>NC_057838.1:0-10000000 GCF_910594005.1 Cervus elaphus
TCCTTACAGGATCCAGACGCTTGGATACAGCTGATTCTCTAACACCATTCACAACCTTTTTTTGTTTTCTTCACGGTTGTCTTGGAAGCAGCTGCCCACAAATGCAAGCAGCCTTCGTCTTTGGGGGCTCCTGCGACCTTGCCTATGGTGGGGGGCAGGAGGGAGTGACCTCTGTTTTATTTCCCAGGTGGATACCCAGGCTGCAGAGGGGCTTTGCCTGGTTACCCATTTGTATCTGTAATTTATCAGCAATCTCAAAATCCTAAAGGTTGAATTATGCATGTCTGACCCCTGGAAGAAAAGCTGAGTGAGGTTTCCCTGGGAGGCAAAGCTCTGAGGCCTGAATCATCTCTCCTAGAAGAGGAGGCCGGCCTTGAGTGAGCACAGTGGGAATGGCTCATGGCTGTGGAGAACCTACATGGGGGCAGCCCTGGACTGGAGCTTCTAACTCATTCAGGGTCACAACACCCGCCTGGGTGGGAGCAGTGCCCCATTTTCCAGGCAGATTGCTGAGGTGCAAACCCAGCTGTTCCTTCTCTGGGCTTCTTGCCCTCACTTCACTGTTGGTTTCCAAATTCTAGTGCAAGGCTGGTCAAACACACTGTGAGCCTGCCCCCCAGGTTCTAACTCTGGGTGTGGGGGTAGGGTGACACATTGTCCTCGGGACTAGATCCCTGGGGCTGCTGATGCCGCTGGTACCCGGCCCACTGGGTGGGGATCAGCTGCCCAGAGCATGGTGCAATGGGAGAGACACAGGTGAGGATCTCAAAATGGAAGGTGCCTGCTTCACTCTGCTGCTCGCACGCCCTGTTCCCAGTGAGCCTCCCCTCCTCTGTGTCTCCTCCCTTTCTGCAGCCTCCATCTGCCCCTGGCTGATGCCCATGGCCCTGGCTTTGCTGGGAGCCCACCCAGAACTCACCTTCTCTGCTCCTCTTCAGGGACCCACCTGTGTTTGCAGACAGCTGTCTCCTCCTAACACCCGTTTTTTTCAGCTGGGTCCCTCATGGGAGACTCAGACCCGACTGAGTCCACTGGGTGATCCAGCACACTCACTGTGCAGGTAAAGGGTGGTCATCTCTTTGTTTTGGCTGGATTCTACTGCCATCCAACTCTTGCATGGGGTGGAGCTTCAGAGAGTCTCCAGCAAACATGATTCTCTCATCTGCAAAGCAAGTGGGCTGTCACCATCACCCAGAACATGCCTGCTCCATTCCTCTGCAGGGACACACCTGTATTTGCAGACAGCTTTCTTCCCCTAACACCCATGTCTTCAACTGGGTCCTCAGAGCAAGACGGTTATTGCCATCATCCTGATGACCACGTGTTTGGCTCTCGGGGACCTGGTCTCTGCCAAGCCATGGTCCCTTGACAGAGGCTAATTCAGGTCCTGTGCATGGCCAAGGGGGACTGGGGAAAAAGAGGAAAGAGAGGATGCCAGGGGACTCTGCCCCTTAGTCAGAGGCTCACAGGCCCCTCCAGACAGCGCATATACATGGCAGTGGTGGTGCTGGCAGCAGTGACTCTGGCTGGCCTGTGCATTGTTATTTCCAAAGACCGAGTCTTTGAAGCAAAGGAATTTTCATTCCTTTTACATTAATGAAAAAACTTGCAACCAGAGGAAGCACCCCACTAAATGACTGATGCTCCACAAGATACGCACTGTTCAGAAATGTCTCCTAGTCAATGAAGAAGTCAGTGGAATAAATAGTCAGTGGAATAAAAAGTAATCTGGCTACTCTAGGAATTAATATAAAAATATCAGATGCAGGATTTATAAGGGATGCCACCTCCAGCTAACCCTCCCTGGGTTAAATACCCCAAGGATGATGATTTACATCCTGTGCTGCAGGGCTCTGCCAGCATAATCGATAGGGGTGAGAAATGGGGCCACCCGGCCATGCTTGCCTGCAGGGCTGGGGAGGGGAACTGAGGGGGCACAGGGCAGCCCTGCAGGCTGCTAGGAGCAACAACCCACTTGAGCTGTCTGTCCTTTCTTCCCCTTCCTCTGCCTCACTGGTGAGCTCCAGACCCGTGGCCCATGTGTTTCTGGAAGCCTGGGCCATGGTCCCACTGGTCCTCACCCCTATGCCCAGCTCCTCCAGGCCTACAGGAGGCGGCCTAGGGAGAGGAGGGCAGGGCAGGCTGAGCCAGGTGCTGCCAAGACCAGAGCAGTGGGACCCGCACCCCAACCCTGGAAGCCTGGGCAAACCTCCTGACAGTAAGCAATCACACAGCCATCTTTGCTCTGCAAGAATTACTGTCCCCAAGTCTTGGTTTAGGGTGAAACTTGCCTAAGCAACTATTTATTCCCACTGTCCCAGACTTAGGATCTGCTGTTGGATTTAAGCCCTTGTTGGGCATTCCTGGGGTGCTTCCCTGAGGGAGCTCCAGGCTGGGGCTCGTGCCCGGAAACAGATGGGCCTCACTGCAGCTACAGGGCTGGCTTCCCTGCTGTGCTAGGTGAGATGTGCATCATCCCCACTCCTCCATGGTGAGGGCTATGCCTGCTCAGTTTTGCCCCAGTGTGCACCAGCCACACTTGGCGGGGGCTGGGCAGTGGGTTGGACCAGCCGGTGTCAGGGCCAGCCAGGCTGCCCCTGGGGGGTGGAGCGGGGGGCAGAGGAATATCCTGTCATCTGGCCCTTGATGGTGAGGCCCCGGAAGAGGCGAAAGCAAGGAAGACAAAGTGTTTACTTACTCCTCAGCCCCTCCCTGCCAAGCCTCCCATGGTCCCTCAGCCACACTCTCTACTCTGGAGTTGCAGCAGCTGTTGGGGGAAGGGGCACCAGCCTCTCATCATGCACTGCCCAGCCCTCTGCTCTAGCATTAAGCCTAGTCATTGCCCTTCAGGAGTGTCATCTTCTTCTCTGACCATCCAGCCCTCAAGGGAAATTCCTGTAGGGCTGGCAGTGAGGAAAGTCTGCGGGAAAGAGAAACTAGGGTTCCTTGTTCTTGATCCCACAAGAACCTGGCCCTTCCCCGGGAGGCCTACTGGTGTCTCCTTAGCGCATCCACCCTGAGCAGCCTGGCTGAGTGCCCCGGTGTCCGCCACACTTCTGTTCACACCCACACTGAGTGGGCCCAGCACAGGCCTCCATGCCTCATGTGAACTAAAGCCAGGGACAAGTGACCCTGAGCAATCTCAGGGACAGAAAGGCCCAAAGGGACCACTCGGTCTAAGCCTTATCACAGAAAGACTGAGGTTCCACTGAGACTGGCCAAGGCCACAGGGTAAAGCTGGCCTCCTGGCCTGAGGGCAGTGCCCTCTGCCCTCTGCCTGCCAAATCACCCTGATGCTGGTCTAGGCTACTGTGCAGTCATCCTCAGTCCTACTAAAGGGAGAAACATAAACTCAAATACAATTTTCATTGTATCAGGAGTTGAATGGTGTCCCCCCAGATCCATATATTAGAGTCCTGACTCTGTTAGCTTAGAATGTGATCTGATTCAGAAACAGGGTCTTTACAGATGTAATCAGGTTAAAATGAGGTCACTGGGGTGGGCCCCAATCCAATATCACTGGTGTCCTTATAAAAAGAAGGAATTTGGACAGAGTCAGGCCCAGAGGGAAGGTGAGGTGAAGAGACATAAGCTGAGGAGAGAGCCCGTCGAAAGATCCTCCCATCACAGCCCTCAAAGGAACCAGCCATGATTTCAGACTTCCGACTCCAGAACCGTGAGATAATAACAAGCCATGCAGTCACCGGAAACTGATGCAGACTGGAAAGAAGGTCCTGGTAATGAACATAGAGCACTATTAATTTTACTTTTTTTGGGGGGGTGCTTTTGGTGTTTCAGATTTTGCTGTTGTTTAGTCACTAGTCGTGTCTGACCCTTTGTGACCCCATGGACAGTAGCTTGCAGGCTGTTCTGTCCATGGGATTTTCCAGGCAATCATACCGGAGTGGGTTGCCATTTCCTTCTCCAGTTCCAATTATTTGTATGCTTTTAGTTTTCATTATGAATTCACAAACTGGGGTGTATTTATCAACGGTCAGAGACTCAGGAGAGGATGCTGATGGGGAAGTCTGCTCAGTGCATTCCAGGAGCTGAGGCCCTCCTGGGATGTGGGTTCCCAGGTTGCTGGGATAGAGGGCAGAGAATTGCTGGATATGTGTGTGGGCCACTGAAGTGTGAAATGGATGAGGACACTATAGCCCACATTTCCCGCTGTCTTAGTGATGTTTTCTGTCCACACTGATGGCAGTGACCTTGATCAGGAACCCCATGGTGACCCATACAGGGCACCTCCATCCAGCCAAAGAGATGGAAGCAATGGGCTACTGAGTGCTTGCTTGTCCCTTCACATAAAAACAGGTCAGTGTTGTTCTAGTGAAAAGGACTTTGTGGGCATTACTGCTGTAGGCGTAATCACACAATATGAATTCTAAACAAAATCACAGACCCCCATTTGGTGAAACTTATTCCAGGGAATTTCAGTGTATTGTTTGACACCCTGTTGACTCACACTGCTTAGTGCATTTTTGCTCTCACAGCAGCTCTGTCACTACTGGGTTTCAGTGGAGGCTTAAAAAAAGCAATTTCTCTGCAGGCCACAGCTCTAAGATCACAGGAGGGATTCACAGACCTCACAACCTTTGGGAAAATGACCAAATATCAAAACTAATACCAAACATTTTGCTACCAAGAAGACATTTCCCATTAAACAGAAACCCCCAGGGACTTCCCTGGTTGTCCAGTGGTTACAAATTCACCTTCCAATGTAAGGAGTGTGGGTTTGCTCCCTGGTCGGGGAGTTAAGATTCCCACATGCCTTGAAGCAAAATAAGTAAATAAAACAGAAGCAATGTTGTAAATATGAACTTTCCTGGTGGCTCCAGACAGTAAAGGACTTGCCTGCAGTGCAGGAGACCTGGGTTTGATCCCTGGGTTGGGAAGATCCCCTGTAGAAGGAAACGGCAACCCACCCCAGTATTCTTGCCTGGAGAATTCCATGGACAGAGGAGCCTGGCAGGCTACACCATGGGGTCGCAAAGAGTCAGACACAACTGAGTGATTAACACTTCCACTTTCAATGCTGTAACAAATTCAGTAAAGACTTTTTAAATGGTCCACATCAAAAAATCTTAAAAAAATATAAATAGAAACCACTTCCAGGAATGAGACACTTCCTCTCCCACATATGGCAGACCCTCTGGAGTAGCTCTCACTGACCCAAATGTACTAGAGCTCCCCCAGGACAAGGAACTCTGTGTCCACCCATATTCTCAGTCGGTCATCCACAGAGCAGGTGCTGCATCCCTGGGTCAGAGAAATTCAGGGAAGTCCAAGAGATCATCAAGGGCAGCATTCTCACTGTCTATTACTCAATAACAAGCCATCCCCAAACTGTCTTAAAACAACACCGTTATTTCTTTTGCTCACGAGTCTATAACATGGGCAGTCCTCAGCAGGCATATCTTGTCTCTGCTGCACTCCGCTTAGCTTAGGGTGGCTCACAGCAGGACTGGAATCACATGACTTGTGTCATGTAGAATCACATGGACTTCCTCACATGACTGTGTGTGGTGCTGGTTGCTAGCCCAGACCCTCTGCCTTCACTGGAACTGTCCACCAGGGCACAGACATACAGCCCTGTAGGAGCTGGGCTTCCTTAGAATACGGCGGTCAAAGTCGTATCACCTTCTGTATCCTTGTCTCCAAAGTCCCCCTGCATCCCTCCGTCACATTCTATTTATCATAGCAGTCACAAAGTCCAGCCCAATTTCTAGGAGAGGGGAAACAGAATCCATCTCTGGATGGGGGTGGTGGTGGCAGGATTCTGGAAGAGCCGGCAGGACAGAAATATTGCTGTGGTCATTTGCAGCCTGCGACATCCTGGTCCAGAGGTCACACTGGGGAGTCTGGGTCAAGGGGGCAGGTTCCCAATGTGGTCCACCATCAGGAGTTAGGGACAGAGTCCAAAAATGCCTCCCTACTGCTCCTGAAGTGAGTCTGAGCTAACACTGAACAGGCCACACCTGTGTCCCCTTTGGCTCCGTAGGCCCATCGGCACAAAGACCAGCAATAATCCTCTCTCAAGACTCCTCAGCTTCAGCTGTCTGTAATGCCAGGACTCTCTGATCTATGGAATGAGTCATCAGTGGCATCTCCTTCAGCAAATGACCCATTCAAAGGGAAGATTTGTTATGCCTGGGGCATTTTATGAATGTTGTTGCTTTGTCTGGCAAGCTGTGATTCCATTAGGAAAAACAGCCGGCATGAGATGATGCTGCCAGGGCAGATGCTTGGATCGAGGGCACATGGGGGGGACCGGTGGCCTGTACCATGGCTGCTTCCTCCCACCTACCTGAGGGGGACCCTGGGTGCTCAGCTCCTCCCAGCCAAATCATAGAGTGGAGGTTGCAGGCTCAAGCTTGCACTCTACATTTGTGACACCTGTGTGAGACAAAACAACCCTGAGCTGGGCTCCCCTGGACCCCAACACAAGGGAGGAGCTGGCCAGGCTGCAAAGACAGCTGTCTGCACCCAGCACCCAGGCCCATGCCCTGGTCTTCCACTGCCTGGTATGGGTGAGTGTGCACCACCACCTGAGGCCTGTGCACCTGTTCACAGGTGACACTCACCTGGCAGCGACAGGCAGCAAAGGGCTCAGCTTCAGGAGTGCTGGATGCCAGGGGCACACCCTCTCCTCCTTCCCTTGCTTTCCCCATGAGGCCTAGCACAGTGCTGGGCACACACAGGGTCCTGTGGCCTCCTGCTCATTCTCAGAACAGGTCAAGGAAGACATGGACCTCAGGGTCTCTGAGACGGGGCAGAGTGGGCTGTGGCTGTGATGCTAGGCAGGGCTGCTATGAGGACCCCAGAGGGCTGGGGTGGGTGTGTTCCTACCCCTGGTTGGAGTTCCCTCCAAATTCTGGATCAAACTATTGGATCTGAGACTCAGAAGGGACTGCAGCCATCTCCAAGGTCAATGGAAGAAAAGGGAGCACTTGAGTCCTCAGAAAGTGAGGGTCCTGGGCTCCTTGGAGCCTCTTCCACTCCTGGTCTGACCCCCGCATTTCTCTCCTTGTCACTAATCCCCATGGCCCCTCCCAGAGATTCTGTCCAATTACTGAGCCCTTCCTCAGCTGCAAACCCCCTGTCATCAGTGCAGAAAGGGTTCAAAGTGGTGCCTGCCCCAGGGTGGGGGTGAAACAGAGCAGGGTATGGGCGAGGGCTCTGGGAACTGAGTGTGATAAGGACAATCCACGGACATCTCTCTTCCTCTTCCCAACACTGCCCCCCAAATGTTCCTATTCACCGGGCAAAGCTCGACCTTGGGTGGCCCAGTTTTCTGCCTCCCCCGAGTCCTCGCCTGGCTGGAGGAGGTGAGGGAAGCTGTCTGTGTTCAGGACCCTCTCTCCACAACAGTGGTCTCAGCCACCCTGGTTGCTCGCTCCCTGTCTTCTGTGCCTCCGCAGCCCTCACAGCCACCTCCCTGGGCCTCCAGATCTCTTAGAAGGACCTACTCAGCCTTTTCCAGTCCGTCTGCACCACCCACTCAGTCACAGCTCCTGAGCCTTGTGCATCGTCTTGCTGCAGCTTGAACCCACTTCTCAGGCTTCCTGGATCACTCCCTGTCAGAACATGCTGGAATGCTCCTCATCTTCAAACCCAAACTCCAAGACCTTGTGCCTATCCCTTATTCCTTGGCTCTTTTTCTGGGGGGAGGAGGGGCCTCATTGCTCGCAGGATCTTTGTTCTCCAACCAGAGATCGAACCTGTATCTCCT
The DNA here is from genome assembly GCF_910594005.1 of Cervus elaphus. Lineage (NCBI taxonomy): Eukaryota > Metazoa > Chordata > Mammalia > Artiodactyla > Cervidae > Cervus > Cervus elaphus. Next base: position 7,736 of record NC_057838.1, read on the forward strand.
GCAGTAGAAGCATGGAGTTTGAACCACTGGACTGCCAGGGAATTCCCTCGGCTCTCTTGACAGGTGTTATCTTTGTAACCACCTCCTTTTCTGGCCCCTGTGGTCCCTGCAGCCCCCTGCAACCCCTGTGGGCCCCGCCCTGCCCTGACTCTGGCTTTGTCTAAGCCTGAAAGCTGAAGGACCTCCACCCAATGGGCCAGAAGTGACCCTCTGCTGTCCACGTACACTCAGCTCCTGGCAGCACTGGACTGCTCCTCCACCTGCCTGCACACCCGCACCCCCTCCTCCGCCCCCATCCCCAGGCCTCTCCTCACTTGGCTTCCTGGATACACCTCCTCCTCTTCTTCATCTGTGTGCCTTCCTTGTCTCCATTACTAAACATGGATGTGTTCACAAAAGATCCCCAACCTGGGCCGTCAGTTTAGCCCACACTGACTCCTCAGTGACCGCATCCAGACCCAGCTTGAAACCCAGTCCACCCCACCCCCAACACTCTCCTCCATCCCCCATCTATTCCCAGCCTCTCCTCCCCACTAAAGTCCACTCACTAAGCTGCCTGCCCTCCATGGACTCTCTGCATGGCCCCCAGAGGGCATCTCAGGTTTAATGCATCAAAAGTAAACTTTTTTTTTTTTTTTGTGGCTGTGTCATGTGGTTTGCAGGATCTTAGTTCCCCAAACTGGGATTGAACCAGTGACCTCAGCATTGAAAGTATGGTGTCTTAACCACTAGACTACCAGGGAATTCCCAAAAACAAACTCTTAATTTCCACTTTTCCCATCCCCAAATCTTGCTTGTCCTTCACTTATTCCCATCTTAGTAAAAGGGTTCATATTCACTCAGTTTCTCAGGACAAAGACCAAAGAGTTACAAGTGATTCCCTTCTCTCTTTCATACATTGAATCTGACCCAACGGCATGTTCTGCTGGGTCTCCAGAACATACTCAGAATCTCATCCGTCTGCGTTGGTCCAAGCTGCTGTCCTCTCCAGGCTGTCACAGTGGCCTCCTTCTCAGGCTCCCACCATTGTTTCATCCCCTTCCCACAGTCCCAGAGGGGTGCTGGGGAAAAACTCAGCCCGTTGCATGGAGCAGGCAGCTGAGGTCCCAACCCCACCAGGGTGGAATCTCAGCAGCTGCACCAGATCACCTGCCCCTGAGCCTGCATCCTGAAGGGTAAGTAGTCCACAGCCAGCTCAGATGGGTGGCTGTCACCCATCTGATGCTCACCCACCAACCTCTGCTCACCCCACCTCCCTGACCTCAGCCTCCCCCTGCCTCCTCCTCCCCTCCCTCTTCTCCTCCTTCTCACTCCACTTGGGCTTCTCCAGCCTGTTGTAGGTGTGTGCTCAATTGCTCAGTCGTGTCCAACTCTTTGCGACCCCATGGACTGCAGCCCACCAGGCTCCTTTGTTCATGGGGATTCTTCAGGCCAGAATTCTTGAGTTGGTTGCCATTTCCTCCTCCAGGGGCTCGTCGCCTCTTAGGGATAGAGCCCTTGTATCCCTTGTTTCCTGCATTGGCAGACGGAGTCTTTACCACTGAGCCACTTGGGAAGTGCCCCGCCCACCCCACGACTGCTCTTCTTTAAATATAGCAAGCCTGTTGGTACTGGGGACTCTGCACTGGCTGTCCCTTCTATCTGGGAGATGCTTGCCCTTGACCTCTCCTTCACTTTGCCCAGATGTTGGCTCAGATGTTCCTCAGTGGCCATGCTCTAAGAAGCAGTCTCCCATGCTCTCCCTGCTCCACTGGGCTTTCTTTAGAATCCTGTTATGTTTGCATGGTTATATTTGTTGGTGTGCTTTGCACGTGCATGTATGGGTTTACATGAATGTAAGCTTCCAAGAACAGGGAGTTTGCTCTTTTGTGTCCCTAGTGCCTAGAATAATACTTGGAACATAGTAGATGCTCAAATAGCTGTTGATTAACTCAGTAAATGAGATGATGTTGCATCCACATCAGGACATGTGGGTTCCTGGGCCTTCCCAATAGCTGTGTGCTATTCCACAGGTGGACATGCTCAGGTTTAATTATCTGGCCCCTCACTTGAGGACATTTATCATTCTTATTCTTTTGCTACAATAAACAAAGTTTCATTGCACATCTTTGTACACCCATCTTTGCATTTATGTGTGAATATAGTGAAAAATCAACAATTACAGGCTCTGCACTTGCTGGATCAAGGAGTGTGTGCATTTAAAGCTTTGGTAGATAATCCTAAATTGTCACCCAAAAATATTTTTTACCAAATTATGATTTTTGAATTTTTAAAATATTTGAAAATCCATATGTCAAAGAATGAATTAGCCTCACTCCTTTAAAGAGCTCTTGAAACTGAGATCAGGCTCTGCGACTGAGTGTCATTTCACAAGGGTGAGACTGAGTCTCAGGGAGGGCATAGGGACTGTCATTCCTTGGCCATGGCCATGGTAGTCAACACACTCCAGCCCTGGGGTCCCACACCCTAGCCTCTTTCACCCTTACAGAAATCAGCCTTCAGTGCCTGTCACTGGCTGACTTTGGGAAAATTTAAGGACAGTCACTGAGAGTGGAGGGCTGTTATTATTCTGTACTGTCAGGAACTTCCTGAAGCACCAACCCAATAAGGATCTATTCAATGCTGGCTATGTGCTGCAACAGTGTGGACACAGCCTTCAACAACCCAGAAAAGCTTGGCCTTCAAAGAGCTTGCAGGGCATTCAAGGAGACAGATAATGAACAGGAGAGTACGTCAGATGGGAAGGAAGGATATGAGAAAGCCAAACCAGCAGAAACCGTATGACTGCCAGTTTCAGACAGGGCTTCAGGTCTTCACACCTCTGAGTTCTCACACTCTTGTGCAGCTCCCTCCCTCCAAGTTTGAACTGGACCTGGGACTTTCTTTTAATGACTAGGAAAGGCAGAGTGATGGGCTGGCACTACCAAGACTAGGTTACAAATGCCTGTGAGGGGACTTCCCTGGCAGTCCAGTGGCCAAGACTCTGCACTCCCAATGCAAGGGGCTCAGGTTCAATCCCTGATTTTGGAACTAGATCCCACATGCTGCAACTAAAGATTTGGCACAGCCAAATTACTTAATTAAAAAACAAACAAACGTCTGTGAGTCTGTCTCACTGGCACGCCCTCCCTTTCCCCTTGCTCACATTGATGTTTTGAGCAGCACAGGAGGGCCCATGTGCCAGGGACTGAGGGCAGCCTGGGAAGAGACAATTACTGCCCACAGCCTCATAAGACAGCCTTATGCAGACCCAGCCCTGAAAGGACCCCAACCTAGCTTGCCTGAAGTTATGAGAGACCCAGAGGAATAACAAGACCACACCCATATTCCTGACCCATAGAAACTGTAAGATAAACATGCAAATACTGTCTTTAAGCTTCTACGTTTTGGGCTAACTTGTTACTCAGCAATAGCTAACTCACACAAAGGGGAATAGAGAGTGCCAGGGAGGTGATGCAGTTTAAAATAGGATAGGAGGGAAGGAATTATTTGAGAAGACTTGAAGAAGGGGGAGACTGAGCCTTGGGATTCCAGGGGCAGAGTTGGATTTTGGATGGCAGTTACAAGGGTGGCTGGAATAGAGTGAGAGGGGCAAGAGGCAGGGGCAGGAAAAAGATGGATGGAAGGATGTCACGCTAGCATTTTTTTTTTGACCCTGAACTTGGGCAAAGGGGGATTTTAAGACTTTGAGCAAATGCACATTTCAACAGGGTCCAGGTGGGTGATAGGTTTAAGGGAAGGTGGAGGGTAGCAGGGAGATGGCCAGAGGTGTCAGGTCCCCAGTTTACATGAAAGGTGACCATAATAATAGACGTAGGGTGTGAGGGAAGAGTTCCTACATCTAAGGGGTGGGGTGTAGGGGGCAGGTTTGGGGAAACCTGGCGGTTGGGGTTCACAGGCCCAAGATGCCTGTCCGACCTTGAGGCGGAGGGCTGAGCAGGCAGTTGGGTCAGGCAGTGTGTACAGTATTTAAGGCCACAGGACAGGAGTGAGCGTGGGGGTAGGTGAGGAGAGGACCAAGGGGTGGGAGTGAGGCAGGGAGTTTGTAGTCCAGCCAAGGACAGCATGGGACCAAAGTGCTGGGTTACCGAGAGTTGAGGCTGAGCACTGACTTAGCAACTGGGACGGTCAGTGTAGAGTGAGTCCAACAGAGGCCTGTCTGAAGGACGAGGAAGTAAGCATATTTGGATCTGGTGGGAACAGACACAGTGTGTCTGCAGAGGGACACACTCAGGACACAACATCAAGGGAGGGAGTGGGAACCAGGCCCAAGACAGGGAGAGGGCAACAGCCCTGGGAGCTGGTGGGGAGTCAGGGCATCTGGTCCTCGGGAAATTCCAAGGACCCGGGTGCCCCTGCAGTTCATGCCTGCCCCCGGCCCCCCACCTCACTAGCAGACTAGTTACCCTGGGGGTATCAGCAGGGCTGGAGATAAACTGGGCAACTGCCTTCGGAATTTCCTGACCTGGATGAGGTTCAGCCTTTAATCTCATGTTGTATCTATAGCCTTGTCTCATGTGGTTTGTGAGAAGCTGGGGAAAAAAAAGAAAAGGGCTGATAAGCTTCACAGAGGGGAGGAGAGACCAACCCAAGACGTTTTGAGTGAGCTCCAAGGTGCCAGTGAGGGGAAGGACAGAGACTCAGGGGGCATGGGTCTGAGCTGAGGGTGCAGCCAGGGGATGCCGAGTGTGCCAGGCTGCAAGACCAGCCCCGGTCAGACACCCGCTGTGGGGCTGGACTTCCCAAGCCTGTTTCTCCATCAGACAAATGGCGTGCCTGGGAACACCACCTCACAGGCTGTAGAGCAGGAGCAGGAGGTGGGCAGGGAGGGGCCTTGTGTCCTTCTGGGAGAGGGACTCAGGTGGCACCAGTGGTGGGGGGTGGGGAGAGTGCCCTGGAAAGTCGAAGTGTTGCTCTGTGTGATGGGTGGGAGGGTGGTGCAAAATCGTATCTGTGAAAGTATAAACCTACCACTGAACTGAGGAAAAATGCCGTCTGAAACAGCATCTGCTTCCCTTCCTCTTTGTCTGGGCCCAAGAGGATTTGCTGCCTCTCAGGGGCCAAGAAAGCAGGTAGGAAGAGCAGGATGCGAGGGCTGGATGTCTTGACAAATTGAATTTTCCTTCTTTTCTGGCCTCCTGGGGGAGATATTGTGTCCTGCATTGATGCAAATGTGTTCAAAGTGCACTTTCCACAGACTCAGAAATAACGAGCTGCCTTTCCGCTGAGGCCTGGGACCATGGCAAGGACCCTTTTGCTGAAGGTGGCCCGTGGCTGGTCACAGAATCTGTGGCTGGCACAGCGGCAGAGTCCAGGTGCCATGATGGGTGAGCCAGGGGAGCCTGCAGAAGGCATGCAGAGAGCAGCAACCCCAGGAAGCATCTAATATACTCCTTTTGCTGTGGGGAACCAGGGCCCAGAGAAGGCACTGAGCTGCCTGGGGCAGGCAGGGAGTCCTGGGCACCTGGCCTGCTTCTCCCTGCCCCACCCTCCAGGCCGTCTCAGACCAGGTTTGCTTCTGGGAAGGAGCAAGGAGCTGTCAGCCAGCAGTTGGTCTTCAGCCAGGAGTTTGGGCTTTGGCCAGGAGTTGGTATTTGTTAAAAGAGATGGAAAAGGTGAAACTGTTATCAAGAGGCAGTATCTGAGGGCTGAGTTCACTGCAGGGTCTCAGGAACTAGATAGCATCAGCCTGGCCTGCTCAGAGGACATGAAGGAAAACTAGGGCAGTCACACATGGGAGTCGCCTACTCTCCAGCTGGCCTGCCCAGTGCTCCTGAGAGCCCGGAAGATGGAAAACAGGTTAACAAGTCCGGGAGGAAATGAGCAGAGATGCCTTTGCTGCCAAGGGCTTGGTTCAGCAACCCGATTGCTTCTGGCTTCCTCACCGGCCTGAGGCTGGTAGTGATGGCCATTTCTGGCAGAAGGATGTCTGGGTTTGAAAGTTGGAAAGGAGTTCTTTGGAAGCCTCGGATCCTGGTCTGCATGGTTCTCAGCTTTGCTGTCTCAAGAAAATGTGGGCTCCCAGGTGGTCCCCATGGCTCAATATTTGCCTCTTGTTTCACAACAGGTGGGCCTCTATTTAGATGGAACCCAAGAGCGGAAGAGGGTTCTGCTGCTGAGAAAACGTTTGGTGAACTTCACTACCCACTCCTGATTCACTGAACATGGTCACGGATATTCCTTTCATGGGATAAAGAAAATAGTGGCAGACTCGGCAAGGTCATTCTTACCTTCCTTTCCCTTATGATCTGCACTAATTGCGGCTGGAAAGCTAATTAAATTCCCAGCCGGTCTTGAACTAAGTGTGGTCAAATAATACAGTTCTAGTAAATGAGATATAATTGGCAGTCAGCTGGGGGGTTCTGGGCAGACTTGTTTTCTTGATTAAAGAGCCATAGGTGGCTGGTATTTCTAATTTTCTCTCCATTTCCCTTTTTCCTGCCTTGCAGGTGGATATGACACCAGGAGTTGTGGCAGTCATGTTGTAACACTGAGGCAGAACACATGAAAAAGAGGCAAAGTCCTTATGGAGACAGGGCTTGACATGGCTGAGCTGTTGAACCTAGGCCAGCAGCTGTCAACTCACAGGCCTCTTGTAATCTGAGGTAAAACCAAGCTTTATTTGTCTAAGCTGTTGTGTTTGGAATTTCTGCAGCTGAAAGCACTGCTGGCTAATGCACACCACTATGACAAAGTATCAGCCAGCATCACAGGTGACAGTGAAACCCTACCTGCATTCCCACTACATTTTGAGATAGGGGTGTGTTCGCTGTAACCACCAAGAATGATAACAATACAAATAACATTTCTGAGTATTCATTACATGCCAACAACTATCCTAAGCAGTTAGCATATTGGCTCATCTGATCTTCCAACAATCCCGTGGGGAACGTTTTACAGGTGTCAAAACTAAGGCACAGAGAGGTTGAGGGAACTTGCTCAAGTTAGTAAGCAGTGAGCCAAGATGTGAATTCAGAAAGTCTGGCTCCAGGATCCATCCTCACAGTCACATGTGATACTCACCCTCTCTCTCTCTACAATTAAGAGTCAGGGGAGACCAGCATAGCCCTGATCGAGGCTTCTTGTCCTGAGCTTCATGGCTGCCTCATTCCTTCCTTTCATGCACTTCTCCGGGGAAGCCAGCTACCTGCTAAAGGAGGGTGGAGAGCCAGGATCAGAGCTGGAGGAACTGCGATCTGAAATGTTTGACAGCCTCGGGCTGGGGCAGCCTTTGGGGCTACTTCACAGACAGCCAAGACCCCTCCTCTGCTCCAGGGCATGTATGAGTGAACACTGTCAATATTTTTTCTCTTCCTTCTCCCATTTCCCAAGTTGATTAACCCCACTTCTGATGAACATCTTTTTCATTTATTTTTAAAGCTACTTTAGTATTCAGTAATGGTGAAGGCAATGGCACCCCAGTCCAGTACTCTTGCCTGGAAAATCCTATGGACAGAGGAGCCTGGTGGGCTGCAGTCCATGGGGTCGCTAAGAGTTGGACAGGACTGAGTGACTTCACTTTCACTTTTCACTTTCAAGCATTGGAGAAGGAAATGGCAACCCATTCCAGTGTTCTTGCCTGGAGAATACCAGGGACAGAGAAGCCTGGTGGGATGATGTCTATGGGGTCACACAGAGTCGGACATGACTGAAGCAACTTAGCAGCAGCAGCAGCAGTATTCAGTAATACTGGTGAGTCTTATAGGATGGGGAGCTGGCTGTCTCTTCTTCACCTATTATCACTTAGAGCATTTTTCTCTTTATTCATTTACTTATTTTAATGTGCTTTGTTGCTGTGTGGGCTTTCTCTAGTCTCAGTAAACCAAGGCTACTCTTTGTTGAGGTGTGAAGGCTTCTCAGTTCGGTGGCTTCTCTTGTTGCTGAGCACAGGCTCTAGGCACACTGGTTCAACAGTTGTGGTGCATGGACTTAGTTGCTCCTAGGCATACAGAATCTTCCTGGGCTAGGGATTGAACTCCTGCATTGGCAGGTATCTACCTGCCTTATCCACTGTACCACCAGGGAAGGGAAGTCCTTACAGCTTTTTTTTCAATTGTGAAGGAAATACATGGCTGCTATAAACCCTTAACATAGTTCAGAAGTGTGTGAAATGCAAAGTATGATTTTCTGCTCCTATGTTTTCAACCTCCAGGGTCTTTCCCCATAACTCAGAAGGATAATGTTGCCTATGAGATTGGAGTGTGTCCTTTTAGTTTTCTCTACAGAAACACAGTCACCTTTGTAAGATGCACATCTCTTATCTTAAATTTTAAAAAAATCAGACTATACATGGCATTTTGTAAATTTCTGCTTCTCCAAAAATAATTCATGGACTTAAATTTGGTTCATTTTAGGAAGGAAGTACTACAATTTCCTTAGTTAACTTTGTGTCCATGGACACTGATTGTTTCCAATGTGTTGCTTTCGTGTACTTGTGTGCTAGTTTGGGTTAAAGGGGTTCCTATAAATGGCACACTTGTGTGCATGTGCACACCTATCACCATCAAACAGGTATGACAGGCATGGCCAAGTGCCCTTTCTCACTCCTGTCCCAGGCCCTCTTCCACTGACTGAGGACAAGAGTGCTCCTCATCCATGCCTTGCTAATCGTAGATACTTTCAATACTTAAAAATGTTGCAAACACCCCATCACAACATGCAGTTCCCTGATCTTGGTTTCTAAATACAGCCCCCACTAAAAGGAACCAGGAACCAAGGCTCCTTGGAGAAATGATTGATTCCAGGGTTGGGGCAGGGAACTTAAAAATGGGCTTAGATGGACTTCCCTGGTGGTCCAGTGGCTAAGACTCTGTGCTCTCAATGCAGGGGGCCAGGGTTTGAGCCCTGATCAGGGAACTAGATCCCATATGCCACAACTAAGACCCAGCATGGCCAGATAAATACATAATTTTTTAAATGGGCTTAGAATAGCTTGCTGTGACAGAAGGTAAGAAAGTAATCAAACTATGATGGGGTGTGTCAAAGGGACACAGGAGCCAACTTGAAGGCTCCCATTGACCCAACTGGGATATTTTGAGCATCAAAATAAGTAATTACAAAAATGAATTATAACCACTAGAATTAAAAAACTCCATGCATCCTATGAGATTGCATGCTTGCTCAGTCATGTTCCACTCTTTGCAACCCTATGTAGCTTGCTAGGCTCCTCTGTCCATGGGATTCTCCAGGCAAAAATACTGAAGTGGATTGCCATTTCCTTTTTCAGGGGAGCTTTCCAATCCAGAGATTGAACCTGCATCTCCTGCAATGACATGCAGATTCTTTACCATCTGAGCCACCTGAGAAGCCTAGTAAAGAAAAAAGGAAAGGCTAGCCTTCACAGTAGAATGTCAGCTAAGAAGTATAGATAGAACTTAGAAAAATTATCATTTGGCAACAATTGTAATGATAACTGATACAGACGAGGATCAGCAGCAGATGAACTTGTTGATTACAAAAGGAAAAGTAGTAACTTGGGGCCTTCCCAAGGCAGAGTGGGGGTCTGGGAGATAAAGTTATAGTAGTCCTTACAGGGGAGGGGAGGATAGACAGAGTTCCAACTTTACATCCTCCTAGTGGATGATTCTGAAAGCTTCTCGGGGGGCCCAGCAGCCCCCGGTCCCCATGATGACCACCCTTCTATTGGACTTTCTCCTCTCTTACTCCTGCCTCCTGCCATCACCTCCCCAACCAACTCCCACCCCAAGTCCTATCTCAGGCCCTGCTTTGGTGGGGACCAAGGCAACCTGCTTGGTGGGCTGCTGAGCCCCAGGGTGTCCATGCAGCTTGGGGAGACCAGTCAGGAGCATCTGCCACGGTTGAGTTGAGGGCCACTGTGGCTGGGACTGGCGGGTTTGCTGATAGACCATGGGGGACAACAGCACAGTCATGGTGGCTCTGCTCCCAGGCTTTGGAATGGAGCACTGGAAGGACGAGGTTGCCACCTGCTGCTATGCGGGAGAGTTCCAGGCAGAGCTGTGCAAGTGCTGCTAGTTACCCTGGAGGTGCCTTCCAGAGCGTCAGAGTGACCTTTGTGGGTGACATCAGTGCACAGATGCATGAAGCCATTGCCTGAATGAGCTCACCATGGAAGGAGTGGGGAAGAGAGGAGGCTACCAAGAATGGAGGCTCCTGGGACATTCCAAAATCCACACATCAGGACAAGAGGGTGAGGCCAGCCAGGGAACCAAGGAGGGTGGGTGGCAGGTGAGGTGAGACTCCAAGCCAGCTGTGTGAGCCGGGATTCTGCTGCTGCTCTGCGGGTCCCAGCCAGGGAGAGGAGTGCTGCCAGGAGGGAGTGACTCACCCCGTCAAGGGCAGACAGCAGTGTGGAGGGCATGACAGCTTGGATGCGAGCGCATCCCTCAGACATCCCGAGATTCAGGAAGGAGGGGTCAGCTGCCTCTGGAGCTGCTGCATCTCTGATATGTCATTAGCACTCTGGAGGAGGACAACTGAGCTTTTCTCCTTTATGACTTTTTAAAAATCTGTTTTCTACTTTGAGCAGATGTTATTTTTTTGTGTAAGAAAAACCAGTGTATCTTATTTAATTTAAAGGTAAGTTAGGATATTTGTAAATTATGTATCAGCTACAGGGTTAATAACCAAAATATACAACAAACTTTTACAACTCAAAAGCAAAAAAAAAAAAAAGAAAAAATGAAAGAAATTTGATTTAAAATGGGCAAAGGACCTAAATACAGACATACCTCCTTTCAGCATCCTTTGCTGTACTGTGTATCACAAATACTGCTTTTTATTTTTTCAAATTCAGTGTCCATAGCCAAAAAAAAGTAAGTTAGGTTCCAGACATAATCTAGATCCTTTAGGCACAGTGGTGGGCTAGTGATAACCTCATGGCTACCAAGTGCGTCTCGGGACTTTACACCCAGGGGAGGACAGTTCACCTGGGTTTTGGTTCAGTGGGGCTGGACTTCTAGGTGATCCCGAGCAGCTTCCCCTGGAGAGAACCAGACTCCCATTTCAGACAGCCTGTGTAGAGTCTCTTGTCCCCTCTGTGGTGCTGCTGCTTCTGTCCATGAGGACGGAAAAGTGGCCTCTGCACACTGGGTTGGCAAGGGGCAGAGGGGCAACACTGCCTGCCATGCTGTTTGTCTGCCATGACCTTCCTCAGAGGGCAGGCATGGAGGTCATTGTCTCCTGGCTCCAAGGCCAGCTCAGCAGGGCCATCTGACTGCCATCACAAGTATCCATGGTTAAAATAGATTTATTCAGCATTCACCTGTTACGTGGTAACTGAGCACCCACTCTGTGCCATCCACCATTCTGGTTGCTAGGTATGTAGCAGTTAAGGGAAGATGCAGTCAGAGTAAGGTCAGGGACCATCTAACCATCTCATCCTCTTGTTGTATGGCATCATTGACTCAATGGACATGAGTCTGAGCAAACTCAGGAGAAAGTGAAGGACAGAGAGGCCTGGCATGCTGCAGTCTATGGGGTTGCAAAGAGTGGGACATGACTGAGTGACTGAACAAAAACAACAAAGGTCAGGAACAGGAGGATGACTGTGACTGTGGATGCAATGAGCAGAGGCAGGCCCAAGGGCCTGAGCTGAGCTGCTGCTACAGCCCAGTCTGCAGTGCCTCTCCTAGTGGAGAACTGACAGTGGCCAGGCCTGGGAGCCCTTTGCAGAAGCAGCCCCACACCAGGCGAGGAGTCTGAGGACTGGGGCAGAAAGTGCTGCCCAGCGTCGTGAGTGAGTGCCCTTCTCCCAGCCTCAGCCCACTCACTGCCACTCCTTCACAAAACATTCCATGCTCACTCACCCTAGCTGCCCATGCTGAGCCCCTGGCCCCACCTGGCATGCTGCCCAGGAATGGTGACCTTGGCCTGTACCACAGGGACAGGTCACAGGCAGTGGCTCCTCTACAGGACAGGCCACACTGGAGTCATTTATAAACACATCACAGGACAACTCCAAGCCAGTCGAAAATCAATGCAGTAAAACAAAAAATCAAAAACCAGAAGTCTGCTAATGCAGTAACCATAAGCAGCTTTCTCTGGACCCTGGGCTCTGGGTGGTTTCTATGGTGATGGTTCCTTGGGGCTTTGGACCCCTGGAAATGTGGGGATCAGTGCTTCAGTTCTTCTCACAGCATCTCCATCAACTTCCTTTTCAGCTGAGTCTCCAGGGTGAGAGCCTTCTCATCACTTTGTTGTTTTGCTAGATTAGCCTGTCTTTTCTGATCTGTGCACCAAGCGTGAGTTACCTTTATAACTGAAAAGCCAATGCTTCCATTAAGATTCAGAGGAAAGTTTATAGTTTACTTATAAAAACAATAGAAATGGCTCTGGCCAAGTTGAGTTGGGTAAAGTAGGCGCCTGAGGGGTCTTCTGGCCAGCACCTGACCCACTGCGGAGCCTCTGGGTGTTTGGCAGGACACAGAAGTGAGCCAGTTGCCGATTCATGGATCCCAAGGCCTCTTGGTTTGGGCCTGGAGTCTTCCTGGCCTCTGGGTCTCCTCCTGTCGCTGTCCCCTCCCATTTTTCTTCTTCCAAAATGACCAAAAGAAATACAGCCTCCCATTTCAGTGGGGGAAAAAATTCATCTAAGTAGCTTTTTAATAAAAACAGAGGCTCTTGCTTGACCACAAAATCAATTAGTTGGTGGAGAATTTTATTAGTCAATCATGTAAGTAATTAAAAATATTGATTGATGGGGGCACCAGGGGCCGAAAGTGGCTGCTTCTCCCCAGCAGTGTGGGGCGGTGGCTGGCATGGGGGCACCGGGAAGTGATCCTAAGTGGGGACTTTTGAATCACTCCCCAGTGTGCCTCTCCCAAGGTCAAACTGGGACATATTAGACAAGGGAGTCAGTCGATCTTGGAGCCTCCATTTTCTCATGTGAAAAACAACAGGGCTGATAACATGGTATTCTTTCGTGGACTAAATGAAGCAGAACTTGGATGATGAGTGGCATGGCTCTAAGGGTTCATGACAGGTGGGGCTGTATTCCTGACTGTCAAGGAATTCTAGGCCAAGGAATTCAAGTTCAGTCTTGTCCTGGGGCCAAGGGTAGGAGGGACAGAACGGTCAGGGGGCCTGGTCTTCTGAGTCAGGCCTCGCCAACAGGCAAGGGCTCTGCCGGGTTTTGTCTGACCAGAGGTGGATCAGGTAATGTGGGTGCCCAGCCTCCTATGCTCAGCACCCAACTCAAGTTCAAAGGGAGAGGAAATGGACTCCCTGTTGGCAGGGGAGTGGCAGATTTCTGAGAGAGCATGTGGAACAAGAGCACTTTTGTGGCCAGTTTTGGAAAATATCACCTGCTACATTGGATCCCTTCCTGGAGGCCTGAGGATGGTGTCCTCGGCCTTGAGAAGCACCCATCTTGGTGCCCACTGTGGAGGGATCATGAGGGGGGAACAAACCTCCACTGACTGAGTGCCCTGCCCTGTGTCTGCCTCCTCTTCATGGCACATGCAGTGGAAATCACTGCCCTGCTCCACAGATGAGGAGTGGGGATCTGGTGGCTCCATCACTTAACTGCTCTGTTGTAAGTTCTCTCCTCCATTCTGGGCCTCCTGGTCCCCTAGTCCAGTGGATGCAGGGAGGCTCACCTCATCCTGGGAGGCCCCTCAGGATCAGACTCCATGGGTGCCTCCCCTAACATCTAAGAGATCTGTGTAATGGGCCAGGAAGATGGGGCTTCCTGTAGGGGGAGAGGAGGAACTGAACCTGAGGGTCTTCTGCCGTCAGTCCCTTCCTCCACCTCCTTGCCCACAGGGTGCAGCCTTGCCTGAGGGTCCTCAGGAGGGATCCCTGGTCTGATGGGAGCCCAGGTCCTCAGGACCACCTGGGACAGTCACCCCCACACCAGGCCCCAGTCCGGCTGCCCCTTCCTCCCCGGGAACCCTGTAAACCTCACCTGTCTGGGCCCTAAAGGCTTGCCCCACCACGAAGGCTTCTGAGCTTCCTTCCTGGCACACAGTTTTGCAAAGCCACCCCGGAAAGCGGGCCCTGGGGGTGCTTTATGCAGGCTGTTCGTCCTCTGTAAAGCCTGGCTATTTGTTTAGACTAGCTGACATTTCCATGGTATTTTATTAAAGAAAATATCCTGGGGAGAAGGCGGGATGTTTGCACACAGCTTATACCCTCCGCCTCTGGTCCCCAGCGCCCAGGAGCGGGTAAGGCGGCCAGCCTCTCCCCCACCCTTCTTCCCTGAGAAAGGAGGGGTGGTAGGCAGCCACACACAAGTGCAGGGATCCTTCCAATCTCTGCTTGGCCCCATGCTCTGAGGGGCAGGACAGAAAGAGACCAGGCAAGACCATGGCTTCCTTCTCGGTGGGACTGTGGTCAACGACCCCACTGGGGACTCCCGGCCAGCTCCATCAGTTGTGCCCTGTATTAGTCTGTTTCTGGATCTTGTGTACTGTGCCCTTTGCTCTCCTTTGTGTCTTTGTTATCAGCATCTGCTAGGGGTTCCCCCGCAGTCAAAGGGCTGAGTTAACTGCTGGCAGCCTTCATTCTGAGCTAACAATCCTAGTTATTCTGTGGGATCTGTCTCAAGGTGCCAGGGGCACCTGTGGCCAGAGGAATCTCCTTCCCCATCAGCCATCACCCAAGCACTTCTGAGGTGGCCGCACTAGGGTGTTGCCTCTCCCCCAGCACCAGACAAAGGTGTCACAGTCACACTGACTGGGGTGTGAGTCCCAGCCCTGCACAGCTGCCAATGAGGGCCTGCTGAGCAGCCCCGTGGGGGGCCCTTGGGTGCTTGCTGTGCATGCTGGACCTTCCCCAGGGCAGCACCCTGGGGGTCCCCGTCTCCCTCACCATGGCTGGAATGCAGTCTAGGTATGAGGTCCTGGAACCTGGCTTTGCAAGCAGATGGAACACTGGTGCACTCCAACACTGTGTTCTTACCTGTCCTGGAGAAAAGAGAAGAAGGACAGGCTCGGCACTGTCTTCCAGTGACACGGGGCTGGTTTGGCCTTAATTAAATCACCCTCAGCCCAGCTCATAGTTATAAATTGCTATCACGCCCATGGACCCATTTCAAGCATCAACCTTCCATGTCTATGCAAACAACCCCACAACCTCCACTTCAGCTCCCGCCTGCAAACCACAGGAGGTGTTTCCATTTTAACCAAAATCAACTACCGACAATTAGGGATCCTTGGCCTAATTCATCATGAAAGGGCTGCACATCTGTGGATTAGGAGAGTACAACTGCCTTCCTCCTGAGAGGAGACTGAGCCGCCAGGCCTAGAGTGGCCCAGTGGGTGGGGCTGAGCAGGTGGGAGTGGGGGTGGGGGAGCCCAGATTCTACTTACTGGAGGTGTGGATGATCCCACCTGCCAGGAAGCCCCTGTGGGTCAAGTATTAGTCTTGTCAGCATATAGGGGTGAGCAGAGTCCCGGATGCTGAGAGCCTATCTGAGGGGTCAGGCCTGGGCCTCCTCACAGGGGGTGGTGAGTTGCGGGGAGGGGTGGGTTGGGAGGGGGAAGAAAGGGAAAGGGAGGGGACACAGAGGGAAGAGGGCAGGGGAAAGGGGGGAGGGGATAGCAGCAGCATCTGGGTCCTAGACCAGAGCAGACGCCTCTCACTGGCCTCCCTGCTCCCCTCGGGTCCCCCAACACCCTCCTTCACACAAGCATTAGCCAGAGTGAGCTTTCCAAATGACAGTCAGACCCTGAAACTCCTTCATGCAAACCTCCCAGCAGCTTCCTGTTGCCAGCAGAATAAATTCCACATCCTTTCTGATGGCCCTCAGGGCCCTTCATGGCCTCTTGACTCCTCTCCTTCTTCAGCCACTTACTTCCCTGGGACCACGCTGCCACCTATCCATCCTTCCAGCCTCAGGTCCCTGCATTTATATTTCTGTTGGGCTCCCTGTCTCCTCACCTGTCTGGCTTTTTGTCTCTCTCAAGCTCAACTGTCGTTTCTCAGGAGAGGTCCTTCCTGAGCACTCCCAGCCATCCTGCGTGAATCACCTCCCAGCAAACCCTGTCCCCTTGGCCCATCTGCCCCCTTCACGGACCTGCTGGTCAGAGTTGGCAAGCATGTTCCTTATTGACCTGTTGGCCTTCTCTCTGCTAACAGAAGTAGGGGACTCACCTCTCTGGCCCATGCTCTGAATGGTTGCTGCTTCAGGCACAAGAGTGCCCCCCTCTGCCCCGCAGGCTGTCAGCTTACTGAGGGCAGTACTCCTTCTGCCTCCAAGCCGGGTACACGGTGTGATGCCCTGACCTGCATGGGCTCCGTTCACTGGGTCATGGTGCTGATCTTCTTCCCTCTGTACAGACGAGGAAACACTGCCTCCCATACCCCGTGCCCTGGAGGGGCGCTCCCCAGTGAGCAGAGCGGCAGCTGGGCCAGCACTGGCTGGAAGGCCTGTGCTGACCCTCAGGCGAGGCCCTGACCCTGACCAGCCACACATGGCCCAACGCCTGGTGGCCCTCCAGCTGCAGCGGACATCTGCTGCAGCTGGGCCTGGCCTGCAGCTCTGCCACATGTGTTCTGTCTCAGACCCTGCACTGGGGACACCCCTGGTGATGTGAGACTCACACTGCAATTCCCTGTGACGTAATTAGCTCCCCAGAGCCTGGGGAGTGGTCGGCTGCAGGTGGGCAGAAGGTGGGCTTCCCTGCAGGTACGTGTGTGCGGGCACGTGCGCCTGTGTGTATGTGTGTGTGTGTGTGTGTGTGTGTGTGTGTGTGTGTGCATGCATGTATGCATGTGCATGTGAGTGTGTAGAGTCGCTCCTCGGGGACTGAGAGGTCTGGGGTGGAGAGGTAGCACAGTTGGGTCTGCTTTTTAAAGAGATAGTGTCATGGGATGTCTAAAGGCTTTGGAATCTCAGAGGCCACACTTCCTGATGCTCCACCCCTTTCAACCTCTCAAGGGTCTCAGTATACTTATCTATAAAACAGGGCAACAGTTCTACCTCACCCTCAGGCTCACCATGAGGATGAAAATGCAGGACAAGTGCTGAAGGCCCGTCCCACCCCGAGTAGGTGCTGGGAAGTGTCATGGAGAGGACTGGGGTGGGGCGGGAGGGAGACCTTGGGGTCCAGCACACTTAGTGGCAGGACCTTGGGGAAGCCGGGAACCTCAAAGGCGACCTTGTTCCTGACTACTCAGGAGGTAGCTGGGAAGGTCCATGAGAGGATATAGGCCCAAGAAAGCCGGCCCGGGTGACAGGAGCTAGAGAGACCGTCACGCTCATGACTGAAATCTGAGCTCTGTTCAGGCCTCCACTGCTGGGTGTGGGCCTATTTGGGGACTCTGCTTTTTCCTCTGGAGCCTCCTGAGATCTTCCAGCCTGGGAAGATGAAGAGTGCCAGCCCTTGGGGATTCCCAGGGGTTCCGTGGAAGCTGGCAAGGGGCAAGAAGCTTCAGCACCTGTGCTCTACCACACAGGGAGGGTGCACCCACTCCTCCAGCCAGGTTTGTGGGTTTTCTGGGGCTGTTGGGGCAGAGATGGGGTAGCTGAGGCCACACACCCTCCTTCTCGTAGGATTCACCTCCTGTCACCTCTTGTCTCAGGCCTCCAGGGCAAGTCCTCTGGAGGTTCAGGGTCCATGTTGCTCTCCAAGGTGCTCTCCTTCAGCAGCCAGATTTGGGATGTGGAGAGGATTAAAAACAAGAGCAGTTAATCCCAATCTGCATCTTTGTGTTAATCATTCAGTCATGTCCAATTCTTTGCTGCCCCACGGACTATAGCTCGCCAGGCTCCTCTGTCCATAGAATTCTCCAAGAATATTGGAGTGGGTTGCCATTCCCTCCTTCAGGGGACCTTCCCAACCCAGGGATCGAATCCAGGTCTCCTGCATTGTAAGCGGTTTCTTTACCATCTGAGCCACCAGGGAAGACCAATCCCAATCAACTATATATAACATAGATAACTAATAAGGAACTCCTATATAACACAGGGAAGTCCACTCAACACTCTGTAATGATCTACGTGGGAAAAAAAGTCTAAAACAAAGATACATATAACTGATTGTTTATATAACTTTGCTGTATACCCAAAACTAACAAAACATTGTAAATCAATTACACTCTATTAAACAAACAAAAAACAAGAGCAGTGTCAGAAAACGCTCTCCAGCCACCCAGGGTGGGGACCTTTGGGTGGGGGAAGCCCCCTGTACCTCCCAGGCCTCAGCCATGTCATGGGAGCTGGTCTGCCCTGCCTGCTCCAGGGCCACCTGAAGTCCAAGTGACAGTGCTGTGTGAAAGGATGGAAGTAATAAAAATAATGAACACAAGCCAGCACAGGTTGTTATTTTACCCTCCATGTCCTAGTTCTGCTAACTCCCCTGGCTCTGGGCTGAGCTGAATGCCTCCCTGTAATGAGATGATGAACAGTTTATTCCTTTGTGTGTAGCCAACCAGAAATTCAGCCTGCAGCACTGCAATCTGTGCCCAGTGGGCAGCCCCGGAGCCTTGCCCTCTAACTCAGTTTCCCCTCTGATTCGCGGTGCCAGCACGGGGTTACCTCTGTGCTCTCCTCCTCCGGAGTTGGGCTGGGTTTTTCCTGTGTTTTCTGGCATCTGTCCAAGCTGGCTTTCCCTGATCATGGATTGTTCTAGCTCTTCACGTGCATATGCCATCTAAGGGGATGGAAGCTGGAGAACACTGCACCTAGTACCCCATGTTTCCCATGACCTGGGCATATCCCCTCAGAGCATGAGACAACCCAGCTGCCAAACTGAGGCTGCCTGGCCATGCCTTCTGCTTGGTGGGACTCCTTGAGGGAAAGCCTGGGCCATAGACTAGCACCAGCCTCTGAATCCTCCTCCTCTTGCACCACAGAGCATTGGACAGAGGCCTTGTGCTTCCCACCACCTCTGAGGCCCAGTGCTCCTGCACAGAAGGACTGTCATCACACAGGCAGGATGAAGACCCTGGGGAGGCCACCCCATCATGCCACACAAAGTCCCTACCCACTGGCCAACCCATGACCCTGGCCCCTCCCATTGCAATTCCGGGGCACCCCATTCTCTGAGCCTCACATGTACCCAGGCCCTAGGCACCATCAGCACTGTCCCTTCTATGTCCCCAGGTGAGCCTCCTCTGTGACACCTCCTGTGATGGCAGGGCTGGGGACAGGGCCAGTCCCCTGCCTCTCTGAGTCTCTAGGCTATTCTGCTCCAGGGAGGGGCTATGCATTACCTGCCCCTCCCCTAGGCCCTGCTGGGAGGTGGGATGAAAAAGGGTCCAGTAACCAGGTCACCATCCCTCCAGAGCCCTACCCAGCTGGACCAGTGGACCACAGACGTAGTGATGAAGTCAGAATCACAGGCTCCATCCCATGGGCCAAGCTCTGGGCCTCTGCCTGGGGACGAGTCAGTGCATGAGCCAATGGGCAGGATGCATCTGTCACTCTGTTCTCGGACATCCCTAGTCCCTGAGCTCCTAGCCTGACCTGCCCTAGGCTGCAGGCTTCTGCTTATGGGATGGATCCTTCACTCGATGCCCAGAGTTAAACGGGCATTTCTTTGCTGCTTTTTCTTATCCCTAACACAGCTTCTGGGATTAATTATCAATACAAAGTCATATTTGAAAGGTAGTTACAGAGCCAGCCCAACATGAATACCATAACTCAATAAACAGCAAAAAAAACAATGGAGATCACCAGACCATAGACCACTCTCCTCTATGAAGACAGATGCAAAAAACCTTAAATTATTAGCAAATAAAATAATATGCCACAACCAGGAGGCCCATCCCTCTGGTAAGCAAGGCAATACACTGGTAGAAAGGGTATTAACAGAGTCCACTCTTTAATTGGTCAGATGGTGGACAGTGTTTGGAGGGGTGCAAAGGGACTTTAGGACCCAGCAGTGCTCTGACCTGGGTGGGTGACACCGACGTAGGCACTCTGGAGAATTCATGGAGCTACACATTTGAGCTATGCTGTCACTATGTGGTGTTATGCTTCAAAAACAATTCAATAAGAAAAGTAACCAACAGAGAAAAGATGTTGCTTCAATAAGAAGCAACCAACATACAGCAAACTGAGAACTAGCAACTTAAAAAATCAGTAAGAAAAAATAAAAACAATCTCAACCCACTCCAATATTCTTGCCTGGAGAATCCCACGGGCAGAGGAGCTTGGTGAGCTTCAGTCCATGGGGACACAAGGAGTGGGACAGGTAGAGAGGGAGGTGGGAGGGGGGATCGGGATGCGGAATACATGTAAATCCATGGCTGATTCATGTTAATGTCCGGCTTCACTGGACCCTTGCACCCATCTGGCCTACTCAGGTTTCAGGGGCAGAGGCTGGGGTATGTCCCCCACATATACTTGCCCCCCGGCAGTAGTGGGCAGGAGCTGGTCTCTTCATTTCTCACCAGCACTTGGCAAAATCAGAAATAAGTTCCAGGGGCCCAGCATGCTGCCATGATCTCCACAGCCCACAGCACTCTCTAGACTCAAAGAATTCCATGGTCACATCTGATTTTTCCTGCAGGAGCCCATCCATGTTTACATGTCAGAGTGCAGTGGAGGTGGAGCTGGGGTGGCCTCTCTGGGCCTTGAATCCCCCACCGCCACCCCCAAGAAGATGGTCGTGGTGTCTGATCACAGTGGACCCCAGGGAGGGAGGCTCGGACCTGGGGAGTGCCTGAAAGGATAGTAATGCAATCACCACCCGAGACCAAGAGCCTTCACATTTTTCACACCTTTTCATGCTCCTCGCATTTTTCACACCTTTTCATGCTCCTCGAAATTTTCACACGTTTTCATGCTCCTCGTATTTTTCACACCGTTTCATGTTCCTCGAATTTTTCACATCTTTTCATGCTCCTCGCATTTTTCTTTTTTTTTTTTTGCTCCTCGCATTTTTTAAACCTTTTCATGCTCCTCGCATTTTTTACACCTTTTCATGCTCCTCGCATTTTTCACAACTTTTCATGCTCCTCGTATTTTTCTTTTTTTTTTTTTGCTCCTCGCATTTTTCACACCTTTTCATGCTCCTTGCATTTTTCACACCTTTTCATGCTCCTCGTCTTTTTCTTTTTTTTTTTCTCCTCGCATTTTTCACACCTTTTCATGCTCCTCGTCTTTCTTGTTTTTTTGCTCCTCGCATTTTTCACACCTTTTCATGCTCCTTGCATTTTTCACACCTTTTCATGCTCCTCGTCTTTTTCTTTTTTTTTTTTCTCCTCGCATTTTTCACACCTTTTCATGCTCCTCGTCTTTCTTGTTTTTTTGCTCCTCGCATTTTTCACACCTTTTCATGCTCCTTGCATTTTTCACACCCTTTCATGCTCCTCGTCTTTTTCTTTTTTTTTTTTCTCCTCACATTTTTCACACCTTTTCATGCTCTTTGCATTTTACACACCTTTTCATGCTCCTCGTCTTTTTTTTTTCTGCTCCTCGCATTTTTCACACCTTTTCATGCTCCTCAAATTTTTGACATCTTTTCATGCTCGTCGTCTTTTTTTTTTTTTGCTCCTCACATTTTTCACACCTTTTCATGCTCCTCACATTTTTCACACCTTTTCATGCTCCTCGCATTTTTCACACCTTTTCGTGGTCCTCGCATTTTTCGCACCTTTTCATGCTCCTCGCATTTTACACACCTTTTCATGCTACTCGTCTTTTTTTTTTTTTGCTCCTCGCATTTTTCACACCTTTTCATGCTCCTCGCATTTTTCACACCTTTTCATGCTCCTCGCATTTTTCACACCTTTTCATGCTCCTCGCATTTTTCACACATTCTCATGATCCTCGCATTTTTCACACCTTTTCATGCTCCTTGCATTTTTCACAACTTTTCATGCTCCTTGTATTATTTTTTTGCTCCTCGCATTTTTCACACCTTTTCATGCTCCTTGCATTTTTCAAACCTTTTGAAGCTCCTCGCATTTTTCACACCTTTTCATGCTCCTCGCATTTTTCACACCTTTTCATGCTCCTCGCATTTTTCACACATTCTCATGATCCTCGCATTTTTCACACCTTTTCATGCTCCTTGCATTTTTCACAACTTTTCATGCTCCTTGTATTATTTTTTTGCTCCTCGCATTTTTCACACCTTTTCATGCTCCTTGCATTTTTCAAACCTTTTGAAGCTCCTCGCATTTTTCACACCTTTTCATGCTCGTTGCATTTTTCACACCTTTTCATGCTCCTCGCATTTTTCACACCTTTTCATGCTCCTTGTATTTTTTTTTTGCTCCTCGCATTTTTCACACCTTTTCATGCTCCTTGCATTTTTCAAACGTTTTCATGCTCCTCGCATTTTTCACACCGTTCCATGTTCCTCGTCTTTTTTATTTTGCTCCTCGCATTTTTCACACCTTTTCATGCTCCTAGTATTTTTCTTTTTTTTTTTTTTGCTCCTCGCATTTTTTACACATTTTCATGCTCCTCGCATTTTTTACACCTTTTCATGCTCCTTGCATTTTTCACACCTTTTCATGCTCCTCGTATTTTTCTTTTTTTTTTTTTGCTCCTCGCATTTTTTACACCTTTTCATGCTCCTCGCATTTTTTACACCTTTTCATGCTCCTCGCATTTTTCACAACTTTTCATGCTCCTCGTATTTTTCTTTTTTTTTTTTTTGCTCCTCGCATTTTTCACACCTTTTCATGCTCCTTGCATTTTTCACACCTTTTCATGCTCCTCGTCTTTTTCTTTTTTTTTTCTCCTCGCATTTTTCACACCTTTTCATGCTCCTCGTCTTTCTTGTTTTTTTTCTCCTCGCATTTTTCACACCTTTTCATGCTCCTTGCATTTTTCACACATTTTCATGCTCCTCGTCTTTTTCTTTTTTTTTTTCTCCTCGCATTTTTCACACCTTTTCATGCTCATCGCATTTTACACACCTTTTCATGATCCTCGTCTTTTTTTTTCCGCTCCTCGCATTTTTCACACCTTTTCATGCTCCTCGAATTTTTCACATCTTTTCATGCTCGTCGTCTTTTTTTTTTTTTTGCTCCTCACATTTTCACACCTTTTCATGCTCCTCACATTTTTCACACCTTTTCATGCTCCTCGCATTTTTCACACCTTTTCGTGGTCCTCGCATTTTTCGCACCTTTTCATGCTCCTCGCATTTTACACACCTTTTCATGCTACTCGTCTTTTTTTTTTTTTGCTCCTCGCATTTTTCACACCTTTTCATGCTCCTCGCATTTTTCACACCTTTTCATGCTCCTCGCATTTTTCACACCTTTTCATGCTCCTCGCATTTTTCACACCTTCTCAGGATCCTCGCATATTTCACACCTTTTCATGCTCCTCGCATTTTTCACACCTTTTCATGCTCCTCGCATTTTTCACACCTTTTCATGCTCCTCGCATTTTTCACACCTTCTCATGATCCTCGCATTTTTCACACCTTTTCATGCTCCTTGCATTTTTCACAACTTTTCATGCTCCTTGTATTATTTTTTTGCTCCTCGCATTTTTCACACCTTTTCATGCTCCTTGCATTTTTCAAACCTTTTGAAGCTCCTCGCATTTTTCACACCTTTTCATGCTCGTTGCATTTTTCACACCTTTTCATGCTCCTCGCATTTTTCACACCTTTTCATGCTCCTTGTATTTTTTTTTTGCTCCTCGCATTTTTCACACCTTTTCATGCTCCTTGCATTTTTCAAACGTTTTCATGCTCCTCGCATTTTTCACACCGTTCCATGTTCCTCGTCTTTTTTTTTTTTGCTCCTCGCATTTTTCACACCTTCTCATGATCCTCGCATTTTTCACACCTTTTCATGCTCCTTGCATTTTTCACAACTTTTCATGCTCCTTGTATTATTTTTTTGCTCCTCGCATTTTTCACACCTTTTCATGCTCCTTGCATTTTTCAAACCTTTTGAAGCTCCTCGCATTTTTCACACCTTTTCATGCTCGTTGCATTTTTCACACCTTTTCATGCTCCTCGCATTTTTCACACCTTTTCATGCTCCTTGTATTTTTTTTTTGCTCCTCGCATTTTTCACACCTTTTCATGCTCCTTGCATTTTTCAAACGTTTTCATGCTCCTCGCATTTTTCACACCGTTCCATGTTCCTCGTCTTTTTTTTTTTGCTCCTCGCATTTTTCACACCTTTTCATGCTCCTAGTATTTTTCTTTTTTTTTTTTTTTGCTCCTCGCATTTTTTACACATTTTCATGCTCCTCGCATATTTTACACCTTTTCATGCTCCTTGCATTTTTCACACCTTTTCATGCTCCTCGTATTTTTCTTTTTTTTTTTTTGCTCCTCGCATTTTTTACACCTTTTCATGCTCCTCGCATTTTTTACACCTTTTCATGCTCCTCGCATTTTTCACAACTTTTCATGCTCCTCGTATTTTTCTTTTTTTTTTTTTTGCTCCTCGCATTTTTCACACCTTCATGCTCCTTGCATTTTTCACACCTTTTCATGCTCCTCGTCTTTTTCTTTTTTTTTTTCTCCTCGCATTTTTCACACCTTTTCATGCTCCTCGTCTTTCTTGTTTTTTTTCTCCTCGCATTTTTCACACCTTTTCATGCTCCTTGCATTTTTCACACATTTTCATGCTCCTCGTCTTTTTCTTTTTTTTTTTTTCCTCGCATTTTTCACACCTTTTCATGCTCATCGCATTTTACACACCTTTTCATGATCCTCGTCTTTTTTTTTCCGCTCCTCGCATTTTTCACACCTTTTCATGCTCCTCGAATTTTTCACATCTTTTCATGCTCGTCGTCTTTTTTTTTTTTTGCTCCTCACATTTTTCACACCTTTTCATGCTCCTCACATTTTTCACACCTTTTCATGCTCCTCGCATTTTTCACACCTTTTCGTGGTCCTCGCATTTTTCGCACCTTTTCATGCTCCTCGCATTTTACACACCTTTTCATGCTACTCGTCTTTTTTTTTTTTTGCTCCTCGCATTTTTCACACCTTTTCATGCTCCTCGCATTTTTCACACCTTTTCATGCTCCTCCCATTTTTCACACCTTTTCATGCTCCTCGCATTTTTCACACCTTCTCAGGATCCTCGCATATTTCACTCCTATTCATGCTCCTCGCATTTTTCACACCTTTTCATGCTCCTCGTCTTTTACTTTTTTTGTTTTTTTGCTCCTCGCATTGTTCACAACTTTTCATGGTCCTCGCATTTTTCACACCTTTTCATGGTCCTCGCATTTTTCACACATTTTCATGCTCCTCGCATTTTTCACACCTTTTCGTGCCCCTTCTATTTTTTTTTTTTGCTCCTCGCATTTTTCACACCTTTTCATGCTCCTTGCATTTTTCAAACATTTTCATGCTCCTCGCATTTTTCACACCTTTTCATGCTGCTTGCATTTCTCACACCTTTTCATGCCCCTTGTATTTTTTTTTTGCTCCTCGCATTTTTCACACCTTTTCATGATCCTTGCATTTTTCAAACCTTTTCATGCTCCTTGCATTTTTCACACCTTTTCATGCTCCTTGCATTTTTCACACCTTTTCATGCTCCTCGCATTTTTCACACCTTTTCATGCTGCTTGCATTTCTCACACCTTTTCATGCCCCTTGTATTTTTTTTTTGCTCCTCGCATTTTTCACACCTTTTCATGATCCTTGCATTTTTCAAACCTTTTCATGCTCCTTGCATTTTTCACACCTTTTCATGCTCCTTGCATTTTTCACACCTTTTCATGCTCCTCGCATTTTTACACTTTTTCATGCTCCTTGTATTTCTTTTTTGCTCCTCGCATTTTTCAAAACTTTTCATGCTCCTTACATTTTCACACCTTTTCATGCTCCTCTCATTTTTCTCAACTTTTCATGCTCCTCGCATTTTTCACACATTTTCAAGCTCCTCGCATTTTTCACAACTTTTCATGCTCCTGGCATTTTTCACACCTTTTCATGCTCCTTGAAATTTTCACACCTTTTCATGCTCCTCGCATTTTTCACACCTTTTCATGCTCCTCCCATTTTTCACACCTTTTAATGCTCCTCATATTTTTCACACCTTTTCCTATTCCTCGCATTTTTCACACTTTTTCATGCTCCTCGCATTTTTCACACCTTTTCATGCTCTTCGTCTTTTCCTTTTTTTTTTCTTTGCTCCTCGCATTTTTCACACCTTTTCATGCTCCTCGTCTTTTTTTTTTTTTGCTCCTCACATTTTTCACACCTTTTCATGCTCCTCGCATTTTGCACACCTTTTCATGCTCCTCGCATTTTGCACACCTTTTCATGCTCCTGGTCTTTCTTTCCTTCTTTTTTTTTTTTTTGCTCCTCGCATTTTTCACACCTTTTCATGCTCCTGGTCTTTCCTTTTTTTTTTTTTTTTTTTTGCTCCTTGCATTTTTCACACCTTTCATGCTCCTCGCATTTTTCACACCGTTTCATGCTCCTGGTCTTTTTTTTTTCTTTTGCTCCTCAAATTTTTCACACCTTTTCATGCTCCTCGCATTTTTCACACCTTTTCATGCTCCTGGTCTTTTTTTTTTCTTTTTTTGCTCCTCGCATTTTTCATACCTTTTCATGCTCCCGGTCTTTTTTTTTTTTTTTTTTTGCTCCTCAAATTTTTCACACGTTTTCATGCTCCTTTCATTTTTCACACCTTTTCATGCTTCTGGTCTTTCTTTTTTTTTTTTTTTTTTGCTCCTCGCATTTTTCACACCTTTTCATGCTCCTGGTCTTTTTTTTTTTTTTTTCTCCTCTCATTTTTCACACCTTTTCATGCTCCTGGTCTTTTTTTTTTTCTTTTTTTGCTCCTCGCGTTTTTCACACCTTTTCATGCTCCTGGTCTTTCTTTTTTTTTTTTTGCTCCTCGCATTTTTCACACCTTTTCATATTCCTGGTCTTTTTTTTTTTTTTTTTTTTTTGCTCCTCGCATTTTTCACACCTTTTAATGCTCCTGGTCTTTCTTTTTTTTTTTTTTGCTCCTCGCATTTTTCACACCTTTTCATGCTCCTGGTCTTATTTTTTTTTTTTTTTTGCTCCTCGAATTTTTCACACCTTTTCATGCTCCTCGCATTTTTCACACCTCTTCATGCTCCTCGCATTTTTCACACCTTTTCATGCTCCTTGCATTTTTCACACCTTTTCATGCTCCTTGTCTTTTTTTTTTTTTGCTCCTTGCATTTTTCACACCTTTTCATGTTCCTGGACTTTTTTTTTTTTTTTTTTTTTGCTCCTCGCATTTTTCACACCTTTTCATGCTCCTCGCATTTTTCACACCTTTTCATGCTCCTGGTCTTTTTTTTTTTCTTTTTTTGCTCCTCGCATTTTTGACACCTTTTCATGCTCCTGGTCTTTTTTTTTTTTTTTGCTCCTCGCATTTTTCACACCTTTCATGCTCCTCGCATTTTTCACACCTTTTCATGCTCCTGGTCTTTTTTTTTTTCTTTTTTTGCTCCTCGCATTTTTCACACCTTTTCATGCTCCTGGTCTTTTTTTTTTTCTTTTTTTGCTCCTCGATTTTTCACACCTTTTCATGCTCCTCGTCTTTTTTTTTTTTTGCTCCTCGCATTTTTCACACCTTTTCATGCTCCTTGCATTTTTCACACCTTTTCATGCTCCTCGTCTTTTTTTTTTTTTGCTCCTCGCATTTTTCACACCTTTTCATGCTCCTGGTCTTTTTTTTTTCTTTTGCTCCTCAAATTTTTCACACCTTTTCATGCTCCTCGCATTTTTCACACCTTTTCATGCTCCTGGTCTTTTTTTCTTTTTTGCTCCTCGCATTTTTCACACCTTTTCATGCTCCGTGTCTTTCTTTTTTTTTTTTTGCTCCTCGCATTTTTCACACCTTTTCATGCTCCTGGTCTTTCTTTCTTTCTTTCTTTTTTTTTTTTGCTCCTCGCATTTTTCACACCTTTTCATATTCCTGGTCTTTTTTTCTTTTTTTTTTTTTCTCCTCGCATTTTTCACACCTTTTCATGCTCCTGGTCTTTTTTTTTTTCTTTTTTTGCTCCTCGCATTCTTCACACCTTTTCATGCTCCTGGTCTTTTTTTTTTTTTTTGCTCCTCGCATTTTTCAACCTTTCATGCTCCTCGCATTTTTCACACCTTTTCATGCTCCTGGTCTTTTTTTTTTTCTTTTTCTGCTCCTCGCATTTTTCACACCTTTTCATGCTCCTGGTCTTTCTTTTTTTTTTTTTCCTCCTCGCATTTTTCACACCTTTTCATGCTCCTCGCATTTTTCACACCTTTTCATGCTCCTGGTCTTTCTTTCTTTCTTTCTTTTTTTTTTTTTGCTCCTCGCATTTTTCACACCTTTTCATATTCCTGGTCTTTTTTTCTTTTTTTTTTTTTCTCCTCGCATTTTTCACACCTTTTCATGCTCCTGGTCTTTTTTTTTTTTTTTTTGCTCCTCGCATTTTTCACACCTTTTCATGCTCCTCGCATTTTTCACACCTCTTCATGCTCCTCGCATTTTTCACAACTTTTCATGCTCGTCGCATTTTTCACACCTTTTCATGCTCCTGGTCTTTCTTTTTTTTTTTTTGCTCCTCGCATTTTTCACACCTTTTCATGCTCCTCGCATTTTTCACACCTTTTCATGCTCCTCGCATTTTTCACACCTCTTCATGCTCCTCGCATTTTTCACACCTCTTCATGCTCCTCGCATTTTTCACAACTTTTCATGCTCCTCGCATTTTTCACACCTTTTCATGTTCCTGGTCTTTCTTTTTTTTTTTTTGCGCCTCGCATTTTTCACACCTTTTCATGCTCCTTGCATTTTTCACACCTTTTCATGCTCCTCGTCTTTTTTTTTTTTTGCTCCTCGCATTTTTCACACCTTTTCATGCTCCTGGTCTTTTTTTTTGCTTTTGCTCCTCAAATTTTTCACACCTTTTCATGCTCCTCGCATTTTTCACACCTTTTCATGCTCCTGGTCTTTTTTTTTTTTCTTTTTTTGCTCCTCGCATTTTTCACACCTTTTCATGCTCCTGGTCTTTCTTTTTTTTTTTTTGCTCCTCGCATTTTTCACACCTTTTCATGCTCCTGGTCTTTCTTTCTTTCTTTCTTTTTTTTTTTTGCTCCTCGCATTTTTCACACCTTTTCATATTCCTGGTCTTTTTTTTTTTTTTTTTTTCTCCTCGCATTTTTCACACCTTTTCATGCTCCTGGTCTTTTTTTTTTCTTTTTTTGCTCCTCGCATTTTTCACACCTTTTCATGCTCCTGGTCTTTTTTTTTTTCTTTTTCTGCTCCTCGCATTTTTCACACCTTTTCATGCTCCTGGTCTTTCTTTTTTTTTTTTTGCTCCTCGCATTTTTCACACCTTTTCCTGCTCCTCGCATTTTTCACACCTCTTCATGCTCCTCGCATTTTTCACAACTTTTCTTGCTCCTCGCATTTTTCACACCTTTTCATGCTCCTGGTCTTTCTTTTTTTTTTTTTGCTCCTCGCATTTTTCACACTTTTTCATGCTCCTGGTCTTTTTTTTTTTTTTTTTGCTCCTCGAATTTTTCACACCTTTTCATGCTCCTCGCATTTTTCACACCTCTTCATGCTCCTCACATTTTTCGCAACTTTTCATGCTCCTCGCATTTTTCACACCTTTTCATGCTCCTTGCATTTTTCACACCTTTTCATGCTCCTGGTCTTTCTTTTTTTTTTTTGATCCTCGCATTTTTCACACCTTTTCATGCTAATGGTCTTTCTTTTTTTTTCTTTTTTTGCTCCTCGATTTTTCACACCTTTTCATGCTCCTGGTCTTTCTTTCTTTCTTTTTTTAATTTTTTTTGCTCCTCGCATTTTTCACACCTTTTCATGTTCCTGGTCTTTTTTTTTTTTTATTTTTTTTGCTCCTCGCATTTTTCACACCTTTTCATGTTCCTGGTCTTTTTTTTTTTTTTTTTTTTTTCCTCGCTTTTTTCACAGCTTTTCATGCTCCTGGTCTTTCTTTCTTTCTTTTTTTTTTTTTTTTTTGCTCCTCGCATTTTTCACACCTTTTCATGCTCCTGGTCTTTTTTTTTTTGTTTTTTGCTCCTCGAATTTTTCACACCTTTTCATGCTCCTCGCATTTTTCACACCTATTCATGCTCCTCACATTTTTCACAACTTTTCATGCTCCTCGCATTTTTCACACCTTTTCATGCTCCTTGCATTTTTCACACCTTTTCATGCTCCTGGTCTTTCTTTTTTTTTTTTTGCTCCTCGCTTTTTTCACACCTTTTCATGTTCCTGCTCTTTTTTTTTTTTTTCTCCTCGCATTTTTCACACCTTTTCATGCTCCTGGTCTTTTTTTTTTTTGCTCCTCGAATTTTTCACACCTTTGCATGCTCCTGGTCTTTTTTTTTTTTTTTTTTTTTTTTTTGCTCCTCGCATTTTTCACACCTTTTCATGCTCCTGGTCTTTCTTTTTTTTTTTTTTTTTTTTTTGCTCCTCGCATTTTTCACACCTTTTCATGTTTCTGCTCTTTTTTTTTTTTTTTTTTTTCTCTTTGCATTTTTCACACCTTTTCATGCTCCTGGTCTTTTTTTTTTTTGATCCTCGCATTTTTCACACCTTTTCATGCTCCTGGTCTCTCTTTCTTTCTTTTTTTTTTTTTTTTGCTCCTCGAATTTTTCACACCTTTGCATGCTCCTGGTCTTTTTTTTTTTTTTTTTTTTTTTGCTCCTCGCATTTTTCACACCTTTTCATGTTCCTGGTCTTTCTTTTTTTTTTTGATCCTCGCATTTTTCACACCTTTTCATGTTCCTGGTCTTTTTTTTTTTTTTTTTTTTTTCTCCTCGCATTTTTCACACCTTTTCATGCTCCTGGTCTTTTTTTTTTTTTGATCCTCGCATTTTTCACACCTTTTCATGCTCCTGGTCTCTCTTTCTTTCTTTTTTTTTTTTTTTGCTCCTCGCATTTTTCACACCTTTTCATGCTCCTGGTCTTTCTTTTTTTTTTTTTTTTTTTTTTGATCCTCGCATTTTTCACACCTTTTCATGTTCCTGGTCTTTTTTTTTTTTTTTTTTTTTTTTTGCTCCTCGCATTTTTCACACCTTTTCATGCTCCTCGCATTTTTCACACCTCTTCATGCTCCTCGCATTTTTCACAACTTTTCATGCTCGTCGCATTTTTTACACCTTTTCATGCTCCTGGTCTTTCTTTCTTTCTTTTTTTTTTTTTTTTGCTCCTCGCATTTTTCACACCTTTTCATGTTCCTGGTCTTTTTTTTTTTTTTTTTTTTTTGCTCCTCGCATTTTTCACACCTTTTCATGCTCCTGGTCTTTCTTTCTTTCTTTTTTTTTTTTTTTTCTCCTCGCATTTTTCACACCTTTTCATGTTCCTGGTCTTTTTTTTTTTTTTCCTCGCATTTTTCACACCTTTTCATGCTCCTGGTCTTTTTTTTTTTTTTTGCTCCTTGAATTTTTCACAACTTTTCATGCTCCTCGCATTTTTCACACCTCTTCATGCTCCTCGCATTTTTCACAACTTTTCATGCTCGTCGCATTTTTCACACCTTTTCATGCTCCTGGTCTTTCTTTTTTTTTTTTTTTTTTTTCTCCTCGCATTTTTCACACCTTTTCATGCTCCTGGTCTTTTTTTTTTTTTTTCCTCGCTTTTTTCACACCTTTTCATGCTCCTGGTCTTTTTTTTTTTTTTTGCTCCTCGAATTTTTCACACCTTTTCATGCTCCCCGCATTTTTCACACCTTTTCATGCTCCTGGTCTCTCTTTTTTTTTTTTTTTTTTTGCTCCTCGCATTTTTCACACCTTTTCATGCTCCTGGTCTTTCTTTCTTTCTTTTTTTTTTTTTTTTGCTCCTCGCATTTTTCACACCTTTTCATGCTCCTTGCATTTTTCACAACTTTTCATGCTCCTCGCATTTTTCACACCTTTTCATGCTCCTTGCATTTTTCTCAACTTTTCATGCTCCTCGCATTTTTCACACCTTTTCATGCTCCTTGCATTTTTCAGACCTTTTCATGCTCCTGGTCTTTCTTTTTTTTTTTTTTTTTTTTTCCTCGCATTTTTCACACCTCTTCATGCTCCTCACATTTTTCACAACTTTTCATGCTCCTCGCATTTTTCACACCTTTTCATGCTCCTCGCATTTTTCACACCTCTTCATGCTCCTCGCATTTTTCACAACTTTTCATGCTCGTCGCATTTTTCACACCTTTTCATGCTCCGGGTCTTTCTTTCTTTCTTTTTTTTTTTTTTTTGCTCCTCGCATTTTTCACACCTTTTCATGCTCCTTGCATTTTTCACACCTCTTCATGCTCCTCGCATTTTTCACACCTTTTCATGCTCCTGGTCTTTTTTTTTTTTGCTCCTCGAATTTTTCACACCTTTGCATGCTCCTGGTCTTTTTTTTTTTTTTTTTTTTGCTCCTCGAATTTTTCACACCTTTTCATGCTCCTCGCATTTTTCACACCTCTTCATGCTCCTCGCATTTTTCACACCTTTTCATGCTCCTGGTCTTTTTTTTTTTTTCTCCTCGCATTTTTCACACCTTTTCATGCTCCTGGTCTTTCTTTCTTTCTTTTTTTTTTTTTTTTTGCTCCTCGCATTTTTCACACCTTTTCATGCTCCTTGCATTTTTCACAACTTTTCATGCTCCTCGCATTTTTCACACCTTTTCATGCTCCTTGCATTTTTCTCAACTTTTCATGCTCCTCGCATTTTTCACACCTTTTCATGCTCCTTGTATTTTTCAGACCTTTTCATGCTCCTGGTCTTTCTTTTTTTTTTTTTCTCCTCGCATTTTTCACACCTTTTCATGCTCCTGGTCTTTTTTTTTTTTTTTTTTGCTCCTCGAATTTTTCACACCTTTTCATGCTCCTGGTCTTTCTTTCTTTCTTTTTTTAATTTTTTTTGCTCCTCGCATTTTTCACACCTTTTCATGTTCCTGGTCTTTTTTTTTTTTTATTTTTTTTGCTCCTCGCATTTTTCACACCTTTTCATGTTCCTGGTCTTTTTTTTTTTTTTTTTTTTTCCTCGCATTTTTCACAGCTTCTCATGCTCCTGGTCTTTCTTTCTTTCTTTTTTTTTTTTTTTTGCTCCTCGCATTTTTCACACCTTTTCATGCTCCTGGTCTTTTTTTTTTTTTTTTTGCTCCTCGAATTTTTCACACCTTTTCATGCTCCTCGCATTTTTCACACCTATTCATGCTCCTCACATTTTTCACAACTTTTCATGCTCCTCGCATTTTTCACACCTTTTCATGCTCCTTGCATTTTTCACACCTTTTCATGCTCCTGGTCTTTCTTTTTTTTTTTTTGCTCCTCGCATTTTTCACACCTTTTCATGCTCCTGGTCTTTTTTTTTTTTTTTTTTGCTCCTCGCATTTTTCACACCTTTTCATGTTCCTGGTCTTTTTTTTTTTTTATTTTTTTTGCTCCTCGCATTTTTCACACCTTTTCATGTTCCTGGTCTTTTTTTTTTTTTTTTTTTTTCCTCGCATTTTTCACAGCTTTTCATGCTCCTGGTCTTTCTTTCTTTCTTTTTTTTTTTTTTTTGCTCCTCGCATTTTTCACACCTTTTCATGCTCCTGGTCTTTTTTTTTTTTTTTTTTTGCTCCTCGCATTTTTCACACCTTTTCATGTTCCTGCTCTTTTTTTTTTTTTTTTTTTTCTCCTCGCATTTTTCACACCTTTTCATGCTCCTGGTCTTTTTTTTTTTTGCTCCTCGAATTTTTCACACCTTTGCATGCTCCTGGTCTTTTTTTTTTTTTTTTTTTTTTTTTCTCCTCTCTTTTTTCACTCCTTTTCATGCTCTTTGTCTTTCTTTTTTTTTTTTTTTTTTTTTTGCTCCTCGCATTTTTCACACCTTTTCATGCTCCTTGCATTTTTCACAACTTTTCATGCTCCTCGCATTTTTCACACCTTTTCATGCTCCTTGCATTTTTCTCAACTTTTCATGCTCCTCGCATTTTTCACACCTTTTCATGCTCCTTGCATTTTTCAGACCTTTTCATGCTCCTGGTCTTTATTTTTTTTTTTTTTCCTCGCATTTTTCACACCTTTTCATGCTCCTGGTCTTTTTTTTTTTTTCTCCTCGCATTTTTCACACCTTTTCATGCTCCTGGTCTTTTTTTTTTTTTTTTTTGCTCCTCGAATTTTTCACACCTTTTCATGCTCCTGGTCTTTCTTTCTTTCTTTTTTTAATTTTTTTTGCTCCTCGCATTTTTCACACCTTTTCATGTTCCTGGTCTTTTTTTTTTTTTATTTTTTTTGCTCCTCGCATTTTTCACACCTTTTCATGTTCCTGGTCTTTTTTTTTTTTTTTTTTTTTCCTCGCATTTTTCACAGCTTTTCATGCTCCTGGTCTTTCTTTCTTTCTTTTTTTTTTTT
This sequence comes from Cervus elaphus, assembly GCF_910594005.1. Classification (NCBI taxonomy): domain Eukaryota; kingdom Metazoa; phylum Chordata; class Mammalia; order Artiodactyla; family Cervidae; genus Cervus; species Cervus elaphus. Next base: position 41,913 of record NC_057838.1, read on the forward strand.
TTTTGCTCCTCACATTTTTCACACTTTTCATGCTCCTGGTCTTTTTTTTTTTTTTTTTTGCTCCTCGAATTTTTCACACCTTTTCATGCTCCTCGCATTTTTCACACCTATTCATGCTCCTCACATTTTTCACAACTTTTCATGCTCCTCGCATTTTTCACACCTTTTCATGCTCCTTGCATTTTTCACACCTTTTCATGCTCCTGGTCTTTCTTTTTTTTTTTTTGCTCCTCGCATTTTTCACACCTTTTCATGTTCCTGCTCTTTTTTTTTTTTTTTTTTTTCTCCTCGCATTTTTCACACCTTTTCATGCTCCTGGTCTTTTTTTTTTTGCTCCTCGAATTTTTCACACCTTTGCATGCTCCTGGTCTTTTTTTTTTTTTTTTTTGCTCCTCGCATTTTTCACACCTTTTCATGCTCCTGGTCTTTCTTTTTTTTTTTTTTTTTTTGCTCCTCGCATTTTTCACACCTTTTCATGCTCCTGGTCTTTCTTTTTTTTTTTTTTTTTTTTTCTCCTCGCATTTTTCACACCTTTTCATGCTCCTGGTCTTTTTTTTTTTTGATCCTCGCATTTTTCACACCTTTTCATGCTCCTGGTCTTTTTTTTTTCTTTTGCTCCTCAAATTTTTCACACCTTTTCATGCTCCTCGCATTTTTCACACCTTTTCATGCTCCTGGTCTTTTTTTTTTTCCTTTTTTGCTCCTCGCATTTTTCACACCTTTTCATGCTCCGTGTCTTTCTTTTTTTTTTTTTGCTCCTCGCATTTTTCACACCTTTTCATGCTCCTGGTCTTTCTTTCTTTCTTTCTTTTTTTTTTTTGCTCCTCGCATTTTTCACACCTTTTCATATTCCTGGTCTTTTTTTCTTTTTTTTTTTTTTCTCCTCGCATTTTTCACACCTTTTCATGCTCCTGGTCTTTTTTTTTTTCTTTTTTTGCTCCTCGCATTCTTCACACCTTTTCATGCTCCTGGTCTTTTTTTTTTTTTTTGCTCCTCGCATTTTTCAACCTTTCATGCTCCTCGCATTTTTCACACCTTTTCATGCTCCTGGTCTTTTTTTTTTTCTTTTTTTGCTCCTCGCATTTTTCACACCTTTTCATGCTCCTGGTCTTTTTTTTTTTCTTTTTCTGCTCCTCGCATTTTTCACACCTTTTCATGCTCCTGGTCTTTCTTTTTTTTTTTTTCCTCCTCGCATTTTTCACACCTTTTCATGCTCCTCGCATTTTTCACACCTTTTCATGCTCCTGGTCTTTCTTTCTTTCTTTCTTTTTTTTTTTTGCTCCTCGCATTTTTCACACCTTTTCATATTCCTGGTCTTTTTTTCTTTTTTTTTTTTTCTCCTCGCATTTTTCACACCTTTTCATGCTCCTGGTCTTTTTTTTTTTTTTTTTGCTCCTCGAATTTTTCACACCTTTTCATGCTCCTCGCATTTTTCACACCTCTTCATGCTCCTCGCATTTTTCACAACTTTTCATGCTCGTCGCATTTTTCACACCTTTTCATGCTCCTGGTCTTTCTTTTTTTTTTTTTGCTCCTCGCATTTTTCACACCTTTTCATGCTCCTCGCATTTTTCACACCTTTTCATGCTCCTCGCATTTTTCACACCTCTTCATGCTCCTCGCATTTTTCACACCTCTTCATGCTCCTCGCATTTTTCACACCTTTTCATGCTCCTCGCATTTTTCACTCCTTTTCATATTCCTGGTCTTTCTTTTTTTTTTTTTGCTCCTCGCATTTTTCACACCTTTTCATGCTCCTTGCATTTTTCACACCTTTTCATGCTCCTCGTCTTTTTTTTTTTTTGCTCCTCGCATTTTTCACACCTTTTCATGCTCCTGGTCTTTTTTTTTGCTTTTGCTCCTCAAATTTTTCACACCTTTTCATGCTCCTCGCATTTTTCACACCTTTTCATGCTCCTGGTCTTTTTTTTTTTTTCTTTTTTTGCTCCTCGCATTTTTCACACCTTTTCATGCTCCTGGTCTTTCTTTTTTTTTTTTTGCTCCTCGCATTTTTCACACCTTTTCATGCTCCTGGTCTTTCTTTCTTTCTTTCTTTTTTTTTTTTGCTCCTCGCATTTTTCACACCTTTTCATATTCCTGGTCTTTTTTTTTTTTTTTTTTTTCTCCTCGCATTTTTCACACCTTTTCATGCTCCTGGTCTTTTTTTTTTTTTTTGCTCCTCGCATTTTTCAACCTTTCATGCTCCTCGCATTTTTCACACCTTTTCATGCTCCTGGTCTTTTTTTTTTCTTTTTTTGCTCCTCGCATTTTTCACACCTTTTCATGCTCCTGGTCTTTCTTTTTTTTTTTTTGCTCCTCGCATTTTTCACACCTTTTCATGCTCCTGGTCTTTCTTTTTTTCTTTCTTTTTTTTTTTTGCTCCTCGCATTTTTCACACCTTTTCATATTCCTGGTCTTTTTTTTTTTTTTTTTTTCTCCTCGCATTTTTCACACCTTTTCATGCTCCTGGTCTTTTTTTTTTTTTTTGCTCCTCGCATTTTTCTACCTTTCATGCTCCTCGCATTTTTCACACCTTTTCATGCTCCTGGTCTTTTTTTTTTCTTTTTTTGCTCCTCGCATTTTTCACACCTTTTCATGCTCCTGGTCTTTCTTTTTTTTTTTTTGCTCCTCGCATTTTTCACACCTTTTCATGCTCCTCGCATTTTTCACACCTCTTCATGCTCCTCGCATTTTTCACAACTTTTCTTGCTCCTCGCATTTTTCACACCTTTTCATGCTCCTGGTCTTTCTTTTTTTTTTTTTGCTCCTCGCATTTTTCACACTTTTTCATGCTCCTGGTCTTTTTTTTTTTTTTTTGCTCCTCGAATTTTTCACACCTTTTCATGCTCCTCGCATTTTTCACACCTCTTCATGCTCCTCACATTTTTCACAATTTTTCATGCTCCTCGCATTTTTCACACCTTTTCATGCTCCTTGCATTTTTCACACCTTTTCATGCTCCTGGTCTTTCTTTTTTTTTTTTGATCCTCGCATTTTTCACACCTTTTCATGCTAATGGTCTTTCTTTTTTTTTCTTTTTTTGCTCCTCGATTTTTCACACCTTTTCATGCTCCTGGTCTTTCTTTCTTTCTTTTTTTAATTTTTTTTGCTCCTCTCATTTTTCACACCTTTTCATGTTCCTGGTCTTTTTTTTTTTTAATTTTTTTTGCTCCTCGCATTTTTCACACCTTTTCATGTTCCTGGTCTTTTTTTTTTTTTTTTTTTTTCCTCGCATTTTTCACAGCTTTTCATGCTCCTGGTCTTTCTTTCTTTCTTTTTTTTTTTTTTTTGCTCCTCGCATTTTTCACACCTTTTCATGCTCCTGGTCTTTTTTTTTTTTTTTTTTGCTCCTCGAATTTTTCACACCTTTTCATGCTCCTCGCATTTTTCACACCTATTCATGCTCCTCACATTTTTCACAACTTTTCATGCTCCTCGCATTTTTCACACCTTTTCATGCTCCTTGCATTTTTCACACCTTTTCATGCTCCTGGTCTTTCTTTTTTTTTTTTTGCTCCTCGCTTTTTTCACACCTTTTCCTGTTCCTGCTCTTTTTTTTTTTTTTCTCCTCGCATTTTTCACACCTTTTCATGCTCCTGGTCTTTTTTTTTTTTGCTCCTCGAATTTTTCACACCTTTGCATGCTCCTGGTCTTTTTTTTTTTTTTTTTTTTTTTTTTTTGCTCCTCGCATTTTTCACACCTTTTCATGCTCCTGGTCTTTCTTTTTTTTTTTTTTTTTTTTTGCTCCTCGCATTTTTCACACCTTTTCATGCTCCTGGTCTTTCTTTTTTTTTTTTTTTTTTTTTTGCTCCTCGCATTTTTCACACCTTTTCATGCTCCTGGTCTTTCTTTTTTTTTGCTCCTCGCATTTTTCACACCTTTTCATGTTCCTGGTCTTTTTTTTTTTTTTTTTTTTTTTCTCCTCGCTTTTTTTACACCTTTTCTTTTTTCTGGTTTTTTTTTTTTTTTTTTTTTGCCTCGCATTTTTCACACCTTTTCATGCTCCTGGTCTTTTTTTTTTTTTCTCCTCGCATTTTTCACACCTTTTCATGCTCCTGGTCTTTCTTTCTTTCTTTTTTTTTTTTTTTTGCTCCTCGCATTTTTCACACCTTTTCATGCTCCTTGCATTTTTCACAACTTTTCATGCTCCTCGCATTTTTCACACCTTTTCATGCTCCTTGCATTTTTCTCAACTTTTCATGCTCCTCGCATTTTTCACACCTTTTCATGCTCCTTGCATTTTTCAGACCTTTTCATGCTCCTGGTCTTTCTTTTTTTTTTTTTGCTCCTCGCATTTTTCACACCTTTTCATGTTCCTGGTCTTTTTTTTTTTTTTTTTTCCTCGCATTTTTCACACCTTTTCATGCTCCTGGTCTTTTTTTTTTTTTCTCCTCGCATTTTTCACACCTTTTCATGCTCCTGGTCTTTTTTTTTTTTTTTTTTTGCTCCTCGAATTTTTCACACCTTTTCATGCTCCTGGTCTTTCTTTCTTTCTTTTTTTTATTTTTTTTGCTCCTCGCATTTTTCACACCTTTTCATGTTCCTGGTCTTTTTTTTTTTTTGCTCCTCGCATTTTTCACACCTTTTCATGTTCCTGGTCTTTTTTTTTTTTTTTTTTTTTCCTCGCATTTTTCACAGCTTTTCATGCTCCTGGTCTTTCTTTCTTTCTTTTTTTTTTTTTTTTGCTCCTCGCATTTTTCACACCTTTTCATGCTCCTGGTCTTTTTTTTTTTTTTTTTGCTCCTCGAATTTTTCACACCTTTTCATGCTCCTCGCATTTTTCACACCTATTCATGCTCCTCACATTTTTCACAACTTTTCATGCTCCTCGCATTTTTCACACCTTTTCATGCTCCTTGCATTTTTCAGACCTTTTCATGCTCCTGGTCTTTCTTTTTTTTTTTTTGCTCCTCGCATTTTTCACACCTTTTCATGTTCCTGGTCTTTCTTTTTTTTTTTTTTTTTGATCCTCGCATTTTTCACACCGTTTCATGCTCCTGGTCTTTCTTTTTTTTTTTTTTTTTTTTTGCTCCTCGCATTTTTCACACCTTTTCATGCTCCTGGTCTTTTTTTTTTTTTTTTTTTGCTCCTCGAATTTTTCACACCTTTTCATGTTCCTGGTCTTTTTTTTTTTTTTTTTTTCCTCGCATTTTTCACACCTTTTCATGCTCCTGGTCTTTTTTTTTTTTCTCCTCGCATTTTTCACACCTTTTCATGCTCCTGGTCTTTTTTTTTTTTCTCCTCGAATTTTTCACACCTTTTCATGCTCCTCGCATTTTTCACACCTCTTCATGCTCCTCGCATTTTTCACAACTTTTCATGCTCGTCGCATTTTTCACACCTTTTCATGCTCCTGGTCTTTCTTTTTTTTTTTTTGCTCCTCGCATTTTTCACACCTTTTCATGCTCCTCGCATTTTTCACACCTTTTCATGCTCCTCGCATTTTTCACACCTCTTCATGCTCCTCGCATTTTTCACACCTCTTCATGCTCCTCGCATTTTTCACAACTTTTCATGCTCCTCGCATTTTTCACTCCTTTTCATATTCCTGGTCTTTCTTTTTTTTTTTTTGCTCCTCGCATTTTTCACACCTTTTCATGCTCCTTGCATTTTTCACACCTTTTCATGCTCCTCGTCTTTTTTTTTTTTTGCTCCTCGCATTTTTCACACCTTTTCATGCTCCTGGTCTTTTTTTTTGCTTTTGCTCCTCAAATTTTTCACACCTTTTCATGCTCCTCGCATTTTTCACACCTTTTCATGCTCCTGGTCTTTTTTTTTTTTTCTTTTTTTGCTCCTCGCATTTTTCACACCTTTTCATGCTCCTGGTCTTTCTTTTTTTTTTTTTGCTCCTCGCATTTTTCACACCTTTTCATGCTCCTGGTCTTTCTTTCTTTCTTTCTTTTTTTTTTTTGCTCCTCGCATTTTTCACACCTTTTCATATTCCTGGTCTTTTTTTTTTTTTTTTTTTTCTCCTCGCATTTTTCACACCTTTTCATGCTCCTGGTCTTTTTTTTTTTTTTTGCTCCTCGCATTTTTCAACCTTTCATGCTCCTCGCATTTTTCACACCTTTTCATGCTCCTGGTCTTTTTTTTTTCTTTTTTTGCTCCTCGCATTTTTCACACCTTTTCATGCTCCTGGTCTTTCTTTTTTTTTTTTTGCTCCTCGCATTTTTCACACCTTTTCATGCTCCTGGTCTTTCTTTCTTTCTTTCTTTTTTTTTTTTGCTCCTCGCATTTTTCACACCTTTTCATATTCCTGGTCTTTTTTTTTTTTTTTTTTTCTCCTCGCATTTTTCACACCTTTTCATGCTCCTGGTCTTTTTTTTTTTTTTTGCTCCTCGCATTTTTCAACCTTTCATGCTCCTCGCATTTTTCACACCTTTTCATGCTCCTGGTCTTTTTTTTTTTTTTTTTTGCTCCTCGCATTTTTCACACCTTTTCATGCTCCTGGTCTTTTTTTTTTTTTTTTTGCTCCTCGAATTTTTCACACCTTTTCCTGCTCCTCGCATTTTTCACACCTCTTCATGCTCCTCACATTTTTCACAACTTTTCATGCTCCTCGCATTTTTCACACCTTTTCATGCTCCTTGCATTTTTCAGACCTTTTCATGCTCCTGGTCTTTCTTTTTTTTTTTTTGCTCCTCGCATTTTTCACACCTTTTCATGTTCCTGGTCTTTCTTTTTTTTTTTTTTTTTGATCCTCGCATTTTTCACACCGTTTCATGCTCCTGGTCTTTCTTTTTTTTTTTTTTTTTTTTTGCTCCTCGCATTTTTCACACCTTTTCATGCTCCTGGTCTTTTTTTTTTTTTTTTTTGCTCCTCGAATTTTTCACACCTTTTCATGTTCCTGGTCTTTTTTTTTTTTTTTTTTTCCTCGCATTTTTCACACCTTTTCATGCTCCTGGTCTTTTTTTTTTTTCTCCTCGCAGTTTTCACACCTTTTCATGCTCCTGGTCTTTTTTTTTTTTGCTCCTCGAATTTTTCACACCTTTGCATGCTCCTGGTCTTTTTTTTTTTTTTTTTTTTTTGCTCCTCGCATTTTTCACACCTTTTCATGCTCCTGGTCTTTCTTTTTTTTTTTTTTTTTTTTTGATCCTCGCATTTTTCACACCTTTTCATGTTCCTGGTCTTTTTTTTTTTTTTTTTCCTCGCATTTTTCACAGCTTTTCATGCTCCTGGTCTTTCTTTCTTTCTTTTTTTTTTTTTTTTGCTCCTCGCATTTTTCACACCTTTTCATGCTCCTGGTCTTTTTTTTTTTTTTTTTTGCTCCTCGAATTTTTCACACCTTTTCATGCTCCTCGCATTTTTCACACCTATTCATGCTCCTCACATTTTTCACAACTTTTCATGCTTCTCGCATTTTTCACACCTTTTCATGCTCCTGGTCTTTCTTTTTTTTTTTTTTTTTGATCCTCGCATTTTTCACACCGTTTCATGCTCCTGGTCTTTCTTTTTTTTTTTTTTTTTTTTTGCTCCTCGCATTTTTCACACCTTTTCATGCTCCTGGTCTTTTTTTTTTTTTTTTTTTCTCCTCGAATTTTTCACACCTTTTCATGTTCCTGGTCTTTTTTTTTTTTTTTTCTCGCATTTTTCACACCTTTTCATGCTCCTGGTCTTTTTTTTTTTTTCTCCTCGCATTTTTCACACCTTTTCATGCTCCTGGTCTTTCTTTTTTTTTTTTTTTTTTTGCTCCTCGCATTTTTCACACCTTTTCATGCTCCTCGCATTTTTCACACCTTTTCATGTTCCTCGCATTTTTCACACCTTTTATGCTCCTCGTATTTTTCACACCTTTTCATGTTCATCGCATTTTTCACACCTTTTCATGCTCCTGGTCTTTCTTTTTTTTTTTTTTTGCTCCTCGCATTTTTCACACCTTTTCATGCTCCTGCTCTTTCTTTTTTTTTTTTTCTCCTCGCATTTCTCACACCTTTTCATGCTCCTCGCATTTTTCACACCTTTTCATTTTCATCGCATTTTTCACACCTTTTCATGCTCCTGGTCTTTCTTTTTTTTTTTTTTTTTTGCTCCTCGCATTTTTCACACCTTTTCATGCTCCTGGTCTTTCTTTTTTTTTTTTTTGCTCCTCGCATTTTTCACACCTTTTCATGCTCCTCGCATTTTTCACACCTATTCATGCTCCTCACATTTTTCACAACTTTTCATGCTCCTCGCATTTTTCACACCTTTTCATGCTCCTTGCATTTTTCAGACCTTTTCATGCTCCTGGTCTTTCTTTTTTTTTTTTTGCTCCTCGCATTTTTCACACCTTTTCATGTTCCTGGTCTTTTTTTTTTTTTTTTCCTCGCATTTTTCACCCCTTTTCATGCTCCTGGTCTTTTTTTTTTTTCTCCTCGCATTTTTCCCACCTTTTCATGCTCCTGGTCTTTTTTTTTTTTGCTCCTCGAATTTTTCACACCTTTGCATGCTCCTGGTCTTTTTTTTTTTTTTTGCTCCTCGCATTTTTCACACCTTTTCATGCTCCTGGTCTTTCTTTTTTTTTTTTTTTTTTTTTTGATCCTCGCATTTTTCACACCTTTTCATGTTCCTGGTCTTTTTTTTTTTTTTTTTCCTCGCATTTTTCACAGCTTTTCATGCTCCTGGTCTTTCTTTCTTTCTTTTTTTTTTTTTTTTGCTCCTCGCATTTTTCACAACTTTTCATGCTCCTGGTCTTTTTTTTTTTTTTTTTGCTCCTCGAATTTTTCACACCTTTTCATGCTCCTCGCATTTTTCACACCTATTCATGCTCCTCACATTTTTCACAACTTTTCATGCTTCTCGCATTTTTCACACCTTTTCATGCTCCTGGTCTTTCTTTTTTTTTTTTTTTTTGATCCTCGCATTTTTCACACCTTTTCATGCTCCTGGTCTTTCTTTTTTTTTTTTTTTGCTCCTCGAATTTTTCACACCTTTTCATGTTCCTGGTCTTTTTTTTTTTTTTTTTTTTCCTCGCATTTTTCACACCTTTTCATGCTCCTGGTCTTTTTTTTTTTCTCCTCGCATTTTTCACACCTTTTCATGCTCCTGGTCTTTTTTTTTTTTGCTCCTCGAATTTTTCACACCTTTGCATGCTCCTGGTCTTTTTTTTTTTTTTTTTTTTTTGCTCCTCGCATTTTTCACACCTTTTCATGCTCCTGGTCTTTCTTTTTTTTTTTTTTTTTTTTTTGCTCCTCGCATTTTTCACACCTTTTCATGCTCCTGGTCTTTCTTTTTTTTTGCTCCTCGCATTTTTCACACCTTTTCATGTTCCTGGTCTTTTTTTTTTTTTTTTTTTTTGCTCCTCGCATTTTTCACACCTTTTCATGTTCCTGGTTTTTTTTTTTTTTTTTTTTGCCTCGCATTTTTCACACCTTTTCATGCTCCTGGTCTTTTTTTTTTTTTCTCCTCGCATTTTTCACACCTTTTCATGCTCCTGGTCTTTCTTTCTTTCTTTTTTTTTTTTTTTTGCTCCTCGCATTTTTCACACCTTTTCATGCTCCTTGCATTTTTCACAACTTTTCATGCTCCTCGCATTTTTCACACCTTTTCATGCTCCTTGCATTTTTCTCAACTTTTCATGCTCCTCGCATTTTTCACACCTTTTCATGCTCCTTGCATTTTTCAGACCTTTTCATGCTCCTGGTCTTTCTTTTTTTTTTTTTGCTCCTCGCATTTTTCACACCTTTTCATGTTCCTGGTCTTTTTTTTTTTTTTTTTCCTCCCTTTTTTCACACCTTTTCATGCTCCTGGTCTTTTTTTTTTTTTCTCCTCGCTTTTTTCACACCTTTTCATGCTCCTGGTCTTTTTTTTTTTTTTTTTTGCTCCTCGAATTTTTCACACCTTTTCATGCTCCTGGTCTTTCTTTCTTTCTTTTTTTTATTTTTTTTGCTCCTCGCATTTTTCACACCTTTTCATGTTCCTGGTCTTTTTTTTTTTTTGCTCCTCGCATTTTTCACACCTTTTCATGTTCCTGGTTTTTTTTTTTTTTTTTTTTTCCTCGCTTTTTTCACAGCTTTTCATGCTCCTGGTCTTTCTTTCTTTCTTTTTTTTTTTTTTTTGCTCCTCGCATTTTTCACACCTTTTCATGCTCCTGGTCTTTTTTTTTTTTTTTTTGCTCCTCGAATTTTTCACACCTTTTCATGCTCCTCGCATTTTTCACACCTATTCATGCTCCTCACATTTTTCACAACTTTTCATGCTCCTCGCATTTTTCACACCTTTTCATGCTCCTTGCATTTTTCAGACCTTTCATGCTCCTGGTCTTTCTTTTTTTTTTTTTGCTCCTCGCATTTTTCACACCTTTTCATGTTCCTGGTCTTTCTTTTTTTTTTTTTTTTTGATCCTCGCATTTTTCACACCGTTTCATGCTCCTGGTCTTTCTTTTTTTTTTTTTTTTTTTTTGCTCCTCGCATTTTTCACACCTTTTCATGCTCCTGGTCTTTTTTTTTTTTTTTTTTGCTCCTCGAATTTTTCACACCTTTTCATGTTCCTGGTCTTTTTTTTTTTTTTTTTTCCTCGCATTTTTCACACCTTTTCATGCTCCTGGTCTTTTTTTTTTTTCTCCTCGCATTTTTCACACCTTTTCATGCTCCTGGTCTTTTTTTTTTTTGCTCCTCGAATTTTTCACACCTTTGCATGCTCCTGGTCTTTTTTTTTTTTTTTTTTTTTTGCTCCTCGCATTTTTCACACCTTTTCATGCTCCTGGTCTTTCTTTTTTTTTTTTTTTTGATCCTCGCATTTTTCACACCTTTTCATGTTCCTGGTCTTTTTTTTTTTTTTTTTCCTCGCATTTTTCACAGCTTTTCATGCTCCTGGTCTTTCTTTCTTTCTTTTTTTTTTTTTTTTGCTCCTCGCATTTTTCACACCTTTTCATGCTCCTGGTCTTTTTTTTTTTTTTTTTTGCTCCTCGAATTTTTCACACCTTTTCATGCTCCTCGCATTTTTCACACCTATTCATGCTCCTCACATTTTTCACAACTTTTCATGCTTCTCGCATTTTTCACACCTTTTCATGCTCCTGGTCTTTCTTTTTTTTTTTTTTTTTGATCCTCGCATTTTTCACACCGTTTCATGCTCCTGGTCTTTCTTTTTTTTTTTTTTTTTTTTTGCTCCTCGCATTTTTCACACCTTTTCATGCTCCTGGTCTTTTTTTTTTTTTTTTTTGCTCCTCGAATTTTTCACACCTTTTCATGTTCCTGGTCTTTTTTTTTTTTTTTTTCTCGCATTTTTCACACCTTTTCATGCTCCTGGTCTTTTTTTTTTTTTTGCTCCTCGCATTTTTCACACCTTTTCATGCTCCTCGCATTTTTCACACCTTTTCATGTTCCTCGCATTTTTCACACCTTTTATGCTCCTCGTATTTTTCACACCTTTTCATGTTCATCGCATTTTTCACACCTTTTCATGCTCCTGGTCTTTCTTTTTTTTTTTTTTTGCTCCTCGCATTTTTCACACCTTTTCATGCTCCTGCTCTTTCTTTTTTTTTTTTTCTCCTCGCATTTCTCACACCTTTTCATGCTCCTCGCATTTTTCACACCTTTTCATTTTCATCGCATTTTTCACACCTTTTCATGCTCCTGGTCTTTCTTTTTTTTTTTTTTTTTTGCTCCTCGCATTTTTCACACCTTTTCATGCTCCTGGTCTTTCTTTTTTTTTTTTTTGCTCCTCGCATTTTTCACACCTTTTCATGCTCCTCGCATTTTTCACACCTATTCATGCTCCTCACATTTTTCACAACTTTTCATGCTCCTCGCATTTTTCACACCTTTTCATGCTCCTTGCATTTTTCAGACCTTTTCATGCTCCTGGTCTTTCTTTTTTTTTTTTTGCTCCTCGCATTTTTCACACCTTTTCATGTTCCTGGTCTTTTTTTTTTTTTTTTTCCTCGCATTTTTCACACCTTTTCATGCTCCTGGTCTTTTTTTTTTTTCTCCTCGCATTTTTCACACCTTTTCATGCTCCTGGTCTTTTTTTTTTTTGCTCCTCGAATTTTTCACACCTTTGCATGCTCCTGGTCTTTTTTTTTTTTTTTTTTGTTTGCTCCTCGCATTTTTCACACCTTTTCATGCTCCTGGTCTTTCTTTTTTTTTTTTTTTTTTTTTTTGATCCTCGCATTTTTCACACCTTTTCATGTTCCTGGTCTTTTTTTTTTTTTTTTTCCTCGCATTTTTCACAGCTTTTCATGCTCCTGGTCTTTCTATCTTTTTTTTTTTTTTTTTTTTGCTCCTCGCATTTTTCACAACTTTTCATGCTCCTGGTCTTTTTTTTTTTTTTTTTGCTCCTCGAATTTTTCACACCTTTTCATGCTCCTCGCATTTTTCACACCTATTCATGCTCCTCACATTTTTCACAACTTTTCATGCTTCTCGCATTTTTCACACCTTTTCATGCTCCTGGTCTTTCTTTTTTTTTTTTTTTTTGATCCTCGCATTTTTCACACCGTTTCATGCTCCTGGTCTTTCTTTTTTTTTTTTTTTTTTTTTGCTCCTCGCATTTTTCACACCTTTTCATGCTCCTGGTCTTTTTTTTTTTTCTCCTCGCATTTTTCACACCTTTTCATGCTCCTGGTCTTTTTTTTTTTTGCTCCTCGAATTTTTCACACCTTTGCATGCTCCTGGTCTTTTTTTTTTTTTTTTTTTTTTGCTCCTCGCATTTTTCACACCTTTTCATGCTCCTGGTCTTTCTTTTTTTTTTTTTTTTTTTTTTGATCCTCGCATTTTTCACACCTTTTCATGTTCCTGGTCTTTTTTTTTTTTTTTTCCTCGCATTTTTCACAGCTTTTCATGCTCCTGGTCTTTCTTTCTTTCTTTTTTTTTTTTTTTTGCTCCTCGCATTTTTCACACCTTTTCATGCTCCTGGTCTTTTTTTTTTTTTTTTTTGCTCCTCGAATTTTTCACACCTTTTCATGCTCCTCGCATTTTTCACACCTATTCATGCTCCTCACATTTTTCACAACTTTTCATGCTTCTCGCATTTTTCACACCTTTTCATGCTCCTGGTCTTTCTTTTTTTTTTTTTTTTTGATCCTCGCATTTTTCACACCGTTTCATGCTCCTGGTCTTTCTTTTTTTTTTTTTTTTTTTTTGCTCCTCGCATTTTTCACACCTTTTCATGCTCCTGGTCTTTTTTTTTTTTTTTTTTGCTCCTCGAATTTTTCACCCCTTTTCATGTTCCTGGTCTTTTTTTTTTTTTTTTTCTCGCATTTTTCACACCTTTTCATGCTCCTGGTCTTTTTTTTTTTTTTCTCCTCGCATTTTTCACACCTTTTCTTGTTCCTGGTCTTTTTTTTTTTTTTTTTTTTTTTTGCTCCTCGCATTTTTCACACCTTTTCATGCTCCTCGCATTTTTCACACCTTTTCATGTTCCTCGCATTTTTCACACCTTTTATGCTCCTCGTATTTTTCACACCTTTTCATGTTCATCGCATTTTTCACACCTTTTCATTCTCCTGGTCTTTCTTTTTTTTTTTTTTTGCTCCTCGCATTTTTCACACCTTTTCATGCTCCTGGTCTTTCTTTTTTTTTTTTTCTCCTCGCATTTCTCACACCTTTTCATGCTCCTCGCATTTTTCACACCTTTTCATTTTCATCGCATTTTTCACACCTTTTCATGCTCCTGGTCTTTCTTTTTTTTTTTTTTTTTTGCTCCTCGCATTTTTCACACCTTTTCATGCTCCTGGTCTTTCTTTTTTTTTTTTTTGCTCCTCGCATTTTTCACACCTTTTCATGCTCCTGGTCTTTCTTTTTTTTTTTTCTCCTCGCATTTTTCCCACCTTTTCATGTTCCTTGTCTCTGTTTTTTTTTTTTTTTTTTTTTTGCTCCTCGCATTTTTCACACCTTTTCATGTTCCTGGTCTTTCTTTTTTTTTTTTTGCTCCTCGCATTTTTCACACCTTTTCATGCTCCTGGTCTTTCTTTTTTTTTTTTTGCTCCTCGCATTTTTCTCACCTTTTCATGCTCCTGGTCTTTTTTTTTTTTTTTTGCTCCTCGCATATTTGACACCTTTTCATGCTCCTGGTCTTTCTTTTTTTTTTTTTTTTTTTTGCTCCTCGCATTTTTCACACCTTTTCATGCTCCTGGTCTTTTTTTTTTTTTTTTGCTCCTCGCATTTTTCACACCTTTTCATGCTCCTGGTCTTACTTTTTTTTTTTTTTTTTTTTTTGCTCCTCGCATTTTTCACACCTTTTCATGTTCCTGTTTTTTTTTTTTTTTTTTTTTTGCTCCTCGCATTTTTCACACCTTTTCATGGTCCTGGTCTTTTTTTTTTTTTTTTTTTCCTCGCATTTTTCACACCTTTTCATGCTCCTGGTCTTTTTTTTTTTTTTTTTTGCTCCTCGCATTTTTCACACCTTTTCATGCTCCTTGCATTTTTCACAACTTTTCATGCTCCTCGCATTTTTCACACCTTTTCATGCTCCTTGCATTTTTCTCAACTTTTCATGCTCCTCGCATTTTTCACACCTTTTCATGCTCCTTGCATTTTTCAGACCTTTTCATGCTCCTGGTCTTTCTTTTTTTTTTTTTTTTTTTTTCCTCGCCTTTTTTACACCTTTTCATGCTCCTGGTCTTTTTTTTTTTTTTTTTTTTGCTCCTCGCATTTTTCACACCTTTTCATGCTCCTGGTCTTTCTTTCTTTCTTTTTTTTTTTTTTTTGCTCCTCGCATTTTTCACACCTTTTCATGTTCCAGGTCTTTTTTTTTTTTTTTTTTTTGCTCCTCGCATTTTTCACACCTTTTCATGCTCCTGGTCTTTCTTTCTTTCTTTTTTTTTTTTTTTTGCTCCTCGCATTTTTCACACCTTTTCATGTTCCTGGTCTTTTTTTTTTTTTTTTTTTTCCTCGCATTTTTCACACCTTTTCATGCTCCTGGTCTTTTTTTTTTTTTTTGCTCCTCGAATTTTTCACAACTTTTCATGCTCCTCGCATTTTTCACACCTCTTCATGCTCCTCGCATTTTTCACAACTTTTCATGCTCGTCGCATTTTTCACACCTTTTCATGCTCCTGGTCTTTCTTTTTTTTTTTTTTTTTTGCTCCTCGCATTTTTCACACCTTTTCATGCTCCTGGTCTTTTTTTTTTTTTTTCCTCGCATTTGTCACACCTTTTCATGCTCCTGGTCTTTTTTTTTTTTTTTTTCCTCGAAATTTTCACACCTTTTCATGCTCCCCGCATTTTTCACACCTTTTCATGCTCCTGGTCTTTCTTTCTTTCTTTCTTTTTTTTTTTTGCTCCTCGCATTTTTCACACCTTTTCATGCTCCTGGTCTTTTTTTTTTTTTTTTTTTTCCTCGCATTTTTCACACCGTTTCATGCTCCTGGTCTTTTTTTTTTTTTTTGCTCCTCGAATTTTTCACACCTTTTCATGCTCCTCGCATTTTTCACACCTCTTCATGCTCCTCGCATTTTTCACACCTTTTCATGCTCCTGGTCTTTCTTTTTTTTTTTTTTTTTGCTCCTCGCATTTTTCACACCTTTTCATGTTCCTGGTCTTTTTTTTTTTTTTTTTTTTTCCTCGCATTTTTCACACCTTTTCATGCTCCTGGTCTTTCTTTCTTTCTTTTTTTTTTTTTTTTTGCTCCTCGCATTTTTCACACCTTTTCATGCTCCTGGTCTTTTTTTTTTTTTTTTTTCCTCCTCGAATTTTTCACACCTTTTCATGCTCCTCGCATTTTTCACACCTCTTCATGCTCCTCACATTTTTCACAACTTTTCATGCTCCTCGCATTTTTCACACCTTTTCATGCTCCTTGCATTTTTCACACCTTTTCATGCTCCTGGTCTTTCTTTTTTTTTGCTCCTCGCATTTTTCACACCTTTTCATGTTCCTGGTCTTTTTTTTTTTTTTTTTTTTTTGCTCCTCGCATTTTTCACACCTTTTCATGTTCCTGGTCTGTTTTTTTTTTTTTTTTGCCTCGCATTTTTCACACCTTTTCATGCTCCTGGTCTTTTTTTTTTTTTTCTCCTCGCATTTTTCACACCTTTTCATGCTCCTGGTCTTTCTTTCTTTCTTTTTTTTTTTTTTTTGCTCCTCGCATTTTTCACACCTTTTCATGCTCCTTGCATTTTTCACAACTTTTCATGCTCCTCTCATTTTTCACACCTTTTCATGCTCCTTGCATTTTTCTCAACTTTTCATGCTCCTCGCATTTTTCACACCTTTTCATGCTCCTTGCATTTTTCAGACCTTTTCATGCTCCTGGTCTTTCTTTTTTTTTTTTTGCTCCTCGCATTTTTCACACCTTTTCATGTTCCTGGTCTTTTTTTTTTTTTTTTTTTCCTCGCATTTTTCACACCTTTTCATGCTCCTGGTCTTTTTTTTTTTTTCTCCTCGCATTTTTCACACCTTTTCATGCTCCTGGTCTTTTTTTTTTTTTTTTTTTGCTCCTCGAATTTTTCACACCTTTTCATGCTCCTGGTCTTTCTTTCTTTCTTTTTTTTATTTTTTTTGCTCCTCGCATTTTTCACACCTTTTCATGTTCCTGGTCTTTTTTTTTTTTTTTTTTTTTTTTGCTCCTCGCATTTTTCACACCTTTTCTTGTTCCTGGTCTTTTTTTTTTTTTTTTTTTTTCCTCGCATTTTTCACAGCTTTTCATGCTCCTGGTCTTTCTTTCTTTCTTTTTTTTTTTTTTTTGCTCCTCGCATTTTTCACACCTTTTCATGCTCCTGGTCTTTTTTTTTTTTTTTTTGCTCCTCGAATTTTTCACACCTTTTCATGCTCCTCGCATTTTTCACACCTATTCATGCTCCTCACATTTTTCACAACTTTTCATGCTCCTCGCATTTTTCACACCTTTTCATGCTCCTTGCATTTTTCAGACCTTTTCATGCTCCTGGTCTTTCTTTTTTTTTTTTTGCTCCTCGCATTTTTCACACCTTTTCATGTTCCTGGTCTTTTTTTTTTTTTTTTTTTCCTCTCTTTTTTCACACCTTTTCATGCTCCTGGTTTTTTTTTTTTTTCTCCTCGCATTTTTCACACCTTTTCATGCTCCTGGTCTTTTTTTTTTTTGCTCCTCGAATTTTTCACACCTTTGCATGCTCCTGGTCTTTTTTTTTTTTTTTTTTTTTTTGCTCCTCGCATTTTTCACACCTTTTCATGCTCCTGGTCTTTCTTTTTTTTTTTTTTTTTTTTTTGATCCTCGCATTTTTCACACCTTTTCATGTTCCTGGTCTTTTTTTTTTTTTTTTTCCTCGCATTTTTCACAGCTTTTCATGCTCCTGGTCTTTCTTTCTTTCTTTTTTTTTTTTTTTTTGCTCCTCGCATTTTTCACACCTTTTCATGCTCCTGGTCTTTTTTTTTTTTTTTTTTGCTCCTCGAATTTTTCACACCTTTTCATGTTCCTGGTCTTTTTTTTTTTTTTTTTCTCGCATTTTTCACACCTTTTCATGCTCCTGGTCTTTTTTTTTTTTTTCTCCTCGCATTTTTCACACCTTTTCATGCTCCTGGTCTTTCTTTTTTTTTTTTTTTTTTTGCTCCTCGCATTTTTCACACCTTTTCATGCTCCTCGCATTTTTCACACCTTCTCATGTTCCTCGCATTTTTCACACCTTTTATGCTCCTCGTATTTTTCACACCTTTTCATGTTCATCGCATTTTTCACACCTTTTCATGCTCCTGGTCTTTGTTTTTTTTTTTTTTTGCTCCTCGCATTTTTCACACCTTTTCATGCTCCTGGTCTTTCTTTTTTTTTTTTTCTCCTCGCATTTCTCACACCTTTTCATGCTCCTCGCATTTTTCACACCTTTTCATTTTCATCGCATTTTTCACACCTTTTCATGCTCCTGGTCTTTCTTTTTTTTTTTTTTTTTTGCTCCTCGCATTTTTCACACCTTTTCATGCTCCTGGTCTTTCTTTTTTTTTTTTTGCTCCTCGCATTTTTCACACCTTTTCATGCTCCTGGTCTTTCTTTTTTTTTTTTCTCCTCGCATTTTTCACACCTTTTCATGTTCCTTGTCTCTGTTTTTTTTTTTTTTTTTTTTTGCTCCTCGCATTTTTCACACCTTTTCATGTTCCTGGTCTTTCTTTTTTTTTTTTTGCTCCTCGCATTTTTCACACCTTTTCATGCTCCTGGTCTTTTTTTTTTTTTTTTTTGCTCCTCGAATTTTTCACACCTTTTCATGCTCCTCGCATTTTTCACACCTATTCATGCTCCTCACATTTTTCACAACTTTTCATGCTCCTCGCATTTTTCACACCTTTTCATGCTCCTTGCATTTTTCACACCTTTTCATGCTCCTGGTCTTTCTTTTTTTTTTTTTGCTCCTCGCATTTTTCACACCTTTTCATGTTCCTGCTCTTTTTTTTTTTTTTCTCCTCGCATTTTTCACACCTTTTCATGCTCCTGGTCTTTTTTTTTTTTTTGCTCCTCGAATTTTTCACACCTTTGCATGCTCCTGGTCTTTTTTTTTTTTTTTTTTTTTTTTTTTTGCTCCTCGCATTTTTCCCACCTTTTCATGCTCCTGGTCTTTCTTTTTTTTTTTTTTTTTTTTTGCTCCTCGCATTTTTCACACCTTTTCATGCTCCTGGTCTTTCTTTTTTTTTTTTTTTTTTTTTGCTCCTCGCATTTTTCACACCTTTTCATGCTCCTGGTCTTTCTTTTTTTTTGCTCCTCGCATTTTTCACACCTTTTCATGTTCCTGGTCTTTTTTTTTTTTTTTTTTTTTGCTCCTCGCATTTTTCACACCTTTTCATGTTCCTGGTTTTTTTTTTTTTTTTTTTTTGCCTCGCATTTTTCACACCTTTTCATGCTCCTGGTCTTTTTTTTTTTTTCTCCTCGCTTTTTTCACACCTTTTCATGCTCCTGGTCTTTCTTTCTTTCTTTTTTTTTTTTTTTTGCTCCTCGCATTTTTCACACCTTTTCATGCTCCTTGCATTTTTCACAACTTTTCATGCTCCTCGCATTTTTCACACCTTTTCATGCTCCTTGCATTTTTCTCAACTTTTCATGCTCCTCGCATTTTTCACACCTTTTCATGCTCCTTGCATTTTTCAGACCTTTTCATGCTCCTGGTCTTTCTTTTTTTTTTTTTGCTCCTCGCATTTTTCACACCTTTTCATGTTCCTGGTCTTTTTTTTTTTTTTTTTTCCTCGCATTTTTCACACCTTTTCATGCTCCTGGTCTTTTTTTTTTTTTCTCCTCGCATTTTTCACACCTTTTCATGCTCCTGGTCTTTTTTTTTTTTTTTTTTGCTCCTCGAATTTTTCACACCTTTTCATGCTCCTGGTCTTTCTTTCTTTCTTTTTTTTATTTTTTTTGCTCCTCGCATTTTTCACACCTTTTCATGTTCCTGGTCTTTTTTTTTTTTTGCTCCTCGCATTTTTCACACCTTTTCATGTTCCTGGTCTTTTTTTTTTTTTTTTTTTTTTCCTCGCATTTTTCACAGCTTTTCATGCTCCTGGTCTTTCTTTCTTTCTTTTTTTTTTTTTTTTGCTCCTCGCATTTTTCACACCTTTTCATGCTCCTGGTCTTTTTTTTTTTTTTTTTGCTCCTCGAATTTTTCACACCTTTTCATGCTCCTCGCATTTTTCACACCTATTCATGCTCCTCACATTTTTCACAACTTTTCATGCTCCTCGCATTTTTCACACCTTTTCATGCTCCTTGCATTTTTCAGACCTTTTCATGCTCCTGGTCTTTCTTTTTTTTTTTTTGCTCCTCGCATTTTTCACACCTTTTCATGTTCCTGGTCTTTCTTTTTTTTTTTTTTTTTGATCCTCGCATTTTTCACACCGTTTCATGCTCCTGGTCTTTCTTTTTTTTTTTTTTTTTTTTTGCTCCTCCCTTTTTTCTCACCTTTTCTTGCTCCTGGTCTTTTTTTTTTTTTTTTTTTTGCTCCTCGAATTTTTCACACCTTTTCATGTTCCTGGTCTTTTTTTTTTTTTTTTTTTCCTCGCATTTTTCACACCTTTTCATGCTCCTGGTCTTTTTTTTTTTTCTCCTCGCATTTTTCACACCTTTTCATGCTCCTGGTCTTTTTTTTTTTTCTCCTCGATTTTTTCACACCTTTTCATGCTCCTCGCATTTTTCACACCTCTTCATGCTCCTCGCATTTTTCACAACTTTTCATGCTCGTCGCATTTTTCACACCTTTTCATGCTCCTGGTCTTTCTTTTTTTTTTTTTGCTCCTCGCATTTTTCACACCTTTTCATGCTCCTCGCATTTTTCACACCTTTTCATGCTCCTCGCATTTTTCACACCTCTTCATGCTCCTCGCATTTTTCACACCTCTTCATGCTCCTCGCATTTTTCACAACTTTTCATGCTCCTCGCATTTTTCACTCCTTTTCATGTTCCTGGTCTTTCTTTTTTTTTTTTTGCTCCTCGCATTTTTCACACCTTTTCATGCTCCTTGCATTTTTCACACCTTTTCATGCTCCTCGTCTTTTTTTTTTTTTGCTCCTCGCATTTTTCACACCTTTTCATGCTCCTGGTCTTTTTTTTTGCTTTTGCTCCTCAAATTTTTCACACCTTTTCATGCTCCTCGCATTTTTCACACCTTTTCATGCTCCTGGTCTTTTTTTTTTTTTCTTTTTTTGCTCCTCGCATTTTTCACACCTTTTCATGCTCCTGGTCTTTCTTTTTTTTTTTTTGCTCCTCGCATTTTTCACACCTTTTCATGCTCCTGGTCTTTCTTTCTTTCTTTCTTTTTTTTTTTTGCTCCTCGCATTTTTCACACCTTTTCATATTCCTGGTCTTTTTTTTTTTTTTTTTTTTCTCCTCGCATTTTTCACACCTTTTCATGCTCCTGGTCTTTTTTTTTTTTTTTGCTCCTCGCATTTTTCAACCTTTCATGCTCCTCGCATTTTTCACACCTTTTCATGCTCCTGGTCTTTTTTTTTTCTTTTTTTGCTCCTCGCATTTTTCACACCTTTTCATGCTCCTGGTCTTTCTTTTTTTTTTTTTGCTCCTCGCATTTTTCACACCTTTTCATGCTCCTGGTCTTTCTTTCTTTCTTTCTTTTTTTTTTTTGCTCCTCGCATTTTTCACACCTTTTCATATTCCTGGTCTTTTTTTTTTTTTTTTTTTCTCCTCGCATTTTTCACACCTTTTCATGCTCCTGGTCTTTTTTTTTTTTTTTGCTCCTCGCATTTTTCAACCTTTCATGCTCCTCGCATTTTTCACACCTTTTCATGCTCCTGGTCTTTTTTTTTTCTTTTTTTGCTCCTCGCATTTTTCACACCTTTTCATGCTCCTGGTCTTTTTTTTTTTTTTTTTGCTCCTCGAATTTTTCACACCTTTTCATGCTCCTCGCATTTTTCACACCTATTCATGCTCCTCACATTTTTCACAACTTTTCATGCTCCTCGCATTTTTCACACCTTTTCATGCTCCTTGCATTTTTCAGACCTTTTCATGCTCCTGGTCTTTCTTTTTTTTTTTTTGCTCCTCGCATTTTTCACACCTTTTCATGTTCCTGGTCTTTCTTTTTTTTTTTTTTTTTGATCCTCGCATTTTTCACACCGTTTCATGCTCCTGGTCTTTCTTTTTTTTTTTTTTTTTTTTTGCTCCTCGCATTTTTCACACCTTTTCATGCTCCTGGTCTTTTTTTTTTTTTTTTTTGCTCCTCGAATTTTTCACACCTTTTCATGTTCCTGGTCTTTTTTTTTTTTTTTTTTTCCTCGCATTTTTCACACCTTTTCATGCTCCTGGTCTTTTTTTTTTTTCTCCTCGCATTTTTCACACCTTTTCATGCTCCTGGTCTTTTTTTTTTTTGCTCCTCGAATTTTTCACACCTTTGCATGCTCCTGGTCTTTTTTTTTTTTTTTTTTTTTTTGCTCCTCGCATTTTTCACACCTTTTCATGCTCCTGGTCTTTCTTTTTTTTTTTTTTTTTTTTTGATCCTCGCATTTCTCACACCTTTTCATGCTCCTCGCATTTTTCACACCTTTTCTTTTTCATCGCTTTTTTCACACCTTTTCATGCTCCTGGTCTTTCTTTTTTTTTTTTTTTTTTGCTCCTCGCATTTTTCACACCTTTTCATGCTCCTGGTCTTTCTTTTTTTTTTTTTGCTCCTCGCATTTTTCACACCTTTTCATGCTCCTGGTCTTTCTTTTTTTTTTTTCTCCTCGCATTTTTCACACCTTTTCATGTTCCTTGTCTCTGTTTTTTTTTTTTTTTTTTTTTGCTCCTCGCATTTTTCACACCTTTTCATGTTCCTGGTCTTTCTTTTTTTTTTTTTGCTCCTCGCATTTTTCACACCTTTTCATGCTCCTGGTCTTTTTTTTTTTTTTTTTTGCTCCTCGAATTTTTCACACCTTTTCATGCTCCTCGCATTTTTCACACCTATTCATGCTCCTCACATTTTTCACAACTTTTCATGCTCCTCGCATTTTTCACACCTTTTCATGCTCCTTGCATTTTTCACACCTTTTCATGCTCCTGGTCTTTCTTTTTTTTTTTTTGCTCCTCGCATTTTTCACACCTTTTCATGTTCCTGCTCTTTTTTTTTTTTTTCTCCTCGCATTTTTCACACCTTTTCATGCTCCTGGTCTTTTTTTTTTTTTGCTCCTCGAATTTTTCACACCTTTGCATGCTCCTGGTCTTTTTTTTTTTTTTTTTTTTTTTTTTTGCTCCTCGCATTTTTCACACCTTTTCATGCTCCTTGTCTTTCTTTTTTTTTTTTTTTTTTTTTGCTCCTCGCATTTTTCACACCTTTTCATGCTCCTGGTCTTTCTTTTTTTTTTTTTTTTTTTTTGCTCCTCGCATTTTTCACACCTTTTCATGCTCCTGGTCTTTCTTTTTTTTTGCTCCTCGCATTTTTCACACCTTTTCATGTTCCTGGTCTTTTTTTTTTTTTTTTTTTTTGCTCCTCGCATTTTTCACCCCTTTTCATGTTCCTGGTTTTTTTTTTTTTTTTTTTTGCCTCGCATTTTTCACACCTTTTCATGCTCCTGGTCTTTTTTTTTTTTTCTCCTCGCATTTTTCACACCTTTTCATGCTCCTGGTCTTTCTTTCTTTCTTTTTTTTTTTTTTTTGCTCCTCGCATTTTTCACACCTTTTCATGCTCCTTGCATTTTTCACAACTTTTCATGCTCCTCGCATTTTTCACACCTTTTCATGCTCCTTGCATTTTTCTCAACTTTTCATGCTCCTCGCATTTTTCACACCTTTTCATGCTCCTTGCATTTTTCAGACCTTTTCATGCTCCTGGTCTTTCTTTTTTTTTTTTTGCTCCTCGCATTTTTCACACCTTTTCATGTTCCTGGTCTTTTTTTTTTTTTTTTTTCCTCGCATTTTTCACACCTTTTCTTGCTCCTGGTCTTTTTTTTTTTTTCTCCTCGCATTTTTCACACCTTTTCATGCTCCTGGTCTTTTTTTTTTTTTTTTTTGCTCCTCGAATTTTTCACACCTTTTCATGCTCCTGGTCTTTCTTTCTTTCTTTTTTTTATTTTTTTTGCTCCTCGCATTTTTCACACCTTTTCATGTTCCTGGTCTTTTTTTTTTTTTGCTCCTCGCATTTTTCACACCTTTTCATGTTCCTGGTCTTTTTTTTTTTTTTTTTTTTTTCCTCGCATTTTTCACAGCTTTTCATGCTCCTGGTCTTTCTTTCTTTCTTTTTTTTTTTTTTTTGCTCCTCGCATTTTTCACACCTTTTCATGCTCCTGGTCTTTTTTTTTTTTTTTTTGCTCCTCGAATTTTTCACACCTTTTCATGCTCCTCGCATTTTTCACACCTATTCATGCTCCTCACATTTTTCACAACTTTTCATGCTCCTCGCATTTTTCACACCTTTTCATGCTCCTTGCATTTTTCAGACCTTTTCATGCTCCTGGTCTTTCTTTTTTTTTTTTTGCTCCTCGCATTTTTCACACCTTTTCATGTTCCTGGTCTTTCTTTTTTTTTTTTTTTTTGATCCTCGCATTTTTCACACCGTTTCATGCTCCTGGTCTTTCTTTTTTTTTTTTTTTTTTTTTGCTCCTCGCATTTTTCACACCTTTTCATGCTCCTGGTCTTTTTTTTTTTTTTTTTTTTGCTCCTCGAATTTTTCACACCTTTTCATGTTCCTGGTCTTTTTTTTTTTTTTTTTTTCCTCGCATTTTTCTCTCCTTTTCATGCTCCTGGTCTTTTTTTTTTTTCTCCTCGCATTTTTCACACCTTTTCATGCTCCTGGTCTTTTTTTTTTTTCTCCTCGAATTTTTCACACCTTTTCATGCTCCTCGCATTTTTCACACCTCTTCATGCTCCTCGCATTTTTCACAACTTTTCATGCTCGTCGCATTTTTCACACCTTTTCATGCTCCTGGTCTTTCTTTTTTTTTTTTTGCTCCTCGCATTTTTCACACCTTTTCATTCTCCTCGCATTTTTCACACCTTTTCATGCTCCTCGCATTTTTCACACCTCTTCATGCTCCTCGCATTTTTCACACCTCTTCATGCTCCTCGCATTTTTCACAACTTTTCATGCTCCTCGCATTTTTCACTCCTTTTCATATTCCTGGTCTTTCTTTTTTTTTTTTTGCTCCTCGCATTTTTCACACCTTTTCATGCTCCTTGCATTTTTCACACCTTTTCATGCTCCTCGTCTTTTTTTTTTTTTGCTCCTCGCATTTTTCACACCTTTTCATGCTCCTGGTCTTTTTTTTTGCTTTTGCTCCTCAAATTTTTCACACCTTTTCATGCTCCTCGCATTTTTCACACCTTTTCATGCTCCTGGTCTTTTTTTTTTTTTCTTTTTTTGCTCCTCGCATTTTTCACACCTTTTCATGCTCCTGGTCTTTCTTTTTTTTTTTTTGCTCCTCGCATTTTTCACACCTTTTCATGCTCCTGGTCTTTCTTTCTTTCTTTCTTTTTTTTTTTTGCTCCTCGCATTTTTCACACCTTTTCATATTCCTGGTCTTTTTTTTTTTTTTTTTTTTCTCCTCGCATTTTTCACACCTTTTCATGCTCCTGGTCTTTTTTTTTTTTTTTGCTCCTCGCATTTTTCAACCTTTCATGCTCCTCGCATTTTTCACACCTTTTCATGCTCCTGGTCTTTTTTTTTTCTTTTTTTGCTCCTCGCATTTTTCACACCTTTTCATGCTCCTGGTCTTTTTTTTTTTTTTTTTGCTCCTCGCATTTTTCACACCTTTTCATGCTCCTGGTCTTTCTTTCTTTCTTTCTTTTTTTTTTTTGCTCCTCGCATTTTTCACACCTTTTCATATTCCTGGTCTTTTTTTTTTTTTTTTTTTCTCCTCGCATTTTTCACACCTTTTCATGCTCCTGGTCTTTTTTTTTTTTTTTGCTCCTCGCATTTTTCAACCTTTCATGCTCCTCGCATTTTTCACACCTTTTCATGCTCCTGGTCTTTTTTTTTTCTTTTTTTGCTCCTCGCATTTTTCACACCTTTTCATGCTCCTGGTCTTTTTTTTTTTTTTTTTGCTCCTCGAATTTTTCACACCTTTTCATGCTCCTCGCATTTTTCACACCTATTCATGCTCCTCACATTTTTCACAACTTTTCATGCTCCTCGCATTTTTCACACCTTTTCATGCTCCTTGCATTTTTCAGACCTTTTCATGCTCCTGGTCTTTCTTTTTTTTTTTTTGCTCCTCGCATTTTTCACACCTTTTCATGTTCCTGGTCTTTCTTTTTTTTTTTTTTTTTGATCCTCGCATTTTTCACACCGTTTCATGCTCCTGGTCTTTCTTTTTTTTTTTTTTTTTTTTTGCTCCTCGCATTTTTCACACCTTTTCATGCTCCTGGTCTTTTTTTTTTTTTTTTTTGCTCCTCGAATTTTTCACACCTTTTCATGTTCCTGGTCTTTTTTTTTTTTTTTTTTTCCTCGCATTTTTCACACCTTTTCATGCTCCTGGTCTTTTTTTTTTTTCTCCTCGCATTTTTCACACCTTTTCATGCTCCTGGTCTTTTTTTTTTTTGCTCCTCGAATTTTTCACACCTTTGCATGCTCCTGGTCTTTTTTTTTTTTTTTTTTTTTTGCTCCTCGCATTTTTCACACCTTTTCATGCTCCTGGTCTTTCTTTTTTTTTTTTTTTTTTTTTGATCCTCGCATTTTTCACACCTTTTCATGTTCCTGGTCTTTTTTTTTTTTTTTTTCCTCGCATTTTTCACAGCTTTTCATGCTCCTGGTCTTTCTTTCTTTCTTTTTTTTTTTTTTTTGCTCCTCGCATTTTTCACACCTTTTCATGCTCCTGGTCTTTTTTTTTTTTTTTTTTGCTCCTCGAATTTTTCACACCTTTTCATGCTCCTCGCATTTTTCACACCTATTCATGCTCCTCACATTTTTCACAACTTTTCATGCTTCTCGCATTTTTCACACCTTTTCATGCTCCTGGTCTTTCTTTTTTTTTTTTTTTTTGATCCTCGCATTTTTCACACCGTTTCATGCTCCTGGTTTTTTTTTTTTTTTTTTTTTTTTTTTTGCTCCTCGCATTTTTCACACCTTTTCATGCTCCTGGTCTTTTTTTTTTTTTTTTTTGCTCCTCGATTTTTTCACACCTTTTCATGTTCCTGGTCTTTTTTTTTTTTTTTTCTCGCATTTTTCACACCTTTTCATGCTCCTGGTCTTTTTTTTTTTTTCTCCTCGCATTTTTCACACCTTTTCATGCTCCTGGTCTTTCTTTTTTTTTTTTTTTTTTTGCTCCTCGCATTTTTCACACCTTTTCATGCTCCTCGCATTTTTCACACCTTTTCATGTTCCTCGCATTTTTCACACCTTTTATGCTCCTCGTATTTTTCACACCTTTTCATGTTCATCGCATTTTTCACACCTTTTCATGCTCCTGGTCTTTCTTTTTTTTTTTTTTTGCTCCTCGCATTTTTCACACCTTTTCATGCTCCTGCTCTTTCTTTTTTTTTTTTTCTCCTCGCATTTCTCACACCTTTTCATGCTCCTCGCATTTTTCACACCTTTTCATTTTCATCGCATTTTTCACACCTTTTCATGCTCCTGGTCTTTCTTTTTTTTTTTTTTTTTTGCTCCTCGCATTTTTCACACCTTTTCATGCTCCTGGTCTTTCTTTTTTTTTTTTTTGCTCCTCGCATTTTTCACACCTTTTCATGCTCCTCGCATTTTTCACACCTATTCATGCTCCTCACATTTTTCACAACTTTTCATGCTCCTCGCATTTTTCACACCTTTTCATGCTCCTTGCATTTTTCAGACCTTTTCATGCTCCTGGTCTTTCTTTTTTTTTTTTTGCTCCTCGCATTTTTCACACCTTTTCATGTTCCTGGTCTTTTTTTTTTTTTTTTCCTCGCATTTTTCACACCTTTTCATGCTCCTGGTCTTTTTTTTTTTTCTCCTCGCATTTTTCACACCTTTTCATGCTCCTGGTCTTTTTTTTTTTTGCTCCTCGAATTTTTCACACCTTTGCATGCTCCTGGTCTTTTTTTTTTTTTTTTTTTTTTTGCTCCTCGCATTTTTCACACCTTTTCATGCTCCTGGTCTTTCTTTTTTTTTTTTTTTTTTTTTTGATCCTCGCATTTTTCACACCTTTTCATGTTCCTGGTCTTTTTTTTTTTTTTTTTCCTCGCATTTTTCACAGCTTTTCATGCTCCTGGTCTTTCTTTCTTTCTTTTTTTTTTTTTTTTGCTCCTCGCATTTTTCACAACTTTTCATGCTCCTGGTCTTTTTTTTTTTTTTTTTGCTCCTCGAATTTTTCACACCTTTTCATGCTCCTCGCATTTTTCACACCTATTCATGCTCCTCACATTTTTCACAACTTTTCATGCTCCTCGCATTTTTCACACCTTTTCATGCTCCTTGCATTTTTCAGACCTTTCATGCTCCTGGTCTTTCTTTTTTTTTTTTTGCTCCTCGCATTTTTCACACCTTTTCATGTTCCTGGTCTTTCTTTTTTTTTTTTTTTTTGATCCTCGCATTTTTCACACCGTTTCATGCTCCTGGTCTTTCTTTTTTTTTTTTTTTTTTTTTGCTCCTCGCATTTTTCACACCTTTTCATGCTCCTGGTCTTTTTTTTTTTTTTTTTTGCTCCTCGAATTTTTCACACCTTTTCATGTTCCTGGTCTTTTTTTTTTTTTTTTTTCCTCGCATTTTTCACACCTTTTCATGCTCCTGGTCTTTTTTTTTTTTCTCCTCGCATTTTTCACACCTTTTCATGCTCCTGGTCTTTTTTTTTTTTGCTCCTCGAATTTTTCACACCTTTGCATGCTCCTGGTCTTTTTTTTTTTTTTTTTTTTTTGCTCCTCGCATTTTTCACACCTTTTCATGCTCCTGGTCTTTCTTTTTTTTTTTTTTTTGATCCTCGCATTTTTCACACCTTTTCATGTTCCTGGTCTTTTTTTTTTTTTTTTTCCTCGCATTTTTCACAGCTTTTCATGCTCCTGGTCTTTCTTTCTTTCTTTTTTTTTTTTTTTTTGCTCCTCGCATTTTTCACACCTTTTCATGCTCCTGGTCTTTTTTTTTTTTTTTTTTGCTCCTCGAATTTTTCACACCTTTTCATGCTCCTCGCATTTTTCACACCTATTCATGCTCCTCACATTTTTCACAACTTTTCATGCTTCTCGCATTTTTCACACCTTTTCATGCTCCTGGTCTTTCTTTTTTTTTTTTTTTTTGATCCTCGCATTTTTCACACCGTTTCATGCTCCTGGTCTTTCTTTTTTTTTTTTTTTTTTTTTGCTCCTCGCATTTTTCACACCTTTTCATGCTCCTGGTCTTTTTTTTTTTTTTTTTTGCTCCTCGAATTTTTCACACCTTTTCATGTTCCTGGTCTTTTTTTTTTTTTTTTTCTCGCATTTTTCACACCTTTTCATGCTCCTGGTCTTTTTTTTTTTTTTGCTCCTCGCATTTTTCACACCTTTTCATGCTCCTCGCATTTTTCACACCTTTTCATGTTCCTCGCATTTTTCACACCTTTTATGCTCCTCGTATTTTTCACACCTTTTCATGTTCATCGCATTTTTCACACCTTTTCATGCTCCTGGTCTTTCTTTTTTTTTTTTTTTGCTCCTCGCATTTTTCACACCTTTTCATGCTCCTGCTCTTTCTTTTTTTTTTTTTCTCCTCGCATTTCTCACACCTTTTCATGCTCCTCGCATTTTTCACACCTTTTCATTTTCATCGCATTTTTCACACCTTTTCATGCTCCTGGTCTTTCTTTTTTTTTTTTTTTTTTGCTCCTCGCATTTTTCACACCTTTTCATGCTCCTGGTCTTTCTTTTTTTTTTTTTTGCTCCTCGCATTTTTCACACCTTTTCATGCTCCTCGCATTTTTCACACCTATTCATGCTCCTCACATTTTTCACAACTTTTCATGCTCCTCGCATTTTTCACACCTTTTCATGCTCCTTGCATTTTTCAGACCTTTTCATGCTCCTGGTCTTTCTTTTTTTTTTTTTGCTCCTCGCATTTTTCACACCTTTTCATGTTCCTGGTCTTTTTTTTTTTTTTTTTCCTCGCATTTTTCACACCTTTTCATGCTCCTGGTCTTTTTTTTTTTTCTCCTCGCATTTTTCACACCTTTTCATGCTCCTGGTCTTTTTTTTTTTTGCTCCTCGAATTTTTCACACCTTTGCATGCTCCTGGTCTTTTTTTTTTTTTTTTTTTTTTGCTCCTCGCATTTTTCACACCTTTTCATGCTCCTGGTCTTTCTTTTTTTTTTTTTTTTTTTTTTTGATCCTCGCCTTTTTCACACCTTTTCTTGTTCCTGGTCTTTTTTTTTTTTTTTTTCCTCGCATTTTTCACAGCTTTTCATGCTCCTGGTCTTTCTATCTTTCTTTTTTTTTTTTTTTTGCTCCTCGCATTTTTCACAACTTTTCATGCTCCTGGTCTTTTTTTTTTTTTTTTTGCTCCTCGAATTTTTCACACCTTTTCATGCTCCTCGCATTTTTCACACCTATTCATGCTCCTCACATTTTTCACAACTTTTCATGCTTCTCGCATTTTTCACACCTTTTCATGCTCCTGGTCTTTCTTTTTTTTTTTTTTTTTGATCCTCGCTTTTTTCACACCGTTTCATGCTCCTGGTCTTTCTTTTTTTTTTTTTTTTTTTTTTGTTCCTCGCATTTTTCCCCCCTTTTCATGCTCCTGGTCTTTTTTTTTTTTTTTTTTGCTCCTCGAATTTTTCACACCTTTTCATGTTCCTGGTCTTTTTTTTTTTTTTTTTTTTCCTCGCATTTTTCACACCTTTTCATGCTCCTGGTCTTTTTTTTTTTTCTCCTCGCATTTTTCACACCTTTTCATGCTCCTGGTCTTTTTTTTTTTTGCTCCTCGAATTTTTCACACCTTTGCATGCTCCTGGTCTTTTTTTTTTTTTTTTTTTTTTGCTCCTCGCATTTTTCACACCTTTTCATGCTCCTGGTCTTTCTTTTTTTTTTTTTTTTTTTTTTGATCCTCGCATTTTTCACACCTTTTCATGTTCCTGGTCTTTTTTTTTTTTTTTTCCTCGCATTTTTCACAGCTTTTCATGCTCCTGGTCTTTCTTTCTTTCTTTTTTTTTTTTTTTTGCTCCTCGCATTTTTCACACCTTTTCATGCTCCTGGTCTTTTTTTTTTTTTTTTTTGCTCCTCGAATTTTTCACACCTTTTCATGCTCCTCGCATTTTTCACACCTATTCATGCTCCTCACATTTTTCACAACTTTTCATGCTTCTCGCATTTTTCACACCTTTTCATGCTCCTGGTCTTTCTTTTTTTTTTTTTTTTTGATCCTCGCATTTTTCACACCGTTTCATGCTCCTGGTCTTTCTTTTTTTTTTTTTTTTTTTTTGCTCCTCGCATTTTTCACACCTTTTCATGCTCCTGGTCTTTTTTTTTTTTTTTTTTGCTCCTCGAATTTTTCACACCTTTTCATGTTCCTGGTCTTTTTTTTTTTTTTTTTCTCGCATTTTTCACACCTTTTCATGCTCCTGGTCTTTTTTTTTTTTTTCTCCTCGCATTTTTCACACCTTTTCATGCTCCTGGTCTTTCTTTTTTTTTTTTTTTTTTTTGCTCCTCGCTTTTTTCACACCTTTTCATGCTCCTCGCATTTTTCACACCTTTTCATGTTCCTCGCATTTTTCACACCTTTTATGCTCCTCGTATTTTTCACACCTTTTCATGTTCATCGCATTTTTCACACCTTTTCTTTCTCCTGGTCTTTCTTTTTTTTTTTTTTTGCTCCTCGCATTTTTCACACCTTTTCATGCTCCTGGTCTTTCTTTTTTTTTTTTTCTCCTCGCATTTCTCACACCTTTTCATGCTCCTCGCATTTTTCACACCTTTTCATTTTCATCGCATTTTTCACACCTTTTCATGCTCCTGGTCTTTCTTTTTTTTTTTTTTTTTTGCTCCTCGCATTTTTCACACCTTTTCATGCTCCTGGTCTTTCTTTTTTTTTTTTTTGCTCCTCGCATTTTTCACACCTTTTCATGCTCCTGGTCTTTCTTTTTTTTTTTTCTCCTCGCATTTTTCACACCTTTTCATGTTCCTTGTCTCTGTTTTTTTTTTTTTTTTTTTTTTGCTCCTCGCATTTTTCACACCTTTTCATGTTCCTGGTCTTTCTTTTTTTTTTTTTGCTCCTCGCATTTTTCACACCTTTTCATGCTCCTGGTCTTTCTTTTTTTTTTTTTGCTCCTCGCATTTTTCTCACCTTTTCATGCTCCTGGTCTTTTTTTTTTTTTTTTGCTCCTCGCATATTTGACACCTTTTCATGCTCCTGGTCTTTCTTTTTTTTTTTTTTTTTTTGCTCCTCGCATTTTTCACACCTTTTCATGCTCCTGGTCTTTTTTTTTTTTTTTTGCTCCTCGCATTTTTCACACCTTTTCATGCTCCTGGTCTTACTTTTTTTTTTTTTTTTTTTTTTGCTCCTCGCATTTTTCACACCTTTTCATGTTCCTGGTCTTTTTTTTTTTTTTTTTTTGCTCCTCGCATTTTTCACACCTTTTCATGGTCCTGGTCTTTCTTTTTTTTTTTTTTTCCTCGCATTTTTCACACCTTTTCATGCTCCTGGTCTTTTTTTTTTTTTTTTTTGCTCCTCGCATTTTTCACACCTTTTCATGCTCCTTGCATTTTTCACAACTTTTCATGCTCCTCGCATTTTTCACACCTTTTCATGCTCCTTGCATTTTTCTCAACTTTTCATGCTCCTCGCATTTTTCACACCTTTTCATGCTCCTTGCATTTTTCAGACCTTTTCATGCTCCTGGTCTTTCTTTTTTTTTTTTTTTTTTTTTTCCTCGCATTTTTCACACCTTTTCATGCTCCTTTTCTTTTTTTTTTTTCTCCTCGCATTTTTCACACCTTTTCATGCTCCTGGTCTTTCTTTCTTTCTTTTTTTTTTTTTTTTGCTCCTCGCATTTTTCACACCTTTTCATGTTCCAGGTCTTTTTTTTTTTTTTTTTTTTGCTCCTCGCATTTTTCACACCTTTTCATGCTCCTGGTCTTTCTTTCTTTCTTTTTTTTTTTTTTTTGCTCCTCGCATTTTTCACACCTTTTCATGTTCCTGGTCTTTTTTTTTTTTTTTTTTTTCCTCGCATTTTTCACACCTTTTCATGCTCCTGGTCTTTTTTTTTTTTTTTGCTCCTCGAATTTTTCACAACTTTTCATGCTCCTCGCATTTTTCACACCTCTTCATGCTCCTCGCATTTTTCACAACTTTTCATGCTCGTCGCATTTTTCACACCTTTTCATGCTCCTGGTCTTTCTTTTTTTTTTTTTTTTTTGCTCCTCGCATTTTTCACACCTTTTCATGCTCCTGGTCTTTTTTTTTTTTTTTCCTCGCATTTGTCACACCTTTTCATGCTCCTGGTCTTTTTTTTTTTTTTTTTCCTCGAAATTTTCACACCTTTTCTTTCTCCCCGCATTTTTCACACCTTTTCATGCTCCTGGTCTTTCTTTCTTTCTTTCTTTTTTTTTTTTGCTCCTCGCATTTTTCACACCTTTTCATGCTCCTGGTCTTTTTTTTTTTTTTTTTTTTTCCTCGCATTTTTCACACCGTTTCATGCTCCTGGTCTTTTTTTTTTTTTTTGCTCCTCGAATTTTTCACACCTTTTCATGCTCCTCGCATTTTTCACACCTCTTCATGCTCCTCGCATTTTTCACACCTTTTCATGCTCCTGGTCTTTCTTTTTTTTTTTTTTTTTGCTCCTCGCATTTTTCACACCTTTTCATGTTCCTGGTCTTTTTTTTTTTTTTTTTTTTTCCTCGCATTTTTCACACCTTTTCATGCTCCTGGTCTTTCTTTCTTTCTTTTTTTTTTTTTTTTTGCTCCTCGCATTTTTCACACCTTTTCATGCTCCTGGTCTTTTTTTTTTTTTTCTCCTCGCATTTTTCACACCTTTTCATGCTCCTGGTCTTTCTTTTTTTTTTTTTTTTTTGCTCCTCGCATTTTTCACACCTTTTCATGCTCCTGGTCTTTCTTTTTTTTTTTTTGCTCCTCGCATTTTTCACACCTTTTCATGCTCCTGGTCTTTCTTTTTTTTTTTTCTCCTCGCATTTTTCACACCTTTTCATGTTCCTTGTCTCTGTTTTTTTTTTTTTTTTTTTTTGCTCCTCGCTTTTTTCACACCTTTTCTTGTTCCTGGTCTTTTTTTTTTTTTTTTTGCTCCTCGCATTTTTCACACCTTTTCATGCTCCTGGTCTTTCTTTTTTTTTTTTTGCTCCTCGCATTTTTCTCACCTTTTCATGCTCCTGGTCTTTTTTTTTTTTTTTGCTCCTCGCATATTTGACACCTTTTCATGCTCCTGGTCTTTCTTTTTTTTTTTTTTTTTTTGCTCCTCGCATTTTTCACACCTTTTCATGCTCCTGGTCTTTTTTTTTTTTTTTTGCTCCTCGCATTTTTCACACCTTTTCATGCTCCTGGTCTTACTTTTTTTTTTTTTTTTTTTTTTGCTCCTCGCATTTTTCACACCTTTTCATGTTCCTGGTCTTTTTTTTTTTTTTTTTTTGCTCCTCGCATTTTTCACACCTTTTCATGGTCCTGGTCTTTTTTTTTTTTTTTGCTCCTCGCATTTTTCACACCTTTTCATGCTCCTGGTCTTTTTTTTTCTTTTGCTCCTCGCATTTTTCACACCTTTTCATGCTCCTCGTATTTTTCACACCTTTTCATGTTCATCGCATTTTTCACACCTTTTCATGCTCCTGGTCTTTCTTTTTTTTTTTTTTTTTTTTGCTCCTCGCCTTTTTCACACCTTTTCATGCTCCTGGGCTTTTTTTTTTTTTTTTTTTGCTCCTGGAATTTTTCACACCTTTTCATGCTCCTCGCATTTTTCACACCTCTTCATGCTCCTCGCATTTTTCACAACTTTTCAGGTCGTCGCATTTTTCACACCTTTTCATGCTCCTGGTCTTTCTTTTTTTTTTTTTTTTTTTTGCTCCTCGCATTTTTCACACCTTTTCATGCTCCTGGTTTTTCTTTTTTTTTTTTTTTTTTTGCTCCTCGCATTTTTCACACCTTTTCATGCTCCTGGTCTTTCTTTTTTTTTTTTTTTTTGCTCCTCGCATTTTTCACACCTTTTCATGCTCCTCGTTTTTTTTACACATTTTCATGCTCCTGGTATTTTTCTTTTTTTTTTTTTTTGCTCCTCGCATTTTTCACACCTTTTCATGCTCCTGGTCTTTCTTTTTTTTTTTTGCTCCTCGCATTTTTCACACCTTTTCATGCTCCTGGTCTTTCTTTTTTTTTTTTTTTCTCCTCGCATTTTTCACACCTTTTCATGCTCCTGGTTTTTCTTTTTTTTTTTTTTTTTTTCTTCCTCGCATTTTTCACACCTTTTCATGCTCCTGGTCTTTTTTTTTTTTTTTTGCTCCTCGCATTTTTCACACCTTTTCATGCTCCTGGTCTTTCTTTTTTTTTTTTGCTCCTCGCATTTTTCACACCTTTTCATGCTCCTGGTCTTTCTTTCTTTCTTTTTTTTTTTTTTTTTGCTCCTCGCATTTTTCACACCTTTTCATGCTCCTGGTCTTTTTTTTTTTTTTTTTTGCTCCTCGAATTTTTCACACCTTTTCATGCTCCTCGCATTTTTCACACCTCTTCATGCTCCTCACATTTTTCACAACTTTTCATGCTCCTCGCATTTTTCACACCTTTTCATGCTCCTTGCATTTTTCACACCTTTTCATGCTCCTGGTCTTTCTTTTTTTTTGCTCCTCGCATTTTTCACACCTTTTCATGTTCCTGGTCTTTTTTTTTTTTTTTTTTTTTGCTCCTCGCATTTTTCACACCTTTTCAAGTTCCTGGTCTTTTTTTTTTTTTTTTTTGCTTCGCATTTTTCACACCTTTTCATGCTCCTGGTCTTTTTTTTTTTTTTCTCCTCGCATTTTTCACACCTTTTCATGCTCCTGGTCTTTCTTTCTTTCTTTTTTTTTTTTTTTTGCTCCTCGCATTTTTCACACCTTTTCATGCTCCTTGCATTTTTCACAACTTTTCATGCTCCTCGCATTTTTCACACCTTTTCATGCTCCTTGCATTTTTCTCAACTTTTCATGCTCCTCGCATTTTTCACACCTTTTCATGCTCCTTGCATTTTTCAGACCTTTTCATGCTCCTGGTCTTTCTTTTTTTTTTTTTGCTCCTCGCATTTTTCACACCTTTTCATGTTCCTGGTCTTTTTTTTTTTTTTTTCCTCGCATTTTTCACACCTTTTCATGCTCCTGGTCTTTTTTTTTTTTTCTCCTCGCATTTTTCACACCTTTTCATGCTTCTGGTCTTTTTTTTTTTTTTTTTGCTCCTCGAATTTTTCACACCTTTTCATGCTCCTGGTCTTTCTTTCTTTCTTTTTTTTATTTTTTTTGCTCCTCGCATTTTTCAAACCTTTTCATGTTCCTGGTCTTTTTTTTTTTTTTTTTTTTTTTGCTCCTTGCATTTTTCACACCTTTTCATGTTCCTGGTCTTTTTTTTTTTTTTTTTTTTTTTCCTCGCATTTTTCACAGCTTTTCATGCTCCTGGTCTTTCTTTCTTTCTTTTTTTTTTTTTTTTGCTCCTCGCATTTTTCACACCTTTTCATGCTCCTGGTCTTTTTTTTTTTTTTTATTTGCTCCTCGAATTTTTCACACCTTTTCATGCTCCTCGCATTTTTCACACCTATTCATGCTCCTCACATTTTTCACACCTTTTCATGCTCCTCGCATTTTTCACACCTTTTCATGCTCCTTGCATTTTTCACACCTTTTCATGCTCCTGGTCTTTCTTTTTTTTTTTTTTTTTTTTTCCTCGCATTTTTCACACCTTTTCATGCTCCTGGTCTTTTTTTTTTTTTTTTTTGCTCCTCGCATTTTTCACACCTTTTCATGCTCCTGGTCTTTCTTTCTTTCTTTTTTTTTTTTTTTTGCTCCTCGCATTTTTCACACCTTTTCATGTTCCAGGTCTTTTTTTTTTTTTTTTTTTTGCTCCTCGCCTTTTTCACCCCTTTTCTTGCTCCTGGTCTTTCTTTCTTTCTTTTTTTTTTTTTTTTGCTCCTCGCATTTTTCACACCTTTTCATCTTCCTGGTCTTTTTTTTTTTTTTTTTTTCCTCGCATTTTTCACACCTTTTCATGCTCCTGGTCTTTTTTTTTTTTTTGCTCCTCGAATTTTTCACAACTTTTCATGCTCCTCGCATTTTTCACACCTCTTCATGCTCCTCGCATTTTTCACAACTTTTCATGCTCGTCGCATTTTTCACACCTTTTCATGCTCCTGGTCTTTCTTTTTTTTTTTTTTTTTTTGCTCCTCGCATTTTTCACACCTTTTCATGCTCCTGGTTTTTTTTTTTTTTTTTTCCTCGCATTTGTCACACCTTTTCATGCTCCTGGTCTTTTTTTTTTTTTTTTTCCTCGAAATTTTCACACCTTTTCATGCTCCCCGCATTTTTCACACCTTTTCATGCTCCTGGTCTTTCTTTCTTTCTTTCTTTTTTTTTTTTGCTCCTCGCATTTTTCACACCTTTTCATGCTCCTGGTCTTTTTTTTTTTTTTTTTTTTCCTCGCATTTTTCACACCGTTTCATGCTCCTGGTCTTTTTTTTTTTTTTTGCTCCTCGAATTTTTCACACCTTTTCATGCTCCTCGCATTTTTCACACCTCTTCATGCTCCTCGCATTTTTCACACCTTTTCATGCTCCTGGTCTTTCTTTTTTTTTTTTTTTTTTGCTCCTCGCATTTTTCACACCTTTTCATGTTCCTGGTCTTTTTTTTTTTTTTTTTTTTTCCTCGCATTTTTCACACCTTTTCATGCTCCTGGTCTTTCTTTCTTTCTTTTTTTTTTTTTTTTTTGTTCCTCGCTTTTTTCACATCTTTTCATGCTCCTGGTCTTTTTTTTTTTTTTTTTTGCTCCTCGAATTTTTCACACCTTTTCATGCTCCTCGCATTTTTCACACCTCTTCATGCTCCTCACATTTTTCACAACTTTTCATGCTCCTCGCATTTTTCACACCTTTTCATGCTCCTTGCATTTTTCACACCTTTTCATGCTCCTGGTCTTTCTTTTTTTTTGCTCCTCGCATTTTTCACACCTTTTCATGCTCCTGGTCTTTTTTTTTTTTTTTTGCTCCTCGCATTTTTCACACCTTTTCATGCTCCTGGTCTTACTTTTTTTTTTTTTTTTTTTTTTGCTCCTCGCATTTTTCACACCTTTTCATGCTCCTGGTCTTTCTTTTTTTTTTTTTCTCCTCGCATTTCTCACACCTTTTCATGCTCCTCGCATTTTTCACACCTTTTCATTTTCATCGCATTTTTCACACCTTTTCATGCTCCTGGTCTTTCTTTTTTTTTTTTTTTTTTGCTCCTCGCATTTTTCACACCTTTTCATGCTCCTGGTCTTTCTTTTTTTTTTTTTTTTTTTGCTCCTCGCATTTTTCACACCTTTTCATGTTCCTGGTCTTTTTTTTTTTTTTTTTTGCTTCGCATTTTTCACACCTTTTCATGCTCCTGGTCTTTTTTTTTTTTTTTCTCCTCGCATTTTTCACACCTTTTCATGCTCCTGGTCTTTCTTTCTTTCTTTTTTTTTTTTTTTTGCTCCTCGCATTTTTCACACCTTTTCATGCTCCTTGCATTTTTCATAACTTTTCATGCTCCTCGCATTTTTCACACCTTTTCATGCTCCTTGCATTTTTCTCAACTTTTCATGCTCCTCGCATTTTTCACACCTTTTCATGCTCCTTGCATTTTTCAGACCTTTTCATGCTCCTGGTCCTTCTTTTTTTTTTTTTGCTCCTCGCATTTTTCACACCTTTTCATGTTCCTGGTCTTTTTTTTTTTTTTTTTCCTCGCATTTTTCACACCTTTTCATGCTCCTGGTCTTTTTTTTTTTTTCTCCTCGCATTTTTCACACCTTTTCATGTTTCTGGTCTTTTTTTTTTTTTTTTTGCTCCTCGAATTTTTCACACCTTTTCATGCTCCTGGTCTTTCTTTCTTTCTTTTTTTTTTTTTTTTTGCTCCTCGCATTTTTCACACCTTTTCATGTTCCTGGTCTTTTTTTTTTTTTTTTTTTCCTCGCATTTTTCACAGCTTTTCATGCTCCTGGTCTTTCTTTCTTTTTTTTTTTTTTTTTTTTGCTCCTCGCATTTTTCACACCTTTTCATGCTCCTGGTCTTTTTTTTTTTTTTTTTGCTCCTCGCATTTTTCACACCTTTTCATGTTCCTGGTCTTTTTTTTTTTTTTTTTTTTTTTTTGCTCCTCGCATTTTTCACACCTTTTCATATTCCTGGTCTTTTTTTTTTTTTTTTCTCCTCGCATTTTTCACACCTTTTCATGCTCCTGGTCTTTTTTTTTTTTGCTCCTCGCATTTTTCACACCTTTTCATGCTCCTGGTCTTTCTTTTTTTTTTTTTTTTTTTGCTCCTCGCATTTTTCACACCGTTTCATGTTCCTGGTCTTTTTTTTTTTTTTTTCCTCGCATATTTCACACCTTTTCATGCTCCTGGTCTTTCTTTCTTTCTTTTTTTTTTTTTTTTTGCTCCTCGCATTTTTCACACCTTTTCATGCTCCTGGTCGTTTTTTTTTTTTTTTTTTGATCCTCGAATTTTTCACACCTTTTCATGCTCCTCGCATTTTTCACACCTCTTCATGCTCCTCGCATTTTTCACAACTTTTCATGCTCCTCGCATTTTTCACACCTTTTCATGCTCCTGGTCTTTTTTTTTTTTTTTTTTTTTTTGCTCCTCGCATTTTTCACACCTTTTCATGCTCCTGGTCTTTCTTTTTTTTTTTTGCTCCTCGCATTTTTCACACCTTTTCATGCTCCTGGTCTTTCTTTCTTTCTTTTTTTTTTTTTTTTTGCTCCTCGCATTTTTCACACCTTTTCATGCTCCTGGTCTTTTTTTTTTTTTTTTTTGCTCCTCGAATTTTTCACACCTTTTCATGCTCCTCGCATTTTTCACACCTCTTCATGCTCCTCACATTTTTCACAACTTTTCATGCTCCTCGCATTTTTCACACCTTTTCATGCTCCTTGCATTTTTCACACCTTTTCATGCTCCTGGTCTTTCTTTTTTTTTGCTCCTCGCATTTTTCACACCTTTTCATGTTCCTGGTCTTTTTTTTTTTTTTTTTTTTTGCTCCTCGCATTTTTCACACCTTTTCAAGTTCCTGGTCTTTTTTTTTTTTTTTTTTGCTTCGCATTTTTCACACCTTTTCATGCTCCTGGTCTTTTTTTTTTTTTTCTCCTCGCATTTTTCACACCTTTTCATGCTCCTGGTCTTTCTTTCTTTCTTTTTTTTTTTTTTTTGCTCCTCGCATTTTTCACCCCTTTTCATGCTCCTTGCATTTTTCACACCTCTTCATGCTCCTCGCATTTTTCACACCTTTTCATGCTCCTTGCATTTTTCTCAACTTTTCATGCTCCTCGCATTTTTCACACCTTTTCATGCTCCTTGCATTTTTCAGACCTTTTCATGCTCCTGGTCTTTCTTTTTTTTTTTTTGCTCCTCGCATTTTTCACACCTTTTCATGTTCCTGGTCTTTTTTTTTTTTTTTTCCTCGCATTTTTCACACCTTTTCATGCTCCTGGTCTTTTTTTTTTTTTCTCCTCGCATTTTTCACACCTTTTCATGCTTCTGGTCTTTTTTTTTTTTTTTTTGCTCCTCGAATTTTTCACACCTTTTCATGCTCCTGGTCTTTCTTTCTTTCTTTTTTTTATTTTTTTTGCTCCTCGCATTTTTCACACCTTTTCATGTTCCTGGTCTTTTTTTTTTTTTTTTTTTTTTGCTCCTTGCATTTTTCACACCTTTTCATGTTCCTGGTCTTTTTTTTTTTTTTTTTTTTTTCCTCGCATTTTTCACAGCTTTTCATGCCCCTGGTCTTTCTTTCTTTCTTTTTTTTTTTTTTTTGCTCCTCGCATTTTTCACACCTTTTCATGCTCCTGGTCTTTTTTTTTTTTTTTTTTGCTCCTCGAATTTTTCACACCTTTTCATGCTCCTCGCATTTTTCACACCTATTCATGCTCCTCACATTTTTCACACCTTTTCATGCTCCTCGCATTTTTCACACCTTTTCATGCTCCTTGCATTTTTCACACCTTTTCATGCTCCTGGTCTTTCTTTTTTTTTTTTTTTTTTTTTCCTCGCATTTTTCACACCTTTTCATGCTCCTGGTCTTTTTTTTTTTTTTTTTTGCTCCTCGCATTTTTCACCCCTTTTCTTGCTCCTGGTCTTTCTTTCTTTCTTTTTTTTTTTTTTTTTGCTCCTCGCATTTTTCACACCTTTTCATGTTCCAGGTCTTTTTTTTTTTTTTTTTTTTGCTCCTCTCATTTTTCACACCTTTTCATGCTCCTGGTCTTTCTTTCTTTCTTTTTTTTTTTTTTTTGCTCCTCGCATTTTTCACACCTTTTCATCTTCCTGGTCTTTTTTTTTTTTTTTTTTCCTCGCATTTTTCACACCTTTTCATGCTCCTGGTCTTTTTTTTTTTTTTGCTCCTCGAATTTTTCACAACTTTTCATGCTCCTCGCATTTTTCACACCTCTTCATGCTCCTCGCATTTTTCACAACTTTTCATGCTCGTCGCATTTTTCACACCTTTTCATGCTCCTGGTCTTTCTTTTTTTTTTTTTTTTTTTGCTCCTCGCATTTTTCACACCTTTTTTTGCTCCTGGTCTTTTTTTTTTTTTTTCCCTCGCATTTGTCACACCTTTTCATGCTCCTGGTCTTTTTTTTTTTTTTTTTTCCTCGAAATTTTCACACCTTTTCATGCTCCCCGCATTTTTCACACCTTTTCATGCTCCTGGTCTTTCTTTCTTTCTTTCTTTTTTTTTTTTGCTCCTCGCATTTTTCACACCTTTTCATGCTCCTGGTCTTTTTTTTTTTTTTTTTTTTTCCTCGCATTTTTCACACCGTTTCATGCTCCTGGTCTTTTTTTTTTTTTTTGCTCCTCGAATTTTTCACACCTTTTCATGCTCCTCGCATTTTTCACACCTCTTCATGCTCCTCGCATTTTTCACACCTTTTCATGCTCCTGGTCTTTCTTTTTTTTTTTTTTTTTTGCTCCTCGCATTTTTCACACCTTTTCATGTTCCTGGTCTTTTTTTTTTTTTTTTTTTTTCCTCGCATTTTTCACACCTTTTCATGCTCCTGGTCTTTCTTTCTTTCTTTTTTTTTTTTTTTTTGTTCCTCGCATTTTTCACATCTTTTCTTGCTCCTGGTCTTTTTTTTTTTTTTTTTTGCTCCTCGAATTTTTCACACCTTTTCATGCTCCTCGCATTTTTCACACCTCTTCATGCTCCTCACATTTTTCACAACTTTTCATGCTCCTCGCATTTTTCACACCTTTTCATGCTCCTTGCATTTTTCACACCTTTTCATGCTCCTGGTCTTTCTTTTTTTTTGCTCCTCGCATTTTTCACACCTTTTCATGCTCCTGGTCTTTTTTTTTTTTTTTTGCTCCTCGCATTTTTCACACCTTTTCATGCTCCTGGTCTTACTTTTTTTTTTTTTTTTTTTTTGCTCCTCGCATTTTTCACACCTTTTCATGCTCCTGGTCTTTCTTTTTTTTTTTTTCTCCTCGCATTTCTCACACCTTTTCATGCTCCTCGCATTTTTCACACCTTTTC
This sequence comes from Cervus elaphus, assembly GCF_910594005.1. Classification (NCBI taxonomy): domain Eukaryota; kingdom Metazoa; phylum Chordata; class Mammalia; order Artiodactyla; family Cervidae; genus Cervus; species Cervus elaphus. The sequence goes on from NC_057838.1 coordinate 83,779, forward strand.
ATTTTCATCGCATTTTTCACACCTTTTCATGCTCCTGGTCTTTCTTTTTTTTTTTTTTTTTTGCTCCTCGCATTTTTCACACCTTTTCATGCTCCTGGTCTTTCTTTTTTTTTTTTTTTTTTTTGCTCCTCGCATTTTTCACACCTTTTCATGTTCCTGGTCTTTTTTTTTTTTTTTTTTGCTTCGCATTTTTCACACCTTTTCATGCTCCTGGTCTTTTTTTTTTTTTTCTCCTCGCATTTTTCACACCTTTTCATGCTCCTGGTCTTTCTTTCTTTCTTTTTTTTTTTTTTTTGCTCCTCGCATTTTTCACACCTTTTCATGCTCCTTGCATTTTTCATAACTTTTCATGCTCCTCGCATTTTTCACACCTTTTCATGCTCCTTGCATTTTTCTCAACTTTTCATGCTCCTCGCATTTTTCACACCTTTTCATGCTCCTTGCATTTTTCAGACCTTTTCATGCTCCTGGTTTTTCTTTTTTTTTTTTTGCTCCTCGCATTTTTCACACCTTTTCATGTTCCTGGTCTTTTTTTTTTTTTTTTTCCTCGCTTTTTTCACTCCTTTTCATGCTCCTGGTCTTTTTTTTTTTTTTCTCCTCGCATTTTTCACACCTTTTCATGCTTCTGGTCTTTTTTTTTTTTTTTTTGCTCCTCGAATTTTTCACACCTTTTCATGCTCCTGGTCTTTCTTTCTTTCTTTTTTTTATTTTTTTTGCTCCTCGCATTTTTCACACCTTTTCATGTTCCTGGTCTTTTTTTTTTTTTTTTTTTTTTGCTCCTCGCATTTTTCACACCTTTTCATGTTCCTGGTCTTTTTTTTTTTTTTTTTTTTTCCTCGCATTTTTCACAGCTTTTCATGCTCCTGGTCTTTCTTTCTTTCTTTTTTTTTTTTTTTTGCTCCTCGCATTTTTCACACCTTTTCATGCTCCTGGTCTTTTTTTTTTTTTTTTTGCTCCTCGCTTTTTTCACACCTTTTCATGTTCCTGGTCTTTTTTTTTTTTTTTTTTTTTTTTTTGCTCCTCGCATTTTTCACACCTTTTCATATTCCTGGTCTTTTTTTTTTTTTTTTCTCCTCGCATTTTTCACACCTTTTCATGCTCCTGGTCTTTTTTTTTTTTGCTCCTCGCATTTTTCACACCTTTTCATGCTCCTGGTCTTTCTTTTTTTTTTTTTTTTTTGCTCCTCGCATTTTTCACACCGTTTCATGTTCCTGGTCTTTTTTTTTTTTTTTTCCTCGCATATTTCACACCTTTTCATGCTCCTGGTCTTTCTTTCTTTCTTTTTTTTTTTTTTTTGCTCCTCGCATTTTTCACACCTTTTCATGCTCCTGGTCTTTCTTTCTTTCTTTTTTTTTTTTTTTTGCTCCTCGCATTTTTCACACCTTTTCATGCTCCTGGTCTTACTTTTTTTTTTTTTTTTTTTTTTTCTCCTCGCATTTTTCTCCCCTTTTCATGCTCCTGGTTTTTCTTTTTTTTTTTTGCTCCTCGCATTTTTCACACCTTTTCATGCTCCTGGTCTTTCTTTCTTTCTTTTTTTTTTTTTTTTTGCTCCTCGCATTTTTCACACCTTTTCATGCTCCTGGTCGTTTTTTTTTTTTTTTTTTGATCCTCGAATTTTTCACACCTTTTCATGCTCCTCGCATTTTTCACACCTCTTCATGCTCCTCGCATTTTTCACAACTTTTCATGCTCGTCGCATTTTTCACACCTTTTCATGCTCCTGGTCTTTTTTTTTTTTTTTTTTTTTTTTGCTCCTCGCTTTTTTCACACCTTTTCATGCTCCTGGTCTTTTTTTTTTTTTTTTGCTCCTCGCATTTTTCACACCTTTTCATGCTCCTGGTCTTTCTTTTTTTTTTTTTTTTGATCCTCGCATTTTCCACACCTTTTCATGTTCCTGGTCTTTTTTTTTTTTTTTTTTTCCTCGCATTTTTCACACCTTTTCATGCTCCTGGTCTTTCTTTCTTTCTTTTTTTTTTTTTTTTTGCTCCTCGCATTTTTCACACCTTTTCATGCTCCTGGCCTTTTTTTTTTTTTTATTGCTCCTCGAATTTTTCACACCTTTTCATGCTCCTCGCATTTTTCACACCTCTTCATGCTCCTCGCATTTTTCACAACTTTTCATGCTCGTCGCATTTTTCACACCTTTTCATGCTCCTGGTCTTTTTTTTTTTTTTTTTTTTTGCTCCTCGCATTTTTCACACCTTTTCATGCTCCTGGTCTTTCTTTTTTTTTTTTTTTTTTTTTGCTCCTCGCATTTTTCACACCTTTTCATGCTCCTGGTCTTTCTTTCTTTCTTTTTTTTTTTTTTTGCTCCTCTCATTTTTCACCCCTTTTCATATTCCTGGTCTTTTTTTTTTTTTTTTTTTCTCCTCGCATTTTTCACACCTTTTCATGCTCCTGGTCTTTTTTTTTTTTTGCTCCTCGAATTTTTCACACCTTTGCATGCTCCTGGTCTTTTTTTTTTTTTTTTTTTTTTTGCTCCTCGCATTTTTCACACCTTTTCATGCTCCTGGTCTTTCTTTTTTTTTTTTTTTCCTCGCATTTTTCACACCTTTTCATGCTCCTGGTCTTTTTTTTTTTTTTTTTGCTCCTCGCATTTTTCACACCTTTTCATGCTCCTTGCATTTTTCACAACTTTTCATGCTCCTCGCATTTTTCACACCTTTTCATGCTCCTTGCATTTTTCTCAACTTTTCATGCTCCTCGCATTTTTCACACCTTTTCATGCTCCTTGCATTTTTCAGACCTTTTCATGCTCCTGGTCTTTCTTTTTTTTTTTTTTTTTTTTTCCTCGCTTTTTTCACCCCTTTTTTTGCTCCTGGTCTTTTTTTTTTTTTTTTTTGCTCCTCGCATTTTTCACACCTTTTCATGCTCCTGGTCTTTCTTTCTTTCTTTTTTTTTTTTTTTTGCTCCTCGCATTTTTCACACCTTTTCATGTTCCAGGTCTTTTTTTTTTTTTTTTTTTTGCTCCTCGCATTTTTCACACCTTTTCATGCTCCTGGTCTTTCTTTCTTTCTTTTTTTTTTTTTTTTGCTCCTCGCATTTTTCACACCTTTTCATGTTCCTGGTCTTTTTTTTTTTTTTTTTTTTCCTCGCATTTTTCACACCTTTTCATGCTCCTGGTCTTTTTTTTTTTTTTTGCTCCTCGAATTTTTCACAACTTTTCATGCTCCTCGCATTTTTCACACCTCTTCATGCTCCTCGCATTTTTCACAACTTTTCATGCTCGTCGCATTTTTCACACCTTTTCATGCTCCTGGTCTTTCTTTTTTTTTTTTTTTTTTTGCTCCTCGCATTTTTCACACCTTTTCATGCTCCTGGTCTTTTTTTTTTTTTTTTCCTCGCATTTGTCACTCCTTTTCATGCTCCTGGTCTTTTTTTTTTTTTTTTCCTCGAAATTTTCACACCTTTTCATGCTCCCCGCATTTTTCACACCTTTTCATGCTCCTGGTCTTTCTTTCTTTCTTTCTTTTTTTTTTTTGCTCCTCGCATTTTTCACACCTTTTCATGCTCCTGGTCTTTTTTTTTTTTTTTTTTTTTCCTCGCATTTTTCACACCGTTTCATGCTCCTGGTCTTTTTTTTTTTTTTTGCTCCTCGAATTTTTCACACCTTTTCATGCTCCTCGCATTTTTCACACCTCTTCATGCTCCTCGCATTTTTCACACCTTTTCATGCTCCTGGTCTTTCTTTTTTTTTTTTTTTTGCTCCTCGCATTTTTCACACCTTTTCATGTTCCTGGTCTTTTTTTTTTTTTTTTTTTTTTCCTCGCATTTTTCACACCTTTTCATGCTCCTGGTCTTTTTTTTTTTTTTCTCCTCGCATTTTTCACACCTTTTCATGCTCCTGGTCTTTCTTTCTTTCTTTTTTTTTTTTTTTTGCTCCTCGCATTTTTCACACCTTTTCATGCTCCTTGCATTTTTCACAACTTTTCATGCTCCTCGCATTTTTCACACCTTTTCATGCTCCTTGCATTTTTCTCAACTTTTCATGCTCCTCGCATTTTTCACACCTTTTCATGCTCCTTGCATTTTTCAGACCTTTTCATGCTCCTGGTCTTTCTTTTTTTTTTTTTGCTCCTCGCATTTTTCACACCTTTTCATGTTCCTGGTCTTTTTTTTTTTTTTTTTCCTCGCATTTTTCACACCTTTTCATGCTCCTGGTCTTTTTTTTTTTTTCTCCTCGCATTTTTCACACCTTTTCATGCTCCTGGTCTTTTTTTTTTTTTTTTTTGCTCCTCGAATTTTTCACACCTTTTCATGCTCCTGGTCTTTCTTTCTTTCTTTTTTTTATTTTTTTTGCTCCTCGCATTTTTCACACCTTTTCATGTTCCTGGTCTTTTTTTTTTTTTTTTTTTTTTGCTCCTCGCATTTTTCACACCTTTTCATGTTCCTGGTCTTTTTTTTTTTTTTTTTTTTTCCTCGCATTTTTCACAGCTTTTCATGCTCCTGGTCTTTCTTTCTTTCTTTTTTTTTTTTTTTTGCTCCTCGCATTTTTCACACCTTTTCATGCTCCTGGTCTTTTTTTTTTTTTTTTTGCTCCTCGAATTTTTCACACCTTTTCATGCTCCTCGCATTTTTCACACCTATTCATGCTCCTCACATTTTTCACAACTTTTCATGCTCCTCGCATTTTTCACACCTTTTCATGCTCCTTGCATTTTTCAGACCTTTTCATGCTCCTGGTCTTTCTTTTTTTTTTTTTTGCTCCTCGCATTTTTCACACCTTTTCATGTTCCTGGGCTTTTTTTTTTTTTTTTCCTCGCATTTTTCACACCTTTTCATGCTCCTGGTCTTTTTTTTTTTTCTCCTCGCATTTTTCACACCTTTTCATGCTCCTGGTCTTTTTTTTTTTTGCTCCTCGAATTTTTCACACCTTTGCATGCTCCTGTTCTTTTTTTTTTTTTTTTTTTTTTTGCTCCTCGCATTTTTCACACCTTTTCATGCTCCTGGTCTTTCTTTTTTTTTTTTTTTTTTTTTTGATCCTCGCATTTTTCACACCTTTTCATGTTCCTGGTTTTTTTTTTTTTTTTTTTTTTTCCTCGCATTTTTCACAGCTTTTCATGCTCCTGGTCTTTCTTTCTTTCTTTTTTTTTTTTTTTTGCTCCTCGCATTTTTCACACCTTTTCATGCTCCTGGTCTTTTTTTTTTTTTTTTTGCTCCTCGAATTTTTCACACCTTTTCATGCTCCTCGCATTTTTCACACCTATTCATGCTCCTCACATTTTTCACAACTTTTCATGCTCCTCGCATTTTTCACACCTTTTCATGCTCCTTGCATTTTTCAGACCTTTTCATGCTCCTGGTCTTTCTTTTTTTTTTTTTTGCTCCTCGCATTTTTCACACCTTTTCATGTTCCTGGTCTTTTTTTTTTTTTTTTTTTCCTCGCATTTTTCACACCTTTTCATGCTCCTGGTCTTTTTTTTTTTTCTCCTCGCATTTTTCACACCTTTTCATGCTCCTGGTCTTTTTTTTTTTTGCTCCTCGAATTTTTCACACCTTTGCATGCTCCTGGTCTTTTTTTTTTTTTTTTTTTTTTTTTGCTCCTCGCATTTTTCACCCCTTTTCATGCTCCTGGTCTTTCTTTTTTTTTTTTTTTTTTTTTTGATCCTCGCATTTTTCACACCTTTTCATGTTCCTGGTCTTTTTTTTTTTTTTTTCCTCGCATTTTTCACAGCTTTTCATGCTCCTGGTCTTTCTTTCTTTCTTTTTTTTTTTTTTTTGCTCCTCGCATTTTTCACACCTTTTCATGCTCCTGGTCTTTTTTTTTTTTTTTTTTTGCTCCTCGAATTTTTCACACCTTTTCATGCTCCTCGCATTTTTCACACCTATTCATGCTCCTCACATTTTTCACAACTTTTCATGCTTCTCGCATTTTTCACACCTTTTCATGCTCCTGGTCTTTCTTTTTTTTTTTTTTTTTGCTCCTCGCATTTTTCACACCTTTTCATGTTCCTGGTCTTTTTTTTTTTTTTTTTTTTTTGCTCCTCTCTTTTTTCACCCCTTTTCTTGTTCCTGGTCTTTTTTTTTTTTTTTTTTTTTCCTCGCATTTTTCACAGCTTTTCATGCTCCTGGTCTTTCTTTCTTTCTTTTTTTTTTTTTTTTGCTCCTCGCATTTTTCACACCTTTTCATGCTCCTGGTCTTTTTTTTTGCTCCTCGAATTTTTCACACCTTTTCATGCTCCTCGCATTTTTCACACCTATTCATGCTCCTCACATTTTTCACAACTTTTCATGCTCCTCGCATTTTTCACACCTTTTCATGCTCCTTGCATTTTTCAGACCTTTTCATGCTCCTGGTCTTTCTTTTTTTTTTTTTTGCTCCTCGCATTTTTCACACCTTTTCATGTTCCTGGTCTTTTTTTTTTTTTTTTTTTCCTCGCATTTTTCACACCTTTTCATGCTCCTGGTCTTTTTTTTTTTTCTCCTCGCATTTTTCACACCTTTTCATGCTCCTGGTCTTTTTTTTTTTTGCTCCTCGAATTTTTCACACCTTTGCATGCTCCTGGTCTTTTTTTTTTTTTTTTTTTTTTTTGCTCCTCTCTTTTTTCACACCTTTTCATGCTCCTGGTCTTTCTTTTTTTTTTTTTGATCCTCGCATTTTTCACACCTTTTCATGTTCCTGGTCTTTTTTTTTTTTTTTTCCTCGCATTTTTCACAGCTTTTCATGCTCCTGGTCTTTCTTTCTTTCTTTTTTTTTTTTTTTTGCTCCTCGCATTTTTCACACCTTTTCATGCTCCTGGTCTTTTTTTTTTTTTTTTTTTGCTCCTCGAATTTTTCACACCTTTTCATGCTCCTCGCATTTTTCACACCTATTCATGCTCCTCACATTTTTCACAACTTTTCATGCTTCTCGCATTTTTCACACCTTTTCATGCTCCTGGTCTTTCTTTTTTTTTTTTTTTTTTGATCCTCGCATTTTTCACACCGTTTCATGCTCCTGGTCTTTCTTTTTTTTTTTTTTTTTTTTGCTCCTCGCATTTTTCACAACTTTTCATGCTCGTCGCATTTTTCACACCTTTTCATGCTCCTGGTCTTTTTTTTTTTTTTTTTTTTTTCCTCGCATTTTTCACACCGTTTCATGCTCCTGGTCTTTTTTTTTTTTTTTGCTCCTCAAATTTTTCACACCTTTTCATGCTCCTCGCATTTTTCACACCTCTTCATGCTCCTCGCATTTTTCACACCTTTTTATGCTCCTGGTCTTTCTTTTTTTTTTTTTTTTGCTCCTCTCATTTTTCACACCTTTTCATGTTCCTGGTCTTTTTTTTTTTTTTTTTTTTTTCCTCGCATTTTTCACACCTTTTCATGCTCCTGGTCTTTTTTTTTTTTTTCTCCTCGCATTTTTCACACCTTTTCATGCTCCTGGTCTTTCTTTCTTTCTTTTTTTTTTTTTTTTGCTCCTCGCATTTTTCACACCTTTTCATGCTCCTTGCATTTTTCACAACTTTTCATGCTCCTCGCATTTTTCACACCTTTTCATGCTCCTTGCATTTTTCTCAACTTTTCATGCTCCTCGCATTTTTCACACCTTTTCATGCTCCTTGCATTTTTCAGACCTTTTCATGCTCCTGGTCTTTCTTTTTTTTTTTTTGCTCCTCGCATTTTTCACACCTTTTCATGTTCCTGGTCTTTTTTTTTTTTTTTTTTCCTCGCATTTTTCACACCTTTTCATGCTCCTGGTCTTTTTTTTTTTTTCTCCTCGCATTTTTCACACCTTTTCATGCTCCTGGTCTTTTTTTTTTTTTTTTTTGCTCCTCGAATTTTTCACACCTTTTCATGCTCCTGGTCTTTCTTTCTTTCTTTTTTTTATTTTTTTTGCTCCTCGCATTTTTCACACCTTTTCATGTTCCTGGTCTTTTTTTTTTTTTTTTTTTTTTGCTCCTCGCATTTTTCACACCTTTTCATGTTCCTGGTCTTTTTTTTTTTTTTTTTTTTTCCTCGCATTTTTCACAGCTTTTCATGCTCCTGGTCTTTCTTTCTTTCTTTTTTTTTTTTTTTTGCTCCTCGCATTTTTCACACCTTTTCATGCTCCTGGTCTTTTTTTTTTTTTTTTTGCTCCTCGAATTTTTCACACCTTTTCATGCTCCTCGCATTTTTCACACCTATTCATGCTCCTCACATTTTTCACAACTTTTCATGCTCCTCGCATTTTTCACACCTTTTCATGCTCCTTGCATTTTTCACAACTTTTCATGCTCCTTGCATTTTTCTCAACTTTTCATGCTCCTCGCATTTTTCACACCTTTTCATGCTCCTTGCATTTTTCAGACCTTTTCATGCTCCTGGTCTTTCTTTTTTTTTTTTTTTTTTTTTCCTCGCATTTTTCACACCTTTTCATGCTCCTGGTCTTTTTTTTTTTTTTTTTTGCTCCTCGCATTTTTCACACCTTTTCATGCTCCTGGTCTTTCTTTCTTTCTTTTTTTTTTTTTTTTGCTCCTCGCATTTTTCACACCTTTTCATGCTCCTGGTCTTTTTTTTTTTTTTGCTCCTCGAATTTTTCACAACTTTTCATGCTCCTCGCATTTTTCACACCTCTTCATGCTCCTCGCATTTTTCACAACTTTTCATGCTCGTCGCATTTTTCACACCTTTTCATGCTCCTGGTCTTTCTTTTTTTTTTTTTTTTTTTGCTCCTCGCATTTGTCACACCTTTTCATGCTCCTGGTCTTTTTTTTTTTTTTTTCCTCGAAATTTTCACACCTTTTCATGCTCCCCGCATTTTTCACACCTTTTCATGCTCCTGGTCTTTCTTTCTTTCTTTCTTTTTTTTTTTTGCTCCTCGCATTTTTCACACCTTTTCATGCTCCTGGTCTTTTTTTTTTTTTTTTTTTTTCCTCGCATTTTTCACACCGTTTCATGCTCCTGGTCTTTTTTTTTTTTTTTGCTCCTCGAATTTTTCACACCTTTTCATGCTCCTCGCATTTTTCACACCTCTTCATGCTCCTCGCATTTTTCACACCTTTTCATGCTCCTGGTCTTTCTTTTTTTTTTTTTTTTTTTCTCCTCGCATTTTTCACACCTTTTCATGTTCCTGGTCTTTTTTTTTTTTTTTTTTTTTTTCCTCGCATTTTTCACACCTTTTCATGCTCCTGGTCTTTCTTTCTTTCTTTTTTTTTTTTTTTTTGCTCCTCGCATTTTTCACATCTTTTCATGCTCCTGGTCTTTTTTTTTTTTTTTTTTGCTCCTCGAATTTTTCACACCTTTTCATGCTCCTCGCATTTTTCACACCTCTTCATGCTCCTCACATTTTTCACAACTTTTCATGCTCCTCGCATTTTTCACACCTTTTCATGCTCCTTGCATTTTTCACACCTTTTCATGCTCCTGGTCTTTCTTTTTTTTTGCTCCTCGCATTTTTCACACCTTTTCATGCTCCTGGTCTTTTTTTTTTTTTTTTGCTCCTCGCATTTTTCACACCTTTTCATGCTCCTGGTCTTACTTTTTTTTTTTTTTTTTTTTTTGCTCCTCGCATTTTTCACACCTTTTCATGCTCCTGGTCTTTCTTTTTTTTTTTTTCTCCTCGCATTTCTCACACCTTTTCATGCTCCTCGCATTTTTCACACCTTTTCATTTTCATCGCATTTTTCACACCTTTTCATGCTCCTGGTCTTTGTTTTTTTTTTTTTTTTTTGCTCCTCGCATTTTTCACACCTTTTCATGCTCCTGGTCTTTCTTTTTTTTTTTTTTTTTTTGCTCCTCGCATTTTTCACACCTTTTCATGTTCCTGGTCTTTTTTTTTTTTTTTTTTGCTTCGCATTTTTCACACCTTTTCATGCTCCTGGTCTTTTTTTTTTTTTTCTCCTCGCTTTTTTCACACCTTTTCATGCTCCTGGTCTTTCTTTCTTTCTTTTTTTTTTTTTTTTGCTCCTCGCATTTTTCACACCTTTTCATGCTCCTTGCATTTTTCACAACTTTTCATGCTCCTCGCATTTTTCACACCTTTTCATGCTCCTTGCATTTTTCTCAACTTTTCATGCTCCTCGCATTTTTCACACCTTTTCATGCTCCTTGCATTTTTCAGACCTTTTCATGCTCCTGGTCTTTCTTTTTTTTTTTTTGCTCCTCGCATTTTTCACACCTTTTCATGTTCCTGGTCTTTTTTTTTTTTTTTTTCCTCGCATTTTTCACACCTTTTCATGCTCCTGGTCTTTTTTTTTTTTTCTCCTCGCATTTTTCACACCTTTTCATGCTTCTGGTCTTTTTTTTTTTTTTTTTGCTCCTCGAATTTTTCACACCTTTTCATGCTCCTGGTCTTTCTTTCTTTCTTTTTTTTATTTTTTTTGCTCCTCGCATTTTTCACACCTTTTCATGTTCCTGGTCTTTTTTTTTTTTTTTTTTTTTTTTTCCTCGCATTTTTCACACCTTTTCTTGTTCCTGGTCTTTTTTTTTTTTTTTTTTTTTTCCTCGCATTTTTCACACCTTTTCATGCTCCTGGTCTTTCTTTCTTTCTTTTTTTTTTTTTTTTGCTCCTCGCATTTTTCACACCTTTTCATGCTCCTGGTCTTTTTTTTTTTTTTTTTTTGCTCCTCGCATTTTTCACACCTTTTCATGTTCCTGGTCTTTTTTTTTTTTTTTTTTTTTTTTGCTCCTCGCATTTTTCACACCTTTTCATATTCCTGGTCTTTTTTTTTTTTTTTTCTCCTCGCATTTTTCACACCTTTTCTTGCTCCTGGTCTTTTTTTTTTTTGCTCCTCGCATTTTTCACACCTTTTCATGCTCCTGGTCTTTCTTTTTTTTTTTTTTTTTGATCCTCGCATTTTTCACACCGTTTCATGTTCCTGGTCTTTTTTTTTTTTTTTTTTTTTTTTTTCCTCGCATTTTTCACACCTTTTCATGCTCCTGGTCTTTCTTTCTTTCTTTTTTTTTTTTTTTTTGCTCCTCGAATTTTTCACACCTTTTCATGCTCCTCGCATTTTTCACACCTCTTCATGCTCCTCGCATTTTTCACAACTTTTCATGCTCGTCGCATTTTTCACACCTTTTCATGCTCCTGGTCTTTTTTTTTTTTTTTTTTTTTTTGCTCCTCGCATTTTTCACACCTTTTCATGCTCCTGGTCTTTCTTTTTTTTTTTTGCTCCTCGCATTTTTCACAGCTTTTCATGCTCCTGGTCTTTCTTTTTTTTTTTTTTTTGATCCTCGCATTTTCCACACCTTTTCATGTTCCTGGTCTTTTTTTTTTTTTTTTTTTTCCTCGCATTTTTCACACCTTTTCATGCTCCTGGTCTTTCTTTCTTTCTTTTTTTTTTTTTTTTTGCTCCTCGCATTTTTCACACCTTTTCATGCTCCTGGTCTTTTTTTTTTTTTTATTGCTCCTCGAATTTTTCACACCTTTTCATGCTCCTCGCATTTTTCACACCTCTTCATGCTCCTCGCATTTTTCACAACTTTTCATGCTCGTCGCATTTTTCACACCTTTTCATGCTCCTGGTCTTTCTTTTTTTTTTTTTTTTTTTGCTCCTCGCATTTTTCACACCTTTTCATGCTCCTGGTCTTTTTTTTTTTTTTTTCCTCGCATTTGTCACACCTTTTCATGCTCCTGGTCTTTTTTTTTTTTTTTTTCCTCGAAATTTTCACACCTTTTCATGCTCCCCGCATTTTTCACACCTTTTCATGCTCCTGGTCTTTCTTTCTTTCTTTCTTTTTTTTTTTTGCTCCTCGCATTTTTCACACCTTTTCATGCTCCTGGTCTTTTTTTTTTTTTCCTCGCATTTTTCACACCGTTTCATGCTCCTGGTCTTTTTTTTTTTTTTTGCTCCTCGAATTTTTCACACCTTTTCATGCTCCTCGCATTTTTCACACCTCTTCATGCTCCTCGCATTTTTCACACCTTTTCATGCTCCTGGTCTTTCTTTTTTTTTTTTTTTTGCTCCTCGCATTTTTCACACCTTTTCATGTTCCTGGTCTTTTTTTTTTTTTTTTCCTCGCATTTTTCACACCTTTTCATGCTCCTGGTCTTTCTTTCTTTCTTTTTTTTTTTTTTTTTGCTCCTCGCATTTTTCACACCTTTTCATGCTCCTGGTCTTTTTTTTTTTTTTTTTTGCTCCTCGAATTTTTCACACCTTTTCATGCTCCTCGCATTTTTCACACCTCTTCATGCTCCTCACATTTTTCACAACTTTTCATGCTCCTCGCATTTTTCACACCTTTTCATGCTCCTTGCATTTTTCACACCTTTTCATGCTCCTGGTCTTTCTTTTTTTTTGCTCCTCGCATTTTTCACACCTTTTCATGTTCCTGGTCTTTTTTTTTTTTTTTTTTTTTGCTCCTCGCATTTTTCACACCTTTTCATGTTCCTGGTCTTTTTTTTTTTTTTTTTTGCCTCGCATTTTTCACACCTTTTCATGCTCCTGGTCTTTTTTTTTTTTTTCTCCTCGCATTTTTCACACCTTTTCATGCTCCTGGTCTTTCTTTCTTTCTTTTTTTTTTTTTTTTGCTCCTCGCATTTTTCACACCTTTTCATGCTCCTTGCATTTTTCACAACTTTTCATGCTCCTCGCATTTTTCACACCTTTTCATGCTCCTTGCATTTTTCTCAACTTTTCATGCTCCTCGCATTTTTCACACCTTTTCATGCTCCTTGCATTTTTCAGACCTTTTCATGCTCCTGGTCTTTCTTTTTTTTTTTTTGCTCCTCGCATTTTTCACACCTTTTCATGTTCCTGGTCTTTTTTTTTGCTCCTCGAATTTTTCACACCTTTTCATGCTCCTCGCATTTTTCACACCTATTCATGCTCCTCACATTTTTCACAACTTTTCATGCTCCTCGCATTTTTCACACCTTTTCATGCTCCTTGCATTTTTCAGACCTTTTCATGCTCCTGGTCTTTCTTTTTTTTTTTTTTGCTCCTCGCATTTTTCCCCCCTTTTCATGTTCCTGGTCTTTTTTTTTTTTTTTTTTTCCTCGCATTTTTCACACCTTTTCATGCTCCTGGTCTTTTTTTTTTTTCTCCTCGCATTTTTCACACCTTTTCATGCTCCTGGTCTTTTTTTTTTTTGCTCCTCGAATTTTTCACACCTTTGCATGCTCCTGGTCTTTTTTTTTTTTTTTTTTTTTTTTGCTCCTCGCATTTTTCACACCTTTTCATGCTCCTGGTCTTTCTTTTTTTTTTTTTTTTTTTTTTTTGATCCTCGCATTTTTCACACCTTTTCATGTTCCTGGTCTTTTTTTTTTTTTTTTTTTCCTCGCATTTTTCACACCTTTTCATGCTCCTGGTCTTTTTTTTTTTTTTTTGCTCCTCGAATTTTTCACAACTTTTCATGCTTCTCGCATTTTTCACACCTCTTAATGCTCCTCGCATTTTTCACAACTTTTCATGCTCGTCGCATTTTTCACACCTTTTCATGCTCCTGGTCTTTCTTTTTTTTTTTTTTTTTTTGCTCCTCGCATTTTTCACACCTTTTCATGCTCCTGGTCTTTTTTTTTTTTTTCCTCGCATTTGTCACACCTTTTCATGCTCCTGGTCTTTTTTTTTTTTTTTTTCCTCGAAATTTTCACACCTTTTCATGCTCCCCGCTTTTTTCACCCCTTTTCATGCTCCTGGTCTTTCTTTGTTTCTTTCTTTTTTTTTTTTGCTCCTCGCATTTTTCACACCTTTTCATGCTCCTGGTCTTTTTTTTTTTTTTTTTTTTTCCTCGCATTTTTCACACCTTTTCATGCTCCTGGTCTTTTTTTTTTTTTTTGCTCCTCGAATTTTTCACACCTTTTCATGCTCCTCGCATTTTTCACACCTCTTCATGCTCCTCGCATTTTTCACACCTTTTCATGCTCCTGGTCTGTCTTTTTTTTTTTTTTTTTGCTCCTCGCATTTTTCACACCTTTTCATGTTCCTGGTCTTTTTTTTTTTTTTTTTTTTTTCCTCGCATTTTTCACACCTTTTCATGCTCCTGGTCTTTCTTTCTTTCTTTTTTTTTTTTTTTTTGCTCCTCGCATTTTTCACACCTTTTCATGCTCCTGGTGTTTTTTTTTTTTTTTTTTGCTCCTCGAATTTTTCACACCTTTTCATGCTCCTCGCATTTTTCACACCTCTTCATGCTCCTCACATTTTTCACAACTTTTCATGCTCCTCGCATTTTTCACACCTTTTCATGCTCCTTGCATTTTTCACACCTTTTCATGCTCCTGGTCTTTCTTTTTTTTTGCTCCTCGCATTTTTCACCCCTTTTCATGTTCCTGGTCTTTTTTTTTTTTTTTTTTTTTGCTCCTCGCATTTTTCACACCTTTTCATGTTCCTGGTCTATTTTTTTTTTTTTTTTTGCCTCGCATTTTTCACACCTTTTCATGCTCCTGGTCTTTTTTTTTTTTTTCTCCTCGCATTTTTCACACCTTTTCATGCTCCTGGTCTTTCTTTCTTTCTTTTTTTTTTTTTTTTGCTCCTCGCATTTTTCACACCTTTTCATGCTCCTTGCATTTTTCACAACTTTTCATGCTCCTCGCATTTTTCACACCTTTTCATGCTCCTTGCATTTTTCTCAACTTTTCATGCTCCTCGCATTTTTCACACCTTTTCATGCTCCTTGCATTTTTCAGACCTTTTCATGTTCCTGGTCTTTTTTTTTTTTTTTTTTCCTCGCATTTTTCACAGCTTTTCATGCTCCTGGTCTTTTTTTTTTTTTCTCCTCGCATTTTTCACACCTTTTCATGCTCCTGGTCTTTTTTTTTTTTGCTCCTCGAATTTTTCACACCTTTGCATGCTCCTGGTCTTTTTTTTTTTTTTTTTTTTTTGCTCCTCGCATTTTTCACACCTTTTCATGCTCCTGGTCTTTCTTTTTTTTTTTTTTTTTTTTTTGATCCTCGCATTTTTCACACCTTTTCATGTTCCTGGTCTTTTTTTTTTTTTTTTTCCTCGCATTTTTCACAGCTTTTCATGCTCCTGGTCTTTCTTTCTTTCTTTTTTTTTTTTTTTTGCTCCTCGCATTTTTCACACCTTTTCATGCTCCTGTTCTTTTTTTTTTTTTTTTTTGCTCCTCGAATTTTTCACACCTTTTCATGCTCCTGGTCTTTCTTTTTTTTTTTTTGCTCCTCGCATTTTTCACACCTTTTCATGTTCCTGGTCTTTTTTTTTTTTTTTTTTTTTTTTTGCTCCTCGCATTTTTCACACCTTTTCATATTCCTGGTCTTTTTTTTTTTTTTTTCTCCTCGCATTTTTCACACCTTTTCATGCTCCTGGTCTTTTTTTTTTTTGCTCCTCGAATTTTTCACACCTTTGCATGCTCCTGGTCTTTTTTTTTTTTTTTTTTTTTTTTGCTCCTCGCATTTTTCACACCTTTTCATGCTCCTGGTCTTTCTTTTTTTTTTTTTTTTTGATCCTCGCATTTTTCACACCGTTTCATGTTCCTGGTCTTTTTTTTTTTTTTTTTTTTTCCTCGT
The DNA here is from genome assembly GCF_910594005.1 of Cervus elaphus. Classification (NCBI taxonomy): domain Eukaryota; kingdom Metazoa; phylum Chordata; class Mammalia; order Artiodactyla; family Cervidae; genus Cervus; species Cervus elaphus. The sequence continues at coordinate 99,143 of NC_057838.1, forward strand.
ATTTTTCACCCCTTTTCATGCTCCTGGTCTTTCTTTCTTTCTTTTTTTTTTTTTTTTGCTCCTCGCTTTTTTCACACCTTTTCATGCTCCTGGTCGTTTTTTTTTTTTTTTTTGCTCCTCGCATTTTTCACACCTCTTCATGCTCCTCGCATTTTTCACAACTTTTCATGCTCGTCGCATTTTTCACACCTTTTCATGCTCCTGTTTTTTTTTTTTTTTTTTTTTTTTTTTGCTCCTCGCATTTTTCACACCTTTTCATGCTCCTGGTCTTTCTTTTTTTTTTTGCTCCTCGCATTTTTCACACCTTTTCATGCTCCTGGTCTTTCTTTTTTTTTTTTTTTTGATCCTCGCATTTTCCACACCTTTTCATGTTCCTGGTCTTTTTTTTTTTTTTTTTTTTTTCCTCGCATTTTTCACACCTTTTTTTTCTCCTGGTCTTTCTTTTTTTTTTTTTTTTTTTTTGCTCCTCGCATTTTTCACACCTTTTCATGCTCCTGGTCTTTCTTTCTTTCTTTTTTTTTTTTTTTGCTCCTCGCATTTTTCACACCTTTTCATATTCCTGGTCTTTTTTTTTTTTTTTTTTTTCTCCTCGCATTTTTCACACCTTTTCATGCTCCTGGTCTTTTTTTTTTTTGCTCCTCGAATTTTTCACACCTTTGCATGCTCCTGGTCTTTTTTTTTTTTTTTTTTTTTTTTTGCTCCTCGCATTTTTCACACCTTTTCATGCTCCTGGTCTTTCTTTTTTTTTTTTTTTTTTTCCTCGCATTTTTCACACCTTTTCATGCTCCTGGTCTTTTTTTTTTTTTTTTTTGCTCCTCGAATTTTTCACACCTTTTCATGCTCCTCGCATTTTTCACACCTCTTCATGCTCCTCACATTTTTCACAACTTTTCATGCTCCTCGCATTTTTCACACCTTTTCATGCTCCTTGCATTTTTCACACCTTTTCATGCTCCTGGTCTTTCTTTTTTTTTTTTTGCTCCTCGCATTTTTCACACCTTTTCATGTTCCTGGTCTTTTTTTTTTTTTTTTCCTCGCATTTTTCACACCTTTTCTTGCTCCTGGTCTTTTTTTTTTTTTCTCCTCGCATTTTTAACACCTTTTCATGCTCCTGGTCTTTTTTTTTTTTTTTTTTTTTGCTCCTCGCATTTTTCACACCTTTTCATGCTCCTGGTCTTTCTTTCTTTCTTTTTTTTTTTTTTTTGCTCCCCGCATTTTTCACACCTTTTCATGTTCCTGGTCTTTTTTTTTTTTTTTTTTTTTTGCTCCTCGCATTTTTCACACCTTTTCATGCTCCTGGTCTTTCTTTCTTTCTTTTTTTTTTTTTTTTGCTCCTCGCATTTTTCACACCTTTTCATGCTCCTGGTCTTTTTTTTTTTTTTTTTTGCTCCTCGAATTTTTCACACCTTTTCATGCTCCTCGCATTTTTCACACCTATTCATGCTCCTCACATTTTTCACAACTTTTCATGCTTCTCGCATTTTTCACACCTTTTCATGCTCCTTGCATTTTTCACACCTTTTCATGCTCCTGGTCTTTCTTTTTTTTTTTTTTCTCCTCGCTTTTTTCACTCCTTTTCATGTTCCTGGTCTTTTTTTTTTTTTTTTTTTTTTTTTTGCTCCTCGCTTTTTTCACACCTTTTCATATTCCTGGTCTTTTTTTTTTTTTTTTCTCCTCGCATTTTTCACACCTTTTCATGCTCCTGGTCTTTTTTTTTTTTGCTCCTCGAATTTTTCACACCTTTGCATGCTCCTGCTCTTTTTTTTTTTTTTTTTTTTTTTTGCTCCTCGCATTTTTCACACCTTTTCATGCTCCTGGTCTTTCTTTTTTTTTTTTTTTTTTTGATCCTCGCATTTTTCACACCGTTTCATGTTCCTGGTCTTTTTTTTTTTTTTCCTCGCATTTTTCACACCTTTTCATGCTCCTGGTCTTTCTTTCTTTCTTTTTTTTTTTTTTTTTGCTCCTCGCATTTTTCACACCTTTTCATGCTCCTGGTCTTTCTTTTTTTTTTTTTTTTTGATCCTCGCATTTTTCACACCGTTTCATGTTCCTGGTCTTTTTTTTTTTTTTTTTTTTTTTTCCTCGCATTTTTCACACCTTTTCATGCTCCTGGTCTTTCTTTCTTTCTTTTTTTTTTTTTTTTGCTCCTCGCATTTTTCACACCTTTTCATGCTCCTGGTCGTTTTTTTTTTTTTTTTTTTGCTCCTCGCATTTTTCACACCTCTTCATGCTCCTCGCATTTTTCACAACTTTTCATGCTCGTCGCATTTTTCACACCTTTTCATGCTCCTGGTCTTTTTTTTTTTTTTTTTTTTTTGCTCCTCGCATTTTTCACACCTTTTCATGCTCCTGGTCTTTCTTTTTTTTTTTTGCTCCTCGCATTTTTCACACCTTTTCATGCTCCTGGTCTTTCTTTTTTTTTTTTTTTTGATCCTCGCATTTTCGACACCTTTTCATGTTCCTGGTCTTTTTTTTTTTTTTTTTTTTTCCTCGCATTTTTCACCCCTTTTCATGCTCCTGGTCTTTCTTTCTTTCTTTTTTTTTTTTTTTTTGCTCCTCGCATTTTTCACACCTTTTCATGTTCCTGGTCTTTTTTTTTTTTTTTTTTCCTCGCATTTTTCACACCTTTTCATGCTCCTGGTTTTTTTTTTTTTTTTGCTCCTCGAATTTTTCACAACTTTTCATGCTCCTCACATTTTTCACACCTCTTCATGCTCCTCTCATTTTTCACACCTTTTCATGCTCGTCGCATTTTTCACACCTTTTCATGCTCCTGGTCTTTCTTTTTTTTTTTTTTCTTTGCTCCTCGCATTTTTCACACCTTTTCATGCTCCTGGTCTTTTTTTTTTTTTTCCTCGCATTTTTCACACCTTTTCATGCTCCTGGTGTTTTTTTTTTTTTTTTTTCCTCAAATTTTTCACACCTTTTCATGCTCCCCGCATTTTTCACACCTTTTCATGCTCCTGGTCTTTCTTTGTTTCTTTCTTTTTTTTTTTTGCTCCTCGCATTTTTCACACCTTTTCATGCTCCTGGTCTTTTTTTTTTTTTTTTTTTTTTTTTCCTCGCATTTTTCACACATTTTCATGCTCCTGGTCTTTTTTTTTTTTTTTGCTCCTCGAATTTTTCACACCTTTTCATGCTCCTCGCATTTTTCACACCTCTTCATGCTCCTCGCATTTTTCACAACTTTTCATGCTCGTCGCATTTTTCACACCTTTTCATGCTCCTGGTCTTTCTTTTTTTTTTTTTTTTTTGATCCTCGCATTTTTCACACCGTTTCATGCTCCTGGTCTTTCTTTTTTTTTTTTTTTTTTTTTGCTCCTCGCATTTTTCACAACTTTTCATGCTCGTCGCATTTTTCACACCTTGTCATGCTCCTGGTCTTTTTTTTTTTTTTTTTTTTTTGCTCCTCGCATTTTTCACACCTTTTCATGCTCCTGGTCTTTCTTTTTTTTTTTTTTTTTTTTTGCTCCTCGCTTTTTTCACACCTTTTCATGCTCCTGGTCTTTCTTTCTTTCTTTTTTTTTTTTTTTGCTCCTCGCATTTTTCACACCTTTTCATGTTCCTGGTCTTTTTTTTTTTTTTTTTTTGCCTCGCATTTTTCACACCTTTTCATGCTCCTGGTCTTTTTTTTTTTTTTCTCCTCGCATTTTTCACACCTTTTCATGCTCCTGGTCTTTCTTTCTTTCTTTTTTTTTTTTTTTTGCTCCTCGCATTTTTCACACCTTTTCATGCTCCTTGCATTTTTCACAACTTTTCATGCTCCTCGCATTTTTCACACCTTTTCATGCTCCTTGCATTTTTCTCAACTTTTCATGCTCCTCGCATTTTTCACACCTTTTCATGCTCCTTGCATTTTTCAGACCTTTTCATGCTCCTGGTCTTTCTTTTTTTTTTTTTGCTCCTCGCATTTTTCACACCTTTTCATGTTCCTGGTCTTTTTTTTTTTTTTTTTTTCCTCGCATTTTTCACACCTTTTCATGCTCCTGGTCTTTTTTTTTTTTCCTCCTCGCATTTTTCACACCTTTTCATGCTCCTGGTCTTTCTTTTTTTTTTTTTGCTCCTCGCATTTTTCACACCTTTTCATGTTCCTGGTCTTTTTTTTTTTTTTTTTTTCCTCGCATTTTTCACAACTTTTCATGCTCCTGGTCTTTTTTTTTTTTTCTCCTCGCATTTTTCACACCTTTTCATGCTCCTGGTCTTTTTTTTTTTTGCTCCTCGAATTTTTCACACCTTTTCATGCTCCTGGTCTTTTTTTTTTTTTTTTTTTTTTGCTCCTCGCATTTTTCACACCTTTTCATGCTCCTGGTCTTTCTTTTTTTTTTTTTTTTTTTTTTTGATCCTCGCATTTTTCACACCTTTTCATGTTCCTGGTCTTTTTTTTTTTTTTTTTCCTCGCATTTTTCACAGCTTTTCATGCTCCTGGTCTTTCTTTCTTTCTTTTTTTTTTTTTTTTGCTCCTCGCATTTTTCACACCTTTTCATGCTCCTGGTCTTTTTTTTTTTTTTTTTTGCTCCTCGAATTTTTCACACCTTTTCATGCTCCTGGTCTTTCTTTTTTTTTTTTTTGCTCCTCGCATTTTTCACACCTTTTCATGTTCCTGGTCTTTTTTTTTTTTTTTTTTTTTTTTTGCTCCTCGCATTTTTCACACCTTTTCATATTCCTGGTCTTTTTTTTTTTTTTTTCTCCTCGCATTTTTCACACCTTTTCATGCTCCTGGTCTTTTTTTTTTTTGCTCCTCGAATTTTTCACACCTTTGCATGCTCCTGGTCTTTTTTTTTTTTTTTTTTTTTTTTGCTCCTCGCATTTTTCACACCTTTTCATGCTCCTGGTCTTTCTTTTTTTTTTTTTTTTTGATCCTCGCATTTTTCACACCGTTTCATGTTCCTGGTCTTTTTTTTTTTTTTTTTTTTTTTCCTCGCATTTTTCACACCTTTTCATGCTCCTTGTTTTTTTTTCTTTCTTTTTTTTTTTTTTTTTGCTCCTCGCATTTTTCACACCTTTTCATGCTCCTGGTCGTTTTTTTTTTTTTTTTTTGCTCCTCGCATTTTTCACACCTCTTCATGCTCCTCGCATTTTTCACAACTTTTCATGCTCGTCGCATTTTTCACACCTTTTCATGCTCCTGGTCTTTTTTTTTTTTTTTTTTTTTTTGCTCCTCGCATTTTTCACACCTTTTCATGCTCCTGGTCTTTTTTTTTTTTTTTTTTTTTTTTTGCTCCTCGCATTTTTCACACCTTTTCATATTCCTGGTCTTTTTTTTTTTTTTTTCTCCTCGCATTTTTCACACCTTTTCATGCTCCTGGTCTTTTTTTTTTTTGCTCCTCGAATTTTTCACACCTTTGCATGCTCCTGGTCTTTTTTTTTTTTTTTTTTTTTTTTGCTCCTCGCATTTTTCACACCTTTTCATGCTCCTGGTCTTTCTTTTTTTTTTTTTTTTTGATCCTCGCATTTTTCACACCGTTTCATGTTCCTGGTCTTTTTTTTTTTTTTTTTTTTTTCCTCGCATTTTTCACACCTTTTCATGCTCCTGGTCTTTCTTTCTTTCTTTTTTTTTTTTTTTTTGCTCCTCGCATTTTTCACACCTTTTCATGCTCCTGGTCGTTTTTTTTTTTTTTTTTTGCTCCTCGCATTTTTCACACCTCTTCATGCTCCTCGCATTTTTCACAACTTTTCATGCTCGTCGCATTTTTCACACCTTTTCATGCTCCTGGTCTTTTTTTTTTTTTTTTTTTTTTTGCTCCTCGCATTTTTCACACCTTTTCATGTTCCTGGTCTTTCTTTTTTTTTTTTGCTCCTCGCATTTTTCACACCTTTTCATGCTCCTGGTCTTTCTTTTTTTTTTTTTTTTGATCCTCGCATTTTCCACATCTTTTCATGTTCCTGGTCTTTTTTTTTTTTTTTTTTTTTTCCTCGCATTTTTCACACTTTTTCATGCTCCTGGTCTTTCTTTTTTTTTTTTTTTTTTTTTGCTCCTCGCATTTTTCACACCTTTTCATGCTCCTGGTCTTTCTTTCTTTCTTTTTTTTTTTTTTTGCTCCTCGCATTTTTCACACCTTTTCATATTCCTGGTCTTTTTTTTTTTTTTTTTTTTCTCCTCGCATTTTTCACACCTTTTCATGCTCCTGGTCTTTTTTTTTTTTGCTCCTCGAATTTTTCACACCTTTGCATGCTCCTGGTCTTTTTTTTTTTTTTTTTTTTTTTTTGCTCCTCGCATTTTTCACACCTTTTCATGCTCCTGGTCTTTCTTTTTTTTTTTTTTTTTTTCCTCGCCTTTTTCACACCTTTTCATGCTCCTGGTCTTTTTTTTTTTTTTTTTTGCTCCTCGAATTTTTCACACCTTTTCATGCTCCTCGCATTTTTCACACCTCTTCATGCTCCTCACATTTTTCACAACTTTTCATGCTCGTCGCATTTTTCACACCTTTTCATGCTCCTGGTCTTTTTTTTTTTTTTTTTTTTTTTGCTCCTCGCATTTTTCACACCTTTTCATGCTCCTGGTCTTTCTTTTTTTTTTTTGCTCCTCGCATTTTTCACACCTTTTCATGCTCCTGGTCTTTCTTTTTTTTTTTTTTTTGATCCTCGCATTTTCCACATCTTTTCATGTTCCTGGTCTTTTTTTTTTTTTTTTTTTTTTTCCTCGCATTTTTCACACCTTTTCATGCTCCTGGTCTTTCTTTTTTTTTTTTTTTTTTTTTGCTCCTCGCATTTTTCACACCTTTTCATGCTCCTGGTCTTTCTTTCTTTCTTTTTTTTTTTTTTTGCTCCTCGCATTTTTCACACCTTTTCATATTCCTGGTCTTTTTTTTTTTTTTTTTTTTCTCCTCGCATTTTTCACACCTTTTCATGCTCCTGGTCTTTTTTTTTTTTGCTCCTCGAATTTTTCACACCTTTGCATGCTCCTGGTCTTTTTTTTTTTTTTTTTTTTTTTTTGCTCCTCGCATTTTTCACACCTTTTCATGCTCCTGGTCTTTCTTTTTTTTTTTTTTCCTCGCATTTTTCACACCTTTTCATGCTCCTGGTCTTTTTTTTTTTTTTTTTTGCTCCTCGAATTTTTCACACCTTTTCATGCTCCTCGCATTTTTCACACCTCTTCATGCTCCTCACATTTTTCACAACTTTTCATGCTCCTCGCATTTTTCACACCTTTTCATGCTCCTTGCATTTTTCACACCTTTTCATGCTCCTGGTCTTTCTTTTTTTTTTTTTGCTCCTCGCATTTTTCACACCTTTTCATGTTCCTGGTCTTTTTTTTTTTTTTTTCCTCGCATTTTTCACACCTTTTCATGCTCCTGGTCTTTTTTTTTTTTTCTCCTCGCATTTTTCACACCTTTTCATGCTCCTGGTCTTTTTTTTTTTTTTTTTTTGCTCCTCGCATTTTTCACACCTTTTCATGCTCCTGGTCTTTCTTTCTTTCTTTTTTTTTTTTTTTTGCTCCCCGCATTTTTCACACCTTTTCATGTTCCTGGTCTTTTTTTTTTTTTTTTTTTTTTGCTCCTCGCATTTTTCACACCTTTTCATGCTCCTGGTCTTTCTTTCTTTCTTTTTTTTTTTTTTTTGCTCCTCGCTTTTTTCACACCTTTTCATGCTCCTGGTCTTTTTTTTTTTTTTTTTTGCTCCTCGAATTTTTCACACCTTTTCATGCTCCTCGCATTTTTCACACCTATTCATGCTCCTCACATTTTTCACAACTTTTCATGCTTCTCGCATTTTTCACACCTTTTCATGCTCCTTGCATTTTTCACACCTTTTCATGCTCCTGGTCTTTCTTTTTTTTTTTTTGCTCCTCGCATTTTTCACACCTTTTCATGTTCCTGGTCTTTTTTTTTTTTTTTTTTTTTTTTTGCTCCTCGCATTTTTCACACCTTTTCATATTCCTGGTCTTTTTTTTTTTTTTTTCTCCTCGCATTTTTCACACCTTTTCATGCTCCTGGTCTTTTTTTTTTTTGCTCCTCGAATTTTTCACACCTTTGCATGCTCCTGCTCTTTTTTTTTTTTTTTTTTTTTTTTGCTCCTCTCTTTTTTCACACCTTTTCATGCTCCTGGTCTTTCTTTTTTTTTTTTTTTTTTTGATCCTCGCATTTTTCACACCGTTTCATGTTCCTGGTCTTTTTTTTTTTTTTCCTCGCATTTTTCACACCTTTTCATGCTCCTGGTCTTTCTTTCTTTCTTTTTTTTTTTTTTTTTGCTCCTCGCATTTTTCACACCTTTTCATGCTCCTGGTCTTTCTTTTTTTTTTTTTTTTTGATCCTCGCATTTTTCACACCGTTTCATGTTCCTGGTCTTTTTTTTTTTTTTTTTTTTTTTCCTCGCATTTTTCACACCTTTTCATGCTCCTGGTCTTTCTTTCTTTCTTTTTTTTTTTTTTTTGCTCCTCGCATTTTTCACACCTTTTCATGCTCCTGGTCGTTTTTTTTTTTTTTTTTTGCTCCTCGCATTTTTCACACCTCTTCATGCTCCTCGCATTTTTCACAACTTTTCATGCTCGTCGCATTTTTCACACCTTTTCATGCTCCTGGTCTTTTTTTTTTTTTTTTTTTTTGCTCCTCGCATTTTTCACACCTTTTCATGCTCCTGGTCTTTCTTTTTTTTTTTTTCTCCTCGCATTTTTCACACCTTTTCATGCTCCTGGTCTTTCTTTTTTTTTTTTTTTTGATCCTCGCATTTTCCACACCTTTTCATGTTCCTGGTCTTTTTTTTTTTTTTTTTTTTTCCTCGCATTTTTCACACCTTTTCATGCTCCTGGTCTTTCTTTCTTTCTTTTTTTTTTTTTTTTTGCTCCTCGCATTTTTCACACCTTTTCATGCTCCTGGTCTTTTTTTTTTTTTTTATTGCTCCTCGAATTTTTCACACCTTTTCATGCTCCTCGCATTTTTCACACCTCTTCATGCTCCTCGCATTTTTCACAACTTTTCATGCTCGTCGCATTTTTCACACCTTTTCATGCTCCTGGTCTTTTTTTTTTTTTTTTTTTTTGCTCCTCGCATTTTTCACACCTTTTCATGCTCCTGGTCTTTCTTTTTTTTTTTTTTTTTTTTTGCTCCTCGCATTTTTCACACCTTTTCATGCTCCTGGTCTTTCTTTCTTTCTTTTTTTTTTTTTTTGCTCCTCGCTTTTTTCACACCTTTTCTTTTTCCTGGTTTTTTTTTTTTTTTTTTTTTTCTCCTCGCATTTTTCACACCTTTTCATGCTCCTGGTCTTTTTTTTTTTTGCTCCTCGAATTTTTCACACCTTTGCATGCTCCTGGTCTTTTTTTTTTTTTTTTTTTTTTTGCTCCTCGCATTTTTCACACCTTTTCATGCTCCTGGTCTTTCTTTTTTTTTTTTTTTTTTTTTCCTCGCTTTTTTCACACCTTTTCATGCTCCTGGTCTTTTTTTTTTTTTTTTTTGCTCCTCGAATTTTTCACACCTTTTCATGCTCCTCGCATTTTTCACACCTCTTCATGCTCCTCACATTTTTCACAACTTTTCATGCTCCTCGCATTTTTCACACCTTTTCATGCTCCTTGCATTTTTCACACCTTTTCATGCTCCTGGTCTTTCTTTTTTTTTTTTTGCTCCTCGCATTTTTCACACCTTTTCATGTTCCTGGTCTTTTTTTTTTTTTTTCCTCGCATTTTTCACACCTTTTCATGCTCCTGGTCTTTTTTTTTTTTTTCTCCTCGCATTTTTCACACCTTTTCATGCTCCTGGTCTTTTTTTTTTTTTTTTTTTCTCCTCGCATTTTTCACACCTTTTCATGCTCCTGGTCTTTCTTTCTTTCTTTTTTTTTTTTTTTTGCTCCTCGCATTTTTCACACCTTTTCATGTTCCTGGTCTTTTTTTTTTTTTTTGCTCCTCGCATTTTTCACACCTTTTCATGCTCCTGGTCTTTCTTTCTTTCTTTTTTTTTTTTTTTTGCTCCTCGCATTTTTCACACCTTTTCATGTTCCTGGTCTTTTTTTTTTTTTTTTTTCCTCGCATTTTTCACACCTTTTCATGCTCCTGGTTTTTTTTTTTTTTTTGCTCCTCGAATTTTTCACAACTTTTCATGCTCCTCACATTTTTCACACCTCTTCATGCTCCTCTCATTTTTCACACCTTTTCATGCTCGTCGCATTTTTCACACCTTTTCATGCTCCTGGTCTTTCTTTTTTTTTTTTTTCTTTGCTCCTCGCATTTTTCACACCTTTTCATGCTCCTGGTCTTTTTTTTTTTTTCCTCGCATTTTTCACACCTTTTCATGCTCCTGGTCTTTTTTTTTTTTTTTTTTCCTCAAATTTTTCACACCTTTTCATGCTCCCCGCATTTTTCACACCTTTTCATGCTCCTGGTCTTTCTTTGTTTCTTTCTTTTTTTTTTTTGCTCCTCGCATTTTTCACACCTTTTCATGCTCCTGGTCTTTTTTTTTTTTTTTTTTTTTTTCCTCGCATTTTTCACACATTTTCATGCTCCTGGTCTTTTTTTTTTTTTTTGCTCCTCGAATTTTTCACACCTTTTCATGCTCCTCGCATTTTTCACACCTCTTCATGCTCCTCGCATTTTTCACAACTTTTCATGCTCGTCGCATTTTTCACACCTTTTCATGCTCCTGGTCTTTCTTTTTTTTTTTTTTTTTTGATCCTCGCATTTTTCACACCGTTTCATGCTCCTGGTCTTTCTTTTTTTTTTTTTTTTTTTTTTGCTCCTCGCATTTTTCACAACTTTTCATGCTCGTCGCATTTTTCACACCTTGTCATGCTCCTGGTCTTTTTTTTTTTTTTTTTTTTTGCTCCTCGCATTTTTCACACCTTTTCATGCTCCTGGTCTTTCTTTTTTTTTTTTTTTTTTTTTGCTCCTCGCATTTTTCACACCTTTTCATGCTCCTGGTCTTTCTTTCTTTCTTTTTTTTTTTTTTTGCTCCTCGCTTTTTTCACACCTTTTCTTGTTCCTGGTGTTTTTTTTTTTTTTTTTTTTCTCCTCGCATTTTTCACACCTTTTCATGCTCCTGGTCTTTTTTTTTTTTGCTCCTCGAATTTTTCACACCTTTGCATGCTCCTGGTCTTTTTTTTTTTTTTTTTTTTTTTGCTCCTCGCATTTTTCCCACCTTTTCATGCTCCTGGTCTTTCTTTTTTTTTTTTTTTCCTCGCATTTTTCACACCTTTTCATGCTCCTGGTCTTTTTTTTTTTTTTTTTTGCTCCTCGCATTTTTCACACCTTTTCATGCTCCTTGCATTTTTCACAACTTTTCATGCTCCTCGCATTTTTCACACCTTTTCATGCTCCTTGCATTTTTCTCAACTTTTCATGCTCCTCGCATTTTTCACACCTTTTCATGCTCCTTGCATTTTTCAGACCTTTTCATGCTCCTGGTCTTTCTTTTTTTTTTTTTTTTTTTTTCCTCGCTTTTTTCACACCTTTTCATGCTCCTGGTCTTTTTTTTTTTTTTTTTGCTCCTCGCATTTTTCACACCTTTTCATGCTCCTGGTCTTTCTTTCTTTCTTTTTTTTTTTTTTTTGCTCCTCGCATTTTTCACACCTTTTCATGTTCCTGGTCTTTTTTTTTTTTTTTTTTTTGCTCCTCACATTTTTCACACCTTTTCATGCTCCTGGTCTTTCTTTCTTTCTTTTTATTTTTTTTTTGCTCCTCGCATTTTTCACACCTTTTCATGTTCCTGGTCTTTTTTTTTTTTTTTTTTTTCCTCGCATTTTTCACACCTTTTCATGCTCCTGGTCTTTTTTTTTTTTTTTGCTCCTCGAATTTTTCACAACTTTTCATGCTCCTCGCATTTTTCACACCTCTTCATGCTCCTCGCATTTTTCACAACTTTTCATGCTCGTCGCATTTTTCACACCTTTTCATGCTCCTGGTCTTTCTTTTTTTTTTTTTTTTTTTGCTCCTCGCATTTTTCACACCTTTTCATGCTCCTGGTCTTTTTTTTTTTTTTCCTCGCATTTGTCACACCTTTTCATGCTCCTGGTCTTTTTTTTTTTTTTTTTCCTCGAAATTTTCACACCTTTTCATGCTCCCCGCATTTTTCACACCTTTTCATGCTCCTGGTCTTTCTTTCTTTCTTTCTTTTTTTTTTTTGCTCCTCGCATTTTTCACACCTTTTCATGCTCCTGGTCTTTTTTTTTTTTTTTTCCTCGCATTTTTCACACCTTTTCATGCTCCTGGTCTTTTTTTTTTTTTTGCTCCTCGAATTTTTCACACCTTTTCATGCTCCTCGCATTTTTCACACCTCTTCATGCTCCTCGCATTTTTCACACCTTTTCATGCTCCTGGTATTTCTTTTTTTTTTTTTTTTTGCTCCTCGCATTTTTCACACCTTTTCATGTTCCTGGTCTTTTTTTTTTTTTTTTTTTTTTTCCTCGCTTTTTTCACACCTTTTCATGCTCCTGGTCTTTCTTTCTTTCTTTTTTTTTTTTTTTTTGCTCCTCGCATTTTTCACACCTTTTCATGCTCCTGGTCTTTTTTTTTTTTTTTTTTGCTCCTCGAATTTTTCAGACCTTTTCATGCTCCTCGCATTTTTCACACCTCTTCATGCTCCTCACATTTTTCACAACTTTTCATGCTCCTCGCATTTTTCATACCTTTTCATGCTCCTTGCATTTTTCACACCTTTTCATGCTCCTGGTCTTTCTTTTTTTTTTGCTCCTCGCATTTTTCACACCTTTTCATGTTCCTGGTCTTTTTTTTTTTTTTTTTTGCCTCGCATTTTTCACACCTTTTCTTTCTCCTGGTCTTTTTTTTTTTTTTCTCCTCGCATTTTTCACACCTTTTCTTGCTCCTGGTCTTTCTTTCTTTCTTTTTTTTTTTTTTTTGCTCCTCGCATTTTTCACACCTTTTCATGCTCCTTGCATTTTTCACAACTTTTCATGCTCCTCTCATTTTTCACACCTTTTCATGCTCCTTGCATTTTTCTCAACTTTTCATGCTCCTCGCATTTTTCACACCTTTTCATGCTCCTTGCATTTTTCAGACCTTTTCATGCTCCTGGTCTTTCTTTTTTTTTTTTTGCTCCTCGAATTTTTCACACCTTTGCATGCTCCTGGTCTTTTTTTTTTTTTTTTTGCTCCTCGCATTTTTCACACCTTTTCATGCTCCTGGTCTCTCTTTTTTTTTTTTTTTTTGATCCTCGCATTTTTCACACCGTTTCATGTTCCTGGTCTTTTTTTTTTTTTTTTTTTTTCCTCGCATTTTTCACACCTTTTCATGCTCCTGGTCTTTCTTTCTTTCTTTTTTTTTTTTTTTTGCTCCTCGCATTTTTCACACCTTTTCATGCTCCTGGTCTTTCTTTTTTTTTTTTTTTTTGATCCTCGCATTTTTCACACCGTTTCATGTTCCTGGTCTTTTTTTTTTTTTTTTTTTTCCTCGCATTTTTCACACCTTTTCATGCTCCTGGTCTTTCTTTCTTTCTTTTTTTTTTTTTTTTTGCTCCTCGCATTTTTCACACCTTTTCATGCTCCTGGTCGTTTTTTTTTTTTTTTTTTGCTCCTCGCATTTTTCACACCTCTTCATGCTCCTCGCCTTTTTCACAACTTTTTATGCTCGTCGCATTTTTCACACCTTTTCATGCTCCTGGTCTTTTTTTTTTTTTTTTTTTTTTTGCTCCTCGCATTTTTCACACCTTTTCATATTCCTGGTCTTTTTTTTTTTTTTTTCTCCTCGCATTTTTCACACCTTTTCATGCTCCTGGTCTTTTTTTTTTTTGCTCCTCGAATTTTTAACACCTTTGCATGCTCCTGCTCTTTTTTTTTTTTTTTTTTTTTTTTTGCTCCTCGCATTTTTCACACCTTTTCATGCTCCTGGTCTTTCTTTTTTTTTTTTTTTTTGATCCTCGCATTTTTCACACCTTTTCATGTTCCTGGTCTTTTTTTTTTTTTTTTTTTCCTCGCATTTTTCACAGCTTTTCATGCTCCTGGTCTTTCTTTCTTTCTTTTTTTTTTTTTTTTTGCTCCTCGCATATTTCACACCTTTTCATGCTCCTGGTCTTTTTTTTTTTTTTTTTTGCTCCTCGAATTTTTCACACCTTTTCATGCTCCTCGCATTTTTCACACCTATTCATGCTCCTCACATTTTTCACAACTTTTCATGCTTCTCGCATTTTTCACACCTTTTCATGCTCCTTGCATTTTTCACACCTTTTCATGCTCCTGGTCTTTCTTTTTTTTTTTTTGCTCCTCGCATTTTTCACACCTTTTCATGTTCCTGGTCTTTTTTTTTTTTTTTTTTTTTTTTTGCTCCTCGCATTTTTCACACCTTTTCATATTCCTGGTCTTTTTTTTTTTTTTTTCTCCTCGCATTTTTCACACCTTTTCATGCTCCTGGTCTTTTTTTTTTTTGCTCCTCGAATTTTTCACACCTTTGCATGCTCCTGCTCTTTTTTTTTTTTTTTTTTTTTTTTGCTCCTCGCATTTTTCACACCTTTTCATGCTCCTGGTCTTTCTTTTTTTTTTTTTTTTTGATCCTCGCATTTTTCACACCGTTTCATGTTCCTGGTCTTTTTTTTTTTTTTTCCTCGCATTTTTCACACCTTTTCATGCTCCTGGTCTTTCTTTCTTTCTTTTTTTTTTTTTTTTTGCTCCTCGCATTTTTCACACCTTTTCATGCTCCTGGTCTTTCTTTTTTTTTTTTTTTTTGATCCTCGCATTTTTCACACCGTTTCATGTTCCTGGTCTTTTTTTTTTTTTTTTTGCTCCTCGCATTTTTCACACCTTTTCATGCTCCTGGTCGTTTTTTTTTTTTTTTTTTGCTCCTCGCATTTTTCACACCTCTTCATGCTCCTCGCATTTTTCACAACTTTTCATGCTCGTCGCATTTTTCACACCTTTTCATGCTCCTGGTCTTTTTTTTTTTTTTTTTTTTTTTGCTCCTCGCATTTTTCACACCTTTTCATGCTCCTGGTCTTTCTTTTTTTTTTTTTGCTCCTCGCATTTTTCACACCTTTTCATGTTCCTGGTCTTTTTTTTTTTTTTTTTTTTTTTTTTGCTCCTCGCATTTTTCACACCTTTTCATATTCCTGGTCTTTTTTTTTTTTTTTTCTCCTCGCATTTTTCACACCTTTTCATGCTCCTGGTCTTTCTTTTTTTTTTTTTTTTTGATCCTCGCCTTTTTCACACCTTTTCATGTTCCTTGTCTTTTTTTTTTTTTTTTTTTCCTCGCATTTTTCACAGCTTTTCATGCTCCTGGTCTTTCTTTCTTTCTTTTTTTTTTTTTTTTTGCTCCTCGCATTTTTCACACCTTTTCATGCTCCTGGTCTTTTTTTTTTTTTTTTTTGCTCCTCGAATTTTTCACACCTTTTCATGCTCCTCGCATTTTTCACACCTATTCATGCTCCTCACATTTTTCACAACTTTTCATGCTTCTCGCATTTTTCACACCTTTTCATGCTCCTTGCATTTTTCACACCTTTTCATGCTCCTGGTCTTTCTTTTTTTTTTTTTTGCTCCTCGCATTTTTCACACCTTTTCATGTTCCTGGTCTTTTTTTTTTTTTTTTTTTTTTTTTGCTCCTCGCATTTTTCACACCTTTTCATATTCCTGGTCTTTTTTTTTTTTTTTTCTCCTCGCATTTTTCACACCTTTTCATGCTCCTGGTCTTTTTTTTTTTTGCTCCTCGAATTTTTCACACCTTTGCATGCTCCTGGTCTTTTTTTTTTTTTTTTTTTTTTTTTTGCTCCTCGCATTTTTCACACCTTTTCATGCTCCTGGTCTTTCTTTTTTTTTTTTTTTTTTGATCCTCGCATTTTTCACACCTTTTCATATTCCTGGTCTTTTTTTTTTTTTTTTCTCCTCGCATTTTTCACACCTTTTCATGCTCCTGGTCTTTTTTTTTTTTGCTCCTCGAATTTTTCACACCTTTGCATGCTCCTGGTCTTTTTTTTTTTTTTTTTTTTTTTTACTCCTCGCATTTTTCACACCTTTTCATGCTCCTGGTCTTTCTTTTTTTTTTTTTTTTTGATCCTCGCATTTTTCACACCGTTTCATGTTCCTAGTCTTTTTTTTTTTTTTTTTTCCTCGCATTTTTCACACCTTTTCATGCTCCTGGTTTTTTTTTTTTTCTTTTTTTTTTTTTTTTTGCTCCTCGCATTTTTCACACCTTTTCATGCTCCTGGTCGTTTTTTTTTTTTTTTTTTGCTCCTCGCATTTTTCACACCTCTTCATGCTCCTCGCATTTTTCACAACTTTTCATGCTCGTCGCATTTTTCACACCTTTTCATGCTCCTGGTCTTTTTTTTTTTTTTTTTTTTTTTGCTCCTCGCATTTTTCACACCTTTTCATGCTCCTGGTCTTTCTTTTTTTTTTTTGCTCCTCGCATTTTTCACACCTTTTCATGCTCCTGGTCTTTTTTTTTTTTTTTATTGCTCCTCGAATTTTTCACACCTTTTCATGCTCCTCGCATTTTTCACACCTCTTCATGCTCCTCGCATTTTTCACAACTTTTCATGCTCGTCGCATTTTTCACACCTTTTCATGCTCCTGGTCTTTTTTTTTTTTTTTTTTTTTTGCTCCTCGCATTTTTCACACCTTTTCATGCTCCTGGTCTTTCTTTTTTTTTTTTTTTTTTTTTTGCTCCTCGCATTTTTCACACCTTTTCATGCTCCTGGTCTTTCTTTCTTTCTTTTTTTTTTTTTTTGCTCCTCGCATTTTTCACACCTTTTCATATTCCTGGTCTTTTTTTTTTTTTTTTTTTTCTCCTCGCATTTTTCACACCTTTTCATGCTCCTGGTCTTTTTTTTTTTTGCTCCTCGAATTTTTCACACCTTTGCATGCTTCTGGTCTTTTTTTTTTTTTTTTTTTTTTTTTGCTCCTCGCATTTTTCACACCTTTTCATGCTCCTGGTCTTTCTTTTTTTTTTTTTTTTTTTCCTCGCATTTTTCCCACCTTTTCTTGCTCCTGGTCTTTTTTTTTTTTTTTTTTGCTCCTCGAATTTTTCACACCTTTTCATGCTCCTCGCATTTTTCACACCTCTTCATGCTCCTCACATTTTTCACAACTTTTCATGCTCCTCGCATTTTTCACACCTTTTCATGTTCCTGGTCTTTTTTTTTTTTTTTTTTCCTCGCATTTTTCACACCTTTTCATGCTCCTGGTCTTTTTTTCTTTCTTTTTTTTTTTTTTTTTGCTCCTCGCATTTTTCACACCTTTTCATGCTCCTGGTCTTTATTTTTTTTTTTTTTGCTCCTCGAATTTTTCACACCTTTTCATGCTCCTCGCATTTTTCACACCTATTCATGCTCCTCACATTTTTCACAACTTTTCATGCTTCTCGCATTTTTCACACCTTTTCATGCTCCTTGCATTTTTCACACCTTTTCATGCTCCTTGTCTTTCTTTTTTTTTTTTTTGCTCCTCGCATTTTTCACACCTTTTCATGTTCCTGGTCTTTTTTTTTTTTTTTTTTTTTTTTTTGCTCCTCGCATTTTTCACACCTTTTCATATTCCTGGTCTTTTTTTTTTTTTTTTCTCCTCGCATTTTTCACACCTTTTCATGCTCCTGGTCTTTTTTTTTTTTGCTCCTCGAATTTTTCACACCTTTGCATGCTCCTGGTCTTTTTTTTTTTTTTTTTTTTTTTTTGCTCCTCGCATTTTTCACACCTTTTCATGCTCCTGGTCTTTCTTTTTTTTTTTTTTTTTTGATCCTCGCATTTTTCACACCGTTTCATGTTCCTGGTCTTTTTTTTTTTTTTTTTCCTCGCATTTTTCACACCTTTTCATGCTCCTGGTCTTTCTTTCTTTCTTTTTTTTTTTTTTTTGCTCCTCGCATTTTTCACACCTTTTCATGCTCCTGGTCTTTCTTTTTTTTTTTTTTTTTGATCCTCGCATTTTTCACACCGTTTCATGTTCCTGGTCTTTTTTTTTTTTTTTTTTTTTTTTCCTCGCATTTTTCACACCTTTTCATGCTCCTGGTCTTTCTTTCTTTCTTTTTTTTTTTTTTTTGCTCCTCGCATTTTTCACACCTTTTCATGCTCCTGGTCGTTTTTTTTTTTTTTTTTTGCTCCTCGCATTTTTCACACCTCTTCATGCTCCTCGCATTTTTCACAACTTTTCATGCTCGTCGCATTTTTCACACCTTTTCATGCTCCTGGTCTTTTTTTTTTTTTTTTTTTTTTTTGCTCCTCGCATTTTTCACACCTTTTCATGCTCCTGGTCTTTCTTTTATTTTTTGCTCCTCGCATTTTTCACACCTTTTCATGCTCCTGGTCTTTCTTTTTTTTTTTTTTTTGATCCTCGCATTTTCCACACCTTTTCATGTTCCTGGTCTTTTTTTTTTTCCTCGCATTTTTCACACCTTTTCATGCTCCTGGTCTTTCTTTCTTTCTTTTTTTTTTTTTTTTTGCTCCTCGCATTTTTCACACCTTTTCATGCTCCTGGTCTTTTTTTTTTTTTTATTGCTCCTCGAATTTTTCACACCTTTTCATGCTCCTCGCATTTTTCACACCTCTTCATGCTCCTCGCATTTTTCACAACTTTTCATGCTCGTCGCATTTTTCACACCTTTTCATGCTCCTGGTCTTTTTTTTTTTTTTTTTTTTTGCTCCTCGCATTTTTCACACCTTTTCATGCTCCTGGTCTTTCTTTTTTTTTTTTTTTTTTTTTTTTGCTCCTCGCATTTTTCACACCTTTTCATGCTCCTGGTCTTTCTTTCTTTCTTTTTTTTTTTTTTTGCTCCTCGCATTTTTCACACCTTTTCATATTCCTGGTCTTTTTTTTTTTTTTTTTTTCTCCTCGCATTTTTCACACCTTTTCATGCTCCTGGTCTTTTTTTTTTTTGCTCCTCGAATTTTTCACACCTTTGCATG
Source organism: Cervus elaphus (assembly GCF_910594005.1). NCBI lineage: Eukaryota > Metazoa > Chordata > Mammalia > Artiodactyla > Cervidae > Cervus > Cervus elaphus. The sequence goes on from NC_057838.1 coordinate 117,904, forward strand.
CTCCTGGTCTTTTTTTTTTTTTTTTTTTTTTTGCTCCTCGCATTTTTCACACCTTTTCATGCTCCTAGTCTTTCTTTTTTTTTTTTTTTTTTTCCTCCCTTTTTTCACACCTTTTCATGCTCCTGGTCTTTTTTTTTTTTTTTTTTGCTCCTCGAATTTTTCACACCTTTTCATGCTCCTCGCATTTTTCACACCTCTTCATGCTCCTCACATTTTTCACAACTTTTCATGCTCCTCGCATTTTTCACACCTTTTCATGCTCCTTGCATTTTTCACACCTTTTCATGCTCCTGGTCTTTCTTTTTTTTTTTTTTGCTCCTCGCATTTTTCACACCTTTTCATGTTCCTGGTCTTTTTTTTTTTTTTTTCCTCGCATTTTTCACAGCTTTTCATGCTCCTGGTCTTTCTTTCTTTCTTTTTTTTTTTTTTTTTGCTCCTCGCATTTTTCACACCTTTTCATGCTCCTGGTCTTTTTTTTTTTTTTTTTTGCTCCTCGAATTTTTCACACCTTTTCATGCTCCTCGCATTTTTCACACCTATTCATGCTCCTCACATTTTTCACAACTTTTCATGCTTCTCGCATTTTTCACACCTTTTCATGCTCCTTGCATTTTTCACACCTTTTCATGCTCCTGGTCTTTCTTTTTTTTTTTTTGCTCCTCGCATTTTTCACACCTTTTCATGTTCCTGGTCTTTTTTTTTTTTTTTTTTTTTTTTTTGCTCCTCGCATTTTTCACACCTTTTCATATTCCTGGTCTTTTTTTTTTTTTTTTCTCCTCGCATTTTTCACACCTTTTCATGCTCCTGGTCTTTTTTTTTTTTGCTCCTCGAATTTTTCACACCTTTGCATGCTCCTGGTCTTTTTTTTTTTTTTTTTTGCTCCTCGCATTTTTCACACCTTTTCATGCTCCTGGTCTTTCTTTTTTTTTTTTTTTTTGATCCTCGCATTTTTCACACCGTTTCATGTTCCTGGTCTTTTTTTTTTTTTTTTTTTTTCCTCGCATTTTTCACACCTTTTCATGCTCGTGGTCTTTCTTTCTTTCTTTTTTTTTTTTTTTTTTGCTCCTCGCATTTTTCACACCTTTTCATGCTCCTGGTCGTTTTTTTTTTTTTTTTTTGCTCCTCGCATTTTTCACACCTCTTCATGCTCCTCGCATTTTTCACAACTTTTCATGCTCGTCGCATTTTTCACACCTTTTCATGCTCCTGGTCTTTTTTTTTTTTTTTTTTTTTTTGCTCCTCGCATTTTTCACACCTTTTCATGCTCCTGGTCTTTCTTTTTTTTTTTTGCTCCTCGCATTTTTCACACCTTTTCATGCTCCTGGTCTTTCTTTTTTTTTTTTTTTTGATCCTCGCATTTTCCACACCTTTTCATGTTCCTGGTCTTTTTTTTTTTTTTTTTTTTTTCCTCGCATTTTTCACACCTTTTCATGCTCCTGGTCTTTCTTTCTTTCTTTTTTTTTTTTTTTTTTGCTCCTCGCATTTTTCACACCTTTTCATGCTCCTGGTCTTTCTTTTTTCCTTTTTTTTTTTTTTTTTGCCTCGCATTTTTCACACCTTTTCATGCTCCTGGTCTTTTTTTTTTTTTTCTCCTCGCATTTTTCACACCTTTTCATGCTCCTGGTCTTTCTTTCTTTCTTTTTTTTTTTTTTTTGCTCCTCGCATTTTTCACACCTTTTCATGCTCCTTGCATTTTTCACAACTTTTCATGCTCCTCTCATTTTTCACACCTTTTCATGCTCCTGGCATTTTTCTCAACTTTTCATGCTCCTCGCATTTTTCACACCTTTTCATGCTCCTTGCATTTTTCAGACCTTTTCATGCTCCTGGTCTTTCTTTTTTTTTTTTTGCTCCTCGCATTTTTCACACCTTTTCATGTTCCTGGTCTTTTTTTTTTTTTTTTTTTCCTCGCATTTTTCACACCTTTTCATGCTCCTGGTCTTTTTTTTTTTTTTCTCCTCGCATTTTTCACACCTTTTCATGCTCCTGGTCTTTTTTTTTTTTTTTTTGCTCCTCGAATTTTTCACACCTTTTCATGCTCCTGGTCTTTCTTTCTTTCTTTTTTTTATTTTTTTTGCTCCTCGCATTTTTCACACCTTTTCATGTTCCTGGTCTTTTTTTTTTTTTTTTTTTTTTTTGCTCCTCCCATTTTTCACACCTTTTCATGTTCCTGGTCTTTTTTTTTTTTTTTTTTTTTCCTCGCATTTTTCACAGCTTTTCATGCTCCTGGTCTTTATTTTTTTTTTTTTTGCTCCTCGAATTTTTCACACCTTTTCATGCTCCTCGCATTTTTCACACCTATTCATGCTCCTCACATTTCTCACACCTATTCATGCTCCTCACATTTTTCACAACTTTTCATGCTTCTCGCATTTTTCACACCTATTCATGCTCCTCACATTTTTCACAACTTTTCATGCTTCTCGCATTTTTCACACCTTTTCATGCTCCTTGCATTTTTCACACCTTTTCATGCTCCTTGTCTTTCTTTTTTTTTTTTTTGCTCCTCGCATTTTTCACACCTTTTCATGTTCCTGGTCTTTTTTTTTTTTTTTTTTTTTTTTTGCTCCTCGCATTTTTCACACCTTTTCATATTCCTGGTCTTTTTTTTTTTTTTTTCTCCTCGCATTTTTCACACCTTTTCATGCTCCTGGTCTTTTTTTTTTTTGCTCCTCGAATTTTTCACACCTTTGCATGCTCCTGGTCTTTTTTTTTTTTTTTTTTTTTTTTTGCTCCTCGCATTTTTCACACCTTTTCATGCTCCTGGTCTTTCTTTTTTTTTTTTTTTTTTGATCCTCGCATTTTTCACACCGTTTCATGTTCCTGGTCTTTTTTTTTTTTTTTTTCCTCGCATTTTTCACACCTTTTCATGCTCCTGGTCTTTCTTTCTTTCTTTTTTTTTTTTTTTTGCTCCTCGCATTTTTCACACCTTTTCATGCTCCTGGTCTTTCTTTTTTTTTTTTTTTTTGATCCTCGCATTTTTCACACCGTTTCATGTTCCTGGTCTTTTTTTTTTTTTTTTTTTTTTTTCCTCGCATTTTTCACACCTTTTCATGCTCCTGGTCTTTCTTTCTTTCTTTTTTTTTTTTTTTTGCTCCTCGCATTTTTCACACCTTTTCATGCTCCTGGTCGTTTTTTTTTTTTTTTTTTGCTCCTCGCATTTTTCACACCTCTTCATGCTCCTCGCATTTTTCACAACTTTTCATGCTCGTCGCATTTTTCACACCTTTTCATGCTCCTGGTCTTTTTTTTTTTTTTTTTTTTTTTTGCTCCTCGCATTTTTCACACCTTTTCATGCTCCTGGTCTTTCTTTTATTTTTTGCTCCTCGCATTTTTCACACCTTTTCATGCTCCTGGTCTTTCTTTTTTTTTTTTTTTTGATCCTCGCATTTTCCACACCTTTTCATGTTCCTGGTCTTTTTTTTTTTCCTCGCATTTTTCACACCTTTTCATGCTCCTGGTCTTTCTTTCTTTCTTTTTTTTTTTTTTTTTGCTCCTCGCATTTTTCACACCTTTTCATGCTCCTGGTCTTTTTTTTTTTTTTATTGCTCCTCGAATTTTTCACACCTTTTCATGCTCCTCGCATTTTTCACACCTCTTCATGCTCCTCGCATTTTTCACAACTTTTCATGCTCGTCGCATTTTTCACACCTTTTCATGCTCCTGGTCTTTTTTTTTTTTTTTTTTTTTGCTCCTCGCATTTTTCACACCTTTTCATGCTCCTGGTCTTTCTTTTTTTTTTTTTTTTTTTTTTTGCTCCTCGCATTTTTCACACCTTTTCATGCTCCTGGTCTTTCTTTCTTTCTTTTTTTTTTTTTTTGCTCCTCGCATTTTTCACACCTTTTCATATTCCTGGTCTTTTTTTTTTTTTTTTTTTCTCCTCGCATTTTTCACACCTTTTCATGCTCCTGGTCTTTTTTTTTTTTGCTCCTCGAATTTTTCACACCTTTGCATGCTCCTGGTCTTTTTTTTTTTTTTTTTTTTTTTGCTCCTCGCATTTTTCACACCTTTTCATGCTCCTAGTCTTTCTTTTTTTTTTTTTTTTTTTCCTCGCATTTTTCACACCTTTTCATGCTCCTGGTCTTTTTTTTTTTTTTTTTTGCTCCTCGAATTTTTCACACCTTTTCATGCTCCTCGCATTTTTCACACCTCTTCATGCTCCTCACATTTTTCACAACTTTTCATGCTCCTCGCATTTTTCACACCTTTTCATGCTCCTTGCATTTTTCACACCTTTTCATGCTCCTGGTCTTTCTTTTTTTTTTTTTGCTCCTCGCATTTTTCACACCTTTTCATGTTCCTGGTCTTTTTTTTTTTTTTTTCCTCGCATTTTTCACAGCTTTTCATGCTCCTGGTCTTTCTTTCTTTCTTTTTTTTTTTTTTTTTGCTCCTCGCATTTTTCACACCTTTTCATGCTCCTGGTCTTTTTTTTTTTTTTTTTTGCTCCTCGAATTTTTCACACCTTTTCATGCTCCTCGCATTTTTCACACCTATTCATGCTCCTCACATTTTTCACAACTTTTCATGCTTCTCGCATTTTTCACACCTTTTCATGCTCCTTGCATTTTTCACACCTTTTCATGCTCCTGGTCTTTCTTTTTTTTTTTTTGCTCCTCGCATTTTTCACACCTTTTCATGTTCCTGGTCTTTTTTTTTTTTTTTTTTTTTTTTTTGCTCCTCGCATTTTTCACACCTTTTCATATTCCTGGTCTTTTTTTTTTTTTTTTCTCCTCGCATTTTTCACACCTTTTCATGCTCCTGGTCTTTTTTTTTTTTGCTCCTCGAATTTTTCACACCTTTGCATGCTCCTGGTCTTTTTTTTTTTTTTTTTTGCTCCTCGCATTTTTCACACCTTTTCATGCTCCTGGTCTTTCTTTTTTTTTTTTTTTTTGATCCTCGCATTTTTCACACCGTTTCATGTTCCTGGTCTTTTTTTTTTTTTTTTTTTTTTCCTCGCATTTTTCACACCTTTTCATGCTCGTGGTCTTTCTTTCTTTCTTTTTTTTTTTTTTTTTTGCTCCTCGCATTTTTCAAACCTTTTCATGCTCCTGGTCGTTTTTTTTTTTTTTTTTTGCTCCTCGCATTTTTCACACCTCTTCATGCTCCTCGCATTTTTCACAACTTTTCATGCTCGTCGCATTTTTCACACCTTTTCATGCTCCTGGTCTTTTTTTTTTTTTTTTTTTTTTTTGCTCCTCGCATTTTTCACACCTTTTCATGCTCCTGGTCTTTCTTTTTTTTTTTTGCTCCTCGCATTTTTCACACCTTTTCATGCTCCTGGTCTTTCTTTTTTTTTTTTTTTTGATCCTCGCATTTTCCACACCTTTTCATGTTCCTGGTCTTTTTTTTTTTTTTTTTTTTTTCCTCGCATTTTTCACACCTTTTCATGCTCCTGGTCTTTCTTTCTTTCTTTTTTTTTTTTTTTTTGCTCCTCGCATTTTTCACACCTTTTCATGCTCCTGGTCTTTCTTTCTTCCTTTTTTTTTTTTTTTTTGCCTCGCATTTTTCACACCTTTTCATGCTCCTGGTCTTTTTTTTTTTTTCTCCTCGCATTTTTCACACCTTTTCATGCTCCTGGTCTTTCTTTCTTTCTTTTTTTTTTTTTTTTGCTCCTCGCATTTTTCACACCTTTTCATGCTCCTTGCATTTTTTACTACTTTTCATGCTCCTCTCATTTTTCACACCTTTTCATGCTCCTGGCATTTTTCTCAACTTTTCATGCTCCTCGCATTTTTCACACCTTTTCATGCTCCTTGCATTTTTCAGACCTTTTCATGCTCCTGGTCTTTCTTTTTTTTTTTTTGCTCCTCGCATTTTTCACACCTTTTCATGTTCCTGGTCTTTTTTTTTTTTTTTTTTTCCTCGCATTTTTCACACCTTTTCATGCTCCTGGTCTTTTTTTTTTTTTCTCCTCGCATTTTTCACACCTTTTCATGCTCCTGGTCTTTTTTTTTTTTTTTTTGCTCCTCGAATTTTTCACACCTTTTCATGCTCCTGGTCTTTCTTTCTTTCTTTTTTTTATTTTTTTTGCTCCTCGCATTTTTCACACCTTTTCATGTTCCTGGTCTTTTTTTTTTTTTTTTTTTTTTTTGCTCCTCGCATTTTTCACACCTTTTCATGTTCCTGGTCTTTTTTTTTTTTTTTTTTTTTCCTCGCATTTTTCACAGCTTTTCATGCTCCTGGTCTTTTTTTTTTTTGCTCCTCGCATTTTTCACACCTTTTCATGCTCCTGGTCTTTCTTTCTTTCTTTTTTTTTTTTTTTTTGCTCCTCGCATTTTTCACACCTTTTCATGCTCCTGGTCTTTTTTTTTTTTTTATTGCTCCTCGAATTTTTCACACCTTTTCATGCTCCTCGCATTTTTCACACCTCTTCATGCTCCTCGCATTTTTCACAACTTTTCATGCTCGTCGCATTTTTCACACCTTTTCATGCTCCTGGTCTTTTTTTTTTTTTTTTTTTTTGCTCCTCGCATTTTTCCCACCTTTTCATGCTCCTGGTCTTTCTTTTTTTTTTTTTTTTTTTTTTTGCTCCTCGCTTTTTTCACACCTTTTCATGCTCCTGGTCTTTCTTTCTTTCTTTTTTTTTTTTTTTGCTCCTCGCATTTTTCACACCTTTTCATATTCCTGGTCTTTTTTTTTTTTTTTTTTTCTCCTCGCATTTTTCACACCTTTTCATGCTCCTGGTCTTTTTTTTTTTTGCTCCTCGAATTTTTCACACCTTTGCATGCTCCTGGTCTTTTTTTTTTTTTTTTTTTTTTTGCTCCTCGCATTTTTCACACCTTTTCATGCTCCTAGTCTTTCTTTTTTTTTTTTTTTTTTTCCTCGCATTTTTCACACCTTTTCATGCTCCTGGTCTTTTTTTTTTTTTTTTTTGCTCCTCGAATTTTTCACACCTTTTCATGCTCCTCGCATTTTTCACACCTCTTCATGCTCCTCACATTTTTCACAACTTTTCATGCTCCTCGCATTTTTCACACCTTTTCATGCTCCTTGCATTTTTCACACCTTTTCATGCTCCTGGTCTTTCTTTTTTTTTTTTTTGCTCCTCGCATTTTTCACACCTTTTCATGTTCCTGGTCTTTTTTTTTTTTTTTTCCTCGCATTTTTCACAGCTTTTCATGCTCCTGGTCTTTCTTTCTTTCTTTTTTTTTTTTTTTTTGCTCCTCGCATTTTTCACACCTTTTCATGCTCCTGGTCTTTTTTTTTTTTTTTTTTGCTCCTCGAATTTTTCACACCTTTTCATGCTCCTCGCATTTTTCACACCTATTCATGCTCCTCACATTTTTCACAACTTTTCATGCTTCTCGCATTTTTCACACCTTTTCATGCTCCTTGCATTTTTCACACCTTTTCATGCTCCTGGTCTTTCTTTTTTTTTTTTTGCTCCTCGCATTTTTCACACCTTTTCATGTTCCTGGTCTTTTTTTTTTTTTTTTTTTTTTTTTTGCTCCTCGCATTTTTCACACCTTTTCATATTCCTGGTCTTTTTTTTTTTTTTTTCTCCTCGCATTTTTCACACCTTTTCATGCTCCTGGTCTTTTTTTTTTTTGCTCCTCGAATTTTTCACACCTTTGCATGCTCCTGGTCTTTTTTTTTTTTTTTTTTGCTCCTCGCATTTTTCACACCTTTTCATGCTCCTGGTCTTTCTTTTTTTTTTTTTTTTTGATCCTCGCATTTTTCACACCGTTTCATGTTCCTGGTCTTTTTTTTTTTTTTTTTTTTTCCTCGCATTTTTCACACCTTTTCATGCTCGTGGTCTTTCTTTTTTTCTTTTTTTTTTTTTTTTTTTGCTCCTCGCATTTTTCACACCTTTTCATGCTCCTGGTCGTTTTTTTTTTTTTTTTTTGCTCCTCGCATTTTTCACACCTCTTCATGCTCCTCGCATTTTTCACAACTTTTCATGCTCGTCGCATTTTTCACACCTTTTCATGCTCCTGGTCTTTTTTTTTTTTTTTTTTTTTTTGCTCCTCGCATTTTTCACACCTTTTCATGCTCCTGGTCTTTCTTTTTTTTTTTTGCTCCTCGCATTTTTCACACCTTTTCATGCTCCTGGTCTTTCTTTTTTTTTTTTTTTTTTTCCTCGCATTTTCCACACCTTTTCATGTTCCTGGTCTTTTTTTTTTTTTTTTTTTTTTTCCTCGCATTTTTCACACCTTTTCATGCTCCTGGTCTTTCTTTCTTTCTTTTTTTTTTTTTTTTTGCTCCTCGCATTTTTCACACCTTTTCATGCTCCTGGTCTTTCTTTCTTCCTTTTTTTTTTTTTTTTTGCCTCGCATTTTTCACACCTTTTCATGCTCCTGGTCTTTTTTTTTTTTTTCTCCTCGCATTTTTCACACCTTTTCATGCTCCTGGTCTTTCTTTCTTTCTTTTTTTTTTTTTTTTTGCTCCTCGCATTTTTCACACCTTTTCATGCTCCTTGCATTTTTCACAACTTTTCATGCTCCTCTCATTTTTCACACCTTTTCATGCTCCTGGCATTTTTCTCAACTTTTCATGCTCCTCGCATTTTTCACACCTTTTCATGCTCCTTGCATTTTTCAGACCTTTTCATGCTCCTGGTCTTTCTTTTTTTTTTTTTGCTCCTCGCATTTTTCACACCTTTTCATGTTCCTGGTCTTTTTTTTTTTTTTTTTTTCCTCGCATTTTTCACACCTTTTCATGCTCCTGGTCTTTTTTTTTTTTTTCTCCTCGCATTTTTCACACCTTTTCATGCTCCTGGTCTTTTTTTTTTTTTTTTTGCTCCTCGAATTTTTCACACCTTTTCATGCTCCTGGTCTTTCTTTCTTTCTTTTTTTTATTTTTTTTGCTCCTCGCATTTTTCACACCTTTTCATGTTCCTGGTCTTTTTTTTTTTTTTTTTTTTTTTTTGCTCCTCGCATTTTTCACACCTTTTCATGTTCCTGGTCTTTTTTTTTTTTTTTTTTTTTCCTCGCATTTTTCACAGCTTTTCATGCTCCTGGTCTTTATTTTTTTTTTTTTTGCTCCTCGAATTTTTCACACCTTTTCATGCTCCTCGCATTTTTCACACCTATTCATGCTCCTCACATTTCTCACACCTATTCATGCTCCTCACATTTTTCACAACTTTTCATGCTTCTCGCATTTTTCACACCTATTCATGCTCCTCACATTTTTCACAACTTTTCATGCTTCTCGCATTTTTCACACCTTTTCATGCTCCTTGCATTTTTCACACCTTTTCATGCTCCTTGTCTTTCTTTTTTTTTTTTTTGCTCCTCGCATTTTTCACACCTTTTCATGTTCCTGGTCTTTTTTTTTTTTTTTTTTTTTTTTTGCTCCTCGCATTTTTCACACCTTTTCATATTCCTGGTCTTTTTTTTTTTTTTTTCTCCTCGCATTTTTCACACCTTTTCATGCTCCTGGTCTTTTTTTTTTTTGCTCCTCGAATTTTTCACACCTTTGCATGCTCCTGGTCTTTTTTTTTTTTTTTTTTTTTTTTTTGCTCCTCGCATTTTTCACACCTTTTCATGCTCCTGGTCTTTCTTTTTTTTTTTTTTTTTTGATCCTCGCATTTTTCACACCGTTTCATGTTCCTGGTCTTTTTTTTTTTTTTTTTCCTCGCATTTTTCACACCTTTTCATGCTCCTGGTCTTTCTTTCTTTTTTTTTTTTTTTTTTTTGCTCCTCGCATTTTTCACACCTTTTCATGCTCCTGGTCTTTCTTTTTTTTTTTTTTTTTGATCCTCGCATTTTTCACACCGTTTCATGTTCCTGGTCTTTTTTTTTTTTTTTTTTTTTTTTTCCTCGCTTTTTTCCCCCCTTTTCTTGCTCCTGGTCTTTCTTTCTTTCTTTTTTTTTTTTTTTTGCTCCTCGCATTTTTCACACCTTTTCATGCTCCTGGTCGTTTTTTTTTTTTTTTTTTGCTCCTCGCTTTTTTCACACCTCTTCATGCTCCTCGCATTTTTCACAACTTTTCATGCTCGTCGCATTTTTCACACCTTTTCATGCTCCTGGTCTTTTTTTTTTTTTTTTTTTTTTTTTGCTCCTCGCATTTTTCACACCTTTTCATGCTCCTGGTCTTTCTTTTATTTTTTGCTCCTCGCATTTTTCACACCTTTTCATGCTCCTGGTCTTTCTTTTTTTTTTTTTTTTGATCCTCGCATTTTCCACACCTTTTCATGTTCCTGGTCTTTTTTTTTTTCCTCGCATTTTTCACACCTTTTCATGCTCCTGGTCTTTCTTTCTTTCTTTTTTTTTTTTTTTTTGCTCCTCGCATTTTTCACACCTTTTCATGCTCCTGGTCTTTTTTTTTTTTTTATTGCTCCTCGAATTTTTCACACCTTTTCATGCTCCTCGCATTTTTCACACCTCTTCATGCTCCTCGCATTTTTCACAACTTTTCATGCTCGTCGCATTTTTCACACCTTTTCATGCTCCTGGTCTTTTTTTTTTTTTTTTTTTTTTGCTCCTCGCATTTTTCACACCTTTTCATTCTCCTGGTCTTTCTTTTTTTTTTTTTTTTTTTTTTTGCTCCTCGCATTTTTCACACCTTTTCATGCTCCTGGTCTTTCTTTCTTTCTTTTTTTTTTTTTTTGCTCCTCGCATTTTTCACACCTTTTCATATTCCTGGTCTTTTTTTTTTTTTTTTTTTCTCCTCGCATTTTTCACACCTTTTCATGCTCCTGGTCTTTTTTTTTTTTGCTCCTCGAATTTTTCACACCTTTGCATGCTCCTGGTCTTTTTTTTTTTTTTTTTTTTTTTGCTCCTCGCATTTTTCACACCTTTTCATGCTCCTAGTCTTTCTTTTTTTTTTTTTTTTTTTCCTCGCATTTTTCACACCTTTTCATGCTCCTGGTCTTTTTTTTTTTTTTTTTTGCTCCTCGAATTTTTCACACCTTTTCATGCTCCTCGCATTTTTCACACCTCTTCATGCTCCTCACATTTTTCACAACTTTTCATGCTCCTCGCATTTTTCACACCTTTTCATGCTCCTTGCATTTTTCACACCTTTTCATGCTCCTGGTCTTTCTTTTTTTTTTTTTGCTCCTCGCATTTTTCACACCTTTTCATGTTCCTGGTCTTTTTTTTTTTTTTTTCCTCGCATTTTTCACAGCTTTTCATGCTCCTGGTCTTTCTTTCTTTCTTTTTTTTTTTTTTTTTGCTCCTCGCATTTTTCACACCTTTTCATGCTCCTGGTCTTTTTTTTTTTTTTTTTTGCTCCTCGAATTTTTCACACCTTTTCATGCTCCTCGCATTTTTCACACCTATTCATGCTCCTCACATTTTTCACAACTTTTCATGCTTCTCGCATTTTTCACACCTTTTCATGCTCCTTGCATTTTTCACACCTTTTCATGCTCCTGGTCTTTCTTTTTTTTTTTTTGCTCCTCGCATTTTTCACACCTTTTCATGTTCCTGGTCTTTTTTTTTTTTTTTTTTTTTTTTTTGCTCCTCGCATTTTTCACACCTTTTCATATTCCTGGTCTTTTTTTTTTTTTTTTCTCCTCGCATTTTTCACACCTTTTCATGCTCCTGGTCTTTTTTTTTTTTGCTCCTCGAATTTTTCACACCTTTGCATGCTCCTGGTCTTTTTTTTTTTTTTTTTTGCTCCTCGCATTTTTCACACCTTTTCATGCTCCTGGTCTTTCTTTTTTTTTTTTTTTTTGATCCTCGCATTTTTCACACCGTTTCATGTTCCTGGTCTTTTTTTTTTTTTTTTTTTTTTCCTCGCATTTTTCACACCTTTTCATGCTCGTGGTCTTTCTTTCTTTCTTTTTTTTTTTTTTTTTTGCTCCTCGCATTTTTCAAACCTTTTCATGCTCCTGGTCGTTTTTTTTTTTTTTTTTTGCTCCTCGCATTTTTCACACCTCTTCATGCTCCTCGCATTTTTCACAACTTTTCATGCTCGTCGCATTTTTCACACCTTTTCATGCTCCTGGTCTTTTTTTTTTTTTTTTTTTTTTTGCTCCTCGCATTTTTCACACCTTTTCATGCTCCTGGTCTTTCTTTTTTTTTTTTGCTCCTCGCATTTTTCACACCTTTTCATGCTCCTGGTCTTTCTTTTTTTTTTTTTTTTGATCCTCGCATTTTCCACACCTTTTCATGTTCCTGGTCTTTTTTTTTTTTTTTTTTTTTTCCTCGCATTTTTCACACCTTTTCATGCTCCTGGTCTTTCTTTCTTTCTTTTTTTTTTTTTTTTTGCTCCTCGCATTTTTCACACCTTTTCATGCTCCTGGTCTTTCTTTCTTCCTTTTTTTTTTTTTTTTTGCCTCGCATTTTTCACACCTTTTCATGCTCCTGGTCTTTTTTTTTTTTTCTCCTCGCATTTTTCACACCTTTTCATGCTCCTGGTCTTTCTTTCTTTTTTTTTTTTTTTTTTTTGCTCCTCGCATTTTTCACACCTTTTCATGCTCCTTGCATTTTTCACAACTTTTCATGCTCCTCTCATTTTTCACACCTTTTCATGCTCCTGGCATTTTTCTCAACTTTTCATGCTCCTCGCATTTTTCACACCTTTTCATGCTCCTTGCATTTTTCAGACCTTTTCATGCTCCTGGTCTTTCTTTTTTTTTTTTTGCTCCTCGCATTTTTCACACCTTTTCATGTTCCTGGTCTTTTTTTTTTTTTTTTTTTCCTCGCATTTTTCACACCTTTTCATGCTCCTGGTCTTTTTTTTTTTTTCTCCTCGCATTTTTCACACCTTTTCATGCTCCTGGTCTTTTTTTTTTTTTTTTTGCTCCTCGAATTTTTCACACCTTTTCATGCTCCTGGTCTTTCTTTCTTTCTTTTTTTTATTTTTTTTGCTCCTCGCATTTTTCACACCTTTTCATGTTCCTGGTCTTTTTTTTTTTTTTTTTTTTTTTTGCTCCTCGCATTTTTCACACCTTTTCATGTTCCTGGTCTTTTTTTTTTTTTTTTTTTTTCCTCGCATTTTTCACAGCTTTTCATGCTCCTGGTCTTTTTTTTTTTTGCTCCTCGCATTTTTCACACCTTTTCATGCTCCTGGTCTTTCTTTCTTTCTTTTTTTTTTTTTTTGCTCCTCGCATTTTTCACACCTTTTCATATTCCTGGTCTTTTTTTTTTTTTTTTTTTCTCCTCGCATTTTTCACACCTTTTCATGCTCCTGGTCTTTTTTTTTTTTGCTCCTCGAATTTTTCACACCTTTGCATGCTTCTGGTCTTTTTTTTTTTTTTTTTTTTTTTTGCTCCTCGCATTTTTCACACCTTTTCATGCTCCTGGTCTTTCTTTTTTTTTTTTTTTTTTTCCTCGCATTTTTCACACCTTTTCATGCTCCTGGTCTTTTTTTTTTTTTTTTTTGCTCCTCGAATTTTTCACACCTTTTCATGCTCCTCGCATTTTTCACACCTCTTCATGCTCCTCACATTTTTCACAACTTTTCATGCTCCTCGCATTTTTCACAACTTTTCATGCTCCTTGCATTTTTCACACCTTTTCATGCTCCTGGTCTTTCTTTTTTTTTTTTTGCTCCTCGCATTTTTCACACCTTTTCATGTTCCTGGTCTTTTTTTTTTTTTTCCTCGCATTTTTCACACCTTTTCATGCTCCTGGTCTTTTTTTTTTTTTTCTCCTCGCATTTTTCACACCTTTTCATGCTCCTGGTCTTTTTTTTTTTTTTTTTTTGCTCCTCGCATTTTTCACACCTTTTCATGCTCCTGGTCTTTCTTTCTTTCTTTTTTTTTTTTTTTTTGCTCCTCGCATTTTTCACACCTTTTCATGTTCCTGGTCTTTTTTTTTTTTTTTTTTTTTGCTCCTCGCATTTTTCACACCTTTTCATGCTCCTGGTCTTTCTTTCTTTCTTTTTTTTTTTTTTTTGCTCCTCGCATTTTTCACACCTTTTCATGCTCCTGGTCTTTCTTTCTTTCTTTTTTTTTTTTTTTTGCTCCTCGAATTTTTCACACCTTTGCATGCTCCTGGTCTTTTTTTTTTTTTTTTTTTTTTGCTCCTCGCTTTTTTCCCACCTTTTCTTGCTCCTGGTCTTTTTTTTTTTTTTTTTTTTTTTTTTGATCCTCGCATTTTTCACACCTTTTCATGTTCCTGGTCTTTTTTTTTTTTTTTTTTTCCTCGCATTTTTCACAGCTTTTCATGCTCCTGGTCTTTCTTTCTTTCTTTTTTTTTTTTTTTTTGCTCCTCGCATTTTTCACCCCTTTTCATGCTCCTGGTCTTTTTTTTTTTTTTTTTTGCTCCTCGAATTTTTCACACCTTTTCATCCTCCTCGCATTTTTCACACCTTTTCATGCTCCTCACATTTTTCACAACTTTTCATGCTTCTCGCATTTTTCACACCTTTTCATGCTCCTTGCATTTTTCACACCTTTTCATGCTCCTGGTCTTTCTTTTTTTTTTTTTGCTCCTCGCATTTTTCACACCTTTTCATGTTCCTGGTCTTTTTTTTTTTTTTTGCTCCTCGCATTTTTCACACCTTTTCATATTCCTGGTCTTTTTTTTTTTTTTTCTCCTCGCATTTTTCACACCTTTTCATTCTCCTGGTCTTTTTTTTTTTTGCTCCTCGAATTTTTCACACCTTTGCATGCTCCTGCTCTTTTTTTTTTTTTTTTTTTTTTTTTTCTCCTCTCATTTTTCACACCTTTTCATGCTCCTGGTCTTTCTTTTTTTTTTTTTTTTTGATCCTCGCATTTTTCACACCGTTTCATGTTCCTGGTCTTTTTTTTTTTTTTTTTTCCTCGCATTTTTCACACCTTTTCATGCTCCTGGTCTTTCTTTCTTTCTTTTTTTTTTTTTTTTTTCTCCTCGCATTTTTCACACCTTTTCATGCTCCTTGTCTTTTTTTTTTTTTTTTTTTTTGATCCTCGCATTTTTCACACCGTTTCATGTTCCTGGTCTTTTTTTTTTTTTTTTTTTTTTTCCTCGCATTTTTCACACCTTTTCATGCTCCTGGTCTTTCTTTCTTTCTTTTTTTTTTTTTTTTGCTCCTCGCATTTTTCACACCTTTTCATGCTCCTGGTCGTTTTTTTTTTTTTTTTTGCTCCTCGCATTTTTCACACGTCTTCATGCTCCTCGCATTTTTCACAACTTTTCATGCTCGTCGCATTTTTCACACCTTTTCATGCTCCTGGTCTTTTTTTTTTTTTTTTTTTTTGCTCCTCGCATTTTTCACACCTTTTCATGCTCCTGATCTTTCTTTTTTTTTTTTGCTCCTCGCATTTTTCACACCTTTTCATGCTCCTGGTCTTTTTTTTTTTTTTTTTTTTGATCCTCGCATTTTCCACACCTTTTCATGTTCCTGGTCTTTTTTTTTTTTTTTTTTTTTTCCTCGCATTTTTCACAGCTTTTCATGCTCCTGGTCTTTCTTTCTTTCTTTCTTTTTTTTTTTTTGCTCCTCGCATTTTTCACACCTTTTCATGCTCCTGGTCTTTTTTTTTTTTTTTATTGCTCCTCGAATTTTTCACACCTTTTCATGCTCCTCGCATTTTTCACACCTCTTCATGCTCCTCGCATTTTTCACAACTTTTCATGCTCGTCGCATTTTTCACACCTTTTCATGCTCCTGGTCTTTTTTTTTTTTTTTTTTTTTGCTCCTCGCATTTTTCACACCTTTTCATGCTCCTGGTCTTTCTTTTTTTTTTTTTTTTTTTTTGCTCCTCGCATTTTTCACACCTTTTCATGCTCCTGGTCTTTCTTTCTTTCTTTTTTTTTTTTTTTGCTCCTCGCATTTTTCACACCTTTTCATATTCCTGGTCTTTTTTTTTTTTTTTTTTTCTCCTCGCATTTTTCACACCTTTTCATGCTCCTGGTCTTTTTTTTTTTTGCTCCTCGAATTTTTCACACCTTTGCATGCTCCTGGTCTTTTTTTTTTTTTTTTTTTTTTTTGCTCCTCGCATTTTTCACACCTTTTCATGCTCCTGGTCTTTCTTTTTTTTTTTTTTTTTTTTTTCCTCGCATTTTTCACACCTTTTCATGCTCCTGGTCTTTTTTTTTTTTTTTTTTGCTCCTCGAATTTTTCACACCTTTTCATGCTCCTCGCATTTTTCACACCTCTTCATGCTCCTCACATTTTTCACAACTTTTCATGCTCCTCGCATTTTTCACACCTTTTCATGCTCCTTGCATTTTTCACACCTTTTCATGCTCCTGGTCTTTCTTTTTTTTTTTTTGCTCCTCGCATTTTTCACACCTTTTCATGTTCCTGGTCTTTTTTTTTTTTTTTTCCTCGCATTTTTCACACCTTTTCATGCTCCTGGTCTTTTTTTTTTTTTTCTCCTCGCATTTTTCACACCTTTTCATGCTCCTGGTCTTTTTTTTTTTTTTTTTTTCTCCTCGCATTTTTCACACCTTTTCATGCTCCTGGTCTTTCTTTCTTTCTTTTTTTTTTTTTTTTGCTCCTCGCATTTTTCACACCTTTTCATGTTCCTGGTCTTTTTTTTTTTTTTTTTTTTTTTGCTCCTCGCATTTTTCACACCTTTTCATGCTCCTGGTCTTTCTTTCTTTCTTTTTTTTTTTTTTTTGCTCCTCGCATTTTTCCCCCCTTTTTATGTTCCTGGTCTGTTTTTTTTTTTTTTTTTCCTCGCATTTTTCACACCTTTTCATGCTCCTGGTTTTTTTTTTTTTTTTTGCTCCTCGAATTTTTCACAACTTTTCATGCTCCTCGCATTTTTCACACCTCTTCATGCTACTCTCATTTTTCACACCTTTTCATGCTCGTCGCATTTTTCACACCTTTTCATGCTCCTGGTCTTTCTTTTTTTTTTTTTTTTTGCTCCTCGCATTTTTCACACCTTTTCATGCTCCTGGTCTTTTTTTTTTTTTTCCTCGCATTTTTCACACCTTTTCATGCTCCTGGTCTTTTTTTTTTTTTTTTTTTCCTCAAATTTTTCACACCTTTTCATGCTCCCCGCATTTTTCACACCTTTTCATGCTCCTGGTCTTTCTTTGTTTCTTTCTTTTTTTTTTTTGCTCCTCGCTTTTTTCACACCTTTTCATGCTCCTGGTCTTTTTTTTTTTTTTTTTTTTTTCCTCGCATTTTTCACACATTTTCATGCTCCTGGTCTTTTTTTTTTTTTTTGCTCCTCGAATTTTTCACACCTTTTCATGCTCCTCGCATTTTTCACACCTCTTCATGCTCCTCGCATTTTTCACAACTTTTCATGCTCGTCGCATTTTTCACACCTTTTCATGCTCCTGGTCTTTCTTTTTTTTTTTTGCTCCTCGCATTTTTCACACCTTTTCATGCTCCTTGCATTTTTCACAACTTTTCATGCTCCTCTCATTTTTCACACCTTTTCATGCTCCTTGCATTTTTCTCAACTTTTCATGCTCCTCGCATTTTTCACACCTTTTCATGCTCCTTGCATTTTTCAGACCTTTTCATGCTCCTGGTCTTTTTTTTTTTTTTTGCTCCTCGCATTTTTCACACCTTTTCATGTTCCTGGTCTTTTTTTTTTTTTTTTTTTTTTTTTTGCTCCTCGCATTTTTCACTCCTTTTCATATTCCTGGTCTTTTTTTTTTTTTTTCTCCTCGCATTTTTCACACCTTTTCATGCTCCTGGTCTTTTTTTTTTTTTTTCTCCTCGCATTTTTCACACCTTTTCATGCTCCTGGTCTTTTTTTTTTTTGCTCCTCGAATTTTTCACACCTTTGCATGCTCCTGGTCTTTTTTTTTTTTTTTTTTTTTTTTTGCTCCTCGCATTTTTCACACCTTTTCATGCTCCTGGTCTTTCTTTTTTTTTTTTTTTTTGATCCTCGCATTTTTCACACCGTTTCATGTTCCTGGTCTTTTTTTTTTTTTTTTTTTTTCCTCGCATTTTTCACACCTTTTCATGCTCGTGGTCTTTCTTTCTTTCTTTTTTTTTTTTTTTTTGCTCCTCGCATTTTTCACACCTTTTCATGCTCCTGGTCGTTTTTTTTTTTTTTTTTTGCTCCTCGCATTTTTCACACCTCTTCATGCTCCTCGCATTTTTCACAACTTTTCATGCTCGTCGCATTTTTCACACCTTTTCATGCTCCTGGTCTTTTTTTTTTTTTTTTTTTTTTTGCTCCTCGCATTTTTCACACCTTTTCATGCTCCTGGTCTTTCTTTTTTTTTTTTGCTCCTCGCATTTTTCACACCTTTTCATGCTCCTGGTCTTTCTTTTTTTTTTTTTTTTGATCCTCGCATTTTCCACACCTTTTCATGTTCCTGGTCTTTTTTTTTTTTTTTTTTTTTTCCTCGCATTTTTCACACCTTTTCATGCTCCTGGTCTTTCTTTCTTTCTTTTTTTTTTTTTTTTTGCTCCTCGCATTTTTCACACCTTTTCATGCTCCTGGTCTTTCTTTCTTCCTTTTTTTTTTTTTTTTTGCCTCGCATTTTTCACACCTTTTCATGCTCCTGGTCTTTTTTTTTTTTTTCTCCTCGCATTTTTCACACCTTTTCATGCTCCTGGTCTTTCTTTCTTTCTTTTTTTTTTTTTTTGCTCCTCGCATTTTTCACACCTTTTCATGCTCCTTGCATTTTTCACAACTTTTCATGCTCCTCTCATTTTTCACACCTTTTCATGCTCCTTGCATTTTTCTCAACTTTTCATGCTCCTCGCATTTTTCACACCTTTTCATGCTCCTTGCATTTTTCAGACCTTTTCATGCTCCTGGTCTTTCTTTTTTTTTTTTTGCTCCTCGCATTTTTCACACCTTTTCATGTTCCTGGTCTTTTTTTTTTTTTTTTTTCCTCGCATTTTTCACACCTTTTCATGCTCCTGGTCTTTTTTTTTTTTTCTCCTCGCATTTTTCACACCTTTTCATGCTCCTGGTCTTTTTTTTTTTTTTTTTGCTCCTCGAATTTTTCACACCTTTTCATGCTCCTGGTCTTTCTTTCTTTCTTTTTTTTATTTTTTTTGCTCCTCGCATTTTTCACACCTTTTCATGTTCCTGGTCTTTTTTTTTTTTTTTTTTTTTTTTGCTCCTCGCATTTTTCACACCTTTTCATGTTCCTGGTCTTTTTTTTTTTTTTTTTTTTTCCTCGCATTTTTCACAGCTTTTCATGCTCCTGGTCTTTTTTTTTTTTGCTCCTCGCATTTTTCACACCTTTTCATGCTCCTGGTCTTTCTTTCTTTCTTTTTTTTTTTTTTTGCTCCTCGCATTTTTCACACCTTTTCATATTCCTGGTCTTTTTTTTTTTTTTTTTTTCTCCTCGCATTTTTCACACCTTTTCATGCTCCTGGTCTTTTTTTTTTTTGCTCCTCGAATTTTTCACACCTTTGCATGCTTCTGGTCTTTTTTTTTTTTTTTTTTTTTTTTGCTCCTCGCTTTTTTCACACCTTTTCATGCTCCTGGTCTTTCTTTTTTTTTTTTTTTTTTTCCTCGCATTTTTCACACCTTTTCATGCTCCTGGTCTTTTTTTTTTTTTTTTTTGCTCCTCGAATTTTTCACACCTTTTCATGCTCCTCGCATTTTTCACACCTCTTCATGCTCCTCACATTTTTCACAACTTTTCATGCTCCTCGCATTTTTCACACCTTTTCATGCTCCTTGCATTTTTCACACCTTTTCATGCTCCTGGTCTTTCTTTTTTTTTTTTTGCTCCTCGCATTTTTCACACCTTTTCATGTTCCTGGTCTTTTTTTTTTTTTTTTTCCTCGCATTTTTCACACCTTTTCATGCTCCTGGTCTTTTTTTTTTTTTTCTCCTCGCATTTTTCACACCTTTTCATGCTCCTGGTCTTTTTTTTTTTTTTTTTTTTGCTCCTCGCTTTTTTCACACCTTTTCATGCTCCTGGTCTTTCTTTCTTTCTTTTTTTTTTTTTTTTTGCTCCTCGCATTTTTCACACCTTTTCATGTTCCTGGTCTTTTTTTTTTTTTTTTTTTTTGCTCCTCGCACTTTTCACACCTTTTCATGCTCCTGGTCTTTCTTCCTTTCTTTTTTTTTTTTTTTTGCTCCTCGCATTTTTCACACCTTTTCATGTTCCTGGTCTTTTTTTTTTTTTTTTTTTTTGATCCTCGCATTTTTCACACCTTTTCATGTTCCTGGTCTTTTTTTTTTTTTTTTTTTCCTCGCATTTTTCACACCTTTTCATGCTCCTGGTCTTTTTTTTTTTTTTTTTTGCTCCTCGAATTTTTCACACCTTTTCATCCTCCTCGCATTTTTCACACCTATTCATGCTCCTCACATTTTTCACAACTTTTCATGCTTCTCGCATTTTTCACACCTTTTCATGCTCCTTGCATTTTTCACACCTTTTCATGCTCCTGGTCTTTCTTTTTTTTTTTTTGCTCCTCGCATTTTTCACACCTTTTCATGTTCCTGGTCTTTTTTTTTTTTTTTTTTTTTTTTGCTCCTCGCTTTTTTCACACCTTTTCATTTTCCTGGTCTTTTTTTTTTTTTTTCTCCTCGCATTTTTCACACCTTTTCATGCTCCTGGTCTTTTTTTTTTTTGCTCCTCGAATTTTTCACACCTTTGCATGCTCCTGCTCTTTTTTTTTTTTTTTTTTTTTTTTTTGCTCCTCGCATTTTTCACACCTTTTCATGCTCCTGGTCTTTCTTTTTTTTTTTTTTTTTGATCCTCGCATTTTTCACACCGTTTCATGTTCCTGGTCTTTTTTTTTTTTTTTTTTTTTTTTTCCTCGCATTTTTCACACCTTTTCATGCTCCTGGTCTTTCTTTCTTTCTTTTTTTTTTTTTTTTTTCTCCTCGCATTTTTCACACCTTTTCTTTCTCCTGGTCTTTTTTTTTTTTTTTTTTTTTGATCCTCGCATTTTTCACACCGTTTCATGTTCCTGGTCTTTTTTTTTTTTTTTTTTTTTTTCCTCGCATTTTTCACACCTTTTCATGCTCCTGGTCTTTCTTTCTTTCTTTTTTTTTTTTTTTTGCTCCTCGCATTTTTCACACCTTTTCATGCTCCTGGTCGTTTTTTTTTTTTTTTTTTTGCTCCTCGCATTTTTCACACCTCTTCATGCTCCTCGCATTTTTCACATCTTTTCATGCTCGTCGCTTTTTTCACACCTTTTCTTGCTCCTGGTCTTTTTTTTTTTTTTTTTTTTTTGCTCCTCGCATTTTTCACACCTTTTCATGCTCCTGGTCTTTCTTTTTTTTTTTTGCTCCTCGCATTTTTCACACCTTTTCATGCTCCTGGTCTTTCTTTTTTTTTTTTTTTTGATCCTCGCATTTTCCACACCTTTTCATGTTCCTGGTCTTTTTTTTTTTTTTTTTTTTTTCCTCGCATTTTTCACAGCTTTTCATGCTCCTGGTCTTTCTTTCTTTCATTTTTTTTTTTTTTTTCTCCTCGCATTTTTCACACCTTTTCATGCTCCTGGTCTTTTTTTTTTTTTTTATTGCTCCTCGAATTTTTCACACCTTTTCATGCTCCTCGCATTTTTCACACCTCTTCATGCTCCTCGCATTTTTCACAACTTTTCATGCTCGTCGCATTTTTCACACCTTTTCATGCTCCTGGTCTTTTTTTTTTTTTTTTTTTTTGCTCCTCGCATTTTTCACACCTTTTCATGCTCCTGGTCTTTCTTTTTTTTTTTTTTTTTTTTTGCTCCTCGCATTTTTCACACCTTTTCATGCTCCTGGTCTTTCTTTCTTTCTTTTTTTTTTTTTTTGCTCCTCGCATTTTTCACACCTTTTCATATTCCTGGTCTTTTTTTTTTTTTTTTTTTCTCCTCGCATTTTTCACACCTTTTCATGCTCCTGGTCTTTTTTTTTTTTGCTCCTCGAATTTTTCACACCTTTGCATGCTCCTGGTCTTTTTTTTTTTTTTTTTTGCTCCTCGCATTTTTCACACCTTTTCATGCTCCTGGTCTTTCTTTTTTTTTTTTTTTTTTTTTCCTCGCATTTTTCACACCTTTTCATGCTCCTGGTCTTTTTTTTTTTTTTTTTTGCTCCTCGAATTTTTCACACCTTTTCATGCTCCTCGCATTTTTCACACCTCTTCATGCTCCTCACATTTTTCACAACTTTTCATGCTCCTCGCATTTTTCACACCTTTTCATGCTCCTTGCATTTTTCACACCTTTTCATGCTCCTGGTCTTTCTTTTTTTTTTTTTGCTCCTCGCATTTTTCACACCTTTTCATGTTCCTGGTCTTTTTTTTTTTTTTTTCCTCGCATTTTTCACACCTTTTCATGCTCCTGGTCTTTTTTTTTTTTTTCTCCTCGCATTTTTCACACCTTTTCATGCTCCTGGTCTTTTTTTTTTTTTTTTTTTTTCTCCTCGCATTTTTCACACCTTTTCATGCTCCTGGTCTTTCTTTCTTTCTTTTTTTTTTTTTTTTGCTCCTCGCATTTTTCACACCTTTTCATGTTCCTGGTCTTTTTTTTTTTTTTTTTTTTTTTTTGCTCCTCGCTTTTTTCACACCTTTTCATGCTCCTGGTCTTTCTTTCTTTCTTTTTTTTTTTTTTTTGCTCCTCGCATTTTTCACACCTTTTCATGTTCCTGGTCTGTTTTTTTTTTTTTTTTTCCTCGCATTTTTCACACCTTTTCATGCTCCTGGTTTTTTTTTTTTTTTTGCTCCTCGAATTTTTCACAACTTTTCATGCTCCTCGCATTTTTCACACCTCTTCATGCTCCTCTCATTTTTCACACCTTTTCATGCTCGTCGCATTTTTCACACCTTTTCATGCTCCTGGTCTTTTTTTTTTTTTTCCTCGCATTTTTCACACCTTTTCATGCTCCTGGTCTTTTTTTTTTTTTTTTTTTCCTCAAATTTTTCACACCTTTTCATGCTCCCCGCATTTTTCACACCTTTTCATGCTCCTGGTCTTTCTTTGTTTCTTTCTTTTTTTTTTTTGCTCCTCGCATTTTTCACACCTTTTCATGCTCCTGGTCTTTTTTTTTTTTTTTTTTTTTTCCTCGCATTTTTCACACATTTTCATGCTCCTGGTCTTTTTTTTTTTTTTTGCTCCTCGAATTTTTCACACCTTTTCATGCTCCTCGCATTTTTCACACCTCTTCATGCTCCTCGCATTTTTCACAACTTTTCATGCTCGTCGCATTTTTCACACCTTTTCATGCTCCTGGTCTTTCTTTTTTTTTTTTGCTCCTCGCATTTTTCACACCTTTTCATGCTCCTTGCATTTTTCACAACTTTTCATGCTCCTCTCATTTTTCACACCTTTTCATGCTCCTTGCATTTTTCTCAACTTTTCATGCTCCTCGCATTTTTCACACCTTTTCATGCTCCTTGCATTTTTCAGACCTTTTCATGCTCCTGGTCTTTCTTTTTTTTTTTTTGCTCCTCGCATTTTTCACACCTTTTCATGTTCCTGGTCTTTTTTTTTTTTTTTTTTTCCTCGCATTTTTCACACCTTTTCATGCTCCTGGTCTTTTTTTTTTTTTTCTCCTCGCATTTTTCACACCTTTTCATGCTCCTGGTCTTTTTTTTTTTTTTTTTGCTCCTCGAATTTTTCACACCTTTGCATGCTCCTGGTCTTTCTTTCTTTCTTTTTTTTATTTTTTTTGCTCCTCGCATTTTTCACACCTTTTCATGCTCCTGGTCTTTCTTTTTTTTTTTTTTTTTGATCCTCGCATTTTTCACACCGTTTCATGTTCCTGGTCTTTTTTTTTTTTTTTTTTTTTTTCCTCGCATTTTTCACACCTTTTCATGCTCCTGGTCTTTCTTTCTTTCTTTTTTTTTTTTTTTTGCTCCTCGCATTTTTCACACCTTTTCATGCTCCTGGTCGTTTTTTTTTTTTTTTTTTGCTCCTCGCATTTTTCACACCTCTTCATGCTCCTCGCATTTTTCACAACTTTTCATGCTCGTCGCATTTTTCACACCTTTTCATGCTCCTGGTCTTTTTTTTTTTTTTTTTTTTTTGCTCCTCGCATTTTTCACACCTTTTCATGCTCCTGGTCTTTCTTTTTTTTTTTTGCTCCTCGCATTTTTCACACCTTTTCATGCTCCTGGTCTTTCTTTTTTTTTTTTTTTTGATCCTCGCATTTTCCACACCTTTTCATGTTCCTGGTCTTTTTTTTTTTTTTTTTTTTTTCCTCGCATTTTTCACAGCTTTTCATGCTCCTGGTCTTTCTTTCTTTCTTTTTTTTTTTTTTTTTGCTCCTCGCATTTTTCACACCTTTTCATGCTCCTGGTCTTTTTTTTTTTTTTTATTGCTCCTCGAATTTTTCACACCTTTTCATGCTCCTCGCATTTTTCACACCTCTTCATGCTCCTCGCATTTTTCACAACTTTTCATGCTCGTCGCATTTTTCACACCTTTTCATGCTCCTGGTCTTTTTTTTTTTTTTTTTTTTTGCTCCTCGCATTTTTCACACCTTTTCATGCTCCTGGTCTTTCTTTTTTTTTTTTTTTTTTTTTGCTCCTCGCATTTTTCACACCTTTTCATGCTCCTGGTCTTTCTTTCTTTCTTTTTTTTTTTTTTTGCTCCTCGCATTTTTCACACCTTTTCATATTCCTGGTCTTTTTTTTTTTTTTTTTTTCTCCTCGCATTTTTCACACCTTTTCATGCTCCTGGTCTTTTTTTTTTTTGCTCCTCGAATTTTTCACACCTTTGCATGCTCCTGGTCTTTTTTTTTTTTTTTTTTTTTTTGCTCCTCGCTTTTTTCACACCTTTTCATGCTCCTGGTCTTTCTTTTTTTTTTTTTTTTTTTTCCTCGCATTTTTCACACCTTTTCATGCTCCTGGTCTTTTTTTTTTTTTTTTTTGCTCCTCGAATTTTTCACACCTTTTCATGCTCCTCGCATTTTTCACACCTCTTCATGCTCCTCACATTTTTCACAACTTTTCATGCTCCTCGCATTTTTCACACCTTTTCATGCTCCTGGTCTTTCTTTTTTTTTTTTTGCTCCTCGCTTTTTTCACCCCTTTTCATGTTCCTGGTCTTTTTTTTTTTTTTTTCCTCGCATTTTTCACACCTTTTCATGCTCCTGGTCTTTTTTTTTTTTTTCTCCTCGCATTTTTCACACCTTTTCATGCTCCTGGTCTTTTTTTTTTTTTTTTTTTTCTCCTCGCATTTTTCACACCTTTTCATGCTCCTGGTCTTTCTTTCTTTCTTTTTTTTTTTTTTTTGCTCCTCGTTTTTTTCACACCTTTTCATCTTCTTGTTCTTTTTTTTTTTTTTTTTTTTTTGCTCCTCGCATTTTTCACACCTTTTCATGTTCCTGGTCTGTTTTTTTTTTTTTTTTTCCTCGCATTTTTCACACCTTTTCATGCTCCTGGTTTTTTTTTTTTTTTTGCTCCTCGAATTTTTCACAAATTTTCATGCTCCTCGCATTTTTCACACCTCTTCATGCTCCTCTCATTTTTCACACCTTTTCATGCTCGTCGCATTTTTCACACCTTTTCATGCTCCTGGTCTTTCTTTTTTTTTTTTTTTTTGCTCCTCGCATTTTTCACACCTTTTCATGCTCCTGGTCTTTTTTTTTTTTTTCCTCGCATTTTTCACACCTTTTCATGCTCCTGGTCTTTTTTTTTTTTTTTTTTCCTCAAATTTTTCACACCTTTTCATGCTCCCCGCATTTTTCACACCTTTTCATGCTCCTGGTCTTTCTTTGTTTCTTTCTTTTTTTTTTTTGCTCCTCGCATTTTTCACACCTTTTCATGCTCCTGGTCTTTTTTTTTTTTTTTTTTTTTCCTCGCATTTTTCACCCCTTTTCATGCTCCTTGTCTTTTTTTTTTTTTTCTCCTCGCATTTTTCACACCTTTTCATGCTCCTGGTCTTTTTTTTTTTTTTTTTGCTCCTCGAATTTTTCACACCTTTTCATGCTCCTGGTCTTTCTTTCTTTCTTTTTTTTATTTTTTTTGCTCCTCGCATTTTTCACACCTTTTCATGCTCCTGGTCTTTCTTTTTTTTTTTTTTTTTGATCCTCGCATTTTTCACACCGTTTTTTGTTCCTGGTCTTTTTTTTTTTTTTTTTTTTTTTCCTCGCATTTTTCACACCTTTTCATGCTCCTGGTCTTTCTTTCTTTCTTTTTTTTTTTTTTTTGCTCCTCGCATTTTTCACACCTTTTCATGCTCCTGGTCGTTTTTTTTTTTTTTTTTTTGCTCCTCGCATTTTTCACACCTCTTCATGCTCCTCGCATTTTTCACAACTTTTCATGCTCGTCGCATTTTTCACACCTTTTCATGCTCCTGGTCTTTTTTTTTTTTTTTTTTTTTGCTCCTCGCATTTTTCACACCTTTTCATGCTCCTGGTCTTTCTTTTTTTTTTTTGCTCCTCGCATTTTTCACACCTTTTCATGCTCCTGGTCTTTCTTTTTTTTTTTTTTTTGATCCTCGCATTTTCCACACCTTTTCATGTTCCTGGTCTTTTTTTTTTTTTTTTTTTTTTCCTCGCATTTTTCACAGCTTTTCATGCTCCTGGTCTTTCTTTCTTTCTTTTTTTTTTTTTTTTTGCTCCTCGCATTTTTCACACCTTTTCATGCTCCTGGTCTTTTTTTTTTTTTTTATTGCTCCTCGAATTTTTCACACCTTTTCATGCTCCTCGCATTTTTCACACCTCTTCATGCTCCTCGCATTTTTCACAACTTTTCATGCTCGTCGCATTTTTCACACCTTTTCATGCTCCTGGTCTTTTTTTTTTTTTTTTTTTTTGCTCCTCGCATTTTTCACACCTTTTCATGCTCCTGGTCTTTCTTTTTTTTTTTTTTTTTTTTTGCTCCTCGCATTTTTCACACCTTTTCATGCTCCTGGTCTTTCTTTCTTTCTTTTTTTTTTTTTTTGCTCCTCGCATTTTTCACACCTTTTCATATTCCTGGTCTTTTTTTTTTTTTTTTTTTCTCCTCGCATTTTTCACACCTTTTCATGCTCCTGGTCTTTTTTTTTTTTGCTCCTCGAATTTTTCACACCTTTGCATGCTCCTGGTCTTTTTTTTTTTTTTTTTTTTTTTGCTCCTCGCATTTTTCACACCTTTTCATGCTCCTGGTCTTTCTTTTTTTTTTTTTTTTTTTTCCTCGCATTTTTCACACCTTTTCATGCTCCTGGTCTTTTTTTTTTTTTTTTTTGCTCCTCGAATTTTTCACACCTTTTCATGCTCCTCGCATTTTTCACACCTCTTCATGCTCCTCACATTTTTCACAACTTTTCATGCTCCTCGCATTTTTCACACCTTTTCATGCTCCTGGTCTTTCTTTTTTTTTTTTTGCTCCTCGCATTTTTCACACCTTTTCATGTTCCTGTTCTTTTTTTTTTTTTTTTCCTCGCATTTTTCACACCTTTTCATGCTCCTGGTCTTTTTTTTTTTTTTCTCCTCGCATTTTTCACACCTTTTCATGCTCCTGGTCTTTTTTTTTTTTTTTTTTTTCTCCTCGCATTTTTCACACCTTTTCATGCTCCTGGTCTTTCTTTCTTTCTTTTTTTTTTTTTTTTGCTCCTCGCATTTTTCACACCTTTTCATGTTCCTGGTCTTTTTTTTTTTTTTTTTTTTTTTGCTCCTCGCTTTTTTCACACCTTTTCATGTTCCTGGTCTGTTTTTTTTTTTTTTTTTCCTCGCATTTTTCACACCTTTTCATGCTCCTGGTTTTTTTTTTTTTTTTGCTCCTCGAATTTTTCACAAATTTTCATGCTCCTCGCATTTTTCACACCTCTTCATGCTCCTCTCATTTTTCACACCTTTTCATGCTCGTCGCATTTTTCACACCTTTTCATGCTCCTGGTCTTTCTTTTTTTTTTTTTTTTTGCTCCTCGCATTTTTCACACCTTTTCATGCTCCTGGTCTTTTTTTTTTTTTTCCTCGCATTTTTCACACCTTTTCATGCTCCTGGTCTTTTTTTTTTTTTTTTTTTCCTCAAATTTTTCACACCTTTTCATGCTCCCCGCATTTTTCACACCTTTTCATGCTCCTGGTCTTTCTTTGTTTCTTTCTTTTTTTTTTTTTCTCCTCGCATTTTTCACACCTTTTCATTCTCCTGGTCTTTTTTTTTTTTTTTTTTTTTCCTCGCATTTTTCACACATTTTCATGCTCCTGGTCTTTTTTTTTTTTTTTGCTCCTCGAATTTTTCACACCTTTTCATGCTCCTCGCATTTTTCACACCTCTTCATGCTCCTCGCATTTTTCACAACTTTTCATGCTCGTCGCATTTTTCACACCTTTTCATGCTCCTGGTCTTTCTTTTTTTTTTTTGCTCCTCGCATTTTTCACACCTTTTCATGCTCCTTGCATTTTTCACAACTTTTCATGCTCCTCTCATTTTTCACACCTTTTCATGCTCCTTGCATTTTTCTCAACTTTTCATGCTCCTCGCATTTTTCACACCTTTTCATGCTCCTTGCATTTTTCAGTCCTTTTCATGCTCCTGGTCTTTCTTTTTTTTTTTTTGCTCCTCGCATTTTTCACACCTTTTCATGTTACTGGTCTTTTTTTTTTTTTTTTTTCCTCGCATTTTTCACACCTTTTCATGCTCCTGGTCTTTTTTTTTTTTTGCTCCTCGCATTTTTCACACCTTTTCATGCTCCTGGTCTTTTTTTTTTTTTGCTCCTCGCATTTTTCACACCTTTTCATGTTCCTGGTCTTTTTTTTTTTTTTTTTTTCCTCGCATTTTTCACACCTTTTCATGCTCCTGGTCTTTTTTTTTTTTTCTCCTCGCATTTTTCACACCTTTTCATGCTCCTGGTCTTTTTTTTTTTTTTTTTGCTCCTCGAATTTTTCACACCTTTTCATGCTCCTGGTCTTTCTTTCTTTCTTTTTTTTATTTTTTTTGCTCCTCGCATTTTTCACACCTTTTCATGTTCCTGGTCTTTTTTTTTTTTTTTTTTTTTTTTGCTCCTCGCATTTTTCACACCTTTTCATGTTCCTGGTCTTTTTTTTTTTTTTTTTTTTTTTTCCTCGCATTTTTCACAGCTTTTCATGCTCCTGGTCTTTTTTTTTTTTGCTCCTCGCATTTTTCACACCTTTTCATGCTCCTGGTCTTTTTTTTTTTTGCTCCTCGAATTTTTCACACCTTTTCATGCTCCTGGTCTTTTTTTTTTTTTTTTTTTTTTGCTCCTCGCATTTTTCACACCTTTTCATGCTCCTGGTCTTTCTTTTTTTTTTTTTTTTTGATCCTCGCATTTTTCACACCTTTTCATGTTCCTGGTCTTTTTTTTTTTTTTTTTTCCTCGCATTTTTCACAGCTTTTCATGCTCCTGGTCTTTCTTTCTTTCTTTTTTTTTTTTTTTTTGCTCCTCGCATTTTTCACACCTTTTCATGCTCCTGGTCTTTTTTTTTTTTTTTTTTGCTCCTCGAATTTTTCACACCTTTTCATGCTCCTCGCATTTTTCACACCTATTCATGCTCCTCACATTTTTCACAACTTTTCATGCTTCTCGCATTTTTCACACCTTTTCATGCTCCTTGCATTTTTCACACCTTTTCATGCTCCTTGTCTTTCTTTTTTTTTTTTTTGCTCCTCGCATTTTTCACACCTTTTCATGTTCCTGGTCTTTTTTTTTTTTTTTTTTTTTTTTTGCTCCTCGCATTTTTCACACCTTTTCATATTCCTGGTCTTTTTTTTTTTTTTTTCTCCTCGCATTTTTCACACCTTTTCATGCTCCTGGTCTTTTTTTTTTTTGCTCCTCGAATTTTTCACACCTTTGCATGCTCCTGGTCTTTTTTTTTTTTTTTTTTTTTTTTTGCTCCTCGCATTTTTCACACCTTTTCATGCTCCTGGTCTTTCTTTTTTTTTTTTTTTTTTGATCCTCGCATTTTTCATACCTTTTCATGTTCCTGGTCTTTTTTTTTTTTTTTTTTTTTTTTTCCTCGCATTTTTCACCCCTTTTCATGCTCCTGGTCTTTCTTTCTTTTTTTTTTTTTTTTTTTTGCTCCTCGCATTTTTCACACCTTTTCATGCTCCTGGTCTTTCTTTTTTTTTTTTTTTTTGATCCTCGCATTTTTCACACCGTTTCATGTTCCTGGTCTTTTTTTTTTTTTTTTTTTTTTTCCTCCCATTTTTCACACCTTTTCATTCTCCTGGTCTTTCTTTTTTTTTTTTTTTTTTTTTTTTGCTCCTCGCATTTTTCACACCTTTTCATGCTCCTGGTCGTTTTTTTTTTTTTTTTTTGCTCCTCGCATTTTTCACACCTCTTCATGCTCCTCGCATTTTTCACAACTTTTCATGCTCGTCGCATTTTTCACACCTTTTCATGCTCCTGGTCTTTTTTTTTTTTTTTTTTTTTTTTTGCTCGTCGCATTTTTCACACCTTTTCATGCTCCTGGTCTTTCTTTTTTTTTTTTGCTCCTCGCATTTTTCACACCTTTTCATGCTCCTGGTCTTTCTTTTTTTTTTTTTTTGATCCTCGCATTTTCCACACCTTTTCATGTTCCTGGTCTTTTTTTTTTTTTTTTTTTTTTCCTCGCATTTTTCACACCTTTTCATGCTCCTGGTCTTTCTTTCTTTCTTTTTTTTTTCTTTTTTGCTCCTCGCATTTTTCACACCTTTTCATGCTCCTGGTCTTTTTTTTTTTTTTTATTGCTCCTCGAATTTTTCACACCTTTTCATGCTCCTCGCATTTTTCACACCTCTTCATGCTCCTCGCATTTTTCCCACCTTTTCATGCTCGTCGCATTTTTCACACCTTTTCATGCTCCTGGTCTTTTTTTTTTTTTTTTTTTTTTTGCTCCTCGCATTTTTCACACCTTTTCATGCTCCTGGTCTTTCTTTTTTTTTTTTTTTTTTTTTTGCTCCTCGCATTTTTCACACCTTTTCATGCTCCTGGTCTTTCTTTCTTTCTTTTTTTTTTTTTTTGCTCCTCGCATTTTTCACACCTTTTCATATTCCTGGTCTTTTTTTTTTTTTTTTTTTTCTCCTCGCATTTTTCACACCTTTTCATGCTCCTGGTCTTTTTTTTTTTTGCTCCTCGAATTTTTCACACCTTTGCATGCTCCTGGTCTTTTTTTTTTTTTTTTTTTTTTTTGCTCCTCGCATTTTTCACACCTTTTCATGCTCCTGGTCTTTCTTTTTTTTTTTTTTTTTTTTTCCTCGCATTTTTCACACCTTTTCATGCTCCTGGTCTTTTTTTTTTTTTTTTTGCTCCTCGAATTTTTCACACCTTTTCATGCTCCTCGCATTTTTCACACCTCTTCATGCTCCTCACATTTTTCACAACTTTTCATGCTCCTCGCATTTTTCACACCTTTTCATGCTCCTTGCATTTTTCACACCTTTTCATGCTCCTGGTCTTTCTTTTTTTTTTTTTGCTCCTCGCTTTTTTCACACCTTTTCATGTTCCTGGTCTTTTTTTTTTTTTTTTCCTCGCATTTTTCACACCTTTTCATGCTCCTGGTCTTTTTTTTTTTTTTTCTCCTCGCATTTTTCACACCTTTTCATGCTCCTGGTCTTTTTTTTTTTTTTTTTTTGCTCCTCGCATTTTTCACACCTTTTCATGCTCCTGGTCTTTCTTTCTTTCTTTTTTTTTTTTTTTTGCTCCTCGCATTTTTCACACCTTTTCATGTTCCTGGTCTTTTTTTTTTTTTTTTTTTTTGCTCCTCGCATTTTTCACACCTTTTCATGCTCCTGGTCTTTCTTTCTTTCTTTTTTTTTTTTTTTTGCTCCTCGAATTTTTCACACCTTTGCATGCTCCTGGTCTTTTTTTTTTTTTTTTTTTTTTGCTCCTCGCTTTTTTCACACCTTTTCATGCTCCTGGTCTTTCTTTTTTTTTTTTGCTCCTCGCATTTTTCACACCTTTTCATGCTCCTGGTCTTTTTTTTTTTTTTTATTGCTCCTCGAATTTTTCACACCTTTTCATGCTCCTCGCATTTTTCACACCTCTTCATGCTCCTCGCATTTTTCACAACTTTTCATGCTCGTCGCATTTTTCACACCTTTTCATGCTCCTGGTCTTTTTTTTTTTTTTTTTTTTTGCTCCTCGCATTTTTCACACCTTTTCATGCTCCTGGTCTTTCTTTCTTTCTTTTTTTTTTTTTTTTTGCTCCTCGCATTTTTCACACCTTTTCATGCTCCTGGTCTTTTTTTTTTTTTTTTTTGCTCCTCGAATTTTTCACACCTTTTCATGCTCCTCGCATTTTTCACACCTCTTCATGCTCCTCACATTTTTCACAACTTTTCATGCTTCTCGCATTTTTCACACCTTTTCATGCTCCTTGCATTTTTCACACCTTTTCATGCTCCTGGTCTTTCTTTTTTTTTTTTTGCTCCTCGCATTTTTCACACCTTTTCATGTTCCTGGTCTTTTTTTTTTTTTTTTTTTTTTTTGCTCCTCGCATTTTTCACACCTTTTCATATTCCTGGTCTTTTTTTTTTTTTTTTCTGCTCGCATTTTTCACACCTTTTCATGCTCCTGGTCTTTTTTTTTTTTGCTCCTCGAATTTTTCACACCTTTGCATGCTCCTGCTCTTTTTTTTTTTTTTTTTTTTTTTTGCTCCTCGCATTTTTCACCCCTTTTCATGCTCCTGGTCTTTCTTTTTTTTTTTTTTTTTGATCCTCGCATTTTTCACACCTTTTCATGTTCCTGATCTTTTTTTTTTTTTTTTTGCCTCGCATTTTTCACACCTTTTCATGCTCCTGGTCGTTTTTTTTTTTTTTTTTTTGCTCCTCGCATTTTTCACACCTCTTCATGCTCCTCGCATTTTTCACAACTTTTCATGCTCGTCGCATTTTTCACACTTTTTCATGCTCCTGGTCTTTCTTTTTTTTTTTTTGCTCCTCGCATTTTTCACACCTTTTCATGCTCCTGGTCTTTCTTTTTTTTTTTTTTTTGATCCTCGCTTTTTTCACACCTTTTCATGTTCCTGGTCTTTTTTTTTTTTTTTTTTCCTCGCATTTTTCACAGCTTTTCATGCTCCTGGTCTTTCTTTCTTTCTTTTTTTTTTTTTTTTTGCTCCTCGCATTTTTCACACCTTTTCATGCTCCTGGTCTTTTTTTTTTTTTTTTTTGCTCCTCGAATTTTTCACACCTTTTCATGCTCCTCGCATTTTTCACACCTATTCATGCTCCTCACATTTTTCACAACTTTTCATGCTTCTCGCATTTTTCACACCTTTTCATGCTCCTTGCATTTTTCACACCTTTTCATGCTCCTGGTCTTTCTTTTTTTTTTTTTGCTCCTCGCATTTTTCACACCTTTTCATGTTCCTGGTCTTTTTTTTTTTTTTTTTTTTTTTTTGCTCCTCGCATTTTTCACACCTTTTCATATTCCTGGTCTTTTTTTTTTTTTTCTCCTCGCATTTTTCACACCTTTTCATGCTCCTGGTCTTTTTTTTTTTTGCTCCTCGAATTTTTCACACCTTTGCATGCTCCTGGTCTTTTTTTTTTTTTTTTTGCTCCTCGCATTTTTCACACCTTTTCATGCTCCTGGTCTTTCTTTTTTTTTTTTTTTTTGATCCTCGCATTTTTCACACCGTTTCATGTTCCTGGTCTTTTTTTTTTTTTTTTTTTTTCCTCGCATTTTTCACACCTTTTCATGCTCCTGGTCTTTCTTTCTTTCTTTTTTTTTTTTTTTTGCTCCTCGCATTTTTCACACCTTTTCATGCTCCTGGTCTTTCTTTTTTTTTTTTTTTTTGATCCTCGCTTTTTTCACACCGTTTCATGTTCCTGGTCTTTTTTTTTTTTTTTTTTTCCTCGCATTTTTCACACCTTTTCATGCTCCTGGTCTTTCTTTCTTTCTTTTTTTTTTTTTTTTTGCTCCTCGCATTTTTCACACCTTTTCATGCTCCTGGTCGTTTTTTTTTTTTTTTTTTGATCCTCGCATTTTTCACACCGTTTCATGTTCCTGGTCTTTTTTTTTTTTTTTTTTTCCTCGCATTTTTCACACCTTTTCATGCTCCTGGTCTTTCTTTCTTTCTTTTTTTTTTTTTTTTTGCTCCTCGCATTTTTCACACCTTTTCATGCTCCTGGTCGTTTTTTTTTTTTTTTTTTGCTCCTCGCATTTTTCACACCTCTTCATGCTCCTCGTATTTTTCACAACTTTTCATGCTCGTCGCATTTTTCACACCTTTTCATGCTCCTGGTCTTTTTTTTTTTTTTTTTTTTTTTGCTCCTCGCATTTTTCACACCTTTTCATATTCCTGGTCTTTTTTTTTTTTTTTTCTCCTCGCATTTTTCACACCTTTTCATGCTCCTGGTCTTTTTTTTTTTTGCTCCTCGAATTTTTCACACCTTTGCATGCTCCTGCTCTTTTTTTTTTTTTTTTTTTTTTTTTCTCCTCGCTTTTTTCACACCTTTTCATGCTCCTGGTCTTTTTTTTTTTTTTTTTTTTTTGCTCCTCGCATTTTTCACACCTTTTCATGTTCCTGATCTTTTTTTTTTTTTTTTTGCCTCGCATTTTTCACACCTTTTCATGCTCCTGGTCGTTTTTTTTTTTTTTTTTTGCTCCTCGCATTTTTCACACCTCTTCATGCTCCTCGCATTTTTCACAACTTTTCATGCTCCTCGAATTTTTCACACCTTTGCATGCTCCTGCTCTTTTTTTTTTTTTTTTTTTTTTTTTCTCCTCGCATTTTTCACACCTTTTCATGCTCCTGGTCTTTCTTTTTTTTTTTTTTTTTGATCCTCGCATTTTTCACACCTTTTCATGTTCCTGGTCTTTTTTTTTTTTTTTTTTTCCTCGCATTTTTCACAGCTTTTCATGCTCCTGGTCTTTCTTTCTTTCTTTTTTTTTTTTTTTTTGCTCCTCGCATATTTCACACCTTTTCATGCTCCTGGTCTTTTTTTTTTTTTTTTTTGCTCCTCGAATTTTTCACACCTTTTCATGCTCCTCGCATTTTTCACACCTATTCATGCTCCTCACATTTTTCACAACTTTTCATGCTTCTCGCATTTTTCACACCTTTTCATGCTCCTTGCATTTTTCACACCTTTTCATGCTCCTGGTCTTTCTTTTTTTTTTTTTGCTCCTCGCATTTTTCACACCTTTTCATGTTCCTGGTCTTTTTTTTTTTTTTTTTTTTTTTTTGCTCCTCGCATTTTTCACACCTTTTCATATTCCTGGTCTTTTTTTTTTTTTTTTCTCCTCGCATTTTTCACACCTTTTCATGCTCCTGGTCTTTTTTTTTTTTGCTCCTCGAATTTTTCACACCTTTGCATGCTCCTGCTCTTTTTTTTTTTTTTTTTTTTTTTTTGCTCCTCGCATTTTTCACACCTTTTCATGCTCCTGGTCTTTCTTTTTTTTTTTTTTTTTGTTCCTCGCATTTTTCACACCGTTTCATGTTCCTGGTTTTTTTTTTTTTTTTTTTTTTTCCTCGCATTTTTCACACCTTTTCATGCTCCTGGTCTTTCTTTCTTTCTTTTTTTTTTTTTTTTGCTCCTCGCATTTTTCACACCTTTTCATGCTCCTGGTCTTTCTTTTTTTTTTTTTTTTTGATCCTCGCATTTTTCACACCGTTTCATGTTCCTGGTCTTTTTTTTTTTTTTTTTTTTCCTCGCATTTTTCACACCTTTTCATGCTCCTGGTCTTTCTTTCTTTCTTTTTTTTTTTTTTTTTGCTCCTCGCATTTTTCACACCTTTTCATGCTCCTGGTCGTTTTTTTTTTTTTTTTTTTGCTCCTCGCATTTTTCACACCTCTTCATGCTCCTCGCATTTTTCACAACTTTTCATGCTCCTCGCATTTTTCACACCTTTTCATGCTCCTGGTCTTTTTTTTTTTTTTTTTTTTTTGCTCCTCGCATTTTTCACACCTTTTCATGCTCCTGGTCTTTCTTTTTTTTTTTTTGCTCCTCGCATTTTTCACACCTTTTCATGTTCCTGGTCTTTTTTTTTTTTTTTTTTTTTTTTTTGCTCCTCGCATTTTTCACACCTTTTCATATTCCTGGTCTTTTTTTTTTTTTTTTCTCCTCGCATTTTTCACACCTTTTCATGCTCCTGGTCTTTTTTTTTTTTGCTCCTCGAATTTTTCACACCTTTGCATGCTCCTGCTCTTTTTTTTTTTTTTTTTTTTTTTTTGCTCCTCGCATTTTTCACACCTTTTCATGCTCCTGGTCTTTCTTTTTTTTTTTTTTTTTGATCCTCGCATTTTTCACACCTTTTCATGTTCCTGGTCTTTTTTTTTTTTTTTTTTTCCTCGCATTTTTCACAGCTTTTCATGCTCCTGGTCTTTCTTTCTTTCTTTTTTTTTTTTGCTCCTCGCATTTTTCACACCTTTTCATGCTCCTGGTCTTTTTTTTTTTTTTTTTTGCTCCTCGAATTTTTCACACCTTTTCATGCTCCTCGCATTTTTCACACCTATTCATGCTCCTCACATTTTTCACAACTTTTCATGCTTCTCGCATTTTTCACACCTTTTCATGCTCCTTGCATTTTTCACACCTTTTCATGCTCCTGGTCTTTCTTTTTTTTTTTTTGCTCCTCGCATTTTTCACACCTTTTCATGTTCCTGGTCTTTTTTTTTTTTTTTTTTTTTTTTTGCTCCTCGCATTTTTCACACCTTTTCATATTCCTGGTCTTTTTTTTTTTTTTTTCTCCTCGCATTTTTCACACCTTTTCATGCTCCTGGTCTTTTTTTTTTTTGCTCCTCGAATTTTTCACACCTTTGCATGCTCCTGGTCTTTTTTTTTTTTTTTTTTTTTTTTACTCCTCGCATTTTATACACCTTTTCATGCTCCTGGTCTTTTTTTTTTTTTTTTTTTTTGATCCTCGCATTTTTCACACCGTTTCATGTTCCTGGTCTTTTTTTTTTTTTTTTTTTTTCCTCGCATTTTTCACACCTTTTCATGCTCCTGGTCTTTCTTTCTTTCTTTTTTTTTTTTTTTTGCTCCTCGCATTTTTCACACCTTTTCATGCTCCTGGTCTTTCTTTTTTTTTTTTTTTTTGATCCTCGCATTTTTCACACCGTTTCATGTTCCTGGTCTTTTTTTTTTTTTTTTTTTTCCTCGCATTTTTCACACCTTTTCATGCTCCTGGTCTTTCTTTCTTTTTTTTTTTTTTTTTGCTCCTCGCATTTTTCACACCTTTTCATGCTCCTGGTTGTTTTTTTTTTTTTTTTTTTGCTCCTCGCATTTTTCACACCTCTTCATGCTCCTCGCATTTTTCACAACTTTTCATGCTCGTCGCATTTCTCACACCTTTTCATGCTCCTGGTCTTTTTTTTTTTTTTTTTTTTTTTGCTCCTCGCATTTTTCACACCTTTTCATGCTCCTGGTCTTTCTTTTTTTTTTTTGCTCCTCGCATTTTTCACACCTTTTCATGCTCCTGGTCTTTTTTTTTTTTTTTATTGCTCCTCGAATTTTTCACACCTTTTCATGCTCCTCGCATTTTTCACACCTCTTCATGCTCCTCGCATTTTTCACAACTTTTCATGCTCGTCGCATTTTTCACACCTTTTCATGCTCCTGGTCTTTTTTTTTTTTTTTTTTTTTGCTCCTCGCATTTTTCACACCTTTTCATGCTCCTGGTCTTTCTTTCTTTCTTTTTTTTTTTTTTTGCTCCTCGCTTTTTTCACACCTTTTCATTTTCCTTGTTTTTTTTTTTTTTTTTTTTTTCTCCTCGCATTTTTCACACCTTTTCATGCTCCTGGTCTTTTTTTTTTTTGCTCCTCGAATTTTTCACACCTTTGCATGCTCCTGGTTTTTTTTTTTTTTTTTTTTTGCTCCTCGCATTTTTCACACCTTTTCATGCTCCTGGTCTTTCTTTTTTTTTTTTTTTTTTTTTTCCTCGCATTTTTCACACCTTTTCATGCTCCTGGTCTTTTTTTTTTTTTTTTTTGCTCCTCGAATTTTTCACACCTTTTCATGCTCCTCGCATTTTTCACACCTCTTCATGCTCCTCACATTTTTCACAACTTTTCATGCTCCTCGCATTTTTCACACCTTTTCATGCTCCTTGCATTTTTCACACCTTTTCATGCTCCTGGTCTTTCTTTTTTTTTTTTTGCTCCTCGCATTTTTCACACCTTTTCATGTTCCTGGTCTTTTTTTTTTTTTTTTCCTCGCATTTTTCACACCTTTTCATGCTCCTGGTCTTTTTTTTTTTTTTCTCCTCGCATTTTTCATACCTTTTCATGCTCCTGGTCTTTTTTTTTTTTTTTTTTTGCTCCTCGCATTTTTCACACCTTTTCATGCTCCTGGTCTTTCTTTCTTTCTTTTTTTTTTTTTTTTGCTCCTCGCATTTTTCACACCTTTTCATGTTCCTGGTCTTTTTTTTTTTTTTTTTTTTTGCTCCTCGCATTTTTCACACCTTTTCATGCTCCTGGTCTTTCTTTCTTTCTTTTTTTTTTTTTTTTTGCTCCTCGCATTTTTCACACCTTTTCATGCTCCTGGTCTTTCTTTCTTCCTTTTTTTTTTTTTTTTGCTCCTCGAATTTTTCACACCTTTGCATGCTCCTGGTCTTTTTTTTTTTTTTTTTTTTTTTGCTCCTCGCATTTTTCACACCTTTTCATGCTCCTGGTCTTTCTTTTTTTTTTTTTTTTTTTTTTGTTCCTCGCATTTTTCACACCTTTTCATGCTCCTGGTCTTTTTTTTTTTTTTTTTTTTTTGCTCCTCGCATTTTTCACACCTTTTCATGCTCCTGGTCTTTCTTTTTTTTTTTTGCTCCTCGCATTTTTCACACCTTTTCATGCTCCTGGTCTTTCTTTTTTTTTTTTTTTTGATCCTCGCATTTTCCACACCTTTTCATGTTCCTGGTCTTTTTTTTTTTTTTTTTTTCTCCTCGCATTTTTCACAGCTTTTCATGCTCCTGGTCTT
Organism: Cervus elaphus; assembly: GCF_910594005.1. Taxonomy (NCBI): domain Eukaryota; kingdom Metazoa; phylum Chordata; class Mammalia; order Artiodactyla; family Cervidae; genus Cervus; species Cervus elaphus. The sequence goes on from NC_057838.1 coordinate 156,375, forward strand.
TCTTTCTTTCTTTTTTTTTTTTTTTTTGCTCCTCGCATTTTTCACACCTTTTCATGCTCCTGGTCTTTTTTTTTTTTTTTATTGCTCCTCGAATTTTTCACACCTTTTCATGCTCCTCGCATTTTTCACACCTCTTCATGCTCCTCGCATTTTTCACAACTTTTCATGCTCGTCGCGTTTTTCACCCCTTTTCATGCTCCTGGTCTTTTTTTTTTTTTTTTTTTTTGCTCCTCGCATTTTTCACACCTTTTCATGCTCCTGGTCTTTCTTTTTTTTTTTTTTTTTTTTTGCTCCTCGCATTTTTCACACCTTTTCATGCTCCTGGTCTTTCTTTCTTTCTTTTTTTTTTTTTTTGCTCCTCGCATTTTTCACACCTTTTCATATTCCTGGTCTTTTTTTTTTTTTTTTTTTCTCCTCGCATTTTTCACACCTTTTCATGCTCCTGGTCTTTTTTTTTTTTGCTCCTCGAATTTTTCACACCTTTGCATGCTCCTGGTCTTTTTTTTTTTTTTTTTTGCTCCTCGCATTTTTCACACCTTTTCATGCTCCTGGTCTTTCTTTTTTTTTTTTTTTTTTTTCCTCGCATTTTTCACACCTTTTCATGCTCCTGGTCTTTTTTTTTTTTTTTTTTGCTCCTCGAATTTTTCACACCTTTTCATGTTCCTGGTCTGTTTTTTTTTTTTTTTTTTCTCGCATTTTTCACACCTTTTCATGCTCCTGGTTTTTTTTTTTTTTTTGCTCCTCGAATTTTTCACAACTTTTCATGCTCCTCGCATTTTTCACACCTCTTCATGCTCCTCTCATTTTTCACACCTTTTCATGCTCGTCGCATTTTTCACACCTTTTCATGCTCCTGGTCTTTCTTTTTTTTTTTTTTTTTGCTCCTCGCATTTTTCACACCTTTTCATGCTCCTGGTCTTTTTTTTTTTTTTCCTCGCTTTTTTCACACCTTTTCATGCTCCTGGTCTTTTTTTTTTTTTTTTTTCCTCAAATTTTTCACACCTTTTCATGCTCCCCGCATTTTTCACACCTTTTCATGCTCCTGGTCTTTCTTTGTTTCTTTCTTTTTTTTTTTTGCTCCTCGCATTTTTCACACCTTTTCATGCTCCTGGTCTTTTTTTTTTTTTTTTTTTTTTCCTCGCATTTTTCACACATTTTCATGCTCCTGGTCTTTTTTTTTTTTTTTGCTCCTCGAATTTTTCACACCTTTTCATGCTCCTCGCATTTTTCACATCTCTTCACGCTCCTCGCATTTTTCACAACTTTTCATGCTCGTCGCATTTTTCACACCTTTTCATGCTCCTGGTCTTTCTTTTTTTTTTTTGCTCCTCGCATTTTTCACACCTTTTCATGCTCCTTGCATTTTTCACAACTTTTCATGCTCCTCTCATTTTTCACACCTTTTCATGCTCCTTGCATTTTTCTCAACTTTTCATGCTCCTCGCATTTTTCACACCTTTTCATGCTCCTTGCATTTTTCAGACCTTTTCATGCTCCTGGTCTTTCTTTTTTTTTTTTTGCTCCTCGCATTTTTCACACCTTTTCATGTTCCTGGTCTTTTTTTTTTTTTTTTTTTCCTCGCATTTTTCACACCTTTTCATGCTCCTGGTCTTTTTTTTTTTTTCTCCTCGCATTTTTCACACCTTTTCATGCTCCTGGTCTTTTTTTTTTTTTTTTTGCTCCTCGAATTTTTCACACCTTTTCATGCTCCTGGTCTTTCTTTCTTTCTTTTTTTTATTTTTTTTGCTCCTCGCATTTTTCACACCTTTTCATGCTCCTGGTCTTTCTTTTTTTTTTTTTTTTTGATCCTCGCATTTTTCACACCGTTTCATGTTCCTGGTCTTTTTTTTTTTTTTTTTTTTTTTCCTCGCATTTTTCACACCTTTTCATGCTCCTGGTCTTTCTTTCTTTCTTTTTTTTTTTTTTTTGCTCCTCGCATTTTTCACACCTTTTCATGCTCCTGGTCGTTTTTTTTTTTTTTTTTTGCTCCTCGCATTTTTCACACCTCTTCATGCTCCTCGCATTTTTCACAACTTTTCATGCTCGTCGCATTTTTCACACCTTTTCATGCTCCTGGTCTTTTTTTTTTTTTTTTTTTTTTGCTCCTCGCATTTTTCACACCTTTTCATGCTCCTGGTCTTTCTTTTTTTTTTTTGCTCCTCGCATTTTTCACACCTTTTCATGCTCCTGGTCTTTCTTTTTTTTTTTTTTTTGATCCTCGCATTTTCCACACCTTTTCATGTTCCTGGTCTTTTTTTTTTTTTTTTTTTTTTCCTCGCATTTTTCACAGCTTTTCATGCTCCTGGTCTTTCTTTCTTTCTTTTTTTTTTTTTTTTTGCTCCTCGCATTTTTCACACCTTTTCATGCTCCTGGTCTTTTTTTTTTTTTTTATTGCTCCTCGAATTTTTCACACCTTTTCATGCTCCTCGCATTTTTCACACCTCTTCATGCTCCTCGCATTTTTCACAACTTTTCATGCTCGTCGCATTTTTCACACCTTTTCATGCTCCTGGTCTTTTTTTTTTTTTTTTTTTTTGCTCCTCGCATTTTTCACACCTTTTCATGCTCCTGGTCTTTCTTTTTTTTTTTTTTTTTTTTTGCTCCTCGCATTTTTCACACCTTTTCATGCTCCTGGTCTTTCTTTCTTTCTTTTTTTTTTTTTTTGCTCCTCGCATTTTTCACACCTTTTCATATTCCTGGTCTTTTTTTTTTTTTTTTTTCTCCTCGCATTTTTCACACCTTTTCATGCTCCTGGTCTTTTTTTTTTTTGCTCCTCGAATTTTTCACACCTTTGCATGCTCCTGGTCTTTTTTTTTTTTTTTTTTTTTTTTCTCCTCGCTTTTTTCACACCTTTTCATGTTCCTGGTCTTTCTTTTTTTTTTTTTTTTTTTTTCCTCGCATTTTTCACACCTTTTCATGCTCCTGGTCTTTTTTTTTTTTTTTTTTGCTCCTCGAATTTTTCACACCTTTTCATGCTCCTCGCATTTTTCACACCTCTTCATGCTCCTCACATTTTTCACAACTTTTCATGCTCCTCGCATTTTTCACACCTTTTCATGCTCCTGGTCTTTCTTTTTTTTTTTTTGCTCCTCGCTTTTTTCACACCTTTTCATGTTCCTGGTCTTTTTTTTTTTTTTTTCCTCGCATTTTTCACACCTTTTCATGCTCCTGGTCTTTTTTTTTTTTTTCTCCTCGCATTTTTCACACCTTTTCATGCTCCTGGTCTTTTTTTTTTTTTTTTTTTTTCTCCTCGCATTTTTCACACCTTTTCATGCTCCTGGTCTTTCTTTCTTTCTTTTTTTTTTTTTTTTGCTCCTCGCATTTTTCACACCTTTTCATGTTCCTGGTCTTTTTTTTTTTTTTTTTTTTTTTGCTCCTCGCATTTTTCACACCTTTTCATGCTCCTGGTCTTTCTTTCTTTCTTTTTTTTTTTTTTTTGCTCCTCGCATTTTTCACACCTTTTCATGTTCCTGGTCTGTTTTTTTTTTTTTTTTTCCTCGCATTTTTCACACCTTTTCATGCTCCTGGTTTTTTTTTTTTTTTTGCTCCTCGAATTTTTCACAACTTTTCATGCTCCTCGCATTTTTCACACCTCTTCATGCTCCTCTCATTTTTCACACCTTTTCATGCTCGTCGCATTTTTCACACCTTTTCATGCTCCTGGTCTTTCTTTTTTTTTTTTTTTTTTGCTCCTCGCATTTTTCACACCTTTTCATGCTCCTGGTCTTTTTTTTTTTTTTCCTCGCATTTTTCACCCCTTTTCATGCTCCTGGTCTTTTTTTTTTTTTTTTTTTCCTCAAATTTTTCACACCTTTTCATGCTCCCCGCATTTTTCACACCTTTTCATGCTCCTGGTCTTTCTTTGTTTCTTTCTTTTTTTTTTTTTGCTCCTCGCATTTTTCACACCTTTTCATGCTCCTGGTCTTTTTTTTTTTTTTTTTTTTTTCCTCGCATTTTTCACACATTTTCATGCTCCTGGTCTTTTTTTTTTTTTTTGCTCCTCGAATTTTTCACACCTTTTCATGCTCCTCGCATTTTTCACACCTCTTCATGCTCCTCGCATTTTTCACAACTTTTCATGCTCGTCGCATTTTTCACACCTTTTCATGCTCCTGGTCTTTCTTTTTTTTTTTTGCTCCTCGCATTTTTCACACCTTTTCATGCTCCTTGCATTTTTCACAACTTTTCATGCTCCTCTCATTTTTCACACCTTTTCATGCTCCTTGCATTTTTCTCAACTTTTCATGCTCCTCGCATTTTTCACACCTTTTCATGCTCCTTGCATTTTTCAGACCTTTTCATGCTCCTGGTCTTTCTTTTTTTTTTTTTGCTCCTCGCATTTTTCACACCTTTTCATGTTCCTGGTCTTTTTTTTTTTTTTTTTTTCCTCGCATTTTTCACACCTTTTCATGCTCCTGGTCTTTTTTTTTTTTTCTCCTCGCATTTTTCACACCTTTTCATGCTCCTGGTCTTTTTTTTTTTTTTTTTGCTCCTCGAATTTTTCACACCTTTTCATGCTCCTGGTCTTTCTTTCTTTCTTTTTTTTATTTTTTTTGCTCCTCGCATTTTTCACACCTTTTCATGTTCCTGGTCTTTTTTTTTTTTTTTTTTTTTTTTGCTCCTCGCATTTTTCACACCTTTTCATGTTCCTGGTCTTTTTTTTTTTTTTTCCTCGCATTTTTCACAGCTTTTCATGCTCCTGGTCTTTTTTTTTTTTGCTCCTCGCATTTTTCACACCTTTTCATGCTCCTGGTCTTTTTTTTTTTTGCTCCTCGAATTTTTCACACCTTTTCATGCTCCTGGTCTTTTTTTTTTTTTTTTTTTTTTGCTCCTCGCATTTTTCACACCTTTTCATGCTCCTGGTCTTTCTTTTTTTTTTTTTTTTTGATCCTCGCATTTTTCACACCTTTTCATGTTCCTGGTCTTTTTTTTTTTTTTTTTTCCTCGCATTTTTCACAGCTTTTCATGCTCCTGGTCTTTCTTTCTTTCTTTTTTTTTTTTTTTTTGCTCCTCGCATTTTTCACACCTTTTCATGCTCCTGGTCTTTTTTTTTTTTTTTTTTGCTCCTCGAATTTTTCACACCTTTTCATGCTCCTCGCATTTTTCACACCTATTCATGCTCCTCACATTTTTCACAACTTTTCATGCTTCTCGCATTTTTCACACCTTTTCATGCTCCTTGCATTTTTCACACCTTTTCATGCTCCTTGTCTTTTTTTTTTTTTTTTTTTCTCCTCGCATTTTTCACACCTTTTCATGTTCCTGGTTTTTTTTTTTTTTTTTTTTTTTTTTTTGCTCCTCGCATTTTTCACACCTTTTCATATTCCTGGTCTTTTTTTTTTTTTTTTCTCCTCGCATTTTTCACACCTTTTCATGCTCCTGGTCTTTTTTTTTTTTGCTCCTCGAATTTTTCACACCTTTGCATGCTCCTGGTCTTTTTTTTTTTTTTTTTTGCTCCTCGCATTTTTCACACCTTTTCATGCTCCTGGTCTTTCTTTTTTTTTTTTTTTTTTTCCTCGCATTTTTCACACCTTTTCATGCTCCTGGTCTTTTTTTTTTTTTTTTTTGCTCCTCGAATTTTTCACACCTTTTCATGCTCCTCGCATTTTTCACACCTCTTCATGCTCCTCACATTTTTCACAACTTTTCATGCTCCTCGCATTTTTCACACCTTTTCATGCTCCTTGCATTTTTCACACCTTTTCATGCTCCTGGTCTTTCTTTTTTTTTTTTTGCTCCTCGCATTTTTCACACCTTTTCATGTTCCTGGTCTTTTTTTTTTTTTTTTCCTCGCATTTTTCACACCTTTTCATGCTCCTGGTCTTTTTTTTTTTTTTCTCCTCGCATTTTTCACACCTTTTCATGCTCCTGGTCTTTTTTTTTTTTTTTTTTTTCTCCTCGCATTTTTCACACCTTTTCATGCTCCTGGTCTTTCTTTCTTTCTTTTTTTTTTTTTTTTGCTCCTCGCATTTTTCACACCTTTTCATGTTCCTGGTCTTTTTTTTTTTTTTTTTTTTTTTGCTCCTCGCATTTTTCACACCTTTTCATGCTCCTGGTCTTTCTTTCTTTCTTTTTTTTTTTTTTTTGCTCCTCGCATTTTTCACACCTTTTCATGTTCCTGGTCTGTTTTTTTTTTTTTTTTTCCTCGCATTTTTCACACCTTTTCATGCTCCTGGTTTTTTTTTTTTTTTTGCTCCTCGAATTTTTCACAACTTTTCATGCTCCTCGCATTTTTCACACCTCTTCATGCTCCTCTCATTTTTCACACCTTTTCATGCTCGTCGCATTTTTCACACCTTTTCATGCTCCTGGTCTTTCTTTTTTTTTTTTTTTTTGCTCCTCGCATTTTTCACACCTTTTCATGCTCCTGGTCTTTTTTTTTTTTTTCCTCGCATTTTTCACACCTTTTCATGCTCCTGGTCTTTTTTTTTTTTTTTTTTCCTCAAATTTTTCACACCTTTTCATGCTCCCCGCATTTTTCACACCTTTTCATGCTCCTGGTCTTTCTTTTTTTTTTTTTTTTTGCTCCTCGCATTTTTCACACCTTTTCATGCTCCTGGTCTTTTTTTTTTTGCTCCTCGAATTTTTCACACCTTTTCATGCTCCTCGCATTTTTCACACCTCTTCATGCTCCTCGCATTTTTCACAACTTTTCATGCTCGTCGCATTTTTCACACCTTTTCATGCTCCTGGTCTTTCTTTTTTTTTTTTGCTCCTCGCATTTTTCACACCTTTTCATGCTCCTTGCATTTTTCACAACTTTTCATGCTCCTCTCATTTTTCACACCTTTTCATGCTCCTTGCATTTTTCTCAACTTTTCATGCTCCTCGCATTTTTCACACCTTTTCATGCTCCTTGCATTTTTCAGACCTTTTCATGCTCCTGGTCTTTCTTTTTTTTTTTTTGCTCCTCGCATTTTTCACACCTTTTCATGTTCCTGGTCTTTTTTTTTTTTTTTTTTTCCTCGCATTTTTCACACCTTTTCATGCTCCTGGTCTTTTTTTTTTTTTCTCCTCGCATTTTTCACACCTTTTCATGCTCCTGGTCTTTTTTTTTTTTTTTTTGCTCCTCGAATTTTTCACACCTTTTCATGCTCCTGGTCTTTCTTTCTTTCTTTTTTTTATTTTTTTTGCTCCTCGCATTTTTCACACCTTTTCATGCTCCTGGTCTTTCTTTTTTTTTTTTTTTTTGATCCTCGCATTTTTCACACCGTTTCATGTTCCTGGTCTTTTTTTTTTTTTTTTTTTTTTTCCTCGCATTTTTCACACCTTTTCATGCTCCTGGTCTTTCTTTCTTTCTTTTTTTTTTTTTTTTGCTCCTCGCATTTTTCACACCTTTTCATGCTCCTGGTCGTTTTTTTTTTTTTTTTTTGCTCCTCGCATTTTTCACACCTCTTCATGCTCCTCGCATTTTTCACAACTTTTCATGCTCGTCGCATTTTTCACACCTTTTCATGCTCCTGGTCTTTTTTTTTTTTTTTTTTTTTTGCTCCTCGCATTTTTCACACCTTTTCATGCTCCTGGTCTTTCTTTTTTTTTTTTGCTCCTCGCATTTTTCACACCTTTTCATGCTCCTGGTCTTTCTTTTTTTTTTTTTTTTGATCCTCGCATTTTCCACACCTTTTCATGTTCCTGGTCTTTTTTTTTTTTTTTTTTTTTTCCTCGCATTTTTCACAGCTTTTCATGCTCCTGGTCTTTCTTTCTTTCTTTTTTTTTTTTTTTTTGCTCCTCGCATTTTTCACACCTTTTCATGCTCCTGGTCTTTTTTTTTTTTTTTATTGCTCCTCGAATTTTTCACACCTTTTCATGCTCCTCGCATTTTTCACACCTCTTCATGCTCCTCGCATTTTTCACAACTTTTCATGCTCGTCGCATTTTTCACACCTTTTCATGCTCCTGGTCTTTTTTTTTTTTTTTTTTTTTGCTCCTCGCATTTTTCACACCTTTTCATGCTCCTGGTCTTTCTTTTTTTTTTTTTTTTTTTTTGCTCCTCGCATTTTTCACACCTTTTCATGCTCCTGGTCTTTCTTTCTTTCTTTTTTTTTTTTTTTGCTCCTCGCATTTTTCACACCTTTTCATATTCCTGGTCTTTTTTTTTTTTTTTTTTCTCCTCGCATTTTTCACACCTTTTCATGCTCCTGGTCTTTTTTTTTTTTGCTCCTCGAATTTTTCACACCTTTGCATGCTCCTGGTCTTTTTTTTTTTTTTTTTTTTTTTGCTCCTCGCATTTTTCACACCTTTTCATGCTCCTGGTCTTTCTTTTTTTTTTTTTTTTTTTTTCCTCGCATTTTTCACACCTTTTCATGCTCCTGGTCTTTTTTTTTTTTTTTTTTTCTCCTCGAATTTTTCACACCTTTTCATGCTCCTCGCATTTTTCACACCTCTTCATGCTCCTCACATTTTTCACATCTTTTCATGCTCCTCGCATTTTTCACACCTTTTCATGCTCCTGGTCTTTCTTTTTTTTTTTTTGCTCCTCGCATTTTTCACACCTTTTCATGTTCCTGGTCTTTTTTTTTTTTTTTTTCCTCGCATTTTTCACACCTTTTCATGCTCCTGGTCTTTTTTTTTTTTTTCTCCTCGCATTTTTCACACCTTTTCATGCTCCTGGTCTTTTTTTTTTTTTTTTTTTTCTCCTCGCATTTTTCACACCTTTTCATGCTCCTGGTCTTTCTTTCTTTCTTTTTTTTTTTTTTTTGCTCCTCGCATTTTTCACACCTTTTCATGTTCCTGGTCTTTTTTTTTTTTTTTTTTTTTTTGCTCCTCGCATTTTTCACACCTTTTCATGCTCCTGGTCTTTCTTTCTTTCTTTTTTTTTTTTTTTTGCTCCTCGTATTTTTCACACCTTTTCATGTTCCTGGTCTGTTTTTTTTTTTTTTTTTTCCTCGCATTTTTCACACCTTTTCATGCTCCTGGTTTTTTTTTTTTTTTTGCTCCTCGAATTTTTCACAACTTTTCATGCTCCTCGCATTTTTCACACCTCTTCATGCTCCTCTCATTTTTCACTCCTTTTCTTGCTCGTCGCATTTTTCACACCTTTTCATGCTCCTGGTCTTTCTTTTTTTTTTTTTTTTTGCTCCTCGCATTTTTCACACCTTTTCATGCTCCTGGTCTTTTTTTTTTTTTTCCTCGCATTTTTCACACCTTTTCATGCTCCTGGTCTTTTTTTTTTTTTTTTTTTCCTCAAATTTTTCACACCTTTTCATGCTCCCCGCATTTTTCACACCTTTTCATGCTCCTGGTCTTTCTTTGTTTCTTTCTTTTTTTTTTTTTGCTCCTCGCATTTTTCACACCTTTTCATGCTCCTGGTCTTTTTTTTTTTTTTTTTTTTTCCTCGCATTTTTCACACATTTTCATGCTCCTGGTCTTTTTTTTTTTTTTTGCTCCTCGAATTTTTCACACCTTTTCATGCTCCTCGCATTTTTCACACCTCTTCATGCTCCTCGCATTTTTCACAACTTTTCATGCTCGTCGCATTTTTCACACCTTTTCATGCTCCTGGTCTTTCTTTTTTTTTTTTGCTCCTCGCATTTTTCACACCTTTTCATGCTCCTTGCATTTTTCACAACTTTTCATGCTCCTCTCATTTTTCACACCTTTTCATGCTCCTTGCATTTTTCTCAACTTTTCATGCTCCTCGCATTTTTCACACCTTTTCATGCTCCTTGCATTTTTCAGACCTTTTCATGCTCCTGGTCTTTCTTTTTTTTTTTTTGCTCCTCGCATTTTTCACACCTTTTCATGTTCCTGGTCTTTTTTTTTTTTTTTTTTTCCTCGCATTTTTCACACCTTTTCATGCTCCTGGTCTTTTTTTTTTTTTCTCCTCGCATTTTTCACACCTTTTCATGCTCCTGGTCTTTTTTTTTTTTTTTTTGCTCCTCGAATTTTTCACACCTTTTCATGCTCCTGGTCTTTCTTTCTTTCTTTTTTTTATTTTTTTTGCTCCTCGCATTTTTCACACCTTTTCATGTTCCTGGTCTTTTTTTTTTTTTTTTTTTTTTTTTGCTCCTCGCATTTTTCACACCTTTTCATGTTCCTGGTCTTTTTTTTTTTTTTTCCTCGCATTTTTCACAGCTTTTCATGCTCCTGGTCTTTTTTTTTTTTGCTCCTCGCATTTTTCACACCTTTTCATGCTCCTGGTCTTTTTTTTTTTTGCTCCTCGAATTTTTCACACCTTTTCATGCTCCTGGTCTTTTTTTTTTTTTTTTTTTTTTGCTCCTCGCATTTTTCACACCTTTTCATGCTCCTGGTCTTTCTTTTTTTTTTTTTTTTTGATCCTCGCATTTTTCACACCTTTTCATGTTCCTGGTCTTTTTTTTTTTTTTTTTCCTCGCATTTTTCACAGCTTTTCATGCTCCTGGTCTTTCTTTCTTTCTTTTTTTTTTTTTTTTTTCTCCTCGCATTTTTCACACCTTTTCATGCTCCTGGTTTTTTTTTTTTTTTTTTTTTGCTCCTCGAATTTTTCACACCTTTTCATGCTCCTCGCATTTTTCACACCTATTCATGCTCCTCACATTTTTCACAACTTTTCATGCTTCTCGCATTTTTCACACCTTTTCATGCTCCTTGCATTTTTCACACCTTTTCATGCTCCTTGTCTTTCTTTTTTTTTTTTTTGCTCCTCGCATTTTTCACACCTTTTCATGTTCCTGGTCTTTTTTTTTTTTTTTTTTTTTTTTTGCTCCTCGCATTTTTCACACCTTTTCATATTCCTGGTCTTTTTTTTTTTTTTTTCTCCTCGCATTTTTCACACCTTTTCATGCTCCTGGTCTTTTTTTTTTTTGCTCCTCGAATTTTTCACACCTTTGCATGCTCCTGGTCTTTTTTTTTTTTTTTTTTTTTTTTGCTCCTCGCATTTTTCACACCTTTTCATGCTCCTGGTCTTTCTTTTTTTTTTTTTTTTTTGATCCTCGCATTTTTCATACCGTTTCATGTTCCTGGTCTTTTTTTTTTTTTTTTTTTTTTTCCTCGCATTTTTCACACCTTTTCATGCTCCTGGTCTTTCTTTCTTTCTTTTTTTTTTTTTTTTGCTCCTCGCATTTTTCACACCTTTTCATGCTCCTGGTCTTTCTTTTTTTTTTTTTTTTTGATCCTCGCATTTTTCACACCGTTTCATGTTCCTGGTCTTTTTTTTTTTTTTCCTCGCATTTTTCACACCTTTTCATGCTCCTGGTCTTTCTTTCTTTCTTTTTTTTTTTTTTTTGCTCCTCGCATTTTTCACACCTTTTCATGCTCCTGGTCGTTTTTTTTTTTTTTTTTTGCCTCGCATTTTTCACACCTTTTCATGCTCCTGGTCGTTTTTTTTTTTTTTTTTGCTCCTCGCATTTTTCACACCTCTTCATGCTCCTCGCATTTTTCACAACTTTTCATGCTCGTCGCATTTTTCACACCTTTTCATGCTCCTGGTCTTTTTTTTTTTTTTTTTTTTTTGCTCCTCGCATTTTTCACACCTTTTCATATTCCTGGTCTTTTTTTTTTTTTTTTCTCCTCGCATTTTTCACACCTTTTCATGCTCCTGGTCTTTTTTTTTTTTGCTCCTCGAATTTTTCACACCTTTGCATGCTCCTGCTCTTTTTTTTTTTTTTTTTTTTTTTTTCTCCTCGCATTTTTCACACCTTTTCATGCTCCTGGTCTTTCTTTTTTTTTTTTTTTTTGATCCTCGCATTTTTCACACCTTTTCATGTTCCTGGTCTTTTTTTTTTTTTTTTTTTCCTCGCATTTTTCACAGCTTTTCATGCTCCTGGTCTTTCTTTCTTTCTTTTTTTTTTTTTTTTTGCTCCTCGCATATTTCACACCTTTTCATGCTCCTGGTCTTTTTTTTTTTTTTTTTTGCTCCTCGAATTTTTCACACCTTTTCATGCTCCTCGCATTTTTCACACCTATTCATGCTCCTCACATTTTTCACAACTTTTCATGCTTCTCGCATTTTTCACACCTTTTCATGCTCCTTGCATTTTTCACACCTTTTCATGCTCCTGGTCTTTCTTTTTTTTTTTTTGCTCCTCGCATTTTTCACACCTTTTCATGTTCCTGGTCTTTTTTTTTTTTTTTTTTTTTTTTTTGCTCCTCGCATTTTTCACACCTTTTCATATTCCTGGTCTTTTTTTTTTTTTTTTCTCCTCGCATTTTTCACACCTTTTCATGCTCCTGGTCTTTTTTTTTTTTGCTCCTCGAATTTTTCACACCTTTGCATGCTCCTGGTCTTTTTTTTTTTTTTTTTTTTTTTTTACTCCTCGCATTTTTCACACCTTTTCATGCTCCTGGTCTTTCTTTTTTTTTTTTTTTTTGATCCTCGCATTTTTCACACCGTTTCATGTTCCTGGTCTTTTTTTTTTTTTTTTTTTTTCCTCGCATTTTTCACACCTTTTCATGCTCCTGGTCTTTCTTTCTTTCTTTTTTTTTTTTTTTTGCTCCTCGCATTTTTCACACCTTTTCATGCTCCTGGTCTTTCTTTTTTTTTTTTTTTTTGATCCTCGCATTTTTCACACCGTTTCATGTTCCTGGTCTTTTTTTTTTTTTTTTTTTTCCTCGCATTTTTCACACCTTTTCATGCTCCTGGTCTTTCTTTCTTTTTTTTTTTTTTTTTGCTCCTCGCATTTTTCACACCTTTTCATGCTCCTGGTCGTTTTTTTTTTTTTTTTTTGCTCCTCGCATTTTTCACACCTCTTCATGCTCCTCGCATTTTTCACAACTTTTCATGCTCGTCGCATTTTTCACACCTTTTCATGCTCCTGGTCTTTTTTTTTTTTTTTTTTTTTTTTTTGCTCCTCGCATTTTTCACACCTTTTCATGCTCCTGGTCTTTCTTTTTTTTTTTTGCTCCTCGCATTTTTCACACCTTTTCATGCTCCTGGTCTTTTTTTTTTTTTTTTTTACTCCTCGAATTTTTCACACCTTTTCATGCTCCTTGCATTTTTCAAACTTTTTCATGCTCCTCGTCTTTTTTTTTTTTTTGCTCCTCGCATTTTTCACACCTTTTCATGCTCCTGGTCTTTCTTTTTTTTTTTTTGCTCCTCGCATTTTTCACACCTTTTCATGTTCCTGGTCTTTTTTTTTTTTTTTTTTTTTTTTTTTGCTCCTCGCATTTTTCACACCTTTTCATATTCCTGGTCTTTTTTTTTTTTTTTTTCTCCTCGCATTTTTCACACCTTTTCATGCTCCTGGTCTTTTTTTTTTTTGCTCCTCGAATTTTTCACACCTTTGCATGCTCCTGCTCTTTTTTTTTTTTTTTTTTTTTTTTTTGCTCCTCTCATTTTTCACCCCTTTTCTTGCTCCTGGTCTTTCTTTTTTTTTTTTTTTTTGATCCTCGCATTTTTCACACCTTTTCATGTTCCTGGTCTTTTTTTTTTTTTTTTTTTCCTCGCATTTTTCACAGCTTTTCATGCTCCTGGTCTTTCTTTCTTTCTTTTTTTTTTTTGCTCCTCGCATTTTTCACACCTTTTCATGCTCCTGGTCTTTTTTTTTTTTTTTTTTGCTCCTCGAATTTTTCACACCTTTTCATGCTCCTCGCATTTTTCACACCTATTCATGCTCCTCACATTTTTCACAACTTTTCATGCTTCTCGCATTTTTCACACCTTTTCATGCTCCTTGCATTTTTCACACCTTTTCATGCTCCTGGTCTTTCTTTTTTTTTTTTTGCTCCTCGCATTTTTCACACCTTTTCATGTTCCTGGTCTTTTTTTTTTTTTTTTTTTTTTTTTTGCTCCTCGCATTTTTCACACCTTTTCATATTCCTGGTTTTTTTTTTTTTTTTTTCTCCTCGCATTTTTCACACCTTTTCATGCTCCTGGTCTTTTTTTTTTTTGCTCCTCGAATTTTTCACACCTTTGCATGCTCCTGGTCTTTTTTTTTTTTTTTTTTTTTTTTACTCCTCGCATTTTATACACCTTTTCATGCTCCTGGTCTTTCTTTTTTTTTTTTTTTTTGATCCTCGCATTTTTCACACCGTTTCATGTTCCTGGTCTTTTTTTTTTTTTTTTTTTTTCCTCGCATTTTTCACACCTTTTCATGCTCCTGGTCTTTCTTTCTTTCTTTTTTTTTTTTTTTTGCTCCTCGCATTTTTCACACCTTTTCATGCTCCTGGTCTTTCTTTTTTTTTTTTTTTTTGATCCTCGCATTTTTCACACCGTTTCATGTTCCTGGTCTTTTTTTTTTTTTTTTTTTTTCCTCGCATTTTTCACACCTTTTCATGCTCCTGGTCTTTCTTTCTTTTTTTTTTTTTTTTTGCTCCTCGCTTTTTTCACACCTTTTCATGCTCCTGGTCGTTTTTTTTTTTTTTTTTTGCTCCTCGCATTTTTCACACCTCTTCATGCTCCTCGCATTTTTCACAACTTTTCATGCTCGTCGCATTTCTCACACCTTTTCATGCTCCTGGTCTTTTTTTTTTTTTTTTTTTTTTTGCTCCTCGCATTTTTCACCCCTTTTCATGCTCCTGGTCTTTTTTTTTTTTTTTATTGCTCCTCGAATTTTTCACACCTTTTCATGCTCCTCGCATTTTTCACACCTCTTCATGCTCCTCGCATTTTTCACAACTTTTCATGCTCGTCGCATTTTTCACACCTTTTCATGCTCCTGGTCTTTTTTTTTTTTTTTTTTTTTGCTCCTCGCATTTTTCACTCCTTTTCATGCTCCTGGTCTTTCTTTCTTTCTTTTTTTTTTTTTTTGCTCCTCGCTTTTTTCCCACCTTTTCATATTCCTAGTCTTTTTTTTTTTTTTTTTTTTTCTCCTCGCATTTTTCACACCTTTTCATGCTCCTGGTCTTTTTTTTTTTTGCTCCTCGAATTTTTCACACCTTTGCATGCTTCTGGTTTTTTTTTTTTTTTTTTTTTTGCTCCTCGCATTTTTCACACCTTTTCATGCTCCTGGTCTTTTTTTTTTTTTTCCTCGCATTTTTCACACCTTTTCATGCTCCTGGTCTTTTTTTTTTTTTTTTTTTCCTCAAATTTTTCACACCTTTTCATGCTCCCCGCATTTTTCACACCTTTTCATGCTCCTGGTCTTTCTTTGTTTCTTTCTTTTTTTTTTTTTGCTCCTCGCATTTTTCACACCTTTTCATGCTCCTGGTCTTTTTTTTTTTTTTTTTTTTTTCCTCGCATTTTTCACACATTTTCATGCTCCTGGTCTTTTTTTTTTTTTTTGCTCCTCGAATTTTTCACACCTTTTCATGCTCCTCGCATTTTTCACACCTCTTCATGCTCCTCGCATTTTTCACAACTTTTCATGCTCGTCGCATTTTTCACACCTTTTCATGCTCCTGGTCTTTCTTTTTTTTTTTTGCTCCTCGCATTTTTCACACCTTTTCATGCTCCTTGCATTTTTCACAACTTTTCATGCTCCTCTCATTTTTCACACCTTTTCATGCTCCTTGCATTTTTCTCAACTTTTCATGCTCCTCGCATTTTTCACACCTTTTCATGCTCCTTGCATTTTTCAGACCTTTTCATGCTCCTGGTCTTTCTTTTTTTTTTTTTGCTCCTCGCATTTTTCACACCTTTTCATGTTCCTGGTCTTTTTTTTTTTTTTTTTTTCCTCGCATTTTTCACACCTTTTCATGCTCCTGGTCTTTTTTTTTTTTTCTCCTCGCATTTTTCACACCTTTTCATGCTCCTGGTCTTTTTTTTTTTTTTTTTGCTCCTCGAATTTTTCACACCTTTTCATGCTCCTGGTCTTTCTTTCTTTCTTTTTTTTATTTTTTTTGCTCCTCGCATTTTTCACACCTTTTCATGTTCCTGGTCTTTTTTTTTTTTTTTTTTTTTTTTGCTCCTCGCATTTTTCACACCTTTTCATGTTCCTGGTCTTTTTTTTTTTTTTTCCTCGCATTTTTCACAGCTTTTCATGCTCCTGGTCTTTTTTTTTTTTGCTCCTCGCATTTTTCACACCTTTTCATGCTCCTGGTCTTTTTTTTTTTTGCTCCTCGAATTTTTCACACCTTTTCATGCTCCTGGTCTTTTTTTTTTTTTTTTTTTTTTGCTCCTCGCATTTTTCACACCTTTTCATGCTCCTGGTCTTTCTTTTTTTTTTTTTTTTTGATCCTCGCATTTTTCACACCTTTTCATGTTCCTGGTCTTTTTTTTTTTTTTTTTTCCTCGCATTTTTCACAGCTTTTCATGCTCCTGGTCTTTCTTTCTTTCTTTTTTTTTTTTTTTTTGCTCCTCGCATTTTTCACACCTTTTCATGCTCCTGGTCTTTTTTTTTTTTTTTTTTGCTCCTCGAATTTTTCACACCTTTTCATGCTCCTCGCATTTTTCACACCTATTCATGCTCCTCACATTTTTCACAACTTTTCATGCTTCTCGCATTTTTCACACCTTTTCATGCTCCTTGCATTTTTCACACCTTTTCATGCTCCTTGTCTTTCTTTTTTTTTTTTTTGCTCCTCGCATTTTTCACACCTTTTCATGTTCCTGGTCTTTTTTTTTTTTTTTTTTTTTTTTTGCTCCTCGCATTTTTCACACCTTTTCATATTCCTGGTCTTTTTTTTTTTTTTTTCTCCTCGCATTTTTCACACCTTTTCATGCTCCTGGTCTTTTTTTTTTTTGCTCCTCGAATTTTTCACACCTTTGCATGCTCCTGGTCTTTTTTTTTTTTTTTTTTTTTTTTGCTCCTCGCATTTTTCACACCTTTTCATGCTCCTGGTCTTTCTTTTTTTTTTTTTTTTTTGATCCTCGCATTTTTCATACCGTTTCATGTTCCTGGTCTTTTTTTTTTTTTTTTTTTTTTTCCTCGCATTTTTCACACCTTTTCATGCTCCTGGTCTTTCTTTCTTTCTTTTTTTTTTTTTTTTGCTCCTCGCATTTTTCACACCTTTTCATGCTCCTGGTCTTTCTTTTTTTTTTTTTTTTTGATCCTCGCATTTTTCACACCGTTTCATGTTCCTGGTCTTTTTTTTTTTTTTCCTCGCATTTTTCACACCTTTTCATGCTCCTGGTCTTTCTTTCTTTCTTTTTTTTTTTTTTTTGCTCCTCGCATTTTTCACACCTTTTCATGCTCCTGGTCGTTTTTTTTTTTTTTTTTTTGCCTCCCCTTTTTCACACCTTTTTATGCTCCTTGTCGTTTTTTTTTTTTTTTTTGCTCCTCGCATTTTTCACACCTCTTCATGCTCCTCGCATTTTTCACAACTTTTCATGCTCGTCGCATTTTTCACACCTTTTCATGCTCCTGGTCTTTTTTTTTTTTTTTTTTTTTTGCTCCTCGCATTTTTCACACCTTTTCATATTCCTGGTCTTTTTTTTTTTTTTTTCTCCTCGCATTTTTCACACCTTTTCATGCTCCTGGTCTTTTTTTTTTTTGCTCCTCGAATTTTTCACACCTTTGCATGCTCCTGCTCTTTTTTTTTTTTTTTTTTTTTTTTTCTCCTCGCCTTTTTCACTCCTTTTCATTCTCCTGGTCTTTCTTTTTTTTTTTTTTTTTGCTCCTCGCATTTTTCACACCTTTTCATGTTCCTGGTCTTTTTTTTTTTTTTTTTTTCCTCGCATTTTTCACAGCTTTTCATGCTCCTGGTCTTTCTTTCTTTCTTTTTTTTTTTTTTTTTGCTCCTCGCATATTTCACACCTTTTCATGCTCCTGGTCTTTTTTTTTTTTTTTTTTGCTCCTCGAATTTTTCACACCTTTTCATGCTCCTCGCATTTTTCACACCTATTCATGCTCCTCACATTTTTCACAACTTTTCATGCTTCTCGCATTTTTCACACCTTTTCATGCTCCTTGCATTTTTCACACCTTTTCATGCTCCTGGTCTTTCTTTTTTTTTTTTTGCTCCTCGCATTTTTCACACCTTTTCATGTTCCTGGTCTTTTTTTTTTTTTTTTTTTTTTTTTGCTCCTCGCATTTTTCACACCTTTTCATATTCCTGGTCTTTTTTTTTTTTTTTTCTCCTCGCATTTTTCACACCTTTTCATGCTCCTGGTCTTTTTTTTTTTTGCTCCTCGAATTTTTCACACCTTTGCATGCTCCTGGTCTTTTTTTTTTTTTTTTTTTTTTTTTACTCCTCGCATTTTTCACACCTTTTCATGCTCCTGGTCTTTCTTTTTTTTTTTTTTTTTGATCCTCGCATTTTTCACACCGTTTCATGTTCCTGGTCTTTTTTTTTTTTTTTTTTTTTCCTCGCATTTTTCACACCTTTTCATGCTCCTGGTCTTTCTTTCTTTCTTTTTTTTTTTTTTTTGCTCCTCGCATTTTTCACACCTTTTCATGCTCCTGGTCTTTCTTTTTTTTTTTTTTTTTGATCCTCGCATTTTTCACACCGTTTCATGTTCCTGGTCTTTTTTTTTTTTTTTTTTTTCCTCGCATTTTTCACACCTTTTCATGCTCCTGGTCTTTCTTTCTTTTTTTTTTTTTTTTTGCTCCTCGCATTTTTCACACCTTTTCATGCTCCTGGTCGTTTTTTTTTTTTTTTTTTGCTCCTCGCATTTTTCACACCTCTTCATGCTCCTCGCATTTTTCACAACTTTTCATGCTCGTCGCATTTTTCACACCTTTTCATGCTCCTGGTCTTTTTTTTTTTTTTTTTTTTTTTTTGCTCCTCGCATTTTTCACACCTTTTCATGCTCCTGGTCTTTCTTTTTTTTTTTTGCTCCTCGCATTTTTCACACCTTTTCATGCTCCTGGTCTTTTTTTTTTTTTTTTTACTCCTCGAATTTTTCACACCTTTTCATGCTCCTTGCATTTTTCAAACTTTTTCATGCTCCTCGTCTTTTTTTTTTTTTTGCTCCTCGCATTTTTCACACCTTTTCATGCTCCTGGTCTTTTTTTTTTTTTTTTTGCTCCTCCCATTTTTCACACCTTTTCATTTTCCTGGTCTTTTTTTTTTTTTTTTTTTTTTTTTTGCTCCTCGCATTTTTCCCACCTTTTCATATTCCTGGTCTTTTTTTTTTTTTTTTCTCCTCGCATTTTTCACACCTTTTCATGCTCCTGGTCTTTTTTTTTTTTGCTCCTCGAATTTTTCACACCTTTGCATGCTCCTGCTCTTTTTTTTTTTTTTTTTTTTTTTTTGCTCCTCGCATTTTTCACACCTTTTCATGCTCCTGGTCTTTCTTTTTTTTTTTTTTTTTGATCCTCGCATTTTTCACACCTTTTCATGTTCCTGGTCTTTTTTTTTTTTTTTTTTTCCTCGCATTTTTCACAGCTTTTCATGCTCCTGGTCTTTCTTTCTTTCTTTTTTTTTTTTGCTCCTCGCATTTTTCACACCTTTTCATGCTCCTGGTCTTTTTTTTTTTTTTTTTTGCTCCTCGAATTTTTCACACCTTTTCATGCTCCTCGCATTTTTCACACCTATTCATGCTCCTCACATTTTTCACAACTTTTCATGCTTCTCGCATTTTTCACACCTTTTCATGCTCCTTGCATTTTTCACACCTTTTCATGCTCCTGGTCTTTCTTTTTTTTTTTTTGCTCCTCGCATTTTTCACACCTTTTCATGTTCCTGGTCTTTTTTTTTTTTTTTTTTTTTTTTTGCTCCTCGCATTTTTCACACCTTTTCATATTCCTGGTCTTTTTTTTTTTTTTTTCTCCTCGCATTTTTCACACCTTTTCATGCTCCTGGTCTTTTTTTTTTTTGCTCCTCGAATTTTTCACACCTTTGCATGCTCCTGGTCTTTTTTTTTTTTTTTTTTTTTTTTACTCCTCGCATTTTATACACCTTTTCATGCTCCTGGTCTTTCTTTTTTTTTTTTTTTTTGATCCTCGCATTTTTCACACCGTTTCATGTTCCTGGTCTTTTTTTTTTTTTTTTTTTTTCCTCGCATTTTTCACACCTTTTCATGCTCCTGGTCTTTCTTTCTTTCTTTTTTTTTTTTTTTTGCTCCTCGCATTTTTCACACCTTTTCATGCTCCTGGTCTTTCTTTTTTTTTTTTTTTTTGATCCTCGCATTTTTCACACCGTTTCATGTTCCTGGTCTTTTTTTTTTTTTTTTTTTTCCTCGCATTTTTCACACCTTTTCATGCTCCTGGTCTTTCTTTCTTTTTTTTTTTTTTTTTGCTCCTCGCATTTTTCACACCTTTTCATGCTCCTGGTCGTTTTTTTTTTTTTTTTTTGCTCCTCGCATTTTTCACACCTCTTCATGCTCCTCGCATTTTTCACAACTTTTCATGCTCGTCGCATTTCTCACACCTTTTCATGCTCCTGGTCTTTTTTTTTTTTTTTTTTTTTTTGCTCCTCGCATTTTTCACACCTTTTCATGCTCCTGGTCTTTCTTTTTTTTTTTTGCTCCTCGCATTTTTCACACCTTTTCATGCTCCTGGTCTTTTTTTTTTTTTTTATTGCTCCTCGAATTTTTCACACCTTTTCATGCTCCTCGCATTTTTCACACCTCTTCATGCTCCTCGCATTTTTCACAACTTTTCATGCTCGTCGCATTTTTCACACCTTTTCATGCTCCTGGTCTTTTTTTTTTTTTTTTTTTTTGCTCCTCGCATTTTTCACACCTTTTCATGCTCCTGGTCTTTCTTTCTTTCTTTTTTTTTTTTTTTGCTCCTCGCTTTTTTCACCCCTTTTCATTTTCCTTGTCTTTTTTTTTTTTTTTTTTTTCTCCTCGCTTTTTTCACACCTTTTCATGCTCCTGGTCTTTTTTTTTTTTGCTCCTCGAATTTTTCACACCTTTGCATGCTTCTGGTTTTTTTTTTTTTTTTTTTTTGCTCCTCGCATTTTTCACACCTTTTCATGCTCCTGGTCTTTCTTTTTTTTTTTTTTTTTTTTTTTCCTCGCATTTTTCACACCTTTTCATGCTCCTGGTCTTTTTTTTTTTTTTTTTTGCTCCTCGAATTTTTCACACCTTTTCATGCTCCTCGCATTTTTCACACCTCTTCATGCTCCTCACATTTTTCACAACTTTTCATGCTCCTCGCTTTTTTCACACCTTTTCTTGCTCCTTGCTTTTTTCACACCTTTTCTTGCTCCTGGTCTTTTTTTTTTTTTTTTTGCTCCTCGCATTTTTCACACCTTTTCATGTTCCTGGTCTTTTTTTTTTTTTTTTCCTCGCATTTTTCACACCTTTTCATGCTCCTGGTCTTTTTTTTTTTTTTCTCCTCGCATTTTTCATACCTTTTCATGCTCCTGGTCTTTTTTTTTTTTTTTTTTTGCTCCTCGCATTTTTCACACCTTTTCATGCTCCTGGTCTTTCTTTCTTTCTTTTTTTTTTTTTTTTGCTCCTCGCATTTTTCACACCTTTTCATGTTCCTGGTCTTTTTTTTTTTTTTTTTTTTTGCTCCTCGCATTTTTCACACCTTTTCATGCTCCTGGTCTTTCTTTCTTTCTTTTTTTTTTTTTTTTGCTCCTCGCATTTTTCACACCTTTTCATGCTCCTGGTCTTTCTTTCTTCCTTTTTTTTTTTTTTTTGCTCCTCGAATTTTTCACACCTTTGCATGCTCCTGGTCTTTTTTTTTTTTTTTTTTTTTTTGCTCCTTCCTTTTTTCCCCCCTTTTCTTTTTCTTTTTTTTTTTTTTTTTTTTTTGCTCCTCGCATTTTTCCCCCCTTTTCATGCTCCTGGTCTTTTTTTTTTTTTTTTTTTTTTGCTCCTCGCATTTTTCACACCTTTTCATGCTCCTGGTCTTTCTTTTTTTTTTTTGCTCCTCGCATTTTTCACACCTTTTCATGCTCCTGGTCTTTCTTTTTTTTTTTTTTTTGATCCTCGCATTTTCCACACCTTTTCATGTTCCTGGTCTTTTTTTTTTTTTTTTTTTCTCCTCGCATTTTTCACAGCTTTTCATGCTCCTGGTCTTTCTTTCTTTCTTTTTTTTTTTTTTTTTGCTCCTCGCATTTTTCACACCTTTTCATGCTCCTGGTCTTTTTTTTTTTTTTTATTGCTCCTCGAATTTTTCACACCTTTTCATGCTCCTCGCATTTTTCACACCTCTTCATTCTCCTCGCCTTTTTCACAACTTTTCATGCTCGTCGCGTTTTTCACACCTTTTCATGCTCCTGGTCTTTTTTTTTTTTTTTTTTTTTGCTCCTCGCATTTTTCACACCTTTTCATGCTCCTGGTCTTTCTTTTTTTTTTTTTTTTTTTTTGCTCCTCGCATTTTTCACACCTTTTCATGCTCCTGGTCTTTCTTTCTTTCTTTTTTTTTTTTTTTGCTCCTCGCATTTTTCACACCTTTTCATATTCCTGGTCTTTTTTTTTTTTTTTTTTTCTCCTCGCATTTTTCACACCTTTTCATGCTCCTGGTCTTTTTTTTTTTTGCTCCTCGAATTTTTCACACCTTTGCATGCTCCTGGTCTTTTTTTTTTTTTTTTTTGCTCCTCGCATTTTTCACACCTTTTCATGCTCCTGGTCTTTCTTTTTTTTTTTTTTTTTTTTCCTCGCATTTTTCACACCTTTTCATGCTCCTGGTCTTTTTTTTTTTTTTTTTTGCTCCTCGAATTTTTCACACCTTTTCATGCTCCTCGCATTTTTCACACCTCTTCATGCTCCTCACATTTTTCACAACTTTTCATGCTCCTCGCATTTTTCACACCTTTTCATGCTCCTTGCATTTTTCACACCTTTTCATGCTCCTGGTCTTTCTTTTTTTTTTTTTGCTCCTCGCATTTTTCACACCTTTTCATGTTCCTGGTCTTTTTTTTTTTTTTTTCCTCGCATTTTTCACACCTTTTCATGCTCCTGGTCTTTTTTTTTTTTTTCTCCTCGCATTTTTCACACCTTTTCATGCTCCTGGTCTTTTTTTTTTTTTTTTTTTTTCTCCTCGCATTTTTCACACCTTTTCATGCTCCTGGTCTTTCTTTCTTTCTTTTTTTTTTTTTTTTGCTCCTCGCATTTTTCACACCTTTTCATGTTCCTGGTCTTTTTTTTTTTTTTTTTTTTTTTGCTCCTCGCATTTTTCACACCTTTTCATGCTCCTGGTCTTTCTTTCTTTCTTTTTTTTTTTTTTTTGCTCCTCGCATTTTTCACACCTTTTCATGTTCCTGGTCTGTTTTTTTTTTTTTTTTTCCTCGCATTTTTCACACCTTTTCATGCTCCTGGTTTTTTTTTTTTTTTTGCTCCTCGAATTTTTCACAACTTTTCATGCTCCTCGCATTTTTCACACCTCTTCATGCTCCTCTCATTTTTCACACCTTTTCATGCTCGTCGCATTTTTCACACCTTTTCAATCTCCTGGTCTTTCTTTTTTTTTTTTTTTTTGCTCCTCGCATTTTTCACACCTTTTCATGCTCCTGGTCTTTTTTTTTTTTTTCCTCGCATTTTTCACACCTTTTCATGCTCCTGGTCTTTTTTTTTTTTTTTTTTCCTCAAATTTTTCACACCTTTTCATGCTCCCCGCATTTTTCACACCTTTTCATGCTCCTGGTCTTTCTTTGTTTCTTTCTTTTTTTTTTTTGCTCCTCGCATTTTTCACACCTTTTCATGCTCCTGGTCTTTTTTTTTTTTTTTTTTTTTTCCTCGCATTTTTCACACATTTTCATGCTCCTGGTCTTTTTTTTTTTTTTTGCTCCTCGAATTTTTCACACCTTTTCATGCTCCTCGCATTTTTCACACCTCTTCATGCTCCTCGCATTTTTCACAACTTTTCTTGCTCGTCGCATTTTTCACACCTTTTCATGCTCCTGGTCTTTCTTTTTTTTTTTTGCTCCTCGCATTTTTCACACCTTTTCATGCTCCTTGCATTTTTCACAACTTTTCATGCTCCTCTCATTTTTCACACCTTTTCATGCTCCTTGCATTTTTCTCAACTTTTCATGCTCCTCGCATTTTTCACACCTTTTCATGCTCCTTGCATTTTTCAGACCTTTTCATGCTCCTGGTCTTTCTTTTTTTTTTTTTGCTCCTCGCTTTTTTCACACATTTTCATGTTCCTGTTCTTTTTTTTTTTTTTTTTTTCCTCGCATTTTTCACACCTTTTCATGCTCCTGGTCTTTTTTTTTTTTTCTCCTCGCATTTTTCACACCTTTTCATGCTCCTGGTCTTTTTTTTTTTTTTTTTTGCTCCTCGAATTTTTCACACCTTTTCATGCTCCTGGTCTTTCTTTCTTTCTTTTTTTTATTTTTTTTGCTCCTCGCATTTTTCACACCTTTTCATGCTCCTGGTCTTTCTTTTTTTTTTTTTTTTTGATCCTCGCATTTTTCACACCGTTTCATGTTCCTGGTCTTTTTTTTTTTTTTTTTTTTTTTCCTCGCATTTTTCACACCTTTTCATGCTCCTGGTCTTTCTTTCTTTCTTTTTTTTTTTTTTTTGCTCCTCGCATTTTTCACACCTTTTCATGCTCCTGGTCGTTTTTTTTTTTTTTTTTTGCTCCTCGCATTTTTCACACCTCTTCATGCTCCTCGCATTTTTCACAACTTTTCATGCTCGTCGCATTTTTCACACCTTTTCATGCTCCTGGTCTTTTTTTTTTTTTTTTTTTTTTGCTCCTCGCATTTTTCACACCTTTTCATGCTCCTGGTCTTTCTTTTTTTTTTTTGCTCCTCGCATTTTTCACACCTTTTCATGCTCCTGGTCTTTCTTTTTTTTTTTTTTTTGATCCTCGCATTTTCCACACCTTTTCATGTTCCTGGTCTTTTTTTTTTTTTTTTTTTTTTCCTCGCATTTTTCACAGCTTTTCATGCTCCTGGTCTTTCTTTCTTTCTTTTTTTTTTTTTTTTTGCTCCTCGCATTTTTCACACCTTTTCATGCTCCTGGTCTTTTTTTTTTTTTTTATTGCTCCTCGAATTTTTCACACCTTTTCATGCTCCTCGCATTTTTCACACCTCTTCATGCTCCTCGCATTTTTCACAACTTTTCATGCTCGTCGCATTTTTCACACCTTTTCATGCTCCTGGTCTTTTTTTTTTTTTTTTTTTTTTGCTCCTCGCATTTTTCACACCTTTTCATGCTCCTGGTCTTTCTTTTTTTTTTTTTTTTTTTTTGCTCCTCGCATTTTTCACACCTTTTCATGCTCCTGGTCTTTCTTTCTTTCTTTTTTTTTTTTTTTGCTCCTCGCATTTTTCACACCTTTTCATATTCCTGGTCTTTTTTTTTTTTTTTTTTCTCCTCGCATTTTTCACACCTTTTCATGCTCCTGGTCTTTTTTTTTTTTGCTCCTCGAATTTTTCACACCTTTGCATGCTCCTGGTCTTTTTTTTTTTTTTTTTTTTTTTGCTCCTCGCATTTTTCACACCTTTTCATGCTCCTGGTCTTTCTTTTTTTTTTTTTTTTTTTTTCCTCGCATTTTTCACACCTTTTCATGCTCCTGGTCTTTTTTTTTTTTTTTTTTGCTCCTCGAATTTTTCACACCTTTTCATGCTCCTCGCATTTTTCACACCTCTTCATGCTGCTCACATTTTTCACAACTTTTCATGCTCCTCGCATTTTTCACACCTTTTCATGCTCCTGGTCTTTCTTTTTTTTTTTTTGCTCCTCGCATTTTTCACACCTTTTCATGTTCCTGGTCTTTTTTTTTTTTTTTTCCTCGCATTTTTCACACCTTTTCATGCTCCTGGTCTTTTTTTTTTTTTTCTCCTCGCATTTTTCACACCTTTTCATGCTCCTGGTCTTTTTTTTTTTTTTTTTTTTCTCCTCGCATTTTTCACACCTTTTCATGCTCCTGGTCTTTCTTTCTTTCTTTTTTTTTTTTTTTTTGCTTCTCGCATTTTTCACTCCTTTTCTTGTTCCTGGTCTTTTTTTTTTTTTTTTTTTTTTTGCTCCTCGCATTTTTCACACCTTTTCATGCTCCTGGTCTTTCTTTCTTTCTTTTTTTTTTTTTTTTGCTCCTCGCATTTTTCACACCTTTTCATGTTCCTGGTCTGTTTTTTTTTTTTTTTTTCCTCGCATTTTTCACACCTTTTCATGCTCCTGGTTTTTTTTTTTTTTTTGCTCCTCGAATTTTTCACAACTTTTCATGCTCCTCGCATTTTTCACACCTCTTCATGCTCCTCTCATTTTTCACACCTTTTCATGCTCGTCGCATTTTTCACACCTTTTCATGCTCCTGGTCTTTCTTTTTTTTTTTTTTTTTGCTCCTCGCATTTTTCACACCTTTTCATGCTCCTGGTCTTTTTTTTTTTTTTCCTCGCATTTTTCACACCTTTTCATGCTCCTGGTCTTTTTTTTTTTTTTTTTTCCTCAAATTTTTCACACCTTTTCATGCTCCCCGCATTTTTCACACCTTTTCATGCTCCTGGTCTTTCTTTGTTTCTTTCTTTTTTTTTTTTTGCTCCTCGCATTTTTCACACCTTTTCATGCTCCTGGTCTTTTTTTTTTTTTTTTTTTTTTCCTCGCATTTTTCACACATTTTCATGCTCCTGGTCTTTTTTTTTTTTTTTGCTCCTCGAATTTTTCACACCTTTTCATGCTCCTCGCATTTTTCACACCTCTTCATGCTCCTCGCATTTTTCACAACTTTTCATGCTCGTCGCATTTTTCACACCTTTTCATGCTCCTGGTCTTTCTTTTTTTTTTTTGCTCCTCGCATTTTTCACACCTTTTCATGCTCCTTGCATTTTTCACAACTTTTCATGCTCCTCTCATTTTTCACACCTTTTCATGCTCCTTGCATTTTTCTCAACTTTTCATGCTCCTCGCATTTTTCACACCTTTTCATGCTCCTTGCATTTTTCAGACCTTTTCATGCTCCTGGTCTTTCTTTTTTTTTTTTTGCTCCTCGCATTTTTCACACCTTTTCATGTTCCTGGTCTTTTTTTTTTTTTTTTTTTCCTCGCATTTTTCACACCTTTTCATGCTCCTGGTCTTTTTTTTTTTTTCTCCTCGCATTTTTCACACCTTTTCATGCTCCTGGTCTTTTTTTTTTTTTTTTTGCTCCTCGAATTTTTCACACCTTTTCATGCTCCTGGTCTTTCTTTCTTTCTTTTTTTTATTTTTTTTGCTCCTCGCATTTTTCACACCTTTTCATGTTCCTGGTCTTTTTTTTTTTTTTTTTTTTTTTTGCTCCTCGCATTTTTCACACCTTTTCATGTTCCTGGTCTTTTTTTTTTTTTTTCCTCGCATTTTTCACAGCTTTTCATGCTCCTGGTCTTTTTTTTTTTTGCTCCTCGCATTTTTCACACCTTTTCATGCTCCTGGTCTTTTTTTTTTTTGCTCCTCGAATTTTTCACACCTTTTCATGCTCCTGGTCTTTTTTTTTTTTTTTTTTTTTTGCTCCTCGCATTTTTCACACCTTTTCATGCTCCTGGTCTTTCTTTTTTTTTTTTTTTTTGATCCTCGCATTTTTCACACCTTTTCATGTTCCTGGTCTTTTTTTTTTTTTTTTTTCCTCGCATTTTTCACAGCTTTTCATGCTCCTGGTCTTTCTTTCTTTCTTTTTTTTTTTTTTTTTGCTCCTCGCATTTTTCACACCTTTTCATGCTCCTGGTCTTTTTTTTTTTTTTTTTTGCTCCTCGAATTTTTCACACCTTTTCATGCTCCTCGCATTTTTCACACCTATTCATGCTCCTCACATTTTTCACAACTTTTCATGCTTCTCGCATTTTTCACACCTTTTCATGCTCCTTGCATTTTTCACACCTTTTCATGCTCCTTGTCTTTCTTTTTTTTTTTTTTGCTCCTCGCATTTTTCACACCTTTTCATGTTCCTGGTCTTTTTTTTTTTTTTTTTTTTTTTTTGCTCCTCGCATTTTTCACACCTTTTCATATTCCTGGTCTTTTTTTTTTTTTTTTCTCCTCGCATTTTTCACACCTTTTCATGCTCCTGGTCTTTTTTTTTTTTTGCTCCTCGAATTTTTCACACCTTTGCATGCTCCTGGTCTTTTTTTTTTTTTTTTTTTTTTTTGCTCCTCGCATTTTTCACACCTTTTCATGCTCCTGGTCTTTCTTTTTTTTTTTTTTTTTTGATCCTCGCATTTTTCATACCGTTTCATGTTCCTGGTCTTTTTTTTTTTTTTTTTTTTTTTCCTCGCATTTTTCACACCTTTTCATGCTCCTGGTCTTTCTTTCTTTCTTTTTTTTTTTTTTTTGCTCCTCGCATTTTTCACACCTTTTCATGCTCCTGGTCTTTCTTTTTTTTTTTTTTTTTGATCCTCGCATTTTTCACACCGTTTCATGTTCCTGGTCTTTTTTTTTTTTTTCCTCGCATTTTTCACACCTTTTCATGCTCCTGGTCTTTCTTTCTTTCTTTTTTTTTTTTTTTTGCTCCTCGCATTTTTCACACCTTTTCATGCTCCTGGTCGTTTTTTTTTTTTTTTTTTTGCCTCGCATTTTTCACACCTTTTCATGCTCCTGGTCGTTTTTTTTTTTTTTTTTGCTCCTCGCATTTTTCACACCTCTTCATGCTCCTCGCATTTTTCACAACTTTTCATGCTCGTCGCATTTTTCACACCTTTTCATGCTCCTGGTCTTTTTTTTTTTTTTTTTTTTTTGCTCCTCGCATTTTTCACACCTTTTCATATTCCTGGTCTTTTTTTTTTTTTTTCTCCTCGCATTTTTCACACCTTTTCATGCTCCTGGTCTTTTTTTTTTTTGCTCCTCGAATTTTTCACACCTTTGCATGCTCCTGCTCTTTTTTTTTTTTTTTTTTTTTTTTTCTCCTCTCATTTTTCACCCCTTTTCATGCTCCTGGTCTTTCTTTTTTTTTTTTTTTTTGATCCTCGCATTTTTCACACCTTTTCATGCTCCTGGTCTTTTTTTTTTTTTTTTTTTCCTCGCATTTTTCACAGCTTTTCATGCTCCTGGTCTTTCTTTCTTTCTTTTTTTTTTTTTTTTTGCTCCTCGCATATTTCACACCTTTTCATGCTCCTGGTCTTTTTTTTTTTTTTTTTTGCTCCTCGAATTTTTCACACCTTTTCATGCTCCTCGCATTTTTCACACCTATTCATGCTCCTCACATTTTTCACAACTTTTCATGCTTCTCGCATTTTTCACACCTTTTCATGCTCCTTGCATTTTTCACACCTTTTCATGCTCCTGGTCTTTCTTTTTTTTTTTTTGCTCCTCGCATTTTTCACACCTTTTCATGTTCCTGGTCTTTTTTTTTTTTTTTTTTTTTTTTTGCTCCTCGCATTTTTCACACCTTTTCATATTCCTGGTCTTTTTTTTTTTTTTTTCTCCTCGCATTTTTCACACCTTTTCATGCTCCTGGTCTTTTTTTTTTTTGCTCCTCGAATTTTTCACACCTTTGCATGCTCCTGGTCTTTTTTTTTTTTTTTTTTTTTTTTTACTCCTCGCATTTTTCACACCTTTTCATGCTCCTGGTCTTTCTTTTTTTTTTTTTTTTTGATCCTCGCATTTTTCACACCGTTTCATGTTCCTGGTCTTTTTTTTTTTTTTTTTTTTTCCTCGCATTTTTCACACCTTTTCATGCTCCTGGTCTTTCTTTCTTTCTTTTTTTTTTTTTTTTGCTCCTCGCATTTTTCACACCTTTTCATGCTCCTGGTCTTTCTTTTTTTTTTTTTTTTTGATCCTCGCATTTTTCACACCGTTTCATGTTCCTGGTCTTTTTTTTTTTTTTTTTTTTCCTCGCATTTTTCACACCTTTTCATGCTCCTGGTCTTTCTTTCTTTTTTTTTTTTTTTTTGCTCCTCGCATTTTTCACACCTTTTCATGCTCCTGGTCGTTTTTTTTTTTTTTTTTTTGCTCCTCGCATTTTTCACACCTCTTCATGCTCCTCGCATTTTTCACAACTTTTCATGCTCGTCGCATTTTTCACACCTTTTCATGCTCCTGGTCTTTTTTTTTTTTTTTTTTTTTTTTTGCTCCTCGCATTTTTCACACCTTTTCATGCTCCTGGTCTTTCTTTTTTTTTTTTGCTCCTCGCATTTTTCACACCTTTTCATGCTCCTGGTCTTTTTTTTTTTTTTTATTGCTCCTCGAATTTTTCACACCTTTTCATGCTCCTCGCATTTTTCACACCTCTTCATGCTCCTCGCATTTTTCACAACTTTTCATGCTCGTCGCATTTTTCACACCTTTTCATGCTCCTGGTCTTTTTTTTTTTTTTTTTTTTTGCTCCTCGCATTTTTCACACCTTTTCATGCTCCTGGTCTTTCTTTCTTTCTTTTTTTTTTTTTTTGCTCCTCGCATTTTTCACACCTTTTCATATTCCTAGTCTTTTTTTTTTTTTTTTTTTTCTCCTCGCATTTTTCACACCTTTTCATGCTCCTGGTCTTTTTTTTTTTTGCTCCTCGAATTTTTCACACCTTTGCATGCTTCTGGTCTTTTTTTTTTTTTTTTTTTTTTTTGCTCCTCGCATTTTTCACTCCTTTTCATGCTCCTGGTCTTTCTTTTTTTTTTTTTTTTTTTTTCCTCGCATTTTTCACTCCTTTTCATGCTCCTGGTCTTTTTTTTTTTTTTTTTGCTCCTCGAATTTTTCACACCTTTTCATGCTCCTCGCATTTTTCACACCTCTTCATGCTCCTCACATTTTTCACAACTTTTCATGCTCCTCGCATTTTTCACACCTTTTCATGCTCCTTGCATTTTTCACACCTTTTCATGCTCCTGGTCTTTCTTTTTTTTTTTTTGCTCCTCGCATTTTTCACACCTTTTCATGTTCCTGGTCTTTTTTTTTTTTTTTTTTCCTCGCATTTTTCACACCTTTTCATGCTCCTGGTCTTTTTTTTTTTTTTGCTCCTCGAATTTTTCACACCTTTGCATGCTCCTGTTCTTTTTTTTTTTTTTTTTTTTTTTTACTCCTCGCATTTTATACACCTTTTCATGCTCCTGGTCTTTCTTTTTTTTTTTTTTTTTGATCCTCGCATTTTTCACACCGTTTCATGTTCCTGGTCTTTTTTTTTTTTTTTTTTTTTTCCTCGCATTTTTCACACCTTTTCATGCTCCTGGTCTTTCTTTCTTTCTTTTTTTTTTTTTTTTGCTCCTCGCATTTTTCACACCTTTTCATGCTCCTGGTCTTTCTTTTTTTTTTTTTTTTTGATCCTCGCATTTTTCACACCGTTTCATGTTCCTGGTCTTTTTTTTTTTTTTTTTTTTCCTCGCATTTTTCACACCTTTTCATGCTCCTGGTCTTTCTTTCTTTTTTTTTTTTTTTTTGCTCCTCGCATTTTTCACACCTTTTCATGCTCCTGGTCGTTTTTTTTTTTTTTTTTTGCTCCTCGCATTTTTCACACCTCTTCATGCTCCTCGCATTTTTCACAACTTTTCATGCTCGTCGCATTTCTCACACCTTTTCATGCTCCTGGTCTTTTTTTTTTTTTTTTTTTTTTTGCTCCTCGCATTTTTCACACCTTTTCATGCTCCTGGTCTTTCTTTTTTTTTTTTGCTCCTCGCATTTTTCACACCTTTTCATGCTCCTGGTCTTTTTTTTTTTTTTTATTGCTCCTCGAATTTTTCACACCTTTTCATGCTCCTCGCATTTTTCACACCTCTTCATGCTCCTCGCATTTTTCACAACTTTTCATGCTCGTCGCATTTTTCACACCTTTTCATGCTCCTGGTCTTTTTTTTTTTTTTTTTTTTTGCTCCTCGCATTTTTCACACCTTTTCATGCTCCTGGTCTTTCTTTCTTTCTTTTTTTTTTTTTTTGCTCCTCGCTTTTTTCACACCTTTTCATATTCCTAGTCTTTTTTTTTTTTTTTTTTTTCTCCTCGCATTTTTCACCCCTTTTCATGCTCCTGGTCTTTTTTTTTTTTGCTCCTCGAATTTTTCACACCTTTGCATGCTTCTGGTTTTTTTTTTTTTTTTTTTTTTGCTCCTCGCATTTTTCACACCTTTTCATGCTCCTGGTCTTTCTTTTTTTTTTTTTTTTTTTTTTCCTCGCATTTTTCACACCTTTTCATGCTCCTGGTCTTTTTTTTTTTTTTTTTTGCTCCTCGAATTTTTCACACCTTTTCATGCTCCTCGCATTTTTCACACCTCTTCATGCTCCTCACATTTTTCACAACTTTTCATGCTCCTCGCATTTTTCACACCTTTTCATGCTCCTTGCATTTTTCACACCTTTTCATGCTCCTGGTCTTTCTTTTTTTTTTTTTGCTCCTCGCATTTTTCACACCTTTTCATGTTCCTGGTCTTTTTTTTTTTTTTTTCCTCGCATTTTTCACACCTTTTCATGCTCCTGGTCTTTTTTTTTTTTTTCTCCTCGCATTTTTCATACCTTTTCATGCTCCTGGTCTTTTTTTTTTTTTTTTTTTGCTCCTCGCATTTTTCACACCTTTTCATGCTCCTGGTCTTTCTTTCTTTCTTTTTTTTTTTTTTTTGCTCCTCGCATTTTTCACACCTTTTCATGTTCCTGGTCTTTTTTTTTTTTTTTTTTTTTGCTCCTCGCATTTTTCACACCTTTTCATGCTCCTGGTCTTTCTTTCTTTCTTTTTTTTTTTTTTTTGCTCCTCGCATTTTTCACACCTTTTCATGCTCCTGGTCTTTCTTTCTTCCTTTTTTTTTTTTTTTTGCTCCTCGAATTTTTCACACCTTTGCATGCTCCTGGTCTTTTTTTTTTTTTTTTTTTTTTTGCTCCTCGCATTTTTCACACCTTTTCATGCTCCTGGTCTTTCTTTTTTTTTTTTTTTTTTTTTTTCTCCTCGCTTTTTTCACCCCTTTTCCCGCTCCTGGTCTTTTTTTTTTTTTTTTTTTTTTGCTCCTCGCATTTTTCACACCTTTTCATGCTCCTGGTCTTTCTTTTTTTTTTTTGCTCCTCGCATTTTTCACACCTTTTCATGCTCCTGGTCTTTCTTTTTTTTTTTTTTTTGATCCTCGCATTTTCCACACCTTTTCATGTTCCTGGTCTTTTTTTTTTTTTTTTTTTCTCCTCGCATTTTTCACCGCTTTTCCTGCTCCTGGTCTTTTTTTTTTTTTTTTTTTTTTTTTTTTTGCTCCTCGCATTTTTCACACCTTTTCATGCTCCTGGTCTTTTTTTTTTTTTTTATTGCTCCTCGAATTTTTCACACCTTTTCATGCTCCTCGCATTTTTCACACCTCTTCATGCTCCTCGCATTTTTCACAACTTTTCATGCTCGTCGCGTTTTTCACACCTTTTCATGCTCCTGGTCTTTTTTTTTTTTTTTTTTTTTGCTCCTCGCATTTTTCACACCTTTTCATGCTCCTGGTCTTTCTTTTTTTTTTTTTTTTTTTTTGCTCCTCGCATTTTTCACACCTTTTCATGCTCCTGGTCTTTCTTTCTTTCTTTTTTTTTTTTTTTGCTCCTCGCATTTTTCACACCTTTTCATATTCCTGGTCTTTTTTTTTTTTTTTTTTTCTCCTCGCATTTTTCACACCTTTTCATGCTCCTGGTCTTTTTTTTTTTTGCTCCTCGAATTTTTCACACCTTTGCATGCTCCTGGTCTTTTTTTTTTTTTTTTTTGCTCCTCGCATTTTTCACACCTTTTCATTCTCCTGGTCTTTTTTTTTTTTTTTTTTTTTTTTCCTCGCATTTTTCACACCTTTTCATGCTCCTGGTCTTTTTTTTTTTTTTTTTTGCTCCTCGAATTTTTCACACCTTTTCATGCTCCTCGCATTTTTCACACCTCTTCATGCTCCTCACATTTTTCACAACTTTTCATGCTCCTCGCATTTTTCACACCTTTTCATGCTCCTTGCATTTTTCACACCTTTTCATGCTCCTGGTCTTTCTTTTTTTTTTTTTGCTCCTCGCATTTTTCACACCTTTTCATGTTCCTGGTCTTTTTTTTTTTTTTTTCCTCGCATTTTTCACACCTTTTCATGCTCCTGGTCTTTTTTTTTTTTTTCTCCTCGCATTTTTCACACCTTTTCATGCTCCTGGTCTTTTTTTTTTTTTTTTTTTTCTCCTCGCATTTTTCACACCTTTTCATGCTCCTGGTCTTTCTTTCTTTCTTTTTTTTTTTTTTTTGCTCCTCGCATTTTTCACACCTTTTCATGTTCCTGGTCTTTTTTTTTTTTTTTTTTTTTTTGCTCCTCGCATTTTTCACACCTTTTCATGCTCCTGGTCTTTCTTTCTTTCTTTTTTTTTTTTTTTTGCTCCTCGCATTTTTCACACCTTTTCATGTTCCTGGTCTGTTTTTTTTTTTTTTTTTTCCTCGCATTTTTCACCCCTTTTCATGCTCCTTGTTTTTTTTTTTTTTTTTGCTCCTCGAATTTTTCACAACTTTTCATGCTCCTCGCATTTTTCACACCTCTTCATGCTCCTCTCATTTTTCACACCTTTTCATGCTCGTCGCATTTTTCACACTTTTTCATGCTCCTGGTCTTTCTTTTTTTTTTTTTTTTTGCTCCTCGCATTTTTCACACCTTTTCATGCTCCTGGTCTTTTTTTTTTTTTTCCTCGCATTTTTCACACCTTTTCATGCTCCTGGTCTTTTTTTTTTTTTTTTTTCCTCAAATTTTTCACACCTTTTCATGCTCCCCGCATTTTTCACACCTTTTCATGCTCCTGGTCTTTCTTTGTTTCTTTCTTTTTTTTTTTTGCTCCTCGCATTTTTCACACCTTTTCATGCTCCTGGTCTTTTTTTTTTTTTTTTTTTTTTTCCTCGCATTTTTCACACATTTTCATGCTCCTGGTCTTTTTTTTTTTTTTTGCTCCTCGAATTTTTCACACCTTTTCATGCTCCTCGCATTTTTCACACCTCTTCATGCTCCTCGCATTTTTCACAACTTTTCATGCTCGTCGCATTTTTCACACCTTTTCATGCTCCTGGTCTTTCTTTTTTTTTTTTGCTCCTCGCATTTTTCACACCTTTTCATGCTCCTTGCATTTTTCACAACTTTTCATGCTCCTCTCATTTTTCACACCTTTTCATGCTCCTTGCATTTTTCTCAAATTTTCATGCTCCTCGCATTTTTCACACCTTTTCATGCTCCTTGCATTTTTCAGACCTTTTCATGCTCCTGGTCTTTCTTTTTTTTTTTTTGCTCCTCGCATTTTTCACACCTTTTCATGTTCCTGGTCTTTTTTTTTTTTTTTTTTTCCTCGCATTTTTCACACCTTTTCATGCTCCTGGTCTTTTTTTTTTTTTCTCCTCGCATTTTTCACACCTTTTCATGCTCCTGGTCTTTTTTTTTTTTTTTTTGCTCCTCGAATTTTTCACACCTTTTCATGCTCCTGGTCTTTCTTTCTTTCTTTTTTTTATTTTTTTTGCTCCTCGCATTTTTCACACCTTTTCATGCTCCTGGTCTTTCTTTTTTTTTTTTTTTTTGATCCTCGCATTTTTCACACCGTTTCATGTTCCTGGTCTTTTTTTTTTTTTTTTTTTTTTTCCTCGCATTTTTCACACCTTTTCATGCTCCTGGTCTTTCTTTCTTTCTTTTTTTTTTTTTTTTGCTCCTCGCATTTTTCACACCTTTTCATGCTCCTGGTCGTTTTTTTTTTTTTTTTTTGCTCCTCGCATTTTTCACACCTCTTCATGCTCCTCGCATTTTTCACAACTTTTCATGCTCGTCGCATTTTTCACACCTTTTCATGCTCCTGGTCTTTTTTTTTTTTTTTTTTTTTTGCTCCTCGCATTTTTCACACCTTTTCATGCTCCTGGTCTTTCTTTTTTTTTTTTGCTCCTCGCATTTTTCACACCTTTTCATGCTCCTGGTCTTTCTT
Source organism: Cervus elaphus (assembly GCF_910594005.1). Lineage (NCBI taxonomy): Eukaryota > Metazoa > Chordata > Mammalia > Artiodactyla > Cervidae > Cervus > Cervus elaphus. Next base: position 191,753 of record NC_057838.1, read on the forward strand.
TTTTTTTTTTTTTTGATCCTCGCATTTTCCACACCTTTTCATGTTCCTGGTCTTTTTTTTTTTTTTTTTTTTTTCCTCGCATTTTTCACAGCTTTTCATGCTCCTGGTCTTTCTTTCTTTCTTTTTTTTTTTTTTTTTGCTCCTCGCATTTTTCACACCTTTTCATGCTCCTGGTCTTTTTTTTTTTTTTTATTGCTCCTCGAATTTTTCACACCTTTTCATGCTCCTCGCATTTTTCACACCTCTTCATGCTCCTCGCATTTTTCACAACTTTTCATGCTCGTCGCATTTTTCACACCTTTTCATGCTCCTGGTCTTTTTTTTTTTTTTTTTTTTTGCTCCTCGCATTTTTCACACCTTTTCATGCTCCTGGTCTTTCTTTTTTTTTTTTTTTTTTTTTGCTCCTCGCATTTTTCACACCTTTTCATGCTCCTGGTCTTTCTTTCTTTCTTTTTTTTTTTTTTTGCTCCTCGCATTTTTCACACCTTTTCATATTCCTGGTCTTTTTTTTTTTTTTTTTTCTCCTCGCATTTTTCACACCTTTTCATGCTCCTGGTCTTTTTTTTTTTTGCTCCTCGAATTTTTCACACCTTTGCATGCTCCTGGTCTTTTTTTTTTTTTTTTTTTTTTTGCTCCTCGCATTTTTCACACCTTTTCATGCTCCTGGTCTTTCTTTTTTTTTTTTTTTTTTTTTCCTCGCATTTTTCACACCTTTTCATGCTCCTGGTCTTTTTTTTTTTTTTTTTTGCTCCTCGAATTTTTCACACCTTTTCATGCTCCTCGCATTTTTCACACCTCTTCATGCTGCTCACATTTTTCACAACTTTTCATGCTCCTCGCATTTTTCACACCTTTTCATGCTCCTGGTCTTTCTTTTTTTTTTTTTGCTCCTCGCATTTTTCACACCTTTTCATGCTCCTGGTCTTTTTTTTTTTTTTTTCCTCGCATTTTTCACACCTTTTCATGCTCCTGGTCTTTTTTTTTTTTTTCTCCTCGCATTTTTCACACCTTTTCATGCTCCTGGTCTTTTTTTTTTTTTTTTTTTTTCTCCTCGCTTTTTTCACACCTTTTCATGCTCCTGGTCTTTCTTTCTTTCTTTTTTTTTTTTTTTTGCTCCTCGCATTTTTCCCCCCTTTTCATGTTCCTGGTCTTTTTTTTTTTTTTTTTTTTTTTGCTCCTCGCATTTTTCACACCTTTTCATGCTCCTGGTCTTTCTTTCTTTCTTTTTTTTTTTTTTTTGCTCCTCGCATTTTTCACACCTTTTCATGTTCCTGGTCTGTTTTTTTTTTTTTTTTTCCTCGCATTTTTCACACCTTTTCATGCTCCTGGTTTTTTTTTTTTTTTTGCTCCTCGAATTTTTCACAACTTTTCATGCTCCTCGCATTTTTCACACCTCTTCATGCTCCTCTCATTTTTCCCACCTTTTCATGCTCGTCGCATTTTTCACACCTTTTCATGCTCCTGGTCTTTCTTTTTTTTTTTTTTTTTGCTCCTCGCATTTTTCACACCTTTTCATGCTCCTAGTCTTTTTTTTTTTTTTCCTCGCATTTTTCACACCTTTTCATGCTCCTGGTCTTTTTTTTTTTTTTTTTTTCCTCAAATTTTTCACACCTTTTCATGCTCCCCGCATTTTTCACACCTTTTCATGCTCCTGGTCTTTCTTTGTTTCTTTCTTTTTTTTTTTTTGCTCCTCGCATTTTTCACACCTTTTCATGCTCCTGGTCTTTTTTTTTTTTTTTTTTTTTTCCTCGCATTTTTCACACATTTTCATGCTCCTGGTCTTTTTTTTTTTTTTTGCTCCTCGAATTTTTCACACCTTTTCATGCTCCTCGCATTTTTCACACCTCTTCATGCTCCTCGCATTTTTCACAACTTTTCTTGCTCGTCGCATTTTTCACACCTTTTCATGCTCCTGGTCTTTCTTTTTTTTTTTTGCTCCTCGCATTTTTCACACCTTTTCATGCTCCTTGCATTTTTCACAACTTTTCATGCTCCTCTCATTTTTCACACCTTTTCATGCTCCTTGCATTTTTCTCAACTTTTCATGCTCCTCGCATTTTTCACACCTTTTCATGCTCCTTGCATTTTTCAGACCTTTTCATGCTCCTGGTCTTTCTTTTTTTTTTTTTGCTCCTCGCATTTTTCACACCTTTTCATGTTCCTGGTCTTTTTTTTTTTTTTTTTTTCCTCGCATTTTTCACACCTTTTCATGCTCCTGGTCTTTTTTTTTTTTTCTCCTCGCATTTTTCACACCTTTTCATGCTCCTGGTCTTTTTTTTTTTTTTTTTGCTCCTCGAATTTTTCACACCTTTTCATGCTCCTGGTCTTTCTTTCTTTCTTTTTTTTATTTTTTTTGCTCCTCGCATTTTTCACACCTTTTCATGTTCCTGGTCTTTTTTTTTTTTTTTTTTTTTTTTTTGCTCCTCGCATTTTTCACACCTTTTCATGTTCCTGGTCTTTTTTTTTTTTTTTCCTCGCATTTTTCACAGCTTTTCATGCTCCTGGTCTTTTTTTTTTTTGCTCCTCGCATTTTTCACACCTTTTCATGCTCCTGGTCTTTTTTTTTTTTGCTCCTCGAATTTTTCACACCTTTTCATGCTCCTGGTCTTTTTTTTTTTTTTTTTTTTTTGCTCCTCGCATTTTTCACACCTTTTCATGCTCCTGGTCTTTCTTTTTTTTTTTTTTTTTGATCCTCGCATTTTTCACACCTTTTCATGTTCCTGGTCTTTTTTTTTTTTTTTTTTCCTCGCATTTTTCACAGCTTTTCATGCTCCTGGTCTTTCTTTCTTTCTTTTTTTTTTTTTTTTTGCTCCTCGCATTTTTCACACCTTTTCATGCTCCTGGTCTTTTTTTTTTTTTTTTTTGCTCCTCGAATTTTTCACACCTTTTCATGCTCCTCGCATTTTTCACACCTATTCATGCTCCTCACATTTTTCACAACTTTTCATGCTTCTCGCATTTTTCACACCTTTTCATGCTCCTTGCATTTTTCACACCTTTTCATGCTCCTTGTCTTTCTTTTTTTTTTTTTTGCTCCTCGCATTTTTCACACCTTTTCATGTTCCTGGTCTTTTTTTTTTTTTTTTTTTTTTTTTGCTCCTCGCATTTTTCACACCTTTTCATATTCCTGGTCTTTTTTTTTTTTTTTTCTCCTCGCATTTTTCACACCTTTTCATGCTCCTGGTCTTTTTTTTTTTTGCTCCTCGAATTTTTCACACCTTTGCATGCTCCTGGTCTTTTTTTTTTTTTTTTTTTTTTTTGCTCCTCGCATTTTTCACACCTTTTCATGCTCCTGGTCTTTCTTTTTTTTTTTTTTTTTTGATCCTCGCATTTTTCATACCGTTTCATGTTCCTGGTCTTTTTTTTTTTTTTTTTTTTTTTCCTCGCATTTTTCACACCTTTTCATGCTCCTGGTCTTTCTTTCTTTCTTTTTTTTTTTTTTTTGCTCCTCGCATTTTTCACACCTTTTCATGCTCCTGGTCTTTCTTTTTTTTTTTTTTTTTGATCCTCGCATTTTTCACACCGTTTCATGTTCCTGGTCTTTTTTTTTTTTTTCCTCGCATTTTTCACACCTTTTCATGCTCCTGGTCTTTCTTTCTTTCTTTTTTTTTTTTTTTTGCTCCTCGCATTTTTCACACCTTTTCATGCTCCTGGTCGTTTTTTTTTTTTTTTTTTGCCTCGCATTTTTCACACCTTTTCATGCTCCTGGTCGTTTTTTTTTTTTTTTTTGCTCCTCGCATTTTTCACACCTCTTCATGCTCCTCGCATTTTTCACAACTTTTCATGCTCGTCGCATTTTTCACACCTTTTCATGCTCCTGGTCTTTTTTTTTTTTTTTTTTTTTTGCTCCTCGCATTTTTCACACCTTTTCATATTCCTGGTCTTTTTTTTTTTTTTTTCTCCTCGCATTTTTCACACCTTTTCATGCTCCTGGTCTTTTTTTTTTTTGCTCCTCGAATTTTTCACACCTTTGCATGCTCCTGCTCTTTTTTTTTTTTTTTTTTTTTTTTTCTCCTCGCATTTTCACACCTTTTCATGCTCCTGGTCTTTCTTTTTTTTTTTTTTTTTGATCCTCGCATTTTTCACACCTTTTCATGTTCCTGGTCTTTTTTTTTTTTTTTTTTTCCTCGCATTTTTCACAGCTTTTCATGCTCCTGGTCTTTCTTTCTTTCTTTTTTTTTTTTTTTTTGCTCCTCGCATATTTCACACCTTTTCATGCTCCTGGTCTTTTTTTTTTTTTTTTTTGCTCCTCGAATTTTTCACACCTTTTCATGCTCCTCGCATTTTTCACACCTATTCATGCTCCTCACATTTTTCACAACTTTTCATGCTTCTCGCATTTTTCACACCTTTTCATGCTCCTTGCATTTTTCACACCTTTTCATGCTCCTGGTCTTTCTTTTTTTTTTTTTGCTCCTCGCATTTTTCACACCTTTTCATGTTCCTGGTCTTTTTTTTTTTTTTTTTTTTTTTTTGCTCCTCGCATTTTTCACACCTTTTCATATTCCTGGTCTTTTTTTTTTTTTTTTCTCCTCGCATTTTTCACACCTTTTCATGCTCCTGGTCTTTTTTTTTTTTGCTCCTCGAATTTTTCACACCTTTGCATGCTCCTGGTCTTTTTTTTTTTTTTTTTTTTTTTTTACTCCTCGCATTTTTCACACCTTTTCATGCTCCTGGTCTTTCTTTTTTTTTTTTTTTTTGATCCTCGCATTTTTCACACCGTTTCATGTTCCTGGTCTTTTTTTTTTTTTTTTTTTTTCCTCGCATTTTTCACACCTTTTCATGCTCCTGGTCTTTCTTTCTTTCTTTTTTTTTTTTTTTTGCTCCTCGCATTTTTCACACCTTTTCATGCTCCTGGTCTTTCTTTTTTTTTTTTTTTTTGATCCTCGCATTTTTCACACCGTTTCATGTTCCTGGTCTTTTTTTTTTTTTTTTTTTTCCTCGCATTTTTCACACCTTTTCATGCTCCTGGTCTTTCTTTCTTTTTTTTTTTTTTTTTGCTCCTCGCATTTTTCACACCTTTTCATGCTCCTGGTCGTTTTTTTTTTTTTTTTTTGCTCCTCGCATTTTTCACACCTCTTCATGCTCCTCGCATTTTTCACAACTTTTCATGCTCGTCGCATTTTTCACACCTTTTCATGCTCCTGGTCTTTTTTTTTTTTTTTTTTTTTTTTTGCTCCTCGCATTTTTCACACCTTTTCATGCTCCTGGTCTTTCTTTTTTTTTTTTGCTCCTCGCATTTTTCACACCTTTTCATGCTCCTGGTCTTTTTTTTTTTTTTTATTGCTCCTCGAATTTTTCACACCTTTTCATGCTCCTCGCATTTTTCACACCTCTTCATGCTCCTCGCATTTTTCACAACTTTTCATGCTCGTCGCATTTTTCACACCTTTTCATGCTCCTGGTCTTTTTTTTTTTTTTTTTTTTTGCTCCTCGCATTTTTCACACCTTTTCATGCTCCTGGTCTTTCTTTCTTTCTTTTTTTTTTTTTTTGCTCCTCGCATTTTTCACACCTTTTCATATTCCTAGTCTTTTTTTTTTTTTTTTTTTTCTCCTCGCATTTTTCACACCTTTTCATGCTCCTGGTCTTTTTTTTTTTTGCTCCTCGAATTTTTCACACCTTTGCATGCTTCTGGTCTTTTTTTTTTTTTTTTTTTTTTTTGCTCCTCGCATTTTTCACACCTTTTCATGCTCCTGGTCTTTCTTTTTTTTTTTTTTTTTTTTTCCTCGCTTTTTTCTCTCCTTTTCTTGCTCCTGGTCTTTTTTTTTTTTTTTTTGCTCCTCGAATTTTTCACACCTTTTCATGCTCCTCGCATTTTTCACACCTCTTCATGCTCCTCACATTTTTCACAACTTTTCATGCTCCTCGCATTTTTCACACCTTTTCATGCTCCTTGCATTTTTCACACCTTTTCATGCTCCTGGTCTTTCTTTTTTTTTTTTTGCTCCTCGCATTTTTCACACCTTTTCATGTTCCTGGTCTTTTTTTTTTTTTTTTTCCTCGCATTTTTCACACCTTTTCATGCTCCTGGTCTTTTTTTTTTTTTTCTCCTCGCATTTTTCACACCTTTTCATGCTCCTGGTCTTTTTTTTTTTTTTTTTTTGCTCCTCGCATTTTTCACACCTTTTCATGCTCCTGGTCTTTCTTTCTTTCTTTTTTTTTTTTTTTTGCTCCTCGCATTTTTCACACCTTTTCATGTTCCTGGTCTTTTTTTTTTTTTTTTTTTTTGCTCCTCGCATTTTTCACACCTTTTCATGCTCCTGGTCTTTCTTTCTTTCTTTTTTTTTTTTTTTTTGCTCCTCGCATTTTTCACACCTTTTCATGCTCCTGGTCTTTCTTTCTTCCTTTTTTTTTTTTTTTTGCTCCTCGAATTTTTCACACCTTTGCATGCTCCTGGTCTTTTTTTTTTTTTTTTTTTTTTGCTCCTCGCATTTTTCACACCTTTTCATGCTCCTGGTCTTTCTTTTTTTTTTTTTTTTTTTTTTGCTCCTCGCATTTTTCACACCTTTTCATGCTCCTGGTCTTTCTTTCTTCCTTTTTTTTTTTTTTTTGCTCCTCGAATTTTTCACACCTTTGCATGCTCCTGGTCTTTTTTTTTTTTTTTTTTTTTTGCTCCTCGCATTTTTCACACCTTTTCATGCTCCTGGTCTTTTTTTTTTTTTTTTTACTCCTCGAATTTTTCACACCTTTTCATGCTCCTTGCATTTTTCACACCTTTTCATGCTCCTGGTCTTTCTTTTTTTTTTTTTGCTCCTCGCATTTTTCACACCTTTTCATGTTCCTGGTCTTTTTTTTTTTTTTTTTTTTTTTTGCTCCTCGCATTTTTCACACCTTTTCATATTCCTGGTCTTTTTTTTTTTTTTTTCTCCTCGCATTTTTCACACCTTTTCATGCTCCTGGTCTTTTTTTTTTTTGCTCCTCGAATTTTTCACACCTTTGCATGCTCCTGGTCTTTTTTTTTTTTTTTTTTTTTTTTACTCCTCGCATTTTTCACACCTTTTCATGCTCCTGGTCTTTCTTTTTTTTTTTTTTTTTGATCCTCGCATTTTTCACACCGTTTCATGTTCCTGGTCTTTTTTTTTTTTTTTTTTTTTTTCCTCGCATTTTTCACACCTTTTCATGCTCCTGGTCTTTCTTTCTTTCTTTTTTTTTTTTTTTTGCTCCTCGCATTTTTCACACCTTTTCATGCTCCTGGTCTTTCTTTTTTTTTTTTTTTTTGATCCTCGCATTTTTCACACCGTTTCATGTTCCTGGTCTTTTTTTTTTTTTTTTTTTTCCTCGCATTTTTCACACCTTTTCATGCTCCTGGTCTTTCTTTCTTTTTTTTTTTTTTTTTGCTCCTCGCATTTTTCACACCTTTTCATGCTCCTGGTCGTTTTTTTTTTTTTTTTTTTGCTCCTCGCATTTTTCACACCTCTTCATGCTCCTCGCATTTTTCACAACTTTTCATGCTCGTCGCATTTTTCACACCTTTTCATGCTCCTGGTCTTTTTTTTTTTTTTTTTTTTTTTGCTCCTCGCATTTTTCACACCTTTTCATGCTCCTGGTCTTTCTTTTTTTTTTTTGCTCCTCGCATTTTTCACACCTTTTCATGCTCCTGGTCTTTTTTTTTTTTTTTATTGCTCCTCGAATTTTTCACACCTTTTCATGCTCCTCGCATTTTTCACACCTCTTCATGCTCCTCGCATTTTTCACAACTTTTCATGCTCGTCGCATTTTTCACACCTTTTCATGCTCCTGGTCTTTTTTTTTTTTTTTTTTTTTGCTCCTCGCCTTTTTCCCACCTTTTCATGCTCCTGGTCTTTCTTTTTTTTTTTTTTTTTTTTTTGCTCCTCGCATTTTTCACACCTTTTCATGCTCCTGGTCTTTCTTTCTTTCTTTTTTTTTTTTTTTGCTCCTCGCATTTTTCACACCTTTTCATATTCCTGGTCTTTTTTTTTTTTTTTTTTTTCTCCTCGCATTTTTCACACCTTTTCATGCTCCTGGTCTTTTTTTTTTTTGCTCCTCGAATTTTTCACACCTTTGCATGCTTCTGGTCTTTTTTTTTTTTTTTTTTTTTTTTTGCTCCTCGCATTTTTCACACCTTTTCATGCTCCTGGTCTTTCTTTTTTTTTTTTTTTTTTTTTCCTCGCATTTTTCACACCTTTTCTTGCTTCTGGTCTTTTTTTTTTTTTTTTTTGCTCCTCGAATTTTTCACACCTTTTCATGCTCCTCGCATTTTTCACACCTCTTCATGCTCCTCACATTTTTCACAACTTTTCATGCTCCTCGCATTTTTCACACCTTTTCATGCTCCTTGCATTTTTCACACCTTTTCATGCTCCTGGTCTTTCTTTTTTTTTTTTTGCTCCTCGCATTTTTCACACCTTTTCATGTTCCTGGTCTTTTTTTTTTTTTTTCCTCGCATTTTTCACACCTTTTCATGCTCCTGGTCTTTTTTTTTTTTTTTTTACTCCTCGAATTTTTCACACCTTTTCATGCTCCTCGCATTTTTCACACCTATTCATGCTCCTCACATTTTTCACAACTTTTCATGCTTCTCGCATTTTTCACACCTTTTCATGCTCCTGGTCTTTTTTTTTTTTTTTTTTTGCTCCTCGCATTTTTCACACCTTTTCATGCTCCTGGTCTTTCTTTCTTTCTTTTTTTTTTTTTTTTGCTCCTCGCATTTTTCACACCTTTTCATGTTCCTGGTCTTTTTTTTTTTTTTTTTTTTTGCTCCTCGCATTTTTCACACCTTTTCATGCTCCTGGTCTTTCTTTCTTTCTTTTTTTTTTTTTTTTTGCTCCTCGCATTTTTCACACCTTTTCATGCTCCTGGTCTTTCTTTCTTCCTTTTTTTTTTTTTTTTGCTCCTCGAATTTTTCACACCTTTGCATGCTCCTGGTCTTTTTTTTTTTTTTTTTTTTTTGCTCCTCGCATTTTTCACACCTTTTCATGCTCCTGGTCTTTCTTTTTTTTTTTTTTTTTTTTTTGCTCCTCGCATTTTTCACACCTTTTCATGCTCCTGGTCTTTCTTTCTTCCTTTTTTTTTTTTTTTTGCTCCTCGAATTTTTCACACCTTTGCATGCTCCTGGTCTTTTTTTTTTTTTTTTTTTTTTGCTCCTCGCATTTTTCACACCTTTTCATGCTCCTGGTCTTTTTTTTTTTTTTTTTACTCCTCGAATTTTTCACACCTTTTCATGCTCCTTGCATTTTTCACACCTTTTCATGCTCCTGGTCTTTCTTTTTTTTTTTTTGCTCCTCGCATTTTTCACACCTTTTCATGTTCCTGGTCTTTTTTTTTTTTTTTTTTTTTTTTGCTCCTCGCATTTTTCACACCTTTTCATATTCCTGGTCTTTTTTTTTTTTTTTTCTCCTCGCATTTTTCACACCTTTTCATGCTCCTGGTCTTTTTTTTTTTTGCTCCTCGAATTTTTCACACCTTTGCATGCTCCTGGTCTTTTTTTTTTTTTTTTTTTTTTTTACTCCTCGCATTTTTCACACCTTTTCATGCTCCTGGTCTTTCTTTTTTTTTTTTTTTTTGATCCTCGCATTTTTCACACCGTTTCATGTTCCTGGTCTTTTTTTTTTTTTTTTTTTTTTTACTCGCATTTTTCACACCTTTTCATGCTCCTGGTCTTTCTTTCTTTCTTTTTTTTTTTTTTTTGCTCCTCGCATTTTTCACACCTTTTCATGCTCCTGGTCTTTCTTTTTTTTTTTTTTTTTGATCCTCGCATTTTTCACACCGTTTCATGTTCCTGGTCTTTTTTTTTTTTTTTTTTTTTCCTCGCATTTTTCACACCTTTTCATGCTCCTGGTCTTTCTTTCTTTTTTTTTTTTTTTTTGCTCCTCGCATTTTTCACACCTTTTCATGCTCCTGGTCGTTTTTTTTTTTTTTTTTTGCTCCTCGCATTTTTCACACCTCTTCATGCTCCTCGCATTTTTCACAACTTTTCATGCTCGTCGCATTTTTCACACCTTTTCATGCTCCTGGTCTTTTTTTTTTTTTTTTTTTTTTTGCTCCTCGCATTTTTCACACCTTTTCATGCTCCTGGTCTTTCTTTTTTTTTTTTGCTCCTCGCATTTTTCACACCTTTTCATGCTCCTGGTCTTTTTTTTTTTTTTTATTGCTCCTCGAATTTTTCACACCTTTTCATGCTCCTCGCATTTTTCACACCTCTTCATGCTCCTCGCATTTTTCACAACTTTTCATGCTCGTCGCATTTTTCACACCTTTTCATGCTCCTGGTCTTTTTTTTTTTTTTTTTTTTTGCTCCTCGCATTTTTCACACCTTTTCATGCTCCTGGTCTTTCTTTTTTTTTTTTTTTTTTTTTGCTCCTCGCATTTTTCACACCTTTTCATGCTCCTGGTCTTTCTTTCTTTCTTTTTTTTTTTTTTTGCTCCTCGCATTTTTCACACCTTTTCATATTCCTGGTCTTTTTTTTTTTTTTTTTTTTCTCCTCGCATTTTTCACACCTTTTCATGCTCCTGGTCTTTTTTTTTTTTGCTCCTCGAATTTTTCACACCTTTTCATGCTTCTGGTCTTTTTTTTTTTTTTTTTTTTTTTTTTTTCCTCGCATTTTTCCCCCCTTTTCATGCTCCTGGTCTTTCTTTTTTTTTTTTTTTTTTTTTCCTCGCATTTTTCACAACTTTTCATGCTTCTGGTCTTTTTTTTTTTTTTTTTTGCTCCTCGAATTTTTCACACCTTTTCATGCTCCTCGCATTTTTCACACCTCTTCATGCTCCTCACATTTTTCACAACTTTTCATGCTCCTCGCATTTTTCACACCTTTTCATGCTCCTTGCATTTTTCACACCTTTTCATGCTCCTGGTCTTTCTTTTTTTTTTTTTGCTCCTCGCATTTTTCACACCTTTTCATGTTCCTGGTCTTTTTTTTTTTTTTCCTCGCATTTTTCACACCTTTTCATGCTCCTGGTCTTTTTTTTTTTTTTTTTACTCCTCGAATTTTTCACACCTTTTCATGCTCCTCGCATTTTTCACACCTATTCATGCTCCTCACATTTTTCACAACTTTTCATGCTTCTCGCATTTTTCACACCTTTTCATGCTCCTTGCATTTTTCACACCTTTTCATGCTCCTGGTCTTTCTTTTTTTTTTTTTGCTCCTCGCATTTTTCACACCTTTTCATGTTCCTGGTCTTTTTTTTTTTTTTTTTTTTTTTTGCTCCTCGCATTTTTCACACCTTTTCATATTCCTGGTCTTTTTTTTTTTTTTTCTCCTCGCATTTTTCACACCTTTTCATGCTCCTGGTCTTTTTTTTTTTTGCTCCTCGAATTTTTCACACCTTTGCATGCTCCTGCTCTTTTTTTTTTTTTTTTTTTTTTTTGCTCCTCGCATTTTTCACACCTTTTCATGCTCCTGGTCTTTCTTTTTTTTTTTTTTTTTGATCCTTGCATTTTTCACACCGTTTCATGTTCCTGGTCTTTTTTTTTTTTTTTTTTTTTTCCTCGCATTTTTCACACCTTTTCATGCTCCTGGTCTTTCTTTCTTTCTTTTTTTTTTTTTTTTTGCTCCTCGCATTTTTCACACCTTTTCATGCTCCTGGTCTTTCTTTTTTTTTTTTTTTTTGATCCTCGCATTTTTCACACCGTTTCATGTTCCTGGTCTTTTTTTTTTTTTTTTTTTTTTTCCTCGCATTTTTCACACCTTTTCATGCTCCTGGTCTTTCTTTCTTTCTTTTTTTTTTTTTTTTGCTCCTCGCATTTTTCACACCTTTTCATGCTCCTGGTCGTTTTTTTTTTTTTTTTTTTGCTCCTCGCATTTTTCACACCTCTTCATGCTCCTCGCATTTTTCACAACTTTTCATGCTCGTCGCATTTTTCACACCTTTTCTTGCTCCTGGTCTTTTTTTTTTTTTTTTTTTTTGCTCCTCGCATTTTTCACACCTTTTCATGTTCCTGGTCTTTTTTTTTTTTTTTTCCTCGCATTTTTCACACCTTTTCATGCTCCTGGTCTTTTTTTTTTTTTTTTTTTTTCTCCTCGCATTTTTCACACCTTTTCATGCTCCTGGTCTTTCTTTCTTTCTTTTTTTTTTTTTTTTTGCTCCTCGCATTTTTCACACCTTTTCATGCTCCTGGTCTTTTTTTTTTTTTTATTGCTCCTCGAATTTTTCACACCTTTTCATGCTCCTCGCATTTTTCACACCTCTTCATGCTCCTCGCATTTTTCACAACTTTTCATGCTCGTCGCATTTTTTCACACCTTTTCATGCTCCTGGTCTTTTTTTTTTTTTTTTTTTTTTGCTCCTCGCATTTTTCACACCTTTTCATGCTCCTGGTCTTTCTTTTTTTTTTTTTTTTTTGATCCTCGCATTTTTCACACCGTTTCATGTTCCTGGTCTTTTTTTTTTTTTTTTTTTTCCTCGCATTTTTCACACCTTTTCATGCTCCTTGCATTATTCACATCTTTTCATGCTCCTCGTCTTTTTTTTTTTTTTTCTTCTCGCATTTTTCACCCCTTTTCATGCTCCTGGTCTTTTTTTTTTTTTTTTTTTTGCTCCTCGCATTTTTCACACCTTTTCATGCTCCTGGTCTTTCTTTTTTTTTTTTTTTTTTGATCCTCGCATTTTTCACACCTTTTCATGTTCCTGGTCTTTTTTTTTTTTTTTTTCCTCGCATTTTTCACAGCTTTTCATGCTCCTGGTCTTTCTTTCTTTCTTTTTTTTTTTTTTTTTGCTCCTCGCATTTTTCACCCCTTTTCATGCTCCTGGTCTTTTTTTTTTTTTTTTTGCTCCTCGAATTTTTCACACCTTTTCATGCTCCTCGCATTTTTCACACCTATTCATGCTCCTCACATTTTTCACAACTTTTCATGCTTCTCGCATTTTTCACACCTTTTCTTGCTCCTTGCATTTTTCACACCTTTTCATGCTCCTGGTCTTTCTTTTTTTTTTTTTGCTCCTCGCATTTTTCACACCTTTTCATGTTCCTGGTCTTTTTTTTTTTTTTTTTTTTTTTTTTGCTCCTCGCATTTTTCACACCTTTTCATATCCCTGGTCTTTTTTTTTTTTTTTTCTCCTCGCATTTTTCACACCTTTTCATGCTCCTGGTCTTTTTTTTTTTTGCTCCTCGAATTTTTCACACCTTTGCATGCTCCTGGTCTTTTTTTTTTTTTTTTTTTTTTTTACTCCTCGCATTTTTCACACCTTTTCATGCTCCTGGTCTTTCTTTTTTTTTTTTTTTTTGATCCTCGCATTTTTCACACCGTTTCATGTTCCTGGTCTTTTTTTTTTTTTTTTTTTTCCTCGCATTTTTCACACCTTTTCATGCTCCTGGTCTTTCTTTCTTTCTTTTTTTTTTTTTTTTTGCTCCTCGCATTTTTCACACCTTTTCATGCTCCTGGTCGTTTTTTTTTTTTTTTTTTTGCTCCTCGCATTTTTCACACCTCTTCATGCTCCTCGCATTTTTCACAACTTTTCATGCTCGTCGCATTTTTCACACCTTTTCATGCTCCTGGTCTTTTTTTTTTTTTTTTTTTTTTTGCTCCTCGCATTTTTCACACCTTTTCATGCTCCTGGTCTTTCTTTTTTTTTTTTGCTCCTCGCATTTTTCACACCTTTTCATGCTCCTGGTCTTTTTTTTTTTTTTTATTGCTCCTCGAATTTTTCACACCTTTTCATGCTCCTCGCATTTTTCACACCTCTTCATGCTCCTCGCATTTTTCACAACTTTTCATGCTCGTCGCATTTTTCACACCTTTTCATGCTCCTGGTCTTTTTTTTTTTTTTTTTTTTTGCTCCTCGCATTTTTCACACCTTTTCATGCTCCTGGTCTTTCTTTTTTTTTTTTTTTTTTTTTGCTCCTCGCATTTTTCACACCTTTTCATGCTCCTGGTCTTTCTTTCTTTCTTTTTTTTTTTTTTTGCTCCTCGCATTTTTCACACCTTTTCATATTCCTGGTCTTTTTTTTTTTTTTTTTTTTCTCCTCGCATTTTTCACACCTTTTCATGCTCCTGGTCTTTTTTTTTTTTGCTCCTCGAATTTTTCACACCTTTGCATGCTTCTGGTCTTTTTTTTTTTTTTTTTTTTTTTTTCTCCTCGCATTTTTCACACCTTTTCATGCTCCTGGTCTTTCTTTTTTTTTTTTTTTTTTTTTCCTCGCATTTTTCACACCTTTTCATTCTTCTGGTCTTTTTTTTTTTTTTTTTTGCTCCTCGAATTTTTCACACCTTTTCATGCTCCTCGCATTTTTCACACCTCTTCATGCTCCTCACATTTTTCACAACTTTTCATGCTCCTCGCATTTTTCACACCTTTTCATGCTCCTTGCATTTTTCACACCTTTTCATGCTCCTGGTCTTTCTTTTTTTTTTTTTGCTCCTCGCATTTTTCACACCTTTTCATGTTCCTGGTCTTTTTTTTTTTTTTTTCCTCGCATTTTTCACACCTTTTCATGCTCCTGGTCTTTTTTTTTTTTTTTTTACTCCTCGAATTTTTCACACCTTTTCATGCTCCTCGCATTTTTCACACCTATTCATGCTCCTCACATTTTTCACAACTTTTCATGCTTCTCGCATTTTTCACACCTTTTCATGCTCCTTGCATTTTTCACACCTTTTCATGCTCCTGGTCTTTCTTTTTTTTTTTTTGCTCCTCGCATTTTTCACACCTTTTCATGTTCCTGGTCTTTTTTTTTTTTTTTTTTTTTTTTGCTCCTCGCATTTTTCACACCTTTTCATATTCCTGGTCTTTTTTTTTTTTTTTCTCCTCGCATTTTTCACACCTTTTCATGCTCCTGGTCTTTTTTTTTTTTGCTCCTCGAATTTTTCACACCTTTGCATGCTCCTGCTCTTTTTTTTTTTTTTTTTTTTTTTTTGCTCCTCGCATTTTTCACACCTTTTCATGCTCCTGGTCTTTCTTTTTTTTTTTTTTTTTGATCCTCGCATTTTTCACACCGTTTCATGTTCCTGGTCTTTTTTTTTTTTTTTTTTTTTTCCTCGCATTTTTCACACCTTTTCATGCTCCTGGTCTTTCTTTCTTTCTTTTTTTTTTTTTTTTTGCTCCTCGCATTTTTCACACCTTTTCATGCTCCTGGTCTTTCTTTTTTTTTTTTTTTTTGATCCTCGCATTTTTCACACCGTTTCATGTTCCTGGTCTTTTTTTTTTTTTTTTTTTTTTCCTCGCATTTTTCACACCTTTTCATGCTCCTGGTCTTTCTTTCTTTCTTTTTTTTTTTTTTTTGCTCCTCGCATTTTTCACACCTTTTCATGCTCCTGGTCGTTTTTTTTTTTTTTTTTTTGCTCCTCGCATTTTTCACACCTCTTCATGCTCCTCGCATTTTTCACAACTTTTCATGCTCGTCGCATTTTTCACACCTTTTCATGCTCCTGGTCTTTTTTTTTTTTTTTTTTTTTTGCTCCTCGCATTTTTCACACCTTTTCATGCTCCTGGTCTTTCTTTTTTTTTTTTGCTCCTCGCATTTTTCACACCTTTTCATGCTCCTGGTCTTTTTTTTTTTTTTTTTTTTTGATCCTCGCATTTTCCACACCTTTTCATGTTCCTGGTCTTTTTTTTTTTTTTTTTTTTTTCCTCGCATTTTTCACACCTTTTCATGCTCCTGGTCTTTCTTTCTTTCTTTTTTTTTTTTTTTTTGCTCCTCGCATTTTTCACACCTTTTCATGCTCCTGGTCTTTTTTTTTTTTTTTATTGCTCCTCGAATTTTTCACACCTTTTCATGCTCCTCGCATTTTTCACACCTCTTCATGCTCCTCGCATTTTTCACAACTTTTCATGCTCGTCGCATTTTTCACACCTTTTCATGCTCCTGGTCTTTTTTTTTTTTTTTTTTTTTGCTCCTCGCATTTTTCACACCTTTTCATGCTCCTGGTCTTTCTTTTTTTTTTTTTTTTTTTTTGCTCCTCGCATTTTTCACACCTTTTCATGCTCCTGGTCTTTCTTTCTTTCTTTTTTTTTTTTTTTGCTCCTCGCATTTTTCACACCTTTTCATATTCCTGGTCTTTTTTTTTTTTTTTTTTCTCCTCGCATTTTTCACACCTTTTCATGCTCCTGGTCTTTTTTTTTTTTGCTCCTCGAATTTTTCACACCTTTGCATGCTCCTGGTCTTTTTTTTTTTTTTTTTTTTTTTTGCTCCTCGCATTTTTCACACCTTTTCATGCTCCTGGTCTTTCTTTTTTTTTTTTTTTCCTCGCATTTTTCACACCTTTTCATTCTCCTGGTCTTTTTTTTTTTTTTTTTTTGCTCCTCGAATTTTTCACACCTTTTCATGCTCCTCGCATTTTTCACACCTCTTCATGCTCCTCACATTTTTCACAACTTTTCATGCTCCTCGCATTTTTCACAACTTTTCATGCTCCTTGCATTTTTCACACCTTTTCATGCTCCTGGTCTTTCTTTTTTTTTTTTTGCTCCTCGCATTTTTCACACCTTTTCATGTTCCTGGTCTTTTTTTTTTTTTTTTCCTCGCATTTTTCACACCTTTTCATGCTCCTGGTCTTTTTTTTTTTTTTCTCCTCGCATTTTTCACACCTTTTCATGCTCCTGGTCTTTTTTTTTTTTTTTTTTTTCTCCTCGCATTTTTCACACCTTTTCATGCTCCTGGTCTTTCTTTCTTTCTTTTTTTTTTTTTTTTGCTCCTCGCATTTTTCACACCTTTTCATGCTCCTGGTCTTTTTTTTTTTTTTTATTGCTCCTCGAATTTTTCACACCTTTTCATGCTCCTCGCATTTTTCACACCTCTTCATGCTCCTCGCATTTTTCACAACTTTTCATGCTCGTCGCATTTTTCACACCTTTTCATGCTCCTGGTCTTTTTTTTTTTTTTTTTTTTTGCTCCTCGCTTTTTTCACACCTTTTCATGCTCCTGGTCTTTCTTTTTTTTTTTTTTTTTGATCCTCGCATTTTTCACACCGTTTCATGTTCCTGGTCTTTTTTTTTTTTTTTTTTTTCCTCGCATTTTTCACACCTTTTCATGCTCCTGGTCTTTCTTTCTTTCTTTTTTTTTTTTTTTTTGCTCCTCGCATTTTTCACACCTTTTCATGCTCCTGGTCGTTTTTTTTTTTTTTTTTTGCTCCTCGCATTTTTCACACCTCTTCATGCTCCTCGCATTTTTCACAACTTTTCATGCTCGTCGCATTTTTCACACCTTTTCATGCTCCTGGTCTTTTTTTTTTTTTTTTTTTTTTTTGCTCCTCGCATTTTTCACACCTTTTCATGCTCCTGGTCTTTCTTTTTTTTTTTTGCTCCTCGCATTTTTCACACCTTTTCATGCTCCTGGTCTTTTTTTTTTTTTTTATTGCTCCTCGAATTTTTCACACCTTTTCATGCTCCTCGCATTTTTCACACCTCTTCATGCTCCTCGCATTTTTCACAACTTTTCATGCTCGTCGCATTTTTCCCACCTTTTCATGCTCCTGGTCTTTTTTTTTTTTTTTTTTTTTGCTCCTCGCATTTTTCACACCTTTTCATGCTCCTGGTCTTTCTTTTTTTTTTTTTTTTTTTTTGCTCCTCGCATTTTTCACACCTTTTCATGCTCCTGGTCTTTCTTTTTTTTTTTTTTGCTCCTCGCATTTTTCACACCTTTTCATGCTCCTGGTCTTTCTTTTTTTTTTTTTTTTTGATCCTCGCATTTTTCACACCGTTTCATGTTCCTGGTCTTTTTTTTTTTTTTTTTTTTCCTCGCATTTTTCACACCTTTTCATGCTCCTGGTCTTTCTTTCTTTCTTTTTTTTTTTTTTTTTGCTCCTCGCATTTTTCACACCTTTTCATGCTCCTGGTCGTTTTTTTTTTTTTTTTTTGCTCCTCGCATTTTTCACACCTCTTCATGCTCCTCGCATTTTTCACAACTTTTCATGCTCGTCGCATTTTTCACACCTTTTCATGCTCCTGGTCTTTTTTTTTTTTTTTTTTTTTTTGCTCCTCGCATTTTTCACACCTTTTCATGCTCCTGGTCTTTCTTTTTTTTTTTTGCTCCTCGCATTTTTCACACCTTTTCATGCTCCTGGTCTTTTTTTTTTTTTTTATTGCTCCTCGAATTTTTCACACCTTTTCATGCTCCTCGCATTTTTCACACCTCTTCATGCTCCTCGCATTTTTCACAACTTTTCATGCTCGTCGCATTTTTCACACCTTTTCATGCTCCTGGTCTTTTTTTTTTTTTTTTTTTTTGCTCCTCGCATTTTTCACCCCTTTTCATGCTCCTGGTCTTTCTTTTTTTTTTTTTTTTTTTTGCTCCTCGCATTTTTCACACCTTTTCATGCTCCTGGTCTTTCTTTCTTTCTTTTTTTTTTTTTTTGCTCCTCGCATTTTTCACACCTTTTCATATTCCTGGTCTTTTTTTTTTTTTTTTTTTTCTCCTCGCATTTTTCACACCTTTTCATGCTCCTGGTCTTTTTTTTTTTTTGCTCCTCGAATTTTTCACACCTTTGCATGCTTCTGGTCTTTTTTTTTTTTTTTTTTTTTTTTGCTCCTCGCATTTTTCACACCTTTTCATGCTCCTGGTCTTTCTTTTTTTTTTTTTTTTTTTTTCCTCGCATTTTTCACACCTTTTCTTTCTTCTGGTTTTTTTTTTTTTTTTTTTTGCTCCTCGAATTTTTCACACCTTTTCATGCTCCTCGCATTTTTCACACCTATTCATGCTCCTCACATTTTTCACAACTTTTCATGCTCCTCGCATTTTTCACACCTTTTCATGCTCCTTGCATTTTTCACACCTTTTCATGCTCCTGGTCTTTCTTTTTTTTTTTTTGCTCCTCGCATTTTTCACAGCTTTTCATGTTCCTGGTCTTTTTTTTTTTTTTTCCTCGCATTTTTCACACCTTTTCATGCTCCTGGTCTTTTTTTTTTTTTTTTTACTCCTCGAATTTTTCACACCTTTTCATGCTCCTCGCATTTTTCACACCTATTCATGCTCCTCACATTTTTCACAACTTTTCATGCTTCTCGCATTTTTCACACCTTTTCATGCTCCTTGCATTTTTCACACCTTTTCATGCTCCTGGTCTTTCTTTTTTTTTTTTGCTCCTCGCATTTTTCACACCTTTTCATGTTCCTGGTCTTTTTTTTTTTTTTTTTTTTTTTTGCTCCTCGCATTTTTCACACCTTTTCATATTCCTGGTCTTTTTTTTTTTTTTTCTCCTCGCATTTTTCACACCTTTTCATGCTCCTGGTCTTTTTTTTTTTTTGCTCCTCGAATTTTTCACACCTTTGCATGCTCCTGCTCTTTTTTTTTTTTTTTTTTTTTTTTGCTCCTCGCATTTTTCACACCTTTTCATGCTCCTGGTCTTTCTTTTTTTTTTTTTTTTTTTTTGCTCCTCGCATTTTTCACACCTTTTCATGCTCCTGGTCTTTCTTTCTTTCTTTTTTTTTTTTTTTGCTCCTCGCATTTTTCACACCTTTTCATATTCCTGGTCTTTTTTTTTTTTTTTTTTTTCTCCTCGCATTTTTCACACCTTTTCATGCTCCTGGTCTTTTTTTTTTTTGCTCCTCGAATTTTTCACACCTTTGCATGCTTCTGGTCTTTTTTTTTTTTTTTTTTTTTTTTGCTCCTCGCATTTT
The DNA here is from genome assembly GCF_910594005.1 of Cervus elaphus. NCBI lineage: Eukaryota > Metazoa > Chordata > Mammalia > Artiodactyla > Cervidae > Cervus > Cervus elaphus. The sequence goes on from NC_057838.1 coordinate 211,269, forward strand.
TCACACCTTTTCATGCTCCTGGTCTTTCTTTTTTTTTTTTTTTTTTTTTCCTCGCATTTTTCACACCTTTTCTTGCTTCTGGTCTTTTTTTTTTTTTTTTTTGCTCCTCGAATTTTTCACACCTTTTCATGCTCCTCGCATTTTTCACACCTATTCATGCTCCTCACATTTTTCACAACTTTTCATGCTCCTCGCATTTTTCACACCTTTTCATGCTCCTTGCATTTTTCACACCTTTTCATGCTCCTGGTCTTTCTTTTTTTTTTTTTGCTCCTCGCATTTTTCACAGCTTTTCATGTTCCTGGTCTTTTTTTTTTTTTTTCCTCGCATTTTTCACACCTTTTCATGCTCCTGGTCTTTTTTTTTTTTTTTTTACTCCTCGAATTTTTCACACCTTTTCATGCTCCTCGCATTTTTCACACCTATTCATGCTCCTCACATTTTTCACAACTTTTCATGCTTCTCGCATTTTTCACACCTTTTCATGCTCCTTGCATTTTTCACACCTTTTCATGCTCCTGGTCTTTCTTTTTTTTTTTTTGCTCCTCGCATTTTTCACACCTTTTCATGTTCCTGGTCTTTTTTTTTTTTTTTTTTTTTTTTGCTCCTCGCATTTTTCACACCTTTTCATATTCCTGGTCTTTTTTTTTTTTTTTCTCCTCGCATTTTTCACACCTTTTCATGCTCCTGGTCTTTTTTTTTTTTTGCTCCTCGAATTTTTCACACCTTTGCATGCTCCTGCTCTTTTTTTTTTTTTTTTTTTTTTTTGCTCCTCGCATTTTTCACACCTTTTCATGCTCCTGGTCTTTCTTTTTTTTTTTTTTTTTGATCCTCGCATTTTTCACACCGTTTCATGTTCCTGGTCTTTTTTTTTTTTTTTTTTTTTCCTCGCATTTTTCACCCCTTTTCATGCTCCTGGTCTTTCTTTTTTTTTTTTTTTTTTTTTTTTTGCTCCTCGCATTTTTCACACCTTTTCATGCTCCTGGTCTTTCTTTTTTTTTTTTTTTTTGATCCTCGCATTTTTCACACCGTTTCATGTTCCTGGTCTTTTTTTTTTTTTTTTTTTTTTCCTCGCATTTTTCACACCTTTTCATGCTCCTGGTCTTTCTTTCTTTCTTTTTTTTTTTTTTTTGCTCCTCGCATTTTTCACACCTTTTCATGCTCCTGGTCGTTTTTTTTTTTTTTTTTTTGCTCCTCGCATTTTTCACACCTCTTCATGCTCCTCGCATTTTTCACAACTTTTCATGCTCGTCGCATTTTTCACACCTTTTCATGCTCCTGGTCTTTTTTTTTTTTTTTTTTTTTTTGCTCCTCGCATTTTTCACACCTTTTCATGCTCCTGGTCTTTCTTTTTTTTTTTTGCTCCTCGCATTTTTCACACCTTTTCATGCTCCTGGTCTTTTTTTTTTTTTTTTTTTTGATCCTCGCATTTTCCACACCTTTTCATGTTCCTGGTCTTTTTTTTTTTTTTTTTTTTTCCTCGCATTTTTCACACCTTTTCATGCTCCTGGTCTTTCTTTCTTTCTTTTTTTTTTTTTTTTTGCTCCTCGCATTTTTCACACCTTTTCATGCTCCTGGTCTTTTTTTTTTTTTTTATTGCTCCTCGAATTTTTCACACCTTTTCATGCTCCTCGCATTTTTCACACCTCTTCATGCTCCTCGCATTTTTCACAACTTTTCATGCTCGTCGCATTTTTCACACCTTTTCATGCTCCTGGTCTTTTTTTTTTTTTTTTTTTTTGCTCCTCGCATTTTTCACACCTTTTCATGCTCCTGGTCTTTCTTTTTTTTTTTTTTTTTTTTTGCTCCTCGCATTTTTCACACCTTTTCTTGCTCCTGGTCTTTCTTTCTTTCTTTTTTTTTTTTTTTGCTCCTCGCATTTTTCACACCTTTTCATATTCCTGGTCTTTTTTTTTTTTTTTTTCTCCTCGCATTTTTCACACCTTTTCATGCTCCTGGTCTTTTTTTTTTTTGCTCCTCGAATTTTTCACACCTTTGCATGCTCCTGGTCTTTTTTTTTTTTTTTTTTTTTTGCTCCTCGCATTTTTCACACCTTTTCATGCTCCTGGTCTTTCTTTTTTTTTTTTTTTCCTCGCATTTTTCACACCTTTTCTTGCTCCTGGTCTTTTTTTTTTTTTTTTTTGCTCCTCGAATTTTTCACACCTTTTCATGCTCCTCGCATTTTTCACACCTATTCATGCTCCTCACATTTTTCACAACTTTTCATGCTCCTCGCATTTTTCACAACTTTTCATGCTCCTTGCATTTTTCACACCTTTTCATGCTCCTGGTCTTTCTTTTTTTTTTTTTGCTCCTCGCATTTTTCACACCTTTTCATGTTCCTGGTCTTTTTTTTTTTTTTTTCCTCGCATTTTTCACACCTTTTCATGCTCCTGGTCTTTTTTTTTTTTTTCTCCTCGCATTTTTCACACCTTTTCATGCTCCTGGTCTTTTTTTTTTTTTTTTTTTTCTCCTCGCATTTTTCACACCTTTTCATGCTCCTGGTCTTTCTTTCTTTCTTTTTTTTTTTTTTTTGCTCCTCGCATTTTTCACACCTTTTCATGCTCCTGGTCTTTTTTTTTTTTTTATTGCTCCTCGAATTTTTCACACCTTTTCATGCTCCTCGCATTTTTCACACCTCTTCATGCTCCTCGCATGTTTCACAACTTTTCATGCTCGTCGCATTTTTCACACCTTTTCATGCTCCTGGTCTTTTTTTTTTTTTTTTTTTTTGCTCCTCGCATTTTTCACACCTTTTCATGCTCCTGGTCTTTCTTTTTTTTTTTTTTTTTTTTTGCTCCTCGCATTTTTCACACCTTTTCATGCTCCTGGTCTTTCTTTCTTTCTTTTTTTTTTTTTTTGCTCCTCGCATTTTTCACACCTTTTCATATTCCTGGTCTTTTTTTTTTTTTTTTTTCTCCTCGCATTTTTCACACCTTTTCATGCTCCTGGTCTTTTTTTTTTTTGCTCCTCGAATTTTTCACACCTTTGCATGCTCCTGGTCTTTTTTTTTTTTTTTTTTTTTTTTGCTCCTCGCATTTTTCACACCTTTTCATGCTCCTGGTCTTTCTTTTTTTTTTTTTTCCTCGCATTTTTCACACCTTTTCATGCTCCTGGTCTTTTTTTTTTTTTTTTTTGCTCCTCGAATTTTTCACACCTTTTCATGCTCCTCGCATTTTTCACACCTCTTCATGCTCCTCACATTTTTCACAACTTTTCATGCTCCTCGCATTTTTCACAACTTTTCATGCTCCTTGCATTTTTCACACCTTTTCATGCTCCTGGTCTTTCTTTTTTTTTTTTTGCTCCTCGCATTTTTCACACCTTTTCATGTTCCTGGTCTTTTTTTTTTTTTTTTCCTCGCATTTTTCACACCTTTTCATGCTCCTGGTCTTTTTTTTTTTTTTCTCCTCGCATTTTTCACACCTTTTCATGCTCCTGGTCTTTTTTTTTTTTTTTTTTTTCTCCTCGCATTTTTCACACCTTTTCATGCTCCTGGTCTTTTTTTTTTTTTTTTTTTTCTCCTCGCATTTTTCACACCTTTTCATGCTCCTGGTCTTTCTTTCTTTCTTTTTTTTTTTTTTTTGCTCCTCGCATTTTTCACACCTTTTCATGTTCCTGGTCTTTTTTTTTTTTTTTTGCTCCTCGCATTTTTCACACCTTTTCATGCTCCTGGTCTTTCTTTCTTTCTTTTTTTTTTTTTTTTGCTCCTCGCATTTTTCACACCTTTTCATGTTCCTTGTTTTTTTTTTTTTTTTTTCCTCGCATTTTTCACACCTTTTCCTGCTCCTGGTTTTTTTTTTTTTTTTTGCTCCTCGAATTTTTCACAACTTTTCATGCTCCTCGCATTTTTCACACCTCTTCATGCTCCTCTCATTTTTCACACCTTTTCATGCTCGTCGCATTTTTCACACCTTTTCATGCTCCTGGTCTTTCTTTTTTTTTTTTTTTTTTGCTCCTCGCATTTTTCCCACCTTTTCATGCTCCTGGTCTTTTTTTTTTTTTTTCCTCGCATTTTTCACACCTTTTCATGCTCCTGGTCTTTTTTTTTTTTTTTTTCCTCAAATTTTTCACACCTTTTCATGCTCCCCGCATTTTTCACACCTTTTCATGCTCCTGGTCTTTCTTTGTTTCTTTCTTTTTTTTTTTTGCTCCTCGCATTTTTCACACCTTTTCATGCTCCTGGTCTTTTTTTTTTTTTTTTTTTTTTTCCTCGCATTTTTCACACATTTTCATGCTCCTGGTCTTTTTTTTTTTTTTTGCTCCTCGAATTTTTCACACCTTTTCATGCTCCTCGCATTTTTCACACCTCTTCATGCTCCTCGCATTTTTCACAACTTTTCATGCTCGTCGCATTTTTCACACCTTTTCATGCTCCTGGTCTTTCTTTTTTTTTTTTGCTCCTCGCATTTTTCACACCTTTTCATGCTCCTGGTCTTTCTTTTTTTTTTTTTTTTTTTTGCTCCTCGCATTTTTCACACCTTTTCATGCTCCTGGTCTTTCTTTTTTTTTTTTGCTCCTCGCATTTTTCACACCTTTTCATGCTCCTGGTCTTTCTTTTTTTTTTTTTTTTGATCCTCGCATTTTCCACACCTTTTCATGTTCCTGGTCTTTTTTTTTTTTTTTTTTTTTTCCTCGCATTTTTCACACCTTTTCATGCTCCTGGTCTTTCTTTCTTTCTTTCTTTTTTTTTTTTTGCTCCTCGCATTTTTCACACCTTTTCATGCTCCTGGTCTTTTTTTTTTTTTTTATTGCTCCTCGAATTTTTCACACCTTTTCATGCTCCTCGCATTTTTCACACCTCTTCATGCTCCTCGCATTTTTCACAACTTTTCATGCTCGTCGCATTTTTCACACCTTTTCATGCTCCTGGTCTTTTTTTTTTTTTTTTTTTTTGCTCCTCGCATTTTTCACACCTTTTCATGCTCCTGGTCTTTCTTTTTTTTTTTTTTTTTTTTTGCTCCTCGCATTTTTCACACCTTTTCATGCTCCTGGTCTTTCTTTTTTTTTTTTTTTTTTGATCCTCGCATTTTTCACACCTTTTCATGTTCCTGGTCTTTTTTTTTTTTTTTTTTCCTCGCATTTTTCACAGCTTTTCATGCTCCTGGTCTTTCTTTCTTTCTTTTTTTTTTTTTTTTTGCTCCTCGCATTTTTCACACCTTTTCATGCTCCTGGTCTTTTTTTTTTTTTTTTTTGCTCCTCGAATTTTTCACACCTTTTCATGCTCCTCGCATTTTTCACACCTATTCATGCTCCTCACATTTTTCACAACTTTTCATGCTTCTCGCATTTTTCACACCTTTTCATGCTCCTTGCATTTTTCACACCTTTTCATGCTCCTGGTCTTTCTTTTTTTTTTTTTGCTCCTCGCATTTTTCTCACCTTTTCATGTTCCTGGTCTTTTTTTTTTTTTTTTTTTTTTTGCTCCTCGCATTTTTCACACCTTTTCATATTCCTGGTCTTTTTTTTTTTTTTTTCTCCTCGCATTTTTCACACCTTTTCATGCTCCTGGTCTTTTTTTTTTTTGCTCCTCGAATTTTTCACACCTTTGCATGCTCCTGCTCTTTTTTTTTTTTTTTTTTTTTTTTTGCTCCTCGCATTTTTCACACCTTTTCATGCTCCTGGTCTTTCTTTCTTTCTTTTTTTTTTTTTTTGCTCCTCGCATTTTTCACACCTTTTCATATTCCTGGTCTTTTTTTTTTTTTTTTTTTTCTCCTCGCATTTTTCACACCTTTTCATGCTCCTGGTCTTTTTTTTTTTTGCTCCTCGAATTTTTCACACCTTTGCATGCTTCTGGTCTTTTTTTTTTTTTTTTTTTTTTTTGCTCCTCGCATTTTTCACACCTTTTCATGCTCCTGGTCTTTTTTTTTTTTTTTTTTTTTTTTTCCTCGCTTTTTTCACACCTTTTCATGCTCCTGGTCTTTTTTTTTTTTTTTTTTGCTCCTCGAATTTTTCACACCTTTTCATGCTCCTCGCATTTTTCACACCTCTTCATGCTCCTCACATTTTTCACAACTTTTCATGCTCCTCGCATTTTTCACACCTTTTCATGCTCCTTGCATTTTTCACACCTTTTCATGCTCCTGGTCTTTCTTTTTTTTTTTTTGCTCCTCGCTTTTTTCACACCTTTTCATGTTCCTGGTCTTTTTTTTTTTTTTTTCCTCGCATTTTTCACACCTTTTCATGCTCCTGGTCTTTTTTTTTTTTTTCTCCTCGCATTTTTCACACCTTTTCATGCTCCTGGACTTTTTTTTTTTTTTTTTTTGCTCCTCGCATTTTTCACACCTTTTCATGCTCCTGGTCTTTCTTTCTTTCTTTTTTTTTTTTTTTTGCTCCTCGCATTTTTCACACCTTTTCATGTTCCTGGTCTTTTTTTTTTTTTTTTTTTTTGCTCCTCGCATTTTTCACACCTTTTCATGCTCCTGGTCTTTCTTTCTTTCTTTTTTTTTTTTTTTTGCTCCTCGCATTTTTCACACCTTTTCATGCTCCTGGTCTTTCTTTCTTTCTTTTTTTTTTTTTTTTGCTCCTCGCATTTTTCACACCTTTTCATGCTCCTGGTCTTTCTTTCTTTCTTTTTTTTTTTTTTTTGCTCCTCGAATTTTTCACACCTTTGCATGCTCCTGGTCTTTTTTTTTTTTTTTTTTTTTTTTGCTCCTCGCATTTTTCACACCTTTTCATGCTCCTGGTCTTTCTTTTTTTTTTTTTTTTTTTTTTGATCCTCGCATTTTTCACACCTTTTCATGTTCCTGGTCTTTTTTTTTTTTTTTTTTTCCTCGCATTTTTCACAGCTTTTCATGCTCCTGGTCTTTCTTTCTTTCTTTTTTTTTTTTTTTTTGCTCCTCGCATTTTTCACACCTTTTCATGCTCCTGGTCTTTTTTTTTTTTTTTTTACTCCTCGAATTTTTCACACCTTTTCATGCTCCTCGCATTTTTCACACCTATTCATGCTCCTCACATTTTTCACAACTTTTCATGCTTCTCGCATTTTTCACACCTTTTCATGCTCCTTGCATTTTTCACACCTTTTCATGCTCCTGGTCTTTCTTTTTTTTTTTTTGCTCCTCGCATTTTTCACACCTTTTCATGTTCCTGGTCTTTTTTTTTTTTTTTTTTTTTTTTTGCTCCTCGCATTTTTCACACCTTTTCATATTCCTGGTCTTTTTTTTTTTTTTTCTCCTCGCATTTTTCACAACTTTTCATGCTCCTGGTCTTTTTTTTTTTTGCTCCTCGAATTTTTCACACCTTTGCATGCTCCTGCTCTTTTTTTTTTTTTTTTTTTTTTTTGCTCCTCGCATTTTTCACACCTTTTCATGCTCCTGGTCTTTCTTTTTTTTTTTTTTTTTGATCCTCGCATTTTTCACACCGTTTCATGTTCCTGGTCTTTTTTTTTTTTTTTTTTTTTTCCTCGCATTTTTCACACCTTTTCATGCTCCTGGTCTTTCTTTCTTTCTTTTTTTTTTTTTTTTTGCTCCTCGCATTTTTCACACCTTTTCATGCTCCTGGTCTTTCTTTTTTTTTTTTTTTTTGATCCTCGCATTTTTCACACCGTTTCATGTTCCTGGTCTTTTTTTTTTTTTTTTTTTTTTTCCTCGCATTTTTCACACCTTTTCATGCTCCTGGTCTTTCTTTCTTTCTTTTTTTTTTTTTTTTGCTCCTCGCATTTTTCACACCTTTTCATGCTCCTGGTCGTTTTTTTTTTTTTTTTTTGCTCCTCGCATTTTTCACACCTCTTCATGCTCCTCGCATTTTTCACAACTTTTCATGCTCGTCGCATTTTTCACACCTTTTCATGCTCCTGGTCTTTTTTTTTTTTTTTTTTTTTTGCTCCTCGCATTTTTCACACCTTTTCATGCTCCTGGTCTTTCTTTTTTTTTTTTGCTCCTCGCATTTTTCACACCTTTTCATGCTCCTGGTCTTTCTTTTTTTTTTTTTTTCTCCTCGCATTTTTCACACCTTTTCATGCTCCTCGTCTTTCTTTTTTTTTTTTTTTTTTTGCTCCTCGCATTTTTCACACCTTTTCATGCTCCTGGTCTTTCTTTTTTTTTTTTTTTTTGATCCTCGCATTTTCCACACCTTTTCATGTTCCTGGTCTTTTTTTTTTTTTTTTTTTTTTCCTCGCATTTTTCACACCTTTTCATGCTCCTGGTCTTTCTTTCTTTCTTTTTTTTTTTTTTTTTTGCTCCTCGCATTTTTCACACCTTTTCATGCTCCTGGTCTTTTTTTTTTTTTTTATTGCTCCTCGAATTTTTCACACCTTTTCATGCTCCTCGCATTTTTCACACCTCTTCATGCTCCTCGCTTTTTTCACAACTTTTCATGCTCGTCGCATTTTTCACACCTTTTCATGCTCCTGGTCTTTTTTTTTTTTTTTTTTTTTGCTCCTCGCATTTTTCACACCTTTTCATGCTCCTGGTCTTACTTTTTTTTTTTTTTTTTTTTTGCTCCTCGCATTTTTCACACCTTTTCATGCTCCTGGTCTTTCTTTTTTTTTTTTTTTTTTGATCCTCGCATTTTTCACACCTTTTCATGTTCCTGGTCTTTTTTTTTTTTTTTTTTCCTCGCATTTTTCACAGCTTTTCATGCTCCTGGTCTTTCTTTCTTTCTTTTTTTTTTTTTTTTTGCTCCTCGCATTTTTCACACCTTTTCATGCTCCTGGTCTTTTTTTTTTTTTTTTTTGCTCCTCGAATTTTTCACACCTTTTCATGCTCCTCGCATTTTTCACACCTATTCATGCTCCTCACATTTTTCACAACTTTTCATGCTTCTCGCATTTTTCACACCTTTTCATGCTCCTTGCATTTTTCACACCTTTTCATGCTCCTGGTCTTTCTTTTTTTTTTTTTGCTCCTCGCATTTTTCACACCTTTTCATGTTCCTGGTCTTTTTTTTTTTTTTTTTTTTTTTTTTGCTCCTCGCATTTTTCACACCTTTTCATATCCCTGGTCTTTTTTTTTTTTTTTTCTCCTCGCATTTTTCACACCTTTTCATGCTCCTGGTCTTTTTTTTTTTTGCTCCTCGAATTTTTCACACCTTTGCATGCTCCTGGTCTTTTTTTTTTTTTTTTTTTTTTTTACTCCTCGCATTTTTCACACCTTTTCATGCTCCTGGTCTTTCTTTTTTTTTTTTTTTTTGATCCTCGCATTTTTCACACCGTTTCATGTTCCTGGTCTTTTTTTTTTTTTTTTTTTTCCTCGCATTTTTCACACCTTTTCATGCTCCTGGTCTTTCTTTCTTTCTTTTTTTTTTTTTTTTTGCTCCTCGCATTTTTCACACCTTTTCATGCTCCTGGTCGTTTTTTTTTTTTTTTTTTGCTCCTCGCATTTTTCACACCTCTTCATGCTCCTCGCATTTTTCACAACTTTTCATGCTCGTCGCATTTTTCACACCTTTTCATGCTCCTGGTCTTTTTTTTTTTTTTTTTTTTTTTTGCTCCTCGCATTTTTCACACCTTTTCATGCTCCTGGTCTTTCTTTTTTTTTTTTGCTCCTCGCATTTTTCACACCTTTTCATGCTCCTGGTCTTTTTTTTTTTTTTTATTGCTCCTCGAATTTTTCACACCTTTTCATGCTCCTCGCCTTTTTCACACCTCTTCATGCTCCTCGCATTTTTCACAACTTTTCATGCTCGTCGCATTTTTCACACCTTTTCATGCTCCTGGTCTTTTTTTTTTTTTTTTTTTTTGCTCCTCGCATTTTTCACACCTTTTCATGCTCCTGGTCTTTCTTTTTTTTTTTTTTTTTTTTTGCTCCTCGCATTTTTCACACCTTTTCATGCTCCTGGTCTTTCTTTCTTTCTTTTTTTTTTTTTTTGCTCCTCGCATTTTTCACACCTTTTCATATTCCTGGTCTTTTTTTTTTTTTTTTTTTCTCCTCGCATTTTTCACACCTTTTCATGCTCCTGGTCTTTCTTTTTTTTTTTTTTTTTTTTCCTCGCATTTTTCACACCTTTTCATGCTCCTGGTCTTTTTTTTTTTTTTTTTTGCTCCTCGAATTTTTCACACCTTTTCATGCTCCTCGCATTTTTCACACCTCTTCATGCTCCTCACATTTTTCACAACTTTTCATGCTCCTCGCATTTTTCACACCTTTTCATGCTCCTTGCATTTTTCACACCTTTTCATGCTCCTGGTCTTTCTTTTTTTTTTTTTGCTCCTCGCATTTTTCACACCTTTTCATGTTCCTGGTCTTTTTTTTTTTTTTTTCCTCGCATTTTTCACACCTTTTCATGCTCCTGGTCTTTTTTTTTTTTTTCTCCTCGCATTTTTCACACCTTTTCATGCTCCTGGTCTTTTTTTTTTTTTTTTTTTGCTCCTCGCATTTTTCACACCTTTTCATGCTCCTGGTCTTTCTTTCTTTCTTTTTTTTTTTTTTTTGCTCCTCGCATTTTTCACACCTTTTCATGTTCCTGGTCTTTTTTTTTTTTTTTTTTTTTGCTCCTCGCATTTTTCACACCTTTTCATGCTCCTGGTCTTTCTTTCTTTCTTTTTTTTTTTTTTTTTGCTCCTCGAATTTTTCACACCTTTGCATGCTCCTGGTCTTTTTTTTTTTTTTTTTTTTTTTTGCTCCTCCCATTTTTCACACCTTTTCTTGTTCTTGTTTTTTTTTTTTTTTTTTTGATCCTCGCATTTTTCACACCTTTTCATGTTCCTGGTCTTTTTTTTTTTTTTTTTTCCTCGCATTTTTCACAGCTTTTCATGCTCCTGGTCTTTCTTTCTTTCTTTTTTTTTTTTTTTTTGCTCCTCGCATTTTTCACACCTTTTCATGCTCCTGGTCTTTTTTTTTTTTTTTTTACTCCTCGAATTTTTCACACCTTTTCATGCTCCTCGCATTTTTCACACCTATTCATGCTCCTCACATTTTTCACAACTTTTCATGCTTCTCGCATTTTTCACACCTTTTCATGCTCCTTGCATTTTTCACACCTTTTCATGCTCCTGGTCTTTCTTTTTTTTTTTTTGCTCCTCGCATTTTTCACACCTTTTCATGTTCCTGGTCTTTTTTTTTTTTTTTTTTTTTTTTTGCTCCTCGCATTTTTCACACCTTTTCATATTCCTGGTCTTTTTTTTTTTTTTTCTCCTCGCATTTTTCACACCTTTTCATGCTCCTGGTCTTTTTTTTTTTTGCTCCTCGAATTTTTCACACCTTTGCATGCTCCTGCTCTTTTTTTTTTTTTTTTTTTTTTTTGCTCCTCGCATTTTTCACACCTTTTCATGCTCCTGGTCTTTCTTTTTTTTTTTTTTTTTGATCCTCGCATTTTTCACACCGTTTCATGTTCCTGGTCTTTTTTTTTTTTTTTTTTTTTTCCTCGCATTTTTCACACCTTTTCATGCTCCTGGTCTTTCTTTCTTTCTTTTTTTTTTTTTTTTTGCTCCTCGCATTTTTCACACCTTTTCATGCTCCTGGTCTTTCTTTTTTTTTTTTTTTTTGATCCTCGCATTTTTCACACCGTTTCATGTTCCTGGTCTTTTTTTTTTTTTTTTTTTTTTTTCCTCGCATTTTTCACACCTTTTCATGCTCCTGGTCTTTCTTTCTTTCTTTTTTTTTTTTTTTTTTCTCCTCGCATTTTTCACACCTTTTCATGCTCCTGGTCGTTTTTTTTTTTTTTTTTTGCTCCTCGCATTTTTCACACCTCTTCATGCTCCTCGCATTTTTCACAACTTTTCATGCTCGTCGCATTTTTCACACCTTTTCATGCTCCTGGTCTTTTTTTTTTTTTTTTTTTTTTGCTCCTCGCATTTTTCACACCTTTTCATGCTCCTGGTCTTTCTTTTTTTTTTTTGCTCCTCGCATTTTTCACACCTTTTCATGCTCCTGGTCTTTCTTTTTTTTTTTTTTTTGATCCTCGCATTTTCCACACCTTTTCATGTTCCTGGTCTTTTTTTTTTTTTTTTTTTTTTCCTCGCATTTTTCACACCTTTTCATGCTCCTGGTCTTTCTTTCTTTCTTTTTTTTTTTTTTTTTGCTCCTCGCATTTTTCACACCTTTTCATGCTCCTGGTCTTTTTTTTTTTTTTTATTGCTCCTCGAATTTTTCACACCTTTTCATGCTCCTCGCATTTTTCACACCTCTTCATGCTCCTCGCATTTTTCACAACTTTTCATGCTCGTCGCATTTTTCACACCTTTTCATGCTCCTGGTCTTTTTTTTTTTTTTTTTTTTTTGCTCCTCGCATTTTTCACACCTTTTCATGCTCCTGGTCTTTCTTTTTTTTTTTTTTTTTTTTTGCTCCTCGCATTTTTCACACCTTTTCATGCTCCTGGTCTTTCTTTCTTTCTTTTTTTTTTTTTTTGCTCCTCGCATTTTTCACACCTTTTCATGCTCCTGGTCTTTCTTTTTTTTTTTTTTTTTGATCCTCGCATTTTTCACACCGTTTCATGTTCCTGGTCTTTTTTTTTTTTTTTTTTTTTTCCTCGCATTTTTCACACCTTTTCATGCTCCTGGTCTTTCTTTCTTTCTTTTTTTTTTTTTTTTTGCTCCTCGCATTTTTCACACCTTTTCATGCTCCTGGTCTTTCTTTTTTTTTTTTTTTTTGATCCTCGCATTTTTCACACCGTTTCATGTTCCTGGTCTTTTTTTTTTTTTTTTTTTTTTTCCTCGCATTTTTCACACCTTTTCATGCTCCTGGTCTTTCTTTCTTTCTTTTTTTTTTTTTTTTGCTCCTCGCATTTTTCACACCTTTTCATGCTCCTGGTCGTTTTTTTTTTTTTTTTTTGCTCCTCGCATTTTTCACACCTCTTCATGCTCCTCGCATTTTTCACAACTTTTCATGCTCGTCGCATTTTTCACACCTTTTCATGCTCCTGGTCTTTTTTTTTTTTTTTTTTTTTTGCTCCTCGCATTTTTCACACCTTTTCATGCTCCTGGTCTTTCTTTTTTTTTTTTGCTCCTCGCATTTTTCACACCTTTTCATGCTCCTGGTCTTTCTTTTTTTTTTTTTTTCTCCTCGCATTTTTCACACCTTTTCATGCTCCTCGTCTTTCTTTTTTTTTTTTTTTTTTTGCTCCTCGCATTTTTCACACCTTTTCATGCTCCTGGTCTTTCTTTTTTTTTTTTTTTTTGATCCTCGCATTTTCCACACCTTTTCATGTTCCTGGTCTTTTTTTTTTTTTTTTTTTTTTCCTCGCATTTTTCACACCTTTTCATGCTCCTGGTCTTTCTTTCTTTCTTTTTTTTTTTTTTTTTGCTCCTCGCATTTTTCACACCTTTTCATGCTCCTGGTCTTTTTTTTTTTTTTTATTGCTCCTCGAATTTTTCACACCTTTTCATGCTCCTCGCATTTTTCACACCTCTTCATGCTCCTCGCATTTTTCACAACTTTTCATGCTCGTCGCATTTTTCACACCTTTTCATGCTCCTGGTCTTTTTTTTTTTTTTTTTTTTTGCTCCTCGCATTTTTCACACCTTTTCATGCTCCTGGTCTTTCTTTTTTTTTTTTTTTTTTTTTGCTCCTCGCATTTTTCACACCTTTTCATGCTCCTGGTCTTTCTTTTTTTTTTTTTTTTTTGATCCTCGCATTTTTCACACCTTTTCATGTTCCTGGTCTTTTTTTTTTTTTTTTTTCCTCGCATTTTTCACAGCTTTTCATGCTCCTGGTCTTTCTTTCTTTCTTTTTTTTTTTTTTTTTGCTCCTCGCATTTTTCACACCTTTTCATGCTCCTGGTCTTTTTTTTTTTTTTTTTTGCTCCTCGAATTTTTCACACCTTTTCATGCTCCTCGCATTTTTCACACCTATTCATGCTCCTCACATTTTTCACAACTTTTCATGCTTCTCGCATTTTTCACACCTTTTCATGCTCCTTGCATTTTTCACACCTTTTCATGCTCCTGGTCTTTCTTTTTTTTTTTTTGCTCCTCGCATTTTTCACACCTTTTCATGTTCCTGGTCTTTTTTTTTTTTTTTTTTTTTTTTTGCTCCTCGCATTTTTCACACCTTTTCATATCCCTGGTCTTTTTTTTTTTTTTTTCTCCTCGCATTTTTCACACCTTTTCATGCTCCTGGTCTTTTTTTTTTTTGCTCCTCGAATTTTTCACACCTTTGCATGCTCCTGGTCTTTTTTTTTTTTTTTTTTTTTTTACTCCTCGCATTTTTCACACCTTTTCATGCTCCTGGTCTTTCTTTTTTTTTTTTTTTTTGATCCTCGCATTTTTCACACCGTTTCATGTTCCTGGTCTTTTTTTTTTTTTTTTTTTTCCTCGCATTTTTCACACCTTTTCATGCTCCTGGTCTTTCTTTCTTTCTTTTTTTTTTTTTTTTTGCTCCTCGCATTTTTCACACCTTTTCATGCTCCTGGTCGTTTTTTTTTTTTTTTTTTTGCTCCTCGCATTTTTCACACCTCTTCATGCTCCTCGCATTTTTCACAACTTTTCATGCTCGTCGCATTTTTCACACCTTTTCATGCTCCTGGTCTTTTTTTTTTTTTTTTTTTTTTTGCTCCTCGCATTTTTCACACCTTTTCATGCTCCTGGTCTTTCTTTTTTTTTTTTGCTCCTCGCATTTTTCACACCTTTTCATGCTCCTGGTCTTTTTTTTTTTTTTTATTGCTCCTCGAATTTTTCACACCTTTTCATGCTCCTCGCCTTTTTCACACCTCTTCATTCTCCTCGCATTTTTCACAACTTTTCATGCTCGTCGCATTTTTCACACCTTTTCATGCTCCTGGTCTTTTTTTTTTTTTTTTTTTTTGCTCCTCGCATTTTTCACACCTTTTCATGCTCCTGGTCTTTCTTTTTTTTTTTTTTTTTTTTTGCTCCTCGCATTTTTCACACCTTTTCATGCTCCTGGTCTTTCTTTCTTTCTTTTTTTTTTTTTTTGCTCCTCGCATTTTTCACACCTTTTCATATTCCTGGTCTTTTTTTTTTTTTTTTTTTCTCCTCGCCTTTTTCACCCCTTTTCATGCTCCTGGTCTTTCTTTTTTTTTTTTTTTTTTTTCCTCGCTTTTTTCACACCTTTTCATGCTCCTGGTCTTTTTTTTTTTTTTTTTTGCTCCTCGAATTTTTCACACCTTTTCATGCTCCTCGCATTTTTCACACCTCTTCATGCTCCTCACATTTTTCACAACTTTTCATGCTCCTCGCATTTTTCACACCTTTTCATGCTCCTTGCATTTTTCACACCTTTTCATGCTCCTGGTCTTTCTTTTTTTTTTTTTGCTCCTCGCATTTTTCACACCTTTTCATGTTCCTGGTCTTTTTTTTTTTTTTTCCTCGCATTTTTCACACCTTTTCATGCTCCTGGTCTTTTTTTTTTTTTTCTCCTCGCATTTTTCACACCTTTTCATGCTCCTGGTCTTTTTTTTTTTTTTTTTTTGCTCCTCGCATTTTTCACACCTTTTCATGCTCCTGGTCTTTCTTTCTTTCTTTTTTTTTTTTTTTTGCTCCTCGCATTTTTCACACCTTTTCATGTTCCTGGTCTTTTTTTTTTTTTTTTTTTTTGCTCCTCGCATTTTTCACACCTTTTCATGCTCCTGGTCTTTCTTTCTTTCTTTTTTTTTTTTTTTTGCTCCTCGCATTTTTCACACCTTTTCATGCTCCTGGTCTTTCTTTCTTTCTTTTTTTTTTTTTTTTGCTCCTCGCATTTTTCACACCTTTTCATGCTCCTGGTCTTTCTTTCTTTCTTTTTTTTTTTTTTTTGCTCCTCGAATTTTTCACACCTTTGCATGCTCCTGGTCTTTTTTTTTTTTTTTTTTTTTTTGCTCCTCGCATTTTTCACACCTTTTCATGCTCCTGGTCTTTCTTGTTTTTTTTTTTTTTTTTTTGATCCTCGCATTTTTCACACCTTTTCATGTTCCTGGTCTTTTTTTTTTTTTTTTTTCCTCGCATTTTTCACAGCTTTTCATGCTCCTGGTCTTTCTTTCTTTCTTTTTTTTTTTTTTTTTGCTCCTCGCATTTTTCACACCTTTTCATGCTCCTGGTCTTTTTTTTTTTTTTTTTACTCCTCGAATTTTTCACACCTTTTCATGCTCCTCGCATTTTTCACACCTATTCATGCTCCTCACATTTTTCACAACTTTTCATGCTTCTCGCATTTTTCACACCTTTTCATGCTCCTTGCATTTTTCACACCTTTTCATGCTCCTGGTCTTTCTTTTTTTTTTTTTGCTCCTCGCATTTTTCACACCTTTTCATGTTCCTGGTCTTTTTTTTTTTTTTTTTTTTTTTTGCTCCTCGCATTTTTCACACCTTTTCATATTCCTGGTCTTTTTTTTTTTTTTTCTCCTCGCATTTTTCACACCTTTTCATGCTCCTGGTCTTTTTTTTTTTTGCTCCTCGAATTTTTCACACCTTTGCATGCTCCTGCTCTTTTTTTTTTTTTTTTTTTTTTTTGCTCCTCGCATTTTTCACACCTTTTCATGCTCCTGGTCTTTCTTTTTTTTTTTTTTTTTGATCCTCGCATTTTTCACACCGTTTCATGTTCCTGGTCTTTTTTTTTTTTTTTTTTTTTTCCTCGCATTTTTCACACCTTTTCATGCTCCTGGTCTTTCTTTCTTTCTTTTTTTTTTTTTTTTTGCTCCTCGCATTTTTCACACCTTTTCATGCTCCTGGTCTTTCTTTTTTTTTTTTTTTTTGATCCTCGCATTTTTCACACCGTTTCATGTTCCTGGTCTTTTTTTTTTTTTTTTTTTTTTTTCCTCGCATTTTTCACACCTTTTCATGCTCCTGGTCTTTCTTTCTTTCTTTTTTTTTTTTTTTTTTCTCCTCGCATTTTTCACACCTTTTCATGCTCCTGGTCGTTTTTTTTTTTTTTTTTTGCTCCTCGCATTTTTCACACCTCTTCATGCTCCTCGCATTTTTCACAACTTTTCATGCTCGTCGCATTTTTCACACCTTTTCATGCTCCTGGTCTTTTTTTTTTTTTTTTTTTTTTGCTCCTCGCATTTTTCACACCTTTTCATGCTCCTGGTCTTTCTTTTTTTTTTTTGCTCCTCGCATTTTTCACACCTTTTCATGCTCCTGGTCTTTCTTTTTTTTTTTTTTTTGATCCTCGCATTTTCCACACCTTTTCATGTTCCTGGTCTTTTTTTTTTTTTTTTTTTTTTCCTCGCATTTTTCACACCTTTTCATGCTCCTGGTCTTTCTTTCTTTCTTTTTTTTTTTTTTTTTGCTCCTCGCATTTTTCACACCTTTTCATGCTCCTGGTCTTTTTTTTTTTTTTTATTGCTCCTCGAATTTTTCACACCTTTTCATGCTCCTCGCATTTTTCACACCTCTTCATGCTCCTCGCATTTTTCACAACTTTTCATGCTCGTCGCATTTTTCACACCTTTTCATGCTCCTGGTCTTTTTTTTTTTTTTTTTTTTTTGCTCCTCGCATTTTTCACACCTTTTCATGCTCCTGGTCTTTCTTTTTTTTTTTTTTTTTTTTTGCTCCTCGCATTTTTCACACCTTTTCATGCTCCTGGTCTTTCTTTCTTTCTTTTTTTTTTTTTTTGCTCCTCGCATTTTTCACACCTTTTCATATTCCTGGTCTTTTTTTTTTTTTTTTTTCTCCTCGCATTTTTCACACCTTTTCATGCTCCTGGTCTTTTTTTTTTTTGCTCCTCGAATTTTTCACACCTTTGCATGCTCCTGGTCTTTTTTTTTTTTTTTTTTTTTTTGCTCCTCTCATTTTTCTCACCTTTTCATGCTTCTGGTCTTTCTTTTTTTTTTTTTCTCCTCGCATTTTTCACACCTTTTCATGCTCCTGGTCTTTTTTTTTTTTGCTCCTCGCATTTTTCACACCTTTTCATGTTCCTGGTCTTTTTTTTTTTTTTTTTTTTTTGCTCCTCGCATTTTTCACACCTTTTCATGCTCCTGGTCTTTCTTTCTTTCTTTTTTTTTTTTTTTTGCTCCTCGCATTTTTCACACCTTTTCATGCTCCTGGTCTTTCTTTCTTTCTTTTTTTTTTTTTTTTGCTCCTCGCATTTTTCACACCTTTTCATGCTCCTGGTCTTTCTTTCTTTCTTTTTTTTTTTTTTTTGCTCCTCGAATTTTTCACACCTTTGCATGCTCCTGGTCTTTTTTTTTTTTTTTTTACTCCTCGAATTTTTCACACCTTTTCATGCTCCTGGTCTTTTTTTTTTTTGCTCCTCGCATTTTTCACACCTTTGCATGCTCCTGGTCTTTTTTTTTTTTTTTTTTTTTTTTGCTCCTCGCATTTTTCACACCTTTTCATGCTCCTGGTCTTTCTTTTTTTTTTTTTTTTTTTTTTGATCCTCGCCTTTTTCACACCTTTTCATGTTCCTGGTCTTTTTTTTTTTTTTTTTTCCTCGCATTTTTCACAGCTTTTCATGCTCCTGGTCTTTCTTTCTTTCTTTTTTTTTTTTTTTTTGCTCCTCGCATTTTTCACACCTTTTCATGCTCCTGGTCTTTTTTTTTTTTTTTTTACTCCTCGAATTTTTCACACCTTTTCATGCTCCTCGCATTTTTCACACCTATTCATGCTCCTCACATTTTTCACAACTTTTCATGCTTCTCGCATTTTTCACACCTTTTCATGCTCCTTGCATTTTTCACACCTTTTCATGCTCCTGGTCTTTCTTTTTTTTTTTTTGCTCCTCGCATTTTTCACACCTTTTCATGTTCCTGGTCTTTTTTTTTTTTTTTTTTTTTTTTGCTCCTCGCATTTTTCACACCTTTTCATATTCCTGGTCTTTTTTTTTTTTTTTCTCCTCGCATTTTTCACACCTTTTCATGCTCCTGGTCTTTTTTTTTTTTGCTCCTCGAATTTTTCACACCTTTGCATGCTCCTGCTCTTTTTTTTTTTTTTTTTTTTTTTTGTTCCTCGCATTTTTCACACCTTTTCATGCTCCTGGTCTTTCTTTTTTTTTTTTTTTTGATCCTCGCATTTTTCACACCGTTTCATGTTCCTGGTCTTTTTTTTTTTTTTTTTTTTTTCCTCGCATTTTTCACACCTTTTCTTGCTCCTGGTCTTTCTTTCTTTCTTTTTTTTTTTTTTTTTGCTCCTCGCATTTTTCACACCTTTTCATGCTCCTGGTCTTTCTTTTTTTTTTTTTTTTTGCTCCTCGCATTTTTCACACCTTTTCATGCTCCTTGCATTTTTCACAACTTTTCATGCTCCTCTCATTTTTCACACCTTTTCATGCTCCTTGCATTTTTCTCAACTTTTCATGCTCCTCGCATTTTTCACACCTTTTCATGCTCCTTGCATTTTTCAGACCTTTTCATGCTCCTGGTCTTTCTTTTTTTTTTTTTGCTCCTCGCATTTTTCACACCTTTTCATGTTCCTGGTCTTTTTTTTTTTTTTTTTTTCCTCGCATTTTTCACACCTTTTCATGCTCCTGGTCTTTTTTTTTTTTTCTCCTCGCATTTTTCACACCTTTTCATGCTCCTGGTCTTTTTTTTTTTTTTTTTGCTCCTCGAATTTTTCACACCTTTTCATGCTCCTGGTCTTTCTTTCTTTCTTTTTTTTATTTTTTTTGCTCCTCGCATTTTTCACACCTTTTCATGTTCCTGGTCTTTTTTTTTTTTTTTTTTTTTTTTGCTCCTCGCATTTTTCACACCTTTTCATGTTCCTGGTCTTTTTTTTTTTTTTTCCTCGCATTTTTCACAGCTTTTCATGCTCCTGGTCTTTTTTTTTTTTGCTCCTCGCATTTTTCACACCTTTTCATGCTCCTGGTCTTTTTTTTTTTTGCTCCTCGAATTTTTCACACCTTTTCATGCTCCTGGTCTTTTTTTTTTTTTTTTTTTTTTTGCTCCTCGCATTTTTCACACCTTTTCATGCTCCTGGTCTTTCTTTTTTTTTTTTTTTTTGATCCTCGCATTTTTCACACCTTTTCATGTTCCTGGTCTTTTTTTTTTTTTTTTTCCTCGCATTTTTCACAGCTTTTCATGCTCCTGGTCTTTCTTTCTTTCTTTTTTTTTTTTTTTTTGCTCCTCGCATTTTTCACACCTTTTCATGCTCCTGGTCTTTTTTTTTTTTTTTTTTGCTCCTCGAATTTTTCACACCTTTTCATGCTCCTCGCATTTTTCACACCTATTCATGCTCCTCACATTTTTCACAACTTTTCATGCTCCTCGCATTTTTCACACCTTTTCATGCTCCTTGCATTTTTCACACCTTTTCATGCTCCTTGTCTTTCTTTTTTTTTTTTTTGCTCCTCGCATTTTTCACACCTTTTCATGTTCCTGTTCTTTTTTTTTTTTTTTTTTTTTTTTTGCTCCTCGCATTTTTCACACCTTTTCATATTCCTGGTCTTTTTTTTTTTTTTTTCTCCTCGCATTTTTCACACCTTTTCATGCTCCTGGTCTTTTTTTTTTTTGCTCCTCGAATTTTTCACACCTTTGCATGCTCCTGGTCTTTTTTTTTTTTTTTTTTTTTTTTGCTCCTCGCATTTTTCACACCTTTTCATGCTCCTGGTCTTTCTTTTTTTTTTTTTTTTTTGATCCTCGCATTTTTCATACCGTTTCATGTTCCTGGTCTTTTTTTTTTTTTTTTTTTTTTTCCTCGCATTTTTCACACCTTTTCATGCTCCTGGTCTTTCTTTCTTTCTTTTTTTTTTTTTTTTGCTCCTCGCATTTTTCACACCTTTTCATGCTCCTGGTCTTTCTTTTTTTTTTTTTTTTTTTTTTGCTCCTCGCATTTTTCACTCCTTTTCATGTTCCTGTTCTTTTTTTTTTTTTTTTTTTCCTCGCATTTTTCACAGCTTTTCATGCTCCTGGTCTTTCTTTCTTTCTTTTTTTTTTTTTTTTTGCTCCTCGCATTTTTCACACCTTTTCATGCTCCTGGTCTTTTTTTTTTTTTTTTTACTCCTCGAATTTTTCACACCTTTTCATGCTCCTCGCATTTTTCACACCTATTCATGCTCCTCACATTTTTCACAACTTTTCATGCTTCTCGCATTTTTCACACCTTTTCATGCTCCTTGCATTTTTCACACCTTTTCATGCTCCTGGTCTTTCTTTTTTTTTTTTTGCTCCTCGCATTTTTCACACCTTTTCATGTTCCTGGTCTTTTTTTTTTTTTTTTTTTTTTTTGCTCCTCGCATTTTTCACACCTTTTCATATTCCTGGTCTTTTTTTTTTTTTTTCTCCTCGCATTTTTCACAACTTTTCATGCTCCTGGTCTTTTTTTTTTTTGCTCCTCGAATTTTTCACACCTTTGCATGCTCCTGCTCTTTTTTTTTTTTTTTTTTTTTTTTGCTCCTCGCATTTTTCACACCTTTTCATGCTCCTGGTCTTTCTTTTTTTTTTTTTTTTTGATCCTCGCATTTTTCACACCGTTTCATGTTCCTGGTCTTTTTTTTTTTTTTTTTTTTTTCCTCGCATTTTTCACACCTTTTCATGCTCCTGGTCTTTCTTTCTTTCTTTTTTTTTTTTTTTTTGCTCCTCGCATTTTTCACACCTTTTCATGCTCCTGGTCTTTCTTTTTTTTTTTTTTTTTGATCCTCGCATTTTTCACACCGTTTCATGTTCCTGGTCTTTTTTTTTTTTTTTTTTTTTTTCCTCGCATTTTTCACACCTTTTCATGCTCCTGGTCTTTCTTTCTTTCTTTTTTTTTTTTTTTTGCTCCTCGCATTTTTCACACCTTTTCATGCTCCTGGTCGTTTTTTTTTTTTTTTTTTGCTCCTCGCATTTTTCACACCTCTTCATGCTCCTCGCATTTTTCACAACTTTTCATGCTCGTCGCATTTTTCACACCTTTTCATGCTCCTGGTCTTTTTTTTTTTTTTTTTTTTTTGCTCCTCGCATTTTTCACACCTTTTCATGCTCCTGGTCTTTCTTTTTTTTTTTTGCTCCTCGCATTTTTCACACCTTTTCATGCTCCTGGTTTTTTTTTTTTTTTTTTTTTCTCCTCGCATTTTTCTCTCCTTTTCTTTCTCCTCGTTTTTCTTTTTTTTTTTTTTTTTTTGCTCCTCGCATTTTTCACACCTTTTCATGCTCCTGGTCTTTCTTTTTTTTTTTTTTTTTGATCCTCGCATTTTCCACACCTTTTCATGTTCCTGGTCTTTTTTTTTTTTTTTTTTTTTTCCTCGCATTTTTCACACCTTTTCATGCTCCTGGTCTTTCTTTCTTTCTTTTTTTTTTTTTTTTTGCTCCTCGCATTTTTCACACCTTTTCATGCTCCTGGTCTTTTTTTTTTTTTTTATTGCTCCTCGAATTTTTCACACCTTTTCATGCTCCTCGCATTTTTCACACCTCTTCATGCTCCTCGCATTTTTCACAACTTTTCATGCTCGTCGCATTTTTCACACCTTTTCATGCTCCTGGTCTTTTTTTTTTTTTTTTTTTTTGCTCCTCGCATTTTTCACACCTTTTTTTGCTCCTGGTCTTTCTTTTTTTTTTTTTTTTTTTTTGCTCCTCGCATTTTTCACACCTTTTCATGCTCCTGGTCTTTCTTTTTTTTTTTTTTTTTGATCCTCGCATTTTTCACACCTTTTCATGTTCCTGGTCTTTTTTTTTTTTTTTTTTCCTCGCATTTTTCACAGCTTTTCATGCTCCTGGTCTTTCTTTCTTTCTTTTTTTTTTTTTTTTTGCTCCTCGCATTTTTCACACCTTTTCATGCTCCTGGTCTTTTTTTTTTTTTTTTTTGCTCCTCGAATTTTTCACACCTTTTCATGCTCCTCGCATTTTTCACACCTATTCATGCTCCTCACATTTTTCACAACTTTTCATGCTTCTCGCATTTTTCACACCTTTTCATGCTCCTTGCATTTTTCACACCTTTTCATGCTCCTGGTCTTTCTTTTTTTTTTTTTGCTCCTCGCATTTTTCACACCTTTTCATGTTCCTGGTCTTTTTTTTTTTTTTTTTTTTTTTTTGCTCCTCGCATTTTTCACACCTTTTCATATCCCTGGTCTTTTTTTTTTTTTTTTCTCCTCGCATTTTTCACACCTTTTCATGCTCCTGGTCTTTTTTTTTTTTGCTCCTCGAATTTTTCACACCTTTGCATGCTCCTGGTCTTTTTTTTTTTTTTTTTTTTTTTTACTCCTCGCATTTTTCACACCTTTTCATGCTCCTGGTCTTTCTTTTTTTTTTTTTTTTTGATCCTCGCATTTTTCACACCGTTTCATGTTCCTGGTCTTTTTTTTTTTTTTTTTTTTCCTCGCATTTTTCACACCTTTTCTTGCTCCTGGTCTTTCTTTCTTTCTTTTTTTTTTTTTTTTTGCTCCTCGCATTTTTCACACCTTTTCATGCTCCTGGTCGTTTTTGTTTTTTTTTTTTGCTCCTCGCATTTTTCACACCTCTTCATGCTCCTCGCATTTTTCACAACTTTTCATGCTCGTCGCATTTTTCACACCTTTTCATGCTCCTGGTCTTTTTTTTTTTTTTTTTTTTTTTGCTCCTCGCATTTTTCACACCTTTTCATGCTCCTGGTCTTTCTTTTTTTTTTTTGCTCCTCGCATTTTTCACACCTTTTCATGCTCCTGGTCTTTTTTTTTTTTTTTATTGCTCCTCGAATTTTTCACACCTTTTCATGCTCCTCGCCTTTTTCACACCTCTTCATGCTCCTCGCATTTTTCACAACTTTTCATGCTCGTCGCATTTTTCACACCTTTTCATGCTCCTGGTCTTTTTTTTTTTTTTTTTTTTTGCTCCTCGCATTTTTCACACCTTTTCATGCTCCTGGTCTTTCTTTTTTTTTTTTTTTTTTTTTGCTCCTCGCATTTTTCACACCTTTTCATGCTCCTGGTCTTTCTTTCTTTCTTTTTTTTTTTTTTTGCTCCTCGCATTTTTCACACCTTTTCATATTCCTGGTCTTTTTTTTTTTTTTTTTTTCTCCTCGCATTTTTCACACCTTTTCATGCTCCTGGTCTTTCTTTTTTTTTTTTTTTTTTTTCCTCGCATTTTTCACACCTTTTCATGCTCCTGGTCTTTTTTTTTTTTTTTTTTGCTCCTCGAATTTTTCACACCTTTTCATGCTCCTCGCATTTTTCACACCTCTTCATGCTCCTCACATTTTTCACAACTTTTCATGCTCCTCGCATTTTTCACACCTTTTCATGTTCCTGGTCTTTTTTTTTTTTTTTTTTTTTGCTCCTCGCATTTTTCACACCTTTTCATGCTCCTGGTCTTTCTTTTTTTTTTTTTTTTTTTTTTTTGCTCCTCGCATTTTTCACACCTTTTCATGCTCCTGGTCTTTCTTTCTTTCTTTTTTTTTTTTTTTTGCTCCTCGCATTTTTCACACCTTTTCATGCTCCTGGTCTTTCTTTCTTTCTTTTTTTTTTTTTTTTGCTCCTCGAATTTTTCACACCTTTGCATGCTCCTGGTCTTTTTTTTTTTTTTTTTTTTTTTGCTCCTCGCATTTTTCACACCTTTTCATGCTCCTGGTCTTTCTTGTTTTTTTTTTTTTTTTTTTGATCCTCGCATTTTTCACACCTTTTCATGTTCCTGGTCTTTTTTTTTTTTTTTTTTCCTCGCATTTTTCACAGCTTTTCATGCTCCTGGTCTTTCTTTCTTTCTTTTTTTTTTTTTTTTTGCTCCTCGCATTTTTCACACCTTTTCATGCTCCTGGTCTTTTTTTTTTTTTTTTTACTCCTCGAATTTTTCACACCTTTTCATGCTCCTCGCATTTTTCACACCTATTCATGCTCCTCACATTTTTCACAACTTTTCATGCTTCTCGCATTTTTCACACCTTTTCATGCTCCTTGCATTTTTCACACCTTTTCATGCTCCTGGTCTTTCTTTTTTTTTTTTTGCTCCTCGCATTTTTCACACCTTTTCATGTTCCTGGTCTTTTTTTTTTTTTTTTTTTTTTTTTGCTCCTCGCATTTTTCACACCTTTTCATATTCCTGGTCTTTTTTTTTTTTTTTCTCCTCGCATTTTTCACACCTTTTCATGCTCCTGGTCTTTTTTTTTTTTGCTCCTCGAATTTTTCACACCTTTGCATGCTCCTGCTCTTTTTTTTTTTTTTTTTTTTTTTTTGCTCCTCGCATTTTTCACACCTTTTCATGCTCCTGGTCTTTCTTTTTTTTTTTTTTTTTGATCCTCGCATTTTTCACACCGTTTCATGTTCCTGGTCTTTTTTTTTTTTTTTTTTTTTTCCTCGCATTTTTCACACCTTTTCATGCTCCTGGTCTTTCTTTCTTTCTTTTTTTTTTTTTTTTTGCTCCTCGCATTTTTCACACCTTTTCATGCTCCTGGTCTTTCTTTTTTTTTTTTTTTTTGATCCTCGCATTTTTCACACCGTTTCATGTTCCTGGTCTTTTTTTTTTTTTTTTTTTTTTTTCCTCGCATTTTTCACACCTTTTCATGCTCCTGGTCTTTCTTTCTTTCTTTTTTTTTTTTTTTTTTCTCCTCGCATTTTTCACACCTTTTCATGCTCCTGGTCGTTTTTTTTTTTTTTTTTTGCTCCTCGCATTTTTCACACCTCTTCATGCTCCTCGCATTTTTCACAACTTTTCATGCTCGTCGCATTTTTCACACCTTTTCATGCTCCTGGTCTTTTTTTTTTTTTTTTTTTTTTTGCTCCTCGCATTTTTCACACCTTTTCATGCTCCTGGTCTTTCTTTTTTTTTTTTGCTCCTCGCATTTTTCACACCTTTTCATGCTCCTGGTCTTTCTTTTTTTTTTTTTTTTTGATCCTCGCATTTTCCACACCTTTTCATGTTCCTGGTCTTTTTTTTTTTTTTTTTTTTTTCCTCGCATTTTTCACACCTTTTCATGCTCCTGGTCTTTCTTTCTTTCTTTTTTTTTTTTTTTTTGCTCCTCGCATTTTTCACACCTTTTCATGCTCCTGGTCTTTTTTTTTTTTTTTATTGCTCCTCGAATTTTTCACACCTTTTCATGCTCCTCGCATTTTTCACACCTCTTCATGCTCCTCGCATTTTTCACAACTTTTCATGCTCGTCGCATTTTTCACACCTTTTCATGCTCCTGGTCTTTTTTTTTTTTTTTTTTTTTTGCTCCTCGCATTTTTCACACCTTTTCATGCTCCTGGTCTTTCTTTTTTTTTTTTTTTTTTTTTGCTCCTCGCATTTTTCACACCTTTTCATGCTCCTGGTCTTTCTTTCTTTCTTTTTTTTTTTTTTTGCTCCTCGCATTTTTCACACCTTTTCATGCTCCTGGTCTTTCTTTTTTTTTTTTTTTTTGATCCTCGCATTTTTCACACCGTTTCATGTTCCTGGTCTTTTTTTTTTTTTTTTTTTTTTCCTCGCATTTTTCACACCTTTTCATGCTCCTGGTCTTTCTTTCTTTCTTTTTTTTTTTTTTTTTGCTCCTCGCATTTTTCACACCTTTTCATGCTCCTGGTCTTTCTTTTTTTTTTTTTTTTTGATCCTCGCATTTTTCACACCGTTTCATGTTCCTGGTCTTTTTTTTTTTTTTTTTTTTTTTCCTCGCATTTTTCACACCTTTTCATGCTCCTGGTCTTTCTTTCTTTCTTTTTTTTTTTTTTTTGCTCCTCGCATTTTTCACACCTTTTCATGCTCCTGGTCGTTTTTTTTTTTTTTTTTTGCTCCTCGCATTTTTCACACCTCTTCATGCTCCTCGCATTTTTCACAACTTTTCATGCTCGTCGCATTTTTCACACCTTTTCATGCTCCTGGTCTTTTTTTTTTTTTTTTTTTTTTGCTCCTCGCATTTTTCACACCTTTTCATGCTCCTGGTCTTTCTTTTTTTTTTTTGCTCCTCGCATTTTTCACACCTTTTCATGCTCCTGGTCTTTCTTTTTTTTTTTTTTTCTCCTCGCATTTTTCACACCTTTTCATGCTCCTCGTTTTTTTTTTTTTTTTTTTTTTTTTGCTCCTCGCATTTTTCACACCTTTTCATGCTCCTGGTCTTTCTTTTTTTTTTTTTTTTTGTTCCTCGCATTTTCCACACCTTTTCATGTTCCTGGTTTTTTTTTTTTTTTTTTTTTTTTCCTCGCATTTTTCACACCTTTTCATGCTCCTGGTCTTTCTTTCTTTCTTTTTTTTTTTTTTTTTGCTCCTCGCATTTTTCACACCTTTTCATGCTCCTGGTCTTTTTTTTTTTTTTTATTGCTCCTCGAATTTTTCACACCTTTTCATGCTCCTCGCATTTTTCACACCTCTTCATGCTCCTCGCATTTTTCACAACTTTTCATGCTCGTCGCATTTTTCACACCTTTTCATGCTCCTGGTCTTTTTTTTTTTTTTTTTTTTTGCTCCTCGCATTTTTCACACCTTTTCATGCTCCTGGTCTTTCTTTTTTTTTTTTTTTTTTTTTGCTCCTCGCATTTTTCACACCTTTTCATGCTCCTGGTCTTTCTTTTTTTTTTTTTTTTTTGATCCTCGCATTTTTCACACCTTTTCATGTTCCTGGTCTTTTTTTTTTTTTTTTTTCCTCGCATTTTTCACAGCTTTTCATGCTCCTGGTCTTTCTTTCTTTCTTTTTTTTTTTTTTTTTGCTCCTCGCATTTTTCACACCTTTTCATGCTCCTGGTCTTTTTTTTTTTTTTTTTTGCTCCTCGAATTTTTCACACCTTTTCATGCTCCTCGCATTTTTCACACCTATTCATGCTCCTCACATTTTTCACAACTTTTCATGCTTCTCGCATTTTTCACACCTTTTCATGCTCCTTGCATTTTTCACACCTTTTCATGCTCCTGGTCTTTCTTTTTTTTTTTTTGCTCCTCGCATTTTTCACACCTTTTCATGTTCCTGGTCTTTTTTTTTTTTTTTTTTTTTTTTTGCTCCTCGCATTTTTCACACCTTTTCATATCCCTGGTCTTTTTTTTTTTTTTTTCTCCTCGCATTTTTCACACCTTTTCATGCTCCTGGTCTTTTTTTTTTTTGCTCCTCGAATTTTTCACACCTTTGCATGCTCCTGGTCTTTTTTTTTTTTTTTTTTTTTTTTACTCCTCGCATTTTTCACACCTTTTCATGCTCCTGGTCTTTCTTTTTTTTTTTTTTTTTGATCCTCGCATTTTTCACACCGTTTCATGTTCCTGGTCTTTTTTTTTTTTTTTTTTTTCCTCGCATTTTTCACACCTTTTCATGCTCCTGGTCTTTCTTTCTTTCTTTTTTTTTTTTTTTTTGCTCCTCGCATTTTTCACACCTTTTCATGCTCCTGGTCGTTTTTTTTTTTTTTTTTTTTCTCCTCGCATTTTTCACACCTCTTCATGCTCCTCGCATTTTTCACAACTTTTCATGCTCGTCGCATTTTTCACACCTTTTCATGCTCCTGGTCTTTTTTTTTTTTTTTTTTTTTTTGCTCCTCGCATTTTTCACACCTTTTCATGCTCCTGGTCTTTCTTTTTTTTTTTTGCTCCTCGCATTTTTCACACCTTTTCATGCTCCTGGTCTTTCTTTTTTTTTTTTTTGCTCCTCGAATTTTTCACACCTTTTCATGCTCCTCGCCTTTTTCACACCTCTTCATGCTCCTCGCATTTTTCACAACTTTTCATGCTCGTCGCATTTTTCACACCTTTTCATGCTCCTGGTCTTTTTTTTTTTTTTTTTTTTTGCTCCTCGCATTTTTCACACCTTTTCATGCTCCTGGTCTTTCTTTTTTTTTTTTTTTTTTTTTGCTCCTCGCATTTTTCACACCTTTTCATGCTCCTGGTCTTTCTTTCTTTCTTTTTTTTTTTTTTTGCTCCTCGCATTTTTCACACCTTTTCATATTCCTGGTCTTTTTTTTTTTTTTTTTTTCTCCTCGCATTTTTCACCCCTTTTCTTTCTCCTGGTTTTTTTTTTTTTTTTTTTTTTTTTTCCTCGCATTTTTCACACCTTTTCATGCTCCTGGTCTTTTTTTTTTTTTTTTTTGCTCCTCGAATTTTTCACACCTTTTCATGCTCCTCGCATTTTTCACACCTCTTCATGCTCCTCACATTTTTCACAACTTTTCATGCTCCTCGCATTTTTCACACCTTTTCATGCTCCTTGCATTTTTCACACCTTTTCATGCTCCTGGTCTTTCTTTTTTTTTTTTTGCTCCTCGCATTTTTCACACCTTTTCATGTTCCTGGTCTTTTTTTTTTTTTTTCCTCGCATTTTTCACACCTTTTCATGCTCCTGGTCTTTTTTTTTTTTTTCTCCTCGCATTTTTCACACCTTTTCATGCTCCTGGTCTTTTTTTTTTTTTTTTTTTGCTCCTCGCATTTTTCACACCTTTTCATGCTCCTGGTCTTTCTTTCTTTCTTTTTTTTTTTTTTTTGCTCCTCGCATTTTTCACACCTTTTCATGTTCCTGGTCTTTTTTTTTTTTTTTTTTTTTGCTCCTCGCATTTTTCACACCTTTTCATGCTCCTGGTCTTTCTTTCTTTCTTTTTTTTTTTTTTTTGCTCCTCGCATTTTTCACACCTTTTCATGCTCCTGGTCTTTCTTTCTTTCTTTTTTTTTTTTTTTTGCTCCTCGCATTTTTCACACCTTTTCATGCTCCTGGTCTTTCTTTCTTTCTTTTTTTTTTTTTTTTGCTCCTCGAATTTTTCACACCTTTGCATGCTCCTGGTCTTTTTTTTTTTTTTTTTTTTTTTGCTCCTCGCATTTTTCACACCTTTTCATGCTCCTGGTCTTTCTTGTTTTTTTTTTTTTTTTTTTGATCCTCGCATTTTTCACACCTTTTCATGTTCCTGGTCTTTTTTTTTTTTTTTTTTCCTCGCATTTTTCACAGCTTTTCATGCTCCTGGTCTTTCTTTCTTTCTTTTTTTTTTTTTTTTTGCTCCTCGCATTTTTCACACCTTTTCATGCTCCTGGTCTTTTTTTTTTTTTTTTTACTCCTCGAATTTTTCACACCTTTTCATGCTCCTCGCATTTTTCACACCTATTCATGCTCCTCACATTTTTCACAACTTTTCATGCTTCTCGCATTTTTCACACCTTTTCATGCTCCTTGCATTTTTCACACCTTTTCATGCTCCTGGTCTTTCTTTTTTTTTTTTTGCTCCTCGCATTTTTCACACCTTTTCATGTTCCTGGTCTTTTTTTTTTTTTTTTGCTCCTCGCATTTTTCACACCTTTTCATATTCCTGGTCTTTTTTTTTTTTTTTCTCCTCGCATTTTTCACACCTTTTCATGCTCCTGGTCTTTTTTTTTTTTGCTCCTCGAATTTTTCACACCTTTGCATGCTCCTGCTCTTTTTTTTTTTTTTTTTTTTTTTTGCTCCTCGCATTTTTCACACCTTTTCATGCTCCTGGTCTTTCTTTTTTTTTTTTTTTTTGATCCTCGCATTTTTCACACCGTTTCATGTTCCTGGTCTTTTTTTTTTTTTTTTTTTTTTCCTCGCATTTTTCACACCTTTTCATGCTCCTGGTCTTTCTTTCTTTCTTTTTTTTTTTTTTTTTGCTCCTCGCATTTTTCACACCTTTTCATGCTCCTGGTCTTTCTTTTTTTTTTTTTTTTTGATCCTCGCATTTTTCACACCGTTTCATGTTCCTGGTCTTTTTTTTTTTTTTTTTTTTTTTTCCTCGCATTTTTCACACCTTTTCATGCTCCTGGTCTTTCTTTCTTTCTTTTTTTTTTTTTTTTTTCTCCTCGCATTTTTCACACCTTTTCATGCTCCTGGTCGTTTTTTTTTTTTTTTTTTGCTCCTCGCATTTTTCACACCTCTTCATGCTCCTCGCATTTTTCACAACTTTTCATGCTCGTCGCATTTTTCACACCTTTTCATGCTCCTGGTCTTTTTTTTTTTTTTTTTTTTTTGCTCCTCGCATTTTTCACACCTTTTCATGCTCCTGGTCTTTCTTTTTTTTTTTTGCTCCTCGCATTTTTCACACCTTTTCATGCTCCTGGTCTTTCTTTTTTTTTTTTTTTTGATCCTCGCATTTTCCACACCTTTTCATGTTCCTGGTCTTTTTTTTTTTTTTTTTTTTTTTCCTCGCATTTTTCACACCTTTTCATGCTCCTGGTCTTTCTTTCTTTCTTTTTTTTTTTTTTTTTGCTCCTCGCATTTTTCACACCTTTTCATGCTCCTGGTCTTTTTTTTTTTTTTTATTGCTCCTCGAATTTTTCACACCTTTTCATGCTCCTCGCATTTTTCACACCTCTTCATGCTCCTCGCATTTTTCACAACTTTTCATGCTCGTCGCATTTTTCACACCTTTTCATGCTCCTGGTCTTTTTTTTTTTTTTTTTTTTTTGCTCCTCGCATTTTTCACACCTTTTCATGCTCCTGGTCTTTCTTTTTTTTTTTTTTTTTTTTTGCTCCTCGCATTTTTCACACCTTTTCATGCTCCTGGTCTTTCTTTCTTTCTTTTTTTTTTTTTTTGCTCCTCGCATTTTTCACACCTTTTCATATTCCTGGTCTTTTTTTTTTTTTTTTTTCTCCTCGCATTTTTCACACCTTTTCATGCTCCTGGTCTTTTTTTTTTTTGCTCCTCGAATTTTTCACACCTTTGCATGCTCCTGGTCTTTTTTTTTTTTTTTTTTTTTTTGCTCCTCGCATTTTTCACACCTTTTCATGCTTCTGGTCTTTCTTTTTTTTTTTTTCTCCTCGCATTTTTCACACCTTTTCATGCTCCTGGTCTTTTTTTTTTTTGCTCCTCGCATTTTTCACACCTTTTCATGTTCCTGGTCTTTTTTTTTTTTTTTTTTTTTTGCTCCTCGCATTTTTCACACCTTTTCATGCTCCTGGTCTTTCTTTCTTTCTTTTTTTTTTTTTTTTGCTCCTCGCATTTTTCACACCTTTTCATGCTCCTGGTCTTTCTTTCTTTCTTTTTTTTTTTTTTTTGCTCCTCGCATTTTTCACACCTTTTCATGCTCCTGGTCTTTCTTTCTTTCTTTTTTTTTTTTTTTTGCTCCTCGAATTTTTCACACCTTTGCATGCTCCTGGTCTTTTTTTTTTTTTTTTTTTTTTTGCTCCTCGCATTTTTCACACCTTTTCATGCTCCTGGTCTTTCTTTTTTTTTTTTTTTTTTTTTTGATCCTCGCATTTTTCACACCTTTTCATGTTCCTGGTCTTTTTTTTTTTTTTTTTTCCTCGCATTTTTCACAGCTTTTCATGCTCCTGGTCTTTCTTTCTTTCTTTTTTTTTTTTTTTTTGCTCCTCGCATTTTTCACACCTTTTCATGCTCCTGGTCTTTTTTTTTTTTTTTTTTCTCCTCGAATTTTTCACACCTTTTCATGCTCCTCGCATTTTTCACACCTATTCATGCTCCTCACATTTTTCACAACTTTTCATGCTTCTCGCATTTTTCACACCTTTTCATGCTCCTTGCATTTTTCACACCTTTTCATGCTCCTGGTCTTTCTTTTTTTTTTTTTGCTCCTCGCATTTTTCACACCTTTTCATGTTCCTGGTCTTTTTTTTTTTTTTTTTTTTTTTTTGCTCCTCGCATTTTTCACACCTTTTCATATTCCTGGTCTTTTTTTTTTTTTTTCTCCTCGCATTTTTCACACCTTTTCATGCTCCTGGTCTTTTTTTTTTTTGCTCCTCGAATTTTTCACACCTTTGCATGCTCCTGCTCTTTTTTTTTTTTTTTTTTTTTTTTGTTCCTCGCATTTTTCACACCTTTTCATGCTCCTGGTCTTTCTTTTTTTTTTTTTTTTTGATCCTCGCATTTTTCACACCGTTTCATGTTCCTGGTCTTTTTTTTTTTTTTTTTTTTTTCCTCGCATTTTTCACACCTTTTCATGCTCCTGGTCTTTCTTTCTTTCTTTTTTTTTTTTTTTTTGCTCCTCGCATTTTTCACACCTTTTCATGCTCCTGGTCTTTCTTTTTTTTTTTTTTTTTGATCCTCGCATTTTTCACACCGTTTCATGTTCCTGGTCTTTTTTTTTTTTTTTTTTTTTTTTCCTCGCTTTTTTCCCACTTTTTCATGCTCCTGGTCTTTCTTTCTTTCTTTTTTTTTTTTTTTTTTCTCCTCGCATTTTTCACACCTTTTCATGCTCCTGGTCTTTTTTTTTTTTTTTTTTTGCTCCTCGCATTTTTCACACCTCTTCATGCTCCTCGCATTTTTCACAACTTTTCATGCTCGTCGCATTTTTCACACCTTTTCATGCTCCTGGTCTTTTTTTTTTTTTTTTTTTTTTGCTCCTCGCATTTTTCACACCTTTTCATGCTCCTGGTCTTTCTTTTTTTTTTTTGCTCCTCGCATTTTTCACACCTTTTCATGCTCCTGGTCTTTCTTTTTTTTTTTTTTTTGATCCTCGCATTTTCCACACCTTTTCATGTTCCTGGTCTTTTTTTTTTTTTTTTTTTTTTCCTCGCATTTTTCACACCTTTTCATGCTCCTGGTCTTTCTTTCTTTCTTTTTTTTTTTTTTTTTGCTCCTCGCATTTTTCACACCTTTTCATGCTCCTGGTCTTTTTTTTTTTTTTTATTGCTCCTCGAATTTTTCACACCTTTTCATGCTCCTCGCATTTTTCACACCTCTTCATGCTCCTCGCATTTTTCACAACTTTTCATGCTCGTCGCATTTTTCACACCTTTTCATGCTCCTGGTCTTTTTTTTTTTTTTTTTTTTTTTGCTCCTCGCATTTTTCACCCCTTTTCATTCTCCTGGTCTTTCTTTTTTTTTTTTTTTTTTTTTGCTCCTCGCATTTTTCACACCTTTTCATGCTCCTGGTCTTTCTTTCTTTCTTTTTTTTTTTTTTTGCTCCTCGCATTTTTCACACCTTTTCATATTCCTGGTCTTTTTTTTTTTTTTTTTTCTCCTCGCATTTTTCACACCTTTTCATGCTCCTGGTCTTTTTTTTTTTTGCTCCTCGAATTTTTCACACCTTTGCATGCTCCTGGTCTTTTTTTTTTTTTTTTTTTTTTTGCTCCTCGCATTTTTCACACCTTTTCATGCTTCTGGTCTTTCTTTTTTTTTTTTTTTCCTCGCATTTTTCACACCTTTTCATGCTCCTGGTCTTTTTTTTTTTTTTTTTTGCTCCTCGAATTTTTCACACCTTTTCATGCTCCTCGCATTTTTCACACCTCTTCATGCTCCTCACATTTTTCACAACTTTTCATGCTCCTCGCATTTTTCACAACTTTTCATGCTCCTTGCATTTTTCACACCTTTTCATGCTCCTGGTCTTTCTTTTTTTTTTTTTGCTCCTCGCATTTTTCACACCTTTTCATGTTCCTGGTCTTTTTTTTTTTTTTTTCCTCGCATTTTTCACACCTTTTCATGCTCCTGGTCTTTTTTTTTTTTTTCTCCTCGCATTTTTCACCCCTTTTCATGCTCCTGGTCTTTTTTTTTTTTTTTTTTTTCTCCTCGCATTTTTCACACCTTTTCATGCTCCTGGTCTTTCTTTCTTTCTTTTTTTTTTTTTTTTGCTCCTCGCATTTTTCACACCTTTTCATGCTCCTGGTCTTTTTTTTTTTTTTTATTGCTCCTCGAATTTTTCACACCTTTTCATGCTCCTCGCATTTTTCACACCTCTTCATGCTCCTCGCATTTTTCACAACTTTTCATGCTCGTCGCATTTTTCACACCTTTTCATGCTCCTGGTCTTTTTTTTTTTTTTTTTTTTTGCTCCTCGCATTTTTCACACCTTTTCATGCTCCTGGTCTTTCTTTTTTTTTTTTTTTTTTTTTGCTCCTCGCATTTTTCACACCTTTTCATGCTCCTGGTCTTTTTTTCTTTTTTTTTTTTTTTTTTTGCTCCTCGCATTTTTCACACCTTTTCATATTCCTGGTCTTTTTTTTTTTTTTTTTTCTCCTCGCATTTTTCACACCTTTTCATGCTCCTGGTCTTTTTTTTTTTTGCTCCTCGAATTTTTCACACCTTTGCATGCTCCTGGTCTTTTTTTTTTTTTTTTTTTTTTTGCTCCTCGCATTTTTCACACCTTTTCATGCTCCTGGTCTTTCTTTTTTTTTTTTTTCCTCGCATTTTTCACACCTTTTCATGCTCCTGGTCTTTTTTTTTTTTTTTTTTGCTCCTCGAATTTTTCACACCTTTTCATGCTCCTCGCATTTTTCACACCTCTTCATGCTCCTCACATTTTTCACAACTTTTCATGCTCCTCGCATTTTTCACAACTTTTCATGCTCCTTGCATTTTTCACACCTTTTCATGCTCCTGGTCTTTCTTTTTTTTTTTTTGCTCCTCGCATTTTTCACACCTTTTCATGTTCCTGGTCTTTTTTTTTTTTTTTTCCTCGCATTTTTCACACCTTTTCATGCTCCTGGTCTTTTTTTTTTTTTTCTCCTCGCATTTTTCACACCTTTTCATGCTCCTGGTCTTTTTTTTTTTTTTTTTTTTCTCCTCGCATTTTTCACACCTTTTCTTGCTCCTGGTCTTTCTTTCTTTCTTTTTTTTTTTTTTTTGCTCCTCGCATTTTTCACACCTTTTCATGTTCCTGGTCTTTTTTTTTTTTTTTTGCTCCTCGCATTTTTCACACCTTTTCATGCTCCTGGTCTTTCTTTCTTTCTTTTTTTTTTTTTTTTGCTCCTCGCATTTTTCACACCTTTTCATGTTCCTGGTCTGTTTTTTTTTTTTTTTTTCCTCGCATTTTTCACACCTTTTCATGCTCCTGGTTTTTTTTTTTTTTTTGCTCCTCGAATTTTTCACAACTTTTCATGCTCCTCGCATTTTTCACACCTCTTCATGCTCCTCTCATTTTTCACACCTTTTCATGCTCGTCGCATTTTTCACACCTTTTCATGCTCCTGGTCTTTCTTTTTTTTTTTTTTTTTTGCTCCTCGCATTTTTCACACCTTTTCATGCTCCTGGTCTTTTTTTTTTTTTTCCTCGCATTTTTCACACCTTTTCATGCTCCTGGTCTTTTTTTTTTTTTTTTTTTCCTCAAATTTTTCACACCTTTTCATGCTCCCCGCATTTTTCACACCTTTTCATGCTCCTGGTCTTTCTTTGTTTCTTTCTTTTTTTTTTTTGCTCCTCGCATTTTTCACACCTTTTCATGCTCCTGGTCTTTTTTTTTTTTTTTTTTTTTTTCCTCGCATTTTTCACACATTTTCATGCTCCTGGTCTTTTTTTTTTTTTTGCTCCTCGAATTTTTCACACCTTTTCATATTCCTGGTCTTTTTTTTTTTTTTTTTTTCTCCTCGCATTTTTCACACCTTTTCATGCTCCTGGTCTTTTTTTTTTTTGCTCCTCGAATTTTTCACACCTTTGCATGCTCCTGGTCTTTTTTTTTTTTTTTTTTGTTTGCTCCTCGCATTTTTCACACCTTTTCATGCTCCTGGTCTTTCTTTTTTTTTTTTTTTCCTCGCATTTTTCACACCTTTTCATGCTCCTGGTCTTTTTTTTTTTTTTTTTTGCTCCTCGAATTTTTCACACCTTTTCATGCTCCTCGCATTTTTCACACCTCTTCATGCTCCTCACATTTTTCACAACTTTTCATGCTCCTCGCATTTTTCACAACTTTTCATGCTCCTTGCATTTTTCACACCTTTTCATGCTCCTGGTCTTTCTTTTTTTTTTTTTGCTCCTCGCATTTTTCACACCTTTTCATGTTCCTGGTCTTTTTTTTTTTTTTTTCCTCGCATTTTTCACACCTTTTCATGCTCCTGGTCTTTTTTTTTTTTTTTTCCTCGCATTTTTCACACCTTTTCATGCTCCTGGTCTTTTTTTTTTTTTTTTTTTTCTCCTCGCATTTTTCACACCTTTTCATGCTCCTGGTCTTTCTTTCTTTCTTTTTTTTTTTTTTTTGCTCCTCGCATTTTTCACACCTTTTCATGCTCCTGGTCTTTTTTTTTTTTTTTTTTGCTCCTCGCATTTTTCACACCTTTTCATGCTCCTCGCATTTTTCACACCTCTTCATGCTCCTCACATTTTTCACAACTTTTCATGCTCCTCGCATTTTTCACAACTTTTCATGCTCCTTGCATTTTTCACACCTTTTCATGCTCCTGGTCTTTCTTTTTTTTTTTTTGCTCCTCGCATTTTTCACCCCTTTTCATGTTCCTGGTCTTTTTTTTTTTTTTTTCCTCGCATTTTTCACACCTTTTCATGCTCCTGGTCTTTTTTTTTTTTTTCTCCTCGCATTTTTCACACCTTTTCATGCTCCTGGTCTTTTTTTTTTTTTTTTTTTTTTCTCCTCGCATTTTTCACACCTTTTCATGCTCCTGGTCTTTCTTTCTTTCTTTTTTTTTTTTTTTTGCTCCTCGCATTTTTCACACCTTTTCATGTTCCTGGTCTTTTTTTTTTTTTTTTGCTCCTCGCATTTTTCACACCTTTCATGCTCCTGGTCTTTCTTTCTTTCTTTTTTTTTTTTTTTTGCTCCTCGCATTTTTCACACCTTTTCATGTTCCTGGTCTGTTTTTTTTTTTTTTTTTCCTCGCATTTTTCACACCTTTTCATGCTCCTGGTTTTTTTTTTTTTTTTGCTCCTCGAATTTTTCACAACTTTTCATGCTCCTCGCATTTTTCACACCTCTTCATGCTCCTCTCATTTTTCACACCTTTTCATGCTCGTCGCATTTTTCACACCTTTTCATGCTCCTGGTCTTTCTTTTTTTTTTTTTTTTTGCTCCTCGCATTTTTCACACCTTTTCATGCTCCTGGTCTTTTTTTTTTTTTTCCTCGCATTTTTCACACCTTTTCATGCTCCTGGTCTTTTTTTTTTTTTTTTTTTCCTCAAATTTTTCACACCTTTTCATGCTCCCCGCATTTTTCACACCTTTTCATGCTCCTGGTCTTTCTTTGTTTCTTTCTTTTTTTTTTTTGCTCCTCGCATTTTTCACACCTTTTCATGCTCCTGGTCTTTTTTTTTTTTTTTTTTTTTTTCCTCGCATTTTTCACACATTTTCATGCTCCTGGTCTTTTTTTTTTTTTTTGCTCCTCGCATTTTTCACACCTTTTCATATTCCTGGTCTTTTTTTTTTTTTTTTTTCTCCTCGCATTTTTCACACCTTTTCATGCTCCTGGTCTTTTTTTTTTTTGCTCCTCGAATTTTTCACACCTTTGCATGCTCCTGGTCTTTTTTTTTTTTTTTTTTTGTTTGCTCCTCGCATTTTTCACACCTTTTCATGCTCCTGGTCTTTCTTTTTTTTTTTTTTTCCTCGCATTTTTCACACCTTTTCATGCTCCTGGTCTTTTTTTTTTTTTTTTTTGCTCCTCGAATTTTTCACACCTTTTCATGCTCCTCGCATTTTTCACACCTCTTCATGCTCCTCACATTTTTCACAACTTTTCATGCTCCTCGCATTTTTCACAACTTTTCATGCTCCTTGCATTTTTCACACCTTTTCATGCTCCTGGTCTTTCTTTTTTTTTTTTTGCTCCTCGCATTTTTCACACCTTTTCATGTTCCTGGTCTTTTTTTTTTTTTTTCCTCGCATTTTTCACACCTTTTCATGCTCCTGGTCTTTTTTTTTTTTTTTCTCCTCGCATTTTTCACACCTTTTCATGCTCCTGGTCTTTTTTTTTTTTTTTTTTTTCTCCTCGCATTTTTCACACCTTTTCATGCTCCTGGTCTTTCTTTCTTTCTTTTTTTTTTTTTTTTGCTCCTCGCATTTTTCACACCTTTTCATGCTCCTGGTCTTTTTTTTTTTTTTTTTTGCTCCTCGAATTTTTCACACCTTTTCATGCTCCTCGCATTTTTCACACCTCTTCATGCTCCTCACATTTTTCACAACTTTTCATGCTCCTCGCATTTTTCACAACTTTTCATGCTCCTTGCATTTTTCACACCTTTTCATGCTCCTGGTCTTTCTTTTTTTTTTTTTGCTCCTCGCATTTTTCACACCTTTTCATGCTCCTGGTCTTTTTTTTTTTTTTTTTTTTGCTCCTCGCTTTTTTCACACCTTTTCATGTTCCTGGTCTTTTTTTTTTTTTTTTGCTCCTCGCATTTTTCACACCTTTTCATGCTCCTGGTCTTTCTTTCTTTCTTTTTTTTTTTTTTTTGCTCCTCGCATTTTTCACACCTTTTCATGTTCCTGGTCTGTTTTTTTTTTTTTTTTTTCCTCGCATTTTTCACACCTTTTCATGCTCCTGGTTTTTTTTTTTTTTTTGCTCCTCGAATTTTTCACAACTTTTCATGCTCCTCGCATTTTTCACACCTCTTCATGCTCCTCTCATTTTTCACACCTTTTCATGCTCGTCGCATTTTTCACACCTTTTCATGCTCCTGGTCTTTCTTTTTTTTTTTTTTTTTTGCTCCTCGCATTTTTCACACCTTTTCATGCTCCTGGTCTTTTTTTTTTTTTTCCTCGCATTTTTCACACCTTTTCATGCTCCTGGTCTTTTTTTTTTTTTTTTTTTCCTCAAATTTTTCACACCTTTTCATGCTCCCCGCTTTTTTCACACCTTTTCATGCTCCTGGTCTTTCTTTGTTTCTTTCTTTTTTTTTTTTGCTCCTCGCATTTTTCACACCTTTTCATGCTCCTGGTCTTTTTTTTTTTTTTTTTTTTTTTCCTCGCATTTTTCACACATTTTCATGCTCCTGGTCTTTTTTTTTTTTTTTGCTCCTCGAATTTTTCACACCTTTTCATTCTCCTCGCATTTTTCACACCTCTTCATGCTCCTCGCATTTTTCACAACTTTTCATGCTCGTCGCATTTTTCACACCTTTTCATGCTCCTGGTCTTTTTTTTTTTTTTTTTTTTTGCTCCTCGCATTTTTCACACCTTTTCATGCTCCTGGTCTTTCTTTTTTTTTTTTTTTTTTTTTGCTCCTCGCATTTTTCACACCTTTTCATGCTCCTGGTCTTTCTTTCTTTCTTTTTTTTTTTTTTTGCTCCTCGCATTTTTCACACCTTTTCATGCTCCTGGTCTTTTTTTTTTTTTTTATTGCTCCTCGAATTTTTCACACCTTTTCATGCTCCTCGCATTTTTCACACCTCTTCATGCTCCTCGCATTTTTCACAACTTTTCATGCTCGTCGCATTTTTCACACCTTTTCATGCTCCTGGTCTTTTTTTTTTTTTTTTTTTTTGCTCCTCGCATTTTTCACACCTTTTCATGCTCCTGGTCTTTCTTTTTTTTTTTTTTTTTTTTTGCTCCTCGCATTTTTCACACCTTTTCATGCTCCTGGTCTTTCTTTCTTTCTTTTTTTTTTTTTTTGCTCCTCGCATTTTTCACACCTTTTCATATTCCTGGTCTTTTTTTTTTTTTTTTTTTCTCCTCTCATTTTTCACACCTTTTCATGCTCCTGGTCTTTCTTTCTTTCTTTTTTTTTTTTTTTCTCCTCGCATTTTTCACACCTTTTCATGTTCCTGGTCTTTTTTTTTTTTTTTTCCTCGCATTTTTCACACCTTTTCATGCTCCTGGTCTTTTTTTTTTTTTTTCTCCTCGCATTTTTCACACCTTTTCATGCTCCTGGTCTTTTTTTTTTTTTTTTTTTTTCCTCTCATTTTTCACACCTTTTCATGCTCCTGGTCTTTTTTTTTTTTTTCTCCTCGCATTTTTCACACCTTTTCATGCTCCTGGTCTTTTTTTTTTTTTTTTTTTTGCTCCTCGCATTTTTCACACCTTTTCATGTTCCTGGTCTGTTTTTTTTTTTTTTTTCCTCGCATTTTTCACACCTTTTCATGCTCCTGGTTTTTTTTTTTTTTTTGCTCCTCGAATTTTTCACAACTTTTCATGCTCCTCGCATTTTTCACAC
This sequence comes from Cervus elaphus, assembly GCF_910594005.1. Taxonomy (NCBI): domain Eukaryota; kingdom Metazoa; phylum Chordata; class Mammalia; order Artiodactyla; family Cervidae; genus Cervus; species Cervus elaphus. The sequence continues at coordinate 251,601 of NC_057838.1, forward strand.
CTCTTCATGCTCCTCTCATTTTTCACACCTTTTCATGCTCGTCGCATTTTTCACACCTTTTCATGCTCCTGGTCTTTCTTTTTTTTTTTTTTTTTTTGCTCCTCGCATTTTTCACACCTTTTCATGCTCCTGGTCTTTTTTTTTTTTTTTCCCGCATTTTTCACACCTTTTCATGCTCCTGGTCTTTTTTTTTTTTTTTTTTCCTCAAATTTTTCACACCTTTTCATGCTCCCCGCATTTTTCACACCTTTTCATGCTCCTGGTCTTTTTTTTTTTTGCTCCTCGAATTTTTCACACCTTTGCATGCTCCTGGTCTTTTTTTTTTTTTTTTTTTTTTTTGCTCCTCGCTTTTTTCACACCTTTTTATGCTCCTGGTCTTTCTTTTTTTTTTTTTTTCCTCGCATTTTTCACACCTTTTCATGCTCCTGGTCTTTTTTTTTTTTTTTTTTGCTCCTCGAATTTTTCACACCTTTTCATGCTCCTCGCATTTTTCACACCTCTTCATGCTCCTCACATTTTTCACAACTTTTCATGCTCCTCGCATTTTTCACAACTTTTCATGCTCCTTGCATTTTTCACACCTTTTCATGCTCCTGGTCTTTCTTTTTTTTTTTTTTGCTCCTCGCATTTTTCACACCTTTTCATGTTCCTGGTCTTTTTTTTTTTTTTTTCCTCGCATTTTTCACACCTTTTCATGCTCCTGGTCTTTTTTTTTTTTTTTCTCCTCGCATTTTTCACACCTTTTCATGCTCCTGGTCTTTTTTTTTTTTTTTTTTTTCTCCTCGCTTTTTTCCCACCTTTTCATCCTCCTTGTCTTTTTTTCTTTCTTTTTTTTTTTTTTTTGCTCCTCGCATTTTTCCCACCTTTTCATGTTCCTGGTCTTTTTTTTTTTTTTTTGCTCCTCGCATTTTTCACACCTTTTCATGCTCCTGGTCTTTCTTTCTTTCTTTTTTTTTTTTTTTTGCTCCTCGCATTTTTCACACCTTTTCATGTTCCTGGTCTGTTTTTTTTTTTTTTTTTCCTCGCATTTTTCACACCTTTTCATGCTCCTGGTTTTTTTTTTTTTTTTGCTCCTCGAATTTTTCACAACTTTTCATGCTCCTCGCATTTTTCACACCTCTTCATGCTCCTCTCATTTTTCACACCTTTTCATGCTCGTCGCATTTTTCACACCTTTTCATGCTCCTGGTCTTTCTTTTTTTTTTTTTTTTTTGCTCCTCGCATTTTTCACACCTTTTCATGCTCCTGGTCTTTTTTTTTTTTTTTCCCGCATTTTTCACACCTTTTCATGCTCCTGGTCTTTTTTTTTTTTTTTTTTTCCTCAAATTTTTCACACCTTTTCATGCTCCCCGCATTTTTCACACCTTTTCATGCTCCTGGTCTTTCTTTGTTTCTTTCTTTTTTTTTTTTGCTCCTCGCATTTTTCACACCTTTTCATGCTCCTGGTCTTTTTTTTTTTTTTTTTTTTTTTCCTCGCATTTTTCACACATTTTCATGCTCCTGGTCTTTTTTTTTTTTTTTGCTCCTCGAATTTTTCACACCTTTTCATGCTCCTCGCATTTTTCACACCTCTTCATGCTCCTCGCATTTTTCACAACTTTTCATGCTCGTCGCATTTTTCACACCTTTTCATGCTCCTGGTCTTTCTTTTTTTTTTTTTCTCCTCGCCTTTTTCACACCTTTTCCTGCTCCTGGTCTTTCTTTTTTTTTTTTTTTTTTTTGCTCCTCGCATTTTTCACACCTTTTCATGCTCCTGGTCTTTCTTTCTTTGTTTTTTTTTTTTTTTTTGCTCCTCGCATTTTTCACACCTTTTCATATTCCTGGTCTTTTTTTTTTTTTTTTTTCTCCTCGCATTTTTCACACCTTTTCATATTCCTGGTCTTTTTTTTTTTTTTTTTTTTTTCTCCTCGCATTTTTCACACCTTTTCATGCTCCTGGTCTTTTTTTTTTTTGCTCCTCGAATTTTTCACACCTTTGCATGCTCCTGGTCTTTTTTTTTTTTTTGCTCCTCGCATTTTTCACACCTTTTCATGCTCCTGGTCTTTCTTTTTTTTTTTTTTTTTTGCTCCTCGCTTTTTTCACCCCTTTTCTTGCTCCTGGTCTTTCTTTTTTTTTTTTTTTTTGATCCTCGCATTTTTCACACCGTTTCATGTTCCTGGTCTTTTTTTTTTTTTTTCCTCGCATTTTTCACACCTTTTCATGCTCCTGGTCTTTCTGTCTTTCTTTTTTTTTTTTTTTTTGCTCCTCGCATTTTTCACACCTTTTCATGCTCCTGGTCGTTTTTTTTTTTTTTTTTTTGCTCCTCGAATTTTTCACACCTTTTCATGCTCCTCGCATTTTTCACACCTCTTCATGCTCCTCGCATTTTTCTCAACTTTTCATGCTCGTCGCATTTTTCACCCCTTTTCATGCTCCTGGTCTTTTTTTTTTTTTTTTTTTTTTTGCTCCTCGCATTTTTCACACCTTTTCATGCTCCTGGTCTTTCTTTTTTTTTTTTGCTCCTCGCATTTTTCACACCTTTTCATGCTCCTGGTCTTTTTTTTTTTTTTTTTTTTTGATCCTCGCATTTTCCACACCTTTTCATGTTCCTGGTCTTTTTTTTTTTTTTTTTTTTTCTCGCATTTTTCACACCTTTTCATGCTCCTGGTCTTTCTTTCTTTCTTTTTTTTTTTTTTTTTGCTTCTCAAATTTTTCACACCTTTTCATGCTCCTTGCATTTTTCACACCTTTTCATGCTCCTCGTCTTTTTTTTTTTTTGCTCCTCGCATTTTTCACACCTTTTCATGCTCCTGGTCTTTCTTTTTTTTTTTTTTTTTTTGCTCCTCGCATTTTTCACACCTTTTCATGTTCCTCGACTTTCTTTTTTTTTTTTTCTCCTCGCATTTTTCACACCTTTTCATGCTCCTTGCATTTTTCACACCTTTTGATGCTCCTTGCATTTTTCACACCTTTTCATGCTCCTGGTCTTTCTTTTTTTTTTTTTTGCTCCTCGCATTTTTCACACCTCTTCATGCTCCTGGTCTTTCTTTTTTTTTTTTTGCTCCCCGCATTTTTCACACCTTTTCATGCTCCTGGTCTTTTTTTTTTTTTGCTCCTCCCATTTTTCACACCTTTTCATGCTCCTTGCATTTTTCACACCTTTTCATGCTCCTTGCATTTTTCACACCTTTTCATGCTCCTTGCATTTTTCACACTTTTTCATGCTCCTCGTCTTTTTTTTTTTTTGCTCCTCGCATTTTTCACACCTTTTCATGCTCCTGGTCTTTTTTTTTTTTTTCTCCTCCCATTTTTCACACCTTTTCATGCTCCTTGCATTTTTCACACCTTTTCATGCTCCTTGCATTTTTCACACCTTTTCATGCTCCTTGCATTTTTCACACTTTTTCATGCTCCTCGTCTTTTTTTTTTTTTGCTCCTCGCATTTTTCACACCTTTTCATGCTCCTGGTCTTTCTTTTTTTTTTTTTGCTCCCTGCATTTTTCACACCTTTTCATGCTCCTGGTCTTTTTTTTTTTTTGCTCCTCGCATTTTTCACACCTTTTCATGCTCCTTGCATTTTTCACACCTTTTCATGCTCCTTGCATTTTTCACACCTTTTCATGCTCCTTGCATTTTTCACACTTTTTCATGCTCCTCGTCTTTTTTTTTTTTTGCTCCTCGCATTTTTCACACCTTTTCATGCTCCTGGTCTTTTTTTTTTTTTTTCTCCTCGCATTTTTCACACCTTTTCATGCTCCTGGTTTTTCTTTTTTTTTTTTTGCTCCTCGCATTTTTCACACCTTTTCATGTTCCTGGTCTTTTCTTTTTTTTTTTTGCTCCTCGCATTTTTCACACCTTTTCATGCTCTTGGTCTTTCTTTCTTTTTTTTTTTTTTTTGCTCCTCAAATTTTTCACACCTTTTCATGCTCCTGTTCTTTTTTTTTTTTTTTTTTTTCTCCTTGCAATTTTCACACCTTTTCATGTTCCTTGTCTTTTTTTTTTTTTTTTTTGCTCCTGAAATTTTTCACACCTTTTCATGCTCCTTGCATTTTTCACACCTTTTCATGCTCCTCGTCTTTTTTTTTTTTTTGACCCTCGCATTTTTCACACCTATTCATGGTCCTGGTCTTTTTTTTTTTTTTTTTTGCTCCTCAAATTTTTCACACCTTTTCATGCTCCTTGCATTTTTCACACCTTTTCATGCTCCTTGCATTTTTCACACCTTTTCATGTTCCTCGTCTTTTTTTTTTTTTTTGCTCCTCGCATTTTTCACACCTATTCATGGTCCTGGTCTTTTTTTTTTTTTTTTTTTTTTGCTCCTCAAATTTTTCACACCTTTTCATGCTCCTTGCATTTTTCACACCTTTTCATGCTCCTTGCATTTTTCACACCTTTTCATGCTCCTCGTCTTTTTTTTTTTTTGCTCCTCGCATTTTTCACACCTTTTCATGCTCCTCGCATTTTTCACATCTTTTCATGCTCCTCGCATTTTTCCCACCTTTTCATGCTCCTGCTCTTTCTTTTTTTTTTTTTTTTTTTGCTCCTCGCATTTTTCACACCTTTTCATGCTCCTGGTCTTTCTTTTTTTTTTTTTCTCCTCGCATTTTTCACACCTTTTATTGCTCCTGGTCTTTCTTTTTTTTTTTTTGTTCCCCGTATTTTTCACACCTTTTCATGCTCCTGGTCTTTTTTTTTTTTTCCTTCTCAAATTTTTCACACCTTTTCATGCTCCTTGCATTTTTCACACCTTTTCATGCTCCTCGTCTTTTTTTTTTTTTGCTCCTCGCATTTTTCACACCTTTTCATGCTCCTGGTCTTTTTTTTTTTTTTTGCTCCTCCCATTTTTCACACCTTTTCATGCTCCTCCCATTTTTCACACCTTTTCATGCTCCTTGCATTTTTCACACCTTTTCATGCTCCTTGCATTTTTCACACCTTTTCATGCTCCTTGCATTTTTCACACTTTTTCATGCTCCTCGTCTTTTTTTTTTTTTGCTCCTCGCATTTTTCCCACCTTTTCATGCTCCTGGTCTTTTTTTTTTTTTTTCTCCTCGCATTTTTCACACCTTTTCATGCTCCTGGTCTTTCTTTTTTTTTTTTGCTCCTCGCATTTTTCACATCTTTTCATGTTCCTGGTCTTTTCTTTTTTTTTTTTGCTCCTCGCATTTTTCACACCTTTTCATGCTCCTGGTCTTTCTTTTTTTTTTTTTGCTCCCCGCATTTTTCACACCTTTTCATGCTCCTGGTCTTTTTTTTTTTTTTTTCTCCTCGCATTTTTCACACCTTTTCATGCTCCTGGTCTTTCTTTTTTTTTTTTGCTCCTCGCATTTTTCACATCTTTTCATGTTCCTGGTCTTTTCTTTTTTTTTTTTGCTCCTCGCATTTTTCACACCTTTTCATGCTCCTGGTCTTTCTTTTTTTTTTTTTGCTCCCCGCATTTTTCACACCTTTTCATGCTCCTGGTCTTTTTTTTTTTTTGCTCCTCCCATTTTTCACACCTTTTCATGCTCCTGGTCTTTCTTTTTTTTTTTTTGCTCCTCGCATTTTTCACATCTTTTCATGCTCCTCGCATTTTTCACACCTTTTCATGCTCCTGGTCTTTCTTTTTTTTTTTTTTTTTTTTTGCTCCTCAAATTTTTCACACCTTTTCATGCTCCTTGCATTTTTCACACCTTTTCATGCTCCTTGCATTTTTCACACCTTTTCATGCTCCTGTTTTTTTTTTTTTTTTTTTTTTTTGCTCCTTGCAATTTTCACACCTTTTCATGGTCCTGGTCTTTTTTTTTTTTTTTTTTTTGCTCCTCAAATTTTTCACACCTTTTCATGCTCCTTGCATTTTTCACACCTTTTCATGCTCCTTGCATTTTTCACACCTTTTCATGCTCCTCGTCTTTTTTTTTTTTTTCCTCCTCGCATTTTTCACACCTATTCATGGTCCTGGTCTTTTTTTTTTTTTTTTTTTGCTCCTCAAATTTTTCACACCTTTTCATGCTCCTTGCATTTTTCACACCTTTTCATGCTCCTTGCATTTTTCACACCTTTTCATGCTCCTCGTCTTTTTTTTTTTTTTGACCCTCGCATTTTTCACACCTATTCATGGTCCTGGTCTTTTTTTTTTTTTTTTTTGCTCCTCAAATTTTTCACACCTTTTCATGCTCCTTGCATTTTTCACACCTTTTCATGCTCCTTGCATTTTTCACACCTTTTCATGTTCCTCGTCTTTTTTTTTTTTTTGCTCCTCGCATTTTTCACACCTATTCATGGTCCTGGTCTTTTTTTTTTTTTTTTTTTTTTTGCTCCTCAAATTTTTCACACCTTTTCATGCTCCTTGCATTTTTCACACCTTTTCATGCTCCTTGCATTTTTCACACCTTTTCATGCTCCTCGTCTTTTTTTTTTTTTGCTCCTCGCATTTTTCACACCTTTTCATGCTCCTCGCATTTTTCACATCTTTTCATGCTCCTCGCATTTTTCCCACCTTTTCATGCTCCTGCTCTTTCTTTTTTTTTTTTTTTTTTTGCTCCTCGCATTTTTCACACCTTTTCATGCTCCTGGTCTTTCTTTTCTTTTTTTTCTCCTCTCATTTTTCACACCTTTTATTGCTCCTGGTCTTTCTTTTTTTTTTTTTGTTCCCCGTATTTTTCACACCTTTTCATGCTCCTGGTCTTTTTTTTTTTTTCCTTCTCAAATTTTTCACACCTTTTCATGCTCCTTGCATTTTTCACACCTTTTCATGCTCCTCGTCTTTTTTTTTTTTTGCTCCTCGCATTTTTCACACCTTTTCATGCTCCTGGTCTTTTTTTTTTTTTTTGCTCCTCCCATTTTTCACACCTTTTCATGCTCCTCCCATTTTTCACACCTTTTCATGCTCCTTGCATTTTTCACACCTTTTCATGCTCCTTGCATTTTTCACACCTTTTCATGCTCCTTGCATTTTTCACACTTTTTCATGCTCCTCGTCTTTTTTTTTTTTTGCTCCTCGCATTTTTCACACCTTTTCATGCTCCTGGTCTTTTTTTTTTTTTTTTCTCCTCGCATTTTTCCCACCTTTTCATGCTCCTGGTCTTTCTTTTTTTTTTTTGCTCCTCGCATTTTTCACATCTTTTCATGTTCCTGGTCTTTTCTTTTTTTTTTTTGCTCCTCGCATTTTTCACACCTTTTCATGCTCCTGGTCTTTCTTTTTTTTTTTTTGCTCCCCGCATTTTTCACACCTTTTCATGCTCCTGGTCTTTTTTTTTTTTTTTTCTCCTCGCATTTTTCACACCTTTTCATGCTCCTGGTTTTTTTTTTTTTTTTTTGCTCCTCGCATTTTTCACATCTTTTCATGTTCCTGGTCTTTTCTTTTTTTTTTTTGCTCCTCGCATTTTTCACACCTTTTCATGCTCCTGGTCTTTTTTTTTTTTTTTTTGCTCCCCGCATTTTTCACACCTTTTCATGCTCCTGGTCTTTTTTTTTTTTTGCTCCTCCCATTTTTCACACCTTTTCATGCTCCTGGTCTTTCTTTTTTTTTTTTTGCTCCTCGCATTTTTCACATCTTTTCATGCTCCTCGCATTTTTCACACCTTTTCATGCTCCTGGTCTTTCTTTTTTTTTTTTTTTTTTTTTGCTCCTCGAATTTTTCACACCTTTTCATGCTCCTTGCATTTTTCACACCTTTTCATGCTCCTTGCATTTTTCACACCTTTTCATGCTCCTGTTTTTTTTTTTTTTTTTTTTTTTGCTCCTTGCAATTTTCACACCTTTTCATGGTCCTGGTCTTTTTTTTTTTTTTTTTTTTGCTCCTCAAATTTTTCACACCTTTTCATGCTCCTTGCATTTTTCACACCTTTTCATGCTCCTTGCATTTTTCACACCTTTTCATGCTCCTCGTCTTTTTTTTTTTTTTCCTCCTCGCATTTTTCACACCTATTCATGGTCCTGGTCTTTTTTTTTTTTTTTTTTTTGCTCCTCAAATTTTTCACACCTTTTCATGCTCCTTGCATTTTTCACACCTTTTCATGCTCCTTGCATTTTTCACACCTTTTCATGCTCCTCGTCTTTTTTTTTTTTTGCTCCTCACATTTTTCACACCTTTTCATGCTCCTCGCATTTTTCACATCTTTTCATGCTCCTCGCATGTTTCACACCTTTTCATGTTCCTGCTCTTTCTTTTTTTTTTTTTTTTTTGCTCCTCGCATTTTTCACACCTCTTCATGCTCCTCGCATTTTTCACAACTTTTCATGCTCGTCGCATTTTTCACACCTTTTCATGCTCCTGGTCTTTTTTTTTTTTTTTTTTTTTTTGCTCCTCGCATTTTTCACACCTTTTCATGCTCCTGGTCTTTCTTTTTTTTTTTTTGCTCCCCGCATTTTTCACAACTTTTCATGCTCCTGGTCTTTTTTTTTTTTTGCTTCTCAAATTTTTCACACCTTTTCATGCTCCTTGCATTTTTCACACCTTTTCATGCTCCTCGTCTTTTTTTTTTTTTGCTCCTCGCATTTTTCACACCTTTTCATGCTCCTGGTCTTTTTTTTTTTTTTTGCTCCTCACATTTTTCACACCTTTTCATACTCCTGGTCTTTCTTTTTTTTTTTTTTTTTTTGCTCCTCCCATTTTTCACACCTTTTCATGCTCCTTGCATTTTTCACACCTTTTCATGCTCCTTGCATTTTTCACACCTTTTCATGCTCCTGTTCTTTTTTTTTTTTTTTTTTGCTCCTTGCAATTTTCACACCTTTTCATGGTCCTGGTCTTTTTTTTTTTTTTTTTTTGCTCCTCAAATTTTTCACACCTTTTCATGCTCCTTGCATTTTTCACACCTTTTCATGCTCCTTGCATTTTTCACACCTTTTCATGCTCCTCGTCTTTTTTTTTTTTTTCCTCCTCGCATTTTTCACCCCTTTTCATGGTCCTGGTCTTTTTTTTTTTTTTTTTTTTTGCTCCTCAAATTTTTCACACCTTTTCATGCTCCTTGCATTTTTCACACCTTTTCATGCTCCTTGCATTTTTCACACCTTTTCATGCTCCTCGTCTTTTTTTTTTTTTGCTCCTCACATTTTTCACACCTTTTCATGCTCCTCGCATTTTTCACATCTTTTCATGCTCCTCGCATGTTTCACACCTTTTCATGTTACTGCTCTTTCTTTTTTTTTTTTTTTTTTGCTCCTCGCATTTTTCACACCTTTTCATGCTCCTGGTCTTTCTTTTTTTTTTTTTTCTCCTCGCATTTTTCACACCTTTTCATGCTCCTGGTCTTTCTTTTTTTTTTTTTGCTCCCCGCATTTTTCACAACTTTTCATGCTCCTGGTCTTTTTTTTTTTTTGCTTCTCAAATTTTTCACACCTTTTCATGCTCCTTGCATTTTTCACACCTTTTCATGCTCCTCGTCTTTTTTTTTTTTTGCTCCTCGCATTTTTCACACCTTTTCATGTTCCTCGTATTTCTTTTTTTTTTTTTCTCCTCGCATTTTTCACACCTTTTCATGCTCCTCGCATTTTTCACACCTTTTCATGCTCCTGTTCTTTTTTATTTTTTTTTTTTTGCTCCTCGCATTTTTCACACCTTTTCATGTTCCTGGTCTTTTTTTTTTTTTTTTTTTGCTCCTGAAATTTTTCACACGTTTTCATGCTCCTTGCATTTTTCACACCTTTTCATGCTCCTCGTCTTTTTTTTTTTTTGCTCCTCCCATTTTTCACACCTATTCGTGGTCCTGGTCTTTTTTTTTTTTTTTTTTTTTCTCCTCAAATTTTTCACACCTTTTCATGCTCCTTGCATTTTTCACACCTTTTCATGCTCCTTGCATTTTTCACACCTTTTCATGCTCCTCGTCTTTTTTTTTTTTTTGCTCCTTGCATTTTTCACCCCTATTCATGGTCCTGGTCTTTTTTTTTTTTTTTTTTTTTTGCTCTTCAAATTTTTCACACCTTTTCATGCTCCTTGCATTTTTCACACCTTTTCATGCTCCTTGCATTTTTCACACCTTTTCATGCTCCTCGTCTTTTTTTTTTTTTGCTCCTCTCATTTTTCACACCTTTTCATGCTCCTCGCATTTTTCACATCTTTTCATGCTCCTTACATTTTTCACACCTTTTCATGCTCCTTGCTATTTCACACCTTTTCATGCTCCTCGTCTTTTTTTTTTTTTGCTCCTCGCATTTTTCACACCTTTTCATGCTCCTGGTCTTTCTTTTTTTTTTTTTTCTCCTCGCATTTTTCACACCTTTTCTTGCTCCTGGTCTTTTTTTTTTTTTTTTTTTTTTTGCTCCTCGATTTTTTCACACGTTTTCATGCTCCTGGTCTTTTTTTTTTTTTTTTTTGCTCCTCGAATTTTCACACCTTTTCATGCTCCTGGTTTTTTTTTTTTTTCGCTCCTCGCATTTTTCACACCTTTTCATGCTCCTGGTCTTTCTTTCTTTCTTTTTTTTTTTTTTTGCTCCTCGCATTTTTCACACCTTTTCATGCTCCTTGCATTTTTCACACCTTTTCATGTTCCTCGTCTTTCTTTTTTTTTGCTCCTCGCATTTTTCACACCTTTTCATGCTCCTGGTCTTTTTTTTTTTTTTTGCTCCTCACATTTTTCACACCTTTTCATACTCCTGGTCTTTCTTTTTTTTTTTTTTTTTTGCTCCTCCCATTTTTCACACCTTTTCATGCTCCTTGCATTTTTCACACCTTTTCATGCTCCTTGCATTTTTCACACCTTTTCATGCACCTGGTCTTTCTTTTTTTTTTTTTTTTTTTTTGCTCCTTGCAATTTTCACACCTTTTCATGTTCCTGGTCTTTTTTTTTTTTTTTTTTTTTGCTCCTCAAATTTTTCACACCTTTTCATGCTCCTGTTCTTTTTTTTTTTTTTTTTTTGCTCCTTGCAATTTTCACACCTTTTCATGTTCCTGGTCTTTTTTTTTTTTTTTTTGCTCCTCGCATTTTTCACACCTTTTCATGTTCCTGGTCTTTTTTTTTTTTTTTTTTTTGCTCCTGAAATTTTTCACACGTTTTCATGCTCCTTGCATTTTTCACACCTTTTCATGCTCCTCGTCTTTTTTTTTTTTTTGCTCCTCGCATTTTTCACACCTTTTCATGCTCCTGGTCTTTTTTTTTTTTTTTTTTTTTGCTCCTCAAATTTTTCACACCTTTTCATGCTCCTTGCATTTTTCACACCTTTTCATGCTCCTTGCATTTTTCACACCTTTTCATGCTCCTCGTCTTTTTTTTTTTTTTGCTCCTCGCATTTTTCACACCTATTCATGGTCCTGGTCTTTTTTTTTTTTTTTTTTTTTGCTCCTCAAATTTTTCACACCTTTTCATGCTCCTTGCATTTTTCACACCTTTTCATGCTCCTTGCATTTTTCACACCTTTTCATGCTCCTCGTCTTTTTTTTTTTTTGCTCCTCTCATTTTTCACACCTTTTCATGCTCCTCGCATTTTTCACATCTTTTCATGCTCCTCGCATTTTTCACACCTTTTCATGCTCCTGGTCTTCCTTTTTTTTTTTTTTTTTTTGCTCCTCGTATTTTTCACACCTTTTCATGCTCCTGGTCTTTCTTTTTTTTTTTTTTCTCCTCGCATTTTTCACACCTTTTCATGCTCCTGGTCTTTCTTTTTTTTTTTTTGCTCCCCGAATTTCTCACACCTTTTCATGCTCCTGGTCTTTCTTTTTTTTTTTTTGCTCCCCGCATTTTTCACACCTTTTCATGCTCCTGGTCTTTTTTTTTTTTTGCTCCTCCCATTTTTCACACCTTTTCATGCTCCTGGTCTTTCTTTCTTTCTTTTTTTTTTTTTTTGCTCCTCGCATTTTTCACACCTTTTCATGCTCCTTGCATTTTTCACACCTTTTCATGTTCCTCGTCTTTCTTTTTTTTTGCTCCTCGCATTTTTCACACCTTTTCATGCTCCTGGTCTTTTTTTTTTTTTTTGCTCCTCACATTTTTCACACCTTTTCATACTCCTGGTCTTTCTTTTTTTTTTTTTTTTTTTGCTCCTCCCATTTTTCACACCTTTTCATGCTCCTTGCATTTTTCACACCTTTTCATGCTCCTTGCATTTTTCACACCTTTTCATGCACCTGGTCTTTCTTTTTTTTTTTTTTTTTTTTTGCTCCTTGCAATTTTCACACCTTTTCATGTTCCTGGTCTTTTTTTTTTTTTTTTTTTTGCTCCTCACATTTTTCACACCTTTTCATGCTCCTGTTCTTTTTTTTTTTTTTTTTTTTGCTCCTTGCAATTTTCACACCTTTTCATGTTCCTGGTCTTTTTTTTTTTTTTTTTGCTCCTCGCATTTTTCACACCTTTTCATGTTCCTGTTCTTTTTTTTTTTTTTTTTTTTGCTCCTGAAATTTTTCACACGTTTTCATGCTCCTTGCATTTTTCACACCTTTTCATGCTCCTCGTCTTTTTTTTTTTTTTGCTCCTCGCATTTTTCACACCTATTCGTGGTCCTGGTCTTTTTTTTTTTTTTTTTTTTTGCTCCTCAAATTTTTCACACCTTTTCATGCTCCTTGCATTTTTCACACCTTTTCATGCTCCTTGCATTTTTCACACCTTTTCATGCTCCTCGTCTTTTTTTTTTTTTTGCTCCTCGCATTTTTCACACCTATTCATGGTCCTGGTCTTTTTTTTTTTTTTTTTTTTTGCTCCTCAAATTTTTCACACCTTTTCATGCTCCTTGCATTTTTCACCCCTTTTCATGCTCCTTGCATTTTTCACACCTTTTCATGCTCCTCGTCTTTTTTTTTTTTTGCTCCTCTCATTTTTCACACCTTTTCATGCTCCTCGCATTTTTCACACCTTTTCATGCTCCTCGCATTTTTCACACCTTTTCATGCTCCTGGTCTTCCTTTTTTTTTTTTTTTTTTTGCTCCTCGTATTTTTCACACCTTTTCATGCTCCTGGTCTTTCTTTTTTTTTTTTTTCTCCTCGCATTTTTCACACCTTTTCATGCTCCTGGTCTTTCTTTTTTTTTTTTTGCTCCCCGAATTTCTCACACCTTTTCATGCTCCTGGTCTTTTTTTTTTTTTTGCTCCTCGCATTTTTCACACCTTTTCATGCTCCTGGTCTTTCTTTTTTTTTTTTCTCCTCCCATTTTTCACACCTTTTCATGTTCCTCGTATTTCTTTTTTTTTTTTTTCTCCTCGCATTTTTCACACCTTTTCATGCTCCTCGCATTTTTCACACCTTTTCATGCTCCTCTTCTTTTTTTTTTTTTTTTTTTTTGCTCCTTGCAATTTTCACACCTATTCATGGTCCTGGTCTTTTTTTTTTTTTTTTTTTTCTCCTCAAATTTTTCACACCTTTTCATGCTCCTTGCATTTTTCACACCTTTTCATGCTCCTCGTCTTTTTTTTTTTTTTGCTCCTCGCATTTTTCACACCTTTTCATGGTCCTGGTCTTTTTTTTTTTTTTTTTTTTTTCTCCTCAAATTTTTCACACCTTTTCATGCTCCTTGCATTTTTCACACCTTTTCATGCTCCTTGCATTTTTCACACCTTTTCATGCTCCTCGTCTTTTTTTTTTTTTGCTCCTCTCATTTTTCACACCTTTTCATGCTCCTCGCATTTTTCACATCTTTTCATGCTCCTCGCATTTTTCACACCTTTTCATGCTCCTGGTCTATCTTTTTTTTTTTTTTTTTTTTTGCTCCTCGCATTTTTCACACCTTTTCATGCTCCTCGCATTTTTCACATCTTTTCATGCTCCTCGCATTTTTCACACCTTTTCATGCTCCTGGTCTTATTTTTTTTTTTTTTTTGCTCCTCGCATTTTTCACACCTTTTCATGCTCCTGGTCTTTCTTTTTTTTTTTTTGCTCCTCGCTTTTTTCACACCTTTTCATGCTCCTCGTCTTTTTTTTTTTTTTGCTCCTCGCATTTTTCACACCTTTTCATGCTCCTCGTCTTTTTTTTTTTTTTTTGCTCCTCGCATTTTTCACACCTTTTCATGCTCCTGGTCTTTCTTTTTTTTTTTTTTTTGCTCCTGAAATTTTTCACACCTTTTCATGCTCCTTGCATTTTTCACACCTTTTCATGCTCCTTGCATTTTTCACACCTTTTCATGCTCCTGTTCTTTTTTTTTTTTTTTTTTTTGCTCCTTGCAATTTTCACACCTTTTCATGGTCCTGGTCTTTTTTTTTTTTTTTTTTTGCTCCTCAAATTTTTCACACCTTTTCATGCTCCTTGCATTTTTCACACCTTTTCGTGCTCCTTGCATTTTTCACACCTTTTCATGCTCCTCGTCTTTTTTTTTTTTCCTCCTCCCTTTTTTCACACCTATTCATGGTCCTGGTCTTTTTTTTTTTTTTTTTTTTTGCTCCTCAAATTTTTCACACCTTTTCATGCTCCTTGCATTTTTCACACCTTTTCATGCTCCTTGCATTTTTCACACCTTTTCATGCTCCTCGTCTTTTTTTTTTTTTGCTCCTCACATTTTTCACACCTTTTCATGCTCCTCGCATTTTTCACATCTTTTCATGCTCCTCGCATGTTTCACACCTTTTCATGCTCCTGCTCTTTCTCTTTTTTTTTTTTTTTTTGCTCCTCGCTTTTTTCACACCTTTTCATGCTCCTGGTCTTTCTTTTTTTTTTTTTTCTCCTCGCATTTTTCACACCTTTTCATGCTCCTGGTCTTTCTTTTTTTTTTTTTGCTCCCCGCATTTTTCACAACTTTTCATGCTCCTGGTCTTTTTTTTTTTTTGCTTCTCAAATTTTTCACACCTTTTCATGCTCCTTGCATTTTTCACACCTTTTCATGCTCCTCGTCTTTTTTTTTTTTTGCTCCTCGCATTTTTCACACCTTTTCATGCTCCTGGTCTTTCTTTTTTTTTTTTTTCTCCTCCCATTTTTCACACCTTTTCATGCTCCTTGCATTTTTCACACCTTTTCATGCTCCTTGCATTTTTCACACCTTTTCATGCTCCTTGCACTTTTCACACTTTTTCATGCTCCTCGTCTTTTTTTTTTTTTGCTCCTTGCATTTTTCACACTTTTTCATGCTCCTGGTCTTTTTTTTTTTTTTTCTCCTCGCATTTTTCACACCTTTTCATGCTCCTGGTCTTTCTTTTTTTTTTTTGGCTCCTCGCATTTTTCACACCTTTTCATGCTCCTCGTCTTTTTTTTTTTTTTTTGCTCCTCGCATTTTTCACACCTTTTCATGCTCCTGGTCTTTCTTTTTTTTTTTTTTTTAATTGCTCCTCGCATTTTTCACACCTTTTCATGCTCCTTGCATTTTTCACACCTTTTCTTGCTCCTTGCATTTTTCACACCTTTTCATGCTCCTCGTCTTTTTTTTTTTTGGCTCCTCGCATTTTTCACACCTTTTCATGCTCCTGGTCTTTCTTTTTTTTTGTTTTTTTTTTGCTCGTCAAATTTTTCACACCTTTTCATGCTCCTGGTCTTTCTTTTTTTTTTTTTTTTAATTGCTCCTCGCATTTTCCACACCTTTTCATGCTCCTTGCATTTTTCACACCTTTTCATGCTCCTTGCATTTTTCACACCTTTTCATGCTCCTTGCATTTTTCACACCTTTTCATGCTCCTGGTCTTTCTTTTTTTTTGTTTTTTTTTTGCTCGTCAAATTTTTCACACCTTTTCATGCTCCTGGTCTTTCTTTTTTTTTTTTTTTTAATTGCTCCTCGCATTTTCCACACCTTTTCATGCTCCTTGCATTTTTCACACCTTTTCATGCTCCTTGCATTTTTCACACCTTTTCATGCTCCTTGCATTTTTCACACCTTTTCATGCTCCTCGTCTTTTTTTTTTTTTGCTCCTCGCTTTTTTCACACCTTTTCATGCTCCTGGTCTTTTTTTTTTTTTTTGCTCCTCGCATTTTTCACACCTTTTCATGCTCCTAGTCTTTCTTTTTTTTTTTTTTTTTTTGCTCCTCGCATTTTTCACACCTTTTCATGTTCCTCGTCTTTCTTTTTTTTTTTTTTTCTCCTCGCATTTTTCACACCTTTTCATGCTCCTTGCATTTTTGACACCTTTTCATGCTCCTCGTCTTTTTTTTTTTTTTGCTCCTCGCATTTTTCACACCTATTCATGGTCCTGGTCTTTTTTTTTTTTTTTTTTTTTTTGCTTCTCAAATTTTTCACACCTTTTCATGCTCCTTGCATTTTTCACACATTTTGATGCTCCTTGCATTTTTCACACCTTTTCATGCTCCTGGTCTTTCTTTTTTTTTTTTTTGCTCCTCGCATTTTTCACACCTTTTCATGCTCCTCGTCTTTTTTTTTTTTTTTTTGCTCCTCGCATTTTTCACACCTTTTCATGCTCCTGGTCTTTCTTTTTTTTTTTTTTTAATTGCTCCTCGCATTTTTCACACCTTTTCATGCTCCTTGCATTTTTCACACCTTTTCATGCTCCTTGCATTTTTCACACCTTTTCATGCTCCTCGTCTTTTTTTTTTTTTCCTCCTCGCATTTTTCACACCTATTCATGGTCCTGGTCTTTTTTTTTTTTTTTTTTTTGCTCCTCACATTTTTCACACCTTTTCATGCTCCTTGCATTTTTCACACCTTTTCATGCTGCTTGCATTTTTCACACCTTTTCATGCTCCTCGTCTTTTTTTTTTTTTGCTCCTCACATTTTTCACACCTTTTCATGCTCCTCGCATTTTTCACATCTTTTCATGCTCCTCGCATGTTTCACACCTTTTCATGCTCCTGCTCTTTCTTTTTTTTTTTTTTTTTTTGCTCCTCGCATTTTTCACACCTTTTCATGCTCCTGGTCTTTCTTTTTTTTTTTTTTCTCCTCGCATTTTTCACACCTTTTCATGCTCCTGGTCTTTCTTTTTTTTTTTTTGCTCCCCGCATTTTTCACAACTTTTCATGCTCCTGGTCTTTTTTTTTTTTTGCTTCTCAAATTTTTCACACCTTTTCATGCTCCTTGCATTTTTCACACCTTTTCATGCTCCTCGTCTTTTTTTTTTTTTGCTCCTCGCATTTTTCACACCTTTTCATGCTCCTGCTCTTTCTTTTTTTTTTTTTTTTAATTGCTCCTCGCATTTTTCACACCTTTTCATGCTCCTTGCATTTTTCACACCTTTTCATGCTCCTTGCATTTTTCACACCTTTTCATGCTCCTCTTCTTTTTTTTTTTTTGCTCCTCGCATTTTTCACACCTTTTCATGCTCCTGGTCTTTCTTTTTTTTTGTTTTTTTTTTGCTCGTCAAATTTTTCACACCTTTTCATGCTCCTGGTCTTTCTTTTTTTTTTTTTTTTTAATTGCTCCTCGCATTTTTCACACCTTTTCATGCTCCTTGCATTTTTCACACCTTTTCATGCTCCTTGCATTTTTCACACCTTTTCATGCTCCTCGTCTTTTTTTTTTTTTGCTCCTCGCATTTTTCACACCTTTTCATGCTCCTGGTCTTTCTTTTTTTTTGTTTTTTTTTTGCTCGTCAAATTTTTCACACCTTTTCATGCTCCTGGTCTTTCTTTTTTTTTTTTTTTTTTTTTTTGCTCCTCGCATTTTTCACACCTTTTCATGCTCCTGGTCTTTCTTTTTTTTTTTTTGCTCCTCGCATTTTTCACATCTTTTCATGCTCCTCGGATTTTTCACACCTTTTCATGCTCCTGGTCTTTCTTTTTTTTTTTTTTTTTTTTTGCTCCTCGCATTTTTCACACCTTTTCATGCTCCTGGTCTTTCTTTTTTTTTTTTTTCTCCTCGCATTTTTCACACCTTTTCATGCTCCTGGTCTTTCTTTTTTTTTTTTTCTCCTCGCATTTTTCACACCTTTTCATGCTCCTTGCATTTTTCACACCTTTTCATGCTCCTCGCATTTTTCACACCTATTCATGGTCCTGGTCTTTTTTTTTTTTTTTTTTTTTTTGCTCCTCAAATTTTTCACACCTTTTCATGCTCCTTTCATTTTTCACACCTTTTCATGCTCCTTGCATTTTTCACACCTTTTCATGCTCCTCGTCTTTTTTTTTTTTTGCTCCTCACATTTTTCACACCTTTTCATGCTCCTCGCATTTTTCACATCTTTTCATGCTCCTCGCATGTTTCACACCTTTTCATGCTCCTGCTCTTTCTTTTTTTTTTTTTTTTTTTGCTCCTCGCATTTTTCACACCTTTTCATGCTCCTGGTCTTTCTTTTTTTTTTTTTTCTCCTCGCATTTTTCACACCTTTTCATGCTCCTGGTCTTTCTTTTTTTTTTTTTGCTCCCCGCATTTTTCACAACTTTTCATGCTCCTGGTCTTTTTTTTTTTTTGCTTCTCAAATTTTTCACACCTTTTCATGCTCCTTGCATTTTTCACACCTTTTCATGCTCCTCGTCTTTTTTTTTTTTTGCTCCTCGCATTTTTCACACCTTTTCATGCTCCTGGTCTTTCTTTTTTTTTTTTTTTTTTTTCTCCTCCCATTTTTCACACCTTTTCATGCTCCTTGCATTTTTCACACCTTTTCATGCTCCTTGCATTTTTCACACCTTTTCAGGCTCCTTGCACTTTTCACACTTTTTCATGCTCCTCGTCTTTTTTTTTTTTTGCTCCTTGCATTTTTCACACCTTTTCATGCTCCTGGTCTTTTTTTTTTTTTTTCTCCTCGCATTTTTCACACCTTTTCATGCTCCTGGTCTTTCTTTTTTTTTTTTTGCTCCTCGCATTTTTCACACCTTTTCATGCTCCTCGTCTTTTTTTTTTTTTTTTGCTCCTCGCATTTTTCACACCTTTTCATGCTCCTGGTCTTTCTTTTTTTTTTTTTTTTAATTGCTCCTCGCATTTTTCACACCTTTTCATGCTCCTTGCATTTTTCACACCTTTTCATGCTCCTTGCATTTTTCACACCTTTTCATGCTCCTCTTCTTTTTTTTTTTTTGCTCCTCGCATTTTTCACACCTTTTCATGCTCCTGGTCTTTTTTTTTTTTTGTTTTTTTTTTTGCTCGTCAAATTTTTCACACCTTTTCATGCTCCTGGTCTTTCTTTTTTTTTTTTTTTTAATTGCTCCTCGCATTTTTCACACCTTTTCATGCTCCTTGCATTTTTCACACCTTTTCATGCTCCTTGCATTTTTCACACCTTTTCATGCTCCTCGTCTTTTTTTTTTTTTGCTCCTCGCATTTTTCACACCTTTTCATGCTCCTGGTCTTTCTTTTTTTTTGTTTTTTTTTTGCTCGTCAAATTTTTCACACCTTTTCATGCTCCTGGTCTTTCTTTTTTTTTTTTTTTTTTTTTTGCTCCTCGCATTTTTCACACCTTTTCATGCTCCTGGTCTTTCTTTTTTTTTTTTTGCTCCTCGCTTTTTTCACATCTTTTCATGTTCCTCGGATTTTTCACACCTTTTCATGCTCCTGGTCTTTCTTTTTTTTTTTTTTTTTTTGCTCCTCGCATTTTTCACACCTTTTCATGCTCCTGGTCTTTTTTTTTTTTTTTTTTCTCCTCGCATTTTTCACACCTTTTCATGCTCCTGGTCTTTCTTTTTTTTTTTTTCTCCTCGCATTTTTCACACCTTTTCATGCTCCTTGCATTTTTCACACCTTTTCATGCTCCTCGCATTTTTCACACCTTTTCATGCTCCTTGTCTTTTTTTTTTGCTCTTCGCAATTTTCACACCTTTTCATGCTCCTTCATTTTTCACACGTTTTCATGCTCCTCGCATTTTTCACACCTTTTCAAACTCCTCGTCTTTTTTTTTACTCTTCGCATTTTTCACACCTTTTCATGCTCCTTGCATTTTTCACTCCTTTTCATGTTCCTCGAATACTTGACACCTTTTCATGTTCCTCAAATTTTTCACACCTTTTCAGATTCCTCATATTTTTCACACCTTTTCATGCTCCTCGCATTTTTCACACCTTTTCATGCTCCTCGCATTTTTCACACCTTTTCATGCTCCTAGAATTTTTGACAGCTTTTCATTTTCCTCGAAATTTTCACACGTTTTCATGCTCCTCGTTTTTTTCACACCTTTTCATCCTCCTCACACTTTTCACACTTTTCATGCTCCTCGCATTTTACACACCTTTTCATGTTCCTCGCATTTTTGACACCTTTTCATGCTCCTCGTAATTTTCACACATTTTCATCCTCCTCGTATTTTTCACACCTTTTCATCCTCCTCACACTTTTCACACCTTTTCATGCTCCTCGCATTTTTCACACCTTTTCATGCTCCTCGAATTTTTCACACCTTTTCATGCTCCTTGCATTATTCACACCTTTTCATGCTCCTCGTCTTTTTTTTTTTTTTACTCTTCGCATTTTTCACACCTTTTCATGCTCCTCGTCTTTTTTTTTTTTTTCTCCTCGCATTTTTCACACCTTTTCATGCTCCTGGTCTTTCTTTTTTTTTTTTTGCTCCTCGAATTTTTCACACCTTTTCATGCTCCTCGCATTTTTCACACCTCTTCATGCTCCTCGCATTTCTCACACCTTTTCATGCTCCTCGCATTTTTCACACCTTTTCATTTTCATCGCATTTTTCACACCTCTTAATGCTCCTCGCATTTTTCACAACTTTTCATGCTCCTGGTCTTTCTTTTTTTTTTTTCTCCTCGCATTTTTCACACCTTTTCATGCTCCTGGTCTTTCTTTTTTTTTTTTTTTGCTTCTCGCATTTTTCACACCTTTTCATGCTCCTGGTCTTTCTTTTTTTTTTTTTTTTTTTTCTCCTCCCATTTTTCACACCTTTTCATGCTCCTTGCATTTTTCACACCTTTTCATGCTCCTTGCATTTTTCACACCTTTTCATGCTCCTTGCACTTTTCACACTTTTTCATGCTCCTCGTCTTTTTTTTTTTTTGCTCCTTGCATTTTTCACACCTTTTCATGCTCCTCGCCTTTTTCACACCTTTTCATGCTCCTCGTCTTTTTTTTTTTTTTACTCTTCGCATTTTTCACACCTTTTCATGCTCCTCGTCTTTTTTTTTTTTTTCTCCTCGCATTTTTCACACCTTTTCATGCTCCTGGTCTTTCTTTTTTTTTTTTTGCTCCTCGAATTTTTCACACCTTTTCATGCTCCTCGCATTTTTCACACCTCTTCATGCTCCTCGCATTTCTCACACCTTTTCATGCTCCTCGCATTTTTCACACCTTTTCATTTTCATCGCATTTTTCACACCTCTTAATGCTCCTCGCATTTTTCACAACTTTTCATGCTCCTGGTCTTTCTTTTTTTTTTTTCTCCTCGCATTTTTCACACCTTTTCATGCTCCTGGTCTTTCTTTTTTTTTTTTTTTGCTTCTCGCATTTTTCACACCTTTTCATGCTCCTGGTCTTTCTTTTTTTTTTTTTTTTTTTCTCCTCCCATTTTTCACACCTTTTCATGCTCCTTGCATTTTTCACACCTTTTCATGCTCCTTGCATTTTTCACACCTTTTCATGCTCCTTGCACTTTTCACACTTTTTCATGCTCCTCGTCTTTTTTTTTTTTTGCTCCTTGCATTTTTCACACCTTTTCATGCTCCTGGTCTTTTTTTTTTTTTTTCTCCTCGCATTTTTCACACCTTTTCATGCTCCTGGTCTTTCTTTTTTTTTTTTTGCTCCTCGCATTTTTCACACCTTTTCATGCTCCTCGTCTTTTTTTTTTTTTTTTGCTCCTCGCATTTTTCACACCTTTTCATGCTCCTGGTCTTTCTTTTTTTTTTTTTTTTAATTGCTCCTCGCATTTTTCACACCTTTTCATGCTCCTTGCATTTTTCACACCTTTTCATGCTCCTTGCATTTTTCACACCTTTTCATGCTCCTCGTCTTTTTTTTTTTTTGCTCCTCGCATTTTTCTCTCCTTTTCTTGCTCCTGGTCTTTCTTTTTTTTTGTTTTTTTTTTGCTCGTCAAATTTTTCACACCTTTTCAT
The DNA here is from genome assembly GCF_910594005.1 of Cervus elaphus. Lineage (NCBI taxonomy): Eukaryota > Metazoa > Chordata > Mammalia > Artiodactyla > Cervidae > Cervus > Cervus elaphus. Next base: position 273,344 of record NC_057838.1, read on the forward strand.
GCTCCTGGTCTTTCTTTTTTTTTTTTTTTTAATTGCTCCTCGCATTTTTCACACCTTTTCATGCTCCTTGCATTTTTCACACCTTTTCTTGCTCCTCGTCTTTTTTTTTTTTTGCTCCTCGCATTTTTCACACCTTTTCATGCTCCTGGTCTTTCTTTTTTTTTGTTTTTTTTTTTGCTCGTCAAATTTTTCACACCTTTTCATGCTCCTGGTCTTTCTTTTTTTTTTTTTTTTTTTTTTTGCTCCTCGCATTTTTCACACCTTTTCATGCTCCTGGTCTTTCTTTTTTTTTTTTTGCTCCTCGCATTTTTCACATCTTTTCATGCTCCTCGGATTTTTCACACCTTTTCATGCTCCTGGTCTTTCTTTTTTTTTTTTTTTTTTTTGCTCCTCGCATTTTTCACACCTTTTCATGCTCCTGGTCTTTCTTTTTTTTTTTTTTCTCCTCGCATTTTTCACACCTTTTCATGCTCCTGGTCTTTCTTTTTTTTTTTTCTCCTCGCATTTTTCACACCTTTTCATGCTCCTTGCATTTTTCACACCTTTTCATGCTCCTCGCATTTTTCACACCTTTTCATGCTCCTTGTCTTTTTTTTTTGCTCTTCGCAATTTTCACACCTTTTCATGCTCCTTCATTTTTCACACGTTTTCATGCTCCTCGCATTTTTCACACCTTTTCAAACTCCTCGTCTTTTTTTTTACTCTTCGCATTTTTCACACCTTTTCATGCTCCTTGCATTTTTCACTCCTTTTCATGTTCCTCGAATACTTGACACCTTTTCATGTTCCTCAAATTTTTCACACCTTTTCAGATTCCTCATATTTTTCACACCTTTTCATGCTCCTCGCATTTTTCACACCTTTTCATGCTCCTCACATTTTTCACACCTTTTCATGCTCCTAGAATTTTTGACAGCTTTTCATTTTCCTCGAAATTTTCACACGTTTTCATGCTCCTCGTTTTTTTCACACCTTTTCATCCTCCTCACACTTTTCACACTTTTCATGCTCCTCGCATTTTACACACCTTTTCATGTTCCTCGCATTTTTGACACCTTTTCATGCTCCTCGTAATTTTCACACATTTTCATCCTCCTCGTATTTTTCACACCTTTTCATCCTCCTCACACTTTTCACACCTTTTCATGCTCCTCGCATTTTTCACACCTTTTCATGCTCCTCGAATTTTTCACACCTTTTCATGCTCCTCGCATTATTCACACCTTTTCATGCTCCTCGTCTTTTTTTTTTTTTTACTCTTCGCATTTTTCACACCTTTTCATGCTCCTCGTCTTTTTTTTTTTTTTACTCTTTGCATTTTTCACACCGTTTCATGCTCCTAGAATTTTTGACACATTTTCATGCTCCTCGCATTTTACACAACTTTTCATGCTCCTTGCATTTTTCACACCTTTCATGCTCCTCGTCCATTTTTTTTTTTGCTCTTCGCATTTTTCACATTTTTTCATGCTCCTGGCATTTTTCACACCTTTTCATGCTACTCGTCTTTTTTTTTTTTTTTGCTCCTCGCATTTTTCACTCTTTTTCATGCTCCTTGCATTTTTCACACCTTTTCATGTTCCTTGCATTTTTCTCACCTTATTATGCTCCACACATTTTTCACACCTATTCATGCTCCTCTCATTTTTCACACCTTTTCATGCTCCTCACATTTTTCACACCTTTTCATGCTCCTAGCATTTTTCACACCTTTCCATGCTCCTCGCATTTTTCACACCTTTTCATGCTCCTCGAGTTTTTCGCAGCTTTTCATGCTCCTTGTCTTTTTTATTTTTTTTTGCTCTTCGCATTTTTCACACCTTTTCATGCTCCTCGCATTTTTTTTTTTTGCTTCTCGGATATTTCACACCTTTTCATGCTCCTCGCATTTTTCACACCTTTTCATGCTCCTCGCATTTTTCACACCTTTTCATGCTCCTTGCATTTTTCACACCTTTTCATGCTCCTCGTCTTTTTTTTCTCTTCGCATTTTGCACAACTTTTCATGCTCCTCGTCTTTTTTTTTTTTTTTTGCTCCTCGCATTTTTCACTCTTTTTCATGCTCCTTGCATTTTTAACACCTTTTCATGTTCCTTGCATTTTTCTCACCTTATTATGCTCCACACATTTTTCACACCTTTTGATGCTCCTCTCATTTTTCACACCTTTTCATGCTCCTCACATTTTTCACACCTTTTCATGTTCCTTGCATTTTTCTCACCTTATTATGCTCCACACATTTTTCACACCTTTTGATGCTCCTCTCATTTTTCACACCTTTTCATGCTCCTCACATTTTTCACACCTTTTCATGCTCCTCGAAATTTTCACATCTTTTCATGCTCCTCGCATTTTTCACACCTTTTCATGCTCTTCGAATTTTTGACACCTATTCATGCTCCTTGTAATTTTCACACCTTTTCATGCTCCTCGTCTTTTTTTTTTTTTTTTGCTTCTCGCATTATTCATATTTTCAAAATTCTCCCGCGAGGAGCATGAAAAGGTGTGAAAAATGCGAGGAGCATGAAAAGGTGTGAAAGTTTCGAGGAGCATGAAAAGGTGTGAAAAATGCCAGGAGCATGAAGAGCTGTGAAAAATGCGAGGAGCATGAAAAGGTGTGAAAAGTACGAGGAGCATGAAAAGCTGTGAAAAATGTGAGGAGCAAAAAAAAAAAATGACGAGCAGCATGAAAAGGTGTGAAAAATGCGAGGAGCATGAAAAAGTGTGAAAAATGCGAGGAGCATGAAAAGGTGTGAAAAATGCGAGGAGCATGAAAAGGTGTGAAAAATGCGAGGAACATGAAAAGGTGTGAAAAATGCGAGGAGCATGAAAAGGTGTGAAAAATGCGAGGAACATGAAAAGGTGTGAAAAATGCGAGGAACGTGAAAAGGTGTGAAAATTACGAGGAGCATGAAAAGGCGTGAAAAATGTGAGGAGAATGAAGAGGTGTGAAAATGCGAGGAGCCTGAAAAGGTGTGAAAAATGCGAGGGGCAAAAAAAAAAAAAAGACGAGGAGCATGAAAAGGTGTGAAAAATGCGCGGAACATGAAAAGGTGTGAAAAATGCAAGGAGCATGAATAGGTGTGAAAAATGTGAGGAGCAAAAAAAAAAAAAGACGAGGAGCATGAAAAGGTGTGAAAAATGCGAGGAGCATGAAAAGGTGTGAAAAATTCGAGGAACATGAAAAGGTGACAAAAATTCGAGGAGCATGAAAAGGTGTGAAAATTTCGAGGAGCATGAAAACGTATGAAAAATGCGAGGAGCATGAAAAGGTGTGAAAAATGCGAGGATCATGAAAAGGTGTGAAAAATGCGAGAAGCATGAAAAGGTGTGAAAAATGTGAGGAGCATGAAAAGGTATGAAAAATGCGAGGAGCATGAAAAGGTGTGAAAAATGCGAGGAGCATGAAAAGGTGTCAAAAATGAGAGGAGCATGAAAAGGTGTGAAAAATGCGAGCAGTATGAAAAGGTGTGAAAGTTTCGAGGAGCATGAAAAGGTGTCAAAAATTCGAGGAGTATGAAAAGGTGTGAAAAATGTGAGGAGCATGAAAAGGTGTGAAAAATGCGAGGAGCATGAAAAGGTGTGAAAAATGCCAAGAGTAAAAAAAAAAAAAAGACGAGGAGCATGAAAAGGTGTGAAAAAAGGACGAACATGAAAAGCTGTGAAAAATGCAAGGAGCATGAATAGGTGTGAAAAATGTGAGTAGGAAAAAAAAATACGAGGAGCATGAAAAGGTGGGAAAAATGCGAGTACCATGAAAAGGTGTGAAAAATTCGAGGAACATGAAAAGGTGTGAAAAATACGAGGAGCATGAAAAGTTGTGAAAATTTCGAGGAGCATGAAAAGGTGTCAAAAATTTGAGGAGCGTGAAAAGGTGTGAAAATTGCGAGGAGCAAGAAAAGTGTGAAAAATCCCAGGAAACGATAATGGGAGAAAAATACGAGGAGCAAAAAAAAATAAAATAAGAAAAATAGGAGGAGCAGAACAGTGGGTAAAATAAGAGGAGCATCAAAAGTGTGAAAATACGAGGAGCAAGAATAGTGTGAAAAACACGAGGAGCAGGAAAATGGAAGAAAAATACGAGGAGCAAAAAAAAAAAAAAAAAAAACAGAAACATACTAGGAGCAGAAAAGTGGAGAAAATAAGAGGAGCATCAAAAGTGTGAAAATACGAGGAGCATGAAAAGGTGTGAAAAATTCGAGGAGCATGAAAAGGTGTCAAAAATTCAAGGAGCATGAAAAGGTGTGAAAAATGTGAGGAGCATGAAAAGGTGTGAAAAATTCGAGGAGCATGAAAAGGTGTGAAAAATGCGAGGAGCATGAAAAGGTGTGAAAAATGCAAGGAGCATCAAAAGGTGTGAAAAATGTGAGGAGCATGAAAAGGTGTCAAAAATTCGAGGAGCATGAAAAGGTGTGAAAAATGTGACGAGCATAAAAAGGTGTGAAAAATGCAAGGAGCATGAAAAGTTGTGAAAAATGCGAGGAGCACAAAAAAAAAAGACGAGGAGCATGAAAAGGCGTGAAAAATGTGAGGAGCATGAAAAGGTGTGAAAAATGCGAGGAGCATGAAAAGGTGTGAAAAATGCCAAGAGTAAAAAAAAAAAAAAAAGACGAGGAGCATGAAAAGGTGTGAAAAATGCGAGGAACATGAAAAGGTGTGAAAAATGCAAGGAGCATGAATAGGTGTGAAAAATGCGAGTAGGAAAAAAAAATACGAGGAGCATGAAAAGGTGGGAAAAATGCGAGGAGCATGAAAAGTTGTGAAAATTTCGAGGAGCATGAAAAGGTGTCAAATTTTCGAAGAGCGTGAAAAGGTGTGAAAAATGCGAGGAGCATGAATAGTGTTAAAAACCCCAGGAGCAGGAAAAGGGGAGAAAAATACGAGGAGAAAAAAAAAACAAAAAAATACGAGGAGCAGAAAAGTGGGGAAAATAAGAGGAGCATCAAAAGTGTGAAAATGCGTGGAGCAAGAAAAGTGTCAAAAATCCCAGGAGCAGGAAAATGGGAGAAAATTACGAGAAGCAAAAAAAAAAAAAAACAAAAAAACAGAAAAATAGGAGGAGCAGAAAAGTGGGGAAATAAGAGGAGCATCAAATGTGTGAAAATTCGAGGAGCAAGAAAACTGTGAAAAACACGAGGAGCAGGAAAATGGAAGAAAAATACGAGGAGAAAAAAAAAAAAAAACAAAAAATTACGAGGAGCAGAAAAGTGGGGAAAATAAGAGGAGCATCAAAAGTGTGAAAATACGAGGAGCAAGAAAAGTGTGAAAAACACGAGGAGCAGGAAAATGGAAGAAAAATACGAGGAGAAAAAAAAAAACAAAAAAGTACGAGGAGCAGAAAAGTGGGGAAAATAAGAGGAGCATCAAAAGTGTGAAAATGCGTGGAGCAAGAAAAGTGTCAAAAATCCCAGGAGCAGGAAAATGGGAGAAAAATACGAGAAACAAACAAACAAAAAAAAAAAAAACAGAAAAATAGGAGGAGCAGAAAAGTGGGGAAATAAGAGGAGCATCAAATGTGTGAAAATTCGAGGAGCAAGAAAAGTGTGAAAATTCCGAGGAAACGGAAATTGGAGAAAAATACGAGGAGCAAAAAAAAAAAAAATACCAGAAAAATAGGAGGAGCAGAACAGTGGGGAAAATAAGAGGAGCATCAAAAGTGTGAAAATACGAGGAGCAAGAAAAGTGTGAAAAACACGAGTAGCATCAAAAGGTGTGAAAAATGTGAGGAGCATGAAAAGGTGTGAAATATTCGAGGAGCATGAAAAGGTGTGAAAAATGCGAGGAGCATGAAAAGGTGTGAAAAATGCGAGGAGCATGAAAAGGTGTGAAAAATGCCAAGAGTAAAAAAAAAAAAAAAGACGAGGAGCATGAAAAGGTGTGAAAAATGCGAGGAGGATGAAAAGGTGTGAAAAATGTGGGGAGCATAAAAAGTTGTGAAAAATTCGAGGAACATGAAAAGGTGTGAAAAATACGAGGAGCATGAAAAGGTGTGAAAATTTTGAGGAGCATTAAAAGGTGTCAAAAATTCGAGGAGCATGAAAAGGTGTGAAAAATTCAAGGAGCATGAATAGGTGTGAAAAATGCGAGGAGCAAAAAAAAAAAAGACGAGGAGCATGAAAAGGTGTGACAAATGCGAGGAGCATGAAAAGTGTGAAAAATACCAGGAGCAGGAAAAGGGGAGAAAAATACCAGGAGAAAAAAAAAAAAAGAAAAATACGAGGAGCAGAAAAGTGGGGAAAATACGAGGAGCATTAAAAGTGTGAAAATACGAGGAGCATGAACAGTGTGAAAAACACGAGGAGCAGGAAAAGGGGAGAAAAATACGAGGAGCAAGAAAAAGAAAAAAAAAACAGAAAAATACGAGGAGCAGAAATGTGGGGAAAATAAGAGGAGCATCAAAAGTGTTAAAATGCGAGTAGTAAGAAAAGTGTGAAAAATCCCAGGAGCAGGAAAATGGGAGAAAAATATGAAGAGAAAAAAAAAAAAAAAAACAGAAAAATACGAGGAGCAGAAAAGTGGGGAAAATAAGAGAATCAACAAAAGTGTAAAAATACGAGGAACAAGAAAAGTGTGAAAAACACGAGGAGGAGAAAAAAGGGAGAAAAAAACAAGCAGCAAAAAAAAAAAAAAAAAAGAAAAATACAAGGAGCAGAAAAGTGGGAAAAATAAGAGGAGCATCAAAAGTGTGAAAATACAAGGAGCAAGAAAAGTGTGAAAAACACGAGGAGCAGGAAAAGGGGAAAAAAATACGAGGAGCAAAAAAAAAAAAAAAACCAGAAAAATACGAGGAGCAGAAAAGCGGGGAAAATAAGAGGAGCCTCAAAAGTGTGAAAATACGAGGAGCAAGAAAAGTGTGAAAATCACGAGGAGGATGAAAAGGTGTGAAAAATGTGGGGAGCATAAAAAGGTGTGAAAAATTCGAGGAACATGAAAAGGTGTGAAAAATACGAGGAGCATGAAAAGGTGTGAAAATTTTGAGGAGCATGAAAAGGTGTCAAAAATTCGAGGAGCATGAAAAGGTGTGAAAAATGCAAGGAGCATGAAAAGGTGTGAAAAATGCGAGGACCAAAAAAAAAGACGAGGAGCATGAAAAGGTGAAAATATGAAGAGCACGAAAAGGTGTGAAAAATACGAGGAGCATGAAAAGATCTGAAAAATATGAAGAGCCTGAAAAGGTGTGAAAAATATGAAGAGCATGAAAAGGTCTGAAAAATATGAGGACCACAAAAAGGTGTGAAAAATACGAGGAGCACAAAAATGTGTTAAAAATACAAGGAGCCGGCAATGTGTGAAAAATACGAGCACCATGAAAAGGTGTGAAAAATACGAGGAGCATGAAAAGGCCTGAAAAATAGGAGGAGCATAAAAACGTCTGAAAAATTCGAGGAACATGAAAAGTTGTGAAAACTATGATCATGAAAACATGTGAAAAATACGAGGAGCATGAAAAGGTGTGAAAAATACAGGGAGCATGAAAAGGTGTGAAAAATAAGAGGACCATGAAAACGTGTGAAAAATATGAAGAGCACGAAAAGGTGTGAAAAATATGAGGAGCATGAAAAGGTCTGAAAAATATGAAGAGCCTGAAAAGGTCTGAAAATTATGAAGAGCGCGAAAATGTGAAAAATATGAAGAGCACGAAAAGGTCTGAAAAATATGAGGACCACAAAAAGGTGTGAAAAATACGAGGAGAACAAAAATGTGTGAAAAATACGAGGAGCCTGCAAATGTGTGAAAAATATGAGGAGCATGAAAAGGTGTGAAAAATACGTGGAGCATGAAAAGGCATGCAAAATACGAGGAGCATCAAAAGGTGTGAAAAATGCAAGGAGCATGAAAAGGTGTGAAAAATACCAGGAGCATGAAAAGGTGTGAAAAATATGAAGAGCATGAAAAGACCTGAAAAATAGGAGTGGCAAAAGAGTCTGAAAAATAAGAGGAGCATGAAAAGGTTTGAAAAATATGAAGAGACAGGAAAGGTCTCAAAAATATGAAGAGCACGAAAAAGTGTGAAAAATATGAAGAGCACGAAAAGGCCTGGAAAATACGAGGAGCACGCAAACGTGTGAAAAATACGAGGAGCTTGAAAAGGTGTGAAAAATACCAGGAGCATGAAAAGGTGTGAAAAATATGAACAGCATGAAAAGGCCTGAAAAATAGGAGTGGTAAAAAAAAGTCTGAAAAATACGAGGAACATGAAAAGGTCTGAAAAATACGAGGAGCATGAAAAGTTCAGAAAAATATGAAGATCACGAAAAGGTGTGAAAAATATGAAGAGCACGAAAAGGTCTGAAAAATATGAGGAGCATGAAAAGGTCTGAAAAATACGAGGAGCATGAAAGGTCTGAAAAATACGGGGAGCAAGAAATGGTATGAAAAATACGAGGAGCATGAAAAGGTGTGAAAAATACGGGGCGCACGAAAAGGTGTGAAAAATACGAGGAGCATGAAAACGTGTGAAAAATATGAATAGCACGAAAAGGTGTGAAACATACAAGGAGCATGAAAAGATCTGAAAAATATGAAGAGCCTTAAAAGGTGTGAAAAATATGAAGAGCATGAAAACGTCTGAAAAACATGAGGACCACGAAAAGGTGTGAAACATACGAGGAGCACAAAAATGTGTGAAAAATATGAGGAGACTGCAATGTGTGAAAAATACGAGGACCGTGAAAAGGTGTGAAAAATATGTGGAGCATGAAAAGGCATGAAAAATACGAAGAGCATCAAAAGCTGTGAAAAATATTCGGAGCATGAAAAGGTGTGAAAAATACGAGAAGCATGAAAAGGTCTGAGAAATGGAAGGAACATAAAAAGGTCTGAAAAATACGAGGAGAATGAAAAGGTGTGAAAAATAGGTGGAGCATGAAAAGGTGTGAAAAATACGAGGAGTATGAAAATGTGTGAAAAATACGAGAAGCATGAAAAGGTGTGAAAATTTTGAGGAGCATGAAAAGGTGTGAAAAATGCGAGGAGCATGAAAAGGTCTGAACAATACGAAGAGCATGAAAAGGTGTCAAAAATACAAAGAGAATGAAAAGGTCTGAAAAATACGAGGAGCATGAAAAGGTCTGAAAAATACGGGGAGCATGAAATGGTATGAAAAATACGAAGAGCACGGAAAGGTCTGAAAAATATTAGGAGCATGAAAAGGTCTGAAAAGTAGGAAGAGCATGAAAAGGTGTGAAAAAAGGAGGAGCATGAAACGTTCTTAAAAATACGAAGAGCACGACAAAGTGTGAAGAATACGAGGAGCATGAAGGGGTGTGAAAAATATGAGGAGCATGAAAATGTGTGAAAAAAACGAGGAGCATGAAAACGTGTGAAAATACTATGAGCATGAAAAGGTGTGAAAAATACGACCAGCATGAAAAGGCATCAAAAATAGGAGGAGCATAAAAAAGTCTGAAAAAAACGAGGAGCATGAAAAGCTGTGAAAAATACAAGTAGCATGAAAAGGCCTGAAATATAGGAGGAGCATAAAAACGTCTGAAAAATTCGAGGAACATGAAAAGTTGTGAAAACTATGATCATGAAAACGTGTGAAAAATACGAGGAGCATGAAAAGGTGTGAAAAATACGGGGCGCACGATAAGGTGTGAAAAATACGAGGAGCATGAAAACGTGTGAAAAATATGAAGAGCACGAAAAGGTGTGAAAAATATGAAGAGCACGAAAAGGTCTGAAAAATATGAGAAGCATGAAAAGGTATGAAAAATATGAGGAGCATGAAAGGTCTGAAAAATTCGGGGAGCATGAAATGGTATTAAAAATACGAGGAGCATGAAAAGGTGTGAAAAATACGGGGCGCACGAAAAGGTGTGAAAAATACGAAGAGCATGAAAACGTGTGAAAAATATGAATAGCACGAAAAGGTGTGAAACATACGAGGAGCCTGAAAAGGTGTGAAAAATATGAAGAGCATGAAAAGGTCTGAAAAATATGAGGACCACGAAAAGGTGTGAAAAATACAAGGAGTACAAAAATGTGTGAAGAATAGGAGGAGCCTGCAATGTGTGAAAAATACGAGGACCATGAAAAGGTGTGAAAAAAACGTGGAGCATGAAAAGGCATGAAAAATACGAGGAGCATAAAAAGGTGTGAAAAATATTAGGAGCATGAAAAGGTGTGAAAAATACGAGAAGCATGAAAAGGTCTGAGAAATGGAAGGAATATAAAAAGGTCTGAAAAATACGAGGAGCATGAAAATGTGTGAAAAATACGAGGAGCATGAAAACGTGTGAAAATACGATGAGCATGAAAAGGTGTGAAAAATACGACGAGCATGAAAAGGCCTGAAAAATATGAGGAGTATAAAAATGTCTGAAAAATCCGAGGAACATGAAAAGTTGTGAAAACTACGATCATGAAAACATGTGAAAAATACGAGGAGCATGAAAAGGTGTGAAAAATACGGGGAGCATGAAAAGGTGTGAAAAATAAGAGGACTATAAAAACGTGTGAAAAATATGAAGAGCACGAAAAAGTGTGAAAAATACGAGGAGCATGAAAAGGTCTGAAAAATATGAAGAGCCTGAAAAGGTGTGAAAAATATGAAGAGCATGAAAAGGTCTGAAAATTATGAGGACCACGAAAAGGTGTGAAAAATACGAGGAGCACAAAAATGTGTGAAAAATACAAGGAGCCTGCAATGTGTGAAAAATACGAGGACCATGAAAAGGTGTGAAAAATACGTGGAGCATGAAAAGGCTTGAAAAATAGGAGCAGCATAAAAACGTCTGAAAAATTCGAGGAACATGAAAAGTTGTGAAAACTATGATCATGAAAACATGTGAAAAATACGAGGAGCATGAAAAGGTCTGAATAATATGAAGAGACAGAAAAGGTCTCAAAAATACGAAGAGCACAAAAGGTGTGAAAAATATGAAGACCACGAAAAGGACTGAAAAATACGAGGAGCACGCAAAGGTTGCAAAATACGAGGAGCATGAAAAGGTGTGAAAATTTTGAGGAGCATTAAAAGGTGTCAAAAATTCGAGGAGCATGAAAAGGTGTGAAAAATTCAAGGAGCATGAATAGGTGTGAAAAATGCGAGGAGCAAAAAAAAAAAAGACGAGGAGCATGAAAAGGTGTGACAAATGCGAGGAGCATGAAAAGTGTGAAAAATACCAGGAGCAGGAAAAGGGGAGAAAAATACCAGGAGAAAAAAAAAAAAAGAAAAATACGAGGAGCAGAAAAGTGGGGAAAATACGAGGAGCATTAAAAGTGTGAAAATACGAGGAGCATGAACAGTGTGAAAAACACGAGGAGCAGGAAAAGGGGAGAAAAATACGAGGAGCAAGAAAAAGAAAAAAAAAACAGAAAAATACGAGGAGCAGAAATGTGGGGAAAATAAGAGGAGCATCAAAAGTGTTAAAATGCGAGTAGTAAGAAAAGTGTGAAAAATCCCAGGAGCAGGAAAATGGGAGAAAAATATGAAGAGAAAAAAAAAAAAAAAAACAGAAAAATACGAGGAGCAGAAAAGTGGGGAAAATAAGAGAATCAACAAAAGTGTAAAAATACGAGGAACAAGAAAAGTGTGAAAAACACGAGGAGGAGAAAAAAGGGAGAAAAATACAAGCAGCAAAAAAAAAAAAAAAAGAAAAATACAAGGAGCAGAAAAGTGGGAAAAATAAGAGGAGCATCAAAAGTGTGAAAATACAAGGAGCAAGAAAAGTGTGAAAAACACGAGGAGCAGGAAAAGGGGAAAAAAATACGAGGAGCAAAAAAAAAAAAAAAACCAGAAAAATACGAGGAGCAGAAAAGCGGGGAAAATAAGAGGAGCCTCAAAAGTGTGAAAATACGAGGAGCAAGAAAAGTGTGAAAATCACGAGGAGGATGAAAAGGTGTGAAAAATGTGGGGAGCATAAAAAGGTGTGAAAAATTCGAGGAACATGAAAAGGTGTGAAAAATACGAGGAGCATGAAAAGGTGTGAAAATTTTGAGGAGCATGAAAAGGTGTCAAAAATTCGAGGAGCATGAAAAGGTGTGAAAAATGCAAGGAGCATGAAAAGGTGTGAAAAATGCGAGGACCAAAAAAAAAGACGAGGAGCATGAAAAGGTGAAAATATGAAGAGCACGAAAAGGTGTGAAAAATACGAGGAGCATGAAAAGATCTGAAAAATATGAAGAGCCTGAAAAGGTGTGAAAAATATGAAGAGCATGAAAAGGTCTGAAAAATATGAGGACCACAAAAAGGTGTGAAAAATACGAGGAGCACAAAAATGTGTTAAAAATACAAGGAGCCGGCAATGTGTGAAAAATACGAGCACCATGAAAAGGTGTGAAAAATACGAGGAGCATGAAAAGGCCTGAAAAATAGGAGGAGCATAAAAACGTCTGAAAAATTCGAGGAACATGAAAAGTTGTGAAAACTATGATCATGAAAACATGTGAAAAATACGAGGAGCATGAAAAGGTGTGAAAAATACAGGGAGCATGAAAAGGTGTGAAAAATAAGAGGACCATGAAAACGTGTGAAAAATATGAAGAGCACGAAAAGGTGTGAAAAATATGAGGAGCATGAAAAGGTCTGAAAAATATGAAGAGCCTGAAAAGGTCTGAAAATTATGAAGAGCGCGAAAATGTGAAAAATATGAAGAGCACGAAAAGGTCTGAAAAATATGAGGACCACAAAAAGGTGTGAAAAATACGAGGAGAACAAAAATGTGTGAAAAATACGAGGAGCCTGCAAATGTGTGAAAAATATGAGGAGCATGAAAAGGTGTGAAAAATACGTGGAGCATGAAAAGGCATGCAAAATACGAGGAGCATCAAAAGGTGTGAAAAATGCAAGGAGCATGAAAAGGTGTGAAAAATACCAGGAGCATGAAAAGGTGTGAAAAATATGAAGAGCATGAAAAGACCTGAAAAATAGGAGTGGCAAAAGAGTCTGAAAAATAAGAGGAGCATGAAAAGGTTTGAAAAATATGAAGAGACAGGAAAGGTCTCAAAAATATGAAGAGCACGAAAAAGTGTGAAAAATATGAAGAGCACAAAAAGGCCTGGAAAATACGAGGAGCACGCAAACGTGTGAAAAATACGAGGAGCTTGAAAAGGTGTGAAAAATACCAGGAGCATGAAAAGGTGTGAAAAATATGAACAGCATGAAAAGGCCTGAAAAATAGGAGTGGTAAAAAAAAGTCTGAAAAATACGAGGAACATGAAAAGGTCTGAAAAATACGAGGAGCATGAAAAGTTCAGAAAAATATGAAGATCACGAAAAGGTGTGAAAAATATGAAGAGCACGAAAAGGTCTGAAAAATATGAGGAGCATGAAAAGGTCTGAAAAATACGAGGAGCATGAAAGGTCTGAAAAATACGGGGAGCAAGAAATGGTATGAAAAATACGAGGAGCATGAAAAGGTGTGAAAAATACGGGGCGCACGAAAAGGTGTGAAAAATACGAGGAGCATGAAAACGTGTGAAAAATATGAATAGCACGAAAAGGTGTGAAACATACAAGGAGCATGAAAAGATCTGAAAAATATGAAGAGCCTTAAAAGGTGTGAAAAATATGAAGAGCATGAAAACGTCTGAAAAACATGAGGACCACGAAAAGGTGTGAAACATACGAGGAGCACAAAAATGTGTGAAAAATATGAGGAGACTGCAATGTGTGAAAAATACGAGGACCGTGAAAAGGTGTGAAAAATATGTGGAGCATGAAAAGGCATGAAAAATACGAAGAGCATCAAAAGCTGTGAAAAATATTCGGAGCATGAAAAGGTGTGAAAAATACGAGAAGCATGAAAAGGTCTGAGAAATGGAAGGAACATAAAAAGGTCTGAAAAATACGAGGAGAATGAAAAGGTGTGAAAAATAGGTGGAGCATGAAAAGGTGTGAAAAATACGAGGAGTATGAAAATGTGTGAAAAATACGAGAAGCATGAAAAGGTGTGAAAATTTTGAGGAGCATGAAAAGGTGTGAAAAATGCGAGGAGCATGAAAAGGTCTGAACAATACGAAGAGCATGAAAAGGTGTCAAAAATACAAAGAGAATGAAAAGGTCTGAAAAATACGAGGAGCATGAAAAGGTCTGAAAAATACGGGGAGCATGAAATGGTATGAAAAATACGAAGAGCACGGAAAGGTCTGAAAAATATTAGGAGCATGAAAAGGTCTGAAAAGTAGGAAGAGCATGAAAAGGTGTGAAAAAAGGAGGAGCATGAAACGTTCTTAAAAATACGAAGAGCACGACAAAGTGTGAAGAATACGAGGAGCATGAAGGGGTGTGAAAAATATGAGGAGCATGAAAATGTGTGAAAAAAACGAGGAGCATGAAAACGTGTGAAAATACTATGAGCATGAAAAGGTGTGAAAAATACGACCAGCATGAAAAGGCATCAAAAATAGGAGGAGCATAAAAAAGTCTGAAAAAAACGAGGAGCATGAAAAGCTGTGAAAAATACAAGTAGCATGAAAAGGCCTGAAATATAGGAGGAGCATAAAAACGTCTGAAAAATTCGAGGAACATGAAAAGTTGTGAAAACTATGATCATGAAAACGTGTGAAAAATACGAGGAGCATGAAAAGGTGTGAAAAATACGGGGCGCACGAAAAGGTGTGAAAAATACGAGGAGCATGAAAACGTGTGAAAAATATGAAGAGCACGAAAAGGTGTGAAAAATATGAAGAGCACGAAAAGGTCTGAAAAATATGAGAAGCATGAAAAGGTATGAAAAATACGAGGAGCATGAAAGGTCTGAAAAATTCGGGGAGCATGAAATGGTATTAAAAATACGAGGAGCATGAAAAGGTGTGAAAAATACGGGGCGCACGAAAAGGTGTGAAAAATACGAAGAGCATGAAAACGTGTGAAAAATATGAATAGCACGAAAAGGTGTGAAACATACGAGGAGCCTGAAAAGGTGTGAAAAATATGAAGAGCATGAAAAGGTCTGAAAAATATGAGGACCACGAAAAGGTGTGAAAAATACAAGGAGTACAAAAATGTGTGAAGAATAGGAGGAGCCTGCAATGTGTGAAAAATACGAGGACCATGAAAAGGTGTGAAAAAAACGTGGAGCATGAAAAGGCATGAAAAATACGAGGAGCATAAAAAGGTGTGAAAAATATTAGGAGCATGAAAAGGTGTGAAAAATACGAGAAGCATGAAAAGGTCTGAGAAATGGAAGGAATATAAAAAGGTCTGAAAAATACGAGGAGCATGAAAATGTGTGAAAAATACGAGGAGCATGAAAACGTGTGAAAATACGATGAGCATGAAAAGGTGTGAAAAATACGACGAGCATGAAAAGGCCTGAAAAATATGAGGAGTATAAAAATGTCTGAAAAATCCGAGGAACATGAAAAGTTGTGAAAACTACGATCATGAAAACATGTGAAAAATACGAGGAGCATGAAAAGGTGTGAAAAATATGGGGAGCATGAAAAGGTGTGAAAAATAAGAGGACTATAAAAACGTGTGAAAAATATGAAGAGCACGAAAAAGTGTGAAAAATACGAGGAGCATGAAAAGGTCTGAAAAATATGAAGAGCCTGAAAAGGTGTGAAAAATATGAAGAGCATGAAAAGGTCTGAAAATTATGAGGACCACGAAAAGGTGTGAAAAATACGAGGAGCACAAAAATGTGTGAAAAATACAAGGAGCCTGCAATGTGTGAAAAATACGAGGACCATGAAAAGGTGTGAAAAATACGTGGAGCATGAAAAGGCCTGAAAAATAGGAGCAGCATAAAAACGTCTGAAAAATTCGAGGAACATGAAAAGTTGTGAAAACTATGATCATGAAAACATGTGAAAAATACGAGGAGCATGAAAAGGTCTGAATAATATGAAGAGACAGAAAAGGTCTCAAAAATACGAAGAGCACAAAAGGTGTGAAAAATATGAAGACCACGAAAAGGACTGAAAAATACGAGGAGCACGCAAAGGTTGCAAAATACGAGGAGCATGAAAAGGTATGAAAAATACGAGAAGCATGAAACAGTGTGAAAAATACGAGGAGCATCAAAAGGTGTCAAAAATGCAAAAAGCATGAAAAGGTGTGAAAAACACGAGGAGCCTGAAAAGGTGTGAAAAATACGAGGAGCCTGAAAAGGTGTGAAAAATACGAGGAGCATGTAAAGGTGTGAAAAATACGAGGAGCTTGAAAAGGTGTGAAAAATACGAGGACCCTGAAAAAGCCTGAAAATTACGAGGAGCCTGAAAAGGTGTGAAAAATATGAGGAGCCTGAAAAATACGCGGAGACTGAAAGGGTGTGAAAAATATAAGGAGCATGAAAAGGTATGAAAAATACGGGTCACCTGAAAAGGTGTGAAAAATACGAGGAGCATGAAAAGGCCTGAAAAATACGAGGAGCTTGAAAAGGTGTTAAAAATATGAGGAGCCTGAAAAGGTGTAAAAAATACGAGGAGCCTGAAAAGCCCTAAAAATACGAGGAGCCTGAAAAGGCCTGATAAATACGAGAAGCATGAAAAGTTGTGAAAAATACTAGGAAACTGAAAAGGCCTGAAAAATACGAGGAGCCTGAAAAGGCCTGAAAAATACGAGGAGCATGAAAAGTGTGAAAAATACGAGGAGCCTGAAAAGGCCTGAAAAATACGAGGAGCATGAAAAGGCCTGAAAAATACGAGGAGCATGAAAAGGTGTGAAAAATACTAGGAACCTGAAAAGGCCTGAAAAATACGAGGAGCCTGAAAAATACGAGGAGACTGAAAGGGTGTGAAAAATATCAGGAGCCTAAAAAGGTGTGAAAAATACGAGGAGCCTGAAAAGGTGTGAAAAATACGAGGAGCCAAGGAATGTGTGAAAAATACGAGGAACCTGAAAAAGAATGAAAAGTACGAGGAGCTAGAAAAGGTGTGAAAAATACAAGGAGCCTGGAAATGCCTGAAAAACACGAGGAGCATGAAAAGGCCTGAAAAATACGAGGAGCCTGAAAAGGTGTGAAAAATACGAGGAGCTTGAAAAGGTGTGAAAAATATGAGGAGCATAAAAAGGCCTGAAAAATACAAGGAGCATGAAAAGGTGTGAAAACTACGAGGAACCTGAAAAGGTGTGAAAAATATGAGGAGTATGAAAAGGCCTGAAAAATACGAGGAGCCTGAAAAGGTGCGAAAAATTCGAGGAGTCTGAGAAGGTGTGAAAAATACGAGGAGCCTGAAAAGGCCTGAAAATACGAAGAGCATGAAAAGGTGTGAAAAATACGAGGAGCCTGAAAAGGTGTGAAAAATATGAGGAGCATGAAAAGGTGTGAAAAATACGAGGAGCCTGAAAAGGCCTGAAAAATAAGAGGAGCATGAAAAGGCCTGAAAAAACGAGGAGCCTGAAAAGGTGTGAAAAATACGAGGACCCTGAAAACGCCTGAAATATACGAGGAGCCTGAAAACGTGTGAAAAATACGAGGAGCCTGAAAAGGCCTGAAAGATACAAGGAGCCTGAAAAGGTCTGAAAAATACGAGGAGCCTGAAAAATACGAGGAGACTGAAAGGGTGTGAAAAATATGAGGAGCCTGAAAAGGTGTGAAAAATACGAGGAGCCTAAAAATGTGTGAAAAATATGGGGAGAATGAAAAGGCCTGAAAAATACGAGGAGCCTGAAAAGGTGTGAAAAATACGAGGAGCCTGAGAATGTGTGAAAAATACGAGGAGCCTGAAAAAGAATGAAAAGTACGAGGAGCTAGAAAAGGTGTGAAAAATACGAGGAGCTTGGAAATGCCTGAAAAATACGAGGAGGATGAAAAGTCCTGAAAAATAGAGGAGCATAAAAAGGCCTGAAAAATACGAGGAGCCTGAAAAGGTGTGAAAAATATGAGGAGCTTGAAAAGGTGTGAAAAATACGAGGAGCATGAAAAGGCCTGAAAAATATGAGGAGCCTGAAAAGGTCTGAAAAATACGAGGAGCCTGAAAAATATGAGGAGACTGAAAGGCTGTTAAAAATATGAGGAGCCTGAAAAGGTGTGAAAAATACGAGGAGCCTGAAAATGTGTGAAAAATATGGGGAGTATGAAAACGCCTGAAAAACACGAGGAGCCTGAAAAGGTGTGAAAAATACGAGGAGCCTGAGAATGTGTGAAAAATACGAGGAGCCTGAAAAAGAATGAAAAGTACGAGGAGCTAGAAAAGGTGTGAAAAATTCGAGGAGATTGAAAAGGCCTGAAAAATACCAGGAGCCTGAAAAGGTGTGAAAAATACAAGGAGCATGAAAAGGCCTGAAAAATACGAGGAGCATGAAAAGGCCTGAAAAATACGAGGAGCATGAGAAGGTGTGAAATATACGTGCAGCCTGAAAAGGTGTGAAAAATACGAGGAGCTTGAAAAGGTGTGAAAAATACGAGGAGCCTGAAAAATACGAGGAGACTGAAATGGTGTGAAAAATATGAGGAGCCTGAAAAGGTGTGAAAAATATGTGGAGTATAAAAAGGCCTGAAAGATACGAGGAGCCTGAAAAGGTGTGAAAAATACGAGGAGCCTGAAAAGGAATGAAAAGTTCGAAGAGCTTGAAAAGGTGTGAAAAATACGAGGAGCCTGGAATGGCCTGAAAAATACAGGGAGCATGAAAAGGCCTGAAAAATAAGAGGAGCATAAAAAGGCCTGAAAAATACGAGGAGCATGAAAAGGTGTGAAAAGTACGAGGAACTTGAAAAGGTGTGAAAAATACGAGGAGCATGAAAAGGCCTGAAAAATACAAGGATCATGAAAAGGTGTGAAAAATATGAGGAGCCTGAAAAGGCCTGAAAAATACGAGGAGCCTGAAAAGGTATGAAAAATACGAGGAGCCTGAAAAATACGAGGAGACTGAAAGGGTGTGAAAAATATGAGGAGCCTGAAAAGGTGTGAAAAATACGAGGAGCCTGAAAATATGTGAAAAATATGGGGAGTATGAAAAGGCCTGAAAAATACGAGGAGCCTGAAAAGGTGTGAAAAATACGAGGAGGCGGAGAATGTGTGAAAAATACGAGGATCCTGAAAAGGAATGAAAAGTACGAGGAGCTTGAAAAGGTGTGAAAAATACGGGGAGCCTGGAAAGGCCTGAAAAATACGAGGAGCATGAAAAGTGTGAAAAATATGAGGAGCCTGAAGAGGTGTGAAAAATACGAGGAGCCTGAAAAGGTGTGAAAAATATGAGGAGCATGAAAAGGCCCGAAAAATACGAGGAGCATGAAAAGGTGTGAAAAACACGAGGAGCCTGAAAAGGTGTGAAAAACACGAGGAGCCTGAAAAGGTGTGAAAAATACGAGGAGCCTGAAAAGGTGTGAAAAATACGAGGAGAACGAAAAGGCCTGAAAAATACGAGGAGAATGAAAAGGTGTGAAAAATACGAGGAACCTGAAAACGCCTGAAAGATACGAGGAGCATGAAAAGGCCTGAAAAATACGAGGAGCATGAAAAGGTGTGAAAAATACGAGTAGTCTGAAAAGGTGTGAAAAATACGAGGAGCCTGAAAAAGTGTGAAAAATACGAGGAGCCTGAAATGGTGTGAAAATACGAGGAGCATGAAAAGACCTGAAAAATACCAGGAGCCTGAGAATGTGTAAAAAATACGAGGAGCCTAAAAAGGCCTGAAAAATAAGAGGAGCCTGAAAAGGCCTGAAAAATACGAGGAGCATGAAAAGTGTGAAAAATACGAGGAGCCTGAAAAGGCTTGAAAAATACGAGGAGCCTGAAAAGGCGTGAAAAATACGAGGAGCATGAAAAGGTGTGAAAAATACTAGGAACCTGAAAAGGCTTGAAAAATACGAGGAGCCTGAAAAGGCGTGAAAAATACGAGGAGCATGAAAAGTGTGAAAAATACGAGGAGCCAGAAAAGGCCTGAAAAATACGAGGAGCTTGAAAACGCCTGAAAAATACGAGGAGCATGAAAAGGTGTGAAAAATACTAGGAACCTGAAAACGCCTGAAAGATACGAGGAGCATGAAATGGTGTGAAAAATACGAGGAGCACGAAAAGGCCTGAAAAATACGAGGAGCATGAAAATGCCTGAAAGATACGAGGAGCATGAAAAGGCCTGAAAAATACGAGGAGCATGAAAAGGCCTGAAAAATACGAGGAGCATGAAAAGGTGTGAAAAATATGAGTAGTCTGAAAAGGTGTGAAAAATACGAGGAGCCTGAAAAAGTGTGAAAAATACGAGGAGCCTGAAATGGTGTGAAAATACGAGGAGCATGAAAAGACCTGAAAAATACGAGGAGCCTGAGAATGTGTAAAAAATACGAGGAGCCTAAAAAGGCCTGAAAAATACGAGGAGCCTGAAAAGGCCTGAAAAATACGAGGAGCATGAAAAGTGTGAAAAATACGAGGAGCCTGAAAAGGCTTGAAAAATACGAGGAGCCTGCAAAGGCGTGAAAAATACGAGGAGCATGAAAAGTTGTGAAAAATACTAGGAACCTGAAAAGGCTTGAAAAATACGAGGAGCCTGAAAAGGCGTGAAAAATACGAGGAGCATGAAAAGTGTGAAAAATACGAGGAGCCAGAAAAGGCCTGAAAAATACGAGGAGCATGAAAAGGCCTGAAAAATACGAGGAGCATGAAAAGGTGTGAAAAATACTAGGAACCTGAAAACGCCTGAAAAATACGAGGAGCATGAAATGGCCTGAAAAATACGAGGAGCATGAAAAGGTGTGAAAAATACTAGGAACCTGAAAACGCCTGAAAGATACGAGTAGCATGAAAAGGCCTGAAAAATACGAGGGGCATGAAAAGTGTGAAAAATACGAGGAGCCTGAAAAAGCCTGAAAAATACGAGGAGCATGAAAAGGTATGAAAAATACGAGGAGCTTGAAAAGGCGTGAAAAATACAAGGGGCCTGAAAAGGCCTAAAGAATACGAGGAGCATGAAAGAGTGTGAAAAATATGAGGAGCCTGAAGAGGTGTGAAAAATACGAGGAGCCTGAAAAGGTGTGAAAAATATGGGGAGTATGAAAAGGCGTGAAAAATACGAGGAGCCTGAAAAGGTGCGAAAAATTCGAGGAGCCTGAGAAGGTGTGAAAAATACGAGGAGCCTGAAAAGGCCTGAAAATACGAAGAGCATGAAAAGGTGTGAAAAATACGAGGAGCTTGAAAAGGTGTGAAAAATATAAGAAGCATGAAAAGGTGTGAAAAATACGAGGAGCCTGAAAAGGCCTGAAAAATAAGAGGAGCATAAAAAGGCCTGAAAAAACGAGGAGCCTGAAAAGGTGTGAAAAATACGAGGAGCCTGAGAATGTGTGAAAAATACGAGGAGCCTGAAAAAGAATGAAAAATACGAGGAGCTAGAAAAGGTGTGAAAAATACGAGGAGCTTGGAAATGCCTGAAAAATATGAGGAGCATGAAAAGGCCTGAAAAATAGAGGAGCATAAAAAGGCCTGAAAAATACGAGGAGCCTGAAAAGGTGTGAAAAATATGAGGAGCCTGAAAAGGTCTGAAAAATACGAGGAGCCTGAAAAATATGAGGAGACTGAAAGGCTGTTAAAAATATGAGGAGCCTGAAAAGGTGTGAAAAATACGAGGAGCCTGAAAATGTGTGAAAAATATGGGGAGCATGAAAAGGCCTGAAAAATACGAGGAGCCTGAAAAGATGTGAAAAATACGAGGAGCCTGAGAATGTGTGAAATATACGAGGAGCCTGAAAAAGAATGAAAAGTACGAGGAGCTAGAAACGGTGTGAAAAATTCGAGGAGATTGAAAAGGCCTGAAAAATACGAGGAGCCTGAAAAGGTCTGAAAAATACGAGGAGCCTGAAAAATACGAGGAGCATGAAATGGTGTGAAAAATACGAGGAGCCTGAGAATGTGTGAAAATTATGAGGAGCCTGAAAAGGAATGAAAAGTTCGAAGAGCTTGAAAAGTTGTGAAAAATACGAGGAGCCTGGAATGGCCTGAAAAATACAGGGAGCATGAAAAGGCCTGAAAAATACGAGGAGCATGAAAAGGTGTGAAAAGTACGAGGAGCTTGAAAAGGTGTGAAATATACGAGGAGCATGAAAAGGCCTGAAAAATACAAGGATCATGAAAAGGTGTGAAAAATATGAGGAGCCTGAAAAGGCCTGAAAAATACGAGGAGCCTGAAAAGGTATGAAAAATACGAGGAGCCTGAAAAATATGAGGAGACTGAAAGGGTGTGAAAAATATGAGGAGCCTGAAAAGGTGTGAAAAATATGAGGAGCCTGAAAAGGTGTGAAAAATACGAGGAGCATGAAAAGGCCTGAAAAATACGAGGAGCATGAAAAGGCCTGAAAAATACGAGGAGCATGAAAAGGCCTGAAAAATACAAGAAGCATGAAAAGTTGTGAAAAATACGAGGAGCATGAGAAGGTGTGAAAAATACGAGTAGCCTGAAAAGGTGTGAAAAATACGAGGAGCCTGAAAAGGTGTGAAAAATACGAGGAGCCTGAAAAGGCCTGAAAAATACTAGGAGCCTGAAAAGGTCTGAAAAATACGAGGAGCCTGAAAAATATGAGGAGACTGAAAGGGTGTGAAAAATATGAGGAGCCTGAAAAGGTGTGAAAAATACGTGGAGCCTGAAAATATGTGAAAAATATGGGGAGTATGAAATGGCCTGAAAAATACAAGGAGCCTGAAAAGGTGTGAAAAATACGAGGAGGCGGAGAATGTGTGAAAAATACGAGGATCCTGAAAAGGAATGAAAAGTACGAGGAGCTTGAAAAGGTGTGAAAAATACGGGGAGCCTGGAAAGGCCTGAAAAATATGAGGAGCATGAAAAGGTGTGAAAAATACGAGGACCCTGAAAACGCCTGAAAAATACGAGGAGCCTGAAAGGGTGTGAATAATATGAGGAGCCTGAAAAGGCCTGAAAAATACGAAGAGCCTGAAAAGGTATGAAAAATACGAGGAGCCTGATAAGGTCTGAAAAATATGAGGAGCCTGAAAAGGTGTGAAAAATACGAGGAGCATGAAATGGCCTGAAAAATACGAGGAACATGAAAAGGCCTGAAAAATACGAGGAGCATGAAAAGGCCTGAAAAATACAAGAAGCATGAAAAGGTGTGAAAAATACGAGGAGCATGAGAAGGTGTGAAAAATACGAGGAGCCTGAAAAGGTGTGAAAAATACGAGGAGCCTGAAAAGGTGTGAAAAATACGAGGAGCCTGAAAAGGCCTGAAAAATACTAGGAGCCTGAAAAGGTCTGAAAAATACGAGGAGCCTGAAAAATACGAGGAGACTGAAATGGTGTGAAAAATATGAGGAGCCTGAAAAGGTGTGAAAAATACGAGGAGCCTGAAAAGGTGTGAAAAATATGAGGAGTATGAAAAGGCCTGAAAGATACGAGGAGCCTGAAAAGGTGTGAAAAATACGAGGAGCCTGAGAATGTGTGAAAAATACGAGGAGCCTGAAAAGGAATGAAAAGTTCGAAGAGCTTGAAAAGGTGTGAAAAATACGAGGAGCCTGGAATGGCCTGAAAAATACGAGGAGCATGAAAAGGCCTGAAAAATAAGAGGAGGATAAAAAGGCCTGAAAAATACGAGGAGCCTGAAAAGGCATGAAAATTACGAGGAGCATGAAAAATCCTGAAAAATACGAGGAGCATGAAAAGGCCTGAAAAATACGAGGAGCATGAAAAGCCCTGAAAAATACGAGGAGCCTGAAAAGGTGTGAAAAATACGAAGAGCCTGAAAATGTGTGAAAAATACGAGGAGCATGAAAAGGTGTGAAAAATACGAGGAGCATGAAAAGCTGTGAAAAATACAAGTAGCATGAAAAGGCCTGAAATATAGGAGGAGCATAAAAACGTCTGAAAAATTCGAGGAACATGAAAAGTTGTGAAAACTATGATCATGAAAACGTGTGAAAAATACGAGGAGCATGAAAAGGTGTGAAAAATACGGGGCGCACGATAAGGTGTGAAAAATACGAGGAGCATGAAAACGTGTGAAAAATATGAAGAGCACGAAAAGGTGTGAAAAATATGAAGAGCACGAAAAGGTCTGAAAAATATGAGAAGCATGAAAAGGTATGAAAAATACGAGGAGCATGAAAGGTCTGAAAAATTCGGGGAGCATGAAATGGTATTAAAAATACGAGGAGCATGAAAAGGTGTGAAAAATACGGGGCGCACGAAAAGGTGTGAAAAATACGAAGAGCATGAAAACGTGTGAAAAATATGAATAGCACGAAAAGGTGTGAAACATACGAGGAGCCTGAAAAGGTGTGAAAAATATGAAGAGCATGAAAAGGTCTGAAAAATATGAGGACCACGAAAAGGTGTGAAAAATACAAGGAGTACAAAAATGTGTGAAGAATAGGAGGAGCCTGCAATGTGTGAAAAATACGAGGACCATGAAAAGGTGTGAAAAAAACGTGGAGCATGAAAAGGCATGAAAAATACGAGGAGCATAAAAAGGTGTGAAAAATATTAGGAGCATGAAAAGGTGTGAAAAATACGAGAAGCATGAAAAGGTCTGAGAAATGGAAGGAATATAAAAAGGTCTGAAAAATACGAGGAGCATGAAAATGTGTGAAAAATACGAGGAGCATGAAAACGTGTGAAAATACGATGAGCATGAAAAGGTGTGAAAAATACGACGAGCATGAAAAGGCCTGAAAAATATGAGGAGTATAAAAATGTCTGAAAAATCCGAGGAACATGAAAAGTTGTGAAAACTACGATCATGAAAACATGTGAAAAATACGAGGAGCATGAAAAGGTGTGAAAAATACGGGGAGCATGAAAAGGTGTGAAAAATAAGAGGACTATAAAAACGTGTGAAAAATATGAAGAGCACGAAAAAGTGTGAAAAATACGAGGAGCATGAAAAGGGCTGAAAAATATGAAGAGCCTGAAAAGGTGTGAAAAATATGAAGAGCATGAAAAGGTCTGAAAATTATGAGGACCACGAAAAGGTGTGAAAAATACGAGGAGCACAAAAATGTGTGAAAAATACAAGGAGCCTGCAATGTGTGAAAAATACGAGGACCATGAAAAGGTGTGAAAAATACGTGGAGCATGAAAAGGCCTGAAAAATAGGAGCAGCATAAAAACGTCTGAAAAATTCGAGGAACATGAAAAGTTGTGAAAACTATGATCATGAAAACATGTGAAAAATACGAGGAGCATGAAAAGGTCTGAATAATATGAAGAGACAGAAAAGGTCTCAAAAATACGAAGAGCACAAAAGGTGTGAAAAATATGAAGACCACGAAAAGGACTGAAAAATACGAGGAGCACGCAAAGGTTGCAAAATACGAGGAGCATGAAAAGGTATGAAAAATACGAGAAGCATGAAACAGTGTGAAAAATACGAGGAGCATCAAAAGGTGTCAAAAATGCAAAAAGCATGAAAAGGTGTGAAAAACACGAGGAGCCTGAAAAGGTGTGAAAAATACGAGGAGCCTGAAAAGGTGTGAAAAATACGAGGAGCATGTAAAGGTGTGAAAAATACGAGGAGCTTGAAAAGGTGTGAAAAATACGAGGACCCTGAAAAAGCCTGAAAATTACGAGGAGCCTGAAAAGGTGTGAAAAATATGAGGAGCCTGAAAAATACGCGGAGACTGAAAGGGTGTGAAAAATATAAGGAGCATGAAAAGGTATGAAAAATACGGGTCACCTGAAAAGGTGTGAAAAATACGAGGAGCATGAAAAGGCCTGAAAAATACGAGGAGCTTGAAAAGGTGTTAAAAATATGAGGAGCCTGAAAAGGTGTAAAAAATACGAGGAGCCTGAAAAGCCCTAAAAATACGAGGAGCCTGAAAAGGCCTGATAAATACGAGAAGCATGAAAAGTTGTGAAAAATACTAAGAAACTGAAAAGGCCTGAAAAATACGAGGAGCCTGAAAAGGCCTGAAAAATACGAGGAGCATGAAAAGTGTGAAAAATACGAGGAGCCTGAAAAGGCCTGAAAAATACGAGGAGCATGAAAAGGCCTGAAAAATACGAGGAGCATGAAAAGGTGTGAAAAATACTAGGAACCTGAAAAGGCCTGAAAAATACGAGGAGCCTGAAAAATACGAGGAGACTGAAAGGGTGTGAAAAATATCAGGAGCCTAAAAAGGTGTGAAAAATACGAGGAGCCTGAAAAGGTGTGAAAAATACGAGGAGCCTAGGAATGTGTGAAAAATACGAGGAGCCTGAAAAAGAATGAAAAGTACGAGGAGCTAGAAAAGGTGTGAAAAATACAAGGAGCCTGGAAATGCCTGAAAAACACGAGGAGCATGAAAAGGCCTGAAAAATACGAGGAGCCTGAAAAGGTGTGAAAAATACGAGGAGCTTGAAAAGGTGTGAAAAATATGAGGAGCATAAAAAGGCCTGAAAAATACAAGGAGCATGAAAAGGTGTGAAAACTACGAGCAACCTGAAAAGGTGTGAAAAATATGAGGAGTATGAAAAGGCCTGAAAAATACGAGGAGCCTGAAAAGGTGCGAAAAATTCGAGGAGTCTGAGAAGGTGTGAAAAATACGAGGAGCCTGAAAAGGCCTGAAAATACGAAGAGCATGAAAAGGTGTGAAAAATACGAGGAGCCTGAAAAGGTGTGAAAAATATGAGGAGCATGAAAAGGTGTGAAAAATACGAGGAGCCTGAAAAGGCCTGAAAAATAAGAGGAGCATGAAAAGGCCTGAAAAAACGAGGAGCCTGAAAAGGTGTGAAAAATACGAGGACCCTGAAAACGCCTGAAATATACGAGGAGCCTGAAAACGTGTGAAAAATACGAGGAGCCTGAAAAGGCCTGAAAAATACAAGGAGCCTGAAAAGGTCTGAAAAATACGAGGAGCCTGAAAAATACGAGGAGACTGAAAGGGTGTGAAAAATATGAGGAGCCTGAAAAGGTGTGAAAAATACGAGGAGCCTAAAAATGTGTGAAAAATATGGGGAGAATGAAAAGGCCTGAAAAATGCGAGGAGCCTGAAAAGGTGTGAAAAATACGAGGAGCCTGAGAATGTGTGAAAAATACGAGGAGCCTGAAAAAGAATGAAAAGTACGAGGAGCTAGAAAAGGTGTGAAAAATACGAGGAGCTTGGAAATGCCTGAAAAATACGAGGAGGATGAAAAGGCCTGAAAAATAGAGGAGCATAAAAAGGCCTGAAAAATACGAGGAGCCTGAAAAGGTGTGAAAAATACGAGGAGCATGAAAAGGCCTGAAAAATATGAGGAGCCTGAAAAGGTCTGAAAAATACGAGGAGCCTGAAAAATATGAGGAGACTGAAAGGCTGTTAAAAATATGAGGAGCCTGAAAAGGTGTGAAAAATACGAGGAGCCTGAAAATGTGTGAAAAATATGGGGAGTATGAAAAGGCCTGAAAAACATGAAGAGACTGAAAAGGTGTGAAAAATACGAGGAGCCTGAGAATGTGTGAAAAATACGAGGAGCCTGAAAAAGAATGAAAAGTACGAGGAGCTAGAAAAGGTGTGAAAAATTCGAGGAGATTGAAAAGGCCTGAAAAATACCAGGAGCCTGAAAAGGTGTGAAAAATACAAGGAGCATGAAAAGGCCTGAAAAATACGAGGAGCATGAAAAGGCCTGAAAAATATGAGGAGCCTGAAAAGGTCTGAAAAATACGAGGAGCCTGAAAAATATGAGGAGACTGAAAGGCTGTTAAAAATATGAGGAGCCTGAAAAGGTGTGAAAAATACGAGGAGCCTGAAAATGTGTGAAAAATATGGGGCGTATGAAAAGGCCTGAAAAACATGAGGAGCCTGAAAAGGTGTGAAAAATACGAGGAGCCTGAGAATGTGTGAAAAATACGAGGAGCCTGAAAAAGAATGAAAAGTACGAGGAGCTAGAAAAGGTGTGAAAAATTCGAGGAGATTGAAAAGGCCTGAAAAATACCAGGAGCCTGAAAAGGTGTGAAAAATACAAGGAGCATGAAAAGGCCTGAAAAATACGAGGAGCATGAAAAGGCCTGAAAAATACGAGGAGCATGAGAAGGTGTGAAATATACGTGTAGCCTGAAAAGGTGTGAAAAATACGAGGAGCTTGAAAAGGTGTGAAAAATACGAGGAGCCTGAAAAGGCCTGAAAAATACGAGGAGCCTGAAAAGGTCTGAAAAATACGAGGAGCCTGAAAAATACGAGGAGACTGAAATGGTGTGAAAAATATGAGGAGCCTGAAAAGGTGCGAAAAATATGTGGAGTATAAAAAGGCCTGAAAGATACGAGGAGCCTGAAAAGGTGTGAAAAATACGAGGAGCCTGAAAAGGAATGAAAAGTACAAAGAGCTTGAAAAGGTGTGAAAAATACGAGGAGCCTGGAATGGCCTGAAAAATACAGGGAGCATGAAAAGGCCTGAAAAATAAGAGGAGCATAAAAAGGCCTGAAAAATACGAGGAGCATGAAAAGGTGTGAAAAATACGAGGAGCCTGAAAAGGCCTGAAAAATACGAGGAGCCTGAAAAGGTATGAAAAATACGAGGAGCCTGAAAAATACGAGGAGACTGAAAGGGTGTGAAAAATATGAGGAGCCTGAAAAGGTGTGAAAAATACGAGGAGCCTGAAAATATGTGAAAAATATGGGGAGTATGAAAAGGCCTGAAAAATACGAGGAGCCTGAAAAGGTGTGAAAAATACGAGGAGGCGGAGAATGTGTGAAAAATACGAGGATCCTGAAAAGGAATGAAAAGTACGAGGAGCTTGAAAAGGTGTGAAAAATACGGGGAGCCTGGAAAGGCCTGAAAAATACGAGGAGCATGAAAAGTGTGAAAAATATGAGGAGCCTGAAGAGGTGTGAAAAATACGAGGAGCCTGAAAAGGTGTGAAAAATATGAGGAGCATGAAAAGGCCCGAAAAATACGAGGAGCATGAAAAGGTATGAAAAACACGAGGAGCCTGAAAAGGTGTGAAAAACACGAGGAGCCTGAAAAGGTGTGAAAAATACGAGGAGCCTGAAAAGGTGTGAAAAATACGAGGAGCACGAAAAGGTCTGAAAAATACGAGGAGAATGAAAAGGTGTGAAAAATACGAGGAACCTGAAAACGCCTGAAAGATACGAGGAGCATGAAAAGGCCTGAAAAATACGAGGAGCATGAAAAGGTGTGAAAAATACGAGTAGTCTGAAAAGGTGTGAAAAATACGAGGAGCCTGAAAAAGTGTGAAAAATACGAGGAGCCTGAAATGGTGTGAAAATACGAGGAGCATGAAAAGACCTGAAAAATACGAGGAGCCTGAGAATGTGTAAAAAATACGAGGAGCCTAAAAAGGCCTGAATAATACGAGGAGCCTGAAAAGGCCTGAAAAATACGAGGAGCATGAAAAGTGTGAAAAATACGAGGAGCCTGAAAAGGCTTGAAAAATACGAGGTGCCTGAAAAGGCGTGAAAAATACGAGGAGCCTGAAAAATATGAGGAGACTGAAAGGCTGTTAAAAATATGAGGAGCCTGAAAAGGTGTGAAAAATACGAGGAGCCTGAAAATGTGTGAAAAATATGGGGAGTATGAAAAGGCCTGAAAAATACGAGGAGCCTGAAAAGGTGTGAAAAATACGAGGAGCCTGAAAAAGAATGAAAAGTACGAGGAGCTAGAAAAGGTGTGAAAAATTCGAGGAGATTGAAAAGGCCTGAAAAATACCAGGAGCCTGAAAAGGTGTGAAAAATACAAGGAGCATGAAAAGGTGTGAAAAATACGAGGAGCCTGAAAAGGCCTGAAAAATACGAGGAGCATGAAAAGGTGTGAAAAATACGAGTAGTCTGAAAAGGTGTGAAAAATACGAGGAGCCTG
This sequence comes from Cervus elaphus, assembly GCF_910594005.1. Classification (NCBI taxonomy): domain Eukaryota; kingdom Metazoa; phylum Chordata; class Mammalia; order Artiodactyla; family Cervidae; genus Cervus; species Cervus elaphus. The sequence continues at coordinate 302,949 of NC_057838.1, forward strand.
AAAATGTGTGAAAAATACGAGGAGCCTGAAATGGTGTGAAAATACGAGGAGCATGAAAAGACCTGAAAAATACGAGGAGCCTGAGAATGTGCAAAAAATACGAGGAGCCTAAAAAGGCCTGAAAATTACGAGGAGCCTGAAAAGGCCTGAAAAATACGAGGAGCATGAAAAGTGTGAAAAATACGAGGAGGCTGAAAAGGCCTGAAAAATACGAGGAGCCTGAAAGGCGTGAAAAATACGAGGAGCATGAAAAGGTGTGAAAAATACTAGGAACCTGAAAAGGCTTGAAAAATACGAGGAGCCTGAAAAGGCGTGAAAAATACGAGGAGCATGAAAAGTGTGAAAAATACGAGGAGCCAGAAAAGGCCTGAAAAATACGAGGAGCTTGAAAACGCCTGAAAAATACGAGGAGCATGAAAAGGTGTGAAAAATACTAGGAACCTGAAAACGCCTGAAAGATACGAGGAGCATGAAATGGTGTGAAAAATACGAGGAGCACGAAAAGGCCTGAAAAATACGAGGAGCATGAAAACGCCTGAAAGATACGAGTAGCATGAAAAGGCCTGAAAAATACGAGGAGCATGAAAAGGCCTGAAAAATACGAGGAGCATGAAAAGGTGTGAAAAATACGAGTAGTCTGAAAAGGTGTCAAAAATACGAGGAGCCTGAAAAAGTGTGAAAAATACGAGGAGCCTGAAATGGTGTGAAAATACGAGGAGCATGAAAAGACCTGAAAAATACGAGGAGCCTGAGAATGTGTAAAAAATACGAGGAGCCTAAAAAGGCCTGAAAAATACGAGGAGCCTGAAAAGGCCTGAAAAATACGAGGAGCATGAAAAGTGTGAAAAATACGAGGAGCCTGAAAAGGCTTGAAAAATACGAGGAGCCTGCAAAGGCGTGAAAAATACGAGGAGCATGAAAAGTTGTGAAAAATACTAGGAACCTGAAAAGGCTTGAAAAATACGAGGAGCCTGAAAAGGCGTGAAAAATACGAGGAGCATGAAAAGTGTGAAAAATACGAGGAGCCAAAAAAGGCCTGAAAAATACGAGGAGCTTGAAAACGCCTGAAAAATACGAGGAGCATGAAAAGGTGTGAAAAATACTAGGAACCTGAAAACGCCTGAAAAATACGAGGAGCATGAAATGGCCTGAAAAATACGAGGAGCATGAAAAGGTGTGAAAAATACTAGGAACCTGAAAACGCCTGAAAGATACGAGTAGCATGAAAAGGCCTGAAAAATACGAGGGGCATGAAAAGTGTGAAAAATACGAGGAGCCTGAAAAAGCCTGAAAAATACGAGGAGCATGAAAAGGTATGAAAAATATGAGGAGCTTGAAAAGGCATGAAAAATACAAGGGGCCTGAAAAGGCCTAAAGAATACGAGGAGCATGAAAGAGTGTGAAAAATATGAGGAGCCTGAAGAGGTGTGAAAAATACGAGGAGCCTGAAAAGGTGTGAAAAATATGGGGAGTATGAAAAGGCGTGAAAAATACGAGGAGCCTGAAAAGGTGCGAAAAATTCGAGGAGCCTGAGAAGGTGTGAAAAATACGAGGAGCCTGAAAAGGCCTGAAAATACGAAGAGCATGAAAAGGTGTGAAAAATACGAGGAGCTTGAAAAGGTGTGAAAAATATAAGAAGCATGAAAAGGTGTGAAAAATACGAGGAGCCTGAAAAGGCCTGAAAAATAAGAGGAGCATAAAAAGGCCTGAAAAAACGAGGAGCCTGAAAAGGTGTGAAAAATACGAGGAGCCTGAGAATGTGTGAAAAATACGAGGAGCCTGAAAAAGAATGAAAAATACGAGGAGCTAGAAAAGGTGTGAAAAATACGAGGAGCTTGGAAATGCCTGAAAAATACGAGGAGCATGAAAAGGCCTGAAAAATAGAGGAGCATAAAAAGGCCTGAAAAATACGAGGAGCCTGAAAAGGTGCGAAAAATTCGAGGAGCCTGAGAAGGTGTGAAAAATACGAGGAGCCTGAAAAGGCCTGAAAATACGAAGAGCATGAAAAGGTGTGAAAAATACGAGGAGCTTGAAAAGGTGTGAAAAATATGAGGAGCATGAAAAGGTGTGAAAAACACGAGGAGCCTGAAAAGGCCTGAAAAATAAGAGGAGGATAAAAAGGCCTGAAAAAACGAGGAGCCTGAAAAGGTGTGAAAATTACGAGGAGCCTGAGAATGTGTGAAAAATACGAGGAGCCTGAAAAAGAATGAAAAATACGAGGAGCTAGAAAAGGTGTGAAAAATACGAGGAGCTTGGAAATGCCTGAAAAATAGGAGGAGCATGAAAAGGCCTGAAAAATAGAGGAGCATAAAAAGGCCTGAAAAATACGAGGAGGCTGAAAAGGTGTGAAAAATATGAGGAGCTTGAAAAGGTGTGAAAAATACGAGGAGCATGAAAAGGCCTGAAAAATATGAGGAGCCTGAAAAGGTCTGAAAAATACGAGGAGCCTGAAAAATATGAGGAGACTGAAAGGCTGTTAAAAATATGAGGAGCCTGAAAAGGTGTGAAAAATACGAGGAGCCTGAAAATGTGTGAAAAATATGGGGAGCATGAAAAGGCCTGAAAAATACGAGGAGCCTGAAAAGATGTGAAAAATACGAGGAGCCTGAGAATGTGTGAAAAATACGAGGAGCCTGAAAAAGAATGAAAAGTACGAGGAGCTAGAAAAGGTGTGAAAAATTCGAGGAGATTGAAAAGGCCTGAAAAATACGAGGAGCCTGAAAATGTCTGAAAAATACGAGGAGCCTGAAAAATACGAGGAGACTGAAATGGTGTGAAAAATACGAGGAGCCTGAGAATGTGTGAAAATTACGAGGAGCCTGAAAAGGAATGAAAAGTTCGAAGAGCTTGAAAAGGTGTGAAAAATACGAGGAGCCTGGAATGGCCTGAAAAATACAGGGAGCATGAAAAGGCCTGAAAAATAAGAGGAGCATAAAAAGGCCTGAAAAATACGAGGAGCATGAAAAGGTGTGAAAAGTACGAGGAGCTTGAAAAGGTGTGAAATATACGAGGAGCATGAAAAGGCCTGAAAAATACAAGGATCATGAAAAGGTTTGAAAAATATGAGGAGCCTGAAAAGGCCTGAAAAATACGAGGAGCCTGAAAAGGTATGAAAAATACGAGGAGCCTGAAAAATACGAGGAGACTGAAAGGGTGTGAAAAATATGAGGAGCCTGAAAAGGTGTGAAAAATACGAGGAGCCTGAAAATATGTGAAAAATATGGGGAGTATGAAAAGGCCTGAAAAATACGAGGAGCCTGAAAAGGTGTGAAAAATACGAGGAGGCGGAGAATGTGTGAAAAATACGAGGATCCTGAAAAGGAATGAAAAGTACGAGGAGCTTGAAAAGGTGTGAAAAATACGGGGAGCCTGGAAAGGCCTGAAAAATACGAGGAGCATGAAAAGTGTGAAAAATATGAGGAGCCTGAAGAGGTGTGAAAAATACGAGGAGCCTGAAAATGTGTGAAAAATATGAGGAGCATGAAAAGGCCCAAAAAATACGAGGAGCATGAAAAGATGTGAAAAACACGAGGAGCCTGAAAAGGTGTGAAAAACAGGAGGAGCCTGAAAAGGTGTGAAAAATACGAGGAGCCTGAAAGGGTGTGAAAAATACGAGGAGCACGAAAAGGCCTGAAAAATACGAGGAGAATGAAAAGGTGTGAAAAATACGAGGAACCTGAAAACGCCTGAAAGATACGAGGAGCATGAAAAGGCCTGAAAAATACGAGGAGCATGAAAAGGTGTGAAAAATACGAGTAGTCTGAAAAGGTGTGAAAAATACGAGGAGCCTGAAAAAGTGTGAAAAATACGAGGAGCCTGAAATGGTGTGAAAATACGAGGAGCATGAAAAGACCTGAAAAATACGAGGAGCCTGAGAATGTTTAAAAAATACGAGGAGCCTAAAAAGGCCTGAATAATACGAGGAGCCTGAAAAGGCCTGAAAAATACGAGGAGCATGAAAAGTGTGAAAAATACGAGGAGCCTGAAAAGGCTTGAAAAATACGAGGAGCCTGAAAAGGCGTGAAAAATACGAGGAGCCTGAAAAATATGAGGAGACTGAAAGGCTGTTAAAAATATGAGGAGCCTGAAAAGGTGTGAAAAATACGAGGAGCCTGAAAATGTGTGAAAAATATGGGGAGTATGAAAAGGCCTGAAAAATACGAGGAACCTGAAAAGGTGTGAAAAATACGAGGAGCCTGAAAAAGAATGAAAAGTACGAGGAGCTAGAAAAGGTGTGAAAAATTCGAGGAGATTGAAAAGGCCTGAAAAATACCAGGAGCCTGAAAAGGTGTGAAAAATACAAGGAGCATGAAAAGGTGTGAAAAATACGAGGAGCCTGAAAAGGCCTGAAAAATACGAGGAGCATGAAAAGGTGTGAAAAATACGAGTAGTCTGAAAAGGTGTGAAAAATACGAGGAGCCTGAAAAAGTGTGAAAAATACGAGGAGCCTGAAATGGTGTGAAAATACGAGGAGCATGAAAAGACCTGAAAAATACGAGGAGCCTGAGAATGTGTAAAAAATACGAGGAGCCTAAAAAGGCCTGAAAATTACGAGGAGCCTGAAAAGGCCTGAAAAATACGAGGAGCATGAAAAGTGTGAAAAATACGAGGAGGCTGAAAAGGCTTGAAAAATACGAGGAGCCTGAAAAGGCGTGAAAAATACGAGGAGCATGAAAAGGTGTGAAAAATACTAGGAACCTGAAAAGGCTTGAAAAATACGAGGAGCCTGAAAAGGCGTGAAAAATACGAGGAGCATGAAAAGTGTGAAAAATACGAGGAGCCAGAAAAGGCCTGAAAAATACGAGGAGCTTGAAAACGCCTGAAAAATACGAGGAGCATGAAAAGGTGTGAAAAATACTAGGAACCTGAAAACGCCTGAAAAATACGAGGAGCATGAAATGGCCTGAAAAATACGAGGAGCATGAAAAGGTGTGAAAAATACTAGGAACCTGAAAACGCCTGAAAGATACGAGTAGCATGAAAAGGCCTGAAAAATACGAGGGGCATGAAAAGTGTGAAAAATACGAGGAGCCTGAAAAAGCCTGAAAAATACGAGGAGCATGAAAAGGTATGAAAAATACGAGGAGCTTGAAAAGGCGTGAAAAATACAAGGGGCCTGAAAAGGCCTAAAGAATACGAGGAGCATGAAAGAGTGTGAAAAATATGAGGAGCCTGAAGAGGTGTGAAAAATACGAGGAACCTGAAAAGGTGTGAAAAATATGGGGAGTATGAAAAGGCGTGAAAAATACGAGGAGCCTGAAAAGGTGCGAAAAATTCGAGGAGCCTGAGAAGGTGTGAAAAATACGAGGAGCCTGAAAAGGCCTGAAAATACGAAGAGCATGAAAAGGTGTGAAAAATACGAGGAGCTTGAAAAGGTGTGAAAAATATAAGAAGCATGAAAAGGTGTGAAAAATACGAGGAGCCTGAAAAGGCCTGAAAAATAAGAGGAGCATAAAAAGGCCTGAAAAAACGAGGAGCCTGAAAAGGTGTGAAAAATACGAGGAGCCTGAAAAAGAATGAAAAATACGAGGAGCTAGAAAAGGTGTGAAAAATACGAGGAGCTTGGAAATGCCTGAAAAATACGAGGAGCATGAAAAGGCCTGAAAAATAGAGGAGCATAAAAAGGCCTGAAAAATACGAGGAGCCTGAGAAGGTGCGAAAAATTCGAGGAGCCTGAGAAGGTGTGAAAAATACGAGGAGCCTGAAAAGGCCTGAAAATACGAAGAGCATGAAAAGGTGTGAAAAATACGAGGAGCTTGAAAAGGTGTGAAAAATATGAGGAGCATGAAAAGGTGTGAAAAACACGAGGAGCCTGAAAAGGCCTGAAAAATAAGAGGAGGATAAAAAGGCCTGAAAAAACGAGGAGCCTGAAAAGGTGTGAAAATTACAGGAGCCTGAGAATGTGTGAAAAATACGAGGAGCCTGAAAAAGAATGAAAAATACGAGGAGCTAGAAAAGGTGTGAAAAATACGAGGAGCTTGGAAATGCCTGAAAAATAGGAGGAGCATGAAAAGGCCTGAAAAATAGAGGAGCATAAAAAGGCCTGAAAAATACGAGGAGGCTGAAAAGGTGTGAAAAATATGAGGAGCTTGAAAAGGTATGAAAAATACGAGGAGCATGAAAAGGCCTGAAAAATATGAGGAGCCTGAAAAGGTCTGAAAAATACGAGGAGCCTGAAAAATATGAGGAGACTGAAAGGCTGTTAAAAATATGAGGAGCCTGAAAAGGTGTGAAAAATACGAGGAGCCTGAAAATGTGTGAAAAATATGGGGAGCATGAAAAGGCCTGAAAAATACGAGGAGCCTGAAAAGATGTGAAAAATACGAGGAGCCTGAGAATGTGTGAAAAATACGAGGAGCCTGAAAAAGAATGAAAAGTACGAGGAGCTAGAAAAGGTGTGAAAAATTCGAGGAGATTGAAAAGGCCTGAAAAATACGAGGAGCCTGAAAAGGTCTGAAAAATACGAGGAGCCTGAAAAATACGAGGAGACTGAAATGGTGTGAAAAATACGAGGAGCCTGAGAATGTGTGAAAATTACGAGGAGCCTGAAAAGGAATGAAAAGTTCGAAGAGCTTGAAAAGGTGTGAAAAATACGAGGAGCCTGGAATGGCCTGAAAAATACAGGGAGCATGAAAAGGCCTGAAAAATAAGAGGAGCATAAAAAGGCCTGAAAAATTCGAGGAGCATGAAAAGGTGTGAAAAGTACGAGGAGCTTGAAAAGGTGTGAAATATACGAGGAGCATGAAAAGGCCTGAAAAATACAAGGATCATGAAAAGGTGTGAAAAATATGAGGAGCCTGAAAAGGCCTGAAAAATACGAGGAGCCTGAAAAGGTATGAAAAATACGAGGAGCCTGAAAAATACGAGGAGACTGAAAGGGTGTGAAAAATATGAGGAGCCTGAAAAGGTGTGAAAAATACGAGGAGCCTGAAAATATGTGAAAAATATGGGGAGTATGAAAAGGCCTGAAAAATACGAGGAGCCTGAAAAGGTGTGAAAAATACGAGGAGGCGGAGTATGTGTGAAAAATACGAGGATCCTGAAAAGGAATGAAAAGTACGAGGAGCTTGAAAAGGTGTGAAAAATACGGGGAGCCTGGAAAGGCCTGAAAAATACGAGGAGCATGAAAAGTGTGAAAAATATGAGGAGCCTGAAGAGGTGTGAAAAATATGAGGAGCCTGAAAAGGTGTGAAAAATATGAGGAGCATGAAAAGGCCCGAAAAATACGAGGAGCATGAAAAGGTGTGAAAAACACGAGGAGCCTGAAAAGGTGTGAAAAACACGAGGAGCCTGAAAAGGTGTGAAAAATACGAGGAGCCTGAAAAGGTGTGAAAAATACGAGGAGCACGAAAAGGCCTGAAAAATACGAGGAGAATGAAAAGGTGTGAAAAATACGAGGAACCTGAAAACGCCTGAAAGATACGAGGAGCATGAAAAGGCATGAAAAATACGAGGAGCATGAAAAGGTGTGAAAAATACGAGTAGTCTGAAAAGGTGTGAAAAATACGAGGAGCCTGAAAAAGTGTGAAAAATACGAGGAGCCTGAAATGGTGTGAAAATACGAGGAGCATGAAAAGACCTGAAAAATACGAGGAGCCTGAGAATGTTTAAAAAATACGAGGAGCCTAAAAAGGCCTGAATAATACGAGGAGCCTGAAAAGGCCTGAAAAATACGAGGAGCATGAAAAGTGTGAAAAATACGAGGAGCCTGAAAAGGCTTGAAAAATACGAGGAGCCTGAAAAGGCGTGAAAAATACGAGGAGCCTGAAAAATATGAGGAGACTGAAAGGCTGTTAAAAATATGAGGAGCCTGAAAAGGTGTGAAAAATACGAGGAGCCTGAAAATGTGTGAAAAATATGGGGAGTATGAAAAGGCCTGAAAAATACGAGGAGCCTGAAAAGGTGTGAAAAATACGAGGAGCCTGAAAAAGAATGAAAAGTACGAGGAGCTAGAAAAGGTGTGAAAAATTCGAGGAGATTGAAAAGGCCTGAAAAATACCAGGAGCCTGAAAAGGTGTGAAAAATACAAGGAGCATGAAAAGGTGTGAAAAATACGAGGAGCCTGAAAAGGCCTGAAAAATACGAGGAGCATGAAAAGGTGTGAAAAATACGAGTAGTCTGAAAAGGTGTGAAAAATACGAGGAGCCTGAAAAAGTGTGAAAAATACGAGGAGCCTGAAATGGTGTGAAAATACGAGGAGCATGAAAAGACCTGAAAAATACGAGGAGCCTGAGAATGTGCAAAAAATACGAGGAGCCTAAAAAGGCCTGAAAATTACGAGGAGCCTGAAAAGGCCTGAAAAATACGAGGAGCATGAAAAGTGTGAAAAATACGAGGAGGCTGAAAAGGCCTGAAAAATACGAGGAGCCTGAAAAGGCGTGAAAAATACGAGGAGCATGAAAAGGTGTGAAAAATACTAGGAACCTGAAAAGGCTTGAAAAATACGAGGAGCCTGAAAAGGCGTGAAAAATACGAGGAGCATGAAAAGTGTGAAAAATACGAGGAGCCAGAAAAGGCCTGAAAAATACGAGGAGCTTGAAAACACCTGAAAAATACGAGGAGCATGAAAAGGTGTGAAAAATACTAGGAACCTGAAAACGCCTGAAAGATACGAGGAGCATGAAATGGTGTGAAAAATACGAGGAGCACGAAAAGGCCTGAAAAATACGAGGAGCATGAAAACGCCTGAAAGATACGAGGAGCATGAAAAGGCCTGAAAAATACGAGGAGCATGAAAAGGCCTGAAAAATACGAGGAGCATGAAAAGGTGTGAAAAATACGAGTAGTCTGAAAAGGTGTGAAAAATACGAGGAGCCTGAAAAAGTGTGAAAAATACGAGGAGCCTGAAATGGTGTGAAAATACGAGGAGCATGAAAAGACCTGAAAAATACGAGGAGCCTGAGAATGTGTAAAAAATACGGGGAGCCTTAAAAGGCCTGAAAAATACGAGGAGCCTGAAAAGGCCTGAAAAATACGAGGAGCATGAAAAGTGTGAAAAATACGAGGAGCCTGAAAAGGCTTGAAAAATACGAGGAGCCTGCAAAGGCGTGAAAAATACGAGGAGCATGAAAAGTGTGAAAAATACGAGGAGCCAGAAAAGGCCTGAAAAATACGAGGAGCTTGAAAACGCCTGAAAAATACGAGGAGCATGAAAAGGTGTGAAAAATACTAGGAACCTGAAAACGCCTGAAAAATACGAGGAGCATGAAATGGCCTGAAAAATACGAGGAGCATGAAAAGGTGTGAAAAATACTAGGAACCTGAAAACGCCTGAAAGATACGAGTAGCATGAAAAGGCCTGAAAAATACGAGGGGCATGAAAAGTGTGAAAAATACGAGGAGCCTGAAAAAGCCTGAAAAATACGAGGAGCATGAAAAGGTATGAAAAATACGAGGAGCTTGAAAAGGCGTGAAAAATACAAGGGGCCTGAAAAGGCCTAAAGAATACGAGGAGCATGAAAGAGTGTGAAAAATATGAGGAGCCTGAAGAGGTGTGAAAAATACGAGGAGCCTGAAAAGGTGTGAAAAATATGGGGAGTATGAAAAGGCGTGAAAAATACGAGGAGCCTGAAAAGGTGCGAAAAATTCGAGGAGCCTGAGAAGGTGTGAAAAATACGAGGAGCCTGAAAAGGCCTGAAAATACGAAGAGCATGAAAAGGTGTGAAAAATATGAGGAGCTTGAAAAGGTGTGAAAAATATAAGAAGCATGAAAAGGTGTGAAAAATACGAGGAGCCTGAAAAGGTCTGAAAAATAAGAGGAGCATAAAAAGGCCTGAAAAAACGAGGAGCCTGAAAAGGTGTGAAAAATACGAGGAGCCTGAGAATGTGTGAAAAATACGAGGAGCCTGAAAAAGAATGAAAAATACGAGGAGCTAGAAAAGGTGTGAAAAATACGAGGAGCTTGGAAATGCCTGAAAAATAGGAGGAGCATGAAAAGGCCTGAAAAATAGAGGAGCATAAAAAGGCCTGAAAAATACGAGGAGCCTGAAAAGGTGTGAAAAATATGAGGAGCTTGAAAAGGTGTGAAAAATACGAGGAGCATGAAAAGGCCTGAAAAATATGAGGAGCCTGAAAAGGTCTGAAAAATACGAGGAGCCTGAAAAATATGAGGAGACTGAAAGGCTGTTAAAAATATGAGGAGCCTGAAAAGGTGTGAAAAATACGAGGAGCCTGAAAATGTGTGAAAAATATGGGGAGCATGAAAAGGCCTGAAAAATACGAGGAGCCTGAAAAGATGTGAAAAATACGAGGAGCCTGAGAATGTGTGAAAAATACGAGGAGCCTGAAAAAGAATGAAAAGTACGAGGAGCTAGAAAAGGTGTGAAAAATTCGAGGAGATTGAAAAGGCCTGAAAAATACGAGGAGCCTGAAAAGGTCTGAAAAATACGAGGAGCCTGAAAAATACGAGGAGACTGAAATGATGTGAAAAATACGAGGAGCCTGAGAATGTGTGAAAATTACGAGGAGCCTGAAAAGGAATGAAAAGTTCGAAGAGCTTGAAAAGGTGTGAAAAATACGAGGAGCCTGGAATGGCCTGAAAAATACAGGGAGCATGAAAAGGCCTGAAAAATAAGAGGAGCATAAAAAGGCCTGAAAAATACGAGGAGCATGAAAAGGTGTGAAAAGTACGAGGAGCTTGAAAAGGTGTGAAATATACGAGGAGCATGAAAAGGCCTGAAAAATACAAGGATCATGAAAAGGTGTGAAAAATATGAGGAGCCTGAAAAGGCCTGAAAAATACGAGGAGCCTGAAAAGGTATGAAAAATACAAGGAGCCTGATAAGGTCTGAAAAATATGAGGAGCCTGAAAAGGTGTGAAAAATATGAGGAGCCTGAAAAGGTGTGAAAAATACGAGGAGCATGAAAAGGCCTGAAAAATACGAGGAGCATGAAAAGGCCTGAAAAATACGAGGAGCATGAAAAGGCCTGAAAAATACAAGAAGCATGAAAAGGTGGGAAAAATACGAGGAGCATGAGAAGGTGTGAAAAATACGAGTAGCCTGAAAAGGTGTTAAAAATACGAGGAGCCTGAAAAGGCCTGAAAAATACTAGAAGCCTGAAAAGGTCTGAAAAATACGAGGAGGCGGAGAATGTGTGAAAAATACGAGGATCCTGAAAAGGAATGAAAAGTACGAGGAGCTTGAAAAGGTGTGAAAAATACGGGGAGCCTGGAAAGGCCTGAAAAATATGAGGAGCATGAAAAGGTGTGAAAAATACGAGGACCCTGAAAACGCCTGAAAAATACGAGGAGCCTGAAAGGGTGTGAATAATATGAGGAGCCTGAAAAGGCCTGAAAAATACGAAGAGCCTGAAAAGGTATGAAAAATACGAGGAGCCTGATAAGGTCTGAAAAATATGAGGAGCCTGAAAAGGTGTGAAAAATACGAGGAGCATGAAAAGGCCTGAAAAATACGAGGAGCATGAAAAGGCCTGAAAAATACGAGGAGCATGAAAAGGCCTGAAAAATACAAGAAGCATGAAAAGGTGTGAAAAATACGAGGAGCATGAGAAGGTGTGAAAAATACGAGGAGCCTGAAAAGGTGTGAAAAATACGAGGAGCCTGAAAAGGTGTGAAAAATACGAGGAGCCTGAAAAGGCCTGAAAAATACTAGGAGCCTGAAAAGGTCTGAAAAATACGAGGAGCCTGAAAAATACGAGGAGACTGAAATGGTGTGAAAAATATGAGGAGCCTGAAAAGGTGTGAAAAATACGAGGAGCCTGAAAATGTGTGAAAAATATGTGGAGTATGAAAAGGCCTGAAAGATACGAGGAGCCTGAAAAGGTGTGAAAAATACGAGGAGCCTGAGAATGTGTGAAAAATACGAGGAGCCTGAAAAGGAATGAAAAGTTCGAAGAGCTTGAAAAGGTGTGAAAAATACGAGGAGCCTGGAATGGCCTGAAAAATACGAGGAGCATGAAAAGGCCTGAAAAATAAGAGGAGCATAAAAAGGCCTGAAAAATACGAGGAGCCTGAAAAGGCATGAAAATTACGAGGAGCATGAAAAACCCTCAAAAATACGAGGAGCATGAAAAGGCCTGAAAAATACGAGGAGCATGAAAAGCCCTGAAAAATACGAGGAGCCTGAAAAGGTGTGAAAAATACGAAGAGCCTGAAAATGTGTGAAAAATACGAGGAGCATGAAAAGGTGTGAAAAATACGAGGAGCCTGAAAAGGTGTGAAAAATACGAGGAGCATGAAAAGGCCTGAAAAATATGAGGAGCATGAAAAGGCCTGAAAAATACGAGGAGCATGAAAAGGTGTGAAAAATACGAGAAGTCTGATAAGGTGTGAAAAATACGAGGAGCCTGAAAAGGCGTGAAAAATACGAGGAGCCTGAAATGGTGTGAAAATACGAGGAGCATGAAAAGTCCTGAGAAACATGAGGAGCATGAAAAGGCTTGAAAAATAAGAGGAGCATAAAACGGCCTGAAAAAAACGAGGAGCCTGAAAAGGTTTGAAAAATACGAGGAGCATAAAAAGGCCTGAAAAAAACGAGGAGCATGAAGAGGCCGGCAAAATACGAGGAGTATGAAAAGGCCTGAAAAATATGAGAAGCATGAAAAGGTATGAAAAATACGGGTCGCCTGAAGAGGTGTGAAAAGTACGAGGAGCCTGAAAAGGTGTGAAAAATACGAGGAGCCTGAAAAGGTGTGAAAAATGCGAGGAGCATGTAAAGGTGTGAAAAATACGAGGAGCCTGAATAGGTGTGAAAAATACGAGGACCCTGAAATGCCTGAAAATTACGAGGAGCCAGAAAAGGTGTGAAAAATACGAGGAGCCTGAAAGGTTGTGAAAAATATGAGGAGCCTGAAAAGTTGTGAAAAATACGAGGAGCCTGACAATGCGTGAAATATTCGAGGAGCATGAAAAGGCCTGAAAAATACGAGGAGCTTGAAAAGGTGTGAAAAATACCAGAAGCCTAAAAAGGTGTGAAAAATATGAGGAGCCTGAAAAGGTGTAAAAAATACTAGGAGCCTGAAAAGGCCTGAAAAATACGAGGAGCCTGAAAAGGCCTGAAAAATACGAGGAGCATGAAAAGGTGTGAAAAATACGAGGAGCCTGAAAAGGCCTGAAAAATACGAGGAGCCAGAAAGGGTGTGAAAAATGTGAGGCGCCTGAAAAGGTGTGAAAAATATGAGGAGCCTGAAAAGGTGTGAAAAATATGGGGAGTATGAAAAGACCTGAAATATAGGAGGAGCCTGAAAAGGTCTGAAAAATACGAGGAGCCTGAGAATGTGTAAAAAATACGAGAAGCCTGAAAAAGTCTGAAAAATACGAGGAGCTTGAAAAGGCCTGAAAAATACGAGGAGCATGAAAAGGCCTTAAAAATACGAGGAGCCTGAAGAAGCCTGAAAAATATGAGGAGCTTGAAAAGGCCTGAAAAATACGAGGAGCATGAAAGGCCTGAAAATTACGAGGAGCATAAAAAGGCCTGAAAAAACGAGGAGACTGAAAAGGTGTGAAAAATACGAGGAGCATGAAAAGGTGTGAAAAATACGAGGAGCTTGAAAAGCTGTGAAAAATATGAGGAGCATGAAAAGGTGTGAAAAATACGAGGAGCCTGAAAAGGCCTGAAAAATAAGAGGAGCATAAAAAGGCCTGAAAAAACGAGGAGCCTGAAAAGGTGTGAAAAATATGAGGACCCTGAAAACGCCTGAAATATACGAGGAGCCTGAATACGTGTGAAAAATACGAGGAGCCTGAAAAGGCCTGAAAAATACAAGGAGCTTGAAAAGGTCTGAAAAATACGAGGAGTCTGAAAAATACGAGGAGACTGAAAGGGTGTGAAAAATATGAGGAGCCTAAAAAGGTGTGAAAAATACGAGGAGCCTGAAAATGTGTGAAAAATATGGGGAGTATGGAAAGGCCTGAAAAATATGAGGAGCCTGAAAAGGTGTGAAAAATACGAGGAGCCTGAGAATGTGTGAAAAATACGAGGAGCCTGAAAAAGAATGAAAAATACGAGGAGCTAGAAAAGGTGTGAAAAATACGAGGAGCTTGGAAATGCCTGAAAAATACGAGGAGCATGAAAAGGTGTGAAAAATATGAGGAGCTTAAAAAGGTGTGAAAAATACGAGGAGCATGAAAAGGCCTGAAAAATACGAGGAGCCTGAAAAGGCCTGAAAAATACGAGGAGCCTGAAAAATATGAGGAGACTGAAAGGCTGTTAAAAATATGAGGAGCCTGAAAAGGTGTGAAAAATACGAGGAGCCTGAAAATGTGTGAAAAATATGGGGAGTATGAAAAGGCCTGAAAAATACGAGGAGCCTGAAAAGGTGTGAAAAATACGAGGAGCCTGAGAATGTGTGAAAAATATGAGGAGCCTGAAAAAGAGTGAAAAGTACGAGGAGCTAGAAAAGGTGTGAAAAATTCGAGGAGATTGAAAAGGCCTGAAAAATACGAGGAGCCTGAAAAGGTCTGAAAAATACGAGGAGCCTGAAAAATACGAGGAGACTGAAATGGTGTGAAAAATACGAGGAGCCTGAGAATGTATGAAAATTACGAGGAGCCTGAAACGGAATGAAAAGTTCGAAGAGCTTGAAAAGGTGTGAAAAATACGAGGAGCCTGGAATGGCCTGAAAAATACAGGGAGCATGAAAAGGCCTGAAAAATAAGAGGAGCATAAAAAGGCCTGAAAAAAAAGAGGAGCATGAAAAGGTGTGAAAAGTACGAGGAGCTTGAAAAGGTGTGAAATATACGAGGAGCATGAAAAGGCCTGAAAAATACAAGGATCATGAAAAGGTGTGAAAAATATGAGGAGCCTGAAAAGGCCTGAAAAATACGAGGAGCCTGAAAAGGTATGAAAAATACGAGGAGCCTGATAAGTTCTGAAAAATATGAGGAGCCTGAAAAGGTGTGAAAAATATGAGGAGCCTGAAAAGGTGTGAAAAATACGAGGAGCATGAAAAGGCCTGAAAAATACGAGGAGCATGAAAAGGCCTGAAAAATACGAGGAGCATGAAAAGGCCTGAAAAATACAAGAAGCATGAAAAGGTGTGAAAAATACGAGGATCATGAGAAGGTGTGAAAAATACGAGGAGCCTGAAAAGGTGTGAAAAATACGAGGAGCCTGAAAAGGCCTGAAAAATACTAGGAGCCTGAAAAGGTCTGAAAAATACGAGGAGCCTGAAAAATACGAGGAGACTGAAAGGGTGTGAAAAATATGAGGAGCCTGAAAAGGTGTGAAAAACACGAGGAGCCTGAAAAGGCCTTAATCTTACGAGGAGCATGAAAAGGCCTGAAAAATACGAGGAGCCTATAATGGCCTGTAAAATACGAGGAGCATGAAAAGGCCTGAAAAATACAAGGAGCCTGAAAATGCCTGAAAAATACGAGGAGCCTGAAAAGGTGTGAAAAATACCAGGAGCCTGAAAAGGAATGAAAAGTACGAGGAGCTTGAGAAGGTGTGAAAAATACTGGAGCCTGGAAAGGCCTGAAAAATATGAGGAGCATGAAAAGGTGTGAAAAATACGAGGACCCTGAAAACGCCTGAAAAATACGAGGAGCCTGAAAGGGTGTGAATAATATGAGGAGCCTGAAAAGGCCTGAAAAATACGAAGAGCCTGAAAAGGTATGAAAAATACGAGGAGCCTGTTAAGGTCTGAAAAATATGAGGAGCCTGAAAAGGTGTGAAAAATACGAGGAGCATGAAAAGGCCTGAAAAATACGAGGAGCATGAAAAGGCCTGAAAAATACGAGGAGCATGAAAAGGCCTGAAAAATACAAGAAGCATGAAAAGGTGTGAAAAATACGAGGAGCATGAGAAGGTGTGAAAAATACGAGGAGCCTGAAAAGGTGTGAAAAATACGAGGAGCCTGAAAAGGTGTGAAAAATACGAGGAGCCTGAAAAGGCCTGAAAAATACTAGGAGCCTGAAAAGGTCTGAAAAATATGAGGAGCCTGAAAAATACGAGGAGACTGAAATGGTGTGAAAAATATGAGGAGCCTGAAAAGGTGTGAAAAATACGAGGAGCCTGAAAATGTGTGAAAAATATGTGGAGTATGAAAAGGCCTGAAAGATACGAGGAGCCTGAAAAGGTGTGAAAAATACGAGGAGCCTGAGAATGTGTGAAAAATACGAGGAGCCTGAAAAGGAATGAAAAGTTCGAAGAGTTTGAAAAGGTGTGAAAAATACGAGGAGCCTGGAATGGCCTGAAAAATACGAGGAGCATGAAAAGGCCTGAAAAATAAGAGGAGCATAAAAAGGCCTGAAAAATACGAGGAGCCTGAAAAGGCATGAAAATTACGAGGAGCATGAAAAATCCTCAAAAATACGAGGAGCATGAAAAGGCCTGAAAAATACGAGGAGCATGAAAAGCCCTGAAAAATACGAGGAGCCTGAAAAGGTGTGAAAAATACGAAGAGCCTGAAAATGTGTGAAAAATACGAGGAGCATGAAAAGGTGTGAAAAATACGAGGAGCCTGAAAAGGTGTGAAAAATACGAGGAGCATGAAAAGGCCTGAAAAATATGAGGAGCATGAAAAGGCCTGAAAAATACGAGGAGCATGAAAAGGTGTGAAAAATACGAGAAGTCTGAAAAGGTGTGAAAAATACGAGGAGCCTGAAAAGGCGTGAAAAATACGAGGAGCCTGAAATGGTGTGAAAATACGAGTAGCATGAAAAGTCCTGAAAAACATGAGGAGCATGAAAAGGCTTGAAAAATAAGAGGAGCATAAAACGGCCTGAAAAAAACGAGGAGCCTGAAAAGGTTTGAAAAATACGAGGAGCATAAAAAGGCCTGAAAAAAACGAGGAGCATGAAGAGGCCGGCAAAATACGAGGAGTATGAAAAGGCCTGAAAAATATGAGAAGCATGAAAAGGTATGAAAAATACGGGTCGCCTGAAGAGGTGTGAAAAGTACGAGGAGCCTGAAAAGGTGTGAAAAATACGAGGAGCCTGAAAAGGTGTGAAAAATGCGAGGAGCATGTAAAGGTGTGAAAAATACGAGGAGCCTGAATAGGTGTGAAAAATACGAGGACCCTGAAATGCCTGAAAATTACCAGGAGCCAGAAAAGGTGTGAAAAATACGAGGAGCCTGAAAGGTTGTGAAAAATATGAGGAGCCTGAAAAGTTGTGAAAAATACGAGGAGCCTGACAATGCGTGAAATATTCGAGGAGCATGAAAAGGCCTGAAAAATACGAGGAGCTTGAAAAGGTGTGAAAAATACCAGAAGCCTAAAAAGGTGTGAAAAATATGAGGAGCCTGAAAAGGTGTAAAAAATACTAGGAGCCTGAAAAGGCCTGAAAAATACGAGGAGCCTGAAAAGGCCTGAAAAATACGAGGAGCATGAAAAGGTGTGAAAAATACGAGGAGCCTGAAAAGGCCTGAAAAATACGAGGAGCCAGAAAGGGTGTGAAAAATATGAGGCGCCTGAAAAGGTGTGAAAAATATGAGGAGCCTGAAAAGGTGTGAAAAATATGGGGAGTATGAAAAGACCTGAAATATAGGAGGAGCCTGAAAAGGTCTGAAAAATACGAGGAGCCTGAGAATGTGTAAAAAATACGAGGAGCCTGAAAAAGCCTGAAAAATATGAGGAGCTTGAAAAGGCCTGAAAAATACGAGGAGCATGAAAGGCCTTAAAAATACGAGGAGTCTGAAAAAGCCTGAAAAATATGAGGAGCTTGAAAAGGCCTGAAAAATACGAGGAGCATGAAAGGCCTGAAAATTACGAGGAGCATAAAAAGGCCTGAAAAAACGAGGAGACTGAAAAGGTGTGAAAAATACGAGGAGCATGAAAGGTGTGAAAAATACGAGGAGCTTGAAAAGCTGTGAAAAATATGAGGAGCATGAAAGGCCTGAAAAATACAAGGAGCTTGAAAAGGTCTGAAAAATACGAGGAGTCTGAAAAATACGAGGAGACTGAAAGGGTGTGAAAAATATGAGGAGCCTAAAAAGGTGTGAAAAATACGAGGAGCCTGAAAATGTGTGAAAAATATGGGGAGTATGGAAAGGCCTGAAAAATATGAGGAGCCTGAAAAGGTGTGAAAAATACGAGGAGCCTGAGAATGTGTGAAAAATACGAGGAGCCTGAAAAAGAATGAAAAATACGAGGAGCTAGAAAAGGTGTGAAAAATACGAGGAGCTTGGAAATGCCTGAAAAATACGAGGAGCATGAAAAGGTGTGAAAAATATGAGGAGCTTAAAAAGGTGTGAAAAATACGAGGAGCATGAAAAGGCCTGAAAAATATGAGGAGCCTGAAAAGGTCTGAAAAATACGAGGAGCCTGAAAAATATGAGGAGACTGAAAGGCTGTTAAAAATATGAGGAGCCTGAAAAGGTGTGAAAAATACGAGGAGCCTGAAAATGTGTGAAAAATATGGGGAGTATGAAAAGGCCTGAAAAATACGAGGAGCCTGAAAAGGTGTGAAAAATACGAGGAGCCTGAGAATGTGTGAAAAATATGAGGAGCCTGAAAAAGAGTGAAAAGTACGAGGAGCTAGAAAAGGTGTGAAAAATTCGAGGAGATTGAAAAGGCCTGAAAAATACGAGGAGCCTGAAAAGGTCTGAAAAATACGAGGAGCCTGAAAAATACGAGGAGACTGAAATGGAGTGAAAAATACGAGGAGCCTGAGAATGTGTGAAAAATACGAGGAGCCTGAAAAGGTTTGAAAAATACGAGGAGCATAAAAAGGCCTGAAAAAAACGAGGAGCATGAAGAGGCCGGCAAAATACGAGGAGTATGAAAAGGCCTGAAAAATATGAGAAGCATGAAAAGGTATGAAAAATACGGGTCGCCTGAAGAGGTGTGAAAAGTACGAGGAGCCTGAAAAGGTGTGAAAAATACGAGGAGCCTGAAAAGGTGTGAAAAATGCGAGGAGCATGTAAAGGTGTGAAAAATACGAGGAGCCTGAATAGGTGTGAAAAATACGAGGACCCTGAAATGCCTGAAAATTACGAGGAGCCAGAAAAGGTGTGAAAAATACGAGGAGCCTGAAAGGTTGTGAAAAATATGAGGAGCCTGAAAAGTTGTGAAAAATACGAGGAGCCTGACAATGCGTGAAATATTCGAGGAGCATGAAAAGGCCTGAAAAATACGAGGAGCTTGAAAAGGTGTGAAAAATACCAGAAGCCTAAAAAGGTGTGAAAAATATGAGGAGCCTGAAAAGGTGTAAAAAATACTAGGAGCCTGAAAAGGCCTGAAAAATACGAGGAGCCTGAAAAGGCCTGAAAAATACGAGGAGCCTGAAAAGGCCTGAAAAATACGAGGAGCATGAAAAGGTGTGAAAAATACGAGGAGCCTGAAAAGGCCTGAAAAATACGAGGAGCCAGAAAGGGTGTGAAAAATGTGAGGCGCCTGAAAAGGTGTGAAAAATATGAGGAGCCTGAAAAGGTGTGAAAAATATGGGGAGTATGAAAAGACCTGAAATATAGGAGGAGCCTGAAAAGGTCTGAAAAATACGAGGAGCCTGAGAATGTGTAAAAAATACGAGAAGCCTGAAAAAGTCTGAAAAATATGAGGAGCTTGAAAAGGCCTGAAAAATACGAGGAGCATGAAAAGGCCTTAAAAATACGAGGAGCCTGAAGAAGCCTGAAAAATATGAGGAGCTTGAAAAGGCCTGAAAAATACGAGGAGCATGAAAGGCCTGAAAATTACGAGGAGCATAAAAAGGCCTGAAAAAACGAGGAGACTGAAAAGGTGTGAAAAATACGAGGAGCATGAAAAGGTGTGAAAAATACGAGGAGCTTGAAAAGCTGTGAAAAATATGAGGAGCATGAAAAGGTGTGAAAAATACGAGGAGCCTGAAAAGGCCTGAAAAATAAGAGGAGCATAAAAAGGCCTGAAAAAACGAGGAGCCTGAAAAGGTGTGAAAAATATGAGGACCCTGAAAACGCCTGAAATATACGAGGAGCCTGAATACGTGTGAAAAATACGAGGAGCCTGAAAAGGCCTGAAAAATACAAGGAGCTTGAAAAGGTCTGAAAAATACGAGGAGTCTGAAAAATACGAGGAGACTGAAAGGGTGTGAAAAATATGAGGAGCCTAAAAAGGTGTGAAAAATACGAGGAGCCTGAAAATGTGTGAAAAATATGGGGAGTATGGAAAGGCCTGAAAAATATGAGGAGCCTGAAAAGGTGTGAAAAATACGAGGAGCCTGAGAATGTGTGAAAAATACGAGGAGCCTGAAAAAGAATGAAAAATACGAGGAGCTAGAAAAGGTGTGAAAAATACGAGGAGCTTGGAAATGCCTGAAAAATACGAGGAGCATGAAAAGGTGTGAAAAATACGAGGAGCTTGAAAAGGTGTGAAAAATACGAGGAGCCTGAAAAGGCCTGAAAAATATGAGGAGCATGAAAAGGTCTGAAAAATACGAGGAGCCTGAAAAATATGAGGAGACTGAAAGGCTGTTAAAAATATGAGGAGCCTGAAAAGGTGTGAAAAATACGAGGAGCCTGAAAATGTGTGAAAAATATGGGGAGTATGAAAAGGCCTGAAAAATACGAGGAGCCTGAAAAGGTGTGAAAAATACGAGGAGCCTGAGAATGTGTGAAAAATATGAGGAGCCTGAAAAAGAGTGAAAAGTACGAGGAGCTAGAAAAGGTGTGAAAAATTCGAGGAGATTGAAAAGGCCTGAAAAATACGAGGAGCCTGAAAAGGTCTGAAAAATACGAGGAGCCTGAAAAATACGAGGAGACTGAAATGGTGTGAAAAATACGAGGAGCCTGAGAATGTATGAAAATTACGAGGAGCCTGAAACGGAATGAAAAGTTCGAAGAGCTTGAAAAGGTGTGAAAAATACGAGGAGCCTGGAATGGCCTGAAAAATACAGGGAGCATGAAAAGGCCTGAAAAATAAGAGGAGCATAAAAAGGCCTGAAAAAAAAGAGGAGCATGAAAAGGTGTGAAAAGTACGAGGAGCTTGAAAAGGTGTGAAATATACGAGGAGCATGAAAAGGCCTGAAAAATACAAGGATCATGAAAAGGTGTGAAAAATATGAGGAGCCTGAAAAGGCCTGAAAAATACGAGGAGCCTGAAAAGGTATGAAAAATACGAGGAGCCTGATAAGTTCTGAAAAATATGAGGAGCCTGAAAAGGTGTGAAAAATATGAGGAGCCTGAAAAGGTGTGAAAAATACGAGGAGCATGAAAAGGCCTGAAAAATACGAGGAGCATGAAAAGGCCTGAAAAATACGAGGAGCATGAAAAGGCCTGAAAAATACAAGAAGCATGAAAAGGTGTGAAAAATACGAGGATCATGAGAAGGTGTGAAAAATACGAGGAGCCTGAAAAGGTGTGAAAAATACGAGGAGCCTGAAAAGGCCTGAAAAATACTAGGAGCCTGAAAAGGTCTGAAAAATAATAGGAGCCTGAAAAATACGAGGAGACTGAAAGGGTGTGAAAAATATGAGGAGCCTGAAAAGGTGTGAAAAATACGAGGAGCCTGAAAAGGCCTTAATCTTACGAGGAGCATGAAAAGGCCTGAAAAATACGAGGAGCCTATAATGGCCTGTAAAATACGAGGAGCATGAAAAGGCCTGAAAAATACAAGGAGCCTGAAAATGCCTGAAAAATACGAGGAGCCTGAAAAGGTGTGAAAAATACCAGGAGCCTGAAAAGGAATGAAAAGTACGAGGAGCTTGAGAAGGTGTGAAAAATACTGGAGCCTGGAAAGGCCTGAAAAATATGAGGAGCATGAAAAGGTGTGAAAAATACGAGGACCCTGAAAACGCCTGAAAAATACGAGGAGCCTGAAAGGGTGTGAATAATATGAGGAGCCTGAAAAGGCCTGAAAAATACGAAGAGCCTGAAAAGGTATGAAAAATACGAGGAGCCTGTTAAGGTCTGAAAAATATGAGGAGCCTGAAAAGGTGTGAAAAATACGAGGAGCATGAAAAGGCCTGAAAAATACGAGGAGCATGAAAAGGCCTGAAAAATACGAGGAGCATGAAAAGGCCTGAAAAATACAAGAAGCATGAAAAGGTGTGAAAAATACGAGGAGCATGAGAAGGTGTGAAAAATACGAGGAGCCTGAAAAGGTGTGAAAAATACGAGGAGCCTGAAAAGGTGTGAAAAATACGAGGAGCCTGAAAAGGCCTGAAAAATACTAGGAGCCTGAAAAGGTCTGAAAAATACGAGGAGCCTGAAAAATACGAGGAGACTGAAATGGTGTGAAAAATATGAGGAGCCTGAAAAGGTGTGAAAAATACGAGGAGCCTGAAAATGTGTGAAAAATATGTGGAGTATGAAAAGGCCTGAAAGATACGAGGAGCCTGAAAAGGTGTGAAAAATACGAGGAGCCTGAGAATGTGTGAAAAATACGAGGAGCCTGAAAAGGAATGAAAAGTTCGAAGAGCTTGAAAAGGTGTGAAAAATACGAGGAGCCTGGAATGGCCTGAAAAATACGAGGAGCATGAAAAGGCCTGAAAAATAAGAGGAGCATAAAAAGGCCTGAAAAATACGAGGAGCCTGAAAAGGCATGAAAATTACGAGGAGCATGAAAAATCCTCAAAAATACGAGGAGCATGAAAAGGCCTGAAAAATACGAGGAGCATGAAAAGCCCTGAAAAATACGAGGAGCCTGAAAAGGTGTGAAAAATACGAAGAGCCTGAAAATGTGTGAAAAATACGAGGATCATGAGAAGGTGTGAAAAATACGAGGAGCCTGAAAAGGTGTGAAAAATACGAGGAGCATGAAAAGGCCTGAAAAATATGAGGAGCATGAAAAGGCCTGAAAAATACGAGGAGCATGAAAAGGTGTGAAAAATACGAGAAGTCTGAAAAGGTGTGAAAAATACGAGGAGCCTGAAAAGGCGTGAAAAATACGCGGAGCCTGAAATGGTGTGAAAATATGAGTAGCATGAAAAGTCCTGAAAAACATGAGGAGCATGAAAAGGCTTGAAAAATAAGAGGAGCATAAAACGGCCTGAAAAAAACGAGGAGCCTGAAAAGGTTTGAAAAATACGAGGAGCATAAAAAGGCCTGAAAAAAACGAGGAGCATGAAGAGGCCGGCAAAATACGAGGAGTATGAAAAGGCCTGAAAAATATGAGAAGCATGAAAAGGTATGAAAAATACGGGTCGCCTGAAGAGGTGTGAAAAGTACGAGGAGCCTGAAAAGGTGTGAAAAATACGAGGAGCCTGAAAAGGTGTGAAAAATGCGAGGAGCATGTAAAGGTGTGAAAAATACGAGGAGCCTGAATAGGTGTGAAAAATACGAGGACCCTGAAATGCCTGAAAATTACGAGGAGCCAGAAAAGGTGTGAAAAATACGAGGAGCCTGAAAGGTTGTGAAAAATATGAGGAGCCTGAAAAGTTGTGAAAAATACGAGGAGCCTGACAATGCGTGAAATATTCGAGGAGCATGAAAAGGCCTGAAAAATACGAGGAGCTTGAAAAGGTGTGAAAAATACCAGAAGCCTAAAAAGGTGTGAAAAATATGAGGAGCCTGAAAAGGTGTAAAAAATACTAGGAGCCTGAAAAGGCCTGAAAAATACGAGGAGCCTGAAAAGGCCTGAAAAATACGAGGAGCATGAAAAGGTGTGAAAAATATGAGGAGCCTGAAAAGGCCTGAAAAATACGAGGAGCCAGAAAGGGTGTGAAAAATATGAGGCGCCTGAAAAGGTGTGAAAAATATGAGGAGCCTGAAAAGGTGTGAAAAATATGGGGAGTATGAAAAGACCTGAAATATAGGAGGAGCCTGAAAAGGTCTGAAAAATACGAGGAGCCTGAGAATGTGTAAAAAATACGAGGAGCCTGAAAAAGCCTGAAAAATATGAGGAGCTTGAAAAGGCCTGAAAAATACGAGGAGCATGAAAAGGCCTTAAAAATACGAGGAGTCTGAAAAAGCCTGAAAAATATGAGGAGCTTGAAAAGGCCTGAAAAATACGAGGAGCATGAAAGGCCTGAAAATTACGAGGAGCATAAAAAGGCCTGAAAAAACGAGGAGACTGAAAAGGTGTGAAAAATACGAGGAGCATGAAAGGTGTGAAAAATACGAGGAGCTTGAAAAGCTGTGAAAAATATGAGGAGCATGAAAGGCCTGAAAATTACGAGGAGTATGAAAAGGCCTGAAAAATATGAGAAGCATGAAAAGGTATGAAAAATACGGGTCGCCTGAAGAGGTGTGAAAAGTACGAGGATCCTGAAAAGGAATGAAAAGTACGAGGAGCTTGAAAAGGTGTGAAAAATACGGGGAGCCTGGAAAGGCCTGAAAAATATGAGGAGCATGAAAAGGTGTGAAAAATACGAGGACCCTGAAAACGCCTGAAAAATACGAGGAGCCTGAAAGGGTGTGAATAATATGAGGAGCCTGAAAAGGTGTGAAAAATACGAGGAGCCTGAAAAGGTGTGAAAAATGTGGGGAATATGAAAAAGCCTGAAAAATACGAGGAGCCTGAAAAGGTCTGAAAAATACGAGGAGCCTGAGAATGTGTGAAAAATGCGAGGAGCCTGAAAAGGCCTGAAAAATATGAGGAGTATGAAAAGGCCTGAAAAATACGAGGAGCCTGAAAAGGTGTGAAAAATACGAGGAGCCTGAAAAGGTGTGAAAAATACGAGGAGACGGAAAAGGTGTGAAATATACGAGGAGCATGAAAAGGCATGAAAAATACGAAGAGCATGAAAAGGTGTGAAAAATAGGAGGAGCCTGAAAAGGTGTGAAAAATACGAGGAGCCTGAAAAGATGTGAAAAATACGAGGAGCCTGAAAATGTGTGAAAAATCCGAGGAGCATGAAAAGGCCGGAAAAATACGAGGAGCATGAAAAGGCCTGAAAAATACAAGGAGCATGAAAAGGTATGAAAAATACAAGTCGCCTGAAAAGGTGTGAAAAATACGAGGAGCCTGAAAAGATGTGAAAAATACGAGGAGCCTGAAAATGTGTGAAAAATCCGAGGAGCATGAAAAGGCCGGAAAAATACGAGGAGCATGAAAAGGCCTGAAAAAGACGAGGAGCCTGAAAAGGCCTGAAAAATATGAGGAGCTTGAAAAGGTGTGAAAAATACGAGGAGCCTGAAAAGGCCTTAAACTTACGAGGAGCATGAAAAGGCCTGAAAAATACGAGGAGCCTATAATGGCCTGTAAAATACGAGGAGCATGAAAAGGCCTGAAAAATACAAGGAGCCTGAAAATGCCTGAAAAATACGAGGAGCCTGAAAAGGTGTGAAAAATACCAGGAGCCTGAAAATGTGTTTAAAATACGAGGAGCATGAAAAGCCTTGAAAAATACGAGGAGCCTGAAAAGGTGTGAAAAATACGAGTCGCCTGAAAATGTGTGAAAAATACGAGGAGCCTGAAAAGGTGTGAAAAATACGAGGAGCCTGAAAAGGTGTGAAAAATACGAGGAGCATGTAAAGGTGTGAAAAATACGAGGAGCCTGAAAAGGTGTGAAAAATACGAGGACCCTGAAATGCCTGAAAATTACGAGAAGCCTGAAAAGGTGTGAAAAATACGAGGAGCCTGAAAGGGTGTGAAAAATATGAGGAGCCTGAAAAGGTGTGAAAAATACGAGGAGCCTGACAATGCGTGAAAAATTCGAGGAGCATGAAAAGGCCTGAAAAATACGAGGAGCTTGAAAAGGTGTGAAAAATACCAGAAGCCTAAAAAGGTGTGAAAAATATGAGGAGCCTGAAAAGGTGTAAATAATACTAGGAGCCTGAAAAGGCCTGAAAAATACGAGGAGCCTGAAAAGGCCTGAAAAATACGAGGAGCATGAAAAGGTGTGAAAAATACGAGGAGCCTGAAAAGGCCTGAAAAATACGAGGAGCCAGAAAGGGTGTGAAAAATATGAGGCGCCTGAAAAGGTGTGAAAAATATGAGGAGCCTGAAAAGGTGTGAAAAATATGGGGAGTATGAAAAGACCTGAAATATAGGAGGAGACTGAAAAGGTCTGAAAAATACGAGGAGCCTGAGAATGTGTAAAAAATACGAAGAGCCTGAAAAAGCCTGAAAAATATGAGGAGCTTGAAAAGGCCTGAAAAATACGAGGAGCATGAAAAGGCCTTAAAAATACGAGGAGCCTGAAGAAGCCTGAAAAATATGAGGAGCTTGAAAAGGCCTGAAAAATACGAGGAGCATGAAAAGGCCTGAAAATTACGAGGAGCATAAAAAGGCCCGAAAAAACGAGGAGACTGAAAAGGTGTGAAAAATATGAGGAGCATGAAAAGGTGTGAAAAATACAAGGAGCTTGAAAAGCTGTGAAAAATATGAGGAGCATGAAAAGGTGTGAAAAATACGAGGAGCCTGAAAAGGCCTGAAAAATAAGAGGAGCATAAAAAGGCCTGAAAAAACGAGGAGCCTGAAAAGGTGTGAAAAATACGAGGACCCTGAAAACGCCTGAAATATACGAGGAGCCTGAAAACGTGTGAAAAATACGAGGAGCCTGAAAAGGCCTGAAAAATACAAGGAGCCTGAAAAGGTCTGAAAAATACGAGGAGCCTGAAAAATACAAGGAGACTGAAAGGGTGTGAAAAATATGAGGAACCTAAAAAGG
Source organism: Cervus elaphus (assembly GCF_910594005.1). Taxonomy (NCBI): domain Eukaryota; kingdom Metazoa; phylum Chordata; class Mammalia; order Artiodactyla; family Cervidae; genus Cervus; species Cervus elaphus. The sequence continues at coordinate 329,377 of NC_057838.1, forward strand.
TGTGAAAAATACGACGAGCCTGAAAATGTGTGAAAAATATGGGGAGTATGAAAAGGCCTGAAAAATATGAGGAGCCTGAAAAGGTGTGAAAAATACGAGGAGCCTGAGAATGTGTGAAAAATACGAGGAGCCTGAAAAAGAATGAAAAATACGAGGAGCTAGAAAAGGTGTGAAAAATACGAGGAGCTTGGAAATGCCTGAAAAATACGAGGAGCATGAAAAGGCCTGAAAAATAGAGGAGCATAAAAAGGCCTGAAAAATACGAGGAGCCTGAAAAGGTGTGAAAAATATGAGGAGCTTGAAAAGGTGTGAAAAATACGAGGAGCATGAAAAGGCCTGAAAAATATGAGGAGCCTGAAAAGGTCTGAAAAATACGAGGAGCCTGAAAAATATGAGGAGACTGAAAGGCTGTTAAAAATATGAGGAGCCTGAAAAGGTGTGAAAAATACGAGGAGCCTGAAAATGTGTGAAAAATATGGGGAGCATGAAAAGGCCTGAAAAATACGAGGAGCCTGAAAAGATGTGAAAAATACGAGGAGCCTGAGAATGTGTGAAAAATACGAGGAGCCTGAAAAAGAATGAAAAGTACGAGGAGCTAGAAAAGGTGTGAAAAATTCGAGGAGATTGAAAAGGCCTGAAAAATACGAGGAGCCTGAAAAGGTTTGAAAAATACGAGGAGCCTGAAAAATACGAGGAGACTGAAATGGTGTGAAAAATACGAGGAGCCTGAGAATGTGTGAAAATTACGAGGAGCCTGAAAAGGAATGAAAAGTTCGAAGAGCTTGAAAAGGTGTGAAAAATACGAGGAGCCTGGAATGGCCTGAAAAATACAGGGAGCATGAAAAGGCCTGAAAAATAAGAGGAGCATAAAAAGGCCTGAAAAATACGAGGAGCATGAAAAGGTGTGAAAAGTACGAGGAGCTTGAAAAGGTGTGAAATATACGAGGAGCATGAAAAGGCCTGAAAAATACAAGGATCATGAAAAGGTGTGAAAAATATGAGGAGCCTGAAAAGGCCTGAAAAATACGAGGAGCCTGAAAAGGTATGAAAAATACGAGGAGCCTGATAAGGTCTGAAAAATATGAGGAGCCTGAAAAGGTGTGAAAAATATGAGGAGCCTGAAAAGGTGTGAAAAATACGAGGAGCATGAAAAGGCCTGAAAAATACGAGGAGCATGAAAAGGCCTGAAAAATACGAGGAGCATGAAAAGGCCTGAAAAATACAAGAAGCATGAAAAGGTGTGAAAAATACGAGGAGCATGAGAAGGTGTGAAAAATACGAGTAGCCTGAAAAGGTGTGAAAAATACGAGGAGCCTGAAAAGGTGTGAAAAATACGAGGAGCCTGAAAAGGCCTGAAAAATACTAGGAGCCTGAAAAGGTCTGAAAAATACGAGGAGCCTGAAAAATACGAGACTGAAAGGGTGTGAAAAATATGAGGAGCCTGAAAAGGCCTGAAAAATACGAGGAGCCTGAAAAGGTGTGAAAAATACGAGGAGGCGGAGAATGTGTGAAAAATACGAGGATCCTGAAAAGGAATGAAAAGTACGAGGAGCTTGAAAAGGTGTGAAAAATACGGGGAGCCTGGAAAGGCCTGAAAAATATGAGGAGCATGAAAAGGTATGAAAAATACGAGGAGCCTGATAAGGTCTGAAAAATATGAGGAGCCTGAAAAGGTGTGAAAAATACGAGGAGCCTGAAAAGGTGTGAAAAATGTGGGGAATATGAAAAAGCCTGAAAAATACGAGGAGCCTGAAAAGGTCTGAAAAATACGAGGAGCCTGAAAAGGTCTGAAAAATACGAGGAGCCTGAGAATGTGTGAAAAATACGAGGAGCACGAAAAGGCCTGAAAAATACAAGGAGCATGAAAACGCCTGAAAGATACGAGGAGCATGAAAAGGCCTGAAAAATACGAGGAGCATGAAAAGGCCTGAAAAATACGAGGAGCATGAAAAGGTGTGAAAAATACGAGTAGTCTGAAAAGGTGTGAAAAATACGAGGAGCCTGAAATGGTGTGAAAATACGAGGAGCATGAAAAGACCTGAAAAATACGAGGAGCCTGAGAATGTGTAAAAAATACGAGGAGCCTAAAAAGGCCTGAAAAATACGAGGAGCCTGAAAAGGCCTGAAAAATACGAGGAGCATGAAAAGTGTGAAAAATACGAGGAGCCTGAAAAGGCTTGAAAAATACGAGGAGCCTGCAAAGGCGTGAAAAATACGAGGAGCATGAAAAGTTGTGAAAAATACTAGGAACCTGAAAAGGCTTGAAAAATACGAGGAGCCTGAAAAGGCGTGAAAAATACGAGGAGCATGAAAAGTGTGAAAAATACGAGGAGCCAGAAAAGGCCTGAAAAATACGAGGAGCTTGAAAACGCCTGAAAAATACGAGGAGCATGAAAAGGTGTGAAAAATACTAGGAACCTGAAAACGCCTGAAAGATACGAGTAGCATGAAAAGGCCTGAAAAATACGAGGGGCATGAAAAGTGTGAAAAATACGAGGAGCCTGAAAAAGCCTGAAAAATACGAGGAGCATGAAAAGGTATGAAATATACGAGGAGCTTGAAAAGGCGTGAAAAATACAAGGGGCCTGAAAAGGCCTAAAGAATACGAGGAGCATGAAAGAGTGTGAAAAATATGAGGAGCCTGAAGAGGTGTGAAAAATACGAGGAGCCTGAAAAGGTGTGAAAAATATGGGGAGTATGAAAAGGCGTGAAAAATACGAGGAGCCTGAGAAGGTGCGAAAAATTCGAGGAGCCTGAGAAGGTGTGAAAAATACGAGGAGCCTGAAAAGGCCTGAAAATACGAAGAGCATGAAAAGGTGTGAAAAATACGAGGAGCTTGAAAAGGTGTGAAAAATATGCGGAGCATGAAAAGGTGTGAAAAACACGAGGAGCCTGAAAAGGCCTGAAAAATAAGAGGAGCATAAAAAGGCCTGAAAAAACGAGGAGACTGAAAAGGTGTGAAAAATACGAGGAGCCTGAGAATGTGTGAAAAATACGAGGAGCCTGAAAAAGAATGAAAAATACGAGGAGCTAGAAAAGGTGTGAAAAATACGAGGAGCTTGGAAATGCCTGAAAAATACGAGGAGCATGAAAAGGCCTGAAAAATATGAGGAGCCTGAAAAGGTCTGAAAAATACGAGGAGCCTGAAAAATATGAGGAGACTGAAAGGCTGTTAAAAATATGAGGAGCCTGAAAAGGTGTGAAAAATACGAGGAGCCTGAAAATGTGTGAAAAATATGGGGAGTATGAAAAGGCCTGAAAAATACGAGGAGCCTGAAAAGGTGTGAAAAATACGAGGAGCCTGAGAATGTGTGAAAAATACGAGGAGCCTGAAAAAGAATGAAAAGTACGAGGAGCTAGAAAAGGTGTGAAAAATTCGAGGAGATTGAAAAGGCCTGAAAAATACGAGGAGCCTGAAAAGGTCTGAAAAATACGAGGAGCCTGATAAGGTCTGAAAAATACGAGGAGCCTGAAAAGGTGTGAAAAATACGAGGAGCCTGAAAAGGCCTGAAAAATACTAGGAGCCTGAAAAGGTCTGAAAAATACGAGGAGCCTGAAAAATACGAGGAGACTGAAAGGGTGTGAAAAATATGAGGAGCCTGAAAAGGTGTGAAAAATACGAGGAGCCTGAAAATATGTGAAAAATATGGGGAGTATGAAAAGGCCTGAAAAATACGAGGAGCCTGAAAAGGTGTGAAAAATAGGAGGAGCCTGAAAAGGTGTGAAAAATACGAGGAGCCTGAAAAGATGTGAAAAATATGAGGAGGCTGAAAATGTGTGAAAAATCCGAGGAGCATGAAAAGGCCGGAAAAATACGAGGAGCATGAAAAGGCCTGAAAAATACAAGGAGCATGAAAAGGTATGAAAAATACAAGTCGCCTGAAAAGGTGTGAAAAATACGAGGAGCCTGAAAAGATGTGAAAAATACGAGGAGCCTGAAAATGTGTGAAAAATCCGAGGAGCATGAAAAGGCCGGAAAAATACGAGGAGCATGAAAAGGCCTGAAAAAAACGAGGAGCCTGAAAAGGCCTGAAAAATATGAGGAGCTTGAAAAGGTGTGAAAAATACGAGGAGCCTGAAAAGGCCTTAAACTTACGAGGAGCATGAAAAGGCCTGAAAAATACGAGGAGCCTATAATGGCCTGTAAAATACGAGGAGCATGAAAAGGCCTGAAAAATACAAGGAGCCTGAAAATGCCTGAAAAATACGAGGAGCCTGAAAAGGTGTGAAAAATACCAGGAGCCTGAAAATGTGTTTAAAATACGAGGAGCATGAAAAGCCTTGAAAAATACGAGGAGCCTGAAAAGGTGTGAAAAATACGAGTCGCCTGAAAATGTGTGAAAAATACGAGGAGCCTGAAAAGGTGTGAAAAATACGAGGAGCCTGAAAAGGTGTGAAAAATGCGAGGAGCATGTAAAGGTGTGAAAAATACGAGGAGCCTGAAAAGGTGTGAAAAATACGAGGACCCTGAAATGCCTGAAAATTACGAGAAGCCTGAAAAGGTGTGAAAAATACGAGGAGCATGAAAGGGTGTGAAAAATATGAGGAGCCTGAAAAGGTGTGAAAAATACGAGGAGCCTGACAATGCGTGAAAAATTCGAGGAGCATGAAAAGGCCTAAAAAATACGAGGAGAATGAAAAGGCGTGAAAAATACGAGGAGCCTGAAGTGGTGTGAAAAATAAGAGGAGCATGAAAAGGTGTGAAAAATAAGAGGAGCCTGAAAAGGTGTGTAAAATACGAGGAGCATGAAAGGCCTGAAAAATATGAGGAGCATTAAAAGGGCTGAAAAATACGAGGAGCCTGAAAAGGTGTGAAAAATACGAGGAGCAATAAAGACCTGAAAAATATGAGGAGCATGAAAAGGGCTGAAAAATACGAGGAGCCTGAAAAGGTGTGAAAAATACGAGGAGCAATAAAGACCTGAAAAATATGAGGAGCATGAAAAGGCCTGAAAAATAAGACGAGCATAAAAAGTCCTGAAAAATTCGAGGCGCCTGAAAAGGTGTGAAAAGTACGAGGAGCTTGAAAAGGTGTGAAAAATATGAGGAGCATGAAAAGGCCTGAAAAATACGAGGAGCATGAAAAGGTGTGAGAAATACGAGGAGCCTGAAGTGGTGTGACAAATACGAGGAGCATGAAAAGGTGTGAAAAATATGAGGAGCCTGAAAAGATGTGAAAAATACGAGGAGCATGAAAAGGCCTGAAAAAATGAGGAGCATGAAAAGGCGTGAAAAATACGAAGAGCCTGAAAAGCCCTGAAAAATACGAGGAGCCTGAAAAGGTGAGAAAAATTCAAGGAGCCTGAAAATGTGTGAAAAATACGAGGAACATGAAAAGGTGTGAAAAATACAAGGAGCATGAAAAGCTGTGAAATATACGAGGAGCAAAATGGTGTGAAAAATACGAGGAGCAAGAAAACGTGTGAAAAATACGAGGAGCATGAAAAGGTGTGAAAAATACGAGGAGCATGAAAAGGCCTGAAAAATACGAAGAGCTCGAAAAGGTCTGAAATATACGAGGAGCATGAAAAGGTGTTGAAAATACGAGGAGCATGAAAAGCTCTGAAAAATACGAGTAGTATGAAAATGTGTGAAAAATATGAGGAGCATGAAAAGGTTTGAAAAATACGAGGAGCTTGAAAAGGCCTGAAAAATTCGAGGTGCATGAAAAGGTGTGAAAAATACTCGGAGACTGAACAGGCCTGAAAAATACGAGGAGCCTGAAAAGGCCTGAAAAATACGAGCAGCATGAAAAGGTGTGAAAAATACGAGGAGCCTTAAAGGTGTGAAAAGTACGAGGAGCATGAAAAGACCTGAAAAATATGAGGAGCATGAAAAGGTCTGAAAAATAAGAGGAGCATAAAAAGTCCTGAAAAATACGAGGAGCCTGAAAAGGTGTGAAAAATACGAGGAACATGAAAAGACCTGAAATATATGAGGAGCATGAAAAGGCCTGAAAAATAAGACGAGCATAAATAGGCCTGAAAATTACGAGGAGCCTGAAAAGGTGTGAAGAATACGAGGAGCTTGAAAAGGTGTGAAAAATACGAGGAACTTGAAAAGGCCTGAAAAATACGAGGAGAATGAAATGCCGTGAAAAATACGAGGAGCCTGTAAAGGTGTGAAAAATAAGAGGAGCATGGAAAGGTGTGAAAAATAAGAGGAGCCTGAAAAGGTGTGAAAAATATGAGGAGCATGAAAAGGCCTGAAAAATATGAGGAGCATTAAAAGGCCTGAAAAATACGAGGAGCCTGAAAAGGTGTGAAAAATACGAGGAGCATGAAAAGACCTGAAAAATATGAGGAGCATTAAAAGGCCTGAAAAATACGAGGAGCTGAAAAGGTGTGAAAAATACGAGGAGACGGAAAAGGTGTGAAATATACGAGGAGCATGAAAAGGCATGAATAATACGAAGAGCATGAAAAGGTGTGAAAAATAGGAGGAGCCTGAAAAGGTGTGAAAAATATGAGGAGCACGAAAAGGTGTGAAAAATACGAGGAGCCTGAAAAGGCCTGAAAAATACGAGGAGCATGAAAAGGCCAGCAAAATACGAGGAGCATGAAAAGACCTGAAAAATGCGAGGAGCATGAAAAGGCCTGAAAAATACGAGAAGCCTGAAAAGGTGTGAAAAATACGAGGATCATGAAAAGGCCTGAAAAATACAAGGAGCATGAAAAGGTATGAAAAATACAAGTCGCCTGAAAAGGTGTGAAAAATACGAGGAGCCTGAAAAGATGTGAAAAATACGAGGAGCTTGAAAATGTGTGAAAAATCCGAGGAGCATGAAAAGGCCGGAAAAATACGAGGAGCATGAAAAGGCCTGAAAAAGACGAGGAGCCTGAAAAGGCCTGAAAAATATGAGGAGCTTGAAAAGGTGTGAAAAATACGAGGAGCCTGAAAAGGCCTTAAACAAACGAGGAGCATGAAAAGGCCTGAAAAATACGAGGAGCCTATAAAGGCCTGTAAAATACGAGGAGCATGAAAAGGCCTGAAAAATACAAGGAGCCTGAAAATGCCTGAAAAATACGAGGAGCCTGAAAAGGTGTGAAAAATACCAAGAGCCTGAAAAGGTGTTTAAAATATGAGGAGCATGAAAAGCCTTGAAAAATACGAGGAGCCTGAAAAGGTGTGAAAAATACGCATCGCCTGAAAATGTGTGAAAAATACGAGGAGCCTGAAAAGGTTTGAAAAATATGAGGAGCATGAAACAGTGTGAAAAATACGAGGAGCCTGAAAAGGCCTGAAAAATACGAGGAGCATGAAAAGGCCTGCAAAATACGAGGAGCATTTAAAGGCCTGAAAAATATCAGGAGCATGAAAAGGCCTGAAAAATACGAGGAGCATGAAAAGCCATGAAAAATACGAGGAGCCTGGAAAGGTGAGAAAAATACAAGGAGCCTGAAAATGTGTGAAAAATACGAGGAGCATGAAAAGGTGTGAAAAATACGAGGAACCGGAAAATGTGTGAAAAATAAGAGGAGCATGAAAAGGCATGAAAAATACGAGTAGCCTGAAAAGGTGTGAAAAATACCAGGAGCCTGAAAAGGTGTTTAAAATATGAGGAGCATGAAAAGCCTTGAAAAATACGAGGAGCCTGAAAAGGTGTGAAAAATACGCATCACCTGAAAATGTGTGAAAAATGCGAGGAGCCTGAAAAGGTTTGAAAAATATGAGGAGCATGAAATGGTGTGAAAAATACGAGGAGCCTGAAAAGGCCTGAAAAATACGAGGAGCATGAAAAGGCCTGCAAAACACGAGGAGCATTTAAAGGCCTGAAAAATATCAGGAGCATGAAAAGGCCTGAAAAATACGAGGAGCATGAAAAGCCCTGAAAAATACGAGGAGCCTGGAAAGGTGAGAAAAATACAAGGAGCCTGAAAATGTGTGAAAAATACGAGGAGCATGAAAAGGTGTGAAAAATGCAAGGAGCATGAAACGGTGTGAAAAATGCAAGGAGCCTGAAAAGGTGAGAAAAATACGAGGTTCTTGAAAAGGTGTGAAAAATACGAGGAGCATGAAAAGGTGTGAAAACTACGAGGAGCCTGAAAAGGTGTGAAAAATACAAGGAGCATGAAAATGCCTGAAAAATACGAGGAGCATGAAAAGGCCTGAAAAATACGAGGAGCCTGAAAAGGTGTGAAAAATACGAGGAGCATGAAAAAGCCTGAAAGAAACGAGGAGCATGAAAAGGCCTGAAAAATACGAAGAGCCTGACAAGGTGTGAAAGATACGAGGAGCCTGAAAAGGTGTGAAAAATACGAGGTTCTTGAAAAGGTGTGAAAAATTGGAGGAGCCTGAAAAGGTGTGAAAAATACGAGGAGCATGAAAAGACCTGAAATATATGAGGAGCATGAAAAGGCCTGAAAAATAAGAAGAGCATAAAAAGGCCTGAAAATTACGAGGAGCCTGAAAAGGTGTGAAGAATACGAGGAGCTTGAAAAGGTGTGAAAAATACGAGGAACATGAAAAGGCCTGAAAAATATGAGGAGAATGAAAATGCGTGAAAAATACGAGGAGCCTGAAGTGGTGTGGAAAATAAGAGGAGCATGAAAAGGTGTGAAAAATAAGAGGAGCCTGAAAAGGTGTGTAAAATACGAGGAGCATGAATGGCCTGAAAAATATGAGGAGCATTAAAAGGCCTGAAAAATACGAGGAGCCTGAAAAGGTGTGAAAAATACGAGGAGCATGAAAAGACCTGAAAAATATGAGGAACCTGAAAAGATGTGAAAAATACGAGGAGCATGAAAAGGCCTGAAAAATGAGGAGCATGAAAAGGCGTGAAAAATACGAAGAGCCTGAAAAGCCCTGAAAAATACGAGGAGCCTGAAAAGGTGAGAAAAATTCAAGGAGCCTGAAAATGTGTGAAAAATACGAGGAACATGAAAAGGTGTGAAAAATACAAGGAGCATGAAAAGTTGTGAAATATACGAGGAGCAAAATGGTGTGAAAAATACGAGGAGCATGAAAACGTGTGAAAAATACGAGGAGCATGAAAAGGTGTGAAAAATACGAGGAGCATGAAAAGGCCTGAAAAATACGAAGAGCTCGAAAAGGTCTGAAATATACGAGGAGCATGAAAAGGTGTTGAAAATACGAGGAGCATGAAAAGCTCTGAAAAATACGAGTAGTATGAAAATGTGTGAAAAATATGAGGAGCATGAAAAGGTTTGAAAAATACAAGGAGCTTGAAAAGGCCTGAAAAATTCGAGGTGCATGAAAAGGTGTGAGAAATACGAGGAGCCTGAAGTGGTGTGACAAATACGAGGAGCATGAAAAGGTGTGAAAAATATGAGGAGCCTGAAAAGATGTGAAAAATACGAGGAGCATGAAAAGGCCTGAAAAAATGAGGAGCATGAAAAGGCGTGAAAAATACGAAGAGCCTGAAAAGCCCTGAAAAATACGAGGAGCCTGAAAAGGTGAGAAAAATTCAAGGAGCCTGAAAATGTGTGAAAAATACGAGGAACATGAAAAGGTGTGAAAAATACAAGGAGCATGAAAAGCTGTGAAATATACGAGGAGCAAAATGGTGTGAAAAATACGAGGAGCATGAAAACGTGTGAAAAATACGAGGAGCATGAAAAGGTGTGAAAAATACGAGGAGCATGAAAAGGCCTGAAAAATACGAAGAGCTCGAAAAGGTCTGAAATATACGAGGAGCATGAAAAGGTGTTGAAAATACGAGGAGCATGAAAAGCTCTGAAAAATACGAGTAGTATGAAAATGTGTGAAAAATATGAGGAGCATGAAAAGGTTTGAAAAATACGAGGAGCTTGAAAAGGCCTGAAAAATTCGAGGTGCATGAAAAGGTGTGAAAAATACTCGGAGACTGAACAGGCCTGAAAAATACGAGGAGCCTGAAAAGGCCTGAAAAATACGAGCAGCATGAAAAGGTGTGAAAAATACGAGGAGCCTTAAAGGTGTGAAAAATACGAGGAGCATGAAAAGACCTGAAAAATATGAGGAGCATGAAAAGGTCTGAAAAATAAGAGGAGCATAAAAAGTCCTGAAAAATACGAGGAGCCGGAAAAGGTGTGAAAAATACGAGGAGCCTGAAAAGGTGTGAAAAATACGAGGAGCATGAAAAGACCTGAAATATATGAGGAGCATGAAAAGGCCTGAAAAATAAGACGAGCATAAATAGGCCTGAAAATTACGAGGAGCCTGAAAAGGTGTGAAGAATACGAGGAGCTTGAAAAGGTGTGAAAAATACGAGGAACTTGAAAAGGCCTGAAAAATACGAGGAGAATGAAATGCCGTGAAAAATATGAGGAGCCTGTAAAGGTGTGAAAAATAAGAGGAGCATGGAAAGGTGTGAAAAATAAGAGGAGCCTGAAAAGGTGTGAAAAATATGAGGAGCATGAAAAGGCCTGAAAAATATGAGGAGCATTAAAAGGCCTGAAAAATACGAGGAGCCTGAAAAGGTGTGAAAAATACGAGGAGCATGAAAAGACCTGAAAAATATGAGGAGCATTAAAAGGCCTGAAAAATACGAGGAGCTGAAAAGGTGTGAAAAATACGAGGAGACGGAAAAGGTGTGAAATATACGAGGAGCATGAAAAGGCATGAAAAATACGAAGAGCATGAAAAGGTGTGAAAAATAGGAGGAGCCTGAAAAGGTGTGATAAATACGAGGAGACGGAAAAGGTGTGAAATATACGAGGAGCATGAAAAGGCATGAAAAATACGAAGAGCATGAAAAGGTGTGAAAAATAGGAGGAGCCTGAAAAGGTGTGAAAAATATGAGGAGCACGAAAAGGTGTGAAAAATACGAGGAGCCTGAAAAGGCCTGAAAAATACGAGGAGCATGAAAAGGCCAGCAAAATACGAGGAGCATGAAAAGACCTGAAAAATGCGAGGAGCATGAAAAGGCCTGAAAAATACGAGAAGCCTGAAAAGGTGTGAAAAATACGAGGATCATGAAAAGGCCTGAAAAATACAAGGAGCATGAAAAGGTATGAAAAATACAAGTCGCCTGAAAAGGTGTGAAAAATACGAGGAGCCTGAAAAGATGTGAAAAATACGAGGAGCTTGAAAATGTGTGAAAAATCCGAGGAGCATGAAAAGGCCGGAAAAATACGAGGAGCATGAAAAGGCCTGAAAAAGACGAGGAGCCTGAAAAGGCCTGAAAAATATGAGGAGCTTGAAAAGGTGTGAAAAATACGAGGAGCCTGAAAAGGCCTTAAACATACGAGGAGCATGAAAAGGCCTGAAAAATACGAGGAGCCTATAAAGGCCTGTAAAATACGAGGAGCCTGAAAAGGTGTGAAAAATACCAGGAGCCTGAAAAGGTGTGAAAAATGCAAGGAGCATGAAAAGGTGTGAAAAATGCAAGGAGCCTGAAAAGGTGAGAAAAATACGAGGTTCTTGAAAAGGTGTGAAAAATACGAGGAGCATGAAAAGGTGTGAAAAATACGAGGAGCCTGAAAAGGTGTGAAAAATACAAGGAGCATGAAAATGCCTGAAAAATACGAGGAGCATGAAAAGGCCTGAAAAATACGAGGAGCCTGAAAAGGTGTGAAAAATACGAGGAGCATGAAAAAGCCTGAAAGAAACGAGGAGCATGAAAAGGCCTGAAAAATACGAAGAGCCTGACAAGGTGTGAAAGATACGAGGAGCCTGAAAAGGTGTGAAAAATACGAGGTTCTTGAAAAGGTGTGAAAAATTGGAGGAGCCTGAAAAGGTGTGAAAAATACGAGGAGCATGAAAAGACCTGAAATATATGAGGAGCATGAAAAGGCCTGAAAAATAAGATGAGCATAAAAAGGCCTGAAAATTACGAGGAGCCTGAAAAGGTGTGAAGAATACGAGGAGCTTGAAAAGGTGTGAAAAATACGAGGAACATGAAAAGGCCTGAAAAATACGAGGAGAATGAAAATGCGTGAAAAATACGAGGAGCCTGAAGTGGTGTGGAAAATAAGAGGAGCATGAAAAGGTGTGAAAAATAAGAGGAGCCTGAAAAGGTGTGTAAAATACGAGGAGCATGAATGGCCTGAAAAATATGAGGAGCATTAAAAGGCCTGAAAAATACGAGGAGCCTGAAAAGGTGTGAAAAATACGAGGAGCATGAAAAGACCTGAAAAATATGAGGAGCCTGAAAAGATGTGAAAAATACGAGGAGCATGAAAAGGCCTGAAAAATGAGGAGCATGAAAAGGTGTGAAGAATACGAAGAGCCTGAAAAGCCCTGAAAAATACAAGGAGCCTGAAAAGGTGAGAAAAATTCAAGGAGCCTGAAAATGTGTGAAAAATACGAGGAACATGAAAAGGTGTGAAAAATACAAGGAGCATGAAAAGTTGTGAAATATACGAGGAGCAAAATGGTGTGAAAAATACGAGGAGCATGAAAACGTGTGAAAAATACGAGGAGCATGAAAAGGTGTGAAAAATACGAGGAGCATGAAAAGGCCTGAAAAATACGAAGAGCTCGAAAAGGTCTGAAATATACGAGGAGCATGAAAAGGTGTTGAAAATACGAGGAGCATGAAAAGCTCTGAAAAATACGAGTAGTATGAAAATGTGTGAAAAATATGAGGAGCATGAAAAGGTTTGAAAAATACAAGGAGCTTGAAAAGGCCTGAAAAATTCGAGGTGCATGAAAAGGTGTGAAAAATACTCGGAGACTGAACAGGCCTGAAAAATACGAGGAGCCTGAAAAGGCCTGAAAAATACGAGCAGCATGAAAAGGTGTGAAAAATACGAGGAGCCTTAAAGGTGTGAAAAGTACGAGGAGCATGAAAAGACCTGAAAAATATGAGGAGCATGAAAAGGTCTGAAAAATAAGAGGAGCACAAAAAGTCCTGAAAAATACGAGGAGCCTGAAAAGGTGTGAAAAATACGAGGAGCCTGAAAAGGTGTGAAAAGTACGAGGAGCATGAAAAGACCTGAAATATATGAGGAGCATGAAAAGGCCTGAAAATTACGAGGAGCCTGAAAAGGTGTGAAGAATACGAGGAGCTTGAAAAGGTGTGAAAAATACGAGGAACTTGAAAAGGCCTGAAAAATACGAGGAGAATGAAATGGCGTGAAAAATACGAGGAGCCTGTAAAGGTGTGAAAAATAAGAGGAGCATGGAAAGGTGTGAAAAATAAGAGGAGCCTGAAAAGGTGTGAAAAATATGAGGAGCATGAAAAGGCCTGAAAAATATGAGGAGCATTAAAAGGCCTGAAAAATACGAGGAGCCTGAAAAGGTGTGAAAAATACCAGGAGCATGAAAAGACCTGAAAATTATGAGGAGCATGAAAAGGCCTGAAAAATAAGACGAGCATAAAAAGTCCTGAAAAATTTGAGGCGCCTGAAAAGTTGTGAAAAATACGAGGAGCTTGAAAAGGTGTGAAAAATACGAGGAGCATGAAAAGGCCTGAAAAATACGAGGAGCATGAAAAGCTCTGAGAAATACGAGGAGCCTGAAATGGTGTGCAAAATACGAGGAGCATGAAAAGGTGTGAAAAATACGAGGACATGAAAAGGTGTGAAAAATACAAGGAGCCTAAAAGGTGAGAAAAATACGAGAAGAATGAAAAGTCCTGAAAAATATGAGGAGCATGAAAAGTTGTGAAAAATATGAACAGCATGAAAAGGTGTGAAAAATACAAGGAGCATGAAAAGCTGTGAAATATACGAGGAGCATTACAAGGTGTGAAAAATACGTTGAGCACTAAAAGTTGTGAAAAATATGAAGAGCATTTTAAGGAGTGAAAAATTCGAAGAGCAGGAAAAGGTGTGAAATATTCGAAGAGCATGACAAGCTGTGAAAAATCCGAGGAGCATGAAAAGGCGTGAAAAATATGAGGAGCATGAAAAGGTGGGAAAATAAGAAGAGCATGAAAAGGTCTGAAAAATACGAGGAGCCTGAAAAGGTGTGAAAAATCCGAGGAGCATGACAACGTGTGAAAAATATGAAAAGCATGAAAAGGTCTGAAAAATACGAGGAACTGGAAAAGGTGTGAAAAATACGAAGAGCATGAAAAGGTCTGAAAAATACGAGGAGCACGAAAAGGTGTGAAAAATTCGAAGAGCAGGCAAAGGTGTGAAAAATACGAGGAGCATGAAAAGGTGTGAAATATACAAGGAGCCTGACAAGGTCTGAAATATACGATGAGCGTGAAAAGTCCTGAAAAACACGAGGAGCATGAAAAGGTGTGAAAAATACGAGGAGCATGAAAAGGCCTAAAAAATACGAGTTGCTTGAAAAGAACTGAAAAATACGAAAAGCACGAAAATGTCTGAAAAACATGACGAACACAAAAAGGTCTGAAAAATACGAGGAACACGAAAAGGTGTGAATAATACGAGGAGCATGAAAAGGTCTGAAAAATATTAGATCATGTGAAGGTCTGAAAAATACGAATAGCACAAAAAGATGTGAAAAATAGGAGGGGAATGAAAAGGTCTGAAAAATACGAAGAGCACAAACACGTGTGAAAAATAGGAGGAGCACGAAAAGGTTGAAAAATACGAGGAGCATGAAAAGGTTTGAGAAATTCGAGGAGCATGAAAAGGTCCGAAAAATACAAAGAGCATGAAAAGGTGTGAAAAATACGAGGAGTATGGAAACGTGTGAATGATTAGAGGAGCATGTAAAGGTGTGAAAAATATGAGGAGCATGAAAAGATGTGAAAAATATGAGGAGCATGAAAAGGTGTGAAAAATACGAGGAGCATGAAAAGGTGTGAAAAATACGTGGAGCATGAAAAGGTGTGAAAAATAGGAGGAGCATGAAAAGTGGTGAAAAGTACGAGGAGCATGAAAAGGTCTGAGAAATGGAAGGAGCATAAAAAGTTCTGAAAAATACGAGGAACATTAAAAGGTGTGAAAAATAGGTGGAGCATGAAAAGGAGTGCAAAATACAAGGAGCATGATAAGGTGTGAAAAATACCAGGAACATGAAAAGGTGTGAAAAATATGAAGAACACGAAAAGGTCTGAAAAATATGAGGAGCTTGAAAAGGTGTGAAAAATACGAGGAGCAAGAAAAGGTGTGAAAAATATGAAGAGCATGAAAAAGCCTGAAAAACAGGAGGAGGATAAAAAGGTCTGAAAAATACGAGGAGCATGAGAAAGTCTGAAAAATATGAAGAGCCTGAAAAGGTGTGAAAAATATGCAGAGCATGAAAAGATCTGAAAAATATGAAGAGCAGGAAAAGGTGTGAAAAATATGAAGAGCATGAAAAGGTCTGAGAAATACGAGGAGCATGAAAAGGTGTGAAAAATATGAGGAGGATGAAAAGGTGTGAAAATACGAGGAACATGGAAAGGTCTGAGAAACATGAGGAGCATGAAAAGGTCTGAAAAATACGAGGAGCATGAAAAAGTCTGAGATATACGAGGAGCATGAAAAAGTCTGAAACATACGAGGAGCATGAAAAGGTCTGAAAAATAAGAAGAGCTTGAAAAGGTGTGAAAACTACGAAGAACACGAAAAGGTGTGAAAAATATGAAGACCTTGAAAAGGTCTGAAAAATATGAACAGCCTGGAAAGGTGTGAAAGAATGAAGAGCAGGAAAAAGTGTGAAAAATATGAGGAGCATGAAAAGGCCAGAAAAATAGGAGGAGTATAAAAATGTCTGAAAAATACGAGGAACAGGAAAAGGTCTGAAAAATAAGAGGAACATGAAAAGGTGTGAAAAATATGAAGAGCATGAAAAGGTCTGAACAATAGGAAGAGCCTGATAAGTGAGAAAAATATGAGGAGCACGAAAAGACCTGAAAAATATGAAGAGCAAGAAAAGATGTGAAAAATACGAGGAGCATGAAAAGGTCTGAGAAATAAGAGGAACATGAAAAGGTGTGAAAAATATGAAGAGCATGAAAAGGTCTGAACAATAGGAAGAGCCTAAACAGGTGAGAAAAGAATGAAGAGTAAGAAAAGTTGTGAAAAATAGGAAGAGCACGTAAAGGTTGAAAAATATGAGGAGCATGAAAAGGTTTGAGAAATTCGAGGAGCATGAAAAGGTCCGAAAAATACAAAGAGCATGAAAAGGTGTGAAAAATACGAGGAGTATGGAAACGTGTGAATGATTAGAGGAGCATGAAAAGGTGTGAAAAATATGAGGAGCATGAAAAGGTGTGAAAAATACAGGAGCAAGAAAAGGTGTGAAAAATACGAGGAGCAAGAAAAGGTCTGAAAAATACGAGGAGCATGAAAAGGTGTAAAAAATACGAGGAGCATAAAAAGGTGTGAAAAATACGGGAAGAATGAAAAGGTGTGAAATATACGAGGAGCAAAAAAGGTGTGAAAAATACGAGGAGCATGAAAACGTGTGAAAAATATGAGGAGCATGAAAAGGTGTGAAAAATACGAGGAGCATGAAAAGGTCTGAAAAATACGAAGAGCACGAAAAGGTCTAAATATACGAGGAGCATGAAAAGCTCTAAAAAATACAAGTAGTATGAAAATGTGTGAAAAATATGAGGACCATGAAAAGGTGTGAAAAATACGTGGAGCATGAAAAGGTGTTAAAAGTAGGAGGAGCATGAAAAGGTTTTGAAAATGCAAGGAGCATGAAAAGCTCTGAAAAATACGAGTAGTATGAAAATGTGTGAAAAATTCGAGGAGCATGAAAAGGTGTGAAAAATACATTTCGCATGAAAAGGTCTGAAAAACACGAGGAGCATGAAAAGGTGTGAAAAATTCTAGGAGTATGAAAAGTTGTGAAACGACGAGCATGAAAAAGTGTGAAAAATACGAGGAGCATGAAAAGGAGTGAAATATACGAGGAGTATGAAACGGTGTGAAGAATACGAGCAGCATGAAATGGTGTGAAAAATACAAATACCATGAAATGGTGTGAAGAATACGAGGAGCATGAAAATGTGTGAAAAATATGAAAAGCACGAAAATGTCTGACATATATGAAGAGCACGAAAAGGTCTGAAATATACGAAGAGCACGAAAAGGTGTGAAAAATAGGAGGTGCATGAAAAGGTCTGAAAAATACGAAGAGCACGAAAAGGTGTGAAAAATAGAGGAGCACGAAAACGTGTGAAAAATACGAGGAGCATGAAAATGTTTGAAAAATACTAAGGTCATGAAAAGGTGTGAAAAATACCAGGAGCATGAAAAGGTCTGAAAAATACGAAGAGCCCGAAAATATGTGAAAAATAGGAGGAGCACGAAAAGGTGTGAAAAATACGCAGCTCATGAAAAGGTCTGAAAAACACGAGGAGCATGAAAAGGCGTGAAAAATTCTAGGATTATGAAAAGTTGTGAAACTACGAGCATGAAAAAGTGTGAAAAATATGAGGAGCATGAAAAGGTGTGAAAAATACGAGGAGTATGAAAAGGTGTGAAGAAAACGAGCAGCATGAAAAGGTGTGAAAAATACAACCAGCATGAAAAGTTCTGAGAAATACGAGGAGCATGAAAAGGTCTGAAAAATACGAGGAGCATAAGAAGGTGTGAAAAGTAGGAGGAGCACGAAAAGGTGTGAAAAATAAGAGGAGACTTAAAAGGTCTGAAAAGTATTAAGAGCCTGAACAGCTGTGAAAATATGGAGAGCATGAAAAGGTATGAAAAATATGAAAAGCACGAAAAGGTCTGAAAAATATGAAGAGCACGAAAAGGTATGAAAAATAAGAGGAGCACGAAAAGTTGGGAAAAATACGAGGAGCCTGAAAAGGTTTGAAAAATACGAGGAGGATGAAAAGGTCTGAAAAATATGAAGAGCCCAAAAACGTATGAAAAATAGGAGTAGAAGGAAAAGGTGTGAAAAATACGCGGAGCATGAAAAGTTGTGAAAAACACGAGAAGCATGAAAAAGCGAGAAAAATACGAACAGACCGAAAAGGTGTGAAAAATAGAAGGAGCACGAAAAGGTGTGAAAAATACGCGGCGCATGAAAAGGTCTGAAAAACACGAGGAGCATGAAACGGTGTGAAAATTCTAGGAGTATGATAAGTTGTGAAAACTACGGGCATTAAAAAGTGTGAAAAATGCGAGGAGCATGAAAAGGTCTGAAAAATACTAAGAGCAGGAAAAGGTCTGAAAAATATGAAGAGCATGAAAAGGTCTGACAAACACGAGGAGCATGAAAAAGTCTGAAAAATACGAGGAGCTTGAAAAGGTCTGAGTAATAAGAGGAGAATGAAAAGGTCTGAAAAATACGAGGAGCATGAAAAGGTGTAAAAACGACGAGGAGCATGAAAAGTTGAGAAAAATACGAGGAGCATGAAAATGTCTGAAAAACACGAAGAGAATGAAAAAGTCTGAAAAATATGAAGAGTCTGAAAAGGTGTGAAAAATATGAAGAACATATAAAGGTCTGAAGAATATGAAGAGCACGAAAATGTGTGAAAAATAGGAGCAGTACGTAAAGGTGTGAAAAATACGAGGAGCATGAAAAGGTCTGACAAATACGAGGAGCATGAAAAGGTGTGAAAAATATGAGGGACATGAAAAGGTGTGAAAAACACGAGGAGCATGAAAAGGTCTGAAAAATACTAAGAGCATGAAAAGGTCTGAAAAACACGAGGAGCATGAAAAAGTCTGAAAAATACGAGGAGCTTGAAAAGGTCTGGGAAATACGAGGAGAATGAAAAGGTCTGACAAATACGAGGAGCATGAAAAGGTGTGAAAATGACGAGGAGCATGAAAAGCCTGTGAAAAATATGAGGAGCATGAAAAAGTCTGAAAAATATGAAGAGCCTGAAAATGTGTGAAAAATATGAAGAACATATAAATGTCTGACAAATACGAGGAGCATGAAAAGGTGTGAAAAATACAAGGAGAATGAAAAGGTTTGAAGAATAGAGAAGCATGGAAAGGTGTGAAAAATAAGACGAACAAGAAAAGGTGTGAAAAAAAGGAGTAGCGCGAAAAGGTGTAAAAAATATGAGGAGCATGAAAAGGTGTGAAATATACGAGCTGCATGAAAACGTGTGAAAAATACGTGGAGCATGAAAAGACCTGAGAAATTGGAGGAGCATAAAAAGATCTGAAAAATACGAGGAGCATGAAAAGGTCTGAAAAATACGAGGAGCAAGAAAAGTTGTGAAAAATAGGAGGAGCACGAAAACGTGTGAAAAATATGAGGAGCACGAGAAGGTCTGAAAAATACGATGAGCAAGAAAGGGTGTGAAAAATATGAAGAGCACAAAAGTTCTGAAAAATATAAAGAGCATGAAAAGGTGTGAAAACTATGAAGAGCATGAAAAGTTCTGAAAAATATGAGGAGCACGAAAAGGAGTGAAAAATAGGAGGAGCACGAAAAGGTGTGAAAAATACGAGGATCATGAAAAGTTGTGAAAAATATGAGGAGCACGAGAAGATGTGAAAAATACGAGGAGCACAAAAAGTTGTGAAAAATACGAGGAGCATGGAAATGAGTGAAAAATACAAGGACCATGAAAAGGTATGAAAAATACGACGAGCATGAAAAGGTGTCAAATATTCGAAGAGCGTGAAAAGGTGTGAAAAATATGAAGAGCGTGAAAAGGTCTGAAAAATACGAGGAGCGTGAAAAGGTCTGAAAAATACGAGGAGAATGAAGGTGTGAAAAATACGAGGAACATGAAAAGGTCTGAAAAATACTAAGAGCATGAAAAGGTCTGAAAAATATGAAGAGCATGAAAAGGTCTGAAAAACACGAGGAGCATGAAAAAGTCTGAAAAATATGAAGAGCCTGAAAAGGTGTGGAAATTGTGAAGAACATATAAAGTTCAGAAAAATATGAAGAGCACGAAAATGTGTGAAAAGTAGGAGGAGTACGTAAAGGTGTGAAAAGTATGAGGAGCATGAAAAGGTCTGACAAATACGAGAGCATGAAAAGGTGTGAAAAATATGAGGGACATGAAAAGGTGTGAAAAACATGAGGAGCATGAAAAGGTCTGAAAAATACTAAGAGCATGAAAAGGTCTGACAAACACGAGGAGGATGAAAAAGTCTGAAAAATACGAGGAGCTTGAAAAGGTCTGGGAAATACGAGGAGAATGAAAAGGTCTGACAAATATGAGGAGCATGAAAAGGTGGGAAAACGACGAGGAGCATGAAAAAGTCTGAAAAATATGAAGAGCCTGAAAATGTGTGAAAAATATGAAGAACATATAAAGGTCTGAAAAATATGAAGAGCACAAAAATGTCTGAAAAATATGAAGAGCCTGAAAAGGTGTGAAATATATGAAGAGCATGAAAAGGTCTGAAAAATACGAGAAACACGAAAAGGTGTGAATAATAGGAGGAGCATGAAAATGTCTGAAAAACACGAAGAGCATGAAAAAGTCTGAAAAATATGAAGAGTCTGTAAAGGTGTGAAAAATATGAAGAACATATAAAGGTCTGAAGAATATGAAGAGCACCAAAATGTGTGAAAAATAGGAGGAGTACGTAAAGGTGTGAAAAATACGAGGAGCATGAAAAGGTCTGACAAATACGAGGAGCATGAAAAGGTGTGAAAAATATGAGGAGCTTAAAAAGGTGTGAAAAATACGAGGAGCATGAAAAGGTCTGAAAAATACGAGAAACACGAAAAGGTGTGAATAATAGGAGGAGCATGAAAATGTCTGAAAAACACGAAGAGCATGAAAAAGTCTGAAAAATATGAAGAGTCTGTAAAGGTGTGAAAAATATGAAGAACATATAAAGGTCTGAAGAATATGAAGAGCACCAAAATGTGTGAAAAATAGGAGGAGTACGTAAAGGTGTGAAAAATACGAGGAGCATGAAAAGGTCTGACAAATACGAGGAGCATGAAAAGGTGTGAAAAATATGAGGGACATGAAAAGGTGTGAAAAACACGAGGAGCATGAAAAGGTCTGAAAAATGCTAAGAGCATGAAAAGGTCTGAAAAACATGAGGAGCATGAAAAAGTCTGAAAAATACGAGGAGCTTGAAAAGGTCTGGGAAATACGAGAAGAATGAAAAAGTCTGACAAATACGAGGAGCATGAAATGGTGTGAAAATGACGAGGAGCATGAAAAGGTGTGAAAAATATGAAGAACATATAAAGGTCTGACAAATACGAGGAGCATGAAAAGGTATGAAAAATATGAGGGACATGAAAAGGTGTGAAAAATATGAGGAGCATGAAAAGGCGTGAAAAATACGAGGAGTATGAAGAGGTGTGAAAAATATGAGGAGCATGAAAAGGTGTGAAATATATGAGCAGCATGAAAACGCGTGAAAATACGTGGAGCATGAAAAGACCTGAGAAATAGGAGGAGCATAAAAAGATCTGTAAAATACGAGGAGCATGAAAAGGTCTGAAAAATATGAAGAGCCTGAAAATGTGTGAAAAATATCAAGAACAAGAAAATGTCCGAAAAATATGAAGAGCACGAAAAGGTGTGAAAAAAGGAGGAGCACAAAAAGGTGTGAAAATACGAGGAGCAAGAAAAGGTGTGAAAAATACGAGGAGCATGAAAAGGTGTGAAAAATACGAGGAGAATGAAAAGGTGTCAAAAATACGAGGAGCATGAAAAGGTCTGAAAAATATGAGGAGCATGAAAAGGTCTGAAAAACATAAAGAGCCTGAAAAGCTGTGAAAATATGAAAAGCACGAAAAGGTGTGAAAAATATGAGGACGACGAAAAGGTGTGAAAAATACGAGGAGTATGAAAAGGTGTGAAACATATGAGGAGCATGAAAAGGTGTGAAAAATACGAGGAGCATGAAAAGGCCTGAATAATACGAGGAGCATGAAAAGTGTGAAAAATATGAGAGGCATTAAAAGGCCTAAGAAATATGAGGGGCATGAAAAGCCCTGAAAAATACGAAGAGCCTGAAAAGATGTGAAAAATATGAAGAACACGAAAATGTCTGAAAAATATGAAGAGCCTGAAAAGGTGTGAAATATATGAAGAGCATGAAAAGCTCTGAAAAATACGAGGAGCAAGAAAAGTTGTGAAAAGTAGGAGGAGAACGAAAACGTGTGAAAAAAACGAGGAGCACGAAAAGGTCTGAAAAATACAACGAGCATGAAAGGGTGTGAAAATTATGAAGAGCACAAAAGTTCTGAAAAATAGGAAGAGCATGAAAAGGTGTGAAAAATACGAGGAGCAAGAAAAGGCCTGAATAATACGAGGAGCATGAAAAGGGGTGAAAAATACGAGAGGCATTAAAAGACCTAAGAAATACGAGGGGCATGAAAAGCCCTGAAAAATACGAAGAGCCTGAAAAGATGTGAAATATATGAAGAGAATGAAAAGGTCTGAAAAATACGAGGAACATGAAAAGGTGTGAATAATACTAGGAGCATGAAAAGGTCTGAAAAATACGAGGAGCAAGAAAAGTTGTGAAAAGTAGGAGGAGCACGAAAACGTGTGAAAAATATGACGAGCAAGAAAGGGTGTGAAAAATATGAAGAGCACAAAAGTTCTGAAAAATATGAAGAGCCTGAAAATGTGTGAAAAATATGAAGAACATATAAACGTCTGAAAAATATGAAGAGCACGAAAAGGTGTAAAAAATAGTAGGAGTACGTAAAGGTGTGAAAAATACGAGGAGCATGAAAAGGTCTGACAAATACGAGGAGCATGAAAAGGTGTGAAAAATATGAGGGACATGAAAAGGCGTGAAAAATATGGGGAGTATGAAGAGGTGTGAAAAATATGAGGAGCATGAAAAGGTTTGAAAAATATGAGGAGCATGAACAAGTCTCAAAAATATGAGGAGCTTGAAGAGGTGTGAAAAATACAAGGAGCATGAAAAGGTGTGAAAAACACAGGGAGCACGAAAAGGTGTGAAGAATACGAGGAGCATGAAAAGCTGTGAAATAAACGAGGAGCATGAAAAGCTGTGAAAAATACGAGGAGCATTAAAGGTGTGAAAAATACGAGGACCATGAAAAGGTTTGAAAAATATGAGTAACATAATAACGTGTGAAAATTACGAGGAGCATGAAAAGGCATGAAAAATACGAAGAGGTCGAAAAGGTGTGGAAAATAGGAGGAGCACGAAAAAGTTTGAAATATACGCGGCGCATGAAAAGGTCTGAAAAACACGAGGAGCATGAAAAGGAGTGAAAAATTTGAGGAGTATGAAAAGTTGTGAAAACTACGAGCATGAAAAAGTGTGAAAAATACCAGGAGCACGAAAAGGAGTGAAAAATAGGAGGAGCACGAAAAGGTGTGAAAAATACGAGGATCATGAAAAGTTGTGAAAAATATGAGGAGCACGAGAAGATGTGAAAAATACGAGGAGCACAAAAAGTTGTGAAAAATACGAGGAGCATGAAAATGTGTGAAAAATACGAGGACCATGAAAAGGTGTGAAAAATACGACGAGCATGAAAAGGTGTCAAAAATACGAAGAGCGTGAAAACGTGTGAAAAATATGAAGGGCGTGAAAAGGTCTGAAAAATACGAGGAGCGTGAAAAGGTCAGAAAAATACGAGGAGAATGAAGGTGTGAAAAATACGAGGAACATGAAAAGGTCTGAAAAATATGAAGAGCATGAAAAGGTCTGAAAAACACGAGGAGCATGAAAAAGTCTGAAAAATATGAAAAGCCTGAAAAGGTGTGGAAATTGTGAAGAACATATAAAGTTCAGAAAAATATGAAGAGCACGAAAATGTGTGAAAAGTAGGAGGAGTACGTAAAGGTGTGAAAAATACGAGGAGCATGAAAAAGTCTGACAAATACGAGAGCATGAAAAGGTGTGAAAAATATGATGGACATGAAAAGGTGTGAAAAACACGAGGATCATGAAAAGGTCTGAAAAATACTAAGAGCATGAAAAGGTCTGAAACACACGAGGAGCATGAAGAAGTCTGAAAAATACGAGGAGCTTGAAAAGGTCTGGGAAATACGAGGAGAATGAAAAGGTCTGACAAATACGAGGAGCATGAAAAGGTGGGAAAACGACGAGGAGCAAGAAAAGGTGTGAAAAATATGAGGAGCATGAAAATGTCTGAAAAATATGAAGAGCCTGAAAATGCGTGAAAAATATGAAGAACATATAAAGGTCTGAAAAATATGAAAAGCACGAAAATGTCTGAAAAATATGAAGAGCCTGAAAAGGTGTGAAATATATGAAGAGCATGAAAAGGTTGAAAAATACGAGGAACACGAAAAGGAGTGAATAATACGAGGAGCATGAAAAGATCTGAAAAATACGAGGAGCAAGAAAAGTTGTGAAAAATAGGAGGAGCATGAAAATGTCTGAAAAACACGAAGAGCATGAAAAAGTCTGAAAAATATGAAGAGTCTGTAAAGGTGTGAAAAATATGAAGAACATATAAAGGTCTGAAGAATATGAAGAGCACGAAAATGTGTGAAAAATAGGAGGAGTAGGTAAAGGTGTGAAAAATACGAGGAGCATGAAAAGGTCTGACAAATACGAGGAGCAAGAAAAGGTGTGAAAAATATGAGGGACATGAAAAGGTGTAAAAACACGAGGAGCATGAAAAGGTCTGAAAAATACTAAGAGCATGAAAAGGTCTGAAAAACACGAGGAGCATGAAAAAGTCTGAAAAATACGAGGAGCTTGAAAAGGTCTGGGAAACACGAGGAGAATGAAAAGGTCTGACAAATACGAGGAGCATGAAAAGGTGTGAAAATGACGAGGAACATGAAAAGCCTGTGAAAAATATGAGGAGCATGAAAAAGTCTGAAAAATATGAAGAGCCTGAAAATGTTTGAAAAATATGAAGAACATATAAAGGTCTGACAAATACGAGGAGCATGAAAAGGCGTGAAAAAAGGAGGAGCATGACAAGGCGTGAAAAATACGAGGAGTATGAAGAGGTGTGAAAAATATGAGGAGCATGAAAAGGTGTGAAATATATGAGCAGCATGAAAACGTGTGAAAAATACGGGCAGCATGAAAAGACCTGAGAAATAGGAGGAGCATAAAAAGATCTGTAAAATACGAGGAGCATGAAAAGGTCTGAAAAATATGAAGAGCCTGAAAATGTGTGAAAAATATGAAGAGAACGAAAATGTCTGTAAAATATGAAGAGCCTGAAAAGGTGTGAAATATATGAAGAGCATGAAAAGGTCTGAAAAATACGAGGAACACGAAAAGGTGTGAATAATACTAGGAGCATGAAAAGGTCTGAAAAATACGAGGAGCAAGAAAAGTGAAAAGTAGGAGGAGCACGAAAACGTGTGAAAAATACGAGGAGCACGAAAAGGTCTGAAAAATACGGCGAGCATGAAAGGGTGTGAAAAATGTGAAGAGCACAAAAGTTCTGAAAAATATGAAGAGCATGAAAAGGTGTGAAAAATACGAGGAGCATGAAAAGGTGTCAAAAATACGAGGAGCATGAGAAGGTCTGAAAAATATGAGGAGCATGAAAAGTTCTGAAAAACATGAAGAGCCTGAAAAGCTGTGAATATATGAAGAGCATGAAAAGGTCTGAAAAATATGAAGAGCACGAAAGGGTGTGAAAAATATGAGCACAACGGAAAGGTATGAGAAATACGAGGAGCATGAAAAGGTGTGAAACATATGAGGGGCATGAAAAGGTGTGAAAAATACGAGGAGCAAGAAAAGGCCTGAATAATACGAGGAGCATGAAAAGTGGTGAAAAATACGAGAGGCATTAAAAGACCTAAGAAATATGAGGGGCATGAAAAGCCCTGAAAAATAAGAAGAGCCTGAAGAGGTGTGAAAAATATGAAGAGCACGAAAATGTCTGTAAAATATGAAGAGCCTGAAAAGGTGTGAAATATATGAAGAGCATGAAAAGGTCTGAAAAATACGAGGAACACGAAAAGGTGTGAATAATACTAGGAGCATGAAAAGGTCTGAAAAATACGAGGAGCAAGAAAAGTTGTGAAAAGTAGGAGGAGCACGAAAACGTGTGAAAAATACGAGGAGCACGAAAAGGTCTGAAAAATACGGCGAGCATGAAAGGGTGTGAAAAATGTGAAGAGCACAAAAGTTCTGAAAAATATGAAGAGCATGAAAAGGTGTGAAAAATACGAGGAGCATGAAAAGGTCTGAAAAATATTAGGAGCATGAAAAGGTCTGAAAAATACGAAGAGCACTAAAAGGTGTGAAAAATAGGAGGTGCATGAAAAGGTCTGAAAAATACGAAGAGCACGAAAAGGTGTGAAAAATACGAGGAGCATGAAAAGGTGTGAAAAATACGAGTAGCATGAAAAGGTGTGAAAAATACGAAGAGCAGGAAAAGTTGTGAAAAATACGAGGAGCATGAAAAGGTGTGAAGAAATCGAAGATCAGGAAAAGGTGTGAAAAAAATGAGGAGCAGGAAAAGGTGTGAAAAATACGACAAGCATGAAAAGGTGTCAAAAATACGAAGAGGGTGAAAAGGTGTGAAAAATATGAAGAGCGTGAAAAGGTCTGAAAATAACGAGGAGCGTGAAAAGGTCTGAAAAATACGAGGAGCATGAAGGTGTGAAAAATACGAGGAACATGAAAAGGTCTGAAAAATACTAAGAGCATGAAAAGGTCTGAAAAATATGAAGAGCATTAAAAGGTCTGAAAAACACGAAGAGCATGAAAAAGTCTGAAAAATATGAAGAGCCTGAAAAGGTGTGAAAAATATGAAGAACATATAAAGGTCTGAAAAATATGAAGAGCACAAAAATGTGTGAAAAATAGAGGAGTACGTAAAGGTGTGAAAAATACGAGGAGCATGAAAAGGTCTGCCAAATACGAGGAGCATGAAAAGGTGTGAAAAATATGAGGGACATGAAAAGGTGTGAAAAACAAGAGGAGCATGAAAAGGTCTGAAAAAAACTAAGAGCATGAAAAGGTCTGAAAAATATGAAGAGCATGAAAAGGTCTGACAAACACGAGGAGCATGAAAAAGTCTGAAAAATACGAGGAGCTTGAAAAGGTCTGAGAAATACGAGGAGAATGAAAAGGTCTGACAAATACGAGGAGCATGAAAAGGTGTAAAAAAGACGAGGAGCATGAAAAGGTCTGAAAAATATGAAGAGCCTGAAAATGTGTGAGAAACATGAAGAGAACGATAATGTCTGTAAAATATGAAGAGCCTGAAAAGGTGTGAAATATATGAAGAGCATGAAAAGGTCTGAAAAATACGAGGAACACGAAAAGGTGTGAATAATACTAGGAGCATGAAAAGGTCTGAAAAATACGAGGAGCAAGAAAAGTTGTGAAAAGTAGGAGGAGCACGAAAACGTGTGAAAAATACGAGGAGCACGAAAAGGTCTGAAAAATACGGCGAGCATGAAAGGGTGTGAAAAATGTGAAGAGCACAAAAGTTCTGAAAAATATGAAGAGCATGAAAAGGTGTGAAAAATACGAGGAGCATGAAAAGGTGTCAAAAATACGAGGAGCATGAGAAGGTCTGAAAAATATGAGGAGCATGAAAAGTTCTGAAAAACATGAAGAGCCTGAAAAGCTGTGAATATATGAAGAGCATGAAAAGGTCTGAAAAATATGAAGAGCACGAAAGGGTGTGAAAAATATGAGCACAACGGAAAGGTATGAGAAATACGAGGAGCATGAAAAGGTGTGAAACATATGAGGGGCATGAAAAGGTGTGAAAAATACGAGGAGCAAGAAAAGGCCTGAATAATACGAGGAGCATGAAAAGTGGTGAAAAATACGAGAGGCATTAAAAGACCTAAGAAATATGAGGGGCATGAAAAGCCCTGAAAAATAAGAAGAGCCTGAAGAGGTGTGAAAAATATGAAGAGCACGAAAATGTCTGTAAAATATGAAGAGCCTGAAAAGGTGTGAAATATATGAAGAGCATGAAAAGGTCTGAAAAATACGAGGAACACGAAAAGGTGTGAATAATACTAGGAGCATGAAAAGGTCTGAAAAATACGAGGAGCAAGAAAAGTTGTGAAAAGTAGGAGGAGCACGAAAACGTGTGAAAAATACGAGGAGCACGAAAAGGTCTGAAAAATACGGCGAGCATGAAAGGGTGTGAAAAATGTGAAGAGCACAAAAGTTCTGAAAAATATGAAGAGCATGAAAAGGTGTGAAAAATACGAGGAGCATGAAAAGGTCTGAAAAATATTAGGAGCATGAAAAGGTCTGAAAAATACGAAGAGCACTAAAAGGTGTGAAAAATAGGAGGTGCATGAAAAGGTCTGAAAAATACGAAGAGCACGAAAAGGTGTGAAAAATACGAGGAGCATGAAAAGGTGTGAAAAATACGAGTAGCATGAAAGGTGTGAAAAATACGAAGAGCAGGAAAAGTTGTGAAAAATACGAGGAGCATGAAAAGGTGTGAAGAAATCGAAGATCAGGAAAAGGTGTGAAAAAAATGAGGAGCAGGAAAAGGTGTGAAAAATACGACAAGCATGAAAAGGTGTCAAAAATACGAAGAGGGTGAAAAGGTGTGAAAAATATGAAGAGCGTGAAAAGGTCTGAAAATAACGAGGAGCGTGAAAAGGTCTGAAAAATACGAGGAGCATGAAGGTGTGAAAAATACGAGGAACATGAAAAGGTCTGAAAAATACTAAGAGCATGAAAAGGTCTGAAAAATATGAAGAGCATTAAAAGGTCTGAAAAACACGAAGAGCATGAAAAAGTCTGAAAAATATGAAGAGCCTGAAAAGGTGTGAAAAATATGAAGAACATATAAAGGTCTGAAAAATATGAAGAGCACAAAAATGTGTGAAAAATAGAGGAGTACGTAAAGGTGTGAAAAATACGAGGAGCATGAAAAGGTCTGCCAAATACGAGGAGCATGAAAAGGTGTGAAAAATATGAGGGACATGAAAAGGTGTGAAAAACAAGAGGAGCATGAAAAGGTCTGAAAAAAACTAAGAGCATGAAAAGGTCTGAAAAATATGAAGAGCATGAAAAGGTCTGACAAACACGAGGAGCATGAAAAAGTCTGAAAAATACGAGGAGCTTGAAAAGGTCTGAGAAATACGAGGAGAATGAAAAGGTCTGACAAATACGAGGAGCATGAAAAGGTGTAAAAAAGACGAGGAGCATGAAAAGGTCTGAAAAATATGAAGAGCCTGAAAATGTGTGAGAAACATGAAGAGAACGATAATGTCTGTAAAATATGAAGAGCCTGAAAAGGTGTGAAATATATGAAGAGCATGAAAAGGTCTGAAAAATACGAGGAACACGAAAAGGTGTGAATAATACTAGGAGCATGAAAAGGTCTGAAAAATACGAGGAGCAAGAAAAGTTGTGAAAAGTAGGAGGAGCACGAAAACGTGTGAAAAATACGAGGAGCACGAAAAGGTCTGAAAAATACGGCGAGCATGAAAGGGTGTGAAAAATGTGAAGAGCACAAAAGTTCTGAAAAATATGAAGAGCATGAAAAGGTGTGAAAAATACGAGGAGCATGAAAAGGTGTCAAAAATACGAGGAGCATGAGAAGGTCTGAAAAATATGAGGAGCATGAAAAGTTCTGAAAAACATGAAGAGCCTGAAAAGCTGTGAATATATGAAGAGCATGGAAAGGTCTGAAAAATATGAAGAGCACGAAAGGGTGTGAAAAATATGAGCACAACGGAAAGGTATGAGAAATACGAGGAGCATGAAAAGTGGTGAAAAATACGAGAGGCATTAAAAGACCTAAGAAATATGAGGGGCATGAAAAACCCTGAAAAATAAGAAGAGCCTGAAGAGGTGTGAAAAATATGAAGAGCACGAAAATGTCTGTAAAATATGAAGAGCCTGAAAAGGTGTGAAATATATGAAGAGCATGAAAAGGTCTGAAAAATACGAGGAACACGAAAAGGTGTGAATAATACGAGGAGCATGAAAAGGTCTGAAAAATATTAGGAGCATGAAAAGGTCTGAAAAATATGAAGAGCACTAAAAGGTGTGAAAAATAGGAGGTGCATGAAAAGGTCTGAAAAATACGAAGAGCACGAAAAGGTGTGAAAAATAGGAGGAGCATGTAAAAGTGTGAAAAATACGAGGAGCAGGAAAAGTTGTGAAAAATACGAGGAGCATGAAAAGGTGTGAAGAAATCGAAGATCAGGAAAAGGTGTGAAAAAAATGAGGAGCAGGAAAAGGTGTGAAAAATACGACGAGCATGAAAAGGTGTCAAAAATACGAAGAGGGTGAAAAGGTGTGAAAAATATGAAGAGCGTGAAAAGGTCTGAAAATAACGAGGAGCGTGAAAAGGTCTGAAAAATACGAGGAGCATGAAGGTGTGAAAAATACGAGGAACATGAAAAGGTCTGAAAAATACTAAGAGCATGAAAAGGTCTGAAAAATATGAAGAGCATTAAAAGGTCTGAAAAACATGAAGAGCATGAAAAAGTCTGAAAAATATGAAGAGCCTGAAAAGGTGTGAAAAATATGAAGAACATATAAAGGTCTGAAAAATATGAAGAGCACGAAAATGTGTGAAAAATAGAGGAGTACGTAAAGGTGTGAAAAATACGAGGAGCATGAAAAGGTCTGCCAAATACGAGGAGCATGAAAAGGTGTGCCAAATATGAGGGACATGAAAAGGTGTGAAAAACAAGAGGAGCATGAAAAGGTCTGAAAAAAACTAAGAGCATGAAAAGGTCTGAAAAATATGAAGAGCATGAAAAGGTCTGACAAACACGAGGAGCATGAAAAAGTCTGAAAAATACGAGGAGCTTGAAAAGGTCTGAGAAATACGAGGAGAATGAAAAGGTCTGACAAATACGAGGAGCATGAAAAGGTGTAAAAAAGACGAGGAGCATGAAAAGGTGTGAAAAATATGAGGAACATGAAAAAGTCTGAAAAATATGAAGAGCCTGAAAATGTGTGAAATATATGAAGAACATATAAAGGTGTGAAAAATATGAAGAGCACGAAAATGTCTGAAAAATATGAAGAGCCTGAAAAGGTGTGAAATATATGAAGAGCATGAAAAGGTCTGAAAAATACGAGGAACACGAAAAGGTGTGAATAATACGAGGAGCATGAAAAGATCTGAAAAATACGAGGAGCAAGAAAAGTTGTGAAAAATAGGCGGAGCATGAAAATGTCTGAAAAACACGAAGAGCATGAAAAAGTCTGAAAAATATGAAGAGTCTGTAAAGGTGTGAAAAATATGAAGAACATATAAAGGTCTGAAGAATATGAAGAGCACGAAAATGTGTGAAAAATAGGAGCAGTACGTAAAGGTGTGAAAAATACGAAGAGCATGAAAAGGTCTGACAAATACGAGGAGCATGAAAAGGTGTGAAAAATATGAGGGACATGAAAAGGTGTGAAAAACACGAGGAGCATGAAAAGTCTGAAAAATACTAAGAGCATGAAAAGGTCTGAAAAACACGAGGAGCATGAAGAAGTCTGAAAAATACGAGGAGCTTGAAAAGGTCTGGGAAATATGAGGAGAATGAAAAGGTCTGACAAATACGAGGAGCATGAAAAGGTGTGAAAATGACGAGGAGCATCAAAAGGTGTGAAAAATATGAGGAGCATGAAAAAGTCTGAAAAATATGAAGAGCCTGAAAATGTTTGAAAAATATGAAGAACATATAAAGGTCTGACAAATACGAGGAGCATGAAAAGGGGTGAAAAATATGAGGGACATGAAAAGTTGTGAAAAATATGAGGAGCATGAAAAGGCATGAAAAAATGAGGAGCATGAAAAGGCGTGAAAAATACGAGGAGTATGAAGAGGTGTGAAAAATATGAGGAGCATGAAAAGGTGTGAAAGATATGAGCAGCATGAAAACGTGTGAAAAATACGTGGAGCATGAAAAGACCTGAGAAATAGGAGGAGCATAAAAAGATCTGTAAAATACGAGGAGCATGAAAAGGTGTGAAAAATACGAGGAGCATGAAATTGTGTGAAAAATACGAGGAGCATGAAAAGGAGTGAAAAATATGAGGAGCATGAAAAGGTGTGAAAAATATGAGGAGCATGAAAAGGTGTCAAAAATACGAGGAGCATGAAAAGGTCTGAAAAATATGAGGAGCATGAAAAGGTCTGAAAAACATGAAGAGCCTGAAAAGCTGTGAAAATATGAAAAGCATGAAAAGGTCTGAAAAATATGAAGAGCACGAAAAGGTGTGAAAAATATGAGGACAAAGAAAAGGTGTGAAAAATACGAGGAGCATGAAAAGGTGTGAAACATATGAGAAGCATGAAAAGGTGTGAAAAATACGAGGAGCATGAAAAGGCCTGAATAATACGAGGAGCATGAAAAGTGGTGAAAAATACGAGAGGCGTTAAAAGGCCTAAGAAATACGAGGGGCATGAAAAACCCTGAAAAATACGAAGAGCCTGAAAAGATGTGAAAAATATGAAGAACACGAAAATGTCTGAAAAATATGAAGAGCCTGAAAAGGTGTGAAATATATGAAGAGCATGAAAAGGTCTGAAAAATACGAGGAGCAAGAAAAGTTGTGAAAAGTAGGAGGAGAACGAAAATGTGTGAAAAATACGAGGAGCACGAAAAGGTCTGAAAAATACGACGAGCATGAAAGGGTGTGAAAAATATGAAGAGCACAAAAGTTCTGAAAAATAGGAAGAGCATGAAAAGGTGTGAAAAATACGAGGAGCATGAAAAGATGTCAAAAATACGAGGAGCATGAAAAGGTCTGAAAAATATGAGGAGCATGAAAAGGTCTGAAAAATATGAAGAGCACGAAAAGGTGTGAAAAATACGAGCACGACGATAAGGTGTGAGAAATACGAGGAGCATGAAAAGGTGTGAAACATATGAGGGGCATGAAAAGGTCTGAAAAATACGAGGAGCAAGAAAAGGCCTGAATAATACGAGGAGCATGAAAAGGGGTGAAAAATACGAGAGGCATTAAAAGACCTAAGAAATATGAGGGGAATGAAAAGCCCTGAAAAATACGAAGAGCCTGAAGAGGTGTGAAAAATATGAAGAGCACGAAAATGTCTGTAAAATATGAAGAGCCTGAAAAGGTGTGAAATATATGAAGAGCATGAAAAGGTCTGAAAAATACGAGGAACATGAAAAGGTATGAATAATACGAGGAGCATGAAAAGGTCTGAAAAATACGAGGAACACGAAAAGGTATGAATAATACGAGGAGCATGAAAAGGTCTGAAAAATATTAGGAGCATGAAAAGGTCTGAAAAATACGAAGAGCACTAAAAGGTGTGAAAAATAGGAGGTGCATGAAAAGGTCTGAAAAATATGAAGAGCACGAAAAGGTGTGAAAAATACGAGGAGCATGAAAAGGTGTGAAAAATACGAGTAGCATGAAAAGGTCTGACAAATACGAGGAGCATGAAAAGGTGTGAAAAATATGAGGAGCATGAAAAGGTGTGAAAAATACGAAGAGCAGGAAAAGTTGTGAAAAATACGAGGACCATGAAAAGGTGTGAAGAAATCGAAGATCAGGAAAAGGTGTGAAAAAAATGAGGAGCAGGAAAAGGTGTGAAAAATACGACGAGCATGAAAAGGTGTCAAAAATACGAAGAGCGTGAAAAGGTGTGAAAAATATGAAGAGCGTGAAAAGGTCTGAAAATAACGAGGAGCGTGAAAAGGTCTGAAAAATACGAGGAGCATGAAGGTGTGAAAAATACGAGGAACATGAAAAGGTCTGAAAAATACTAAGAGCATGAAAAGGTCTGAAAGATATGAAGAGCATGAAAAGGTGTGAAAAATATGAGGAGCATGAAAAAGTCTGAAAAATATGAAGAGCCTGAAAATCTGTGAAAAATATGAAGAACTTATAAAGGTCTGAAAAATATGAAGAGCAGGAAAATGTGTGAAAAATAGAGGAGTACATAAAGGTGTGAAAAATACGAGGAGCATGAAAAGGTCTGCCAAATACGAGGAGCATGAAAAGGTGTGATAAATATGAGGGACATGAAAAGGTGTGAAAAACAAGAGGAGCATGAAAAGGTCTGAAAAAATCTAAGAGCATGAAAAGGTCTGAAAAATATGAAGAGCATGAAAAGGTCTGACAAACAGGAGGAGCATGAAAAAGTCTGAAAAATACGAGGAGCTTGAAAAGGTCTGAGAAATACGAGGAGAATGAAAAGGTCTGACAAATACGAGGAGTAAGAAAAGTTGTGAAAAATAGGAGGAGCATGAAAATGTCTGAAAAACACGAAGAGCATGAAAAAGTCTGAAAAATATGAAGAGTCTGTAAAGGTGTGAAAAATATGAAGAACATATAAAGGTCTGACAAATACGAGGAGCATGAAAAGGGGTGAAAAATATGAGGGACATGAAAAGGTGTGAAAAATACGAGGAGCATGAAAAGGCGTGAAAAAATGAGGAGCATGAAAAGGCGTGAAAAATACGAGGAGTATGAAGAGGTGTGAAAAATATGAGGAGCATGAAAAGGTGTGAAATATATGAGCAGCATGAAAACGTGTGAAAAATACGTGGAGCATGAAAAGACCTGAGAAATAGGAGGAGCATAAAAAGATCTGTAAAATACGAGAAGCATGAAAATGTCTGAAAAATATGAACAGCCTGAAAATGTGTGAAAAATATGAAGAACAAGAAAATAGCCGAAAAATATGAAGAGCACGAAAAGGTGTGAAAAAAGGAGGAGCACAAAAAGGTGTGAAAAATACGAGGAGCAAGAAAAGGTGTGAAAAATACGAGGAGCATGAAATTGTGTGAAAAATACGAGGAGCATGAAAAGGTGTGAAAAATAGGAGGAGCATGGGTGTCAAAAATACGAGGAGCATGAAAAGGTCTGAAAAATATGAGGAGCATGAAAAGGTCTGAAAAACATGAAGAGCCTGAATAGCTGTGAAAATATGAAGAGCATGAAAAGGTCTGAAAAATATGAAGAGCACGAAAAGGTGTGAAAAATACGAGGAGCATGAAAAGGTGTGAAACATATGAGGAGCATGAAAAGGTGTGAAAAATACGAGGAGCATGAAAAGGCCTGTATAATACGAGGAGCATGAAAAGTGGTGAAAAATACAAGAGGCGTTAAAAGGCCTAAGAAATACGAGGGGCATGAAAAGCCCTGAAAAATACGAAGAGTCTGAAAAGATGTGAAAAATATGAAGAACACGAAAATGTCTGAAAAATATGAAGAGCCTGAAAAGGTGTGAAATATATGAAGAGCATGAAAAGGTCTGAAAAATACGAGGAACAAGAAAAGTTGTGAAAAGTAGGAGGAGAACGAAAACGTGTGAAAAATACGAGGAGCATGAAAGGGTGTGAAAAATATGAAGAGAACAAAAGTTCTGAAAAATAGGAAGAGCATGAAAAGGTGTGAAAAATACGAGGAGCATGAAAAGGTGTCAAAAATACGAGGAGCATGAAAAGGTCTGAAAAATATGAGGAGCATGAAAAGGTCTGAAAAACATGAAGAGCCTGAAAAGATGTGAATATATGAAGAGCATGAAAAGGTCTGAAAAATATGAAGAGCACGAAAAGGTGTGAAATATACGAGCACGACGATAAGGTGTGAGAAATACGAGCAGCATGAAAAGGTGTGAAACATATGAGGCGCATGAAAAGGTGTGAAAAATACGAGGAGCAAGAAAAGGCCTGAATAATACGAGGAGCATGAAAAGGGGTGAAAAATACGAGAGGCATTAAAAGACCTAAGAAATATGAGGAGCATGAAAAGCCCTGAAAAATACGAAGAGCCTGAAGAGGTGTGAAAAATATGAAGAGCACGAAAATGTCTGTAAAATATGAAGAGCCTGAAAAGGTGTGAAATATATGAAGAGCATGAAAAGGTCTGAAAAATACGAGGAACACGAAAAGGTGTGAATAATTCGAGGAGCATGAAAAGGTCTGAAAAATATTAGGAGCATGAAAAGGTCTGAAAAATACGAAGAGCACTAAAAAGTGTGAAAAATAGTAGGTGCATGAAAAGGTCTGAAAAATACGAAGAGCACGAAAAGGTGTGAAAAATACGAGGAGCATGAAAAGGTGTGAAAAATAAGAAGAGCATGAAAAGGTGTGAAAAATAAGAAGAGCATGAAAAGGTGTGAAAAATACGAGGAGCATGAAAAGGTGTGAAAAATACGAAGAGCAGGAAAAGTTGTGAAAAATACGAGGAGCATGAAAAGGTGTGAAGAAATCGAAGATCAGGAAAAGGTGTGAAAAAAATGAGGAGCAGGAAAAGGTGTGAAAAATAGGACGAGCATGAAAAGGTGTCAAAAATACGAAGAGCGTGAAAAGGTGTGAAAAATATGAAGGGTGTGAAAAGGTCTGAAAATAACGAGGAGCGTGAAAAGGTCTGAAAAATACGAGGAGCACGAAGGTGTGAAAAATACGAGGAACATGAAAAGGTCTGAAAAATACTAAGAGCATGAAAAGATCTGAAAAATATGAAGAGCATGAAAAGGTCTGAAAAACACGAAGAGCATGAAAAAGTCTGAAAAATATGAAGAGCCTGAAAAGGTGTGAAAAATATGAAGAGCAAGAAAATGTGTGAAAAATAGAGGAGTACGTAAAGGTGTGAAAAATACGAGGAGCATGAAAAGGTCTGCCAAATACGAGGAGCATGAAAAGGTATGAAAAATATGAGGGACATGAAAAGGTGTGAAAAACAAGAGGAGCATGAAAAGGTCTGAAAAATACTAAGAGCATGAAAAGGTCTGAAAAATATGAAGAGCATGGAAAGGTCTGACAAACACGAGGAGCATGAAAAAGTCTGAAAAATACGAGGAGCTTGAAAAGGTCTGAGAAATACGAGGAGAATGAAAAGGTCTGACAAATACGAGGAGCATGAAAAGGTGTGAAAAATATGAGGAGCATGAAAAAGTCTGAAAAATATGAAGAGCCTGAAAATGTGTGAAAAATATGAAGAACATATAAAGGTCTGAAAAATATGAAGAGCACGAAAAGGATGAAAAATAGAAGGAGTCCGTAGAGGTGTGAAAAATACGAGGAGCATGAAAAAGTCTGAAAAATACGAGGAGAATGAAAAGGTGTGAAAAATATGAGGGACATGAAAAGTGGTGAAAAATACAAGGAGCATGAAAAGGCGTGAAAAATATGAGGGGCATGAAAAGCCGTGAAAAATACGGGGAGTATGAAGAGGTGTGAAAAATATGAGGAGCATGAAAAGGTTTGAAATATATGAGGAGCATGAACAAGTCTCAAAAATATGAGGAGCTTGAAGAGGTGTGAAAAATACAAGGAGCATGAAAAGGTGTGAAAAATACGAGGAGCACGAAAATGTGTAGAAAATAGGACGAGCATTAAACATGTGAAATATACGAGTAGCATGAAAATGTGTGAAAAATACGAGGAGCATGAAAAGGTGTGAAGAATACGAGGAGCATGAAAAGCTGTGAAAAATACGAGGAGCATGAAAAATTCTGAAAAATACGAGGAGAATGAAAAGGTGTGAAAAATATGAGGGACATGAAAAGTGGTGAAAAATACAAGGAGCATGAAAAGGCGTGAAAAATATGAGGGGCATGAAAAGCCGTGAAAAATACGGGGAGTATGAAGAGGTGTGAAAAATATGAGGAGCATGAAAAGGTCAGAAAAATACGAGGAGCATGAAAGGGTGTGAAAAATATGAAGAGCATGAAAAGGTGTCAAAAATACGAGGAGCATGAGAAGGTCTGAAAAATCTGAGGAGCATGAAAAGGTCTGAAAAATACCAAGAGCACGAAAAGGTGTGAAAAATAGGAGGTGCATGAAAAGGTCTGAAAAATACGAAGAGCACGAAAAGGTGTGAAAAATAGGAGGAGCACGTAAAAGTGTGAAAAATACGAGGAGCATGAAAATGTTTGAAAAATACGAGGAGCATGAAAAGGTTTGAAAAATACGAGGAGGATGAAAAAGTTTGAATAATACAAGGAGCATGAAAAGGGGTGAAAAATACGAGAGGGATTGAAAGACCTAAGAAATAGGAGGGGCATGAAAAGCCCTGAAAAATAAGAAGAGCCTGAAAAGGTGTGAAAAATATGAAGAGCACGAAAATGTCTGAAAAATATGAGGAGCCTGAAAAGGTGTGAAATATATGAAGAGCATGAAAAGGTCAGAAAAATACGAGGAACACGAAAAGGTGTGAAAAATACGAGGAGCATGAAAAGGTCTGAAAAATATTAGGAGCATGAAAAGGATGAAAAATACGAAGAGCACGAAAAGGTGTGAAAAATAGGATGTGCATGAAAAGATCTGAAAAATACGAAGAGCACGAAAAGGTGTGAAAAATAGGAGGAGCACATAAATGTGTGAAAAATACGAGGAGCATGAACATGTTTGAAAAATACGAGGAGCATGAAAAAGTTTGAAAAATACGAGGAGGATGAAAAGGTCTGAAAAATACGAAGAGCCCGAAAACATGTGAAAAACAGGAGGAGCAGGAAAAGGTGTGAAAAATACGCGGAGCATGAAAAGGTGTGAAAAATACGAGGAACATGAAATGGTCTGAAAAATACGAAGAGCCCGAAAACGTATGAAAAATAGGTGTAGCAGGAAAAGTTGTGAAAAATACGCGGAGCATGAAAAGTTGTGAAAAACACGAGAAGCATGAAAACGCGAGAAAAATACGAAGAGACCGAAAAGGTGTGAAAAATAGGAGGAGCTCGAAAAGGTGTGAAAAATACGCGGCGCATGAAAAGGTCTGAAAAACCCGAGGAGCATGAAACGGTGTGAAAAATTCTAGGAGTATGTTAAGTTGTGAAAACTACGAGCATGAAACAGTGTGAAAAATGCGAGGCGCATGAAAAGGTGTGAAATATATGAGGAGTATGAAAAGGTGTGAAGAATACGAGCAGCAAGAAAAGGTGTGAAAAACATGAAGAGCATGAAAAGGTGTCAAAAATATCAGGAGCGCGTAGAGGTGTGAAAAATATGAGGAGAATGAAACTGTATGAAAAATCTGCGGAGCATGAAATGGTGTGACATATACGAGGAGCATGAAAAGGTGTGTAAAATACAAGGAGCAGGAAAATGTGTGAAAAATACGAAGAGCATGAAAAGGTGTGAAATATATGAAGAGCATGAAAAGGTCTGAAAAATACGAGGAACACGAAAAGGTGTGAATAATACGAGGAGCATGAAAAGGTCTGAAAAATATGAGGAGCATGAAAAGGTCTGAAATGTACGAGGAGCACGAAAAGGTGTGAAAAATACGAAGAGCATGAAGAGGTCTGAGGAATACGAGGAGCATGAAAAGGTGTGAAAAATACGAGGAGCATGAATATGTGTGAAAAATACAAAGAGCATGAAAAGGAGTGAAAAATATGAATAGCTTGAAAGGGTGTGAAAAATAGGGGGAGATTGAAAATGTGTGAAAATTACGAGGAGCATGAAAAGGTGTGAAAAATACGAGGAGCAAGAAAAGGTCTGAAAAATACGAGGTGGATGAAATTGTCTGAAAAATACGAGGAGCATGAAAAGGTCTGGAAAATATGAGGAGAATGAAATGGTCTGAAAAATACAAGGAGCATGAAATGTTCTGGAAAATACGAGGAGCCTGAAAAGGTCTGAAGAATACAAGGAGCATGAAAAGGTGTGAAGAAATCAAAGAGCAGGAAAAGGTGTGAAAAAAACGAGGAGCATGAAAAGGTGTGAAAAAAACGAGGAGCATGAAAAGGCGTGAAAAATAAGAGGTGCATGAAAAGGTCTG
Organism: Cervus elaphus; assembly: GCF_910594005.1. Lineage (NCBI taxonomy): Eukaryota > Metazoa > Chordata > Mammalia > Artiodactyla > Cervidae > Cervus > Cervus elaphus. The sequence continues at coordinate 368,712 of NC_057838.1, forward strand.
AAAAAAACGAGGAGCATGAAAAGGTGTGAAGAGTACGAGCAGCATGCAAAGGTGTGAAAAATACGAGGAGCATGAAAAGTTCTGAGAAATATGAGGAGCATGAAAAGGTCTGAAAAATACGAGGAGCATGAAAAGGTCTTAAAAATACAAAGAGCATGAAAAGGTCTGAAAAATACGGAGAGGACGAAAAGGTGTGAAAAATAGAAGGAGCACGAAAAGGTGTGAAAATACGAGGAGCACAAAAAGGTGTGAAAAATACGAGGTGCATGAAAAGGTGTGAAAAATACGAGGTGCATGAAAAGTTGTGAAAAAAACGAGGATCATGAAATGGTGTGAGAAATACGAGGAGCTTGAAAAGTTGTGAAAATACGAAGAGCATGAAAAGGCCTGATAAATACGAGGAGCATGAAAAGGTGTGAAGAATTCGAGGAGCATGAAAAGGTGTGAAAAAGACGAGGAGCATGAAAAGGTGTGAAAAATAAGAAGAGCATGAAACGGTCTGAGAAACATGAAAAGCACGAAAAGGTGTGAATAATATGAAGAGCACGAAAAGGTCTGAAATTTCCGAGGAGCATGAAAAGGTGTGAAAAATACGAGGAGCATGAAAAGGTGTGAAAAATACGAGGAGCAAGAAAAGGTGTGAAAAATACGAGGAGCATGAAAACGTGTGAAAAATACGAGGAGCATGAAAAGGTGTGAAAAATACGAGGAGCATGAAAAGGTGTGAAAAAAACGAGGAACATGAAAAGGTGTGAAAAATACGAGGAGCAAGAAAAGTTGTGAAAAATAGGAGGAGCACGAAAAATGTGAAAAATACAAGGAGCATGAAAAGGTCTGAAAAATACGAAGAGAATGAAAGGGTGTGAAAAATATGAAGAGCACAAAAGTTCTGAAAAATATGAAGAGCATGAAAGGTGTGAAAAATATGAAGAGCATGAAAAGTTCTGAAAAATACGAGGAGCACAAAAAGGTGTGAAAAATACGAGGAGCATGAAATTGTGTGAAAAATACGAGGAGAATGAAAAGGTGTGAAAAATATGAGGGACATGAAAAGTGGTGAAAAATACAAGGAGCATGAAAAGGCGTGAAAAATATGAGGGGCATGAAAAGCCGTGAAAAATACGGGGAGTATGAAGAGGTGTGAAAAATATGAGGAGCATGAAAAGGTTTGAAATATATGAGGAGCATGAACAAGTCTCAAAAATATGAGGAGCTTGAAGAGGTGTGAAAAATACAAGGAGCATGAAAAGGTGTGAAAAATACGAGGAGCACGAAAATGTGTAGAAAATAGGACGAGCATTAAACATGTGAAATATACGAGTAGCATGAAAATGTGTGAAAAATACGAGGAGCATGAAAAGGTGTGAAGAATACGAGGAGCATGAAAAATTCTGAAAAATACGAGGAGAATGAAAAGGTGTGAAAAATATGAGGGACATGAAAAGTGGTGAAAAATACAAGGAGCATGAAAAGGCGTGAAAAATATGAGGGGCATGAAAAGCCGTGAAAAATACGGGGAGTATGAAGAGGTGTGAAAAATATGAGGAGCATGAAAAGGTTTGAAATATATGAGGAGCATGAACAAGTCTCAAAAATATGAGGAGCTTGAAGAGGTGTGAAAAATACAAGGAGCATGAAAAGGTGTGAAAAATACGAGGAGCATGAAAAGGTGTGAAAAATACGAGGAGCATGAAAAGGTGTGAAAAATATGAGGAACATGAAAAGGTGTGAAAAATACGAGGAGCGTGAAAAGGTCTGAAAAATATGAGGAGCATGGAAAGGTCTGAAAAACATGAAGAGCCTGAAAAGCTGTGAAAATATGAAGAACATGAAAAGGTTTGAAAAATACGAGGAGCAAGAAAAGTTGTGAAAAGTAGGAGGAGAACGAAAACGTGTGAAAAATACGAGGAGCACGAAATGGTCTGAAAAATACGACGAGCATGAAAGGGTGTGAAAAATATGAAGAGCACAAAAGTTCTGAAAAATAGGAAGAGCATGAAAAGGTGTGAAAAATACGAGGAGCATGAAAAGGTGTCAAAAATACGAGGAGCATGAAAAGGTCTGAAAAATATGAGGAGCATGAAAAGGTCTGAAAAACATGAAGAGCCTGAAAAGCTGTGAATATATGAAGAGCATGAAAAGGTCTGAAAAATATGAAGAGCACGAAAAGGTGTGAAAAATATGAGCACGACGATAAGGTGTGAGAAATACGAGGAGCATGAAAAGGTGTGAAACATATGAGGGGCATGAAAAGGTGTGAAAAATACGAGGAGCATGAAAAGGCCTGAATAATACGAGGAGCATGAAAAGGGGTGAAAAATACGAGAGGCATTAAAAGACCTAAGAAATACGAGGGGCATGAAAAGCCCTGAAAAATACGAAGAGCCTGAAAAGGTGTGAAAAATATGAAGAGCACGAAAATGTCTGTAAAATATGAAGAGCCTGAAAAGGTGTGAAATATATGAAGAGCATGAAAAGGTCTGAAAAATACGAGGAACACGAAAAGGTGTGAATAATACTAGGAGCATGAAAAGGTCAGAAAAATACGAGGAGCATGAAAGGGTGTGAAAAATATGAAGAGCATGAAAAGGTGTCAAAAATACGAGGAGCATGAGAAGGTCTGAAAAATCTGAGGAGCATGAAAAGGTCTGAAAAATACCAAGAGCACGAAAAGGTGTGAAAAATAGGAGGTGCATGAAAAGGTCTGAAAAATACGAAGAGCACGAAAAGGTGTGAAAAATAGGAGGAGCACGTAAAAGTGTGAAAAATACGAGGAGCATGAAAATGTTTGAAAAATACGAGGAGCATGAAAAGGTTTGAAAAATACGAGGAGGATGAAAAAGTTTGAATAATACAAGGAGCATGAAAAGGGGTGAAAAATACGAGAGGGATTGAAAGACCTAAGAAATAGGAGGGGCATGAAAAGCCCTGAAAAATAAGAAGAGCCTGAAAAGGTGTGAAAAATATGAAGAGCACGAAAATGTCTGAAAAATATGAGGAGCCTGAAAAGGTGTGAAATATATGAAGAGCATGAAAAGGTCAGAAAAATACGAGGAACACGAAAAGGTGTGAATAATACGAGGAGCATGAAAAGGTCTGAAAAATATTAGGAGCATGAAAAGGATGAAAAATACGAAGAGCACGAAAAGGTGTGAAAAATAGGATGTGCATGAAAAGATCTGAAAAATACGAAGAGCACGAAAAGGTGTGAAAAATAGGAGGAGCACATAAATGTGTGAAAAATACGAGGAGCATGAACATGTTTGAAAAATACGAGGAGCATGAAAAAGTTTGAAAAATACGAGGAGGATGAAAAGGTCTGAAAAATACGAAGAGCCCGAAAACATGTGAAAAACAGGAGGAGCAGGAAAAGGTGTGAAAAATACGCGGAGCATGAAAAGGTGTGAAAAATACGAGGAACATGAAATGGTCTGAAAAATACGAAGAGCCCGAAAACGTATGAAAAATAGGTGTAGCAGGAAAAGTTGTGAAAAATACGCGGAGCATGAAAAGTTGTGAAAAACACGAGAAGCATGAAAACGCGAGAAAAATACGAAGAGACCGAAAAGGTGTGAAAAATAGGAGGAGCTCGAAAAGGTGTGAAAAATACGCGGCGCATGAAAAGGTCTGAAAAACCCGAGGAGCATGAAACGGTGTGAAAAATTCTAGGAGTATGTTAAGTTGTGAAAACTACGAGCATGAAACAGTGTGAAAAATGCGAGGCGCATGAAAAGGTGTGAAATATATGAGGAGTATGAAAAGGTGTGAAGAATACGAGCAGCAAGAAAAGGTGTGAAAAACATGAAGAGCATGAAAAGGTGTCAAAAATATCAGGAGCGCGTAGAGGTGTGAAAAATATGAGGAGAATGAAACTGTATGAAAAATCTGCGGAGCATGAAATGGTGTGACATATACGAGGAGCATGAAAAGGTGTGTAAAATACAAGGAGCAGGAAAATGTGTGAAAAATACGAAGAGCATGAAAAGGTGTGAAATATATGAAGAGCATGAAAAGGTCTGAAAAATACGAGGAACACGAAAAGGTGTGAATAATACGAGGAGCATGAAAAGGTCTGAAAAATATGAGGAGCATGAAAAGGTCTGAAATGTACGAGGAGCACGAAAAGGTGTGAAAAATACGAAGAGCATGAAGAGGTCTGAGGAATACGAGGAGCATGAAAAGGTGTGAAAAATACGAGGAGCATGAATATGTGTGAAAAATACAAAGAGCATGAAAAGGAGTGAAAAATATGAATAGCTTGAAAGGGTGTGAAAAATAGGGGGAGATTGAAAATGTGTGAAAATTACGAGGAGCATGAAAAGGTGTGAAAAATACGAGGAGCAAGAAAAGGTCTGAAAAATACGAGGTGGATGAAATTGTCTGAAAAATACGAGGAGCATGAAAAGGTCTGGAAAATATGAGGAGAATGAAATGGTCTGAAAAATACAAGGAGCATGAAATGTTCTGGAAAATACGAGGAGCCTGAAAAGGTCTGAAGAATACAAGGAGCATGAAAAGGTGTGAAGAAATCAAAGAGCAGGAAAAGGTGTGAAAAAAACGAGGAGCATGAAAAGGCGTGAAAAATAAGAGGTGCATGAAAAGGTCTGAAAAAAACGAGGAGCATGAAAAGGTGTGAAGAATACGAGCAGCATGCAAAGGTGTGAAAAATACGAGGAGCATGAAAAGTTCTGAGAAATATGAGGAGCATGAAAAGGTCTGAAAAATACGAGGAGCATGAAAAGGTCTTAAAAATACAAAGAGCATGAAAAGGTCTGAAAAATACGGAGAGGACGAAAAGGTGTGAAAAATAGAAGGAGCACGAAAAGGTGTGAAAATACGAGGAGCACAAAAAGGTGTGAAAAATACGAGGTGCATGAAAAGGTGTGAAAAATACGAGGTGCATGAAAAGTTGTGAAAAAAACGAGGATCATGAAATGGTGTGAGAAATACGAGGAGCTTGAAAAGTTGTGAAAATACGAAGAGCATGAAAAGGCCTGATAAATACGAGGAGCATGAAAAGGTGTGAAGAATTCGAGGAGCATGAAAAGGTGTGAAAAAGACGAGGAGCATGAAAAGGTGTGAAAAATAAGAAGAGCATGAAACGGTCTGAGAAACATGAAAAGCACGAAAAGGTGTGAATAATATGAAGAGCACGAAAAGGTCTGAAATTTCCGAGGAGCATGAAAAGGTGTGAAATATACGAGGAGCATGAAAAGGTGTGAAAAATACGAGGAGCATGAAAAGGTGTGAAAAATACGAGGAGCATGAAAACGTGTGAAAAATACGAGGAGCATGAAAAGGTGTGAAAAATACGAGGAGCATGAAAAGGTGTGAAAAAAACGAGGAGCATGAAAAGGTGTGAAAAATACGAGGAGCAAGAAAAGGTGTGAAAAATAGGAGGAGCACGAAAAATGTGAAAAATACAAGGAGCATGAAAAGGTCTGAAAAATACGAAGAGAATGAAAGGGTGTGAAAAATATGAAGAGCACAAAAGTTCTGAAAAATATGAAGAGCATGAAAGGTGTGAAAAATATGAAGAGCATGAAAAGTTCTGAAAAATACGAGGAGCACAAAAAGGTGTGAAAAATACGAGGAGCATGAAATTGTGTGAAAAATACGAGGAGAATGAAAAGGTGTGAAAAATATGAGGGACATGAAAAGTGGTGAAAAATACAAGGAGCATGAAAAGGCGTGAAAAATATGAGGGGCATGAAAAGCCGTGAAAAATACGGGGAGTATGAAGAGGTGTGAAAAATATGAGGAGCATGAAAAGGTTTGAAATATATGAGGAGCATGAACAAGTCTCAAAAATATGAGGAGCTTGAAGAGGTGTGAAAAATACAAGGAGCATGAAAAGGTGTGAAAAATACGAGGAGCACGAAAATGTGTAGAAAATAGGACGAGCATTAAACATGTGAAATATACGAGTAGCATGAAAATGTGTGAAAAATACGAGGAGCATGAAAAGGTGTGAAGAATACGAGGAGCATGAAAAATTCTGAAAAATACGAGGAGAATGAAAAGGTGTGAAAAATATGAGGGACATGAAAAGTGGTGAAAAATACAAGGAGCATGAAAAGGCGTGAAAAATATGAGGGGCATGAAAAGCCGTGAAAAATACGGGGAGTATGAAGAGGTGTGAAAAATATGAGGAGCATGAAAAGGTTTGAAATATATGAGGAGCATGAACAAGTCTCAAAAATATGAGGAGCTTGAAGAGGTGTGAAAAATACGAGGAGCATGAAAAGGTGTGAAAAATACGAGGAGCATGAAAAGGAGTGAAAAATACAAGGAGCATGAAAAGGTGTGAAAAATATGAGGAACATGAAAAGGTGTGAAAAATACGAGGAGCGTGAAAAGGTCTGAAAAATACGAGGAGCATGGAAAGGTCTGAAAAACATGAAGAGCCTGAAAAGCTGTGAAAATATGAAGAACATGAAAAGGTTTGAAAAATACGAGGAGCAAGAAAAGTTGTGAAAAGTAGGAGGAGAACGAAAACGTGTGAAAAATACGAGGAGCACGAAATGGTCTGAAAAATACGACGAGCATGAAAGGGTGTGAAAAATATGAAGAGCACAAAAGTTCTGAAAAATAGGAAGAGCATGAAAAGGTGTGAAAAATACGAGGAGCATGAAAAGGTGTCAAAAATACGAGGAGCATGAAAAGGTCTGAAAAATATGAGGAGCATGAAAAGGTCTGAAAAACATGAAGAGCCTGAAAAGCTGTGAATATATGAAGAGCATGAAAAGGTCTGAAAAATATGAAGAGCACGAAAAGGTGTGAAAAATATGAGCACGACGATAAGGTGTGAGAAATACGAGGAGCATGAAAAGGTGTGAAACATATGAGGGGCATGAAAAGGTGTGAAAAATACGAGGAGCAAGAAAAGGCCTGAATAATACGAGGAGCATGAAAAGGGGTGAAAAATACGAGAGGCATTAAAAGACCTAAGAAATACGAGGGGCATGAAAAGCCCTGAAAAATACGAAGAGCCTGAAAAGGTGTGAAAAATATGAAGAGCACGAAAATGTCTGTAAAATATGAAGAGCCTGAAAAGGTGTGAAATATATGAAGAGCATGAAAAGGTCTGAAAAATACGAGGAACACGAAAAGGTGTGAATAATACTAGGAGCATGAAAAGGTCAGAAAAATACGAGGAGCATGAAAGGGTGTGAAAAATATGAAGAGCATGAAAAGGTGTCAAAAATACGAGGAGCATGAGAAGGTCTGAAAAATCTGAGGAGCATGAAAAGGTCTGAAAAATACCAAGAGCACGAAAAGGTGTGAAAAATAGGAGGTGCATGAAAAGGTCTGAAAAATACGAAGAGCACGAAAAGGTGTGAAAAATAGGAGGAGCACGTAAAAGTGTGAAAAATACGAGGAGCATGAAAATGTTTGAAAAATACGAGGAGCATGAAAAGGTTTGAAAAATACGAGGAGGATGAAAAAGTTTGAATAATACAAGGAGCATGAAAAGGGGTGAAAAATACAAGAGGGATTGAAAGACCTAAGAAATAGGAGGGGCATGAAAAGCCCTGAAAAATAAGAAGAGCCTGAAAAGGTGTGAAAAATATGAAGAGCACGAAAATGTCTGAAAAATATGAGGAGCCTGAAAAGGTGTGAAATATATGAAGAGCATGAAAAGGTCAGAAAAATACGAGGAACACGAAAAGGTGTGAATAATACGAGGAGCATGAAAAGGTCTGAAAAATATTAGGAGCATGAAAAGGATGAAAAATACGAAGAGCACGAAAAGGTGTGAAAAATAGGATGTGCATGAAAAGATCTGAAAAATACGAAGAGCACGAAAAGGGGTGAAAAATAGGAGGAGCACATAAATGTGTGAAAAATACGAGGAGCATGAACATGTTTGAAAAATACGAGGAGCATGAAAAAGTTTGAAAAATACGAGGAGGATGAAAAGGTCTGAAAAATACGAAGAGCCCGAAAACATGTGAAAAACAGGAGGAGCAGGAAAAGGTGTGAAAAATACGCGGAGCATGAAAAGGTGTGAAAAATACGAGGAACATGAAATGGTCTGAAAAATACGAAGAGCCCGAAAACGTATGAAAAATAGGTGTAGCAGGAAAAGTTGTGAAAAATACGCGGAGCATGAAAAGTTGTGAAAAACACGAGAAGCATGAAAACGCGAGAAAAATACGAAGAGACCGAAAAGGTGTGAAAAATAGGAGGAGCTCGAAAAGGTGTGAAAAATACGCGGCGCATGAAAAGGTCTGAAAAACCCGAGGAGCATGAAACGGTGTGAAAAATTCTAGGAGTATGTTAAGTTGTGAAAACTACGAGCATGAAACAGTGTGAAAAATGCGAGGCGCATGAAAAGGTGTGAAATATATGAGGAGTATGAAAAGGTGTGAAGAATACGAGCAGCAAGAAAAGGTGTGAAAAACATGAAGAGCATGAAAAGGTGTCAAAAATATCAGGAGCGCGTAGAGGTGTGAAAAATATGAGGAGAATGAAACTGTATGAAAAATCTGCGGAGCATGAAATGGTGTGACATATACGAGGAGCATGAAAAGGTGTGTAAAATACAAGGAGCAGGAAAATGTGTGAAAAATACGAAGAGCATGAAAAGGTGTGAAATATATGAAGAGCATGAAAAGGTCTGAAAAATACGAGGAACACGAAAAGGTGTGAAAAATACGAGGAGCATGAAAAGGTCTGAAAAATACGAGGAGCATGAAAAGGTGTGAAATGTACGAGGAGCACGAAAAGGTGTGAAAAATACGAAGAGCATGAAGAGGTCTGAGGAATACGAGGAGCATGAAAAGGTGTGAAAAATACGAGGAGCATGAATATGTGTGAAAAATACAAAGAGCATGAAAAGGAGTGAAAAATATGAATAGCTTGAAAGGGTGTGAAAAATAGGGGGAGATTGAAAATGTGTGAAAATTACGAGGAGCATGAAAAGGTGTGAAAAATACGAGGAGCAAGAAAAGGTCTGAAAAATACGAGGTGGATGAAATTGTCTGAAAAATACGAGGAGCATGAAAAGGTCTGGAAAATATGAGGAGAATGAAATGGTCTGAAAAATACAAGGAGCATGAAATGTTCTGGAAAATACGAGGAGCCTGAAAAGGTCTGAAGAATACAAGGAGCATGAAAAGGTGTGAAGAAATCAAAGAGCAGGAAAAGGTGTGAAAAAAACGAGGAGCATGAAAAGGCGTGAAAAATAAGAGGTGCATGAAAAGGTCTGAAAAAAACGAGGAGCATGAAAAGGTGTGAAGAATACGAGCAGCATGCAAAGGTGTGAAAAATACGAGGAGCATGAAAAGTTCTGAGAAATATGAGGAGCATGAAAAGGTCTGAAAAATACGAGGAGCATGAAAAGGTCTTAAAAATACAAAGAGCATGAAAAGGTCTGAAAAATACGGAGAGGACGAAAAGGTGTGAAAAATAGAAGGAGCACGAAAAGGTGTGAAAATACGAGGAGCACAAAAAGGTGTGAAAAATACGAGGTGCATGAAAAGGTGTGAAAAATACGAGGTGCATGAAAAGTTGTGAAAAAAACGAGGATCATGAAATGGTGTGAGAAATACGAGGAGCTTGAAAAGTTGTGAAAGTACGAAGAGCATGAAAAGGCCTGAAAAATACGAGGAGCATGAAAAGGTGTGAAGAATTCGAGGAGCATGAAAAGGTGTGAAAAATAAGAAGAGCATGAAACGGTCTGAGAAACATGAAAAGCACGAAAAGGTGTGAATAATATGAAGAGCACGAAAAGGTCTGAAATTTCCGAGGAGCATGAAAAGTTGTGAAATATACGAGGAGCATGAAAAGGTGTGAAAAAAAATGCGGAGCATGAAAAGGTGTGAAAAATACGAGGAGCAAGAAAAGGTGTGAAAAATAGGAGGAGCATGAAAACGTGTGAAAAATACGAGGAGCATGAAAAGGTGTGAAAAATACGAGGAGCATGAAAAGGTGTGAAAAAAACGAGGAACATGAAAAGGTGTGAAAAATACGAGGAGCAAGAAAAGTTGTGAAAAATAGGAGGAGCACGAAAAATGTGAAAAATACAAGGAGCATGAAAAGGTCTGAAAAATACGAAGAGAATGAAAGGGTGTGAAAAATATGAAGAGCACAAAAGTTCTGAAAAATATGAAGAGCATGAAAGGTGTGAAAAATATGAAGAGCATGAAAAGTTCTGAAAAATACGAGGAGCATAAAAAGGTGTGAAAAATACGAGGAGCATGAAAAGGTGTGAAAAATACGAGGAGAATGAAAAGGTGTGAAAAATATGAGGGACATGAAAAGTGGTGAAAAATACAAGGAGCATGAAAAGGCGTGAAAAATATGAGGGGCATGAAAAGCCGTGAAAAATACGGGGAGTATGAAGAGGTGTGAAAAATATGAGGAGCATGAAAAGGTTTGAAATATATGAGGAGCATGAACAAGTCTCAAAAATATGAGGAGCTTGAAGAGGTGTGAAAAATACAAGGAGCATGAAAAGGTGTGAAAAATACGAGGAGCACGAAAATGTGTAGAAAATAGGACGAGCATTAAACATGTGAAATATATGAGTAGCATGAAAATGTGTGAAAAATACGAGGAGCATGAAAAGGTGTGAAGAATACGAGGAGCATGAAAAATTCTGAAAAATACGAGGAGAATGAAAAGGTGTGAAAAATATGAGGGACATGAAAAGTGGTGAAAAATACAAGGAGCATGAAAAGGCGTGAAAAATATGAGGGGCATGAAAAGCCGTGAAAAATACGGGGAGTATGAAGAGGTGTGAAAAATATGAGGAGCATGAAAAGGTTTGAAATATATGAGGAGCATGAACAAGTCTCAAAAATATGAGGAGCTTGAAGAGGTGTGAAAAATACAAGGAGCATGAAAAGGTGTGAAAAATACGAGGAGCACGAAAATGTGTAGAAAATAGGACGAGCATTAAACATGTGAAATATACGAGTAGCATGAAAATGTGTGAAAAATACGAGGAGCATGAAAAGGTGTGAAGAATACGAGGAGCATGAAAAATTCTGAAAAATACGAGGAGAATGAAAAGGTGTGAAAAATATGAGGGACATGAAAAGTGGTGAAAAATACAAGGAGCATGAAAAGGCGTGAAAAATATGAGGGGCATGAAAAGCCGTGAAAAATACGGGGAGTATGAAGAGGTGTGAAAAATATGAGGAGCATGAAAAGGTTTGAAATATATGAGGAGCATGAACAAGTCTCAAAAATATGAGGAGCTTGAAGAGGTGTGAAAAATACAAGGAGCATGAAAAGGTGTGAAAAATACGAGGAGCATGAAAAGGTGTGAAAAATATGAGGAGCATGAAAAGGTGTGAAAAATATGAGGAACATGAAAAGGTGTGAAAAATACGAGGAGCGTGAAAAGGTCTGAAAAATATGAGGAGCATGGAAAGGTCTGAAAAACATGAAGAGCCTGAAAAGCTGTGAAAATATGAAGAACATGAAAAGGTTTGAAAAATACGAGGAGCAAGAAAAGTTGTGAAAAGTAGGAGGAGAACGAAAACGTGTGAAAAATACGAGGAGCACGAAATGGTCTGAAAAATACGACGAGCATGAAAGGGTGTGAAAAATATGAAGAGCACAAAAGTTCTGAAAAATAGGAAGAGCATGAAAAGGTGTGAAAAATACGAGGAGCATGAAAAGGTGTCAAAAATACGAGGAGCATGAAAAGGTCTGAAAAATATGAGGAGCATGAAAAGGTCTGAAAAACATGAAGAGCCTGAAAAGCTGTGAATATATGAAGAGCATGAAAAGGTCTGAAAAATATGAAGAGCACGAAAAGGTGTGAAAAATATGAGCACGACGATAAGGTGTGAGAAATACGAGGAGCATGAAAAGGTGTGAAACATATGAGGGGCATGAAAAGGTGTGAAAAATACGAGGAGCAAGAAAAGGCCTGAATAATACGAGGAGCATGAAAAGGGGTGAAAAATACGAGAGGCATTAAAAGACCTAAGAAATACGAGGGGCATGAAAAGCCCTGAAAAATACGAAGAGCCTGAAAAGGTGTGAAAAATATGAAGAGCACGAAAATGTCTGTAAAATATGAAGAGCCTGAAAAGGTGTGAAATATATGAAGAGCATGGAAAGGTCTGAAAAATACGAGGAACACGAAAAGGTGTGAATAATACTAGGAGCATGAAAAGGTCAGAAAAATACGAGGAGCATGAAAGGGTGTGAAAAATATGAAGAGCATGAAAAGGTGTCAAAAATACGAGGAGCATGAGAAGGTCTGAAAAATCTGAGGAGCATGAAAAGGTCTGAAAAATACCAAGAGCACGAAAAGGTGTGAAAAATAGGAGGTGCATGAAAAGGTCTGAAAAATACGAAGAGCACGAAAAGGTGTGAAAAATAGGAGGAGCACGTAAAAGTGTGAAAAATACGAGGAGCATGAAAATGTTTGAAAAATACGAGGAGCATGAAATGGTTTGAAAAATACGAGGAGGATGAAAAAGTTTGAATAATACAAGGAGCATGAAAAGGGGTGAAAAATACGAGAGGGATTGAAAGACCTAAGAAATAGGAGGGGCATGAAAAGCCCTGAAAAATAAGAAGAGCCTGAAAAGGTGTGAAAAATATGAAGAGCACGAAAATGTCTGAAAAATATGAGGAGCCTGAAAAGGTGTGAAATATATGAAGAGCATGAAAAGGTCAGAAAAATACGAGGAACACGAAAAGGTGTGAATAATACGAGGAGCATGAAAAGGTCTGAAAAATATTAGGAGCATGAAAAGGATGAAAAATACGAAGAGCACGAAAAGGTGTGAAAAATAGGATGTGCATGAAAAGATCTGAAAAATACGAAGAGCACGAAAAGGGGTGAAAAATAGGAGGAGCACATAAATGTGTGAAAAATACGAGGAGCATGAACATGTTTGAAAAATACGAGGAGCATGAAAAAGTTTGAAAAATACGAGGAGGATGAAAAGGTCTGAAAAATACGAAGAGCCCGAAAACATGTGAAAAACAGGAGGAGCAGGAAAAGGTGTGAAAAATACGCGGAGCATGAAAAGGTGTGAAAAATACGAGGAACATGAAATGGTCTGAAAAATACGAAGAGCCCGAAAACGTATGAAAAATAGGTGTAGCAGGAAAAGTTGTGAAAAATACGCGGAGCATGAAAAGTTGTGAAAAACACGAGAAGCATGAAAACGCGAGAAAAATACGAAGAGACCGAAAAGGTGTGAAAAATAGGAGGAGCTCGAAAAGGTGTGAAAAATACGCGGCGCATGAAAAGGTCTGAAAAACCCGAGGAGCATGAAACGGTGTGAAAAATTCTAGGAGTATGTTAAGTTGTGAAAACTACGAGCATGAAACAGTGTGAAAAATGCGAGGCGCATGAAAAGGTGTGAAATATATGAGGAGTATGAAAAGGTGTGAAGAATACGAGCAGCAAGAAAAGGTGTGAAAAACATGAAGAGCATGAAAAGGTGTCAAAAATATCAGGAGCGCGTAGAGGTGTGAAAAATATGAGGAGAATGAAACTGTATGAAAAATCTGCGGAGCATGAAATGGTGTGACATATACGAGGAGCATGAAAAGGTGTGTAAAATACAAGGAGCAGGAAAATGTGTGAAAAATACGAAGAGCATGAAAAGGTGTGAAATATATGAAGAGCATGAAAAGGTCTGAAAAATACGAGGAACACGAAAAGGTGTGAATAATACGAGGAGCATGAAAAGGTCTGAAAAATATGAGGAGCATGAAAAGGTCTGAAATGTACGAGGAGCACGAAAAGGTGTGAAAAATACGAAGAGCATGAAGAGGTCTGAGGAATACGAGGAGCATGAAAAGGTGTGAAAAATACGAGGAGCATGAATATGTGTGAAAAATACAAAGAGCATGAAAAGGAGTGAAAAATATGAATAGCTTGAAAGGGTGTGAAAAATAGGGGGAGATTGAAAATGTGTGAAAATTACGAGGAGCATGAAAAGGTGTGAAAAATACGAGGAGCAAGAAAAGGTCTGAAAAATACGAGGTGGATGAAATTGTCTGAAAAATACGAGGAGCATGAAAAGGTCTGGAAAATATGAGGAGAATGAAATGGTCTGAAAAATACAAGGAGCATGAAATGTTCTGGAAAATACGAGGAGCCTGAAAAGGTCTGAAGAATACAAGGAGCATGAAAAGGTGTGAAGAAATCAAAGAGCAGGAAAAGGTGTGAAAAAAACGAGGAGCATGAAAAGGTGTGAAAAATACGAGGAGCATGAAAAGGCGTGAAAAATAAGAGGTGCATGAAAAGGTCTGAAAAAAACGAGGAGCATGAAAAGGTGTGAAGAATACGAGCAGCATGCAAAGGTGTGAAAAATACGAGGAGCATGAAAAGTTCTGAGAAATATGAGGAGCATGAAAAGGTCTGAAAAATACGAGGAGCATGAAAAGGTCTTAAAAATACAAAGAGCATGAAAAGGTCTGAAAAATACGGAGAGGACGAAAAGGTGTGAAAAATAGAAGGAGCACGAAAAGGTGTGAAAATACGAGGAGCACAAAAAGGTGTGAAAAATACGAGGTGCATGAAAAGGTGTGAAAAATACGAGGTGCATGAAAAGTTGTGAAAAAAACGAGGATCATGAAATGGTGTGAGAAATACGAGGAGCTTGAAAAGTTGTGAAAGTACGAAGAGCATGAAAAGGCCTGATAAATACGAGGAGCATGAAAAGGTGTGAAGAATTCGAGGAGCATGAAAAGGTGTGAAAAATAAGAAGAGCATGAAACGGTCTGAGAAACATGAAAAGCACGAAAAGGTGTGAATAATATGAAGAGCACGAAAAGGTCTGAAATTTCCGAGGAGCATGAAAAGTTGTGAAATATACGAGGAGCATGAAAAGGTGTGAAAAAAAAATGCGGAGCATGAAAAGGTGTGAAAAATACGAGGAGCAAGAAAAGGTGTGAAAAATAGGAGGAGCATGAAAACGTGTGAAAAATACGAGGAGCATGAAAAGGTGTGAAAAATACGAGGAGCATGAAAAGGTGTGAAAAAAACGAGGAACATGAAAAGGTGTGAAAAATACGAGGAGCAAGAAAAGTTGTGAAAAATAGGAGGAGCACGAAAAATGTGAAAAATACAAGGAGCATGAAAAGGTCTGAAAAATACGAAGAGAATGAAAGGGTGTGAAAAATATGAAGAGCACAAAAGTTCTGAAAAATATGAAGAGCATGAAAGGTGTGAAAAATATGAAGAGCATGAAAAGTTCTGAAAAATACGAGGAGCACAAAAAGGTGTGAAAAATACGAGGAGCATGAAATTGTGTGAAAAATACGAGGAGCATGAAAAGGTGTGAAAAATACGAGGAGCATGAAAAGGCCTGAAAAATAGGAGGAGCATGAAAAGATCTGAAAAATATGAGGAGCTAGAAAAGGTGTGAAAATATGAAGAGCATGAAATGGGCTGAAAAATACGAGGAGCATGAAAAGGTCTGAAAAATATGAGGAGCATGAAAAGGTGTGAAAAATTAGAGGAGCATGAAATGGACTGAAAAATACGAGGAGTATGAAACGGTCAGCAAAATATGAGGAGCATGAATAGGTGTCAAAAATATGAGGAGTATGAAACGGTGTGAAAATATGAAGAGCATTAAATGGTCTGAAAAATATGAGGAGCATGAAAAGGTGTCAAAAATATAAGGAGCAAGTAAAGGTATGAAAAATATGAGCAGCATGAAGTTGGATGAAAAATACGAGGAGTATGAAACGGTGTGAACAATATGAAGAGCATGAAAAGGTGTGAAAAATATGAGGAGCATGAAAAGGTGTGAAAAATATGAGGAGCATGAAACGGTCTGAAAAAAATGAGGAGCATGATAAGTTCTGAAATATAGGAGGACCATGAAAAGGTCTGAAAAATATGAAGAGCATGAAAAGGTGTTAAAAATATTAGAAGCATGAAATGGTGTGAAAAATATGAAGAGCATGATAAGGTGTGAAAAATATGAGCAGCATTAAAACGTGTGAAACTTAGGAAAAGCATGAAACACTGTGAAAAACACAAAGAGCATGAAAAGTTTGGAAAAATATCAATAGCATGAAAACGTCTGAAAAATATGAAAAGCATGAAAAGGTGTGAATAATATGAACAGCATGAAAAGGTGTGGAAAATACAAGGAGCATGAAAAGATCTGAAAAATACGAGGAGCATGAAATGGCCTGAAAAAAATGAGAAGCATGAAAAGTTGTGAAAAATACAAAGAGCATGAGAAGGTGTGAAAAATATGAGGATCATGAAAAGGTATGAAAAATACAAAGAGCATGAAAAGGTCTGAAAATTACGAGGAGCTTGAAAGGTGTGAAAAATACGAGGAGCATGAAATGGTCTGAAAACCATGAGGAGCATGAAAAGGACAGAAAAACATGAAGGGCCTGAAAAGGTGTGAAAAATATGAAGAGCATGAAAAGGTCTGAAAAATATGAGGAGCATGAAAAGGTCTGAAAAATACGAAGAGCATGAAAGCTGTGAAAAATAGGAGGAGCACGAAAACTTGAGAAAAACACGAGGAGCATGAAAAGATGTGAAAAATACGAAGACCATGAAAAAGTGTGAAGAATACGAGGAGCATGAAAAGGTCTGAAAAACACGAGGAGCATGAAATGGTCTGAAAAGTACGAGGAGCATTAAAAGATCTGAAAAATAGGAGCAGCATGAAAAGGACTTCAATATATGAAGAGCATGAAAAGGTGTCAAAAATATCAGGAGCGTGTAGTGGTGTGAAAAATATGAGGAGAATGAAACTGTTGAAAAATCTGCGGAGTATGAAATGGTGTGACATATACGAGGAGCATGAAAAGGTGTGTAAAATACGAGGAGCATGAAAATGTGTGAAAAATATGAAGACCATGAAAAGGTTTGAAAAATATAAGGAGCATGAAAAGGTGTGAAAAATATGAGGAGCGTGAAACTGTCGGAAATATTTGAGAGCATGAAATGTGTGAAAAAAAGAAGAGCATGAAAAGCTGTGAAAAATATGAAGAACATGAAAAGGTCTGAAAAATATGAAGAGCATGAAAGGGTGCGAAAAATGTGAAGAGCAAGAAAAGGTGTGAAAAATACGAACACTCTGAATAGGTGGGAAAAACACGAAGACCATGTAACGGTGTGAAAAATACGACGAGCTTGAAAAGGTGAGACAAATCCGAAGAGCATGAAAAGCTGTGAAAAATATGAGGAGCATGAAAAGCTGTCACAAATACGAAGAGTTTGAAAAGTTGTGAAAAATACGAGGAGCATGAAAAGGTCTGAAAAACATGAGGAGCATGAAAAGGTCTGAAAAATACGATGAGCATGCACATGTGTGAAAAATACGAGGAGCATGCAGAGGTGTGAAAACTACGAGGAGCCTGAAAAGGTGTGAAAAATACAAGGAGCATGAAATGGTCTGAAAAACATGAGGAGCATGAAAAGGTCAGAAAAAAAAGGGTCCTGAAAAGGTGTGAAAAATATGAAGAGCACGAAAATGTCTGAAATATATGAAGAGCATGAAAAGGTCTGAAAAATATGAGGAACATGAAAATTTGTGAATAATACGAGGAGCATGAAAAGGTCTGAAAAATATTAGGAGCACGAGAAAGTCTGAAAAATACGAAGAGCACGAAAGGTGAGAAAAATAGGAGGAGCACGAAAACTTGTGAAAAACACAAGGAGCATAAAGAGGCTTAAAAAATACGAGGAGCAGGAAAAGGTCTGAAAAATATGAAGAGCATGAAAAGGTCTGAAAAATACGAGGAGCATGAAAAGGTCTGAAAAATACAAGGAATGTGAAATGGTCTAAAAAACACGAGGAGCATGAAAAGGTCTGAAAAATACGAGAGCATTAAAAGGTCTGAAAAATATGAGGAGCATGAAACGGTCTGAAATATATGAGGAGCATGAAAAGCTGTCAAAAATATGAGGAGCAATAAATTGTGTGAAAAAAATGAAGAGCATGAAAAGGTGTGAAATACACGAAGAGCATGAAAAGTTCTGAAAAATATGAAGAACATGAAAAGGTGTGATAAATACGAAGAGCATGAAAAGTTGTGAAAAATACGAGGAGCATGAAAAGCTGTGAAATATATGAGGAGCATGAAAAGCTGTGAAAAATACGAGGAGCATGAAAAGGCCTGAAAAACAGGAGGAGCATGAAAATGTCTGAAAAATAGGAGGAGCATGAAAAGGTCTGAAAAATAGGAGGAGCATGAAAATGCCTGCAAAATAGGAGGAGCATGAAAAGGTCTGAAAAATAGGAGGAGCATGAAAAGGACTGAAAAATACGAGGAGCATGAAAAGTTCTGAAAAAAACGAGGGGCAGGAAAAGGTCTCAAAAATACGAGGAGCATGAAAAGGTCTGAAAAATACGAGGAGCATGAAACTGTATGAAAATTATGAGGAGCATGAGACGGTGTGAAAAATATGAAGAGCATGAAAATGTCTGAAAAATACAAGGAGCATGAAAAGGTCTGAAAAATATGAAGAGTATGAAAAGGTGTCAAAAATATGAGAAGCATGTAAAGGTCTGAAAAATACGAGGAGCATGAAAAGGTCTAAAAAATTCGAGGAGCATGAAAATGTCTGAAAAATATGAGGAGCATGAAAAGGTCTCAAAAATACGAGGAACATGAAAAGGACTGAAAAGTATGAAGAGTATGAAAAGGTGTCAAAAATATGAGAAGCATATAAAGGTGGGAAAAAGACGAGGAGCATGAATCTGTATGAAAAATATGTGGAGCATGAAATGGTGTGAAAAATATGAAGAGCAAGAAAAGGTGTGATAAATATGAGGAGTAGGCAAAGGTCTGAAAAATACGAGAAGCATGAAAAGGTCTGAAAAATACAAGGAGTATGAAATGGTCTAAAAAACCCGAGGAGCATGAAAAGGTCTGAAAAATACGAGAGCATTAAAAGGTCTGAAAAATATGAGGAGCATGAAAAGGTCTGAAATATACGAGAGCATTAAAAGGTCTGAGAAATATGAGGAGCATGAGAAGGTCTGAAAAATACGAGGAGCATGAAAAGGTGTCAAAAATATGAAGAGCATGAAAAGGTGTCAAAATACGAGTAGCAGGTAAAGGTCTGAAAAATACGAGGAGCATGAAATGGTCTGAAAAATATGAGGAGCATGAAACGGTCTGAAATATATGAGGAGCATGAAAAGCTGTCAAAAATATGAGGAGCATTAAATGGTGTGAAAAAAATGAAGAGCATGAAAAGATGTGAAAAATATGCGGAGCATGAAAAGGTGCCGAAAATACGAGGGGCATGAAAAGGCCTGAAAAACAGGAGGAGCATGAAAATGTCTGAAAAATAGGAGGAGCATGAAAAGGCCTGCAAAAAAGGAGGAGCGTGAAAAGCTCTGAAAAATACGAGGAGCATGAAAAAGTCTGAAAAATAGGAGGAGCATGAAAAGGTCTGAAAAATAGGAGGAGCATGGAAACGTCTGAAAAATAGGAGGAGCATGGAAAGGTCTGCAAATTGGGAGGAGCATGAAAAGCTCTGAAAAATACGAGGAGCATGAAAAGGTGTGAAAAATACGAGGAGCATGAAAAGGTGTGAAATATACGACAAGCATGAAAAGGTCTGAAAAAAACAAGGGGCAGGAAAAGGTCTCAAAAATACGAGGAGCATGAAAAGGTCTCAGAAATACGAGGAGCATGAAAAGGTCTGAAAAATACGAGGAGCATGGAAAAGTCTGAAAAATAGGAGGAGCATGAAAAGGTTTGAAAAATAGGAGGAGCATGGAAACGTCTGAAAAATAGGAGGAGCATTAAAAGGCCTGCAAATTAGGAGGAGCTTGAAAAGCTCTGAAAAATACGAGGAGCATGAAAAGGTGTGAAAAATACGAGGAGCATGAAAAGGTGTGAAATATACGTCGAGCATGAAAAGGTCTGAAAAATATGAGGAGCATGAAAAGGTGTGAAAAAGAAGAGGAGCATGATAAGGTGTGAAAAATACGAGGACCATGAAAAGGTGTGAAATATACGACAAGCATGAAAAGGTGTGAAAAATAGAACGGGCATGGAAATGTCTGAAAAATACGAAGAGCATGAAAAGGTCTGAAAAATACAAGGAGCATGAAAAGGTCTGAAAAATATGAAGAGTCTGAAAAGGTGTCAAAAATATGAGGAGCAACAAATGGTGTGAAAAATATGAAGAGCATGTAAAGGTTTGAAAATATGAGGAGCATGAAACGGTGTGAAAAATATGAACAGCATGAAAATATCTGAAATATACGAGGAGCAAGAAAAGGTCTCAAAAATACGAGGAGCATGAAAAGGTCTGAAAAATACAAGGAACATGAAACAGTATGAAAAATATGAGGAGCATGAAACGGTGTGAAAAATATGAAGAGCATAAAAAAGTCTCAAAAATATGAGGAGCATGAAAAGGTCTCAAAAATACGAGGAGCATGAAAATGTCTGAAAAATACGAGGAGCATGAAAAGGTCTGAGAAAAACCAGGGGCAGGAAAAGGTCTCAAAAATACGAGGAGCATGAAAAGGTCTGAAAAATACGAGGAGCATGAAACTGTATGAAAAATACGAGGAGCATGAAACGGTGTGAAAAATATGAAGAGCATGAAAATATCTGAAAAATACAAGGAGCATGAAAAGGTCTGAAAAATGTGAAGAGTATGAAAAGATGTCAAAAATATGAGAAGCATGTAAAGGTGTGAAAAATATGAGGAGCATGAATCTGTATGAAAAATATGAGGAACATGAAACGGTGTGAAAAATATGAGGAGCATGAAACGGTCTGAAAAATATGAACAGCATGAAAAGGTGTGAAAAATACGAGGAGCATGAAAATATCTGAAAAATACAAGGAGTATGAAATGGTCTAAAAAACCCGAGGAGCATGAAAAGGTCTGAAAAATACAAGAGCATTAAAAGGTCTGAAAAATATGAGGAGCATGAGAAGGTCTGAAAAATACGAGGAGCATGAACAGGTGTCAAAAATATGAAGAGCATGAAAAGGTGTCAAAATATGAGTAGCAGGTAAAGGTGTGAAAAATAAGAGGAGCCTGAATCTGTATGAAAAATATGAGGAACATGAAACGGTGTGAAAAATATGAGGAGCATGAAACGGTCTGAAAAATATGAACAGCATGAAAAGGTGTGAAAAATACGAGGAGCATGAAAATATCTGAAAAATACAAGGAGTATGAAATGGTCTAAAAAACACGAGGAGCATGAAAAGGTCTGAAAAAAACGAGGGGCAGGAAAAGGTCTCAAAAATACGAGGAGCATGAAAAGGTCTCAAAAATACGAGGAGCATGAAAAGGTCTGAAAAATACGAGGAGCATGAAAATGTCTGAGAAAAACCAGGGGCAGGAAAAGGTCTCAAAAATACGAGGAGCATGAAAGGGTCTGAAAAATACGAGGAGCATGAAAAGGTCGCAAAAATATGAGGAGCATGAAAAGGTCTGAAAAATATGAAGAGTATGAAAAGGAGTCAAAAATATGAGAAGCATGTAAAGGTGTGAAAAATATGAGGAGCATGAATCTGTATGAAAAATATGCGGAGCATGAATCTGTATGAAAAATATTCAGAGCATGAATAGGTGTGAAAAATATGAAGAGCATGAAAAAGTGTCAAAAATATGAGTAGCATGTAAAGGTGTCAAAAATATCAAGAGCATGAAAAGGTGTCAAAAATATCAGGAGCATTAAAATGTGTGAAAAATATGAGGAGCATGAAACCGTCTCAAAAATATGAGGAGCATGAAACGATCTGAAAAATATGAAGAGCATGCAAAGGTGTGAAAAATATGAGGAGCATTAAAAGGTGTGAAAAATATGAGGAGCATGAAACGGTCTCAAAAATATGAGGAGCATGAAGGCTGTCAAAAATATGAGGAGCGTGAAACAGTGTGAAATATATGAAGAGCATGAAAACCTGAGAAAAATATCAAGAGCATGAAAAGGTCTGAAAAATAAGAAGAGCATGAAAAGGTGTGAAAAATACGAAGATCATGAAAAGGTGTGAAAAATATGAAGAGCCTGAAAAGGTGTGAAAAACACGAAGAGCATGAAAAGGTGTGAAAAATATGAAGAGCCTGAAAAGGTGTGAAAAACACGAAGAGCATGAAAAGTTGTGAAAAATACGAAGAGCATGAAAACTGTGAAAAATACGAAGAGCATGAAAAGGTGTGAAAAATATGAGGAGCATCAAAAGGTGTGAAAATATGAGGAGCATGAAACGGTATGAAAAATATGAGGAGCATGAAACGGTGTGAAAAATATGAAGAGCATGAAAAAGTCTCAAAAGTACGAGGAGCATGAAAAGGTCTCAGAAATACGAGGAGCATGAAAATGTCTGAAAAATACGAAGAGCATGAAAAGGTCTGAAAAAAACGAGGGGCAGGAAAAGGTCTCAAAAATACGAGGAGCATGAAAGGTCTGAAAAATATGAAGAGCATGAAACTGTATGAAAAATATGAGGAGCATGGAACGGTGTGAAAAATATGAAGAGCATGAAAATGTCTGAAAAATACAAGGAGCATGAAAAGGTCTGAAAAATATGAAGAGTATGAAAAGGTGTCAAAAATATGAGAAGCATGTAAAGGTGTGAAAAATATGAGGGGCATGAATCTGTATGAAAAATATGCAGAGCATGAAATGGTGTGAAAAATATGAAGAGCAAGAAAGGTGTGATAAATATAAGGAGTATGCAAAGGTCTGAAAAATAGGAGGAGCATGAAAAGGTCTGAAAAATACAAGGAGTATGAAATGGTCTAAAAAACACGAGGAGCATGAAAAGGTCTGAAAAATACGAGAGCATTAAAAGGTCTGAAAAATAAGAGGAGCATGAGAAGGTCTGAAAAATACGAGGAGCATGAAAAGGTGTCAAAAATATGAAGAGCATGAAAAGGTGTCAAAATATGAGTTGCAGGTAAAGGTGTGAAAAATAAGAGGAGCATGAAACTGTATGAAAAATATGAGGAGCATGAAACGGTCTGAAATATATGAGGAGCATGAAAAGCTGTCAAAAATATGAGGAGCATTAAATGGTGTGAAAAAAATGAAGAGCATGAAAAGGTGTGAAAAATATGCGGAGCATGAAAAGGTGTGGAAAATATGAAGAGCATGAAAAGGTGTGAAAAATACGAGGAGCATGAAAAGGCCTGAAAAACAGGAGGAGCATGAAAATGTCTGAAAAATAGGAGGAGCACGAAAAGGCCTGAAAATAGGAAGAGCATGAAAAGCTCTGAAAAATACGAGGAGCATGAAAAGGTCTGAAAAATAGGAGAAGCATGAAAAGGTCTGAAAAATACGAGGAGCATGGAAAGGTCTGAAAAATAGGAGGAGCATGAAAAGGTCTGAAAAATACGAGGAGCATGAAAAGGTCTGAAAAATACGAGGAGCATGAAAAGGTCTGAAAAATAAAAAGAGCACGGAAAGGTGTCAAAAATATGAGGAGCTTGAAAAGGTGTCAAAAATATGAAGAGCACGAAAAGGGGTCAAAAATTTGAATAGAATGTAAATGTGTGAAAAATAAGAGGATCATGAATCAGTATGAAAAATATGAGGAGCATGAAACGGTGTGAAAAATATGAACAGCATGAAAAGGTGTGAAAAATATGAGGAGCATGAAACGGTCTGAAAAATATGAACAGCATGAAAAGGTGTGAAAAATACGAGGAGCATGAAAATGTCTGAAAAATACAAGGAGTATGAAATGGTCTAAAAAACACGAGGAGCATGAAAAGGTCTGAAAAATACGAGGAGCATGAAAAGGTCTCAAAAATACGAGGAGCATGAAAAGGTCTGAAAAATACGAGGAGCATGAAACTGTATGAAAAATATGAGGAGCATGAAACGGTGTGAAAAATATGAACAGCATGAAAATATCTGAAATATACGAGGAGCAAGAAAAGATCTCAAAAATACGAGGAGCATGAAAAGGTCTGAAAAATACGAGGAGCATGAAACAGTATGAAAAATATGAGGAGCATGAAACGGTGTGAAAAATATGAAGAGCATGAAAAAGTCTCAAAAATATGAGGAGCATGAAAAGGTCTCAAAAATACGAGGAGCATGAAAATGTCTGAAAAATACGAGGAGCATGAAAAGGTCTGAGAAAAACGAGGGGCAGGAAAAGGTCTCAAAAATACGAGGAGCATGAAAAGGTCTCAAAAATACGAGGAGCATGAAAAGCTCTGAAAAATACAAGGAGCATGAAACTGTATGAAAAATATTTGGAGCATGAAACGGTGTGAAAAATATGAACAGCATGAAAATATCTGAAATATACGAGGAGCAAGAAAAGATCTCAAAAATACGAGGAGCATGAAAAGGTCTGAAAAATATGAAGTGTATGAAAAGGAGTCAAAAATATGAGAAGATTGTAAAGGTGTGAAAAATATGAGGAGCATGAATCTGTATGAAGAATATGCGGAGCATGAAATGGTGTGAAAAATGTGAAGAGCATGAAAAAGTGTCCAAAATATGAGTAGCATGTAAAGGTGTCAAAAATATGAAGAGCATGAAAAGGTGTCAAAAATATGAGGAGCATTAAAAGGTGTGAAAAATATGAGGAGCATGACACGGTCTCAAAAATATGAGGAGCATGAAACGATCTGAAAAATATGAAGAGCATGCAAAGGTGTGAAAAATATGAGGAGCATTAAAAGGTGTGAAAAATATGAGGAGCATGACACGGTCTCAAACATATGAGGAGCATGAAACGATCTGAAAAATATGAGGAGCATGAAAAGCTGCCAAAAATATGAGGAGCATGAAACAGTGTGAAAAATACGAAGAGCATGAAAACCTGAGAAATATATCAAGAGCATGAAAAGGTCTGAAAAATAAGAAGAGCATGAAAAGGTGTGAAAAATACGAAGATCATGAAAGGTGTGAAAAATACGAAGAGCCTGAAAAGGTGTGAAAAACACGAAGAGCATGAAAAGTGAAAAATACGAAGAGCATGAAAACTGTGAAAAATACGAAGAGCATGAAAAGGTGTGAAAAATATGAGGAGCATCAAAAGGTGTGAAAATATGAGGAGCATGAAACTGTATGAGAAATATGAGGAGCATGAAACGGTGTGAAAAATATGAAGAGCATGAAAAAGTCTCAAAAATACGAGGAGCATGAAAAGGTCTCAGAAATACGAGGAGCATGAAAATATCTGAAAAATACGAAGAGCATGAAAAGGTCTGAAAAAAACGAAGGGCAGGAAAAGGTCTCAAAAATACGAGGAGCATGAAAAGGTCTGAAAAATACGAGGAGCATGAAACTGTATGAAAAATACGAGGAGCATGAAACGGCGTGAAAAATATGAAGAGCATGAAAATGTCTGAAAAATACAAGGAGCATGGAAAGGTCTGAAAAATATGAAGAGTATGAAAAGATGTCAAAAATATGAGAAGCATGTAAAGGTGTGAAAAATATGAGGAGCATGAATCTGTATGAAAAATATGCGGAGCATGAAATGGTGTGAAAAATAAGAAGAGCAAGAAAAGATGTGATAAATATGAGGAGTATGCAAAGGTCTGAAAAATACGAGGAGCATGAAAAGGTCTGAAAAATACAAGGAGTATGAAATGGTCTAAAAAACCTGAGGAGCATGAAAAGGTCTGAAAAATACGAGGAGCATGAAAAGGTCTGAAAAATAAAAGGAGCATGGAAAGGTGTCAAAAATATCAGGAGCTTGAAAAGGTGTCAAAAATATGAAGAGCATGAAAAGGGGTCAAAAATTTGAATAGAATGTAAAGGTGTGAAAAATAAGAGGTACATGAATCAGTATGAAAAATATGAGGAGCATGAAACGGTGTGAACAATATGAACAGCATGAAAAGGTGTGAAAAATATGAGGAGCATGAAACGGTCTGAAAAATATGAACAGCATGAAAAGGTGTGAAAAATACGAGGAGCATGAAAATGTCTGAAAAATACAAGGAGTATGAAATGGTCTAAAAAACACGAGGAGCATGAAAAGGTCTGAAAAATACGAGGAGCATGAAAAGGTCTGAAAAAAACAAGGGGCAGGAAAAGGTCTCAAAAATACGAGGAGCATGAAAAGGTCTCAAAAATACGAGGAGCATGAAAAGGTCTGAAAAATACAAGGAGCATGAAACTGTATGAAAAATATGAGGAGCATGAAACGGTGTGAAAAATATGAAGAGCATGAAAAAGTCTCAAAAATACGAGGAGCATGAAAAAGTCTGAAAAATACGAGGAGAATGAAACTGTATGAAAAATATGAGGAGCATGAAACGGTGTGGAATATATAAAGAGCATGAAAATGTCTGAAATATACGAGGAACATGAAAAGGTCGAAAAATATGAGGAGCATGAAAAGGTCTGAAAAATATGAAGAGTATGAAAAGGAGTCAAAAATATGAGAAGCATGTAAAAGTGTGAAAAATATGAGGAGCATGAATCTGTATGAAAAATATGCGGAGCATGAAATGGTGTGAAAAATATGAAGAGCATGAAAAAGTGTCAAAAATATGAGTACCATGTAAAGGTGTCAAAAATATGAAGAGCATGAAAAGGTGTCAAAAATATCAGGAGCATTAAAATGTGTGAAAAATATGAGGAGCATGAAACGGTCTCAAAAATATGAGGAGCATGAAACGATCTGAAAAATATGAAGAGCATGCAAAGATGTGAAAAATATGAGGAGCATTAAAAGGTGTGAAAAATATGAGGAGCATGAAACGGTCTCAAAAATATGAGGAGCATGAAAAGCTGCCAAAAATATGAGGAGCGTGAAACAGTGTGAAAAATATGAAGAGCATGAAAACCTGAGAAAAATATCAAGAGCATGAAAAGGTCTGAAAAATAAGAAGAGCATGAAAAGGTGTGAAAAATACGAAGATCATGAAAAGGTGTGAAAAATACAAAGAGCCTGAAAAGGTGTGAAAAACACGAAGAGCATGAAAAGTTGTGAAAAATACGAAGAGCATGAAAACTGTGAAAAATACGAAGAGCATGAAAAGGTGTGAAAAATATGAGGAGCATCAAAAGGTGTGAAAAATATGAGGAGCATGAAACGGTATGAAAAATACGAGGAGGATGAAAAGGTGTGAATAATACGAGGTGCATGAAAAGGTCTGAAAAATAAGAAGAGCATGAAAAGGTGTCAAAAGTATGAGGAGCATCAAAAGATGTGAATAACATGAAGAGCATGAAAAGGTGTCAAAAATATGTGGAGCATGTAAAGTTGTGAAAAATATTTGGAGCATGAAACTGTTTGAAACATATGAGGAGCAAGAAACCGTGTGAAAAATATGAGGAGTTTGAAAAGGTCTGAAAAATACGAGAGAATGAAAACGTGTGAAAAACACGAAGAGCATGAAAAAGTGTGAAAAATAAGAAGAGCCTGAAAAGGTCTGAAAAATACGAGGAACATGAAAAGGTCTCAGAAATACGAGGAGCATGAAAATGTCTGAAAAATACGAGGATCATGAAAAGGTCTGAAAAAAACGAGGGGCAGGAAAAGGTCTCAAAAATACGAGGAGCATGAAATGGCCTAAAAAATTCTAGGAGCATGAAAAGGACTGAAAAATACGAGGAGCATGAAACGGTCTGAAAAATACTAGGTGCACGAAAAGTTCTGAAAAATACGAGGAGCATGAAAAGGTCTGAAAAATACGAGGAGCATGAAAAGGTCTGAAAAATATGTAGAGTATAAAAAGTTTTCAAAAATATGAGGAGAATGAAAAGGTGTGAAAAATAGGAAGAGCATGAAAAGCTGTCAAAAATATGAGGAGAATGAAAAGGTGTGAAAAATATTAAGAGCATGAAAAGGTGTCAAAAATATGAGGAACAAGTAATGCTGTGAAAAATATGAGGAGCATGAATCTGTATGAAAAACACGAGGAGCATGAAACGGTGTGAAAAATATGAAGAGCATGAAAAGGTGTGAAAATTATGAGGAGTATGAAAACGTCTTAAAAATACGAGGAGCATGAAAAGGTCTGAAAAATATGTGGAGCCTGAAAAGGTGTCAAAAATATGAGGAGCATGTAAAGGTGTGAAAAATTGAGGAGCATGAATCTGTATGAAAATTATGAGGAGGATGAAATGGTGTGAAAAATATGAAGATCATGAAAAGGTGTGAAAAATATGAGGAGGTTGAAAAGGTCTGAAAAATAAGAGAGCATGAAAAGGTGTGAAATACACGAAGAGCATGAAAAGGTGTGAAAAATAAGAAGAGCCTGAAAAGGTGTGAAAAACACGAAGAGCATGAAAAGTTGTGAAAAATACGAAGAGCATGAAAACTGTGAAAAATACGAAGAGCATGAAAAGGTGTGAAAAATATGAGGAGCATCAAAAGGTGTGAAAATATGAGGAGCATGAAACTGTATGAAAAATATGAGGAGCATGAAATGGTGTGAAAAATATGAAGAGCATGAAAAAGTCTCAAAAGTACGAGGAGCATGAAAAGGTCTCAGAAATACGAGGAGCATGAAAATGTCTGAAAAATACGAAGAGCATGAAAAGGTCTGAAAAAAACGAGGGGCAGGAAAAGGTCTCAAAAATACGAGGAGCATGAAAAGGTCTGAAAAACCCGAGGAGCATGAAACTGTATGAAAAATACGAGGAGCATGAAACGGTGTGAAAAATATGAAGAGCACGAAAATGTCTGAAAAATACAAGGAGCATGGAAAGGTCTGAAAAATATGAAGAGTATGAAAAGATGTCAAAAATATGAGAAGCATGTAAAGGTGTGAAAAATATGAGGAGCATGAATCTGTATGAAAAATATGCGGAGCATGAAATGGTGTGAAAAATAAGAAGAGCAAGAAAAGATGTGATAAATATGAGGAGAATGCAAAGGTCTGAAAAATACGAGGAGCATGAAAAGGTCTGAAAAATAAAAGGAGCATGGAAAGGTGTCAAAAATATCAGGAGCTTGAAAAGGTGTCAAAAATATGAAGAGCATGAAAAGGGGTCAAAAATTTGAATAGAATGTAAAGGTGTGAAAAATAAGAGGTACATGAATCAGTATGAAAAATATGAGGAGCATGAAACGGTGTGAACAATATGAACAGCATGAAAAGGTGTGAAAAATATGAGGAGCATGAAACGGTCTGAAAAATATGAACAGCATGAAAAGGTGTGAAAAATACGAGGAGCATGAAAATGTCTGAAAAATACAAGGAGTATGAAATGGTCTAAAAAACACGAGGAGCATGAAAAGGTCTGAAAAATACGAGGAGCGTGAAAAGGTCTGAAAAAAACAAGGGGCAGGAAAAGGTCTCAAAAATACGAGGAGCATGAAAAGGTCTCAAAAATACGAGGAGCATGAAAAGGTCTGAAAAATACAAGGAGCATGAAACTGTATGAAAAATATGAGGAGCATGAAACGGTGTGAAAAATATGAAGAGCATGAAAAAGTCTCAAAAATACGAGGAGCATGAAAAGGTCTGAAAAATACGAGGAGAATGAAACTGTATGAAAAATATGAGGAGCATGAAACGGTGTGAAAAATATGAAGAGCATGAAAAAGTCTCAAAAATACGAGGAGCATGAAAAGGTCTGAAAAATACGAGGAGAATGAAATTGTATGAAAAGTATGAGGAGCATGAACGGTGTGAAAAATATGAAGAGCATGAAAAAGTCTCAAAAATACGAGGAGCATGAAAAGGTCTGAAAAATACGAGGAGCATGAAAAGGTCTGAAAAATATGTAGAGTATAAAAAGGTTTCAAAAATAAGAGGAAAATGAAAAGGTGTGAAAAATAGGAATATCATGAAAAGCTGTCAAAAATATGAGGAGCATGTAAAGGTGTGAAAAATATGAGGAGCATGAATCTGTATGAAAAATATGAGGAGCATGAAGCGGTGTGAAAAATAGGAAGAGCATGAAAAGGTGTGAAAAATACAAGGAAAATGAAAAGGCCTGAAAAAAACGAGGAACATGAAAAGATCTGATAAATAAGAGGAGCATGAAACGGTCTGAAAAATACAAGGAGCATGAAAGGGTCTGAAAAATATGAACCGCATGAAAAGCTCTGAAAAATATGAAGAGCAAGAAAAGGTGTCAAACATATAGGAGCATGTAAAGGTGTGAAAAATAAGAGGAGCATGAAAAGGTGTCAAAAGTATGAGGAGCATGTAAATGTGTGAAAAATATGAGGAACATGAATCTTATGATAAAAATGAGGAGCATGAAACGGTGTAAACCATATGAGGATAATGAAAAGTTGTAAAATATGAGGAGTATGAAAAGGTGTGAAAAATATGAAGAGCATGAATCGGTCTGAAAAATATGAGGAGCATGAAACGGTCAGAAAAATATGAGGAGCATGAAAAGATCTGAAAAATATGAAGAGCATGAACCTGTATGAAAAATATGTGGAGCATGAAATGGTGTGAAATAATGAAGAGTATGAAAAGTTGTGATAAATATGAAGAGTTTGAAAAGGTCTGAAAAATACGAGAGGCATAAAAGGTCTGAAAAGTACAAGGAGCATGATATGGTCTAAAAAATACGAGGAGCATGAAAAGGTCTGAAAAATAAGAGAGCATGAAAAGCTGTGAAAAATCTCAAGAGCATGAAAAGGTCTGAAAAATATGAAGAGCATGAAAAGGTCTGAAAAATATGAAGAGCATGAAAATGTGTGAAAAATATGAAGAGCCTGAAAAGTGGTCAAAATATGAGGAGCATGTAAAGGTGTGAAAAATATGAGGAGCATGAAACTGTATGAAAAATATGAGGAGCATGAAACGGTGTGAAAAATATGAAGACCATGAAAGGGTGTGAAAAATATCAAGAGCATGAAAAGGTGTGAAAAATATGAGGAGCATGAAAAAGTCTGAAAAATACGAGGAGCATGAAATGGTCTGAAAAAACGAGGAGCATGAAAAGCTGTGAAAAATACGAGGAGCATGAAAGGGTCTGAAAAATACGAGGAGCATGAAAAGGGTGAAAAATATGAAGAGCATGAAAAGGTGTGAAAAATAGGAGGAGCATGAAAAGGTGTGAAATATAGGAGGAGCATGAAAAGGTGTGAAAAATACGAGGAGCATGAAAACGGTGAAAAATACAAAGAGCATGAAAAGTGTGAAAAATACATGGAGCATGAAAACGTCTGAAAAATACGAGGACTATGAAAATGTCTGAAAAATATGAAGAGCATGAAAAGGTGTGAAAAACATGAGCAGCATGAAAAGGTGTGAAAAATATGAGGAGCATGAAACAGTCTGAAATATACGAACAGCAGGAAAAGGTGTGAAAACACGAAGAGCATTAAAAGCTGTGAAAAATATCAAGAGCATGAAAAGATCTGAAAAGTATGAAGAGCATTAAAAGGTGTCAAAAATTTGAAGAGCATGAAAAGTTGTGAAAAATAAGAAGGGAATGAAAAGGTGTGAAAAAATGAAGAGCATGAAATGGTGTGAAAAATAGGAAGAGCATGAAAAGGTGTGAAAAATGAGAAGAGCATGAAAATTTGTTAAAAATTCGAGGAGCATGAAAAGGTGTGAAAAATTCGAGGAGCATGAAAAGGTGTCAAAAATAAGAAGAGCTTGAAAAGTTGTGAAAAATACAAAGAGCATGAAAAGGTGTGAAAAACACAAGGAGCATGAAAAGGTCTGAAAAATACGGGGAGCATGAAAAGATCTGAAAAAACGAGGAGCATGAAAAGCTGTGAAAAATACGAGGAACATGAAATGGTCTGAAATACACGACGGGCATGAAAAGGTCTGAAAAATATGTAGAGCATGAAAAGGTGTGAAAAATATGAGGAGCATGAAAAGGTCTGAAAAATATGAAGAGCATGAAAAGGTGTCAAAATATGAGGAGCATGAAAAGGTCTGAAAAATATGTAGAGCATGAAATGCTGTCAAAAATATGAGGAGCATGAAAAGGTGTGAAAAATATGAAGAGCATGAAAAGGTGTCAAAAATATGAGTAGCATGAAAAGGTGTGAAAAATATGAAGAGCATGAAAAGGTGTCAAAAACATGAGGATCATGTAAAGGTGTGAAAAATATGAGGAGCATGAAATGGTGTGAAAAATATGAGGAGCATGAAAAGTGTGAAATATATGAGGAGCATGAAAAGTTGAGAAAAATAAGAAGAGCATGAAACGGTCTGAAAAAATATGAGGAGCATGAAACGGTCTGAAAAAATATGAGGAGCATGAAACGGTCTGAAAAATATGAGGATCATGAAAAGGTGTCAAAAATATGAGCAGCATGAAACAGTGTGAAAAATATGAAGATCATGAAAAGGTGTGAAAAATACGGGGAGCAGGAAAAAGTCTGAAAAATACGAGGAGCATGAAAAAGTCTGAAAAATATGAGGAGCATGAAAACGTCCGAAAAATATGAGGAGCATGAAAAGGTGTGAAAAACACGAAGAGGATGAATAGGTGTGACAAATATCAAGAGCATAAACAGGTCTGAAAAATATGAAGAGCATGAAAAGGTGTGAAAAAATCGAGGAGCATGAAAAGATGTGAAAAATACGAAGAGCATGACAAGGTCTGAAAAACACAAGGAGCATGAAAGGGTGAATATTACGAGGAGCATGAAAAGGTCTGGAAAATATGTAGAGCATGAAGAGGTGTGAAAAATAAGAGGAGCATGAAACGGTCTGAAAAATATGAGGCGCAAGAAACTGTATGAAAAATATGAGGAGCATGAAACGGTGTGAAAAATATGAAGAGCATGAAAAGTTTTGAAAATATTAGGAGCTTGAAAAGGTGTGAAAAATATGAGGAGCAAGAAACGGTCTGAAAAATATGAGGAGCATGAAACGGTCTGAAATATATGAGGAGCATGAAAAGGTGTCAAATATATAAGCAGCAGGAAACGGTGTGAAATTATGAAGAGCAAGAAACGGTGTGAAACAAATGAAGAGCTTTAAAAGGTGTAAAAAATATGAGGGGCATGAAAAGGTGTGAAAAATATGAGGGCATGAAACGGTATGAAAAATATGAGGAGCTTGAAACAGTGTGAAAAATATGAAGACCATAAAAAGTTGTGAAAAATACGAAGCGCATGAAAAGGAGGGAAAAATATGAGGAGCATGAAAATGTGTGAAAATTATGAGGAGCCTGAAACTGTCTGATAAATATGTGAGCATGAAAAAGAGGCAAAAAAACGAGGAGCCTGAAAAGGTGTGAAAAGTACGAGGAGCATGAAAAGGTGTGGAAAAACCGAGCAGCATGAAAAGGTCTGAAAAATACGAGGAGCATGAAAAGCTCTGAAAAATAGGAGGAGCATGAAAAGGTCTGAAAAATATGTAGAGCATGAAAAGGTGTCAAAAATATGAGCAGCATGAAAAGGTGTGAAAAATATGAAGAACATGAAAAGGTGTCAAAAACATGAGGTTCATGTAAAGGTGTGAAAAATATGAGGAGCATGAATCTGTATGAAAAATATGAGGAGCATGAAAAGATGTCAAAAATATGAGCAGTATAAAAGAGTGTGAAAAATATGAAGATCATGAAAAGGTGTGAAAAATACGAAGAGCATGAAAAGGTGTGAAAAACATGACACCCATGAAAAGGTGTGAAAAACACGAAGAGCATGAAAAGGTGTGAAAAATACAAAGAGCATGAAAAGGTCTGAAAAATAAGGGGAGCAAGAAAAGGTCTGAAAAATACGAGGAGCATGAAAAGGTCTGAAAAGTACGAGGAGCATGAAAAGGTCTGAAAAATACCAGGAGCATGAAAAGGTCTGAAAAATATGAAGAGCATGAAAAGGTGTCAAAAATATGAGGAGCAGAAAAGGTGAGAAAAATATGAAGAGCATGAAAAGGAGTCAAAAATATGAGGAGCATGTAAAGGTGTGAAAAATATGAGGATAATGAAACTGAATCAAACATGTGTTTGTTCAGCGAGGTAAGGACTCCTGCCTAGTTGCAAGGGACAACTCGAGATTCTCCTAGAGGCTTGGCAGGGCAATTGGGACGCCTCTGCATTTGAGGCCTGAGAACAAGTGTCCCTTTCCACGTGCCACAGGAACCCTGGGACTTCTATCAAGTTTCACGAGGAGTCAGGCATCGTCTCCTTTGGAGGCACTGATCTCCACGTCCCTCTGGAGTTTTCAAAGGATGTGAGGCCTCTGGTCGCGATGAGGTGGGGAACTAGGTCTTTCTCTGTGGTCTCCACAGGGGATTCAGACATGCTTTCATCTTGGGAGATGCAAGACGAGCCTGCATTCAAGTCACTGCAGGGATATCCGGCCTTATTTCGAGTCAGGGCATCGCGATGTCCATTCCACTTGAGGCCACAAACTCAGGGTCCCTCTCACATACCTAGAGCTGAGAGAAGCCTCCTCTTGAGGTGCTTGTGGTAAGGTGGTATTCCTCTGGAGTCGAAGCCAGGGACTAACCTCTCATCTCGAGTTGATTCTTGGTCCACGGAGCTCTTTCGTGTTGCGCCAGTGACCTCAGGATCCCTGGAGCCTTGAAACAGTGTTCCTGGAGTTTCTCTGGAGTGCCATGAAGGAAATAAAGGCTCCTTTCATGTGTGATGTGCAACAAGGAATTGCTCTGCACGCAGTACAGGGGATTCGGGCCTCATCTCGCGGCGAGGGGGACGTCTCATGGTTTTTCTCGAGTTGCAGCGGGAACCTGGGGTATATTCTCGAGTTACGACGGGGATGGCCCTTCCACACACGTGTTTGTTCAGTGACGTCAGGACTCCTGCCTAGTTGCGAGGGACAACTCGGCATTCTCCTCGAGGCTTTGTAGGGCAATTGTGACGCCGCTCTAGCTGAGGCGGGAGACCAAGTGTCCCTTTCCACGTGCCACAGGAACTCTGGGACTCCTATCAAGTTTCACGAGAAGTCAGGCATCATCTCCTTTGGAGGCACTGATCTCCGCGTACCTCTGTAGTTTTCAAAGGATGTGAGGAGTCCAATCGCGATGAGGTGGGGAACTAGGCCTTTCCCTGTGGTCTCCACAGGGGATTTATACATCCTTTCGTCTTGGGAAATTCAAGACGAGCCTACATTCAAGTCACTGCAGCGATATCCGGCTTTATTTCGAGTCAAGGCATCGCAGTGTCCATTCCACTTGAGGCCGCAAACTCAGGGTCCCTCTCACATACCTAGAGCTGAGAGAAGCCTCCTCTTGAGGTGCTTGTGGTAAGGTGATATACCTCTGGAGTCGAAGCCAGGGACTAACCTCTTATTTCGAGTTGATTCTTGGTCCACGGAGCTCTTTCGTGTTGCTCCAGTGACCTAAGGATCCCTCTAGCCCAGAAACAGTGTTCTTGGGCGTTCTCTGGAGTGCCATCAAGGAAATCAAGGCTCCTTTCATGTGTGATGTGCAAAACGGAATTGCTCTGCACGCAGTGCATGGGAATCGGGCCTCATCTCGCGGCGAGGGGGAAGTCTCATCGTTTTTCTCGAGTTGCGGTGGGAACCTGTGGTATATTCTCGAGTTACGACGGGGATGGCCCTTCCACACACGTGTTTGTTCAGTGACGTCAGGACTCCTGCCTAGTTGCGAGGGGCAACTCGGGATTCTCCTCGAGGCTTGGCAGGGCAATTGGGATGCCTCTCCAGCTGAGGCGGGAGACCAAGGGTCCCTTTCCATGTGCCACAAGGATCCTGGGACTCCTATCAAGTTTCACGAGGAGTGAGGCATCGTCTCCTTTGGAGGCACTGATCTCCACGTACCTCTGGAGTTTTCAAAGGATGTGAGGCCTCCGGTGGCGATGAGGTGGGGAACTAGGTCTTTCTCTGTGGTCTCCACCCGGGATTCAGACATCCTTTGGTCTTGGGAGATGCAAGACGAGCCTGCATTCAAGTCACTGTAGAGATATCCGGCCTTATTTCGAGTCAGGGCATCGCGGTGTCCATTCCACTTGAGGCCGCAAACTCAGGGTCCCTCTCACATACCTAGAGCTGAGAGAAGCCTCCTCTTGAGGTGCTTGTGGTAAGGTGGTATACCTCTGGAGTCGAAGCCAGGGACTAACCTCTCATCTGGGGTTCATTTTTGGTCCACGGAGCTCTTTCGTGTTGCTCCAGTGACCTCAGGTTCCCTCTAGCCTTGAAACAGTGTTCTTGGGTTCTCTCGAGTGCCATCAAGGAAATCAAGGCTCCTTTCATGTGTGATGTGCAACACGGAATTTCTCTGCACGCAGTGCAGGGGAATCGGGCATCAACTCGCGGCGAGGGGGAAGTCTGATGGTTTTTCTCGAGTTGCGGCGGGAACCTGGGGTATATTCTCGAGTTACGACGGGGTTGGCCCTTCCACACACGTGTTTGTTCAGCGACGTCAGGACTCCTGCCTAGTTGCGAGGCACAACTCGGGATTCTCCTCGAGGCTTGGCAGGGCAATTGGGACGCCTCTCCAGCTGAGGCGGGAGACCAAGGTTCCCTTTCCACGTGCCACAGGAATCCTGGGACTCCTATCAAGTTTCACGAGGAGTCAGGCATTGTCTCCTTTGGAGGCACTGATCTCCGCGTCCCTCTGGAGTTTTCAAAGGATGTGAGGCCTCCGGTCGCGGTGAGGTGCGGAACTAGGTCTTTCTCTGTGGTCTCCACAGGGGATTCAGACATCCTTTCGTCTTGGGAGATGCAAGACGAGCCTGCATTCATGTCACTGCAGGGATATCCGGCCTTATTTCAAGTCAGGGCATCGCGGTGTCCATTCCACTTGAGGCCGCAAACTCAGGGTCGCTCTCACATACCTAGAGCTGAGAGAAGCCTCCTCTTGAGGTGCTTGTGGTAAGGTGGTATTCCTCTGGAGTCGAAGCCAGGGACTAACCTCTCATCTCGAGTTGATTTGTGGTCCACGGAGCTCTTTCGTGATGCTACATTGACCTCAGCATCCCTCTAGCCTTGAAACAGTGTTCTGGGGATTTCTCTGGAGTGCCATCAAGGAAATCAAGGCTCCTTTCATGTGTGATGTGCAACACGGCATTGCTCTGCACGCAGTGCAGGGGAATCGGGCCTCATCTCGCTGCGAGGGGGAAGTCTCATGGTTTTTCTCGAGTTGCCGCGGGAACCTGGGGTATATTCTCGAGTTACGACGGGATGGTCCTTCCACAAATGTGTTTGTTCAGCGACGTCAGGACTCCTGCCTAGTTGCGAGGGACAACTCGGGATTCTCCTCGAGGCTTGGCAGGGCAATTGGGACGCCTCTCCAGCTGAGGCGGGAGACCAAGGGTCCCTTTCCACGTGCCACAGAAATCCTGGAACTCCTATCAAGTTTTACGAGGAGTCAGGCATCATCTCCTTTGGAGGCACTGATCTCCGCGTCCCTCTGGAGTTTTCCAAGGATGTGAGGCCTCCGGTCGCGATGAGGTGGGGAACTAGGTCTTTCTCTGTCGTCTCCACAGGGGATTCAGACATCCTTTCGTCTTGGGAGATGCAAGACGAGCCTGCATTCAAGTCACTGCAGGGATATCCGGCCTTATTTTGAGTCAGGGCATCTCGGTGTCCATTCCACTTGAGGACGCAAACTCAGGGTCCCTCTCACATACCTAGAGCTGAGAGAAGCCTCCTCTTGAGGTGCTTTTGGTAAGGTGGTATTCCTCTGGAGTCGAAGTCAGGTACTAAGCTCTCATCTCGAGTTGATTTTTGGTCCACGGAGCTCTTCCTTGTTGCTACAGTGACCTCAGGATCCCTCTAGCCTTGAAATAGTGTTCTTGGTCTTTCTCTTTAGTGCCATCAAGGAAATCAAGGCTCCTTTCCTGTGTGATGTGCAACACGGCATTGCTCTGCACGCAGTGCAGAGGAATTGGGCCTCATCTCGCGGCGAGGGGGAAGTCTCATGGTTTTTCTCGAATTGCGACGGGAACCTGTGGTATATTCTCGAGTTACGACGGGGATGGCCCTTCCACACACGTTTGTTCAGCGACGTCAGGACTCCTGCCTAGTTTCGAGGGACAACTCGGGATTCTCCTCGAGGCTTGGCAGGGCAATTGGGACGCCTCTCCAGCTGAGGCGGGAGACCAAGGGTCCCTTTCCATGTGCCACAGGAATTCTGGGACTCCTATCAAGTTTAACGAGGAGTCAGGCATCGTCTCCTTTGGAGGCACTGATCTCCGCGACCCTCTGGAGTTTTCCAAGGATGTGAGGCCTCCGGTGGCGATGAGGTGGCGAACTAGGTCTTTCCCTGTGGTTTCCACAGGGGATTCAGACATCCTTTCGTCTTGGGAGATGCAAGACGAGCCTGCATTCAAGTCAGTGCAGGGATATCCGGCCTTATTTCGAGTCAGGGCATCGCGGTGTCCATTCCACTTGAGGCCGCAAACTCAGGGTCCCTCTCACATACCTAGAGCTGAGAGAAGCCTCCTCTTGAGGTGCTTGTGGTAAGGTGGTATTCCTCTGGAGTCGAAGCCAGGGCCTAACCTCTCATCTCGAGTTGATTTGTGGTACACAGAGCTCTTTCGTGTTGCTACAGTGACCTCAGGATCCCTCTAGCCTTGAAACAGTGTTCTTGGGGTTTCTCTGGAGTGCCATCAAGGAAATCAAGGCTCCTTTCCTGTGTGATGTGCAACACGGCATTGCGCTGCACGCAGTGCAGGGGAATCGGGCCTCATCTCGCGGCGAGGGGGAACTCTCATGGTTTTTCTCGAATGCGGCGGAAACCTGGGGAATATTCTCGAGTTACGACGGGGATGGCCCTTCCACACACCTGTTTGTTCAGCGACGTCAGGACTCCTGCCTAGTTGCGAGGGACAACTCGGGATTTTCCTCGAGGCTTGGCAGGGCAATTGGGACGCCTCTCCAGCTGAGGCGGGAGACCAAGTTTCCCTTTCCACGTGCCACAGGAATCCTGGGACTCCTATCAAGATTCACGAGGAGTCAGGCATCGTCTCCTTTGGACGCACTGATCCGCGTCCCTCTGAAGTTTTCCAAGGATGTAAGGCCTCCGGTCGCGATGAGGTGGCGAACTAGGTCTTTCTTTGTGGTCTCACAGGGGATTCAGACATCCTTTCGTCTTGGGAGATGCAAGACGAGCCTGCATTCAAGTCACTGCAGGGATATCCGGCCTTATTTCGAGTCAGGGCATCACGGTGTCCAATCCACATGAGGCCGCAAACTCAGGGTCCCTCTCACATACCTAGAGCTGAGAGAAGCCTCCTCTTGAGGTGCTTGTGGTAATGTGGTATTCCTCTGGAATCGACGCCAGGGACTAACCTCTTATCTCGCGTTGATTTGTGGTCCACGGAGCTCTTTCGTGTTGCTACAGTGACCTCAGGATCCCTCTAGCCTTGAAACAGTGTTCTTGGCTTTCTCTGGAGTGCCATCAAGGAAATCAAGGATCCTTTCCTGTGTGATGTGCAACACGGAATTGCTCTGCAGGCAGTGCAGGGGAATCGGGCCTCATCTCGCGGCGAGGGCGAAATCTCATGGTTTTTCTCGAGTTGCGGCAGAATCCAGGGGTATATTCTCGAGTTACGACGGGGATGGCCCTTCCACACACGTGTTTGTTCAGCGACGTCAGGACTCCTGCCTAGTTGCGAGGGACAACTCGGGATTGTCCTCGATGCTTTGCAGGGCAATTGGGACGCTTCTCCAGCTGAGGCAGGAGACCAAGGGTCCCTTTCCACGTGCCACAGGAATCCTGGGACTCCTATCATGTTTCACGAGGAGTCAGGCATCGTCTCCTTTGGAGGCACTGATCCGCGTCCCTCTGAAGTTTTCAAAGGATGTGAGGCCTCCGGTCGCGATGAGGTGGCGAACTAGGTCTTTCTTTGTGGTATCCACAGTGGATTCAGACATCCGTTCGTCTTGGGAGATGCAAGACGAGCATGCATTCAAGTCACTGCAGGGATATCCGGCCTTATTTCGAGTCAGGACATCACGGTGTCCATTCCATATGAGGCCGCAAACTCAGGGTACCTCTCACATACCTAGAGCTGAGAGAAGCCTCCTCTTGAGGTGCTTGTCTTAAGGTGGTATACCTCTGGAGTCGAAGTCAGGTACTAACCTCTCATCTCGAGTTGATTTTTGGTCCACGGAGCTCTTTCGTGTTGCTACAGTGACCTCAGGATCCCTCTAGCCTTGAAACAGTGTTCTTGGTCTTTCTCTGGAGTGCCATCAAGGAAATCAAAGCTTCTTTCCTGTGTGATGTGCAACACGGCATTGCTCTGCACGCAGTGCAGGGGAATCGGGCCTCATCTCGCGGCGAGGGGGAAGTCTCATGGTTTTTCTCGAGTTGCGGCGGGAACCTGGGGTATATTCTCGAGTTACGACGGGGATGGCCCTTCCACACACGTGTTTGTTCAGCGACGTCAGGACTCCTGCCTAGTTGCGAGGACAACTCCGGATTCTCCTCGAGGCTTGGCAGGGCAATTGGGATGCCTCTCAAGCTGAGGCGGGAGACCAAGAGTCCCTTTCCACGTGCCACAGGAATCCTGGGACTCCTATCAAGTTTCACGAGGAGTCAGGCATTTTCCCCTTTGGAGGCACTGATCTTTGCGTCCCTCTGGAGTTTTCAAAGGATGTGAGGCCTCCGGTCGCGATGAGGTGGGGAACTAGGTCTTTCTCTGTGGTCTCCACAGGGGATTCAGACATCCTTTGGTCTTGGGAGATGCAAGACGAGCCTGCATTCAAGTCACTGCAGGGATATCCGGCCTTATTTCGAGTCAGGGCATCGCGGTGTCCATTCCACTTGAGGCCGCAAACTCAGGGTCCCTCTCACATACATAGAGCTGAGAGAAGCCTCCTCTTGAGGTGCTTGTGGTAAGGTGGTATTCCTCTGGAGCCGAAGCCAGGGACTAACCTCTCATCTCGAGTTGATTTGTGGTCCACGGAGCTCTTTCGTGTGGCTACAGTGACCTCAGGATCCCTCTAGCCTTGAAACAGTGTTCTTGGGCTTTCTCTGGAGTGCCATCAAGCAAATCAAGGCTCCATTCCTGTGTGATGTGCAACACGGAATTGCTCTGCACGCAGTGCAGGGGCATCGGGCCTCATCTGGCGGCGAGGGGGAAGTCTCATGGTTTTTCTCGAGTTGCGGCGGGAACCTGGGGTATATTCTCGAGTTACGACGGGGATGGCCCTTCCACACACGTGTTTGTTCAGCGACGTCAGGACTCCTGCCTAGTTGCGAGGGACAACTCGGAATTCTCCTTGAGGCTTTGCAGGGCAACTGGGACGGTTCTCCAGCTGAGGCAGGAGACCAAGGGTCCCTTTTCACGTACCACAGGAATCCTAGGACTCCTATCATGTTTCAGGAGGAGTCAGGCATCGTCTCCTTTGGAGGCACTGATTTCCGCGTCCCTCTGGAGTTTTCAAAGGATGTGAGGCCTGGGGTCGCGATGAGGTGGGGAACTAGGTCTTTCTCTGCGGTCTCCACAGGGGATTCAGACATCCTATCGTCTTGGGAGATGCAAGACGAGCCTGCATTCAAGTCACTGCAGGCATATCCGGCCTTATTTCGAGTCAGGGCATCGCGGTGTCCATTCCGCTTGAGGCCAAAAACTCAGGGTCCCTCTCACATACCTAGAGCTGAGAGAAGCCTCCTCTTGAAGTGCTTGTGGTAAGGTGGTATTCCTCTGGAATCGACGCCAGGGCCTAACCTCTCATCTCGAG
Organism: Cervus elaphus; assembly: GCF_910594005.1. NCBI lineage: Eukaryota > Metazoa > Chordata > Mammalia > Artiodactyla > Cervidae > Cervus > Cervus elaphus. The sequence continues at coordinate 410,139 of NC_057838.1, forward strand.
TTGATTTTTGGTCCACGGAGCTCTTTCGTGTTGCTACAGTGACCTCAGGATCCCTCTAGCCTTGAAACAGTGTTCTTGGGCTTTCTCTGGAGTGCCATCAAGGATATCAAGGCTCCTTTCCTGTGTGATGTGCAACACGGAATTGCTCTGCACGCAGTGCAGGGGAATCGGGCCTCATCTCGCGGCGAGGGGGAAGTCTCATGGTTTTTCTCGAGTTGCGGCGGGAACCTGGGGTATATTCTCGAGTTACGACGGGGATGGCCCTTCCACACATGTGTTTGTTCAGCGACGTCAGGACTCCTGCCTAGTTGCGAGGGACAACTCGGGATTCTCCTCGAGGCTTGGCAGGGCAATTGGGACGCCTCTCCAGGTGAGGTGGGAGACCAAGGGTCCCTTTCCACGTGCCACAGGAATCCTGGGACTCCTATCAAGTTTCACGAGGAGTCAGGCATCGTCTCCTTTGGAGGCACTGATCTCCGCGTCCCTCTGGAGTTTTCAAAGGATGTGAGGCCTCCGGTGGCGATGAGGTGGGGAACTAGGTCTTTCTCTGTGGTCTTCACAGGGGATTCAGACAACCTTTCGTCTTGGGAGATGCAAGACGAGCCTGCATTCAAGTCACTGCAGGGATATCCGGCCTTATTTCAAGTCAGGGCATCGCGGTGTCCATTCCACTTGACGCCGCAAACTCAGGGTCCCTCTCACATACCTAGAGCTGAGAGAAGCCTCCTCTTGAGGTGCTTGTGGTAAGGTGGTATTCCTCTGTAGTCGAAGCCAGGGACTAACCTCCCATCTCGAGTTGATTTGTGGTCCACGGAGCTCTTTCGTGTTGCTACAGAGACCTCAGGATCCCTCTAGACTTGAAACAGTGTTCTTGGGGTTTCTCTGGAGTGCCATCAAGGAAATCAAGGCTCCTTTCCTGTGTGATGTGCAACACGGCATTGCTCTCCACGCAGTGCAGAGGAATTGGGCCTCATCTCGCGGCGAGGGGGAAGTCTCATGGTTTTTCTCGAATTGCGGCGGGAACCTGTGGTATATTCTCGAATTACGACGGGAATGGCCCTTCCACACACGTTTGTTCAGCGACGTCAGGACACCTGCCTAGTTGCGAGGGACAACTCGGGATTCTCCTCGAGGCTTGGCAGGGCAATTGGGACGCTTCTCCAGCTGAGGCAGGAGACCAACGGACCCTTTCCACGTGCCACAGGAATTCTGGGACTCCTGTCAAGTTTCACGAGGAGTCAGGCATCGTCTTCTTTGGAGGCACTGATCTCCGCATCCATCTGGAGTTTTCAAAGGATGTGAGGCCTCCGGTCGCGATGAGGTGGCGAACTAGGTCTTTCTCTGTGGTCTCCACAGGGGATTCAGACATCCTTTCGTCTTGGCAGATGCAAGACGAGCATGCATTCAAGTCACTGCAGGGATATCCGGCCTTATTTCGAGTCAGGGCATCGCGGTGTCCATTCCACTTGAGGCCGCAAACTCAGGGTCCCTCTCATATAGCTAGAGCTGAGAGAAGCCTCCTCTTGAGGTGCTTGTGGTAAGGTGGTATTCCTCTGGAGCCGAAGCCAGGGACTAACCTCTCATCTCGAGTTGATTTTTGGTCCACGGAGCTCTTTCGTGTTGCTACAGTGACCTCAGGTTCCCTCTAGCCTTGAAACAGTGTTCTTGGGCTTTCTCTGGAGTGCCATCAAGGAAATCAAGGCTCCTTTCCTGTGTGATGTGCAACACGGAATTGCTCTGCACGCAGTGCAGGGGAATCGGGCCTCATCTGGCGGCGAGGGGGAAGTCTCATGGTTTTTCTCGAGTTGCGGCGGGAACCTGGGGTATATTCTCGAGTTACGACGGGGATGGCCCTTCCACACACGTGTTTGTTCAGCGACGTCAGGACTCCTGCCTAGTTGCGAGGGACAACTCGGGATTCTCCTCGAGGCTTGGCAGGGCAATTGGGACGCCTCTCCAGCTGAGGCGGGAGACCAAGGGTCCCTTTCCACGTTCCACAGGAATCCTGGGACTCCTATCAAGTTTCACGAGGAGTCAGGCATCGTCTCCTTTGGAGGCACTGATCTCCGCGTCCCTCTGGAGTTTTCAAAGGATGTGAGGCCTCCGGTGGCGATGAGGTGGGGAACTAGGTCTTTCTCTGTGGTCTCCACAGGGGATTCAGACAACCTTTCTTCTTGGGAGATGTAAGACGAGCCTGCATTCAAGTCACTGCAGGCATATCCGGCCTTATTTCAAGTCAGGGCATCGCGGTGTCCATTCCAATTGAGGCTGCAAACTCAGGGTCCCTCTCACATACCTAGAGCTGAGAGAAGCCTCCTCTTGAGGTGATTGTGGTAAGGTGGTATTCCTCTGTAGTCGAAGCCAGGGACTAACCTCTCATCTCGAGTTGATTTGTGGTCCACGGAGCTATTTCGTGTGGCTACAGTGACCTCAGGATCCCTCTAGCCTTGAAACAGTGTTCTTGGGCTTTCTCTGGAGTGCCATCAAGGAAATCAAGGCTCCTTTCCTGTGTGATGTGCAACACGGCAATGCTCTGCACGCAGTGCATGGGAATCGGGCCTCATCTCGCGGCGAGGGGGAAGTCTCATGGTTTTCCTCGAGTTGCGGCGGGAACCTGGGGTATATTCTCGAGTTATGACGGGGATGGCCCTTCCACACACGTTTGTTCAGTGACGTCAGGACTCCTGCCTAGTTTCGAGGGACAACTCGGGATTCTCCTCGAGGCTTGGCAGGGCAATTGGGACGCCTCTCCAGCTGAGGCGGGAGACCAAGGGTCCCTTTCCACGTGCCACAGGAATCCTGGGACTCCTATCAAGTTTCACGAGGAGTCAGGCATCGTCTCCTTTGGAGGCACTGATCTCCGTGTACCTCTGGAGTTTTCCAAGGATGGGAGGCCTCCGGTCGCGATGAGGTGGGGAACTAGGTCTTTCCCTTTGGTCTCCACAGGGGATTCAGACATCCTTCCGTCTTGGGGGATGCAAGACGAGCCTGCATTCAAGTCACTGCAGGCATATCCGGCCTTATTTCGAGTCAGGGCATCGCGGTGTCCATTCCACTTGAGGCCGCAAACTCAGGGTCCCTCTCACATACCTAGAGCTGAGAGAAGCCTCCTCTTGAGGTGCTTGTGGTAAGGTGGTATTCCTCTGGAGTCGAAGCCAGGGACTAACCTCTCATCTCGAGTTGATTTTTGGTCCACGGAGCTCTTTCGTGTTGCTACAGTGAACTCAGGATCCCTCTAGCCTTGAAACAGTGTTCTTGGGGTTTCTGTTGAGTGCCATCAAGGAAATCAAGGCTCCTTTCCTGTGTGATGTGCAACACGGAATTGCTCTGCACGCAGTGCAGGGGAATCGGGCCTCATCTGGTGGCGAGGGGGAAGTCTCATGGTTTTTCTCGAGTTGCGGCGGGAACCTGGGGTATATTCTCGAGTTACGACGGGGATGGCCCTTCCACACACGTGTTTGTTCAGCGACGTCAGGACTCCTGCCTAGTTTCGAGGGACAACTCGGGATTCTCCTCGAGGCTTGGCAGGGCAATTGGGACGCTTCTCCAGCTGAGGCGGGAGACCAAGGGTCCCTTTCCACGTGCCACAGGAATTCTGGGACTCCTATCAAGTTTCACGAGGAGTCAGGCATCGTCTTCTTTGAAGGCACTGATCTCCGCGTCCCTCTGGAGTTTTCAAAGGATGTGAGGCCTCCGGTCGCGATGAGGTGGGGAACTAGGTCTTTCTCTGTGGTCTCCACAGGGGATTCAGACATCCCTTCGTCTTGGGAGATGCAAGACGAGCCTGCATTCAAGTCACTGCAGGCATATCCGGCCTTATTTCGAGTCAGGGCATCGCGGTGTCCATTCCACTTGAGGCCGCAAACTTAGGGTTCCCCATCACATACCTAGAGCTGACAGAAGCCACCTCTTGAGGTGCTTGTGGTAAAGTGGTATTCCTCTGGAGTCGAAGCCAGGGACTAACCTCTCATCTCGAGTTGATCTTTCGTCCACGGAGCTCTTTCGTGTTGCTACAGTGACCTCAGGATCCCTCTAGCCTTGAAACAGTGTTCTTGGGGTTTCTCTGGAGTGCCATCAAGGAAATCAAGGCTCCTTTCTTTTGTGATGTTCAACACGGCATTGCTATGCACGCAGTGCAGGGGAATCGGGCCTCATCTCGCGGCGAGGGGGAAGTCTCATGGTTTTTCTCGAGTTGCGGCGGGAACCTGGGGTATATTCTCGAGTTACGACGGGGATGGCCCTTCCACACACGTGTTTGTTCAGCGACGTCAGGACTCCTGCCTAGTTGCGAGGGACAACTCGGGATTCTCCTCGAGGCTTGGCAGGGTAATTCGGACGCCTCTCCAGCTGAGGCGGGAGACCAAGGGTCCCTTTCCACGTGCCACAGGAATCCTGGGACTCCTATCAAGTTTTACGAGGAGTCAGGCATCATCTCCTTTGGAGGCACTGATCTCCGCATCTCTCTGGAGTTTTCAAAGGATGTGAGGATTCTGGTCGCGATGAGGTGGGGTACTAGGTCTTCTCTGTGGTCTCCACAGGGGACTCAGACATCCTTTCGTCTTGGGAGATGCAAGACGAGCCTGCATTCAAGTCACTGCAGGGATATCCGTCCTTATTTCGAGTCAGGGCATCGCTGTGTCCACTCCATTTGAGGCCGCAAACTCAGGGTCCCTCTCACATACCTAGAGCTGAGAGAAGCCTCCTCTTGAGGTGCTTGTGGTAAGGTGGTATTCCTCTGGAGTCGAAGCCAGGGACTAACCTCTCATCTCGAGTTGATTTGTGGTCCACGGAGCTCTTTCGTGTGGCTACAGTGACCTCAGGATCCCTCTAGCCTTGAAACAGTGTTCTTGGGCTTTCTCTGGAGTGCCATCAAGGAAATCAAGGCTCCTTTCCTGTGTGATGTGCAACACGGAATTGCTCTGCACACAGTGCAGGGGAATCCGGCCTCATCTCGCAGCGAGGGCGAAGTCTCATTGTTTTTCTCGAGTTGCGGCGGGAACCTGGGGTATATTCTCGAGTTACGACGGGGATGGCCCTTCCACACACGTGTTTGTTCAGCGACGTCAGGACTCCCGCCTAGTTGCGAGGAACAACTCGGGATTCTCCTCGAGGCTTGGCAGGGCAATTGGGACGCCTCTCCAGCTGAGGCGGGAGACCAAGGGTCCCTTTCCACGTGCCACAGGAATCCTGGGACTCCTATCAAGTTTCACGAGGAGTCAGGCATCGTCTCCTTTGGAGGCACTGATCTCCGCGTCCCTCTGGAGTTTTCAAAGGATGTGAGGCCTCCGGTCGCGATGAGGTGGGGAACTAGGTCTTTCTCTGTGGTCTCCACAGGGGATTCAGACATCCTTTTGTCTTGGGAGATGGAAGACGAGCCTCCATTCAAGTCACTGCAGGGATATCCGGCCTTATTTCGAGTCAGGGCATCACACTGTCCATTCCACTTGAGGCCGCAAACTCAGGATCCCTCTCATATAGCTAGAGCTGAGAGAAGCCTCCTCTTGAGGTGCTTGTGGTAAGGTGGTATTCCTCTGGAGTCAAAGCCAGGGCCTAACCTCTCATCTCGAGTTGATTTTTGGTCCACGGAGCTCTTTCGTGTTGCTACAGTGACCTCAGGATCTCTCTAGCCTTGGAACAGTGTTCTTGAGGTTTCTCTTGAGTGCCATCAAGGAAATCAAGGCTCCTTCCCTGTGTGATGTGCAACACGGCATTGCTCTGCACGCAGTGCAGGGGAATCGGGCCTCATCTCGCGGCGACGGGGAAGTCTCATGGTTTTTCTCGAGTTGCGGCGGGAACCTGGGGTATATTCTCGAGTTACGACGGGGATGGCCCTGCCACACACGTGTTTGTTCAGCGACGTCAGGACTCCTGCGTAGTTGCGAGGGACAACTCGGGATTCTCCTCGAGGCTTGGCAGGGCAATTGGGACGCCTTTCCAGCTGATGCGGGAGACCAAGGGTCCCTTTCCACGTGCCACAGGAATCCTGGGACTCCTATCAAGTTTCAGGAGGAGTCATGCATCGTCTCCTTTGGAGGCACTGATCTCCGCGTCCCTCTGGAGTTTTCAAAGGATGTGAGGCCTCCGGTCGCGATGAGGTGGGGAACTAGGTCTTTCTCTGTGGTCTCCACAGGGGATTCAGACATCCTTTCGTCTTGGGAGATGCAAGACGAGCCTGCATTCAAGTCACTGCAGGGATATCCGGCCTTATTTCAAGTCAGGGCATCGCAGTGTCCATTCCACTTGAGGCCGCAAACTCAGGGTCCCTCTCACATACATAGAGCTGAGAGAAGCCTCCTCTTGAGGTGCTTGTGGTAAGGTGGTATTCCTCTGGAGTCGAAGCCAGGGACTAACCTCTCATCTCGAGTTGATTTGTGGTCCACGGAGCTCTTTCGTGTTGCTACAGAGACCTCAGGATCCCTCTAGACTTGAAACAGTGTTCTTGGGGTTTCTCTGGAGTGCCATCAAGGAAATCAAGGCTCCTTTCCTGTGTGATGTGCAACACGGCATTGTTTTCCACGCAGTGCAGAGGAATTGGGCCTCATCTCGCGGCGAGGGGGAAGTCTCATGGTTTTTCTCGAGTTGCGGCGGGAACCTGGGGTATATTCTCGAGTTACGACGGGGATGGCCCTTCCACACACGTTTGTTCAGCGACGTCAGGACACCTGCCTAGTTTGGAGGGACAACTCGGGATTCTCCTCGAGGCTTGGCAGGGCAATTGGGACGCTTCTCCAGCTGAGGCGGGAAACCAAGTGTCCCTTTCCACGTGCCACAGGAATTCTGGGACTCCTATCAAGTTTCACGAGGAGTCAGGCATCGTCTTTTTGAAGGCACTGATCTCCGCGTCACTCTGGAGTTTTCAAAGGATGTGAGGCCTCTGGTGGCGATGAGGTGGGGAACTAGGTCTTTCTCTGTGGTCTCCACAGGGGATTCAGACATCCTTTCGTCTTGGGAGATGCAAGACGAGCCTTCATTCAAGTCACTGCAGGGATATCCGGCCTTATTTTGAGTCAGGGCATCGTGGTGTCCATTCCACTTGAGGCCGCAAACTCAGGGTCACTCTCATATAGCTAGAGCTGAGAGAAGCCTCCTCTTGAGGTGCTTGTGGTAAGGTGGTATTCCTCTGGAGTCAAAGCCAGGGCCTAACCTCTCATCTCGAGTTGATTTTTGGTCCACGGAGCTCTTTCGTGTTGCTACAGTGACCTCAGGATCCCTCTAGCCTTGAAACAGTGTTCTTGGGCTTTCTCTGGAGTGCCATCAAGGAAATCAAGGCTCCTTTCCTTTGTGATGTGCAACACGGCATTGCTCTGCACGCAGTGCAGGGGAATCGGGCCTCATCTCGCGGCGAGGGGGAAGTCTCATGGTTTTCCTCGAGTTGCGGCGGGAACCTGGGGTATATTCTCGAGTTACGACGGGGATGGCCCTTCCACACACGTGTTTGTTCAGCGACGTCAGGACTCCTGCCTAGTTGCGAGGGACAACTCGGGATTCTCCTCGAGGCTTGGCAGGGCAATTGGGACGCCTCTCCAGCTGAGGCGGGAGACCAAGGGTCCCTTTCCACGTGCCACAGGAATCCTGGGACTCCTATCAAGTTTGACGAGGAGTCAGGCATCGTCTCCTTTGGAGGCACTGATCTCCGCGTCCCTCTGGAGTTTTCAAAGGATGTGAGGCCTCCGGTGGCGATGAGGTGGGGAACTAGGTCTTTCTCTGTGGTCTCCACAGGGGATTCAGACAACCTTTCGTCTTGGGAGATGCAAGACGAGCCTGCATTCAAGTCACTGCAGGCATATCCGGCCTTATTTCAAGTCAGGGCATCGCGGTGTCCATTCCACTTGACGCCGCAAACTCAGGGTCCCTCTCACATACCTAGAGCTGAGAGAAGCCTCCTCTTGAGGTGCTTGTGGTAAGGTGGTATTCCTCTGTAGTCGAAGCCAGGGACTAACCTCTCATCTCGAGTTGATTTGTGGTCCACGGAGCTCTTTCGTGTTGCTACAGAGACCTCAGGATCCCTCTAGACTTGAAACAGTGTTCTTGGGGTTTCTCTGGAGTGCCATCAAGGAAATCAAGGCTCCTTTCCTGTGTGATGTGGAACACGGCATTGCTCTCCACGCAGTGCAGAGGAATTGGGCCTCATCTCGCGGCGAGGGGGAAGTCTCATGGTTTTTCTCGAATTGCGGCGGGAACCTGTGGTATATTCTCGAATTACGACGGGGATGGCCCTTCCACACACGTTTGTTCAGCGACGTCAGGACACCTGCCTAGTTGCGAGGGACAACTCGGGATTCTTCTCCTCGAGGCTTGGCAGGGCAATTGGGACGCTTCTCCAGCTGAGGCAGGAGACCAAGGGACCCTTTCCACGTGCCACAGGAATTCTGGGACTCCTATCAAGTTTCACGAGGAGTCAGGCATCGTCTTCTTTGGAGGCACTGATCTCCGCATCCATCTGGAGTTTTCAAAGGATGTGAGGCCTCCGGTCGCGATGAGGTGGCGAACTAGGTCTTTCTCTGTGGTCTCCACAGGGGATTCAGACATCCTTTCGTCTTGGCAGATGCAAGACGAGCATGCATTCAAGTCACTGCAGGGATATCCGGCCTTATTTCGAGTCAGGGCATCGCGGTGTCCATTCCACTTGAGGCCGCAAACTCAGGGTCCCTCTCATATAGCTAGAGCTGAGAGAAGCCTCCTCTTGAGGTGCTTGTGGTAAGGTGGTATTCCTCTGGAGCCGAAGCCAGGGACTAACCTCTCATCTCGAGTTGATTTGTGGTCCACGGAGCTCTTTCGTGTTGCTACAGTGACCTCAGGTTCCCTCTAGCCTTGAAACAGTGTTCTTGGGCTTTCTCTGGAGTGCCATCAAGGAAATCAAGGCTCCTTTCCTGTGTGATGTGCAACACGGAATTGCTCTGCACGCAGTGCAGGGGAATCGGGCCTCATCTGGCGGCGAGGGGGAAGTCTCATGGTTTTTCTCGAGTTGCGGCGGGAACCTGGGGTATATTCTCGAGTTACGACGGGGATGGCCCTTCCACACACGTGTTTGTTCAGCGACGTCAGGACTCCTGCCTAGTTGCGAGGGACAACTCGGGATTCTCCTCGAGGCTTGGCAGGGCAATTGGGACGCCTCTCCAGCTGAGGCGGGAGACCAAGGGTCCCTTTCCACGTTCCACAGGAATCCTGGGACTCCTATCAAGTTTCACGAGGAGTCAGGCATCGTCTCCTTTGGAGGCACTGATCTCCGCGTCGCTCTGGAGTTTTCAAAGGATGTGAGGCCTCCGGTGGCGATGAGGTGGAGAACTAGGTCTTTCTCTGTGGTCTCCACAGGGGATTCAGACAACCTTTCTTCTTGGGAGATGTAAGACGAGCCTGTATTCAAGTCACTGCAGGCATATCCGGCCTTATTTCAAGTCAGGGCATCGCGGTGTCCATTCCAATTGAGGCTGCAAACTCAGGGTCCCTCTCACATACCTAGAGCTGAGAGAAGCCTCCTCTTGAGGTGCTTGTGGTAAGGTGGTATTCCTCTGTAGTCGAAGCCAGGGACTAACCTCTCATCTAGAGTTGATTTGTGGTCCACGGAGCTCTTTCGTGTGGCTACAGTGACCTCAGGATCCCTCTAGCCTTGAAACAGTGTTCTTGGGCTTTCTCTGGAGTGCCATCAAGGAAATCAAGGCTCCTTTCCTGTGTGATGTGCAACACGGCAATGCTCTGCACGCAGTGCATGGGAATCGGGCCTCATCTCATGGCGAGGGGGAAGTCTCATGGTTTTCCTCGAGTTGCGGCGGGAACCTGGGGTATATTCTCGAGTTACGACGGGGATGGCCCTTCCACACACGTTTGTTCAGTGACGTCAGGACTCCTGCCTAGTTTCGAGGGATAACTCGGGATTCTCCTCGAGGCTTGGCAGGGCAATTGGGACGCCTCTCCAGCTGAGGCGGGAGACCAAGGGTCCCTTTCCACGTGCCACAGGAATCCTGGGACTCCTATCAAGTTTCACGAGGAGTCAGGCATCGTCTCCTTTGGAGGCACTGATCTCCGTGTACCTCTGGAGTTTTCCAAGGATGGGAGGCCTCCGGTCGCGATGAGGTGGGGAACTAGGTCTTTCCCTTTGGTCTCCACAGGGGATTCAGACATCCTTTCGTCTTGGGGGATGCAAGACGAGCCTGCATTCAAGTCACTGCAGGCATATCCGGCCTTATTTCGAGTCAGGGCATCGCGGTGTCCATTCCACTTGAGGCCGCAAACTCAGGGTCCCTCTCACATACCTAGAGCTGAGAGAAGCCTCCTCTTGAGGTGCTTGTGGTAAGGTGGTATTCCTCTGGAGTCGAAGCCAGGGACTAAACTCTCATCTCGAGTTGATTTTTGGTCCACGGAGCTCTTTCGTGTTGCTACAGTGAACTCAGGATCCCTCTAGCCTTGAAACAGTGTTCTTGGGGTTTCTGTGGAGTGCCATCAAGGAAATCAAGGCTCCTTTCCTGTGTGATGTGCAACACGGAATTGCTCTGCACGCAGTGCAGGGGAATCGGGCCTCATCTGGTGGCGAGGGGGAAGTCTCATGGTTTTTCTCGAGTTGCGGCGGGAACCTGGGGTATATTCTCGAGTTACGACGGGGATGGCCCTTCCACACACGTGTTTGTTCAGCGACGTCAGGACTCCTGCCTAGTTTCGAGGGACAACTCGGGATTCTCCTCGAGGCTTGGCAGGGCAATTGGGACGCTTCTCCAGCTGAGGCGGGAGACCAAGGGTCCCTTTCCACGTGCCACAGGAATTCTGGGACTCCTATCAAGTTTCACGAGGAGTCAGGCATCGTCTTCTTTGAAGGCACTGATCTCCGCGTCCCTCTGGAGTTTTCAAAGGATGTGAGGTCTCCGGTCGCGATGAGGTGGGGAACTAGGTCTTTCTCTGTGGTCTCCACAGGGGATTCAGACATCCCTTCGTCTTGGGAGATGCAAGACGAGCCTGCATTCAAGTCACTGCAGGCATATCCGGCCTTATTTCGAGTCAGAGCATCGCGGTGTCCATTCCACTTGAGGCCGCAAACTTAGGGTTCCCCATCACATACCTAGAGCTGACAGAAGCCTCCTCTTGAGGTGCTTGTGGTAAAGTGGTATTCCTCTGGAGTCGAAGCCAGGGACTAACCTCTCATCTCGAGTTGATTTTTCGTCCACGGAGCTCTTTCGTGTTGCTACAGTGACCTCAGGATCCCTCTAGCCTTGAAACAGTGTTTTTGGGGTTTCTCTGGAGTGCCATCAAGGAAATCAAGGCTCCTTTCCTTTGTGATGTTCAACACGGCATTGCTATGCACGCAGCCAGGGGAATCGGGCCTCATCTCGCGGCGAGGGGGAAGTCTCATGGTTTTTCTCGAGTTGCGGCGGGAACCTGGGGTATATTCTCGAGTTACGACGGGGATGGCCCTTCCACACACGTGTTTGTTCAGCGACGTCAGGACTCCTGCCTAGTTGCGAGGGACAACTCGGGATTCTCCTCGAGGCTTGGCAGGGCAATTGGGACGCCTCTCCAGCTGAGGCGGGAGACCAAGGGTCCCTTTCCACGTGCCACAGGAATCCTGGGACTCCTATCAAGTTTCACGAGGAGTCAGGCATCGTCTCCTTTGGAGGCACTGATCTCCGCGTCCCTCTGGAGTTTTCAAAGGATGTGAGGCCTCCGGTCGCGATGAGGTGGGGAACTAGGTCTTTCTCTGTGGTCTCCACAGGGGATTCAGACATCCTTTTGTCTTGGGAGATGGAAGACGAGCCTGCATTCAAGTCACTGCAGGGATATCCGGCCTTATTTCGAGTCAGGGCATCGCACTGTCCATTCCACTTGAGGCCGCAAACTCAGGATCCCTCTCATATAGCTAGAGCTGAGAGAAGCCTCCTCTTGAGGTGCTTGTGGTAAGGTGGTATTCCTCTGGAGTCAAAGCCAGGGCCTAACCTCTCATCTCGAGTTGATTTTTGGTCCACGGAGCTCTTTCGTGTTGCTACAGTGACCTCAGGATCTCTCTAGCCTTGGAACAGTGTTCTTGAGGTTTCTCTTGAGTGCCATCAAGGAAATCAAGGCTCCTTCCCTGTGTGATGTGCAACACGGCATTGCTCTGCACGCAGTGCAGGGGAATCGGGCCTCATCTCGCGGCGACGGGGAAGTCTCATGGTTTTTCTCGAGTTGCGGCGGGAACCTGGGGTATATTCTCGAGTTACGACGGGGATGGCCCTTCCACACACGTGTTTGTTCAGCGACGTCAGGACTCCTGCGTAGTTGCGAGGGACAACTCGGGATTCTCCTCGAGGCTTGGCAGGGCAATTGGGACGCCTTTCCAGCTGATGCGGGAGACCAAGGGTCCCTTTCCACGTGCCACAGGAATCCTGGGACTCCTATCAAGTTTCAGGAGGAGTCATGCATCGTCTCCTTTGGAGGCACTGATCTCCGCGTCCCTCTGGAGTTTTCAAAGGATGTGAGGCCTCCGGTCGCGATGAGGTGGGGAACTAGGTCTTTCTCTGTGGTCTCCACAGGGGATTCAGACATCCTTTCGTCTTGGGAGATGCAAGACGAGCCTGCATTCAAGTCACTGCAGGGATATCCGGCCTTATTTCAAGTCAGGGCATCGCAGTGTCCATTCCACTTGAGGCCGCAAACTCAGGGTCCCTCTCACATACCTAGAGCTGAGAGAAGCCTCCTCTTGAGGTGCTTGTGGTAAGGTGGTATTCCTCTGGAGTCGAAGCCAGGGACTAACCTCTCATCTCGAGTTGATTTGTGGTCCACGGAGCTCTTTCCTGTTGCTACAGAGACCTCAGGATCCCTCTAGACTTGAAACAGTGTTCTTGGGGTTTCTCTGGAGTGCCATCAAGGAAATCAAGGCTCCTTTCCTGTGTGATGTGCAACACGGCATTGTTTTCCACGCAGTGCAGAGGAATTGGGCCTCATCTCGCGACGAGGGGGAAGTCTCATGGTTTTTCTCGAGTTGCGGCGGGAACCTGGGGTATATTCTCGAGTTACGACGGGGATGGCCCTTCCACACACGTTTGTTCAGCGACGTCAGGACACCTGCCTAGTTTGGAGGGACAACTCGGGATTCTCCTCGAGGCTTGGCAGGGCAATTGGGACGCTTCTCCAGCTGAGGCGGGAAACCAAGTGTCCCTTTCCACGTGCCACAGGAATTCTGGGACTCCTATTAAGTTTCACGAGGAGTCAGGCATCGTCTTTTTGAAGGCACTGATCTCCGCGTCACTCTGGAGTTTTCAAAGGATGTGAGGCCTCTGGTGGCGATGAGGTGGGGAACTAGGTCTTTCTCTGTGGTCTCCACAGGGGATTCAGACATCCTTTCGTCTTGGGAGATGCAAGACGAGCCTTCATTCAAGTCACTGCAGGGATATCCGGCCTTATTTTGAGTCAGGGCATCGTGGTGTCCATTCCACTTGAGGCCGCAAACTCAGGGTCACTCTCATATAGCTAGAGCTGAGAGAAGCCTCCTCTTGAGGTGCTTGTGGTAAGGTGGTATTCCTCTGGAGTCAAAGCCAGGGCCTAACCTCTCATCTCGAGTTGATTTTTGGTCCACGGAGCTCTTTCGTGTTGCTACAGTGACCTCAGGATCCCTCTAGCCTTGAAACAGTGTTCTTGGGCTTTCTCTGGAGTGCCATCAAGGAAATCAAGGCTCCTTTCCTTTGTGATGTGCAACACGGCATTGCTCTGCACGCAGTGCAGGGGAATCGGGCCTCATCTCGCGGCGAGGGGGAAGTCTCATGGTTTTCCTCGAGTTGCGGCGGGAACCTGGGGTATATTCTCGAGTTACGACGGGGATGGCCCTTCCACACACGTGTTTGTTCAGCGACGTCAGGACTCCTGCCTAGTTGCGAGGGACAACTCGTGATTCTCCTCGAGGCTTGGCAGGGCAATTGGGACGCCTCTCCAGCTGAGGCGGGAGACCAAGGGTCCCTTTCCACGTGCCACAGGAATCCTGGGACTCCTATCAAGTTTGACGAGGAGTCAGGCATCGTCTCCTTTGGAGGCACTGATCTCCGCGTCCCTCTGGAGTTTTCAAAGGATGTGAGGCCTCCGGTCGCGATGAGGTGGGGAACTAGGTCTTTCTCTGTGGTCCCCACAGGGGATTCAGACATCCTTTCGTCTTGGGAGATTCAAGACGAGCCTGCATTCAAGTCACTGCAGGGATATCCGGCCTTATTTCGAGTCAGGGCATCGCGGTGTCCATTCCACTTGAGGCCGCAAACTCAGGGTCCCTCTTACATACCTAGAGCTGACAGAAGCCTCCTCTTGAGGTGCTTGTGGTAAGGTGCTATTCCTCTGGAGTCGAAGCCAGGGACTAACCTCTCATCTCGATTTGATTTTTGGTCCACGGAGCTCTTTCGTGTTGCTACAGTGACCTCAGGATCCCTCTAGCCTTGAAACTGTGTTCTTGGCGTTTCTCTGGAGTGCCATCAAGGAAATCAAGGCTCCTTTTCTGTGTGATGTGCAACACGGCATTGCTCTGCACGCAGTGCAGGGGAATCGGGCCTCATCTCGCAGCGAGGGGGAAGTCTCATGATTTTCCTCGAGTTGCGGCGGGAACCTGGGGTAAAATCTCTAGTTACGACGGGTATGGCCCTTCCACACACGTTTGTTCAGTATCGTCAGGATTCCTGCCTTGTTGCGAGGGACAACTCGGGATTCTCCTCGAGGCTTGGCAGGGCAATTGGGACGCTTCTCCAGCTGAGGCAGGAGACCAAGGGTCCCTTTCCACGTGCCACAGGAATTCTGGGACTCCTATCAAGTTTCACGAGGAGTCAGGCATCGTCTTCTTTGGAGACACTGATCTCCGCATCCCTCTGGAGTTTTCAAATGATGTGAGGCCTCCGGTGGCGATGAGGTGGGGAACTAGGTCTTTCTCTGTGGTCTCCACAGGGGATTCAGACATCCTTTCGTCTTGGGAGATGGAAGACGAGCCTCCATTCAAGTCACTGCAGGGATATCCGGCCTTATTTCGAGTCAGGGCATCGCACTGTCCATTCCACTTGAGGCCGCAAACTCAGGGTCCCTCTCATATAGCTAGAGCTGAGAGAAGCCTCCTCTTGAGGTGCTTGTGGTAAGGTGGTATTCCTCTGGAGTCAAAGCCAGGGCCTAACCTCTCATCTCGAGTTGATTTTTGGTCCACGGAGGTCTTTCGTGTTGCTACAGAGACCTCAGGATCCCTCTAGACTTGAAACAGTGTTCTTGGGGTTTCTCTGGAGTGCCATCAAGGAAATCAAGGCTCCTTTCCTGTGTGATGTGCAACACGGCATTGTTTTCCACGCAGTGCAGAGGAATTGGGCCTCATCTGGCGGCGAGGGGGAAGTCTCATGGTTTTTCTCGAGTTGCGGCGGGAACCTGGGGTATATTCTCGAGTTACGACGGGGATGGCCCTTCCACACACGTTTGTTCAGCGACGTCAGGACTCCTGCCTAGTTTGGAGGGACAACTCGGGATTCTCCTCGAGGCTTGGCAGGGCAATTGGGACGCTTCTCCAGCTGAGGCGGGAAACCAAGTGTCCCTTTCCACGTGCCACAGGAATTCTGGGACTCCTATCAAGTTTCACGAGGAGTCAGGCATCGTCTTTTTGAAGGCACTGATCTCCGCGTCACTCTGGAGTTTTCAAAGGATGTGAGGCCTCTGGTGGCGATGAGGTGGGGAACTAGGTCTTTCTCTGTGGTCTCCACAGGGGATTCAGACATCCTTTCGTCTTGGGAGATGCAAGACGAGCCTGCATTCAAGTCACTGCAGGGATATCTGGCCTTATTTTGAGTCAGGGCATCGTGGTGTCCATTCCACTTGAGGCCGCAAACTCAGGGTCCCTCTCATATAGCTAGAGCTGAGAGAAGCCTCCTCTTGAGGTGCTTGTGGTAAGGTGGTATTCCTCTGGAGTCAAAGCCAGGGCCTAACCTCTCATCTCGAGTTGATTTTTGGTCCACGGAGCTCTTTCGTGTTGCTACAGTGACTTCAGGATCCCTCTAGCCTTGAAACAGTGTTCTTGGGCTTTCTCTGGAGTGCCATCAAGGAAATCAAGGCTCCTTTCCTGTGTGATGTGCAACACGGCATTGCTCTGCACGCAGTGCAGGGGAATCGGGCCTCATCTCGCGGCGAGGGGGAAGTCTCATGGTTTTCCTCGAGTTGCGGCGGGAACCTGGGGTATATTCTCGAATTACGACGGGGATGGCCCTTCCACACACGTTTGTTCAGCGACGTCAGGACACCTGCCTAGTTGCGAGGGACAACTCGGGATTCTCCTCGAGGCTTGGCAGGGCAATTGGGACGCTTCTCCAGCTGAGGCAGGAGACCAAGGGACCCTTTCCACGTGCCACAGGAATTCTGGGACTCCTATCAAGTTTCACGAGGAGTCAGGCATCGTCTTCTTTGAAGGCACTGATCTCCGCATCCATCTGGAGTTTTCAAAGGATGTGAGGCCTCCGGTCGCGATGAGGTGGCGAACTAGGTCTTTCTCTGTGGTCTCCACAGGGGATTCAGACATCCTTTCGTCTTGGCAGATGCAAGATGAGCATGCATTCAAGTCACTGCAGGGATATCCGGCCTTATTTCGAGTCAGGGCATCGCGGTGTCCATTCCAGTTGAGGCCGCAAACTCAGGGTCCCTCTCATATAGCTAGAGCTGAGAGAAGCCTCCTCTTGAGGTGCTTGTGGTAAGGTGGTATTCCTCTGGAGCCGAAGCCAGGGACTAACCTCTCATCTCGAGTTGATTTTTGGTCCACGGAGCTCTTTCGTGTTGCTACAGTGACCTCAGGTTCCCTCTAGCCTTGAAACAGTGTTCTTGGGCTTTCTCTGGAGTGCCATCAAGGAAATCAAGGCTCCTTTCCTGTGTGATGTGCAACACGGAATTGCTCTGCACGCAGTGCAGGGGAATCGGGCCTCATCTGGCGGCGAGGGGGAAGTCTCATGGTTTTTCTCGAGTTGCGGCGGGAACCTGGGGTATATTCTCGAGTTACGACGGGGATGGCCCTTCCACACACGTGTTTGTTCAGCGACGTCAGGACTCCTGCCTAGTTGCGAGGGACAACTCGGGATTCTCCTCGAGGCTTGGCAGGGCAATTGGGACGCCTCTCCAGCTGAGGCGGGAGACCAAGGGTCCCTTTCCACGTTCCACAGGAATCCTGGGACTCCTATCAAGTTTCACGAGGAGTCAGGCATCGTCTCCTTTGGAGGCACTGATCTCCGCGTCGCTCTGGAGTTTTCAAAGGATGTGAGGCCTCCGGTGGCGATGAGGTGGGGAACTAGGTCTTTCTCTGTGGTCTCCACAGGGGATTCAGACAACCTTTCTTCTTGGGAGATGTAAGACGAGCCTGCATTCAAGTCACTGCAGGCATATCCGGCCTTATTTCAAGTCAGGGCATCGCGGTGTCCATTCCAATTGAGGCTGCAAACTCAGGGTCCCTCTCACATACCTAGAGCTGAGAGAAGCCTCCTCTTGAGGTGCTTGTGGTAAGGTGGTATTCCTCTGTAGTCGAAGCCAGGGACTAACCTCTCATCTCGAGTTGATTTGTGGTCCACGGAGCTCTTTCGTGTGGCTACAGTGACCTCAGGATTCCTCTAGCCTTGAAACAGTGTTCTTGGGCTTTCTCTGGAGTGCCATCAAGGAAATCAAGGCTCCTTTCCTGTGTGATGTGCAACACGGCAATGCTCTGCACGCAGTGCATGGGAATCGGGCCTCATCTCATGGCGAGGGGGAAGTCTCATGGTTTTCCTCGAGTTGCGGCGGGAACCTGGGGTATATTCTCGAGTTACGACGGGGATGGCCCTTCCACACACGTTTGTTCAGTGACGTCAGGACTCCTGCCTAGTTTCGAGGGACAACTCGGGATTCTCCTCGAGGCTTGGCAGGGCAATTGGGACGCTTCTCCAGCTGAGGCGGGAGACCAAGGGTCCCTTTCCACGTGCCACAGGAATCCTGGGACTCCTATCAAGATTCACGAGGAGTCAGGCATCGTCTCCTTTGGAGGCACTGATCTCCGTGTACCTCTGGAGTTTTCCAAGGATGGGAGGCCTCCGGTCGCGATGAGGTGGGGAACTAGGTCTTTCTCTGTGGTCTCCACAGGGGATTCAGACATCCTTTCGTCTTGGGGGATGCAAGACGAGCCTGCATTCAAGTCACTGCAGGCATATCCGGCCTTATTTCGAGTCAGGGCATCGCGGTGTCCATTCCACTTGAGGCCGCAAACTCAGGGTCCCTCTCACATACCTAGAGCTGAGAGAAGCCTCCTCTTGAGGTGCTTGTGGTAAGGTGGTATTCCTCTGGAGTCGAAGCCAGGGACTAACCTCTCATCTCGAGTTGATTTTTGGTCCACGGAGCTCTTTCGTGTTGCTACAGTGAACTCAGGATCCCTCTAGCCTTGAAACAGTGTTCTTGGGGTTTCTGTGGAGTGCCATCAAGGAAATCAAGGCTCCTTTCCTGTGTGATGTGCAACACGGAATTGCTCTGCACGCAGTGCAGGGGAATCGGGCCTCATCTGGTGGCGAGGGGGAAGTCTCATGGTTTTTCTCGAGTTGCGGCGGGAACCTGGGGTATATTCTCGAGTTACGACGGGGATGGCCCTTCCACACACGTGTTTGTTCAGCGACGTCAGGACTCCTGCCTAGTTTCGAGGGACAACTCGGGATTCTCCTCGAGGCTTGGCAGGGCAATTGGGACGCCTCTCCAGCTGAGGCGGGAGACCAAGGGTCCCTTTCCACGTTCCACAGGAATCCTGGGACTCCTATCAAGTTTCACGAGGAGTCAGGCATCGTCTCCTTTGGAGGCACTGATCTCCGCGTCCCTCTGGAGTTTTCAAAGGATGTGAGGCCTCCGGTCGCGATGAGGTGGGGAACTAGGTCTTTCTCTGTGGTCTCCACAGGGGATTCAGACATCCTTTTGTCTTGGGAGATGGAAGACGAGCCTCCATTCAAGTCACTGCAGGGATATCCGGCCTTATTTCGAGTCAGGGCATCGCACTGTCCATTCCACTTGAGGCCGCAAACTCAGGATCCCTCTCATATAGCTAGAGCTGAGAGAAGCCTCCTCTTGAGGTGCTTGTGGTAAGGTGGTATTCCTCTGGAGTCAAAGCCAGGGCCTAACCTCTCATCTCGAGTTGATTTTTGGTCCACGGAGCTCTTTCGTGTTGCTACAGTGACCTCAGGATCTCTCTAGCCTTGGAACAGTGTTCTTGAGGTTTCTCTTGAGTGCCATCAAGGAAATCAAGGCTCCTTCCCTGTGTGATGTGCAACACGGCATTGCTCTGCACGCAGTGCAGGGGAATCGGGCCTCATCTCGCGGCGACGGGGAAGTCTCATGGTTTTTCTCGAGTTGCGGCGGGAACCTGGGGTATATTCTCGAGTTACGACGGGGATGGCCCTTCCACACACGTGTTTGTTCAGCGACGTCAGGACTCCTGCGTAGTTGCGAGGGACAACTCGGGATTCTCCTCGAGGCTTGGCAGGGCAATTGGGACGCCTTTCCAGCTGATGCGGGAGACCAAGGGTCCCTTTCCACGTGCCACAGGAATCCTGGGACTCCTATCAAGTTTCAGGAGGAGTCATGCATCGTCTCCTTTGGAGGCACTGATCTCCGCGTCCCTCTGGAGTTTTCAAAGGATGTGAGGCCTCCGGTCGCGATGAGGTGGCGAACTAGGTCTTTCTCTGTGGTCTCCACAGGGGATTCAGACATCCTTTCGTCTTGGCAGATGCAAGACGAGCCTGCATTCAAGTCACTGCAGGGATATCCGGCCTTATTTCAAGTCAGGGCATCGCAGTGTCCATTCCACTTGAGGCCGCAAACTCAGGGTCCCTCTCACATACCTAGAGCTGAGAGAAGCCTCCTCTTGAGGTGCTTGTGGTAAGGTGGTATTCCTCTGGAGTCGAAGCCAGGGACTAACCTCTCATCTCGAGTTGATTTGTGGTCCACGGAGCTCTTTCGTGTTGCTACAGTGACCTCAGGATCCCTCTAGCCTTGAAACAGTGTTCTTGGCGTTTCTCTGGAGTGCCATCAAGGAAATCAAGGCTCCTTTCCTGTGTGATGTGCAACAAGGCATTGTTTTCCACGCAGTGCAGAGGAATTGGGCCTCATCTCGCGGCGAGGGGGAAGTCTCATGGTTTTTCTCGAGTTGCGGCGGGAACCTGGGGTATATTCTCGAGTTACGACGGGGATGGCCCTTCCACACACGTTTGTTCAGCGACGTCAGGACACCTGCCTAGTTTGGAGGGACAACTCGGGATTCTCCTCGAGGCTTGGCAGGGCAATTGGGACGCTTCTCCAGCTGAGGCGGGAAACCAAGTGTCCCTTTCCACGTGCCACAGGAATTCTGGGACTCCTATCAAGTTTCACGAGGAGTCAGGCATCGTCTTTTTGAAGGCACTGATCTCCGCGTCACTCTGGAGTTTTCAAAGGATGTGAGGCCTCTGTTGGCGATGAGGTGGGGAACTAGGTCTTTCTCTGTGGTCTCCACAGGGGATTCAGACATCCTTTCGTCTTGGGAGATGCAAGACGAGCCTTCATTCAAGTCACTGCAGGGATATCCGGCCTTATTTTGAGTCAGGGCATCGTGGTGTCCATTCCACTTGAGGCCGCAAACTCAGGGTCACTCTCATATAGCTAGAGCTGAGAGAAGCCTCCTCTTGAGGTGCTTGTGGTAAGGTGGTATTCTTCTGGAGTCAAAGCCAGGGACTAACCTCTCATCTCGAGTTGATTTTTGGTCCACGGAGCTCTTTCGTGTTGCTACAGTGACCTCAGGATCCCTCTAGCCTTGAAACAGTGTTCTTGGGCTTTCTCTGGAGTGCCATCAAGGAAATCAAGGCTCCTTTCCTTTGTGATGTGCAACACGGCATTGCTCTGCACGCAGTGCAGGGGAATCGGGCCTCATCTCGCGGCGAGGGGGAAGTCTCATGGTTTTCCTCGAGTTGCGGCGGGAACCTGGGGTATATTCTCGAGTTACGACGGGGATGGCCCTTCCACACACGTGTTTGTTCAGCGACGTCAGGACTCCTGCCTAGTTGCGAGGGACAACTCGGGATTCTCCTCGAGGCTTGGCAGGGCAATTGGGACGCCTCTCCAGCTGAGGCGGGAGACCAAGGGTCCCTTTCCACGTGCCACAGGAATCCTGGGACTCCTATCAAGTTTGACGAGGAGTCAGGCATCGTCTCCTTTGGAGGCACTGATCTCCGCGTCCCTCTGGAGTTTTCAAAGGATGTGAGGCGTCCGGTCGCGATGAGGTGGGGAACTAGGTCTTTCTCTGTGGTCCCCACAGGGGATTCAGACATCCTTTCGTCTTGGGAGATTCAAGACGAGCCTGCATTCAAGTCACTGCAGGGATATCCGGCCTTATTTCGAGTCAGGGCATCGCGGTGTCCATTCCACTTGAGGCCGCAAACTCAGGGTCCCTCTTACATACCTAGAGCTGACAGAAGCCTCCTCTTGAGGTGCTTGTGGTAAGGTGGTATTCCTCTGGAGTCGAAGCCAGGGACTAACCTCTCATCTCGAGTTGATTTTTGGTCCACGGAGCTCTTTCGTGTTGCTACAGTGACCTCAGGATCCCTCTAGCCTTGAAACAGTGTTCTTGGCGTTTCTCTGGAGTGCCATCAAGGAAATCAAGGCTCCTTTTCTGTGTGATGTGCAACACGGCATTGCTCTGCACGCAGTGCAGGGGCATCGGGCCTCATCTCGCAGCGAGGGGGAAGTCTCATGATTTTCCTCGAGTTGCGGCGGGAACCTGGGGTAAAATCTCTAGTTACGACGGGTATGGCCCTTCCACACACGTTTGTTCAGTATCGTCAGGATTCCTGCCTTGTTGCGAGGGACAACTCGGGATTCTCCTCGAGGCTTGGCAGGGCAATTGGGACGCTTCTCCAGCTGAGGCAGGAGACCAAGGGTCCCTTTCCACGTGCCACAGGAATTCTGGGACTCCTATCAAGTTTCACGAGGAGTCAGGCATCGTCTTCTTTGGAGGCACTGATCTCCGCATCCCTCTGGAGTTTTCAAATGATGTGAGGCCTCCGGTCGCGATGAGGTGGGGAACTAGGTCTTTCTCTGTGGTCTCCAGAGGGGATTCAGACATCCTTTCGTCTTGGGAGATGGAAGACGAGCCTCCATTCAAGTCACTGCAGGGATATCCGGCCTTATTTCGAGTCAGGGCATCGCACTGTCCATTCCACTTGAGGCCGCAAACTCAGGGTCCCTCTCATATAGCTAGAGCTGAGAGAAGCCTCCTCTTGAGGTGCTTGTGGTAAGGTGGTATTCCTCTGGAGTCAAAGCCAGGGCCTAACCTCTCATCTCGAGTTGATTTTTGGTCCACGGAGGTCTTTCGTGTTGCTACAGTGACCTCAGGATCTCTCTAGCCTTGGAACAGTGTTCTTGGGGTTTCTCTGGAGTGCCATCAAGGAAATCAAGGCTCCTTTCCTGTGTGATGTGCAACACGGCATTGCTCTGCACGCAGTGCAGGGGAATCGGGCCTCATCTCGCGGCGACGGGGAAGTCTCATGGTTTTTCTCGAGTTGCGGCGGGAACCTGGGGTATATTCTCGAGTTACGACGGGGATGGCCCTTCCACACACGTGTTTGTTCAGCGACGTCAGGACTCCTGCCTAGTTGCGAGGGACAACTCGGGATTCTCCTCGAGGCTTGGCAGGGCAATTGGGACGCCTTTCCAGCTGATACGGGAGACCAAGAGTCCCATTCCACGTGCCACAGGAATCCTGGGACTCCTATCAAGTTTCAGGAGGAGTCAGGCATCGTCTCCTTTGGAGGCACTGATCTCCGCGTCCCTCTGGAGTTTTCAAAGGATGTGAGGCCTCCGGTCGCGATGAGATGGGGAACTAGGTCTTTCTCTGTGGTCTCCACAGGGGATTCAGACATCCTTTCGTCTTGGGAGATGCAAGACGAGCCTGCATTCAAGTCACTGCAGGGATATCCGGCCTTATTTCAAGTCAGGGCATCGCAGTGTCCATTCCACTTGAGGCCGCAAACTCAGGGTCCCTCTCACATACCTAGAGCTGAGAGAAGCCTCCTCTTGAGGTGCTTGTGGTAAGGTGGTATTCCTCTGGAGTCGAAGCCAGGGACTAACCTCTCATCTCGAGTTGATTTTTGGTCCACGGAGCTCTTTCGTGTTGCTACAGTGACCTCAGGATCCCTCCAGCCTTGAAACAGTGTTCTTGGCGTTTCTCTGGAGTGCCATCAAGGAAATCAAGGCTCCTTTCCTTTGTGATGTGCAACACGGCATTGCTCTGTAGGCAGTGCAGGGGAATCGGGCCTCATCTCTCGGCGATTGGGAAGTCTCATGGTTTTCCTCGAGTTGCGGCGGAAACCTGGGGTATATTCTCGAGTTACGACGGGGATGGCCCTTCCACACACGTGTTTGTTCAGCGACGTCAGGACTCCCGCCTAGTTGCGAGGAACAACTCGGGATTCTCCTCGAGGCTTGGCAGGGCAATTGGGACGCCTCTCCAGCTGAGGCGGGAGACCAAGGGTCCCTTTCCACGTGCCACAGGAATCCTGGGACTCCTATCAAGTTTCACGAGGAGTCAGGCATCGTCTCCTTTGGAGGCACTGATCTCCGCGTCCCTCTGGAGTTTTCAAAGGATGTGAGGCCTCCGGTCGCGATGAGGTGGGGAACTAGGTCTTTCTCTGTGGTCTCCACAGGGGATTCAGACAACCTTTCGTCTTGGGAGATGTAAGACGAGCCTGCATTCAAGTCACTGCAGGCATATCCGGCCTTATTTCAAGTCAGGGCATCGCGGTGTCCATTCCAATTGTGGCCGCAAACTCAGGGTCCCTCTCACATACCTAGAGCTGAGAGAAGCCTCCTCTTGAGGTGCTTGTGGTAAGGTGGTATTCCTCTGTAGTCGAAGCCAGGGACTAACCTCTCATCTCGAGTTGATTTGTGGTCCACGGAGCTCTTTCGTGTTGCTACAGAGACCTCAGGATCCCTCTAGACTTGAAACAGTGTTCTTGGGGTTTCTCTGGAGTGCCATCAAGGAAATCAAGGCTCCTTTCCTGTGTGATGTGCAACACGGCATTGTTTTCCACGCAGTGCAGAGGAATTGGGCCTCATCTGGCGGCGAGGGGGAAGTCTCATGGTTTTTCTCGAGTTGCGGCGGGAACCTGGGGTATATTCTCGAGTTACGACGGGAATGGCCCTTCCACACACGTTTGTTCAGCGACGTCAGGACTCCTGCCTAGTTTGGAGGGACAACTCGGGATTCTCCTCGAGGCTTGGCAGGGCAATTGGGACGCTTCTCCAGCTGAGGCGGGAAACCAAGTGTCCCTTTCCACGTGCCACAGGAATTCTGGGACTCCTATCAAGTTTCACGAGGAGTCAGGCATCGTCTTTTTGAAGGCACTGATCTCCGCGTCACTCTGGAGTTTTCAAAGGATGTGAGGCCTCTGGTGGCGATGAGGTGGGGAACTAGGTCTTTCTCTGTGGTCTCCACAGGGGATTCAGACATCCTTTCGTCTTGGGAGATGCAAGACGAGCCTGCATTCAAGTCACTGCAGGGATATCCGGCCTTATTTTGAGTCAGGGCATCGTGATGTCCATTCCACTTGAGGCCGCAAACTCAGGGTCCCTCTCATATAGCTAGAGCTGAGAGAAGCCTCCTCTTGAGGTGCTTGTGGTAAGGTGGTATTCCTCTGGAGTCAAAGCCAGGGCCTAACCTCTCATCTCGAGTTGATTTTTGGTCCACGGAGCTCTTTCGTGTTGCTACAGTGACCTCAGGATCCCTCTAGCCTTGAAACTGTGTTCTTGGGCTTTCTCTGGAGTGCCATCAAGGAAATCAAGGCTCCTTTCCTTTGTGATGTGCAACACGGCATTGCTCTGCACGCAGTGCAGGGGAATCGGGCCTCATCTCGCGGCGAGGGGGAAGTCTCATGGTTTTCCTCGAGTTGCGGCGGGAACCTGGGGTATATTCTCGAGTTACGACGGGGATGGCCCTTCCACACACGTGTTTGTTCAGCGACGTCAGGACTCCTGCCTAGTTGCGAGGGACAACTCGGGATTCTCCTCGAGGCTTGGCAGGGCAATTGGGACGCCTCTCCAGCTGAGGCGGGAGACCAAGGGTCCCTTTCCACGTGCCACAGGAATCCTGGGACTCCTATCAAGTTTGACGAGGAGTCAGGCATCGTCTCCTTTGGAGGCACTGATCTCCGCGTCCCTCTGGAGTTTTCAAAGGATGTAAGGCCTCCGGTGGCGATGAGGTGGGGAACTAGGTCTTTCTCTGTGGTCCCCACAGGGGATTCAGACATCCTTTCGTCTTGGGAGATTCAAGACGAGCCTGCATTCAAGTCACTGCAGGGACATCCGGCCTTATTTCGAGTCAGGGCATCGCGGTGTCCATTCCACTTGAGGCCGCAAACTCAGGGTCCCTCTTACATACCTAGAGCTGACAGAAGCCTCCTCTTGAGGTGCTTGTGGTAAGGTGCTATTCCTCTGGAGTCGAAGCCAGGGACTAACCTCTCATCTCGAGTTGATTTTTGGTCCACGGAGCTCTTTCGTGTTGCTACAGTGACCTCAGGATCCCTCTAGCCTTGAAACAGTGTTCTTGGCGTTTCTCTGGAGTGCCATCAAGGAAATCAAGGCTCCTTTTCTGTGTGATGTGCAACACGGCATTGCTCTGCACGCAGTGCAGGGGAATCGGGCCTCATCTCGCAGCGAGGGGGAAGTCTCATGATTTTCCTCGAGTTGCGGCGGGAACCTGGGGTATAATCTCTAGTTACGACGGGTATGGCCCTTCCACACACGTTTGTTCAGTATCGTCAGGATTCCTGCCTTGTTGCGAGGGACAACTCGGGATTCTCCTCGAGGCTTGGCAGGGCAATTGGGACGCTTCTCCAGCTGAGGCAGGAGACCAAGGGTCCCTTTCCACGTGCCACAGGAATTCTGGGACTCCTATCAAGTTTCACGAGGAGTCAGGCATCGTCTTCTTTGGAGGCACTGATCTCCGCATCCCTCTGGAGTTTTCAAATGATGTGAGGCCTCCGGTCGCGATGAGGTGGGGAACTAGGTCTTTCTCTGTGGTCTCCACAGGGGATTCAGACATCCTTTCGTCTTGGGAGATGGAAGACGAGCCTCCATTCAAGTCACTGCAGGGATATCCGGCCTTATTTCGAGTCAGGGAATCGCACTGTCCATTCCACTTGAGGCCGCAAACTCAGGGTCCCTCTCATATAGCTAGAGCTGAGAGAAGCCTCCTCTTGAGGTGCTTGTGGTAAGGTGGTATTCCTCTGTAGTCGAAGCCAGGGACTAACCTCTCATCTCGAGTTGATTTGAGGTCCACGGAGATCTTTCGTGTTGCTACAGAGACCTCAGGATCCCTCTAGACTTGAAACAGTGTTCTTGGGGTTTCTCTGGAGTGCCATCAAGGAAATCAAGGCTCCTTTCCTGTGTGATGTGCAACACGGCATTGCTCTGCACGCAGTGCAGGGGAATCGGGCCTCATCTCGTGGCGAGGGGGAAGTCTCATGGTTTTCCTCGAGTTGCGGCGGGAACCTGGGGTATATTCTCGAGTTACGACGGGGATGGCCCTTCCACACACGTGTTTGTTCAGCGACGTCAGGACTCCTGCCTAGTTGCGAGGGACAAATCGGGATTGTCCTCGAGGCTTGGCAGGGCAATTGGGACGCCTCTCCAGCTGAGGCGGGAGACCAAGGGTCCCTTTCCACGTGCCACAGGAATCCTGGGACTCCTATCAAGTTTCACGAGGAGTCAGGCATCGTCTCCTTTGGAGGCACTGATCTCCGCGTCGCTCTGGAGTTTTCAAAGGATGTGAGGCCTCCGGTCGCGATGATGTGGGGAACTAGGTCTTTCTCTGTGGTCTCCACAGGGGATTCAGACATCCTTTCGTCTTGGGAGATGCAAGACGAGCCTGCATTCAAGTCACTGCAGGGATATCCGGCCTTATTTCGAGTCAGGGCATCGCGGTGTCCATTCCACTTGAGGCCGCAAACTCAGGGTCCCTCTTACATACCTAGAGCTGAGAGAAGCCTCCTTCTGAGGTGCTTGTGGTAAGGTGCTATTCCTCTGGAGTCGAAGCCAGGGACTAACCTCTCATCTCGAGTTGATTTTTGGTCCACAGAGCTCTTTCGTGTTGCTACAGTGACCTCAGGATCCCTCCAGCCTTGAAACAGTGTTCTTGGGTTTTCTCTGGGGTGCCATCAAGGAAATCAAGGCTCCTTTCCTGTGAGATGTGCAACACGGCATTGCTCTGCACGCAGAGCAGGGGAATCGGGCCTCATCTCGTGGCGAGGGGGAAGTCTCATGGTTTTCCTCGAGTTTCAGCGGGAACCTGGGGTATATTCTCGAGTTACGACGGGGATGGCCCTTCCACACATGTGTTTGTTCAGCGACGTTAGGGCTCCTACCTAGTTGCGAGGGACAACTCGGGATTCTCCTCGAGGCTTGGCAGGGCAATTGGGACGCCTCTCCAGCTGAGGCGGGAGACCAAGGGTACCTTTCCACGTGCAACAGGAATCCTGGGACTCCTATCAAGTTTCACCAGCAGTCAGGCATCGTCTCCTTTGGAGGCACTTTATCTCCGCGTCCCTCTGGAATTTGCAAAGGATGTGAGGCCTCCGGTGGCGATGAGGTGGGGAACTAGTTCTTTCTCTGTGGTCTCCACAGGGGATTCAGACATCCTTTCATCTTGGGAGATGCAAGGCGAACCTGCATTCAAGTCACTGCAGGGATATCCGGCCTTATTTCGAGTCAGGGCATCGCAGTGTCCATTCCAATTGAGGCCGCAAACTCAGGGTCCCTCTCACATACCTAGAGCTGAGAGAAGCCTCCTCTTGAGGTGCTTGTGGTAAGGTGGCATTCCTCTGGTGTCGAAGCCATTGAATAACCTCTCATCTCGAATTGATTAGTGGTCCACGGAGCTCTTTCGGGTAGCTACAGTGACCTCAGGATCCCTCTAGCCTTGAAACAGTGTTCTTGGGGTTTCTCTGAAGTGCCATCAAGGAAATCAAGGCTCCTTTCATGTGTGATGTGCAACACGGCATTGCTCTGCACGCAGTGCAGGGGAATCGGGCCTCATCTCGTGGCGAGGGGGAAGTCTCATGGTTTTTCTCGAGTTGCGGCGGAAACCTGGGGTATATTCTCGAGTTACGACGGTGATGGCCCTTCCACACACGTGTTTGTTCAGCGACGTCTGGACTCCTGCCAAGTTGCGAGGGACAACTCGGGATTCTCCTCGAGGCTTGGCAGGGCAATTGGGACGCCTCTCCAGCTGAGGCGGGAGACCAAGGGTCCCTTTCCACGTGCCACAGGAATCCTGGGACTCCTATCAAGCTTAACGAGGAGTCAGGCATCGTCTCCTTTGGAGGCACTGTTTGCCGAGTCCCTCTGGAGTTTTCAAAGGATGTGACGCCTACGGTCGCGATGAGGTGGGGAACTAGGTCTTTCTCTGTGGTCTCCACAGGGAATTCAGACATCCTTTCGTCTTGCGAGATGCAGGACGAGCCTGCATTCATGTCACTGCAGGCATATCCAGCCTTATTTCGAGTCAGGGCATCGCGGTGTCCATTCCACTTGAGGCCGCAAACTCAGGGTCCCTCTCACATACCTAGAGCTAACAGAAGCCTCCTCTTGAGGTGCTTGTGGTAAGGTGGTATTCCTCTGGAGTCGAAACCAGGGCCTAACCTCTCATTTCGAGTTGAGTTTTGGTCCCCGGAGCTCTTTCGTGTTGCTACAGTGACCTCAGGATCCCTCTAGCCTTGAAACAGTGTTCTTGGGCATTCTCTGGAGTGCCATCAAGGAAATCAAGGCTTCTTTCCTGTGTGATGTGCAACACGGCATTGCTCTGCACGCAGTGCAGGGGAATCGGGCCTCATCTCGCGGCGAGGGGGAAGTCTCATGGTTTTTCTCGAGTTGCGGCGGGAACCTGGGGTATATTCTCGAGTTACGACGGGGATGGCCCTTCCACACACGTGTTTGTTCAGCGACGTCAGGACTCCTGCCTAGTTGCGAGGGACAACTCGGGATACTCCTCGAGGCTTGGCAGGGCAATTGGGACGCCTCTCCAGCTGTGGCGGGAGACCAAGGGTCCCTTTCCACGTGCCACAGGAATCCTGGGACTCCTATCAAGCTTCACGAGGAGTCAGGCATCGTCTCCTTTGGAGGCACTGATCTCCGCGTCCCTCTGGAGTTTTCAAAGGATGTGAGGCCTCCGGTCGCGATGAGGTGGGGAACTAGGTCTTTCTCTGTGGTCTCCACAGGGGATTCAGACAACCTTCCGTCTTGGGAGATGCAAGACGAGCCTGCATTCAAGTCACTGCAGGGATATCCGGCCTTATTTCGAGTCAGGGCATCGCGGTGTCCATTCCGCTTGAGGCCGCAAACTCAGGGTCCCTCTCACATACCTAGAGCTGAGAGAAGCCTCCTCTTGAGGTGCTTGTGGTAAGGTGGTATTCCTCTGGAGTCGAAGCCAGGGACTAACCTCTCATGTCGAGTTGATTTTTGGTCCACGGAGCTCTTTCGTGTTGCTACAGTGACCTCAGGATCCCTCTAGCCTTGAAACAGTGTTCTTGGGTTTTCTCTGGGGTGCCATCAAGGAAATCAAGGCTCCTTTCCTGTGTGATGTGCAATACGGCATTGCTCTGCACGCAGTGCAGGGGAATCGGGCCTCATCTCGTGGCGAGGGGGAAGTCTCATGGTTTTCCTCGAGTTCCAGCGGGAACCTGGGGGATATTCTCGAGTTACGACGGGGATGGCCCTTCCACACATGTGTTTGTTCAGCGACGTTAGGGCTCCTACCTAGTTGCGAGGGACAACTCGGGATTCTCCTCGAGGCTTGGCAGGGCAATTGGGACGCCTCTCCAGCTGAGGCGGGAGACCAAGGGTACCTTTCCACGTGCAACAGGAATCCTGGGACTCCTATCAAGTTTCACCAGGAGTCAGGCATCGTCTCCTTTGGAAACACTTTATCTCCGCGTCCCTCTGGAGTTTTCAAAGGATGTGAGGCCTCCGGTGGCGATGAGGTGGGGAACTAGTTCTTTCTCTGTGGTCTCCACAGGGGATTCAGACATCCTTTCATCTTGGGAGATGCAAGGCGAACCTGCATTCAAGTCACTGCAGGGATATCCGGCCTTATTTCGAGTCAGGGCATCGCAGTGTCCATTCCACTTGAGGCCGCAAACTCAGGGTCCCTCTCACATACCTAGAGCTGAGAGAAGCCTCCTCTTGAGGTGCTTGTGGTAAGGTGGCATTCCTCTGGTGTCGAAGCCATTGAATAACCTCTCATCTCGAGTTGATTAGTGGTCCACGGAGCTCTTTCGGGTAGCTACAGTGACCTCAGGATCCCTCTAGCCTTGAAACAGTGTTCTTGGGGTTTCTCTGAAGTGCCATCAAGGAAATCAAGGCTCCTTCCCTGTGTGATGTGCAACACGGCATTGCTCTGCACGCAGTGCAGGGGAATCGGGCCTCATCTCGTGGCGAGGGGGAAGTCTAATGGTTTTTCTCGAGTTGCGGCGGAAACCTGGGGTATATTCTCGAGTTACGACGGTGATGGCCCTTCCACACACGTGTTTGTTCAGCGACGTCTGGACTCCTGCCACGTTGCGAGGGACAACTCGGGATTCTCCTCGAGGCTTGGCAGGGCAATTGGGACGCTTCTCCAGCTGAGGCGGGAGACCAAGGGTCCCTTTCCACGTGCCACAGGAATCCTGGGACTCCTATCAAGTTTCACGAGGAGTCAGGCATCGTCTCCTTTGGAGGCACTGTTTGCCGAGTCCCTCTGGAGTTTTCAAAGGATGTGACGCCTACGGTCGCGATGAGGTGGGGAACTAGGTCTTTCTCTGTAGTCTCCACAGGGAATTCAGACATCCTTTCGTCTTGCGAGATGCAGGACGAGCCTGCATTCATGTCACTGCAGGCATATCCAGCCTTATTTCGAGTCAGGGCATCGCGGTGTCCATTCCACTTGAGGCCGCAAACTCAGGGTCCCTCTCACATACCTAGAGCTAACAGAAGCCTCCTCTTGAGGTGCTTGTGGTAAGGTGGTATTACTCTGGAGTCGAAACCAGGGCCTAACCTCTCATCTCGAGTTGAGTTTTGGTCCCCGGAGCTCTTTCGTGTTGCTACAGTGACCTCAGGATCCCTCTAGCCTTGAAACAGTGTTCTTGGGGTTTCTCTGAAGTGCCATCAAGGAAATCAAGGCTCCTTCCCTGTGTGATGTGCAACACGGCATTGCTCTGCACGCAGTGCAGCAGAATCGGGCCTCATCTCGCGGCGAGGGGGAACTCTCATCGTTTTTCTCGAGTTGCAGCGGGCATCTGGGGTATATTCTCGAGTTACGACGGGGATGGCCCTTCCACACATGTTTGTTCAGCGACGTCAGGACTCCTGCTTAGTTTCGAGGGACAACTCGGGATTCTCCTCGAGGCTTGGCAGGGCAATTGGGACGCCTCTCCAGCTGAGGCGACAGACCAAGTGTCCCTTTGCACGTGCCACAGGAATCCTGGGACTCCTATCAAGTTTCAACAGGAGTCAGGCATCGTCTCCTTTGGAGGCACTGATCTCCGCGTCCCTCTGGAGTTTTGAAAGGATGTGAGGCCTCCGGTCGCGATGAGGTGGGGAACTAGGTCTTTCTCTGTGGTCTCCCCAGGGGATTCAGACATCATTTCGTCTTGCGAGATGCAAAACGAGCCTGCATTCAAGACACTGCAGGCATATCCAGCCTTATTTCGAGTCAGGGCATCGCGGTGTCCATTCCACTTGAGGCCGCATACTCAGGGTCCCTCTCACATACCTAGAGCTGAGAGAAGCCTCCTCTTGAGGTGCTTGTGGTAAGATGGTGTTCCTCTGGAGTCGAAGCCAGGGACTAACCTCTCATCTCGAGTTGATTTGTGGTCCACAGAGCTCTTTCGTGTTGCTTCAGTGACCTCAGGATTCCTCTAGCCTTGAAAGAGTGTTCTTGGGGTTTCTCTGGAGTGCCATCAAGGAAATCAAGGCTCCTTTCCTGTGTGATGTGCAACACGGCATTGCTCTGCACGCAGTGCAGGGGAATCGGGACTCATCTCGCGGCGAGTGGGAAGTCTCATGGTTTTTCTCGAGTTGCGGCGGGAACCTGGGGTATATTCTCGAGTTACGACGGGAATGGCCCTTCCACACACGTGTTTGTTCAGCGACGTCAGGACTCCTGCCTAGTTGCGAGGGACAACTCGGGATACTCCTCGAGGCTTGGCAGGGCAATTGGGACGCCTCTCCAGCTGAGGCGGGAGACCAAGGGTCCCTTTCCACGTGCCACAGGAATCCTGGGACTCCTATCAAGCTTCACGAGGAGTCAGGCATCGTCTCCTTTGGAGGCACTGATCTCCGCGTCCCTCTGGAGTTTTCAAAGGATGTGAGGCCTCCGGTCGCGATGAGGTGGGGAACTAGGTCTTTCTCTGTGGTCTCCACAGGGGATTCAGACAACCTTCCGTCTTGGGAGATGCAAGACGAGCCTGCATTCAAGTCACTGCAGGGATATCCGGCCTTATTTCGAGTCAGGGCATCGCGGTGTCCATTCCACTTGAGGCCGCAAACTCAGGGTCCCTCTCACATACCTAGAGCTGAGAGAAGCCTCCTCTTGCGGGGCTTGTGGTAAGGTGGTATTCCTCTGGAGTCGAAGCCAGGGACTAACCTCTCATGTCGAGTTGATTTTTGGTCCACGGAGCTCTTTCGTGTTGCTACAGTGACCTCAGGATCCCTCTAGCCTTGAAACAGTGTTCTTGGGCTTTCTCTGGAGTGCCATCAAGGAAATCAAGGCTCCTTTCCTGTGTGATGTGCAACACGGCATTGCTCTGCACGCAGTGCAGGGGAATCGGGCCTCATCTCGCGGCAAGGGGGAAGTCTCATGGTTTTTCTCGAGTTGCTGCGGAAACCTGGGGTATATTCTCGAGTTACGACGGGGATGGCCCTTCCACACACGTGTTTGTTCAGCGACGTCAGGACACCTGCCTAGTTGCGAGGGACAACTCGGGATTCTCCTCGAGGCTTGGCAGGGCCATTGGGACGCTTCTCCAGCTGAGGCGGGAGACCAAGGCTCCCTTTCCTCGTGCTACAGGAATCCTGGGACTCCTATCAAATCTCACGAGGAGTCAGGCATCGTCTCCTTTGGAGGCACTGATCTCCGCGTACCTCTGGAGATTTCAATGGATGTGAGGCCTCCGGTCGCGATGAGGTGGGGAACTAGGTCTTTCTCTGTGGTCTCCACAGGGGATTCAGACAACCTTCCGTCTTGGGAGATGCAAGACGAGCCTGCATTCAAGTCACTGCAGGGATATCCGGCCTTATTTCGAGTCAGGGCATCGCGGTGTCCATTCCGCTTGAGGCCGCAAACTCAGGGTCCCTCTCACATACCTAGAGCTGAGAGAAGCCTCCTCTTGAGGTGCTTGTGGTAAGGTGGTATTCCTCTGGAGTCGAAGCCAGGGACTAACCTCTCATGTCGAGTTGATTTTTGGTCCACGGAGCTCTTTCGTGTTGCTACAGTGACCTCAGGATCCCTCTAGCCTTGAAACAGTGTTCTTGGGTTTTCTCTGGAGTGCCATCAAGGAAATCAAGGCTCCTTTCCTGTGTGATGTGCAATACGGCATTGCTCTGCACGCAGTGCAGGGGAATCGGGCCTCATCTCGTGGCGAGGGGGAAGTCTCATGGTTTTCCTCGAGTTCCAGCGGGAACCTGGGGTATATTCTCGAGTTACGACGGGGATGGCCCTTCCACACATGTGTTTGTTCAGCGACGTTAGGGCTCCTACCTAGTTGCGAGGGACGACTCGGGATTCTCCTCGAGGCTTGGCAGGGCAATTGGGACGCCTCTCCAGCTGAGGCGGGAGACCAAGGGTACCTTTCCACGTGCAACAGGAATCCTGGGACTCCTATCAAGTTTCACCAGGAGTCAGGCATCGTCTCCTTTGGAAACACTTTATCTCCGCGTCCCTCTGGAGTTTTCAAAGGATGTGAGGCCTCCGGTGGCGATGAGGTGGGGAACTAGTTCTTTCTCTGTGGTCTCCACAGGGGATTCAGACATCCTTTCATCTTGGGAGATGCAAGGCGAACCTGCATTCAAGTCACTGCAGGGATATCCGGCCTTATTTCGAGTCAGGGCATCGCAGTGTCCATTCCACTTGAGGCCGCAAACTCAGGGTCCCTCTCACATACCTAGAGCTGAGAGAAGCCTCCTCTTGAGGTGCTTGTGGTAAGGTGGCATTCCTCTGGTGTCGAAGCCATTGAATAACCTCTCATCTCGAGTTGATTAGTGGTCCACGGAGCTCTTTCGGGTAGCTACAGTGACCTCAGGATCCCTCTAGCCTTGAAACAGTGTTCTTGGGGTTTCTCTGAAGTGCCATCAAGGAAATCAAGGCTCCTTCCCTGTGTGATGTGCAACACGGCATTGCTCTGCACGCAGTGCAGGGGAATCGGGCCTCATCTCGTGGCGAGGGGGAAGTCTAATGGTTTTTCTCGAGTTGCGGCGGAAACCTGGGGTATATTCTCGAGTTACGACGGTGATGGCCCTTCCACACACGTGTTTGTTCAGCGACGTCTGGACTCCTGCCACGTTGCGAGGGACAACTCGGGATTCTCCTCGAGGCTTGGCAGGGCAATTGGGACGCCTCTCCAGCTGAGGCGGGAGACCAAGGGTCCCTTTCCACGTGCCACAGGAATCCTGGGACTCCTATCAAGCTTCACGAGGAGTCAGGCATCGTCTCCTTTGGAGGCACTGTTTGCCGAGTCCCTCTGGAGTTTTCAAAGGATGTGACGCCTACGGTCGCGATGAGGTGGGGAACTAGGTCTTTCTCTGTGGTCTCCACAGGGAATTCAGACATCCTTTCGTCTTGCGAGATGCAGGACGAGCCTGCATTCATGTCACTGCAAGCATATCCAGCCTTATTTCGAGTCAGGGCATCGCGGTGTCCATTCCACTTGAGGCCGCAAACTCAGGGTCCCTCTCACATACCTAGAGCTAACAGAAGCCTCCTCTTGAGGTGCTTGTGGTAAGGTGGCATTCCTCTGGTGTCGAAGCCATTGAATAACCTCTCATCTCGAGTTGATTAGTGGTCCACGGAGCTCTTTCGGGTAGCTACAGTGACCTCAGGATCCCTCTAGCCTTGAAACAGTGTTCTTGGGGTTTCTCTGAAGTGCCATCAAGGAAATCAAGGCTCCTTCCCTGTGTGATGTGCAACACGGCATTGCTCTGCACGCAGTGCAGCAGAATCGGGCCTCATCTCGCGGCGAGGGGGAACTCTCATCGTTTTTCTCGAGTTGCAGCGGGCATCTGGGGTATATTCTCGAGTTACGACGGGGATGGCCCTTCCACACATGTTTGTTCAGCGACGTCAGGACTCCTGCCTAGTTGCGAGGGACAACTCGGGATTCTCCTCGAGGCTTGGCAGGGCAATTGGGACGCCTCTCCAGCTGAGGCGACAGACCAAGTGTCCCTTTGCACGTGCCACAGGAATCCTGGGACTCCTATCAAGTTTCAACAGGAGTCAGGCATCGTCTCCTTTGGAGGCACTGATCTCCGCGTCCCTCTGGAGTTTTGAAAGGATGTGAGGCCTCCGGTCGCGATGAGGTGGGGAACTAGGTCTTTCTCTGTGGTCTCCCCAGGGGATTCAGACATCATTTCGTCTTGCGAGATGCAAAACGAGCCTGCATTCAAGACACTGCAGGCATATCCAGCCTTATTTCGAGTCAGGGCATCGCGGTGTCCATTCCACTTGAGGCCGCATACTCAGGGTCCCTCTCACATACCTAGAGCTGAGAGAAGCGTCCTCTTGAGGTGCTTGTGGTAAGATGGTGTTCCTCTGGAGTCGAAGCCTGGGACTAACCTCTCATCTCGAGTTGATTTGTGGTCCACAGAGCTCTTTCGTGTTGCTTCAGTGACCTCAGGATTCCTCTAGCCTTGAAAGAGTGTTCTTGGGGTTTCTGTGGAGTGCCATCAAGGAAATCAAGGCTCCTTTCCTGTGTGATGTGCAACACGGCATTGCTCTGCACGCAGTGCAGGGGAATCGGGACTCATCTCGCGGCGAGTGGGAAGTCTCATGGTTTTTCTCGAGTTGCGGCGGGAACCTGGGGTATATTCTCGAGTTACGACGGGAATGGCCCTTCCACACACGTGTTTGTTCAGCGACGTCAGGACTCCTGCCTAGTTGCGAGGGACAACTCGGGATACTCCTCGAGGCTTGGCAGGGCAATTGGGACGCCTCTCCAGCTGAGGCGGGAGACCAAGGGTCCCTTTCCACGTGCCACAGGAATCCTGGGACTCCTATCAAGCTTCACGAGGAGTCAGGCATCGTCTCCTTTGGAGGCACTGATCTCCGCGTCCCTCTGGAGTTTTCAAAGGATGTGAGGCCTCCGGTCGCGATGAGGTGGGGAACTAGGTCTTTCTCTGTGGTCTCCACAGGGGATTCAGACAACCTTCCGTCTTGGGAGATGCAAGACGAGCCTGCATTCAAGTCACTGCAGGGATATCCGGCCTTATTTCGAGTCAGGGCATCGCGGTGTCCATTCCACTTGAGGCCGCAAACTCAGGGTCCCTCTCACATACCTAGAGCTGAGAGAAGCCTCCTCTTGCGGGGCTTGTGGTAAGGTGGTATTCCTCTGGAGTCGAAGCCAGGGACTAACCTCTCATGTCGAGTTGATTTTTGGTCCACGGAGCTCTTTCGTGTTGCTACAGTGACCTCAGGATCCCTCTAGCCTTGAAACAGTGTTCTTGGGCTTTCTCTGGAGTGCCATCAAGGAAATCAAGGCTCCTTTCCTGTGTGATGTGCAACACGGCATTGCTCTGCACGCAGTGCAGGGGAATCGGGCCTCATCTCGCGGCAAGGGGGAAGTCTCATGGTTTTTCTCGAGTTGCTGCGGAAACCTGGGGTATATTCTCGAGTTACGACGGGGATGGCCCTTCCACACACGTGTTTGTTCAGCGACGTCAGGACACCTGCCTAGTTGCGAGGGACAACTCGGGATTCTCCTCGAGGCTTGGCAGGGCCATTGGGACGCTTCTCCAGCTGAGGCGGGAGACCAAGGCTCCCTTTCCTCGTGCTACAGGAATCCTGGGACTCCTATCAAATCTCACGAGGAGTCAGGCATCGTCTCCTTTGGAGGCACTGATCTCCGCGTACCTCTGGAGATTTCAATGGATGTGAGGCCTCCGGTCGCGATGAGGTGGGGAACTAGGTCTTTCTCTGTGGTCTCCACAGGGGATTCAGACATCCTTTCGTCTTGGGAGATGCAAGACGAGCCTGCATTCAAGTCACTGCAGGCATATCTGGCCTTATTTCTAGTCAGGGCATCGCGGTGTCCATTCCACTTGATGCCGCAAACTCAGGGTCCCTCTCACATACCTAGAGCTGAGAGAAGCCTCCTCTTGAGGTGCTTGTGGTAAGGTGGTATTCCTCTGGAGTCGAAGCCAGGGACTAACCTCTCATCTCGAGTTGACGTTTGATCCATGGAGATCTTTCGTGTTGCTACAGTGACCTCAGGATCCCTCTAGCCTTGAAACAGTGTTCTTGGGCTTTCTCTGGAGTGCCATCACGGAAATATGTTCCTTTCCTTTGTGATGTTCAACACGGCATTGCTCTGCACGCAGTGCAGGGGAATCGGGCCTCATCTCGCGGCGAGGGGGAAGTCTCATGGTTTTTCTCGAGTTGCGGCAGGAACCTCGGGTATATTCTCGAGTTACGTCGCGGATGGCCCTTCCACACACGTGTTTGTTCAGCGACGTGAGGACTCCTGCGTAGTTGCGAGGGACAACTCTGGATTCTCCTCGAGGCTTGGCAGGGCAATTGGGACGCCTCTCCAGCTAAGGCGGGAGACCAAGTGTCCCTTTCCACGTGCCACAGGAATCCTGGGACTCCTATCAAGTTTCACGAGGAGTCAGGCATCGTCTCCTTTGGAGGCACTGATCTCCGCGTTCCTCTGGAGTTTTCCAAGGATGTGAGGCCTCCAGTCGCGATGAGGTGGGGAACTAGGTCTTTCTCTGTGGTCTCCACAGGGGATTCAGACATCCTTTCGTCTTGGGAGATGCAAGACGAGCCTGCATTCAAGTCACTGCAGGGATATCCGGCCTTATTTCGAGTCAGGGCATCGCGGTGTCCATTCCACTTGAGGCCGCAAACTCAGGCTCCCTCTCACATACCTAGAGCTGAGAGAAGCCTCCTCTTGAGGTGCTTGTGGTAAGGTGGTATTCCTCTGGAGTCGAATCCAGGGACTAACCTCTCATCCCGAGTTGATTTTTGCTCCACGGAGCTCTTTCGTGTTGCTACAGTGATATCAGGATCCCTCTAGCCTTGAATCAGTGTTCTTGGGGTTTCTGTGGAGTGCCATCAAGGAAATCAAGGCTCCTTTCCTGTGTGATGGTCAACACGGCATTGCTCTGCACGCAGTGCAGGGGAATCGGGCCTCATCTCGCGGCGAGGGGGAAGCCTCATGGTTTTTCTCGAGTTGCGGCGGGAACCTGGGGTATATTCTCGAGTTACGACGGGGATGGCCCTTCCAGACACGTGTTTGTTCAGCGACGTCAGGACTCCTGCCTAGTTGCGAGGGACAACTCGGGATCCTCCTCGAGGCTTGGCAGGGCAATTGGGACGCCTCTCCAGCTGAGGCGGGAGACCAAGGGTCCCTTTCCCCGTGCCACAGGAATCCTGGGACTCCTATCAACTTTCACGAGGAGTCAGGCATCGTCTCCTTTGGAGGCACTGATCTCCGCGTCCCTCTGGAGTTTTCAAAGGATGTGAGGCCTCTGGTCGCGATGAGGTGGGGTACTAGGTCTTCTCTGTGGTCTCCACAGGGGATTCAGACATCCTTTCGTCTTGGGAGATGCAAGATGAGCCTGCATTCAAGTCACTGCAGGGATATCCGGCCTTATTTCGAGTCAGGGCATCGCGGTGTCCACTCCATTTGAGGCCGCAAACTCAGGGTCCCTCTCACATACCTAGAGCTGAGAGAAGCTTCCTCTTGAGGTGCTTGTGGTAAGGTGGTATTCCTCTGCAGTCGAAGCCAGGGACTAACCTCTCATCTCGAGTTGATTTTTGCTCCACGGAGCTCTATCGTGTTGCTACAGTGACATCAGGATCCCTCTAGCCTTGAATCAGTGTTCTTGGAGTTTCTGTGGAGTCCCATCAAGGAAATCAAGGCTCCTTTCCTGTGTGATGTGCAACACGGCATTGCTCTGCACGTAGTGCAGGGGAATGGGGCCTCATCTCGCGGCGAGGGGGAAGCCTCATGGTTTTTCTCGAGTTGCGGCGGGAACCTGGGGTATATTCTCGAGTTACGACGGGGATGGCCCTTCCACACACGTGTTTGTTCAGCGACGTCAGGACTCCTGCCTAGTTGCGAGGGACAACTCGGGATCCTCCTCGAGGCTTGGCAGGGCAATTGGGACGCCTCTCCAGCTGAGGCGGGAGACCAAGGGTCCCTTTCCACGTGCCACACGAATCCTGGGACTCCTATCAAGTTTCAGAAGGAGTCAGGCATCGTCTCCTTTGGAGGCACTGATCTCCGCATCCCTCTGGAATTTTCAAAGGATGTGAGGCCTCCGGTCGCGATGATTTGGGGAACTAGGTCTTTCTCTGTGGTCTCCACAGGGGATTCAAACATCCTTTCGTCTTGGGAGATGCAAGACGAGCCTGCATTCAAGTCACTGCAGGCATATCCTGCCTTATTTCGAGTCAGGGCATTGCGGTGTCCATTCTACTTGAGGCCGCAAACTCAGGGTCCCTCTCACATACCTAGAGCTGAGAGAAGCCTCCTCTTGAGGTGCTTGTGGTAAGGTGGTGTTCCTCTGGAGTCGAAGCCAGGGACTAACCTCTCATCTCGAGTTGATTTGTGGTCCACGGAGCTCTTTCGTGTTGCTACGGTGACCTCAGGATCCCCCTAGCCTTGAAACAGTGTTCTTGGGGTTTCTCTGGAGTGCCATCAAGGAAATCAAGGCTCCTTTCCTGTGTGATGTGCAACACGGCATTGCTCTGCACGCAGTGCAGGGGAATCGGGCCTCATCTCGCGGCGAGGGGGAAGTCTCATGGTTTTCCTCGAGTTGCGGCGGGAACCTGGGGTATATTCTCGAGTTACGACGGGGATGGCCCTTCCACACACGTGTTTGTTCAGCGACGTCAGGACTCCTGCCTAGTTGCGAGGGACAAATCGGGATTGTCCTCGAGGCTTGGCAGGGCAATTGGGACGCCTCTCCAGCTGAGGCGGGAGACCAAGGGTCCCTTTCCACGTGCCACAGGAATCCTGGGACTCCTATCAAGTTTCACGAGGAGTCAGGCATCGTCTCCTTTGGAGGCACTGATCTCCGCGTCGCTCTGGAGTTTTCAAAGGATGTGAGGCCTCCGGTCGCGATGATGTGGGGAACTAGGTCTTTCTCTGTGGTCTCCACAGGGGATTCAGACATCCTTTCGTCTTGGGAGATGCAAGACGAGCCTGCATTCAAGTCACTGCAGGGATATCCGGCCTTATTTCGAGTCAGGGCATCGCGGTGTCCATTCCACTTGAGGCCGCAAACTCAGGGTCCCACTTACATACCTAGAGCTGACAGAAGCCTCCTTCTGAGGTGCTTGTGGTAAGGTGCTATTCCTCTGGAGTCGAAGCCAGGGACTAACCTCTCATCTCGAGTTGATTTTTGGTCCACGGAGCTCTTTCGTGTTGCTACAGTGACCTCAGGATCCCTCCAGCCTTGAAACAGTGTTCTTGGGTTTTCTCTGGGGTGCCATCAAGGAAATCAAGGCTCCTTTCCTGTGAGATGTGCAACACGGCATTGCTCTGCACGCAGAGCAGGGGAATCGGGCCTCATCTCGTGGCGAGGGGGAAGTCTCATGGTTTTCCTCGAGTTTCAGCGGGAACCTGGGGTATATTCTCGAGTTACGACGGGGATGGCCCTTCCACACATGTGTTTGTTCAGCGACGTTAGGGCTCCTACCTAGTTGCGAGGGACAACTCGGGATTCTCCTCGAGGCTTGGCAGGGCAATTGGGACGCCTCTCCAGCTGAGGCGGGAGACCAAGGGTACCTTTCCACGTGCAACAGGAATCCTGGGACTCCTATCAAGTTTCACCAGCAGTCAGGCATCGTCTCCTTTGGAGGCACTTTATCTCCGCGTCCCTCTGGAGTTTGCAAAGGATGTGAGGCCTCCGGTGGCGATGAGGTGGGGAACTAGTTCTTTCTCTGTGGTCTCCACAGGGGATTCAGACATCCTTTCATCTTGGGAGATGCAAGGCGAACCTGCATTCAAGTCACTGCAGGGATATCCGGCCTTATTTCGAGTCAGGGCATCGCAGTGTCCATTCCAATTGAGGCCGCAAACTCAGGGTCCCTCTCACATACCTAGAGCTGAGAGAAGCCTCCTCTTGAGGTGCTTGTGGTAAGGTGGCATTCCTCTGGTGTCGAAGCCATTGAAT
The DNA here is from genome assembly GCF_910594005.1 of Cervus elaphus. NCBI lineage: Eukaryota > Metazoa > Chordata > Mammalia > Artiodactyla > Cervidae > Cervus > Cervus elaphus. The sequence goes on from NC_057838.1 coordinate 451,482, forward strand.
AACCTCTCATCTCGAATTGATTAGTGGTCCACGGAGCTCTTTCGGGTAGCTACAGTGACCTCAGGATCCCTCTAGCCTTGAAACAGTGTTCTTGGGGTTTCTCTGAAGTGCCATCAAGGAAATCAAGGCTCCTTCCCTGTGTGATGTGCAACACGGCATTGCTCTGCACGCAGTGCAGGGGAATCGGGCCTCATCTCGTGGCGAGGGGGAAGTCTCATGGTTTTTCTCGAGTTGCGGCGGAAACCTGGGGTATATTCTCGAGTTACGACGGTGATGGCCCTTCCACACACGTGTTTGTTCAGCGACGTCTGGACTCCTGCCAAGTTGCGAGGGACAACTCGGGATTCTCCTCGAGGCTTGGCAAGGCAATTGGGACGCCTCTCCAGCTGAGGCGGGAGACCAAGGGTCCCTTTCCACGTGCCACAGGAATCCTGGGACTCCTATCAAGCTTAACGAGGAGTCAGGCATCGTCTCCTTTGGAGGCACTGTTTGCCGAGTCCCTCTGGAGTTTTCAAAGGATGTGACGCCTACGGTCGCGATGAGGTGGGGAACTAGGTCTTTCTCTGTGGTCTCCACAGGGAATTCAGACATCCTTTCGTCTTGCGAGATGCAGGACGAGCCTGCATTCATGTCACTGCAGGCATATCCAGCCTTATTTCGAGTCAGGGCATCGCGGTGTCCATTCCACTTGAGGCCGCAAACTCAGGGTCCCTCTCACATACCTAGAGCTAACAGAAGCCTCCTCTTGAGGTGCTTGTGGTAAGGTGGTATTCCTCTGGAGTCGAAACCAGGGCCTAACCTCTCATTTCGAGTTGAGTTTTGGTCCCCGGAGCTCTTTCGTGTTGCTACAGTGACCTCAGGATCCCTCTAGCCTTGAAACAGTGTTCTTGGGCATTCTCTGGAGTGCCATCAAGGAAATCAAGGCTTCTTTCCTGTGTGATGTGCAACACGGCATTGCTCTGCACGCAGTGCAGGGGAATCGGGCCTCATCTCGCGGCGAGGGGGAAGTCTCATGGTTTTTCTCGAGTTGCGGCGGTAACCTGGGGTATATTCTCGAGTTATGACGGGGATGGCCCTTCCACACACGTGTTTGTTCAGCGACGTCAGGACTCCTGCCTAGTTGCGAGGGACAACTCGGGATACTCCTCGAGGATTGGCAGGGCAATTGGGACGCCTCTCCAGCTGTGGCGGGAGACCAAGGGTCCCTTTCCACGTGCCACAGGAATCCTGGGACTCCTATCAAGCTTCACGAGGAGTCAGGCATCGTCTCCTTTGGAGGCACTGATCTCCGCGTCCCTCTGGAGTTTTCAAAGGATGTGAGGCCTCCGGTCGCGATGAGGTGGGGAACTAGGTCTTTCTCTGTGGTCTCCACAGGGGATTCAGACAACCTTCCGTCTTGGGAGATGCAAGACGAGCCTGCATTCAAGTCACTGCAGGGATATCCGGCCTTATTTCGAGTCAGGGCATCGCGGTGTCCATTCCGCTTGAGGCCGCAAACTCAGGGTCCCTCTCACATACCTAGAGCTGAGAGAAGCCTCCTCTTGAGGTGCTTGTGGTAAGGTGGTATTCCTCTGGAGTCGAAGCCAGGGACTAACCTCTCATGTCGAGTTGATTTTTGGTCCACTGAGCTCTTTCGTGTTGCTACAGTGACCTCAGGATCCCTCTAGCCTTGAAACAGTGTTCTTGGGTTTTCTCTGGGGTGCCATCAAGGAAATCAAGGCTCCTTTCCTGTGTGATGTGCAATACGGCATTGCTCTGCACGCAGTGCAGGGGAATCGGGCCTCATCTCGTGGCGAGGGGGAAGTCTCATGGTTTTCCTCGAGTTCCAGCGGGAACCTGGGGTATATTCTCGAGTTACGACGGGGATGGCCCTTCCACACATGTGTTTGTTCAGCGACGTTAGGGCTCCTACCTAGTTGCGAGGGACAACTCGGGATTCTCCTCGAGGCTTGGCAGGGCAATTGGGACGCCTCTCCAGCTGAGGCGGGAGACCAAGGGTACCTTTCCACGTGCAACAGGAATCCTGGGACTCCTATCAAGTTTCACCAGGAGTCAGGCATCGTCTCCTTTGGAAACACTTTATCTCCGCGTCCCTCTGGAGTTTTCAAAAGATGTGAGGCCTCCGGTGGCGATGAGGTGGGGAACTAGTTCTTTCTCTGTGGTCTCCACAGGGGATTCAGACATCCTTTCATCTTGGGAGATGCAAGGCGAACCTGCATTCAAGTCACTGCAGGGATATCCGGCCTTATTTCGAGTCAGGGCATCGCAGTGTCCATTCCACTTGAGGCCGCAAACTCAGGGTCCCTCTCACATACCTAGAGCTGAGAGAAGCCTCCTCTTGAGGTGCTTGTGGTAAGGTGGCATTCCTCTGGTGTCGAAGCCATTGAATAACCTCTCATCTCGAGTTGATTAGTGGTCCACGGAGCTCTTTCGGGTAGCTACAGTGACCTCAGGATCCCTCTAGCCTTGAAACAGTGTTCTTGGGGTTTCTCTGAAGTGCCATCAAGGAAATCAAGGCTCCTTCCCTGTGTGATGTGCAACACGGCATTGCTCTGCACGCAGTGCAGGGGAATCGGGCCTCATCTCGTGGCGAGGGGGAAGTCTAATGGTTTTTCTCGAGTTGCGGCGGAAACCTGGGGTATATTCTCGAGTTACGACGGTGATGGCCCTTCCACACACGTGTTTGTTCAGCGACGTCTGGACTCCTGCCACGTTGCGAGGGACAACTCGGGATTCTCCTCGAGGCTTGGCAGGGCAATTGGGACGCCTCTCCAGCTGAGGCGGGAGACCAAGGGTCCCTTTCCACGTGCCACAGGAATCCTGGGACTCCTATCAAGCTTGACGAGGAGTCAGGCATCGTCTCCTTTGGAGGCACTGTTTGCCGAGTCCCTCTGGAGTTTTCAAAGGATGTGACGCCTACGGTCGCGATGAGGTGGGGAACTAGGTCTTTCTCTGTGGTCTCCACAGGGAATTCAGACATCCTTTCGTCTTGCGAGATGCAGGACGAGCCTGCATTTATGTCACTGCAGGCATATCCAGCCTTATTTCGAGTCAGGGCATCGCGGTGTCCATTCCACTTGAGGCCGCAAACTCAGGGTCCCTCTCACATACCTAGAGCTAACAGAAGCCTCCTCTTGAGGTGCTTGTGGTAAGGTGGTATTACTCTGGAGTCGAAACCAGGGCCTAACCTCTCATCTCGAGTTGAGTTTTGGTCCCCGGAGCTCTTTCGTGTTGCTACAGTGACCTCAGGATCCCTCTAGCCTTGAAACAGTGTTCTTGGGCATTCTCTGGAGTGCCATCAAGGAAATCAAGGCTTCTTTCCTGTGTGATGTGCAACACGGCATTGCTCTGCACGCAGTGCAGCAGAATCGGGCCTCATCTCGCGGCGAGGGGGAACTCTCATCGTTTTTCTCGAGTTGCAGCGGGCATCTGGGGTATATTCTCGAGTTACGACGGGGATGGCCCTTCCACACATGTTTGTTCAGCGACGTCAGGACTCCTGCTTAGTTTCGAGGGACAACTCGGGATTCTCCTCGAGGCTTGGCAGGGCAATTGGGACGCCTCTCCAGCTGAGGCGACAGACCAAGTGTCCCTTTGCACGTGCCACAGGAATCCTGGGACTCCTATCAAGTTTCAACAGGAGTCAGGCATCGTCTCCTTTGGAGGCACTGATCTCCGCGTCCCTCTGGAGTTTTGAAAGGATGTGAGGCCTCCGGTCGCGATGAGGTGGGGAACTAGGTCTTTCTCTGTGGTCTCCCCAGGGGATTCAGACATCATTTCGTCTTGCGAGATGCAAAACGAGCCTGCATTCAAGACACTGCAGGCATATCCAGCCTTATTTCGAGTCAGGGCATCGCGGTGTCCATTCCACTTGAGGCCGCATACTCAGGGTCCCTCTCACATACCTAGAGCTGAGAGAAGCGTCCTCTTGAGGTGCTTGTGGTAAGATGGTGTTCCTCTGGAGTCGAAGCCAGGGACTAACCTCTCACCTCGAGTTGATTTGTGGTCCACAGAGCTCTTTCGTGTTGCTTCAGTGACCTCAGGATTCCTCTAGCCTTGAAAGAGTGTTCTTGGGGTTTCTCTGGAGTGCCATCAAGGAAATCAAGGCTCCTTTCCTGTGTGATGTGCAACACGGCATTGCTCTGCACGCAGTGCAGGGGAATCGGGACTCATCTCGCGGCGAGTGGGAAGTCTCATGGTTTTTCTCGAGTTGCGGCGGGAACCTGGGGTATATTCTCGAGTTACGACGGGAATGGCCCTTCCACACACGTGTTTGTTCAGCGACGTCAGGACTCCTGCCTAGTTGCGAGGGACAACTCGGGATACTCCTCGAGGCTTGGCAGGGCAATTGGGACGCCTCTCCAGCTGAGGCGGGAGACCAAGGGTCCCTTTCCACGTGCCACAGGAATCCTGGGACTCCTATCAAGCTTCACGAGGAGTCAGGCATCGTCTCCTTTGGAGGCACTGATCTCCGCGTCCCTCTGGAGTTTTCAAAGGATGTGAGGCCTCCGGTCGCGATGAGGTGGGGAACTAGGTCTTTCTCTGTGGTCTCCACAGGGGATTCAGACAACCTTCCGTCTTGGGAGATGCAAGACGAGCCTGCATTCAAGTCACTGCAGGGATATCCGGCCTTATTTCGAGTCAGGGCATCGCGGTGTCCATTCCACTTGAGGCCGCAAACTCAGGGTCCCTCTCACATACCTAGAGCTGAGAGAAGCCTCCTCTTGAGGTGCTTGTGGTAAGGTGGTATTCCTCTGGAGTCGAAGCCAGGGACTAACCTCTCATGTCGAGTTGATTTTTGGTCCACGGAGCTCTTTCGTGTTGCTACAGTGACCTCAGGATCCCTCTAGCCTTGAAACAGTGTTCTTGGGCTTTCTCTGGAGTGCCATCAAGGAAATCAAGGCTCCTTTCCTGTGTGATGTGCAACACGGCATTGCTCTGCACGCAGTGCAGGGGAATCGGGCCTCATCTCGCGGCAAGGGGGAAGTCTCATGGTTTTTCTCGAGTTGCTGCGGAAACCTGGGGTATATTCTCGAGTTACGACGGGGATGGCCCTTCCACACACGTGTTTGTTCAGCGACGTCAGGACACCTGCCTAGTTGCGAGGGACAACTCGGGATTCTCCTCGAGGCTTGGCAGGGCCATTGGGACGCTTCTCCAGCTGAGGCGGGAGACCAAGGCTCCCTTTCCTCGTGCTACAGGAATCCTGGGACTCCTATCAAATCTCACGAGGAGTCAGGCATCGTCTCCTTTGGAGGCACTGATCTCCGCGTACCTCTGGAGATTTCAATGGATGTGAGGCCTCCGGTCGCGATGAGGTGGGGAACTAGGTCTTTCTCTGTGGTCTCCACAGGGGATTCAGACATCCTTTCGTCTTGGGAGATGCAAGACGAGCCTGCATTCAAGTCACTGCAGGCATATCTGGCCTTATTTCTAGTCAGGGCATCGCGGTGTCCATTCCACTTGATGCCGCAAACTCAGGGTCCCTCTCACATACCTAGAGCTGAGAGAAGCCTCCTCTTGAGGTGCTTGTGGTAAGGTGGTATTCCTCTGGAGTCGAAGCCAGGGACTAACCTCTCATCTCGAGTTGACGTTTGATCCATGGAGATCTTTCGTGTTGCTACAGTGACCTCAGGATCCCTCTAGCCTTGAAACAGTGTTCTTGGGCTTTCTCTGGAGTGCCATCACGGAAATATGTTCCTTTCCTTTGTGATGTTCAACACGGCATTGCTCTGCACGCAGTGCAGGGGAATCGGGCCTCATCTCGCGGCGAGGGGGAAGTCTCATGGTTTTTCTCGAGTTGCGGCAGGAACCTCGGGTATATTCTCGAGTTACGTCGCGGATGGCCCTTCCACACACGTGTTTGTTCAGCGACGTGAGGACTCCTGCGTAGTTGCGAGGGACAACTCTGGATTCTCCTCGAGGCTTGGCAGGGCAATTGGGACGCCTCTCCAGCTAAGGCGGGAGACCAAGTGTCCCTTTCCACGTGCCACAGGAATCCTGGGACTCCTATCAAGTTTCACGAGGAGTCAGGCATCGTCTCCTTTGGAGGCACTGATCTCCGCGTTCCTCTGGAGTTTTCCAAGGATGTGAGGCCTCCAGTCGCGATGAGGTGGGGAACTAGGTCTTTCTCTGTGGTCTCCACAGGGGATTCAGACATCCTTTCGTCTTGGGAGATGCAAGACGAGCCTGCATTCAAGTCACTGCAGGGATATCCGGCCTTATTTCGAGTCAGGGCATCGCGGTGTCCATTCCACTTGAGGCCGCAAACTCAGGCTCCCTCTCACATACCTAGAGCTGAGAGAAGCCTCCTCTTGAGGTGCTTGTGGTAAGGTGGTATTCCTCTGGAGTCGAATCCAGGGACTAACCTCTCATCCCGAGTTGATTTTTGCTCCACGGAGCTCTTTCGTGTTGCTACAGTGATATCAGGATCCCTCTAGCCTTGAATCAGTGTTCTTGGGGTTTCTGTGGAGTGCCATCAAGGAAATCAAGGCTCCTTTCCTGTGTGATGGTCAACACGGCATTGCTCTGCACGCAGTGCAGGGGAATCGGGCCTCATCTCGCGGCGAGGGGGAAGCCTCATGGTTTTTCTCGAGTTGCGGCGGGAACCTGGGGTATATTCTCGAGTTACGACGGGGATGGCCCTTCCAGACACGTGTTTGTTCAGCGACGTCAGGACTCCTGCCTAGTTGCGAGGGACAACTCGGGATCCTCCTCGAGGCTTGGCAGGGCAATTGGGACGCCTCTCCAGCTGAGGCGGGAGACCAAGGGTCCCTTTCCCCGTGCCACAGGAATCCTGGGACTCCTATCAACTTTCACGAGGAGTCAGGCATCGTCTCCTTTGGAGGCACTGATCTCCGCGTCCCTCTGGAGTTTTCAAAGGATGTGAGGCCTCTGGTCGCGATGAGGTGGGGTACTAGGTCTTCTCTGTGGTCTCCACAGGGGATTCAGACATCCTTTCGTCTTGGGAGATGCAAGATGAGCCTGCATTCAAGTCACTGCAGGGATATCCGGCCTTATTTCGAGTCAGGGCATCGCGGTGTCCACTCCATTTGAGGCCGCAAACTCAGGGTCCCTCTCACATACCTAGAGCTGAGAGAAGCTTCCTCTTGAGGTGCTTGTGGTAAGGTGGTATTCCTCTGCAGTCGAAGCCAGGGACTAACCTCTCATCTCGAGTTGATTTTTGCTCCACGGAGCTCTATCGTGTTGCTACAGTGACATCAGGATCCCTCTAGCCTTGAATCAGTGTTCTTGGAGTTTCTGTGGAGTCCCATCAAGGAAATCAAGGCTCCTTTCCTGTGTGATGTGCAACACGGCATTGCTCTGCACGTAGTGCAGGGGAATGGGGCCTCATCTCGCGGCGAGGGGGAAGCCTCATGGTTTTTCTCGAGTTGCGGCGGGAACCTGGGGTATATTCTCGAGTTACGACGGGGATGGCCCTTCCACACACGTGTTTGTTCAGCGACGTCAGGACTCCTGCCTAGTTGCGAGGGACAACTCGGGATCCTCCTCGAGGCTTGGCAGGGCAATTGGGACGCCTCTCCAGCTGAGGCGGGAGACCAAGGGTCCCTTTCCACGTGCCACACGAATCCTGGGACTCCTATCAAGTTTCAGAAGGAGTCAGGCATCGTCTCCTTTGGAGGCACTGATCTCCGCATCCCTCTGGAATTTTCAAAGGATGTGAGGCCTCCGGTCGCGATGATTTGGGGAACTAGGTCTTTCTCTGTGGTCTCCACAGGGGATTCAAACATCCTTTCGTCTTGGGAGATGCAAGACGAGCCTGCATTCAAGTCACTGCAGGCATATCCTGCCTTATTTCGAGTCAGGGCATTGCGGTGTCCATTCTACTTGAGGCCGCAAACTCAGGGTCCCTCTCACATACCTAGAGCTGAGAGAAGCCTCCTCTTGAGGTGCTTGTGGTAAGGTGGTGTTCCTCTGGAGTCGAAGTCAGGGACTAACCTCTCATCTCGAGTTGATTTGTGGTCCACGGAGCTCTTTCGTGTTGCTACGGTGACCTCAGGATCCCCCTAGCCTTGAAACAGTGTTCTTGGGGTTTCTCTGGAGTGCCATCAAGGAAATCAAGGCTCCTTTCCTGTGTGATGTGCAACACGGCATTGCTCTGCTCGCAGTGCAGGGGAATCGGGCCTCATCTCGCGGCGAGGGGGAAGTCTCATGGTTTTTCTCGAGTTGCGGCGGGAACCTGGGGTATAATCTCGAGTTACGACGGGGATGGCCCTTCCACACACGTGTTTGTTCTGCGACGTCAGGACTCCTGTCTAGTTGCGAGGGACAACTCGGGATTCTCTTGAAAGCTTGGCAGGGCAATTGGGACGCCTCTCCAGCTGAGGCGGGAGACCAAGGGTCCCTTTCCACGTGCCACAGGAATCCTGGGACTCCTATCAAGTTTGACGAGGAGTCAGGCATCGTCTCCTTTGGAGGCACTGATCTCCGCGTCCCTCTGGAGTTTTCAAAGGATGTGAGGCCTCCGGTCGCGATGAGGTGTTGAACTAGGTCTTTCCCTGTCGTCTAAACAGGGGATTCAGACATCCTTTCGTCTTGGGAGATGCAAGACGAGACTGCATTCAAGTCACTGCAGGTATATCCGGCCTTCTTTCGTGTCAGGGCATCGCGGTGTCCATTCCACTTAAGGCCGCAAACTCAGGGTCCCTCTCACAAACCTAGAGCTGAGAGAAGCCTCCTCTTGAGGTACTTCTGCTAAGGTGCTATTCCTCTGGAGTCGAAGCCAGGGACTAACCTCTCATCTCGAGTTGATTTTTGGTCCACGGAGCTCTTTCTTGTTGCTACAGTGACCTCAGGATCCCTCTAGCCTGGAAACAGTGTTCTTGGGGGTTCTCTGGAGTGCCATCAAGGAAATCAAGGCTCCTTTCCTGTGTGATGTGCAACACGGCATTGCTCTGCACGCAGTGCAGGGGAATCGGGCCTCATCTCGCGGCGAGGGGGAAGCCTCATGGTTTTTTTCGAATTGCGGCGGGAACCTGGGGTATATTCTCGAGTTACGACGGGGATGGCCCTTCCACACACGTGTTTGTTCAGAGACGTGAGGACTCCTGCCTAGTTGCGAGGGACAACTCGGGATCCTCCTCGAGGCTTGGCAGGGCAATTGGGACGCCTCTCCAGCTGAGGCGGGAGACCAAGGGTCCCTTTCCACGTGCCACAGGAATCCTGGGACTCCTATTAAGTTTCACAAGGAGTCAGGCATCGTCTCCTTTGGAGGCACTGATCTCCGCGTCCCTCTGGAGTTTTCAAAGGATGTGAGGCCTCTGGTCGCGATGAGGTGGGGTACTAGGTCTTCTCTGTGGTCTCCACAGGGGATTCAGACATCCTTTCGTCTTGGGAGATGCAAGATGAGCCTGCATTCAAGTCACTGCAGGGATATCCGGCCTTATTTCGAGTCAGGGCATCGCGGTGTCCACTCCATTTGAGGCCGCAAGCTCAGGGTCCCTCTCACATACCTAGAGCTGAGAGAAGCTTCCTCTTGAGGTGCTTGTGGTAAGGTGGTATTCCTCTGCAGTCGAAGCCAGGGACTAACCTCTCATCTCGAGTTGATTTTTGCTCCACGGAGCTCTATCGTGTTGCTACAGTGACATCAGGATCCCTCTAGCCTTGAATCAGTGTTCTTGGGGTTTCTGTGGAGTCCCATCAAGGAAATCAAGGCTCCTTTCCTGTGTGATGTGCAACACGGCATTGCTCTGCACGTAGTGCAGGGGAATGGGGCCTCATCTCGCGGCGAGGGGGAAGCCTCATGGTTTTTCACGAGTTGCGGCGGGAACCTGGGGTATATTCTCGAGTTACGACGGGGATGGCCCTTCCAGACACGTGTTTGTTCAGCGACGTCAGGACTCCTGCCTAGTTGCGAGGGACAACTCGGGATCCTCCTCGAGGCTTGGCAGGGCAATTGGGACGCCTCTCCAGCTGAGGCGGGAGACCAAGGGTCCCTTTCCACGTGCCACAGGTATCCTGGGACTCCTATCAAGTTTCACGAGGAGTCAGGTATCATCTCCTTTAGAGGCACTGATCTCCACGTCCCTCTGGAGTTTTCAAAGGATGTGAGGCCTCTGGTCGCGATGAGGTGGGGTACTAGGTCTTCTCTGTGGTCTCCACAGGGGATTCAGAAATCCTTTCGTCTTGGGAGATGCAAGACGAGCCTGCATGCAAGTCACTGGAGGGATATCCGGCCTTATTTCGAGTCAGGGAATCGCGGTGTCCACTTCATTTGAGGCCGGAAACTCAGGGTCCCTCTCACATACCTAGAGCTGAGAGAAGCCTCCTCTTGAGGTGCTTCTGGTAAGGTGGTATTCCTCTGGAGTCGAAGCCAGGAACTAACCTCTCATCTCGAGTTGATTTTTGGTCCACGGAGCTCTTTCATATTGCTACAGTGACCTCAGGATCCCTCTAGCCTTGAAACAGTGTTCTTGGGCTTTCTCTGGAGTGCCATCAAGGAAATCAAGGCTCCTTTCCTGTGTGATGTGCAACACGGCATTGCTCTGCACGCAGTGCAGGGGAATCGGGCCTCATCTCACTGCGAGAGGGAAGTCTCATGGTTTTCCTCGAGTTCCGGCGGGAACCTGGGGTATATTCTCGAGTTACGACGGGGATGGCCCTTCCACACTGGTGTTTGTTCAGCGACGTCAGGACTCCTGCCTAGTTGCGAGGGACAACTCGGGATTCTTCTCCTCGAGGCTTGGCAGGGCAATTGGGACGCCTCTCTAGCTGAGGCGGGAGACCAAGGGTCCCTTTCCACGTGCCACAGGAATCCTGGGACTCCTATCAAGTTTCATGAGGAGTCAGGCTTCGACTGCTTTGGAGGCACTGATCTCCGCGTCCCTCTGGAGTTTTCAAAGGATGTGAGGCCTCCGGTCGCGATGAGGTGGGGAACTAGGTCTTTCTCTGTGGTCTCCACAGGGGATTCAGACATCCTTTCGTCTTGGGAGATGCAAGACGAGCCTTCCTTCAAGTCACTGCAGGGATATCCGGCCTTATTTCGAGTCAGGGCATCGCGGTGTCCATTCCACTTGAGGCCACAAACTCAGGGTCCCTCTCACATACCTAGAGCTGAGAGAAGCCTCCTCTTGAGGTGCTTGTGGTAAGGCGGTATTCCTCTGTAGTCGAAGCCATGGACTAACCTCTCATCTCGAGTTGATTTTTTGTCCACGGAGCTGTTTCCTGTTGCTACAGTGAGCTCAGGATCCCTGTAGCCTTGAAACAGTGTTCTTGGGGTTTCTCTGGAGTCCCATCAAGGAAATCAAGGCTCCTTTCCTATGTGATGTGCAACACGGCATTGCTCTGCACGCAGTGCAGGGGAATCGGGCCTCATCTCGCGGCGAGGGGGAAGTCTCATGGTTTTTCTCGAGTTGCGGCGGGAACCTGGGGTATATTCTCGAGTTACGTCGGGTATGGCCCTTCCACACACGTGTTTGTTCAGCGACGTCAGGACTCCTGCCTAGTTGCGAGGGACAACTCGGGATTCTTCTCCTCGAGGCTTGGCAGGGCAATTGGGACGCCTCTCCAGCTGAGGCGGGAGACCAAGGGTCCCTTTCCACGTGCCACAGGAATCCTGGGACTCCTATCAAGTTTCACGAGGAGTCAGGCATCGTCTCCTTTGGAGGCACTGATCTCCGCGTCCCTCTGGAGTTTTCAAAGGATGTGAGGCCTCCGGTCGCGATGAGGTGTTGAACTAGGTCTTTCCCTGTCGTCTAAACAGGGGATTCAGACATCCTTTCGTCTTGGGAGATGCAAGACGAGCCTGCATTCAAGTCACTGCAGGCATATCTGGCCTTATTTCTAGTCAGGGCATCGCGGTGTCCATTCCACTTGATGCCGCAAACTCAGGGTCCCTCTCACATACCTAGAGCTGAGAGAAGCCTCCTCTTGAGGTGCTTGTGGTAAGGTGGTATTCCTCTGGAGTCGAAGCCAGGGACTAACCTCTCATCTCGAGTTGACGTTTGATCCATGGAGATCTTTCGTGTTGCTACAGTGACCTCAGGATCCCTCTAGCCTTGAAACAGTGTTCTTGGGCTTTCTCTGGAGTGCCATCACGGAAATATGTTCCTTTCCTTTGTGATGTTCAACACGGCATTGCTCTGCACGCAGTGCAGGGGAATCGGGCCTCATCTCGCGGCGAGGGGGAAGTCTCATGGTTTTTCTCGAGTTGCGGCAGGAACCTCGGGTATATTCTCGAGTTACGTCGCGGATGGCCCTTCCACACACGTGTTTGTTCAGCGACGTGAGGACTCCTGCCTAGTAGCGAGGGACAACTCTGGATTCTCCTCGAGGCTTGGAAGGGCAATTGGGACGCCTCTCCAGCTAAGGCGGGAGACCAAGTGTCCCTTTCCACGTGCCACAGGAATCCTGGGACTCCTATCAAGTTTCACGAGGAGTCAGGCATCGTCTCCTTTGGAGGCACTGATCTCCGCGTTCCTGTGGAGTTTTCCAAGGATGTGAGGCCTCCGGTCGCGATGAGGTGGGGAACTAGGTCTTTCTCTGTGGTCTCCACAGGGGATTCAGACATCCTTTCGTCTTGGGAGATGCAAGACGAGCCTGCATTCAAGTCACTGCAGGGATATCCGGCCTTATTTCTAGTCAGGGCATCGCGGTGTCCATTCCACTTGAGGCCGCAAACTCAGGCTCCCTCTCACATACCTAGAGCTGAGAGAAGCCTCCTCTTGAGGTGCTTGTGGTAAGGTGGTATTCCTCTGGAGTCGAATCCAGGGACTAACCTCTCATCCCGAGTTGATTTTTGCTCCACGGAGCTCTTTCGTGTTGCTACAGTGACATCAGGATCCCTCTAGCCTTGAATCAGTGTTCTTGGGGTTTCTGTGGAGTGCCATCAAGGAAATCAAGGCTCCTTTCCTGTGTGATGGTCAACACGGCATTGCTCTGCACGTAGTGCAGGGGAATGGGGCCTCATCTCGCGGCGAGGGGGAAGCCTCATGGTTTTTCTCGAGTTGCGGCGGGTACCTGGGGTATATTCTCGAGTTACGACGGGGATGGCCCTTCCACACACGTGTTTGTTCAGCGACGTCAGGACTCCTGCCTAGTTGCGAGGGACAACTCGGGATCCTCCTCGAGGCTTGGCAGGGCATTTGGGACGCCTCTCCAGCTGAGGCGGGAGACCAAGGGTCCCTTTCCACGTGCCACAGGAATCCTGGGACTCCTATCAAGTTTCACGAGGAGTCAGGCATCATCTCCTTTGGAGGCACTGATCTCCACGTCCCTCTGGAGTTTTCAAAGGATGTGAGGCCTCTGGTCGCGATGAGGTGGGGTACTAGGTCTTCTCTGTGGTCTCCACAGGGGATTCAGAAATCCTTTCGTCTTGGGAGATGCAAGACGAGCCTGCATGCAAGTCACTGGAGGGATATCCGGCCTTATTTCGAGTCAGGGCATCGCGGTGTCCACTCCATTTGAGGCCGGAAACTCAGGGTCCCTCTCACATACCTAGAGCTGAGAGAAGCCTCCTCTTGAGGTGCTTCTGGTAAGGTGGTATTCCTCTGGAGTCGAAGCCAGGAACTAACCTCTCATCTCGAGTTGATTTTTGGTCCACGGAGCTCTTTCATATTGCTACAGTGACCTCAGGATCCCTCTAGCCTTGAAACAGTGTTCTTGGGCTTTCTCTGGAGTGCCATCAAGGATATCAAGGCTCCTTTCCTGTGTGATGTGCAACACGGCATTGCTTTGCACGCAGTGCAGGGGAATCGGGCTTCATCTCGCGGCGAGGGGGAAGTCTCATGGTTTTTCTCGAGTTGCGGCGGGAACTTGGGGTATATTCTCGAGTTACGACGGGGATGGCCCTTCCACACACCTGTTTGTTCAGCGACGTGAGGACTCCTGCCTAGTTGCGAGGGACAACTCGGGATTCTCCTCGAGGCTTGGCAGGGCAATTGGGACGCCTCTCCAGCTGAGGCAGGAGACCAAGAGTCCCTTTCCACGTGCCACAGGATTCCTGGGACTCCTATCAAGATTCACGAGGAGTCATTCATCGCCTCCTTTGGAGGCACTGATCTCTGCGTCCCTCTGGAGTTTTCCAAGGATGTGAGGCCTCCGGTCGCCATAACTAGGTCTTTCTCTGTGGTCTCCACAGGGGATTCAGACATCTTTTCGTCTTGGGAGATGCAAGACGAGCCTGCATTCAAGTCACTGCAGGGATATCCGGCCTTATGTCGAGTCAGGGCATCGCGGTGTCCATTCCACTTGAGGCCGCAAACTCAGGGTCCCTCTCACATACTTAGAGCTGAGAGAAGCCTCCTCTTGAGGTGCTCGCGGTAAGGTGGTATTCCTCTGGATTCGAATCCAGGAACTAACCTCTCATCTCGAGTTGATTTGTGGTCCACGGAGCTCTTTCGTGTTGCTACAGTGACCTCAGGATCCCTCTAGCCTTGAAACAGTGTTCTTGGGCTTTCTCTGGAGTGCCATCAAGGAAATCAAGGCTCTTTTCCTGTGTGATTTGCAACTCGGCATTGCTCTGCACGCAGTGCAGGGGAATCGGGCCTCATCTCGCGGCGAGGGGAAAGTCTCATGGTTTTTCTCGAGTTGCGGCGGGAACCTGGGGTATATTCTCGAGTTACGACGGGGATGGCCCTTCCACACACGCGTTTGTTCAGCAATGTCAGGACTCCTGCCTAGTTGCAAGGGACAACTCGGGATTCTCCTCGAGGCTTGGCAGGGCAATTGGGACGCCTCTTCAGCTGAGGCGGGAGACCAAGTGTCCCTTTCCACGTGGCACAGGAATCCTGGGACTCCTATCAAGTTTCAGGAGGAGTCAGGCATCGTCTCCTTTGGAGGCACTGATCTCCGCGTCCCTCTGGAGTTTTCAAAGGATGTGAGGCCTCCGGTCGCCGTGAGGTGGGGAAGTAGGTCTTTCTCTGTGGTCTCCACAGGGGATTCAGACATCCTTTCGTCTTGGGAGATGCAAGACGAGCCTGCATTCAAGTCACTGCAGGCATATCCGGCCTTATTTCGAGTCAGGGCATCGCAGTGTCCATTCCACTTGAGGCGGCAAACTCAGGTTTCCCCTAACATACCTAGAGCTGAGAGAAGCCTCCTATTGAGGTGCGTGTGGTAAGGTGGTATTCCTCTGGAGTCGAAGACAGGGCCTAACCTCTCATCTTGAGTTGATTATTCGTCTACGGAGCTCTTTCGTGTTGCTACAGTGACATCAGGATCCCTCTAGCCTTGAAACACTGTTCTTGGTCTTTCTCTGGAGTGCCATCAAGGAAATCAAGGCTCCTGTCCTGTGTGATGTGCAACACGGCATTGGTCTTCACGCAGTGCAGGGGAATCGAGCCTTATCTCGCGGCGAGGGGGAAGTCTCATGGTTTTTCTCGAGTTGCGGCGGGAACCTGGGGTATATTCTCGAGTTACGACGGGGATGGCCCTTCCACACACGTGTTTGTTCCTCGACGTCAGGACTCCTACCTAGTTGGGAGGGACAACTCGTGATTCTCCTCGAGGCTTGGAAGGGCAATTGGGACGCCTCTCCAGCTGAGGCGGGAGACCAAGGGGCCCTTTCCACATGCCACAAGAATCCTGGCACTCCTATCAAGTTTCTCGAGAAGTCAGGCATCGTCTCCTTGAAGGCACTGATCTCAGCGTCCCTCAGGAGTTTTCAAAGGATGTGAGGCCTCCGGTCGCGATGAGGTTGGGAACTAGGTCTTTCTCTGTGGTCTCCACAGGGGATTCAGACATCCTTTCGTCTTGGGAGATGCAAGTCGAGCCTGCATTCAACTCACTGCAGGGATATCCGGCCTTATTTCGAGCCAGGGCATCGCGGTGTCCATTCCACTTGAGGCCGCAAACTCAGGGTCCCTCTCACATACCTAGAGCTGAGAGAAGCCTCCTCTTGAGGTGTTTGTGGTAAGGTGGTATGCCTCTGGAGTCGAAGCCAGGGACTAACCTCTCATCTCGAGTTGATTTGTGGTCCACGGAGCTCTTTCGTGTTGCTACAGTGACCTCAGGATCCCTCTAGCCTTGAAACAGTGTTCTTGGGCTTTCTCTGGAGTGCCATCAAGGAAATCAAGTCTCCTTTCCTGTGTGATGTGCAACACGGCATTGCTCTGCACGCAGTGCAGGGGAATCGGGCCTCATCTCGCGGCGAGGGGGAAGTCTCATAGTTTTTCTCGAGTTGCGGCGGGAACATGGGGTATATTCTCGAGTTACGACGGGGAGGGCCCTTCCACACACGTGTTTGTTCAGCGACGTCAGGACTCCTACCAAGTTGTGAGCGACAACTCGGGATTCTCCTCGAGGCTTGTCAGGGCAATTTGGACGCCTCTCCAGCTGAGGCGGGAGACCAAGGGTCCCTTTCCACGTTCCACAGGAATCCTGGGACTCCTATCAAGTTTCACGAGGAGTCAGGCATCGTCTCCTTTGGAGGCACTGATCTCCGCGTCCCTCTGGAGTTTTCAAAGCATGTGAGGCCTCCGGTCGCGATGAGGTGGGGAACTAGGTCTTTCTCTGTGGTCTCCACAGGGGATTCAGGCATCCTTTCGTCTTGGGAGATGGAAGACGAGCCTGCATTCAAGTCACTGCAGGGATATCCGGCCTTATTTCGAGTCAGGGCATCACGGTGTCCATTCCACTTGAGCCCGCAAACTCAGGGTCCCTCTCACATACCTAGAGCTGATCGAAGCCTCCTCTTGAGGTGCTTGTGGTAAGGTGGTATTTCTCTGGAGTCGAAGCCAGGGACTAACCTCTCATCTCGAGTTGATTTTTGGTCCACGGAACTCTTTCGTGTTGCTACAGTGACCTCAGGATCCCTCTAGCCTTGAAACAGTGTTCTTGGGCTTTCTCTGGAGTGCCATCAAGAAAATCAAGGCTCCTTTCCTGTGTGATGTGCAACACGGCATTGCTCTGCATGCAGTGCAGGGGAATCGGGCCTCATCTCGCGGCGAGGGGGAAGTCTCATGGTTTTTCTCGAGTTGCGGCGGGAACCTGGGGTATGTTCTCGAGTTACGACTTGGATGGCCCTTCCACACATGTTTGTTCAGCAAAGTCAGGACTCCTGCCTAGTTGCGAGGGACAACTCGGGATTCTAATCGAGGCTTGGCAGGGCAATTGGGACGCCTCTCCAGCTGAGGCGGGAGACCAAGGGTCCCTTTCCACGTGCCACAGGAATCCTGGGACTCCTGTCAAGTTTCACGAAGAGTCAGGCATCGTCTCCTTTGGAGGCACTGATCTCCGCGTCCCTCTGGAGTTTTCAAAGGATGTGAGGGCTCCGGTCGCGATGAAGTGTGGAACTAGGTCTTTCTCTGTGGTCTCCACAGGGGATTCAGACATCCTTTCGTCTTGGGAGAGGCAAGACGAGCCTGCGTTCAAGTCACTGCAGGGATATCCGGCCTTATTTCGAGTCAGGGCATCACGGTGTCCATTCAACTTGAGGCCCCAAAATCAGGGTCCCCCTCACACACCTAGAGCTGAGAGAAGCCTCCTCTTGAGGTGCTTGTGGTAAGGTGGTATTCCTCTGGAATCGAAGCCAGGGACGAACCTCTAATCTCGAGTTGATTTTTGGTCCACGGAGCACTTTCGTGTTGCTATAGTGACCTCAGGATCCCTCTAGGCTTGAAACAATGTTCTTGGGGTTTCTCTGGAGTGCCATCAAGGAAATCAAGGCTCCTTTCATGTGTGATGTGCAACACGGAATTGCTCTGCACGCAGTGCAGGAGAATCGGACCTCATCTCACGGCGAGGGGGAATTCTCTTGGTTTTCTCGAGTTGCGGCAGGAACCTGGGATATATTCTCGAGTTACGACGGGGATGGCCCTCCACACACGTGTTTGTTCAGCGACGTCAGGACTCCTGCCTAGTTGCGAAGGACAACTCGGAATTCTCCTCGAGGCTTGGCAGGGCAATTGTGACGCCTCTCCCGCTGAGGCGGGAGACCAAGGGTCCCTTTCCACGTGCCACAGGAATCCTGGGACTCCTATCAAGTTTCACGAGGAGTCAGGCATCGTCTCCTTTGGAGGCACGGATCTCCGCATCCGTCTGGAGTTTTCAAAGGATGTGAGGCCTCCGGTCGCGATGAGGTGGGGAACTAGGTCTTTCTCTGTGGTCTCCACAGGGGCTTCAGACATCCTTTCGTCTTGGGAGATGCAAGAGGAGCCTGCATTCAAGTCACTGCAGGGATATCCGGTCTTATTTCGAGTAAGGGCATCGCGGTGTCCATTCCACTTGAGGCCGCAAACTCAGGGTCCCTCTCACATACCTAGAGCTGAGAGAAGCCTCCTCTTGAGGTGCTTGTGGTAAGGTGGTATTCCTCTGGAGTCGAAGCCAGGGACTAACCTCTCATCTCGAGTTGATATTTGGCCCACGGAGCTCATTACTTTTGCTACAGTGACCTCAGGATCCCTCTAGCCTTGAAACAGTGTTCTTGGGGTTTCTCTGGAGTGCCATCAAGGAAATCAAGGCTCCTGTCCTGTGTGATGTGCAACACGGCATTGCTCTGCACGCAGGGCAGGGGAATCGGGCCTCATCTTGCGGCGAGGGGGAAGTCTCATGGTTTTTCTCGAGTTGCGGCGGGAACCTGGGTTATATTCTCGAGTTACGACGGGGATGGCCCTTCCACACACGTGTTTGTTCAGCGACGTCAGGATTCCTGCCTAGTTGCGAGGGACAACTCGGGATTCTGCTCGAGGCTTGGCAGGGCAATTGGGACGCCTCTCCAGCTGAGGCGGGAGACCAAGGGCCCCTTTTCACGTGCCACAGGAATCCTGGGACTCCTATCAAGTTTCACGAGGAGTCAGGCATCGTCTCCTTTGGAGGCACTGATCTCCGCGTCACTCTGGAGTTTTCAAAGGATGTGAGGCCTCCGATCGCGGTGAGGTGGGGAACTAGGTCTTTCTCTGTGGTCTCCACAGGGGACTCAGTCATCCTTTCGTCTTGAGAGATGCAAGACGAGCCTGCATTCAAGTCACTGCAGGGATATCCGGCCTTATTTCGAGTCAGGGCATGGCGGTGTCCATTCAACTTGAGGCCCCAAAATCAGGGTCCCCCTCACATACCTAGAGCTGAGAGAAGCCTCCTCTTGAGGTGCTTGTGGTAAGGTGGTATTCCTCTGGAATCAAAGCCAGGGACGAACCTCTAATCTCGAGTTGATTTTTGGTCCACGGAGCACTTTCGTGTTGCTATAGTGACCTCAGGATCCCTCTAGGCTTGAAACAATGTTCTTGGGGTTTCTCTGGAGTGCCATCAAGGAAATCAAGCCTCCTTTCCTGTGTGATATACAACGCTGCATTGCTCTGCACGCAGTGCAGGGGAATCGGGCCTCATCTTGCGGCGAGGGGGAAGTCTCATGGTATTTCTCGAGTTGCGGCGGGAACCTGGGGTATATTCTCGAGTTACGACGGGGATGGCCCTTCCACACACGTGTTTGTTCAGCGATGTCAGGACTCCTGCCTAGTTGCGAGGGACAACTCAGGATTCTCCTCGAGGCTTGGCAGGGCAATTGGGACGCCTCTCCAGCTGAGGCGGGAGACCAAGGGTCCCTTTCCACGGGCCACAGGAATCCTGGGACTCCTATCAAGTTTCAGGAGGAGTCAGGCATCGTCTCCTTTGGAGGCACTGATCTCCGCGTCCCTCTGGAGTTTTCCATGGATGGGAGGCCTCCGGTCGCGATGAGGTGGGGAACTAGGTCTTTCTCTGTGGTCTCCACAGGGGATTCAGACATCCTTTCGTCTTGGGAGATGCAAGACGAGCCTGCATTCAAGTCACTGCAGGGATATCCGGCCTTATTTCGAGTCAGGGCATCGCGGTGTCCATTCCACTTGAGGCCGCAAACTCAGGGTCCCTCTCACATACCTAGAGCTGAGAGAAGCCTCCTCTTGAGGTGCTTGTGGTAAGGTGGTATTCCTCTGGAGCCGAAGCCAGGGACTAACCTCTCATTTCGAGTTGATTTTTGGTCCACGAAGCTCTTTCGTGTTGCTACAGTGACCTCAAAATCCCTCTAGCCTTGAAACAGTGTCCTTGGGCTTTCTCTGGAGTGCCATCAAGGAAATCAAGGCTCCTTTCCTGTGTAATGTGCAACACGGCATTGCTCTGCACGCAGTGCAGGGGAATCGGGCCTCATCTTGCGGCGAGGGGGAAGTCTCATGGTTTTTCTCGAGTTGCGGTGGGAACCTGGGGTATATTCTCGAGTTACGACGGGGATGGCCCTTCGACACACGTGTTTTTTCAGCAAAGTCAGGACTCCTGCCTAGTGGCGAGGGACCACTCGGGGTTCTCCTCGAGGCTTGGCAGGGCAATTGGGACGCCTCTCTAGCTGAGGCGGGAGACCAAGTGTCCCTTTCCACGTGCCACAGGAATCCTGGGACTCCTATCAAGTTTCACGAGGAGTCAGGCATCGTCTCCTTTGGAGGCACTGATCTCCGCATCCCTCTGGAGTTTTCAAAGGATGTGAGGCCTCCGGTCGCGATGAGGTCGGGAACTAGGTCTTTCTCTGTGGTCTCCACAAGGGATTCAGACATCCTTTCGTCTTGGGAGATGCAAGACGAGCCTGCATTCAAGTCACTGTAGGGATATCCGGCCTTATTTCGAGTTAGGGCATCGCAGTGTCCATTCCACTTGAGGCCGCAAACTCAGGGTCCCTCTCACATACCTAGAGCTGAGAGAAGCCTCCTCTTGAGGTGCTTGTGGTAAGGTGGTATTCCTCTGGAGTCGAAGCCAGGGACTAACCTGTCATCTCGAGTTGATTTGTGGTCCACGGAGCTCTTTCGTGTTGCTACAGTGACCTCAGGATCCCTCTAGCCTTGAAACAGTGTTCTTGGGCTTTCTCTGGAGTGCCATCAAGGAAATCAAGGCTCCTTTCCTGTGTGATGTGCAACACGGCAATGCTCTGAACGCAGTGCAGGGGAATCGGGCCTCATCTCGCGGCGTGGGGGAAGTCTCATCGTTTTTCTCGAGTTGCGGCGGGAACCTGGGGTATATTCTCGAGTTACCACGGGGATGCACCTTCCACACACGTGTTTGTTCAGAGACGTCAGGACTCCTGTCTAGTTGCGAGGGACAACTCGGGATTCTCCTCGAGGCTTGGCAGGGCAATTGGGACGCCTCTCCACCTGAGACGGGAGACCAAAGGTCCCTTTCCACGTGCCACAGGAATCCTGGGACTCCTATCAAGTTTCACGAGGAGTCAGGCATCGACTCCTTTGGAGGCACTGATCTCCGCGTCCCTCTGGAGTTTTCAAAGGATGTGAGGCCTCCGGTCGCGATAAGGTGGGGAACTAGGTCTTTCTCTGTGGTCTCCACAGGGGATTCAGACATCCTTTCGTCTTGGGAGATGCAAGACGAGCCTGCATTCTAGTCACTGCAGGGATATCCGGCCTTATTTCAAGTCAGGGCATCGCGGTGTCCATTCCACTTGAGGCCGCAAACTCAGGGTCCCTCTCACATACCTAGAGCTGAGAGAAGCCTCCTCTTGAGGTGCTTGTGGTAAGGTGGTACTCCTCTGGAGTCGAAGCCAGGGCCTAACCTCTCATCTCGAGTTGATTTTTGGTCCACGGAGCTCTTTCGTGTTGCTACAGTGACCTCAGGATCCCTCTAGCCTTGAAACAGTGTTCTTGGGCTTTCTCTGGAGTGCCATCAAGGAAATCAAGGCTTCTTTCCTGTGTGATGTGCAACACGGCATTGCTGTGCACGCAGTGCAGGGGAATCAGGCCTCATCTCGCGGCGAGGGGGAAGTCTCAAGGTTTTCCTCGAGTTGCGGCGGGAACCTGAGGTATATTCTCGAGTTACGACGGGGATGGCCCTTCCACACACGTGTTTGTTCAGTGACGTCAGGACTCCTGCATAGTTGCGAGGGACAACTCGGGATTCTCCTCGAGGCTTGGCAGGGCAATTGGGACGCCTCTCTAGCTGAGGCGGGAGACCAAGGGTCCCTTTCCACGTGCCACAGGAATCCTGGGAGTCCTATCAAGTTTAACGAGGAGTCAGGCATCATCTCCTTTGGAGGCACTGATCTCCGCGTCCCTCTGGAGTTTTCAAAGGATGTGAGGCCTCCGGTCGCGATGAGGTGGGGAACTAGGTCTTTCTCTGTGGTCTCCACAGGGGATTCAGACTTCCTTTCGTCTTGGGAGATGCAAGACGAGCCTGCCTTCATGTCACTGCAGTGGTATCCGGCATTATTTCGAGTCAGGGCATCGCAGTGTCCATTCCACTTGAGGCCGCAAACTCAGGGTCCTTCTCACATACCTAGAGCTGAAAGAAGCCTCCTCTTGAGGTGCTTGTGCTAAGGTGGTATTCCTCTGGAGTCAAAGCCAGGGACTAACCTCTCATCTCGAGTTGATTTTTGGTCCACGGAGCTCTTTCGTGTGCTACAGTGACCTCAGAATCCCTCTAGCCTTGAATCAGTGTTCTTGGGCTTTCTCTGGAGTGCCATCAAGGAAATCAAGGCTCCTTTCCTGTGTGATGTACAACCCGGCATTGCTCTGCACGCAGTGCAGGGGAATCGGGCCTCATCTCGCGGCGAGGGGGAAGTCTCATGGTTTTTCTCGAGTTGCGGCGGGAACCTGGGGTATATTCTCGAGTTACGACGGGGATGGCTCTTCGACACATGTGTTTGATCAGCGATGTCAGGACTCCTGCCTAATTAAGAGGGACAACTCGGGATTCTTCCCGAGGCTTGGCAGGGCAATTGGGACGCCTCTCCAGCTGAGGCGGGCGACCAAGTGTCCCTTTCCACGTGCCAGAGGAATCCTGGGACTCCTATCAAGTTTCACGAGGAGTCAGGCATCGTCTCCTTTGGAGGCACTGATCTCCGCGTCCCTCTGGAGTTTTCAAAGGATGTGCGGCCTCCGGTCGCATTGAGGTGGGGAACTAGGTCTTTCTCTGTGGTCTCCACATGGGATTCAGACATCCTTTCGTCTTGGGAGATGCAAGACGAGCCTGCATTCAAGTCACTGCTGGGATATCCGGCCTCATTTCGAGTCAGGGCATCGCGGTGTCCATTCCACTTGAGGCCGCAAACTCAGGGTGCCTCTCACATACCTAGAGCTGAGAGAAGCCTCCTCTTGAGGTGCTTGTGGTAAGGTGGTATTCCTCTGGAGTCGAAGCCAGGGACTAACCTCTCATCTCGAGTTGATTTTTGGTCCACGTAGCTCTTTCGTGTTTCTACAGTGACCTCAGGATCCCTCTAGCCTTGAAACAGTGTTCTTGGGGTTTCTCTGGAGTGCCATCAAGGAAATCAAGGCTCCTTTCATGTGTGATGTGCAACACGGAATTGCTGTGCACGCAGTGCAGGGGAATCGGGCCTCATCTCGCGGCGAGGGGGAAGTCTCATGGTTTTTCTCGAGTTGCGGCGGGAACCTGGGGTATATTCTGGAGTTATGACGGGGATGGCCCTTCCACACACGTGTTTGTTCAGCGACATCAGGACTCCTGCCTAGTTGCGAGGGAAAACTCGGGATTCTTCTCCTCGAGGCTTGGCAGGGCAATTGGGACGCCTCTCCAGCTGAGGCGGGAGACCAAGGGTCCCTTTCCCGTGCCACAGGAATCTTGGGACTCCTATCAAGTTTCACGAGGAGTCAGGCCTAGACTCCTTTTGAGGCAATGATCTCCGCGTCCCTCTGGAGTTTTCAAAGGATGTGAGGCCTCCGGTCGCCATGAGGTGGGGAACTAGGTCTTTCTCTGTGGTCTCCACAGGGGATTCAGACATCCTTTCGTCTTGGGAGATGCAAGACGAGCCTGCATTCTAGTCACTGCAGGGATATCCGGCCTTATTTCGAGTCAGGGCATCGCGGTGTCCATTCCACTTGAGGCCGCAAACTCAGGGTCCCTCTCACATACCTAGAGCTGAGAGAAGCCTCCTCTTGAGGTGCTTGTGGTAAGGTGGTACTCCTCTGGAGTCGAAGCCAGGGCCTAACCTCTCACCTCGAGTTGATTTTTGGTCCACGGAGCTCTTTCGTGTTGCTACAGTGACCTCAGGATCCCTCTAGCCTTGAAACAGTGTTCTTGGGCTTTCTCTGGAGTGCCATCAAGGAAATCAAGGCTTCTTTCCTGTGTGATGTGCAACACGGCATTGCTGTGCACGCAGTGCAGGGGAATCAGGCCTCATCTCGCGGCGAGGGGGAAGTCTCAAGGTTTTCCTCGAGTTGCGGCGGGAACCTGAGGTATATTCTCGAGTTACGACGGGGATGGCCCTTCCACACACGTGTTTGTTCAGTGACGTCAGGACTCCTGCATAGTTGCGAGGGACAACTCGGGATTCTCCTCGAGGCTTGGCAGGGCAATTGGGACGCCTCTCTAGCTGAGGCGGGAGACCAAGGGTCCCTTTCCACGTGCCACAGGAATCCTGGGAGTCCTATCAAGTTTAACGAGGAGTCAGGCATCATCTCCTTTGGAGGCACTGATCTCCGCGTCCCTCTGGAGTTTTCAAAGGATGTGAGGCCTCCGGTCGCGATGAGGTGGGGAACTAGGTCTTTCTCTGTGGTCTCCACAGGGGATTCAGACTTCCTTTCGTCTTGGGAGATGCAAGACGAGCCTGCCTTCATGTCACTGCAGTGGTATCCGGCATTATTTCGAGTCAGGGCATCGCAGTGTCCATTCCACTTGAGGCCGCAAACTCAGGGTCCTTCTCACATACCTAGAGCTGAAAGAAGCCTCCTCTTGAGGTGCTTGTGCTAAGGTGGTATTCCTCTGGAGTCAAAGCCAGAGACTAACCTCTCATCTCGAGTTGATTTTTGGTCCACGGAGCTCTTTCGTGTGCTACAGTGACCTCAGAATCCCTCTAGCCTTGAATCAGTGTTCTTGGGCTTTCTCTGGAGTGCCATCAAGGAAATCAAGGCTCCTTTCCTGTGTGATGTACAACCCGGCATTGCTCTGCACGCAGTGCAGGGGAATCGGGCCTCATCTCGCGGCGAGGGGGAAGTCTCATGGTTTTTCTCGAGTTGCGGCGGGAACCTGGGGTATATTCTCGAGTTACGACGGGGATGGCTCTTCGACACATGTGTTTGATCAGCGATGTCAGGACTCCTGCCTAATTGGGTGGGACAACTCGGGATTCTTCCCGAGGCTTGGCAGGGCAATTGGGACGCCTCTCCAGCTGAGGCGGGCGACCAAGTGTCCCTTTCCACGTGCCAGAGGAATCCTGGGACTCCTATCAAGTTTCACGAGGAGTCAGGCATCGTCTCCTTTGGAGGCACTGATCTCCGCGTCCCTCTGGAGTTTTCAAAGGATGTGCGGCCTCCGGTCGCATTGAGGTGGGGAACTAGGTCTTTCTCTGTGGTCTCCACATGGGATTCAGACATCCTTTCGTCTTGGGAGATGCAAGACGAGCCTGCATTCAAGTCACTGCTGGGATATCCGGCCTTATTTCGAGTCAGGGCATCGCGGTGTCCATTCCACTTGAGGCCGCAAACTCAGGGTCCCTCTCACATACCTAGAGCTGAGAGAAGCCTCCTCTTGAGGTGCTTGTGGTAAGGTGGTATTCCTCTGGAGTCGAAGCCAGGGACTAACCTCTCATCTCGAGTTGATTTTTGGTCCATGGAGCTCTTTCGTGTTGCTACAGTGACCTCAGGATCCCTCTGGCCTTGAAACAGTGTTCTTGGGGTTTCTCTGGAGTGCCATCAAGGAAATCAAGGCTCCTTTCATGTGTGATGTGCAACACGGAATTGCTGTGCACGCAGTGCAGGGGAATCGGGCCTCATCTCGCGGCGAGGGGGAAGTCTCATGGTTTTTCTCGAGTTGCGGCGGGAACCTCGGGTATATTCTCGAGTTACGACGGGGATGGCCCTTCCAGCCACGTGTTTGTTCAGCGACGGCAGGAATCCTGCCTAGTTGCGAGGGACAACCCGGGATTCTCCTCGAGGCTTGGCAGGGCAATTGGGACGCCTCTCCAGCTGAGGCGGGAGACCAAGGGTCCCTTTCCACGTGCCACAGGAATCCTGAGTCTCCTATCAAGTTTCACGAGGAGTCAGGCATCGTCTCCTTTGGAGACACTGATCTCCGCGTACCTCTGGAGTTTTCAAAGGATGTGAGGCCTCCGGTCGCGATGAGGTGGGGAACTAGGTCTTTCTCTGTCGTCTCCACAGGGGATTCAGCCATCCTTTCGTCTTGGGAGATGCAAGACGAGCCTGCATTCAAGTCACTGAGGCATATCCGGCCTTATTTCGAGTCAGGGCATCGCGGTGTCCATTCCACTTGAGGCCGCAAACTCAGGGTCCCTCTCACATACCTAGAGCTGAGAGAAGCCTCCTCTTGAGGTGCTTGTGGTAAAGTGGTATTCCTCTGGAATCGAAGCCAGGGACTAACCTCTCATCTCGAGTTGATTTTTGGTCCACGGAGCTCTTTCGTGTTGCTACAGTGACCTCAGGATCCCTCTAGCCTTGAAACAGTGTTCTTGGGGTTTCTCTGGAGTGCCATCAAGGAAATCAAGGCTCCTTTCATGTGTGATGTGCAACACGGAATTGCTGTGCACGCAGTGCAGGGGAATCGGGCCTCATCTCGCGGCGAGGGGGAAGTCTCATGGTTTTTCTCGAGTTGCGGCGGGAACCTGGGGTATATTCTCGAGTTACGACGGGGATGGCCCTTCCACACACGTGTTTGTTCAGCGACGGCAAGACTCCTGCCTAGTTGCGAGGGACAACTCGGGATTCTCCTCGAGGCTTGGCAGGGCAATTGGGACGCCTCTCCAGCTGAGGCGGTAGACCAAGGTTCCCTTTCCACGTGCCACAGGAATCCTGGGACTCCTATCAAGTTTCAGGAGGAGTCAGGCATCGTCTCCTTTGGAGGCACTGATCTCCACGTACCTCTGAAATTTTCAAAGGATGTGAGGCCTCCGGTCGCGATGAGGTGGGGAACTAGGTCTTTCTCTGTTGTCTCCACAGGGGATTCAGAAATCCTTTCGTCTTGTGAGATGTAAGACGAGCCTGCATTCAAGTCACTGCAGGGATATCCGGCCTTATTTCGAGTCAGGGCATCGCGGTGTCCATTCCACTTGAGGCCGCAAACTCAGGGTCCCTCTCACATACCTAGAGCTGAGAGAAGCCTCCTCTTGAGGTGCTTGTGGTAAGGTGGTATTCCTCTGGAGTCGAAGCCAGGGACTAACCTCTCATCTCGAGTTGATTTTTCGTCCATGGAGCTCTTTCGTGTTGCTACAGTGACCTCAGGATCCCTCTAGCCTTGAAACAGTGTTCTTCGTTTTTCTCTGGAGTGCCATCAAGGAAATCAAGGCTCCTTTCATGTGTGATGTGCAACACGGAATTGCTCTGCACGCAGTGCAGAGGAATCGGGCCTCATCTCGCGGCGAGGGGGAAGTCTCATGGTTTTTCTCGAGTTGCGGCGGGAACCTGGGGTATATTCTCGAGTTACGACGGGGATGGCCCTTCCACCCACGTGTTTCTTCAGCGACGTCAGGACTCCTGCATAGTTGCGAGGGACAACTCGGGATTCTCCTCGAAGCTTGGCAGGGCAATTGGGACACCTCTCCACCTGAGGCGGGAGACCAAGGCTGCCTTTCCACGTGCCACAGGAATCCTGGGACTCCTATCAAGTTTCACGAGGAGTTAGGCATCATCTCCTATGGACGCACTGATCTCCGCTTACCTCTGGAGTTTTCAAAGGATGTGAGGCCTCCGGTCGCGATGAGGTGGGGAACTAGGTCTTTCTCTGTGGTCTCCACAGGGTATTCAGACATCCTTTCGTCTTGGCCGATGCAAGACGAGCCTGCATTCAAGTCACTGCAGGGATATCCGGCCTTATTTCGAGTCAGGGCATCGCGGTGTCCATTCCACTTGAGGCCGCAAACTCAGGGTCCCTCTCACATAGCTAGAGCTGAGAGAAGCCTCCTCTTGAGGTGCTTGAGGTAAGTTGGTATTCCTCTGGAGTCGAAGCCAGGGACTAACCTCTCATCTCGAGTTGATTCTTGGTCCACGGAGGTCTTTCGTGTTGCTACAGTGACCTCAGGATCCCTATAGCCTTGAAACATTGTTCTTGGGGTTTCTCTGGAGTGCCATCAAGGAAATCAAGGCTCCTTTCATGTGTGATGTGCAACATGGAATTGCTCTGCACGCAGTGCAGGGGAATCGGGCCTCATCTCGTGGCGAGGGGGAAGTCTCATGGTTTTTCTCGAATTGCGGCGGGAACCTGGGGTATATTCTCGAATTACGAAGGGGATGGCCCTTCCACACAGGTGTTTGTTCAGCGACGTCAGGACTCCTGCCTAGTTGCCAGGGACAACTCGGGATTCTCCTCGAGGCTTGGCAGGGCAATTGGGACGCCTCTCCAGCTGAGGCGGGAGACCAAGGGTCCCTTTCCACGTGCCACAAGAATCCTGGGACTCCTATCAAGTTTCACGAGGAGTCAGGCATCGTCTCCTTTGAAGGCACTGATCTCCGTATACCTCTGTAGTTTTCAAAGGAAGTGAGGCCTCCGGTCGCGATGAGGTGGGTAACTAGGTCTTTCTCTGTGGTCTCCACAGGGGATTCAGACATCCTTTCGTCTTGGGAGATGCAAGACGAGCCTGCATTCAAGTCACTGCAGGGATATCCGGCCTTATTTCGAGTCAGGGCATCGCGGTGTCCATTCCACTTGAAGCCGAAAACTCAGGGTCCCTCTCACATACCTAGAGCTGAGAGAAGCCTCCTCTTGAGGTGCTTGTGGTAAGGTGGTATTCCTCTGGAGTCGAAGCCAGGGACTAACCTCTCATCTCGAGTTGATTTTTGGTCCATGGAGCTCTTTCGTGTTGCTACAGTGACCTCAGGATCCCTCTAGCCTTGAAACAGTGTTCTTGGGGTTCTCTGGAGTGCCATCAAGGAAATCAAGGCTCCTTTCATGTGTGATGTGCAACATGGAATTGCTCTGCACGCAGTGCCGGGGAATCGGGCCTCATCTCGCGGCGAGGGGGAAGCCTCATGGTTTTTCTCGAGTTGCGGCGGGACCCTGGGGTATATTCTCAAGTTATTTCGGGGATGGGCCTTACAGCCACGTGTTTGTTCAGCGACTTCAGGACTCTTGCCTAGTTGCGAGGGACAACTCGGGATTCTCTTCGATGCTTGGCAGGGCAATTGGGACGCCTATCCACCTGAGTTGGGAGACCAAGGGTCCCTTTCCATGTGCCACAGGAATCCTGGGACTCCTATCAAGTTTCACGAGGAGTCAGGCATCGTCTCCTTTGGAGGCACTGATCTCCGCGTACCTCTGGAGTTTTCAAAGGATGTGAGGCCTCCGGTCGCGATGAGGTGGGGAACTAGGTGTTTCTCTGTGGTCTCCACAGGGGATTCAGACATCCTTTCATCTTGGGAGATGCAAGACGAGCCTGCATTCAAGTCACTGCAGGGATATCCGGCTTTATTTCGAGTCAGGGCATCGCTTTGTCCATTCCACTTGAGGCCGCAAAATTAGGGTCCCTCTCACATACTTGGAGCTGAGAGAAGCCTCCTCTTGAGGTGCTTGTGGTAAGGTGGTATTCCTCTGGAGTCGAAGCCAGGGACTAACCTCTCATCTCGAGTTGATTTTTGGTCCATGGAGCTCTTTTGTGTTGCTACAGTGACCTCAGGATCCCTCTAGCCTTGAAACAGTGTTCTTTGGGTTTCTTTGGAGTGCCATCAAGGAAATCAAGGCTCCTTCGATGTTTGATGTGCAACATGGAATTGTTCTGCATGCAGTGCAGGGGAATCGGGCCTCATCTCGCGGCGAGGGGGAAGTCTCATGGTTTTTCTCGAGTTGCGGCGGGAACCTGGGGTATATTCTCGAGTTACGACGGGGATGGCCCTTCCACACACGTGTTTGTTCAGCGACGGCAGGACTCCTGCCTAGTTGCGAGGGACAACTCGGGATTCTCCTCGAGGCTTGGCAGGGCAATTGGGACGCTTATTCAGCTGCGGCGGGAGACCAAGGGTCCCTTTCCACGTGCCACAGGAATCCTGGGTCTCCTATCAAGTTTCACGAGGAGTCAGGCATCGTCTCCTTTGGAGGCACTGATCTCCGTGTACCTCTGTAGTTTTCAAAGGATGTGAGGCCTCCGGTCGCGATGAGGTGGGGAACTAGGTCTTTCTCTGTGGTCTCCACAGGGGATTCAGACATCCTTTCATCTTGGGAGATGCAAGACGAGCCTGCATTCAAGTCACTGCAGGGATATCCGGCGATATTTCGCGTCAGGGCATCGCAGTGTCCATTCCACTTGAGGCCGCAACTCAGGGTCCCTCTCACATACCTAGAGCTGAGAGAAGCCTCCTCTTGAGGTGCTTGTGGTAAGGTGGTATTCCTCTGGAGTCGAAGCCAGGGACTAACCTCTCATCTCGAGTTGATTTTTGGTCCACGGAGCTCTTTCGTGTTGCTACAGTAACCTCAGGATCCCTCTAGCCTTGAAACAGTGTTCTTGGGGTTTCTCTGGAGTGCCATCAAGGAAATGAAGGCTCCTTTCATGTTTGATGTGCAACACGGAATTGCTCTGCATGCAGTGCAGGAGAATCGAGCCTCATCTCGCGGCGAGGGGGAAGTCTCATGGTTTTTCTCGAGTTGCGGCGGGACCCTGGGGTATATTCTCAAGTTATGACGGGGATGGGCATTACAGCCACGTGTTTGTTCAGCGACTTCAGGACTCCTGCCTAGTTGCGAGGGACAACTCGGGATTCTCTTCGAGGCTTGGCAGGGCAATCGGGATGCCTCTCCAGCTGAGGCGGGAGACCAAGTGTCCCTTTCCACGTGCCACAGGAATCCTAGGACTCCTATCAAGTTTCACGAGGAGTCAGGCATCGTCTCCTTTGGAGGCACTGATCTCCGCGTACCTCTGGAGTTTTCAAAATATGTGAGGCCTCCGGTCGCGATGAGGTGGGGAACTAGGTCTTTCTCTGTGGTCTCCACAGGGGATTCAGACATCCTTTCATCTTGGGAGATGCAAGACGAGCCTGCATTCAAGTCACTGCAGGGATATCCGGCCTTATTTCGAGCCAGGGCATCGCGGTGTCCATTCCACTTGAGGCCGCAAACTCAGGGTCACTCTCACATACCTAGAGCTGAGAGAAGCCTCCTCTTGAGGTGCTTGTGGTAAGGTGGTATTCCTCTGGAGTCGAAGCCAGGGACTAACCTCTCATCTCGAGTTGATTTTTGGTCCTCGGACCTCTTTCGTGTTGCTACAGTGACCTCAGGATCCCTATAGCCTTGAAACAGTGTTCTTGGTGATTCTCTGGAGTGCCATCAAAGAAATCAAGGCTCCTTTCATGTGCAATGTGCAACACGGAATTGCTCTGCACGCAGTGCAGGGGAATCGGGCCTCATCACTCGGTGAGGGGGAAGTCTCATGGTTTTTCTCCAGTTGCAGCGGGAACCTGGGCTATATTCTCGAGTGATTACGGCGATGGCCCTGCAACCCACGTGTTTGTTCAGCGACGTCAGGACTCCTGCCTAGTTGCGAGGGACTACTCGGGATTCTCCTCGAGGCTTGGCAGGGCAATTGGGATGCCTTTTCAGCTGAGGCGGGAGACAAAGTGTCCCTTTCCACGTGCCAGAGGAATCCTGGGACTCCTATCAAGTTTCACGAGGAGTCAGGCATCGTCTCCTTTGGAGGCCCTTATCTCCGCGTACCTCTGGAGTTTTCAAAGGATTTGAGGCCTCTGGTCATGATGAGGTGGGGAACTAGGTCTTTCTCTGTGGTCTCCACAGGGGATTCAGACATCCTTTTGTCTTGGGAGATGCAAGACGAGCCTGCATTCAAGGCACTGCAGGCATATCTGGTCTTATTTCGAGTCAGGGCATCACAGTGTCCATTCCACTTGAGCCCGCAAACTCAGGGTCCCTCTCACATACCTAGAGCTGAGAGAAGCCTCCTCTTGAGGTGCTTGTGGTAAGGTGGTATTCCTCTGGAGTCGATGCCAGGGACTAACCTCTCATCTCGAGTTGATTTTTGGTCCACGGAGTTCTTTCGTGTTGCTACAGTGACCTCGGGATCCCTCTAGCCTTGAAACAGTGTTCTTGGGGTTTCTCTGGAGTGCCATCAAGGAAATCAAGGCTCCTTTCATGTGTGATGTGCAACACGGAATTGCTCTGCACGCAGTGCAGGGGAATCGGGCCTCATCTCGCGGCGAGGGGGAAGTCTCATTGTTTCTCTCGAGTTGCCGCGAAAACCTGGGGTATATTTTCGAGTTACGACAGGGATGGCCCTTCCACACACCTGTCTGTTCAGCGAAGTCAGGATTCCTGCCTAGTTGCGAGGGACAACTCGGGATTCTCCTCGAGGCTTGGCAGTGCAATTGGGACGCCTCTCCAGCTGAGGCGGGAGACCAAGGGTCCCTTTCCACGTGCCACAGGAATCCTGGGACTCCTATCAAGTTTCACGAGGAGTCAGGCATCATCTCCTTTGGAGGCACTGATCTCCGCGTACCTCTGGAGTTTTCAAAGGATGTGAGGTCTCCGGTCGCGATGAGGTGGGGAACTAGGTCTTTCTCTGTGGTCTCCACAGGGGATTCAGACATCCTTTCGTCTTGGGAGATGCAAGACGAGCCTGCATTCAAGTCTCTGCAGGGATATCCGGCCTTATTTCGAGTCAGGACATCGCGGTGTCCATTCCACTTGAGGCCGCGAACTCAGGGTCCCTCTCACATAGCTAGAGCTGAGAGAAGCCTCCTCTTGAGGTTCTTGTGGTAAGGTGGTATTCCTCTGGAGTCGAAGCCAGGGACTAACCTCTCATCTCGAGTTGATTCTTGGTCCACGGAGCTCTTTCGTGTTGCTACAGTGATCTCAGGATCCCTCTAGCCTTGAAACAGTGTACTTGGGGTTTCTCTGGAGTGCCATCAAGGAAATCAAGGCTCCTTTCATGTGTGATGTGCAACACGGAATTGCTCTGCCGCAGTGCAGGAGAATCGGGCCTCATCTCACAGCGAGGGGGAAGTCTCATGGTTTTTCTCGAGTTGCGGCGGAAACCTGGGGTATATTCTCGAGTAACGACGGGGATGGCCCTTCCACACACGTGTTTGTTCAGCGATGTCAGGACTCCTGCCTAGTTGCGGGGGACAATTCGGGATTCTCCTCGAGGCATGGCAGGGCAATTGGGACGCCTCTCCAGCGGAGGCGGGAGATCAAGTGTCCCTTTCCTCGTGCCACAGAAATCCTGGGACTCCTATCAAGTTTCACAAGGAGTCAGGCATCGTCTCCTTTGGAGGCACTGATCTCCGTGTACCTCTGGAGTTTGCAAAGGATATGAGGCCTCCGGTCGCGATGAGGTGGGGAACTAGGTCTTTCTCTGTGGTCTCCACATGGGATTCAGACATCCTTTCGTCTTTTGAGATGCAAGACGAACCTGTATTCAAGTCACTGCAGGGATAACCGGCCTTATTTCGAGTCAGGGCATCGCGGTGTCCATTCCACTTGAGGCCGCAAACTCAGGGTCCCTCTCACATACCTAGAGCTGAGAGAAGCCTCCTCTTGAGGTGCTTGTGGTAAGGTGGTATTCCTCTGGAGTCGAAGCCAGGGACTAACCTCTCATCTCGAGTTGATTTTTGGTCCACGGACCTCTTTCGTGTTGCTACAGTGACCTCAGGATCCCTCTAGCCTTGAAACAGTGTTCTTGGGGTTTCTCTGGAGTGCCATCAAAGAAATCAAGGCTCCTTTCATGTGCGATGTGCAACACGGAATTGCTCTGCACGCATTGCAGGGGAATCGGGCCTCAACACGCGGTGAGGGGGAAGTCTCATGGTTTTTCTCCAGTTGCAGCGGGAACCTGGGCTATATTCACGAGTGATTACGGCGATGGCCCTGCAACCCACGTGTTTGTTCAGCGACGTCAGGACTCCTGCCTAGTTGCGAGGGACTACTCGGGATTCTCCTCGAGGCTTGGCAGGGCAATTGGGATGCCTTTTCAGCTGAGGCGGGAGACAAAGTGTCCCTTTCCACGTGCCAGAGGAATCCTGGGACTCCTATCAAGTTTCACGAGGAGTCAGGCATCGTCTCCTTTGGAGGCACTGATCACCGCGTACCTCTGGAGTTTTCAAAGGATTTGAGGCCTCTGGTCATGATGAGGTGGGGAACTAGGTCTTTCTCTGTGGTCTCCACAGGGGATTCAGACATCCTTTCGTCTTGGGAGATGCAAGACGAGCCTGCATTCAAGGCACTGCAGGCATATCGGGCCTTATTTCGAGTCAGGGCATCGCGGTGTCCATTCCACTTGAGCCCGCAAACTCAGGGTCCCTCTCACATACCTAGAGCTGAGAGAAGCCTGCTCTTGAGGTGCTTGTGGTAAGGTGGTATTCCTCTGGAGTCGATGCCAGGGACTAACCTCTCATCTTGAGTTGATTTTTGGTCCACGGAGTTCTTTCGTGTTGCTACAGTGACCTCGGGATCCCTCTAGCCTTGAAACAGTGTTCTTGGGGTTTCTCTGGAGTGCCATCAAGGAAATCAAGGCTCCTTTCATGTGTGATGTGCAACACGGAATTGCTCTGCACGCAGTGCAGGGGAATCGGGCCTCATCTCGCGGCGAGGGGGAAGTCTCATGGTTTCTCTCGAGTTGCTACGAAAACCTGGGGTATATTTTCGAGTTACGACGGGGATGGCCCTTCCACACACCTGTCTGTTCAGCGAAGTCAGGATTCCTGCCTAGTTGCGAGGGACAACTCGGGATTCTCCTCGAGGCTTGGCAGCGCAATTGGGACGCCTCTCCAGCTGAGGCGGGAGACCAAGGGTCCCTTTCCACGTGCCACAGGAATCCTGGGACTCCTATCAAGTTTCACAAGGAGTCAGGCATCGTCTCCTTTGGAGGCCCTGATCTCCGCGTACCTCTGGAGTTTTCAAAGGATGTGAGGCCTCCGGTCGCGATGAGGTGGAGAACTAGGTCTTTCTCTGTGGTCTCCACAGGGGATTGAGACATCCTTTCATCTTGGGAGATGCAAGACCAGCCTGCATTCAAGTCACTGCAGGGATATCCGGCCTTTTTTCGAGTCAGGGCATCGCAGTGTCCATTCCACTTGAGGCCGCAAACTCAGGGTCCCTCTCACATACCTAGAGCTGAGAGAAGCCTCCTCTTGAGGTGCTTGTCGTAAGGTAGTATTCCTCTGGAGTCGAAGCCAGGGACTAACCTCTCATCTCGAGTTGACTTTTGGTCCACGGAGCTCTTTCGTGTTTCTACAGTGACCTCAGGCTCCCTCTAGCCTAGAAACAGTATTCTTGGGGTTTCTCTGGAGTGCCATCAAGGACATCAAGGCTCCTTTCATGTGTGATGTGCAACACGGATTTGCTCTGCACGCAATGAAGTGGAATCGGGTCTCATCTGGCGGCGAGGGGGAAGTCTCTTCATTTCTCTCGAGTTGCCGCGCAAACCTGGGGTATATTCTCGAGTTACGACGGGGATGGCCCTTCCGCGCATGTGTTTGTTCACTGACGTCAAGACTCCTGCCTAGTTGCGGGGGACAACTCGGGATTCTCCTCGCGGCTTGGTAGGGCAATTGGGACGCCTCTCCAGCTGAGGCAGGAGACCAAGGGTCCCTTTCCACGTGCCACAGGAATCCTGGGACTCCGATCAAGTTTCACGAGGAGTCAGGCATCGTCTCCTTTGGAGGCACTGATCTCCGCGTACCTCTGGAACTTTCAAAGGACGTGAGGCCTCCGGTCGCGATGAAGTGTGAACTAGGTCTTTCTCTGTGGTCTCCACAGGGGATTCAGACATCCTTTCGTCTTGGGAAATGCAAGACGAGCCTGCATTCAAGTCACTGCAGGGATATCCGTCCTTATTTCGAGTCAGGGCATCGCGGTATCCATTCCACTTGAGGCCGCAAACTCAGGCTCCCTCTCACATACCTCGAGCTGAGAGAAGCCTCCTCTTGAGGTGCTTGTGGTATGGTGGTATTCCACTGGAGTCAAAGCCAGGGACTAACCTCTAATCTCGAGTTGATTTTTGGTCCACGGAGCACTTTCGTGTTGCTACAGTGATCTCATTATCCCTCTAGCCTTGAAACAGTGTTCTTGGGGTTTCTCTGGAGTACCATCAAGGAAATCAAAGTTCCTTTCATGTGTTATGTGCAACATGGAATTGCTCTGCACGCAGTGCAGGAGAATCGGGCCTCATCTCGCAGCGAGGGGGAAGTCTCATGTTTTTTCTCGAGTTGCGGCGGGAACCTGGGGTATATTCTCGAGTTACGACGGGGATGGCCCTTCCACACATCTGTTTGTTCAGTGACGTCAGGACCCCTGCCTAGTTGCGGGGGACAACTCGGGATTCTCCTCGAGGCTTGGCAGGGCAATTGGGGCGCCTCTCCAGCTGAGGTGGGAGACCAAGGGTCCCTTTCCACGTGCCACAGGAATCCTGGGACTCCTATCAAGTTTCCCGAGGAGTCAGGCATCGTCTCCTTTGGAGGCACTGATCTCCGCATACCTCTGTAGTTTTCAAAGGATGTGAGGCCTCCGGTCGCGATGAGGTGGGGAACTAGGTCTTTCTCTGTGGTCTCCACAGGGGATTCAGATATCCTTTCATCTTGGGAGATGCAATACGAGCCTGCATTCAAGTCACTACAGGGATATCCGGCCTTATTTCGAGTCAGGGCATCACGGTGTCCATTCCACTTGAGGCTGCAAACTCAGGGTCCCTCTCACATAGCTAGAGCAGAGAGAAGCCTCCTCTTGAGGTGCTTGTGGTAAGGTGGTATTCCTCTGGAGTCGAAGCCAGGGACTAACCTCTCATCTCGAGTTGATTTTTGGTCCACGGAGCTCTTTCGTGTTGCTACAGTGAGCTCAGGATCCCTCTAGCCTTGAAACAGTGTTCTTGGGGTTTCTCTGGAGTGCCATCAAGGAAATCAAGGTTCCTTTCATATGTGATGTGCAACACGGAATTGCTCTGCACGCAGTGCAGGGGAATCGGGCCTCATCTCGCGGCGCGGGGGAAGTCTCATGGTTTTTCTCGAGTTGCGGCGACAACCTGGGGTACATTCTCGAGTTCCGACGGGGATGGCCCTTCCACCCACGTGTTTGTTCAGCGACGGCAGGACTCCTGCCTAGTTCCGAGGGACAACTCAGGATACTCCTCGAGGCTTGGCAGGGCAATAGGGATGCCTCTCCA
Organism: Cervus elaphus; assembly: GCF_910594005.1. NCBI lineage: Eukaryota > Metazoa > Chordata > Mammalia > Artiodactyla > Cervidae > Cervus > Cervus elaphus. The sequence goes on from NC_057838.1 coordinate 488,461, forward strand.
GCTGAGGCGGGAGACCAAGGGTCCCTTTCCACGTGCCACAGGAATCCTTGGACTCCTAAGAAGTTTCACGAGAAGTCAGGCATCGTCTCCTTTGGAGGCACTGATCCCTGCGTACCTCTGGAATTTTCAAAGGATGTGAGGCCTCCGGTCGCGATGAGGTGGGGAACTAGGTCTTTCTCTGCGGTCTCCACAGGGGATTCAGACATCCTTTAGTCTTGGGAGATGTAATACGAGCCTGCATTCAAGTCACTGCAGGGATATCCGGCCTTATTTCGAGTCAGGGCATCGCGGTGTCCATTCCACTTGAGGCTGCAAACTCAGGGTCCCTCTCACATAGCTAGAGCTGAGGGAAGCCTCCTCTTGAGGTGCTTGTGGTAAGGTGGTATTCCTCTGGAGTCGAAGCCAGGGACTAACCTCTCATCTCGAGTTGATTTTTAGTCCACGGAGCTCTTTCGTGTTGCTACAGTGACCTCAGGATCCCTCTAGCCTTGAAACAGTGTTCTTGGGGTTTCTCTGGAGTGCCATCAAGGAAATCAAGGCTCCTTTCATGTGTGATGTACAACACGGAATTGCTCTGCACGCAGTGCAGGGGAATCGGGCCTCATCTCGCGGCGCGGGGGAAGTCTCATGGTTTTTCTCGAGTTGCGGTGGGAACCTGGGGTATATTCTCGAGTTACGACGGGGATGGCCCTTCCACACACGTGTTTGTTCTGCGACGTCAGGACTCCTGCCTAGTTGCGAGGGACTACTCGGGATTCTCCTCGAGGCTTGGCAGGGCAATTGGGATGCCTTTTCAGCTGAGGCGGGAGACAAAGTGTCCCTTTCCACGTGCCAGAGGAATCCTGGGACTCCTATCAAGTTTCACGAGGAGTCAGGCATCGTCTCCTTTGGAGGCCCTTATCTCCGCGTACCTCTGGAGTTTTCAAAGGATTTGGGGCCTCTGGTCATGATGAGGTGGGGAACTAGGTCTTTCTCTGTGGTCTCCACAGGGGATTCAGACATCCTTTCGTCTTGGGAGATGCAAGACGAGCCTGCATTCAAGGCACTGCAGGCATATCCGGCCTTATTTCGAGTCAGGGCATCGCACTGTCCATTCCACTTGAGGCCGCAAACTCAGGGTCTCTCTCACATACCTAGAGCTGAGAGAAGCCTCCTCTTGAGGTGCTTGTGGTAAGGTGGTATTCCTCTGGAGTCGATGCCAGGGACTAACCTCTCATCTCGAGTTGATTTTTGGTCCACAGAGTTCTTTTGTGTTGCTACAGTGACCTCGGGATCCCTCTAGCCTTGAAACAGTGTTCTTGGGGTTTCTCTGGAGTGCCATCAAGGAAATCAAGGCTCCTTTCATGTGTGATGTGCAACACGGAATTGCTCTGCACGCAGTGCAGGGGAATCGGGCCTCATCTCGCGGCGAGGGGGAAGTCTCATGGTTTCTCTCGAGTTGCCGCGAAAACCTGGGGTATATTTTCGAGTTACGACAGGGATGGCCCTTCCACACACCTGTCTGTTCAGCGAAGTCAGGATTCCTGCCTAGTTGCGAGGGACAACTCGGGATTCTCCTCGAGGCTTGGCAGTGCAATTGGGACGCCTCTCCAGCTGAGGCGGGAGACCAAGGGTCCCTTTCCACGTGCCACAGGAATCCTGGGACTCCTATCAAGTTTCACGAGGAGTCAGGCATCATCTCCTTTGGAGGCACTGATCTCCTCATACCTCTGGAGTTTTCAAAGGATGTGAGGCCTCCGGTCGCGATGAGGTGGGGAACTAGGACTTTCTCTGTGGTTTCCGCAGGGGATTCAGACATCCTTTCGTCTTGGGAGATGCAAGACGAGCCTGCATTCAAGTCTCTGCAGGGATATCCGGCCTTATTTCGAGTCAGGGCATCGCGGTGTCCATTCCACTTGAGGCCGCAAACTCAGGGTCCCTCTCACATACCTAGAGCTGAGAGAAGCCTCCTCTTGAGGTTCTTGTGGTAAGGTGGTATTCCTCTGGAGTCGAAGCCAGGGACTAACCTCTCATCTCGAGTTGATTCTTGGTCCACGGAGCTCTTTCGTGTTGCTACAGTGATCTCAGGATCCCTCTAGCCTTGAAACAGTGTTATTGGGGTTTCTATGGAGTGCCATCAAGGAAATCAAGGCTCCTTTCATGTGTGATGTGCAACACGGATTTGCTCTGCACGCAATGAAGTGGAATCGGGTCTCATCTGGCGGCGAGGGGGAAGTCTCATCATTTCTCTCGAGTTGCCGCGCAAACCTGGGGTATATTCTCGAGTTACGACGGGGATGGCCCTTCCAGCCACGTGTTTGTTCAGCGACGTCAGGACTCCTGCCTAGTTGCGAGGGACAACTCGGGATTCTCCTCGAGGCTTGGCAGGGCCATTGGGACTCCTTTCCAGCGGAGGCGGGAGACCAAGGGTCCCTTTCCATGTGCCACAGGAATCCTGGGACTCCTATCAAGTTTCACGAGGAGTCAGGCATCGTCTCCTTTGGAGGCACTGATCACCGCGTACCTCTGGAGTTTTCAAAGGATTTGAGGCCTCTGGTCATGATGAGGTGGGGAACTAGGTCTTTCTCTGTGGTCTCCACAGGGGATTCAGACATCCTTTCGTCTTGGGAGATGCAAGACGAGCCTGCATTCAAGGCACTGCAGGCATATCGGGCCTTATTTCGAGTCTGGGCATCGCGGTGTCCATTCCACTTGAGCCCGCAAACTCAGGGTCCCTCTCACATACCTAGAGCTGAGAGAAGCCTGCTCTTGAGGTGCTTGTGGTAAGGTGGTATTCCTCTGGAGTCGATGCCAGGGACTAACCTCTCATCTTGAGTTGATTTTTGGTCCACGGAGTTCTTTCGTGTTGCTACAGTGACCTCGGGATCCCTCTAGCCTTGAAACAGTGTTCTTGGGGTTTCTCTGGAGTGCCATCAAGGAAATCAAGGCTCCTTTCATGTGTGATGTGCAACACGGAATTGCTCTGCACGCAGTGCAGGGGAATCGGGCCTCATCTCGCGGCGAGGGGGAAGTCTCATGGTTTCTCTCGAGTTGCTACGAAAACCTGGGGTATATTTTCGAGTTACGACGGGGATGGCCCTTCCACACACCTGTCTGTTCAGCGAAGTCAGGACTCCTGCCTAGTTGCGAGGGACAACTCGGGATTCTCCTCGAGGCTTGGCAGGGCCATTGGGACTCCTTTTCAGCTGAGGCGGGAGACCAAGGGTCCCTTTCCATGTGCCACAGGAATCCTGGGACTCCTATCAAGTTTCACGAGGAGTCAGGCATCGTCTCCTTTGGAGGCACTGATCACCGCGTACCTCTGGAGTTTTCAAAGGATTTGAGGCCTCTGGTCATGATGAGGTGGGGAACTAGGTCTTTCTCTGTGGTCTCCACAGGGGATTCAGACATCCTTTCGTCTTGGGAGATGCAAGACGAGCCTGCATTCAAGGCACTGCAGGCATATCGGGCCTTATTTCGAGTCAGGGCATCGCGGTGTCCATTCCACTTGAGCCCGCAAACTCAGGGTCCCTCTCACATACCTAGAGCTGAGAGAAGCCTGCTCTTGAGGTGCTTGTGGTAAGGTGGTATTCCTCTGGAGTCGATGCCAGGGACTAACCTCTCATCTTGAGTTGATTTTTGGTCCACGGAGTTCTTTCGTGTTGCTACAGTGACCTCGGGATCCCTCTAGCCTTGAAACAGTGTTCTTGGGGTTTCTCTGGAGTGCCATCAAGGAAATCAAGGCTCCTTTCATGTGTGATGTGCAACACGGAATTGCTCTGCACGCAGTGCAGGGGAATCGGGCCTCATCTCGCGGCGAGGGGGAAGTCTCATGGTTTCTCTCGAGTTGCTACGAAAACCTGGGGTATATTTTCGAGTTACGACGGGGATGGCCCTTCCACACACCTGTCTGTTCAGCGAAGTCAGGATTCCTGCCTAGTTGCGAGGGACAACTCGGGATTCTCCTCGAGGCTTGGCAGCGCAATTGGGACGCCTCTCCAGCTGAGGCGGGAGACCAAGGGTCCCTTTCCACGTGCCACAGGAATCCTGGGACTCCTATCAAGTTTCACAAGGAGTCAGGCATCGTCTCCTTTGGAGGCCCTGATCTCCGCGTACCTCTGGAGTTTTCAAAGGATGTGAGGCCTCCGGTCGCGATGAGGTGGAGAACTAGGTCTTTCTCTGTGGTCTCCACAGGGGATTGAGACATCCTTTCATCTTGGGAGATGCAAGACCAGCCTGCATTCAAGTCACTGCAGGGATATCCGGCCTTTTTTCGAGTCAGGGCATCGCAGTGTCCATTCCACTTGAGGCCGCAAACTCAGGGTCCCTCTCACATACCTAGAGCTGAGAGAAGCCTCCTCTTGAGGTGCTTGTCGTAAGGTAGTATTCCTCTGGAGTCGAAGCCAGGGACTAACCTCTCATCTCGAGTTGACTTTTGGTCCACGGAGCTCTTTCGTGTTTCTACAGTGACCTCAGGCTCCCTCTAGCCTAGAAACAGTATTCTTGGGGTTTCTCTGGAGTGCCATCAAGGACATCAAGGCTCCTTTCATGTGTGATGTGCAACACGGATTTGCTCTGCACGCAATGAAGTGGAATCGGGTCTCATCTGGCGGCGAGGGGGAAGTCTCTTCATTTCTCTCGAGTTGCCGCGCAAACCTGGGGTATATTCTCGAGTTACGACGGGGATGGCCCTTCCGCGCATGTGTTTGTTCACTGACGTCAAGACTCCTGCCTAGTTGCGGGGGACAACTCGGGATTCTCCTCGCGGCTTGGTAGGGCAATTGGGACGCCTCTCCAGCTGAGGCAGGAGACCAAGGGTCCCTTTCCACGTGCCACAGGAATCCTGGGACTCCGATCAAGTTTCACGAGGAGTCAGGCATCGTCTCCTTTGGAGGCACTGATCTCCGCGTACCTCTGGAACTTTCAAAGGACGTGAGGCCTCCGGTCGCGATGAAGTGTGAACTAGGTCTTTCTCTGTGGTCTCCACAGGGGATTCAGACATCCTTTCGTCTTGGGAAATGCAAGACGAGCCTGCATTCAAGTCACTGCAGGGATATCCGTCCTTATTTCGAGTCAGGGCATCGCGGTATCCATTCCACTTGAGGCCGCAAACTCAGGCTCCCTCTCACATACCTCGAGCTGAGAGAAGCCTCCTCTTGAGGTGCTTGTGGTATGGTGGTATTCCACTGGAGTCAAAGCCAGGGACTAACCTCTAATCTCGAGTTGATTTTTGGTCCACGGAGCACTTTCGTGTTGCTACAGTGATCTCATTATCCCTCTAGCCTTGAAACAGTGTTCTTGGGGTTTCTCTGGAGTACCATCAAGGAAATCAAAGTTCCTTTCATGTGTTATGTGCAACATGGAATTGCTCTGCACGCAGTGCAGGAGAATCGGGCCTCATCTCGCAGCGAGGGGGAAGTCTCATGTTTTTTCTCGAGTTGCGGCGGGAACCTGGGGTATATTCTCGAGTTACGACGGGGATGGCCCTTCCACACATCTGTTTGTTCAGTGACGTCAGGACCCCTGCCTAGTTGCGGGGGACAACTCGGGATTCTCCTCGAGGCTTGGCAGGGCAATTGGGACGCCTCTCCAGCTGAGGTGGGAGACCAAGGGTCCCTTTCCACGTGCCACAGGAATCCTGGGACTCCTATCAAGTTTCCCGAGGAGTCAGGCATCGTCTCCTTTGGAGGCACTGATCTCCGCATACCTCTGTAGTTTTCAAAGGATGTGAGGCCTCCGGTCGCGATGAGGTGGGGAACTAGGTCTTTCTCTGTGGTCTCCACAGGGGATTCAGATATCCTTTCATCTTGGGAGATGCAATACGAGCCTGCATTCAAGTCACTACAGGGATATCCGGCCTTATTTCGAGTCAGGGCATCACGGTGTCCATTCCACTTGAGGCTGCAAACTCAGGGTCCCTCTCACATAGCTAGAGCAGAGAGAAGCCTCCTCTTGAGGTGCTTGTGGTAAGGTGGTATTCCTCTGGAGTCGAAGCCAGGGACTAACCTCTCATCTCGAGTTGATTTTTGGTCCACGGAGCTCTTTCGTGTTGCTACAGTGAGCTCAGGATCCCTCTAGCCTTGAAACAGTGTTCTTGGGGTTTCTCTGGAGTGCCATCAAGGAAATCAAGGTTCCTTTCATATGTGATGTGCAACACGGAATTGCTCTGCACGCAGTGCAGGGGAATCGGGCCTCATCTCGCGGCGCGGGGGAAGTCTCATGGTTTTTCTCGAGTTGCGGCGACAACCTGGGGTACATTCTCGAGTTCCGACGGGGATGGCCCTTCCACCCACGTGTTTGTTCAGCGACGGCAGGACTCCTGCCTAGTTCCGAGGGACAACTCAGGATACTCCTCGAGGCTTGGCAGGGCAATAGGGATGCCTCTCCAGCTGAGGCGGGAGACCAAGGGTCCCTTTCCACGTGCCACAGGAATCCTTGGACTCCTAAGAAGTTTCACGAGAAGTCAGGCATCGTCTCCTTTGGAGGCACTGATCCCTGCGTACCTCTGGAATTTTCAAAGGATGTGAGGCCTCCGGTCGCGATGAGGTGGGGAACTAGGTCTTTCTCTGCGGTCTCCACAGGGGATTCAGACATCCTTTAGTCTTGGGAGATGTAATACGAGCCTGCATTCAAGTCACTGCAGGGATATCCGGCCTTATTTCGAGTCAGGGCATCGCGGTGTCCATTCCACTTGAGGCTGCAAACTCAGGGTCCCTCTCACATAGCTAGAGCTGAGGGAAGCCTCCTCTTGAGGTGCTTGTGGTAAGGTGGTATTCCTCTGGAGTCGAAGCCAGGGACTAACCTCTCATCTCGAGTTGATTTTTAGTCCACGGAGCTCTTTCGTGTTGCTACAGTGACCTCAGGATCCCTCTAGCCTTGAAACAGTGTTCTTGGGGTTTCTCTGGAGTGCCATCAAGGAAATCAAGGCTCCTTTCATGTGTGATGTACAACACGGAATTGCTCTGCACGCAGTGCAGGGGAATCGGGCCTCATCTCGCGGCGCGGGGGAAGTCTCATGGTTTTTCTCGAGTTGCGGTGGGAACCTGGGGTATATTCTCGAGTTACGACGGGGATGGCCCTTCCACACACGTGTTTGTTCTGCGACGTCAGGACTCCTGCCTAGTTGCGAGGGACTACTCGGGATTCTCCTCGAGGCTTGGCAGGGCAATTGGGATGCCTTTTCAGCTGAGGCGGGAGACAAAGTGTCCCTTTCCACGTGCCAGAGGAATCCTGGGACTCCTATCAAGTTTCACGAGGAGTCAGGCATCGTCTCCTTTGGAGGCCCTTATCTCCGCGTACCTCTGGAGTTTTCAAAGGATTTGGGGCCTCTGGTCATGATGAGGTGGGGAACTAGGTCTTTCTCTGTGGTCTCCACAGGGGATTCAGACATCCTTTCGTCTTGGGAGATGCAAGACGAGCCTGCATTCAAGGCACTGCAGGCATATCCGGCCTTATTTCGAGTCAGGGCATCGCACTGTCCATTCCACTTGAGGCCGCAAACTCAGGGTCTCTCTCACATACCTAGAGCTGAGAGAAGCCTCCTCTTGAGGTGCTTGTGGTAAGGTGGTATTCCTCTGGAGTCGATGCCAGGGACTAACCTCTCATCTCGAGTTGATTTTTGGTCCACAGAGTTCTTTTGTGTTGCTACAGTGACCTCGGGATCCCTCTAGCCTTGAAACAGTGTTCTTGGGGTTTCTCTGGAGTGCCATCAAGGAAATCAAGGCTCCTTTCATGTGTGATGTGCAACACGGAATTGCTCTGCACGCAGTGCAGGGGAATCGGGCCTCATCTCGCGGCGAGGGGGAAGTCTCATGGTTTCTCTCGAGTTGCCGCGAAAACCTGGGGTATATTTTCGAGTTACGACAGGGATGGCCCTTCCACACACCTGTCTGTTCAGCGAAGTCAGGATTCCTGCCTAGTTGCGAGGGACAACTCGGGATTCTCCTCGAGGCTTGGCAGTGCAATTGGGACGCCTCTCCAGCTGAGGCGGGAGACCAAGGGTCCCTTTCCACGTGCCACAGGAATCCTGGGACTCCTATCAAGTTTCACGAGGAGTCAGGCATCATCTCCTTTGGAGGCACTGATCTCCTCATACCTCTGGAGTTTTCAAAGGATGTGAGGCCTCCGGTCGCGATGAGGTGGGGAACTAGGACTTTCTCTGTGGTTTCCGCAGGGGATTCAGACATCCTTTCGTCTTGGGAGATGCAAGACGAGCCTGCATTCAAGTCTCTGCAGGGATATCCGGCCTTATTTCGAGTCAGGGCATCGCGGTGTCCATTCCACTTGAGGCCGCAAACTCAGGGTCCCTCTCACATACCTAGAGCTGAGAGAAGCCTCCTCTTGAGGTTCTTGTGGTAAGGTGGTATTCCTCTGGAGTCGAAGCCAGGGACTAACCTCTCATCTCGAGTTGATTCTTGGTCCACGGAGCTCTTTCGTGTTGCTACAGTGATCTCAGGATCCCTCTAGCCTTGAAACAGTGTTATTGGGGTTTCTATGGAGTGCCATCAAGGAAATCAAGGCTCCTTTCATGTGTGATGTGCAACACGGATTTGCTCTGCACGCAATGAAGTGGAATCGGGTCTCATCTGGCGGCGAGGGGGAAGTCTCATCATTTCTCTCGAGTTGCCGCGCAAACCTGGGGTATATTCTCGAGTTACGACGGGGATGGCCCTTCCAGCCACGTGTTTGTTCAGCGACGTCAGGACTCCTGCCTAGTTGCGAGGGACAACTCGGGATTCTCCTCGAGGCTTGGCAGGGCCATTGGGACTCCTTTCCAGCGGAGGCGGGAGACCAAGGGTCCCTTTCCATGTGCCACAGGAATCCTGGGACTCCTAAGAAGTTTCACGAGGAGTCAGGCATCGTCTCCTTTGGAGGCACTGATCTCCGCGTACCTCTGGAGTTTTCCAAGGATGTGAGGCCTCCGGTCGTGATGCGGTGGGGAACTAGGTCTTTCTCTGTGGTCTCCACAGGGGATTCAGACATCCTTTCGTCTTGGGAGATGCAAGACGAGCCTGCATTCAAGTCACTGCAGGGATATCCGGCCTTATTTCGAGTCAGGGCGTCGCGGTGTCCATTCCACTTGAGGCCACAAATTCAGGGTCCCTCTCACATAGCTAGAGCTGAGAGAAGCCTCCTCTTGAGGTGCTTGTGGTAAGGTGGTATTCCTCTGGAGTCGAAGCCAGGGACTAACCTCTCATCTCGAGTTGATTTTTGGTCCACGGAGCTCTTTCGTGTTGCTACAGTGACCTCAGGAGCCCTCTAGCCTTGAAACAGTGTTCTTGGGGTTTCTCTGGAGTGCCATCAAGGAAATCAAGGCTCCTTTCATGTGTGATGTGCAACACGGAATTGCTCTGCACGCAGTGCATGGGAATCGGGCCTCATCTCGCGGCGAGGGGGAAGTCTCATGGTTTTTCTCGAGTTGCGGCGGGAACCTGGGGTATATTCTCGAGTTACGACGGGGATGGCCCTTCAACCAAGTGTTTGTTCAGCGACGTCAGGACTCCTGCCTAGTTGCGAGGGACAACTCGGGATTCTCCTCGAGGCTTGGCAGGGCAATTGGGACGCCTCTCCAGCTGAGGCGGGAGACCAAGGGTCCCTTTCCACGTGCCCCAGGAATCCTGGGACTCCTATCAAGTTTCACGAGGAGTCAGGCATCGTCTCCTTTGGAGGCACTGATGTCCGCGTACCTCTTTAGTTTTCAAAGAATGTGAGGCCTCTAGTCGCCATGAAGTGGGGAACTAGGTCTTTCTCTGTGCTCTCCACAGGGGATTCAGACATCCTTTCATCTTGGGAGATGCAAGACGAGCCTGCATTCAAGTCACTGCAGGGATATCCGGCCTTATTTCGCGTCAGGGCATCGCAGTGTCCTTTCCACTTGAGGCTGCAAACTCAGGGTCCCTCTCACATACCTAGAGCTGAGAGAAGCCTCCTCTTGAGGTGCTTGTGGTAAGGTGGTATTCCTCTGGAGTCGAAGCCAGGGACTAACCTCTAATCTCCAGTTGATTTATGGTCCACGGAGCTCTTTCGTGTTGCTACAGTGACCTCAGGATCCCTCTAGCCTTGAAACAGTGTTCTTGGGGTTTCTCTGGAGTGCGATCAAGGAAATCAAGGCTCCTTTCATGTGTGATGTGCAACACGGAATTGCTCTGCACACAATGCAGGGGAATCGGGCCTCATCTCGCGGCGAGGGGGAAGTCTCATGGTTTTTCTCGAGTTGCGGCGGGAACCTGAGGTATATTCTCGAGTTACGACGGGGCTGGCCCTTCCACCCACGTGTTTGTTCAGCGACGTCAGGACTCCTGCCTAGTTGCGAGGGACAACTCGGGATTCTCCTCGAGGCTTGGCAGGGCAATTGGGACGCCTCTCCAGCTGAGGCGGGAGACCAAGGGTCCCTTTCCACGTGCCACAGGAATCCTGGGACTCCTAAGAATTTTCACGAGGAGTCAGGCATCGTCTCCTTTGGAGGCACTGATCTCCGCGTACCTCTGGAGTTTTCAAAGGATGTGAGGCCACCAGTCGCGATGAGGTGGGGAACTAGGTCTTTCTCTGTGGTCTCCACAGGGGATTCAGACATCCTTTCATCTTGGGAGATGCAAGACGAGCCTGCATTCACGTCACTGCAGGGATATCCGGCGTTATTTCACGTCAGGGCATCGCAGTGTCCATTCCACTTGAGACCGCAAACTCAGGGTCCCTCTCACATACCTAGAGCTGAGAGAAGCCTCCTCTTGAGGTGCTTGTAGTAAGGTGATATTCCTCTGGAGTCGAAGCCAGGGACTAACCTCTCATCTCGAGTAGATTTTTGGTCCACGGAGCTCTTTCGTGTTGCTACAGTGACCTCAGGATCCCTCTAGCCTTGAAACAGTTTTCTTGGGGTTTCTCTGGAGTGCCATCAAGGAAATCAAGGCTCCTTTCATGTTTGATGTGCAACACGGAATTGCTTTGAATGCAGTGCAGGGGAATCGGGCCTCATCTTGCGGCAAGGGGGAAGTCTCACGGTTTTTCTCGAGTTGCGGCGGGAACCTGGGGCATATTCTCGAGTTACGACGGGGATGGCCCTTCCACCCACGTGTTTGTTCAGCCACGGCAGGACTCCTGCCTAGTTTCGAAGGACAACTCGGGATTCTCCTCGAGGCTTGGCAGGGCAATTGGGACGCCTCTCCAGCTGAGGCGGGAGACCAAGTGTCCCTTTCCACGTGCCACAGGAATCCTGGGACTGCTATCAAGTTTCATGAGGAGTCAGGCATCGTCTCCTTTGGAGGCACTGATCTCCGCGGACCTCTGTAGTTTTCAAAGGATGTGAGGCCTCCGGTCGGGATGAGGTGGGGAACTAGGTGTTTCTCTGTGGTCTCCACAGGGGATTCAGACATCCTTTCGTCTTGGGAGATGCAAGACGAGCCTGCAATCAAGTCACTGCAGGGATATCCGGCCTTATTTCGAGTCAGGGCATCGCAGTGTCCATTCCACTTCAGGTCGCAAACTCAGGGTCCCTCTCACATACCTAAAGCTGAGAGAAGCCTCCTCTTGAGGTACTTGTGTAAGGTGGTATTCCTCTGGAGTGGAAGCCAGGGACTAACCTCTCATCTCGAGTTGATTTTTGGTCCAGGGAGCTCTTTCGTGTTGCTACAGTGACCTCAGGATCCCTCTAGCCTTGAAACAGTGTTCTTGAGGTTTCTCTGGAGTGCCATCAAGGAAATCAAGGCTCCTTTCATGTGTCATGTGCAACACGGAATTGCTCTGCACGCAGTGCAGGGGAATCGGGCCTCATCTCGCGGCGAGGGGGAAGTCTCATGGTTTTTCTCGAGTTGCGGCGGGAACCTGGGGTATATTCTCGAGTTCCGACGGGGATGGCCCTTCCACACACGTGTTTGTTCAGCGACGTGAGAACTCCTGCCTAGTTGCGAGGGACAACTCGGGATTCTCCTTGAGGCTTGGCAGGGCAATTGGGACGCCTCTCCACCTGAGGCGGCAGACCAAGGGTCCCTTTCCACGTGCCACAGGAATCCTGGGACTCCTATCAAGTTTCACGAGGAGTCAGGCATTGGCTCCTTTGGAGGCACTGATCTCCGCGTACCTCTGGAGTTTTCAAAGGATGTGAGGCCTCCGGTCACGATGAGATGGGGAACTAGGTCTTTCTCTGTGGTCTCCACAGGGGATTCAGACATCCTTTCGTCTTCGGAGATGCAAGACGAGGCTGCATTCAAGTCACTGCAGGATATCCGGCCTTATTTCGAGTCAGGGCATCGCAGTGTCCATTCCACTTGAGGCCGCAAACTCCGGGTCCCTCTCACATACCTAGAGCTGAGAGAAGTCTCCTCTTGAGGTGCTTGTGGTAAGGTGGTATTCCTCTGGAGTCGAAGCCATGGACTAACCTCTCATCTCCAGTTGATTTGTGGTCCACGGACCTCTTTCGAGTTGCTACAGTGACCTCAGGAACCCTCTAGCCTTGAAACAGTATTCTTGGGGTTTCTCTGGAGTGCCATCAAGGAAATCAAGGCTCCTTTCATGTGTGATGTGCAACACGGAACTGCTCTGCTCGCAGTGCAGGGGAATCGGGCCTCATCTCGCGGCGAGGGGGAAGTCTCATGGTTTTTCTCGAGTTGCGGCGGGAACCTGGGGTATATTCTCGAGTTACGACGGGGATGGCCCTTCCACACACGTGTTTGATCAGCGACGTTAGGACTCCAGCCTAGTTGCGAGGGACAACTCGGGATTCTCCTAGAGGCTTGGCAGGGCCATTGGGACGCCTCTCCAGCTGAGGCGGGAGACCAAGGGCCCCTTTCCACGTTCCACAGGAATCCTGGGACTCCTATCAAGTTTCACGAGGAGTCAGGCATCGTCTCCTTTGGAGGCACTGATCTCCGCGTACCTCTGGAGTTTTCAAAGGATGTGAGGCCTCCGGTCGCGATGAGGTGGGGAACTAGGTCTTTCTCTGTGGTCTCCACAGGGGATTCAGACATCCTTTCGTCTTGGGAGATGCAAGACGAGCCTGCATTCAAGTCACTGCAGGGATATCCGGCGTTATTTCGCGTCAGGGCATCGCAGTGTCCATTCCACTTGAGGCCGCAAACTCAGGGTCCCTCTCACATACCTAGAGCTGAGAGAAGCCTCCTCTTGAGGTGCTTGTGGTAAGGTGGTTTCCTCTGAAGTCGAAGCCAGGGACTAACCTCTCATCTCGAGTTGATTTTTGGTCCACGGAGCTCTTTCGTGTTGCTACAGTGACCTCAGGATACCTCTAGCCTTGAAACAGTGTTCTTCGGGTTTCTCTGGAGTGCCATCAAGGAAATCAAGGCTCCTTTCATGTGTGATGTGCAACACGGAATTGCTCTGCACGCAGTGCAGGGGAATCGGGCCTCATCTCGTGGCGAGGGGACGTCTCATGGTTTTTGTCGAGTTGGGGCGGGAACCTGGGGTATATTCTCGAGTTACGATGGGGATGTCCCTTCCAACCACGTGTTTGTTCAGCGACGTCAGGACTCCTTCCTACTTGCGAGGGACTACTCGGGATTCTCCTCGAGGCTTGGCAGGGCAATTGGGACGCCTCTCCAGCTGAGGCATGAGACCAAGGGTCCCTTTCCACGTGCCACAGGAATCCTGGGACTCCTATCAAGTTTCATGAGGAGTCAGGCATCGTCTCCTTTGGAGGCACTGATCTCCGCGTACCTCTGGAGTTTTCAAAGGATGTGAGGCCTCCGGTCACGATGAGGTGGGGAACTAGGTCTTTCTCTGTGGTCTCCACAGAAGATTCAGACAACCTTTCATCTTCGGAGATGCAAGACGAGCCTGCATTTAAGTCACTGCAGGGATATCCGGCCTTATTTCGAGTCATGGCATCGCGGTGTCCATTCCACTTGAGGCCGCAAACTCAGGGTCCCTCTCACATACCTAGAGCTGAGAGAAGCCTGCTCTTGACGTGTTTGTGGTAAGGTGGTATTCCTCTGGAGTCGAAGCCAGGGACTAACCTCTCATCTCCAGTTGATTTTTGGTCCACGGAGTTCTTTCGTGTTCCTACAGTGACCTCAGGATCCCTCTAGCCTTGAAACAGTGTTCTTGGGGTTTCTCTGGAGTGCCATCAAGGAAATCAAGGCTCCTTTCATGTGTGATGTGCAACACGGAATTGCTCTGCATGCAGAGCAGGGGAATCGGGCCTCATCTCGCGGCGAGGGGGAAGTCTCATGGTTTTTCTCGAGTTGCGGCGGGAACCTGGGGTATATTCTCGAGTTACGACGGGGATGGCCCTTCCACACACGTGTTTGTTCAGCGATGTCAGGACTCCTGCCTAGTTGCGAGGGACAACTCGGGATTCTCCTCGAGGCTTCGCAGGGCAATTGGGACGCCTCTCCAGCTGAGGCGGGAGACCGAGTGTCCCTTTCCACGTGCCACAGGAATCCTGGGGCTCCTATCAAGTTTCACGAGGAGTCAGGCATCGTTTCCTTTGGAGTCACTGATCTGCGCGTACCTCTGGAGTTTTCAAAGGATGTGAGGCCTCCGGTCGCGATGAGGTGGGGAACTAGGTCTTTCTCTGTGGTCTCCACAGGGGATTCAGACATCCTTTCATCTCGGGAGATGCAAGACGAGCCTGCATTCAAGTCACTGCAGGGATATCCGGCCTTATTTCGTGTCAGGGCATCGCAGTGTCCATTCCACTTGTGGCAGCAAAATCAGGGTCCCTCTCAAATACCTAGAGCTGAGAGAAGCCTCCTCTTGAGGTGCTTGTGGTAAGGTGGTATTCCTCTGGAGTCGAAGCCAGGGACGAACCTCTCATCTCGAGTTGATTTTTAGTCCACGGAGCTCTTTCGTGTTGCTACACTGACCTCAGGATCCCTCCAGCCTTGAAACAGTGTTCTTGGGGTTTCTCTGGAGTGCCATCAAGGAAATCAAGGCTCCTTTCATGTGTGATGTGCAACACGGAATTGCTTTGAATGCAGTGCAGGGGAATCGGGCCTCATCTTGCGGTGAGGGGGAAGTCTCATGGTTTTTCTCGAGTTGCGGCGGGAACCTGGGGTATATTCTCGAGTTAAGACGGGGATGGCCCTTCCACCCACGTGTTTGTTCAGCGACGGCAGGACTCCTGCCTAGTTGCGAGGGACAACTCGGGATTCTCCTCGAGGCTTGGCAGGGCAATTGGGACGCCTCTCCAGCTGAGGCGGGAGACCAAGG
Source organism: Cervus elaphus (assembly GCF_910594005.1). Classification (NCBI taxonomy): domain Eukaryota; kingdom Metazoa; phylum Chordata; class Mammalia; order Artiodactyla; family Cervidae; genus Cervus; species Cervus elaphus. The sequence continues at coordinate 503,599 of NC_057838.1, forward strand.
GTCCCTTTCCACGTGCCACAGGAATCCTGGGACTCCTATCAAGCTTCACAAGGAGTCAGGCATCGTCTCCTTTGGAGGCACTGATCTCAGTGTACCTCTGGAGTTTTCAAAGTATGTGAGGCCTCCGGTCGCGATGAGGTGGGGAACTAGGTCTTTCTCTGTGGTCTCCACAGGGGATTCAGACATTCTTTCGTCTTGGGAGATGCAAGACGAGCCTGCATTCACGTCACTGCAGGGATATCCGGCCTTATTTCGAGTCAGGGCATCGCGGTGTCCTTCCACTTGAGGCCACAAACTCAGGGTCCCTCTCACATACCTAGAGCTGAGAGAAGCCTCCTCTTGAGGTGCTTGTGGTAAGGTGGTTTCCTCTGGAGTCGAAGCCAGGGACTAACCTCTCATCTCGAGTTGATTTTTGGTCCACGGAGCTCTTTCGTGTTGCTACAGTGACCTCAGGATCCCTCTAGCCTTGAAACAGTGTTCTTGGGTTTTCTCTGGAGTGCCATCAAGGAAATCAAGGCTCCTTTCATGTGTGATGTGCAACACGGAATTGCTCTGCACGCAGTGCAGGGGAATCAGGCCTCATCTTGCGGCGAGGGGGAAGTCTCATGGTTTTTCTCGAGTTGCGGCGGGAACCTGGGGTATATTCTCGAGTTACGACGGGGATGGCCCTTCCACCCACGTGTTTGTTCAGGGACGTCAGAACTCCTGCCTAGTTGCGAGGGACAACTCGGGATTCTCCTCGAGGCTTGGCAGGGCAATTGGGACGCCTCTCCAGCTGAGGCGGTAGTCCAAGTGTCCCTTTCCACGTGCCACAGTAATCCTGGGACTCCTATCAAGTTTCACGAGGAGTCAGGCATCATCTTCTTTGGAGGCACTGATCTCCGCGTACCTCTGTAGTTTTCAAAGGATGTGAGGCCTCCGGTCGCGATGAGGTGGAAAACAAGGTTTTTCTCTGTGATCTCCACAGGGGATTCAGACATCCTTTCGTCTTGGGAGATGCAAGACGAGCCTGCATTCAAATCACTGCAGGGATATCCGGCCTTATTTCGAGTCAGGGCTTCGCGGTGTCCATTCCACTTGAGGCCACAAACTCAGGGTCCCTCTCACATAGCTAGAGCTGAGAGAAGCCTCCTCTTGAGGTGCTTGTGGTAAGGTGGTATTCCTCTGGAGTTGAAGCCAGGGACTAACCTCTCATCTCGAGTTGATTTTTGGTCCCCGGAGCTCTTTCGTGTTGCTACAGTGACCTCAGGATCCCTCTAGCCTTGAAACAGTGTTCTTGGGGTTTCTCTGGAGTGCCATCAAGGAAATCAAGGCTCCTTTCATGTGTGATGTGCAACACGGAATTGCTTTTAATGCAGTCCAGGGGAATCGGGCCTCATCTTGCGGCGAGGGGGAATTCTCACGGTTTTTCTCGAGTTGCGGCGGGAACCTGGGGTATATTCTCGAGTTACGATGGGGATGGCCCATCCACACACGTGTTTGTTCAGCGAAGTCAGGACTCCTGCCTAGTTGTGAGGGACAACTCGGGATTCTCCTCGAGGCTTGGCAGGGCAATTGGGACGCCTCTCCAGCTGAGGCGGGAGACCAAGGGTCCCTTTCCATGTGCCACAGGAATCCTGGGACTCCTAAGAAGTTTCACGAGGAGTCAGGCATCGTCTCCTTTGGAGGCACTGATCTCCGCGTACCTCTGGAGTTTTCAAAGGATGTGAGGCCTCCGGTCGCGATGATTTGGGGAACTAGGTCTTTCTCTGTGGTCTCCACAGGGGATTCAGACATCCTTTCGTCTTGGGAGATGCAAGACGAGCCTGCATTCAAGTCACTGCAGGGATATCCGGCCTTATTTCGAGTCAGGGCATCGCGGTGTCCATTCCACTTGAGGCCACAAACTCAGGGTCCCTCTCACATAGCTAGAGCTGAGAGAAGACTCCTCTTGAGGTGCTTGTGGTAAGGTGGTATTCCTCTGGAATCGAAGCCAGGGACTAACCTCTCATCTCGAGTTGATTTTTGGTCCACGGAGCTCTTACGTGTGGCTACAGTGACCTCAGGATCCCTCTAGCCTTGAAACAGTGTTCTTGGGGTTTCTCTGGAGTGCCATCAAGGAAATCAAGGCTCCTTTCATGTGTGATGTGCAACACGAAATTGCTGTGCACGCAGTGCAGGGGAATCGGGCCTCATCTTGCGGCGAGGGGGAAGTCTCATGGTTTTTCTTGAGTTGCGGCGGGAACCTGGGGTATATTCTCGAGTTACGACGGGGATGGCCCTTCCACCCACGTGTTTGTTCAGGGACGTCAGAACTCCTGCCTAGTTGCGAGGGACAACTCGGGATACTCCTCGAGGCTTGGCAGGGCATTTGGGACGCCTCTCCAGCTGAGGCGGGAGACCAAGTGTCCCTTTCCACGTGCCACAGTAATCCTGGGACTCCTATCAAGTTTCACGAGGAGTCAGGCATCGTCTTCTTTGGAGGCACTGATCTCCGCGTACCTCTGGAGTTTTCAAAGGATGTGAGGCCTCCGGTCGCGATGAGGTGGGGAACTAGGTCTTTCTCTGTGGTCTCCACAGGGGATTCAGACATCCTTTCGTCTTGGGAGATGCAAGACGAGCCTGCATTCAAGTCACTGCAGGGATATCCGGCCTTATTTCGAGTCAGGGCGTCGCGGTGTCCATTCCACTTGAGGCCACAAACTCAGGGTCCCTCTCACATAGCTAGAGCTGAGAGAAGCCTCCTCTTGAGGTGCTTGTGGTAAGGTGGTATTCCTCTGGAGTCGAAGCCAGGGACTAACCTCTCATCTCGAGTTGATTTTTGGTCCACGGAGCTCTTTCGTGTTGCTACAGTGACCTCAGGATACCTCTAGCCTTGAAACAGTGTTCTTGGGGTTTCTCTGGAGTGCCATCAAGGAAATCAAGGCTCCTTTCATGTGTGATGTGCAACACGGAATTGCTCTGCACGCAATGCAGGGGAATCGGGCCTCATCTCACGGCGAGGGGGAAGTCTCATGGTTTTTCTCGAGTTGCGGCGGGAACCTGGGGTATATTCTCGAGTTACGACGGGGATGGCCCTTCCACCCATGTGTTTGTTCAGCGACGGCAAGACTCCTGCCTAGTTGCGAGGGACAACTCGGGATTCTCCTCGAGGCTTGGCAGGGCAATTGGTACGCCTCTCCAGCTGAGGCGGGAGACCAAGTGTCCCTTTCCTCGTGCCACAGGAATACTGGGACTCCTATCAAGTTTCACGAGGAGTCAGGCATCATCTCCTTTGGAGGCACTGTTCTCCGCGTACCTCTGGAGTTTTCAAAGGATGTGAGGCCTCCGGTCAAGATGAGGTGGGGAACTAGGTCTTTCTCTGTGGTCTCCACAGGGGATTCAGACATCCTTTCATCTTGGGAGATGCAAGACGAGCCTGCATTCAAGTCACTGCAGGGATATCCGGCCTTATTTCGCATCAGGGCATCACAGTGTCCATTCCACTTGAGGCCGCAAACTCAGGGTCCCTCTCACATAGCTAGAGCTGAGAGAAGCCTCCTCTTGAGGTGCTTGTGGTAAGGTGGTATTCCTCTGGAGTCGAAGCCAGGGACTAACCTCTCATCTCGAGTTGATTTTTGGTCCACGGAGCTCTTTCGTGTTGCTACAGTGACCTCAGGATCCCTCTAGCCTTGAAACAGTGTTCTTGGGGTTTCTCTGGAGTGCCATCAAGGAAATCAAGGCTCCTTTCATGTGTGATGTGCAACACGAAACTGCTCTGCACGCAGTGCAGGGGAATCGGGCCTCATCTTGCGGCGAGGGGGAAGTCTCATGGTTTTTCTCGAGGTGCGGTGGGAACCTGGGGTATATTCTCGAGTTACAATGGGGATGGCCCTTCCACACCCGTGTTTGTCCAGCGACGTCAGGACTCCTGCCTAGTTGCGAGGGACAACTCGGAATTCTCCTCGAGGCTTGGCAGGGCAATTGTGACGCCTCTCCAGCTGAGGCGGGAGACCAAGGGTCCCTTTCCACGTGCCACAGGAATCCTGGGACTCCTAAGAAGTTTTCCGACGAGTCAGGCATCGTCTCCTTTGGAGGCACTGATCTCCGCGTACCTCTGGAGTTTTCAAATAATGTGAGGCCTCCGGTCGCGATGAGGTGGGGAACTAGGTCTTTCTCTGTGGTCTCCACAGGGGAATCTGACATCCTTTCATCTTGGGAGATGCAAGACGAGCCTGCATTCAAGTCCCTGCAGGGATATCCGGCCTTATTTCGAGTCAGGGCATCGCAGTGTCCATTCCACTTGAGGCCGCAAAATCAGGGTCCCTCTCACATACCTAGAGCTGAGAGAAGCCTCCTCTTGAGGTGCTTGTGGTAAGGTGGTATTCCTCTGGAGTCGAAGCCAGGGACTAACCTCTCATCTCGAGTTGATTTTTGGTCCACGGAGCTCTTTCGTGTGGCTACAGTGACCTCAGGATCCCTCTAGCCTTGAAACAGTGTTCTTGGGGTTTCTCTGGAGTGCCATCAAGGAAATCAAGGCTCCTTTCATGTTTGATGTGCAACACGGAATTGCTTTGAATGCAGTGCAGGGGAATCGGGCCTCTTCTTGCCGCGAGGGGGAAGTCTCACGGTTTTTCTCGAGTTGCGGCGGGAACCTGGGGTATATTCTCGAGTTACGACGGGGATGGCCCTTCCACCCACGTGTTTGTTCAGCGACGTCAGGACTCCTGCCTAGTTGCGAGGGACAACTCGGGATTCTCCTCGAGGCTTGGCAGGGCAATTGGGACGCCTCTCCAGCTGAGGCGGGATACCAAGGGTCCCTTTCCATGTGCCACAGGAATCCTGGGACTCCTAAGAAGTTTCACGAGGAGTCAGGCATCGTCTCCTTTGGAGGCACTGATCTCCGCGTACCTCTGTAGTTTTCAAAGTATGTGAGGCCTCCGGTCGCGATGAGGTGGGGAACTCGGTCTTTCTCTGTGGTCTCCACAGGGGATTCAGACATCCTTTCGTCTTGGGAGATGCAAGACGAGCCTGCATTCAAGTCACTGCAGGGATATCCGGCCTTATTTTGTGTCAGGGCATCGCGGTGTCCATTCCATTTGAGTCTGCAAACTCAGGGTCCCTCTCACATAGCTAGAGCTGAGAGAAGCCTCCTCTTGAGGTGCTTGTGGTAAGGTGGTATTCCTCTGGAATCGAAGCCAGGGACTAACCTCTCATCTCGAGTTGATTTTTGGTCCACGGAGCTCTTTCGTGTTGCTACAGTGACCTCAGGATCCCTCTAGCCTTGAAACAGTGTTCTTGGGGTTTCTCTGGAGTGCCATCAAGGAAATCAAGGCTCCTTTCATGTGTGATGTGCAACACGGAATTGCTCTGCACGCAGTGCAGGGGAATCGGGCCTCATCTCGCGGCGAGGGGGAAGTCTCATGGTTTTTCTCGAGTTGCGGCGGGAACCTGGGGTATATTCTCGAGTTCCGACGGGGATGGCCCTTCCACAGAAGTGTTTGTTCAGCGACGGCAGGACTCCTGCCTAGTTGTGAGGGACAACTCGGGATTCTCCTCGAGGCTTGGCAGGGCAATTGGGACGCCTCTCCAGCTGAGGCGGGAGATCAAGGGTCCCTTTCCACGTGCCACAGGAATCTTGGGACTCCTATCAAGTTTCACGAGGAGTCAGGCATCGTGTCCTTTGGAGGCACTGATCTCCGCGTACCTCTGGAGTTTTCAAAGGATGTGAGGCCTCCGGTCGCGATGAGGTGGGGAACTAGGTCTTCTCTGTGGTCTCCACAGGGGATTCAGACATCCTTTCCTCTTGGGAGATGCAAGACGAGCCTGCATTCAAGTCACTGCAGGGATATCCGGCCTTATTTCGAGTCAGGGCATCGCGGTGTCCATTCCACTTGAGGCTGCAAACTCAGGGTCCCTCTCACATACCTAGAGCTGAGAGAAACCTCCTCTTGAGGTGCTTGTGGTAAGGTGGTTTCCTTTGGAGTCGAAGCCAGGGACTAACCTCTCATCTCGAGTTGATTTTTGGTCCACGGAGCTCTTTTGTGTTTCTACAGTGACCTCAGGATCCCTCTAGCCTTGAAATAGTGTTCTTGGGGTTTCTCTGGAGTGCCATCAAGGAAATCAAGGCTCCTTTCATGTTTGATGTGAAACACGGAATTGCTTTTAATGCAGTGCAGGGAAATCGGGCCTCATCTTGCGGCGAGGGGGAAGCCTCATGGTTTTTCTCGAGTTGCGGCGGGAACCTGGGGTATATTCTCGAGTTACGACGGGGATGGCCCTTCCACCCACGTGTTTGTTCAGGGACGTCAGAACTCCTGCCTAATTGCGAGGGACAACTCGGGATTCTCCTCGAGGCTTGGCAGGGCATTTGGGACGCCTCTCCAGCTGAGGCGGGAGACCAAGTGTCCCTTTCCACGTGCCACAGGAATCCTGGGACTCCTATCAAGTTTCACGAGGAGTCAGGCATCGTCTTCTTTGGAGGCACTGATCTCTGCGTACCTCTGTAGTTTTCAAAGGATGTGAGGCCTCCGTTCGCGATGAGGTGGGGAACTAGGTTTTTCTCTGTGGTCTCCACAGGGGATTCAGACATCCTTTAGTCTTGGGAGATGCAAGACGAGCCTGCATTCAAGTCACTGCAGGGATATTCGGCCTTATTTCGAGTCAGGGCGTCGCGGTGTCCATTCCACTTGAGGCCACAAACTCAGGGTCCCTCTCACATACCTAGAGCTGAGAGAAGCCTCCTCTTGAGGTGCTTGTGGTAAGGTGGTATTCCTCTGGAGTCGAAGCCAAGGACTAACCTCTCATCTCCAGTTGATTTTTGGTCCACGGAGCTCTTTCGTGTTGCTACAGTGACCTCAGGATGCCTGTAGCCTTGAAACAGTGTTCTTGGGGTTTCTCTGGAGTGCCATCAAGGAAATCAAGGCTCCTTTCATGTGTGATGTGCAACACGGAATTGCTCTGCACGCAGTGCAGGGGAATCGGGCCTCATCTCGCGGCGAGGGGGAAGTCTCATGGTTTTTCTCGAGTTGCGGCGGGAACCTGGGGTATATTCTCGAGTTACGACGGGGATGGCCCTTCCACCCACGTGTTTGTTCAGCGACGTCAGGACTCCTGCCTAGTTGCGAGGGACACCCCGGGATTCTCCTCGAGGCTTGGCAGGGCAATTGGAACGCCTCTCCAGCTGAGGCGGGAGACCAAGGGTCCCTTTCCACGTGCCACAGGAATCCTGGGATTCCTATCAAGTTTCACGAGGAGTCAGGCATCGTCTCCTTTGGAGGCACTGATCTCCGCGTACCTCTGGAGTTTTCAAAGGATGTGAGGCCTCTGGTCGCGATGAGGTGGGGAACTAGGTCTTTCTCTGTGGTCTCCACAGGGGATTCAGACATCCTTTCGTCTTGGGAGATGCAAGACTAGCCTGCATTCAATTCACTGCAGGGATATCCGGCCTTATTTCGATTCAGGGCATCGCGGTGTCTATTCCACTTGAGGCCTCAAACTCAGGGTCCCTGTCACATACCTAGAGCTGAGAGAAGCCTCCTCTTGAGGTGCTTGTGGTAAGGTGGTATTCCTCTGGAGTCGAAGCCAGTGACTAACCTCTCATCTCGAGTTGATTTTTGGTCCCCGGAGCTCTTTCGTGTTGCTACAGTGACCTCAGGATCCCTCTAGCCTTGAAACAGTGTTCTTGGGGTTTCTCAGGAGTGCCATCAAGGAAATCAAGGCTCCTTTCATGTGTGGTGTGCAGCACGGAATTGCTCTGCACGCAGTGCAGGGGAATCGGGCCTCATCTCGCAGCGAGGGGGAAATCTCATGGTTTTTCTCGAGTTGCGGTGGGAACCTGGGGTATATTCTCGAGTTACGACAGGGATGGCCCTTCCACACACGTGTTTGTTCAGCGACGTCAGGACTCCTGCCTAGTTGCGAGGCACACCCCGGGATTCTCCTCGAGACTTGGCAGGGCAATTGGCACGCCTCTCCAGCTGAGGCGGGAGACCAAGGGTCCCTTTCCACGTGCCACAGGATTCCTGGGATTCCTCTCAAGTTTCACGAGGCGTCAGGCATCGTCTCCTTTGGAGGCACTGATCTCCGTGTACCTCTGGAGTTTTCAAAGGATGTGAGGCCTCCGGTCACGATGAGGTGGGGAACTAGGTCTTTCTCTGTGGTCTCCACAGGAGATTCAGACATCCTTTCGTCTTCGAAGATGCAAGACGAGCTTGCATTCTAGTCACTGAAGGGATATCCGGCATTATTTCGAGTCAGGGCATCGAGGTGTCCATTCCACTTGTGGCCGCAAACTCAGGGTCCCTCTCACATACCTAGAGCTGAGAGAAGCCTCCTCTTGAGGTGCTTGTGGTAAGGTGGTATTCCTCTGGAGTCGAAGCCAAGGACTAACCTCTCATCTCCAGTTGATTTTTGGTCCACGGAGCTCTTTCGTGTTGCTACAGTGACCTCAGGATGCCTGTAGCCTTGAAACAGTGTTCTTGGGGTTTCTCTGGAGTGCCATCAAGGAAATCAAGGCTCCTTTCATGTGTGATGTGCAACACGGAATTGCTCTGCACGCAGTGCAGGGGAATCGGGCCTCATCTCGCGGCTAGGGGGAAGTCTCATGGTTTTTCTCGAGTTGCGGCGGGAACCTGGGGTATATTCTCGAGTTACGACGGGGATGGCCCTTCCACCCACGTGTTTGTTCAGCGACGGCAGGACTCCTGCCTAGTTGCGAGGGACAACTCGGGATTCTCCGCGAGGCTTGGCAGGGCAATTGGAACGCCTCTCCAGCTGAGGCGGGAGACCAAGGGTCCCTTTCCACGTGCCACAGGAATCCTGGGACTCCTATCAAGTTTCACGAGGAGTCAGGCATCGTGTCCTTTGGAGGCACTGATCTCCGCGTACCTCTGGAGTTTTCAAAGGATGTGAGGCCTCCGGTCACGATGAGGTGGGGAACTAGGTCTTTCTCTGTGGTCTCCACAGGGGATTCAGACATCCTTTCGTCTTGGGAGATGCAAGACTAGCCTGCATTCAATTCACTGCAGGGATATCCGGCATTATTTCGAGTCAGGGCATCGCGGTGTCTATTCCACTTGAGGCCTCAAACTCAGGGTCCCTCTCACATACCTAGAGCTGAGAGAAGCCTCCTCTTGAGGTGCTTGTGGTAAGGTGGTATTCCTCTGGAGTCGAAGCCAGGGACTAACCTCTAATCTCCAGTTGATTTATGGTCCACGGAGCTCTTTCGTGTTGCTACAGTGACCTCAGGATCCCTCTAGCCTTGAAACAGTGTTCTTGGGGTTTCTCTGGAGTGCCATCAAGGAAATCAAGGCCCCTTTCATGTGTGATGTGCAACACGGAATTGCTCTGCACGCAGTGCAGGGGAATCGGGCCTCATCTCGCGGCGAGGGGGAAGTCTCATGGTTTTTCTCGAGTTGCGGCGGGAACCTGGGGTATATTCTCGAGTTACGACGGGGATGGCCCTTCCACACACGTGTTTGTTCAGCGACGGCAGGACTCCTGCCTAGTTGCGAGGGACAACTCGGGATTCTCCTCGAGGCTTGGCAGGGCAATTGGGACGCCTCTCCAGCTGAGGCGGGAGACCAAGGGTCCCTTTCCACGTGCCACAGGAATCCTGGGACTCCTAAGAAGATTCACGAGGAGTCAGGCATCGTCTCCTTTGGAGGCACTGATCTCCGCGTACCTCTGGAGTTTTCAAAGGATGTGAGGCCTCCGGTCGCGATGAGGTGGGGAACTAGGTCTTTCTCTGTGGTCTCCACAGGGGAATCAGACATCCTTTCATCTTGGGAGATGCAAGACGAGCCTGCATTCAAGTCACTGCAGGGATATCCGGCGTTATTTCGAGTCAGGGCATCGCAGTGTCCATTCCACTTGAGGCCGCAAAATCAGGGTCCCTCTCACATAGCTAGAGCTGAGAGAAGCCTCCTCTTGAGGTGCTTGTGGTAAGGTGGTATTCCTCTGGAGTCGAAGCCAGGGACTAACCTCTCATCTCGAGTTGATTTTTGGTCCACGGAGCTCTTTCTTATTGCTACAGTGACCTCAGGATCCCTCTAGCCTTGAAACAGTGTTCTTGGGGTTTCTCTGGAGTGCCATCAAGGAAATCAAGGCTCCTTTCATGTTTGATGTGCAACACGGAATTGCTTTGAATGCAGTGCAGGGGAATCGGGCCTCATCTTGCGGTGAGGGGGAAGTCTCACGGTTTTTCTCGAGTTGCGGCGGGAACCTGGGGTATATTCTCGAGTTACGACGGGGATGGCCCTTCCACCCACGTGTTTGTTCAGCGACGTCAGGACTCCTGCCTAGTTGCGAGGGACAACTCGGGATTCTCCTCGAGGCTTGGCAGGGCAATTGGGACGCCTCTCCAGCTGAGGCGGGAGACCAAGTGTCCCTTTCCACGTGCCACAGGAATCCTGGGACTCCTATCAAGTTTCACGAGGAGTCAGGCATCGTCTCCTTTGGAGGCACTGATCTCCGCGTACCTCTGTAGTTTTCAAAGGATGTGAGGCCTCCGGTCGCGATGAGGTGGGGAACTAGGTTTTTCTCTGTGGTCTCCACAGGGGAATCAGACATCGTTTCGTCTTGGGAGATGCAAGACGAGCCTGCATTCAAGTCACTGCAGGGATATTCGGCCTTATTTCGAGTCAGGGCGTCGCGGTGTCCATTCCACTTGAGGCCACAAACTCAGGGTCCCTCTCACATAGCTAGAGCTGAGAGAAGCCTCCTCTTGAGGTGCTTGTGGTAAGGTGGTATTCCTCTGGAGTCGAAGCCAGGGACTAACCTCTCATCTCGAGTTGATTTTTGGTCCACGGAGCTCTTTCGTGTTGCTACAGTGACCTCAGGATCCCTCTAGCCTTGAAACAGTGTTCTTGGGGTTTCTCTGGAGTGCCATCAAGGAAATCAAGGCTCCTTTCATGTGTGATGTGCAACACGGAATTGCTCTGCACGCAGTGCAGGGGAATCGGGCCTCATCTCGCGGCGAGGGGGAAGTCTCATGGTTTTTCTCGAGTTGGGGCGGGAACCTGGGGTATATTCTTGAGTTACGACGGGGATGGCCCTTCCAACCACGTGTTTGTTCAGCGACGTCAGGACTCCTGCCTACTTGCGAGGGACAACTCGGGATTCTCCTCGAGGCTTGGCAGGGCAATTGGGACGCCTCTGCAGCTGAGGCATGAGACCAAGGGTCCCTTTCCACGTGCCACAGGAATCCTGGGACTCCTATCAAGTTTCACGAGGAGTCAGGCATCGTCTCCTTTGGAGGCACTGATCTCCGCGTACCTCTGGAGTTTTCAAAGGATGTGAGGCCTCCGGTCAAGATGAGGTGGGGAACTAGGTCTTTCTCTGTGGTCTCCACAGGGGATTCAGACATCCTTTCGTCTTGGGAGATGTAAGACGAGCCTGCATTCAAGTCACTGCAGGGATATCCGGCCTTATTTCGAGTCAGGGCATTGCGGTGTCCATTCCACTTGAGGCCGCAAACTCAGGGTCCCTCTCACATACCTAGAGCTGAGAGAAGCCTCCTCTTGAGGTGCTTGTGGTAAGGTGGTTTCCTCTGGAGTCGAAGCCAGGGACTAACCTCTCATCTCGAGTTGATTTTTGGTCCACGGAGCTCTTTCGTGTTGCTACAGTGACCTCAGGATCCCTCTAGCCTTGAAACAGTGTTCTTGGGGTTTCTCTGGAGTGCCATCAAGGAAATCAAGGCTCCTTTCATGTGTGATGTGCAACACGGAATTGCTCTGCATGCAGAGCAGGGGAATCGGGCCTCATCTCGCGGCGAGGGGGAAGTCTCATGGTTTTTCTCGAGTTGCGGCGGGAACCTGGGGTATATTCTCGAGTTACGACGGGGATGGCCCTTCCACACACGTGTTTGTTCAGCGACGGCAGGACTCCTGCCTAGTTGCGAGGGACAACTCGGGATTCTCCTCGAGGCTTGGCAGGGCAATTGGGACGCCTCTCCAGCTGAGGCGGGAGACCAAGGGTCCCTTTCCACGTGCCACAGGAATCCTGGGACTCCTTACAAGTTTCACGAGGAGTCAGGCATCGTCTCCTTTGGAGGCACTGATCTCTGCATACCTCTGGAGTTTTCAAAGGATGTGAGGCCTCCGGTCGCGATGAGGTGGGGAACTAGGTCTTTCTCTGTGGTCTCCACAGGGGATTCAGACATCCTTTCGTCTTGGGAGATGCAAGAGGAGCCTGTATTCAAGTCACTGCAGGGATATCCGGCCTTATTTCGAGTCAGGGCATCGCGGTGTCCATTCCACTTGAGGCCACAAATTCAGGGTCCCTCTCACATAGCTAGAGCTGAGAGAAGACTCCTCTTGAGGTGCTTGTCGTAAGGTGGTATTCCTCTGGAGTCGAAGCCAGTGACTAACCTCTCATCTCGAGTTGATTTTTGGTCCACGGAGCTCTTTCGTGTTGCTACAGTGACCTCAGGATCCCTCTAGCCTTGAAACAGTGTTCTTGGGGTTTCTCTGGAGTGCCATCAAGGAAATCAAGGCTCCTTTCATCTGTGATGTGCAACACGGAATTGCTCTGCACGCAGTGCAGGGGAATCGGGCCTCATCATGCGGCGAGGGGGAAGTCTCATGGTTTTTCTCGAGTTGTGGCGGGAACCTGGGGTATATTCTCGAGTTACGACGGGGATGGCCCTTCCACCCACGTGTTTGTTCAGGGACGTCAGGACTCCTGCCTAGTTGCGAGGGACAACTCAGGATTCTCCTCGAGGCTTGGCAGGGCTTTGGGACGCCTCTGCAGCTGAGGCGGGAGACCAAGTGTCCCTTTCCACGTGCCACAGTAATCCTGGGACTCCTATCAAGTTTCACGAGGAGTCAGGCATCGTCTTCTTTGGAGGCACTGATCTCCGCGTACCTCTGGAGTTTTCAAAGGATGTGAGGCCTCCGGTTGCGATGAGGTGGGGAACTAGGATTTTCTCTGTGGTCTCCACAGGGGATTCAGACATCCTTTCGTCTTGGGAGATGCAAGACGAGCCTGCATTCAAGTCACTGCAGGGATATCCGGCCTTATTTCGAGTCAGGGCGTCCCGGTGTCCATTCCACTTGAGGCCACAAACTCAGGGTCCCTCTCACATAGCTAGAGCTGAGAGAAGCCTCCTCTTGAGGTGCTTGTGGTAAGGTGGTATTCCTCTGGAGTCGAAGCCAGGGACTAACCTCTGATCTCGAGTTGATTTTTGGTCCACGGAGCTCTTTCGTGTTGCTACAGTGACCTCAGGATCCCTCTAGCCTTGAAACAGTGTTCTTGGGGTTTCTCTGGAGTGCCATCAAGGAAATCAAGGCTCCTTTCATGTGTGATGTGCAACACGGAATTGCTCTGCACGCAGTGCAGGGGAATCGGGCCTCATCTCACGGCGAGGGGGAAGTCTCATGGTTTTTCTCCAGTTGCGGCGGGAATCTGAGGTATATTCTCGAGTTACGATGGGGATGGCCCTTCCACACAAGTGTTTGTTCAGCGACGGCAGGACTCCTGCCTAGTTGCGAGGGACAACTCTGGATTCTCCTCGAGGCTTGGCAGGGCAATTGGGACGCCTCTCCAGCTGAGGCGGGAGACCAAGGGCCCCTTTCCACGTTCCACAGGAATCCTGGGACTCCTATCAAGTTTCACGAGGAGTCAGGCATCGTCTCCTTTGGAGGCACTGATCTCCGCGTACCTCTGGAGTTTTCAAAGGATGTGAGGCCTCCGGTCGCGATGAGGTGGGGAACTAGGTTTTTCTCTGTGGTCTCCACAGGGGATTCAGACATCCTTTCGTCTTGGGAGATGCAAGACGAGCCTGCATTCAAGTCACTGCAGGGATATCCGGCCTTATTTCGAGTCAGGGCGTCGCGGTGTCCATTCCACTTGAGGCCACAAACTCAGGGTCCGTCTCACATAGCTAGAGCTGAGAGAAGCCTCCTCTTGAGGTGCTTGTGGTAAGGTGGTATTCCTCTGGAGTCGAAGCCAGGGACTAACCTCTCATCTCGAGTTGATTTTTGGTCCACGGAGCTCTTTCGTGTTGCTACAGTGACCTCAGGATCCCTCTAACCTTGAAACAGTGTTCTTGGGGTTTCTCTGGAGTGCCATCAAGGAAATCAAGGCTCCTTTCTTGTGTGATGTGCAACACGGAATTACTCTGCACGCAGTGCAGGGGAATCGGGCCTCATCTCACGGCGAGGGGGAAGTCTCATGGTTTTTCTCCAGTTGCGGCGGGAACCTGGAGTATATTCTCGAGTTACGATGGGGATGGCCCTTCCACACAAGTGTTTGTTCAGCGACGGCAGGACTCCTGCCTAGTTGCGAGGAACAACTCGGGATCCTCCTCGAGGGTTGGCAGGGCAATTGGGACGCTTCTCCAGCTGAGGCGGGAGACCAAGGGCCCCTTTCCAAGTGCCACAGGAATCCTGGGACTCCTATCAAGTTTCACGAGGAGTCAGGCATCGTCTCCTTTGGAGGCACTGATCTCCGCGTACCTCTAGAGTTTTCAAAGGATATGAGGCCTCCGGTCGCGATGAGGTGGGGAACTAGGTCTTTCTCTGTGTTCTCCACAGGGGATTCAGACATCCTTTCATCTTGGGAGATGCAAGACGAGCCTGCATTCAAGTCACTGCAGGGATATCCGGCGTTATTTCGCGTCAGGGCATCGCAGTGTCCATTCCACTTGAGGCCGCAAAATCAGGGTCCCTCTCACATAGCTAGAGCTGAGAGAAGCCTCCTCTTGAGGTGCTTGTGGTAAGGTGGTTTCCTCTGGAGTCGAAGCCAGGGACTAACCTCTCATCTCGAGTTGATTTTTGGTCCACGGAGCTCTTTCGTGTTGCTACAGTGACCTCAGGATCCCTCTAGCCTTGAAACAGTGTTCTTGGGTTTTCTCTGGAGTGCCATCAAGGAAATCAAGGCTCCTTTCATGTGTGATGTGCAACACGGAATTGCTCTGCACGCAGTGCAGGGGAATCGGGCCTCATCTCGCGGCGAGGGGGAAGTCTCATGGTTTTTCTCGAGTTGCGGTGGGAACCTGGGGTATATTCTCGAGTTACGACGGGGATGGCCCTTCCACCCACGTGTTTGTTCAGCCACGTCAGGACTCCTGCCTAGTTGCGAGGGACAACTCGGGATTCTCCTCGAGGCTTGGCAAGGCAATTGGGACGCCTCTCCAGCTGAGGCAGGAGACCAATTGTCCCTTTCCACGTGCCACAGGAATCCTGGGACTCCTATCAAGTTTCACGAGGAGTCAGGCATCGTCTGCTTTGGACGCACTGATCTCCGCGTACCTCTGGAGTTTTCAAAGGATGTGAGGCCTCCGGTCGCCATGAGGTGGGGAACTAGGTCTTTCTCTGTGGTCACATCAAAGGATTCAGACATCCTTTCATCTTGGGAGATGCAAGACGAGCCTGCATTTAAGTCACTGCAGGGATATCCGGCCTTATTTCGAGTCAGGGCATCGCGGTGTCCTTTCCACTTGAGGCCGCAAACTCAGGGTCCCTCTCACATACCTAGAGCTGAGAGAAGCCTCCTCTTGAGGTGCTTGTGGTAAGGTGGTATTCCTCTGGAGTCGAAGCCAGGGACTAACCTCTCATCTCGAGTTGATTTTTGGTCCATGGAGCTCTTTCGTGTTGCTACAGTGACCTCAGGATCCCTCTAGCCTTGAAACAGTGTTCTTGGGGTTTCTCTGGAGTGCCATCAAGGAAATCAAGGCTCCTTTCATGTGTGATGTGCAACACGGAATTGCTCTGCACGCAGTGCAGGGGAATCAGGCCTCATCTCCCGGCGAGGGGGAAGTCTCATGGTTTTTCTCGAGTTGCGGCGGGAACCTGGGATATATTCGCGAGTTAAGACGGGGATGGCCCTTCCACACACGTGTTTGTTCAGCGACGTCAGGACTCCTGCCTAGTTGCGAGGGACAACTCGGGATTCTCCTCGAGGCTTGGCAGGGCAATTGGAACGCCTCTCCAGCTGAGGCGGGAGACCAAGGGTCCCTTTCCACGTGCCACAGGAATCCTGGGACTCCTATCAAGTTTCACGAGGAGTCAGGCATCGTCTCCTTTGGAGGCACTGATCTCCGCGTACCTCTGGAGTTTTCAAAGGATTTGAGGCCTCCGGTCGCGATGAGGTGGGGAACTAGGTCTTTCTCTGTGGTCTCCACAGGGGATTCAGACATCCTTTCATCTTGGGAGATGCAAGACGAGCTGGCATTCAAGTCACTGCAGAGATATCCGGGCTTATTTCGAGTCAGGGCATCGCGGTGTCCATTCCACTTGAGGCCGCAAACTCAGGGTCCCTCTCCCATACCTAGAGCTGAGAGAAGCCTCCTCTTGAGGTGCTTGTGGTAAGGTGGTATTCCTCTGCAGTCGAAGCCAGGGACTAACCTCTCATCTCGAGTTGATTTTTGGTCCATGAAGTTCTTTCGTGTTGCTACAGTGACCTCAGGATCCCTCTAGCCTTGAAACAGTGTTCTTGAGGTTTCTCTGGAGTGCCATCAAGGAAATCAAAGCTCCTTTCATGCGTGATGTGCAACACGGAATTGCTCTGCATGCAGTGCAGGGGAATCGGGCCTCATCTCGCGGCGAGGGGGAAGTCTCATGGTTTTTCTCGAGTTGCGACGGGAACCTGGGGTATATTCTCGAGTTACGACGGGGATGGCCCTTCCACCCACGTGTTTGTTCAGCCTCGTCAGGATTCCCGCCTAGTTGCGAGGGACAACTCGGGATTCTCCTCGAGGCTTGGCAGGGCAATTGGGACGCCTCTCCAGCTGAGGCGGGAGACCAAGGGTCCCTTTCCACGTGCCACATGAATCCTGGGACTCCTATCAATTTCACGAGGAGTCAGGCATCGTCTCCTTTGGAGGCACTGATCTCCGCGTATCTCTGAAGTTTTCAAAGGATGTGAGGCCTCCGGTCGCGATGAGGTGTGGAACTAGGTCTTTCTCTGTTGTCTCCACAGGCGATACAGACATCCTTTTATCTTGGGAGATGCAAGACGAGCCTGCATTCAAGTCACTGCAGGGATAACCGGCCTGATTTTGAGTCAGGGCATCGTGGTGTCCATTCCACTTGAGGCCGCAAACCCAGGGTCCCTCTCACATACCTAGAGCTGAGAGAAGCCTCCTCTTGAGGTGCTTGTGGTAAGGTGGTATTGCTCTGGACTCGAAGCCAGGGACTAACCCCTCATCTCGAGTTGATTTCTGGTCCACGGAGCTCTTTCGTGTTGCTACAGTGACCTCAGGATGCCTCTAGCCTTGAAACAGTGTTCTTGGGGTTTCTCTGGAGTGCCATCAAAGAAATCAAGGCTCCTATCATGTGTGATGTGCAACACGGAATTGCTCTGCACGCAGTGCAGGGGAATCGAACCTCATTTTACGGCGAGGGGGAAGTCTCATGGTTTTTCTCGAGTTGCGGCAGGAACCTGGGGTATATTCTCGAGTTACGATGGGGATGGCCCTTCCACACCCGTGTTTGTTCAGGGACGTCAGGACTCCTGCCTAGTTGCGAGGGACAACTCGGGATTCTCCTCGAGGCTTGGCAGGGCAATTGGGACGCCTCTCCAGCTGAGGCGGGAGATCAAGGGTCCCCTTCCACGTGCCACAGGAATCCTGGGACTCCTATCAAGTTTCACGAGGAGTCAGGCATCGTCTCCTTCGGCGGCAAGGATCTCCGCATACCTCTGGAGTTTACAAAGGATGTGAGGCCTCCGGTCGCGATGAGGTGGGTAACTAGGTCTTTCTCTGTGGTCTCCACAGGGGATTCAGACATCCTTTCGTCTTGGGAGATGCAAGACGAGCCTGCATTCAAGTCACTGCAGGGATATCCGGCCTTATTTCGCGTCAGGGTATCGCGGTGTCCATTCCACTTGAGGCCGCAAACTCAGGGTCCCTCTCACATACCTAGAGCTGAGAGAAGCCTCCTCTTGAGGTGCTTGTGGTAAGGTGGTATTTCTCTGGAGTCGAAGTCAGGTACTAACCTCTCATCTCGAGTTGATTTTTGGTCCACGGAGCTCTTTCGTGTGGCTACAGTGACCTCAGGATCCCTCTAGCCTTGAAACAGTGTTCTTGGGGTTTCTCTGGAGTGCCATCAGGGAAATCAAGGCTCCTTTCATGTGTGATGTTCAACACGGAATTGCTCTGCACGCAGTGCAGGGGAATCGGGCCTCATCTCGCGGCGAGGGGGAAGTCTCATGGTTTTTCTCGAGTTGCGGCGGGAACCTGGGGTATATTCTCGAGTTACGACGGGGATGGCCCTTCCACACACGTGTTTGTTCAGCGACGTCAGGACTCCTGCCTAGTTGCGAGGGACAACTCGGGATTCTCCTCGAGGCTTGGCAGGGCAATTGGGACGCCTCTCCAGCTGAGGCGGGAGACCAAGGGTCCCTTTCCACGTGCCACAGGAATCCTGGGACTCCTATCAAGTTTCACGAGGAGTCAGGCATCGTCTCCTTTGGACGCACTGATCTCCGTGTACCTCTGGAGTTTTCAAAGGATGTGAGGCCTCCGGTCAAGATGAGGTGGGGAACTAGGTCTTTTTCTGTGGTCTCCACAGGGGATTCAGACATCCTTTCGTCTTGGGAGATGCAAGACGAGCCTGCATTCAAGTCACTGCAGGGATATCCGGCCTTATTTCGAGTCAGGGCATCGCGGTGTCCATTCCACTTGAGGCCGCAAACTCAGGGTCCCTCTCACATACCTAGAGCTGAGAGAAGCCTCCTCTTGAGGTGCTTGTGGTAAGGTGGTATTCCTCTGAAGTCGAATCCAGGAACTAACCTCTCATCTCGAGTTGATTTTTCGTCCACAGAGCTCTTTCTTGTTGCTACAGTGACCTCAGGATCCCTCTAGCCTTGAAACAGTGTTCTTGGGGTTTCTCTGGAGTGCCATCAAGGAAATCAAGGCTCCTTTCATGTGTGATGTGCAACACGGAATTGCTCTGCACGCAGTGCAGGGGAATCGGGCCTCATCCCGCGGCGAGGGGGAAGTCTCATGGTTTTTCTCGAGTTGCGGCGGGAACCTGGGGTATATTCTCGAGTTACGACGGGGATGGCCCTTCCACACACGTGTTTGTTCAGCGACGGCAGGACTCCTGCGTAGTTGCGAGGGACAACTCGGGATTCTCCTCGAGGCTTGGCAGGGCAATTGGGACGCCTCTCCAGCTGAGGCGGGAGACCAAGGGTCCCTTTCCACGTGCCACAGGAAACCTGGGACTCCTATCAAGTTTGACGAGGAGTCAGGCATCGTCTCCTTTGGAGGCAAGGATCTCCGCATACCTCTGGACTTTACAAAGGATGTGAGGCCTCCGGTCGCGATGAGGTGGGTAACTAGGTCTTTCTCTGTGGTCTCCACAGGGGATTCAGACATCCTTTCGTCTTGGGAGATGCAAGACGAGCCTGCATTCAAGTCACTGCAGGGATATCCGGCCTTATTTCGCGTCAGGGTATCGCGGTGTCCATTGCACTTGAGGCCGCAAACTCAGGGTCCCTCTCACATACCTAGAGCTGAGAGAAGCTTCCTCTTGAGATGCTTGTGGTAAGGTGGTATTCCTCTGGAGTCGAAGCCAGGGACTAACCTCTCATCTCGAGTTGATTTTTGGTCCACGGAGCTCTTTCCTGTTGCTACAGTGACCTCAGGATCCCTCTAGCCTTGAAACAGTGTTCTTGGGGTTTCTCTGGAGTGCCATCAGGGAAATTAAGGCTCCTTTCATGTGTGATGTTCAACACGGAATTACTCTGCACGCAGTGCAGGGGAATCTGGCCTCATCTCGCGGCGAGGGGGAAGTCTCATGGTTTTTCTCGAGTTGCGGCGGGAACCTGGGGTATATTCTCGAGTTACGACGGGGATGGCCCTTCCACACACGTGTTTGTTCAGCGACGTCAGGACTCCTGCCTAGCTGCGAGGGACAACTCGGGATTCTCCTCGAGGCTTGGCAGGGCAATTGGGACGCCTCTCCAGCTGAGGCGGGAGACCAAGGGTCCCTTTCCACGTGCCACAGGAATCCTGGGACTCCTATCAATTTCACGAGGTGTCAGGCATCGTCTCCTTTGGAGGCACTGATCTCCGCGTATCTCTGAAGTTTTCAAAGGATGTGAGGCCTCCGGTCGCGATGAGGTGTGGAACTAGGTCTTTCTCTGTTGTCTCCACAGGCGATACAGACATCCTTTTATCTTGGGAGATGCAAGACGAGCCTGCATTCAAGTCACTGCAGGGATAACCGGCCTGATTTTGAGTCAGGGCATCGCGGTGTCCATTCCACTTGAGGCCGCAAACCCAGGGTCCCTCTCACATACCTAGAGCTGAGAGAAGCCTCCTCTTGAGGTGCTTGTGGTAAGGTGGTATTGCTCTGGACTCGAAGCCAGGGACTAACCCCTCATCTCGAGTTGATTTCTGGTCCACGGAGCTCTTTCGTGTTGCTACAGTGACCTCAGGATGCCTCTAGCCTTGAAACAGTGTTCTTGGGGTTTCTCTGGAGTGCCATCAAAGAAATCAAGGCTCCTATCATGTGTGATGTGCAACACGGAATTGCTCTGCACGCAGTGCAGGGGAATCGAACCTCATTTTACGGCGAGGGGGAAGTCTCATGGTTTTTCTCGAGTTGCGGCAGGAACCTGGGGTATATTCTCGAGTTACGATGGGGATGGCCCTTCCACACCCGTGTTTGTTCAGGGACGTCAGGACTCCTGCCTAGTTGCGAGGGACAACTCGGGATTCTCCTCGAGGCTTGGCAGGGCAATTGGGACGCCTCTCCAGCTGAGGCGGGAGACCAAGGGTCCCTTTCCACGTGCCACAGGAATCCTGGGACTCCTATCAAGTTTCACGAGGAGTCAGGCATCGTCTCCTTTGGAGGCACTGGTCTCCGCGTACCTCGAGTTATCAAAGGATGTGAAGCCTCCGGTCGCGATGAGGTGGGGAACTAGGTCTTTCTCTGTGGTCTCCACAGGGGATTCAGACATTCTTTCATCTTGGGAGATGCAAGACGAGCTGGCATTCAAATCACTGCAGAGATATCTGGCCTTATTTCGAGTCAGGGCATCGCGGTGTCCATTCCACTTGAGGCCGCAAACTCCGGGTCCCTCTCCAATACCTAGAGCTGAGCGAAGCCTCCTCTTGAGGTACTTGTGGCAAGGTGGTATTCCTCTGGAGTCGAAGCCAGGGATTAACCTCTCATCTCGAGTTGATTTTTGGTCCACGGAGCTCTTTCGTGTTGCTACAGTGACCTCAGGATCCCTCTAGCCTTGAAACAGTGTTCTTGGGGTTTCTCTGGAGTGCCATCAGGGAAATCAAGGCTCCTTTCATGTGTGATGTTCAACACGGAATTGCTCTGCACGCAGTGCAGGGGAATCGGGCCTCATCTCGCGGCGAGGGGGAAGTCTCATGGTTTTTCTCGAGTTGCGGCGGGAACCTGGGGTATATTCTCGAGTTACGACGGGGATGGCCCTTCCACACACGTGTTTGTTCAGCGACGTCAGGACTCCTGCCTAGTTGCGAGGGACAACTCGGGATTCTCCTCGAGGCTTGGCAGGGCAATTGGGACGCCTCTCCAGCTGAGGCGGGAGACCAAGGGTCCCTTTCCACGTGCCACAGGAATCCTGGGACTCCTATCAAGTTTCACGAGGAGTCAGGCATCGTCTCCTTTGGACGCACTGATCTCCGTGTACCTCTGGAGTTTTCAAAGGATGTGAGGCCTCCGGTCGCGATGAGGTGGGGAACTAGGTCTTTCTCTGTGGTCTCCACAGGGGATTCAGACATCCTTTCGTCTTGGGAGATGCAAGACGAGCCTGCATTCAAGTCACTGCAGGGATATCCGGCCTTATTTCGAGTCAGGGCATCGCGGTGTCCATTCCACTTGAGGCCGCAAACTCAGGGTCCCTCTCACATACCTAGAGCTGAGAGAAGCCTCCTCTTGAGGTGCTTGTGGTAAGGTGGTATTCCTCTGAAGTCGAATCCAGGAACTAACCTCTCATCTCGAGTTGATTTTTCGTCCACAGAGCTCTTTCTTGTTGCTACAGTGACCTCAGGATCCCTCTAGCCTTGAAACAGTGTTCTTGGGGTTTCTCTGGAGTGCCATCAAGGAAATCAAGGCTCCTTTCATGTGTGATGTGCAACACGGAATTGCTCTGCACGCAGTGCAGGGGAATCGGGCCTCATCCCGCGGCGAGGGGGAAGTCTCATGGTTTTTCTCGAGTTGCGGCGGGAACCTGGGGTATATTCTCGAGTTACGACGGGGATGGCCCTTCCACACACGTGTTTGTTCAGCGACGGCAGGACTCCTGTGTAGTTGCGAGGGACAACTCGGGATTCTCCTCGAGGCTTGGCAGGGCAATTGGGACGCCTCTCCAGCTGAGGCGGGAGACCAAGGGTCCCTTTCCACGTGCCACAGGAAACCTGGGACTCCTATCAAGTTTGACGAGGAGTCAGGCATCGTCTCCTTTGGAGGCAAGGATCTCCGCATACCTCTGGACTTTACAAAGGATGTGAGGCCTCCGGTCGCGATGAGGTGGGTAACTAGGTCTTTCTCTGTGGTCTCCACAGGGGATTCAGACATCCTTTCGTCTTGGGAGATGCAAGACGAGCCTGCATTCAAGTCACTGCAGGGATATCCGGCCTTATTTCGCGTCAGGGTATCGCGGTGTCCATTCCACTTGAGGCCGCAAACTCAGGGTCCCTCTCACATACCTAGAGCTGAGAGAAGCCTCCTCTTGAGGTGCTTGTGGTAAGGTGGTATTCCTCTGGAGTCGAAGCCAGGGACTAACCTCTCATCTCGAAGTGATTTTTGGTCCACGGAGCTCTTTCGTGTTGCTACAGTGACCTCAGGATCCCTCTAGCCTTGAAACAGTTTTCTTGGGGTTTCTCTGGAGTGCCATCAAGGAAATCAAGGCTCCTTTCATGTGTGATGTGCAACACGGAATTGCTCTGCAGGCAGTTCACTGGAATCAAGCCTCATCTCGCGGCGAAGGGGAAGTCTCATGGTTTTTCTCGTGTTGCGGCGGGAACCTGGGGTATATTCTCGAGTTACGACGGGGATGGCCCTTCCACCCACGTGTTTGTTCAGCGACGTCAGGACTCCTGCCTAGTTGCGAGGTACAACTCGGGATTCTCCTCGAGGCTTGGCAGGGCAATTGGGACGCCTCTCCAGCTGAAGCGGGAGACCAAGGGTCCCTTTCGACGTGCCACAGGAATCCTGGGACTCCTAAGAAGTTTCACGAGGAGTCAGGCATCGTCTCCTTTGGAGCCACTGATCTCCGCGTTCCTCTGGAATTTTCAAAGGATGTGTGGCCTCCGGTCGCGATGAGGTGGGGAACTAGGTCTTTCTCTGTGGTCTCCACAGGGGATTCATACATCCTTTCGTCTTGGGAGATGCAAGACGAGCCTGCATTCAAGTCACTGCAGGGATATCCGGGCTTATTTCGAGTCAGGGCATCGCGGTGTCCATTCCATTTGAGGCCGCAAACTCAGGGTCCCTCTCACATACCTAGAGCTGAGAGAAGCCTCCTCTTGAGGTGCTTGTGGTAAGGTGGTATTCCTCTGGAGTCGAAGCCAGGGACTAACCTCTCATCTCGAGTTGATTTATGGTCCACGGAGCTCTATCGTGTTGCTGCAGTGAACTCAGGATCCCTCTAGCCTTGAAACAGTGTTCTTGGGGTTTCTCTGGAGTGCCATCAAGGAAATCAAGGCTCCTTTCATGTTTGGTGTGCAACACGGAATTGCTCTGCATGCAGTGCAGGGGAATCGGGCCTCATCTCAGGGCGAGGGGGAAGTCTCATGGTTTTTCTCGAGTTGCGGCGAGAACCTGGGGTATATTCTCGAGTTACGACGGGGATGGCCCTTCTACCCACGTGTTTATTCAGCGACGTCAGGCCTCCTGCCTACTTGCGAGGGACAGCTCGGGATTCTCCTCGAGGCTTGGCAGGGCAATTGGAACGCCTCTCCAGCTGAGGCGGGAGACCAAGGGTCCCTTTCCACGTGCCACAGGAATCCTGGGACTCCTATCAAGTTTCACGAGGAGTCAGGCATCGTCTCCTTTGGAGGCACTGATCTCCGCGAACCTCTGGAGTTTTCAAATGATGTCACGCCTCCGGTTGCGATGAGGTGGGGAACTAGGTCTTTCTCTGTGGTCTCCACAGGGGATTCAGACATCCTTTCGTCTTGGGAGATGCAAGACGAGCCTGCATTCAAGTCACTGCAGGGATATCCGGCCTTATTTCGAGTCAGGGCATCGCGGTGTCCATTCCACTTGAGGCCTCAAACTCAGGGTCCCTCTCACATACCTAGAGCCGAGAGAAGCCTCCTCTTGAGGTGCTGGTGGTAAGGTGGTATTCCTCTGGAGTCGAAGCCAGGGACTAACCTCTCATCTCGAGTTGATTTTTGGTCCACGGAGCTCTTTCGTGTTGCTACAGTGACCTCAGGATCCCTCTAGCCTTGAAACAGTGTTCTTGGGGTTTCTCTGGAGTGCCATCAAGAAAATCAAGGCTCCTTTCATGTTTGATGTGCAACACGGAATTGCTCTGCATGCAGTGCAGGGGAATCGGGTCTCATCTCACGGCGAGGGGGAAGTCTCATAGTTTATCTCGAGTTGCGACGGGAACCTGGGATATATTCTCGAGTTACGACGGGGATGGCCCTTCCACCCACGTGTTTGTTCAGCGACGTCAGGACTCCTGCCTAGTTGCGAGGGACAACTCGGGATTCTCCTCGAGGCTTGGCAGGGCAATTGGGACGCCTCTCCAGCTGAGGCGGGAGACCAAGGGTCCCTTTCCACGTGCCACAGGAATTCTGGGTCTCCTGTCAAGTTTCAAGAGGAGTCAGGCATCGTCTCCTTTGGAGGCACTGATCTCCACGTTCCTCTGGAGTTTTCAAAGAATGTGAGGCCTCCGGTCGCGATGAGGTGGGGAACTAGGTCTTTCTCTGTGGTCTCCACAGGGGATTCAGACATCCTTTCGTCTTGGGAGATGCAAGACGAGCCTGCATTCAAGTCACTGCAGGGATATCCGGCCTTATTTCGAGTCAGGGCATCGCGGTGTCCATTCCACTTGAGGCCGCAAACTCAGGGTCCCTCTCACATACCTAGAGCTGAGAGAAGCCTCCTCTTGAGGTGCTTGTGGTAAGGTGGTATTCCTCTGGAGTTGAAGCCAGGGACAAAACTCTCATCTCGAGTTGATTTTTGGTCCAGGGAGCTCTTTTGTGTTGCTACAGTGACCTCAGGATCCCTCTAGCCTTGAAACAGTGTTCTTGGGGTTTCTCTGTAGTGCCATCAAGGAAATCAAGGCTCCTTTCATGTGTGATGTGCAACACGGAATTGCTCTGCACGCAGTGCAGGGGAATCGGGCCTCATCTCGCGGCGAGGGGGATGGCTCATGGTTTTTCTCGAGTTGCGGCGGGAACCTGGGGTATATTCTCGAGTTACGAAGGGAATGGACCTTCCACCCACGTGTTTCTTCAGCTACTTCAGGACTCCTGCCTAGTTGCGAGGGAGAACTCGGGATTCTCCTCGAGGCTTGGCAGGGCAACTGGGACGCTTCTCCAGCTGAGGCGGGAGACCAAGGGTCCCTTTCCACGTGCCACAGGAATCCTGGGACTCCTATCAAGTTTCACGAGGAGTCAGGCATCGTCTCCTTTGGACGCACTGATCTCTGTGTACCTCTGGAGTTTTCAAAGGATGTGAGGCCTCCGGTCGCGATGAGGTGGGGAACTAGGTCTTTTTCTGTGGTCTCCACAGGGGATTCAGACATCCTTTCGTCTTGGGAGATGCAAGACGAGCCTGCATTCAAGTCACTGCAGGGATATCCGGCCTTATTTCGAGTCAGGGCATCGCGGTGTCCATTCCACTTGAGGCCGCAAACTCAGGGTCCCTCTCACATACCTAGAGCTGAGAAAAGCCTCCTCTTGAGGTGCTTGTGGTAAGGTGATATTCTTCTGGAGTCGAATCCAGGAACTAACCTCTCATTTCGAGTTGATTTTTGGTCCACGGAGCTCTTTCTTGTTGCTAACTGACCTCAGGATTCCTCTAGTCTTGAAACAGTGTTCTTGGGGTTTCTCTGGAGTGCCATCAAGGAAATCAAGGCTCCTTTCATGTGTGATGTGCAACACGGAATTGCTCTGCACGCAGTGCAGGGGAATCGGGCCTCATCTCGCGGCGAGGGGGAAGTCTCATGGTTTTTCTCGAGTTGCGGCGGGAACCTGGGGTATATTCTCGAGTTACGACGGGGATGGCCCTTCCACACACGTGCTTGTTCAGCGACGGCAGGACTCCTGCCTAGTTGCGAGGGACAACTCGGGATTCTCCTCGAGGCTTGGCAGGGCAATTGGGACGCCTCTCCAGCTGAGGCGGGAGACCAAGGGTCCCTTTCCACGTGCCACAGGAAACCTGGGACTCCTATCAAGTTTGACGAGGAGTCAGGCATCCTCTCCTTTGGAGGGAAGGATCTCCGCATACCTCTGGAGTTTACAAAGGATGTGAGGCCTCCGGTCGCGATGAGGTGGGGAACTAGGTCTTTCTCTGTGGTCTCCACAGGGGATTCAGACATCCTTTCGTCTTGGGAGATGCAAGACGAGCCTGCATTCAAGTCACTGCAGGGATATCCGGCCTTATTTCGAACCACGGCATCGCGGTGTCCATTCCACTTGAGGCCGCAAATTCAGGGTCCCTCTCACATACCTAGAGCTGAGAGAAGCCTCCTCTTGAGGTGCTTGTGGTAAGGTGGTATTCCTCTGGAGTCGAAGCCAGGGACTAACCTCTCATCTCGAGTTGATTTTTGGTCCACGGAGCTCTTTCGTGTGGCTACAGTGACCTCAGGATCCCTCTAGCCTTGAAACAGTGTTTTTGGGGTTTCTCTGGAGTGCCATCAGGGAAATCAAGGCTCCTTTCATGTGTGATATTCAACACGGAATTGCTCTGCACGCAGTGCAGGGGAATCGGGCCTCATCTCGCGGCGAAGGGGAAGTCTCATGGTTTTTCTCGTGTTGCGGCGGGAACCTGGGGTATATTCTCGAGTTACGAAGGGGATGGCCCTTCCACCCACGTGTTTGTTCAGCGACGTCAGACTCCTGCCTAGTTGCGAGGGACAACTCGGGATTCTCCTCGAGGCTTGGCAGGGCAATTGGGACGCTTATTCAGCTGAGACGGGAGATCAAGTGTCCCTTTTCATGTGCCACAAGAATCCTGGGACTCCTAAGAAGTTTCACGAGGAGTCAGGCATCGTCTCCTTTGGAGGCACTGATCTCCGCGTACCTCTAGAGTTTTCAAAGGATGTGAGGCCTCCGGTCGCGATGAGGTGGGGAACTAGGTCTTACTCTGTGGTCTCCACAGGGGATTCAGACATCCTTTCGTCTTGGGAGATGCAAGACGAGCCTGCATTCAAGTCACTGCAGGGATATCCGGCCTTATT
Source organism: Cervus elaphus (assembly GCF_910594005.1). NCBI lineage: Eukaryota > Metazoa > Chordata > Mammalia > Artiodactyla > Cervidae > Cervus > Cervus elaphus. Next base: position 530,902 of record NC_057838.1, read on the forward strand.
TCGAGTCAGGGCATCGCGGTGTCCATTCCACTTGAGGCCGCAAACTCAGGGTCCCTCTCACATACCTAGAGCTGAGAGAAGCCTCCTCTTGAGGTGCTTGTGGTAAGGTGGTATTCCTCTGGAGTCGAAGCCAGGGACTAACCTCTCATCTCGAGTTGATTTTTGGTCCACGGAGCTCTTTCGTGTGGCTACAGTGACCTCAGGATCCCTCTAGCCTTGAAACAGTGTTCTTGGGGTTTCTCTGGAGTGCCATCAGGGAAATCAAGGCTCCTTTCATGTTTGATATTCAACACGGAATTGCTCTGCACGCAGTGCAGGGGAATCGGGCCTCATCTCGCGGCGAGGGGGAAGTCTCATGGTTTTTCTCGAGTTGCGGCGGGAACCTGGGATATATTCTCGAGTTACGATGGGGATGGCCCAACCACACACGTGTTTGATCAGCGACGTCAGGACTCCTGCCTAGTTGCGAGGGACAACTCGGAATTCTCCTCGAGGCCTGGCAGGGCAATTGGGACGCCTCTCCAGCTGAAGCGGGAGACCAAGTGTCCCTTTTCACGTGCCACAAGAATCCTGAGACTCCTATCAAGTTTCACGAGGAGTCAGGCATCGTCTCCTTTAGAGGCACTGATCTCCGCGTACCTCTGGAGTTTGGAAAGGATGTGAGGCCTCCGGTCGCGATGAGGTGGGGAACTAGGTCTTTCTCTGTGGTCTCCACAGTGGATTCCGACATCCTTTCTTCCTGGGAGATGCAAGACGAGCCTTCATTCAAGTCACTGCAGAGATATCCGGCCTTATTTAGAGTCAGGGCATCGTGGTGTCCATTCCACTTGAGGCCGCAAACTCAGGGTCCCTATCACATACCTATAGCTGAGAGAAGCCTCCTCTTGAGGTGCTTGTGGTAAGGTGGTATTCCTCTGGAGTCGAAGCCAGGGACTAACCTCTCATCTCGAGTTGATTCTTGGTCCACGAAGCTCTTTCGTGTTGCTACAGTGACCTCAGGATCCCTCTAGCCTTGAAACAGTGTTCTTGGGGGTTCTCTGGAGTGCCATCAGGGAAATCAAGTCTCCTTTCATGTGTGATGTGCAACACGGAATTGCTCTGCACGCAGTGCAGGGGAATCGGGCCTCATCTCGCGGCGAGGGGGAAGTCTCATGGTTTTTCTCGAGTTGCGGCGGGAAACTGGGGTATATTCTCGAGTTACGACGGGGATGGCCCTTCCACCCACGTGTTTGTTCAGCGACGTCAGGACTCCTGCCTAGTTGCGAGGGACAACTCGGGATTCTCCTCGAGGCTTGGCAGGGCAATTGGGACGCCTCTGCAGGTGAGGCGGGAGACCAAGGGTCCTTTCCACGTGCCACAGGAATCCTGGGACATCTATCAAGTTTCACGAGGAGTCAGGCATCGTCTCCTTTGGAGGCACTGATCTCCGAGTACCTCTGGAGTTTTCAGAGGATGTGAGGCCTCCGGTCACGATGAGGTGGGGAACTACGTCTTTCTCTGTGGTCTCCACAGGGGATTCCGACATCCTTTCGTCATGGGAGATGCAAGACGAGCCTGCATTCAAGTCACTGCAGGGATATCCGGCCTTATTTCGAGTCAGGGCATCGCGGTGTCCATTTCACTTGAGGCCGCAAACTCAGGGTCCCTCTCACATACCTAGAACTGAGAGAAGCCTCCTCTTGAGGTGCTTGTGGTAAGGTGGTATTCCTCTGGAGTCGAAGCCAGGGACTAACCTCTCATCTCGAGTTAATTTTTGGTCCACGGAGCTCTTTCGTGTTGCTACAGAGACCTCAGGATCCCTCTAGCTTTGGAACAGTGTTCTTGGGGTTTCTCTGGAGTGCTATCAAGGAAATCAAGGCTCCTTTCATGTGTGATGTGCAACAAGGAATTGCTCTGCACGCAGTGCAGGGGAATCGGGCCTCATCTCGCAGCGAGGGGGAAGTCTCATGGTTTTTCTCAAGTTGCAGCGGGAACCTTGGGTATATTCTCGAGTTACGACGGGGATGGCCCTTCCACCCACGTGTTTCTTCAGCGACGTAAGGACTCCTGCCTAGTTGCGAGGGATAACTCGGGATTCTCCTCGAGGCTTGGCAGGGCAATTGGGACGCCTCTAAAGCTGAGGCGGGAGGCCAAGTGTTCCTATCCACGTGCCACAGGAATCCTGGGACCTCTATCAAGTTTCACAAGGAGTCAGGCGTCGTCTCCTTTGGAGGCAGTGATCTCCGCATACCTCTGGAGTTTTCAAAGGATGTGAGGCCTCCGGTCGCGATGAGGTGGGGAACTAGGTCTTTCTCTGTGGTCTCCACAGGGGATTCAGACATCCTTTCGTCTTGGGAGATGCAAGACGAGCCTGCATCCAAGTCATTGCAGGGATATCCGGCCTTATTTCGAGTCAGGGCATTGCGGTGTCCATTCCACTTGAGGCCGCAAACTCAGGGTCCCTCTCACATACCTAGAGCTGAGAGAAGCCTCCTCTTGAGGTGCTTGTGGTAAGGTGGTATTCCTCTGGAGTCGAATCCAGGGACTATCCTCTCATCTCGAGTTGATTTTTGGTCCACGGAGCTCTTTCGTGTTGCTACAGAGACCTCAGGATCCCTCTAGCCTTGAAACAGTGTTCTTGGGGTTTCTCTGGAGTGCCATCAAGGAAATCAAGGCTCCTTTCATGTGTGATGTGCAACACGGAATTGCTCTGCACGCAGTGCAGGGGAATCGGGCCTCATCTCGCGGCGAGGGGGAAGTCTCATGGTTTTTCTCGAGTTTTAGCGGGAACCTGGGGTATATTCTCGAGTTACGACGGGGATGGCCCTTCCACCCATGTGTTTGTTCAGCGACGTCAGGACTCCTGCCTAGTTGCGAGGGACAACTCGGGATTCTCCTCGAGGCTTGGCAGGGCATTTGGGACGCCTCTCTAGCTGAGGCGGAAGACCAAGGGTCCCTTTCCACGTGCCACAGGAATCCTGGGACTCCTATCAAGTTTCACGAGGCGTCAGGCATCGTCTCCATTGGAGGCACTGATCTCCGTGTACCTCTGGAGTTTTCAAAGGATGTGAGGTCTCCTGTTGCGATGAGGTGGGGAACTAGGTCTTTCTCTGTGGTCTCCACAGGGGATTCAGACATCCTTTCGTCTTGGGAGATGCAAGACGAGCCTGCATTCAAGTCACTGCAGGGATATCCGGCCTTATTTCGAGTCAGGGCATCACGGTGTCCATTTCACTTGAGGCCGCAAACTCACGGTCCCTCTCACATACCTAGAGCTGAGAGAAGCCTCCTCTTGAGGTGCTTGTGGTAAGGTGGTATTCCTCTGGAGTCGAAGCCAGGGACTAACCTCTCATCTCGAGTTGATTTGTGGTCCACGGAGCTCTTTCGTGTTGCAACAGTGACCTCAGGATCCCTCTAGCCTTCAAACAGTGTTCTTGGGGTTTCTCTGGAGTGCCATCGAGGAAATCAAGGCTCCTTTCATGTGTGATGTGCAACACGGAATTGCTCTGAACGCAGTGCAGGGGAATCGGGCCTCATCTCGCGGCGAGGGGGAAGTCTCATGGTTTTTCTCGAGTTGCGGCGGGAACCTCGGGTATATTCTCGAGTTACGACGGGGATGGCCCTTCCACCCATGTGTTTGTTCAGCGACGTCAGGACTCCTGCCTAGTTGCGAGGGACAACTCGGGATTCTCCTCGAGGCTTGGTAGGGCAATTGAGACGCCTCTCCAGCTGAGGCGGGAGACCAAGGGTCCCTTTCCACGTGACACAGGAATCCTGGGACTCCTATCAAGTTTCACGAGGAGTCAGGCATCGTCCCCTTTGGAGGCACTGATCTCCGCGTACATCTGGAGTTTTCAAAGGATGTGAGGCCTCCGGTCGCGATGTGGTGGGGAATTAGGTCTTTCTCTGTGGTCTCCACAGGGGATTCAGACATCCTTTCTTCTTGGGAGATGTAAGACGAGCCTGCATTCAAGTCACTGCAGGGATATGCAGCCTTATTTCGAGTCAGGGCATCGCGGTGTCCATTCCACTTGAGGCCGCAAACTCAGGGTCCCTCTCACATACCTTGAGCTGAGAGAAGCCTCCTCTTGAGGTGCTTATGGTATGGTGGTATTCCTCTGGAGTCAAAGCCAGGGACTATCCTCTAATCTCGAGTTGATTTTTGGTCCACGGAGCTCTTTCGTGTTGCTACAGAGACCTCAGGATCCCTCTAGCCTTGAAACAGTGTTCTTGGGGTTTCTCTGGAGTGCCATCAAGAAAATCAAGGCTCCTTTCATGTGTGATGTGCAACACGGAATTGCTCTGCATGCAGTGCAGGGAAATCGGGCCTCATCTCGCGGCAAGGGGGAAGTCTCATGGTTTTTCTCGAGTTGCAGCGGGAACCTGGGGTATATTCTCGAGTTACTACGGCTATGTCCCTTCCACCCACGTGTTTCTTCAGCGACGTCAGGACTCCTGCCTAGTTGCGGGGGACAACTCAGGATTCTCCTCGACGCTTCGCAGGGCAATTGGGACGCCTCTCTAGCTGAGGCGGGAGACCAAGGGTCCCTTTCCACGTGCCACAGGAATCCTGGGACTCCTATCAAGTTTCACGAGGAGTCAGGCATCGTCTCCTTTGGAGGCACTGATCTCCATGTACCTCTGGAGATTTCAAAGGATGTGAGGCCTCCGGTCGCGATGAGGTGGGGAACCAGGTCTTTCTCTGTGGTCTCCACAGGGGATTCAGACATCCTTTCATCTTGGGAGATGCAAGACGAGCCTGCATTCAAGTCACTGCAGGGATATCCGGCCTTATTTTGAGTCAGGGCATCGCGGTGTCCATTCCACTTGAGGCCGCAAACTCAGGGTCCCTCTCACATACCTAGAGCTGAGAGAAGCCTCCTCTTGAGGTGCTTGTGGTAAGGTGGTATTCCTCTGGAGTCGAAGACAGGGACTAACCTCTCATCTCCAGTTGATTTTTGGTTCACGGAGCTCTTTCGTGTTGCTACAGTGACCTCAGGATCCCTCTAGCCATGAAGCAGTGTTCTTGGGGTTTCTCTGGAGTGCCATCAAGGAAATCAAGGCTCCTTTCATGTGTGATGTGCAACACGGAATTGCTCTGCACGCAGTGCAGGGGAATCGGGCCTCAGCTCGCGGCGAGGGGAAAGTCTCATGGTTTTTCTCGAGTTGCGGCGGGAACCTGGGGTATATTCTCGAGTTACGACGGGGATGGCCCTTCTACACACGTGTTTGTTCAGCGAAGTCAGGACTCCTGCCTAGTTGCTAGGGACAACGCGGGATTCTCCTCGAGGCTTTGCAGGGCAATTCGGACTCCTCTCCAGCTGAGGCGGGAGACCAAGGGTCCCTTTCCACGTGCCACAGGAATCCTGGGGCCCTATCACGTTTCACGAGGAGTCAGGCATCGTCTCCTTTGAAGGCACTGATCTCCGCATACCTCTGGAGTTTTCAAAGGATGTGAGGCCTACGGTCGTGATGAAGTGGGGAACTAGGTGTTGCTCTGTGGTCTCCACAAGGGATTCAGACATCCTTTCGTCTTGGGAGATGCAAGACGAGCCTGCATTCAAGTCACTGCAGGGATATCCGGCCTTATTTCGAGTCAGGGCATCGCGATTTCCATTCCAATTGAGGCTGCAAACTCAGGGTCCCTCTCACATACTTAGAGCTGAGAGAAGTCTCCTCTTGAGGTGCTTGTGGTAAGGTTGTAGTCCTCTGCAGTCGAAGCCAGGGACTAACCTCTCATCTCGAGTTGGTTTTTGGTCCACGGAGCTCTTTCGTGTTGCTACAGAGACGTCAGGATCCCTCTAGCCTTGAAACAGTGTTCTTGGGATTTATCTGGAGTGCCATCAAGGATATCAAGGCTCCTTTCATGTGTGATGTGCAAGACGGAATTGCTGTGCACGCAGTGCAGCGGATTCGGGCCTCATCTCGCAGCGAGGGGGAAATCTCATGGTTTTTCTCGAGTTGCAACGGGAACCTGGGGTATATTCTCGAGTTACGACGGGTTGGCCCTTCCATCCAAGTATTTGTTCAGCGACGTCAGGACTCCTGTCTAATTGCGAGGGACAACTCGGGATTCTCCTTGAGGCTTGGCAGGGCAATTGGGACGCCTCTCCAGCTGAGGCGGGAGACTAAGAGTCCCTTTCCACGTGCCATAGCAATCCTGGGACTCCTACCAAGTTTCACGAGGAGTCAGGCATCGTCTACTTTGGAGGCAATGATCTCCTCGTACCTCTGGAGTTTTCAAAGGATGTGAGGCCTCCGGTCACGATGAGGTGGGGAACGAGGTCTTTCTCTGTGGTCTCCACAGGGGATTCAAACATCCTTTCATCTTGGAACATGCAAGACGAGCCTGCATTCAAGTCACTGCAGGAATATCCGGCCTTATTTCGAGTCAGGGCATCGCGGTGTCCATTCCACTTGAGGCCGCAAACTCAGGGTCCCTCTCACATACCTAGAGCTGAGAGAAACCTCCTCTTGAGGTGCTTGTGGTAAGGTGGTATTCCTCTGGATTCGAAGCCAGGGACTAACCTCTCATCTCGAGTTGATTTTTGTTCCACGGAGCTCTTTCTTGTTGCTACAGTGACCTCACGATCCCTCTAGATTTGAAACAGTGTTCTTGCGGTTTCTCTGGAGTGCCATCAAGGAAATCAAGGCTCCTTTCATGTGTGATGTGCAACACGGAATTGGTCTGCACGCAGTGCAGGGGAATTGGGCCTTATCTCGCGGTGAGGGGGAAGTCTCATTGTTTTTCTCGAGTTGCGGCGGGAACCTGGGGTATATTCTCGAGTTACGACGGGGATGGCCCTTCCACACACGTGTTTGTTCAGCGACGTCAGGACTCCTGCCTAGTTGCGAGGGACAACTCGGGATTCTCCTCGAGGCTTGGCAGGGCAATTGCGACGCCTCTCCAGCTGAGGCGGAAGACCAAGGGTCCCTTTCCACGTGCCACAGGAATCCTGGGACTCCTATCAATTTTCACGAGGAGTCAGGCATCGTCTCCTTGGAAGGAACTTATCTCCGCGTACCTCTGGAGTTTTCAAAGGATGTGAGGCCTCCGGTCGCGATGAGGTGGGGAACTAGGTCTTTCTCTGAGGTATCCACAGGGAATCCAGACATCCTTTCGTTTTGGGAGATGCAAGACGAGCCTGCATTCAAGTCACTGCAGGTATATCCAGCCTGATTTCGAGTCAGGGCTTCCCGGTGTCCATCCCACTTGAGGCCGCAAACTCAGGGTCCCTCTCACATACCTAGAGCTGAGAGAAGCCTCCTCTTGAGGTGCTTATGGTAAGGTGGTATTCCTCTGGAGTCGAAACCAGGGAATAACCTCTCATCTCGAGTTGATATTTGGCCCACGGAACTCTTTCGTGTTGCTACAGTGACCTCAGGATCCCTCTAACCTTGAAACAGTGTTCTTGGGATTTCTCTGGAGTGCCATCAATGAAATCAAGGCTCCTTTCATGTGTGATGTGCAACACGGAATTGCTCTGCACGCAGTGCAGGGGAATCGGGCCTCATCTCGCGGCGAGGGGGAAGTCTCATGGTTTTCCTCGAGTTGCGCCGGGAACCTTGGGTATATTCTCGAGTTACGACGGGGATGCCCCTCCACACACGTGTTTGTTCAGCCACGTCAGGACTCCTGCCTAGTTGCGAGGGACAACTCGGGATTCTCCTCGAGGCTTGGCAGGGCAATTGGGATGCCTCTCCAGTTGAGGCGGGAGACCAAGGGTCCCTTTCCACGTGCCACAGGAATCCTGGAACTCCTATCAAGTTTCACGAGGAGTCAGGCATCGTTCCCTTTGGAGACACTGATCTCCGCGTACCTCTGGAGTTTTCAAAGGATGTGAGGCCTGCGGTCCCGATGTGGTGGGGAATTAGGTCTTTCTCTGTGGACTCCACAGAGATTCAGACATCCTTTCATTTTGGGAGATGCAAGACGAGCCTGCATTCAAGTCACTGCACGGATATCCGGCCTTATTTCAAGTCAGGGCATCGCGGTGTCCATTCCACTTGAGGCCGCAAACTCAGGGTCCCTCTCACATACCTAGAGCTGAGAGAAGCCTCCTCTTGAGGTGCTTGTGGTAAGGTGGTATTCCTCTGGAGTCGAAGCCAGGGACTAACCTCTCATCTCGAGTTGATTCTTGGTCCACGAAGCTCTTTCGTGTTGCTACAGTGACCTCAGGATCCCTCTAGCCTTGAAACAGTGTTCTTGGGGTTTCTCTGGAGTGCCATCAAGGAAATCAAAGCTCCTTTCATGTGTGATGTGCAAGACGGAATTGCTCTGCACGCAGTGCAGGGGAATCGGGCCTCATCTCGCGGCGAGGGGGAAGTATCATGGTTTTTCTCGACTTGCGGCGGGAACCTGGGGTATATTCTCGATTTACGACGGGGATGGCCCTTCCAACCACTTGTTTGTTCAGCCACGTCAGGACTCGTGCCTACTTGCGAGGGACAACTCGGGATTCTCCTCGAGGCTTGGCAGTGCATTTGGGACGCCTCTCTAGCTGAGGCGGAAGACCAAGGGTCCCTTTCCACGAGCCACAGGAATCCTGGGACTCCTATCAAGTTTCACGAGGAGTCAGGCATCGTCTCCTTTGGAGGCACTGATCTCCGCGTACCTCTGGAGTTTTCAAAGGATGTGAGGTCTCCGGTCGCGATGAGGTGGGGAACTAGGTCTTTCTCTGTGGTCTCCACAGGGGATTCAGACATCCTTTCGTCTTGGGAGATGCAAGACGAGCCTGCATTCAAGTCACTGCAGGGATATCCGGCCTTATTTCGAGTCAGGGCATCACGGTGTCCATTTCACTTGAGGCCGCAAACTCACGGTCCCTCTCACATACCTAGAGCTGAGAGAAGCCTCCTCTTGAGGTGCTTGTGGTAAGTTGGTATTCCTCTGGAGTCGAAGCCAGGGACTAACCTCTCATCTCGAGTTGATTCTTGGTCCACGAAGCTCTATCGTGTTGCTACAGTGACCTCAGGATCCCTCTAGCCTTGAAACAGTGTTCTTGGGGTTTCTCTGGAGTGCCATCAAGGAAATCAAAGCTCCTTTCATGTGTGATGTGCAAGACGGAATTGCTCTGCACGCAGTGCAGGGGAATCGGGCCTCATCTCGCGGCGAGGGGGAAGTCTCATGGTTTTTCTCGAGTTGCGGCGGGAACCTGGGGTATATTCTCGAGTTACGACGGGGATGGCCCTTCCAACCACGTGTTTGTTCAGCGACATCAGGACTCCTGCCTAGTTGCGAGGGACAACTCGGGATTCTCCTCGAGGCTTGGCAGGGCAATTGGGATGCCTCTCCAGCTGAGGCGGGAGACCAAGGTTCCCTTTCCACGTGCCACAGGAATCCTGGGACTCCTATCAAGTTTCACGAGGAGTCAGGCATCGTCTCCTTTGGAGGCACTGATCTCCGTGTACCTCTGGAGTTTTCAAAGGATGTGAGGCCTCCGGTCGCGATGAGGTGGGGAACTAGGTCTTTCTCTGTGGTCTCCACTGGGGATTCAGACATCCATTCGTCTTGGGAGATGCAAGAGGAGCCTGCATTCAAGTCACTGCAGGGATATCCGGCCTGATTTCGAGTCAGGGCTTCACGGTGTCCATCCCACTTGAGGCCGCAAACTCAGGGTCCCTCTCACATACCTAGAGCTGAGAGAAGCCTCCTCTTGAGGTGCTTGTGGTAAGGTGGTATTCCTCTGGAGTCGAAGCCAGGGACTAACCTCTCATCTCGAGTTGATTCTTGGTCCACGAAGCTCTTTCGTGTTGCTACAGTGACCTCAGGATCCCTCTAGCCTTGAAACAGTGTTCTTGGGTTTTCTCTGGAGTGCCATGAAGGAAATCAAGGCTCCTTTCATGTGTGATGTGCAACACGGAATTGCTCTGCACGCAGTGCAGGGGAATCGGGCCTCATCCCGCGCGAAGGGGAAGTCTCATGGTTTTTCTCGAGTTGTGGCGGGAACCTGGGGTATATTCTCGAGTTACGACAGGGATGGCCCTTCCACCCACGTGTTTGTTCAGCGACGTCAGGACTCCTGCCTTGTTGCGAGGGACAACTCGGGATTCTCCTCGATGCTTGGCAAGACAATTGGGACGCCTCTCCAGCTGAGGAGGGAGACCAAGGGTCCCTTTCCACGTGCCACAGGAATCCTCGGACTCCTATCAAGTTTCACGAGGAGTCAGCATCGTCTCCATTGGAGGCACTGATCTCCGTGTACCTCTGGAGTTTTCAAAGGATGTGAGGCCTCCGCTCGCGATGAGGTGGGGAACCAGGTCTTTCTCTGTGGTATACACAGGGGATTCAGACATCCTTTCATCTTGGGAGAGGCAAGACGAGCCTGCATTCAAGACACTGCAGGGATATCCGGCCTTATTTTGAGTCAGGGCATCGCGGTGTCCTTTCCACTTGAGGCCGCAAACTCAGGGTCCCTCTCACATACCTAGAGCTGAGAGAAGCCTCCTCTTGAGGTGCTTGTGGTAAGGTGGTATTCCTCTGGAGTCGAAGCCAGGGACTAACCTCTCATCTCGAGTTGATTTTTGGTCCACGGAGCTCTTTCGTGTTGCTACAGTGACCTCAGGATCCCTCTAGCCTTGAAACAGTGTTCTTGGGGTTTCTCTGGAGTGCCAACAAGGAAATCAAGGCTCCTTTCATGTGTGATGTGCAGCACGGAATTGCTCTGCACGCAGTGCAGGGGAATCGGGCCTCATCTCGCGGCGAGGGGTAAGTCTCATGGTTTTTCTCGAGTTGCGGCGGGAACCTGGGTTATATTCTCGAGGTACGACGGGGATGGCCCTTCCAACCACTTGTTTGTTCAGCTACGTCAGGACTCGTGCCTACTTGCGAGGGACAACTCGGGATTCTCCTCGAGGCTTGGCAGGGCATTTGGGACGCCTCTCTAGCTGAGGCAGAAGACCAAGTGTCCCTTTCCACGTGCCACAGGAATCCTGGGACTCCTATCAAGTTTCACGAGGAGTCAGGCATCGTCTCCATTGGAGGCACTGATCTCCGTGTACCTCTGGAGTTTTCAAAGGATGTGAGGCCTCCGGTCGCGATGAGGTGGGGAACTAGGTCTTTCTCTGTGGTCTCCACAGGGGATTCAGACATCCTTTCGTCTTGGGAGATGCAAGACGAGCCTGCATTCAAGTCACTGCAGGGATATCCGGCCTTATTTCGAGTCAGGGCATCACGGTGTCCATTTCACTTGAGGCCGCAAACTCACGGTCCCTCTCACATACCTAGAGCTGAGAGAAGCCTCCTCTTGAGGTGCTTGTGGTAAGGTGGTATTCCTATGGAGTCGAAGCCAGGGACTAACCTCTCATCTCGAGTTGATTCTTGGTTCACGGAGCTCTTTTGTGTTGCTACAGTGACCTCAGGATCCCTCTAGCCTTGAAACAGTGTTCTTGGGTTTTCTCTGGAGTGCCATGAAGGAAATCAAGGCTCCTTTCATGTGTGATGTGTAACACGGAATTGCTCTGCACGCACTGCAGGGGAATCGGGCCTCATCTCGCGGTGAGGGGGAAGTCTCACGGTTTTTCTCGAGTTGCGGCTGGAACCTGGGGTATATTCTCGAGTTACGATGGGGATGGCCTTTCCACACACGTGTTTGTTCAGCTATGTCAGGACTCCTGCCTAGTTGCGAAGGACAACTCGGGATTCTCCTCGAGGCTTTGCAGGGCAATAAGGACGCCATTCCAGCTGAGGCGGGAGACCAAGGGTTCCTTTCCACGTGCCACAGGAATCCTGGGACTCCTATCAAGTTTCACGAGGAGTCAGGCATCATCTCCTTTGGAGGCACTGATCTCCGCGTCCCTCTGGAGTTTTCAAAGGATGTGAGGCCTCCGGTCGCGATGAGGTGGGGAACTAGGTCTTTCTCTGTGGTCTCCACAGGGTATTCAAACATCCTTTCATCTTGGGTAATGCAAGACGAGCCTGCATTCAAGTCACTGCAGGGATATGCGGCCTTATTTCGAGTCAGGGCATCGCGGTGTCCATTCCACTTGAGGCCGCAAACTCAGGGTCCCTCTCACATACCTAGAGCTGAGAGAAGCCTCCTCTTGAGGTGCTTGTGGTAAGGTGGTATTCCTCTGGAGTCGAAGCCAGGGACTAACCTCTCATCTCGAGTTGATTTTTGGTCCACGGAGCTCTTTCGTGTTGCAACAGTGACCTCAGGATCCCTCTAGCCTTCAAACAGTGTTCTTGGGGTTTCTCTGGAGTGCCATCGAGGAAATCAAGGCTCCTTTCATGTGTGATGTGCAACACGGAATTGCTCTGAACGCAGTGCAGGGAAATCGGGCCTCATCTCGCGGCGAGGGGGAAGTCTCATGGTTTTTCTCGAGTTGCGGCGGGAACCTGGGGTATATTCTCGAGTTACGACGGGGATGGCCCTTCCACACACGTGTTTGTTCAGCCACGTCAGGACTCCTGCCTAGTTGCTAGGGACAACGCGGAATTCTCCTCGAGGCTTTGCAGGGCAATTGGGACGCCTCTCCAGCTGAGGCGGGAGACCAAGGGTCCCTTTCCACGTGCAACAGGAATCCTGTGACTCCTATCAAGTTCACGAGGAGTCAGGCATCGTCCCCTTTGGAGGCACTGATCTCCGCGTACCTCTGGAGTTTTCAAAGGATGTGAGGCCTCCGGTCGCGATGAGGTGGGGAACTAGGTGTTTCTCTGTGGTCTCCCCAGGGGATTCAGACATCCTTTCTTCTTGGGAGATGCAAGACGAGCCTGCATTCAAGTCACTGCAGGGATATGCGGCCTTATTTCGAGTCAGGGCATCGCGTTGTCCATTCCACTTGAGGCCGCATGCTCAGGGTCCCTCTCACATACCTAGAGCTGAGAGAAGCCTCCTCTTGAGGTGCTTGTGGTAAGGGGGTATTCCTCTGGAGTCGAAGCCAGGGACTAACCCCTCATCTCGAGTTGATTTTTGGTCCACGGAGCTCTTTCGTGTTGCTACAGTGACCTCAGGATCCCTCTAGCGTTGAAACAGTGTTCTTCGGGTTCCTCTGGAGTACATCAAGGAAATCAAGGCTCCTTTCATGTGTGATGTGCAAGACGGAATTGCTCTGCACGCAGTGCAGGGGAATCGGGCCTCATCCCGCGGCGAGGGGGAAGTCTCATGTTTTTTCTCGAGTTGGGGCGGGAATCTGGGGTATATTCTCGAGTTACGACGGGGATGGCCCTTCCACACACGTGTTTGTTCAGCCACGTCAGGACCCCTGCCTAGTTGCGAGGGACAGCTCGGGATTTTCCTCGAGGCTTTGCAGGGCAATTGGGAAGCCTCTCCAGTTGAGGCAGGAGACCTGGGTTCCCTTTCCACGTGCCACAGGAATCCTGGGACTCCTATAAAGTTTCACGAAGAGTCAGGCATCGACTCCATTGGAGTCACTGATCTCCGCGTTCCTCTAGAGTTTTCGAAGGATGTGAGGCCTGCGGTCGTGATGAGGTGGGGAACTAGGTGTTGCTCTGTGGTCTCCACAAGGGATTCAGACATCCTTTCGTCTTGGGAGATGCAAGACGAGCCTGCATTCAAGTCACTGCAGGGATACCCGGCCTTATTTCGAGTCAGGGCATCGCGGTTTCCATTCCACTTGAGGCTGCAAACTCAGGGTCCCTCTCACATACTTAGAGCTGAGAGAAGTCTCCTCTTGAGGTGCTTGTGGTAAGGTGGTAGTCCTCTGCAGTCGAAGCCAGGGACTAACCTCTCATCTCGAGTTGGTTTTTGGTCCACGGAGCTCTTTCGTGTTGCTACAGAGACGTCAGGATCCCTCTAGCCTTGAAACAGTGTTCTTGGGATTTATCTGGAGTGCCATCAAGGATATCAAGGCTCCTTTCATGTGTAATGTGCAAGACGGAATTGCTGTGCACGCAGTGGAGCGGATTCGGGCCTCATCTCGCAGCGAGGGGGAAATCTCATGGTTTTTCTCGAGTTGCAGCGGGAACCTGGGGTATATTCTCGAGTTACGACGGGTTGGCCCTTCCATCCAAGTGTTTGTTCAGCGACGTCAGGACTCCTGTCTAATTGCGAGGGACAACTCGGGATTCTCCTTGAGGCTTGGCAGGGCAATTGGGACGCCTCTCCAGCTGAGGCGGGAGACCAAGGGTCCCTTTCCACGTGCCACAAGAATCCTGGGACTCCTATCAAGTTTCACGAGGAGTCAGGCATCGTCTCCTTTGGATGCACTGATCTCCGCGTACCTCTGGAGTTTTCAAAGGATGTGAGGCCTCCGGTCGCGATGAGGTGGGGAACTAGGTCTTTCTCTGTGGTCTCCACAGGGGATTCAGACATCCTTTCGTCTTGGGAGATGCAAGACGAGCCTGCATTCTAGTCACTGCAGGGATATCCGGCCTTATTTCGAGTCAAGGCATCGCAGTGTCCATTCCACTTGAGGCTGCAAACTCAGGGTCCCTCTCACATACCTAGAGCTGAGAGAAGCCTCCTCTTGAGGTGCTTGTGGTAAGGTGGTATTCCTCTGGAGTCGAAGCCAGGGACTAACCCCTCATCTCGAGTTGATTTTTGGTCCACGGAGCTCTTTCATGTTGCTACAGTGACCTCAGGATCCCTCTAGCCTTGAAACAGTGTTCTTGGGGTTTCTCTGGAATGCCATCAAGGAAATCAAGGCTCCTTTCATGTGTGATGTGCCACACGGAATTGCTCTGCACTCAGTGCAGGGGAATCGGGCCTCATCTCGTGGCGAGGGGGAAGTCTCATGGTTTTTCTCGAGTTGCTGCGGGAACCTGGGGTATATTCTCAAGTTACGATGGGGATGGCCTTTCCACCCACGTGTTTCTTCAGCGACGTCAGGACTCCTGCCTAGTTGTGAGGGATAACTCGGAATTCTCCTCGAGGCTTGGCAGGGCAATTGGGACGCCTCTCCAGCTGAGGCGGGAGACCAAGGGTCCCTTTCCACGTGCCACAGGAATCCTGGGACTCCTATCAAGTTTCACGAGGAGTCAGGCATCGTCTCCTTTGGAGGCACTGACCTCCGTGTACCTCTGGAGTTTTCAAAGGATGTGAGGCCTCCGCTCGCGATGAGGTGGGGAACCAGGTCTTTCTCTGTGGTATACACAGGGGATTCAGACATCCTTTCATCTTGGGAGATACAAGACGAGTCTGCATTCAAGTCACTGCAGGGATATCTGGCTTTATTTCGCGTCAGGGCATCGCAGTGTCCATTCCACTTGAGGCCGCAAACTCAGGGTCCCTCTCACATAGCTAGAGCTGAGAGAAGCCTCCTCTTGAGGTGCTTGTGGTAAGGTGGTATTCCTCTGGAGTCGAAGTTAGGGACTAACCTCTCATCTCGAGTTAATTCTTGGTCCACGGAGATCTTTCTTGTTGCTACAGTGACCTCAGGATCCCTCTAGCCTTGAAACAGTTTTCTTGGGGATTCTCTGGATTGCCATGAAGGAAATCAAGGCTCCTTTCATGTGTGATGTGCAACACGGAATTGCTCTGCACGCAGTGCAGGGAAATCGGGCCTCATCTCGCGGCGAGGGGAACGTCTCATGGTTTTTCTCGAGTTGCGGCGGGAACCTGGGGTATATTCTCGAGTTACGACGGGGATATTCCTTCCACCCACGTGTTTGTTCAGCGACGTCAGGACTCCTGCCTATTTGAGAGGGACAACTCGGAATCCTCCTCGAGGGTTGGCAGGGCAATTGGGACGCCTCTCCAGCTGAGGCGGGAGACCAAGGGTCCCTTTCCACGTGCCACAGGAATCCTGGGACTCCTATCAAGTTTCACGAGGAGTCAGGCATCGTCTCCTTTGGAGGCACTGATCTCCGCGTACCTCTGGAGTTTTCAAAGGATGTGAGGCCTCCGGTCGCGATGAGGTGGGGAACTAGGTCTTTCTCTGTGGTCTCCACAGGGGATTCAGACATCCATTCGTCTTGGGAGATGCAAGAGGAGCCTGCATTCAAGTCACTGCAGGGATATCTCGCCTGATTTCGAGTCAGGGCATCGCGGTGTCCATTCCACTTGAGGCCGCAAACTCAGGGTCCCTCTCACATACCTAGAGCTGAGAGAAGCCTCCTCTTGAGGTGCTTGTGGTAAGGTGGTATTCCTCTGGAGTCGAAGCCAGGGACTAACCTCTCATCTCGAGTTGATTTTTGTTCCACGGAGCTCTTTCGTGTTGCTACAGTGACCTCACGATCCCTCTAGATTTGAAACAGTGTTCTTGGGGTATCTCTGGAGTGCCATCAAGGAAATCAAGGCTCCTTTCCTGTGTGATGTGCAACACGGAATTGGTCTGCACGCAGGGCAGGGGAATCGGGCCTTATCTCGCGGTGAGGGGGAAGTCTCATTGTTTTTCTCGAGTTGCGGCGGGAACCTGGGGTATATTCTCGAGTTACGACGGGGATGGCCCTTCCACACACGTGTTTGTTCAGCGACGTCAGGACTCCTGCCTAGTTGCGAGGGACAACTCGGGATTCTCCTCGAGGCTTGGCAGGGCAATTGCGACGCCTCTCCAGCTGAGGCGGGAGACCAAGGGTCCCTTTCCACGTGCCACAGGAATCCTGGGACTCCTATCAATTTTCACGAGGAGTCAGGCATCGTCTCCTTTGGAGGCACTTATCTCCGCGTACCTCTGGAGTTTTCAAAGGATGTGAGGCCTCCGGTCGCGATGAGGTGGGGAACTAGGTCTTTCTCTGTGGTATCCACAGGGAATCCAGACATCCTTTCGTTTTAGGAGATGCAAGACGAGCCTGCATTCAAGTCACTGCAGGTATATCCAGCCTGATTTCGAGTCAGGGCTTCCCGGTGTCCATCCCACTTGAGGCCGCAAACTCAGGGTCCCTCTCACATACCTAGAGCTGAGAGAAGCCTCCTCTTGAGGTGCTTATGGTAAGGTGGTATTCCTCTGGAGTCGAAACCAGGGACTAACCTCTCATCTCGAGTTGATATTTGGCCCACGGAACTCTTTCGTGTTGCTACAGTGACCTCAGGATCCCTCTAGGCTTGAAACAGTGTTCTTGGGATTTCTCTGGAGTGCCATCAATGAAATCAAGGCTCCTTTCATGTGTGATGTGCAACACGGAATTGCTCTGCACGCAGTGCAGGGGAATCGGGCCTCATCTCGCGGCGAGGGGGAAGTCTCATGGTTTTTCTCGAGTTGCGGCGGGAACCTTGGGTATATTCTCGAGTTACGACGGAGATGCCCCTCCACACACGTGTTTGTTCAGCCACGTCAGGACTCCTGCCTAGTTGCGAGGGACAACTCGGGATTCTCCTCGAGGCTTGGCAGGGCAATTGAGACGCCTCTCCAGCTAAGGCGGGAGACCAAGGGTCCCTTTCCACGTGCCACAAGAATCCTGGGACTCCTATCAATTTTCTCGAGGAGTCAGGCATCGTCTCCTTTGGAGGCACTTATCTCCGCGTACCTCTGGAGTTTTCAAAGGATGTGAGGCCTCCGGGCGCGATGAGGTGGGGAACTAGGTCTTTCTCTGTGGTATCCACAGGGAATCCAGACATCCTTTCGTTTTGGGAGATGCAAGACGAGCCTGCATTCAAGTCACTGCAGGTATATCCAGCCTGATTTCGAGTCAGGGCATCGCGGTGTCCATTTCACTTGAGGCCGCAAACTCAGGGTCCCTCTCACATACCTAGAGCTGAGAGAAGCCTCCTCTTGAGGTGCTTGTGGTAAGGTGGTATTCCCCTGGAGTCGAAGCCAGGGACTAACCTCTCATCTCGAGTTGATTTTTGGTCCACGGAGCTCTTTCGTGTTGCTACAGAGACCTCAGGATCCCTCTAGCTTTGGAACAGTGTTCTTGGGGTTTCTCTGGAGTGCCATCAAGGAAATCAAGGCTCCTTTCATGTGTGATGTGCCACAAGGAATTGCTCTGCACGCAGTGCAGGGGAATCGGGCCTCATCTCGCGGCGAGGGGGAAGTGTCATGGTTTTTCTCGAGTTGCGGCGGGAACCTGGGGTATATTCTCGAGTTACGACGAGGATGGCCGTTCCACACACGTGTTTGTTCAGCGACGTCAGGACTCCTGTCTAGTTGGGCGGGACAACTCGGGATTCTCCTCGAGGCTTGGCAGGGCAATTGGGATGCCTCTCCAGCTGAGGCGGGAGACCAAGGTTCCCTTTCCACGTGCCACAGGAATCCTGGGACTCCTATCAAGTTTCACGAGGAGTCAGGCATCGTCTCCTTTGGAGGCACTGATCTCCGCATACCTCTGGAGTTTTCAAAGGATGTGAGGCCTCCGGTCGCGATGAGGTGGGGAACTAGGTGTTTCTCAGTGGTCTCCACAGTGGATTCCGACATCCTTTCTTCTTGGGAGATGCAAGACGAGCCTGCATTCAAGTCACTGCAGAGATATCCGGCCTTATTTAGAGTCAGGGCATCGTGGTGTCCATTCCACATGAGGCCGCAAACTCAGGGTCCCTCTCACATACCTAGAGCTGAGAGAAGCCTCCTCTTGAGGTGCTTGTGGTAAGGTGGTATTCCTCTGGAGTCGAAGCCAGGGACTAACCTCTCATCTCGAGTTGATTCTTGGTCCACGAAGCTCTTTCGTGTTGCTACATTGACCTCAGGATCCCTCTAGCCTTGAAACAGTGTTCTTGGGTTTTCTCTGGAGTGCCATGAAGGAAATCAAGGCTCCTTTCATGTGTGATGTGCAACACGGAATTGCTCTGCGCTCAGTGCAGGGGAATCGGGCCTCATCTCGCGCGAAGGGGAAGTCTCATGGTTTTTCTCGAGTTGTGGCGGGAACCTGGGGTATATTCTCGAGTTACGACAGGGATGGCCCTTCCAACCACGTGTTTGTTCAGCGACGTCAGGACTCCTGCCTTGTTGCGAGGGACAACTCGGGATTCTCCTCGAGGCTTGGCAAGACAATTGGGACGCCTCTCCAGCTGAGGCGGGAGACCAAGGGTCCCTTTCCACGTGCCACAGGAATCCTCGGACTCCTATCAAGTTTCACGAGGAGTCAGGCATCGTCTCCATTGGAGGCACTGATCTCCGTGTACCTCTGGAGTTTTCAAAGGATGTGAGGCCTCCGCTCGCGATGAGGTGGGGAACCAGGTCTTTCTCTGTGGTATATACAGGGGATTCAGACATCCTTTCATCTTGGGAGAGGCAAGACGAGCCTGCATTCAAGACACTGCAGGGATATCCGGCCTTATTTCGAATCAGGGCATCGCGGTGTCCATTCCACTTGAGGCCGCAAACTCAGGGTCCCTCTCACATACCTAGAGCTGAGAGAAGCCTCCTCTTGAGGTGCTTGTGGTAAGGTGGTATTCCTCTGGAGTCGAAGCCAGGGACTAACCTCTCATCTCGAATTGATTTTTGGTCCACGGAGCTCTTTTGTGTTGCTACAGTGACCTCAGGATCCCTCTAGCCTTGAAACAGTGTTCTTGGGGTTTCTCTGGAGTGCCATGAAGGAAATCAAGGCTCCTTTCATGTGTGATGTGCAACACGGAATTGCTCTGCACGCAGTGCAGGGGAATCGGGCCTCATCTCGCGGTGAGGGGGAAGTCTCATGGTTTTTCTCCAGTTGCGGCTGGAACCTGGAGTATATTCTCGAGTTACGACGGCTATGGCCCTTCAACACACGTGTTTGTTCAGCGACGTCAGGACTCCTGCCTAGTTGCGAAGGACAACTCGGTATTCTCCTCGAGGCTTGGCAGGGCAATTAGGACGCCTCTCCAGCGGAGGCGGGAGACTAAGTGTCCCTTCCACGTGCCACAGCAATCCTGGGACTCCTATCAAGTTTCACGAGGAGTCAGGCATCGTCTCCTTTGGAGGCAATGATCTCCGCGTACCTCTGGAGTTTTCAAAGGATGTGAGGTCTCCGGTCGCGATGAGGTGGGGAACTAGGTCTTTCTCTGTGGTCTCCACAGGGGATTCAGACATCCTTTCGTCTTGGGAGATGCAAGACGAGCCTGCATTCAAGTCACTGCAGGGATATCCGGCCTTATTTCGAGTCAGGGCATCACGGTGTCCATTTTACTTGAGGCCGCAAACTCACGGTCCCTCTCACATACCTAGAGCTGAGAGAAGCCTCCTCTTGAGGTGCTTGTGGTAAGGTGGTATTCCCCTGGAGTCGAAGCCAGGGACTAACCTCTCATCTCGAGTTGATTTTTGGTCCACGGAGCTCTTTCGTGTTGCTACAGAGACCTCAGGATCCCTCTAGCTTTGGAACAGTGTTCTTGGGGTTTCTCTGGAGTGCCATCAAGGAAATCAAGGCTCCTTTCATGTGTGATGTGCAACAAGGAATTGCTCTGCACGCAGTGCAGGGGAATCGGGCCTCATCTCGCGGCGAGGGGGAAGTGTCATGGTTTTTCTCGAGTTGCGGCGGGAACCTGGGGTATATTCTCGAG
Source organism: Cervus elaphus (assembly GCF_910594005.1). Classification (NCBI taxonomy): domain Eukaryota; kingdom Metazoa; phylum Chordata; class Mammalia; order Artiodactyla; family Cervidae; genus Cervus; species Cervus elaphus. Next base: position 551,190 of record NC_057838.1, read on the forward strand.
TTACGACGAGGATGGCCGTTCCACACACGTGTTTGTTCAGCGACGTCAGGACTCCTGTCTAGTTGGGCGGAACAACTCGGGATTCTCCTCGAGGCTTGGCAGGGCAATTGGGATGCCTCTCCAGCTGAGGCGGGAGACCAAGGTTCCCTTTCCACGTGCCACAGGAATCCTGGGACTCCTATCAAGTTTCACGAGGAGTCAGGCATCGTCTCCTTTGGAGGCACTGATCTCCGTGTACCTCTGGAGTTTTCAAAGGATGTGAGGCCTCCGGTCGCGATGAGGTGGGGAACTAGGTCTTTCTCTGTGGTCTCCACTGGGGATTCAGACATCCTTTCGTCTTGGGAGATGCAAGAGGAGCCTGCATTCAAGTCACTGCAGGGATATCCGGCCTGATTTCGAGTCAGGGCTTCACGGTGTCCATCCCACTTGAGGCCGCAAACTCAGGGTCCCTCTCACATACCTAGAGCTGAGAGAAGCCTCCTCTTGAGGTGCTTGTGGTAAGGTGGTATTCCTCTGGAGTCGAAGCCAGGGACTAACCTCTCATCTCGAGTTGATTTTTGGCCCACGGAGCTCTTTCGTGTTGCTACAGTGACCTCAGGTTCCCTCTAGCCTTGAAAGAGTGTTCTTGGGGTTTCTCTGGAGTGCCATCAATGAAATCAAGGCTCCTTTCATGTGTGATGTGCAACACGGAATTGCTCTGCACGCAGTGCAGGGGAATCGTTCTTCATCTCGTGGCGAGGGGGAAGTCTCATGGTTTTTCTCGAGTTGCCGGGGGAACCTGGGGTATATTCTCGAGTTAAGACAGGGATGCCCCTCCAAACACGTGTTTGTTCAGCCACATCAGGACTCCTGCCTAGTTGCGAGGGACAACTCGGGATTCTCCTCGAGGCTTGGCAGGGCAATTGAGACTCCTCTCCAGCTGAGGCGGGAGACCAAGTGTCCCTTTCCACATGCCACAGGAATCCTGGGACTCCTAACAAGCTTCACGAGGAGTCAGGCATCGTCTCCTTTGGAGGCACTGACCTCCGCGTACTTCTGGAGTTTTCAAAGGATGTGAGGCCTCCGGTCGCGATGAGGTGGGGAACTAGGTGTTTCTCAGTGGTCTCCACAGTGGATTCCGACATCCTTTCTTCTTGGGAGATGCAAGACGAGCCTGCATTCAAGTCACTGCAGAGATAACCGGCCTTATTTAGAGTCAGGGCATCGTGGTGTCCATTCCACATGAGGCCGCAAACTCAGGGTCCCTATCACATACCTAGAGCTGAAAGAAGCCTCCTCTTGAGGTGCTTGTGGTAAGGTGGTATTCCTCTGGAGTCGAAGCCAGGGACTAAGCTCTCATCTCGAGTTGATTCTTGGTCCACGAAGCTCTTTCGTGTTGCTACAGTGACCTCAGGATCCCTCTAGCCCTGAAACAGTGTTCTTGGGTTTTCTCTGGAGTGCCATGAAGGAAATCAAGGCTCCTTTCATGTGTGATGTGCAACACGGAATTGCTCTGCACTCAGTGCAGGGGAATCGGGCCTCATCTCGCGGCGAAGGGGAAGTCTCATGGTTTTTCTCGAGTTGTGGCGGGAACCTGGGGTATATTCTCGAGTTACGACAGGGATGGCCCTTCCAACCACGTGTTTGTTCAGCGACGTCAGGACTCCTGCCTTGTTGCGAGGGACAACTCGGGATTCTCCTCGAGGCTTGGCAAGACAATTGGGACGCCTCTCCAGCTGAGGCGGGAGACCAAGGGTCCCTTTCCACGTGCCACAGGAATCCTGGGACTCCTATCAACTTTCACGAGGAGTCAGGCATCGTCTCCTTTGGAGGCACTGATCTCCGTGTACCTCTGGAGTTTTCAAAGGATGTGAGGCCTCCGCTCGCGATGAGGTGGGGAACCAGGTCCTTCTCTGTGGTATACACAGGGGATTCAGACATCCTTTCATCTTGGGAGAGGCAAGACGAGCCTGCATTCAAGACACTGCAGGGATATCCGGCCTTATTTTGAGTCAGGGCATCGCGGTGTCCATTCCACTTGAGGCCGCAAACTCAGGGTCCCTCTCACATACCTAGAGCTGAGAGAAGCCTCCTCTTGAGGTGCTTGTGGTAAGGTGGTATTCCTCTGGAGTCGAAGCCAGGGACTAACCTCTCATCTCGAGTTGATTTTTGGTCCACGGAGCTCTTTTGTGTTGCTACAGTGACCTCAGGATCCCTCTAGCCTTGAAACAGTGTTCTTGGGGTTTCTCTGGAGTGCCATCAAGGAAATCAAGGCTCCTTTCATGTGTGATGTGCAACACGGAATTGCTCTGCACGCAGTGCAGGGGAATCGGGCCTCATCTCGCGGCGAGGGGGAAGTCTCATGGTTTTTCTCGAGTTGCGGCGGGAACCTGGGGTATATTCTCGAGTTACGACGGGGATGGCCCTTCCAACCACTTGTTTGTTCAGCCACGTCAGGACTCGTGCCTACTTGCGAGGGACAACTCGGGATTCTCCTCGAGGCTTGGCAGGGCATTTCGGACGCCTCTCTAGCTGAGGCGGAAGACCAAGGGTCCCTTTCCACGTGCCACAGGAATCCTGGGACTCCTATCAAGTTTCACGAGGAGTCAGGCATCGTCTCCATTGGAGGCACTGATCTCCGTGTACCTCTGGAGTTTTCAAAGGATGTGAGGCCTCCTGTCGCGATGAGGTGGGGAACTAGGTCTTTCTCTGTGGTCTCCACAGGGGATTCAGATATCCTTTCGTCTTGGGAGATGCAAGACGAGCCTGCATTCAAGTCACTGCAGGGATATCCGGCCTTATTTCGAGTCAGGGCATCACGGTGTCCATTTCACTTAAGGCCGCAAACTCAGGGTCCCTCTCACATACCTAGAGCTGAGAGAAGCCTCCTCTTGAGGTGCTTGTGGTAAGGTGGTATTCCTCTGGAGTCGAAGCCAGGGACTAACCTCTCATCTCGAGTTGATTCTTGGTTCACGGAGCTCTTTTGTGTTGCTACAGTGACCTCAGGATCCCTCTAGCCTTGAAACAGTGTTCTTGGGTTTTCTCTGGAGTGCCATGAAGGAAATCAAGGCTCCTTTCATGTGTGATGTGCAACACGGAATTGCTCTGCACGCAGTGCAGGGGAATCGGGCCTCATCTCGCGGTGAGGGGGAAGTCTCATGGTTTTTCTCCAGTTGCGGCTGGAACCTAGAGTATATTCTCGAGTTACGACGGCTATGGCCCTTCCACACACGTGTTTGTTCAGCGACGTCAGGACTCCTGCCTTATTGCGAAGGACAAATCGGTATTCTCCTCGAGGCTTGGCAGGGCAATTAGGACGCCTCTCCAGCTGAGGCGGGAGACTAAGTGTCCCTTCCACTTGCCACAGCAATCCTGGGACTCCTATCAAGTTTCACGAGGAGTCAGGCATCGTCTCCTTTGGAGGCACTGATCTCCGCGTACCTCTGGAGTTTTCAAAGGATGTGAGGTCTCCGGTCGCGATGAGGTGGGGAACTAGGTCTTTCTCTGTGGTCTCCACAGGGGATTCAGACATCCTTTCGTCTTGGGAGATGCAAGACGAGCCTGCATTCAAGTCACTGCAGGGATATCCGGCCTTATTTCGAGTCAGGGCATCACGGTGTCCATTTCACTTGAGGCCGCAAACTCACGGTCCCTCTCACATACCTAGAGCTGAGAGAAGCCTCCTCTTGAGGTGCTTGTGGTAAGGTGGTATTCCTCTGGAGTCGAAGCCAGGGACTAACCTCTCATCTCGAGTTGATTCTTGGTTCACGGAGCTCTTTTGTGTTGCTACAGTGACCTCAGGATCCCTCTAGCCTTGAAACAGTGTTCTTGGGTTTTCTCTGGAGTGCCATGAAGGAAATCAAGGCTCCTTTCATGTGTGATGTGCAACACGGAATTGCTCTGCACGCAGTGCAGGGGAATCGGGCCTCATCTCGCGGTGAGGGGGAAGTCTCACGGTTTTTCTCGAGTTGCGGCTGGAACCTGGGGTATATTCTCGAGTTACGATGGGGATGACCTTTCCACACACGTGTTTGTTCAGCTATGTCAGGACTCCTGCCTAGTTGCGAAGGACAACTCGGGATTCTCCTCGAGGCTTTGCAGGGCAATAAGGACGCCTCTCCAGCTGAGGCGGGAGACCAAGGGTTCCTTTCCACGTGCCACAGGAATCCTGGGACTCCTATCAAGTTTCACGAGGAGTCAGGCATCATCTCCTTTGGAGGCACTGATCTCCGCGTACCTCTGGAGTTTTCAAAGGATGTGAGGCCTCCGGTCGCGATGAGGTGGGGAACTAGGTCTTTCTCTGTGGTCTCCACAGGGTATTCAATCATCCTTTCATCTTGGGTAATGCAAGACGAGCCTGCATTCAAGTCACTGCAGGGATATCCGGCCTTATTTCGAGTCAGGGCATCGCGGTGTCCATTCCACTTGAGGCCGCAAACTCAGGGTCCCTCTCACATACCTAGAGCTGAGAGAAGCCTCCTCTTGAGGTGCTTGTGGTAAGGTGGTATTCCTCTGGAGTCGAAGCCAGGGAGTAACCTCTCATCTCGAGTTGATTTGTGGTCCACGGAGCTCTTTCGTGTTGCAACAGTGACCTCAGGATCCCTCTAGCCTTGAAACACTGTTCTTGGTCTTTCTCTGGAGTGCCATCGAGGAAATCAAGGCTCCTTTCATGTGTGATGTGCAACACGGAATTGCTCTGAACGCAGTGCAGGGGAATCGGGCCTCATCTCGCGGGGAGGGGGAAGTCTCATGGTTTTTCTCGAGTTGCGGCGGGAACCTGGGGTATATTCTCGAGTTACGACGGGGATGGCCCTTTCACCCACGTGTTTGTTCAGCCACGTCAGGACTCCTACCTACTTGCGGGGGACAACTCAGGATTCTCCTCGACGCTTCGCAGGGCAATTGGGACGCCTCTCTAGCTGAGGCGGGAGACCAAGGGTCCCTTTCCACGTGCCACAGGAATCCTGGGACTCCTATCAAGTTTCACGAGGAGTCAGGCATCGTCTCCATTGGAGGCACTGATCTCCACGTACCTCTGGAGTTTTCAAAGGATGTGAGGCCTCCGGTCGCGATGAGGTGGGGAACCAGGTCTTTCTCTGTGGTCTCCACAGGGGATTCAGACATCCTTTCATCTTGGGAGATGCAAGACGAGCCTGCATTCAAGTCACTGCAGGGATATCCGGCCTTATTTTGAGTCAGGGCATCGCAGTGTCCATTCCACTTGAGGCCGCAAACTCAGGGTCCCTCTCACATACCTAGAGCTGAGAGAAGCCTCCTCTTGAGGTGCTTGTGGTAAGGTGGTATTCCTCTGGAGTCGAAGCCAGGGACTAACCTCTCATCTCGAGTTGATTTTTGGTCCACGGAGCTCTTTCGTGTTGCTACAGTGACCTCAGGATCCCTCTAGCCATGAAGCAGTGTTCTTGGGGTTTCTCTGGAGTGCCATCAAGGAAATCAAGGCTCCTTTCATGTGTGATGTGCAACACGGAATTGCTCTGCACGCAGTGCAGGGGAATCGGGCCTCAGCTCGCGGCGAGGGGGAAGTCTCATGGTTTTTCTCGAGTTGCGGCGGGAACCTGGGGTATATTCTCGAGTTACGACGGGGATGGCCCTTCTACACACGTGTTTGTTCAGCGAAGTCAGGACTCCTGCCTAGTTGCTAGGGACAACGCGGGATTCTCCTCGAGGCTTTGCACTGCAATTCGGACGCCTCTCCAGCTGAGGCGGGAGACCAAGGGTCCCTTTCCACGTTCCACAGAAATCCTGGGACTCCTATCAAGTTTCACGAGGAGTCAGGCATCGTCTCCTTTGAAGGCACTGATCTCCGCATACCTCTGGAGTTTTCAAAGGATGTGAGGCCTACAGTCGTGATGAGGTGGGGAACTAGGTGTTGCTCTGTGGTCTCCACAAGGGATTCAGACATCCTTTCGTCTTGGGAGATGCAAGACGAGCCTGCATTCAAGTCACTGCAGGGTAACCCGGCCTTATTTCGAGTCAGGGCATCGCGGTTTCCATTCCACTTGAGGCTGCAAACTCAGAGTCCCTCTCACATACATAGAGCTGAGAGAAGTCTCCTCTTGAGGTGCTTGTGGTAAGGTGGTAGTCCTCTGCAGTCGAAGCCAGGGACTAACCTCTCATCTCGAGTTGGTTTTTGGTCCACGGAGCTCTTTCGTGTTGCTACAGAGACGTCAGGATCCCTCTAGCCTTGAAACAGTGTTCTTGGGATTTATCTGGAGTGCCATCAAGGATATCAAGGCTCCTTTCATATGTAATGTGCAAGACGGAATTGCTGTGCACGCAGTGCAGCGGATTCGGGCCTCATCTCGCAGCGAGGGGGAAATCTCATGGTTTTTCTCGAGTTGCAGCGGGAACCTGGGGTATATTCTCGAGTTACGACGGGTTGGCCCTTCCATCCTAGTGTTTGTTCAGCGACGTCAGGACTCCTGTCTAATTGCGAGGGACAACTCGGGATTCTCCTTGAGGCTTGGCAGGGCAATTGGGACGCCTCTCCAGCTGAGGCGGGAGACCAAGGGTCCCTTTCCACGTGCCACAAGAATCCTGGGACTCCTATCAAGTTTCACGAGGAGTCAGGCATCGTCTCCTTTGGAGGCACTGATCTCTGCGTACATCTGGAGTTTTCAAAGGATGTGAGGCCTCCGGTCGCGATGAGGTGGGGAACTAGGTCTTTCTCTGTGGTCTCCACAGGGGATTCAGACATCCTTTCGTCTTGGGAGATGCAAGACGAGCCTGCATTCTAGTCACTGCAGGGATATCCGGCCTTATTTCGAGTCAGGGCATCGCAGTGTCCATTCCACTTGAGGCTGCAAACTCAGGGTCCCTCTCACATACCTAGAGCTGAGAGAAGCCTCCTCTTGAGGTGCTTGTGGTAAGGTGGTATTCCTCTCGAGTCGAAGCCAGGGACTAACCCCTCATCTCGAGTTGATTTTTGGTCCACGGAGCTCTTTCGTGTTGCTACAGTGACCTCAGGATCCCTCTGGCCTTGAAACAGTGTTCTTGGGGTTTCTCTGGAATGCCATCAAGGAAATCAAGGCTCCTTTCATGTGTGATGTGCCACACGGAATTGCTCTGCACGCAGTGCAGGGGAATCGGGCCTCATCTCGTGGCGAGGGGGAAGTCTCATGGTTTTTCTCGAGTTGCTGCGGGAACCTGGGGTATATTCTCAAGTTACGATGGGGATGGCCTTTCCACCCACGTGTTTCTTCAGCGACGTCAGGACTCCTGCCTAGTTGTGAGGGATAACTCGGGATTCTCCTCGAGGCTTGGCAGGGCAATTGGGACGCCTCTCCAGCTGAGGCGGGAGACCAAGGGTCCCTTTCCACGTGCCACAGGAATCCTGGGACTCCTATCAAGTTTCACGAGGAGTCAGGCATCATCTCCTTTGGAGGCACTGATCTCCGCGTACCTCTGGAGTTTTCAAAGGATGTGAGGCCTCCGGTCGCGATGAGGTGAGGAACTAGGTCTTCTCTGTGGTCTCCATAGGGGATTTAGACATCCTTTCGTCTTGGGAGATGCAAGACGAGCCTGCATTCAAGTCACTGCAGGGATATCCGGCCTTATTTCGAGTCAGGGCATCGCGGTGTCCATTCCACTTGAGGCCGCAAACTCAGGGTCCCTCTCACATACCTAGAGCTGAGAGAAGCCTCCTCTTGAGGTGCTTGTGGTAAGGTGGTATTCCTCTGGAGTCGAAGCCAGGGACTAACCTCTCATCTCGAGTTGATTTTTGGTCCAGGGAGCTCTTTCGTGTTGCTACAGTGACCTCAGGATCCCTCTAGCCTTGAAACAGTGTTCTTGGGGTTTCTCTGGATTGCCATGAAGGAAATCAAGGCTCCTTTCATGTGTGATGTGCAACACGGAATTGCTCTGCACGCAGTGTAGGGGAATCGGGCCTCATCTCGCAGCGAGGGGGAAGTCTCATGGTTTTTCTCGAGTTGCGGCGGGAACCTGGGGTATATTATCGAGTTACGATGGGGATGGCCCTTCCACCCACGTGTTTGTTCAGCGACGTCAGGACTCCTGCCTAGTTGCGAGGGACAACTCGGGATTCTCCTCGAGGCTTGGCAGGGCAATTGCGACGCCTCTCCAGCTGAGGCGGGAGACCAAGGGTCCCTTTCCACGTGCCACAGGAATCCTGGGACTCCTATCAAGTTTGACGAGGAGTCAGGCATCGTCTACTTTGGAGGCACTGATCTCCGCATACCTCTGGAGTTTTCCAAAGATTTGAGGCCTCCGGTCGCGATGAGGTGGGGAACTAGGTCTTTCTCTGTGGTCTCCACAGGGGATTCAAACATCCTTTCGTCTTGGGAGATGCAAGACGAGCCTGCATTCAATTCACTGCAGGGATATCCAGGCTTATTTCGAGTCAGGGCATCGCGGTGTCCATTCCACTTGAGGCCGGAAACTCAGGGTTCCTCTCACATAACTAGAGCTGAGAGAAGCCTCCTCTTGAGGTGCTTGTGGTAAGGTGTTATTCCTATGGAGTCGAAGCCAGGGACAAACCTCTCATCTCTAGTTGATTTTTGGTCCACGGAGCTCTTTCGTGTTGCTACAGTGACCTCAGGATCCCTCGAGCCTTGAAACAGTGTTCTTGGGGTTTCTCTGGAGTGCCATCAAGGAAATCAAGGCTCCTTTCCTGTGTGATATGCAACACGGCATTGCTCTGCACGCATTGCAGGGGAATCGGGCCTCATCTCGCGGTAAGGTGGAAGTCTCATGGTTTTTCTCGAGTTGCGGCGGGAACCTGGGGTATATTCTCGAGTTACGACGGGGATGGCCCTTCCACACACGTGTTTGTTCAGCGACGGCAGGGCTCCTGCCTAGTTGCGAGGGACAACTCGGGATTCTCCTCGAGGCTTGGCAGGGCAATTGGGACGCCTCTCCAGCTAAGGCGGGAGACCAAGAGTCCCTTTCCACGTGCCACAGGAATGCAGGGACTCCTATCAAGATTCACGAGGAGTCTAGCATCGTCTCCTTTGGAGGCACTGATCTCTGCGTCCCTCTGGAGTTTTCAAAGGATGTGAGGCCTCCGGTCTAGATGAGGTGGGGAACTAGGTCTTTCTCTGTGGTCTCCACAGGGGATTCAGACATCCTTTCGTCTTCGGAGATGCAAGACGAGCCTGCATTCAAGTCACTGCAGGGATATCCGGCCTTACTTCGAGTCAGGGAATCGCGGTGTCCATTCCACTTGAGGCCGCAAACTCAGGGTCCTTCTCACATACCTAGAGCTGAGAGAAGCCTCCTCTTGAGGTGATTGTGGTAAGGTGGTATTCCTCTGGAGTCGAAGCCAGAGACTAACCTCTCATCTCAAGTTGATTTTTGGTCCACGGAGCTCTTTCATGTTCCTACAGTGACCTCAGGATCCCTCAAGCCTTGAAACAGTGTTCTTGGGGTTTCTCTGGAGTGCCATCAAGGAAATCAAGGCTCCTTTCCTGTGTGATGTGCAACACGGCATTGCTCTGCACACAGTGCAGGGGAATCGGGCCTCATCTCGCGGCGAGGTGGAAGTCTCGTGGTTTTTCTCGAGTTGCGGCGGGAACCTGAGGTATATTCTTGAGTTACGACGGGGATGGCCCTTCCACACACGTGTTTGTTCAGCGACGTCAGGACTCCTGCCTTGTTGCGAGGGACAACTCGGGATTCTCCTCGAGGCTTTGCAGGGCAATTGGGACGCCTCTCCAGCTGAGGCGGGAGACCAAGGGTCTCTTTCCACGAGCCACAGGATTCCTGGGACTCCTATCAAGATTCACGAGGAGTCAGGCATCGTCTCCTTTGGAGGCACTGATCTCTGCGTCCCTCTGGAGTTTTCAAAGTATGTGAGGCCTCCGGTCGCCATGAGGTGGGGAACTAGGTCTTTCTCTGTGGTCTCCACAGGGGATTCAGACATCCTTTCGTCTTGGGAGATGCAAGACGAGCCTGCATTCAAGTTACTGAAGGGATATCCGGACTTATTTCGAGTCAGGGCATCGCAGTGTCCATTCCACTTGAGGCCGCAAACTCAGGGTCCCTCTCACATACCTAGAGCTGAGAGAAGCCTCCTCTTGAGGTGCTTGTGGTAAGGTGGTATTTCTCTGGAGTTGAATCCAGGGACTAACCTCTCATCTCGAGTTGATTTTTGGTCCAAGGAGCTCTTTCGTGTTGCTACAGTGACCTCAGGATCCCTCTAGCCTTGAAACACGGTTCTTGGGCTTTCTCTGGAGTGCCATCAAGGATATCAAGGCTCCTTTCCAGTGTGATGTGCAACACGGCATTGCTCTGCAGGCAATGCAGGGGAATTGGGCCTCATCTCGCGGCAAGGGGGGAGGCTCATGGTTTTTCTCGAGTTGCGGCGGGAACCTGGGGTATATTCTCGAGTTACGACGGGGATGGCCCTTCCACACAGGTGTTTTTTCAGCGACGTCAGGACTCCTGCCTAGTTGCGAGGGACAACTCAGGATTCTCCTCGAGGCTTGGCAGGGCAATTGGGACGCCTCTCCAGCTGAGGCGGGAGACCAAGGGTCCCTTTCCACGTGCCACAGGATTCCTGGGACTCCTATCAAGTTTCACGAGGAGTCAGGCATCGTCTCCTTTGGAGGCACTGATCTCTGTGTCCCTCTGGAGTTTTCAAAGAATGTGAGGCCTCCGGTCGCCATTAGGTGGGGAACTAGGTCTTTCTCTGTGGTCTCCACAGGGGATTCAGACATCCTTTTGTCTTGGGAGATGCAAGACGAGCCTGCATTCAAGTCACTGCAGGGATATCTGGCCTTATTTCGAGTCAGGGCATCGAGGTGTCCATTCCACTTGAGGCCGCAAATTCAGGGTCCCTCTCACATACCTAGAGCTGAGAGAAGCCTCCTCTTGAGGTGCTTGTGGTAAGGTGGTATTCCTCTGCAGTAGAAGCCAGTGACTAGCCTCTCATTGCGAGTTGATTTTTGGCCCACGGAGCTCTTTCGTGTTGCTACAGTGATCTCAAGATCCCTCTAGCCTTGAAACAGTGTTCTTGGGCTTTCTCTGGAGTGCCATCAAGGAAATCAAGGCTCCTTTCCTGTGTGATATGCAGCACGGCATTGCTCTGCACGCAGTGCAGGGGAATCGGGCCTCATCTCGTGGCGAGGGGGAAGTGTCATGGTTTTTCTCGAGTTGCGGTGGGAACCTGGGGTATATTCTCGAGTTACGACGGGGATGGCCCTTCCACACACGTGTTTGTTCAGCGACGGCAGGGCTCCTGCCTAGTTGTGAGGGACAACTCGGGATTCTCCTCGAGGCTTGGCAGGGCAATTGGGACGCCTCTCCAGCTGAGGCGGGAGACCAAGTGTCCCTTTCCACGTGCCACAGGAATCCTGGGACTCCTATCAAGTTTCACGAGGAGTCAGGCATCGTCTCCTTTGGAGGCACTGATCTCCGCGTCTCTCTGGAGTTTTCAAAGGATGTGAGGCCTCCGGTCGCCATGAGGTGGGGAACTAGGTCTTTCTCTGCGGTCTCCACAGGGGATTCAGACATCCTTTCGTCTTGGGAGATGCAAGACGAGCCTGCATTCAAGTCACTGTAGGGATATCCGGCCTTATTTCGCGTCAGGGCATCGCGGTGTCCATTCCACTTGAGGCCGCAAACTCAGGGTCCCTCTCACATACCTAGAGCTGAGAGAAGCCTCCTCTTGAGGTGCTTGTGGTAAGGTGGTATTCCTCTGGAGTCGAAGCCAGGGACTAACCTCTCATCTCGAGTTGATTTTTGGTCCTCGGAGCTCTTTCGTGTTGCTACAGTGACCTCAGTTTCCCTCTAGCCTTGAAACAGTGTTCTTGGGGTTTCTCTGGAGTGCCATCAAGGAAATCAAGGCTCCTTTCATGTGTGATGTGCAACACGGAATTGCTCTGCATGCAGTGCAGGGGAATCGGGCCTCATCTCGCGGCGAGGGGGAAGTCTCATGGTTTTTCTCGAGTTGCGGTGGGAACCTGGGGTATATTCTCGAGTTACGACTGGGATGGCCCTTCCACACACGTGTTTGTTCAGCGACGGCAGGACTCCTGCCTAGTTGCGAGGGACAACTCGGGATTCTCCTCGAGGCTTGGCAGGGCAATTGGGACGCCTCTCCAGCTGAGGGGGCAGACCAAGGGCCCCTTTCCACGTGCCACAGGAATCCTGGGACTCCTAACATGTTTCCCGAGGAGTCAGGCATCATCTCCTTTGGAGGCACTGATCTCCGCATACCTCTGGACTTTTCAAAAGATGTGAGGCTTCCGGTCGTGATGAGGTGGGGATCTGGGCCTTTCTCTGTGGTCTCCAAAGGGGATTCAGACATCCTTTCGTCTTGGGAGATGCAAGACGAGCCTGCATTCAAGTCACTGCAGGGATATCCGACCTTATTTTGAGTCAGGGCATCGCGGTGTCCATTCCACTTGAGGCCGCAAACTCAGGGTCCCTCTCACATAGCTAGAGCTGAGAGAAGCCTCCTCTTGATGTGCTTGTGGTAAGGTGGTATTCCCCTGGAGTCGAAGCCAGGGCCTAACCTCTCATCTCGAGTTGATTTTTGGTCCCCGGAGCTCTTTCGTGTTGCTACAGTGACCTCAGGATCCCTCTAGCCTTGAAAAAGTGTTCTTGGGCTTTCTCTGGCGTGCTATCAAGGAAATCAAGGCTCCTTTCCTGTGTGATGTGCAACACGGAATTGCCCTGCACGCAGTGCAGGGGAATCGGGCCTCATCTTGCGGCAAGGGGGAAGTCTCATGGTTTTTCTCGTGTTGCGGCAGGAACCTGGGGTATATTCTCGAGTTACCACCGGGATGGACCTTCCACACACGTGTTTGTTCAGCGACGTCAGGACTCCTGCCTAGTTGCGAGGGACAACTCGGGATTCTCCTCGAGGCTTGGCAGGGCAATTGGGACGCCTCTCCAGCTGAGGCGGGAGACCAAGGGTCCCTTTCCACGTGCCACAGGAATCCTGGGACTCCTATCAAGTTTCACGAGGAGTCAGGCATCGTCTCCTTTGGAGGCACTGATCTTCGCGTCCCTCTGGAGTTTTCAAAGGATGTGAGGCCTCCGGTCGCGATGAGGTGGGGAACTAGGTCTTTCTCTGTGGTCTTCACAGGGGATTCAGACATCCTTTCGTCTTGGGAGATGCAAGACGAGCCTGCATTCAAGTCACTGCAGGGATATCCGGCCTTATTTCGAGTCAGGGCATCGCGGTGTCCATTCCACTTGAGGCCGCAAACTCAGGGACCCTCTCACATACCTAGAGCTGAAAGAAGCCTCCTCTTGAGGTGCTTGTTGTAAGGTGGTATTCCTCTGGAGTCGAAGCCAGGGCCTAACCTCTCATCTCGAGTTGATTTTTGGTCCACGGAGCTCTTTCGTGTTGCTACAGTGACCTCAGGATTCCTGTAGCCTTTAAACAGTGTTCTTGGTCTTTCTCTGGAATGCCATCCAGGAAATCAAGGCTCCTTTCCTGTGTGATGTGCAACACGGAATTGCTCTGCACGCAGTGCAGGGGAATTGGGCCTCATCTCGCGGCGAGGGGGAAGTCTCATGGTTTTTCTCGAGTTGCAGCGGGAACCTGGGGTATATTCTCGACTTACGTCGGTGATGGCCCTTCCACACACGTGTTTGTTCAGCGCCGTTAGGACTCCTGCCTAGTTGCTAGGGACAACTCGGGATTCTTCTCCTCGAGGCTTGGCAGGGGAATTGGGACGCCTCTCCAGCTGAGGCGGGAGACCAAGTGTCCCTTTCCACATGCCACAGGAATCCTGGGACTCCTATCAAGTTTCACGAGGAGTCAGGCTTCGTCTCCTTTGAAGGCAATGATCTCCGCGTCCCTCTGGAGTTTTCAAACGATGTCAGGCCTCCGGTCGCGATGAGGTGGGGAACTAGGTCTTTCTCTGTGGTCTCCACAGGGGATTCAGACATCCTTTCGTCTTGGGAGATGCAAGACGAGCCTGCATTTAAGTCACTGCTGGGATATCCGGCCTTATTTAGAGTCAGGGCGTCGAGGTGTCCATTCCACTTGAGGCCGCAAACTCAGGGTCCCTCTCACATACCTAGAGCTGAGAGAAGCCTCCTTTGCCGTGCTTGTGGTAAGGTGGTATTCCTCTGGAGTCGAAGCCAGGGACTAACCTCTCATCTCGAGTTGATTTGTGGTCCACGGAGCTCTTTCGTGTTGCTACAGTGACCTCAGGATCCCTTTAGTCTTGAAACAGTGTTCTTGGGGTTTCTCTGGAGTGCCATCAAGGAAATCAAGGCTCCTCTCCTTTGTGATGTGGAACACGGCATTGCTCTGCACGCAGTGCAGGGGAATCGGGCCTCATCTCGCGGCGAGGGGGAAGTCTCATGGTTTTTCTCGAGTTGCGGCGGGAACCTGGGGTATATTCTCGAGTTACGACGGGGATGGCCCTTCCACACACGTGTTTGTTCAGCGACATCAGGACTCCTGCCTAGTTGCGAGGGACAACTCGGGATTCTACTCCTCGAGGCTTGGCAGGGCAATTGGGACGCCTCTCCAGCTGAGGCGGGAGACCAAGGGTCCCTTTCCACGTGCCACAGGAATCCTGGGACTCCTATCAAGTTTCACGAGGAGTCAGGTATAGACTCCTTTGGAGGCAATGACCTCCGCGTACCTCTGGAGTTTTCAAAGGATGTGAGGCCTCCGTTCGCGATGAGGGGGGAACTAGGTCTTTCTCTGTGGGCTCCACAGGGGATTCACACATCCTTTCGTTTTGGGAGATGCAAGACGAGCCTGCATTCAAGTCACTGCTGGGATATTCGGCCTTATTTCAAGTCAGGGCATCGCGGTGTCCATTCCACTTGAGGCCGCAAACTCAGGGTCCCTCTCACATACCTAGAGCTGAGAGAAGCCTCCTGTTGAGGTGCTTGTGGTAAGGTGGTATTCCTCTGGAGTCGAAGCCAGGGACTAACCTCTCATCTCGAGTTGATTTGTGGTCCACGGAGCTCTTTCGTGTTGCTACAGTGACGTCAGGATCCCTCTAGCCTTGAAACAGTGTTCTTGGGGTTTCTCTGGAGTGCCATCAAGGAAATCAAGGCTCCTTTCCTGTGTGATGTGCAACACGGCATTGCTCTGCACGCAGTGCAGGGGAATCGGGCCTCATCTCGCGGCGAGGGGGAAGTCTCATGGTTTTTCTCGAGTTGCGGCGGGAACCTGGGCTATATTCTCGAGTTACGACGGGGATGGCCCTTCCACACACGTGTTTGTTCAGCGACGTCAGGACTCCTTCCTAGTTGCGAGGGACAACTCGGGATTCTCCTCGAGGCTTGGCAGGGCAATTGGGACGCCTCTCCAGCTGAGGCGGGAGACCAAGGGTCCTTTCCACGTGCCACAGGAATCCTGGGACTCCTATCAAGTTTCACGTGGAGTCAGGCATCGTCTCCATTGGAGGCACTGATCTCCGCTTCCCTCTTTAGTTTTCAAAGGATGTGAAGCCTCCGGTCGCGATGTAGTGGGGAACTAGGTCTTTCTCTGTGGTCTCCACAGGGGATTCAGACATCCTTTCGTCTTGGGGGATGCAAGACGAGCCGGCATTCAAGTCACTGCAGGGATATCCGGCCTTATTTCGAGTCAGGGCATCGCGGTGTCCATTCCACTTGAGTCCGCAAACTCAGGGTCCCTCTCTCTTACCTAAAGCTGACAGAAGCCTCCTCTTGAAGTGCTTGTGGTAAGATGGTATTCCTCTGGAATCAAAGCCAGGGACCAACCTCTCATCTCGAGTTGCTTTGTTGTCCACGGAGCTCTTTCGTGTTGCTACAGTGACCTCAGGATCCCTCTAGCATTGAAACAGTGTTCTTGAAGTTTCTCTGGAGTGCCATCAAGGAAATCAAGGCTCCTTTCATGTGTGATTTGCAACACGGCATTGCTCTGCACGCATTGCAGGGGATTCAGGCCTCATCTTGCGGCGAGGGGGAAGTCTCATGGTTTTTCTCGAGTTGCGGAGGGAACCTTTGGTATATTCTCGAGTTACGACGGGGATGGCCCTTCCAGACACGTGTTTGTTCAGCGACGTCAGGACTCCTGCCTAGTTGCGAGGGACAACTCGGGATTCTCCTCGAGGCTTGGCAGGTAAATTGGGACGCCTCTGCAGCTGAGGCGGATGACCAAGGGTCCCTTTCCACGTGCCACAGGAATTCTGGGACTCCTATCAAGTTTCACGAGGAGTCAGGCATCGTCTCCTTTGGAGGCACTGATCTCCGTGTACCTCTGTAGTTTTCAAAGGATGTGAGGTCTCCGGTCGCGATGAGGTGGGGAACTAGGTCTTTCTCTGTGGTCTCCACAGGGGATTCAGACATCCTTTCATCTTGGGAGATGCAAGACGAGCCTGCATTCAAGTCACTGCAGGGATATCCGGCCTTATTTCGCGTCAGGGCATCGCAGTGTCCATTCCACTTGAGGCCGCAAACTCAGGGTCCCTCTCACATACCTAGAGCTGAGAGAAGCCTCCTCTTGAGGTGCTTGTGGTAAGGTGGTATTCCTCTGGAGTCGAAGCCAGGGACTAACCTCTCATCTCGAGTTGATTTTTGGTCCATGGAGCTCTTTCGTGTTGCTACAGTAACCTCAGGATCCCTCTAGCCTTGAAACAGTGTTCTTGGGGTTTCTCTGGAGTGCCATCAAGGAAATCAAGGCTCCTTTCATGTTTGATGTGCAACACGTAATTGCTCTGCATGCAGTGCAGGAGAATCGAGCCTCATCTCGAGGCGAGGGGGAAGTCTCATGGTTTTTCTCGAGTTGCGGCGGGACCCTGGGGTATATTCTCGAGTTATGACGGGGATGGGATTTACAGCCACGTGTTTGTTCAGCGACTTCAGGACTCCTGCCTAGTTGCGAGGGACAACTCGGGATTCTCTTCGAGGCTTGGCAGGGTAATCGGGATGCCTCTCCAGCTGAGGCGGGAGACCAAGTGTCCCTTTCCACGTGCCACAGGAATCCTAGGACTCCTATCAAGTTTCACGAGGAGTCAGGCATCGTCTCCTTTGGAGGCACTGATCTCCGCGTTTCTCTGGAGTTTTCAAAGGATGTGAGTCTTCCGGTCGCGATGAGGTGGGGAACTAGGTCTTTCTCTGTGGTCTCCACAGGGGATTCAGACATCCTTTCGTCTTGGGCGATGCAAGACTAGCCTGCATTCAAGTCACTGCAGGGATATTCGGCCTTATTTCGAGTCAGGGCATCGCGGTGTCCATTCCACTTGAGGCCGCAAACTCAGGGTCCCTCTCACATACCTAGAGCTGAGAGAAGCCTCCTCTTGAGGTGCTTGTGGTAAGGTGGTATTCCTCTGGAGTCGAAGCCAGGGAATAACAACTCATCTCGAGTTGATTTTTCGTCCACGGAGCTCTTTCGTGTTACTACAGTGACCTCAGGATCCCTCTAGCCTTGAAACAGTGTTCTTGGGGTTTCTCTGGAGTGCCATCAAGGAAATCAAGGCTCCTTTCATGTGTGATGTGCATCACGGAATTGCTCTGCACGCAGTGCAGGGGAATCGGGCCTCATCTCGCGGCGCGGGGGAAGTCTCATGGTTTTTTTCGAGTTGCGGCGGAAACCTGGGGTATATTCTCGAGTTACGACGGGGATGGCCCTTCCACACACGTGTTTCTTCAGCAACGTCAGGACTCCTGCCTAGTTGCGAGGGACAAGTCGGGATTCTCCTCGAGGCTTGGCAGGGCAATTGGGACGCCTCTCCACCTGAGGCAGGAGACCAAGGGTCCCTTTCCACGTGCCACAAGAATCCTGGGACTCCTATCAAGTTTCACGAGGAGTCAGGCATCGTCTCCTTTGGAGGCACTGATCTCCGTGTACCTCTGTAGTTTTCAAAGGATGTGAGGCCTCCGGTCGCGATGAGGTGGGGAACTAGGTCTTTCTCTGTGGTCTCCACAGGGGATTCAGACATCCTTTCATCTTGGGAGATGCAAGACGAGCCTGCATTCAAGTCACTGCAGGGATATCCGGCCTTATTTCGCGTCAGGGCATCGCAGTGTCCATTCCACTTGAGGCCGCAAACTCAGGGTCCCTCTCACATACCTAGAGCTGAGAGAAGCCTCCTCTTGAGGTGCTTGCGGAAAGGTGGTATTCCTCTGGAGTCGAAGCCAGGGACTAACCTCTCATCTCGAGTTGATTTTTGGTCCATGGAGCTCTTTCGTGTTGCTACAGTAACCTCAGGATCCCTCTAGCCTTGAAACAGTGTTCTTGGGGTTTCTCTGGAGTGCCGTCAAGGAAATCAAGGCTCCTTTCATGTTTGATGTGCAACACGTAATTGCTCTGCATGCAGTGCAGGAGAATCGAGCCTCATCTCGCGGCGAGGGGGAAGTCTCATGGTTTTTCTCGAGTTGCGGCGAGACCCTGGGGTATATTCTCGAGTTATGACGGGGATGGGATTTATAGCCACGTGTTTGTTCAGCGACTTCAGGACTCCTGCCTAGTTGCGAGGGACAACTCGGGATTCTCTTCGAGGCTTGGCAGGGTAATCGGGATGCCTCTCCAGCTGAGGCGGGAGACCAAGTGTCCCTTTCCACGTGCCACAGGAATCCTAGGACTCCTATCAAGTTTCACGAGGAGTCAGGCATCGTCTCCTTTGGAGGCACTGATCTCCGCGTTTCTCTGGAGTTTTCAAAGGATGTGAGTCTTCCGGTCGCGATGAGGTGGGGAACTAGGTCTTTCTCTGTGGTCTCCACAGGGGATTCAGACATCCTTTCACCTTGGGCGATGCAAGACTAGCCTGCATTCAAGTCACTGCAGGGATATCCGGCCTTATTTCGAGTCAGGGCATCGCGGTGTCCATTCCACTTGAGGCCGCAAACTCAGGGTCCCTCTCACATACCTAGAGCTGAGAGAAGCCTCCTCTTGAGGTGCTTGTGGTAAGGTGGTATTCCTCTGGAGTCGAAGCCAGGGAATAACAACTCATCTCGAGTTGATTTTTCGTCCACGGAGCTCTTTCGTGTTACTACAGTGACCTCAGGATCCCTCTAGCCTTGAAACAGTGTTCTTGGGGTTTCTCTGGAGTGCCATCAAGGAAATCAAGGCTCCTTTCATGTTTGATGTGCATCACGGAATTGCTCTGCACGCAGTGCAGGGGAATCGGGCCTCATCTCGCGGCGCGGGGGAAGTCTCATGGTTTTTTTCGAGTTGCGGCGGAAACCTGGGGTATATTCTCGAGTTACGACGGGGATGGCCCTTCCACACACGTGTTTCTTCAGCAACGTCAGGACTCCTGCCTAGTTGCGAGGGACAAGTCGGGATTCTCCTCGAGGCTTGGCAGGGCAATTGGGACGCCTCTCCAGCTGAGGCGGGAGACCAAGGTTCCCTTTCCATGTGCCACAGGAATCCTGGGACTCCTATCAAGTTTCATGAGGAGTCAGGCATCGTCTCCTTTGGAGGCACTGATCTCCGCGTACCTCTGGAGTTTTCAAAGGATGTGAGGCCTCCGGTCGCGATGAGGTGGGGAATTAGGTCTTTCTCTGTGGTCTCCACAGGGGATTCAGACATCCTTTCGTCTTGGGAGATACCAGACGAGCCTGCATTCAAGTCACTGAAGGGATATCCGGCCTTATTTCGCATCAGGGCATCGCGGTGTCCATTCCACTTGAGGCCGCAAACTCAGGGTCCCTCTCACATACCTAGAGCTGAGAGAAGCCTCCTCTTGAGGTGCTTGTGGTAAGGTGGTATTCCTCTGGAGTCGAAGCCATTGACTAACCTCTCATCTCGAGTTGATTTTTGGTCCACGGAGCTCTTTCGTGTTGCTACAGTGACCTCAGTTTCCCTCTAGCCTTGAAACAGTGTTCTTGGGGATTCTCTGGAGTGCCATCAAGGAAATCAAGGCTCCTTTCATGTGTGATGTGCAACACGGAATTGCTCTGCACTCAGTGCAGGGGAATCGGGCCTCATCTCGCGGCGAGGGGGAAGTCTCATGGTTTTTCTCGAGTTGCGGCGGGAACCTGGGCTATATTCTCGAATTACGACGGGGATGGCCCTTCCACACACGTGTTTGTTCAGTGACGTCAGGATTCCTTCCTAGTTGCGAGGGACAACTCGGGATTCTCCTCGAGGCTTGGCAGGGCAATTGGGACGCCTCTCCAGCTGAGGCGGGAGACCAAGGGTCCTTTCCACGTGCCACAGGAATCCTGGGACTCCTATCAAGTTTCACGTGGAGTCAGGCATCGTCTCCTTTGGAGGCACTGATCTCCGCTTCCCTCTTTAGTTTTCAAAGGATGTGAAGCCTCCGATCGCGATGTAGTGGGGAACTAGGTCTTTCTCTGTGGTCTCCACAGGGGATTCAGACATCCTTTCGTCTTGGGAGATGCAAGACGAGCCGGCATTCAAGTCACTGCAGGGATATCCGGCCTTATTTCGAGTCAGGGCATCGCGGTGTCCATTCCACTTGAGGCCGCAAACTCAGGGTCCCTCTCTCTTACCTAAAGCTGACAGAAGCCTCCTCTTGAAGTGCTTGTGGTAAGATGGTATTCCTCTGGAATCAAAGCCAGGGACCAACCTCTCATCTCGAGTTGATTTGTTGTCCACGGAGCTCTTTCGTGTTGCTACAGTGACCTCAGGATCCCTCTATCCTTGAAACAGTGTTCTTGGAGTTTCTCTGGAGTGCCATCAAGGAAATCAAGGCTCCTTTCATGTGTGATTTGCAACACGGCATTGCTCTGCACGCATTGCAGGGGATTCAGGCCTCATCTTGCGGCGAGGGGGAAGTCTCATGGTTTTTCTCGAGTTGCGGAGGGAACCTTTGGTATATTCTCGAGTTACGACGGGGATGGCCCTTCCACACACGTGTTTGTTCAGCGACGTCAGGACTCCTGCCTAGTTGCGAGGGACAACTCGGGATTCTCCTCGAGGCTTGGCAGGTAAATTGGGACGCCTCTGCAGCTGAGGCGGGTGACCAAGGGTCCCTTTCCACGTGCCACAGGAATTCTGGGACTCCTATCAAGTTTCACGAGGAGTCAGGCATCGTCTCCTTTGGAGGCACTGATCTCCGCGTCCCTCTGGAGTTTTCAAAGAATGTGAGGCCTCCGGTCGCGATGAGGTGGGGAACTAGGTCTTTCTCTGTGGTCTCCACAGGGGATTCAGACATCCTTTCGTTTTAGGAGATGCAAGACGAGCCTGCATTCAAGTCACTGCTGGGATATCCGGCCTTATTTCGAGTCAGGGCATCGCGGTGTCCATTCCACTTGAGGCCGCAAACTCAGGGTCCCTCTCACATAGCTAGAGCTGAGAGAAGCCTCCTCTTGAGGTGCTTGTGGTAAGGTGGTATTCCTCTGGAGTCGAAGCCAGGGACTAACCTCTCATCTCGAGTTGATTTTTGGTCCACGGAGCTCTTTGGTGTTGCTACAGTGACCTCAGGATCCCTCTAGCCTTGAAACAGTGTTCTTGGGGTTTCTCTGGAGTGCCATCAAGGAAATCAAGGCTCCTTTCCTGTGTGATTTGCAACACGGCATTGCACTGCACGCAGTGCAGGGGAATCGGGCCTCATCTCGCGGCGAGGGGGAAGTCTCATGGTTTTTCTCGAGTTGCGGCGGGAACCTGGGGTATATTCTCGAGTTACGACGGGGATGGCCCTTCCACACACGTGTTAGTTCAGCGACGTCAGGACTCCTGCCTAGTTGCGACGGACAACTCGGGATTCTCCTCGAGGCTTGGCAGGGCAATTGGGACGCCTCTCCAGCTGAGGCGGGAGACAAAGTGTCCCTTTCCATGTGCCACAGGAATCCTGGGACTCCTTTCAAGTTTCACGAGGAGTCAGGCATCATCTCCTTTGGAGGCACTGATCTCCGCGTCCCTCTGCAGTTTTCAAAGGATGTGAGGCCTCCGGTCGCGATGAGGTGGGGAACTAGGTCTTTCTCTGTGGTCTCCACAGGGGATTCAGACATCCTTTCATCTTGGGAGATGCAAGACGAGCCTGCATTCAAGTCACTGCAGGGATATCCGGCCTTATTTCGCGTCAGGGCATCGCAGTGTCCATTCCACTTGAGGCCGCAAACTCAGGGTCCCTCTCACATACCTAGAGCTGAGAGAAGCCTCCTCTTGAGGTGCTTGCGGAAAGGTGGTATTCCTCTGGAGTCGAAGCCAGGGACTAACCTCTCATCTCGAGTTGATTTTTGGTCCATGGAGCTCTTTCGTGTTGCTATAGTAACCTCAGGATCCCTCTAGCCTTGAAACAGTGTTCTTGGGGTTTCTCTGGAGTGCCATCAAGGAAATCAAGGCTCCTTTCATGTTTGATGTGCAACACGTAATTGCTCTGCATGCAGTGCAGGAGAATCGAGCCTCATCTCGCGGCGAGGGGGAAGTCTCATGGTTTTTCTCGAGTTGCGGCGGGACCCTGGGGTATATTCTCGAGTTAAGACGGGGATGGGATTTACAGCCACGTGTTTGTTCAGCGACTTCCGGACTCCTGCCTAGTTGCGAGGGACAACTCGGGATTCTCTTCGAGGCTTGGCAGGGTAATCGGGATGCCTCTCCAGCTGAGGCGGGAGACCAAGTGTCCCTTTCCACGTGCCACAGGAATGCTGGGACTCCTATCAAGTTTCACGAGGAGTCAGGCATCGTCTCCTTTGGAGGCACTGATCTCCGCGTTTCTCTGGAGTTTTCAAAGGATGTGAGTCTTCCGGTCGCGATGAGGTGGGGAACTAGGTCTTTCTCTGTGGTCTCCACAGGGGATTCAGACATCCTTTCGTCTTGGGCGATGCAAGACTAGCCTGCATTCAAGTCACTGCAGGGATATCCGGCCTTATTTCGAGTCAGGGCATCGCGGTGTCCATTCCACTTGAGGCCGCAAACTCAGGGTCCCTCTCACATACCTAGAGCTGAGAGAAGCCTCCTCTTGAGGTGCTTGTGGTAAGGTGGTATTCCTCTGGAGTCGAAGCCAGGGAATAACAACTCATCTCGAGTTGATTTTTCGTCCACGGAGCTCTTTCGTGTTACTACAGTGACCTCAGGATACCTCTAGCCTTGAAACCGTGTTCTTGGGGTTTCTCTGGAGTGCCATCAAGGAAATCAAGGCTCCTTTCATGTGTGATGTGCATCACGGAATTGCTCTGCACGCAGTGCAGGGGAATCGGGCCTCATCTCGCGGCGCGGGGGAAGTCTCATGGTTTTTTTCGAGTTGCGGCGGAAACCTGGGGTATATTCTAGAGTTACGATGGGGATGGCCCTTCCACACACGTGTTTCTTCAGCAACGTCAGGACTCCTGCCTAGTTGCGAGGGACAAGTCGGGATTCTCCTCGAGGCTTGGCAGGGCAATTGGGACGCCTCTCCAGCTGAGGCGGGAGACCAAGGTTCCCTTTCCATGTGCCACAGGAATCCTGAGACTTCTATCAAGTTTCACGAGGAGTCAGGCATCGTCTCCTTTGGAGGCACTGATATCCGCGTCCCTCTGGAGTTTTCAAAGGATGTGAGGCCTCCGGTCGCGATGAGGTGGGGAACTAGGTCTTTCTCTGTTGTCTCCACAGGGGATTCAGACATCCTTTCGTCTTGTGAGATGTAAGACGAGCCTGCATTCAAGTCACTGCAGGGATATCCGGCCTTATTTTGAGTCAGGGCATCGCGGTGTCCATTCCACTTGAGGCCACAAAATCAGGGTCCCTCTCACATACCTAGAGCTGAGAGAAGCCTCCTCTTGAGGTGCTTGTGGTAAGGTGGTATTCCTCTGGAGTCGAAGCCAGGGACTAACCTCTCATCTCGAGTTGATTTTTGGTCCACGGAGCTCTTTGGTGTTGCTACAGTACCTCAAGATCCCTCTAGCTTTGAAAGAGTGTTCTTGGGGTTTCGCTGGAGTGCCATCAAGGAAATCAAGGCTCCTTTCATGTTTGATGTGCAACACGGAATTGCTCTGCATGCAGTGCAGGAGAATCGAGCCTCATCTCGCGGCGAGGGGGAAGTCTCATGGTGTTTCACAAGTTGCGGCGGGACCCTGGGGTATATTCTCGAGTTACGACGGGGATGGCCCTTCCACACACGTGTTTGTTCAGCGACGTAAGGACTCTTGCCTAGTTACGAGGGACAACTCGGGATTCTCCTCGAGGCTTGGCAGGGCAATTGGGACGCCTCTCCAGCTGAGGCGGGAGACCAAGGGTCCCTTTCCACGTGCCACAGGAATCCTGGGACTCCTATCAAGTTTCACGAGAAGTCAGGCATCGTCTCCTTTGGAGGCACTGATCTCCGCGTACCTCTGGAGTTTTCAAAGGATGTGAGGCCTCCGGTCGCCATGAGGTGGGGAACTAGGTCTTTCTCTGTGGAATCCACAGGGGATTCAAACATCCTTTCATCTTGGGAGATGCAAGACGAGCCTGCATTCAAGTCACTGCAGGGATATCCGGCTTTATTTCGAGTCAGGGCATCGCTGTGTCCATTCCACTTAAGGCTGCAAAATCAGGGTCCCTCTCACATACTTGGAGCTGAGAGAAGCCTCCTCTTGAGGTGCTTGTGGTAAGGTGGTATTCCTCTGGAGTCGAAGCCAGGGACTAAGCTCTCATCTCGAGTTGATTTTTGGTCCACGGAGCTCTTTCGTGTTGCTACAGTGACCTCAGGATCCCTCTAGCCTTGAAACAGTTTTCTTGGGGTTTCTCTGCAGTGCCATCAAGGAAATCAAGGCTCCTTTCATGTGTGATGTGCAACACGGAATGGCTCTGCACGCAGTGCAGGGGAATCCGGACTCATCTCGCGGCGAGGGGGAAGTCTCATGGTTTTTCTCGAGTTGCGGCGGGAACCTGGGGTATATTCTCGAGTTACGACGGGGATGGCCCTTCCACACACGTGTTAGTTCAGCGATGTCAGGACTCCATCCTAGTTGCGAGGGACAACTCGAGATTCTCCTCGAGGCTTGGCAGGGCAATTGGGACGCCTCTCCAGCTGAGGCGGGAGACCAAGGGTCCCTTTCCACGTGCCACAGGAATCCTGGGACTCCTATCAAGTTTCACGAGGAGTCAGGCATCGTTTCCTTTGGAGGCACTGATCTCAGCGTACCTCTGGAGTTTTCAAGGGATGTGAGGCCTCCGGTCGCGATGAGGTGGGGAACTAGGTCTTTCTCTGTTGTCTCCACAGGGGATTCAGACATTCTTTCGTCTTGGGAGATGCAAGACGAGCCTGCATTCAAGTCACTGCAGGGATATACGCCTTATTTCGAGTCAGGGCATCGCGGTGTCCTTTCCACTTGAGGCCGCAAACTCAGGGTCCCTCTCACATACCTAGAGCTGAGAGAAGCCTCCTCTTGAGGTGCTTGTGGTAAGGTGGTATTCCTCTGGAGTCGAAGCCATTGACTAACCTCTCATCTCGAGTTGATTTTTGGTCCACGGAGCTCTTTCGTGTTGCTACAGTGACCTCAGTTTCCCTCTAGCCTTGAAACAGTGTTCTTGGGGATTCTCTGGAGTGCCATCAAGGAAATCAAGGCTCCTTTCATGTGTGATGTGCAACACGGAATTGCTCTGCACTCAGTGCAGGGGAATCGGGCCTCATCTCGCGGCGAGGGGGAAGTCTCATGGTTTTTCTCGAGTTGCGGCGGGAACCTGGAGTATAATCTCGAGTTACGACGGGGATGGCCCTTCCACACACGTGTTTCTTCAGCGACGTCAGGACTCCTGCCTAGTTGCGAGGGACAACTCGGGATTCTCCTCGAGGCTTGGCAGGGCAATTGGGACGCCTCTCCAGCTGAGGTGGGAGAACAAGGGTCCCTTTCCACGTGCCACAGGAATCCTGGGACTCCTATCAAGTTTCACGAGGAGTCAGGCATCGTCTCCTTTGGAGGCACTGATCTCCGCGTACCTCTGGAGTTTTCCATGGATGGGAGGCCTCCGGTCGCGATGAGGTGGGGAACTAGGTCTTTCTCTGTGGTCTCCACAGGGGATTCAGACATCCTTTCGTCTTGGGAGATGCCAGACGAGCCTGCATTCAAGTCACTGCTGGGATATCCGGCCTTATTTCGAGTCAGGGCATCGCGGTGTCCATTCCACTTGAGGCCGCAAAATCAGGGTCCCTCTCACATACCTAGAGCTGAGAGAAGCCTCCTCTTGAGGTGCTTGTGGTAAGGTGGTATTCCTCTGGAGTCGAAGCCAGGGACTAACCTCTCATCTCGAGTTGATTTTTGGTCCACGGAGCTCTTTCGTGTTGCTACAGTGACCTCAGTTTCCCGCTAGCCTTGAAACAGTGTTCTTGGGGTTTCTCTGGAGTGCCATCAAGGAAATCAAGGCTCCTTTCATGTGTGATGTGCAACACGGAATTGCTCTGCACGCAGTGCAGGGGAATCGGGCCTCATCTCGCGGCGAGGGGGAAGTCTCATGGTTTTTCTCGAGTTGCGGCGGGAACCTGGGGTATATTCTCGAGTTACGACGGGGATGGCCCTTCCACACACGTGTTTCTTCAGCGACGTCAGGACTACTGCCTAGTTGTGAGGGACAACTCGGGATTCTCCTCGAGGCTTGGCAGGGCAATTGGGACGCCTCTCCAGCTGAGGCGGGAGAACAAGGGTCCCTTTCCACGTGCCACAGGAATCCTGGGACTCCTATCAAGTTTCACGAGGAGTCAGGCATCGTCTCCTTTGGAGGCACTGATCTCCGCGTACCTCTGGAGTTTTCAAAGGATGTCAGGCCTCCGGTCGCGATGAGGTGGGGAACTAGGTCTTTCTCTGTGGTCTCCACAGGGGATTCAGACATCCTTTCGTCTTGGGAGATGCAAGACGAGCCTGGATTCAAGTCACTGCCGGGATATCCAGCCTTATTTCGAGCCAGGGCATCGCGGTGTCCATTCCACTTGAGGCCGCAAACTCAGGGTCCCTCTCACATACCTAAAGCTGAGAGAAGCCTCCTCTTGAGGTGCTTGTGGTAAGGTGGTATTCCTCTGGAGTCGAAGCCAGGGACTAACCTCTAATCTCGAGTTGATTCTAGGCCTACGGAGCTCTTTCGTGTTGCTACAGTGACCTCCGGATCCCTCTCGCCTTGAAACAGTGTTCTTGGGCTTTCTCTGGAGTGCCATCAAGGAAATCAAGGCTCCTTTCATGTGTGATGTGCAACACGGAATTGCTCTGCACGCAGTGCAGGGGAATCGGGCCTCATCTCGCGGCGAGGGGGAAGTCTCATGGTTTTTCTCGAGTTGCGGCGGGATCCTGGGGTATATTCTGCAGTTATGACGGAGATGGCCCTTCCACCCACGTGTTTGTTCAGCGACGGCAGGACTCCTGCCTAGTTGCGAGGGACAACTCGGGATTCTCCTCGATGCTTAGCAGGGCAATTGGGACGCCTCTCAAGCTGAGGCGGGAGACCAAGGGTCCCTTTCAACGTGCCACAGGAATCCTGGGACTCCTATCAAGTTTCACGAGGAGTCAGGCATCGTCCCCTTTGGAGGCACTGCCCTCCGTGTAACTCTGAAATTTTCAAAGGAGGTGAGGCCTGCGGTCGCGATGAGGTGGGGAACTAGGTCTTTCTCTGTGGTCTCCACAGGGGAATCAGACATCCTTTCATCTTGGGAGATGCAAGACGAGCCTGCATTCAAGTCACTGCAATGATATCCGGCCTTATTTCGAGTCAGGGCATCGCGGTGTCCATTCCACTTGAGGCCGCAAACTCAGGGTCCCTCTCACATACCTAGAGCTGAGTGAAGCCTCCTCTTGAGGTGCTTGTGGTAAAGTGGTATTCCTCTGGAGTCGAAGCCAGGGACTAACCTCTCATCTCTAGTTGATTTTTGGTCCACGGAGCTCTTTCGTGTTGCTAGAGTGACCTCAGGATACCTCTAGCCTTGAAACAGTGTTCTTGGGGTTTCTCTGGAGTGCCATCAAGGAAATCAAGGCTCCTTTCATGTGTGATGTGCAGCACGGAATTGCTCTGCACGCAGTGCAGGGGAATCGGGCCTCATCTCGCGGCGAGGGGGAAGTCTCATGGTTTTTCTCGAGTTGCGGCGGGAACCTGGGGTATATTCTCGAGTTACGACGGGGATGGTCCTTCCACTCACGTGTTTCTTCAACGACGTCAGGACTCCTGCCTAGTTGCGAGGGACAACTCGGGATTCTCCTCGAGGCTTGGCAGGGCAATTGGGACGCCTCTCCAGCTGAGGCGGGAGACCAAGGGTCCCTTTCCACGTGCCACAGGAATGCTGGGACTCCTATCAAGTTTCACGAGGAGTCAGGCATCGTCTCCTTTGGAGGCACTGATCTCCGCGTACCTCTGGAGTTTTCAAAGGATGTGAGGCCTCCGGTCGCGATGAGGTGGGGAACTAGATATTTCTCTGATGTCTCCTCAGGGGATTCAGACATCCTTTCATCTTGGGAGATGCAAGACGCGCCTGCATTCAAGTCACTGCAGGGATATCCGGCCTTATTTCGAGTCAGGGCATCGCGGTGTCCATTCCACTTGAGGCCGCAAACTCAGCACATACCTAGAGCTGAGAAAAGCCTCCTCTTGAGGTGCTTGTTGTAAGGTGGTATTCCTCTGGAGTCGAAGCCAGGGACTAACCTCTCATCTCGAGTTGATTTGTGGTCCACGGAGCTCTTTCGTGTTGCTACAGTGACCTCAGGATCCCTCTAGCCTTGAAACAGTGTTCTTTGGGTTTCTCCGGAGTGCCACCAAGGAAATCAAGGCTCCTTTCATGTGTGATGTGCAACACGGAATTGCTCTGCACGCAGTGCAGGGGAATCGGGCCTCATCTCGCGGCGAGGGGGAAGTCTCATGGTTTTTCTCGAGTTGCGGCGGGAACCTGGGGTATATTCTCGAGTTAAGACTGGGATGGCCCTTCCACCCACATGTTTGTTCAGCGACGTCAGGACTCCTGCCTAGTTGCGAGGGACAACTCGGGATTCTCCTCGAGGCTTGGCAGGGCAATTGGGACGCCTCTCCAGCTGAGGCGGGAGATCAAGGGTCCCTTTCCCCGTGCCACAGGAATCCTGGGACTCCTATCAAGTTTCACGAGGAGTCAGGCATCGTCTCCTTTGGAGGCACTGATCTCCGTGTCCCTCTGGAGTTTTCAAATGATGTGAGGCCTCCGGTCGCGATGAGGTGGGGAACTAGGTCTTTCTCTGTGGTCTCCACAGGGGATTCAGACATCCTTTCGTCTTGGGAGATGCAAGACGAGCCTGCATTCAAGTCACTGCAGGGATATCCGGCCTTATTTCGAGTCAGGGCATCGCGGTGTCCATTCCACTTGAGGCCGCAAACTCAGGGACCCTCTCACATACCTAGAGCTGAGAGACGCCTCCTCTTGAGGTGCTTGTTGTAAGGTGGTATTCCTCTGGAGTCGAAGCCAGGGCCTAACCTCTCATCTCGAGTTGATTTTTGGTCCACGGAGCTCTTTCGTGTTGCTACAGTGACCTCAGGATTCCTGTAGCCTTTAAACAGTGTTCTTGGTCTTTCTCTGGATTGCCATCCAGGAAATCAAGGCTCCTTTCCTGTGTGATGTGCAACACGGCATTGCTCTGCACGCAGTGCAGGGGAATCGGGCCTCATCTCGCGGCGAGGGGGAAGTCTCATGGTTTTTCTCGAGTTGCGGCGGGAACCTGGGGTATATTCTCGAGTTACCAAGGGGATGGCCCTTCCACACACGTGTTTGTTCAGCGATGTCAGGACTCCTGCATAGTTGCTAGGGACAACTCGGGATTCTCCTCGAGGCTTGGCAGGGCAATTGGGACGCTTCTCCAGCTGAGGCGGGCGACCAAGTGTCCCTTTCCACGTGCCACGGGAATCCTGGGTCTCGTATCAAGTTTCACGAGGAGTCAGGCATCATCTCCTTTATAGGCACTGATATCCGCGTCCCTCTGGAGTTTTCAAAGGATGTGTGGCATCCGGTCGCGATGAGGTGGGGAACTAGGTCTTTCTCTGTGGTCTCCACAGGGGATTCAGACATCCTTTCGTCTTGGGAGATGAAAGATGTGCGTGGATTCAAGTCACTGCAAGGATATCCGGCCTAATTTCGAGTCAGGGCATCGCGGTGTTCATTCCCCTCGAGGCCGCAAACTCAGGGTCCCTCTCACATACCTAGAGCTGAGAGAAGCCTCCTCTTGAGGTGCTTGTGGTAAGGTGGTATTCCTCTGGAGTCGAAGCCAGGGACTAACCTCTCATCTCGAGTTGATTTTTGGTCCACGGAGCTCTTTCGTGTTGCTACAGTGACCTCAGGATCCCTCTCGCCATGAAACAGTGTTCTTGGGGTTTCTCTGGAGTGCCAACAAGGAAATCAAGGCTCCTTTACTGTGTGATGTGCATTACGGCATTGCTCTGCACGCAGTGCAGGGGAATCGGGCCTCATCTCGCGGCGAGAGGGTAGCCTCATGGTTTGTCTCGAGTTGCGGCGGGAACCTGGGGTATATTCTCAAGTTACGACGGGGATGGCCCTTCCACACACGTGTTTGTTCAGCGCCGTCAGGACTCCTGCCTAGTTGCGCAGGACAACTCGGGATTCTTCTCCTCGAGGCTTGGCAGGGCAATTGGGACGCCTCTCCAGCTGAGGCGGGAGACCAAGGGTCCCTTTCCACGTGCCACAGGAATCCTGGGACTCCTATCAAGTTTCACGAGGAGTCAGGCTTCGTCTCCTTTGAAGGCAATGATCTCCGCGTCCCTCTGGAGTTTTCAAAGGATGTCAGGCCTCCGGTCGCGATGAGGTGGGAAACTAGGTCTTTCTCTGTGGTCTCCACAGGGGATTCAGACATCCTTTCGTCTTGGG
Organism: Cervus elaphus; assembly: GCF_910594005.1. Classification (NCBI taxonomy): domain Eukaryota; kingdom Metazoa; phylum Chordata; class Mammalia; order Artiodactyla; family Cervidae; genus Cervus; species Cervus elaphus. Next base: position 581,771 of record NC_057838.1, read on the forward strand.
AGATGCAAGACGAGCCTGCATTTAAGTCACTGCTGGGATATCCGGCCTTATTTCGAGTCAGGGCATCGAGGTGTCCATTCCACTTGAGGCCGCAAACTCAGGGTCCCTCTCACATACCTAGAGCTGAGAGAAGCCTCCTTTGCGGTGCTTGTGGTAAGGTGGTATTCCTCTGGAGTCGAAGCCAGGGACTAACCTCTCATCTCGAGTTGATTTGTGGTCCACGGAGCTCTTTCGTGTTGCTACAGTGACCTCAGGATCCCTTTACTCTTGAAACAGTGTTCTTGGGGTTTCTCTGGAGTGCCATCAAGGAAATCAAGGCTCCTCTCCTGTGTGATGTGCAACATGGCATTGCTCTGCATGCAGTGCAGGGGAATCGGGCCTCATCTCGCGGCGAGGGGGAAGTCTCATGGTTTTTCTCGAGTTGCGGCGGGAACCTGGGCTATATTCTCGAGTTACGACGGGGATGGCCCTTCCACACCGGTGTTTGTTCAGCGACGTCAGGACTCCTGCCTAGTTGCGAGGGACAACTCGGGATTCTCCTCGAGGCTTGGCAGGGCAATTGGGACGCCTCTCCAGCTGAGGCGGGAGACAAAGTGTCCCTTTCCATGTGCCACAGGAATCCTGGGACTCCTTTCAAGTTTCACGAGGAGTCAAGCATCATCTCCTTTGGAGGCACTGATCTCCGCGTCCCTCTGCAGTTTTCAAAGGATGTGAGGCCTCCGGTCGCGATGATGTGGGGAACTAGGTCTTTCTCTGTGGTCTCCACAGGGAATTCAGACATCCTTTCGTTTTGGGAGATGCAAGACGAGCCTGCATTCAAGTCACTGCAGGGATATCCGGCCTTATTTCGAGTCAGGGCATCGCGGTGTCCATTCCACTTGAGGCCGCAAACTCAGGGTCCCTCTCACATAGCTAGAGCTGAGAGAAGCCTCCTCTTGAGGTGCTTGTGGTGGGGTGGTATTCCTCTGGAGTCGAAGAAAGGGAATAACCTCTCATCTCGAGTTGATTTTTGGTCCACGGAGCTCTTTCGTCTTGCTACAGTGACCTCAGGATCCCTCTAGCCTGGAAACAGTGTTCTTGGGGTTTCGCTGGAGTGCCATGAAGGAAATCAAGGCTCCTTTCATGTGTGATGTGCAACACGGAATTGCTCTGCACGCAGTGCAGGGGAATCGGGCCTCATCTCACGGCGAGGGGGAAGTCTCATGGTTTTTCTCGAGTTGCGGCGGGAACCTGGGGTATATTCTCGAGTTACGACGGGGATGGCCCTTCCACCCACGTGTTTCTTCAGCGACGTCAGGACTCCTGCCTAGTTGCGAGGGACAACTCGGGATTCTCCTCGAGGCTTGGCAGGGCAATTGGGACGCCTCTCCACCTGAGGCGCGAGTCCAAGGGTGCCTTTCCACGTGCCACAGGAATCCTGGGACTCCGATCAAGTTTCACGAGGAGTCAGGCATCGTCTCCTTTGGAGGCACTGATCTCCGCGTACCTCTGGAGTTTTCAAAGGAGGTGAGGCCTCCGGTCGCGATGAGGTGGGGAACTAGGTCTTTCTCTGTGGTCTCCACAGGGGATTCAGACATCCTTTCGTCTTGGGAGATGCAAGACGAGCCTGGATTCAAGTCACTGCAGGGATATCCAGCCTTATTTCGAGCCAGGGCATCGCGGTGTCCATTCCACTTGAGGCCGCAAACTCAGGGTCCCTCTCACATACCTAAAGCTGAGAGAAGCCTCCTCTTGAGGTGCTTGTGGTAAGGTGGTATTCCTCTGGAGTCGAAGCCAGGGACTAACCTCTAATCTCGAGTTGATTCTTGGCCCACGGAGCTCTTTCGTGTTGCTACAGTGACCTCAGTTTCCCTCTAGCCTTGAAACAGTGTTCTTGGGGTTTCTCTGGAGTGCCATCAAGAAAATCAAGGCTCCTTTCATGTGTGATGTGCAACACGGAATTGCTCTGCACGCAGTGCAGGGGAATCGGGCCTCATCTCGCGGCGAGGGGGAAGTCTCATGGTTTTTCTCGAGTTGCGGCGGGAACCTGGGGTATATTCTCGAGTTACGACGGGGATGGTCCTTTCACTCACGTGTTTGTCAACGACGTCAGGACTCCTGCCTAGTTGCGAGGGACAACTCGGGATTCTCCTCGAGGCTTGGCAGGGCAATTGGGACGCCTCTCCAGCTGAGGCGGGAGACCAAGGGTCCCTTTCCACGTGCCACAGGAATCCTGGGACTCCTATCAAGGTTCATGAGGAGTCAGGCATCGTCTCCTTTGGAGGCACTGATCTCCGCGTACCTCTGGAATTTTCAAAGGATGTGACGCCTCCGGTCCCGATGAGGTGGGGAACTAGGTCTTTCTCTGTGGTCTCCACAGGGGATTCAGACATCCTTTCGTCTTGGGAGATGCAAGACGAGCCTGCATTCAAGTCACTGCAGGGATATCCGGCCTTATTTCGAGTCAGGGCATCGCGGTGTCCATTCCACTTGAGGCCGCAAAATCAGGGTACCTCTCACATACCTAGAGCTGAGAGAAGCCTCCTCTTGAGGTGCTTGTGGTAAGGTGGTATTCCTCTGGAGTCGAAGCCAGGGACTAACCTCTCATCTCAAGTTGAATTTTGGTCCATGGAGCTCTTTCGTGTCGCTACAGTGACCTCAGGATCCCTCTAGCCTTTAAACAGTGTTCTTGGTATTTCTCTGGAGTGCCACCAAGGAAATGAAGGCTCCTTTCATGTGTGATGTGCAACACGGAATTGCTCTGCACGCAGTGCAGGATATCGGACCTCATCTCGCGGCGAGGGGGAAGTCTCATGGTTTTTCTCGAATTGCGGTGGGAACCTGGGTTATATTCTCGAGTTATGACGGGGATGGCCCTTCCACCCACGTGTTTGTTCAGCGACGTCAGGACTCCTGCCTAGTTGCGAGGGACAACTCGGGATTCTCCTCGAGGCTTGGCAGGGCAATTAGGACGCCTCTCCATCTGAGGCGGGAGACCTAGGGTCCCTTTCCTCTTGCCACAGGAATCCTGGGACACCTATCAAGTTTCACGAGGAGTCAGGCATCGTCCCCTTTGGAGGCACTGATCGCTGCGTACCTCTGGAGTTTTCAAAGGATGTGAGGCCTTCGGTCGCGATGAGGTGGGGAACTAGGTCTTTCTCTGTGGTCTCCACAGGGGATTCAAACATCCTTTCGTCTTGGGAGATGTAAGACGAGCCTGCATTCAAGTCACTGCAGGGATATCCGGCCTTATTTCGCGTCAGGGCATCGCGGTGTCCATTCCACTTGAGGCCGCAAACTCAGGGTCCCTCTCACATACCTAGAGCTGAGAGAAGCCTCCTCTTGACGTGCTTATGGTAAGGAGGTATTCCTCTGGAGTCGAATCCAGGGACTATCCTCTCATCTTGAGTTGATTCTTGGTCCTCGGAGCTGTTTCATGTTGCTACAATGACCTCAGGATCCCTCTAGCCTTGAAACAGTGTTCTTGGGGTTTCTCTGGAGTGCCATTAAGGAAATCAAGGCTCCTTTCATGTGTGATGTGCAACACGGAATTGCTCTGCACGCAGTGTAGGGGAATCGGGACTCATCTCGCGGCGAGGGGGAAGTCTCATGGTTTTTGTCGAGTTGCGGCGGGAACCTGGGTTATATTCGCGAGTTATGACGGGGATGGCCCTTCCACCCACGTGTTTCTTCAGCGACGTCAGGACTCCTGCCTAGTTGCGAGGGACAACTCGAGATTCTCCTCGAGGCTTGGCAGGGCAATTGGGACGCCTCTCCAGCTGAGGCGGGAGACTAAGTTTCCCTTTCCACGTGCCACAGGAATCCTGGGACTCCTATCAAGTTTCACGAGGAGTCAGGCATCGTCTCCTTTGGCGGCACTGATCTCCGCGTACCTCTGGAATTTTCAAAGGATGTGAGGCCGCCGATCGCCATGGGGTGGGGAACTAGGTCTTACTTTGTGGTCTCCACAGGGCATTCAGACATCCTTTCGTCTTGGGAGATGCAAGACGAGCCTGCATTCAAGTCACTGCAGGGATATCCGGCCTTATTTCGCGTCAGGGCATCACAGTGTCCATTCCACTTGAGGCCACAAACTCAGGGTCCCTCTCCCATACCTAGAGCTGAGAGAAGCCTCCTCTTGAGGTGATTGTGGTAAGGTGGTATTCCTCTGGAGTCGAAGCCAGGGACTAACCTCTCATCTCGAGTTGATTTTTGTCCACGGAGCTCTTTTGTGTTGCTACAGTGGCCTCAGGTTCCCTCTAGCCTTGAAACAGTGTTCTTGGGGTTTCTCTGGAGTGCCATCAAGGAAATCAAGGCTCCTTTCATGTGTGATGTGCAACACGGAATTTCTCTGTACGCAGTGCAGGGGAATCGGGCCTCATCTCACGGCGAGGGGGAAGTCTTATGGTTTTTCTCGAGTTGCGGGAGGAACCTGGGGTATATTCTCGAGTTACGACGGGGATGGTCCTTCCACACACGTGTTTGTTCAGCGACGTCAGGACTCCTGCCTAGTTGCGAGGGACAACTCGGGATTCTCCTCGAGGCTTGGCAGGGCAATTGGGACGCCTCTCCAGCTGAGGCGGGAGACCAAGGGTCCCTTTCCACGTGCCACAGGAATCCTGGGACTCCTATCAAGTTTCACGAGGAGTCAGGCATCGTCTCCTTTGGCGGCACTGATCTCCGCGTACCTCTGGAATTTTCAAAGGATGTGAAGCCTCCGGTCGCGATGAGGTGGGGAACTAGGTCTTTCTCTGTGGTCTCCACAGGGGATTCAGACATCCTTTCGTCTTGGGAGATGCAAGACGAGCCTGCATTCAAGTCACTGCAGGGATATCCGGCCTTATTTCGCGTCAGGGCATCACAGTGTCCATTCCACTTGAGGCCACAAACTCAGGGTCCCTCTCCCATACCTAGAGCTGAGAGAAGCCTCCTCTTGAGGTGATTGTGGTAAGGTGGTATTCCTCTGGAGTCGAAGCCAGGGACTAACCTCTCATCTCGAGTTGATTTTTGTCCACGGAGCTCTTTTGTGTTGCTACAGTGACCTCAGGATCCCTCTAGCCTTGAAACAGTGTTCTTGGGGTTTCTCTGGAGTGCCATCAAGGAAATCAAGGCTCCTTTCATGTGTGATGTGCAACACGGAATTTCTCTGTACGCAGTGCAGGGGAATCGGGCCTCATCTCACGGCGAGGGGGAAGTCTTATGGTTTTTCTCGAGTTGCGGGAGGAACCTGGGGTATATTCTCGAGTTACGACGGGGATGGTCCTTCCACACACGTGTTTGTTCAGCGTCGTCAGGACTCCTGCCTAGTTGCGAGGGACAACTCGGGATTCTCCTCGAGGCTTGGCAGGGCAATTGGGACGCCTCTCCAGCTGAGGCGGGAGACCAAGGGTCCCTTTCCACGTGCCACAGGAATCCTGGGACTCCTATCAAGTTTCAGGAGGAGTCAGGCATCGTCTCCTTTGGAGGCACTGATCTCCGCGTACCTCTGGAGTTTTCAAAGAATGTGAGGCCTCCAGTCGCGATGAGGTGGGGAACTAGGTCTTTCTCTGTGGTCTCCACAGGGGATTCAGACATCCTTTCGTCTTGGGAGATGCAAGACGAGCCTGCATTCAAGTCACTGCAGGGATATCCGGCCTTATTTCGAACCAGGGCATCGCGGTGTCCATTCCACTTGAGGCAGCAAACTCAGGGTCCCTCTCACATACCTAGAGCTGAGAGAAGCCTCCTCTTGAGGTGCTTGTGGTAAGGTGGTATTCCTCTGGAGTCGAAGCCAGGGACTAACCTCTCATCTCGAGTTGATTTTTGGTCCACGGAGCTCTTTCGTGTTGCTACAGTGACCTCAGGATCCCTCTAGCCTTGAAACAGTGTTCTTGGGGTTTCTCTGGAGTGCCATCAAGGAAATCAAGGCTCCTTTCATGTGTGATGTGCAACACGGAATTGCACTGCACGCAGTGCAGGGGAATCGGGCCTCATCTCGCGGCGAGGGGGAAGTCTCATGGTTTTTCTCGAGTTGCGGCGGGAACCTGGGGTATATTCTCGAGTTACGACGGGGATGGCCCTTCCACCCACGTGTTTCTTCAGAGACGTCAGGACTCCTGCCTAGTTGCGAGGGACAACTCGGGATTCTCCTCGAGGCTTGGCAGGGCAATTGGGACGCCTCTCCAGCTGAGGCAGGAGACCAAGGGTCCCTTTCCACGTGCCACAGGAATCCTGGGACTCCTATCAAGTTTCACGAGGAGTCAGGCATCGTCTCCTTTGGAGGCACTGATCTCCGCGTACCTCTGGAGTTTTCAAAGGATATAAGGAACCCGGTCGCGATGAGGTGGGGAACTAGGTCTTTCTCTGTGGTCTCCAGAGGAGATTCAGACATCCTTTCATCTTGGGAGATGCAAGACGAGCCTGCATTCAAGTCACTGCAGGGATATCCGGCCTTATTTCGAGTCAGGGCATCGTAGTGTCCATTCCATTTGAGGCCGCAAACTCAGGGTCCCTCTCACATAGCTAGAGCTTAGGGAAGCCTCCTCTTGAGGTGCTTGTGATAAGGTGGTATTCCTCTGGAGTCGAAGCCAGGGACTAACCTCTCATCTCGACTTGATTTTTGGTCCACGGAGCTCTTTCGTGTTGCTACAGTGACCTCAGGATCCCTGTAGCCTTGAAACAGTGTTCTTGGGGTTTCTCTGGAGTGCCATCAAGGAAATCAAGGCTCCTTTCATGTGTGATGTGCAACACGGAATTGCTCTGCACGCAGTGCAGGGGATTCGGGCCTCATCTCGCGGCGAGGGGGAAGTCTCATGGTTTTTCTCGAGTTGCGGCGGGAACCTGGGGGATATTCTCGAGTTACGATGGGGATGGCCCTTGCACACACGAGTTTATTCAGCGACGTCAGGACTCCTGCCTAGTTGCGAGGGACAACTTGAGATTCTCCTCGAGGCTTGGCAGGGCAATTGGGACGCCTCTCCAGCTGAGGCGGGAGACCAAGGCTCCCTTTCCACGTGCCACAGGAATCCTGGGACTCCTATCAATTTTCACGAGGAGTCAGGCATCGTCTCCTTTGGAGGCACTGATCTCCGCGTACCTCTGGAGTTTTCAAAGGATGTGAGGCCTCCGGTCGCGATGAGGTGGGGAACTAGGTCTTTCTCTGTGATCTACAAGGGGATTCAGACATCCTTTCGTCTTGGGAGATGCAAGACAAGCGTGCATTCAAGTCACTGCAGGGATATCCAGCCTTATTTCGAGTCAGGTCATCGCGGTGTCCATTCCACTTGAGGCCGCAAACTCAGGGTCCCTCTCACATAGCTAGAGCTGAGAGAAGCCTCCTCTTGAGGTGCTTGTGGTGGGGTGGTATTCCTCTGGAGTCGAAGAAAGGGAATAACCTCTCATCTCGAGTTGATTTTTGGTCCACGGAGCTCTTTCGTCTTGCTACAGTGACCTCAGGATCCCTCTAGCCTGGAAACAGTGTTCTTGGGGTTTCTCTGGAGTGCCATGAAGGAAATCAAGGCTCCTTTCATGTGTGATGTGCAACACGGAATTGCTCTGCACGCAGTGCAGGGGAATCGGGCCTCATCTCACGGCGAGGGGGAAGTCTCATGGTTTTTCTCGAGTTGCGGCGGGAACCTGGGGTATATTCTCGAGTTACGACGGGGATGGCCCTTCCACCCACGTGTTTCTTCAGCGACGTCAGGACTCCTGCCTAGTTGCGAGGGACAACTCGGGATTCTCCTCGAGGCTTGGCAGGGCAATTGGGACGCCTCTCCACCTGAGGCGCGAGTCCAAGGGTGCCTTTCCACGTGCCACAGGAATCCTGGGACTCCGATCAAGTTTCACGAGGAGTCAGGCATCGTCTCCTTTGGAGGCACTGATCTCCGCGTACCTCTGGAGTTTTCAAAGGAGGTGAGGCCTCCGGTCGCGATGAGGTGGGGAACTAGGTCTTTCTCTGTGGTCTCCACAGGGGATTCAGACATCCTTTCGTCTTGGGAGATGCAAGACGAGCCTGGATTCAAGTCACTGCAGGGATATCCAGCCTTATTTCGAGCCAGGGCATCGCGGTGTCCATTCCACTTGAGGCCGCAAACTCAGGGTCCCTCTCACATACCTAAAGCTGAGAGAAGCCTCCTCTTGAGGTGCTTGTGGTAAGGTGGTATTCCTCTGGAGTCGAAGCCAGGGACTAACCTCTAATCTCGAGTTGATTCTTGGCCCACGGAGCTCTTTCGTGTTGCTACAGTGACCTCAGTTTCCCTCTAGCCTTGAAACAGTGTTCTTGGGGTTTCTCTGGAGTGCCATCAAGAAAATCAAGGCTCCTTTCATGTGTGATGTGCAACACGGAATTGCTCTGCACGCAGTGCAGGGGAATCGGGCCTCATCTCGCGGCGAGGGGGAAGTCTCATGGTTTTTCTCGAGTTGCGGCGGGAACCTGGGGTATATTCTCGAGTTACGACGGGGATGGTCCTTTCACTCACGTGTTTGTCAACGACGTCAGGACTCCTGCCTAGTTGCGAGGGACAACTCGGGATTCTCCTCGAGGCTTGGCAGGGCAATTGGGACGCCTCTCCAGCTGAGGCGGGAGACCAAGGGTCCCTTTCCACGTGCCACAGGAATCCTGGGACTCCTATCAAGGTTCATGAGGAGTCAGGCATCGTCTCCTTTGGAGGCACTGATCTCCGCGTACCTCTGGAATTTTCAAAGGATGTGACGCCTCCGGTCCCGATGAGGTGGGGAACTAGGTCTTTCTCTGTGGTCTCCACAGGGGATTCAGACATCCTTTCGTCTTGGGAGATGCAAGACGAGCCTGCATTCAAGTCACTGCAGGGATATCCGGCCTTATTTCGAGTCAGGGCATCGCGGTGTCCATTCCACTTGAGGCCGCAAAATCAGGGTACCTCTCACATACCTAGAGCTGAGAGAAGCCTCCTCTTGAGGTGCTTGTGGTAAGGTGGTATTCCTCTGGAGTCGAAGCCAGGGACTAACCTCTCATCTCAAGTTGAATTTTGGTCCATGGAGCTCTTTCGTGTCGCTACAGTGACCTCAGGATCCCTCTAGCCTTTAAACAGTGTTCTTGGTATTTCTCTGGAGTGCCACCAAGGAAATGAAGGCTCCTTTCATGTGTGATGTGCAACACGGAATTGCTCTGCACGCAGTGCAGGATATCGGACCTCATCTCGCGGCGAGGGGGAAGTCTCATGGTTTTTCTCGAATTGCGGTGGGAACCTGGGTTATATTCTCGAGTTATGACGGGGATGGCCCTTCCACCCACGTGTTTGTTCAGCGACGTCAGGACTCCTGCCTAGTTGCGAGGGACAACTCGGGATTCTCCTCGAGGCTTGGCAGGGCAATTAGGACGCCTCTCCATCTGAGGCGGGAGACCTAGGGTCCCTTTCCTCTTGCCACAGGAATCCTGGGACACCTATCAAGTTTCACGAGGAGTCAGGCATCGTCCCCTTTGGAGGCACTGATCGCTGCGTACCTCTGGAGTTTTCAAAGGATGTGAGGCCTTCGGTCGCGATGAGGTGGGGAACTAGGTCTTTCTCTGTGGTCTCCACAGGGGATTCAAACATCCTTTCGTCTTGGGAGATGTAAGACGAGCCTGCATTCAAGTCACTGCAGGGATATCCGGCCTTATTTCGCGTCAGGGCATCGCGGTGTCCATTCCACTTGAGGCCGCAAACTCAGGGTCCCTCTCACATACCTAGAGCTGAGAGAAGCCTCCTCTTGACGTGCTTATGGTAAGGAGGTATTCCTCTGGAGTCGAATCCAGGGACTATCCTCTCATCTTGAGTTGATTCTTGGTCCTCGGAGCTGTTTCATGTTGCTACAATGACCTCAGGATCCCTCTAGCCTTGAAACAGTGTTCTTGGGGTTTCTCTGGAGTGCCATTAAGGAAATCAAGGCTCCTTTCATGTGTGATGTGCAACACGGAATTGCTCTGCACGCAGTGTAGGGGAATCGGGACTCATCTCGCGGCGAGGGGGAAGTCTCATGGTTTTTGTCGAGTTGCGGCGGGAACCTGGGTTATATTCGCGAGTTATGACGGGGATGGCCCTTCCACCCACGTGTTTCTTCAGCGACGTCAGGACTCCTGCCTAGTTGCGAGGGACAACTCGAGATTCTCCTCGAGGCTTGGCAGGGCAATTGGGACGCCTCTCCAGCTGAGGCGGGAGACTAAGTTTCCCTTTCCACGTGCCACAGGAATCCTGGGACTCCTATCAAGTTTCACGAGGAGTCAGGCATCGTCTCCTTTGGCGGCACTGATCTCCGCGTACCTCTGGAATTTTCAAAGGATGTGAGGCCGCCGATCGCCATGGGGTGGGGAACTAGGTCTTACTTTGTGGTCTCCACAGGGGATTCAGACATCCTTTCGTCTTGGGAGATGCAAGACGAGCCTGCATTCAAGTCACTGCAGGGATATCCGGCCTTATTTCGCGTCAGGGCATCACAGTGTCCATTCCACTTGAGGCCACAAACTCAGGGTCCCTCTCCCATACCTAGAGCTGAGAGAAGCCTCCTCTTGAGGTGATTGTGATAAGGTGGTATTCCTCTGGAGTCGAAGCCAGGGACTAACCTCTCATCTCGAGTTGATTTTTGTCCACGGAGCTCTTTTGTGTTGCTACAGTGGCCTCAGGTTCCCTCTAGCCTTGAAACAGTGTTCTTGGGGTTTCTCTGGAGTGCCATCAAGGAAATCAAGGCTCCTTTCATGTGTGATGTGCAACACGGAATTTCTCTGTACGCAGTGCAGGGGAATCGGGCCTCATCTCACGGCGAGGGGGAAGTCTTATGGTTTTTCTCGAGTTGCGGGAGGAACCTGGGGTATATTCTCGAGTTACGACGGGGATGGTCCTTCCACACACGTGTTTGTTCAGCGACGTCAGGACTCCTGCCTAGTTGCGAGGGACAACTCGGGATTCTCCTCGAGGCTTGGCAGGGCAATTGGGACGCCTCTCCAGCTGAGGCGGGAGACCAAGGGTCCCTTTCCACGTGCCACAGGAATCCTGGGACTCCTATCAAGTTTCACGAGGAGTCAGGCATCGTCTCCTTTGGCGGCACTGATCTCCGCGTACCTCTGGAATTTTCAAAGGATGTGAAGCCTCCGGTCGCGATGAGGTGGGGAACTAGGTCTTTCTCTGTGGTCTCCACAGGGGATTCAGACATCCTTTCGTCTTGGGAGATGCAAGACGAGCCTGCATTCAAGTCACTGCAGGGATATCCGGCCTTATTTCGCGTCAGGGCATCACAGTGTCCATTCCACTTGAGGCCACAAACTCAGGGTCCCTCTCCCATACCTAGAGCTGAGAGAAGCCTCCTCTTGAGGTGATTGTGGTAAGGTGGTATTCCTCTGGAGTCGAAGCCAGGGACTAACCTCTCATCTCGAGTTGATTTTTGTCCACGGAGCTCTTTTGTGTTGCTACAGTGACCTCAGGATCCCTCTAGCCTTGAAACAGTGTTCTTGGGGTTTCTCTGGAGTGCCATCAAGGAAATCAAGGCTCCTTTCATGTGTGATGTGCAACACGGAATTTCTCTGTACGCAGTGCAGGGGAATCGGGCCTCATCTCACGGCGAGGGGGAAGTCTTATGGTTTTTCTCGAGTTGCGGGAGGAACCTGGGGTATATTCTCGAGTTACGACGGGGATGGTCCTTCCACACACGTGTTTGTTCAGCGACGTCAGGACTCCTGCCTAGTTGCGAGGGACAACTCGGGATTCTCCTCGAGGCTTGGCAGGGCAATTGGGACGCCTCTCCAGCTGAGGCGGGAGACCAAGGGTCCCTTTCCACGTGCCACAGGAATCCTGGGACTCCTATCAAGTTTCACGAGGAGTCAGGCATCGTCTCCTTTGGAGGCACTGATCTCCGCGTACCTCTGGAGTTTTCAAAGAATGTGAGGCCTCCAGTCGCGATGAGGTGGGGAACTAGGTCTTTCTCTGTGGTCTCCACAGGGGATTCAGACATCCTTTCGTCTTGGGAGATGCAAGACGAGCCTGCATTCAAGTCACTGCAGGGATATCCGGCCTTATTTCGAACCAGGGCATCGCGGTGTCCATTCCACTTGAGGCAGCAAACTCAGGGTCCCTCTCACATACCTAGAGCTGAGAGAAGCCTCCTCTTGAGGTGCTTGTGGTAAGGTGGTATTCCTCTGGAGTCGAAGCCAGGGACTAACCTCTCATCTCGAGTTGATTTTTGGTCCACGGAGCTCTTTCGTGTTGCTACAGTGACCTCAGGATCCCTCTAGCCTTGAAACAGTGTTCTTGGGGTTTCTCTGGAGTGCCATCAAGGAAATCAAGGCTCCTTTCATGTGTGATGTGCAACACGGAATTGCACTGCACGCAGTGCAGGGGAATCGGGCCTCATCTCGCGGCGAGGGGGAAGTCTCATGGTTTTTCTCGAGTTGCGGCGGGAACCTGGGGTATATTCTCGAGTTACGACGGGGATGGCCCTTCCACCCACGTGTTTCTTCAGAGACGTCAGGACTCCTGCCTAGTTGCGAGGGACAACTCGGGATTCTCCTCGAGGCTTGGCAGGGCAATTGGGACGCCTCTCCAGCTGAGGCAGGAGACCAAGGGTCCCTTTCCACGTGCCACAGGAATCCTGGGACTCCTATCAAGTTTCACGAGGAGTCAGGCATCGTCTCCTTTGGAGGCACTGATCTCCGCGTACCTCTGGAGTTTTCAAAGGATATAAGGAACCCGGTCGCGATGAGGTGGGGAACTAGGTCTTTCTCTGTGGTCTCCAGAGGAGATTCAGACATCCTTTCATCTTGGGAGATGCAAGACGAGCCTGCATTCAAGTCACTGCAGGGATATCCGGCCTTATTTCGAGTCAGGGCATCGTAGTGTCCATTCCATTTGAGGCCGCAAACTCAGGGTCCCTCTCACATAGCTAGAGCTTAGGGAAGCCTCCTCTTGAGGTGCTTGTGATAAGGTGGTATTCCTCTGGAGTCGAAGCCAGGGACTAACCTCTCATCTCGACTTGATTTTTGGTCCACGGAGCTCTTTCGTGTTGCTACAGTGACCTCAGGATCCCTGTAGCCTTGAAACAGTGTTCTTGGGGTTTCTCTGGAGTGCCATCAAGGAAATCAAGGCTCCTTTCATGTGTGATGTGCAACACGGAATTGCTCTGCACGCAGTGCAGGGGATTCGGGCCTCATCTCGCGGCGAGGGGGAAGTCTCATGGTTTTTCTCGAGTTGCGGCGGGAACCTGGGGGATATTCTCGAGTTACGATGGGGATGGCCCTTGCACACCCGAGTTTATTCAGCGACGTCAGGACTCCTGCCTAGTTGCGAGGGACAACTCGAGATTCTCCTCGAGGCTTGGCAGGGCAATTGGGACGCCTCTCCAGCTGAGGCGGGAGACCAAGGCTCCCTTTCCACGTGCCACAGGAATCCTGGGACTCCTATCAATTTTCACGAGGAGTCAGGCATCGTCTCCTTTGGAGGCACTGATCTCCGCGTACCTCTGGAGTTTTCAAAGGATGTGAGGCCTCCGGTCGCGATGAGGTGGGGAACTAGGTCTTTCTCTGTGATCTACAAGGGGATTCAGACATCCTTTCGTCTTGGGAGATGCAAGACAAGCGTGCATTCAAGTCACTGCAGGGATATCCAGCCTTATTTCGAGTCAGGTCATCGCGGTGTCCATTCCACTTGAGGCCGCAAACTCAGGGTCCCTCTCACATACTTAGAGCTGAGAGAATCCTCCTCTTGAGGTGCTTGTGGTAAGGTGGTATTCCTCTGGAGTCGAAGCCAGGGACTAACCTCTCATCTCGAGTTGATTTTTCGTCCACGGAGCTCTTTAGTGTTGCTACAGTGACGTCAGTATCCCTCTAGCCTTGAAACAGTGTTCTTGGGGTTTCTCTGGAGTGCCATCAAGGAAATCAAGGCTCCTTTCATGTGTGATGTGCAACACGGAATTTCTCTGCACGCAGTGCAGGGGAATCGGGCCTCAGCTCGCGGTGAGGGGGAAGTCTCATGGTTTTTCTCGAGTTGCGGCGGGAACCTGGGGTATATTCTCGAGTTACGACGGGGATGGCCCTTGCACACACGAGTTTGTTCAGCGACGTCAGGACTCCTGCCTAGTTGCGAGGGACAACTCGGGATTCTCCTCGAGGCTTGGCAGGGCAATTGGGACGCCTCTCCAGCTGAGGCGGGAGACCAAGTGTCCCTTTCCACGTGCCACAGGAATCCTGGGACTCCTATCAAGTTTCACGAGGAGTTAGGCATCGTCTCCTTTGGAGGCACTGATCTCTGCGTACCTCTGGAGTTTTCAAAGGATGTGAGGCCTCCGGTCGCGATGAGGTGGGGAACTAGGTCTTTCTCTGTGGTCTCCACAGGGGATTCAGACATACTTTCGTCTTGGGAAATGCAAGACAAGCCTGCATTCAAGTCACTGCAGGGATATCCCGCTTTATTTCGAGTCAGGTCATCGCGGTGTCCATTCCACTTGAGGCCGCAAACTCAGGGTCCCTCTCACATACCTAGAGCTGAGAGAATCCTCCTCTTGAGGTGCTTGTGGTAAGTTGGTATTCCTCTGGAGTCGAAGCCAGGGACTAACCTCTCATCTCGAGTTGATTTTTCGTCCACGGAGCTCTTTCGTGTTGCTACAGTGACCTCAGTATCCCTCTAGCCTTGAAACAGTGTTCTTGGGCTTTCTCTGGAGTGCCATCAAGGAAATCAAGGCTCCTTTCATGTGTGATGTGCAACACGGAATTGCTCTGCACGCAGTGCAGGGGAATCGGGCCTCAGCTCGCGGTGAGGGGGAAGTCTCATGGTTTTTCTCGAGTTGCGGCGGGAACCTGGGGTATATTCTCGAGTTACGACGGGGATGGCCCTTCCACACACGTGTTTCTTCAGCGACGTCAGGACTCCTGCCTAGTTGCGAGGGACAACTTGGGATTCTACTCGAGGCTTGGCAGGGCAATTGGGACCCCTCTCCAGCTGAGGCGGGAGACAAGAGTCCCTTTCCATGTACCACAGGAATCCTGGGACTCCTATCAAGTTTCACGGGGAGTCAGGCATCGTCTCCTTTGGAGGCACTGATCTCCGCGTACCTCTGGAGTTTTCAAAGGATGTGAGGCCTCCGGTCGCGATGAGGTGGGGAACTAGGTCTTTCTCTGTGGTCTCCACAGGGGATTCAGACATCCTTTCGTCTTGGGAGATGCAAGACGAGCCTGCATTCAAGTCACTGCAGGGATATCCGGCCTTATTTCGAGTCAGGGCATCGCGGTGTCCATTCCACTTGAGGCCGCAAACTCAGGGTCCCTCTCACATACCTAGAGCTGAGAGAAGTCTCCTCTTGAAGTGCTTGTGGTAAGGTGGTATTCCTCTGGAGTCAAAGCCAGGGACTAACCTCTCATCTCGAGTAGATTTTTAGTCCATGGAGTTCTTTCGTGTTGCTACAGTGACCTCAGGATCCCTCTAGCCTTGAAACAGTGTTCTTGGGGTTTCTCTGGAGTGCCATCAAGGAAATCAAGGCTCCTTTCATGTGTGATGTGCAACACGGAATTGCTCTGCTCGCAGTGCAGGGGAATCGGGCCTCATCTCGCGGCGAGGGGGAAGTCTCATGGTTTTTCTCGAGTTGTGGCGGGAGCCTGGAGTATATTCTCGAGTTACGACGGGAATGGCCCTTCCACCCACGTGTTTCTTCAGCGACGTCAGGACTCCGGCCTAGTTGCGAGGGACAACTCGGGATTCTCCTCGAGGCTTGGCAGGGCAATTGGGACGCCTCTCCAGCTGAGGCGGGAGACCAAGGGTCCGTTTCCACGTGCCACAGGAATCCTGGGACTCCTATCAAGTTTCACGAAGAGTCAGGCATCATCTTATTTGGAGGCACTGATCTCCGCGTACCTCTGGAGTTTTCAAAGGATGTGAGGCCTCCGGTCGCGATGAGGTGGGGAACTAGGTCTTTCTCTGTGGTCTCCACAGGAGATTCAGACATCCTTTCATCTTGGGAGATACCTGACGAGCCTGCATTCAAGTCACTGTAGGGATATTCGGCCTTATTTTGAGTCAGGGCATCGCGGTGTCCATTCCACTTGAGGTCGCAAACTCAGGGCCCCTCTCACATACCTAGAGCTGAGAGAAGCCTCCTCTTGAGGTGCTTGTCATAAGGTGGTAGTCCCCTGGAGTCGAAGCCAGGGACTAACCTCTCATCTCGAGTAGATTTTTGGTCCACGGAGCTCTTTCGTGTTGCTACAGTGACCTCAGGATCCCTCTAGCGTTGAAACAGTGTTTTTGGTGTTTCTCTGGAGTGCCACCAAGGAAATCAAGGCTCCTTTCATGTGTGATGTGCAACACGGAATTGCTCTGTACGCAGTGCAGGGTATCGGGACTCATCTCGTGGCGAGGTGGAAGTCTCATGGTTTTTCTCGAGTTGCGGCGGGAACCTGGGGTATATTCTCGAGTTACGACATGGATGGCCCTTCCACACACGTGTTTCTTCAGCGACGTCAGGACTCCTGCCTAGTTGCGAGGGACAACTCGGAATTCTCCTCGAGGCTTGGCAGGGCAATTGGGACGCCTCTCCAGCTGAGGCGGGAGACCAAGGGTCCCTTTCCATGTGCCACAGGAATCCTGGGACTCCTATCAAGTTTCACGAGGAGTCAGGCATCGTCTCCTTTGGAGGCACTGATCTCCGCGTACCTCTGGAGTTTTCAAAGGATGTGAGGCCTCCGGTCGCGATGAGGTGGGGAACTAGGTCTTTCTCTGTGGTCTCCACAGGGGATTCAGACATCCTTTTGTCTTGGGAGATGCAAGACGAGCCTGCATTCAAGTCACTGCAGGGATATCCGGCCTTATTTCGAGTCAGGGCATCGCGGTGTCCATTCCACTTGAGGCCGCAAAATCAGGGTACCTCTCACATACCTAGAGCTGAGAGAAGCCTCCTCTTGAGGTGCTTGTGGTAAGGTGGTATTCCTCTGGAGTCGAAGCCAGGGACTAACCTCTCATCTCGAGTTGATTTTTGGTCCATGGAGCTCTTTCGTGTTGCTACAGTGACCTCAGGATCCCTCTAGCCTTGAAACAGTGTTCTTGGGATTTCTCTGGAGTGCCATCAAGGAAATCAAGGCTCCTTTCATGTGTGATGTGCAACACGGAATTGCTCTGCACGCAGTGCAGGGGAATCGGGCCTCATCTCGCGGCGAGGGGGAAGTCTCATGGTTTTTCTCGAGTTGCGGCGGGAACCTGGGGTATATTCTCGAGTTACGACGGGGATGGCCCTTCCACCCACGTGTTTGTTCAGCGACGTCAGGACTCCTGCCTAGTTGCGAGGGACAACTCAGGATTCTCCTCGAGGCTTGGCAGGGCAATTGGGACGCCTCTCCAGCTGAGGCGGGAGACCAAGGGTCCCTTTCCACGTGCCACAGGAATCCTGGGACTCCTATCAAGTTTCACGAGGAGTCAGGCATCGTCTCCTTTGGAGGCACTGATCTCCGCGTACCTCTGGAGTTTTCAAAGTATGTGAGGCCTCCGGTCGCAATGAGGTGGGGAACTAGGTCTTTCTCTGTGGTCTCCACAGGGGATTCGGACATCCTTTCATCTTGGGAGATGCAAGACGAGCCTGCATTCAAGTCACTGCAGGGATATCCGGCCTTATTTCGAGTCAGGGGATCGCGGTGTCCATTCCACTTGAGGCCGCAAAATCAGGGTCCCTCTCACATACCTAGAGCTGAGAGAAGCCTCCTCTTGAGGTGCTTGTGGTAAGGTGGTATTCCTCTGGAGTCGAAGCCAGGGACTAACCTCTCATCTCGAGTTGATTTTTGGTCCATGGAGCTCTTTCGTGTTGCTACAGTGACCTCAGGATCCCTCTAGCCTTGAAACAGTGTTCTTGGGATTTCTCTGGAGTGCCATCAAGGAAATCAAGGCTCCTTTCATGTGTGATGTGCATCACGGAATTGCTCTGCACGCAGTGCAGGGGAATCGGGCCTCATCTCGCGGCGAGGGCAAAGTCTCATGGTTTTTCTCGAGTTGCGGCGGGAACCTGGGGTATATTCTCGAGTTACGACTGGGATGGCCCTTCCACACACGTGTTTGTTCAGCGACGGCAGGACTCTTGCCTAGTTGCGAGGGACAACTCGGGATTCTCCTCGAGGCTTGGCAGGGCAATTGGGACGCCTCTCCAGCTGAGGCGGGAGACCAAGGGTCCCTTTCCACGTGCCACAGGAATCCTGGGACTCCTATCAAGTTTCACGAGGAGTCAGGCATCGTCTCCTTTGGAGGCACTGATCTCCGCGTACCTCTGGAGTTTTCAAAGGATGTGAGGCCTCCGGTCGCGATGAGGTGGTGAACTAGGTCTTTCACTGTGGTCTCCACAGGGGATTCAGACATCCTTTCATCTTGGGAGATGCAAGACGAGCCTGCATTCAAGTCACTGCAGGGATATTCGGCCTTATTTTGAGTCAGGGCATCGCGGTGTCCATTCCACTTGAGGCCGCACACTCAGGGTCCCTCTCACATACCTAGAGCTGAGACAAGCCTCCGCTTGAGGTGCTTGTGGTAAGGTGGTATTCCTCTGGAGTCGAAGCCAGGGACTAACCTCTTATCTCGAGTTGATTTTTGGTCCACGGAGCCCTTTCATGTTGCTACAGTGACCTCAGGATCCCTCTAGCCTTGAAACAGTGTTCTTGGGGTTTCTCTGGAGTGCCATCAAGGAAATCAAGGCTCCTTTCATGTGTGATGTGCAACACGGAATTGCTCTGCACGCAGTGCAGGGGAATCGGGCCTCATCTCGCGGCGAGGGGGAAGTCTCATGGTTTTTCTCGAGTTGCGACGGGAACCTGGGGGTATATTCTCGAGTTACGACGGGGATGTCCCTTCCACCCACGTGTTTGTCCAGCGACGTCAGGACTCCTGCCTAGTTGCGAGGGACAACTCGGGATTCTCCTCGAGGCTTGGCAGGGCAATTGGGACGCCTCTCCAGCTGAAGCGGGAGACCAAGTGTCCGTTTCCACGTGCCACAAGAATCCTGGGACTCCTATCAAGTTTCACGAAGAGTCAGGCATCATCTAATTTGGAGGCACTGATCTCCGCGTACCTCTGGAGTTTTCAAAGGATGTGAGGCCTCCGGTCGCGATGAGGTGGGGAACTAGGTCTTTCTCTGTGGTCTCCACAGGGGTTTCAGACATCCTTTCATCTTGGGAGATGCAAGACGAGCCTGCATTCAAGTCACTGCAGGGATATTCGGCCTTATTTTGAGTCAGGGCATCGCGGTGTCCATTCCACTTGAGGTCGCAAACTCAGGGCCCCTCTCACATACCTAGAGCTGAGAGAAGCCTCCTCTTGAGGTGCTTGTCGTAAGGTGGTAGTCCCCTGGAGTCGAAGCCAGGGACTAACCTCTCATCTCGAGTAGATTTTTGGTCCACGGAGCTCTTTCGTGTTGCTACAGTGACCTCAGGATCCCTCTAGCGTTGAAACAGTGTTTTTGGTGTTTCTCTGGAGTGCCACCAAGGAAATCAAGGCTCCTTTCATGTGTGATGTGCAACACGGAATTGCTCTGTACGCAGTGCAGGGTATCGGGACTCATCTCGCGGCGAGGGGGAAGTCTCATGGTTTTTCTCGAGTTGCGGCGGGATCCTGGGGTATATTCTCGAGTTACGACATGGATGGCCCTTCCACACACGTGTTTCTTCAGCGACGTCAGGACTCCTGCCTAGTTGCGAGGGACAACTCGGAATTCTCCTCGAGGCTTGGCAATGCAATTGGGACGCCTCTCCAGCTGAGGCGGGAGACCAAGTGTCCCTTTCCATGTGCCACAGGAATCCTGGAACTCCTATCAAGTTTCACGAGGAGTCAGGCATCGTCCCCTTTGGAGGCACTGCCCTCCGTGTAACTCTGAAATTTTCAAAGGATGTGAGGCCTCCGGTCGCGATGAGGTGGGGAACTAGGTCTTTCTCTGTGGTCTCCACAGGGGATTCAGACATCCTTTCGTCTTGGGAGATGCAAGACGAGCCTGCATTCAAGTCACTGCAGGGATATCCGGCCTTATTTCGAGTCAGGGGATCGCGGTGTCCATTCCACTTGAGGCCGCAAAATCAGGGCCCCTCTCACATACCTAGAGCTGAGAGAAGCCTCCTCTTGAGGTGCTTGTCGTAAGGTGGTAGTCCCCTGGAGTCGAAGCCAGGGACTAACCTCTCATCTCGAGTAGATTTTTGGTCCACGGAGCTCTTTCGTGTTGCTACAGTGACCTCAGGATCCCTCTAGCGTTGAAACAGTGTTTTTGGTGTTTCTCTGGAGTGCCACCAAGGAAATCAAGGCTCCTTTCATGTGTGATGTGCAACACGGAATTGCTCTGTACGCAGTGCAGGGTATCGGGACTCATCTCGCGGCGAGGGGGAAGTCTCATGGTTTTTCTCGAGTTGCGGCGGGAACCTGGGGTATATTCTCGAGTTACGACGGGGATGGCCCTTCCACCCACGTGTTTCTTCAGAGACGTCAGGACTCCTGCCTAGTTGCGAGGGACAACTCGGGATTCTCCTCGAGGCTTGGCAGGGCAATTGGGACGCCTCTCCAGCTGAGGCAGGAGACCAAGGGTCCCTTTCCACGTGCCACAGGAATCCTGGGACTCCTATCAAGTTTCACGAGGAGTCAGGCATCGTCTCCTTTGGAGGCACTGATCTCCGCGTACCTCTGGAGTTTTCAAAGGATATAAGGAACCCGGTCGCGATGAGGTGGGGAACTAGGTCTTTCTCTGTGGTCTCCAGAGGAGATTCAGACATCCTTTCATCTTGGGAGATGCAAGACGAGCCTGCATTCAAGTCACTGCAGGGATATCCGGCCTTATTTCGAGTCAGGGCATCGTAGTGTCCATTCCATTTGAGGCCGCAAACTCAGGGTCCCTCTCACATAGCTAGAGCTTAGGGAAGCCTCCTCTTGAGGTGCTTGTGATAAGGTGGTATTCCTCTGGAGTCGAAGCCAGGGACTAACCTCTCATCTCGACTTGATTTTTGGTCCACGGAGCTCTTTCGTGTTGCTACAGTGACCTCAGGATCCCTGTAGCCTTGAAACAGTGTTCTTGGGGTTTCTCTGGAGTGCCATCAAGGAAATCAAGGCTCCTTTCATGTGTGATGTGCAACACGGAATTGCTCTGCACGCAGTGCAGGGGATTCGGGCCTCATCTCGCGGCGAGGGGGAAGTCTCATGGTTTTTCTCGAGTTGCGGCGGGAACCTGGGGGATATTCTCGAGTTACGATGGGGATGGCCCTTGCACACACGAGTTTATTCAGCGACGTCAGGACTCCTGCCTAGTTGCGAGGGACAACTCGAGATTCTCCTCGAGGCTTGGCAGGGCAATTGGGACGCCTCTCCAGCTGAGGCGGGAGACCAAGGCTCCCTTTCCACGTGCCACAGGAATCCTGGGACTCCTATCAATTTTCACGAGGAGTCAGGCATCGTCTCCTTTGGAGGCACTGATCTCCGCGTACCTCTGGAGTTTTCAAAGGATGTGAGGCCTCCGGTCGCGATGAGGTGGGGAACTAGGTCTTTCTCTGTGATCTACAAGGGGATTCAGACATCCTTTCGTCTTGGGAGATGCAAGACAAGCGTGCATTCAAGTCACTGCAGGGATATCCAGCCTTATTTCGAGTCAGGTCATCGCGGTGTCCATTCCACTTGAGGCCGCAAACTCAGGGTCCCTCTCACATACTTAGAGCTGAGAGAATCCTCCTCTTGAGGTGCTTGTGGTAAGGTGGTATTCCTCTGGAGTCGAAGCCAGGGACTAACCTCTCATCTCGAGTTGATTTTTCGTCCACGGAGCTCTTTAGTGTTGCTACAGTGACGTCAGTATCCCTCTAGCCTTGAAACAGTGTTCTTGGGGTTTCTCTGGAGTGCCATCAAGGAAATCAAGGCTCCTTTCATGTGTGATGTGCAACACGGAATTTCTCTGCACGCAGTGCAGGGGAATCGGGCCTCAGCTCGCGGTGAGGGGGAAGTCTCATGGTTTTTCTCGAGTTGCGGCGGGAACCTGGGGTATATTCTCGAGTTACGACGGGGATGGCCCTTGCACACACGAGTTTGTTCAGCGACGTCAGGACTCCTGCCTAGTTGCGAGGGACAACTCGGGATTCTCCTCGAGGCTTGGCAGGGCAATTGGGACGCCTCTCCAGCTGAGGCGGGAGACCAAGTGTCCCTTTCCACGTGCCACAGGAATCCTGGGACTCCTATCAAGTTTCACGAGGAGTTAGGCATCGTCTCCTTTGGAGGCACTGATCTCTGCGTACCTCTGGAGTTTTCAAAGGATGTGAGGCCTCCGGTCGCGATGAGGTGGGGAACTAGGTCTTTCTCTGTGGTCTCCACAGGGGATTCAGACATACTTTCGTCTTGGGATATGCAAGACAAGCCTGCATTCAAGTCACTGCAGGGATATCCAGCCTTATTTCGAGTCAGGGCATCGCAGTGTCCATTCCACTTGAGGCCGCAAACTCAGGGTCCCTCTCACATACCTAGAGCTGAGAGAAGCCTCCTCTTGAGGTGCTTGTGGTAAGGTGGTATTCCTCTGGAATCGAAGCCAGGGACTAACCTCTCATCTCGAGTTGATTTTTGGTCCACGGAGCTCTTTCGTGTTGCTACAGTGACCTCAGGATCCCTCTAGCCTTGAAACAGTGTTCTTGGGGTTTCTCTGGAGTGCCACCAAGGAAATGAAGGCTCCTTTCATTTGTGATGTGCAACACGGAATTGCTCTGCACGCAGTGCAGGGGAATCGGGCCTCATCTCGCGGGGAGGGGGAAGTCTCATGGTTTTTCTCGAGTTGCGGCGGCAACCTGGGGTATATTCTCGAGTTACGACGGGGATGGCCCTTCCACCCACGTGTTTGTTCAGCGACGTCAGGACTCCTGCCTAGTTGTGAGGGACAACTCGGGATTCTCCTCGAGGCTTGGCAGGGCAATTGGGACGCCTCTCCAGCTGAGGCGGGAGACCAAGGCTCCCTTTCCACGTGCCACAGGAATCCTGGGACTCCTATCAATTTTCACGAGGAGTCAGGCATCGTCTCCTTTGGAGGCACTGATCTCGGCGTACCTCTGGAGTTTTCAAAGGATGTGAGGCCTCCGGTCGCGATG
Source organism: Cervus elaphus (assembly GCF_910594005.1). Taxonomy (NCBI): domain Eukaryota; kingdom Metazoa; phylum Chordata; class Mammalia; order Artiodactyla; family Cervidae; genus Cervus; species Cervus elaphus. The sequence continues at coordinate 604,776 of NC_057838.1, forward strand.
AGGTGGGGAACTAGGTCTTTCTCTGTGATCTACAAGGGGATTCAGACATCCTTTCGTCTTGGGAAATGCAAGACAAGCCTGCATTCAAGTCACTGCAGGGATATCCCGCTTTATTTCGAGTCAGGTCATCGCGGTGTCCATTCCACTTGAGGCCGCAAACTCAGGGTCCCTCTCACATACCTAGAGCTGAGAGAATCCTCCTCTTGAGGTGCTTGTGGTAAGTTGGTATTCCTCTGGAGTCGAAGCCAGGGACTAACCTCTCATCTCGAGTTGATTTTTCGTCCACGGAGCTCTTTCGTGTTGCTACAGTGACCTCAGTATCCCTCTAGCCTTGAAACAGTGTTCTTGGGCTTTCTCTGGAGTGCCATCAAGGAAATCAAGGCTCCTTTCATGTGTGATGTGCAACACGGAATTGCTCTGCACGCAGTGCAGGGGAATCGGGCCTCAGCTCGCGGTGAGGGGGAAGTCTCATGGTTTTTCTCGAGTTGCGGCGGGAACCTGGGGTATATTCTCGAGTTACGACGGGGATGGCCCTTCCACACACGTGTTTCTTCAGCGACGTCAGGACTCCTGCCTAGTTGCGAGGGACAACTTGGGATTCTACTCGAGGCTTGGCAGGGCAATTGGGACCCCTCTCCGGCTGAGGCGGGAGACAAGAGTCCCTTTCCATGTACCACAGGAATCCTGGGACTCCTATCAAGTTTCACGGGGAGTCAGGCATCGTCTCCTTTGGAGGCACTGATCTCCGCGTACCTCTGGAGTTTTCAAAGGATGTGAGGCCTCCGGTCGCGATGAGGTGGGGAACTAGGTCTTTCTCTGTGGTCTCCACAGGGGATTCAGACATCCTTTCGTCTTGGGAGATGCAAGACGAGCCTGCATTCAAGTCACTGCAGGGATATCCGGCCTTATTTCGAGTCAGGGCATCGCGGTGTCCATTCCACTTGAGGCCGCAAACTCAGGGTCCCTCTCACATACCTAGAGCTGAGAGAAGTCTCCTCTTGAAGTGCTTGTGGTAAGGTGGTATTCCTCTGGAGTCAAAGCCAGGGACTAACCTCTCATCTCGAGTAGATTTTTAGTCCATGGAGTTCTTTCGTGTTGCTACAGTGACCTCAGGATCCCTCTAGCCTTGAAACAGTGTTCTTGGGGTTTCTCTGGAGTGCCATCAAGGAAATCAAGGCTCCTTTCATGTGTGATGTGCAACACGGAATTGCTCTGCTCGCAGTGCAGGGGAATCGGGCCTCATCTCGCGGCGAGGGGGAAGTCTCATGGTTTTTCTCGAGTTGTGGCGGGAGCCTGGAGTATATTCTCGAGTTACGACGGGAATGGCCCTTCCACCCACGTGTTTCTTCAGCGACGTCAGGACTCCGGCCTAGTTGCGAGGGACAACTCGGGATTCTCCTCGAGGCTTGGCAGGGCAATTGGGACGCCTCTCCAGCTGAGGCGGGAGACCAAGGGTCCGTTTCCACGTGCCACAGGAATCCTGGGACTCCTATCAAGTTTCACGAAGAGTCAGGCATCATCTTATTTGGAGGCACTGATCTCCGCGTACCTCTGGAGTTTTCAAAGGATGTGAGGCCTCCGGTCGCGATGAGGTGGGGAACTAGGTCTTTCTCTGTGGTCTCCACAGGAGATTCAGACATCCTTTCATCTTGGGAGATACCTGACGAGCCTGCATTCAAGTCACTGTAGGGATATTCGGCCTTATTTTGAGTCAGGGCATCGCGGTGTCCATTCCACTTGAGGTCGCAAACTCAGGGCCCCTCTCACATACCTAGAGCTGAGAGAAGCCTCCTCTTGAGGTGCTTGTCATAAGGTGGTAGTCCCCTGGAGTCGAAGCCAGGGACTAACCTCTCATCTCGAGTAGATTTTTGGTCCACGGAGCTCTTTCGTGTTGCTACAGTGACCTCAGGATCCCTCTAGCGTTGAAACAGTGTTTTTGGTGTTTCTCTGGAGTGCCACCAAGGAAATCAAGGCTCCTTTCATGTGTGATGTGCAACACGGAATTGCTCTGTACGCAGTGCAGGGTATCGGGACTCATCTCGTGGCGAGGTGGAAGTCTCATGGTTTTTCTCGAGTTGCGGCGGGAACCTGGGGTATATTCTCGAGTTACGACATGGATGGCCCTTCCACACACGTGTTTCTTCAGCGACGTCAGGACTCCTGCCTAGTTGCGAGGGACAACTCGGAATTCTCCTCGAGGCTTGGCAGGGCAATTGGAACGCCTCTCCAGCTGAGGCGGGAGACCAAGGGTCCCTTTCCATGTGCCACAGGAATCCTGGGACTCCTATCAAGTTTCACGAGGAGTCAGGCATCGTCTCCTTTGGAGGCACTGATCTCCGCGTACCTCTGGAGTTTTCAAAGGATGTGAGGCCTCCGGTCGCGATGAGGTGGGGAACTAGGTCTTTCTCTGTGGTCTCCACAGGGGATTCAGACATCCTTTTGTCTTGGGAGATGCAAGACGAGCCTGCATTCAAGTCACTGCAGGGATATCCGGCCTTATTTCGAGTCAGGGCATCGCGGTGTCCATTCCACTTGAGGCCGCAAAATCAGGGTACCTCTCACATACCTAGAGCTGAGAGAAGCCTCCTCTTGAGGTGCTTGTGGTAAGGTGGTATTCCTCTGGAGTTGAAGCCAGGGACTAACCTCTCATCTCGAGTTGATTTTTGGTCCATGGAGCTCTTTCGTGTTGCTACAGTGACCTCAGGATCCCTCTAGCCTTGAAACAGTGTTCTTGGGATTTCTCTGGAGTGCCATCAAGGAAATCAAGGCTCCTTTCATGTGTGATGTGCAACACGGAATTGCTCTGCACGCAGTGCAGGGGAATCGGGCCTCATCTCGCGGCGAGGGGGAAGTCTCATGGTTTTTCTCGAGTTGCGGCGGGAACCTGGGGTATATTCTCGAGTTACGACGGGGATGGCCCTTCCACCCACGTGTTTGTTCAGCGACGTCAGGACTCCTGCCTAGTTGCGAGGGACAACTCAGGATTCTCCTCGAGGCTTGGCAGGGCAATTGGGACGCCTCTCCAGCTGAGGCGGGAGACCAAGGGTCCCTTTCCACGTGCCACAGGAATCCTGGGACTCCTATCAAGTTTCACGAGGAGTCAGGCATCGTCTCCTTTGGAGGCACTGATCTCCGCGTACCTCTGGAGTTTTCAAAGTATGTGAGGCCTCCGGTCGCAATGAGGTGGGGAACTAGGTCTTTCTCTGTGGTCTCCACAGGGGATTCGGACATCCTTTCATCTTGGGAGATGCAAGACGAGCCTGCATTCAAGTCACTGCAGGGATATCCGGCCTTATTTCGAGTCAGGGGATCGCGGTGTCCATTCCACTTGAGGCCGCAAAATCAGGGTCCCTCTCACATACCTAGAGCTGAGAGAAGCCTCCTCTTGAGGTGCTTGTGGTAAGGTGGTATTCCTCTGGAGTCGAAGCCAGGGACTAACCTCTCATCTCGAGTTGATTTTTGGTCCATGGAGCTCTTTCGTGTTGCTACAGTGACCTCAGGATCCCTCTAGCCTTGAAACAGTGTTCTTGGGATTTCTCTGGAGTGCCATCAAGGAAATCAAGGCTCCTTTCATGTGTGATGTGCATCACGGAATTGCTCTGCACGCAGTGCAGGGGAATCGGGCCTCATCTCGCGGCGAGGGCAAAGTCTCATGGTTTTTCTCGAGTTGCGGCGGGAACCTGGGGTATATTCTCGAGTTACGACTGGGATGGCCCTTCCACACACGTGTTTGTTCAGCGACGGCAGGACTCTTGCCTAGTTGCGAGGGACAACTCGGGATTCTCCTCGAGGCTTGGCAGGGCAATTGGGACGCCTCTCCAGCTGAGGCGGGAGACCAAGGGTCCCTTTCCACGTGCCACAGGAATCCTGGGACTCCTATCAAGTTTCACGAGGAGTCAGGCATCGTCTCCTTTGGAGGCACTGATCTCCGCGTACCTCTGGAGTTTTCAAAGGATGTGAGGCCTCCGGTCGCGATGAGGTGGTGAACTAGGTCTTTCACTGTGGTCTCCACAGGGGATTCAGACATCCTTTCATCTTGGGAGATGCAAGACGAGCCTGCATTCAAGTCACTGCAGGGATATTCGGCCTTATTTTGAGTCAGGGCATCGCGGTGTCCATTCCACTTGAGGCCGCACACTCAGGGTCCCTCTCACATACCTAGAGCTGAGACAAGCCTCCGCTTGAGGTGCTTGTGGTAAGGTGGTATTCCTCTGGAGTCGAAGCCAGGGACTAACCTCTTATCTCGAGTTGATTTTTGGTCCACGGAGCCCTTTCATGTTGCTACAGTGACCTCAGGATCCCTCTAGCCTTGAAACAGTGTTCTTGGGGTTTCTCTGGAGTGCCATCAAGGAAATCAAGGCTCCTTTCATGTGTGATGTGCAACACGGAATTGCTCTGCACGCAGTGCAGGGGAATCGGGCCTCATCTCGCGGCGAGGGGGAAGTCTCATGGTTTTTCTCGAGTTGCGACGGGAACCTGGGGGTATATTCTCGAGTTACGACGGGGATGTCCCTTCCACCCACGTGTTTGTCCAGCGACGTCAGGACTCCTGCCTAGTTGCGAGGGACAACTCGGGATTCTCCTCGAGGCTTGGCAGGGCAATTGGGACGCCTCTCCAGCTGAAGCGGGAGACCAAGGGTCCGTTTCCACGTGCCACAAGAATCCTGGGACTCCTATCAAGTTTCACGAAGAGTCAGGCATCATCTAATTTGGAGGCACTGATCTCCGCGTACCTCTGGAGTTTTCAAAGGATGTGAGGCCTCCGGTCGCGATGAGGTGGGGAACTAGGTCTTTCTCTGTGGTCTCCACAGGGGATTCAGACATCCTTTCATCTTGGGAGATGCAAGACGAGCCTGCATTCAAGTCACTGCAGGGATATTCGGCCTTATTTTGAGTCAGGGCATCGCGGTGTCCATTCCACTTGAGGTCGCAAACTCAGGGCCCCTCTCACATACCTAGAGCTGAGAGAAGCCTCCTCTTGAGGTGCTTGTCGTAAGGTGGTAGTCCCCTGGAGTCGAAGCCAGGGACTAACCTCTCATCTCGAGTAGATTTTTGGTCCACGGAGCTCTTTCGTGTTGCTACAGTGACCTCAGGATCCCTCTAGCGTTGAAACAGTGTTTTTGGTGTTTCTCTGGAGTGCCACCAAGGAAATCAAGGCTCCTTTCATGTGTGATGTGCAACACGGAATTGCTCTGTACGCAGTGCAGGGTATCGGGACTCATCTCGCGGCGAGGGGGAAGTCTCATGGTTTTTCTCGAGTTGCGGCGGGATCCTGGGGTATATTCTCGAGTTACGACATGGATGGCCCTTCCACACACGTGTTTCTTCAGCGACGTCAGGACTCCTGCCTAGTTGCGAGGGACAACTCGGAATTCTCCTCGAGGCTTGGCAATGCAATTGGGACGCCTCTCCAGCTGAGGCGGGAGACCAAGTGTCCCTTTCCATGTGCCACAGGAATCCTGGGACTCCTATCAAGTTTCACGAGGAGTCAGGCATCGTCCCCTTTGGAGGCACTGCCCTCCGTGTAACTCTGAAATTTTCAAAGGATGTGAGGCCTCCGGTCGCGATGAGGTGGGGAACTAGGTCTTTCTCTGTGGTCTCCACAGGGGATTCAGACATCCTTTCGTCTTGGGAGATGCAAGACGAGCCTGCATTCAAGTCACTGCAGGGATATCCGGCCTTATTTCGAGTCAGGGGATCGCGGGGTCCATTCCACTTGAGGCCGCAAAATCAGGGTCCCTCTCACATACCTAGAGCTGAGAGAAGCCTCCTCTTGAGGTGCTTGTGGTAAGGTGGTATTCCTCTGGAGTCGAAGCCAGGGACTAACCTCTCATCTCGAGTTGATTTTTGGTCCATGGAGCTCTTTCGTGTTGCTACAGTGACCTCAGGATCCCTCTAGCCTTGAAACAGTGTTCTTGGGATTTCTCTGGAGTGCCATCAAGGAAATCAAGGCTCCTTTCATGTGTGATGTGCAACACGGCATTGCTCTGCACGCAGTGCAGGGGAATCGGGCCTCATCTCGCAGCGAGGGGGAAGTTTCATGGTTGTTCTCGAGTTGCGGCGGGAACCTGGGGTATATTCTCGAGTTACGACGGGGATGGTCCTTCCACACACGTGTTTGTTCAGCGACGGCAGGACTCTTGCCTAGTTGCGAGGGACAACTCGCGATTCTCCTCGAGGCTTGGCAGGGCAATTGGGACGCCTCTCCAGCTGAGGCGGGAGACCAAGGGTCCCTTTCCACGTGCCACAGGAATCCTGAGACTCCTATCAAGTTTCACGAGGAGTCAGGCATCGTCTCCTTTGGAGGCACTGATCTCCGCGTACCTCTGGAGTTTTCAAAGGATATAAGGAACCCGGTCGCGATGAGGTGGGGAACTAGGTCTTTCTCTGTGGTCTCCAGAGGAGATTCAGACATCCTTTCATCTTGGGAGATGCAAGACGAGCCTGCATTCAAGTCACTGCAGGGATATCCGGCCTTATTTCGAGTCAGGGCATCGTAGTGTCCATTCCATTTGAGGCCGCAAACTCAGGGTCCCTCTCACATAGCTAGAGCTGAGGGAAGCCTCCTCTTGAGGTGCTTGTGATAAGGTGGTATTCCTCTGGAGTCGAAGCCAGGGACTAACCTCTCATCTCGACTTGATTTTTGGTCCACGGAGCTCTTTCGTGTTGCTACAGTGACCTCAGGATCCCTGTAGCCTTGAAACAGTGTTCTTGGGGTTTCTCTGGAGTGCCATCAAGGAAATCAAGGCTCCTTTCATGTGTGATGTGCAACACGGAATTGCTCTGCACGCAGTGCAGGGGATTCGGGCCTCATCTCGCGGCGAGGGGGAAGTCTCATGGTTTTTCTCGAGTTGCGGCGGGAACCTGGGGGATATTCTCGAGTTACGATGGGGATGGCCCTTGCACACACGAGTTTATTCAGCGACGTCAGGACTCCTGCCTAGTTGCGAGGGACAACTCGAGATTCTCCTCGAGGCTTGGCAGGGCAATTGGGACGCCTCTCCAGCTGAGGCGGGAGACCAAGGGTCCCTTTCCACGTGCCACAGGAATCCTGGGACTCCTATCAAGTTTCACGAGGAGTCAGGCATCGTCTCCTTTGGAGGCACTGATCTCCGCGTACCTCTGGAGTTTTCAAAGGATGTGATGCCTCCGGTCGCGATGAGGTGGGGAACTAGGTCTTTCTCTGTGATCTACAAGGGGATTCAGACATCCTTTCGTCTTGGGAGATGCAAGACAAGCGTGCATTCAAGTCACTGCAGGGATATCCAGCCTTATTTCGAGTCAGGTCATCGCGGTGTCCATTCCACTTGAGGCCGCAAACTCAGGGTCCCTCTCACATACTTAGAGCTGAGAGAATCCTCCTCTTGAGGTGCTTGTGGTAAGGTGGTATTCCTCTGGAGTCGAAGCCAGGGACTAACCTCTCATCTCGAGTTGATTTTTCGTCCACGGAGCTCTTTAGTGTTGCTACAGTGACGTCAGTATCCCTCTAGCCTTGAAACAGTGTTCTTGGGGTTTCTCTGGAGTGCCATCAAGGAAATCAAGGCTCCTTTCATGTGTGATGTGCAACACGGAATTTCTCTGCACGCAGTGCAGGGGAATCGGGCCTCAGCTCGCGGCGAGGGGGAAGTCTCATGGTTTTTCTCGAGTTGCGGCGGGAACCTGGGGTATATTCTCGAGTTACGACGGGGATGGCCCATGCACACACGAGTTTGTTCAGCGACGTCAGGACTCCTGCCTAGTTGCGAGGGACAACTCGGGATTCTCCTCGAGGCTTGGCAGGGCAATTGGGACGCCTCTCCAGCTGAGGCGGGAGACCAAGTGTCCCTTTCCACGTGCCACAGGAATCCTGGGACTCCGATCAAGTTTCACGAGGAGTCAGGCATCGTCTCCTTTGGAGGCACTGATCTCTGCGTACCTCTGGAGTTTTCAAAGGATGTGAGGCCTCCGGTCGCGATGAGGTGGGGAACTAGGTCTTTCTCTGTGGTCTCCACAGGGGATTCAGACATACTTTCGTCTTGGGATATGCAAGACAAGCCTGCATTCAAGTCACTGCAGGGATATCCAGCCTTATTTCGAGTCAGGGCATCGCAGTGTCCATTCCACTTGAGGCCGCAAACTCAGGGTCCCTCTCACATACCTAGAGCTGAGAGAAGCCTCCTCTTGAGTTGCTTGTGGTAAGGTGGTATTCCTCTGGAATCGAAGCCAGGGACTAACCTCTCATCTCGAGTTGATTTTTGGTCCACGGAGCTCTTTCGTGTTGCTACAGTGACCTCAGGATCCCTCTAGCCTTGAAACAGTGTTCTTGGGGTTTCTCTGGAGTGCCACCAAGGAAATGAAGGCTCCTTTCATTTGTGATGTGCAACACGGAATTGCTCTGCACGCAGTGCAGGGGAATCGGGCCTCATCTCGCGGGGAGGGGGAAGTCTCATGGTTTTTCTCGAGTTGCGGCGGCAACCTGGGGTATATTCTCGAGTTACGACGGGGATGGCCCTTCTACCCACGTGTTTGTTCAGCGACGTCAGGCCTCCTGCCTAGTTGTGAGGGACAACTCGGGATTCTCCTCGAGGCTTGGCAGGGCAATTGGGACGCCTCTCCAGCTGAGGCGGGAGACCAAGGCTCCCTTTCCACGTGCCACAGGAATTCTGGGACTCCTATCAATTTTCACGAGGAGTCAGGCATCGTCTCCTTTGGAGGCACTGATCTCCGCGTACCTCTGGAGTTTTCAAAGGATGTGAGGCCTCCGGTCGCGATGAGGTGGGGAACTAGGTCTTTCTCTGTGATCTACAAGGGGATTCAGACATCCTTTCGTCTTGGGAGATGCAAGACAAGCCTGCATTCAAGTCACTGCAGGGATATCCAGCTTTATTTCGAGTCAGGTCATCGCGGTGTCCATTCCACTTGAGGCCGCAAACTCAGGGTCCCTCTCACATACCTAGAGCTGAGAGAATCCTCCTCTTGAGGTGCTTGTGGTAAGTTGGTATTCCACTGGAGTCGAAGCCAGGGACTAACCTCTCATCTCGAGTTGATTTTTCGTCCACGGAGCTCTTTCGTGTTGCTACAGTGACCTCAGTATCCCTCTAGCCTTGAAACAGTGTTCTTGGGCTTTCTCTGGAGTGCCATCAAGGAAATCAAGGCTCCTTTCATGTGTGATGTGCAACACGGAATTGCTCTGCACGCAGTGCAGGGGAATCGGGCCTCAGCTCGCGGTGAGGGGGAAGTCTCATGGTTTTTCTCGAGTTGCGGCGGGAACCTGGGGTATATTCTCGAGTTACGACGGGGATGGCCCTTCCACACACGTGTTTCTTCAGCGACGTCAGGACTCCTGCCTAGTTGCGAGGGACAACTTGGGATTCTACTCGAGGCTTGGCAGGGCAATTGGGACCCCTCTCCAGCTGAGGCGGGAGACAAGAGTCCCTTTCCATGTACCACAGGAATCCTGGGACTCCTATCAAGTTTCACGGGGAGTCAGGCATCGTCTCCTTTGGAGGCACTGATCTCCGCGTACCTCTGGAGTTTTCAAAGGATGTGAGGCCTCCGGTCGCGATGAGGTGGGGAACTAGGTCTTTCTCTGTGGTCTCCACAGGGGATTCAGCCATCCTTTCGTCTTGGGAGATGCAAGACGAGCCTGCATTCAAGTCACTGCAGGGATATCCGGCCTTATTTCGAGTCAGGGCATCGCGGTGTCCATTCCACTTGAGGCCGCAAACTCAGGGTCCCTCTCACATACCTAGAGCTGAGAGAAGTCTCCTCTTGAAGTGCTTGTGGTAAGGTGGTATTCCTCTGGAGTCAAAGCCAGGGACTAACCTCTCATCTCGAGTAGATTTTTAGTCCATGGAGTTCTTTCGTGTTGCTACAGTGACCTCAGGATCCCTCTAGCCTTGAAACAGTGTTCTTGGGGTTTCTCTGGAGTGCCATCAAGGAAATCAAGGCTCCTTTCATGTGTGATGTGCAACACGGAATTGCTCTGCACGCAGTGCAGGGGAATCGGGCCTCATCTCGCGGCGAGGGGGAAGTCTCATGGTTTTTCTCGAGTTGTGGCGGGAGCCTGGAGTATATTCTCGAGTTACGACGGGAATGGCCCTTCCACCCACGTGTTTCTTCAGCGACGTCAGGACTCCGGCCTAGTTGCGAGGGACAACTCGGGATTCTCCTCGAGGCTTGGCAGGGCAATTGGGACGCCTCTCCAGCTGAGGCGGGAGACCAAGGGTCCCTTTCCACGTGCCACAGGAATCCTGGGACTCCTATCAAGTTTCACGAAGAGTCAGGCATCATCTAATTTGGAGGCACTGATCTCCGCGTACCTCTGGAGTTTTCAAAGGATGTGAGGCCTCCGGTCGCGATGAGGTGGGGAACTAGGTCTTTCTCTGTGGTCTCCACAGGAGATTCAGACATCCTTTCATCTTGGGAGATACCTGACGAGCCTGCATTCAAGTCACTGTAGGGATATTCGGCCTTATTTTGAGTCAGGGCATCGCGGTGTCCATTCCACTTGAGGTCGCAAACTCAGGGCCCCTCTCACATACCTAGAGCTGAGAGAAGCCTCCTCTTGAGGTGCTTGTCATAAGGTGGTAGTCCCCTGGAGTCGAAGCCAGGGACTAACCTCTCATCTCGAGTAGATTTTTGGTCCACGGAGCTCTTTCGTGTTGCTACAGTGACCTCAGGATCCCTCCAGCGTTGAAACAGTGTTTTTGGTGTTTCTCTGGAGTGCCACCAAGGAAATCAAGGCTCCTTTCATGTGTGATGTGCAACACGGAATTGCTCTGTACGCAGTGCAGGGTATCGGGACTCATCTCGTGGCGAGGTGGAAGTCTCATGGTTTTTCTCGAGTTGCGGCGGGAACCTGGGGTATATTCTCGAGTTACGACATGGAAGGCCCTTCCACACACGTGTTTCTTCAGCGACGTCAGGACTCCTGCCTAGTTGCGAGGGACAACTCGGAATTCTCCTCGAGGCTTGGCAGGGCAATTGGGACGCCTCTCCAGCTGAGGCGGGAGACCAAGGGTCCCTTTCCATGTGCCACAGGAATCCTGGGACTCCTATCAAGTTTCACGAGGAGTCAGGCATCGTCTCCTTTGGAGGCACTGATCTCCGCGTACCTCTGGAGTTTTCAAAGGATGTGAGGCCTCCGGTCGCGATGAGGTGGGGAACTAGGTCTTTCTCTGTGCTCTCCACAGGGGATTCAGACATCCTTTCGTCTTGGGAGATGCAAGACGAGCCTGCATTCAAGACACTGCAGGGATATCCGGCCTTATTTTGAGTCAGGGCATCGCGGTGTCCATTCCACTTGAGGCCGCACACTCAGGGTCCCTCTCACATACCTAGAGCTGAGAGAAGCCTCCTCTTGAGGTGCTTGTGGTAAGGTGGTATTCCTCTGGAGTCGAAGCCAGGGACTAACCTCTCATCTCGAGTTGATTTTTGGTCCACGGAGCCCTTTAATGTTGCTTCAGTGACCTCAGGATCCCTCTAGCCTTGAAACAGTGTTCTTGGGGTTTCTCTGGAGTGCCATCAAGGAAATCAAGGCTCCTTTCATATGTGATGTGCAACACGGAATTGCTCTGCACGCAGTGCAGGGGAATCGGGCCTCATCTCGCGGCGAGGGGGAAGTCTCATGGTTTTTCTCGAGTTGCTGCGGGAACCTGGGGTATATTCTCGAGTTACGACGGGGATGGCCCTTCCACCCACGTGTTTGTTCAGCGACGTCAGGACTCCTGCCTAGTTACGAGGGACAACTCGGGATTCTCCTCGAGGCTTGGCAGGGCAATTGGGACGCCTCTCCAGCTGAAGCGGGAGACCAAGGGTCCCTTTCCACGTGCCACAGGAATCCTGGGACTCCTATCAAGTTTCACGAGGAGTCAGGCATTGTCTCCTTTGGAGGCACTGATCTCCGCGTACCTCTGGAGTTTTCAAAGGATGTGAGGCCTCCGGTCGCGATGAGGTGGTGAACTAGGTCTTTCACTGTGGTCTCCACTGGGGATTCAGACATCCTTTCTTCTTGGGAGATGCAAAACGAGCCTGCATTCAAGTCACTGCAGGGATATCCGGCCTTATTTCGAGTCAGGGCATCGCGGTGTCCATCCCACTTGAGGCCGCAAACTCAGGGTCCCTCTCACATACCTAGAGCTGAGAGAAGCCTCCTCTTGAGGTGCTTGTGGTAAGGTGGTATTCCTCTGGAGTCGAAGCCAGGGACTAACCTCTCATCTCGAGTTGATTCTTGGTCCACGGAGCTCTTTCGTGTTGCTACAGTGACCTCAGGATCCCTCTAGCCTTGAAACAGTGTTCTTGGGGTTTCTCTGGAGTGCCATCAAGGAAATCAAGGCTCCTTTCATGTGTGATGTGCAACACGGAATTGCTCTGCACGCAGTGCAGGCGAATCGGGCCTCATCTCGCAGCGAGGGGGAAGTGTCATGGTTTTTCTCGAGTTGCGGCGGGAACCTGGGGTATATTCTCGAGTTACGACGGGGATGGCCCTTCCACACACGTGTTTGTTCAGCGACGTCAGGACTCCTGCCTAGTTGCGAGGGACAACTCGGGATTCTCCTCGAGGCTTGGCAGGGCAATTGGGACGCCTCTCCAGCTGAGGCGGGAGACCAAGGGTCCCTTTCCACGTGCCACAGGAATCCTGGGACTCCTATCAAGTTTCACGAGGAGTCAGGCATCGTCTCCTTTGGAGGCACTGATCTCCGCGTACCTCTGGAGTTTTCAAAGTATGTGAGGCCTCCGGTCGCAATGAGGTGGGGAACTAGGTCTTTCTCTGTGGTCTCCACAGGGGATTCGGACATCCTTTCATCTTGGGAGATGCAAGACGAGCCTGCATTCAAGTCACTGCAGGGATATTCGGCCTTATTTCGAGTCAGGGGATCGCGGTGTCCATGACACTTGAGGCCGCAAAATCAGGGTCCCTCTCACATACCTAGAGCTGAGAGAAGCCTCCTCTTGAGGTGCTTGTGGTAAGGTGGTATTCCTCTGGAGTCGAAGCCAGGGACTAACCTCTCATCTCGAGTTGATTTTTGGTCCACGGAGCTCTTTCGTGTTGCTACAGTGACCTCAGGATCCCTCTAGCGTTGAAACAGTGTTTTTGGTGTTTCTCTGGAGTGCCATCAAGGAAATCAAGGCTCCTTTCATGTGTGATGTGCAACACGGAATTGCTCTGCACGCAGTGCAGGGGAATCGGGCCTCATCTCGCGGCGAGGGGGAAGTCTCATGGTTTTTCTCGAGTTGCGGCGGGAACCTGGGGTATATTCTCGAGTTACGACGGGGATGGCCCTTCCACACACGTGTTTGTTCAGCGACGGCAAGACTCTTGCCTAGTTGCGAGGGACAACTCGCGATTCTCCTCGAGGCTTGGCAGGGCAATTGGGACGCCTCTCCAGCTGAGGCGGGAGACCAAGGGTCCCTTTCCACGTGCCACAGGAATCCAGAGACTCCTATCAAGTTTCACGAGGAGTCACGAATCGTCTCCTTTGGAGGCACTGATCTCTGCGTACCTCTGGAGTTTTCAAAGGATGTGATGCCTCCGGTCGCGATGAGGTGGGGAACTAGGTCTTTGTGCTCTCCACAGGGGATTCAGGTATCCTTTCGTCTTGGGAGATGCAAGACGAGCCTGCATTCAAGTCACTGCAGGGATATCCGGCCTTATTTTGAGTCAGGGCATCGCGGTGTCCATTCCACTTGAGGCCGCACACTCAGGGTCCCTCTCACATACCTAGAGCTGAGAGAAGCCTCCTCTTGAGGTGCTTGTGGTAAGGTGGTATTCCTCTGGAGTCGAAGCCAGGGACTAACCTCTCATCTCGAGTTGATTTTTGGTCCATGGAGCTCTTTCGTGTTGCTACAGTGACCTCAGGATCCCTCTAGCCTTGAAATAGTGTTCTTGGGATTTCTCTGGAGTGCCATCAAGCAAATCAAGGCTCCTTTCATGTGTGATGTGCATCACGGAATGGCTCTGCACGCAGTGCAGGGGAATCGTGCCTCATCTCGCGGCGAGGGGGAAGTCTCATGGTTTTTCTCGAGTTGCGGCGGGAACCTGGGGTATATTCTCGAGTTACGACGGGGATGGCCCTTCCACCCACGTGTTTGTTCAGCGACGTCAGGACTCCTGCCTAGTTGCGAGGGACAACTCGGGATTCTCCTCGAGGCTTGGCAGGGCAATTGGGACGCCTCTCCAGCTGAGGCGGGAGACCAAGGGTCCCTTTCCACGTGCCACAGGAATCCTGGGACTCCTATCAAGTTTCACGAGGAGTCAGGCATCGTCTCCTTTGGAGGCACTGATCTCCGCGTACCTCTCGAGTTTTCAAAGATGTGAGGCCTCCGGTCGCAATGAGGTGGGGAACTAGTTCTTTCTCTGTGGTCTCCGCAGGGGATTCGGACATCCTTTCATCTTGGGAGATGCAAGACGAGCCTGCATTCAAGTCACTGCAGGGATATCCGGCCTTATTTGGAGTCAGGGCATCGCGGTGTCCATTCCACTTGAGGCCGCATTCTCAGGGTCCCTCTCACATACCTAGAGCTGAGAGAAGCCTCCTCTTGAGGTGCTTGTGGTAAGGTGGTATTCCTCTGTAGTCAAAGCCAGGGACTAACCTCTCATCTCGAGTTGATTTTTTTGTCCACGGAGCTCTTTCGTTTTGCTACAGTGACCTCAGGATCCCTCTAGCCTTGAAACAGTGTTCTTGGGTTTTCTCTGGAGTGCCATCAAGGAAGTCAAGGCTCCTTTCATGTGTGATGTGCAACACGGAATTGCTCTGCATGCAGTGCAGGGGAATCGGGCCTCATCTCGCGGCGAGGGGGAAGTCTCATGGTTTTTCTCGAGTTACGGCGGGAACCTGGGGTATATTCTCGAGTTACGACGGGGATTGCCCTTCCACCCACGTGTTTGTTCAGCGACATCAGGTCTCCTGCCTAGTTGCGAGGGACAACTCGGGATTCTCCTCGAGGCTTGGGAGGGCATTTGGGACGCCTCTCCAGCTGAGGCGGGAGACCAAGGGTCCCTTTCCACGTGCCACAGGAATCCTGGGACTCCTATCAAGTTTCACGAGGAGTCAGGCATCGTCTCCTTTGGAGGCACTGATCTCCACGTACCTCTGGAGTTTTCAAAGGATGTGAGGCCTCAGGTCGCGATGAGGTGGGGAATTAGGTCTTTCTCTGTGGTCTCCACAGGGGATTCAGACATCCTTTCGTCTTGGGAGATGCAAGACGAGCCTGCATTCAAGTCACTGCAGGGATATCCGGCCTTATTTCGAGTCACTGCATCGCGGTGTCCATTCCACTTGAGGCCGCAAACTCAGGGTCCCTCTCACATAGCTAGAGCTGAGCGAAGCCTCCTCTTGAGGTGCTTGTGGTAAGGTGGTATTTCTCTGGAGTCGAAGCCAGGGACTAACCTCTCATCTCGAGTTGATTTTTGGTCCACGTAGCTCTTTCGTGTTTCTACAGTGACCTCAGGATCCCTCTAGCCTTGAAACAGTGTTCTTGGGGTTTCTCTGGAGTGCCATCAAGGAAATCAAGGCTCCTTTCATGTGTGATGTGCAACACGGAATTGCTCTGCATGCAACGCAGGGGAATCGGGCCTTATCTCACGGCGAGGGGGAAGTCTCATGGTATTTCTCGAGTTGCGGTGGGAACCTGGGGTATATTCTCGAGTTATGACGGGGATGGCCGTTCCACCCACGTGTTTCTTCAGCTACGTCAGGACTTCTGCCTAATTGCGAGGGACAACTCGGGATTATCTTCGAGGCTTGGCGGGGCAATTGGAACGCCTCTCCAGCTGAGGCGGGAGACCAAGTGTCACTTTCCACGTGCCACAGGAATCCTGGGACTCCTATCAAATTTCACGAGGAGTCAGGCATCGTCTTCTTTGGAGGCACTGATCTCCGTGTACCTCTGGAATTTTCAAAGAATGTGAGGCCTCCGGTCGCAATGAGGTTGGGAACTAGGTCTTTCTCTGAGGTCTCCACAGGGGATTCAGACATCCTTTCGTCTTGGGATATGCAAAACGAGCCAGGATTCAAGTCACTGCAGGGATATCCGGCCTTATTTCGAGTCAGGGCATCGCGGTGTCATTCCACTTGAGGCCGCAAACTCAGGGTCCCTCTCACATAGCTAGAGCAGAGAGAAGCCTTTTCTTGACGTGCTTGTGGTAAGGTGGTATTCCTCTGGAGTCGAAGCCAGGGACTAACCTCTCATCTCGAGTTGATTTTTGGTCCACGGAGCTTTTTCGTGTTGCTACAGTGACCTCAGGAACCCTCTCGCCTTGAAATACTGTTCTTGGGTATTCTCTGGAGTGCCATCAAGGAAGTCAAGGCTCCTTTCCTGTGTGATATGCAGCACGGCATTGCTCTGCACGCAGTGCAGGGGAATCGGGCCTCATCTCGCGGCGAGGGGGAAGTCTCATGGTTTTTCTCGAGTTGCGGCGGGAACCTGGGGTATATTCTCGAGTTACGACGGGAATGGCCCTTCCACCCACGTGTTTGTTCAGCGACGGCAGGACTCCTGCCTAGTTGCGAGGGACAACTCGGGATTCTCCTCGAGGCTTTGCAGGTCAATTGGGACACCTCTCTAGCTGAAGCGGGAGACCAAGGGTTCCTTTCCACGTGCCACAGGAATCCTGGGACTCCTATCAAGCTTCACGATGAGTCACGCATCGTCTCCTTTGGAGGCACTGATCTCTGCTACCTCTGGAGTTTTCAAAGGATGTGAGGCCTCCGGTCGCCATGAGGTGGGGAACTACGTATTTCTCCGTGGTCTCCACATGGTATTCAGATATCCTTTCGTCTTGGGAGATGCAAGACGAGCCTGCATTCAAGTCACTGCAGGGATATCCGGCCTTATTTGGAGTCAGGGCATCGCGGTGTCCATTCCACTTGAGGCCGCAATCTCAGGGTCCCTCTCACATAGCTAGAGCTGAGAGAAGCCTCCTCTTGAGGTGCTTGTGGTAAGCTGGTATTCCTCTGGAGTCGAAGCCAGGGACTAACCTCTCATCTCGAGTTGATTTTTTTGTCCACGGAGCTCTTTCGTTTTGCTACAGTGACCTCAGGATCCCTCTAGCCTTGAAACAGTGTTCTTGGGTTTTCTCTGGAGTGCCATCAAGGAAGTCAAGGCTCCTTTCATGTGTGATGTGCAACACGGAATTGCTCTGCATGCAGTGCAGGGGAATCGGGCCTCATCTCGCGGCGAGGGGGAAGTCTCATGGTTTTTCTCGAGTTACGGCGGGAACCTGGGGTATATTCTCGAGTTACGACGGGGATGGCCCTTCCACCCACGTGTTTGTTCAGCGACATCAGGTCTCCTGCCTAGTTGCGAGGGACAACTCGGGATTCTCCTCGAGGCTTGGGAGGGCATTTGGGACGCCTCTCCAGATGAGGCGGGAGACCAAGGGTCCCTTTCCACGTGCCACAGGAATCCTGGGACTCCTATCAAGTTTCATGAGGAGTCAGGCATCGTCTCCTTTGGAGGCACTGATCTCCGCGTACCTCTGGAGTTTTCAAAGGATGTGAGGCCTCCGGTCGCGATGAGGTGGGGAATTAGGTCTTTCTCTGTGGTCTCCACAGGGGATTCAGACATCCTTTCGTCTTGGGAGATGCAAGACGAGCCTGCATTCAAGTCACTGCAGGGATATCCGGCCTTATTTCGAGTCACTGCATCGCGGTGTCCATTCCACTTGAGGCAGCAAACTCAGGGTCCCTCTCACATAGCTAGAGCTGAGAGAAGCCTCCTCTTGAGGTGCTTGTGGTAAGGTGGTATTCCTCTGGAGTCGAAGCCGGGGACTAACCTCTCATCTCGAGTTGATTTTTGGTCCACGTAGCTCTTTCGTGTTTCTATAGTGACCTCAGGATCCTTCTAGCCTTGAAACAGTGTTCTTGGGGTTTCTCTGGAGTGCCATCAAGGAAATCAAGGCTCCTTTCATGTGTGATGTGCAACACGGAATTGCTCTGCATGCAACGCAGGGGAATCGGGCCTTATCTCACGGCGAGGGGGAAGTCTCATGGTATTTCTCGAGTTGCGGTGGGAACCTGGGGTATATTCTCGAGTTATGACGGGGATGGCCCTTCCACCCACGTGTTTCTTCAGCTAAGTCAGGACTTCTGCCTAATTGCGAGGGACAACTCGGGATTTTCTTCGAGGCTTGGCGGGGCAATTGGAACGCCTCTCCAGATGAGGCGGGAGACCAAGTGTCACTTTCCACGTGCCACAGGAATCCTGGGACTCCTATCAAATTTCACGAGGAGTCAGGCATCGTCTTCTTTGGAGGCACTGATCTCCGTGTACCTCTGGAATTTTCAAAGAATGTGAGGCCTCCGGTCGCAATGAGGTTGGGAACTAGGTCTTTCTCTGTGGTCTCCACAGGGGATTCAGACATCCTTTCGTCTTGGGATATGCAAAACGAGCCAGGATTCAAGTCACTGCAGGGATATCCGGCCTTATTTCGAGTCAGGGCATCGCGGTGTCATTCCACTTGAGGCCACAAACTCAGGGTCCCTCTCACATAGTTAGAGCAGAGAGAAGCCTTTTCTTGACGTGCTTGTGGTAAGGTGGTATTCCTCTGGAGTCGAAGCCAGGGACTAACCTCTCATCTCGAGTTGATTTTTGGTCCACGGAGCTCTTTCGTGTTGCTACAGTGACCTCAGGAACCCTCTAGCCTTGAAACACTGTTCTTGGGTATTCTCTGGAGTGCCATCAAGGAAGTCAAGGCTCCTTTCATGTGTGATGTGCAACACGGAATTGCTCTGCATGCAGTGCAGGGGAATCGGGCCTCATCTCGCGGCGAGGGGGAAGTCTCATGGTTTTTCTCGAGTTACGGCGGGAACCTGGGGTATATTCTCGAGTTACGACGGGGATGACCCTTCCACCCACGTGTTTGTTCAGCGACATGAGGTCTCCTGCCTAGTTGCGAGGGACAACTCGGGATTCTCCTCGAGGCTTGGCAGGGCAATTGGGACGCCTCTCCAGCTGAGGCGGGAGACCAAGGGTCCCTTTCCACGTGCCACAGGAATCCTGGGACTCCTATCAAGTTTCACGAGGAGTCAGGCATCGTCTCCTTTGGAGGCACTGATCTCCGTGTACCTCTGGTATTTTCAAAGGATGTGAGGCCTCCGGTCGCGATGAGGTGGGGAACTAGGTCTTTCTCTGTGGTCTCCACAGGGGATTCAGAAATCCTTTCATCTTGGGAGATGCAAGACGAGCCTGCATTCAAGTCACTGCAGGGATATCCGGCCTTATTTCGAGTCAGGGCATCGCGGTGTCCATTCCACTTGAGGCCGCACACTCAGGGTCCCTCTCACATACCTAGAGCTGAGAGAAGCCTCCTCTTGAGGTGCTTGTGGTAAGGTGGTATTCCTCTGGAGTCGAAGCCAGGGACTAACCTCTCATCTCGAGTTGATTTTTGGTCCATGGAGCTCTTTCGTGTTGCTACAGTGACCTCAGGATCCCTCTAGCCTTGAAATAGTGTTCTTGGGATTTCTCTGGAGTGCCATCAAGGAAATCAAGGCTCCTTTCATGTGTGATGTGCATCACGGAATGGCTCTGCACGCAGTGCAGGGGAATCGTGCCTCATCTCGCGGCGAGGGGGAAGTCTCATGGTTTTTCTCGAGTTGCGGCGGGAACCTGGGGTATATTCTCGAGTTACGACGGGGATGGCCCTTCCACCCACGTGTTTGTTCAGCGACGTCAGGACTCCTGCCTAGTTGCGAGGGACAACTCGGGATTCTCCTCGAGGCTTGGCAGGGCAATTGGGACGCCTCTCCAGCTGAAGCGGGAGACCAAGGGTCCCTTTCCACGTGCCACAGGAATCCTGGGACTCCTATCAAGTTTCACGAGGAGTCAGGCATCGTCTCCTTTGGAGGCACTGATCTCCGCGTACCTCTCGAGTTTTCAAAGATGTGAGGCCTCCGGTCGCAATGAGGTGGGGAACTAGTTCTTTCTCTGTGGTCTCCACAGGGGATTCGGACATCCTTTCATCTTGGGAGATGCAAGACGAGCCTGCATTCAAGTCACTGCAGGGATATCCGGCCTTATTTGGAGTCAGGGCATCGCGGTGTCCATTCCACTTGAGGCCGCATTCTCAGGGTCCCTCTCACATAGCTAGAGCTGAGAGAAGCCTCCTCTTGAGGTGCTTGTGGTAAGGTGGTATTCCTCTGGAGTCAAAGCCAGGGACTAACCTCTCATCTCGAGTTGATTTTTTTGTCCACGGAGCTCTTTCGTTTTGCTACAGTGACCTCAGGATCCCTCTAGCCTTGAAACAGTGTTCTTGGGTTTTCTCTGGAGTGCCATCAAGGAAGTCAAGGCTCCTTTCATGTGTGATGTGCAACACGGAATTTCTCTGCATGCAGTGCAGGGGAATCGGGCCTCATCTCGCGGCGAGGGGGAAGTCTCATGGTTTTTCTCGAGTTACGGCGGGAACCTGGGGTATATTCTCGAGTTACGACGGGGATGGCCCTTCCACCCACGTGTTTGTTCAGCGACATCAGGTCTCCTGCCTAGTTGCGAGGGACAACTCGGGATTCTCCTCGAGGCTTGGGAGGGCATTTGGGACGCCTCTCCAGCTGAGGCGGGAGACCAAGGGTCCCTTTCCACGTGCCACAGGAATCCTGGGACTCCTATCAAGTTTCACGAGGAGTCAGGCATCGTCTCCTTTGGAGGCACTGATCTCCACGTACCTCTGGAGTTTTCAAAGGATGTGAGGCCTCCGGTCGCGATGAGGTGGGGAATTAGGTCTTTCTCTGTGGTCTCCACAGGGGATTCAGACATCCTTTCGTCTTGGGAGATGCAAGACGAGCCTGCATTCAAGTCACTGCAGGGATATCCGGCCTTATTTCGAGTCACTGCATCGCGGTGTCCATTCCACTTGAGGCAGCAAACTCAGGGTCCCTCTCACATAGCTAGAGCTGAGAGAAGCCTCCTCTTGAGGTGCTTGTGGTAAGGTGGTATTCCTCTGGAGTCGAAGCCGGGGACTAACCTCTCATCTCGAGTTGATTTTTGGTCCACGTAGCTCTTTCGTGTTTCTATAGTGACCTCAGGATCCTTCTAGCCTTGAAACAGTGTTCTTGGGGTTTCTCTGGAGTGCCATCAAGGAAATCAAGGCTCCTTTCATGTGTGATGTGCAACACGGAATTGCTCTGCATGCAACGCAGGGGAATCGGGCCTTATCTCACGGCGAGGGGGAAGTCTCATGGTATTTCTCGAGTTGCGGTGGGAACCTGGGGTATATTCTCGAGTTATGACGGGGATGGCCCTTCCACCCACGTGTTTCTTCAGCTAAGTCAGGACTTCTGCCTAATTGCGAGGGACAACTCGGGATTCTCTTCGAGGCTTGGCGGGGCAATTGGAACGCCTCTCCAGATGAGGCGGGAGACCAAGTGTCACTTTCCACGTGCCACAGGAATCCTGGGACTCCTATCAAATTTCACGAGGAGTCAGGCATCGTCTTCTTTGGAGGCACTGATCTCCGTGTACCTCTGGAATTTTCAAAGAATGTGAGGCCTCCGGTCGCAATGAGGTTGGGAACTAGGTCTTTCTCTGTGGTCTCCACAGGGGATTCAGACATCCTTTCGTCTTGGGATATGCAAAACGAGCCAGGATTCAAGTCACTGCAGGGATATCCGGCCTTATTTCGAGTCAGGGCATCGCGGTGTCATTCCACTTGAGGCCACAAACTCAGGGTCCCTCTCACATAGTTAGAGCAGAGAGAAGCCTTTTCTTGACGTGCTTGTGGTAAGGTGGTATTCCTCTGGAGTCGAAGCCAGGGACTAACCTCTCATCTCGAGTTGATTTTTGGTCCACGGAGCTCTTTCGTGTTGCTACAGTGACCTCAGGAACCCTCTAGCCTTGAAACACTGTTCTTGGGTATTCTCTGGAGTGCCATCAAGGAAGTCAAGGCTCCTTTCATGTGTGATGTGCAACACGGAATTGCTCTGCATGCAGTGCAGGGGAATCGGGCCTCATCTCGCGGCGAGGGGGAAGTCTCATGGTTTTTCTCGAGTTACGGCGGGAACCTGGGGTATATTCTCGAGTTACGACGGGGATGACCCTTCCACCCACGTGTTTGTTCAGCGACATGAGGTCTCCTGCCTAGTTGCGAGGGACAACTCGGGATTCTCCTCGAGGCTTGGCAGGGCAATTGGGACGCCTCTCCAGCTGAGGCGGGAGACCAAGGGTCCCTTTCCACGTGCCACAGGAATCCTGGGACTCCTATCAAGTTTCACGAGGAGTCAGGCATCGTCTCCTTTGGAGGCACTGATCTCCGTGTACCTCTGGTATTTTCAAAGGATGTGAGGCCTCCGGTCGCGATGAGGTGGGGAACTAGGTCTTTCTCTGTGGTCTCCACAGGGGATTCAGAAATCCTTTCATCTTGGGAGATGCAAGACGAGCCTGCATTCAAGTCACTGCAGGGATATCCGGCCTTATTTCGAGTCAGGGCATCGCGGTGTCCATTCCACTTGAGGCCGCACACTCAGGGTCCCTCTCACATACCTAGAGCTGAGAGAAGCCTCCTCTTGAGGTGCTTGTGGTAAGGTGGTATTCCTCTGGAGTCGAAGCCAGGGACTAACCTCTCATCTCGAGTTGATTTTTGGTCCATGGAGCTCTTTCGTGTTGCTACAGTGACCTCAGGATCCCTCTAGCCTTGAAATAGTGTTCTTGGGATTTCTCTGGAGTGCCATCAAGGAAATCAAGGCTCCTTTCATGTGTGATGTGCATCACGGAATGGCTCTGCACGCAGTGCAGGGGAATCGTGCCTCATCTCGCGGCGAGGGGGAAGTCTCATGGTTTTTCTCGAGTTGCGGCGGGAACCTGGGGTATATTCTCGAGTTACGACGGGGATGGCCCTTCCACCCACGTGTTTGTTCAGCGACGTCAGGACTCCTGCCTAGTTGCGAGGGACAACTCGGGATTCTCCTCGAGGCTTGGCAGGGCAATTGGGACGCCTCTCCAGCTGAAGCGGGAGACCAAGGGTCCCTTTCCACGTGCCACAGGAATCCTGGGACTCCTATCAAGTTTCACGAGGAGTCAGGCATCGTCTCCTTTGGAGGCACTGATCTCCGCGTACCTCTCGAGTTTTCAAAGATGTGAGGCCTCCGGTCGCAATGAGGTGGGGAACTAGTTCTTTCTCTGTGGTCTCCACAGGGGATTCGGACATCCTTTCATCTTGGGAGATGCAAGACGAGCCTGCATTCAAGTCACTGCAGGGATATCCGGCCTTATTTGGAGTCAGGGCATCGCGGTGTCCATTCCACTTGAGGCCGCATTCTCAGGGTCCCTCTCACATAGCTAGAGCTGAGAGAAGCCTCCTCTTGAGGTGCTTGTGGTAAGGTGGTATTCCTCTGGAGTCAAAGCCAGGGACTAACCTCTCATCTCGAGTTGATTTTTTTGTCCACGGAGCTCTTTCGTTTTGCTACAGTGACCTCAGGATCCCTCTAGCCTTGAAACAGTGTTCTTGGGTTTTCTCTGGAGTGCCATCAAGGAAGTCAAGGCTCCTTTCATGTGTGATGTGCAACACGGAATTTCTCTGCATGCAGTGCAGGGGAATCGGGCCTCATCTCGCGGCGAGGGGGAAGTCTCATGGTTTTTCTCGAGTTACGGCGGGAACCTGGGGTATATTCTCGAGTTACGACGGGGATGGCCCTTCCACCCACGTGTTTGTTCAGCGACATCAGGTCTCCTGCCTAGTTGCGAGGGACAACTCGGGATTCTCCTCGAGGCTTGGGAGGGCATTTGGGACGCCTCTCCAGCTGAGGCGGGAGACCAAGGGTCCCTTTCCACGTGCCACAGGAATCCTGGGACTCCTATCAAGTTTCACGAGGAGTCAGGCATCGTCTCCTTTGGAGGCACTGATCTCCACGTACCTCTGGAGTTTTCAAAGGATGTGAGGCCTCCGGTCGCGATGAGGTGGGGAATTAGGTCTTTCTCTGTGGTCTCCACAGGGGATTCAGACATCCTTTCGTCTTGGGA
This sequence comes from Cervus elaphus, assembly GCF_910594005.1. Taxonomy (NCBI): domain Eukaryota; kingdom Metazoa; phylum Chordata; class Mammalia; order Artiodactyla; family Cervidae; genus Cervus; species Cervus elaphus. Next base: position 628,707 of record NC_057838.1, read on the forward strand.
GATGCAAGACGAGCCTGCATTCAAGTCACTGCAGGGATATCCGGCCTTATTTCGAGTCACTGCATCGCGGTGTCCATTCCACTTGAGGCAGCAAACTCAGGGTCCCTCTCACATAGCTAGAGCTGAGAGAAGCCTCCTCTTGAGGTGCTTGTGGTAAGGTGGTATTCCTCTGGAGTCGAAGCCGGGGACTAACCTCTCATCTCGAGTTGATTTTTGGTCCACGTAGCTCTTTCGTGTTTCTATAGTGACCTCAGGATCCTTCTAGCCTTGAAACAGTGTTCTTGGGGTTTCTCTGGAGTGCCATCAAGGAAATCAAGGCTCCTTTCATGTGTGATGTGCAACACGGAATTGCTCTGCATGCAACGCAGGGGAATCGGGCCTTATCTCACGGCGAGGGGGAAGTCTCATGGTATTTCTCGAGTTGCGGTGGGAACCTGGGGTATATTCTCGAGTTATGACGGGGATGGCCCTTCCACCCACGTGTTTCATCAGCTAAGTCAGGACTTCTGCCTAATTGCGAGGGACAACTCGGGATTCTCTTCGAGGCTTGGCGGGGCAATTGGAACGCCTCTCCAGCTGAGGCGGGAGACCAAGTGTCACTTTCCACGTGCCACAGGAATCCTGGGACTCCTATCAAATTTCACGAGGAGTCAGGCATCGTCTTCTTTGGAGGCACTGATCTCCGTGTACCTCTGGAATTTTCAAAGAATGTGAGGCCTCCGGTCGCAATGAGGTTGGGAACTAGGTCTTTCTCTGTGGTCTCCACAGGGGATTCAGACATCCTTTCGTCTTGGGATATGCAAAACGAGCCAGGATTCAAGTCACTGCAGGGATATCCGGCCTTATTTCGAGTCAGGGCATCGCGGTGTCATTCCACTTGAGGCCACAAACTCAGGGTCCCTCTCACATAGTTAGAGCAGAGAGAAGCCTTTTCTTGACGTGCTTGTGGTAAGGTGGTATTCCTCTGGAGTCGAAGCCAGGGACTAACCTCTCATCTCGAGTTGATTTTTGGTCCACGGAGCTCTTTCGTGTTGCTACAGTGACCTCAGGAACCCTCTAGCCTTGAAACACTGTTCTTGGGTATTCTCTGGAGTGCCATCAAGGAAGTCAAGGCTCCTTTCATGTGTGATGTGCAACACGGAATTGCTCTGCATGCAGTGCAGGGGAATCGGGCCTCATCTCGCGGCGAGGGGGAAGTCTCATGGTTTTTCTCGAGTTACGGCGGGAACCTGGGGTATATTCTCGAGTTACGACGGGGATGACCCTTCCACCCACGTGTTTGTTCAGCGACATCAGGTCTCCTGCCTAGTTGCGAGGGACAACTCGGGATTCTCCTCGAGGCTTGGCAGGGCAATTGGGACGCCTCTCCAGCTGAGGCGGGAGACCAAGGGTCCCTTTCCACGTGCCACAGGAATCCTGGGACTCCTATCAAGTTTCACGAGGAGTCAGGCATCGTCTCCTTTGGAGGCACTGATCTCCGTGTACCTCTGGTATTTTCAAAGGATGTGAGGCCTCCGGTCGCGATGAGGTGGGGAACTAGGTCTTTCTCTGTGGTCTCCACAGGGGATTCAGAAATCCTTTCATCTTGGGAGATGCAAGACGAGCCTGCATTCAAGTCACTGCAGGGATATCCGGCCTTATTTCGAGTCAGGGCATCGCGGTGTCCATTCCACTTGAGGCCGCACACTCAGGGTCCCTCTCACATACCTAGAGCTGAGAGAAGCCTCCTCTTGAGGTGCTTGTGGTAAGGTGGTATTCCTCTGGAGTCGAAGCCAGGGACTAACCTCTCATCTCGAGTTGATTTTTGGTCCATGGAGCTCTTTCGTGTTGCTACAGTGACCTCAGGATCCCTCTAGCCTTGAAATAGTGTTCTTGGGATTTCTCTGGAGTGCCATCAAGGAAATCAAGGCTCCTTTCATGTGTGATGTGCATCACGGAATGGCTCTGCACGCAGTGCAGGGGAATCGTGCCTCATCTCGCGGCGAGGGGGAAGTCTCATGGTTTTTCTCGAGTTGCGGCGGGAACCTGGGGTATATTCTCGAGTTACGACGGGGATGGCCCTTCCACCCACGTGTTTGTTCAGCGACGTCAGGACTCCTGCCTAGTTGCGAGGGACAACTCGGGATTCTCCTCGAGGCTTGGCAGGGCAATTGGGACGCCTCTCCAGCTGAAGCGGGAGACCAAGGGTCCCTTTCCACGTGCCACAGGAATCCTGGGACTCCTATCAAGTTTCACGAGGAGTCAGGCATCGTCTCCTTTGGAGGCACTGATCTCCGCGTACCTCTCGAGTTTTCAAAGATGTGAGGCCTCCGGTCGCAATGAGGTGGGGAACTAGTTCTTTCTCTGTGGTCTCCACAGGGGATTCGGACATCCTTTCATCTTGGGAGATGCAAGACGAGCCTGCATTCAAGTCACTGCAGGGATATCCGGCCTTATTTGGAGTCAGGGCATCGCGGTGTCCATTCCACTTGAGGCCGCATTCTCAGGGTCCCTCTCACATAGCTAGAGCTGAGAGAAGCCTCCTCTTGAGGTGCTTGTGGTAAGGTGGTATTCCTCTGGAGTCAAAGCCAGGGACTAACCTCTCATCTCGAGTTGATTTTTTTGTCCACGGAGCTCTTTCGTTTTGCTACAGTGACCTCAGGATCCCTCTAGCCTTGAAACAGTGTTCTTGGGTTTTCTCTGGAGTGCCATCAAGGAAGTCAAGGCTCCTTTCATGTGTGATGTGCAACACGGAATTTCTCTGCATGCAGTGCAGGGGAATCGGGCCTCATCTCGCGGCGAGGGGGAAGTCTCATGGTTTTTCTCGAGTTACGGCGGGAACCTGGTGTATATTCTCGAGTTACGACGGGGATGGCCCTTCCACCCACGTGTTTGTTCAGCGACATCAGGTCTCCTGCCTAGTTGCGAGGGACAACTCGGGATTCTCCTCGAGGCTTGGGAGGGCATTTGGGACGCCTCTCCAGCTGAGGCGGGAGACCAAGGGTCCGTTTCCACGTGCCACAGGAATCCTGGGACTCCTATCAAGTTTCACGAGGAGTCAGGCATCGTCTCCTTTGGAGGCACTGATCTCCACGTACCTCTGGAGTTTTCAAAGGATGTGAGGCCTCCGGTCGCGATGAGGTGGGGAATTAGGTCTTTCTCTGTGGTCTCCACAGGGGATTCAGACATCCTTTCGTCTTGGGAGATGCAAGACGAGCCTGCATTCAAGTCACTGCAGGGATATCCGGCCTTATTTCGAGTCACTGCATCGCGGTGTCCATTCCACTTGAGGCCGCAAACTCAGGGTCCCTCTCACATAGCTAGAGCTGAGAGAAGCCTCCTCTTGAGGTGCTTGTGGTAAGGTGGTATTCCTCTGGAGTCGAAGCCAGGGACTAACCTCTCATCTCGAGTTGATTTTTGGTCCACGTAGCTCTTTCGTGTTTCTACAGTGACCTCAGGATCCCTCTAGCCTTGAAACAGTGTTCTTGGGGTTTCTCTGGAGTGCCATCAAGGAAATCAAGGCTCCTTTCATGTGTGATGTGCAACACGGAATTGCTCTGCATGCAACGCAGGGGAATCGGGCCTTATCTCACGGCGAGGGGGAAGTCTCATGGTATTTCTCGAGTTGCGGTGGGAACCTGGGGTATATTCTCGAGTTATGACGGGGATGGCCGTTCCACCCACGTGTTTCTTCAGCTACGTCAGGACTTCTGCCTAATTGCGAGGGACAACTCGGGATTGTCTTCGAGGCTTGGCGGGGCAATTGGAACGCCTCTCCAGCTGAGGCGGGAGACCAAGTGTCACTTTCCACGTGCCACAGGAATCCTGGGACTCCTATCAAATTTCACGAGGAGTCAGGCATCGTCTTCTTTGGAGGCACTGATCTCCGTGTACCTCTGGAATTTTCAAAGAATGTGAGGCCTCCGGTCGCAATGAGGTTGGGAACTAGGTCTTTCTCTGAGGTCTCCACAGGGGATTCAGACATCCTTTCGTCTTGGGATATGCAAAACGAGCCAGGATTCAAGTCACTGCAGGGATATCCGGCCTTATTTCGAGTCAGGGCATCGCGGTGTCATTCCACTTGAGGCCGCAAACTCAGGGTCCCTCTCACATAGCTAGAGCAGAGAGAAGCCTTTTCTTGACGTGCTTGTGGTAAGGTGGTATTCCTCTGGAGTCGAAGCCAGGGACTAACCTCTCATCTCGAGTTGATTTTTGGTCCACGGAGCTCTTTCGTGTTGCTACAGTGACCTCAGGAACCCTCTAGCCTTGAAATACTGTTCTTGGGTATTCTCTGGAGTGCCATCAAGGAAGTCAAGGCTCCTTTCCTGTGTGATATGCAGCACGGCATTGCTCTGCACGCAGTGCAGGGGAATCGGGCCTCATCTCGCGGCGAGGGGGAAGTCTCATGGTTTTTCTCGAGTTGCGGCGGGAACCTGGGGTATATTCTCGAGTTACGACGGGAATGGCCCTTCCACCCACGTGTTTGTTCAGCGACGGCAGGACTCCTGCCTAGTTGCGAGGGACAACTCGGGATTCTCCTCGAGGCTTGGCAGGGCAATTGGGACGCCTCTCCAGCTGAGGCGGGAGACCAAGGGTCCCTTTCCACGTGCCACAGGAATCCTGGGACTCCTATCAAGTTTCACGAGGAGTCAGGCATCGTCTCCTTTGGAGGCACTGATCTCCGTGTACCTCTGGTATTTTCAAAGGATGTGAGGCCTCCGGTCGCGATGAGCTGGGGAAATAGGTCTTTCTCTGTGGTCTCCACAGGGGATTCAGACATCCTTTCGTCTTGGGAGATGCAAGACGAGCCTGCATTCAAGTCACTGCAGGGATATCCGGCCTTATTTCGAGTCAGGGCATCGCGGTGTCCATTCCACTTGAGGCCGCACACTCAGGGTCCCTCTCACATACCTAGAGCTGAGAGAAGCCTCCTCTTGAGGTGCTTGTGGTAAGGTGGTATTCCTCTGGAGTCGAAGCCAGGGACTAACCTCTCATCTCGAGTTGATTTTTGGTCCATGGAGCTCTTTCGTGTTGCTACAGTGACCTCAGGATCCCTCTAGCCTTGAAATAGTGTTCTTGGGATTTCTCTGGAGTGCCATCAAGGAAATCAAGGCTCCTTTCATGTGTGATGTGCATCACGGAATGGCTCTGCACGCAGTGCAGGGGAATCGTGCCTCATCTCGCGGCGAGGGGGAAGTCTCATGGTTTTTCTCGAGTTGCGGCGGGAACCTGGGGTATATTCTCGAGTTACGACGGGGATGGCCCTTCCACCCACGTGTTTGTTCAGCGACGTCAGGACTTCTGCCTAGTTGCGAGGGACAACTCGGGATTCTCCTCGAGGCTTGGCAGGGCAATTGGGACGCCTCTCCAGCTGAGGCGGGAGACCAAGGGTCCCTTTCCACGTGCCACAGGAATCCTGGGACTCCTATCAAGTTTCACGAGGAGTCAGGCATCGTCTCCTTTGGAGGCACTGATCTCCGCGTACCTCTCGAGTTTTTAAAGATGTGAGGCCTCCGGTCGCAATGAGGTGGGGAACTAGTTCTTTCTCTGTGGTCTCCACAGGGGATTCGGACATCCTTTCATCTTGGGAGATGCAAGACGAGCCTGCATTCAAGTCACTGCAGGGATATCCGGCCTTATTTGGAGTCAGGGCATCGCGGTGTCCATTCCACTTGAGGCCGCATTCTCAGGGTCCCTCTCACATAGCTAGAGCTGAGAGAAGCCTCCTCTTGAGGTGCTTGTGGTAAGGTGGTATTCCTCTGGAGTCAAAGCCAGGGACTAACCTCTCATCTCGAGTTGATTTTTTTGTCCACGGAGCTCTTTCGTTTTGCTACAGTGACCTCAGGATCCCTCTAGCCTTGAAACAGTGTTCTTGGGTTTTCTCTGGAGTGCCATCAAGGAAGTCAAGGCTCCTTTCATGTGTGATGTGCAACACGGAATTGCTCTGCATGCAGTGCAGGGGAATCGGGCCTCATCTCGCGGCGAGGGGGAAGTCTCATGGTTTTTCTCGAGTTACGGCGGGAACCTGGGGTATATTCTCGAGTTACGACGGGGATGGCCCTTCCACCCACGTGTTTGTTCAGCGACATCAGGTCTCCTGCCTAGTTGCGAGGGACAACTCGGGATTCTCCTCGAGGCTTGGGAGGGCATTTGGGACGCCTCTCCAGCTGAGGCGGGAGACCAAGTGTCCCTTTCCACGTGCCACAGGAATCCTGGGACTCCTATCAAGTTTCACGAGGAGTCAGGCATCGTCTCCTTTGGAGGCACTGATCTCCACGTACCTCTGGAGTTTTCAAAGGATGTGAGGCCTCCGGTCGCGATGAGGTGGGGAATTAGGTCTTTCTCTGTGGTCTCCACAGGGGATTCAGACATCCTTTCGTCTTGGGAGATGCAAGACGAGCCTGCATTCAAGTCACTGCAGGGATATCCGGCCTTATTTCGAGTCACTGCATCGCGGTGTCCATTCCACTTGAGGCCGCAAACTCAGGGTCCCTCTCACATAGCTAGAACTGAGAGAAGCCTCCTCTTGAGGTGCTTGTGGTAAGGTGGTATTCCTCTGGAGTCGAAGCCAGGGACTAACCTCTCATCTCGAGTTGATTTTTGGTCCACGTAGCTCTTTCGTGTTTCTACAGTGACCTCAGGATCCCTCTAGCCTTGAAACAGTGTTCTTGGGGTTTCTCTGGAGTGCCATCAAGGAAATCAAGGCTCCTTTCATGTGTGATGTGCAACACGGAATTGCTCTGCATGCAACGCAGGGGAATCGGGCCTTATCTCACGGCGAGGGGGAAGTCTCATGGTATTTCTCGAGTTGCGGTGGGAACCTGGGGTATATTCTCGAGTTATGACGGGGATGGCCGTTCCACCCACGTGTTTCTTCAGCTACGTCAGGACTTCTGCCTAATTGCGAGGGACAACTCGGGATTGTCTTCGAGGCTTGGCGGGGCAATTGGAACGCCTCTCCAGCTGAGGCGGGAGACCAAGTGTCACTTTCCACGTGCCACAGGAATCCTGGGACTCCTATCAAATTTCACGAGGAGTCAGGCATCGTCTTCTTTGGAGGCACTGATCTCCGTGTACCTCTGGAATTTTCAAAGAATGTGAGGCCTCCGGTCGCAATGAGGTTGGGAACTAGGTCTTTCTCTGAGGTCTCCACAGGGGATTCAGACATCCTTTCGTCTTGGGATATGCAAAACGAGCCAGGATTCAAGTCACTGCAGGGATATCCGGCCTTATTTCGAGTCAGGGCATCGCGGTGTCATTCCACTTGAGGCCGCAAACTCAGGGTCCCTCTCACATAGCTAGAGCAGAGAGAAGCCTTTTCTTGACGTGCTTGTGGTAAGGTGGTATTCCTCTGGAGTCGAAGCCAGGGACTAACCTCTCATCTCGAGTTGATTTTTGGTCCACGGAGCTCTTTCGTGTTGCTACAGTGACCTCAGGAACCCTCTAGCCTTGAAATACTGTTCTTGGGTATTCTCTGGAGTGCCATCAAGGAAGTCAAGGCTCCTTTCCTGTGTGATATGCAGCACGGCATTGCTCTGCACGCAGTGCAGGGGAATCGGGCCTCATCTCGCGGCGAGGGGGAAGTCTCATGGTTTTTCTCGAGTTGCGGCGGGAACCTGGGGTATATTCTCGAGTTACGACGGGAATGGCCCTTCCACCCACGTGTTTGTTCAGCGACGGCAGGACTCCTGCCTAGTTGCGAGGGACAACTCGGGATTCTCCTCGAGGCTTTGCAGGTCAATTGGGACACCTCTCTAGCTGAAGCGGGAGACCAAGGGTCCCTTTCCACGTGCCACAGGAATCCTGGGACTCCTATCAAGTTTCACGATGAGTCACGCATCGTCTCCTTTGGAGGCACTGATCTCTGCTACCTCTGGAGTTTTCAAAGGATGTGAGGCCTCCGGTCGCCATGAGGTGGGGAACTACGTATTTCTCCGTGGTCTCCACATGGGATTCAGATATCCTTTCGTCTTGGGAGATGCAAGACGAGCCTGCATTCAAGTCACTGCAGGGATATCCGGCCTTATTTGGAGTCAGGGCATCGCGGTGTCCATTCCACTTGAGGCCGCAATCTCAGGGTCCCTCTCACATAGCTAGAGCTGAGAGAAGCCTCCTCTTGAGGTGCTTGTGGTAAGCTGGTATTTCTCTGGAGTCGAAGCCAGGGACTAACCTCTCATCTCGAGTTGATTTTTTTGTCCACGGAGCTCTTTCGTTTTGCTACAGTGACCTCAGGATCCCTCTAGCCTTGAAACAGTGTTCTTGGGTTTTCTCTGGAGTGCCATCAAGGAAGTCAAGGCTCCTTTCATGTGTGATGTGCAACACGGAATTGCTCTGCATGCAGTGCAGGGGAATCGGGCCTCATCTCGCGGCGAGGGGGAAGTCTCATGGTTTTTCTCGAGTAACGGCGGGAACCTGGGGTATATTCTCGAGTTACGACGGGGATGGCCCTTCCACCCACGTGTTTGTTCAGCGACATCAGGTCTCCTGCCTAGTTGCGAGGGACAACTCGGGATTCTCCTCGAGGCTTGGGAGGGCATTTGGGACGCCTCTCCAGATGAGGCGGGAGACCAAGGGTCCCTTTCCACGTGCCACAGGAATCCTGGGACTCCTATCAAGTTTCATGAGGAGTCAGGCATCGTGTCCTTTGGAGGCACTGATCTCCGCGTACCTCTGGAGTTTTCAAAGGATGTGAGGCCTCCGGTCGCGATGAGGTGGGGAATTAGGTCTTTCTCTGTGGTCTCCACAGGGGATTCAGACATCCTTTCGTCTTGGGAGATGCAAGACGAGCCTGCATTCAAGTCACTGCAGGGATATCCGGCCTTATTTCGAGTCACTGCATCGCGGTGTCCATTCCACTTGAGGCAGCAAACTCAGGGTCCCTCTCACATAGCTAGAGCTGAGAGAAGCCTCCTCTTGAGGTGCTTGTGGTAAGGTGGTATTCCTCTGGAGTCGAAGCCGGGGACTAACCTCTCATCTCGAGTTGATTTTTGGTCCACGTAGCTCTTTCGTGTTTCTATAGTGACCTCAGGATCCCTCTAGCCTTGAAACAGTGTTCTTGGGGTTTCTCTGGAGTGCCATCAAGGAAATCAAGGCTCCTTTCATGTGTGATGTGCAACACGGAATTGCTCTGCATGCAACGCAGGGGAATCGGGCCTTATCTCACGGCGAGGGGGAAGTCTCATGGTATTTCTCGAGTTGCGGTGGGAACCTGGGGTATATTCTCGAGTTATGACGGGGATGGCCCTTCCACCCACGTGTTTCTTCAGCTAAGTCAGGACTTCTGCCTAATTGCGAGGGACAACTCGGGATTCTCTTCGAGGCTTGGCGGGGCAATTGGAACGCCTCTCCAGCTGAGGCGGGAGACCAAGTGTCCCTTTCCACGTGCCACAGGAATCCTGGGACTCCTATCAAGTTTCACGAGGAGTCAGGCATCGTCTCCTTTGGAGGCACTGATCTCCGTGTACCTCTGGTATTTTCAAAGGATGTGAGGCCTCCGGTCGCGATGAGGTGGGGAACTAGGTCTTTCTCTGTGGTCTCCACAGGGGATTCAGAAATCCTTTCATCTTGGGAGATGCAAGACGAGCCTGCATTCAAGTCACTGCAGGGATATCCGGCCTTATTTCGAGTCAGGGCATCGCGGTGTCCATTCCACTTGAGGCCGCAATCTCAGGGTCCCTCTCACATAGCTAGAGCTGAGAGAAGCCTCCTCTTGAGGTGCTTGCGGTAAGGTGGTATTCCTCTGGAGTCGAAGCCAGGGTCTAACCTCTCATCTCGAGTTGATTTTTGGTCCACGGAGCTCTTTAATGTTGCTACGGTGACCTCAGGATCCCTCTAGCCTTGAAACAGTGTTCTTGGGGTTTCTCTGAAGTGCCATCAAGAAAATCAAGGCTCCTTTCATGTGTGATGTGCAACACGGAATTGCTCTGCATGCAGCGCATGGGAATCGGGCCTCATCTCGGGGCGAGGGGGAAGTGTCATGGTTTTTCTCGAGTTGCGGCGGGAACCTGGGGTATATTCTCGAGTTACGACGGGAATGGCCCTTCCACCCACGTGTTTGTTCAGCAACGTCAGGACTCCTGCCTAGTTGCGAGGGACAACTCGGGATTCTCCTCGAGGCTTGGCAGGGCAATTGGGACGCCTCTCCAGCTGAGGCGGGAGACCAAGTGTCCCTTTCCACGTGCCACAGGAATCCTGGGATTCCTATCAAGTTTCACGAGGAGTCAGGCATCGTCTCCTTTGGAGGCACTGTCTCCGGGTACCTCTGGAGTTTTCAAACGATGTGAGGCCTCCGGTCACGATGAGGTGGGAAACTAGGTCTTTCTCTGTGGTCTCCACAGTGAATTCAGACATCCTTTCATCTTGGGAGAGGCAAGACAAGCCTGCATTCAAGTCACTGCAGGGATATCCGGCCTTATTTCGCATCAGGGCATCTCAGTGTCCATTTCACTTGAGGCCGCAAAATCAGGGTCCCTCTCACATACCTAGAGCTGAGAGAAGCCTCCTCTTGAGGTGCTTGTGGTAAGGTGGTATTCCTCTGGAGTCGAAGCCAGGGACTAACCTCTCATCTCGAGTTGATTTTTGGTCCACGGAGCTCTTTCCTGTTGCTACAGTGACCTCAGGATCCCTCTAGCCTTGAAACAGTGTTCCTGGGGTTTCTCTGGAGTGCCATCAAGGAAATCAAGGCTCCTTTCATGTGTGATGTGCAACACGGAATTGCTCTGCACGCAGTGCAGGGGAATCGGGCCTCATCTCGCGATGAGGGGGAAGTCTCATGGTTTTTCTCGAGTTGCGGCGGGAACCTGGGGTATATTCTCGAGTTACGACGGGAATGGCCCTTCCACACACGTGTTTGTTCAGCGACGGCAGGACTCTTGCCTAGTTGCGAGGGACAACTCGGGATTCTCCTCGAGGCTTGGCAGGGCAATTGGGACGCCTCTCCAGCTGAGGCGGGAGACCAAGGGTCCCTTTCCACGTGCCACAGGAATCCTGGGACTCCTATCAAGTTTCACGAGGAGTCAGGCATCGTCTCCTTTGGAGGCACTGATCTTCGCGTACCTCTGGAGTTTTCAAAGGATGTGAGGCCTCCGGTCGCGATGAGGTGGTGAACTAGGTCTTTCACTGTGGTCTCCACAGGGGATTCAGACATCCTTTCATCTTGGGAGATGCAAGACGAGCCTGCATTCAAGTCACTGCAGGGATAGTCGGCCTTATTTTGAGTCAGGGCATCGCGGTGTCCATTCCACTTGAGGCCGCACACTCAGGGTCCCTCTCACATACCTAGAGCTGAGAGAAGCCTCCTCTTGAGGTGCTTGTGGTAAGGTGGTATTCCTCTGGAGTCGAAGCCAGGGACTAACCTCTCATCTCGAGTTGATTTTTGGTCCACGGAGCCCTTTCATGTTGCTACAGTGACCTCAGGATCCCTCTAGCCTTGAAACAGTGTTCTTGGGGTTTCTCTGGAGTGCCATCAAGGAAATCAAGGCTCCTTTCATGTGTGATGTGCAACACGGAATTGCTCTGCACGCAGTGCAGGGGAATCGGGCCTCATCTCGCGGCGAGGGGGAAGTCTCATGGTTTTTCTCGAGTTGCGGCGGGAACCTGGGGTATATTCTCGAGTTACGACGGGGATGGCCCTTCCACCCACGTGTTTGTTCAGCGACTTCAGGACTCCTGCCTAGTTGCGAGGGGCAACTCGGGATTCTCCTCGAGGCTTGGCAGGGCAATTGGGACGCCTCTCCAGCTGAAGCGGGAGACCAAGGGTCCCTTTCCACGTGCCACAGGAATCCTGGGACTCCTATCAAGTTTCACGAGGAGTCAGGCATCGTCTCCTTTGGAGGCACTGATCTCCGCGTACCTCTGGAGTTTTCAAAGTATGTGAGGCCTCCGGTCGCCATGAGGTGGGGAACTAGGTCTTTCTCTGTGGTCTCCACTGGGGATTCGGACATCCTTTCATCTTGGGAGATGCAAGACGATTCTGCATTCAAGTCACTGCAGGGATATCCGGCCTTATTTCGCATCAGGGCATCGCAGTGTCCATTCCACTTGAGGCCGCAAACTCAGGGTCCCTCTCACATACCTAGAGCTGAGAGAAACCTCCTCTTGAGGTGCTTGTGGTAAGTTGGTATTCCTCTGGAGTCGAAGCCAGGGACTAACCTCTCATCTCTAGTTGATTTTTGGTCCACGGAGCTCTTTCGTGTTGCTACAGTGACCTCAGGATCCCTCTAGCCTTGAAACAGTGTTCCTGGGGTTTCTCTGGAGTGCCATCAAGGAAATCAAGGCTCCTTTCCTGTGTGATATGCAGCACGGCATTGCTCTGCACGCAGTGCAGGGGAATCGGGCCTCATCTCGCGGCGAGGGGGAAGTCTCATGGTTTTTCTCGAGTTGCGGCGGGAACGTGGGGTATATTCTCGAGTTACGACGGGAATGGCCCTTCCACCCACGTGTTTCTTCAGCTACGTCAGGACTTCTGCCTAATTGCGAGGGACAACTCGGGATTGTCTTCGAGGCTTGGCGGGGCAATTGGAACGCCTCTCCAGCTGAGGCGGGAGACCAAGTGTCGCTTTCCACGTGCCACAGGAATCCTGGGACTCCTTTCAAATTTCACGAGGAGTCAGGCATCGTCTTCTTTGGAGGCACTGATCTCCGTGTACCTCTGGAATTTTCAAAGAATGTGAGGCCTCCGGTCGCAATGAGGTGGGGAACTAGGTCTTTCTCTGTGGTCTCCACAGGGGATTCAGACTTCCTTTCGTCTTGGGATATGCAAAACGAGCCAGGATTCAAGTCACTGCAGGGATATCCGGCCTTATTTCGAGTCAGGGCATCGCGGTGTCATTCCACTTGAGGCCGCAAACTCAGGGTCCCTCTCACATAGCTAGAGCAGAGAGAAGCCTTTTCTTGTCGTGCTTGTGGTAAGGTGGTATTCCTCTGGAGTCGAAGCCAGGGACTAACCTCTCATCTCGAGTTGATTTTTGGTCCACGGAGCTCTTTCGTGTTGCTACAGTGACCTCAGAAACCCTCTAGCCTTGAAACACTGTTCTTGGGTTTTCTCTGGAGTGCCATCAAGGAAGTCAAGGCTCCTTTCATGTATGATGTGCAACACGGAATTGCTCTGCATGCAGTGCAGGGGAATCGGGCCTCATCTCGCGGCGAGGGGGAAGTCTCATGGTTTTTCTCGAGTTACGGCGGGAACCTGGGGTATATTCTCGAGTTACGACGGGGATGGCCCTTCCACCCACGTGTTTGTTCAGCGACATCAGGTCTCCTGCCTAGTTGCGAGGGACAACTCGGGATTCTCCTCAAGGCTTGGCAGGGCATTTGGGACGCCTCTCCAGCTGAGGCGGGAGACCAAGGGTCCCTTTCCACGTGCCACAGGAATCCTGGGACTCCTATCAAGTTTCACGAGGAGTCAGGCATCGTCTCCTTTGGAGGCACTGATCTCCGTGTACCTCTGGAATTTTCAAAGGATGTGAGGCCTCCGGTCGCGATGAGGTGGGGAACTAGGTCTTTCTCTGTGGTCTCCACAGGGGATTCAGACATCCTTTCATCTTGGGAGATGCAAGACGAGCCTGCATTCAAGTCACTGCAGGGATATCCGGCCTTATTTCGAGTCAGGGCATCGCGGTGTCCATTCCACTTGAGGCCGCAATCTCAGGGTCCCTCTCACATAGCTAGAGCTGAGAGAAGCCTCCTCTTGAGGTGCTTGTGGTAAGGTGGTATTCCTCTGGAGTCGAAGCCAGGGTCTAACCTCTCATCTCGAGTTGATTTTTGGTCCACGGAGCTCTTTCATGTTGCTACGGTGACCTCAGGATCCCTCTAGCCTTGAAACAGTGTTCTTGGGGTTTCTCTGGAGTGCCATCAAGGAAATCAAGGCTCCTTTCATGTGTGATGTGCAACACGGAATTGCTCTGCATGCAGCGCATGGGAATCGGGCCTCATCTCGGGGCGAGGGGGAAGTGTCATGGTTTTTCTCGAGTTGCGGCGGGAACCTGGGATATATTCTCGAGTTACGACGGGAATGGCCCTTCCACCCAAGTGTTTGTTCAGCAACGTCAGGACTCCTGCCTAGTTGCGAGGGACAACTCGGGATTCTTCTCGAGGCTTGGCAGGGCAATTGGGACGCCTCTCCAGGTGAAGCGGGAGACCAAGTGTCCCTTTCCACGTGCCACAGGAATCCTGGGATTCCTATCAAGTTTCACGAGGAGTCAGGCATCGTCTCCTTTGGAGGCACTGATCTCCGCGTACCTCTGGAGTTTTCAAACGATGTGAGGCCTCCAGTCACGATGAGGTGAGAAACCAGGTCTTTCTCTGTGGTCTCCACAGTGAATTCAGACATCCTTTCATCTTGGGAGAGGCAAGACAAGCCTGCATTCAAGTCACTGCAGGGATATCCGGCCTTATTTCGCATCAGGGCATCCCAGTGTCCATTTCACTTGAGGCTGCAAAATCAGGGTCCCTCTCACATACCTAGAGCGGAGAGAAGCCTCCTCTTGAGGTGCTTGTGGTAAGGTGGTATTCCTCTGGAGTCGAAGCCAGGGACTAACCTCTCATCTCGAGTTGATTTTTGGTCCACGGAGCTCTTTCGTGTTGCTACAGTGACCTCAGGATCCCTCTAGCCTTGAAACAGTGTTCTTGGGGTTTCTCTGGAGTGCCATCAAGGAAATCAAGGCTCCTTTCATGTGTGATGTGCAACACGGAATTGCTCTGCACGCAGTGCAGGGGAATCGGGCCTCATCTCGCGGCGAGGGGGAAGTCTAATGGTTTTTCTCGAGTTGCGGCGGGAACCTGGGGTATATTCTCGAGTTACGACGGGAATGGCCCTTCCACACACGTGTTTGTTCAGCGACGTCAGGACTCCTGCCTAGTTGCGAGGGACAACTCGGGATTCTCCTCGAGGCTTGGCAGGGCAATTGGGACACCTCTCTAGCTGAAGCGGGAGACCAAGGGTCCCTTTCCACGTGCCACAGGAATCCTGGGACTCCTATCAACTTTCAGGAGGAGTCACGCATCGTCTCCTTTGGAGGCACTGAACTCTGCTACCTCTGGAGTTTTCAAAGGATGTGAGGCCTCCGGTCGCGATGAGGTGGGGAACTAGGTATTTCTCCGTGGTCTCCACAGGGGATTCAGATATCCTTTCGTCTTGGGAGATGCAAGACGAGCCTGCATTCAAGTCACTGCAGGGATATCCGGCCTTATTTGGAGTCAGGGCAACGCGGTGTCCATTCCACTTGAGGCCGCAAACTCAGGGTCCCTCTCACATACCTAGAGCTGAGAGAAGCCTCCTCTTGAGGTGCTTGTGGTAAGGTGGTATTCCTCTGGAGTCGAAGCCAGGGACTAACCTCTCATCTCGAGTTGATTTTTTTGTCCACGGAGCTCTTTCCTGTTGCTACAGTGACCTCAGAATCCCTCTAGCCTCGAAACAGTGTTCCTGGGGTTTCTCTGGAGTGCCATCAAGGAAATCAAGGCTCCTTTCATGTGTGATGTGCAACACGGAATTGCTCTGCACGAAGTGCAGGGGAATCGGGCCTCATCTCTCGGCGAGGGGGAAGTCTCATGGTTTTTCTCGAGTTGCGGCGGGAACCTGGGGTATATTCTCGAGTTACGACGGGAAAGGCCCTTCCACCCACGTGTTTGTTCAGCAACGTCAGAACTCCTGCCTAGTTGCGAGGGACAACTCGGGATTCTCCTCGAGGCTTGGCAGGGCAATTGGGACGCCTCTCCAGCTGAGGCGGGAGACCAAGGGTCCCTTTCCACGTGCCACAGGAATCCTGGGACTCCTATCAAATTTCACGAGGAGTCAGGCATCGTCTTCTTTGGAGGCACTGATCTCCGTGTACCTCTGGAATTTTCAAAGAATGTGAGGCCTCCGGTCGCAATGAGGTGGGGAACTAGGTCTTTCTCTGTGGTCTCCCCAGGGAATTCAG
Organism: Cervus elaphus; assembly: GCF_910594005.1. NCBI lineage: Eukaryota > Metazoa > Chordata > Mammalia > Artiodactyla > Cervidae > Cervus > Cervus elaphus. Next base: position 644,603 of record NC_057838.1, read on the forward strand.
ACATCCTTTCGTCTTGGGATATGCAAAACGAGCCAGGATTCAAGTCACTGCAGGGATATCCGGCCTTATTTCGAGTCAGGGCATCGCGGTGTCCATTCCACTTGAGGCCGGAAACTCAGGGTCCCTCTCACATACCTAGAGCAGAGAGAAGCCTCTTCTTGACGTGCTTGGGGTAAGGTGGTATTCCTCTGGTGTCGCAGCCAGGGACTAACCTCTCATCTCGAGTTGATTTTTGGTCCACGGAGCTCTTTCGTGTTGCTACAGTGACCTCAGGATCCCTCTAGCCTTGAAACACTGTTCTTGGGTTTTCTCTGGAGTGCCATCAAGGAAGTCAAGGCTCCTTTCATGTGTGATGTGCAACACGGAATTGCTCTGCATGCAGTGCAGGGGAATCGGGCCTCAATTTGCGGCGAGGGGGAAGTCTCACGGTTTTTCTCGAGTTACGGCGGGACCTGGGGTATATTCTCGAGTTACGACGGGGATGGCCCTTCCACCCACGTGTTTGTTCAGCGACATCAGGTCTCCTGCCTAGTTGCGAGGGACAACTCGGGATTCTCCTCGAGGCTTGGGAGGGCAATTGGGACGCCTCTCCAGCTGAGGCGGGAGACCAAGGGTCCCTTTCCACGTGCCACAGGAATCCTGGGACTCCTATCAAGTTTCACGAGGAGTCAGGCATCGTCTCCTTTGGAGGCACTGATCTCCGCGTACCTCTGGAGTTTTCAAAGGATGTGAGGCCTCCGGTCGCGATGAGGTGGGGAACTAGGTCTTTCTCTGTGGTCTCCACATGGGATTCAGACATCCTTTCGTCTTGGGAGATGCAAGACGAGCCTGCATTCAAGTCACTGCAGGGATATCCGGCCTTATTTCGAGTCAGGGCATCGCGGTGTCCATTCCACTTGAGGCCGCAATCTCAGGGTCCCTCTCACATAGCTAGAGCTGTGAGAAGCCTCCTCTTGAGGTGCTTGTGGTAAGGTGGTATTCCTCTGGAGTCGAAGCCAGGGTCTAACCTCTCATCTCGAGTTGATTTTTGGTTCACGGAGCTCTTTCATGTTGCTACAGTGACCTCAGGATCCCTCTAGCCTTGAAACAGTGTTCTTGGGGTTTCTCTGAAGTGCCATCAAGGAAATCAAGGCTCCTTTCATGTGTGATGTGCAACACGGAATTGCTCTGCATGCAGCGCACGGGAATCGGGCCTCATCTCGGGGCGAGGGGGAAGTGTCATGGTTTTTCTCTAGTTGCGGCGGGAACCTGGGGTATATTCTCGAGTTACGATGGGGATGGCCCTTCTACACACTTGTTTGTTCAGCGACGGCAGGACTCCTGCCTAGTTGCGAGGGACAACTCGGGATTCTCCTCGAGGCTTGGCAGGGCAATTGGGACGCCTCTCCAGCTGAGGCGGGAGACCAAGTGTCGCTTTCCACGTGCCACAGGAATCCTGGGACTCCTATCAAGTTTCACGAGGAGTCACGCATCGTCTCCTTTGGAGGCACTGATCTCTGCTACCTCTGGAGTTTTCAAAGGATGTGAGGCCTGCGGTCGCGATGAGGTGGGGAACTAGGTATTTCTCCGTGGTCTCCACAGGGGATTCAGATATCCTTTCGTCTTGGGAGATGCAAGACGAGCCTGCATTCAAGTCACTGCAGGGATATCCGGCCTTATTTGGAGTCAGGGCATCGCGGTGCCATTCCACTTGAGGCCGCAAACTCAGGGTCCCTGTCACATAGCTAGAGCTGAAAGAAGCCTCCTCTTGAGGTGCTTGTGGTAAGGTCGTATTCCTCTGGAGTCGAAGCCAGGGACTCACTTCTCATCTCGAGGTGATTTTTAGTACACGCAGCTCTTTCGTGTTGCTACAGTGACCTCAGGATCCCTCTAGCCTTGAAACAGTGTTCTTGGGGTTTCTCTGGAGTGCCATCAAGGAAATCAAGGCTCCTTTCATGTGTGAAGTGCAACACGGAATTGCTCTGCACGCAGTGCAGGAGAATCGGGCCTCATCTCGCGGCGAGGGGGAAGTCTCATGGTTTTCCTCGAGTTGCGGCGGGAACCTGAGGTATAATCTCGAGTTACGACGGGGATGGCCCTTCCACCCACGTGTTTGTTCAGTGACGTCAGGACTCCTGCCTAGTTGCGAGGGACAACTCGGGATTCTCCTCGAGGCTTGGCAGGGCAATTGGGACGCTACTCCAGCTGAGGCGGGAGACCAAGGGACCCTTTCCACGTGCCACAGGAATCCTGGGACTCCTATCAAGTTTCACGAGGACTCAGGCATCGTCTTCTTTGGAGGCACTGATCTCCGCGTACCTCTGGAGTTTTCAAAGGAAGTGAGGCCTCTGGTCGCGATGAGGTGGGGAACTAGGTCTTTCTCTGTGGTCTCCACAGGGGATTCAGACATCCTTTCGTCTTGGGAGATGCAAGACGAGCCTACATTCAAGTCACTGCAGGGATATCCGGCCTTATTTCAAGTCAGGGCATCGCGGTTTCCATTCCACTTGAGGTCACAAACTCAGTGTCCCTCTAACATACCTAGAGCTGAGAGAAGCCTCCTCTTGAGGTGCTTGTGGTAAGGTGGTATTCCTCTGGAGTCGAAGCCAAGGACTACCCTCTCATCTCGAGTTGATTTTTGGTCCACGGAGCTCTTTCGTGTTGCTACAGTGACCTCAGGATCCCTCTAGCCTTGAAACAGTGTTCTTGGGGTTTCTCTGGAGTGCCATCAAGGAAATCAAGGCTCCTTTCATGTGTGATGTGCAACACGGAATTGCTCTGCACGCAGTGCAGGGGAATCGGGCCTCATCTCGCGGCGAGGGGGAAGTCTCATGGCTTTCTCGAGTTGTGGCGGGAACCTGGGATATATTATCGAGTTGCGACGGGGATGGCCCTTCCACCCACGTGTTTGTTCAGCGACGTCAGGACTCCTGCCTAGTTGCGAGGGACAACTCGGGATTCTCCTCGAGGCTTGGCAGGGCAATTGGGACGCCTCTCCAGCTGAGGCGGGAGACCAAGGGTCCCTTTCCACGTGCCACAGGAATCCTGGGACTCCTATCAAGTTTCACGAGGAGTCAGGCATCGTCTCCCTTGAAGGCACTGATCTCCGCGTACCTCTGGAGTTTTCAAAGGATGTGAGGCCACCGGTCGCGATGAGGTGGGGAACTAGGTCTTTCTCTGTGGTCTCCACAGGGATTCAGACATCCTTTCGTCTTCGGAGATGCAAGACGAACCTGCATTCAAGTCACTGCAGGGATATCCGGCCTTATTTCGCGTCAGTGCATCCCAGTGTCCATTCCACTTGAGGCCGCAAACTCAGGGTCCCTCTCACATACGTAGAGCTGAGAGAAGCCTCCTCTTGAGGTGCTTGGAGTAAGGTGGTATTCCTCTGGAGTCGAAGCCAGGGACTAACCTCTCATCTCGAGTTGATTTTTGGTCCACGGAGCTCTTTCGTGTTGCTACAGTGACCTCAGGATCCCTCTAGCCTTGAAACAGTGTTCTTGGGGTTTCTCTGGAGTGCCATCAAGGAAATCAAGGCTCCTTTCATGTGTGATGTGCAATACGGAATTGCTTTGAATGCAGTGCAGGGGAATCGGGCCTCATCTTGCGGCGAGGGGGAAGTCTCATGGTTTTTCTCGAGTTGCGGCGGGAACCTGGGGTATATTCTCGAGTTACGACGGGGATGGCCCTTCCACCCACGTGTTTATTCAGCGATGTCAGGACTCCATTCTAGTTGCGAGGGACAACTCGGGATTCTCCTCGAGGCTTGGCAGGGCAATTGGAACGCCTCTCCAGCTGAGGCGGGAGACCAAGTGTCCCTTTCCACGTGCCACAGGAATCCTGGGACTCCTATAAAGGTTCACGAGGTGTCAGGCATCGTCTCCTTTGGAGGCACTGATCTCCGCGTACGTCTGGAGTTTTCAAAGGATGTGAGGCTTCCGGTCGCGATGAGGTGGGGAACTAGGTCTTTCTCTGTGGTCTCCACAGGGGATTCAGACATCCTTTAGTCTTGGGAGATGCAAGACGAGCCTGCATTCAAGTCACTGCAGGGATATGCGGCCTTAATTCGAGTCAGGGATCGCGGTGTCCATTCCACTTGAGGCCGCTAACTCAGGGTCCCTCTCACATACGTAGAGCTGAGAGAAGCCTCCTCTTGAGGTGCTTGTGGTAAGGTGGTATTCCTCTGGAGTCGAAGCCAGGGACTAACCTCTCATGTCGAGTTGATTTTTCGTCCACGGAGCTCTTTCATGTTGCTACAGTGACCTCAGGATCCCTCTAGCATTGAAACAGTGTTCTTGGGGTTTCTCTGGAGTGCCATCAAGGAAATCAAGGCTTCTTTCATGTTTGATGTGCAACACGGAATTGCTCTGCATGCAGTGCAGGGGAATCTGGCCTCATCTCACGGCGAGGGGGAAGTCTCATGGTTTATCTCGAGTTGCGGCGAGAACCTGGGGTATATTCTCGAGTTACAACGGGGATGGCCCTTCCACCCACGTGTTTGTTCAGAGACGTCAGGACTCCTTCCTAGTTGCGAGGGACAACTCGGGATTCTCCTCGAGGCTTGGCAGGGCAATTGGAACGCCTCTCCAGCTGAGGCGGGAGACCAAGGGTCCCTTTCCACGTGCCACAGGAATCCTGGGACTCCTATCAAATTTCACGAGGAGTCAGGCATCGTCTCCTTTGGAGGCACTGATCTCAGTTTTCCTCTGGAGTTTTCAAAGTATGTGAGGCCTCTGGTGGCGATGAGGTGGGGAACTAGGTCTTTCTCTGTGGTCTCCACAGGGGATTCAGACATCCTTTCATCTTGGGAGATTCAAGACGAGCCTGCATTCAAGTCACTGCAGGGATATCCGGCCTTATTTCGAGTCAGGGCATCGCGGTGTCCATTTCACTTGAGGCCGCAAACTCAGGGTCCCTCTCACATAATTAGAGCTGAGAGAAGCCTCCTCTTGAGGTGCTTTTGGTAAGGTGGTTTCCTATGGAGTCGAACCCAGGGACTAACCTCTCATCTCGAGTTGATTTTTGGTCCACGGAGCTCTTTCATGTAGCTACAGTGACCTCAGGATCCCTCTAGCCTTGAAACAGTGTTCTTGGGGTTTCTGTGGAGTGCCATCAAGGAAATCAAGGCTCCTTTCATATGTGATGTGCAACACGGAATTGCTCTGCACGCAGTGCAGGGGATTCGGGCCTCATCTCGCGGCGAGGGGGAAGTCTCATGGTTTTTCTCGAGTTGCGTTGGGAACCTGGGGTATATTCTCGAGTTACGACGGGGATGGCCCTTCCACACACGTGTTTGTTCAGCGAAGTCAGGACTCCTGCCTAGTTGCGAGGGACAACTCGGGATTCTCCTCGAGGCTTGGCAGGGCAATTCGGACGCCTCTCTAGCTGAGGCGGGAGACCAAGGGTCCCTTTCCACGTGCCACAGGAATCTTGGGACTCGTATCAAGTTTCACGAGGAGTCAGGCATCGTCTCCTTTGGAGGCACTAATCTCCGCGTACCTCTGGAGTTTTCAAAGGATTGAGGCCTCCGGTCGCCATGAAGTGGGGAACTAGGTCTTTCTCTGTGGTCTCCACAGGGGATTCAGACATCCTTTCGTCTTGGGAGATGCAAGACGAGCCTACATTCAAGTCACTGCAGGGATATCCGGCCTTATTTCAAGTCAGGGCGTCGCGGTTTCCATTCCACTTGAGGCCACAAACTCAGGGTCCCTCTAACATACCTAGAGCTGAGAGAAGCCTCCTCTTGAGGTGCTTGTGGTAAGGTGGTATTCCTCTGGAGTCGAATCCAAGGACTACCCTCTCATCTCGAGTTGATTTTTGGTCCACGGAGCTCTTTCATGTAGCTACAGTGACCTCAGGATCCCTCTAGCCTTGAAAGAGTGTTGTTGGGGTTTCTCTGGAGTGCCATCAAGGAAATCAAGGTTCCTTTCATGTGTGATGTGCAACACGGAATTGCTCTGCACGCAGTGCAGGGGAATCGGGCCTCATCTCGCGGCGAGGGGGAAGTCTCATGGCTTTCTCGAGTTGCGGCGGGAACCTGGGGTATATTCTCGAGTTGCGACGGGGATGGCCCTTCCACCCACGTGTTTGTTCAGCGACGTCAGGACTCCTGCCTAGTTGCGAGGGACAACTCGGGATTCTCCTCGAGGCTTGGGAGGGCAATTCGGACGCCTCTCCAGCTGACGCGGGAAACCAAGGGTCCCTTTCCACGTGCCACAGGAATCCTGGGACTCCTATCAAGTTTCACGAGGAGTCAGGCATCGTCTCCCTTGAAGGCACTGATCTCCGTGTACGTCTGGAGTTTTCAAAGGATGTGAGGCCTCCGGTCGCGATGAGGTGGGGAACTAGGTCTTTCTCTGTGGTCTCCACAGGGATTCAGACATCCTTTCGTCTTCGGAGATGCAAGACGAACCTGCATTCAAGTCACTGCAGGGATATCCGGCGTTATTTCGCGTCAGTGCATCGCAGTGTCCATTCCACTTGAGGCCGCAAACTCAGGGTCCCTCTCACATACGTAGAGCTGAGAGAAGCCTCCTCTTGAGGTGCTTGTGGTAAGGTGGTATTCCTCTGGAGTCGAAGCCAGGGACTAACCTCTCATCTCGAGTTGATTTTTGGTCCACGGAGCTCTTTCGTGTTGCTACAGTGACCTCAGGATCCCTCTAGCCTTGAAACAGTGTTCTTGGGGTTTCTCTGGAGTGCCATCAAGGAAATCAAGGCTCCTTTCATGTGTGATGTGCAATACGGAATTGCTTTGAATGCAGTGCAGGGGAATCGGGCCTCATCTTGCGGCGAGGGGGAAGTCTCATGGTTTTTCTCGAGTTGCGGCGGGAACCTGGGGTATATTCTCGAGTTACGACGGGGATGGCCCTTCCACCCACGTGTTTATTCAGCGATGTCAGGACTCCATCCTAGTTGCGAGGGACAACTCGGGATTCTCCTCGAGGCTTGGCAGGGCAATTGAAACGCCTCTCCAGCTGAGGCGGGAGACCAAGTGTCCCTTTCCACGTGCCACAGGAATCCTGGGACTCCTATCAAGGTTCTCGAGGTGTCAGGCATCGTCTCCTTTGGAGGCACTGATCTCCGCGTACGTCTGGAGTTTTCAAAGGATGTGAGGCCTCCGGTCGCGACGAGGTGGGGAACTAGGTCTTTCTCTGTCGTCTCCACAGGGGATTCAGACATCCTTTAGTCTTGGGAGATGCAAGACGAGCCTGCATTCAAGTCACTGCAGGGATATGCGGCCTTAATTCGAGTCAGGGATCGCGGTGTCCATTCCACTTGAGGCCGCTAACTCAGGGTCCCTCTCACATACCTAGAGCTGAGAGAAGCCTCCTCTTGAGGTGCTTGTGGTAAGGTGGTATTCCTCTGGAGTCGAAGCCAGGGACTAACCTCTCATCTCGAGTTGATTTTTGGTCCACGGAGCTCTTTCATGTTGCTACAGTGACCTCAGGATCCCTCTAGCATTGAAACAGTGTTCTTGGGGTTTCTCTGGAGTGCCATCAAGGAAATCAAGGCTTCTTTCATGTTTGATGTGCAACACGGAATTGCTCTGCATGCAGTGCAGGGGAATCTGGCCTCATCTCACGGCGAGGGGGAAGTCTCATGGTTTATCTCGAGTTGCGGCGAGAACCTGGGGTATATTCTCGAGTTACGACGGGGATGGCCCTTCCACCCACGTGTTTGTTCAGAGACGTCAGGACTCCTTCCTAGTTGCGAGGGACAACTCGGGATTCTCCTCGAGGCTTGGCAGGGCAATTGGAACGCCTCTCCAGCTGAGGCGGGAGACCAAGGGTCCCTTTCCACGTGCCACAGGAATCCTGGGACTCCTATCAAGTTTCACGAGGAGTCAGGCATCGTCTCCTTTGGAGGCACTGATCTCAGTGTTCCTCTGGAGTTTTCAAAGTATGTGAGGCCTCTGGTGGCGATGAGGTGGGGAACTAGGTCTTTCTCTGTGGTCTCCACAGGGGATTCAGACATCCTTTCATCTTGGGAGATTCAAGACGAGCCTGCATTCAAGTCACTGCAGGGATATCCGGCCTTATTTCGAGTCAGGGCATCGCGGTGTCCATTTCACTTGAGGCCGCAAACTCAGGGTCCCTCTCACATAATTAGAGCTGAGAGAAGCCTCCTCTTGAGGTGCTTTTGGTAAGGTGGTTTCCTATGGAGTCGAACCCAGGGACTAACCTCTCATCTCGAGTTGATTTTTGGTCCACGGAGCTCTTTCATGTAGCTACAGTGACCTCAGGATCCCTCTAGCCTTGAAACAGTGTTCTTGGGGTTTCTGTGGAGTGCCATCAAGGAAATCAAGGCTCCTTTCATATGTGATGTGCAACACGGAATTGCTCTGCACGCAGTGCAGGGGATTCGGGCCTCATCTCACGGCGAGGGGGAAGTCTCATGGTTTTTCTCGAGTTGCGTTGGGAACCTGGGGTATATTCTCGAGTTACGACGGGGATGGCCCTTCCACACACGTGTTTGTTCAGCGAAGTCAGGACTCCTGCCTAGTTGCGAGGGACAACTCGGGATTCTCCTCGAGGCTTGGCAGGGCAATTCGGACGCCTCTCTAGCTGAGGCGGGAGACCAAGGGTCCCTTTCCACGTGCCACAGGAATCTTGGGACTCGTATCAAGTTTCACGAGGAGTCAGGCATCGTCTCCTTTGGAGGCACTGATCTCCGCGTACCTCTGGAGTTTTCAAAGGATGTGAGGCCTCCGGTCGCCATGAAGTGGGGAACTAGGTCTTTCTCTGTGGTCTCCACAGGGGATTCAGACATCCTTTCGTCTTGGGAGATGCAAGACGAGCCTACATTCAAGTCACTGCAGGGATATCCGGCCTTATTTCAAGTCAGGGCGTCGCGGTTTCCATTCCACTTGAGGCCACAAACTCAGGGTCCCTCTAACATACCTAGAGCTGAGAGAAGCCTCCTCTTGAGGTGCTTGTGGTAAGGTGGTATTCCTCTGGAGTCGAAGCCAAGGACTACCCTCTCATCTCGAGTTGATTTTTGGTCCACGGAGCTCTTTCATGTAGCTACAGTGACCTCAGGATCCCTCTAGCCTTGAAAGAGTGTTGTTGGGGTTTCTCTGGAGTGCCATCAAGGAAATCAAGGTTCCTTTCATGTGTGATGTGCAACACGGAATTGCTCTGCACGCAGTGCAGGGGAATCGGGCCTCATCTCGCGGCGAGGGGGAAGTCTCATGGCTTTCTCGAGTTGCGGCGGGAACCTGGGGTATATTCTCGAGTTGCGACGGGGATGGCCCTTCCACCCACGTGTTTGTTCAGCGACGTCAGGACTCCTGCCTAGTTGTGAGGGACAACTCGGGATTCTCCTCGAGGCTTGGCAGGGCAATTCGGACGCCTCTCCAGCTGACGCGGGAAACCAAGGGTCCCTTTCCACGTGCCACAGGAATCCTGGGACTCCTATCAAGTTTCACGAGGAGTCAGGCATCGTCTCCCTTGAAGGCACTGATCTCCGTGTACGTCTGGAGTTTTCAAAGGATGTGAGGCCTCCGGTCGCGATGAGGTGGGGAACTAGGTCTTTCTCTGTGGTCTCCACAGGGATTCAGACATCCTTTCGTCTTCGGAGATGCAAGACGAACCTGCATTCAAGTCACTGCAGGGATATCCGGCGTTATTTCGCGTCAGTGCATCGCAGTGTCCATTCCACTTGAGGCCGCAAACTCAGGGTCCCTCTCACATACGTAGAGCTGAGAGAAGCCTCCTCTTGAGGTGCTTGTGGTAAGGTGGTATTCCTCTGGAGTCGAAGCCAGGGACTAACCTCTCATCTCGAGTTGATTTTTGGTCCACGGAGCTCTTTCGTGTTGCTACAGTGACCTCAGGATCCCTCTAGCCTTGAAACAGTGTTCTTGGGGTTTCTCTGGAGTGCCATCAAGGAAATCAAGGCTCCTTTCATGTGTGATGTGCAATACGGAATTGCTTTGAATGCAGTGCAGGGGAATCGGGCCTCATCTTGCGGCGAGGGGGAAGCCTCATGGTTTTTCTCGAGTTGCGGCGGGAACCTGGGGTATATTCTCGAGTTACGACGGGGATGGCCCTTCCACCCACGTGTTTATTCAGCGATGTCAGGACTCCATCCTAGTTGCGAGGGACAACTCGGGATTCTCCTCGAGGCTTGGCAGGGCAATTGGAACGCCTCTCCAGCTGAGGCGGGAGACCAAGGGTCCCTTTCCACGTGCCACAGGAATCCTGGGACTCCTATCAAGGTTCACGAGGTGTCAGGCATCGTCTCCTTTGGAGGCAATGATCTCCGCGTACGTCTGGAGTTTTCAAAGGATGTGAGGCCTCCGGTCGCGATGAGGTGGGGAACTAGGTCTTTCTCTGTCGTCTCCACAGGGGATTCAGACATCCTTTAGTCTTGGGAGATGCAAGACGAGCCTGCATTCAAGTCACTGCAGGGATATGCGGCCTTAATTCGAGTCAGGGATCGCGGTGTCCATTCCACTTGAGGCCGCTAACTCAGGGTCCCTCTCACATACGTAGAGCTGAGAGAAGCCTCCTCTTGAGGTGCTTGTGGTAAGGTGGTATTCCTCTGGAGTCGAAGCCAGGGACTAACCTCTCATCTCGAGTTGATTTTTGGTCCACGGAGCTCTTTCATGTTGCTACAGTGACCTCAGGATCCCTCTAGCATTGAAACAGTGTTCTTGGGGTTTCTCTGGAGTGCCATCAAGGAAATCAAGGCTTCTTTCATGTTTGATGTGCAACACGGAATTGCTCTGCATGCAGTGCAGGGGAATCTGGCCTCATCTCACGGCGAGGGGGAAGTCTCATGGTTTATCTCGAGTTGCGGCGAGAACCTGGGGTATATTCTCGAGTTACGACGGGGATGGCCCTTCCACCCACGTGTTTGTTCAGAGACGTCAGGACTCCTTCCTAGTTGCGAGGGACAACTCGGGATTCTCCTCGAGGCATGGCAGGGCAATTGGAACGCCTCTCCAGCTGAGGCGGGAGACCAAGGGTCCCTTTCCACGTGCCACAGGAATCCTGGGACTCCTATCAAGTTTCACGAGGAGTCAGGCATCGTCTCCTTTGGAGGCACTGATCTCAGTGTTCCTCTGGAGTTTTCAAAGTATGTGAGGCCTCTGGTGGCGATGAGGTGGGGAACTAGGTCTTTCTCTGTGGTCTCCACAGGGGATTCAGACATCCTTTCATCTTGGGAGATTCAAGACGAGCCTGCATTCAAGTCACTGCAGGGATATCCGGCCTTATTTTGAGTCAGGGCATCGCGGTGTCCATTTCACTTGAGGCCGCAAACTCAGGGTCCCTCTCACATAATTAGAGCTGAGAGAAGCCTCCTCTTGAGGTGCTTTTGGTAAGGTGGTTTCCTATGGAGTCGAACCCAGGGACTAACCTCTCATCTCGAGTTGATTTTTGGTCCACGGAGCTCTTTCATGTAGCTACAGTGACCTCAGGATCTCTCTTGCCTTGAAACAGTGTTCTTGGGGTTTCTGTGGAGTGCCATCAAGGAAATCAAGGCTCCTTTCATGTGTGATGTGCAACACGGAATTGCTCTGCACGTAGTGCAGGGGATTCGGGCCTCATCTCGCGGCGAGGGGGAAGTCTAATGGTTTTTCTCGAGTTGCGGTGGGAACCTGGGGTATATTCTCGAGTTACGACGGGGATACCCTTCCACACACGTGTTTGTTCAGCGAAGTCAGGACTCCTGCCTAGTTGCGAGGGACAACTCGGGATTCTCCTTGAGGCTTGGCAGGGCAATTCGGACGCCTCTCCAGCTGAGGCGGGAGACCAAGGGTCCCTTTCCACGTGCCACAGGAATCCTGGGACTCGTATCAAGTTTCACGAGGAGTCAGGCATCGTCTCCTTTGGAGGCACTGATCTCCGCGTACCTCTGGAGTTTTCAAAGGATGTGAGGCCTCCGGTCGCCATGAAGTGGGGAACTAGGTCTTTCTCTGTGGTCTCCACAGGGGATTCAGACATCCTTTCGTCTTGGGAGATGCAAGACGAGCCTGCATTCAAGTCACGGCAGGGATATCCGGCCTTATTTCGAGTCAGGGCGTCGCGGTGTCCATTTCACTTGAGGCCACAAACTCAGGGTCCCTCTCACATAGCTAGAGCTGAGACAAGCCTCCTCTTGAGGTGCTTGTGGTAAGGTGGTATTCCTCTGGAGTCGAAGCCAGGGACTACCCTCTCATCTCGAGTTGATTTTTGGTCCACGGAGCTCTTTCGTGTTGCTACAGTGACCTCAGGATCCCTCTAGCCTTGAAAGAGTGTTGTTATGGTTTCTCTGGAGTGCCATCAAGGAAATCAAGGCTCCTTTCATGTGTGATGTGCAACACGGAATTGCTCTGCACGCAGTGCAGGGGAATCGGGCCTCATCTCGCGGCGAGGGGGAAGTCTCATGGCTTTCTCGAGTTGCGGCGGGAACCTGGGGTATATTCTCGAGTTGCGACGGGGATGGCCCTTCCACCCACGTGTTTGTTCAGCGACGTCAGGACTCCTGCCTAGTTGCGAGGGACAACTCGGGATTCTCCTCGAGGCTTGGCAGGGCAATTGGGACGCCTCTCCAGCTGAGGCGGGAGACCAAGGGTCCCTTTCCACGTGCCACAGGAATCCTGGGACTCCTATCAAGTTTCACGAGGAGTCAGGCATCGTCTCCTTTGGAGGCACTGATCTCCGCGTACCTCTGGAGTTTTCAAAGGATGTGAGGCCTCCGGCCGCGATGAGGTGGGGAACTAGGTCTTTCTCTGTGGTCTCCACAGGGATTCAGACATCCTTTCGTCTTCGGAGATGCAAGACGAACCTGCATTCAAGTCACTGCAGGGATATCCGGCGTTATTTCGCGTCAGTGCATCGCAGTGTCCATTCCACTTGAGGCCGCAAACTCAGGGTCCCTCTCACATACGTAGAGCTGAGAGAAGCCTCCTCTTGAGGTGCTTGTGGTAAGGTGGTATTCCTCTGGAGTCGAAGCCAGGGACTAACCTCTCATCTCGAGTTGATTTTTGGTCCACGGAGCTCTTTCGTGTTGCTACAGTGACCTCAGGATCCCTCTAGCCTTGAAACAGTGTTCTTGGGGTTTCTCTGGAGTGCCATCAAGGAAATCAAGGCTCCTTTCATGTGTGATGTGCAATACGGAATTGCTTTGAATGCAGTGCAGGGGAATCGGGCCTCATCTTGCGGCGAGGGGGAAGTCTCATGGTTTTTCTCGAGTTGCGGCGGGAACCTGGGGTATATTCTCGAGTTACGACGGGGATGGCCCTTCCACCCACGTGTTTATTCAGCGATGTCAGGACTCCATCCTAGTTGCGAGGGACAACTCGGGATTCTCCTCGAGGCTTGGCAGGGCAATTGGAACGCCTCTCCAGCTGAGGCGGGAGACCAAGGGTCCCTTTCCACGTGCCACAGGAATCCTGGGACTCCTATCAAGGTTCACGAGGTGTCAGGCATCGTCTCCTTTGGAGGCACTGATCTCCGCGTACGTCTGGAGTTTTCAAAGGATGTGAGGCCTCCGGTCGCGATGAGGTGGGGAACTAGGTCTTTCTCTGTCGTCTCCACAGGGGATTCAGACATCCTTTAGTCTTGGGAGATGCAAGACGAGCCTGCATTCAAGTCACTGCAGGGATATGCGGCCTTAATTCGAGTCAGGGATCGCGGTGTCCATTCCACTTGAGGCCGCTAACTCAGGGTCCCTCTCACATACGTAGAGCTGAGAGAAGCCTCCTCTTGAGGTGCTTGTGGTAAGGTGGTATTCCTCTGGAGTCGAAGCCAGGGACTAACCTCTCATCTCGAGTTGATTTTTGGTCCACGGAGCTCTTTCATGTTGCTACAGTGACCTCAGGATCCCTCTAGCATTGAAACAGTGTTCTTGGGGTTTCTCTGGAGTGCCATCAAGGAAATCAAGGCTTCTTTCATGTTTGATGTGCAACACGGAATTGCTCTGCATGCAGTGCAGGGGAATCTGGCCTCATCTCACGGCGAGGGGGAAGTCTCATGGTTTATCTCGAGTTGCGGCGAGAACCTGGGGTATATTCTCGAGTTACGACGGGGATGGCCCTTCCACCCACGTGTTTGTTCAGAGACGTCAGGACTCCTTCCTAGTTGCGAGGGACAACTCGGGATTCTCCTCGAGGCTTGGCAGGGCAATTGGAACGCCTCTCCAGCTGAGGCGGGAGACCAAGGGTCCCTTTCCACGTGCCACAGGAATCCTGGGACTCCTATCAAGTTTCACGAGGAGTCAGGCATCGTCTCCTTTGGAGGCACTGATCTCAGTGTTCCTCTGGAGTTTTCAAAGTATGTGAGGCCTCTGGTGGCGATGAGGTGGGGAACTAGGTCTTTCTCTGTGGTCTCCACAGGGGATTCAGACATCCTTTCATCTTGGGAGATTCAAGACGAGCCTGCATTCAAGTCACTGCAGGGATATCCGGCCTTATTTTGAGTCAGGGCATCGCGGTGTCCATTTCACTTGAGGCCGCAAACTCAGGGTCCCTCTCACATAATTAGAGCTGAGAGAAGCCTCCTCTTGAGGTGCTTTTGGTAAGGTGGTTTCCTATGGAGTCGAACCCAGGGACTAACCTCTCATCTCGAGTTGATTTTTGGTCCACGGAGCTCTTTCATGTAGCTACAGTGACCTCAGGATCTCTCTTGCCTTGAAACAGTGTTCTTTGGGTTTCTGTGGAGTGCCATCAAGGAAATCAAGGCTCCTTTCATGTGTGATGTGCAACACGGAATTGCTCTGCACGCAGTGCAGGGGATTCGGGCCTCATCTCGCGGCGAGGGGGAAGTCTAATGGTTTTTCTCGAGTTGCGGTGGGAACCTGGGGTATATTCTCGAGTTACGACGGGGATACCCTTCCACACACGTGTTTGTTCAGCGAAGTCAGGACTCCTGCCTAGTTGCGAGGGACAACTCGGGATTCTCCTTGAGGCTTGGCAGGGCAATTCGGACGCCTCTCCAGCTGAGGCGGGAGACCAAGGGTCCCTTTCCACGTGCCACAGGAATCCTGGGACTCGTATCAAGTTTCACGAGGAGTCAGGCATCGTCTCCTTTGGAGGCACTGATCTCCGCGTACCTCTGGAGTTTTCAAAGGATGTGAGGCCTCCGGTCGCCATGAAGTGGGGAACTAGGTCTTTCTCTGTGGTCTCCACAGGGGATTCAGACATCCTTTCGTCTTGGGAGATGCAAGACGAGCCTGCATTCAAGTCACGGCAGGGATATCCGGCCTTATTTCGAGTCAGGGCGTCGCGGTGTCCATTTCACTTGAGGCCACAAACTCAGGGTCCCTCTCACATAGCTAGAGCTGAGACAAGCCTCCTCTTGAGGTGCTTGTGGTAAGGTGGTATTCCTCTGGAGTCGAAGCCAGGGACTACCCTCTCATCTCGAGTTGATTTTTGGTCCACGGAGCTCTTTCGTGTTGCTACAGTGACCTCAGGATCCCTCTAGCCTTGAAAGAGTGTTGTTATGGTTTCTCTGGAGTGCCATCAAGGAAATCAAGGCTCCTTTCATGTGTGATGTGCAACACGGAATTGCTCTGCACGCAGTGCAGGGGAATCGGGCCTCATCTCGCGGCGAGGGGGAAGTCTCATGGCTTTCTCGAGTTGCGGCGGGAACCTGGGGTATATTCTCGAGTTGCGACGGGGATGGCCCTTCCACCCACGTGTTTGTTCAGCGACGTCAGGACTCCTGCCTAGTTGCGAGGGACAACTCGGGATTCTCCTCGAGGCTTGGCAGGGCAATTGGGACGCCTCTCCAGCTGAGGCGGGAGACCAAGGGTCCCTTTCCACGTGCCACAGGAATCCTGGGACTCCTATCAAGTTTCACGAGGAGTCAGGCATCGTCTCCCTTGAAGGCACTGATCTCCGTGTACGTCTGGAGTTTTCAAAGGATGTGAGGCCTCCGGTCGCGATGAGGTGGGGAACTAGGTCTTTCTCTGTGGTCTCCACAGGGATTCAGACATCCTTTCGTCTTCGGAGATGCAAGACGAACCTGCATTCAAGTCACTGCAGGGATATCCGGCGTTATTTCGCGTCAGTGCATCGCAGTGTCCATTCCACTTGAGGCCGCAAACTCAGGGTCCCTCTCACATACGTAGAGCTGAGAGAAGCCTCCTCTTGAGGTGCTTGTGGTAAGGTGGTATTCCTCTGGAGTCGAAGCCAGGGACTAACCTCTCATCTCGAGTTGATTTTTGGTCCACGGAGCTCTTTCGTGTTGCTACAGTGACCTCAGGATCCCTCTAGCCTTGAAACAGTGTTCTTGGGGTTTCTCTGGAGTGCCATCAAGGAAATCAAGGCTCCTTTCATGTGTGATGTGCAATACGGAATTGCTTTGAATGCAGTGCAGGGGAATCGGGCCTCATCTTGCGGCGAGGGGGAAGTCTCATGGTTTTTCTCGAGTTGCGGCGGGAACCTGGGGTATATTCTCGAGTTACGACGGGGATGGCCCTTCCACCCACGTGTTTATTCAGCGATGTCAGGACTCCATTCTAGTTGCGAGGGACAACTCGGGATTCTCCTCGAGGCTTGGCAGGGCAATTGGAACGCCTCTCCAGCTGAGGCGGGAGACCAAGTGTCCCTTTCCACGTGCCACAGGAATCCTGGGACTCCTATAAAGGTTCACGAGGTGTCAGGCATCGTCTCCTTTGGAGGCACTGATCTCCGCGTACGTCTGGAGTTTTCAAAGGATGTGAGGCCTCCGGTCGCGATGAGGTGGGGAACTAGGTCTTTCTCTGTGGTCTCCACAGGGGATTCAGACATCCTTTAGTCTTGGGAGATGCAAGACGAGCCTGCATTCAAGTCACTGCAGGGATATGCGGCCTTAATTCGAGTCAGGGATCGCGGTGTCCATTCCACTTGAGGCCGCTAACTCAGGGTCCCTCTCACATACCTAGAGCTGAGAGAAGCCTCCTCTTGAGGTGCTTGTGGTAAGGTGGTATTCCTCTGGAGTCGAAGCCAGGGACTAACCTCTCATCTCGAGTTGATTTTTGGTCCACGGAGCTCTTTCATGTTGCTACAGTGACCTCAGGATCCCTCTAGCATTGAAACAGTGTTCTTGGGGTTTCTCTGGAGTGCCATCAAGGAAATCAAGGCTTCTTTCATGTTTGATGTGCAACACGGAATTGCTCTGCATGCAGTGCAGGGGAATCTGGCCTCATCTCACGGCGAGGGGGAAGTCTCATGGTTTATCTCGAGTTGCGGCGAGAACCTGGGGTATATTCTCGAGTTACGACGGGGATGGCCCTTCCACCCACGTGTTTGTTCAGAGACGTCAGGACTCCTTCCTAGTTGCGAGGGACAACTCGGGATTCTCCTCGAGGCTTGGCAGGGCAATTGGAACGCCTCTCCAGCTGAGGCGGGAGACCAAGGGTCCCTTTCCACGTGCCACAGGAATCCTGGGACTCCTATCAAGTTTCACGAGGAGTCAGGCATCGTCTCCTTTGGAGGCACTGATCTCAGTTTTCCTCTGGAGTTTTCAAAGTATGTGAGGCCTCTGGTGGCGATGAGGTGGGGAACTAGGTCTTTCTCTGTGGTCTCCACAGGGGATTCAGACATCCTTTCATCTTGGGAGATTCAAGACGAGCCTGCATTCAAGTCACTGCAGGGATATCCGGCCTTATTTCGAGTCAGGGCATCGCGGTGTCCATTTCACTTGAGGCCGCAAACTCAGGGTCCCTCTCACATAATTAGAGCTGAGAGAAGCCTCCTCTTGAGGTGCTTTTGGTAAGGTGGTTTCCTATGGAGTCGAACCCAGGGACTAACCTCTCATCTCGAGTTGATTTTTGGTCCAGGGAGCTCTTTCATGTAGCTACAGTGACCTCAGGATCCCTCTAGCCTTGAAACAGTGTTCTTGGGGTTTCTGTGGAGTGCCATCAAGGAAATCAAGGCTCCTTTCATATGTGATGTGCAACACGGAATTGCTCTGCACGCAGTG
The DNA here is from genome assembly GCF_910594005.1 of Cervus elaphus. Classification (NCBI taxonomy): domain Eukaryota; kingdom Metazoa; phylum Chordata; class Mammalia; order Artiodactyla; family Cervidae; genus Cervus; species Cervus elaphus. The sequence continues at coordinate 662,473 of NC_057838.1, forward strand.
CAGGGAATTCGGGCCTCATCTCACGGCGAGGGGGAAGTCTCATGGTTTTTCTCGAGTTGCGTTGGGAACCTGGGGTATATTCTCGAGTTACGACGGGGATGGCCCTTCCACACACGTGTTTGTTCAGCGAAGTCAGGACTCCTGCCTAGTTGCGAGGGACAACTCGGGATTCTCCTCGAGGCTTGGCAGGGCAATTCGGACGCCTCTCTAGCTGAGGCGGGAGACCAAGGGTCCCTTTCCACGTGCCACAGGAATCTTGGGACTCGTATCAAGTTTCACGAGGAGTCAGGCATCGTCTCCTTTGGAGGCACTGATCTCCGCGTACCTCTGGAGTTTTCAAAGGATGTGAGGCCTCCGGTCGCCATGAAGTGGGGAACTAGGTCTTTCTCTGTGGTCTCCACAGGGGATTCAGACATCCTTTCGTCTTGGGAGATGCAAGACGAGCCTACATTCAAGTCACTGCAGGGATATCCGGCCTTATTTCAAGTCAGGGCGTCGCGGTTTCCATTCCACTTGAGGCCACAAACTCAGGGTCCCTCTAACATACCTAGAGCTGAGAGAAGCCTCCTCTTGAGGTGCTTGTGGTAAGGTGGTATTCCTCTGGAGTCGAAGCCAAGGACTACCCTCTCATCTCGAGTTGATTTTTGGTCCACGGAGCTCTTTCATGTAGCTACAGTGACCTCAGGATCCCTCTAGCCTTGAAAGAGTGTTGTTGGGGTTTCTCTGGAGTGCCATCAAGGAAATCAAGGTTCCTTTCATGTGTGATGTGCAACACGGAATTGCTCTGCACGCAGTGCAGGGGAATCGGGCCTCATCTCGCGGCGAGGGGGAAGTCTCATGGCTTTCTCGAGTTGCGGCGGGAACCTGGGGTATATTCTCGAGTTGCGACGGGGATGGCCCTTCCACCCACGTGTTTGTTCAGCGACGTCAGGACTCCTGCCTAGTTGTGAGGGACAACTCGGGATTCTCCTCGAGGCTTGGCAGGGCAATTCGGACGCCTCTCCAGCTGACGCGGGAAACCAAGGGTCCCTTTCCACGTGCCACAGGAATCCTGGGACTCCTATCAAGTTTCACGAGGAGTCAGGCATCGTCTCCCTTGAAGGCACTGATCTCCGTGTACGTCTGGAGTTTTCAAAGGATGTGAGGCCTCCGGTCGCGATGAGGTGGGGAACTAGGTCTTTCTCTGTGGTCTCCACAGGGATTCAGACATCCTTTCGTCTTCGGAGATGCAAGACGAACCTGCATTCAAGTCACTGCAGGGATATCCGGCGTTATTTCGCGTCAGTGCATCGCAGTGTCCATTCCACTTGAGGCCGCAAACTCAGGGTCCCTCTCACATACGTAGAGCTGAGAGAAGCCTCCTCTTGAGGTGCTTGTGGTAAGGTGGTATTCCTCTGGAGTCGAAGCCAGGGACTAACCTCTCATCTCGAGTTGATTTTTGGTCCACGGAGCTCTTTCGTGTTGCTACAGTGACCTCAGGATCCCTCTAGCCTTGAAACAGTGTTCTTGGGGTTTCTCTGGAGTGCCATCAAGGAAATCAAGGCTCCTTTCATGTGTGATGTGCAATACGGAATTGCTTTGAATGCAGTGCAGGGGAATCGGGCCTCATCTTGCGGCGAGGGGGAAGTCTCATGGTTTTTCTCGAGTTGCGGCGGGAACCTGGGGTATATTCTCGAGTTACGACGGGGATGGCCCTTCCACCCACGTGTTTATTCAGCGATGTCAGGACTCCATCCTAGTTGCGAGGGACAACTCGGGATTCTCCTCGAGGCTTGGCAGGGCAATTGGAACGCCTCTCCAGCTGAGGCGGGAGACCAAGGGTCCCTTTCCACGTGCCACAGGAATCCTGGGACTCCTATCAAGGTTCACGAGGTGTCAGGCATCGTCTCCTTTGGAGGCACTGATCTCCGCGTACGTCTGGAGTTTTCAAAGGATGTGAGGCCTCCGGTCGCGATGAGGTGGGGAACTAGGTCTTTCTCTGTCGTCTCCACAGGGGATTCAGACATCCTTTAGTCTTGGGAGATGCAAGACGAGCCTGCATTCAAGTCACTGCAGGGATATGCGGCCTTAATTCGAGTCAGGGATCGCGGTGTCCATTCCACTTGAGGCCGCTAACTCAGGGTCCCTCTCACATACGTAGAGCTGAGAGAAGCCTCCTCTTGAGGTGCTTGTGGTAAGGTGGTATTCCTCTGGAGTCGAAGCCAGGGACTAACCTCTCATCTCGAGTTGATTTTTGGTCCACGGAGCTCTTTCATGTTGCTACAGTGACCTCAGGATCCCTCTAGCATTGAAACAGTGTTCTTGGGGTTTCTCTGGAGTGCCATCAAGGAAATCAAGGCTTCTTTCATGTTTGATGTGCAACACGGAATTGCTCTGCATGCAGTGCAGGGGAATCTGGCCTCATCTCACGGCGAGGGGGAAGTCTCATGGTTTATCTCGAGTTGCGGCGAGAACCTGGGGTATATTCTCGAGTTACGACGGGGATGGCCCTTCCACCCACGTGTTTGTTCAGAGACGTCAGGACTCCTTCCTAGTTGCGAGGGACAACTCGGGATTCTCCTCGAGGCTTGGCAGGGCAATTGGAACGCCTCTCCAGCTGAGGCGGGAGACCAAGGGTCCCTTTCCACGTGCCACAGGAATCCTGGGACTCCTATCAAGTTTCACGAGGAGTCAGGCATCGTCTCCTTTGGAGGCACTGATCTCAGTGTTCCTCTGGAGTTTTCAAAGTATGTGAGGCCTCTGGTGGCGATGAGGTGGGGAACTAGGTCTTTCTCTGTGGTCTCCACAGGGGATTCAGACATCCTTTCATCTTGGGAGATTCAAGACGAGCCTGCATTCAAGTCACTGCAGGGATATCCGGCCTTATTTTGAGTCAGGGCATCGCGGTGTCCATTTCACTTGAGGCCGCAAACTCAGGGTCCCTCTCACATAATTAGAGCTGAGAGAAGCCTCCTCTTGAGGTGCTTTTGGTAAGGTGGTTTCCTATGGAGTCGAACCCAGGGACTAACCTCTCATCTCGAGTTGATTTTTGGTCCACGGAGCTCTTTCATGTAGCTACAGTGACCTCAGGATCTCTCTTGCCTTGAAACAGTGTTCTTGGGGTTTCTGTGGAGTGCCATCAAGGAAATCAAGGCTCCTTTCATGTGTGATGTGCAACACGGAATTGCTCTGCACGTAGTGCAGGGGATTCGGGCCTCATCTCGCGGCGAGGGGGAAGTCTAATGGTTTTTCTCGAGTTGCGGTGGGAACCTGGGGTATATTCTCGAGTTACGACGGGGATACCCTTCCACACACGTGTTTGTTCAGCGAAGTCAGGACTCCTGCCTAGTTGCGAGGGACAACTCGGGATTCTCCTTGAGGCTTGGCAGGGCAATTCGGACGCCTCTCCAGCTGAGGCGGGAGACCAAGGGTCCCTTTCCACGTGCCACAGGAATCCTGGGACTCGTATCAAGTTTCACGAGGAGTCAGGCATCGTCTCCTTTGGAGGCACTGATCTCCGCGTACCTCTGGAGTTTTCAAAGGATGTGAGGCCTCCGGTCGCCATGAAGTGGGGAACTAGGTCTTTCTCTGTGGTCTCCACAGGGGATTCAGACATCCTTTCGTCTTGGGAGATGCAAGACGAGCCTGCATTCAAGTCACGGCAGGGATATCCGGCCTTATTTCGAGTCAGGGCGTCGCGGTGTCCATTTCACTTGAGGCCACAAACTCAGGGTCCCTCTCACATAGCTAGAGCTGAGACAAGCCTCCTCTTGAGGTGCTTGTGGTAAGGTGGTATTCCTCTGGAGTCGAAGCCAGGGACTACCCTCTCATCTCGAGTTGATTTTTGGTCCACGGAGCTCTTTCGTGTTGCTACAGTGACCTCAGGATCCCTCTAGCCTTGAAAGAGTGTTGTTATGGTTTCTCTGGAGTGCCATCAAGGAAATCAAGGCTCCTTTCATGTGTGATGTGCAACACGGAATTGCTCTGCACGCAGTGCAGGGGAATCGGGCCTCATCTCGCGGCGAGGGGGAAGTCTCATGGCTTTCTCGAGTTGCGGCGGGAACCTGGGGTATATTCTCGAGTTGCGACGGGGATGGCCCTTCCACCCACGTGTTTGTTCAGCGACGTCAGGACTCCTGCCTAGTTGCGAGGGACAACTCGGGATTCTCCTCGAGGCTTGGCAGGGCAATTGGGACGCCTCTCCAGCTGAGGCGGGAGACCAAGGGTCCCTTTCCACGTGCCACAGGAATCCTGGGACTCCTATCAAGTTTCACGAGGAGTCAGGCATCGTCTCCTTTGGAGGCACTGATCTCCGCGTACCTCTGGAGTTTTCAAAGGATGTGAGGCCTCCGGCCGCGATGAGGTGGGGAACTAGGTCTTTCTCTGTGGTCTCCACAGGGATTCAGACATCCTTTCGTCTTCGGAGATGCAAGACGAACCTGCATTCAAGTCACTGCAGGGATATCCGGCGTTATTTCGCGTCAGTGCATCGCAGTGTCCATTCCACTTGAGGCCGCAAACTCAGGGTCCCTCTCACATACGTAGAGCTGAGAGAAGCCTCCTCTTGAGGTGCTTGTGGTAAGGTGGTATTCCTCTGGAGTCGAAGCCAGGGACTAACCTCTCATCTCAAGTTGATTTTTGGTCCACGGAGCTCTTTCGTGTTGCTACAGTGACCTCAGGATCCCTCTAGCCTTGAAACAGTGTTCTTGGGGTTTCTCTGGAGTGCCATCAAGGAAATCAAGGCTCCTTTCATGTGTGATGTGCAATACGGAATTGCTTTGAATGCAGTGCAGGGGAATCGGGCCTCATCTTGCGGCGAGGGGGAAGTCTCATGGTTTTTCTCGAGTTGCGGCGGGAACCTGGGGTATATTCTCGAGTTACGACAGGGATGGCCCTTCCACCCACGTGTTTATTCAGCGATGTCAGGACTCCATCCTAGTTGCGAGGGACAACTCGGGATTCTCCTCGAGGCTTGGCAGGGCAATTGGAACGCCTCTCCAGCTGAGGCGGGAGACCAAGGGTCCCTTTCCACGTGCCACAGGAATCCTGGGACTCCTATCAAGGTTCACGAGGTGTCAGGCATCGTCTCCTTTGGAGGCACTGATCTCCGCGTACGTCTGGAGTTTTCAAAGGATGTGAGGCCTCCGGTCGCGATGAGGTGGGGAACTAGGTCTTTCTCTGTCGTCTCCACAGGGGATTCAGACATCCTTTAGTCTTGGGAGATGCAAGACGAGCCTGCATTCAAGTCACTGCAGGGATATGCGGCCTTAATTCGAGTCAGGGATCGCGGTGTCCATTCCACTTGAGGCCGCTAACTCAGGGTCCCTCTCACATACGTAGAGCTGAGAGAAGCCTCCTCTTGAGGTGCTTGTGGTAAGGTGGTATTCCTCTGGAGTCGAAGCCAGGGACTAACCTCTCATCTCGAGTTGATTTTTGGTCCACGGAGCTCTTTCATGTTGCTACAGTGACCTCAGGATCCCTCTAGCATTGAAACAGTGTTCTTGGGGTTTCTCTGGAGTGCCATCAAGGAAATCAAGGCTTCTTTCATGTTTGATGTGCAACACGGAATTGCTCTGCATGCAGTGCAGGGGAATCTGGCCTCATCTCACGGCGAGGGGGAAGTCTCATGGTTTATCTCGAGTTGCGGCGAGAACCTGGGGTATATTCTCGAGTTACGACGGGGATGGCCCTTCCACCCACGTGTTTGTTCAGAGACGTCAGGACTCCTTCCTAGTTGCGAGGGACAACTCGGGATTCTCCTCGAGGCTTGGCAGGGCAATTGGAACGCCTCTCCAGCTGAGGCGGGAGACCAAGGGTCCCTTTCCACGTGCCACAGGAATCCTGGGACTCCTATCAAGTTTCACGAGGAGTCAGGCATCGTCTCCTTTGGAGGCACTGATCTCAGTGTTCCTCTGGAGTTTTCAAAGTATGTGAGGCCTCTGGTGGCGATGAGGTGGGGAACTAGGTCTTTCTCTGTGGTCTCCACAGGGGATTCAGACATCCTTTCATCTTGGGAGATTCAAGACGAGCCTGCATTCAAGTCACTGCAGGGATATCCGGCCTTATTTTGAGTCAGGGCATCGCGGTGTCCATTTCACTTGAGGCCGCAAACTCAGGGTCCCTCTCACATAATTAGAGCTGAGAGAAGCCTCCTCTTGAGGTGCTTTTGGTAAGGTGGTTTCCTATGGAGTCGAACCCAGGGACTAACCTCTCATCTCGAGTTGATTTTTGGTCCACGGAGCTCTTTCATGTAGCTACAGTGACCTCAGGATCTCTCTTGCCTTGAAACAGTGTTCTTGGGGTTTCTGTGGAGTGCCATCAAGGAAATCAAGGCTCCTTTCATGTGTGATGTGCAACACGGAATTGCTCTGCACGCAGTGCAGGGGATTCGGGCCTCATCTCGCGGCGAGGGGGAAGTCTAATGGTTTTTCTCGAGTTGCGGTGGGAACCTGGGGTATATTCTCGAGTTACGACGGGGATACCCTTCCACACACGTGTTTGTTCAGCGAAGTCAGGACTCCTGCCTAGTTGCGAGGGACAACTCGGGATTCTCCTTGAGGCTTGGCAGGGCAATTCGGACGCCTCTCCAGCTGAGGCGGGAGACCAAGGGTCCCTTTCCACGTGCCACAGGAATCCTGGGACTCGTATCAAGTTTCACGAGGAGTCAGGCATCGTCTCCTTTGGAGGCACTGATCTCCGCGTACCTCTGGAGTTTTCAAAGGATGTGAGGCCTCCGGTCGCCATGAAGTGGGGAACTAGGTCTTTCTCTGTGGTCTCCACAGGGGATTCAGACATCCTTTCGTCTTGGGAGATGCAAGACGAGCCTGCATTCAAGTCACGGCAGGGATATCCGGCCTTATTTCGAGTCAGGGCGTCGCGGTGTCCATTTCACTTGAGGCCACAAACTCAGGGTCCCTCTAACATACCTAGAGCTGAGAGAAGCCTCCTCTTGAGGTGCTTGTGGTAAGGTGGTATTCCTCTGGAGTCGAAGCCAAGGACTACCCTCTCATCTCGAGTTGATTTTTGGTCCACGGAGCTCTTTCATGTAGCTACAGTGACCTCAGGATCCCTCTAGCCTTGAAAGAGTGTTGTTGGGGTTTCTCTGGAGTGCCATCAAGGAAATCAAGGTTCCTTTCATGTGTGATGTGCAACACGGAATTGCTCTGCACGCAGTGCAGGGGAATCGGGCCTCATCTCGCGGCGAGGGGGAAGTCTCATGGCTTTCTCGAGTTGCGGCGGGAACCTGGGGTATATTCTCGAGTTCCGACGGGGATGGCCCTTCCACCCACGTGTTTGTTCAGCGACGTCAGGACTCCTGCCTAGTTGCGAGGGACAACTCGGGATTCTCCTCGAGGCTTGGCAGGGCAATTCGGACGCCTCTCCAGCTGACGCGGGAAACCAAGGGTCCCTTTCCACGTGCCACAGGAATCCTGGGACTCCTATCAAGTTTCACGAGGAGTCAGGCATCGTCTCCCTTGAAGGCACTGATCTCCGTGTACGTCTGGAGTTTTCAAAGGATGTGAGGCCTCCGGTCGCGATGAGGTGGGGAACTAGGTCTTTCTCTGTGGTCTCCACAGGGATTCAGACATCCTTTCGTCTTCGGAGATGCAAGACGAACCTGCATTCAAGTCACTGCAGGGATATCCGGCGTTATTTCGCGTCAGTGCATCGCAGTGTCCATTCCACTTGAGGCCGCAAACTCAGGGTCCCTCTCACATACGTAGAGCTGAGAGAAGCCTCCTCTTGAGGTGCTTGTGGTAAGGTGGTATTCCTCTGGAGTCGAAGCCAGGGACTAACCTCTCATCTCGAGTTGATTTTTGGTCCACGGAGCTCTTTCGTGTTACTACAGTGACCTCAGGATCCCTCTAGCCTTGAAACAGTGTTCTTGGGGTTTCTCTGGAGTGCCATCAAGGAAATCAAGGCTCCTTTCATGTGTGATGTGCAATACGGAATTGCTTTGAATGCAGTGCAGGGGAATCGGGCCTCATCTTGCGGCGAGGGGGAAGTCTCATGGTTTTTCTCGAGTTGCGGCGGGAACCTGGGGTATATTCTCGAGTTACGACGGGGATGGCCCTTCCACCCACGTGTTTATTCAGCGATGTCAGGACTCCATTCTAGTTGCGAGGGACAACTCGGGATTCTCCTCGAGGCTTGGCAGGGCAATTGGAACGCCTCTCCAGCTGAGGCGGGAGACCAAGGGTCCCTTTCCACGTGCCACAGGAATCCTGGGACTCCTATCAAGGTTCACGAGGTGTCAGGCATCGTCTCCTTTGGAGGCACTGATCTCCGCGTACGTCTGGAGTTTTCAAAGGATGTGAGGCCTCCGGTCGCGATGAGGTGGGGAACTAGGTCTTTCTCTGTCGTCTCCACAGGGGATTCAGACATCCTTTAGTCTTGGGAGATGCAAGACGAGCCTGCATTCAAGTCACTGCAGGGATATGCGGCCTTAATTCGAGTCAGGGATCGCGGTGTCCATTCCACTTGAGGCCGCTAACTCAGGGTCCCTCTCACATACGTAGAGCTGAGAGAAGCCTCCTCTTGAGGTGCTTGTGGTAAGGTGGTATTCCTCTGGAGTCGAAGCCAGGGACTAACCTCTCATCTCGAGTTGATTTTTGGTCCACGGAGCTCTTTCATGTTGCTACAGTGACCTCAGGATCCCTCTAGCATTGAAACAGTGTTCTTGGGGTTTCTCTGGAGTGCCATCAAGGAAATCAAGGCTTCTTTCATGTTTGATGTGCAACACGGAATTGCTCTGCATGCAGTGCAGGGGAATCTGGCCTCATCTCACGGCGAGGGGGAAGTCTCATGGTTTATCTCGAGTTGCGGCGAGAACCTGGGGTATATTCTCGAGTTACGACGGGGATGGCCCTTCCACCCACGTGTTTGTTCAGAGACGTCAGGACTCCTTCCTAGTTGCGAGGGACAACTCGGGATTCTCCTCGAGGCTTGGCAGGGCAATTGGAACGCCTCTCCAGCTGAGGCGGGAGACCAAGGGTCCCTTTCCACGTGCCACAGGAATCCTGGGACTCCTATCAAGTTTCACGAGGAGTCAGGCATCGTCTCCTTTGGAGGCACTGATCTCAGTGTTCCTCTGGAGTTTTCAAAGTATGTGAGGCCTCTGGTGGCGATGAGGTGGGGAACTAGGTCTTTCTCTGTGGTCTCCACAGGGGATTCAGACATCCTCTCATCTTGGGAGATTCAAGACGAGCCTGCATTCAAGTCACTGCAGGGATATCCGGCCTTATTTTGAGTCAGGGCATCGCGGTGTCCATTTCACTTGAGGCCGCAAACTCAGGGTCCCTCTCACATAATTAGAGCTGAGAGAAGCCTCCTCTTGAGGTGCTTTTGGTAAGGTGGTTTCCTATGGAGTCGAACCCAGGGACTAACCTCTCATCTCGAGTTGATTTTTGGTCCACGGAGCTCTTTCATGTAGCTACAGTGACCTCAGGATCTCTCTTGCCTTGAAACAGTGTTCTTGGGGTTTCTGTGGAGTGCCATCAAGGAAATCAAGGCTCCTTTCATGTGTGATGTGCAACACGGAATTGCTCTGCACGCAGTGCAGGGGATTCGGGCCTCATCTCGCGGCGAGGGGGAAGTCTAATGGTTTTTCTCGAGTTGCGGTGGGAACCTGGGGTATATTCTCGAGTTACGACGGGGATACCCTTCCACACACGTGTTTGTTCAGCGAAGTCAGGACTCCTGCCTAGTTGCGAGGGACAACTCGGGATTCTCCTTGAGGCTTGGCAGGGCAATTCGGACGCCTCTCCAGCTGAGGCGGGAGACCAAGGGTCCCTTTCCACGTGCCACAGGAATCCTGGGACTCGTATCAAGTTTCACGAGGAGTCAGGCATCGTCTCCCTTGAAGGCACTGATCTCCGTGTACGTCTGGAGTTTTCAAAGGATGTGAGGCCTCCGGTCGCGATGAGGTGGGGAACTAGGTCTTTCTCTGTGGTCTCCACAGGGATTCAGACATCCTTTCGTCTTCGGAGATGCAAGACGAACCTGCATTCAAGTCACTGCAGGGATATCCGGCGTTATTTCGCGTCAGTGCATCGCAGTGTCCATTCCACTTGAGGCCGCAAACTCAGGGTCCCTCTCACATACGTAGAGCTGAGAGAAGCCTCCTCTTGAGGTGCTTGTGGTAAGGTGGTATTCCTCTGGAGTCGAAGCCAGGGACTAACCTCTCATCTCGAGTTGATTTTTGGTCCACGGAGCTCTTTCGTGTTGCTACAGTGACCTCAGGATCCCTCTAGCCTTGAAACAGTGTTCTTGGGGTTTCTCTGGAGTGCCATCAAGGAAATCAAGGCTCCTTTCATGTGTGATGTGCAATACGGAATTGCTTTGAATGCAGTGCAGGGGAATCGGGCCTCATCTTGCGGCGAGGGGGAAGTCTCATGGTTTTTCTCGAGTTGCGGCGGGAACCTGGGGTATATTCTCGAGTTACGACGGGGATGGCCCTTCCACCCACGTGTTTGTTCAGCGACGTCAGGACTCCTGCCTAGTTGCGAGGGACAACTCGGGATTCTCCTCGAGGCTTGGCAGGGCAATTCGGACGCCTCTCCAGCTGACGCGGGAAACCAAGGGTCCCTTTCCACGTGCCACAGGAATCCTGGGACTCCTATCAAGTTTCACGAGGAGTCAGGCATCGTCTCCCTTGAAGGCACTGATCTCCGTGTACGTCTGGAGTTTTCAAAGGATGTGAGGCCTCCGGTCGCGATGAGGTGGGGAACTAGGTCTTTCTCTGTGGTCTCCACAGGGATTCAGACATCCTTTCGTCTTCGGAGATGCAAGACGAACCTGCATTCAAGTCACTGCAGGGATATCCGGCGTTATTTCGCGTCAGTGCATCGCAGTGTCCATTCCACTTGAGGCCGCAAACTCAGGGTCCCTCTCACATACGTAGAGCTGAGAGAAGCCTCCTCTTGAGGTGCTTGTGGTAAGGTGGTATTCCTCTGGAGTCGAAGCCAGGGACTAACCTCTCATCTCGAGTTGATTTTTGGTCCACGGAGCTCTTTCGTGTTACTACAGTGACCTCAGGATCCCTCTAGCCTTGAAACAGTGTTCTTGGGGTTTCTCTGGAGTGCCATCAAGGAAATCAAGGCTCCTTTCATGTGTGATGTGCAATACGGAATTGCTTTGAATGCAGTGCAGGGGAATCGGGCCTCATCTTGCGGCGAGGGGGAAGTCTCATGGTTTTTCTCGAGTTGCGGCGGGAACCTGGGGTATATTCTCGAGTTACGACGGGGATGGCCCTTCCACCCACGTGTTTATTCAGCGATGTCAGGACTCCATCCTAGTTGCGAGGGACAACTCGGGATTCTCCTCGAGGCTTGGCAGGGCAATTGGAACGCCTCTCCAGCTGAGGCGGGAGACCAAGGGTCCCTTTCCACGTGCCACAGGAATCCTGGGACTCCTATCAAGGTTCACGAGGTGTCAGGCATCGTCTCCTTTGGAGGCACTGATCTCCGCGTACGTCTGGAGTTTTCAAAGGATGTGAGGCCTCCGGTCGCGATGAGGTGGGGAACTAGGTCTTTCTCTGTCGTCTCCACAGGGGATTCAGACATCCTTTAGTCTTGGGAGATGCAAGACGAGCCTGCATTCAAGTCACTGCAGGGATATGCGGCCTTAATTCGAGTCAGGGATCGCGGTGTCCATTCCACTTGAGGCCGCTAACTCAGGGTCCCTCTCACATACGTAGAGCTGAGAGAAGCCTCCTCTTGAGGTGCTTGTGGTAAGGTGATATTCCTCTGGAGTCGAAGCCAGGGACTAACCTCTCATCTCGAGTTGATTTTTGGTCCACGGAGCTCTTTCATGTTGCTACAGTGACCTCAGGATCCCTCTAGCATTGAAACAGTGTTCTTGGGGTTTCTCTGGAGTGCCATCAAGGAAATCAAGGCTTCTTTCATGTTTGATGTGCAACACGGAATTGCTCTGCATGCAGTGCAGGGGAATCTGGCCTCATCTCACGGCGAGGGGGAAGTCTCATGGTTTATCTCGAGTTGCGGCGAGAACCTGGGGTATATTCTCGAGTTACGACGGGGATGGCCCTTCCACCCACGTGTTTGTTCAGAGACGTCAGGACTCCTTCCTAGTTGCGAGGGACAACTCGGGATTCTCCTCGAGGCTTGGCAGGGCAATTGGAACGCCTCTCCAGCTGAGGCGGGAGACCAAGGGTCCCTTTCCACGTGCCACAGGAATCCTGGGACTCCTATCAAGTTTCACGAGGAGTCAGGCATCGTCTCCTTTGGAGGCACTGATCTCAGTGTTCCTCTGGAGTTTTCAAAGTATGTGAGGCCTCTGGTGGCGATGAGGTGGGGAACTAGGTCTTTCTCTGTGGTCTCCACAGGGGATTCAGACATCCTTTCATCTTGGGAGATTCAAGACGAGCCTGCATTCAAGTCACTGCAGGGATATCCGGCCTTATTTTGAGTCAGGGCATCGCGGTGTCCATTTCACTTGAGGCCGCAAACTCAGGGTCCCTCTCACATAATTAGAGCTGAGAGAAGCCTCCTCTTGAGGTGCTTTTGGTAAGGTGGTTTCCTATGGAGTCGAACCCAGGGACTAACCTCTCATCTCGAGTTGATTTTTGGTCCACGGAGCTCTTTCATGTAGCTACAGTGACCTCAGGATCTCTCTTGCCTTGAAACAGTGTTCTTGGGGTTTCTGTGGAGTGCCATCAAGGAAATCAAGGCTCCTTTCATGTGTGATGTGCAACACGGAATTGCTCTGCACGCAGTGCAGGGGATTCGGGCCTCATCTCGCGGCGAGGGGGAAGTCTAATGGTTTTTCTCGAGTTGCGGTGGGAACCTGGGGTATATTCTCGAGTTACGACGGGGATACCCTTCCACACACGTGTTTGTTCAGCGAAGTCAGGACTCCTGCCTAGTTGCGAGGGACAACTCGGGATTCTCCTTGAGGCTTGGCAGGGCAATTCGGACGCCTCTCCAGCTGAGGCGGGAGACCAAGGGTCCCTTTCCACGTGCCACAGGAATCCTGGGACTCGTATCAAGTTTCACGAGGAGTCAGGCATCGTCTCCTTTGGAGGCACTGATCTCCGCGTACCTCTGGAGTTTTCAAAGGATGTGAGGCCTCCGGTCGCCATGAAGTGGGGAACTAGGTCTTTCTCTGTGGTCTCCACAGGGGATTCAGACATCCTTTCGTCTTGGGAGATGCAAGACGAGCCTGCATTCAAGTCACGGCAGGGATATCCGGCCTTATTTCGAGTCAGGGCGTCGCGGTGTCCATTTCACTTGAGGCCACAAACTCAGGGTCCCTCTCACATAGCTAGAGCTGAGACAAGCCTCCTCTTGAGGTGCTTGTGGTAAGGTGGTATTCCTCTGGAGTCGAAGCCAGGGACTACCCTCTCATCTCGAGTTGATTTTTGGTCCACGGAGCTCTTTCGTGTTGCTACAGTGACCTCAGGATCCCTCTAGCCTTGAAAGAGTGTTGTTATGGTTTCTCTGGAGTGCCATCAAGGAAATCAAGGCTCCTTTCATGTGTGATGTGCAACACGGAATTGCTCTGCACGCAGTGCAGGGGAATCGGGCCTCATCTCGCGGCGAGGGGGAAGTCTCATGGCTTTCTCGAGTTGCGGCGGGAACCTGGGGTATATTCTCGAGTTGCGACGGGGATGGCCCTTCCACCCACGTGTTTGTTCAGCGACGTCAGGACTCCTGCCTAGTTGCGAGGGACAACTCGGGATTCTCCTCGAGGCTTGGCAGGGCAATTGGGACGCCTCTCCAGCTGAGGCGGGAGACCAAGGGTCCCTTTCCACGTGCCACAGGAATCCTGGGACTCCTATCAAGTTTCACGAGGAGTCAGGCATCGTCTCCCTTGAAGGCACTGATCTCCGTGTACGTCTGGAGTTTTCAAAGGATGTGAGGCCTCCGGTCGCGATGAGGTGGGGAACTAGGTCTTTCTCTGTGGTCTCCACAGGGATTCAGACATCCTTTCGTCTTCGGAGATGCAAGACGAACCTGCATTCAAGTCACTGCAGGGATATCCGGCGTTATTTCGCGTCAGTGCATCGCAGTGTCCATTCCACTTGAGGCCGCAAACTCAGGGTCCCTCTCACATACGTAGAGCTGAGAGAAGCCTCCTCTTGAGGTGCTTGTGGTAAGGTGGTATTCCTCTGGAGTCGAAGCCAGGGACTAACCTCTCATCTCGAGTTGATTTTTGGTCCACGGAGCTCTTTCGTGTTGCTACAGTGACCTCAGGATCCCTCTAGCCTTGAAACAGTGTTCTTGGGGTTTCTCTGGAGTGCCATCAAGGAAATCAAGGCTCCTTTCATGTGTGATGTGCAATACGGAATTGCTTTGAATGCAGTGCAGGGGAATCGGGCCTCATCTTGCGGCGAGGGGGAAGTCTCATGGTTTTTCTCGAGTTGCAGCGGGAACCTGGGGTATATTCTCGAGTTACGACGGGGATGGCCCTTCCACCCACGTGTTTATTCAGCGATGTCAGGACTCCATCCTAGTTGCGAGGGACAACTCGGGATTCTCCTCGAGGCTTGGCAGGGCAATTGGAACGCCTCTCCAGCTGAGGCGGGAGACCAAGGGTCCCTTTCCACGTGCCACAGGAATCCTGGGACTCCTATCAAGGTTCACGAGGTGTCAGGCATCGTCTCCTTTGGAGGCACTGATCTCCGCGTACGTCTGGAGTTTTCAAAGGATGTGAGGCCTCCGGTCGCGATGAGGTGGGGAACTAGGTCTTTCTCTGTGGTCTCCACAGGGGATTCAGACATCCTTTAGTCTTGGGAGATGCAAGACGAGCCTGCATTCAAGTCACTGCAGGGATATGCGGCCTTAATTCGAGTCAGGGATCGCGGTGTCCATTCCACTTGAGGCCGCTAACTCAGGGTCCCTCTCACATACCTAGAGCTGAGAGAAGCCTCCTCTTGAGGTGCTTGTGGTAAGGTGGTATTCCTCTGGAGTCGAAGCCAGGGACTAACCTCTCATCTCGAGTTGATTTTTCGTCCACGGAGCTCTTTCATGTTGCTACAGTGACCTCAGGATCCCTCTAGCATTGAAACAGTGTTCTTGGGGTTTCTCTGGAGTGCCATCAAGGAAATCAAGGCTTCTTTCATGTTTGATGTGCAACACGGAATTGCTCTGCATGCAGTGCAGGGGAATCTGGCCTCATCTCACGGCGAGGGGGAAGTCTCATGGTTTATCTCGAGTTGCGGCGAGAACCTGGGGTATATTCTCGAGTTACGACGGGGATGGGCCATCCACCCACGTGTTTGTTCAAAGACGTCAGGACTCCTTCCTAGTTGCGAGGGACAACTCGGGATTCTCCTCGAGGCTTGGCAGGGCAATTGGGACGCCTCTCCAGCTGAGGCGGGAGACCAAGGGTCCCTTTCCACGTGCCACAAGAATCCTGGGACTCCTATCAAGTTTCACGAGGAGTCAGGCATCGTCTCCTTTGAAGGCACTGATCTCAGTGTTCCTCTGGAGTTTTCAAAGTATGTGAGGCCTCTGGTGGCGATGAGGTGGGGAACTAGGTCTTTCTCTGTGGTCTCCACAGGGGATTCAGACATCCTTTCATCTTGGGAGATTCAAGACGAGCCTGCATTCAAGTCACTGCAGGGATATCCGGCCTTATTTCGAGTCAGGGCATCGCGGTGTCCATTTCACTTGAGGCCGCAAACTCAGGGTCCCTCTCACATAATTAGAGCTGAGAGAAGCCTCCTCTTGAGGTGCTTTTGGTAAGGTGGTTTCCTATGGAGTCGAACCCAGGGACTAACCTCTCATCTCGAGTTGATTTTTGGTCCACGGAGCTCTTTCATGTAGCTACAGTGACCTCAGGATCCCTCTAGCCTTGAAACAGTGTTCTTGGGGTTTCTGTGGAGTGCCATCAAGGAAATCAAGGCTCCTTTCATGTGTGATGTGCAACACGGAATTGCTCTGCACGCAGTGCAGGGGATTCGGGCCTCATCTCGCGGCGAGGGGGAAGTCTCATGGTTTTTCTCGAGTTGCGGCGGGAACCTGGGGTATATTCTCGAGTTACGACGGGGATGGCCCTTCCACACACGTGTTTGTTCAGCGAAGTCAGGACACCTGCCTAGTTGCGAGGGACAACTCGGGATTCTCCTCGAGGCTTGGCAGGGCAATTCGGACGCCTCTCCAGCTGAGGCGGGAGACCAAGGGTCCCTTTCCTCGTGCCACAGGAATCTTGGGACTCGTATCAAGTTTGACGAGGAGTCAGGCATCGTCTCCTTTGGAGGCACTGATCTCCGTGTACCTCTGGAGTTTTCAAAGGATGTGAGGCCTCCGGTCGCCATGAAGTGGGGAACTAGGTCTTTCTCTGTGGTCTCCACAGGGGATTCAGACATCCTTTCGTCTTGGGAGATGCTAGACGAGCCTACATTCAAGTCACTGCAGGGATATCCGGCCTTATTTCAAGTCAGGGCGTCGCGGTTTCCATTCCACTTGAGGCCACAAACTCAGGGTCCATCTAACATACCTAGAGCTGAGAGAAGCCTCCTCTTGAGGTGCTTGTGGTAAGGTGGTATTCCTCTGGAGTCGAAGCCAAGGACTACCCTCTCATCTCGAGTTGATTTTTCGCCCACGGAGCTCTTTCGTGTTGCTACAGTGACCTCAGGATCCCTCTAGCCTTGAAAGAGTGTTGTTGGGGTTTCTCTGGAGTGCCATCAAGGAAATCAAGGTTCCTTTCATGTGTGATGTGCAACACGGAATTGCTCTGCACGCAGTGCAGGGGAATCGGGCCTCATCTCGCGGCGAGGGGGAAGTCTCATGGCTTTCTCGAGTTGCGGCGGGAACCTGGGGTATATTCTCGAGTTGCGACGGGGATGGCCCTTCCACCCACGTGTTTGTTCAGCGACGTCAGGACTCCTGCCTAGTTGCGAGGGACAACTCGGGATTCTCCTCGAGGCTTGGCAGGGCAATTGGGACGCCTCTCCAGCTGAGGCGGGAGACCAAGGGTCCCTTTCCACGTGCCACAGGAATCCTGGGACTCCTATCAAGTTTCACGAGGAGTCAGGCATCGTCTCCCTTGAAGGCACTGATCTCCGTGTACGTCTGGAGTTTTCAAAGGATGTGAGGCCTCCGGTCGCGATGAGGTGGGGAACTAGGTCTTTCTCTGTGGTCTCCACAGGGATTCAGACATCCTTTCGTCTTCGGAGATGCAAGACGAACCTGCATTCAAGTCACTTCAGAGATATCCGGCGTTATTTCGCGTCAGTGCATCGCAGTGTCCATTCCACTTGAGGCCGCAAACTCAGGGTCCCTCTCACATACGTAGAGCTGAGAGAAGCCTCCTCTTGAGGTGCTTGTGGTAAGGTAGTATTCCTCTGGAGTCGAAGCCAGGGACTAACCTCTCATCTCGAGTTGATTTTTGGTCCACGGAGCTCTTTCATGTTGCTACAGTGACCTCAGGATCCCTCTAGCCTTGAAACAGTGTTCTTGGGGTTTCTCTGGAGTGCCATCAAGGAAATCAAGGCTCCTTTCATGTGTGATGTGCAATACGGAATTGCTTTGAATGCAGTGCAGGGGAATCGGGCCTCATCTTGCGGCGAGGGGGAAGTCTCATGGTTTTTCTCGACTTGCGGCGGGAACCTGGGGTATATTCTCGAGTTACGACGGGGATGGCCCTTCCACCCACGTGTTTATTCAGCGATGTCAGGACTCCATCCTAGTTGCGAGGGACAACTCGGGATTCTCCTCGAGGCTTGGCAGGGCAATGGGAACGCCTCTCCAGCTGAGGCGGGAGACCAAGGGTCCCTTTCCACGTGCCACAGGAATCCTGGGACTCCTATCAAGGTTCACGAGGTGTCAGGCATCGTCTCCTTTGGAGGCACTGATCTCCGCGTACGTCTGGAGTTTTCAAAGGATGTGAGGCCTCCGGTCGCGATGAGGTGGGGAACTAGGTCTTTCTCTGTGGTCTCCACAGGGGATTCAGACATCCTTTAGTCTTGGGAGATGCAAGACGAGCCTGCATTCAAGTCACTGCAGGGATATGCGGCCTTAATTCAAGTCAGGGATCGCGGTGTCCATTCCACTTGAGGCCGCTAACTCAGGGTCCCTCTCACATACCTAGAGCTGAGAGAAGCCTCCTCTTGAGGTGCTTGTGGTAAGGTGGTATTCCTCTGGAGTCGAAGCTAGGGACTAACCTCTCATCTCGAGTTGATTTTTGGTCCACGGAGCTCTTTCATGTTGCTACAGTGACCTCAGGATCCCTCTAGCATTGAAACAGTGTTCTTGGGGTTTCTCTGGAGTGCCATCAAGGAAATCAAGGCTTCTTTCATGTTTGATGTGCAACACGGAATTGCTCTGCATGCAGTGCAGGGGAATCTGGCCTCATCTCACGGCGAGGGGGAAGTCTCATGGTTTATCTCGAGTTGCGGCGAGAACCTGGGGTATATTCTCGAGTTACGACGGGGATGGGCCTTCCACCCACGTGTTTGTTCAGAGACGTCAGGACTCCTTCCTAGTTGCGAGGGACAACTCGGGATTCTCCTCGAGGCTTGGCAGGGCAATTGGAACGCCTCTCCAGCTGAGGCGGGAGACCAAGGGTCCCTTTCCACGTGCCACAGGAATCCTGGGACTCCTATCAAGTTTCACGAGGAGTCAGGCATCGTCTCCTTTGGAGGCACTGATCTCAGTGTTCCTCTGGAGTTTTCAAAGGATGTGAGGCCTCCGGTCGCCATGAAGTGGGGAACTAGGTCTTTCTCTGTGGTCTCCACAGGGGATTCAGACATCCTTTCGTCTTGGGAGATGCAAGACGAGCCTGCATTCAAGTCACGGCAGGGATATCCGGCCTTATTTCGAGTCAGGGCGTCGCGGTGTCCATATCACTTGAGGCCACAAACTCAGGGTCCCTCTCACATAGCTAGAGCTGAGACAAGCCTCCTCTTGAGGTGCTTGTGGTAAGGTGGTATTCCTCTGGAGTCGAAGCCAGGGACTACCCTCTCATCTCGAGTTGATTTTTGGTCCACGGAGTTCTTTCATGTTGCTACAGTGACCTCAGGATCCCTCCAGCCTTGAAACAGTGTTCTTGGGGTTTCTCTGGAGTGCCATCAAGGAAATCAAGGCTCCTTTCATGTGTGATGTGCAACACGGAATTGCTCTGCACGCAGTGCAGGGGAATCGGGCCTCATCTCGCGGCGAGGGGGAGGTTTCATGCTTTTTCTCGAGTTGCAGTGGGAACCTGTGGTATATTCTCGAGTTAAGACGGGGATACCCTTCCACACACGTGTTTGTTCAGCCACGTCAGGACTCCTGCCTAGTTGCGAGGGACAACTCGGGATTCTCCTCGAGGCTTGGCAGGGCAATTGGGACGCCTCTCCAGCTGAGGCGGGAGACCAAGGGTCCCTTTCCACGTGCCACAGGAATCCTGGGACTCCTAACAAGCTTCACGAGGAGTCAGGCATCGTCTCCTTTGGAGGCACTGATCTCCGCGTACCTCTGGAGTTTTCAAAGGATGTGAGGCCTCCGGTCGCGATGAGGTGGGGAACTAGGTCTTTCTCTGTGGTCTCCACAGGGGATTCAGACATCCTTTCTTCTTGGGAGATGCAAGACGAGCCTGCATTCAAGTCACTGCAGGGATATCCGGCCTTATTTCGAGTCAGGGCATCGCGGTGTCCATTCCACTTGAGGCCGCAAACTTAGGGTCCCTCTCACATATCTAGAGCTGAGAGAAGCCTCCTCTTGAGGTGCTTGTGGTAAGGTGGTATTCCTCTGGAGTCGAAGCCAGGAACTAACCTCTCATCTCGTGTTGATTCTTGGTCCACGGATCACTTTCGTGTTGCTACAGTGACCTCAGGATCCCTCTAGGCTTGAAAGAGTGTTCTTGGGGTTTCTCTGGAGTGTCATCAAGGAAATCAAGGCTCTTTTCATGTGTGATGTGCAACACGGAATTGCTCTGCACGCAGTGCAGGGGAATCGGGTCTCATCTCGCGGCGAGGGGGAAGTCTCATGGTTTTTCTCGAGTTGCGGCGGGAACCTGGGGTATATTCTCGAGTTACGACGGGGATGGCCCTTCCACACACGTGTTTCTTCAGCCATGTCAGGACTCCTGCCTACTTGCGAGGGACAACTCGGGATTCTCCTTGAGGCTTGGCAGGGCAATTGGGACGCCTCTCCAGCTGAGGCGGGAGACCAAGGGTCCCTTTCCACGTGCCACAGGAATCCTGGGACTCCTAAGAAGTTTCATGAGGAGTAAGGCATCGTTTCCTTTGAAGGCACTGATCTCCGCGTACCTCTGGAGTTTTCAAAGGATGTGAGGCCTCCGGTCGCGATGAGGTGGGGAACTAGGTCTTTCTCTGTGGTCTCCACAGGGGATTCAGACATCCTTTCTATTTGGGAGAGGTAAGACGAGCCAGCATTCAAGTCACTGCTGGGATATCCGGCCTTATTTAGAGTCAGGGCATCGCGGTGTTCATTCCACTTGAGGCCGCAAACTCAGGGTCCCTCTCACATACCTACAGCTGAGAGAAGCCTCCTCTTGAGGTACTTGTGGTAAGGTGGTTTTCCTCTGAAGTCGAAGCCAGGGACTAACCTCACATCTCGAGTTGATTTTTCGTCCACGGAGGTCTTTCGTGTAGCTACAGTGACCTCAGGATCTCTCTAGCCTTGAAACAGTGTTCTTGGGGTTTCTCTGGAGTGCCACCAAGGTAATCAAGGCTCCTTTCATGTATGATGTGCAACACGGAATTGCTCTGCACGCAGTGCAGGGGAATCGAGCCTCATCCTGGGGCGAGGGGGAAGTCTCATGGTTTTTCTCGAGTAGCGGCGGGAACCTCTGGTATATTTTCGAGTTAGGACCAGGATGGTCCTTCCACCCACGTGTTTGTTCAGCGACTTAAGGACTCCTGCCTAGTTGTGAGGGACAACTCGGGATTCTCCTCGAGGCTTGGCAGGGCAATTGGGACGCCTCTCCAGCTGAGGCGGGAGACCAAGGGTCCCTTTCTACGTGCACAGGAATCCTGGGACTCCTATCAAGTTTCACGAGGAGTCAGGCATCCTCTCCTTTGGAGGCACTGATCTCGGCGTACCTCTGGAGTTTTCAAAGGATGTGAGGCCTCCGGTCGCGATGAGGTGGGGAACTAGGTCTTTCTCTGTGGTCTCCACAGGGGATTCAGACATCCTTTCGTCTTGGGAGATGCAAGACGAGCCTGCATTCAAGTCACTGCAGGGATATCCGGCCTTATTTCGAGTCAGGGCATCGTGGTGTCCATTCCACTTGAGGCCGCATACTCAGGGTCCCTCTCACATACCTCGAGCTGAGAGAAGCCTCCTCTTGAGGTGCTTGTGGTAAGGTGGTATTCCTCTGGAGTCAAAGCCAGGGACTAACCTCTCATCTCGAGTTGATTTTTGGTCCACGGAGCTCTTTCGTGTTGCTACAGTGACCTCAGGATCCCTCTAGCCTTGAAACAGTGTTCTTGGGGTTTCTCTGGAGTGCCATCAAGGAAACCAAGGCTCCTTTCTTGTTTGATATGCAACACGGAATTGCTCTGCATGCAGTGCAGGGGAATCGGGCCTCAACTCGGGCGAGGGGGAAGACTCATGGTTTTTCTCGAGTTGCGGTGGGAACCTGGGGTATATTCTCGAGTTACGACGGGGATGGCAATCCCACTCACGTGTTTGTTCAGCGACGTCTGGACTGCTGCCTAGTTGCAAGGGACAACTCGGGATTCTCCTCGAGGCTTGGCAGGGCAATTGGGACGCCTCTCCAGCTGAGGCGGGAGACCAAGGGTCCTTTTCCACGTGCCACAGGAATCCTGGGACTCCTATCAACTTTCACGAGGAGTCAGGCATCGTCTCCTTTAGAGGCACTGATCTCCGCGTACCTCTGGAGTTTTCAAAGGATGTGAGGCCTCCGGTCGCGATGAGGTGGGGAACTAGGTCTTTCTCTATGGTCTCCACAGGGGATTCAGACATCCTTTCGTCTTGGGAGATGCAAGACGAGCCTGCATTTAAGTCACTGCAGGAATATCCGGCCTTATTTCGAGTCAGGGCATAGCGGTGTCCATTCCACTTGAGGCTGCAAACTCAGGGTCCCTCTCACATACTTGGAGCTGAGAGAAGCCTCCTCTTGAGGTGCTTGTGGTAAAGTGGTATTCCTCTGGAGTCGAAGCCAGGGACTAACCCCTCATCTCGAGTTGATTTTTGGGCCACGGTGTTCTTTCGTGTTGCCAGGGTGACCTCAGGATCCCTCTAGCCTTGAAACAGTGTTCTTGGGTTTTCTCTGGAGTGCAACCAAGGAAATTAAGGCTCCTTTCACGTGTAATGTGCAACACGGAATTGCTCTGCACGCAGTGCAGGGGAATCGGGCCTCATCTCGCGGCGAGGGGGAAGTCTCATGGTTTTTCTCGAGTTGCGGCGGGAACCTGGGGTATATTTTCGAGTTACAACGGGGATGGCCCTTCCAACCACGTGTTTGTTCAGCGACGTCAGGACTCCTGCCTAGTTGCGAGGGACAACTCGGGATTCTCCTCGAGGCTTGGCAGGGCAATTGGGACGCCTGTCCAGCTGAGGCGGAGACCAAGGGTCCCTTTCCACGTGCCACAGGAATCCTGGGACTCCTATCAAGGTTCACGAGGAGTCAGGCATCGTCTCCTTTGGAGGCACTGATCTCGGCGTACCTCTGGAGTTTTCAAAGGATGTGAGGCCTCCGGTCGCCATGAGGTGGGGAACTAGGTCTTTCTCTGTGGTCTCCACAGGGGATTCAGACATCCTTTCATCTTGGGAGATACAAGACGAGCCTGCATTCAAGTCACTGCAGGGATATCCGGCCATATTTCGAGTCAGGACATCGCGGTGTCCATTCCACTTGAGAACGCAAACTCAGGGTCCCTCTCACATACCTAGAACTGAGAGAAGCCTCCTCTTGACGTGCTTGTGGTAAGGTGGTATTCCTCTGGAGTCGAAGCCATGGACTAACCTCTCATCTCGAGTTGATTTTTTGTCCACGGAGCTCTTTCGTGTTGCTACAGTGACCTCAGGATCCCTCTAGCCTTGAAAGAGTGTTCTTGGGGTTTCTCTGGAGTGCCATCAAGGAAATCAAGGCTCCTTTCATGTGTGATGTGCAACACGGAATTGCTCTGCACGCAGTGCAGGGGAATCGGGCCTCATTTCCCGGCGAGGGGGAAGTCTCATCGTTTTTCTCGAGTTGCGGCGTGAACCTGGGGTATATTCTCGAGTTACGATGGGGATGGCCCTTCCACCCATGTGTTTGTTCAGCGACGTCAGGACTCCTGCCTAGTTGCGAGGGACAACTCGGGATTCTCCTCGAGGCTTGGCAGGGCAATTGGGACGCCTCTCCAGCTGAGGCAGGAGACCAAGCGTCCCTTTCCACGTGCCACAGGAATCCTGGGACTCCTATCAAGTTTCACGAGGAGTCAGGCATCGTCTCCTTTGGAGGCACTGATCTCCGCGTACCTCTGGAGTTTTCAAAGCATGTGAGGCCTCCGTTCGCCATGAGGTGGGGAACTAGGTCTTTCTCTGTGGTCTCCAGAGGGGATTCAGACATCCTTTCGTCTTGGGAGATGCAAGACGAGCCTGCATTCCAGTCACTGCAGGGATATCCGGCCTTATTTCGAGTCAGGGCATCGTGGTGTCCATTCCACTTGAGGCTGCAAACTCAGGGTCCCTCTCACATACCTAGAGCTGAGAGAAGCCTCCTCTTGAGGTGCTTGTGGTAAGGCGGTATTCCTCTGGAGTCGAAGCCAGGGACTAACCTCTCATCTCGAGTTGATTTTTGGTCCATGGAGCTGTTTCGTGTTGCTACAGTGACCTCAGGATCCCTCTATCCTTGAAACAGTGTTCTTGGGGTTTCTCTGGAGTGTCATCAAGGAAATTAAGGCTCCTTTCATGTGTGATGTGCAACACGGAATTGCTCTGCACGCAGTGCAGGGGAATCGGGCCTCATCTCGCGGCGAGGGGGAAGTCTCATGGTTTTTCTCGAGTTGCGGCGGGAACCTGGGGTATATTCTCGAATTACGACGGGGATGGCCCATCCACAGACGTGTTTGTTCAGCGACGTCAGGACTCCTTCCTAGTTGCGAGGGACAGCTCGGGATTCTCCTCGAGGCTTGGCAGGGCAATTGGGACGCCTCTCCAGCTGAGGTGGGAGAACAAGGGTCCCTTTCCACGTGCCACAGGAATCCTGGGACTCCTATCAAGTTTCACGAGGAGTCAGGCATTGTCCCCTTTGGAGGCACTGATCTCCGCGTACCTCTGGAGTTTTCAAAGGATGTGAGGCCTCCGGTCGCGATGAGGTGGGGAACGAAGTCTTTCTCTGTGGTCTCCACAGGGGATTCAAACATCCTTTCATCTTGGGAGATGCAAGACGAGCCGGCATTCAAGTCACTGCAGGGATATCGGGCCTTATTTCGAGTCAGGGAATCGCGGTGTCCATTCCACTTGAGGCCGCAAAATCAGGGTCCCTCTCACATACCTAGAGCTGAGAGAAGCCTCCTCTTGAGGTGCTTGTGGAAAGGTGGTATTCCTCTGAAGTCGAAGCCAGGGACTAACCTCTCATCTCGACTTGATTTTTGGTCCACGGAGCTCTTTCGTGTTGCTACAGTGACCTCAGGATCCCTCTAGCCTTGAAACAGTGTTCTTGGGGTTTCTCTGGAGTGCCATCAAGGAAATCAAGGCTCCTTTCATGTGTGATGTGCAACACGGAATTGCTCTGCACGCAGTGCAGGGGAATCGGGCCTCATCTCGCGGCAAGGGGGAAGTCTCATGGTTTTTCTCGAGTTGCGGCGGGAACCTGGGGTGTATTCTCGAGTTATGACGGGGATGGCCCTTCCACACACGTGTGTGTTCAGCGACGTCAGGACTCCTGCCTAGTTGCGAGGGACAACTCGGGATTCTCCTCGAGGCTTGGCAGGGCAATTGGGATGCCTCTCCAGCTGAGGTGGGAGAACAAGGGTCCCTTTCCACGTGCCACAGGAATCCTGGGACTCCTATCAAGTTTCACGAGGAGTCAGGCATTGTCCCCTTTGGAGGCACTGATCTCCGCGTACCTCTGGAGTTTTCAAAGGATGTGAGGCCTCCGGTCGCGATGAGGTGGGGAACGAGGTCTTTCTCTGTGGTGTCCACAGGGGATTCAAACATCCTTTCATCTTGGGAGATGCAAGACGAGCCGGCATTCAAGTCACTGCAGGGATATCCGGCCTTATTTCGAGTCAGGGAATCGCGGTGTCCATTCCACTTGAGGCCGCAAAATCAGGGTCCCTCTCACATACCTAGAGCTGAGAGAAGCCTCCTCTTGAGGTGCTTGTGGTAAGGTGGTATTCCTCTGGAGTCGAAGCCAGGGACTAACCTCTCATCTCGAGTTGATTTTTGGTCCACGGAGCACTTTCGTGTTGCTACAGTGACCTCAGGATCCCTCTAGCCTTGAAACAGTGTTCTTGGGGTTTCTCTGGAGTGCAACCAAGGAAATTAAGGCTCCTTTCATGTGTAATGTGCAACACGGAATTGCTCTGCACGCAGTGCAGGGGAATCGGGCCTCATCTCGCGGCGAGGGGGAAGTCTCATGGTTTTTCTCGAGTTGCGGCGGGAACCTGGGGTATATTCTCGAGTTACAACGGGGATGGCCCTTCCAACCACGTGTTTGTTCAGCGACGTCAGGACTCCTGCCTAGTTGCGAGGGACAACTCGGGATTCTCCTCGAGGCTTGGCAGGGCAATTGGGACGCCTGTCCAACTGAGGCGGAGACCAAGGGTCCCTTTCCACGTGCCACAGGAATCCTGGGACACCTATCAAGGTTCACGAGGAGTCAGGCATCGTCTCCTTTGGAGGCACTGATCTCCGCGTACCTCTGGAGTTTTCAAAGGATGTGAGGCCTCCGGTCGCCATGAGGTGGGGAACTAGGTCTTTCTCTGTGGTCTCCACAGGGGATTCAGACATCCTTTCATCTTGGGAGATACAAGACGAGCCTGCATTCAAGTCACTGCAGGGATATCCGGCCATATTTCGAGTCAGGGCATCGCGGTGTCCATTCCACTTGAGAACGCAAACTCAGGGTCCCTCTCACATACCTAGAACTGAGAGAAGCCTCCTCTTGAGGTGCTTGTGGTAAGGTGGTATTCCTCTGGAGTCGAAGCCAGGGACTAACCTCTCATCTGGAGTTGATTTTTTGTCCACGGAGCTCTTTCGTGTTGCTACAGTGACCTCAGGATCCCTCTAGCCTTGAAAGAGTGTTCTTGGGGTTTCTCTGGAGTGCCATCAAGGAAATCAAGGCTCCTTTCATGTGTGATGTGCAACACGGAATTGCTCTGCACGCAGTGCAGGGGAATCGGGCCTCATTTCCCGGCGAGGGGGAAGTCTCATGGTTTTTCTCGAGTTGCGGCGGGAACCTGGGGTATATTCTCGAGTTACGATGGGGATGGCCCTTCCACACACGTGTTTGTTCAGCGACGTCAGGACTCCTGCCTAGTTGCGAGGGACAACTCGGGATTTTCCTCGAGGCTTGGCAGGGCAATTGGGACGCCTCTCCAGCTGAGGCGGGAGACCAAGGGTCCCTTTCCACGTGCCACAGGAATCCTGGGACTCCTATCAAGTTTCACGAGGAGTCAGGCATCGTCTCCTTTGGAGGCACTGATCTCCGCGTACCTCTGGAGTTTTCAAAGCATGTGAGGCCTCCGTTCGCCATGAGGTGGGGAACTAGGTCTTTTTCTGTGGTCTCCACAGGGGATTCAGACATCCTTTCGTCTTGGGAGATGCAAGACGAGCCTGCATTCCAGTCACTGCAGGGATATCCGGCCTTATTTCGAGTCAGGGCATCGCAGTGTCCATTCCACTTGAGGCCGCAAAATCAGGGTCCCTCTCACATACCTAGAGCTGAGAGAAGCCTCCTCTTGAGGTGCTTGTGGTAAGGCGGTATTCCTCTGGAGTCGAAGCCAGGGACTAACCTCTCATCTCGAGTTGATTTTGGTCCATGGAGCTGTTTTGTGTTGCTACAGTGACCTCAGGATCCCTCTATCCTTGAAACAGTGTTCTTGGGGTTTCTCTGGAGTGCCATCAAGGAAATCAAGGCTCCTTTCATGTGTGATGTGCAACACGGAATTGCTCTGCACGCAGTGCAGGGGAATCGGGCCTCATCTCACGGCGAGGGGGAAGTCTCATGGTTTTTCTCGAGTTGCGGCGTGAACCTGGGATATATTCTCGAGTTACGACGGGGATGGCCCTTCCACCCACGTGTTTGTTCAGCGACGGCAGGACTCCTGCCTAGTTGCGAGGGACAACTCGGGATTCTCCTCGAGGCTTGGCAGGGCAATTGGGACGCCTCTCCAGCTGAGGCGGGAGACCAAGGGTCCCTTTCCACGTGCCACAGGAATCCTGGGACTCCTATCAAGTTTCACGAGGAGTCAGGCATCGTCTCCTTGGAGGCACTGATCCCGCGTACCTCTGGAGTTTTCAAAGGATGTGAGCCCTCCGGTCGCGATGAGGTGGGAATCTAGGTCTTTCTCTGAGGTCTCCACAGGGGATTCAGACATTCGTTCATTTTGGGAGATGCAAGACGAGCCTGCATTCAAGTCACTGCAGGGATATCCGGCCTTATTTCGAGTCAGCGCATCTCAGTGTCCATTCCACTTGAGGCCGCAAAATCAGGGTCCCTCTCACATACCTAGAGCTGAGAGAAGCCTCCTCTTGAGGTGCTTGTGGTAAGGTGGTATTCCTCTGGAGTCGCAGCCAGGGACTAACCTCTCATCTCGAGTTGATTTTTGGTCCACGGAGCACTTTCGTGTTGCTACAGTGACATCAGGATCCCTCTAGCCTTGAAACAGTGTTCTTTGGGTTTCTCTGGAGTGCCATCAAGGAAATTAAGACTCCTTTCATGTGTGATGTGCAACACGGAATTGCTCTGCACGCAGTGCAGGGGAATCGGGCCTCATCTCGCGGCGAGGGGGAAGTCTCATGGTTTTTCTCGAGTTGCGGCGGGAACCTGGGGTATATTCTCGAATTACGATGGGGATGGCCCTTCCCCGCACGTGTTTGTACAGCGACGGCAGGACTCCTGCCTAGTTGCGAGGGACAACTCGGGATTCTCCTCGAGGCTTGGCAGGGCAATTGGGACGCCTCTCCAGCTGAGGCGGGAGACCAAGTGTCCCTTTCCACGTGCCACAGGAATCCTGGGACTCCTATCAAGTTTCCCGAGGAGTCAGGCATCGTCTCCTTTGGAGGCACTGATCTCCGCGTACTTCTGGAGTTTTCAAAGGATTTGAGGCCTCCGGTCGCGATGAGGTGGGGAACTAGGTCTTTTTCTGTGGTCTCCACAGGGGATTCGGACATCCTTTCGACTTGGGAGATGCAAGACGAGCCTGCATTCAAGTCACTGCAGGGATATCCGGCCTTATTTCGAGTCAGGGAATCGCGGTGTCCATTCCACTTGAGGCCGCAAAATCAGGGTCCCTCTCACATACCTAGAACTGAGAGAAGCCTCCTCTTGAGGTGCTTGTGGAAAGGTGGTATTCCTCTGGAGTCGAAGCCAGGGACTAACCTCTCATCTCGAGTTGATTTTTGGTCCACGGAGCACTTTCGTGTTGCTACAGTGACCTCAGGATCCCTCTAGCCTTGAAACAGTGTTCTTGGGGTTTCTCTGGAGTGCAACCAAGGAAATTAAGGCTCCTTTCATGTGTAATGTGCAACACGGAATTGCCTGCACGCAGTGCAGGGGAATCGGGCCTCATATCGTAGCGAGGGGGAAGTCTCATGGTTTTTCTCGAGTTGCGGCGGGAACCTGGGGTATATTCTCGAGTTACAACGGGGATGGCCCTTCCAACCACGTGTTTGTTCAGCGACGTCAGGACTCCTGCCTAGTTGCGAGGGACAACTCGGGATTCTCCTCGAGGCTTGGCAGGGCAATTGGGACGCCTGTCCAGCTGAGGCGGAGACCAAGGGTCCCTTTCCACGTGCCACAGGAATCCTGGGACTCCTATCAAGGTTCACGAGGAGTCAGGCATCGTCTACTTTGGAGGCACTGATCTCGGCGTACCTCTGGAGTTTTCAAAGGATGTGAGGCCTCCGGTCGCGATGAGGTGGGGAACTAGGTCTTTCTCTGTGGTCTCCACAGGGGATTCAGACATCCTTTCATCTTGGGAGATACAAGACGAGCCTGCATTCAAGTCACTGCAGGGATATCCGGCCATATTTCGAGTCAGGGCATCGCGGTGTCCATTCCACTTGAGAACACAAACTCAGGGTCCCTCTCACATACCTAGAACTGAGAGAAGCCTCCTCTTGAGGTGCTTGTGGTAAGGTGGTATTCCTCTGGAGTCGAAGCCAGGGACTAACCTCTCATCTCGAGTTGATTTTTTGTCCACGGAGCTCTTTCGAGTTGCCACAGTGACCTCAGGATCCCTCTAGCCTTGAAACAGTGTTCTTGGGGTTTCTCTGGAGTGCAACCAAGGAAATTAAGGCTCCTTTCATGTGTAATGTGCAACACGGAATTGCTCTGCACGCAGTGCAGGGGAATCGGGCCTCATCTCGCGGCGAGGGGGAAGTCTCATGGTTTTCCTCGAGTTGCAGCGGGAACCTGGGGTATATTCTCGAGTTACAACGGGGATGGCCCTTCCAACCACGTGTTTGTTCAGCGACGTCAGGACTCCTGCCTAGTTGCGAGGGACAACTCGGGATTCTCCTCGAGGCTTGGCAGGGCAATTGGGACGCCTGTCCAGCTGAGGCGGAGACCAAGGGTCCCTTTCCACGTGCCACAGGAATCCTGGGACTCCTATCAAGGTTCACGAGGAGTCAGGCATCGTCTCCTTTGGAGGCACTGATCTCGGCGTACCTCTGGAGTTTTCAAAGGATGTGAGGCCTCCGGTCGCGATGAGGTGGGGAACTAGGTCTTTCTCTGTGGTCTCCACAGGGGATTCAGACATCCTTTCATCTTGGGAGATACAAGACGAGCCTGCATTCAAGTCACTGCAGGGATATCCGGCCATATTTCGAGTCAGGGCATCGCGGTGTCCATTCCACTTGAGAACGCAAACTCAGGGTCCCTCTCACATACCTAGAACTGAGAGAAGCCTCCTCTTGAGGTGCTTGTGGTAAGGTGGTATTCCTCTGGAGTCGAAGCCAGGGACTAACCTCTCATCTGGAGTTGATTTTTTGTCCACGGAGCTCTTTCGTGTTGCTACAGTGACCTCAGGATCCCTCTAGCATTGAAAGAGTGTTCTTGGGGTTTCTCTGGAGTGCCATCAAGCAAATCAAGGCTCCTTTCATGTGTGATGTGCAACACGGAATTGCTCTGCACACAGTGCAGGGGAATTGGGCCTCATTTCCTGGCGAGGGGAAGTCTCATGGTTTTTCTCGAGTTGCGGCGTGAACCTGGGGTATATTCTCGAGTTACGACGGGGATGGCCCTTCCACCCACGTGTTTGTTCAGCAACGTCAGGACTCCTGCCTAGTTGCGAGGGATAACTCGGGATTCTCCTCGAGGCTTGGCAGGGCAATTGGGACGCCTCTCCAGCTGAGGCCGGAGACCAAGGGTCCCTTTCCACGTGCCACAGGAATCCTGGGACTCCTATCAAGTTTCACAAGGAGTCAGGCATCGTCTCCTTTGGAGGCACTGATCTCCGCGTACCTCTGGAGTTTTCACAGCATGTGAGGCCTCCGGTCGCCATGAGGTGGGGAACTAGGTCTTTCTCTGTGGTCTCCACAGGGGATTCAGACATCCTTTCATCTTGGGAGATGCAAGACGAGCCTACATTCCAGTCACTGCAGGGATATC
Source organism: Cervus elaphus (assembly GCF_910594005.1). Lineage (NCBI taxonomy): Eukaryota > Metazoa > Chordata > Mammalia > Artiodactyla > Cervidae > Cervus > Cervus elaphus. Next base: position 693,154 of record NC_057838.1, read on the forward strand.
CGGCCTTATTTCGAGTCAGGGCATCGCAGTGTCCATTCCACTTGAGGCCGCAAACTCAGGGTCCCTCTCACATACCTAGAGCTGAGAGAAGCCTCCTCTTGAGGTGCTTGTGGTAAGGTGGTATTCCTCTGGAGTCGAAGCCAGGGACTAACCTCTCATCTCGAGTTGATTTTTGGTCCATGGAGCTGTTTCGTGTTGCTCCAGTGACCTCAGGATCCCTCTAGCCTTGAAACAGTGTTCTTGGGGTTTCTCTGGAGTGTCATCAAGGAAATCAAGGCTCCTTTCATGTGTGATGTGCAACACGGAATTGCTCTGCACGCAGTGCAGGGGAATCGGGCCTCATCTCGCGGTGAGGGGGAAGTCTCATGGTTTTTCTCGAGTTGCGGTGGGAACCTGGGGTATATTCTCGAGTTACGACGGGGATGGCCCATCCACACACGTGTTTGTTCAGCGACGTCAGGACTCCTGCCTAGTTGCGAGGGACAGCTCGGGATTCTCCTCGAGGCTTGGCAGGGAAATTGGGACGCCTCTCCAGCCGAGGCGGGAGACCAAGTGTCCCTTTCCACGTGCCACAGGAATCCTGGGACTCGTATCAAGTTTCACGAGGAGTCAGGCATCGTCTCCTTTGGAGGCACTGATCTCCGCGTACCTCTGGAGTTGTCAAAGGATATGAGGCCTCCGGTCGCGATGAGGTGGGGAACTAGGTCTTTCTCTGTGGTCTCCACAGGCGATTCAGACATCCTTTCATGTTGGCAGATTCAAGACGAGCCTGCATTCAAGTCACTGCAGGGATATCCGGCCTTATTTGGAGTCAGGGCATCGCGGTGTCCATTCCACTTGAGGCCGCAAACTCAGGGTCCCTCTCACATACCTAGAGCTGAGAGAAGCCTCCTTTTGAGGTGCTTGTGGTAAGGTGGTATTCCTCTGGAGTCGAAGCCAGGGACTAACCTCTCATATCGAGTTGATTTTTGGTCCACAGAGCTCTTTCGTGTTGCTACAGTGACCTCAGGATCCCTCTAGCCTTGAAACAGTGTTCTTGGGGTTTCTCTGGAGTGCCATCAAGGAAATCAAGGCTCCTTTCATGTGTGATGTGCAACACGGAATTGCTCTGCACGCAGTGCAGGGGAATCGGGCCTCATCTCGCGGCGAGGGGGAAGTCTCATGGTTTTTCTCGAGTTGCGGCGGGAACCTGGGGTATATTCTCGAGTTACGACGGGGATGGCCCTTCCACCCACGTGTTTATTCAGCGACGACAGGACTCCTGCCTAGTTGCGAGGGACAACTCGGGATTCTCCTCGAGGCTTGGCAGGGCAATTGGGACGCCTCTCCAGCTGAGGCGGGAGACCAAGTGTCCCTTTCCACGTGCCACAGGAATCCTGGGACTCCTATCAAGTTTCCCGAGGAGTCAGGCATCGTCTCCTTTGGAGGCACTGATCTCCGCGTACTTCTGGAGTTTTCAAAGGATTTGAGGCCTCCGGTCGCGATGAGGTGGGGAACTAGGTCTTTTTCTGTGGTCTCCACAGGGGATTCGGACATCCTTTCGACTTGGGAGATGCAAGACGAGCCTGCATTCAAGTCACTGCAGGGATATCCGGCCTTATTTCGAGTCAGGGCATCGCGGTGTCCATTCCACTTGAGGCCGCAAACTCAGCACATAGCTAGAGCTGAGAGAAGCCTCCTCTTGAGGTGCTTGTGGTAAGGTGGTATTCCTCTGGATTCGAAGCCAGGGACTAACCTCTCATCTCGAGTTGATTGTTGGTCCACTGAGCTCTTTCGTGTGGCTACAGTGACCTCAGAATCCCTCTAGCCTTGAAACAGTGTTCTTGGGGTTTCTCTGGAGTGCCATCAAGGAAATCAAGGCTCCTTTCATGTGTGATGTGCAACACGGAATTGCTCTGCACGCAGTGCAGGGGAATCGGGCCTCATCTCGCGGCGAGGGGGAAGTCTCATGGTTTTCCTCGAGTTGCGGCGGGAACCTGGGGTACATTCTCGAGTTAAGACGGGGATGGCCCTTCCAACCACGTGTTTGTTCAGCGACGGCAGGACTCCTGCCTAGTTGCGAGGGACAACTCGGGATTCCCCTCGAGGCTTAGCAGGGCAATTGGGACGCCTCTCCACCTGAGGCGGGAGACCAAGGGTCCCTTTCCACGTGCACAGGAATCCTGGGACTCCTATCAAGTTTCATGAGGAGTCAGGCATCGTCTCCTTTGGAGGCACTGATCTCCGCGTACCTCTGAAGTTTTCAAAGGATGTGAGGCCTCCGGTCACGATGAGGTGGGGAACTAGGTCTTTCTCTGTGGTCTCCACAGGGGATTCAGACATCCTTTCGTCTTGGGAGATGCAAGACGAGCCTGCATTCAAGTCACTGCAGGGATATCTGGCCTTATTTCGAGCCAGGGCATCGCGGTGTCCATTCCACTTGAGGCCGCAAACTCAGGGTCCCTCTCACACACATAGAGCTAAGAGAAGCCTCCTCTTGAGGTGCTTGTGGTAAGGTGGTATTCCTCTGGAGTCGAAGCCAGGGACTAACCTCTCATCTCGAGTTAATTTTTGGTCCACGGAGCTCTTTCTTGTTGCTACAGTGACCGCAGGATCCCTCTATCTTGAAACAGTGTTCTTGGGGTTTCTCTGGAGTGCCATCAAGGAAATCAAGGCTCCTTTCATGTGTGATGTGCAACACGGAATTGCTCTGCACGCAGTGCAGGGGTATCGGGCCTCATATCGCGGCGAGGGGGAAGTCTCATGGTTTTTCTCGAGTTGCGGCGGGAACCTGGGGTATATTCTCGAGTTACGACGGGGATGGCCCTTCCAACCACGTGTTTGTTCAGCGACGTCAGGACTCCTGCCTAGTTGCGAGGGACAACTCGGGATTCTCCTCGAGGCTTGGCAGGGCAATTGGGACGCCTCTCCAGCTGAGGCGGGAGACCAAGGGTCCCTTTCCACGTGCACAGGAATCCTGGGACTCCTATCAAGTTTCATGAGGAGTCAGGCATCGTCTCCTTTGGAGGCACTGATCTCCGCGTACCTCTGGAGTTTTCAAAGGATGTGAGGCCTCCGGTCGCGATGAGGTGGGGAACTAGGTCTTTCTCTGTGGTCTCCACAGGGGATTCAGACATCCTTTCATCTTGGGAGTTGCAAGACGAGCCTGCATTCAAGTCACTGCAGGGATATCCGGCCTTATTTCGAGTCAGGGCATTGCGGTGTCCATTCCACTTGAGACCGCAAACTCAGCACATAGGTAAAGCTGAGAGAAGCCTCCTCTTGAGGTGCTTGTGGTAAGGTGGTATTCCTCTGGAGTCGAAGCCAGGGACTAACCTCTCATCTCGAGTTGATTTTTGGTCCACGGAGCTCTTTCGTGTTGCTACAGTGACCTCGGGATCCCTTAACCTTGAAACAGTGTTCTTCGGGTTTCTCTGGAGTGCCATCAAGGAAATCAAGACTACTTTCATGTTTGATGTGCAACACGGAATTGCTCTGCACGCAGTGCAGGGGAATCGTGCCTCATCTCACGCCGAGGGGGAAGTCTCATGGTTTTTCTCGAGTTGCAGCGGGAACCTGGGGAATATTCTCGAGTTACGACGGGGATAGCCCTTCCACCCAGGTGTTTGTTCAGCGACGTCAGGACTCCTGCCTAGTTGCGAGGGACAACTCGGGATTCTCCTCAAGGCTTGGAAGGGCAATTGGGACGCCTCTCCAGCTGAGGCGGCAGACCAAGTATCCCTTTCCATGTGCCACAAGAATCCTGGGACTCTTATCAAGTTTCACGAGGAGTCAGGCATCGTTTCCTTTGGAGGCACTGATCTCCGCATACCTCTGGAGTTTTCAAAGGATGTGAGGCCTCCGGTCGCGATGAGGTGGGGAACGAGGTCTTTCGCTGTGGTCTCCACAGGGGATTCAGACATTCTTTCGTCTTGGGAGATGCAAGACGAGCCTGCATTCAAGTCACTTCAGGGATATGCGGCCTTATTTCGAGCCAGAGCATCGCGGTCTCCATTCCACTTGAGGCCACAAACTCAGGGTCCCTCTCACATACCTAGAGCTGAGAGAAGCCTCCTCTTGAGGTGCTTGTGGTAAGGTGGTATTCCCCTGGAGTGGAAGCCAGGGACTAACCTCTCATCTCGAGTTGAATTGTGGTCCACGGAGCTCTTTCGTGTTGCTACAGTGACCTCAGGATCCCTCAACCTTGAAACAGTGTTCTTGGGGTTTCTCTGGAGTGCCATCAAGGAAATCAAGGCTCCTTTCATGTGTGATGGGCAACACGGAATTGCCTGCACGCAGTGCAGGGGAATCGGGCCTCATATCGTAGCGAGGGGGAAGTCTCATGGTTTTTCTCGAGTTGCGGCGGGAACCTGGGGTATATTCTCGAGTTACAACGGGGATGGCCCTTCCAACCACGTGTTTGTTCAGCGACGTCAGGACTCCTGCCTAGTTGCGAGGGACAACTCGGGATTCTCCTCGAGGCTTGGCAGGGCAATTGGGACGCCTGTCCAGCTGAGGCGGAGACCAAGGGTCCCTTTCCACGTGCCACAGGAATCCTGGGACTCCTATCAAGGTTCACGAGGAGTCAGGCATCGTCTACTTTGGAGGCACTGATCTCGGCGTACCTCTGGAGTTTTCAAAGGATGTGAGGCCTCCGGTCGCGATGAGGTGGGGAACTAGGTCTTTCTCTGTGGTCTCCACAGGGGATTCAGACATCCTTTCATCTTGGGAGATACAAGACGAGCCTGCATTCAAGTCACTGCAGGGATATCCGGCCATATTTCGAGTCAGGGCATCGCGGTGTCCATTCCACTTGAGAACACAAACTCAGGGTCCCTCTCACATACCTAGAACTGAGAGAAGCCTCCTCTTGAGGTGCTTGTGGTAAGGTGGTATTCCTCTGGAGTCGAAGCCAGGGACTAACCTCTCATCTCGAGTTGATTTTTTGTCCACGGAGCTCTTTCGAGTTGCCACAGTGACCTCAGGATCCCTCTAGCCTTGAAACAGTGTTCTTGGGGTTTCTCTGGAGTGCAACCAAGGAAATTAAGGCTCCTTTCATGTGTAATGTGCAACACGGAATTGCTCTGCACGCAGTGCAGGGGAATCGGGCCTCATCTCGCGGCGAGGGGGAAGTCTCATGGTTTTCCTCGAGTTGCAGCGGGAACCTGGGGTATATTCTCGAGTTACAACGGGGATGGCCCTTCCAACCACGTGTTTGTTCAGCGACGTCAGGACTCCTGCCTAGTTGCGAGGGACAACTCGGGATTCTCCTCGAGGCTTGGCAGGGCAATTGGGACGCCTGTCCAGCTGAGGCGGAGACCAAGGGTCCCTTTCCACGTGCCACAGGAATCCTGGGACTCCTATCAAGGTTCACGAGGAGTCAGGCATCGTCTCCTTTGGAGGCACTGATCTCGGCGTACCTCTGGAGTTTTCAAAGGATGTGAGGCCTCCGGTCGCGATGAGGTGGGGAACTAGGTCTTTCTCTGTGGTCTCCACAGGGGATTCAGACATCCTTTCATCTTGGGAGATACAAGACGAGCCTGCATTCAAGTCACTGCAGGGATATCCGGCCATATTTCGAGTCAGGGCATCGCGGTGTCCATTCCACTTGAGAACGCAAACTCAGGGTCCCTCTCACATACCTAGAGCTGAGAGAAGCCTCCTCTTGAGGTGCTTGTGGTAAGGTGGTATTCCTCTGGAGTCGAAGCCAGGGACTAACCTCTCATCTGGAGTTGATTTTTTGTCCACGGAGCTCTTTCGTGTTGCTACAGTGACCTCAGGATCCCTCTAGCATTGAAAGAGTGTTCTTGGGGTTTCTCTGGAGTGCCATCAAGCAAATCAAGGCTCCTTTCATGTGTGATGTGCAACACGGAATTGCTCTGCACACAGTGCAGGGGAATTGGGCCTCATTTCCTGGCGAGGGGAAGTCTCATGGTTTTTCTCGAGTTGCGGCGTGAACCTGGGGTATATTCTCGAGTTACGACGGGGATGGCCCTTCCACCCACGTGTTTGTTCAGCAACGTCAGGACTCCTGCCTAGTTGCGAGGGATAACTCGGGATTCTCCTCGAGGCTTGGCAGGGCAATTGGGACGCCTCTCCAGCTGAGGCCGGAGACCAAGGGTCCCTTTCCACGTGCCACAGGAATCCTGGGACTCCTATCAAGTTTCACAAGGAGTCAGGCATCGTCTCCTTTGGAGGCACTGATCTCCGCGTACCTCTGGAGTTTTCACAGCATGTGAGGCCTCCGGTCGCCATGAGGTGGGGAACTAGGTCTTTCTCTGTGGTCTCCACAGGGGATTCAGACATCCTTTCATCTTGGGAGATGCAAGACGAGCCTACATTCCAGTCACTGCAGGGATATCCGGCCTTATTTCGAGTCAGGGCATCGCAGTGTCCATTCCACTTGAGGCCGCAAACTCAGGGTCCCTCTCACATACCTAGAGCTGAGAGAAGCCTCCTCTTGAGGTGCTTGTGGTAAGGTGGTATTCCTCTGGAGTCGAAGCCAGGGACTAACCTCTCATCTCGAGTTGATTTTTGGTCCATGGAGCTGTTTCGTGTTGCTCCAGTGACCTCAGGATCCCTCTAGCCTTGAAACAGTGTTCTTGGGGTTTCTCTGGAGTGTCATCAAGGAAATCAAGGCTCCTTTCATGTGTGATGTGCAACACGGAATTGCTCTGCACGCAGTGCAGGGGAATCGGGCCTCATCTCGCGGTGAGGGGGAAGTCTCATGGTTTTTCTCGAGTTGCGGTGGGAACCTGGGGTATATTCTCGAGTTACGACGGGGATGGCCCATCCACACACGTGTTTGTTCAGCGACGTCAGGACTCCTGCCTAGTTGCGAGGGACAGCTCGGGATTCTCCTCGAGGCTTGGCAGGGAAATTGGGACGCCTCTCCAGCCGAGGCGGGAGACCAAGTGTCCCTTTCCACGTGCCACAGGAATCCTGGGACTCGTATCAAGTTTCACGAGGAGTCAGGCATCGTCTCCTTTGGAGGCACTGATCTCCGCGTACCTCTGGAGTTGTCAAAGGATATGAGGCCTCCGGTCGCGATGAGGTGGGGAACTAGGTCTTTCTCTGTGGTCTCCACAGGCGATTCAGACATCCTTTCATGTTGGCAGATTCAAGACGAGCCTGCATTCAAGTCACTGCAGGGATATCCGGCCTTATTTGGAGTCAGGGCATCGCGGTGTCCATTCCACTTGAGGCCGCAAACTCAGGGTCCCTCTCACATACCTAGAGCTGAGAGAAGCCTCCTTTTGAGGTGCTTGTGGTAAGGTGGTATTCCTCTGGAGTCGAAGCCAGGGACTAACCTCTCATATCGAGTTGATTTTTGGTCCACAGAGCTCTTTCGTGTTGCTACAGTGACCTCAGGATCCCTCTAGCCTTGAAACAGTGTTCTTGGGGTTTCTCTGGAGTGCCATCAAGGAAATCAAGGCTCCTTTCATGTGTGATGTGCAACACGGAATTGCTCTGCACGCAGTGCAGGGGAATCGGGCCTCATCTCGCGGCGAGGGGGAAGTCTCATGGTTTTTCTCGAGTTGCGGCGGGAACCTGGGGTATATTCTCGAGTTACGACGGGGATGGCCCTTCCACCCACGTGTTTATTCAGCGACGACAGGACTCCTGCCTAGTTGCGAGGGACAACTCGGGATTCTCCTCGAGGCTTGGCAGGGCAATTGGGACGCCTCTCCAGCTGAGGCGGGAGACCAAGTGTCCCTTTCCACGTGCCACAGGAATCCTGGGACTCCTATCAAGTTTCCCGAGGAGTCAGGCATCGTCTCCTTTGGAGGCACTGATCTCCGCGTACTTCTGGAGTTTTCAAAGGATTTGAGGCCTCCGGTCGCGATGAGGTGGGGAACTAGGTCTTTTTCTGTGGTCTCCACAGGGGATTCGGACATCCTTTCGACTTGGGAGATGCAAGACGAGCCTGCATTCAAGTCACTGCAGGGATATCCGGCCTTATTTCGAGTCAGGGCATCGCGGTGTCCATTCCACTTGAGGCCGCAAACTCAGCACATAGCTAGAGCTGAGAGAAGCCTCCTCTTGAGGTGCTTGTGGTAAGGTGGTATTCCTCTGGATTCGAAGCCAGGGACTAACCTCTCATCTCGAGTTGATTGTTGGTCCACTGAGCTCTTTCGTGTGGCTACAGTGACCTCAGAATCCCTCTAGCCTTGAAACAGTGTTCTTGGGGTTTCTCTGGAGTGCCATCAAGGAAATCAAGGCTCCTTTCATGTGTGATGTGCAACACGGAATTGCTCTGCACGCAGTGCAGGGGAATCGGGCCTCATCTCGCGGCGAGGGGGAAGTCTCATGGTTTTCCTCGAGTTGCGGCGGGAACCTGGGGTACATTCTCGAGTTAAGACGGGGATGGCCCTTCCAACCACGTGTTTGTTCAGCGACGGCAGGACTCCTGCCTAGTTGCGAGGGACAACTCGGGATTCCCCTCGAGGCTTAGCAGGGCAATTGGGACGCCTCTCCACCTGAGGCGGGAGACCAAGGGTCCCTTTCCACGTGCACAGGAATCCTGGGACTCCTATCAAGTTTCATGAGGAGTCAGGCATCGTCTCCTTTGGAGGCACTGATCTCCGCGTACCTCTGAAGTTTTCAAAGGATGTGAGGCCTCCGGTCACGATGAGGTGGGGAACTAGGTCTTTCTCTGTGGTCTCCACAGGGGATTCAGACATCCTTTCGTCTTGGGAGATGCAAGACGAGCCTGCATTCAAGTCACTGCAGGGATATCTGGCCTTATTTCGAGCCAGGGCATCGCGGTGTCCATTCCACTTGAGGCCGCAAACTCAGGGTCCCTCTCACACACATAGAGCTAAGAGAAGCCTCCTCTTGAGGTGCTTGTGGTAAGGTGGTATTCCTCTGGAGTCGAAGCCAGGGACTAACCTCTCATCTCGAGTTGATTTTTGGTCCACGGAGCTCTTTCTTGTTGCTACAGTGACCGCAGGATCCCTCTATCTTGAAACAGTGTTCTTGGGGTTTCTCTGGAGTGCCATCAAGGAAATCAAGGCTCCTTTCATGTGTGATGTGCAACACGGAATTGCTCTGCACGCAGTGCAGGGGTATCGGGCCTCATATCGCGGCGAGGGGGAAGTCTCATGGTTTTTCTCGAGTTGCGGCGGGAACCTGGGGTATATTCTCGAGTTACGACGGGGATGGCCCTTCCAACCACGTGTTTGTTCAGCGACGTCAGGACTCCTGCCTAGTTGCGAGGGACAACTCGGGATTCTCCTCGAGGCTTGGCAGGGCAATTGGGACGCCTCTCCAGCTGAGGCGGGAGACCAAGGGTCCCTTTCCACGTGCACAGGAATCCTGGGACTCCTATCAAGTTTCATGAGGAGTCAGGCATCGTCTCCTTTGGAGGCACTGATCTCCGCGTACCTCTGGAGTTTTCAAAGGATGTGAGGCCTCCGGTCGCGATGAGGTGGGGAACTAGGTCTTTCTCTGTGGTCTCCACAGGGGATTCAGACATCCTTTCATCTTGGGAGTTGCAAGACGAGCCTGCATTCAAGTCACTGCAGGGATATCCGGCCTTATTTCGAGTCAGGGCATTGCGGTGTCCATTCCACTTGAGACCGCAAACTCAGCACATAGGTAAAGCTGAGAGAAGCCTCCTCTTGAGGTGCTTGTGGTAAGGTGGTATTCCTCTGGAGTCGAAGCCAGGGACTAACCTCTCATCTCGAGTTGATTTTTGGTCCACGGAGCTCTTTCGTGTTGCTACAGTGACCTCGGGATCCCTTAACCTTGAAACAGTGTTCTTCGGGTTTCTCTGGAGTGCCATCAAGGAAATCAAGACTACTTTCATGTTTGATGTGCAACACGGAATTGCTCTGCACGCAGTGCAGGGGAATCGTGCCTCATCTCACGCCGAGGGGGAAGTCTCATGGTTTTTCTCGAGTTGCAGCGGGAACCTGGGGAATATTCTCGAGTTACGACGGGGATAGCCCTTCCACCCAGGTGTTTGTTCAGCGACGTCAGGACTCCTGCCTAGTTGCGAGGGACAACTCGGGATTCTCCTCAAGGCTTGGCAGGGCAATTGGGACGCCTCTCCAGCTGAGGCGGCAGACCAAGTATCCCTTTCCATGTGCCACAAGAATCCTGGGACTCTTATCAAGTTTCACGAGGAGTCAGGCATCGTTTCCTTTGGAGGCACTGATCTCCGCATACCTCTGGAGTTTTCAAAGGATGTGAGGCCTCCGGTCGCGATGAGGTGGGGAACGAGGTCTTTCGCTGTGGTCTCCACAGGGGATTCAGACATTCTTTCGTCTTGGGAGATGCAAGACGAGCCTGCATTCAAGTCACTTCAGGGATATGCGGCCTTATTTCGAGCCAGAGCATCGCGGTCTCCATTCCACTTGAGGCCACAAACTCAGGGTCCCTCTCACATACCTAGAGCTGAGAGAAGCCTCCTCTTGAGGTGCTTGTGGTAAGGTGGTATTCCCCTGGAGTGGAAGCCAGGGACTAACCTCTCATCTCGAGTTGATTTTTGGTCCATGGAGCTCTTTCGTGTTGCTACAGTGACCTCGGGATCCCTCTAACCTAGAAACAGTGTTCTTGGGGTTTCTCTGGAGTGCCATCAAGGAAATCAAGGCTCCTTTCATGTGTGATGTGCAACACAGAATTGCTCTGCATGCAGTGCAGGGGAATCGGGCCTCATCTCCCGGCGAGGGGGAACTCTCATGGTTTTTCTCGAGTTGCGGAGGGAACCTGGGGTATATTCTCGAGTTACGACGGGGATGGCCCTTCCACACACGTGTTTCTTCAGCGACATCAGGACTCCTGCCTAGTTGCGAGGGACAACTCGGGATTCTCCTCGAGGTCTGGCAGGGCAATTGGGACGCCTCTCCAGCTGAGGCGGGAGACCAAGAGTCCCTTTCCACGTGCCACAGGAATCCTGGGACTCCTATCAAGTTTCACGAGGAGTCAGGCATCGTCTCCTTTGGAGGCACTGATCTCCGCGTACCTCTGGAGTTTTCAAAGGATGTGAGGCCTCCGGTCGCGATGAGGTGGGGAACTAGGTCTTTCTCTGTGGTCTCCACAGGGGATTCAGACATCCTTTCATCTTGGGAGATGCAAGACGAGCCTGCATTCAAGTCACTGCAGGGATATCCGGCCTTATTTCGAGTCAGGGCATGGCAGTGTCCATTCCACTTGAGGCCGCAAAATCAGGGTCCCTCTCACATACCTAGAGCTGAGAGGAGCCTCCTCTTGAGGTGCTTGTGATAAGGTGGTATTCCTCTGGAGTCGAAGCCAGGGACTAACCTCTCATCTCGAGTTGATTTTTGTCCACGGAGCTCATTCCTGTTGCTACAGTGACCTCGGGATCCCTCTAACCTAGAAACAGTGTTCTTGGGATTTCTCTGGAGTGCCATCAAGGAAATCAAGGCTCCTTTCATGTGTGATGTACAACACGGAATTGCTCTGCACGCAGTGCAGGGGAATCAGGCCTCATCTCGTGGCGAGGGGGAAGTCTCATGGTTTTTCTCGAGTTGCGTCGGCAACCTGGGGTATATTCTCGAGTTACGACGGGGATGGCCCTTCCACACACTTGTTTGTTCAGCAACGTCAGGACTCCTGCCTAGTTGCGAGGGAAAACTCGGGATTCTCCTCGAGGCTTGGCAGGGCAATTGGGACGCCTCTCCAGCTGAGGCAGGAGACCAAGGGTCCCTTTCCACGTGCCACAGGAATCCTGGGACTCCTATCAAGTTTCACAAGGAGTCAGGCATCGTCTCCTTTGGAGGCACTGATCTCCGCGTACCTCTGGAGTTTTCACAGCATGTGAGGCCTCCGGTCGCCATGAGGTGGGGAACTAGGTCTTTCTCTGTGGTCTCCACAGGGGATTCAGACATCCTTTCATCTTGGGAGATGCAAGACGAGCCTACATTCCAGTCACTGCAGGGATATCCGGCCTTATTTCGAGTCAGGGCATCGCAGTGTCCATTCCACTTGAGGCCGCAAACTCAGGGTCCCTCTCACATACCTAGAGCTGAGAGAAGCCTCCTCTTGAGGTGCTTGTGGTAAGGTGGTATTCCTCTGGAGTCGAAGCCAGGGACTAACCTCTCATCTCGAGTTGATTTTTGGTCCATGGAGCTGTTTCGTGTTGCTCCAGTGACCTCAGGATCCCTCTAGCCTTGAAACAGTGTTCTTGGGGTTTCTCTGGAGTGTCATCAAGGAAATCAAGGCTCCTTTCATGTGTGATGTGCAACACGGAATTGCTCTGCACGCAGTGCAGGGGAATCGGGCCTCATCTCGCGGTGAGGGGGAAGTCTCATGGTTTTTCTCGAGTTGCGGTGGGAACCTGGGGTATATTCTCGAGTTACGACGGGGATGGCCCATCCACACACGTGTTTGTTCAGCGACGTCAGGACTCCTGCCTAGTTGCGAGGGACAGCTCGGGATTCTCCTCGAGGCTTGGCAGGGCAATTGGGACGCCTCTCCAGCTGAGGCGGGAGACCAAGTGTCCCTTTCCACGTGCCACAGGAATCCTGGGACTCGTATCAAGTTTCACGAGGAGTCAGGCATCGTCTCCTTTGGAGGCACTGATCTCCGCGTACCTCTGGAGTTGTCAAAGGATATGAGGCCTCCGGTCGCGATGAGGTGGGGAACTAGGTCTTTCTCTGTGGTCTCCACAGGGGATTCAGACATCCTTTCATGTTGGCAGATTCAAGACGAGCCTGCATTCAAGTCACTGCAGGGATATCCGGCCTTATTTGGAGTCAGGGCATCGCGGTGTCCATTCCACTTGAGGCCGCAAACTCAGGGTCCCTCTCACATACCTAGAGCTGAGAGAAGCCTCCTTTTGAGGTGCTTGTGGTAAGGTGGTATTCCTCTGGAGTCGAAGCCAGGGACTAACCTCTCATATCGAGTTGATTTTTGGTCCACAGAGCTCTTTCGTGTTGCTACAGTGACCTCAGGATCCCTCTAGCCTTGAAACAGTGTTCTTGGGGTTTCTCTGGAGTGCCATCAAGGAAATCAAGGCTCCTTTCATGTGTGATGTGCAACACGGAATTGCTCTGCACGCAGTGCAGGGGAATCGGGCCTCATCTCGCGGCGAGGGGGAAGTCTCATGGTTTTTCTCGAGTTGCGGCGGGAACCTGGGGTATATTCTCGAGTTACGACGGGGATGGCCCTTCCACCCACGTGTTTATTCAGCGACGACAGGACTCCTGCCTAGTTGCGAGGGACAACTCGGGATTCTCCTCGAGGCTTGGCAGGGCAATTGGGACGCCTCTCCAGCTGAGGCGGGAGACCAAGTGTCCCTTTCCACGTGCCACAGGAATCCTGGGACTCCTATCAAGTTTCCCGAGGAGTCAGGCATCGTCTCCTTTGGAGGCACTGATCTCCGCGTACTTCTGGAGTTTTCAAAGGATTTGAGGCCTCCGGTCGCGATGAGGTGGGGAACTAGGTCTTTTTCTGTGGTCTCCACAGGGGATTCGGACATCCTTTCGACTTGGGAGATGCAAGACGAGCCTGCATTCAAGTCACTGCAGGGATATCCGGCCTTATTTCGAGTCAGGGCATCGCGGTGTCCATTCCACTTGAGGCCGCAAACTCAGCACATAGCTAGAGCTGAGAGAAGCCTCCTCTTGAGGTGCTTGTGGTAAGGTGGTATTCCTCTGGATTCGAAGCCAGGGACTAACCTCTCATCTCGAGTTGATTGTTGGTCCACTGAGCTCTTTCGTGTGGCTACAGTGACCTCAGAATCCCTCTAGCCTTGAAACAGTGTTCTTGGGGTTTCTCTGGAGTGCCATCAAGGAAATCAAGGCTCCTTTCATGTGTGATGTGCAACACGGAATTGCTCTGCACGCAGTGCAGGGGAATCGGGCCTCATCTCGCGGCGAGGGGGAAGTCTCATGGTTTTCCTCGAGTTGCGGCGGGAACCTGGGGTACATTCTCGAGTTAAGACGGGGATGGCCCTTCCAACCACGTGTTTGTTCAGCGACGGCAGGACTCCTGCCTAGTTGCGAGGGACAACTCGGGATTCTCCTCGAGGCTTAGCAGGGCAATTGGGACGCCTCTCCACCTGAGGCGGGAGACCAAGGGTCCCTTTCCACGTGCACAGGAATCCTGGGACTCCTATCAAGTTTCATGAGGAGTCAGGCATCGTCTCCTTTGGAGGCACTGATCTCCGCGTACCTCTGAAGTTTTCAAAGGATGTGAGGCCTCCGGTCACGATGAGGTGGGGAACTAGGTCTTTCTCTGTGGTCTCCACAGGGGATTCAGACATCCTTTCGTCTTGGTAGATGCAAGACGAGCCTGCATTCAAGTCACTGCAGGGATATCTGGCCTTATTTCGAGCCAGGGCATCGCGGTGTCCATTCCACTTGAGGCCGCAAACTCAGGGTCCCTCTCACACACATAGAGCTAAGAGAAGCCTCCTCTTGAGGTGCTTGTGGTAAGGTGGTATTCCTCTGGAGTCGAAGCCAGGGACTAACCTCTCATCTCGAGTTGATTTTTGGTCCACGGAGCTCTTTCTTGTTGCTACAGTGACCGCAGGATCCCTCTATCTTGAAACAGTGTTCTTGGGGTTTCTCTGGAGTGCCATCAAGGAAATCAAGGCTCCTTTCATGTGTGATGTGCAACACGGAATTGCTCTGCACGCAGTGCAGGGGTATCGGGCCTCATATCGCGGCGAGGGGGAAGTCTCATGGTTTTTCTCGAGTTGCGGCGGGAACCTGGGGTATATTCTCGAGTTACGACGGGGATGGCCCTTCCAACCACGTGTTTGTTCAGCGACGTCAGGACTCCTGCCTAGTTGCGAGGGACAACTCGGGATTCTCCTCGAGGCTTGGCAGGGCAATTGGGACGCCTCTCCAGCTGAGGCGGGAGACCAAGGGTCCCTTTCCACGTGCACAGGAATCCTGGGACTCCTATCAAGTTTCATGAGGAGTCAGGCATCGTCTCCTTTGGAGGCACTGATCTCCGCGTACCTCTGGAGTTTTCAAAGGATGTGAGGCCTCCGGTCGCGATGAGGTGGGGAACTAGGTCTTTCTCTGTGGTCTCCACAGGGGATTCAGACATCCTTTCATCTTGGGAGTTGCAAGACGAGCCTGCATTCAAGTCACTGCAGGGATATCCCGCCTTATTTCGAGTCAGGGCATTGCGGTGTCCATTCCACTTGAGACCGCAAACTCAGCACATAGGTAAAGCTGAGAGAAGCCTCCTCTTGAGGTGCTTGTGGTAAGGTGGTATTCCTCTGGAGTCGAATCCAGGGACTAACCTCTCATCTCGAGTTGATTTTTGGTCCACGGAGCTCTTTCGTGTTGCTACAGTGACCTCGGGATCCCTTAACCTTGAAACAGTGTTCTTCGGGTTTCTCTGGAGTGCCATCAAGGAAATCAAGGCTCCTTTCATGTGTGATGTGCAACACAGAATTTCTCTGCACGCAGTGCAGGGGAATCGGGCCTCATCTCGCGGCGAGGGGGAACTCTCATGGTTTTTCTCGAGTTGCGGAGGGAACCTGGGGTATATTCTCGAGTTACGACGGGGATGGCCCTTCCACACACGTGTTTCTTCATTGACGTCAGGACTCCTGCGTAGTTGCGAGGGACAACTCGGGATTCTCCTCGAGGTTTGGCAGGGCAATTGGGACGCCTCTCCAGCTGAGGCGGGAGACCAAGGGTCCCTTTCCACGTGCCACAGGAATCTTGGGACTCCTATCAAGTTTCACGAGGAGTCAGGCATCGTCTCCTTTGGAGGCACTTATCTCCGTGTACCTCTGGAGTTTTCAAAAGATGTGAGGCCTCCGATCGCCATGAGGTGGGGAACTAGGTCTTTCTCTGTGGTCTCCACAGGGGATTCAGACATCCTTTCATCTTGGGAGATGCAAGACGAGCCTGCATTCAAGTCACTGCAGGGATATCCGGCCTTATTTCGCGTTAGGGCATCGCGGTGTCCATTCCATTTGAGGCCGCAAAATCAGGGTCCCTCTCACATACCTAGAGCTGAGAGAAGCCTCCTCTTGAGGTGCTTGTGGTAAGGTGGTATTACTCTGGAGTCGAAGCCAGGGACTAACCTCTCATCTCGAGTTGATTGTTGGTCCATGGAGCTCTTTCCTGTTGCTACAGTGACCTCAGGATCCCTCTAGCCTTGAAACAGTGTTCTTGGGGTTTCTCTGGAGTGCCATCAAGGAAATCAAGGCTCCTTTCATGTGTGATGTGCAACACGGAATTGCTCTGCACGCAGTGCAGGGGAATCGGGCCTTATCTCGCGGCGAGGGGGAAGTCTCATGGTTTTTCTTGAGTTGCGGCGGGAACCTGGGGTATATTCTCGAGTTATGACGGGGATGGCCCTTCCACACACGTGTTTCTTCAGCGACGTCAGGACTCCTGCCTAGTTGCGAGGGACAATTCGGGATTCTCCTCGAGGCTTGGCAGGGCAATTGGGACGCCTCTCCAGCTGAGGCGGGAGACAAAGTGTCCCTTTCCACGTGCCACAGGAATCCTGGGACTCCTATGAAGTTTCACGAGGAGTCAGGCATCGTCTCCTTTGGAGGCACTGATCTCCGCGTAACTCTGGAGTTTTCAAAGGATGTGAGGCCTCCGGTCGCCATGAGGTGGGGAACTAGGTCTTTCTCTGTGGTCTCCACAGGGGATTCAGACATCCTTTCATCTTGGGAGATGCAAGACGAGCCTGCATTCAAGTCACTGCAGGGATATCCGGCCTTATTTCGCGTCAGGGCATCGCGGTGTCCATTCCACTTGAGGCCGCAAACTCAGGGTCCCTCTCACATACCTAGAGCTGAGAGAAGCCTCCTATTGAGGTGCTTGTGGTAAGGTGGCATTCCTCTGGAGTCGAAGCCAGGGACTAACCTCTCATCTCGAGTTGATTTTTGGTCCACGGAGCTCTTTCGTGTTGCTACAGTGACCTAAGGATCCCTCTAGCCTTGAAACTGTGTTCTTGGGATTTCTCTGGAGTGCCATCAAGGAAATCAAGACTACTTTCATGTTTGATGTGCAACACGGAATTGCTCTGCACGCAGTGCAGGGGAATCGTGCCTCATCTCACGCCGAGGGGGAAGTCTCATGGTTTTTCTCGAGTTGCAGCGGGAACCTGGGGAATATTCTCGAGTTACGACGGGGATAGCCCTTCCACCCAGGTGTTTGTTCAGCGACGTCAGGACTCCTGCCTAGTTGCGAGGGACAACTCGGGATTCTCCTCAAGGCTTGGCAGGGCAATTGGGACGCCTCTCCAGCTGAGGCGGCAGACCAAGTATCCCTTTCCATGTGCCACAAGAATCCTGGGACTCTTATCAAGTTTCACGAGGAGTCAGGCATCGTCTCCTTTGGAGGCACTGATCTCCGCGTACCTCTGGAGTTTTCAAAGGATGTGAGGCCTCCGGTCGCGATGAGGTGGGGAACGAGGTCTTTCGCTGTGGTCTCCACAGGGGATTCAGACATTCTTTCGTCTTGGGAGATGCAAGACGAGCCTGCATTCAAGTCACTTCAGGGATATGCGGCCTTATTTCGAGCCAGAGCATCGCGGTCTCCATTCCACTTGAGGCCACAAACTCAGGGTCCCTCTCACATACCTAGAGCTGAGAGAAGCCTCCTCTTGAGGTGCTTGTGGTAAGGTGGTATTCCCCTGGAGTGGAAGCCAGGGACTAACCTCTCATCTCGAGTTGATTTTTGGTCCATGGAGCTCTTTCGTGTTGCTACAGTGACCTCGGGATCCCTCTAACCTAGAAACAGTGTTCTTGGGGTTTCTCTGGAGTGCCATCAAGGAAATCAAGGCTCCTTTCATGTGTGATGTGCAACACAGAATTGCTCTGCATGCAGTGCAGGGGAATCGGGCCTCATCTCCCGGCGAGGGGGAACTCTCATGGTTTTTCTCGAGTTGCGGAGGGAACCTGGGGTATATTCTCGAGTTACGACGGGGATGGCCCTTCCACACACGTGTTTCTTCAGCGACATCAGGACTCCTGCCTAGTTGCGAGGGACAACTCGGGATTCTCCTCGAGGTCTGGCAGGGCAATTGGGACGCCTCTCCAGCTGAGGCGGGAGACCAAGAGTCCCTTTCCACGTGCCACAGGAATCCTGGGACTCCTATCAAGTTTCACGAGGAGTCAGGCATCGTCTCCTTTGGAGGCACTGATCTCCGCGTACCTCTGGAGTTTTCAAAGGATGTGAGGCCTCCGGTCGCGATGAGGTGGGGAACTAGGTCTTTCTCTGTGGTCTCCACAGGGGATTCAGACATCCTTTCATCTTCGGAGATGCAAGACGAGCCTGCATTCAAGTCACTGCAGGGATATCCGGCCTTATTTCGAGTCAGGGCATGGCAGTGTCCATTCCACTTGAGGCCGCAAAATCAGGGTCCCTCTCACATACCTAGAGCTGAGAGGAGCCTCCTCTTGAGGTGCTTGTGATAAGGTGGTATTCCTCTGGAGTCGAAGCCAGGGACTAACCTCTCATCTCGAGTTGATTTTTGTCCACGGAGCTCATTCCTGTTGCTACAGTGACCTCGGGATCCCTCTAACCTAGAAACAGTGTTCTTGGGATTTCTCTGGAGTGCCATCAAGGAAATCAAGGCTCCTTTCATGTGTGATGTACAACACGGAATTGCTCTGCACGCAGTGCAGGGGAATCAGGCCTCATCTCGCGGCGAGGGGGAAGTCTCATGGTTTTTCTCGAGTTGCGTCGGCAACCTGGGGTATATTCTCGAGTTACGACGGGGATGGCCCTTCCACACACGTGTTTCTTCAGCGACGTCAGGACTCCTGCCTAGTTGCGAGGGAAAACTCGGGATTCTCCTCGAGGCTTGGCAGGGCAATTGGGACGCCTCTCCAGCTGAGGCAGGAGACCAAGGGTCCCTTTCCACGTGCCACAGGAATCCTGGGACTCCTATCAAGTTTCACGAGGAGTCAGGCATCGTCTCCTTTGGAGGCACTGATCTCCGCATACCTCTGGAGTTTTCAAAGGATGTGAGGCCTCCGGTCGCGATGAGGTGGGAATCTAGGTCTTTCTCTGAGGTCTCCACAGGGGATTCAGACATTCGTTCATTTTGGGAGATGCAAGACGAGCCTGCATTCAAGTCACTACAGGGATATCCGGCCTTATTTCCAGTCAGGGCATCGCGGTGTCCATTCCACTTGAGGCCGCAAACTCAGGGTCCCTCTCACATACCTAGAGCTGAGAGAAGCCTCCTCTTGAGGTGCTTGTGGTAAGGTGGTATTCCTCTGGAGTCGAAGCCAGGGACTAACCTCTCATCTCGAGTTGATTTTTGGTCCACGGAGCTCTTTCGTGTTGCTACAGTGACCTCAGGATCCCTCTAGCCTTGAAACAGTGTTCTTGGGGTTTCTCTGGAGTGCCATCAAGGAAATTAAGGCTCCTTTCATGTGTGATGTGCAACACGGAATTGCTCTGCACGCAGTGCAGGGGAATCGGGCCTCATCTCGCGGCGAGGGGGAAGTCTCATGGTTTTTCTCGAGTTGCGGCGGGAACCTGGGGTATATTCTCGAGTTACGACGGGGATGGCCCTTCCACCCACGTGTTTGTTCAGCGACGACAGGACTCCTGCCTAGTTGCGAGGGACAACTCGGGATTCTCCTCGAGGCTTGGCAGGGCAATTGGGACGCCTCTCCAGCTGAGGCGGGAGACCAAGTGTCCCTTTCCACGTGCCACAGGAATCCTGGGACTCCTATCAAGTTTCCCGAGGAGTCAGGCATCGTCTCCTTTGGAGGCACTGATCTCCGCGTACTTCTGGAGTTTTCAAAGGATTTGAGGCCTCCGGTCGCGATGAGGTGGGGAACTAGGTCTTTTTCTGTGGTCTCCACAGGGGATTCAGACATCCTTTCGACTTGGGAGATGCAAGACGAGCCTGCATTCAAGTCACTGCAGGGATATCCGGCCTTATTTCGAGTCAGGGCATCGCGGTGTCCATTCCACTTGAGGCCGCAAACTCAGCACATAGCTAGAGCTGAGAGAAGCCTCCTCTTGAGGTGCTTGTGGTAAGGTGGTATTCCTCTGGATTCGAAGCCAGGGACTAACCTCTCATCTCGAGTTGATTGTTGGTCCACTGAGCTCTTTCGTGTGGCTACAGTGACCTCAGAATCCCTCTAGCCTTGAAACAGTGTTCTTGGGGTTTCTCTGGAGTGCCATCAAGGAAATCAAGGCTCCTTTCATGTGTGATGTGCAACACGGAATTGCTCTGCACGCAGTGCAGGGGAATCGGGCCTCATCTCGCGGCGAGGGGGAAGTCTCATGGTTTTCCTCGAGTTGCGGCGGGAACCTGGGGTACATTCTCGAGTTAAGACGGGGATGGCCCTTCCAACCACGTGTTTGTTCAGCGACGGCAGGACTCCTGCCTAGTTGCGAGGGACAACTCGGGATTCTCCTCGAGGCTTAGCAGGGCAATTGGGACGCCTCTCCACCTGAGGCGGGAGACCAAGGGTCCCTTTCCACGTGCACAGGAATCCTGGGTCTCCTATCAAGTTTCATGAGGAGTCAGGCATCGTCTCCTTTGGAGGCACTGATCTCCGCGTACCTCTGAAGTTTTCAAAGGATGTGAGGCCTCCGGTCACGATGAGGTGGGGAACTAGGTCTTTCTCTGTGGTCTCCACAGGGGATTCAGACATCCTTTCGTCTTGGTAGATGCAAGACGAGCCTGCATTCAAGTCACTGCAGGGATATCTGGCCTTATTTCGAGCCAGGGCATCGCGGTGTCCATTCCACTTGAGGCCGCAAACTCAGGGTCCCTCTCACACACATAGAGCTAAGAGAAGCCTCCTCTTGAGGTGCTTGTGGTAAGCTGGTATTCCTCTGGAGTCGAAGCCAGAGACTAACCTCTCATCTCGAGTTGATTTTTGGTCCACGGAGCTCTTTCGTGTTGCTACAGTGACCTCGGGATCCCTTAACCTTGAAACAGTGTTCTTCAGGTTTCTCTGGAGTGCCATCAAGGAAATCAAGGCTCCTTTCATGTGTGATGTGCAACACAGAATTTCTCTGCACGCAGTGCAGGGGAATCGGGCCTCATCTCGCGGCGAGGGGGAACTCTCATGGTTTTTCTCGAGTTGCGGAGGGAACCTGGGGTATATTCCCGAGTTACGACGGGGATGGCCCTTCCACACACGTGTTTCTTCAGCGACGTCAGGACTCCTGCGTAGTTGCGAGGGACAACTCGGGATTCTTCTCGAGGCTTGGCAGGGCAATTGGGACGCCTCTCCAGCTGAGGCGGGAGACCAAGGGTCGCTTTCCACGTGCCACAGGAATCCTGGGACTCCTATCAAGTTTCACGAGGAGTCAGGCATCGTCTCCTTTGGAGGCACTGATCTCCGGGTACCTCTGGAGTTTTCAAAGGATGTGAGGCCTCCGGTCGCGAAGAGGTGGGGAACTAGGTCATTCTCTGTGGTCTCCACTGGGGATTCAGACATCCTTTCGTCTTGGGAGATGCAAGACGAGCCTGCATTCAAGTCACTGCAGGGATATCCGGCCTTATTTCGAGTCAGGGCATCGCGGTGTCCATTCCACTTGAGGCCGCAAACTCAGGGTCCCTCTCACATACCTAGAGCTGAGAGAAGCCTCCTCTTGAGGTGCTTGTGGTAAGGTGGTATTCCTCTGGAGTCGAAGCCAGGGACTAACCTCTCATCTCGAGTTGATTCATGGTCCACGGAGCTCTTTCGTGCTGCTACAGGGACCTCAGGATCCCTCCAGCCTTGAAACAGTGTTCTTGGGGTTTCTCTGGAGTGCCATCAAGGAAATCAAGGCTCCTTTCATGTGTGATGTGCAACACGGAATTGCTCTGCACGCACTGCAGGGAAATCGGGCCTCATCTCGCGGCGAGGGGGAAGTCTCATGGTTTTTCTCGAGTTGCGGCGGGAACCTGGGGTATATTCTCGAGTTACGACGGGGATGGCCCTTCCACCCACGTGTTTGTTCAGCGACGTCAGGACTTCTGTCTAGATGCGAGGGACAACTCGGGATTCTCCTCAAGGCTTGGCAGGGCATTTGGGACGCCTCTCCAGCTGAGGTGGGAGACCAAGGGTCCCTTTCCACGTGCCACAGGAATCCTGGGACTCCTATCAAGTTTCACGAGGAGTCAGGTATCGTCTCCTTTGGAGGCACTGATCTCCGCGTACCTCTGCAGTTTTCAAAGGATGTGAGGCCTCCGATCGCGATGAGGTGGGGAACAAGGTCTTTCTCTGTGGTCTCCACAGGGGATTCAGACATCCTTTCGTCTTGGGAGATGCAGGACGAGCCTGCATTCAAGTCACTGCAGGGATATCCGGCCTTATTTCGAGTCAGGGCATCGCGGTGTCCATTCCACTTGAGGCCGCAAACTCAGGGTCCCTCTCACATAGCTAGAGCTGAGAGAAGCCTCCTCTTGTGGTGCTTGTGGTAAGGTGGTATTCCTCTGGAGTCGAAGCCAGGGACTAACCTCTCATCTCGAGTTGATTTTTGGTCCACGATACTCTTTCGTGTTGCTACAGTGACCTCAGGATCCCTCAACCTTGAAACAGTGTTCTTGGGGTTTCTCTGGAATGCCATCGAAGAAATCAAGGCTCCTTTCATGTGTCATGTGCAACACGGAATTGCTCTGCACGCAGTGCAGGGGAATCGGGCCTCATCTCTTGGCGAGGGGGAAGTCTCATGGTTTTTCTCGAGTTGCGGCGGGAACCTGGGGTATATTCTCGAGTTACGACGGGGATGGCCCTTCCACACACGTGTTAGTTCAGCGACGGCAGGACTCCTGCCTAGCTGTGAGGGACAACTCGGGATTCTCCTCGAGGCTTGGCAGGGCAATTGGGACGCCTCTCCAGCTGAGGCGGGAGACCAAGGGTACCTTTCCACGTGCCACAGGAATCCTGGGACTCCTATCAAGTTTCACGAGTAATCAGGCATCGTCTCTTTTGGAGGCACTGATCTCCGCGTACCTCTGGAGTTTTCAAAGGATGTGAGGACTCAGGTCGCGATGAGGTGGGGAACTAGGTATTTCTCTGTGGTCTCCACTGGGGATTCAGACATCCTTTCGTCTTGGGAGATGCAAGACGAGCCTGCATTCAAGTCACTGCAGGGATATCCCGCCTTATTTCGAGTCAGGGCATCGCGGTGTCCATTCCACTTGAGGCCGCAAACTCAGGGTCCCTCTCACATACATAGAGCTGAGAGAAGCCTCCTCTTGACGTGCTTGTGGTAAGGTGGTATTCCTCTGGAGTCGAAGCCAGGGACTAACCTCTCATCTCGAGTTGATTTTTGGTCCACGGAGCTCTTTCGTGTTGCTACAGTGACCTCAGGATCCCTCTAGCCTTGAAACAGTGTTCTTGGGGTTTCTCTGGAGTGCCATCAAGGAAATCAAGGCTCCTTTCATGTGTCATGTGCAAGACGGAATTGCTCTGCACGCAGTGCAGGGGAATCGGGCCTCATCTCGCGGCGAGGGGGAAGTCTCATGGTTTTTCTCGAGTTGCGGCGGGAACCTGGGGTATATTCTCGAGTTACGACGGGGATGGCCCTTCCACCCACGTGTTTGTTCAGCGACGTCAGGACTTCTGTCTAGATGCGAGGGACAACTCGGGATTCTCCTCGAGGCTTGGCAGAGCATTTGGGACGCCTCTCCAGCTGAGGTGGGAGACCAAGTGTCCCTTTCCACGTGCCACAGGAATCCTGGGACTCCTATCAAGTTTCACGAGGAGTCAGGTATCGTCTCCTTTGGAGGCACTGATCTCCGCGTACCTCTGCAGTTTTCAAAGGATGTGAGGCCTCCGATCGCGATGAGGTGGGGAACAAGGTCTTTCTCTGTGGTCTCCACAGGGGATTCAGACATCCTTTTGTCTTGGGATATGCAAGACGAGCCTGCATTCAAGTCACTTCAGGGATATCCGGCCTTATTTCGAGTCAGGGCATCGCGGTCTCCATTCCACTTGAGGCCGCAAACTCAGGGTCCCTCTCACATAACTAGAGCTGAGAGAAGCCTCCTCTTGAGGTGCTTGTGGTAAGGTGGTATTCCTCTGGAGTCGAAGCCAGGGACTAACCTCTCATCTCGAGTTGATTTGTGGTCCACGAAACTCTTTCGTGTTGCTACAGTGACCTCAGGATCCCTCAACCTTGAAACAGTGTTCTTGGGGTTTCTCTGGAGTGCCATCAATGAAATCAAGGCTCCTTTCATGTGTGATGTGCAACACGGAATTGCTCTGCACGCAGTGCAGGGGAATCGGGCCTCATCTCGCGGCGAGGGGGAAGTCTCATGGTTTTTCTCGAGTTGCGGCGGGAACCTGGGGTATATTCTCGAGTTACGACGGGGATGGCCTTCCACGCACGTGTTTGTTCAGCGACGTCAGGACTCCTGCCTAGTTGCGAGGGACAACTCGGGATTCTCCTCGAGGCTTTGCAGGGCAATTGGGACACCTCTCCAGCTGAGGTGGGAGACCAAGGGTTCCTTTCCACGTGCCACAAGAATCCTGGGACTCCTATCAAGTTTCACGAGGAGTCAGGCATCGTCTCCTTTGGAGGCACTGATCTCCGCGTACCTCTGGAGTTTTCAAAGGATGTGAGGCCTCCGGTCGCGATGAGGTGGGGAACTAGGTCTTTTTCTGTGGTCTCCACAGGGCACTCAGACATCCTTTCGTCTTGGGAGATGCAAGATGAGCCTGCATTCAAGTCACTGCAGGGATATCCGGCCTTATTCGCGTCAGGGAATCGCGGTGTCCATTCCACTTGAGGCCGCAAACTCAGGGTCCCTCTCACATACATAGAGCTGAGAGAAGCCTCCTCTTGAGGTGCTTATGGTAACGTGGTATTCCTCTGGAGTCGACGCCAGGGACTAACCTTTCATCTCGAGTTGATTTTTGGTCCACGGAGCTCTTTCTTGTTGCTACAGTGACCTCAGGATCCCTCAACCTTGAAACAGTGTTCTTGGGGTTTCTCTGGAGTGCCATCAAGGAAATCAAGGCTCCTTTCATGTGTGATGTGCAACACAGAGTTGCTCTGCACGCAGTGTAGGGGAATCGGGCCTCATCTCTTGGCGAGGGGGAAGTCTCATGGTTTTTCTCGAGTTGCGGCGGGAACCTGCGGTATATTCTCGAGTTAAGACGGGGATGGCCCTTCCACACACGTGTTTGTTCAGCGACGGCAGGACTCCTGCCTAGTTGCGAGGGACAGCTCGGGATTCTCCTCGAGGCTTGGCAGGGCAATTGGGACGCTTCTCCAGCTGAGGCGGGAGACCAAGTGTCCCTTTCCACGTGCCACAGTAATCCTGGGACTCCTATCAAGTTTCACGAGGAGTCAGGCATCGTCTCCTTTGAAGGCACTGATCTCCGCATACCTCTGGAGTTTTCAAAGGATGTGAGGACTCCGGTCGCGATGAGGTGGGGAACTAGGTCATTCTCTGTGGTCTCCACAGGGGATTCAGACATCCTTTCGTCTTGGGAGATGCAAGACGAGCCTGCATTCAAGTCACTGCAGGGATATCCGGCCTTATTCGCGTCAGGGAATCGCGGTGTCCATTCCACTTGAGGCCGCAAACTCAGGGTCCCTCTCACATACATAGAGCTGAGAGAAGCCTCCTCTTGTGGTGCTTGTGGTAAGGTGGTATTCCTCTGGAGTCGAAGCCAGGGACTAACCTCTCATCTCGAGTTGATTTTTGGTCCACGGAGCTCTTTCGTGTTGCTACAGTGACCTCAGGATCCCTCAACCTTGAAACAGTGTTCTTGGGGTTTCTCTGGAATGCCATTAAGGAAATCAAGGCTCCTTTCATGTGTCATGTGCAACACGGAATTGCTCTGCACGCAGTGCAGGGGAATCGGGCCTCATCTCGCGGCGAGGGGGAAGTCTCATGGTTTTTCTCGAGTTGCGGCGGGAACCTGGGGTATATTCTCGAGTTACGACGGGGATGGCCCTTCCACACACGTGTTAGTTCAGCGACGGCAGGACTCCTGCCTAGTTGTGAGGGAAAACTCGGGATTCTCCTCGAGGCTTGGCAGGGCAATTGGGACGCCTCTCCAGCTGAGGCGGGAGACCAAGGGTCCCTTTCCACGTGCCACAGGAATCCTGGGACTCCTATCAAGTTTCACGAGGAGTCAGGCATCGTCTCTATTGGAGGCACTGATTTCCGCGTACCTCTGGAGTTTTCAAAGGATGTGAGGCCTCAGGTCGCGATGAGGTGGGGAACTAGGTCTTTCTCTGTGGTCTCCACTGGGGATTCAGACATCCTTTCGTCTTGGGAGATGCAAGACGAGCCTGCATTCAAGTCACTGCAGGGATATCCCGCCTTATTTCGAGTCAGGGCATCACGGTCTCCATTCCACTTGAGGCCGCAAACTCAGGGTCCCTCTCACATACCTAGAGCTGAGAGAAGCCTCCTCTTGAAGTGCTTGTGATAAGGTGGTATTCCTCTGGAGTCAAAGCCAGGGACTAACCTCTCATCTCGAGTTGATTCATGGTCCACGGAGCTCTTTCGTGCTGCTACAGGGACCTCAGGATCCCTCCAGCCTTTAAACAGTGTTCTTGGGGTTTCTCTGGAGTGCCATCAAGGAAATCAAGGCTCCTTTCATGTGTGATGTGCAACACGGAATTGCTTTGCACGCAGTGCAGGGTAATCGGGCCTCATCTCACGGCGAGGGTGAAGTCTCATGGTTTTTCTCGAGTTGCGGCGGGAACCTGGGGTATATTCTCGAGTTACGACGGGGATGGCCCTTCCACACACGTGTTTGTTCAGCGACGTCAGGACTCCTGCCTAGTTGCGAGGGACAACTCGGGATTCTCCTCAAGGCTTGGCAGGGCAATTGGGACGCCTCTCCAGCTGAGGCGGGAGACCAAGGGTTCCTTTCCACGTGCCACAGGAATCCTGGGACTCCTATCAAGTTTCACGAGGAGTCAGGCATCGTCTCCTTTGGAGGCACTGATCTCCGCGTACCTCTGGAGTTTTCAAAGGATGTGAGGCCTCCGGTCGCGATGAGGTGGGGAACTAGGTCTTTCTCTGTGGTCTCCACAGGGGATTCAGACATCCTTTCGTCTTGGGAGATGCAAGACGAGCCTGCATTCAAGTCACTGCAGGGATATCCGGCCTTATTATGAGTCACGGCATCGCTGTCTCCATTCCACTTGAGGCCGCAAACTAAGGGTCCCTCTCACATACATAGAGCTGAGAGAAGCCTCCTCTTGAGGTGCTTGTGGTAAGGTGGTATTCCTCTGGAGTCGAAGCCAGGGACTAACCTCTCATCTCGAGTTGATTTTTGGTCCACGGAGCTCTTTCGTATTGCTACAGTGACCTCAGGATCCCTCAACCTTGAAGCAGTGTTCTTGGGGTTTCTCTGGAGTGCCATCAAGGAAATCAAGGCTCCTTTCATGTTTGATGTGCAACACAGAGTTGCTCTGCACGCAGTGCAGGGGAATCGGGCCTCATCTCGCGGCGAGGGGGAAGTCTCATGGTTTTTCTCGAGTTGCGGCGGGAACCTGCGGTATATTCTCGAGTTAAGACGGGGATGGCCCTTCCACACACGTGTTTGTTCAGCGGCGGCAGGACTCCTGCCTAGTTGCGAGGGACAACTCGGGATTCTCTTCGAGGCTTGGCAGGGCAATTGGGACGCCTCTCCAGCTGAGGCGGGAGACCAAGGGTCGCTTTCCACGTGCCACAGGAATCCTGGGACTCCTATCAAGTTTCACGAGGAGTCAGGCATCGTCTCCTTTGGAGGCACTGATCTCCGGGTACCTCTGGAGTTTTCAAAGGATGTGAGGCCTCCGGTCGCGATGAGGTGGGGAACTAGGTCATTTTCTGTGGTCTCCACAGGGGATTCAGACATCCTTTCGTCTTGGGAGATGCAAGACGAGCCAGCATTCAAGTCACTGCAGGGATATCCGGCCTTATTTCGCGTCAGGGAATCGCGGTGTCCATTCCACTTGAGGCCGCAAACTCAGGTTCCCTCTCACATAGCTAGAGCTGAGAGAAGCCTCCTCTTGAAGTGCTTGTGGCAAGGTGGTATTCCTCTGGAGTCGAAGCCAGGGACTAACCTCTCATCTCGAGTTGATTTGTGGTCCACGAAACTCTTTCGTGTTGCTACAGTGACCTCAGGATCCCTCAACCTTGAAACAGTGTTCTTGGGGTTTCTCTGGAGTGCCATCAAGGAAATCAAGGCTCCTTTCATGTGTGATGTGCAAGACGGAATTGCTCTGCACGCAGTGCAGGGGAATCGGGCCTCATCTCGCGGCGAGGGGGAAGTCTCATGGTTTTTCTCGAGTTGCGGCGGGAACCTGGGGTATATTCTCGAGTTACGACGGGGATGGCCTTCCACGCACGTGTTTGTTCAGCGACGTCAGGACTCCTGCCTAGTTGCGAGGGACAACTCGGGATTCTCCTCGAGGCTTGGCAGGGCAATTGGGACACCTCTCCAGCTGAGGTGGGAGACCAAGGGTTCCTTTCCACGTGCCACAAGAATCCTGGGACTCCTATCAAGTTTCACGAGGAGTCAGGCATCGTCTCCTTTGGAGGCACTGATCTCCGCGTACCTCTGGAGTTTTCAAAGGATGTGAGGCCTCCGGTCGCGATGAGGTGGGGAACTAGGTCTTTCTCTGTGGTCTCCACAGGGCACTCAGACATCCTTTCGTCTTGGGAGATGCAAGATGAGCCTGCATTCAAGTCACTGCAGGGATATCCGGCCTTATTCGCGTCAGGGAATCGCGGTGTCCATTCCACTTGAGGCCGCAAACTCAGGGTCCCTCTCACATACATAGAGCTGAGAGAAGCCTCCTCTTGAGGTGCTTATGGTAACGTGGTATTCCTCTGGAGTCGACGCCAGGGACTAACCTTTCATCTCGAGTTGATTTTTGGTCCACGGAGCTCTTTCTTGTTGCTACAGTGACCTCAGGATCCCTCAACCTTGAAACAGTGTTCTTGGGGTTTCTCTGGAGTGCCATCAAGGAAATCAAGGCTCCTTTCATGTGTGATGTGCAACACAGAGTTGCTCTGCACGCAGTGTAGGGGAATCGGGCCTCATCTCTTGGCGAGGGGGAAGTCTCATGGTTTTTCTCGAGTTGCGGCGGGAACCTGCGGTATATTCTCGAGTTAAGACGGGGATGGCCCTTCCACACACGTGTTTGTTCAGCGACGGCAGGACTCCTGCCTAGTTGCGAGGGACAGCTCGGGATTCTCCTCGAGGCTTGGCAGGGCAATTGGGACGCTTCTCCAGCTGAGGCGGGAGACCAAGTGTCCCTTTCCACGTGCCACAGTAATCCTGGGACTCCTATCAAGTTTCACGAGGAGTCAGGCATCGTCTCCTTTGAAGGCACTGATCTCCGCATACCTCTGGAGTTTTCAAAGGATGTGAGGACTCCGGTCGCGATGAGGTGGGGAACTAGGTCATTCTCTGTGGTCTCCACAGGGGATTCAGACATCCTTTCGTCTTGGGAGATGCAAGACGAGCCTGCATTCAAGTCACTGCAGGGATATCCGGCCTTATTCGCGTCAGGGAATCGCGGTGTCCATTCCACTTGAGGCCGCAAACTCAGGGTCCCTCTCACATACATAGAGCTGAGAGAAGCCTCCTCTTGTGGTGCTTGTGGTAAGGTGGTATTCCTCTGGAGTCGAAGCCAGGGACTAACCTCTCATCTCGAGTTGATTTTTGGTCCACGGAGCTCTTTCGTGTTGCTACAGTGAGCTCAGGATCCCTCAACCTTGAAACAGTGTTCTTGGGGTTTCTCTGGAATGCCATTAAGGAAATCAAGGCTCCTTTCATGTGTCATGTGCAACACGGAATTGCTCTGCACGCAGTGCAGGGGAATCGGGCCTCATCTCGCGGCGAGGGGGAAGTCTCATGGTTTTTCTCGAGTTGCGGCGGGAACCTGGGGTATATTCTCGAGTTACGACGGGGATGGCCCTTCCACACACGTGTTAGTTCAGCGACGGCAGGACTCCTGCCTAGTTGTGAGGGACAACTCGGGATTCTCCTCGAGGCTTGGCAGGGCAATTGGGACGCCTCTCCAGCTGAGGCGGGAGACCAAGGGTCCCTTTCCACGTGCCACAGGAATCCTGGGACTCCTATCAAGTTTCACGAGGAGTCAGGCATCGTCTCTATTGGAGGCACTGATTTCCGCGTACCTCTGGAGTTTTCAAAGGATGTGAGGCCTCAGGTCGCGATGAGGTGGGGAACTAGGTCTTTCTCTGTGGTCTCCACTGGGGATTCAGACATCCTTTCGTCTTGGGAGATGCAAGACGAGCCTGCATTCAAGTCACTGCAGGGATATCCCGCCTTATTTCGAGTCAGGGCATCACGGTCTCCATTCCACTTGAGGCCGCAAACTCACGGTCCCCCTCACATACCTAGAGCTGAGAGAAGCCTCCTCTTGAAGTGCTTGTGATAAGGTGGTATTCCTCTGGAGTCAAAGCCAGGGACTAACCTCTCATCTCGAGTTGATTCATGGTCCACGGAGCTCTTTCGTGCTGCTACAGGGACCTCAGGATCCCTCCAGCCTTTAAACAGTGTTCTTGGGGTTTCTCTGGAGTGCCATCAAGGAAATCAAGGCTCCTTTCATGTGTGATGTGCAACACGGAATTGCTTTGCACGCAGTGCAGGGTAATCGGGCCTCATCTCACGGCGAGGGTGAAGTCTCATGGTTTTTCTCGAGTTGCGGCGGGAACCTGGGGTATATTCTCGAGTTACGACGGGGATGGCCCTTCCACACACGTGTTTGTTCAGCGACGTCAGGACTCCTGCCTAGTTGCGAGGGACAACTCGGGATTCTCCTCAAGGCTTGGCAGGGCAATTGGGACGCCTCTCCAGCTGAGGCGGGAGACCAAGGGTTCCTTTCCACGTGCCACAGGAATCCTGGGACTCCTATCAAGTTTCACGAGGAGTCAGGCATCGTCTCCTTTGGAGGCACTGATCTCCGCGTACCTCTGGAGTTTTCAAAGGATGTGAGGCCTCCGGTCGCGATGAGGTGGGGAACTAGGTCTTTCTCTGTGGTCTCCACAGGGGATTCAGACATCCTTTCGTCTTGGGAGATGCAAGACGAGCCTGCATTCAAGTCACTGCAGGGATATCCGGCCTTATTATGAGTCACGGCATCGCTGTCTCCATTCCACTTGAGGCCGCAAACTAAGGGTCCCTCTCACATACATAGAGCTGAGAGAAGCCTCCTCTTGAGGTGCTTGTGGTAAGGTGGTATTCCTCTGGAGTCGAAGCCAGGGACTAACCTCTCATCTCGAGTTGATTTTTGGTCCACGGAGCTCTTTCGTATTGCTACAGTGACCTCAGGATCCCTCAACCTTGAAGCAGTGTTCTTGGGGTTTCTCTGGAGTGCCATCAAGGAAATCAAGGCTCCTTTCATGTTTGATGTGCAACACAGAGTTGCTCTGCACGCAGTGCAGGGGAATCGGGCCTCATCTCGCGGCGAGGGGGAAGTCTCATGGTTTTTCTCGAGTTGCGGCGGGAACCTGCGGTATATTCTCGAGTTACGACGGGGATGGCCCTTCCACACACGTGTTTGTTCAGCGGCGGCAGGACTCCTGCCTAGTTGCGAGGGACAACTCGGGATTCTCTTCGAGGCTTGGCAGGGCAATTGGGACGCCTCTCCAGCTGAGGCGGGAGACCAAGGGTCGCTTTCCACGTGCCACAGGAATCCTGGGACTCCTATCAAGTTTCACGAGGAGTCAGGCATCGTCTCCTTTGGAGGCACTGATCTCCGGGTACCTCTGGAGTTTTCAAAGGATGTGAGGCCTCCGGTCGCGATGAGGTGGGGAACTAGGTCATTTTCTGTGGTCTCCACAGGGGATTCAGACATCCTTTCGTCTTGGGAGATGCAAGACGAGCCAGCATTCAAGTCACTGCAGGGATATCCGGCCTTATTTCGCGTCAGGGAATCGCGGTGTCCATTCCACTTGAGGCCGCAAACTCAGGTTCCCTCTCACATAGCTAGAGCTGAGAGAAGCCTCCTCTTGAAGTGCTTGTGGCAAGGTGGTATTCCTCTGGAGTCGAAGCCAGGGACTAACCTCTCATCTCGAGTTGATTTGTGGTCCACGAAACTCTTTCGTGTTGCTACAGTGACCTCAGGATCCCTCAACCTTGAAACAGTGTTCTTGGGGTTTCTCTGGAGTGCCATCAAGGAAATCAAGGCTCCTTTCATGTGTGATGTGCAAGACGGAATTGCTCTGCACGCAGTGCAGGGGAATCGGGCCTCATCTCGCGGCGAGGGGGAAGTCTCATGGTTTTTCTCGAGTTGCGGCGGGAACCTGGGGTATATTCTCGAGTTACGACGGGGATGGCCCTTTCACACACCTGTTTGTTCAGCGACGTCAGGACTCCTGCCTAGTTGCGAGGGACAACTCGGGATTCTCCTCGAGGCTTGGCAGGGCAATTGGGACACCTCTCCAGCTGAGGTGGGAGACCAAGGGTTCCTTTCCACGTGCCACAAGAATCCTGGGACTCCTATCAAGTTTCACGAGGAGTCAGGCATCGTCTCCTTTGGAGGCACTGATCTCCGCGTACCTCTGGAGTTTTCAAAGGATGTGAGGCCTCCGGTCGCGATGAGGTGGGGAACTAGGTCTTTCTCTGTGGTCTCCACAGGGCACTCAGACATCCTTTCGTCTTGGGAGATGCAAGATGAGCCTGCATTCAAGTCACTGCAGGGATATCCGGCCTTATTCGCGTCAGGGAATCGCGGTCTCCATTCCACTTGAGGCCGCAAATTCAGGGTCCCTCTCACATACATAGAGCTGAGAGAAGCCTCCTCTTGAGGTGCTTGTGGTAACGTGGTATTCCTCTGGAGTCGACGCCAGGGACTAACCTTTCATCTCGAGTTGATTTTTGGTCCACGGAGCTCTTTCTTGTTGCTACAGTGACCTCAGGATCCCTCAACCTTGAAACAGTGTTCTTGGGGTTTCTCTGGAGTGCCATCAAGGAAATCAAGGCTCCTTTCATGTGTGATGTGCAACACAGAGTTGCTCTGCACGCAGTGTAGGGGAATCGGGCCTCATCTCGCGGCGAGGGGGAAGTCTCATGGTTTTTCTCGAGTTGCGGCGGGAACCTGCGGTATATTCTCGAGTTAAGACGGGGATGGCCCTTCCACACACGTGTTTGTTCAGCGACGGCAGGACTCCTGCCTAGTTGCGAGGGACAACTCGGGATTCTCCTCGAGGCTTGGCAGGGCAATTGGGACGCTTCTCCAGCTGAGGCGGGAGACCAAGTGTCCCTTTCCACGTGCCACAGTAATCCTGGGACTCCTATCAAGTTTCACGAGGAGTCAGGCATCGTCTCCTTTGAAGGCACTGATCTCCGCATACCTCTGGAGTTTTCAAAGGATGTGAGGACTCCGGTCGCGATGAGGTGGGGAACTAGGTCATTCTCTGTGGTCTCCACAGGGGATTCAGACATCCTTTCGTCTTGGGAGATGCAAGACGAGCCTGCATTCAAGTCACTGCAGGGATATCCGGCCTTATTCGCGTCAGGGAATCGCGGTGTCCATTCCACTTGAGGCCGCAAACTCAGGGTCCCTCTCACATACATAGAGCTGAGAGAAGCCTCCTCTTGTGGTGCTTGTGGTAAGGTGGTATTCCTCTGGAGTCGAAGCCAGGGACTAACCTCTCATCTCAAGTTGATTTTTGGTCCACGGAGCTCTTTCGTGTTGCTACAGTGACCTCAGGATCCCTCAACCTTGAAACAGTGTTCTTGGGGTTTCTCTGGAATGCCATTAAGGAAATCAAGGCTCCTTTCATGTGTCATGTGCAACACGGAATTGCTCTGCACGCAGTGCAGGGGAATCGGGCCTCATCTCGCGGCGAGGGGGAAGTCTCATGGTTTTTCTCGAGTTGCGGCGGGAACCTGGGGTATATTCTCGAGTTACGACGGGGATGGCCCTTCCACACACGTGTTAGTTCAGCGACGGCAGGACTCCTGCCTAGTTGTGAGGGACAACTCGGGATTCTCCTCGAGGCTTGGCAGGGCAATTGGGACGCCTCTCCAGCTGAGGCGGGAGACCAAGGGTCGCTTTCCACGTGCCACAGGAATCCTGGGACTCCTATGAAGTTTCACGAGGAGTCAGGCATCGTCTCCTTTGGAGGCACTGATCTCCGGGTACCTCTGGAGTTTTCAAAGGATGTGAGGCCTCCGGTCGCGATGAGGTGGGGAACTAGGTCATTCTCTGTGGTCTCCACAGGGGATTCAGACATCCTTTCGTCTTGGGAGATGCAAGACGAGCCAGCATTCAAGTCACTGCAGGGATATCCGGCCTTATTTCGCGTCAGGGAATCGCGGTGTCCATTCCACTTGAGGCCGCAAACTCAGGTTCCCTCTCACATAGCTAGAGCTGAGAGAAGCCTCCTCTTGAGGTGCTTGTGGCAAGGTGATATTCCTCTGGAGTCGAAGCCAGGGACTAACCTCTCATCTCGAGTTGATTTGTGGTCCACGAAACTCTTTCGTGTTGCTACAGTGACCTCAGGATCCCTCAACCTTGAAACAGTGTTCTTGGGGTTTCTCTGGAGTGCCATCAAGGAAATCAAGGCTCCTTTCATGTGTGATGTGCAAGACGGAATTGCTCTGCACGCAGTGCAGGGGAATCGGGCCTCATCTCGCGGCGAGGGGGAAGTCTCATGGTTTTTCTCGAGTTGCGGCGGGAACCTGGGGTATATTCTCGAGTTACGACGGGGATGGCCTTCCACCCACGTGTTTGTTCAGCGACGTCAGGACTCCTGCCTAGTTGCGAGGGACAACTCGGGATTCTCCTCGAGGCTTGGCAGGGCAATTGGGACACCTCTCCAGCTGAGGTGGGAGACCAAGGGTTCCTTTCCACGTGCCACAAGAATCCTGGGACTCCTATCAAGTTTCACGAGGAGTCAGGCATCGTCTCCTTTGGAAGCACTGATCTCCGCGTACCTCTGGAGTTTTCAAAGGATGTGAGGCCTCCGGTCGCGATGAGGTGGGGAACTAGGTCTTTCTCTGTGGTCTCCACAAGGGATTAAGACATCCTTTCGTCTTGGGAGATGCAAGACGAGCCTGCATTCAAGTCACTGCAGGGATATCCGGCCTTATATCGAGTCAGGGCATCGCGGTTTCCATTCCACTTGAGGCCGCAAACTCAGGGTCCCTCTCACATACATAGAGCTGAGAGAAGCCTCCTCTTGAGGTGCTTGTGGTAAGGTGGTATTCCTCTGTAGTCGAAGCCAGGGACTAACCTCTCATCTCGAGTTGATTTTTGGTCCACGGAGCTCTTTCATGTTGCTACAGTGACCTCAGGATCCCTCAACCTTGAAACAGTGTTCTTGGGGTTTCCCTGGAGTGCAATCAAGGAAATCAAGTCTCCTTTCATGTGTGATGTGCAACACAGAGTTGCTCTGCACGCAGTGTAGGGGAATCGGGCCTCATCTCGCGGCGAGGGGAAAGTCTCATGGTTTTTCTCGAGTTGCGGCGGGAACCTGGGGTATATTCTCGAGTTACGACGGGGATGGCCCTTCCACACACGTGTTTGTTCAGCGACGGCAGGACTCCTGCCTAGTTGCGAGGGACAACTCGGGATTCTCCTCGAGGCTTGGCAGGGCAATTGGGACGCCTCTCCAGCTGAGGCGGGAGACCAAGGGTCCCTTTCCACGTGCCACAGGAATCCTGGGACTCCTATCAAGTTTCACGAGGAGTCAGGCATCGTCTCCTTTGGAGGCACTGATCTCCGCGTACCTCTGGAGTTTTCAAAGGATGTGAGGCCTCCGGTCGCGATGAGGTGGGGAACTAGGTCTTTCTCTGTGCTCTCCACAGGGGATTCAGACATCCTTTCGTCTTGGGAGATGCAAGACGAGCCTGCATTCAAGTCACTGCAGGGATATTCGGCCTTATTTCGCGTCAGGGCATCACGGTCTCCATTCCACTTGAGGCCGCAAACTCAGGGTCCCTCTCACATACCTAGAGCTGAGAGAAGCCTCCTCTTGAAGTGCTTGTGGTAAGGTGGTATTCCTCTGGAGTCGAAGCCATGGACTAATCTCTCATCTCGAGTTGATTCATGGTCCACGGAGCTCTTTCGTGCTGCTACAGGGACCTCCGGATCCCTCCAGCCTTGAAACAGTGTTCTTGGGGTTTCTCTGGAGTGCCATCAAGGAAATCAAGGCTCCTTTCATGTGTGATGTGCAACACGGAATTGCTCTGCATGCAGTGCAGGGGAATCGGGCCTCATCTCGCGGCGAGGGGGAAGTCTCATGGTTTTTCTCGAGTTGCGGCGGGAACCTGGGGTATATTCTCGAGTTACGACGGGGATGGCCCTTCCACCCACGTGTTTGTTCAGCGACGACAGGACTCCTGCCTAGTTGCGAGGGACAACTCGGGATTCTCCTCGAGGCTTGACAAGGCAATTGCGACGCCTCTCCAGCTGAGGGGGGAGACTAAGTGTCCCTTTCCACGTGCCACAGAAATCCTGGGACTCCTATCAAGTTTCACGAGGAGTCAGGCATCGTCTCCTTTGGAGGCACTGATCTCCGCATACCTCTGGAGTTTTCAAAGGATGTGAGGCCTCCGGTCGCGATGAGGTGGGGAACTAGGTCTTTCTCTGTGGTCTCCACAGGGGATTCAGACATCCTTTCGTCTTGGGAGATGCAAGACGATTCTGCATTCAAGTCACTGCAGGGATATCCGGCCTTATTTCGCATCAGGGCATCGCAGTGTCCATTCCACTTGAGGCCGCAAACTCAGGGTCCCTCTCACATACCTAGAGCTGAGAGAAGCCTCCTCTTGAGGTGCTTGTGGTAAGGTGGTATTCCTCTGGAGTCGAAGCCAGGGACTAACCTCTCATCTCGAGTTGATTTTTGGTCCACGGAGCTCTTTCGTGCTGCTACAGTGACCTCAGGATCCCTCAACCTTGAAACAGTGTTCTTGGGGTTTCTCTGGCGTGCCATCAAGGAAATCAAGGCTACTTTCATGTGTGATGTGCAACACGGAATTGCTCTGCACGCACTGCAGGGGAATCGGGCCTCATCTCGCTTTGAGGGGGAAGTCTCATGGTTTTTCTCGAGTTGCGGCGGGAACCTGCGGTATATTCTCGAGTTACGACGGGGATGGCCCTTCCACCCACGTGTTAGTTCAGCGACGTCAGGACTCCTGCCTAGTTGCGAGGGACAACTCGGGATTCTCCTCGAGGCTTGCCAGGGCAATTGGGACGCCTCTTCAGCTGAGGCGGGAGACCAAGGGTCCCTTTCCACGTGCCACAGGAATCCTGGGACTCCTATTAAGTTTCACGAGGAGTCAGGCATCGTCTCCTTTGGAGGCACTGATCTCCGCGTACCTCTGGAGTTTTCAAAGGATGTGAGGCCTCCGGTCGCGATGAGGTGGGGAACTAGGTCTTTCTCTGTGGTCTCCACAGGGGATTCAGACATCCTTTCGTCTTGGGAGATGCAAGACGAGCCTGCATTCAAGTCACTGCAGGGATATCCGGCCTTATTTCGCGTCAGGGAATCGCGGTGTCCATTCCACTTGAGGCCGCAAACTCAGGGTCCCTCTCACATACCTAGAGCTGAGAGAAGCCTCCTCTTGAGGTGCTTGTGGTAAGGTGGTATTCCTCTGGAGTCGAAGCCAGGGACTAACCTCTCATCTCGAGTTGATTTTTGGTCCCCGGAGCTCTTTCGTGTTGCTACAGTGACGTCAGGATCCCTCCAGCCTTGAAACAGTGTTCTTGGGGTTTCTCTGGAGTGCCATCAAGGAAATCAAGGCTCCTTTCATGTGTCATGTGCAACACGGAATTGCTCTGCACGCAGTGCAGGGGAATTGGGCCTCATCTCGCGGCGAGGGGGAAGTCTCATGGTTTTTCTCGAGTTGCGGCGGGAACCTGGGGTATATTCTCAAGTTACGACGGGGATGGCCCTTCCACCCACGTGTTTGTTCAGCGACGTCAGGACTTCTGCCTAGTTGCGAGGGACAACTCGGGATTCTCCTCGAGTCTTGGCAGGGCAATTGGGACGCCTCTCCAGCTGAGCTGGGAGACCAAGGGTCCCTTTCCACGTGCCACAGGAATCCTGGGACTCCTATCAAGTTTCACGAGGAGTCAGGCATCGTCTCCTTTGGAGGCACTGATCTCCGCGTACCTCTGGAGTTTTCAAAGGATGTGAGGCCTCCGGTCGCGATGAGGTGGGGAACTAGGTCTTTCTCTGTGGTCTCCACAGGGGATTCAGACATCCTTTCGTCTTGGGAGATGCAAGACGAGCCTGCATTCAAGTCACTGCAGGGATATCCGGCCTTATTTCGAGTCAGTGCATCGCGGTGTCCATTCCACTTGAGGCCGCAAACTCAGGGTCCCTCTCACATACATAGAGCTGAGAGAAGTCTCCTCTTGACGTGCTTGTGGTAAGGTGGTATTCCTCTGGAGTCGAAGCCAGGGACTAACCTCTCATCTCGAGTTGATTTTTGGTCCACGGAGCTCTTTCGTGTTGCTACAGTGACCTCAGGATCCCTCTAGCCTTGCAACAGTGTTCTTGGGGTTTCTCTGGAGTGCCATCAAGGAAATCAAGGCTCCTTTCATGTGTCATGTGCAAGACGGAATTGCTCTGCACGCAGTGCAGGGGAATCGGGCCTCATCTCGCGGCGAGGGGGAAGTCTCATGGTTTTTCTCGAGTTGCGGCCGGAACCTGGGGTATATTCTCGAGTTACGACGGGGATGGCCCTTCCACCCACGTGTTTGTTCAGCGACGTCAGGACTTCTGTCTAGATGCGAGGGACAACTCGGGATTCTCCTCGAGGCTTGGCAGAGCATTTGGGACGCCTCTCCAGCTGAGGTGGGAGACCAAGTGTCCCTTTCCACGTGCCACAGGAATCCTGGGACTCCTATCAAGTTTCACGAGGAGTCAGGCATCGTCTCCTTTGGAGGCACTGATCTCCGCGTACCTCTGCAGTTTTCAAAGGATGTGAGGCCTCCGATCGCAATGAGGTGGGGAACAAGGTCTTTCTCTGTGGTCTCCACAGGGGATTCAGACATCCTTTCGTCTTGGGAGATGCAAGACGAGCCTGCATTCAAGTCACTTCAGGGATATCCGGCCTTATTTCGAGTCACGGCATCGCTGTCTCCATTCCACTTGAGGCCGCAAACTCAGGGTCCCTCTCACATACATAGAGCTGAGAGAAGCCTCCTCTTGAGGTGCTTGTGGTAAGGTGGTATTCCTCTGGAGTCGAAGCCAGGGACTAACCTCTCATCTCGAGTTGATTTTTGGTCCACGGAGCTCTTTCGTGTTGCTACAGTGACCTCAGGATCCCTCAAACTTGAAACAGTGTTCTTGGGGTTTCTCTGGAGTGCCATCAAGGAAATCAAAGCTCCTTTCATGTTTGATGTGCAACACAGAGTTGCTCTGCACGCAGTGCAGGGGAATCGGGCCTCATCTCGCGGCGAGGGGGAAGTCTCATGGTTTTTCTCGAGTTGCGGCGGGAACCTGCGGTATATTCTCGAGTTACGACGGGGATGGCCCTTCCACACACGTGTTTGTTCAGCGACGGCAGGACTCCTGCCTAGTTGCGAGGGACAACTCGGGATTCTCCTCGAGGCTTGGCAGGGCAATTGGGACGCCTCTCCAGCTGAGGCGGGAGACCAAGGGTCGCTTTCCACGTGCCACAGGAATCCTGGGACTCCTATCAAGTTTCACGAGGAGTCAGGCATCGTCTCCTTTGGAGGCACTGATCTCCGGGTACCTCTGGAGTTTTCAAATTATGTGAGGCCTCCGGTCGCGATGAGGTGGGGAACTAGGTCATTCTCTGTGGTCTCCACAGGGGATTCAGACATCCTTTCGTCTTGGGAGATGCAAGACGAGCCTGCATTCAAGTCACTGCAGGGATATCCGGCCTTATTTTGCGTCAGGGCATCGCGGTGTCCATTCCACTTGAGGCCGCAAACTCAGGGTCCCTCTCACATACCTAGAGCTGAGAGAAGCCTCCTCTTGAGGTGCTTGTGGTAAGGTGGTATTCCTCTGGAGTCGAAGCCAGGGACTAACCTCTCATCTCGAGTTGATTTTTGGTCCACGGAGCTCTTTCGTGTTGCTACAGTGACCTCAGGATCCCTCAACTTTGAAACAGTGTTCTTGGGGTTTCTCTGGAGTGCCATCAAGGAAATCAAGGCTCCTTTCATGTGTGATGTGCAACACGGAATTGCTCTGCACGCAGTGCAGGGGAATCGGGCGTCATCTCGCGGCGAGGGGGAAGTCTCATGGTTTTTCTCGAGTTGCGGCGGGAACCTGCGGTATATTCTCGAGTTACGACGGGGATGGCCCTTCCACACACGTGTTTGTTCAGCGACGGCAGGACTCCTGCCTAGTTGCGAGGGACAACTCGGGATTCTCCTCGAGGCTTGGCAGGGCAATTGGGACGCCTCTCCAGCTGAGGCGGGAGACCAAGGGTCCCTTTCCACGTGCCACAGGAATCCTGGGACTCCTATCAAGTTTCACGAGGAGTCAGGCATCGTCTCCTTTGGAGGCACTGATCTCCGCGTACCTATGGAGTTTTCAAAGGATGTGAGGCCTCCGGTCGCGATGAGGTGGGGAACTAGGTCATTCTCTGTGGTCTCCACACTGGATTCAGACATCCTTTCGTCTTGGGAGATGCAAGACGAACCTGCACTCAAGTCACTGCAGGGATATCCGGCCTTATTTCGCGTCAGGGAATCGCGGTGTCCATTCCACTTGAGGCCGCAAACTCAGGGTCCCTCTCACATAGCTAGAGCTGAGAGAAGCCTCCTCTTGAGGTGCTTGTGGTAAGGTTGTATTCCTCTGGAGTCGAAGCCAGGGACTAACCTCTCATCTCGACTTGATTTTTGGTCCACGGAGCTCTTTCGTGTTGCTACAGTGACCTCAGGATCCTCTAGCCTTGAAACAGTGTTCTTGGGGTTTCTCTGGAGTGCCATCAAGGAAATCAAGGCTCCTTTCATGTGTGATGTGCAACACGGAATTGCTCTGCACGCAGTGCAGGGGAATCGGGCCTCATCTCGCGGCGAGGGGGAAGTCTCATGGTTTTTCTCGAGTTGCGGCGGGAACCTGGGGTATATTCTCGAGTTACGACG
The DNA here is from genome assembly GCF_910594005.1 of Cervus elaphus. Taxonomy (NCBI): domain Eukaryota; kingdom Metazoa; phylum Chordata; class Mammalia; order Artiodactyla; family Cervidae; genus Cervus; species Cervus elaphus. The sequence goes on from NC_057838.1 coordinate 734,058, forward strand.
GGGATGGCCCTTCCACCCACGTGTTTGTTCAGCGACGTCAGGACTCCTGCCTAGTTGCGAGGGACAACTCGGGATTCTCCTCGAGGCTTGGCAGGGCAATTGGGACGCCTCTCCAGCTGAGGCGGGAGACCAAGGGTTCCTTTCCACGTGCCACAGGAATCCTGGGAGTCCTATCAAGTTTCACGAGGAGTCAGGCATCGTCTCCTTTGGAGGCACTGATCTCCGCGTACCTCTGGAGTTTTCAAAGGATGTGAGGCCTCCGGTCGCGATGAGGTGGGGAACTAGGTCTTTCTCTGTGGTCTCCACAGGGGATTCAGACATCCTTTCGTCTTGGGAGATGCAAGACGAGCCTGCATTCAAGTCACTGCAGGGATATCCGGCGTTATTTCGAGTCAGGGCATCGCCGTCTCCATTCCACTTGAGGCCGCAAACTCAGGGTCCCTCTCACATACCTAGAGTTGAGAGAAGCCTCCTCTTGAGGTGCTTGTGGTAAGGTGGTATTCCTCTGGAGTCGAAGCCAGGGACTAACCTCTCATCTCGAGTTGATTTTTGGTCCACGGAGCTCTTTCGTGTTGCTACAGTGACCTCAGGATCCCTCAACTTTGAAACAGTGTTCTTGGGGTTTCTCTGGAGTGCCATCAAGGAAATCAAGGCTCCTTTCATGTGTGATGTGCAACACGGAATTGCTCTGCACGCAGTGCAGGGGAATCAGGCCTCATCTCGCGGCGAGGGGGAAGTCTCATGGTTTTTCTCGAGTTGCGGCGGGATCCTGGGGTATATTCTCCAGTTATGACGGAGATGGCCCTTCCACCCTCGTGTTTCTTCAGCGACGTCAGGACTCCTGCCTAGTTGCGAGGGACAACTCGGGATTCTCCTCGAGGCTTGGCAGGGCAATTGGGACACCTCTTCAGCTGAGGCGGGAGACCAAGATTCCCTTTCCACGTGCCACAGGAATCCTGGGACTCCTATCAAGTTTCCGAGGAGTCAGGCATCGTCTCCTTTGGAGGCACTGATCTCCGTGTACCTCTAGAGTTTTCAAAGGATGTGAGGCCTCCGGTCGCGATGAGGTGGGGAACTAGGTCTTTCTCTGTGGTCTCTACAGGGGATGCAGACATCCTTTCATCTTGGGAGATGCAAGACGAGACTGCATTCAAGTAATTGCAAGGATATCCAGCCTAATTTCGCGTCAGGGCATCGCGGTGTCCATTCCACTTGAGGCCGCAAAATCAGGGTCCCTCTCACATACCTAGAGCTGAGAGAAGCCTCCTCTTGAGGTGCTTGTGGTAAGGTGGTATTCCTCTGGAGTCGAAGCCAGGGACTAACCTCTCATCTCGACTTGATTCTTGGTCCACGGAGCTCTTTCGCGTTGCTACAGTGACCTCAGGATCCTTCTAGCCTTGAAACAGTTTTCTTGGGGTTTCTCTGGAGTGCCATCAAGGAAATCAAGGCTCCTTTCATGTGTGATGTGCAACACGGAATTGCTCTGCTCGCAGTGCCGGGTATCGGGCCTCATTTTGCAGCGAGGGGGAAGTCTCACGGTTTTTCTCGAGTTGCGATGGGAACCTGAGGTATATTCTTGAGTTACGACGGGGATGGCCCTTCCACCCACGTGTTAGTTCAGCGACGTCAGGACTCCTGCCTAGTTGCGAGGGACAAGTCGGGATTCTCCTCGAGGCTTGGCAGGGCAATTGGGACGCCTCTCCAGCTGAGGCGGGAGACCAAGGGTGCCTTTCCACGTGCCACAGGAATCCTGGGACTCCTATCAAGTTTCACGAGGCGACAGGCATCGTCCCTTTTGGAGGAACTGATCTCCGCGTACCTCTGGAGTTTTCAAAGGATGTGAGGCCTCCGGTCGCGATGAGATGGGGAACTAGGTCTTTCTCTGTGGTCTCCAAAGGGGATTCAAACATCCTTTCATCTTGTGAGATGCAAGACGAGCCGGCATTCAAGTCACTGCAGAGATATCTCGCCTTATTTCGAGTCAGGGCATCGCGGTGTCCATTCCACTTGAGGCCGCAAACTCAGGGTCCGTCTCACATACCTAAAGCTGAGAGAAGCCTCCTCTTGAGGTGCTTGTGGTAAGGTGGTATTCCTCTGGAGTCGAAGTCAGGGACTATCCTCTCATCTCAAGTTGATTTTGGCCCACGGAGCTCTTTTGTGTTGCTACAGTGACCTCAGGATCCCTCTAGCCTTGAAAGAGTGTTCTTGGGGTTTCTCTGGAGTGCCATCAAGGAAATCAAGGCTCCTTTCATGTGTGATGTACAACACGGAATTGCTCTGCACGCAGTGCAGGGGAATCGGGCCTCATCTCACGGCGAGGGGGAAGTCTCATGGTTTTTCTCGAGTTGCAGCGGGAACCTGCGGTATATTCTCGAGTTACGACGGGGATGGCCCTTCCACACACGTGTTTGTTCAGCGACGGCAGGACTCCTGCCTAGTTGCGAGGGACAACTCGGGTTCTCCTCGAGGCTTGGCAGGGCAATTGGGACGCCTCTCCAGCTGAGGCGGGAGACCAAGGGTCCCTTTCCACGTGCCGCAGGAATCCTGGGACTCCTATCAAGTTTCACGAGGAGTCAGGCATAGTCTCCTTTGGAGGCACTGATCTCCGCGTACCTCTGGAATTTTCAAAGGATGTGAGGCCTCCGGTAGCGATGAGGTGGGGAACTAGGTCTTTCTCTGTGGTCTCCACAGGGGATTCAGACATCCTTTCGTCTTGGGAGATGAAAGATGAGCCTGCATTCAAGTCACTGCAGGGATATCCGGCCTTATTTTGCGTCAGGGCATCGCGGTTTCCATTCCACTTGAGGCCGCAAACTCAGGGTCCCTCTCACATACCTAGAGCTGAGAGAAGCCTCCTCTTGAGGTGCTTGTGGTAAGGTGGTATTCCTCTGGAGTCGAAGGCAGGGACTAACCTCTCATCTCGAGTTGATTGTTGATCCACGGAGCTCATTCCTGTTGCTTCAGTGACCTCAGGATCCCGCTAGCCTTGAAACAGTGTTCTTGGGTTTTCCCTGGAGTGCCATCAAGGAAATCAAGGCTCCTTTCATGTGTGGTGTGCAACACCGAATTGCTCTGCACGCAGTGCAGGGGAATCGGGCCTCATCTCTTGGCGAGGGGGAAGTCTCATGGTTTTTCTCGAGTTGCGACAGGAACCTGGGGTATATTCTCGAGTTACGACGTGGATGGCCCTTCCAACCACGTGTTTGTTCAGCAACGGCAGGACTCCTGCCTAGTTGCGAGGGACAAGTCGGGATTCTCCTCGAGGCTTCGCAGGGCAATTGGGACGCCTCTCCAGCTGAGGCGGGAGACCAAGGGTCACTTTCCACGTTCCAGAGCAGTCCTGGGACTCCTATCAAGTTTCACGAGGAGGCAGGCATCGTCCCTTTTGGAGGAACTGATCTCCGCGTACCTCTGGAGTTTTCAAAGGATGTGAGGCCTCCGGTCGCGATGAGGTGGGGAACTAGGTCTTTCTCTGTGGTCTCCACAGGGGATTCAAACATCCTTTCATCTTGTGAGATGCAAGACGAGCCGGCATTCAAGTCACTGCAGAGATATCTCGCCTTATTTCGAGTCAGGGCATCGCGGTGTCCATTCCACTTGAGGCCGCAAAATCAGGGTTCCTCTCACATACCTAAAGCTGAGAGAAGCCTCCTCTTGAGGAGCTTGTGGTAAGGTGGATTTCCTCTGGAGTCGAAGTCAGGGACTATCCTCTCATCTCAAGTTGATTTTGGCCCCCGGGGTTCTTTCGTGTTGCTACAGTGACCTCAGGATCCCTCTAGCCTTGAAACAGTGTTCTTGGGGTTTCTCTGGAGTGCCATCAAGGAAATCAAGGCTCCTTTCATGTGTGATGTGCAACACGGAATTGCTCTGCACGCAGTGCAGGGGAATCGGGCCTCATCTCACGGCGAGGGGGAATTCTCATGGTTTTTCTCGAGTTGCGGCGGGAACCTGGGGTATATTCTCGAGTTACGACGGGGATGGCCCTTCCACACACGTGTTTGTTCAGCGACGTCAGGACTCCTGCCTAGTTGCGAGGGACAACTCGGGATTCTCCTCGAGGCTTGGCAGGGCAATTGGGACGCCTCTCCAGCTGAGGCGGGAGACCAAGGGTCCCTTTCCACGTGCCACAGGAATCCTGGGACTCCTATCAAGTTTCACGAGGAGTCAGGCATAGTCTCCTGTGGAGGCACTGATCTCCGCGTACCTCTGGAGTTTTCAAAGGATGTGAGGCCTCCGGTCGCGATGAGGTGGGGAACTAGGTCTTTCTCTGTGGTCTCCACAGGGGATTCAGACATCCTTTCGTCTTGGGAGATGAAAGACGAGCCTGCATTCAAGTCACTGCAGGGATATCCGGCCTTATTTTGCGTCAGGGCATCGCGGTGTCCATTCCACTTGAGGCCGCAAAATCAGGGTCCCTCTCACATACCTAGAGCTGAGAGAAGCCTCCTCTTGAGGTGCTTGTGGTAAGGTAGTATTCCTCTGGAGTCGAAGCCAGGGACTAACCTCTCATCTCGAGTTGATTTTTGGTCCACGGAGCTCTTTCGTGTTGCTACAGTGACCTCAGGATCCCACTAGCCTTGAAACAGTGTTCGGGGGTTTCTCTGGAGTGCCATCAAGGAAATCAAGGCTCGTTTCATGTGTGATGTGCAACACCGAATTGCTCTGCACGCAGTGCAGGGGAATCGGGCCTCATCTCGCGGCGAGGGGGAAGTCTCATGGTTTTTCTCGAGTTGCGGCGGGAACCTGGGGTATATTCTCGAGTTACGACGGGGATGGCCCTTCCAGCCACGTGTTTGTTCAGCGACGGCAGGACTCCTGCCTAGTTGCGAGGGACAACTCGGGATTCTCCTCGAGGCTTGGCAGGGCAATTGGGACGCCTCTCCAGCTGAGGCGGGAGACCAAGGGTCCCTTTCCACGTGCCACAGGAATCCTGGGACTCCTATCAAGTTTCACGAAGAGTCAGGCATCGTCTCCTTTGGAGGCACTGATCTCCGCGTACCTCTGAAGTTTTCAAAGGATGTGAGGCCTCCGGTCGCGATGAGGTGGGGAACTAGGTCTTTCTCTGTGGTCTCCACTGGGGATTCAGACATCCTTTCGTCTTGGGAGATGCAAGACGAGCCTGCATTCAAGTCACTGCAGGGATATCCGGCCTTATTTCGAGTCAGGGCATCTCGGTGTCCATTCCATTTGAGGCCGCAAACTCAGGGTCCCTCTCACATACCTAGAGCTGAGAGAAGCCTCCTCTTGAGGTGCTTGTGGTAAGGTGGTATTCCTCTGGAGTCGAAGCCAGGGACTAACCTCTCATCTCGAGTTGATTTTTGGTCCACAGAGCTCTTTCGTGTTGCTACAGTGACCTCAGGATCCCTCTAGCCTTGAAACAGTGTTCTTGGGGTTTCTTTGGAGTGCCATCAAGGAAATCAAGGCTCCTTTCATGTGTGATGTGCAACACGGAATTGCTCTGCACGCAGTGCAGGGGAATCAGGCCTCATCACGCGGCGAGGGGGAAGTCTCATGGTTTTTCTCGAGTTGCGGCGGGAACCTGGGGTATATTCTCGAGTTACGACGGGGATGGCCCTTCCACACACGTGTTTGTTCAGCGAAGTCAGGACTCCTTCCTAGTTGAGAGTGACAACTCGGGATTCTCCTCGAGGCTTGGCAGGGCAATTTGGACGCCTCTCTAGCTTAGCCGGGAGACCAAGGCTCCTTTCCACGTGCACAGGAATCCTGGGACTCCTATCAAGTTTCACGAGGAGTCAGGCATCGTCTCCTTTGGAGGCACTGATCTCCGCGTACCTCTGGAGTTTTCAAAGTATGTGAGGCCTCCGTTCGCGATGAGGTGGGGAACTAGGTCTTTCTCTGTGGTCTCCACAGGGGATTCAGACATCCTTTCGTCTTGGGAGATGCAAGACGAGCCTGCATTCAAGTCACTGCAGGGAAATCCGGCCTTATTTCGAGTCAGGGCATCGCGGTGTCCATTCCACTTGAGGCCGCAAACTCAGGGTTCCTCTCACATACCTAGAGCTGAGAGAAGCCTCCTCTTGAGGTGCTTGTGGTAAGGTGGTATTCCTCTGGAGTCGAAGCCAGGGACTAACCTCTCATCTCGAGTTGATTTTCGGTCCATGGAGCTCTTTCGTGTTGCTACTGTGACCTCAGGATCCCTCTAGCCTTGAAACAGTGTTCTTGGGGTTTCTCTGGAGTGCCATCAAGGAAATCAAGGCTCCTTTCATGTGTGATGTGCAACACGGAATTGCTCTGCACGCAGTGCAGGGGAATCGGGCCTCATCTCTTGGCGAGGGGGAAGTCTCATGGTTTTTCTCGAGTTGCGGCGGGAACCTGGGATATATTCTCGAGTTACGACGGGGATGGCCCTTCCTCCCACGTGTTTGTTCAGCGACGTCAGGACTCCTGCCTAGTTGCGAGGGACAACTCGGGATTCTCCTCGAGGCTTGGCAGGGCAATTGGGACGCCTCTCCAGCTGAGGCGGGAGACCAAGGGTGCCTTTCCACGTGCCACAGGAATCCTGGGACTCCTATCAAGTTTCACGAGGAGTCAGGCATCGTCTCCTTTGGAGGCACTGATCTCCGCGTACCTCTGGAGTTTTCAAAGTTTGTGAGGCCTCCGGTCGCGATGAGGTGGGGAACTAGGTCTTTCTCTGTGGTCTCCACTGGGGATTCAGACATCCTTTAGTCTTGGGAGATGCAAGACGAGCCTGCATTCAAGTCACTGCAGGGATATCTGGCCTTATTTCGAGTCAGGGCACCTCGGTGTCCATTCCACTTGAGGCCGCAAACTCAGGGTCCCTCTCACATACCTAGAGCTGAGAGAAGCCTCCTCTTGAGGTGCTTGTGGTAAGGTGGTATTCCTCTGGAGTCGAAGCCAGGGACTAACCTCTCATCTCGAGTTGATTTGTGGTCCACGGAGCTCTTTCGTGTTGCTACAGTGACCTCAGGATCCCTCTAGCCTTGAAACAATGTTCTTGGGGTTTCTCTGGAGTGCCATCAAGGAAATCAAGGCTCCTTTCATGTGTGATGTGCAACACGGAATTGCTCTGCACGCAGTGCAGGGGAATCGGGCCTCATCTCGCGGCGAGGGGGAAGTCTCATGGTTTTTCTCGAGTTGCGGCGGGAACCTGGGGTATATTCTCGAGTTACGACGGGGATGGCCCTTCCACACACGTGTTTGTTCAGCAACGGCAGGACTCCAGCCTAGTTGCGAGGGACAACTCGGGATTCTCCTCGAGGCTTGGCAGGGCAATTGGGACGCCTCTCCAGCTGAGGCCGGAGACCAAGGGTCCCTTTCCACGTGCCACAGGAATCCTGGGACTCCTATCAAGTTTCACGAGGAGTCAGGCATCGTCTCCTTTGGAGGCACTGATCTCCGCGTACCTCTGGAGTTTTCAAAGGATGTGAGGCCTCCGGTCGCGATGAGGTGGGGAACTAGGTCTTTCTCTGTGGTCTCCACAGGGGATTCAGACATCCTTTCGTCTTGGGAGATGCAAGACGAGCCTGCATTCAAGTCACTGCAGGGATATCCGGCCTTATTTCGCGTCAGGGTATCGCGGTGTCCATTCCACTTGAGGCCGCAAAATCAGGGTCCCTGTCACATACCTAGAGCTGAGAGAAGCCTCCTCTTGAGGTGCTTGTGGTAAGGTGGTATTCCTCTGGAGTCGAAGCCAGGGACTAACCTCTCATCTCGAGTTGATTTGTGGTCCACGGAGCTCTTTCGTGTTGCTACAGTGACCTCAGGATCCCTCTAGCCTTGAAACAGTGTTCTTGGGGTTTCTCTGGAGTGCCACCAAGGAAATCAAGGCTCCTTTCATGTGTGATGTGCAACACGGAATTGCTCTGCACGCAGTGCTGGGGAATCGGGCTTCATCTCGCGGCGAGGGGGAAGTCTCATATTTTTTCTCGAGTTGCGGCGGGAACCTGGGGTATATTCTCGAGTTACGACGGGGATGGCCCTTCCAACCACGTGTTTGTTCAGCGACGACAGGACTCCTTTCTAGTTGAGAGGGACAACTCGGGATTCTCCTCGAGGCTTGGCAGGGCAATTTGGACGCCTCTCCAGCTGAGCCGGGAGACCAAGGGTCCTTTCCACGTGCACAGGAATCCTGGGACTCCTATCAAGTTTCACGAGGAGTCAGGCATCGTCTCCTTTGGAGGCACTGATCTCCGCGTACCTCTGGAGTTTTCAAAGTATGTGAGGCCTCAGGTCGCGATGAGGTGGGAAACTAGGTCTTTCTCTGTGGTCTCCACTGGGGATTCAGACATCCTTTCGTCTTGGGAGATGCAAGACGAGCCTGCATTCAAGTCACTGCAGGGATATCCGGCCTTATTTGGAGTCAGGGCATCGCGGTGTCCATTCCACTTGAGGCCGCAAACTCAGGGTCCCTCTTACATACCTAGAGCTGAGAGAAGCCTCCTCTTGAGGTGCTTGTGGTAAGGTGGTATTCCTCTGGAGTCGAAGCCAGGGACTAACCTCTCATCTCGAGTTGATTTTTGGTCCACGGAGCTCTTTCGTGTTGCTACAGTGACCTCAGGATCCCTCAACTTTGAAACAGTGTTCTTGGGGTTTCTCTGGAGTGCCATCAAGGAAATCAAGGCTCCTTTCATGTGTGATGTGCAACATGGAATTGCTCTGCACGCAGTGCAGGGGAATCGTGCCTCATCTCGCGGCGAGGGGGAAGTCTCATGGTTTTTCTCGAGTTGCGGCGGGAACCTGGGGTATATTCTCGAGTTACGACGGGGATGGCCCTTCCACCCACGTGTTTGTTCAGCGACGTCAGGACTCCTGCCTAGTTGCGAGGGACAACTCGGGATTCTCCTCGAGGCTTGGCAGGGCAATTGGGACGCCTCTCCAGCTGAGGCGGGAGACCAAGGGTCCCTTTCCATGTGCCACAGGAATCCTGGGACTCCTATCAAGTTTCAGGAGGAGTCAGGCATCGTCTCCTTTGGAGGCACTAATCTCCGCGTACCTCTGGAGTTTTCAAAGGATGTGAGGCCTCCGGTCGCGATGAGGTGGGGAACTAGGTCTTTCTCTGTAGTCTCCACAGGGGATTCAGACATCCTTTCATCTTGGGAGATGCAAGACGAGCCTGCATTCAAGTCACTGCAGGGATATCCGGCCTTATTTCGACTCAGGGCACTGCGGTGTCCATTCCACTTGAGGCCGCAAAATCAGGGTCCCTCTCACATACCTAGAGCTGAGAGAAGCCTCCTCATGAGGTGCTTGTGGTAAGGTGGTATTCCTCTGGAGTCGAAGGCAGGGACTATCCTCTCATTTCAAGTTGATTTTGGCCCACGGAGCTCTTTCGTGTTGCTACAGTGACCTCAGGATCCCTCTAGCCTTGAAACAGTGTTCGTGGGGTTTCTCTGGAGTGCCATCAAGGAAATCAAGGCTCCTTTCATGTGTGATGTGCAACACGGAATTGCTCTGCACGCAGTGCAGGGGAATCGGGCCTCATCTCACGGCGAGGGGGAAGTCTCATGGTTTTTCTCGAGTTACGGCGGGAACCTGGGGTATATTCTCGAGTTACGACGGGGATGGCCCTTCCACACACGTGTTTGTTCAGCGACGGCAGGACTCCTGCCTAGTTGCGAGGGACAACTCGGGATTCTCCTCGAGGCTTGGCAGGGCAATTGGGACGCCTCTCCAGCTGAGGCGGGAGACAAAGGGTCCCTTTCCACGTGCCACAGGAATCCTGGGACTCCTATCAAGTTTCACGAGGAGTCAGGCATAGTCTCCTGTGGAGGCACTGATCTCCCCGTACCTCTGGAGTTTTCAAAGGATGTGAGGCCTCCGGTCGCGATGAGGTGGGGAACTAGGTCTTTCTCTGTGGTCTCCACAGGGGATTCAGACATCCTTTCGTCTTGGGAGATGAAAGACGAGCCTGCATTCAAGTCACTGCAGGGATATCCGGCCTTATTTTGCGTCAGGGCATCGCGGTGTCCATTCCACTTGAGGCCGCAAACTCAGGGTCCCTCTCACATACCTAGAGCTGAGAGAAGCCTCTTCTTGAGGTGCTTGTGGTAAGGTAGTATTCCTCTGGAGTCGAAGCCAGGGACTGACCTCTCATCTCGAGTTGATTGTTGGTCCACGGAGCTCATTCCTGTTGCTACAGTGACCTCAGGATCCCGCTGGCCTTGAAACAGTGTTCTTGGGGTTTCTCTGGAGTGCCATCAAGGAAATCAAGGCTCCTTTCATGTGTGATATGCAACACCGAATTGCTCTGCACGCAGTGCAGGGAAATCGGGCCTCATCTCCCGGCGAGGGGGAAGTCTCATGGTTTTTCTCGAGTTGCGGCGGGAACCTGGGGTATATTCTCGAGTTACGAAGGGGATGGCCCTTCCAACCACGTGTTTGTTCAGCGACGGCAGGACTCCTGCCTAGTTGCGAGGGAAAACTCGGGATTCTTCTCGAGGCTTGGCAGGGCAATTGGGAGGCCTCTCCAGCTGAGGCGGGAGACCAAGGGTCCTTTTCCACGTGCACAGTAATCCTGGGACTCCTATCAAGTTTCACGAGGAGTCAGGCATCGTCTCCTGTGGAGGCACTGATCTCCCCGTACCTCTGGAGTTTTCAAAGGATGTGAGGCCTCCGGTCGCGATGAGGTGGGGAACTAGGTCTTTCTCTGTGGTCTCCACAGGGGATTCAGACATCCTTTCGTCTTGGGAGATGAAAGACGAGCCTGCATTCAAGTCACTGCAGAGATATCCGGCCTTATTTCGAGTCAGGGCATCGAGGTGTCCATTCCACTTGAGGCCGCAAACTCAGCACATAGCTAGAGCTGAGAGAAGCCTCCTCTTGAGGTGCTTGTCGTAAGGTGGTATTCCTCTGGAGTCGAAGCCAGGGACTATCCTCTCATCTCGAGTTGATTCTTGGGCCACGGTGCTCTTTCGTGTTGCTACAGTGACCTCAGGATCCCTCTAGCCTTGAAACAGTGTTCTTGGGGTTTCTCTGGAGTGCCATCAAGGAAATCAAGGCTCCTTTCATGTGTGATGTGCAACACGGAATTGCTCTGCACGCAGTGCAGGGGAATCGGGCCTCATCTCGCGGCGAGGGGGAAGTCTCATGGTTTTTCTCGAGTTGCGGCGGGAACCTGGGGTATATTCTCGAGTTACGACGGGGATGGCCCTTCCACACACGTGTTTGTTCAGCGACTGCAGGACTCCTGCCTAGTTGCGAGGGACAACTCGGGATTCTCCTCGAGGCTTGGCAGGGCAATTGGGACGCCTCTCCAGCTGAGGCGGGAGACCAAGGGTCCCTTTCCACGTGCCACAGGAATCCTGGGACTCCTATCAAGTTTCACGAGGAGTCAGGCATCGTCTCCTTTGGAGGCACTGCTCTCCACGTACCTCTGGAGTTTTCAAAGGATGTGAGGCCTCCGGTCGCCATGAGGTGGGGAACTAGGTCTTTCTCTGTGGTCTCCACAGGGGATTCAGACATCCTTTCGTCTTGGGAGATGCAAGACGAGCCTGCATTCAAGTCACTGCAGGGATATCCGGCCTTATTTCTTGTCAGGGCATCGCAGTGTCCATTCCACTTGAGGCCGCAAAATCAGGGTCCCTCTCACATACTTAGAGCTGAGAGAAGCCTCCTCTTGAGGTGCTTGTGGTAAGGTGGTATACCTCTGGAGTCGAAGTTAGGGACTAACCTCTCATCTCGAGTTGATTTTTGGTCCATGGAGCTCTTTCATGTTTCTACAGTGACCTCAGGATCCCTCTAGCCTTGAAACAGTGCTCTTGGGGTTTCTCTGGAGTGCCATGAAGGAAATCAAGGCTCCTTTCATGTGTGATGTGCAACACAGAATTGCTCTGCACGCAGTGCAGGGGAATCGGGTCTCATCTCGCGGCGAGGGGGAAGTCTCATGGTTTTTCTCGAGTTGCGGCGGGAACCTGGGGTATATTCTCGAGTTACGACGGGGATGGCCCTTCCACCCACGTGTTTGTTCAGCGACGTCAGGACTCCTGCATAGTTGCGAGGGACAACTCGGGATTCTCCTCGAGGCTTGGCAGGGCAATTGGGACGCCTCTCCAGCTGAGGCGGGAGACCAAGGGACCCTTTCCACGTGCCACAGGAATCCTGGGACTCCTATCAAGTTTCACGAGGAGTCAGGCATTGTCCCCTTTGTAGGCACTGATCTCCGCGTACCTCTGGAGTTTTCAAAGGATGTGAGGCCTCCGGTCGCGATGAGGTGGGGAACTAGGTCTTTCTCAGTGGTCTCCACAGGGGATTCAGACATCCTTTCGTCTTGGGAGATGCAAGACGAGCCTGCATTCAAGTCACTGCAGGGATATCCGGCCTTATTTCGAGTCAGGGCATCGCGGTGTCCATTCCACTTGAGGCCGCAAACTCAGGGTCCCTCTCACATACCTAAAGTTGGGAGAAGCCTCCTCTTGAGGTGCTTGTGGTAAGGTGGTATTCCTCTGGAGTCGAAGTTAGGGACTAACCTCTCATCTCGAGTTGATTTTTGGTCCACGGAGCTCTTTCGTGTTGCTACAGGGACCTCAGGATCCCTCTCGCCTTGAAACAGTGTTCTTGGGGTTTCTCTGGAGTGCCATCAAGGAAATCAAGGCTCCTTTCATGTGTGATGTGCAACACGGAATTGCTCTGCACACAGTGCAGCGGAATCGGTCCTGATCTCGCGGCGAGGGGGAAGTCTCATAGTTTTTCTCGAGTTGCGGCGGGGACCTGGGGTATATTCTCGAGTTACGACGGGGATGGCCCTTCCACACACGTGTTTGTTCAGCGACGTCAGGACTCCTGCCTAGTTGCAAGGGAAAACTCGGGATTCTCCTCGAGGCTTGGCAGGGCAATTGGGACGCCTCTCCGGTTGAGGCGGGAGACCAAGGTTCCCTTTCCAAGTGCCACAGGAATCCTGGGACTCCTATCAAGTTTCACGATGAGTTAGGCATCGTCCCCTTGGAGGCACTGATCTCCGCGTACCTCTGGAGTTTTCAAAGGATGTGAGGCCTCCGGTCGCGATGAGGTGGGGAACTAGGTCTTTCTCTGTGGTCTCCACAGGGGATTCAGACATCCTTTCGTCTTGGGAGGTGCAAGACGAGACTGCATTCAAGTCAATGCAGGGATATCCGGCCTTATTTCGAGTCAGGGCATCGCGGTGTCCATTCCACCTGAGGCTGCAAACTCAGGGTCCCTCTCACATATCTAGAGCTGAGAGAAGCCTCCTCTTGAGGTGCTTGTGGTAAGGTGGTATTGCTCTGGAGTCGAAGCCAGGGACTAACCCCTCATCTCGAGTTGATTTTTGGTCCACGGAGCTCTTTCGTGTTGCTACAGTGACCTTAGGATCCCTCTCGCCTTGAAACAGTGTTCTTGGGGTTTCTCTAGAGTGCCATCAAGGAAATCAAGGTTCCTTTCATGTGTGATGTGCAACACGGAATTGCTCTGCACGCAGTGCAGGGGAATCGGGCCTCATTTTGCTTCGAGGGGGAAGTCTCATGGTTTTTCTCGAGTTGCGGCGGGAACCTGGGGTATATTCTCGAGTTACGACTGGGATGGCCCTTCCACACACGTGTTTGTTCAGCGACGTCAGGACTTCTGCCTAGTTGCGAGGGACAACTCGGGATTCTCCTCGAGGCTTGGCAGGGCAATTGGGATGCCTCTCCAGCTGAGGCGGGAGACCAAGTGTCCCTTTCCACGTGCCACAGGAATCCTGGGACTCCTATCAAGTTTCATGAGGAGCCAGGCATCGTCTAGTTTGGAGGCACTGATCTCTGCGTACCTCTGGAGTTATCAAAGGATGTGAGGCATGCGGTCGCGATGAGGTGGGGAACTAGGTCTTTCTCTGTGGTCTCCACAGGGTATTCAGACATCCTTTCGTCTTGGGAAATGCAAGACGAGCCTGCATTCAAGTCACTGCAGGGATATCCGGCCTTATTTCGAGTCAGGGCATCGCGGTGTCCATTCCACTTGAGGCCGCAAACTCAGGGTCCCTCTCACATACCTAGAGCTGAGAGAAGCCTCCTCTTGAGGTGCTTGTGGTAAGGTGGTATTCCTCTGGAGTCGAAGCCAGGGACTAACCTCTCATCTCGAGTTGATTTGTGGTCCCCGGAGCTCTTTCGTGTTGCTACAGTGACCTCAGGATCCATCTAGCCTTGAAACAGTGTTCTTCGGGTTTCTCTGGGGTGCCATCAAGGAAATCAAGGCTCCTTTCATGTTTGATGTGCAACACGGAATTGCTCTGCACGCAGTGCAGGGAAATCGGGCCTCATCTCGCGGCGAGGGGGAAGTCTCATGGTTTTTCTCGAGTTGCGGCGGGAACCTGGGCTATATTCTCGAGATAAGACGGGGATGGCCCTTCCACCCACATGTTTGTTTAGCCACGTCAGGATTCCTGCCTAGTTGCCAGGGCCAACTCGGGATTCTCCTCGAGGCTTGGCAGGGCAATTGGGACGCCTCTCCAGCTGAGGCGGGAGACCAAGTGTCCCTTTCCACATGCCACAGGAATCCTGGGACTCCTATCAAGTTTCACGAGGAGTCAGGCATCGTCTCCTTCGGAGGCACTGTTCTCCGCGTACCTCTGGAGTTTTCAAAGGATGTGAGGCCTCCGGTCGTGATGAGGTGGGGAGCTAGGTCTTTCTCTGTGGTCTCCACAGGGGATTCAGACATCCTTTCGTCTTGGGAGATGCAAGACGAGCCTGCATTCAAGTCAATGCAGGGATATCCGGCCTTATTTCGAGTCAGGGCATCGCGGTGTCCATTCCACATGAGGCCGCTAACTCAGGTTCCCTCTCTCATACCTAGAGCTGAGAGAAGCCTCCTCTTGAGGTACTTGTGGTAAGTTGGTGTTCTTCTGGAGTCGAAGCCAGGGATGAACCTCTCATCTCGAGTTGATTTTTGGCCCACGGAGCTCTTTTGTGTTGCTACAGTGGCCTCAGGATCCCTCTAGCCTTGAAACAGTGTTTTTGGGGTTTCTCTGGAGTGCCATCAAAGAAATCAAGGCTCCTTTCATGTGTGATGTGCAACACGGAATTGCTCTGCACGCAGTGCATCGGAATCGGGCCTGATCTCGCGGCGAGGGGGAAGTCTCATGGTTTCTCGCGAGTTGGGGCGGGAACCTGGGGTATATTCTCGAGTTATGACGGGGATGGCCCTTCCACACACGTGTTTGTTCAGCGACGTCAGAACTTCTGCCTAGTTGCGAGGGACAACTCGGGATTCTCCTCGAGGCTTGGCAGGGCAATTGGGATGCCTCTACAGTTGAGGCGTGAGACCAAGTGTCCCTTTCCTCGTGCCACAGGAATCCTGGGACTCCTATCAAGTTTCACGAGGAGTCAGGCATCGTCTCCTTTGGAGGCGCGGATCTCTGCGTACCTCTGGAGTTTTCAAAGGATGTGAGGCCTCCGGTCGCGATGAGGTGGGAAACTATGTCTTTCTCTGTGGTCTCCACAGGGGATTCAGACATCCTTTCGTCTTGGGAGATGCAAGACGAGCCTGCATTCAAGTCACTGCAGGGATATCCGGCCTTATTTCGAGTCAGGGCATCGCGGTGTCCATTCCACTTGAGGCCGCAAACTCAGGGTCCCTCTCACATACCTAGAGCTGAGAGAAGCCTCCTCTTGAGGTGCTTGTGGTAAGGTGGTATTGCTCTGGAGTCGAAGCCAGGGACTAACTCCTCATCTCGAGTTGATTTTTGGTCCACGGAGCTCTTTCGTGTTGCTACAGTGACCTTAGGATCCCTCTCGCCTTGAAACAGTGTTCTTGGGGTTTCTCTAGAGTTCCATCAAGGAAATCAAGGCTCCTTTCATGTGTGATGTGCAACACGGAATTGCTCTGCACGCAGTGCAGGGGAATCGGGCCTCATTTTGCTTCGAGGGGGAAGTCTCATGGTTTTTCTCGAGTTGCGGCGGGAACCTGGGGTATATTCTCGAGTTACAACTGGGATGGCCCTTCCACACACCTGTTTGTTCAGCGACGTCAGGACTTCTGCCTAGTTGCGAGGGACAACTCGGGATTCTCCTCGAGGCTTGGCAGGGCAAATGGGATGCCTCTCCAGCTGAGGCGGGAGACCAAGGGTCCCTTTCCACGTGCCACAGGAATCCTGGGACTCCTATCAAGTTTCACGAGGAGTCAGACATCGTCTCCTTTGGAGGCACTGATCTCCGCGTACCTCTGGAGTTTTCAAAGGATGTGAGGCCTCCGGTCGCGATGAGGTGGGGAACTAGGACTTTCTCTGTGGTCTTCACAGGGGATTCAGACATCCTTTCGTCTTGGGAGATGCAAGACGAGCCTGCATTCAAGTCACTGCAGGGCTATCCGGCATTATTTCGAGTCAGGGCATCGCGGTGTCCATTCCACTTGAGGCCGCAAACTCAGGGTCCCTGTCACATAGCTAGAGCTGAGAGAAGCCTCCTCTTGAGGTGCTTGTGGTAAGGTGGTATTCCTCTGGAGTCGAAGCCAGGGACTAACCTCTCATCTCGAGTTGATTTTTGGTCCATGGAGCTCTTTCATGTTTCTACAGTGACCTCAGGATCCCTCTAGCCTTGAAACAGTGTTCTTGGGGTTTCTCTGGAGTGCCATCAAGGAAATCAAGGCTCCTTTCATGTGTGATGTGCAACACGGAATTGCTCTGCACGCAGTGCAGGGGAATCGGGCCTCATCTCGCGGCGAGGGGGAAGTCTCATGGTTTTTCTCGAGTTGCGGCGGGAACCTGGGGTATATTCTCGAGTTACGACGGGAATGGCCCTTCCACCCACGTGTTTGTTCAGCGACGGCAGGACTCCTGCCTAGTTGCGAGGGACAATTCGGGATTCTCCTCGAGGCTTGGCAGGGCAATTGGGACGCCTCTCCAGCTGAGGCGGGAGACCAAGGGTCCCTTTCCACGTGCCACAGGAATCCTGGGACTCCTATCAAGTTTCACGAGGAGTCAGGCATCGTCTCCTTTGGAGCCACTGATCTCCGCGTACCTCTGGAGTTTTCAAAGGATGTGAGGCCTCCGGTCGCGATGAGGTGGGGAACTAGGTCTTTCTCTGTGGTCTCCACATGGGATTCAGACATCCTTTCGTCTTGGGAGATGCAAGACGAGCCTGCATTCAAGTCACTGCAGGGATATCCGGCCTTATATCGAGTCAGGGCATCGCGGTGTCCATTCCACTTGAGGCCGCAAACTCAATGTCCCTCTCACATACCTAAAGCTGCGAGAAGCTTCCTCTTGAGGTGCTTGTGGTAAGGTGGTATTCCTCTGGAGTCGAAGCCAGGGACTAACCTCTCATCTCGAGTTGATTTTTGGTCCACGGAGCTCTTTCGTGTTGCTACAGTGACCTCAGGATCCCTCTAGTCTTGAAACAGTGTTCTTGGGGTTTCTCTGGAGTGCCATCAAGGAAATAAAGGCTCCTTTCATGTGTGATTTGCAACACAGAATTGCTCTGCACGCAGTGCAGGGGAATCGGGTCTCATCTCACGGCGAGGGGGAAGTCTCATGGTTTTTCTCGAGTTGCGGCGGGAACCTGGGGTATATTCTCGAGTTTCGACGGGGATGGCCCTTCCACCCACGTGTTTGTTCAGCGACGTCTGGACTCCTGCCTAGTTGCGAGGGACAACTCGGGATTCTCCTCGAGGCTTGGCAGGGCAATTGGGACGCCTCTCCAGCTGAGGCGGGAGACCAAGGGTCCCTTTCCACGTGCCACAGGAATCCTGGGACTCCTATCAAGTTTCACGAGGAGTCAGGCATTGTCCCCTTTGGAGGCACTGATCTCCGTGTACCTCTGGAGTTTTCAAAGGATGTGAGGCCTCCGGTCGCGATGAGCTGGGGAAATAGGTCTTTCTCTGTGGTCTCCACAGGGGATTCAGACATCCTTTCGTCTTGGGAGATGCAAGACGAGCCTGCATTCAAGTCACTGCAGGGATATCCGGCCTTATTTCGAGTCAGGGCATCGCAGTGTCCATTCCACTTGAGGCCGCAAACTCAGGGTCCCTCTCACATACCTAAAGTTGGGAGAAGCCTCCTCTTGAGGTGCTTGTGGTAAGGTGGTATTCCTCTGGAGTCGAAGTTAGGGACTAACCTCTCATCTCGAGTTGATTTTTGGTCCACGGAGCTCTTTCTTGTTACTACAGTGACCTCAGGATCCCTCTCGCCTTGAAACAGTGTTCTTGGGGTTTCTCTGGAGTGCCATCAAGGAAATCAAGGCTCCTTTCATGTGTGATGTGCAACACGGAATTGCTCTGCACGCAGTGCAGCGGAATCGGTCCTGATCTCGCGGCGAGGGGGAAGTCTCATGGTTTTTCTCGAGTTGCGGCGGGGACCTGGGGTATATTCTCGAGTTACGACTGGGATGGCCCTTCCACCCACGTGTTTGTTCAGCGACGTCAGGACTCCTGCCTAGTTGCGAGGGACAACTCGGGATTCTCCTCGAGGCTTGGCAGGGCAATTGGGACGCCTCTCCAGCTGAGGCGGGAGACCAAGGTTCCCTTTCCACGTGCCACAGGAATCCTGGGACTCCTATCAAGTTTCACGAGGAGTTAGGCATCGTCCCCTTGAAGGCACTGATTTCCGCGTACCTATGGAGTTTTCAAAGGATGTGAGGCCTCCGGTCGCGATGAGGTGGGGAACTAGGTCTTTCTCTGTGGTCTCCACAGGGGATTCAGACATCCTTTCGTCTTGGGAGATGCAAGACGAGCCTGCATTCAAGTCACTGCAGGGATATCCGGCCTTATTTCGAGTCAGGGCATCGCGGTGTCCATTCCACCTGAGGCTGCAAACTCAGGGTCCCTCTCACATATCTAGAGCTGAGAGAAGCCTCCTCTTGAGGTGCTTGTGGTAAGGTGGTATTGCTCTGGAGTCGAAGCCAGGGACTAACCCCTCATCTCGAGTTGATTTTTGGTCCACGGAGCTCTTTCGTGTTGCTACAGTGACCTTAGGATCCCTCTCGCCTTGAAACAGTGTTCTTGGGGTTTCTCTAGAGTGCCATCAAGGAAATCAAGGTTCCTTTCATGTGTGATGTGCAACACGGAATTGCTCTGCACGCAGTGCAGGGGAATCGGGCCTCATTTTGCTTCGAGGGGGAAGTCTCATGGTTTTTCTCGAGTTGCGGCGGGAACCTGGGGTATATTCTCGAGTTACGACTGGGATGTCCCTTCCACACACGTGTTTGTTCAGCGACGTCAGGACTTCTGCCTAGTTGCGAGGGACAACTCGGGATTCTCCTCGAGGCTTGGCAGGGCAATTGGGATGCCTCTCCAGCTGAGGCGGGAGACCAAGTGTCCCTTTCCACGTGCCACAGGAATCCTGGGACTCCTATCAAGTTTCATGAGGAGCCAGGCATCGTCTAGTTTGGAGGCACTGATCTCTGCGTACCTCTGGAGTTATCAAAGGATGTGAGGCATGCGGTCGCGATGAGGTGGGGAACTAGGTCTTTCTCTGTGGTCTCCACAGGGTATTCAGACATCCTTTCGTCTTGGGAAATGCAAGACGAGCCTGCATTCAAGTCACTGCAGGGATATCCGGCCTTATTTCGAGTCAGGGCATCGCGGTGTCCATTCCACTTGAGGCCGCAAACTCAGGGTCCCTCTCACATACCTAGAGCTGAGAGAAGCCTCCTCTTGAGGTGCTTGTGGTAAGGTGGTATTCCTCTGGAGTCGAAGCCAGGGACTAACCTCTCATCTCGAGTTGATTTGTGGTCCCCGGAGCTCTTTCGTGTTGCTACAGTGACCTCAGGATCCATCTAGCCTTGAAACAGTGTTCTTCGGGTTTCTCTGGGGTGCCATCAAGGAAATCAAGGCTCCTTTCATGTTTGATGTGCAACACGGAATTGCTCTGCACGCAGTGCAGGGGAATCGGGCCTCATCTCGCGGCGAGGGGGAAGTCTCATGGTTTTTCTCGAGTTGCGGCGGGAACCTGGGGTATATTCTCGAGATAAGACGGGGATGGCCCTTCCACCCACATGTTTGTTTAGCCACGTCAGGATTCCTGCCTAGTTGCCAGGGCCAACTCGGGATTCTCCTCGAGGCTTGGCAGGGCAATTGGGACGCCTCTCCAGCTGAGGCGGGAGACCAAGTGTCCCTTTCCACATGCCACAGGAATCCTGGGACTCCTATCAAGTTTCACGAGGAGTCAGGCATCGTCTCCTTCGGAGGCACTGTTCTCCGCGTACCTCTGGAGTTTTCAAAGGATGTGAGGCCTCCGGTCGTGATGAGGTGGGGAGCTAGGTCTTTCTCTGTGGTCTCCACAGGGGATTCAGACATCCTTTCGTCTTGGGAGATGCAAGACGAGCCTGCATTCAAGTCAATGCAGGGATATCCGGCCTTATTTCGAGTCAGGGCATCGCGGTGTCCATTCCACATGAGGCCGCTAACTCAGGTTCCCTCTCTCATACCTAGAGCTGAGAGAAGCCTCCTCTTGAGGTACTTGTGGTAAGTTGGTGTTCTTCTGGAGTCGAAGCCAGGGATGAACCTCTCATCTCGAGTTGATTTTTGGCCCACGGAGCTCTTTTGTGTTGCTACAGTGGCCTCAGGATCCCTCTAGCCTTGAAACAGTGTTTTTGGGGTTTCTCTGGAGTGCCATCAAAGAAATCAAGGCTCCTTTCATGTGTGATGTGCAACACGGAATTGCTCTGCACGCAGTGCATCGGAATCGGGCCTGATCTCGCGGCGAGGGGGAAGTCTCATGGTTTTTCGCGAGTTGGGGCGGGAACCTGGGGTATATTCTCGAGTTATGACGGGGATGGCCCTTCCACACACGTGTTTGTTCAGCGACGTCAGAACTTCTGCCTAGTTGCGAGGGACAACTCGGGATTCTCCTCGAGGCTTGGCAGGGCAATTGGGATGCCTCTACAGTTGAGGCGTGAGACCAAGTGTCCCTTTCCTCGTGCCACAGGAATCCTGGGACTCCTATCAAGTTTCACGAGGAGTCAGGCATCGTCTCCTTTGGAGGCGCGGATCTCTGCGTACCTCTGGAGTTTTCAAAGGATGTGAGGCCTCCGGTCGCGATGAGGTGGGAAACTATGTCTTTCTCTGTGGTCTCCACAGGGGATTCAGACATCCTTTCGTCTTGGGAGATGCAAGACGAGCCTGCATTCAAGTCACTGCAGGGATATCCGGCCTTATTTCGAGTCAGGGCATCGCGGTGTCCATTCCACTTGAGGCCGCAAACTCAGGGTCCCTCTCACATACCTAGAGCTGAGAGAAGCCTCCTCTTGAGGTGCTTGTGGTAAGGTGGTATTGCTCTGGAGTCGAAGCCAGGGACTAACTCCTCATCTCGAGTTGATTTTTGGTCCACGGAGCTCTTTCGTGTTGCTACAGTGACCTTAGGATCCCTCTCGCCTTGAAACAGTGTTCTTGGGGTTTCTCTAGAGTTCCATCAAGGAAATCAAGGCTCCTTTCATGTGTGATGTGCAACACGGAATTGCTCTGCACGCAGTGCAGGGGAATCGGGCCTCATTTTGCTTCGAGGGGGAAGTCTCATGGTTTTTCTCGAGTTGCGGCGGGAACCTGGGGTATATTCTCGAGTTACAACTGGGATGGCCCTTCCACACACCTGTTTGTTCAGCGACGTCAGGACTTCTGCCTAGTTGCGAGGGACAACTCGGGATTCTCCTCGAGGCTTGGCAGGGCAAATGGGATGCCTCTCCAGCTGAGGCGGGAGACCAAGGGTCCCTTTCCACGTGCCACAGGAATCCTGGGACTCCTATCAAGTTTCACGAGGAGTCAGACATCGTCTCCTTTGGAGGCACTGATCTCCGCGTACCTCTGGAGTTTTCAAAGGATGTGAGGCCTCCGGTCGCGATGAGGTGGGGAACTAGGACTTTCTCTGTGGTCTTCACAGGGGATTCAGACATCCTTTCGTCTTGGGAGATGCAAGACGAGCCTGCATTCAAGTCACTGCAGGGCTATCCGGCATTATTTCGAGTCAGGGCATCGCGGTGTCCATTCCACTTGAGGCCGCAAACTCAGGGTCCCTGTCACATAGCTAGAGCTGAGAGAAGCCTCCTCTTGAGGTGCTTGTGGTAAGGTGGTATTCCTCTGGAGTCGAAGCCAGGGACTAACCTCTCATCTCGAGTTGATTTTTGGTCCATGGAGCTCTTTCATGTTTCTACAGTGACCTCAGGATCCCTCTAGCCTTGAAACAGTGTTCTTGGGGTTTCTCTGGAGTGCCATCAAGGAAATCAAGGCTCCTTTCATGTGTGATGTGCAACACGGAATTGCTCTGCACGCAGTGCAGGGGAATCGGGCCTCATCTCGCGGCGAGGGGGAAGTCTCATGGTTTTTCTCGAGTTGCGGCGGGAACCTGGGGTATATTCTCGAGTTACGACGGGAATGGCCCTTCCACCCACGTGTTTGTTCAGCGACGGCAGGACTCCTGCCTAGTTGCGAGGGACAATTCGGGATTCTCCTCGAGGCTTGGCAGGGCAATTGGGACGCCTCTCCAGCTGAGGCGGGAGACCAAGGGTCCCTTTCCACGTGCCACAGGAATCCTGGGACTCCTATCAAGTTTCACGAGGAGTCAGGCATCGTCTCCTTTGGAGCCACTGATCTCCGCGTACCTCTGGAGTTTTCAAAGGATGTGAGGCCTCCGGTCGCGATGAGGTGGGGAACTAGGTCTTTCTCTGTGGTCTCCACAGGGGATTCAGACATCCTTTCGTCTTGGGAGATGCAAGACGAGCCTGCATTCAAGTCACTACAGGGATATCCGGCCTTATTTCGAGTCAGGGCATCGCGGTTTCCATTCCACTTGAGGCCGCAAACTCAGGGTCCCTCTCACATATCTAGAGCTGAGAGAAGCCTCCTCTTGAGGTGCTTGTGGTAAGGTGGTATTGCTCTGGAGTCGAAGCCAGGGACTAACCCCTCATCTCGAGTTGATTTTTGGTCCACGGAGCTCTTTCGTGTTGCTACAGTGACCTTAGGATCCCTCTCGCCTTGAAACAGTGTTCTTGGGGTTTCTCTAGAGTGCCATCAAGGAAATCAAGGCTCCTTTCATATGTGATGTGCAACACGGAATTGCTCTGCACGCAGTGCAGGGGAATCGGGCCTCATTTTGCTTCAAGGGGGAAGTCTCATGGTTTTTCTCGAGTTGCGGCGGGAACCTGGGGTATATTCTCGAGTTACAACTGGGATGGCCCTTCCACACACGTGTTTGTTCAGCGACGTCAGGACTTCTGCCTAGTTGCGAGGGACAACTCGGGATTCTCCTCGAGGCTTGGCAGGGCAATTGGGATGCCTCTACAGTTGAGGCGTGAGACCAAGTGTCCCTTTCCTCGTGCCACAGGAATCCTGGGACTCCTATCAAGTTTCACGAGGAGTCAGGCATCGTCTCCTTTGGAGGCGCGGATCTCTGCGTACCTCTGGAGTTTTCAAAGGATGTGAGGCCTCCGGTCGCGATGAGGTGGGAAACTATGTCTTTCTCTGTGGTCTCCACAGGGGATTCAGACATCCTTTCGTCTTGGGAGATGCAAGACGAGCCTGCATTCAAGTCACTGCAGGGATATCCGGCCTTATTTCGAGTCAGGGCATCGCGGTGTCCATTCCACTTGAGGCCGCAAACTCAGGGTCCCTCTCACATACCTAGAGCTGAGAGAAGCCTCCTCTTGAGGTGCTTGTGGTAAGGTGGTATTGCTCTGGAGTCGAAGCCAGGGACTAACTCCTCATCTCGAGTTGATTTTTGGTCCACGGAGCTCTTTCGTGTTGCTACAGTGACCTTAGGATCCCTCTCGCCTTGAAACAGTGTTCTTGGGGTTTCTCTAGAGTTCCATCAAGGAAATCAAGGCTCCTTTCATGTGTGATGTGCAACACGGAATTGCTCTGCACGCAGTGCAGGGGAATCGGGCCTCATTTTGCTTCGAGGGGGAAGTCTCATGGTTTTTCTCGAGTTGCGGCGGGAACCTGGGGTATATTCTCGAGTTACAACTGGGATGGCCCTTCCACACACCTGTTTGTTCAGCGACGTCAGGACTTCTGCCTAGTTGCGAGGGACAACTCGGGATTCTCCTCGAGGCTTGGCAGGGCAAATGGGATGCCTCTCCAGCTGAGGCGGGAGACCAAGGGTCCCTTTCCACGTGCCACAGGAATCCTGGGACTCCTATCAAGTTTCACGAGGAGTCAGACATCGTCTCCTTTGGAGGCACTGATCTCCGCGTACCTCTGGAGTTTTCAAAGGATGTGAGGCCTCCGGTCGCGATGAGGTGGGGAACTAGGACTTTCTCTGTGGTCTTCACAGGGGATTCAGACATCCTTTCGTCTTGGGAGATGCAAGACGAGCCTGCATTCAAGTCACTGCAGGGCTATCCGGCATTATTTCGAGTCAGGGCATCGCGGTGTCCATTCCACTTGAGGCCGCAAACTCAGGGTCCCTGTCACATAGCTAGAGCTGAGAGAAGCCTCCTCTTGAGGTGCTTGTGGTAAGGTGGTATTCCTCTGGAGTCGAAGCCAGGGACTAACCTCTCATCTCGAGTTGATTTTTGGTCCATGGAGCTCTTTCATGTTTCTACAGTGACCTCAGGATCCCTCTAGCCTTGAAACAGTGTTCTTGGGGTTTCTCTGGAGTGCCATCAAGGAAATCAAGGCTCCTTTCATGTGTGATGTGCAACACGGAATTGCTCTGCACGCAGTGCAGGGGAATCGGGCCTCATCTCGCGGCGAGGGGGAAGTCTCATGGTTTTTCTCGAGTTGCGGCGGGAACCTGGGGTATATTCTCGAGTTACGACGGGAATGGCCCTTCCACCCACGTGTTTGTTCAGCGACGGCAGGACTCCTGCCTAGTTGCGAGGGACAATTCGGGATTCTCCTCGAGGCTTGGCAGGGCAATTGGGACGCCTCTCCAGCTGAGGCGGGAGACCAAGGGTCCCTTTCCACGTGCCACAGGAATCCTGGGACTCCTATCAAGTTTCACGAGGAGTCAGGCATCGTCTCCTTTGGAGCCACTGATCTCCGCGTACCTCTGGAGTTTTCAAAGGATGTGAGGCCTCCGGTCGCGATGAGGTGGGGAACTAGGTCTTTCTCTGTGGTCTCCACAGGGGATTCAGACATCCTTTCGTCTTGGGAGATGCAAGACGAGCCTGCATTCAAGTCACTACAGGGATATCCGGCCTTATTTCGAGTCAGGGCATCGCGGTGTCCATTCCACTTGAGGCCGCAAACTCAGGGTCCCTCTCACATATCTAGAGCTGAGAGAAGCCTCCTCTTGAGGTGCTTGTGGTAAGGTGGTATTGCTCTGGAGTCGAAGCCAGGGACTAACCCCTCATCTCGAGTTGATTTTTGGTCCACGGAGCTCTTTCGTGTTGCTACAGTGACCTTAGGATCCCTCTCGCCTTGAAACAGTGTTCTTGGGGTTTCTCTAGAGTGCCATCAAGGAAATCAAGGCTCCTTTCATATGTGATGTGCAACACGGAATTGCTCTGCACGCAGTGCAGGGGAATCGGGCCTCATTTTGCTTCAAGGGGGAAGTCTCATGGTTTTTCTCGAGTTGCGGCGGGAACCTGGGGTATATTCTCGAGTTACAACTGGGATGGCCCTTCCACACACGTGTTTGTTCAGCGACGTCAGGACTTCTGCCTAGTTGCGAGGGACAACTCGGGATTCTCCTCGAGGCTTGGCAGGGCAATTGGGATGCCTCTCCAGCTGAGGCGGGAGACCAAGGGTCCCTTTCCACGTGCCACAGGAATCCTGGGACTCCTATCAAGTTTCATGAGGAGTCAGACATCGTCTAGTTTGGAGGCACTGATCTCTGCGTACCTCTGGAGTTATCAAAGGATGTGAGGCATCCGGTCGCGATGAGGTGGGGAAATAGGTCTTTCTCTGTGGTCTCCACATGGGATTCAGACATCCTTTCGTCTTGGGAGATGCAAGACGAGCCTGCATTCAAGTCACTGCAGGGATATCCGGCTTTATTTCGAGTCAGGGCATCGCGGTGTCCATTCCACTTGAGGCCGCAAACTCAATGTCCCTCTCACATACCTAAAGCTGCGAGAAGCCTCCTCTTGAGGTGCTTGTGGTAAGGTGGTATTCCTCTGGAGTCGAAGCCAGGGACTAACCTCTCATCTCGAGTTGATTTTTGGTCCATGGAGCTCTTTCATGTTTCTACAGTGACCTCAGGATCCCTCTAGCCTTGAAACAGTGTTCTTGGGGTTTCTCTGGAGTGCCATGAAGGAAATCAAGGCTCCTTTCATGTGTGATGTGCAACACAGAATTGCTCTGCACGCAGTGCAGGGGAATCGGGTCTCATCTCGCGGCGAGGGGGAAGTCTCATGGTTTTTCTCGAGTTGCGGCGGGAACCTGGGGTATATTCTCGAGTTACGACGGGGATGGCCCTTCCACCCACGTGTTTGTTCAGCGACGTCAGGACTCCTGCATAGTTGCGAGGGACAACTCGGGATTCTCCTCGAGGCTTGGCAGGGCAATTGGGACGCCTCTCCAGCTGAGGCGGGAGACCAAGGGACCCTTTCCACGTGCCACAGGAATCCTGGGACTCCTATCAAGTTTCACGAGGAGTCAGGCATTGTCCCCTTTGGAGGCACTGATTTCCGCGTACCTCTGGAGTTTTCAAAGGATGTGAGGCCTCCGGTCGCGATGAGGTGGGGAACTAGGTCTTTCTCTGTGGTCTCCACAGGGGATTCAGACATCCTTTCGTCTTGGGAGATGCAAGACGAGCCTGCATTCAAGTCACTGCAGGGATATCCGGCCTTATTTCGAGTCAGGGCATCGCGGTGTCCATTCCACTTGAGGCCGCAAACTCAGGGTCCCTCTCACATACCTAAAGTTGGGAGAAGCCTCCTCTTGAGGTGCTTGTGGTAAGGTGGTATTCCTCTGGAGTCGAAGTTAGGGACTAACCTCTCATCTCGAGTTGATTTTTGGTCCACGGAGCTCTTTCGTGTTGCTACAGGGACCTCAGGATCCCTCTAGCCTTGAAACAGTGTTCTTGGGGTTTCTCTGGAGTGCCATCAAGGAAATCAAGGCTCCTTTCATGTGTGATGTGCAACACGGAATTGCTCTGCACGCAGTGCAGCGGAATCGGTCCTGATCTCGCGGCGAGGGGGAAGTCTCATAGTTTTTCTCGAGTTGTGGCGGGGACCTGGGGTATATTCTCGAGTTACGACGGGGATGGCCCTTCCACCCACGTGTTTGTTCAGCGACGTCAGGACTCCTGCCTAGTTGCAAGGGAAAACTCGGGATTCTCCTCGAGGCTTGGCAGGGCAATTGGGACGCCTCTCCGGTTGAGGCGGGAGACCAAGGTTCCCTTTCCAAGTGCCACAGGAATCCTGGGACCCCTATCAAGTTTCACGATGAGTTAGGCATCGTCCCCTTGGAGGCACTGATCTCCGCGTACCTCTGGAGTTTTCAAAGGATGTGAGGCCTCCGGTCGCGATGAGGTGGGGAACTAGGTCTTTCTCTGTGTTCTCCACAGGGGATTCAGACATCCTTTCGTCTTGGGAGGTGCAAGACGAGACTGCATTCAAGTCAATGCAGGGATATCCGGCCTTATTTCGAGTCAGGGCATCGCGGTGTCCATTCCACTTGAGGCTGCAAACTCAGGGTCCCTCTCACATATCTAGAGCTGAGAGAAGCCTCCTCTTGAGGTGCTTGTGGTAAGGTGGTATTGCTCTGGAGTCGAAGCCAGGGACTAACCCCTCATCTCGAGTTGATTTTTGGTCCACGGAGCTCTTTCGTGTTGCTACAGTGACCTTAGGATCCCTCTCGCCTTGAAACAGTGTTCTTGGGGTTTCTCTAGAGTGCCATCAAGGAAATCAAGGTTCCTTTCATGTGTGATGTGCAACACGGAATTGCTCTGCACGCAGTGCAGGGGAATCGGGCCTCATTTTGCTTCGAGGGGGAAGTCTCATGGTTTTTCTCGAGTTGCGGCGGGAACCTGGGGTATATTCTCGAGTTACGACTGGGATGGCCCTTCCACACACGTGTTTGTTCAGCGACGTCAGGACTTCTGCCTAGTTGCGAGGGACAACTCGGGATTCTCCTCGAGGCTTGGCAGGGCAATTGGGATGCCTCTCCAGCTGAGGCGGGAGACCAAGTGTCCCTTTCCACGTGCCACAGGAATCCTGGGACTCCTATCAAGTTTCATGAGGAGCCAGGCATCGTCTAGTTTGGAGGCACTGATCTCTGCGTACCTCTGGAGTTATCAAAGGATGTGAGGCATCCGGTCGCGATGAGGTGGGGAACTAGGTCTTTCTCTGTGGTCTCCACAGGGGATTCAGACATCCTTTCGTCTTGGGAGATGCAAGACGAGCCTGCATTCAAGTCACTACAGGGATATCCGGCCTTATTTCGAGTCAGGGCATCGCGGTGTCCATTCCACTTGAGGCCGCAAACTCAGGGTCCCTCTCACATATCTAGAGCTGAGAGAAGCCTCCTCTTGAGGTGCTTGTGGTAAGGTGGTATTGCTCTGGAGTCGAAGCCAGGGACTAACCCCTCATCTCGAGTTGATTTTTGGTCCACGGAGCTCTTTCGTGTTGCTACAGTGACCTTAGGATCCCTCTCGCCTTGAAACAGTGTTCTTGGGGTTTCTCTAGAGTGCCATCAAGGAAATCAAGGCTCCTTTCATATGTGATGTGCAACACGGAATTGCTCTGCACGCAGTGCAGGGGAATCGGGCCTCATTTTGCTTCAAGGGGGAAGTCTCATGGTTTTTCTCGAGTTGCGGCGGGAACCTGGGGTATATTCTCGAGTTACAACTGGGATGGCCCTTCCACACACGTGTTTGTTCAGCGACGTCAGGACTTCTGCCTAGTTGCGAGGGACAACTCGGGATTCTCCTCGAGGCTTGGCAGGGCAATTGGGATGCCTCTCCAGCTGAGGCGGGAGACCAAGGGTCCCTTTCCACGTGCCACAGGAATCCTGGGACTCCTATCAAGTTTCATGAGGAGTCAGACATCGTCTAGTTTGGAGGCACTGATCTCTGCGTACCTCTGGAGTTATCAAAGGATGTGAGGCATCCGGTCGCGATGAGGTGGGGAAATAGGTCTTTCTCTGTGGTCTCCACATGGGATTCAGACATCCTTTCGTCTTGGGAGATGCAAGACGAGCCTGCATTCAAGTCACTGCAGGGATATCCGGCTTTATTTCGAGTCAGGGCATCGCGGTGTCCATTCCACTTGAGGCCGCAAACTCAATGTCCCTCTCACATACCTAAAGCTGCGAGAAGCCTCCTCTTGAGGTGCTTGTGGTAAGGTGGTATTCCTCTGGAGTCGAAGCCAGGGACTAACCTCTCATCTCGAGTTGATTTTTGGTCCATGGAGCTCTTTCATGTTTCTACAGTGACCTCAGGATCCCTCTAGCCTTGAAACAGTGTTCTTGGGGTTTCTCTGGAGTGCCATGAAGGAAATCAAGGCTCCTTTCATGTGTGATGTGCAACACAGAATTGCTCTGCACGCAGTGCAGGGGAATCGGGTCTCATCTCGCGGCGAGGGGGAAGTCTCATGGTTTTTCTCGAGTTGCGGCGGGAACCTGGGGTATATTCTCGAGTTACGACGGGGATGGCCCTTCCACCCACGTGTTTGTTCAGCGACGTCAGGACTCCTGCATAGTTGCGAGGGACAACTCGGGATTCTCCTCGAGGCTTGGCAGGGCAATTGGGACGCCTCTCCAGCTGAGGCGGGAGACCAAGGGACCCTTTCCACGTGCCACAGGAATCCTGGGACTCCTATCAAGTTTCACGAGGAGTCAGGCATTGTCCCCTTTGGAGGCACTGATTTCCGCGTACCTCTGGAGTTTTCAAAGGATGTGAGGCCTCCGGTCGCGATGAGGTGGGGAACTAGGTCTTTCTCTGTGGTCTCCACAGGGGATTCAGACATCCTTTCGTCTTGGGAGATGCAAGACGAGCCTGCATTCAAGTCACTGCAGGGATATCCGGCCTTATTTCGAGTCAGGGCATCGCGGTGTCCATTCCACTTGAGGCCGCAAACTCAGGGTCCCTCTCACATACCTAAAGTTGGGAGAAGCCTCCTCTTGAGGTGCTTGTGGTAAGGTGGTATTCCTCTGGAGTCGAAGTTAGGGACTAACCTCTCATCTCGAGTTGATTTTTGGTCCACGGAGCTCTTTCGTGTTGCTACAGGGACCTCAGGATCCCTCTAGCCTTGAAACAGTGTTCTTGGGGTTTCTCTGGAGTGCCATCAAGGAAATCAAGGCTCCTTTCATGTGTGATGTGCAACACGGAATTGCTCTGCACGCAGTGCAGCGGAATCGGTCCTGATCTCGCGGCGAGGGGGAAGTCTCATAGTTTTTCTCGAGTTGTGGCGGGGACCTGGGGTATATTCTCGAGTTACGACGGGGATGGCCCTTCCACCCACGTGTTTGTTCAGCGACGTCAGGACTCCTGCCTAGTTGCAAGGGAAAACTCGGGATTCTCCTCGAGGCTTGGCAGGGCAATTGGGACGCCTCTCCGGTTGAGGCGGGAGACCAAGGTTCCCTTTCCAAGTGCCACAGGAATCCTGGGACCCCTATCAAGTTTCACGATGAGTTAGGCATCGTCCCCTTGGAGGCACTGATCTCCGCGTACCTCTGGAGTTTTCAAAGGATGTGAGGCCTCCGGTCGCGATGAGGTGGGGAACTAGGTCTTTCTCTGTGTTCTCCACAGGGGATTCAGACATCCTTTCGTCTTGGGAGGTGCAAGACGAGACTGCATTCAAGTCAATGCAGGGATATCCGGCCTTATTTCGAGTCAGGGCATCGCGGTGTCCATTCCACTTGAGGCTGCAAACTCAGGGTCCCTCTCACATATCTAGAGCTGAGAGAAGCCTCCTCTTGAGGTGCTTGTGGTAAGGTGGTATTGCTCTGGAGTCGAAGCCAGGGACTAACCCCTCATCTCGAGTTGATTTTTGGTCCACGGAGCTCTTTCGTGTTGCTACAGTGACCTTAGGATCCCTCTCGCCTTGAAACAGTGTTCTTGGGGTTTCTCTAGAGTGCCATCAAGGAAATCAAGGTTCCTTTCATGTGTGATGTGCAACACGGAATTGCTCTGCACGCAGTGCAGGGGAATCGGGCCTCATTTTGCTTCGAGGGGGAAGTCTCATGGTTTTTCTCGAGTTGCGGCGGGAACCTGGGGTATATTCTCGAGTTACGACTGGGATGGCCCTTCCACACACGTGTTTGTTCAGCGACGTCAGGACTTCTGCCTAGTTGCGAGGGACAACTCGGGATTCTCCTCGAGGCTTGGCAGGGCAATTGGGATGCCTCTCCAGCTGAGGCGGGAGACCAAGTGTCCCTTTCCACGTGCCACAGGAATCCTGGGACTCCTATCAAGTTTCATGAGGAGCCAGGCATCGTCTAGTTTGGAGGCACTGATCTCTGCGTACCTCTGGAGTTATCAAAGGATGTGAGGCATCCGGTCGCGATGAGGTGGGGAAATAGGTCTTTCTCTGTGGTCTCCACAGGGTATTCAGACATCCTTTCGTCTTGGGAAATGCAAGACGAGCCTGCATTCAAGTCACTGCAGGGATATCCGGCCTTATTTCGAGTCAGGGCATCGCGGTGTCCATTCCACTTGAGGCCGCAAACTCAGGGTCCCTCTCACATACCTAGAGCTGAGAGAAGCCTCCTCTTGAGGTGCTTGTGGTAAGGTGGTATTCCTCTGGAGTCGAAGCCAGGGACTAACCTCTCATCTCGAGTTGATTTGTGGTCCCCGGAGCTCTTTCGTGTTGCTACAGTGACCTCAGGATCCCTCTAGCCTTGAAACAGTGTTCTTCGGGTTTCTCTGGGGTGCCATCAAGGAAATCAAGGCTCCTTTCATGTTTGATGTGCAACACTGAATTGCTCTGCACGCAGTGCAGGGGAATCGGGCCTCATCTCGCGGCGAGGGGGAAGTCTCATGGTTTTTCTCGAGTTGCGGCGGGAACCTGGGGTATATTCTCGAGTTACGACGGGGATGGCCCTTCCACCCACATGTTTGTTTAGCCACGTCAGGATTCCTGCCTAGTTGCCAGGGCCAACTCGGGATTCTCCTCGAGGCTTGGCAGGGCAATTGGGACGCCTCTCCAGCTGAGGCGGGAGACCAAGTGTCCCTTTCCACATGCCACAGGAATCCTGGGACTCCTATCAAGTTTCACGAGGAGTCAGGCATCGTCTCCTTCGGAGGCACTGTTCTCCGTGTACCTCTGGAGTTTTCAAAGGATGTGAGGCCTCCGGTCGTGATGAGGTGGGGAACTAGGTCTTTCTCTGTGGTCTCCACAGGGGATTCAGACATCCTTTCGTCTTGGGAGATGCAAGACGAGCCTGCATTCAAGTCACTGCAGGGATATCCGGCCTTATTTCGAGTCAGGGCATCGCGGTGTCCATTCCACATGAGGCCGCTAACTCAGGTTCCCTCTCACATACCTAGAGCTGAGAGAAGCCTCCTCTTGAGGTACTTGTGGTAAGTTGGTGTTCTTCTGGAGTCGAAGCCAGGGACGAACCTCTCATCTCGAGTTGATTTTTGGCCCACGGAGCTCTTTTGTGTTGCTACAGTGGCCTCAGGATCCCTCTAGCCTTGAAACAGTGTTTTTGGGGTTTCTCTGGAGTGCCATCAAAGAAATCAAGGCTCCTTTCATGTGTGATGTGCAACACGGAATTGCTCTGCACGCAGTGCATCGGAATCGGGCCTGATCTCGCGGCGAGGGGGAAGTCTCATGGTTTTTCGCGAGTTGGGGCGGGAACCTGGGGTATATTCTCGAGTTACGACGGGGATGGCCCTTCCACCCACGTGTTTGTTCAGCGACGTCAGAACTTCTGCCTAGTTGCGAGGCACAACTCGGGATTCTCCTCGAGGCTTGGCAGGGCAATTGGGATGCCTCTACAGTTGAGGCGTGAGACCAAGTGTCCCTTTCCTCGTGCCACAGGAATGCTGGGACTCCTATCAAGTTTCACGAGGAGTCAGGCATCGTCTCCTTTGGAGGCGCGGATCTCTGCGTACCTCTGGAGTTTTCAAAGGATGTGAGGCCTCCGGTCGCGATGAGGTGGGTAACTATGTCTTTCTCTGTGGTCTCCACAGGGGATTCAGACATCCTTTCGTCTTGGGAGATGCAAGACGAGCCTGCATTCAAGTCACTGCAGGGATATCCGGCCTTATTTCGAGTCAGGGCATCGCGGTGTCCATTCCACTTGAGGCCGCAAACTCAGGGTCCCTCTCACATACCTAGAGCTGAGAGAAGCCTCCTCTTGAGGTGCTTGTGGTAAGGTGGTATTGCTCTGGAGTCGAAGCCAGGGACTAACCCCTCATCTCGAGTTGATTTTTGGTCCACGGAGCTCTTTCGTGTTGCTACAGTGACCTCAGGATCCCTCTAGCCTTGAAACAGTGTTCTTTGGGTTTCTCTGGAGTGCCATCAAGGAAATCAAGGCTCCTTTCATGTGAGAAGTGCAACACGGAATTGCTCTGCACGCAGTGCAGGGGAATCAGGCCTCATCTCGCGGCGAGGGGGAAGTCTCATGATTTTTCTCGAGTTGCGGCGGGAACCTGGGGTATATTCTCGAGTTAGGACGGGGATGGCCCTTCCACCCACGTGTTTGTTTAGCCACGTCAGGATTCCTGCCTAGTTGCCAGGGCCAACTCGGGATTCTCCTCCAGGCTTGGCAGGGCAATTGGGACACCTCTCCAGCTGAGGCGGGAGACCAAGTGTCCCTTTCCACATGCCACAGGAATCCTGGGACTCCTATCAAGTTTCACGAGGAGTCAGGCATCGTCTCCTTTGGAGGCACTGATCTCCGAGTACCTCTGGAGTTTTCAAAGGATGTGAGGCATCCGGTCGTGATGAGGTAGGGAACTAGGTCTTTCTCTGTGGTCTCCACATGGGATTCAGACATCCTTTCGTCTTGGGAGATGCAAGACGAGCCTGCATTCAAGTCACTGCAGAGATATCCGGCTTTATTTCGAGTCAGGGCATCGCGGTGTCCATTCCACTTGAGGCCGCAAACTCAATGTCCCTCCCACATACCTAAAGCTGCGAGAAGCCTCCTCTTGAGGTGCTTGTGGTAAGGTGGTATTCCTCTGGAGTCGAAGCCAGGGACTAACCTCTCATCTCGAGTTGATTTTTGGTCCATGGAGCTCTTTCATGTTTCTACAGTGACCTCAGGATCCCTCTAGCCTTGAAACAGTGTTCTTGGGGTTTCTCTGGAGTGCCATGAAGGAAATCAAGGCTCCTTTCATGTGTGATGTGCAACACAGAATTGCTCTGCACGCAGTGCAGGGGAATCGGGTCTCATCTCGCGGCGAGGGGGAAGTCTCATGGTTTTTCTCGAGTTGCGGCGGGAACCTGGGGTATATTCTCGAGTTACGACGGGGATGGCCCTTCCACCCACGTGTTTGTTCAGCGACGTCAGGACTCCTGCATAGTTGCGAGGGACAACTCGGGATTCTCCTCGAGGCTTGGCAGGGCAATTGGGACGCCTCTCCAGCTGAGGCGGGAGACCAAGGGACCCTTTCCACGTGCCACAGGAATCCTGGGACTCCTATCAAGTTTCACGAGGAGTCAGGCATCGTCCCCTTTGGAGGCACTGATCTCCGCGTACCTCTGGAGTTTTCAAAGGATGTGAGGCCTCCGGTCGCGATGAGGTGGGGAACTAGGTCTTTCTCTGTGGTCTCCACAGGGGATTCAGACATCCTTTCGTCTTGGGAGATGCAAGACGAGCCTGCATTCAAGTCACTGCAGGGATATCCGGCCTTATTTCGAGTCAGGGCATCGCGGTGTCCATTCCACTTGAGGCCGCAAACTCAGGGTCCCTCTCACATACCTAAAGTTGGGAGAAGCCTCCTCTTGAGGTGCTTGTGGTAAGGTGGTATTCCTCTGGAGTCGAAGTTAGGGACTAACCTCTCATCTCGAGTTGATTTTTGGTCCACGGAGCTCTTTCGTGTTGCTACAGGGACCTCAGGATCCCTCTAGCCTTGAAACAGTGTTCTTGGGGTTTCTCTGGAGTGCCATCAAGGAAATCAAGGCTCCTTTCATGTGTGATGTGCAACACGGAATTGCTCTGCACGCAGTGCAGCGGAATCGGTCCTGATTCCGCGGCGAGGGGGAAGTCTCATGGTTCTTCTCGAGTTGCGGCGGGGACCTGGGGTATA
The DNA here is from genome assembly GCF_910594005.1 of Cervus elaphus. NCBI lineage: Eukaryota > Metazoa > Chordata > Mammalia > Artiodactyla > Cervidae > Cervus > Cervus elaphus. Next base: position 769,039 of record NC_057838.1, read on the forward strand.
TTCTCGAGTTACGACGGGGATGGCCCTTCCACCCACGTGTTTGTTCAGCGACGTCAGGACTCCTGCCTAGTTGCAAGGGAAAACTCGGGATTCTCCTCGAGGCTTGGCAGGGCAATTGGGACGCCTCTCCGGTTGAGGCGGGAGACCAAGGTTCCCTTTCCAAGTGCCACAGGAATCCTGGGACTCCTATCAAGTTTCACGATGAGTTAGGCATCGTCCCCTTGGAGGCACTGATCTCCGCGTACCTCTGGAGTTTTCAAAGGATGTCAGGCCTCCGGTCGCGATGAGGTGGGGAACTAGGTCTTTCTCTGTGGTCTCCACAGGGGATTCAGACATCCTTTCGTCTTGGGAGGTGCAAGACGAGACTGCATTCAAGTCAATGCAGGGATATCCGGCCTTATTTCGAGTCAGGGCATCGCGGTGTCCATTCCACTTGAGGCTGCAAACTCAGGGTCCCTCTCACATATCTAGAGCTGAGAGAAGCCTCCTCTTGAGGTGCTTGTGGTAAGGTGGTATTGCTCTGGAGTCGAAGCCAGGGACTAACACCTCATCTCGAGTTGAATTTTGGTCCACGGAGCTCTTTCGTGTTGCTACAGTGACCTTAGGATCCCTCTCGCCTTGAAACAGTGTTTTTGGGGTTTCTCTAGAGTGCCATCAAGGAAATCAAGGTTCCTTTCATGTGTGATGTGCAACACGGAATTGCTCTGCACGCAGTGCAGGGGAATCGGGCCTCATTTTGCTTCGAGGGGGAAGTCTCATGGTTTTTCTCGAGTTGCGGCGGGAACCTGGGGTATATTCTCGAGTTACGACTGGGATGGCCCTTCCACACACGTGTTTGTTCAGCGACGTCAGGACTTCTGCCTAGTTGCGAGGGACAACTCGGGATTCTCCTCGAGGCTTGGCAGGGCAATTGGGATGCCTCTCCAGTTGAGGCGGGAGACCAAGTGTCCCTTTCCACGTGCCACAGGAATCCTGGGACTCCTATCAAGTTTCATGAGGAGCCAGGCAACGTCTAGTTTGGAGGCACTGATCTCTGCGTACCTCTGGAGTAATCAAAGGATGTGAGGCATCCGGTCGCGATGAGGTGGGGAAATAGGTCTTTCTCTGTGGTCTCCACAGGGTATTCAGACATCCTTTAGTCTTGGGAAATGCAAGACGAGCCTGCTTTCAAGTCACTGCAGGGATATCTGGCCTTATTTCGAGTCAGGGCATCGCGGTGTCCATTCCACTTGAGGCCGCAAACTCAGGGTCCCTCTCACATACCTAGAGCTGAGAGAAGCCTCCTCTTGAGGTGCTTGTGGTAAGGTGGTATTCCTCTGGAGTCGAAGCCAGGGACTAACCTCTCATCTCGAGTTGATTTGTGGTCCCCGGAGCTCTTTCGTGTTGCTACAGTGACCTCAGGATCCCTCTAGCCTTGAAACAGTGTTCTTCGGGTTTCTCTGGGGTGCCATCAAGGAAATCAAGGCTCCTTTCATGTTTGATGTGCAACACGGAATTGCTCTGCACGCAGTGCAGGGGAATCGGGCCTCATCTCGCGGCGAGGGGGAAGTCTCATGGTTTTTCTCGAGTTGCGGCGGGAACCTGGGGTATATTCTCGAGTTACGACGGGGATGGCCCTTCCACCCACATGTTTGTTTAGCCACGTCAGGATTCCTGCCTAGTTGCCAGGGCCAACTCGGGATTCTCCTCGAGGCTTGGCAGGGCAATTGGGACGCCTCTCCAGCTGAGGCGGGAGACCAAGTGTCCCTTTCCACATGCCACAGGAATCCTGGGACTCCTATCAAGTTTCACGAGGAGTCAGGCATCGTCTCCTTCGGAGGCACTGTTCTCCGTGTACCTCTGGAGTTTTCAAAGGATGTGAGGCCTCCGGTCGTGATGAGGTGGGGAACTAGGTCTTTCTCTGTGGTCTCCACAGGGGATTCAGACATCCTTTCGTCTTGGGAGATGCAAGACGAGCCTGCATTCAAGTCACTGCAGGGATATCCGGCCTTATTTCGAGTCAGGGCATCGCGGTGTCCATTCCACATGAGGCCGCTAACTCAGGTTCCCTCTCACATACCTAGAGCTGAGAGAAGCCTCCTCTTGAGGTACTTGTGGTAAGTTGGTGTTCTTCTGGAGTCGAAGCCAGGGACGAACCTCTCATCTCGAGTTGATTTTTGGCCCACGGAGCTCTTTTGTGTTGCTACAGTGGCCTCAGGATCCCTCTAGCCTTGAAACAGTGTTTTTGGGGTTTCTCTGGAGTGCCATCAAAGAAATCAAGGCTCCTTTCATGTGTGATGTGCAACACGGAATTGCTCTGCACGCAGTGCATCGGAATCGGGCCTGATCTCGCGGCGAGGGGGAAGTCTCATGGTTTTTCGCGAGTTGGGGCGGGAACCTGGGGTATATTCTCGAGTTACGACGGGGATGGCCCTTCCACCCACGTGTTTGTTCAGCGACGTCAGAACTTCTGCCTAGTTGCGAGGCACAACTCGGGATTCTCCTCGAGGCTTGGCAGGGCAATTGGGATGCCTCTACAGTTGAGGCGTGAGACCAAGTGTCCCTTTCCTCGTGCCACAGGAATGCTGGGACTCCTATCAAGTTTCACGAGGAGTCAGGCATCGTCTCCTTTGGAGGCGCGGATCTCTGCGTACCTCTGGAGTTTTCAAAGGATGTGAGGCCTCCGGTCGCGATGAGGTGGGTAACTATGTCTTTCTCTGTGGTCTCCACAGGGGATTCAGACATCCTTTCGTCTTGGGAGATGCAAGACGAGCCTGCATTCAAGTCACTGCAGGGATATCCGGCCTTATTTCGAGTCAGGGCATCGCGGTGTCCATTCCACTTGAGGCCGCAAACTCAGGGTCCCTCTCACATACCTAGAGCTGAGAGAAGCCTCCTCTTGAGGTGCTTGTGGTAAGGTGGTATTGCTCTGGAGTCGAAGCCAGGGACTAACCCCTCATCTCGAGTTGATTTTTGGTCCACGGAGCTCTTTCGTGTTGCTACAGTGACCTCAGGATCCCTCTAGCCTTGAAACAGTGTTCTTTGGGTTTCTCTGGAGTGCCATCAAGGAAATCAAGGCTCCTTTCATGTGAGAAGTGCAACACGGAATTGCTCTGCACGCAGTGCAGGGGAATCAGGCCTCATCTCGCGGCGAGGGGGAAGTCTCATGATTTTTCTCGAGTTGCGGCGGGAACCTGGGGTATATTCTCGAGTTAGGACGGGGATGGCCCTTCCACCCACGTGTTTGTTTAGCCACGTCAGGATTCCTGCCTAGTTGCCAGGGCCAACTCGGGATTCTCCTCCAGGCTTGGCAGGGCAATTGGGACACCTCTCCAGCTGAGGCGGGAGACCAAGTGTCCCTTTCCACATGCCACAGGAATCCTGGGACTCCTATCAAGTTTCACGAGGAGTCAGGCATCGTCTCCTTTGGAGGCACTGATCTCCGAGTACCTCTGGAGTTTTCAAAGGATGTGAGGCATCCGGTCGTGATGAGGTAGGGAACTAGGTCTTTCTCTGTGGTCTCCACATGGGATTCAGACATCCTTTCGTCTTGGGAGATGCAAGACGAGCCTGCATTCAAGTCACTGCAGAGATATCCGGCTTTATTTCGAGTCAGGGCATCGCGGTGTCCATTCCACTTGAGGCCGCAAACTCAATGTCCCTCCCACATACCTAAAGCTGCGAGAAGCCTCCTCTTGAGGTGCTTGTGGTAAGGTGGTATTCCTCTGGAGTCGAAGCCAGGGACTAACCTCTCATCTCGAGTTGATTTTTGGTCCATGGAGCTCTTTCATGTTTCTACAGTGACCTCAGGATCCCTCTAGCCTTGAAACAGTGTTCTTGGGGTTTCTCTGGAGTGCCATGAAGGAAATCAAGGCTCCTTTCATGTGTGATGTGCAACACAGAATTGCTCTGCACGCAGTGCAGGGGAATCGGGTCTCATCTCGCGGCGAGGGGGAAGTCTCATGGTTTTTCTCGAGTTGCGGCGGGAACCTGGGGTATATTCTCGAGTTACGACAGGGATGGCCCTTCCACCCACGTGTTTGTTCAGCGACGTCAGGACTCCTGCATAGTTGCGAGGGACAACTCGGGATTCTCCTCGAGGCTTGGCAGGGCAATTGGGACGCCTCTCCAGCTGAGGCGGGAGACCAAGGGACCCTTTCCACGTGCCACAGGAATCCTGGGACTCCTATCAAGTTTCACGAGGAGTCAGGCATCGTCCCCTTTGGAGGCACTGATCTCCGCGTACCTCTGGAGTTTTCAAAGGATGTGAGGCCTCCGGTCGCGATGAGGTGGGGAACTAGGTCTTTCTCTGTGGTCTCCACAGGGGATTCAGACATCCTTTCGTCTTGGGAGATGCAAGACGAGCCTGCATTCAAGTCACTGCAGGGATATCCGGCCTTATTTCGAGTCAGGGCATCGCGGTGTCCATTCCACTTGAGGCCGCAAACTCAGGGTCCCTCTCACATACCTAAAGTTGGGAGAAGCCTCCTCTTGAGGTGCTTGTGGTAAGGTGGTATTCCTCTGGAGTCGAAGTTAGGGACTAACCTCTCATCTCGAGTTGATTTTTGGTCCACGGAGCTCTTTCGTGTTGCTACAGGGACCTCAGGATCCCTCTAGCCTTGAAACAGTGTTCTTGGGGTTTCTCTGGAGTGCCATCAAGGAAATCAAGGCTCCTTTCATGTGTGATGTGCAACACGGAATTGCTCTGCACGCAGTGCAGCGGAATCGGTCCTGATTCCGCGGCGAGGGGGAAGTCTCATGGTTCTTCTCGAGTTGCGGCGGGGACCTGGGGTATATTCTCGAGTTACGACGGGGATGGCCCTTCCACCCACGTGTTTGTTCAGCGACGTCAGGACTCCTGCCTAGTTGCAAGGGAAAACTCGGGATTCTCCTCGAGGCTTGGCAGGGCAATTGGGACGCCTCTCCGGTTGAGGCGGGAGACCAAGGTTCCCTTTCCAAGTGCCACAGGAATCCTGGGACTCCTATCAAGTTTCACGATGAGTTAGGCATCGTCCCCTTGGAGGCACTGATCTCCGCGTACCTCTGGAGTTTTCAAAGGATGTCAGGCCTCCGGTCGCGATGAGGTGGGGAACTAGGTCTTTCTCTGTGGTCTCCACAGGGGATTCAGACATCCTTTCGTCTTGGGAGGTGCAAGACGAGACTGCATTCAAGTCAATGCAGGGATATCCGGCCTTATTTCGAGTCAGGGCATCGCGGTGTCCATTCCACTTGAGGCTGCAAACTCAGGGTCCCTCTCACATATCTAGAGCTGAGAGAAGCCTCCTCTTGAGGTGCTTGTGGTAAGGTGGTATTGCTCTGGAGTCGAAGCCAGGGACTAACACCTCATCTCGAGTTGAATTTTGGTCCACGGAGCTCTTTCGTGTTGCTACAGTGACCTTAGGATCCCTCTCGCCTTGAAACAGTGTTTTTGGGGTTTCTCTAGAGTGCCATCAAGGAAATCAAGGTTCCTTTCATGTGTGATGTGCAACACGGAATTGCTCTGCACGCAGTGCAGGGGAATCGGGCCTCATTTTGCTTCGAGGGGGAAGTCTCATGGTTTTTCTCGAGTTGCGGCGGGAACCTGGGGTATATTCTCGAGTTACGACTGGGATGGCCCTTCCACACACGTGTTTGTTCAGCGACGTCAGGACTTCTGCCTAGTTGCGAGGGACAACTCGGGATTCTCCTCGAGGCTTGGCAGGGCAATTGGGATGCCTCTCCAGTTGAGGCGGGAGACCAAGTGTCCCTTTCCACGTGCCACAGGAATCCTGGGACTCCTATCAAGTTTCATGAGGAGCCAGGCAACGTCTAGTTTGGAGGCACTGATCTCTGCGTACCTCTGGAGTAATCAAAGGATGTGAGGCATCCGGTCGCGATGAGGTGGGGAAATAGGTCTTTCTCTGTGGTCTCCACAGGGTATTCAGACATCCTTTAGTCTTGGGAAATGCAAGACGAGCCTGCTTTCAAGTCACTGCAGGGATATCTGGCCTTATTTCGAGTCAGGGCATCGCGGTGTCCATTCCACTTGAGGCCGCAAACTCAGGGTCCCTCTCACATACCTAGAGCTGAGAGAAGCCTCCTCTTGAGGTGCTTGTGGTAAGGTGGTATTCCTCTGGAGTCGAAGCCAGGGACTAACCTCTCATCTCGAGTTGATTTGTGGTCCCCGGAGCTCTTTCGTGTTGCTACAGTGACCTCAGGATCCCTCTAGCCTTGAAACAGTGTTCTTCGGGTTTCTCTGGGGTGCCATCAAGGAAATCAAGGCTCCTTTCATGTTTGATGTGCAACACGGAATTGCTCTGCACGCAGTGCAGGGGAATCGGGCCTCATCTCGCGGCGAGGGGGAAGTCTCATGGTTTTTCTCGAGTTGCGGCGGGAACCTGGGGTATATTCTCGAGATAAGACGGGGATGGCCCTTCCACCCACATGTTTGTTTAGCCACGTCAGGATTCCTGCCTAGTTGCCAGGGCCAACTCGGGATTCTCCTCGAGGCTTGGCAGGGCAATTGGGACGCCTCTCCAGCTGAGGCGGGAGACCAAGTGTCCCTTTCCACATGCCACAGGAATCCTGGGACTCCTATCAAGTTTCACGAGGAGTCAGGCATCGTCTCCTTCGGAGGCACTGATCTCCGCGTACCTCTGGAGTTTTCAAAGGATGTGAGGCATCCGGTCGTGATGAGGTGGGGAACTAGGTCTTTCTCTGTGGTCTCCACAGGGGATTCAGACATCCTTTCGTCTTGGGAGATGCAAGACGAGCCTGCATTCAAGTCACTGCAGGGATATCCGGCCTTATTTCGAGTCAGGGCATCGCGGTGTCCATTCCACATGAGGCCGCTAACTCAGGTTCCCTCTCACATACCTAGAGCTGAGAGAAGCCTCCTCTTGAGGTACTTGTGGTAAGTTGGTGTTCTTCTGGAGTCGAAGCCAGGGACGAACCTCTCATCTCGAGTTGATTTTTGGCCCACGGAGCTCTTTTGTGTTGCTACAGTGGCCTCAGGATCCCTCTAGCCTTGAAACAGTGTTTTTGGGGTTTCTCTGGAGTGCCATCAAAGAAATCAAGGCTCCTTTCATGTGTGATGTGCAACACGGAATTGCTCTGCACGCAGTGCATCGGAATCGGGCCTGATCTCGCGGCGAGGGGGAAGTCTCATGGTTTTTCGCGAGTTGGGGCTGGAACCTGGGGTATATTCTCGAGTTACGACGGGGATGGCCCTTCCACACACGTGTTTGTTCAGCGACGTCAGAACTTCTGCCTAGTTGCGAGGGACAACTCGGGATTCTCCTCGAGGCTTGGCAGGGCAATTGGGATGCCTCTACAGTTGAGGCGTGAGACCAAGTGTCCCTTTCCTCGTGCCACAGGAATCCTGGGACTCCTATTAAGTTTCACGAGGAGTCAGGCATCGTCTCCTTTGGAGGCGCGGATCTCTGCGTACCTCTGGAGTTTTCAAAGGATGTGAGGCCTCCGGTCGCGATGAGGTGGGAAACTATGTCTTTCTCAGTGGTCTCCACAGGGGATTCAGACATCCTTTCGTCTTGAGAGATGCAAGACGAGCCTGCATTCAAGTCACTGCAGGGATATCCGGCCTTATTTCGAGTCAGGGCATCGCGGTGTCCATTCCACTTGAGGCCGCAAACTCAGGGTCCCTCTCACATACCTAGAGCTGAGAGAAGCCTCCTCTTGAGGTGCTTGTGGTAAGGTGGTATTGCTCTGGAGTCGAAGCCAGGGACTAACCCCTCATCTCGAGTTGATATTTGGTCCCCGGAGCTCTTTCGTGTTGCTACAGTGACCTCAGGATCCCTCTAGCCTTGAAACAGTGTTCTTCGGGTTTCTCTGGAGTGCCATCAAGGAAATCAAGGCTCCTTTCATGTGTGAAGTGCAACACGGAATTGCTCTGCACGCAGTGCAGGGGAATCAGGCCTCATCTCGCGGCGAGGGGGAAGTCTCATGATTTTTCTCGAGTTGCGGCGGGAAGCTGGGGTATATTCTCGAGTTACGACGGGGATGGCCCTTCCACCCACGTGTTTGTTTAGCCACGTCAGGATTCCTGCCTAGTTGCCAGGGCCAACTCGGGATTCTCCTCCAGGCTTGGCAGGGCAATTGGGACGCCTCTCCAGCTGAGGCGGGAGACCAAGTGTCCCTTTCCACATGCCACAGGAATCCTGGGACTCCTATCAAGTTTCACGAGGAGTCAGGCATCGTCTCCTTTGGAGGCACTGATCTCCGAGTACCTCTGGAGTTTTCAAAGGATGTGAGGCATCCGGTCGTGATGAGGTAGGGAACTAGGTCTTTCTCTGTGGTCTCCACAGGGGATTCAGACATCCTTTCATCTTGGGAGATGCAAGACGAGCCTGCATTCAAGTCACTGCAGGGATATCCGGCCTTATTTCGAGTCAAGGCATCGCGGTGTCCATTCCACTTGAGGCCGGAAACTCAGGGTCCCTCTCACATACCTAGAGCTGAGAGAAGCCTCCTCTTGAGGTACTTTTGGTAAGGTGGTGTTCTTTTGGAGTCGAAGCCAGGGACTAACCTCTCATCTCGAGTTGATTTTTGGCCCACGGAGCTCTTTTGTGTTGCTACAGTGACCTTAGGATCCCTCTCGCCTTGAAACAGTGTTCTTGGGGTTTCTCTAGAGTGCCATCAAGGAAATCAAGGCTCCTTTCATGTGTGATGTGCAACACGGAATTGCTCTGCACGCAGTGCAGGGGAATCGGGCCTCATTTTGCTTCGAGGGGGAAGTCTCATGGTTTTTCTCGAGTTGCGTTGGGAACCTGGGGTATATTCTCGAGTTACAACTGGGATGGCCCTTCCACACACGTGTTTGTTCAGCGACGTCAGGACTTCTGCCTAGTTGCGAGGGACAACTCGGGATTCTCCTCGAGGCTTGGCAGGGCAATTGGGATGCCTCTCCAGCTGAGGCGGGAGACCAAGGGTCCCTTTCCACGTGCCACAGGAATCCTGGGACTCCTATCAAGTTTCATGAGGAGTCAGGCATCGTCTAGTTTGGAGGCACTGATCTCCGCGCACCTCTGGAGTTTTCAACGTATGTGAGGCCTCCGTTCGCGATGAGGTGGGGAACTAGGTCTTTCTCTGTGGTCTCCACAGGGGATTCAGACATCCTTTCGTCTTGGGAGATGCAAGACGAGCCTGCATTCAAGTCACTGCAGGGAAATCCGGCCTTATTTCGAGTCAGGGAATCGCGGTGTCCATTCCACTTGAGGCCGCTAACTCAGGTTCCCTCTCACATACCTAGAGCTGAGAGAAGCCTCCTCTTGAGGTGCTTGTGGTAAGGTGGTATTCCTCTGGAGTCGAAGCCAGGGACTAACCTCTCATCTTGAGTTGATTTTTGGTCCATGGAGCTCTTTCGTGTTGCTACTGTGACCTCAGGATCCCTCTAGCCTTGAAACAGTGTTCTTGGGGTTTCTCTGGAGTGCCATCAAGGAAATCAAGGCTCCTTTCATGTGTGATGTGCAACACGGAATTGCTCTGCACGCAGTGCAGGGGAATCGGTCCTCATCTGGTGGCGAGGGGGAAGTCTCCTGGTTTTTCTCGAGTTGCGGCGGGAACCTGGGGTATATTCTCGAGGTATGACGGGGATGGCCCTCCACACACGTGTTTGTTCAGCGACGTCAGGACTCCTGCCTAGTTGCGAGGGACAACTCGGGATTCTCCTCGAGGCTTGGGAGGGCAATTGGGACGCCTCTCCAGCTGAGGCGGGAGACCAAGTGTCCCTTTCCACGTGCCACAGGAATCCTGGGACTCCTATCAAGTTTCACGAGGAGTCAGGCATCGTCTCCTTTGGAGGCACTGATCTCCGCGTACCTCTGGAGTTTTCAAAGTATGTGAGGCCTCCGGTCGCGATGAGGTGGGGAACTAGGTCTTTCTCTGTGGTCTCCACTGGGGATTCAGACATCCTTTAGTCTTGGGAGATGCAAGACGAGCCTGCATTCAAGTCACTGCAGGGATATCCGGCCTTATTTCGAGTCAGGGCATCTCGGTGTCCATTCCACTTGAGGCCGCAAACTCAGGGTCCCTCTCACATACCTAGAGCTGAGAGAAGCCTCCTCTTGAGGTGCTTGTGGTAAGGTGGTATTCCTCTGGAGTCGAAGCCAGGGACTAACCTCTCATCTCGAGTTGATTTGTGGTCCACGGAGCTCTTTCGTGTTACTACAGTGACCTCAGGATCCCTCTAGCCTTGAAACAATGTTCTTGGGGTTTCTCTGGAGTGCCATCAAGGAAATCAAGGCTCCTTTCATGTGTGATGTGCAACACGGAATTGCTCTGCACGCAGTGCAGGGGAATCGGGCCTCATCTCGCGGCGAGGGGGAAGTCTCATGGTTTTTCTCGAGTTGCGGCGGGAACCTGGGGTATATTCTCGAGTTACGACGGGGATGGCCCTTCCACCCACGTGTTTGTTCAGCAACAGCAGGACTCCTGCCTAGTTGCGAGGGACAACTCGGGATTCTCCTCGAGGCTTGGCAAGGCAATTGGGACGCCTCTCCTGCTGAGGCGGGAGACCAAGGGTCCCTTTCCACGTGCCACAGGAATCCTGGGACTCCTATCAAGTTTCACGAGGAGTCAGGCATCGTCTCCTTTGGAGGCACTGATCTCCGCGTACCTCTGGAATTTTCAAAGGATGTGAAGCCTCCGGTCGTTATGAGGTGGGGAACTAGGTCTTTCTCTGTGGTCTCCACAGGGGATTCAGACATCCTTTCGTCTTGGGAGATGCAAGACGAGCCTGCATTCAAGTCACTGCAGGGCTATCCAGCCTTATTTCGAGCCAGGGCATCGCGGTGTCCATTCCACTTGAGGCCGCAAACTCAGGGTCCCTGTCACATAGCTAGAGCTGAGAGAAGCCTCCTCTTGAGGTGCTTGTGGTAAGGTGGTATTCCTCTGGAGTCGAAGCCAGGGACTAACCTCTCATCTCGAGTTGATTTGTGGTCCACGGAGCTCGTTCTTGTTGCTACAGTGACCTCAGGATCCCTCTAGCCTTGAAACAGTGTTCTTGGGGTTTCTCTGGAGTGCCACCAAGGAAATCAAGGCTCCTTTCATGTGTGTTGTGCAACACGGAATTGCTCTGCACGCAGTGCAGGGGAATCGGGCCTCATCTCGTGGCGAGGGGGAAGTCTCATGGTTTTTCTCGAGTTGCGGCGGGAACCTGGGGTATATTCTCGAGTTACGACGGGGATATCCCTTCCAACCACGTGTTTGTTCAGCGACGTCAGGACTCCTTCCTAGTTGCGAGGGACAACACGGGATTCTCCTCGAGGCTTGGCAGGGCAATTTGGACGCCTCTCCAGTTGAGGCGGGAGACCAAGGGTCCCTTTCCATGTCCACAGGAATCCTGGGACTCCTATCAAGTTTCACGAGGAGTCAGGCATCGTCTCCTTTGGAGGCACGGATTTCCGCGTACCTCTGGAGTTTTCAAAGGATGTGAGGCCTCCGGTGGCCATGAGGTGGGGAACTAGTTCTTTCTCTGTGGTCTCCACTGGGGATTCAGACATCCTTTCGTCTTGGGAGATGCAAGACGAGCCTGCATTCAAGTCACTGCAGGGATATCCGGCCTTATTTCGAGTCAGGGCATCGCCGTGTCCATTCCACTTGAGGCCGCAAACTCAGGGTCCCTCTCACATACCTAGAGTTGAGAGAAGCCTCCTCTTGAGGTACTTGTGGTAAGGTGGTATTCCTCTGGAGTCGAAGCCAGGGACTAACCTCTCATCTCGAGTTGATTTTCGGTCCACGGAGCTCTTTCGTGTTGCTACTGTGACCTCAGGATCCCTCTAGCCTTGAAACAGTGTTCTTGGGGTTTCTCTGGAGTGCCATCAAGGAAATCAAGGCTCCTTTCATGTGTGATGTGCAACACGGAATTGCTCTGCACGCAGTGCAGGGGAATCGGGCCTCATCTCGCGGCGAGGGGGAAGTCTCATGGTTTTTCTCGAGTTGCGGCGGGAACCTGGGGTATATTCTCGAGTTACGACGGGGATGGCCCTTCCACACACGTGTTTGTTCAGCAACGGCAGGACTCCTGCCTAGTTGCGAGGGACAACTCGGGATTCTCCTCGAGGCTTGGCAGGGCAATTGGGACGCCTCTCCAGCTGAGGCCGGAGACCAAGGGTCCCTTTTCACGTGCCACAGGAATCCTGGGACTCCTATCAAGTTTCACGAGGAGTCAGGCATCGTCTCCTTTGGAGGCACTGATCTTCGCGTACCTCTGGAGTTTTCAAAGGATGTGAGGCATCCGGTCGCGATGAGGTGGGGAAATAGGTCTTTCTCTGTGGTCTCCACAGGGGATTCAGACATCCTTTTGTCTTGGGAGATGCAAGACGAGCCTGCATTCAAGTCACTGCAGGGATATCCGGCCTTATTTCGAGTAAGGGCATCGCGGTGTCCATTCCACTTGAGGCCGCAAACTCAGGGTCCCTCTCACATACCTAGAGCTGAGAGAAGCCTCCTCTTGAGGTGCTTGTGGTAAGGTGGTATTCCTCTGGAGTCGAAGCCAGGGACTAACCTCTCATCTCGAGTTGATTTTTTGTCCCCGGAGCTCTTTCGTGTTTCTACAGTGACCTCAGGATCCCTCTAGCCTTGAAACAGTGTTCTTCGGGTTTCTCTGGAGTGCCATCAAGGAAATCAAGTCTCCTTTCATGTGTGATGTGCAACACGGAATTGCTCTGCACGCAGTGCAGGGGAATCGGGCCTCATCTCGCGGCGAGGGGGAAGTCTCATGGTTTTTCTCGAGTTGCGGTGGTAACCTGGGGTATATTCTCGAGATAAGACGGGGATGGCCCTTCCACCCACATGTTTGTTTAGCCACGTCAGGATTCCTGCCTAGTTGCCAGGGCCAACTCGGGATTCTCCTCGAGGCTTGGCAGGGCAATTGGGACGCCTCTTCAGCTGAGGCGGGAGACCAAGTGTCCCTTTCCACATGCCACAGGAATCCTGGGACTCCTATCAAGTTTCACGAGGAGTCAGGCATCGTCTCCTTTGGAGGCACTGTTCTCCGCGTACCTCTGGAGTTTTCAAACGATGTGAGGCCTCCGGTCGTGATGAGGTGGGGAGCTAGGTCTTTCTCTGTGGTCTCCACAGGGGATTCAGACATCCTTTCGTCTTGGGAGATGCAAGACGAGCCTGCATTCAAGTCACTGCAGGGATATCCGGCCTTATTTCGAGTCAGGGCATCGCGGTGTCCATTCCACTTGAGGCCGCTAACTCAGGTTCCCTCTCACATACCTAGAACTGAGAGAAGCCTCCTCTTGAGGTACTTGTGGTAAGTTGGTGTTCTTCTGGAGTCGAAGCCAGGGACGAACCTCTCATCTCGAGTTGATTTTTGGCCCATGGAGCTCTTTTGTGTTGCTACAGTGACCTCAGGATCCCTCTAGCCTTGAAACAGTGTTTTTGGGGTTTCTCTGGAGTGCCATCAAAGAAATCAAGGCTCCTTTCTTGTGTGATGTGCAACACGGAATTGCTCTGCATGCAGTGCATCGGAATCGGGCCTGATCTCGTGGCGAGGTGGAAGTCTCATGGTTTTTCGCGAGTTGCGGCGGGAACCTGGGGTATATTCTCGAGTTACGACGGGGATGGCCCTTCCACACACGTGTTTGTTCAGCGACGTCAGAACTTCTACCTAGTTGCGAGGGACAACTCGGGATTCTCCTCGAGGCTTGGCAGGGCAATTGGGATGCCTCTCCAGCTGAGGCGTGAGACCAAGTGTCCCTTTCCACGTGCCACAGGAATCCTGGGACTCCTATCAAGTTTCACGAGGAGTCAGGCATCGTCTCCTTTGGAGGCGCGGATCTCTGCGTACCTCTGGAGTTTTCAAAGGATGTGAGGCCTCCGGTCGCGATGAGGTGGGGAACTAGGTCTTTCTCTGTGGTCTCCACAGGGGATTCAGACATCCTTTCGTCTTGGGAGATGCAAGACGAGCCTGCATTCAAGTCACTGCAGGGATATCCGGCCTTATTTCGCGTCAGGGCATCGCGGTGTCCATTCCACTTGAGGCCGCAAACTCAGGGTCCCTCTCACATACGTAGAGCTGAGAGAAGCCTCCTCTTGAGGTGCTTGTGGTAACGTGGTATTCCTCTGGAGTCGAAGCCAGGGACTAACCTCTCATCTCGAGTTGATTTTTGTCCACGGAGCTCTTTTGTGTTGCTACAGTGACCTCAGGATCCCTCTAGCCTTGAAACAGTGTTCTTGGGGTTTCTCTGGAGTGCCATCAAGGAAATCAAGGCTCCTTTCATGTGTGATGTGCAACACTGAATTGCTCTGCACACAGTGCAGGGGAATCGGGCCTCATCTCGCGGCGATTGGGAAGTCTCATGGGTTTTCTCGAATTGCGGCGAGAACCTGGGTTATATTCTCGAGTTACGACGGGGATGGCCCTTCCACCCATGTGTTTGTTCAGCGACGTCAGGACTCCTGCCTAGTTGCAAGGGAAAACTCGGGATTCTCCTCGAGGCTTGGCAGGGCAATTGGGACGCCTCTCCGGCTGAGGCGGGAGACCAAGGTTCCCTTTCCACGTGCCACAGGAATCCTGGGACTCCTATCAAGTTTCACGATGAGTTAGGCATCGTCCCCTTGGAGGCACTGATCTCCGCGTACCTATGGAGTTTTCAAAGGATGTCAGGCCTCCGGTCGGGATGAGGTGGGGAACTAGGTCTTTCTCTGTGGTCTCCACAGGGGATTCAGACATCCTTTCGTCTTGGGAGATGCAAGACGAGCCTGCATTCAAGTCACTGCAGGGATATCCGGCCTTATTTCGAGTCAGGGCATCGCGGTGTCCATTCCACATGAGGCCGCTAACTCAGGTTCCCTCTCACATACCTAGAGCTGAGAGAAGCCTCCTCTTGAGGTACTTGTGGTAAGTTGGTGTTCTTCTGGAGTCGAAGCCAGGGACGAACCTCTCATCTCGAGTTGATTTTTGGCCCACGGAGCTCTTTTGTGTTGCTACAGTGGCCTCAGGATCCCTCTAGCCTTGAAACAGTGTTTTTGGGGTTTCTCTGGAGTGCCATCAAAGAAATCAAGGCTCCTTTCATGTGTGATGTGCAACACGGAATTGCTCTGCACGCAGTGCATCGGAATCGGGCCTGATCTCGCGGCGAGGGGGAAGTCTCATGGTTTTTCGCGAGTTGGGGCTGGAACCTGGGGTATATTCTCGAGTTACGACGGGAATGGCCCTTCCACACACGTGTTTGTTCAGCGACGTCAGAACTTCTGCCTAGTTGCGAGGGACAACTCGGGATTCTCCTCGAGGCTTGGCAGGGCAATTGGGATGCCTCTACAGTTGAGGCGTGAGACCAAGTGTCCCTTTCCTCGTGCCACAGGAATCCTGGGACTCCTATTAAGTTTCACGAGGAGTCAGGCATCGTCTCCTTTGGAGGCGCGGATCTCTGCGTACCTCTGGAGTTTTCAAAGGATGTGAGGCCTCCGGTCGCGATGAGGTGGGAAACTATGTCTTTCTCTGTGGTCTCCACAGGGGATTCAGACATCCTTTCGTCTTGAGAGATGCAAGACGAGCCTGCATTCAAGTCACTGCAGGGATATCCGGCCTTATTTCGAGTCAGGGCATCGCGGTGTCCATTCCACTTGAGGCCGCAAACTCAGGGTCCCTCTCACATACCTAGAGCTGAGAGAAGCCTCCTCTTGAGGTGCTTGTGGTAAGGTGGTATTGCTCTGGAGTCGAAGCCAGGGACTAACCCCTCATCTCGAGTTGATATTTGGTCCCCGGAGCTCTTTCGTGTTGCTACAGTGACCTCAGGATCCCTCTAGCCTTGAAACAGTGTTCTTCGGGTTTCTCTGGAGTGCCATCAAGGAAATCAAGGCTCCTTTCATGTGTGAAGTGCAACACGGAATTGCTCTGCACGCAGTGCAGGGGAATCAGGCCTCATCTCGCGGCGAGGGGGAAGTCTCATGATTTTTCTCGAGTTGCGGCGGGAAGCTGGGGTATATTCTCGAGTTACGACGGGGATGGCCCTTCCACCCACGTGTTTGTTTAGCCACGTCAGGATTCCTGCCTAGTTGCCAGGGCCAACTCGGGATTCTCCTCCAGGCTTGGCAGGGCAATTGGGACGCCTCTCCAGCTGAGGCGGGAGACCAAGTGTCCCTTTCCACATGCCACAGGAATCCTGGGACTCCTATCAAGTTTCACGAGGAGTCAGGCATCGTCTCCTTTGGAGGCACTGATCTCCGAGTACCTCTGGAGTTTTCAAAGGATGTGAGGCATCCGGTCGTGATGAGGTAGGGAACTAGGTCTTTCTCTGTGGTCTCCACAGGGGATTCAGACATCCTTTCATCTTGGGAGATGCAAGACGAGCCTGCATTCAAGTCACTGCAGGGATATCCGGCCTTATTTCGAGTCAAGGCATCGCGGTGTCCATTCCACTTGAGGCCGGAAACTCAGGGTCCCTCTCACATACCTAGAGCTGAGAGAAGCCTCCTCTTGAGGTACTTTTGGTAAGGTGGTGTTCTTCTGGAGTCGAAGCCAGGGACTAACCTCTCATCTCGAGTTGATTTTTGGCCCACGGAGCTCTTTTGTGTTGCTACAGTGACCTTAGGATCCCTCTCGCCTTGAAACAGTGTTCTTGGGGTTTCTCTAGAGTGCCATCAAGGAAATCAAGGCTCCTTTCATGTGTGATGTGCAACACGGAATTGCTCTGCACGCAGTGCAGGGGAATCGGGCCTCATTTTGCTTCGAGGGGGAAGTCTCATGGTTTTTCTCGAGTTGCGTTGGGAACCTGGGGTATATTCTCGAGTTACAACTGGGATGGCCCTTCCACACACGTGTTTGTTCAGCGACGTCAGGACTTCTGCCTAGTTGCGAGGGACAACTCGGGATTCTCCTCGAGGCTTGGCAGGGCAATTGGGATGCCTCTCCAGCTGAGGCGGGAGACCAAGGGTCCCTTTCCACGTGCCACAGGAATCCTGGGACTCCTATCAAGTTTCACGAGGAGTCAGGCATCGTCTCCTTTGGAGGCACTGATCTCCGCGTACCTCTGGAGTTTTCAAAGTATGTGAGGCCTCCGGTCGCGATGAGGTGGGGAACTAGGTCTTTCTCTGTGGTCTCCACTGGGGATTCAGACATCCTTTAGTCTTGGGAGATGCAAGACGAGCCTGCATTCAAGTCACTGCAGGGATATCCGGCCTTATTTCGAGTCAGGGCATCTCGGTGTCCATTCCACTTGAGGCCGCAAACTCAGGGTCCCTCTCACATACCTAGAGCTGAGAGAAGCCTCCTCTTGAGGTGCTTGTGGTAAGGTGGTATTCCTCTGGAGTCGAAGCCAGGGACTAACCTCTCATCTCGAGTTGATTTGTGGTCCACGGAGCTCTTTCGTGTTACTACAGTGACCTCAGGATCCCTCTAGCCTTGAAACAATGTTCTTGGGGTTTCTCTGGAGTGCCATCAAGGAAATCAAGGCTCCTTTCATGTGTGATGTGCAACACGGAATTGCTCTGCACGCAGTGCAGGGGAATCGGGCCTCATCTCGCGGCGAGGGGGAAGTCTCATGGTTTTTCTCGAGTTGCGGCGGGAACCTGGGGTATATTCTCGAGTTACGACGGGGATGGCCCTTCCACCCACGTGTTTGTTCAGCAACAGCAGGACTCCTGCCTAGTTGCGAGGGACAACTCGGGATTCTCCTCGAGGCTTGGCAAGGCAATTGGGACGCCTCTCCTGCTGAGGCGGGAGACCAAGGGTCCCTTTCCACGTGCCACAGGAATCCTGGGACTCCTATCAAGTTTCACGAGGAGTCAGGCATCGTCTCCTTTGGAGGCACTGATCTCCGCGTACCTCTGGAATTTTCAAAGGATGTGAAGCCTCCGGTCGTTATGAGGTGGGGAACTAGGTCTTTCTCTGTGGTCTCCACAGGGGATTCAGACATCCTTTCGTCTTGGGAGATGCAAGACGAGCCTGCATTCAAGTCACTGCAGGGCTATCCAGCCTTATTTCGAGTCAGGGCATCGCGGTGTCCATTCCACTTGAGGCCGCAAACTCAGGGTCCCTGTCACATAGCTAGAGCTGAGAGAAGCCTCCTCTTGAGGTGCTTGTGGTAAGGTGGTATTCCTCTGGAGTCGAAGCCAGGGACTAACCTCTCATCTCGAGTTGATTTGTGGTCCACGGAGCTCGTTCTTGTTGCTACAGTGACCTCAGGATCCCTCTAGCCTTGAAACAGTGTTCTTGGGGTTTCTCTGGAGTGCCACCAAGGAAATCAAGGCTCCTTTCATGTGTGTTGTGCAACACGGAATTGCTCTGCACGCAGTGCAGGGGAATCGGGCCTCATCTCGTGGCGAGGGGGAAGTCTCATGGTTTTTCTCGAGTTGCGGCGGGAACCTGGGGTATATTCTCGAGTTACGACGGGGATATCCCTTCCAACCACGTGTTTGTTCAGCGACGTCAGGACTCCTTCCTAGTTGCGAGGGACAACACGGGATTCTCCTCGAGGCTTGGCAGGGCAATTTGGACGCCTCTCCAGTTGAGGCGGGAGACCAAGGGTCCCTTTCCATGTCCACAGGAATCCTGGGACTCCTATCAAGTTTCACGAGGAGTCAGGCATCGTCTCCTTTGGAGGCACGGATTTCCGCGTACCTCTGGAGTTTTCAAAGGATGTGAGGCCTCCGGTGGCCATGAGGTGGGGAACTAGTTCTTTCTCTGTGGTCTCCACTGGGGATTCAGACATCCTTTCGTCTTGGGAGATGCAAGACGAGCCTGCATTCAAGTCACTGCAGGGATATCCGGCCTTATTTCGAGTCAGGGCATCGCCGTGTCCATTCCACTTGAGGCCGCAAACTCAGGGTCCCTCTCACATACCTAGAGTTGAGAGAAGCCTCCTCTTGAGGTACTTGTGGTAAGGTGGTATTCCTCTGGAGTCGAAGCCAGGGACGAACCTCTCATCTCGAGTTGATTTTTGGCCCACGGAGCTCTTTTGTGTTGCTACAGTGGCCTCAGGATCCCTCTAGCCTTGAAACAGTGTTTTTGGGGTTTCTCTGGAGTGCCATCAAAGAAATCAAGGCTCCTTTCATGTGTGATGTGCAACACGGAATTGCTCTGCACGCAGTGCATCGGAATCGGGCCTGATCTCGCGGCGAGGGGGAAGTCTCATGGTTTTTCGCGAGTTGGGGCTGGAACCTGGGGTATATTCTCGAGTTACGACGGGAATGGCCCTTCCACACACGTGTTTGTTCAGCGACGTCAGAACTTCTGCCTAGTTGCGAGGGACAACTCGGGATTCTCCTCGAGGCTTGGCAGGGCAATTGGGATGCCTCTACAGTTGAGGCGTGAGACCAAGTGTCCCTTTCCTCGTGCCACAGGAATCCTGGGACTCCTATTAAGTTTCACGAGGAGTCAGGCATCGTCTCCTTTGGAGGCGCGGATCTCTGCGTACCTCTGGAGTTTTCAAAGGATGTGAGGCCTCCGGTCGCGATGAGGTGGGAAACTATGTCTTTCTCTGTGGTCTCCACAGGGGATTCAGACATCCTTTCGTCTTGAGAGATGCAAGACGAGCCTGCATTCAAGTCACTGCAGGGATATCCGGCCTTATTTCGAGTCAGGGCATCGCGGTGTCCATTCCACTTGAGGCCGCAAACTCAGGGTCCCTCTCACATACCTAGAGCTGAGAGAAGCCTCCTCTTGAGGTGCTTGTGGTAAGGTGGTATTGCTCTGGAGTCGAAGCCAGGGACTAACCCCTCATCTCGAGTTGATATTTGGTCCCCGGAGCTCTTTCGTGTTGCTACAGTGACCTCAGGATCCCTCTAGCCTTGAAACAGTGTTCTTCGGGTTTCTCTGGAGTGCCATCAAGGAAATCAAGGCTCCTTTCATGTGTGAAGTGCAACACGGAATTGCTCTGCACGCAGTGCAGGGGAATCAGGCCTCATCTCGCGGCGAGGGGGAAGTCTCATGATTTTTCTCGAGTTGCGGCGGGAAGCTGGGGTATATTCTCGAGTTACGACGGGGATGGCCCTTCCACCCACGTGTTTGTTTAGCCACGTCAGGATTCCTGCCTAGTTGCCAGGGCCAACTCGGGATTCTCCTCCAGGCTTGGCAGGGCAATTGGGACGCCTCTCCAGCTGAGGCGGGAGACCAAGTGTCCCTTTCCACATGCCACAGGAATCCTGGGACTCCTATCAAGTTTCACGAGGAGTCAGGCATCGTCTCCTTTGGAGGCACTGATCTCCGAGTACCTCTGGAGTTTTCAAAGGATGTGAGGCATCCGGTCGTGATGAGGTAGGGAACTAGGTCTTTCTCTGTGGTCTCCACAGGGGATTCAGACATCCTTTCATCTTGGGAGATGCAAGACGAGCCTGCATTCAAGTCACTGCAGGGATATCCGGCCTTATTTCGAGTCAAGGCATCGCGGTGTCCATTCCACTTGAGGCCGGAAACTCAGGGTCCCTCTCACATACCTAGAGCTGAGAGAAGCCTCCTCTTGAGGTACTTTTGGTAAGGTGGTGTTCTTCTGGAGTCGAAGCCAGGGACTAACCTCTCATCTCGAGTTGATTTTTGGCCCACGGAGCTCTTTTGTGTTGCTACAGTGACCTTAGGATCCCTCTCGCCTTGAAACAGTGTTCTTGGGGTTTCTCTAGAGTGCCATCAAGGAAATCAAGGCTCCTTTCATGTGTGATGTGCAACACGGAATTGCTCTGCACGCAGTGCAGGGGAATCGGGCCTCATTTTGCTTCGAGGGGGAAGTCTCATGGTTTTTCTCGAGTTGCGTTGGGAACCTGGGGTATATTCTCGAGTTACAACTGGGATGGCCCTTCCACACACGTGTTTGTTCAGCGACGTCAGGACTTCTGCCTAGTTGCGAGGGACAACTCGGGATTCTCCTCGAGGCTTGGCAGGGCAATTGGGATGCCTCTCCAGCTGAGGCGGGAGACCAAGGGTCCCTTTCCACGTGCCACAGGAATCCTGGGACTCCTATCAAGTTTCACGAGGAGTCAGGCATCGTCTCCTTTGGAGGCACTGATCTCCGCGTACCTCTGGAGTTTTCAAAGTATGTGAGGCCTCCGGTCGCGATGAGGTGGGGAACTAGGTCTTTCTCTGTGGTCTCCACTGGGGATTCAGACATCCTTTAGTCTTGGGAGATGCAAGACGAGCCTGCATTCAAGTCACTGCAGGGATATCCGGCCTTATTTCGAGTCAGGGCATCTCGGTGTCCATTCCACTTGAGGCCGCAAACTCAGGGTCCCTCTCACATACCTAGAGCTGAGAGAAGCCTCCTCTTGAGGTGCTTGTGGTAAGGTGGTATTCCTCTGGAGTCGAAGCCAGGGACTAACCTCTCATCTCGAGTTGATTTGTGGTCCACGGAGCTCTTTCGTGTTACTACAGTGACCTCAGGATCCCTCTAGCCTTGAAACAATGTTCTTGGGGTTTCTCTGGAGTGCCATCAAGGAAATCAAGGCTCCTTTCATGTGTGATGTGCAACACGGAATTGCTCTGCACGCAGTGCAGGGGAATCGGGCCTCATCTCGCGGCGAGGGGGAAGTCTCATGGTTTTTCTCGAGTTGCGGCGGGAACCTGGGGTATATTCTCGAGTTACGACGGGGATGGCCCTTCCACCCACGTGTTTGTTCAGCAACAGCAGGACTCCTGCCTAGTTGCGAGGGACAACTCGGGATTCTCCTCGAGGCTTGGCAAGGCAATTGGGACGCCTCTCCTGCTGAGGCGGGAGACCAAGGGTCCCTTTCCACGTGCCACAGGAATCCTGGGACTCCTATCAAGTTTCACGAGGAGTCAGGCATCGTCTCCTTTGGAGGCACTGATCTCCGCGTACCTCTGGAATTTTCAAAGGATGTGAAGCCTCCGGTCGTTATGAGGTGGGGAACTAGGTCTTTCTCTGTGGTCTCCACAGGGGATTCAGACATCCTTTCGTCTTGGGAGATGCAAGACGAGCCTGCATTCAAGTCACTGCAGGGCTATCCAGCCTTATTTCGAGTCAGGGCATCGCGGTGTCCATTCCACTTGAGGCCGCAAACTCAGGGTCCCTGTCACATAGCTAGAGCTGAGAGAAGCCTCCTCTTGAGGTGCTTGTGGTAAGGTGGTATTCCTCTGGAGTCGAAGCCAGGGACTAACCTCTCATCTCGAGTTGATTTGTGGTCCACGGAGCTCGTTCTTGTTGCTACAGTGACCTCAGGATCCCTCTAGCCTTGAAACAGTGTTCTTGGGGTTTCTCTGGAGTGCCACCAAGGAAATCAAGGCTCCTTTCATGTGTGTTGTGCAACACGGAATTGCTCTGCACGCAGTGCAGGGGAATCGGGCCTCATCTCGTGGCGAGGGGGAAGTCTCATGGTTTTTCTCGAGTTGCGGCGGGAACCTGGGGTATATTCTCGAGTTACGACGGGGATATCCCTTCCAACCACGTGTTTGTTCAGCGACGTCAGGACTCCTTCCTAGTTGCGAGGGACAACACGGGATTCTCCTCGAGGCTTGGCAGGGCAATTTGGACGCCTCTCCAGTTGAGGCGGGAGACCAAGGGTCCCTTTCCATGTCCACAGGAATCCTGGGACTCCTATCAAGTTTCACGAGGAGTCAGGCATCGTCTCCTTTGGAGGCACGGATTTCCGCGTACCTCTGGAGTTTTCAAAGGATGTGAGGCCTCCGGTGGCCATGAGGTGGGGAACTAGTTCTTTCTCTGTGGTCTCCACTGGGGATTCAGACATCCTTTCGTCTTGGGAGATGCAAGACGAGCCTGCATTCAAGTCACTGCAGGGATATCCGGCCTTATTTCGAGTCAGGGCATCGCCGTGTCCATTCCACTTGAGGCCGCAAACTCAGGGTCCCTCTCACATACCTAGAGTTGAGAGAAGCCTCCTCTTGAGGTACTTGTGGTAAGGTGGTATTCCTCTGGAGTCGAAGCCAGGGACTAACCTCTCATCTCGAGTTGATTTTCGGTCCACGGAGCTCTTTCGTGTTGCTACTGTGACCTCAGGATCCCTCTAGCCTTGAAACAGTGTTCTTGGGGTTTCTCTGGAGTGCCATCAAGGAAATCAAGGCTCCTTTCATGTGTGATGTGCAACACGGAATTGCTCTGCACGCAGTGCAGGGGAATCGGGCCTCATCTCGCGGCGAGGGGGAAGTCTCATGGTTTTTCTCGAGTTGCGGCGGGAACCTGGGGTATATTCTCGAGTTACGACGGGGATGGCCCTTCCACACACGTGTTTGTTCAGCAACGGCAGGACTCCTGCCTAGTTGCGAGGGACAACTCGGGATTCTCCTCGAGGCTTGGCAGGGCAATTGGGACGCCTCTCCAGCTGAGGCCGGAGACCAAGGGTCCCTTTTCACGTGCCACAGGAATCCTGGGACTCCTATCAAGTTTCACGAGGAGTCAGGCATCGTCTCCTTTGGAGGCACTGATCTTCGCGTACCTCTGGAGTTTTCAAAGGATGTGAGGCATCCGGTCGCGATGAGGTGGGGAAATAGGTCTTTCTCTGTGGTCTCCACAGGGGATTCAGACATCCTTTTGTCTTGGGAGATGCAAGACGAGCCTGCATTCAAGTCACTGCAGGGATATCCGGCCTTATTTCGAGTAAGGGCATCGCGGTGTCCATTCCACTTGAGGCCGCAAACTCAGGGTCCCTCTCACATACCTAGAGCTGAGAGAAGCCTCCTCTTGAGGTGCTTGTGGTAAGGTGGTATTCCTCTGGAGTCGAAGCCAGGGACTAACCTCTCATCTCGAGTTGATTTTTTGTCCCCGGAGCTCTTTCGTGTTTCTACAGTGACCTCAGGATCCCTCTAGCCTTGAAACAGTGTTCTTCGGGTTTCTCTGGAGTGCCATCAAGGAAATCAAGTCTCCTTTCATGTGTGATGTGCAACACGGAATTGCTCTGCACGCAGTGCAGGGGAATCGGGCCTCATCTTGCGGCGAGGGGGAAGTCTCATGGTTTTTCTCGAGTTGCGGTGGTAACCTGGGGTATATTCTCGAGATAAGACGGGGATGGCCCTTCCACCCACATGTTTGTTTAGCCACGTCAGGATTCCTGCCTAGTTGCCAGGGCCAACTCGGGATTCTCCTCGAGGCTTGGCAGGGCAATTGGGACGCCTCTTCAGCTGAGGCGGGAGACCAAGTGTCCCTTTCCACATGCCACAGGAATCCTGGGACTCCTATCAAGTTTCACGAGGAGTCAGGCATCGTCTCCTTTGGAGGCACTGTTCTCCGCGTACCTCTGGAGTTTTCAAACGATGTGAGGCCTCCGGTCGTGATGAGGTGGGGAGCTAGGTCTTTCTCTGTGGTCTCCACAGGGGATTCAGACATCCTTTCGTCTTGGGAGATGCAAGACGAGCCTGCATTCAAGTCACTGCAGGGATATCCGGCCTTATTTCGAGTCAGGGCATCGCGGTGTCCATTCCACTTGAGGCCGCTAACTCAGGTTCCCTCTCACATACCTAGAACTGAGAGAAGCCTCCTCTTGAGGTACTTGTGGTAAGTTGGTGTTCTTCTGGAGTCGAAGCCAGGGACGAACCTCTCATCTCGAGTTGATTTTTGGCCCACGGAGCTCTTTTGTGTTGCTACAGTGACCTCAGGATCCCTCTAGCCTTGAAACAGTGTTTTTGGGGTTTCTCTGGAGTGCCATCAAAGAAATCAAGGCTCCTTTCTTGTGTGATGTGCAACACGGAATTGCTCTGCATGCAGTGCATCGGAATCGGGCCTGATCTCGTGGCGAGGTGGAAGTCTCATGGTTTTTCGCGAGTTGCGGCGGGAACCTGGGGTATATTCTCGAGTTACGACGGGGATGGCCCTTCCACACACGTGTTTGTTCAGCGACGTCAGAACTTCTACCTAGTTGCGAGGGACAACTCGGGATTCTCCTCGAGGCTTGGCAGGGCAATTGGGATGCCTCTCCAGCTGAGGCGGGAGACCAAGGGTCCCTTTCCACGTGCCACAGGAATCCTGGGACTCCTATCAAGTTTCACGAGGAGTCAGGCATCGTCTCCTTTGGAGGCGCGGATCTCTGCGTACCTCTGGAGTTTTCAAAGGATGTGAGGCCTCCGGTCGCGATGAGGTGGGGAACTAGGTCTTTCTCTGTGGTCTCCACAGGGGATTCAGACATCCTTTCGTCTTGGGAGATGCAAGACGAGCCTGCATTCAAGTCACTGCAGGGATATCCGGCCTTATTTCGCGTCAGGGCATCGCGGTGTCCATTCCACTTGAGGCCGCAAACTCAGGGTCCCTCTCACATACGTAGAGCTGAGAGAAGCCTCCTCTTGAGGTGCTTGTGGTAACGTGGTATTCCTCTGGAGTCGAAGCCAGGGACTAACCTCTCATCTCGAGTTGATTTTTGTCCACGGAGCTCTTTTGTGTTGCTACAGTGACCTCAGGATCCCTCTAGCCTTGAAACAGTGTTCTTGGGGTTTCTCTGGAGTGCCATCAAGGAAATCAAGGCTCCTTTCATGTGTGATGTGCAACACTGAATTGCTCTGCACACAGTGCAGGGGAATCGGGCCTCATCTCGCGGCGATTGGGAAGTCTCATGGGTTTTCTCGAATTGCGGCGAGAACCTGGGTTATATTCTCGAGTTACGACGGGGATGGCCCTTCCACCCATGTGTTTGTTCAGCGACGTCAGGACTCCTGCCTAGTTGCAAGGGAAAACTCGGGATTCTCCTCGAGGCTTGGCAGGGCAATTGGGACGCCTCTCCGGCTGAGGCGGGAGACCAAGGGTCCCTTTCCACGTGCCACAGGAATCCTGGGACTCCTATCAAGTTTCACGATGAGTTAGGCATCGTCCCCTTGGAGGCACTGATCTCCGCGTACCTATGGAGTTTTCAAAGGATGTCAGGCCTCCGGTCGCGATGAGGTGGGGAACTAGGTCTTTCTCTGTGGTCTCCACAGGGGATTCAGACATCCTTTCGTCTTGGGAGATGCAAGACGAGCCTGCATTCAAGTCACTACAGGGATATCCGGCCTTATTTCGAGTCAGGGCATCGCGGTGTCCATTCCACATGAGGCCGCTAACTCAGGTTCCCTCTCACATACCTAGAGCTGAGAGAAGCCTCCTCTTGAGGTACTTGTGGTAAGTTGGTGTTCTTCTGGAGTCGAAGCCAGGGACGAACCTCTCATCTCGAGTTGATTTTTGGCCCACGGAGCTCTTTTGTGTTGCTACAGTGGCCTCAGGATCCCTCTAGCCTTGAAACAGTGTTTTTGGGGTTTCTCTGGAGTGCCATCAAAGAAATCAAGGCTCCTTTCATGTGTGATGTGCAACACGGAATTGCTCTGCACGCAGTGCATCGGAATCGGGCCTGATCTCGCGGCGAGGGGGAAGTCTCATGGTTTTTCGCGAGTTGGGGCTGGAACCTGGGGTATATTCTCGAGTTACGACGGGGATGGCCCTTCCACACACGTGTTTGTTCAGCGACGTCAGAACTTCTGCCTAGTTGCGAGGGACAACTCGGGATTCTCCTCGAGGCTTGGCAGGGCAATTGGGATGCCTCTACAGTTGAGGCGTGAGACCAAGTGTCCCTTTCCTCGTGCCACAGGAATCCTGGGACTCCTATTAAGTTTCACGAGGAGTCAGGCATCGTCTCCTTTGGAGGCGCGGATCTCTGCGTACCTCTGGAGTTTTCAAAGGATGTGAGGCCTCCGGTCGCGATGAGGTGGGAAACTATGTCTTTCTCTGTGGTCTCCACAGGGGATTCAGACATCCTTTCGTCTTGAGAGATGCAAGACGGGCCTGCATTCAAGTCACTGCAGGGATATCCGGCCTTATTTCGAGTCAGGGCATCGCGGTGTCCATTCCACTTGAGGCCGCAAACTCAGGGTCCCTCTCACATACCTAGAGCTGAGAGAAGCCTCCTCTTGAGGTGCTTGTGGTAAGGTGGTATTGCTCTGGAGTCGAAGCCAGGGACTAACCCCTCATCTCGAGTTGATATTTGGTCCCCGGAGCTCTTTCGTGTTGCTACAGTGACCTCAGGATCCCTCTAGCCTTGAAACAGTGTTCTTCGGGTTTCTCTGGAGTGCCATCAAGGAAATCAAGGCTCCTTTCATGTGTGAAGTGCAACACGGAATTGCTCTGCACGCAGTGCAGGGGAATCAGGCCTCATCTCGCGGCGAGGGGGAAGTCTCATGATTTTTCTCGAGTTGCGGCGGGAAGCTGGGGTATATTCTCGAGTTACGACGGGGATGGCCCTTCCACCCACGTGTTTGTTTAGCCACGTCAGGATTCCTGCCTAGTTGCCAGGGCCAACTCGGGATTCTCCTCCAGGCTTGGCAGGGCAATTGGGACGCCTCTCCAGCTGAGGCGGGAGACCAAGTGTCCCTTTCCACATGCCACAGGAATCCTGGGACTCCTATCAAGTTTCACGAGGAGTCAGGCATCGTCTCCTTTGGAGGCACTGATCTCCGAGTACCTCTGGAGTTTTCAAAGGATGTGAGGCATCCGGTCGTGATGAGGTAGGGAACTAGGTCTTTCTCTGTGGTCTCCACAGGGGATTCAGACATCCTTTCATCTTGGGAGATGCAAGACGAGCCTGCATTCAAGTCACTGCAGGGATATCCGGCCTTATTTCGAGTCAAGGCATCGCGGTGTCCATTCCACTTGAGGCCGGAAACTCAGGGTCCCTCTCACATACCTAGAGCTGAGAGAAGCCTCCTCTTGAGGTACTTTTGGTAAGGTGGTGTTCTTCTGGAGTCGAAGCCAGGGACTAACCTCTCATCTCGAGTTGATTTTTGGCCCACGGAGCTCTTTTGTGTTGCTACAGTGACCTTAGGATCCCTCTCGCCTTGAAACAGTGTTCTTGGGGTTTCTCTAGAGTGCCATCAAGGAAATCAAGGCTCCTTTCATGTGTGATGTGCAACACGGAATTGCTCTGCACGCAGTGCAGGGGAATCGGGCCTCATTTTGCTTCGAGGGGGAAGTCTCATGGTTTTTCTCGAGTTGCGTTGGGAACCTGGGGTATATTCTCGAGTTACAACTGAGATGGCCCTTCCACACACGTGTTTGTTCAGCGACGTCAGGACTTCTGCCTAGTTGCGAGGGACAACTCGGGATTCTCCTCGAGGCTTGGCAGGGCAATTGGGATGCCTCTCCAGCTGAGGCGGGAGACCAAGGGTCCCTTTCCACGTGCCACAGGAATCCTGGGACTCCTATCAAGTTTCATGAGGAGTCAGGCATCGTCTAGTTTGGAGGCACTGATCTCCGCGCACCTCTGGAGTTTTCAACGTATGTGAGGCCTCCGTTCGCGATGAGGTGGGGAACTAGGTCTTTCTCTGTGGTCTCCACAGGGGATTCAGACATCCTTTCGTCTTGGGAGATGCAAGACGAGCCTGCATTCAAGTCACTGCAGGGAAATCCGGCCTTATTTCGAGTCAGGGAATCGCGGTGTCCATTCCACTTGAGGCCGCTAACTCAGGGTCCCTCTCACATACCTAGAGCTGAGAGAAGCCTCCTCTTGAGGTGCTTGTGGTAAGGTGGTATTCCTCTGGAGTCGAAGCCAGGGACTAACCTCTCATCTCGAGTTGATTTTTGGTCCATGGAGCTCTTTCGTGTTGCTACTGTGACCTCAGGATCCCTCTAGCCTTGAAACAGTGTTCTTGGGGTTTCTCTGGAGTGCCATCAAGGAAATCAAGGCTCCTTTCATGTGTGATGTGCAACACGGAATTGCTCTGCACGCAGTGCAGGGGAATCGGGCCTCATCTGGTGGCGAGGGGGAAGTCTCCTGGTTTTTCTCGAGTTGCGGCGGGAACCTGGGGTATATTCTCGAGGTATGACGGGGATGGCCCTCCACACACGTGTTTGTTCAGCGACGTCAGGACTCCTGCCTAGTTGCGAGGGACAACTCGGGATTCTCCTCGAGGCTTGGGAGGGCAATTGGGACGCCTCTCCAGCTGAGGCGGGAGACCAAGTGTCCCTTTCCACGTGCCACAGGAATCCTGGGACTCCTATCAAGTTTCACGAGGAGTCAGGCATCGTCTCCTTTGGAGGCACTGATCTCCGCGTACCTCTGGAGTTTTCAAAGGATGTGAGGCCTCCGGTCGCGATGAGGTGGGGAACTAGGTCTTTCTCTGTGGTCTCCACTGGGGATTCAGACATCCTTTAGTCTTGGGAGATGCAAGACGAGCCTGCATTCAAGTCACTGCAGGGATATCCGGCCTTATTTCGAGTCAGGGCATCTCGGTGTCCATTCCACTTGAGGCCGCAAACTCAGGGTCCCTCTCACATACCTAGAGCTGAGAGAAGCCTCCTCTTGAGGTGCTTGTGGTAAGGTGGTATTCCTCTGGAGTCGAAGCCAGGGACTAACCTCTCATCTCGAGTTGATTTGTGGTCCACGGAGCTCTTTCGTGTTACTACAGTGACCTCAGGATCCCTCTAGCCTTGAAACAATGTTCTTGGGGTTTCTCTGGAGTGCCATCAAGGAAATCAAGGCTCCTTTCATGTGTGATGTGCAACACGGAATTGCTCTGCACGCAGTGCAGGGGAATCGGGCCTCATCTCGCGGCGAGGGGGAAGTCTCATGGTTTTTCTCGAGTTGCGGCGGGAACCTGGGGTATATTCTCGAGTTACGACGGGGATGGCCCTTCCACCCACGTGTTTGTTCAGCAACAGCAGGACTCCTGCCTAGTTGCGAGGGACAACTCGGGATTCTCCTCGAGGCTTGGCAAGGCAATTGGGACGCCTCTCCTGCTGAGGCGGGAGACCAAGGGTCCCTTTCCACGTGCCACAGGAATCCTGGGACTCCTATCAAGTTTCACGAGGAGTCAGGCATCGTCTCCTTTGGAGGCACTGATCTCCGCGTACCTCTGGAATTTTCAAAGGATGTGAAGCCTCCGGTCGTTATGAGGTGGGGAACTAGGTCTTTCTCTGTGGTCTCCACAGGGGATTCAGACATCCTTTCGTCTTGGGAGATGCAAGACGAGCCTGCATTCAAGTCACTGCAGGGCTATCCAGCCTTATTTCGAGTCAGGGCATCGCGGTGTCCATTCCACTTGAGGCCGCAAACTCAGGGTCCCTGTCACATAGCTAGAGCTGAGAGAAGCCTCCTCTTGAGGTGCTTGTGGTAAGGTGGTATTCCTCTGGAGTCGAAGCCAGGGACTAACCTCTCATCTCGAGTTGATTTGTGGTCCACGGAGCTCGTTCTTGTTGCTACAGTGACCTCAGGATCCCTCTAGCCTTGAAACAGTGTTCTTGGGGTTTCTCTGGAGTGCCACCAAGGAAATCAAGGCTCCTTTCATGTGTGTTGTGCAACACGGAATTGCTCTGCACGCAGTGCAGGGGAATCGGGCCTCATCTCGTGGCGAGGGGGAAGTCTCATGGTTTTTCTCGAGTTGCGGCGGGAACCTGGGGTATATTCTCGAGTTACGACGGGGATATCCCTTCCAACCACGTGTTTGTTCAGCGACGTCAGGACTCCTTCCTAGTTGCGAGGGACAACACGGGATTCTCCTCGAGGCTTGGCAGGGCAATTTGGACGCCTCTCCAGTTGAGGCGGGAGACCAAGGGTCCCTTTCCATGTCCACAGGAATCCTGGGACTCCTATCAAGTTTCACGAGGAGTCAGGCATCGTCTCCTTTGGAGGCACGGATTTCCGCGTACCTCTGGAGTTTTCAAAGGATGTGAGGCCTCCGGTGGCCATGAGGTGGGGAACTAGTTCTTTCTCTGTGGTCTCCACTGGGGATTCAGACATCCTTTCGTCTTGGGAGATGCAAGACGAGCCTGCATTCAAGTCACTGCAGGGATATCCGGCCTTATTTCGAGTCAGGGCATCGCCGTGTCCATTCCACTTGAGGCCGCAAACTCAGGGTCCCTCTCACATACCTAGAGTTGAGAGAAGCCTCCTCTTGAGGTACTTGTGGTAAGGTGGTATTCCTCTGGAGTCGAAGCCAGGGACTAACCTCTCATCTCGAGTTGATTTTCGGTCCACGGAGCTCTTTCGTGTTGCTACTGTGACCTCAGGATCCCTCTAGCCTTGAAACAGTGTTCTTGGGGTTTCTCTGGAGTGCCATCAAGGAAATCAAGGCTCCTTTCATGTGTGATGTGCAACACGGAATTGCTCTGCACGCAGTGCAGGGGAATCGGGCCTCATCTCGCGGCGAGGGGGAAGTCTCATGGTTTTTCTCGAGTTGCGGCGGGAACCTGGGGTATATTCTCGAGTTACGACGGGGATGGCCCTTCCACACACGTGTTTGTTCAGCAACGGCAGGACTCCTGCCTAGTTGCGAGGGACAACTCGGGATTCTCCTCGAGGCTTGGCAGGGCAATTGGGACGCCTCTCCAGCTGAGGCCGGAGACCAAGGGTCCCTTTCCACGTGCCACAGGAATCCTGGGACTCCTATCAAGTTTCACGAGGAGTCAGGCATCGTCTCCTTTGGAGGCACTGATCTCCGCGTACCCCTGGAGTTTTCAAAGGATGTGAGGCCTCCGGTCGCGATGAGGTGGGGAACTAGGTCTTTCTCTGTGGTCTCCACAGGGGATTCAGACATCCTTTCATCTTGGGAGATGCAAGACGAGCCTGCATTCAAGTCACTGCAGGGATATCCGGCCTTATTTCGACTCAGGGCATTGCGGTGTCCATTCCACTTGAGGCCGCAAACTCAGGGTCCCTCTCACATACCTATAGCTGAGAGAAGCCTCCTCTTGAGATGCTTGCGGTAAGGTGGTATTCCTCTGGAGTCGAAGCCAGGGACTAACATCTCATCTCGAGTTGATTTTTGGTCCACGGAGCTCTTTCGTGTTGCTTCAGTGACCTCAGGATCCTCTAGCCTTGAAACAGTGTTCTTGGGGTTTCTCTGGAGTGCCATCAAGGAAATCAAGGCTCCTTTCATGTGTGATGTGCAACACGGAATTGCTCTGCATGCAGTGCAGGGGAATCAGGCCTCATCTCGCGGCGAGGGGGAAGTCTCATGGTTTTTCTCGAGTTGCGGCGGGATCCTGGGGTATATTCTCCAGTTATGACAGAGATGGCCCTTCCACCCACGTGTTTCTTCAGCGATGTCAGGACTCCTGCCTATTTGCGAGGGACAACTCGGGATTCTCCTCGAGGCTTGGCAGGGCAATTGGGACGCCTCTCCAGCTGAGGCGGGAGACCAAGATTCCCTTTCCACGTGCCACAGGAATCCTGGGACTCCTATCAAGTTTCACGAGGAGTCAGGCATCGTCTCCTTTGCAGGCACTGATCTCCGTGTACCTCTAGAGTTTTCAAAGGATGTGAGGCCTCCGGTCGCGATGAGTTGGGGAACTAGGTCTTTCTCTGTGGTCTCTACAGGGGATTCAGACATCCTTTCATCTTGGGAGATGCAAGACGAGCCTGCATTCAAGTAATTGCAAGGATATCCAGCCTAATTTCGCGTCAGGGCATCGCGTTGTCCATTCCACTTGAGGCCGCAAAATCAGGGTCCCTCTCACATACCTAGAGCTGAGAGAAGCCTCCTCATGAGGTGCTTGTGGTAAGGTGGTATTCCTCTGGAGTCGAAGCCAGGGACTAACCTCTCATCTCGACTTGATTCTTGGTCCACGGAGCTCTTTCGTGTTGCTACAGTGACCTCAGGATCCTTCTAGCCTTGAAAGAGTGTTCTAGGGGTTTCTCTGGAGTGCCATCACGGAAATCAAGGCTCCTTTCATGTGTGATGTGCAACACGGAATTGCTCTGCTCGCAGTGCCGGGTATCGGGGCTCATTTTGCAGCGAGGGGGAAGTCTCATGGTTTTTCTCGAGTTGCGATGGGAACCTGAGGTATATTCTAGACTTATGACGGGGATGGCCCTTCCACACACGTGTTTGTTCAGCGACGTCAGGACTCCTGCCTAGTTGCGAGGGACAACTCGGGATTCTCCTCGAGGCTTGGCATGGCAATTGGGACGCCTCTCCAGCTGAGCCGGGAGACCAAGGGTCCCTTTCCACGTTCCAGAGCAATCCTGGGACTCCTATCAAGTTTCACGAGGAGGCAGGCATCGTCCCTTTTGGAGGAACTGATTTCCGTGTACCTCTGGAGTTTTCAAAGCATGTGAGGCCTCCGGTCGCGATGAGGTGAGGAACTAGGTCTTTCTCTGTGGTCTCCACAGGGGATTCAAACATCCTTTCATCTTGTGAGATGCAAGACGAGCCGGCATTCAAGTCACTGCAGAGATATCTCGCCTTATTTTGAGTCAGGGCATCGCGGTGTCCATTCCACTTGAGGCCGCAAAATCAGGGTCCCTCTCACATACCTAAAGCTGAGAGAAGCCTCCTCTTGAGGTGCTTGTGGTAAGGTGGTATTCCTCTGGAGTCGAAGTCAGGGACTATCCTCTCATCTCAAGTTGATTTTGGCCCCCGGGGTTCTTTCATGTTGCTACAGTGACCTCAGGATCCCTCTAGCCTTGAAACAGTGTTCTTGGGGTTTCTCTGGAGTGCCTTTCAAGGAAATCAAGGCTCCTTTCATGTGTGATGGGCAACACGGAATTGCTCTGCACGCAGTGCAGGGGAATCGGGCCTCATTTTGCTTCGAGGGGGAAGTCTCATGGTTTTTCTCGAGTTGCGGCGGGAACCTGGGGTATATTCTCGAGTTACGACGGGGATGGCCCTTCCACACACGTGTTTGTTCAGCGACGGCAGGACTCCTGCCTAGTTGCGAGGGACAACTCGGGATTCTCCTCGAGGCTTGGCAGGGCAATTGGGACGCCTCTCCAGCTGAGGCGGGAGACCAAGGGTCCCTTTCCACGTGCCACAGGAATCCTGGGACTCCTATCAAGTTTCACGAGGAGTCAGGCATAGTCTCCTGTGGAGGCACTGATCTCCGCGTACCTCTGGAGTTTTCAAAGGATGTGAGGCCTCCGGTCGCGATGAGGTGGGGAACTAGGTCTTTCTCTGTGGTCTCCACAGGGGATTCAGACATCCTTTCGTCTTGGGAGATGAAAGACGAGCCTGCATTCAAGTCACTGCAGGGATATCCGGCCTTATTTGCGTCAGGGCATCGCGGTGTCCATTCCACTTGAGGCCGCAAACTCAGGGTCCCTCTCACATACCTAGAGCTGAGAGAAGCCTCCTCTTGAGGTGCTTGTGGTAAGGTAGTATTCCTCCAGAGTCGAAGCCAGGGACTAACCTCTCATCTCGAGTTGATTGTTGGTCCACGGAGCTCATTCCTGTTGCTACAGTGACCTCAGGATCCCGCTAGCCTTGAAACAGTGTTCGTGGGGTTTCTCTGGAGTGCCATCAAGGAAATCAAGGCTCCTTTCAGGTGTGATGTGCAACACCGAATTGCTCTGCACGCAGTGCAGGGGAATCGGGCCTCATCTCGCGGCGAGGGGGAAGTCTCATGGTTTTTCTCGAGTTGCGGCGGGAACCTGCAGTATATTCTCGAGTTACGACGGGGATGGCCCTTCCAGCCACGTGTTTGTTCAGCGACGGCAGGACTCCTGCCTAGTTGCGAGGGACAACTCGGGATTCTCCTCGAGGCTTGGCAGGGCAATTGGGACGCCTCTCCAGCTGAGGCGGGAGACCAAGGGTCCCTTTCCACGTGCACAGTAATCCTGGGACTCCTATCAAGTTTCACGAAGAGTCAGGCATCGTCTCCTTTGGAGGCACTGATCTCCGCGTACCTCTGAAGTTTTCAAAGGATGTGAGGCCTCCGGTCGCGATGAGGTTGGGGAACTAGGTCTTTCTCTGTGGTCTCCACAGGGGATTCAGACATCCTTTCGTCTTGGGAGATGCAAGACGAGCCTGCATTCAAGTCTCTGCAGGGATATCCGGCCTTATTTTGAGTCAGGGCATCGCGGTGTCCTTTCCACTTGAGGCCGCAAACTCAGGGTCCCTCTCACATACCTAGAGCTGAGAGAAGCCTCCTCTTGAGGTGCTTGTGGTAAGGTGGTATTCCTCTGGAGTCGAAGCCAGGGACTAACCTCTCATCTCGAGTTGATTTTTGGTCCACGGAGCTCTTTCGTGTTGCTACAGTGACCTCAGGATCCCTCTAGCCTTGAAACAGTGTTCTTGGGGTTTCTCTGGAGTGCCATCAAGGAAATTAAGGCTCCTTTCATGTGTGATGTGCAACACGGAATTGCTCTGCACGCAGTGCAGGGGAATCGGGCCTCATCTCTTGGCGAGGGGGAAGTCTCATGGTTTTTCTCGAGTTGCGGCGGGAACCTGGGATATATTCTCGAGTTACGACGGGGATGGCCCTTCCACCCACGTGTTTTTTCAGCGACGGCAGGACTCCTGCCTAGTTGCGAGGGACAACTCGGGATTCTTCTCGAGGCTTGGCAGGGCAATTGGGACGCCTCTCCAGC
Source organism: Cervus elaphus (assembly GCF_910594005.1). Taxonomy (NCBI): domain Eukaryota; kingdom Metazoa; phylum Chordata; class Mammalia; order Artiodactyla; family Cervidae; genus Cervus; species Cervus elaphus. Next base: position 804,181 of record NC_057838.1, read on the forward strand.
TGAGGCGGGAGACCAAGGGTCCCTTTCCACGTGCACAGTAATCCTGGGACTCCTATCAAGTTTCACGAGGAGTCAGGCATCGTCTCCTTTGGAGGCACTGATCTCCGCGTACCTCTGAAGTTTTCAAAGGATGTGAGGCCTCCGGTCGCGATGAGGTGGGGAACTAGGTCTTTCTCTGTGGTCTCCACAGGGGATTCAGACATCCTTTCGTCTTGGGAGATGCAAGACGAGCCTGCATTCAAGTCACTGCAGGGATATCCGGCCTTATTTCGAGTCAGGGCATCACGGTGTCCATTCCACTTGAGGCCGCAAACTCAGGGTCCCTCTCACATACCTAGAGCTGAGAGAAGCCTCCTCTTGAGGTGCTTGTGGTAAGGTGGTATTCCTCTGGAGTCGAAGCCAGGGACTAACCTCTCATCTCGAGTTGATTTTTGGTCCACGGAGCTCTTTCGTGTTGCTACAGTGACCTCAGGATCCCTCTAGCCTTGAAAGAGTGTTCTTGGGGTTTCTCTGGAGTGCCATCAAGGAAATTAAGGCTCCTTTCATGTGTGATGTGCAACACGGAATTGCTCTGCATGCAGTGCAGGGGAATCGGGCCTCATCTCGCGGCGAGGGGGAAGTCTCATGGTTTTTCTCGAGTTGCGGCGGGAACCTGGGGTATATTCTCGAGTTACGACGGGGATGGCCCTTTCACACACCTGTTTGTTCAGCGACGGCAGGACTCCTGCCTACTTGCGAGGAACAACTCGGGATTCTCCTCGAGGCTTGGCATGGCAATTGGGACGCCTCTCCAGCTGAGCCGGGAGACCAAGGGTCCCTTTCCACGTTCCAGAGCAATCCTGGGACTCCTATCAAGTTTCACGAGGAGGCAGGCATCGTCCCTTTTGGAGGAACTGATCTCCGCGTACCTCTGGAGTTTTCAAAGCATGTGAGGCCTCCGGTCGCGATGAGGTGGGGAACTAGGTCTTTCTCTGTGGTCTCCACAGGGGATTCAAACATCCTTTCATCTTGTGAGATGCAAGACGAGCCGGCATTCAAGTCACTGCAGAGATATCTCGCCTTATTTCGAGTCAGGGCATCGCGGTGTCCATTCCACTTGAGGCCGCAAAATCAGGGTCCCTCTCACATAACTAAAGCTGAGAGAAGCCTCCTCTTGAGGTGCTTGTGGTAAGGTGGTATTCCTCTGGAGTCGAAGTCAGGGACTATCCTCTCATCTCAAGTTGATTTTGGCCCCCGGGTTTCTTTCGTGTTGCTACAGTGACCTCAGGATCCCTCTAGCCTTGAAACAGTGTTCTTGGGGTTTCTCTGGAGTGCCATCAAGGAAATCAAGGCTCCTTTCATGTGTGATGTGCAACACGGAATTGCTCTGCACGCAGTGCAGGGGAATCGGGCCTCATTTTGCTTCGAGGGGGAAGTCTCATGGTTTTTCTCGAGTTGCGGCGGGAACCTGGGGTATATTCTCGAGTTACGACGGGGATGGCCCTTCCACACACGTGTTTGTTCAGCGACGGCAGGACTCCTGCCTAGTTGCGAGGGACAACTCGGGATTCTCCTCGAGGCTTGGCAGGGCAATTGGGACGCCTCTCCAGCTGAGGCGGGAGACCAAGGGTCCCTTTCCACGTGCCACAGGAATCCTGGACTCCTATCAAGTTTCACGAGGAGTCAGGCATAGTCTCCTGTGGAGGCACTGATCTCCGCGTACCTCTGGAGTTTTCAAAGGATGTGAGGCATCCGGTCGCGATGAGGTGGGGAACTAGGTCTTTCTCTGTGGTCTCCACAGGGGATTCAGACATCCTTTCGTCTTGGGAGATGAAAGACGAGCCTGCATTCAAGTCACTGCAGGGATATCCGGCCTTATTTTGCGTCAGGGCATCGCGGTGTCCATTCCACTTGAGGCCGCAAACTCAGGGTCCCTCTCACATACCTAGAGCTGAGAGAAGCCTCCTCTTGAGGTGCTTGTGGTAAGGTAGTATTCCTCCAGAGTCGAAGCCAGGGACTAACCTCTCATCTCGAGTTGATTGTTGGTCCACGGAGCTCATTCCTGTTGCTACAGTGACCTCAGGATCCCTCTAGCCTTGAAACAGTGTTCTTGGGGTTTCTCTGGAGTGCCATCAAGGAAATCAAGGCTCCTTTCAGGTGTGATTTGCAACACCGAATTGCTCTGCACGCAGTGCAGGGGAATCGGGCCTCATCTCGCGGCGAGGGGGAAGTCTCATGGTTTTTCTCGAGTTGCGGCGGGAACCTGCAGTATATTCTCGAGTTAAGACGGGGATGGCCCTTCCAGCCACGTGTTTGTTCATCGACGGCAGGACTCCTGCCTAGTTGCGAGGGACAACTCGGGATTCTCCTCGAGGCTTGGCAGGGCAATTGGGACGCCTCTCCAGCTGAGGCGGGAGACCAAGGGTCCCTTTCCACGTGCCACAGGAATCCTGGGACTCCTATCAAGTTTCACGAAGAGTCAGGCATCGTCTCCTTTGGAGGCACTGATCTCCGCGTACCTCTGAAGTTTTCAAAGGATGTGAGGCCTCCGGTCGCGATGAGGTGGGGAACTAGGTCTTTCTCTGTGGTCTCCACAGGGGATTCAGATATCCTTTCGTCTTGGGAGATGCAAGACGAGCCTGCATTCAAGTCACTGCAGGGATATCCGGCCTTATTTTGCGTCAGGGCATCGCGGTGTCCATTCCACTTGAGGCCGCAAACTCAGGGTCCCTCGCACATACCTAGAGCTGAGAGAAGCCTCCTCTTGAGGTGCTTGTGGTAAGGTGGTATTCCTCTGGAGTCGAAGCCAGGGACTAACCTCTCATCTCGAGTTTATTTGTGGTCCACGGAGCTCTTTCATGTTGCTACAGTGACCTCAGGATCCCTCTAGCCTTGAAACAGTGTTCTTGGGGTTTCTCTGGAGTGCCACCAATTAAATCAAGGCTCCTTTCATGTGTGATGTGCAACACGGAATTGCTCTGCATGGAGTGCAGGGGAATCGGGCCTCATCTCCCGGCGAGGGGGAACTCTCATGGTTTTTCTCGAGTTGCAGCCGAAACCTGGGGTATATTCTCGAGTTACGACTGGGATGGCCCTTCCAAACACGTGTTTCTTCAGGGACGTGAGGACTCCTGCCTAGTTGGGAGGGACAACTCAGGATTCTCCTCGAGGCTTGGCAGGCCATTTGGGACGCCTCTCCAGCTGAGGCGGGAGACCAAGGGTCCCTTTCCATGTGCCACAGGAATCCTGGGACTCCTATCAAGTTTCACGAGGAGTCAGGCATCGTCTCCTTTGGAGGCACTGATCTCCGCGTACCTCTGGAGTTTTCAAAGTATGTGAGGCCTCCGGTCGCGATGAGGTGGGGAACTAGGTCTTTCTCTGTGGTCTCCACAGGGGATTCAGACATCCTTTCGTCTCGGGAGATGCAAGACGAGCCTGCATTCAAGTCACTGCAGGGATATCCGGCCTTATTTCGCGTCAGGGCATCGCAGTGTCCATTCCACTTGAGGCCGCAAACTCAGGGTCCCTCTCACATACCTAGAGCTGAGAGAAGCCTCCTCTTGAGGTGCTTGTGGTAAGGTGGTATTCCTCTGGAGTCGAAGCCAGGGACTAACCTCTCATCTCGAGTTGATTCTTGGTCCATGGAGCTCTTTTCTGTTGCTACAGTGACCTCAGGATCCCTCTAGCCTTTAAACAGTGTTCTTGGGGTTTCTCTGGAGTGCCATCAAGGAGATCAAGGCTCCTTTCATGTGTGATGTGCAACACGGAATTGCTCTGCCTGCAGTGCAGGGGAACCGGGCCTGATCTCGCGGCGAGGGGGAAGTCTCATGGTTTTTCTCGAATTGCGGCGGGAACCTGGGCTATATTCTCGAGTTACGACGGGGATGGCCCTTCCACCCACGTGTTTGTTCAGCGACGTCAGGACTCCTGCCTAGTTTCGAGGGACAACTCGGGATTCTCCTCGAGGCTTGGCAGGGCAATTGGGACGCCTCTCCAGCTGAGGCGGGAGACCAAGGTTCCCTTTCCACGTGCCACAGGAATCCTGGGACTCCTATTAAGTTTCACGAGGAGTCAGGAATCGTCTTCTTTGGAGGCACTGATCTCCGCGTACCTCTGGAGTTTTCAAAGGATGTGAGGCCTCCGGTAGTGATGAGGTGGGGAACTAGGTCTTTCTCTGTGGTCTCCACAGGGGATTCAGACATCCTTTCGTCTTGGGAGATGCAAGACGAGCCTGCATTCAAGTCACTGCAGGGATATCCGGCCTTATTTCGAGTCAGGGCATCGCGGTGTCCATTCCACTTGAGGCCGCAAACTCAGGGTCCCTCTCACATACCTAGAGCTGAGAGAAGCCTCCTCTTGAGGTGCTTGTGGTAAGGTGGTATTCCTCTGGAGTCGAAGCCAGGGACTAACCTCTCATCTCGAGTTGATTTTTGGTCCATGGAACTCTTTCGTGTTGCTACAGTGACCTCAGTTTCCCTCTAGCCTTGAAACAGTGTTCTTGGGGTTTCTCTGGAGGGCCACAAAGGAAATCAAGGCTCCTTTCATGTGTGATGTGCAACACGGAATTGCTCTGCACGCAGTTCAGGGGAATCGGGCCTCATCTCGCGGCGAGGGGGAAGTCTCATGGTTTTTCTCGACTTGCGGTGGGAACCTGGGGTATATTCTCGAGTTAGGACGGGGATGGCCCTTTCACCCATGTGTTTGTTCAGCGACGTCAGGACTCCTGCCTAGTTTCGAGGGACAACTCGGGATTCTCCTCGAGGCTTGGCAGGGCAATTGGGACGCCTCTCCAGCTGAGGCGGGAGACCAAGGGTCCCTTTCCACGTGCCACAGGAATCCTGGGACTCCTATCAAGTTTCACGAGGAGTCAGGCATCGTCTCCTTTGGAGGCACTGATCTCCGCGTACCTCTGGAGTTTTCAAAGGATGTGAGGCCTCCGGTCGCGATGAGGTGGGGAACTAGGTCTTTCTCTGTGGTCTCCACAGGGGATTCAGACATCCTTTCGTCTCGGGAGATGCAAGACGAGCCTGCATTCAAGTCACTGCAGGGATATCCGGCCTTATTTCGCGTCAGGACATCGCGGTGTCCATTCCACTTGAGGCCGCAAACTCAGGGTCCCTCTCACATACCTAGAGCTGAGAGAAGCCTCCTCTTGGGGTGCTTGTGGTAAGGTGGTATTCCTCTGGAGTCGAAGCCAGGGACTAACCTCTCATCTCGAGTTGATTCTTGGTCCACGGAGCTCTTTCGTGTTGCTACAGTGACCTCAGGATCCCTCTAGACTTGAAACAGTGTTCTTGGGGTTTCTCTGGAGTGCCATCAAGGAAATCAAGGCCCCTTTCATGTGTGATGTGCAACAAGGAATTGCTCTGCACGCAGTGCAGGGGAATCGGGCCTCATCTCGCGGCGAGGGGGAAGTCTCATGGTTTTTCTCGAGTTGCAGTGGGAACCTGCGGTATATTCTCGAGTTACCACGGGGATGGCCCTTCCACACACGTGTTTGTTCAGCGACGTCAGGACTCCTGCCTAGTTGCGAGGGACAACTCGGGATTCTCCTCGAGGCTTGGCAGGGCAATTGGGACGCCTCTCCAGCTGAGGCGGGAGACCAAGGGTCCCTTTCCACGTGCCACAGGAATCCTGGGACTCCTATCAAGTTTCACGAGGAGTCAGGCATCGTCTCCTTTGGAGGCACTGATCTCCGCGTACCTCTGGAGTTTTCAAAGGATGTGAGGCCTCCGGTCGCGATGAGGTGGGGAACTAGGTCTTTCTCTGTGGTCTCCACAGGGGATTCAGACATCCTTTCGTCTTGGGAGATGCAAGACGCGCCTGCATTCAAGTCAGTGCAGGGATATCCGGCCTTATTTCGAGTCAGGGCCTTGCGGTGTCCATTCCACTGGAGGCCGCAAACTCAGGGTCCCTCTCACATACCTAGAGGTGAGAGAAGCCTCCTCTTGAGGTGCTTATGGTAAGGTGGTATTCCTCTGGAATCGAAGCCAGAGACTAACCTCTCATCTCGAGTTGATTTTTGGTCCACGGAGCTCGTTCTTGTTGCTACAGTGACCTCAGGATCCCTCTAGCCTTGAAACAGTGTTCTTGGGGTTTCTCTGGAGTGCCAGCAAGGAAATCAAGGCTCCTTTCATGTGTGTTGTGCATCACGGAATTGCTCTGCACGCAGTGCAGGGGAATCGGGCCTCATCTCGCGGCGAGGGGGAAGTCTCATGGTTTTTCTCGAGTTGCGGCGGGAACCTGGGGTATATTCTCGAGTTACGACGGGGATGGCCCTTCCAACCACGTGTTTGTTCACCGACCGCAGGACTCCTGCCAAGTTGCGAGGGACAACTCGGGATTCTCCTCGAGGCTTGGCAGGGCAATTGGGACGCCTCTCCAGCTGAGGCGGGAGACCAAGTGTCCCTTTCCACGTGCACAGGAATCCTGGGACTCCTATCAAGTTTCACGAGGAGTCAGGCATCGTCTCCTTTGGAGGCACTGATCTCCGCGTACCTCTGGAGTTTTCAAAGGATGTGAGGCCTCCGGTCGCCATGAGGTGGGGAACTAGGTCTTTCTCTGTGGTCTCCACAGGGGATTCAGACATCCTTTCGTCTTGGGAGATGCAAGACGAGCCTGCATTCAAGTCACTCCAGGGATATCCAGCCTTATTTCGAGCCAGGGCATCGCGGTGTCCATTCCACTTGAGGCCGCAAACTCAGGGTCCCTCTCACATACCTACAGCTGAGAGAAGCCTCCTCTTGAGGTACTTGTGGTAAAGTGGTATTCCTCTGGAGTCGAAGCCAGGGACTAACCTCTCATCTCGAGTTGATTTTCGGTCCATGGAGCTCTTTCGTGTTGCTACTGTGACCTCAGGATCCCTCTAGCCTTGAAACAGTGATCTTGGGGTTTCTCTGGAGTGCCACCAAGGAAATCAAGGCTCCTTTCATGTGTGATGTGCAACACGGGATTGCTCGGCACGCAGTGCAGAGAAATCGGGCCTCATCTCGCGGCGAGTGGGAAGTATCATGGTTTTTCTCGAGTTGCGGCGGGAACCTGGGGTATATTCTCGAGTTACGACGGGGATGGCCCTTCCACCCACGTGTTTCTTCAGCGAGGACAGGACTCCTGCCTAGTTGCGAGGGACAAATCGGGATTCTCCTCGAGGCTTAGCAGGGCAATTGGGACGCCTCTCCAGCTGAGGTGGGAGACCAAGGGTCCCTTTCCACGTGCCACAGGAATCCTGGGACTCCTATCAAGTTTCACGAGGAGTCAGGCATCGTCTCCTTTGGAGGCACTGATCTACGCGTACCTCTGGAGTTTTCAAAGGATGTGAGGCCTCCGGTCGCGATGAGCTGGGGAACTAGGTCTTTCTCTGTGGTCTCCACAGGGGATTCAGACATCCTTTCGCCTTGGGAGATGCAAGACGAGCCTGCATTCAAGTCACTGCAGGGATATCCGGCCTTATTTCGAGTCAGGGCATCGCGGTGTCCATTCCACTCGAGGCCGCAAACTCAGGGTCCCTGTCACATACCTAGAGGTGAGAGAAGCCTCCTCTTGAGGTGCTTATGGTAAGGTGGTATTCCTCTGGAATCGAAGCCAGGGACTAACCTCTCATCTCGAGTTGATTTTTGGTCCACGGAGCTCTTTCGTGTTGCTACAGTGACCTCAGGATCGCTCTAGCCTTGAAACAGTGTTCTTGGGGTTTCTCTGGAGTGCCATCAAGGAAATAAAGGCTCCTTTCATGTGTGATGTGCAACACGGAATTGCTCTGCACGCAGTGCAGCGGAATCGGTCCTGATCTCGCGGCGAGGGGGAAGTCTCATGGTTTTTCTCGAGTTGCGGCGGGGACCTGTGGTATATTCTCGAGTTACGACTGGGATGGCCCTTCCACCCACGTGTTTGTTCAGCGACGTCAGGACTCCTGCCTAGTTGCGAGGGAAAACTCGGGATTCTCCTCGAGGCTTGGCAGGGCAATTGGGACGCCTCTCCGGCTGAGGCGGGAGACGAAGGTTCCCTTTCCACGTGCCACAGGAATCCTGGGACTCCTATCAAGTTTCACGATGAGTTAGGCATCGTCCCCTTGGAGGCACTGATTTCCGCGTACCTATGGAGTTTTCAAAGGATGTGAGGCCTCCGGTCGCGATGAGGTGGGGAACTAGGTCTTTCTCTGTGGTCTCCACAGGGGATTCAGACATCCTTTCGTCTTGGGAGATGCAAGACGAGCCTGCATTCAAGTCACTGCAGGGATATCCGGCCTTATTTCGAGTCAGGGCATCGCGGTGTCCATTCCACTTGAGGCCGCAAACTCAGGGTCCCTCTCACATACCTAGAGCTGAGAGAAGCCTCCTCTTGAGGTGCTTGTGGTAAGGTGGTATTGCTCTGGAGTCGAAGCCAGGGACTAACCCCTCATCTCGAGTTGATTTTTGGTCCACGGAGCTCTTTCGTGTTGCTACAGTGACCTTAGGATCCCTCTCGCCTTGAAACAGTGTTCTTGGGGTTTCTCTAGAGTGCCATCAAGGAAATCAAGGCTCCTTTCATGTGTGATGTGCAACACGGAATTGCTCTGCACGCAGTGCAGGGGAATCGGGCCTCATCTCGCGGCGAGGGGGAAGTCTCATGGTTTTTCTCGAGTTGCGGCGGGAACCTGGGGTATATTCTCGAGTTACGACGGGGATGGCCCTTCCACCCACGTGTTTGTTCAGCGACGGCAGGACTCCTGCCTAGTTGCGAGGGACAATTCGGGATTCTCCTCGAGGCTTGGCAGGGCAATTGGGACGCCTCTCCAGCTGAGGCGGGAGACCAAGGGTCCCTTTCCACGTGCCACAGGAATCCTGGGACTCCTATCAAGTTTCACGAGGAGTCAGGCATCGTCTCCTTTGGAGCCACTGATCTCCGCGTACCTCTGGAGTTTTCAAAGGATGTGAGGCCTCCGGTCGCGATGAGGTGGGGAACTAGGTCTTTCTCTGTGGTCTCCACAGGGGATTCAGACATCCTTTCGTCTTGGGAGATGCAAGACGAGCCTGCATTCAAGTCACTGCAGGGATATCCGGCCTTATTTCGAGTCAGGGCATCGCGGTGTCCATTCCACTTGAGGCCGCAAACTCAGGGTCCCTCTCACATACCTAGAGCTGAGAGAAGCCTCCTCTTGAGGTGCTTGTGGTAAGGTGGTATTCCTCTGGAGTCGAAGCCAGGGACTAACCTCTCATCGCGAGTTGATATTTGGTTCACCGAGCTCTTTCATGTTGCTACAGTGACCTCAGGATCCCTCTAGCCTGGAAACAGTGTTCTTGGGGTTTCTCTGGAGTGCCATCAAGGAAATCAAGACTCCTTTCATGAGTGATGTGCAACACGGAATTGCTCTTCATGCAGTGCAGGGGAATCGGGCCTCATCTCGCGGCGAGGGGGAAGTCTCATGGTTTTTCTCGAGTTGCGGCGGGAACCTGGGGTATATTCTCGAGTTACGACCGGATGGCCCTTCCACACACGTGTTTGTTCAGCGACGTCAGGACTCCTGCCTAGTTGCGAGGGACAACTCGGGATTCTCCTCGAGGCTTGGCAGGGCAATTGGGACGCCTCTCCGGCTGAGGCGGGAGACCAAGGGTCCCTTTCCACGTGCCACAGGAATCCTGGGACTCCTATCAAGTTTCACGAGGAGTCAGGCATTGTCCCCTTTGGAGGCACTGATCTCCGTGTACCTCTGGAGTTTTCAAAGGATGTGAGGCCTCCGGTCGCGATGAGCTGGGAAAGTAGGTCTTTCTCTGTGGTCTCCACAGGGGATTCAGACATCCTTTCGTCTTGGGAGATGCAAGACGAGCCTGCATTCAAGTCACTGCAGGGATATCCGGCCTTATTTCGAGTCAGGGCATCGCAGTGTCCATTCCACTTGAGGCCGCAAACTCAGGGTCCCTCTCACATACCTAGAGCTGAGAGAAGCCTCCTGTTGAGGTGCTTGTGGTAAGGTGGTATTGCTCTGGAGTCGAAGCCAGGGACTAACCCCTCATCTCGAGTTGATTTTTGGTCCACGGAGCTCTTTCGTGTTGCTACAGTGAACTTAGGATCCCTCTAGCCTTGAAACAGTGTTCTTGGGGTTTCTCTAGAGTGCCATCAAGGAAATCAAGGCTCCTTTCATGTGTGATGTGCAACACAGAATTGCTCTGCACGCAGTGCAGGGGAATCGGGTCTCATCTCGCGGCGAGGGGGAAGTCTCATGGTTTTTCTCGAGTTGCGGCGGGAACCTGGGGTATATTCTCGAGTTTCGACGGGGATGGCCCTTCCACCCACGTGTTTGTTCAGTGACGGCAGGACTCCTGCATAGTTGCGAGGGACAACTCGGGATTCTCCTCGAGGCTTGGCAGGGCAATTGGGACGCCTCTCCAGCTGAGGCGGGAGACCAAGGGACCCTTTCCACGTGCCACAGGAATCCTGGGACTCCTATCAAGTTTCACGAGGAGTCAGGCATTGTCCCCTTTGGAGGCACTGATCTCCGCGTACCTCTGGAGTTTTCAAAGGATGTGAGGCCTCCGGTCGCGATGAGGTGGGGAACTAGGTCTTTCTCTGTGGTCTCCACAGGGGATTCAGACATCCTTTCGTCTTGGGAGATGCAAGACGAGCCTGCATTCAAGTCACTGCAGGGATATCCGGCCTTATTTCGAGTCAGGGCATCGCGGTGTCCATTCCACTTGAGGCCGCAAACTCAGGGTCCCTCTCACATACCTAAAGTTGGGAGAAGCCTCCTCTTGAGGTGCTTGTGGTAAGGTGGTATTGCTCTGGAGTCGAAGTTAGGGACTAACCCCTCATCTCGAGTTGATTTTTGGTCCACGGAGCTCTTTCGTGTTGCTACAGTGACCTTAGGATCCCTCTCACCTTGAAACAGTGTTCTTGGGGTTTCTCTGGAGTGCCATGAAGGAAATCAAGGCTCCTTTCATGTGTGATGTGCAACACGGAATTGCTCTGCACGCAGTGCAGGGGAATCGGGCCTCATCTCGCGGCGAGGGGGAAGTCTCATGGTTTTTCTCGAGTTGCGGCGGGAACCTGGGGTATATTCTCGAGTTTCGACGGGGATGGCCCTTCCACCCACGTGTTTGTTCAGCGACGTCAGGACTCCTGCATAGTTGCGTGGGACAACTCGGGATTCTCCTCGAGGCTTGGCAGGGCAATTGGGACGCCTCTCCAGCTGAGGCCGGAGACCAAGGGACCCTTTCCACGTGCCACAGGAATCCTGGGACTCCTATCAAGTTTCACGAGGAGTCAGGCATTGTCCCCTTTGGAGGCACTGATCTCCGCGTACCTCTGGAGTTTTCAAAGGATGTGAGCCCTCCGGTCGCGATGAGGTGGGGAACTAGGTCTTTCTCTGTGGTCTCCACAGGGGATTCAGACATCCTTTCGTCTTGGGAGATGCAAGACGAGCCTGCATTCAAGTCACTGCAGGGATATCCGGCCTTATTTCGAGTCAGGGCATCGCGGTGTCCATTCCACTTGAGGCCACAAACTCAGGGTCCCTCTCACATACCTAAAGTTGGGAGAAGCCTCCTCTTGAGGTGCTTGTGGTAAGGTGGTATTCCTCTGGAGTCGAAGTTAGGGACTAACCTCTCATCTCGAGTTGATTTTTGGTCCACGGAGCTCTTTCGTGTTGCTACAGTGACCTCAGGATCCCTCTAGCCTTGAAACAGTGTTCTTGGGGTTTCTCTGGAGTGCCATCAAGCAAATCAAGGCTCCTTTCATGTGTGATGTGCAACACGGAATTGTTCTGCACGCAGGGCAGCGGAATCGGTCCTGATCTCGCGGCGAGGGGGAAGTCTCATAGTTTTTCACGAGTTGCGGCGGGGACCTGGGGTATATTCTCGAGTTACGACTGGGATGGCCCTTCCACCCACGTGTTTGCTCAGCGACGTCAGGACTCCTGCCTAGTTGCAAGGGAAAACTCGGGATTCTCCTCGAGGCTTGGCAGGGCAATTGGGACGCCTCTCCGGTTGAGGCGGGAGACCAAGGTTCCCTTTCCAAGTGCCACAGGAATCCTGGGACTCCTATCAAGTTTCACGATGAGTTAGGCATCGTCCCCTTGAAGGCACTGATCTCCGCGTACCTCTGGAGTTTTCAAAGGATGTGAGGCCTCCGGTCGCGATGAGGTGGGGAACTAGGTCTTTCTCTGTGGTCTCCACAGGGGATTCAGACATCCTTTCGTCTTGGGAGATGCAAGACGAGACTGCATTCAAGTCAATGCAGGGATATCCGGCCTTATTTCGAGTCAGGGCATCGCGGTGTCCATTCCACTTGAGGCCGCAAACTCAGGGTCCCTCTCACATATCTAGAGCTGAGAGAAGCCTCCTCTTGAGGTGCTTGTGGTAAGGTGGTATTGCTCTGGAGTCGAAGCCAGGGACTAACCCCTCATCTCGAGTTGATTTTTGGTCCACGGAGCTCTTTCGTGTTGCTACAGTGACCTTAGGATCCCTCTCGCCTTGAAACAGTGTTCTTGGGGTTTCTCTAGAGTGCCATCAAGGAAATCAAGGCTCCTTTCATGTGTGAAGTGCAACACGGAATTGCTCTGCACGCAGTGCAGGGGAATCAGGCCTCATCTCGCGGCGAGGGGGAAGTCTCATGATTTTTCTCGAATTGCGGCGGGAACCTGGGGTATATTCTCGAGTTACGACGGGGATGGCCCTTCCACCCACATGTTTGTTTAGCCACGTCAGGATTCCTGCCTAGTTGCCAGGGCCAACTCGGGTTTCTCCTCGAGGCTTGGCAGGGCAATTGGGACGCCTCTCCAGCTGAGGCGGGAGATCAAGTGTCCCTTTCCACATGCCACAGGAATCCTGGGACTCCTATCAAGTTTCACGAGGAGTCAGGCATCGTCTCCTTTGGAGGCACTGATCTCCGAGTACCTCTGGAGTTTTCAAAGGATGTGAGGCATCCGGTCGTGATGAGGTAGGGAACTAGGTCTTTCTCTGTGGTCTCCACAGGGGATTCAGACATCCTTTCGTCTTGGAAGATGCAAGACGAGCCTGCATTCAAGTCACTGCAGGGATATCCGGCCTTATTTCGAGTCAAGGCATCGCGGTGTCCATTCCACTTGAGGCCGGAAACTCAGGGTCCCTCTCACATACCTAGAGCTGAGAGAAGCCTCCGCTTGAGGTACTTGTGGTAAGGTGGTGTTCTTCTGGAGTCGAAGCCAGGGACTAACCTCTCATCTCGAGTTGATTTTTGGCCCACGGAGCTCTTTTGTGTTGCTACAGTGACCTCAGGAACCCTCTAGACTTGATACAGTGTTCTTGGGGTTTCTCTGGATTGCCATCAAGGAAATCAAGGCTCCTTTCTTGTGTGATGTGCAACACGGAATTGCTCTGCACGCAGTGCAGGGGAATCGGGCCTCATCTCGCGGCGAGGGGGAAGTCTCATGGTTTTTCTCGAGTTGCGGCTGGAACCTGGGGTATATTCTCGAGTTACGACGGGGATGGCCCTTCCACACACGTGTTTGTTCAGCGACGTCAGAACTTCTGCCTAGTTGCGAGGGACAACTCGGGATTCTCCTCGAGGCTTGGCAGGGCAATTGGGATGCCTCTCCAGCTGAGGCGTGAGACCAAGTGTCCCTTTCCACGTGCCACAGGAATCCTGGGACTTCTATCAAGTTTCACGAGGTTTCAGGCATCGTCTCCTTTGGAGGCACTGATCTCCGCGTACCTCTGGAGTTTTCAAAGGATGTGAGGCCTCCGGTCGCGATGAGGTGGGGATCTAGGTCTTTCTCTGTGGTCTCCACAGGGGATTCAGACATCCTTTCGTCTTGGGAGATGCAAGATGAGCCTGCATTCAAGTCACTGCAGGGATATCCGGCCTTATTTCGAGTCAGGGCATCACGGTGTCCATTCCACTTGAGGCCGCAAACTCAGGGTCCCTCTCACATACCTAAAGTTGCGAGAAGCCTCCTCTTGAGGTGCTTGTGGTAAGGTGGTATTCCTCTGGAGTCGAAGTTAGGGACTAACCTCTCATCTCGAGTTGATTTTTGGTCCACGGAGCTCTTTCGTGTTGCTACAGTGACCTCAGGATCCCTCTAGCCTTGAAACAGTGTTCTTGGGGTTTCTCTGGAGTGCCATCAAGGAAATCAAGGCTCCTTTCATGTGTGATGTGCAACACGGAATTGCTCTGCACGCAGTGCAGCGGAATCGGTCCTGATCTCGCGGCGAGGGGGAAGTCTCATGGTTTCTCTCGAGTTGCGGCGGGAACCTGGGGTATATTCTCGAGGTACGACGGGGATGGCCCTTCCACCCATGTGTTTATTCAGCGACGTCAGGACTCCTGCCTAGTTGCAAGTGAAAACTCGGGATTCTCCTCGAGGCTTGGCAGGGCAATTGGGACGCCTCTCCGGCTGAGGCGGGAGACCAAGGTTCCCTTTCCACGTGTCACAGGAATCCTGGGACTCCTATCAAGTTTCACGATGAGTTAGGCATCGTCCCCTTGGAGGCACTGATCTCTGCGTACCTCTGGAGTTTTCAAAGGATGTCAGGCCTCCGGTCGCGATGAGGTGGGGAACTAGGTCTTTCTCTGTGGTCTCCACAGGGGATTCAGACATCCTTTCGGCTTGGGAGATGCAAGACGAGCCTGCATTCAAGTCACTGCAGGGATATCCGGCCTTATTTCGAGTCAGGGCATCGCGGTGTCCATTCCACTTGAGGCTGCAAACTCAGGGTCCCTCTCACATACCTAGAGCTGAGAGAAGCCTCCTCTTGAGGTGCTTGTGGTAAGGTGGTATTGCTCTGGAGTCGAAGCCAGGGACTAACCCCTCATCTCGAGTTGATTTTTGGTCCACGAAGCTCTTTCGTGTTGCTACAGTGACCTTAGGATCCCTCTCGCCTTGAAACAGTGTTCTTGGGGTTTCTCTAGAGTGCCATCAAGGAAATCAAGGCTCCTTTCATGTGTGATGTGCAACACGGAATTGCTCTGCACGCAGTGCAGGGGAATCGGGCCTCATTTTGCTTCGAGGGGGAAGTCTCATGGTTTTTCTCGAGTTGCGGCGGGAACCTGGGGTATATTCTCGAGTTACGACTGGGATGGCCCTTCCACACACGTGTTTGTTCAGCGACGTCAGGACTTCTGCCTAGTTGCGAGGGACAACTCGGGATTCTCCTCGAGGCTTGGCAGGGCAATTGGGATGCCTCTCCAGCTGAGGCGGGAGACCAAGGGTCCCTTTCCACGTGCCACAGGAATCCTGGGACTCCTATCAAGTTTCATGAGGAGCCAGGCATCGTCTAGTTTGGAGGCACTGATCTCTGCGTACCTCTGGAGTTATCAAAGGATGTGAGGCATCCGGTCGCGATTAGGTGGGGAAATAGGTCTTTCTCTGTGGTCTCCACAGGGTATTCAGACATCCTTTCGTCTTGGGAAATGCAAAACGAGCCTGCATTCAAGTCACTGCAGGGATATCCGGCCTTATTTCGAGTCAGGGCATCGCGGTATCCATTCCACTTGAGGCCGCAAACTCAGGGTCCCTCTCACATACCTAGAGCTGAGAGAAGCCTCCTCTTGAGGTGCTTGTGGTAAGGTGGTATTCCTCTGGAGTCGAAGCCAGGGACTAACCTCTCATCTCGAGTTGATTTTTGGTCCCCGGAGCTCTTTCGTGTTGCTACAGTGACCTCAGGATCCCTCTAGCCTTGAAACAGTGTTCTTCGGGTTTCTCTGGGGTGCCATCAAGGAAATCAAGGCTCCTTTCATGTTTGATGTGCAACACGGAATTGCTCTGCACGCAGTGTAGGGGAATCGGGCCTCATCTCGCGGCGAGGGGGAAGTCTCATGGTTTTTCTCGAGTTGCGGCGGGAACCTGGGGTATATTCTCGATATAAGACGGGGATGGCCCTTCCACCCACATGTTTGTTTAGCCACGTCAGGATTCCTGCCTAGTTGCCAGGGCCAACTCGGGATTCTCCTCGAGGCTTGGCAGGGCAATTGGGACGCCTCTCCAGCTGAGGCGGGAGACCAAGTGTCCCTTTCCACATGCCACAGGAATCCTGGGACTCCTATCAAGTTTCACGAGGAGTCAGGCATCGTCTCCTTTGGAGCCGCGGATCTCTGCGTACCTCTGGAGTTTTCAAAGGATGTGAGGCCTCCGGTCGCGATGAGGTGGGAAACTATGTCTTTCTCTGTGGTCTCCACAGGGGATTCAGACATCCTTTCGTCTTGGGAGATGCAAGACGAGCCTGCATTCAAGTCACTGCAGGGATATCCGGCCTTATTTCGAGTCAGGGCATCGCGGTGTCCATTCCACTTGAGGCCGCAAACTCAGGGTCCCTCTCACATACCTAGAGCTGAGAGAAGCCTCCTCTTGAGGTGCTTGTGGTAAGGTGGTATTGCTCTGGAGTCGAAGCCAGGGACTAACCTCTCATCTCGAGTTGATTTTTGGTCCCCGGAGCTCTTTCGTGTTGCTACAGTGACCTCAGGATCCCTCTAGCCTTGAAACAGTTTTCTTCGGGTTTCTCTGGAGTGCCATCAAGGAAATCAAGGCTCCTTTCATGTGTGATGTGCAACACGGAATTGCTCTGCACGCAGTGCAGGGGAATCAGGCCTCATCTCGCGGCGAGGGGGAAGTCTCATGATTTTTCTCGAGTTGCGGCGGGAACCTGGGGTATATTCTCGAGTTACGACGGGGATGGCCCTTCCACCCACATGTTTGTTTAGCCACGTCAGGATTCCTGCCTAGTTGCCAGGGCCAACTCGGGATTCTCCTCGAGGCTTGGCAGGGCAATTGGGACGCCTCTCCAGCTGAGGCGGGAGACCAAGTGTCCCTTTCCACGTGCACAGGAATCCTGGGACTCCTATCAAGTTTCACGAGGAGTCAGGCATCGTCTCCTTTGGAGGCACTGATCTCCGAGTACCTCTGGAGTTTTCAAAGGATGTGAGGCATCCGGTCGTGATGAGGTAGGGAACTAGGTCTTTCTCTGTGGTCTCCACAGGGGATTCAGACATCCTTTCATCTTGGGAGATGCAAGACGAGCCTGCATTCAAGTCACTGCAGGGATATCCGGCCTTATTTCGAGTCAAGGCATCGCGGTGTCCATTCCACTTGAGGCCGGAAACTCAGGGTCCCTCTCACATACCTAGAGCTGAGAGAAGCCTCCTCTTGAGGTACTTGTGGTAAGGTGGTGTTCTTCTGGAGTCGAAGCCAGGGACTAACCTCTCATCTCGAGTTGATTTTTGGCCCACGGAGCTCTTTTGTGTTGCTACAGTGCCTCAGGAACCCTCTAGACTTGAAACAGTGTTCTTGGGGTTTCTCTGGATTGCCATCAAGGAAATCAAGGCTCCTTTCTTGTGTGATGTGCAACACGGAATTGCTCTGCACGCAGTGCAGCGGAATCGGGCCTGATCTCGCGGCGAGGGGGAAGTCTCATGATTTTTCTCGAGTTGCGGCGGGAACCTGGGGTATATTCTCGAGTTACGACGGGGATGGCCCTTCCACCCACGTGTTTGTTCAGCGACGTCAGGACTCCTGCCTAGTTGCGAGGGAAAACTCGGGATTCTCCTCGAGGCTTGGCAGGGCAATTGGTATGCCTCTCCAGCTGAGGCATGAGACCAAGTGTCCCTTTCCACGTGCCACAGGAATCCTGGGACTTCTATCAAGTTTCACGAGGTGTCAGGCATCGTCTCCTTTGGAGGCACTGATCTCCGCGTACCTCTGGAGTTTTCAAAGGATGTGAGGCCTCCGGTCGCGATGAGGTGGGGATCTAGGTCTTTCTCTGTGGTCTCCACAGGGGATTCAGACATCCTTTCGTCTTGGGAGATGCAAGACGAGCCTGCATTCAAGTCATTGCAGGGATATCCGGCCTTATTTCGAGTCAGGGCATCACGGTGTCCATTCCAGTTGAGGCCGCCAACTCAGGGTCCCTCTCACATACCTAAAGTTGCGAGAAGCCTCCGCTTGAGGTGCTTGTGGTAAGGTGGTAGTCCTCTGGAGTCGAAGTTAGGGACTAACCTCTCATCTCGAGTTGATTTTTGGTCCACGGAGCTCTTTCGTGTTGCTACAGTGACCTCAGGATCCCTCTAGCCTTGAAACAGTGTTCTTGGGGTTTCTCTGGAGTGCCATCAAGGAAATCAAGGCTCCTTTCATGTGTGATGTGCAACACGGAATTGCTCTGCACGCAGTGCAGCGGAATCGGTCCTGATCTCGCGGCGAGGGGGAAGTCTCATGGTTTTTCTCGAGTTGCGGCGGGAACCTGGGGTATATTCTCGAGATACGACGGGGATGGCCCTTCCACCCATGTGTTTGTTTAGCGACGTCAGGACTCCTGCCTAGTTGCAAGTGAAAACTCGGGATTCTCCTCGAGGCTTGGCAGGGCAATTGGGACGCCTGTCCAGCTGAGGCGGAAGACCAAGGTTCCCTTTCCACGTGCCACAGGAATCCTGGGACTCCTATCAAGTTTCACGATGAGTTAGGCATCGTCCCCTTGGAGGCACTGATCTCTGCGTACCTCTGGAGTTTTCAAAGGATGTCAGGCCTCCGGTCGCGATGAGGTGGGGAACTAGGTCTTTCTCTGTGGTCTCCACAGGGGATTCAGACATCCTTTCGTCTTGGGAGATGCAAGACGAGCCTGCATTCAAGTCACTGCAGGGATATCCGGCCTTATTTCGAGTCAGGGCATCGCGGTGTCCATTCCACTTGAGGCCGCAAACTCAGGGTCCCTCTCACATACCTAGAGCTGAGAGAAGCCTCCTCTTGAGGTGCTTGTGGGAAGGTGGTATTGCTCTGGAGTCGAAGCCAGGGACTAACCCCTCATCTCGAGTTGATTTTTGGTTCACGGAGCTCTTTCGTGTTGCTACAGTGACCTTAGGATCCCTCTTACCTTGAAACAGTGTTCTTGGGGTTTCTCTAGAGTGCCATCAAGGAAATCAAGGCTCCTTTCATGTGTGATGTGCAACACGGAATTGCTCTGCACGCAGTGCAGGGGAATCGGGCCTCATTTTGCTTCGAGGGGGAAGTCTCATGGTTTTTCTCGAGTTGCGGCGGGAACCTGGGGTATATTTTCGAGTTACAACTGGGATGGCCCTTCCACACACGTGTTTGTTCAGCGACGTCAGGACTTCTGCCTAGTTGCGAGGGACAACTCGGGATTCTCCTCGAGGCTTGGCAGGGCAATTGGGATGCCTCTCCAGCTGAGGCGGGAGACCAAGGGTCCCTTTCCACGTGCCACAGGAATCCTGGGACTCCTATCAAGTTTCATGAGGAGTCAGGCATCGTCTAGTTTGGAGGCACTGATCTCTGCGTACCTCTGGAGTTATCAAAGGATGTGAGGCATCCGGTCGCGCTGAGGTGGGGAACTAGGTCTTTCTCTGTGGTCTCCACAGGGGATTCAGACATCCTTTCGTCTTGGGAGATGCAAGACGAGCCTGCATTCAAGTCACTGCAGGGATATCCGGCCTTATTTCGAGTAAGGGCATCGCGGTGTCCATTCCACTTGAGGCCGCAAACTCAGGGTCCCTCTCACATACCTAGAGCTGAGAGAAGCCTCCTCTTGAGGTGCTTGTGGTAAGGTGGTATTCCTCTGGAGTCGAAGCCAGGGACTAACCTCTCATCTCGAGTTGATTTTTGGTCCCCGGAGCTCTTTCGTGTTGCTACAGTAACCTCAGGATCCCTCTAGCCTTGAAACAGTGTTCTTCGGGTTTCTCTGGAGTGACATCAAGGAAATCAAGGCTCCTTTCATGTGTGATGTGCAACACGGAATTGCTCTGCACGCAGTGCAGGGGAATCGGGCCTCATCTCGCGGCGAGGGGGAAGTCTCATGGTTTTTCTCGAGTTGCGGTGGGAACCTGGGGTATATTCTCGAGATAAGACGGGGATGGCCCTTCCACCCACATGTTTGTTTAGCCACGTCAGGATTCCTGCCTAGTTGCCAGGGCCAACTCGGGATTCTCCTCGAGGCTTGGCAGGGCAATTGGGACGCCTCTCCAGCTGAGGCGGGAGACCAAGTGTCCCTTTCCACATGCCACAGGAATCCTGGGACTCCTATCAAGTTTCACGAGGAGTCAGGCATCGTCTCCTTTGGAGGCACTGATCTCCGAGTACCTCTGGAGTTTTCAAAGGATGTGAGGCATCCGGTCGTGATGAGGTAGGGAACTAGGTCTTTCTCTGTGGTCTCCACAGGGGATTCAGACATCCTTTTATCTTGGGAGATGCAAGACGAGCCTGCATTCAAGTCACTGCAGGGATATCCGGCCTTATTTCGAGTCAAGGCATCGCGGTGTCCATTCCACTTGAGGCCGGAAACTCAGGGTCCCTCTCACATACCTAGAGCTGAGAGAAGCCTCCTCTTGAGGTACTTGTGGTAAGTTGGTGTTCTTCTGGAGTCGAAGCCAGGGACTAACCTCTCATCTCGAGTTGATTTTTGGCCCACGGAGCTCTTTTGTGTTGCTACAGTGCCTCAGGAACCCTCTAGACTTGAAACAGTGTTCTTGGGGTTTCTCTGGATTGCCATCAAGGAAATCAAGGCTCCTTTCTTGTGTGATGTGCAACACGGAAATGCTCTGCACGCAGTGCAGCGGAATCGGGCCTGATCTCGCGGCGAGGGGGAAGTCTCATGGTTTTTCTCGAGTTGCGGCGGGAACCTGGGGTATATTCTCGATTTCCGACGGGGATGGCCCTTCCACCCACGTGTTTGTTCAGCGACGTCAGGACTCCTGCCTAGTTGCGAGGGAAAACTCGGGATTCTCCTCGAGGCTTGGCAGGGCAATTGGTATGCCTCTCCAGCTGAGGCGGGAGACCAAGGGTCCCTTTCCACGTGCCACAGGAATCCTGGGACTTCTATCAAGTTTCACGAGGTGTCAGGCATCGTCTCCTTTGGAGGCACTGATCTCCGCGTACCTCTGGAGTTTTCAAAGGATGTGAGGCCTCCGGTCGCGATGAGGTGCGGATCTAGGTCTTTCTCTGTGGTCTCCACAGGGGATTCAAACATCCTTTCGTCTTGGGAGATGCAAGACGAGCCTGCATTCAAGTCACTGCAGGGATATCCGGCCTTATTTCGAGTCAGGGCATCGCGGTGTCCATTCCACTAGAGGCCGCAAACTCAGGGTCCCTCTCACATACGTAGAGCTGAGAGAAGCCTCCTCTTGCGGTGCTTGTGGTAACGTGGTATTCCTCTGGAGTCGAAGCCAGGGACTAACCTCTCATCTCGAGTTGATTTTTGGTCCACGGAGCTCTTTTGTGTTGCTACAGTGACCTCAGGATCCGTCTCGCCTTGAAACAGTGTTCTTGGGGTTTCTCTGGAGTGCCATCAAGGAAATCAAGGCTCCTTTCATGTGTGATGTGCAACACGGAATTGCTCTGCACGCAGTGCAGGGGAATCGGGCCTCATCTCGCGGCGAGGGGGAAGTCTCATGGTTTTTCTCGAGTTGCGGCGGGAACCTGGGGTATATTCTCGAGATAAGACGGGGATGGCCCTTCCACCCACATGTTTGTTTAGCCACGTCAGGATTCCTGCCTAGTTGCCAGGGCCAACTCGGGATTCTCCTCGAGGCTTGGCAGGGCAATTGGGACGCCTCTCCAGCTGAGGCGGGAGACCAAGTGTCCCTTTCCACATGCCACAGGAATCCTGGGACTCCTATCAAGTTTCACGAGGAGTCAGGCATCGTCTCCTTCGGAGGCACTGTTCTCCGCGTACCTCTGGAGTTTTCAAAGGATGTGAGGCCTCCGGTCGCGATGAGGTGGGGATCTAGGTCTTTCTCTGTGGTCTCCACAGGGGATTCAGACATCCTTTCGTCTTGGGAGATGCAAGACGAGCCTGCATTCAAGTCACTGCAGGGATATCCGGCCTTATTTCGAGTCAGGACATCGCGGTGTCCATTCCACTTGAGGCCGCAAACTCAGGGTCCCTCTCACATACCTAGAGCTGAGAGAAGCCTCCTCTTGAGGTGCTTGTGGTAAGGTGGTATTGCTCTGGAGTCGAAGCCAGGGACTAACTACTCATCTCGAGTTGATTTTTGGTCCACGGAGCTCTTTCGTGTTGCTACAGTGACCTTAGGTTCCCTCTCGCCTTGAAACAGTGTTCTTGGGGTTTCTCTAGAGTGCCATCAAGGAAATCAAGGCGCCTTTCATGTGTGATGTGCAACACGGAATTGCTCTGCACGCAGTGCAGGGGAATCGGGCCTCATTTTGCTTCGAGGGGGAAGTCTCATGGTTTTTCTCGAGTTGCGGCGGGAACCTGGGGTATATTCTCGAGTTACAACTGGGATGGCCCTTCCACACACCTGTTTGTTCAGCGACGTCAGGACTTCTGCCTAGTTGCGAGGGACAACTCGGGATTCTCCTCGAGGCTTGGCAGGGCAATTGGGACGCCTCTCCAGCTGAGGCGGGAGACCAAGTGTCCCTTTCCACATGCCACAGGAATCCTGGGACTCCTATCAAGTTTCACGAGGAGTCAGGCATCGTCTCCTTTGGAGGCACTGATCTCCGAGTACCTCTGGAGTTTTCAAAGGATGTGAGGCATCCGGTCGTGATGAGGTAGGGAACTAGGTCTTTCTCTGTGGTCTCCACAGGGGATTCAGACATCCTTTCATCTTGGGAGATGCAAGACGAGCCTGCATTCAAGTCACTGCAGGGATATCCGGCCTTATTTCGAGTCAAGGCATCGCGGTGTCCATTCCACTTGAGGCCGGAAACTCAGGGTCCCTCTCACATACCTAGAGCTGAGAGAAGCCTCCTCTTGAGGTACTTGTGGTAAGGTGGTGTTCTTCTGGAGTCGAAGCCAGGGACTAACCTCTCATCTCGAGTTGATTTTTGGCCCACGGAGCTCTTTTGTGTTGCTACAGTGCCTCAGGAACCCTCTAGACTTGAAACAGTGTTCTTGGGGTTTCTCTGGATTGCCATCAAGGAAATCAAGGCTTCTTTCTTGTGTGATGTGCAACACGGAATTGCTCTGCACGCAGTGCAGCGGAATCGGGCCTGATCTCGCGGCGAGGGGGAAGTCTCATGGTTTTTCTCGAGTTGCGGCGGGAACCTGGGGTATATTCTCGAGTTACGACGGGGATGGCCCTTCCACCCACGTGTTTGTTCAGCGACGTCAGGACTCCTGCCTAGTTGCGAGGGAAAATTCGGGATTCTCCTCGAGGCTTGGCAGGGCAATTGGTATGCCTCTCCAGCTGAGGCATGAGACCAAGTGTCCCTTTCCACGTGCCACAGGAATCCTGGGACTTCTATCAAGTTTCACGAGGTGTCAGGCATCGTCTCCTTTGGAGGCACTGATCTCCGCGTACCTCTGGAGTTTTCAAAGGATGTGAGGCCTCCGGTCGCGATGAGGTGGGGATCTAGGTCTTTCTCTGTGGTCTCCACAGGGGATTCAGACATCCTTTCGTCTTGGGAGATGCAAGACGAGCCTGCATTCAAGTCATTGCAGGGATATCCGGCCTTATTTCGAGTCAGGGCATCACGGTGTCCATTCCAGTTGAGGCCGCCAACTCAGGGTCCCTCTCACATACCTAAAGTTGCGAGAAGCCTCCGCTTGAGGTGCTTGTGGTAAGGTGGTAGTCCTCTGGAGTCGAAGTTAGGGACTAACCTCTCATCTCGAGTTGATTTTTGGTCCACGGAGCTCTTTCGTGTTGCTACAGTGACCTCAGGATCCCTCTAGCCTTGAAACAGTGTTCTTGGGGTTTCTCTGGAGTGCCATCAAGGAAATCAAGGCTCCTTTCATGTGTGATGTGCAACACGGAATTGCTCTGCACGCAGTGCAGCGGAATCGGTCCTGATCTCGCGGCGAGGGGGAAGTCTCATGGTTTTTCTCGAGTTGCGGCAGGAACCTGGGGTATATTCTCGAGATACGACGGGGATGGCCCTTCCACCCATGTGTTTGTTTAGCGACGTCAGGACTCCTGCCTAGTTGCAAGTGAAAACTCGGGATTCTCCTCGAGGCTTGGCAGGGCAATTGGGACGCCTGTCCAGCTGAGGCGGAAGACCAAGGT
This sequence comes from Cervus elaphus, assembly GCF_910594005.1. Lineage (NCBI taxonomy): Eukaryota > Metazoa > Chordata > Mammalia > Artiodactyla > Cervidae > Cervus > Cervus elaphus. The sequence continues at coordinate 828,067 of NC_057838.1, forward strand.
TCCCTTTCCACGTGCCACAGGAATCCTGGGACTCCTATCAAGTTTCACGATGAGTTAGGCATCGTCCCCTTGGAGGCACTGATCTCTGCGTACCTCTGGAGTTTTCAAAGGATGTCAGGCCTCCGGTCGCGATGAGGTGGGGAACTAGGTCTTTCTCTGTGGTCTCCACAGGGGATTCAGACATCCTTTCGTCTTGGGAGATGCAAGACGAGCCTGCATTCAAGTCACTGCAGGGATATCCGGCCTTATTTCGAGTCAGGGCATCGCGGTGTCCATTCCACTTGAGGCCGCAAACTCAGGGTCCCTCTCACATACCTAGAGCTGAGAGAAGCCTCCTCTTGAGGTGCTTGTGGGAAGGTGGTATTGCTCTGGAGTCGAAGCCAGGGACTAACCCCTCATCTCGAGTTGATTTTTGGTTCACGGAGCTCTTTCGTGTTGCTACAGTGACCTTAGGATCCCTCTCACCTTGAAACAGTGTTCTTGGGGTTTCTCTAGAGTGCCATCAAGGAAATCAAGGCTCCTTTCATGTGTGATGTGCAACACGGAATTGCTCTGCACGCAGTGCAGGGGAATCGGGCCTCATTTTGCTTCGAGGGGGAAGTCTCATGGTTTTTCTCGAGTTGCGGCGGGAACCTGGGGTATATTTTCGAGTTACAACTGGGATGGCCCTTCCACACACGTGTTTGTTCAGCGACGTCAGGACTTCTGCCTAGTTGCGAGGGACAACTCGGGATTCTCCTCGAGGCTTGGCAGGGCAATTGGGATGCCTCTCCAGCTGAGGCGGGAGACCAAGGGTCCCTTTCCACGTGCCACAGGAATCCTGGGACTCCTATCAAGTTTCATGAGGAGTCAGGCATCGTCTAGTTTGGAGGCACTGATCTCTGCGTACCTCTGGAGTTATCAAAGGATGTGAGGCATCCGGTCGCGCTGAGGTGGGGAACTAGGTCTTTCTTTGTGGTCTCCACAGGGGATTCAGACATCCTTTCGTCTTGGGAGATGCAAGACGAGCCTGCATTCAAGTCACTGCAGGGATATCCGGCCTTATTTCGAGTAAGGGCATCGCGGTGTCCATTCCACTTGAGGCCGCAAACTCAGGGTCCCTCTCACATACCTAGAGCTGAGAGAAGCCTCCTCTTGAGGTGCTTGTGGTAAGGTGGTATTCCTCTGGAGTCGAAGCCAGGGACTAACCTCTCATCTCGAGTTGATTTTTGGTCCCCGGAGCTCTTTCGTGTTGCTACAGTGACCTCAGGATCCCTCTAGCCTTGAAACAGTGTTCTTCGGGTTTCTCTGGAGTGACATCAAGGAAATCAAGGCTCCTTTCATGTGTGATGTGCAACACGGAATTGCTCTGCACGCAGTGCAGGGGAATCGGGCCTCATCTCGCGGCGAGGGGGAAGTCTCATGGTTTTTCTCGAGTTGCGGTGGGAACCTGGGGTATATTCTCGAGATAAGACGGGGATGGCCCTTCCACCCACATGTTTGTTTAGCCACGTCAGGATTCCTGCCTAGTTGCCAGGGCCAACTCGGGATTCTCCTCGAGGCTTGGCAGGGCAATTGGGACGCCTCTCCAGCTGAGGCGGGAGACCAAGTGTCCCTTTCCACATGCCACAGGAATCCTGGGACTCCTATCAAGTTTCACGAGGAGTCAGGCATCGTCTCCTTTGGAGGCACTGATCTCCGAGTACCTCTGGAGTTTTCAAAGGATGTGAGGCATCCGGTCGTGATGAGGTAGGGAACTAGGTCTTTCTCTGTGGTCTCCACAGGGGATTCAGACATCCTTTTATCTTGGGAGATGCAAGACGAGCCTGCATTCAAGTCACTGCAGGGATATCCGGCCTTATTTCGAGTCAAGGCATCGCGGTGTCCATTCCACTTGAGGCCGGAAACTCAGGGTCCCTCTCACATACCTAGAGCTGAGAGAAGCCTCCTCTTGAGGTACTTGTGGTAAGTTGGTGTTCTTCTGGAGTCGAAGCCAGGGACTAACCTCTCATCTCGAGTTGATTTTTGGCCCACGGAGCTCTTTTGTGTTGCTACAGTGCCTCAGGAACCCTCTAGACTTGAAACAGTGTTCTTGGGGTTTCTCTGGATTGCCATCAAGGAAATCAAGGCTCCTTTCTTGTGTGATGTGCAACACGGAAATGCTCTGCACGCAGTGCAGCGGAATCGGGCCTGATCTCGCGGCGAGGGGGAAGTCTCATGGTTTTTCTCGAGTTGCGGCGGGAACCTGGGGTATATTCTCGATTTCCGACGGGGATGGCCCTTCCACCCACGTGTTTGTTCAGCGACGTCAGGACTCCTGCCTAGTTGCGAGGGAAAACTCGGGATTCTCCTCGAGGCTTGGCAGGGCAATTGGTATGCCTCTCCAGCTGAGGCATGAGACCAAGTGTCCCTTTCCACGTGCCACAGGAATCCTGGGACTTCTATCAAGTTTCAAGAGGTGTCAGGCATCGTCTCCTTTGGAGGCACTGATCTCCGCGTACCTCTGGAGTTTTCAAAGGATGTGAGGCCTCCGGTCGCGATGAGGTGCGGATCTAGGTCTTTCTCTGTGGTCTCCACAGGGGATTCAGACATCCTTTCGTCTTGGGAGATGCAAGACGAGCCTGCATTCAAGTCACTGCAGGGATATCCGGCCTTATTTCGAGTCAGGGCATCGCGGTGTCCATTCCACTTGAGGCCACAAACTCAGGGTCCCTCTCACATACGTAGAGCTGAGAGAAGCCTCCTCTTGCGGTGCTTGTGGTAACGTGGTATTCCTCTGGAGTCGAAGCCAGGGACTAACCTCTCATCTCGAGTTGATTTTTGGTCCACGGAGCTCTTTTGTGTTGCTACAGTGACCTCAGGATCCGTCTCGCCTTGAAACAGTGTTCTTGGGGTTTCTCTGGAGTGCCATCAAGGAAATCAAGGCTCCTTTCATGTGTGATGTGCAACACGGAATTGCTCTGCACGCAGTGCAGGGGAATCGGGCCTCATCTCGCGGCGAGGGGGAAGTCTCATGGTTTTTCTCGAGTTGCGGCGGGAACCTGGGGTATATTCTCGAGATAAGACGGGGATGGCCCTTCCACCCACATGTTTGTTTAGCCACGTCAGGATTCCTGCCTAGTTGCCAGGGCCAACTCGGGATTCTCCTCGAGGCTTGGCAGGGCAATTGGGACGCCTCTCCAGCTGAGGCGGGAGACCAAGTGTCCCTTTCCACATGCCACAGGAATCCTGGGACTCCTATCAAGTTTCACGAGGAGTCAGGCATCGTCTCCTTCGGAGGCACTGTTCTCCGCGTACCTCTGGAGTTTTCAAAGGATGTGAGGCCTCCGGTCGCGATGAGGTGGGGATCTAGGTCTTTCTCTGTGGTCTCCACAGGGGATTCAGACATCCTTTCGTCTTGGGAGATGCAAGACGAGCCTGCATTCAAGTCACTGCAGGGATATCCGGCCTTATTTCGAGTCAGGACATCGCGGTGTCCATTCCACTTGAGGCCGCAAACTCAGGGTCCCTCTCACATACCTAGAGCTGAGAGAAGCCTCCTCTTGAGGTGCTTGTGGTAAGGTGGTATTGCTCTGGAGTCGAAGCCAGGGACTAACTACTCATCTCGAGTTGATTTTTGGTCCACGGAGCTCTTTCGTGTTGCTACAGTGACCTTAGGTTCCCTCTCGCCTTGAAACAGTGTTCTTGGGGTTTCTCTAGAGTGCCATCAAGGAAATCAAGGCTCCTTTCATGTGTGATGTGCAACACGGAATTGCTCTGCACGCAGTGCAGGGGAATCGGGCCTCATTTTGCTTCGAGGGGGAAGTCTCATGGTTTTTCTCGAGTTGCGGCGGGAACCTGGGGTATATTCTCGAGTTACAACTGGGATGGCCCTTCCACACACCTGTTTGTTCAGCGACGTCAGGACTTCTGCCTAGTTGCGAGGGACAACTCGGGATTCTCCTCGAGGCTTGGCAGGGCAAATGGGATGCCTCTCCAGCTGAGGCGGGAGACCAAGGGTCCCTTTCCACGTGCCACAGGAATCCTGGGACTCCTATCAAGTTTCGTGAGGAGTCAGGCATCGTCTAGTTTGGAGGCACTGATCTCTGCTTACCTCTGGAGTTATCAAAGGATGTGAGGCATCCGGTCGCGCTGAGGTGGGGAAATAGGTCTTTCTCTGTGGTCTCCAGAGGGGATTCAGACATCCTTTCGTCTTGGGAGATGCAAGACGAGCCTGCATTCAAGTCACTGCAGTGATATCCGGCCTTATTTCGAGTAAGGGCATCGCGGTGTCCATTCCACTTGAGGCCGCAAACTCAGGGTCCCTCTCACATACCTAGAGCTGAGAGAAGCCTCCTCTTGAGGTGCTTGTGGTAAGGTGGTATTCCTCTGAAGTCGAAGCCAGGGAATAACCTCTCATCTCGAGTTGATTTTTGGTCCCCGGAGCTCTTTCGTGTTGCTACAGTGACCTCAGGATCCCTCTAGCTTTGAAACAGTGTTCTTCGGGTTTCTCTGGAGTGCCATCAAGGAAATCAAGGCCCCTTTCATGTGTGAAGTGCAACACGGAATTGCTCTGCACGCAGTGCAGGGGAATCAGGCCTCATCTCGCGGCGAGGGGGAAGTCTCATGATTTTTCTCGAGTTGCGGCGGGAACCTGGGGTATATTCTCGAGTTACGACGGGGATGGCCCTTCCACCCACATGTTTGTTTAGCCACGTCAGGATTCCTGCCTGGTTGCCAGGGTCAACTCGGGATTCTCCTCGAGGCTTGGCAGGGCAATTGGGACGCCTCTCCAGCTGAGGCGGGAGACCAAGTTTCCCTTTCCACATGCCACAGGAATCCTGGGACTCCTATCAAGTTTCACGAGGAGTCAGGCATCGTCTCCTTTGGAGGCACTGATTTCCGCGTACCTATGGAGTTTTCAAAGGATGTGAGGCCTCCGGTCGCGATGAGGTGGGGAACTAGGTCTTTCTCTGTGGTCTCCACAGGGGATTCAGACATCCTTTCGTCTTGGGAGATGCAAGACGAGCCTGCATTCAAGTCACTGCAGGGATATCCGGCCTTATTTCGAGTCAGGACATCGCGGTGTCCATTCCACTTGAGGCCGCAAACTCAGGGTCCCTCTCACATACCTAGAGCTGAGAGAAGCCTCCTCTTGAGGTGCTTGTGGTAAGGGGGTATTGCTCTGGAGTCGAAGCCAGGGACTAACCCCTCATCTCGAGTTGATTTTTGGTCCACGGAGCTCTTTCGTGTTGCTACAGTGACCTTAGGATCCCTCTCGCCTTGAAACAGTGTTCTTGGGGTTTCTCTAGAGTGCCATCAAGGAAATCAAGGCTCCTTTCATGTGTGATGTGCAACACGGAATTGCTCTGCACGCAGTGCAGGGGAATCGGGCCTCATTTTGCTTCGAGGGGGAAGTCTCATGGTTTTTCTCGAGTTGCGGCGGGAACCTGGGGTATATTCTCGAGTTACAACTGGGATGGCCCTTCCACACACGTGTTTGTTCAGCGACGTCAGGACTTCTGCCTAGTTGCGAGGGACAACTCGGGATTCTCCTCGAGGCTTGGCAGGGCAATTGGGATGCCTCTCCAGCTGAGGCGGGAGACCAAGGGTCCCTTTCCACGTGCCACAGGAATCCTGGGACTCCTATCAAGTTTCATGAGGAGTCAGGCATCGTCTAGTTTGGAGGCACTGATCTCTGCGTACCTCTGGAGTTATCAAAGGATGTGAGGCATCCGGTCGCGCTGAGGTGGGGAACTAGGTCTTTCTTTGTGGTCTCCACAGGGGATTCAGACATCCTTTCGTCTTGGGAGATGCAAGACGAGCCTGCATTCAAGTCACTGCAGGGATATCCGGCCTTATTTCGAGTAAGGGCATCGCGGTGTCCATTCCACTTGAGGCCGCAAACTCAGGGTCCCTCTCACATACCTAGAGCTGAGAGAAGCCTCCTCTTGAGGTGCTTGTGGTAAGGTGGTATTCCTCTGGAGTCGAAGCCAGGGACTAACCTCTCATCTCGAGTTGATTTTTGGTCCCCGGAGCTCTTTCGTGTTGCTACAGTGACCTCAGGATCCCTCTAGCCTTGAAACAGTGTTCTTCGGGTTTCTCTGGAGTGACATCAAGGAAATCAAGGCTCCTTTCATGTGTGATGTGCAACACGGAATTGCTCTGCACGCAGTGCAGGGGAATCGGGCCTCATCTCGCGGCGAGGGGGAAGTCTCATGGTTTTTCTCGAGTTGCGGTGGGAACCTGGGGTATATTCTCGAGATAAGACGGGGATGGCCCTTCCACCCACATGTTTGTTTAGCCACGTCAGGATTCCTGCCTAGTTGCCAGGGCCAACTCGGGATTCTCCTCGAGGCTTGGCAGGGCAATTGGGACGCCTCTCCAGCTGAGGCGGGAGACCAAGTGTCCCTTTCCACATGCCACAGGAATCCTGGGACTCCTATCAAGTTTCACGAGGAGTCAGGCATCGTCTCCTTTGGAGGCACTGATCTCCGAGTACCTCTGGAGTTTTCAAAGGATGTGAGGCATCCGGTCGTGATGAGGTAGGGAACTAGGTCTTTCTCTGTGGTCTCCACAGGGGATTCAGACATCCTTTTATCTTGGGAGATGCAAGACGAGCCTGCATTCAAGTCACTGCAGGGATATCCGGCCTTATTTCGAGTCAAGGCATCGCGGTGTCCATTCCACTTGAGGCCGGAAACTCAGGGTCCCTCTCACATACCTAGAGCTGAGAGAAGCCTCCTCTTGAGGTACTTGTGGTAAGTTGGTGTTCTTCTGGAGTCGAAGCCAGGGACTAACCTCTCATCTCGAGTTGATTTTTGGCCCACGGAGCTCTTTTGTGTTGCTACAGTGCCTCAGGAACCCTCTAGACTTGAAACAGTGTTCTTGGGGTTTCTCTGGATTGCCATCAAGGAAATCAAGGCTCCTTTCTTGTGTGATGTGCAACACGGAAATGCTCTGCACGCAGTGCAGCGGAATCGGGCCTGATCTCGCGGCGAGGGGGAAGTCTCATGGTTTTTCTCGAGTTGCGGCGGGAACCTGGGGTATATTCTCGATTTCCGACGGGGATGGCCCTTCCACCCACGTGTTTGTTCAGCGACGTCAGGACTCCTGCCTAGTTGCGAGGGAAAACTCGGGATTCTCCTCGAGGCTTGGCAGGGCAATTGGTATGCCTCTCCAGCTGAGGCATGAGACCAAGTGTCCCTTTCCACGTGCCACAGGAATCCTGGGACTTCTATCAAGTTTCACGAGGTGTCAGGCATCGTCTCCTTTGGAGGCACTGATCTCCGCGTACCTCTGGAGTTTTCAAAGGATGTGAGGCCTCCGGTCGCGATGAGGTGCGGATCTAGGTCTTTCTCTGTGGTCTCCACAGGGGATTCAGACATCCTTTCGTCTTGGGAGATGCAAGACGAGCCTGCATTCAAGTCACTGCAGGGATATCCGGCCTTATTTCGAGTCAGGGCATCGCGGTGTCCATTCCACTTGAGGCCGCAAACTCAGGGTCCCTCTCACATACGTAGAGCTGAGAGAAGCCTCCTCTTGCGGTGCTTGTGGTAACGTGGTATTCCTCTGGAGTCGAAGCCAGGGACTAACCTCTCATCTCGAGTTGATTTTTGGTCCACGGAGCTCTTTTGTGTTGCTACAGTGACCTCAGGATCCGTCTCGCCTTGAAACAGTGTTCTTGGGGTTTCTCTGGAGTGCCATCAAGGAAATCAAGGCTCCTTTCATGTGTGATGTGCAACACGGAATTGCTCTGCACGCAGTGCAGGGGAATCGGGCCTCATCTCGCGGCGAGGGGGAAGTCTCATGGTTTTTCTCGAGTTGCGGCGGGAACCTGGGGTATATTCTCGAGATAAGACGGGGATGGCCCTTCCACCCACATGTTTGTTTAGCCACGTCAGGATTCCTGCCTAGTTGCCAGGGCCAACTCGGGATTCTCCTCGAGGCTTGGCAGGGCAATTGGGACGCCTCTCCAGCTGAGGCGGGAGACCAAGTGTCCCTTTCCACATGCCACAGGAATCCTGGGACTCCTATCAAGTTTCACGAGGAGTCAGGCATCGTCTCCTTCGGAGGCACTGTTCTCCGCGTACCTCTGGAGTTTTCAAAGGATGTGAGGCCTCCGGTCGCGATGAGGTGGGGATCTAGGTCTTTCTCTGTGGTCTCCACAGGGGATTCAGACATCCTTTCGTCTTGGGAGGTGCAAGACGAGCCTGCATTCAAGTCACTGCAGGGATATCCGGCCTTATTTCGAGTCAGGACATCGCGGTGTCCATTCCACTTGAGGCCGCAAACTCAGGGTCCCTCTCACATACCTAGAGCTGAGAGAAGCCTCCTCTTGAGGTGCTTGTGGTAAGGTGGTATTGCTCTGGAGTCGAAGCCAGGGACTAACTACTCATCTCGAGTTGATTTTTGGTCCACGGAGCTCTTTCGTGTTGCTACAGTGACCTTAGGTTCCCTCTCGCCTTGAAACAGTGTTCTTGGGGTTTCTCTAGAGTGCCATCAAGGAAATCAAGGCTCCTTTCATGTGTGATGTGCAACACGGAATTGCTCTGCACGCAGTGCAGGGGAATCGGGCCTCATTTTGCTTCGAGGGGGAAGTCTCATGGTTTTTCTCGAGTTGCGGCGGGAACCTGGGGTATATTCTCGAGTTACAACTGGGATGGCCCTTCCACACACCTGTTTGTTCAGCGACGTCAGGACTTCTGCCTAGTTGCGAGGGACAACTCGGGATTCTCCTCGAGGCTTGGCAGGGCAAATGGGATGCCTCTCCAGCTGAGGCGGGAGACCAAGGGTCCCTTTCCACGTGCCACAGGAATCCTGGGACTCCTATCAAGTTTCATGAGGAGTCAGGAATCGTCTAGTTTGGAGGCACTGATCTCCGAGTACCTCTGGAGTTTTCAAAGGATGTGAGGCATCCGGTCGTGATGAGGTAGGGAACTAGGTCTTTCTCTGTGGTCTCCACAGGGGATTCAGACATCCTTTTATCTTGGGAGATGCAAGACGAGCCTGCATTCAAGTCACTGCAGGGATATCCGGCCTTATTTCGAGTCAAGGCATCGCGGTGTCCATTCCACTTGAGGCCGGAAACTCAGGGTCCCTCTCACATACCTAGAGCTGAGAGAAGCCTCCTCTTGAGGTACTTGTGGTAAGTTGGTGTTCTTCTGGAGTCGAAGCCAGGGACTAACCTCTCATCTCGAGTTGATTTTTGGCCCACGGAGCTCTTTTGTGTTGCTACAGTGCCTCAGGAACCCTCTAGACTTGAAACAGTGTTCTTGGGGTTTCTCTGGATTGCCATCAAGGAAATCAAGGCTCCTTTCTTGTGTGATGTGCAACACGGAAATGCTCTGCACGCAGTGCAGCGGAATCGGGCCTGATCTCGCGGCGAGGGGGAAGTCTCATGGTTTTTCTCGAGTTGCGGCGGGAACCTGGGGTATATTCTCGATTTCCGACGGGGATGGCCCTTCCACCCACGTGTTTGTTCAGCGACGTCAGGACTCCTGCCTAGTTGCGAGGGAAAACTCGGGATTCTCCTCGAGGCTTGGCAGGGCAATTGGTATGCCTCTCCAGCTGAGGCATGAGACCAAGTGTCCCTTTCCACGTGCCACAGGAATCCTGGGACTTCTATCAAGTTTCACGAGGTGTCAGGCATCGTCTCCTTTGGAGGCACTGATCTCCGCGTACCTCTGGAGTTTTCAAAGGATGTGAGGCCTCCGGTCGCGATGAGGTGCGGATCTAGGTCTTTCTCTGTGGTCTCCACAGGGGATTCAGACATCCTTTCGTCTTGGGAGATGCAAGACGAGCCTGCATTCAAGTCACTGCAGGGATATCCGGCCTTATTTCGAGTCAGGGCATCGCGGTGTCCATTCCACTTGAGGCCGCAAACTCAGGGTCCCTCTCACATACGTAGAGCTGAGAGAAGCCTCCTCTTGCGGTGCTTGTGGTAACGTGGTATTCCTCTGGAGTCGAAGCCAGGGACTAACCTCTCATCTCGAGTTGATTTTTGGTCCACGGAGCTCTTTTGTGTTGCTACAGTGACCTCAGGATCCGTCTCGCCTTGAAACAGTGTTCTTGGGGTTTCTCTGGAGTGCCATCAAGGAAATCAAGGCTCCTTTCATGTGTGATGTGCAACACGGAATTGCTCTGCACGCAGTGCAGGGGAATCGGGCCTCATCTCGCGGCGAGGGGGAAGTCTCATGGTTTTTCTCGAGTTGCGGTGGGAACCTGGGGTATATTCTCGAGATAAGACGGGGATGGCCCTTCCACCCACATGTTTGTTTAGCCACGTCAGGATTCCTGCCTAGTTGCCAGGGCCAACTCGGGATTCTCCTCGAGGCTTGGCAGGGCAATTGGGACGCCTCTCCAGCTGAGGCGGGAGACCAAGTGTCCCTTTCCACATGCCACAGGAATCCTGGGACTCCTATCAAGTTTCACGAGGAGTCAGGCATCGTCTCCTTTGGAGGCACTGATCTCCGAGTACCTCTGGAGTTTTCAAAGGATGTGAGGCATCCGGTCGTGATGAGGTAGGGAACTAGGTCTTTCTCTGTGGTCTCCACAGGGGATTCAGACATCCTTTTATCTTGGGAGATGCAAGACGAGCCTGCATTCAAGTCACTGCAGGGATATCCGGCCTTATTTCGAGTCAAGGCATCGCGGTGTCCATTCCACTTGAGGCCGGAAACTCAGGGTCCCTCTCACATACCTAGAGCTGAGAGAAGCCTCCTCTTGAGGTACTTGTGGTAAGTTGGTGTTCTTCTGGAGTCGAAGCCAGGGACTAACCTCTCATCTCGAGTTGATTTTTGGCCCACGGAGCTCTTTTGTGTTGCTACAGTGCCTCAGGAACCCTCTAGACTTGAAACAGTGTTCTTGGGGTTTCTCTGGATTGCCATCAAGGAAATCAAGGCTCCTTTCTTGTGTGATGTGCAACACGGAAATGCTCTGCACGCAGTGCAGCGGAATCGGGCCTGATCTCGCGGCGAGGGGGAAGTCTCATGGTTTTTCTCGAGTTGCGGCGGGAACCTGGGGTATATTCTCGATTTCCGACGGGGATGGCCCTTCCACCCACGTGTTTGTTCAGCGACGTCAGGACTCCTGCCTAGTTGCGAGGGAAAACTCGGGATTCTCCTCGAGGCTTGGCAGGGCAATTGGTATGCCTCTCCAGCTGAGGCATGAGACCAAGTGTCCCTTTCCACGTGCCACAGGAATCCTGGGACTTCTATCAAGTTTCAAGAGGTGTCAGGCATCGTCTCCTTTGGAGGCACTGATCTCCGCGTACCTCTGGAGTTTTCAAAGGATGTGAGGCCTCCGGTCGCGATGAGGTGCGGATCTAGGTCTTTCTCTGTGGTCTCCACAGGGGATTCAGACATCCTTTCGTCTTGGGAGATGCAAGACGAGCCTGCATTCAAGTCACTGCAGGGATATCCGGCCTTATTTCGAGTCAGGGCATCGCGGTGTCCATTCCACTTGAGGCCACAAACTCAGGGTCCCTCTCACATACGTAGAGCTGAGAGAAGCCTCCTCTTGCGGTGCTTGTGGTAACGTGGTATTCCTCTGGAGTCGAAGCCAGGGACTAACCTCTCATCTCGAGTTGATTTTTGGTCCACGGAGCTCTTTTGTGTTGCTACAGTGACCTCAGGATCCGTCTCGCCTTGAAACAGTGTTCTTGGGGTTTCTCTGGAGTGCCATCAAGGAAATCAAGGCTCCTTTCATGTGTGATGTGCAACACGGAATTGCTCTGCACGCAGTGCAGGGGAATCGGGCCTCATCTCGCGGCGAGGGGGAAGTCTCATGGTTTTTCTCGAGTTGCGGCGGGAACCTGGGGTATATTCTCGAGATAAGACGGGGATGGCCCTTCCACCCACATGTTTGTTTAGCCACGTCAGGATTCCTGCCTAGTTGCCAGGGCCAACTCGGGATTCTCCTCGAGGCTTGGCAGGGCAATTGGGACGCCTCTCCAGCTGAGGCGGGAGACCAAGTGTCCCTTTCCACATGCCACAGGAATCCTGGGACTCCTATCAAGTTTCACGAGGAGTCAGGCATCGTCTCCTTCGGAGGCACTGTTCTCCGCGTACCTCTGGAGTTTTCAAAGGATGTGAGGCCTCCGGTCGCGATGAGGTGGGGATCTAGGTCTTTCTCTGTGGTCTCCACAGGGGATTCAGACATCCTTTCGTCTTGGGAGATGCAAGACGAGCCTGCATTCAAGTCACTGCAGGGATATCCGGCCTTATTTCGAGTCAGGACATCGCGGTGTCCATTCCACTTGAGGCCGCAAACTCAGGGTCCCTCTCACATACCTAGAGCTGAGAGAAGCCTCCTCTTGAGGTGCTTGTGGTAAGGTGGTATTGCTCTGGAGTCGAAGCCAGGGACTAACTACTCATCTCGAGTTGATTTTTGGTCCACGGAGCTCTTTCGTGTTGCTACAGTGACCTTAGGTTCCCTCTCGCCTTGAAACAGTGTTCTTGGGGTTTCTCTAGAGTGCCATCAAGGAAATCAAGGCTCCTTTCATGTGTGATGTGCAACACGGAATTGCTCTGCACGCAGTGCAGGGGAATCGGGCCTCATTTTGCTTCGAGGGGGAAGTCTCATGGTTTTTCTCGAGTTGCGGCGGGAACCTGGGGTATATTCTCGAGTTACAACTGGGATGGCCCTTCCACACACCTGTTTGTTCAGCGACGTCAGGACTTCTGCCTAGTTGCGAGGGACAACTCGGGATTCTCCTCGAGGCTTGGCAGGGCAAATGGGATGCCTCTCCAGCTGAGGCGGGAGACCAAGGGTCCCTTTCCACGTGCCACAGGAATCCTGGGACTCCTATCAAGTTTCGTGAGGAGTCAGGCATCGTCTAGTTTGGAGGCACTGATCTCTGCTTACCTCTGGAGTTATCAAAGGATGTGAGGCATCCGGTCGCGCTGAGGTGGGGAAATAGGTCTTTCTCTGTGGTCTCCAGAGGGGATTCAGACATCCTTTCGTCTTGGGAGATGCAAGACGAGCCTGCATTCAAGTCACTGCAGTGATATCCGGCCTTATTTCGAGTAAGGGCATCGCGGTGTCCATTCCACTTGAGGCCGCAAACTCAGGGTCCCTCTCACATACCTAGAGCTGAGAGAAGCCTCCTCTTGAGGTGCTTGTGGTAAGGTGGTATTCCTCTGAAGTCGAAGCCAGGGAATAACCTCTCATCTCGAGTTGATTTTTGGTCCCCGGAGCTCTTTCGTGTTGCTACAGTGACCTCAGGATCCCTCTAGCTTTGAAACAGTGTTCTTCGGGTTTCTCTGGAGTGCCATCAAGGAAATCAAGGCCCCTTTCATGTGTGAAGTGCAACACGGAATTGCTCTGCACGCAGTGCAGGGGAATCAGGCCTCATCTCGCGGCGAGGGGGAAGTCTCATGATTTTTCTCGAGTTGCGGCGGGAACCTGGGGTATATTCTCGAGTTACGACGGGGATGGCCCTTCCACCCACATGTTTGTTTAGCCACGTCAGGATTCCTGCCTGGTTGCCAGGGTCAACTCGGGATTCTCCTCGAGGCTTGGCAGGGCAATTGGGACGCCTCTCCAGCTGAGGCGGGAGACCAAGTTTCCCTTTCCACATGCCACAGGAATCCTGGGACTCCTATCAAGTTTCACGAGGAGTCAGGCATCGTCTCCTTTGGAGGCACTGATTTCCGCGTACCTATGGAGTTTTCAAAGGATGTGAGGCCTCCGGTCGCGATGAGGTGGGGAACTAGGTCTTTCTCTGTGGTCTCCACAGGGGATTCAGACATCCTTTCGTCTTGGGAGATGCAAGACGAGCCTGCATTCAAGTCACTGCAGGGATATCCGGCCTTATTTCGAGTCAGGACATCGCGGTGTCCATTCCACTTGAGGCCGCAAACTCAGGGTCCCTCTCACATACCTAGAGCTGAGAGAAGCCTCCTCTTGAGGTGCTTGTGGTAAGGGGGTATTGCTCTGGAGTCGAAGCCAGGGACTAACCCCTCATCTCGAGTTGATTTTTGGTCCACGGAGCTCTTTCGTGTTGCTACAGTGACCTTAGGATCCCTCTCGCCTTGAAACAGTGTTCTTGGGGTTTCTCTAGAGTGCCATCAAGGAAATCAAGGCTCCTTTCATGTGTGATGTGCAACACGGAATTGCTCTGCACGCAGTGCAGGGGAATCGGGCCTCATTTTGCTTCGAGGGGGAAGTCTCATGGTTTTTCTCGAGTTGCGGCGGGAACCTGGGGTATATTCTCGAGTTACAACTGGGATGGCCCTTCCACACACGTGTTTGTTCAGCGACGTCAGGACTTCTGCCTAGTTGCGAGGGACAACTCGGGATTCTCCTCGAGGCTTGGCAGGGCAATTGGGATGCCTCTCCAGCTGAGGCGGGAGACCAAGGGTCCCTTTCCACGTGCCACAGGAATCCTGGGACTCCTATCAAGTTTCATGAGGAGTCAGGCATCGTCTAGTTTGGAGGCACTGATCTCTGCGTACCTCTGGAGTTATCAAAGGATGTGAGGCATCCGGTCGCGCTGAGGTGGGGAACTAGGTCTTTCTTTGTGGTCTCCACAGGGGATTCAGACATCCTTTCGTCTTGGGAGATGCAAGACGAGCCTGCATTCAAGTCACTGCAGGGATATCCGGCCTTATTTCGAGTAAGGGCATCGCGGTGTCCATTCCACTTGAGGCCGCAAACTCAGGGTCCCTCTCACATACCTAGAGCTGAGAGAAGCCTCCTCTTGAGGTGCTTGTGGTAAGGTGGTATTCCTCTGGAGTCGAAGCCAGGGACTAACCTCTCATCTCGAGTTGATTTTTGGTCCCCGGAGCTCTTTCGTGTTGCTACAGTGACCTCAGGATCCCTCTAGCCTTGAAACAGTGTTCTTCGGGTTTCTCTGGAGTGACATCAAGGAAATCAAGGCTCCTTTCATGTGTGATGTGCAACACGGAATTGCTCTGCACGCAGTGCAGGGGAATCGGGCCTCATCTCGCGGCGAGGGGGAAGTCTCATGGTTTTTCTCGAGTTGCGGTGGGAACCTGGGGTATATTCTCGAGATAAGACGGGGATGGCCCTTCCACCCACATGTTTGTTTAGCCACGTCAGGATTCCTGCCTAGTTGCCAGGGCCAACTCGGGATTCTCCTCGAGGCTTGGCAGGGCAATTGGGACGCCTCTCCAGCTGAGGCGGGAGACCAAGTGTCCCTTTCCACATGCCACAGGAATCCTGGGACTCCTATCAAGTTTCACGAGGAGTCAGGCATCGTCTCCTTTGGAGGCACTGATCTCCGAGTACCTCTGGAGTTTTCAAAGGATGTGAGGCATCCGGTCGTGATGAGGTAGGGAACTAGGTCTTTCTCTGTGGTCTCCACAGGGGATTCAGACATCCTTTTATCTTGGGAGATGCAAGACGAGCCTGCATTCAAGTCACTGCAGGGATATCCGGCCTTATTTCGAGTCAAGGCATCGCGGTGTCCATTCCACTTGAGGCCGGAAACTCAGGGTCCCTCTCACATACCTAGAGCTGAGAGAAGCCTCCTCTTGAGGTACTTGTGGTAAGTTGGTGTTCTTCTGGAGTCGAAGCCAGGGACTAACCTCTCATCTCGAGTTGATTTTTGGCCCACGGAGCTCTTTTGTGTTGCTACAGTGCCTCAGGAACCCTCTAGACTTGAAACAGTGTTCTTGGGGTTTCTCTGGATTGCCATCAAGGAAATCAAGGCTCCTTTCTTGTGTGATGTGCAACACGGAAATGCTCTGCACGCAGTGCAGCGGAATCGGGCCTGATCTCGCGGCGAGGGGGAAGTCTCATGGTTTTTCTCGAGTTGCGGCGGGAACCTGGGGTATATTCTCGATTTCCGACGGGGATGGCCCTTCCACCCACGTGTTTGTTCAGCGACGTCAGGACTCCTGCCTAGTTGCGAGGGAAAACTCGGGATTCTCCTCGAGGCTTGGCAGGGCAATTGGTATGCCTCTCCAGCTGAGGCATGAGACCAAGTGTCCCTTTCCACGTGCCACAGGAATCCTGGGACTTCTATCAAGTTTCACGAGGTGTCAGGCATCGTCTCCTTTGGAGGCACTGATCTCCGCGTACCTCTGGAGTTTTCAAAGGATGTGAGGCCTCCGGTCGCGATGAGGTGCGGATCTAGGTCTTTCTCTGTGGTCTCCACAGGGGATTCAGACATCCTTTCGTCTTGGGAGATGCAAGACGAGCCTGCATTCAAGTCACTGCAGGGATATCCGGCCTTATTTCGAGTCAGGGCATCGCGGTGTCCATTCCACTTGAGGCCGCAAACTCAGGGTCCCTCTCACATACGTAGAGCTGAGAGAAGCCTCCTCTTGCGGTGCTTGTGGTAACGTGGTATTCCTCTGGAGTCGAAGCCAGGGACTAACCTCTCATCTCGAGTTGATTTTTGGTCCACGGAGCTCTTTTGTGTTGCTACAGTGACCTCAGGATCCGTCTCGCCTTGAAACAGTGTTCTTGGGGTTTCTCTGGAGTGCCATCAAGGAAATCAAGGCTCCTTTCATGTGTGATGTGCAACACGGAATTGCTCTGCACGCAGTGCAGGGGAATCGGGCCTCATCTCGCGGCGAGGGGGAAGTCTCATGGTTTTTCTCGAGTTGCGGCGGGAACCTGGGGTATATTCTCGAGATAAGACGGGGATGGCCCTTCCACCCACATGTTTGTTTAGCCACGTCAGGATTCCTGCCTAGTTGCCAGGGCCAACTCGGGATTCTCCTCGAGGCTTGGCAGGGCAATTGGGACGCCTCTCCAGCTGAGGCGGGAGACCAAGTGTCCCTTTCCACATGCCACAGGAATCCTGGGACTCCTATCAAGTTTCACGAGGAGTCAGGCATCGTCTCCTTCGGAGGCACTGTTCTCCGCGTACCTCTGGAGTTTTCAAAGGATGTGAGGCCTCCGGTCGCGATGAGGTGGGGATCTAGGTCTTTCTCTGTGGTCTCCACAGGGGATTCAGACATCCTTTCGTCTTGGGAGGTGCAAGACGAGCCTGCATTCAAGTCACTGCAGGGATATCCGGCCTTATTTCGAGTCAGGACATCGCGGTGTCCATTCCACTTGAGGCCGCAAACTCAGGGTCCCTCTCACATACCTAGAGCTGAGAGAAGCCTCCTCTTGAGGTGCTTGTGGTAAGGTGGTATTGCTCTGGAGTCGAAGCCAGGGACTAACTACTCATCTCGAGTTGATTTTTGGTCCACGGAGCTCTTTCGTGTTGCTACAGTGACCTTAGGTTCCCTCTCGCCTTGAAACAGTGTTCTTGGGGTTTCTCTAGAGTGCCATCAAGGAAATCAAGGCTCCTTTCATGTGTGATGTGCAACACGGAATTGCTCTGCACGCAGTGCAGGGGAATCGGGCCTCATTTTGCTTCGAGGGGGAAGTCTCATGGTTTTTCTCGAGTTGCGGCGGGAACCTGGGGTATATTCTCGAGTTACAACTGGGATGGCCCTTCCACACACCTGTTTGTTCAGCGACGTCAGGACTTCTGCCTAGTTGCGAGGGACAACTCGGGATTCTCCTCGAGGCTTGGCAGGGCAAATGGGATGCCTCTCCAGCTGAGGCGGGAGACCAAGGGTCCCTTTCCACGTGCCACAGGAATCCTGGGACTCCTATCAAGTTTCATGAGGAGTCAGGAATCGTCTAGTTTGGAGGCACTGATCTCTGCTTACCTCTGGAGTTATCAAAGGATGTGAGGCATCCGGTCGCGCTGAGGTGGGGAAATAGGTCTTTCTCTGTGGTCTCCAGAGGGGATTCAGACATCCTTTCGTCTTGGGAGATGCAAGACGAGCCTACATTCAAGTCACTGCAGTGATATCCGGCCTTATTTCGAGTAAGGGCATCGCGGTGTCCATTCCACTTGAGGCCGCAAACTCAGGGTCCCTCTCACATACCTAGAGCTGAGAGAAGCCTCCTCTTGAGGTGCTTGTGGTAAGGTGGTATTCCTCTGAAGTCGAAGCCAGGGAATAACCTCTCATCTCGAGTTGATTTTTGGTCCCCGGAGCTCTTTCGTGTTGCTACAGTGACCTCAGGATCCCTCTAGCTTTGAAACAGTGTTCTTCGGGTTTCTCTGGAGTGCCATCAAGGAAATCAAGGCCCCTTTCATGTGTGAAGTGCAACACGGAATTGCTCTGCACGCAGTGCAGGGGAATCAGGCCTCATCTCGCGGCGAGGGGGAAGTCTCATGATTTTTCTCGAGTTGCGGCGGGAACCTGGGGTATATTCTCGAGTTACGACGGGGATGGCCCTTCCACCCACATGTTTGTTTAGCCACGTCAGGATTCCTGCCTGGTTGCCAGGGTCAACTCGGGATTCTCCTCGAGGCTTGGCAGGGCAATTGGGACGCCTCTCCAGCTGAGGCGGGAGACCAAGTTTCCCTTTCCACATGCCACAGGAATCCTGGGACTCCTATCAAGTTTCACGAGGAGTCAGGCATCGTCTCCTTTGGAGGCACTGATTTCCGCGTACCTATGGAGTTTTCAAAGGATGTGAGGCCTCCGGTCGCGATGAGGTGGGGAACTAGGTCTTTCTCTGTGGTCTCCACAGGGGATTCAGACATCCTTTCGTCTTGGGAGATGCAAGACGAGCCTGCATTCAAGTCACTGCAGGGATATCCGGCCTTATTTCGAGTCAGGACATCGCGGTGTCCATTCCACTTGAGGCCGCAAACTCAGGGTCCCTCTCACATACCTAGAGCTGAGAGAAGCCTCCTCTTGAGGTGCTTGTGGTAAGGGGGTATTGCTCTGGAGTCGAAGCCAGGGACTAACCCCTCATCTCGAGTTGATTTTTGGTCCACGGAGCTCTTTCGTGTTGCTACAGTGACCTTAGGATCCCTCTCGCCTTGAAACAGTGTTCTTGGGGTTTCTCTAGAGTGCCATCAAGGAAATCAAGGCTCCTTTCATGTGTGATGTGCAACACGGAATTGCTCTGCACGCAGTGCAGGGGAATCGGGCCTCATTTTGCTTCGAGGGGGAAGTCTCATGGTTTTTCTCGAGTTGCGGCGGGAACCTGGGGTATATTCTCGAGTTACAACTGGGATGGCCCTTCCACACACGTGTTTGTTCAGCGACGTCAGGACTTCTGCCTAGTTGCGAGGGACAACTCGGGATTCTCCTCGAGGCTTGGCAGGGCAATTGGGATGCCTCTCCAGCTGAGGCGGGAGACCAAGGGTCCCTTTCCACGTGCCACAGGAATCCTGGGACTCCTATCAAGTTTCATGAGGAGTCAGGCATCGTCTAGTTTGGAGGCACTGATCTCTGCGTACCTCTGGAGTTATCAAAGGATGTGAGGCATCTGGTCGCGCTGAGGTGGAGAACTAGGTCTTTCTCTGTGGTCTCCACAGGGGATTCAGACATCCTTTCGTCTTGGGAGATGCAAGACGAGCCTGCATTCAAGTCACTGCAAGGATATCCGGCCTTATTTCGAGTAAGGGCATCGCGGTGTCCATTCCACTTGAGGCCGCAAACTCAGGGTCCCTCTCACATACCTAGACCTGAGAGAAGCCTCCTCTTGAGGTGCTTGTGGTAAGGTGGTATTCCTCTGGAGTCGAAGCCAGGGACTAACCTCTCATCTCGAGTTGATTTTTGGTCCCCGGAGCTCTTTCGTGTTGCTACAGTGACCTCAGGATCCCTCTAGCCTTGAAACAGTGTTCTTGGGGTTTCTCTGGAGTGCCATCAAGGAAATCAAGGCTCCTTTCATGTGTGAAGTGCAACACGGAATTGCTCTGCACGCAGTGCAGGGGAATCAGGCCTCATCTCGCGGCGAGGGGGAAGTCTCATGATTTTTCTCGAGTTGCGGCGGGAACCTGGGGTATATTCTCGAGTTACGACGGGGATGGCCCTTCCACCCACATGTTTGTTTAGCCATGTCAGGATTCCTGCCTAGTTGCCAGGGCCAACTCGGGATTCTCCTCGAGGCTTGGCAGGGCAATTGGGACGCCTCTCCAGCTGAGGCGGGAGACCAAGTTTCCCTTTCCACATGCCACAGGAATCCTGGGACTCCGATCAAGTTTCACGAGGAGTCAGGCATAGTCTCCTGTGGAGGCACTGATCTCCGCGTACCTCTGGAGTTATCAAAGGATGTGAGGCATCCGGTCGTGATGAGGTAGGGAACTAGGTCTTTCTCTGTGGTCTCCACTGGGGATTCAGACATCCTTTCATCTTGGGAGATGCAAGACGAGCCTGTATTCAAGTCACTGCAGGGATATCCGGCCTTATTTCGAGTCAAGGCATCGCGGTGTCCATTCCACTTGAGGCCGGAAACTCAGGGTCCCTCTCACATACCTAGAGCTGAGAGAAGCCTCCTCTTGAGGTACTTGTGGTAAGGTGGTGTTCTTCTGGAGTCGAAGCCAGGGACTAACCTCTCATCTCGAGTTGATTTTTCGCCCACGGAGCTCTTTTTTGTTGGTACAGTGACCTGAGGAACGCTCTAGACTTGAAAAAGTGTTCTTGGGGTTTCTCTGGATTGCCATTAAGGAAATCAAGGCTCCTTTCATGTGTGATGTGCAACACGGAATTGCTCTGCACGCAGTGCAGGGGAATCGGGCCTCATCTCGCTGTGAGGGGGAAGTCTCATGGTTTTTCTCGAGTTGCGGCGGGAACCTGGGCTATATTCTCGAGTTACGATGGGGATGTCCCTTCCACACACGTGTTTGTTCAGCGACGGCAGGACTCCTGCCTAGTTGCGAGGGACAACTCGGGATTCTCCTCGAGGCTTGGCAGGGCAATTGGGCCGCCTCTCCAGCTGAGGCGGGAGACCAAGTGTCCCTTTCCACGTGCCACAGGAATCCTGGGACTCCTATCAAGTTTCACGAGGAGTCAGGCATCGTCTCCTTCGGAGGCACTGATCACTGCGTCCCTCTGGAGTTTTCAAAGGATGTGAGGCCTCCGGTCGCGATGCCTTGGGGAACTAGGTCTTCCTCTGTGGTCTCCACAGGGGATTCAGACTTCCTTTCGTCTTGGGAGATGCAAAACGAGCCTGCATTCAAGTCACTGCAGGGATATCCGGCCCTATTTCGATTCAGGGCATCACGGTGTCCATTCCACTTGAGGCCGCAAACTCAGGGTCCCTCTCACATACCTAAAGCTGCGAGAAGCCTCCTCTTGAAGTGATTGTGGTAAGGTGGTATTCCTCTGAAGTCGAAGTTAGGGACTAACCTCTCATCTCGAGTTGATTTTTGGTCCACGCAGCTCTTTCCTGTTGCTACAGTGACCTCAGGATCCCTCTAACCTTGAAACAGTGTTCTTGGGGTTACTCTAGAGTGCCGTCATGGAAATCAAGGCTCCTTTCATGTGTGATGTGCAACACGGAATTGCTCTGCACGCAGTGCAGCGGAATCGGGCCTGATCTCGCGGCGAGGGGGAAGTCTCATGGTTTTTCTCGAGTTGCGGCGGGAACCTGGGGTATATTCTCGAGTTACGACGGGGATGGCCCTTCCACACACTTGTTTGTTCAGCAACGTCAGGACTCCTGCCTAGTTGCGCGGGACAACTCGGGATTCACCTCGAGACTTGGCAGGGCAATTGGGATGCCTCTCCAGCTGAGGCATGAGACCATGGGTCCCTTTCCACGTGCCACAGGAATCCTGGGACTCCTATCAAGTTTCATGAGGAGTCAGGCATCGTCTCCTTTGGAGGCGCGGGTCTCTGCGTACCTCTGGAGTTATCAAAGGATGTGAGGCCTCCGGTCGCGATGAGGTGGGGAACTAGGTCTTTCTCTGTGGTCTCCACAGGGGATCAGACATCCTTTCATCTTGGGAGATGCAAGACGAGCCTGCATTCAAGTCACTGCAGGGATATCTGGCCTTATTTCGAGTCACGGCATCGCGGTGTCCATTCGACTAGAGGCTGCAAACTCAGGGTCCCTCTCACATACCTAGAGCTGAGAGAAGCCTCCTCTTGAGGTGCTTGTGGTAAGCTGGTATTCCTCTGGAGTCGAAGCCAGGGACTAACCCCTCATCTCGAGTTGATTTTTGGTCCACGGAGCTCTTTCGTGTTGCTACAGTGACCCCAGGATCCCTCTAGCCTTGAAACAGTGTTCTTGGGGTTTCTCTGGCGTGCCATGAAGGAAATCAAGGTGCCTTTCATGTGTGATGTGCAACACACAATTGCTCTGCACGCAGTGCAGGGGAACCGGGCCTCATCTCGCGGCGAGGGGGAAGTCTCAGGGTTTTTCTCGAGTTGCGGCAGGGACCTGGGGTATATTCTCGAGTTACGACGGGGATGGCCCTTCCACACACGTGTTTGTTCAGCGACGTCAGGACGCCTGCCTAGTTGCGCGGGACAACTCGGGATTCTCCTCGAGGCTTAACAGGGCAATTGGGACGCCTCTCCAGCTGAGGCGGGAGACCAAGGGTCCCTTTCCACGTGCCACAGGAATCCTGGGACTCCTATCAAGTTTCACAAGGAGGCAGGCATCGTCTCCTTTGGAGGCACTGATCTCTGCGTACCTCTGGAGTTTTCAAAGGATGTGAGGCCTCCGGTCGCGATGCGTTGGTGAACTAGTTCTTCCTCTGTGGTCTCCACAGGGGATTCAGACTTCCTTTCGTCTTGGAAGATGCAAGACGAGCCTGCATTCAAGTCACTGCAGGGATATCCGGCCTTATTTCGAGTCATGGCATTGCGGTGTCCATTCCACTTGAGGCCGCAAACTCAGGGTCCCTCTCACATACCTAGAGCTGAGAGAAGCCTCCTCTTGAGGTGCTTGTGGTAAGGTGGTATTCCTCTGGAGTCGAAGCCAGGGACTAACCTCTCATCTCGAGTTGATTTTGGTCCACGGAGATCTTTCGTGTTGCTACAGTGACCTCAGGATGCCTCTAGCCTTGAAACAGTGTTCTTGGGGTTTCTCTGGAGTGCCATCAAGGAAATCAAGGCTCCTTTCATGTGTGATGTGCAACACGAAATTGCTCTGCACGCAGTGCAGGGGAATCGGGCCTCATCTCGCGGCGAGGGGGAAGTCTCATGGTTTTTCTCGAGTTGCGGCGGGAACCTGGGGTATATTCTCGAGTTACGACGGGGATGGCCCTTCGAGCCACGTGTTTGTTCAGCGACGTCAGGACTCCTGCCTAGTTGCGAGGGACAACTCGGGATTCTCCTCGAGGCTTGGCAGGGCAATTGGGACGCCTCTCCATCTGAGGCGGGAGACCAAGGTTCCCTTTCCACGTGCCACAGGAATCCTGGGACTCCTGTCAAGTTTCACGAGGAGTCAGGCATCGTCTCCTTTGGAGGCACTGATCTCCGCGTACCTCTGAAGTTTTCAAAGGATGTCAGGCCTCCGGTCGCGATGAGTGGGGGAACTAGGTCTTTCTCTGTGGTCTCCACAGGGGATTCAGACATCCTTTCGTCTTGGGAGATGCAAGACGAGCCTGCATTCAATTCACTACAGGGATATCCGGCCTTATTTCACGTCAGGGCATCGCAGTGTCCATTCCACATGGGGCCGCAAAATCAGGGTCCCTCTCACATACCTAGAGCTGAGAGAAGCCTCCTCTTGAGGTGCTTATGGTAAGGTGGTATTCCTCTGGAATCGAAGCCAGGGACTAACCTCTCATCTCGAGTTGATTTTTGGTCCACGGAGCTCTTTCCTGTTGCTACAGTGACCTCAGGATCCCTCTAGCCTTGAAACAGTGTTCTTGGGCTTTCTCTGGAGTGCCATCAAGGAAATCAAGGCTCCTTTCATGTGTGATGTGCAACACGGAATTGCTCTGCATGCAGTGCAGGGGAATCGGGTCTCATCTCGCGGCGAGGGGGAAGTCTCATGGTTGTTCTCGAGTTGCGGCGGGACCCTGTGGTATATTCTCGAGTTATGACGGGAATGGACCTTCCAGCCACGTGTTTGTTCAGCGACGTCAGGACTCCTACCTAGTTGCGAGTGACAACTCGGGATTCGCCTCGAGGCTTGGGAGGGCAATTGGGACGCCTCTCCAGCTGAGCCGGGAGACCAAGGGTCCCTTTCCACGTGCCACAGGAATCCTGGGACTCCTATCAAGTTTCACGAGGAGTCAGGCATCGTCTCCTTTGGAGGCACTGATCTCCGCGTACCTCTGGAGTTTTCAAAGGATGTGAGGCCTCCGGTCGCGATGAGGTGGGGAACTAGATCTTTCTCTGAGGTCTCCACAGGGGATTCAGACATCCTTTCATCTTGGGAGATGCAAGATGAGCCTGCATTCAAGTCACTGCAGGGATATCCGGCCTTATTTCGAGTCAGGGCATCGCGGTGTCCATTCCACTTGAGGCCGCAAACTCAGGGTCCCTCTCACATACATAGAGCTGAGAGAAGCCTCCTCTTGAGGTGCTTGTGGTAAGGTGGTATTCCCCTGCATTCGAAGCCAGGGACTAACCTCTCATCTCGAGTTGATTTTTGGGCCACGGAGCTCTTTCGTGTTGCTACAGTGACCTCAGGATCAGTCTAGCCTTGAAACAGTGTTCTTGGGGTTTCTCTGGAGTGCCATCAAGGAAATATAGGCTCCTTTCATGTGTGATGTGCATCATGGAATTGCTCTGCACGCAGTGCAGGGGAATCGGGCCTCATCTCGCGGCGAGTGGGAAGTCTCATGGTTTTTCTCGAGTTGCGGCGGGAACCTGGGGTATATTCTCGAGTTACAACGGGGATGGCCCTTCCACCCACGTGTTTGTTCAACCATGTCAGGACTCCTGCCTAGTTGCGAGGGAAACTCGGGATTCTCCTCGAGGCTTGGCAGGGCAATTGGGCCGCCTCTCCAGCTGAGGCGGGAGACCAAGTATCCCTTTCCACGTGCCACAGGAATCCTGGGACTCCTATCAAGTTTCACTAGAAGTCAGGCATCGTCTCCTTTTGAGGCACTGATCTCCGCGTACCTCTGAAGTTTTCAAAGGATATGAGGCCTCCGGTCGCGATGAGGTGGGGAACTAGGTCTTTTTCTGTGGTCTCCACAGGGGATTCAGACATCCTTTCATCTTGGGAGATGCAAGACGTGCCTGCATTCAAGTCACTGCAGGGATATCCGGCCTTATTTCGAGTCAGGGCATCGCGGTGTGCATTCCACTTGAGGCCGCAAACTCAGGGTCCGTCTCACATACCTAGAGCTGAGAGAAGCCCCCTCTTGAGGTGCTTGTGGTAAGGTGGTATTCCTCTGAAGTCGAAGCCAGGGACTAACCTCTCATCTCGAGTTGATTTTTGGTCCACGGAGCTCTTTCCTGTGGCTACAGTGACCTCAGGATCCCTCTAGCCTTGAAACAGTGTTCTTGGGGTTTCTCTGCAGTGCCATCAAGGAAATCAAGGCTCCTTTCATGTGTGATGTGCAACACGGAATTGCTCTGCACGCACTGCAGGGGAATCGGGCCTCATCTCGCGGCAAGGGCGAAGTCTCATGGTTTTACTCGAGTTGCGGCGGGAACCTGGGGTATAGTCTCGAGTTACGACGGGGATGGCCCTTCGAGCCACGTGTTTGTTCAGCGACGTCAGGACTCCTGCCTAGTTGCGAGGGACAACTCGGGATTCTCCTCGAGGCTTGGCAGGGCAATTGGGACGCCTCTCCATCTGAGGCGGGAGACCAAGAATCCCTTTCCACGTGCCAAAGGAATCCTGGGACTCCTGTCAAGTTTCACGAGGAGTCAGGCATCGTCTCCTTTGGAGGCACTGATCTCCGCGTACCTCTGAAGTTTTCAAAGGATGTGAGGCCTCCGGTAGTGATGAGTTGGGGAACTAGGTCTTTCTCTGTGGTCTCCACAGGGGATTCAGACATCCTTTCATCTTGGGAGATGCAAGACGAGCCTGCATTCAATTCACTGCAGGGATATCCGGCCTTATTTCGCGTCAGGGCATCACAGTGTCCATTCCTCATGAGGCCGCAAAATCAGGGTCCCTCTCACATACCTAGAGCTGAGAGAAGCTTCCTCTTGAGGTGCTTGTGGTAAGGTGGTATTCCTCTGGAATCGAAGCCAGGGACTAACCTCTCATCTCGAGTTGATTTTTGGTCCACGGAGCTCTTTTGTGTTGCTACAGTGACCTCAGGATCCCTGTAGTCTTGAAACAGTGTTCTTGGGGTTTCTCTGGAGTGCCATCAAGGAAATCAAGGCTCCTTTCATGTGTGATGTGCAACACGGAATTGCTCTGCACGCAGTGCAGGGGAATCGGGCCTCATCCTGCAGCGAGGGGAAAGTCTCATGGTTGTTCTCGAGTTTCGGCGGGAACCTGGGGTATATTCTCGAGTTACGACGGGGATGGCCCTTCCACCCACATGTTTGTTTAGCCACGTAGGATTCCTGCCTAGTTCCAGGGCCAACTCGGGATTCTCCTCGAGGCTTGGCAGGGCAATTGGGACGCCTCTCCAGCTGAGGCGGGAGACCCAGTGTCCCTTTCCACATGCCACAGGAATCCTGGGACTCCTATCAAGTTTCATGAGGAGTCAGGCATCGTCTCCTTTGGAGGCGCGGATCTCTGCGTACCTCTGGAGTTATCAAAGGATGTGAGGCCTCCGGTCGCGCTGAGGTGGGGAACTAGGTCTTTCTCTGTGGTCTCCAAGGGGATTCAGACAACTTTTCATCTTGGGAGATGCAAGACGAGCCTGCATTCAAGTCACTGCAGGGATATCCGGCCTTATTTCGAGTCAGGGCATCGCGGTGTTCATTCCACTTGAGGCCGCAAACTCAGGGTCCCTCTCACATACCTAGAGCTAAGAGAAGCCTCCTCTTGAGGTGCTTGTGGTAAGGTGGTATTCCTCTGGAGTGGAAGCCAGGGACTAACCTCTCATCTCGAGTTGATTTTTGGTCCACGGAGCTGTTTTGTGTTGCTACAGTGACCTCAGGATGCCTCTAGCCTTGAAACAGTGTTCTTGGGGTTTCTCTGGAGTGCCATCAAGGAAATCAAGGCTCCTTTCATGTGTGATGTGCAACACGAAATTGCTCTGCACGCAGTGCAGGGGAATCGGGCCTCATCTCGCGGCGAGGGGGAAGTCTCATGGTTTTTCTCGAGTTGCGGCGGGAACCGGGGGTATATTCTCGAGTTACGACGGGGATGGCCCTTCCACCCACGTGTTTGTTCAGCGACGTCAGGACTCCTGCCTAGTTGCGAGGGACAACTCGGGATTCTCCTCGAGGCTTGGCAGGGCAATTGGGATGCCTCTCCAGATGAGGCGGGAGACCATGGGTGCCTTTCCACATGCCACAGGAATCCTGTGACTCCTATCAAGTTTCACGAGGAGTCAGACATCGGCTCCTTTGGAGGCACTGATCTCCCCGTACCTCTAAAGTTTTCAAAGGATGTGAGGCCTCCGGTCGCGATGAGGTGGGGAACTAGGTCTTTTTCTGTGGTCTCCACAGGTGATTCAGACATCCTTTCATCTTGGGAGATGCAAGACGTGCCTGCATTCAAGTCACTGCAGGGATATCCGGCCTTATCACGAGTCAGGGCATCGCGGTCTGCATTCCACTTGAGGCCGCAAACTCAGGGTCCGTCTCACATACCTAGAGCTGAGAGAAGCCCCCTCTTGAGGTGCTTGTGGTAAGGTGGTATTCCTCTGGAGTCGAAGCCAGGGACTAACCTCTCATCTCGAGTTGATTTTTGGTCCACGGAGCTCTTTACTGTGGCTACAGTGACCTCAGCATCCCTCTAGCCTTGAAACAGTGTTCTTGGTGTTTCTCTGCAGTGCCATCAAGGAAATCAAGGCTCCTTTCATGTGTGATGTGCAACACGGAATTGCTCTGCACGCAGTGCAGGGGAATCGGGCCTCATCTCGCGGCGAAGGGGAAGTCTCATGGTTTTACTCGAATTGCGGCGGGAACCTGGGGTATATTCTCGAGTTACGACGGGAATGGCCCTTCGAGCCACGTTTTTGTTCAGCGACGTCAGGACTCCTGCCTAGTTTCGAGGGACAACTCGGGATTCTCCTCGAGGCTTGGCAGGGCAATTGGGACGCCTCTCCATCTGAGGCGGGAGACCAAGGATCCCTTTCCACGTGCCACAGGAATCCTGGGACTCCTGTCAAGTTTTACGAGGAGTCAGGCATCGTCTCCTTTGGAGGCACTGATCTCCGCGTACCTCTGAAGTTTTCAAAGGATGTCAGGCCTCCGGTCGCGATGAGTGGGGGAACTAGGTCTTTCTCTGTGGTCTCCACAGGGGATTCAGACATCCTTTCGTCTTGGGAGATGCAAGACGAGCCTGCATTCAATTCACTACAGGGATATCCGGCCTTATTTCACGTCAGGGCATCGCAGTGTCCATTCCACATGAGGCCGCAAAATCAGGGTCCCTCTCACATACCTAGAGCTGAGAGAAGCCTCCTCTTGAGGTGCTTATGGTAAGGTGGTATTCCTCTGGAATCGAAGCCAGGGACTAACCTCTCATCTCGAGTTGATTTTTGGTCCACGGAGCTCTTTCCTGTTGCTACAGTGACCTCAGGATCCCTCTAGCCTTGAAACAGTGTTCTTGGGGTTTCTCTGGAGTGCCATCAAGGAAATCAAGGCTCCTTTCATGTGTGATGTGCAACACGGAATTGCTCTGCATGCAGTGCAGGAGAATCGAGTCTCATCTCACTGCGAGGGGGAAGTCTCATGGTTGTTCTCGAGTTGCGGCGGGACCCTGGGGTATATTCTCGAGTTATGACGGGAATGGACCTTCCAGCAACGTGTTTGTTCAGCGACGTCAGGACTCCTACCTAGTTGCGAGTGACAACTCGTGATTCGCCTCGAGGCTTGGCAGGGCAATTGGGACGCCTCTCCAGCTGAGCCGGGAGACCAAGGGTCCCTTTCCACGTGCCACAGGAATCCTGGGACTCCTATCAAATTTCACGAGGAGTCAGGCATCGTCTCCTTTGGAGGCACTGATCTCCGCGTACCTATGGAGTTTTCAAAGGATGTGAGGCCTCCGGTCGCGATGAGGTGGGGAACTAGATCTTTCTCTGAGGTCTCCACAGGGGATTCAGACATCCTTTCATCTTGGGAGATGCAAGATGAGCCTGCATTCAAGTCACTGCAGGGATATCCGGCCTTATTTCGAGTCAGGGCATCGCGGTGTCCATTCCACTTGAGGCCGCAAACTCAGGGTCCCTCTCACATACCTAGAGCTGAGAGAAGCCTCCTCTTGAGGTGCTTGTGGTAAGGTGGTATTGCTCTGGAGTCGAAGCCAGGGACTAACCTCTCATCTCGAGTTGATTTTTGGTCCACGGAGAACTTTCGTATTGCTACAGTGACCTCGGGATCCCCTCGCCTTGAAACAGTGTTCTTGGGGTTTCTCTAGAGTGCCATCAAGGAAATCAAGGCTCCTTTCATGTGTGATGTGCAACACGGAATTGCTCTGCACGCAGTGCAGGGGAATCGGGCCTCATTTTACTTCGAGGGGGAAGTCTCATGGTTTTTCTCGAGTTGCGGCGGGAACCTGGGGTATATTCTCGAGTTATGACGGGGATGGCCCTTCCACCCACGTGTTTGTTCAGCGACGGCAGGACTCCTGCCTAGTTGCAAGGGAAAACTCGGGATTCTCCTCGAGGCTTGGCAGGGCAATTGGGATGCCTCTCCAGCTGAGGCGGGAGACCAAGGGTCCCTTTCCACGTGCCACAGGAATCCTGGGACTCCTATCAAGTTTCATGAGGAGTCAGGCATCGTCTAGTTTGGAGGCACTGATCTCTGCGTACCACTGGAGTTATCAAAGGATGTGAGGCATCCGGTAGCGATGAGGTGGGGAAATAGTTCTTTCTCTGTGGTCTCCACAGGGGATTCAGACATCCTTTCGTCTTGGGAGATGCAAGACGAGCCTGCATTCAAGTCACTGCAGGGATATCCGGCCTTATTTCGAGTCAGGGCATCGCGGTGTCCATTCCACGTGAGGCCGCAAACTCAGGGTCCCTCTCACATACCTAGAGCTGAGAGAAGCCTCCTCTTGAGGTGCTTGTGGTAAGGTGGTATTCCTCTGGAGTCGAAGCCAGGGACTAACCTCTCATCTCGAGTTGATTTTTGGTCCCCGGAGCTCTTTCGTGTTGCTACAGTGACCTCAGGATCCCTCTAGCCTTGAAACAGTGTTCTTGGGGTTTCTCTGGAGTGCCATCAAGGAAATCAAGGCTCCTTTCATGTGTGATGTGCAACACGGAATTGCTCTGCACGCAGTGCAGGGGAATCGGGCCTCATCTCGCGGCGAGGGGGAAGTCTCATGGTTTTTCTCAAGTTGCGGCGGGAACCTGGGGTATATTCTCGAGTTACGACGGGGATGGCCCTTCCACACACGTGTTTGTTCAGCGACGGCAGGACTACTGCCTAGTTGAAAGGGAAAACTCGGGATTCTCCTCGAGGCTTGGCAGGGCAATTGGGATGCCTCTCCAGCTGAGGCGGGAGACCAAGGGTCCCTTTCCACGTGCCACAGGAATCCTGGGACTCCTATCAAGTTTCCTGAGGAGTCAGGCATCGTCTCCTTTGGAGGCACTGATCTCTGCGTA
The DNA here is from genome assembly GCF_910594005.1 of Cervus elaphus. Taxonomy (NCBI): domain Eukaryota; kingdom Metazoa; phylum Chordata; class Mammalia; order Artiodactyla; family Cervidae; genus Cervus; species Cervus elaphus. Next base: position 858,395 of record NC_057838.1, read on the forward strand.
CCTCTGGAATTTTCAAAGGATGTGAGGCCTCCGGTCGCAATGAAGTGGGGAACTAGGTCTTTCTCTGTGGTCTCCACAGGGGATTCAGACAACCTTTCGTCTTGGGAGATGCAAGATGAGCCTGCATTCAAGTCACTGCAGGGATATCTGGCCTTATTTCGAGTCAGGGCATCGCGGTGTCCATTCCATTGAGGCCGCAAACTCAGGGTCCCTCTCACATACCTAGAGCTGAGAGAAGCCTCCTCTTGAGGTGCTTGTGGTAAGGTGGTATTCCTCTGGAGTCGAAGCCAGGGACTAACCTCTCATCTCGAGTTGATTTTTGGTCCACGGAGCTCTTTTGTGTTGCTACAGTGACCTCAGGATCCCTCTAGCCTTGAAACAGTGTTCTTGGGGTTACTCTGGAGTGCCATCATGGAAATCAAGGCTCCTTTCATGTGTGATGTGCAACACGGAATTGCTCTGCACGCAGTGCAGGGGAATCGGGCCTGATCTCACGGCGAGCGGGAAGTCTCATGGTTTTTCTCGAGTTGCGGAGGGAACCTGGGGTATATTCTCGAGTTACGACGGGGATGGCCCTTCCACACACTTGTTTGTTCAGCAACGTCAGGTCGCCTGCCTAGTTGCGCGGGACAACTCGGGATTCTCCTCGAGGCTTGGCAGGGCAATTGGGATGCCTCTCCAGCTGAGGTGGGAGACCAAGGGTTCCTTTCCACGTGCCACAGGAATCCTGGGTTTCCTATCAAGTTTCATGAGGAGTCAGGCATCGTCTCGTTTGGAGGCGCGGATCTCTGCGTACCTCTGGAGTTATCAAAGGATGTGAGGCCTCCGGTCGCCATTAGGTGGGGAACTAGGTCTTTCTCTGTGGTCTCCACAGGGGATTCAGACATCCTTTCGTCTTGGGAGATGCAAGACGAGCCTGCATTCAAGTCACTGCAGGGATATCCGGCCTTATTTCGAGTCAGGGCATCGCGGTCTCCATTCCACTTGAGGCCGCAAACTCAGGGTCCCTCTCACATACCTAGAGCTGAGAGAAGCCTCCTCTTGAGGTGCTTGTGGTAAGGTGGTATTCCTCTGGAGTGAAAGCCAGGGACTAACCTCTCATCTCGAGTTGATTTTTGGTCCACGGAGCTGTTTTGTGTTGCTACAGTGACCTCAGGATCCCTCTAGTCTTGAAACAGTGTTCTTGGGGTTTCTCTGGAGTGCCATCAAGGAAATCAAGGCTCCTTTCATGTGTGATGTGCAACACGGAATTGCTCTGCACGCAGTGTAGGGGAATCGGTCCTGATCTCGCGGCGAGGGGGAAGTCTCATGGTTTTTCTCGAGTTGCGGCGGGAACCTGGGGTATATTCTCGAGTTACGACGGGGATGGCCCTTCCACACACTTGTTTGTTCAGCAACGTCAGGACTACTGCCTAGTTGCGCGGGACAACTCGGGATTCTCCTCGAGACTTGGCAGGGCAATTGGGACGCCTCTCCAGCTGCTGCATGAGACCAAGGGTCCCTTTCCACGTGCCACAGGAATCCTGGGACTCCTATCAAGTTTCATGAGGAGTCAGGCATCGTCTCGTTTGGAGGCGCGGATCTCTGCGTACCTCTGGAGTTATCAAAGGATGTGAGGCCTCCGGTCGCGATGAGGTGGGGAACTAGGTCTTTCTCTGTGGTCTCCACAGGGGATTCAGACATCCTTTCGTCTTGGGAGATGCAAGACGAGCCTGCATTCATGTCACTGCAGGGATATCCGGCCTTATTTCGAGTCAGGGCATCGCGGTGTCCATTCCACTTGAGGCCGCAAACTCAGGGTCCCTCTCACATACCTAGAGCTGAGAGAAGCCTCCTCTTGAGGTGCTTGTGGTAACGTGGTATTCCTCTGGAGTGAAAGCCAGGGACTAACCTCTCATCTCGAGTTGATTTTTGGTCCACGGAGCTGTTTTGTGTTGCTACAGTGACCTCAGGATCCCTCTAGTATTGAAACAGTGTTCTTGGGGTTTCTCTGGAGTGCCATCAAGGAAATCAAGGCTCCTTTCATGTGTGATGTGCAACACGGAATTGCTCTGCACGCAGTGTAGGGGAATCGGGCCTCATCTCGCGGCGAGGGGGAAGTCTCATGGTTTTTCTCGAGTTGCGGCGGGAACCTGGGCTATATTCTCGAGTTACGATGGGGATGGCCCTTCCACACACGTGTTTGTTCAGCGATGGCAGGACTCCTGCCTAGTTGCGAGGGACAACTCGGGATTCTCCTCGAGGCTTGGCAGGGAAATTGGGACGCCTCTCCAGCTGAGGTGGGAGACCAAGTGTCCCTTTCCACGTGCCACAGGAATCCTGGGACCCGTATCAAGTTTCCCGAGGAGTCAGGCATAGTCTCCTTTGGAGGCACTGATCTCTGCATACCTCTGGAGTTTTCAAAGGATGTGAGGCCTCCGGTCGCGATGAGGTGGGGAACTAGGTCTTTCTCTGTGGTCCCCACAGGGGATTCAGACATCCTTTCGTCTTGGGAGATGCAAGACGAGCCTGCATTCAAGTCACTGCAGGGATATCCGGCCTTATATCGAGTCAGGGCATCGCGGTGTCCATTCCACTTGAGGCCGCAAACTCAGGGTCCCTCTCACATACCTAGAGCTGAGAGAAGCCTCCTCTTGAGGTGCTTGTGGTAAGGTGGTATTCCTCTGGAGTCGAAGTTAGGGACTAACCTCTCATCTCGAGTTGACTTTTGGTCCACGGAGCTTTTTCGTGTTGCTACAGTGAACTCAGGATCCCTCTAGCCTTGAAACAGTGTTCTTGGGGTTACTCTGGAGTGCCATCAAGGAAATCAAGGCTCCTTTCATGTGTGATGTGCAACACGGAATTCCTCTGCCCGCAGTGTAGGGGAATCAGGCCTCATCTCGCGGCGAGGGGGAAGTCTCATGGTTTTTCTCGAGTTGCGGCGGGAACCTGGGCTATATTCTCGAGTTACCTTGGGGATGGCCCTTTCAACCACGTGTTTGTTCAGCGACGTCAGGACTCCTGCCTAGTTGCGAGGGAAAACTCGGGATTCTCCTCGAGGCTTGGCTGGGCAATTGGGACGCCTCTCCAGCTGAGGCGGGAGACCAAGGGTCCCTTTCCACGTGCCACAGGAATCCTGGGACTCCTATCAAGTTTCACGAGGAGTCAGGCATCGTCTCCTTTGGAGGCACTGATCTCCGCGTACCTCTGGAGTTTTCAAAGGATGTGAGGCCTCCGGACGCGATGAGGTGGGGAACTAGGTCTTTCTCTGTGGTCTCCACAGGGGATTCAGACATCCTTTCGTCTTGGGAGATGCAAGACGAGCCTGCATTCAAGTCACTGCAGGGATATCCGGCCTTATTTCGAGTCAGGGCATCCCGGTGTCCATTCGACTAGAGGCTGCACACTCAGGGTCCCTCTCACATACCTAGAGCTGAGAGAAGCCCCCTCTTTAGGTACTTGTGGTAAGGTGGTGTTCTTCTGGAGTCGAAGCCAGGGACTAACCTCTCATCTCGAGTTGATTCTTGGCCCACGGAGCTCTTTTGTGTTGCTACAGTGACCTGAGGAAACCTCTAGACTTGAAACAGTGTTCTTGGGGTTTCTCTGGATTGCCATCAAGGAAATCAAGGCTCCTTTCTTGTGTGATGTGCAACACGGAATTGCTCTGCACGCAGTGCAGCGGAATCGGGCCTGATCTCGCGGCGAGGGGGAAGTCTCATGGTTTTTCTCGAGTTGCGGCGGGAACCTGGGGTATATTCTCGAGTTACGACGGGGATGGCCCTTCCACACACGTGTTTGTTCAGCGACGTCAGAACTTCTGCCTAGTTGCGAGGGACAACTCGGGATTCTCCTCGAGGCTTGGCAGGGCAATTGGGACGCCTCTCCAGCTGAGGCGTGAGACCAAGTGTCCCTATCCACGTGCCACAGGAATCCTGGGACTCCTATCAAGTTTCACGAGGAGTCAGGCATCGTCTCCTTTGGAGGCACTGATCTCCGCGTACCTCTGGAGTTTTCAAAGGATGTGAGGCCTCCGGTCGCGATGAGTTGGAGAACTAGGTCTTTCTCTGTGGTCTCCACAGGGGATTCAGACATCCTTTCGTCTTGGGAGATGCAAGACGAGCCTGCATTCAAGTCACTGCAGGGATATCCGGCCTTATTTCGAGTCAGGGCATCCCGGTGTCCATTCCACTTTAGGCCGCTAACTCAGGTTCCCTCTCACATACCTAGAGCTGAAAGAAGCCTACTCTTGAGGTACTTGTGGTAAGGTGGTGTTCTTCTGGATTCGAAGCCAGAGACTAACCTCTCATCTCGAGTTGATTTTTGGCCCCCGGAGCTCTTTTGTGTTGCTACAGTGACCTCAGGATCCCTCTAACCTTGAAACAGTGTTCTTGGGGTTTCTCTAGAGTGCCATCAAGGAAATCAAGGCTCCGTTCATGTGTGATGTGCAACACGGAATTGCTCTGCACGCAGTGCAGGGAAATCGGGCCTCATCTCGCGGCGAGGGGGAAGTTTCATGGTTTTTCTCGAGTTGCCGCGGGAACCTGGGGTATATTCTCGAGTTATGACGGGGATGGCCCTTCCACCCTCGTGTTTGTTCAGCGACGTCAGGACTCCTGCCTAGTTGCGAGGGACAACTCGTGATTTTCCTCGAGGCTTGGCAGGGCAATTGGGATGCCTCTCCAGCTGAGGCGGGAGACCAAGGGTCCCTTTCCACGTGCCACAGGAATCCTGGGACTCCTATCAAGTTTCACGAGGAGTCAGGCATCGTCTCCGTTGGAGGCACTGATCTCCGCGTACCTCTGGAGTTTTCAAAGGATGTGAGGCCTCCGGTCGCGATGAGGTGGGGAACTAGGTCTTTCTCTGTGGTCTCCACAGGGGATTCAGACATCCTTTCGTCTTGGGAGATGCAAGACGAGCCTGCATTCAAGTCACTGTAGGGATATCCGGCCTTATTTCGAGTCAGGGCATCCCGGTGTCCATTCGACTAGAGGCTGCACACTCAGGGTCCCTCTCACATACCTAGAGCTGAGAGAAGCCTCCTCTTGAGGTACTTGTGGTAAGGTGGTGTTCTTCTGGAGTCGAAGCCAGGGACTAACCTCTCATCTCGAGTTGATTCTTGGCCCACGGAGCTCTTTTGTGTTGCTACAGTGACCTGAGGAAACCTCTAGACTTGAAACAGTGTTCTTGGTGTTTCTCTGGATTGCCATCAAGGAAATCAAGGCTCCTTTCTTGTGTGATGTGCAACACGGAATTCCTCTGCACGCAGTGCAGGGGAATCGGGCCTGATCTCGCGGCGAGGGGGAAGTCTCATGGTTTTTCTCGAGTTGCGGCGGGAACCTGGGGTATATTCTCGAGTTACGACGGGGATGGCCCTTCCACACACGTGTTTGTTCAGCGACGTCAGGACTCCTGCCTAGTTGCGAGGGACAACTCGGGATTCTCCTCGAGGCTTGGCAGGGCAATTGGGACGCCTCTCCAGCTGAGGCGGGAGACCAAGTGTCCCTTTCCACGTGCCACAGGAATCCTGGGACTTCTATCAAGTTTCACGAGGAGTCAGGCATCGTCTCCTTTGGAGGCACTGATCTCTGCGTACCTCTGGAGTTTTCAAAGGATGTGAGGCCTCCGGTCGCGATGAGGTGGGGAACTAGGTCTTTCTCTGTGGTCTCCACAGGGGATTCAGACATCCTTTCGTCTTGGGAGATGCAACACGAGCCTGCCTTCAAGTCACTGCAGGGTTATCCGGCCTTATTTCGAGTCAGGGCATCCCGGTGTCCATTCCACTTTAGGCCGCTAACTCAGGGTCCCTCTCACATACCTAGAGCTGAAAGAAGCCTCCTCTTGAGGTACTTGTGGTAAGATGGTGTTCTTCTGGATTCGAAGCCAGGGACTAACCTCTCATCTCGAGTTGATTTTTGGCCCACGGAGCTCTTTTTTGTTGCTACAGTGACCTCAGGATCCCTCTAACCTTGAAACAGTGTTCTTGGGGTTTCTCTGGATTGCCATCAAGGAAATAAAGGCTCCTTTCATGTGTGATGTGCAACACGGAATTGCTCTGCACGCAGTGCAGGGGAATCGGGCATCATTTTGCTTAGAGGGGGAAGTCTCATGGTTGTTCTCGAGTTGCGGCGGGAACCTGGGGTATATTCTCGAGTTATGACGGGGATGGCCCTTCCACCCACATGTTTGTTTAGCCACGTAGGACTCCTGCCTAGTTGCCAGGGCCAACTCGGGATTCTCCTCGAGGCTTGGCAGGGCAATTGGGACGCCTCTCCAGCTGAGGCGGGAGACCAAGTGTCCCTTTCCACGTGCCACAGAAATCCTGGGACTCCTATCAAGTTTCATGAGGAGTCAGGCATCGTCTAGTTTGGAGGCACTGATCTCTGCGTACCTCTGGAGTTATCAAAGGATGTGAGGCATCCGGTAGCGATGAGGTGGGGAAATAGGTCTTTCTCTGTGGTCTCCACAGGGGATTCAGACATCCTTTCGTCTTGGGAGATGCAAGACGAGCCTGCATTCAAGTCACTGCAGGGATATCCGACCTTATTTCGCGTCAGGGCATCGCAGTGTCCATTCCACATGAGGCCGCAAAATCAGGGTCCCTCTCACATACCTAGAGCTGAGAGAAGCCTCCTCTTGAGGTGCTTGTGGTAAGGTGGTTTTCCTCTGGAATCAAAGCCAGGGACTAACCTCTCATCTCAAGTTGATTTTTGGTCCACGGAGCTCTTTCGTGTTGCTACAGTGACCTCAGGATCCCTCTAGCCTTGAAACAGTGTTCTTGGGGTTTCTCTGGAGTGCCATCAAGGAAATCAAGGCTCCTTTCATGTTTGATGTGCAACACGGAATTGCTCTGCATGCAGTGCAGGAGAATCGGGTCTCATCTCGCGGCGAGGGGGAAGTCTCATGGTTTTTCTCGAGTTGCGGCGGGAACCTGGGGTATATTCTCGAGTTATGACGGGAATGGCCCTTCCAGCCACGTGTTTGTTCAGCGACGTCAGGACTCCTACCTAGTTGAGAGGGACAACTCGGGATTCGCCTCGAGGCTTGGCAAGGCAATTGGGACGCCTCTCCAGCTGAGCCGGGAGACCAACGGTCCCTTTCCATGTGCCACAGGAATCCTGGGACTCCTATCAAGTTTCACGAGGAGTCAGGCATCGTCTCCTTTGGAGGCACTGATCTCTGCGTACCTCTGGAGATTTCAAAGGATGTGAGGCCTCCGGTCGTGATGAGGTGGGGAACTAGATCTTTCTCTGAGGTCTCCACAGGGGATTCAGACATCCTTTCATCATGGGAGATGCAAGATGAGCCTGCATTCAAGTCACTGCTGGGATATCCGGCCTTATTTCGAGTCAGGGCATCGCGGTGTCCATTCCACTTGAGGCCGCAAACTCAGCACATAGCTAGAGCTGAGAGAAGCCTCCTCTTGCGGTGCTTGTGGTAAGGTGGTATTCCTCTGGAGTCGAAGCCAGGGACTAACCTCTCATCTCGAGTTGATTTTTGGTCCACGGAGCTCTTTCGTGTTGCTACAGTGACCTCAGGATCCCTCTAGCCTTGAAACAGTGTTCTTGGGGTTTCTCTGGAGTGCCATCAAGGAAATCAAGGCTCCTTTCATGTGTGATGTGCAACACGGAATTGCTCTGCACGCAGTGAAGGGGAATCGGGCCTCATCTCGCGGCGAGGGGGAAGTCTCATGGTTTTTCTCAAGTTGCGGCGGGAACCTGGGGTATATTCTCGAGTTACGACGGGGATGGCCCTTCCACCCACGTGTTTGTTCAGCGACGTCAGGACTCCTGCCTAGTTGCGAGGGACAACTCGGGGTTCTCCTCGAGGCTTGGCAGGGCAATTGGGACGCCTCTCCAGGTGAGGCGGGAGACCAAGAGTCCCTTTCCACGTGCCACAGGAATCCTGGGACTCCTATCAAGTTTCACGAGGAGTCAGGCATCGTCTCCTTTGGAGGCACTGATCTCCGCGTACCTCTGGAGTTTTCAAAGGATGTGAGGCCTCCGGTCGCGATGAGCTGGGGAACTAGGTCTTTCTCTGTGGTCTCCACAGGGTATTCAGACATCCTTTCATCTTGGGAGATGCAAGACGAGCCTGCATTCAAGTCACTGCAGGGATATCTGGCCTTATTTCGAGTCAGGGCATTGCGGTGTCCATTCCACTTGAGTCCGCAAACTCAGGGTCCCTCTCACATACCTAGAGCTGAGAGAAGCCTCCTCTTGAGGTGCTTGTCGTAAGGTGGTGTTCCTCTGGAGTTGAAGCCAGGGACTAACCTCTCATCTCGAGTTGATTTTTGGTCCACGGAGCTCTTTCGTGTTGATACAGTGACCTCAGGATCCCTCTAGCCTTGAAACAGTGTTCTTGGGGTTTCTCTGGAGTGCCACCAAGGAAATCAAGGCTCCTTTCATGTGTGATGTGCAACACGGAATTTCTCTGCACGCAGTGCAGGGGAATCGGGCCTCATATCGCGGCGAGGGGGAAGTCTCATGGTTTTTCTCGAGTTGCGGCGGGAACCTGGGGTATATTCTCGAGTTACGACGGGGATGGCCCTTCCACCCACGTGTTTGTTCAGCGACGTCAGGACTCCTGCCTAGTTTCGAGGGACATCTCGGGATTCTCCTCGATGCTTGGCAGGGCAGTTGGGATGCCTCTCCAGCTGAGGCGGGAGACCAAGTGTCACTTTCCACGTGCACAGGAATTCTGGGACTCCTATAAAGTTTCACGAGGAGTCAGGCATCGTCTCCTTTGGAGGCACTGATCTCCGCGTACCTCTGAAGTTTTCAAAGGATGTGAGGCCTCCGTTCGCGATGAGGTGGGGAACTAGGTCTTTCTCTGTGGTCTCCACAGGGGATTCAGACATCCTTTCGTCTTGGGAGATGCAAGACGAGCCTGCATTCAAGTCACTGCAGGGATATCCAGCCTTATTTCGAGCCAGGGCATCGCGGTGTCCATTCCACTTGAGGCCGCAAACTCAGGGTCCCTCTCACATACCTAGAGCTGAGAGAAGCCTCCTCTTGAGGTGCTTGTGGTAAGGTGGTATTCCTCTGGAGTCGAAGCCAGGGACTAACCTCTCATCTCGAGTTGATTTTTGGTCCACGGAGCTCTTTCGTGTTGCTACAGTGACCTCAGGATCCCTCTAGCCTTGAAACAGTGTTCTTGGGGTTTCTCTGGAGTGCCATCAAGGAAATCAAGGCTCCTTTCATGTTTGATGTGCAACACGGAATTGCTCTGCATGCAGTGCAGGAGAATCGGGTCTCATCTCGCGGCGAGGGGGAAGTCTCATGGTTTTTCTCGAGTTGCGGCGGGAACCTGGGGTATATTCTCGAGTTATGACGGGAATGGCCCTTCCAGCCACGTGTTTGTTCAGCGACGTCAGGACTCCTACCTAGTTGCGAGGGACAACTCGGGATTCGCCTCGAGGCTTGGCAAGGCAATTGGGACGCCTCTCCAGCTGAGCCGGGAGACCAAGGGTCCCTTTCCATGTGCCACAGGAATCCTGGGACTCCTATCAAGTTTCACGAGGAGTCAGGCATCGTCTCCTTTGGAGGCACTGATCTCTGCGTACCTCTGGAGTTTTCAAAGTATGTGAGGCCTCCGGTCGCGATGAGGTGGGGAACTAGATCTTTCTCTGAGGTCTCCACAGGGGATTCAGACATCCTTTCATCATGGGAGATGCAAGATGAGCCTGCATTCAAGTCACTGCAGGGATATCCGGCCTTATTTCGAGTCAGGGCATCGCGGTGTCCATTCCACTTGAGGCCGCAAACTCAGCACATAGCTAGAGCTGAGAGAAGCCTCCTCTTGCGGTGCTTGTGCTAAGGTGGTATTCCTCTGGAGTCGAAGCCAGGGACTAACCTCTCATCTCGAGTTGATTTTTGGTCCACGGAGCTCTTTCGTGTTGCTACAGTGACCTCAGGATCCCTCTAGCCTTGAAACAGTGTTCTTGGGGTTTCTCTGGAGTGCCATCAAGGAAATCAAGGCTCCTTTCATGTGTGATGTGCAACACGGAATTGCTCTGCACGCAGTGAAGGGGAATCGGGCCTCATCTCGCGGCGAGGGGGAAGTCTCATGGTTTTTCTCAAGTTGCGGCGGGAACCTGGGGTATATTCTCGAGTTACGACGGGGATGGCCCTTCCACCCACGTGTTTGTTCAGCGACGTCAGGACTCCTGCCTAGTTGCGAGGGACAACTCGGGGTTCTCCTCGAGGCTTGGCAGGGCAATTGGGACGCCTCTCCAGGTGAGGCGGGAGACCAAGGGTCCCTTTCCACGTGCCACAGGAATCCTGGGACTCCTATCAAGTTTCACGAGTAGTCAGGCATCGTTTCCTTTGGAGGCACTGATCTCCGCGTACCTCTGGAGTTTTCAAAGGATGTGAGGCCTCCGGTCGCGATGAGCTGGGGAACTAGGTCTTTCTCTGTGGTCTCCACAGGGGATTCAGACATCCTTTCATCTTGGGAGATGCAAGACGAGCCTGCATTCAAGTCACTGCAGGGATATCTGGCCTTATTTCGAGTCAGGGCATTGCGGTGTCCATTCCACTTGAGTCCGCAAACTCAGGGTCCCTCTCACATACCTAGAGCTGAGAGAAGCCTCCTCTTGAGGTGCTTGTGGTAAGGTGGTGTTCCTCTGGAGTTGAAGCCAGGGACTAACCTCTCATCTCGAGTTGATTTTTGGTCCACGGAGCTCTTTCGTGTTGATACAGTGACCTCAGGATCCCTCTAGCCTTGAAACAGTGTTCTTGGGGTTTCTCTGGAGTGCCACCAAGGAAATCAAGGCTCCTTTCATGTGTGATGTGCAACACGGAATTGCTCTCCACGCAGTGTAGGTGAATCAGTCCCCATCTCGCGGCGAGGGGGAAGTCTCATGGTTTTTCTTGAGTTGCGGCGGGAACCTGGGCTATATTTTGGAGTTACGACGGGGATGGCCCTTCTACACACGTGTTTGTTCAGCGACATCAGGACTCCTGCCTAGTTGCAAGGGACAACTCGGGATTCTCCTCGAGGCTTGGCAGGGCAATTGGGACGCCTCTCCAGCCGAGGCGGGAGACCAAGGGTCCCTTTCCACGTGCCACAGGAATCCTGGGACTCCTGTCAAGTTTCACGAGGAGTCAGGCAACGTCTCCTTTGGAGGCACTGATCTCCGCGTACCTCTGGAGTTTTCAAAGGATGTGAGGCCTCCGGTCGCGATGAGGTGGGGAACTAGGTCTTTCTCTGTGGTCTCCACAGGGGATTCAGACATCCTTCGTCTTGGGAGATGCAAGACGAGCCTGCATTCAAGTCACTGCAGGGATATCCGGCCTTATTTCGAGTCAGGGCATCGCGGTGTCCATTCCACTTGAGGCCGCAAACTCAGGGTACCTCTCACATACCAAGAGCTGAGAGAAGCCTCCTCTTGAGGTGCTTGTGGTAAGGTGGTATTCCTCTGGAGTCGAAGCCAGGGACTAACCTCTCATCTCGAGTTGATTTTTGGTCCACGGAGCTCTTTCGTGTTGCCACAGTGACCTCAGGATCCCTCTAGCCTTGAAACAGTGTTCTTGGGGTTTCTCTGGAGTGCCATCAAGGAAATCAAGGCTCCTTTCATGTGTGATGTGCAACACGGAATTGCTCTGCACGCAGTGCAGGGGAATCTGGCCTCATCTCGCGGCGAGGGGGAAGTCTCAAGGTTTTTCTCAAGTTGCGGCGGGAACCTGGGGTATATTCTCGAGTTACGACGGGGATGGCCCTTCCACCCACGTGTTTGTTCAGCGACTTCAGGACTCTTGCCTAGTTGCGAGGGACAACTCGGGGTTCTCCACGAGGCTTGGCAGGGCAGTTGGGACGCCTCTCCAGCTGAGGCGGGAGACCAAGGGTCCCTTTCCACGTGCCACAGGAATCCTGGGACTCCTATCAAGTTTCACGAGGAGTCAGGCATCGTCTCCTTTGGAGGCACTGATCTCCGCGTACCTCTGGAGTTTTCAAAGGATGTGAGGCCTCCGGTCGCGATGAGGTTGGGTACTAGGTCTTTCTCTGTGGTCTCCACAGGGGATTCAGACATCCTTTCATCTTGGAAGATACAAGACGAGCCTGCATTCAAGTCACTGCAGGGATATCCGGCCTTATTTCGAGTCAGGGCATCGCGGTGTCCATTCCACTTGAGTCCGCAAACTCAGGGTTCCTCTCACATACCTAGAGCTGAGAGAAGCCTCCTCTTGAGGTGCTTGTGGTAAGGTGGTATTCCTCTGGAGTGGAAGCCAGGGACTAACCTCTCATCTCGAGTTGATTTTTGGTCCACGGAGCTCTTTCGTGTTGCTACAGTGACCTCAGGATCCCTCTAGCCTTGAAACAGTGTTCTTGGGGTTTCTCTGGAGTGCCACCAAGGAAATCAAGGCTCCTTTCATGTGTGATGTGCAACACGGAATTGCTCTGCACGCAGTGCGGGGGAATCGGGCCTCATATCGCGGCGAGGGGGAAGTCTCATGGTTTTTCTCGAGTTGCGGCGGGAACCTGGGGTATATTCTCGAGTTACGACGGGGATGGCCCTTCCACCCACGTGTTTGTTCAGTGACGTCAGGACTCCTGCCTAGTTGCGAGGGACAACTCGGGGTTCTCCACGAGGCTTGGCAGGGCAGTTGGGAAGCCTCTCCAGCTGAGGCGGGAGACCAAGGGTCCCTTTCCACGTGCCACAGGAATCCTGGGACTCCTATCAAGTTTCACGAGGAGTCAGGCATCGTCTCCTTTGGAGGCACTGATCTCCGCGTACCTCTGGAGTTTTCAAAGGATGTGAGGCCTCCGGTCGCGATGAGGTGGGGAACTAGGTCTTTCTCTGTGGTCTCCACAGGGGATTCAGACATCCTTTCATCTTGGGAGATACAAGACGAGCCTGCATTCAAGTCACTGCAGGGATATCCGGCCTTATTTCGAGTCAGGGCATCGCGGTGTCCATTCCACTTGAGTCCGCAAACTCAGGGTTCCTCTCACATACCTAGAGCTGAGAGAAGCCTCCTCTTGAGGTGCTTGTGGTAAGGTGGTATTCTTCTGGAGTGGAAGCCAGGGACTAACCTCTCATCTCGAGTTGATTTTTGGTCCACGGAGCTCTTTCGTGTGGCTACAGTGACCTCAGGATCCCTCTAGCCTTGAAACAGTGTTCTTGGGGTTTCTCTGGAGTGCCACCAAGGAAATCAAGGCTCCTTTCATGTGTGATGTGCAACACGGAATTGCTCTGCACGCAGTGCGGGGGAATCGGGCCTCATATCGCGGCGAGGGGGAAGTCTCATGGTTTTTCTCGAGTTGCGGCGGGAACCTGGGGTATATTCTCGAGTTACGACGGGGATGGCCCTTCCACCCACGTGTTTGTTCAGTGACGTCAGGACTCCTGCCTAGTTGCGAGGGACAACTCGGGGTTCTCCACGAGGCTTGGCAGGGCAGTTGGGAAGCCTCTCCAGCTGAGGCGGGAGACCAAGGGTCCCTTTCCACGTGCCACAGGAATCCTGGGACTCCTATCAAGTTTCACGAGGAGTCAGGCATCGTCTCCTTTGGAGGCACTGATCTCCGCGTACCTCTGGAGTTTTCAAAGGATGTGAGGCCTCCGGTCGCGATGAGGTGGGGAACTAGGTCTTTCTCTGTGGTCTCCACAGGGGATTCAGACATCCTTTCATCTTGGGAGATACAAGACGAGCCTGCATTCAAGTCACTGCAGGGATATCCGGCCTTATTTCGAGTCAGGGCATCGCGGTGTCCATTCCACTTGAGTCCGCAAACTCAGGGTTCCTCTCACATACCTAGAGCTGAGAGAAGCCTCCTCTTGAGGTGCTTGTGGTAAGGTGGTATTCTTCTGGAGTGGAAGCCAGGGACTAACCTCTCATCTCGAGTTGATTTTTGGTCCACGGAGCTCTTTCGTGTGGCTACAGTGACCTCAGGATCCCTCTAGCCTTGAAACAGTGTTCTTGGGGTTTCTCTGGAGTGCCACCAAGGAAATCAAGGCTCCTTTCATGTGTGATGTGCAACACGGAATTGCTCTGCACGCAGTGCGGAGGAATCGGGCCTCATATCGCGGCGAGGGGGAAGTCTCATGGTTTTTCTCGAGTTGCGGCGGGAACCTGGGGTATATTCTCGAGTTACGACGGGGATGGCCCTTCCACCCACGTGTTTGTGCAGCGACGTCAGGACTCCTGCCTAGTTTCGAGGGACAACTCGGGATTCTCCTCGAGGCTTGGCAGGGCAATTGGGATGCCTCTCCAGCTGAGGCGGGAGACCAAGTGTCCCTTTTCACGTGCACAAGAATTCTGGGACTCCTATCAAGTTTCACGAGGAGTCAGGCATCGTCTCCTTTGGAGGCACTGATCTCCGCGTAGCTCTGAAGTTTTCAAAGGATGTGAGGCCTCCGTTTGCGATGAGGTGGGGAACTAGGTCTTTCTCTGTGGTCTCCACAGGGGATTCAGACATCCTTTCGTCTTGGGAGATGCAAGACGAGCCTGCATTCAAGTCACTGCAGGGATATCCGGCCTTATTTCGAGTCAGGGCATTGCGGTGTCCATTCCACTTGAGTCCGCAAACTCAGGGTCCCTCTCACACACCTAGAGCTGAGAGAAGCCTCCTCTTGAGGTGCTTGTGGTAAGGTGGTGTTCCTCTGGAGTGGAAGCCAGGGACTAACCTCTCATCTCGAGTTGATTTTTGGTCCACGGAGCTCTTTCGTGTTGCTACAGTGACCTCAGGATCCCTCTAGCCTTGAAACAGTGTTCTTGGGGTTTCTCTGGAGTGCCACCAAGGAAATCAAGGCTCCTTTCATGTGTGATGTTCAACACGGAATTGCTCTGCACGCAGTGCGGGGGAATCGGGCCTCATATCGCGGCGAGGGGGAAGTCTCATGGTTTTTCTCGAGTTGCGGCGGGAACCTGGGGTATATTCTCGAGTTACGACGGGGATGGCCCTTCCACCCACGTGTTTGTTCAGCGACGTCAGGACTCCTGCCTAGTTGCGAGGGACAACTCGGGATTCTCCCCGAGGCTTGGCAGGGCAATTGGGACGCCTCTCCAGCTGAGGCGGGAGACCAACGGTCCCTTTCCACGGGCCACAGAAATCCTGGGACTCCTGTCAAGTTTCACGAGGAGTCAGGCATCGTCTCCTTTGGAGGCACTGATCTCCGCGTACCTCTGGAGTTTTCAACGGATGTGAGGCCTCCGGTCGTGATGAGGTGGGGAACTAGGTCTTTCTCTGTGGTCTCCACGGGGGATTCAGACATCCTTTCATCTTGGGAGATGGAAGACGAGCCTGCATTCAAGTCACTGCAGGGATATCCGGCCTTATTTCGAGTCAGGGCATCGCGGTGTCCATTCCACTTGAGGCCGCAAACTCAGGGTCCCTCTCACATATCAAGAGCTGAGAGAAGCCTCCTCTTGAGGTGCTTGTGCTAAGGTGGTATTCCTCTGGAGTCGAAGCCAGGGACTAACCTCTCATCTCGAGTTGATTTTTGGTCCACGGAGCTCTTTCGTGTTGCTACAGTGACCTCAGGATCCCTCTAGCCTTGAAACAGTGTTCTTGGGGTTTCTCTGGAGTGCCATCAAGGAAATCAAGGCTCCTTTCATGTGTGATGTGCAACACGGAATTGCTCTGCACGCAGTGCAGGGGAATCGGGCCTCATCTCGCGGCGAGGGGGAAGTCTCATGGTTTTTCTCAAGTTGCGGCGGGAACCTGGGGTATATTCTCGAGTTACGACGGGGATGGCCCTTCCACCCACGTGTTTCTTCAGCGACGACAGGACTCCTGCCTAGTTGCGAGGGACAACTCGGGATTCTCCCCGAGGCTTGGCAGGGCAATTGGGACGCCTCTCCAGCTGAGGCGGGAGACCAAGGGTCCTTTTCCACGTGCCACAGGAATCCTGAGACTCCTGTCAAGTTTCACGAGGAGTCAGGCATCGTCTCCTTTGGAGGCACTGATCTCCGCGTACCTCTGGCGTTTTCAAAGGATGTGAGGCCTCCGGTCGCGATGAGGTGGGGAACTAGGTCTTTCTCTGTGGTCTCCACAGGGGATTCAGACATCCTTTCATCTTGGGAGATGCAAGACGAGCCTGCATTCAAGTCACTGCAGGGATATCCGGCCTTATTTCGAGTCAGGGCATCGCGGTGTCCATTCCACTTGAGGCCGCAAACTCAGCACATAGCTAGAGCTGAGAGAAGCCTCCTCTTGACGTGCTTGTGGTAAGGTGGTATTCCTCTGGAGTCGAAGCCAGGGACTAACCTCTCATCTCGAGTTGATTTTTGGTCCACGGAGCTCTTTCGTGTTGCTACAGTGACCTCAGGATCCCTCTAGCCTTGAAACAGTGTTCTTGGGTTTCTCTGGAGTGCCATCAAGGAAATTAAGGCTCCTTTCATGTGTGATGTGCAACACGGAATTGCTCTGCACGCAATGCAGGGGAATCGGGCCTCATCTCAAGGCGAGGGGGAAGTCTCATGGTTTTTCTCGAGTTGCGGCGGGAACCTGGGGTATATTCTCGAGTTACGACGGGGATGGCCCTTCCTCCCACGTGTTTGTTCAGCGACGTCAGGACTCCTGCCTAGTTGCGAGGGACAACTTGGGATTCTCCTCGAGGCTTGGCAGGGCAATTGGGACGCCTCTCCAGCTGAGGCGGGAGACCAAGGGTCCCTTTCCACGTGCCACAGGAATCCTGGGACTCCTATCAAGTTTCAAGAGGAGTCAGGCATCGTCTCCTTTGGAGGCACTGATCTCCGCGTACCTCTGGAGTTTTCAAAGGATGTGAGGCCTCCGGTCGCGATGAGGTGGGGGACTAGGTCTTTCTCTGTTGTCTCCACAGGGGATTCAGACATCCTTTCATCTTGCGAGATGCAAGACGAGCCTGCATTCAATCACTGCAGGGATATCCGGCCTTATTTCGAGTCAGGGCATCGCGGTGTCCATTCCTCTTGAGGCCGCAAACTCAGGGTCCCTCTCACATACCTAGAGCTGAGAGAAGCCTCCTCTTGAGGTGCTTGTGGTAAGGTGGTATTCCTCTGGAGTCGAAGCCAGGGACTAACCTCTCATCTCGAGTTGATTCTTGGTCCACGGAGCTCTTTCGTGTTGCTACAGTGACCTCAGGATCCCTCTAGCCTTGAAACAGTGTTCTTGGGGTTTCTCTGGAGTGCCATCAAGGAAATCAAGGCTCCTTTCATGTGTGATGTGCAACACGGAATTGCTCTGCACGCAGTGCAGGGGAATCGGGCCTCATCTCACGGCGAGGGGGAAGTCTCATGGTTTTTCTCGAGTTGCGGCGGGAACTTGGGGTATATTCTCGAGTTACGACGGGGATATCCCTTCCACCCACTTGTTTGTTCAGCGACGTCAGGACAACTGCCTAGTTTCGAGGGACAACTCGGGATTCTCCTCGAGGCTTGGCAGGGCAATTGGGACGCCTCGCGAGCTGAGGCGGGACACCAAGGGTCCCTTTCCACGTGCCACAGGAATCCTGGGACTCCTATCAAGTTTCACGAGGAGTCAGGCATCGTCTCCTTTGGAGGCACTGATCTCCGCGTACCTCTCGAGTTTTCAAAGGATGTGAGGCCTCCGGTCGCGATGAGGTGGGTGACTAGGTCTTTCTCTGTGGTCTCCACAGGGGATTCAGACATAATTTCATCTTGGGAGATGCAAGACGAGCCTGCATTCAAGTCACTGCAGGGATATCCGGCCTTATTTCGAGTCAGGGCATCGCGGTGTCCATTCCACTTTAGGCTGCAAATTAAGGGTCCCTCTCACATACCTAGAGCTGAGAGAAGCCTCCTCTTGAGGTGCTTGTGTTAAGGTGGTATTCCTCTGGAGTCGAAGCCAGGGACTAACCTCTCATCTCGAGTTGATTTTTGGTCCACGGAGCTCTTTCGTGTTGCTACAGTGACCTCAGGATCCCTCTAGCCTTGAAACAGTGTTCTTGGGGTTACTCTGGAGTGCCATCAAGGAAATCAAGGCTCCTTTCATGTGTGATGTGCAACACGGAATTGCTCTGCACGCAGTGCAGGGGAATCGTGCCTCATCTCGCGACGAGGGGGAAGTCTCATGGTTTTTATCGAGTTGCGGCGGGGACCTGGGGTATGTTCTCGAGTTACGACGGGGATGGCCCTTCCACCCACGTGTTTGTTCAGCGATGGCAGGACTCCTGCCTAGTTGCGAGGGACAACTCGGGATTCTCCTCGAGGCTTGGCAGGGCAATTGGGACGCCTCTCCAGCTGAGGCGGGAGACCAAGGGTCCCTTTCCACGTGCCACAGGAATCCTGGGACTCCTATCAAGTTTCACGAGGAGTCAGGCATCGTCTTCTTTGGAGGCAGTGATTTCCGTGTACCTCTGGAGTTTTCAAAGGATGTGAGGCCTCCGGTCGCGATGAGGTGGGGAACTAGGTCTTTCTCGGTGGTCTCCACAGGGGATTCAGACATCCTTTCGTCTTGGGAGATGCAAGACGAGCCTGCATTCAAGTCACTGCAGGGATATCCGGCCTTATTTCGCGTCAGGGCATCGCAGTGTCCATTCCACTTGAGGCCGCAAAATCAGGGTCCCTCTCACATACCTAGAGCTGAGAGAAGCCTCCTCTTGAGGTGCTTGTGGTAAGGTGGTATTCCTCTGGAGTTGAAGCCAGGGACTAACCTCTCATCTCGAGTTGATTCTTGGTCCACGGAGCTCTTTCGTGTTGCTACAGTGACCTCAGGATCCCTCTAGCCTTGAAACAGAGTTCTTGGGGTTTCTCTGGAGTGCCATCAAGGAAATCAAGGCTCCTTTCATGTGTGATGTGCAAGACGGAATTGCTCTGCACGCAGTGCAGGGGAATCGGGCCTTATCCTGCGGTGAGGGGGAAGTCTCATGGTTTTTCTCGAGTTGCGGCGGGAACCTGCGGTATATTCTCGAGTTACGACGGGGATGGCCCTTCCACGCACGTGTTTGTTCAGCGACGTCAGGACTCCTGCCTAGTTGCGAGGGACAACTCGGGATTCTCCTCGAGGCTTGGCAGGGCCATTGGGATGCCTCTCCAGCTGAGGCGGGAGATCAAGGGTCCCTTTCCACGTGCCACAGGAATCCTGGGACTCCTATCAAGTTTCACGAGGAGTCAGGCATCGTCTCCTTTGGAGGCACTGATCTCCGCGAACCTCTGGAGTTGTCAAAGGATATGAGGCCTCCGGTCGCGATGAGGTGGGGAACTAGGTCTTTCTCTGTGGTCTACACAGGTGATTCAGACATCCTTTCATATTGGGAGATGCAAGACGAGCCTGCATTCAAGTCACTGCAGGGATATCCGGCCTGATTTCGAGTCAGGGCATCGTGGTGTCCATTCCACTTGAGGCCGCAAAATCAGGGTCCCTCTCACATACCTAGAGCTGAGAGAAGCCTCCTCTTGAGGTGCTTGTGGTAAGGTGGTATTCCTCTGGAGTCGAAGCCAGGGACTAACCTCTCATCTCGAGTTGATTTTTGGTCCACGGAGCTCTTTCGTGTTGATACAGTGACCTCAGGATGCCTCTATCATTGAAACAGTGTTCTTGGGGTTTCTCTGGAGTGCCATCAAGGAAATCAAGGCTCCTTTCATGTGTGATGTGCAACACGGAATTGCTCTGCACGCAGTGCAGGTGAATCGGGCCTCATCTCGGGGCGAGGGGGAAGTCTCATGGTTTTTCTCGAGTTGCGGCGGGAACCTGGGGTATATTCTCGAGTTACGACGGGGATGGCCCTTCCACACACGTGTTTGTTCAGCGACGTCAGGACTCCTGCCTAGTTGCGACGGACAACTCGGGATTCTCCTCGAGGCTTGGCAGGGCAATTGGGACGCCTCTCCAGCTGAGGCGGGAGACCAAGGGTCCCTTTCCACGTGCCACAGGAATCCTGGGACTCCTATCAAGTTTCACGATGAGTCAGGCATCGTCTCCTTTGGAGGCACTGATCTCCGCGTACCTCTGAAGTTTTCAAAGGATGTGAGGCCTCCGGTCGCCATGAGGTGGGGAACTAGGTCTTTCTCTGTGGTCTCCACAGGAGATTCAGACATCCTTTCGTCTTGGGAGATGCAAGACGAGCCTGCATTCAAGTCACTGCAGGGATATCCGGCCTTATTTCGAGTCAGGGCATCACGGTGTCCATTCCACTTGAGGCCGCAAACTCAGGGTCCCTCTCACATAGCTAGAGCTGAGAGAAGCCTCCTCTTGAGGTGCTTGTGGTAAGGTGGTATTCCTCTGGAGTCGAATCCAGGGACTAACCTCTCATCTCGAGTTGATCTTTGGTCCATGGAGCTCTTTCGTGTTGCTACAGTGACCTCAGGATCCCTCTAGCCTTGAAACAGTGTTCTTGGGGTTTCTCTGGAGTGCCATCAAGAAAATTAAGGCTCCTTTCATGTGTGATGTGCAACACGGAATTGCTCTGCACGCAGTGCAGGGGAATCGGGCCTGATCTCGCGGCGAGGGGGAAGTCTCATGGTTTTTCTTGAGTTGCGGCGGGAACCTGGGGTATATTCTCGAGTTACGACGGGGATGGCCCTTCCACACACGTGTTTGTTCAGCGACGTCAGGACTCCTGCCTAGTTGCGACGGACAACTCGGGATTCTCCTCGAGGCTTGGCAGGGCAATTGGGACGCCTCTCCAGCTGAGGCGGGAGACCAAGGGTCCCTTTCCACGTGCCACAGGAATCCTGGGACTCCTATCAAGTTTCACGAAGAGTCAGGCATCGTCTCCTTTGGAGGCACTGATCTCCGCGTACCTCTGGAGTTTTCAAAGGATGTGAGGCCTCCGGTCGCCATGAGGTGGGGAACTAGGTCTTTCTCTGTGGTCTCCACAGGGGATTCAGACATCCTTTCATCTTTGGAGATGCAAGACGAGCCTGCATTCAAGTCACTGCAGGGATATCCGGCCTTATTTCACGGCAGGGCATCCCAGTGTCCATTCCACTTGAGGCCGCAAACTCAGGGTCCCTCTCACATACCTAGAGCTGAGAGAAGCCTCCTCTTGAGGTGCTTGTGGTAAGGTGGTATTCCTCTGGAGTCGAAGTTAGGGACTAACCTCTCATCTCGAGTTGATTCTTGGTCCATGGAGCTCTTTCGTGTTGCTACAGTGACCTCAGCATCCCTCTAGCCTTGAAACAGTGTTCTTGGGGTCTCTCTGGAGTGCCATCAAGGAAATCAAGGCTCCTTTCATGTGTGATGTGCAACACGGAATTTCTCTGCACGCAGTGCAGGGGAATCGGGCCTCATCTCGCGGTGAGGGGGAAGTCTCATGGTTTTTTTCGAGTTGCGGCGGGAACCTGGGGTATATTCTCGAGTTACGACGGGGATGGCCCTTCCACCCACTTGTTTGTTCAGCGACGTCAGGACTCCTGCGTAGTTGCGAGGGACAACTCGGGATTCTCCTCGAGGCTTGGCAGGGCAATTGGGACGGCTCTCCAGCTGAGGCGGGAGACCAAGGGTCCCTTTCCATGTGCCACAGGAATCCTGGGACTCCTATCAAGTTTCACGAGGAGTCAGGCATCGTCTCCTATGGAGGCACTGAAATCCGCGTAATTCTGGAGTTTTCAAAGGATGTGAGGCCTCCGGTCGCCTTGAGGTGGGGAACTAGGTCTTTCTCTGTGGCCTCCACAGGGGATTCAGACATCCTTTCATCTTGGGAGATGCAAGACGAGCCTGCATTCAAGTCACTGCAGGGATATCCGGCCTTATTTCGAGTCAGGGCATCGCGGTGTCCATTCCACTTGAGGCCGCAAACTCAGGGTCCCTCTCACATACCTAGAGTTGAGAGAAGCCTCCTCTTGAGATGCTTGTGGTAAGGTGGTATTCCTCTGGAGTCGAAGCCAGGGACTAACCTCTCATCTCGAGTTGATTTTTGGTCCACGGAGCTCTTTCGTGTTGCTACAGTGACCTCAGGATCCCTCTAGCCTTGAAACAGTGTTCTTGGGGTTTCTCTGGAGTGCCATCAAGGAAATCAAGGCTCCTTTCATGTGTGATGTGCAACACGGAATTGCTCTGCACGCAGTGCAGGGGAATCGTGCCTCATCTCGCGGCGAGGGGGAAGTCTCATGTTTTTCTCGAGTTGCGGCGGGAACCTGGGGTATATTCTCGAGTTACGACGGGGATGGCCCTTCCACCCACGTGTTTGTTCAGCGACGTCAGGACTCCTGCGTAGTTGCGAGGGACAACTCGGGATTCTCCTCGAGGCTTGGCAGGGCAATTGGGACGCCTCTCCAGCTGAGGCAGGAGACCATGGGTCCCTTTCCACGTGCCACAGGAATCCTGGGGCTCATATCAAGTTTCACGAGGAGTCAGGCATCGTCTCCTTTGGAGGCACTGATCTCCGCGTACCTCTGGAGTTTTCAAAGGATGTGAGGCATCCGGTCGCGATGAGGTGGGGAACTAGGTCTTTTTCTTTGGTCTCCACAGGGGATTCGGACATCCTTTCGTCTTGGGAGATGCAAGACGAGCCGGCATTCAAGTCACTGCAGGCATATCCGGCCTTATTTCGAGTCAGGGAATCGCGGTGTCCATTCCACTTGAGGCCGCAAACTCAGCACATAGCTAGAGCTGAGAGAAGCCTCCTCTTGAGGTGCTTGTGGTAAGGTGGTATTCCTTTGGAGTCGAAGCCAGGGACTAACCTCTCATCTCGAGTTGATTGTTAGTCCACTGAGCTCTTTCGTGTTGCTACAGTGACCTCAGGACACCTCTAGCCTTGAAACAGTGTTCTTGGGGTTTCTCTGGAGTGCCATCAAGGAAATCAAGGCTCCTTTCATGTGTGATGTGCAACACGGAATTGCTCTGCACTCAGTGCAGGGGAATCGGGCCTCATATCGCGGCGAGGGGGAAGTCTCATGGTTTTTCTCGAGTTGCGGCGGGAACCTGGGGTATATTCTCGAGTTACGACGGGGATGGCCCTTCCAACCACGTGTTTGTTCAGCGACGGCAGGACTCCTGCCTAGTTGCGACGGACAACTCGGGATTCTCCTCGAGGCTTGGCAGGGCAATTGGGACGCCTCTCCAGCTGAGGTGGGAGACCAAGGGTCCCTTTCCACGTGCACAGGAATCCTGGGACTCCTATCAAGTTTCACAAGGAGTCAGGCATCGTCTCCTTTGGAGGCACTGATCTCCGCGTACCTGTGGAGTTTTCAACGGATGTGAGGCCTCCGGTTGCGATGAGGTGGGGAACTAGGTCTTTCTCTGTGGTCTACACAGGTGCTTCAGACATCCTTTCATCTTGGGAGATGCAAGACGAGCCTGCATTCAAGTCACTGCAGGGATATTCAGCCTTATTTCGAGTCAGGGCATCGCGGTGTTCATTCCACTTGAGGCCGCAAAATCAGGGTCCCTCTCACATACCTAGAGCTGAGAGAAGCCTCCTCTTGAGGTGCTTGTGGTAAGGTGGTATTCCTCTGGAGTTGAGCCAGGGACTAACCTCTCATCTCGAGTTGATTCTTGGTCCACGGAGCTCTTTCGTGTTGCTACAGTGACCTCAGGATCCCTCTAGCCTTGAAACAGTGTTCTTGGGGTTTCTCTGGAGTGCCATCAAGGAAATCAAGGCCCCTTTCATGTGTGATGTGCAGCACGGAATTGCTCTGCACGCAGTGCAGGGGAAACGGGCCTCATCTCGCGGCGAGGGGGAAGTCTCATGGTTTTTCTCGAGTTGCGGCGGGAACCTGGGGTATATTCTCGAGTTACGACGGGGATGGCCCTTCCACCCACTTGTTTGTTCAGCGACGTCAGGACTACTGCCTAGTTGCGAGGGACAACTCCGGATTCTCCTCGAGGCTTGGCAGGGCAATTGGGACGCCTCTCCAGCTGAGGCGGGAGACCAAAGGTCCCTTCCCACGTGCCACAGGAATCCTGGGACTCCTATCAAGTTTCACGAGGAGTCAGGCGTCGTCTCCTTTGGAGGCACTGATCTCCGCGTACCTCTGGAGTTTTCAAAGGATGTGAGGCCTCCGGTCGCGATGAGGTGGGGAACTAGGTCTTTCTCTGTGGTCTCCACAGGGGATTCAGACATCCTTTCGTCTTGGGAGATGCAAGACGAGCCTGCATTCAAGTCACTGAAGGGATATCCGGCCTTATTTCGAGTCAGGGCATCACGGTGTCCATTCCACTTGAGGCCGCAAACTCAGGGTCCCTCTCACATACCTAGAGCTGAGAGAAGCCTCCTCTTGAGGTGCTTGTGTTAAGGTGGTATTCCTCTGGAGTCGAAGCCAGGGACTAACCTCTCATCTCGAGTTGATTCTTGGTCCACGAAGCTCTTTCGTGTTGCTACAGTGACCTCAGGATCCCTCTA
Organism: Cervus elaphus; assembly: GCF_910594005.1. NCBI lineage: Eukaryota > Metazoa > Chordata > Mammalia > Artiodactyla > Cervidae > Cervus > Cervus elaphus. Next base: position 882,600 of record NC_057838.1, read on the forward strand.
GCCTTGAAAGAGTGTTCTTGGGGTTTCTCTGGAGTGCCATCAAGGAAATCAAGGCTCCTTTCATGTGTGATGTGCAAGACGGAATTGCTCTGCACGCAGTGCAGGGGAATCGGGCCTCATCTCGCGGCGAGGGGGAAGTCTCATGGTTTTTCTCGAGTTGCGGCGGGAACCTGGGGTATATTCTCGAGTTACGACGGGGATGGCCCTTCCACCCACGTGTTTGTTCAGCGACGTGAGGACTCCTGCCTAGTTTCGAGGGACAACTCGGGATTCTCCTCGAGGCTTGGCAGGGCAATTGGGACGCCTCTCCAGCTGAGGCGGGAGACCAACGGTCCCTTTCCACGGGCCACAGAAATCCTGGGACTCCTGTCAAGTTTCACGAGGAGTCAGGCATCGTCTCCTTTGGAGGCACTGATCTCCGCGTACCTCTGGAGTTTTCAACGGATGTGAGGCCTCCGGTCGTGATGAGGTGGGGAACTAGGTCTTTCTCTGTGGTCTCCACGGGGGATTCAGACATCCTTTCATCTTGGGAGATGGAAGACGAGCCTGCATTCAAGTCACTGCAGGGATATCCGGCCTTATTTCGAGTCAGGGCATCGCGGTGTCCATTCCACTTGAGGCCGCAAACTCAGGGTCCCTCTCACATATCAAGAGCTGAGAGAAGCCTCCTCTTGAGGTGCTTGTGCTAAGGTGGTATTCCTCTGGAGTCGAAGCCAGGGACTAACCTCTCATCTCGAGTTGATTTTTGGTCCACGGAGCTCTTTCGTGTTGCTACAGTGACCTCAGGATCCCTCTAGCCTTGAAACAGTGTTCTTGGGGTTTCTCTGGAGTGCCATCAAGGAAATCAAGGCTCCTTTCATGTGTGATGTGCAACACGGAATTGCTCTGCACGCAGTGCAGGGGAATCGGGCCTCATCTCGCGGCGAGGGGGAAGTCTCATGGTTTTTCTCAAGTTGCGGCGGGAACCTGGGGTATATTCTCGAGTTACGACGGGGATGGCCCTTCCACCCACGTGTTTCTTCAGCGACGACAGGACTCCTGCCTAGTTGCGAGGGACAACTCGGGATTCTCCCCGAGGCTTGGCAGGGCAATTGGGACGCCTCTCCAGCTGAGGCGGGAGACCAAGGGTCCTTTTCCACGTGCCACAGGAATCCTGAGACTCCTGTCAAGTTTCACGAGGAGTCAGGCATCGTCTCCTTTGGAGGCACTGATCTCCGCGTACCTCTGGCGTTTTCAAAGGATGTGAGGCCTCCGGTCGCGATGAGGTGGGGAACTAGGTCTTTCTCTGTGGTCTCCACAGGGGATTCAGACATCCTTTCATCTTGGGAGATGCAAGACGAGCCTGCATTCAAGTCACTGCAGGGATATCCGGCCTTATTTCGAGTCAGGGCATCGCGGTGTCCATTCCACTTGAGGCCGCAAACTCAGCACATAGCTAGAGCTGAGAGAAGCCTCCTCTTGACGTGCTTGTGGTAAGGTGGTATTCCTCTGGAGTCGAAGCCAGGGACTAACCTCTCATCTCGAGTTGATTTTTGGTCCACGGAGCTCTTTCGTGTTGCTACAGTGACCTCAGGATCCCTCTAGCCTTGAAACAGTGTTCTTGGGTTTCTCTGGAGTGCCATCAAGGAAATTAAGGCTCCTTTCATGTGTGATGTGCAACACGGAATTGCTCTGCACGCAATGCAGGGGAATCGGGCCTCATCTCAAGGCGAGGGGGAAGTCTCATGGTTTTTCTCGAGTTGCGGCGGGAACCTGGGGTATATTCTCGAGTTACGACGGGGATGGCCCTTCCTCCCACGTGTTTGTTCAGCGACGTCAGGACTCCTGCCTAGTTGCGAGGGACAACTTGGGATTCTCCTCGAGGCTTGGCAGGGCAATTGGGACGCCTCTCCAGCTGAGGCGGGAGACCAAGGGTCCCTTTCCACGTGCCACAGGAATCCTGGGACTCCTATCAAGTTTCAAGAGGAGTCAGGCATCGTCTCCTTTGGAGGCACTGATCTCCGCGTACCTCTGGAGTTTTCAAAGGATGTGAGGCCTCCGGTCGCGATGAGGTGGGGGACTAGGTCTTTCTCTGTTGTCTCCACAGGGGATTCAGACATCCTTTCATCTTGCGAGATGCAAGACGAGCCTGCATTCAATCACTGCAGGGATATCCGGCCTTATTTCGAGTCAGGGCATCGCGGTGTCCATTCCTCTTGAGGCCGCAAACTCAGGGTCCCTCTCACATACCTAGAGCTGAGAGAAGCCTCCTCTTGAGGTGCTTGTGGTAAGGTGGTATTCCTCTGGAGTCGAAGCCAGGGACTAACCTCTCATCTCGAGTTGATTCTTGGTCCACGGAGCTCTTTCGTGTTGCTACAGTGACCTCAGGATCCCTCTAGCCTTGAAACAGTGTTCTTGGGGTTTCTCTGGAGTGCCATCAAGGAAATCAAGGCTCCTTTCATGTGTGATGTGCAACACGGAATTGCTCTGCACGCAGTGCAGGGGAATCGGGCCTCATCTCACGGCGAGGGGGAAGTCTCATGGTTTTTCTCGAGTTGCGGCGGGAACTTGGGGTATATTCTCGAGTTACGACGGGGATATCCCTTTCACCCACTTGTTTGTTCAGCGACGTCAGGACAACTGCCTAGTTTCGAGGGACAACTCGGGATTCTCCTCGAGGCTTGGCAGGGCAATTGGGACGCCTCGCGAGCTGAGGCGGGACACCAAGGGTCCCTTTCCACGTGCCACAGGAATCCTGGGACTCCTATCAAGTTTCACGAGGAGTCAGGCATCGTCTCCTTTGGAGGCACTGATCTCCGCGTACCTCTCGAGTTTTCAAAGGATGTGAGGCCTCCGGTCGCGATGAGGTGGGTGACTAGGTCTTTCTCTGTGGTCTCCACAGGGGATTCAGACATAATTTCATCTTGGGAGATGCAAGACGAGCCTGCATTCAAGTCACTGCAGGGATATCCGGCCTTATTTCGAGTCAGGGCATCGCGGTGTCCATTCCACTTTAGGCTGCAAATTAAGGGTCCCTCTCACATACCTAGAGCTGAGAGAAGCCTCCTCTTGAGGTGCTTGTGTTAAGGTGGTATTCCTCTGGAGTCGAAGCCAGGGACTAACCTCTCATCTCGAGTTGATTTTTGGTCCACGGAGCTCTTTCGTGTTGCTACAGTGACCTCAGGATCCCTCTAGCCTTGAAACAGTGTTCTTGGGGTTACTCTGGAGTGCCATCAAGGAAATCAAGGCTCCTTTCATGTGTGATGTGCAACACGGAATTGCTCTGCACGCAGTGCAGGGGAATCGTGCCTCATCTCGCGACGAGGGGGAAGTCTCATGGTTTTTATCGAGTTGCGGCGGGGACCTGGGGTATGTTCTCGAGTTACGACGGGGATGGCCCTTCCACCCACGTGTTTGTTCAGCGATGGCAGGACTCCTGCCTAGTTGCGAGGGACAACTCGGGATTCTCCTCGAGGCTTGGCAGGGCAATTGGGACGCCTCTCCAGCTGAGGCGGGAGACCAAGGGTCCCTTTCCACGTGCCACAGGAATCCTGGGACTCCTATCAAGTTTCACGAGGAGTCAGGCATCGTCTTCTTTGGAGGCAGTGATTTCCGTGTACCTCTGGAGTTTTCAAAGGATGTGAGGCCTCCGGTCGCGATGAGGTGGGGAACTAGGTCTTTCTCGGTGGTCTCCACAGGGGATTCAGACATCCTTTCGTCTTGGGAGATGCAAGACGAGCCTGCATTCAAGTCACTGCAGGGATATCCGGCCTTATTTCGCGTCAGGGCATCGCAGTGTCCATTCCACTTGAGGCCGCAAAATCAGGGTCCCTCTCACATACCTAGAGCTGAGAGAAGCCTCCTCTTGAGGTGCTTGTGGTAAGGTGGTATTCCTCTGGAGTTGAAGCCAGGGACTAACCTCTCATCTCGAGTTGATTCTTGGTCCACGGAGCTCTTTCGTGTTGCTACAGTGACCTCAGGATCCCTCTAGCCTTGAAACAGAGTTCTTGGGGTTTCTCTGGAGTGCCATCAAGGAAATCAAGGCTCCTTTCATGTGTGATGTGCAAGACGGAATTGCTCTGCACGCAGTGCAGGGGAATCGGGCCTTATCCTGCGGTGAGGGGGAAGTCTCATGGTTTTTCTCGAGTTGCGGCGGGAACCTGCGGTATATTCTCGAGTTACGACGGGGATGGCCCTTCCACGCACGTGTTTGTTCAGCGACGTCAGGACTCCTGCCTAGTTGCGAGGGACAACTCGGGATTCTCCTCGAGGCTTGGCAGGGCCATTGGGATGCCTCTCCAGCTGAGGCGGGAGATCAAGGGTCCCTTTCCACGTGCCACAGGAATCCTGGGACTCCTATCAAGTTTCACGAGGAGTCAGGCATCGTCTCCTTTGGAGGCACTGATCTCCGCGAACCTCTGGAGTTGTCAAAGGATATGAGGCCTCCGGTCGCGATGAGGTGGGGAACTAGGTCTTTCTCTGTGGTCTACACAGGTGATTCAGACATCCTTTCATATTGGGAGATGCAAGACGAGCCTGCATTCAAGTCACTGCAGGGATATCCGGCCTGATTTCGAGTCAGGGCATCGTGGTGTCCATTCCACTTGAGGCCGCAAAATCAGGGTCCCTCTCACATACCTAGAGCTGAGAGAAGCCTCCTCTTGAGGTGCTTGTGGTAAGGTGGTATTCCTCTGGAGTCGAAGCCAGGGACTAACCTCTCATCTCGAGTTGATTTTTGGTCCACGGAGCTCTTTCGTGTTGATACAGTGACCTCAGGATGCCTCTATCATTGAAACAGTGTTCTTGGGGTTTCTCTGGAGTGCCATCAAGGAAATCAAGGCTCCTTTCATGTGTGATGTGCAACACGGAATTGCTCTGCACGCAGTGCAGGTGAATCGGGCCTCATCTCGGGGCGAGGGGGAAGTCTCATGGTTTTTCTCGAGTTGCGGCGGGAACCTGGGGTATATTCTCGAGTTACGACGGGGATGGCCCTTCCACACACGTGTCTGTTCAGCGACGTCAGGACTCCTGCCTAGTTGCGACGGACAACTCGGGATTCTCCTCGAGGCTTGGCAGGGCAATTGGGACGCCTCTCCAGCTGAGGCGGGAGACCAAGGGTCCCTTTCCACGTGCCACAGGAATCCTGGGACTCCTATCAAGTTTCACGATGAGTCAGGCATCGTCTCCTTTGGAGGCACTGATCTCCGCGTACCTCTGAAGTTTTCAAAGGATGTGAGGCCTCCGGTCGCCATGAGGTGGGGAACTAGGTCTTTCTCTGTGGTCTCCACAGGAGATTCAGACATCCTTTCGTCTTGGGAGATGCAAGACGAGCCTGCATTCAAGTCACTGCAGGGATATCCGGCCTTATTTCGAGTCAGGGCATCACGGTGTCCATTCCACTTGAGGCCGCAAACTCAGGGTCCCTCTCACATAGCTAGAGCTGAGAGAAGCCTCCTCTTGAGGTGCTTGTGGTAAGGTGGTATTCCTCTGGAGTCGAATCCAGGGACTAACCTCTCATCTCGAGTTGATCTTTGGTCCATGGAGCTCTTTCGTGTTGCTACAGTGACCTCAGGATCCCTCTAGCCTTGAAACAGTGTTCTTGGGGTTTCTCTGGAGTGCCATCAAGAAAATTAAGGCTCCTTTCATGTGTGATGTGCAACACGGAATTGCTCTGCACGCAGTGCAGGGGAATCGGGCCTGATCTCGCGGCGAGGGGGAAGTCTCATGGTTTTTCTTGAGTTGCGGCGGGAACCTGGGGTATATTCTCGAGTTACGACGGGGATGGCCCTTCCACACACGTGTTTGTTCAGCGACGTCAGGACTCCTGCCTAGTTGCGACGGACAACTCGGGATTCTCCTCGAGGCTTGGCAGGGCAATTGGGACGCCTCTCCAGCTGAGGCGGGAGACCAAGGGTCCCTTTCCACGTGCCACAGGAATCCTGGGACTCCTATCAAGTTTCACGAAGAGTCAGGCATCGTCTCCTTTGGAGGCACTGATCTCCGCGTACCTCTGGAGTTTTCAAAGGATGTGAGGCCTCCGGTCGCCATGAGGTGGGGAACTAGGTCTTTCTCTGTGGTCTCCACAGGGGATTCAGACATCCTTTCATCTTTGGAGATGCAAGACGAGCCTGCATTCAAGTCACTGCAGGGATATCCGGCCTTATTTCACGGCAGGGCATCCCAGTGTCCATTCCACTTGAGGCCGCAAACTCAGGGTCCCTCTCACATACCTAGAGCTGAGAGAAGCCTCCTCTTGAGGTGCTTGTGGTAAGGTGGTATTCCTCTGGAGTCGAAGTTAGGGACTAACCTCTCATCTCGAGTTGATTCTTGGTCCATGGAGCTCTTTCGTGTTGCTACAGTGACCTCAGCATCCCTCTAGCCTTGAAACAGTGTTCTTGGGGTCTCTCTGGAGTGCCATCAAGGAAATCAAGGCTCCTTTCATGTGTGATGTGCAACACGGAATTTCTCTGCACGCAGTGCAGGGGAATCGGGCCTCATCTCGCGGTGAGGGGGAAGTCTCATGGTTTTTTTCGAGTTGCGGCGGGAACCTGGGGTATATTCTCGAGTTACGACGGGGATGGCCCTTCCACCCACTTGTTTGTTCAGCGACGTCAGGACTCCTGCGTAGTTGCGAGGGACAACTCGGGATTCTCCTCGAGGCTTGGCAGGGCAATTGGGACGGCTCTCCAGCTGAGGCGGGAGACCAAGGGTCCCTTTCCATGTGCCACAGGAATCCTGGGACTCCTATCAAGTTTCACGAGGAGTCAGGCATCGTCTCCTATGGAGGCACTGAAATCCGCGTAATTCTGGAGTTTTCAAAGGATGTGAGGCCTCCGGTCGCCTTGAGGTGGGGAACTAGGTCTTTCTCTGTGGCCTCCACAGGGGATTCAGACATCCTTTCATCTTGGGAGATGCAAGACGAGCCTGCATTCAAGTCACTGCAGGGATATCCGGCCTTATTTCGAGTCAGGGCATCGCGGTGTCCATTCCACTTGAGGCCGCAAACTCAGGGTCCCTCTCACATACCTAGAGTTGAGAGAAGCCTCCTCTTGAGATGCTTGTGGTAAGGTGGTATTCCTCTGGAGTCGAAGCCAGGGACTAACCTCTCATCTCGAGTTGATTTTTGGTCCACGGAGCTCTTTCGTGTTGCTACAGTGACCTCAGGATCCCTCTAGCCTTGAAACAGTGTTCTTGGGGTTTCTCTGGAGTGCCATCAAGGAAATCAAGGCTCCTTTCATGTGTGATGTGCAACACGGAATTGCTCTGCACGCAGTGCAGGGGAATCGTGCCTCATCTCGCGGCGAGGGGGAAGTCTCATGTTTTTCTCGAGTTGCGGCGGGAACCTGGGGTATATTCTCGAGTTACGACGGGGATGGCCCTTCCACCCACGTGTTTGTTCAGCGACGTCAGGACTCCTGCGTAGTTGCGAGGGACAACTCGGGATTCTCCTCGAGGCTTGGCAGGGCAATTGGGACGCCTCTCCAGCTGAGGCAGGAGACCATGGGTCCCTTTCCACGTGCCACAGGAATCCTGGGGCTCATATCAAGTTTCACGAGGAGTCAGGCATCGTCTCCTTTGGAGGCACTGATCTCCGCGTACCTCTGTAGTTTTCAAAGGATGTGAGGCATCCGGTCGCGATGAGGTGGGGAACTAGGTCTTTTTCTTTGGTCTCCACAGGGGATTCGGACATCCTTTCGTCTTGGGAGATGCAAGACGAGCCGGCATTCAAGTCACTGCAGGCATATCCGGCCTTATTTCGAGTCAGGGAATCGCGGTGTCCATTCCACTTGAGGCCGCAAACTCAGCACATAGCTAGAGCTGAGAGAAGCCTCCTCTTGAGGTGCTTGTGGTAAGGTGGTATTCCTTTGGAGTCGAAGCCAGGGACTAACCTCTCATCTCGAGTTGATTGTTAGTCCACTGAGCTCTTTCGTGTTGCTACAGTGACCTCAGGACACCTCTAGCCTTGAAACAGTGTTCTTGGGGTTTCTCTGGAGTGCCATCAAGGAAATCAAGGCTCCTTTCATGTGTGATGTGCAACACGGAATTGCTCTGCACTCAGTGCAGGGGAATCGGGCCTCATATCGCGGCGAGGGGGAAGTCTCATGGTTTTTCTCGAGTTGCGGCGGGAACCTGGGGTATATTCTCGAGTTACGACGGGGATGGCCCTTCCAACCACGTGTTTGTTCAGCGACGGCAGGACTCCTGCCTAGTTGCGACGGACAACTCGGGATTCTCCTCGAGGCTTGGCAGGGCAATTGGGACGCCTCTCCAGCTGAGGTGGGAGACCAAGGGTCCCTTTCCACGTGCACAGGAATCCTGGGACTCCTATCAAGTTTCACAAGGAGTCAGGCATCGTCTCCTTTGGAGGCACTGATCTCCGCGTACCTGTGGAGTTTTCAAAGGATGTGAGGCCTCCGGTTGCGATGAGGTGGGGAACTAGGTCTTTCTCTGTGGTCTACACAGGTGCTTCAGACATCCTTTCATCTTGGGAGATGCAAGACGAGCCTGCATTCAAGTCACTGCAGGGATATTCAGCCTTATTTCGAGTCAGGGCATCGCGGTGTTCATTCCACTTGAGGCCGCAAAATCAGGGTCCCTCTCACATACCTAGAGCTGAGAGAAGCCTCCTCTTGAGGTGCTTGTGGTAAGGTGGTATTCCTCTGGAGTTGAGCCAGGGACTAACCTCTCATCTCGAGTTGATTCTTGGTCCACGGAGCTCTTTCGTGTTGCTACAGTGACCTCAGGATCCCTCTAGCCTTGAAACAGTGTTCTTGGGGTTTCTCTGGAGTGCCATCAAGGAAATCAAGGCCCCTTTCATGTGTGATGTGCAGCACGGAATTGCTCTGCACGCAGTGCAGGGGAAACGGGCCTCATCTCGCGGCGAGGGGGAAGTCTCATGGTTTTTCTCGAGTTGCGGCGGGAACCTGGGGTATATTCTCGAGTTACGACGGGGATGGCCCTTCCACCCACTTGTTTGTTCAGCGACGTCAGGACTACTGCCTAGTTGCGAGGGACAACTCGGGATTCTCCTCGAGGCTTGGCAGGGCAATTGGGACGCCTCTCCAGCTGAGGCGGGAGACCAAAGGTCCCTTCCCACGTGCCACAGGAATCCTGGGACTCCTATCAAGTTTCACGAGGAGTCAGGCGTCGTCTCCTTTGGAGGCACTGATCTCCGCGTACCTCTGGAGTTTTCAAAGGATGTGAGGCCTCCGGTCGCGATGAGGTGGGGAACTAGGTCTTTCTCTGTGGTCTCCACAGGGGATTCAGACATCCTTTCGTCTTGGGAGATGCAAGACGAGCCTGCATTCAAGTCACTGAAGGGATATCCGGCCTTATTTCGAGTCAGGGCATCACGGTGTCCATTCCACTTGAGGCCGCAAACTCAGGGTCCCTCTCACATACCTAGAGCTGAGAGAAGCCTCCTCTTGAGGTGCTTGTGTTAAGGTGGTATTCCTCTGGAGTCGAAGCCAGGGACTAACCTCTCATCTCGAGTTGATTCTTGGTCCACGAAGCTCTTTCGTGTTGCTACAGTGACCTCAGGATCCCTCTAGCCTTGAAAGAGTGTTCTTGGGGTTTCTCTGGAGTGCCATCAAGGAAATCAAGGCTCCTTTCATGTGTGATGTGCAAGACGGAATTGCTCTGCACGCAGTGCAGGGGAATCGGGCCTCATCTCGCGGCGAGGGGGAAGTCTCATGGTTTTTCTCGAGTTGCGGCGGGAACCTGGGGTATATTCTCGAGTTACGACGGGGATGGCCCTTCCACCCACGTGTTTGTTCAGCGACGTGAGGACTCCTGCCTAGTTTCGAGGGACAACTCGGGATTCTCCTCGAGGCTTGGCAGGGCAATTGGGACGCCTCTCCAGCTGAGGCGGGAGACCAAGGGTTCCTTTCCACGTGCCACAGCAATTCTGGGACGCCTATCAAGTTTCACGAGGAGTCAGGCATCGTCTCCTTTGGAGGCACTGATCTCCGCGTACCTCTGGAGTTTTCAAAGGATGTGAGGCCTCAGGTCGCGATGAGGTGTGGAACTAGGTCTTTCTCTGTGGTCTCCACAGGGGATTCAGACATCCTTTCATCTTGGGAGATGCAAGACGAGCCTGCATTCAAGTCACTGCAGGGATATCCGGCCTTATTTCGAGTCAGGGCATCGCGGTGTCCATTCCACTTGAGGCCGCAAACTCAGGGTCCCTCTCACATACCTAGAGCTGAGAGAAGCCTCCTCTTGAGGTGCTTGTGTTAAGGTGGTATTCCTCTGGAGTCGAAGTTTGGGACTAACCTCTCATCTCGAGTTGATTCTTGGTCCATGGAGCTCTTTCGTGTTGCTACAGTGACCTCAGCATCCCTCTAGCCTTGAAACAGTGTTCTTGGGGTTTCTCTGGAGTGCCATCAAGGAAATCAAGGCTCCTTTCATATGTAATGTGCAACACGGAATTGCTCTGCACGCAGTGCAGGGGAATCGGGCCTCATCTCGCGATGAGGGGGAAGTCTCATGGTTTTTTTCGAGTTGCGGCGGGAACCTGGGGTATATTCTCGAGTTACGACGGGGATGGCCCTTCCACCCACTTGTTTGTTCAGCGACGTCAGGACTCCGGCCTAGTTGCGAGGGACAACTCGGGATTCTCCTCGAGGCTTGGCAGGGCAATTGGGACGCCTCTCCAGCTGAGGCGGGAGACCAAGGGTCCCTTTCCATGTGCCACAGGAATCCTGGGACTCCTATCAAGTTTCACGAGGAGTCAGGCATCGTCTCCTATGGAGGCACTGAAATCCGCGTAATTCTGGAGTTTTCAAAGAATGTGAGGCCTCCGGTCGCCTTGAGGTGGGGAACTAGGTCTTTCTCTGTGGTCTCCACAGGGGATTCAGACATCCTTTCATCTTGGGAGATGCAAGACGAGCCTGCATTCAAGTCACTGCAGGGATATCCGGCCTTATTTCGAGTCAGGGCATCGCGGTGTCCATTCCACTTGAGGCCGCAAACTCAGGGTCCCTCTCACATACCTAGAGTTGAGAGAAGCCTCCTCTTGAGATGCTTGTGGTAAGGTGGTATTCCTCTGGAGTCGAAGCCAGGGACTAACCTCTCATCTCGAGTTGATTTTTGGTCCACGGAGCTCTTTCGTGTTGCTACAGTGACCTCAGGATCCCTCTAGCCTTGAAAGAGTGTTCTTGGGGTTTCTCTGGAGTGCCATCAAGGAAATCAAGGCTCCTTTCATGTGTGATGTGCAACACGGAATTGCTCTGCACGCAGTGCAGGGGAATCGTGCCTCATCTCGCGGCGAGGGGGAAGTCTCATGTTTTTCTCGAGTTGCGGCGGGAACCTGGGTATATTCTCGAGTTACGACGGGGATGGCCCTTCCACCCACGTGTTTGTTCAGCGACGGCAGGACTCCTGCCTAGTTGCGACGGACAACTCGGGATTCTCCTCGAGGCTTGGCAGGGCAATTGGGACGCCTCTCCAGATGAGGCGGGAGACCAAGGGTCCCTTTCCACGTGCACAGGAATCCTGGGACTCCTATCAAGTTTCACGAGGAGTCAGGCATCGTCTCCTTTGGAGGCACTGATCTCCGCGTACCTCTGGAGTTTTCAAAGGATGTGAGGCATCCGGTCGCGATGAGGTGGGGAACTAGGTCTTTTTCTGTGGTCTCCACAGGGGATTCGGACATCCTTTCGTCTTGGGAGATGCAAGACGAGCCTGCATTCAAGTCACTGCAGGGATATCCGGCCTTATTTCGAGTCAGGGCATCGCGGTGTCCATTCCACTTGAGGCCGCAAACTCAGCACATAGCTAGAGCTGAGAGAAGCCTCCTCTTGAGGTGCTTGTGGTAAGGTGGTATTCCTTTGGAGTCGAAGCCAGGGACTAACCTCTCATCTCGAGTTGATTGTTAGTCCACTGAGCTCTTTCGTGTTGCTACAGTGACCTCAGGATCCCTCTAGCCTTGAAACAGTGTTCTTGGGGTTTCTCTGGAGTGCCATCAAGGAAATCAAGGCTCCTTTCATGTGTGATGTGCAACACGGAATTGCGCTGCACGCAGTGCAGGGGAATCGGGCCTCATATCGCCGCGAGGGGGAAGTCTCATGGTTTTTCTCGAGTTGCGGCGGGAACCTGGGGTATATTTTCGAGTTAAGACGGGGATGGCCCTTCCAACCACGTGTTTGTTCAGCGACGGCAGGACTCCTGCCTAGTTGCGAGTGACAACTCGGGATTCTCCTCGAGGCTTGGCAGGGCAATTGGGACGCCTCTCCAGCTGAGGTGGGAGACCAAGGGTCCCTTTCCACGTGCACAGGAATCCTGGGACTCCTATCAAGTTTCACGAGGAGTCAGGCATCGTCTCCTTTGGAGGCACTGATCTCCGCGTACCTGTGGAGTTTTCAAAGGATGTGAGGCCTCCGGTTGCGATGAGGTGGGGAACTAGGTCTTTCTCTGTGGTCTCCACAGGGGATTCAGACATCCTTTCATCTTGGGAGATGCAAGACGAGCCTGCATTCAAGTCACTGCAGTGATATTCAGCCTTATTTCGAGTCAGGGCATCGCGGTGTCCATTCCACTTGAGGCCGCAAAATCAGGGTCCCTCTCACATACCTAGAGCTGAGAGAAGCCTCCTCTTGAGGTGCTTGTGGTAAGGTGGTATTCCTCTGGAGTTGAAGCCAGGGACTAACCTCTCATCTCGAGTTGATTCTTGGTCCACGGAGCTCTTTCGTGTTGCTACAGTGACCTCAGGTTCCCTCTAGCCTTGAAACAGTGTTCTTGGGGTTTCTCTGGAGTGCCATCAAGGAAATTAAGGCTCCTTTCATGTGTGATGTGCAGCACGGAATTGCTCTGCACGCAGTGCAGGGGAATCGGGCCTCATCTCGCCGCGAGGGTGAAGTCTCATGGTTTTTCTCGAGTTGCGGCGGGAACCTGGGGTATATTCTCGAGTTACGACGGGGATGGCCCTTCCACCCACTTGTTTGTTCAGCGACGTCAGGACTACTGCCTAGTTGCGAGGGACAACTCGGGATTCTCCTCGAGGCTTGGCAGGGCAATTGGGACGCCTCTCCAGCTGAGGCGGGAGACCAAGGGTCCCTTCCCATATGCCACAGGAATCCTGGGACTCCTATCAAGTTTCACGAGGAGTCAGGCGTCGTCTCCTTTGGAATCACTGATCTCCACGTACCTCTGAAGTTTTCAAAGGATGTGAGGCCTCCGGTCGCCATGAGGTGGGGAACTAGGTCTTTCTCTGTGGTCTCCACAGGGGATTCAGACATCCTTTCGTCTTGGGAGATGCAAGACGAGCCTGCATTCAAGTCACTGCAGGGATATCCGGCCTTATTTCGAGTCAGGGCATCACGGTGTCCATTCCACTTGAGGCCACAAACTCAGGGTCCCTCTCACATACCTAGAGCTGAGAGAAGCCTCCTCTTGAGGTGCTTGTGGTAAGGTGGTATTACTCTGGAGTCGAAGCCAGGGACTAACCGCTCATCTCGAGTTGATTTTTGGTCCACGGAGCTCTTTCGTTTTGCTACAGTAACCTCAGGATCCCTCTAGCCTTGAAACAGTGTTCTTGGGGTTTCTCTGGAGTGCCATCAATGAAATCAAGGCTCCTTTCATGTGTGAGGTGCAACACTGAATTGCTCTGCACGCAGTGCAGGGCAATCGGGCCTCATCTCGCGGCGAGGGGGAAGTCTCATGGTTTTTCTTGAGTTGCGGAGGGAACCTGGGGTATATTCTCGAGTTAAGACGGGGATGGCCCTTCCACACACGTGTTTCTTCAGCGACGTTAGTACTCCTGCCTAGTTGCGAGGGACAACTCGGGATTCTCCTCGAGGTTTGGCAGGGCAATTGGGACGCCTCTCCAGCTGAGGCGGGAGACCAAGGGTCCCTTTCCATGTGCCACAGGAATCCTGGGACTCCTATCAAGTTTCACGATGAGTCAGGCATCGTCTCCTTTGGAGGCACTGATCTCCGCGTACCTCTGGAGTTTTCAAAGGATGTGAGGCCTCCGTTCGCAATGAGGTGGGTGACTAGGTCTTTCTCTGTGGTCTCCACAGGGGATTCAGACATCCTTTCATCTTGGGAGATGCAAGACGAGCCTGCATTCAAGTCACTGCAGGGATATCCGGCCTTATTTCGAGTCAGGGCATCGCGGTGTCCATTCCACTTGAGGCCGCAAACTCAGCACATAGCTAGAGCTGAGAGAAGCCTCCTCTTGAGGTGCTTGTGGTAAGGTGGTATTCCTCTGGAGTCGAAGCCAGGGACTAACCTCTCATCTCGAGTTGATTTTTGGTCCACGGAGCTCTTTCGTGTTGCTACAGTGACCTCAGGATCCCTCTAGCCTTGAAACAGTGTTCTTGGGGTTTCTCTGGAGTGCCATAAAGGAAATTAAGGCTCCTTTCATGTGTGATGTGCAACACGGAATTGCTCTGCACGCAGTGCAGGGGAATCGGGCCTCATCTCGCGGCGAGGGGGAAGTCTCATGGTTTTTCTCGAGTTGCGGCGGGAACCTGGGGTATATTCTCGAGTTACGACGGGGATGGCCCTTCAACCCACGTGTTTGTGCAGCGACGTCAGGACTCCTGCCTAGTTGCGAGGGACAACTCGGGATTCTCCTCGAGGCTTGGCAGGGCAATTGGGACGCCTCTCCAGCTGAGGCGGGAGACCAAGGGTCCCTTTCCACGTGCCACAGGAATCCTGGGACTCCTATCAAGTTTCACGAGGAGTCAGGCATCGTCTCCTTTGGAGGCACTGATCTCCGCGTACCTCTGGAGTTTTCAAAGGATTTGAGGCCTCCGGTCGGGATGAGGTGGGGAACTAGGTCTTTTTCTGTGGTCTCCCCAGGGGATTCAGACAACCTTTCGTCTTGGGAGATGCAAGACGAGCCTGCATTCAAGTCACTGCAGGGATATCCGGGCTTATTTCGAGTCAGGGCATCGCGGTGTCCATTCCACTTGAGGCCGCAAACTCAGGGTCCCTCTCACATACCTAGAGCTGAGAGAAGCTTCCTCTTGAGGTGCTTGTGGTAAGGTGGTATTCCTCTGGAGTCGAAGCCAGGGACTAACCTCTCATCTCGAGTTGATTTTTGGTCCACGGAGCTCTTTCGTGTTGCTACAGTGACCTCAGGATCCCTCTAGCCTTGAAACAGTGTTCTTGGGTTTCTCTGGAGTGCCATCAAGGAAATTAAGGCTCCTTTCATGTGTGATGTGCAACACGGCATTGCTCTGCACGCAGTGCAGGGGAATCGGGCCTCATCACACGGCGAGGGGGAAGTCTCATGGTTTTTCTCGAGTTGCGGTGGTAACCTGGGGTATATTCTCGAGTTACGACGGGGATGGCCCTTCCACCCACGTGTTTGTTCAGCGACGTCAGGACTCCTGCCTAGTTGCGAGGGACAACTTGGGATTCTCCTCGAGGCTTGGCAGGGCAATTGGGACGCCTCTCCAGCTGAGGCGGGAGACCAAGGGTCCCTTTCCACGTGCCACAGGAATCCTGGGACTCCTATCAAGTTTCAAGAGGAGTCAGGCATCGTCTCCTTTGGAGGCACTGATCTCCGCGTACCTCTGGAGTTTTCAAAGGATGTGAGGCCTCCGGTCGCGATGAGGTGGGGAACTAAGTCTTTCTCTGTGGTCTCCACAGGGGATTCAGACATCCTTTCGTCTTGCGAGATGCAAGACGAACCTGCATTCAAGTCACTGCAGGGATATCCGGCCTTATTTCGAGTCAGGGCATCGCGGTGTCCATTCCTCTTGAGGCCGCAAACTCAGGGTCCCTCTCACATACCTAGAGCTGAGAGAAGCCTCCTCTTGAGGTGCTTGTGGTAAGGTGGTATTCCTCTGGAGTCGAAGCCCGGGACTAACCTCTCATCTCGAGTTGATTTTTGGTCCACGGAGCTCTTTCGTGTTGCTACAGTGACCTCAGGATCCCTCTAGCCTTGAAACAGTGTTCTTGGGGTTTCTCTGGAGTGCCATCAAGGAAATCAAGGCTCCTTTCATGTGTGAGGTGCAACACTGAATTGCTCTGCAGGCAGTGCAGGGCAATCGGGCCTCATCTCGCGGCGAGGGGGAATTCTCATGGTTTTTCTTGAGTTGCGGAGGGAACCTGGGGTATATTCTCGAGTTAAGACGGGGATGGCCCTTCCACACACGTGTTTCTTCAGCAACGTCAGTACTCCTGCCTAGTTGCGAGGGACAACTCGGGATTCTCCTCGAGGTTTGGCAGGGCAATTGGGACGCCTCTCCAGCTGAGGCGGGAGACCAAGGGTCCCTTTCCATGTGCCACAGGAATCCTGGGACTCCTATCAAGTTTCACGATGAGTCAGGCATCGTCTCCTTTGGAGGCACTGATCTCCGCGTACCTCTGGAGTTTTCAAAGGATGTGAGGCCTCCGTTCGCGATGAGGTGGGTGACTAGGTCTTTCTCTGTGGTCTCCACAGGGGATTCAGACATCCTTTCATCTTGGGAGATGCAAGACGAGCCTGCATTCAAGTCACTGCAGGAATATCCGGCCTTATTTCGAGTCAGGGCATCGCGGTGTCCATTCCACTTGAGGCCGCAAACTCAGCACATAGCTAGAGCTGAGAGAAGCCTCCTCTTGAGGTGCTTGTGGTAAGGTGGTATTGCTCTGGAGTCGAAGCCAGGGACTAACCTCTCATCTCGAGTTGATTTTTGGTCCACGGAGCTCTTTCGTGTTGCTACAGTGACCTCAGGATCCCTCTAGCCTTGAAACAGTGTTCTTGGGGTTTCTCTGGAGTGCCATCAAGGAAATCAAGGCTCCTTTCATGTGTGATGTGCAACACGGAATTGCTCTGCACGCAGTGCAGGGGAATCGGGCCTCATCTCGTGGCGAGGGGGAAGTCTCATGGTTTTTCTCGAGTTGCGGCGGGAACCTGGGGTATATTCTCGAGTTACGACTGGGATGGCCCTTCCAACCACGTGTTTGTTCAGCGATGGCAGGACTCCTGCCCAGTTGCGAGGGACAACTCGGGATTCTCCTCGAGGCTTGGCAGGGCAATTGGGACGCCTCTCCAGCTGAGGCGGGAGACCAAGAGTCCCTTTCCATGTGCCACAGGAATCCTGGGACTCCTATCAAGTTTCACGATGAGTCAGGCATCGTCTCCTTTGGAGGCACTGATCTCCGCGTACCTCTGGAGTTTTCAAAGGATGTGAGGCCTCCGGTCGCGATGAGGTGGGGAGCTAGGTCTTTCTCTGTGGTCTCCACAGGGGATTCAGACAACCTTTCGTCTTGGGAGATGCAAGACGAGCCTGCATTCAAGTCACTGCAGGGATATCCGGCCTTATTTCAAGCCAGGGCATCGCGGTGTCCATTCCACTTGAGGCCGCAAACTCAGGGTCCCTCTCACATACATAGAGCTGAGAGAAGCCTCCTCTTGAGGTGCTTGTGGTAAGGTGGTATTCCTCTGGAGTCGAAGCCAGGGACTAACCTCTCATCTCGAGTTGATTCTTGGTCCACGGAGCTCTTTCGTGTTGCTACAGTGACCTCAGGATCCCTCTAGCCTTGAAACAGTGTTCTTGGGGTTTCTCTGGAGTGCCATCAAGGAAATCAAGGCTCCTTTCATGTGTGATGTGCAACACGTAATTGCTCTGCACGCAGTGCAGGGGAACGGGCCTCTTCTCACGGCGAGGGGGAAGTCTCATGGTTTTTCTCGAGTTGTGGCGGGAACTTGGGGTATATTCTCGAGTTACGACGGGGATATCCCTTCCAACCACTTGTTTGTTCAGCGACGTCAGGACAACTGCCTAGTTTCGAGGGACAACTCGGGATTCTCCTCGAGGCTTGGCAGGGCAATTGGGACGCCTCGCGAGCTGAGGCGGGACACCAAGGGTCCCTTTCCACGTGCCACAGGAATCCTGGGACTCCTATCAAGTTTCACGAGGAGTCAGGCATCGTCTCCTTTGGAGGCACTGATCTCCGCGTACCTCTCGAATTTTCAAAGGATGTGAGGCCTCCGGTCGCGATGAGGTGGGTGACTAGGTCTTTCTCTGTGGTCTCCACAGGGGATTCAGACATCCTTTCATCTTGGGAGATGCAAGACGAGCCTGCATTCAAGTCACTGCAGGGATATCCGGCCTTATTTCGAGTCAGGGCATCGCGGTGTCCATTACACTTTAGGCTGCAAATTAAGGGTCCCTCTCACATACCTAGAGCTGAGAGAAGCCTCCTCTTGAGGTGCTTGTGTTAAGGTGGTATTCCTCTGGAGTCGAAGCCAGGGACTAACCTCTCATCTCGAGTTGATTCTTGGTCCACGGAGCTCTTTCGTGTTGCTACAGTGACCTCAGGATTCCTCTAGCCTTGAAACAGTGTTCTTGGGGTTACTCTGGAGTGCCATCAAGGAAATCAAGGCTCCTTTCATGTGTCATGTGCAAGACGGAATTGCTCTGCACGCAGTGCAGGGAAATCGTGCCTCATCTCGCGACGAGGGGGAAGTCTCATGGTTTTTGTCGAGTTGCGGCGGGGACCTGGGGTATATTCTCGAGTTACGACGGGGATGGCCCTTCCACCCACGTGTTTGTTCAGCGATGGCAGGACTCCTGCCTAGTTGCGAGGGACAACTCGGGATTCTCCTCGAGGCTTGGCAGGGCAATTGGGACGCCTCTCCAGCTGAGGCGGGAGACCAAGGGTTCCTTTCCACGTGCCACAGTAATTCTGGGACGCCTATCAAGTTTCACGAGGAGTCAGGCATCGTCTCCTTTGGAGGCACTGATCTCTGCGTACTTCTGGAGTTTTCAAAGGATGTAAGGCCTCAGGTCGCGATGAGGTGTGGAACTAGGTCTTTCTCTGTGGTCTCCACAGGGGATTCAGACATCCTTTCGTCTTGGGAGATGCAAGACGAGCCTGCATTCAAGTCACTGCAGGGATATCCGGCATTATTTCACTTCAGTGCATTGCGGTGTCCATTCCACTTGAGGCAGCAAACTCAGGGTCCCTCTAACATACCTAGAGCTGAGAAAAGCCTCCTCTTGAGGTGCTTGTGGTAAGGTGGTATTCCTCTGGAGTCGAAACCAGGGACTAACCTCTCATCTCGAGTTGATTCTTGGTCCACGGAGCTCTTTCGTGTTGCTACAGTGACCTCAGGATCCCTCTAGCCTTGAAACAGTGTTCTTGGGGTTTCTCTGGAGTGCCATCAAGGAAATTAAGACCCCTTTCATGTGTGATGTGCAACACGGAATTGCTCTGCACGCAGTGCAGGGGAATCGGGCCTCATCTCGCGGTGAGGGGGAAGTCTCATGGTTTTTCCCGAGTTGCGGCGGGAACCTGCGGTATATTCTCGAATTACGATGGGGATGGCCCTTCCACGCACGTGTTTGTTCAGCGACGTCAGGACTCCTGCCTAGTTGCGAGGGACAACTCGGGATTCTCCTCGAGGCTTGGCAGGGCCATTGGGATGCCTCTCCAGCTGAGGCGGGAGATCAAGGGTCCCTTTCCACGTGCCACAGGAATCCTGGGACTCCTATCAAGTTTCACGAGGAGTCAGGCATCGTCTCCTTTGGAGGCACTGATCTCCGCGAACCTCTGGAGTTGTCAAAGGATATGAGGCCTCCGGTCGCGATGAGGTGGGGAACTAGGTCTTTCTCTGTGGTCTACACAGGTGATTCAGACATCCTTTCATCTTGGGAGATGCAAGACGAGCCTGCATTCAAGTCACTGCAGGGATATCCGGCATGATTTCGAGTCAGGGCATCGTGGTGTCCATTCCACTTGAGGCCACAAACTCAGGGTCCCTCTCACATACCTAGAGCTGAGAGAAGCCTCCTCTTGAGGTGCTTGTGGTAAGGTGGTGTTCCTCTGGAGTCGAAGCCAGGGACTAACCTCTCATCTCGAGTTGATTTTTGGTCCACGGAGCTCGTTCGTGTTGCTACAGTGACCTCAGGATCCCTCTAGCCTTGAAACAGTGTTCTTGGGGTTTCTCTGGAGTGCCATCAAGGAAATCAAGGCTCCTTTCATGTGTGATGTGCAACACGGAATTGCTCTGCACGCAGTGCAGGTGAATCGGGCCTCATCTCGCGGCGAGGGGGAAGTCTCATGGTTTTTCTCGAGTTGCGGAGGGAACCTGGGGTATATTCTCGAGTTACGACGGGGATGGCCCTTCCACACACGTGTTTGTTCAGCGACGTCAGGACTCCTGCCTAGTTGCGACGGACAACTCGGGATTCTCCTCGAGGCTTGGCAAGGCAATTGGGACGCCTCTCCAGCTGAGGCGGGAGACCAAGGGTCCCTTTCCACGTGCCACAGGAATCCTGGGACTCCTATCAAGTTTCACGATGAGTCAGGCATCGTCTCCTTTGGAGGCACTGATCTCCGCGTACCTCTGAAGTTTTCAAAGGATGTGAGGCCTCCGGTCGCGATGAGGTGGGGAACTAGGTCTTTCTCTGTGGTCTCCACAGGAGATTCAGACATCGTTTCGTCTTGGGAGATGCAAGACGAGCCTGCATTCAAGTCACTGCAGGGATATCCGGCCTTATTTCGAGTCAGGGCATCGCGGTGTCCATTCCACTTGAGGCCGCAAACTCAGCACATAGCTAGAGCTGAGAGAAGCCTCCTCTTGAGGTGCTTGTGGTAAGGTGGTATTCCTCTGGAGTCGAAGCCAGGGACTAACCTCTCATCTCGAGTTGATTGTTAGTCCACTGAGCTCTTTCGTGTTGCTACAGTGACCTCAGGATCCCTCTAGCCTTGAAACAGTGTTCTTGGGGTTTCTCTGGAGTGCCATCAAGGAAATCAAGGCTCCTTTCATGTGTGATGTGCAACACGGAATTGCTCTGCACTCAGTGCAGGGGAATCGGGCCTCATATCGCGGCGAGGGGGAAGTCTCATGGTTTTTCTCGAGTTGCGGCGGGAACCTGGGGTATATTCTCGAGTTAAGACGGGGATGGCCCTTCCAACCACGTGTTTGTTCAGCGACGGCAGGACTCCTGCCTAGTTGGGACGGACAACTCGGGATTCTCCTCGAGGCTTGGCAGGGCAATTGGGACGCCTCTCCAGCTGAGGCGGGAGACCAAGGGTCCCTTTCCACGTGCACAGGAATCCTGGGACTCCTATCAAGTTTCACGAGGAGTCAGGCATCGTCTCCTTTGGAGGCACTGATCTCCGCGTACCTCTGGAGTTTTCAAAGGATGTGAGGCATCCGGTCGCGATGAGGTGGGGAACTAGGTCTTTCTCTGTGGTCTCCACAGGGGATTCGGACATCCTTTCGTCTTGGGAGATGCAAGACGAGCCTGCATTCAAGTCACTGCAGGGATATCCGGCCTTATTTCGAGTCAGGGCATCGCGGTGTCCATTCCACTTGAGGCCGCAAACTCAGCACATAGCTAGAGCTGAGAGAAGCCTCCTCTTGAGGTGCTTGTGGTAAGGTGGTATTCCTTTGGAGTCGAAGCCAGGAACTAACCTCTCATCTCGAGTTGATTGTTAGTCCACTGAGCTCTTTCGTGTTGCTACAGTGACCTCAGGATCCCTCTAGCCTTGAAACAGTGTTCTTGGGGTTTCTCTGGAGTGCCATCAAGGAAATCAAGGCTCCTTTCATGTGTGATGTGCAACACGGAATTGCTCTGCACTCAGTGCAGGGGAATCGGGCCTCATATCGCGGCGAGGGGGAAGTCTCATGGTTTTTCTCGAGTTGCGGCGGGAACCTGGGGTACATTCTCGAGTTAAGACGGGGATGGCCCTTCCAACCACGTGTTTGTTCAGCGACGGCATGACTCCTGCCTAGTTGCGACGGACAACTCGGGATTCTCCTCGAGGCTTGGCAGGGCAATTGGGACGCCTCTCCAGCTGAGGTGGGAGACCAAGGGTCCCTTTCCACGTGCACAGGAATCCTGGGACTCCTATCAAGTTTCACGAGGAGTCAGGCATCGTCTCCTTTGGAGGCACTGATCTCGGCGTACCTGTGGAGTTTTCAAAGGATGTGAGGCCTCCGGTTGCGATGAGGTGGGGAACTAGGTCTTTCTCTGTGGTCTACACAGGTGCTTCAGACATCCTTTCATCTTGGGAGATGCAAGACGAGCCTGCATTCAAGTCACTGCAGGGATATCCGGCCTTATTTCGAGTCAGGGCATCGCGGTGTCCATCCCACTTGAGGCCGCAAACTCAGCAATAGCTAGAGCTGAGAGAAGCCTCCTCTTGAGGTGCTTATGGTAAGGTGGTATTCCTCTGGAGTCGAAGCCAGGGACTAACCTCTCATCTCGAGTTGATTTGTGGTCCACGGAGTTCTTTCGTGTTGCTACAGTGACCTCAGGATCCCTCTAGCCTTGAAACAGTGTTCTTGGGGTTTCTCTGGAGTGCCATCAAGGAAATCAAGGCTCCTTTCATGTGTGATGTGCAACACGGAATAGTTCTGCACGCAGTGCAGGGGAATCAGGCCTCATCTCGCGGCGAGGGGGAAGTCTCATGGTTTTTCTCGAGTTGCGGCGGGAACCTGGGGTATATTCTCGAGTTACGACGGGGATGGCCCTTCCACACACGTGTTTGTTCAGCGACGTCAGGACTCCTGCCTAGTTGCAAGGGACAACTCGGGATTCTCCTCGAGGCTTGGCAGGGCAATTGGGACGCCTCTCCAGCTGAGGCGGGAGACCAAGGGTCCCTATCCACGTGCCACAGGAATCCTGGGACTCCTATCAAGTTTCACGAGGAGTCAGGCATCGTCTCCTTTGGAGGCACTGATCTCCGCGTACGTCTGGAGTTTTCAAAGGATGTGAGGCCTCAGGTCGCCATGAGGTGGGAAACTAGATCTTTCTCTGAGGTCTCCACAGGGGATTCAGAAATTCGTTCATTTTGGGAGATGCAAGACGAGCCTGCATTCAAGTCACTGCAAGGATATCCGGCCTTATTTCGCGTCAGGGCATCGCAGTGTCCATTCCACTTGAGGCCGCAAAATCAGGGTCCCTCTCACATACCTAGAGCTGAGAGAAGCCTCCTCTTGAAGTACTTGTGGTAAGGTGGTATTCCTCTGGAGTCGAATCCAGGGACTAACCTCTCATCTCGAGTTGATTCTTGGTCCACGGAGCTCTTTCGTGTTGCCACAGTGACCTCAGGATCCCTCTAGCCTTGAAACAGTGTTCTTTGGGTTTCTCTTTAGTGCCATCAAGGAAATTAAGACTCCTTTCATGTGTGATGTGCAACACGGAATTGCTCTGCACGCAGTGCAGGGGAATCGTTCCTCATCTCGGGGCGAGGGGGAAGTCTCATGGTTTTTCTCGAGTTGCGGCAGGAACCTGCGGTATATTCTCGAATAACGATGGGGATGGTCCTTCCACACACGTGTTTGTTCAGCGACGTCAGGACTCCTGCCTAGTTGCGAGGGACAACTCGGGATTCTCCTCGAGGCTTGGCAGGGCAATTGGGATGCCTCTCCAGCTGAGGCGGGAGACCAAGGGTCCCTTTCCACGTGCCACAGGAATCCTGGGACTCCTATCAAGTTTCACGAGGAGTCTGGCATCGTCTCCTTTGGAGGCACTGATCTCCGCGTACCTCTGGAGTTGTCAAAGGATATGAGGCCTCCGGTCGCGATGAGGTGGGGAACTAGGTCTTTCTCTGTGGTCTACACAGGTGATTCAGACATCCTTTCATATTGGGAGATGCAAGACGAGCCTGCATTCAAGTCACTGCAGGGATATCCGGCCTGATTTCGAGTCGGCATCGTGGTGTCCATTCCACTTGAGGCCGCAAACTCAGGTTCCCTCTCACATACCTAGAGCTGAGAGAAGCCTCCTCTTGAGGTGCTTGTGGTAAGGTGGTATTCCTCTGGAGTCGAAGCCAGGGACTAACCTCTCATCTCGAGTTGATTTTTGGTCCACGGAGCTCTTTCGTGTTGCTACAGTGACCTCAGGATCCCTCTATCATTGAAACAGTGTTCTTGGGGTTTCTCTGGAGTGCCATCAAGGAAATCAAGGCTCCTTTCATGTGTGATGTGCAAAACTGAATTGCTCTGCACGCAGTGCAGGGGAATCGGGCCTCATCTCGCGGCGACGGGGAAGTCTCATGATTTTTCTCGAGTTGCGGAGGGAACCTGGGGTATATTCTCGAGTTACGACGGGGATGGCCCTTCCACACACGTGTTTCTTCAGCGACGTCAGTACTCATGCCTAGTTGCGAGGGACAACTCGGGATTCTCCTCGAGGCTTGGCAGGGCAATTGGGACGCCTCTCCAGCTGAGGCGGGAGACCAAGGGTTCCTTTCCATGTGCCACAGGAATCCTGGGACTCCTATCAAGTTTCACGAGGAGTCAGGCATCGTCTCCTTTGGAGGCACTGATCTCCGCGTTCCTCTGGGGTTTTCAAAGGATGTGAGGCCTCCGATCGCGATGAGATGGGAAACTAGGTCTTTCTCTCTAGTCTCCACAGGGGATTCAGACACCCTTTCGTTTTGGGAGATGCAAGACGAGCCTGCATTCAAGTCACTGCAGGGATATCCGGCCTTATTTCACGTCAGTGCATCGCGGTGTCCATTCCACTTGAGGCCGCAAAATCGGGGTCCCTCTCACATACCTAGAGCTGAGAGAAGCCTCCTCTTGAGGTGCTTGTGGTAAGGTGGTATTCCTCTGGAGTCGAAGCCAGGGACTAACCTCTCATTTCGAGTTGATTTTTGGTCCACGGACTCTTTCGTGTTGCTCCAGTGACGTCAGGATCCCTCTAGCCTTGATACAGTGTTCTTCGGGTTTCTCTGGAGTGCCATCAAGGAAATCAAGGCTCCTTTCAAGTGTGATGTGCAACACGGAATTGCTCTGCATGCAGTGCAGGGGAATCGGGCCTCATCTCGCGGCGACGGTGAAGTCTCATGGTTTTTCTCGAGTTACGACGGGAACCTGGGGTATATTCTCGAGTTACGACGGGGATGGCCCTTCCACCCATGTGTTTGTTCAGCCAGGTCAGGACTCCAGCCTAGTTGCGAGGGACAACTCGGGATTCTCCTCGAGGCTTGGCAGGGAAATTGGGACGCCTCTCCAGCTGAGACGGGAGACCAAGGTTCACTTTCCACGTGCCACAGGAATCCTGGGACTCCTATCAAGTTTCACGAGGAGTCAGGCATCGTCTCCTTTGGAGGCACTGATCTCCGCGTACCTCTGGAGTTTTCAAAGGATGTGAGGCCTCCGGTCGCGATGAGGTGGGGAACTAGGTCTTTCTCTGTGGTCTCCACAGGGGATTCAGACATCCTTTCATATTGGGAGATGCAAGACGAGCCTGCATTCAAGTCACTGCAGGGATATCCGGCCTTATTTCGAGTCAGGGCATTGCAGTGTCCATTCCACTTGTGGCCGCAAGCTCAGGGTCACTCTCACATACCTAAAGCTGAGAGAAGCCTCCTCTTGAGGTGCCTGTGGTAAGGTGGTATTCCTCTGGAGTCGAAGCCAGGGACTAACCTCTCATCTCGAGTTGATTTTTGGTCCACGGAGCTCTTTCGTGTTGCTACAGTAACCTCAGGATCCCTCTAGCCTTGAAACAGTGTTCTTGGGGTTTCTCTGGAGTGCCATCAAGGAAATCAAGGCTCCTTTCATGTGTGATGTGCAACACGGAATTCCTCTGCACGCAGTGCAGGCGAATCGGGCCTCATCTCACGGCGAGGGGGAAGTCTCATGGTTTTTCTCGAGTTGCGGCGGGAACCCGGGGTATATTCTCGAGTTACGACGGGGATGGCCCTTCCACACACGTGTTTGTTCAGCGACGTCAGGACTCCTGCCTAGTCGCGAGGGACAACTCGGGATTCTCCTCGAGGCTTGGCAGGGCAATTGGGACGCCTCTCCAGCTGAGGCGGGAGACCAAGGGTCCCTTTCCACGTGCCACAGGAATCCTGGAACTCCTATCAAGTTTCACGAGGAGTCAGGCATCGTCTCCTTTGAAGGCACTGCTCTCCGCGTACCTCTGGAGTTTTCAAAGGATGTGAGGCCTCCGGTCGCGATGAAGTGGGAAACTAGGTCTTTCTCTGTGGTCTCCACAGGGGATTCAGACATCCTTTCGTCTTGGGAGATGCAAGACGAGCCTGCATTCAAGTCACTGCAGGGATATCCGGCCTTATTTCGACTCAGGGCATCGCGGTGTCCATTCCACTTGAGGCCGCAAACTCAGGGTCCCTCTCATATACTTAGAGCTGAGAGAAACCGCCTCTTGATGTGCTTGTGGTAAGGTGGTATTCCTCTGGAGTCGAAGCCAGGGACTAACCTCTCATCTCGAGTTGATTTTTGGTCCACGGAGATCTTTCGTGTTGCTACAGTGACCTAAGGATCCCTCTAGCCCTGAAACAGGGTTCTTGGGATTTCTCTGGAGTGCCATCACGGAAATCAAGGCTCCTTTCATGTGTGATATGCAACACGGAATTGCTCTGCACGCAGTGCAGGGGAATCGGACCTCATCTCGCGGCGAGGGGGAAGTCTCATGGTTTTTCTCGAATTGCGGCGGGAACCTGGGGTATATTCTCGAGTTACGACGGGGATGGCCCTTCCACCCAGGTGTTTGTTCAGCGACGTCAGGACTCCTGCCTAGTTGCGAGGGACAACTCGGGATTCTCCTCGAGGCTTGGCAGGGCAATTGGGACGCCTCACCAGGTGAGGCGGGAGACCAAGGGTCCCTTTCCACGTGCCACAGGAATCCTGGGACTCCTATCAAGTTTCACGAGGAGTCAGGCATCGTCTGCTTTGGAGGCACTGATCTCCGCGTACCTCTGTAGATTTCAAAGGATGTGAGGCCTCCGGTCGCGATGAGGTGGGGAACTAGGTCTTTCTCTTTGGTCTCCACAGGGGATTCAGACATCCTTTCATCTTGGCAGATGCAAGACGAGCCTGCATTCAAGTCACTGCAGGGATATCCGGCCTTATTTCGAGTCAGGGCATCGCGGTGTCCATTCCACTTGAGGCCGCAAACTCAGGGTCCCTCTCACATAATTAGAGCTGAGAGAAGCCTCCTCTTGAGGTGCTTGTGGTAAGGTGGTATTCCTCTGGAGTCGAAGCCAGGGACTAACCTCTCATCTCGAGTTGATTTTTGGTCCACGGAGCTCTTTCGTGTTGCTACAGTGACATCAGAATCCCACTAGCCTTAAAACAGTTTTCTTGGGGTTTCTCTGTAGTGCCACCAAGGAAATCAAGTCTCCTTTCCTGTTTGATGTGCAACACGGAATTGCTCTGCACACAGTGCAGGGGAATCGGGCCTCATCTCGCGGCGAGGGGGAAGTCTCATGGTTTTTCTCGAGTTGCGGCGGGAACCTGGGGTATATTCTCGAGTTAAGACGGGGATGGCCCTTCCACCCACGTGTTTGTTCAGCGACGTCAGGACTCCTGCCTAGTCGCGAGGGACAACTCGGGATTCTCCTCGAGGCTTGGCAGGGCAATTGGGACGCCTCTCCAGCTGAGGCCGGAGACCAAGGGTCCCTTTCCAAGTGCCACAGGAATCCTGGAACTCCTATCAAGTTTCACGAGGAGTCAGGCATCGTCTCCTTTGGAGGCACTGATCTCCGCGTACCTCTGGAGTTTTCAAAGGATGTGAGGCCTCCGGTCGCGATGAGGTGGGGAACTAGGTCTTTCTCTGTGGTCTCCACAGGGGATTCAGACATCCTTTCATCTTGGGAGATGCAAGACGAGCCTGCATTCAAGTCACTGCAGGGATATGTGGCCTTATTTCGAGTCAGGGCATCGCGGTGTCCATTCCACTTGAGGCCGCAAACTCAGGGTCCCTCTCACATACCTAGAGCTGAGAGAAGCCTCCTCTTGAGGTGCTTGTGGTAAGGTGGTATTCCTCTGGAGACGAAGCCAGGGACTAACCTCTCATCTCGAGTTGATTTTTGATCCACGGAGCTCTTTCGTGTTGCTACAGTGAATTCCGGTTCACTATAGCCTTGAAACAGTGTTCTTGGTGTTTCTCTGGAGTGCCATCAAGGAAATCAAGGCTCCTTTCATGTGTGATGTGCAACACTTAATTGCTCTGCACACAGTGCAGGGGAATCGGGCCTCATCTCGCGGCGAGGGGGAAGTCTCACGGTTTTTCTCGAGTTGCGACGGGAAGCTGGGGTTTATTCTCGAGTTACGACGGGGATGGCCCTTCCACCCACGTGTTTGTTTAGCGACGTCAGGACTCCTGCCTAGTTGCGAGGGACAACTCGGGATTCTCCTCGAGGCTTGGCAGGGCAATTGGGACGCCTCTCCAGCTGAGGCGGGAGACCAAGTGTCCCTTTCCACGTGCCACAGGAATCCTGGGACTCCTATCAAGTTTCACGAGGAGTCAGGCATCGTCTCCTTTGGAACCACTGATCTCCGCAAACCTCTGGAGTTTTCAAAGGATGTAAGGCCTCCGGTTGCGATGAGATGGGGAACTATGTCTTTCTCTGTGGTCTCCACAGGGAATTCAGACATCCTTTCCTCTTGGGAGATGCAAGACGAGCCTGCATTCAAGTCACTGCAGGGATAATCGGCCTTATTTCGAGTCAGGGCGTCGCGGTGTCCATTTCACTTGAGGCCACAAACTCAGGGTCCCTCTCACATACCTAGAGCTGAGAGAAGCCTCCTCTTGAGGTGCTTGCGGTAAGGTGGTAGTCCTCTGCAGTCGAAGCCAGGGACTAACCTCTCATCTCGAGTTGATTTTTGGTCCACGGAGCTCTTTCGTGTTGCTACAGTGACCTCAGGATCCCTCTAGCCTTGAAAGAGTGTTCTTGGGGTTTCTCTGGAGTGCCATCAAGGAAATCAAGGCTCCTTTAATGTGTGATGTGCAACACGAATCTGCTCTGCACGCAGTGCAGGGGAATCAGGCCTAATTTCGCGGCGAGGGGGAAGTCTCATGGTTTTTCTCGAGTTGCGGCGGGAACCTGTGGTATATTCTCGAGTTACGACGGGGAATGGCCCTTCCACACACGTGTTTGATCAGCGACGGCAGGACTCCTGCCTAGTTGCGAGGGACAACTCGGGATTCTCCTCGAGGCTTGGCAGGGCAATTGGGACGCCTCTCCAGCTGAGGCGGGAGACCAAGGGTCCCTTTCCACGTGCCACAGGAATCCTGGGACCCGTATCAAGTTTCACGAGGAGTCAGGCATCGTCTCCTTTGGAGTCACTGATCTCCACATACCTCTGGAGTTTTCAAAGGATGTGAGGCCTCCGGTCGCCATGAGGTGGGGAACTAGGTCTTTCTCTGTGGTCTCCACAGGGGATTCAGACATCCTTTCGTCTTGGGAGATGCAAGACGAGCCTGCATTCAAGTCACTGCAGGGATATCCGGCCTTATTTCGAGTCAGGGCATCGCGGTGTCCATTCCACTTGAGGCCGCATACTCAGGGTCCCTCTCACATACCTAGAGCTGAGAGAAGCCTCCTCTTGAGGTGCTTTTGGTAAGGTGGTTTCCTCTGGAGTCGAAGCCAGGGACTAACCTCTCATCTCGAGTTGATTCTTGGTCCACGGAGCTCTTTCGTGTTGCTACAGTGACCTCAGGATCCCTCTAGCCTTGAAACAGTGTTCTTGGGGTTTCTCTGGAGTGCCTCAAGGAAAGCAAGGCTCCTTTCATGTTTGATGTGCAACACGGAATTGCACTGCATGTAGTGCAGGGGATCGGGCCTCATCTCGTGGTGAGGGGGAAGTCTCATGGTTTTTCTCGAGTTACGGCGGGAAGCTGGGGTATATTCTCGAGTTACGACGGGGATGGCCCTTTCAACCGTGTTTGTTCAGCGACGTCAGGACTCCTGCCTAGCTGCGAGGGACAACTCGGGATTCTCCTCGAGGCTTGGCAGGGCAATTTGGACGACTCTCCAGCTGAGGCGGGAGACCAAGGGTCCCTTTCCACGTGCCACAGGAATCCTGGGACTCCTATCAAGTTTCACGAGGAGTCAGGCATCGTCTCCTTTGGAAGCACTGATCTCCGTGTACCTCTGGAGTTTTCAAAAGATGTGAGGCCTCCGGTCGCGATGAGATGGGGAACTAGGTCTTTCTCTGTGGTCTCCACAGGGGATTCAGACATCCTTTCATCTTGGGAGATGCAAGACGAGCCTGCATTCAAGTCACTGCAGGGATATCCGGCCTTATTTCGAGTCAGGGCATCGCGGTGTCCATTCCACTTGAGGCCGCATACTCAGGGTCCCTCTCACATACCTAGAGCTGAGAGAAGCCTCCTCTTGAGGTGCTTTTGGTAAGGTGGTTTCCTCTGGAGTCGAAGCCAGGGACTACCCTCTCATCTCGAGTTGATTTTTGGTCCACGGAGCTCTTTCGTGTTGCTACAGTGACCTCAGGATCCATCTCGCCTTGAAACAGTGTTCTTGGGGTTTCTCTGGAGTGCCATCAAGGTAATCAAGGCTCCTTTCCTGTGTGATGTGCAGCACGGAATTGCTCTGCACGCAGTGCAGGGGAATCTGGCCTCATCTCGCGGCGAAGGGGACGTCTCATGGTTTTTCTCGAGTTGCGGCGGGAACCTGGGGTATATTCTCGAGTTACGACGGGGATGGCCCTTCCACACACGTGTTTGTTCAGCGACGTCAGGACTCCTGCC
The DNA here is from genome assembly GCF_910594005.1 of Cervus elaphus. Taxonomy (NCBI): domain Eukaryota; kingdom Metazoa; phylum Chordata; class Mammalia; order Artiodactyla; family Cervidae; genus Cervus; species Cervus elaphus. Next base: position 913,001 of record NC_057838.1, read on the forward strand.
TAGTTGCGAGGGACAACTCGGAATTCTCCTCGAGGCTTGGCAGGGCAATTGGGACGCCTCTCCAGCTGAGGCGGGAGACCAAGGGTCCCTTTCCACGTGCCACAGGAATCCTGGGACTCCAATCAAGTTTCAAGAGGAGTCAGGCATCGTCTCCTTTGGAGGCACTGATCTCCGCGTACCTCTGGAGTTTTCAAAGGATGTGAGGCCTCCGGTCGCGATGAGGTGGGGAACTAGGTCCTTCTCTGTGGTCTCCACAGGGGATTCAGACATCCTTTCGTCTTGGGAGATGCAAGACGAGCCAGCATTCAAGTCACTGCAGGGATATCCGGCCTTATTTCGAGTCAGGGCGTCGCGGTGTCCATTCCACTTGAGGCCACAAACTCAGGGTCCCTCTCACATACCTAGAGCTGAGAGAAGCCTCCTCTTGAGGTGCTTGTGGTAAGGTGGTATACCTCTGGAGTCGAAGCCAGGGACTAACCTCTAATCTCGAGTTGATTTTTGGTCCACGGAGCTCTTTCGTGTTGCTACAGTGACCTCAGGATCCCTCTAGCCTTGAAACAGTGTTCTTGGGGTTTCTCTGGAGTGCCATCAAGGAAATCAAGGCTCCTTTCATGTTTGATGTGCAATACGGATTTGCTTTGAATGCAGTGCAGGTGAATCGGGCTCATCTTGCGGCGAGGGGGAAGTCTCATGGTTTTTCTCGAGTTGCGGCGGGAACCTGGGGTATATTCTCGAGTTACGACGGGGGATGGCCCTTCCACACACGTGTTTGATCAGCGACGGCAGGACTCCTGCCTAGTTGCCAGGGACAACTCGGGATTCTCCTCGAGGCTTAACACGGCAATTGAGACGCCTCTCCAGCTGAGGCGGGAGACCAAGGGTCCCTTTCCACGTGCCACAGGAATCCTGGGACTCCTATCAAGTTTCACGAGGAGTCAGGCATCGTCTCCTTTGGAGCCACTGATCTCCGCGTACCTCTGGAGTTTTCAAAGGATGTGAGGCTTCCGGTCGCGATGAGGTGGGAAACTAGGTCTTTCTCTGTGGTCTCCACAGGGGATTCAGACATCCTTTCATCTTGGGAGATGCAAGACGAGCCTGCATTCAAGTCACTGCAGGGATATCCGGCCTTATTTCGCGTCAGGGCATCGCAGTGTCCATTCCACTTGAGGCCGCAAACTCAGGGTCCCTCTCACATACCTAGAGCTGAGAGAAGCCTCCTCTTGAGGTGCTTGTGGTAAGGTGGTATTCCTCTGGAGTCGAAGCCAGGGACTAACCTCTCATCTCGTGTTGATTTTTGGTCCACGGAGCTCTTTCGTGTTGCTACAGTGACCTCAGAATCCCTCTAGCCTTGAAACAGTGTTCTTGGGGTTTCTCGGAGTGCCATCAAGGAAATCAAGGCTTCTTTCATGTTTGATGTGCAACACGGAATTGCTCTGCACGCAGTGCAGGGGAATCGGGCCTCATCTCGCGGCGAGGGGGAAGTCTCATGGTTTTTCTCGAGTTGCGGCGATAACCTAGGGTATATTCTCGAGTTACGACGGGGATGGCCCTTCCACCCACGTGTTTATTCAGCGATGTCAGGACTCCATCCTAGTTGCGAGGAACAACTCGGGATTCTCCTCGAGGCTTGGCAGGGCAACTGGAACGCCTCTCCAGCTGAGGCGGGAGACCAAGGGTCCCTTTCCACGTGCCACAGGAATCCTGGGACTCCTATCAAGGTTCATGAGGAGTCAGGCATCGTCTCTTTTGGAGGCACTGATCTCCGCGTACCTCTGGAGTTTTCAAAGAATGTGAAGCCTCCAGTTGCGATGAGGTGGGGAACTAGGTCTTTCTCTGTGGTCTCCACAGGGGATTCAGACATCCTTTCGTCTTGGGAGATGCAAGACGAGCCTGCACTCAAGTCACTGCAGGGATATGTGGCCTTAATTCGAGTCAGGGATCGCGGTGTCCATTCCACTTGAGGCCGCAAACTCAGGGTCCCTCTCACATACCTAGAGCTGAGAGAAGCCTCCTCTTGAGGTGCTTGTGGTAAGGTGGTATTCCTCTGTAGTCGAAGCCAGGGACTAACCTCTCATCTCGAGTTGATTTTTGGTCCACGGAGCTCTTTCGTGTTGCTACAGTGACCTCAGGATCCCTCTAGCCTTGAAACACTGCTATTGGGGTTTCTCTGGAGTGCCATCAAGGAAATCAAGGCTCCTTTCTTGTTTGATGTGCAAAACGGAATTGCTCTGCACGCAGTGCAGGGGAATCGGGCCTCATCTCACGGCGAGGGGAAAGTCTCATGGTTTTTCTGGAGTTGCGGCGGGAACCTGGGGTATATTCTCGACTTACGACGGGGATGGCCCTTCCACACACGTGTTTGTTCAACGACGTCAGGACTCCTGCCTAGTTGCGAGGGACAACTCGGGATTCTCCTCGAGGCTTGGCAGGGCAATTGGGACGCCTCTCCAGCTGAGGCGGGAGACCAAGGGTCCCTTTCCACTGCCAAGGAATCCTGGGACTCCTATCAAGTTTCACGAGGAGTCAGGCATCGTCTCCTTTGGAGGCACTGATCTCCGCGTACCTCTGGAGTTTTCAAAGGATGTGAGGCCTCCGGTCACGATGAGGTGGGGAACTAGGTCTTTCTCTGTGGTCTCCACAGGGGATTCAGACATTCTTTCGTCTTCGGAGATGCAAGACGAGCCTGCATTCAAGTCACTGCAGGGATATCCGGCCTTATTTCGAGTCAGGGCATCGCGGTGTCCATTCCATTTGTGGCCGCAAACTCACCGTCCCTCTCACATACCTAGAGCTGAGAGAAGCCTCCTCTTGAGGTGCTTGTGGTAAGGTGGTATTCCTCTGGAGTCGAAGCCAGGGACTAACCTCTCATCTCGAGTTGATTTTTGGTCCACGGAGCTCTTTCGTGTTGCTACAGTGACCTCAGGATCCCTCTAGCCTTGAAACAGTGTTCTTGGGGTTTCTCTGGAGTGCCATCAAGGAAATCAAGGCTCCTTTCATGTGTGATGTGCAACACGGAATTGCTCTGCACGCAGTGCAGGGGAATCGGGCCTCATCTCGCGGCGAGGGGGAAGTCTCATGGTTTTTCTCGAGTTGCGGCGGGAACCTGGGGTATATTCTCGAGTTACGACGGGGATGGCCCTTCCACCCACGTGTTTATTCAGCGATGTCAGGACTCCATCCTAGTTGCGAGGGACAACTCGGGATTCTCCTCGAGGCTTGGCAGGGCAACTGGAACACCTCTCCAGCTGAGGCGGGAGACCAAGGGTCCCTTTCCACGTGCCACAGGAATCCTGGGACTCCTATCAAGGTTCACGAGGAGTCAGGCATCGTCTCTTTTGGAGGCACTGATCTCCGCGTACCTCTGGAGTTTTCAAAGAATGTGAAGCCTCCAGTTGCGATGAGGTGGGGAACTAGGTCTTTCTCTGTGGTCTCCACAGGGGATTCAGACATCCTTTCGTCTTGGGAGATGCAAGACGAGCCTGCACTCAAGTCACTGCAGGGATATGTGGCCTTAATTCGAGTCAGGGATCGCGGTGTCCATTCCACTTGAGGCCACAAACTCAGGGTCCCTCTCACATACCTAGAGCTGAGAGAAGCCTCCTCTTGAGGTGCTTGTGGTAAGGTGGTATTCCTCTGGAGTCGAAGCCAGGGACTAACCTCTCATCTCGAGTTGATTTTTGGTCCACGGAGCTCTTTCTTGTTGCTACAGTGACCTCAGGATCCCTCTAGCCTTGAAACACTGCTATTGGGGTTTCTCTGGAGTGCCATCAAGGAAATCAAGGCTCCTTTCTTGTTTGATGTGCAACACGGAATTGCTCTGCACGCAGTGCAGGGGAATCGGGCCTCATCTCACGGCGAGGGGAAAGTCTCTTGGTTTTTCTGGAGTTGCGGCGGGAACCTGGGGTATATTCTCGACTTACGACGGGGATGGCCCTTCCACACACGTGTTTGTTCAACGACGTCAGGACTCCTGCCTAGTTGCGAGGGACAACTCGGGATTCTCCTCGAGGCTTGGCAGGGCAATTGGGACGCCTCTCCATCTGAGGCGGGAGACCAAGGGTCCCTTTCCACTGCCAAGGAATCCTGGGACTCCTATCAAGTTTCACGAGGAGTCAGGCATCGTCTCCTTTGGAGGCACTGATCTCCGCGTACCTCTGGAGTTTTCAAAGGATGTGAGGCCTCCGGTCACGATGAGGTGGGGAACTAGGTCTTTCTCTGTGGTCTCCACAGGGGATTCAGACATCCTTTCGTCTTGGGAGATGCAAGACGAGCCTGCATTCAAGTCACTGCAGGGATATCCGGCCTTATTTCGAGTCAGGGCATCGCGGTGTCCATTCCACTTGAGGCCGCATACTCAGGGTCCCTCTCACATACCTAGAGCTGAGAGAAGCCTCCTCTTGAGGTGCTTTTGGTAAGGTGGTTTCCTCTGGAGTCGAAGCCAGGGACTAACCTCTCATCTCGAGTTGATTCTTGGTCCACGGAGCTCTTTCGTGTTGCTACAGTGACCTCAGGATCCCTCTAGCCTTGAAACAGTGTTCTTGGGGTTTCTCTGGAGTGCCTCAAGGAAAGCAAGGCTCCTTTCATGTTTGATGTGCAACACGGAATTGCACTGCATGTAGTGCAGGGGATCGGGCCTCATCTCGTGGTGAGGGGGAAGTCTCATGGTTTTTCTCGAGTTACGGCGGGAAGCTGGGGTATATTCTCGAGTTACGACGGGGATGGCCCTTTCAACCGTGTTTGTTCAGCGACGTCAGGACTCCTGCCTAGCTGCGAGGGACAACTCGGGATTCTCCTCGAGGCTTGGCAGGGCAATTTGGACGACTCTCCAGCTGAGGCGGGAGACCAAGGGTCCCTTTCCACGTGCCACAGGAATCCTGGGACTCCTATCAAGTTTCACGAGGAGTCAGGCATCGTCTCCTTTGGAAGCACTGATCTCCGTGTACCTCTGGAGTTTTCAAAAGATGTGAGGCCTCCGGTCGCGATGAGATGGGGAACTAGGTCTTTCTCTGTGGTCTCCACAGGGGATTCAGACATCCTTTCATCTTGGGAGATGCAAGACGAGCCTGCATTCAAGTCACTGCAGGGATATCCGGCCTTATTTCGAGTCAGGGCATCGCGGTGTCCATTCCAATTGAGGCCGCATACTCAGGGTCCCTCTCACATACCTAGAGCTGAGAGAAGCCTCCTCTTGAGGTGCTTTTGGTAAGGTGGTTTCCTCTGGAGTCGAAGCCAGGGACTACCCTCTCATCTCGAGTTGATTTTTGGTCCACGGAGCTCTTTCGTGTTGCTACAGTGACCTCAGGATCCATCTCGCCTTGAAACAGTGTTCTTGGGGTTTCTCTGGAGTGCCATCAAGGTAATCAAGGCTCCTTTCCTGTGTGATGTGCAGCACGGAATTGCTCTGCACACAGTGCAGGGGAATCTGGCCTCATCTCGCGGCGAAGGGGAAGTCTCATGGTTTTTCTCGAGTTGCGGCGGGAACCTGGGGTATATTCTCGAGTTACGACGGGGATGGCCCTTCCACACACGTGTTTGTTCAGCGACGTCAGGACTCCTGCCTAGTTGCGAGGGACAACTCGGAATTCTCCTCGAGGCTTGGCAGGGCAATTGGGACGACTCTCCAGCTGAGGCGGGAGACCAAGGGTCCCTTTCCACGTGCCACAGGAATCCTGGGACTCCTATCAAGTTTCACGAGGAGTCAGGCATCGTCTCCTTTGGAGGCACTGATCTCCGCGTACCTCTGGAGTTTTCAAAGGATGTGAGGCCTCCGGTCGCGATGAGGTGGGGAACTAGGTCCTTCTCTGTGGTCTCCACAGGGGATTCAGACATCCTTTCGTCTTGGGAGATGCAAGACGAGCCTGCATTCAAGTCACTGCAGGGATATCCGGCCTTATTTCGAGTCAGGGCGTCGCGGTGTCCATTCCACTTGAGGCCACAAACTCAGGGTCCCTCTCACATACCTAGAGCTGAGAGAAGCCTCCTCTTGAGGTGCTTGTGGTAAGGTGGTATACCTCTGGAGTCGAAGCCAGGGACTAACCTCTAATCTCGAGTTGATTTTTGGTCCACGGAGCTCTTTCGTGTTGCTACAGTGACCTCAGGATCCCTCTAGCCTTGAAACAGTGTTCTTGGGGTTTCTTTGGAGTGCCATCAAGGAAATCAAGGCTCCTTTCATGTTTGATGTGCAATACGGATTTGCTTTGAATGCAGTGCAGGTGAATCGGGCTCATCTTGCGGCGAGGGGGAAGTCTCATGGTTTTTCTCGAGTTGCGGCGGGAACCTGGGGTATATTCTCGAGTTACGACGGGGGATGGCCCTTCCACACACGTGTTTGATCAGCGACGGCAGGACTCCTGCCTAGTTGCGAGGGACAACTCGGGATTCTCCTCGAGGCTTAACACGGCAATTGGCACGCCTCTCCAGCTGAGGCGGGAGACCAAGGGTACCTTTCCACGTGCCACAGCAATCCTGGGACTCCTATCAAGTTTCACGAGGAGTCAGGCATCGTCTCCTTTGGAGCCACTGATCTCCGCGTACCTCTGGAGTTTTCAAAGGATGTGAGGCTTCCGGTCGCGATGAGGTGGGAAACTAGGTCTTTCTCTGTGGTCTCCACAGGGGATTCAGACATCCTTTCATCTTGGGAGATGCAAAACGAGCCTGCATTCAAGTCACTGCAGGGATATCCGGCCTTATTTCGCGTCAGGGCATCGCAGTGTCCATTCCACTTGAGGCCGCAAACTCAGGGTCCCTCTCACATACCTAGAGCTGAGAGAAGCCTCCTCTTGAGGTGCTTGTGGTAAGGTGGTATTCCTCTGGAGTCGAAGCCAGGGACTAACGTCTCATCTCGTGTTGATTTTTGGTCCACGGAGCTCTTTCGTGTTGCTACAGTGACCTCAGGATCCCTCTAGCCTTGAAACAGTGTTCTTGGGGTTTCTCTGGAGTGCCATCAAGGAAATCAAGGCTTCTTTCATGTTTGATGTGCAACACGGAATTGCTCTGCACGCAGTGCAGGGGAATCGGGCCTCATCTCGCGGCGAGGGGGAAGTCTCATGGTTTTTCTCGAGTTGCGGCGGGAACCTGGGGTATATTCTCGAGTTACGACGGGGATGGCCCTTCCACCCACGTGTTTATTCAGCGATGTCAGGACTCCATCCTAGTTGCGAGGGACAACTCGGGATTCTCCTCGAGGCTTGGCAGGGCAACTGGAACGCCTCTCCAGCTGAGGCGGGAGACCAAGGGTCCCTTTCCACGTGCCACAGGAATCCTGGGACTCCTATCAAGGTTCACGAGGAGTCAGGCATCGTCTCTTTTGGAGGCACTGATCTCCGCGTACCTCTGGAGTTTTCAAAGAATGTGAAGCCTCCAGTTGCGATGAGGTGGGGAACTAGGTCTTTCTCTGTGGTCTCCACAGGGGATTCAGACATCCTTTCGTCTTGGGAGATGCAAGACGAGCCTGCATTCAAGTCACTGCAGGGATATCCGGCCTTATTTCGAGTCAGGGCATCGCGGTGTCCATTCCACTTGAGGCCGCATACTCAGGGTCCCTCTCACATACCTAGAGCTGAGAGAAGCCTCCTCTTGAGGTGCTTTTGGTAAGGTGGTTTCCTCTGGAGTCGAAGCCAGGGACTAACCTCTCATCTCGAGTTGATTCTTGGTCCACGGAGCTCTTTCGTGTTGCTACAGTGACCTCAGGATCCCTCTAGCCTTGAAACAGTGTTCTTGGGGTTTCTCTGGAGTGCCTCAAGGAAAGCAAGGCTCCTTTCATGTTTGATGTGCAACACGGAATTGCACTGCATGTAGTGCAGGGGATCGGGCCTCATCTCGTGGTGAGGGGGAAGTCTCATGGTTTTTCTCGAGTTACGGCGGGAAGCTGGGGTACATTCTTGAGTTACGACGGGGATGGCCCTTCCACACACGTGTTTGTTCAGCGACGTCAGGACTCCTGCCTAGCTGCGAGGGACAACTCGGGATTCTCCTCGAGGCTTGGCAGGGCAATTTGGACGACTCTCCAGCTGAGGCGGGAGACCAAGGGTCCCTTTCCACGTGCCACAGGAATCCTGGGACTCCTATCAAGTTTCACGAGGAGTCAGGCATCGTCTCCTTTGGAAGCACTGATCTCCGTGTACCTCTGGAGTTTTCAAAAGATGTGAGGCCTCCGGTCGCGATGAGATGGGGAACTAGGTCTTTCGCTGTGGTCTCCACAGGGGATTCAGACATCCTTTCATCTTGGGAGATGCAAGACGAGCCTGCATTCAAGTCACTGCAGGGATATCCGGCCTTATTTCGAGTCAGGGCATCGCGGTGTCCATTCCACTTGAGGCCGCATACTCAGGGTCCCTCTCACATACCTAGAGCTGAGAGAAGCCTCCTCTTGAGGTGCTTTTGGTAAGGTGGTTTCCTCTGGAGTCGAAGCCAGGGACTACCCTCTCATCTCGAGTTGATTTTTGGTCCACGGAGCTCTTTCGTGTTGCTACAGTGACCTCAGGATCCATCCCGCCTTGAAAGAGTGTTCTTGGGGTTTCTCTGGAGTGCCATCAAGGTAATCAAGGCTCCTTTCCTGTGTGATGTGCAGCACGGAATTGCTCTGCACGCAGTGCAGGGGAATCTGGCCTCATCTCGCGGTGAAGGGGACGTCTCATGGTTTTTCTCGAGTTGCGGCGGGAACCTGGGGTATATTCTCGAGTTACGACGGGGATGGCCCTTCCACACACGTGTTTGTTCAGCGACGTCAGGACTCCTGCCTAGTTGCGAGGGACAACTCGGAATTCTCCTCGAGGCTTGGCAGGGCAATTGGGACGCCTCTCCCGCTGAGGCGGGAGACCAAGGGTCCCTTTCCACGTGCCACAGGAATCCTGGGACTCCAATCAAGTTTCACGAGGAGTCAGGCATCGTCTCCTTTGGAGGCACTGATCTCCGCGTACCTCTGGAGTTTTCAAAGGATGTGAGGCCTCCGGTCGCGATGAGGTGGGGAACTAGGTACTTCTCTGTAGTCTCCACAGGGGATTCAGACATCCTTTCGTCTCGGGAGATGCAAGACGAGCCTGCATTCAAGTCACTGCAGGGATATCCGGCCTTATTTCGAGTCAGGGCGTCGCGGTGTCCATTCCACTTGAGGCCACACACTCAGGGTCCCTCTCACATACCTAGAGCTGAGAGAAGCCTCCTCTTGAGGTGCTTGTGGTAAGGTGGTATACCTCTGGAGTCGAAGCCAGGGACTAACCTCTAATCTCGAGTTGATTTTTGGTCCACGGAGCTCTTTCGTGTTGCTACAGTGACCTCAGGATCCCTCTAGCCTTGAAACAGTGTTCTTGGGGTTTCTCTTGAGTGCCATCAAGGAAATCAAGGCTCCTTTCATGTTTGATGTGCAATACGGATTTGCTTTGAATGCAGTGCAGGTGAATCGGGCTCATCTTGCGGCGAGGGGGAAGTCTCATGGTTTTTCTCGAGTTGCGGCGGGAACCTGGGGTATATTCTCGAGTTACGACGGGGGATGGCCCTTCCACACACGTGTTTGATCAGCGACGGCAGGACTCCTGCCTAGTTGCGAGGGACAACTCGGGATTCTCCTCGAGGCTTAACACGGCAATTGGGACGCCTCTCCAGCTGAGGCGGGAGACCAAGGGTACCTTTCCACGTGCCACAGGAATCCTGGGACTCCTATCAAGTTTCACGAGGAGTCAGGCATCGTCTCCTTTGGAGCCACTGATCTCCGCGTACCTCTGGAGTTTTCAAAGGATGTGAGGCTTCCGGTCGCGATGAGGTGGGAAACTAGGTCTTTCTCTGTGGTCTCCACAGGGGATTCAGACATCCTTTCATCTTGGGAGATGCAAGACGAGCCTGCATTCAAGTCACTGCAGGGATATCCGGCCTTATTTCGCGTCAGGGCATCGCAGTGTCCATTCCACTTGAGGCCGCAAACTCAGGGTCCCTCTCACATACCTAGAGCTGAGAGAAGCCTCCTCTTGAGGTGCTTGTGGTAAGGTGGTATTCCTCTGGAGTCGAAGCCAGGGACTAACCTCTCATCTCGAGTTGATTTTTGGTCCACGGAGCTCTTTCGTGTTGCTACAGTGACCTCAGGATCCCTCTAGCCTTGAAACAGTGTTCTTGGGGTTTCTCTGGAGTGCCATCAAGGAAATCAAGGCTCCTTTCATGTTTGATGTGCAATACGGATTTGCTTTGAACGCAGTGCAGGTGAATCGGGCTCATCTCGCGGCGAGGGGGAAGTCTCATGGTTTTTCTTGAGTTGCGGCGGGAACCTGGGGTATATTCTCAAGTTACGACGGGGGATGGCCCTTCCACACACGTGTTTGATCAGCGACGGCAGGATTCCTGCCTAGTTGCGAGGGACAACTCGGGATTCTCCTCGAGGCTTGGCAGGGCAATTGGGACGCCTCTCCATCTGAGGCGGGAGACCAAGGGTCCCTTTCCACTGCCAAGGAATCCTGGGACTCCTATCAAGTTTCACGAGGAGTCAGGCATCGTCTCCTTTGGAGGCACTGATCTCCGCGTACCTCTGGAGTTTTCAAAGGATGTGAGGCCTCCGGTCACGTTGAGGTGGGGAACTAGGTCTTTCTCTGTGGTCTCAACAGGGGATTCAGACATCCTTTCGTCTTCGGAGATGCAAGACGAGCCTGCATTCAAGTCACTGCAGGGATATCCGGCCTTATTTCGCATAAGGGCATCGCAGTGTCCATTCCACTTGAGGCCGCAAAATTAGGGTCCCTCTCACATACCTAGAGCTGAGAGAAGCCTCCTCTTGAGGTGCTTGTGGTAAGGTGGTATTCCTCTGGAGTCGAAGCCAGGGACTACCCTCTTATCTCGAGTTGATTTTTGGTCCACAGAGCTCTTTCACGTTTCTACAGTGACCTCAGGATCCCTCTAGCCTTGAAAGAGTGTTCTTGGGGTTTCTCTGGAGTGCCATCAAGGAAATCAAGGCTCCTTTCATGTGTGATGTGCAACACGGATCTGCTCTGCACGCAGTGCAGGGGAATCAGGCCTAATCTCGCGGCGAGGGGGAAGTCTCATGGTTTTTCTCGAGTTGCGGCGGGAACCTGTGGTATATTCTCGAGTTACGACGTGGGATGGCCCTTCCACACACGTGTTTGATCAGCGACGGCAGGACTCCTGCCTAGTTGCGAGGGACATCTCGGGATTCTCCTCGAGGCTTGGCAGGGCAATTGGGACGCCTCTCCAGCTGAGGCGGGAGACCAAGGGTCCCTTTCCACGTGCCACAGGAATCCTGGGACTCCTATCAAGGTTCACGAGGAGTCAGGCATCGTCTCTTTTGGAGGCACTGATCTCCGCGTACCTCTGGAGTTTTCAAAGGATGTGAAGACTCCAGTTGCGATGAGGTGGGGAACTAGGTCTTTCTCTGTGGTCTCCACAGGGGATTCAGACATCCTTTCGTCTTGGTAGATGCAAGACGAGCCTGCATTCAAGTCACTGCAGGGATATGTGGCCTTAATTCGAGTCAGGGATCGCGGTGTCCATTCCACTTGAGGCCGCAAACTCAGGGTCCCTCTCACATACCTAGAGCTGAGAGAAGCCTCCTCTTGAGGTGCTTGTGGTAAGGTGGTATTCCTCTGGAGTCGAAGCCAGGGACTAACCTCTCATCTCGAGTTGATTTTTGGTCCACAGAGCTCTTTCGTGTTGCTACAGTGACCTCAGGATCCCTCTAGCCTTGAAACAGTGTTCTTGGGGTTTCTCTGGAGTGCCATCAAGGAAATCAAGGCTCCTTTCTTGTGTGATGTGCAACACGGAATTGCTCTGCACGCAGTGCAGGGGAATCGGGCCTCATCTCACGGCGAGGGGAAAGTCTCATGGTTTTTCTGGAGTTGCGGCGGGAACCTGGGGTATATTCTCGACTTACGACGGGGATGGCCCTTCCACACACGTGTTTGTTCAACGACGTCAGGACTCCTGCCTAGTTGCGAGGGACAACTCGGGATTCTCCTCGAGGCTTGGCAGGGCAATTGGGACGCCTCTCCATCTGAGGCGGGAGACCAAGGGTCCCTTTCCACGTGCCACAGGAATCCTGGGACTCCTATCAAGTTTCACGAGGAGTCAGGCATCGTCTCCTTTGGAGGCACTGATCTCCGCGTACCTCTGGAGTTTTCAAAGGATGTGAGGCCTCCGGTCACGATGAGGTGGGGAACTAGGTCTTTCTCTGTGGTCTCCACAGGGGATTCAGACATCCTTTCGTCTTCGGAGATGCAAGACGAGCCTGCATTCAAGTCACTGCAGGGATATCCAGCCTTATTTCGAGTCAGGGCATCGCGGTGTCCATTCCATTTGTGGCCGCAAACTCACCGTCCCTCTCACATACCTAGAGCTGAGAGAAGCCTCCTCTTGAGGTGCTTGTGGTAAGGTGGTATTCCTCTGGAGTCGAAGCCAGGGACTAACCTCTCATCTCGAGTTGATTTTTGGTCCACGGAGCTCTTTCGTGTTGCTACAGTGACCTCAGGATCCCTCTAGCCTTGAAAGAGTGTTCTTGGGGTTTCTCTGGAGTGCCATCAAGGAAATCAAGGCTCCTTTCATGTGTGATGTGCAACACGGAATTGCTCTGCACGCAGTGCAGGGGAATCTGGCCTCATCTCACGGCGAGGGGGAAGTCTCATGGTTTTTCTCGAGTTGCGGCGGGAACCTGTGGTATATTCTCGAGTTACGACGGGGATGGCCCTTCCACCCACGTGTTTGTTCAGTGATGGCAGGACTTCTGCCTAGTTGCGAGGGACAACTCGGGATTCTCCTCGAGGCTTGGCAGGGCAATTGGAACGCCTCTCCAGCTGAGGCGGGAGACCAAGGGTCCCTTTCCACGTGCCACAGGAATCCTGGGACTCCTATCAAGTTTCACGAGGAGTCAGGCATCGTCTCCTTTGGAGGAACTGATCTCAGTGTACCTCTGGAGTTTTCAATGTATGTGAGGCCTCCGGTCGCGATGAGGTGGGGAACTAGGTCTTTCTCTGTGGTCTCCACAGGGGATTCAGACATCCTTTCATCTTGGGAGATGCAAGACGAGCCTGCATTCAAGTCACTGCAGGGATATCCGGCCTTATTTCGAGTCAGGGCATCGCGGTGTCCATTCCACTTGAGGCCGCATACTCAGGGTCCCTCTCACATACCTAGAGCTGAGAGAAGCCTCCTCTTGAGGTGATTTTGGTAAGGTGGTTTCCTCTGGAGTCGAAGCCAGGGACTAACCTCTCATCTCGAGTTGATTTTTGGTCCACAGAGCTCTTTCGTATTGCTACAGTGACCTCAGGATCCCTCTAGCCTTGAAACAGTGTTCTTGGGGTTTCTCTGGAGTGCCATCAAGGAAATCAAGGCTCCTTTCTTGTGTGATGTGCAACACGGAATTGCTCTGCACGCAGTGCAGGGGAATCGGGCCTCATCTCACGGCGAGGGGAAAGTCTCATGGTTTTTCTGGAGTTGCGGCGGGAACCTGGGGTATATTCTCGACTTACGACGGGGATGGCCCTTCCACACACGTGTTTGTTCAACGACGTCAGGACTCCTGCCTAGTTGCGAGGGACAACTCGGGATTCTCCTCGAGGCTTGGCAGGGCAATTGGGACGCCTCTCCATCTGAGGCGGGAGACCAAGGGTCCCTTTCCACTGCCAAGGAATCCTGGGACTCCTATCAAGTTTCACGAGGAGTCAGGCATCGTCTCCTTTGGAGGCACTGATCTCCGCGTACCTCTGGAGTTTTCAAAGGATGTGAGGCCTCCGGTCACGATGAGGTGGGGAACTAGGTCTTTCTCTGTGGTCTCCACAGGGGATTCAGACATCCTTTCGTCTTCGGAGATGCAAGACGAGCCTGCATTCAAGTCACTGCAGGGATATCCGGCCTTATTTCGAGTCAGGGCATCGCGGTGTCCATTCCATTTGTGGCCGCAAACTCACCGTCCCTCTCACATACCTAGAGCTGAGAGAAGCCTCCTCTTGAGGTGCTTGTGGTAAGGTGGTATTCCTCTGGAGTCGAAGCCAGGGACTAACCTCTCATCTCGAGTTGATTTTTGGTCCACGGAGCTCTTTCGTGTTGCTACAGTGACCTCAGGATCCCTCTAGCCTTGAAACAGTGTTCTTGGGGTTTCTCTGGAGTGCCATCAAGGAAATCAAGGCTCCTTTCATGTGTGATGTGCAACACGGAATTGCTCTGCACGCAGTGCAGGGGAATCTGGCCTCATCTCACGGCGAGGGGGAAGTCTCATGGTTTTTCTCGAGTTGCGGCGGGAACCTGTGGTATATTCTCGAGTTACGACGGGGATGGCCCTTCCACCCACGTGTTTGTTCAGTGATGGCAGGACTTCTGCCTAGTTGCGAGGGACAACTCGGGATTCTCCTCGAGGCTTGGCAGGGCAATTGGAACGCCTCTCCAGCTGAGGCGGGAGACCAAGGGTCCCTTTCCACGTGCCACAGGAATCCTGGGACTCCTATCAAGTTTCACGAGGAGTCAGGCATCGTCTCCTTTGGAGGAACTGATCTCAGTGTACCTCTGGAGTTTTCAATGTATGTGAGGCCTCCGGTCGCGATGAGGTGGGGAACTAGGTCTTTCTCTGTGGTCTCCACAGGGGATTCAGACATCCTTTCATCTTGGGAGATGCAAGACGAGCCTGCATTCAAGTCACTGCAGGGATATCCGGCCTTATTTCGAGTCAGGGCATCGCGGTGTCCATTCCACTTGAGGCCGCATACTCAGGGTCCCTCTCACATACCTAGAGCTGAGAGAAGCCTCCTCTTGAGGTGATTTTGGTAAGGTGGTTTCCTCTGGAGTCGAAGCCAGGGACTAACCTCTCATCTCGAGTTGATTCTTGGTCCACGGAGCTCTTTCGTGTTGCTACAGTGACCTCAGGATCCCTCTCGCCTTGAAACAGTGTTCTTGGGGTTTCTCTGGGGTGCCATCAAGGAAATCAAGGCTCCTTTCATGTGTGATGTGCAACACGGAATTGCTCTGCACGCAGTTCAGGGGAATCGGGCCTCATCTCGCGGCGAGGGGCAAGTCTCATGGTTTTTCTCGAGTTGCGGCGGGAACCTTGGATATATTCTCGAGTTACGACGGGGATGGCCCTTCCACACACGTGTTTGTTCAGCGACGTCAGGACTCCTGCCTAGTTGCAAGGGACAACTCGGGATTCTCCTCGAGGTTTGGCAGGGCAACTGGGATGCCTCTCCAGCTGAGGCGGGAGACCAAGGGTCCCTTTCCACGTGCCACAGGAATCCTGGGACTCCTATCAAGTTTCACGAGGAGTCAGGCATTGTCTCCTTTGGAGGCACTGATCTCCGCGTACCTCTGAAGTTTTCAAAGGATGTGAGGCCTCCGGTCGCGATGATGTGGGGAACTATGTCTTTCTCTATGGTCTCCACAGGGGATTCAGACATCCTTTCATCTTGGGAGATGCAAGACGAGTCTGCATTCAAGTCAGTGCAGGGATATCCGGCCTTATTTCGAGTCAGGGCCTCGCGGTGTCCATTCCACTGGAGGCCACAAACTCAGGGTCCCTCCCACATACCTAGAGCTGAGAGAAGCCTCCTCTTGAGGTGCTTGTGGTAAGGTGGTATTCCTCTGGAGTCGAAGCCAGGGACTACCCTCTTATCTCGAGTTGATTTTTGGTCCACAGAGCTCTTTCGTGTTGCTACAGTGACCTCAGGATCCCTCTCGCCTTGAAACAGTGTTCTTGGGGTTTCTCTGGAGTGCCATCAAGGAAATCAAGGCTCCTTTCATGTTTGATGTGCAATACGAATTTGCTTTGAACGCAGTGCAGGTGAATCGGGCTCATCTCGCGGCGAGGGGGAAGTCTCATGGTTTTTCTCGAGTTGCGGCGGGAACCTGGGGTATATTCTCAAGTTACGACGGGGGATGGCCCTTCCACACACGTGTTTGATCAGCGACGGCAGGATTCCTGCCTAGTTGCGAGGGACAACTCGGGATTCTCCTCGAGGCTTGGCAGGGCAATTGGGACGCCTCTCCATCTGAGGCGGGAGACCAAGGGTCCCTTTCCACTGCCAAGGAATCCTGGGACTCCTATCAAGTTTCACGAGGAGTCAGGCATCGTCTCCTTTGGAGGCACTGATCTCCGCGTACCTCTGGAGTTTTCAAAGGATGTGAGGCCTCCGGTCACGTTGAGGTGGGGAACTAGGTCTTTCTCTGTGGTCTCAACAGGGGATTCAGACATCCTTTCGTCTTCGGAGATGCAAGACGAGCCTGCATTCAAGTCACTGCAGGGATATCCGGCCTTATTTCGCATAAGGGCATCGCAGTGTCCATTCCACTTGAGGCCGCAAAATTAGGGTCCCTCTCACATACCTAGAGCTGAGAGAAGCCTCCTCTTGAGGTGCTTGTGGTAAGGTGGTATTCCTCTGGAGTCGAAGCCAGGGACTACCCTCTTATCTCGAGTTGATTTTTGGTCCACAGAGCTCTTTCGCGTTTCTACAGTGACCTCAGGATCCCTCTAGCCTTGAAAGAGTGTTCTTGGGGTTTCTCTGGAGTGCCATCAAGGAAATCAAGGCTCCTTTCATGTGTGATGTGCAACACGGATCTGCTCTGCACGCAGTGCAGGGGAATCAGGCCTAATCTTGCGGCGAGGGGGAAGTCTCATGGTTTTTCTCGAGTTGCGGCGGGAACCTGTGGTATATTCTCGAGTTACGACGTGGGATGGCCCTTCCACACACGTGTTTGATCAGCGACGGCAGGACTCCTGCCTAGTTGCGAGGGACATCTCGGGATTCTCCTCGAGGCTTGGCAGGGCAATTGGGACGCCTCTCCAGCTGAGGCGGGAGACCAAGGGTCCCTTTCCACGTGCCACAGGAATCCTGGGACTCCTATCAAGGTTCACGAGGAGTCAGGCATCGTCTCTTTTGGAGGCACTGATCTCCGCGTACCTCTGGAGTTTTCAAAGGATGTGAAGACTCCAGTTGCGATGAGGTGGGGAACTAGGTCTTTCTCTGTGGTCTCCACAGGGGATTCAGACATCCTTTCGTCTTGGTAGATGCAAGACGAGCCTGCATTCAAGTCACTGCAGGGATATGTGGCCTTAATTCGAGTCAGGGATCGCGGTGTCCATTCCACTTGAGGCCGCAAACTCAGGGTCCCTCTCACATACCTAGAGCTGAGAGAAGCCTCCTCTTGAGGTGCTTGTGGTAAGGTGGTATTCCTCTGGAGTCGAAGCCAGTGACTAACCTCTCATCTCGAGTTGATTTTTGGTCCACAGAGCTCTTTCGTGTTGCTACAGTGACCTCAGGATCCCTCTAGCCTTGAAACAGTGTTCTTGGGGTTTCTCTGGAGTGCCATCAAGGAAATCAAGGCTCCTTTCTTGTGTGATGTGCAACACGGAATTGCTCTGCACGCAGTGCAGGGGAATCGGGCCTCATCTCACGGCGAGGGGAAAGTCTCATGGTTTTTCTGGAGTTGCGGCGGGAACCTGGGGTATATTCTCGACTTACGACGGGGATGGCCCTTCCACACACGTGTTTGTTCAACGACGTCAGGACTCCTGCCTAGTTGCGAGGGACAACTCGGGATTCTCCTCGAGGCTTGGCAGGGCAATTGGGACGCCTCTCCATCTGAGGCGGGAGACCAAGGGTCCCTTTCCACTGCCCAGAAATCCTGGGACTCCTATCAAGTTTCACGAGGAGTCAGGCATCGTCTCCTTTGGAGGCACTGATCTCCGCGTACCTCTGGAGTTTTCAAAGGATGTGAGGCCTCCGGTCACGATGAGGTGGGGAACTAGGTCTTTCTCTGTGGTCTCCACAGGGGATTCAGACATCCTTTCGTCTTCGGAGATGCAAGACGAGCCTGCATTCAAGTCACTGCAGGGATATCCGGCCTTATTTCGAGTCAGGGCATCGCGGTGTCCATTCCATTTGTGGCCGCAACTCACCGTCCCTCTCACATACCTAGAGCTGAGAGAAGCCTCCTCTTGAGGTGCTTGTGGTAAGGTGGTATTCCTCTGGAGTCGAAGCCAGGGACTAACCTCTCATCTCGAGTTGATTTTTGGTCCACGGAGCTCTTTCGTGTTGCTACAGTGACCTCAGGATCCCTCTAGCCTTGAAACAGTGTTCTTGGGGTTTCTCTGGAGTGCCATCAAGGAAATCAAGGCTCCTTTCATGTGTGATGTGCAACACGGAATTGCTCTGCACGCAGTGCAGGGGAATCTGGCCTCATCTCACGGCGAGGGGGAAGTCTCATGGTTTTTCTCGAGTTGCGGCGGGAACCTGTGGTATATTCTCGAGTTACGACGGGGATGGCCCTTCCACCCACGTGTTTGTTCAGTGATGGCAGGACTTCTGCCTAGTTGCGAGGGACAACTCGGGATTCTCCTCGAGGCTTGGCAGGGCAATTGGAACGCCTCTCCAGCTGAGGCGGGAGACCAAGGGTCCCTTTCCACGTGCCACAGGAATCCTGGGACTCCTATCAAGTTTCACGAGGAGTCAGGCATCGTCTCCTTTGGAGGAACTGATCTCAGTGTACCTCTGGAGTTTTCAATGTATGTGAGGCCTCCGGTCGCGATGAGGTGGGGAACTAGGTCTTTCTCTGTGGTCTCCACAGGGGATTCAGACATCCTTTCATCTTGGGAGATGCAAGACGAGCCTGCATTTAAGTCACTGCAGGGATATCCGGCCTTATTTCGAGTCAGGGCATCGCGGTGTCCATTCCACTTGAGGCCGCATACTCAGGGTCCCTCTCACATACCTAGAGCTGAGAGAAGCCTCCTCTTGAGGTGATTTTGGTAAGGTGGTTTCCTCTGGAGTCGAAGCCAGGGACTAACCTCTCATCTCGAGTTGATTTTTGGTCCACAGAGCTCTTTCGTGTTACTACAGTGACCTCAGGATCCCTCTAGCCTTGAAACAGTGTTCTTGGGGTTTCTCTGGAGTGCCATCAAGGAAATCAAGGCTCCTTTCTTGTGTGATGTGCAACACGGAATTGCTCTGCACGCAGTGCAGGGGAATCGGGCCTCATCTCACGGCGAGGGGAAAGTCTCATGGTTTTTCTGGAGTTGCGGCGGGAACCTGGGGTATATTCTCGACTTACGACGGGGATGGCCCTTCCACACACATGTTTGTTCAACGACGTCAGGACTCCTGCCTAGTTGCGAGGGACAACTAGGGATTCTCCTCGAGGCTTGGCAGGGCAATTGGGACGCCTCTCCATCTGAGGCGGGAGACCAAGGGTCCCTTTCCACTGCCAAGGAATCCTGGGACTCCTATCAAGTTTCACGAGGAGTCAGGCATCGTCTCCTTTGGAGGCACTGATCTCCGCGTACCTCTGGAGTTTTCAAAGGATGTGAGGCCTCCGGTCACGATGAGGTGGGGAACTAGGTCTTTCTCTGTGGTCTCCACAGGGGATTCAGACATCCTTTCGTCTTCGGAGATGCAAGACGAGCCTGCATTCAAGTCACTGCAGGGATATCCGGCCTTATTTCGAGTCAGGGCATCGCGGTGTCCATTCCATTTGTGGCCGCAAACTCACCGTCCCTCTCACATACCTAGAGCTGAGAGAAGCCTCCTCTTGAGGTGCTTGTGGTAAGGTGGTATTCCTCTGGAGTCGAAGCCAGGGACTAACCTCTCATCTCGAGTTGATTTTTGGTCCACGGAGCTCTTTCGTGTTGCTACAGTGACCTCAGGATCCCTCTAGCCTTGAAACAGTGTTCTTGGGGTTTCTCTGGAGTGCCATCAAGGAAATCAAGGCTCCTTTCATGTGTGATGTGCAACACGGAATTGCTCTGCACGCAGTGCAGGGGAATCTGACCTCATCTCACGGCGAGGGGGAAGTCTCATGGTTTTTCTCGAGTTGCGGCGGGAACCTGTGGTATATTCTCGAGTTACGACGGGGATGGCCCTTCCACCCACGTGTTTGTTCAGTGATGGCAGGACTTCTGCCTAGTTGCGAGGGACAACTCGGGATTCTCCTCGAGGCTTGGCAGGGCAATTGGAACGCCTCTCCAGCTGAGGCGGGAGACCAAGGGTCCCTTTCCACGTGCCACAGGAATCCTGGGACTCCTATCAAGTTTCACGAGGAGTCAGGCATCGTCTCCTTTGGAGGAACTGATCTCAGTGTACCTCTGGAGTTTTCAATGTATGTGAGGCCTCCGGTCGCGATGAGGTGGGGAACTAGGTCTTTCTCTGTGGTCTCCACAGGGGATTCAGACATCCTTTCATCTTGGGAGATGCAAGACGAGCCTGCATTCAAGTCACTGCAGGGATATCCGGCCTTATTTCGAGTCAGGGCATCGCGGTGTCCATTCCACTTGAGGCCGCATACTCAGGGTCCCTCTCACATACCTAGAGCTGAGAGAAGCCTTCTCTTGAGGTGATTTTGGTAAGGTGGTTTCCTCTGGAGTCGAAGCCAGGGACTAACCTCTCATCTCGAGTTGATTCTTGGTCCACGGAGCTCTTTCGTGTTGCTACAGTGACCTCAGGATCCCTCTCGCCTTGAAACAGTGTTCTTGGGGTTTCTCTGGGGTGCCATCAAGGAAATCAAGGCTCCTTTCATGTGTGATGTGCAACACGGAATTGCTCTGCACGCAGTTCAGGGGAATCGGGCCTCATCTCGCGGCGAGGGGCAAGTCTCATGGTTTTTCTCGAGTTGCGGCGGGAACCTTGGATATATTCTCGAGTTACGACGGGGATGGCCCTTCCACACACGTGTTTGTTCAGCGACGTCAGGACTCCTGCCTAGTTGCAAGGGACAACTCGGGATTCTCCTCGAGGTTTGGCAGGGCAACTGGGATGCCTCTCCAGCTGAGGCGGGAGACCAAGGGTCCCTTTCCACGTGCCACAGGAATCCTGGGACTCCTATCAAGTTTCACGAGGAGTCAGGCATTGTCTCCTTTGGAGGCACTGATCTCCGCGTACCTCTGAAGTTTTCAAAGGATGTGAGGCCTCCGGTCGCGATGATGTGGGGAACTATGTCTTTCTCTATGGTCTCCACAGGGGATTCAGACATCCTTTCATCTTGGGAGATGCAAGACGAGTCTGCATTCAAGTCAGTGCAGGGATATCCGGCCTTATTTCGAGTCAGGGCCTCGCGGTGTCCATTCCACTGGAGGCCACAAACTCAGGGTCCCTCCCACATACCTAGAGCTGAGAGAAGCCTCCTCTTGAGGTGCTTGTGGTAAGGTGGTATTCCTCTGGAGTCGAAGCCAGGGACTACCCTCTTATCTCGAGTTGATTTTTGGTCCACAGAGCTCTTTCGTGTTGCTACAGTGACCTCAGGATCCCTCTAGCTTTGAAAGAGTCTTCTTGGGGTTTCTCTGGAGTGCCATCAAGGAAATCAAGGCTCCTTTCATGTGTGATGTGCAACACGGAATGGCTCTGCACGCAGTGCAGGGGAATCATGCCTCATCTCGCGGCGAGGGGGACGTCTCATGGTTTTTCTCGAGTTGCGGAGGGAACCTGGGCTATATTCTCGAGATACGACGAAAATGGACCTTCCACACACGTGTTTGTTCAGCGACGTCAGGACTCCTGCCTAGTTGCGAGGGACAACTCGGGATTCTCCTCGAGGCTTGGCAGGGCAATTGGGACGCCTCTCCAGCTGAGGCGGGAGACCAAGGGTCCCTTTCCACGTGCCACAGGATTCCTGGGACTCCTATCAAGTGTCACGAGGAGTCAGGCATCGTCTCCTTTGGAGGCACTGATCTCCGCGTACCTCTGGAGTTTTCAAAGGATGTGAGGCCTCCGGTCGCCATGAAGTGGGGAACTAGGTCTTTCTCTGTGGTCTCCACAGGGGATTCAGACATCCTTTCATCTTGGGAGATGCAAGACGAGCCTACATTCAAGTCACTGCAGGGATATCCGGCCTTATTTCGCGTCAGGGCATCGCGGTGTCCATTCCACTTGAGACGGCAAACTCACAGTCCCTCTCACATACCTAGAGCTGAGAGAAGCCTCCTCTTGAGGTGCTTGTGGTAAGGTGGTATTCCTCTGGAGTCGAAGCCAGGGACTACCCTCTTATCTCGAGTTGATTTTTGGTCCACAGAGCTCTTTCGTGTTGCTACAGTGACCTCAGGATCCCTCTAGCCTTGAAAGAGTCTTCTTGGGGATTCTCTGGAGTGCCATCAAGGAAATCAAGGCTCCTTTCATGTGTGATGTGCAACACGGAATTGCTCTGCACGCCGTGCAGGGTTCGGACCTCATTTTCCGGCGAGGGGGAAGTCTCTTGGTTTTTCTCGAGTTGCGGTGAGAACCTGGGGTATATTCTCGAGTTACGACGGGGATGGCCCTTCCAACCACGTGTCTGTTCAGCGACGTCAGGACTCCTGCCTAGTTGCGAGGGACAACTCGGGATTCTCCTCGAGGCTTGGCAGGGCAATTGGGACGCCTCTCCAGCTGAGGCGGGAGACCAAGGGTCCCTTTCCACGTGCCACAGTAATCCTGGGACTCCTATCAAATTTCACGAGGAGTCAGGCATCGTTCCTTTAGGAGGCACTGATCTCCGCGTACCTCTGGAGTTTTCAAAGGATTTGAGGCCTCCGGTCGCGATGCGGTGGGGAATTATGTCTTTCTCTGTGGTCTCCACAGGGGATTCAGACATCCTTTCATCTTGGGAGATGCAAGACGAGCCTGCATTCAAGTCACTGCAGGGATATCCGGACTTATTTCGTGTCAGGGCATCGGAGTGTCCATTCCACTTGAGGCCGCAAACTCAGGGTCCCTCTCACATATCTAGACCTGAGAGAAGCCTCCTCTTCAGGTGCTTGTGGTAAGGTGGTATTCCTCTGGAGTCGAAGCCAGGGACTAACCTCTCATCTCGTGTTGATTTTTGGTCCACGGAGCTCTTTCGTGTTGCTACAGTGACCTCAGGATCCCTCTAGCCTTGAAACAACGTTCTTGGGTTTCTCGGAGTGCCATCATGGAAATCAAGGCTTCTTTCATGTTTGATGTGCAACACGGAATTGCTCTGCACGCAGTGCAGTGGAATCGGGCCTCATCTCGCGGCGAGGGGGAAGTCTCATGGTTTTTCTCGAGTTGCGGCGGGAACCTGGGGTATATTCTCGAGTTACGACGGGGATGGCCCTTCCACCCACGTGTTTATTCAGCGATGTCAGGACTCCATCCTAGTTGCGAGGGTCAACTCGGGATTCTCCTCGAGGCTTGGCAGGACAACTGGAACGCCTCTCCAGCTGAGGCGGGAGACCAAGGGTCCCTTTCCATGTGCCACAGGAATCCTGGGACTCCTATCAAGGTTCACGAGGAGTCAGGCATCGTCTCCTTTGGAGCCACTGATCTCCGCGTACCTCTGGAGTTTTCAAAGGATGTGAGGCCTCCGATCGCGATGAGGTGGGGAACTAGGTCTTTCTCTGTGGTCTCCACAGGGGATTCAGACATCCTTTCGTCTTGGGAGATGCAAGACGAGCCTGCATTCAAGTCACTGCAGGGATATCCGGCCTTAATTCGAGTCAGGAATCGCGGTATCCATTCCACTTGAGGCCGCAAACTCAGGGTCCCTCTCACATACCTAGAGCTGAGAGAAGCCTCCTCTTGAGGTGCTTGTGGTAAGGTGGTATTGCTCTGGAGTCGAAGCCAGGGACTAACCTCTCATCTCGAGTTGATTTTTGGTCCACGGAGCTCTTTCGTGTTGCTACAGTGACCTCAGGATCCCTCTAGCCTTGAAACAGTGTTCTTGGGGTTTCTCTGGAGTGCCATCAAGGAAATCAAGGCTTCTTTCATGTTTGATGTGCAAGCCGGAATTGCTCTGCATGCAGTGCAGGGGAATCTGGCCTCATCTCACGGCGAGGGGGAAGTCTCATGGTTTATTTCGAGTTCCGGCGAGAACCTGGGGTATATTCTCGAGTTACGACGGGGATGGCCCTTCCACCCACGTGTTTGTTCAGCGACGTCAGGACTCCTGCCTAGTTGCGAGGGACAACTCGGGATTCTCCTCGAGGCTTGGCAGGGCAATTGGGACGCCTCTCCAGCTGAGGCGGGAGACCAAGGGTCCCTTTCCACGTGCCACAGGAATCCTGGGACTCCTATCAAGTTTCACGAGGAGTCAGGCATCGTCTCCTTTGGAGGCACTGATCTCAGTGTACCTCTGGAGTTTGCAAAGTATGTGAGGACTCCGGTCGCGATGAGGTGGGGAACTAGGTCTTTCTCTATGGTCTCCACAGGGTATTCAGACATCCTTTCGTCTTGGGAGATGCAAGACGAGCCTGCATTCAAGTCACTGCATTGATATCCGGCCTTATTTCGAGTCAGGGCATCGCGGTGTCCATTCCACTTGAGACCGCAAACTCACCGTCCCTCTCACATACTTAGAGCTGAGAGAAGCCTCCTCTTGAGGTGCTTGTGGTAAGGTGGTTTTCCTCTGGAGTCGAAGCCAGGGACTAACCTCTCATCTCGAGTTGATTTTTGGTCCACGGAGCTCTTTCGTGTTGCTACAGTGACCTCAGGATCCCTCTAGCCTTGAAACAGTGTTCTTGGGGTTTCTCTGGAGTGCCATCAAGGAAATCAAGGCTCCTTTCATGTGTGATGTGCAACACGGAATTGCTCTGCACGCAGTGCAGGGGAATCGGGCCTCATCTCGCGCCGAGGGGCAAGTCTCATGGTTTTTCTCGAGTTGCGGCGGGAACCTGGGATATATTCTCGAGTTACGACGGGGATGGCCCTTCCACACACGTGTTTGTTCAGCGACGTCAGGACTCCTGCCTAGTTGCGAGGGACAACTCGGGATTCTCCTTGAGGCTTGGCAGGGCAACTGGGATGCCTCTCCAGCTGAGGCGGGAGACCAAGGGTCCCTTTCCACGTGCCACAGGAATCCTGGGACTCCTATCAAGTTTCACGAGGAGTCAGGCATCATCTCCTTTGGAGGCACTGATCTCCGCGTACCTCTGGAGTTTTCAAAGGATGTGAGGCCTCCGGTCGCGATGAGGTGGGGAACTAGGTCTTTCTCTGTGGTCTCCACAGGGGATTCAGACATCCTTTCGTCTTCGGAGATGCAAGACGAGCCTGCATTCAAGTCAGTGCAGGGATATACGGCCTTATTTCGAGTCAGGGCATCGCGGTGTCCATTCCACTTGAGGCCGCAAACTCAGGGTCCCTCTCACATACCTAGAGCTGAGAGAAGCCTCCTCTTGAGGTGCTTGTGGTAAGGTGGTATTCCTCTGGAGTCGAAGCCAGGGACTACCCTCTTATCTCGAGTTGATTTTTGGTCCACATAGCTCTTTCGTGTTGCTACAGTGACCTCAGGATCCCTCTAGCCTTGAAAGAGTCTTCTTGGGGATTCTCTGGAGTGCCATCAAGGAAATCAAGGCTCCTTTCATGTGTGAAGTGCAACACGAAATTGCTCTGCACGCCGTGCACGGTACGGACCTCATTTTCCGGCGAGGGGGAAGTCTCTTGGTTTTTCTCGAGTTGCGGTGGGAACCTGGGGTATATTCTCGAGTTACGACGGGGATGGCCCTTCCTTACACGTGTCTGTTCAGCGACGTCAGGACTCCTGCCTAGCTGCGAGGGACAACTCGGGATTCACCTCGAGGCTTGGCAGGGCAATTGGGACGCCTCTCCAGCTGAGGCGGGAGACCAAGGGTCCCTTTCCACGTGCCACAGTAATCCTGGGACTCCTATCAAGTTTCACGAGGAGTCAGGCATCGTTCCTTTAGGAGGCACTGATCTCTGCGTACCTCTGGAGTTTTCAAAGGATTTGAGGCCTCCGGTCGCGATGCCGTGGGGAATTATGTCTTTCTCTGTTGTCTCCACAGGGGATTCAGACATCCTTTCATCTTGGGAGATGCAAGACGAGCCTGCATTCAAGTCACTGCAGGGATATCCGGCCTTATTTCGCATAAGGGCATCGCAGTGTCCATTCCACTTGAGGCCGCAAAATTAGGGTCCCTCTCACATACCTAGACCTGAGAGAAGCCTCCTCTTGAGGTGCTTGTGGTAAGGTGGTATTCCTCTGGAGTCGAAGCCAGGGACTACCCTCTTATCTCGAGTTGATTTTTGGTCCACAGAGCTCTTTCGTGTTGCTACAGTGACCTCAGGATCCCTCTAGCCTTGAAAGAGTGTTCTTGGGGTTTCTCTGGAGTGCCATCAAGGAAATCAAGGCTCCTTTCATGTGTGATGTGCCACACGGAATTGCTCTGCACACAGTGCAGGGGAATCAGACCTAATCTCGCGGCGAGGGGGAAGTCTCATGGTTTTTCTCGAGTTGCGGCGGGAACCTGTGGTATATTCTCGAGTTACGACGGGGGATGGCCCATCCACACACGTGTTTGATCAGCGACGGCAGGACTCCTGCCTAGTTGCGAGGGACAACTCGGGATTCTCCTCGAGGCTTTGCACGGCAATTGGGACGACTCTCCAGCTGAGGCGGGAGACCAAGGGTCCCTTTCCACGTGCCACAGGAATCCTGGGACTCCTATCAAGTTTCACGAGGAGTCAGGCATCGTCTCCTTTGGAGGCACTGATCTCCGCGTACCTCTGAAGTTTTCAAAGGAGGTGAGGCTTCCGGTCGCGATGAGGTGGGGAACTAGGTCTTTCTCTGTGGTCTCCACAGGGGATTCAGACATCCTTTCATCTTGGGAGATGCAAGACGAGCCTGCATTCAAGTC
Organism: Cervus elaphus; assembly: GCF_910594005.1. Taxonomy (NCBI): domain Eukaryota; kingdom Metazoa; phylum Chordata; class Mammalia; order Artiodactyla; family Cervidae; genus Cervus; species Cervus elaphus. The sequence continues at coordinate 939,543 of NC_057838.1, forward strand.
ACTGCAGGGATATCCAGACTTATTTCGTGTCAGGGCATCGCAGTGTCCATTCCACTTGAGGCCGCAAACTCAGGGTCCCTCTCACATACCTAGAGCTGAGAGAAGCCTCCTCTTGAGGTGCTTGTGGTAAGGTGGTATTCCTCTGGAGTCGAAGCCAGGGACTAACCTCTCATCTCGTGTTGATTTTTGGTCCACGGAGCTCTTTCGTGTTGCTACAGTGACCTCAGGATCCCTCTAGCCTTGAAACAATGTTCTTGGGGTTTCTCGGAGTGCCATCATGGAAATCAAGGCTTCTTTCATGTTTGATGTGCAACACGGAATTGCTCTGCACGCAGTGCAGTGGAATCGGGCCTCATCTCACGGCGAGGGGGAAGTCTCATGGTTTTTCTCGAGTTGCGGCGGGAACCTGGGGTATATTCTCGAGTTACGACGGGGATGGCCCTTCCACCCACGTGTTTATTCAGCGATGTCAGGACTCCATCATAGTTGCGAGGGACAACTCGGGATTCTCCTCGAGGCTTGGCAGGGCAACTGGGATGCCTCTCCAGCTGAGGCGGGAGACCAAGGGTCCCTTTCCACGTGCCACAGGAATCCTGGGACTCCTATCAAGGTTCACGAGGAGTCAGGCATCGTCTCCTTTGGAGGCACTGATCTCCGCGTACCTCTGGAGTTTTCAAAGGATGTGAGGCCTCCGATCGCGATGAGGTGGGGAACTAGGTCTTTCTCTGTGGTCTCCACAGGGGATTCAGACATCGTTTCGTCTTGGGAGATGCAAGACGAGCCTGCATTCAAGTCACGGCAGGGATATCCGGCCTTATTTCGAGTCAGGGCATCGCGGTGTCCATTCCATTTGTGGCCGCAAACTCAGAGTCCCTCTCACATACCTAGAGCTGAGAGAAGCCTCCTCTTGAGGTGCTTGTGGTAAGGTGGTATTCCTCTGGAGTCGAAGCCAGGGACTAACCTCTCATCTCGAGCTGATTTTTGGTCCACGGAGCTCTTTGGTGTTGCTACAGTGACCTCAGGATCCCTCTAGCCTTGAAACAGTGTTCTTGGGGTTTCTCTGGAGTGCCATCAAGGAAATCAAGGCTCCTTTCATGTGTGATGTGCAACACGGAATTGCTCTGCACGCAGTGCAGGGGAATCGGGCCTCATCTGGCGGCGAGGGGGAAGTCTCATGGTTTTTCTCGAGTTGCGGCGGGAAGCTGTGGTATATTCTCGGGTACGACGGGGGATGGCCCATCCACACACGTGTTTGATCAGCGACGGCAGGACTCCTGCCTAGTTGCGAGGGACAACTCGGGATTCTCCTCGAGGCTTGGCAGGGCAATTGGGATGCCTCTCCAGCTGAGGCGGGAGACCAAGGGTCCCTTTCCACGTGCCACAGCAATCCTGGGACTCCTATCAAGTTTCACGAGGAGTCAGGCATCGTCTCCTTTGGAGGAACTGATCTCAGTGTACCTCTGGAGTTTTCAAAGTATGTGAGGCCTCCGGTCGCGATGAGGTGGTGAACTAGGTCTTTCTCTGTGGTCTCCACAGGGGATTCAGACATCCTTTCATCTTGGGAGATGCAAGACGAGCCTGCATTCAAGTCACTGCAGGGATATCCGGCCTTATTTCGAGTCAGGGCATCGCGGTGTCCATTCCACTTGAGGCCGCAAACTCAGGGTCCCTCTCACATACCTAGAGCTGAGAGAAGCCTCCTCTTGAGGTGCTTGTGGTAAGGTGGTATTCCCCTGGAGTCGAAGCCAGGGACTACCCTCTTATCTCGAGTTGATTTTTGGTCCACAGAGCTCTTTCGTGTTGCTACAGTGACCTCAGGATCCCTCTAACCTTGAAAGAGTCTTCTTGGGGATTCTCTGGAGTGCCATCAAGGAAATCAAGGCTCCTTTCATGTGTGATGTGCAACACGGAATTGCTCTGCACGCCTTGCAGGGTTCGGACCTCATTTTCCGGCGAGGGGGAAGTCTCTTGGTTTTTCTCGAGTTGCGGTGGGAACCTGGAGTATATTCTCGAGTTACGACGGGGATGGCCCTTCCACACACGTGTCTGTTCAGCGACGTCAGGACTCCTGCCTAGTTGCGAGGGACAACTCGGGATTCTCCTCGAGGCTTGGCAGGGCAATTGGGACGCCTCTCCAGCTGACGCGGGAGACCAAGGGTCCCTTTCCACGTGCCACAGTAATCCTGGGACTCCTATCAAGTTTCACGAGGAGTCAGGCATCGTTCCTTTAGGAGGCACTGATCTCCGCGTACCTCTGGAGTTTTCAAAGGATTTGAGGCCTCCGGTCGCGATGCGGTGGGGAACTAGGTCTTTCTCTGTGGTCTCCACAGGGGATTCAGACATCCTTTCGTCATGGGAGATGCAAGACGAGCCTGCATTCAAGTCACTACAGGGATATGCGGCCTTAATTCGAGTCAGGAATTGCGGTATCCATTCCACTTGAGGCCGCAAACTCAGGGTCCCTCTCACATACCTAGAGCTGAGAGAAGCCTCCTCTTGAGGTGCTTGTGGTAAGGTGGTATTCCTCTGGAGTCGAAGCCAGGGACTAACCTCTCATCTCGAGTTGATTTTTGGTCCACGGAGCTCTTTCGTGTTGCTACAGTGACCTCAGGATCCCTCTAGCCTTGAAACAGTGTTCTTGGGGTTTCTCTGGAGTGCCATCAAGGAAATCAAGGCTTCTTTCATGTTTGATGTGCAAGCCGGAATTGCTCTGCATGCAGTGCAGGGGAATCTGGCCTCATCTCACGGCGAGGGGGAAGTCTCATGGTTTATTTCGAGTTGCGGCGAGAACCTGGGGTATATTCTCGAGTTACGACGGGGATGGCCCTTCCACCCACGTGTTTGTTCAGCGACGTCAGGACTCCTTCCTAGTTGCGAGGGACAACTCGGGATTCTCCTCGAGGCTTGGCAGGGCAATTGGAACGCCTCTCCAGCTGAGGCGGGAGACCAAGGGTCCCTTTCCACGTGCCACAGGAATCCTGGGACTCCTATCAAGTTTCACGAGGAGTCAGGCATCGTCTCCTTTGGAGGCACTGATCTCAGTGTACCTCTGGAGTTTGCAAAGTATGTGAGGACTCCGGTCGCGATGAGGTGGGGAACTAGGTCTTTCTCTATGGTCTCCACAGGGTATTCAGACATCCTTTCGTCTTGGGAGATGCAAGACCAGCCTGCATTCAAGTCACTGCAGGGATATCCGGCCTTATTTCGAGTCAGGGCATCGCGGTGTCCATTCCACTTGAGACCGCAAACTCACCGTCCCTCTCACATAGCTAGAGCTGAGAGAAGCCTCCTCTTGAGGTGCTTGTGGTAAGGTGGTTTTCCTCTGGAGTCGAAGCCAGGGACTAACCTCTCATCTCGAGTTGATTTTTGGTCCACGGAGCTCTTTCGTGTGGCTACAGTGACCTCAGGATCCCTCTAGCCTTGAAACAGTGTTCTTGGGGTTTCTCTGGAGTGCCATCAAGGAAATCAAGGCTCCTTTCATGTGTGATGTGCAACACGGAATTGCTCTGCACGCAGTGCAGGGGAATCGGGCCTCATCTCGCGGCGAGGGGCAAGTCTCATGGTTTTTCTCGAGTTGCGGCGGGAACCTGGGATATATTCTCGAGTTACGACGGGGATGGCCCTTCCACACACGTGTTTGTTCAGCGACGGCAGGACTCCTGCCTAGTTGCGAATGACAACTCGGGATTCTCCTCGAGGCTTGGCAGGGCAACTGGGATGCCTCTCCAGCTGAGGCGGGAGACCAAGGGTCCCTTTCCACGTGCCACAGGAATCCTGGGACTCCTATCAAGTTTCACGAGGAGTCAGGCATCATCTCCTTTGGAGGCACTGATCTCCGCGTACCTCTGGAGTTTTCAAAGGATGTGAGGCCTCCAGTCGCGATGAGGTGGGGAACTAGGTCTTTCTCTGTGGTCTCCACAGGGGATTCAGACATCCTTTCGTCTTCGGAGATGCAAGACGAGCCTGCATTCAAGTCAGTGCAGGGATATACGGCCTTATTTCGAGTCAGGGCATCGCGGTGTCCATTCCACTTGAGGCCGCAAACTCAGGGTCCCTCTCACATAACTAGAGCTGAGAGAAGCCTCCTCTTGAGGTGCTTGTGGTAAGGTGGTATTCCTCTGGAGTCGAAGCCAGGGACTACCCTCTTATCTCGAGTTGATTTTTGGTCCACATAGCTCTTTCGTGTTGCTACAGTGACCTCAGGATCCCTCTAGCCTTGAAACAGTGTTCTTGGGGTTTCTCTGGAGTGCCATCAAGGAAATCAAGGCTCCTTTCATGTGTGATGTGCAACACGCAATTGCTCTGCACGCCGTGCAGGGTTCGGACCTCATTTTCCGGCGAGGGGGAAGTCTCTTGGTTTTTCTCGAGTTGCGGTTGGAACCTGGGGTATATTCTCGAGTTACGACGGGGATGGCCCTTCCACACACGTGTCTGTTCAGCGACGTCAGGACTCCTGCCTAGTTGCGAGGGACAACTCGGGATTCTCCTCGAGGCTTGGCAGGGCAATTGGGACGCCTCTCCAGCTGAGGCGGGAGACCAAGGGTCCCTTTCCACGTGCCACAGTAATCCTGGGACTCCTATCAAGTTTCACGAGGAGTCAGGCATCGTTCCTTTAGGAGGCACTGATCTCCGCGTACCTCTGGAGTTTTCAAAGGATTTGAGGCCTCCGGTCGCGATGCGGTGGGGAATTATGTCTTTCTCTGTGGTCTCCACAGGGGATTCAGACATCGTTTCATCTTGGGAGATGCAAGACGAGCCTGCATTCAAGTCACTGCAGGGATATCCGGCCTTATTTCGCATAAGGGCATCGCAGTGTCCATTCCACTTGAGGCCGCAAAATTAGGGTCCCTCTCACATACCTAGAGCTGAGAGAAGCCTCCGCTTGAGGTGCTTGTGGTAAGGTGGTATTCCTCTGGAGTCGAAGCCAGGGACTACCCTCTTATCTCGAGTTGATTTTTGGTCCACAGAGCTCTTTCGTGTTGCTACAGTGACCTCAGGATCCCTCTAGCCTTGAAAGAGTGTTCTTGGGGTTTCTCTGGAGTGCCATCAAGGAAATCAAGGCTCCTTTCATGTGTGATGTGCAACACGGAATTGCTCTGCACGCAGTGCAGGGGAATCGGGCCTCATCTCGCGGCGAGGGGCAAGTCTCATGGTTTTTCTCGAGTTGCGGCGGGAACCTGGGATATATTCTCGAGTTACGACGGGGATGGCCCTTCCACACACGTGTTTGTTCAGCGACGTCAGGACTCCTGCCTAGTTGCGAGGGACAACTCGGGATTCTCCTCGAGGCTTGGCAGGGCAACTGGGATGCCTCTCCAGCTGAGGCGGGAGACCAAGGGTCCCTTTCCACGTGCCACAGGAATCCTGTGACTCCTATCAAGTTTCACGAGGAGTCAGGCATCATCTCCTTTGGAGGCACTGATCTCCGCGTACCTCTGGAGTTTTCAAAGGATGTGAGGCCTCCGGTGGCGATGAGGTGGGGAACTAGGTCTTTCTCTGTGGTCTCCACAGGGGATTCAGACATCCTTTCGTCTTCGAAGATGCAAGACGAGCCTGCATTCAAGTCAGTGCAGGGATATACGGCCTTATTTCGAGTCAGGGCATCGCGGTGTCCATTCCACTTGAGGCCGCAAACTCAGGGTCCCTCTCACATAGATAGAGCTGAGAGAAGCCTCCTCTTGAGGTGCTTGTGGTAAGGTGGTATTCCCCTGGAGTCGAAGCCATTGACTACCCTCTCATCTCGAGTTGATTTTTGGTCCACAGAGCTCTTTCGTGTTGCTACAGTGACCTCAGGATCCCTCTAGCCTTGAAAGAGTCTTCTTGGGGATTCTCTGGAGTGCCATCAAGGAAATCAAGGCTCCTTTCATGTGTGATGTGCAACACGGAATTGCTCTGCACGCCGTGCAGGGTTCGGACCTCATTTTCCGGCGAGGGGGAAGTCTCTTGGTTTTTCTCGAGTTGCGGTGAGAACCTGGGGTATATTCTCGAGTTACGACGGGGATGGCCCTTCCACACACGTGTCTGTTCAGCGACGTCAGGACTCCTGCCTAGTTGCGAGGGACAACTCGGGATTCTCCTCGAGGCTTGGCAGGGCAATTGGGATGCCTCTCCAGCTGAGGCGGGAGACCAAGGGTCCCTTTCCACGTGCCACAGGAATCCTGGGACTCCTATCAAGTTTCACGAGGAGTCAGGCATCGTTCCTTTAGGAGGCACTGATTTCCGCGTACCTCTGGAGTTTTCAAAGGATTTGAGGCCTCCGGTCGCGATGCGGTGGGGAATTATGTCTTTCTCTGTGGTCTCCACAGGGGATTCAGACATCCTTTCATCTTGGGAGATGCAAGACGAGCCTGCATTCAAGTCACTGCAGGGATATCCGGACTTATTTCGTGTCAGGGCATCGCAGTGTCCATTTCACTTGAGGCCGCAAACTCAGGGTCCCTCTCACATATCTAGACCTGAGAGAAACCTCCTCTTCAGGTGCTTGTGGTAAGGTGGTATTCCTCTGGAGTCGAAGCCAGGGACTAACCTCTCATCTCGTGTTGATTTTTGGTCCACGGAGCTCTTTCGTGTTGCTACAGTGACCTCAGGATCCCTCTAGCCTTGAAACAATGTTCTTGGGGTTTCTCGGAGTGCCATCATGGAAATCAAGGCTTCTTTCATGTTTGATGTGCAACACGGAATTGCTCTGCACGCAGTGCAGTGGAATCGGGCCTCATCTCGCGGCGAGGGGGAAGTCTCATTGTTTTTCTCGAGTTGCGGCGGGAACCTGGGGTATATTCTCGAGTTACGACGGGGATGGCCCTTCCACACACGTGTTTATTCAGCGATGTCAGGACTCCATCCTAGTTGCGAGGGACAACTCGGGATTCTCCTCGAGGCTTGGCAGGGCAACTGGAACGCCTCTCCAGCTGAGGCGGGAGACCAAGGGTCCCTTTCCACGTGCCACAGGAATCCTGGGACTCCTATCAAGTTTCACGAGGAGTCAGGCATCATCTCCTTTGGAGGCACTGATCTCCGCGTACCTCTGGAGTTTTCAAAGGATGTGAGGCCTCCGGTCGCGATGAGGTGGGGAACTAGGTCTTTCTCTGTGGTCTCCACAGGGGATTCAGACATCCTTTCATCTTCGGAGATGCAAGACGAGCCTGCATTCAAGTCAGTGCAGGGATATACGGCCTTATTTCGAGTCAGGGCATCGCGGTGTCCATTCCACTTGAGGCCGCAAACTCAGGGTCCCTCTCACATACCTAGAGCTGAGAGAAGCCTCCTCTTGAGGTGCTTGTGGTAAGGTGGTATTCCTCTGGAGTCGAAGCCAGGGACTACCCTCTTATCTCGAGTTGATTTTTGGTCCACATAGCTCTTTCGTGTTGCTACAGTGACCTCAGGATCCCTCTAGCCTTGAAAGAGTCTTCTTGGGTTTCTCTGGAGTGCCATCAAGGAAATCAAGGCTCCTTTCATGTGTGATGTGCAACACGGAATTGCTCTGCACGCCGTGCAGGGTTCGGACCTCATTTTCCGGCGAGGGGGAAGTCTCTTGGTTTTTCTCGAGTTGCGGTGGGAACCTGGGGTATATTCTCGAGTTACGACGGGGATGGCCCTTCCACACACGTGTCTGTTCAGCGACGTCAGGACTCCTGCCTAGTTGCGAGGGACAACTCGGGATTCTCCTCGAGGCTTGGCAGGGCAATTGGGACGCCTCTCCAGCTGAGGCGGGAGACCAAGGGTCCCTTTCCACGTGCCACAGTAATCCTGGGACTCCTATCAAGTTTCACGAGGAGTCAGGCATCGTTCCTTTAGGAGGCACTGATCTCCGCGTACCTCTGGAGTTTTCAAAGGATTTGAGGCCTCCGGTCGCGATGCGGTGGGGAATCATGTCTTTCTCTGTGGTCTCCACAGGGGATTCAGACATCCTTTCATCTTGGGAGATGCAAGACGAGCCTGCATTCAAGTCACTGCAGGGATATCCGGCCTTATTTCGCATAAGGGCATCGCAGTGTTCATTCCACTTGAGGCCGCAAAATTAGGGTCCCTCTCACATACCTAGACCTGAGAGAAGCCTCCTCTTGAGGTGCTTGTGGTAAGGTGGTATTCCTCTGGAGTCGAAGCCAGGGACTACCCTCTTATCTCGAGTTGATTTTTGGTCCACAGAGCTCTTTCGTGTTGCTACAGTGACCTCAGGATCCCTCTAGCCTTGAAAGAGTGTTCTTGGGGTTTCTCTGCAGTGCCATGAAGAAAATCAAGGCTCCTTTCATGTGTGATGTGCAACACGGAATTGCTCTGCACGCAGTGCAGGGGAATCAGGCCTAATCTCGCGGCGAGGGGGAAGTCTCATGGTTTTTCTCGATTTGCGGCGGGAACCTGGGGTATATTCTCGAGTTACGACGGGGATGGCCCATCCACACACGTGTTTGATCAGCGACGGCAGGACTCCTGCCTAGTTGCGAGGGACAACTCGGGATTCTCCTCGAGGCTTTGCACGGCAATTGGGACGACTCTCCAGCTGAGGCGGGAGACCAAGGGTCCCTTTCCACGTGCCACAGGAATCCTGGGACTCCTATCAAGTTTCACGAGGAGTCAGGCATCGTCTCCTTTGGAGGAACTGATCTCAGTGTACCTCTGGAGTTTTCAATGTATGTGAGGCCTCCGGTCGCGATGAGGTGGGGAACTAGGTCTTTCTCTGTGGTCTCCACAGGGGATTCAGACATCCTTTCGTCTTCGGAGATGCAAGACGAGCCTGCATTCAAGTCACTGCAGGGATATCCGGCCTTATTTCGAGTCAGGGCATCGCGGTGTCCATTCCATTTGTGGCCGCAAACTCAGAGTCCCTCTCACATACCTAGAGCTGAGAGAAGCCTCCTTTTCAGGTGCTTGTGGTAAGGTGGTATTCCTCTGGAGTCGAAGCCAGGGACTAACCTCTCATCTCGAGTTGATTTTTGGTCCACGGAGCTCTTTGGTGTTGCTACAGTGACCTCAGGATCCCTCTAGCCTTGAAACAGTGTTCTTGGGGTTTCTCTGGAGTGCCATCAAGGAAATCAAGGCTCCTTTCATGTTTGATGTGCAACACGGAATTGCTCTGCACGCAGTGCAGGGGAATCGGGCCTCATCTCGCGGCGAGGGGGAAGTCTCATGGTTTTTCTCGAGTTGCGGCGGGATCCTGTGGTATATTCTCGAGTACGACGGGGGATGGCCCATCCACACACGTGTTTGATCAGCGACGGCAGGACTCCTGCCTAGTTGCGAGGGACAACTCGGGATTCTCCTCGAGGCTTGGCGGGCAATTGGGACGCTTCTCCAGCTGAGGCGGGAGACCAAGGGTCCCTTTCCACGTGCCACAGGAATCCTGGGACTCCTATCAAGTTTCACGAGGAGTCAGGCATCGTCTCCTTTGGAGGAACTGATCTCAGTGTACCTCTGGAGTTTTCAAAGTATGTGAGGACTCCGGTCGCGATGAGGTGGGGAACTAGGTCTTTCTCTGTGGTCTCCACAGGGGATTCAGACATCCTTTCATCTTGGGAGATGCAAGACGAGCCTGCATTCAAGTCACTGCAGGGATATCCGGCCTTATTTCGAGTCAGGGCATCGCGGTGTCCATTCCACTTGAGGCCGCATACTCAGGGTGCCTCTCACATAGCTAGAGCTGAGAGAAGCCTCCTCTTGAGGTGCTTTTGGTAAGGTGGTTTCCTCTGGAGTCGAAGCCAGGGACTAACCTCTCATCTCGAGTTGATTTTTGGTCCACGGAGCTCTTTCGTGTTGCTACAGTGACCTCAGGATCCCTCTAGTCTTGAAACAGTGTTCTTGGGGTTTCTCTGGAGTGCCATCAAGGAAATCAAGGCTCCTTTCATGTGTGATGTGCAACACGGAATTGCTCTGCATGCAGTTCAGGGGAATCGGGCCTCATCTCGCGGCGAGGGGCAAGGCTCATGGTTTTTCTCGAGTTGCGGCGGGAACCTGGGATATATTCTCGAGTTACGACGGGGATGGCCCTTCCACACACGTGTTTGTTCAGCGACGGCAGGACTCCTGCCTAGTTGCAAGGGACAACTCGGGATTCTCCTCGAGGTTTGGCAGGGCAACTGGGACGCCTCTCCAGCTGAGGCGGGAGACCAAGGGTCCCTTTCCACGTGCCACAGGAATCCTGGGACTCCTATCAAGTTTCACGAGGAGTCAGGCATTGTCTCCTTTGGAGGCAGTGATCTCCGCGTACCTCTGGAGTTTTCAAAGGATGTGAGGCCTCCGGTCGCGATGATGTGGGGAACTAGGTCTTTCTCTATGGTCTCCACAGGGGATTCAGACATCCTTTCATCTTGGGAGATGCAAGACGAGTCTGCATTCAAGTCAGTGCAGGGATATCCTGCCTTATTTCGAGTCAGGGCCTCGCGGTGTCCATTCCACTGGAGGCCACAAACTCAGGGTCCCTCTCACATACCTAGAGCTGAGAGAAGCCTCCTCTTGAGGTGCTTGTGGTAAGGTGGTATTCCTCTGGAGTCGAAGCCAGGGACTACCCTCTTATCTCGAGTTGATTTTTGGTCCACAGAGCTCTTTCGTGTTGCTACAGTGACCTCAGGATCCCTCTAGCCTTGAAAGAGTCTTCTTGGGGTTTCTCTGGACTGCCATCAAGGAAATCAAGGCTCCTTTCATGTGTGATGTGCAACACGAATTGCTCTGCACGCAGTGCAGGGGAATCGGGCCTCATCTCGCGGCGAGGGGGACGTCTCATGGTTTTTCTCGAGTTGCGGCGGGAACCTGGGGTATATTCTCGAGATACGACGGAGATGGACCTTCCACACACGTGTTTGTTCAGCGACATCAGGACTCCTGCCTTGTTGCGAGGGACAACTCGGGATTCTCCTCGAGGCTTGGCAGGGCAATTGGGACGCCTCTCCAGCTGAGGCGGGAGACCAAGGGTCCCTTTCCACGTGCCACAGGAATCCTGGGACTCCTATCAAGTTTCACGAGGAGTCAGGCATCGTCTCCTTTGGAGGCACTTATCTCCGCGTACCTCTGGAGTTTTAAAAGGATGTGAGACCTCCGGTCGCCATGAAGTGGGGAACTAGGTCTTTCTCTGTGGTCTCCACAGGGGATTCAGACATCCTTTCATCTTGGGAGATGCAAGACGAGCCTGAATTCAATTCACTGCAGGGATATCCGTCCTTATTTCGCTTCAGGGCATCCCAGTGTCCATTCCACTTGAGGCCGCAAACTCAGGGTCCCTCTCACATACCTAGAGGTGAGAGAAGCGTCCTCTTGAGGTGCTTGTGGTAAGGTGGTATTCCTCTGGAGTCGAAGCCAGGGACTAACCTCTCATCTCGATTTGATTTTTGGTCCACGGAGCTCTTTCGTGTTGCTACAGTGACCTCAGGATCCCTCTAGCCTTGAAACAGTGTTCTTGGGGTTTCTCTGGAGTGCCATCAAGGAAATCAAGGCTCCTTTCATGTGTGATGGGCAACACGGAATTGCTCTGCACGCAGTGCAGGGGAATAGGGCCTCATCTCTCGGCGAGGGGGCAGTCTCATGGTTTTTCTCGAGTTGCGGCGGGAACCTGGGGTATATTCTCGAGTTACGATGGGGATGGCCCTTCCACACACGTGTTTGTTCAGCGACGTCAGGACTCCTGCCTAGTTGCGAGGGACAACTCGGGATTCTCCTCGAGGCTTGGCAGGGCAATTGGGACGCCTCTCCAGCTGAGGCGGGAGACCAAGGGTCCCTTTCCACGTGCCACAGGAATCCTGGGACTCCGATCAAGGTTCACGAGGAGTCAGGCATCGTCTCCTTTGGAGTCACTGATTTCCGTGTACCCCTGGAGTTTTCAAAGGATGTGAGGCCTCCGGTCGCGATGAGGTGGGGAACTAGGTCTTTTTCTGTGGTCTCCACAGGGGATTTAGACATCCTTTCATCTTGGGAGATGCAAGACGAGCCTGCATTCAAGTCACTGCAGGGATATCCGGCCTTATTTCGAGTCAGGGCATCGTGGTGTCCATTCCACTTGAGGCCGCAAAATCAGGGTCCCTCTCACATACCTAGAGCTGAGAGAAGCCTCCTCTTGAGGTGCTTGTGGTAAGGTGGTATTCCTCTGGAGTCGAAGCCAGGGACTAACCTCTCATCTCGAGTTGATTTTTGGTCCACGGAGCTCTTTCGTGTTGCTACAGTGACCTCAGGATCTCTCTAGCCCTGAAACAGTGTTCTTAGGGTTCTCTGGAGTGCCATCAAAAAAATCAAGGCTCCTTTCATGTGTGATGTGCAACACGGAATTGCTCTGCACGCAGTGCAGGGGAATCGAGCCTCATCTCGTGACGAGGGGGAAGTCTCATGGTTTTTCTCGAGTTGCGGCGGGAACCTGGGGTATATTCTCGAGTTACGACGGGGATGGCCCTTCCACCCACGTGTTTGTTCAGCGACATCAGGACTCCTGCCGAGTTGCGAGGGACAACTCGGGGTTCTCCTCGAGGCTTGACAGGGCAATTGGGACGCCTCTCCAGCTGAGGCGGGAGACCAAGTGTCCCTTTCCACGTGCCACAGGAATCCTGGGTCTCCTATCAAGTTTCACGAGGAGTCAGGCATTGTCTCCTTTGGAGGCACTGATCTCCACGTACCTCTGGAGTTTTCAAATGATGTGAGGTCTCCGGTCGCGATGAGGTGGGGAACTAGGTCTTTCTCTGTGGTCTCAGCAGGGGATTCAGACATCCTTTCATCATGGGAGATGCAAGACGAGCCGGCATTCAAGTCACTTCAAAGATATCTTGCCTTATTTCGAGTCAGGGCATCGCCGTGTTCATTCCACTTGAGGCCGCAAACTCACGGTCCCTCTCACATACTTAGAGCTGAGAGAAGCCTCCTCTTGAGGTGCTTGTGGTAAGGTAGTATTCCTCTGGAGTCGAAGCCAGGGACTAACCTCTCATCTCGAGTTGATTTTTGGTCCACGGAGCACTTTCGTGTTGCTACAGTGACCTCAGGATCCCTCTAGCCTTGAAACAGTGTTCTTGGGGTTTCTCTGGAGTGCCATCAAGGAAATCAAGGCTCCTTTCATGTGTGATGTGCAACACGGAATTGCTCTGCACGCAGTGCAGGGGAATCGGGCCTCATGTCGCGGCGAGGGGGAAGTCTCATGGTTTTTCTCGAGTTGCGGCGGGAACCGGAGGTATATTCTCGAGTTACGACGGGGATGGCCCTTCCACCAACGTGTTTGTTCAGCGACGTCAGGACTCCTGCCTAGTTGCGAGGGACAACTCGGGATTCTCCTCGAGGCTTGGCAGGGCATTTGGGACGCCTCTCCAGCTGAGGAGGGAGACCAAGGGTCCCTTTCCTCCTGCCACAGGAATCCCGGGACTCCTATCAAGTTTCACGAGTAGTCAGGCATCGTCTTCTTTGGAGGCACTGATCTCCGCGTACCTCTCGAGTTTTCAAAGAATGTGAGGCCTCTGGTCGCGATAAGGTGGGGAACTAGGTCTTTTTCTGTGGTCTCCACAGGGGATTTAGACATCCTTTCATCTTGGGAGATGCAAGACGAGCCTGCATTCAAGTCACTGCAGGGATATCCGGCCTTATTTCGAGTCAGGGCATCGTGGTGTCCATTCCACTTGAGGCCGCAAAATCAGGGTCCCTCTCACATACCTAGAGCTGAGAGAAGCCTCCTCTTGAGGTGCTTGGGGTAAGGTGTCATTCCTCTGGAGTCGAAGCCAGGGACTAACCTCTCATCTCGAGTTGATTTTTGGTCCATGGAGCTCTTTTGTGTTGCTACAGTAACCTCAGGATCCCTCTAGCCTTGAAACAGTTTTCTTGGGGTTTCTCTGGAGTGCCATCAAGGAAATCAAGGCTCCTTCCATGTTTGATGTGCAACACGGAATTGCTCTGCATGCAGTGCAGGGGAATCGGGCCTCATCTCGCGGCGAGGGGGAAGTCTCATGGTTTTCTCGAGTTGCGGTGGGAACCTGGGGTATATTCTCGAGTTACGTCGGGGATGGCCCTTCCACACACGTGTTTCTTCACTGACGTCAGGACTCCTCCCTAGTTGCGAGGGACAACTCGGGATTCTCCTCGAGGCTTGGCAGGGCAATTGGGACACCTCTCCAGCTGAGGCAGGAGACGAAGGTTCCCTTTCCACGTGCCACAGGAATCCTGGGACTCCTATCAAGTTTCACGAGGAGTCAGGCATCGTCTCCTTTGGAGGCACTGATCTCCACGTACCTCTGGAGTTTTCAAAGGATGTGAGGCCTCCGGTCGCGATGAGGTGGGGAACTAGGTCTTTCTCTGTGGTCTCCACAGGGGATTCAGACATCCTTTCGTCTTGGGAGATGCAAGACGAGCCTGCATTCAAGTCACTGCAGGGATATCCGGCCTTATTTCGAGTCAGGGCATCGCGGTCTCCATTCCACTTGAGGCCGCAAACTCAGGGTCCCTCTCACATAGCTAGAGCTGAGAGAAGCCTCCTCTTGAGGTGCTTGTGGTAAGGTGGTATTCCTCTGGAGTCGAAGCCAGGGACTAACCTCTCATCTCGAGTTGATTTTTGGTCCACGGAGCTCTTTCGTGTTGCTACAGTGACCTCAGGATCCCTCTAGCCTTGAAACAGTGTTCTTGGGGTTTCTCTGGAGTGCCATCAAGGAAATCAAGGCTCCTTTCATGTGTGATGTGCAACACGGAATTGCTCTGCACGCAGTGCAGGGGAATCGGGCCTCATCTCGCGGCGAGGGGGAAGTCTCATGGTTTTTCTCGAGTTGCGGCGGGAACCTGGGGTATATTCTCGAGTTACGACGGGGATGGCCCTTCCACCCACGTGTTTGTTCAGCGACGTCAGGACTCCTGCCTAGTTGCGAGGGACAACTCGGGATTCTCCTCGAGGCTTGGCAGGGCAATTGGGACGCCTCTCCAGCTGAGGTGGGAGACCAAGGGTCCCTTTCCACGTGCCACAGGAATCCTGGGACTCCTATCAAGTTTCACGAGGAGTCAGGCATCGTCTCCTTTGGAGGCACTGATCTCCGCGTACCTCTGGAGTTTTCAAAGAATGTGAGGCCTCCGGTCGCGATGAGGTGGTGAACTAGGTCTTTCTCTGTGGTCTCCACAGGGGATTCAGACATCCTTTCGTCTTGGGAGATGCAAGACGAGCCTGCATTCAAGTCACTGCAGGGATATCCGGCCTTATTTCGAGTCAGGGCATCGCGGTGTCCATTCCACTTGAGGCCGCAAACTCAGGGTCCCTCTCACATACCTAGAGCTGAGAGAAGCCTCCTCTTGAGGTGCTTGTGGTAAGGTGGTATTCCTCTGGAGTCGAAGCCAGGGACTAACCTCTCATCTCGAGTTGATTTTTGGTCCACGGAGCTCTTTCGTGTGGCTACAGTGACCTCAGGATCCCTCAACCTTGAAACAGTGTTCTTGGGGTTTCTCTGGAGTGCCATCAAGGAAATCAAGGCTCCTTTCATGTGTGATGTGCAGCACGGAATTGCTCTGCATGCAGTGCAGGGGAATCGGGCCTCATCTCGCGGCGAGGGGGAAGTCTCATGGTTTTTCTCGAGTTGCGGCGTGAACCTGGGGTATATTCTCGAGTTACGACGGGGATGGCCCTTCCACCCACGTGTTTGTTCAGCGACGTCAGGACTCCTGCCTAGTTGCGAGGGACGACTCGGGAATCTCCTCGAGGCTTGGCAGGGCAATTGGGACGCCTCTCCAGCTGAGGCGGGAGACCAAGGGTCCCTTTCCACGTGCCACAGGAATCCTGGGACTCCTATCAAGTTTCACGAGGAGTCAGGCATCGTCTCCTTTGGAGGCACTGATCTCCGCGTACCTCTGGAATTTTCAAAGGATGTGAGGCCTCCGGTCGCCATGAGGTGGGGAACTAGGTCTTTCTCCGTGGTCTCCACAGGGGATTCAGACATCCTTTCGTCTTGGGAGATGGAAGACGAGCCTGCATTCAAGTCACTGCAGGGATATCCAGCCTTATTTCGAGTCAGGGCATCGCGGTCTCCATTCCACTTGAGGCCGCAAACTCAGGGTCCCTCTCACATACCTAAAGCTGAGAGAAGCCTCCTCTTGAGGTGCTTGTGGTAAGGTGGTATTCCTCTGGAGTCGAAGCCAGGGACTAACCTCTCATCTCGAGTTGATTTTTGGTCCACGGAGCTCTTTCGTGTTGCTACAGTGACCTCAGCGTCCCTCTAGCCTTGAAACAGTGTTCTTGGGGTTTCTATGGGGTGCCATCAAGAAAATCAAGGCTCCTTTCATGTGTGATGTGCAACACGGAATTGCTCTGCACGCAGTGCAGGGGAATCGGGCCTCATCTCGCGGCGAGGGGAAATCTCATGGTTTTTCTCGAGTTGCGGCGGGAACCTGGGGTATATTCTCGAGTTATGACGGGAATGGCCCTTCCACACACGTGTTAGTTCAGCGACGGCAGGACTCCTGCCTAGTTGCGAGGGACAACTCGGGATTCTCCTCGAGGCTTTGCAGGGCAATTGGGACGCCTCTCCAGCTGAGGCGGGAGACCAAGGGTCCCTTTCCACGTGCCACAGGAATCCTGGGACTCCTTTCAAGTTTCACGAGGAGTCAGGCATCGTCTCCTTTGGAGGCACTGATCTCCGCGTACCTCTGGAGTTTTCAAAGGATGTGAGGCCTCCGGTCGCGATGAGGTGGGGAACTAGGTCTTTCTCCGTGGTCTCCACAGGGGATTCAGACATCCTTTCGTCTTGGGAGATGCACGACGAGCCTGCATTCAAGTCACTGCAGGGATATCCGGCCTTATTTCGAGTCAGGGCATCGCGGTCTCCATTCCACTTGAGGCCGCAAACTCAGGGTCCCTCTCACATACCTAGAGCTGAGAGAAGCCTCCTCTTGAGGTGCTTGTGGTAAGGTGGTATTCCTCTGAAGTCGAAGCCAGGGACTAACCTCTCATCTCGAGTTGATTTTTGGTCCACGGAGCTCTTTCGTGTTGCTACAGTGACCTCAGGATCCCTCTAGCCTTGAAACAGTGTTCTTGGGGTTTCTCTGGAGTGCCACCATGGAAATCAAGGCTCCTTTCATGTGTGATGTGCAACACGGAATTGCTCTGCACGCAGTGCAGGGGAATCGGGCCCCATATCGCGTCGAGGGGGAAGTCTCATGGTTTTTCTCGAGTTGCGGCGGGAACCTGGGGTATATTCTCGAGTTACGACGGGGATGGCCCTTCCACCCACGTGTTTGTTCAGCGACGTCAGGACTCCTGCCTAGTTGCGAGGGACAACTCGGGATTCTCCTCGAGGCTTGGCAGGGCAATTGGGACGCCTCTCCAGCTGAGGCGGGAGACCAAGGGTCCCTTTCCACGTGCCACAGCAATCCTAGGACTCCTATCAAGTTTCAAGAGGAGTCAGGCACCGTCTCCTTTGGAGGCACTGATCTCCGCGTACCTCTGGAGTTTTCAAAGGATATGAGGACTCCGGTCGCAATGAGGTGGGGAACTAGGTCTTTCTCTTTGGTCTCCACAGGGGATTCAGACATCCTTTCGTCTTGGGAGGTGCAAGACGAGCCTGCATTCAAGTCACTGCAGGGATATCCGGCCTTATTTCGAGTCAGGGCATCGCGGTCTCCATTCCACTTGAGGCCGCAAACTCAGGGTCCCTCTCACATAGCTAGAGCTGAGAGAAGCCTCCTCTTGAGGTGCTTGTGGTAAGGTGGTATTCCTCTGGAGTCGAAGCCAGGGACTAACCTCTCATCTCGAGTTGATTTTTGGTCCACGGAGCTCTTTCGTGTTGCTACAGTGACCTCAGGATCCCTCTAGCCTTGAAACAGTGTTCTTGGGGTTTCTCTGGAGTGCCATTAAGGAAATCAAGGCTCCTTTCATGTTTGATGTGCAACACGGAATTGCTCTGCACGCAGTGCAGGGGAATCGGGCCTCATCTCGCGGCGAGGGGGAAGTCTCATGGTTTTTCTCGAGTTGCGGCGGGAACCTGGGCTATATTCTCGAGTTACGACGGGGATGGCCCTTCCACACACGTGTTTATTCAGCGACGTCGGGACTCCTGCCTAGTTGCGACGGACAACTCGGGATTCTCCTCGATGCTTGGCAGGGCAATTGGGACGCCTCTCCAGCTGAGGCGGGAGACCAAGGGTCCCTTTCCACGTGCCACAGGAATCCTGGGACTCCTATCAAGTTTCACGAGGAGTCAGGCATCGTCTCCTTTGGAGGCACTGATCTCCGCGTTCCTCTGGAATTTTCAAAGAATGTGAGGCCTCCGGTCGCGATGACGTGGTGAACTAGGTCTTTCTCTGTGGTGTCCAAAGGGGATTCAGACATACTTTCGTCTTGGGAGATGCAAGACGAGCCTGCATTCAAGTCACTGCAGGGATATCCGGCCTTATTTCGAGTCAGGGCATCGCGGTGTCCATTCCACTTGAGGCCGCAAACTCAGGGTCCCTCTCACATACCTAGAGCTGAGAGAAGCCTCCTCTTGAGGTGCTTGTGGTAAGGTGGTATTCCTCTGGAGTCGAAGCCAGGGACTAACCTCTCATCTCGAGTTGATTTTTGGTCCACGGAGCTCTTTCGTGTGGCTACAGTGACCTCAGGATCCCTCAACCTTGAAACAGTGTTCTTGGGGTTTCTCTGGAGTGCCATCAAGGAAATCAAGGCTCCTTTCATGTGTGATGTGCAACACGGAATTGCTCTGCATGCAGTGCAGGGGAATCGGGCCTCATCTCGCGGCGAGGGGGAAGTCTCATGGTTTTTCTCGAGTTGCGGCGGGAACCTGGGGTATATTCTCGAGTTACGACGGGGATGGCCCTTCCACACACGTGTTTGTTCAGCGACGTCAGGACTCCTGCCTAGTTGCGAGGGACGACTCGGGAATATCCTCGAGGCTTGGCAGGGCAATTGGGACGCCTCTCCAGCTGAGGCGGGAGACCAAGGGTCCCTTTCCACGTGCCACAGAAATCCTGGGACTCCTATCAAGTTTCACGAGGAGTCAGGCATCGTCTCCTTTGGAGGCACTGATCTCCGCGTACCTCTGGAATTTTCAAAGGATGTGAGGCCTCCGGTCGCCATGAGGTGGGGAACTAGGTCTTTCTCCGTGGTCTCCACAGGGGATTCAGACATCCTTTCGTCTTGGGAGATGGAAGACGAGCCTGCATTCAAGTCACTGCAGGGATATCCGGCCTTATTTCGAGTCAGGGCATCGCGGTCTCCATTCCACTTGAGGCCGCAAACTCAGGGTCCCTCTCACATACCTAAAGCTGAGAGAAGCCTCCTCTTGAGGTGCTTGTGGTAAGGTGGTATTCCTCTGGAGTCGAAGCCAGGGACTAACCTCTCATCTCGAGTTGATTTTTGGTCCACGGAGCTCTTTCGTGTTGCTACAGTGACCTCAGCGTCCCTCAAGCCTTGAAACAGTGTTCTTGGGGTTTCTCTGGAGTGCCATCAAGGAAATCAAGGCTCCTTTCATGTGTGTTGTGCAACACGGAATTGCTCTGCACGCAGTGCAGGGGAATCGGGCCTCATCTCGCGGCGAGGGGGAAGTCTCATGGTTTTTCTCGAGTTGCGGCGGGAACCTGTGGTATATTCTCGAGTTACGACGGGGATGGCCCTTCCACCCACGTGTTTGTTCAGCGACGTCAGGACTCCTGCCTAGTTGCGAGGGACAACTCGGGAATTTCCTCGAGGCTTGGCAGGGCAATTGGGACGCCTCTCCAGCTGAGGCGGGAGACCAAGGGTCCCTTTCCACGTGCCACAGGAATCCTGGGACTCCTATCAAGTTTCACAAGGAGTCAGGCATCGTCTCCTTTGGGGGCACTGATCTCCGCGTACCTCTGGAGTTTTCAAAGGATGTGAGGCCTCCGGTCGCCATGAGGTGGGGAACTAGGTCTTTCTCTGTGGTCTCCACAGGGGATTCAGACATCCTTTCGTCTTGGGAGATGGAAGACGGGCCTGCATTCAAGTCACTGCAGGGATATCCGGCCTTATTTCGAGTCAGGGCATCGCGGTCTCCATTCCACTTGAGGCCGCAAACTCAGGGTCCCTCTCACATAGCTAGTGCTGAGAGAAGCCTCCTCTTGAGGTGCTTGTGGTAAGGTGGTATTCCTCTGGAGTCGAAGCCAGGGACTAACCTCTCATCTCGAGTTGATTTTTGGTCCACGGAGCTCTTTCGTGTGGCTACAGTGACCTCAGGATCCCTCAACCTTGAAACAGTGTTCTTGGGGTTTCTCTGGAGTGCCTTCAAGGAAATCAAGGCTCCTTTCATGTGTGATGTGCAACACGGAATTGCTCTGCATGCAGTGCAGGGGAATCGGGCCTCATCTCGCGGCGAGGGGGAAGTCTCATGGTTTTTCTCGAGTTGCGGCGGGAACCTGGGGTATATTCTCGAGTTACGACGGGGATGGCCCTTCCACACACGTGTTTGTTCAGCGACGTCAGGACTCCTGCCTAGTTGCGAGGGACGACTCGGGAATCTCCTCGAGGCTTGGCAGGGCAATTGGGACGCCTCTCCAGCTGAGGCGGGAGACCAAGGGTCCCTTTCCACGTGCCACAGGAATCCTGGGACTCCTATCAAGTTTCACGAGGAGTCAGGCATTGTCTCCTTTGGAGGCAGTGATCTCCGCGTACCTCTGGAGTTTTCAAAGGATGTGAGGCCTCCGGTCGCGATGATGTGGGGAACTAGGTCTTTCTCTATGGTCTCCACAGGGGATTCAGACATCCTTTCATCTTGGGAGATGCAAGACGAGTCTGCATTCAAGTCAGTGCAGGGATATCCGGCCTTATTTCGAGTCAGGGCCTCGCGGTGTCCATTCCACTGGAGGCCACAAACTCAGGGTCCCTCTCACATACCTAGAGCTGAGAGAAGCCTCCTCTTGAGGTGCTTGTGGTAAGGTGGTATTCCTCTGGAGTCGAAGCCAGGGACTACCCTCTTATCTCGAGTTGATTTTTGGTCCACAGAGCTCTTTCGTGTTGCTACAGTGACCTCAGGATCCCACTAGCCTTGAAAGAGTCTTCTTGGGGTTTCTCTGGACTGCCATCAAGGAAATCAAGGCTCCTTTCATGTGTGATGTGCAACACGAATTGCTCTGCACGCAGTGCAGGGGAATCGGGCCTCATCTCGCGGCGAGGGGGACGTCTCATGGTTTTTCTCGAGTTGCGGCGGGAACCTGGGGTATATTCTCGAGATACGACGGAGATGGACCTTCCACACACGTGTTTGTTCAGCGACATCAGGACTCCTGCCTTGTTGCGAGGGACAACTCGGGATTCTCCTCGAGGCTTGGCAGGGCAATTGGGACGCCTCTCCAGCTGAGGCGGGAGACCAAGGGTCCCTTTCCACGTGCCACAGGAATCCTGGGACTCCTATCAAGTTTCACGAGGAGTCAGGCATCGTCTCCTTTGGAGGCACTTATCTCCGCGTACCTCTGGAGTTTTAAAAGGATGTGAGACCTCCGGTCGCCATGAAGTGGGGAACTAGGTCTTTCTCTGTGGTCTCCACAGGGGATTCAGACATCGTTTCATCTTGGGAGATGCAAGACGAGCCTGCATTCAAGTCACTGCAGGGATATCCGGCCTTAATTCGCGTCAGGGCATCGCAGTGTCCATTCCACTTGAGGCCGCAAACTCAGGGTCCCTCTCACATACCTAGAGCTGAGAGAAGCCTCCTCTTGAGGTGCTTGTGGTAAGGTGGTATTCCTCTGGAGTCGAAGCCAAGGACTAACCTCTCATCTCGAGTTGATTTTTGGTCCACGGAGCTCTTTCGTGTTGCTACAGTGACCTCAGGATCCCTCTAGCCTTGAAACAGTGTTCTTGGGGTTTCTCTGGAGTGCCATCAAGGAAATCAAGGCTTCTTTCATGTTTAATGTGCAAGCCGGAATTGCTCTGCATGCAGTGCAGGGGAATCGGGCCTCATCTCGCGGCGAGGGGGAAGTCTCATGGTTTTTCTCGAGTTGCGGCGGGAACCTGGGCTATATTCTCGAGTTACGACGGGGATGGCCCTTCCACACACGTGTTTATTCAGCGACGTCGGGACTCCTGCCTAGTTTCGAGGGACAACTCGGGATTCTCCTCGAGGCTTGGCAGGGCAATTGGGACGCCTCTCCAGCTGAGGCGGGAGACCAAGGGTCCCTTTCCACGTGCCACAGGAATCCTGGGACTCCTATCAAGTTTCACGAGGAGTCAGGCATCGTCTCCTTTGGAGGCACTGATCTCCGCGTTCCTCTGGAATTTTCAAAGAATGTGAGGCCTCCGGTCGCGATGACGTGGTGAACTAGGTCTTTCTCTGTGGTGTCCACAGGGGATTCAGACATACTTTCGTCTTGGGAGATGCAAGACGAGCCTGCATTCAAGTCACTGCAGGGATATCCGGCCTTATTTCGAGTCAGGGCATCGCGGTGTCCATTCCACTTGAGGCCGCAAACTCAGGGTCCCTCTCACATACCTAGAGCTGAGAGAAGCCTCCTCTTGAGGTGCTTGTGGTAAGGTGGTATTCCTCTGGAGTCGAAGCCAGGGACTAACCTCTCATCTCGAGTTGATTTTTGGTCCACGGAGCTCTTTCGTGTGGCTACAGTGACCTCAGGATCCCTCAACCTTGAAACAGTGTTCTTGGGGTTTCTCTGGAGTGCCATCAAGGAAATCAAGGCTCCTTTCATGTGTGATGTGCAACACGGAATTGCTCTGCATGCAGTGCAGGGGAATCGGGCCTCATCTCGCGGCGAGGGGGAAGTCTCATGGTTTTTCTCGAGTTGCGGCGGGAACCTGGGGTATATTCTCGAGTTACGACGGGGATGGCCCTTCCACACACGTGTTTGTTCAGCGACGTCAGGACTCCTGCCTAGTTGCGAGGGACGACTCGGGAATATCCTCGAGGCTTGGCAGGGCAATTGGGACGCCTCTCCAGCTGAGGCGGGAGACCAAGGGTCCCTTTCCACGTGCCACAGGAATCCTGGGACTCCTATCAAGTTTCACGAGGAGTCAGGCATCGTCTCCTTTGGAGGCACTGATCTCCGCGTACCTCTGGAATTTTCAAAGGATGTGAGGCCTCCGGTCGCTATGAGGTGGGGAACTAGGTCTTTCTCCGTGGTCTCCACAGGGGATTCAGACATCCTTTCGTCTTGGGAGATGGAAGACGAGCCTGCATTCAAGTCACTGCAGGGATATCCGGCCTTATTTCGAGTCAGGGCATCGCGGTCTCCATTCCACTTGAGGCCGCAAACTCAGGGTCCCTCTCACATACCTAGAGCTGAGAGAAGCCTCCTCTTGAGGTGCTTGTGGTAAGGTGGTATTCCTCTGGAGTCGAAGCCAGGGACTAACCTCTCATCTCGAGTTGATTTTTGGTCCACGGAGCTCTTTCGTGTTGCTACAGTGACCTCAGCGTCCCTCAAGCCTTGAAACAGTGTTCTTGGGGTTTCTCTGGAGTGCCATCAAGGAAATCAAGGCTCCTTTCATGTGTGTTGTGCAACACGGAATTGCTCTGCACGCAGTGCAGGGGAATCGGGCCTCATCTCGCGGCGAGGGGGAAGTCTCATGGTTTTTCTCGAGTTGCGGCGGGAACCTGTGGTATATTCTCGAGTTACGACGGGGATGGCCCTTCCACCCACGTGTTTGTGCAGCGACGTCAGGACTCCTGCCTAGTTGCGAGGGACAACTCGGGAATTTCCTCGAGGCTTGGCAGGGCAATTGGGACGCCTCTCCAGCTGAGGCGGGAGACCAAGGGTCCCTTTCCACGTGCCACAGGAATCCTGGTACTCCTATCAAGTTTCACAAGGAGTCAGGCATCGTCTCCTTTGGGGGCACTGATCTCCGCGTACCTCTGGAGTTTTCAAAGGATGTGAGGCCTCCGGTCGCCATGAGGTGGGGAACTAGGTCTTTCTCTGTGGTCTCCACAGGGGATTCAGACATCCTTTCATGTTGGGAGATGGAAGACGGGCCTGCATTCAAGTCACTGCAGGGATATCCGGCCTTATTTCGAGTCAGGGCATCGCGGTCTCCATTCCACTTGAGGCCGCAAACTCAGGGTCCCTCTCACATAGCTAGAGCTGAGAGAAGCCTCCTCTTGAGGTGCTTGTGGTAAGGTGGTATTCCTCTGGAGTCGAAGCCAGGGACTAACCTCTCATCTCGAGTTGATTTTTGGTCCACGGAGCTCTTTCGTGTTGCTACAGTGACCTCAGGATCCCTCTAGCCTTGAAACAGTGTTCTTGGGGTTTCTCTGGAGTGCCATTAAGGAAATCAAGGCTCCTTTCATGTGTGATGTGCAACACGGAATTGCTCTGCACGCAGTGCAGGAGAATCGGGCCTCATCTCGCGGCGAGGGGGAAGTCTCATGGTATTTCTCGAGTTGCGGCGGGAACCTGGGGTATATTCTCGAGTTACGACGGGGATGGCCCTTCCACACACGTGTTTGTTCAGCGACGTCGGGACTCCTGCCTAGTTGCGAGGGACAACTCGGGATTCTCCTCGAGGCTTGGCAGGGCAATTGGGACGCCTCTCCAGCTGAGGCGGGAGACCAAGGGTCCCTTTCCACGTGCCACAGGAATCCTGGGACTCCTATCAAGTTTCACGAGGAGTCAGGCATCGTCTCCTTTGGAGGCACTGATCTCCGCGTTCCTCTGGAATTTTCAAAGAATGTGAGGCCTCCGGTCGCGATGACGTGGTGAACTAGGTCTTTCTCTGTGGTGTCCACAGGGGATTCAGACATACTTTCATCTTGGGAGATGCAAGACGAGCCTGCATTCAAGTCACTGCAGGGATATCCGGCCTTATTTCAAGTCAGGGCATCGCGGTGTCCATTCCACTTGAGGCCGCAAACTCAGGGTCCCTCTCACATACCTAGAGCTGAGAGAAGCCTCCTCTTGAGGTGCTTGTGGTAAGGTGGTATTCCTCTGGAGTCGAAGCCAGGGACTAACCTCTCATCTCGAGTTGATTTTTGGTCCACGGAGCTCTTTCGTGTGGCTACAGTGACCTCAGGATCCCTCAACCTTGAAACAGTGTTCTTGGGGTTTCTCTGGAGTGCCTTCAATTAAATCAAGGCTCCTTTCATGTGTGCTGTGCAACACGGAATTGCTCTGCATGCAGTGCAGGGGAATCGGGCCTCATCTCGCGGCGAGGGGGAAGTCTCATGGTTTTTCTCGAGTTGCGGCGGGAACCTGGGGTATATTCTCGAGTTACGACGGGGATGGCCCTTCCACACACGTGTTTGTTCAGCGACGTCAGGACTCCTGCCTAGTTGCGAGGGACGACTCGGGAATCTCCTCGAGGCTTGGCAGGGCAATTGGGACGCCTCTCCAGCTGAGGCGGGAGACCAAGGGTCCCTTTCCACGTGCCACAGGAATCCTGGGACTCCTATCAAGTTTCACGAGGAGTCAGGCATTGTCTCCTTTGGAGGCAGTGATCTCCGCGTACCTCTGGAGTTTTCAAAGGATGTGAGGCCTCCGGTCGCGATGATGTGGGGAACTAGGTCTTTCTCTATGGTCTCCACAGGGGATTCAGACATCCTTTCATCTTGGGAGATGCAAGACGAGTCTGCATTCAAGTCAGTGCAGAGATATCCGGCCTTATTTCGAGTCAGGGCCTCGCGGTGTCCATTCCACTGGAGGCCACAAACTCAGGGTCCCTCTCACATACCTAGAGCTGAGAGAAGCCTCCTCTTGAGGTGCTTGTGGTAAGGTGGTATTCCTCTGGAGTCGAAGCCAGGGACTACCCTCTTATCTCGAGTTGATTTTTGGTCCACAGAGCTCTTTCGTGTTGCTACAGTGACCTCAGGATCCCACTAGCCTTGAAAGAGTCTTCTTGGGGTTTCTCTGGACTGCCATCAAGGAAATCAAGGCTCCTTTCATGTGTGATGTGCAACACGAATTGCTCTGCACGCAGTGCAGGGGAATCGGGCCTCATCTCGCGGCGAGGGGGACGTCTCATGGTTTTTCTCGAGTTGCGGCGGGAACCTGGGGTATATTCTCGAGATACGACGGAGATGGACCTTCCACACACGTGTTTGTTCAGCGACATCAGGACTCCTGCCTTGTTGCGAGGGACAACTCGGGATTCTCCTCGAGGCTTGGCAGGGCAATTGGGACGCCTCTCCAGCTGAGGCGGGAGACCAAGGGTCCCTTTCCACGTGCCACAGGAATCCTGGGACTCCTATCAAGTTTCACGAGGAGTCAGGCATCGTCTCCTTTGGAGGCACTTATCTCCGCGTACCTCTGGAGTTTTAAAAGGATGTGAGACCTCCGGTCGCCATGAAGTGGGGAACTAGGTCTTTCTCTGTGGTCTCCACAGGGGATTCAGACATCGTTTCATCTTGGGAGATGCAAGACGAGCCTGCATTCAAGTCACTGCAGGGATATCCGGCCTTAATTCGCGTCAGGGCATCGCAGTGTCCATTCCACTTGAGGCCGCAAACTCAGGGTCCCTCTCACATACCTAGAGCTGAGAGAAGCCTCCTCTTGAGGTGCTTGTGGTAAGGTGGTATTCCTCTGGAGTCGAAGCCAAGGACTAACCTCTCATCTCGAGTTGATTTTTGGTCCACGGAGCTCTTTCGTGTTGCTACAGTGACCTCAGGATCCCTCTAGCCTTGAAACAGTGTTCTTGGGGTTTCTCTGGAGTGCCATCAAGGAAATCAAGGCTTCTTTCATGTTTAATGTGCAAGCCGGAATTGCTCTGCATGCAGTGCAGGGGAATCTGGCCTCATCTCACGGCGAGGGGGAAGTCTCATGGTTTATCTCGACTTGCGGCGAGAACCTGGGGTATATTCTCGAGTTACGACGGGGATGGCCCTTCCACCCAAGTGTTTGTTCAGCGACGTCAGGACTCCTTCCTAGTTGCGAGGGACAACTCGGGATTCTCCTCGAGGCTTGGCAGGGCAATTGGGATGCCTCTCCAGCTGAGGCGGGAGACCAAGGGTCCCTTTCCACGTGCCACAGGAATCCTGGGACTCCTATCAAGTTTCACGAGGAGTCAGGCATCGTCTCCTTTGGAGGCACTGATCTCAGTGTACCTCTGGAGTTTGCAAAGTATGTGAGGACTCCGGTCGCGATGAGGTGGGGAACTAGGTCTTTCTCTATGGTCTCCACAGGGTATTCAGACATCCTTTTCTCTTGGGAGATGCAAGACGAGCCTGCATTCAAGTCACTGCAGGGATATCCGGCCTTATTTCGAGTCAGGGCATCGCGGTGTCCATTCCACTTGAGGCCGCAAACTCAGCGTCCCTCTCACATCCTTAGAGCTGAGAGAAGCCTCCTCTTGAGGTGCTTGTGGTAAGGTGGTATTCCTCTGGAGTCGAAGCCAGGGACTAACCTCTCCTCTCGAGTTGATTTTTGGTCCACCGAGCTCTTTCGTGTTGCTACAGTGACCTCAGGATCCCTCTAGCCTTGAAACAGTGTTCTTGGGGATTCTCTGGAGTGCCATCAAGGAAATCAAGGCTCCTTTCATGTGTGATGTGCAACACGGAATTGCTCTGCACGCAGTGCAGGGTTCGGGCCTCATTTTCCGGCGAGGGGGAAGTCTCGTGGTTTCTCTCGAGTTGCGGTGGGAAACTGGGGTATATTCTCGAGTTACGACGGGGATGGCCCTTCCACACACGTGTCTGTTCAGCGACGTCAGGACTCCTGCCTAGTTGCGAGGAACAACTCGGGATTCTCCTCGAGGCTTGGCAGGGCAATTGGGACGCCTCTCCAGCTGAGGCGGGAGAGCAAGGGTCCCTTTCCACGTGCCACAGGAATCCTGGGACTCCTATCAAATTTCACGAGGAGTCAGGCATCGTCCCTTTTGGAGGCACTGATCTCCGCATACCTCTGGAGTTTTCAAGGATTTGAGGCCTCCGGTCGCGATGCGGTGGGGAAGTATGTCTTTCTCTGTGGTCTCCACAGGGGATTCAGACATCCTTTCATCTTGGGAGATGCAAGACGAGCTTCCATTCAAGACACTGCTGAGATATCCGGCGTTATTTCGAGTCAGGGCATCACGGTGTCCATTCCACTTGAGGCCGCAAACTCAGGGTCCCTCTCACATACCTAGAGCTGAGAGAAGCCTCCTCTTGAGGTGCTTGTGGTAGGTTGTATTCTCCTTGAGTCGAAGCCAGGGACTAACCTCTCATCTCGAGTTGAGTTTTGGTCCACGGAGCTCTTTCGTGTTGCTACAGTGACCTCAGGATCCCTCTAGCCTTGAAACAGTGTTCTTGGGGTTTCTCTGGAGTGCCATCAAGGAAATCAAGGCTCCTTTCATGTGTGATGTGCAACACGGAATTGCTCTGCACGCAGTTCAGGGGAATCGGGCCTCATCTCGCGGCGAGGGTTAAGTCTCATGGTTTTTCTCGATTTGCGGCGGGAACCTGGGGTATATTCTCGAGTTACGCCGGGGATGGCCCTTCCACCCACGTGTTTGTTCAGCGACGTCAGGACTCCTGCCTGGTTGCGAGGGACAACTCATGATTCTCCTCGAGGCTTGGCAGGGCAATTGGGACGCCTCTCCAGCTGAGGCGGTAGACCCAAGGTCCCTTTCCACGTGCCACAGGAATCCTGGGACTCCTATCAAGTTTCACGAGGAGTCAGGCATCATCTCCTTTGGAGGCACTGATCTACGCATACCTCTGGAGTTTTCAAAGGATGTGAGGTCTCCGGTCGCGATGAGGTGGGGAACTAGGTCTTTCTCTGTGGTCTCCAAAGGGGATTCAGACATCCTTTCTTCTTGGGAGATGCAAGACGAGCCTGCATTCAAGTCACTGCAGGTATATCCGGCCTCATTTCGCGTCAGGGCATCGCAGTGTCCATTCCACTTGAGGCCGCATACTCAGGGTGCCTCTCACATACCTAGAGCTGAGAGAAGCCTCCTCTTGAGGTGCTTTTGGTAAGGTGGTTTCCTCTGGAGTCGAAGCCAGGGACTAACCTCTCATCTCGAGTTGATTTTTGGTCCACGGAGCTCTTTCGTGTTGCTACAGTGACCTCAGGATCCCTCTAGTATTGAAATAGTGTTCTTGGGGTTTCTCTGGAGTGCCATCAAGGAAATCAAGGCTCCTTTCATGTGTGATGTGCAACACGGAATTGCTCTGCACGCAGTTCAGGGGAATCGGGCCTCATCTCGCGGCGAGGGGCAAGTCTCATGGTTTTTCTCGAGTTGCGGCGGGAACCTGGGATATATTCTCGAGTTACGACGGGGATGGCCCTTCCACACACGTGTTTGTTCAGCGACGTCAGGACTCCTGCCTAGTTGCGAGGGACAACTCGGGATTCTCCTCGAGGTTTGGCAGGGCAACTGGGATGCCTCTCCAGCTGAGGCGGGAGACCAAGGGTCCCTTTCCACGTGCCACAGGAATCCTGGGACTCCTATCAAGTTTCACGAGGAATCAGACATTGTCTCCTTTGGAGGCACTGATCTCCGCGTACCTCTGATGTTTTCAAAGGATGTGAGGCCTCCGGTCGCGATGATGTGGGGAACTAGGTCTTTCTCTATGGTCTCCACAGGGGATTCAGACATCCTTTCATCTTGGGAGATGCAAGACGAGTCTGCATTCAAGTCAGTGCAGGGATATCCGGCCTTATTTCGAGTCAGGGCCTTGCGGTGTCCATTCCACTGGAGGCCGCAAACTCAGGGTCCCTCTCACATACCTAGAGCTGAGAGAAGCCTCCTCTTGAGGTGCTTGTGGTAAGGTGGTATTCCTCTGGAGTCGAAGCCAGGGACTACCCTCTTATCTCGAGTTGATTTTTGGTCCACAGAGCTCTTTCGTGTTGCTACAGTGACCTCAGGATCCCTCTAGCCTTGAAAGAGTCTTCTTGGGGTTTCTCTGGAGTGCCATCAAGGAAATCAAGGCTCCTTTCATGTGTGATGTGCAACACGAATTGCTCTGCACGCAGTGCATGGGAATCGGGCCTCATCTCGCGGCGAGGGGGACGTCTCATGGTTTTTCTCGAGTTGCGGCGGGAACCTGGGGTATATTCTCGAGATACGACGGAGATGGACCTTCCACACACGTGTTTGTTCAGCGACGTCAGGACTCCTGCCTTGTTGCGAGGGACAACTCGGGATTCTCCTCGAGGCTTGGCAGGGCAATTGGGACTCCTCTCCAGCTGAGGCGGGAGACCAAGGGTCCCTTTCCACGTGCCACAGGAATCCTGGGACTCCTATCAAGTTTCACGAGGAGTCAGGCATCGTCTCCTTTGGAGGCACTGATCTCCGCGTACCTCTGGAGTTTTCAAAGGATGTGAGACCTCCGGTCGCGATGAAGTGGGGAACTAGGTCTTTCTCTGTGGTCTCCACAGGGGATTCAGACATCGTTTCATCTTGGGAGATGCAAGACGAGCCTGCATTCAAGTCACTGCAGGGATATCCGGCCTTATTTCGCGTCAGGGCATCGCAGTGTCCATTCCACTTGAGGCCGCAAACTCAGGGTCCCTCTCACATAACTAGAGCTGAGAGAAGCCTCCTCTTGAGGTGCTTGTGGTAAGGTGGTATTCCTCTGGAGTCGAAGCCAGGGACTAACCTCTCATCTCGAGTTGATTTTTGGTCCACGGAGCTCTTTCGTGTTGCTACAGTGACCTCAGGATCCCTCTAGCCTTGAAACAGTGTTCTTGGGGTTTCTCTGGAGTGCCATCAAGGAAATCAAGGCTTCTTTCATGTGTGATGTGCAAGCCGGAATTGCTCTGCATGCAGTGCAGGGGAATCTGGCCTCATCTCACGGCGAGGGGGAAGTCTCATGGTTTATCTCGACTTGCGGCGAGAACCTGGGGTATATTCTCGAGTTACGACGGGGATGGCCCTTCCACACACGTGTTTGTTCAGCGATGTCAGGACTCCTGCCCTGTTGCGAGGGACAACTCGGGATTCTCCTCGAGGCTTGGCAGGGCAATTGGGATGCCTCTCCAGCTGAGGCGGGAGACCAAGGGTCCCTTTCCACGTGCCACAGGAATCCTGGAACTCCTACCAAGTTTCACGAGGAGTCAGGCATCGTCTCCTTTGGAGGCACTGATCTCCGCATCCCTCTGAAGTTTTCAAAAGATGTGAGGCCTCCGGTCGCCATGAGGTTGGGAACTAGGTCTTTCTCTGTGGTCTCCACAGAGGATTCAGACTTCCTTTCATCTTGGGAGATGCAAGACGAGCCTGAATTCAATTCACTGCAGGGATATCCGTCCTTATTTCGCGTCAGGGCATCCCAGTGTCCATTCCACTTGAGGCCGCAAACTCAGGGTCCCTCTCACATACCTAGAGGTGAGAGAAGCGTCCTCTTGAGGTGCTTGTGGTAAGGTGGTATTCCTCTGGAGTCGAAGCCAGGGACTAACCTCTCATCTCGATTTGATTTTTGGTCCACGGAGCTCTTTCGTGTTGCTACAGTGACCTCAGGATCCCTCTAGCCTTGAAACAGTGTTCTTGGGGTTTCTCTGGAGTGCCATCAAGGAAATCAAGGCTCCTTTCATGTGTGATGGGCAACACGGAATTGCTCTGCACGCAGTGCAGGGGAATAGGGCCTCATCTCTCGGCGAGGGGGCAGTCTCATGGTTTTTCTCGAGTTGCGGCGGGAACCTGGGGTATATTCTCGAGTTACGATGGGGATGGCCGTTCCACACACGTGTTTGTTCAGCGACGTCAGGACTCCTGCCTAGTTGCGAGGGACAACTCGGGATTCTCCTCGAGGCTTGGCAGGGCAATTGGGACGCCTCTCCAGCTGAGGCGGGAGACCAAGGGTCCCTTTCCACGTGCCACAGGAATCCTGGGACTCCGATCAAGGTTCACGAGGAGTCAGGCATCGTCTCCTTTGGAGTCACTGATTTCCGTGTACCCCTGGAGTTTTCAAAGGATGTGAGGCCTCCGGTCGCGATGAGGTGGGGAACTAGGTCTTTTTCTGTGGTCTCCACAGGGGATTTAGACATCCTTTCATCTTGGGAGATGCAAGACGAGCCTGCATTCAAGTCACTGCAGGGATATCCGGCCTTATTTCGAGTCAGGGCATCGTGGTGTCCATTCCACTTGAATCCGCAAAATCAGGGTCCCTCTCACATACCTAGAGCTGAGAGAAGCCTCCTCTTGAGGTGCTTGTGGTAAGGTGGTATTCCTCTGGAGTCGAAGCCAGGGACTAACCTCTCATCTCGAGTTGATTTTTGGTCCACGGAGCTCTTTCGTGTTGCTACAGTGACCTCAGGATCTCTCTAGCCCTGAAACAGTGTTCTTAGGGTTCTCTGGAGTGCCATCAAAAAAATCAAGGCTCCTTTCATGTGTGATGTGCAACACGGAATTGCTCTGCACGCAGTGCATGGGAATCGGGCCTCATCTCGCGGCGAGGGGGACGTCTCATGGTTTTTCTCGAGTTGCGGCGGGAACCTGGGGTATATTCTCGAGATACGACGGAGATGGACCTTCCACACACGTGTTTGTTCAGCGACGTCAGGACTCCTGCCTTGTTGCGAGGGACAACTCGGGATTCTCCTCGAGGCTTGGCAGGGCAATTGGGACTCCTCTCCAGCTGAGGCGGGAGACCAAGGGTCCCTTTCCACGTGCCACAGGAATCCTGGGACTCCTATCAAGTTTCACGAGGAGTCAGGCATCGTCTCCTTTGGAGGCACTGATCTCCGCGTACCTCTGGAGTTTTCAAAGGATGTGAGACCTCCGGTCGCCATGAAGTGGGGAACTAGGTCTTTCTCTGTGGTCTCCACAGGGGATTCAGACATCGTTTCATCTTGGGAGATGCAAGACGAGCCTGCATTCAAGTCACTGCAGGGATATCCGGCCTTATTTCGCGTCAGGGCATCGCAGTGTCCATTCCACTTGAGGCCGCAAACTCAGGGTCCCTCTCACATAACTAGAGCTGAGAGAAGCCTCCTCTTGAGGTGCTTGTGGTAAGGTGGTATTCCTCTGGAGTCGAAGCCAGGGACTAACCTCTCATCTCGAGTTGATTTTTGGTCCACGGAGCTCTTTCGTGTTGCTACAGTGACCTCAGGATCCCTCTAGCCTTGAAACAGTGTTCTTGGGGTTTCTCTGGAGTGCCATCAAGGAAATCAAGGCTTCTTTCATGTGTGATGTGCAAGCCGGAATTGCTCTGCATGCAGTGCAGGGGAATCTGGCCTCATCTCACGGCGAGGGGGAAGTCTCATGGTTTATCTCGACTTGCGGCGAGAACCTGGGGTATATTCTCGAGTTACGACGGGGATGGCCCTTCCACCCACGTGTTTGTTCAGCGACGGCAGGACTCCTGCCCTGTTGCGAGGGACAACTCGGGATTCTCCTCGAGGCTTGGCAGGGCAATTGGGATGCCTCTCCAGCTGAGGCGGGAGACCAAGGGTCCCTTTCCACGTGCCACAGGAATCCTGGAACTCCTACCAAGTTTCACGAGGAGTCAGGCATCGTCTCCTTTGGAGGCACTGATGTCCGCATCCCTCTGAAGTTTTCAAAAGATGTGAGGCCTCCGGTCGCCATGAGGTTGGGAACTAGGTCTTTCTCTGTGGTCTCCACAGAGGATTCAGACATCCTTTCATCTTGGGAGATGCAAGACGAGCCTGAATTCAATTCACTGCAGGGATATCCGTCCTTATTTCGCGTCAGGGCATCCCAGTGTCCATTCCACTTGAGGCCGCAAACTCAGGGTCCCTCTCACATACCTAGAGGTGAGAGAAGCGTCCTCTTGAGGTGCTTGTGGTAAGGTGGTATTCCTCTGGAGTCGAAGCCAGGGACTAACCTCTCATCTCGATTTGATTTTTGGTCCACGGAGCTCTTTCGTGTTGCTACAGTGACCTCAGGATCCCTCTAGCCTTGAAACAGTGTTCTTGGGGTTTCTCTGGAGTGCCATCAAGGAAATCAAGGCTCCTTTCATGTGTGATGGGCAACACGGAATTGCTCTGCACGCAGTGCAGGGGAATAGGGCCTCATCTCTCGGCGAGGGGGCAGTCTCATGGTTTTTCTCGAGTTGCGGCGGGAACCTGGGGTATATTCTCGAGTTACGATGGGGATGGCCGTTCCACACACGTGTTTGTTCAGCGACGTCAGGACTCCTGCCTAGTTGCGAGGGACAACTCGGGGTTCTCCTCGAGGCTTGACAGGGCAATTGGGACGCCTCTCCAGCTGAGGCGGGAGACCAAGTGTCCCTTTCCACGTGCCACAGGAATCCTGGGTCTCCTATCAAGTTTCACGAGGAGTCAGGCATTGTCTCCTTTGGAGGCACTGATCTCCACGTACCTCTGGAGTTTTCAAATGATGTGAGGTCTCCGGTCGCGATGAGGTGGGGAACTAGGTCTTTCTCTGTGGTCTCAGCAGGGGATTCAGACATCCTTTCATCATGGGAGATGCAAGACGAGCCGGCATTCAAGTCACTTCAAAGATATCTTGCCTTATTTCGAGTCAGGGCATCGCCGTGTTCATTCCACTTGAGGCCGCAAACTCACGGTCCCTCTCACATACTTAGAGCTGAGAGAAGCCTCCTCTTGAGGTGCTTGTGGTAAGGTAGTATTCCTCTGGAGTCGAAGCCAGGGACTAACCTCTCATCTCGAGTTGATTTTTGGTCCACGGAGCACTTTCGTGTTGCTACAGTGACCTCAGGATCCCTCTAGCCTTGAAACAGTGTTCTTGGGGTTTCTCTGGAGTGCCATCAAGGAAATCAAGGCTCCTTTCATGTGTGATGTGCAACACGGAATTGCTCTGCACGCAGTGCAGGGGAATCGGGCCTCATGTCGCGGCGAGGGGGAAGTCTCATGGTTTTTCTCGAGTTGCGGCGGGAACCGGAGGTATATTCTCGAGTTACGACGGGGATGGCCCTTCCACCAACGTGTTTGTTCAGCGACGTCAGGACTCCTGCCTAGTTGCGAGGGACAACTCGGGATTCTCCTCGAGGCTTGGCAGGGCATTTGGGACGCCTCTCCAGCTGAGGAGGGAGACCAAGGGTCCCTTTCCTCGTGCCACAGGAATCCCGGGACTCCTATCAAGTTTCACGAGTAGTCAGGCATCGTCTTCTTTGGAGGCACTGATCTCCGCGTACCTCTCGAGTTTTCAAAGAATGTGAGGCCTCTGGTCGCGATGAGGTGGGGAACTAGGTCTTTTTCTGTGGTCTCCACAGGGGATTTAGACATCCTTTCATCTTGGGAGATGCAAGACGAGCCTGCATTCAAGTCACTGCAGGGATATCCGGCCTTATTTCGAGTCAGGGCATCGTGGTGTCCATTCCACTTGAGGCCGCAAAATCAGGGTCCCTCTCACATACCTAGAGCTGAGAGAAGCCTCCTCTTGAGGTGCTTGGGGTAAGGTGTCATTCCTCTGGAGTCGAAGCCAGGGAATAACAACTCATCTCGAGTTGATTTTTGGTCCATGGAGCTCTTTTGTGTTGCTACAGTGACCTCAGGATCCCTCTAGCCTTGAAACAGTGTTCTTGGGGTTTCTCTGGAGTGCCATCAAGGAAATCAAGGCTCCTTCCATGTTTGATGTGCAACACGGAATTGCTCTGCATGCAGTGCAGGGGAATCGGGCCTCATCTCGCGGCGAGGGGGAAGTCTCATGGTTTTCTCGAGTTGCGGTGGGAACCTGGGGTATATTCTCGAGTTACGTCGGGGATGGCCCTTCCACACACGTGTTTCTTCACTGACGTCAGGACTCCTCCCTAGTTGCGAGGAACAACTCGGGATTCTCCTCGAGGCTTGGCAGGGCAATTGGGACACCTCTCCAGCTGAGGCAGGAGACGAAGGTTCCCTTTCCACGTGCCACAGGAATCCTGGGACTCCTATCAAGTTTCACGAGGAGTCAGGCATCGTCTCCTTTGGAGGCACTGATCTCCACGTACCTCTGGAGTTTTCAAAGGATGTGAGGCCTCCGGTCGCGATGAGGTGGGGAACTAGGTCTTTCTCTGTGGTCTCCACAGGGGATTCAGACATCCTTTCGTCTTGGGAGATGCAAGACGAGCCTGCATTCAAGTCACTGCAGGGATATCCGGCCTTATTTCGAGTCAGGGCATCACGGTGTCCATTCCACTTGAGGCCGCAAACTCAGGGTCCCTCTCACATAGCTAGAGCTGAGAGAAGCCTCCTCTTGAGGTGCTTGTGGTAAGGTGGTATTCCTCTGGAGTCGAAGCCAGGGACTAACCTCTCATCTCGAGTTGATTTTTGGTCCACGGAGCTCTTTCGTGTTGCTACAGTGACCTCAGGATCCCTCTAGCCTTGAAACAGTGTTCTTGGGGTTTCTCTGGAGTGCCATCAAGGAAATCAAGGCTCCTTTCATGTGTGATGTGCAACACGGAATTGCTCTGCACGCAGTGCAGGGGAATCGGGCCTCATGTCGCGGCGAGGGGGAAGTCTCATGGTTTTTCTCGAGTTGCGGCGGGAACCTGGGGTATATTCTCGAGTTACGACGGGGATGGCCCTTCCACCCACGTGTTTGTTCAGCGACGTCAGGACTCCTGCCTAGTTGCGAGGGACAACTCGGGATTCTCCTCGAGGCTTGGCAGGGCAATTGGGACGCCTCTCCAGCTGAGGTGGGAGACCAAGGGTCCCTTTCCACGTGCCACAGGAATCCTGGGACTCCTATCAAGTTTCACGAGGAGTCAGGCATCGTCTCCTTTGGAGGCACTGATCTCCGCGTACCTCTGGAGTTTTCAAAGAATGTGAGGCCTCCGGTCGCGATGAGGTGGTGAACTAGGTCTTTCTCTGTGGTCTCCACAGGGGATTCAGACATCCTTTCGTCTTGGGAGATGCAAGACGAGCCTGCATTCAAGTCACTGCAGGGATATCCGGCCTTATTTCGAGTCAGGGCATCGCGGTGTCCATTCCACTTGAGGCCGCAAACTCAGGGTCACTCTCACATACCTAGAGCTGAGAGAAGCCTCCTCTTGAGGTGCTTGTGGTAAGGTGGTATTCCTCTGGAGTCGAAGCCAGGGACTAACCTCTCATCTCGAGTTGATTTTTGGTCCACGGAGCTCTTTCGTGTGGCTACAGTGACCTCAGGATCCCTCAACCTTGAAACAGTGTTCTTGGGGTTTCTCTGGAGTGCCATCAAGGAAATCAAGGCTCCTTTCATGTGTGATGTGCAGCACGGAATTGCTCTGCATGCAGTGCAGGGGAATCGGGCCTCATCTCGCGGCGAGGGGGAAGTCTCATGGTTTTTCTCGAGTTGCGGCGTGAACCTGGGGTATATTCTCGAGTTACGACGGGGATGGCCCTTCCACCCACGTGTTTGTTCAGCGACGTCAGGACTCCTGCCTAGTTGCGAGGGACGACTCGGGAATCTCCTCGAGGCTTGGCAGGGCAATTGGGACGCCTCTCCAGCTGAGGCGGGAGACCAAGGGTCCCTTTCCACGTGTCACAGGAATCCTGGGACTCCTATCAAGTTTCACGAGGAGTCAGGCATCGTCTCCTTTGGAGGCACTGATCTCCGCGTACCTCTGGAATTTTCAAAGGATGTGAGGCCTCCGGTCGCCATGAGGTGGGGAACTAGGTCTTTCTCCGTGGTCTCCACAGGGGATTCAGACATCCTTTCGTCTTGGGAGATGGAAGACGAGCCTGCATTCAAGTCACTGCAGGGATATCCAGCCTTATTTCGAGTCAGGGCATCGCGGTCTCCATTCCACTTGAGGCCGCAAACTCAGGGTCCCTCTCACATACCTAAAGCTGAGAGAAGCCTCCTCTTGAGGTGCTTGTGGTAAGGTGGTATTCCTCTGGAGTCGAAGCCAGGGACTAACCTCTCATCTCGAGTTGATTTTTGGTCCACGGAGCTCTTTCGTGTTGCTACAGTGACCTCAGCGTCCCTCTAGCCTTGAAACAGTGTTCTTGGGGTTTCTCTGGAGTGCCATCAAGAAAATCAAGGCTCCTTTCATGTGTGATGTGCAACACGGAATTGCTCTGCACGCAGTGCAGGGGAATCGGGCCTCATCTCGCGGTGAGGGGGAAGTCTCATGGTTTTTCTCGAGTTGCGGCGGGAACCTGGGGTATATTCTCGAGTTATGACGGGAATGGCCCTTCCACACACGTGTTAGTTCAGCGACGGCAGGACTCCTGCCTAGTTGCGAGGGACAACTCGGGATTCTCCTCGAGGCTTTGCAGGGCAATTGGGACGCCTCTCCAGCTGAGGCGGGAGACCAAGGGTCCCTTTCCACGTGCCACAGGAATCCTGGGACTCCTTTCAAGTTTCACGAGGAGTCAGGCATCGTCTCCTTTGGAGGCACTGATCTCCGCGTACCTCTGGAGTTTTCAAAGGATGTGAGGCCTCCGGTCGCGATGAGGTGGGGAACTAGGTCTTTCTCCGTGGTCTCCACAGGGGATTCAGACATCCTTTCGTCTTGGGAGATGCACGACGAGCCTGCATTCAAGTCACTGCAGGGATATCCGTCCTTATTTCGAGTCAGGGCATCGCGGTCTCCATTCCACTTGAGGCCGCAAACTCAGGGTCCCTCTCACATACCTAGAGCTGAGAGAAGCCTCCTCTTGAGGTGCTTGTGGTAAGGTGGTATTCCTCTGAAGTCGAAGCCAGGGACTAACCTCTCATCTCGAGTTGAATTTTGGTCCACGGAGCTCTTTCGTGTTGCTACAGTGACCTCAGGATCCCTCTAGCCTTGAAACAGTGTTCTTGGGGTTTCTCTGGAGTGCCATCAAGGAAATCAAGGCTCCTTTCATGTGTGATGTGCAACACGGAATTGCTCTGCACGCAGTGCAGGGGAATCGGGCCCCATATCGCGTCGAGGGGGAAGTCTCATGGTTTTTCTCGAGTTGCGGCGGGAACCTGGGGTATATTCTCGAGTTACGACGGGGATGGCCCTTCCACCCACGTGTTTGTTCAGCGACGTCAGGACTCCTGCCTAGTTGCGAGGGACAAGTCGGGATTCTCCTCGAGGCTTGGCAGGGAAATTGGGACGCCTCTCCAGCTGAGGCGGGAGACCAAGGGTCCCTTTCCACGTGCCACAGCAATCCTAGGACTCCTATCAAGTTTCAAGAGGAGTCAGGCACCGTCTCCTTTGGAGGCACTGATCTCCGCATACCTCTGGAGTTTTCAAAGGATATGAGGACTCCGGGCGCAATGAGGTGGGGAACTAGGTCTTTCTCTTTGGTCTCCACAGGGGATTCAGACATCCTTTCGTCTTGGGAGGTGCAAGACGAGCCTGCATTCAAGTCACTGCAGGGATATCCGGCCTTATTTCGAGTCAGGGCATCGCGGTCTCCATTCCACTTGAGGCCGCAAACTCAGGGTCCCTCTCACATAGCTAGAGCTGAGAGAAGCCTCCTCTTGAGGTGCTTGTGGTAAGGTGGTATTCCTCTGGAGTCGAAGCCAGGGACTAACCTCTCATCTCGAGTTGATTTTTGGTCCACGGAGCTCTTTCGTGTTGCTACAGTGACCTCAGGATCCCTCTAGCCTTGAAACAGTGTTCTTGGGGTTTCTCTGGAGTGCCATTAAGGAAATCAAGGCTCCTTTCATGTTTGATGTGCAACACGGAATTGCTCTGCACGCAGTGCAGGGGAATCGGGCCTCATGTCGCGGCGAGGGGGAAGTCTCATGGTTTTTCTCGAGTTGCGGCGGGAACCTGGGCTATATTCTCGAGTTACGACGGGGATGGCCCTTCCAACCACGTGTTTGTTCAGCGACGTCAGGACTCCTGCCTAGTTGCGAGGGACGACTCGGGAATATCCTCGAGGCTTGGCAGGGCAATTGGGACGCCTCTCCAGCTGAGGCGGGAGACCAAGGGTCCCTTTCCACGTGCCACAGGAATCCTGGGACTCCTATCAAGTTTCACGAGGAGTCAGGCATCGTCTCCTTTGGAGGCACTGATCTCCGCGTACCTCTGGAATTTTCAAAGGATGTGAGGCCTCCGGTCGCCATGAGGTGGGGAACTAGGTCTTTCTCCGTGGTCTCCACAGGGGATTCAGACATCCTTTCGTCTTGGGAGATGGAAGACGAGCCTGCATTCAAGTCACTGCAGGGATATCCGGCCTTATTTCGAGTCAGGGCATCGCGGTCTCCATTCCACTTGAGGCCGCAAACTCAGGGTCCCTCTCACATACCTAAAGCTGAGAGAAGCCTCCTCTTGAGGTGCTTGTGGTAAGGTGGTATTCCTCTGGAGTCGAAGCCAGGGACTAACCTCTCATCTCGAGTTGATTTTTGGTCCACGGAGCTCTTTCGTGTTGCTACAGTGACCTCAGCGTCCCTCAAGCCTTGAAACAGTGTTCTTGGGGTTTCTCTGGAGTGCCATCAAGGAAATCAAGGCTCCTTTCATGTGTGTTGTGCAACACGGAATTCCTCTGCACGCAGTGCAGGGGAATCGGGCCTCATCTCGCGGCGAGGGGGAAGTCTCATGGTTTTTCTCGAGTTGCGGCGGGAACCTGTGGTATATTCTCGAGTTACGACGGGGATGGCCCTTCCACCCACGTGTTTGTTCAGCGACGTCAGGACTCCTGCCTAGTTGCGAGGGACAACTCGGGAATTTCCTCGAGGCTTGGCAGGGCAATTGGGACGCCTCTCCAGCTGAGGCGGGAGACCAAGGGTCCCTTTCCACGTGCCACAGGAATCCTGGTACTCCTATCAAGTTTCACAAGGAGTCAGGCATCGTCTCCTTTGGGGGCACTGATCTCCGCGTACCTCTGGAGTTTTCAAAGGATGTGAGGCCTCCGGTCGCCATGAGGTGGGGAACTAGGTCTTTCTCTGTGGTCTCCACAGGGGATTCAGACATCCTTTCGTCTTGGGAGATGGAAGACGGGCCTGCATTCAAGTCACTGCAGGGATATCCGGCCTTATTTCGAGTCAGGGCATCGCGG
The DNA here is from genome assembly GCF_910594005.1 of Cervus elaphus. NCBI lineage: Eukaryota > Metazoa > Chordata > Mammalia > Artiodactyla > Cervidae > Cervus > Cervus elaphus. The sequence continues at coordinate 980,148 of NC_057838.1, forward strand.
TCTCCATTCCACTTGAGGCCGCAAACTCAGGGTCCCTCTCACATAGCTAGAGCTGAGAGAAGCCTCCTCTTGAGGTGCTTGTGGTAAGGTGGTATTCCTCTGGAGTCGAAGCCAGGGACTAACCTCTCATCTCGAGTTGATTTTTGGTCCACGGAGCTCTTTCGTGTTGCTACAGTGACCTCAGGATCCCTCTAGCCTTGAAACAGTGTTCTTGGGGTTTCTCTGGAGTGCCATTAAGGAAATCAAGGCTCCTTTCATGTGTGATGTGCAACACGGAATTGCTCTGCACGCAGTGCAGGAGAATCGGGCCTCATCTCGCGGCGAGGGGGAAGTCTCATGGTATTTCTCGAGTTGCGGCGGGAACCTGGGGTATATTCTCGAGTTACGACGGGGATGGCCCTTCCACACACGTGTTTGTTCAGCGACGTCGGGACTCCTGCCTAGTTGCGAGGGACAACTCGGGATTCTCCTCGAGGCTTGGCAGGGCAATTGGGACGCCTCTCCAGCTGAGGCGGGAGACCAAGGGTCCCTTTCCACGTGCCACAGGAATCCTGGGACTCCTATCAAGTTTCACGAGGAGTCAGGCATCGTCTCCTTTGGAGGCACTGATCTCCGCGTTCCTCTGGAATTTTCAAAGAATGTGAGGCCTCCGGTCGCGATGAGGTGGTGAACTAGGTCTTTCTCTGTGGTGTCCACAGGGGATTCAGACATACTTTCGTCTTGGGAGATGCAAGACGAGCCTGCATTCAAGTCACTGCAGGGATATCCGGCCTTATTTCAAGTCAGGGCATCGCGGTGTCCATTCCACTTGAGGCCGCAAACTCAGGGTCCCTCTCACATACCTAGAGCTGAGAGAAGCCTCCTCTTGAGGTGCTTGTGGTAAGGTGGTATTCCTCTGGAGTCGAAGCCAGGGACTAACCTCTCATCTCGAGTTGATTTTTGGTCCACGGAGCTCTTTCGTGTGGCTACAGTGACCTCAGGATCCCTCAACCTTGAAACAGTGTTCTTGGGGTTTCTCTGGAGTGCCATCAAGGAAATCAAGGCTCCTTTCATGTGTGATGTGCAACACGGAATTGCTCTGCATGCAGTGCAGGGGAATCGGGCCTCATCTCGCGGCGAGGGGGAAGTCTCATGGTTTTTCTCGAGTTGCGGCGGGAACCTGGGGTATATTCTCGAGTTACGACGGGGATGGCCCTTCCACACACGTGTTTGTTCAGCGACGTCAGGACTCCTGCCTAGTTGCGAGGGACGACTCGGGAATCTCCTCGAGGCTTGGCAGGGCAATTGGGACGCCTCTCCAGCTGAGGCGGGAGACCAAGGGTCCCTTTCCACGTGCCACAGGAATCCTGGGACTCCTATCAAGTTTCACGAGGAGTCAGGCATTGTCTCCTTTGGAGGCAGTGATCTCCGCGTACCTCTGGAGTTTTCAAAGGATGTGAGGCCTCCGGTCGCGATGATGTGGGGAACTAGGTCTTTCTCTATGGTCTCCACAGGGGATTCAGACATCCTTTCATCTTGGGAGATGCAAGACGAGTCTGCATTCAATCAGTGCAGGGATATCCGGCCTTATTTCGAGTCAGGGCCTCGCGGTGTCCATTCCACTGGAGGCCACAAACTCAGGGTCCCTCTCACATACCTAGAGCTGAGAGAAGCCTCCTCTTGAGGTGCTTGTGGTAAGGTGGTATTCCTCTGGAGTCGAAGCCAGGGACTACCCTCTTATCTCGAGTTGATTTTTGGTCCACAGAGCTCTTTCGTGTTGCTACAGTGACCTCAGGATCCCACTAGCCTTGAAAGAGTCTCCTTGGGGTTTCTCTGGACTGCCATCAAGGAAATCAAGGCTCCTTTCATGTGTGATGTGCAACACGAATTGCTCTGCACGCAGTGCAGGGGAATCGGGCCTCATCTCGCGGCGAGGGGGACGTCTCATGGTTTTTCTCGAGTTGCGGCGGGAACCTGGGGTATATTCTCGAGATACGACGGAGATGGACCTTCCACACACGTGTTTGTTCAGCGACATCAGGACTCCTGCCTTGTTGCGAGGGACAACTCGGGATTCTCCTCGAGGCTTGGCAGGGCAATTGGGACGCCTCTCCAGCTGAGGCGGGAGACCAAGGGTCCCTTTCCACGTGCCACAGGAATCCTGGGACTCCTATCAAGTTTCACGAGGAGTCAGGCATCGTCTCCTTTGGAGGCACTTATCTCCGCGTACCTCTGGAGTTTTAAAAGGATGTGAGACCTCCGGTCGCCATGAAGTGGGGAACTAGGTCTTTCTCTGTGGTCTCCACAGGGGATTCAGACATCGTTTCATCTTGGGAGATGCAAGACGAGCCTGCATTCAAGTCACTGCAGGGATATCCGGCCTTAATTCGCGTCAGGGCATCGCAGTGTCCATTCCACTTGAGGCCGCAAACTCAGGGTCCCTCTCACATACCTAGAGCTGAGAGAAGCCTCCTCTTGAGGTGCTTGTGGTAAGGTGGTATTCCTCTGGAGTCGAAGCCAAGGACTAACCTCTCATCTCGAGTTGATTTTTGGTCCACGGAGCTCTTTCGTGTTGCTACAGTGACCTCAGGATCCCTCTAGCCTTGAAACAGTGTTCTTGGGGTTTCTCTGGAGTGCCATCAAGGAAATCAAGGCTTCTTTCATGTTTAATGTGCAAGCCGGAATTGCTCTGCATGCAGTGCAGGGGAATCTGGCCTCATCTCACGGCGAGGGGGAAGTCTCATGGTTTATCTCGACTTGCGGCGAGAACCTGGGGTATATTCTCGAGTTACGACGGGGATGGCCCTTCCACCCAAGTGTTTGTTCAGCGACGTCAGGACTCCTTCCTAGTTGCGAGGGACAACTCGGGATTCTCCTCGAGGCTTGGCAGGGCAATTGGGATGCCTCTCCAGCTGAGGCGGGAGACCAAGGGTCCCTTTCCACGTGCCACAGGAATCCTGGGACTCCTATCAAGTTTCACGAGGAGTCAGGCATCGTCTCCTTTGGAGGCACTGATCTCAGTGTACCTCTGGAGTTTGCAAAGTATGTGAGGACTCCGGTCGCGATGAGGTGGGGAACTAGGTCTTTCTCTATGGTCTCCACAGGGTATTCAGACATCCTTTTCTCTTGGGAGATGCAAGACGAGCCTGCATTCAAGTCACTGCAGGGATATCCGGCCTTATTTCGAGTCAGGGCATCACGGTGTCCATTCCACTTGAGGCCGCAAACTCAGCGTCCCTCTCACATACTTAGAGCTGAGAGAAGCCTCCTCTTGAGGTGCTTGTGGTAAGGTGGTATTCCTCTGGAGTCGAAGCCAGGGACTAACCTCTCCTCTCGAGTTGATTTTTGGTCCACCGAGCTCTTTCGTGTTGCTACAGTGACCTCAGGATCCCTCTAGCCTTGAAACAGTGTTCTTGGGGATTCTCTGGAGTGCCATCAAGGAAATCAAGGCTCCTTTCATGTGTGATGTGCAACACGGAATTGCTCTGCACGCAGTGCAGGGTTCGGGCCTCATTTTCCGGCGAGGGGGAAGTCTCGTGGTTTTTCTCGAGTTGCGGTGGGAACCTGGGGTATATTCTCGAGTTACGACGGGGATGGCCCTTCCACACACGTGTCTGTTCAGCGACGTCAGGACTCCTGCCTAGTTGCGAGGGACAACTCGGGATTCTCCTCGAGGCTTGGCAGGGCAATTGGGACGCCTCTCCAGCTGAGGCGGGAGAGCAAGGGTCCCTTTCCACGTGCCACAGGAATCCTGGGACTCCTATCAAATTTCACGAGGAGTCAGGCATCGTCCCTTTTGGAGGCACTGATCTCCGCATACCTCTGGAGTTTTCAAAGGATTTGAGGCCTCCGGTCGCGATGCGGTGGGGAAGTATGTCTTTCTCTGTGGTCTCCACAGGGGATTCAGACATCCTTTCATCTTGGGAGATGCAAGACGAGCTTCCATTCAAGACACTGCAGAGATATCCGGCGTTATTTCGAGTCAGGGCATCACGGTGTCCATTCCACTTGAGGCCGCAAACTCAGGGTCCCTCTCACATACCTAGAGCTGAGAGAAGCCTCCTCTTGAGGTGCTTGTGGTAAGGTTGTATTCTCCTTGAGTCGAAGCCAGGGACTAACCTCTCATCTCGAGTTGAGTTTTGGTCCACGGAGCTCTTTCGTGTTGCTACAGTGACCTCAGGATCCCTCTAGCCTTGAAACAGTGTTCTTGGGGTTTCTCTGGAGTGCCATCAAGGAAATCAAGGCTCCTTTCATGTGAGATGTGCAACACGGAATTGCTCTGCACGCAGTGCAGGGGAATCGGGCCTCATCTCGCGGCGAGGGTTAAGTCTCATGGTTTTTCTCGATTTGCGGCGGGAACCTGGGGTATATTCTCGAGTTACGCCGGGGATGGCCCTTCCACCCACGTGTTTGTTCAGCGACGTCAGGACTCCTGCCTGGTTGCGAGGGACAACTCATGATTCTCCTCGAGGCTTGGCAGGGCAATTGGGACGCCTCTCCAGCTGAGGCGGTAGACCCAAGGTCCCTTTCCACGTGCCACAGGAATCCTGGGACTCCTATCAAGTTTCATGAGGAGTCAGACATCATCTCCTTTGGAGGCACTGATCTACGCATACCTCTGGAGTTTTCAAAGGATGTGAGGCCTCCGGTCGTGATGAGGTGGGGAACTAGGTCTTTCTCTGTGGTCTCCAAAGGGGATTCAGACATCCTTTCTTCTTGGGAGATGCAAGACGAGCCTGCATTCAAGTCACTGCAGGTATATCCGGCCTCATTTCGCGTCAGGGCATCGCAGTGTCCATTCCACTTGAGGCCGCATACTCAGGGTGCCTCTCACATACCTAGAGCTGAGAGAAGCCTCCTCTTGAGGTGCTTTTGGTAAGGTGGTTTCCTCTGGAGTCGAAGCCAGGGACTAACCTCTCATCTCGAGTTGATTTTTGGTCCACAGAGCTCTTTCGTGTTGCTACAGTGACCTCAGGATCCCTCTAGTCTTGAAACAGTGTTCTTGGGGTTTCTCTGGAGTGCCATCAAGGAAATCAAGGCTCCTTTCATGTGTGATGTGCAACACGGAATTGCTCTGCACGCAGTTCAGGGGAATCGGGCCTCATCTCGCGGCGAGGGGCAAGTCTCATGGTTTTTCTCGAGTTGTGGCGGGAACCTGGGATATATTCTCGAGTTACGACGGGGATGGCCCTTCCACACACGTGTTTGTTCAGCGACGTCAGGACTCCTGCCTAGTTGCGAGGGACAACTCGGGATTCTCCTCGAGGTTTGGCAGGGCAACTGGGATGCCTCTCCAGCTGAGGCGGGAGACCAAGGGTCCCTTTCCACGTGCCACAGGAATCCTGGGACTCCTATCAAGTTTCACGAGGAGTCAGGCATTGTCTCCTTTGGAGGCACTGATCTCCGCGTACCTCTGATGTTTTCAAAGAATGTGAGGCCTCCGGTCGCGATGATGTGGGGAACTAGGTCTTTCTCTATGGTCTCCACAGGGGATTCAGACATCCTTTCATCTTGGGAGATGCAAGACGAGTCTGCATTCAAGTCACTGCAGGGATATCCGGCCTTAATTCGAGTCAGGGCCTTGCGGTGTCCATTCCACTGGAGGCCGCAAACTCAGGGTCCCTCTCACATACCTAGAGCTGAGAGAAGCCTCCTCTTGAGGTGCTTGTGGTAAGGTGGTATTCCTCTGGAGTCGAAGCCAGGGACTACCCTCTTATCTCGAGTTGATTTTTGGTCCACAGAGCTCTTTCGTGTTGCTACAGTGACCTCAGGATCCCTCTAGCCTTGAAAGAGTCTTCTTGGGGTTTCTCTGGAGTGCCATCAAGGAAATCAAGGCTCCTTTCATGTGTGATGTGCAACACGAATTGCTCTGCACGCAGTGCATGGGAATCGGGCCTCATCTCGCGGCGAGGGGGACGTCTCATGGTTTTTCTCGAGTTGCGGCGGGAACCTGGGGTATATTCTCGAGATACGACGGAGATGGACCTTCCACACACGTGTTTCTTCAGCGACGTCAGGACTCCTGCCTTGTTGCGAGGGACAACTCGGGATTCTCCTCGAGGCTTGGCAGGGCAATTGGGACTCCTCTCCAGCTGAGGCGGGAGACCAAGGGTCCCTTTCCACGTGCCACAGGAATCCTGGGACTCCTATCAAGTTTCACGAGGAGTCAGGCATCGTCTCCTTTGGAGGCACTGATCTCCGCGTACCTCTGGAGTTTTCAAAGGATGTGAGACCTCCGGTCGCCATGAAGTGGGGAACTAGGTCTTTCTCTGTGGTCTCCACAGGGGATTCAGACATCGTTTCATCTTGGGAGATGCAAGACGAGCCTGCATTGAAGTCACTGCAGGGATATCCGGCCTTATTTCGCGTCAGGGCATCGCAGTGTCCATTCCACTTGAGGCCGCAAACTCAGGGTCCCTCTCACATAACTAGAGCTGAGAGAAGCCTCCTCTTGAGGTGCTTGTGGTAAGGTGGTATTCCTCTGGAGTCGAAGCCAGGGACTAACCTCTCATCTCGAGTTGATTTTTGGTCCACGGAGCTCTTTCGTGTTGCTACAGTGACCTCAGGATCCCTCTAGCCTTGAAACAGTGTTCTTGGGGTTTCTCTGGAGTGCCATCAAGGAAATCAAGGCTTCTTTCATGTGTGATGTGCAAGCCGGAATTGCTCTGCATGCAGTGCAGGGGAATCTGGCCTCATCTCACGGCGAGGGGGAAGTCTCATGGTTTATCTCGACTTGCGGCGAGAACCTGGGGTATATTCTCGAGTTACGACGGGGATGGCCCTTCCACACACGTGTTTGTTCAGCGATGTCAGGACTCCTGCCCTGTTGCGAGGGACAACTCGGGATTCTCCTCGAGGCTTGGCAGGGCAATTGGGATGCCTCTCCAGCTGAGGCGGGAGACCAAGGGTCCCTTTCCACGTGCCACAGGAATCCTGGAACTCCTACCAAGTTTCACGAGGAGTCAGGCATCGTCTCCTTTGGAGGCACTGATCTCCGCATCCCTCTGAAGTTTTCAAAAGATGTGAGGCCTCCGGTCGCCATGAGGTTGGGAACTAGGTCTTTCTCTGTGGTCTCCACAGAGGATTCAGACATCCTTTCATCTTGGGAGATGCAAGACGAGCCTGAATTCAATTCACTGCAGGGATATCCGTCCTTATTTCGCGTCAGGGCATTCCAGTGTCCATTCCACTTGAGGCTGCAAACTCAGGGTCCCTCTCACATACCTAGAGGTGAGAGAAGCGTCCTCTTGAGGTGCTTGTGGTAAGGTGGTATTCCTCTGGAGTCGAAGCCAGGGACTAACCTCTCATCTCGATTTGATTTTTGGTCCACGGAGCTCTTTCGTGTTGCTACAGTGACCTCAGGATCCCTCTAGCCTTGAAACAGTGTTCTTGGGGTTTCTCTGGAGTGCCATCAAGGAAATCAAGGCTCCTTTCATGTGTGATGGGCAACACGGAATTGCTCTGCACGCAGTGCAGGGGAATAGGGCCTCATCTCTCGGCGAGGGGGCAGACTCATGGTTTTTCTCGAGTTGCGGCGGGAACCTGGGGTATATTCTCGAGTTACGACGGGGATGGCCCTTCCACACACGTGTTTGTTCAGCGACGTCAGGACTCCTGCCTAGTTGCGAGGGACAACTCGGGATTCTCCTCGAGGCTTGGCAGGGCAATTGGGACGCCTCTCCAGCTGAGGCGGGAGACCAAGGGTCCCTTTCCACGTGCCACAGGAATCCTGGGACTCCGATCAAGGTTCACGAGGAGTCAGGCATCGTCTCCTTTGGAGTCACTGATTTCCGTGTACCCCTGGAATTTTCAAAGGATGTGAGGCCTCCGGTCGCGATGAGGTGGGGAACTAGGTCTTTTTCTGTGGTCTCCACAGGGGATTCAGACATCGTTTCATCTTGGGAGATGCAAGACGAGCCTGCATTCAAGTCACTGCAGGGATATCCGGCCTTAATTCGCGTCAGGGCATCGCAGTGTCCATTCCACTTGAGGCCGCAAACTCAGGGTCCCTCTCACATACCTAGAGCTGAGAGAAGCCTCCTCTTGAGGTGCTTGTGGTAAGGTGGTATTCCTCTGGAGTCGAAGCCAAGGACTAACCTCTCATCTCGAGTTGATTTTTGGTCCACGGAGCTCTTTCGTGTTGCTACAGTGACCTCAGGATCCCTCTAGCCTTGAAACAGTGTTCTTGGGGTTTCTCTGGAGTGCCATCAAGGAAATCAAGGCTTCTTTCATGTTTAATGTGCAAGCCGGAATTGCTCTGCATGCAGTGCAGGGGAATCTGGCCTCATCTCACGGCGAGGGGGAAGTCTCATGGTTTATCTCGACTTGCGGCGAGAACCTGGGGTATATTCTCGAGTTACGACGGGGATGGCCCTTCCACCCAAGTGTTTGTTCAGCGACGTCAGGACTCCTTCCTAGTTGCGAGGGACAACTCGGGATTCTCCTCGAGGCTTGGCAGGGCAATTGGGATGCCTCTCCAGCTGAGGCGGGAGACCAAGGGTCCCTTTCCACGTGCCACAGGAATCCTGGGACTCCTATCAAGTTTCACGAGGAGTCAGGCATCGTCTCCTTTGGAGGCACTGATCTCAGTGTACCTCTGGAGTTTGCAAAGTATGTGAGGACTCCGGTCGCGATGAGGTGGGGAACTAGGTCTTTCTCTATGGTCTCCACAGGGTATTCAGACATCCTTTTCTCTTGGGAGATGCAAGACGAGCCTGCATTCAAGTCACTGCAGGGATATCCGGCCTTATTTCGAGTCAGGGCATCACGGTGTCCATTCCACTTGAGGCCGCAAACTCAGCGTCCCTCTCACATACTTAGAGCTGAGAGAAGCCTCCTCTTGAGGTGCTTGTGGTAAGGTGGTATTCCTCTGGAGTCGAAGCCAGGGACTAACCTCTCCTCTCGAGTTGATTTTTGGTCCACCGAGCTCTTTCGTGTTGCTACAGTGACCTCAGGATCCCTCTAGCCTTGAAACAGTGTTCTTGGGGATTCTCTGGAGTGCCATCAAGGAAATCAAGGCTCCTTTCATGTGTGATGTGCAACACGGAATTGCTCTGCACGCAGTGCAGGGTTCGGGCCTCATTTTCCGGCGAGGGGGAAGTCTCGTGGTTTTTCTCGAGTTGCGGTGGGAACCTGGGGTATATTCTCGAGTTACGACGGGGATGGCCCTTCCACACACGTGTCTGTTCAGCGACGTCAGGACTCCTGCCTAGTTGCGAGGGACAACTCGGGATTCTCCTCGAGGCTTGGCAGGGCAATTGGGACGCCTCTCCAGCTGAGGCGGGAGAGCAAGGGTCCCTTTCCACGTGCCACAGGAATCCTGGGACTCCTATCAAATTTCACGAGGAGTCAGGCATCGTCCCTTTTGGAGGCACTGATCTCCGCATACCTCTGGAGTTTTCAAAGGATTTGAGGCCTCCGGTCGCGATGCGGTGGGGAAGTATGTCTTTCTCTGTGGTCTCCACAGGGGATTCAGACATCCTTTCATCTTGGGAGATGCAAGACGAGCTTCCATTCAAGACACTGCAGAGATATCCGGCGTTATTTCGAGTCAGGGCATCACGGTGTCCATTCCACTTGAGGCCGCAAACTCAGGGTCCCTCTCACATACCTAGAGCTGAGAGAAGCCTCCTCTTGAGGTGCTTGTGGTAAGGTTGTATTCTCCTTGAGTCGAAGCCAGGGACTAACCTCTCATCTCGAGTTGAGTTTTGGTCCACGGAGCTCTTTCGTGTTGCTACAGTGACCTCAGGATCCCTCTAGCCTTGAAACAGTGTTCTTGGGGTTTCTCTGGAGTGCCATCAAGGAAATCAAGGCTCCTTTCATGTGAGATGTGCAACACGGAATTGCTCTGCACGCAGTGCAGGGGAATCGGGCCTCATCTCGCGGCGAGGGTTAAGTCTCATGGTTTTTCTCGATTTGCGGCGGGAACCTGGGGTATATTCTCGAGTTACGCCGGGGATGGCCCTTCCACCCACGTGTTTGTTCAGCGACGTCAGGACTCCTGCCTGGTTGCGAGGGACAACTCATGATTCTCCTCGAGGCTTGGCAGGGCAATTGGGACGCCTCTCCAGCTGAGGCGGTAGACCCAAGGTCCCTTTCCACGTGCCACAGGAATCCTGGGACTCCTATCAAGTTTCATGAGGAGTCAGACATCATCTCCTTTGGAGGCACTGATCTACGCATACCTCTGGAGTTTTCAAAGGATGTGAGGCCTCCGGTCGTGATGAGGTGGGGAACTAGGTCTTTCTCTGTGGTCTCCAAAGGGGATTCAGACATCCTTTCTTCTTGGGAGATGCAAGACGAGCCTGCATTCAAGTCACTGCAGGTATATCCGGCCTCATTTCGCGTCAGGGCATCGCAGTGTCCATTCCACTTGAGGCCGCATACTCAGGGTGCCTCTCACATACCTAGAGCTGAGAGAAGCCTCCTCTTGAGGTGCTTTTGGTAAGGTGGTTTCCTCTGGAGTCGAAGCCAGGGACTAACCTCTCATCTCGAGTTGATTTTTGGTCCACGGAGCTCTTTCGTGTTGCTACAGTGACCTCAGGATCCCTCTAGTCTTGAAACAGTGTTCTTGGGGTTTCTCTGGAGTGCCATCAAGGAAATCAAGGCTCCTTTCATGTGTGATGTGCAACACGGAATTGCTCTGCACGCAGTTCAGTGGAATCGGGCCTCATCTCGCGGCGAGGGGCAAGTCTCATGGTTTTTCTCGAGTTGCGGCGGGAACCTGGGATATATTCTCGAGTTACGACGGGGATGGCCCTTCCACACACGTGTTTGTTCAGCGACGTCAGGACTCCTGCCTAGTTGCGAGGGACAACTCGGGATTCTCCTCGAGGTTTGGCAGGGCAACTGGGATGCCTCTCCAGCTGAGGCGGGAGACCAAGGGTCCCTTTCCACGTGCCACAGGAATCCTGGGACTCCTATCAAGTTTCACGAGGAGTCAGGCATTGTCTCCTTTGGAGGCACTGATCTCCGCGTACCTCTGATGTTTTCAAAGAATGTGAGGCCTCCGGTCGCGATGATGTGGGGAACTAGGTCTTTCTCTATGGTCTCCACAGGGGATTCAGACATCCTTTCATCTTGGGAGATGCAAGACGAGTCTGCATTCAAGTCACTGCAGGGATATCCGGCCTTAATTCGAGTCAGGGCCTTGCGGTGTCCATTCCACTGGAGGCCGCAAACTCAGGGTCCCTCTCACATACCTAGAGCTGAGAGAAGCCTCCTCTTGAGGTGCTTGTGGTAAGGTGGTATTCCTCTGGAGTCGAAGCCAGGGACTACCCTCTTATCTCGAGTTGATTTTTGGTCCACAGAGCTCTTTCGTGTTGCTACAGTGACCTCAGGATCCCTCTAGCCTTGAAAGAGTCTTCTTGGGGTTTCTCTGGAGTGCCATCAAGGAAATCAAGGCTCCTTTCATGTGTGATGTGCAACACGAATTGCTCTGCACGCAGTGCATGGGAATCGGGCCTCATCTCGCGGCGAGGGGGACGTCTCATGGTTTTTCTCGAGTTGCGGCGGGAACCTGGGGTATATTCTCGAGATACGACGGAGATGGACCTTCCACACACGTGTTTCTTCAGCGACGTCAGGACTCCTGCCTTGTTGCGAGGGACAACTCGGGATTCTCCTCGAGGCTTGGCAGGGCAATTGGGACTCCTCTCCAGCTGAGGCGGGAGACCAAGGGTCCCTTTCCACGTGCCACAGGAATCCTGGGACTCCTATCAAGTTTCACGAGGAGTCAGGCATCGTCTCCTTTGGAGGCACTGATCTCCGCGTACCTCTGGAGTTTTCAAAGGATGTGAGACCTCCGGTCGCCATGAAGTGGGGAACTAGGTCTTTCTCTGTGGTCTCCACAGGGGATTCAGACATCGTTTCATCTTGGGAGATGCAAGACGAGCCTGCATTGAAGTCACTGCAGGGATATCCGGCCTTATTTCGCGTCAGGGCATCGCAGTGTCCATTCCACTTGAGGCCGCAAACTCAGGGTCCCTCTCACATAACTAGAGCTGAGAGAAGCCTCCTCTTGAGGTGCTTGTGGTAAGGTGGTATTCCTCTGGAGTCGAAGCCAGGGACTAACCTCTCATCTCGAGTTGATTTTTGGTCCACGGAGCTCTTTCGTGTTGCTACAGTGACCTCAGGATCCCTCTAGCCTTGAAACAGTGTTCTTGGGGTTTCTCTGGAGTGCCATCAAGGAAATCAAGGCTTCTTTCATGTGTGATGTGCAAGCCGGAATTGCTCTGCATGCAGTGCAGGGGAATCTGGCCTCATCTCACGGCGAGGGGGAAGTCTCATGGTTTATCTCGACTTGCGGCGAGAACCTGGGGTATATTCTCGAGTTACGACGGGGATGGCCCTTCCACACACGTGTTTGTTCAGCGATGTCAGGACTCCTGCCCTGTTGCGAGGGACAACTCGGGATTCTCCTCGAGGCTTGGCAGGGCAATTGGGATGCCTCTCCAGCTGAGGCGGGAGACCAAGGGTCCCTTTCCACGTGCCACAGGAATCCTGGAACTCCTACCAAGTTTCACGAGGAGTCAGGCATCGTCTCCTTTGGAGGCACTGATCTCCGCATCCCTCTGAAGTTTTCAAAAGATGTGAGGCCTCCGGTCGCCATGAGGTTGGGAACTAGGTCTTTCTCTGTGGTCTCCACAGAGGATTCAGACATCCTTTCATCTTGGGAGATGCAAGACGAGCCTGAATTCAATTCACTGCAGGGATATCCGTCCTTATTTCGCGTCAGGGCATTCCAGTGTCCATTCCACTTGAGGCTGCAAACTCAGGGTCCCTCTCACATACCTAGAGGTGAGAGAAGCGTCCTCTTGAGGTGCTTGTGGTAAGGTGGTATTCCTCTGGAGTCGAAGCCAGGGACTAACCTCTCATCTCGATTTGATTTTTGGTCCACGGAGCTCTTTCGTGTTGCTACAGTGACCTCAGGATCCCTCTAGCCTTGAAACAGTGTTCTTGGGGTTTCTCTGGAGTGCCATCAAGGAAATCAAGGCTCCTTTCATGTGTGATGTGCAACACGGAATTGCTCTGCACGCAGTGCAGGGGAATAGGGCCTCATCTCTCGGCGAGGGGGCAGACTCATGGTTTTTCTCGAGTTGCGGCGGGAACCTGGGGTATATTCTCGAGTTACGACGGGGATGGCCCTTCCACACACGTGTTTGTTCAGCGACGTCAGGACTCCTGCCTAGTTGCGAGGGACAACTCGGGATTCTCCTCGAGGCTTGGCAGGGCAATTGGGACGCCTCTCCAGCTGAGGCGGGAGACCAAGGGTCCCTTTCCACGTGCCACAGGAATCCTGGGACTCCGATCAAGGTTCACGAGGAGTCAGGCATCGTCTCCTTTGGAGTCACTGATTTCCGTGTACCCCTGGAATTTTCAAAGGATGTGAGGCCTCCGGTCGCGATGAGGTGGGGAACTAGGTCTTTTTCTGTGGTCTCCACAGGGGATTCAGACATCGTTTCATCTTGGGAGATGCAAGACGAGCCTGCATTCAAGTCACTGCAGGGATATCCGGCCTTAATTCGCGTCAGGGCATCGCAGTGTCCATTCCACTTGAGGCCGCAAACTCAGGGTCCCTCTCACATACCTAGAGCTGAGAGAAGCCTCCTCTTGAGGTGCTTGTGGTAAGGTGGTATTCCTCTGGAGTCGAAGCCAAGGACTAACCTCTCATCTCGAGTTGATTTTTGGTCCACGGAGCTCTTTCGTGTTGCTACAGTGACCTCAGGATCCCTCTAGCCTTGAAACAGTGTTCTTGGGGTTTCTCTGGAGTGCCATCAAGGAAATCAAGGCTTCTTTCATGTTTAATGTGCAAGCCGGAATTGCTCTGCATGCAGTGCAGGGGAATCTGGCCTCATCTCACGGCGAGGGGGAAGTCTCATGGTTTATCTCGACTTGCGGCGAGAACCTGGGGTATATTCTCGAGTTACGACGGGGATGGCCCTTCCACCCAAGTGTTTGTTCAGCGACGTCAGGACTCCTTCCTAGTTGCGAGGGACAACTCGGGATTCTCCTCGAGGCTTGGCAGGGCAATTGGGATGCCTCTCCAGCTGAGGCGGGAGACCAAGGGTCCCTTTCCACGTGCCACAGGAATCCTGGGACTCCTATCAAGTTTCACGAGGAGTCAGGCATCGTCTCCTTTGGAGGCACTGATCTCAGTGTACCTCTGGAGTTTGCAAAGTATGTGAGGACTCCGGTCGCGATGAGGTGGGGAACTAGGTCTTTCTCTATGGTCTCCACAGGGTATTCAGACATCCTTTTCTCTTGGGAGATGCAAGACGAGCCTGCATTCAAGTCACTGCAGGGATATCCGGCCTTATTTCGAGTCAGGGCATCACGGTGTCCATTCCACTTGAGGCCGCAAACTCAGCGTCCCTCTCACATACTTAGAGCTGAGAGAAGCCTCCTCTTGAGGTGCTTGTGGTAAGGTGGTATTCCTCTGGAGTCGAAGCCAGGGACTAACCTCTCCTCTCGAGTTGATTTTTGGTCCACCGAGCTCTTTCGTGTTGCTACAGTGACCTCAGGATCCCTCTAGCCTTGAAACAGTGTTCTTGGGGATTCTCTGGAGTGCCATCAAGGAAATCAAGGCTCCTTTCATGTGTGATGTGCAACACGGAATTGCTCTGCACGCAGTGCAGGGTTCGGGCCTCATTTTCCGGCGAGGGGGAAGTCTCGTGGTTTTTCTCGAGTTGCGGTGGGAACCTGGGGTATATTCTCGAGTTACGACGGGGATGGCCCTTCCACACACGTGTCTGTTCAGCGACGTCAGGACTCCTGCCTAGTTGCGAGGGACAACTCGGGATTCTCCTCGAGGCTTGGCAGGGCAATTGGGACGCCTCTCCAGCTGAGGCGGGAGAGCAAGGGTCCCTTTCCACGTGCCACAGGAATCCTGGGACTCCTATCAAATTTCACGAGGAGTCAGGCATCGTCCCTTTTGGAGGCACTGATCTCCGCATACCTCTGGAGTTTTCAAAGGATTTGAGGCCTCCGGTCGCGATGCGGTGGGGAAGTATGTCTTTCTCTGTGGTCTCCACAGGGGATTCAGACATCCTTTCATCTTGGGAGATGCAAGACGAGCTTCCATTCAAGACACTGCAGAGATATCCGGCGTTATTTCGAGTCAGGGCATCACGGTGTCCATTCCACTTGAGGCCGCAAACTCAGGGTCCCTCTCACATACCTAGAGCTGAGAGAAGCCTCCTCTTGAGGTGCTTGTGGTAAGGTTGTATTCTCCTTGAGTCGAAGCCAGGGACTAACCTCTCATCTCGAGTTGAGTTTTGGTCCACGGAGCTCTTTCGTGTTGCTACAGTGACCTCAGGATCCCTCTAGCCTTGAAACAGTGTTCTTGGGGTTTCTCTGGAGTGCCATCAAGGAAATCAAGGCTCCTTTCATGTGAGATGTGCAACACGGAATTGCTCTGCACGCAGTGCAGGGGAATCGGGCCTCATCTCGCGGCGAGGGTTAAGTCTCATGGTTTTTCTCGATTTGCGGCGGGAACCTGGGGTATATTCTCGAGTTACGCCGGGGATGGCCCTTCCACCCACGTGTTTGTTCAGCGACGTCAGGACTCCTGCCTGGTTGCGAGGGACAACTCATGATTCTCCTCGAGGCTTGGCAGGGCAATTGGGACGCCTCTCCAGCTGAGGCGGTAGACCCAAGGTCCCTTTCCACGTGCCACAGGAATCCTGGGACTCCTATCAAGTTTCATGAGGAGTCAGACATCATCTCCTTTGGAGGCACTGATCTACGCATACCTCTGGAGTTTTCAAAGGATGTGAGGCCTCCGGTCGTGATGAGGTGGGGAACTAGGTCTTTCTCTGTGGTCTCCAAAGGGGATTCAGACATCCTTTCTTCTTGGGAGATGCAAGACGAGCCTGCATTCAAGTCACTGCAGGTATATCCGGCCTCATTTCGCGTCAGGGCATCGCAGTGTCCATTCCACTTGAGGCCGCATACTCAGGGTGCCTCTCACATACCTAGAGCTGAGAGAAGCCTCCTCTTGAGGTGCTTTTGGTAAGGTGGTTTCCTCTGGAGTCGAAGCCAGGGACTAACCTCTCATCTCGAGTTGATTTTTGGTCCACGGAGCTCTTTCGTGTTGCTACAGTGACCTCAGGATCCCTCTAGTCTTGAAACAGTGTTCTTGGGGTTTCTCTGGAGTGCCATCAAGGAAATCAAGGCTCCTTTCATGTGTGATGTGCAACACGGAATTGCTCTGCACGCAGTTCAGTGGAATCGGGCCTCATCTCGCGGCGAGGGGCAAGTCTCATGGTTTTTCTCGAGTTGCGGCGGGAACCTGGGATATATTCTCGAGTTACGACGGGGATGGCCCTTCCACACACGTGTTTGTTCAGCGACGTCAGGACTCCTGCCTAGTTGCGAGGGACAACTCGGGATTCTCCTCGAGGTTTGGCAGGGCAACTGGGATGCCTCTCCAGCTGAGGCGGGAGACCAAGGGTCCCTTTCCACGTGCCACAGGAATCCTGGGACTCCTATCAAGTTTCACGAGGAGTCAGGCATTGTCTCCTTTGGAGGCACTGATCTCCGCGTACCTCTGATATTTTCAAAGGATGTGAGGCCTCCGGTCGCGATGATGTGGGGAACTAGGTCTTTCTCTATGGTCTCCACAGGGGATTCAGACATCCTTTCATCTTGGGAGATGCAAGACGAGTCTGCATTCAAGTCACTGCAGGGATATCCGGCCTTATTTCGAGTCAGGGCCTTGCGGTGTCCATTCCACTGGAGGCCGCAAACTCAGGGTCCCTCTCACATACCTAGAGCTGAGAGAAGCCTCCTCTTGAGGTGCTTGTGGTAAGGTGGTATTCCTCTGGAGTCGAAGCCAGGGACTACCCTCTTATCTCGAGTTGATTTTTGGTCCACAGAGCTCTTTCGTGTTGCTACAGTGACCTCAGGATCCCTCTAGCCTTGAAAGAGTCTTCTTGGGGTTTCTCTGGAGTGCCATCAAGGAAATCAAGGCTCCTTTCATGTGTGATGTGCAACACGAATTGCTCTGCACGCAGTGCATGGGAATCGGGCCTCATCTCGCGGCGAGGGGGACGTCTCATGGTTTTTCTCGAGTTGCGGCGGGAACCTGGGGTATATTCTCGAGATACGACGGAGATGGACCTTCCACACACGTGTTTGTTCAGCGACGTCAGGACTCCTGCCTTGTTGCGAGGGACAACTCGGGATTCTCCTCGAGGCTTGGCAGGGCAATTGGGACTCCTCTCCAGCTGAGGCGGGAGACCAAGGGTCCCTTTCCACGTGCCACAGGAATCCTGGGACTCCTATCAAGTTTCACGAGGAGTCAGGCATCGTCTCCTTTGGAGGCACTGATCTCCGCGTACCTCTGGAGTTTTCAAAGGATGTGAGACCTCCGGTCGCCATGAAGTGGGGAACTAGGTCTTTCTCTGTGGTCTCCACAGGGGATTCAGACATCGTTTCATCTTGGGAGATGCAAGACGAGCCTGCATTGAAGTCACTGCAGGGATATCCGGCCTTATTTCGCGTCAGGGCATCGCAGTGTCCATTCCACTTGAGGCCGCAAACTCAGGGTCCCTCTCACATAACTAGAGCTGAGAGAAGCCTCCTCTTGAGGTGCTTGTGGTAAGGTGGTATTCCTCTGGAGTCGAAGCCAGGGACTAACCTCTCATCTCGAGTTGATTTTTGGTCCACGGAGCTCTTTCGTGTTGCTACAGTGACCTCAGGATCCCTCTAGCCTTGAAACAGTGTTCTTGGGGTTTCTCTGGAGTGCCATCAAGGAAATCAAGGCTTCTTTCATGTGTGATGTGCAAGCCGGAATTGCTCTGCATGCAGTGCAGGGGAATCTGGCCTCATCTCACGGCGAGGGGGAAGTCTCATGGTTTATCTCGACTTGCGGCGAGAACCTGGGGTATATTCTCGAGTTACGACGGGGATGGCCCTTCCACACACGTGTTTGTTCAGCGATGTCAGGACTCCTGCCCTGTTGCGAGGGACAACTCGGGATTCTCCTCGAGGCTTGGCAGGGCAATTGGGATGCCTCTCCAGCTGAGGCGGGAGACCAAGGGTCCCTTTCCACGTTCCACAGGAATCCTGGAACTCCTACCAAGTTTCACGAGGAGTCAGGCATCGTCTCCTTTGGAGGCACTGATCTCCGCATCCCTCTGAAGTTTTCAAAAGATGTGAGGCCTCCGGTCGCCATGAGGTTGGGAACTAGGTCTTTCTCTGTGGTCTCCACAGAGGATTCAGACATCCTTTCATCTTGGGAGATGCAAGACGAGCCTGAATTCAATTCACTGCAGGGATATCCGTCCTTATTTCGCGTCAGGGCATCCCAGTGTCCATTCCACTTGAGGCTGCAAACTCAGGGTCCCTCTCACATACCTAGAGGTGAGAGAAGCGTCCTCTTGAGGTGCTTGTGGTAAGGTGGTATTCCTCTGGAGTCGAAGCCAGGGACTAACCTCTCATCTCGATTTGATTTTTGGTCCACGGAGCTCTTTCGTGTTGCTACAGTGACCTCAGGATCCCTCTAGCCTTGAAACAGTGTTCTTGGGGTTTCTCTGGAGTGCCATCAAGGAAATCAAGGCTCCTTTCATGTGTGATGGGCAACACGGAATTGCTCTGCACGCAGTGCAGGGGAATAGGGCCTCATCTCTCGGCGAGGGGGCAGTCTCATGGTTTTTCTCGAGTTGCGGCGGGAACCTGGGGTATATTCTCGAGTTACGACGGGGATGGCCCTTCCACACACGTGTTTGTTCAGCGACGTCAGGACTCCTGCCTAGTTGCGAGGGACAACTCGGGATTCTCCTCGAGGCTTGGCAGGGCAATTGGGACGCCTCTCCAGCTGAGGCGGGAGACCAAGGGTCCCTTTCCACGTGCCACAGGAATCCTGGGACTCCGATCAAGGTTCACGAGGAGTCAGGCATCGTCTCCTTTGGAGTCACTGATTTCCGTGTACCCCTGGAATTTTCAAAGGATGTGAGGCCTCCGGTCGCGATGAGGTGGGGAACTAGGTCTTTTTCTGTGGTCTCCACAGGGGATTTAGACATCCTTTCATCTTGGGAGATGCAAGACGAGCCTGCATTCAAGTCACTGCATGGATATCCGGCCTTATTTCGAGTCAGGGCATCGTGGTGTCCATTCCACTTGAGGCCGCAAAATCAGGGTCCCTCTCACATACCTAGAGCTGAGAGAAGCCTCCTCTTGAGGTGCTTGTGGTAAGGTGGTATTCCTCTGGAGTCGAAGCCAGGGACTAACCTCTCATCTCGAGTTGATTTTTGGTCCACGGAGCTCTTTCGTGTTGCTACAGTGACCTCAGGATCTCTCTAGCCCTGAAACAGTGTTCTTAGGGTTCTCTGGAGTGCCATCAAAAAAATCAAGGCTCCTTTCATGTGTGATGTGCAACACGGAATTGCTCTGCACGCAGTGCAGGGGAATCGAGCCTCATCTCGTGACGAGGGGGAAGTCTCATGGTTTTTCTCGAGTTGCGGCGGGAACCTGGGGTATATTCTCGAGTTACGACGGGGATGGCCCTTCCACCCACGTGTTTGTTCAGCGACATCAGGACTCCTGCCGAGTTGCGAGGGACACCTCGGGGTTCTCCTCGAGGCTTGACAGGGCAATTGGGACGCCTCTCCAGCTGAGGCGGGAGACCAAGTGTCCCTTTCCACGTGCCACAGGAATCCTGGGTCTCCTATCAAGTTTCACGAGGAGTCAGGCATTGTCTCCTTTGGAGGCACTGATCTCCACGTACCTCTGGAGTGTTCAAATGATGTGAGGTCTCCGGTCGCGATGAGGTGGGGAACTAGGTCTTTCTCTGTGGTCTCAGCAGGGGATTCAGACATCCTTTCATCATGGGAGATGCAAGACGAGCCGGCATTCAAGTCACTTCAAAGATATCTTGCCTTATTTCGAGTCAGGGCATCGCCGTGTCCATTCCACTTGAGGCCGCAAACTCACGGTCCCTCTCACATACTTAGAGCTGAGAGAAGCCTCCTCTTGAGGTGCTTGTGGTAAGGTAGTATTCCTCTGGAGTCGAAGCCAGGGACTAACCTCTCATCTCGAGTTGATTTTTGGTCCACGGATCACTTTCGTGTTGCTACAGTGACCTCAGGATCCCTCTAGCCTTGAAACAGTGTTCTTGGGGTTTCTCTGGAGTGCCATCAAGGAAATCAAGGCTCCTTTCATGTGTGATGTGCAACACGGAATTGCTCTGCACGCAGTGCAGGGGAATCGGGCCTCATGTCGCGGCGAGGGGGAAGTCTCATGGTTTTTCTCGAGTTGCGGCGGGAACCGGAGGTATATTCTCGAGTTACGACGGGGATGGCCCTTCCACCAACGTGTTTGTTCAGCGACGTCAGGACTCCTGCCTAGTTGCGAGGGACAACTCGGGATTCTCCTCGAGGCTTGGCAGGGCATTTGGGACGCCTCTCCAGCTGAGGAGGGAGACCAAGGGTCCCTTTCCTCGTGCCACAGGAATCCCTGGACTCCTATCAAGTTTCACGAGTAGTCAGGTATCGTCTTCTTTGGAGGCACTGATCTCCGCGTACCTCTCGAGTTTTCAAAGAATGTGAGGCCTCTGGTCGCGATGAGGTGGGGAACTAGGTCTTTTTCTGTGGTCTCCACAGGGGATTTAGACATCCTTTCATCTTGGGAGATGCAAGACGAGCCTGCATTCAAGTCACTGCAGGGATATCCGGCCTTATTTCGAGTCAGGGCATCGTGGTGTCCATTCCACTTGAGGCCGCAAAATCAGGGACCCTCTCACATACCTAGAGCTGAGAGAAGCCTCCTCTTGAGGTGCTTGTGGTAAGGTGTTATTCCTCTGGAGTCGAAGCCAGGGACTAACCTCTCATCTCGGGTTGATTTTTGGTCCATGGAGCTCTTTTGTGTTGCTACAGTAACCTCAGGATCCCTCTAGCCTTGAAACAGTTTTCTTGGGGTTTCTCTGGAGTGCCATCAAGGAAATCAAGGCTCCTTCCATGTTTGATGTGCAACACGGAATTGCTCTGCATGCAGTGCAGGGGAATCGGGCCTCATCTCGCGGCGAGGGGGAAGTCTCATGGTTTTCTCGAGTTGCGGTGGGAACCTGGGGTATATTCTCGAGTTACGTCGGGGATGGCCCTTCCACACACGTGTTTCTTCACTGACGTCAGGACTCCTCCCTATTTGCGAGGGACAACTCGGGATTCTCCTCGAGGCTTGGCAGGGCAATTGGGACGCCTCTCCAGCTGAGGCAGGAGACGAAGGTTTCCTTTCCACGTGCCACAGGAATCCTGGGACTCCTATCAAGTTTCACGAGGAGTCAGGCATCGTCTCCTTTGGAGGCACTGATCTCCACGTACCTCTGAAGTTTTCAAAGGATGTGAGGCCTCCGGTCGCGATGAGGTGGGGAACTAGGTCTTTCTCTGTGGTCTCCACAGGGGATTCAGACATCCTTTCGTCTTGGGAGATGCAAGACGAGCCTGCATTCAAGTCACTGCAGGGATATCCGGCCTTATTTCGAGTCAGGGCATCGCGGTCTCCATTCCACTTGAGGCTGCAAACTCAGGGTCCCTCTCACATAGCTAGAGCTGAGAGAAGCCTCCTCTTGAGGTGCTTGTGGTAAGGTGGTATTCCTCTGGAGTCGAAGCCAGGGACTAACCTCTCATCTCGAGTTGATTTTTGGTCCACGGAGCTCTTTCGTGTTGCTACAGTGACCTCAGGATCCCTCTAGCCTTGAAACAGTGTTCTTGGGGTTTCTCTGGAGTGCCATCAAGGAAATCAAGGCTCCTTTCATGTGTGATGTGCAACACGGAATTGCTCTGCACGCAGTGCAGGGGAATCGGGCCTCATCTCGCGGCGAGGGGGAAGTCTCATGGTTTTTCTCGAGTTGCGGCGGGAACCTGGGGTATATTCTCGAGTTACGATGGGGATGGCCCTTCCACCCACGTGTTTGTTCAGCGACGTCAGGACTCCTGCCTAGTTGCGAGGGACAACTCGGGATTCTCCTCGAGGCTTGGCAGGGCAATTGGGACGCCTCTCCAGCTGAGGTGGGAGACCAAGGGTCCCTTTCCACGTGCCACAGGAATCCTGGGACTCCTATCAAGTTTCACGAGGAGTCAGGCATCGTCTCCTTTGGAGGCACTGATCTCCGCGTACCTCTGGAGTTTTCAAAGAATGTGAGGCCTCCGGTCGCGATGAGGTGGTGAACTAGGTCTTTCTCTGTGGTCTCCACAGGGGATTCAGACATCCTTTCGTCTTGGGAGATGCAAGACGAGCCTGCATTCAAATCACTGCAGGGATATCCGGCCTTATTTCGAGTCAGGGCATCGCGGTGTCCATTCCACTTGAGGCCGCAAACTCAGGGTCCCTCTCACATACCTAGAGCTGAGAGAAGCCTCCTCTTGAGGTGCTTGTGGTAAGGTGGTATTCCTCTGGAGTCGAAGCCAGGGACTAACCTCTCATCTCGAGTTGATTTTTGGTCCACGGAGCTCTTTCGTGTGGCTACAGTGACGTCAGGATCCCTCAACCTTGAAACAGTGTTCTTGGGGTTTCTCTGGAGTGCCATCAAGGAAATCAAGGCTCCTTTCATGTGTGATGTGCAACACGGAATTGCTCTGCATGCAGTGCAGGGGAATCGGGCCTCATCTCGCGGCGAGGGGGAAGTCTCATGGTTTTTCTCGAGTTGCGGCGTGAACCTGGGGTATATTCTCGAGTTACGACGGGGATGGCCCTTCCACCCACGTGTTTGTTCAGCGTCGTCAGGACTCCTGCCTAGTTGCGAGGGACGACTCGGGAATCTCCTCGAGGCTTGGCAGGGCAATTGGGACGCCTCTCCAGCTGAGGCGGGAGACCAAGGGTCCCTTTCCACGTGCCACAGGAATCCTGGGACTCCTATCAAGTTTCACGAGGAGTCAGGCATCGTCTCCTTTGGAGGCACTGATCTCCGCGTACCTCTGGAGTTTTCAAAGGATATGAGGACTCCGGTCGCAATGAGGTGGGGAACTAGGTCTTTCTCTTTGGTCTCCACAGGGGATTCAGACATCCTTTCGTCTTGGGAGATGCAAGACGAGCCTGCATTCAAGTCACTGCAGGGATATCCGGCCTTATTTCGAGTCAGGGCATCGCGGTCTCCATTCCACTTGAGGCCGCAAACTCAGGGTCCCTCTCACATAGCTAGAGCTGAGAGAAGCCTCCTCTTGAGGTGCTTGTGGTAAGGTGGTATTCCTCTGGAGTCGAAGCCAGGGACTAACCTCTCATCTCGAGTTGATTTTTGGTCCACGGAGCTCTTTCGTGTTGCTACAGTGACCTCAGGATCCCTCTAGCCTTGAAACAGTGTTCTTGGGGTTTCTCTGGAGTGCCATCAAGGAAATCAAGGCTCCTTTCATGTGTGATGTGCAACACGGAATTGCTCTGCATGCAGTGCAGGGGAATCGGGCCTCATCTCGCGGCGAGGGGGAAGTCTCATGGTTTTTCTCGAGTTGCGGCGGGAACCTGGGCTATATTCTCGAGTTACGACGGGGATGGCCCTTCCACACACGTGTTTATTCAGCGACGTCGGGACTCCTGCCTAGTTGCGAGGGACAACTCGGGATTCTCCTCGAGGCTTGGCAGGGCAATTGGGACGCCTCTCCAGCTGAGGCGGGAGACCAAGGGTCCCTTTCCACGTGCCACAGGAATCCTGGGACTCCTATCAAGTTTCACGAGGAGTCAGGCATCGTCTCCTTTGGAGGCACTGATCTCCGCGTTCCTCTGGAATTTTCAAAGAATGTGAGGCCTCCGGTCGCGATGACGTGGTGAACTAGGTCTTTCTCTGTGGTGTCCACAGGGGATTCAGACATACTTTCGTCTTGGGAGATGCAAGACGAGCCTGCATTCAAGTCACTGCAGGGATATCCGGCCTTATTTCGAGTCAGGGCATCGCGGTGTCCATTCCACTTGAGGCCGCAAACTCAGGGTCCCTTTCACATACCTAGAGCTGAGAGAAGCCTCCTCTTGAGGTGCTTGTGGTAAGGTGGTATTCCTCTGGAGTCGAAGCCAGGGACTAACCTCTCATCTCGAGTTGATTTTTGGTCCACGGAGCTCTTTCGTGTGGCTACAGTGACCTCAGGATCCCTCAACCTTGAAACAGTGTTCTTGGGGTTTCTCTGGAGTGCCATCAAGGAAATCAAGGCTCCTTTCATGTGTGATGTGCAACACGGAATTGCTCTGCACGCAGTGCAGGGGAATCGGGCCTCATCTCGCGGCGAGGGGGAAGTCTCATGGTTTTTCTCGAGTTGCGGCGGGAACCTGGGGTATATTCTCGAGTTACGACGGGGATGGCCCTTCCACACACGTGTTTGTTCAGCGACGTCAGGACTCCTGCCTAGTTGCGAGGGACGACTCGGGAATATCCTCGAGGCTTGGCAGGGCAATTGGGATGCCTCTCCAGCTGAGGCGGGAGACCAAGGGTCCCTTTCCACGTGCCACAGGAATCCTGGGACTCCTATCAAGTTTCACGAGGAGTCAGGCATCGTCTCCTTTGGAGGCACTGATCTCCGCGTACCTCTGGAATTTTCAAAGGATGTGAGGCCTCCGGTCGCCATGAGGTGGGGAACTAGGTCTTTCTCCGTGGTCTCCACAGGGGATTCAGACATCCTTTCGTCTTGGGAGATGGAAGACGAGCCTGCATTCAAGTCACTGCAGGGATATCCGGCCTTATTTCGAGTCAGGGCATCGCGGTCTCCATTCCACTTGAGGCCGCAAACTCAGGGTCCCTCTCACATACCTAAAGCTGAGAGAAGCCTCCTCTTGAGGTGGTTGTGGTAAGGTGGTATTCCTCTGGAGTCGAAGCCAGGGACTAACCTCTCATCTCGAGTTGATTTTTGGTCCACGGAGCTCTTTCGTGTTGCTACAGTGACCTCAGCGTCCCTCAAGCCTTGAAACAGTGTTCTTGGGGTTTCTCTGGAGTGCCATCAAGGAAATCAAGGCTCCTTTCATGTGTGTTGTGCAACACGGAACTGCTCTGCACGCAGTGCAGGGGAATCGGGCCTCATCTCGCGGCGAGGGGGAAGTCTCATGGTTTTTCTCGAGTTGCGGCGGGAACCTGGGGTATATTCTCGAGTTACGACGGGGATGGCCCTTCCACCCACGTGTTTGTTCAGCGACGTCAGGACTCCTGCCTAGTTGCGAGGGATAACTCGGGAATGTCCTCGAGGCTTGGCAGGGCAATTGGGACGCCTCTCCAGCTGAGGCGGGAGACCAAGGGTCCCTTTCCACGTGCCACAGGAATCCTGGTACTCCTATCAAGTTTCACAAGGAGTCAGGCATCGTCTCCTTTGGGGGCACTGATCTCCGCGTACCTCTGGAGTTTTCAAAGGATGTGAGGCCTCCGGTCGCCATGAGGTGGGGAACTAGGTCTTTCTCTGTGGTCTCCACAGGGGATTCAGACATCCTTTCGTCTTGGGAGATGGAAGACGGGCCTGCATTCAAGTCACTGCAGGGATATCCGGCCTTATTTCGAGTCAGGGCATCGCGGTCTCCATTCCACTTGAGGCCGCAAACTCAGGGTCCCTCTCACATAGCTAGAGCTGAGAGAAGCCTCCTCTTGAGGTGCTTGTGGTAAGGTGGTATTCCTCTGGAGTCGAAGCCAGGGACTAACCTCTCATCTCGAGTTGATTTTTGGTCCACGGAGCTCTTTCGTGTTGCTACAGTGACCTCAGGATCCCTCTAGCCTTGAAACAGTGTTCTTGGGGTTTCTCTGGAGTGCCATTAAGGAAATCAAGGCTCCTTTCATGTGTGATGTGCAACACGGAATTGCTCTGCACGCAGTGCAGGAGAATCGGGCCTCATCTCGCGGCGAGGGGGAAGTCTCATGGTTTTTCTCGAGTTGCGGCGGGAACCTGGGCTATATTCTCGAGTTACGACGGGGATGGCCCTTCCACACACGTGTTTGTTCAGCGACGTCGGGACTCCTGCCTAGTTGCGAGGGACAACTCGGGATTCTCCTCGAGGCTTGGCAGGGCAATTGGGACGCCTCTCCAGCTGAGGCGGGAGACCAAGGGTCCCTTTCCACGTGCCACAGGAATCCTGGGACTCCTATCAAGTTTCACGAGGAGTCAGGCATCGTCTCCTTTGGAGGCACTGATCTCCGCGTTCCTCTGGAATTTTCAAAGAATGTGAGGCCTCCGGTCGCGATGACGTGGTGAACTAGGTCTTTCTCTGTGGTGTCCACAGGGGATTCAGACATACTTTCGTCTTGGGAGATGCAAGACGAGCCTGCATTCAAGTCACTGCAGGGATATCCGGCCTTATTTCAAGTCAGGGCATCGCGGTGTCCATTCCACTTGAGGCCGCAAACTCAGGGTCCCTCTCACATACCTAGAGCTGAGAGAAGCCTCCTCTTGAGGTGCTTGTGGTAAGGTGGTATTCCTCTGGAGTCGAAGCCAGGGACTAACCTCTCATCTCGAGTTGATTTTTGGTCCACGGAGCTCTTTCGTGTGGCGACAGTGACCTCAGGATCCCTCAACCTTGAAACAGTGTTCTTGGGGTTTCTCTGGAGTGCCATCAAGGAAATCAAGGCTCCTTTCATGTGTGATGTGCAACACGGAATTGCTCTGCATGCAGTGCAGGGGAATCGGGCCTCATCTCGCGGCGAGGGGGAAGTCTCATGGTTTTTCTCGAGTTGCGGCGGGAACCTGGGGTATATTCTCGAGTTACGACGGGGATGGCCCTTCCACACACGTGTTTGTTCAGCGACGTCAGGACTCCTGCCTAGTTGCGAGGGACGACTCGGGAATCTCCTCGAGGCTTGGCAGGGCAATTGGGACGCCTCTCCAGCTGAGGCGGGAGACCAAGGGTCCCTTTCCACGTGCCACAGGAATCCTGGGACTCCTATCAAGTTTCACGAGGAGTCAGGCATCGTCTCCTTTGGAGGCACTGATCTCCGCGTACCTCTGGAATTTTCAAAGGATGTGAGGCCTCCGGTCGCGATGAGGTGAGGAACTAGGTCTTTCTCCGTGGTCTCCACAGGGGATTCAGACATCCTTTCGTCTTGGGAGATGGAAGACGAGCCTGCATTCAAGTCACTGCAGGGATATCCGGCCTTATTTCGAGTCAGGGCATCGCGGTCTCCATTCCACTTGAGGCCGCAAACTCAGGGTCCCTCTCACATACCTAAAGCTGAGAGAAGCCTCCTCTTGAGGTGCTTGTGGTAAGGTGGTATTCCTCTGGAGTCGAAGCCAGGGACTAACCTCTCATCTCGAGTTGATTTTTGGTCCACGGAGCTCTTTCGTGTGGCTACAGTGACCTCAGGATGCCTCAACCTTGAAACAGTGTTCTTGGGGTTTCTCTGGAGTGCCATCAAGGAAATCAAGGCTCCTTTCATGTGTGATGTGCAACACGGAATTGCTCTGCACGCAGTGCAGGGGAATCGGGCCTCATCTCGCGGCGAGGGGGAAGTCTCATGGTTTTTCTCGAGTTGCGGCGGGAACCTGGGGTATATTCTCGAGTTACGACGGGGATGGCCCTTCCACATACGTGTTTCTTCAGCGACGTCAGGACTCCTGCCTGGTTGCGAGGGACAACTCGGGATTCTCCTCGAAGCTTGGCAGGGCAATTAGGACGCCTCTCCAGCTGAGGCGGGAGACCAAGGGTCCCTTTCCACGTGCCACAGCAATCTTGGGACTCCTATCAAGTTTCACGAGGAGTCAGGCATCGTCTCCTTTGGAGGCACTGATCTCCGCGTACCTCTGGAGTTTTCAAAGGATGTGAGGCCTCCGTTCGCGATGAGGTGGGGAACTAGGTCTTTCTCTGTGGTCTCCACAGGGGATTCAGACATCCTTTCGTCTTCGGAGATGCAAGACGAGCCTGCATTCAAGTCACTGCAGGAATATCCGGCCTTATTTCGAGTCAGGGCATCGCGGTGTCCATTCCACTTGAGGCCGCAAACTCAGGGTCCCTCTCACATACCTAGAGCTGAGAGAAGCCTCCTCTTGAGGTGCTTGTGGTAAGGTGGTATTCCTCTGGAGTCGAAGCCAGGGACTAACCTCTCATCTCGAGTTGAATTTTGGTCCACGGAGCTCTTTCGTGTGGCTACAGTGACCTCAGGATCCCTCAACCTTGAAACAGTGTTCTTGGGGTTTCTCTGGAGTGCCATCAAGGAAATCAAGGCTCCTTTCATGTGTGATGTGCAACACGGAATTGCTCTGCACGCAGTGCAGGGGAATCGGGCCTCATCTCGCGGCGAGGGGGAAGTCTCATTGTTTTTCTCGAGTTGCGGCGGGAACCTGGGGTATATTCTCGAGTTACGACGGGGATGGCCCTTCCACATACGTGTTTCTTCAGCGACGTCAGGACTCCTGCCTGGTTGCGAGGGACAACTCGGGATTCTCCTCGAAGCTTGGCAGGGCAATTGGGACGCCTCTCCAGCTGAGGCGGGAGACCAAGGGTCCCTTTCCACGTGCCACAGCAATCCTGGGACTCCTATCAAGTTTCACGAGGAGTCAGGCATCGTCTCCTTTGGAGGCACTGATCTCCGCGTACCTCTGGAGTTTTCAAAGGATGTGAGGCCTCCGGTCGCGATGAGGTGGGGAACTAGGTCTTTCTCTGTGGTCTCCACAGGGGATTCAGACATACTTTCGTCTTCGGAGATGCAAGACGAGCCTGCATTCAAGTCACTGCAGGGATATCCGGCCTTATTTCGAGTCAGGGCATCGCGGTGTCCATTCCACTTGAGGCCGCAAACTCAGGGTCCCTCTCACATAGCTAGAGCTGAGAGAAGCCTCCTCTTGAGGTGCTTGTGGTAAGGTGGTTTTCCTCTGGAGTCGAAGCCAGGGACTAACCTCTCATCTCGAGTTGATTTTTGGTCCACGGAGCTCTTTCGTGTGGCTACAGTGACCTCAGGATCCCTCAACCTTGAAACAGTGTTCTTGGGGTTTCTCTGGAGTGCCATCAAGGAAATCAAGGCTCCTTTCATGTGTGATGTGCAACACGGAATTGCTCTGCATGCAGTGCAGGGGCATCAGGCCTCATCTCGCGGCGAGGGGGAAGTCTCATGGTTTTTCTCGAGTTGCGGCGGGAACCTGGGGTATATTCTCGAGTTACGACGGGGATGGCCCTTCCACACACGTGTTTCTTCAGCGACGTCAGGACTCCTGCCTAGTTGCGAGGGACGACTCGGGAATCTCCTCGAGGCTTGGCAGGGCAATTGGGACGCCTCTCCAGCTGAGGCGGGAGACCAAGGGTCCCTTTCCACGTGCCACAGGAATCCTGGGACTCCTATCAAGTTTCACGAGGAGTCAGGCATCGTCTCCTTTGGAGGCACTGATCTCCGCGTACCTCTGGAATTTTCAAAGGATGTGAGGCCTCCGGTCGCCATGAGGTGGGGAACTAGGTCTTTCTCCGTGGTCTCCACAGGGGATTCAGACATCCTTTCGTCTTGGGAGATGGAAGACGAGCCTGCATTCAAGTCACTGCAGGGATATCCGGCCTAATTTCGAGTCAGGGCATCGCGGTCTCCATTCCACTTGAGGCCACAAACTCAGGGTCCCTCTCACATACCTAAAGCTGAGAGAAGCCTCCTCTTGAGGTGCTTGTGGTAAGGTGGTATTCCTCTGGAGTCGAAGCCAGGGACTAACCTCTCATCTCGAGTTGATTTTTGGTCCACGGAGCTCTTTCGTGTTGCTACAGTGACCTCAGCGTCCCTCTAGCCTTGAAACAGTGTTCTTGGGGTTTCTCTGGAGTGCCATCAAGAAAATCAAGGCTCCTTTCATGTGTGATGTGCAACATGGAATTGCTCTGCACGCAGTGCAGGGGAATCGGGCCTCATCTCGCGGCGAGGGGGAAGTCTCATGGTTTTTCTCGAGTTGCGGCGGGAACCTGGGGTATATTCTCGAGTTACGACGGGGATGGCCCTTCCACCCACGTGTTTGTTCAGCGACGTCAGGACTCCTGCCTAGTTGCGAGGGACGACTCGGGAATCTCCTCGAGGCTTGGCAGGGCAATTGGGACGCCTCTCCAGCTGAGGCGGGAGACCAAGGGTCCCTTTCCACGTGCAACAGGAATCCTGGGACTCCTATCAAGTTTCACGAGGAGTCAGGCATCGTCTCCTTTGGAGGCACTGATCTCCGCGTACCTCTGGAATTTTCAAAGGATGTGAGGCCTCCGGTCGCCATGAGGTGGGGAACTAGGTCTTTCTCCGTGGTCTCCACAGGGGATTCAGACATCCTTTCGTCTTGGGAGATGGAAGACGAGCCTGCATTCAAGTCACTGCAGGGATATCCGGCCTTATTTCGAGTCAGGGCATCGTGGTCTCCATTCCACTTGAGGCCGCAAACTCAGGGTCCCTCTCACATACCTAAAGCTGAGAGAAGCCTCCTCTTGAGGTGCTTGTGGTAAGGTGGTATTCCTCTGGAGTCGAAGCCAGGGACTAACATCTCATCTCGAGTTGATTTTTGGTCCACGGAGCTCTTTCGTGTTGCTACAGTGACCTCAGCGTCCCTCTAGCCTTGAAACAGTGTTCTTGGGGTTTCTCTGGAGTGCCATCAAGAAAATCAAGGCTCCTTTCATGTGTGATGTGCAACATGGAATTGCTCTGCACGCAGTGCAGGGGAATCGGGCCTCATCTCGCGGCGAGGGGGAAGTCTCATGGTTTTTCTCGAGTTGCGGCGGGAACCTGGGGTATATTCTCGAGTTACGCCGGGGATGGCCCTTCCACCCACGTGTTTGTTCAGCGACGTCAGGACTCCTGCCTAGTTGCGAGGGACAGCTCGGGAATCTCCTCGAGGCTTGGCAGGGCAATTGGGATGCCTCTCCAGCTGAGGCGGGAGACCAAGGGTCCCTTTCCACGTGCCACAGGAATCCTGGGACTCCTATCAAGTTTCACGAGGAGTCAGGCATCGTCTGTTTTGGAGGCACTGATCTCCGCGTACCTCTGGAATTTTCAAAGGATGTGAGGCCTCCGGTCGCCATGAGGTGTGGAACTAGGTCTTTCTCCGTGGTCTCCACAGGGGATTCAGACATCCTTTCGTCTTGGGAGATGGAAGACGAGCCTGCATTCAAGTCACTGCAGGGATATCCGGCCTTATTTCGAGTCAGGGCATCGCGGTCTCCATTCCACTTGAGGCCGCAAACTCAGGGTCCCTCTCACATACATAGAGCTGAGAGAAGCCTCCTCTTGAGGTGCTTGTGGTAAGGTGGTATTCCTCTGGAGTCGAAGCCAGGGACTAACCTCTCATCTCGAGTTGAATTTTGGTCCACGGAGCTCTTTCGTGTGGCTACAGTGACCTCAGGATCCCTCAACCTTGAAACAGTGTTCTTGGGGTTTCTCTGGAGTGCCATCAAGGAAATCAAGGCTCCTTTCATGTGTGATGTGCAACACGGAATTGCTCTGCATGCAGTGCAGGGGAATCGGGCCTCATCTCGCGGCGAGGGGGAAGTCTCATGGTTTTTCTCGAGTTGCGGCGGGAACCTGGGGTATATTCTCGAGTTACGACGGGGATGGCCCTTCCACCCACGTGTTTGTTCAGCGACGTCAGGACTCCTGCCTAGTTGCGAGGGACAACTCGGGAATCTCCTTGAGGCTTGGCAGGGCAACTGGGATGCCTCTCCAGCTGAGGCGGGAGACCAAGGGTCCCTTTCCACGTGCCACAGCAATCCTGGGACTCCTATCAAGTTTCACGAGGAGTCAGGCATCGTCTCCTTTGGAGGCACTGATCTCCGCGTACCTCTGGAATTTTCAAAGGATGTGAGGCCTCCGGTCGCCATGACGTGGGGAACTAGGTCTTTCTCCGTGGTCTCCACAGGGGATTCAGACATCCTTTCGTCTTGAGAGATGAAAGACGAGCCTGCATTCAAGTCACTGCAGGGATATCCGGCCTTATTTCGAGTCAGGGCATCGCGGTCTCCATTCCACTTGAGGCCGCAAACTCAGGGTCCCTCTCACATACCTAAAGCTGAGAGAAGCCTCCTCTTGAGGTGCTTGTGGTAAGGTGGTATTCCTCTGGATTCGAAGCCAGGGACTAACCTCTCATCTCGAGTTGATTTTTGGTCCACGGAGCTCTTTCGTGTTGCTACAGTGACCTCAGGATCCCTCAACCTTGAAACAGTGTTCTTGGGGTTTCTCTGGAGTGCCATCAAGGAAATCAAGGCTCCTTTCATGTGTGATGTGCAACACGGAATTGCTCTGCATGCCGTGCAGGGGAATCAGGCCTCATCTCGCGGCGAGGGGGAAGTCTCATGGTTTTTCTCGAGTTGCGGCGGGAACTTGGGGTATATTCTCGAGTTACGACGGGGATGGCCCTTCCACACACGTGTTTGTTCAGCGACGTCAGGACTCCTGCCTAGTTGCGAGGGACAACTCGGGAATCTCCTCGAGGCTTGGCAGGGCAATTGGGACGCCTCTCCAGCTGAGGCGGGAGACCAAGGGTCCCTTTCCACGTGCCACAGGAATCCTGGGACTCCTATCAAGTTTCACGAGGAGTCAGGCATCGTCTCCTTTGGAGGCACTGATCTCCGCGTACCTCTGGAATTTTCAAAGGATGTGAGGCCTCCGGTCGCGATGAGGTGGGGAACTAGGTCTTTTTCTGTGGTCTCCACAGGGGATTCAGACATCCTTTCGTCTTGGGAGATGGAAGACGAGCCTGCATTCAAGTCACTGCAGGGATATCCGGCCTTATTTCGAGTCAGGGCATCGCGGTGTCCATTCCACTTGAGGCCGCAAACTCAGGGTCCCTCTCACATACCAAGAGCTGAGAGAAGCCTCCTCTTTAGGTGCTTGTGGTAAGGTGGTATTCCTCTGGATTCGAAGCCAGGGACTAACCTCTCATCTCGAGTTGATTTTTGGTCCACGGAGCTCTTTCGTGTTGCTACAGTGACCTCAGGATCCCTCAACCTTGAAACAGTGTTCTTGGGGTTTCTCTGGAGTGCCATCAAGGAAAACAAGGCTCCTTTCATGTGTGATGTGCAACATGGAATTGCTCTGCACACAGTGCAGGGGAATCGGGCCTCATCTCGCGGCGAGGGGGAAGTCTCATGGTTTTTCTCGAGTTGCGGCGGGAACCTGGGGTATATTCTCGAGTTACGCCGGGGATGGCCCTTCCACCCACGTGTTTGTTCAGCGACGTCAGGACTCCTGCCTAGTTGCGAGGGACAACTCGGGAATCTCCTCGAGGCTTGGCAGGGCAATTGGGATGCCTCTCCAGCTGAGGCGGGAGACCAAGGGTCCCTTTCCACGTGCCACAGGAATCCTGGGACTCCTATCAAGTTTCACGAGGAGTCAAGCATCGTCTGTTTTGGAGGCACTGATCTCCGCGTACCTCTGGAATTTTCAAAGGATGTGAGGCCTCCGGTCGCCATGAGGTGTGGAACTAGGTCTTTCTCCGTGGGCTCCACAGGGGATTCAGACATCCTTTCGTCTTGGGAGATGGAAGACGAGCCTGCATTCAAGTCACTGCAGGGATATCCGGCCTTATTTCGAGTCAGGGCATCGCGGTCTCCATTCCACTTGAGGCCGCAAACTCAGGGTCCCTCTCACATACCTAGAGCTGAGAGAAGCCTCCTCTTGAGGTGCTTGTGGTAAGGTGGTATTCCTCTGGAGTCGAAGCCAGGGACTAACCTCTCATCTCGAGTTGAATTTTGGTCCACGGAGCTCTTTCGTGTGGCTACAGTGACCTCAGGATCCCTCAACCTTGAAACAGTGTTCTTGGGGTTT
Source organism: Cervus elaphus (assembly GCF_910594005.1). Taxonomy (NCBI): domain Eukaryota; kingdom Metazoa; phylum Chordata; class Mammalia; order Artiodactyla; family Cervidae; genus Cervus; species Cervus elaphus. The sequence continues at coordinate 1,013,773 of NC_057838.1, forward strand.
CTCTGGAGTGCCATCAAGGAAATCAAGGCTCCTTTCATGTGTGATGTGCTACACGGAATTGCTCTGCACGCAGTGCAGGGGAATCGGGCCTCATCTCGCGGCGAGGGGGACGTCTCATGGTTTTTCTCGAGTTGCGGCGGGAACCTGGGGTATATTCTCGAGTTACGACGGGGATGGCCCTTCCAGCCACGTGTTTGTTCAGCGACGTCAGGACTCCTGCCTAGTTGCGAGGGACAACTCGGGATTCTCCTCGAGGTTTGGCAGGGCAATTGGGACGCCTCTCCAGCTGAGGCGGGAGACCAAGGGTCCCTTTCCACGTGCCACAGCAATCCTGGGACTCCTATCAAGTTTCACGAGGAGTCAGGCATCGTCTCCTTTGGAGGCACTGATCTCCGCGTACCTCTGGAGTTTTCAAAGGATGTGAGGCCTCCGGTCGCGATGATGTGGGGAACTAGGTCTTTCTCTGTGGTCTCCACAGGGGATTCAGACATCCTTTCGTCTTGGGAGATGCAAGACGAGCCTGCATTCAAGTCACTGCAGGGATATCCGGCCTTATTTCGAGTCAGGGCATCGCGGTCTCCATTCCACTTGAGGCCGCAAACTCAGGGTCCCTCTCACATAGCTAGAGCTGAGAGAAGCCTCCTCTTGAGGTGCTTGTGGTAAGGTGGTATTCCTCTGGAGTCGAAGCCAGGGACTAACCTCTCATCTCGAGTTGATTTTTGGTCCACGGAGCTCTTTCGTGTTGCTACAGTGACCTCAGGATCCCTCTAGCCTTGAAACAGTGTTCTTGGGGTTTCTCTGGAGTGCCATTAAGGAAATCAAGGCTCCTTTCATGTGTGATGTGCAACACGGAATTGCTCTGCACGCAGTGCAGGGGAATCGGGCCTCATCTCGCGGCGAGGGGGAAGTCTCATGGTTTTTCTCGAGTTGCGGCGGGAACCTGGGGTATATTCTCGAGTTACGACGGGGATGGCCCTTCCACCCACGTGTTTGTTCAGCGACGTCGGGACTCCTGCCTAGTTGCGAGGGACAACTCGGGATTCTCCTCGAGGCTTTGCAGGGCAATTGGGACGCCTCTCCAGCTGAGGCGGGAGACCAAGGGTCCCTTTCCACGTGCCACAGGAATCCTGGAACTCCTATCAAGTTTCACGAGGAGTCAGGCATCGTCTCCTTTGGAGGCACTGATCTCCGCGTTCCTCTGGAGTTTTCAAGGAATGTGAGGCCTCCGGTCGCGATGAGGTGGTGAACTAGGTCTTTCTCTGTGGTGTCCACAGGGGATTCAGACATACTTTCGTCTTGGGAGATGCAAGACGAGCCTGCATTCAAGTCACTGCAGGGATATCCGGCCTTATTTCGAGTCAGGGCATCGCGGTGTCCATTCCACTTGAGGCCGCAAACTCAGGGTCCCTCTCACATACCTAGAGCTGAGAGAAGCCTCTTCTTGAGGTGCTTGTGGTAAGGTGGTATTCCTCTGGAGTCGAAGCCAGGGACTAACCTCTCATCTCGAGTTGATTTTTGGTCCACGGAGCTCTTTCGTGTTGCTACAGTGACCTCAGGATCCCTCAACCTTGAAACAGTGTTCTTGGGGTTTCTCTGGAGTGCCATCAAGGAAATCAAGGCTCCTTTCATGTGTGATGTGCAACACGGAATTGCTCTGCACGCAGTGCAGGGGAATCGGGCCTCATCTCGCGGCGAGGGGGAAGTCTCATGGTTTTTCTCGAGTTGCGGCGGGAACCTGGGGTATATTCTCGAGTTACGACGGGGATGGCCCTTCCAGCCACGTGTTTGTTCAGCGACGTCAGGACTCCTGCCTAGTTGCGAGGGACAACTCGGGATTCTCCTCGAGGCTTGGCAGGGCAATTGGGACGCCTCTCCAGCTGAGGCGGGAGACCAAGGGTCCCTTTCCACGTGCCACAGCAATCCTGGGACTCCTATCAAGTTTCACGAGGAGTCAGGCATCGTCTCCTTTGGAGGCACTGATCTCCGCGTACCTCCTGAGTTTTCAAAGGATGTGAGGCCTCCGGTCGCGATGAGGTGGGGAACTAGGTCTTTCTCTGTGGTCTCCACAGGGGATTCAGACATCCTTTCGTCTTCGGAGATGCAAGACGAGCCTGCATTCAAGTCACTGCAGGGATATCCGGCCTTATTTCGAGTCAGGGCATCGCGGTCTTCATTCCACTTGAGGCCGCAAACTCAGGGTCCCTCTCACATAGCTAGAGCTGAGAGAAGCCTCCTCTTGAGGTGCTTGTGGTAAGGTGGTATTCCTCTGGAGTCGAAGCCAGGGACTAACCTCTCATCTCGAGTTGAATTTTGGTCCACGGAGCTCTTTCGTGTGGCTACAGTGACCTCAGGATCCCTCAACCTTGAAACAGTGTTCTTGGGGTTTCTCTGGAGTGCCATCAAGGAAATCAAGGCTCCTTTCATGTGTGATGTGCAACACGGAATTGCTCTGCACGCAGTCCAGGGGAATCGGGCCTCATCTCGCGGCGAGGGGGAAGTCTCATGGTTTTTCTCGAGTTGCGGCGGGAACCTGGGGTATATTCTCGAGTTACGACGGGGATGGCCCTTCCAGCCACGTGTTTGTTCAGCGACGTCAGGACTCCTGCCTAGTTGCGAGGGACAACTCGGGATTCTCCTCGAGGCTTGGCAGGGCAATTGGGACGCCTCTCCAGCTGAGGTGGGAGACCAAGTGTCCCTTTCCACGTGCCACAGGAATCCTGGGACTCCTATCAAGTTTCACGAGGAGTCAGGCATCGTCTCCTTTGGAGGCACTGATCTCCGCGTTCCTCTGGAGTTTTCAAAGAATGTGAGGCCTCCGGGCGCGATAAGGTGGTGAACTACGTCTTTCTCTGTGGTGTCCACAGGGGATTCAGACATACTTTCGTCTTGGGAGATGCAAGACGAGCCTGCATTCAAGTCACTGCAGGGATATCCGGCCTTATTTCGAGTCAGAGCATCGCGGTTTCCATTCCACTTGAGGCCACAAAATCAGGGTCCCTCTCACATACCTAGAGCTGAGAGAAGCCTCCTCTTGAGGTGCTTGTGGTAAGGTGGTATTCCTCTGGAGTCGATGCCAGGGACTAACCTCTCATCTCGAGTTGATTTTTGGTCCACGGAGGTCTTTCGTGTTGCTACAGTGACCTCAGGATCCCTCTAGCCTTGAAACAGTGTTCTTGGGGTTTCTCTGGAGTGCCATCAAGGAAATCAAGGCTCCTTTCATGTGTGATGTGCAACACGGAATTGCTCTGCATGCAGTGCAGGGGAATCGGGCCTCATCTCACGGCGAGGGGGAAGTCTCATGGTTTTTCTCGAGTTGCGGCGGGAACCTGGGGTATATTCTCGAGTTACGACGGGGATGGCCCTTCCACCCACGTGTTTGTTCAGCGACGTCAGGACTCCTGCCTAGTTGCGAGGGACAACTCGGGATTCTCCTCGAGGCTTGGCAGGGCAATTGGGACGCCTCTCCAGCTGAGGTGGGAGACCAAGTGTCCCTTTCCACGTGCCACAGGAATCCTGGGACTCCTATCAAGTTTCACGAGGAGTCAGGCATCGTCTCCTTTGGAGGCACTGATCTCCGCGTTCCTCTGGAGTTTTCAAAGAATGTGAGGCCTCCGGGCGCGATAAGGTGGTGAACTACGTCTTTCTCTGTGGTCTCCACAGGGGATTCAGACATACTTTCGTCTTGGGAGATGCAAGACGAGCCTGCATTCAAGTCACTGCAGGGATATCCGGCCTTATTTCGAGTCAGAGCATCGCGGTTTCCATTCCACTTGAGGCCACATAATCAGGGTCCCTCTCACATACCTAGAGCTGAGAGAAGCCTCCTCTTGAGGTGCTTGTGGTAAGGTGGTATTCCTCTGGAGTCGAAGCCAGGGACTAACCTCTCATCTCGAGTTGATTTTTAGTCCACGGAGGTCTTTCGTGTTGCTACAGTGACCTCAGGATCCCTCTAGCCTTGAAACAGTGTTCTTGGGGTTTCTCTGGAGTGCCATCAAGGAAATCAAGGCTCCTTTCTTGTGTGATGTGCAACACGGAATTGCTCTGCACGCAGTGCAGGGGAATCGGGCCTCATCTCGCGGCGAGGGGGAAGTCTCATGGTTTTTCTCGAGTTGCGGCGGGAACCTGGGGTATATTCTCGAGTTACGACGGGGATGGCCCTTCCAGCCACGTGTTTGTTCAGCGACGTCAGGACTCCAGCCTAGTTGCGAGGGACAAGTCGGGATTCTCCTCGAGGCTTGGCAGGGCAATTGGGACGACTCTCCAGCTGAGGCGGGAGACCAAGGGTCCCTTTCCACGTGCCACAGCAATCCTGGGACTCCTATCAAGTTTCACGAGGAGTCAGGCATCGTCTCCTTTGGAGGCACTGATCTCCGCGTACCTCTGGAGTTTTCAAAGGATATGAGGCCTCCGGTCGCGATGAGGTGGGGAACTAGGTCTTTCTCTGTGGTCTCCACAGGGGATTCAGACATTCTTCGTCTTGGGAGATGCAAGACGAGCCTGCATTCAAGTCACTGCAGGGATATCCGGCCTTATTTCGAGTCAGGGCATCGCGGTCTCCATTCCACTTGAGGCCGCAAACTCAGGGTCCCTCTCACATACCTAGAGCTGAGAGAAGCCTCCTCTTGAGGTGCTTGTGGTAAGGTGGTATTCCTCTGGAGTCGAAGCCAGGGACTAACCTCTCATCTCGAGTTGATTTTTGGTCCACGGAGCTCTTTCGTGTTGCTACAGTGACCTCAGGATTCCTCTAGCCTTAACACAGTGTTCTTGGGGTTTCTCTGGAGTGCCACCAAGGAAATCAAGGCTCCTTTCATGTGTGATGTACAACACGGAATTACTCTGCATGCAGTGCAGGGGAATCGGGCCTCATCTCGTGGCGAGGGGGAAGCCTCATGGTTTTTCTCGAGTTGCGGCGGGAACCTGGGGTATATTCTCGAGTTACGACGGGGATGGCCCTTCCACCCACGTGTTTGTTCAGCGACATCAGGACTCCTGCCTAGTTGCGAGGGACAACTCGGGATTCTCCTCGAGGCTTGGCAGGGCAATTGGGACGCCTCTCCAGCTGAGGTGGGAGACCAAGGGTCCCTTTCCACGTGCCACAGGAATCCTGGGACTCCTATCAAGTTTCACGAGGAGTCAGGCATCGTCTCCTTTGGAGGCACTGATCTCCGCGTACCTCTGGAGTTTTCAAAGGATGTGAGGCCTCCGGTCGCGATGAGGTGGGGAACTAGGTCTTTCTCTGTGGTCTCCACAGGGGATTCAGACATCCTTTCGTCTTGGGAGATGCAAGACGAGCCTGCATTCAAGTCACTGCAGGGATATCCGGCCTTATTTCGAGTCAGGGCATCGCGGTGTCCATTTCACTTGAGGCCGCAAAATCAGGGTCCCTCTCACATACCTAGAGCTGAGAGAAGCCTCCTCTTGAGGTGCTTGTGGTAAGGTGGTATTCCTCTGGAGTCGAAGCCAGGGACTAACCTCTCATCTCGAGTTGAATTTTGGTCCACGGAGCTCTTTCGTGTGGCTACAGTGACCTCAGGATCCCTCAACCTTGAAACAGTGTTCTTGGGGTTTCTCTGGAGTGCCATCAAGGAAATCAAGGCTCCTTTCATGTGTGATGTGCAACACGGAATTGCTCTGCATGCAGTGCAGGGGAATCGGGCCTCATCTCGCGGCAAGGGGGAAGTCTCATGGTTTTTCTCGAGTTGCGGCGGGAACCTGGGGTATATTCTCGAGTTACGACGGGGATGGCCCTTCCACACACGTGTTTGTTCAGCGACGTCAGGACTCCTGCCTATGTGCGAGGGACAACTCGGGAATCTCCTCGAGGCTTCGCAGGAAAATTGGGACGCCTCTCCAGCTGAGGCGGGAGACCAAGTGTCCCTTTCCACGTGCCACAGCAATCCTGGGACTCCTATCAAGTTTCACGAGGAGTCAGGCATCGTCTCCTTTGGAGGCACTGATCTCCGCGTACCTCTGGAATTTTCAAAGGATGTGAGGCCTCCAGTCCCCATGAGGTGGGGAACTAGGTCTTTCTCCGTGGTCTCCACAGGGGATTCAGACATCCTTTCGTCTTGGGAGATGGAAGACGAGCCTGCATTCAAGTCACTGCAGGGATATCCGGCCTTATTTCGAGTCAGGGCATCGCGGTCTCCATTCCACTTGAGGCCGCAAACTCAGGGTCCCTCTCACATACCTAGAGCTGAGAGAAGCCTCCTCTTGAGGTGCTTGTGGTAAGGTGGTATTCCTCTGGAGTCGAAGCCAGGGACTAACCTCTCATCTCGAGTTGATTTTTGGTCCACGGAGCTCTTTGGTGTTGCTACAGTGACCTCAGGATCACTCAACCTTGAAACAGTGTTCTTGGGGTTTCTCTGGAGTGCCATCAAGGAAATCAAGGCTCCTTTCATGTGTGATGTGCAACACGGAATTGCTCTGCATGCAGTGCAGGGGAATCGGGCCTCATCTCGTGGCGAGGGGGAAGTCTCATGGTTTTTCTCGAGGTGCGGCGGGAACGTGGGGTGTATTCTCGAATTACGACGGGGATGGCCCTTCCACACACGTGTTTCTTCAGCGACGTCAGGACACCTGCCTAGTTGCGAGTGACAACTCGGGAATCTCCTCGAGGCTTGGCAGGGCAATTGGGACGCCTCTCCAGCTGAGGCGGGAGACCAAGGGTCCCTTTCCACGTGCCACAGGAATCCTGGGACACCTATCAAGTTTCACGAGGAGTCAGGCATCGTCTCCTTTGGAGGCACTGATCTCCGCGTACCTCTGGAATTTTCAAAGGATGTGAGGTCTCCGGTCGCCATGAGGTGGGGAACTAGGTCTTTCTCCGTGGTCTCCACATGGGATTCAGACATCCTTTCGTCTTGGGAGATGGAAGAAGAGCCTGCATTCAAGTCACTGCAGGGATATCCGGCCTTATTTCGAGTCAGGGCATCGCGGTCTCCATTCCACTTGCGGCCGCAAACTCAGGGTCCCTCTCACATACCTAAAGCTGAGAGAAGCCTCCTCTTGAGGTTTTTGTGGTAAGGTGGTATTCCTCTGGAGTCGAAGCCAGGGACTAACCTCTCATCTCGAGTTGATTTTTGGTCCACGGAGCTTTTTCGTGTGGCTACAGTGACCTCCGGATCCCTCTAGCCTTGAAATAGTATTCTTGGGGTTTCTCTGGAGTGCCATCAAGGAAATCAAGGCTCCTTTCATGTGTGATGTGCAAAACGGAATTGCTCTGCACGCAGTGCAGGGGAATCCGGCCTCATCTCGCGGCGAGGGGGAAGTCTCATGGTTTTTCTCGAGTTGCGGCGGGAACCTGGGGTATATTCTCGAGTTACGACGGGGATGGCCCTTCCACCCACGTGTTTGTTCAGCGACGTCAGGACTCCTGCCTAGTTGCGAGGGACAACTCGGGATTCTCCTCGAGGCTTGGCAGGGCAATTGGGACGCCTCTCCAGCTGAGGTGGGAGACCAAGGGTCCCTTTCCACGTGCCACAGGAATCCTGGGACTCCTATCAAGTTTCACGAGGAGTCAGGCATCGTCTCCTTTGGAGGCACTGATCTCCGCGTTCCTCTGGATTTTTCAAAGAATGTGAGGCCTCCGGTCGCGATGAGGTGGTGAACTAGGTCTTTCTCTGTGGTCTCCACAGGGGATTCAGACATCCTTTCGTCTTGGTAGATGCAAGACGAGCCTGCATTCAAGTCACTGCAGGGATATCCGGCCTTATTTCGAGTCAGGGCATCGCGGTGTCCATTCCACTTGAGGCCGCAAACTCAGGGTCCCTCTCACATACATAGAGCTGAGAGAAGCCTCCTCTTGAGGTGCTTTTGGTAAGGTGGTATTCCTCTGGAGTTGAAGCCAGGGACTAACCTCTCATCTCGAGTTGATTTTTGGTCCACGGAGCTCTTTCGTGTGGCTACAGTGACCTCAGGATCCCTCAACCTTGAAGCAGTGTTCTTGGGGTTTCTCTGGAGTGCCATCAAGGAAATCAAGGCTCCTTTCATGTGTGATGTGCAACACGGAATTGCTCTGCATGCAGTGCAGGGGAATCAGGCCTCATCTCGCGGCGAGGGGGAAGTCTCATGGTTTTTCTCGAGTTGCGGCGGGAACCTGGGGTATATTCTCGAGTTACGACGGGGATGGCCCTTCCACCCACGTGTTTGTTCAGCGACGTCAGGACTCTTGCCTAGTTGCGAGGGACAACTCGGGAATCTCCTCGAGGCTTGGCAGGGCAATTGGGACGCCTCTCCAGCTGAGGCGGGAGAAAAAGGGTCCCTTTCCACGTGCCACAGGAATCCTGGGACTCCTATCAAGTTTCACGAGGAGTCAGGCATCATCTCCTTTGGAGGCACTGATCTCCGCGTACCTCTGGAATTTTCAAAGGATGTGAGGCCTCCGGTCGCGATGAGGTTGGGAACTAGGTGTTTCTCCGTCGTCTCCACAGGGGATTCAGACATCCTTTCGTCTTGGGAGATGGAAGACGAGCCTGCATTCAAGTCACTGCAGGGATATCCGGCCTTATTTCGAGTCAGGGCATCCCGGTCTCCATTCCACTTGAGGCCGCAAACTCAGGGTCCCTCTCACATACCTAGAGCTGAGAGAAGCATCCTCTTGAGGTGCTTGTGGTAAGGTGGTATTCCTCTGGATTCGAAGCCAGGAACTAACCTCTCATCTCGAGTTGATTTTTGGTCCACGGAGCTCTTTCGTGTTGCTACAGTGACCTCAGGATCCCTCAACCTTGAAACAGTGTTCTTGGGGTTTCTCTGGAGTGCCATCAAGGAAATCAAGGCTCCTTTCATGTGTGATGTGCAACACGGAATTGCTCTGCACGCAGTGCAGGGGAATCGGGCCTCATCTCGCGGCGAGGGTGAAGTCTCATGGTTTTTCTCGAGTTGCGGCGGGAACCTGGGGTATATTCTCGAGTTACGACGGGGATGGCCCTTCCACCCACGTGTTTGTTCAGCGACGTCAGGACTCCTGCCTAGTTGCGAGGGACAGCTCGGGAATCTCCTCGAGGCTTGGCACGGCAATTGGGACGCCTCTCCAGCTGAGGCGGGAGACCAAGGGTCCCTTTCCACGTGCCACAGGAATCCTGGGACTCCTATCAAGTTTCACGAGGAGTCAGGCATCGTCTCCTTTGGAGGCACTGATCTCCGCGTACCTCTGGAGTTTTCAAAGGATGTGAGGCCTCCGGTCGCGATGAGGTGGGGAACTAGGTCTTTCTCTGTGGTCTCCACAGGGGATTCAGACATCCTTTCCTCTTGGGAGATGCAAGACGAGCCTGCATTCAAGTCACTGCAGGGATATCCGGCCTTATTTCGAGCCAGGGCATCGCCGGCTCCATTCCACTTGAGGCCGCAAACTCAGGGTCCCTCTCACATACCTCAGGCTGAGAGAAGCCTCCTCTTGAGGTGCTTGTGGTAAGGTGGTATTCCTCTGGAGTCGAAGCCAGGGACTAACCTCTCATCTCGAGTTGATTTTTGGTCCACGGAGCTCTTTCATGTTGCTACAGTGACCTTCGGATCCCTCTAGCCTTGAAACAGTGTTCTTGGGGTTTCTCTGGAGTGCCATCAAGGAAATCAAGGGTCCTTTCATGTGTGATGTGCAACACGGAATTGCTCTGCACGCAGTGCAGGGGAATCGGGCCTCATCTCACGGCGAGGGGAAAGTCTCATGGTTTTTCTCGAGTTGCGGCGGGAACCTGGGGTATATTCTCGAGTTACGACGGGGATGGCCCTTCCACACACGTGTTTCTTCAGCGACGTCAGGACTCCTGCCTAGTTGCGAGGGACAACTCGGGATTCTCCTCGAGGCTTGGCAGGGCAATTGGGACGCCTCTCCAGCTGAGGTGGGAGACCAAGGGTCCCTTTCCACGTGCCACAGGAATCCTGGGACTCCTATCAAGTTTCACGAGGAGTCAGGCATCGTCTCCTTTGGAGGCACTGGTCTCCGCGTTCCTCTGGAGTTTTCAAAGAATGTGAGGCCTACGGTCGCGATGAGGTGGTGAACTAGGTCTTTCTCTGTGGTCTCCACAGGGGATTCAGACATACTTTCGTCTTGGGAGATGCAAGACGAGCCTGCATTCAAGTCACTGCAGGGATATCCGGCCTTATTTCGAGTCAGGGCATCGCGGTGTCCATTCCACTTGAGGTCGCAAACTCAGGGTCCCTCTCACATACCTAGAGTTGAGAGAAGCCTCCTGTTGAGGTGCTTGTGGTAAGGTGGTATTCCTCTGGAGTCGAAGCCAGGGACTAACCTCTCATCTCGAGTTGATTTTTGGTCCACGGAGCTTTTTCGTGTGGCTACAGTGACCTCCGGATCCCTCTAGCCTTGAAATAGTATTCTTGGGGTTTCTCTGGAGTGCCATCAAGGAAATCAAGGCTCCTTTCATGTGTGATGTGCAACACGGAATTGCTCTGCACGAACTGCAGGGTATCGGACCTCATTTTCCCGCGAGGGGGAAGTCTCATGGTTTTTCTCGTGTTGCGGCGGGAACCTGGGGTATATTCTCGAGTTACCACGGGGATGGCCCTTCCACACACGTGTTTGTTCAGCGACGTCAGGACTCCTGCCTAGTTGCGAGGGACAACTCGGGATTCTCCTCGAGGCTTGGCAGGGCAATTGGGACGCCTCTCCAGCTGAGGCGGGAGACCAAGGGTCCCTTTCCACGTGCCACAGGAATCCTGGGACTCCTATCAAGTTTCACGAGGAGTCAGGCATCGTCTCCTTTGGAGGCACTGATCTCCGCGTACCTCTGGAATTTTCAAAGGATGTGAGGCCTCCGGTCGCGATGAGGTGGGGAACTAGGTCTTTCTCCGTGGTCTCCACAGGGGATTCAGACATCCTTTCGTCTTGGGAGATGGAAGACGAGCCTGCATTCAAGTCACTGCAGGGATATCCGGCCTTATTTCGAGTCAGGGCATCGCGGTCTCCATTCCACTTGAGGCCGCAAACTCAGGGTCCCTCTCACATACCTAGAGCTGAGAGAAGCCTCCTCTTGAGGTGCTTGTGGTAAGGTGGTATTCCTCTGGATTCGAAGCCAGGGACTAACCTCTCATCTCGAGTTGATTTTTGGTCCACGGAGCTCTTTCGTGTTGCTACAGTGACCTCCGGATCCCTCAACCTTGAAACAGTGTTCTTGGGGTTTCTCTGGAGTGCCATCAAGAAAATCAAGGCTCCTTTCATGTGTGATGTGCAACTCGGAATTGCTCTACACGCAGTGCAGGGGAATCGGGCCTCATCTCGTGGCGAGGGGGCAGTCTCATGGTTTTTCTCCAGTTGCGGCGGGAACCTGGGGTATATTCTCGAGTTAAGACGGGGATGGCCCTTCCAACCACGTGTTTGTTCAGCGACGGCAGGACTCCTGCCTAGTTGCGAGGGACAACTCGGGATTCTCCTCGAGGCTTGGCAGGGCAATTGGGACGCCTCTCCAGCTGAGGCGGGAGACTAAGGGTCCCGTTCCACGTGCACAGGAATCCTGGGACTCCTATCAAGTTTCACGAGGAGTCAGGCATCGTCTCCTTTGGAGGCACTGATCTCCGCGTACCTCTGAAGTTTTCAAAGGATGTGAGGCCTCCGGTCGCCATGCGGTGGGGAACTAGGTCTTTCTCTGTGGTCTCCACAGGGGATTCAGACATCCTTTCGTCTTGGGAGATGCAAGACGAGCCTGCATTCAAGTCACTGCAGGGATATCCGGCCTTATTTCGAGTCAGGGCATCGCGGTGTCTATTCCACTTGAGGCCGCAAACTCAGCACATAGCTAGAGCTGAGAGAAGCCTCCCCTTGAGGTGCTTGTTGTAAGGTGGTATTCCTCTGGAGTCGAAGCCAGGGACTAACCTCTCATCTCGAGTTGATTTTTGGTCCACGGAGCTCTTTCGTGTGGCTACAGTGACCTCAGGATACCTCTAGCCTTGAAACAGTGTTCTTGGGGTTTCTCTGGAGTGCCATCAAGGAAATCAAGGGTCCTTTCATGTGTGATGTGCAACACGGAATTGCTCTGCACGCAGTGCAGGGGAATCGGGCCTCATCTCGCGGCGAGGGGGAAGTCTCATGGTTTTTCTCGAGTTGCGGCGGGAACCTGGGGTATATTCTCGAGTTACGACGGGGATGGCCCTTCCACCCACGTGTTTGTTCAGCGACGTCAGGACTCCTGCCTAGTTGCGAGGGACAACTCGGGATTCTCCTCGAGGCTTGGCAGGGCAATTGGGACGCCTCTCCAGCTGAGGCGGGAGACCAAGGGTCCCTTTCCACGTGCCACAGGAATCCTGGGACTCCTATCAAGTTTCACGAGGAGTCAGGCATCGTCTCCTTTGGAGGCACTCATCTCCGCGTACCTCTGGAGTTTTCAAAGGATGTGAGGCCTCCGGTCGCCATGAGGTGGGGAACTAGGTCTTTCTCTGTGGTCTCCACAGGGGATTCAGACATCCTTTCGTCTTGGGAGATGCAAGACGAGCCTGCATTGAAGTCACTGCAGGGATATCCGGCCTTATTTCGAGTCAGGGCATCGCGGTGTCCATTCCACTTGAGGCCGCAAACTCAGGGTCCCTCTCACATACCTAGAGCTGAGAGAAGCCTGCTCTTGGGGTGCTTGTGGTAAGGTGGTATTCCTCTGGAGTCGAAGCCAGGGACTAACCTCTCATCTCGAGTTGATTTTTGGTCCACGGAGCTCTTTCGTGTTGCTCTAGTGACCTCAGTTTCCCTGTAGCCTTGAAACAGTGTTCTTGGGGTTTCTCTGGAGTGCCATCAAGGAAATCAAGGCTCCTTTCATGTGTGATGTGCAACACGGAATTGCTCTGCACGCAGTGCAGGGGAATCAGGCCTCATTTTGCGGCGAGGGGGAAGTCTCATGGTTTTTCTCGAGTTGCGGCGGGAACCTGGGGTATATTCTCGAGTTACAACAGGGATGGCCCTTCCACACACGTGTTAGTTCAGCGACGTCAGGACTCCTGCCTAGTTGCGAGGGACAACTCGGGATACTCCTCGAGGCTTGGCAGGGCAAATGGGACGCCTCTCCAGCTGAGGCGGGAGACCAAGTGTCCCTTTCCACGTGCCACAGGAATCCTGGGACTCCTATCAAGTTTCACGAGGAGTCAGGCATCGTCTCCTTTGGAGGCACTGATCTCCGCGTACCTCTGGAGTTTTCAAAGGATGTGAGGCCTCCGGTTGCGATGAGGTAGGGAACTAGGTCTTTCTCTGTGGTCTACACATGTGATTCAGACATCCTTTCATCTTGGGAGAGGGAAGACGAGCCTGCATTCAAGTCACTGCAGTGATATTCGGCCTTATTTCGAGTCAGGGCATCGCGGTGTCCATTCCACTTGAGGCCGCAAAATCAGGGTCCCTCTCACATACCTAGAGCTGAGAGAAGCCTCCTCTTGAGGTGCTTGTGGTAAGGTGGTATTCCTCTGGAGTCGAAGCCAGGGACTAACCTCTCATCTCGAGTTGATTTGTGGTCCACGGAGCTCTTTCGTGTTGCTACAGTGACCTCAGGATCCCTCAACCTTGAAGCAGTGTTCTTGGGGTTTCTCTGGAGTACCACCAAAGAAATCAAGGCTCCTTTCATGTGTGATGTGCAACACGGAATTGCTCTGCATGCAGTGCAGGAGAATCGAGCCTCATCTCGCGGCGAGGGGGAAGTCTCATGGTTTTTCTCGAGTTGCGGCGGGAACCTGGGGTATATTCTCGAGTTACGACGGGGACGGCCCTTCCACACACGTGTTTGTTCAGCGATGTCAGGACTCCTGCCTAGTTGCGAGGGACAACTCGGGATTCTCCTCGAGGCTTGGCAGGGCAATTGGGACGCCTCTCCAGCTGAGGCGGGAGACCAAGGGTCCCTTTCCACGTGCCACACGAATCCTGGGACTCCTATCAAGTTTCACGAGGAGTCAGGCATCGTCTCCTTTGGAGGCACTGATCTCCGCGTACCTCTGGAGTTTTCAAAGGATGTGAGGCCTCCGGTCGCCATGAGGTGGGGAACTAGGTCTTTCTCTGTGGTCTCCACAGGGGATTCAGACATCCTTTCATCTTCGGAGATGCAAGACGAGCCTGCATTCAAGTCACTGCAGGGATTTCCGGCCTTATTTCGAGCCAGGGCATCGCGGTGTCCATTCCACTTGAGGCCGCAAACTCAGGGTCCCTCTCACATACCTAGAGCTGAGAGAAGCCTCCTCTTGAGGTGCTTGTGGTAAGGTGGTATTCCTCTGAAGTCGAAGACAGGGACTAACCCCTCAAATCGAGTTGATTTTTGGTCCACGGAACTCTTTCGTGTTGCTACAGTGACGTCAGGATCCCTCTAGCGTTGAAACAGTGTTCTTGGGGTTTCTCTGGAGTGCCATCAAGGAAATCAAGGCTCCTTTCACATGTGATGTGCAACACGGAATTGCTCTGCACGCAGTGCAGGGGAATCGGGCCTCATCTCGCGGCGAGGGGGAAGTCTCATGGTTTTTCTCGAGTTGCGGCGGGAACCTGGGGTATATTCTCGAGTTACGACGGGGATGGCCCTTCCACCCACGTGTTTGTTCAGCGACGGCAGGACTCCTGCCTAGTTGCGAGGAACAACTCGGGATTCTCCTCGAGGCTTGGCAGGGCAATTGGGACGCCTCTCCAGCTGAGGCGGGAGACCAAGGGTCCCTTTCCACGTGCCACAGGAATCCTGGGACTCCTATCAAGTTTCACGAGGAGTCAGGCATCGTCTCCTTTGGAGTCACTGATCTCCATGTACCTCTGGAATTTTCAAAGGATGTGAGGCCTCCGGTCGCCATGAGGTGGGGAACTAGGTCTTTCTCTGTGGCCTCCACAGGGGATTCAGACATCGTTTCATCTTGGGAGATGCAAGACGAGCCTGCATTCAAGTCACTGCAGGGATATCCGGCCTTATTTCGAGTCAGGGCATCGCGGTGTCCATTCCACTTGAGGCCGCAAACTCAGGGTCCCTCTCACATACCTAGAGCTGAGAGAAGCCTCCTCTTGAGGTGCTTGTGGTAAGGTGGTATTCCTTTGGAGTCGAATCCAGGGACTAACCTCTCATCTCGAGGTGATTGTTGGTCCACGGAGCTCTTTCATTTTGCAACAGTGACCTCAGGATCCCGCTAG
The DNA here is from genome assembly GCF_910594005.1 of Cervus elaphus. Taxonomy (NCBI): domain Eukaryota; kingdom Metazoa; phylum Chordata; class Mammalia; order Artiodactyla; family Cervidae; genus Cervus; species Cervus elaphus. The sequence continues at coordinate 1,028,852 of NC_057838.1, forward strand.
CCTTGAAACAGTGTTCTTGGGGTTTCTCTGGAGTGTCATCAAGGAAATCAAGGCTCCTTTCATGTGTGATGTGCAACACGGAATTGCTCTGCACGCAGTGCAGGGGAATCGGGCCTCATCTCGTGGCGAGAGGAAAGTCTCATGGTTTTTCTCCAGTTGCGGCGGGAACCTGGGGTATATTCTCGAGTTACGACGGGGATAGCCCTTCCACACACGTGTTTGTTCAGCGACGTCAGGACTCCTGCCTAGTTGCGAGGGACAACTCAGGATTCTCCTCGAGGCTTGGCAGGGCAATTGGGACGCCTCTCCAGCTAAGGCGGGAGACCAAGGGTCCCTATCCACGTGCCACAGGAATCCTGGGACTCCTATCAAGTTTCACGAGGAGTCAGGCATCATCTCCTTTGGAGGCACTGATCTCCGCGTACCTCTGGAGTTTTCAAAGGATGTGAGGCCTCCGGTCGCGATGAGGTGGGGAACTTGGTCTTTCTCTGTGGTCTCCACAGGGGATTCAGACATCCTTTCGTCTTGGGAGATGCAAGACGAGCCTGCATTCAAGTCACTGCAGGGATATCCGGCCTTATTTCGAGTCAGGGCATCGCGGTGTCCATTCCACTTGAGGCCGCAAACTCAGGGTCCCTCTCACATAGCTAGAGCTGAGAGAAGCCTCCTCTTGAGGTGCTTGTGGTAAGGTGGTATTCCTCTGGAGTCGAAGCCAGGGACTAACCTCTCATCTCGAGTTGAATTTTGGTCCACGGAGCTCTTTTGTGTTGCTACAGTGACCTCAGGATCCCTCTAGCCTTGAAACAGTGTTCTTGGGGTTTCTCTGGAGTGCCATCAAGGAAATCAAGGCTCCTTTCATGTGTGATGTGCAACACGGAATTGCTCTGCACGCAGTGCAGGGGAATCGGGCCTCATCTCTCGGCGAGGGGGAAGTCTCATGGTTTTTCTCGAGTTGCGGCGGGAACCTGGGGTATATTCTCGAGTTACGACGGGGATGGCCCTTCCACCCACGTGTTTGTTCAGCGAAGTCAGGACTCCTGCCTAGTTGTGAGGGACAACTCGGGATTCTCCTCGAGGCTTGGCAGGGCAATTGGGACGCCTCTCCAGCTGAGGCGGGAGACCAAGGGTCCCTTTCCACGTGCCACAGGAATCCTGGGACTCCTATCAAGTTTCACGAGGAGTCAGGCATCGTCTCCTTTGGAGGCACTGATCTCCGAGTACCTCTGGAGTTTTCAAAGGATGTGAGGCCTCCGGTCGCGATGAGGTGGGGAACTAGGTCTTTCTCTGTGGTCTCCACAGGGGATTCAGACATCCTTTCGTCTTGGGAGATGCACGACGAGCCTGCATTCAAGTCACTTCAGGGATATCCGGCCTTATTTCGACTCAGGGCATCGCGGTGTCCATTCCACTTGAGGCCGCAAACTCAGGGTCCCTCTCACATACCTAGAGCTGAGAGAAGCCTCCTCTTGAGGTGCTTGTGGTTAGGTGGTATTCCTCTGGAGTCGAAGCCAGGGACTAACCTCTCATCTCGAGTTGATTTTTGGTCAACGGATCTCTTTCGTGTTGCTACAGTGACCTCAGGATCCCTCTAGCCTTGAAACAGTGTCCTTGGGGTTTCTCTGGAGTGCCACCAAGGAAATCAAGGCTCCTTTCATGTGTGATGTGCAACACGGAATTGCTCTGCACGCAGGGCAGGGGAATCAGGCCTCATCTCACGGCGAGGGGGAAGTCTCATGGTTTTTCTCGAGTTGCGGCGGGAACCTGGGGTATATTCTCGAGTTACGACGTGGATGGCCCTTACACACACGTGTTTGTTCAGCGATGGCAGGACTCCTGCCTTGTTGCGAGGGACAACTCGGGATTCTCCTCGAGGCTTGGCAAGGCCTTTGGGATGCCTCTCCAGCTGAGGCGGGAGACCAAAGGTCCCTTTCCACGTGCCACAGGAATCCTGGGACTCCTATCAAGTTTCACGAGGAGTCAGGCATCGTCTCCTTTGGAGGCACTGATCTCCGCGTACCTCTGGAGTTGTCAAAGGATATGAGGCCTCCGGTCGCGATGAGGTGGGGAACTAGGTCTTTCTCTGTGGTCTACACAGGTGATTCAGACATCCTTTCGTCTTGGGAGATGCAAGACGAGCCTGCATTCAAGTCACTGCAGGGATATTCGGCCTTATTTCGAGTGAGGGCATCGCGGTGTCCATTCCACTTGAGGCCGCAAACTCAGAACATAGCTAGAGCTGAGAGAAGCCTCCTCTTGAGGTGCTTGTGGTAAGGTGGTATTCCTCTGGAGTCGAAGCCAGGGACTAACCTCTCATCTCGAGTTGATTTTTGGTCCACGGAGCTCTTTCGTGTTGCTACAGTGAGCTCAGGATCCCTCTAGCCTTGAAACAGTGTTCTTGGGGTTTCTCTGGAGTGCCATCAAGGAAATCAAGGCTCCTTTCATGTGTGATGTGCAACACGGAATTGCTCTGCACGCAGTGCAGGGTATCGGGCCTCATTTTGCGGCGAAGGGAAAGTCTAATGGTTTTTCTTGAGTTGCGATTGGAAGCTTGGGTATATTCTCCAGTAACGACGGGGATGGCCCTTCCACACAGGTGTTTGTTCAGCGACGTCAGACTCCTGCCTAGTTGCGAGGGACAACTCGGGATTCTCCTCGAGGCTTGGCAGGGCAATTGGGACGCCTCTCCAGCTGAGGCGGTAGACCAAGGGTCCCTTTCCACGTGCCACAGGAATCCTGGGACTCCTATCAAGTTTCACGAGGAGTCAGGCATCTTCTCCTTTGGAGGCACTGATCTCCGCGTACCTCTGGAGTTTTCAAAGGATGTGAGGCCTCCGGTCGCGATGAGGTGGGGAACTAGGTCTTTCTCCGTGGTCTCCACAGGGGATTCAGACATCCTTTCATCTTGGGAGATGCAAGACGAGCCTGCATTCAAGTCACTGCAGGGATATCCGGCCTTACTTTGCGTCAGGGCATTGCAGTGTCCATTCCACTTGAGGCCGCAAACTCAGGGTCCCTCTCACATACCTAGAGCTGAGAGAAGCCTCCTCTTGAGGTGCTTGTGGTAAGGTGGTATTCCTCTGGAGTCGAAGCCAGGGACTAACCTCTCATCTCGAGTTGATTCATGGTCCACGGAGCTCTTTCGTGCTGCTACATGGACCTCAGGATGCCTCCAGCCTTGAAACAGTGTTCTTGGGGTTTCTCTGGAGTGCCATCAAGGAAATCAAGGCTCCTTTCATGTGTGATGTGAAACACGGAATTGCTCTGCACGCAGTGCAGGGCAATCGGGCCTCATCTCGTGGCGAGGGGGAAGTCTCATTGTTTTTCTCGAGTTGCGGCGGGAACCTGGGGTATATTCTCGAGTTACGACGGGGATGGCCCTTCCACACACGTGTTTGTTCAGCGACGTCAGGACTCCTGCCTAGTTGTGAGGGACAACTCGGGATTCTCGTCGAGGCTTGGCAGGGCAATTGGGACGCCTCTCCAGCTGAGGCGGGAGACCAAGGGTCCCTTTCCACGTGCCACAGGAATCCTGGGACTCCTATCATGTTTCAGAGGAGTCAGGCATCGTCTCCTTTGTAGGCACTGATCTCCGCGTACCTCTGGAGTTTTCAAAGGATGTGAGGCCTCCGGTCGCGATGAGATGGGGAACTAGGTCTTTCTCTGTGGTCTCCACAGGGGATTCAGACATCCTTTCGTCTTGGGAGATGCAAGACGAGGCTGCATTCAAGTCACTGCAGGGATATCCGGCCTTATTTCGAGTCAGGGCATCGCGGTGTCCATTCCACTTGAGGCCGCAAACTCAGGGTCCCTCTCGCATACCTAGAGCTGAGAGAAGCCTCCTCTTGAGGTGCTTGTGGTAAGGTGGTATTCCTCTGGAGTCGAAGCCAGGGACTAACCTCTCATCTCGAGTTGATTTTTGGTCCACGGAGCTCTTTCGTGTTGCTACAGTGACCTCAGGATCCCTCAACCTTGAAACAGAGTTCTTGGGGTTTCTCTGGAGTGCCATCAAGGAAATCAAGGCTCCTTTCATGTGTGATGTGCAACACGGAATTGCTCTGCACGCAGTGCAGGGGAATCGGGCCTCATCTCTCGGCGAGGGGGAAGTCTCATGGTTTTTCTCGAGTTGCGGCGGGAACCTGGGATATATTCTCGAGTTACGACGGGGATGGACCTTCCACCCACGTGTTTGTTCAGCGACGTCAGGACTCCTGCCTAGTTGCGAGGGACAACTCGGGATTCTCCTCGAGGCTTGGCAGGGCAATTGGGACGCCTCTCCAGCTGAGGCGGGAGACCAAGGGTCCCTTTCCACGTGCCACAGGAATCCTGGGACTCCTATCAAGTTTCACGAGGAGTCAGGCATCGTCTCCTTTGGAGGCACTGATCTCCGCGTACCTCTGGAGTTTTCAAAGGATGTGAGGCCTCCGGTCGCGATGAGGTGGGGAACTAGGTCTTTCTCTTTGGTCTCCACAGGGGATTCAGACATCCTTTCGTCTTGGGAGATGGAAGACGAGCCTGAATTCAAGTCACTGCAGGGATATCCGGCCTTATTTCACGTCAGTGCATCGCGGTGTCCATTCCAATAGAGGCTGCAATCTCAGGGTCCCTCTCACATACCTAGAGCTGAGAGAAGCCTCCTCCTGAGGTGCTTGTGGTAAGGTGGTATTCCTCTGAAGTCGAAGCCAGGGACTAACCTCTCATCTCGAGTTGATTTTTGGTCCACGGAGCTCTTTCGTGTTGCTACAGTGACCTCAGGATCCCTCTAGCCTTGAAACAGTGTTCTTGGGGTTTCTCTGGAGTGCCACCATGGAAATCAAGGCTCCTTTCATGTGTGATGTGCAACACGGAATTGCTCTGCACGCAGTGCAGGGGAATTGGGCCTCATCTCGCGGCGAGGGGGAAGTCTCATGGTTTTTCTCGAGTTGCGGCGGGAACCTGGGGTATATTCTCGAGTTACGACGGGGATGGCCCTTACACCCACGTGTTTCTTCAGCGACGTCAGTACTCCTGGCTAGTTGCGAGGAACAACTCGGGATTCTCCTCGAGGCTTGGCAGGGCAATTGGGACGCCTCTCCAGGTGAGGCGGGAGACCAAGGGTCCCTTTCCACGTGCCACAGGGATCCTGGGACTCCTATCAAGTTTCACGAGGAGTCAGGCATCGTCTCCTTTGGAGGCACTGATCACCACGTACCTCTGGAGTTTTCAAAGGATGTGACGCCTCCGTTCGCGATGAGGTGGGGAACTAGGTCTTTCTCTGTGGTCTCCACAGGGGATTCAGACATCCTTTCATCTTGGGAGATGAAAGACGAGCCTGCCTTCAAGTCACTGCAGGGATATCCGGCCTTATTTCGAGTCAGGGCATCGCGGTGTCCATTCCACTTGAGGCCGCAAACTCAGGGTCCCTCTCACATAGCTAGAGCTGAGAGAAGCCTCCTCTTGAGGTGCTTGTGGTAAGGTGGTATTCCTCTGGAGTCGAAGCCAGGGACTAACCTCTCATCTTGAGTTGATTTTTGGTCCACGGAGTTCTTTCGTGTGGCTACAGTGACCTCAGGATCCCTCTAGCCTTGAAACAGTGTTCTTGGGGTTTCTCTCCAGTGCCATCAAGGAAATCAAGGCTCCTTTAATGTGTGATGTGCAAGACGGAATTGCTCTGCACGCAGTGCAGGGGAATCGGGCCACATCTCGCGGCGAGGGGGAAGTCTCATGGTTTTTCTCGAGTTGCGCCGGGAACCTGGGGTATATTCTCGAGTTACGACGGGGATGGCCCTTCCACCCACGTGTTTGTTCAGCGACGTCAGGACTCCTGCCTAGTTGCGAGGGACAACTCGGGATTCTCCTCGAGGCTTGGCAGGGCAATTGGGACGCCTCTCCAGCTGAGGCGGGAGACCAAGGGTCCCTTTCCACGTGCCACAGGAATCCTGGGACTCCTATCAAGTTTCACGAGGAGTCAGGCATCGTCTCCTTTGGAGGCACTGATCTCCGCGTACCTCAGGAGTTTTCAAAGGATGTGAGGCCTCCGGTCGAGATGAGGTGGGGAACTAGGTCTTTCTCTGTGGTCTCCACATGGGATTCAGACATCCTTTCGTCTTGGGAGATGCAAGACGAGCCTGCATTCAAGTCACTGCAGGGATATTCGGCCTTATTTCGAGTGAGGGCATCGCGGTGTCCATTCCACTTGAGGCCGCAAACTCAGAACATAGCTAGAGCTGAGAGAAGCTTCCTCTTGAGGTGCTTGTGGTAAGGTGGTATTCCTCTGGAGTCGAAGCCAGGGACTAACCTCTCATCTCGAGTTGATTTTTGGTCCATGGAGCTCTTTCGTGTTGCTACAGTGAGCTCAGGATCCCTCTAGCCTTGAAAGAGTGTTCTTGGGGTTTCTCTGGAGTGCCATCAAGGAAATCAAGGCTCCTTTCATGTGTGATGTGCAACACGGAATTGCTCTGCACGCAGTGCAGGGTATCGGGCTCATTTTGCGGCGAAGGGGAAGTCTAATGGTTTTTCTTGAGTTGCGATTGGAAGCTTGGGTATATTCTCCAGTAACGACGGGGATGGCCCTTCCACACAGGTGTTTGTTCAGCGACGTCAGACTCCTGCCTAGTTGCGAGGGACAACTCGGGATTCTCCTCGAGGCTTGGCAGGGCAATTGGGACGCCTCTCCAGCTGAGGCGGGAGACCAAGGGTCCCTTTCCACGTGCCACAGGAATCCTGGGACTCCTATCAAGTTTCACGAGGAGTCAGGCATCGTCTCCTTTGGAGGCACTGATCTCCGCGTACCTCTGGAGTTTTCAAAGGATGTGAGGCCTCCGGTCGCCATGAGGTCGGGAACTAGGTCTTTCTCTGCGGTCTCCACAGGGGATTCAGACATCCGTTCATCTTGGGAGATGCAAGACGAGCCTGCATTCAAGTCACTGCAGGGATATCCGGCCTTACTTTGCGTCAGGGCATTGCAGTGTCCATTCCACTTGAGGCCGCAAACTCAGGGTCCCTCTCACATACCTAGAGCTGAGAGAAGCCTCCTCTTGAGGTGCTTGTGGTAAGGTGGTATTCCTCTGGAGTCGAAGCCAGGGACTAACCTCTCATCTCGAGTTGATTCATGGTCCACGGAGCTCTTTCGTGCTGCTACATGGACCTCAGGATGCCTCCAGCCTTGAAACAGTGTTCTTGGGGTTTCTCTGGAGTGCCATCAAGGAAATCAAGGCTCCTTTCATGTGTGATGTGCAACACGGAATTGCTCTGCACGCAGTGCAGGGCAATCGGGCCTCATCTCGTGGCGAGGGGGAAGTCTCATTGTTTTTCTCGAGTTGCGGCGGGAACCTGGGGTATATTCTCGAGTTACGACGGGGATGGCCCTTCCACACACGTGTTTGTTCAGCGACGTCAGGACTCCTGCCTAGTTGTGAGGGACAACTCGGGATTCTCGTCGAGGCTTGGCAGGGCAATTGGGACGCCTCTCCAGCTGAGGCGGGAGACCAAGGGTCCCTTTCCACGTGCCACAGGAATCCTGGGACTCCTATCATGTTTCAGAGGAGTCAGGCATCGTCTCCTTTGGAGGCACTGATCTCCGCGTACCTCTGGAGTTTTCAAAGGATGTGAGGCCTCCGGTCGCGATGAGGTGGGGAACTAGGTCTTTCTCTGTGGTCTCCACAGGGGATTCAGACATCCTTTCGTCTTGGGAGATGCAAGACGAGCCTGCATTCAAGTCAGTGCAGGGATATCCGGCCTTATTTCGAGTCAGGGCATCGCGGTGTCCATTCCACTTGAGGCCGCAAACTCAGGGTCCCTCTCACATACCTAGAGCTGAGAGAAGCCTCCTCTTGAGGTGCTTGTGGTTAGGTGGTATTCCTCTGGAGTCGAAGCCAGGGACTAACCTTTCATCTCGAGTTGATTTTTGGTCCACGGAGCTCTTTCATGTTGCTACAGTGACCTCAGGATCCCTCAAGCCTTGAAACAGTGTTCTTGGGTTTTCTCTGGAGTGCCATCAAGGAAATCAAGGCTCCTTTCATGTGTGATGTGCAACACGGAATTGCTCTGCACGCAGTGCAGGGGAATCGGGCCTCATCTCTCGGCGAGGGGGAAGTCTCATGGTTTTTCTCGAGTTGCGGCGGGAACCTGGGGTATATTCTCGAGTTACGACGGGGATGGCCCTTCCACCCACGTGTTTCTTCAGCGACGTCAGGACTCCTGCCTAGTTGCGAGGGACAACTCGGGATTCTCCTCGAGGCTTGGCAGGGCAATTGGGACGCCTCTCCAGCTGAGGCGGGAGACCAAGGGTCCCTTTCCACGTGCCACAGGAATCCTGGGACTCCTATCAAGTTTCACGAGGAGTCAGGCATCGTCTCCTTTGGAGGCACTGATCTCCGCGTACCTCTGGAGTTTTCAAAGGATGTGAGGCCTCCGGTCGCGATGAGGTGGGGAACTAGGTCTTTCTCTGTGGTCTCCACAGGGGATTCAGACATCCTTTCGTCTTGGGAGATGCAAGACGAGCCTGCATTCAAGTCACTGCAGGGATATCCGGCCTTATTTCACGTCAGTGCATCGCTGTGTCCATTCCACTTGAGGCTGCAATCTCAGGGTCCCTCTCACATACCTAGAGCTGAGAGAAGCCTCCTCTTGAGGTGCTTGTGGTAAGGTGGTATTCCTCTGAAGTCGAAGCCAGGGACTAACCTCTCATCTCGAGTTGATTTTTGGTCCACGGAGTTCTTTCGTGTGGCTACAGTGACCTCAGGATCCCTCTAGCCTTGAAACAGTGTTCTTGGGGTTTCTCTCCAGTGCCATCAAGGAAATCAAGGCTCCTTTAATGTGTGATGTGCAAGACGGAATTGCTCTGCACGCAGTGCAGGGGAATCGGGCCTCATCTCGCGGCGAGGGGGAAGTCTCATGGTTTTTCTCGAGTTGCGCCGGGAACCTGGGGTATATTCTCGAGTTACGACGGGGATGGCCCTTCCAACCACGTGTTTGTTCAGCGACGTCAGGACTCCTGCCTAGTTGCGAGGGACAACTCGGGATTCTCCTCGAGGCTTGGCAGGGCAATTAAGCCGCCTCTCCAGCTGAGGCGGGAGACCAAGGGTCCCTTTCCACGTGCCACAGGAATCCTGGGACTCCTATCAAGTTTCACGAGGAGTCAGGCATCGTCTCCTTTGGAGGCACTGATCTCCGCGTACCTCTGGAGTTTTCAAAGGATGTGAGGCCTCCGGTCGCGATGAGGTGGGGAACTAGGTCTTTCTCTGTGGTCTCCACAGGGGATTCAGACATCCTTTCGTCTTGGGAGATGCAAGACGAGCCTGCATTCAAGTCACTGCAGGGATATCCGGCCTTATTTCACGTCAGTGCATCGCTGTGTCCATTCCACTTGAGGCAGCAATCTCAGGGTCCCTCTCACATACCTAGAGCTGAGAGAAGCCTCCTCTTGAGGTGCTTGTGGTAAGGTGGTATTCCTCTGAAGTCGAAGCCAGGGACTAACCTCTCATCTCGAGTTGATTTTTGGTCCACGGAGCTCTTTCGTGTTGCTACAGTGACCTCAGGATCCCTCTAGCCTTGAAACAGTGTTCTTGGGGTTTCTCTGGAGTGCCACCATGGAAATCAAGGCTCCTTTCATGTGTGATGTGCAACACGGAATTGCTCTGCACGCAGTGCAGGGGAATCGGGCCTCATCTCGCGGCGAGGGGGAAGTCTCATGGTTTTTCTCGAGTTGCGGCGGTAACCTGGGGTATATTCTCGAGTTACGACGGGGATGGCCCTTACACCCACGTGTTTCTTCAGCGACGTCAGTACTCCTGGCTAGTTGCGAGGAACAACTCGGGATTCTCCTCGAGGCTTGGCAGGGCAATTGGGACGCCTCTCCAGCTGAGGCGGGAGACCAAGGGTCCCTTTCCACGTGCCACAGGGATCCTGGGACTCCTATCAAGTTTCACGAGGAGTCAGGCATCGTCTCCTTTGGAGGCACTGATCTCCGCGTACCTCTGGAGTTTTCAAAGGATGTGAGGCCTCCGGTCGAGATGAGGTGGGGAACTAGGTCTTTCTCTGTGGTCTCCACATGGGATTCAGACATCCTTTCGTCTTGGGAGATGCAAGACGAGCCTGCATTCAAGTCACTGCAGGAATATCCGGCCTTATTTCGAGCCAGGGCATCGCGGTGTCCATTTCACTTGAGGCCGCAAACTCAGGGTCCCTTTCACATACCTAGAGCTGAGAGAAGCCTCCTCTTGAGGTGCTTGTGGTAAGGTGGTATTCCTCTGAAGTCGAAGCCAGGGACTAACCCCTCAAATCGAATTGGTTTTTGGTTCACGGAGTTCTTTCGTGTTGCTACAATGACGTCAGGATCCCTCTAGCGTTGAAACAGTGTTCTTGGGGTTTCTCTGGAGTGCCACCAAGGAAATCAAGGCTCCTTTCATGTGTGATGTGCAACACGGAATTGCTCTGCACGCAGTGCAGGGGAATCGGGCCTCATATCGCGGCGAGGGGAAGTCTCATGGTTTTTCTCGATTTGCGGCAGGAACCTGGGGTATATTCTCGAGTTACGACGGGGATGGCCCTTCCAACCACGTGTTTGTTCAGCGACGTCAGGACTCCTGCCTAGTTGCGAGGGACAACTCGGGATTCTCCTCGAGGCTTGGCAGGGCAATTGGGACGCCTCTCCAGCTGAGGCGGGAGACCAAGGGTCCCTTTCCACGTGCCACAGGAATCCTGGGACTCCTATCAAGTTTCACGAGGAGTCAGGCATCGTCTCCTTTGGAGGCACTGATCTCCGCGTACCTCTGGAGTTTTCAAAGGATGTGAGGCCTCCGGTCGCGATGAGGTGGGGAACTAGGTCTTTCTCTGTGGTCTCCACATGGGATTCAGACATCCTTTCGTCTTGGGAGATGCAAGACGAGCCTGCATTCAAGTCACTGCAGGAATATCCGGCCTTATTTCGAGCCACGGCATCGCGGTGTCCATTCCACTTGAGGCCGCAAACTCAGGGTCCCTCTCACATACCTAGAGCTGAGAGAAGCCTCCTCTTGAGGTGCTTGTGGTAAGGTGGTATTCCTCTGAAGTCGAAGCCAGGGACTAACCCCTCAAATCGAGTAGATTTTTGGTCCACGGAGCTCTTTCGTGTTGCTACAGTGACGTCAGGATCCCTCTAGCGTTGAAACAGTGTTCTTGGGGTTTCTCTGGAGTGCCATCAAGGAAATCAAGGCTCCTTTCACGTGTGATGTGCAACACGGAATTGCTCTGCACGCAGTGCAGGGGAATCGGGCCTCATATCGCGGCGAGGGGGAAGTCTCATGGTTTTTCTCGAGTTGCGGCGGGAACCTGGGGTATATTCTCGAGTTACGACGGGGATGGCCCTTCCACCCACGTGTTTGTTCAGCGACGGCAGGACTCCTGCCTAGTTGCGAGGAACAACTCGGGATTCTCCTCGAGGCTTGGCAGGGCAATTGGGACGCCTCTCCAGCTGAGGCGGGAGACCAAGGGTCCCTTTCCACGTGCCACAGGAATCCTGGGACTCCTATCAAGTTTCACGAGGAGTCAGGCATCGTCTCCTTTGGAGGCACTGATCTCCGCGTACCTCTGGAGTTTTCAAAGGATGTGAGGCCTCCGGTCGAGATGAGGTGGGGAACTAGGTCTTTCTCTGTGGTCTCCACAGGGGATTCAGACATCCTTTCGTCTTGGGAGATGCACGAAGAGCCTGCATTCAACTGACTTCAGGGATATCCGGCCTTATTTCGAGTCAGGGCATCGCGGTGTCCATTCCACTTGAGGCTGCAAACTCAGGGTCCCTCTCACATACCTAGAGCTGAGAGAAGCCTCCTCTTGAGGTGCTTGTGGTAAGGTGGTATTCCTCTGGAGTCGAAGCCAGGGACTAACCTCTCATCTCGAGTTGATTTTTGGTCCAAGGAGCTCTTTCGTGTTGCTACAGTGACCTCAGGATCCCTCTAGCCTTGAAACAGTGTTCTTGGGGTTTCTCTGGAGTGCCACCATGGAAATCAAGGCTCCTTTCATGTGTGATGTGCAACACGGAATTGCTCTGCACGCAGTGCAGGGGAATCGGGCCTCATCTCGCGGCGAGGGGGAAGTCTCATGGTTTTTCTCGAGTTGCGGCGGTAACCTGGGGTATATTCTCGAGTTACGACGGGGATGGCCCTTACACCCACGTGTTTCTTCAGCGACGTCAGTACTCCTGGCTAGTTGCGAGGAACAACTCGGGATTCTCCTCGAGGCTTGGCAGGGCAATTGGGACGCCTCTCCAGCTGAGGCGGGAGACCAAGGGTCCTTTTCCACGTGCCACAGGGATCCTGGGACTCCTATCAAGTTTCACGAGGAGTCAGGCATCGTCTCCTTTGGAGGCACTGATCACCACGTACCTCTGGAGTTTTCAAAGGATGTGAGGCCTCCGGTCGCGATGAGGTGGGGAACTAGGTCTTTCTCTGTGGTCTCCACAGGGGATTCAGACATCCTTTCATCTTGGGAGATGCAAGACGAGCCTGCATTCAAGTCACTGCAGGGATATCCGGCCTTATTTCGAGTCAGGGCATCGCGGTGTCCATTCCACTTGAGGCCGCAAACTCAGGGTCCCTCTCACATAGCTAGAGCTGAGAGAAGCCTCCTCTTGAGGTGCTTGTGGTAAGGTGGTATTCCTCTGGAGTCGAAGCCAGGGACTAACCTCTCATCTTGAGTTGATTTTTGGTCCACGGAGTTCTTTCGTGTGGCTACAGTGACCTCAGGATCCCTCTAGCCTTGAAACAGTGTTCTTGGGGTTTCTCTCCAGTGCCATCAAGGAAATCAAGGCTCCTTTAATGTGTGATGTGCAAGACGGAATTGCTCTGCACGCAGTGCAGGGGAATCGGGCCTCATCTCGCGGCGAGGGGGAAGTCTCATGGTTTTTCTCGAGTTGCGCCGGGAACCTGGGGTATATTCTCGAGTTATGACGGGGATGGCCCTTCCAACCACGTGTTTGTTCAGCGACGTCAGGACTCCTGCCTAGTTGCCAGGGACAACTCGGGATTCTCCTCGAGGCTTGGCAGGGCAATTAAGCCGCCTCTCCAGCTGAGGCGGGAGACCAAGGGTCCCTTTCCACGTGCCACAGGAATCCTGGGACTCCTATCAAGTTTCACGAGGAGTCAGGCATCGTCTCCTTTGGAGGCACTGATCTCCGCGTACCTCTGGAGTTTTCAAAGGATGTGAGGCCTCCGGTCGAGATGAGGTGGGGAACTAGGTCTTTCTCTGTGGTCTCCACATGGGATTCAGACATCCTTTCGTCTTGGGAGATGCAAGACGAGCCTGCATTCAAGTCACTGCAGGAATATCCGGCCTTATTTCGAGCCAGGGCATCGCGGTGTCCATTTCACTTGAGGCCGCAAACTCAGGGTCCCTTTCACATACCTAGAGCTGAGAGAAGCCTCCTCTTGAGGTGCTTGTGGTAAGGTGGTATTCCTCTGAAGTCGAAGCCAGGGACTAACCCCTCAAATCGAGTTGGTTTTTGGTCCACGGAGTTCTTTCGTGTTGCTACAATGACGTCAGGATCCCTCTAGCGTTGAAACAGTGTTCTTGGGGTTTCTCTGGAGTGCCACCAAAGAAATCAAGGCTCCTTTCATGTGTGATGTGCAACACGGAATTGCTCTGCACGCAGTGCACGGGAATCGGGCCTCATATCGCGGCGAGGGGAAGTCTCATGGTTTTTCTCGATTTGCGGCGGGAACCTGGGGTATATTCTCGAGTTACGACGGGGATGGCCCTTCCAACCACGTGTTTGTTCAGCGACGTCAGGACTCCTGCCTAGTTGCGAGGGACAACTCGGGATTCTCCTCGAGGCTTTGCAGGGCAATTGGGACGCCTCTCCAGCTGAGGCGGGAGACCAAGGGTCCCTTTCCACGTGCCACAGGAATCCTGGGACTCCAATCAAGTTTCACGAGGAGTCAGGCATCGTCTCCTTTGGAGGCACTGATCTCCGCGTACCTCTGGAGTTTTCAAAGGATGTGAGGCCTCCGGTCGCGATGAGGTGGGGAACTAGGTCTTTTTCTGTGGTCTCCACATGGGATTCAGACATCCTTTCGTCTTGGGAGATGCAAGACGAGCCTGCATTCAAGTCACTGCAGGAATATCCGGCCTTATTTCGAGCCACGGCATCGCGGTGTCCATTCCACTTGAGGCCGCAAACTCAGGGTCCCTCTCACATACCTAGAGCTGAGAGAAGCCTCCTCTTGAGGTGCTTGTGGTAAGGTGGTATTCCTCTGAAGTCGAAGCCAGGGACTAACCTCTCATCTCGAGTTGATTTTTGGTCCACGGAGCTCTTTCGTGTTGCTACAGTGACGTCAGGATCCCTCTAGCGTTGAAACAGTGTTCTTGGGGTTTCTCTGGAGTGCCATCAAGGAAATCAAGGCTCCTTTCACATGTGATGTGCAACACGGAATTGCTCTGCACGCAGTGCAGGGGAATCGGGCCTCATATCGCGGCGAGGGGGAAGTCTCATGGTTTTTCTCGAGTTGCGGCGGGAACCTGGGGTATATTCTCGAGTTACGACGGGGATGGCCCTTCCACCCACGTGTTTGTTCAGCGACGTCAGGACTCCTGCCTAGTTGCGAGGAACAACTCGGGATTCTCCTCGAGGCTTGGCAGGGCAATTGGGACGCCTCTCCAGCTGAGGCGGGAGACCAAGGGTCCCTTTCCACGTGCCACAGGAATCCTGGGACTCCTATCAAGTTTCACGAGGAGTCAGGCATCGTCTCCTTTGGAGGCACTGATCTCCGCGTACCTCTGGAGTTTTCAAAGGATGTGAGGCCTCCGGTCGAGATGAGGTGGGGAACTAGGTCTTTCTCTGTGGTCTCCACAGGGGATTCAGAGATCCTTTCGTCTTGGGAGATGCAAGACGAGCCTGCATTCAAGTCACTGCAGGGATATCCGGCCTTATTTCACGTCAGGGCATCGCGGTGTTCATTCCACTTGAGGCCGCAAACTCAGGGTCCCTCTCACATACCTAGAGCTGAGAGAAGCCTCCTCTTGAGGTGCTTGTGGTAAGGTGGTATTGCTCTGGAGTCGAAGCCAGGGACTAACCTTTCATCTCGAGTTGATTTTTGGTCCACGGAGCTCTTTCGTGTGGCTACAGTGACCTCAGGATCCCTCTAGCCTTGAAACAGTGTTCTTGGGGTTTCTCTCCAGTGCCATCAAGGAAATCAAGGCTCCTTTAATGTGTGATGTTCAAGACGGAATTGCTCTGCACGCAGTGCAGGGGAATCGGGCCTCATCTCGCGGCGAGGGGGAAGTCTCATGGTTTTTCTCGAGTTGCGGCGGGAACCTGGGGTATATTCTCGAGTTACGACGGGGATGGCCCTTCCAACCACGTGTTTGTTCAGCGACGTCAGGAATCCTGCCTAGTTGTGAGGGACAACTCGGGATTCTCCTCGAGGCTTGGCAGGGCAATTAGGCCGCCTCTCCAGCTGAGGCGGGAGACCAAGGGTCCCTTTCCACGTGCCACAGGAATCCTGGGACTGCTATCAAGTTTCACGAGGAGTCAGGCATCGTCTCCTTTGGAGGCACTGATCTCCGCGTACCTCTGGAGTTTTCAAAGGATGTGAGGCCTCCGGTCGCGATGAGGTGGGGAACTAGGTCTTTCTCTGTGGTCTCCACATGGGATTCAGACATCCTTTCGTCTTGGGAGATGCAAGACGAGCCTGCATTCAAGTCACTGCAGGAATATCCGGCCTTATTTCGAGCCAGGGCATCGCGGTGTCCATTTCACTTGAGGCCGCAAACTCAGGGTCCCTCTCACATACCTAGAGCTGAGAGAAGCCTCCTCTTGAGGTGCTTGTGGTAAGGTGGTATTCCTCTGAAGTCGAAGCCAGGGACTAACCCCTCAAATCGAGTTGATTTTTGGTCCACGGAGCTCTTTCGTGTTGCTACAGTGACGTCAGGATCCCTCTAGCGTTGAAACAGTGTTCTTGGGGTTTCTCTGGAGTGCCACCAAGGAAATCAAGGCTCCTTTCATGTGTGATGTGCAACACGGAATTGCTCTGCACGCAGTGCAGGGGAATCTGGCCTCATATCGCGGCGAGGGGAAGTCTCATGGTTTTTCTCGAGTTGCGGCGGGAACCTGGGGTATATTCTCGAGTTACGACGGGGATGGCCCTTCCAACCACGTGTTTGTTCAGCGACGTCAGGACTCCTGCCTAGTTGCGAGGGACAACTCGGGATTCTCCTCGAGGCTTGTCATGGCAATTAGGCCGCCTCTCCAGCTGAGGCGGGAGACCAAGGGTCCCTTTCCACGTGCCACAGGAATCCTGGGACTCCTATCAAGTTTCACGAGGAGTCAGGCATCGTCTCCTTTGGAGGCACTGATCTCCGCGTACCTCTGGAGTTTTCAAAGGATGTGAGGCCTCCGGTCGCGATGAGGTGGGGAACTAGGTCTTTCTCTGTGGTCTCCACATGGGATTCAGACATCCTTTCGTCTTGGGAGATGCAAGACGAGCCTGCATTCAAGTCACTTCAGGGATATCCGGCCTTATTTCGAGTCAGGGCATCGCGGTGTCCATTCCACTTGAGGCCGCAAACTCAGGGTCCCTCTCACATACCTAGAGCTGAGAGAAGCCTCCTCTTGAGGTGCTTGTGGTAAGGTGGTATTCCTCTGGAGTCGAAGCCAGGGACTAACCTCTCATCTCGAGTTGATTTTTGGTCCACGGAGCTCTTTCGTGTTGCTACAGTGACCTCAGGATCCCTCTAACCTTGAAACAGTGTTCTTGGGGTTTCTCTGGAGTGCCATCAAGGAAATCAAGGCTCCTTTCATGTGTGATGTGCAACACGGAATTGCTCTGCACGCAGTGCAGGGGAATCGGGCCTCATCTCGCGGCGAGGGGGAAGTCTCATGGTTTTTCTCGAGTTGCGGCGGGAACCTGGGGTATATTCTCGAGTTACGACGGGGATGGCCCTTCCAACCACGTGTTTGTTCAGCGACGTCAGGACTCCTATCTAGTTGCGAGGGACAGCTCGGTATTCTCCTCGAGGCTTGGCAGGGCAATTGGGACGCCTCTCCAGCTGAGGCGGGAGACCAAGGGTCCCTTTCCACGTGCCACAGTAATCCTGGGACTCCTATCAAGTTTCACGAGGAGTCAGGCATCGTCTTCTTTGGAGGCACTGATCTCCACGTGCCTCTGGAGTTTTCAAAGGATGTGAGGCCTCCGGTCGCGATGAGGTGGGGAACTAGGTCTTTCTCTGTGGTCTCCACATGGGATTCAGACATCCTTTCGTCTTGGGAGATGCAAGACGAGCCTGCATTCAAGTCACTGCAGGAATATCCGGCCTTATTTCGAGCCAGGGCATCGCGGTGTCCATTTCACTTGAGGCCGCAAACTCAGGGTCCCTCTCACATACCTAGAGCTGAGAGAAGCCTCCTCTTGAGGTGCTTGTGGTAAGGTGGTATTCCTCTGAAGTCGAAGCCAGGGACTAACCCCTCAAATCGAGTTGATTTTTGGTCCACGGAGCTCTTTCGTGTTGCTACAGTGACGTCAGGATCCCTCTAGCGTTGAAACAGTGTTCTTGGGGTTTCTCTGGAGTGCCACCAAGGAAATCAAGGCTCCTTTCATGTGTGATGTGCAACACGGAATTGCTCTGCACGCAGTGCAGGGGAATCTGGCCTCATATCGCGGCGAGGGGAAGTCTCATGGTTTTTCTCGAGTTGCGGCGGGAACCTGGGGTATATTCTCGAGTTACGACGGGGATGGCCCTTCCAACCACGTGTTTGTTCAGCGACGTCAGGACTCCTGCCTAGTTGCGAGGGACAACTCGGGATTCTCCTCGAGGCTTGTCATGGCAATTAGGCCGCCTCTCCAGCTGAGGCGGGAGACCAAGGGTCCCTTTCCACGTGCCACAGGAATCCTGGGACTCATATCAAGTTTCACGAGGAGTCAGGCATCGTCTCCTTTGGAGGCACTGATCTCCGCGTACCTCTGGAGTTTTCAAAGGATGTGAGGCCTCCGGTCGCGATGAGGTGGGGAACTAGGTCTTTCTCTGTGGTCTCCACATGGGATTCAGACATCCTTTCGTCTTGGGAGATGCAAGACGAGCCTGCATTCAAGTCACTTCAGGGATATCCGGCCTTATTTCGAGTCAGGGCATCGCGGTGTCCATTCCACTTGAGGCCGCAAACTCAGGGTCCCTCTCACATACCTAGAGCTGAGAGAAGCCTCCTCTTGAGGTGCTTGTGGTAAGGTGGTATTCCTCTGGAGTCGAAGCCAGGGACTAACCTCTCATCTCGAGTTGATTTTTGGTCCACGGAGCTCTTTCGTGTTGCTACAGTGACCTCAGGATCCCTCTAACCTTGAAACAGTGTTCTTGGGGTTTCTCTGGAGTGCCATCAAGGAAATCAAGGCTCCTTTCATGTGTGATGTGCAACACGGAATTGCTCTGCACGCAGTGCAGGGGAATCGGGCCTCATCTCGCGGCGAGGGGGAAGTCTCATGGTTTTTCTCGAGTTGCGGCGGGAACCTGGGGTATATTCTCGAGTTACGACGGGGATGGCCCTTCCACCCACGTGTTTGTTCAGCGACGTCAGGACTCCTATCTAGTTGCGAGGGACAGCTCGGTATTCTCCTCGAGGCTTGTCAGGGCAATTGGGACGCCTCTCCAGCTGAGGCGGGAGACCAAGGGTCCCTTTCCACGTGCCACAGTAATCCTGGGACTCCTATCAAGTTTCACGAGGAGTCAGGCATCGTCTCCTTTGGAGGCACTGATCTCCACGTGCCTCTGGAGTTTTCAAAGGATGTGAGGCCTCCGGTCGCGATGAGGTGGGGAACTAGGTCTTTCTCTGTGGTCTCCACAGGGGATTCAGACATCCTTTCGTCTTGGGAGATGCACGAAGAGCCTGCATTCAACTCACTTCAGGGATATCCGGCCTTATTTCGAGTCAGGGCATCGCGGTGTCCATTCCACTTGAGGCTGCAAACTCAGGGTCCCTCTCACATACCTAGAGCTGAGAGAAGCCTCCTCTTGAGGTGCTTGTGGTAAGGTGGTATTCCTCTGGAGTCGAAGCCAGGGACTAACCTCTCATCTCGAGTTGATTTTTGGTCCAAGGAGCTCTTTCGTGTTGCTACAGTGAGCTCAGGATCCCTCTAGCCTTGAAACAGTGTTCTTGGGGGTTCTCTGGAGTGCCATCAAGGAAATCAAGGCTCCTT
The DNA here is from genome assembly GCF_910594005.1 of Cervus elaphus. Classification (NCBI taxonomy): domain Eukaryota; kingdom Metazoa; phylum Chordata; class Mammalia; order Artiodactyla; family Cervidae; genus Cervus; species Cervus elaphus. Next base: position 1,047,985 of record NC_057838.1, read on the forward strand.
TCATGTGTGATGTGCAACACGGAATTGCTCTGCACGCAGTGCAGGGTATCAGGCCTCATTTTGCGGCGAAGGGGAAGTCTAATGTTTTTTTTTGAGTTGTGATTGGAAGCTTGGGTATATTCTCCAGTAACGACGGGGATGGCCCTTCCACCCACGTGTTTGTTCAGCGACGTCAGACTCCTACCTAGTTGCGAGGGACAACTCGGAATTCTCGTCGAGGCTTGGCAGGGCAATTGGGACGCCTCTCCAGCTGAGGCGGGAGTCCAAGGGTCCCTTTGCACGTGCCACAGGTGTCCTGGGACTCCTATCAAGTTTCATGAGGAGTCAGGCATCTTCTCCTTTGGAGGCACTGATCTCCGCGTACCTCTGGAGTTTTCAAAGGATGTGAGGCCTCCGGTCCCATGAGGTCGGGAACTAGGTCTTTCTCTGCGGTCTCCACAGGGGATTCAGACATCCGTTCATCTTGGGAGATGCAAGACGAGCCTGCATTCAAGTCACTGCAGGGATATCCGGCCTTACTTTGCGTCAGGGCATTGCAGTGTCCATTCCACTTGAGGCCGCAAACTCAGGGTCCCTCTCACATACCTAGAGCTGAGAGAAGCCTCCTCTTGAGGTGCTTGTGGTAAGGTGGTATTCCTCTGGAGTCGAAGCCAGGGACTAACCTCTCATCTCGAGTTGATTCATGGTCCACGGAGCTCTTTCGTGCTGCTACATGGACCTCAGGATGCCTCCAGCCTTGAAACAGTGTTCTTGGGGTTTCTCTGGAGTGCCATCAAGGAAATCAAGGCTCCTTTCATGTGTGATGTGCAACACGGAATTGCTCTGCACGCAGTGCAGGGGAATTGGGCCTCATCTCGCGGCGAGGGGGAAGTCTCATGGTTTTTCTCGAGTTGCGGCGGGAACCTGGGGTATATTCTCGAGTTACGACGGGGATGGCCCTTCCACACACGTGTTTCTTCAGCGACGTCAGTACTCCTGGCTAGTTGCGAGGAACAACTCGGGATTCTCCTCGAGGCTTGGCAGGGCAATTGGGACGCCTCTCCAGCTGAGGCGGGAGACCAAGGGTCCCTTTCCACGTGCCACAGGAATCCTGGGACTCCTATCAAGTTTCACGAGGAGTCAGGCATCGTCTCCTTTGGAGGCACTGATCTCCGCGTACCTCTGGAGTTTTCAAAGGATGTGAGGCCGCCGGTCGCGATGAGGTGGGGAACTAGGTCTTTCTCTGTGGCCTCCACAGTGGATTCAGACATCCTTTCATCTTGGGAGGTGCAAGATGAGACTGCATTCAAGTCACTGGAGGGATATCCGGCCTTATTTCGAGTCAGGGCATCGCGGTGTCCATTCCACTTGAGGCCGCAAACTCAGGGTCCCTCTCACATAGCTAGAGGTGAGAGAAGCCTCCTCTTGAGGTGCTTGTGGTAAGGTGGTATTCCTCTGGAGTCGAAGCCAGGGACTAACCTCTCATCTCGAGTTGATTCATGGTCCACGGAGCTCTTTCGTGCTGCTACATGGACCTCAGGATGCCTCCAGCCTTGAAACAGTGTTCTTGGGGTTTCTCTGGAGTGCCATTAAGGAAATCAAGGCTCCTTTCATGTGTGATGTGCAACACGGAATTGCTCTGAACGCAGTGTAGGGCAATCGGGCCTCATCTCGTGGCGAGGGGGAAGTCTCATAGTTTTTCTCGAGTTGCGGCGGGAACCTGGGGTATATTCTCGAGTTACGACGGGGATGGCCCTTCCACACACGCGTTTGTTCAGCGACGTCAGGACTCCTGCCTAGTTGCGAGGGACAACTCGGGATTCTCCTCGAGGCTTGGCAGGGCAATTGGGACGCCTCTCCAGCTGAGGCGGGAGACCAAGGTTCCCTTTCCACGTGCCACAGGAATCCTGGGACTCCTATCATGTTTCAGAGGAGTCAGGAATCGTCTCCTTTGGAGGCACTGATCTCCGCGTATCTCTGGAGTTTTCAAAGGATGTGAGGCCTCCGGTCGCGATGAGGTGGGGAAATAGGTCTTTCTCTGTGGTCTCCACAGGGGATTCAGACATCTTTTCGTCTTGGGAGATGCAAGACGAGCCTGCATTCAAGTCACTGCAGGGATATCCGGCCTTATTTCGAGTCAGGGCATCACGGTCTCCATTCCACTTGAGGCCGCAAACTCAGGGTCCCTCTCACATAGCTAGAGGTGAGAGAAGCCTCCTCTTGAGGTGCTTGTGGTAAGGTGGTATTCCTCTGGAGTCGAAGCCAGGGACTAACCTCTCATCTCGAGTTGATTTTTGGTCCACGGAGCTCTTTCGTGTTGCTACAGTGACCTCAGGATCCCTCAACCTTGAAACAGAGTTCTTGGGGTTTCTCTGGAGTGCCATCAAGGAAATCAAGGCTCCTTTCATGTGTGATGTGCAACACGGAATTGCTCTGCACGCAGTGATGGGGAATCGGGCCTCATCTCATGGCGAGGGGGAAGTCTCATGGTTTTTCTCGAGTTGCGGCGGAAACCTGCGGTATATTCTCGAGTTACGACGGGGATGGCCCTTCCACCCACGTGTTTGTTCAGCGACGTCAGGACTCCTGCCTAGTTGCGAGGGACAACTCGGGATTCTCCTCGAGGCTTTGCAGGGCAATTGCGACGCCTCTCCAGCTGAGGCGGGAGACCAAGGGTCCCTTTCCACGTGCCACAGGAATCCTGGGACTCCTATCAAGTTTCACGAGGAGTCAGGTATCGTCTCCTTTGGAGGCACTGATCTCCGAGTACCTCTGGAGTTTTCAAAGGATGTGAGGCCTCCGTTCGCGATGAGATGGGGAACTAGGTCTTTCTCTGTGGTCTCCACAGGGGATTCAGACATCCTTTCGTCTTGGGAGATGCAAGACGAGCCTGCATTCAAGTCACTGCAGGAATATCCGGCCTTATTTCACGTCAGTGCATCGCGGTGTCCATTCCACTTGAGGCTGCAATCTCAGGGTCCCTCTCACATACCTAGAGCTGAGAGAAGCCTCCTCTTGAGGTGCTTGTGGTAAGGTGGTATTCCTCTGGAGTCGAAGCCAGGGACTAACCTCTCATCTCGAGTTGATTTTTGGTCCACGGAGCTCTTTCGTGTTGTTACAGTGACCTCAGGATCCCTCTAGCCTTGAAACAGTGTTCTTGGGGTTTCTCTGGAGTGCCACCATGGAAATCAAGGCTCCTTTCATGTGTGATGTGCAACACGAAATTGCTCTGCACGCAGTGCAGGGGAATTGGGCCTCATCTCGTGGCGAGGGGGAAGTCTCATGGTTTTTCTCGAGTTGCGGCGGGAACCTGGGGTATATTCTCGAGTTATGACGGGGATGGCCCTTACACCCACGTGTTTCTTCAGCGACGTCAGTACTCCTGGCTAGTTGCGAGGAACAACTCGGGATTCTCCTCGAGGCTTGGCAGGGCAATTGGGACGCCTCTCCAGCTGAGGCGGGAGACCAAGGGTCCCTTTCCACGTGCCACAGGAATCCTGGGACTCCTATCAAGTTTCACGAGGAGTCAGGCATCGTCTCCTTTGGAGGCAGTGATCTCCACGTACCTCTGGAGTTTTCAAAGGATGTGAGGCCTCCGGTCGCGATGAGGTGGGGAACTAGGTCTTTCTCTGTGGTCTCCACAGGGGATTCAGACATCCTTTCATCTTGGGAGGTGCAAGACGAGCCTGCATTCAAGTCACTGCAGGGATATCCGGCCTTATTTCGAGTCAGGGCATCGCGGTGTCCATTCCACTTGAGGCCGCAAACTCAGGGTGCCTCTCACATACCTAGAGCTGAGAGAAGCCTCCTCTTGAAGTGCTTGTGGTGAGGTGATATTCCTCTGGAGTCGAAGCCAGGGACTAACCTCTCATCTCGAGTTGATTTTTGGTCCACGGAGCTCTTTCGTGTTGCTACTGTGACCTCAGGATCCCTCTAGCCTTGAAACAGTGTTCTTGGGGTTTCTCTGGAGTGCCACCAAGGAAATCAAGGCTCCTTTCATGTGTGATGTGCAACACGGAATTGCTCTGCACGCAGTGCAGGGGAATCGGGCCTCATATCGCGGCGAGGGGAAATCTCATGGTTTTTCTCGAGTTGCGGCGGGAACCTGGGGTATATTCTCGAGTTACGACGGGGATGGCCCTTCCAACCACGTGTTTGTTCAGCGACGTCAGGACTCCTGCCTAGTTGCGAGGGACAACTCGGGATTCTCCTCGAGGCTTGGCAGGGCAATTGGGACGCCTCTCCAGCTGAGGCGGGAGACCAAGGGTCCCTTTCCACGTGCCACAGGAATCCTGGGACTCCTATCAAGTTTCACGAGGAGTCAGGCATCGTCTCCTTTGGAGGCACTGATCTCCGTGTACCTCTGAAGTTTTCTAAGGATGTTAGGCCTCCGGTCGCGATGAGGTGGGAAACTTGGTCTTTCTCTGTGGTCTCCACAGGGGATTCAGACATCCTTCCATCTTGGGAGATGCAAGACGAGCCTGCATTCAAATCACTGCAGGGATATCCGGCCTTATTTCGAGTCAGGGCATCGCGGTGTCCGTTCCACTTGAGGCCGCAAACTCAGGGTCCCTCTCACATACCTAGAGCTAAGAGAAGCCTCCTCTTGAGGTGCTTGTGGTAAGGTGGTATTCCTCTGGAGTCGAAGCCAGGGACTAACCTCTCATCTCGAGTTGATTTTTGGTCCACGGAGCTCTTTCGTGTTGTTACAGTGACCTCACGATCCCTCTAGCCTTGAAACAGTGTTCTTGGGGTTTCTCTGGAGTGCCATCAAGGAAATCAAGGCTCCTTTCATGTGTGATGTGCAACACGGAATTGCTCTGCACGCAGTGCAGGGTATCGGGCCTTATTTTGCAGCGAGGGGGAAGTCTCATGGTTTTTCTCGAGTTGCGAATGGAACCTGGGGTATATTCTCGAATAACGACGGGAATGGCCCTTTCACCCACGTGTTTGTTCAGCGACGACAGACTCCTGCCTAGTTGCAAGGGACAACTCGGGATTCTCCTCGAGGCTTGGCAGGGCAATTGGGACGCCTCTCCAGCTGAGGCGGGAGACCAAGGGTCCCTTTCCACGTGCCACAGGAATCCTGGGACTCCTATCAAGTTTCACGAGGAGTCAGGCATCGTCTCCTTTGGAGGCACTGATCTCCGTGGACCTCTGGAGTTTTCAAAGGATGTGAGGACTCCGGTCGCGATGAGGTGGGGAACTAGGTCTTTCTCTGTGGTCTCCACAGGGGATTCAGACATCCGTTCATCTTGGGAGATGCAAGACGAGCCTGCATTCAAGTCACTGCAGGGATATCCGGCCTTATTTCGCGCCAGGGCATTGCAGTGTCCATTCCACTTGAGGCCGCAAACTCAGGGTCCCTCTCACATACCTAGAGCTGAGAGAAGCCTCCTCTTGAGGTGCTTGTGGTAAGGTGGTATTCCCCTGGAGTCGAAGTCAGGGACTAACCTCTCATCTCGAGTTGATTTTTGGTCCATGGAGCTCTTTCGTGTTGCTACAGTGACCTCAGGATCCCTCTAGCCTTGAAATAGTATTCTTGGGGTTTCTCTGGAGTGTCATCAAGGAAATCAAGGCTCCTTTCATGTGTGATGTGCAACACGGAATTGCTCTGCACGCAGTGCAGGGGAATCGGGCCTCATCTCGCGGCGAGTGGGAAGTCTCATGGTTTTTCTCAAGTTGCGGCGGGAACCTGGGATATATTCTCGAGTTACGACGGGGATGGCCCTTCCACACACGTGTTTGTTCAGCGACGTCAGGACTCCTGCCTAGTTGCGAGGGACAATTCGGGATTCTCCTCGAGGCTTGGCAGGGCAAGTGGGACGCATCTTCAGCTGAGGCGGGAAACCAAGGGTCCCTTTTCACGTGCCACAGGAATCCTGGGACTCCTATCAAGTTTCACGAGGAGTCAGGCATCGTCTCCTTTGGAGGCACTGATCTCCGCGTACCTCTGGAGTTTTCAAAGGATGTGAGGCCTCTGGTCGCGATGAGGTGGGGAACTAGGTCTTTCTCTGTGGTCTCCACAGGCTATTCAGACATCCTTTCGTCTTGGGAGATGCAAGACGAGCCTGCATTCAAGTCACTGCAGGGATATCCAGCCTTATTCGAGTCAGGGCATCGCGGTCTCCTTTCCACTTGAGGCCGCAAACTCAGGGTCCCTCTCACATACCTAGAGCTGATAGAAGCCTCCTCTTGAGGTGCTTGTGGTAAGGTGGTATTCCTCTGGAGTCGAGGCCAGGGACTAACTTCTCATCTCGAGTTGATTGTTGGTCCTTGGAGCTCATTCCTGTTGCTACAGTGACCTCAGGATCCCTCTAGCCTTGAAACAGTGTTCTTGGGGTTTCTCTGGAGTGCCATCAAGGAAATCAAGGCTCCTTTCATGTGGGATGTGCAACACCGAATTGCTCTGCACGCAGTGCAGGGGAATCGGGCCTCATATCGTGGTGAGGGGGAAGTCTCATGGTTTTTCTCGAGTTGCGGCGGGAACCTGGGGTATATTCTCGAGGTCCGACGGGGATGGCCCTTCCACCCACGTGTTTGTTCAGCGACGTCAGGACTCCTGCCTAGTTGCGAGGGACAACTCGGGAATCTCCTCGAGGCTTGGCAGGGAAATTGGTACGCCTCTCCAGCTGAGGCGGGAGACCAAGGGTCCCTTTCCACGTGCCAAAGGAATCCTGGGACTCCTATCAAGTTTCACGAGGAGTCAGGCATCGTCTCCTTTGGAGGCACTGATCTCCGCGTACCTCTGGAATTTTCAAAGAATGTGAGGCCTCAGGTCGCCATGATGTGGGGAACTAGGTCTTTCTCTGTGGTCTCCAGAGGGGATTCAGACATCCTTTCGTCTTGGGAGATGCAAGACGAGCCTGCATTCAAGTCACTGCAGGGATATCCGGCCTTATTTCGAGTCAGGGCATCGCGGTGTCCATTCCACTTGAGGCCGCATACTCAGGGTCCCTCTCACATACCTAGAGCTGAGAGAAGCCTCCTCTTGAGGTGCTTGTGGTAAGGTGGTATACCTCTGGAGTCGAAGCCAGGGACTAACCTCTCATCTCGAGTTGAGTTTTGGTCCACGGAGCTCTTTCGTCTTGCTACATTGACCTCAGGATCCCTCAACCTTGAAACAGTGTTCTTGGGGTTTCTCTGGAGTGCCATCAAGGAAATCAAGGCTCCTTTCATGTGTGATGTGCAACACGGAATTGCTCTGCAGGCAGTGCAGGGTATCGGACCTCATTTTGCGGCGAGGGGGAAGTCTAATGGTTTTTCTCGAGTTGCGATGGTAACCTGGGGTATATTCTCGAGTTACGACGGGGATGGCCCTTCCACCCACGGGTTTGTTCAGCGACGTCAGGACTCCTGCCTAGTTGCGAGGGACAACTCGGGATTCTCCTCGAGGCTTGGCAGGGCAATTGGGACGCCTCTCCAGCTGAGGCGGGAGACCAAGGGTCCCTTTCCACGTGCCACAGGAATCCTGGGACTCCTATCAAGTTTCACGAGGAGTCAGGCATCGTCTCCTTTGGAGGCACTGATCTCCACGTACCTCTGGAGTTTTCAAGGGATGTGAGGCCTCCGGTCGCGATGAGGTGGGGAACTAGGTCTTTCTCTGTGGTCTCCACAGGGGATTCAGACATCCTTTCATCTTGGGAGGTGCAAGACGAGCCTGCGTTCAAGTCACTGCAGGGATATCCGGCCTTATTTCGAGTCAGGGCATCGCGGTGTCCATTCCACTTGAGGCCGCAAACTCAGGGTCCCTCTCACATACCTAGAGCTGAGAGAAGCCTCCTCTTGAGGTGCTTGTGGTGAGGTGGTATTGCTCTGGAGTAGAAGCCAGGGACTAACCTCTCATCTCGAGTTGATTTTTGGTCCACGGAGCTCTTTCGTGTTGCTACTGTGACCTCAGGATCCCTCTAGCCTTGAAACAGTGTTCTTGGGGTTTCTCTGGAGTGCCACCAAGGAAATCAAGGCTCCTTTCATGTGTGATGTGCAACACGGAATTGCTCTGCACGCAGTGCAGGGGAATCGGGCGTCATATCGCGGCGAGGGAAAGTCTCATGGTTTTTCTCGAGTTGCGCCGGGAACCTGGGGTATATTCTCGAGTTACGACGGGGATGGCCCTTCCACACACGTGTTTGTTCAGCGACGTCAGGACTCCTGCCTAGTTGCGAGGGACAACTCGGGATTCTCCTCGAGGCTTGGCAGGGCAATTAGGCCGCCTCTCCAGCTGAGGCGGGAGACCAAGGGTCCCTTTCCACGTGCCACAGGAATCCTGGGACTCCTATCAAGTTTCACGAGGAGTCAGGCATCGTCTCCTTTGGAGGCACTGATCTCCGCGTACCTCTGGAGTTTTCAAAGGATGTGAGGCCTCCGGTCGCGATGAGGTGGGGAACTAGGTCTTTCTCTGTGGTCTCCACATGGGATTCAGACATCCTTTCGTCTTGGGAGATGCAAGACGAGCCTGCATTCAAGTCACTGCAGGAATATCCGGCCTTATTTCGCGTCAGGGCATCGCGGTGTCCATTCCACTTGAGGCCGCAAACTCAGGGTCCCTCTCACATACCTAGAGCTGAGAGAAGCCTCCTCTTGAGGTGCTTGTGGTAAGGTGGTATTCCTCTGGAGTCGAAGCCAGGGACTAACCTCTCATCTCGAGTTGATTTTTGGTCCACGGAGCCCTTTCATGTTGCTACAGTGACCTCAGGATCCCTCTAGCCTTGAAACAGTGTTCTTGGGGTTTCTCTGGAGTGCCATCAAGGAAATCAAGGCTCCTTTCATGTGTGATGTGCAACACGGAATTGCTCTGCACGCAGTGCAGGGGAATCGGGCCTCATCTCGCGGCGAGTGGGAAGTCTCATGGTTTTTCTCAAGTTGCGGCGGGAACCTGGGATATATTCTCGAGTTACGACGGGGATGGCCCTTCCACACACGTGTTTGTTCAGCGACGTCAGGACTCCTGCCTAGTTGCGAGGGACAATTCGGGATTCTCCTCGAGGCTTGGCAGGGCAAGTGGGACGCATCTTCAGCTGAGGCGGGAAACCAAGGGTCCCTTTTCACGTGCCACAGGAATCCTGGGACTCCTATCAAGTTTCACGAGGAGTCAGGCATCGTCTCCTTTGGAGGCACTGATCTCCGCGTACCTCTGGAGTTTTCAAAGGATGTGAGGCCTCTGGTCGCGATGAGGTGGGGAACTAGGTCTTTCTCTGTGGTCTCCACAGGCTATTCAGACATCCTTTCGTCTTGGGAGATGCAAGACGAGCCTGCATTCAAGTCACTGCAGGGATATCCAGCCTTATTCGAGTCAGGGCATCGCGGTCTCCTTTCCACTTGAGGCCGCAAACTCAGGGTCCCTCTCACATACCTAGAGCTGATAGAAGCCTCCTCTTGAGGTGCTTGTGGTAAGGTGGTATTCCTCTGGAGTCGAGGCCAGGGACTAACTTCTCATCTCGAGTTGATTGTTGGTCCTTGGAGCTCATTCCTGTTGCTACAGTGACCTCAGGATCCCTCTAGCCTTGAAACAGTGTTCTTGGGGTTTCTCTGGAGTGCCATCAAGGAAATCAAGGCTCCTTTCATGTGGGATGTGCAACACCGAATTGCTCTGCACGCAGTGCAGGGGAATCGGGCCTCATATCGTGGTGAGGGGGAAGTCTCATGGTTTTTCTCGAGTTGCGGCGGGAACCTGGGGTATATTCTCGAGGTCCGACGGGGATGGCCCTTCCACCCACGTGTTTGTTCAGCGACGTCAGGACTCCTGCCTAGTTGCGAGGGACAACTCGGGAATCTCCTCGAGGCTTGGCAGGGAAATTGGTACGCCTCTCCAGCTGAGGCGGGAGACCAAGGGTCCCTTTCCACGTGCCAAAGGAATCCTGGGACTCCTATCAAGTTTCACGAGGAGTCAGGCATCGTCTCCTTTGGAGGCACTGATCTCCGCGTACCTCTGGAATTTTCAAAGAATGTGAGGCCTCAGGTCGCCATGATGTGGGGAACTAGGTCTTTCTCTGTGGTCTCCACAGGGGATTCAGACATCCTTTCGTCTTGGGAGATGCAAGACGAGCCTGCATTCAAGTCACTGCAGGGATATCCGGCCTTATTTCGAGTCAGGGCATCGCGGTCTCCATTCCACTTGAGGCCGCATACTCAGGGTCCCTCTCACATACCTAGAGCTGAGAGAAGCCTCCTCTTGAGGTGCTTGTGGTAAGGTGGTATACCTCTGGAGTCGAAGCCAGGGACTAACCTCTCATCTCGAGTTGAGTTTTGGTCCACGGAGCTCTTTCGTCTTGCTACATTGACCTCAGGATCCCTCAACCTTGAAACAGTGTTCTTGGGGTTTCTCTGGAGTGCCATCAAGGAAATCAAGGCTCCTTTCATGTGTGATGTGCAACACGGAATTGCTCTGCAGGCAGTGCAGGGTATCGGACCTCATTTTGCGGCGAGGGGGAAGTCTAATGGTTTTTCTCGAGTTGCGATGGTAACCTGGGGTATATTCTCGAGTTACGACGGGGATGGCCCTTCCACCCACGGGTTTGTTCAGCGACGTCAGGACTCCTGCCTAGTTGCGAGGGACAACTCGGGATTCTCCTCGAGGCTTGGCAGGGCAATTGGGACGCCTCTCCAGCTGAGGCGGGAGACCAAGGGTCCCTTTCCACGTGCCACAGGAATCCTGGGACTCCTATCAAGTTTCACGAGGAGTCAGGCATCGTCTCCTTTGGAGGCACTGATCTCCACGTACCTCTGGAGTTTTCAAGGGATGTGAGGCCTCCGGTCGCGATGAGGTGGGGAACTAGGTCTTTCTCTGTGGTCTCCACAGGGGATTCAGACATCCTTTCATCTTGGGAGGTGCAAGACGAGCCTGCGTTCAAGTCACTGCAGGGATATCCGGCCTTATTTCGAGTCAGGGCATCGCGGTGTCCATTCCACTTGAGGCCGCAAACTCAGGGTCCCTCTCACATACCTAGAGCTGAGAGAAGCCTCCTCTTGAGGTGCTTGTGGTGAGGTGGTATTGCTCTGGAGTAGAAGCCAGGGACTAACCTCTCATCTCGAGTTGATTTTTGGTCCACGGAGCTCTTTCGTGTTGCTACTGTGACCTCAGGATCCCTCTAGCCTTGAAACAGTGTTCTTGGGGTTTCTCTGGAGTGCCACCAAGGAAATCAAGGCTCCTTTCATGTGTGATGTGCAACACGGAATTGCTCTGCACGCAGTGCAGGGGAATCGGGCGTCATATCGCGGCGAGGGAAAGTCTCATGGTTTTTCTCGAGTTGCGCCGGGAACCTGGGGTATATTCTCGAGTTACGACGGGGATGGCCCTTCCACACACGTGTTTGTTCAGCGACGTCAGGACTCCTGCCTAGTTGCGAGGGACAACTCGGGATTCTCCTCGAGGCTTGGCAGGGCAATTAGGCCGCCTCTCCAGCTGAGGCGGGAGACCAAGGGTCCCTTTCCACGTGCCACAGGAATCCTGGGACTCCTATCAAGTTTCACGAGGAGTCAGGCATCGTCTCCTTTGGAGGCACTGATCTCCGCGTACCTCTGGAGTTTTCAAAGGATGTGAGGCCTCCGGTCGCGATGAGGTGGGGAACTAGGTCTTTCTCTGTGGTCTCCACATGGGATTCAGACATCCTTTCGTCTTGGGAGATGCAAGACGAGCCTGCATTCAAGTCACTGCAGGAATATCCGGCCTTATTTCGCGTCAGGGCATCGCGGTGTCCATTCCACTTGAGGCCGCAAACTCAGGGTCCCTCTCACATACCTAGAGCTGAGAGAAGCCTCCTCTTGAGGTGCTTGTGGTAAGGTGGTATTCCTCTGGAGTCGAAGCCAGGGACTAACCTCTCATCTCGAGTTGATTTTTGGTCCACGGAGCCCTTTCATGTTGCTACAGTGACCTCAGGATCCCTCTAGCCTTGAAACAGTGTTCTTGGGGTTTCTCTGGAGTGCCATCAAGGAAATCAAGGCTCCTTTCATGTGTGATGTGCAACACGGAATTGCTCTGCACGCAGTGCAGGGTAATCGGGCCTCATCTCGCGGCGAGGGGGAAGTCTCATGGTTTTTCTCGAGTTGCGGCGGGAACCTGGGGTATATTCTCGAGTTATGACGGAGATGGCCCTTCCACCCACGTGTTTGTTCAGCGACGACAGACTCCTGCCTAATTGCAAGGGACAACTCGGGATTCTCCTCGAGGCTTGGCAGGGCAATTGGGACGCCTCTCCAGCTGAGGCGGGAGACCAAGGGTTCCTTTCCACGTGCCACAGGAATCTGGGACTCCTATCAAGTTTCACGAGGAGTCAGGCATCGTCTCCTTTGGAGGCACTGATCTCCGTGTACCTCTGAAGTTTTCTAAGGATGTTAGGCCTCCGGTCGCGATGAGGTGGGGAACTTGGTCTTTCTCTGTGGTCTCCACAGGGGATTCAGACATCCTTTCGTCTTCGGAGATGCAAGACGAGCCTGCATTCAAGTCACTGCAGGGATATCCGGCCTTATTTCGAGTCAGGGCATCGCGGTGTCCATTCCACTTGAGGCCGCAAACTCAGGGTCCCTCTCACATACCTAGAGCTAAGAGAAGCCTCCTCTTGAGGTGCTTGTGGTAAGGTGGTATTCCTCTGGAGTCGAAGCCAGGGACTAACCTCTCATCTCGAGTTGATTTTTGGTCCACGGAGCTCTTTCGTGTTGTTACAGTGACCTCACGATCCCTCTAGCCTTGAAACAGTGTTGTTGGGGTTTCTCTGGAGTGCCATCAAGGAAATCAAGGCTCCTTTCATGTGTGATGTGCAACACGGAATTGCTCTGCACGCAGTGCAGGGTATCGGGCCTCATTTTGCAGCGAGGGGGAAGTCTCATGGTTTTTCTCGAGTTGCGAATGGAACCTGGGGTATATTCTCGAATTACGACGGGGATGGCCCTTTCACCCACGTGTTTGTTCAGCGACGACAGACTCCTGCCTAATTGCAAGGGACAACTCGGGATTCTCCTCGAGGCTTGGCAGGGCAATTGGGACGCCTCTCCAGCTGAGCCGGGGGACCAAGTTTCCCTTTTCACGTGCCACAGGAATCCTGGGACTCCTATCATGTTTCAGAGGAGTCAGGCATCGTCTCCTTTGGAGGCACTGATCTCCGCGTACCTCTGGAGTTTTCAAAGGATGTGAGGCCTCCGGTCGCGATGAGGTGGGGAACTAGGTCTTTCTCTGTGGTCTCCACAGGGGATTCAGACATCCTTTCATATTGGGAGATGCAAGACGAGCCTGCATTCAAGTCACTGCAGGGATATCCGGCCTTATTTCGAGTCAGGGCATCGCGGTCTCCATTCCACTTGAGGCTGCAAACTCAGGGTCCCTCTCACATACCTAGAGCTGAGAGAAGCCTCCTCTTGAGGTGCTTGTGGTAAGGTGGTATTCCTCTGGAGTCGAAGCCAGGGACTAACCTCTCATCTCGAGTTGATTTTTGGTCCACGGAGCCCTTTCATGTTGCTACAGTGACCTCAGGATCCCTCTAGCCTTGTAACAGTGTTCTTGGGGTTTCTCTGGAGTGCCATCAAGGAAATCAAGGCTCCTTTCATGTGTGATGTGCAACACGGAATTGCTCTGCACGCAGTGCAGGGTAATCGGGCCTCATCTCGCGGCGAGGGGGAAGTCTCATGGTTTTTCTCGAGTTGCGGCGGGAACCTGGGGTATATTCTCGAGTTATGACGGAGATGGCCCTTCCACCCACGTGGTTGTTCAGCGACGACAGACTCCTGCCTAATTGCAAGGGACAACTCGGGATTCTCCTCGAGGCTTGGCAGGGCAATTGGGACGCCTCTCCAGCTGAGGCGGGAGACCAAGGGTTCCTTTCCACGTGCCACAGGAATCTGGGATTCCTATCAAGTTTCACGAGGAGTCAGGCATCGTCTCCTTTGGAGGCACTGATCTCCGTGTACCTCTGAAGTTTTCTAAGGATGTTAGGCCTCCGGTCGCGATGAGGTGGGGAACTTGGTCTTTCTCTGTGGTCTCCACAGGGGATTCAGACATCCTTTCGTCTTCGGAGATGCAAGACGAGCCTGCATTCAAGTCACTGCAGGGATATCCGGCCTTATTTCGAGTCAGGGCATCGCGGTGTCCATTCCACTTGAGGCCGCAAACTCAGGGTCCCTCTCACATACCTAGAGCTAAGAGAAGCCTCCTCTTGAGGTGCTTGTGGTAAGGTGGTATTCCTCTGGAGTCGAAGCCAGGGACTAACCTCTCATCTCGAGTTGATTTTTGGTCCACGGAGCTCTTTCGTGTTGTTACAGTGACCTCACGATCCCTCTAGCCTTGAAACAGTGTTCTTGGGGTTTCTCTGGAGTGCCATCAAGGAAATCAAGGCTCCTTTCATGTGTGATGTGCAACACGGAATTGCTCTGCACGCAGTGCAGGGTATCGGGCCTCATTTTGCAGCGAGGGGGAAGTCTCATGGTTTTTCTCGAGTTGCGAATGGAACCTGGAGTATATTCTCGAATTACGACGGGGATGGCCCTTTCACCCACGTGTTTGTTCAGCGACGACAGACTCCTGCCTAATTGCAAGGGACAACTCGGGATTCTCCTCGAGGCTTGGCAGGGCAATTGGGACGCCTCTCCAGCTGAGGCGGGAGACCAAGGGTCCCTTTCCACGTGCCACAGGAATCCTGGGACTCCTATCAAGTTTCACGAGGAGTCAGGCATCGTCTCCTTTGGAGGCACTGATCTCCGTGGACGTCTGGAGTTTTCAAAGGATGTGAGGCCTCCGGTCGCGATGAGGTGGGGAACTAGGTCTTTCTCTGTGGTCTCCACAGGGGATTCAGACATCCGTTCATCATGGGAGATGCAAGACGAGCCTGCATTCAAGTCACTGCAGGGATATCCGGCCTTATTTCGCGCCAGGGCATTGCAGTGTCCATTACACTTGAGGCCGCAAACTCAGGGTCCCTCTCACATACCTAGAGCTGAGAGAAGCCTCCTCTTGAGGTGCTTGTGGTAAGGTGGTATTCCCCTGGAGTCGAAGCCAGGGACTAACCTCTCATCTCGAGTTGATTTTTGGTCCACGGAGCTCTTTCGTGTTGCTACAGTGAACTCAGGATCCCTCTAGCCTTGAAATAGTATTCTTGGGGTTTCTCTGGAGTGCCATCAAGGAAATCAAGGCTCCTTTCATGTGTGATGTGCAACACGGAATTGCTCTGCACGCAGTGCAGGGGAATCAGGCCTCATCTCGCGGCGAGGGGGAAGTCTCATGGTTTTTCTCCAGTTGCGGCGGGAACCTGGGGTATATTCTCGAGTTACGACGGGGATGGCCCTTCCACCCACGTGTTTGTTCAGCGACGTCAGGACTCCTGCCTAGTTGCGAGGGACAACTCGGGATTCTCCTCGAGGCTTGGCAGGGCAATTGGGACGCCTCTTCAGCTGAGGCGGGAAACCAAGGGTCCCTTTTCACGTGCCACAGGAATCCTGGGACTCCTATCAAGTTTCACGAGGAGTCAGGCATCGTCTCCTTTGGAGGCACTGATCTCCGCGTACCTCTGGAGTTTTCAAAGGATGTGAGGCCTCCGGTCGCGATGAGGTGGGTAACTAGGTCTCTCTCTGTGGTCTCCATAGGGGATTCAGACATCCTTTCGTCTTGGGAGATGCAAGACGAGCCTGCATTCAAGTCACTGCAGGGATATCCAGCCTTATTCGAGTCAGGGCATCGCGGTCTCCTTTCCACTTGAGGCCGCAAACTCAGGGTCCCTCTCACATACCTAGAGCTGATAGAAGCCTCCTCTTGAGGTGCTTGTGGTAAGGTGGTATTCCTCTGGAGTCGAGGCCAGGGACTAACTTCTCATCTCGAGTTGATTGTTGGTCCTTGGAGCTCATTCCTGTTGCTACAGTGACCTCAGGATCCCTCTAGCCTTGAAACAGTGTTCTTGGGGTTTCTCTGGAGTGCCATTAAGGAAATCAAGGCTCCTTCCATGTGGGATGTGCAACACCGAATTGCTCTGCACACAGTGCAGGGGAATCGGGCCTCATATCGTGGTGAGGGGGAAGTCTCATGGTTTTTCTCGAGTTGCGGCGGGAACCTGGGGTATATTCTCGAGGTCCGACGGGGATGGCCCTTCCACCCACGTGTTTGTTCAGCGACGTCAGGACTCCTGCCTGGTTGCGAGGGACAACTCGGGAATCTCCTCGAGGCTTGGCAGGGAAATTGGGACGCCTCTCCAGCTGAGGCGGGAGACCAAGGGTCCCTTTCCACGTGCCACAGGAATCCTGGGACTCCTCTCAAGTTTCACGAGGAGTCAGGCATCGTCTCCTTTGGAGGCACTGATCTCCGCGTACCTCTGGAATTTTCAAAGAATGTGAGGCCTCCGGTCGCCATGATGTGGGGAACTAGGTCTTTCTCTGTGGTCTCCACAGGGGATTCAGACATCCTTTCGTCTTGGGAGATGCAAGACGAGCCTGCATTCAAGTCACTGCAGGGATATCCGGCCTTATTTCGAGTCAGGGCATCGCGGTCTCCATTCCACTTGAGGCCGCATACTCAGGGTCCCTCTCACATACCTAGAGCTGAGAGAAGCCTCCTCTTGAGGTGCTTGTGGTAAGGTGGTATACCTCTGGAGTCGAAGCCAGGGACTAACCTCTCATCTCGAGTTGAGTTTTGGTCCACGGAGCTCTTTCGTCTTGCTACATTGACCTCAGGATCCCTCAACCTTAAAACAGTGTTCTTGGGGTTTCTCTGGAGTGCCATCAAGGAAATCAAGGCTCCTTTCATGTGTGATGTGCAACACAGAATTGCTCTGCACGCAGTGCAGGGTATCGGACCTCATTTTGCGGCGAGGGGGTAGTCTAATGGTTTTTCTCAAGTTGCGATGGTAACCTGGGGTATATTCTCGAGTTACGACGGGGATGGCCCTTCCACCCACGGGTTTGTTCAGCGACGTCAGGACTCCTGCCTAGTTGCGAGGGACAACTCGGGATTCTCCTCGAGGCTTGGCAGGGCAATTGGGACGCCTCTCCAGCTGAGGCGGGAGACCAAGGGTCCCTTTCCACGTGCCACAGGAATCCTGGGACTCCGATCAAGTTTCACGAGGAGTCAGGCATCGTCTCTTTTGGAGGCACTGATCTCCGCGTACCTCTGGAATTTTCAAGGGATGTGAGGCCTCCGGTCGCCATGAGGTGGGGAACTAGGTCTTTCTCTGTGGTCTCCATAGGGGATTCAGACATCCTTTCGTCTTGGGAGATGCAAGACGAGCCTGCATTCAAGTCACTGCAGGGATATCCGGCCTTATTTCGAGTCAGGGCATCGCAGTGTCCATTCCACTTGAGGCCGCAAAATCAGGGTCCCTCTCACATACTTAGAGCTGAGAGAAGCCTCCTCTTGAGGTGCTTGTGGTAAGGTCGTATTCCTCTGGAGTCGAAGCCAGGGACTAACCTCTCATCTCGAGTTGATTTTTGGTCCACGGAGCTTTTTCGTGTTGCTACAGTGACCTCAGGATCCCTCTAGCCTTGAAACAGTGTTCTTGGGGTTTCTCTGGAGTGCCATCAAGGAAATCAAGGCTCCTTTCAAGTGTGATGTGCAACACGGAATTGCTCTGCACGCAGTGTCGGGGAATCGGGCCTCATCTCGCGGCGAGGGGGAAGTCTCATGGTTTTTCTCGAGTTGTGGCGGGAACCTGGGGTATATTCTCGAGTTACGACGAGGATGGCCCTTCCACACACGTGTTTCTTCAGCGACGTCAGGACTCCTGCCTAGTTGCGAGGGACAACTCGGGATTCTCCTCGAGGCTTGGCAGGGCAATTGGGACGCCTCTCCAGCTGAGGCAGGAGACCAAGTGTCCCTTTCCACGTGTCACAGGAATCCTGGGACTCCTATCAAGTTTCACTAGGAGTCAGGCATCGTCTCCTTTGGAGGCACTGATCTCCGCGTACCTCTGGAGTTTTCAAAGGATGTGAGGCCTCTGGTCGCGATGAGGTGGGGAACTAGGTCTTTCTCTGTGGTCTCCACAGGGGATTCAGACATCCTTTCGTCTTGGGAGATGCAAGACGAGCCTGCATTCAAGTCACTGCAAGGATATCCAGCCTTATTTCGAGCCAGGGCATCGCGGTGTCCATTCCACTTGAGGCCGCAAACTCAGGGTCCCTCTCACATACCTAGAGCTGAGAGAAGCCTCCTCTTGAGGTGCTTGTGGTAAGGTGGTATTTCTCTGGAGTCGAAGCCAGGGACTAACCTCTCATCTCGAGTTGATTTTTGGTCCACCGAGCTCTTTCATGTTGCTACAGTGACCTCCGGATCCCTCTAGCCTTGAAACAGTGTTCTTGGGGTTTCTCTGGAGTGCCATCAAGGAAATCAAGGCTCCTTTCATGTGTGATGTGCAACACGGAATTGCTCTGCACGCAATGCAGGGGAATCGGGCGTCATCTCGCGGCGAGGGGGAAGTCTCATGGTTTTTCTCCAGTTGCGGCGGGAAGCTGGGGTATATTCTCGAGTTACGACGGGGATGGCCCTTCCACCCACGTGTTTGTTCAGCGACGTCAGGACTCCTGCCTAGTTGCGAAGGACAACTCGCGATTCTCCTCGAGGCTTGGCAGGGCAATTGGGACGCCTCTCCAGCTGAGGCGGGAGACCAAGGGTCCCTTTCCACGTGCCACAGGAATCCTGGGACTCCTATCAAGTTTCACGAGGAGTCAGGCATCGTCTCCTTTGGAGGCACTGATCTCCGCATACCTCTGGAGTTTTCAAAGGATGTGAGGCCTCCGGTCACGATGAGGTGGGGAAATAGGTCTTTCTCTGTGGTCTCCACAGGCGATTCAGGCATCCTTTCGTCTTGGGAGATGAAAGACGAGCTTGCATTTAAGTCACTGCAGGGATATCCGGCCTGATTTCGAGTCAGGGCATAGCGGTCTCCATTCCACTTGAGGCGGCAAACTCAGGGTCCCTCTCACATACATAGAGCTGAGAGAAGCCTCCTCTTGAGGTGCTTGTGGTAAGGTGGTATTCCTCTGGAATCGAAGCCAGGGACTAACCTCTCATCTCGAGTTGATTTTTGGTCCACGGAGCTCTTTCGTGTTACTACAGTGACCTCAGGATCCCTCAACCTTGAAACAGTGTTCTTGGGGTTTCTCTGGAGTGCCATCAAGGAAATCAAGGCTCCTTTCATGTGTGATGTGCAACACGGAATTGCTCTGCACGCAGTGCAGGGGAATCAGGCCTCATCTCGCGGCGAGGGGGAAGTCTCATGGTTTTTCTCGAGTTGCGGCGGGAACCTGGGGTATATTCTCGAGTTACGACGGGGATGGCCCTTCCACCCACGTGTTTGTTCAGCGACGTCAGGACTCCTGCCTAGTTGCGAGGGACAACTCGGGATTCTCCTCGAGGCTTGGCAGGGCAATTGGGACGCCTCTCCAGCTGAGGCGGGAGACCAAGGGATCCTTTCCACGTGCCACAGGAATCCTGGGACTCCTATCAAGTTTCTCGAGGAGTCAGGCATCGTCTCCTTTGGAGGCACTAATCTCCGCGTACCTCTGGAGTTTTCAAAGGATGTGAGGCCTCCGGTGGCCATGAGGTGGGGAACTAGGTCTTTCTCTGTGGTCTCCACAGGGGATTCAGACATCCTTTCGTCTTGGGAGATGCAAGACGAGCCTGCATTCAAGTCACTGCAGGGATATCCGGCCTTATTTCGAGTCAGGGCATCGCGGTGTCCATTCCATTTGAGGCCCCAAACTCAGGGTCCCTCTCACATACATAGAGCTGAGAGAAGCCTCCTCTTGAGGTTCTTGTGGTAAGGTGGTATTCCGCTGGAGTCGAAGCCAGGGACTACCCTCTCATCTCGAGTTGATTTTTGGTCCACAGAGCTCTTTCCTTTTGATACAGTGACTTCAGGATCACTCAACCTTGAAACAGTGTTCTTGGGGTTTCTCTGGAGTGCCTTCAAGGAAATCAAGGCTCCTTTCATGTGTGATGTGCAATACGGAATTGCGCTGCACGCAGTGCAGGGGAATCGGGCCTCATCTCGAGGCGAGGGGGAAGTCTCATGGTTTTTCTCGAGTTGCGGCGGGAACCTGGGGTATATTCTCGAATTACGACGGGGTTGGCCCTTCCACACACGTGTTAGTTCAGCGACGGCAGGACTCCTGCCTAGTTGCGAGGGACAACTCGGGATTCTCCTCGAGGCTTGGCAGGGCAATTGGGACGCCTCTCCAACTGAGGCGGAAGACTAAGGGTCCCTTTCCACGTGCCACAGGAATCCTGGGACTCCTATCAATTTTCACGAGGAGTCAGGCATCGTCTCCTTTGGAGGCACTGATCTCCGCGTACCTCTGGAGTTTTCAAAGGATGTGAGGCCTCGAGTCGCCATGAGGTGGGGAACTAGGTCTTTCTCTGTGGTCTCCACAGGGGATTCAGACATCCTTTCGTCTTGGGAGATGCAAGACGAGCCTGCATTCAAGTCCCTGCAGGGATATCCGACATTATTTCGAGTCAGGGCATCGTGGTGTATATTCCAGTTGAGGCCGCAAACTCAGGGTCCCTCTCACATACCTAGAGCTGAGAGAAGCCTCCTGTTGATGTGCTTGTGGTAAGGTGGTATTCCTCTGGAGTCGAAGCCAGGGACTAACCTCTCATCTCGGGTTGATTTTTGGTCCACGGAGCTCTTTCGTGTTGCTACAGTGACCTCGGGATCCCTCTAGCCTTGAAACAGTGTTCTTGGAGTTTCTCTGGAGTGCCATCAAGGAAATCAAGGCTCCTTTCAAGTGTGATGTGCAACACGGAATTGCTCTGCACGCAGTGCCGGGGAATCGGGCCTCATCTCGCGGCGAGGGGGAAGTCTCATGGTTTTTCTCGAGTTGCGGCGGGAACCTGGGGTATATTCTCGAGTTACGACGAAGATGGCCCTTCCACACACGTGTTTCTTCAGCGACGTCAGGACTCCTGCCTAGTTGCAAGGGACAACTCGGGATTCTCCTCGAGGCTTGGCAGGGCAATTGGGACGCCTCTCCAGCTGAGGCAGGAGACCAAGGGTCCCTTTCCACGTGTCACAGGAATCCTGGGACTCCTATCAAGTTTCACGAGGAGTCAGGCATCGTCTCCTTTGGAGGCACTGATCTCCGCGTACCTCTGGAGTTTTCAAAGGATGTGAGGCCTCTGGTCGCGATGAGGTGGGGAACTAGGTCTTTCTCTGTGGTCTCAACAGGGGATTCAGACATCCTTTCGTCTTTGGAGATGCAACTCGAGCCTGCATTCAAGTCACTGCAAGGATATCCAGCCTTATTTCGAGCCAGGGCATCGCGGTGTCCATTCCACTTGAGGCCGCAAACTCAGGGTCCCTCTCACATACCTAGAGCTGAGAGAAGCCTCCTCTTGAGGTGCTTGTGGTAAGGTGGTATTCCTCTGGAGTCGAAGCCAGGGACTAACCTCTCATCTCGAGTTGATTTTTGGTCCACGGAGCTCTTTCGTGTTGCTACAGTGACCTCACGATCCCTCTAGCCTTGAAACAGTGTTCTTGGGGTTTCTCTGGAGTGCCATCAAGGAAATCAAGGCTCCTTTCATGTGTGATGTGCAACACGGAATTGCTCTGCACGCAGTGCAGGGGAATCGGGCCTCATCTCGCGGCGAGGGGGAAGTCTCATGGTTTTTCTCGAGTTGCGGCGGGAACCTGGGGTATATTCTCGAATTACGACGGGGATGGCCCTTCCACACACTTGTTAGTTCAGCGACGTCAGGACTCCTGCCTAGTTACGAGGGACAACTCGGGATTCTCCTCGAGGCTTGGCAGGGCAATTGGGACGCCTCTCCAGCTGAGGCGGGAGACCAAGGGTCCCTTTTCACGTGCCACAGGAATCCTGGGACTCCTATCAAGTTTCACGAGGAGTCAGGCGTCGTCTCTTTTGGAGGCACTGATCTCCGCGTACCTCTGGAATTTTCAAAGGATGTGAGGCCTCCGGTCGCCATGAGGTGGGGAACTAGGTCTTTCTCTGTGGTCTCCACAGGGGATTCAGACATCCTTTCGTCTTGGGAGATGCAAGACGAGCCTGCATTCAAGTCACTGCAGGGATATCCGGCCTTATTTCGAGTCAGGGCATCGCAGTGTCCATTCCACTTGAGGCCGCAAAATCAGGGTCCCTCTCACATACATAGAGCTGAGAGAAGCCTCCTCTTGAGGTGCTTGTGGTAAGGTGGTATTCCTGTGGAGTCGAAGCCAGGGACTAACCTCTCATCTCGAGTTGATTTTTGGTCCACGGAGCTCTTTCGTGTTGCTACAGTGACCTCACGATCCCTCTAGCCTTGAAACAGTGTTCTTGGGGTTTCTCTGGAGTGCCATCAAGGAAATCAAGGCTCCTTTCATGTGTGATGTGCAACACGGAATTGCTCTGCACGCAGTGCAGGGGAATCAGGCCTCATCTCGCGGCGAGGGGGAAGTCTCATGGTTTTTCTCCAGTTGCGGAGGGAACCTGGGGTATGTTCTCGAGTTACGACGTGGATGGCCCTCCCACCCAGGTGTTTGTTCAGCGACGTCAGGACTCCTGCCTAGTTGCGAGGGACAACTCGGGATTCTCCTCGAGGCTTAGCAGGGCAATTGGGACGCCTCTCCAACTGAGGCGGGAGACGAAGGGTCCCTTTCCACGTGCCACAGCAATCCTGGGACTCCTATCAAGTTTCACGAGGAGTCAGGCATCGTCTCCTTTGGAGGCACTGATCTCTGCGTACCTCTGGAGTTTTCAAAGGATGTGAGGCCTCCGGTCGCCATGAGGTGGGGAACTAGGTCTTTCTCTGTGGTCTCCACAGGGGATTCAGACATCCTTTCGTCTTGGGAGATGCAAGACGAGCCTGCATTCAAGTCACTGCAGGGATATCCGGCCTTATTTCGAGTCAGGGCATCGCGGTCTCCATTCCACTTGAGGCCGCAAACTCAGGGTCCCTCTCACATACCTAGAGCTGCGAGAAGCCTCCTCTTGAGGTGCTTGTGGTAAGGTGGTATTTCTCTGGAGTCGAAGCCAGGGACTAACCTCTCATCTCGAGTTGATTTTTGGTCCACGGAGCTCTTTCGTGTTGCTACAGTGACCTCCGGATCCCTCTAGCCTTGAAACAGTGTTCTTGGGGTTTCTCTGGAGTGCCATCAAGGAAATCAAGGCTCCTTTCATGTGTGATGTGCAACACGGAATTGCGCTGCACGCAGTGCAGGGGAATCGGGCCTCATCTCGAGGCGAGGGGGAAGTCTCATGGTTTTTCTCGAGTTGCGGCGGGAACCTGGGGTATATTCTCGAATTACGACGGGGATGGCCCTTCCACACACGTGTTAGTTCAGCGACGTCAGGACTCTTGCCTAGTTGCGAGGGACAACTCGGGATTCTCCTCGAGGCTTGGCAGGGCAATTGGGACGCCTCTCCAGCTGAGGCGGGAGACCAAGGGTCCCTTTCCACGTGCCACAGGAATCCTGGGACTCCTATCAATTTTCACGAGGAGTCAGGCATCGTCTCCTTTGGAGGCACTGATCTCCGCGTACCTCTGGAGTATTCAAAGGATGTGAGGCCTCCAGTCGCGATGAGGTGCGGAACTAGGTCTTTCTCTGTGGTCTCCACAGGGGATTCAGACATCCTTTCGTCTTGGGAGCTGCAAGACGAGCCTGCATTCAAGTCCCTGCAGGGATATCCGACATTATTTCGAGTCAGGGCATCGCGGTGTATATTCCAGTTGAGGCCGCAAACTCAGGGTCCCTCTCACATACCTAGAGCTGAGAGAAGCCTCCTGTTGATGTGCTTGTGGTAAGGTGGTATTCCTCTGGAGTCGAAGCCAGGAACTAACCTCTCATCTCGAGTTGATTTTTGGTCCACGGAGCTCTTTCGTGTTGCTACAGTGACCTCGGGATCCCTCTAGCCTTGAAACAGTGTTCTTGGGGTTTCTCTGGAGTGCCATCAAGGAAATCAAGGCTCCTTTCAAGTGTGATGTGCAACACGGAATTGCTCTGCACGCAGTGCCGGGGAATCGGGCCTCATCTCGCGGCGAGGGGGAAGTCTCATGGTTTTTCTCGAGTTGCGGCGGGAACCTGGGGTATATTCTCGAGTTACGACGAGGATGGCCCTTCCACACACGTGTTTGTTCAGCGACGTCAGGACTCCTGCCTAGTTGCGAGGGACAACTCGGGATTCTCCTCGAGGCTTGGCAGGGCAATTGGGACGCCTCTCCAGCTGAGGCAGGAGACCAAGGGTCCCTTTCCACGTGTCACAGGAATCCTGGGACTCCTATCAAGTTTCACGAGGAGTCAGGCATCGTCTCCTTTGGAGGCACTGATCTCCGCGTACCTCTGGAGTTTTCAAAGGATGTGAGGCCTCTGGTCGCGATGAGGTTGGGAACTAGGTCTTTCTCTGTGGTCTCCACAGGGGATTCAGACATCCTTTCGTCTTGGGAGATGCAAGACGAGCCTGCATTCAAGTCACTGCAAGGATATCCAGCCTTATTTCGAGCCAGGGCATCGCGGTGTCCATTCCACTTGAGGCCGCAAACTCAGGATCCCTCTCACATACCTAGAGCTGAGAGAAGCCTCCTCTTGAGGTGCTTGTGGTAAGGTGGTATTCCTCTGGAGTCGAAGCCAGGGACTAACCTCTCATCTCGAGTTGATTTTTGGTCCACGGAGCTCTTTCGTGTTACTACAGTGACCTCAGGATCCCTCAACCTTGAAACAGTGTTCTTGGGGTTTCTCTGGAGTGCCATCAAGGAAATCAAGGCTCCTTTCATGTGTGATGTGCAACACGGAATTGCTCTGCACGCAGTGCAGGGGAATCAGGCCTCATCTCGCGGCGAGGGGGAAGTCTCATGGTTTTTCTCGAGTTGCGGCGGGAACCTGGGGTATATTCTCGAGTTACGACGGGGATGGCCCTTCCACCCACGTGTTTGTTCAGCGACGTCAGGACTCCTGCCTAGTTGCGAGGGACAACTCGGGATTCTCCTCGAGGCTTGGCAGGGCAATTGGGAAGCCTCTCCAACTGAGGCGGGAGACCAAGGGATCCTTTCCACGTGCCACAGGAATCCTGGGACTCCTATCAAGTTTCTCGAGGAGTCAGGCATCGTCTCCTTTGGAGGCACTGATCTCCGCGTACCTCTGGAGTTTTCAAAGGATGTGAGGCCTCCGGTCGCCATGAGGTGGGGAACTAGGTCTTTCTCTGTGGTCTCCACAGGGGATTCAGACATCCTTTCGTCTTGGGAGATGCAAGACGAGCCTGCATTCAAGTCACTGCAGGGATATCCGGCCTTATTTCGAGTCAGGGCATCGCGATGTTCATTCCATTTGAGGCCGCAAATTCAGGGTCCCTCTCACATACCTAGAGCTGCGAGAAGCCTCCTCTTGAGGTGCTTGTGGTAAGGTGGTATTTCTCTGGAGTCGAAGCCAGGGACTAACCTCTCATCTCGAGTTGATTTTTGGTCCACGGAGCTCTTTCGTGTTGCTACAGTGACCTCCGGATCCTTCTAGCCTTGCAACAGTGTTCTTGGGGTTTCTCTGGAGTGCCATCAAGGAAATCAAGGCTCCTTTCATGTGTGATGTGCAACACGGAATTGCTCTGCACGCAGTGCAGGGGAATCAGGCCTCATCTCGCGGCGAGGGGGAAGTCTCATGGTTTTTCTCGAGTTGCGGCGGGAACCTGGGGTATATTCTCGAGTTACGATGGGGATGGCCCTTCCACCCACGTGTTTGTTCAGCGACGTCAGGACTCCTGCCTAGTTACGAGGGACAACTCGGGATTCTCCTCGAGGCTTGGCAGGGAAATTTGAACGCCTCTCCAGCTGAGGCGGGAGACCAAGGGTCCCTTTCCACGTGCCACAGGAATCCTGGGACTCCTATCAAGTTTCACGAGGAGTCAGGCATCGTCTCCTTTGGAGGCACTGATCTCCGCGTACCTCTGGAGTTTTCAAAGGATGTGAGGCCTCCGGTCGCGATGAGGTGGGGAACTAGGTCTTTCTCTGTGGTCTCCACAGGGGATTCAGACATCCTTTCGTCTTGGGAGATGCAAGACGAGCCTGCATTCAAGTCACTGCAGGGATATCCGGCCTTATTTCGAGTCAGGGCATCGCGGTCTCCATTCCACTTCAGGCCCCAAACTCAGGGTCCCTCTCACATACATAGAGCTAAGAGAAGCCTCCTCTTGAGGTGCTTGTGGTAAGGTGGTATTCCGCTGGAATCGAAGCCAGAGACTAACCTCTCATCTCGAGTTGATTTTTGGTCCACAGAGCTCTTTCCTTTTGATACAGTGACTTCAGGATCACTCAACCTTGAAACAGTGTTCTTGGGGTTTCTCTGGAGTGCCTTCAAGGAAATTAAGGCTCCTTTCATGTGTGATGTGCAACACGGAATTGCTCTGCACGCAGTGCAGGGTATCGGACCTCATTTTGCGGCGAGGGGGAAGTCTAATGGTTTTTCTCGAGTTGGAATGGTAACCTGGGGTATATTCTCGAGTTACGACGGGGATGGCCCTTCCACCCACGTGTTTGTTCAGCGACGTCAGGACTCCTGCCTAGTTGCGAGGGACAACTCGGGATTCTCCTCGAGGCTTGGCAGGGCAATTGGGACGCCTCTCCAGCTGAGGCGGGAGACCAAGTGTCCCTTTGCACGTGCCACAGGAATTCTGGGACTCCTATCAAGTTTCACGAGGAGTCAGGCATCGTCTCCTTTGGAGGCACTGATCTCCGCGTACCTCTGGAGTTTTCAAAGGATGTGAGGCCTCCGGTCGTGATGAGGTGGGGAACTAGGTCTTTCTCTGTGGTCTCCACAGGGGATTCAGACATCCTTTCGTCTTGGGAGATACAAGACGAGCCTGCATTCAAGTCACTGCAGGGATATCCGGCCTTATTTCGAGTCAGGGCATCGCGGTCTCCATTCCACTTGAGGCCGCAAACTCAGGGTCCCACTCACATACCTAGAGCTGAGAGAAGCCTCCTCTTGAGGTGCTTGTGGTAAGGTGGTATTCCTCTGGAGTCGAAGCCAGGGACTAACCTCTCATCTCGAGTTGATTTTTGGTTCACGGAGCTCTTTCGTGTTGCTACAGTGACCTCAGGATCCCTCAACCTTGAAACAGTGTTCTTGGGGTTTCTCTGGAGTGCCATCATGGAAATCAAGGCTTCTTTCATGTGTGATGTGCAACACGGAATTGCTCTGCACGCAGTGCGGGGAAATCGGGCCTCATCTCGCGGCGAGGGGGAAGTCTCATGGTTTTTCTCGAGTTGCGGCGGGAACCTCGGGTATATTCTCGAGTTACGACGGGGATGGCCCTTCCACCCAGGTGTTTGTTCAGCGACGTCAGGACTCCTGCCTAGTTGCGAGGGACAACTCGGGATTCTCCTCGAGGCTTGGCAGGGCAATTGGGACGCCTCTCCAACTGAGGCGGGAGACCAAGGGATCCTTTCCACGTGCCACAGGAATCCTGGGACTCCTATCAAGTTTCTCGAGGAGTCAGGCATCGTCTCCTTTGGAGGCACTGATCTCCGCGTACCTCTGGAGTTTTCAAAGGATGTGAGGCCTCCGGTCGCCATGAGGTGGGGAACTAGGTCTTTCTCTGTGGTCTCCACAGGGGATTCAGACATCCTTTCGTCTTGGGAGATGCAAGACGAGCCTGCATTCAAGTCACTGCAGGGATATCCGGCCTTATTTCGAGTCAGGGCATCGCGGTGTTCATTCCAATTGAGGCCGCAAATTCAGGGTCCCTCTCACATACCTAGAGCTGCGAGAAGCCTCCTCTTGAGGTGCTTGTGGTAAGGTGGTATTTCTCTGGAGTCGAAGCCAGGGACTAACCTCTCATCTCGAGTTGATTTTTGGTCCACGGAGCTCTTTCGTGTTGCTACAGTGACCTCCGGATCCTTCTAGCCTTGCAACAGTGTTCTTGGGGTTTCTCTGGAGTGCCATCAAGGAAATCAAGGCTCCTTTCATGTGTGATGTGCAACACGGAATTGCTCTGCACGCAGTGCCGGGGAATCAGGCCTCATCTCGCGGCGAGGGGGAAGTCTCATGGTTTTTCTCGAGTTGCGGCGGGAACCTGGGGTATATTCTCGAGTTACGACGGGGATGGCCCTTCCACACACGTGTTTCTTCAGCGACGTCAGGACTCCTGCCTAGTTGCGAGGGACAACTCGGGATTCTCCTCGAGGCTTGGCAGGGCAATTGGGACGCCTCTCCAGCTGAGGCGGGAGACCAAGGTTCCCTTTCCACGTGCCACAGGAATCCTGGGACTCCTATCAAGTTTCACGAGGAGTCAGGCATCGTCTCCTTTGGAGGCACTGATCTCCGCGTACCTCCGGAGTTTTCAAAGGATGTGAGGCCTCCGGTCGCGATGAGGTGGGGAACTAGGTCTTTCTCTGTGGTCTCCACAGGGGATTCAGACATCCTTTCGTCTTGGGAGATGCAAGACGAGCCTGCATTCAAGTCACTGCAGGGATATCCGGCCTTCTTTCGAGCCAGGGTATCGCGGTGTCCATTCCACTTGAGGCCGCAAAATCAGGGTCCCTCTCACATACCTAGAGCTGAGAGAAGCCTCCTCTTGAGGTGCTTGTGGTAAGGTGGTATTCCTCTGGAGTCGAAGCCAGGGACTAACCTCTCATCTCGAGTTGATTTTTGGTCCACGGAGCTCTTTCGTGTTGCTACAGTGACCTCAGGATCCCTCAACCTTGAAACAGTGTTCTTGGGGTTTCTCTGGAGTGCCACCAAGGAAATCAAGGCTCCTTTCATGTGTGATGTGCAACACGGAATTGCTCTGCACGCAGTGCAGGGTATCGAGCCTTATTTTGCCTCGAGGGTGAAGTCTCAGGGTTTTTCTCGAGTTGCGGCGGGAACCTGTGGTATATTCTCGAGTTACGACGGGGATGGACCTTCTACCCACGTGTTTGTTCAGCCATGTCCGGACTCCTGCCTAGTTGCGAGGGACAACTCGGGATTCTCCACGAGGCTTGGCAGGGCAATTGGGACGCCTCTCCAGCTGAGGCGGGAGACCAAGGGTCCCTTTCCATGTGCCACAGGAATCCTGGGACTCCTATCAAGTTTCACGAGGAGTCAGGCATCGTCTCCTTTGGAGGCACTGATCTCCGCGTACCTCTGGAGTTTTCAAAGGATGAGAGGCGTCCGGTCGCGATGAGGTGGGGAACTAGGTCTTTCTCTGCGGTCTCCACAGGGTATTCAGACATCCGTTCATCTTGGGAGATGCAAAACGAGACTGCATTCAAGTCACTGCAGGGATATCCGGCCTTATTTTGCGTCAGGGCATTGCAGTGTCCATTCCAATGGAGGCCGCAAAGTCAGGGTCCCTCTCACATACCTAGAGCTGAGAGAAGCCTCCTCTTGAGGTGCTTGTGGTAAGGTGGTATTCCCCTGGAGTCGAAGCCAGGGACTAACCTCTCATCTCGAGATGATTTTTGGTCCACGGAGATCTTTGATGTTGCTACAGTGACCTCAGCATCCCTCTAGCCTTGAAACAGTGTTCTTGGGGTTTCTCTGGAGTGCAATCAAGGAAATCAAGGCTCCTTTCATGTGTGATGTGCAACACGGAATTGCTCTGCAAGCAGTGCCGGGGAATCGGGCCTCATCTCGCGGCGAGGGGGAAGTCTCATGGTTTTTCTCGAGTTGCGGCGGGAACCTGGGGTATATTCTCGAGTTACGACAGGGATGGCCCTTCTACCCACGTGTTTGTTCAGCGACGTCAGGACTCC
The DNA here is from genome assembly GCF_910594005.1 of Cervus elaphus. Lineage (NCBI taxonomy): Eukaryota > Metazoa > Chordata > Mammalia > Artiodactyla > Cervidae > Cervus > Cervus elaphus. The sequence continues at coordinate 1,077,584 of NC_057838.1, forward strand.
TGCCTATTTGCGAGGGACAACTCGGGATTCTCCTCGAGGCTTGGCAGGGCAATTGGGACGCCTCTCCAGCTGAGGCGGGAGACCAAGTGTCCCTTTCCACGTGCCACAGGAATCCTGGGACTCCTATCAAGTTTCACGAGGAGTCAGCCATCGTCTCCTTTGGAGGCACTGATCTCCGCGTACCTCTGGAGTTTTCAAAGGATGTGAGGCCTCCGGTCGCGATGAGGTGGGGAACCAGGTCTTTCTCTGTGGTCTCCACAGGGGATTCAGACATCCTTTCGTCTTGGGAGATACAAGACGAGCCTGCATTCAAGTCACTGCAGGGATATCCGGCCTTATTTCGAGTCAGGGCATCACGGTCTCCATTCCACTTGAGGCCGCAAACTCAGGTTCCCTCTCACATACCTAGAGCTGAGAGAAGCCTCCTCTTGAGGTGCTTGTGGTAAGGTGGTATTCCTCTGGAGTCGAAGCCAGGGACTAACCTCTCATCTCGAGTTGATTTTTGGTCCACGGAGCTCTTTCGTGTTGCTACAGTGACCTCAGGATCCCTCAACCTTGAAACAGTGTTCTTGGGGTTTCTCTGGAGTGCCATCAAGGAAATCAAGGCTCCTTTCATGTGTGATGTGCAACACGGAATTGCTCTGCACGCAGTGCGGGGAAATCGGGCCTCATCTCGCGACGAGGGGGAAGTCTCATGGTTTTTCTCGAGTTGCGGCGGGAACCTGGGGTATATTCTCGAGTTACGACGGGGATGGCCCTTCCAACCACGTGTTTGTTCAGCGACGTCAGGACTCCTGCCTAGTTGCGAGGGACAACTCGGGATTCTCCTCGAGGCTTGGCAGGGCAATTGGGACGCCTCTCCAGCTGAGGCGGGAGACCAAGGGTCCCTTTCCACGTGCCACAGGAATCCTGGGACTCCTATCAAGTTTCACGAGGAGTCAGGCATCGTCTCCTTTGGAGGCACTGATCTCCGCGTACCTCTGGAGTTTTCAAAGGATGTGAGGCCTCCAGTCGCGATGAGGTGGGGAACTAGGTCTTTCTCTGTGGTCTCCACAGGGGATTCAGACATCCTTTCGTCTTGGGAGATGCAAGACGAGCCTGCATTCAAGTCACTGCAGGGATATCCGGCCTTCTTTCGAGCCAGGGCATCGCGGTGTCCATTCCACTTGAGGTCGCAAAATCAGGGTCCCTCTCACATACCTAAAGCTGAGAGAAGCCTCCTCTTGAGGTGCTTGTGGTAAGGTGGTATTCCTCTGGAGTCGAAGCCAGGGACTAACCTCTCATCTTGAGATGATTTTTGGTCCACGGAGCTCTTTCGTGTTGCTACAGTGACCTCAGGATCCCTCTAGCCTTGAAACAGTGTTCTTGGGGTTTCTCTGGAGTGCCATCAAGGAAATCAAGGCTCCTTTCATGTGTGATGTGCAACACGGAATTGCTCTGCACTCAGTGCAGGGTATCGGACCTCATCTCGCGGCGAGGGGTAAGTCTAATCGTTTTTCTCGAGTTGCGATGATAACCTGGTGTATATTCTCGAGTTACGACGGGGATGGCCCTTCCACCCACGTGTTTGTTCAGCGACGTCAGACTCCTGCCTAGTTGCGAGGGACAACTCGGGATTCTCCTCGAGGCTTGGCAGGGCAATTGGGACGCCTCTCCAGCTGAGGCGGGAGACCAAGTGTCCCTTTCCACGTTCCACAGGAATCCTGGGACTCCTATCAAGTTTCTCGAGGAGTCAGGCATCGTCTCCTTTGGAGGCACTGATCTCCGCGTACCTCTGGAGTTTTCAAAGGATGTGAGGCCTCCGGTCGCCATGAGGTGGGGAACTAGGTCTTTCTCTGCGGTCTCCACAGGGGATTCAGACATCCTTTCATCTTGGAAGATGCAAGACGAGCCTGCATTCAAGTCACTGCAGGGATATCCGGCCTTATTTTGCGTCAGGGCATCGCAGTGTCCATTCCACTTGAGGCCGCAAAATCAGGGTCCCTCTCACATACCTAGAGCTGAGAGAAGCCACCTCTTGAAGTGCTTGTGGTAAGGTGGTATTCCCCTGGAGTCGAAGCCAGGGACTAACCTCTCATCTCGAGTTGACTTTTGGTCCACGGAGCTCTTTCGTGTTGATACAGTGACCTCAGGATCCCTCTAGCCTTGAAACAGTGTTCTTGGGGTTTCTCTGGAGTGCCATCAAGGAAATCAAGGCTCCTTTCATGTGTGATGTGCAACACGGAATTGCTCTGCACGCAGTGCAAGGTATCGGGCCTTATTTTGCGTCGAGGGTGAAGTCTCAGGGTTCTTCTCGAGTTGCGATGGGAACCTGGGGTATATTCTCGAGTTACGACGGGGATGTCCCTTCCACCCACGTGTTTGTTCAGCCATGTCCGGACTCCTGCCTAGTTGCGAGGGACAACTCGGGATTCTCCTCGAGGCTTGGCAGGGCAATTGGGACGCCTCTCCAGCTGAGGCGGGAGACCAAGGGTCCCTTTCCACGTGCCACAGGAATCCTGGGACTCCTATCAAGTTTCACGAGGAGTCAGGCATCGTCTCCTTTGGAGGCACTGATCTCCGCGTACCTCTGGAGATTTCAAAGGATGTGAGGCCTCCGGTCGCGATGAGGTTGGGAACTAGGTCTTTCTCTGCGGTCTCCACAGGGTATTCAGACATCCGTTCATCTTGGGAGATGCAAAACGAGCCTGCATTCAAGTCACTGCAGGGATATCCGGCCTTATTTTGCGTCAGGGCATTGCAGTGTCCATTCCAATTGAGGCCGCAAAATCAGGGTCCCTCTCACATACATAGAGCTGAGAGAAGCCTCCTCTTGAGGTGCTTGTGGTAAGGTGGTATTCCCCTGGAGTCGAAGCCAGGGACTAACCTCTCATCTCGAGATGATTTTTGGTCCACGGAGCTCTTTGATGTTGCTACAGTGACCTCAGCATCCCTCTAGCCTTGAAACAGTGTTCTTGGGGTTTCTCTGGAGTGCCATCAAGGAAATCAAGGCTCCTTTCATGTGTGATGTGCAACACGGAATTGCTCTGCACGCAGTGCCGGGGAATCGGGCCTCATCTCGCGGCGAGGGGGAAGTCTCATGGTTTTTCTCGAGTTGCGGCGCGAACCTGGGGTATATTCTCGAGTTACGACGGGGATGGCCCTTCCACACACGTGTTTCTTCAGCGACGTCAGACTCCTGCCTAGTTGCGAGGGACAACTCGGGATTCTCCTCGAGGCTTGGCAGGGCAATTGGGACGCCTCTCCAGCTGAGGCGGGAGACCAAGGGTCCCTTTCCACGTGCCACAGGAATCCTGGGACTCCTATCAAGTTTCACGAGGAGTCAGGCATCGTCTCCTTTGGAGGCACTGATCTCCGCGAACCTCTGGAGTTGTCAAAGGATATGAGGCCTCCGGTCGCGATGAGGTGGGGAACTAGGTCTTTCTCTGTGGTCTCCACAGGGTATTCAGACATCCTTTCGTCTTGGGAGATGCAAGACGAGCCTGCATTCAAGTCACTGCAGGGATATCCGGCCTTATTTCGAGTCAGGGCATCGCGGTCTCCATTCCACTTGAGGCCGCAAACTCAGGGTCCCTCTCAAATACCTAGAGTTAAGGGAAGCCTCCTCTTGAGGTGCTTGTGGTAAGGTGGTATTCCTCTGGAGTCGAAGCCAGGGACTAACCTCTCATCTCGAGATGATTTTTGGTCCACGGAGCTCTTTCTTGTTGCTACAGTGACCTCCGGATCCCTCTCGCCTTGAAACAGTGTTCTTGGGGTTTCTCTGGAGTGCCATCAAGGAAATCAAGGCTCCTTTCATGTGTGATGTGCAACACGGAATTGCTCTGCACGCAGTGCAGGGGAATCGGGCCTCATCTCGCGGCGAGGGGGAAGTCTCATGGTTTTTCTCGAGTTGCGGCGGGAACCTGGGGTATATTCTCGAGTTACGACGGGGACGGCCCTTCCACACACGTGTTTGTTCAGCGATGTCAGGACTCCTGCCTAGTTGCGAGGGACAACTCGGGATTCTCCTCGAGGCTTGGCAGGGCAATTGGGACGCCTCTCCAGCTGAGGCGGGAGACCAAGGGTCCCTTTCCACGTGCCACACGAATCCTGGGACTCCTATCAAGTTTCACGAGGAGTCAGGCATCGTCTCCTTTGGAGGCACTGATCTCCGCGTACCTCTGGAGTTTTCAAAGGATGTGAGGCGTCCGGTCGCCATGAGGTGGGGAACTAGGTCTTTCTCTGTGGTCTCCACAGGGGATTCAGACATCCTTTCGTCTTGGGAGATGCAATACGAGCCTGCATTCAAGTCACTGCAGGGATTTCCGGCCTTATTTCGATTCAGGGCATCGCGGTCTCCGTTCCACTTGAGGCCGCAAACTCAGGGTCCCTCTCACATACCTAGAGCTGAGAGAAGCCTCCTCTTGAGGTGCTTGTGGTAAGGTGGTATTCCTCTGGAGTCGAAGCCAGGGACTAACCTCTCATCTCGAGTTGATTTTTGGTCCACGGAGCTCTTTCGTGTTGCTACAGTGATCTCAGGATCCCTCAACCTTGAAACAGTGTTCTTGGGGTTTCTCTGGAGTGCCATCAAGGAAATCAAGGCTCCTTTCATGTGTGATGTGCAACACGGAATTGCTCTGCACGCAGTGCAGGGTATCGGACCTCATTTTGCGGCGAGGGGGAAGTCTAATGGTTTTTCTCGAGTTGCAATGGTAACCCGGGGTATATTCTCGAGTTACGACGGGGATGGCCCTTCCACCCACGTGTTTGTTCAGCGACGTCAGGACTCCTGCCTAGTTGCGAGGGACAACTCGGGATTCTCCTCGAGGCTTGGCAGGGCAATTGGGACGCCTCTCCAGCTGAGCCGGGAGACCAAGTGTTCCTTTGCACGTGCCACAGGAATCCTGGGACTCCTATCAAATTTCACGAGGAGTCAGGCATCGTCTCCTTTGGAGGCACTGATCTCCGCGTACCTCTGGAGTTTTCAAAGGATATGAGGCCTCCGGTCGCGATGAGGTGGGTAACTAGGTCTTTCTCTGTGGTCTCCACAGGGGATTCAGACATCCTTTCGTCTTGGGAGATACAAGACGAGCCTGCATTCAAGTCACTGCAGGGATATCCGGCCTTATTTCGAGTCAGGGCATCGCGGTCTCCATTCCACTTGAGGCCGCAAACTCAGGGTCCCTCTCACATACCTAGAGCTGAGAGAAGCCTCCTCTTGAGGTGCTTGTGGTAAGGTGGTATTCCCCTGGAGTCGAAGCCAGGGACTAACCTCTCATCTCGAGTTGATTTTTCGCTCACGGAGCTCTTTCGTGTTGCTACAGTGACCTCAGGATCCCTCAACCTTGAAACAGTGTTCTTGGGGTTTCTCTGGAGTGCCATCAAGGAAATCAAGGCTCCTTTCATGTGTGATGTGCAACACGGAATTGCTCTGCACGCAGTGCCGGGGAATCGGGCCTCATCTCGCGGCGAGGGGGAAGTCTCATGGTTTTTCTCGAGTTGCGGCGGGAACCTGGGGTATATTCTCGAGTTACGACGGGGATGGCCCTTCCACCCACGTGTTTGTTCAGCGAAGTCAGGACTCCTGCCTAGTTGCGAGGGACAATTCGGGATTCTCCTCGAGGCTTGGCAGGGCAATTGGGACGCCTCTCCAGCTGAGGCGAGAGACCAAGGGTCCCTTTCCACGTGCCACAGGAATCCTGGGACTCCTATCAAGTTTCACGAGGAGTCAGGCATCGTCTCCTTTGGAGGCACTGATCTCCGCGTACCTCTGGAGTTTTCAAAAGATGTGAGGCCTCCGGTCGCGATGAGGTCGGGAACTAGGTCTTTCTCTGTGGTCTCCACAGGGGATTCAGACATCCTTTCGTCTTGGGAGATGCAAGACGAGCCTGCATTCAAGTCACTGCAGGGATATCCGGCCTTATTTCGCGTCAGGGCATCGCGGTCTCCATTCCACTTGAGGCCGCAAAATCAGGGTCCCTCTCGCATACATAGAGCTGAGAGAAGCCTCCTCTTGAGGTGCTTGTGGTAAGGTGGTATTCCTCTGGAGTCGAAGCCAGGGACTAACCTCTCATCTCGAGTTGATTTTTGGTCCACGGAGCTCTTTCGTGTTGCTACAGTGACCTCAGGATCCCTCTAGCCTTGAAACAGTGTTCTTGGGGTTTCTCTGGAGTGCCATCAAGGAAATCAAGGCTCCTTTCATGTGTGATGTGCAACACGAAATTGCTCTGCACTCAGTGCAGGGTATCGGACCTCATTTTGCGGCGAGGGGTAAGTCTAATGGTTTTTCTCGAGTTGCGATGATAACCTGGGGTATATTCTCGAGTTACGACGGGGATGGCCCTTCCACCCACGTGTTTGTTCAGCGACGTCAGACTCCTGCCTAGTTTCGAGGGACAACTCGGGATTCTCCTCGAGGCTTGGCAGGGCAATTGGGACGCCTCTCCAGCTGAGGCGGGAGACCAAGGGTCCCTTTCCACGTGCCACAGGAATCCTGGGACTCCTATCAAGTTTCACGAGGAGTCAGGCATCGTCTCCTTTGGAGGCACTGATCTCCGCGTACCTCTGGAGATTTCAAAGGATGTGAGGCCTCCGGTCGCGATGAGGTTGGGAACTAGGTCTTTCTCTGCGGTCTCCACAGGGTATTCAGACATCCGTTCATCTTGGGAGATGCAAAACGAGCCTGCATTCAAGTCACTGCAGGGATATCCGGCCTTATTTTGCGTCAGGGCATTGCAGTGTCCATTCCACTTGAGGCCGCAAAATCAGGGTCCCTCTCACATAGCTAGAGCTGAGAGAAGCCTCCTCTTGAGGTGCTTGTGGTAAGGTGGTATTCCCCTGGAGTCGAAGCCAGGGACTAACCTCTCATCTCGAGATGATTTTTGGTCCACGGAGCTCTTTGATGTTGCTACAGTGACCTCAGCATCCCTCTAGCCTTGAAACAGTGTTCTTGGGGTTTCTCTGGAGTGCCATCAAGGAAATCAAGGCTCCTTTCATGTGTGATGTGCAACACGGAATTGCTCTGCATGCAGTGCCGGGGAATCGGGCCTCATCTCGCGGCGAGGGGGAAGTCTCATGGTTTTTCTCGAGTTGCGGCGCGAACCTGGGGTATATTCTCGAGTTACGACGGGGATGGCCCTTCCACCCACGTGTTTGTTCAGCGACGTCAGACTCCTGCCTAGTTGCGAGGGACAACTCGGGATTCTCCTCGAGGCTTGTCAGGGCAATTGGGACGCCTCTCCAGCTGAGGCGGTAGAGCAAGGGTCCCTTTCCACGTGCCACAGGAATCCTGGGACTCCTATCAAGTTTCACGAGGAGTCAGGCATCGTCTCCTTTGGAGGCACTGATCTCCGCGAACCTCTGGAGTTGTCAAAGGATATGAGGCCTCCGGTCGTGATGAGGTGGGGAACTAGGTCTTTCCCTGTGGTCTCCACAGGGGATTCAGACATCCTTTCGTCTTGGGAGATGCAAGACGAGCCTGCATTCAAGTCACTGCAGGGATATCCGGCCTGATTTCGAGTCAGGGCATCGCGGTCTCCATTCCACTTGAGGCCGCAAACTCAGGGTCCCTCTCAAATACCTAGAGTTAAGGGAAGCCTCCTCTTGAGGTGCTTGTGGTAAGGTGGTATTCCTCTGGAGTCGAAGCCAGGGACTAACCTCTCATCTCGAGATGATTTTTGGTCCACGGAGCTCTTTCGTGTTGCTACAGTGACCTCCGGATCCCTCTCGCCTTGAAACAGTGTTCTTGGGGTTTCTCTGGAGTGCCATCAAGGAAATCAAGGCTCCTTTCATGTGTGATGTGCAACACGGAATTGCTCTGCACGCAGTGCAGGGGAATCGGGCCTCATCTCGCGGCGAGGGGGAAGTCTCATGGTTTTTCTGGAGTTGCGGCGGGAACCTGGGGTATATTCTCGAGTTACGACAGGGACGGCCCTTCCACACACGTGTTTATTCAGCGATGTCAGGACTCCTGCCTAGTTGCGAGGGACAACTCGGGATTCTCCTCGAGGCTTGGCAGGGCAATTGGGACGCCTCTCCAGCTGAGGCGGGAGACCAAGGGTCCCTTTCCACGTGCCACACGAATCCTGGGACTCCTATCAAGTTTCACGAGGAGTCAGGCATCGTCTCCTTTGGAGGCACTGATCTCCGCGTACCTCTGGAGTTTTCAAAGGATGTGAGGCGTCCGGTCGCCATGAGGTGGGGAACTAGGTCTTTCTCTGTGGTCTCCACAGGGGATTCAGACATCGTTCGTCTTGGGAGATGCAATACGAGCCTGCATTCAAGTCACTGCAGGGATTTCCGGCCTTATTTCGATTCAGGGCATCGCGGTCTCCGTTCCGCTTGAGGCCGCAAACTCAGGGTCCCTCTCACATACCTAGAGCTGAGAGAAGCCTCCTCTTGAGGTGCTTGTGGTAAGGTGGTATTCCTCTGGAGTCGAAGCCAGGGACTAACCTCTCATCTCGAGTTGATTTTTGGTCCACGGAGCTCTTTCGTGTTGCTACAGTGATCTCAGGATCCCTCAACCTTGAAACAGTGTTCTTGGGGTTTCTCAGGAGTGCCATCAAGGAAATCAAGGCTCCTTTCATGTGTGATGTGCAACACGGAATTGCTCTGCACGCAGTGCAGGGTATCGGACCTCATTTTGCGGCGAGGGGGAAGTCTAATGGTTTTTCTCGAGTTGCAATGGTAACCTGGGGTATATTCTCGAGTTACGACGGGGATGACCCTTCCACCCACGTGTTTGTTCAGCGACGTCAGGACTCCTGCCTAGTTGCGAGGGACAACTCGGGATTCTCCTCGAGGCTTGGCAGGGCAATTGGGACGCCTCTCCAGCTGAGGCGGGAGACCAAGTGTCCCTTTGCACGTGCCACAGGAATCCTGGGACTCCTATCAAGTTTCACGAGGAGTCAGGCATCGTCTCCTTTGGAGGCACTGATCTCCGCGTACCTCTGGAGTTTTCAAAGGATATGAGGCCTCCGGTCGCGATGAGGTGGGGAACTAGGTCTTTCTCTGTGGTCTCCACAGGGGATTCAGACATCCTTTCGTCTTGGGAGATACAAGACGAGCCTGCATTCAAGTCACTGCAGGGATATCCGGCCTTATTTCGAGTCAGGGCATCGCGGTCTCCATTCCACTTAAGGCCGCAAACTCAGGGTCCCTCTCACATACCTAGAGCTGAGAGAAGCCTCCTCTTGAGGTGCTTGTGGTAAGGTGGTATTCCTCTGGAGTCGAAGCCAGGGACTAACCTCTCATCTCGAGTTGATTTTTGGTTCACGGAGCTCTTTCGTGTTGCTACAGTGACCTCAGGATCCCTCAACCTTGAAACAGTGTTCTTGGGGTTTCTCTGGAGTGCCATCAAGGAAATCAAGGCTCCTTTCATGTGTGATGTGCAACACGGAATTGCTCTGCACGCAGTGCGGGGAAATCGGGCCTCATCTCGCGGCGAGGGGGAAGTCTCATGGTTTTTCTCGAGTTGCGGCGGGAACCTGGAGTATATTCTCGAGTTACGACGGGGATGGCCCTTCCACCCACTTGTTTGTTCAGCGACGTCAGGACTCCTGCCTAGTTGCGAGGGACAACTCGGGATTCTCCTCGAGGCTTGGCAGGGCAATTGGGACGCCTCTCCAGCTGAGGCGGGAGACCAAGGGTCCCTTTCCATGTGCCACAGGAATCCTGGGACTCCTATCAAGTTTCACGAGGAGTCAGGCATCGTCTCCTTTGGAGGCACTGATCTCCGCGTACCTCTGGAGATTTCAAAGGATGTGAGGCCTCCGGTCGCGATGAGGTTGGGAACTAGGTCTTTCTCTGCGGTCTCCACAGGGTATTCAGACATCCGTTCATCTTGGGAGATGCAAAACGAGCCTGCATTCAAGTCACTGCAGGGATATCCGGCCTTATTTTGCGTCAGGGCATTGCAGTGTCCATTCCAATTGAGGCCGCAAAATCAGGGTCCCTCTCACATACCTAGAGCTGAGAGAAGCCTCCTCTTGAGGTGCTTGTGGTAAGGTGGTATTCCTCTGGAGTCGAAGCCAGGGACTAACCTCTCATCTCGAGTTGATTTTTGGTCCACGGAGCTCTTTCGTGTTGCTACAGTGATCTCAGGATCCCTCAACCTTGAAACAGTGTTCTTGGGGTTTCTCAGGAGTGCCATCAAGGAAATCAAGGCTCCTTTCATGTGTGATGTGCAACACGGAATTGCTCTGCACTCAGTGCAGGGTATCAGACCTCATTTTGCGGCGAGGGGTAAGTCTAATGGTTTTTCTCGAGTTGCGATGATAACCTGGGGTATATTTTCGAGTTACGACGGGGATGGCCCTTCCACCCACGTGTTTGTTCAGCGACGTCAGACTCCTGCCTAGTTGCGAGGGACAACTCGGGATTTTCCTCGAGGCTTGGCAGGGCAATTGGGACGCCTCTCCAGCTGAGGCGGGAGACCAAGGGTCCCTTTCCACGTGCCACAGGAATCCTGGGACTCCTATCAAGTTTCTCAAGGAGTCAGGCATCGTCTCCTTTGGAGGCACTGATCTCCGCGTACCTCTGGAGTTTTCAAAGGATGTGAGGCCTCCGGTCGCGATGAGGTGGGGAACTAGGTCTTTCTCTGCGGTCTCCACAGGGGATTCAGACATCCTTTCATCTTGGAAGATGCAAGACGAGCCTGCATTCAAGTCACTGCAGGGATATCCGGCCTTATTTTGCGTCAGGGCATCGCAGTGTCCATTCCACTTGAGGCCGCAAACTCAGGGTCCCTCTCACATACCTAGAGCTGAGAGAAGCCTCCTCTTGAAGTGCTTGTGGTAAGGTGGTATTTCCCTGGAGTCGAAGCCAGGGACTAACCTCTCATCTCGAGTTGACTTTTGGTCCACGGAGCTCTTTCGTGTTGCTACAGTGACCTCAGGATCCCTCTAGCCTTGAAACAGTGTTCTTGGGGTTTCTCTGGAGTGCCATCAAGGAAATCAAGGCTCCTTTCATGTGTGATGTGCAACACGGAATTGCTCTGCACGCAGTGCAGGGTATCGGGCCTTATTTTGCGTCGAGGGTGAAGTCTCAGGGTTTTTCTCGAGTTGCGATGGGAACCTGGGGTATATTCTCGAGTTACGACGGGGATGTCCCTTCCACACACCTGTTTGTTCAGCGACGTTAAGACTCCTGCCTAGTTGCGAGGGACAACTCGGGATTCTCCTCGAGGCTTGGCAGGGCATTTGGGACGCCTCTCCAGCTGAGGCGGGAGACCAAGGGTCCCTTTCCACGTGCCACAGGAATCCTGGGACTCCTATCAAGTTTCACGAGGATTCAGGCATCGTCTCCTTTGGAGGAACAGATCTCCGCGTACCTCTGGAGTTTTCAAAGGATGTGAGGCCTCCGGTCGCGAAGAGGTGTGGAACTAGGTCTTTCTCTGCGGTCTCCACAGGGTATTCAGACATCCGTTCATCTTGGGAGATGCAAAACGAGCCTGCATTCAAGTCACTGCAGGGATATCCGGCCTTATTTTGCGTCAGGGCATTGCAGTGTCCATTCCAATTGAGGCCGCAAAATCAGGGTCCCTCTCACATACCTAGAGCTGAGAGAAGCCTCCTCTTGAGGTGCTTGTGGTAAGGTGGTATTCCCCTGGAGTCGAAGCCAGGGACTAACCTCTCATCTCGAGTTGATTTTTGGTCCACGGAGCTCTTTGATGTTGCTACAGTGACCTCAGCATCCCTCTAGCCTTGAAACAGTGTTCTTGGGGTTTCTCTGGAGTGCCATCAAGGAAATCAAGGCTCCTTTCATGTGTGATGTGCAACACGGAATTGCTCTGCATGCAGTGCTGGGGAATCGGGCCTCATCTCGCGGCGAGGGGGAAGTCTCATGGTTTTTCTCGAGTTGCGGCGGGAACCTGGGGTATATTCTCGAGTTACGACGGGGATGGCCCTTCCACCCACGTGTTTGTTCAGCGACGTCAGGACTCCTGCCTAGTTGCGAGGGACAACTCGGGATTCTCCTCGAGGCTTGGCAGGGCAATTGGGACGTCTCTCCAGCTGAGGTGGGAGACCAAGGCTCCCTTTCCACGTGCCACAGGAATCCTGGGACTCCAATCAAGTTTCACGAGGAGTCAGGCATCGTCTCCTTTGGAGGCACTGATCTCCGCGTACCTCTGGAGTTTTCAAAGGATGTGAGGCCTCCAGTCGCGATGAGGTGGTGAACTAGGTCTTTCTCTGTGGTCTCCACAGGGGATTCAGACATCCTTTCGTCTTGGGAGATGCAAGACGAGCCTGCATTCAAGTCACTGCAGGGATATCCGGCCTTATTTCGAGTCAGGGCATCGCGGTCTCCATTCCACTTGAGGCCGCAAACTCAGGGTCCCTCTCACATACCTATAGCTGAGAGAAGCCTCCTCTTGAGGTGCTTTTGGTAAGGTGGTATTCCTCTGGAGTCGAAGCCAGGGACTAACCTCTCATCTTGAGATGATTTTTGGTCCACGGAGCTCTTTCGTGTGGCTACAGTGACCTCAGGGTCCCTCTAGCCTTGAAACAGTGTTCTTGGGGATTCTCTGGAGTGCCATCAAGGAAATCAAGGCTCCTTTCATGTGTGATGTGCAACACGGAATTGCTCTGCACGCAGTGCAGGGGAATCGGGCCTCATCTCGCGGCGAGGGGGAAGTCTCATGGTTTTTCTCGAGTTGCGGCGGGAACCTGGGGTATATTCTCGAGTTACGACGGGGATGGCCCTTCCACCCACGGGTTTGTTCAGCGACGTCAGGACTCCTGCCTAGTTGTGAGGGACAACTCAGGATTCTCCTCGAGGCTTGGCAGGGCAATTGGGACGCCTCTCTAGCTGAGGCGGGAGACGAAGGGTCCCTTTCCACGTGCCTCAGGAATCCTGGGACTCCTATCAAGTTTCACGAGGAGTCAGGCATCGTCTCCTTTGGAGGCACTGATCTCCGCGTACCTCTGGAGTTTTCAAAGGATGTGAGGCCTCCGGTCGCAATGAGGTGGGGAACTAGGTCTTTCTCTGTGGTCTCCACAGGGGATTCAGACATCCTTTCGTCTTGGGAGATGCAAGACGAGCCTGCATTCAAGTCACTGCAGGGATATCCGGCCTTATTTCGCGTCAGGGCATCGCGGTTTCCATTCCACTTGAGGCCACAAAATCAGGGTCCCTCTCGCATACATAGAGCTGAGAGAAGCCTCCTCTTGAGGTGCTTGTGGTAAGGTGGCATTCCTCTGGAGTCGAAGCCAGGGACTAACCTCTCATCTCGAGTTGATTTTTGGTCCACGGAGCTCTTTCGTGTTGCTACAGTGACCTCAGGATCCCTCAACCTTGAAACAGTGTTCTTGGGGTTTCTCTGGAGTGCCATCAAGGAAATCAAGGCTCCTTTCATGTGTGATGTGCAACACGGAATTGCTCTGCACTCAGTGCAGGGTATCAGACCTCATTTTGCGGCGAGGGGTAAGTCTAACGGTTTTTCTCGAGTTGCGATGATAACCTGGGGTATATTCTCGAGTTACGACGGGGATGGCCCTTCCACCCACGTGTTTTTTCAGCGACGTCAGACTCCTGCCTAGTTGCGAGGGACAACTCGGGATTCTCCTCGAGGCTTGGCAGGGCAATTGGGACGCCTCTCCAGCTGAGGCGGGAGACCAAGTGTCCCTTTCCACGTGCCACAGGAATCCTGGGACTCCTATCAAGTTTCTCGAGGAGTCAGGCATCGTCTCTTTGGAGGCACTGATCTCCGCGTACCTCTGGAGTTTTCAAAGGATGTGAGGCCTCCGGTCGCCATGAGGTGGGGAACTAGGTCTTTCCCTGCGGTCTCCACAGGGGATTCAGACATCCTTTCATCTTGGAAGATGCAAGACGAGCCTGCATTCAAGTCACTGCAGGGATATCCGGCCTTATTTTGCGTCAGGGCATCGCAGTGTCCATTCCACTTGAGGCCGCAAAATCAGGGTCCCTCTCACATACCTAGAGCTGAGAGAAGCCTCCTCTTGAAGTGCTTGTGGTAAGGTGGTATTCCCCTGGAGTCGAAGCCAGGGACTAACCTCTCATCTCGAGTTGACTTTGGGTCCACGGAGCTCTTTCGTGTTGCTACAGTGACCCCAGGATCCCTCTAGCCTTGAAACAGTGTTCTTGGGGTTTCTCTGGAGTGCCATCAAGGAAATCAAGGCTCCTTTCATGTGTGATGTGCAACACGGAATTGCTCTGCACGCAGTGCAGGGGAATCGGGCCTTATTTTGGGACGAGGGTGAAGTCTCAGGGTTTTTCTCGAGTTGCGATGGGAACCTGGGGTATATTCTCGAGTTACGACGGGGATGTCCCTTCCACCCACGTGTTTGTTCAGCCATGTCCGGACTCCTGCCTAGTTGCGAGGGACAACTCGGGATTCTCCTCGAGGCTTGGCAGGGCAATTGGGACGCCTCTCCACCTGAGGCGGGAGACCAAGGGTCCCTTTCCACGTGCCACAGGAATCCTGGGACTCCTATCAAGTTTCACGAGGAGTCAGGCATCGTCTCCTTTGGAGGCACTGATCTCCGCGTACCTCTGGAGTTTTCAAAGGATGTGAGGCCTCCGGTCGCGATGAGGTGGGGAACTAGGTCTTTCTCTGCGGTCTCCACAGGGTATTCAGACATCCGTTCATCTTGGGAGATGCAAAACGAGCCTGCATTCAAGTCACTGCAGGGATATCCGGCCTTATTTTGTGTCAGGGCATTGCAGTGTCCATTCCAATTGAGGCCGCAAAATCAGGGTCCCTCTCACATACCTAGAGCTGAGAGAAGCCTCCTCTTGAGGTGCTTGTGGTAAGGTGGTATTCCCCTGGAGTCGAAGCCAGGGACTAACCTCTCATCTCGAGTTGATTTTTGGTCCACGGAGCTCTTTCATGTTGCTACAGTGACCTCAGCATCCCTCTAGCCTTGAAACAGTGTTCTTAGGGTTTCTCTGGAGTGCCATCAAGGAAATCAAGGCTCCTTTCATGTGTGATGTGCAACACGGAATTGCTCTGCACGCAGTGCCGGGGAATCAGGCCTCATCTCGCGGCGAGGGGGAAGTCTCATGGTTTTTCTCGAGTTGCGGCGGGAACCTGGGGTATATTCTCGAGTTACGACGGGGATGGCCCTTCCACCCACGTGTTTGTTCAGCGACGTCAGACTCCTGCCTAGTTGCGAGGGACAACTCGGGATTCTCTTCGAGGCTTGGCAGGGCAATTGGGACGCCTCTCCAGCTGTGGCGGGAGACCAAGTGTCCCTTTCCACGTGCCACAGGAATCCTGGGACTCCTATCAAGTTTCTCGAGGAGTCAGGCATCGTCTCCTTTGGAGGCACTGATCTCCGCGTACCTCTGGAGTTTTCAAAGGATGTGAGGCCTCCGGTCGCCATGAGGTGGGGAACTAGGTCTTTCTCTGCGGTCTCCACAGGGGATTCAGACATCCTTTCATCTTGGAAGATGCAAGACGAGCCTGCATTCAAGTCACTGCAGGGATATCCGGCCTTATTTTGCGTCAGGGCATCGCAGTGTCCATTCCACTTGAGGCCGCAAAATCAGGGTCCCTCTCACATACCTAGAGCTGAGAGAACCCTCCTCTTGAAGTGCTTGTGGTAAGGTGGTATTCCCCTGGAGTCGAAGCCAGGGACTAACCTCTCATCTCGAGTTGACTTTTGGACCACGGAGCTCTTTCGTGTTGCTACAGTGACCTCAGGATCCCTCTAGCCTTGAAACAGTGTTCTTGGGGTTTCTCTGGAGTGCCATCAAGGAAATCAAGGCTCCTTTCATGTGTGATGTGCAACACAGAATTGCTCTGCACTCAGTGCAGGGGAATCGGGCCTCATCTCGCGGCGAGGGGGAAGTCTCATGGTTTTTCTCGAGTTGCGGCGGGAACCTGCGGTATATTCTCGAGTTAGACGGGGATGGCCCTTCCACACACGTGTTAGTTCAGCGATGGCAGGACTCCTGCCTAGGTGCGAGGGACAACTCGGGATTCTCCTCGAGGCTTGGCAGGGCAATTGGGACGCCTCTCCAGCTGAGGCGGGAGAACAAGGGTCCCTTTCCACGTGCCACAGGAATCCTGGGACTCCTATCAAGTTTCACGAGGAGTCAGGCATCGTCTCCTTTGGAGGCACTGATCTCCGCGTACCTCTGGAGTTTTCAAAGGATGTGAGGCCTCCGGTCGTGATGAGCTGTGAACTAGGTGTTTCTCTGTTGTCTCCACAGGGGATTCAGACATCCTTTCGTCTTGGCAGATGCAAGACGAGCCTGCATTCAAGTCACTGCAGGGATATCCGGCCTTATTTCGAGTCAGGGCATCGCGGTGTCCATTCCACTTGAGGCCGCAAACTCAGGGTCCCTCTCACATACCTAGAGCTGAGAGAAGCCTCCTCTTGAGGTGCTTTTGGTAAGGTGGTATTCCTCTGGAGTCGAAGCCAGGGACTAACCTCTCATCTTGAGATGATTTTTGGTCCACGGAGCTCTTTCGTGTGGCTACAGTGACCTCAGGGTCCCTGTAGCCTTGAAACAGTGTTCTTGGGGATTCTCTGGAGTGCCATCAAGGAAATCAAGGCTCCTTTCATGTGTGATGTGCAACACGGAATTGCTCTGCACGCAGTGCAGGGGAATCGGGCCTCATCTCGCGGCGAGGGGGAAGTCTCATGGTTTTTCTCGAGTTGCGGCGGGAACCTGGGGTATATTCTCGAGTTACGACGGGGATGACCCTTCCACCCACGGGTTTGTTCAGCGACGTCAGGACTCCTGCCTAGTTGTGAGGGACAACTCAGGATTCTCCTCGAGGCTTGGCAGGGCAATTGGGACGCCTCTCTAGCTGAGGCGGGAGACCAAGGGTCCCTTTTCACGTGCCTCAGGAATCCTGGGACTCCTATCAAGTTTCACGAGGAGTCAGGCATCGTCTCCTTTGGAGGCACTGATCTCCGCGTACCTCTGGAGTTTTCAAAGGATGTGAGGCCTCCGGTCGCGATGAGGTGGGGAACTAGGTCTTTCTCTGTGGTCTCCACAGGGGATTCAGACATCCTTTCGTCTTGGGAGATGCAAGACGAGCCTGCATTCAAGTCACTGCAGGGATATCCGGCCTTATTTCGCGTCAGGGCATCGCGGTTTCCATTCCACTTGAGGCCGCAAAATCAGGGTCCCTCTCGCATACATAGAGCTGAGAGAAGCCTCCTCTTGAGGTGCTTGTGGTAAGGTGGCATTCCCCTGGAGTCGAAGCCAGGGACTAACCTCTCATCTCGAGTTGATTTTTGGTCCACGGAGCTCTTTCGTGTTGCTACAGTGACCTCAGGATCCCTCAACCTTGAAACAGTGTTCTTGGGGTTTCTCTGGAGTGCCATCAAGGAAATCAAGGCTCCTTTCATGTGTGATGTGCAACACGAAATTGCTCTGCACTCAGTGCAGGGTATCAGACCTCATTTTGCGGCGAGGGGTAAGTCTAACGGTTTTTCTCGAGTTGCGATGATAACCTGGGGTATTTTCTCGAGTTACGACGGGGATGGCCCTTCCACCCACGTGTTTGTTCAGCGACGTCAGACTCCTGCCTAGTTGCGAGGGACAACTCGGGATTCTCCTCGAGGCTTGGCAGGGCAATTGGGACGCCTCTCCAGCTGAGGCGGGAGACCAAGTGTCCCTTTCCACGTGCCACAGGAATCCTGGGACTCCTATCAAGTTTCTCGAGGAGTCAGGCATCGTCTCCTTTGGAGGCACTGATCTCCGCGTACCTCTGGAGTTTTCAAAGGATGTGAGGCCTCCGGTCGCCATGAGGTGGGGAACTAAGTCTTTCCCTGCGGTCTCCACAGGGGATTCAGACATCCTTTCATCTTGGAAGATGCAAGACGAGCCTGCATTCAAGTCACTGCAGGGATATCCGGCCTTATTTTGCGTCAGGGCATCGCAGTGTCCATTCCACTTGAGGCCGCAAAATCAGGGTCCCTCTCACATACCTAGAGCTGAGAGAAGCCTCCTCTTGAAGTGCTTGTCGTAAGGTGGTATTCCCCTGGAGTCGAAGCCAGGGACTAACCTCTCATCTCGAGTTGACTTTGGGTCCACGGAGCTCTTTCGTGTTGCTACAGTGACCCCAGGATCCCTCTAGCCTTGAAACAGTGTTCTTGGGGTTTCTCTGGAGTGCCATCAAGGAAATCAAGGCTCCTTTCATGTGTGATGTGCAACACGGAATTGCTCTGCACGCAGTGCAGGGGAATCGGGCCTTATTTTGGGACGAGGGTGAAGTTTCAGGGTTTTTCTCGAGTTGCGATGGGAACCTGGGGTATATTCTCGAGTTACGACGGGGATGTCCCTTCCACCCACGTGTTTGTTCAGCCATGTCCGGACTCCTGCCTAGTTGCGAGGAACAACTCGGGATTCTCCTCGAGGCTTGGCAGGGCAATTGGGACGCCTCTCCACCTGAGGCGGAAGACCAAGGGTCCCTTTCCACGTGCCACAGGAATCCTGGGACTCCTATCAAGTTTCACGAGGAGTCAGGCATCGTCTCCTTTGGAGGCACTGATCTCCGCGTACCTCTGGAGTTTTCAAAGGATGTGAGGCCTCCGGTCGCGATGAGGTGGGGAACTAGGTCTTTCTCTGCGGTCTCCACAGGGTATTCAGACATCCGTTCATCTTGGGAGATGCAAAACGAGCCTGCATTCAAGTCACTGCAGGGATATCCGGCCTTATTTTGCGTCAGGGCATAGCAGTGTCCATTCCAATTGAGGCCGCAAAATCAGGGTCCCTCTCACATACCTAGAGCTGAGAGAAGCCTCCTCTTGAGGTGCTTGTGGTAAGGTGGTATTCCCCTGGAGTCGAAGCCAGGGACTAACCTCTCATCTCGAGTTGATTTTTGGTCCACGGAGCTCTTTCTTGGTGCTACAGTGACCTCAGCATCCCTCTAGCCTTGAAACAGTGTTCTTAGGGTTTCTCTGGAGTGCCATCAAGGAAATCAAGGCTCCTTTCATGTGTGATGTGCAACACGGAATTGCTCTGCACGCAGTGCCGGGGAATCAGGCCTCATCTCGCGGCGAGGGGGAAGTCTCATGGTTTTTCTCGAGTTGCGGCGGGAACCTGGGGTATATTCTCGAGTTACGACGGGGATGGCCCTTCCACCCACGTGTTTGTTCAGCGACGTCAGACTCCTGCCTAGTTGCGAGGGACAACTCGGGATTCTCTTCGAGGCTTGGCAGGGCAATTGGGACGCCTCTCCAGCTGTGGCGGGAGACCAAGTGTCCCTTTCCACGTGCCACAGGAATCCTGGGACTCCTATCAAGTTTCTCGAGGAGTCAGGCATCGTCTCCTTTGGAGGCACTGATCTCCGCGTACCTCTGGAGTTTTCAAAGGATGTGAGGCCTCCGGTCGCCATGAGGTGGGGAACTAGGTCTTTCTCTGCGGTCTCCACAGGGGATTCAGACATCCTTTCATCTTGGAAGATGCAAGACGAGCCTGCATTCAAGTCACTGCAGGGATATCCGGCCTTATTTTGCGTCAGGGCATCGCAGTGTCCATTCCACTTGAGGCCGCAAAATCAGGGTCCCTCTCACATACCTAGAGCTGAGAGAACCCTCCTCTTGAAGTGCTTGTGGTAAGGTGGTATTCCCCTGGAGTCGAAGCCAGGGACTAACCTCTCATCTCGAGTTGACTTTTGGACCACGGAGCTCTTTCGTGTTGCTACAGTGACCTCAGGATCCCTCTAGCCTTGAAACAGTGTTCTTGGGGTTTCTCTGGAGTGCCATCAAGGAAATCAAGGCTCCTTTCATGTGTGATGTGCAACACAGAATTGCTCTGCACTCAGTGCAGGGGAATCGGGCCTCATCTCGCGGCGAGGGGGAAGTCTCATGGTTTTTTTCGAGTTGCGGCGGGAACCTGCGGTATATTCTCGAGTTAGACGGGGATGGCCCTTCCACACACGTGTTAGTTCAGCGATGGCAGGACTCCTGCCTAGGTGCGAGGGACAACTCGGGATTCTCCTCGAGGCTTGGCAGGGCAATTGGTACGCCTCTCCAGCTGAGGCGGCAGAACAAGGGTCCCTTTCCACGTGCCACAGGAATCCTGGGACTCCTATCAAGTTTCACGAGGAGTCAGGCATCGTCTCCTTTGGAGGCACTGATCTCCGCGTACCTCTGGAGTTTTCAAAGGATGTGAGGCCTCCGGTCGTGATGAGCTGGGGAACTAGGTGTTTCTCTGTTGTCTCCACAGGGGATTCAGACATCCTTTCGTCTTGGCAGATGCAAGACGAGCCTGCATTCAAGTCACTGCAGGGATATCCGGCCTTATTTCGAGTCAGGGCATCGCGGTGTCCATTCCACTTGAGGCCGCAAACTCAGGGTCCTTCTCACATACCTAGAGCTGAGAGAAGCCTCCTCTTGAGGTGCTTGTGGTAAGGTGGTATTCCTCTGGAGTCGAAGCCAGGGACTAACCTCTCATCTCGAGTTGATTAATGGTCCACGGAGCTCTTTCGTGCTGCTACAGGGACCTCAGGATACCTCCAGCCTTGAAACAGTGTTCTTGGGGTTTCTCTGGAGTGCCATCAAGGAAATCAAGGCTCCTTTCATGTGTGATGTGCAACACGGAATTGCTCTGCACGCAGTGCAGGGGAATCGGGCCTCATCTCGCGGCGAGGGGGAAGTCTCATGGTTTTTCTCGAGTTGCGGCGGGAACCTGGGGTATATTCTCGAGTTACGACGGGGATGGCCCTTCCACCCACGTGTTTGTTCAGCAACGTCAGGACTCCTGCCTACTTGCGAGGGACAACTCGGGATTCTCCTCGAGGCTTGGCAGAGCAATTGGGACGCCTCTCCAGCTGAGGCGGGAGACCAAGGGTCCCTTTCCACGTGCCACAGGAATCCTGGGACTCCTATCAAGTTTCACAAGGAGTCAGGCATCGTCTCTTTGGAGGCACTGATCTCCGCGTACCTCTGGAGTTTTCAAAGGATGTGAGGCCTCCGGTCGCGATGAGGTGGGGAACTAGGTCATTCTCTGTGGTCTCCACAGGGGATTCAGACATCCTTTCGTCTTGGGAGATGCAAGACGAGCCTGCATTCAAGTCACTGCAGGGATATCCGGCCTTATTTCGAGTCAGGGCATCGCGGTGTCCATTCCACTTGAGGCCGCAAACTCAGGGTCCCTCTCACATACCTAGAGCTGAGAGAAGCCTCCTCTTGAGGTGCTTGTGGTAAGGTGGTATTCCTCTGGAGTCGAAGCCAGGGACTAACCTCTCATCTCGAGTTGATTCATGGTCCACGGAGCTCTTTCGTGCTGCTACAGGGACCTCAGGATCCCTCCAGCCTTGAAACAGTGTTCTTGGGGTTTCTCTGGAGTGCCATCAAGGAAATCAAGGCTCCTTTCATGTGTGATGTGCAACACGGAATTGCTCTGCACGCAGTGCAGGGGAATCGGGCCTCATGTCGCGGCGAGGGGGACGTCTCATGGTTTTTCTCGAGTTGCGGCGGGAACCTGGGGTATATTCTCGAGTTACGACGGGGATGGCCCTTCCACCCACGTGTTTGTTCAGCAACGTCAGGACTCCTGCCTACTTGCGAAGGACAACTCGGGATTCTCCTCGAGGCTTGGCAGGGAAATTGGGACGCCTCTCCAGCTGAGGCGGGAGACCAAGTGTCCCTTTCCACGTGCCACAGGAATCCTGGGACTCCTATCAAGTTTCACAAGGAGTCAGGCATCGTCTCCTTTGGAGGCACTGATCTCCGCGTACCTCTGGAGTTTTCAAAGGATGTGAGGCCTCCGGTCGCGATGAGGTGGGGAACTAGGTCATTCTCTGTGGTCTCCACAGGGGATTCAGACATCCTTTCGTCTTGGGAGATGCAAGACGAGCCTGCATTCAAGTCACTGCAGGGATATCCGGCCTTATTTCGAGTCAGGGCATAGCGGTGTCCATTCCACTTGAGGCCGCAAACTCAGGGTCCCTCTCACATACCTAGAGCTGAGAGAAGCCTCCTCTTGAGGTGCTTGTGGTAAGGTGGTATTCCTCTGGAGTCGAAGCCAGGGACTAACCTCTCATCTCGAGTTGATTTTTGGTCCACGGAGCTCTTTCGTGTTGCTACAGTGATCTCAGGATCCCTCTAGCCTTGAAACAGTGTTCTTGGGGTTTCTCTGGAGTGCCATCAAGGAAATCAAGGCTCCTTTCATGTGTGATGTGCAACACGGAATTGCTCTGCACGCAGTGCAGGGGAATCGGGCCTCATCTCGCGGCGAGGGGGAAGTCTCATGGTTTTTCTCGAGTTGCGGCGGGAACCTGGGATATATTCTCGAGTTACACCGGGGATGGCCCATCCACCCACGTGTTTGTTCAGCGAAGTCAGACTCCTGCCTAGTTGCGAGGGACAACTCGGGATTTTCCTCGACGCTTGGCAGGGCAATTGGGACGCCTCTCCAGCTGAGGCGAGAGACCAAGGGTCCCTTTCCACGTGCCACAGGAATCCTGGGACTCCTATCAAGTTTCACGAGGATTCAGGCATCGTCTCCTTTGGAGGCACTGATCTCCGCGTACCTCTGGAGTTTTCAAAGGATGTGAGGCCTCCGGTCGCGATGAGGTGGGTAACTAGGTCTTTCTCTGCGGTCTCCACAGGGGATTCAGACATCCGTTTATCTTGGTAGATGCAAGACGAGCCTGCATTCAAGTCACTGCAGGGATATCCGGCCTTATTTTCCATCAGGGCATTGCAGTGTCCATTTCACTTGAGGCCGCAAAATCAGGGTCCCTCTCACATACCTAGAGCTGAGAGAAGCCTCCTCTTGAGGTGCTTGTGGTAAGGTGGTATTCCCCTGGAGTCGAAGCCAGGGACTAACCTTTCATCTCGAGTTGATTTTTGGTCCACGGAGCTCTTTCGTGTTGCTACAGTGACCTAAGGATCCCTCTAGCCTTGAAACAGTGTTCTTGGGGTTTCTCTGGAGTGCCATCAAGGAAATCAAGGCTCCTTTCATGTGTGATGTGCAACACGGAATTGCTCTGCACGCAGTGCAGGGGAATCGGGCCTCATCTCGCGGCGAGGGGGAAGTCTCATGGTTTTTCTCGAGTTGCGGCGGGAACCTGGGGTATATTCTCGAGTTACGACGGGGATGGCCCTTCCACCCACGTGTTTGTTCAGCGACGTCAGGACTCTTGCCTAGTTGCGAGGGACAACTCGGGATTCTCCTCGAGGCTTGGCAGGGCAATTGGGACCCCTGTCCAGCTGAGGCGGGAGACCAAGGGTCCCCTTCCACGTGCCACAGGAATCCTGGGACTCCTATCAAATTTCACGAGGAGTCAGGCATCGTCTCCTTTGGAGGCACTGATCTCCGCGTACCTCTGGAGTTTTCAAAGGATGTGAGGCCTCCGGTCGCGATGAGGTGGGGAACTAGGTCTTTCTCTGTGGTCTCCACAGGGGATTCAGACATCCTTTCGTCTTGGGAGATGCAAGACGAGCCTGCATTCAAGTCACTGCAGGGATATCCGGCCTTATTTCGAGTCAGGGCATCGCGGTCTCCATTCCACTTGAGGCCGCAAACTCAGGGTCCCTCTCACATACATAGAGCTGAGAGAAGCCTCCTCTTGAGGTGCTTGTGGTAAGGTGGTATTCCTCTGGAGTCGAAGCCAGGGACTAACCTCTCATCTCGAGTTGATTCATGGTCCACGGAGCTCTTTCGTGCTGCTACAGGGACCTCAGGATCCCTCCAGCCTTGAAACAGTGTTCCTGGGGTTTCTCTGTAGTGCCATCAAGGAAATCAAGGCTCCTTTCATGTGTGATGTGCAACACGGAATTGCTCTGCATGCAGTGCAGGGGAATCGGGCCTCATCTCGCGGCGAGGGGGAAGTCTCATGGTTTTTCTCGAGTTGCGGCGGGAACCTGGGTTATATTCTCGAGTTACGGCGGGGATGGCCCTTCCACACACGTGTTTCTTCAGCGACGTCAGGACTCCTGCCTAGTTGCGAGGGACAACTCGGGATTCTCCTCGAGGCTTGGCAGGGCAATTGGGACGCCTCTCCAGCTGAGGCGGGAGACCAAGGGTCCCTTTCCACGTGCCACAGGAATCCTGGGACTCCTGTCAAGTTTCACGAGGAGTCAGGCATCGTCTCCTTTGGAGGCACTGATCTCCGCGTACCTCTGGAGTTTTCAAAGGATGTGAGGCCTCCGGTCGCGATGAGGTGGGGAACTAGGTCATTCTCTGTGGTCTCCACAGGGGATTCAGACATCCTTTCGTCTTGGGAGATGCAAGACGAGCCTGCATTCAAGTCACTGCAGGGATATCCGGCCTTATTTCGTGTCAGGGAATCGCGGTGTACATTCCACTTGAGGCCGCAAACTCAGGGTCCCTCTCACATAGCTAGAGCTGAGAGAAGCCTCCTCTTGAGGTGCTTGTTGTAAGGTGGTATTCCTCTGGAGTCGAAGCCAGGGACTAACCTCTCATCTCGAGTTGATTTTTGGTCCACGGAGCTCTTTCATGTTGCTACAGTGACCTGAGGATCCCTCTAGCCTTGAAACAGTGTTCTTGGGGTTTCTCTGGAGTGCCATCAAGGAAATCAATGCTCCTTTCATGTCTGATGTGCAACACGGAATTGCTCTGCACGCAGTGCAGGGGAATCGGGCCTGATCTCACGGCGAGGGGGAAGTCTCATGGTTTTTCTCGAGTTGCGGCGGGAACCTGGGGTACATTCTCGAGTTACGACGGGGATGGCCCTTCCACACACGTGTTTCTTCAGCGACGTCAGGAATCCTGCCTAGTTGTGAGGGACAACTCGGGATTCTCCTCGAGGCTTGGCAGGGCAATTGGGACGCCTCTCCAGCTGAGGTGGGAGACCAAGGGATCCTTTCCACGTGCCACAGGAATCCTGGGACTCCTATCAAGTTTCACAAGGAGTCAGGCATCGTCTCTTTGGAGGCACTGATCTCCGCGTACCTCTGGAGATTTCAAAGGATGTGAGGCCTCCGGTCGCGATGAGGTGGGGAACTAGGTCATTCTCTGTGGTCTCCACAGGGGATTCAGACATCCTTTCGTCTTGGGAGATGCAAGACGAGCCTGCATTCAAGTCACTGCAGGGATATTCGGCCTTATTTCGAGTCAGGGCATCGCGGTGTCCATTCCACTTGAGGCCGCAAACTCAGGGTCCCTCTCACATACCTAGAGCTGAGCGAAGCCTCCTCTTGAGGTGCTTGTGGTAAGGTGGTATTCCTCTGGAGTCGAAGCCAGGGACTAACCTCTCATCTCGAGTTGATTCATGGTCCACGGAGCTCTTTCGTGCTGCTACAGGGACCTCAGGATCCCTCCAGCCTTGAAACAGTGTTCTTGGGGTTTCTCTGGAGTGCCATCAAGGAAATCAAGGCTCCTTTCATGTGTGATGTGCAACACGGAATTGCTCTGCACGCAGTGCAGGGGAATCGGGCCTCATCTCGCGGCGAGGGGGAAGTTTCATGGTTTTTCTCGAGTTGCGGCGGGAACCTGGGGTATATTCTCGAGTTACGACGGGGATGGCCCTTCCACCCACGTGTTTGTTCAGCAACGTCAGGACTCCTGCCTACTTGCGAGGGACAACTCGGGATTCTCCTCGAGGCTTGGCAGGGCAATTGGGACGCCTCTCCAGCTGAGGCGGGAGACCAAGTGTCCCTTTCCACGTGCCACAGGAATCCTGGGACTCCTATCAAGTTTCACAAGGAGTCAGGCATCGTCTCCTTTGGAGGCACTGATCTCCGCGTACCTCTGGAGTTTTCAAAGGATGTGAGGCCTCCGGTCGCGATGAGGTGGGGAACTAGGTCATTCTCTGTGGTCTCCACAGGGGATTCAGACATCCTTTCGTCTTGGGAGATGCAAGACGAGCCTGCATTCAAGTCACTGCAGGGATATCCGGCCTTATTTCGAGTCAGGGCATCGCGGTGTCCATTCCACTTGAGGCCGCAAACTCAGGGTCCCTCTCACATACCTAGAGCTGAGAGAAGCCTCCTCTTGAGGTGCTTGTGGTAAGGTGGTATTCCCCTGGAGTCGAAGCCAGGGACTAACCTCTCATCTCGAGTTGATTTTTGGTCCACGGAGCTCTTTCGTGTTGCTACAGTGACCTCAGGATCCCTCTAGCCTTGAAACAGTGTTCTTGGGGTTTCTCTGGAGTGCCATCAAGAAAATCAAGGCTCCTTTCATGTGTGATGTGCAACACGGAATTGCTCTGCACGCAGTGCAGGGGAATCGGGCCTCATCTCGCGGCGAGGGGGAAGTCTCATGGTTTTTCTCGAGTTGCGGCGGGAACCGGGGGTATATTCTCGAGTTACGACGGGGATGGCCCTTCCACACACGTGTTAGTTCAGCGACGGCAGGACTCCTGCCTAGTTGCGAGGGACAACTCGGGATTCTCCTCGAGGCTTGGCAGGGCAATTGGGACGCCTCTCCAGCTGAGGCGGGAGACCAAGTGTCCCTTTCCACGTGCCACAGGAATCCTGGGACTCCTATCAAGTTTCACGAGGAGTCAGGCATCGTCTCCTTTGGAGGCACTGATCTCTGCGTACCTCTGGAGTTTTCAAAGGATGTGAGGCCTCCGGTCGCGATGAGGTGGGGAACTAGGTCATTCTCTGTGGTCTCCACAGGGAATTCAGACATCCTTTCGTCTTGGGAGATGCAAGACGAGCCTGCATTCAAGTCACTGCAGGGATATCCGGCCTTATTTCGCGTCAGGGCATCGCGGTGTCCATTCCACTTGAGGCCGCAAACTCAGGGTCCCTCTCACATACCTAGAGCTGAGAGAAGCCTCCTCTTGAGGTGCTTGTGGTAAGGTGGTATTCCTCTGGAGTCGAAGCCAGGGACTATCCTCTCATCTCGAGTTGATTCATGGTCCACGGAGCTCTTTCGTGCTGCTACAGGGACCTCAGGATACCTCCAGCCTTGAAACAGTGTTCTTGGGGTTTCTCTGGAGTGCCATCAAGGAAATCAAGGCTCCTTTCATGTGTGATGTGCAACACGGAATTGCTCTGCACGCAGTGCAGGGTATCGGGCCTCATTTTGCGGCGAGGGGGAAGTCTAATGGTTTTTCTCGAGTTGCGATTGGAACCTGGGGTATATTCTCGAGTTACTCCGGGGATGGCCCATCCACCCACGTGTTTGTTCAGCGAAGTCAGACTCCTGCCTAGTTGCGAGGGACAACTCGGGATTCTCCTCGACGCTTGGCAGGGCAATTGGGACGCCTCTCCAGCTGAGGCGAGAGACCAAGGGTCCCTTTCCACGTGCCACAGGAATCCTGGGACTCCTATCAAGTTTCACGAGGATTCAGGCATCGTCTCCTTTGGAGGCACTGATCTCCGCGTACCTCTGGAGTTTTCAAAGGATGTGAGGCCTCCGGTCGCGATGAGGTGGGTAACTAGGTCTTTCTCTGCGGTCTCCACAGGGGATTCAGACATCCGTTTATCTTGGTAGATGCAAGACGAGCCTGCATTCAAGTCACTGCAGGGATATCCGGCCTTATTTTCCGTCAGGGCATTGCAGTGTCCATTTCACTTGAGGCCGCAAAATCAGGGTCCCTCTCACATACCTAGAGCTGAGAGAAGCCTCCTCTTGAGGTGCTTGTGGTAAGGTGGTATTCCCCTGGAGTCGAAGCCAGGGACTAACCTTTCATCTCGAGTTGATTTTTGGTCCACGGAGCTCTTTCGTGTTGCTACAGTGACCTCAGGATCCCTCTAGCCTTGAAACAGTGTTCTTGGGGTTTCTCTGGAGTGCCATCAAGGAAATCAAGGCTCCTTTCATGTGTGATGTGCAACACGGAATTGCTCTGCACGCAGTGCAGGGGAATCGGGCCTCATCTCGCGGCGAGGGGGAAGTCTCATGGTTTTTCTCGAGTTGCGGCGGGAACCTGGGGTATATTCTCGAGTTACGACGGGGATGGCCCTTCCACACACGTGTTTGTTCAGCGACGTCAGGACTCCTGCCTAGTTGCGAGGGACAACTCGGGATTCTCCTCGAGGCTTGGCAGGGCAATTGGGACGCCTCTCCAGCTGAGGCGGGAGACCAAGAGTCCCCTTCCACGTGCCACAGGAATCCTGGGACTCCTATCAAGTTTCACGAGGAGTCAGGCATCGTCTCCTTTGGAGGCACTGATCTCCGCGTACCTCTGGAGTTTTCAAAGGATGTGAGGCCTCCGGTCGCGATGAGGTGGGGAACTAGGTCTTTCTCTGTGGTCTCCACAGGGGATTCAGACATGCTTTCGTCTTGGGAGATGCAAGACGAGCCTGCATTCAAGTCACTGCAGGGATATCCGGCCTTATTTCGTGTCAGGGAATCGCGGTGTACATTCCACTTGAGGCCGCAAACTCAGGGTCCCTCTCACATAGCTAGAGCTGAGAGAAGCCTCCTCTTGAGGTGCTTGTGGTAAGGTGGTATTCCTCTGGAGTCGAAGCCAGGGACTAACCTCTCATCTCGAGTTGATTTTTGGTCCACGGAGCTCTTTCATGTTGCTACAGTGACCTGAGGATCCCTCTAGCCTTGAAACAGTGTTCTTGGGGTTTCTCTGGAGTGCCATCAAGGAAATCAATGCTCCTTTCATGTGTGATGTGCAACACGGAATTGCTCTGCACGCAGTGCAGGGGAATCGGGCCTCATCTCGCGGCGAGGGGGAAGTCTCATGGTTTTTCTCGAGTTGCGGCGGGAACCTGGGGTATATTCTCGAGTTACGACGGGGATGGCCCTTCCACCCACGTGTTTGTTCAGCCACGTCAGGACTCCGGCCTAGTTGCGAGGGACAACTCGGGATTCTCCTCGAGGCTTGGCAGGGCAATTGGGACGACTCTTCCGCTGAGGCGGCAGCCCAAGGATCCCTTTCCACGTGCCACAGGGATCCTGGGACTCCTATCAAGTTTCACGAGAAATCAGGCATCGTCTCCTTTGGAGGCACTGATCTCCGCGTACCTCTGGAGTTTTCCAAGGATGTGAGGCCTCCAGTCGCGATGAGGTGGGGAACTAGGTCTTTCTCTGTGGTCTCCACAGGGGATTCAGACAACCTTTCGTCTTGGGAGATGCATGACGAGCCTGCATTCAGGTCACTGCAGGGATATCCGGCCTTATTTCGAGTCAGGGCATTGCGGTGTCCATTCCACTTGAGGCCGCAAACTCAGGGTCCCTCTCACATACCTAGAGCTGCGAGAAGCCTCCTCTTGAGGTGCTTGTGGTAAGGTGGTATTTCTCTGGAGTCAAAGCCAAGGACTAACCTCTCATCTCGAGTTGATTTTTGGTCCACGGAGCTCTTTCGTGTTGCTACAGTGACCTCAGGATCCCTCTAGCCTTGAAACAGTGTTCTTGGGGTTTCTCTGGAGTGCCGTCAAGGAAATCAAAGTTCCTTTCATGTGTGATGTGCAACACGGAATTGCTCTGCACGCAGTGCAGGGTATCGGGCCTCATTTTGCGGCGAGGGGGAAGTCTAATGGTTTTTCTCGAGTTGCGATTGGAACCTGGGTTATATTCTCGAGTTACGCCGGGGATGGCCCTTCCACCCACGTGTTTGTTCAGCGAAGACAGACTGCTGCCTAGTTGTGAGGGACAACTCGGGATTCTCCTCGAGGCTTGGCAGGGCAATTGGGACGCCTCTCCAGCTGAGGCGGGAAACCAAGGGTCCCTTTCCACGTGCCACAGGAATCCTGGGACTCCTATCAAGTTTCACGAGGAGTCAGGCATCGTCTCCTTTGGAGGCACTGATCTCCGCGTACCTCTGGAGTTTTCAAAGGATGTGAGGCCTCCGGTCGCGATGAGGTGGGGAACTAGGTCTTTCTCTGTGGTCTCCACAGGGGATTCAGACATCCTTTCGTCTTGGGAGATGCAAGACGAGCCTGCATTCAAGTCACTGCAGGGATATCCGGCCTTATTTCGACTCAGGGCATCGCGGTCTCCATTCCACTTGAGGCCGCAAACTCAGGGTCCCTCTCACATACCTAGAGCTGAGAGAAGCCTCCTCTTGAGGTGCTTGTGGTAAGGTGGTATTCCTCTGGAGTCGAAGCCAAGGACTAACCTCTCATCTCGAGTTGATTCATGGTCCACGGAGCTCTTTCGTGCTGCTACAGGGACCTCAGGTTCCCTCCAGCCTTGAAACAGTGTTCTTGGGGTTTCTCTGGAGTGCCATCAAGGAAATCAAGGCTCCTTTCATGTGTGATGTGCAACACGGAATTGCTCTGCACGCAGTGCAGGGGAATCGGGCCTCATCTCGCGGCGAGGGGGAAGTCTCAGGGTTTTTCTCGAGTTGCGGCGGGAACCGGGGGTATACTCTAGAGTTACGACGGGGATGGCCCTTCCACCCACGTGTTTGTTCAGCGACGTCAGGACTCCTGCCTAGTTGCGAGGGACAACTCGGGATTCTCCTCGAGGCTTGGCAGGGCAATTGGGACCCCTGTCCAGCTGAGGCGGGAGACCAAGGGTCCCTTTCCACGTGCCACAGGAATCCTGGGACTCCTATCAAGTTTCACGAGGAGTCAGGCATCGTCTCCTTTGGAGGTACTGATCTCCGCGTACCTCTGGAGTTTTCAAAGGATGTGAGGCCTCCGGTCGCGATGAGGTGGGGAACTAGGTCTTTCTCTGTGGTCTCCACAGGGGATTCAGACATCCTTTCGTCTTGGGAGATGCAAGACGAGCCTGCATTCAAGTCACTGCAGGGATATCCGGCCTTATTTCGAGTCAGGGCATCGCGGTCTCCATTCCACTTGAGGCCGCAAACTCAGGGTCCCTCTCACATACCTAGAGCTGAGAGAAGCCTCCTCTTGAGGTACTTGTGGTTAGGTGGTATTCCTCTGGAGTCGAAGCCAGGGACTAACCTCTCATCTCGAGTTGATTCATGGTCCACGGAGCTCTTTCGTGCTGCTACAGGGACCTCAGGATCCCTCCAGCCTTGAAACAGTGTTCTTGGGGTTTCTCTGGAGTGCCATCAAGGAAATCAAGGCTCCTTTCATGTGTGATGTGCAACACGGAATTGCTCTGCACGCAGTGCAGGGGAATCGGGCCTCATCTCGCGGCGAGGGGGAAGTCTCATGGTTTTTCTCGAGTTGCGGCGGGAACCTGGGGTATATTCTCGAGTTACGACGGGGATGGCCCTTCCACCCACGTGTTTGTTCAGCGACGTCAGACTCCTGCCTAGTTGCGAGGGACAACTCGGGATTCTCCTCCAGGCTTGGCAGGGCAATTGGGGCGCCTCTCC
Source organism: Cervus elaphus (assembly GCF_910594005.1). Lineage (NCBI taxonomy): Eukaryota > Metazoa > Chordata > Mammalia > Artiodactyla > Cervidae > Cervus > Cervus elaphus. Next base: position 1,108,656 of record NC_057838.1, read on the forward strand.
AGCTGAGGCGGGAGACCAAGTGTCCCTTTCCACGTGCCACAGGAATCCTGGGACTCCTATCAAGTTTCACGAGGAGTCAGGCATCGTCTCCTTTGGAGGCACTGATCTTCGCGGACCTCTGGAGTTTTCAAAGGATGTGAGGCCGCCGGTCGCGATGAGGTGGGGAACTAGGTCATTCTCTGTGGTCTCCACAGGGGATTCAGATATCCTTTCGTCTTGGGAGATGCAAGACGAGCCTGCATTCAAGTCACTGCATCGATATCCGGCCTTATTTCGCGTCAGGGAATCGCGGTGTCCATTCCACTTGAGGCCGCAAACTCAGGGTCCCTCTCACATAGCTAGAGCTGAGAGAAGCCTCCTCTTGAGGTGCTTGTGGTAAGGTGGTATTCCTCTGGAGTCGAAGCCAGGGACTAACCTCTCATCTCGAGTTGATTTTTGGTCCACGGAGCTCTTTCGTGTTGCTACAGTGACCTCAGGATCCCTCTAGCCTTGAAACAGTGTTCTTGGGGTTTCTCTGGAGTGCCATCAAGGAAATCAAGGCTCCTTTCATGTGTGATGTGCAACACGGAATTGCTCTGCACGCAGTGCAGGGGAATCGGGCCTCATCTCGCGGCGAGGGGGAAGTCTCATGGTTTTTCTCGAGTTGCGGCGGGAACCTGCGGTATATTCTCGAGTTACGACGGGAATGGCCCTTCCACACACGTGTTAGTTCAGCGACGGCAGGACTCCTCCTAGTTGCGAGGGACAGCTCGGGATTCTCCCCGAGGCTTGGCAGGGCAATTGGGACGCCTCTCCAGCTGAGGCGGGAGATCAAGGGTCGTTTCCACGTGCCACAGGAATCCTGGGACTCCTATCAAGTTTCACGAGGAGTCAGGCATCGTCTCCTTTGGAGGCACTGATCTCCGCGTACCTCTGGAGTTTTCAAAGGATGTGAGGCCTCCAGTCGCGATGAGGTGGGGAACTAGGTCTTTCTCTGTGGTCTCCACAGGGGATTCAGACATCCTTTCTTCTTGGGAGATGCACGACGAGCCTGCATTCAAGTCACTGCAGGGATATCCGGCCTTATTTCGAGTCAGGGCATCGCGGTGTCCATTCCACTTGAGGCCGCAAACTCAGGGTCCCTCTCACATACCTAGAGCTGAGAGAAGCCTCCTCTTGAGGTACTTGTGGTAAGGTGGTATTCCTCTGGAGTCGAAGCCAGGGACTAACCTCTCATCTCGAGTTGATTCATGGTCCACGGAGCTCTTTCGTGCTGCTACAGGGACCTCAGGATCCCTCTAGCCTTGAAACAGTGTTCTTGGGGTTTCTCTGGAGTGCCATCAAGGAAATCAAGGCTCCTTTCATGTGTGATGTGCAACACGGAATTGCTCTGCACGCAGTGCAGGGGAATCGGGCCTCATCTCGCGGCGAGGGGGAAGTCTCAGGGTTTTTCTCGTGTTGCGGCGGGAACCGGGGGTATATTCTCGAGTTACGACGGGGATGGCCCTTCCACCCACGTGTTTGTTCAGCGACGTCAGGACTCCTGCCTAGTTGCGAGGGACAACTCGGGATTCTCCTCGAGGCTTGGCAGGGCAATTGGGACCCCTGTCCAGCTGAGGCGGGAGACCAAGGGTCCCTTTCCACGTGCCACAGGAATCCTGGGACTCCTATCAAGTTTCACGAGGAGTCAGGCATCGTCTCCTTTGGAGGCACTGATCTCCGCGTACCTCTGGAGTTTTCAAAGGATGTGAGGCCTCCGGTCGCGATGAGGTGGGGAACTAGGTCTTTCTCTGTGGTCTCCACAGGGGATTCAGACAGCCTTTCGTCTTGGGAGATGCAAGACGAGCCTGCATTCAAGTCACTGCAGGGATATCCGGCCTTATTTCGAGTCAGGGCATCGCGGTCTCCATTCCACTTGAGGCCGCAAACTCAGGGTCCCTCTCACATACCTAGAGCTGAGAGAAGCCTCCTCTTGAGGTACTTGTGGTAAGGTGGTATTCCTCTGGAGTCGAAGCCAGGGACTAACCTCTCATCTCGAGTTGATTTTTCGTCCACGGAGCTCTTTCGTGTTGCTACAGTGACCTCAGGATCCCTCTAGCCTTGAAACAGTGTTCTTGGGGTTTCTCTGGAGTGCCATCAAGGAAATCAAGGCTCCTTTCATGTGTGATGTGCAACACGGAATTGCTCTGCACGCAGTGCAGGGGAATCGGGCCTCATCTCGCGGCGAGGGGGAAGTCTCATGGTTTTTCTCGAGTTGCGGCGGGAACCGGGGGTATATTCTCGAGTTACGACGGGGATGGCCCTTCCACCCACGTGTTTGTTCAGCGACGTCAGACTCCTGCCTAGTTGCGAGGGACAACTCGGGATTCTCCTCGAGGCTTGGCAGGGCAATTGGGACGCCTCTCCAGCTGAGGCGGGAGACCAAGTGTCCCTTTCCACGTGCCACAGGAAATCCTGGGACTCCTATCAAGTTTCACGAGGAGTCAGGCATCGTCTCCTTTGGAGGCACTGATCTCCGCGTACCTCTGGAGTTTTCAAAGGATGTGAGGCCTCCGGTCGCGATGAGGTGGGGAACTAGGTCATTCTCTGTGGTCTCCACAGGGGATTCAGACATCCTTTCGTCTTGGGAGATGCAAGACGAGCCTGCATTCAAGTCACTGCAGGGATATCCGGCCTTATTTCGCGTCAGGGAATCGCGGTGTCCATTCCACTTGAGGCCGCAAACTCAGGGTCCCTCTCACATACATAGAGCTGAGAGAAGCCTCCTCTTGAAGTGCTTGTGGTAAGGTGGTATTCCTCTGGAGTCGAAGCCAGGGACTAACCTCTCATCTCGAGTTGATTTTTCGTCCACGGAGCTCTTTCGTGTTGCTAAATTGACCTCAGGATCCCTCTAGCCTTGAAACAGTGTTCTTGGGGTTTCTCTGGAGTGCCATGAAGGAAATCAAGGCTCCTTTCATGTGTGATGTGCAACACAGAATTGTTCTGCCCGCAGTGCAGGGGAATCGGGCCTCATCTCGTGGCGAAGGGGAAGTCTCATGGTTTTTCTCGAGTTGCGGCGGGAACCTGTGGTATATTCTCGAGTTACGACGGGGATGGCCCTTCCACCCGCGTGTTAGTTCAGCGACGGCAGGACTCCTGCCTAGTTGTGAGGGACAACTCGGGATTCTCCTCGAGGCTTGGCAGGGCAATTGGGACGCCTCTCCAGCTGAGGTGGGAGACCAAGGGTCCCTTTCCACGTGCCACAGGAATCCTGGGACTCCTATCAAGTTTCACGAGAAGTCAGGCATCGTCTCCTTTGGAGGCACTGATCTCCGCGTACCTCTGGAGTTTTCAAAGGATGTGAGGCCGCCGGTCGCGATGAGGTGGGGAACTAGGTCATTCTCTGTGGTCTCCACAGGGGATTCAGACATCCTTTCGTCTTGGGAGATGCAAGACGAGCCTGCATTCAAGTCACTGCATCGATATCCGGCCTTATTTCGCGTCAGGGCATCGCGGTCTCCATTCCACTTGAGGCCGCAAACTCAGGGTCCCTCTCACATAGCTAGAGCTGAGAGAAGCCTCCTCTTGAGGTGCTTGTGGTAAGGTGGTATTCCTCTGGAGTCGAAGCCAGGGACTAACCTCTCATCTCGAGTTGATTTTTGGTCCACGGAGCTCTTTCGTGTTGCTACAGTGACCTCAGGATCCCTCTAGCCTTGAAACAGTGTTCTTGGGGTTTCTCTGGAGTGCCATCAAGGAAATCAAGGCTCCTTTCATGTGTGATGTGCAACACGGAATTGCTCTGCACGCAGTGCAGGGGAATCGGGCCTCATCTCGCGGCGAGGGGGAAGTCTCATGGTTTTTCTCGAGTTGCGGCGGGAACCTGCGGTATATTCTCGAGTTACGACGGGGATGGCCCTTCCACACACGTGTTAGTTCAGCGACGGCAGGACTCCTCCTAGTTGCGAGGGACAACTCGGGATTCTCCCCGAGGCTTGGCAGGGCAATTGGGACGCCTCTCCAGCTGAGGCGGGAGATCAAGGGTCGTTTCCACGTGCCACAGGAATCCTGGGACTCCTATCAAGTTTCACGAGGAGTCAGGCATCGTCTCCTTTGGAGGCACTGATCTCCGCGTACCTCTGGAGTTTTCAAAGGATGTGAGGCCTCCGGTCGCCATGAGGTGGGGAACTAGGTCTTTCTCTGTGGTCTCCACAGGGGATTCAGACATCCTTTCGTCTTGGGAGATGCAAGACGAGCCTGCATTCAAGTCACTGCAGGGATATCCGGCCTTATTTCGAGTCAGGGCATCGCGGTCTCCATTCCACTTGAGGCCGCAAACTCAGGGTCCCTCTCACATACATAGAGCTGACAGAAGCCTCCTCTTGAGGTGCTTGTGGTAAGCTGGTATTCCTCTGGAGTCGAAGCCAGGGACTAACCTCTCATCTCGAGTTGATTTTTGGTCCACTGAGCTCTTTCGTGTTGCTACAGTGACCTCAAGATCCCTCAACCTTGAAACAGTGTTCTTGGGGTTTCTCTGGATTGCCATCAAGGAAAACAAGGCTCCTTTCATGTGTGATGTGCAACACAGAATTGCTCTGCACGCAGTGCAGGGGAATCAGGCCTCATCTCGCAGCGAGGGGGAAGTCTCATGGTTTTTCTCGATTTGGGGCGGGAACCTGGGGTATATTCTCGAGTTACGACGGGGATGGCCCTTCCACACACGTGTTATTTCAGCGACGGCAGGACTCCTGCCTAGTTGCGAGGGACAACTCGGGATTCTCCTCGAGGCTTGGCAGGGCAATTGGGACGCCTCTCCAGCTGAGGCGGGAGACCAAGTGTCCCTTTCCACGTGCCACAGGAATCCTGGGACTCCTATCAAGTTTCACGAGGAGTCAGGCATCGTCTCCTTTGGAGGCACTGATCTCCGCGTACCTCTGGAGTTTTCAAAGGATGTGAGGCCTCCGGTCGCGATGAGGTGGGTAACTAGGTCTTTCTCTGCGGTCTCCACAGGGGATTCAGACATCCGTTTAACTTGGTAGATGCAAGACGAGCCTGCATTCAAGTCACTGCAGGGATATCCGGCCTTATTTCGAGTCAGGGCATCGCGGTCTCCATTCCACTTGAGGCCGCAAACTCAGGGTCCCTCTCACATACATAGAGCTAACAGAAGCCTCCTCTTGAGGTGCTTGTGGTAAGCTGGTATTCCTCTGGAGTCGAAGCCAGGGACTAACCTCTCATCTCGAGTTGAGTTTTGGTCCACGGAGCTCTTTCGTCTTGCTACATTGACCTCAGGATCCCTCAACCTTGAAACAGTGTTCTTGGGGTTTCTCTGGAGTGCCATCAAGGAAATCAAGGCTCCTTTCATGTGTGATGTGCAACACGGAATTGCTCTGCACGCAGTGCAGGGTATCGGACCTCATTTTGCGGCGAGAGGGAAGTCTAATGGTTTTTCTCGAGTTGCGATGGTAACCTGGGGTATATTCTCGAGTTACGACGAGGATGGCCCTTACACCCACGGGTTTGTTCAGCGACGTCAGGACTCCTGCCTAGTTGCGAGGGACAACTCGGGATTCTCCTCGAGGCTTGGCAGGGCAATTGGGACGCCTCTCCAGCTGAGGCGGGAGACCAAGGGTCCCTTTCCACGTGCCACAGGAATCCTGGGACTCCTATCAAGTTTCACGAGGAGTCAGGCATCGTCTCTTCTGGAGGCACTGATCTCCGCGTACCTCTGGAATTTTCAAAGGATGTGAGGCCTCCGGTCGCCATGAAGTGGGGAACTAGGTCTTTCTCTGTGGTCTCCATAGGGGATTCAGACATCCTTTCGTCTTGGGAGATGCAAGACGAGCCTGCATTCAAGTCACTGCAGGGATATCCGGCCTTATTTCGAGTCAGGGCATCGCAGTGTCCATTCCACTTGAGGCCGCAAAATCAGGGTCCCTCTCACATACCTAGAGCTGAGAGAAGCCTCCTCTTGAGGTGCTTGTGGTAAGGTGGTATTCCTCTGGAGTCGAAGCCAGGGACTAACCTCTCATCTCGAGTTGATTCATGGTCCACGGAGCTCTTTCGTGCTGCTACAGGGACCTCAGGATCCCTCTAGCCTTGAAACAGTGTTCTTGGTGTTTCTCTGGAGTGCCATCAAGGAAATCAAGGCTCCTTTCATGTGTGATGTGCAACACGGAATTGCTCTGCACGCAGTGCAGGGGAATCGGGCCTCATCTCGCGGCGAGGGGGAAGTCTCATGGTTTTTCTCCAGTTGCGGCGGGAACCTGGGGTATATTCTCGAGTTACGACGGGGATGGCCCTTCCACCCACGTGTTTGTTCAGCGACGTCAGGACTCCTGCCTAGTTGCGAGGGACAACTCGGGATTCTCCTCGAGGCTTGGCAGGGCAATTGGGACGCCTCTCCAGCTGAGGCGGGAGACCAAGTGTCCCTTTCCACGTGCCACAGGAATCCTGGGACTCCTATCAAGTTTCACGAGGAGTCAGGCATCGTCTCCTTTGGAGGCACTGATCTCCGCGGACCTCTGGAGTTTTCAAAGGATGTGAGGCCTCCGGTCGCCATGAGGTGGGGAACTAGGTCTTTCTCTGTGGTCTCCACAGGGGATTCAGACATCCTTTCGTCTTGGGAGATGCAAAACGAGCCTGCATTCAAATCACTGCAGGGATATCCGGCCTTATTTCGAGTCAGGGCATCGCGGTGTCCATTCCACTTGAGGCCCCCAACTCAGGGTCCCTCTCAAATACCTAGAGCTAAGAGAAGCCTCCAGTTGAGGTCCTTGTGGTAAGGTGGTATACCTCTGGAGTCGAAGCCAGGGACTAACCTCTCATCTCGAGTTGATTTTTGGTCCATGGAGCTCTTTCGTGTTGCTACAGTGACCTCAGGATCCCTCTCGCCTTGAAACAGTGTTCTTGGTGTTTCTCTGGAGTGCCATCAAGGAAATCAAGGCTCCTTTCATGTGTGATGTGCAACACGGAATTGCTCTGCACGCAGTGCAGGGGAATCGGACCTCATCTCGCCGCGAGGGGGAAGTCTCATGGTTTTTCTCGAGTTGCGGCGGGAACCTGGGGTATATTCTCGAGTTACGACGGGGATGGCCCTTCCACCCACGTGTTTGTTCAGCGACGTCGGGACTCCTGCCTAGTTGCGAGGGACAACTCGGGATTCTCCTCGAGGCTTGGCAGGGCACTTGGGACGCCTCTCCAGCTGAGGCGGGAGACCAAGGGTCCCTTTCCACGTGCCACAGGAATCCTGGGACTCCTATCAAGTTTCACGAGGAGTCAGGCATCGTATCCTTTGGAGGCACTGATCTCCGCGTACCTCTGGAGTTTTCAAAGGATGTGAGGCCTCCGGTCGCGATGAGGTGGGGAAATAGGTCTTTCTCTGTGGTCTCCACAGGCGATTCAGACATCCTTTCGTCTTGGGAGATGCAAGACGAGCCTGCATTCAAGTCACTGCAGGGATATCCGGCCTGATTTCGAGTCAGGGCATCGCGGTCTCCATTCCACTTGAGGCGGCAAACTCAGGGTCCCTCTCACATACATAGAGCTGAGAGAAGCCTTCTCTTGAGGTGCTTGTGGTAAGGTGGTATTCCTCTGGAATTGAAGCCAGGGACTAACCTCTCATCTCGAGTTGATTTTTGGTCCACGGAGCTCTTTCGTGTTGCTACAGTGACCTCAGGGTCCCTCAACCTTGAAACAGTGTTCTTGGGGTTTCTCTGGCGTGCCATCAAGGAAATCAAGGCTCCTTTCATGTGTGATGTGCAACACGGAATTGCTCTGCACGCAGTGCAGGGGAATCAGGCCTCATCTCGCGGCGAGGGGGAAGTCTCATGGTTTTTCTCGAGTTGCGGCGGGAACCTGGGGTATATTCTCGAGTTACGACGTGAACGGCCCTTCCACCCAGGTGTTTGTTCAGCGACGTCAGGACTCCTGCCTAGTTGCGAGGGACAACTCGGGATTCTCCTCGAGGCTTGGCAGGACAATTGGGACGCCTCTCCAACTGAGGCGGGAGACCAAGTGTCCCTTTCCACGTGCCACAGGAATCCTGTGACTCCTGTCAAGTTTCACGAGGAGTCAGGCATCGTCTCCTTTGGAGGCACTGATCTCCGCGTACCTCTGGAATTTTCAAAGGATGTGAGGCCTCCGGTCGCCATGAGGTGGGGAACTAGGTCTTTCTCTGTGGTCTCCACAGGGGATTCAGACATCCTTTCGTCTTGGGAGATGCAAGACGAGCCTGCATTCAAGTCACTGCAGGGATATCCGGCCTTATTTCGAGTCAGGGCATCGCAGTGTCCATTCCACTTGAGGCCGGAAAATCAGGGTCCCTCTCACATACATAGAGCTGAGAGAAGCCTCCTCTTGAGGTGCTTGTGGTAAGGTGGTGTTCCTCTGGAGTCGAAGTTCGGGACTAACCTCTCATCTCGAGTTGATTTTTGGTCCACGGAGCTCTTTCGTGTTGCTACAGTGACCTCAGGATCCCTCTAGCCTTGAAACAGTGTTCTTGGGGTTTCTCTGGAGTGCCATCAAGGAAATCAAGGCTCCTTTCATGTGTGATGTGCAACACGGAATTGCTCTGCACACAGTGCAGGGGAATCGGGCCTCATCTCGCGGCGAGGGGGAAGTCTCATGGTTTTTCTCGAGTTGCGGCGGGAACCTGGGGTATATTCTCCAGTTATGACGGAGATGGCCCTTCCACCCACGTGTTTGTTCAGCGACGTCAGGACTCCTGCTTAGTTGCTAGGGACAACTCGGGATTCTCCTCGAGGCTTGGCAGGGCAATTGGGACGCCTCTCCAGCTGAGGCGGGAGACCAAGGGTCCCTTTCCACGTGCCACAGGAATCCTGGGACTCCTATCAAGTTTCGCGAGGAGTCAGGCATCGTCTCCTTTAGAGGCACTGATCTCCGTGTACCTCTGGAGTTTTCAAAGGATGTGAGGCCTCCGGTCGCGATGAGGTGGGGAAATAGGTCTTTCTCTGTGGTCTCCACAGGCGATTCAGACATCCTTTCGTCTTGGAAGATGCAAGACGAGCCTGCATTCAAGTCACTGCAGGGATATCCGGCCTGATTTCGAGTCAGGGCATCGCGGTCTCCATTCCACTTGAGGCGGCAAACTCAGGGTCCCTCTCACATACATAGAGCTGAGAGAAGCCTCCTCTTGAGGTGCTTGTGGTAAGGTGGTATTCCTCTGGAATCGAAGCCAGGGACTAACCTCCCATCTCGAGTTGATTTTTGGTCCACGGAGCTCTTTCGTGTTGCTACAGTGACCTCAGGATCCCTCAACCTTGAAACAGTGTTCTTGGGGTTTCTCTGGAGTGCCATCAAGGAAATCAAGGCTCCTTTCATGTGTGATGTGCAACACGGAATTGCTCTGCACGCAGTGCAGGGGAATCAGGCCTCATCTCGCGGCGAGGGGGAAGTCTCATGGTTTTTCTCGAGTTGCGGCGGGAACCTGGGGTATATTCTCGAGTTACGACGGGGATGGCCCTTCCACCCACGTGTTTGTTCAGCGACGGCAGGACTCCTGCCTAGTTGCGAGGGACAACTCGGGATTCTCCTCCAGGCTTGGCAGGGCAATTGGGACGCCTCTCCAGCTGAGGCGGGAGACCAAGTGTCCCTTTCCACGTGCCACAGGAATCCTGGGACTCCTATCAAGTTTCACGAGGAGTCAGGCATCGTCTCCTTTGGAGGCACTGATCTCCGCGTACCTCTGGAGTTTTCAAAGGATGTGAGGCCTCCGGTCGCCATGAGGTGGGGAACTAGGTCTTTCTCTGTGGTCTCCACAGGGGATTCAGACATCCTTTCGTCTTGGGAGATGCAAGACGAGCCTGCATTCAAGTCACTGCAGGGATATCCGGCCTTATTTCGGGTCAGGGCATCGCGGTCTCCATTCCACTTGAGGCCGCAAACTCAGGGTCCCTCTCACATACATAGAGCTGACAGAAGCCTCCTCTTGAGGTGCTTGTGGTAAGCTGGTATTCCTCTGGAGTCGAAGCCAGGGACTAACCTCTCATCTCGAGTTGATTTTTGGTCCACTGAGCTCTTTCGTGTTGCTACAGTGACCTCAAGATCCCTCAACCTTGAAACAGTGTTCTTGGGGTTTCTCTGGATTGCCATCAAGGAAATCAAGGCTCCTTTCCTGTGTGATGTGCAACACAGAATTGCTCTGCACGCAGTGCAGGGGAATCAGGCCTCATCTCGCAGCGAGGGGGAAGTCTCATGGTTTTTCTCGATTTGGGGCGGGAACCTGGGGTATATTCTCGAGTTACGACGTGGATGGCCCTTCCACACACGTGTTAGTTCAGCGACGGCAGGACTCCTGCCTAGTTGCGAGGGACAACTCGGGATTCTCCTCGAGGCTTGGCAGGGCAATTGGGACGCCTCTCCAGCTGAGGCGGGAGACCAAGTGTCCCTTTCCACGTGCCACAGGAATCCTGGGACTCCTATCAAGTTTCACGAGGAGTCAGGCATCGTCTCCTTTGGAGGCACTGATCTCCGCGTACCTCTGGAGTTTTCAAAGGATGTGAGGCCTCCGGTCGCGATGAGGTGGGTAACTAGGTCTTTCTCTGCGGTCTCCACAGGGGATTCAGACATCCGTTTAACTTGGTAGATGCAAGACGAGCCTGCATTCAAGTCACTGCAGGGATATCCGGCCTTATTTTCCGTCAGGGCATTGCAGTGTCCATTTCACTTGAGGCCGCAAAATCAGGGTCCCTCTCACATACCTAGAGCTGAGAGAAGCCTCCTCTTGAGGTGCTTGTGGTAAGGTGGTATTCCCCTGGAGTCGAAGCCAGGGACTAACCTTTCATCTCGAGTTGATTTTTGGTTCACGGAGCTCTTCCGTGTTGCTACAGTGACCTCAGGATCCCTCTAGCCTTGAAACAGTGTTCTTGGGGTTTCTCTGGAGTGCCATCAAGGAAATCAAGGCTCCTTTCATGTGTGATGTGCAACACGGAATTGCTCTGCACGCAGTGCAGGGGAATCGGGCCTCATCTCGCGGCGAGGGGGAAGTCTCATGGTTTTTCTCGAGTTGCGGCGGGAACCTGCGGTATATTCTCGAGTTACGACGGGTATGGCCCTTCCACCCACGTGTTTGTTCAGCGACGTCAGGACTCCTGCCTAGTTGCGAGGGATAACTCGGGATTCTCCTCGAGGCTTGGCAGGGCAATTGGGACCCCTGTCCAGCTGAGGCGGGAGACCAAGGGTCCCCTTCCACGTGCCACAGGAATCCTGGGACTCCTATCAAGTTTCACGAGGAGTCAGGCATCGTCTCCTTTGGAGGCACTGATCTCCGCGTACCTCTGGAGTTTTCAAAGGATGTGAGGCCTCCGGTCGCGATGAGGTGGGGAACTAGGTCTTTCTCTGTGGTCTCCACAGGGGATTCAGACATCCTTTCGTCTTGGGAGATGCAAGACGAGCCTGCATTCAAGTCACTTCAGGGATATCCGGCCTTATTTCGGGTCAGGGCATCGCGGTCTCCATTCCACTTGAAGTCGCAAACTCAGGGTCCCTCTCACATACATAGAGCTGACAGAAGCCTCCTCTTGAGGTGCTTGTGGTAAGGTGGTATTCCTCTGGAGTCGAAGCCAGGGACTAACCTCTCATCTCGAGTTGATTTTTGGTCCACGGAGCTCTTTCGTGTTGCTACAGTGACCTCAGGATCCCTCAACCTTGAAACAGTGTTCTTGGGGTTTCTCTGGAGTGCCATCAAGGAAATCAAGGCTCCTTTCATGTGTGATGTGCAACACAGAATTGCTCTGCACGCAGTGCAGGGGAATCGGGCCTCATCTCGCGGCGAGGGGGAAGTCTCATGGTTTTTCTCGAGTTGCGGCGGGAACCTGGGGTATATTCTCGACTTACGACGGGGATGGCCCTTCCACCCACGTGTTAGTTCAGGGACGGCAGGACTCCTGCCTAGTTGCGAGGGACAACTCGGAATTCTCCCCGAGGCTTGGCAGGGCAATTGGGACGCCTCTCCAGCTGAGGCGGGAGACCAAGGGTCCCTTTCCACGTGCCACAGGAATCCTGGGACTCCTATCAAGTTTCACGAGGAGTCAGGCATCGTCTCCTTTGGAGGCAATGATCTCCGCGTACCTCTGGAGTTTTCAAAGGATGTGAGGCCTACGGTCGCGATGAGGTGGGGAACTAGGTCTTTCTCTGTGGTCTCCACAGGGGATTCAGACATCCTTTCGTCTTGAGGCCGCAAACTCAGGGTCCCTCTCACATACCTAGAGCTGAGAGAAGCCTCCTCTTGAGGTGCTTGTGGTAAGGTGGTATTCCTCTGGAGTCGAAGCCAGGGACTAACCTCTCATCTCGAGTTGATTCGTGGTCCACGGAGCTCTTTCGTGCTGCTACAGGGACCTCAGGATTTCTCCAGCCTTGAAACAGTGTTCCTGGGGTTTCTCTGTAGTGCCATCAAGGAAATCAAGGCTCCTTTCATGTGTGATGTGCAACACGGAATTGCTCTGCACGCAGTGCCGGGGAATCGGGCCTCATCTCGCGGCGAGGGGGAAGTCTCATGGTTTTTCTCGAGTTGCGGCGGGAACCTGGGGTATATTCTCGAGTTACGACAGGGATGGCCCTTCCACCCACGTGTTTGTTCAGCGTCGTCAGGACTCCTGCCTAGTTGCGAGGGACAACTCGGGATTCTCCTCGAGGCTTGGCAGGGCAATTGGGACGCCTCTCCAGCTGAGGCGCGAGACCAAGGGTCCCTTTCCACGTGCCACAGGAATCCTGTGACTCCTGTCAAGTTTCACGAGGAGTCAGGCATCGTCTCCTTTGGAGGCACTGATCTCCGCGTACCTCTGGAATTTTCAAAGGATGTGAGGCCTCAGGTCGCCATGATGTGGGGAACTAGGTCTTTCTCTGTGGTCTCCAAAGGCGATTCAGACATCCTTTCGTCTTGGGAGATGCAAGACGAGCCTGCATTCAAGTCACTGCATGGATATCCGGCCTTATTTCGAGTCAGGGCATCGCGGTGTCCATTCCACTTGAGGCCGCATACTCAGGGTCCCTCTCACATACCTAGAGCTGAGAGAAGCCTCCTCTTGAGGTGCTTGTGGTAAGGTGGTATACCTCTGGAGTCGAAGCCAGGGACTAACCTCTCATCTCGAGTTGAGTTTTGGTCCACGGAGCTCTTTCGTCTTGCTACATTGACCTCAGGATCCCTCAACCTTGAAATAGTGTTCTTGGGGTTTCTCTGGAGTGCCATCAAGGAAATCAAGGCTCCTTTCATGTGTGATGTGCAACACGGAATTGCTCTGCACGCAGTGCAGGGTATCGGACCTCATTTTGCGGCGAGAGGGAAGTCTAATGGTTTTTCTCGAGTTGCGATGGTAACCTGTGGTATATTCTCGAGTTACGACGAGGATGGCCCTTCCACCCACGGGTTTGTTCAGCGACGTCAGGACTCCTGCCTAGTTGCGAGGGACAACTCGGGATTCTCCTCGAGGCTTGGCAGGGCAATTGGGACGCCTCTCCAGCTGAGGCGGGAGACCAAGGGTCCCTTTCCACGTGCCACAGGAATCCTGGGACTCCTATCAAGTTTCACGAGGAGTCAGGCATCGTCTCTTTTGGAGGCACTGATCTCCGCGTACCTCTGGAATTTTCAAAGGATGTGAGGCCTCCGGTCGCCATGAGGTGGGGAACTAGGTCTTTCTCTGTGGTCTCCATAGGGGATTCAGACATCCTTTCGTCTTGGGAGATGCAAGACGAGCCTGCATTCAAGTCACTGCAGGGATATCCGGCCTTATTTCGAGTCAGGGCATCGCAGTGTCCATTCCACTTGAGGCCGCAAAATCAGGGTCCCTCTCACATACATAGAGCTGAGAGAAGCCTCCTCTTGAGGTGCTTGTGGTAAGGTGGTATTCCTCTGGAGTCGAAGCCAGGGACTAACCTCTCATCTCGAGTTGATTTTTGGTCCACGGAGCTCTTTCGTGTTGCTACAGTGACCTCAGGATCCCTCTATCCTTGAAACAGTGTTCTTGGGGTTTCTCTGGAGTGCCATCAAGGAAATCAAGGCTCCTTTCATGTGTGATGTGCAACACGGAATTGCTCTGCACGCAGTGCAGGGGAATCGGGCCTCATCTCGCGGCGAGTGGGAAGTCTCATGGTTTTTCTCGAGTTGCGGCGGGAACCTGGGGTATATTCTCGAGTTACGACGGGGATGGCCCTTCCACCCACGTGTTTGTTCAGCGACGTCAGGACTCCTGCCTAGTTGCGAGGGACAACTCGGGATTCTCCTCGAGGCTTGGCAGGGCAATTGGGACGCCTCTCCAGCTGAGGCGGAAGACCAAGGGTCCCTTTCCACGTGCCACAGGAATCCTGGGACTCCTATCAAGTTTCACGAGGAGTCAGGCATCGTCTCCTTTGGAGGCACTGATCTCCGCGTACCTCTGGAGTTTTCAAAGGATGTGAGGCCTCCGGTCGCCATGAGGTGGGGAACTAGGTCTTTCTCTGTGGTCTCCACAGGGGATTCAGACATCCTTTCGTCTTGGGAGATGCAAAACGAGCCTGCATTCAAATCACTGCAGGGATATCCGGCCTTATTTCGAGTCAGGGCATCGCGGTGTCCATTCCACTTGAGGCCCCAAACTCAGGGTCCCTCTCAAATACCTAGAGCTAAGAGAAGCCTCCACTTGAGGTCCTTGTGGTAAGGTGGTATACCTCTGGAGTCGAAGCCAGGGACTAACCTCTCATCTCGAGTTGATTTTTGGTCCATGGAGCTCTTTCGTGTTGCTACAGTGACCTCAGGATCCCTCTCGCCTTGAAACAGTGTTCTTGGTGTTTCTCTGGAGTGCCATCAAGGAAATCAAGGCTCCTTTCATGTGTGATGTGCAACACGGAATTGCTCTGCACGCAGTGCAGGGGAATCGGGCCTCATCTCGCGGCGAGTGGGAAGTCTCATGGTTTTTCTCGAGTTGCGGCGGGAACCTGGGGTATATTCTCGAGTTACGACGTGGATGGCCTTTCCACCCAGGTGTTTGTTCAGCGACGTCAGGACTCCTGCCTAGTTGCGAGGGACAACTCGGGATTCTCCTCGAGGCTTGGCAGGGCAATTGGGACGCCTCTCCAGCTGAGGGGGGAGACCAAGTGTCCCTTTCCGCGTGCCACAGGAATCCTGGGACCCCTATCAAGTTTCACGAGGAGTCAGGCATCGTCTCCTTTGGAGGCACTGATCTCCGCGTACCTCTGGAGTTTTCAAAGGATGTGAGGCCTCCGGTCGCGATGAGGTGGGGAACTAGGTCTTTCTCTGTGGTCTCCACAGGGGAATCAGACATCCTTTCGTCTTGGGAGATGCAAGACGAGCCTGCATTCAAGTCACTGCAGGGATATCCGGCCTTATTTCGCGTCAGGGCATCGCGGTGTCTATTCCACTTGAGGCCGCAAACTCAGGGTCCCTCTCACATACCTAGAGCTGAGAGAAGCCTTGTCTTGAGGTGCTTGTGGTAAGGTGGTATTCCTCTGGAGTCGAAGCCAGGGACTAACCTCTCATCTCGAGTTGATTCATGGTCCATGGAGCTCTTTCGTGCTGATACAGGGACCTCAGGATCCCTCCAGCCTTGAAACAGTGTTCTTGGGGTTTCTCTGGAGTGCCATCAAGGAAATCAAGGCTCCTTTCATGTGTGATGTGCAACACGGAATTGCTCTGCACGCAGTGCAGGGTATCGGGCCTCATTTTGCGGCGAGGGGGAAGTCTAATGGTTTTTCTCGAGTTGCGATTGGAACCTGGGGTATATTCTCGAGTTACGCCGGGGATGGCCCATCCACCCACGTGTTTGTTCAGCGAAGTCAGACTCCTGCCTAGTTGCGAGGGACAACTCGGGATTCTCCTCGAGGCTTGGCAGGGCAATTGGGACGCCTCTCCAGCTGAGGCGAGAGACCAAGGGTCCCTTTCCACGTGCCACAGGAATCCTGGGACTCCTATCAAGTTTCTCGAGGAGTCAGGCATCGTCTCCTTTGGAGGCACTGATCTCCGCGTACCTCTGGAGTTTTCAAAGGATATGAGGCCTCCGGTCGCGATGAGGTCGGGAACTAGGTCTTTCTCTGTGGTCTCCACAGGGGATTCAGACATCCTTTCGTCTTGGGAGATGCAAGACGAGCCTGCATTCAAGTCACTGCAGGGATATCCGGCCTTATTTCGGGTCAGGGCATCCCGGTCTCCATTCCACTTGAGGCCGCAAACTCAGGGTCCCTCTCACATACATAGAGCTGACAGAAGCCTCCTCTTGAGGTGCTTGTGGTAAGGTGGTATTCCTCTGGAGTCGAAGCCAGGGACTAACCTCTCATCTCGAGTTGATTCATGATCCACGGAGCTCTTTCGTGCTGCTACAGGGACCTCAGGATCCCTCCAGCCTTGAAACAGTGTTCCTGGGGTTTCTCTGTAGTGCCATCAAGGAAATCAAGGCTCCTTTCATGTGTGATGTGCAACACGGAATTGCTCTGCACGCAGTGCAGGGGAATCGGGCCTCATCTCGCGGCGAGGGGGAAGTCTCATGGTTTTTCTCGAGTTGCGGCGGGAACCTGGGGTATATTCTCGAGTTACGACGGGGATGGCCCTTCCACCCACGTGTTTGTTCAGCGACGTCAGGACTCCTGCCTAGTTGCGAGGGACAACTCGGGATTCTCCTCGAGGCTTGGCAGGGCAATTGGGACGCCTCTCCAGCTGAGGCGGGAGACCAAGGGTCCCTTTCCACGTGCCACAGGAATCCTGGGACTCCTGTCAAGTTTCACGAGGAGTCAGGCATCGTCTCCTTTGGAGGCACTGATCTCCGCGTACCTCTGGAGTTTTCAAAGGATGTGAGGCCTCCGGTCGCGATGAGGTGGGGAACTAGGTCATTCTCTGTGGTCTCCACAGGGGATTCAGACATCCTTTCGTCTTGGGAGATGCAAGACGAGCCTGCATTCAAGTCACTGCAGGGATATCCGGCCTTATTTCGTGTCAGGGAATCGTGGTGTACATTCCACTTGAGGCCGCAAACTCAGGGTCCCTCTCACATAGCTAGAGCTGAGAGAAGCCTCCTCTTGAGGTGCTTGTGGTAAGGTGGTATTCCTCTGGAGTCGAAGCCAGGGACTAACCTCTCATCTCGAGTTGATTTTTGGTCCACGGAGCTCTTTCATGTTGCTACAGTGACCTGAGGATCCCTCTAGCCTTGAAACAGTGTTCTTGGGGTTTCTCTGGAGTGCCATCAAGGAAATCAAGGCTCCTTTCATGTGTGATGTGCAACACGGAATTGCTCTGCACGCAGTGCAGGGGAATCGGGCCTCATCTCGCGGCGAGGGGGTAGTCTCATGGTTTTTCTCGAGTTGCGCCGGGAACCTGGGGTATATTCTCGAGTTACGACGGGGATGGCCCTTCCACACACGTGTTTCTTCAGCGACGTCAGGAATCCTGGCTAGTTGTGAGGGACAACTCGGGATTCTCCTCAAGGCTTGGCAGGGCAATTGGGACGCCTCTCCAGCTGAGGTGGGAGACCACGGGTCCCTTTCCACGTGCCACAGGAATCCTGGGACTCCTATCAAGTTTCACGAGGAGTCAGGCATCGTCTCCTTTGGAGGCACTGATCTCCGCGGACCTCTGGAGTTTTCAAAGGATATGAGGCCGCCGGTCCCGATGAGGTGGGGAACTAGGTCATTCTCTGTGGTCTCCACAGGGGATTCAGACATCCTTTCGTCTTGGGAGATGCAAGACGAGCCTGCATTCAAGTCACTGCAGGGATATCCGGCCTTATTTCGCGTCAGTGAATCGCGGTGTCCATTCCACTTGAGGCCGCAAACTCAGGGTCCCTCTCACATAATTAGAGCTGAGAGAAGCCTCCTCTTGAGGTGCTTGTGGTAAGGTGGTATTCCTCTGGAGTCGAAGCCAGGGACTAACCTCTCATCTCGAGTTGATTCATGATCCACGGAGCTCTTTCGTGCTGCTACAGGGACCTCAGGATCCCTCCAGCCTTGAAACAGTGTTCCTGGGGTTTCTCTGTAGTGCCATCAAGGAAATCAAGGCTCCTTTCATGTGTGATGTGCAACACGGAATTGCTCTGCACGCAGTGCAGGGGAATCGGGCCTCATCTCGCGGCGAGGGGGAAGTCTCATGGTTTTTCTCGAGTTGCGGCGGGAACCTGGGGTATATTCTCGAGTTACGACGGGGATGGCCCTTCCACCCACGTGTTTGTTCAGCGACGTCAGGACTCCTGCCTAGTTGCGAGGGACAACTCGGGATTCTCCTCGAGGCTTGGCAGGGCAATTGGGACGCCTCTCCAGCTGAGGCGGGAGACCAAGGGTCCCTTTCCACGTGCCACAGGAATCCTGGGACTCCTGTCAAGTTTCACGAGGAGTCAGGCATCGTCTCCTTTGGAGGCACTGATCTCCGCGTACCTCTGGAGTTTTCAAAGGATGTGAGGCCTCCGGTCGCGATGAGGTGGGGAACTAGGTCATTCTCTGTGGTCTCCACAGGGGATTCAGACATCCTTTCGTCTTGGGAGATGCAAGACGAGCCTGCATTCAAGTCACTGCAGGGATATCCGGCCTTATTTCGTGTCAGGGAATCGTGGTGTACATTCCACTTGAGGCCGCAAACTCAGGGTCCCTCTCACATAGCTAGAGCTGAGAGAAGCCTCCTCTTGAGGTGCTTGTGGTAAGGTGGTATTCCTCTGGAGTCGAAGCCAGGGACTAACCTCTCATCTCGAGTTGATTTTTGGTCCACGGAGCTCTTTCATGTTGCTACAGTGACCTGAGGATCCCTCTAGCCTTGAAACAGTGTTCTTGGGGTTTCTCTGGAGTGCCATCAAGGAAATCAAGGCTCCTTTCATGTGTGATGTGCAACACGGAATTGCTCTGCACGCAGTGCAGGGGAATCGGGCCTCATCTCGCGGCGAGGGGGTAGTCTCATGGTTTTTCTCGAGTTGCGGCGGGAACCTGGGGTATATTCTCGAGTTACGACGGGGATGGCCCTTCCACACACGTGTTTCTTCAGCGACGTCAGGAATCCTGGCTAGTTGTGAGGGACAACTCGGGATTCTCCTCGAGGCTTGGCAGGGCAATTGGGACGCCTCTCCAGCTGAGGTGGGAGACCACGGGTCCCTTTCCACGTGCCACAGGAATCCTGGGACTCCTATCAAGTTTCACGAGGAGTCAGGCATCGTCTCCTTTGGAGGCACTGATCTCCGCGGACCTCTGGAGTTTTCAAAGGATATGAGGCCGCCGGTCCCGATGAGGTGGGGAACTAGGTCATTCTCTGTGGTCTCCACAGGGGATTCAGACATCCTTTCGTCTTGGGAGATGCAAGACGAGCCTGCATTCAAGTCACTGCAGGGATATCCGGCCTTATTTCGCGTCAGTGAATCGCGGTGTCCATTCCACTTGAGGCCGCAAACTCAGGGTCCCTCTCACATAATTAGAGCTGAGAGAAGCCTCCTCTTGAGGTGCTTGTGGTAAGGTGGTATTCCTCTGGAGTCGAAGCCAGGGACTAACCTCTCATCTCGAGTTGATTTTTGGTCCATGGAGCTCTTTCGTGTTGCTACAGTGACCTCAGGATCCCTCTAGCCTTGAAACAGTGTTCTTGGGGTTTCTCTGGAGTGCCATCAAGGAAATCAAGGCTCCTTTCATGTGTGATGTGCAACACGGAATTGCTCTGCACGCAGTGCAGCGGAATCGGGCCTGATCTCGCGGCGAGGGGGAAGTCTCATGGTTTTTCTCGAGTTGCGGCGGGAACCTGGGGTATATTCTCGAGTTACGACGGGGATGGCCCTTCCACCCACGTGTTTGTTCAGCCACGTCAGGACTCCTGCCTAGTTGCGAGGGACAACTCGGGATTTTCCTCGAGGCTTGGCAGGACAATTGGGACGACTCTCCCGCTGAGGCGGGAGACCAAGGATCCCTTTCAACGTGCCACAGGGATCCTGGGACTCCTATCAAGTTTCACGAGAAATCAGGCATCGTCTCCTTTGGAGGCACTGATCTCCGCGTACCTCTGGAGTTTTCAAAGGATGTGAGGCCTCCAGTCGCGATGAGGTGGGGAACTAGGTCTTTCTCTGTGGTCTCCACAGGGGATTCAGACATCCTTTCGTCTTGGGAGATGCAAGACGAGCCTGCATTCAAGTCACTGCAGGGATATCCGGCCTTATTTCGAGTCAGGGCATTGCGGTGTCAATTCCACTTGAGGCCGCAAACTCAGGGTCCCTCTCACATACCTAGAGCTGCGAGAAGCCTCCTCTTGAGGTGCTTGTGGTAAGGTGGTATTTCTCTGGAGTCAAAGCCAGGGACTAACCTCTCATCTCGAGTTGAGTTTTGGTCCACGGAGCTCTTTCGTGTTGCTACAATGACCTCAGGATCCCTCTAGCCTTGAAACAGTGTTCTTGGGGTTTCTCTGGAGTGCCGTCAAGGAAATCAAGGTTCCTTTCATGTGTGATGTGCAACAAGGAATTGCTCTGCACGCACTGCAGGGTATCGGGCCTCATTTTGCGGCGAGGGGGAAGTCTATTGGTTTTTCTCGAGTTGCGATTGGAACCTGGGGTATATTCTCGAGTTACGCCGGGGATGGCCCTTCCACCCACGTGTTTGTTCAGCGAAGACAGACTGCTGCCTAGTTGCGAGGGACAACTCGGGATTCTCCTCGAGGCTTGGCAGGGCAATTGGGACGCCTCTCCAGCTGAGGCGGGAGACCAAGGGTCCCTTTCCACGTGCCACAGGAATCCTGGGACTCCTATCAAGTTTCACGAGGAGTCAGGCATCGTCTCGTTTGGAGGCACTGATCTCCGCGTACCTCTGGAGTTTTCAAAGGATGTGAGGCCTCCGGTCGCGATGAGGTGGGTAACTAGGTCTTTCTCTGCGGTCTCCACAGGGGATTCAGACATCCGTTTATCTTGGCAGATGCAAGACGAGCCTGCATTCAAGTCACTGCAGGGATATCCGGCCTTACTTTGCGTCAGGGCATTGCAGTGTCCATTCCACTTGAGGTCGCAAACTCAGGGTCCCTCTCACATACCTAGAGCTGAGAGAAGCCTCCTCTTGAGGTGCTTGTGGTAAGGTGGTATTCCTCTGGAGTCGAAGCCAGGGAATAACCTTTCATCTCGAGTTGATTTTTGGTCCACGGAGCTCTTTCGTGTTGCTACAGTGACCTCAGGATCCCTCTAGCCTTGAAACAGTGTTCTTGGGGTTTCTCTGTAGTGCCATCAAGGAAATCAAGGCTCCTTTCATGTGTGATGTGCAACACGGAATTGCTCTGCACGCAGTGCAGGGGAATCGGGCCTCATCTCGCGGCGAGGGGGAAGTCTCATGGTTTTTCTCGAGTTGCGGCGGGAACCTGAGGTATATTCTCGAGTTACGACGGGGATGGCCGTTCCACACACGTGTTTGTTCAGCGACGTCAGGACTCCTGCCTAGTTGCGAGAGACAACTCGGGATTCTCCTCGAGGCTTGGCAGGGCAATTGGGACCTCTCTCCAGCTGAGGCGGGAGACCAAGGGTCCCTTTCCATGTGCCACAGGAATCCTGGGACTCCTATCAAGTTTCAAGAGGAGTCAGGCATCGTCTCCTTTGGAGGCACTGATCTCCGCGTACCTCTGGAGTTTTCAAAGGATGTGAGGCCTCCGGTCGCGATGAGGTGGGGAACTAGGTCTTTCTCTGTGGTCTCCACAGGGGATTCAGACATCCTTTCGTCTTGGGAGATGCAAGACGAGCCTGCATTCAAGTCACTGCAGGGATATCCGGCCTTATTTCGAGTCAGGGCATCGCGGTCTCCATTCCACTTGAGGCCGCAAACTCAGGGTCCCTCTCACATACCTAGAGCTGAGAGAAGCCTCCTCTTGAGGTGCTTGTGGTAAGGTGGTATTCCCCTGGAGTCGAAGCCAGGGACTAACCTTTCATCTCGAGTTGATTTTTGGTCCACGGAGCTCTTTCTTGTTGCTACAGTGACCTCAGGATTCCTCTAGCCTTGAAACAGTGTTCTTGGGGTTTCTCTGGAGTGCCATCAAGGAAATCAAGGCTCCTTTCATGTGTGATGTGCAACACGGAATTGCTCTGCACGCAGTGCAGGGGAATCGGGCCTCATCTCGCGGCGAGGGGGAAGTCTCATGGTTTTTCTCCAGTTGCGGCGGGAACCTGGGGTATATTCTCGAGTTACGACGGGGATGGCCCTTCCACCCACGTGTTTGTTCAGCGACGGCAGGACTCCTGCCTAGTTTCGAGGGACAACTCGGGATTCTCCCCGAGGCTTGGCAGGGCAATTGGGACGCCTCTCCAGCTGAGGCGGGAGACCAAGGGTCCCTTTCCACGTGCCACAGGAATCCTGGGACTCCTACCAAGTTTCACGAGGAGTCATGCATCGTCTCCTTTGGAGGCAATGATCTCCGCGTACCTCTGGAGTTTTCAAAGGATGTGAGGCCCCCGGTCGCGATGAGGTGGGGAACTAGGTCTTTCTCTGTGGTCTCCACAGGGGATTCAGACATCCTTTCGTCTTGAGGCCGCAAACTCAGGGTCCCTCTCACATACCTAGAACTGAGAGAAGCCTCCTCTTGAGGTGCTTGTGGTAAGGTGGTATTCCTCTGGAGTCGAAGCCAGGGACTAACCTATCATCTCGAGTTGATTCATGGTCCACGGAGCTCTTTCGTGCTGCTACAGGGACCTCAGGATCCCTCCAGCCTTGAAACAGTGTTCCTGGGGTTTCTCTGTAGTGCCATCAAGGAAATCAAGGCTCCTTTCATGTGTGATGTGCAAGACGGAATTGCTCTGCACGCAGTGCAGGGTATCGGGCCTCATTTTGCGGCGAGGGGGAAGTCTTTTGGTTTTTCTCGAGTTGCGATTGAAACCTGGGGTATATTCTCGAGTTACGCCGGGGATGGCCCTTCCACCCACGTGTTTGTTCAGCGAAGACAGACTGCTGCCTAGTTGCGAGGGACAACTCGGGATTCTCCTCGAGGCTTGGCAGGGCAATTGGGACGCCTCTCCAGCTGAGGCGGGAGACCAAGGGTTCCTTTCCACGTGCCACAGGAATCCTGGGACTCCTATCAAGTTTCACGAGGAGTCAGGCATCGTCTCCTTTGGAGGCACTGATCTCCGCGTACCTCTGGAGTTTTCAAAGGATGTGAGGCCTCCGGTCGCGATGAGGTGGGTAACTAGGTCTTTCTCTGCGGTCTCCACAGGGGATTCAGACTTCCGTTTATCTTGGCAGATGCAAGACGAGCCTGCATTCAAGTCACTGCAGGGATATCCGGCCTTACTTTGCGTCAGGGCATTGCAGTGTCCATTCCACTTGAGGTCGCAAACTCAGGGTCCCTCTGACATACCTAGAGCTGAGAAAAGCCTCCTCTTGAGGTGCTTGTGGTAAGGTGGTATTCCTCTGGAGTCGAAGCCAGGGACTAACCTTTCATCTCGAGTTGATTTTTGGTCCACGGAGCTCTTTCGTGTTGCTACAGTGACCTCAGGATCCCTCTAGCCTTGAAACAGGGTTCTTGGGGTTTCTCTGGAGTGCCATCAAGGAAATCAAGGCTCCTTTCATGTGTGATGTGCAACACGGAATTGCTCTGCACGCAGTGCAGGGGAATCGGGCCTCATCTCGCGGCGAGGGGGAAGTCTCATGGTTTTTCTCGAGTTGCGGCGGGAACCTGGGGTATATTCTCGAGTTACGACGGGGATGGCCGTTCCACACACGTGTTTGTTCAGCGACGTCAGGATTCCTGCCTAGTTGCGAGGGACAACTCGGGATTCTCCTCGAGGCTTGGCAGGGCAATTGGGACCCCTCTCCAGCTGAGGCGGGAGACCAAGGGTCCCTTTCCACGTGCCACAGGAATCCTGGGACTCCTATCAAGTTTCACGAGGAGTCAGGCATCGTCTCCTTTGGAGGCACTGATCTCCGCGTACCTCTGGAGTTTTCAAAGGATGTGAGGCCTCCGGTCGCGATGAGGTGGGGAACTAGGTCTTTCTCTGTGGTCTCCACAGGGGATTCAGACATCCTTTCGTCTTGGGAGATGCAAGACGAGCCTGCATTCAAGTCACTGCAGGGATATCCGGCCTTATTTCGAGTCAGGGCATCGCGGTCTCCATTCCACTTGAGGCCGCAAACTCAGGGTCCCTCTCACATACCTAGAGCTGAGAGAAGCCTCCTCTTGAGGTGCTTGTGGTAAGGTGGTATTCCTCTGGAGTCGAAGCCAGGGACTAACCTCTCATCTCGAGTTGATTTTTGGTCCACGGAGCTCTTTCGTGTTGCTACAGTGACCTCAGGATCCCTCAACCTTGAAACAGTGTTCTTGGGGTTTCTCTGGAGTGCCATCAAGGAAATCAAGGCTCCTTTCATGTGTGATGTGCAACACGGAATTGCTCTGCACGCAGTGCAGGGGAATCGGGCCTCATCTCGCGGCGAGGGGGAAGTCTCATGGTTTTTCTCGAGTTGCGGCGGGAACCTGGGGTATATTCTCGAGTTACGACGGGGATGGCCCTTCCAACCACGTGTTTGTTCAGCGACGTCAGGACTCCTGCCTAGTTGTGAGGGACAACTCGGGATTCTCCTCGAGGCTTGGCAGGGCAATTGGGACGCCTCTCCAGCTGAGGCGGGAGACCAAGTGTCCCTTTCCACGTGCCACAGGAATCCTGGGACTCCTATCAAGTTTCACGAGGAGTCAGGCATCGTCTCCTTTGGAGGCACTGATCTCCGCGTACCTCTGGAGTTTTCAGAGGATGTGAGGCCTCCGGTCGCAATGAGGTGGGGAACTAGGTCATTCTCTGTGGTCTCCACAGGGGATTCAGACATCCTTTCGTGTTGGGAGATGCACGACGAGCCTGCATTCAAGTCACTGCAGGGATATCCGGCCTTATTTCGCGTCAGGGAATCGCGGTGTCCATTCCACTTGAGGCCGCAAACTCAGGGTCCCTTTCACATACCTAGAGCTGAGAGAAGCCTCCTCTTGAGGTGCTTGTGGTAAGGTGGTATTCCTCCGGAGTCGAAGCCAGGGACTAACCTCTCATCTCGAGTTGATTTGTGGTCCACGGAGCTCTTTCGTGTTGCTACAGTGACCTCAGGATCCCTGTAGCCTTGAAACAGAGTTCTTGGGGTTTCTCTGGAGTGCCATCAAGGAAATCAAGGCTCCTTTCATGTGTGATGTGCAACACGGAATTGCTCTGCACGCAGTGCAGGTTAATCGGGCCTCATCTCGCGGCGAGGGGGAAGTCTCATGGTTTTTCTCGAGTTGCGGCGGGAACCGGTTGCATATTCTCGAGTTACGACGGGGATGGCCCTTCCACCCACGTGTTTGTTCAGCGACGTCAGGACTCCTGCCTAGTTGCGAGGGACAACTCGGGATTCTCCTCGAGGCTTGGCAGGGCAATTGGGACCCCTGTCCAGCTGAGGCGGGAGACCAAGGGTCCCTTTCCACGTACCACAGGAATCCTGGGACTCCTATCAAGTTTCACGAGGAGTCAGGCATCGTCTCCTTTGGAGGCACTGATCTCCGCGTACCTCTGGAGTTTTCAAAGGATGTGAGGCCTCCGGTCACGATGAGGTGGGGAACTAGGTCTTTCTCTGTGGTCTCCACAGGGGATTCAGACATCCTTTCGTCTTGGGAGATGCACGACGAGCCTGCATTCAAGTCACTGCAGGGATATCCGGCCTTATTTCGACTCAGGGCATCGCGGTCTCCATTCCACTTGAGGCCGCAAACTCAGGGTCCCTCTCACATACCTAGAGCTGAGAGAAGCCTCCTCTTGAGGTGCTTGTGGTAAGGTGGTATTCCTCTGGAGTCGAAGCAAGGGACTAACCTCTCATCTCGAGTTGATTTTTGGTCCACGGAGCTCTTTCGTGTTGCTACAGTGACCTCAGGATCCCTCTAGCCTTGAAACAGTGTTCTTGGGGTTTCTCTGGAGTGCCATCAAGGAAATCAAGGCTCCTTTCATGTGTGATGTGCAAGACGGAATTGCTCTGCACGCAGTGCAGGGGAATCGGGCCTCATCTCGCGGCGAGGGGGAAGTCTCATGGTTTTTCTCGAGTTGCGGCGGGAACCTGGGGTATATTCTCGAGTTACGACGGGGATGGCCCTTCCACCCACGTGTTTGTTCAGCGACGTCAGACTCCTGCCTATTTGCGAGGGACAACTCGGGATTCTCCTCCAGGCTTGGCAGGGCAATTGGGACGCCTCTCCAGGTGAGGCGGGAGACCAAGTGTCCCTTTCCACGTGCCACAGGAATCCTGGGACTCCTATCAAGTTTCACGAGGAGTCAGGCATCGTCTCCTTTGGAGGCACTGATCTCGGCGTACCTCTGGAGTTTTCAAAGGATGTGAGGCCTCCGGTCGCGATGAGGTGGGGAACTAGGTCATTCTCTGTGGTCTCCACAGGGGATTCAGACATCCTTTCGTCT
Organism: Cervus elaphus; assembly: GCF_910594005.1. NCBI lineage: Eukaryota > Metazoa > Chordata > Mammalia > Artiodactyla > Cervidae > Cervus > Cervus elaphus. Next base: position 1,134,944 of record NC_057838.1, read on the forward strand.
TGGGAGATGCAAGACGAGCCTGCATTCAAGTCACTGCAGGGATATCCGGCCTTATTTCGCGTCAGGGAATCGCGGTGTCCATTCCACTTGAGGCCGCAAACTCAGGGTCCCTCTCACATACCTAGAGCTGAGAGAAGCCTCCTCTTGAGGTGCTTGTGGTAAGGTGGTATTCCTCTGGAGTCGAAGCCAGGGACTAACCTCTCATCTCGAGTTGATTTTTCGTCCACGGAGCTCTTTCGTGCTGCTACAGTGACCTCAGGATCCCTCTAGCCTTGAAACAGTGTTCTTGGGGTTTCTCTGGAGTGCCATCAAGGAAATCAAGGCTCCTTTCATGTGTGATGTGCAACACGGAATTGCTCTGCACGCAGTGCAGGGGAATCGGGCCTCATCTCGCGGCGAGGGGGAAGTCTCATGGTTTTTCTCGAGTTGCGGCGGGAACCGGGGGTATATTCTCGAGTTACGACGGGGATGGCCCGTCCACCCACGTGTTTGTTCAGCGACGTCAGGACTCCTGCCTAGTTGCGAGGGACAACTCGGGATTCTCCTCGAGGCTTGGCAGGGCAATTGGGACCCCTCTCCAGCTGAGGCGGGAGACCAAGGGTCCCTTTCCACGTGCCACAGGAATCCTGGGACTCCTATCAAGTTTCACGAGGAGTCAGGCATCGTCTCCTTTGGAGGCACTGATCTCCGCGTACCTCTGAAGTTTTCAAAGGATGTGAGGCCTCCGGTCGCGATGAGGTGGGGAACTAGGTCTTTCTCTGTGGTCTCCACAGGGGATTCAGACATCCTTTCGTCTTGGGAGATGCAAGACGAGCCTGCATTCAAGTCACTGCAGGGATATCCGGCCTTATTTCGAGTCAGGGCATCGCGGTGTCCATTCCACTTGAGGCCGCAAACTCAGGGTCCCTCTCACATACCTAGAGCTGACAGAAGCCTCCTCTTGAGGTGCTTGTGGTAAGGTGGTATTCCTCTGGAGTCGAAGCCAGGGACTATCCTCTCATCTCGAGTTGATTCATGGTCCACGGAGCTCTTTCGTGCTGATACAGGGACCTCAGGATACCTCCAGCCTTGAAACAGTGTTCTTGGGGTTTCTCTGGAGTGCCATCAAGGAAATCAAGGCTCCTTTCATGTGTGATGTGCAACACGGAATTGCTCTGCACGCAGTGCAGGGTATCGGGCCTCATTTTGCGGCGAGGGGGAAGTCTAATGGTTTTTCTCGAGTTGCGATTGGAACCTGGGGTATATTCTCGAGTTACGACGGGGATGGCCCTGCCACACACGTGTTTGTTCAGCGAAGTCAGACTCCTGCCTAGTTGCGAGGGACAACTCGGGATTCTCCTCGAGGCTTGGCAGGGCAATTGGGACGCCTCTCCAGCTGAGGCGAGAGACCAACGGTCCCTTTCCACGTGCCACAGGAATCCTGGGACTCCTATCAAGTTTCACGAGGATTCAGGCATCGTCTCCTTTGGAGGCACTGATCTCCGCGTACCTCTGGAGTTTTCAAAGGATGTGAGGCCTCCGGTCGCGATGAGGTGGGTAACTAGGTCTTTCTCTGCGGTCTCCACAGGGGATTCAGACATCCGTTTATCTTGGTAGATGCAAGACGAGCCTGCATTCAAGTCACTGCAGGGATATCCGGCCTTATTTTCCGTCAGGGCATTGCAGTGTCCATTTCACTTGAGGCCGCAAAATCAGGGTCCCTCTCACATAGCTAGAGCTGAGAGAAGCCTCCTCTTGAGGTGCTTGTGGTAAGGTGGTATTCCTCTGGAGTCGAAGCCAGGGACTAACCTCTCATCTCGAGTTGATTTTTGGTCCACGGAGCTCTTTCGTGTTGCTACAGTGACCTCAGGATCCCTCTAGCCTTGAAACAGTGTTCTTGGGGTTTCTCTGGAGTGCCATCAAGGAAATCAAGGCTCCTTTCATGTGTGATGTGCAACACGGAATTGCTCTGCACGCAGTGCAGGGGAATCGGGCCTGATCTCGCGGCGAGGGGGAAGTCTCATGGTTTTTCTCGAGTTGCGGCGGGAACCTGGGGTATATTCTCGAGTTACGACGGGGATGGCCCTTCCACCCACGTGTTTGTTCAGCCACGTCAGGACTCCTGCCTAGTTGCGAGGGACAACTCGGGATTCTCCTCGAGGCTTGGCAGGGCAATTGGGACGACTCTCCCGCTGAGGCGGGAGACCAAGTATCCCTTTCCACGTGCCACAGGGATCCTGGGACTCCTATCAAGTTTCACGAGAAATCAGGCATCGTCTCCTTTGGAGGCACTGATCTCCGCGTACCTCTAGAGTTTTCAAAGGATGTGAGGCCTCCAGTCGCGATGAGGTGGGGAACTAGGTCTTTCTCTGTGGTCTCCACAGGGGATTCAGACATCCTTTCGTCTTGGGAGATGCAAGACGAGCCTGCATTCAAGTCACTGCAGGGATATCCGGCCTTATTTCGAGTCAGGGCATTGCGGTGTCCATTCCACTTGAGGCCGCAAACTCAGGGTCCCTCTCACATACCTAGAGCTGCGAGAAGCCTCCTCTTGAGGTGCTTGTGGTAAGGTGGTATTTCTCTGGAGTCAAAGCCAGGGACTAACCTCTCATCTCGAGTTGATTTTTGGTCCACGGAGCTCTTTCGTGTTGCTACAGTGACCTCAGGATCCCTCTAGCCTTGAAACAGTGTTCTTGGGGTTTCTCTGGAGTGCCGTCAAGGAAATCAAGGTTCCTTTCATGTGTGATGTGCAACACGGAATTGCTCTGCACGCAGTGCATGGTATCGGGCCTCATTTTGCGGCGAGGGGGAAGTCTATTGGTTTTTCTCGAGTTGCGATTGGAACCTGGGGTATATTCCCGAGTTACGCCGGGGATGGCCCTTCCACCCACGTGTTTGTTCAGCGAAGACAGACTGCTGTCTAGTTGCGAGGGACAACTCGGGATTCTCCTCGAGGCTTGGCAGGGCAATTGGGACGCCTCTCCAGCTGAGGCGGGAGACCAAGGGTCCCTTTCCACGTGCCACAGGAATCCTGGGACTCCTATCAAGTTTCACGAGGAGTCAGGCATCGTGTCCTTTGGAGGCACTGATCTCCGCGTACCTCTGGAGTTTTCAAAGGATGTGAGGCCTCCGGTCGCGATGAGGTGGGGAACTAGGTCTTTCTCTGTGGTCTCCACAGGGGATTCAGACAGCCTTTCGTCTTGCGAGATGCAAGACGAGCCTGCATTCAAGTCACTGCAGGGATATCCGGCCTTATTTCGAGTCAGGGCATCGCGGTCTCCATTCCACATGAGGCCGCAAACTCAGGGTCCCTCTCACATACCTAGAGCTGAGAGAAGCCTCCTCTTGAGGTACTTGTGGTAAGGTGGTATTCCTCTGGAGTCGAAGCCAGGGACTAACCTCTCATCTCGAGTTGATTCATGGTCCACGGAGCTCTTTCGTGCTGCTACAGTGACCTCAGGATCCCTCCAGCCTTGAAACAGTGTTCTTGGGGTTTCTCTGGAGTGCCATCATGGAAATCAAGGCTCCTTTCATGTGTGATGTGCAAGACGGAATTGCTCTGCACGCAGTGCAGGGGAATCGGGCCTCATCTCGCGGCGAGGGGGAAGTCTCATGGTTTTTCTCGAGTTGCAGTGGGAACCTGGGGTATATTCTCGAGTTACGACGGGGATGGCCCTTCCACCCACGTGTTAGTTCAGCGACGGCAGGACTCCTGCCTAGTTGCGAGGGACAACTCGGGATTCTCCCCGAGGTTTGGCAGGGCAATTGGGACGCCTCTCCAGCTGAGGCGGGAGACCAAGGGTCCCTTTCCACGTGCCACAGGAATCCTGGGACTCCTATCAAGTTTCACGAGGAGTCAGGCATCGTCTCCTTTGGAGGCAATGATCTCCGCGTACCTCTGAAGTTTTCAAAGGATGTGAGGCCTCCGGTCGAGATGAGGTGGGGAACTAGGTCTTTCTCTGTGGTCTCCACAGGGGATTCAGACATCCTTTCGTCTTGAGGCCGCAAACTCAGGGTCCCTCTCACATACCTAGAGCTGAGAGAAGCCTCCTCTTGAGGTGCTTGTGGTAAGGTGGTATTCCTCTGGAGTCGAAGCCAGGGACTAACCTCTCATCTCGAGTTGATTCATGGTCCACGGAGCTCTTTCGTGCTGCTACAGGGACCTCAGGATCCCTCCAGCCTTGAAACAGTGTTCCTGGGGTTTCTCTGTAGTGCCATCAAGGAAATCAAGGCTCCTTTCATGTGTGATGTGCAACACGGAATTGCTCTGCACGCAGTGCAGGGGAATCGGGCCTCATCTCGCGGCGAGGGGGAAGTCTCATGGTTTTTCTCGAGTTGCGGCGGGAACCTGGGGTATATTCTCGAGTTACGACGGGGATGGCCCTTCCACCCACGTGTTTGTTCAGCGACGTCAGGACTCCTGCCTAGTTGCAAGGGACAACTCGGGATTCTCCTCGAGGCTTGGCAGGGCAATTGGGACGCCTCTCCAGCTGAGGCGGGAGACCAAGGGTCCCTTTCCACGTGCCACAGGAATCCTGGGACTCCTGTCAAGTTTCACGAGGAGTCAGGCATCGTCTCCTTTGGAGGCACTGATCTCTGCGTACCTCTGGAGTTTTCAAAGGATGTGAGGCCTCCGGTCGCGATGAGGTGGGGAACTAGGTCTTTCTCTGTGGTCTCCACAGGGGCTTCAGACATCCTTTCGTCTTGGGAGATGCAAGACGAGCCTGCATTCAAGTCACTGCAGGGATATCCGGCCTTATTTCGTGTCAGGGAATCGCGGTGTACATTCCACTTGAGGCCGCAAACTCAGGGTCCCTCTCACATAGCTAGAGCTGAGAGAAGCCTCCTCTTGAGGTGCTTGTGGTAAGGTGGTATTCCTCTGGAGTCGAAGCCAGGGACTAACCTCTCATCTCGAGTTGATTTTTGGTCCACGGAGCTCTTTCATGTTGCTACAGTTACCTGAGGATCCCTCTAGCCTTGAAACAGTGTTCTTGGGGTTTCTCTGGAGTGCCATCAAGGAAATCAATGCTCCTTTCATGTGTGATGTGCAACACGGAATTGCTCTGCACGCAGTGCAGGGGAATCGGGCCTCATCTCGCGGCGAGGGGGAAGTCTCATGGTTTTTCTCGAGTTGCGGCGGAAACCTGGGGTATATTCTCGAGTTACGACGGGGATGGCCCTTCCACACACGTGTTTCTTCAGCGACGTCAGGAATCCTGCCTAGTTGTGAGGGACAACTCGGGATTCTCCTCGAGGCTTGGCAGGGCAATTGGGACGCCTCTCCAGCTGAGTTGGGAGACCAAGGGTCCCTTTCCACGTGCCACAGGAATCCTGGGACTCCTATCAAGTTTCACGAGGAGTCAGGCATCGTCTCCTTTGGAGGCACTGATCTCCGCGGACCTCTGGAGTTTTCAAAGGATATGAGGCCGCCGGTCCCGATGAGGTGGGGAACTAGGTCATTCTCTGTGGTCTCCACAGGGGATTCAGACATCCTTTCGTCTTGGGAGATGCAAGACGAGCCTGCATTCAAGTCACTGCAGGGATATCTGGCCTTATTTCGCGTCAGGGAATCGCGGTGTCAATTCCACTTGAGGCCGCAAACTCAGGGTCCCTCTCACATAGCTAAAGCTGAGAGAAACCTCCTCTTGAGGTGCTTGTGGTAAGGTGGTATTCCTCTGGAGTCGAAGCCAGGGACTAACCTCTCATCTCGAGTTGATTTTTGGTCCACGGAGCTCTTTCGTGTTGCTACAGTGACCTCAGGATCCCTCTAGCCTTGAAACAGTGTTCTTGGGGTTTCTCTGGAGTGCCATCAAGGAAATCAAGGCTCCTTTCATGTGTGATGTGCAACACGGAATTGCTCTGCACGCAGTGCAGGGGAATCGGGCCTGATCTCGCGGCGAGGGGAAAGTCTCATGGTTTTTCTCGAGTTGCGGCGGGAACCTGGGGTATATTCTCGAGTTACGACGGGGATGGCCCTTCCACCCACGTGTTTGTTCAGCCACGTCAGGACTCCTGCCTAGTTGCGAGGGACAACTCGGGATTTTCCTCGAGGCTTGGCAGGGCAATTGGGACGACTCTCCCGCTGAGGCGGGAGACCAAGGGTCCCCTTCCACGTGCCACAGGGATCCTGGGACTCCTATCAAGTTTCACGAGAAATCAGGCATCGTCTCCTTTGGAGGCACTGATCTCCGCGTACCTCTGGAGTTTTCAAAGGATGTGAGGCCTCCAGTCGCGATGAGGTGGGGAACTAGGTCTTTCTCTGTGGTCTCCACAGGGGATTCAGACATCCTTTCGTCTTGGGAGATGCAAGACGAGCCTGCATTCAAGTCACTGCAGGGATATCCGGCCTTATTTCGAGTCAGGGCATTGCGGTGTCCATTCCACTTGAGGCCGCAAACTCAGGGTCCCTCTCACATACCTAGAGCTGCGAGAAGCCTGCTCTTGAGGTGCTTGTGGTAAGGTGGTATTTCTCTGGAGTCAAAGCCAGGGACTAACCTCTCATCTCGAGTTGATTTTTGGTCCACGGAGCTCTTTCGTGTTGCTACAGTGACCTCAGGATCCCTCTAGCCTTGAAACAGTGTTCTTGGGGTTTCTCTGGAGTGCCGTCAAGGAAATCAAGGTTCCTTTCATGTGTGATGTGCAACACGGAATTGCTCTGCACGCAGTGCATGGTATCGGGCCTCATTTTGCGGCGAGGGGGAAGTCTATTGGTTTTTCTCGAGTTGCGATTGGAACCTGGGGTATATTCTCGAGTTACGCCGGGGATGGCCCTTCCACCCACGTGTTTGTTCAGCGAAGACAGACTGCTGCCTAGTTGCGAGGGACAACTCGGGATTCTCCTCGAGGCTTGGCAGGGCAATTGGGACGCCTCTCCAGCTGAGGCGGGAGACCAAGGGTCCCTTTCCACGTGCCACAGGAATCCTGGGACTCCTATCAAGTTTCACGAGGAGTCAGGCATCGTCTCCTTTGGAGGCACTGATCTCCGCGTACCTCTGGAGTTTTCAAAGGATGTGAGGCCTCCGGTCGCGATGAGGTGGGGAACTAGGTCTTTCTCTGTGGTCTCCACAGGGGATTCAGACAGCCTTTCGTCTTGCGAGATGCAAGACGAGCCTGCATTCAAGTCACTGCAGGGATATCCGGCCTTATTTCGAGTCAGGGCATCGCGGTCTCCATTCCACATGAGGCCGCAAACTCAGGGTCCCTCTCACATACCTAGAGCTGAGAGAAGCCTCCTCTTGAGGTACTTGTGGTAAGGTGGTATTCCTCTGGAGTCGAAGCCAGGGACTAACCTCTCATCTCGAGTTGATTCATGGTCCACGGAGCTCTTTCGTGCTGCTACAGGGACCTCAGGATCCCTCCAGCCTTGAAACAGTGTTCTTGGGGTTTCTCTGGAGTGCCATCATGGAAATCAAGGCTCCTTTCATGTGTGATGTGCAAGACGGAATTGCTCTGCACGCAGTGCAGGGGAATCGGGCCTCATCTCGCGGCGAGGGGGAAGTCTCATGGTTTTTCTCGAGTTGCGGCGGGAACCTGGGGTATATTCTCGAGTTACGACGGGGATGGCCCTTCCACCCACGTGTTTGTTCAGCGACGTCAGACTCCTGCCTAGTTGCGAGGGACAACTCGGGATTCTCCTCCAGGCTTGGCAGGGCAATTGGGACGCCTCTCCCGCTGAGGCGGGAGACCAAGTGTCCCTTTCCACGTGCCACAGGAATCCAGGGACTCCTATCAAGTTTCACGAGGAGTCAGGCATCGTCTCCTTTGGAGGCACTGATCTCCGCGTACCTCTGGAGTTTTCAAAGGATGTGAGGCCTCCGGTCGCGATGAGGTGGGGAACTAGGTCATTCTCTGTGGTCTCCACAGGGGATTCAGACATCCTTTCGTCTTGGGAGATGCAAGACGAGCCTGCATTCAAGTCACTGCAGGGATATCCGGCCTTATTTCGAGTCAGGGCATCGCGGTCTCCATTCCACTTGAGGCCGCAAACTCAGGGTCCCTCTCACATACATAGAGCTGACAGAAACCTCCTCTTGAGGTGCTTGTGGTAAGGCGGTATTCCTCTGGAGTCGAAGCCAGGGACTAACCTCTCATCTCGAGTTGATTTTTGGTCCACTGAGCTCTTTCGTGTTGCTACAGTGACCTCAAGATCCCTCAACCTTGAAACAGTGTTCTTGGGGTTTCTCTGGATTGCCATCAAGGAAATCAAGGCTCCTTTCATGTGTGATGTGCAACACAGAATTGCTCTGCACGCAGTGCAGGGGAATCAGGCCTCATCTCGCAGCGAGGGGGAAGTCTCATGGTTTTTCTCGATTTGGGGCGGGAACCTGGGGTATATTCTCGAGTTACGACGGGGATGGCCCTTCCACACACGTGTTAGTTCAGCGACGGCAGGACTCCTGCCTAGTTGCGAGGGACAACTCGGGATTCTCCTCGAGGCTTGGCAGGGCAATTGGGACGCCTCTCCAGCTGAGGCGGGAGACCAAGTGTCCCTTTCCACGTGCCACAGGAATCCTGGGACTCCTATCAAGTTTCACGAGGAGTCAGGCATCGTCTCCTTTGGAGGCACTGATCTCCGCGTACCTCTGGAGTTTTCAAAGGATGTGAGGCCTCCGGTCGCGATGAGGTGGGGAACTAGGTCATTCTCTGTGGTCTCCACAGGGGATTCAGACATCCTTTCGTCTTGGGAGATGCAAGACGAGCCTGCATTCAAGTCACTGCAGGGATATCCGGCCTTATTTCGAGTCAGGGTATCACGCTGTCCATTCCACTTGAGGCCGCAAACTCAGGGTCCCTCTCACATACCTAGAGCTGAGAGAAGCCTCCTCTTGAGGTGCTTGTGGTAAGGTGGTATTCCTCTGGAGTCGAAGCCAGGGACTATCCTCTCATCTCGAGTTGATTCATGGTCCACGGAGCTCTTTCGTGCTGATACAGGGACCTCAGGATACCTCCAGCCTTGAAACAGTGTTCTTGGGGTTTCTCTGGAGTGCCATCAAGGAAATCAAGGCTCCTTTCATGTGTGATGTGCAACACGGAATTGCTCTGCACACATGCAGGGTATCGGGCCTCATTTTGCGGCGAGGGGGAAGTCTAATGGTTTTTCTCGAGTTGCGATTGGAACCTGGGGTATATTCTCGAGTTACGCCGGGGATGGCCCATCCACCCACGTGTTTGTTCAGCGAAGTCAGACTCCTGCCTAGTTGCGAGGGACAACTCGGGATTCTCCTCGAGGCTTGGCAGGGCAATTGGGACGCCTCTCCAGCTGAGGCGAGAGACCAAGTGTCCCTTTCCACGTTCCACAGGAATCCTGGGACTCCTATCAAGTTTCACGAGGATTCAGGCATCGTCTCCTTTGGAGGCACTGATCTCCGCGTACCTCTGGAGTTTTCAAAGGATGTGAGGCCTCCGGTCGCGATGAGGTGGGTAACTAGGTCTTTCTCTGCGGTCTCCACAGGGGATTCAGACATCCGTTTATCTTGGTAGATGCAAGACGAGCCTGCATTCAAGTCACTGCAGGGATATCCGGCCTTATTTTCCGTCAGGGCATTGCAGTGTCCATTTCACTTGAGGCCGCAAAATCAGGGTCCCTCTCACATACCTAGAGCTGAGAGAAGCCTCCTCTTGAGGTGCTTGTGGTAAGGTGGTATTCCCCTGGAGTCGAAGCCAGGGACTAACCTTTCATCTCGAGTTGATTTTTGGTCCACGGAGCTCTTTCGTGTTGCTACAGTGACCTCAGGATCCCTCTAGCCTTGAAACAGTGTTCTTGGGGTTTCTCTGGAGTGCCATCAAGGAAATCAAGGCTCCTTTCATGTTTGATGTGCAACACGGAATAGCTGTGCACGCAGTGCAGGGGAATCGGGCCTCATCTCGGGGCGAGGGGGAAGTCTCATGGTTTTTCTCGAGTTGCGGCGGGAACCTGGGGTATATTCTCGAGTTACGACGGGGATGGCCCTTCCACCCACGTGTTTGTTCAGCGACGTCAGGACTCCTGCCTAGTTGCGAGGGACAACTCGGGATTCTCCTCGAGTCTTGGCAGGGCAATTGGGACGCCTCTCCAGCTGAGGCGGGAGACCAAGGGTCCCCTTCCACGTGCCACAGGAATCCTGGGACTCCTATCAAGTTTCACGAGGAGTCAGGCATCGTCTCCTTTGGAGGCACTGATCTCCGCGTACCTCTGGAGTTTTCAAAGGATATGAGGCCTCCGGTCGCGATGAGGTGGGGAACTAGGTCTTTCTCTGTGGTCTCCACAGGGGATTCAGACATCCTTTCGTCTTGGGAGATGCAAGACGAGCCTGCATTCAAGTCACTGCAGGGATATCCGGCCTTATTTCGGGTCAGGGCATCGCGGTCTCCATTCCACTTGAGGCCGCAAACTCAGGGTCCCTCTCACATACATAGAGCTGACAGAAGCCTCCTCTTGAGGTGCTTGTGGTAAGGTGGTATTCCTCTGGAGTCGAAGCCAGGGACTAACCTCTCATCTCGAGTTGATTTTTGGTCCACGGAGCTCTTTCGTGTTGCTACAGTGACCTCAGGATCCCTCAACCTTGAAACAGTGTTCTTGGGGTTTCTCTGGAGTGCCATAAAGGAAATCAAGGCTCCTTTCATGTGTGATGTGCAACACAGAATTGCTCTGCACGCAGTGCAGGGGAATCGGGCCTCATCTCGCGGCGAGGGGGAAGTCTCATGGTTTTTCTCGAGTTGCGGCGGGAACCTGGGGTATATTCTCGACTTACGACGGGGATGGCCCTTCCACCCACGTGTTAGTTCAGCGACGGCAGGACTCCTGCCTAGTTGCGAGGGACAACTCGGGATTCTCCCCGAGGTTTGGCAGGGCAATTGGGACGCCTCTCCAGCTGAGGCGGGAGACCAAGGGTCCCTTTCCACGTGCCACAGGAATCCTGGGACTCCTATCAAGTTTCACGAGGAGTCAGGCATCGTCTCCTTTGGAGGCAATGATCTCCGCGTACCTCTGAAGTTTTCAAAGGATGTGAGGCCTCCGGTCGAGATGAGGTGGGGAACTAGGTCTTTCTCTGTGGTCTCCACAGGGGATTCAGACATCCTTTCGTCTTGAGGCCGCAAACTCAGGGTCCCTCTCACATACCTAGAGCTGAGAGAAGCCTCCTCTTGAGGTGCTTGTGGTAAGGTGGTATTCCTCTGGAGTCGAAGCCAGGGACTAACCTCTCATCTCGAGTTGATTCATGGTCCACGGAGCTCTTTCGTGCTGCTACAGGGACCTCAGGATCCCTCCAGCCTTGAAACAGTGTTCCTGGGGTTTCTCTGTAGTGCCATCAAGGAAATCAAGGCTCCTTTCATGTGTGATGTGCAACACGGAATTGCTCTGCACGCAGTGCAGGGGAATCGGGCCTCATCTCGCGGCGAGGGGGAAGTCTCATGGTTTTTCTCGAGTTGCGGCGGGAACCTGGGGTATATTCTCGAGTTACGACGGGGATGGCCCTTCCACCCACGTGTTTGTTCAGCGACGTCAGGACTCCTGCCTAGTTGCGAGGGACAACTCGGGATTCTCCTCGAGGCTTGGCAGGGCAATTGGGACGCCTCTCCAGCTGAGGCGGGAGACCAAGGGTCCCTTTCCACGTGCCACAGGAATCCTGGGACTCCTGTCAAGTTTCACGAGGAGTCAGGCATCGTCTCCTTTGGAGGCACTGATCTCCGCGTACCTCTGGAGTTTTCAAAGGATGTGAGGCCTCCGATCGCGATGAGGTGGGGAACTAGGTCATTCTCTGTGGTCTCCACAGGGGCTTCAGACATCCTTTCGTCTTGGGAGATGCAAGACGAGCCTGCATTCAAGTCACTGCATCGATATCCGGCCTTATTTCGCGTCAGGGAATCGCGGTGTCAATTCCACTTGAGGCCGCAAACTCAGGGTCCCTCTCACATAGCTAGAGCTGAGAGAAGCCTCCTCTTGAGGTGCTTGTGGTAAGGTGGTATTCCTCTGGAGACGAAGCCAGGGACTAACCTCTCATCTCGAGTTGATTCATGGTCCACGGAGCTCTTTCGTGCTGCTACAGGGACCTCAGGATCCCTCCAGCCTTGAAACAGTGTTCTTGGGGTTTCTCTGGAGTGCCATCAAGGAAATCAAGGCTCCTTTCATGTGTGATGTGCAACACGGAATTGCTCTGCACGCAGTGCAGCGGAATCGGGCCTGATCTCGCGGCGAGGGAGAAGTCTCATGGTTTTTCTCGAGTTGCGGCGGGAACCTGGGGTATATTCTCGAGTTACGACGGGGATGGCCCTTCCACCCACGTGTTTGTTCAGCCACGTCAGGACTCCTGCCTAGTTGCGAGGGACAACTCGGGATTCTCCTCGAGGCTTGGCAGGGCAATTGGGACGACTCTCCCGCTGAGGCGGGAGACCAAGGGTCCCTTTCCACGTGCCACAGGAATCCTGGGAGTCCTATCAAGTTTCACGAGAAATCAGGCATCGTCTCCTTTGGAGGCACTGATCTCCGCGTACCTCTGGAGTTTTCAAAGGATGTGAGGCCTCCAGTCGCGATGAGGTGGGGAACTAGGTCTTTCTCTGTGGTCTCCACAGGGGATTCAGACATCCTTTCGTCTTGGGAGATGCAAGACGAGCCTGCATTCAAGTCACTGCAGGGATATCCGGCCTTATTTCGAGTCAGGGCATCGCGGTGTCCATTCCACTTGAGGCCGCAAACTCAGGGTCCCTCTCACATACCTAGAGCTGCGAGAAGCCTCCTCTTGAGGCGCTTGTGGTAAGGTGGTATTTCTCTGGAGTCGAAGCCAGGGACTAACCTCTCATCTCGAGTTGATTTTTGGTCCACGGAGCTCTTTCGTGTTGCTACAGTGACCTCAGGATCCCTCTAGCCTTGAAACAGTGTTCTTGGGGTTTCTCTGGAGTGCCATCAAGGAAATCAAGGCTCCTTTCATGTGTGATGTGCAACACGGAATTGCTCTGCACGCAGTGCAGGAGAATCGGGCCTCATTTTGCGGCGAGGGGGAAGTCTAATGGTTTTTCTCGAGTTGCGATTGGAACCTGGGGTATATTCTCGAGTTACGCCGGGGATGGCCCTTCCACCCACGTGTTTGTTCAGCGACGTCAGACTCCTGCCTAGTTGCGAGGGACAACTCGGGATTCTCCTCGAGGCTTGGTAGGGCAATTGGGACGCCTCTCCAGCTGAGGCGGGAGACCAAGGGTCCCTTTCCACGTGCCACAGGAATCCTGGGACTCCTATTAAGTTTCACGAGGAGTCAGGCATCGTCTTCTTTGGAGGCACTGATCTCCGCGTACCTCTGGAGTTTTCAAAGGATGTGAGGCCTCTGGTCGCGATGAGGTGGGTAACTAGGTCTTTCTCTGCGGTCTCCACAGGGGATTCAGACATCCGTTTATCTTGGCAGATGCAAGACGAGCCTGCATTCAAGTCACTGCAGGGATATCCGGCCTTACTTTGCGTCAGGGAATCGCGGTGTCCATTCCACTTGAGGCCGCAAACTCAGGGTCCCTCTCACATACCTAGAGCTGAGAGAAGCCTCCTCTTGAGGTGCTTGTGGTAAGGTGGTATTCCCCTGGAGTCGAAGCCAGGGACTAACCTTTCATCTCGAGTTGATTTTTGGTCCACGGAGCTCTTTCGTGTTGCTACAGTGACCTCAGGATCCCTCAACCTTGAAACAGTGTTCTTGGGGTTTCTCTGGTGTGCCATCAAGGAAATCAAGGCTCCTTTCATGTGTGATGTGCAACACGGAATTGCTCTGCACGCAGTGCAGGGGAATCGGGCCTCATCTCGCGGCGAGGGGGAAGTCTCATGGTTTTTCTCGAGTTGCGGCGGGAACCGGGGGTATATTCTCGAGTTAGGACGGGGATGGCCCTTCCACCCACGTGTTTGTTCAGCGACGTCAGGACTCCTGCCTAGTTGCGAGGGACAACTCGGGATTCTCCTCGAGTCTTGGCAGGGCAATTGGGACGCCTCTCCAGCTGAGGCGGGAGACCAAGTGTCCCTTTCCACGTGCCACAGGAATCCTGGGACTCCTATCAAGTTTCACGAGGAGTCAGGCATCGTCTCCTTTGGAGGCAATGATCTCCGCGTACCTCTGGAGTTTTCAAAGGATGTGAGGCCTACGGTCGCGATGAGGTGGGGAACTAGGTCTTTCTCTGTGGTCTCCACAGGGGATTCAGACATCCTTTCGTCTTGAGGCCGCAAACTCAGGGTCCCTCTCACATACCTAGAGCTGAGAGAAGCCTCCTCTTGAGGTGCTTGTGGTAAGGTGGTATTCCTCTGGAGTCGAAGCCAGGGACTAACCTCTCATCTCGAGTTGATTCATGGTCCACGGAGCTCTTTCGTGCTGCTACAGGGACCTCAGGATCCCTCCAGCCTTGAAACAGTGTTCCTGGGGTTTCTCTGTAGTGCCATCAAGGAAATCAAGGCTCCTTTCATGTGTGATGTGCAACACGGAATTGCTCTGCACGCAGTGCAGGGGAATCGGGCCTCATCTCGCGGCGAGGGGGAAGTCTCATGGTTTTTCTCGAGTTGCGGCGGGAACCTGGGGTATATTCTCGAGTTACGACGGGGATGGCCCTTCCACCCACGTGTTTGTTCAGCGACGTCAGGACTCCTGCCTAGTTGCGAGGGACAACTCGGGATTCTCCTCGAGGCTTGGCAGGGCAATTGGGACGCCTCTCCAGCTGAGGCGGGAGACCAAGGGTCCCTTTCCACGTGCCACAGGAATCCTGTGACTCCTGTCAAGTTTCACGCGGAGTCAGGCATCGTCTCCTTTGGAGGCACTGATCTCCGCGTACCTCTGGAGTTTTCAAAGGATGTGAGGCCTCCGGTCGCGATGAGGTGGGGAACTAGGTCTTTCTCTGCGGTCTCCACAGGGGATTCAGACATCCGTTTATCTTGGTAGATGCAAGACGAGCCTGCATTCAAGTCACTGCAGGGATATCCGGCCTTATTTTCCGTCAGGGCATTGCAGTGTCCATTTCACTTGAGGCCGCAAAATCAGGGTCCCTCTCACATACCTAGAGCTGAGAGAAGCCTCCTCTTGAGGTGCTTGTGGTAAGGTGGTATTCCGCTGGAGTCGAAGCCAGGGACTAACCTTTCATCTCGAGTTGATTTTTGGTCCACGGAGCTCTTTCGTGTTGCTACAGTGACCTTAGGATCCCTCTAGCCTTGAAACAGTGTTCTTGGGGTTTCTCTGGAGTGCCATCAAGGAAATCAAGGCTCCTTTCATGTGTGATGTGCAAGACGGAATTGCTCTGCACGCAGTGCAGGGGAATCGGGCCTCATCTCGCGGCGAGGGGGAAGTCTCATGGTTTTTCTCGAGTTGCGGCGGGAACCTGGGGTATATTCTCGAGTTACGACGGGGATGGCCCTTCCACCCACGTGTTTGTTCAGCGACGTCAGACTCCTGACTAGTTGCGAGGGACAACTCGGGATTCTCCTCCAGGCTTGGCAGGGCAATTGGGACGCCTCTCCCGCTGAGGCGGGAGACCAAGAGTCCCTTTCCACGTGCCACAGGAATCCTGGGACTCCTATCAAGTTTCACGAGGAGTCAGGCATCGTCTCCTTTGGAGGCACTGATCTCCGCGTACCTCTGGAGTTTTCAAAGGATGTGAGGCCTCCGGTCGCGATGAGGTGGGGAACTAGGTCATTCTCTGTGGTCTCCACAGGGGATTCAGACATCCTTTCGTCTTGGGAGATGCAAGACGAGCCTGCATTCAAGTCACTGCAGGGATATCCGGCCTTATTTCGCGTCAGGGAATCGTGGTGTCCATTCCACTTGAGGCCGCAAACTCAGCGTCCCTCTCACATACCTAGAGCTGAGAGAAGCCTCCTCTTGAGGTGCTTGTGGTAAGGTGGTATTCCTCTGGAGTCGAAGCCAGGGACTAACCTCTCATCTCGAGTTGATTTTTCGTCCACGGAGCTCTTTCGTGTTGCTACAGTGACCTCAGGATCCCTCTAGCCTTGAAACAGTGTTCTTGGGGTTTCTCTGGAGTGCCATCAAGGAAATCAAGGCTCCTTTCATGTGTGATGTGCAACACGGAATTGCTCTGCACGCAGTGCAGGGGAATCGGGCCTCATCTCGCGGCGAGGGGGAAGTCTCATGGTTTTTCTCGAGTTGCGGCGGGAACCGGGGGTATATTCTCGAGTTACGACGGGGATGGCCCGTCCACCCACGTGTTTGTTCAGCGACGTCAGGACTCCTGCCTCGTTGCGAGGGACAATTCGGGATTCTCCTCGAGGCTTGGCAGGGCAATTGGGACCCCTCTCCAGCTGAGGCGGGAGACCAAGTGTCCCTTTCCACGTGCCACAGGAATCCTGGGACTCCTATCAAGTTTCACGAGGAGTCAGGCATCGTCTCCTTTGGAGGCACTGATCTCCGCGTACCTCTGAAGTTTTCAAAGGATGTGAGGCCTCCGGTCGCGATGAGGTGGGGAACTAGGTCTTTCTCTGTGGTCTCCACAGGGGATTCAGACATCCTTTCGTCTTGGGAGATGCAAGACGAGCCTGCATTCAAGTCACTGCAGGGATATCCGGCCTTATTTCGAGTCAGGGCATCGCAGTCTCCATTCCACTTGAGGCCGCAAACTCAGGGTCCCTCTCACATACATAGAGCTGAGAGAAGCCTCCTCTTGAGGTGCTTGTGGTAAGGTGGTATTCCTCTGGAGTCGAAACCAGGGACTAACCTCTCATCTCGAGTTGATTTTTGGTTAACTGAGCTCTTTCGTGTTGCTAAATTGACCTCAGGATCCCTCTAGCCTTGAAACAGTGTTCTTGGGGTTTCTCTGGAGTGCCATCAAGGAAATCAAGGCTCCTTTCATGTGTGATGTGCAACACAGAATTGCTCTGCCCGCAGTGCAGGGGAATCGGGCCTCATCTCGTGGCGAACGGGAAGTCTCATGGTTTTTCTCGAGTTGCGGCGGGAACCTGGGGTATATTCTCGAGTTACGACGGGGATGGCCCTTCCACCCACGTGTTATTTCAGCGACGGCAGGACTCCTGCCTAGTTGTGAGGGACAACTCGGGATTCTCCTCGAGGCTTGGCAGGGCAATTGGGACGCCTCTCCAGCTGAGGTGGGAGACCAAGGGTCCCTTTCCACGTGCCACAGGAATCCTGGGACTCCTATCAAGTTTCACGAGGAGTCAGGCATCGTCTCCTTTGGAGGCACTGATCTTCGCGGACCTCTGGAGTTTTCAAAGGATGTGAGGCCGCCGGTCGCGATGAGGTGGGGAACTAGGTCATTCTCTGTGGTATCCACAGGGGATTCAGACATCCTTTCGTCTTGGGAGATGCAAGACGAGCCTGCATTCAAGTCACTGCATCGATATCCGGCCTTATTTCGCGTCAGGGAATCGCGGTGTCAATTCCACTTGAGGCCGCAAACTCAGGGTCCCTCTCACATAGCTAGAGCTGAGAGAAGCCTCCTCTTGAGGTGCTTGTGGTAAGGTGGTATTCCTCTGGAGACGAAGCCAGGGACTAACCTCTCATCTCGAGTTGATTCATGGTCCACGGAGCTCTTTCGTGCTGCTACAGGGACCTCAGGATCCCTCCAGCCTTGAAACAGTGTTCTTGGGGTTTCTCTGGAGTGCCATCAAGGAAATCAAGGCTCCTTTCATGTGTGATGTGCAACACGGAATTGCTCTGCACGCAGTGCAGCGGAATCGGGCCTGATCTCGCGGCGAGGGAGAAGTCTCATGGTTTTTCTCGAGTTGCGGCGGGAACCTGGGGTATATTCTCGAGTTACGACGGGGATGGCCCTTCCACCCACGTGTTTGTTCAGCCACGTCAGGACTCCTGCCTAGTTGCGAGGGACAACTCGGGATTCTCCTCGAGGCTTGGCAGGGCAATTGGGACGACTCTCCCGCTGAGGCGGGAGACCAAGGGTCCCTTTCCACGTGCCACAGGAATCCTGGGACTCCTATCAAGTTTCACGAGAAATCAGGCATCGTCTCCTTTGGAGGCACTGATCTCCGCGTACCTCTGGAGTTTTCAAAGGATGTGAGGCCTCCAGTCGCGATGAGGTGGGGAACTAGGTCTTTCTCTGTGGTCTCCACAGGGGATTCAGACATCCTTTCGTCTTGGGAGATGCAAGACGAGCCTGCATTCAAGTCACTGCAGGGATATCCGGCCTTATTTCGAGTCAGGGCATTGCGGTGTCCATTCCACTTGAGGCCGCAAACTCAGGGTCCCTCTCACATACCTAGAGCTGCGAGAAGCCTCCTCTTGAGGCGCTTGTGGTAAGGTGGTATTTCTCTGGAGTCGAAGCCAGGGACTAACCTCTCATCTCGAGTTGATTTTTGGTCCACGGAGCTCTTTCGTGTTGCTACAGTGACCTCAGGATCCCTCTAGCCTTGAAACAGTGTTCTTGGGGTTTCTCTGGAGTGCCATCAAGGAAATCAAGGCTCCTTTCATGTGTGATGTGCAACACGGAATTGCTCTGCACGCAGTGCAGGAGAATCGGGCCTCATTTTGCGGCGAGGGGGAAGTCTAATGGTTTTTCTCGAGTTGCGATTGGAACCTGGGGTATATTCTCGAGTTACGCCGGGGATGGCCCTTCCACCCACGTGTTTGTTCAGCGACGTCAGACTCCTGCCTAGTTGCGAGGGACAACTCGGGATTCTCCTCGAGGCTTGGTAGGGCAATTGGGACGCCTCTCCAGCTGAGGCGGGAGACCAAGGGTCCCTTTCCACGTGCCACAGGAATCCTGGGACTCCTATTAAGTTTCACGAGGAGTCAGGCATCGTCTTCTTTGGAGGCACTGATCTCCGCGTACCTCTGGAGTTTTCAAAGGATGTGAGGCCTCTGGTCGCGATGAGGTGGGTAACTAGGTCTTTCTCTGCGGTCTCCACAGGGGATTCAGACATCCGTTTATCTTGGCAGATGCAAGACGAGCCTGCATTCAAGTCACTGCAGGGATATCCGGCCTTACTTTGCGTCAGGGCATTGCAGTGTCCATTCCACTTGAGATCGCAAACTCAGGGTTCCTCTCACATACCTAGAGCTGAGAGAAGCCTCCTCTTGAGGTGCTTGTGGTAAGGTGGTATTCCCCTGGAGTCGAAGCCAGGGACTAACCTTTCATCTCGAGTTGATTTTTGGTCCACGGAGCTCTTTCGTGTTGCTACAGTGACCTCAGGATCCCTCAACCTTGAAACAGTGTTCTTGGGGTTTCTCTGGTGTGCCATCAAGGAAATCAAGGCTCCTTTCATGTGTGATGTGCAACACAGAATTGCTCTGCACGCAGTGCAGGGGAATCGGGCCTCATCTCGAGGCGAGGGGGAAGTCTCATGGTTTTTCTCGAGTTGCGGCGGGAACCTGCGGTATATTCTCGAGTTACGACGGGGATGCCCCTTCCACACACGTGTTAGTTCAGCGACGTCAGGACTCCTGCCTAGTTGCGAGGGACAACTCGGAATTCTCCTCGAGGCTTGGCAGGGCAATTGGGACGCCTCTCCAGCTGAGGCGGGAGACCAAGTGTCCCTTTCCACGTGCCACAGGAATCCTGGGACTCCTATCAAGTTTCACGAGGAGTCAGGCATCGTCTCCTTTGGAGGCACTGATCTCCGCGTACCTCTGGAGTTTTCAAAGGATGTGAGGCCTCCGGTCGCCATGAGGTGGGGCACTAGGTCTTTCTCTGTGGTCTCCACAGGGGATTCAGACATCCTTTCGTCTTGGGAGATGCAAGACGAGCCTGCATTCAAGTCACTGCAGGGATATCCGGCCTTATTTCGCGTCAGGGAATCGCGGTGTCCATTCCAC
Source organism: Cervus elaphus (assembly GCF_910594005.1). NCBI lineage: Eukaryota > Metazoa > Chordata > Mammalia > Artiodactyla > Cervidae > Cervus > Cervus elaphus. The sequence continues at coordinate 1,154,650 of NC_057838.1, forward strand.
TTGAGGCCGCAAACTCAGGGTCCCTCTCACATACCTAGAGCTGAGAGAAGCCTCCTCTTGAGGTGCTTGTGGTAAGGTGGTATTCCTCTGGAGTCGAAGCCCGGGACTAACCTCTCATCTGGAGTTGATTTTTCGTCCACGGAGCTCTTTCGTGTTGCTACAGTGACCTCAGGATCCCTCTAGCCTTGAAACAGTGTTCTTGGGGTTTCTCTGGAGTGCCATCAAGGAAATCAAGGCTCCTTTCATGTGTGATGTGCAACACGGAATTGCTCTGCACGCAGTGCAGGGGAATCGGGCCTCATCTCGCGGCGAGGGGGAAGTCTCATGGTTTTTCTCGAGTTGCGGCGGGAACCGGGGGTATATTCTCGAGTTAGGACGGGGATGGCCCTTCCACCCACGTGTTTGTTCAGCGACGTCAGGACTCCTGCCTAGTTGCGAGGGACAACTCGGGATTCTCCTCGAGTCTTGGCAGGGCAATTGGGACGCCTCTCCAGCTGAGGCGGGAGACCAAGTGTCCCTTTCCACGTGCCACAGGAATCCTGGGACTCCTATCAAGTTTCACGAGGAGTCAGGCATCGTCTCCTTTGGAGGCAATGATCTCCGCGTACCTCTGGAGTTTTCAAAGGATGTGAGGCCTACGGTCGCGATGAGGTGGGGAACTAGGTCTTTCTCTGTGGTCTCCACAGGGGATTCAGACATCCTTTCGTCTTGAGGCCGCAAACTCAGGGTCCCTCTCACATACCTAGAGCTGAGAGAAGCCTCCTCTTGAGGTGCTTGTGGTAAGGTGGTATTCCTCTGGAGTCGAAGCCAGGGACTAACCTCTCATCTCGAGTTGATTCATGGTCCACGGAGCTCTTTCGTGCTGCTACAGGGACCTCAGGATCCCTCCAGCCTTGAAACAGTGTTCCTGGGGTTTCTCTGTAGTGCCATCAAGGAAATCAAGGCTCCTTTCATGTGTGATGTGCAACACGGAATTGCTCTGCACGCAGTGCAGGGGAATCGGGCCTCATCTCGCGGCGAGGGGGAAGTCTCATGGTTTTTCTCGAGTTGCGGCGGGAACCTGGGGTATATTCTCGAGTTACGACGGGGATGGCCCTTCCACCCACGTGTTTGTTCAGCGACGTCAGGACTCCTGCCTAGTTGCGAGGGACAACTCGGGATTCTCCTCGAGGCTTGGCAGGGCAATTGGGACGCCTCTCCAGCTGAGGCGGGAGACCAAGGGTCCCTTTCCACGTGCCACAGGAATCCTGTGACTCCTGTCAAGTTTCACGAGGAGTCAGGCATCGTCTCCTTTGGAGGCACTGATCTCCGCGTACCTCTGGAGTTTTCAAAGGATGTGAGGCCTCCGGTCGCGATGAAGTGGGAAACTAGGTCATTCTCTGTGGTCTCCACAGGGGATTCAGACATCCTTTCGTCTTGGGAGATGCAAGACGATCCTGCATTCAAGTCACTGCAGGGATATCCGGCCTTATTTCGAGTCAGGGCATCGCGGTGTCCATTCCACTTGAGGCCGCAAACTCAGGGTCCCTCTCACATACATAGAGCTGAGAGAAGCCTCCTCTTGAGGTGCTTGTGGTAAGGTGGTATTCCTCTGGAGTCGAAGCAAGGGACTAACCTCTCATCTCGAGTTGATTTTTGGTTCACGGAGCTCTTTCGTGCTGCTACAGGGACCTCAGGATACCTCCAGCCTTGAAACAGTGTTCTTGGGGTTTCTCTGGAGTGCCATCAAGGAAATCAAGGCTCCTTTCATGTGTGATGTGCAACACGGAATTGCTCTGCACGCAGTGCAGGGTATCGGGCCTCATTTTGCGGCGAGGGGGAAGTCTAATGGTTTTTCTCGAGTTGCGATTGGAACCTGGGGTATATTCTCGAGTTACGCCGGGGATGGCCCATCCACCCACGTGTTTGTTCAGCGAAGTCAGACTCCTGCCTAGTTGCGAGGGACAACTCGGGATTCTCCTCGAGGCTTGGCAGGGCAATTGGGACGCCTCTCCAGCTGAGGCGGGAGACCAAGTGTCCCTTTCCACGTGCCACAGGAATCCTGGGACTCCTATCAAGTTTCACGAGGATTCAGGCATCGTCTCCTTTGGAGGCACTGATCTCCGCATACCTCTGGAGTTTTCAAAGGATGTGAGGCCTCCGGTCGCGATGAGGTGGGGAACTAGGTCTTTCTCTGCGGTCACCACAGGGGATTCAGACATCCGTTTATCTTGGTAGATGCAAGACGAGCCTGCATTCAAGTCACTGCAGGGATATCCGGCCTTATTTTCCGTCAGGGCATTGCAGTGTCCATTTCACTTGAGGCCGCAAAATCAGGGTCCCTCTCACATACCTAGAGCTGAGAGAAGCCTCCTCTTGAGGTGCTTGTGGTAAGGTGGTATTCCCCTGGAGTCGAAGCCAGGGACTAACCTTTCATCTCGAGTTGATTTTTGGTCCACGGAGCTCTTTCGTGTTGCTACAGTGACCTTAGGATCCCTCTAGCCTTGAAACAGTGTTCTTGGGGTTTCTCTGGAGTGCCATCAAGGAAATCAAGGCTCCTTTCATGTGTGATGTGCAACACGGAATTGCTCTGCACGCAGTGCAGGGGAATCGGGCCTCATCTCGCGGCGAGGGGGAAGTCTCATGGTTTTTCTCGAGTTGCGGCGGGAACCTGGGGTATATTCTCGAGTTACGACGGGGATGGCCCTTCCACCCACGTGTTAGTTCAGCGACGTCAGGACTCCTGCCTAGTTGCGAGGGACAACTCGGGATTCTCCTCGAGGCTTGGCAGGGCAATTGGGACCCCTGTCCAGCTGAGGCGGGAGACCAAGGGTCCCCTTCCACGTGCCACAGGAATCCTGGGACTCATATCAAGTTTCACGAGGAGTCAGGCATCGTCTCCTTTGGAGGCACTGATCTCCGCGTACCTCTGGAGTTTTCAAAGGATGTGAGGCCTCCGGTCGCGATGAGGTGGGGAACTAGGTCTTTCTCTGTGGTCTCCACAGGGGATTCAGACATCCTTTCGTCTTGGGAGATGCAAGACGAGCCTGCATTCAAGTCACTGCAGGGATATCCGGCCTTATTTCGGGTCAGGGCATCGCGGTCTCCATTCCACTTGAGGCCGCAAACTCAGGGTCCCTCTCACATACATAGAGCTGACAGAAGCCTCCTCTTGAGGTGCTTGTGGTAAGGTGGTATTCCTCTGGAGTCGAAGCCAGGGACTAACCTCTCATCTCGAGTTGATTTTTGGTCCACGGAGCTCTTTCGTGTTGCTACAGTGACCTCAGGATCCCTCAACCTTGAAACAGTGTTCTTGGGGTTTCTCTGGAGTGCCATAAAGGAAATCAAGGCTCCTTTCATGTGTGATGTGCAACACAGAATTGCTCTGCACGCAGTGCAGGGGAATCGGGCCTCATCTCGCGGCGAGGGGGAAGTCTCATGGTTTTTCTCAAGTTGCGGCGGGAACCTGGGGTATATTCTCGACTTACGACGGGGATGGCCCTTCCACCCACGTGTTAGTTCAGCGACGGCAGGACTCCTGCCTAGTTGCGAGGGACAACTCGGGATTCTTCCCGAGGCTTGGTAGGGCAATTGGGACGCCTCTCCAGCTGAGGCGGGAGACCAAGGGTCCCTTTCCACGTGCCACAGGAATCCTGGGACTCCTATCAAGTTTCACGAGGAGTCAGGCATCGTCTCCTTTGGAGGCAATGATCTCCGCGTACCTCTGGAGTTTTCAAAGGATGTGAGGCCTCCGGTCACGATGAGGTGGGGAACTAGGTCTTTCTCTGTGGTCTCCACAGGGGATTCAGACATCCTTTCGTCTTGAGGCCGCAAACTCAGGGTCCCTCTCACATACCTAGAGCTGAGAGAAGCCTCCTCTTGAGGTGCTTGTGGTAAGGTGGTATTCCTCTGGAGTCGAAGCCAGGGACTAACCTCTCATCTCGAGTTGATTCATGGTCCACGGAGCTCTTTCGTGCTGCTACAGGAACCTCAGGATCCCTCCAGCCTTGAAACAGTGTTCCTGGTGTTTCTCTGTAGTGCCATCAAGGAAATCAAGGCTCCTTTCATGTGTGATGTGCAACACGGAATTGCTCTGCACGCAGTGCAGGGGAATCGGGCCTCATCTCGCGGCGAGGGGGAAGTCTCATGGTTTTTCTCGAGTTGCGGCGGGAACCTGGGGTATATTCTCGAGTTACGACGGGGATGGCCCTTCCACCCACGTGTTTGTTCAGCGAAGTCAGGACTGCTGCCTAGTTGCGAGGGACAACTCGGGATTCTCCTCGAGGCTTGGCAGGGCAATTGGGACGCCTCTCCAGCTGAGGCGGGAGACCAAGGGTCCCTTTCCACGTGCCACAGGAATCCTGTGACTCCTTTCAAGTTTCACGAGGAGTCAGGCATCGTCTCCTTTGGAGGCACTGATCTCTGCATACCTCTGGAGTTTTCAAAGGATGTGAGGCCTCCGGTCGCGATGAGGTGGGGAACTAGGTCATTCTCTGTGGTCTCCACAGGGGATTCAGACATCCTTTCGTCTTGGGAGATGCAAGACGAGCCTGCATTCAAGTCACTGCAGGGATATCCGGCCTTATTTCGTGTCAGGGAATCGCGGTGTACATTCCACTTGAGGCCGCAAACTGAGGGTCCCTCTCACATAGCTAGAGCTGAGAGAAGCCTCCTCTTGAGGTGCTTGTGGTAAGGTGGTATTCCTCTGGAGTCGAAGCCAGGGACTAACCTCTCATCTCGAGTTGATTTTTGGTCCACGGAGCTCTTTCATGTTGCTACAGTGACCTGAGGATCCCTCTAGCCTTGAAACAGTGTTCTTGGGGTTTCTCTGGAGTGCCATCAAGGAAATCAATGCTCCTTTCATGTGTGATGTGCAACACGGAATTGCTCTGCACGCAGTGCAGGGGAATCGGGCCTCATCTCGCGGCGAGTGGGAAGTCTCATGGTTTTTCTCGAGTTGCGGCGGGAACCTGCGGTATATTCTCGAGTTAGACGGGGATGGCCCTTCCACACACGTGTTAGTTCAGCGACGGCAGGACTCCTGCCTAGTTGCGAGGGACAACTCGGGATTCTCCTCGAGGCTTGGCAGGGCAATTGGGACGCCTCTCCAGCTGAGGCCGGAGACCAAGGGTCCCTTTCCACGTGCCACAGGAATCCTGCTACTCTTATCAAGTTTCACGAGGATTCAGGCATCGTCTCCTTTGGAGGCACTGATCTCTGCGTACCTCTGGAGTTTTCAAAGGATGTGAGGCCTCCGGTCGCGATGAGGTGGGGAACTAGGTCTTTCTCTGTGGTCTCCACAGGGGATTCAGACATCCTTTCATCTTGGGAGATGCAAGACGAGCCTGCATTCAAGTCACTGCAGGGATATCCGGCCTTATTTCGAGTCAGGGCATCGCGGTGTCCATTCCACTTGAGGCCGCAAACTCAGGGTCCCTCTCACATACCTAGAGCTGAGAGAAGCCTCCTGTTGAGGTACTTGTGGTAAGGTGGTATTCCTCTGGAGTCGAAGCCAGGGACTAACCTCTCATCTCGAGTTGATTCATGGTCCACGGAGCTCTTTCGTGCTGCTACAGGGACCTCAGGATGCCTCCAGCCTTGAAACAGTGTTCTTGGGGTTTCTCTGGAGTGCCATCAAGGAAATCAAGGCTCCTTTCATGTGTGATGTGCAACACGGAATTGCTCTGCACGCAGTGCAGGGGAATCGGGCCTCATCTCGCGGCGAGGGGGAAGTCTCATGGTTTTTCTCGAGTTGCGGCGGGAACCTGGGGTATATTCTCGAGTTACGACGGGGATGGCCCTTCCACCCACGTGTTAGTTCAGCGACGGCAGGACTCCTGCCTAGTTGCGAGGGACAACACGGGATTCTCCTCGAGGCTTGGCAGGGCAATTGGGACGCCTCTCCAGCTGAGGTGGGAGACCAAGGGTCCCTTTCCACGTGCCACAGGAATCCTGGGACTCCTATCAAGTTTCACGAGGAGTCAGGCATCGTCTGCTTTGGAGGCACTGATCTCCGCGTACCTCTGGAGTTTTCAAAGGATGTGAGGCCTCCGGTCGCGATGAGGTGGGGAACTAGGTCTTTCTCTGTGGTCTCCACAGGGGATTCAGACATCCTTTCGTTTTGGGAGATGCAAGTCGAGCCTGCATTCAAGTCACTGCAGGGATATCCGGCCTTATTTCGAGTCAGGGCATCGCGGTGTCCATTCCACTTGAGGCCGCAAACTCAGGGTCCCTCTCACATACATAGAGCTGAGAGAAGCCTCCTCTTGAGGTGCTTGTGGTAAGGTGGTATTCCTCTGGAGTCGAAGCAAGGGACTAACCTCTCATCTCGAGTTGATTTTTGGTCCACGGAGCTCTTTCGTGTTGCTACAGTGACCTCAGGATCCCTCTAGCCTTGAAACAGTGTTCTTGGGGTTTCTCTGGAGTGCCATCACGGAAATCAAGGCTCCTTTCATGTGTGATGTGCAAGACGGAATTGCTCTGCACGCAGTGCAGGGGAATCGGGCCTCATCTCGCGGCGAGGGGGAAGTCTCATGGTTTTTCTCGAGTTGCGGCGGGAACCTGGGGTATATTCTCGAGTTAGACGGGGATGGCCCTTCCACACACGTGTTAGTTCAGCGACGGCAGGACTCCTGCCTAGTCGCGAGGGACAACTCGGGATTCTCCTCGAGGCTTGGCAGGGCAATTGGGACGCCTCTCCAGCTGAGGCGGGAGACCAAGGGTCCCTTTCCACGTGCCACAGGAATCCTGGGACTCTTATCAAGTTTCACGAGGAGTCAGGCATCGTCTCCTTTGGAGGCACTGATCTCCGCGTACCTCTGGAGTTTTCAAAGGATGTGAGGCCTCCGGTCGCGATGAGGTGGGGAACTAGGTCTTTCTCTGTGGTCTCCACAGGGGATTCAGACAGCCTTTCGTCTTGGGAGACGCAAGACGAGCCTGCATTCAAGTCACTGCAGGGATATCCGGCCTTATTTCGAGTCAGTGCATCGCGGTGTCCATTCCACTTGAGGCCGCAAACTCAGGGTCCCTCTCACATACCTAGAGCTGAGAGAAGCCTCCTCTTGAGGTACTTGTGGTAAGGTGGTATTCCTCTGGAGTCGAAGCCAGGGACTAACCTCTCATCTCGAGTTGATTCATGGTCCACGGAGCTCTTTCGTGCTGCTACAGGGACCTCAGGATCCCTCTAGCCTTGAAACAGTGTTCTTGGGGTTTCTCTGGAGTGCCATCAAGGAAATCAAGGCTCCTTTCATGTGTGATGTGCAACACGGAATTGCTCTGCACGCAGTGCAGGGGAATCGGGCCTCATCTCGCGGCGAGGGGGAAGTCTCATGGTTTTTCTCGAGTTGCGGCGGGAACCTGGGGTATATTCTCGAGTTAGACGGGGATGGCCCTTCCACCCACGTGTTTGTTCAGCGACGTCAGGACTCCTGCCTAGTTGCGAGGGACAACTCGGGATTCTCCTCGAGGCTTGGCAGGGCAATTGGGACGCCTCTCCAGCTGAGGCGGGAGACCAAGGGTCCCTTTCCACGTTCCACAGGAATCCTGGGACTCCTATCAAGTTTCACGAGGAGTCAGGCATCGTCTCCTTTGGAGGCACTGATCTCCGCGTACCTCTGGAGTTTTCAAAGGATGTGAGGCCTCCGGTCGCGATGAGGTGGGGAACTAGGTCTTTCTCTGTGGTCTCCACAGGGGATTCAGACATGCTTTCGTCTTGGGAGATGCAAGACGAGCCTGCATTCAAGTCACTGCAGGGATATCCGGCCTTATTTCGCGTCAGGGAATCGCGGTGTCCATTCCACTTGAGGCCGCAAACTCAGGGTCCCTCTCACATACCTAGAGCTGAGAGAAGCCTCCTCTTGAGGTGCTTGTGGTAAGGTGGTATTCCTCTGGAGTCGAAGCCAGGGACTAACCTCTCATCTCGAGTTGATTTGTGGTCCACGGAGCTCTTTCGTGTTGCTACAGTGACCTCAGGATCCCTCTAGCCTTGAAACAGTGTTCTTGGGGTTTCTCTGGAGTGCCATCAAGGAAATCAAGGCTCCTTTCATGTGTGATGTGCAACACGGAATTACTCTGCACGCAGTGCAGGGGAATCGGGCCTCATCTCGCGGCGAGGGGGAAGTCTCATGGTTTTTCTCGAGTTGCGGCGGGAACCGGGGGTATATTCTCGAGTTACGACGGGGATGGCCCTTCCACCCACGTGTTTGTTCAGCGACGTCAGGACTCCTGCCTAGTTGCGAGGGACAACTCGGGATTCTCCTCGAGGCTTGGCAGGGCAATTGGGACCCCTGTCCAGCTGAGGCGGGAGACCAAGGGTCCCTTTCCACGTGCCACAGGAATCCTGGGACTCCTATCAAGTTTCACGAGGAGTCAGGCATCGTCTCCTTTGGAGGCACTGATCTCCGCGTACCTCTGGAGTTTTCAAAGGATGTGAGGCCTCCGGTCGCGATGAGGTGGGGAACTAGGTCTTTCTCTGTCGTCTCCACAGGGGATTCAGACAGCCTTTCGTCTTGGGAGATGCAAGACGAGCCTGCATTCAAGTCACTGCAGGGATATCCGGCCTTATTTCGCGTCAGGGCATCGCGGTCTCCATTCCACTTGAGGCCGCAAACTCAGGGTCCCTCTCACATACCTAGAGCTGAGAGAAGCCTCCTCTTGAGGTGCATGTGGTAAGGTGGTATTCCTCTGGAGTCGAATCAAGGGACTAACCTCTCATCTCGAGTTGATTCATGGTCCACGGAGCTCTTTCGTGCTGCTACAGGGACCTCAGGATGCCTCCAGCCTTGAAACAGTGTTCTTGGGGTTTCTCTGGAGTGCCATCAAGGAAATCAAGGCTCCTTTCATGTGTGATGTGCAACACGGAATTGCTCTGCACGCAGTGCAGGGGAATCGGGCCTCATCTCGCGGCGAGGCGGAAGTCTCAGGGTTTTTCTCGAGTTGCGGCGGGAACCGGGGGTATATTCTCGAGTTACGACGGGGATGGCCCTTCCACCCACGTGTTTGTTCAGCGACGTCAGGACTCCTGCCTAGTTGCGAGGGACAACTCGGGATTCTCCTCGAGGCTTGGCAGGGCAATTGGGACCCCTGTCCAGCTGAGGCGGGAGACCAAGGGTCCCTTTCCACGTGCCACAGGAATCCTGGGACTCCTTTCAAGTTTCACGAGGAGTCAGGCATCGTCTCCTTTGGAGGCACTGATCTCCGCGTACCTCTGGAGTTTTCAAAGGATGTGAGGCCTCCGGTCGCGATGAGGTGGGGAACTAGGTCTTTCTCTGTGGTCTCCACAGGGGATTCAGACATCCTTTCGTCTTGGGAGATGCAAGACGAGCCTGCATTCAAGTCACTGCAGGGATATCCGGCCTCATTTCGAGTCAGGGCATCGCGGTCTCAATTCCACTTGAGGCCGCAAACTCAGGGTCCCTCTCACATACCTAGAGCTGAGAGAAGCCTCCTCTTGAGGTGCTTGTGGTAAGGTGGTATTCCTCCAGAGTCGAAGCCAGGGACTAACCTCTCATCTCGAGTTGATTTTTGGTTCACTGAGCTCTTTCGTGTTGCTACAGTGACCTCAGGATCCCTCAACCTTGAAACAGTGTTCTTGGGGTTTCTCTGGAGTGCCATCAAGGAAATCAAGGCTCCTTTCATGTGTGATGTGCAACACAGAATTGCTCTGCACGCAGTGCAGGGGAATCGGGCATCATCTCACGGCGAGAGGGAAGTCTCATGGTTTCTCTCGAGTTGCGGTGGGAACCTGGGGTATATTCTCGAGTTACGACGGGGATGGCCCTTCCACCCACGTGTTAGTTCAGCGACGGCAGGACTCCTGCCTAGTTGCGAGGGACAACTCGGGATTCTCCTCGAGGCTTGGCAGGACAATTGGGACGCCTCTCCAGCTGAGGTGGGAGACCAAGGGTCCCTTTCCACGTGCCACAGGAATCCTGGGACTCCTATCAAGTTTCACGAGGAGTCAGGCATCGTCTCCTTTGGAGGCACTGATCTTCGCGGACCTCTGGAGTTTTCAAAGGATGTGAGGCCGCCGGTCGCGATGAGGTGGGGAACTAGGTCATTCTCTGTGGTCTCCACAGGGGATTCAGACATCCTTTCGTCTTGGGAGATGCAAGACGAGCCTGCATTCAAGTCACTGCATGGATATCTGGCCTTATTTCGCGTCAGGGAATCGCGGTGTCAATTCCACTTGAGGCCGCAAACTCAGGGTCCCTCTCACATAGCTAGAGCTGAGAGAAGCCTCCTCTTGAGGTGCTTGTGGTAAGGTGGTATTCCTCTGGAGACGAAGCCAGGGACTAACCTCTCATCTCGAGTTGATTCATGGTCCACGGAGCTCTTTCGTGCTGCTACAGGGATCTCAGGATCCCTCCAGCCTTGAAACAGTGTTCTTGGGGTTTCTCTGGAGTGCCATCAAGGAAATCAAGGCTCCTTTCATGTGTCATGTGCAACACGCAATTGCTCTGCACGCAGTGCAGGGGAATCGGGCCTCATCTCGCGGCGAGGGGGAAGTCTCATGGTTTTTCTCGAGTTGCGGCGGGAACCTGGGGTATATTCTCGAGTTACGACGGGGATGGCCCTTCCACCCACGTGTTTGTTCAGCGACGTCAGGACTCCTGCCTAGTTGCGAGGGACAACTCGGGATTCTCCTCGAGGCTTGGCAGGGCAATTGGGACGCCTCTCCAGCTGAGGCGGGAGACCAAGGGTCCCTTTCCACGTGCCACAGGAATCCTGGGACTCCTATCAAGTTTCACGAGGAGTCAGGCATCGTCTCCTTTGGAGGCACTGATCTCCGCGTACCTCTGGAGTTTTCAAAGGATGTGAGGCCTCCGGTCGCGATGAGGTGGGGAACTAGGTCATTCTCTGTGGTCTCCACAGGGGATTCAGACATCCTTTCGTCTTGGGAGATGCAAGACGAGCCTGCATTCAAGTCACTGCAGGGATATCCAGCCTTATTTCGCGTCAGGGAATCGCGTTGTCCATTCCACTTGAGGCCGCAAACTCAGGGTCCCTCTCACATACCTAGAGCTGAGAGAAGCCTCCTCTTGAGGTGCTTGTGGTAAGGTGGTATTCCTCTGGAGTCGAAGCCAGGGACTAACCTCTCATCTCGAGTTGATTTTTCGTCCACGGAGCTCTTTCGTGTTGCTACAGTGACCTCAGGATCCCTCTAGCCTTGAAACAGTGTTCTTGGGGTTTCTCTGGAGTGCCATCAAGGAAATCAAGGCTCCTTTCATGTGTGATGTGCAACACGGAATTGCTCTGCACGCAGTGCAGGGGAATCGGGCCTCATCTCGCGGCGAGGGGGAAGTCTCATGGTTTTTCTCGAGTTGCGGCGGGAACCGGGGGTATATTCTCGAGTTACGACGGGGATGGCCCTTCCACCCACGTGTTTGTTCAGCGACGTCAGACTCCTGCCTAGTTGCGAGGGACAACTCGGGATTCTCCTCGAGGCTTGGCAGGGCAATTGGGACGCCTCTCCAAATGAGGCGGAAGACCAAGGGTCCCTTTCCACGTGCCACAGGAATCCTGGGACTCCTATCAAGTTTCACGAGGAGTCAGGCATCGTCTCCTTTGGAGGCACTGATCTCCGCGTACCTCTGGAGTTTTCAAAGGATGTGAGGCCTCTGGTCGCGATGAGGTGGGTAACTAGTTCTTTCTCTGCGGTCTCCACAGGGGATTCAGACATCCGTTTTTCTTGGCAGATTCAAGACGAGCCTGCATTCAAGTCACTGCAGGGATATCCGGCCTTATTTTGCGTTAGGGCATTGCAGTGTCCATTCCACTTGAGGCCGCAAAATCAGGGTCCCTCTCACATACCTAGAGCTGAGAGAAGCCTCCTCTTGAGGTGCTTGTGGTAAGGTGGTATTCCTCTGGAGTCGAAGCCAGGGACTAACCTCTCATCTCGAGTTGATTTTTGGTCCACGGACCTCTTTCGTGTTGCTACAGTGACCTCAGGATCCCTCAACCTTGAAACAGTGTTCTTGGGGTTTCTCTGGAGTGCCATCAAGGAAATCAAGGCTCCTTTCATGTGTGATGTGCAACACTGAATTGCTCTGCACGCAGTGCAGGGGAATCGGGCCTCATCTTGCGGCGAGGGGGAAGTCTCATGGTTTTTCTCGAGTTGCGGCGGGAACCTGCGGTATATTCTCGAGTTACGACGGGGATGGCCCTTCCACACACGTTTCAGTTCAGCGACTGCAGGATTCCTGCCTAGTTGCGAGGGACAACTCGGTATTTTCCTCGAGGCTTGGCAGGGCAATTGGGACGCCTCTCAAGCTGAGGTGGGAGACCAAGGGTCCCTTTCCACGTGCCACAGGAATCCTGGGACTCCTATCAAGTTTCACGAGGAGTCAGGCATCGTCTCCTTTGGAGGCACTGATCTCCGCGTACCTCTGGAGTTTTCAAAGGATGTGAGGCCTCCGGTCGCGATGAGGTGGGGAACTAGGACTTTCTCTGGGGTCTCCACAGGGGATTCAGACATCCTTTCGTCTTGGGAGATGCAAGACGAGCCTGCATTCAAGTCACTGCAGGGATATCCGGCCTTATTTCGAGTCAGGGCATCGCGGTGTCCATTCCACTTGAGGCCGCAAACTCAGGGTCCCTCTCACATACCTAGAGCTGAGAGAAGCCTCCTCTTGAGGTGCTTGTGGTAAGGTGGTATTCCTCTGGAGTCGAAGCCAGGGACTAACCTCTCATCTCGAGTTAATTTTTGGTCCACGGAGCACTTTCGTGTGGCTACAGTGACCTCAGGATCCCTCTAGCCTTGAAACAGTGTTCTTGGGGTTTCTCTGGAGTGCCATCAAGAAAATCAAGGCTCCTTTCATGTGTGATGTGCAACACGGAATTGCTCTGCACGCAGTGCACGGGAATCGGGCCTCATCTCGCGGCGAGGGGGAAGTCTCATGGTTTTTTTCGAGTTGCGGCGGGAACCTGGGGTATATTCTCGAGTTACGACGGGGATGGCCCTTCCACCCACGTGTTTGTTCAGCGACGTCAGGACTCCTGCCTATTTGCGAGGGACAACTCGGGATTCTCCTCGAGGCTTGGCAGGGCAATTGAGACGCCTCTCCAGCTGAGGCGGGAGACCAAGGGTCCCTTTCCATATGCCACAGGAATCCTGAGACTCCTATCAAGTTTCACGAGGAGTCAGGCATCGTCTCCTTTGGAGGCACTGATCTCCGCGTACCTCTGGAGATTTCAAATGATGTGAGGCCTCCGGTCGCCATGAGGTGGGGAACTAGGTCTTTCTCTGTGGCCTCCACAGGGGATTCAGACATCCTTTCTACTTGGGAGATGCAAGACGAGCCTGCATTCAAGTCACTGCAGGGATATCCGGCCTTATTTCGAGTCAGGGCATCGCGGTGTCCATTCCACTTGAGACCGCAAACTCAGGGTCCCTCTCACATACCTAGAGCTGAGAGAAGCCTCCTCTTGAGGTGCTTGTGGTAAGGTGGTATTCCTCTGGAGTCGAAGCCAGGGACTAACCTCTCATCTCGAGTTGACTTTTGGTCCACGGAGCTCTTTCGTGTTGCTACAGTGACCTCAGGTTCCCTCTAGCCTTGAAACAGTGTTCTTGGGGTTTCTCTGGAGTGCCATCAAGGAAATCAAGGCTCCTTTCATGTGTGATGTGCAACACGGAATTGCTCTGCACGCAGTGCAGGGGAATCAGGCCTCATCTCGCAGCGAGGAGGAAGTCTCATGGTTTTTCTCGAGTTGCGGCGGGAACCTGGGGTATATTCTCGAGTTAGGACGGGGATGGCCCTTCCACCCAGGTGTTTGTTCAGCGACATCAGGACTCCTGCCTAGTTGCGAGGGACAACTCGGGATTCTCCTCGAGGCTTGGCAGGGCAATTGGGACGCCTCTCCAGCTGAGGCGGGAGACCAAGGGTCCCTATCCACGTGCCACAGGAATCCTGGGACTCCTATCAAGTTTCACGAGGAGTCAGGCATCGTCTCCTTTGGAGGTAATGATCTCCGCGTACCTCTGGAGTTTTCAAAGGATGTGAGGCCTCCGGTCGGGATGAGGTGGGGAACTAGGTCTTTCTCTGTGGTCTACACATGTGATTCAGACATCGTTTCATCTTGGGAGATGCAAGACGAGCCTGCATTCAAGTCACTGCAGGGATATCCGGCCTTATTTCGAGTCAGGGCATCGTGGTGTCCATTCCACTTGAGGCCGCAAACTTAGGGTCCCTCTCACATACCTAGAGCTGAGAGAAGCCTCCTCTTGATGTGCTTGTGGTAAGGTGGTATTCCTCTGGAGTCGAAGCCAGGGACTAACCTCTCATCTCGAGTTCATTTGTGGTCCACGGAGCTCTTTCGTGTTGCTAGAGTGACCTCAGGATTCCTCTAGCCTTGAAACAGTGTTCTTGGGGTTTCTCTGGAGTGCCATCAAGGAAATCAAGGCTCCTTTCATGTGTGATGTGCAACTCGGAATTGCTCTGCACGCAGTGCAGGGGAATCGGGCCTCATCTAGCGGCTAGGGGGAAGTCTCATGGTTTTTCTCGAGTTGCGGCGGGAACCTGGGGTATATTCTCGAGTTACGACTGGAATGGCCCTTCCACCCACATGTTTGTTCAGCGACGTCAGGACTCTTGCCTAGTTGCGAGGTACAACTCGGGATTCTCCTCGAGGCTTGGCAGGACAATTGGGACGCCTCTCCAGCTGAGGTGGGAGACCAAGGGTCCCTTTCCACGTGCCACAGGAATCCTGGGACTCCTATCAAGTTTCACGAGGAGTCAGGCATCGTCTCCTTTGGAGGCACTGATCTTCGCGGACCTCTGGAGTTTTCAAAGGATGTGAGGCCGCCGGTCGCGATGAGGTGGGGAACTAGGTCATTCTCTGTGGTCTCCACAGGGGATTCAGACATCCTTTCGTCTTGGGAGATGCAAGACGAGCCTGCATTCAAGTCACTGCATGGATATCTGGCCTTATTTCGCGTCAGGGAATCGCGGTGTCAATTCCACTTGAGGCCGCAAACTCAGGGTCCCTCTCACATCCCTAGAGCTGAGAGAAGCCTCCTCTTGAGGTGCTTGTGGTAAGGTGGTATTCCTCTGGAGACGAAGCCAGGGACTAACCTCTCATCTCGAGTTGATTCATGGTCCACGGAGCTCTTTCGTGCTGCTACAGGGACCTCAGGATCCCTCCAGCCTTGAAACAGTGTTCTTGGGGTTTCTCTGGAGTGCCATCAAGGAAATCAAGGCTCCTTTCATGTGTGATGTGCAACACAGAATTGCTCTGCACGCAGTGCAGGGGAATCGGGCCTCATCTTGCGGCGAGGGGGAAGTCTCATGGTTTTTCTCGAGTTGCGGCGGGAACCTGCGGTATATTCTCGAGTTACGACGGGGATGGCCCTTCCACACACGTTTCAGTTCAGCGACTGCAGGACTCCTGCCTAGTTGCGAGGGACAACTCGGGATTTTCCTCGAGGCTTGGCAGGGCAATTGGGACGCCTCTCCAGCTGAGGTGGGAGACCAAGGGTCCCTTTCCACGTGCCACAGGAATCCTGGGACTCCTATCAAGTTTCACGAGGAGTCAGGCATCGTCTCCTTTGGAGGCACTGATCTCCGCGTACCTCTGGAGTTTTCAAAGGATGTGAGGCCTCCGGTCGCGAAGAGGTGGGGAACTAGGACTTTCTCTGGGGTCTCCACAGGGGATTCAGACATCCTTTCGTCTTGGGAGATGCAAGACGAGCCTGCATTCAAGTCACTGCAGGGATATCCGGCCTTATTTCGAGTCAGGGCATCGCGGTGTCCATTCCACTTGAGGCCGCAAACTCAGCGTCCCTCTCACATACCTAGAGCTGAGAGAAGCCTCCTCTTGAGGTGCTTGTGGTAAGGTGGTATTCCTCTGGAGTCGAAGCCAGGGACTAACCTCTCATCTCGAGTTAATTTTTGGTCCACGGAGCTCTTTCGTGTGGCTACAGTGACCTCAGGATCCCTCTAGCCTTGAAACAGTGTTCTTGGGGTTTCTCTGGAGTGCCATCAAGAAAATCAAGGCTCCTTTCATGTGTGATGTGCAACACGGAATTGCTCTGCACGCAGTGCACGGGAATCGGGCCTCATCTCGCGGCGAGGGGGAAGTCTCATGGTTTTTTTCGAGTTGCGGCGGGAACCTGGGGTATATTCTCGAGTTACGACGGGGATGGCCCTTCCACCCACGTGTTTGTTCAGCGACGTCAGGACTCCTGCCTATTTGCGAGGGACAACTCGGGATTCTCCTCGAGGCTTGGCAGGGCAATTGGGACGCCTCTCCAGCTGAGGCGGGAGACCAAGGGTCCCTTTCCATATGCCACAGGAATCCTGAGACTCCTATCAAGTTTCACGAGGAGTCAGGCATCGTCTCCTTTGTTGGCACTGATCTCCGCGTACCTCTGGAGATTTCAAATGATGTGAGGCCTCCGGTCGCCATGAGGTGGGGAACTAGGTCTTTCTCTGTGGCCTCCACAGGGGATTCAGACATCCTTTCTTCTTGGGAGATGCAAGACGAGCCTGCATTCAAGTCACTGCAGGGATATCCGGCCTTATTTCGAGTCAGGGCATCGCGGTGTCCATTCCACTTGAGGCCGCAAACTCAGGGTCCCTCTCACATACCTAGAGCTGAGAGAAGCCTCCTCTTGAGGTGCTTGTGGTAAGGTGGTATTCCTCTGGCGTCGAAGCCAGGGACTAACCTCTCATCTCGAGTTGACTTTTGGTCCACGGAGCTCTTTCGTGTTGCTACAGTGACCTCAGGTTCCCTCTAGCCTTGAAACAGTGTTCTTGGGGTTTCTCTGGAGTGCCATCAAGGAAATCAAGGCTCCTTTCATGTGTGATGTGCAACACGGAATTGCTCTGCACGCAGTGCAGGGGAATCAGGCCTCATCTCGCGGCGAGGGGGAAGTCTCATGGTTTTTCTCGAGTTGCGGCGGGAACCTGGGGTATATTCTCGAGTTAGGACGGGGATGGCCCTTCCACCCACGTGTTTGTTCAGCGACATCAGGACTCCTGCCTAGTTGCGAGGGACAACTCGGGATTCTCCTCGAGGCTTGGCAGGGCAATTGGGACGCCTCTCCAGCTGAGGCGGGAGACCAAGGGTCCCTATCCACGTGCCACAGGAATCCTGGGACTCCTATCAAGTTTCACGAGGAGTCAGGCATCGTCTCCTTTGGAGGTAATGATCTCCGCGTACCTCTGGAGTTTTCAAAGGATGTGAGGCCTCCGGTCGGGATGAGGTGGGGAACTAGGTCTTTCTCTGTGGTCTACACATGTGATTCAGACATCGTTTCATCTTGGGAGATGCAAGACGAGCCTGCATTCAAGTCACTGCAGGGATATCCGGCCTTATTTCGAGTCAGGGCATCGTGGTGTCCATTCCACTTGAGGCCGCAAACTCAGGGTCCCTCTCACATACCTAGAGCTGAGAGAAGCCTCCTCTTGATGTGCTTGTGGTAAGGTGGTATTCCTCTGGAGTCGAAGCCAGGGACTAACCTCTCATCTCGAGTTCATTTGTGGTCCACGGAGCTCTTTCGTGTTGCTAGAGTGACCTCAGGATTCCTCTAGCCTTGAAACAGTGTTCTTGGGGTTTCTCTGGAGTGCCATCAAGGAAATCAAGGCTCCTTTCTTGTGTGATGTGCAACTCGGAATTGCTCTGCACGCAGTGCAGGGGAATCGGGCCTCATCTAGCGGCTAGGGGGAAGTCTCATGGTTTTTCTCGAGTTGCGGCGGGAACCTGGGGTATATTCTCGAGTTACGACTGGGATGGCCCTTCCACCCACATGTTTGTTCAGCGACGTCAGGACTCCTGCCTAGTTGCGAGGGACAACTCGGGATTCTCCTCGAGGCTTGGCAGGGCAATTGGGACGCCTCTCCAGCTGAGGCGGGCGACCAAGGGTCCCTTTCCACGTGCCACAGGAATCCTGGGACTCCTATCAAGTTTCACGAGGAGTCAGGCATCGTCTCCTTTGGAGGCACTGATCTCCGCGTACCTCTGGAGTTTTCAAAGGATGTGAGGCCTCCGGTCGCCATGAGGTGGGGAACTAGGTCTTTCTCTGTGGTCTCCACAGGGGATTCAGACATCCTTTCATCTTGGGAGATGCAAGACGAGCCTGCATTCAAGTCACTGCAGGGATATCCGGCCTTATTTAGCGTCAGGGCATCGCAGTGTCCATTCCACTTGAGTCCGCAAAATCAGGGTCCCTCTCACATACTTAGAGCTGAGAGAAGCCTCCTCTTGAGGTGCTTGTGGTAAGGTGCTATTCCTCTGGAGTCGAAGCCAGGGACTAACCTCTCATCTCGAGTTAATTTTTGGTCCACGGAGCTCTTTCGTGTGGCTACAGTGACCTCAGGATCCCTCTAGCCTTGAAACAGCGTACTTGGGGTTTCTCTGGAGTGCCATCAAGGAAATCAAGGCTCCTTTCATGTGTGATGTGCAACACGGAATTGCTCTGCACGCAGTGCAGTGGAATCGGGCCTCATCTCGCGGCGAGGGGGAAGTCTCATGGTTTTTCTCGAGTTGCGGCGGGAACCTGGGGTATATTCTCGAGTTACGACGGGGATGGCCCTTCCAACCACGTGTTTGTTCAGCGACGTCAGGACTCCTGCCTAGTTGCGAGGGACAACTCGGGATTCTCCTCGAGGCTTGGCAGGGCAATTGGGACGCCTCTCCAGCTGAGGCGGGAGACCAAGGGTCCCTTTCCACGTGCCACAGGAATCCTGGGACTCCTATCAAGTTTCACGAGGAGTCAGGCATCGTCTCCTTTGGAGGCACTGATCTCCGCGTACCTCTGGATTTTTCAAAGGATGTGAGGCCTCCGGTCGTGATGAGGTGGGGAACTAGGTCTTTCTCTGTGGTCTCCACAGGGGATTCAGACATCCTTTTGTCTTGGGAGATGCAAGACGAGCCTGCATTCAAGTCACTGCAGGGATATCCGGCCTTATTTCGAGTCAGGGCATCGCGGTGTCCATTCCACTTGAGGCCGCAACCTCAGGGTCCCTCTCACATACCTAGAGCTGAGAGAAGCCTCCTCTTGAGGTGCTTGTGTTAAGGTGGTATTCCTCTGGAGTCGAAGCCAGGGACTATCCTCTCATCTCGAGTTGTTTTTGGGCCACGGTGCTCTTTCGTGTGGCTACAGTTACCTCAGGATCCCTCTAGCCTTGAAACATTGTTC
The DNA here is from genome assembly GCF_910594005.1 of Cervus elaphus. Lineage (NCBI taxonomy): Eukaryota > Metazoa > Chordata > Mammalia > Artiodactyla > Cervidae > Cervus > Cervus elaphus. The sequence continues at coordinate 1,173,767 of NC_057838.1, forward strand.
TTGGGGTTTCTCTGGAGTGCCATCAAGGAAATCAAGGCTCCTTTCATGTGTGATGTGCAACACTGAATTGCTCTGGACACAGTGCAGGGGAATCGGGCCTCATCTCGCTGCGAGGGGGAAGTCTCATGGTTTTTCTCGAGTTGCGGCGGGAACCTGGGGTATATTCTCGAGTTACGCCGGGGATGGCCCTTCCACCCACGTGTTTGTTCAGCGATGGCAGGACTCCTGCCTAGTTGCGAGGGACAATTCGGGATTCTCCTCGAGGCTTGGCAGGGCAATTGGGATGCCTCTCCAGCTGAGGCGGGAGACCAAGTGTCCCTTTACACGTGCCACAGCAATCCTGGGACTCCTATCAAGTTTCACGAGGAGTCAGGCATCGTCTCCTTTGGAGGCACTGATCTCCGCGTACCTCTGGAGTTTTCAAAGGATGTGAGGCCTCCGGTCGCGATGAGGTTGGGAACTAGGTCTTTTTCTGTGGTCTCCACAGGGGATTCGGACATCCTTTCGTCTTGGGAGATGCAAGACGAGCCTGCATTCAAGTCACTGCAGGGATATCCGGCCTTATTTCGAGTCAGGGCATCGCGGTGTCCATTCCACTTGAGGCCGCAAACTCAAGGTCCTTCTCACATACCTAGAGCTGAGAGAAGCCTCCTCTTGAGGTGCTTGTGGTAAGGTGGTATTCCTCTGGAGTCGAAGCCAGGGACTAACCTCTCATCTCGAGTTGATTTGTGGTCCACGGAGCTCTTTCGTGTTGCTAGAGTGACCTCATGATCCCTCTAGCCTTGAAACAGTGTTCTTGGGGTTTCTCTGGAGTGCCATCAAGGAAATCAAGGCTCCTTTCATGTGTGATGTGCAACACGGAATTGCTCTGCACGCAGTGCAGGGGAATCGGGCCTCATCTCGCGGCGAGGGGGAAGTCTCATGGTTTTTCTCGAGTTGCGGCGGGAACCTGGGGTATATTCTCGAGTTACGACGGGGATGGCCCTTCCACCCACGTGTTTTTTCAACGACGGCATTACTCCTGCCTAGTTCCGACGGACAACTCGGGATTCTCCTCGAGGCTTGGCAGGGCAATTGGGACGCCTCTCCAGCTGAGGCGGGAGACCAAGTGTCCCTTTCCACGTGCACAGGCATCCTGGGACTCCTATCAAGTTTCACGAGGAGTCAGGCATCGTCTCCTTTGGAGGCACTGACCTCCGCGTACCTCTGAAGTTTTCAAAGGATGTGAGACCTCCGGTCGCGATGAGGTGGGGAACTAGGTCTTTCTCTGTGGTCTCCACAGGGGATTCAGACATCCTTTCATCTTGGGAGATGCAAGACGAGCCTGCATTCAAGTCACTGCAGGGATATCTGGCCTTATTTCGAGTCAGGGCATCGCGATGTCCATTCCACTTGAGGCCGCAAACTCAGGGTCCCTCTCACATACCTAGAGCTGAGAGAAGCCTCCTCTTGAGGTGCTTGTGGTAAGGTGCTATTCCTCTGGAGTCGAAGCCAGGGACTAACCTCTCATCTCGAGTTAATTTTTGGTCCACGGAGCTCTTTCGTGTGGCTACAGTGACCTCAGGATCCCTCTAGCCTTGAAACAGCGTTCTTGGGGTTTCTCTGGAGTGCCATCAAGGAAATCAAGGCTCCTTTCATGTGTGATGTGCAACACGGAATTGCTCTGCACGCAGTGCAGGGGAATCGGGCCTCATCTCGCGGCGAGGGGGAAGTCTCATGGTTTTTCTCGAGTTGCGGCGGGAACCTGGGGTATATTCTCGAGTTACGACGGGGATGGCCCTTCCAACCACGTGTTTGTTCAGCGACGTCAGGACTCCTGCCTAGTTGCGAGGGACAACTCGGGATTCTCCTCGAGGCTTGGCAGGGCAATTGGGACGCCTCTCCAGCTGAGGCGGGAGACCAAGGGTCCCTTTCCACGTGCCACAGAAATCCTGGGACTCCTATCAAGTTTCACGAGAAGTCAGGCATCGTCTCCTTTGGAGGCACTGATCTCCGCGTACCTCTGGAGTTTTCAAAGGATGTGAGGCCTCCGGTCGTGATGAGGTGGGGAACTAGGTCTTTCTCTGTGGTCTCCACAGGGGATTCAGACATCCTTTCTTCTTGGGAGATGCAAGACGAGCCTGCATTCAAGTCACTGCAGGGATATCCGGCCTTATTTCGAGTCAGGGCATCGCGGTGTCCATTCCACTTGAGGCCGCAAACTCAGGGTCCCTCTCACATACCTAGAGCTGAGAGAAGCCTCCTTTTGAGGTGCTTGTGGTAAGGTGGTATTACTCTGGAGTCGAAGCCAGGGACTAACCTCTCATCTCGAGTTGAGTTTTGGTCCACGGAGCTCTTTCGTGTTGCTACAGTGACCTCAGGATCCCTCTAGCCTTGAAACAGTGTTCTTGGGGTTTCTCTGGAGTGCCATCAAGGAAATCAAGGCTCCTTTCATGTGTGATGTGCAACACGGAATTGCTCTGCACGCAGTGCAGAGGAATCAGGCCTCATCTCGCGGCGAGGAGGAAGTCTCATGGTTTTTCTCGAGTTGCGGCGGGAACCTGGGGTATATTCTCGAGTTACGACAGGGATGGCCCTTCCACCCACGTGTTTGTTCAGCGACATCAGGACTCCTGCCTAGTTGCGAGGGACAACTCGGGATTCTCCTCGAGGCTTGGCAGGGCAATTGAGACGCCTCTCCAGCTGAGGCGGGAGACCAAGGGTCCCTATCCACGTGCCACAGGAATCCTGGGACTCCTATCAATTTTCACGAGGAGTCAGGCATCGTCTCCTTTGGAGGCACTGATCTCCGCGTACCTCTGGAGTTTTCAAAGGATGTGAGGCCTCCGGTCGCGATGAGGTGGGGTACTAGGTCTTTCTCTGTGGTCTCCACAGAGGATTCAGACATTCGTTTATTTTGAGAGATGCAAGACGAGCCTGCATTCAAGTCACTGCAGGGATATCCGGCCTTATTTCGCGTCAGGGCTTCGCAGTGTCCATTCCACTTGAGGCCGCAAAATCAGGGTCCCTCTCATATACATAGAGCTGAGAGAGGCCTCCTCTTGAGGTGCTTGTGGTAAAGTGGTATTCCTAAGGAGTCGAATCCAGGGACTAACCTCTCATCTCGAGTTGATTTGTGGTCCACGGAGCTCTTTTGTGTTGCTATAGTGACCTCGGGATCCCTCTAGCCTTGAAACAGTGTTCTTTGGGTTTCTCTGGAGTGCCATCAAGGAAATCAAGGCTCCTTTCATGTGTGATGTGCAACACGGAATTGCTGTGCACGCAGTGCAGGGGAATCGGGCCTCATCTCGGGGCCAGGAGGAAGTCTCATGGTTTTTCTCGAGTTGCGGCGGGAACCTGGGGTATATTCTCGAATGACGATGGGGATGGCCCTTCCACCCACGTGTTTGTTCAGCGACGTCAGGACTCCTGCCTAGTTGCGAGGGACAACTCGGGATTCTCCTCGAGGCTTGGCAGGGCAATTGGGACGCCTCTCCAGCTGAGGCGGGCGACCAAGGGTCCCTTTCCATGTGCCACAGGAATCCTGGGACTCATATCAAGTTTCACGAGGAGTCAGGCATCGTCTCCTTTGGAGGCACTGATCTCCGCGTACCTCTGGAGTTTTCAAAGGATGTGAGGCCTCCGGTCGCCATGAGGTGGGGAACTAGGTTTTTCTCTGAGGTCTCCACAGGGGATTCAGACATCCTTTCATATTGGGAGATGCAAGACGAGCCTGCATTCAAGTCACTGCAGGGATATCCGGCCTTATTTAGCGTCAGGGAATCGCAGTGTCCATTCCACTTGAGGCCGCAAAATCAGGGTCCCTCTCACATACCTAGAGCTGAGAGAAGCCTCCTCTTGAGGTGCTTGTGGTAAGGTGGTATTCCTCTGGAGTCGAAGCCAGGGACAAACCTCTCATCTCGAGTTGATTTTTGGTCCACGGACCTCTTTCGTGTTGCTACAGTAACCTCAGGATCCCTCTAGCCTTGAAACAGTGTTCTTGGGGTTTCTCTGGAGTGCCATCAAGGAAATCAAGGCTCCTTTCATGTTTGATGTGCAATACGGAATTGCTCTGCATGCAGTGCAGGAGAATCGGGCCTCATCTCGCGGCGAGGGGGAAGTCTCATGGTTTTTCTCGAGTTGCGGCGGGACCCTGGGGTATATTCTCCAGTTATGACGGGAATGGCCCTTCCACCCACGTGTTTGTTCAGCGACGTCAGGACTCCTGCCTAGTTGCGAGGGACAACTCGGGATTCTCCTCGAGGCTTGGCAGGGCAATTGGGACGCCTCTCCAGCTGAGGCAGGAGACCAAGGGTCCCTTTCCACGTGTCACAGGAATCCTGGGACTCCTATCAAGTTTCACGAGGAGTCAGGCATCGTCTCCTTTGGAGGCACTGATCTCCGCGTACCTCTGGAGTTTTCAAAGGATGTGAGGCCTCCGGTCGCGATGAGGTGGGGAACTAGATCTTTCTCTGAGGTCTACACAGGGGATTCAGACATCCTTTCCTCTTGGGAGAGGCAAGACGCGCCTGCATTCAAGTCACTGCAGGGATATCCGGCCTTATTTCGAGTCAGGGCATCGCGGTGTCCATTCCACTTGAGGCCGCAAACTCAGAGTCCCTCTCACATACCTAGAGCTGAGAGAAGCCTCCTTTTGAGGTGCTTGTGGTAAGGTGGTATTCCTCTGGAATCGAAGCCAGAGACTAACCTCTCATCTCGAGTTGACTTTTGGTCCACGGAGCTCTTTCGTGTTGCTACAGTGACCTCAGGATCCCTCTAGCCTTGAAACAGTGTTCTTGGGGTTTCTCTGGAGTGCCATCAAGGAAATCAAGGCTCCTTTCATGTGTGATGTGCAACACGGAATTGCTCTGCACGCAGTGCAGGGGAATCAGGCCTCATCTCGCGGCGAGGAGGAAGTCTCATGGTTTTTCTCGAGTTGCGGCGGGAACCTGGGGTATATTCTCGAGTTACGACAGGGATGGCCCTTCCACCCACGTGTTTGTTCAGCGACATCAGGACTCCTGCCTAGTTGCGAGGGACAACTCGGGATTCTCCTCGAGGCTTGGCAGGGCAATTGGGACGCCTCTCCAGCTGAGGCGGGAGACCAAGTGTCCCTATCCACGTGCCACAGGAATCCTGGGACTCCTATCAAGTTTCACGAGGAGTCAGGCATCGTCTCCTTTGGAGGCACTGATCTCCGCGTACCTCTGGAGTTTTCAAAGGATGTGAGGCCTCCGGTCGCGATGAGGTTGGGAACTAGGTCTTTTCCTGTGGTCTCCAGAGGGGATTCGGACATCCTTTCGTCTTGGGAGATGCAAGACGAGCCTGCATTCAAGTCACTGCAGGGATATCCGGCCTTATTTCGAGTCAGGGCATCGCGGTGTCCATTCCACTTGAGGCCGCATACTCAGCACATAGCTAGAGCTGAGAGAAGCCTCCTCTTGAGGTGCTTGTGGTAAGGTGGTATTCCTCTGGAGTCCAATCCAGGGACTAACCTCTCATCTCGAGTTGATTCTTAGTCCACGGAGCTCTTTCGTGTTGCTACAGTGACCTCGGGATCCCACTAGCCTTGAAACAGTGTTCTTTGGGTTTCTCTGTAGTGCCATCAAGGAAATCAAGGCTCCTTTCATGTGTGATGTGCAACACGGAATTGCTCTGCACGCAGTGCAGGGGAATCGGGCCTCATCTAGCGGCTAGAGGGAAGTCTCATGGTTTTTCTCTAGTTGCGGCGGGAACCTGGGGTATATTCTCGAATTACGATGGGGATGGCCCTTCCACGCACGTGTTTGTTCAGCGACGTCAGGACTCCTGCCTAGTTGCGAGGGACAACTCGGGATTCTCCTCGAGGCTTGGCAGGTCAATTGGGATGCCTCTCCAGCTGAGGCGGGAGACCAAGGGTCCCTTTCCATGTGCCACAGGAATCCTGGGACTCCTATCAAGTTTCACGAGGAGTCAGGCATCGTCTCCTTTGGAGGTAATGATCTCCGCGTACCTCTGGAGTTGTCAAAGGATATGAGGCCTCCGGTGGGGATGAGGTGGGGAACTAGGTCTTTCTCTGTGGTCTACACATGTGATTCAGACATCCTTGCATCTTGGGAGATGCAAGACGAGCCTGCATTCAAGTCACTGCAGGGATATCCGGCCTTATTTCGAGTCAGGGCATCGTGGTGTCCATTCCACTTGAGGCCGCAAACTCAGGGTCCCTCTCACATACCTAGAGCTGAGAGAAGCCTCCTCTTGAGGTGCTTGTGGTAAGGTGGTATTCCTCTGGAGTTGAAGCCAGGGACTAACCTCTCATCTCGAGTTCATTTGTGGTCCACGGAGCTCTTTCGTGTTGCTAGAGTGACCTCAGGATCCCTCTAGCCTTGAAACAGTGTTCTTGGGGTTTCTCTGGAGTGCCACCAAGGAAATCAAGGCTCCTTTCATGTGTGATGTGCAACTCGGAATTGCTCTGCACGCAGTGCAGGGGAATCGGGCCTCATCTAGCGGCTAGGGGGAAGTCTCATGGTTTTTCTCGAGTTGCGGCGGGAACCTGGGGTATATTCTCGAGTTACGACTGGGATGGCCCTTCCACCCACATGTTTGTTCAGCGACGTCAGGACTCCTGCCTAGTTGCGAGGGACAACTCGGGATTCTCCTCGAGGCTTGGCAGGGCAATTGGGACGCCTCTCCAGCTGAGGCGGGAGACCAAGGGTCCCTTTCCACGTGCCACAGGAATCCTGGGACTCCTATCAAGTTTCACGAGGAGTCAGGCATCGTCTCCTTTGGAGGCACTGATCTCCGCGTACCTCTGGAGTTTTCAAAGGATGTGAGGCCTCCGGTCGCCATGAGGTGGGGAACTAGGTCTTTCTCTGTGGTCTCCACAGGGGATTCAGACAGCCTTTCATCTTGGGAGATGCAAGACGAGCCTGCATTCAAGTCACTGCAGGGATATCCGGCCTTATTTAGCGTCAGGATATCGCAGTGTCCATTCCACTTGAGTCCGCAAAATCAGGGTCCCTCTCACATACCTAGAGCTGAGAGAAGCCTCCTCTTGAGGTGCTTGTGGTAAGGTGGTATACCTCTGGAGTCGAAGCCAGGGACAAACCTCTCATCTCGAGTTGATTTTTGGTCCACGGACCTCTTTCGTGTTGCTACAGTAACCTCAGGATCCCTCTAGCCTTGAAACAGTGTTCTTGGGGTTTCTCTGGAGTGCCATCAAGGAAATCAAGGCTCCTTTCATGTTTGATGTGCAATACGGAATTGCTCTGCACGCAGTGCAGGGGAATCGGGCCTCATCTCGCGGCGAGGGGGAAGTCTCATGGTTTTTCTCGAGTTGCGGCGGGACCCTGGGGTATATTCTCCAGTTATGACGGGAATGGCCCTTCCACCCACGTGTTTGTTCAGCGACGGCAGGACTCCTGCATATTTGCGAGGGACAACTCGGGATTCTCCTCGAGGCTTGGCAGGGAAATTGGGACGCCTCTCCAGGTGAGGCGGGAGACCAAGTGTCCCTTTCCACGTGCCACAGGAATCCTGGGACTCCTATCAAGTTTCACGAGGAGTCAGGCATCGTCTCCTTTGGAGGCACTGATCTCCGCGTACCTCTGGAGTTTTCAAAGGATGTGAGGCCTCCGGTCGCGATGAGGTGGGGAACTAGGTCATTCTCTGTGGTCTCCACAGGGGATTCAGACATCCTTTCGTCTTGGCAGATGCAAGACGAGCCTGCATTCAAGTCACTGCAGGGATATCCGGCCTTATTTCGCGTCAGGGAATCGCGGTGTCCATTCCACTTGAGGCCGCAAACTCAGGGTCCCTCTCACATACCTAGAGCTGAGAGAAGCCTCCTCTTGAGGTGCTTGTGGTAAGGTGGTATTCCTCTGGAGTCGAAGCCAGGGACTAACCTCTCATCTCGAGTTGATTTTTCGTCCACGGAGCTCTTTCGTGTTGCTACAGTGACCTCAGGACCCCTCTATCCTTGAAACAGTGTTCTTGGGGTTTCTCTGGAGTGCCATCAAGGAAATCAAGGCTCCTTTCATGTGTGATGTGCAACACGGAATTGCTCTGCACGCAGTGCAGGGTATCGGGCCTCATCTCGCGGCGAGGGGGAAGTCTCATGGTTTTTCTCGAGTTTCGGCGGGAACCGGGCATATAGCCTCGAGTTACGACGGGGATGGCCCGTCCCCGCACGTGTTTGTTCAGCGACGTCAGGACTCCTGCCTAGTTGCGAGGGACAACTCGGGATTCTCCTCGAGGCTTGGCAGGGCAATTGGGACGCCTCTCCAGCTGAGGCGGGAGACCAAGGGTCCCTTTCCACGTGCCACAGGAATCCTGGGACTCCTATCAAGTTTCACGAGGAGTCAGGCATCGTCTCCTTTGGAGGCACTGATCTCCGCGTACCTCTGGAGTTTTCAAAGGATGTGAGGCCTCTGGTCGCGATGAGGTGGGTAACTAGGTCTTTCTCTGCGGTCTCCACAGGGGATTCAGACATCCGTTTATCTTGGCAGATGCAAGACGAGCCTGCATTCAAGTCACTGCAGGGATATCCGGCCTTATTTTGCGTCAGGGCATTGCAGTGTCCATTCCACTTGAGGCCGCAAAATCAGGGTCCGTCTCACATACCTAGAGCTGAGAGAAGCCTCCTCTTGAGGTGCTTGTGGTAAGGTGGTATTCCCCTGGAGTCGAAGCCAGGTACTAACCTTTCATCTCGAGTTGATTTTTGGTCCACGGAGCTCTTTCGTGTTGCTACAGGGACCTCAGGATCCCTCTAGCCTTGAAACAGTTTTCTTGGGGTTTCTCTGGAGTGCCATCAAGGAAATCAAGGCTCCTTTCATGTGTGATGTGCAACACGGAATTGCTCTGCACACAGTGCAGGGGAATCGGGCCTCATCTCGCGGCGAGGGGGAAGTCTCATGGTTTTTCTCGAGTTGCGGCGGGAACCTGGGGTATATTCTCGAGTTACAACGGGGATGGCCCTTCCACACACGTGTTTGTTCAGCGACGGCAGGACTCCTGCCTAGTTGCGAGGGACACCTCGGGATTCTCCTCGAGGCTTGGCAGGACAATTGGGACCCCTCTTCAGCTGAGGCGGGAGACCAAGGGTCCCTTTCCACGTGCCACAGGAATCCTGGGACTCCTATCAAGTTTCACGAGGAGTCAGGCATCGTCTCCTTTGGAGGCACTGATCTCCGCGTACCTCTGGAGTTTTCAAAGGATGTGAGGCCTCCGGTCGCCATGAGGTGGGGAACTAGGTCTTTCTCTGTGGTCTCCACAGGGGATTCAGACATCCTTTCCTCTTGGGAGATGCAAGACGAGCCTGCATTCAAGTCACTGCAGGGATATCCGGCCTTATTTCGAGTCAGGGCATCGCGGTCTCCATTCCACTTGAGGCCGCAAACTCAGGGTCCCTCTCACATACATAGAGCTGAGAGAAGCCTCCTCTTGAGGTGCTTGTGGTAAGGTGGTATTCCTCTGGAGTCGAAGCCAGGGACTAACCTCTCATCTCGAGTTGATTTTTGGTCCACGCAGCTCTTTCGTGTTGCTACAGTGACCTCAGGATCCCTCAACCTTGAAACAGTGTTCTTGGGGTTTCTCTGGAGTGCCATCAAGGAAATCAAGGCTCCTTTCATGTGTGATGTGCAACACAGAATTGCTCTGCACGCAGTGTAGGGAAATCGGGCCTCATCTCGCGGCGAGGGGGAAGTCTCATGGTTTCTCTCGAGTGCGGCGGGAACCTGCGGTATATTCTCGAGTTACGACGGGAATGGCCCTTCCACACACGTTTCAGTTCAGCGACTGCAGGACTCCTGCCTAGTTGCGAGGGACAACTCGGGATACTCCCCGAGGCTTGGCAGGGCAATTGGGACCCCTCTCCAGCTGAGGCGGGAGACCAAGGGTCCCTTTCCACGTGCCACAGGAATCCTGGGACTCCTATCAAGTTTCACGAGGAGTCAGGCATCGTCCCCTTTGGAGGCACTGATCTCCGCGTACCTCTGGAGTTTTCAAAGGATGTGAGGCCTCCGGTCGCGATGAGGTGGGGAACTAGGTCTTTCTCTGTGGTCTCCACAGGGGATTCAGACATCCTTTCGTCTTGGGAGATGCAAGACGAGCCTGCATTCAAGTCATTGCAGGGATATCCGGCCTTATTTCGAGTCAGGGCATCGCGGTCTCCATTCCACTTGAGGCCGCAAACTCAGCGTCCCTCTCACATACCTAGAGCTGAGAGAAGCCTCCTCTTGAGGTGCTTGTGGTAAGGTGGTATTCCTCTGGAGTCGAAGCCAGGGACTAACCTCTCATCTCGAGTTAATTTTTGGTCCACGGAGCTCTTTCGTGTGGCTACAGTGACCTCAGGATCCCTCTAGCCTTGAAACAGTGTTCTTGGGGTTTCTGTGGAGTGCCATCAAGAAAATCAAGGCTCCTTTCATGTGTGATGTGCAACACGGAATTGCTCTGCACGCAGTGCAGGGGAATCGGGCCTCATCTCGCAGCGAGTGGGAAGTCTCATGGTTTTTCTCGAGTTGCGGCGGGAACCTGGGGTATATTCTCGAGTTACGACGGGGATGGCCCTTCCACCCACGTGTTTGTTCAGCGACGTCAGGACTCCTGCCTATTTGCGAGGGACAACTCGGGATTCTCCTCGAGGCTTGGCAGGGCTATTGGGACGCCTCTCCAGCTGAGGCGGGAGTCCAAGGGTCCCTTTCCATGTGCCACAGGAATCCTGAGACTCCTATCAAGTTTCACGAGGAGTCAGGCATCGTCTCCTTTGGAGGCACTGATCTCCGCGTACCTCTGGAGATTTCAAATGATGTGAGGCCTCCGGTCGCCATGAGGTGGGGAACTAGGTCTTTCTCTGTGGCCTCCACAGGGGATTCAGACATCCTTTCTTCCTGGGAGATGCAAGGCGAGCCTGCATTCAAGTCACTGCAGAGATATCCGGCCTTATTTCGAGTCAGGGCATCGCGGTGTCCATTCCACTTGAGGCCGCAAACTCAGGGTCCCTCTCACATACCTAGAGCTGAGAGAAGCCTCCTCTTGAGGTGCTTGTGGTAAGGTGGTATTCCTCTGGAGTCGAAGCCAGGGACTAACCTGTCATCTCGAGTTGACTTTTGGTCCACGGAGCTCTTTCGTGTTGCTACAGTGACCTCAGGTTCCCTCTAGCCTTGAAACAGTGTTCTTGGGGTTTCTCTGGAGTGCCATCAAGGAAATCAAGGCTCCTTTCATGTGTGATGTGCAACACGGAATTGCTCTGCACGCAGTGCAGGGGAATCAGGCCTCATCTCGCGGCGAGGAGGAAGTCTCATGGTTTTTCTCGAGTTGCGGCGGGAACCTGGGGTATATTCTCGAGTTAAGACGGGGATGGCCCTGCCACCCACGTGTTTGTTCAGCGACATCAGGACTCCTGCCTAGTTGCGAGGGACAACTCGGGATTCTCCTCGAGGCTTGGCAGGGCAATTGGGACGCCTCTCCAGCTGAGGCGGGAGACCAAGGGTCCCTATCCACGTGCCACAGGAATCCTGGGACTCCTATCAAGTTTCACGAGGAGTCAGGCATCGTCTCCTTTGGAGGTAATGATCTCCGCGTACCTCTGGAGTTTTCAAAGGATGTGAGGCCTCCGGTCGTGATGAGGTGGGGAACTAGGTCTTTCTCTGTGGTCTACACATGTGATTCAGAAATCCTTTCATCTTGGGAGATGCAAGACGAGCCTGCATTCAAGTCACTGCAGGGATATCCGGCCTTATTTCGAGTCAGGGCATCGTGGTGTCCATTCCACTTGAGGCCGCAAACTCAGGGTCCCTCTCACATACCTAGAGCTGAGAGAAGCCTCCTCTTGATGTGCTTGTGGTAAGGTGGTATTCCTCTGGAGTCGAAGCCAGGGACTAACCTCTCATCTCGAGTTCATTTGTGGTCCACGGAGCTCTTTCGTGTTGCTAGAGTGACCTCAGGATCCCTCTAGCCTTGAAACAGTGTTCTTGGGGTTTCTCTGGAGTGCCACCAAGGAAATCAAGGCTCCTTTCATGTGTGATGTGCAACTCGGAATTGCTCTGCACGCAGTGCAGGGGAATCGGACCTCATCTAGCGGCTAGGGGGAAGTCTCATGGTTTTTCTCGAGTTGCGGCGGGAACCTGGGGTATATTCTCGAGTTACGACTGGGATGGCCCTTCCACCCACATGTTTGTTCAGCGACGTCAGGACTCCTGCCTAGTTGCGAGGGACAACTCGGGATTCTCCTCGAGGCTTGGCAGGGCAATTGGGACGCCTCTCCAGCTGAGGCGGGAGACCAAGGGTCCCTTTCCACGTGCCACAGGAATCCTGGGACTCCTATCAAGTTTCACGAGGAGTCAGGCATCGTCTCCTTTGGAGGCACTGATCTCCGCGTACATCTGGAGTTTTCAAAGGATGTGAGGCCTCCGGTCGCCATGAGGTGGGGAACTAGGTCTTTCTCTGTGGTCTCCACAGGGGATTCAGACAGCCTTTCATCTTGTGAGATGCAAGACGAGCCTGCATTCAAGTCACTGCAGGGATATCCGGCTTTATTTAGCGTCAGGGCATCGCAGTGTCCATTCCACTTGAGTCCGCAAAATCAGGGTCCCTCTTACATACCTAGAGCTGAGAGAAGCCTCCTCTTAAGGTGCTTGTGGTAAGGTGGTATTCCTCTGGAGTTGAAGCCAGGGACAAACCTCTCATCTCGAGTTGATTTTTGGTCCACAGACCTCTTTCGTGTTGCTACAGTAACCTCAGGATCCCTCTAGCCTTGAAACAGTGTTCTTGGGGTTTCTCTGCAGTGCCATCAAGGAAATCAAGGCTCCTTTCATGTTTGATGTGCAATACGGAATTGCTCTGCATGCAGTGCAGGAGAATCGGGCCTCATCTCGCGGCGAGGGGGAAGTCTCATGGTTTTTCTCGAGTTGCGGCGGGACCCTGGGGTATATTCTCCAGTTATGACGGGAATGGCCCTTCCACCCACGTGTTTGTTCAGCAACGTCAGGACTCCTGCCTATTTGCGAGGGACAACTCGGGATTCTCCTCGAGGCTTGGCAGGGAAATTGGGACGCCTCTCTAGCCGAGGCGGGAGACCAAGGGTCCCTTTCCACGTGCCACAGGAATCCTGGGACTCCTATCAAGTTTCACGAGGAGTCAGGCATCGTCTCCTTTGGAGGCACTGATCTCCGCGTACCTCTGGAGTTTTCAAAGGATGTGAGGCCTCCGGTCGCGATGAGGTGGGGAACTAGATCTTTCTCTGAGGTCTACACAGGGGATTCAGACATCCTTTCCTCTTGGGAGAGGCAAGACGCGCCTGCCTTCAAGTCACTGCAGGGATATCCGGCCTTATTTCGAGTCAGGGCATCGCGGTGTCCATTCCACTTGAGGCCGCAAACTCAGGGTCCCTCTCACATACCTAGAGCTGAGAGAAGCCTCCTCTTGAGGTGCTTGAGTTAAGGTGGTATTCATCTGGAGTCGAAGCCAGGGACTATACTCTCATCTCGAGTTGTTTTTGGGCCACGGTGCTCTTTCGTGTGGCTACAGTTACCTCAGGATCCCTCTAGCCTTGAAACATTGATCTTGGGGTTTCTCTGGAGTGCCATCAAGGAAATCAAGGCTCCTTTCATGTGTGATGTGCAACACTGAATTGCTCTGGACACAGTGCAGGGGAATCGGGCCTCATCTCGCTGCGAGGGGGAAGTCTCATGATTTTTCTCGAGTTGCGGCGGGAACCTGGGGTATATTCTCGAGTTACGCCGGGGATGGCCCTTCCACCCACGTGTTTGTTCAGCGACGGCAGGACTCCTGCTTAGTTGCGAGGGACAATTCCGGATTCTCCTCGAGGCTTGGCAGGGCAATTGGGATGCCTCTCCAGCTGAGGCGGGAGACCAAGGGTCCCTTTACACGTGCCACAGCAATCCTGGGACTCCTATTAAGTTTCACGAGGAGTCAGGCATCATCTCCTTTGGAGGCACTGATCTCCGCGTACCTCTGGAGTTTTCAAAGGATGTGAGGCTTCCGGTCGCGATGAGGTTGGGAACTAGGTCTTTTCCTGTGGTCTCCACAGGGGATTCGGAGATCCTTTCGTCTTGGGAGATGCAAGACGAGCCTGCATTCAAGTCACTGCAGGGATATCCGGCCTTATTTCGAGTCAGGGCATCGCGGTGTCCATTCCACTTGAGGCCGCAAACTCAGCACACAGCTAGAGCTGAGAGAAGCCTCCTCTTGAGGTGCTTGTGGTAAGGTGGTATTCCTCTGGCGTCGAATCCAGGGACTAACCTCTCATCTCGAGTTGATTCTTGGTCCACGGAGCTCTTTCGTGTTGCTACAGTGACCTCGGGATCCCTCTAGCCTTGAAACAGTGTTCTTTGGGTTTCTCTGGAGTGCCATCAAGGAAATCAAGGCTCCTTTCATGTGTGATGTGCAACACGGAATTGCTCTGCACGCAGTGCAGGGGAATCGGGCCTCATCTCGGGGCGAGGAGGAAGTCTCATGGTTTGTCTCGAGTTGCGGCGGGAACCTGGGGTATATTCTCGAATTACGATGGGGATGGCCCTTCCACCCACGTGTTTGTTCAGCGACGTCAGGACTCCTGCCTAGTTGCGAGGGACAACTCGGGATTCTCCTCGAGGCTTGGCACGTCAATTGGGATGCCTCTCCAGCTGAGGCGGGAGACCAAGGGTCCCTTTCCATGTGCCACAGGAATCCTGGGACTCCTATCAAGTTTCACGAGGAATCAGGCATCGTCTCCTTTGGAGGTAATGATCTCCGCGTACCTCTGGAGTTGTCAAAGGATATGAGGCCTCCGGTCGGGATGAGGTGGGGATCTAGGTCTTTCTCTGTGGTCTACACATATGATTCAGACATCCTTTCATCTTGGGAGATGCAAGACGAGCCTGCATTCAAGTCACTGCAGGGATATCCGGCCTTATTTCGAGTCAGGGCATCGTGGTGTCCATTCCACTTGAGGCCGCAAACTCAGGGTCCCTCTCACATACCTAGAGCTGAGAGAAGCCTCCTCTTGAGGTGCTTGTGGTAAGGTGGTATTCCTCTGGAGTCGAAGCCAGGGACTAACCTCTCATCTCGAGTTCATTTGTGGTCCACGGAGCTCTTTCGTGTTGCTAGAGTGACCTCAGGATCCCTCTAGCCTTGAAACAGTGTTCTTGGGGTTTCTCTGGAGTGCCACCAAGGAAATCAAGGCTCCTTTCATGTGTGATGTGCAACACGGAATTGCTCTGCACGCAGTGCAGGGGAATCGGGCCTCATCTAGCGGCTAGGGGGAAGTCGCATGGTTTTTCTCGAGTTGCGGCGGGAACCTGGGGTATATTCTCGAGTTACGACTGGGATGGCCCTTCCACCCACATGTTTGTTCAGCGACGTCAGGACTCCTGCCTAGTTGCGAGGGACAACTCGGGATTCTCCTCGAGGCTTGGCAGGGCAATTGGGACGCCTCTCCAGCTGAGGCGGGAGACCAAGGGTCCCTTTCCACGTGCCACAGGAATCCTGGGACTCCTATCAAGTTTCACGAGGAGTCAGGCATCGTCTCCTTTGGAGGCACTGATCTCCGCGTACCTCTGGAGTTTTCAAAGGATGTGAGGCCTCCGGTCGCCATGAGGTGGGGAACTAGGTCTTTCTCTGTGGTCTCCACAGGGGATTCAGACAGCCTTTCATCTTGGGAGATGCAAGACGAGCCTGCATTCAAGTCACTGCAGGGATATCCGGCCTTATTTAGCGTCAGGGCATCGCAGTGTCCATTCCACTTGAGTCCGCAAAATCAGGGTCCCTCTCACATACCTAGAGCTGAGAGAAGCCTCCTCTTGAGGTGCTTGTGGTAAGGTGGTATTCCTCTGGAGTCGAAGCCAGGGACAAACCTCTCATCTCGAGTTGATTTTCGGTCCACGGACCTCTTTCGTGTTGCTACAGTAACCTCAGGATCCCTCTAGCCTTGAAACAGTGTTTTTGGGGTTTCTCTGGAGTGCCATCAAGGAAATCAAGGCTCCTTTCATGTTTGATGTGCAATACGGAATTGCTCTGCATGCAGTGCAGGAGAATCGGGCCTCATCTCGCGGCGAGGGGGAAGTCTCATGGTTTTTCTCGAGTTGCGGCGGGACCCTGGGGTATATTCTCCAGTTATGACGGGAATGGACCTTCCACCCACGTGTTTGTTCAGCGACGTCAGGACTCCTGCCTATTTGCGAGGGACAACTCGGGATTCTCCTCGAGGCTTGGCAGGGAAATTGGGACGCCTCTCCAGGTGAGGCGGGAGACCAAGTGTCCCTTTCCACGTGCCACAGGAATCCTGGGACTCCTATCAAGTTTCACGAGGAGTCAGGCATCGTCTCCTTTGGAGGCACTGATCTCCGCGTACCTCTGAAGTTTTCAAAGGATGTGAGGCCTCCGGTCGCGATGAGGTGGGGAACTACGTCTTTCTCTGTGGTCTCCACAGGGGATTCAGACATCCTTTCGTCTTGGGAGATGCAAGACGAGCCTGCATTCAAGTCACTGCAGGGATATCCGGCCTTATTTCGAGTCAGGGCATCGCGGTCTCCATTCCACTTGAGGCCGCAAACTCAGGGTCCCTCTCACATACCTAGAGCTGAGAGAAGCCTCCTCTTGAGGTGCTTGTGGTAAGGTGGTATTCCTCTGGAGTCGAAACCAGGGACCAACCTCTCATCTCGAGTTGATTTTTGGTTCACTGAGCTCTTTCGTGTTGCTACAGTGACCTCAGGATCCCTCAACCTTGAAACAGTGTTCTTGGGGTTTCTCTGGAGTGCCATCAAGGAAAGCTAGGCTCCTTTCATGTGTGATGTGCAACACAGAATTGCTCTGCCCGCAGTGCAGGGGAATCGTGCCTCATCTCGTGGCGAGGGGGAAGTCTCATGGTTTTTCTCGAGTTGCGGCGGGAACCTGGGGTATATTCTCGAGTTACGACGGGGATGGCCCTTCCACCCACGTGTTAGTTCAGCGACGGCAGGACTCCTGCCTAGTTGTGAGGGACAACTCGGGATTCTCCACGAGGCTTGGCAGGGCAATTGGGACGCCTCTCCAGCTGAGGTGGGAGACCAAGGGTCCCTTTCCACGTGCCACAGGAATCCTGGGACTCCTATCAAGTTTCACGAGGAGTCAGGTATCGTCTCCTTTGGAGGCACTGATCTTCGCGGACCTCTGAAGTTTTCAAAGAATGTGAGGCCTCCGGTCGCGATGAGGTGGGGAACTAGGTCATTCTCTGTGGTCTCCACAGGGGATTCAGACATCCTTTCGTCTTGGGAGATGCAAGACGAGCCTGCATTCAAGTCACTGCATGGATATCCGGCCTTATTTCGCGTCAGGGAATCACGGTGTCAATTCCACTTGAGGCCGCAAACTCAGGGTCCCTCTCACATAGCTAGAGCTGAGAGAAGCCTCCTCTTGAGGTGCTTGTGGTAAGGTGGTATTCCTCTGGAGACGATGCCAGGGACTAACCTCTCATCTCGAGTTGATTCATGGTCCACGGAGCTCTTTCGTGTGGCTACAGGGACATCAGGATCCCTCCAGCCTTGAAACAGTGTTCTTGGGGTTTCTCTGGAGTGCCATCAAGGAAATCAAGGCTCCTGTCATATGTGATGTGCAACACGCAATTGCTCTGCACGCAGTGCAGGGGAATCGGGCCTCATCTCGCGGCGAGGGGGAAGTCTCATTGTTTTTCTCGAGTTGCGGCGGGAACCTGGGGTATATTTTCGAATTACGAAGGGGATGGCCCTTCCACCCACGTGTTTGTTCAGCGACGTCAGGACTCCTGCCTAGTTGCGAGGGACAACCCGGGATTCTCCTCGAGGCTTGGCAGGGCAATTGGGACGCCTCTCCAGCTGAGGCGGGAGACCAAGGGTCCCTTTCCACGTGCCACAGGAATCCTGGGACTCCTATCAAGTTTCACGAGAAGTCAGGCATCGTCTCCTTTGGAGGCACTGATCTCCGCGTACCTCTGGAGTTTTCAAAGGATGTGAGGCCTCCGGTCGCGATGAGGTGGGGAACTAGGTCATTCTCTGTGGTCTCCACAGGGGATTCAGACATCCTTTCGTCTTGGCAGATGCAAGACGAGCTTGCATTCAAGTCACTGCAGGGATATCCGGCCTTATTTCGCGTCAGGGAATAGCGGTGTCCATTCCACTTGAGGCCGCAAACTCAGGGTCCCTCTCACATCCCTAGAGCTGAGAGAAGCCTCCTCTTGAGGTGCTTGTGGTAAGGTGGTATTCCTCTGGAGTCGAAGCCAGGGACTAACCTCTCATCTCGAGTTGATTTTTCATCCACGGAGCTCTTTCGTGTTGCTACAGTGACCTCAGGATCCCTCTAGCCTTGAAACAGTGTTCTTGGGGTTTCTCTGGAGTGCCATCAAGGAAATCAAGGCTCCTTTCATGTGTGATGTGCAACACGGAATTGCTCTGCACGCAGTGCAGGGGAATCGGGCCTCATCTCGCGGCGAGGGGGAAGTCTCATGGTTTTTCTCGAGTTGCGGCGGGAACCGGGGGTATATTCTCGAGTTACGACGGGGATGGCCCTTCCACCCACGTGTTTTTTCAGCGACTGAAGGACTCCTGCCTAGTTGATAGGGACAACTCGGGATTCTCCTCGAGGCTTGGCAGGGCAATTGGGACGGCTCTCTAGCTGAGGCGGGAGACCAAGTGTCCCTTTCCACGTGCCACAGGAATCCTGGGACTCCTATCAAGTTTCACGAGGAGTCAGGCATCGTCTCCTTTGGAGGCACTGATCTCCGCGTACCTCTGGAGTTTTCAAAGGATGTAAGGCTTCCGGTCGCGATGAGGTTGGGAACTAGGTCTTTCTCTGTGGTCTCCACAGGGGATTCAGACATCCTTTCGTCTTAGGAGATGCAAGACGAGCCTACATTCAAGTCACTGAAGGGATATTGCTTTATTTCGAGTCAGGATATCGCAGTGTCCATTCCACTTGAGGCCGCAAACTCAGGGTCCCTCTCACATAGCTAGAGCTGAGAGAAGCCTCCTCTTGAGGTGCTTGTGGTAAGGTGGTATTCCTCTGGAGACGATGCCAGGGACTAACCTCTCATCTCGAGTTGATTCATGGTCCACGCAGCTCTTTCGTGCTGCTACAGGGACATCAGGATCCCTCCAGCCTTGAAACAGTGTTCTTGGGGTTTCTCTGGAGTGCCATCAAGGAAATCAAGGCTCCTGTCATATGTGATGTGCAACACGCAATTGCTCTGCACGCAGTGCAGGGGAATCGGGCCTCATCTCGCGGCGAGGGGGAAGTCTCATTGTTTTTCTCGAGTTGCGGCGGGAACCTGGGGTATATTTTCGAATTACGACGGGGATGGCCCTTCCACCCACGTGTTTGTTCAGCGACGTCAGGACTCCTGCCTAGTTGCGAGGGACAACCCGGGATTCTCCTCGAGGCTTGGCAGGGCAATTGGGACGCCTCTCCAGCTGAGGCGGGAGACCAAGGGTCCCTTTCCACGTGCCACAGGAATCCTGGGACTCCTATCAAGTTTCACGAGAAGTCAGGCATCGTCTCCTTTGGAGGCACTGATCTCCGCGTACCTCTGGAGTTTTCAAAGGATGTGAGGCCTCCGGTCGCGATGAGGTGGGGAACTAGGTCATTCTCTGTGGTCTCCACAGGGGATTCAGACATCCTTTCTTCTTGGCAGATGCAAGACGAGCTTGCATTCAAGTCACTGCAGGGATATCCGGCCTTATTTCGCGTCAGGGAATAGCGGTGTCCATTCCACTTGAGGCCGCAAACTCAGGGTCCCTCTCACTTCCCTAGAGCTGAGAGAAGCCTCCTCTTGAGGTGCTTGTGGTAAGGTGGTATTCCTCTGGAGTCGAAGCCAGGGACTAACCTCTCATCTCGAGTTGATTTTTCGTCCACGGAGCTCTTTCGTGTTGCTACAGTGACCTCAGGATCCCTCTAGCCTTGAAACAGTGTTCTTGGGGTTTCTCTGGAGTGCCATCAAGGAAATCAAGGCTCCTTTCATGTGTGATGTGCAACACGGAATTGCTCTGCACGCAGTGCAGGGGAATCGGGCCTCATCTCGCGGCGAGGGGGAAGTCTCATGGTTTTTCTCGAGTTGCGGCGGGAACCGGGGGTATATTCTCGAGTTACGACGGGGATGGCCCTTCCACCCACGTGTTTTTTCAGCGACTGAAGGACTCCTGCCTAGTTGATAGGGACAACTCGGGATTCTCCTCGAGGCTTGGCAGGGCAATTGGGACGGCTCTCCAGCTGAGGCGGGAGACCAAGTGTCCCTTTCCACGTGCCACAGGAATCCTGGGACTCCTATCAAGTTTCACGAGGAGTCAGGCATCGTCTCCTTTGGAGGCACTGATCTCCGCGTACCTCTGGAGTTTTCAAAGGATGTAAGGCTTCCGGTCGCGATGAGGTTGGGAACTAGGTCTTTCTCTGTGGTCTCCACAGGGGATTCAGACATCCTTTCGTCTTAGGAGATGCAAGACGAGCCTGCATTCAAGTCACTGAAGGGATATTGCTTTATTTCGAGTCAGGATATCGCAGTGTCCATTCCACTTGAGGCCGCAAACTCAGGGTCCCTCTCACATACCTAGAGCTGAGAGAAGCCTCCTCTTGAGGTGCTTGTGGTGAGGTGGTATTCCTCTGGATTCGAAGCCAGGGACTAACCTCTCATCTCGAGTTGATTTTTGGTCCACGGAGCTCTTTCATGTTGCTACAGTGACCTCAGGATCCCTCTAGCCTTAAAACAGTGTTGTTGGGGTTTCTCTGGAGTGCCACCAAGGAAATCAAGGCTCCTTTCATGTGTGATGTGCAACACGGAATTGCTCTGCACGCAGTGCAGGGGAATCGGGCCTCATATCGCGGGGAGGGGGAAGTCTCATGGTTTTTCTCGAGTTGCGGCGGGAACCTGGGGTATATTCTCGAGTTACGACGGGGATGGCCCTTCCACCCACGTGTTTGTTCAGCGACGTCAGGATTCCTGCCTATTTGCGAGGGACAACTCGGGATTCTCTTCGAGGCTTGGCAGGGCAATTGGGACGCCTCTCCAGCTGAGGCGGGAGACCAAGGGTCCCTTTCCATGTGCCACAGGAATCCTGGGACTCCTATCAAGTTTCACGAGGAGTCAGGCATCGTCTCCTTTGGAGGCACTGATCTCCGCGTACCTCTGGAGTTTTCAAAGGATGTGAGGCCTCCGGTCGGGATGAGGTGGGGAACTAGATCTTTCTCTGAGGTCTCCACAGGGGATTCAGACATCCTTTCGTCTTGGGAGATGCAAGACGAGCCTGCATTCAAGTCACTGCAGGGATATCCGGCCTTATCTCGAGTCAGGGCATCGCGGTGTCCATTCCACTTGAGGCCGCAAACTCAGGGTCCCTCTCACATACCTAGAGCTGAGAGAAGCCTCCTCTTGAGGTGCTTGTGGTAAGGTGGTATTCCTCTGGAGTCGAAGCCAGGGACTAACCTCTCATCTCGAGTTGATTGTTGGTCCACGGAGCTCTTTCGTGTTGCTCCAGTGACCTCAGGATCCCTCTAACATTGAAACAGTGTTCTTGGGGTTTCTCTGGAGTGCCATCAAGGAAATCAAGGCTCCTTTCATGTGTGATGTGCAACACGGAATTGCTCTGCACGCAGTGCAGGGGAATCGGGCCTCATATCGCTGCGAGGGGGAAGTCTCATGGTTTTTCTCGAGTTGCGGCGGGAACCTGGGGTATATTCTCGAGTTACGACGGGGATGGCCCTTCCAACCACGTGTTTGTTCACCGACCGCAGGACTCCTGCCTAGTTGCGAGGGACAACTCGGGATTCTCCTCGAGGCTTGGCAGGGCAATTGGGACGCCTCTCCAGCTGAGGCTGGAGAACAACGTTCCCTTTCCACGTGCACAGGAATCCTGGGACTCCTATCAAGTTTCACGAGGAGTCAGGCATCCTCTCCTGTGGAGGCACTGATCTCCGCGTACCTCTGAAGATTTCAAAGGATGTGAGGCCTCCGGTCGCGATGAGGTGGGGACTAGGTCTTTCTCTGTGGTCTCCACAGGGGATTCAGACATCCTTTCGTCTTGGGAGATGCAAGACGAGCCTGCATTCAAGTCACTGCAGGGATATCCGGCCTTATTTCGAGTCAGGGCATCGCGGTGTCCATTCCACTTGACACCGCAAACTCAACACATAGGTAGAGCTGAGAGAAGCCTCCTCTTGAGGTGCTTGTGGTAAGGTGGTATTCCTCTGGAGTCGAAGCCAGGGACTAACCTCTCATCTCGAGTTGATTGTTGGTCCACGGAGCTCTTTCGTGTTGCTACAGTGACCTCAGGATCCCGCTAGCCTTGAAACAGTGTTCTTGGGTTTTCTCTGGAGTGCCATCAAGGAAATCAAGGCTCCTTTCATGTGTGATGTGCAACACGGAATTGCTCTGCACGCAGTGCAGGGGAATCGGGCCTCATCTCGCGGCGAGGGGGAAGTCTCATGGTTTTTCTGGAGTTGCGGCGGGAAATGGGGTATATTCTCGAGTTACGACGGGGATGGCCCTTCCAACCACGTGTTTGTTCAGCGACGGCAGGACTCCTGCCTAATTGCGAGGGACAACTCGGGATTCTCCTCAAGGCTTGGCAGGGCAATTGGGACGCCTCTGCAGCTGAGGCGGGAGACCAAGGGTCCCTTTCCACGTGCACAGGAATCCTGGGACTCCTATCAAGTTTCACGAAGAGTCAGGCATCGTCTCCTTTGGAGGCACTGATCTCCGCGTACCTCTGGAGTTTTCAAAGGATGTGAGGCCTCCGGTCGCGATGAGGTGGGGAACTAGGTCTTTCTCTGTGGTCTCCACAGGGGATTCAGACATCCTTTCGTCTTGGGAGATGCAAGACGAGCCTGCATTCAAGTCACTGCAGGGATATCCGGCCTTATCTCGAGTCAGGGCATCGCGGTGTCCATTCCACTTGAGGCCGCAAACTCAGGGTCCCTCTCACATAGCTAGAGCTGAGAGAAGCCTCCTCTTGAGGTGCTTGTGGTAAGGGGTTAATCCTCTGGAGTCGAAGCCAGGGACTAACCTCTCATCTCGAGTTGATTTGTGGTCCACGGAGCTCTTTCGTGTTGCTCCAGTGACCTCAGGATCCCTCTAGCCTTGAAACAGTGTTCTTGGTGTTTCTCTGGAGTGCCATCAAGGAAATCAAGGCTCCTTTCATGTGTGATGTGCAACACGGAATTACTCTGCACGCAGTCCAGGGGAATCGGTCCTCATCTCGCGGCGAGGGGGAAGTCTCATGGTTTTTCTCGAGTTGCGGCGGGAACCTGGGGTATACTCTCGAGTTACGACGGGGATGGCCCTTCCACCCACGTGTTTGTTCAGCGACGTCAGGACTCTTGCTTAGTTGCGAGGGACATCTCGGGATTCTCCTCGACGCTTGGCAGGGCAATTGGGACGCCTATCCAGCTGAGGCGGGAGACCAAGGGTCCCTTTCCACGTGCCACAGGAATCCTGGGACTCCTATCAAGTTTCACGAGGAGTCAGGCATCGTCTCCTTTGGAGGCACTGATCTCAACGTACCTCTGGAGTTTTCAAAGGATGTGAGGCCTCCGGTCGCGATGAGGTGGGGAACTAGGTCTTTCTCTGTGGTCTCTACAGGGGATTCAGACATTCTTTCGTCTTGGGAGATGCAAGACGAGCCTGCATTCAAGTCACTGCAGGGATATCCGGCCTTATTTCGCGTCAGGGCATCGCAGTGTCCATTCCACTTGAGGCCGCAAACTCAGAGTGCCTCTCACATACCTAGAGCTGAGAGAAGCCTCCTCTTGAGGTGCTTGTGGTAAGGTGGTATTCCTCTGGAGTCGAAGCCAGGGACTAACCTCTCATCTCGAGTTGATTTTTGGTGCACGGAGCTCTTTCCTGTTGCTACAGTGACCTCAGGATCCCTTTAGCCTTGAAACAGTGTTCTTGGGGTTTCTCTGGAGTGCCATCAAGGAAATCAAGGCTCCTTTCATGTGTGATGTGCAACACGGTATTGCTCTGCACGCAGTGCAGGGGAATCGGGCCTCATCTCGTGGCGAGGGGGAAGTCTCATGGTTTTTCTCGAGTTGCGGCGGGAACCTGGGGTATATTCTCGAGTTACGACGGGGATGGCCCTTCCACCCACGTGTTTGTTCAGCGACGTCAGGACTCCTGCCTAGTTTCGAGGGACAACTCGGGATTCTCCTCGAGGCTTGGCAGGGCAATTGGGTCGCCTCTCCAGCTGAGGCGGGAGACCAAGTGTCCCTTTCCACGTGCCACAGGAATCCTGGGACTCCTATCAAGTTTCACGAGGAGTCAGGCATCGTCTCCTTTGGAGGCCCTGATCTCCGCGTACCTCTGGAGTTTTCAAAGGACGTGAGGCCTCCGGTCGCGATGAGGTGGGGAACTAGGTCTTTTTCTGTGGTCTCCACAGGGGATTCAGACATCCTTTCATCTTGGGAGATGCAAGACGAGCCTGCATTCAAGTCACTGCAGGGATATCCGGCCTTATTTCGAGTCAGGGCATCGCGGTGTCCATTCAACTTGAGACCGCAAACTCAACACATAGGTAGAGCTGAGAGAAGCCTCCTCTTGAGGTGCTTGTGGTAAGGTGGTATTCCTCTGGAGTCGAAGCCAGGGACTAACCTCTCATCTCGAGTTGATTGTTGGTCCACGGAGCTCTTTCGTGTTGCTACAGTGACCTCAGGATCCCGCTAGCCTTGAAACAGTGTTCTTGGGTTTTCTCTGGAGTGCCATCAAGGAAATCAAGGCTCCTTTCATGTGTGATGTGCAACACGGAATTGCTCTGCACACAGTGCAGGGGAATCGGGCCTCATCTCGCGGCGAGGGGGAAGTCTCATGGTTTTTCTGGAGTTGCGGCGGGAACCTGGGGTATATTCTCGAGTTACGACGGGGATGGCCCTTCCACCCACGTGTTTGTTCAGCGACGTCAGAACTCCTGCCTAATTGCGAGGGACAACTCGGGATTCTCCTCAAGGCTTGGCAGGGCAATTGGAACGCCTCTGCAGCTGAGGCGGGAGACCAAGGGTCCCTTTCCACGTGCACAGGAATCCTGGGACTCCTATCAAGTTTCACGAAGAGTCAGGCATCGTCTCCTTTGGAGGCACTGATCTCCCCGTACCTCAGGAGTTTTCAAAGGATGTGAGGCCTCCGGTCGCGATGAGGTGGGGAACTTGGTCTTTCTCTGTGGTCTCCACAGGGGATTCAGACATCCTTTCGTCTTGGGAGATGCAAGACGAGCCTGCATTCAAGTCACTGCAGGGATATCTGGCCTTATTTCGCGTCAGGTCATCGCAGTATCCATTCCACTTGAGGCCGCAAACTCAGGGTCCCTCTCACATACCTAGAGCTGAGAGAAGCCTCCTCTTGAGGTGCTTGTGGTAAGGTGGTATTCCTCTGGAGTCGAAGCCAGGGACTAACCTCTCATCTCGAGTTGATTTTTGGTCCACGGAGCTCCTTCGTGTTGCTACAGTGACCTCAGGATCCCTCTAGCCTTGAAACAGTGTTCTTGGGTTTTCTCTGGAGTGCCATCAAGGAAATCAAGGCTCCTTTCATGTGTGATGTGCAACACGGAATTGCTCTGCACGCAGTGCAGGGGAATCGGGCCTCATCTCGCGGCGAGGGGGAAGTCTCATGGTTTTTCTCGAGTTGCGGCGGGAACCTGGGGTATATTCTCGAGTTACGACGGGGATGGCTCTTCCAGCCACGTGTTTGTTCAGCGACGTCAGGACTCCTGCCTAGTTGCGAGGGAAAACTCGGGATTCTCCTCGAGGCTTGGCAGGGCAATTGGGACGCCTCTCCAGCTGAGGCGTGAGACCAAGTGTCCCTTTCCACATGCCACAGGAATCCTGGGACTCCTTTCAAGTTTCAGAGGAGTCAGGCATCGTCTCCTTTGGAGGCCCTGATCTCCCCGTACCTCTGGAGTTTTCAAAGGATGTGAGGCCTCCGGTCGCGATGAGGTGGGGAACTAGGTTTTTCTCTGTGGTCTCCACAGGGGATTCAGACATCCTTTCGTCTTGTGAGATGCAAGACGAGCCTGCATTCAAGTCACTGCAGGGATATCCGGCCTTATTTCGCGTCAGGGCATAGCGGTGTCCATTCCACTTGAGGCCGCAAACTCAGGGTCCCTCTCACATACATAGAGCTGAGAGAAGCCTCTTCTTGAGGTGCTTGTGGTAAGGTGGTATTCCTCTGGAGTCGAAGCCAGGGACTAACCCCTCATCTCGAGTTCTTTTTTGGTCCACGGAGCTCTTTCGTGTTGCTACAGTGACCTCAGGATCCCTCTAGCCTTGAAACAGTGTTCTTGGGGTTTCTCTGGAGTGCCATCAAGGAAATCAAGGCTCGTTTCATGTGTGATGTGCCACACGGAATTGCTCTGCACGCAGTGCAGGGGAATCGGGCCTCATCTCGCGGCGAGGGGGAAGTCTCATGGTTTGTCTCGAGTTGCGGCGGGAACCTGGGGTATATTCTCGAGTTACCACAGGGATGGCCCTTCCACACACGTGTTTGTTCAGTGACATCAGAACTCCTGCCAAGTTGTGAGGGACAACTCGGGATTCTCCTCGAGGCTTGGCAGGGCAATTGGGACGCCTCTCCAGCTGAGGCGGGAGACCAAGGGTCCCTTTCCACGTGCCACAGGAATCCTGGGACTCCTATCAAGTTTCACGAGGAGTCAGGCATCGTCTCCTTTGGAGGCACTGATCTCCGCGTACCTCTGGAGTTTTCAAAGGATGTGAGGCCTCCGGTCGCGATGAGGTGGGGAACTAGGTCATTCTCTGTGGTCTCCACAGGGGATTCAGACATCCTTTCGTCTTGGCAGATGCAAGACGAGCCTGCATTCAAGTCACTGCAGGGATATCCGGCCTTATTTCGCGTCAGGGAATCGCGGTGTCCATTCCACTTGAGGCCGCAAACTCAGGGTCCCTCTCACATACCTAGAGCTGAGAGAAGCCTCCTCTTGAGGTGCTTGTGGTAAGGTGGTATTCCTCTGGAGTCGAAGCCAGGGACTAACCTCTCATCTCGAGTTGATTTTTCGTCCACGGAGCTCTTTCGTGTTGCTACAGTGACCTCAGGATCCCTCTAGCCTTGAAACAGTGTTCTTGGGGTTTCTCTGGAGTGCCATCAAGGAAATCAAGGCTCCTTTCATGTGTGATGTGCAACACGCAATTGCTCTGCACGCAGTGCAGGGGAATCGGGCCTCATCTCACGGCGAGGGGGAAGTCTCATGGCTTTTCTCGAGTTGCGGCGGGAACCGGGGGTATATTCTCGAGTTACGTCGGGGATGGCCCTTCCACCCACGTGTTTGTTCAGCGACTGAAGGACTCCTGCCTAGTTGCGAGGGACAACTCGGGATTCTCCTCGAGGCTTGGCAGGGCAATTGGGACGGCTCTCCAGCTGAGGCGGGAGACCAAGTGTCCCTTTCCACGTGCCACAGGAATCCTGGGACTCCTATCAAGTTTCACGAGGAGTCAGGCATCGTCTCCTTTGGAGGCACTGATCTCCGCGTACCTCTGGAGTTTTCAAAGGATGTAAGGCTTCCGGTCGCGATGAGGTGGGGAACTAGGTCTTTCTCTGTGGTCTCCACAGGGGATTCAGACATCCTTTCGTCTTAGGAGATGCAAGACGAGCCTGCATTCAAGTCACTGCAGGGATATTGCTTTATTTCGAGTCAGGATATCGCAGTGTCCATTCCACTTGAGGCCGCAAACTCAGGGTCCCTCTCACATACCTAGAGCTGAGAGAAGCCTCCTCTTGAGGTGCTTGTGGTGAGGTGGTATTCCTCTGGATTCGAAGCCAGGGACTAACCTCTCATCTCGAGTTGATTTTTGGTCCACGGAGCTCTTTCATGTTGCTACAGTGACCTCAGGATCCCTCTAGCCTTAAAACAGTGTTGTTGGGGTTTCTCTGGAGTGCCACCAAGGAAATCAAGGCTCCTTTCATGTGTGATGTGCAACACGGAATTGCTCTGCACGCAGTGCAGGGGAATCGGGCCTCATATTGCGGGGAGGGGAAAGTCTCATGGTTTTTCTCGAGTTGCGGCGGGAACCTGGGGTATATTCTCGAGTTACGACGGGGATGGCCCTTCCACCCACGTGTTTGTTCAGCGACGTCAGGATTCCTGCCTATTTGCGAGGAACAACTCGGGATTCTCTTCGAGGCTTGGCAGGGCAATTGGGACGCCTCTCCAGCTGAGGCGGGAGACCAAGGGTACCTTTCCATGTGCCACAGGAATCCTGGGACTCTTATCAAGTTTCACGAGGAGTCAGGCATCGTCTCCTTTGGAGGCACTGATCTCCGCGTACCTCTGGAGTTTTCAAAGGATGTGAGGCCTCCGGTCGGGATGAGGTGGGGAACTAGATCTTTCTCTGAGGTTTCCACAGGGGATTCAGACATCCTTTCGTCTTGGGAGATGCAAGACGCGCCTGCATTCAAGTCACTGCAGGGATATCCGGCCTTATTTCGAGTCAGGGCATCGCGGTGTCCATTCCACTTGAGGCCGCAAACTCAGGGTCCCTCTCACATACCTAGAGCTGAGAGAAGCCTCCTCTTGAGGTGCTTGTGGTAAGGTGGTATTCCTCTGGAGTCGAAGCCAGGGACTAACCTCAAATCTCGAATTGATTGTTGGTCCACGGAGCTCTTTCGTGTTGCTACAGTGACCTCAGCATCACTCTAACCTTGAAACAGTGTTCTTCGGGTTTCTCTGGAGTGCCATCAAGGAAATCAAGGCTCCTTTCATGTGTGATGTGCAACACGGAATTGCTCTGCACGCAGTGCAGGGGAATCGGGCCTCATCTCGCTGCGAGGGGGAAGTCTCATGGTTTTTCTCGAGTTGCGGCGGGAACCTGGGGTGTATTCTCGAGTTACGACGGGGATGGCCCTTCCAACCACGTGTTTGTTCACCGACCGCAGGACTCCTGCCTAGTTGCGAGGGACAACTCGGGATTCTCCTCGAGGCTTGGCAGGGCAATTGGGACGCCTCTCCAGCTGAGGCGGGAGAACAACGTTCCCTTTCCACGTGCACAGGAATCCTGGGACTCCTATCAAGTTTCACGAGGAGTCAGGCATCCTCTCCTTTGGAGGCACTGATCTCCGCGTACCTCTGGAGTTTTCAAAGGATGTGAGGCCTCCGGTCGCGATGAGGTGGGGAACTAGGTCTTTCTCTGTGGTCTCCACAGGGGATTCAGACATCCTTTCATCTTGGAAGATGCAAGACGAGCCTGCAT
Source organism: Cervus elaphus (assembly GCF_910594005.1). Taxonomy (NCBI): domain Eukaryota; kingdom Metazoa; phylum Chordata; class Mammalia; order Artiodactyla; family Cervidae; genus Cervus; species Cervus elaphus. The sequence goes on from NC_057838.1 coordinate 1,202,903, forward strand.
TCAAGTGACTGCAGGGATATCCGGCCTTATTTCGAGTCAGGGCATCGCGGTGTCCATTTCACTTGAGGCCGCAAACTCAGGGTCCCTCTCACATACCTAGAGCTGAGAGAAGCCTCCTCTTGAGGTGCTTGTGTTAAGGTGGTATTCCTCTGGAGTCGAAGCCAGGGACTAACCTCTCATCTCGAGTTGATTTTTGGGCCACGGAGCTCTTTCGTGTGGCTACAGTGACCTCAGGATCCCTCTATCCTTGAAACAGTGTTCTTGGGTTTTCTCGGGAGTGCCATCAAGGAAATCAAGGCTCCTTTCATGTGTGATGTGCAACACGGAATTGCTCTGCACGCAGTGCAGGGGAATTGGGCCTCATCTCGCGGCGAAGGGGAAGTCTCATGGTATTTCTTCAGTTGCGGCGGGAACCTGGGGTATATTCTCGAGTTACGACAGCGATGGCCCTTCCACCCACGTGTTTGTTCAGCGACGTCAGGACACCTGCCTAGTTGTGAGGGACAACACGGGATTTTCCTCGAGGCTTGGCAGGGCAATTGGGATGCCTCTCCAGCTGAGGTGGGAGACCAAGGGTCCCTTTCCACATGCCACAGGAATCCTGGGACTCCTATCAAGTTTCAAGAGGAGTCAGGCATCGTCTCCTTTGGAGGCACTGATCTCCGCGTACCTCTGAAGATTTCAAAGGATGTGAGGCCTCCGGTCGCGATGAGGTGGGGACTAGGTCTTTCTCTGTGGTCTCCACAGGGGATTCAGACATCCTTTCGTCTTGGGAGATGCAAGACGAGCCTGCATTCAAGTCACTGCAGGGATATCCGGCCTTATTTCGAGTCAGGGCATCGCGGTGTCCATTCCACTTGACACCGCAAACTCAACACATAGGTAGAGCTGAGAGAAGCCTCCTCTTGAGGTGCTTGTGGTAAGGTGGTATTCCTCTGGAGTCGAAGCCAGGGACTAACCTCTCATCTCGAGTTGATTGTTGGTCCACGGAGCTCTTTCGTGTTGCTACAGTGACCTCAGGATCCCGCTAGCCTTGAAACAGTGTTCTTGGGTTTTCTCTGGAGTGCCATCAAGGAAATCAAGGCTCCTTTCATGTGTGATGTGCAACACGGAATTGCTCTGCACGCAGTGCAGGGGAATCGGGCCTCATCTCGCGGCGAGGGGGAAGTCTCATGGTTTTTCTGGAGTTGCGGCGGGAAATGTGGTATATTCTCGAGTTACGACGGGGATGGCCCTTCCAACCACGTGTTTGTTCAGCGACGGCAGGACTCCTGCCTAATTGCGAGGGACAACTCGGGATTCTCCTCAAGGCTTGGCAGGGCAATTGGGACGCCTCTGCAGCTGAGGCGGGAGACCAAGGGTCCCTTTCCACGTGCACAGGAATCCTGGGACTCCTATCAAGTTTCACGAGGAGTCAGGCATCGTCTCCTTTGGAGGCACTAATCTCCGCGTACCTCTGGAGTTTTCAAAGGATGTGAGGCCTCCGGTCGCGATGAGGTGGGGAACTAGGTCTTTCTCTGTGGTCTCCACAGGGGATTCAGACATCCTTTCGTCTTGGGAGATGCAAGACGAGCCTGCATTCAAGTCACTGCAGGGATATCCGGCCTTATCTCGAGTCAGGGCATCGCGGTGTCCATTTCACTTGAGGCCGCAAACTCAGGGTCCCTCTCACATACCTAGAGCTGAGAGAAGCCTCCTCTTGAGGTGCTTGTGTTAAGGTGGTATTCCTCTGGAGTCGAAGCCAGGGACTAACCTCTCATCTCGAGTTGATTTTTGGGCCACGGAGCTCTTTCGTGTGGCTACAGTGACCTCAGGATCCCTCTATCCTTGAAACAGTGTTCTTGGGTTTTCTCGGGAGTGCCATCAAGGAAATCAAGGCTCCTTTCATGTGTGATGTGCAACACGGAATTGCTCTGCACGCAGTGCAGGGGAATTGGGCCTCATCTCGCGGCGAAGGGGAAGTCTCATGGTATTTCTTCAGTTGCGGCGGGAACCTGGGGTATATTCTCGAGTTACGACAGCGATGGCCCTTCCACCCACGTGTTTGTTCAGCGACGTCAGGACACCTGCCTAGTTGTGAGGGACAACACGGGATTTTCCTCGAGGCTTGGCAGGGCAATTGGGATGCCTCTCCAGCTGAGGTGGGAGACCAAGGGTCCCTTTCCACATGCCACAGGAATCCTGGGACTCCTATCAAGTTTCAAGAGGAGTCAGGCATCGTCTCCTTTGGAGGCACTGATCTCCGCGTACCTCTGAAGATTTCAAAGGATGTGAGGCCTCCGGTCGCGATGAGGTGGGGACTAGGTCTTTCTCTGTGGTCTCCACAGGGGATTCAGACATCCTTTCGTCTTGGGAGATGCAAGACGAGCCTGCATTCAAGTCACTGCAGGGATATCCGGCCTTATTTCGAGTCAGGGCATCGCGGTGTCCATTCCACTTGACACCGCAAACTCAACACATAGGTAGAGCTGAGAGAAGCCTCCTCTTGAGGTGCTTGTGGTAAGGTGGTATTCCTCTGGAGTCGAAGCCAGGGACTAACCTCTCATCTCGAGTTGATTGTTGGTCCACGGAGCTCTTTCGTGTTGCTACAGTGACCTCAGGATCCCGCTAGCCTTGAAACAGTGTTCTTGGGTTTTCTCTGGAGTGCCATCAAGGAAATCAAGGCTCCTTTCATGTGTGATGTGCAACACGGAATTGCTCTGCACGCAGTGCAGGGGAATCGGGCCTCATCTCGCGGCGAGGGGGAAGTCTCATGGTTTTTCTGGAGTTGCGGCGGGAAATGTGGTATATTCTCGAGTTACGACGGGGATGGCCCTTCCAACCACGTGTTTGTTCAGCGACGGCAGGACTCCTGCCTAATTGCGAGGGACAACTCGGGATTCTCCTCAAGGCTTGGCAGGGCAATTGGGACGCCTCTGCAGCTGAGGCGGGAGACCAAGGGTCCCTTTCCACGTGCACAGGAATCCTGGGACTCCTATCAAGTTTCACGAGGAGTCAGGCATCGTCTCCTTTGGAGGCACTGATCTCCGCGTACCTCTGGAGTTTTCAAAGGATGTGAGGCCTCCGGTCGCGATGAGGTGGGGAACTAGGTCTTTCTCTGTGGTCTCCACAGGGGATTCAGACATCCTTTCGTCTTGGGAGATGCAAGACGAGCCTGCATTCAAGTCACTGCAGGGATATCCGGCCTTATCTCGAGTCAGGGCATCGCGGTGTCCATTCCACTTGAGGCCGCAAACTCAGGGTCCCTCTCACATAGCTAGAGCTGAGAGAAGCCTCCTCTTGAGGTGCTTGTGGTAAGGGGTTATTCCTCTGGAGTCGAAGCCAGGGACTAACCTCTCATCTCGAGTTGATTTGTGGTCCACGGAGCTCTTTCGTGTTGCTCCAGTGACCTCAGGATCCCTCTAGCCTTGAAACAGTGTTCTTGGTGTTTCTCTGGAGTGCCATCAAGGAAATCAAGGCTCCTTTCATGTGTGATGTGCAACACGGAATTGCTCTGCACGCAGTGCAGGGGAATCGGTCCTCATCTCGCGGCGAGGGGGAAGTCTCATGGTTTTTCTCGAGTTGCGGCGGGAACCTGGGGTATACTCTCGAGTTACGACGGGGATGGCCCTTCCACCCACGTGTTTGTTCAGCGACATCAGGACTCTTGCTTAGTTGCGAGGGACATCTCGGGATTCTCCTCGACGCTTGGCAGGGCAATTGGGACGCCTCTCCAGCTGAGGCGGGAGACCAAGGGTCCCTTTCCACGTGCCACAGGAATCCTGGGACTCCTATCAAGTTTCACGAGGAGTCAGGCATCGTCTCCTTTGGAGGCACTGATCTCCGCGTACCTCTGGAGTTTTCAAAGGATTTCAGGCCTCCGGTCGCGATGAGGTGGGGAACTAGGTCTTTCTCTGTGGTCTCTACAGGGGATTCAGACATCCTTTCGTCTTGGGAGATGCAAGATGAGCCTGCATTCAAGTCACTGCAGGGATATCCGGCCTTATTTCGCGTCAGGGCATCGCAGTGTCCATTCCACTTGAGGCCGCAAACTCAGAGTGCCTCTCACATACCTAGAGCTGAGAGAAGCCTCCTCTTGAGGTGCTTGTGGTAAGGTGGTATTCCTCTGGAGTCGAAGCCAGGGACTAACCTCTCATCTCGAGTTGATTTTTGGTGCACGGAGCTCTTTCCTGTTGCTACAGTGACCTCAGGATCCCTTTAGCCTTGAAACAGTGTTCTTGGGGTTTCTCTGGAGTGCCATCAAGGAAATCAAGGCTCCTTTCATGTGTGATGTGCAACACGGTATTGCTCTGCACGCAGTGCAGGGGAATCGGGCCTCATCTCGTGGCGAGGGGGAAGTCTCATGGTTTTTCTCGAGTTGCGGCGGGAACCTGGGGTATATTCTCGAGTTACGACGGGGATGGCCCTTCCACCCACGTGTTTGCTCAGCGACGTCAGGACTCCTGCCTAGTTTCGAGGGACAACTCGGGATTATCCTCGAGGCTTGGCAGGGCAATTGGGACGCCTCTCCAGCTGAGGCGGGAGACCAAGGGTCCCTTTCCACGTGCCACAGGAATCCTGGGACTCCTATCAAGTTTCACGAGGAGTCAGGCATCGTCTCCTTTGGAGGCCCTGATCTCCGCGTACCTCTGGAGTTTTCAAAGGACGTGAGGCCTCCGGTCGCGATGAGGTGGGGAACTAGGTCTTTTTCTGTGGTCTCCACAGGGGATTCAGACATCCTTTCATCTTGGGAGATGCAAGACGAGCCTGCATTCAAGTCACTGCAGGGATATCCGGCCTTATTTCGAGTCAGGGCATCGCGGTGTCCATTCCACTTGAGACCGCAAACTCAACACATAGGTAGAGCTGAGAGAAGCCTCCTCTTGAGGTGCTTGTGGTAAGGTGGTATTCCTCTGGAGTCGAAGCCAGGGACTAACCTCTCATCTCGAGTTGATTGTTGGTCCACGGAGCTCTTTCGTGTTGCTACAGTGACCTCAGGATCCCGCTAGCCTTGAAACAGTGTTCTTGGGTTTTCTCTGGAGTGCCATCAAGGAAATCAAGGCTCCTTTCATGTGTGATGTGCAACACGGAATTGCTCTGCACACAGTGCAGGGGAATCGGGCCTCATCTCGCGGCGAGGGGGAAGTCTCATGGTTTTTCTGGAGTTGCGGCGGGAAATGGGGTATATTCTCGAGTTACGACGGGGATGGCGCTTCCAACCACGTGTTTGTTCAGCGACGGCAGAACTCCTGCCTAATTGCGAGGGACAACTCGGGATTCTCCTCAAGGCTTGGCAGGGCAATTGGGACGCCTCTGCAGCTGAGGCGGGAGACCAAGGGTCCCTTTCCACGTGCACAGGAATCCTGGGACTCCTATCAAGTTTCACGAGGAGTCAGGCATCGTCTCCTTTGGAGGCACTGATCTCCGCGTACCTCTGGAGTTTTCAAAGGATGTGAGGCCTCCGGTCGCGATGAGGTGGGGAACTTGGTCTTTCTCTGTGGTCTCCACAGGGGATTCAGACATCCTTTCGTCTTGGGAGATGCAAGACGAGCCTGCATTCAAGTCACTGCAGGGATATCCGGCCTTATTTCGAGTCAGGGCATCGCGGTGTCCATTCCACTTGAGACCGCAAACTCAACACATAGGTAGAGCTGAGAGAAGCCTCCTCTTGAGGTGCTTGTGGTAAGGTGGTATTCCTCTGGAGTCGAAGCCAGGGACTAACCTCTCATCTCGAGTTGATTCTTGGTCCACGGAGCTCTTTCGTGTTGCTACAGTGACCTCAGGATCCCTGTAGACGTGAAACAGTGTTCTTGGGGTTTCTCTGGAGTGCCACCAAGGAAATCAAGGCTCCTTTCATGTGTGATGTGCAACACGGAATTGCTCTGCACGCAGTGCAAGGGAATCGGGCCTCATCTCGCGGCGAGGGGGAAGTCTCATGGTTTTTCTGGAGTTGCGGCGGGAAATGGGGTATATTCTCGAGTTAAGATGGGGATGGCCCCTCCAACCACGTGTTTGTTCAGCGACGTCAGGACTCCTGCCTAGTTGCGAGGGACAGCTCGGGATTCTCCTCGAGGCTTGGCAGGGCAATTGGGACGCCTCTCCAGCTGAAGCGGGAGACCAAGGTTCCCTTTTCACGTGCCACAGGAATCCTGGGACTCCTATCAAGTTTCACGAGGAGTCAGGCATCGTCTCCTTTGGAGGCACTGATCTCCGCGTACCTCTGGAGTTTTCAAAGGATGTGAGGCCTCCGGTCGCGATGAGGTGGGGAACTAGGTCTTTCTCTGTGGTCTGCACAGGGGATTCAGACATCCTTTCATCTTGGGAGATGCAAGACGAGCCTGCATTCAAGTCACTGCAGGGATATTCAGCCTTATTTCGCGTCAGGGCATCGCAGTGTCCATTCCACTTGAGGCCGCAAACTCAGGGTAACTCTCACATACCTAGTGCTGAGAGAAGCCTCCTCTTGAGGAGTTTGTGGTAAGGTGGAAGTCCTCTGGAGTCGAAGCCAGGGACTAACCTCTCATCTCTAGTTGATTTTTGGTCCATGGAGATCTTTTGTGTTGCTACAGTGACCTCAGGATACCTCTAGCCTTGAAACAGTGTTCTTGGGGATTCTCTGGAGTGCCATTAAGGAAATCAAGGCTCCTTTCATGTATGATGTGCAACACGGAATTGCTCTGCACGCAGTGCAGGGGAATCGGGCCTCATCTCGTGGCGAGGGGGAAGTCTCATGGTTTTTCTCGAGTTGCGGCGGGAACCTGGGGTATATTCTCGAGTTACAACGGGGATGGCCCTTCCACCCACGTGTTTGTTCAGCGATGGCAGGACTCCTGCCTAATTGCGAGGGACAACTCGGGATTCTCCTCGAGGCTTGGCAGGGCAATTGGGACGCCTCTGCAGCTGAGGCGGGAGACCAAGGGTCCCTTTCCACGTGCACAGGAATCCTGGGACTCCTATCAAGTTTCACGAGGAGTCAGGCATCGTCTCCTTTGGAGGCACTGATCTCCGCGTACCTCTGGAGTTTTCAAAGGATGTGAGGCCTCCGGTCGCGATGAGGTGGGGAACTAGGTCTTTCTCTGTGGTCTCCACAGGGGATTCAGACATCCTTTCGTCTTGGGAGATGCAAGACGAGCCTGCATTCAAGTCACTGCAGGGATATCCGGCCTTATTTCGAGTCAGGGCATCGCGGTGTCCATTCCACTTGAGGCCGCAAACTCAGGGTCCCTCTCACATATCTAGAGCTGAGAGAAGACTCCTCTTGAGGTGCTTGTGGTAAGGTGGTATTCCGCTGGAGTCGAAGCCAGGGACTAACCTCTCATCTCGAGTTGATTTGTCGTCCACGGAGCTCTTTCGTGTTGCTACAGTGACCTCAGGATCCCTCTAGCCTTGAAACAGTGTTCTTGGGTTTTCTCTGGAGTGCCATCAAGGAAATCAAGGCTCCTTTCATGTGTGATGTGCAACACGGAATTGCTCTGCACGCAGTGCAGGGGAATCGGGCCTCATCTCGCGGCGAGGGGGAAGTCTCATGGTTTTTCTCGAGTTGCGGCGGGAACCTGGGGTATATTCTCGAGTTACGACGGGGATGGCTCTTCCAGCCTCGTGTTTGTTCAGCGACGTCAGGACTCCTGCCTAGTTGCGATGGAAAACTCGGGATTCTCCTCGAGGCTTGGCAGGGCAATTGGGACGCCTCTCCAGCTGAGGCGGGAGACCAAGTGTCCCTTTCCACGTGCCACAGGAATCCTGGGACTCCTATCAAGTTTCAGAGGAGTCAGGCATCGTCTCCTTTGGAGGCCCTGATCTCCACGTACCTCTGGAGTTTTCAAAGGATGTGAGGCCTCCGGTCGCGATGAGGTGGGGAACTAGGTCTTTCTCTGTGGTCTCCACAGGGGATTCAGACATCCTTTCGTCTTGTGAGATGCAAGACGAGCCTGCATTCAAGTCACTGCAGGGATATCCGGCCTTATTTCGCGTCAGGGCATAGCGGTGTCCATTCCACTTGAGGCCGCAAACTCAGGGTCCCTCTCACATACATAGAGCTGAGAGAAGCCTCCTCTTGAGGTGCTTGTGGTAAGGTGGTATTCCTCTGGAGTCGAAGCCAGGGACTAACCCCTCATCTCGAGTTCTTTTTTGGTCCACGGAGCTCTTTCGTGTTGCTACAGTGACCTCAGGATCCCTCTAGCCTTGAAACAGTGTTCTTGGGGTTTCTCTGGAGTGCCATCAAGGAAATCAAGGCTCCTTTCATGTGTGATGTGCCACACGGAATTGCTCTGCACGCAGTGCAGGGAAATCTGGCCTCATCTCGTGGCGAGGGGGAAGTCTCATGGTTTGTCTCGAGTTGCGGCGGGAACCTGGGGTATATTCTCGAGTTACCACAGGGATGGCCCTTCCACACACGTGTTTGTTCAGTGACATCAGAACTTCTGCCAAGTTGTGAGGGACAACTCGGGATTCTCCTCGAGGCTTGGCAGGGCAATTGGGACGCCTCTCCAGCTGAGGCGGGAGACCAAGGGTCCCTTTCCACGTGCCACAGGAATCCTGGGACTCCTATCAAGTTTCACGAGGAGTCAGGCATCGTCTCCTTTGGAGGCACTGATCTCCGCGTACCTCTGGAGTTTTCAAAGGATGTGAGGCCTCCGGTCGCGATGAGGTGGGGAACTAGGTCTTTCTCTGTGGTCTCCACAGGGGATTCAGACATCCTTTCGTCTTGGGAGATGCAAGACGAGCCTGCATTCAAGTCACTGCAGAAATATCCGGCCTTATCTCGAGTCAGGGAATCGCGGTGTCCATTCCACTTGAGGCCGCAAACTCAGAGTCCCTCTCACATACCTAGAGCTGAGAGAAGCCTCCTCTTGAGGTGCTTGTGGTAAGGTGGTATTCCTCTGGAGTCGAAGCCAGGGACTAACCTCTCATCTCGAGTTGATTTGTCGTCCACGGAGCTCTTTCCTGTTGCTCCAGTGACCTCAGGATCCCTCTAGCCTTGAAACAGTGTTCTTGGGGTTTCTCTGGAGTGCCATCAAGGAAATCAAGGCTCCTTTCATGTGTGATGTGCAACACGGAATTGCTCTGCACGCAGTGCAGGATATGGGGTCTCATTTGGCGGCGAGGGGGAATTCTCATGGTTTTTCTCGAGTTGCGGTGGGAACCTGGGGTATATTCTCGAGTTACGACGGGGATGGCTCTTCCAGCCACGTGTTTGTTCAGCGACGTCAGGACTCCTGCCTAGTTGCGAGGGACAACTCGGGATTCTCCTCGAGGCTTGGCAGGGAAATTGGGACGCCTCTCCAGCTGAGGCGGGAGACCAACGGTCCCTTTCCACGTGCCACAGGAATCCTGGGACTTCTATCAAGTTTCACGAGAAGTCAGGCGTCGTCTCCTTTGGAGGCACTGATCTGCGCGTACCTCTGGAGTTTTCAAAGGATGTGAGGCCTCCGGTTCGCGATGAGGTGGGGAACTAGGTCTTTCTCTGTGGTCTCCACAGGGGATTCAGACATCCTTTCCTCTTGGGAGATGCGAAACGAGCCTGCATTCAAGTCACTGCAGGGATATCCGGCCTTATTTCGAGTCAGGTCATCGCAGTGTCCATTCCACTTGAGGCCGCAAACTCAGGGTCCTTCTCACATACCTAGAGCTGAGAGAAGCCTCCTCTTGAGGTGCTTGTGGTAAGGTGGTATTCCTCTGGAGTCGAAGCCAGGGACTAACCTCTCATCTCGAGTTGATTCTTGGTCCACGGAGCTCTTTCGTGTTGCTACAGTGACCTAAGGATCCCTGTAGACTTGAAACAGGGTTCTTGGGGTTTCTCTGGAGTGCCACCAAGGAAATCAAGGCTCCTTTCATGTGTGATGTGCAACACGGAGTTGCTCTGCACGCAGTGCAAGGGAATCGGGCCTCATCTCGCGGCGAGGGGGAAGTCTCATGGTTTTTCTCGAGTTGCGGTGGGAACCTGGGGTATATTCTCGAGTTAAGACGGGGATGACCCCTCCACCCACGTGTTTGTTCAGCGACGTCAGGACTCATGCCTAGTTGCGAGGGACAACTCGGGATTCTCCTCGAGGCTTGGCAGGGCAATGGGATGCCTCTCCAGCTGAGGCGGGAGACCAAGGGTCCCTTTCCATGTGCACAGGAATCCTGGGACTCCTATCAAGTTTCACGAGTGGTCAGGCATCGTCTCCTTTGGAGGCACTGATCTCCGCGTACCTCTGGAGTTTTCAAAGGATGTGAGGCCTCCGGTCGCGATGAGGTGGGGAACTAGGTCTTTCTCTGTGGTCTCCACAGGGGATTCAGACATCCTTTCGTCTTGGGAGATGCAAGACGAGCCTGCATTCATGTCACTGCAGGGATATCCGGCCTTATTTCGCGTCAGGGCATCGCAGTGTCCATTCCACTTGAGGCCGCAAACTCAGGGTCCCTCTCACATACCTAGAGCTGAGAGAAGCCTCCTCTTGAGGTGCTTGTGGTAAGGTGGTATTCCTCTGGAGTCGAAGCCAGGGACTAACCTCTCATCTCGAGTTGATTCTTGGTCCACGGAGCTCTTTCGTGTTGCTACAGTGACCTCAGGATCCCTCTAGCCTTGAAACCGTGTTCTTGGTGTTTCTCTGGAGTGCCATCAAGGAAATCAAGGCTCCTTTCATGTGTGATGTGCAACACGGAATTGCTCTGCACGCAGTGCAGGGGAATCGGGCCTCATCTCGAGGCGAGGGGGAAGTCTCATGGTTTTTCTTGAGTTGCGGCGGGAACCTGGGGTATATTCTCGAGTTACGACGGGGATGGCCCTTCCACCCACGTGTTCTTTCAGCGACGTTAGGACTCCTGCCTAGTTGCGAGGGACAACTCGGGATTCTCCTCGAGGCTTGGCAGGGCAATTGGGACGCCTCTCCAGCTGAGGCGGGAGACCAAGGGTCCCTTTCCATGTGCCACAGGAATCCTGGGACTCCTATCAAGTTTCACGAGGAGTCAGGCATCGTCTCCTTTGGAGGCACTGATCTCCGCGTACCTCTGGAGTTTTCAAAGGATGTGAGGCCTCCGGTCGCCATGAGGTGGGGAACTAGGTCTTTCTCTGTGGTCTCCACAGGGGATTCAGACATCCTTTCGTCTTGGGAGATGCAACACGAGCCTGCATTCAAGTCACTGCAGGGATATCCGGCCTTATTTCGAGTCAGGGCATCGCGGTGTCCATTCCACTTGAGGCCGCAAACTCAGGGTACCTCTCACATACCTAGAGCTGAGAGAAGCCTCCTATTGAGGTGCTTGTGGTAAGGTGGTATTTCTCTGGAGCCGAAACCAGGGACTAACCTCTCATCTCGAGTTGATTTTTGGTCCACGGAGCTCATTCGTGTTGCTACAGTGACCTCAAGATTCCTTTAGCCTTGAAACAGTGTTCTTGGGGTTTCTCTGTAGTGCCATCAAGGAAATCAAGGCTCCTTTCATGTGTGATGTGCAACACGGAATTGCTCTGCACGCAGTGCAGGGGAATCCGGACTCATCTGGCGGCGAGGGGGAAGTCTCATGGTTTTTCTCGAGTTGTGGCGGTAACCTGGGGTATATTCTCGAGTTACGACGGGGATGGCCCTTCCACTCACGTGTTTGTTCAGCGACGTCAGGACTCCTGCCTAGTTGCGAGGGACAGCTCGGGATTCTCCTCGAGGCTTGGCAGGGCAATTGGGACGCCTCTCCAGCTGAGGCGGGAGACCAAGGGTCCCTTTCCACGTGCCACAGGAATCCTGGGACTCCTATCAAGTTTCAAGAGGAGTCAGGCATCGTCTCCTTTTGAGGCACTTATCTCCGCGTACCTCTGGAGTTTTCAAAGGATGTGAGGCCTCCGGTCGCGATGAGGTGGGGAACTAGGTCTTTCTCTGTGGTCTCCAAAGGGGATTCAGACATCCTTTCGTCTTGTGAGATGTAGACGAGCCTGCATTCAAGTCACTGCAGGGATATCCGGCCTTATTTCGAGTCAGGGCATCGTGGTGTCCATTCCACTTGAGGCCGCAAACTCAGGGTCCCTCTCACATACCTAGAGCTGAGAGAAGCCTCCTCTTGAGGTGCTTGTGGTAAGGTGGTATTCCTCTGGAGTCGAAGCCAGGGACTAACCTCTCATCTCGAGTTGATTCTTGGTCCACGGAGCTCTTTCATGTTGCTACAGTGACCTCAGTTACCCTCTAGCCTTGAAACAGTCTTCTTGGGGTTTCTCTGGAGTGATACCAAGGAAATCAAGGCTCCTTTCATGTGTGATGTGCAACACGGAGTTGCTCTGCATGCAGTGCAGGGTAATCGGGCCTCATCTCACGGCGAGGGGGAAGTCTCATGGTTTTTCTCGAGTTGCGGCGGGAACCTGGGGTATATTCTCGAGTTACAACGGGGATGGCACTTCCACCCACGTGTTTGTTCAGCGACGTCAGGACTCCTGCCTATTTGCGAGGGACAACTCGGGATTCTCCTCGAGGCTTGGCAGGGCAATTGGGACGCATCTCCAGCTGAGGCGGGAGACCAAGGTTCCCTTTCCACGTGCCACAGGAATCCTGGGACTCCTATCAAGTTTCACGAGGAGTCAGGCATCGTCTCCTTTGGAGGCACTGATCTCCGCGTACCTCTGGAGTTTTCAAAGGATGTGAGGCCTCCAGTCGCGATGAGGTGGGGAACTAGGTCTTTCTCTGTGGTCTCCACAGGGGATTCAGACATCCTTTCGTCTTGGGAGATGCAAGACGAGCCTGCATTCAGGTCACTGCAGGGATATCCGGCCTTATTTCGAGTCAGGGCATCGCGGTGTCCATTCCACTTGAGGCCGCAAAATCAGGGTCCCTCTCACATACCTAGAGCTGAGAGAAGCCTCCGCTTGAGGTGCTTGTGGTAAGGTGGTATTCCTCTGGAGTCGAAGCCAGGGACTAACCTCTCATCTCGAGTTGATTTTTGGTCCATGGAGCTCTTTCGTGTTGCTACAGTGACCTCAGTTTCCCACTAGCCTTGAAACAGTGTTCTTGGGGTTTCTCTGGAGTGCCATCAAGGAAATCAAGGCTCCTTTCATGTGTGATGTGCAACACGGAATTGCTCTGCACGCAGTGCAGGGAAATCGGGCCTCATCTCGCGGCGAGGGGGAAGTCTCATGGTTTTTCTGGAGTTGCGGCGGGAAATGGGGTATATTCTCGAGTTACGACGGGGATGGCGCTTCCAACCACGTGTTTGTTCAGCGACGGCAGAACTCCTGCCTAATTGCGAGGGACAACTCGGGATTCTCCTCAAGGCTTGGCAGGGCAATTGGGACGCCTCTGCAGCTGAGGCGGGAGACCAAGGGTCCCTTTCCACGTGCACAGGAATCCTGGGACTCCTATCAAGTTTCACGAGGAGTCAGGCATCGTCTCCTTTGGAGGCACTGATCTCCGCGTACCTCTGGAGTTTTCAAAGGATGTGAGGCCTCCGGTCGCGATGAGGTGGGGAACTTGGTCTTTCTCTGTGGTCTCCACAGGGGATTCAGACATCCTTTCGTCTTGGGAGATGCAAGACGAGCCTGCATTCAAGTCACTGCAGGGATATCCGGCCTTATTTCGAGTCAGGGCATCGCGGTGTCCATTCCACTTGAGACCGCAAACTCAACACATAGGTAGAGCTGAGAGAAGCCTCCTCTTGAGGTGCTTGTGGTAAGGTGGTATTCCTCTGGAGTCGAAGCCAGGGACTAACCTCTCATCTCGAGTTGATTCTTGGTCCACGGAGCTCTTTCGTGTTGCTACAGTGACCTCAGGATCCCTGTAGACGTGAAACAGTGTTCTTGGGGTTTCTCTGGAGTGCCACCAAGGAAATCAAGGCTCCTTTCATGTGTGATGTGCAACACGGAATTGCTCTGCACGCAGTGCAAGGGAATCGGGCCTCATCTCGCGGCGAGGGGGAAGTCTCATGGTTTTTCTGGAGTTGCGGCGGGAAATGGGGTATATTCTCGAGTTAAGATGGGGATGGCCCCTCCAACCACGTGTTTGTTCAGCGACGTCAGGACTCCTGCCTAGTTGCGAGGGACAGCTCGGGATTCTCCTCGAGGCTTGGCAGGGCAATTGGGACGCCTCTCCAGCTGAAGCGGGAGACCAAGGTTCCCTTTTCACGTGCCACAGGAATCCTGGGACTCCTATCAAGTTTCACGAGGAGTCAGGCATCGTCTCCTTTGGAGGCACTGATCTCCGCGTACCTCTGGAGTTTTCAAAGGATGTGAGGCCTCCGGTCGCGATGAGGTGGGGAACTAGGTCTTTCTCTGTGGTCTGCACAGGGGATTCAGACATCCTTTCATCTTGGGAGATGCAAGACGAGCCTGCATTCAAGTCACTGCAGGGATATTCAGCCTTATTTCGCGTCAGGGCATCGCAGTGTCCATTCCACTTGAGGCCGCAAACTCAGGGTAACTCTCACATACCTAGTGCTGAGAGAAGCCTCCTCTTGAGGAGTTTGTGGTAAGGTGGAAGTCCTCTGGAGTCGAAGCCAGGGACTAACCTCTCATCTCTAGTTGATTTTTGGTCCATGGAGATCTTTTGTGTTGCTACAGTGACCTCAGGATACCTCTAGCCTTGAAACAGTGTTCTTGGGGATTCTCTGGAGTGCCATTAAGGAAATCAAGGCTCCTTTCATGTATGATGTGCAACACGGAATTGCTCTGCACGCAGTGCAGGGGAATCGGGCCTCATCTCGTGGCGAGGGGGAAGTCTCATGGTTTTTCTCGAGTTGCGGCGGGAACCTGGGGTATATTCTCGAGTTACAACGGGGATGGCCCTTCCACCCACGTGTTTGTTCAGCGATGGCAGGACTCCTGCCTAATTGCGAGGGACAACTCGGGATTCTCCTCGAGGCTTGGCAGGGCAATTGGGACGCCTCTGCAGCTGAGGCGGGAGACCAAGGGTCCCTTTCCACGTGCACAGGAATCCTGGGACTCCTATCAAGTTTCACGAGGAGTCAGGCATCGTCTCCTTTGGAGGCACTGATCTCCGCGTACCTCTGGAGTTTTCAAAGGATGTGAGGCCTCCGGTCGCGATGAGGTGGGGAACTAGGTCTTTCTCTGTGGTCTCCACAGGGGATTCAGACATCCTTTCGTCTTGGGAGATGCAAGACGAGCCTGCATTCAAGTCACTGCAGGGATATCCGGCCTTATTTCGAGTCAGGGCATCGCGGTGTCCATTCCACTTGAGGCCGCAAACTCAGGGTCCCTCTCACATATCTAGAGCTGAGAGAAGACTCCTCTTGAGGTGCTTGTGGTAAGGTGGTATTCCGCTGGAGTCGAAGCCAGGGACTAACCTCTCATCTCGAGTTGATTTGTCGTCCACGGAGCTCTTTCGTGTTGCTACAGTGACCTCAGGATCCCTCTAGCCTTGAAACAGTGTTCTTGGGTTTTCTCTGGAGTGCCATCAAGGAAATCAAGGCTCCTTTCATGTGTGATGTGCAACACGGAATTGCTCTGCACGCAGTGCAGGGGAATCGGGCCTCATCTCGCGGCGAGGGGGAAGTCTCATGGTTTTTCTCGAGTTGCGGCGGGAACCTGGGGTATATTCTCGAGTTACGACGGGGATGGCTCTTCCAGCCTCGTGTTTGTTCAGCGACGTCAGGACTCCTGCCTAGTTGCGATGGAAAACTCGGGATTCTCCTCGAGGCTTGGCAGGGCAATTGGGACGCCTCTCCAGCTGAGGCGGGAGACCAAGTGTCCCTTTCCACGTGCCACAGGAATCCTGGGACTCCTATCAAGTTTCAGAGGAGTCAGGCATCGTCTCCTTTGGAGGCCCTGATCTCCACGTACCTCTGGAGTTTTCAAAGGATGTGAGGCCTCCGGTCGCGATGAGGTGGGGAACTAGGTCTTTCTCTGTGGTCTCCACAGGGGATTCAGACATCCTTTCGTCTTGTGAGATGCAAGACGAGCCTGCATTCAAGTCACTGCAGGGATATCCGGCCTTATTTCGCGTCAGGGCATAGCGGTGTCCATTCCACTTGAGGCCGCAAACTCAGGGTCCCTCTCACATACATAGAGCTGAGAGAAGCCTCCTCTTGAGGTGCTTGTGGTAAGGTGGTATTCCTCTGGAGTCGAAGCCAGGGACTAACCCCTCATCTCGAGTTCTTTTTTGGTCCACGGAGCTCTTTCGTGTTGCTACAGTGACCTCAGGATCCCTCTAGCCTTGAAACAGTGTTCTTGGGGTTTCTCTGGAGTGCCATCAAGGAAATCAAGGCTCCTTTCATGTGTGATGTGCCACACGGAATTGCTCTGCACGCAGTGCAGGGAAATCTGGCCTCATCTCGTGGCGAGGGGGAAGTCTCATGGTTTGTCTCGAGTTGCGGCGGGAACCTGGGGTATATTCTCGAGTTACCACAGGGATGGCCCTTCCACACACGTGTTTGTTCAGTGACATCAGAACTTCTGCCAAGTTGTGAGGGACAACTCGGGATTCTCCTCGAGGCTTGGCAGGGCAATTGGGACGCCTCTCCAGCTGAGGCGGGAGACCAAGGGTCCCTTTCCACGTGCCACAGGAATCCTGGGACTCCTATCAAGTTTCACGAGGAGTCAGGCATCGTCTCCTTTGGAGGCACTGATCTCCGCGTACCTCTGGAGTTTTCAAAGGATGTGAGGCCTCCGGTCGCGATGAGGTGGGGAACTAGGTCTTTCTCTGTGGTCTCCACAGGGGATTCAGACATCCTTTCGTCTTGGGAGATGCAAGACGAGCCTGCATTCAAGTCACTGCAGAAATATCCGGCCTTATCTCGAGTCAGGGAATCGCGGTGTCCATTCCACTTGAGGCCGCAAACTCAGAGTCCCTCTCACATACCTAGAGCTGAGAGAAGCCTCCTCTTGAGGTGCTTGTGGTAAGGTGGTATTCCTCTGGAGTCGAAGCCAGGGACTAACCTCTCATCTCGAGTTGATTTGTCGTCCACGGAGCTCTTTCCTGTTGCTCCAGTGACCTCAGGATCCCTCTAGCCTTGAAACAGTGTTCTTGGGGTTTCTCTGGAGTGCCATCAAGGAAATCAAGGCTCCTTTCATGTGTGATGTGCAACACGGAATTGCTCTGCACGCAGTGCAGGATATGGGGTCTCATTTGGCGGCGAGGGGGAATTCTCATGGTTTTTCTCGAGTTGCGGTGGGAACCTGGGGTATATTCTCGAGTTACGACGGGGATGGCTCTTCCAGCCACGTGTTTGTTCAGCGACGTCAGGACTCCTGCCTAGTTGCGAGGGACAACTCGGGATTCTCCTCGAGGCTTGGCAGGGAAATTGGGACGCCTCTCCAGCTGAGGCGGGAGACCAACGGTCCCTTTCCACGTGCCACAGGAATCCTGGGACTTCTATCAAGTTTCACGAGAAGTCAGGCGTCGTCTCCTTTGGAGGCACTGATCTGCGCGTACCTCTGGAGTTTTCAAAGGATGTGAGGCCTCCGGTTCGCGATGAGGTGGGGAACTAGGTCTTTCTCTGTGGTCTCCACAGGGGATTCAGACATCCTTTCCTCTTGGGAGATGCGAAACGAGCCTGCATTCAAGTCACTGCAGGGATATCCGGCCTTATTTCGAGTCAGGTCATCGCAGTGTCCATTCCACTTGAGGCCGCAAACTCAGGGTCCTTCTCACATACCTAGAGCTGAGAGAAGCCTCCTCTTGAGGTGCTTGTGGTAAGGTGGTATTCCTCTGGAGTCGAAGCCAGGGACTAACCTCTCATCTCGAGTTGATTCTTGGTCCACGGAGCTCTTTCGTGTTGCTACAGTGACCTAAGGATCCCTGTAGACTTGAAACAGGGTTCTTGGGGTTTCTCTGGAGTGCCACCAAGGAAATCAAGGCTCCTTTCATGTGTGATGTGCAACACGGAGTTGCTCTGCACGCAGTGCAAGGGAATCGGGCCTCATCTCGCGGCGAGGGGGAAGTCTCATGGTTTTTCTCGAGTTGCGGTGGGAACCTGGGGTATATTCTCGAGTTAAGACGGGGATGACCCCTCCACCCACGTGTTTGTTCAGCGACGTCAGGACTCATGCCTAGTTGCGAGGGACAACTCGGGATTCTCCTCGAGGCTTGGCAGGGCAATGGGATGCCTCTCCAGCTGAGGCGGGAGACCAAGGGTCCCTTTCCATGTGCACAGGAATCCTGGGACTCCTATCAAGTTTCACGAGTGGTCAGGCATCGTCTCCTTTGGAGGCACTGATCTCCGCGTACCTCTGGAGTTTTCAAAGGATGTGAGGCCTCCGGTCGCGATGAGGTGGGGAACTAGGTCTTTCTCTGTGGTCTCCACAGGGGATTCAGACATCCTTTCGTCTTGGGAGATGCAAGACGAGCCTGCATTCATGTCACTGCAGGGATATCCGGCCTTATTTCGCGTCAGGGCATCGCAGTGTCCATTCCACTTGAGGCCGCAAACTCAGGGTCCCTCTCACATACCTAGAGCTGAGAGAAGCCTCCTCTTGAGGTGCTTGTGGTAAGGTGGTATTCCTCTGGAGTCGAAGCCAGGGACTAACCTCTCATCTCGAGTTGATTCTTGGTCCACGGAGCTCTTTCGTGTTGCTACAGTGACCTCAGGATCCCTCTAGCCTTGAAACCGTGTTCTTGGTGTTTCTCTGGAGTGCCATCAAGGAAATCAAGGCTCCTTTCATGTGTGATGTGCAACACGGAATTGCTCTGCACGCAGTGCAGGGGAATCGGGCCTCATCTCGAGGCGAGGGGGAAGTCTCATGGTTTTTCTTGAGTTGCGGCGGGAACCTGGGGTATATTCTCGAGTTACGACGGGGATGGCCCTTCCACCCACGTGTTCTTTCAGCGACGTTAGGACTCCTGCCTAGTTGCGAGGGACAACTCGGGATTCTCCTCGAGGCTTGGCAGGGCAATTGGGACGCCTCTCCAGCTGAGGCGGGAGACCAAGGGTCCCTTTCCATGTGCCACAGGAATCCTGGGACTCCTATCAAGTTTCACGAGGAGTCAGGCATCGTCTCCTTTGGAGGCACTGATCTCCGCGTACCTCTGGAGTTTTCAAAGGATGTGAGGCCTCCGGTCGCCATGAGGTGGGGAACTAGGTCTTTCTCTGTGGTCTCCACAGGGGATTCAGACATCCTTTCGTCTTGGGAGATGCAACACGAGCCTGCATTCAAGTCACTGCAGGGATATCCGGCCTTATTTCGAGTCAGGGCATCGCGGTGTCCATTCCACTTGAGGCCGCAAACTCAGGGTACCTCTCACATACCTAGAGCTGAGAGAAGCCTCCTATTGAGGTGCTTGTGGTAAGGTGGTATTTCTCTGGAGCCGAAACCAGGGACTAACCTCTCATCTCGAGTTGATTTTTGGTCCACGGAGCTCATTCGTGTTGCTACAGTGACCTCAAGATTCCTTTAGCCTTGAAACAGTGTTCTTGGGGTTTCTCTGTAGTGCCATCAAGGAAATCAAGGCTCCTTTCATGTGTGATGTGCAACACGGAATTGCTCTGCACGCAGTGCAGGGGAATCCGGACTCATCTGGCGGCGAGGGGGAAGTCTCATGGTTTTTCTCGAGTTGTGGCGGTAACCTGGGGTATATTCTCGAGTTACGACGGGGATGGCCCTTCCACTCACGTGTTTGTTCAGCGACGTCAGGACTCCTGCCTAGTTGCGAGGGACAGCTCGGGATTCTCCTCGAGGCTTGGCAGGGCAATTGGGACGCCTCTCCAGCTGAGGCGGGAGACCAAGGGTCCCTTTCCACGTGCCACAGGAATCCTGGGACTCCTATCAAGTTTCAAGAGGAGTCAGGCATCGTCTCCTTTTGAGGCACTTATCTCCGCGTACCTCTGGAGTTTTCAAAGGATGTGAGGCCTCCGGTCGCGATGAGGTGGGGAACTAGGTCTTTCTCTGTGGTCTCCAAAGGGGATTCAGACATCCTTTCGTCTTGTGAGATGTAGACGAGCCTGCATTCAAGTCACTGCAGGGATATCCGGCCTTATTTCGAGTCAGGGCATCGTGGTGTCCATTCCACTTGAGGCCGCAAACTCAGGGTCCCTCTCACATACCTAGAGCTGAGAGAAGCCTCCTCTTGAGGTGCTTGTGGTAAGGTGGTATTCCTCTGGAGTCGAAGCCAGGGACTAACCTCTCATCTCGAGTTGATTCTTGGTCCACGGAGCTCTTTCATGTTGCTACAGTGACCTCAGTTACCCTCTAGCCTTGAAACAGTCTTCTTGGGGTTTCTCTGGAGTGATACCAAGGAAATCAAGGCTCCTTTCATGTGTGATGTGCAACACGGAGTTGCTCTGCATGCAGTGCAGGGTAATCGGGCCTCATCTCACGGCGAGGGGGAAGTCTCATGGTTTTTCTCGAGTTGCGGCGGGAACCTGGGGTATATTCTCGAGTTACAACGGGGATGGCACTTCCACCCACGTGTTTGTTCAGCGACGTCAGGACTCCTGCCTATTTGCGAGGGACAACTCGGGATTCTCCTCGAGGCTTGGCAGGGCAATTGGGACGCATCTCCAGCTGAGGCGGGAGACCAAGGTTCCCTTTCCACGTGCCACAGGAATCCTGGGACTCCTATCAAGTTTCACGAGGAGTCAGGCATCGTCTCCTTTGGAGGCACTGATCTCCGCGTACCTCTGGAGTTTTCAAAGGATGTGAGGCCTCCAGTCGCGATGAGGTGGGGAACTAGGTCTTTCTCTGTGGTCTCCACAGGGGATTCAGACATCCTTTCGTCTTGGGAGATGCAAGACGAGCCTGCATTCAGGTCACTGCAGGGATATCCGGCCTTATTTCGAGTCAGGGCATCGCGGTGTCCATTCCACTTGAGGCCGCAAAATCAGGGTCCCTCTCACATACCTAGAGCTGAGAGAAGCCTCCGCTTGAGGTGCTTGTGGTAAGGTGGTATTCCTCTGGAGTCGAAGCCAGGGACTAACCTCTCATCTCGAGTTGATTTTTGGTCCATGGAGCTCTTTCGTGTTGCTACAGTGACCTCAGTTTCCCACTAGCCTTGAAACAGTGTTCTTGGGGTTTCTCTGGAGTGCCATCAAGGAAATCAAGGCTCCTTTCATGTGTGATGTGCAACACGGAATTGCTCTGCACGCAGTGCAGGGAAATCGGGCCTCATCTCGCGGTGAGGGGAAAGTCTCATGGTTTTTCTCGAGTTGCGGCGGGAACCTGGGGTATATTCTCGAGTTACGACGGGGATGGCCCTTCCAGACACGTGTTTCTTCAGCGACGTCAGGACTCCTGCCTAGTTGCGAGGGAAAACTCGGGATTCTCCTCGAGGCTTGGCAGGGCAATTGGGATGCCTCTCCAGCTGAGGCGGGAGACCAAGGGTCCCTTTCCATGTGCCACAGGAATCCTGGGACTCCTATCAAGTTTCACTAGGTGTCAGGCATCGTCTCCTTTGGAGGCACTGATCTCCGCGTACCTCTGGAGTTTTCAAAGGATTTGAGGCCTCCGTTCGCGATGAGGTGGGGAACTAGGTCTTTCTCTGTGGTCTCCACAGGTGATTCAGACATCCTTCCATCTTGGGAGATGCAAGACGAGCCTGCATTCAAGTCATTGCAGGGATATCCGGCCTTATTTCGAATCAGGGCATCGCGGTGTCCATTCCACTTGAGGTCGCATACTCAGGGTCCCTCTCACATAGCTAGAGCTGAGAGAAGCCTCCTCTTGAGGTGCTAGTGGTAAGGTGGTATTCCTCTGGAGTCAAAGCCAGGGACTAACCTCTCATCTCGAGTTAATTTGTGGTCCACGGAGCTCTTTCGTGTTGCTACAGTGACCTCAGGATCCCTCTAGCCTTGAAACAGTGTTCTTGGGGTTTCCCTGGAGTGCCACCAAGGAAATCAAGGCTCCTTTCATGTGTGATGTGCAACACGGAATTGCTCTGCACCCAGTGCAGGGGAATCGAGCCTCATCTCGCTGCGAGGGGGAAGTCTCATGGTTTATTTCGAGTTGCAGCGGGAACCTGGGCTATATTATCGAGTTACGATGGGAATGGCCCATCCACCCACGTGTTTGTGCAGCGACGTCAGGACTCCTGCCTAGTTGCGAGGGACAAGTCGGGATTCTCCTCGAGGCTTGGCAGGGCAATTGGGACGCCTCTCCAGCTGAGGCGGGAGACCAAGTGTCCCTTTCCACGTGCCACAGGAATCCTGGGACTCCTATCAAGATTCCCGAGGAGTCAGGCATCGTCTCCTTTGGAGGCACTGATCTCCGCGTACCTCTGGAGTTTTCAAAGGATGTGAGGCCTCCGGTCGCGATGAGGTGGGGAACTAGGTCTTTCTCTGTGGTCTCCACAGGGGATTCAGACATCCTTTCGTCTTGGGAGATGCAAGACGAGCCTGCATTCTAGTCACTGCAAGGATATCCGGCCTTATTTCGAGTCAGGGCATAGCGGTGTCCATTCCCCTTGAGGCTGCTAACTCAGGGTCCCACTCACATATCTAGAGCTGAGAGAAGCCTCCTCTTGAGGTGCTTGTGGTAAGGTGGTATTCCTCTGGAGTCGAAGCCAGGGACTAACCCCTCATCTCGAGTTGATTTTTGGTCCACGAAGCTCTTTCGTGTTGCTACAGTGACCTCAGGATCCCTCTAGCCTTGAAACAGTGTTCTTGGGGTTTCTCTGGAGTGCCATCAAGGAAATCAAGGCTCCTTTCATGTGTGATGTGCAACACGGAATTGCTCTGCACGCAGTGCAGGGGAATCGGGCCTCATCTCGCGGCGAGGGGGAAGTCTTATTGTTTTTCTCGAGTTGTGGCGGCAACCTGGGGTATATTCTCGAGTTACGACGGGGATGGCCCTTCCCCACACGTGTTTGTTCAGCGACGTCAGGACTCCTGCCTAGTTGCGAGGGACAACTCGGGATTCTCCTCGAGGCTTGGCAGGGCAATTGGGACGCCTCTCCAGCTGAGGTGGGAGACCAAGTGTCCCTTTCCATGTGCCACAGGAAACCTGGGACCCCTATCAAGTTTCATGAGGAGTCAGGCATCATTTCCTTTGGAGGCACTGATCTCCGCGTACCTCTGGAGTTTTCAAAGGATGTGAGGCCTCCGGTCGCGATGAGGTGGGGAACTAGGTCTTTCTCTGTGGTCTCCACAGAGGATTCAGACATCCTTTCGTCTTAGGAGATGCAAGACGAGCCTGCATTCAAGTCACTGCAGGGATATTGCTTTATTTCGAGTCAGGATATCGCAGTGTCCATTCCACTTAAGGCCGCAATCTCAGGGTCCCTCTCACATACCTAGAGCTGAGAGAAGCCTCCTCTTGAGGTGCTTGTGCTGAGGTGGTATTCCTCTGGATTCGAAGCCAGGGACTAACCTCTCATCTCGAGTTGATTTTTGGTCCACGGAGCTCTTTCATGTTGCTACAGTGACCTCAGGATCCCTCTAGCCTTAAAACAGTGTTGTTGGGGTTTCTCTGGAGTGCCACCAAGGAAATCAAGGCTCCTTTCATGTGTGATGTGCAACACGGAATTGCTCTGCACGCAGTGCAGGGGAATCGGGCCTCATATCGCGGGGAGGGGGAAGTCTCATGGTTTTTCTCGAGTTGCGGCGGGAACCTGGGGTATATTCTCGAGTTACGACGGGGATGGCCCTTCCACCCACGTGTTTGTTCAGCGACGTCAGGATTCCTGCCTATTTGCGAGGGACAACTCGGGATTCTCTTCGAGGCTTGGCAGGGCAATTGGGACGCCTCTCCAGCTGAGGCGGGAGACCAAGGGTCCCTTTCCATGTGCCACAGGAATCCTGGTACTCCTATCAAGTTTCACGAGGAGTCAGGCATCGTCTCCTTTGGAGGCACTGATCTCCGCGTACCTCTGGAGTTTTCAAAGGATGTGAGGCCTCCGGTCGGGATGAGGTGGGGAACTAGATCTTTCTCTGAGGTCTCCACAGGGGATTCAGACATCCTTTCGTCTTGGGAGATGCAAGACGCGCCTGCATTCAAGTCACTGCAGGGATATCCGGCCTTATTTCGAGTCAGGGCATCGCGGTGTCCATTCCACTTGAGGCCGCAAACTCAGGGTCCCTCTCACATACCTAGAGCTGAGAGAAGCCTCCTCTTGAGGTGCTTGTGGTAAGGTGGTATTCCTCTGGAGTCGAAGCCAGGGACTAACCTCTCATCTAGAGCTGATTTTTGGTCCACGGAGCTCTTTCGTGTTGCTACAGTGACCTAAGGATTCCTCTAGCCTTGAAACAGTGTTCTTGGGTTTTCTCTGGAGTGCCATCAAGGAAATCAAGGCTCCTTTCATGTGTCATGTGCAACACGGAATTGCTCTGCACGCAGTGCAGGGGAATCGGGCGTCATCCCCCAGCGAGGGGGAAGTCTCATGGTTATTGTCCAGTTGCGGCGGGAACCTGGGGTATATTCTCGAGTTACGACGGGGATGGCCCTTCCACACACGTGCTTGTTCAGCGACGTCAGGACTCCTGCCTAGTTGCGAGGGACAACTCGGGATTCTCCTCGAGGCTTGGCAGGGCAATTGGGACGCCTCTCCATCTGAGGCGGTAGACCAAGGGTCCCTTTCCACGTGCCACAGGAATCCTGGGACTCCTATCAAGTTTCACGAGGAGTCAGGCATCGTCTCCTTTGAAGGCACTGATCTCCGCGTACCTCTGGAGTTTTCAAAGGATGTGAGGCCTCCGGTCGCGATGA
The DNA here is from genome assembly GCF_910594005.1 of Cervus elaphus. NCBI lineage: Eukaryota > Metazoa > Chordata > Mammalia > Artiodactyla > Cervidae > Cervus > Cervus elaphus. Next base: position 1,227,426 of record NC_057838.1, read on the forward strand.
AGTTGGGAACTAGGTCTTTCTCTGAGGTCTCCACAGGGGATTCAGACATCCTTTCATCTTGGGAGATGCAAGACGAGCCTGCATTCAAGTCACTGCAGGGATATCCGGCCTTATTTCGCGTCAGGGCATCGCGGTGTCCATTCCACTTGAGGCCGCAAAATCAGGGTCCCTCTCACATACATAGAGCTGAGAGAAGCCTCCTCTTGAGGTGCTTGTGGTAAGGTGGTATTCCTCTGGAGTCCAAGCCAGGGACTAACCTCCCATCTCAAGTTGATTTCTGGTCCACGGAGCTCTTTCGTGTTGCTACAGTGACCTCAGGATCCCTCTAGCCTGGAAACAGTGTTCTTGCGTTTTCTCGAGAGTGCCATCTAGAAAATCAAGGCTCCTTTCATGTGTGATGTGCAACACGGAATTGTTCTGCATGCAGTGCTGGAGAATCGAGCCTCATCTCGCGGCAAGGGGGAAGTCTCATGGTTTTTCTCGAGTTGCGGCGGGAACCTGGGGTATATTCTCGAGTTACAACGGGGATGGCCCTTCCACCCACGTGTTTGTTCAGCGACGTCAGGACTCCTGCCTAGTTGCGAGGGACAACTCGGGATTCTCTTCGAGGCTTGGCAGGGCAATTGGGACGCCTGTACAGTTGACGCGGGAGACCAAGGGTCCCTTTCCACGTGCACAGGAATCCTGGGACTCCTATCAAGTTTCACGAGGAGTCAGGCATCGTCTCCTTTGGAGGCACTGATCTCCGCGTACCTCTGAAGTTTTCAAAGGATGTGAGGCCTCCGGTCGTGATGAGGTGGGGAACTAGGTCTTTCTCTGTGGTCTCCACAGGGGATTCAGACATCCTTTCATCTTGGAAGATGCAAGACGAGCCTGCATTCAAGTGACTGCAGGGATATCCGGCCTTATTTCGAGTCAGGGCATCGCGGTGTCCATTTCACTTGAGGCCGCAAACTCAGGGTCCCTCTCACATACCTAGAGCTGAGAGAAGCCTCCTCTTGAGGTGCTTGTGTTAAGGTGGTATTCCTCTGGAGTCGAAGCCAGGGACTAACCTCTCATCTCGAGTTGATTTTTGGGCCACGGAGCTCTTTCGTGTGGCTACAGTGACCTCAGGATCCCTCTAGCCTTGAAACAGTGTTCTTGGGTTTTCTCGGGAGTGCCATCAAGGAAATCAAGGCTCCTTTCATGTGTGATGTGCAACACGGAATTGCTCTGCACGCAGTGCAGGGGAATTGGGCCTCATCTCGCGGCGAAGGGGAAGTCTCATGGTATTTCTTCAGTTGCGGCGGGAACCTGGGGTATATTCTCGAGTTACGACAGCGATGGCCCTTCCACCCACGTGTTTGTTCAGCGACGTCAGGACACCTGCCTAGTTGTGAGGGACAACACGGGATTTTCCTCGAGGCTTGGCAGGGCAATTGGGATGCCTCTCCAGCTGAGGTGGGAGACCAAGGGTCCCTTTCCACGTGCCACAGGAATCCTGGGACTCCTATCAAGTTTCAAGAGGAGTCAGGCATCGTCTCCTTTGGAGGCACTGATCTCCGCGTACCTCTGAAGATTTCAAAGGATGTGAGGCCTCCGGTCGCGATGAGGTGGGGACTAGGTCTTTCTCTGTGGTCTCCACAGGGGATTCAGACATCCTTTCGTCTTGGGAGATGCAAGACGAGCCTGCATTCAAGTCACTGCAGGGATATCCGGCCTTATTTCGAGTCAGGGCATCGCGGTGTCCATTCCACTTGACACCGCAAACTCAACACATAGGTAGAGCTGAGAGAAGCCTCCTCTTGAGGTGCTTGTGGTAAGGTGGTATTCCTCTGGAGTCGAAGCCAGGGACTAACCTCTCATCTCGAGTTGATTGTTGGTCCACGGAGCTCTTTCGTGTTGCTACAGTGACCTCAGGATCCCGCTAGCCTTGAAACAGTGTTCTTGGGTTTTCTCTGGAGTGCCATCAAGGAAATCAAGGCTCCTTTCATGTGTGATGTGCAACACGGAATTGCTCTGCACGCAGTGCAGGGGAATCGGGCCTCATCTCGCGGCGAGGGGGAAGTCTCATGGTTTTTCTGGAGTTGCGGCGGGAACCTGGGGTATATTCTCGAGTTACGACGGGGATGGCCCTTCCAACCACGTGTTTGTTCAGCGACGGCAGGACTCCTGCCTAATTGCGAGGGACAACTCGGGATTCTCCTCAAGGCTTGGCAGGGCAATTGGGACGCCTCTGCAGCTGAGGCGGGAGACCAAGGGTCCCTTTCCACGTGCACAGGAATCCTGGGACTCCTATCAAGTTTCACGAAGAGTCAGGCATCGTCTCCTTTGGAGGCACTGATCTCCGCGTACCTCTGGAGTTTTCAAAGGATGTGAGGCCTCCGGTCGCGATGAGGTGGGGAACTAGGTCTTTCTCTGTGGTCTCCACAGGGGATTCAGACATCCTTTCGTCTTGGGAGATGCAAGACGAGCCTGCATTCAAGTCACTGCAGGGATATCCGGCCTTATCTCGAGTCAGGGCATCGCGGTGTCCATTCCACTTGAGGCCGCAAACTGAGGGTCCCTCTCACATAGCTAGAGCTGAGAGAAGCCTCCTCTTGAGGTGCTTGTGGTAAGGGGTTATTCCTCTGGAGTCGAAGCCAGGGACTAACCTCCCATCTCGAGTTGATTTCTGGTCCACGGAGCTCTTTCGTGTTGCTACAGTGACCTCAGGATCCCTCTAGCCTTGAAACAGTGTTCTTGGTGTTTCTCTGGAGTGCCATCAAGGAAATCAAGGCTCCTTTCATGTGTGATGTGCAACACGGAATTGCTCTGCACGCAGTGCAGGGGAATCGGTCCTCATCTCGCGGCGAGGGGGAAGTCTCATGGTTTTTCTCGAGTTGCGGCGGGAACCTGGGGTATACTCTCGAGTTACGACGGGGATGGCCCTTCCACCCACGTGTTTGTTCAGCGACGTCAGGACTCTTGCTTAGTTGCGAGGGACATCTCGGGATTCTCCTCGACGCTTGGCAGGGCAATTGGGACGCCTCTCCAGCTGAGGCGGGAGACCAAGGGTCCCTTTCCACGTGCCACAGGAATCCTGGGACTCCTATCAAGTTTCACGAGGAGTCAGGCATCGTCTCCTTTGGAGGCACTGATCTCAACGTACCTCTGGAGTTTTCAAAGGATTTGAGGCCTCCGGTCGCGATGAGGTGGGGAACTAGGTCTTTCTCTGTGGTCTCTACAGGGGATTCAGACATTCTTTCGTCTTGGGAGATGCAAGACGAGCCTGCATTCAAGTCACTGCAGGGATATCCGGCCTTATTTCGCGTCAGGGCATCGCAGTGTCCATTCCACTTGAGGCCGCAAACTCAGAGTGCCTCTCACATACCTAGAGCTGAGAGAAGCCTCCTCTTGAGGTGCTTGTGGTAAGGTGGTATTCCTCTGGAGTCGAAGCCAGGGACTAACCTCTCATCTCGAGTTGATTTTTGGTGCACGGAGCTCTTTCCTGTTGCTACAGTGACCTCAGAATCCCTTTAGCCTTGAAACAGTGTTCTTGGGGTTTCTCTGGAGTGCCATCAAGGAAATCAAGGCTCCTTTCATGTGTGATGTGCAACACGGTATTGCTCTGCACGCAGTGCAGGGGAATCGGGCCTCATCTCGTGGCGAGGGGGAAGTCTCATGGTTTTTCTCGAGTTGCGGCGGGAACCTGGGGTATATTCTCGAGTTACGTCGGGGATGGCCCTTCCACCCACGTGTTTGTTCAGCGACGTCAGGACTCCTGCCTAGTTTCGAGGGACAACTCGGGATTCTCCTCGAGGCTTGGCAGGGCAATTGGGACGCCTCTCCAGCTGAGGCGGGAGACCAAGGGTCCCTTTCCACGTGCCACAGGAATCCTGGGACTCCTATCAAGTTTCACGAGGAGTCAGGCATCGTCTCCTTTGGAGGCCCTGATCTCCGCGTACCTCTGGAGTTTTCAAAGGACGTGAGGCCTCCGGTCGCGATGAGGTGGGGAACTAGGTCTTTTTCTGTGGTCTCCACAGGGGATTCAGACATCCTTTCATTTTGGGGGATGCAAGACGAGCCTGCATTCAAGTCACTGCAGGGATATCCGGCCTTATTTCGAGTCAGGGCATCGCGGTGTCCATTCCACTTGAGACCGCAAACTCAACACATAGGTAGAGCTGAGAGAAGCCTCCTCTTGAGGTGCTTGTGGTAAGGTGGTATTCCTCTGGAGTCGAAGCCAGGGACTAACCTCTCATCTCGAGTGATTGTTGGTCCACGGAGCTCTTTCGTGTTGCTACAGTGACCTCAGGATCCCGCTAGCCTTGAAACAGTGTTCTTGGGTTTTCTCTGGAGTGCCATCAAGGAAATCAAGGCTCCTTTCATGTGTGATGTGCAACACGGAATTGCTCTGCACACAGTGCAGGGGAATCGGGCCTCATCTCGCGGCGAGGGGGAAGTCTCATGGTTTTTCTGGAGTTGCGGCGGGAAATGGGGTATATTCTCGAGTTACGACGGGGATGGCGCTTCCAACCACGTGTTTGTTCAGCGACGGCAGAACTCCTGCCTAATTGCGAGGGACAACTCGGGATTCTCCTCAAGGCTTGGCAGGGCAATTGGGACGCCTCTGCAGCTGAGGCGGGAGACCAAGGGTCCCTTTCCACGTGCACAGGAATCCTGGGACTCCTATCAAGTTTCACGAGGAGTCAGGCATCGTCTCCTTTGGAGGCACTGATCTCCGCGTACCTCTGGAGTTTTCAAAGGATGTGAGGCCTCCGGTCGCGATGAGGTGGGGAACTTGGTCTTTCTCTGTGGTCTCCACAGGGGATTCAGACATCCTTTCGTCTTGGGAGATGCAAGACGAGCCTGCATTCAAGTCACTGCAGGGATATCTGGCCTTATTTCGCGTCAGGTCATCGCAGTGTCCATTCCACTTGAGGCCGCAAACTCAGGGTCCCTCTCACATACCTAGAGCTGAGCGAAGCCTCCTCTTGAGGTGCTTGTGGTAAGGTGGTATTCCTCTGGAGTCGAAGCCAGGGACTAACCTCTCATCTCGAGTTGATTCTTGGTCCACGGAGCTCTTTCGTGTTGCTACAGTGACCTCAGGATCCCTGTAGACGTGAAACAGTGTTCTTGGGGTTTCTCTGGAGTGCCACCAAGGAAATCAAGGCTCCTTTCATGTGTGATGTGCAACACGGAATTGCTCTGCACGCAGTGCAAGGGAATCGGGCCTCATCTCGCGGCGAGGGGGAAGTCTCATGGTTTTTCTGGAGTTGCGGCGGGAAATGGGGTATATTCTCGAGTTAAGATGGGGATGGCCCCTCCAACCACGTGTTTGTTCAGCGACGTCAGGACTCCTTCCTAGTTGCGAGGGACAGCTCGGGATTCTCCTCGAGGCTTGGCAGGGCAATTGGGACGCCTCTCCAGCTGAAGCGGGAGACCAAGGGTCCCTTTTCACGTGCCACAGGAATCCTGGGACTCCTATCAAGTTTCACGAGGAGTCAGGCATCGTCTCCTTTGGAGGCACTGATCTCCGCGTACCTCTGGAGTTTTCAAAGGATGTGAGGCCTCCGGTCGCGATGAGGTGGGGAACTAGGTCTTTCTCTGTGGTCTGCACAGGGGATTTAGACATCCTTTCATCTTGGGAGATGCAAGACGAGCCTGCATTCAAGTCACTGCAGGGATATTCAGCCTTATTTCGCGTCAGGGCATCGCAGTGTCCATTCCACTTGAGGCCGCAAACTCAGGGTAACTCTCACATACCTAGTGCTGAGAGAAGCCTCCTCTTGAGGAGTTTGTGGTAAGGTGGAAGTCCTCTGGAGTCGAAGCCAGGGACTAACCTCTCATCTCTAGTTGATTTTTGGTCCATGGAGATCTTTTGTGTTGCTACAGTGACCTCAGGATCCCTCTAGCCTTGAAACAGTGTTCTTGGGGATTCTCTGGAGTGCCATTAAGGAAATCAAGGCTCCTTTCATGTATGATGTGCAACACGGAATTGCTCTGCACGCAGTGCAGGGGAATCGGGCCTCATCTCGCTGCGAGGGGGAAGTCTCATGGTTTTTCTCGAGTTGCGGCGGAAACCTGGGGTATATTCTCGAGTTACGACGGGGATGGCCCTTCCACCCACGTGTTTGTTCAGCGATGGCAGGACTCCTGCCTAATTGCGAGGGACAACTCGGGATTCTCCTCGAGGCTTGGCAGGGCAATTGGGACGCCTCTGCAGCTGAGGCGGGAGACCAAGGGTCCCTTTCCACGTGCACAGGAATCCTGGGACTCCTATCAAGTTTCACGAGGAGTCAGGCATCGTCTCCTTTGGAGGCACTGATCTCCGCGTTCCTCTGGAGTTTTCAAAGGATGTGAGGCCTCCGGTCGCGATGAGGTGGGGAACTAGGTCTTTCTCTGTGGTCTCCACAGGGGATTCAGACATCCTTTCGTCTTGGGAGATGCAAGACGAGCCTGCATTCAAGTCACTGCAGGGATATCCGGCCTTATTTCGAGTCAGGGCATCGCGGTGTCCATTCCACTTGAGGCCGCAAACTCAGGGTCCCTCTCACATAGCTAGAGCTGAGAGAAGACTCCTCTTGAGGTGCTTGTGGTAAGGTGGTATTCCGCTGGAGTCGAAGCCAGGGACTAACCTCTCATCTCGAGTTGATTTGTCGTCCACGGAGCTCTTTCGTGTTGCTACAGTGACCTCAGGATCCCTCTAGCCTTGAAACAGTGTTCTTGGGTTTTCTCTGGAGTGCCATCAAGGAAATCAAGGCTCCTTTCATGTGTGATGTGCAACACGGAATTGCTCTGCACGCAGTGCAGGGGAATCGGGCCTCATCTCGCGGCGAGGGGGAAGTCTCATGGTTTTTCTCGAGTTGCGGCGGGAACCTGGGGTATATTCTCGAGTTACGACGGGGATGGCGCTTCCAACCACGTGTTTGTTCAGCGACGTCAGGACTCCTGCCTAATTGCGAGGGACAACTCGGGATTCTCCTCAAGGCTTGGCAGGGCAATTGGGACGCCTCTGCAGCTGAGGCGGGAGACCAAGGGTCCCTTTCCACGTGCACAGGAATCCTGGGACTCCTATCAAGTTTCACGAGGAGTCAGGCATCGTCTCCTTTGGAGGCACTGATCTCCGCGTACCTCTGGAGTTTTCAAAGGATGTGAGGCCTCCGGTCGCGATGAGGTGGGGAACTTGGTCTTTCTCTGTGGTCTCCACAGGGGATTCAGACATCCTTTCGTCTTGGGAGATGCAAGACGAGCCTGCATTCAAGTCACTGCAGGGATATCTGGCCTTATTTCGCGTCAGGTCATCGCAGTGTCCATTCCACTTGAGGCCGCAAACTCAGGGTCCCTCTCACATACCTAGAGCTGAGAGAAGCCTCCTCTTGAGGTGCTTGTGGTAAGGTGGTATTCCTCTGGAGTCGAAGCCAGGGACTAACCTCTCATCTCGAGTTGATTCTTGGTCCACGGAGCTCTTTCGTGTTGCTACAGTGACCTCAGGATCCCTGTAGACGTGAAACAGTGTTCTTGGGGTTTCTCTGGAGTGCCACCAAGGAAATCAAGGCTCCTTTCATGTGTGATGTGCAACACGGAATTGCTCTGCACGCAGTGCAAGGGAATCGGGCCTCATCTCGCGGCGAGGGGGAAGTCTCATGGTTTTTCTGGAGTTGCGGCGGGAAATGGGGTATATTCTCGAGTTAAGATGGGGATGGCCCCTCCAACCACGTGTTTGTTCAGCGACGTCAGGACTCCTTCCTAGTTGCGAGGGACAGCTCGGGATTCTCCTCGAGGCTTGGCAGGGCAATTGGGACGCCTCTCCAGCTGAAGCGGGAGACCAAGGGTCCCTTTTCACGTGCCACAGGAATCCTGGGACTCCTATCAAGTTTCACGAGGAGTCAGGCATCGTCTCCTTTGGAGGCACTGATCTCCGCGTACCTCTGGAGTTTTCAAAGGATGTGAGGCCTCCGGTCGCGATGAGGTGGGGAACTAGGTCTTTCTCTGTGGTCTGCACAGGGGATTCAGACATCCTTTCATCTTGGGAGATGCAAGACGAGCCTGCATTCAAGTCACTGCAGGGATATTCAGCCTTATTTCGCGTCAGGGCATCGCAGTGTCCATTCCACTTGAGGCCGCAAACTCAGGGTAACTCTCACATACCTAGTGCTGAGAGAAGCCTCCTCTTGAGGAGTTTGTGGTAAGGTGGAAGTCCTCTGGAGTCGAAGCCAGGGACTAACCTCTCATCTCTAGTTGATTTTTGGTCCATGGAGATCTTTTGTGTTGCTACAGTGACCTCAGGATCCCTCTAGCCTTGAAACAGTGTTCTTGGGGATTCTCTGGAGTGCCATCAAGGAAATCAAGGCTCCTTTCATGTGTGATGTGCTACACGGAATTGCTCTGCACGCAGTGCAGGGAAATCGGGCCTCATCTCGCGGCGAGGGGGAAGTCTCATGGTTTTTCTCGAGTTGCGGCGGAAACCTGGGGTATATTCTCGAGTTACGACGGGGATGGCCCTTCCACCCACGTGTTTGTTCAGCGATGGCAGGACTCCTGCCTAATTGCGAGGGACAACTCGGGATTCTCCTCGAGGCTTGGCAGGGCAATTGGGACGCCTCTGCAGCTGAGGCGGGAGACCAAGGGTCCCTTTCCACGTGCACAGGAATCCTGGGACTCCTATCAAGTTTCACGAGGAGTCAGGCATCGTCTCCTTTGGAGGCACTGATTTCCGCGTTCCTCTGGAGTTTTCAAAGGATGTGAGGCCTCCGGTCGCGATGAGGTGGGGAACTAGGTCTTTCTCTGTGGTCTCCACAGGGGATTCAGACATCCTTTCGTCTTGGGAGATGCAAGACGAGCCTGCATTCAAGTCACTGCAGGGATATCCGGCCTTATTTCGAGTCAGGGCATCGCGGTGTCCATTCCACTTGAGGCCGCAAACTCAGGGTCCCTCTCACATAGCTAGAGCTGAGAGAAGACTCCTCTTGAGGTGCTTGTGGTAAGGTGGTATTCCGCTGGAGTCGAAGCCAGGGACTAACCTCTCATCTCGAGTTGATTTGTCGTCCACGGAGCTCTTTCGTGTTGCTACAGTGACCTCAGGATCCCTCTAGCCTTGAAACAGTGTTCTTGGGTTTTCTCTGGAGTGCCATCAAGGAAATCAAGGCTCCTTTCATGTGTGATGTGCAACACGGAATTGCTCTGCACGCAGTGCAGGGGAATCGGGCCTCATCTCGCGGCGAGGGGGAAGTCTCATGGTTTTTCTCGAGTTGCGTTGGGAACCTGGGGTACATTCTCGAGTTACGACGGGGATGTCTCTTCCAGCCACGTGTTTGTTCAGCGACGTCAGGACTCCTGCCTAGTTGCGAGGGAAAACTCGGGATTCTCCTCGAGGCTTGGCAGGGCAATTGGGACGCCTCTCCAGCTGAGGCGGGAGACCAAGTGTCCCTTTCCACGTGCCACAGGAATCCTGGGACTCCTATCAAGTTTCAGAGGAGTCAGGCATCGTCTCCTTTGGAGGCCCTGATCTCCACGTACCTCTGGAGTTTTCAAAGGATGTGAGGCCTCCGGTCGCGATGAGGTGGGGAACTAGGTCTTTCTCTGTGGTCTCCACAGGGGATTCAGACATCCTTTCGTCTTGTGAGATGCAAGACGAGCCTGCATTCAAGTCACTGCAGGGATATCCGGCCTTATTTCGCGTCAGGGCATAGCGGTCTCCATTCCACTTGAGGCCGCAAACTCAGGGTCCCTCTCACATACATAGAGCTGAGAGAAGCCTCCTCTTGAGGTGCTTGTGGTAAGGTGGTATTCCTCTGGAGTCGAAGCCAGGGACTAACCCCTCATCTCGAGTTCTTTTTTGGTCCACGGAGCTCTTTCGTGTTGCTACAGTGACCTCAGGATCCCTCTAGCCTTGAAACAGTGTTCTTGGGGTTTCTCTGGAGTGCCATCAAGGAAATCAAGGCTCCTTTCATGTGTGATGTGCCACACGGAATTGCTCTGCACGCAGTGCAGGGGAATCTGGCCTCATCTCGCGGCGAGGGGGAAGTCTCATGGTTTGTCTCGAGTTGCGGCGGGAACCTGGGGTATATTCTCGAGTTACCACAGGGATGGCCCTTCCACACACGTGTTTGTTCAGTGACATCAGAACTCCTGCCAAGTTGTGAGGGACAACTCGGGATTCTCCTCGAGGCTTGGCAGGGCAATTGGGACGCCTCTCCAGCTGAGGCGGGAGACCAAGGGTCCCTTTCCACGTGCCACAGGAATCCTGGGACTGCTATCAAGTTTCACGAGGAGTCAGGCATCGTCTCCTTTGGAGGCACTGATCTCCGCGTACCTCTGGAGTTTTCAAAGGATGTGAGGCCTCCGGTCGCGATGAGGTGGGGAACTAGGTCTTTCTCTGTGGTCTCCACAGGGGATTCAGACATCCTTTCGTCTTGGGAGATGCAAGACGAGCCTGCATTCAAGTCACTGCAGAAATATCCGGCCTTATCTCGAGTCAGGGAATCGCGGTGTCCATTCCACTTGAGGCCGCAAACTCAGAGTCCCTCTCACATACCTATAGCTGAGAGAAGCCTCCTCTTGAGGTGCTTGTGGTAAGGTGGTATTCCTCTGGAGTCGAAGCCAGGGACTAACCTCTCATCTCGAGTTGATTTGTCGTCCACGGAGCTCTTTCCTGTTGCTCCAGTGACCTCAGGATCCCTCTAGCCTTGAAACAGTGTTCTTGGGGTTTCTCTGGAGTGCCATCAAGGAAATCAAGGCTCCTTTCATGTGTGATGTGCAACACGGAATTGCTCTGCACGCAGTGCAGGATATGGGGTCTCATTTGGCGGCGAGGGGGAATTCTCATGGTTTTTCTCGAGTTGCGGTGGGAACCTGGGGTATATTCTCGAGTTACGACGGGGATGGCTCTTCCAGCCACGTGTTTGTTCAGCGACGTCAGGACTCCTGCCTAGTTGCGAGGGACAACTCGGGATTCTCCTCGAGGCTTGGCAGGGAAATTGGGACGCCTCTCCAGCTGAGGCGGGAGACCAACGGTCCCTTTCCACGTGCCACAGGAATCCTGGGACTCCTATCAAGTTTCACGAGAAGTCAGGCGTCGTCTCCTTTGGAGGCACTGATCTGCGCGTACCTCTGGAGTTTTCAAAGGATGTGAGGCCTCCGGTTCGCGATGAGGTGGGGAACTAGGTCTTTCTCTGTGGTCTCCACAGGGGATTCAGACATCCTTTCCTCTTGGGAGATGCGAAACGAGCCTGCATTCAAGTCACTGCAGGGATATCCGGCCTTATTTCGAGTCAGGTCATCGCAGTGTCCATTCCACTTGAGGCCGCAAACTCAGGGTCCTTCTCACATACCTAGAGCTGAGAGAAGCCTCCTCTTGAGGTGCTTGTGGTAAGGTGGTATTCCTCTGGAGTCGAAGCCAGGGACTAACCTCTCATCTCGAGTTGATTCTTGGTCCACGGAGCTCTTTCGTGTTGCTACAGTGACCTAAGGATCCCTGTAGACTTGAAACAGGGTTCTTGGGGTTTCTCTGGAGTGCCACCAAGGAAATCAAGGCTCCTTTCATGTGTGATGTGCAACACGGAGTTGCTCTGCACGCAGTGCAAGGGAATCGGGCCTCATCTCGCGGCGAGGGGGAAGTCTCATGGTTTTTCTCGAGTTGCGGTGGGAACCTGGGGTATATTCTCGAGTTATGACGGGGATGGCCCTTCCACCCACGTGTTTCTTCAGCGACGTCAGGACTCCTGCCTAGTTGCGAGGGACAACTCGGGATTCTCCTCGAGGCTTGGCAGGGCAATTGGGACGCCTCTCCAGCTGAGGCGGGAGACCAAGGGTCCCTTTCCACGTGCCACAGGAATCCTGGGACTTCTATCAAGTTTCAGAGGAGTCAGGCATCGTCTCCTTTGGAGGCCCTGATCTCCACGTACCTCTGGAGTTTTCAAAGGATGTGAGGCCTCCGGTCGCGATGAGGTGGGGAACTAGGTCTTTCTCTGTGGTCTCCACAGGGGATTCAGACATCCTTTCGTCTTGTGAGATGCAAGACGAGCCTGCATTCAAGTCACTGCAGGGATATCCGGCCTTATTTCGCGTCAGGGCATAGCGGTCTCCATTCCACTTGAGGCCGCAAACTCAGGGTCCCTCTCACATACATAGAGCTGAGAGAAGCCTCCTCTTGAGGTGCTTGTGGTAAGGTGGTATTCCTCTGGAGTCGAAGCCAGGGACTAACCCCTCATCTCGAGTTCTTTTTTGGTCCACGGAGCTCTTTCGTGTTGCTACAGTGACCTCAGGATCCCTCTAGCCTTGAAACAGTGTTCTTGGGGTTTCTCTGGAGTGCCATCAAGGAAATCAAGGCTCCTTTCATGTGTGATGTGCCACACGGAATTGCTCTGCACGCAGTGCAGGGGAATCTGGCCTCATCTCGCGGCGAGGGGGAAGTCTCATGGTTTGTCTCGAGTTGCGGCGGGAACCTGGGGTATATTCTCGAGTTACCACAGGGATGGCCATTCCACACTCGTGTTTGTTCAGTGACATCAGAACTCCTGCCAAGTTGTGAGGGACAACTCGGGATTCTCCTCGAGGCTTGGCAGGGCAATTGGGACGCCTCTCCAGCTGAGGCGGGAGACCAAGGGTCCCTTTCCACGTGCCACAGGAATCCTGGGACTCCTATCAAGTTTCACGAGGAGTCAGGCATCGTCTCCTTTGGAGGCACTGATCTCCGCGTACCTCTGGAGTTTTCAAAGGATGTGAGGCCTCCGGTCGCGATGAGGTGGGGAACTAGGTCTTTCTCTGTGGTCTCCACAGGGGATTCAGACATCCTTTCGTCTTGGGAGATGCAAGACGAGCCTGCATTCAAGTCACTGCAGAAATATCCGGCCTTATCTCGAGTCAGGGAATCGCGGTGTCCATTCCACTTGAGGCCGCAAACTCAGAGTCCCTCTCACATACCTATAGCTGAGAGAAGCCTCCTCTTGAGGTGCTTGTGGTAAGGTGGTATTCCTCTGGAGTCGAAGCCAGGGACTAACCTCTCATCTCGAGTTGATTTGTCGTCCACGGAGCTCTTTCCTGTTGCTCCAGTGACCTCAGGATCCCTCTAGCCTTGAAACAGTGTTCTTGGGGTTTCTCTGGAGTGCCATCAAGGAAATCAAGGCTCCTTTCATGTGTGATGTGCAACACGGAATTGCTCTGCACGCAGTGCAGGATATGGGGTCTCATTTGGCGGCGAGGGGGAATTCTCATGGTTTTTCTCGAGTTGCGGTGGGAACCTGGGGTATATTCTCGAGTTACGACGGGGATGGCTCTTCCAGCCACGTGTTTGTTCAGCGACGTCAGGACTCCTGCCTAGTTGCGAGGGACAACTCGGGATTCTCCTCGAGGCTTGGCAGGGAAATTGGGACGCCTCTCCAGCTGAGGCGGGAGACCAACGGTCCCTTTCCACGTGCCACAGGAATCCTGGGACTCCTATCAAGTTTCACGAGAAGTCAGGCGTCGTCTCCTTTGGAGGCACTGATCTCCGCGTACCTCTGGAGTTTTCAAAGGATGTGAGGCCTCCGGTTCGCGATGAGGTGGGGAACTAGGTCTTTCTCTGTGGTCTCCACAGGGGATTCAGACATCCTTTCCTCTTGGGAGATGCGAAACGAGCCTGCATTCAAGTCACTGCAGGGATATCCGGCCTTATTTCGAGTCAGGTCATCGCAGTGTCCATTCCACTTGAGGCCGCAAACTCAGGGTCCTTCTCACATACCTAGAGCTGAGAGAAGCCTCCTCTTGAGGTGCTTGTGGTAAGGTGGTATTCCTCTGGAGTCGAAGCCAGGGACTAACCTCTCATCTCGAGTTGATTCTTGGTCCACGGAGCTCTTTCGTGTTGCTACAGTGACCTAAGGATCCCTGTAGACTTGAAACAGGGTTCTTGGGGTTTCTCTGGAGTGCCACCAAGGAAATCAAGGCTCCTTTCATGTGTGATGTGCAACACGGAGTTGCTCTGCACGCAGTGCAAGGGAATCGGGCCTCATCTCGCGGCGAGGGGGAAGTCTCATGGTTTTTCTCGAGTTGCGGTGGGAACCTGGGGTATATTCTCGAGTTATGACGGGGATGGCCCTTCCACCCACGTGTTTCTTCAGCGACGTCAGGACTCCTGCCTAGTTACGAGGGACAACTCGGGATTCTCCTCGAGGCTTGGCAGGGCAATTGGGACGCCTCTCCAGCTGAGGCGGGAGACCAAGGGTCCCTTTCCACGTGCCACAGGAATCCTGGGACTTCTATCAAGTTTCACGAGGAGTCAGGCATCGTCTCCTTTGGAGGCACTGATCTCCGCGTACCTCTGGAGTTTTCAAAGGATGTGAGGCCTCCGGTCGCGATGAGGTGGGGAACTAGGTCTTTCTCTGTTGTCTCCACAGGGGATTCAGACATCCTTTCGTCTTGGGAGATGCAAGACGAGCCTGCATTCAAGTCACTACAGGGATATCCGGCCTTATCTCGAGTCAGGGCATCGCGGTGTCCATTCCACTTGAGGCCGCAAACTCAGGGTCCCTCTCACATAGCTAGAGCTGAGAGAAGCCTCCTCTTGAGGTGCTTGTGGTAAGGTGGTATTCCTCTGGAGTCGAAGCCAGGGACTAACCTCTAATCTCGAGTTGATTTTTGGTCCACGGAGCTCTTTCGTGTTGCTCCAGTGACCTGAGGATCCCTCTAGCCTTGAAACAGTGTTCTTGGGGTTTCTCTGGAGTGCCATCAAGGAAATCAAGGCTCCTTTCATGTGTGATGTGCAACACGGAATTGCTCTGCACGCAGTGCAGGGGAATCGGGCCTCATCTCGCGGCGAGGGGGAAGTCTCATGGTTTTTCTCGAGTTGCGGCGGGAACCTGGGGTATATTCTCGAGTTACGACGGGGATGGCCCTTCCACCCACGTGTTTGTTCAGCGATGTCAGGACTCTTGCCTTGTTGCGACGGACATCTCGGAATTCTCCTCGAGGCTTGGCAGGGCAATTGGGACGCCTATCCAGCTGAGGCGGGAGACCAAGGGTCCCTTTCCACGTGCCACAGGAATGCTGGGACTCCTATCAAGTTTCACGAGGAGTCAGGCATGGTCTCCTTTGGAGGCACTGATGTCCGCGTACCTCTGGAGTTTTCAAAGGATGTGAGGCCTCCGGTCGCGATGAGGTGGAGAACTAGGTCTTTCTCTGTGGCCTCAACAGGGGATTCAGACATCCTTTCGTCTTGGGAGATGCAAGACGAGCCTGCATTCAAGTCACTGCAGGGATATCCGGCCTTATTTCGAGTCAGGGCATCGCGGTGTCCATTCCACTTGAGGCCGCAAACTCAGAGTCCCTCTCACATACCTAGAGCTGAGAGAAGCCTCCTCTTGAGGTGCTTGTGGTAAGGTGGTATTCCTCTGGAGTCGAAGCCAGGGACTAACCTCTCATCTCGAGTTGATTTGTCGTCCACGGAGCTCTTTCCTGTTGCTCCAGTGACCTCAGGATCCCTCAAGCCTTGAAACAGTGTTCTTGGGGTTTCTCTGGAGTGCCATCAAGGAAATCAAGGCTCCTTTCATGTGTGATGTGCAACACGGAATTGCTCTGCACGCAGTGCAGGATATGGGGTCTCATTTGGCGGCGAGGGGGAATTCTCATGGTTTTTCTCGAGTTGCGGTGGGAACCTGGGGTATATTCTCGAGTTACGACGGGGATGGCTCTTCCAGCCACGTGTTTGTTCAGCGACGTCAGGACTCCTGCCTAGTTGCGAGGGACAACTCGGGATTCTCCTCGAGGCTTGGCAGGGCAATTGGGACGCCTCTCCAGCTGAGGCGGAAGACCAAGGGTCCCTTTCCACGTGCCACAGGAATCCTGGGACTCCTATCAAGTTTCACGAGAAGTCAGGCGTCGTCTCCTTTGGAGGCACTGATCTGCGCGTACCTCTGGAGTTTTCAAAGGATGTGAGGCCTCCGGTTCGCGATGAGGTGGGGAACTAGGTCTTTCTCTGTGGTCTCCACAGGGGATTCAGACATCCTTTCCTCTTGGGAGATGCGAAACGAGCCTGCATTCAAGTCACTGCAGGGATATCCGGCCTTATTTCGAGTCAGGTCATCGCAGTGTCCATTCCACTTGAGGCCGCAAACTCAGGGTCCTTCTCACATACCTAGAGCTGAGAGAAGCCTCCTCTTGAGGTGCTTGTGGTAAGGTGGTATTCCTCTGGAGTCGAAGCCAGGGACTAACCTCTCATCTCGAGTTGATTCTTGGTCCACGGAGCTCTTTCGTGTTGCTACAGTGACCTAAGGATCCCTGTAGACTTGAAACAGGGTTCTTGGGGTTTCTCTGGAGTGCCACCAAGGAAATCAAGGCTCCTTTCATGTGTGATGTGCAACACGGAGTTGCTCTGCACGCAGTGCAAGGGAATCGGGCCTCATCTCGCGGCGAGGGGGAAGTCTCATGGTTTTTCTCGAGTTGCGGTGGGAACCTGGGGTATATTCTCGAGTTATGACGGGGATGGCCCTTCCACCCACGTGTTTCTTCAGCGACGTCAGGACTCCTGCCTAGTTGCGAGGGACAACTCGGGATTCTCCTCGAGGCTTGGCAGGGCAATTGGGACGCCTCTCCAGCTGAGGCGGGAGACCAAGGGTCCCTTTCCACGTGCCACAGGAATCCTGGGACTTCTATCAAGTTTCACGAGGAGTCAGGCATCGTCTCCTTTGGAGGCACTGATCTCCGCGTACCTCTGGAGTTTTCAAAGGATGTGAGGCCTCCGGTCGCGATGAGGTGGGGAAATAGGTCTTTCTCTGTTGTCTCCACAGGGGATTCAGACATCCTTTCGTCTTGGGAGATGCAAGACGAGCCTGCATTCAAGTCACTACAGGGATATCCGGCCTTATCTCGAGTCAGGGCATCGCGGTGTCCATTTCACTTGAGGCCGCAAACTCAGGGTCCCTCTCACATAGCTAGAGCTGAGAGAAGCCTCCTCTTGAGGTGCTTGTGGTAAGGTGGTATTCCTCTGGAGTCGAAGCCAGGGACTAACCTCTAATCTCGAGTTGATTTTTGGTCCACGGAGCTCTTTCGTGTTGCTCCAGTGACCTGAGGATCCCTCTAGCCTTGAAACAGTGTTCTTGGGGTTTCTCTGGAGTGCCATCAAGGAAATCAAGGCTCCTTTCATGTGTGATGTGCAACACGGAATTGCTCTGCACGCAGTGCAGGGGAATCGGGCCTCATCTCGCGGCGAGGGGGAAGTCTCATGGTTTTTCTCGAGTTGCGGCGGGAACCTGGGGTATATTCTCGAGTTACGACGGGGATGGCCCTTCCACCCACGTGTTTGTTCAGCGATGTCAGGACTCTTGCCTTGTTGCGACGGACATCTCGGGATTCTCCTCGAGGCTTGGCAGGGCAATTGGGACGCCTATCCAGCTGAGGCGGGAGACCAAGGGTCCCTTTCCAAGTGCCACAGGAATCCTGGGACTCCTATCAAGTTTCACGAGGAGTCAGGCATGGTCTCCTTTGGAGGCACTGATGTCCGCGTACCTCTGGAGTTTTCAAAGGATGTGAGGCCTCCGGTCGCGATGAGGTGGGGAACTAGGTCTTTCTCTGTGGCCTCAACAGGGGATTCAGACATCCTTTCGTCTTGGGAGATGCTAGACGAGCCTGCATTCAAGTCACTGCAGGGATATCCGGCCTTATTTCGAGTCAGGGCATCGCGGTGTCCATTCCACTTGAGGCCGCAAACTCAGGGTCCCTCTCACATACCTAGAGCTGAGAGAAGCCTCCTCTTGAGGTGCTTGTGGTTAGGTGGTATTCCTCTGGTGTCGAAGCCAGGGACTAACCTCTAATCTCGAGTTGATTTTTGGTCCACGGAGCTCTTTCGTGTTGCTTCAGTGACCTCAGGATCCCTCTAGCCTTGAAACAGTGTTCTTGGTGTTTCCCTGGAGTGCCACCAAGGAAATCAAGGCTCCTTTCATGTGTGATGTGCAACACGGAATTGCTCTGCACGCAGTGCAGGGGAATCGGGCCTCATCTCGCGGAGAGGGGGAAGTCTCATGGTTTTTCTCGAGTTGCGGCGGGAACCTGGGGTATATTCTCGGGTTACGACTGGGATTGCCCTTCCACAGAAGTGTTTCTTCAGCGATGTCAGGACTCCTACCTAGTTGCGAGGGACAACTCGGGATTCTCCTCGAGGCTTGGCAGGGCAATTGGGACGCCTCTCCAGCTGAGGCGGGAGACCAAGTGTCCCTTTCCATGTGCCACAGGAATCCTTCGACTCCTATAAAGTTTAACGAGTAATCAGGCATCGTCTCCTTTGGAGGCGTTGATCTCCACGTACCTCTGGAGTTTTCAAAGGATGTGAGGCCTCCAGTCGCGATGAGGTGGGGAACTATGTCTTTCTCTGTGGTCTCCACAGGGGATTCAGACATCCTTTCGTCTTGGGAGATGCAAGACGAGCCTGCATTCAAGTCACTGCAGGGATATCCGGCCTTATTTCGAGTCAGGGCATCGCGGTGTCCATTCCACTTGAGGCCGCAAACTCAGGGTCCCTCTCACATACCTAGAGCTGAGAGAAGACTCCTCTTGAGGTGCTTGTGGTAAGGTGGTATTCCTCTGGAGTCGAAGCCAGGGACTAACCTCTCATCTCGAGTTGATTTTTGGTCCACGGAGCTCTTTCGTGTTGCTACAGTGAACTCAGGATCCCTCTAGCCTTGAAACAGTGTTCTTGGGGTTTCTCTGGAGTGCCACCAAGGAAATCAAGGCTCCTTTCATGTGTGATGTGCAACACGGAATTGCTCTGCACGCAGTGCAGGGGAATCGGGCCTCATCTCTCGGCGAGGGGGAAGTCTCATGGTTTTTCTCGAGGTGCGGCGGGAACCTGGGGTATATTCTCGTGTTACGACGGGGATGGCCCTTCCAACCACGTGTTTGTTCAGCGACGTCAGGACTCCTGCCTAGTTGCAAGGGTCAACTCGGGATTCTCCTAGAGGCTTCGCAGGGCAATTGGGACGCCTCTCCGGGTGAGGCGGGAGACCAAGGGTCCCTTTCCATGTGCACAGGAATTCTGGGACTCCTATCAAGTGTCACGAGGAGTCAGGCATCGTCTCCTTTGGAGGCACTGATCTCCGCATACCTCTGGAGTTTTCAAAGGATGTGAGGCCTCCGGTCGCGATGAGGTGGGGAACTAGGTCTTTCTCTGTGGTCTCCACAGGGGATTCAGACATCCTTTCGTCTTGGGAGATGCAAGACGAGCCTGCATTCAAGTCACTGCAGGGATATCCGGCCTTATGTCGAGCCAGGGCATCACGGTGTCCATTCCACTTGAGGCCGCAAACTCAGGGTCACTCTCACATACCTAGAGCTGAGAGAAGCCTCCTCTTGAGGTGCTTGTGGTAAGGTGGTATTCCTCAAGTCGAAGTTAGGGACTAACCTATCATCTCGAGTTGATTTCTGGTCCACGGAGCTCTTTCATGTTGCTACAGTGACCTCAGGATCCCTCTAGCCTTGAAACAGTGTTCTTGGGGTTTCTCTGGAGTGCCATCAAGGAAATCAAGGCTCCTTTCATGTGTGATGTGCAACACGGAATTGCTCTGCACGCAGTGCAGGGGAATCGGGCCTCATCTCGCGGCGAGGGGGAAGTCTCATGGTTTTTCTCGAGTTGCGGCGGGAACCTGGGGTATATTCTCGAGTTAAGACGGGGATGACCCCTCCACCCACGTGTTTGTTCAGCGACGTCAGGACTCCTGCCTAGTTGCGAGGGACAACTCGGGATTCTCCTCGAGGCTTGGCAGGGCAATGGGATGCCTCTCCAGCTGAGGCGGGAGACCAAGGGTCCCTTTCCATGTGCCACAGGAATCCTGGGACTCCTATCAAGTTTCACGAGGGGTCAGGCATCGTCTCCTTTGGAGGCACTGATCTCCGCGTACCTCTGGAGTTTTCAAAGGATGTGAGGCCTCCGGTCGCGATGAGGTGGGGAACTAGGTCTTTCTCTGTGGTCTCCACAGGGGATTCAGACATCCTTTCGTCTTGGGAGATGCAAGACGAGCCTGCATTCATGTCACTGCAGGGATATCCGGCCTTATTTCGCATCAGGGCATCGCAGTGTCCATTCCACTTGAGGCCGCAAACTCAGGGTCCCTCTCACATACCTAGAGCTGAGAGAAGCCTCCTCTTGAGGTGCTTGTGGTAAGGTGGTATTCCTCTGGAGTCGAAGCCAGGGACTAACCTCTCATCTCGAGTTGATTCTTGGTCCACGGAGCTCTTTCGTGTTGCTACAGTGACCTCAGGATCCCTCTAGCCTTGAAACAGTGTTCTTGGTGTTTCTCTGGAGTGCCATCAAGGAAATCAAGGCTCCTTTCATGTGTGATGTGCAACACGGAATTGCTCTGCACGCAGTGCAGGGGAATCGGGCCTCATCTCTCGGCGAGGGGAAAGTCTCATGTTTTTTCTCAAGTTGCGGCGGGAACCTGGGGTATATTCTCGAGTTAAGACGGGGATGGCCCCTCCACCCACGTGTTTGTTCAGCGACGTCAGGACTCCTGCCTAGTTGCGAGGGACAACTCGGGATTCTCCTCGAGGCTTGGCAGGGCAATTGGGACGCCTCTCCAGCTGAGGCGGGAGACCAAGGGTCCCTTTTCACGTGCCACCGGAATCCTGGGACTCCTATCAAGTTTCACGAGGAGTCAGGCATCGTCTCCTTTGGAGGCACTGATCTCCGTGTACCTCTGGAGTTTTCAAAAGATGTGAGGCCTCCGGTCGCCATGAGATTGGGAAATAGGTCTTTCTCTGTGGTCTCCACTGGGGATTCAGACATCCTTTCTTCTTGGGAGATGCAAGACGAGCCTGCACTCAAGTCACTGCACGGATATCTGGCCTTATTTCGCGTCAGGGCATCGCGGTGTACATTCAACTTGAGGCCGCAAACTCAGGGTCCCTCTCACATACCTAGAGCTGAGAGAAGCCTCCTCTTGAGGTGCTTGTGGTAAGGTGGTATTCCTCAAGTCGAAGTTAGGGACTAACCTATCATCTCGAGTTGATTTCTGGTCCACGGAGCTCTTTCATGTTGCTACAGTGACCTCAGGATCCCTCTAGCCTTGAAACAGTGTTCTTGGGGTTTCTCTGGAGTGCCATCAAGGAAATCAAGGCTCCTTTCATGTGTGATGTGCAATACGGAATTACTCTGCACGCAGTGCAGGGGAATCGGGCCTCATCTCGCGGCGAGGGGGAAGTCTCATGGTTTTTCTCGAGTTGCGGCGGGAACCTGGGGTATATTCTCGAGTAAAGCCGGGGATGGCCCCTCCACCCACGTGTTTGTTCAGCGACGTCAGGACTCCTGCCTAGTTGCGAGGGACAACTCGGGATTCTCCTCGAGGCTTGGTAGCGCAATGGGATGCCTCTCCAGCTGAGGCGGGAGACCAAGGGTCCCTTTCCGTGTGCCACAGGAATCCTGGGACTCCTATCAAGGTTCACGAGGGGTCAGGCATCGTCTCCTTTGGAGGCACTGATCTCCGCGTACCTCTGGAGTTTTCAAAGGATGTGAGGCCTCCGGTCGTGATGAAGTGGGGAACTAGGTCTTTCTCTGTGGTCTCCACAGGGGATTCAGACATCCTTTCGTCTTGGGAGATGCAACACGAGCCTGCATTCAAGTCACTGCAGGGATATCCGGCCTTATTTCGCGTCAGGGCATCGCAGTGTCCATTCCACTTGAGGCCGCAAACTCAGGGTCCCTCTCACATACCTAGAGCTGAGAGAAGCCTCCTCTTGAGGTGCTTGTGGTAAGGTGGTATTCCTCTGGAGTCGAAGCCAGGGACTAACCTCTCATCTCGAGTTGATTCTTGGTCCACGGAGCTCTTTCGTGTTGCTACAGTGACCTCAGGATCCCTCTAGACTTGAAACAGTGTTCTTGGGGTTTCTCTGGAGTGCCATCAAGGAAATCAAGGCTCCTTTCATGTGTGATGTGCAACACGGAATTGCTCTGCACCCAGTGCAGGGGAATCGAGCCTCATCTCGCTGCGAGGGGGAAGTCTCATGGTTTATTTCGAGTTGCAGCGGGAACCTGGGCTATATTATCGAGTTACGATGGGAATGGCCCATCCACCCACGTGTTTGTGCAGCGACGTCAGGACTCCTGCCTAGTTGCGAGGGACAAGTCGGGATTCTCCTCGAGGCTTGGCAGGGCAATTGGGACGCCTCTCCAGCTGAGGCGGGAGACCAAGTGTCCCTTTCCATGTGCCACAGGAATCCTGGGACTCCTATCAAGATTCCCGAGGAGTCAGGCATCGTCTCCTTTGGAGGCACTGATCTCCGCGTACCTCTGGAGTTTTCAAAGGATGTGAGGGCTCCGGTCGCGATGAGGTGGGGAACTAGGTCTTTCTCTGTGGTCTCCACAGGGGATTCAGACATCCTTTCGTCTTGGGAGATGCAAGACGAGCCTGCATTCTAGTCACTGCAAGGATATCCGGCCTTATTTCGAGTCAGGGCATAGCGGTGTCCATTCCCCTTGAGGCTGCTAACTCAGGGTCCCACTCACATATCTAGAGCTGAGAGAAGCCTCCTCTTGAGGTGCTTGTGGTAAGGTGGTATTCCTCTGGAGTCGAAGCCAGGGACTAACCCCTCATCTCGAGTTGATTTTTGGTCCACGAAGCTCTTTCGTGTTGCTACAGTGACCTCAGGATCCCTCTAGCCTTGAAACAGTGTTCTTGGGGTTTCTCTGGAGTGCCATCAAGGAAATCAAGGCTCCTTTCATGTGTGATGTGCAACACGGAATTGCTCTGCACGCAGTGCAGGGGAATCGGGCCTCATCTCGCGGCGAGGGGGAAGTCTCATTGTTTTTCTCGAGTTGTGGCGGCAACCTGGGGTATATTCTCGAGTTACGACGGGGATGGCCCTTCCCCACACGTGTTTGTTCAGCGACGTCAGGACTCCTGCCTAGTTGCGAGGGACAACTCGGGATTCTCCTCGAGGCTTGGCAGGGCAATTGGGACGCCTCTCCAGCTGAGGTGGGAGACCAAGTGTCCCTTTCCATGTGCCACAGGAAACCTGGGACCCCTATCAAGTTTCATGAGGAGTCAGGCATCATTTCCTTTGGAGGCACTGATCTCCGCGTACCTCTGGAGTTTTCAAAGGATGTGAGGCCTCCGGTCGCGATGAGGTGGGGAACTAGGTCTTTCTCTGTGGTCTCCACAGAGGATTCAGACATCCTTTCGTCTTGGGAGATGCAAGACGAGCCTGCATTTATGTCAATGCAGGGTTATCCGGCCTTGTTTCGAGTCAGGGCATTGCGGTGTCCATTCCACTTGAGGCTGCAATCTCAGGATCCCTCTCACATACCTAGAGCTGAGAGAAACCTCCTCTTGAGGTGCTTGTGGTAAGGTGGTATTCCTCTGGAGTCGAAGCCAGGGAATAACCTCTAATCTCTAGTTGATTCTTGGTCCACAGAGCTTTTTCATGTTGCTACAGTGACCTCAGGATCCCTCTAGCCTTGAAACAGTGTTCTTGGGGTTTCTCTGGAGTGCCATCAAGGAAATCAAGGCTCCTTTCATGTGTGATGTGCAACACGGAATTGCTCTGCACGCAGTGCAGGGAAATCGGGCCTCATCTCGCGGCGAGGGGGAAGTCTCATGGCTTTTCTCGAGTTGCGGCGGGAACCTGGGGTATATTCTCGAGTTACGTCGGGGATGGCCCTTCCACCCACGTGTTTGTTCAGCGACTGAAGGACTCCTGCCTAGTTGATAGGGACAACTCGGGATTCTCCTCGAGGCTTGGCAGGGCAATTGGGACGGCTCTCCAGCTGAGGCGGGAGACCAAGGGTCCCTTTCCACGTGCCACAGGAATCCTGGGACTCCTATCAAGTTTCACGAGGAGTCAGGCATCGTCTCCTTTGGAGGCACTGATCTCCGCGTACCTCTGGAGTTTTCAAAGGATGTAAGGCTTCCGGTCGCGATGAGGTGGGGAACTAGGTCTTTCTCTGTGGTCTCCACAGGGGATTCAGACATCCTTTCGTCTTAGGAGATGCAAGACGAGCCTGCATTCAAGTCACTGCAGGGATATCCGGCCTTATTTCGAGTCAGGGCATCGCGGTCTCCATTCCACTTGAGGCCGCAAACTCAGGGTCCCTCTCACATACCTAGAGCTGAGAGAAGCCTCCTCTTGAGGTGCTTGTGGTGAGGTGGTATTCCTCTGGATTCGAAGCCAGGGACTAACCTCTCATCTCGAGTTGATTTTTGGTCCACGGAGCTCTTTCATGTTGCTACAGTGACCTCAGGATCCCTCTAGCCTTAAAACAGTGTTGTTGGGGTTTCTCTGGAGTGCCACCAAGGAAATCAAGGCTCCTTTCATGTGTGATGTGCAACACGGAATTGCTGTGCACGCAGTGCAGGGGAATCGGGCCTCATATCGCGGGGAGGGGGAAGTCTCATGGTTTTTCTCGAGTTGCGGCGGGAACCTGGGGTATATTCTCGAGTTACGACGGGGATGGCCCTTCCACCCACGTGTTTGTTCAGCGACGTCAGGATTCCTGCCTATTTGCGAGGGACAACTCGGGATTCTCTTCGAGGCTTGGCAGGGCAATTGGGACGCCTCTCCAGCTGAGGCGGGAGACCAAGGGTCCCTTTCCATGTGCCACAGGAATCCTGGTACTCCTATCAAGTTTCACGAGGAGTCAGGCATCGTCTCCTTTGGAGGCACTGATCTCCGCGTACCTCTGGAGTTTTCAAAGGATGTGAGGCCTCCGGTCGGGATGAGGTGGGGAACTAGATCTTTCTCTGAGGTCTCCACAGGGGATTCAGACATCCTTTCGTCTTGGGAGATGCAAGACGCGCCTGCATTCAAGTCACTGCAGGGATATCCGGCCTTATTTCGAGTCAGGGCATCGCGGTGTCCATTCCACTTGAGGCCGCAAACTCAGGGTCCCTCTCACATACCTAGAGCTGAGAGAAGCCTCCTCTTGAGGTGCTTGTGGTAAGGTGGTATTCCTCTGGAGTCGAAGCCAGGGACTAACCTCAAATCTCGAATTGATTGTTGGTCCACGGAGCTCTTTCGTGTTGCTACAGTGACCTCAGCATCACTCTAACCTTGAAACAGTGTTCTTCGGGTTTCTCTGGAGTGCCATCAAGGAAATCAAGGCTCCTTTCATGTGTGATGTGCAACACGGAATTGCTCTGCACGCAGTGCAGGGGAATCGGGCCTCATATCGCTGCGAGGGGGAAGTCTCATGGTTTTTCTCGAGTTGCGGCGGGAACCTGGGGTGTATTCTCGAGTTACGACGGGGATGGCCCTTCCAACCACGTGTTTGTTCACCGACCGCAGGACTCCTGCCTAGTTGCGAGGGACAACTCGGGATTCTCCTCGAGGCTTGGCAGGGCAATTGGGACGCCTCTCCAGCTGAGGCGGGAGAACAACGTTCCCTTTCCACGTGCACAGGAATCCTGGGACTCCTATCAAGTTTCACGAGGAGTCAGGCATCCTCTCCTTTGGAGGCACTGATCTCCGCGTACCTCTGGAGTTTTCAGAGGATGTGAGGCCTCCGGTCGCGATGAGGTGGGGAACTAGGTCTTTCTCTGTGGTCTCCACAGGGGATTCAGACATCCTTTCGTCTTGGGAGATGCAAGACGAGCCTGCATTCAAGTCACTGCAGGGATATCCGGACTTATTTCAAGTCAGTGCATCGCGGTGTCCATTCCACTTGAGGCCGCAAAATCAGGGTCCCTCTCACATACCTAGAGCTGAGAGAAGCCTCCACTTGAGGTGCTTGTGGTAAGTTGGTATTCCTCTGGAGTCGAAGCCAGGGACTAACCTCTCATCTAGAGCTGATTTTTGGTCCACGGAGCTCTTTCGTGTTGCTACAGTGACCTAAGGATTCCTCTAGCCTTGAAACAGTGTTCTTGGGTTTTCTCTGGAGTGCCATCAAGGAAATCAAGGCTCCTTTCATGTGTCATGTGCAACACGGAATTGCTCTGCACGCAGTGCAGGGGAATCGGGCGTCATCCCCCGGCGAGGGGGAAGTCTCATGGTTATTGTCCAGTTGCGGCGGGAACCTGGGGTATATTCTCGAGTTACGACGGGGATGGCCCTTCCACACACGTGCTTGTTCAGCGACGTCAGGACTCCTGCCTAGTTGCGAGGGACAACTCGGGATTCTCCTCGAGGCTTGGCAGGGCAATTGGGACGCCTCTCCATCTGAGGCGGTAGACCAAGGGTCCCTTTCCACGTGCCACAGGAATCCTGGGACTCCTATCAAGTTTCACGAGGAGTCAGGCATCGTCTCCTTTGAAGGCACTGATCTCCGCGTACCTCTGGAGTTTTCAAAGGATATGAGGCCTCCGGTCGCGATGAAGTTGGGAACTAGGTCTTTCTCTGAGGTCTCCACAGGGGATTCAGACATCCTTTCATCTTGGGAGATGCAAGACGAGCCAGCATTCAAGTCACTGCAGGGATATCTGGCCTTATTTCGCGTCAGGGCATCGCGGTCTCCATTCCACTTGAGGCCGCAAACTCAGGGTCCCTCTCACATACATAGAGCTGAGAGAAGCCTCCTCTTGAGGTGCTTGTGGTAAGGTGGTATTCCTCTGGAGTCCAAGCCAGGGACTAACCTCCCATCTCAAGTTGATTTCTGGTCCACGGAGCTCTTTCGTGTTGCTACAGTGACCTCAGGATCCCTCTAGCCTTGAAACAGTGTTCTTGGTGTTTCTCTGGAGTGCCATCAAGGAAATCAAGGCTCCTTTCATGTGTGATGTGCAACACGGAATTGCTCTGCACGCAGTGCAGGGGAATCGGTCCTCATCTCGCGGCGAGGGGGAAGTCTCATGGTTTTTCTCGAGTTGCGGCGGGAACCTGGGGTATACTCTCGAGTTACGACGGGGATGGCCCTTCCACCCACGTGTTTGTTCAGCGACGTCAGGACTCTTGCTTAGTTGCGAGGGACATCTCGGGATTCTCCTCGACGCTTGGCAGGGCAATTGGGACGCCTCTCCAGCTGAGGCGGGAGACCAAGGGTCCCTTTCCACGTGCCACAGGAATCCTGGGACTCCTATCAAGTTTCACGAGGAGTCAGGCATCGTCTCCTTTGGAGGCACTGATCTCAACGTACCTCTGGAGTTTTCAAAGGATTTGAGGCCTCCGGTCGCGATGAGGTGGGGAACTAGGTCTTTCTCTGTGGTCTCTACAGGGGATTCAGACATTCTTTCGTCTTGGGAGATGCAAGACGAGCCTGCATTCAAGTCACTGCAGGGATATCCGGCCTTATTTCGCGTCAGGGCATCGCAGTGTCCATTCCACTTGAGGCCGCAAACTCAGAGTGCCTCTCACACACCTAGAGCTGAGAGAAGCCTCCTCTTGAGGTGCTTGTGGTAAGGTGGTATTCCTCTGGAGTCGAAGCCAGGGACTAACCTCTCATCTCGAGTTGATTTTTGGTGCACGGAGCTCTTTCCTGTTGCTACAGTGACCTCAGGATCCCTTTAGCCTTGAAACAGTGTTCTTGGGGTTTCTCTGGAGTGCCATCAAGGAAATCAAGGCTCCTTTCATGTGTGATGTGCAACACGGTATTGCTCTGCACGCAGTGCAGGGGAATCGGGCCTCATCTCGTGGCGAGGGGGAAGTCTCATGGTTTTTCTCGAGTTGCGGCGGGAACCTGGGGTATATTCTCGAGTTACGACGGGGATGGCCCTTCCACCCACGTGTTTGTTCAGCGACGTCAGGACTCCTGCCTAGTTTCGAGGGACAACTCGGGATTCTCCTCGAGGCTTGGCAGGGCAATTGGGACGCCTCTCCAGCTGAGGCGGGAGACCAAGGGTCCCTTTCCACGTGCCACAGGAATCCTGGGACTCCTATCAAGTTTCACGAGGAGTCAGGCATCGTCTCCTTTGGAGGCCCTGATCTCCGCGTACCTCTGGAGTTTTCAAAGGACGTGAGGCCTCCGGTCGCGATGAGGTGGGGAACTAGGTCTTTTTCTGTGGTCTCCACAGGGGATTCAGACATCCTTTCATCTTGGGAGATGCAAGACGAGCCTGCATTCAAGTCACTGCAGGGATATCCGGCCTTATTTCGAGTCAGGGCATCGCGGTGTCCATTCCACTTGAGACCGCAAACTCAACACATAGGTAGAGCTGAGAGAAGCCTCCTCTTGAGGTGCTTGTGGTAAGGTGGTATTCCTCTGGAGTCGAAGCCAGGGACTAACCTCTCATCTCGAGTTGAT
The DNA here is from genome assembly GCF_910594005.1 of Cervus elaphus. Classification (NCBI taxonomy): domain Eukaryota; kingdom Metazoa; phylum Chordata; class Mammalia; order Artiodactyla; family Cervidae; genus Cervus; species Cervus elaphus. The sequence continues at coordinate 1,255,513 of NC_057838.1, forward strand.
TGTTGGTCCACGGAGCTCTTTCGTGTTGCTACAGTGACCTCAGGATCCCGCTAGCCTTGAAACAGTGTTCTTGGGTTTTCTCTGGAGTGCCATCAAGGAAATCAAGGCTCCTTTCATGTGTGATGTGCAACACGGAATTGCTCTGCACACAGTGCAGGGGAATCGGGCCTCATCTCGCGGCGAGGGGGAAGTCTCATGGTTTTTCTGGAGTTGCGGCGGGAAATGGGGTATATTCTCGAGTTACGACGGGGATGGCGCTTCCAACCACGTGTTTGTTCAGCGACGGCAGAACTCCTGCCTAATTGCGAGGGACAACTCGGGATTCTCCTCAAGGCTTGGCAGGGCAATTGGGACGCCTCTGCAGCTGAGGCGGGAGACCAAGGGTCCCTTTCCACGTGCACAGGAATCCTGGGACTCCTATCAAGTTTCACGAGGAGTCAGGCATCGTCTCCTTTGGAGGCACTGATCTCCGCGTACCTCTGGAGTTTTCAAAGGATGTGAGGCCTCCGGTCGCGATGAGGTGGGGAACTTGGTCTTTCTCTGTGGTCTCCACAGGGCTTTCAGACATCCTTTCGTCTTGGGAGATGCAAGACGAGCCTGCATTCAAGTCACTGCAGGGATATCTGGCCTTATTTCGCGTCAGGTCATCGCAGTGTCCATTCCACTTGAGGCCGCAAACTCAGGGTCCCTCTCACATACCTAGAGCTGAGAGAAGCCTCCTCTTGAGGTGCTTGTGGTAAGGTGGTATTCCTCTGGAGTCGAAGCCAGGGACTAACCTCTCATCTCGAGTTGATTCTTGGTCCACGGAGCTCTTTCGTGTTGCTACAGTGACCTCAGGATCCCTGTAGACGTGAAACAGTGTTCTTGGGGTTTCTCTGGAGTGCCACCAAGGAAATCAAGGCTCCTTTCATGTGTGATGTGCAACACGGAATTGCTCTGCACGCAGTGCAAGGGAATCGGGCCTCATCTCGCGGCGAGGGGGAAGTCTCATGGTTTTTCTGGAGTTGCGGCGGGAAATGGGGTATATTCTCGAGTTAAGATGGGGATGGCCCCTCCAACCACGTGTTTGTTCAGCGACGTCAGGACTCCTTCCTAGTTGCGAGGGACAGCTCGGGATTCTCCTCGAGGCTTGGCAGGGCAATTGGGACGCCTCTCCAGCTGAAGCGGGAGACCAAGGGTCCCTTTTCACGTGCCACAGGAATCCTGGGACTCCTATCAAGTTTCACGAGAAATCAGGCATCGTCTCCTTTGGAGGCACTGATCTCCGCGTACCTCTGGAGTTTTCAAAGGATGTGAGGCCTCCGGTCGCGATGAGGTGGGGAACTAGGTCTTTCTCTGTGGTCTGCACAGGGGATTCAGACATCCTTTCATCTTGGGAGATGCAAGACGAGCCTGCATTCAAGTCACTGCAGGGATATCTGGCCTTATTTCGCGTCAGGGCATCGCAGTGTCCATTCCACTTGAGGCCGTAAACTCAGGGTAACTCTCACATACCTAGTGCTGAGAGAAGCCTCCTCTTGAGGAGTTTGTGGTAAGGTGGAAGTCCTCTGGAGTCGAAGCCAGGGACTAACCTCTCATCTCTAGTTGATTTTTGGTCCATGGAGATCTTTTGTGTTGCTACAGTGACCTCAGGATCCCTCTAGCCTTGAAACAGTGTTCTTGGGGATTCTCTGGAGTGCCATTAAGGAAATCAAGGCTCCTTTCATGTATGATGTGCAACACGGAATTGCTCTGCACGCAGTGCAGGGGAATCGGGCCTCATCTCGCGGCGAGGGGGAAGTCTCATGGTTTTTCTCGAGTTGCGGCGGGAACCTGGGGTATATTCTCGAGTTACAACGGGGATGGCCCTTCCACCCACGTGTTTGTTCAGCGATGGCAGGACTCCTGCCTAATTGCGAGGGACAACACGGGATTCTCCTCGAGGCTTGGCAGGGCAATTGGGACGCCTCTGCAGCTGAGGCGGGAGACCAAGGGTCCCTTTCCACGTGCACAGGAATCCTGGGACTCCTATCAAGTTTCACGAGGAGTCAGGCATCGTCTCCTTTGGAGGCACTGATCTCCGCGTACCTCTGGAGTTTTCAAAGGATGTGAGGCCTCCGGTCGCGATGAGGTGGGGAAGTAGGTCTTTCTCTGTGGTCTCCACAGGGGATTCAGACATCCTTTCGTCTTGGGAGATGCAAGACGAGCCTGCATTCAAGTCACTTCAGGGATATCCGGCCTTATTTCGAGTCAGGGCATCGCGGTGTCCATTCCACTTGAGGCCGCAAACTCAGGGTCCCTCTCACATAGCTAGAGCTGAGAGAAGACTCCTCTTGAGGTGCTTGTGGTAAGGTGGTATTCCGCTGGAGTCGAAGCCAGGGACTAACCTCTCATCTCGAGTTGATTTGTCGTCCACGGAGCTCTTTCGTGTTGCTACAGTGACCTCAGGATCCCTCTAGCCTTGAAACAGTGTTCTTGGGTTTTCTCTGGAGTGCCATCAAGGAAATCAAGGCTCCTTTCATGTGTGATGTGCAACACGGAATTGCTCTGCACGCAGTGCAGGGGAATCGGGCCTCATCTCGCGGCGAGGGGGAAGTCTCATGGTTTTTCTCGAGTTGCGGCGGGAACCTGGGGTATATTCTCGAGTTACGACGGGGATGGCTCTTCCAGCCACGTGTTTGTTCAGCGACGTCAGGACTCCTGCCTAGTTGCGAGGGAAAACTCGGGATTCTCCTCGAGGCTTGGCAGGGCAATTGGGACGCCTCTCCAGCTGAGGCGGGAGACCAAGTGTCCCTTTCCACGTGCCACAGGAATCCTGGGACTCCTATCAAGTTTCAGAGGAGTCAGGCATCGTCTCCTTTGGAGGCCCTGATCTCCACGTACCTCTGGAGTTTTCAAAGGATGTGAGGCCTCCGGTCGCGATGAGGTGGGGAACTAGGTCTTTCTCTGTGGTCTCCACAGGGGATTCAGACATCCTTTCGTCTTGTGAGATGCGAGACGAGCCTGCATTCAAGTCACTGCAGGGATATCCGGCCTTATTTCGCGTCAGGGCATAGCGGTCTCCATTCCACTTGAGGCCGCAAACTCAGGGTCCCTCTCACATACATAGAGCTGAGAGAAGCCTCCTCTTGAGGTGCTTGTGGTAAGGTGGTATTCCTCTGGAGTCGAAACCAGGGACTAACCCCTCATCTCGAGTTCTTTTTTGGTCCACGGAGCTCTTTCGTGTTGCTACAGTGACCTCAGGATCCCTCTAGCCTTGAAACAGTGTTCTTGGGGTTTCTCTGGAGTGCCATCAAGGAAATCAAGGCTCCTTTCATGTGTGATGTGCAACACGGAATTGCTCTGCACGCAGTGCAGGGGAATCTGGCCTCATCTCGCGGCGAGGGGGAAGTCTCATGGTTTGTCTCGAGTTGCGGCGGGAACCTGGGGTATATTCTCGAGTTACCACAGGGATGGCCCTTCCACACACGTGTTTGTTCAGTGACATCAGAACTCCTGCCAAGTTGTGAGGGACAACTCGGGATTCTCCTCGAGGCTTGGCAGGGCAATTGGGACGCCTCTCCAGCTGAGGCGGGAGACCAAGGGTCCCTTTCCACGTGCCACAGGAATCCTGGGACTCCTATCAAGTTTCACGAGGAGTCAGGCATCGTCTCCTTTGGAGGCACTGATCTCCGCGTACCTCTGGAGTTTTCAAAGGATGTGAGGCCTCCGGTCGCGATGAGGTGGGGAACTAGGTCTTTCTCTGTGGTCTCCACAGGGGATTCAGACATCCTTTCGTCTTGGGAGATGCAAGACGAGCCTGCATTCAAGTCACTGCAGAAATATCCGGCCTTATCTCGAATCAGGGAATCGCGGTGTCCATTCCACTTGAGGCCGCAAACTCAGAGTCCCTCTCACATACCTAGAGCTGAGAGAAGCCTCCTCTTGAGGTGCTTGTGGTAAGGTGGTATTCCTCTGGAGTCGAAGCCAGGGACTAACCTCTCATCTCGAGTTGATTTGTCGTCCACGGAGCTCTTTCCTGTTGCTCCAGTGACCTCAGGATCCCTCTAGCCTTGAAACAGTGTTCTTGGGGTTTCTCTGGAGTGCCATCAAGGAAATCAAGGCTCCTTTCATGTGTGATGTGCAACACGGAATTGCTCTGCACGCAGTGCAGGATATGGGGTCTCATTTGGCGGCGAGGGGGAATTCTCATGGTTTTTCTCGAGTTGCGGTGGGAACCTGGGGTATATTCTCGAGTTACGACGGGGATGGCTCTTCCAGCCACGTGTTTGTTCAGCGACGTCAGGACTCCTGCCTAGTTGCGAGGGACAACTCGGGATTCTCCTCGAGGCTTGGCAGGGAAATTGGGACGCCTCTCCAGCTGAGGCGGGAGACCAACGGTCCCTTTCCACGTGCCACAGGAATCCTGGGACTCCTATCAAGTTTCACGAGAAGTCAGGCGTCGTCTCCTTTGGAGGCACTGATCTGCGCGTACCTCTGGAGTTTTCAAAGGATGTGAGGCCTCCGGTTCGCGATGAGGTGGGGAACTAGGTCTTTCTCTGTGGTCTCCACAGGGGATTCAGACAGCCTTTCGTCTTGGGAGATGCAAGACGAGCCTGCATTCAAGTCACTGCAGGGATATCCGGCCTTATTTCGAGTCAGGTCATCGCAGTGTCCATTCCACTTGAGGCCGCAAACTCAGTGTCCTTCTCACATACCTAGAGCTGAGAGAAGCCTCCTCTTGAGGTGCTTGTGGTAAGGTGGTATTCCTCTGGAGTCGAAGCCAGGGACTAACCTCTCATCTCGAGTTGATTCTTGGTCCACGGAGCTCTTTCGTGTTGCTATAGTGACCTAAGGATCCCTGTAGACTTGAAACAGGGTTCTTGGGGTTTCTCTGGAGTGCCACCAAGGAAATCAAGGCTCCTTTCATGTGTGATGTGCAACACGGAGTTGCTCTGCACGCAGTGCAAGGGAATCGGGCCTCATCTCGCGGCGAGGGGGAAGTCTCATGGTTTTTCTCGAGTTGCGGTGGGAACCTGGGCTATATTCTCGAGTTATGACGGGGATGGCCCTTCCACCCACGTGTTTCTTCAGCGACGTCAGGACTCCTGCCTAGTTGCGAGGGACAACTCGGGATTCTCCTCGAGGCTTGGCAGGGCAATTGGGACGCCTCTCCAGCTGAGGCGGGAGACCAAGGGTCCCTTTCCACGTGCCACAGGAATCCTGGGACTTCTATCAAGTTTCACGAGGAGTCAGGCATCGTCTCCTTTGGAGGCACTGATCTCCGCGTACCTCTGGAGTTTTCAAAGGATGTGAGGCCTCCGGTCGCGATGAGGTGGGGAACTAGGTCTTTCTCTGTTGTCTCCACAGGGGATTCAGACATCCTTTCGTCTTGGGAGATGCAAGACGAGCCTGCATTCAAGTCACTACAGGGATATCCGGCCTTATCTCGAGTCAGGGCATCGCGGTGTCCATTCCACTTGAGGCCGCAAACTCAGGGTCCCTCTCACATAGCTAGAGCTGAGAGAAGCCTCCTCTTGAGGTGCTTGTGGTAAGGTGGTATTCCTCTGGAGTCGAAGCCAGGGACTAACCTCTAATCTCGAGTTGATTTTTGGTCCACGGAGCTCTTTCGTGTTGCTCCAGTGACCTGAGGATCCCTCTAGCCTTGAAACAGTGTTCTTGGGGTTTCTCTGGAGTGCCATCAAGGAAATCAAGGCTCCTTTCATGTGTGATGTGCAACACGGAATTGCTCTGCACGCAGTGCAGGGGAATCGGGCCTCATCTCGCGGCGAGGGGGAAGTCTCATGGTTTTTCTCGAGTTGCGGCGGGAACCTGGGGTATATTCTCGAGTTACGACGGGGATGGCCCTTCCACCCACGTGTTTGTTCAGCGATGTCAGGACTCTTGCCTTGTTGCGACGGACATCTCGGGATTCTCCTCGAGGCTTGGCAGGGCAATTGGGACGCCTATCCAGCTGAGGCGGGAGACCAAGGGTGCCTTTCCACGTGCCACAGGAATCCTGGGACTCCTATCAAGTTTCACGAGGAGTCAGGCATGGTCTCCTTTGGAGGCACTGATGTCCGCGTACCTCTGGAGTTTTCAAAGGATGTGAGGCCTCCGGTCGCGATGAGGTGGGGAACTAGGTCTTTCTCTGTGGCCTCAACAGGGGATTCAGACATCCTTTCGTCTTGGGAGATGCAAGACGAGCCTGCATTCAAGTCACTGCAGGGATATCCGGCCTTATTTCGAGTCAGGGCATCGCGGTGTCCATTCCACTTGAGGCCGCAAACTCAGGGTCCCTCTCACATACCTAGAGCTGAGAGAAGCCTCCTCTTGAGGTGCTTGTGGTTAGGTGGTATTCCTCTGGTGTCGAAGCCAGGGACTAACCTCTAATCTCGAGTTGATTTTTGGTCCACGGAGCTCTTTCGTGTTGCTACAGTGACCTCAGGATCCCTCTAGCCTTGAAACAGTGTTCTTGGTGTTTCCCTGGAGTGCCACCAAGGAAATCAAGGCTCCTTTCATGTGTGATGTGCAACACGGAATTGCTCTGTACGCAGTGCAGGGGAATCGGGCCTCATCTCGCGGAGAGGGGGAAGTCTCATGGTTTTTCTCGAGTTGCGGCGGGAACCTGGGGTATATTCTCGGGTTACGACTGGGATTGCCCTTCCACAGAAGTGTTTCTTCAGCGATGTCAGGACTCCTACCTAGTTGCGAGGGACAACTCGGGATTCTCCTCGAGGCTTGGCAGGGCAATTGGGACGCCTCTCCAGCTGAGGCGGGAGACCAAGTGTCCCTTTCCATGTGCCACAGGAATCCTTCGACTCCTATAAAGTTTCACGAGTAATCAGGCATCGTCTCCTTTGGAGGCGTTGATCTCCACGTACCTCTGGAGTTTTCAAAGGATGTGAGGCCTCCAGTCGCGATGAGGTGGGGAACTAGGTCTTTCTCTGTGGTCTCCACAGGGGATTCAGACATCCTTTCGTCTTGGGAGATGCAAGACGAGCCTGCATTCAAGTCACTGCAGGGATATCCGGCCTTATGTCGAGCCAGGGCATCACGGTGTCCATTCCACTTGAGGCCGCAAACTCAGGGTCACTCTCACATACCTAGAGCTGAGAGAAGCCTCCTCTTGAGGTGCTTGTGGTAAGGTGGTATTCCTCAAGTCGAAGTTAGGGACTAACCTATCATCTCAAGTTGATTTCTGGTCCACGGAGCTCTTTCATGTTGCTACAGTGACCTCAGGATCCCTCTAGCCTTGAAACAGTGTTCTTGGGGTTTCTCTGGAGTGCCATCAAGGAAATCAAGGCTCCTTTCATGTGTGATGTGCAACACGGAATTGCTCTGCCCGCAGTGCAGGGGAATCGGGCCTCATCTCGCGGCGAGGGGGAAGTCTCATGGTTTTTCTCGAGTTGCGGCGGGAACCTGGGGTATATTCTCGAGTTAAGATGGGGATGACCCCTCCACCCACGTGTTTGTTCAGCGACGTCAGGACTCCTGCCTAGTTGCGAGGGACAACTCGGGATTCTCCTCGAGGCTTGGCAGGGCAATGGGATGCCTCTCCAGCTGAGGCGGGAGACCAAGGGTCCCTTTCCATGTGCCACAGGAATCCTGGGACTCCTATCAAGTTTCACGAGGGGTCAGGCATCGTCTCCTTTGGAGGCACTGATCTCCGCGTACCTCTGGAGTTTTCAAAGGATGTGAGGCCTCCGGTCGCGATGAGGTGGGGAACTAGGTCTTTCTCTGTGGTCTCCACAGGGGATTCAGACATCCTTTCGTCTTGGGAGATGCAAGACGAGCCTGCATTCATGTCACTGTAGGGATATCCGGCCTTATTTCGCATCAGGGCATCGCAGTGTCCATTCCACTTGAGGCCGCAAACTCAGGGTCCCTCTCACATACCTAGAGCTGAGAGAAGCCTCCTCTTGAGGTGCTTGTGGTAAGGTGGTATTCCTCTGGAGTCGAAGCCAGGGACTAACCTCTCATCTCGAGTTGATTCTTGGTCCACGGAGCTCTTTCGTGTTGCTACAGTGACCTCAGGATCCCTCTAGCCTTGAAACAGTGTTCTTGGTGTTTCTCTGGAGTGCCATCAAGGAAATCAAGGCTCCTTTCATGTGTGATGTGCAACACGGAATTGCTCTGCACGCAGTGCAGGGGAATCGGGCCTCATCTCTCGGCGAGGGGAAAGTCTCATGTTTTTTCTCAAGTTGCGGCGGGAACCTGGGGTATATTCTCGAGTTAAGACGGGGATGGCCCCTCCACCCACGTGTTTGTTCAGCGACGTCAGGACTCCTGCCTAGTTGCGAGGGACAACTCGGGATTCTCCTCGAGGCTTGGCAGGGCAATTGGGACGCCTCTCCAGCTGAGGCGGGAGACCAAGGGTCCCTTTTCACGTGCCACCGGAATCCTGGGACTCCTATCAAGTTTCACGAGGAGTCAGGCATCGTCTCCTTTGGAGGCACTGATCTCCGTGTACCTTTGGAGTTTTCAAAAGATGTGAGGCCTCCGGTCGCCATGAGATTGGGAAATAGGTCTTTCTCTGTGGTCTCCACTGGGGATTCAGACATCCTTTCTTCTTGGGAGATGCAAGACGAGCCTGCACTCAAGTCACTGCACGGATATCTGGCCTTATTTCACGTCAGGGCATCGCGGTGTACATTCAACTTGAGGCCGCAAACTCAGGGTCCCTCTCACATACCTAGAGCTGAGAGAAGCCTCCTCTTGAGGTGCTTGTGGTAAGGTGGTATTCCTCAAGTCGAAGTTAGGGACTAACCTATCATCTCGAGTTGATTTCTGGTCCACGGAGCTCTTTCATGTTGCTACAGTGACCTCAGGATCCCTCTAGCCTTGAAACAGTGTTCTTGGGGTTTCTCTGGAGTGCCATCAAGGAAATCAAGGCTCCTTTCATGTGTGATGTGCAACACGGAATTACTCTGCACGCAGTGCAGGGGAATCGGGCCTCATCTCGCGGCGAGGGGGAAGTCTCATGGTTTTTCTCGAGTTGCGGCGGGAACCTGGGGTATATTCTCGAGTAAAGCCGGGGATGGCCCCTCCACCCACGTGTTTGTTCAGCGACGTCAGGACTCCTGCCTAGTTGCGAGGGACAGCTCGGGATTCTCCTCGAGGCTTGGTAGCGCAATGGGATGCCTCTCCAGCTGAGGCGGGAGACCAAGGGTCCCTTTCCGTGTGCCACAGGAATCCTGGGACTCCTATCAAGTTTCACGAGGGGTCAGGCATCGTCTCCTTTGGAGGCACTGATCTCTGCGTACCTCTGGAGTTTTCAAAGGATGTGAGGCCTCCGGTCGTGATGAAGTGGGGAACTAGGTCTTTCTCTGTGGTCTCCACAGGGGATTCAGACATCCTTTCGTCTTGGGAGATGCAACACGAGCCTGCATTCAAGTCACTGCAGGGATATCCGGCCTTATTTCGCGTCAGGGCATCGTAGTGTCCATTCCACTTGAGGCCGCAAACTCAGGGTCCCTCTCACATACCTAGAGCTGAGAGAAGCCTCCTCTTGAGGTGCTTGTGGTAAGGTGGTATTCCTCTGGAGTCGAAGCCAGGGACTAACCTCTCATCTCGAGTTGATTTTTGGTCCACGGAGCTCTTTCGTGTTGCTACAGTGACCTCAGGATCCCTCTAGACTTGAAACAGTGTTCTTGGGGTTTCTCTGGAGTGCCATCAAGGAAATCAAGGCTCCTTTCATGTGTGATGTGCAACACGGAATTGCTCTGCACGAAGTGCAGGGGAATAGGGCCTCATCTCGCGGCGAGGGGAAAGTCTCATGTTTTTTCTCAAGTTGCGGCGGGAACCTGGGGTATATTCTCGAGTTACAACGGGGATGGCCCTTCCACCCACGTGTTTGTTTAGCGACATCAGGACTCCTGCCTAGTTGCGAGGGACAACTCGGGATTCTCCTCGAGGCTTGGCAGGGCAATTGGGACGCCTCTCCAGCTGAGGCGGGAGACCAAGGGTCCCTTTCCATGTGCCACAGGAATCCTGGGACTCCTATCAAGTTTCACGAGGAGTCAGGCATCGTCTCCTTTGGAGGCACTGATCTCCGCGTACCTCTGGAGTTTTCAAAGGATGTGAGGCCTCCGGTCGCGATGAGGTGGGGAACTAGGTCTTTCTCTGTGGTCTCCACAGGGGATTCAGACATCCTTTCGTCTTGGGAGATGCAAGACGAGCCTGCATTCAAGTCACTGCAGGGATATCTGGCCTTATTTCGAGTCAGGGCATCGCGGTGTGCATTCCACTTGAGGCCGCAAACTCAGGGTACCTCTCACATACCTAGAGCTGAGACAAGCCTCCTCTTGAGGTGCTTGTGGTAAGGTGGTATTTCTCTGGAGTCGAAGCCAGGGACAAACCTCTCATTTCGAGTTGATTTTTGGTCCACGGAGCTCATTCGTGTTGCTACAGTGACCTCAGTTACCCTCTAGCCTTGAAACAGTGTTCTTGGGGTTTCTCTGGAGTGCCATCAAGGAAATCAAGGCTCCTTTCATGTGTGATGTGCAACACGGAATTGCTCTGCACGCAGTGCAGGGGAATCGGGCCTCATCTCGCGGCGAGGGGGAAGTCTCATGGTTTTTCTCGAGTTGCGGCGGGAACCTGGGGTATATTCTCGAGTTACGACGGGGATGGCCCTTCCACCCACGTGTTTGTTCAGCGACGTCAGGACTCCTGCCTAGTTGCGAGGGACAGCTCGGGATTCTCCTCGAGGCTTGGCAGGGCAATTGGGACGCCTCTCCAGCTGAGGCGGGAGACCAAGGGTCCCTTTCCACGTGCCACAGGAATCCTGGGACTCCTATCAAGTTTCACGAGGAGTCAGGCATCGTCTCCTTTGGAGGCACTGATCTCCGCGTACCTCTTGTGTTTTCAAAGGATGTGAGGCCTCCGGTCGTGATGAGGTGGGGAACTAGGTCTTTCTCTGTGGTCTCCACAGGGGATTCAGACATCCTTTCGTCTTGGGAGATGCAAGACGAGCCTGCATTCAAGTCACTGCAGGGATATCCGGCCTTATTTCGAGTCAGGGCATCGTGGTGTCCATTCCACTTGAGGCCGCAAACTCAGGGTCCCTCTCACATACCTAGAGCTGAGAGAAGCCTCCTCTTGAGGTGCTTGTGGTAAGGTGGTATTCCTCTGGAGTCGAAGCCAGGGACTAAGCTCTCATCTCGAGTTGATTTGTGGTCCACGGAGCTCTTTCATGTTGCTACAGTGACCTCAGGATCCCTCTAGCCTTGAAACAGTGATCTTGGGGTTTCTCTGGAGTGCCACCAAGGAAATCAAGGCTCCTTTCATGTGTGATGTGCAACACGGAATTGCTCTGTACGCAGTGCAGGGGAATCGGTCCTCATCTCGCGGCGAGGGGGAAGTCTCATGGTTTTTCTCGAGTTGCGGCGGGAATCTGGGGTATATTCTCGAGTTACGACGGGGATGGCCCTTCCACCCACGTGTTTGTTCAGCGACGTCAGGACTCCTGCCTAGTTGCGAGGGACAACTCGGGATTCTCCTCGAGGCTTGGCAGGGCAATTGGGACGCTTCTCCAGCTGAGGTGGGAGACCAAGGGTCCCTTTCCACGTGCCACCGGAATCCTGGGACTCCTATCAAGTTTCACGAGGAGTCAGGCATCGTCTCCTTTGGAGGCACCGATCTCCGCGTACCTCTGGAGTTTTCAAAGGATGTGAGGCCTCCGGTCGCGATGAGGTGGGGAACTAGGTCTTTTTCCGTGGTCTCCACAGGGGATTCAGACATCCTTTCGTCTTGGGAGATGCAAGACGAGCCTGCATTCATGTCACTGCAGGGATATCCGGCCTTATTTCGCGTCAGGGCATCGCAGTGTCCATTCCACTTGAGGCCGCAAACTCAGGGTCCCTCTCACATACCTAGAGCTGAGAGAAGCCTCCTCTTGAGGTGCTTGTGTTAAGGTGGTATTCCTCTGGAGTCGAAGCCCGGGACTAACCTCTCATCTCGAGTTGATTTTTGGTCCACGGAGCTCTTTCGTGTTGCTACAGTGACCTCAGGTTCCCTGTAGCCTTGAAACAGTGTTCTTGGGGTTTCTCTGGAGTGCCACCAAGGAAATCAAGGCTCCTTTCATGTGTGATGTGCAACACGGAATTGCTCTACACGCAGTGCAGGATATCGGGCCTCATTTTGCGGCGAGGGGGAAGTCTCATGGTTTTTCTCGAGTTGCGGTGGGAACCTGGGGTATATTCTCGAGTTATGACGGGGATGGCCCTTCTACCCACGTGTTTGTTCAGCGACGTCAGGACTCCTGCCTAGTTGCGAGGGACAACTCGGGATTCTCCTCGAGGCTTGGCAGGGCAATTGGGATGCCTCTCCATCTGAGGCGGGAGACCAAGGGTCCCTTTCCACGTGCCACAGGAATCCTGGGACTCCTATCAAGTTTCAAGAGGAGTCAGGCATCGTCTCCTTTTGAGGCACTGATCTCCGCGTACCTCTGGAGTTTTCAAAGGATGTGAGGCCTCCGGTCGCGATGAGGTGGGGAACTAGGTCTTTCTCTGTGGTCTCCACAGGGGATTCAGACATCCTTTCGTCTTGGGAGATGCAAGACGAGCCTGCATTCAGGTCACTGCAGGGATATCCGGCCTTATTTCGAGTCAGGGCATCGCGGTGTCCATTCCACTTGAGGCCGCAAAATCAGGGTCCCTCTCACATACCTAGAGCTGAGAGAAGCCTTCTCTTGAGGTGCTTGTGGTAAGGTGGTATTCCTCTGGAGTCGAAGCCAGGGACTAACCTCTCATCTCGAGTTGATTTTTGGTCCATGGAGCTCTTTCGTGTTGCTACAGTGACCTCAGTTTCCCTCTAGCCTTGAAACCGTGTTCTTGGGGTTTCTCTCGAGTGCCATCAAGGAAATCAAGGCTCCTTTCATGTGTGATGTGCAACACGGAATTGCTCTGCACGCAGTGCAGGGGAATCGGGCCTCATCTCGAGGCGAGGGGGAAGTCTCATGGTTTTTCTCGAGTTGCGGCGGGAACCTGGGGTATATTCTCGAGTTACGACGGGGATGGCCCTTCCAGACACGTGTTTCTTCAGCGATGTCAGGACTCCTGCCTAGTTGCGAGGGACAACTCGGGATTCTCCTCGAGGCTTGGCAGGGCAATTGGGATGCCTCTCCAGCTGAGGCGGGAGACCAAGGGTCCCTTTCCATGTGCCACAGGAATCCTGGGACTCCTATCAAGTTTCACTAGGTGTCAGGCATCGTCTCCTTTGGAGGCACTGATCTCCGCGTACCTCTGGAGTTTTCAAAGGATGTGAGGCCTCCGGTCGCGATGAGGTGGGGAACTAGGTCTTTCTCTGTGGTCTCCACAGGGGATTCAGACATCCTTTCATCTTGGGAGATGCAAGACGAGCCTGCATTCAAGTCACTGCAGGGATATCCGGCCTTATTTCGAGTCAGGGCATTGTGGTGTCCATTCCACTTGAGGCCGCAAACTCAGTGTCCCTCTCACATACCTAGAGCTGAGAGAAGCCTCCTCTTGAGGTGCTTGTGGTAAGGTGGTATTTCTCTGGAGCCGAAACCAGGGACTAACCTCTCATCTCGAGTTGATTTTTGGTCCACGGAGCTCATTCGTGTTGCTACAGTGACCTCAAGATTCCTTTAGCCTTGAAACAGTGTTCTTGGGGTTTCTCTGGAGTGCCATCAAGGAAATCAAGGCTCCTTTCATGTGTGATGTGCAACACGGAATTGCTCTGCACGCAGTGCAGGGGAATCCGGACTCATCTGGCGGCGAGGGGGAAGTCTCATGGCTTTTCTCGAGTTGTGGCGGGAACCTGGGGTATATTCTCGAGTTACGACGGGGATGGCCCTTCCACTCACGTGTTTGTTCAGCGACGTCAGGACTCCTGCCTAGTTGCGAGGGACAGCTCGGGATTCTCCTCGAGGCTTGGCAGGGCAATTGGGACGCCTCTCCAGCTGAGGCGGGAGACCAAGGGTCCCTTTCCACGTGCCACAGGAATCCTGGGACTCCTATCAAGTTTCAAGAGGAGTCAGGCATCGTCTCCTTTTGAGGCACTTATCTCCGCGTACCTCTGGAGTTTTCAAAGGATGTGAGGCCTCCGGTCGTGATGAGGTGGGGAACTAGGTCTTTCTCTGTGGTCTCCACAGGGGATTCAGACATCCTTTCGTCTTGTGAGATGTAGACGAGCCTGCATTCAAGTCACTGCAGGGATATCCGGCCTTATTTCGAGTCAGGGCATCGTGGTGTCCATTCCACTTGAGGCCGCAAACTTAGGGTCCCTCTCACATACCTAGAGCTGAGAGAAGCCTCCTCTTGAGGTGCTTGTGGTAAGGTGGTATTCCTCTGGAGTCAAAGCCAGGGACTAACCTCTCATCTCGAGTTGATTCTTGGTCCACGGAGCTCTTTCATGTTGCTACAGTGACCTCAGTTACCCTCTAGCCTTGAAACAGTCTTCTTGGGGTTTCTCTGGAGTGATACCAAGGAAATCAAGGCTCCTTTCATGTGTGATGTGCAACACGGAGTTGCTCTGCATGCAGTGCAGGGTAATCGGGTCTCATCTCACGGCGAGGGGGAAGTCTCATGGTTTTTCTCGAGTTGCGGCGGGAACCTGGGGTATATTCTCGAGTTACAACGGGGATGGCACTTCCACCCACGTGTTTGTTCAGCGACGTCAGGACTCCTGCCTAGTTGCGAGGGACAACTCGGGATTCTCCTCGAGGCTTGGCAGGGCAATTGGGACGCATCTCCAGCTGAGGCGGGAGACCAAGGTTCCCTTTCCACGTGCCACAGGAATCCTGGGACTCCTATCAAGTTTCACGAGGAGTCAGGCATCGTCTCCTTTGGAGGCACTGATCTCCGCGTACCTCTGGAGTTTTCAAAGGATGTGAGGCCTCCAGTCGCGATGAGGTGGGGAGCTAGGTCTTTCTCTGTCGTCTCCACAGGGGATTCAGACATCCTTTCGTCTTGGGAGATGCAAGACGAGCCTGCATTCAGGTCACTGCAGGGATATCCGGCCTTATTTCGAGTCAGGGCATCGCGGTGTCCATTCCACTTGAGGCCGCAAAATCAGGGTCCCTCTCACATACCTAGAGCTGAGAGAAGCCTCCGCTTGAGGTGCTTGTGGTAAGGTGGTATTCCTCTGGAGTCGAAGCCAGGGACTAACCTCTCATCTCGAGTTGATTTTTGGTCCATGGAGCTCTTTCGTGTTGCTACAGTGACCTCAGTTTCCCACTAGCCTTGAAACAGTGTTCTTGGGGTTTCTCTGGAGTGCCATTAAGGAAATCAAGGCTCCTTTCATGTGTGATGTGCAACACGGAATTGCTCTGCACGCAGTGCAGGGAAATCGGGCCTCATCTCGCGGTGAGGGGAAAGTCTCATGGTTTTTCTCGAGTTGCGGCGGGAACCTGGGGTATATTCTCGAGTTACGACGGGGATGGCCCTTCCAGACACGTGTTTCTTCAGCGACGTCAGGACTCCTGCCTAGTTGCGAGGGACAACTCGGGATTCTCCTCGAGGCTTGGCAGGGCAATTGGGATGCCTCTCCAGCTGAGGCGGGAGACCAAGGGTCCCTTTCCATGTGCCACAGGAATCCTGGGACTCCTATCAAGTTTCACTAGGTGTCAGGCATCGTCTCCTTTGGAGGCACTGATCTCCGCTACCTCTGGAGTTTTCAAAGGATGTGAGGCCTCCGTTCGCGATGAGGTGGGGAACTAGGTCTTTCTCTGTGGTCTCCACAGGTGATTCAGACATCCTTCCATCTTGGGAGATGCAAGACGAGCCTGCATTCAAGTCATTGCAGGGATATCCGGCCTTATTTCGAATCAGGGCATCGCGGTGTCCATTCCACTTGAGGTCGCATACTCAGGGTCCCTCTCACATACCTAGAGCTGAGAGAAGCCTCCTCTTGAGGTGCTTGTGGTAAGGTGGTATTCCTCTGGAGTCAAAGCCAGGGACTAACCTCTCATCTCGAGTTAATTTGTGGTCCACGGAGCTCTTTCGTGTTGCTACAGTGACCTCAGGATCCCTCTAGCCTTGAAACAGTGTTCTTGGGGTTTCCCTGGAGTGCCACCAAGGAAATCAAGGCTCCTTTCATGTGTGATGTGCAACACGAAATTGCTCTGCACGCAGTGCAGAAGAAACGGGCTTCATTTCGCGGCGAGGGGGAAGTCTCATGGTTTTTCTCGAGGTGCGGTGGGAACTTGGGGTATATTCTCGAGTTACTTCTGGGATGGCCCTTCCACACAAGTGTTTCTTCAGCGACGTCAGGACTCTTGCCTAGTTGCGAGGGAAAACTCGGGATTCTCCTCGAGGCTTGGCAGGGCAATTGGGACGCCTCTCCAGCTGAGGCGGGAGACCAAGGGTCCCTTTCCATGTGCCACAGAAATCCTGGGACTCCTATAAAGTTTCACGAGGAGTCAGGCATCGTCTTCTTTGGAAGCACTGATCTCCGCGTACCTCTGGAGTTTTCAAAGGATGTGAGGCCTCCGGTCGCCATGAGGTGGGGAACTAGGTCTTTCTCTGTGGTCTCCACAGGGCATTCAGACATCCTTTCATCTTGGGAGATGCAAGACGAGCCTGCATTCAAGTCACTGCAGGGATATCCGGCCTTATTTCGAGTCAGGGCATCGCGGTCTCCATTCCACTTGAGGCCGCAAACTCAGGGTCCCTCTCACATAGCTAGAGCTGAGAGAAGCCTCCTCTTGAGGTGCTTGTGGTAAGGTGGTATTCCTCTGGAGTCGAAGCCAGGGACTAACCTCTCATCTCGAGTTGATTCTTGGTCCTCGGAACTCTTTCTTGTTGCTACAGTGACGTCAGGATCACTCTAGCCTTGAAACAGTGTTCTTGGGGTTTCTCTGGAGTGCCATCAAGGAAATCAAGGTTCCTTTCATGTGTGATGTGCAACACGGAATTGCTCTGCACCCAGTGCAGGGGAATCGAGCCTCATCTCGCTGCGAGGGGGAAGTCTCATGGTTTATTTCGAGTTGCAGCGGGAACCTGGGCTATATTCTCGAGTTATGACGGAGATGGCCCTTCCACCCACGTGTTTGTGCAGCGACGTCAGGACTCCTGCCTAGTTGCGAGGGACAAGTCGGGATTCTCCTCGAGGCTTGGCAGGGCAATTGGGACGCCTCTGCAGCTGAGGCGGGAGACCAAGTGTCCCTTTCCACGTGCCACAGGAATCCTGGGACTCCTATCAAGATTCCCGAGGAGTCAGGCATCGTCTCCTTTGGAGGCACTGATCTCCGCGTACCTCTGGAGTTTTCAAAGGATGTGAGGCCTCCGGTCGCGATGAGGTGGGGAACTAGGTCTTTCTCTGTGGTCTCCACAGGGGATTCAGACATCCTTTCGTCTTGGGAGATGCAAGACGAGCCTGCATTCTAGTCACTGCAAGGATATCCGGCCTTATTTCGAGTCAGGGCATAGCGGTGTCCATTCCCCTTGAGGCTGCTAACTCAGGGTCCCACTCACATATCTAGAGCTGAGAGAAGCCTCCTCTTGAGGTGCTTGTGGTAAGGTGGTATTCCTCTGGAGTCGAAGCCAGGGACTAACCCCTCATCTCGAGTTGATTTTTGGTCCACGAAGCTCTTTCGTGTTACTACAGTGACCTCAGGATCCCTCTAGCCTTGAAACAGTGTTCTTGGGGTTTCTCTGGAGTGCCATCAAGGAAATCAAGGCTCCTTTCATGTGTGATGTGCAACACGGAATTGCTCTGCACGCAGTGCAGGGGAATCGGGCCTCATCTCGCGGCGAGGGGGAAGTCTCATTGTTTTTCTCGAGTTGTGGCGGCAACCTGGGGTATATTCTCGAGTTACGACGGGGATGGCCCTTCCCCACACGTGTTTGTTCAGCGACGTCAGGACTCCTGCCTAGTTGCGAGGGACAACTCGGGATTCTCCTCGAGGCTTGGCAGGGCAATTGGGACGCCTCTCCAGCTGAGGTGGGAGACCAAGTGTCCCTTTCCATGTGCCACAGGAAACCTGGGACCCCTATCAAGTTTCATGAGGAGTCAGGCATCATTTCCTTTGGAGGCACTGATCTCCGCGTACCTCTGGAGTTTTCAAAGGATGTGAGGCCTCCGGTCGCGATGAGGTGGGGAACTAGGTCTTTCTCTGTGGTCTCCACAGAGGATTCAGACATCCTTTCGTCTTGGGAGATGCAAGACGAGCCTGCATTTATGTCAATGCAGGGTTATCCGGCCTTATTTCGAGTCAGGGCATTGCGGTGTCCATTCCACTTGAGGCTGCAATCTCAGGATCCCTCTCACATACCTAGAGCTGAGAGAAACCTCCTCTTGAGGTGCTGGTGGTAAGGTGGTATTCCTCTGGAGTCGAAGCCAGGGAATAACCTCTAATCTCTAGTTGATTCTTGGTCCACAGAGCTTTTTCATGTTGCTACAGTGACCTCAGGATCCCTCTAGCCTTGAAACAGTGTTCTTGGGGTTTCTCTGGAGTGCCATCAAGGAAATCAAGGCTCCTTTCATGTGTGATGTGCAACACGGTATTGCTCTGCACGCAGTACAGGGAAATTGGGCCTCATCTCGCGGCGAGGGGGAAGTCTCATGGTTTTTCTCGAGTTGCGGCGGGAACCTGGGGTATATTCTCGAGTTACGACGGGGATGGCCCTTCCACCCACGTGTTTGTTCAGCGACGTCAGGACTCCTGCCTGGTTGCGAGGGACAACTCGGGATTCTCCTCGAGGCTTGGCAGGGCAATTGGGACGCCTCTCCAGCTGAGGCGGGAGACCAAGGGTCCCTTTCCACGTGCCACAGGAATCCTGGGACTCCTATCAAGTTTCACGAGGAGTCAGGCATCGTCTCCTTTGGAGGCACTGATCTCCGCGTACCTCTGGAGTTTTCAAAGGATGTGAGGCCTCCGTTCGCGATGAGGTGGGGAACTAGGTCTTTCTCTGTGGTCTCCACAGGTGATTCAGACATCCTTCCATCTTGGGAGATGCAAGACGAGCCTGCATTCAAGTCATTGCAGGGATATCCGGCCTTATTTCGAATCAGGGCATCGCGGTGTCCATTCCACTTGAGGTCGCATACTCAGGGTCCCTCTCACATACCTAGAGCTGAGAGAAGCCTCCTCTTGAGGTGCTTGTGGTAAGGTGGTATTCCTCTGGAGTCAAAGCCAGGGACTAACCTCTCATCTCGAGTTAATTTGTGGTCCACGGAGCTCTTTCGTGTTGCTACAGTGACCTCAGGATCCCTCTAGCCTTGAAACAGTGTTCTTGGGGTTTCCCTGGAGTGCCACCAAGGAAATCAAGGCTCCTTTCATGTGTGATGTGCAACACGAAATTGCTCTGCACGCAGTGCAGAAGAAACGGGCTTCATTTCGCGGCGAGGGGGAAGTCTCATGGTTTTTCTCGAGGTGCGGTGGGAACTTGGGGTATATTCTCGAGTTACTTCTGGGATGGCCCTTCCACACAAGTGTTTCTTCAGCGACGTCAGGACTCTTGCCTAGTTGCGAGGGAAAACTCGGGATTCTCCTCGAGGCTTGGCAGGGCAATTGGGACGCCTCTCCAGCTGAGGCGGGAGACCAAGGGTCCCTTTCCATGTGCCACAGAAATCCTGGGACTCCTATAAAGTTTCACGAGGAGTCAGGCATCGTCTCCTTTGGAAGCACTGATCTCCGCGTACCTCTGGAGTTTTCAAAGGATGTGAGGCCTCCGGTCGCCATGAGGTGGGGAACTAGGTCTTTCTCTGTGGTCTCCACTGGGCATTCAGACATCCTTTCATCTTGGGAGATGCAAGACGAGCCTGCATTCAAGTCACTGCAGGGATATCCGGCCTTATTTCGAGTCAGGGCATCGCGGTCTCCATTCCACTTGAGGCCGCAAACTCAGGGTCCCTCTCACATAGCTAGAGCTGAGAGAAGCCTCCTCTTGAGGTGCTTGTGGTAAGGTGGTATTCCTCTGGAGTCGAAGCCAGGGACTAACCTCTCATCTCGAGTTGATTCTTGGTCCTCGGAACTCTTTCTTGTTGCTACAGTGACGTCAGGATCACTCTAGCCTTGAAACAGTGTTCTTGGGGTTTCTCTGGAGTGCCATCAAGGAAATCAAGGTTCCTTTCATGTGTGATGTGCAACACGGAATTGCTCTGCACCCAGTGCAGGGGAATCGAGCCTCATCTCGCTGCGAGGGGGAAGTCTCATGGTTTTTCTCGAGTTGCGGCGGGAACCTGGGGTATATTCTCGAGTTACGACGGGGATGGCCCTTCCACCCACGTGTTTGTTCAGCGACGTCAGGACTCCTGCCTGGTTGCGAGGGACAACTCGGGATTCTCCTCGAGGCTTGGCAGGGCAATTGGGACGCCTCTCCAGCTGAGGCGGGAGACCAAGGGTCCCTTTCCACGTGCCACAGGAATCCTGGGACTCCTATCAAGTTTCACGAGGAGTCAGGCATCGTCTCCTTTGGAGGCACTGATCTCCCCGTACCTCTGGAGTTTTCAAAGGATGTGAGGCCTCCGGTCGCGATGAGGTGGGGAACTAGGTCTTTCTCTGTGGTCTCCACAGGGGATTCAGACATCCTTTCATCTTGGGAGATGCAAGACGAGCCTGCATTCAAGTCACTGCAGGGATATCCGGCCTTATTTCGAGTCAGGGCATCGCGGTGTCCATTCCACTTGAGGCCGCAAACTCAGGGTCCCTCTCACATACCTAGAGCTGAGAGAAGCCTCCTCTTGAGGTGCTTGTGGTAAGGTGGTATTCCTCTGGAGTCGAAGCCAGGGACTAACCTCTCATCTCGAGTTGATTTTTGGTCCACGGAGCTCTTTCGTGTTGCTACAGTGACCTCAGGTTCCCTCTAGCCTTGAAACAGTGTTCTTGGGGTTTCTCTGGAGTGCCATCAAGGAAATCAAGGCTCCTTTCATGTGTGATGTGCAACACGGAATTGCTCTGCACGCAGGGCAGAAGAATCGGGCCTCATTTCGCGGCGAGGGGGAAGTCTCATGGTTTTTCTCGAGGTGCGGTGGGAACTTGGGGTATATTCTCGAGTTACTTCTGGGATGGCCCTTCCACACAAGTGTTTCTTCAGCGACGTCAGGACTCCTGCCTAGTTGCGAGGGACAACTCGGGATTCTCCTCGAGGCTTGGCAGGGCAATTGGGACGCGTCTTCAGCTGAGGTGGGAGACCAAGTGTCCCTTTCCATGTGCCAGAGGAATCCTGGGACTCCTATAAAGTTTCACGAGGAGTCAGGCATCGTCTCCTTTGGAAGCACTGATCTCCGCATACCTCTGGAGTTTTCAAAGGATGTGAGGCCTCCTGTCGCGATGAGGTGGGGAACTAGGTCTTTCTCTGTGGTCTCCACAGGGCATTCAGATATCCTTTCGTCTTGGGAGATGCAAGACGAGCCTGCATTCAAGTCACTGCAGGGATATCCGGCCTTATCTCGAGTCAGGGCATCGCGGTGTCCATTCCACTTGAGGCCGCAAACTCAGGGTCCCTCTCACATAGCTAGAGCTGAGAGAAGCCTCCTCTTGAGGTGCTTGTGGTAAGGTGGTATTCCTCTGGCGTCGAAGCCAGGGACTAACCTCTCATCTCGAGTTGATTTTTGGTCCACGGAGCTCTTTCGTGTTGCTACAGGGACCTCAGGATCCCTCTAGCCTTGAAACAGTGTTCTTGGGGTTTCTCTGGAGTGCCATCAAGGAAATCAAGGCTCCTTTCATGTGTGATGTGCAACACGGAATTGCTCTGCACGCAGTGTAGGGGAATCGGGCCTCATCTCGCGGCGAGGGGGAAGTCTCATGGTTTTTCTCGAGTTGCGGCGGGAACCTGGGCTATATTATCGAGTTACGATGGGGATGGCCCTTCCACACACGTGTTTGTTCAGCGACGTCAGGACTCCTGCCTAGTTGCGAGGGACAACTCGGGATTCTCCTCGAGGCTTGGCAGGGCAATTGGGACGCCTCTCCAGCTGAGGTGGGAGACCAAGGGCCCCTTTCCACGTGCCACAGGAATCCTGGGACTCCTATCAATTTCAAGAGGAGTCAGGCATCGTCTCCTTTGGAGGCACTGATCTCCGCGTACCTCTGGAGTTTTCAAAGGATGTGAGGCCTCCGGTCGCGATGAGGTGGGGATCTAGATCTTTCTCTTTGGTCTCCACAGGGGATTCAGACATCCTTTCATCTTGGCAGATGCAAGACGAGCCTGCATTCAAGTCACTGCAGGGATATCCGGCCTTATTTCGAGTCAGGGCATCGCGGTGTCCATTCCACTTGAGGCCGCAAACTCAGGGTCCCTCTCACATACCTAGAGCTGAGAGAAACCTTCTCTTGAGGTGCTTCTGGTAAGGTGGTATTCCTCTGGAGTAGAAGCCAGGGAATAACCTCTAATCTCTAGTTGATTTTTGGTCCACAGAGCTTTTTCATGTTGCTACATTGACCTCAGGATCCCTCTAGTCTTGAAACAGTGTTCTTGGGGTTTCTCTGGAGTGCCATCAAGGAAATCAAGGCTCCTTTC
Source organism: Cervus elaphus (assembly GCF_910594005.1). NCBI lineage: Eukaryota > Metazoa > Chordata > Mammalia > Artiodactyla > Cervidae > Cervus > Cervus elaphus. The sequence continues at coordinate 1,277,901 of NC_057838.1, forward strand.
ATGTGTGATGTGCAAAACGGTATTGCTCTGCACGCAGTGCAGGGGAATTGGGCCTCATCTCGCGGCGAGGGGGAAGTCTCATGGTTTTTCTCGAGTTGCGGCGGGAACCTGGGGTATATTCTCGAGTTACGACGGGGATGGCCGGATGGCCCTTCCACCCACGTGTTTGTTCAGCGACGTCAGGACTCCTGCCTAGTTGCGAGGAACAACTCGGGATTCTCCTCGAGGCTTGGCAGGGCAATTGGGACGCCTCTCCAGCTGAGGCGGTAGAGCAAGGGTCCCTTTCCACGTGCCACAGGAATCCTGGGACTCCTATCAAGTTTCACGAGGAGTCAGGCATCGTCTCCTTTGGAGGCACTGATCTCCGCGTACCTCTGGAATTTTCAAAGGATGTGAGGCCTCCGGTCGCGATGAGGTGGGGAACTAGGTCTTTCTCTGTGGTCTCCACAGGGGATTCAGACATCCTTTCATCTTGGGAGATGCAAGACGAGCCTGCATTCAAGTCACTGCAGGGATATCCGGCCTTATTTAAGTCAGGGCATCGCGGTGTCCATTCCACTTGAGGCCGCAAACTCAGGGTCCCTCTCACATACCTAGAGCTGAGAGAAGCCTCCTCTTGAGGTGCTTGTGGTAAGGTGGTATTCCTCTGGAGTGGAAGCCAGGGACTAACCTCACATCTCGAGTTGATTTTTGGTCCACGGAGCTCTTTCGTGTTGCTACAGTGACCTCTGGTTCCCTCTAGCCTTGAAACAGTGTTCTTGGGGTTTCTCTGGAGTGCCATCAAGGATATCAAGGCTCCTTTCATGTGTGATGTGCAACACACAATTGCTCTGCACGCAGTGCAGGATATCGGGCCTCATTTTGCGGCGAGGGGGAAGTCTCATGGTTTTTCTCGAGTTGCGGTGGGAACCTGGGGTATATTCTTGAGTTACGACGGGGATGGCCCTTCCACCCACGTGTTTGTTCAGCCACGTCAGGACTCCTGCCTACTTGCGAGGGACAACTCGGGATTCTCCTCGAGGCTTGGCAGGGCAATTGGGACGCCTCTCCAGCTGAGGCGGGAGACCAAAGGTCCCTTTCCACGTGCCACAGGAATCCTGGGACTCCTATCAAGTTTCACGAGGAGTCAGGCATCGTCTCCTTTGGAGGCACTGATCTCCGCATACCTCTGGAGTTTTCAAAGGATGTGAGGCCTCCGGTCGCAATGAGGTGGGGAACTAGGTCTTTCTCTGTGGTCTCCACAGGAGATTCAGACATCCTTTCGTCTTGGGAGATGCAAGACGAGCCTGCATTCAAGTCACTGCATCGATATCTGGCCTTATATAGAGTCAGGGCATCGCAGTGTCCATTCCACTTGAGGCCGCAAACTCAGGGTCCCTCTCACATACTTAGAGCTGAGAGAAGCCTGCTCTTGAGGTGCTTGTGGAAAGGTGCTATTCCTCTGGAGTCGAAGCCAGGGACTAACCTCTCATCTCGAGTTGATTTTTGGTCCATGGAGTTCTTTCGTGTTGCTACAGTGACCTCAGGATCGCTCTAGCCTTGAAACAGTGTTCTTGGGGTTTCTCTGGAGTGTCATCAAGGAAATCAAGGCTCCTTTCATGTTTGATGTGCAACACAGAATTGCTCTGCATGCAGTGCAGGGGAATCGGGCCTCATCTCGCGGCGAGGGGGAAGTCTCATGGTTTTTCTCGAGTTGCGGCGGGAACCTGGGGTATATTCTCGAGTTACGACGGTGATGGCCCTTACACCCACGTGTTTGTTCAGCGACGTCAGGACTCTTGCCTAGTTGCGAGGGACAACTCGGGATTCTCCTCGAGGCTTGGCAGGGCAATTGGGACGCCTCTCCAGCTGAGGCGGGAGACCAAGGGTCCCTTTCCACGTGCCACAGGAATCCTGGGTCTCCTATCAAGTTTCACGAGGAGTCAGGCATCGTCTCCTTTGGAGGCACTGATCTCCGCGTACCTCTGGAGTTTTCATAGGATGTGAGGCTTCCAGTCGCGATGAGGTGGGGAACGAGGTCTTTCTCTGTGGTCTCCACAGGGGATTCAGACATCCTTTCGTCTTGGGAGATGCAAGACGAGCCTGCATTCAAGTCACTCCAGGGATATCCGGCCTTATTTCGAGTCAGGGCATCGCGGTGTCCATTCCACTTGAGGCCGCAAACTCAGGGTCCCTCTCACATACCTAGAGCTGAGAGAAGCCTCCTCTTGAGGTGCTTGTGGTAAGGTGGTATTCCTCTGGAGTCGAAGCCAGGGACTAACCTCTCATCTCGAGTTGATTTTTGGTCCACGGAGCTCTTTCGTGTGGCTACAGTGACCTCAAGATTCCTTTAGCCTTGAAACAGTGTTCTTGGGGTTTCTTTGGAGTGCCTTCAAGGAAATCAAGGCTCCTTTCATGTGTGATGTGCAACACGGAATTGCTCTGCACGCAGTGTAGGGGAATCGGGCCTCATCTCGTGGCGAGGGGAAATTCTCATGGTTTTTCTCGAGTTGCGGCGGGAACCTGGGCTATATTATCGAGTTACGATGGGGATGGCCCTTCCACCCACGTGTTTGTTCAGCGACGTCAGGACTCCTTCCTAGTTGCGAGGGACAACTCGGGATTCTCCTCGAGGCTTGGCAGGGCAATTGGGACGCCTCTCCAGCTGAGGCCGGAGACCAAGTGTCCCTTTCCACGTGCCACAGGAATCCTGGGACTCCTATCAAGTTTCACGAGGAGTCAGGCATCGTCTCCTTTGGAGGCACTGATCTCCGCGTACCTCTGGAGTTTTCAAAGGATGTGAGGCCTCCGGTCGCGATGAGGTGGGGAACTAGGTCTTTCTCTGTGGTCTCCACAGGGGATTCAGACATCCTTTCATCTTGGGAGATGCAAGACGAGGCTGCATTCAAGTCACTGCAGGGATATCCGGCCTTATTTCGAGTCAGGGCATCGCGGTGTCCATTCCACTTGAGGCCGCAAACTCAGGGTCCCTCTCACATACCTAGAGCTGAGAGAAGCCTCCTCTTGAGGTGCTTGTGGTAAGGGGGTATTCCTCTGGCGTCGAAGCCAGGGACTAACCTCTCATCTCGAGTTGATTTTTGGCCACGGAGCTCTTAAGTGTTGCTACAGTGACCTCAGGATCCCTCTAGCCTTGAAACAGTGTTCTTGGGGTTTCTCTGGAGTGCCATCAAGGAAATCAAGCCTCCTTTCATGTGTGATGTGCAACACGGAATTGCTCTGCACACAGTGCAGGGGAATCGGTCCTCATCTCGCGGCGAGGGGGAAGTCTCATGGTTTTCCTCGAGTTGCGGCGGGAACCTGGGGTATATTCTCGAGTTACGAAGGGGATGGCTCTTCCACCCACGTGTTTGTTCAGCGACGTCAGGACTCCTGCCTAGTTGCGAGGGACAACTCGGGATTCTCCTCGAGGCTTGGCAGGGCAATTGGGACACCTCTCCAGCTGAGGCGGGAGACCAAGGGTCCCTTTCCACGTGCCACAGGAATCCTGGGACTCCTATCAAGTTTCACGAGGAGTCAGGCATCGTCTCCTTTGGAGGCACTGATCTCCGCGTACCTCTGGAGTTTTCAAAGGATGTGAGGCCTCCGGTCGCGATGAGGTGGGGAACTAGGTCTTTCTCTGTGGTCTCCACAGGGCATTCAGACATCCTTTCGTCTTGGGAGGTGCAAGACGAGCCTGCATTCAAGTCACTGCAGGGATATCCGGCCTTATTTCGAGTCACGGCATCGCGGTGTCCATTCCACTTGAGGCCGCAAACTCAGGGTCCCTCTCACATACCTAGAGCTGAGAGAAGCCTCCTCTTGAGGTGCTTGTGGTAAGGTGGTATTCCTCTGGAGTCGAAGCCAGGGACTAACCTCTCATCTCGAGTTGATTTTTGGTCCACGGAGCTCTTTCGTGTTGCCACAGTGACCTCAGGATCGCTCTAGCCTTGAAACAGTGTTCTTGGGGTTTCTCTGGAGTGCCATCAAGGAAATCAAGGCTCCTTTCATGTTTGATGTGCAACACGGAATTGCTCTGCACACAGTGCAGGGGAATCGGGCCACATCTCGCGGCGAGGGGGAAGTCTCATGGTTTTTCTCGAGTTGCGGCGGGAACCTGGGGTATATTCTCGAGTTACGACGGGGATGGCCCTTCAACCCACATGTTTGTTCAGCGACGTCAGGACTCCTGCCTAGTTGCGAGGGACAACTCGGGATTCTCCTCGAGGCTTGGCAGGGCAATTGGGACGCCTCTCCAGCTGAGGCGGGAGACCAAGGGTCCCTTTCCACGTGCCACAGGAATCCTGGGACTCCTATCAAGATTCACGAGGAGTCAGGCATCGTCTTCTTTGAAGGCACTGATCTCCGCGTACCTCTGGAGTTTTCAAAGGATGTGAGGCCTCCGGTCGCGATGAGGTGGGGAACTAGGTCTTTCTCTGTGGTCTCCATAGGGCATTCAGATATCCTTTTGTCTTGGGAGGTGCAAGACGAGCCTGCATTCAAGCCACTGCCGGGATATCCGGCCTTATTTCGAGTCACGGCATCGCGGTGTCCATTCCACTTGAGGCCGCAAACTCAGGGTCCCTCGCACATACCTAGAGCTGAGAGAAGCCTCCTCTTGAGGTGCTTGTGGTAAGGTGGTATTCCTCTGGAGTCGAAGCCAGGGACTAACCTCTCTTCTCGAGTTGATTTTTGGGCCACGGAGCTCTTTCGTGTTGCTACATTGACCTCAGGATCCCTCTAGCTTTGAAACAGTGTTCTTGGGGTTTCTCTGGAGTGCCATCAAGGAAATCAAGGCTCCTTTCATGTGTGATGTGCAACACACAATTGCTCTGCACGCAGTGCTGGGGAATCGGGCCTCATCTCACGGCGAAGGGGAAGTCTCATGGTTTTTCTCGAGTAGCGGCGGGAACCTGGGGTATATTCTCGAGTTACGACGGGGATGGCCCTTCCACCCACGTGTTTGTTCAGCGACGTCAGGACTCCTGCCTAGTTGCGAGGGACAACTCGGGATTCTCCTCGAGGCTTGGCAGGGCAATTGGGACGCCTCTCCAGCTGAGGCGGGAGACTAAGTGTCCCTTTACACGTGCCACAGGAATCCTGGGACTCCTAAGAAGTTTCACGAGGAGTCAGGCATCGTCTCCTTTGGACGCACTGATCTCCGCATACCTCTGGAGTTTTCAAAGGATGTGAGGCCTCCTGTCGCGATGAGGTGGGGAACTAGGTCTTTTTCTGTGGTCTCCACAGGGGATTCAGACATCCTTTCGTCTTGGGAGATGCAAGACGAGCCTGCATTCAAGTCACTGCAGGGATATCCGGCCTTATTTCGAGTCAGGTCATCGTCGTGTCCATTCCACTTGAGGCCGCAAACTCAGGGTCCCTCTCACATACTTAGAGCTGAGAGAAGCCTCCTCTTGAGGTGCCTGTGGTAAGGTGGTATTCCTCTGGAGTCGAAGCCAGGGACTAACCTCTGATCTCGAGTTGATTTTTGGTCCATGGAGCTCTTTCGTGTTGCTACAGTGACCTCAGGATCCCTCTAGCCTTGAAACAGTGTTCTTGGGGTTTCTCTGGAGTGCCATCAAGGAAATCAAGGCTCCTTTCATGTTTGATGTGCAACACGGAATTGCTCTGCATGCAGTGCAGGGGAATCGGGCCTCATCTCGCGGCGAGGGGGAAGCCTCATGGTTTTTCTCGAGTTGCGGCGGGAACCTGGGGTATATTCTCGAGTTACGACGGGGATGGCCCTTACACCCTCGTGTTTGTTCAGCGACGTCAGGACTCCTGCCTAGTTGCGAGGGACAACTCGGGATTCTCCTCGAGGCTTGCCAGGGAAATTGGGACGCCTCTCCAGCTGAGGTGGGAGACCAAGGGTCCCTTTCCACGTGCCATAGGAATCCTGGGACTCCTATCAAGTTTCACGAGGAGTCAGGCATCGTCTCCTTTGGAGGCACTGATCTCCGCGTACCTCTGGAGTTTTCATAGGATGTGAGGCCTCCGGTCGCGATGAGGTGGGGAACTAGGTCTTTCTCTGTGGTCTCCACAGGGGATTCAGACATGCTTTCGTCTTGCGAGATGCAAGACGAGCCTGCATTCAAGTCACTTCAGGGATATCCGGCCTTATTTCGAGTCAGGGCATCGCGGTGTCCATTCCACTTGAGGCCGCAAACTCAGGGTCCCTCTCACATACCTAGAGCTGAGAGAAGCCTCCTCTTGAGGTGCTTGTGGTAAGGTGGTATTCCTCTGGAGTCGAAGCCAGGGACTAACCTCTCTTCTCGAGTTGATTTTTGGGCCACGGAGCTCTTTCGTGTTGCTACATTGACCTCAGGATCCCTCTAGCCTTGAAACAGTGTTCTTGGGGTTTCTCTGGAGTGCCATCAAGGAAATCAAGGCTCCTTTCATGTGTGATGTGCAACACGGAATTGCTCTGCACACAGTGCAGGGGAATCGGTCCTCATCTCGCGGCGAGGGGGAAGTCTCATGGTTTTTCTCGAGTTGCGGCGGGAACCTGGGGTATATTCTCGAGTTACGACGGGGATGGCTCTTCCACCCACGTGTTTGTTCAGCGACGTCAGGACTCCTGCCTAGTTGCGAGGGACAACTCGGGATTCTCCTCGAGGCTTGGCAGGGCAATTGGGACGCCTCTCCAGCTGAGGCGGGAGACCAAGGGTCCCTTTCCACGTGCCACAGAAATCCTTGGACTCCTATCAAGTTTCAGGAGGTGTCAGGCATTGTCTCCTTTGGAGGCACTGATCTCCGCGTACCTCTGGAGTTTTCAAAGGATGTGAGGCCTCCGGTCGCGATGAGGTGGGGAACTAGGTCTTTCTCTGTGGTCTCCACAGGGCATTCAGACATCCTTTCGTCTTGGAAGGTGCAAGACGAGCCTGCATTCAAGTCACTGCCGGGATATCCGGCCTTATTTCGAGTCACGGCATCGCGGTGTCCATTCAACTTGAGGCCGCAAACTCAGGGTCCCTCTCACATACCTAGAGCTGAGAGAAGCCTCCTCTTGAGGTGCTTGTGGTAAGGTGGTATTCCTCTGGAGTCGAAGCCAGGGACTAACCTCTCTTCTCGAGTTGATTTTTGGTTCACGGAGCTCTTTCGTGTTGCTACAGTGACCTCAGGATCGCTCTAGCCTTGAAACAGTGTTCTTGGGGTTTCTCTGGAGTGCCATCAAGGAAATCAAGGCTCCTTTCATGTTTGATGTGAAACACGGAATTGCTCTGCACACAGTGCAGGGGAATCGTGCCGCATCTCGCGGCGAGGGGGAAGTGTCATGGTTTTTCTCGAGTTGCGGCGGGAACCTGGGGTATATTCTCGAGTTACGACGGGGATGGCCCTTCCACCCACGTGTTTGTTCAGCGACGTCAGGACTCCTGCCTAGTTGCGAGGGACAACTCGGGATTCTCCTCGAGGCTTGGCAGGGCAATTGGGACGCCTCTCCAGCTGAGGCGGGAGACCAAGGGTCCCTTTCCACGTGCCACAGGAATCCTGGGACTCCTATCAAGTTTCACGAGGAGTCAGGCATCGTCTCCTTTGGAGGCACTGATCTCCGCGTACCTCTGGAGTTTTCAAAGGATGTGAGGCCTCCGGTCGCGATGAGGTGGGGAACTAGGTCTTTCTCTGTGGTCTCCACAGGGGATTCAGACAGCCTTTCTTCTTGGGAGATGCAAGACGAGCCTGCATTCAAGTCACTGCAGGGATATCCGGCCTTATTTCGAGTCAGGGCATCGCGGTGTCCTTTCCACTTGAGGCCGCAAACTCAGGGTCCCTCTCACATACCTAGAGCTGAGAGAAGCCTCCTCTTGAAGTGCTTGTGGTAAGGTGGTATTCCTCTGGAGTCGAAGCCAGGGATTAACCTCTCTTCTCGAGTTGATTTTTGGGCCACGGAGCTCTTTCGTGTTGCTACATTGACCTCAGGATCCCTCTAGCTTTGAAACAGTGTTCTTGGGGTTTCTCTGGAGTGCCATCAAGGAAATCAAGTCTCCTTTCATGTGTGATGTGCAACACACAATTGCTCTGCACGCAGTGCAGGGGAATCGGGCCTCATTTCGCGGCGAAGTGGAAGTCTCATGGTTTTTCTCGAGTTGCGGCGGGAACCTGGAGTATATTCTCGAGTTACGCCGGGGATGGCCCTTACACCCACGTGCTTGTTCAGCGACGTTAGGACTCCTGCCTAGTTGCGAGGGACAACTCGGGATTCCCCTCGAGGCTTGGCAGGGCAATTGGGACGCCTCTCCATCTGAGGCGGGAGACCAAGTGTCCCTTTCCACGTGCCACAGGAATCCTGGGACTCCTATCAAATTTCACGAGGAGTCAGGCATCGTCTCCTTTGGAGGCACTGATCTCCGCGTACCTCTGGAGTTTTCAAACCATGTGAGGCCTCCGGTCGCGATGAGGTGGGGAACTAGGTCCTTCTCTGTGGTCTCCACTGGGGATTCAGACAGCCTTTCGTCTTGGGAGATGCAAGACGAGCCTGCATTCAAGTCACTGCAGGGATATCCGGCCTTATTTCGAGTCAGGGCATCGCGGTGTCCATTCCACTTGAGGCCGCAAACTCAGGGTCCCTCTCACATACCTAGAGCTGAGAGAAGCCTCCTCTTGAGGTGCTTGTGGTAAGGTGGTATTCCTCTGGAGTCGAAGCCAGGGACTAACCTCTCATCTCGAGTTGATTTTTGGTCCATGGAGCTCTTTCATGTTGCTACAGTGACCTCAGGATCGCTCTAGCTTTGAAACAGTGTTCTTGGGGTTTCTCTGGAGTGCCATCAAGGAAATCAAGGCTCCTTTCATGTTTGATGTGCAACACGGAATTGCTCTGCACACAGTGCAGGGGAATCGGGCCTGATCTCACGGCGAGGGGGAAGTCTCAGGGTTTTTCTCGAGTTGCGGCGGGAACCTGGGGTATATTCTCGAGTTACGACGGGGATGGCCCTTCCACCCACGTGTTTGTTCAGCGACGTCAGGACTCCTGCCTAGTTGCGAGGGACAACTCGGGATTCTCCTCGAGGCTTGGCAGGGCAATTGGGACGCCTCTCCAGCTGAGGCGGGAGACCAAGGGTCCCTTTCCACGTGCCACAGGAATCCTGGGACTCCTATCAAGTTTCACGAGGAGTCAGGCATCGTCTCCTTTGGAGGCACTGATCTCCGCGTACCTCTGGAGTTTTCAAAGGATGTGAGGCCTCCGGTCGCGATGAGGTGGGGAACTAGGTCTTTCTCTGTGGTCTCCACAGGGGATTCAGACAGCCTTTCTTCTTGGGAGATGCAAGACGAGCCTGCATTCAAGTCACTGCAGGGATATCCGGCCTTATTTCGAGTCAGGGCATCGCGGTGTCCATTCCACTTGAGGCCGCAAACTCAGGGTCCCTCTCACATACCTAGAGCTGAGAGAAGCCTCCTCTTGAGGTGCTTGTGGTAAGGTGGTATTCCTCTGGAGTCGAAGCCAGGGACTAACCTCTCTTCTCGAGTTGATTTTTGGGCCACGGAGCTCTTTCGTGTTGCTACAGTGACCTCAGGATCCCTCTAGCCTTGAAACAGTGTTCTTGGGGTTTCTCTGGAGTGCCATCAAGGAAATCAAGGCTCCTTTCATGTGTGATGTGCAACACGGAATTGCTCTGCACACAGTGCAGGGGAATCGGTCCTCATCTCGCGGCGAGGGGGAAGTCTCATGGTTTTTCTCGAGTTGCGGCGGGAACCTGGGGTATATTCTCGAGTTACGACGGGGATGGCTCTTCCACCCACGTGTTTGTTCAGCGACGTCAGGACTCCTGCCTAGTTGCGAGGGACAACTCGGGATTCTCCTCGAGGCTTGGCAGGGCAATTGGGACGCCTCTCCAGCTGAGGCGGGAGACCAAGGGTCCCTTTCCACGTGCCACAGAAATCCTTGGACTCCTATCAAGTTTCACGAGGTGTCAGGCATTGTCTCCTTTGGAGGCACTGATCTCCGCGTACCTCTGGAGTTTTCAAAGGATGTGAGGCCTCCGGTCGCGATGAGGTGGGGAACTAGGTCTTTCTCTGTGGTCTCCACAGGGCATTCAGACATCCTTTCGTCTTGGAAGGTGCAAGACGAGCCTGCATTCAAGTCACTGCCGGGATATCCGGCCTTATTTCGAGTCACGGCATCGCGGTGTCCATTCCACTTGAGGCCGCAAACTCAGGGTCCCCCTCACATACCTAGAGCTGAGAGAAGCCTCCTCTTGAGGTGCTTGTGGTAAGGTGGTATTCCTCTGGAGTCGAAGCCAGGGACTAACCTCTCTTCTCGAGTTGATTTTTGGTCCACGGAGCTCTTTCGTGTTGCTACAGTGACCTCAGGATCGCTCTAGCCTTGAAACAGTGTTCTTAGGGTTTCTCTGGAGTGCCATCAAGGAAATCAAGGCTCCTTTCATGTTTGATGTGCAACACGGAATTGCTCTGCACACAGTGCAGGGGAATCGTGCCGCATCTCGCGGCGAGGGGGAAGTCTCATGGTTTTTCTCGAGTTGCGGCGGGAACCTGGGGTATATTCTCGAGTTACGACGGGGATGGCCCTTCCACCCACGTGTTTGTTCAGCGACGTCAGGACTCCTGCCTAGTTGCGAGGGACAACTCGGGATTCTCCTCGAGGCTTGGCAGGGCAATTGGGACGCCTCTCCAGCTGAGGCGGGAGACCAAGGGTCCCTTTCCACGTGCCACAGGAATCCTGGGACTCCTATCAAGTTTCACGAGGAGTCAGGCATCGTCTCCTTTGGAGGCACTGATCTCCGCGTACCTCTGGAGTTTTCAAAGGATGTGAGGCCTCCGGTCGCGATGAGGTGGGGAACTAGGTCTTTCTCTGTGGTCTCCACAGGGGATTCAGACAGCCTTTCTTCTTGGGAGATGCAAGACGAGCCTGCATTCAAGTCACTGCAGGGATATCCGGCCTTATTTCGAGTCAGGGCATCGCGGTGTCCATTCCACTTGAGGCCGCAAACTCAGGGTCCCTCTCACATACCTAGAGCTGAGAGAAGCCTCCTCTTGAGGTGCTTGTGGTAAGGTGGTATTCCTCTGGAGTCGAAGCCAGGGATTAACCTCTCTTCTCGAGTTGATTTTTGGGCCACGGAGCTCTTTCGTGTTGCTACATTGACCTCAGGATCCCTCTAGCTTTGAAACAGTGTTCTTGGGGTTTCTCTGGAGTGCCATCAAGGAAATCAAGTCTCCTTTCATGTGTGATGTGCAACACACAATTGCTCTGCACGCAGTGCAGGGGAATCGGGCCTCATCTCGCAGCGAGGGGGAAGTCTCATGGTTTTTCTCGAGTTGCGGCGGGAACCTGGAGTATATTCTCGAGTTACGCCGGGGATGGCCCTTACACCCACGTGCTTGTTCAGCGACGTTAGGACTCCTGCCTAGTTGCGAGGGACAACTCGGGATTCCCCTCGAGGCTTGGCAGGGCAATTGGGACGCCTCTCCATCTGAGGCGGGAGACCAAGTGTCCCTTTCCACGTGCCACAGGAATCCTGGGACTCCTATCAAATTTCACGAGGAGTCAGGCATCGTCTCCTTTGGAGGCACTGATCTCCGCGTACCTCTGGAGTTTTCAAACCATGTGAGGCCTCCGGTCGCGATGAGGTGGGGAACTAGGTCCTTCTCTGTGGTCTCCACTGGGGATTCAGACAGCCTTTCGTCTTGGGAGATGCAAGACGAGCCTGCATTCAAGTCACTGCAGGGATATCCGGCCTTATTTCGAGTCAGGGCATCGCGGTGTCCATTCCACTTGAGGCCGCAAACTCAGGGTCCCTCTCACATACCTAGAGCTGAGAGAAGCCTCCTCTTGAGGTGCTTGTGGTAAGGTGGTATTCCTCTGGAGTCGAAGCCAGGGACTAACCTCTCATCTCGAGTTGATTTTTGGTCCACGGAGCTCTTTCGTTTTGCTACAGTGACCTCAGCATCCCTCTAGCCTTGAAACAGTGTTCTTGGGGTTTCTCTGGAGTGCCATCAAGGAAATCAAGGCTCCTTTCATGTGTGATGTGCAACACGGAATTGCTCTGCACACAGTGCAGGGGAATCGGGCCTCATCTCGCAGCGAGGGGGAAGTCTCATGGTTTTTCTCGAGTTGCGGCGGGACCCTGGGGTATATTCTCGAGTTACGACGGGGATGGCTCTTCCACCCACGTGTTTGTTCAGCGACGTCAGGACTCCTGCCTAGTTGCGAGGGACAACTCGGGATTCTCCTCGAGGCTTGGCAGGGCAATTGGGACGCCTCTCCAGCTGAGGCGGGAGACCAAGGGTCCCTTTCCACGTGCCACAGGAATCCTGGGACTCCTATCAAGTTTCACGAGGAGTCAGGCATCGTCTCCTTTGGAGGCACTGATCTCCGCGTACCTCTGGAGTTTTCAAAGGATGTGAGGCCTCCGGTCGCGATGAGGTGGGGAACTTGGTCATTCTCTGTGGTCTCCACAGGGCATTCAGATATCCTTTTGTCTTGGGAGGTGCAAGACGAGCCTGCATTCAAGTCACTGCCGGGATATCCGGCCTTATTTCGAGTCAGGGCATCGCGGTGTCCATTCCACTTGAGGCCGCAAACTCAGGGTCCCTCTCACATACCTAGAGCTGAGAGAAGCCTCCTCTTGAGGTGCTTGTGGTAAGGTGGTATTCCTCTGGAGTCGAAGCCAGGGAATAACCTCTCATCTCGAGTTGATTTTTGGTCCACGGAGCTCCTTCGTGTTGCTACAGTGACCTCAGGATCGCTCTAGCCTTGAAACAGTGTTCTTGGGGTTTCTCTGGAGTGCCATCAAGGAAATCAAGGCTCCTTTCATGTGTGATGTGCAACACGGAATTGCTCTGCACACAGTGCAGGGGAATCGGGCCTCATCTCGCGGCGAGGGGGAAGTCTCATGGTTTTTCTCGAGTTGCGGCGGGACCCTGGGTTATATTCTCGAGTTACGACGGGGATGGCTCTTCCACCCTCGTGGTTGTTCAGCGACGTCAGGACTCCTGCCTAGTTGCGAGGGACAACTCGGGATTCTCCTCGAGGCTTGGTAGGGCAATTGGGACGCCTCTCCAGCTGAGGCGGGAGACCAAGGGTCCCTTTCCACGTGCCACAGGAATCCTGGGACTCCTATCAAGTTTCACGAGGAGTCAGGCATCGTCTCCTTTGGAGGCACTGATCTCCGCGTACCTCTGGAGTTTTCAAAGGATGTGAGGCCTCCGGTCGCGATGAGGTGGGGAACTAGGTCTTTCTCTGTGGTCTCCACAGGGGATTCAGACAGCCTTTCTTCTTGGGAGATGCAAGACGAGCCTGCATTCAAGTCACTGCAGAGATATCCGGCCTTATTTCGAGTCAGGGCATCGCGGTGTCCATTCCACTTGAGGCCGCAAACTCCGGGTCCCTCTCACATACCTAGAGCTGAGAGAAGCCTCCTCTTGAGGTGCTTGTGGTAAGGTGGTATTCCTCTGGAGTCGAAGCCAGGGACTAACCTCTCTTCTCGAGTTGATTTTTGGGCCACGGAGCTCTTTCGTGTTGCTACATTGACCTCAGGATCCCTCTAGCCTTGAAACAGTGTTCTTGGAGTTTCTCTGGAGTGCCATCAAGGAAATCAAGGCTCCTTTCATGTGTGATGTGCAACACGGAATTGCTCTGCCCACAGTGCAGGGGAATCGGGCCGCATCTCGCGGCGAGGGGGAAGTCTCATGGTTTTTCTCGAGTTGCGGCGGGAACCTGGGGTATATTCTCGAGTTACGACGGGGATGGCCCTTCCACCCACGTGTTTGTTCAGCGACGTCAGGACTCCTGCCTAGTTGCGAGGGACAACTCGGGATTCTCCTCGAGGCTTGGTAGGGCAATTGGGACGCCTCTCCAGCTGAGGCGGGAGACCAAGGGTCCCTTTCCACGTGCCACAGGAATCCTGGGACTCCTGTCAAGTTTCACGAGGAGTCAGGCATCGTCTCCTTTGGAGGCACTGATCTCCGCGTACCTCTGGAGTTTTCAAAGGATGTGAGGCCTCCGGTCGCGATGAGGTGGGGAACTAGGTCTTTCTCTGTGGTCTCCACAGGGGATTCAGACAGCCTTTCTTCTTGGGAGATGCAAGACGAGCCTGCATTCAAGTCACTGCAGGGATATCCGGCCTTATTTCGAGTCAGGGCATCGCGGTGTCCATTCCACTTGAGGCCGCAAACTCCGGGTCCCTCTCACATACCTAGAGCTGAGAGAAGCCTCCTCTTGAGGTGCTTGTGGTAAGGTGGTATTCCTCTGGAGTCGAAGCCAGGGACTAACCTCTCTTCTCGAGTTGATTTTTGGGCCACGGAGCTCTTTCATGTTGCTACATTGACCTCAGGATCCCTCTAGCCTTGAAACAGTGTTCTTGGAGTTTCTCTGGAGTGCCATCAAGGAAATCAAGGCTCCTTTCATGTGTGATGTGCAACACGGAATTGCTCTGCACACAGTGCAGGGGAATCGGGCCGCATCTCGCGGCGAGGGGGAAGTCTCATGGTTTTTCTCGAGTTGCGGCGGGAACCTGGGGTATATTCTCGAGTTACGACGGGGATGGCCCTTCCACCCACGTGTTTGTTCAGCGACGTCAGGACTCCTGCCTAGTTGCGAGGGACAACTCGGGATTCTCCTCGAGGCTTGGCAGGGCAATTGGGACGCCTCTCTAGCTGAGGTGGGAGACCAAGGGTCCCTTTCCACGTGCCACAGGAATCCTGGGACTCCTATCAAGTTTCACGAGGAGTCAGGCATCGTCTCCTTTGGAGGCACTGATCTCCGCGTACCTCTGGAGTTTTCGTAGGATGTGAGGCCTCCGGTGGCCATGAGGTGGGGAACTAGGTTTTTCTCTGTGGTCTCCACAGGGGACTCAGACATCCTTTCGTCATGGGAGATGCAAGACGAGCCTGCATTCAAGTCACTGCAGGGATATCCGGCCTTATTTCGAGTCAGGGCATCGCGGTGTCCATTCCACTTGAGGCCGCAAACTCAGGGTCCCTCTCACATACCTAGAGCTGAGAGAAGCCTCTTCTTGAGGTGCTTGTGGTAAGGTGGTATTCCTCTGGAGTCGAAGCCAGGGACTAACCTCTCTTCTCGAGTTGATTTTTGGGCCACGGAGCTCTTTCGTGTTGCTACATTGACCTCAGGATCGCTCTAGCCTTGAAACAGTGTTCTTGGGGTTTCTCTGGAGTGCCATCAAGGAAATCAAGGCTCCTTTCATGTGTCATGTGCAACACGGAATTGCTCTGCACGCAGTGCAGGATATCGGGCCTCATTTTGCGGCGAGGGGGAAGTCTCATGGTTTTTCTCGAGTTGCGGTGGGAACCTGGGGTATATTCTCGAGTTATGACGGGGATGGCCCTTCAACCCACGTGTTTGTTCAGCGACTTCAGGACTCCTGCCTATTTGCGAGGGACAACTCGGGATTCTCCTCGAGGCTTGGCAGTGCAATTGGGACGCCTCTCCATCTGAGGATGTAGACCAAACGTCCCTTTTCACATGTCACAGGAATCCTGGGACTCCTATCAAGTTTCACGAGGAGTCAGGCATTGTCTCCTTTGGAGGAACTGATCTCCGCGTACCTCTGGAGTTTTCAAAGGATGTGAGGCGTCCTGTCGCGATGAGGTGGGGAACTAGGTCTTTCTCTGTGGTCTCCACAGGGGATTCAGACACCCTTTCGTCTTGGGAGATGCAAGACGTGCCTGCATTCAAGTCACTGCAGGGATATCCGGCCTTATTTTGAGTCAGGGCATCGTGGTGTCCATTCCACTTGAGGCCGCAAACTCAGGGTCCCTCTCACATAGCTAGAGGTGAGAGAAGCCTCCTCTTGAGGTGCTTGTGGTAAGGTGGTATTCCTCTGGAGTTGAAGCCAGGGACTAACCTCTCATCTCGAGTTGATTTTTGGGCCACGGAGCTCTTTCGTGTTGCTACAGAGACCTCAGGAACCCTCTAGCCTTGAAACAGTGTTCTTGGGGTTTCTCTGGAATGCCATCAAGGAAATCAAGGCTCCTTTCATGTGTGATATGCAACACGGAATTGCACTGCACGCAGTGCAGGGGAATCGGGCCTCATCTCGCGGTGAGGGGGAAGTCTCATGGTTTTTCTCGAGTTGCGGCGGGAACCTGGGGTATATTCTGAATTACGACGGGGATGGCCATTCCACCCACGTGTTTGTTCAGCGACGTCAAGAATCCTGCCTAGTTGCGAGGGACAACTCGGGATTCTCCTCGAGGCTTGGCAGGGCAATTGGGACGCCTCTCCAGCTGAGGCTGTAGACCAAGGGTCCCTTTCCATGTGCACAGGAATCCTGGGACTCCTATCAAGTTTCACGAGGAGTCAGGCATCGTCTCCTTTGGAGGCACTGATCTCCGCGTACCTCTGGAGTTTTCAAAGGATGTGAGGCCTCCGGTCGCGATGAGGTGGGGAACTAGTTCTTTCTCTGTGGACTCCACAGGGGATTCAGACATCCTTTCATCTTGGGAGATGCAAGACGAGCCTGCATTCAAGTCACTGCAGGGATATCCGGCCTTATTTCGAGTCAGGGCATCGCGGTGTCCATTCCACTTGAGGCCGCAAAATCAGGGTCCCTCTCACATACCTAGAGCTGAGAGAAGCCTCCTCTTGAGGTGCTTGTGGTAAGGTGGTATACCTCTGGAGTCGAAGCCAGGGACTAACCTCTCATCTCGAGTTGATTTTTGGTCCACGGTGCTCTTTCGTGTTGCCACAGTGACCTCAGGATCCCTCTAGCCTTGAAACAGTGTTCTTGGGGTTTCTCTGGAGTGCCATCAAGGAAATCAAGGCTCCTTTCATGTGTGATGTGCAACACGGAATTGCTCTGCACGCAGTGCAGGGGAATCGGGCCTCATTTTGCGGCGAGGGGGACGTCTCATGGTTTTTCTCGAGTTGCGGCGGGAACCTGGGGTATATTCTCGAGTTACGACGGCGATGGCCCTTCCACACACGTGTTTGTTCAGCGACATCAGGACTCCTGCCTAGTTGCAAGGGACAACTCGGTATTCTCCTCGAGGCTTGGCAGGGCAATTGGGACGCCTCTCCAGCTGAGGCGGGAGAGCAAGGGTCACTTTCCACGTGCCACAGGAATCCTGGGACTCCTATCAAGTTTCACGAGGAGTCAGGCATCGTCTCCTTTGGAGGCACTGATCTCCGCGTACCTCTGGAGTTTTTAAAGGATGTGAGGCCTCCGGTCGCGATGAGGTGGGGAACTAGGTCTTTCTCTGTGGTCTCCACAGGGTATTCAGACATCCTTTCATCTTGGGAGATGCAAGACGAGCCTGCATTCAAGTCACTGCAGGGATATCCGGCCTTATTTCGCGTCAGGGCATCGCAGTGTCCATTCCCCTTGAGGCCGCAAACTCAGGGTCCCTCTCACATACCTAGAGCTGAGAGAAGCCTCCTCTTGAGGTGCTTGTGGTAAGGTGGTATTCATCTGGAGTCGAAGCCAGGGACTAACCCCTCATCTCGAGTTGATTTTTGTCCTCGGTGCTCTTTCGTGTTGCTACAGTGACCTCAGGATCCCTCTAGCCTTGAAACAGTGTTCTTGGGGTTTCTCTGGAGTGCCATCAAGGAAATCAAGGCTCCTTTCATGTGTGATGTGCAACACGGAATTGCTCTGCACGCAGTGCAGGGGAATCGGGCCTCATTTTGCAGCGAGGGGGAAGTCTCATGGTTTTTCTCGAGTTGCGGCGGGAACCTGGGGTATATTCTCGAGTTACGACGGGGATGGCCCTTCCACCCACGTGTTTGTTCAGCGACGTCAGGACTTCTGCCTAGTTGCGAGGGACAACTCGGGATTCTCCTCGAGGCTTGGCAGGGCAATTGGGACGCCTCTCCAGCTAAGGCGGGAGACCAAAGGTCCCTTTCCACGTGCCACAGGAATCCTGGGACTCCTATCAAGTTTCACGAGGAGTCAGGCATCGTCTCCTTTGGAGGTACTGATCTCCGCGTACCTCTGGAGTTTTCATAGGATGTGAGACCTCCGGTCGCAATGAGGTGGGGAACTAGGTCTTTCTCTGTGGTCTCCACAGGAGATTCAGACATCCTTTCGTCTTGGGAGATGCAAGACTAGCCTGCATTCAAGTCACTGCAGGGATATCCGGCCTTATTTCGAGTCAGGGCATCGCAGTGTCCATTCCACTTGAGACCGCAAACTCAGGGTCCCTCTCACATACCTAGAGCTGAGAGAAGCCTCCTCTTGAGGTGCTTGTGGTAAGGTGGTATTCCTCTGGAGTCGAAGCCAGGGACTAACCTCTCATCTCGAGTTGTTTCTTGGTCCACGGAGCACTTTCGTGTTGCTACAGTGACCTCAGGATCCCTCTAGCCTTGAAACAGTGTTCTTGGGGTTTCTCTGGAGTACCATCAAGGAAATCAAGGCTCCTTCCATGTGTGATGTGCAACACGGAATTGCTCTGCATACAGTGCAGGGGAATCGGGAATCATCTCGCGGCGAGGGGGAAGTCTCATGGTTTTTCTCGAGTTGCGGCGGGAACCTGGGGTATATTCTCGAGTTACGACGGGGATGGCCCTTCCACCCACGTGTTTGTTCAGCGACGTCAGGACTCCTGCCTAGTTGCGAGGGACAACTCGGGATTCTCCTCGAGGCTTGGCAGGGCAATTGGGACGGCTCTCCAGCTGAGGCGGGAGACCAAGTGTCCCTTTACACGTGCCACAGGAATCCTGGGACTCCTAAGAAGTTTCACGAGGAGTCAGGCATCGTCTCCTTTGGAGGCACTGATCTCCGCGTACCTCTGGAGTTTTCAAAGGATGTGAGGCCTCCTGTCGCGATGAGGTGGGGAACTAGGTCTTTTTCTGTGGTCTCCACAGGGGATTCAGACATCCTTTCAACTTGGGAGATGCAAGACGAGCCTGCATTCAAGTCACTGCAGGGATATCCGGCCTTATTTCGAGTCAGGGCATCGTGGTGTCCATTCCACTTGAGGCCGCAAATTCAGGGTCCCTCTCACATACCTAGAGCTGAGAGAAGCCTCCTCTTGAGGTGCTTGTGGTAAGGTGCTATTCCTCTGGAGTCGAAGCCAGGGACTATCCTCTCATCTCGAGTTGAATTTTGGGCCACGGAGCTCTTTCGTGTTGCTACAGTGACCTCAGGATCCCTCTAGCCTTGAAACAGTGTTCTTGGGGTTTCTCTGGAGTGCCATCAAGGAAATCAAGGCTCCTTTCATGTGTGATGTGCAACACGGAATTGCTCTGCACGCAGTGCAGGGGAATCGGGCCTCATCTCGCGGCGAGGGGGAAGTCTCATGGTTTTTCTCGAGTTGCGGCGGGAACCTGGGGTATATTCTCGAGTTACGACGGGGATGGCCCTGCCACACACGTGTTTGTTCAGCGACGTCAGGACTCCTGCCTAGTTGCGAGGGACAACTCGGGATTCTCCTCGAGGCTTGGCAGGGCAATTGGGACGCCTCTCCAGCTGAGGCGGGAGACCAAGGGTCCCTTTCCACGTGCCACAGGAATCCTGGGACTCCTATCAAGTTTCACGAGGAGTCAGGCATCGTCTCCTTTGGAGGCACTGATCTCCGAGTGCCTCTGGAGTTTTCAAAGGATGTGAGGCCTCCGGTCGCGATGAGGTGGGGAACTAGGTCTTTCTCTGTGGTCTCCACAGGGGATTCAGACATCCTTTCATCTTGGGAGATGCAAGACGAGCCTGCATTCAAGTCACTGCAGGGATATCCCGCCTTATTTCGCGTCAGGGCATCACAGTGTCCATTCCTCTTGAGGCCGCAAACTCAGGGTCCCTCTCACATACCTAGAGCTGAGAGAAGCCTCCTCTTGAGGTGCTTGTGGTAAGGTGGTATTCCTCTGGAGTCGAAGCCAGGGACTAACCCCTCATCTCGAGTTGATTTTTGGTCCACGGTGCTCTTTCGTGTTGCTACAGTGACCTCAGGATCCCTCTAGCCTTGAAACAGTGTTCTTGGGGTTTCTCTGGAGTGCCATCAAGGAAATCAAGGCTCCTTTCATGTGTGATGTGCAACACGGAATTGCTCTGCACGCAGTGCAGGGGAATCGGGCCTCATCTCCCGGCGAGGGGGAAGTCTCATGGTTTTTCTCGAGTTGCGGCGGGAACCTGGGGTATATTCTCGAGTTACGACGGGGATGGCCCTTCCACCCACGTGTTTGTTCAGCGACGTCAGGACTCCTGCCTAGTTGTGAGGGACAACTCAGGATTCTCCTCGAGGCTTGGCAGGGCAATTGGGACGCCTCTCCAGCTGAGGCGGGAGACGAAGTGTCCCTTTACACGTGCCACAGGAATCCTGGGACTCCTAAGAAGTTTCACGAGGAGTCAGGCATCGTCTCCTTTGGAGGCACTGATCTCCGCGTACCTCTGGAGTTTTCAAAGGATGTGAGGCCTCCTGTCGCGATGAGGTGGGGAACTAGGTCTTTTTCTGGGGTCTCCACAGGGGATTCAGACATCCTTTCAACTTAGGAGATGCAAGACGAGCCTGCATTCAAGTCACTGCAGGGATATCCGGCCTTATTTCGAGTCAGGGCATCGTGGTGTCCATTCCACTTGAGGCCGCAAACTCAGGGTCCCTCTCACATACCTAGAGCTGAGAGAAGCCTCCTCTTGAGGTGCTTGTGGTAAGGTGCTATTCCTCTGGAGTCGAAGCCAGGGACTAACCTCTCTTCTCGAGTTGATTTTTGGGCCACGGAGCTCTTTCGTGTTGCTACAGTGACCTCAGGATCCCTCTAGCCTTGAAACAGTGTTCTTGGGGTTTCTCTGGAGTGCCATCAAGGAAATCAAGGCTCCTTTCATGTGTGATGTGCAACACGGAATTGCTCTGCACGCAGTGCAGGGGAATCGGGCCTCATCTCGCGGCGAGGGGGAAGTCTCATGGTTTTTCTCGAGTTGAGGTGGGAACCTGGGGTATATTCTCGAGTTACGACGGGGATGGCCCTGCCACACACGTGTTTGTTCAGCGACGTCAGGACTCCTGCCTAGTTGCGAGGGACAACTCGGGATTCTCCTCGAGGCTTGGCAGGGCAATTGGGACGCCTCTCCAGCTGAGGCGGGAGACCAAGGGTCCCTTTCCACGTGCCACAGGAATCCTGGGACTCCTATCAAGTTTCACGAGGAGTCAGGCATCGTCTCCTTTGGAGGCACTGATCTCCGAGTGCCTCTGGAGTTTTCAAAGGATGTGAGGCCTCCGGTCGCGATGAGGTGGGGAACTAGTTCTTTCTCTGTGGTCTCCACAGGGGATTCAGACAGCCTTTCTTCTTGGGAGATGCAAGACGAGCCTGCATTCAAGTCACTGCTGGGATATCCGGCCTTATTTCGAGTCAGGGCATCGCGGTGTCCATTCCACTTGAGGCCGCAAACTCAGGGTCCCTCTCACATACCTAGAGCTGAGAGAAGCCTCTTCTTGAGGTGCTTGTGGTAAGGTGGTATTCCTCTGGAGTCGAAGCCAGGGACTAACCTCCCATCTCGAGTTGATTTTTGGTCCACGGAGCTCTTTCCTGTTGCTACATTGACCTCAGGATCCCTCTAGCCTTGAAACAGTGTTCTTGGGGTTTCTCTGTAGTGCCATCAAGGAAATCAAGGCTCCTTTCATGTGTGATGTGCAACACGGAATTGCTCTGCACGCAGTGCAGGGGAATCGGGCCTCATCTCGCGGCGAGGGGGAAGTCTCATGGTTTTTCTCGAGTTGCGGCGGGAACCTGGGGTATATTCTCGAGTTACGACGGGGATGGCCCTGCCACACACGTGTTTGTTCAGCGACGTCAGGACTCCTGCCTAGTCGCGAGGGACAACGCGGGATTCTCCTCGAGGCTTGGCAGGGCAATTGGGACGCCTCTCCAGCTGAGGCGGGAGACCAAGGGTCCCTTTCCACGTGCCACAGGAATCCTGGGACTCCTATCAAGTTTCACGAGGAGTCAGGCATCGTCTCCTTTGGAGGCACTGATCTCTGCGTACCTCTGGAGTTTTCATAGGATGTGAGGCCTCCAGTCGCGATGAGGTGGGGACTAGGTCTTTCTCTGTGGTCTCCACAGGGGATTCAGACATCCTTTCGTCTTGGGAGATGCAAGACGAGCCTGCATTCAAGTCACTGCAGGGATATCCGGCCTTATTTCGAGTCAGGGCATAGCGGTGTCCATTCCACTTGAGGCCGCAAACTCAGGGTCCCTCTCACATACCTAGAGCTGAGAGAAGCCTCTTCTTGAGGTGCTTGTAGTAAGGTGGTATTCCTCTGGAGTCGAAGCCAGGGACTAACCTCTCTTCTCGAGTTGATTTTTGGGCCACGGATCTCTTTCGTGTTGCTACATTGACTTCAGGATCGCTCTAGCCTTGAAACAGTGTTCTTGGGGTTTCTCTGGAGTGCCATCAAGGAAATCAAGGCTCCTTTCATGTGTGATGTGCAACACGGAATTGCTCTGCACGCAGTGCAGGAAACCGGGCCTCATTTTGCGGCGAGGGGGAAGTCTCATGGTTTTTCTCGAGTTGCGGTGGGAACCTGGGGTATATTCTCGAGTTATGACGGGGATGGCCCTTCAATCCACGTGTTTGTTCAGCGACGTCAGGACTCCTGCCTAGTTGCGAGGGACAACTCGGGATTCTCCTCGAGGCTTGGCAGTGCAATTGGGACGCCTCTCCATCTGAGGATGTAGACCAAACGTCCCTTTCCACGTGCCACAGGAATCCTGGGACTCCTATCAAGTTTCACGAGGAGTCAGGCATCGTCTCCTTTGGAGGCACTGATCTCCGCGTACCTCTGGAGTTTTCAAAGGATGTGAGGCCTCCGGTCGCGATGAGGTGGGGAACTAGGTCTTTCTCTGTGGTCTCCACAGGGGATTCAGACATCCTTTCATCTTGGGAGATGCAAGACGAGCCTGCATTCAAGTCACTGCAGGGATATCCGGCCTTATTTCGCGTCAGGGCATCGCAGTGTCCATTCCCCTTGAGGCCGCAAACTCAGGGTCCCTCTCACATACCTAGAGCTGAGAGAAGCCTCCTCTTGAGGTGCTTGTGGTAAGGTGGTATTCCTCTGGAGTCGAAGCCAGGGACTAACCCCTCATCTCGAGTTGATTTTTGTCCACGGTGCTCTTTCGTGTTGCTACAGTGACCTCAGGATCCCTCTAGCCTTGAAACAGTGTTCTTGGGGTTTCTCTGGAGTGCCATCAAGGAAATCAAGGCTCCTTTCATGTGTGATGTGCAACACGGAATTGCTCTGCACGCAGTGCAGGGGAATCGGGCCTCATTTTGCAGCGAGGGGGAAGTCTCATGGTTTTTCTCGAGTTGCGGCGGGAACCTGGGGTATATTCTCGAGTTACGACGGGGATGGCCCTTCCACCCACGTGTTTGTTCAGCGACGTCAGGACTTCTGCCTAGTTGCGAGGGACAACTCGGGATTCTCCTCGAGGCTTGGCAGGGCAATTGGGACGCCTCTCCAGCTAAGGCGGGAGACCAAAGGTCCCTTTCCACGTGCCACAGGAATCCTGGGACTCCTATCAAGTTTCACGAGGAGTCAGGCATCGTCTCCTTTGGAGGCACTGATATCCGCATACCTCTGGAGTTTTCAAAGAATGTGAGGCCTCCGGTCGCAATGAGGTGGGGAACTAGGTCTTTCTCTGTGGTCTCCACAGGAGATTCAGATATCCTTTCGTCTTGGGAGATGCAAGACTAGCCTGCATTCAAGTCACTGCAGGGATATCCGGCCTTATTTCGAGTCAGGGCATCGCAGTGTCCATTCCACTTGAGACCGCAAACTCAGGGTCCCTCTCACATACCTAGAGCTGAGAGAAGCCTCCTCTTGAGGTGCTTGTGGTAAGGTGGTATTCCTCTGGAGTCGAAGCCAGGGACTAACCTCTCATCTCGAGTTGTTTCTTGGTCCACGGAGCACTTTCGTGTTGCTACAGTGACCTCAGGATCCCTCTAGCCTTGAAACAGTGTTCTTGGGGTTTCTCTGGAGTACCATCAAGGAAATCAAGGCTCCTTCCATGTGTGATGTGCAACACGGAATTGCTCTGCATACAGTGCAGGGGAATCGGGAATCATCTCGCGGCGAGGGGGAAGTCTCATGGTTTTTCTCGAGTTGCGGCGGGAACCTGGGGTATATTCTCCAGTTACAACGGGGATGGCCCTTCCACCCACGTGTTTGTTCAGCGACGTCAGGACTCCTGCCTAGTTGCGAGGGACAACTCGGGATTCTCCTCGAGGCTTGGCAGGGCAATTGGGACGCCTCTCCAGCTGAGGCGGGAGACCAAGTGTCCCTTTACACGTGCCACAGGAATCCTGGGACTCCTAAGAAGTTTCACGAGGAGTCAGGCATCGTCTCCTTTGGAGGCACTGATCTCCGCGTACCTCTGGAGTTTTCAAAGGATGTGAGGCCTCCTGTCGCGATGAGGTGGGGAACTAGGTCTTTTTCTGTGGTCTCCACAGGGGATTCAGACATCCTTTCAACTTGGGAAATGCAAGACGAGCCTGCATTCAAGTCACTGCAGGGATATCCGGCCTTATTTCGAGTCAGGGCATCGTGGTGTCCATTCCACTTGAGGCCGCAAACTCAGGGTCCCTCTCACATAGCTAGAGCTGAGAGAAGCCTCCTCTTGAGGTGCTTGTGGTAAGGTGCTATTCCTCTGGAGTCGAAGCCAGGGACTAACCTCTCTTCTCGAGTTGATTTTTGGGCCACGGAGCTCTTTCGTGTTGCTACAGTGACCTCAGCATCCCTCTAGCCTTGAAACAGTGTTCTTGGGGTTTCTCGGGAGTGCCATCAAGGAAATCAAGGCTCCTTTCATGTGTGATGTGCAACACGGAATTGCTCTGCACGCAGTGTAGGGGAATCGGGCCTCATCTCGCGGCGAGGGGGAAGTCTCATGGTTTTTCTCGAGTTGCGGTGGGAACCTGGGGTATATTCTCGAGTTACGACGGGGATGGCCCTGCCACACACGTGTTTGTTCAGCGACGTCAGGACTCCTGCCTAGTTGCGAGGGACAACTCGGGATTCTCCTCGAGGCTTGGCAGGGCAATTGGGACGCCTCTCCAGCTGAGGCGGGAGACCAAGGGTCCCTTTCCACGTGCCACAGGAATCCTGGGACTCCTATCTAGTTTCACGAGGAGTCAGGCATCGTCTCCTTTGGAGGCACTGATTTCCGAGTGCCTCTGGATTTTTCAAAGGATGTGAGGCCTCCGGTCGCGATGAGGTGGGGAACTAGGTCTTTCTCTGTGGTCTCCACAGGGGATTCAGACATCCTTTCATCTTGGGAGATGCAAGACGAGCCTGCATTCAAGTCACTGCAGCGATATCTGGCCTTATTTCGCGTCAGGGCATTGCAGTGTCCATTCCACTTGAGGCCGCAAAATCAGGGTCCCTCTCACATACTTAGAGCTGAGAGAAGCCTCCTCTTGAGGTGCTTGTGGTAAGGTGGTATTCCTCTGGAGTCGAAGCCAGGGACTAACCTCTCATCTCGAGTTGATTTTTGGTCCCCGGAGCTCTTTCGTGTTGCTACAGTGACCTCAGGATCCCTCTAGCCTTGAAACAGTGTTCTTGGGGTTTCTCTGGAGTGCCATCAAGGAAATCAAGGCTCCTTTCATGTGTGATGTGCAACACGGAATTGCTCTGCACGCAGTGCAGGGGAATCGGGCCTCATTTTGCAACGAGGGGGAAGTCTCATGGTTTTTCTCGAGTTGCGGCGGGAACCTGGGGTATATTCTCGAGTTACGACGGGGATGGCCCTTCCACACACGTGTTTGCTCAGCGACGTCAGGACTCCTGCCTAGTTGCAAGGGACAACTCGGGATTCTCCTCGAGGCTTGGCAGTGCAATTGGGACGCCTCTCCATCTGAGGATGTAGACCAAACGTCCCTTTTCACATGTAACAGGAATCCTGGGACTCCTATCAAACTTCACGAGGAGTCAGGCATTGTCTCCTTTGGAGGCACTGATCTCCGCGTACCTCTGGAGTTTTCAAAGGATATGAGGCGTCCTGTCGCGATGAGGTGGGGAACTAGGTCTTTCTCTGTGGTCTCCACAGGGGATTCAGACACCCTTTCGTCGTGGGAGATGCAAGACGAACCTGCATTCAAGTCACTGCAGGGATATCCGGCCTTATTTCGAGTCAGGGCATCGCGTTGTCCATTCCACTTGAGGCCGCAAACTCAGGGTCCCTCTCACATAGCTAGAGCTGAGAGAAGCCTCCTCTTGAGGTGCTTGTGGTAAGGTGGTATTCCTCTGGAGTTGAAGCCAGGGACTAACCTCTCATCTCGAGTTGATTTTTGGGCCACGGAGCTCTTTCTTGTTGCTACAGAGACCTCAGGAACCCTCTAGCCTTAAAACAGTGTTCTTGGGGTTTCTCTGGAATGCCATCAAGGAAATCAAGGCTCCTTTCATGTGTGATATGCAACACGGAATTGCACTGCACGCAGTGCAGGGGAATCGGGCCTCATCTCGCGGTGAGGGGGAAGTCTCATGGTTTTTCTCGAGTTGCGGCGGGAACCTGGGGTATATTCTGAATTACGACGGGGATGGCCATTCCACCCACGTGTTTGTTCAGCGACGTCAGGACTCCTGCCTAGTTGCGAGGGACAACTCGGGATTCTCCTCGAGGCTTGGCAGGGCAATTGGGACGCCTCTCCAGCTGAGGCGGTAGACCAAGGGTCCCTTTCCACGTTCACAGGAATCCTGGGACTCCTATCAAGTTTCACGAGGAGTCAGGCATCGTCTCCTTTGGAGGCACTGATCTCCGCGTACCTCTGGAGTTTTCAAAGGATATGAGGCCTCCGGTCGCGATGAGGTGGGGAACTAGTACTTTCTTTGTGGACTCCACAGGGGATTCAGACATCCTTTCATCTTGGTAGATGCAAGACGAGCCTGCATTCAAGTCACTGCAGGGATATCCGGCCTTATTTCGAGTCAGGGCATCGCGGTGTCCATTCCACTTGAGGCCGCAAAATCAGGGTCCCTCTCACATACCTAGAGCTGAGAGAAGCCTCCTCTTGAGGTGCTTGTGGTAAGGTGGTATTCCTCTGGAGTCGAAGCCAGGGACTAACCCCTCATCTCGAGTTGATTTTTGGTCCACGGTGCTCTTTCGTGTTGCCACAGTGACCTCAGGATCCCTCTAGCCTTGAAACAGTGTTCTTGGGGTTTCTCTGGAGTGCCATCAAGGAAATCAAGGCTCCTTTCATGTGTGATGTGCAATACCGAATTGCTCTGCACGCAGTGCAGGGGAATCGGGCCTCATTTTGTAGCGAGGGGGAAGTCTCATGGTTTTTCTCGAGTTGCGGCGGGAACCTGGGGTATATTCTCGAGTTACGACGGGGATGGCCCTTCCACACACGTGTTTGTTCAGCGACGTCAGGACTCCTGCCTAGTTGCGAGGGACAACTCGGGATTCTCCTCGAGGCTTGGCAGGGCAATTGGGACGCCTCTCCAGCTGAGGCGGGAGACCAAGGGTCCCTTTCCACGTGCCACAGGAATCCTGGGACTCCTATCAAGTTTCACGAGGAGTCAGGCATCGTCTCCTTTGGAGGCACTGATCTCCGCGTACCTCTGGAGTTTTCAAAGGATGTGAGGCCTCCGGTCGCGATGAGGTGGGGATCTAGGTCTTTCTCTGTGGTCTCCACAGGGGATTCAGACATCCTTTCATCTTGGGAGATGCAAGACGAGCCTGCATTCAAGTCACTGCAGGGATATCCGGCCTTATTTCGCGTCAGGGCATCGCAGTGTCCATTCCTCTTGAGGCCGCAAACTCAGGGTCCCTCTCACATACCTAGAGCTCAGAGAAGCCTCCTCTTGAGGTGCTTGTGGTAAGGTGGTATTCCTCTGGAGTCGAAGCCAGGGACTAACCCCTCATCTCGAGTTGATTTTTGGTCCACGGTGCTCTTTCGTGTTGCTACAGTGACCTCAGGATCCCTCTAGCCTTGAAACAGTGTTCTTGGGGTTTCTCTGGGGTGCCATCAAGGAAATCAAGGCTCCTTTCATGTGTGATGTGCAACAGGGAATTGCTCTGCACGCAGTGCAGGGGAATCGGGCCTCATTTTACAGCGAGGGGGAAGTCTCATGGTTTTTCTCGAGTTGCGGCGGGAACCTGGGGTATATTCTCGAGTTACGACGGGGATGGCCCTTCCACACACGTGTTTGTTCAGCGACATCAGGACTCTTGCCTAGTTGCAAGGGACAACTCGGGATTCTCCTTGAGGCTTGGCAGGGCAATTGGGACGCCTCTCCAGCTGAGGCGGGAGACCAAGGGTCCCTTTCCACGTGCCACAGGAATCCTGGGACTCCTATCAAGTTTCACGAGGAGTCAGGCATCCTCTCCTTTGGAGGCACTGATCTCCGCGTACCTCTGAAGTTTTCAAAGGATGTGAGGCCTCCGGTCACGATGAGGTGGGGAACTAGGTCTTTTTCTGTGGTCTCCACAGGGGATTCAGACATCCTTTCATCTTGGGAGATGCAAGACGAGCCTGCATTCAACTCACTGCAGGGATATCCGGCCTTATTTCGAGTCAGGGCATCGCGGTGTCCATTCCACTTGAGGCCGCAAACTCAGGGTCCCTCTCACATACCTAGAGCTGAGAGAAGCCTCCTCTTGAGGTGCTTGTGGTAAGGTGCTATTCCTCTGGAGTCGAAGCCATGGACTAACCTCTCATCTCGAGTTGATTTTTGGTCCACGGAGCTCTTTCGTGTTGCTACATTGACCTCAGGATCCCTCTATCCTTGAAACAGTGTTCTTGGGGTTTCTCTGCAGTGCCATCAAGGAAATCAAGTCTCCTTTCATGTGTGATGTGCAAAACGGAATTGCTCTGCACGCAGTGCAGGGGAATCAGGCCTCATCTCGCGGCGAGGGGGAAGTCTCATGGTTTTTCTCGAGTTGCGGCGGGAACCTGGGGTATATTCTCGAGTTACGACAGGGATGGCCCTTCCACACACGTGTTTGTTCAGCGACGTCAGAACTCCTGCCTAGTTGCGAGGGACAACTCGGGATTCTCCTCGAGGCTTGGCAGGGCAATTGGGACGCCTCTCCAGCTGAGGCGGGAGACCAAGGGTCCCTTTCCACGTGCCACAGGAATCCTGGGACTCCTATCAAGTTTCACGAGGAGTCAGGTATCGTCTCCTTTGGAGGCACTGATCTCCGCGTACCTCTGGAGTTTTCAAAGGATGTGAGGCCTCCGGTCGCGATGAGGTGGTTAACTAGGTCTTTTTCTGTGGTCTGCACAGGGGATTCAGACATCCTTTCATCTTGGGAGATGTAAGACGTGCCTGCATTCAAGTCACTGCAGCGATATCCGGCCTTATTTCGAGTCAGGGCATCGCGGTGTCCATTTCACTTGAGGCCGCAAACTCAGGGTCCCTCTCACATACCTAGAGCTGAGAGAAGCCTCCTCTTGAGGTGCTTGTGGTAAGGTGGTATTCCTCTGGAGTCGAAGCCAGGGACTAACCTCTCATCTCGAGTTGATTTTTGGTCCACGGAGCTCTTTCGTGTTGCTACAGTGACCTCAGGATCCCTCTAGCCTTGAAACAGTGTTCTTGGGGTTTCTCTGGAGTGCCATCAAGGAAATCAAGGCTCCTTTCATGTGTGATGTGCAACACGGAATTGCTCTGCATGCAGTGCAGGGGAATCGGGCCTCATCTCGCGGCGAGGGGGAAGCCTCATGGTTTTTCTCGAGTTGCGGCGGGAACCTGGGGTATATTCTCGAGTTACGACGGGGATGGCCCTTACACCCACGTGTTTGTTCAGCGACGTCAGGACTCCTGCCTAGTTGCGAGGGACAACTCGGGATTCTCCTCGAGGCTTGGCAGGGAAATTGGGACGCCTCTCCAGCTGAGGCGGGAGACCAAGGGTCCCTTTCCACGTGCCACAGGAATCCTGGGACTCCTATCAAGTTTCACGAGGAGTCAGGCCTCGTCTCCTTTGGAGGCACTAATCTCCGCGTACCTCTGGAGTTTTCATAGGATGTGAGGCCTCCGGTCGCGATGAGGTGGGGAACTAGGTCTTTCTCTGTGGTCTCCACAGGGGATTCAGACATGCTTTCGTCTTGCGAGATGCAAGACGAGCCTGCATTCAAGTCACTTCAGGGATATCCGGCCTTATTACGAGTCAGGGCATCGCGGTGTCCATTCCACTTGAGGCCGCAAACTCAGGGTCCCTCTCACATACCTAGAGCTGAGAGAAGCCTCCTCTTGAGGTGCTTGTGGTAAGGTGGTATTCCTCTGGAGTCGAAGCCAGTTACTAACCTCTCATCTTGAGTTGATTTTTGGTCCACGGAGCTCTTTCGTGTTGCTACAGTGACCTCAGGATCCCTCTAGCCTTGAAACAGTGTTCTTGGGGTTTCTCTGGAGTGCCATCAAGGAAATCAAGTCTCCTTTCATGTGTGATGTGCAACACGGAATTGCTCTGCACGCAGTGCAGGGGAATCAGGCCTCATCTCGCGGCGAGGGGGAAGTCTCATGGTTTTTCTCGAGTTGCGGCGGGAACCTGGGGTATATTCTCGAGTTACAACAGGGATGGCCCTTCCACACACGTGTTTGTTCAGCGACGTCAGAACTCCTGCCTAGTTGCGAGGGACAACTCGGGATTCTCCTCGAGGCTTGGCAGGGCAATTGGGACGCCTCTCCAGCTGAGGCGGGAGACCAAGGGTCCCTTTCCACGTGCCACAGGAATCCTGGGACTCCTATCAAGTTTCACGAGGAGTCAGGCATCGTCTCCTTTGGAGGCACTGATCTCCGCGTACCTCTGGAGTTTTCAAAGGATGTGAGGCCTCCGGTCGCGATGAGGTGGTTAACTAGGTCTTTTTCTGTGGTCTGCACAGGGGATTCAGACATCCTTTCATCTTGGGAGATGTAAGACGTGCCTGCATTCAAGTCACTGCAGCGATATCCGGCCTTATTTCGAGTCAGGGCATCGCGGTGTCCATTTCACTTGAGGCCGCAAACTCAGGGTCCCTCTCACATACCTAGAGCTGAGAGAAGCCTCCTCTTGAGGTGCTTGTGGTAAGGTGGTATTCCTCTGGAGTCAAAGCCAGGGACTAACCTCTCATCTCGAGTTGATTTTTGGTCCACGGAGCTCTTTCGTGTTGCTACAGTGACCTCAGGATCCCTCTAGCCTTGAAACAGTGTTCTTGGGGTTTCTCTGGAGTGCCATCAAGGAAATCAAGGCTCCTTTCATGTGTGATGTGCAACACGGAATTGCTCTGCATGCAGTGCAGGGGAATCGGGCCTCATCTCGCGGCGAGGGGGAAGCCTCATGGTTTTTCTCGAGTTGCGGCGGGAACCTGGGGTATATTCTCGAGTTACGACGGGGATGGCCCTTACACCCACGTGTTTGTTCAGCGACGTCAGGACTCCTGCCTAGTTGCGAGGGACAACTCGGGATTCTCCTCGAGGCTTGGCAGGGAAATTGGGACGCCTCTCCAGCTGAGGCGGGAGACCAAGGGTCCCTTTCCACGTGCCACAGGAATCCTGGGACTCCTATCAAGTTTCACGAGGAGTCAGGCATCGTCTCCTTTGGAGGCACTAATCTCCGCGTACCTCTGGAGTTTTCATAGGATGTGAGGCCTCCGGTCGCGATGAGGTGGGGAACTAGGTCTTTCTCTGTGGTCTCCACAGGGGATTCAGACATGCTTTCGTCTTGCGAGATGCAAGACGAGCCTGCATTCAAGTCACTTCAGGGATATCCGGCCTTATTACGAGTCAGGGCATCGCGGTGTCCATTCCACTTGAGGCCGCAAACTCAGGGTCCCTCTCACATACATAGAGCTGAGAGAAGCCTCCTCTTGAGGTGCTTGTGGTAAGGTGGTATTCCTCTGGAGTCGAAGCCAGTTACTAACCTCTCATCTTGAGTTGATTTTTGGTCCACGGAGCTGTTTCGTGTTGCTACAGTGACCTCAGGATCCCTCTAGCCTTGAAACAGTGTTCTTGGGGTTTCTCTGGAGTGCCATCAAGGAAATCAAGGCTCCTTTCATGTGTGATGTGCAACACGAAATTGCTCTGCACACAGTGCAGGGGAATCGGGCCGCATCTCGCAGCGAGGGGGAAGTCTCATGGTTTTTCTCGAGTTGTGGCGGGAACCTGGGGTATATTCTCGAGTTATGACGGGGATGGCCCTTCCACCCACGTGTTTGTTCAGCGACGTCAGGACTCCTGCCTAGTTGCGAGGGACAACTCGGGATTCTCCTCGAGGCTTGGCAGGGCAATTGGGACGCCTCTCCAGCTGAGGCGGGAGACCAAGGGTCCCTTTCCACGTGCCACAGGAATCCTGGGACTCCTATCAAGTTTCACGAGGAGTCAGGCATCGTCTCCTTTGGAGGCACTGATCTCCGCGTACCTCTGGAGTTTTCAAAGGATGTGAGGCCTCCGGTCGCGATGGGATGGGGAACTAGGTCTTTCTCTGTGGTCTCCACAGGGGATTCAGACATCCTTTCGTCTTGGGAGATGCAAGACGAGCCTGCATTCAAGTCACTGCAGGGATATCCGGCCTTATTTCGAGTCAGGGCATCGCGGTGTCCATTCCACTTGAGGCCGCAAACTCAGGGTCCCTCTCACATACCTAGAGCTGAGAGAAGCCTCCTCTTGAGGTGCTTGTGGTAAGGTGGTATTCCTCTGGAGTCGAAGCCAGGGACTAACCTCTCTTCTCGAGTTGATTTTTGGGCCATGGATCTCTTTCGTGTTGCTACATTGACCTCAGGATCCCTCTAGCCTTGAAACAGTGTTCTTGGGGTTTCTCTGGAGTGCCATCAAGGAAATCAAGGCTCCTTTCATGTGTGATGTGCAACACGGAATTGCTCTGCACGCAGTGCAGGGGAATCGGGCCTCATTTTGCAACGAGGGGGAAGTCTCATGGTTTTTCTCGAGTTGCGGCGGGAACCTGGGGTATATTCTCGAGTTACGACGGGGATGGCCCTTCCACACACGTGTTTGCTCAGCGACGTCAGGACTCCTGCCTAGTTGCAAGGGACAACTCGGGATTCTCCTCGAGGCTTGGCAGTGCAATTGGGACGCCTCTCCATCTGAGGATGTAGACCAAACGTCCCTTTTCACATGTAACAGGAATCCTGGGACTCCTATCAAACTTCACGAGGAGTCAGGCATTGTCTCCTTTGGAGGCACTGATCTCCGCGTACCTCTGGAGTTTTCAAAGGATATGAGGCGTCCTGTCGCGATGAGGTGGGGAACTAGGTCTTTCTCTGTGGTCTCCACAGGGGATTCAGACACCCTTTCGTCGTGGGAGATGCAAGACGAACCTGCATTCAAGTCACTGCAGGGATATCCGGCCTTATTTCGAGTCAGGGCATCGCGTTGTCCATTCCACTTGAGGCCGCAAACTCAGGGTCCCTCTCACATAGCTAGAGCTGAGAGAAGCCTCCTCTTGAGGTGCTTGTGGTAAGGTGGTATTCCTCTGGAGTTGAAGCCAGGGACTAACCTCTCATCTCGAGTTGATTTTTGGGCCACGGAGCTCTTTCTTGTTGCTACAGAGACCTCAGGAACCCTCTAGCCTTAAAACAGTGTTCTTGGGGTTTCTCTGGAATGCCATCAAGGAAATCAAGGCTCCTTTCATGTGTGATATGCAACACGGAATTGCACTGCACGCAGTGCAGGGGAATCGGGCCTCATCTCGCGGTGAGGGGGAAGTCTCATGGTTTTTCTCGAGTTGCGGCGGGAACCTGGGGTATATTCTGAATTACGACGGGGATGGCCATTCCACCCACGTGTTTGTTCAGCGACGTCAGGACTCCTGCCTAGTTGCGAGGGACAACTCGGGATTCTCCTCGAGGCTTGGCAGGGCAATTGGGACGCCTCTCCAGCTGAGGCGGTAGACCAAGGGTCCCTTTCCACGTTCACAGGAATCCTGGGACTCCTATCAAGTTTCACGAGGAGTCAGGCATCGTCTCCTTTGGAGGCACTGATCTCCGCGTACCTCTGGAGTTTTCAAAGGATATGAGGCCTCCGGTCGCGATGAGGTGGGGAACTAGTACTTTCTTTGTGGACTCCACAGGGGATTCAGACATCCTTTCATCTTGGTAGATGCAAGACGAGCCTGCATTCAAGTCACTGCAGGGATATCCGGCCTTATTTCGAGTCAGGGCATCGCGGTGTCCATTCCACTTGAGGCCGCAAAATCAGGGTCCCTCTCACATACCTAGAGCTGAGAGAAGCCTCCTCTTGAGGTGCTTGTGGTAAGGTGGTATTCCTCTGGAGTCGAAGCCAGGGACTAACCCCTCATCTCGAGTTGATTTTTGGTCCACGGTGCTCTTTCGTGTTGCCACAGTGACCTCAGGATCCCTCTAGCCTTGAAACAGTGTTCTTGGGGTTTCTCTGGAGTGCCATCAAGGAAATCAAGGCTCCTTTCATGTGTGATGTGCAATACCGAATTGCTCTGCACGCAGTGCAGGGGAATCGGGCCTCATTTTGTAGCGAGGGGGAAGTCTCATGGTTTTTCTCGAGTTGCGGCGGGAACCTGGGGTATATTCTCGAGTTACGACGGGGATGGCCCTTCCACACACGTGTTTGTTCAGCGACGTCAGGACTCCTGCCTAGTTGCGAGGGACAACTCGGGATTCTCCTCGAGGCTTGGCAGGGCAATTGGGACGCCTCTCCAGCTGAGGCGGGAGACCAAGGGTCCCTTTCCACGTGCCACAGGAATCCTGGGACTCCTATCAAGTTTCACGAGGAGTCAGGCATCGTCTCCTTTGGAGGCACTGATCTCCGCGTACCTCTGGAGTTTTCAAAGGATGTGAGGCCTCCGGTCGCGATGAGGTGGGGATCTAGGTCTTTCTCTGTGGTCTCCACAGGGGATTCAGACATCCTTTCATCTTGGGAGATGCAAGACGAGCCTGCATTCAAGTCACTGCAGGGATATCCGGCCTTATTTCGCGTCAGGGCATCGCAGTGTCCATTCCTCTTGAGGCCGCAAACTCAGGGTCCCTCTCACATACCTAGAGCTCAGAGAAGCCTCCTCTTGAGGTGCTTGTGGTAAGGTGGTATTCCTCTGGAGTCGAAGCCAGGGACTAACCCCTCATCTCGAGTTGATTTTTGGTCCACGGTGCTCTTTCGTGTTGCTACAGTGACCTCAGGATCCCTCTAGCCTTGAAACAGTGTTCTTGGGGTTTCTCTGGAGTGCCATCAAGGAAATCAAGGCTCCTTTCATGTGTGATGTGCAACAGGGAATTGCTCTGCACGCAGTGCAGGGGAATCGGGCCTCATTTTACAGCGAGGGGGAAGTCTCATGGTTTTTCTCGAGTTGCGGCGGGAACCTGGGGTATATTCTCGAGTTACGACGGGGATGGCCCTTCCACACACGTGTTTGTTCAGCGACATCAGGACTCTTGCCTAGTTGCAAGGGACAACTCGGGATTCTCCTTGAGGCTTGGCAGGGCAATTGGGACGCCTCTCCAGCTGAGGCGGGAGACCAAGGGTCCCTTTCCACGTGCCACAGGAATCCTGGGACTCCTATCAAGTTTCACGAGGAGTCAGGCATCCTCTCCTTTGGAGGCACTGATCTCCGCGTACCTCTGAAGTTTTCAAAGGATGTGAGGCCTCCGGTCACGATGAGGTGGGGAACTAGGTCTTTTTCTGTGGTCTCCACAGGGGATTCAGACATCCTTTCATCTTGGGAGATGCAAGACGAGCCTGCATTCAACTCACTGCAGGGATATCCGGCCTTATTTCGAGTCAGGGCATCGCGGTGTCCATTCCACTTGAGGCCGCAAACTCAGGGTCCCTCTCACATACCTAGAGCTGAGAGAAGCCTCCTCTTGAGGTGCTTGTGGTAAGGTGCTATTCCTCTGGAGTCGAAGCCATGGACTAACCTCTCATCTCGAGTTGATTTTTGGTCCACGGAGCTCTTTCGTGTTGCTACATTGACCTCAGGATCCCTCTATCCTTGAAACAGTGTTCTTGGGGTTTCTCTGCAGTGCCATCAAGGAAATCAAGTCTCCTTTCATGTGTGATGTGCAAAACGGAATTGCTCTGCACGCAGTGCAGGGGAATCAGGCCTCATCTCGCGGCGAGGGGGAAGTCTCATGGTTTTTCTCGAGTTGCGGCGGGAACCTGGGGTATATTCTCGAGTTACGACAGGGATGGCCCTTCCACACACGTGTTTGTTCAGCGACGTCAGAACTCCTGCCTAGTTGCGAGGGACAACTCGGGATTCTCCTCGAGGCTTGGCAGGGCAATTGGGACGCCTCTCCAGCTGAGGCGGGAGACCAAGGGTCCCTTTCCACGTGCCACAGGAATCCTGGGACTCCTATCAAGTTTCACGAGGAGTCAGGTATCGTCTCCTTTGGAGGCACTGATCTCCGCGTACCTCTGGAGTTTTCAAAGGATGTGAGGCCTCCGGTCGCGATGAGGTGGTTAACTAGGTCTTTTTCTGTGGTCTGCACAGGGGATTCAGACATCCTTTCATCTTGGGAGATGTAAGACGTGCCTGCATTCAAGTCACTGCAGCGATATCCGGCCTTATTTCGAGTCAGGGCATCGCGGTGTCCATTTCACTTGAGGCCGCAAACTCAGGGTCCCTCTCACATACCTAGAGCTGAGAGAAGCCTCCTCTTGAGGTGCTTGTGGTAAGGTGGTATTCCTCTGGAGTCGAAGCCAGGGACTAACCTCTCATCTCGAGTTGATTTTTGGTCCACGGAGCTCTTTCGTGTTGCTACAGTGACCTCAGGATCCCTCTAGCCTTGAAACAGTGTTCTTGGGGTTTCTCTGGAGTGCCATCAAGGAAATCAAGGCTCCTTTCATGTGTGATGTGCAACACGGAATTGCTCTGCATGCAGTGCAGGGGAATCGGGCCTCATCTCGCGGCGAGGGGGAAGCCTCATGGTTTTTCTCGAGTTGCGGCGGGAACCTGGGGTATATTCTCGAGTTACGACGGGGATGGCCCTTCCACCCACGTGTTTGTTCAGCGACGTCAGGACTCCTGCCTAGTTGCGAGGGACAACTCGGGATTCTCCTCGAGGCTTGGCAGGGAAATTGGGACGCCTCTCCAGCTGAGGCGGGAGACCAAGGGTCCCTTTCCACGTGCCACAGGAATCCTGGGACTCCTATCAAGTTTCACGAGGAGTCAGGCCTCGTCTCCTTTGGAGGCACTAATCTCCGCGTACCTCTGGAGTTTTCATAGGATGTGAGGCCTCCGGTCGCGATGAGGTGGGGAACTAGGTCTTTCTCTGTGGTCTCCACAGGGGATTCAGACATGCTTTCGTCTTGCGAGATGCAAGACGAGCCTGCATTCAAGTCACTTCAGGGATATCCGGCCTTATTACGAGTCAGGGCATCGCGGTGTCCATTCCACTTGAGGCCGCAAACTCAGGGTCCCTCTCACATACATAGAGCTGAGAGAAGCCTCCTCTTGAGGTGCTTGTGGTAAGGTGGTATTCCTCTGGAGTCGAAGCCAGTTACTAACCTCTCATCTTGAGTTGATTTTTGGTCCACGGAGCTCTTTCGTGTTGCTACAGTGACCTCAGGATCCCTCTAGCCTTGAAACAGTGTTCTTGGGGTTTCTCTGGAGTGCCATCAAGGAAATCAAGTCTCCTTTCATGTGTGATGTGCAACACGGAATTGCTCTGCACGCAGTGCAGGGGAATCAGGCCTCATCTCGCGGCGAGGGGGAAGTCTCATGGTTTTTCTCGAGTTGCGGCGGGAACCTGGGGTATATTCTCGAGTTACAACAGGGATGGCCCTTCCACACACGTGTTTGTTCAGCGACGTCAGAACTCCTGCCTAGTTGCGAGGGACAACTCGGGATTCTCCTCGAGGCTTGGCAGGGCAATTGGGACGCCTCTCCAGCTGAGGCGGGAGACCAAGGGTCCCTTTCCACGTGCCACAGGAATCCTGGGACTCCTATCAAGTTTCACGAGGAGTCAGGCATCGTCTCCTTTGGAGGCACTGATCTCCGCGTACCTCTGGAGTTTTCAAAGGATGTGAGGCCTCCGGTCGCGATGAGGTGGTTAACTAGGTCTTTTTCTGTGGTCTGCACAGGGGATTCAGACATCCTTTCATCTTGGGAGATGTAAGACGTGCCTGCATTCAAGTCACTGCAGCGATATCCGGCCTTATTTCGAGTCAGGGCATCGCGGTGTCCATTTCACTTGAGGCCGCAAACTCAGGGTCCCTCTCACATACCTAGAGCTGAGAGAAGCCTCCTCTTGAGGTGCTTGTGGTAAGGTGGTATTCCTCTGGAGTCAAAGCCAGGGACTAACCTCTCATCTCGAGTTGATTTTTGGTCCACGGAGCTCTTTCGTGTTGCTACAGTGACCTCAGGATCCCTCTAGCCTTGAAACAGTGTTCTTGGGGTTTCTCTGGAGTGCCATCAAGGAAATCAAGGCTCCTTTCATGTGTGATGTGCAACACGGAATTGCTCTGCATGCAGTGCAGGGGAATCGGGCCTCATCTCGCGGCGAGGGGGAAGCCTCATGGTTTTTCTCGAGTTGCGGCGGGAACCTGGGGTATATTCTCGAGTTACGACGGGGATGGCCCTTACACCCACGTGTTTGTTCAGCGACGTCAGGACTCCTGCCTAGTTGCGAGGGACAACTCGGGATTCTCCTCGAGGCTTGGCAGGGAAATTGGGACGCCTCTCCAGCTGAGGCGGGAGACCAAGGGTCCCTTTCCACGTGCCACAGGAATCCTGGGACTCCTATCAAGTTTCACGAGGAGTCAGGCATCGTCTCCTTTGGAGGCACTAATCTCCGCGTACCTCTGGAGTTTTCATAGGATGTGAGGCCTCCGGTCGCGATGAGGTGGGGAACTAGGTCTTTCTCTGTGGTCTCCACAGGGGATTCAGACATGCTTTCGTCTTGCGAGATGCAAGACGAGCCTGCATTCAAGTCACTTCAGGGATATCCGGCCTTATTACGAGTCAGGGCATCGCGGTGTCCATTCCACTTGAGGCCGCAAACTCAGGGTCCCTCTCACATACATAGAGCTGAGAGAAGCCTCCTCTTGAGGTGCTTGTGGTAAGGTGGTATTCCTCTGGAGTCGAAGCCAGTTACTAACCTCTCATCTTGAGTTGATTTTTGGTCCACGGAGCTGTTTCGTGTTGCTACAGTGACCTCAGGATCCCTCTAGCCTTGAAACAGTGTTCTTGGGGTTTCTCTGGAGTGCCATCAAGGAAATCAAGGCTCCTTTCATGTGTGATGTGCAACACGAAATTGCTCTGCACACAGTGCAGGGGAATCGGGCCGCATCTCGCAGCGAGGGGGAAGTCTCATGGTTTTTCTCGAGTTGTGGCGGGAACCTGGGGTATATTCTCGAGTTATGACGGGGATGGCCCTTCCACCCACGTGTTTGTTCAGCGACGTCAGGACTCCTGCCTAGTTGCGAGGGACAACTCGGGATTCTCCTCGAGGCTTGGCAGGGCAATTGGGACGCCTCTCCAGCTGAGGCGGGAGACCAAGGGTCCCTTTCCACGTGCCACAGGAATCCTGGGACTCCTATCAAGTTTCACGAGGAGTCAGGCATCGTCTCCTTTGGAGGCACTGATCTCCGCGTACCTCTGGAGTTTTCAAAGGATGTGAGGCCTCCGGTCGCGATGGGATGGGGAACTAGGTCTTTCTCTGTGGTCTCCACAGGGGATTCAGACATCCTTTCGTCTTGGGAGATGCAAGACGAGCCTGCATTCAAGTCACTGCAGGGATATCCGGCCTTATTTCGAGTCAGGGCATCGCGGTGTCCATTCCACTTGAGGCCGCAAACTCAGGGTCCCTCTCACATACCTAGAGCTGAGAGAAGCCTCCTCTTGAGGTGCTTGTGGTAAGGTGGTATTCCTCTGGAGTCGAAGCCAGGGACTAACCTCTCTTCTCGAGTTGATTTTTGGGCCATGGATCTCTTTCGTGTTGCTACATTGACCTCAGGATCCCTCTAGCCTTGAAACAGTGTTCTTGGGGTTTCTCTGGAATACCATCAAGGAAAGCAAGGCTCCTTTCATGTGTGATGTGCAACACGGAATTGCTCTGCACGCAGTGCAGGGGAATCGGGCCTCATTTTGCGGCGAGGGGGAAGTCTCATGGTTTTTCTCGAGTTGCGGCGGGAACCTGGGCTATATTCTCGAGTTACGACGGGGATGGCCCTTCCACACACGTGTTTGTTCAGCGATGTCAGGACTCCTGCCTAGTTGCAAGGGACAACTCGGGATTCTCCTCGAGGCTTGGCAGGGCAATTGTGACGCCTCTCCACCTGAGGCGGGAAACCAAGGGTCCCTTTCCACGTGCCACAGGAATCCTGGGACTCCTATCAAGTTTCACGAGGAGTCAGGCATCGTCTCCTTTGGAGGCACTGATCTCCGCGTACCTCTGGAGTTTTCAAAGGATGTGAGGCCTCCGGTCGCGATGAGGTGGGGAACTAGGTCTTTCTCTGTGGTCTCCACAGGGGATTCAGACATCCTTTCATCTTGGGAGATGCAAGACGAGCCTGCATTCAAGTCACTGCAGGGATATCCGGCCTTATTTCGCGTCAGGGCATCGCAGTGTCCATTCCTCTTGAGGCCGCAAACTCAGGGTCCCTCTCAAATACCTAGAGCTGAGAGAAGTCTCCTCTTGAGGTGCTTGTGGTAAGGTGGTATTCCTCTGGAGTCGAAGCCAGGGACTAACCCCACATCTCGAGTTGATTTTTGGTCCACGGTGCTCTTTCGTGTTGCTACAGTGACCTCAGGATCCCTCTAGCCTTGAAACAGTGTTCTTGGGGTTTCTCTGGAGTGCCATCAAGGAAATCAAGGCTCCTTTCATGTGTGATGTGCAACACGGAATTGCTCTGCACGCAGTGCAGGGGAATCGGGCCTCATTTTGCAGCGAGGGGGAAGTCTCATGGATTTTCTCGAGTTGCGGCGGGAACCTGGGGTATATTCTCGAGTTACGACGGGGATGGCCCTTCCACACACGTGTTTGTTCAGCGACGTCAGGACTCCTGCCTAGTTGCAAGGGACAACTCGGGATTCTCGTCGAGGCTTGGCAGGGCAATTGGGACGCCTCTCCAGCTGAGGCGGTAGACCAAGGGTCCCTTTCCACGTGCACAGGAATCCTGGGACTCCTATCAAGTTTCACGAGGAGTCAGGCATCGTCTCCTTTGGAGGCACTGATCTCCGCGTACCTCTGGAGTTTTCAAAGGATATGAGGCCTCCGGTCGCGATGAGGTGGGGAACTAGTTCTTTCTCTGTGGACTCCACAGGGGATTCAGACATCCTTTCATCTTGGTAGATGCAAGACGAGCCTGCATTCAAGTCACTGCAGGGATATCCGGCCTTATTTCGAGTCAGGGCATCGCGGTGTCCATTCCACTTGAGGCCGCAAAATCAGGGTCCCTCTCACATACCTAGAGCTGAGAGAAGCCTCCTCTTGAGGTGCTTGTGGTAAGGTGGTATTCCTCTGGAGTCGAAGCCAGGGACTAACCCCTCATCTCGAGTTGATTTTTGGTCCGCGGTGCTCTTTCGTGTTGCCACAGTGACCTCAGGATCCCTCTAGCCTTGAAACAGTGTTCTTGGGGTTTCTCTGGAGTGCCATCAAGGAAATCAAGGCTCCTTTCATGTGTGATGTGCAACACGGAATTGCTCTGCACGCAGTGCAGGATACCGGGCCTCATCTCGCGGCGAGGGGGAAGTCTCATGGTTTTTCTCGAGTTGCGGCGGGAACCTGGGGTATATTCTCGAGTTACGACGGGGATGGCCCTTCCACCCACGTGTTTGTTCAGCGACGTCAGGACTCCTGCCTAGTTGCGAGGGACAACTCGGGATTCTCCTCGAGGCTTGGCAGGGCAATTGGGACGCCTCTCCAGCTGAGGCGGGAGACCAAGGGTCCCTTTCCACGTGCCACAGAAATCCTGGGACTCCTATCAAGTTTCACGAGGAGTCAGTCATCGTCTCCTTTGGAGGCACTGATCTCCGCGTACCTCTGGAGTTTTCAAAGGATGTGAGGCCTCCGGTCGCGATGAGGTGGGGAACTAGGTCTTTCTCTGTGGTCTCCACAGGGGATTCAGACATCCTTTCGTCTTGGGAGGTGCAAGACGAGCCTGCATTCAAGTCACTGCAGGGATATCTGGCCTTATTTCGAGTCAGGGCATCGCGGTGTCCATTCCACTTGAGGCCGCAAACTCAGGGTCCCTCTCACATACCTAGAGCTGAGAGAAGCCTCCTCTTGAGGTGCTTGTGGTAAGGTGGTATTCCTCTGGAGTCGAAGCCAGGGACTAACCTCTCTTCTCGAGTTGATTTTTGTGCCACGGAGCACTTTCGTGTTGCTACATTGACCTCAGGATCCCTCTAGCCTTGAAACAGTGTTCTTGGGGTTTCTCTGGAGTGCCATCAAGGAAATCAAGGCTCCTTTCATGTGTGATGTGCAACACGGAATTGCTCTGCACGCAGTGCAGGGGAATCGGGCCTCATCTCTTGGCGAGGGGGAAGTCTCATGGTTTTTCTCGAGTTGCGGCGGGAACCTGGGGTATATTCTCGAGTTACGACGGGGATGGCTCTTCCACCCACGTGTTTGTTCAGCGACGTCAGGACTCCTGCCTAGTTGCGAGGGACAACTCGGGATTCTCCTCGAGGCTTGGCAGGGCAATTGGGATGCCTCTCCAGCTGAGGCGGGAGACCAAGGGTCCCTTTCCACGTGCCACAGGAATCCTGGGACTCCTATCAAGTTTCACGAGGAGTCAGGCATCGTCTCCTTTGGAGGCACTGATCTCCGCGTACCTCTGGAGTTTTCAAAGGATGTGAGGCCTCCGGTCGCGATGAGGTGGGGAACTAGGTCTTTCTCTGTGGTCTCCACAGGGCATTCAGACATCCTTTCGTCTTGGGAGGTGCAAGACGAGCCTGCATTCAAGTCACTGCAGGGATATCCGGCCTTATTTCGAGTCACGGCATCGCGGTGTCCATTCCACTTGAGGCCGCAAACTCAGGGTCCCTCTCACATACCTAGAGCTGAGAGAAGCCTCCTCTTGAGGTGCTTGTGGTAAGGTGGTATTCCTCTGGAGTCGAAGCCAGGGACTAACCTCTCATCTCGAGTTGATTTTTGGTCCACGGTGCTCTTTCGTGTTGCTACAGTGACCTCAGGATCGCTCTAGGCTTGAAACAGTGTTCTTGGGGTTTCTCTGGAGTGCCATCAAGGAAATCAAGGCTCCTTTGATGTTTGATGTGCAACACGGAATTTCTCTGCTCACAGTGCAGGGGAATCGGGCCGCATCTCGCGGCGAGGGGGAAGTCTCATGGTTTTTCTCGAGTTGCGGCGGGAACCTGGGGTATATTCTCGAGTTACGACGGGGATGGCCCTTCCACCCACGTGTTTGTTCAGCGACGTCAGGACTCCTGCCTAGTTGCGAGGGACAACTCGGGATTCTCCTCGAGG
This sequence comes from Cervus elaphus, assembly GCF_910594005.1. Lineage (NCBI taxonomy): Eukaryota > Metazoa > Chordata > Mammalia > Artiodactyla > Cervidae > Cervus > Cervus elaphus. The sequence continues at coordinate 1,321,097 of NC_057838.1, forward strand.
CTTGGCAGGGCAATTGGGACGCCTCTCCAGCTGAGGCCGGAGACCAAGGGTCCCTTTCCACGTGCCACAGGAATCCTGGGACTCCTATCAAGTTTCACGAGGAGTCAGGCATCGTCTCCTTTGGAGGCACTGATCTCCGCGTACCTCTGGAGTTTTCAAAGGATGTGAGGCCTCCGGTCGCGATGAGGTGGGGAACTAGGTCTTTCTCTGTGGTCTCCACAGGGGATTCAGACAGCCTTTCTTCTTGGGAGATGCAAGACGAGCCTGCATTCAAGTCACTGCAGGGATATCCGGCCTTATTTCGAGTCAGGGCATCGCGGTGTCCATTCCACTTGAGGCCGCAAACTCAGGGTCCCTCTCACATACCTAGAGCTGAGAGAAGCCTCCTCTTGAGGTGCTTGTGGTAAGGTGGTATTCCTCTGGAGTCGAAGCCAGGGACTAACCTCTCATCTCGAGTTGATTTTTGGTCCACGGAGCTCTTTCGTGTTGCTACATTGACCTCAGGATCCCTCTAGCCTTGAAACAGTGTTCTTGGGGTTTCTCTGGAGTGCCATCAAGGAAATCAAGGCTCCTTTCATGTGTGATGTGCAACACGGAATTGCTCTGCACACAGTGCCGGGGAATCGGTCCTCATCTCGCGGCGAGGGGAAAGTCTCATGGTTTTTCTCGAGTTGCAGCGGGAACCTGGGGTATATTCTCGAGTTACGACGGGGATGGCCCTTCCACCCACGTGTTTGTTCAGCGACGTCAGGACTCCTGCCTAGTTGCGAGGGACAACTCGGGATTCTCCTCGAGGCTTGGCAGGGCAATTGAGACGCCTCTCCAGCTGAGGCGGGAGACCAAGGGTCCCTTTCCACATGCCAGAGGAATCCTGGGACTCCTATCAAGTTTCACGAGGAGTCAGGCATTGTCTCCTTTGGAGGCACTGATCTCCGCGTACCTCTGGAGTTTTCAAAGGATGTGAGGCCTCCGGTCGCGATGAGGTGGGGAACTAGGTCTTTCTCTGTGGTCTCCACAGGGCATTCAGACATCCTTTCGTCTTGGGAGGTGCAAGACGAGCCTGCATTGAAGTCACTGCAGGGATATCCGGCCTTATTTCGAGTCACGGCATCGCGGTGTCCATTCCACTTGAGGCCGCAAACTCAGGGTCCCTCTCACATACCTAGAGCTGAGAGAAGCCTCCTCTTGAGGTGCTTGTGGTAAGGTGGTATTCCTCTGGAGTCGAAGCCAGGGACTAACCTCTCATCTCGAGTTGATTTTTGGTCCACGCAGCTCTTTCGTGTTGCTACAGTGACCTCAGGATCGCTCTAGCCTTGAAACAGTGTTCTTGGGGTTTCTCTGGAGTGCCATCAAGGAAATCAAGGCTCCTTTCATGTGTGATGTGCAACACGGAATTGCTCTGCACACAGTGCAGGGGAATCGGGCCGCATCTCGCGGCGAGGGGGAAGTCTCATGGTTTTTCTCGAGTTGCGGCGGGAACCTGGGGTATATTCTCGAGTTACGACGGGGATGGCCCTTCCACCCACGTGTTTGTTCAGCGACGTCAGGACTCCTGCCTAGTTGCGAGGGACAACTCGGGATTCTCCTCGAGGCTTGGCAGGGCAATTGGGACGCCTCTCCAGCTGAGGCGGGAGACAAGGGTCCCTTTCCACGTGCCACAGGAATCCTGGGACTCCTATCAAGTTTCACGAGGAGTCAGGCATCGTCTCCTTTGGAGGCACTGATCTCCGCGTACCTCTGGAGTTTTCAAAGGATGTGAGGACTCCGGTCGCGATGAGGTGGGGAACTAGGTCTTTCTCTGTGGTCTGCACAGGGCATTCAGACATCCTTTCGTCTTGGGAGGTGCAAGATGAGCCTGCATTCAAGTCACTGCAGGGATATCCGGCCTTATTTCGAGTCAGGGCATCGCGGTGTCCATTCCACTTGAGGCCGCAAACTCAGGGTCCCTCTCACATACCTAGAGCTGAGAGAAGCCTCCTCTTGAGGTGCTTGTGGTAAGGTGGTATTCCTCTGGAGTCGAAGCCAGGGACTAACCTCTCTTCTCGAGTTGATTTTTGGGCCACGGAGCTATTTCGTGTTGCTACATTGACCTCAGGATCCCTCTAGCCTTGAAACAGTGTTCTTGGGTTTTCTCTGTAGTGCCATCAAGGAAATCAAGGCTCCTTTCATGTGTGATGTGCAACACGGAATTGATCTGCACGCAGTGCAGGGGAATCGGGCCTCATCTCGCGGCGAGGGGGAAGTCTCATGGTTTTTCTCGAGTTGCGGCGGGAACCTGGGGTATATTCTCGAGTTACGACGGGGATGGCCCTGCCACACACGTGTTTGTTCAGCGACGTCAGGACTCCTGCCTAGTTGCGAGGGACAACGCGGGATTCTCCTCGAGGCTTGGCAGGGCAATTGGGACGCCTCTCCAGCTGAGGCGGGAGACCAAGGGTCCCTTTCCACGTGCCACAGGAATCCTGGGACTCCTATCAAGTTTCACGAGGAGTCAGGCATCGTCTCCTTTGGAGGCACTGATCTCCGCGTACCTCTGGATTTTTCAAAGGATGTGAGGCCTCCGGTCGCCATGAGGTGGGGAACTAGGTCTTTCTCTGTGGTCTCCACAGGGGATTCAGAAATCCTTTCATCTTGGGAGATGCAAGACGAGCCTGCATTCAAGTCACTGCAGGGATATCCGGCCTTATTTCGAGTCAGGCGATCGCAGTGCCCATTCCACTTGAGGCCGCAAAATCAGGGTCCCTCTCACATACTTAGAGCTGAGAGAAGCCTCCTCTTGAGGTGCTTGTGGTAAGGTGGTATTCCTCTGGCGTCGAAGCCAGGGACTAACCTCTCATCTCGAGTTGATTTTTGGTCCACGGACCTCTTTCGTGTTGCTACAGTGACCTCAGGATCGCTCTAGCCTTGCAACAGTGTTCTTGGGGTTTCTCTGGAGTGCCATCAAGGAAATCAAGTCTCCTTTCATGTTTAATGTGCAACACGGAATTGCTCTGCACGCAGTGCAGGGGAATCGGGCCTCAGCTAGCGGCGAGGCGGAAGTCTCATGGTTTTTCTCGAGTTGCGGCGGGAACCTGGGGTATATTCTCGAGTTACGACGGGGATGGACCTTACACCCACGTGTTTGTTCAGCGACGTCAGGACTCCTGCCTAGTTGCGAGGGACAACTCGGGATTATCCTCGAGGCTTGGCAGGGCAATTGGGACGCCTCTCCAGCTGAGGCGGGAGACCAAGGGTCCCTTTCCACGTGCCACAAGAATCCTTGGACTCCTATGAAGTTTCACGAGGAGTCAGGCATCGTCTCCTTTGGAGGTACTGATCTCCGCGTACCTCTGGAGTTTTCATAGGATGTGAGACCTCCGGTCGCGATGAGGTGGGGAACTACGTCTTTCTCTGTGGTCTCCACAGGGGATTCAGACATCCTTTCGTCATGGGAGATGCAAGACGAGCCTGCATTCAAGTCACTGCAGGGATATCCGGCCTTATTTCGAGTCAGGGCATCGCGGTGTCCATTCCACTTGAGGCCGCAAGCTCAGGGTCCCTCTCACATACATAGAGCTGAGAGAAGCCTCCTCTTGAGGTGCTTGTGGTAAGGTGGTATTACTCTGGAGTCGAAGCCAGGGACTAACCTCTCTTCTCGAGTTGATTTTTGGGCCACGGAGCTCTTTTGTGTTGCTACAGTGACCTCAGGATCGCTGTAGCCTTGAAACAGTGTTCTTGGGGTTTCTCTGGAGTGCCATCAAGGAAATCAAGGCTCCTTTCATGTGTGATGTGCAACACGGAATTGCTCTGCACACAGTGCAGGGGTATCGGGCCTCATCTCGCGGCGAGGGGGAAGTCTCATGGTTTTTCTCGAGTTGCGGTGGGAACCTGGGGTATATTCTCGAGTTACGACGGGGATGGCCCTTCCACCCACGTGTTTGTTCAGCGACGTCAGGACCCCTGCCTAGTTGCGAGGGACAACTCGGGATTCTCCTCGAGGCTTGGCAGGGCAATTGGGACGCCTCTCCAGCTGAGGTGGGAGACCAAGGGTCCCTTTCCACGTGCCACAGGAATCCTGGGACTCCTATCAAGTTTCACGAGGAGTCAGGCATCGTCTCCTTTGGAGGGACTGATCTCCGCGTACCTCGGGAGTTTTCAAAGGATGTGAGGCCTCCGGTCGCGATGAGGTGGGGAACTAGGTCTTTCTCTGTGGTCTCCACAGGGGATTCAGACATCCTTTCGTCTTGGGAGGTGCAAGACGAGCCTGCATTCAAGTCACTGCAGGGATATCCGGCCTTATTTCGAGTCAGGGCATCGCGGTGTCCATTCCACTTGAGGCCGCAAACTCAGGGTCCCTCTCACATACCTAGAGCTGAGAGAAGCCTCCTCTTGAGGTGCTTGTGGTAAGGTGGTATTCCTCTGGAGTCGAAGCCAGGGACTAACCTCTCATCTCGAGTTGATTTTTGGTCCACGGAGCTCTTTCGTGTTGCTACAGTGACCTCAGGATCGCTCTAGCCTTGAAACAGTGTTCTTGGGGTTTCTCTGGAGTGCCATCAAGGAAATCAAGGCTCCTTTCATGTGTGATGTGCAACACGGAATTGCTCTGCACACAGTGCAGGGGAATCGGGCCGCATCTCGCGGCGAGGGGGAAGTCTTATGGTTTTTCTCGAGTTGCGGCGGGGTCCTGGGGTATATTCTCGAGTTACGACGGGGATGGCCCTTCCACCCACGTGTTTGTTCAGCGACGTCAGGACTCCTGCCTAGTTGAGAGGGACAACTCGGGATTCTCCTCGAGGCTTGGCAGGGCAATTGGGACGCCTCTCCAGCTGAGGCAGGAGACCAAGGGTCCCTTTCCACGTGCCACAGGAATCCTGGGACTCCTATCAAGTTTCACGAGGAGTCAGGCATCGTCTCCTTTGGAGGCACTGATCTCCGCGTACCTCTGAAGTTTTCAAAGGATGTGAGGCCTCCGGTCGCGATGAGGTGGGGAACTAGGTCTTTCTCTGTGGTCTCCACAGGGGATTCAGACAGCCTTTCTTCTTGGGAGATGCAAGACGAGCCTGCATTCAAGTCACTGCAGGGATATCCGGCCTTATTTCGAGTCAGGGCATCGCGGTGTCCATTCCACTTGAGGCCGCAAACTCAGGGTCCCTCTCACATACCTAGAGCTTAGAGAAGCCTCCTCTTGAGGTGCTTGTGGTAAGGTGGTATTCCTCTGGAGTCGAAGCCAGGGACTAACCTCTCTTCTCGAGTTGATTTTTGGGCCACGGAGCTCTTTCGTGTTGCTACATTGACCTCAGGATCCCTCTAGCCTTGAAACAGTGTTCTTGGGTTTTCTCTGTAGTGCCATCAAGGAAATCAAGGCTCCTTTCATGTGTGATGTGCAACACGGAATTGCTCTGCACGCAGTGCAGGGGAATCGGGCCTCATCTCATGGCGAGGGGGAAGTCTCATGGTTTTTCTCGAGTTGCGGCGGGAACCTGGGGTATATTCTCGAGTTACGACGGGGATGGCCCTTCCACCCACGTGTTTGTTCAGCGACGTCAGAACTCCTGCCTAGTTGCGAGGGACAACTCGGGATTCTCCTCGAGGCAGGGCAGGGCAATTGGGACGCCTCTCCAGCTGAGGCGGGAGACCAAGGGTCCCTTTCCACGTGCCACAAGAATCCTTGGACTCCTATGAAGTTTCACGAGGAGTCAGGCATCGTCTCCTTTGGAGGTACTGATCTCCGCGTACCTCTGGAGTTTTCATAGGATGTGAGACCTCCGGTCGCGATGAGGTGGGGAACTAGGTCTTTCTCTGTGGTCTCCACAGGGGATTCAGACATCCTTTCATCTTGGGAGATGCAAAACGAGCCTGCATTCAAGTCACTGCAGGGATATCCGGCCTTATTTCGCGTCAGGGCATCGAAGTGCCCATTCCACTTTAGGCCGCAAAATCAGGGTCCCTGTCTCATACGTAGAGCTGAGGGAAGCCTCCTCTTGAGGTGCTTGTGGTAAGGTGGTATTCCTCTGGAGTCGAAGCCAGGGACTAACCTCTCATCTCGAGTTGATTTTTGGTCCATGGAGCTCTTTCATGTTGCTACAGTGACCTCAGGATCGCTCTAGCTTTGAAACAGTGTTCTTGGGGTTTCTCTGGAGTGCCATCAAGGAAATCAAGTCTCCTTTCATGTTTGATGTGCAACACGGAATTGCTCTGCATGCAGTGCAGGGGAATCGGGCCTCATCTCGCGGCGAGGGGGAAGTCTCATGGTTTTTCCCGAGTTGCGGCGGGAACCTGGGGTATATTCTCGAGTTACGACGGGGATGGCTCTTCCACCCACGTGTTTGTTCAGCGACGGCAGGACTCCTGCCTAGTTGCGAGGGACAACTCGGGATTCTCCTCGAGGCTTGGCAGGGCAATTGGGACGCCTCTCCAGCTGAGGCGGGAGACCAAGGGTCCCTTTCCACGTGCCACAGGAATCCTGGGACTCCTATCAAGTTTCACGAGGAGTCAGGCATCGTCTCCTTTGGAGGCACTGATCTCCGCGTACCTCTGGAGTTTTCAAAGGATGTGAGGCCTCCGGTCGCGATGAGGTGGGGAACTAGGTCTTTCTCTGTGGTCTCCACAGGGCATTCAGACATCCTTTCGTCTTGGGAGGTGCAAGACGAGCCTGCATTCAAGTCACTGCCGGGATATCCGGCCTTATTTCGAGTCAGGGTATCTCGGTGTCCATTCCACTTGAGGCCGCAAAATCAGGGTCCCTCTCACATACCTAGAGCTGAGAGAAGCCTCCTCTTGAGGTGCTTGTGGTAAGGTGGTATTACTCTGGAGTCGAAGCCAGGGACTAACCTCTCTTCTCGAGTTATTTTTGGGCCACGGAGCTCTTTTATGTTGCTACAGTGACCTCAGGATCGCTGTAGCCTTGAAACAGTGTTCTTGGGGTTTCTCTGGAGTGCCATCTAGGAAATCAAGGCTCCTTTCATGTGTGATGTGCAACACGGAATTGCTCTGCACACAGTGCAGGGGTATCGGGCCTCATCTCGCGGCGAGGGGGAAGTCTCATGGTTTTTCTCGAGTTGCGGTGGGAACCTGGGGTATATTCTCGAGTTACGACGGGGATGGCCCTTCCACCCACGTGTTTGTTCAGCGACGTCAGGACTCCTGCCTAGTTGCGAGGGACAACTCGGGATTCTCCTCGAGGCTTGGCAGGGCAATTGGGACGCCTCTCCAGCTGAGGTGGGAGACCAAGTGTCCCTTTCCACGTGCCACAGGAATCCTGGGACTTCTATCAAGTTTCACGAGGAGTCAGGCATCGTCTCCTTTGGAGGCACTGATCTCCGCGTACCTCGGGAGTTTTCTTAGGATGTGAGGCCTCCGGTCGCGATGAGGTGGGGAACTAGGTCTTTCTCTGTGGTCTCCACAGGGGATTCAGACATCCTTTCGTCTTGGGAGGTGCAAGACGAGCCTGCATTCAAGTCACTGCAGGGATATCCGGCCTTATTTCGAGTCAGGGCATCGCGGTGTCCATTCCACTTGAGGCCGCAAACTCAGGGTCCCTCTCACATACCTAGAGCTGAGAGAAGCCTCCTCTTGAGGTGCTTGTGGTAAGGTGGTATTCCTCTGAAGTCGAAGCCAGGGATTAACCTCTCATCTCGAGTTGATTTTTGGTCCACGGAGCTCTTTCGTGTTGCTACAGTGACCTCAGGATCGCTCTAGCCTTGAAACAGTGTTCTTGGGGTTTCTCTGGAGTGCCATCAAGGAAATCAAGGCTCCTTTCATGTGTGATGTGCAACACGGAATTGCTCTGCACACAGTGCAGGGGAATCGGGCCGCATCTCGCGGCGAGGGGGAAGTCTTATGGTTTTTCTCGAGTTGCGGTGGGAACCTGGGGTATATTCTCGAGTTACGACGGGGATGGCCCTTCCACCCACGTGTTTGTTCAGCGACGTCAGGACTCCTGCCTAGTTGCGAGGGACAACTCGGGATTCTCCTCGAGGGTTGGCATGGCAATTGGGAGGCCTCTCCAGCTGAGGCAGGAGACCAAGGGTCCCTTTCCACGTGCCACAGGAATCCTGGGACTCCTATCAAGTTTCACGATGAGTCAGGCATCGTCTCCTTTGGAGGCACTGATCTCCGCGTACCTCTGAAGTTTTCAAAGGATGTGAGGCCTCCGGTCGCGATGAGGTGGGGAACTAGGTCTTTCTCTGTGGTCTCCACAGGGGATTCAGACAGCCTTTCGTCATGGGAGATGCAAGACGAGCCTGCATTCAAGTCACTGCAGGGATATCCGGCCTTATTTCGAGTCAGGGCATCGCGGTGTCCATTCCACTTGAGGCCGCAAACTCAGGGTCCCTCTCACATACCTAGAGCTGAGAGAAGCCTCCTCTTGAGGTGCTTGTGGTAAGGTGGTATTCCTCTGGAGTCGAAGCCAGGGACTAACCTCTCTTCTCGAGTTGATTTTTGGGCCACGGAGCTCTTTCGTGTTGCTACATTGACCTCAGGATCCCTCTAGCCTTGAAACAGTGTTCTTGGGTTTTCTCTGTAGTGCCATCAAGGAAATCAAGGCTCCTTTCATGTGTGATGTGCAACACGGAATTGATCTGCACGCAGTGCAGGGGAATCGGGCCTCATCTCGCGGCGAGGGGGAAGTCTCATGGTTTTTCTCGAGTTGCGGCGGGAACCTGGGGTATATTCTCGAGTTACGACGGGGATGGTCCTGCCACACACGTGTTTGTTCAGCGACGTCAGGACTCCTGCCTAGTTGCGAGGGACAACTCGGGATTCTCTTCGAGGCTTGGCAGGGCAATTGGGACGCCTCTCCAGCTGAGGCGGGAGACCAAGGGTCCCTTTCCACGTGCCACAGGAATCCTGGGACTCCTATCAAGTTTCACGAGGAGTCAGGCATCGTCTCCTTTGGAGGCACTGATCTCCGCGCACCTCTGGATTTTTCAAAGGATGTGAGGCCTCCGGTCGCCATGAGGTGGGGAACTAGGTCTTTCTCTGTGGTCTCCACAGGGGATTCAGACATCCTTTCATCTTGGGAGATGCAAGACGAGCCTGCATTCAAGTGACTGCAGGGATATCCGGCCTTATTTCGAGTCAGGCGATCGCAGTGCCCATTCCACTTGAGGCCGCAAAATCAGGGTCCCTCTCACATACTTAGAGCTGAGAGAAGCCTCCTCTTGAGGTGCTTGTGGTAAGGTGGTATTCCTCTGGAGTCGAAGCCAGGGACTAACCTCTCATCTCGAGTTGATTTTTGGTCCACGGACCTCTTTCGTGTTGCTACAGTGACCTCAGGATCGCTCTAGCCTTGCAACAGTGTTCTTGGGGTTTCTCTGGAGTGCCATCAAGGAAATCAAGGCTCCTTTCATGTTTGATGTGCAACACGGAATTGCTCTGCACGCAGTGCAGGGGAATCGGGCCTCAGCTCGCGGCGAGGCGGAAGTCTCATGTTTTTTCTCGAGTTTTGGCGGGAACCTGGGGTATATTCTCGAGTTACGACGGGGATGGCCCTTACACCCACGTGTTTGTTCAGCGACGTCAGGACTCCTGCCTAGTTGCGAGGGACAACTCGGGATTCTCCTCGAGGTTTGGCAGGGCAATTGGGACGCCTCTCCAGCTGAGGCGGGAGACCAAGGGTCCCTTTCCACGTGCCACAAGAATCCTTGGACTCCTATGAAGTTTCACGAGGAGTCAGGCATCGTCTCCTTTGGAGGTACTGATCTCCGCGTACCTCTGGAGTTTTCATAGGATGTGAGACCTCCGGTCGCGATGAGGTGGGGAACTAGGTCTTTCTCTGTGGTCTCCACAGGGGATTCAGACATCCTTTCGTCATGGGAGATGCAAGACGAGCCTGCATTCAAGTCACTGCAGGGATATCCGGCCTTATTTCGAGTCAGGGCATCGCGGTGTCCATTCCACTTGAGGCCGCAAACTCAGGGTCCCTCTCACATACCAAGAGCTGAGAGAAGCCTCCTCTTGAGGTGCTTGTTTTAAGGTGGTATTCCTCTGGCGTCGAAGCCAGGGACTAACCTCTCATCTCGAGTTGATTTTTGGTCCACGGAGCTCTTTAATGTTGCTACAGTGACCTCAGGATCCATCTAGCCTTGAAACAGTGTTCTTGGGGTTTCTCTGGAGTGCCATCAAGGAAATCAAGGCTCCTTTCATGTGTGATGTGCAACACGGAATTGCTCTGCACACAGTGCAGGGGAATCGGTCCTCATCTCGCGGCGAGGGGGAAGTCTCATGGTTTTTCTCGAGTTGCGGCGGGAACCTGGGGTATATTCTCGAGTTACGACGGGGATGGCCCTTCCACCCACGTGTTTGTTCAGCGACGTCAGGACTCCTGCCTAGTTGCGAGGGACAACTCGGGATTCTCCTCGAGGCTTGGCAGGGCAATTGGGACGCCTCTCCAGCTGAGGTGGGAGACCAAGGGTCCCTTTCCACGTGCCATAGGAATCCTGGGACTCCTATCAAGTTTCACGAGGAGTCAGGCATCGTCTCCTTTGGAGGCACTGATCTCCGCGTACCTCTGGAGTTTTCAAAGGATGTGAGGCCTCCGGTCGCGATGAGGTGGGGAACTAGGTCTTTCTCTGTGGTCTCCACAGGGGATTCAGACAGCCTTTCTTCTTGGGAGATGCAAGACGAGCCTGCATTCAAGTCACTGCAGGGAAATCCGGCCTTATTTCGAGTCAGGGCATCGCGGTGTCCATTCCACTTGAGGCCGCAAACTCAGGGTCCCTCTCACATACCTAGAGCTGAGAGAAGCCTCCTCTTGAGGTGCTTGTGGTAAGGTGGTATTCCTCTGGCGTCGAAGCCAGGGACTAACCTCTCATCTCGAGTTGATTTTTGGTCCACGGAGCTCTTTCGTGTTGCTACAGTGACCTCAGGATCCCTCTAGCCTTGAAACAGTGTTCGTGGGGTTTCTCTGGAGTGCCATCAAGGAAATCAAGGCTCCTTTCATGTGTGATGTGCAACACGGAATTGCTCTGCACGCAGTGCAGGGGAATCGGGCCTCATCTCGCGGCGAGGGGGAAGTCTAATGGTTTTTCTCGAGTTGCGGCGGGAACCTGGGGTATATTCTCGAGTTACGATGGGGATGGCCCTGCCACACACGTGTTTGTTCAGCGACGTCAGGACTCCTGCCTAGTTGCGAGGGACAACTCGGGATTCTCCTCGAGGCTTGGCAGGGCAATTGGGACGCCTCTCCAGCTGAGGCGGGAGACCAAGGGTCCCTTTCCACGTGCCACAGGAATCCTGGGACTCCTATCAAGTTTCACGAGGAGTCAGGCATCGTCTCCTTTGGAGATACTGATCTCCGCGTACCTCTGGAGTTTTCAAAGGATGTGAGGCCTCCGTTCTTGATGAGGTGGTGAACTAGGTCTTTCTCTGTGGTCTCCACAGGGGATTCAGACATCCTTTCATCTTGGGAGATGCAAGACGACGCTGCATTCAAGTCACTGCAGGGATATCTGGCCTTATTTCGCATCAGGGCATTGCAGTGTCCATTTCACTTTAGGCCGCAAAATCAGGGGCCCTCTCACATACTTAGAGCTGAGAGAAGCCTCCTCTTGAGGTGCTTGTGGTAAGGTGGTATTCCTCTGGAGTCGAAGCCAGGGACAAACCTCTCATCTCGAGTTGATTTTTGGTCCACGGACCTCTTTCGTGTTGCTACAGTGACCTCAGGATCGCTCTAGCCTTGCAACAGTGTTCTTGGGGTTTCTCTGGAGTGCCATCAAGGAAATCAAGGCTCCTTTCATGTTTGATGTGCAACACGGAATTGCTCTGCACGCAGTGCAGGGGAATCGGGCCTCAGCTCGCGGCGAGGCGGAAGTCTCATGGTTTTTCTCGAGTTGCGGCGGGAACCTGGGGTATATTCTCGAGTTACGACGGGGATGGCCCTTCCACCCACGTGTTTGTTCAGCGACGTCAGGACTCCTGCCTAGTTGCGAGGGACAACTCGGGATTCTCCTCGAGGCTTGGCAGGGCAATTGGGACGCCTCTCCAGCTGAGGCGGGAGACCAAGGGTCCCTTTCCACGTGCCACAGGAATCCTGGGACTCCTATCAAGTTTCACGAGGAGTCAGGCATCGTCTCCTTTGGAGGCACTGATCTCCGCGTACCTCTGGAGTTTTCAAAGGATGTGAGGCCTCCGGTCGCGATGAGGTGGGGAACTAGGTCTTTCTCTGTGGTCTCCACAGGGCATTCAGACATCCTTTCGTCTTGGGAGGTGCAAGAGGAGCCTGCATTCAAGTCACTGCCGGGATATCCGGCCTTATTTCTAGTCACGGCATGGCGGTGTCCATTCCACTTGAGGCCGCAAACTCAGGGTCCCTCTCACATACCTAGAGCTGAGAGAAGCCTCCTCTTGAGGTGCTTGTGGTAAGGTGGTATTCCTCTGGAGTCGAAGCCAGGGACTAACCTCTCATCTCGAGTTGATTTTTGGTCCACGGAGCTCTTTCGTGTTGCTACAGTGACCTCAGGATCCCTCTAGCCTTGAAACAGTGTTCTTGGGGTTTCTCTGCAGTGCCATCAAGGAAATCAAGGCTCCTTTCATGTGTGATGTACAACACGGAATTGCTCTGCACACAGTGCAGGGGAATCGGGCCGCATCTGGCGGCGAGGGGGAAGTCTCATGGTTTTTCTCGAGTTGCGGCGGGAACCTGGGGTATATTCTCGAGTTACGACGGGGATGGCCCTTCCACCCACGTGTTTGTTCAGCGACGTCAGGACTCCTGCCTAGTTGCGAGGGACAACTCGGGATTCTCCTCGAGGCTTGGCAGGGCAATTGGGACGCCTCTCCAGCTGAGGCGGGAGACCAAGGGTCCCTTTCCAGGTGCCACAGGAATCCTGGGACTCCTATCAAGTTTCACGAGGAGTCAGGCATCGTCTCCTTTGGACGCACTGATCTCCGTGTACCTCTGGAGTTTTCAAAGGATGTGAGGCCTCCGGTCGCGATGAGGTGGGGAACTAGGTCTTTCTCTGTGGTCTCCACAGGGGATTCAGACAGCCTTTCTTCTTGGAAGATGCAAGACGAGCCTGCATTCAAGTCACTGCAGGGATATCCGGCCTTATTTCGAGTCAGGGCATTGCGGTGTCCATTCCACTTGAGGCCGCAAACTCAGGGTCCCTCTCACATACCTAGAGCTGAGAGAAGCCTCCTCTTGAGGTGCTTGTGGTAAGGTGATATTCCTCTGGAGTCGAAGCCAGGGACTAACCTCTCTTCTCGAGTTGATTTTTGGGCCACGGAGCTCTTACGTGTTGCTACATTGACCTCAGGATCCCTCTAGCTTTGAAACAGTGTTCTTGGGGTTTCTCTGGAGTGCCATCAAGGAAATCAAGGCTCCTTTCATGTGTGATGTGCAACACGGAATTGCTCTGCACACAGTGCAGGGGAATCGGGCCTCATCTCGCGGCGAGGGGGAAGGCTCATGGTTTTTCTCGAGGTGCGGCGGGAACCTGGGGTATATTCTCGAGTTACGACGGGGATGACTCTTCCACCCACGTGTTTGTTCAGCGACGTCAGGACTCCTGCCTAGTTGCGAGGGACAACTCGGGATTCTCCTCGAGGCTTGGCAGGGCAATTGGGACGTCTCTCCAGCTGAGGCGGGAGACCAAGGGTCCCTTTCCACGTGCCACAGGAATCCTGGGACTCCTATCAAGTTTCACGAGGAGTCAGGCATCGTCTCCTTTGGAGGTACTGATCTCCGCATACCTCTGGAGTTTTCAAAGGATGTGAGGACTCCATTCGTGATGAGGTGGGGAACTAGGTCTTTCTCTGTGGTCTCCACAGGGGATTCAGACATCCTTTCATCTTGGGAGATGCAAGACGAGGCTGCATTCAAGTCACTGCAGGGATATCTGGCCTTATTTCGCATCAGGGCATTGCAGTGTCCATTCCACTTTAGGCCACAAAATCAGGGTCCCTCTCACATACTTAGAGCTGAGAGAAGCCTCCTCTTGAGGTGCTTGTGGTAAGGTGGTATTCCTCTGGATTCGAAGCCAGGGACTAACCTCTCATCTCGAGTTGATTTTTGGTCCATGGACCTCTTTCGTGTTGCTACAGTGACCTCAGGATCGCTCTAGCCTTGAAACAGTGTTCTTGGGGTTTCTCTGGAGTGCCATCAAGGAAATCAAGGCTCCTTTCATGTATGATGTGCAACACGGAATTGCTCTGCACGCAGTGCAGGGGAATCGGGCCTCATCTCGCGGCGAGGCGGAAGTCTCATGGTTTTTCTCGAGTTGCGGCGGGAACCTGGGGTATATTCTCGAGTTACGACGGGGATGGCCGTTACACCCACGTGTTTGTTCAGCGACGTCAGGACTCCTGCCTAGTTGCGAGGGACAACTCGGGATTCTCCTCGAGGCTTGGCAGGGCAATTGGGAGGCCTCTCCAGCTGAGGTGGGAGATCAAGGGTCCCTTTCCACGTGCCACAGGAATCCTTGGACTCCTATCAAGTTTCACGAGGAGTCAGGCATCGTCTCCTTTGGAGGTACTGATTTCCGCGTACCTCTGGAGTTTTCATAGGATGTGAGACCTCCGGTCGCGATGAGGTGGGGAACTAGGTCATTCACTGTGGTCTCCACAGGGGATTCAGACATCCTTTCGTCATGGGAGATGCAAGACGAGCCTGCATTCAAATCACTGCAGGGATATCCGGCCTTATTTCGAGTCAGGGCATCGCGGTGTCCATTCCACTTGAGGCCGCAAACTCAGGGTCCCTCTCACATACCTAGAGCTGAGAGAAGCCTCCTCTTGAGGTGCTTGTGGTAAGGTGGTATTCCTCTGGCGTCGAAGCCAGAGACTAACCTCTCTTCTCGAGTTGATTTTTGGTCCACGGAGCTCTTTCGTTTTGCTACAGTGACCTCAGGATCCCTCTAGCCTTGAAACAGTGTTCTTGGGTTTTCTCTGGAGTGCCATCAAGGAAATCAAGGCTCCTTTCATGTGTGATGTGCAACACGGAATTGCTCTGCACACAGTGCAGGGGAATCGGGCCTCATCTCGCGGCGAGGGGGAAGGCTCATGGTTTTTCTCGAGTTGCGGCGGGACCCTGGGGTATATTCTCGAGTTACGACGGGGATGGCTCTTCCACCCACGTGTTTGTTCAGCGACGTCAGGACTCCTGCCTAGTTGCGAGGGACAACTCGGGATTCTCCTCGAGGCTTGGCAGGGCAATTGGGACGTCTCTCCAGCTGAGGCGGGAGACCAAGGGTCCCTTTCCACGTGCCACAGGAATCCTGGGACTCCTATCAAGTTTCACGAGGAGTCAGGCATCGTCTCCTTTGGAGGTACTGATCTCCGCATACCTCTGGAGTTTTCAAAGGATGTGAGGACTCCATTCGTGATGAGGTGGGGAACTAGGTCTTTCTCTGTGGTCTCCACAGGGGATTCAGACATCCTTTCATCTTGGGAGATGCAAGACGAGGCTGCATTCAAGTCACTGCAGGGATATCTGGCCTTATTTCGCATCAGGGCATTGCAGTGTCCATTCCACTTGAGGCCGCAAACTCAGGGTCCCTCTCACATACCTAGAGCTGAGAGAAGCCTCCTCTTGAGGTGCTTGTGGTAAGGTGGTATTCCTCTGGAGTCGAAGCCAGGGACTAACCTCTCATCTCGAGTTGATTTTTGGTCCACGGAGCTCATTAGTGTTGCTCCAGTGACCTCAGGATCCCTCTAGCCTTGAAACAGTGTTCTTGGGGTTTCTCTGGAGTGCCATCAAGGAAATCAAGGCTCCTTTCATGTGTGATGTGCAACACGGAATTGCTCTGCACACAGTGCAGGGGAATCGGGCCTCATCTCGCGGCGAGTGGGAAGTCTCATGGTTTTTCTCGAGTTGCGGCGGGAACCTGGGGTATATTCTCGAGTTACGACGGGGATGGCCCTTCCACCCACGTGTTTGTTCAGCGACGTCAGGACTCCTGCCTAGTTGCGAGGGACAACTCGGGATTCTCCTCGAGGCTTGGCAGGGCAATTGGGACGCCTCTCCAGCTGAGGCGGGAGACCAAGGGTCCCTTTCCACGTGCCACAGGAATCCTGGGACTCCTATCAAGTTTCACGAGGAGTCAGGCATCGTCTCCTTTGGAGGCAATGATCTCCGCGTACCTCTGGAGTTTTCAAAGGATGTGAGGCCTCCGGTCGCGATGAGGTGGGGAACTAGGTCTTTCTCTGTGGTCTCCACAGGGGATTCAGACAGCCTTTCTTCTTGGGAGATGCAAGACGAGCCTGCATTCAAGTCACTGCAGGGATATCCGGCCTTATTTCGAGTCAGGGCATCGCGGTGTCCATTCCACTTGAGGCCGCAAACTCAGGGTCCCTCTCACATACCTAGAGCTGAGAGAAGCCTCCTCTTGAGGTGCTTGTGGTAAGGTGGTATTCCTCTGGCGTCGAAGCCAGGGACTAACCTCTTTTCTCGAGTTGATTTTTGGGCCACGGAGCTCTTTCGTGTTGCTACATTGACCTCAGGATCCCTCTAGCTTTGAAACAGTGTTCTTGGGGTTTCTCTGGAGTGCCATCAAGGAAATCGAGGCTCCTTTCATGTATGATGTGCAATACACAATTGCTGTGCACGCAGTGCAGGGGAATCGGGCCTCATCTCGCGGCGAAGGGGAAGTCTCATGGTTTTTCTCGAGTTGTGGCGGGAACCTGGGGTATATTCTCGAGTTACGACGGGGATGGCCCTTACACCCACGTGTTTGTTCAGCAACGTTAGGACTCCTGCCTAGTTGCGAGGGACAACTCGGGATTCTCCTCGAGGCTTGGCAGGGCAATTGGGACGCCTCTCCATCTGAGGCGGGAGACCAAGGGTCCCTTTCCACGTGCCACAGGAATCCTGGGACTCCTATCAAGTTTCACGAGGAGTCAGGCATCGTCTCCTTTGGAGGCACTGATCTCCGCGTACCTCTGGAGTTTTCAAAGGATGTGAGGCCTCCGGTCGCGATGAGGTGGGGAACTAGGTCTTTCTCTGTGGTCTCCACAGGAGATTCAGACAGCCTTTCGTCTTGGGAGATGCAAGACGAGCCTGCATTCAAGTCACTGCAGGGACATCCGGCCTTATTTCGAGTCAGGGCATCGCGGTGTCCATTCCACTTGAGGCCGCAAACTCAGGGTCCCTCTCACATACCTAGAGCTGAGAGAAGCCTCCTCTTGAGGTGCTTGTGGTAAGGTGGTATTCCTCTGGAGTCGAAGCCAGGGACTAACCTCTCATCTCGAGTTGATTTTTGGTCCATGGAGCTCTTGCGTGTTGCTACATTGACCTCAGGATCCCTCTAGCCTTGAAACAGTGTTCTTGGGGTTTCTCTGGAGTGCCATCAAGGAAATCAAGGCTCCTTTCATGTGTGATGTGCAACACGGAACTGCTCTGCACGCAGTGCAGGGGAATCGGGCCTCATCTCGCTGCGAGGGGGAAGTCTAATGGTTTTCCTCGAGTTGCGGCGGGAACCTGGGGTATATTCTCGAGTTACGATGGGGATGGCCCTGCCACACATGTGTTTGTTCAGCGACGTCAGGACTCCTGCCTAGTTGCGAGGGACAACTCGGGATTCTCCTCGAGGCTTGGCAGGGCAATTGGGACGCCTCTCCACCTGAGGCGGGAGACCAAGGGTCCCTTTCCACGTGCCACAGGAATCCTGGGACTCCTATCAAGTTTCACGAGGAGTCAGGCATCGTCTCCTTTGGAGGCACTGATCTCCGCGTACCTCTGGAGTTTTCAAAGGATGTGAGGCCTCCGTTCGTGATGAGGTGGGGAACTAGGTCTTTCTCTGTGGTCTCCACAGGGGATTCAGACATCCTTTCATCTTGGGAGATGCAAGACGAGCCTGCATTCAAGTCACTGCAGGGATATCTGGCCTTATTTCGCGTCAGGGCATTGCAGTGTCCATTCCACTTGAGGCCGCAAAATCAGGGTCCCTCTCACATACTTAGAGCTGAGAGAAGCCTCCTCTTGAGGTGCTTGTGGTAAGGTGGTATTCCTCTGGAGTCGAAGCCAGGGACTAACCTCTCATCTCGAGTTGATTTTTGGTCCACGGACTTCTTTTGTGTTGCTACAGTGACCTCAGGATCGCTCTAGCCTTGAAACAGTGTTCTTGGGGTTTCTCTGCAGTGCCATCAAGGAAATCAAGGCTCCTTTCATGTTTGATGTGCAACACGGAAATGCTCTGCACACAGTGCAGGGGAATCGGGCCGCATCTCGCGGCGAGGGGGAAGTCTCATGGTTTTTCTCGAGTTCGGCGGGAACCTGGGGTATATTCTCGAGTTACGACGGGGATGGCCCTTCCACCCACGTGTTTGTTCAGCGACGTCAGGACTCCTGCCTAGTTGCGAGGGATAACTCGGGATTCCCCTCGAGGCTTGGCAGGGCAATTGGGACGCCTCTCCATCTGAGGCGGGATACCAAGGGTCCCTTTCCACGTGCCACAGGAATCCTGGGACTCCTATCAAGTTTCACGAGGAGTCAGGCATCGTCTCCTTGGGAGGCACTGATCTCCGCGTACCTCTGGAGTTTTCAAAGGATGTGAGGCCTCCGGTCGCGATGAGGTGGGGAACTAGGTCTTTCTCTGTGGTCTCCACAGGGGATTCAGACAGCCTTTCGTCTTGGGAGATGCAAGACGAGCCTGCATTCAAGTCACTGCAGGGATATCCGGCCTTATTTCGAGTCAGGGCATCGCGGTGTCCATTCCACTTGAGGCCGCAAACTCAGGGTCCCTCTCACATACCTAGAGCTGAGAGAAGCCTCCTCTTGAGGGGCTTGTGGTAAGGTGGTATTCCTCTGGAGTCGAAGCCAGGAACTAACCTCTCATGTCGAGTTGATTTTTGGTCCATGAAGCACTTTCGTGTTGCTACATTGACCTCAGGATCCCTCTAGCCTTGAAACAGTGTTCTTGGGGTTTCTCTGGAGTGCCATCAAGGAAATCAAGGCTCCTTTCATGTGTGATGTGCAACACTGAATTGCTCTGCACGCAGTGCAGGGGAATCGGGCCTCAGCTCGCGGCGAGGCGGAAGTCTCATGATTTTTCTCGAGTTGCGGCGGGAACCTGGGGTATATTCTCGAGTTACGACGGGGATGGCCCTTCCACCCACGTGTTTGTTCAGCGACGTCAGGACTCCTGCCTTGTTGCGAGGGACAACTCGAGATTCTCCTCGAGGCTTGGCAGGGCAATTGGGACGCCTCTCCAGCTGAGGCGGGAGACCAAGGGTCCCTTTCCACGTGCCACAGGAATCCTGGGACTCCTATCAAGTTTCACGAGGAGTCAGGCATCGTCTCCTTTGGAGGTACTGATATCCGCGTACTTCTGGAGTTTTCATAGGATGTGAGACCTCCGGTCGCGATGAGGTGGGGAACTAGGTCTTTCTCTGTGGTCTCCACAGGGGATTCAGACATCCTTTCGTCATGGGAGATGCAAGACGAGCCTGCATTCAAGTCACGGCAGGGATATCCGGCCTTATTTCGAGTCAGGGCATCGCGGTGTCCATTCCACTTGAGGCCGCAAACTCAGGGTCCCTCTCACATACCTAGAGCTGAGAGAAGCCTCCTCTTGAGGTGCTTGTGGTAAGGTGGTATTCCTCTGGCGTCGAAGCCAGGGACTAACCTCTCTTCTCGAGTTGATTTTTGGGCCACGGAGCTCTTTCGTGTTGCTACAGTGACCTCAGGATCCCTCTAGCCTTGAAACAGTGTTCTTGGGGTTTCTCTGGAGTGCCATCAAGGAAATCAAGGCTCCTTTCATGTGTGATGTGCAACACGGAATTGCTCTGCACACAGTGCAGGGGAATCGGGCCTCATCTCGCGGCGAGGGGGAAGTCTCATGGTTTTTCTCGAGTTGCGGCGGGAACCTGGGGTATATTCTCGAGTTACGACGGGGATGGCCCTTCCACCCACGTGTTTGTTCAGCGACGTCAGGACTCCTGCCTAGTTGCGAGGGACAACTCGGGATTCTCCTCGAGGCTTGGCAGGGCAATTGGGACGCCTCTCCAGCTGAGGCGGGAGACCAAGGGTCCCTTTCCAAGTGCCACAGGAATCCTGGGACTCCTATCAAGTTTCACGAGGAGTCAGGCATCGTCTCCTTGGGAGGCACTGATCTCCGCGTACCTCTGGAGTTTTCAAAGGATGTGAGGCCTCAGGTCGCGATGAGGTGGGGAACTAGGTCTTTCTCTGTGGTCTCCACAGGGGATTCAGACAGCCTTTCTTCTTGTGAAATGCAAGATGAGCCTGCATTCAAGTCACTGCAGGGATATCCGGCCTTATTTCGAGTCAGGGCATCGCGATGTCCATTCCACTTGAGGCCGCAAACTCAGGGTCCCTCTCACATACCTAGAGCTGAGAGAAGCCTCCTCTTGAGGTGCTTGTGGTAAGGTGGTATTCCTCTGGCGTCGAAGCCAGGGACTAACCTCTCTTCTCGAGTTGATTTTTGGGCCACGGAGCTCTTTCGTGTTGCTACATTGACCACAGGATCCCTCTAGCTTTGAAACAGTGTTCTTGGGGTTTCTCTGGAGTGCCATCAAGGAAATCGAGGCTCCTTTCATGTGTGATGTGCAACACACAATTGCTCTGCACGCAGTGCAGGGGAATCGGGCCTCATCTCGCGGCGAAGGGGAAGTCTCATGGTTTTTCTCGAGTTGCGGCGGGAACCTGGGGTATATTCTCGAGTTACGACGGGGATGGCCCTTACACCCACGTGTTTGTTCAGCAACGTTAGGACTCCTGCCTAGTTGCGAGGGACAACTCGGGATTCCCCTCGAGGCTTGGCAGGGCAATTGGGACGCCTCTCCAGCTGAGGCGGGAGACCAAGGGTCCCTTTCCACGTGCCACAGGAATCCTGGGACTCCTATCAAGTTTCACGAGGAGTCAGGCATCGTCTCCTTTGGAGGCACTGATCTCCGCGTACCTCTGGAGTTTTCAAAGGATGTGAGGCCTCCGTTCGTGATGAGGTGGGGAACTAGGTCTTTCTCTGTGGTCTCCACAGGGGATTCAGACATCCTTTCATCTTGGGAGATGCAAGACGAGGCTGCATTCAAGTCACTGCAGGGATATCTGGCCTTATTTCGCGTCAGGGCATTGCAGTGTCCATTCCACTTTAGGCCGCAAAATCAGGGTCCCTTTCACATACTTAGAGCTGAGAGAAGCCTCCTCTTGAGGTGCTTGTGGTAAGGTGGTATTCCTCTGGAGTCGAAGCCAGGGACTAACTTCTCATCTCGAGTTGATTTTTGGTCCACGGACCTCTTTCGTGTTGCTACAGTGACCTCAGGATCGCTCTAGCCTTGAAACAGTGTTCTTGGGGTTTCTCTGGAGTGCCATCAAGGAAATCAAGGCTCCTTTCATGTTTGATGTGCAACACGGAATTGCTCTGCACGCAGTGCAGGGGAATCGGGCCTCATCTCGCGGCGAGGCGGAAGTCTCATGGTTTTTCTCGAGTTGCGGCGGGAACCTGGGGTATATTCTCGAGTTACGACGGGGATGGCCGTTACACCCACGTGTCTGTTCAGCGACGTCAGGACTCCTGCCTAGTTGCGAGGGACAACTCGGGATTCTCCTCGAGGCTTGGCAGGGCAATTGGGAAGCCTCTCCAGCTGAGGCGGGAGACCAAGGGTCCCTTTCCACGTGCCACAGGAATCCTTGGACTCCTATGAAGTTTCACGAGGAGTCAGGCATCGTCTCCTTTGGAGGTACTGATCTCCGCGTACCTCTGGAATTTTCATAGGATGTGAGACCTCCGGTCGCGATGAGGTGGGGAACTAGGTCTTTCTCTGTGGTCTCCACAGGGGATTCAGACATCCTTTCGTCATGGGAGATGCAAGACGAGCCTGCATTCAAGTCACTGCAGGGATATCCGGCCTTATTTCGAGTCAGGGCATCGCGGTGTCCATTCCACTTGAGGCCGCAAACTCAGGGTCCCTCTCACATACCTAGAGCTGAGAGAAGCCTCCTCTTGAGGTGCTTGTGGTAAGGTGGTATTCCTCTGGCGTCGAAGCCAGGGACTAACCTCTCATCTCGAGTTGATTTTTGGTCCACAGAGCTCTTTAGTGTTGCAACAGTGACCTCAGGATCCCTCTAGCCTTGAAACAGTGTTCTTGGGGTTTCTCTGGAGTGCCATCAAGGAAATCAAGGCTCCTTTCATGTGTGATGTGCAACACGGAATTGCTCTGCACACAGTGCAGGGGAATCGGGCCGCATCTCGCGGCGAGGGAGAAGTCTCATGGTTTTTCTCGACTTTCGGCGGGAACCTGAGGTATATTCTCGAGTTACGACGGGGATGGCCCTTACACCCACGTGTTTGTTCAGCGACGTCAGGACTCCTGCCTAGTTGCGAGGGACAATTCGGGATTCTCCTCGAGGCTTGGCAGGGCAGTTGGGACGCCTCTCCAGCTGAGGTGGGAGACCAAGGGTCCCTTTCCACGTGCCACAGGAATCCTGGGACTCCTATCAAGTTTCACGAGGAGTCAGGCATCATCTCCTTTGGAGGCACTGATCTCCGCGTACCTCTGAAGTTTTCAAAGGATGTGAGGCCTCCGGTCGCGATGAGGTGGGGAACTAGGTCTTTCTCTGTGGTCTCCACAGGGCATTCAGACATCCTTTCGTCTTGGGAGATGCAAGACGAGCCTGCATTCAAGTCACTGCAGGGATATCCGGCCTTATTTCGAGTCATGGAATCGCGGTGTCCATTCCACTTGAGGCCGCAAACTCAGGGTCCCTCTCACATACCTAGAGCTGAGAGAAGCCTCCTCTTGAGGTGCTTGTGGTAAGGTGGTATTCCTCTGGAGTCGAAGCCAGGTACTAACCTCTCATCTCGAGTTGATTTTTGGTCCACGGAGCTCTTTCGTGTTGCTACAGTGACCTCAGGATCCCTCTAGCCTTGAAACAGTGTTCTTGGGGTTTCTCTGCAGTGTCATCAAGGAAATCAAGGCTCCTTTCATGTTTGATGTGCAACACGGAATTGCTCTGGACACAGTGCAGGGGAATCAGGCCGCATCTCGCGGCGAGGGGGAAGTCTCATGGTTTTTCTCGAGTTGCAGCGGGAACCTGGGGTATATTCTCGAGTTACGACGGGGATGGCCCTTCCACCCACGTGTTTGTTCAGCGACGTCAGGACTCCTGCCTAGTTGCGAGGGACAACTCGGGATTCTCCTCGAGGCTTGGCAGGGCAATTGGGACGCCTCTCCAGCTGAGGCGGGAGACCAAGTGTCCCTTTCCACGTGCCACAGGAATCCTGGGACTCCTATCAAGTTTCACGAGGAGTCAGGCATCGTCTCCTTTGGAGGCACTGATCTCCGCGTACCTCTGGAGTTTTCAAAGGATGTGAGGCCTCCGGTCGCGATGAGGTGGGGAACTAGGTCTTTCTCTGTGGTCTCCACAGGGGATTCAGACATCCGTTTAACTTGGTAGATGCAAGACGAGCCTGCATTCAAGTCACTGCAGGGATATCTGGCATTATTTCCAGTCAGGGCATCGCTGTGTCCATTCCACTTGAGGCCGCAAAGTCAGGGTCCCTCTCACATACCTAGAGCTGAGAGAAGCCTCCTCTTGAGGTGCTTGTGGTAAGGTGGTGTTCCTCTGGAGTCGAAGCCAGGGACTAACCTCTCTTCTCGAGTTGATTTTTGGTCCACGGAGCTCTTTCGTGTTGCTACATTGACCTCAGGATCCCTCTAGCTTTGAAACAGTGTTCTTGGGGTTTCTCTGGAGTGCCATCAAGGAAATCAAGGCTCCTTTCATGTGTGATGTGCAACACACAATTGCTCTGCACGCAGTGCAGGGGAATCGGGCCTCATCTCGCGGCGAAGGGGAAGTCTCATGGTTTTTCTCGAGTTGCGGCGGGAACCTGGGGTATATTCTCGAGTTACGACGGGGATGGCTCTTCCACCCACGTGTTTGTTCAGCGACGTCAGGACTCCTGCCTAGTTGCGAGTGACAACTCGGGATTCTCCTCGAGGCTTGGCAGGGCAACTGGGACGCCTCTCCAGCTGAGGCGGGAGACCAAGGGTCCCTTTCCACGTGCCACAGGAATCCTGGGACTCCTATCAAGTTTCACGAGGAGTCAGGCATCGTCACCATTGGAGGCACTGATCTCCGCGTACCTCTGGAGTTTTCAAAGGATGTGAGGCCTCCGGTCGCGATGAGGTGGGGAACTAGGTCTTTCTCTGTGGTCTCCACAGGGCATTCAGACATCCTTTCGTCTTGGGAGGTGCAAGACGAGCCTGCACTCAAGTCACTGCCGGGATATCCGGCCTTATTTCGAGTCAGGGCATCTCGGTGTCCATTCCACTTGAGGCCGCAAACTCAGGATCCCTCTCACATACCTAGAGCTGAGAGAAGCCTCCTATTGAGGTGCTTGTCGTAAGGAGGTATTCCTCTGGAGTCGAAGCCAGGGACTAACCTCTCATTTTGAGTTGATTTTTGGTCCATGGAGCTCTTTCGTGTTGCTACAGTGACCGCAGGATCCCTCTAGCTTTGAAACAGTGTTCTTGGGGTTTCTCTGGAGTGCCATCAAGGAAATCAAGGCTCCTTTCATGTTTGATGTGCAACACGGAATTGCTGTGCATGCAGTGCAGGCGAATCGGGCCTCATCTCGCGGCGAGGGGGAAGTCTCATGGTTTTTCTCGAGTTGCGGCGGGAACCTGGGGTATATTCTCGAGTTACGACGGGGATGGCCCTTCCACCCACGTGTTTGTTCAGCGACGTCAGGACTCCTGCCTAGTTGCGAGGGACAACTCGGGATTCTCCTCGAGGCTTGGCAGGGCAATTGGGACGCCTCTCCAGCTGAGGCGGGAGACCAAGGGTCCCTTTCCACGTGCCACAGGAATCCTGGGACTCCTATCAAGTTTCACGAGGAGTCAGGCATCGTCTCCTTTGGAGGCACTGATCTCCGCGTACCTCTGGAGTTTTCATAGGATGTGAGGCCTCCGGTCGCGATGAGGTAGGGAACTAGGTCTTTTTCTGTGGTCTCCACAGGGGATTCAGACATCCTTTCGTCATGGGAGATTCAAGACGAGCCTGCATTCAAGTCACTGCAGGGATATCCAGCCTTATTTCGAGTCAGGGCATCACGGTGTCCATTCCACTTGAGGCCGCAAACTCAGGGTCCCTCTCACATACCTAGAGCTGAGAGAAGCCTCCTCTTGAGGTGCTTGTGGTAAGGTGGTATTCCTCTGGAGTCGAAGCCAGGGACTAACCTCTCATCTCGAGTTGATTTTTGGTCCACGGAGATCTTTCGTGTTGCTACAGTGACCTCAGGATCGCTCTAGCCTTGAAGCAGTTTTCTTGGGGTTTCTCTGGAGTGCCATCAAGGAAATCAAGGCTCCTTTCATGTGTGATGTGCAACACGGAATTGCTCTGCACACAGTGCAGGGGAATCGGGCCTCATCTCGCGGCGAGGGGGAAGTCTCATGGTTTTTCTCGAGTTGCGGCGGGAACCTGGGGTATATTCTCGAGTTACGACGGGGATGGCTCTTCCACCCACGTGTTTGTTCAGCGACGTCAGGACTCCTGCCTAGTTGCGAGGGACAACTCGGGATTCTCCTCGAGGCTTGGCAGGGCAATTGGGACGCCTCTCCAGCTGAGGCGGGAGACCAAGGGTCCCTTTCCACGTGCCACAGGAATCCTGGGACTCCTATCAAGTTTCACGAGGAGTCAGGCATCGTCTCCTTTGGAGGCACTGATCTCCGCGTACCTCTGGAGTTTTCAAAGGATGTGAGGCCTCCGGTCGCAATGAGGTGGGGAACTAGGTCTTTCTCTGTGGTCTCCACAGGGCATTCAGACATCCTTTCGTCTTGGGAGGTGCAAGACGAGCCTGCATTCAAGTCACTGCCGGGATATCCGGCCTTATTTCGAGTCATGGCATCGCGGTGTCCATTCCACTTGAGGCCGCAAACTCAGGGTCCCTCTCACATACCTAGAGCTGAGAGAAGCCTCCTCTTGAGGTGCTTGTGGTAAGGTGGTATTCCTCTGGAGTCGAAGCCAGGTACTAACCTCTCTTCTCGAGCTGATTTTTGGTCCACGGAGCTCTTTCGTGTTGCTACAGTGACCTCAGGATCCCTCTAGCCTTGAAACAGTGTTCTTGGGGTTTCTCTGCAGTGTCATCAAGGAAATCAAGGCTCCTTTCATGTTTGATGTGCAACACGGAATTGCTCTGGACACAGTGCAGGGGAATCAGGCCGCATCTCGCGGCGAGGGGGAAGTCTCATGGTTTTTCTCGAGTTGCAGCGGGAACCTGGGGTATATTCTCGAGTTACGACGGGGATGGCCCTTCCACCCACGTGTTTGTTCAGCGACGTCAGGACTCCTGCCTAGTTGCGAGGGACAACTCGGGATTCTCCTCGAGGCTTGGCAGGGCAATTGGGACGCCTCTCCAGCTGAGGCGGGAGACCAAGGGTCCCTTTCCACGTGCCACAGGAATCCTGGGACTCCTATCAAGTTTCACGAGGAGTCAGGCATCGTCTCCTTTGGAGGCACTGATCTCCGCGTACCTCTGGAGTTTTCAAAGGATGTGAGGCCTCCGGTCGCGATGAGGTGGGGAACTAGGTCTTTCTCTGTGGTCTCCACAGGGGATTCAGACAGCCTTTCTTCTTGGGAGATGCAAGACGAGCCTGCATTCAAGTCACTGCAGGGATATCTGGCATTATTTCCAGTCAGGGCATCGCGGTGTCCATTCCACTTGTGGCCGCAAAGTCAGGGTCCCTCTCACATACCTAGAGCTGAGAGAAGCCTCCTCTTGAGGTGCTTGTGGTAAGGTGGTATTCCTCTGGAGTCGAAGCCAGGGACTAACCTCTCATCTCGAGTTGATTTTTGGTCCACGGAGCTCTTTCGTGTTGCTACATTGACCTCAGGATCCCTCTAGCCTTGAAACAGTGTTCTTGGGGTTTCTCTGGAGTGCCATCAAGGAAATCAAGGCTCCTTTCATGTGTGATGTGCAACACTGAATTGCTCTGCACGCAGTGCAGGGGAATCGGGCCTCATCTCGCGGCGAAGGGGAAGTCTCATGGTTTTTCTCGAGTTGCGGCGGGAACCTGGGGTATATTCTCGAGTTACGACGGGGATGGCTCTTCCACCCACGTGTTTGTTCAGCGACGTCAGGACTCCTGCCTAGTTGCGAGTGACAACTCGGGATTCTCCTCGAGGCTTGGCAGGGCAATTGGGACGCCTCTCCAGCTGAGGCGGGAGACCAAGGGTCCCTTTCCACGTGCCACAGGAATCCTGGGACTCCTATCAAGTTTCACGAGGAGTCAGGCATCGTCACCTTTGGAGGCACTGATCTCCGCGTACCTCTGGAGTTTTCAAAGGATGTGAGGCCTCCGGTCGCGATGAGGTGGGGAACTAGGTCTTTCTCTGTGGTCTCCACAGGGCATTCAGACATCCTTTCGTCTTGGGAGGTGCAAGACGAGCCTGCACTCAAGTCACTGCCGGGATATCCGGCCTTATTTCGAGTCAGGGCTTCTCGGTGTCCATTCCACTTGAGGCCGCAAACTCAGGATCCCTCTCACATACCTAGAGCTGAGAGAAGCCTCCTATTGAGGTGCTTGTCGTAAGGAGGTATTCCTCTGGAGTCGAAGCCAGGGACTAACCTCTCATTTTGAGTTGATTTTTGGTCCATGGAGCTCTTTCGTGTTGCTACAGTGACCTCAGGATCCCTCTAGCTTTGAAACAGTGTTCTTGGGGTTTCTCTGGAGTGCCATCAAGGAAATCAAGGCTCCTTTCATGTTTGATGTGCAACACGGAATTGCTGTGCATGCAGTGCAGGCGAATCGGGCCTCATCTCGCGGCGAGGGGGAAGTCTCATGGTTTTTCTCGAGTTGCGGCGGGAACCTGGGGTATATTCTCGAGTTACAACGGGGATGGCCCTTCCACCCACGTGTTTGTTCAGCGACGTCAGGACTCCTGCCTAGTTGCGAGGGACAACTCGGGATTCTCCTCGAGGCTTGGCAGGGCAATTGGGACGCCTCTCCAGCAGAGGCGGGAGACCAAGGGTCCCTTTCCACGTGCCACAGGAATCCTGGGACTCCTATCAAGTTTCACGAGGAGTCAGGCATCTTCTCCTTTGGAGGCACTGATCTCCGCGTACCTCTGGAGTTTTCATAGGATGTGAGGCCTCCGGTCGCGATGAGGTGGGGAACTAGGTCTTTCTCTGTGGTCTCCACAGGGGATTCAGACATCCTTTCGTCATGGGAGATGCAAGACGAGCCTGCATTCAAGTCACTGCAGGGATATCCAGCCTTATTTCGAGTCAGGGCATCGCGGTGTCCATTCCACTTGAGGCCGCAAACTCAGGGTCCCTCTCACATACCTAGAGCTGAGAGAAGCCTCCTCTTGAGGTGCTTGTGGTAAGGTGGTATTCCTCTGGCGTCGAAGCCAGGGACTAACCTCTCATCTCGAGTTGATTTTTGGTCCACGGAGCTCTTTAGTGTTGCTACAGTGACCTCAGGATCCCTCTAGCCTTGAAACAGTGTTCCTGGGGTTTCTCTGGAGTGCCATCAAGGAAATCAAGGCTCCTTTCATGTGTGATGTGCAACACGGAATTGCTCTGCACACAGTGCAGGGGAATCGGGCCTCATCTCGCGGCGAGGGGGAAGTCTCATGGTTTTTCTCGAGTTGCGGCGGGAACCTGGGGTATATTCTCGAGTTACGACGGGGATGGCCCTTCCACCCACGTGTTTGTTCAGCGACGTCAGGACTCCTGCCTAGTTGCGAGGGACAACTCGGGATTCTCCTCGATGCTTGGCAGGGCAATTGGGACGCCTCTCCAGCTGAGGCGGGAGACCAAGGGTCCCTTTCCACGTGCCACAGGAATCCTGGGACTCCTATCAAGTTTCACGAGGAGTCAGGCATCGTCTCCTTTGGAGGCACTGATCTCCGCGTACCTCTGGAGTTTTCGTAGGATCTGAGGCCTCCGGTCGCGATGAGGTGGGGAACTAGGTCTTTCTCTGTGGTCTCCACAGGGAATTTAGACATCCTTTCGTCTTGGGAGATGCAAGACGAGCCTGCATTCAAGTCACTGCAGGGATATCCGGCCTTATTTCGAGTCAGGGCATTGCGGTGTCCATTCCACTTGAGGCCGCAAACTCAAGGTCCCTCTCACATACCTAGAGCTGAGAGAAGCCTCCTCTTGAGGTGCTTGTGGTAAGGTGTTATTACTCTGGAGTCGAAGCCAGGGACTAACCTCTCATCTCGAGTTGATTTTTGGTCCAC
This sequence comes from Cervus elaphus, assembly GCF_910594005.1. Classification (NCBI taxonomy): domain Eukaryota; kingdom Metazoa; phylum Chordata; class Mammalia; order Artiodactyla; family Cervidae; genus Cervus; species Cervus elaphus. The sequence continues at coordinate 1,350,222 of NC_057838.1, forward strand.
GGAGCTCTTTCGTGTTGCTACAGTGACCTCAGAATCCCTCTAGCCTTGAAACAGTGTTCTTGGGGTTTCTCTGGAGTGCCATCAAGGAAATCAAGGCTCCTTTCATGTGTGATGTGCAACACGGAATTGCTCTGCACGCAGTGCAGGGGAATCGGGCCTCATCTCGTGGCGAGGGGGAAGTCTCATGGTTTTTCTCGAGTTGCGGCGGGAACCTGGGGTATATTCTCGAGTTACGACGAGGATGGCTCTTCCACCCACGTGTTTGTTCAGCGACGTCAGGACTCCTGCCTAGTTGCGAGGGACAACTCGGGATTCTCCTCGAGGCTTGGCAGGGCAATTGGGACGCCTCTCCAGCTGAGGCGGGAGACCAAGGGTCCCTTTCCACGTGCCACAGGAATCCTGGGACTCCTATCAAGTTTCACGAGGAGTCAGGCATCGTCTCCTTTGGAGGCACTGATCTCCGCGTACCTCTGGAGTTTTCAAAGGATGTGAGGCCTCCGGTCGCGATGAGGTGGGGAACTAGGTCTTTTTCTGTGGTCTCCACAGGGGATTCAGACATCCTTTCATCTTGGGAGATGCAAGACGAGCCTGCATTCAAGTCACTGCAGGGATATTCGGCCTTATTTCGAGTCAGGGCATCCCGGTGTTCATTCCACGTGAGGCCGCAAACTCAGGGTTCCACTCACATACCTAGAGCTGAGAGAAGCCTCCTCTTGAGGTGCTTGTGGTAAGGTGGTATTCCTCTGGAGTCGAAGCCAGGGACTAACCTCTCTTCTCGAGTTGATTTTTGGGCCACGGAGCTCTTTCGTGTTGCTACAGGGACCTCAGGATCCCTCTAGCCTTGAAACAGTGTTCTTGGGGTTTCTCTGGAGTGCCATCAAGGAAATCAAGGCTCCTTTCATGTGTGATGTGCAACACGGAATTGCTCTGCACACAGTGCAGGGGAATCGGGCCGCATCTCGCGGCGAGGGGAAGTCTCATGGTTTTTCTCGAGTTGCGGCGGGAACCTGGGGTATATTCTCGAGTTAAGACTGGGATGGCCCTTCCACCCACGTGTTTGTTCAGCGAAGTCAGGACTCCTGCCAAGTTGCGAGGGACAACTCGGGATTCTCCTCGAGGCTTGGCAGGGCAATTGGGACGCCTCTCCAGCTGAGGCGGGAGACCAAGGGTCCCTTTCCACGTGCCACAGGAATCCTGGGACTCCTATGAATTTTCACGAGGAGTCAGGCATCGTCTCCTTTGGAGGCACTGATCTCCGCGTACCTCTGGAGTTTTCAAAGGATGTGAGGCCTCCGGTCGCCATGAGGTGGGGAACTAGGTCTTTCTCTGTGGTCTCCACAGGGCATTCAGATATCCTTTTGTCTTGGGAGGTGCAAGACGAGCCTGCATTCAAGTCACTGCCGGGATATCCGGCCTTATTTCGAGTCAGGGCATCGCGGTGTCCATTCCACTTGAGGCCGCAAACTCAGGGTCCCTCTCACATACCTAGAGCTGAGAGAAGCCTCCACTTGAGGTGCTTGTGGTAAGGTGGTATTCCTCTGGAGTCGAAGCCAGGGACTAACCTCTCATCTCGAGTTGATTTTTGGTCCACGGAGATCTTTCGTGTTGCTACAGTGACCTCAGGATCCCTCTAGCCTTGAAGCAGTGTTCTTGGGGTTTCTCTGGAGTGCCATCAAGGAAATCAAGGCTCCTTTCATGTGTGATGTGCAACACGGAATTGCTCTGCACACAGTGCAGGGGAATCGGGCCTCATTTCGCGGCGAGGGGGAAGTCTCATGGTTTTTCTCGAGTTGCGGCGGGAACCTGGGGTATATTCTCGAGTTACGACGGGGATGGCTCTTCCACCCACGTGTTTGTTCAGCGACGTCAGGACTCCTGCCTAGTTGCGAGGGACAACTCGGGATTCTCCTCGAGGCTTGGCAGGGCAATTGGGACGCCTCTCCAGCTGAGGCGGGAGACCAAGGGTCCCTTTCCACGTGCCACAGGAATCCTGGGACTCCTATCAAGTTTCACGAGGAGTCAGGCATCGTCTCCTTTGGAGGCACTGATCTCCGCGAACCTCTGGAGTTTTCAAAGGATGTGAGGCCTCCGGTCGCGATGAGGTGGGGAACTAGGTCTTTCTCTGTGGTCTCCACAGGGCATTCAGACATCCTTTCGTCTTGGGAGGTGCAAGACGAGCCTGCATTCAAGTCACTGCCGGGATATACGGCCTTATTTCGAGTCAGGGCATCGCAGTACCCATTCCACTTTAGGCCGCAAAATCAGGGTCCCTCTCACATACCTAGAGCTGAGAGAAGCCTCCTCTTGAGGTGCTTGTGGTAAGGTGGTATTCCTCTGGAGTCGAAGCCAGGGACTAACCTCTCATCTCGAGTTGATTTTTGGTCCATGGAGCTCTTTCGTGTTTCTACAGTGACCTCAGGATCGCTCTAGCCTTGAAACAGTGTTCTTGGGGTTTCTCTGGAGTGCCATCAAGGAAATCAAGGCTCCTTTCAAGTTTGATGTGCAACACGGAATTGCTCTGCATGCAGTGCAGGGGAATCGGGCCTCATCTCGCGGCGAGGGGGAAGTCTCATGTTTTTTCTCGAGTTGCAGCGGGAACCTGGGGTATATTCTCGAGTTACGACGGGGATGGCCCTTCCACCCACGTGTTTGTTCAGCGACGTCAGGACTCCTGCCTAGTTGCGAGTGACAACTCGGGATTCTCCTCGAGGCTTGGCAGGGCAATTGGGACGCCTCTCCAGCTGAGGCGGGAGACCAAGGGTCCCTTTCCACGTGCCACAGGAATCCTGGGACTCCTATCAAGTTTCACGAGGAGTCAGGCATCGTCTCCGTTGGAGGCACTGATCTCCGCGTACCTCTGGAGTTTTCATAGGATGTGAGGCCTCCGGTCGCGATGAGGTGGGGAACTAGGTCTTTCTATGTGGTCTCCACAGGGGATTCAGACATCCTTTCGTCTTGGGAGATGCAAGACGAGCCTGCATTCAAGTCACTGCAGGGATATCCGGCCTTATTTCGAGTCAGGGCATCGCGGTGTCCATGCCACTTGAGGCCGCAAACTCAGGGTCCCTCTCACATACCTAGAGCTGAGAGAAGCCTCCTCTTGAGGTGCTTGTGATAAGGTGGTATTCATCTGGAGTCGAAGCCAGGGACTAACCTCTCATCTCGAGTTGATTTTTGTTCGATGGAGCTCTTTCGTGTTGCTACAGTGACCTCAGGATCGCTCTAGCCTTGAAACAGTGTTCTTGGGGTTTCTCTGGAGGGCCATCAAGGAAATCAAGACTCCTTTCATGTGTGATGTGCAACACGGAATTGCTCTGCACACAGTGCAGGGGAATCGGGCCTCATTTCGCGGCGAGGGGGAAGTCTCATGGTTTTTCTCGAGTTGCGGCGGGAACCTGGGGTATATTCTCGAGTTACGACGGGGATGGCTCTTCCACCCACGTGTTTGTTCAGCGACGTCAGGACTCCTGCCTAGTTGCGAGGGACAACTCGGGATTCTCCTCGAGGCTTGGCAGGGCAATTGGGACGCCTCTCCAGCTGAGGCGGGAGACCAAGGGTCCCTTTCCACGTGCCACAGGAATCCTGGGACTCCTATCAAGTTTCACGAGGAGTCAGGCATCGTCTCCTTTGGAGGCACTGATCTCCGCGAACCTCTGGAGTTTTCAAAGGATGTGAGGCCTCCGGTCGCGATGAGGTGGGGAACTAGGTCTTTCTCTGTGGTCTCCACAGGGCATTCAGACATCCTTTCGTCTTGGGAGGTGCAAGACGAGCCTGCATTCAAGTCACTGCCGGGATATACGGCCTTATTTCGAGTCAGGGCATCGCAGTACCCATTCCACTTTAGGCCGCAAAATCAGGGTCCCTCTCACATACCTAGAGCTGAGAGAAGCCTCCTCTTGAGGTGCTTGTGGTAAGGTGGTATTCCTCTGGAGTCGAAGCCAGGGACTAACCTCTCATCTCGAGTTGATTTTTGGTCCATGGAGCTCTTTCGTGTTTCTACAGTGACCTCAGGATCGCTCTAGCCTTGAAACAGTGTTCTTGGGGTTTCTCTGGAGTGCCATCAAGGAAATCAAGGCTCCTTTCAAGTTTGATGTGCAACACGGAATTGCTCTGCATGCAGTGCAGGGGAATCGGGCCTAATCTCGCGGCGAGGGGGAAGTCTCATGTTTTTTCTCGAGTTGCAGCGGGAACCTGGGGTATATTCTCGAGTTACGACGGGGATGGCCCTTCCACCCACGTGTTTGTTCAGCGACGTCAGGACTCCTGCCTAGTTGCGAGTGACAACTCGGGATTCTCCTCGAGGCTTGGCAGGGCAATTGGGACGCCTCTCCAGCTGAGGTGGGAGACCAAGGGTCCCTTTCCACGTGCCACAGGAATCCTGGGACTCCTATCAAGTTTCACGAGGAGTCAGGCATCGTCTCCGTTGGAGGCACTGATCTCCGCGTACCTCTGGAGTTTTCATAGGATGTGAGGCCTCCGGTCGCGATGAGGTGGGGAACTAGGTCTTTCTATGTGGTCTCCACAGGGGATTCAGACATCCTTTCGTCTTGGGAGATGCAAGACGAGCCTGCATTCAAGTCACTGCAGGGATATCCGGCCTTATTTCGAGTCAGGGCATCGCGGTGTCCATGCCACTTGAGGCCGCAAACTCAGGGTCCCTCTCACATACCTAGAGCTGAGAGAAGCCTCCTCTTGAGGTGCTTGTGATAAGGTGGTATTCATCTGGAGTCGAAGCCAGGGACTAACCTCTCATCTCGAGTTGATTTTTGTTCGATGGAGCTCTTTCGTGTTGCTACAGTGACCTCAGGATCGCTCTAGCCTTGAAACAGTGTTCTTGGGGTTTCTCTGGAGGGCCATCAAGGAAATCAAGACTCCTTTCATGTGTGATGTGCAACACGGAATTGCTCTGCATGCAGTGCAGGGGAATCGGGCCTCATCTCGCGGCGAGGGGGAAGTCTCATGGTTTTTCTCGAGTTGCGGCGGGAACCTGTGGTATATTCTCGAGTTACAACGAGGATGGCTCTTCCAACCACGTGTTTGTTCAGCGACGTCAGGACTCCTGCCTAGTTGTGAGGAACAACTCGGGATTCTCCTCGAGGCTTGGCAGGACAATTGGGACGCCTCTCCAGCTGAGGCGGGAGACCAAGGGTCCCTTTCCACGTGCCACAGGAATCCTGGGACTCCTATCAAGTTTCACGAGGAGTCAGGCATCGTCTCCTTTGGAGGCACTGATCTCCGCGTACCCCTGGAGTTTTCATAGGATGGGAGGCCTCCGGTCGCGATGAGGTGGGGAACTAGGTCTTTCTCTGTGGTCTCCACAGGGGATTCAGACATCCTTTCGTCTTGGGAGATGCAAGACGAGCCTGCATTCAAGTCACTGCAGGGATATCCGGCCTTATTTCGAGTCAGGGCATCGCGGTGTCCATTCCACTTGAGGCCGCAAACTCAGGGTCCCTCTCACATACCTAGAGCTGAGAGAAGCCTCCTCTTGAGGTGCTTGTGATAAGGTGGTATTCATCTGGAGTCGAAGCCAGGGACTAACCTCTCATCTCGAGTTGATTTTTGTTCCATGGAGCTCTTTCGTGTTGCTACAGTGACCTCAGGATCGCTCTAGCCTTGAAACAGTGTTCTTGGGGTTTCTCTGGAGGGCCATCAAGGAAATCAAGACTCCTTTCATGTGTGATGTGCAACACGGAATTGCTCTGCATGCAGTGCAGGGGAATCGGGCCTCATCTCGCGGCGAGGGGGAAGTCTCATGGTTTTTCTCGAGTTGCGGCGGGAACCTGGGGTATATTCTCGAGTTACAACGAGGATGGCTCTTCCAACCACGTGTTTGTTCAGCGACGTCAGGACTCCTGCCTAGTTGTGAGGAACAACTCGGGATTCTCCTCGAGGCTTGGCAGGACAATTGGGACGCCTCTCCAGCTGAGGCGGGAGACCAAGGGTCCCTTTCCACGTGCCACAGGAATCCTGGGACTCCTATCAAGTTTCACGAGGAGTCAGGCATCGTCTCCTTTGGAGGCACTGATCTCCGCGTACCCCTGGAGTTTTCATAGGATGGGAGGCCTCCGGTCGCGATGAGGTGGGGAACTAGGTCTTTCTCTGTGGTCTCCACAGGGGATTCAGACATCCTTTCGTCTTGGGAGATGCAAGACGAGCCTGCATTCAAGTCACTGCAGGGATATCCGGCCTTATTTCGAGTCAGGGCATCGTGGTGTCCATTCCACTTGAGGCCGCAAACTCAGGGTCCCTCTCACATACCTAGAGCTGAGAGAAGCCTCCTTTTGAGGTGCTTGTGGTAAGGTGGTATTCCTCTGGAGTCGAAGCCAGGGACTACCCTCTTATCTCGAGTTGATTTTTGGTCCACGGAGCTCTTTCGTGTTGCTACAGTGACCTCAGGATCCCTCTAGCCTTGAAACAGTGTTCTTAGGGTTTCTCTGGAGTGCCATCAAGGAAATCAAGGCTCCTTTCATGTGTGATGTGCAACACGGAATTGCTCTGCACACAGTGCAGGGGAATCGGGCCGCATCTCGCGGTGAGGGGATGTCTCATGGTTTTTCTCGAGTTGCGGCGGGAACCTGGGGTATATTCTCGAGTTAAGAATGGGATGGCCCTTCCACCCACGTGTTTGTTCGGCAACGTCAGGACTCCTGCCTAGTTGTGAGGGACAATTCGGGATTCTCCTCGAGGCTTCGCAGGGCAATTGGGACGCCTCTCTAGCTGAGGAGGCAGACCAAGTGTCCCCTTCCACATGCCACAGGAATCCTGGGACTCCTATCAAGTTTCACGAGGAGTTAGGCATCGTCTGCTTTGGAGGCACTGATCTCCGTGTACCTCTGAAGTTTTCAAAGGATGTGAGGCCTCCGGTCGCCATGAGGTGGGGAACTAGGTCTTTCTCTGTGGTCTCCACAGGGGATTCAGACATCCTTTCATCTTGGGAGATGCAAGACGAGCCTGCATTCAAGTCACTGCAGGGATACCCGGCCTTATTTCGAGTCAGGGCATCGCGGTGTCCATTCCACTAGAGGCCGCAAACTCAGGGTCCCTCTCACATACTTAGAGCTGAGAGAAGCCTATTCTTGAGGTGCTTGTGGTAAGGTGGTATTCCTCTGGAGTCGAAGCCAGGGACTAACCTCTCATCTCGAGTTGATTTTTTGTCCACGGAGCTCTTTCGTGTTGCTACATTGACCTCAGGATCCCTCTAGCCTTGAAACAGTGTTCTTGGGGTTTCTCTGGAGTGCCATCAAGGAAATCAAGGCTCCTTTCATGTTTGATGTGCAACACGGAATTGCTCTGCATGCAGTGCAGGGGAATCGGGCCTCATCTCGCGGCGAGGGGGAAGTCTCATGGTTTTTCTCGGGTTGCGGCGGGAACCTGGGGTATACTCTCGAGTTACGACGGGGATGGCCCTTACACCCACGTGTTTGTTCGGCGACGTCAGGACTCCTGCCTAGTTGCGAGGGACAACTCGGGATTCTCCTCGAGGCTTGGCAAGGCAATTGGGACGCCACTCCAGCTGAGGTGGGAGACCAAGGGTCCCTTTCTACGTTCCACAGGAATCCTGGGACTCCTATCAAGTTTCACGAGGAGTCAGGCATCGTCTCCTTTGGAGGCACTGATCTTCGCGTTCCTCTGGAGTTTTCGTAGGATCTGAGGCCTCCGGTCGCGATGAGGTGGGGAACTAGGTCTTTCTCTGTGGTCTCCACAGGGGATTCAGACATCCTTTCGTCTTGGCAGATGCAATACGAGCCTGCATTCAAGTCACTGCAGGGATATCCGGCCTTATTTCGAGTCAGGGCATCGTGGTGTCCATTCCACTTGAGGCCGCAAACTCAGGGTCCCTCTCACATACCTAGAGCTGAGAGAAGCCTCCTCTTGAGGTGCTTGTGGTAAGGTGGTATTCCTCTGGAGTCGAAGCCAGGGACTAACCTCTCATCTCGAGTTGATTTTTGGTCCACGGAGCTCTTTCGTGTTGCTACAGTGACCTCAGGATCCCTCTAGCCTTGAAACAGTGTTCTTGGGGTTTCTCTGGAGTGCCATCAAGGAAATCAAGGCTCCTTTCATGTGTGATGTGCAACACTGAATTGCTCTGCACGCAGTGCAGGGGAATCGGGCCTCATCTCGCGTCGAGGGAGAAGTCTCATGGTTTTTCTCGAGTTGCGGCGGGAACCTGGGGTATATTCTCGAGTTACGACGGGGATGGCTCTTCCACCCACGTGTTTGTTCAGCGACGTCAAGACTCCTGCCTAGTTGCGAGGGACAACTCGGGATTCTCCTCGAGGCTTGGCAGGGCAATTGGGACGCCTCTCCAGCTGAGGCGGGAGACCAAGGGTCCCTTTCCACGTGCCACAGGAATCCTGGGACTCCTATCAAGTTTCACGAGGAGTCAGGCATCGTCTCCTTTGGAGGCACTGATCTCCGCGTACCTCTGGAGTTTTCAAAGGATGTGAGGCCTCCGGTCGCGATGAGGTGGGGAACTAGGTCTTTCTCTGTGGTCTCCACAGGGCATTCAGACATCCTTTCGTCTTGGGAGGTGCAAGACGAGCCTGCATTCAAGTCACTGCCGGGATATCCGGCCTTATTTCGAGTCAGGGCATCGCAGTACCCATTCCACTTTAGGCCGCAAAATCAGGGTCCCTCTCACATACCTAGAGCTGAGAGAAGCCTCCTCTTGAGGTGCTTGTGGTAAGGTGGTATTCCTCTGGAGTCGAAGCCAGGGACTAACCTCTCATCTCGAGTTGATTTTTGGTCCATGGAGCTCTTTCGTGTTTCTACAGTGACCTCAGGATCGCTCTAGCCTTGAAACAGTGTTCTTGGGGTTTCTCTGGAGTGCCATCAAGGAAATCAAGGCTCCTTTCATGTTTGATGTGCAACACGGAATTGCTCTGCATGCAGTGCAGGGGAATCGGGCCTCATCTCGCGGCGAGGGGGAAGTCTCATGTTTATTCTCGAGTTGCAGCGGGTACCTGGGGTATATTCTCGAGTTACGACGGGGATGGCCCTTCCACCCACGTGTTTGTTCAGCGACGTCAGGACTCCTGCCTAGTTGCGAGGGACAACTCGGGATTCTCCTCGAGGCTTGGCAGGGCAATTGGGACGCCTCTCCAGCTGAGGTGGGAGACCAAGGGTCCCTTTCCACGTGCCACAGGAATCCTGGGACTCCTATGAAGTTTCACGAGGAGTCAGGCATCGTCTCCGTTGGAGGCACTGATCTCCGCGTACCTCTGGAGTTTTCAAAGGATGTGAGGCCTCCGGTCGCGATGAGGTGGGGAACTAGGTCTTTCTCTGTGGTCTCCACAGGGGATTCAGACATCCTTTCGTCTTGGGAGATGCAAGACGAGCCTGCATTCAAGTCACTGCAGGGATATCCGGCCTTATTTCGAGTCAGGGCATCGCGGTGTCCATTCCACTTGAGGCCGCAAACTCAGGGTCCCTCTCACATACCTAGAGCTGAGAGCAGCGTCCTCTTGAGGTGCTTGTGGTAAGGTGGTATTCCTCTGGAGTCGAAGCCAGGGACTAACCTCTCTTTTCGAGTTGATTTTTGGGTCACGGAGCTCTTACCTGTTGCTACATTGACCTCAGGATCCCTCTAGCCTTGAAACAGTGTTCTTGGGGTTTCTCTGGAGTGCCATCAAGGAAATCAAGGCTCCTTTCATGTGTGATGTGCAACACGGAATTGCTCTGCACGCAGTGCAGGGGAATCGGGCCTCATCTCGCGGCGAGGGGGAAGTCTCATGGTTTTTCTCGGGTTGCGGCGGGAACCTGGGGTATACTCTCGGGTTACGACGGGGATGGCCCTTCCAACCACGTGTTTGTTCAGCGACGTCAGGACTCCTGCCTAGTTGCGAGGGACAACTCGGGATTCTCCTCGAGGCTTGGAAGGGCAATTGGGACGCCTCTCCAGCTGAGGTGGGAGACCAAGGGTCCCTTTCCCCGTGCCACAGGAATCCTGGGACTCCTATCAAGTTTCACGAGGAGTCAGGCATCGTCTCCTTTGGAGGCACTGATCTCCGCGTACCTCTGGAGTTTTCGTAGGATCTGAGGCCTCCGGTCGCGATGAGGTGGGGAACTAGGTCTTTCTCTGTGGTCTCCACAGGGGATTCAGACATCCTTTCGTCTTGGGAGATGCAATACGAGCCTGCATTCAAGTCACTGCAGGGATATCCGGCCTTATTTCGAGTCAGGGCATCGCGGTGTCCATTCCACTTGAGGCCGCAAACTCAGGGTCCCTCTCACATACCTAGAGCTGAGAGAAGCCTCCTCTTGAGGTGCTTGTGGTAAGGTGGTATTCCTCTGGAGTCGAAGCCACGGACTAACCTCTCATCTCGAGTTGATTTTTGGTCCACGGAGCTCTTTCCTGTTGCTACAGTGACCTCAGGATCCCTCTAGCCTTGAAACAGTGTTCTTGGGGTTTCTCTGGAGTGCCATCAAGGAAATCAAGGCTCCTTTCATGTGTGATGTACAACACGGAATTGCTCTGCACGCAGTGCAGGGGAATCGGGCCTCATCTCGCGGCGAGGGGGAAGTCTCATGGTTTTTCTCGAGTTGCGGCGGGAACCTGTGGTATATTCTCGAGTTACGACGAGGATGGCTCTTCCACCCACGTGTTTGTTCAGCGACGTCAGGACTCCTGCCTAGTTGCGAGGGACAACTCGGGATTCTCCTCGAGGCTTGGCAGGGCAATTGGGACGCCTCTCCAGCTGAGGCGGGAGACCAAGGGTCCCTTTCCACGTGCCACAGGAATCCTGGGACTCCTATCAAGTTTCACGAGGAGTCAGGCATCGTCTCCTTTGGAGGCACTGATCTCCGCGTACCTCTGGAGTTTTCATAGGATGGGAGGCCTCCGGTCGCGATGAGGTGGGGAACTAGGTCTTTCTCTGTGGTCTCCACAGTGGATTCAGACATCCTTTCGTCTTGGGAGATGCAATACGAGCCTGCATTCAAGTCACTGCAGGGATATCCGGCCCTATTTCGAGTCAGGGCATCGCGGTGTCCATTCCACTTGAGGCCGCAAACTCAGGGTCCCTCTCACATACATAGAGCTGAGAGAAGCCTCCTCTTGAGGTGCTTGTGGTAAGGTGGTATTCCTCTGGAGTCGAAGCCAGGGACTAACCTCTCATCTCGAGTTGATTTTTGGTCCACGGAACTCTTTCCTGTTGCTACAGTGACCTCAGAATCCCTCTAGCCTTGAAACAGTGTTCTTGGGGTTTCTCTGGAGTGCCATCAAGGAAATCAAGGCTCCTTTCATGTGTGATGTGCAACACGGAATTGCTCTGCACACAGTGCAGGGGAATCGGGCCTCATCTCGCGGCGAGGGGAAGTCTCATTGTTTTCCTCGAGTTGCGGCGGGAACCTGGGGTATATTCTCGAGTTACACTGGGGATGGATCTTCCATCCACGTGTTTGTTCAGCGATGTCAGGACTCCTGCCTAGTTGCGAGGGACAACTCGGGATTCTCCTCGAGGCTTGGCAGGGCAATTGGGACGCCTCTCCAGCTGAGGCGGGAGACCAAGGGTCCCTTTCCACGTACCACAGGAATCCTGGGACTCCTATCAAGTTTCACGAGGAGTCAGGCATCATCTCCTTTGGAGGCACTGATCTCCGCGTACCTCTGGAGTTTTCAAAGGATGTGAGGCCTCCGGTCGCGATGAGGTGGGAAACTAGGTCTATCTCTGTGGTCTCCACAGGGGATTCAGACATCCTTTCGTCTTGGGAGATGCAAGACGAGCCTGCATTCAAGTCACTGCAGGGATATCCGGCCTTATTTCGAGCCAGGGCATCGCGGTGTCCATTCCACTTGAGGCCGCACACTCAGGGTCCCCCTCACATACCTAGAGCTGAGAGAAGCCTCCTCTTGAGGTGCTTGTGGTAAGGTGGTATTCCTCTGGAGTCGAAGCCAGGGACTAACCTCTCATCTCGAGGTGATTTTTGGTCCACGGAGCTCTTTCGTGTTGCTACAGTGACCTCAGGATCCCTCTAGCCTTGATACAGTGTTCTTGGGGTTTCTCTGGAGTACCATCAAGGAAATCAAGGCTCCTTTCATGAGTGATGTGCAACACGGAATTGCTCTGCACGCAGTGCAGGGGAATCGGGCCTCATCTCGCGGCGAGGGGGAAGTCTCATGGTTTTTCTCGAGATGCGGCGGGAACCTGGGGTATATTCTCGAGTTACGACGGGGATGGCCCTGCCACACACGTGTTTCTTCAGCGACGTCAGGACTCCTGCCTACTTGCGAGGGACCACTCAGGATTCTCCTCGAGGCTTGGCAGGGCAATTGGGACGCCTCTCCAGCTGAGGCGGGAGACCAAGAGTCCCTTTCCATGTGCCACAGGAATCCTGGGACTCCTATCAAGTTTCACGAGGAGTCAGGCATCGTCTCCTTTGGAGGCACTGATCTCCGCGTACCTCTGGAGTTTTCATAGAATGTGAGGCCTCCGGTCGCGATGAGGTGGGGAACTAGGTCTTTCTCTGTGGTCTCCACAGGGGATTCAGACATCCTTTCGTCTTGGGAGATGCAAGACGAGCCTGCATTCAAGTCACTGCAGGGATATCCGGCCTTATTTCGAGTCAGGGCATCGCGGTGTCCATTCCACTTGAGGCCGCAAACTCAGGGTCCCTCTCACATACCTAGAGCTGAGAAAAGCCTCCTCTTGAGGTGCTTGTGGTAAGGTAGTATTCCTCTGGAGTCGAAGACAGGGACTAACCTTTCATCTTGAGTTGATTTTTGGTCCACGGAGCTCTTTTGTTTTGCTACAGTGACCTCAGGATCCCTCTAGCCTGGAAACAGTGTTCTTGGGGTTTCTCTGGAGTGCCATCAAGGAAATCAAGGCTCCTTTCATGTGTGATGTGCAACACGGAATTGCTCTGCGCGCAGTGCAGGGGAATCGGGCCTCATCTCGCAGCGAGGGGGAAGTCTCATTGTTTTTCTCGAGTTGCGGCGGGAACCTGGGGTATATTCTCGAGTTACGACGGGGATGGCCCTTCCACACACGTGTTTGTTCATCGACGTCAGGACTCCTGCCTAGTTGCGAGGGACAACTCGGGATTCTCCTCGAGGCTTGGCAGGGCAATTGGGACGCGTCTCCAGCTGAGGCGGGAGACCAAGGGTCCCTTTCCACGTGCCACAGGAATCCTGGGACTCCTATCAAGTTTCACGAGGAGTCAGGCATCGTCTCCTTTGGAGGCACTGATCTCCGCGTACCTCTGGAGTTTTCAAAGGATGTGAGGACTCCGGTCGCGATGAGGTGGGGAACTAGTTCTTTCCTGTGGTCTCCACAGGGAATTCAGACAACTTTTCGTCTTGGGAGATGCAAGACGAGCCTGCATTCAAGTCACTGCAGGGATATCCGGCCTTATTTCGAGTCAGGGCATCGCGGTGTCCATTCCAATTGAGACCGCAAACTCAGGGTACCTCTCACATACCTAGAGCTGAGAGAAGCCTCCTCTTGAGGTGCTTGTGGTAAGGTGGTATTCCTCTGGAGTCGAAGCCAGGGACTAACCTCTCATCTCGAGTTGATTTTTGGTCCACGGAGCTCTTTCGTGTTGCTACAGTGACCTCAGGATCGCTCTAGTCTTGAAACAGTGTTCTTGGGGTTTCTCTGGAGTGCCATCAAGGAAATCAAGGCTCCTTTCATGTGTGATGTGCAACACGGAATTGCTCTGCACGCAGTGCAGGGGAATCGGGCCTCATCTCGCGGCGAGGGGGAAGTCTCATGGTTTTTCTCGAGTTGCGGCGGGAACCTGGGGTATATTCTCGAGTTACGACGAGGATGGCTCTTCCACCCACGTGTTTGTTCAGCAACGGCAGGACTCCTGCCTAGTTGCGAGGGACAACTCGGGATTCTCCTCGAGGCTTGGCAGGGCAATTGGGACGCCTCTCCAGCTGAGGCGGGAGACCAAGGGTCCCTTTCCACGTGCCACAGGAATCCTGGGACTCCTATCAAGTTTCACGAGGAGTCAGGCATCGTCTCCTTTGGAGGCACTGATCTCCGCGTACCTCTGGAGTTTTCAAAGGATGTGAGGCCTCCGGTCGCGATGAGGTGGGGAACTAGGTCTTTCTCTGTGGTCTCCACAGGGGATTCAGACATCCTTTCATTTTGGGAGATGCAAGACGAGCCTGCATTCAAGTCACGGCAGGGATATCCGGCCTTATTTCGAGTCAGGGCATCGCGGTGTTCATTCCACTTGTGGCCGCAAACTCAGGGTCCCTCTCACATACCTAGAGCTGAGAGAAGCCTCCTCTTGAGGTGCTTGTGGTAAGGTGGTATTCCTCTGGAGTCGAAGCCAGGGACTAACCTCTCTTCTCCAGTTGATTTTTGGGCCACGGAGCTCTTTCGTGTTGCTACATTGACCTCAGGATCGCTCTAGCCTTGAAACAGTGTTCTTGGGGTTTCTCTGGAGTGCCATCAAGGAAATCAAGGCTCCTTTCATGTTTGATGTGCAACACGGAATTGCTCTGCATGCAGTGCAGGGGAATCGGGCCACATCTCTCGACGAGGGGGAAGTCTCATGGTTTTTCTCGAGTTGCGGCGGGAACCTGTGGTATATTCTCGTGTTACGACGGGGATGGCCCTTACACCCACGTGTTTGTTCAGCGACGTCAGGACTCCTGCCTAGTTGCGAGGGACAACTCGGGATTCTCCTCGAGGCTTGGCAGGGCAATTGGGACGCCTCTCCAGCTGAGGCGGGAGACCAAGGGTCCCTTTCCACGTGCCACAGGAATCCTGGGACTCTTATCAAGTTTCACGAGGAGTCAGGCATCGTCTCCTTAGGAGGCACTGATCTCCGCGTACCTCTGGAGTTTTCATAGGATGGGAGGCCTCCGGTCGCGATGAGGTGGGGAACTAGGTCTTTCTCTGTGGTCTCCACAGGGGATTCAGACATCCTTTCGTCTTGGGAGATGCAAGACGAGCCTGCATTCAAGTCATTGCAGGGATATCCGGCCTTATTTCGAGTCAGGGCATCGCGGTGTCCATTCCACTTGAGGCCGCAAACTCAGGGTCCCTCTCACATACCTAGAGCTGAGAGAAGCCTCCTCTTGAAGTGCTTGTGGTAAGGTGGTATTCCTCTGGAGTCGAAGCCAGGGACTAACCTCTCATCTCGAGTTGATTTGTGGTCCACGGACCTCTTTCGTGTTGCTACAGTGACCTCAGGATCCCTCTAGCCTTGAAACAGTGTTCTTGGGGTTTCTCTGGAGTGCCATCAAGGAAATCAAGGCTCCTTTCATGTGTGATGTGCAACACGGAATTGCTCTGCACACAGTGAGGGGAATCGGGCCGCATCTCGCGGCGAGGGGAAGTCTCATGGTTTTCCTCGAGTTGCGGCGGGAACATGGGGTATATTCTCGAGTTACGCTGGGGATGGCTCTTCCACCCACGTGTTTGTTCAGCGACGTCAGGACTCCTGCCTAGTTGCGAGGGACAACTCGGGATTCTCCTCGAGGCTTGGCAGGGCAATTGGGACGCCTCTCCAGCTGAGGCGGGAGACCAAGGGTCCCTTTCCACGTGCCACAGGAATCCTGGGACTCCTATCAAGTTTCACGAGGAGTCAGGCATCGTCTCCTTTGGAGGCACTGATCTCCGCGTACCTCTGGAGTTTTCAAAGGATGTGAGGCCTCCGGTCGCGATGAGGTGGGAAACTAGGTCTTTCTCTGTGGTCTCCACAGGGGATTCAGACATCCTTTCGTCTTGGGAGATGCAAGACGAGCCTGCATTCAAGTCACTGCAGGGATATCCGGCCTTATTTCGAGCCAGGGCATCGCGGTGTCCATTCCACTTGAGGCCGCACACTCAGGGTCCCTCTCACATACCTAGAGCTGAGAGAAGCCTCCTCTTGAGGTGCTTGTGGTAAGGTGGTATTCCTCTGGAGTCGAAGCCAGGGACTAACCTCTCATCTCGAGGTGATTTTTCGTCCCCGGAGCTCTTTTGTGTTGCTACAGTGACCTCAGGATCCCTCTAGCCTGGAAACACTGTTCTTGGGGTTTCTCTGGAGTGCCATCAAGGAAATCAAGGCTCCTTTCATGAGTGATGTGCAACACGGAATTGCTCTGCACGCAGTGCAGGGGAATCAGGCCTCAGCTCGCGGCGAGGGGGAAGTCTCATGGTTTTTCTAGAGATGCGGCGGGAACCTGGGGTATATTCTCGAGTTACGAGGGGGATGGCCCTGCCACACACGTGTTTCTTCAGCGACGTCAGGACTCCTGCCTACTTGCGAGGGACCACTCAGGATTCTCCTCGAGGCTTGGCAGGGCAATTGGGACGCCTCTCCAGCTGAGGCGGGAGACCAAGGGTCCCTTTCCATGTGCCACAGGAATCCTGGGACTCCTATCAAGTTTCACGAGGAGTCAGGCATCGTCTCCTTTGGAGGCACTGATCTCCGCGTACCTCTGGAGTTTTCAAAGGATGTGAGGCCTCCGGTCGCGATGAGGTGGTGAACTAGGTCTTTCTCTGTGGTCTCCACAGGGGATTCAGACATCCTTTCGTCTTGGAAGATGCAAGACGAGCCTGCATTCAAGTCACTGCAGGGATATCCGGCCTCATTTCGAGTCAGGGCATCGCGGTGTCCATTCCACTTGAGGCCGCAAACTCAGGGTCCCTCTCACATACATAGAGCTGAGAGAAGCCTCCTCTTGAGGTGCTTGTGGTAAGGTGGTATTCCTCTGGAGTCGAAGCCAGGGACTAACCTCTCATCTCGAGTTGATTTTTGGTCCACGGAGCTCTTTCGTGTTGCTACAGTGACCTCAGGATCCCTCTAGCCTTGAAACAGTGTTCTTGGGGTTTCTCTGGAGTGCCATCAAGGAAATCAAGGCTCCTTTCATGTGTGATGTGCAACACGGAATTGCTCTGCACCCAGTGCAGGGGAATCGGGCCGCATCTCGCGGCGAGGGGAAGTCTCATTGTTTTCCTCGAGTTGCGGCGGGAACCTGGGGTATATTCTCGAGTTACGCTGGGGATTTCTCTTCCACACACGTGTTTGTTCAGCGACGTCAGGACTCCTGCCTAGTTGCGAGGGACAACTCGGGATTCTCCTCGAGGCTTGGCAGGGCAATTGGGACGCCTCTCCAGCTGAGGCGGGAGACCAAGGGTCCCTTTCCACGTGCCACAGGAATCCTGGGACTCCTATCAAGTTTGACGAGGAGTCAGGCATCGTCTCCTTTGGAGGCACTGATCTCCGCGTACCTCTGGAGTTTTCAAAGGATGTGAGGCCTCCGGTCGCGATGAGGTGGGGAACTAGGTCTTTCTCTGTGGTCTCCACAGGGGATTCAGACATCCTTTCATTTTGGGAGATGCAAGACGAGCCTGCATTCAAGTCACGGCCGGGATATCCGGCCTTATTTCGAGTCAGGGCATGGCGGTGTTCATTCCACTTGAGGCCGCAAACTCAGGGTCCCTCTCACATACATAGAGCTGAGAGAAGCCTCCTCTTGAGGTGCTTGTGGTAAGGTGGTATTCCTCTGGAGTCGAAGCCAGGGACTAACCTCTCTTCTCGAGTTGATTTTTGGGCCACGGAGCTCTTTCGTGTTGCTACATTGACCTCAGGATCCCTCTAGCCTTGAAACAGTGTTCTTGGGGTTTCTCTGGAGTGCCATCATGGAAATCAAGGCTCCTTTCATGTGTGATGTGCAACACTGAATTGCTCTGCACGCACTGCAGGGGAATCGGGCCTCATCTCGCGGCGAGGGGGAAGTCTCATGGTTTTTCTCGAGTTGCGGCGGGAACCTGGGGTATATTCTCGAGTTACGACGGGGATGGCCCTGCCACACACGTGTTTCATCAGCGACGTCAGGACTCCTGCCTAGTTGCGAGGGACAACTCGGGATTCTCCTCGAGGCTTGGCAGGGCAATTGGGACGCCTCTCCAGCTGAGGCGGGAGACCAAGGGTCCCTTTCCACGTGCCACAGGAATCCTGGGACTCCTATCAAGTTTCACGAGGAGTCAGGCATTGTCTCCTTTGGAGGCACTGATCTCCGCGTACCTCTGGAGTTTTCAAAGGATGTGAGGCCTCCGGTCGCGATGAGGTGGGAAACTAGGTCTTTCTCTGTGGTCTCCACAGGGGATTCAGACATCCTTTCGTCTTGGGAGATGCAAGACGAGCCTGCATTCAAGTCACTGCAGGGATATCCGGCCTTATTTCGAGCCAGGGCATCGCGGTGTCCATTCCACTTGAGGCCGCACACTCAGGGTCCCTCTCACATACCTAGAGCTGAGAGAAGCCTCCTCTTGAGGTGCTTGTGGTAAGGTGGTATTCCTCTGGAGTCGAAGCCAGGGACTAACCTCTCATCTCGAGGTGATTTTTGGTCCACGGAGCTCTTTTGTGTTGCTACATTGACCTCAGGATCCCTCTAGCCTGGAAACACTGTTCTTGGGGTTTCTCTGGAGTGCCATCAAGGAAATCAAGGCTCCTTTCATGAGTGATGTGCAACACGGAATTGCTCTGCACGCAGTGCAGGGGAATCAGGCCTCAGCTCGCGGCGAGGGGGAAGTCTCATGGTTTTTCTAGAGATGCGGCGGGAACCTGGGGTATATTCTCGAGTTACGAGGGGGATGGCCCTGCCACACACGTGTTTCTTCAGCGACGTCAGGACTCCTGCCTACTTGCGAGGGACCACTCAGGATTCTCCTCGAGGCTTGGCAGGGCAATTGGGACGCCTCTCCAGCTGAGGCGGGAGACCAAGGGTCCCTTTCCATGTGCCACAGGAATCCTGGGACTCCTATCAAGTTTCACGAGGAGTCAGGCATCGTCTCCTTTGGAGGCACTGATCTCCGCGTACCTCTGGAGTTTTCAAAGGATGTGAGGCCTCCGGTCGCGATGAGGTGGTGAACTAGGTCTTTCTCTGTGGTCTCCACAGGGGATTCAGACATCCTTTCGTCTTGGGAGATGCAAGACGAGCCTGCATTCAAGTCACTGCAGGGATATCCGGCCTTATTTCGAGTCAGGGCATCGCGGTGTCCATTCCACTTGAGGCCGCAAACTCAGGGTCCCTCTCACATACCTAGAGCTGAGAGAAGCCTCCTCTTGAGGTGCTTGTGGTAAGGTGGTATTCCTCTGGAGTCGAAGACAGGGACTAACCTCTCATCTCGAGTTGATTTTTGGTCCACGGAGCTCTTTTGTTTTGCTACATGACCTCAGGATCCCTCTAGCCTTGAAACAGTGTTCTTGGGGTTTCTCTGGAGTGCCATCAAGGAAATCAAGGCTCCTTTCATGTGTGATGTGCAACACGGAATTGCTCTGCACGCAGTGCAGGGGAATCGGGCCTCATCTCGCAGCGAGGGGGAAGTCTCATGGTTTTTCTCGAGTTGCGGCGGGAACCTTGGCTATATTCTCGAGTTACGACGGGGATGGCCCTTCCACACACGTGTTTGTTCATCGACGTCAGGACTCCTGCCTAGTTGCGAGGGACAACTCGGGATTCTCCTCGAGGCTTGGCCGGGCAATTGGGACGCCTCTCCAGCTGAGGCGGGAGACCAAGGGTCCCTTTCCACGTGCCACAGGAAACCTGGGACTCCTATCAAGTTTCACGAGGAGTCAGGCATCTTCTGCTTTGGAGGCACTGATCTCCGCGTACCTCTGGAGTTTTCAAAGGATGTGAGGCCTCCGGTCGCGATGAGGTGGGGAACTAGGTCTTTCTCTGTGGTCTCCACAGGGGATTCAGTCATCCTTTCGTCTTGGGAGATGCAATACGAGCCTGCATTCCAGTCACGGCAGGGATATCCGGCCTTATTTCGAGTCAGGGCATCGTGGTGTCCATTCCACTTGAGGCTGCAAACTCAGGGTCCCTCTCACATACCTAGAGCTGAGAGAAGCCTCCTCTTGAGGTGCTTGTGGTAAGGTGGTATTCCTCTGGAGTCGAAGCCAGGGACTAACCTCTCATCTCGAGTTGATTTTTGGTCCACGGAGCTCTTTCGTGTTGCTACAGTGACCTCAGGATCCCTCTAGCCTTGAAACAGTGTTCTTGGGGTTTCTCTCGAGTGCCATCAAGGAAATCAAGGCTCCTTTCATGTGTGATGTGCAACACGGAATTGCTCTGCACCCAGTGCAGGGGAATCGGGCCGCATCTCGCGTCGAGGGGAAGTCTCATTGTTTTCCTCGAGTTGCGGCGGGAACCTGGGGTATATTCTCGAGTTACGCTGGGGATTTCTCTTCCACACACGTGTTTGTTCAGCGACGTCAGGACTCCTGCCTAGTTGCGAGGGACAACTCGGGATTCTCCTCGAGGCTTGGCAGGGCAATTGGGACGCCTCTCCAGCTGAGGCGGGAGACCAAGGGTCACTTTCCACGTGCCACAGGAATCCTGGGACTCCTATCAAGTTTCACGAGGAGTCAGGCATCATCTCCTTTGGAGGCACTGATCTCCGCGTACCTCTGGAGTTTTCAAAGATGTGAGGCCTCCGGTCGCGATGAGGTGGGAAACTAGGTCTTTCTCTGTGGTCTCCACAGGGGATTCAGACATCCTTTCGTCTTCGGAGATGCAAGACGAGCCTGCATTCAAGTCACTGCAGGGATATCCGGCCTTATTTCTAGCCAGGGCATCGCGGTGTCCATTCCACTTGAGGCCGAAAACTCAGGGTCCCTCTCACATACCTAGAGCTGAGAGAAGCCTCCTCTTGAGGTGCTTGTGGTAAGGTGGTATTCCTCTGGAGTCGAAGCCAGGGACTAACCTCTCATCTCGAGGTGATTTTTGGTCCACGGAGCTCTTTTGTGTTGCTACATTGACCTCAGGATCCCTCTAGCCTGGAAACACTGTTCTTGGGGTTTCTCTGGAGTGCCATCAAGGAAATCAAGGCTCCTTTCATGAGTGATGTGCAACACGGAATTGCTCTGCACGCAGTGCAGGGGAATCAGGCCTCAGCTCGCGGCGAGGGGGAAGTCTCATGGTTTTTCTAGAGATGCGGCGGGAACCTGGGGTATATTCTCGAGTTACGAGGGGGATGGCCCTGCCACACACGTGTTTCTTCAGCGACGTCAGGACTCCTGCCTACTTGCGAGGGACCACTCAGGATTCTCCTCGAGGCTTGACAGGGCAATTGGGACGCCTCTCCAGCTGAGGCGGGAGACCAAGGGTCCCTTTCCATGTGCCACAGGAATCCTGGGACTCCTATCAAGTTTCACGAGGAGTCAGGCATCGTCTCCTTTGGAGGCACTGATCTCCGCGTACCTCTGGAGTTTTCAAAGGATGTGAGGCCTCCGGTCGCGATGAGGTGGTGAACTAGGTCTTTCTCTGTGGTCTCCACAGGGGATTCAGACATCCTTTCGTCTTGGGAGATGCAAGACGAGCCTGCATTCAAGTCACTGCAGGGATATCCGGCCTTATTTCGAGTCAGGGCATCGCGGTGTCCATTCCACTTGAGGCCGCAAACTCAGGGTCCCTCTCACATACCTAGAGCTGAGAGAAGCCTCCTCTTGAGGTGCTTGTGGTAAGGTGGTATTCCTCTGGAGTCGAAGCCAGGGACTAACCTCTCATCTCGAGTTGATTTTTGGTCCACGGAGCTCTTTTGTTTTGCTACATGACCTCAGGATCCCTCTAGCCTTGAAACAGTGTTCTTGGGGTTTCTCTGGAGTGCCATCAAGGAAATCAAGGCTCCTTTCATGTGTGATGTGCAACACGGAATTGCTCTGCACGCAGTGCAGGGGAATCGGGCCTCATCTCGCAGCGAGGGGGAAGTCTCATGGTTTTTCTCGAGTTGCGGCGGGAACCTGGGCTATATTCTCGAGTTACGACGGGGATGGCCCTTCCACACACGTGTTTGTTCATCGACGTCAGGACTCCTGCCTAGTTGCGAGGGACAACTCGGGATTCTCCTCGAGGCTTGGCCGGGCAATTGGGACGCCTCTCCAGCTGAGGCGGGAGACCAAGGGTCCCTTTCCACGTGCCACAGGAAACCTGGGACTCCTATCAAGTTTCACGAGGAGTCAGGCATCTTCTGCTTTGGAGGCACTGATCTCCGCGTACCTTTGGAGTTTTCAAAGGATGTGAGGCCTCCGGTCGCGATGAGGTGGGGAACTAGGTCTTTCTCTGTGGTCTCCACAGGGGATTCAGTCATCCTTTCGTCTTGGGAGATGCAATACGAGCCTGCATTCAAGTCACGGCAGGGATATCCGGCCTTATTTCGAGTCAGGGCATCGTGGTGTCCATTCCACTTGAGGCTGCAAACTCAGGGTCCCTCTCACATACCTAGAGCTGAGAGAAGCCTCCTCTTGAGGTGCTTGTGGTAAGGTGGTATTCCTCTGGAGTCGAAGCCAGGGACTAACCTCTCTTCTCGAGTTGATTTTTGGGCCACGGAGCTCTTTCGTGTTGCTACAGTGACCTCAGGATCGCTCTAGTCTTGAAACAGTGTTCTTGGGGTTTCTCTGGAGTGCCATCAAGGAAATCAAGGCTCCTTTCATGTGTGATGTGCAACACGGAATTGCTCTGCACGCAGTGCAGGGGAATTGGGCCTCATCTCGCGGCGAGGGGGAAGTCTCATGGTTTTTCTCGAGTTGCGGCGGGAACCTGGGGTATATTCTCGAGTTACGACGGGGATGGCCCTTCCACCCACGTGATTGTTCAGCGACGTCAGCACTCCTGCCTAGTTGCGAGGGACAACTCGGGATTCTCCTCGAGGCTTGGCAGGGCAATTGGGACGCCTCTCCAGCTGAGGCGGGAGACCAAGGGTCCCTTTCCACGTGCCACAGGAATCCTGGGACTCCTATCAAGTTTCACGAGGAGTCAGGCATTGTCTCCTTTGGAGGCACTGATCTCCGCGTACCTCTGGAGTTTTCAAAGGATGTGAGGCCTCCGGTCGCGATGAGGTGGGAAACTAGGTCTTTCTCTGTGGTCTCCACAGGGGATTCAGACATCCTTTCGTCTTGGGAGATGCAAGACGAGCCTGCATTCAAGTCACTGCAGGGATATCCGGCCTTATTTCGAGCCAGGGCATCGCGGTGTCCATTCCACTTGAGGCCGCACACTCAGGGTCCCTCTCACATACCTAGAGCTGAGAGAAGCCTCCTCTTGAGGTGCTTGTGGTAAGGTGGTATTCCTCTGGAGTCGAAGCCAGGGACTAACCTCTCATCTCGAGGTGATTTTTGGTCCACGGAGCTCTTTTGTGTTGCTACATTGACCTCAGGATCCCTCTAGCCTGGAAACACTGTTCTTGGGGTTTCTCTGGAGTGCCATCAAGGAAATCAAGGCTCCTTTCATGAGTGATGTGCAACACGGAATTGCTCTGCACGCAGTGCAGGGGAATCAGGCCTCAGCTCGCGGCGAGGGGGAAGTCTCATGGTTTTTCTAGAGATGCGGCGGGAACCTGGGGTATATTCTCGAGTTACGAGGGGGATGGCCCTGCCACACACGTGTTTCTTCAGCGACGTCAGGACTCCTGCCTACTTGCGAGGGACCACTCAGGATTCTCCTCGAGGCTTGGCAGGGCAATTGGGACGCCTCTCCAGCTGAGGCGGGAGACCAAGGGTCCCTTTCCATGTGCCACAGGAATCCTGGGACTCCTATCAAGTTTCACGAGGAGTCAGGCATCGTCTCCTTTGGAGGCACTGATCTCCGCGTACCTCTGGAGTTTTCAAAGGATGTGAGGCCTCCGGTCGCGATGAGGTGGTGAACTAGGTCTTTCTCTGTGGTCTCCACAGGGGATTCAGACATCCTTTCGTCTTGGGAGATGCAAGACGAGCCTGCATTCAAGTCACTGCAGGGATATCCGGCCTTATTTCGAGTCAGGGCATCGCGGTGTCCATTCCACTTGAGGCCGCAAACTCAGGGTCCCTCTCACATACCTAGAGCTGAGAGAAGCCTCCTCTTGAGGTGCTTGTGGTAAGGTGGTATTCCTCTGGAGTCGAAGACAGGGACTAACCTCTCATCTCGAGTTGATTTTTGGTCCACGGAGCTCTTTTGTTTTGCTACATGACCTCAGGATCCCTCTAGCCTTGAAACAGTGTTCTTGGGGTTTCTCTGGAGTGCCATCAAGGAAATCAAGGCTCCTTTCATGTGTGATGTGCAACACGGAATTGCTCTGCACGCAGTGCAGGGGAATCGGGCCTCATCTCGCAGCGAGGGGGAAGTCTCATGGTTTTTCTCGAGTTGCGGCGGGAACCTTGGCTATATTCTCGAGTTACGACGGGGATGGCCCTTCCACACACGTGTTTGTTCATCGACGTCAGGACTCCTGCCTAGTTGCGAGGAACAACTCGGGATTCTCCTCGAGGCTTGGCCGGGCAATTGGGACGCCTCTCCAGCTGAGGCGGGAGACCAAGGGTCCCTTTCCACGTGCCACAGGAAACCTGGGACTCCTATCAAGTTTCACGAGGAGTCAGGCATCTTCTGCTTTGGAGGCACTGATCTCCGCGTACCTCTGGAGTTTTCAAAGGATGTGAGGCCTCCGGTCGCGATGAGGTGGGGAACTAGGTCTTTCTCTGTGGTCTCCACAGGGGATTCAGTCATCCTTTCGTCTTGGGAGATGCAATACGAGCCTGCATTCCAGTCACGGCAGGGATATCCGGCCTTATTTCGAGTCAGGGCATCGTGGTGTCCATTCCACTTGAGGCTGCAAACTCAGGGTCCCTCTCACATACCTAGAGCTGAGAGAAGCCTCCTCTTGAGGTGCTTGTGGTAAGGTGGTATTCCTCTGGAGTCGAAGCCAGGGACTAACCTCTCATCTCGAGTTGATTTTTGGTCCACGGAGCTCTTTCGTGTTGCTACAGTGACCTCAGGATCCCTCTAGCCTTGAAACAGTGTTCTTGGGGTTTCTCTCGAGTGCCATCAAGGAAATCAAGGCTCCTTTCATGTGTGATGTGCAACACGGAATTGCTCTGCACCCAGTGCAGGGGAATCGGGCCGCATCTCGCGTCGAGGGGAAGTCTCATTGTTTTCCTCGAGTTGCGGCGGGAACCTGGGGTATATTCTCGAGTTACGCTGGGGATTTCTCTTCCACACACGTGTTTGTTCAGCGACGTCAGGACTCCTGCCTAGTTGCGAGGGACAACTCGGGATTCTCCTCGAGGCTTGGCAGGGCAATTGGGACGCCTCTCCAGCTGAGGCGGGAGACCAAGTGTCACTTTCCACGTGCCACAGGAATCCTGGGACTCCTATCAAGTTTCACGAGGAGTCAGGCATCATCTCCTTTGGAGGCACTGATCTCCGCGTACCTCTGGAGTTTTCAAAGATGTGAGGCCTCCGGTCGCGATGAGGTGGGAAACTAGGTCTTTCTCTGTGGTCTCCACAGGGGATTCAGACATCCTTTCGTCTTCGGAGATGCAAGACGAGCCTGCATTCAAGTCACTGCAGGGATATCCGGCCTTATTTCTAGCCAGGGCATCGCGGTGTCCATTCCACTTGAGGCCGAAAACTCAGGGTCCCTCTCACATACCTAGAGCTGAGAGAAGCCTCCTCTTGAGGTGCTTGTGGTAAGGTGGTATTCCTCTGGAGTCGAAGCCAGGGACTAACCTCTCATCTCGAGGTGATTTTTGGTCCACGGAGCTCTTTTGTGTTGCTACATTGACCTCAGGATCCCTCTAGCCTGGAAACACTGTTCTTGGGGTTTCTCTGGAGTGCCATCAAGGAAATCAAGGCTCCTTTCATGAGTGATGTGCAACACGGAATTGCTCTGCACGCAGTGCAGGGGAATCAGGCCTCAGCTCGCGGCGAGGGGGAAGTCTCATGGTTTTTCTAGAGATGCGGCGGGAACCTGGGGTATATTCTCGAGTTACGAGGGGGATGGCCCTGCCACACACGTGTTTCTTCAGCGACGTCAGGACTCCTGCCTACTTGCGAGGGACCACTCAGGATTCTCCTCGAGGCTTGGCAGGGCAATTGGGACGCCTCTCCAGCTGAGGCGGGAGACCAAGGGTCCCTTTCCATGTGCCACAGGAATCCTGGGACTCCTATCAAGTTTCACGAGGAGTCAGGCATCGTCTCCTTTGGAGGCACTGATCTCCGCGTACCTCTGGAGTTTTCAAAGGATGTGAGGCCTCCGGTCGCGATGAGGTGGTGAACTAGGTCTTTCTCTGTGGTCTCCACAGGGGATTCAGACATCCTTTCGTCTTGGGAGATGCAAGACGAGCCTGCATTCAAGTCACTGCAGGGATATCCGGCCTTATTTCGAGTCAGGGCATCGCGGTGTCCATTCCACTTGAGGCCGCAAACTCAGGGTCCCTCTCACATACCTAGAGCTGAGAGAAGCCTCCTCTTGAGGTGCTTGTGGTAAGGTGGTATTCCTCTGGAGTCGAAGACAGGGACTAACCTCTCATCTCGAGTTGATTTTTGGTCCACGGAGCTCTTTTGTTTTGCTACATGACCTCAGGATCCCTCTAGCCTTGAAACAGTGTTCTTGGGGTTTCTCTGGAGTGCCATCAAGGAAATCAAGGCTCCTTTCATGTGTGATGTGCAACACGGAATTGCTCTGCACGCAGTGCAGGGGAATCGGGCCTCATCTCGCAGCGAGGGGGAAGTCTCATGGTTTTTCTCGAGTTGCGGCGGGAACCTGGGCTATATTCTCGAGTTACGACGGGGATGGCCCTTCCACACACGTGTTTGTTCATCGACGTCAGGACTCCTGCCTAGTTGCGAGGGACAACTCGGGATTCTCCTCGAGGCTTGGCCGGGCAATTGGGACGCCTCTCCAGCTGAGGCGGGAGACCAAGGGTCCCTTTCCACGTGCCACAGGAAACCTGGGACTCCTATCAAGTTTCACGAGGAGTCAGGCATCTTCTGCTTTGGAGGCACTGATCTCCGCGTACCTCTGGAGTTTTCAAAGGATGTGAGGCCTCCGGTCGCGATGAGGTGGGGAACTAGGTCTTTCTCTGTGGTCTCCACAGGGGATTCAGTCATCCTTTCGTCTTGGGAGATGCAATACGAGCCTGCATTCAAGTCACGGCAGGGATATCCGGCCTTATTTCGAGTCAGGGCATCGTGGTGTCCATTCCACTTGAGGCTGCAAACTCAGGGTCCCTCTCACATACCTAGAGCTGAGAGAAGCCTCCTCTTGAGGTGCTTGTGGTAAGGTGGTATTCCTCTGGAGTCGAAGCCAGGGACTAACCTCTCTTCTCGAGTTGATTTTTGGGCCACGGAGCTCTTTCGTGTTGCTACAGTGACCTCAGGATCGCTCTAGTCTTGAAACAGTGTTCTTGGGGTTTCTCTGGAGTGCCATCAAGGAAATCAAGGCTCCTTTCATGTGTGATGTGCAACACGGAATTGCTCTGCACGCAGTGCAGGGGAATTGGGCCTCATCTCGCGGCGAGGGGGAAGTCTCATGGTTTTTCTCGAGTTGCGGCGGGAACCTGGGGTATATTCTCGAGTTACGACGGGGATGGCCCTTCCACCCACGTGATTGTTCAGCGACGTCAGCACTCCTGCCTAGTTGCGAGGGACAACTCGGGATTCTCCTCGAGGCTTGGCAGGGCAATTGGGACGCCTCTCCAGCTGAGGCTGGAGACCAAGGGTCCCTTTCCACGTGCCACAGGAATCCTGGGACTCCTATCAAGTTTCACGAGAAGTCAGGCATCGTCTCCTTTGGAGGCACTGATCTCCGCGTTCCTCTGGAGTTTTCAAAGGATGTGAGGTCTCCGGTCGCGATGAGGTGGGGAACAAGGTCTTTCTCTGTGGTCTCCACAGGGGATTCAGACATCCTTTCGTCTTGGGAGATGCAAGACGCACCTGCATTCAAGTCACTAGAGGGATATCCGGCCTTATTTCGCGTCAGGGCATCGCGGTGTCCATTCCACTTGAGGCCGCAAACTCAGGATCCCTCTCACATACCTAGAGCTGAGAGAAGCCTCCTCTTGAGGTGCTTGTGGTAAGGTGGTATTCCTCTGGAGTCGAAGCCAGGGACTAACCTCTCATCTCCAGTTGATTTGTTGTCCACGGAGCTCTTTCGTCTTGCTACAGTGACCTCAGGATCCCTCTAGCCTTGAAAGAGTGTTCTTGGGGTTTCTCTGGAATGCCATCAAGGAAATCAAGGCTCCTTTCATGTGTGATGTGCAACACGGAATTGCTCTGCACGCAGTGCAGGGGAATCGGGCCTCATCTTGCGGCAAGGGGAAAGTCTCTTGGTTTTTCTCGAGTTGCGGCGGGAACCTGGGGTATATTCTCGAGTTACGACGGGGATGGCCCTGCCACACACGTGTTTGTTCAGCGACGTCAGGACTCCTGCCTAGTTGCGAGGGACAACTCGGGATTCTCCTCGAGGCTTGGCAGGGCAATTGGGGCGCCTCTCCAGCAGAGGCGGGAGACCAAGGCTCCCTTTCCACGTGCCACAGGAATCCTGGGACTCCTATCAAATTTCACGAGGAGTTAGGCATCGTCTGCTTTGGAGGCACTGATCTCCGTGTACCTCTGAAGTTTTCAAAGGATGTGAGGCCTCCGGTCGCGATGAGGTGGGGAACTAGGTCTTTCTCTGTGGTCTCCACAGGGGATTCAGACATCCTTTCATCTTGGGAGATGCAAGACGAGAATGCATTCAAGTCACTGCAGGAATACCCGGCCTTATTTCGAGACAGGGCATCGCGGTGTCCATTCCACTTGAGGCCGCAAACTCAGGGTCCCTCTCACATACCTAGAGCTGAGAGCAGCCTCCTCTTGAGGTGCTTGTGGTAAGGTGGTATTCCTCTGGAGTCGAAGCCAGGAACTAACCTCTCTTCTCGAGTTGATTTTTGGGTCACGGAGCTCTTACGTGTTGCTACATTGACCTCAGGATCCCTCTAGCCTTGAAACAGTGTTCTTGGGGTTTCTCTGGAGTGCCATCAAGGAAATCAAGGCTCCTTTCATGTGTGATGTGCAACACGGAATTGCTCTGCACGCAGTGCAGGGGAATCGGGCCTCATTTCGCGGCGACGGGGAAGTCTCATGGTTTTTCTCGAGTTGCAGCGGGAACCTGTTGTATATTCTCGAGTTACGACGGGGATGGCCCTGCCACACCCGTGTTTGTTCAGCGAAGTCAGGACTCCTGCCTAGTTGCGAGGGACAACTCGGGATTCTCCTCGAGGCTTGGCAGGGCAATTGGGACGCCTCTCCAGCTGAGGAGGGAGACAAAGGGTCCCTTTCCCCGTGCCACAGGAATCCTGGGACTCCTATCAAGTTTCACGAGGAGTCAGGCATCGTCTCCTTTGGAGGCACTGATCTCCGCGTACCTCTGGAGTTTTCAAAGGATGTGAGGTCTCCGGTCGCGATGAGGTGGGGAACTAGGTCATTCTCTGTGGTCTGCACAGGGGATTCAGAAATCCTTTCATCTTGGGAGATGCAAGACGAGGCTGCATTCAAGTCACTGCAGGGATATCCGGCCTTATTTCGCGTCAGGGCATTGCAGTGTCCATTCCACTTTAGGCCGCAAAATCAGGGTCCCTCTCACATACTTAGAGCTGAGAGAAGCCTCCTCTTGAGGTGCTTGTGGTAAGGTGGTATTCCTCTGGAGTCGAAGCCAGGGACTAACCTCTCATCTCGAGTTGATTTTTGGTCCACGGAGCTCTTTCGTGTTGCTACAGTGACCTCAGGATCCCTCTAGCCTTGAAACAGTGTTCTTGGGGTTTCTCTGGAGTGCCATCAAGGAAATCAAGGCTCCTTTCATGTGTGATGTGCAACACGGAATTGCTCTGCACGCAGTGCAGGGGAATCGGGCCTCATCTCGCGGCGAGGGGGAAGTCTCATGGTTTTTCTCGGGTTGCGGCGGGAACCTGGGGTATACTCTCGAGTTACGACGGGGATGGCCCTTCCACCCACGTGTTTGTTCAGCGACGTCAGGACTCCTGCCTAGTTGCGAAAGACAACTCGGGATTCTCCTCGAGGCTTGGCAGGGCAATTGGGACGCCTCTCCAGCTGAGGTGGGAGACCAAGGGTCCCTTTCTACGTGCCACAGGAATCCTGGGACTCCTATCAAGTTTCACGAGGAGTCAGGCATCGTCTCCTTTGGAGGCACTGATCTCCGCGTACCTCTGGAGTTTTCGTAGGATCTGAGGCCTCCGGTGCGATGAGGTGGGGAACTAGGTCTTTCTCTGTGGTCGCCACAGGGGATTCAGACATCCTTTCGTCTTGGGAGATGCAATACGAGCCTGCATTCAAGACACTGCAGGGATATCCGGCCTTATTTCGAGTCAGGGCATCGCGGTGTCCATTCCACTTGAGGCCGCAAACTCAGGGTCCCTCTCACATACCTAGAGCTGAGAGAAGCCTCCTCTTGAGGTGCTTGTGATAAGGTGGTATTCCTCTGGAGTCGAAGCCAGGGACTAACCTCTCATCTCGAGCTGATTTTTGGTCCACGGAGCTCTTTCCTGTTGCTACAGTGACCTCAGGATCCCTCTAGCCTTGAAGCAGTGTTCTTGGGGTTTCTCTGGAGTGCCATCAAGGAAATCAAGGCTCCTTTCATGTGTGATGTGCAACACGGAATTGCTCTGCACGCAGTGCAGGGGAATCGGGCCTCATCTCGCGGCGAGGGGGAAGTCTCATGGTTTTTCTCGAGTTGCGGCGGGAACCTGGGGTATATTCTCGAGTTACGACGAGGATGGCTCTTCCACCCACGTGTTTGTTCAGCGACGTCAGGACTCCTGCCTAGTTGCGAGGGACAACTCGGGATTCTCCTCGAGGCTTGGCAGGGCAATTGGGACGCCTCTCCAGCTGAGGCGGGAGACCAAGGGTCCCTTTCCACGTGCCACAGGAATCCTGGGACTCCTATCAAGTTTCACGAGGAGTCAGGCATCGTCTCCTTTGGAGGCACTGATCTCCGCGTACCTCTGGAGTTTTCAAAGGATGTGAGGCCTCCGGTCGCGATGAGGTGGGGAACTAGGTCTTTTTCTGTGGTCTCCACAGGGGATTCAGACATCCTTTCATCTTGGGAGATGCAAGACAAGCCTGCATTTAAGTCACTGCAGGGATATCCGGCCTTATTTCGAGTCAGGGCATCGCGGTGTTCATTCCACTTGAGGCCGCAAACTCAGGGTCCCTCTCACATACCTAGAGCTGAGAGAAGCCTCCTCTTGAGGTGCTTGTGGTAAGGTGGTATTCCTCTGGAGTCGAAGCCAGGGACTAACCTCTCATCTCGAGTTGATTTTTTGTCCACGGAGCTCTTTCGTGTTGCTAGATTGACCTCAGGATCGCTCTAGCCTTGAAACAGTGTTCTTGGGGTTTCTCTGGAGTGCCATCAAGGAAATCAAGGCTCCTTTCATGTGTGATGTGCAACACGGAATTGCTCTGCACACAGTGCAGGGGAATCGGGCCGCATCTCTCGGCGAGGGGAAGTCTCATTGTTTTCCTCGAGTTGCGGCGGGAACCTGGGGTATATTCTCGAGTTACGCTGGGGATGGCTCTTCCACCCACGTGTTTGTTCAGCGATGTCAGGACTCCTGCCTAGTTGCGAGGGACAACTCGGGATTCTCCTCGAGGCTTGGCAGGGCAATTGGGACGCCTCTCCAGCTGAGGCGGGAGACCAAGGGTCCCTTTCCACGTGCCACAGGAATCCTGGGACTCCTATCAAGTTTCACGAGGAGTCAGGTATCATCTCCCTTGGAGGCACTGATCTCCGCGTACCTCTGGAGTTTTCAAAGGATGTGAGGCCTCCGGTCGCGATGAGGTGGGAAACTAGGTCTTACTCTGTGGTCTCCACAGGGGATTCAGACATCCTTTCGTCTTGGGAGATGCAAGACGAGCCTGCATTCAAGTCACTGCAGGGATATCCGGCCTTATTTCGAGCCAGGGCATCGGGGTGTCCATTCCACTTGAGGCCGCACACTCAGGGTCCCTCTGACATACCTAGAGCTGAGAGAAGCCTCCTCTTGAGGTGCTTGTGGTAAGGTGGTATTCCTCTGGAGTCGAAGCCAGGGACTAACCTCTCATCTCGAGGTGATTTTTGGTCCACGGAGCTCTTTCGTGTTGCTACAGTGACCTCAGGATCGCTCTATTCTTGAAACAGTGTTCTTGGGGTTTCTCTGGAGTGCCATCAAGGAAATCAAGGCTCCTTTCATGTGTGATGTGCAACACGGAATTGCTCTGCACGCAGTGCAGGGGAATCAGGCCTCATCTCGCGGCGAGGGGGAAGTCTCATGGTTTTTCTCGAGTTGCGGCGGGAACCTGGGGTATATTCTCGAGTTACGACGGGGATGGCCCTTCCACCCACGTGTTTGTTCAGCGACGTCAGCACTCCTGCCTAGTTGCGAGGGACAACTCGGGATTCTCCTTGAGGCTTGGCAGGGCAATTGGGACGCCTCTCCAGCTGAGGCGGGAGACCAAGGGTCCCTTTCCACGTGCCACAGGAATCCTGGAACTCATATCAAGTTTCTCGAGGAGTCAGGCATCGTCTCTTTTGGAGGCACTGATCTCCGCGTACCTCTGGAGTTTTCAAAGGATGTGAGGCCTCCGGTCGCGATGAGGTGGGGAACTAGGTTTTACTCTGTGGTCTCCACAGGGGATTCAGACATCCTTTCGTCTTGGGAGATGCAAGACGAGCCTGCATTCAAGTCACTGTAGGGTTATCCGGCCTTATTTCGAGTTAGGGCGTCGCGGTGTCCATTCCACTTGAGGCCACAAAATCAGGGTCCCTCTCACTTAGCTAGAGCTGAGAGAAGCCTCCTCTTGAGGTGCTTGTGGTAAGGTGGTATTCCTCTGGAGTCGAAGCCAGGGACTAACCTCTCATCTCGAGTTGATTTTTGGTCCACGGAGCTCTTTCGTGTTGCTACAGTGACCTCAGGATGCCTCTAGCCTTGAAACAGTGTTCTTGGGGTTTCTCTGGAGTGCCATCAAGGAAATCAAGGCTCCTTTCATGTGTGATGTGCAACTCGGAATTGCTCTGCACGCAGTGTAGTGGAATCGGGCCTCATCTCGCGGCGAATGGGAAGTCTCATGGTTTTTCTCGAGTAGCGGCGGGAACCTGGGGTATATTCTCGAGTTACCACGGGGATGGCCCTTCCACACAAGTGTTTGTTCAGCGATGGCAGAACTCCTGCCTAGTTGCGAGGGACAACTCGGGATTCTCCTCAAGGCTTGGCAGGGCAATTGGGACGCCTCTCCAGCTGAGGCGGGAGACCAAGGGTCCCTTTCCACGTGCCACAGGAATCCTGGGACTCCTATCAAGTTTCTCGAGGAGTCAGGCGTCGTCTCCTTTGGAGGCACTGATCTCTGCGTACCTCTGGAATTTTCAAAGGATGTGAGGCCTCCGGTCTCGATGAGGTGGGGAACTAGGTCTTTCTCTGTGGTCTGCACATGGGGATTCAGACATCCTTTCGTCTTGGGAGATGCAAGACGAGCCTGCATTCAAGTCACTGCAGGGATATCCGGCCTTATTTCGAGTCAGGGCATCGCGGTGTCCATTCCAAATGAGACCGCAAACTCAGGGTCCCTCTCACATACCTAGAGCTGAGAGAAGCCTCCTCTTGAGGTGCTTGTGGTAAGGTGGTATTCCTCTGGAGTCGAAGCCAGGGACTACCCTCTCATCTCGAGTTGATTTTTGGTCCACGGAGCTCTTTCGTGTTGCTACCGTGACCTCAGGATCCCTTTAGCCTTGAAACAGTGTTCTTGGGGTTTCTCTGGAGTGCCATCAAGGAAATCAAGGCTCCTTTCATGTGTGATGTGCAACACGGAATTGCTCTGCACGCAGTGCAGGGGAAACGGGCCTCATCTCGCGGCGAGGGGGAAGGCTCATGGTTTTTCTCGAGTTGCGGCGGGAACCTGGGGTATATTCTCGAGTTACGACGGGGATGGCCCTTCCACCCACGTGTTTCTTCAGCGACGTCAGGACTCCTGCCTAGTTGCGAGGGACAACTCGGGATTCTCCTCGAGGCTTGGCAGGGCAATTGGGACGCCTCTCCAGCTGAGGCGGGAGACCAAGGGTCCCTTTCCACGTGCCACAGGAATCCTGGGACTCCTATCAAGTTTCACGAGGAGTCAGGCATCGTCTCCTTTGGAGGCACTGATCTCCGCGTACCTCTGGAGTTTTCAAAGGATGTGAGGCCTCCGGTCGCGATGAGGTGGGGACCTAGGTCTTTCTCTGTGGTCTCCACAGGGGATTCAGACATCCTTTCGTCTTGGGAGATGCAAGACGAGCCTGCATTCAAGTCACTGCAGGGATATCCGGCCTTATTTCGAGTCAGGGCATCGTGGTGTCCATTCCACTTGAGGCTGCAAACTCAGGGTCCCTCTCACATACCTAGAGCTGAGAGAAGCCTCCT
The DNA here is from genome assembly GCF_910594005.1 of Cervus elaphus. Taxonomy (NCBI): domain Eukaryota; kingdom Metazoa; phylum Chordata; class Mammalia; order Artiodactyla; family Cervidae; genus Cervus; species Cervus elaphus. The sequence goes on from NC_057838.1 coordinate 1,384,350, forward strand.
CTTGAGGTGCTTGTGGTAAGGTGGTATTCCTCTGGAGTCGAAGCCAGGGACTAACCTCTCATCTCGAGTTGATTTTTGGTCCACGGAGCTCTTTGGTGTTGCTACAGTGACCTCAGGATCCCTCTAGCCTGGAAACAGTGTTCTTGGGGTTTCTCTGGAGTGCCATCAAGGAAATCAAGGCTCCTTTCATGTGTGATGTGCAACACGGAATTGCTCTGCCCGCAGTGTAGGGGAATCGGGCCTCATCTCGCAGCGAGGGGGAAGTCTCATGGTTTTTCTCGAGTTGCGGTGGGAACCTGGGGTATATTCAAGAGTTACGATGGGGATGGCCCTTCCACCCACGTGTTTGTTCAGCCACGTCAGGACTCCTGCCTAGTTGCGAGGGACTACTCTGGATTCTCCTCGAGGCTTGGCAGGGCATTTGGGACGCCTCTCCAGCTGAGGCGGGAGACCAAGTGTCCCTTTCCACGTGCCACAGGAATCCTGGGACTCCTATCAAGTTTCACGAGGAGTCAGGCATCGTCTCCTTTGGAGGCACTGATCTCCGCGTACCTCTAGAGTTTTCAAAGGATGTGAGGCCTCTGGTCGCGATGAGGTGGGGAACTAGGTCTTTCTCTGTGGTCTCCACAGGGGATTCAGACATCCTTTCGTCTTGGGAGATGCAAGACGAGCCTGCATTCAAGTCACTGCAGGGATATCCGGCCTTATTTCGAGTCAGGGCATCGTGGTGTCCATTCCACTTGAGGCCGCAAACTCAGGGTCCCTCTCACATACCTAGAGCTGAGAGAAGCCTCCTCTTGAGGTGCTTGTGGTAAGGTGGTATTCCTCTGGAGTCGAAGCCAGGGACTAACCTCTCATCTCGAGTTGATTTGTGGTCCTCGGACCTCTTTCGTGTTGCTACAGTGACGTCAGGATCCCTCTAGCCTGGAAACAGTGTTCTTGGGGTTTCTCTGGAGTGCCATCAAGGAAATCAAGGCTCCTTTCATGTGTGATGTGCAACACGGAATTGCTCTGCACGCAGTGCAGGGGAATCGGGCCTCATCTCGCAGCGAGGGGGAAGTCTCATGGTTTTGCTCGAGTTGCGGCGGGAACCTGGGGTATATTCTCGAGTTACGACGGGGATGGCCCTTCCACACACGTGTTTGTTCATCGACGTCAGGACTCCTGCCTAGTTGCGAGGGACAACTCGGCATTCTCCTCGAGGCTTGGCAGGGCAATTGGGACGCCTCTCCAGCTGAGGCGGGAGACCAAGGGTCCCTTTCCACGTGCCACAGGAATCCTGGGACTCCTATCAAGTTTCACGAGGAGTCAGGCATGGTCTCCTTTGGAGGCACTGATCTCCGCGTACCTCTGGAGTTTTCAAAGGATGTGAGGCCTCCGGTCGTGATGAGGTGGGGAACTAGGTCTTTCCTGTGGTCTCCACAGGGAATTCAGACAACCTTTCGTCTTGGGAGATGCAAGACGAGCCTGCATTCAAGTCACTGCAGGGATATCCGGCCTTATTTCGAGTCAGGGCATCGCGGTGTCCATTCCAATTGGGACCGCACACTCAGGGTCCCTCTCACATACCTAGAGCTGAGAGAAGCCTCCTCTTGAGGTGCTTGTGGTAAGGTGGTATTCCTCTGGAGTCGAAGCCAGGGACTACCCTCTCATCTCGAGTTGATTTTTGGTCCACGGAGCTCTTTCGTGTTGCTACAGTGACCTCAGGATCGCTCTAGTCTTGAAACAGTGTTCTTGGGGTTTCTCTGGAGTGCCATCAAGGAAATCAAGGCTCCTTTCATGTGTGATGTGCAACACGGAATTGCTCTGCACACAGTGCAGGGGAATCGGGCCTCATCTCGCGGCGCGGGGGAAGTCTCATGGTTTTTCTCGAGTTGCGGCCGGAACCTGGGGTATATTCTCGAGTTACGATGGGGATGGCCCTTCCACCCACGTGTTTGTTCAGCGACGTCAGCACTCCTGCCTAGTTGCGAGGGACAACTCGGGATTCTCCTCGAGGCTTCGCAGGGCAATTGGGACGCCTCTCCAGCTGAGGCGGGAAACCAAGGGTCCCTTTCCACGTGCCACAGGAATCCTGGGACTCCTATCAAGTTTCACGAGGAGTCAGGCATCGTCTCTTTTGGAGGCACTGATCTCCGCGTACCTCTGGAGTTTTCAAAGGATGTGAGGCCTCCGGTCGCGATGAGGTGGGGAACTAGGTTTTACTCTGTGGTCTCCACTGGGGATTCAGAAATCCTTTCGTCTTGGGAGATGCAAGACGAGCCTGCATTCAAGTCACTGTAGGGTTATCCGGCCTTATTTCGAGTCAGGGCGTCGCGGTGTCCATTCCACTTGAGGCCACAAACTCAGGGTCCCTCTCACTTAGCTAGAGCTGAGAGAAGCCTCCTTTTGAGGTGCTTGTGGTAAGGTGGTATTCCTCTGGAGTCGAAGCCAGGGACTAACCTCTCATCTCGAGTTGATTTTTGGTCCACGGAGCTCTTTCGTGTTGCTACAGTGACCTCAGGATGCCTCTAGCCTTGAAACAGTGTTCTTGGGGTTTCTCTGGAGTGCCATCAAGGAAATCAAGGCTCCTTTCATGTGTGATGTGCAACTCGGAATTGCTCTGCACGCAGTGCAGGGGAATCGGGCCTCATCTCGCGGCGAATGGGAAGTCTCATGGTTTTTCTCGAGTTGCGGCGGGAACCTGGGGTATATTCTCGAGTTACGACGGGGATGGCCCTTCCACACAAGTGTTTGTTCAGCGATGGCAGAACTCCTGCCTAGTTGCGAGGGACAACTCGGGATTCTCCTCGAGGCTTGGCAGGGCAATTGGGACGCCTCTCCAGCTGAGGCGGGAGACCAAGGGTCCCTTTCCATGTGCCACAGGAATCCTGGGACTACTATCAAGTTTCTCGAGGAGTCAGGCGTCGTCTCCTTTGGAGGCACTGATCTCTGCGTACCTCTGCAATTTTCAAAGGATGTGAGGCCTCCGGTCGCGATGAGGTGGGGAACTAGGTCTTTCTCTGTGGTCTCCACATGGGGATTCAGACATCCTTTCGTCTTGGGAGATGCAAGACGAGCCTGCATTCAAGTCACTGCAGGGATATCCGGCCTTATTTCGAGTCAGGGCATCGCGGTGTCCATTCCACTTGAGGCCGCACACTCAGGGTCCCTCTCACATACCTAGAGCTGAGAGAAGCCTCCTCTTGAGGTGCTTGTGGTAAGGTGGTATTCCTCTGGAGTCGAAGCCAGGGACTAACCTCTCATCTCGAGGTGATTTTTGGTCCACGGAGCTCTTTTGTGTTACTACAGTGACCTCAGGATCCCTCTAGCCTGGAAACACTGTTCTTGGGGTGTCTCTGGAGTGCCATCAAGGAAATCAAGGCTCCTTTCATGAGAGATGTGCAACACGGAATTGCTCTGCACGCAGTGCAGGGGAATCAGGCCTCAGCTCGCGGCGAGGGGGAAGTCTCATGGTTTTTCTAGAGATGCGGCGGGAACCTGGGGTATATTCTCGAGTTACGAGGGGGATGGCCCTGCCACACACGTGTTTCTTCAGCGACGTCAGGACTCCTGCCTACTTGCGAGGGACCACTCAGGATTCTCCTCGAGGCTTGGCAGGGCAATTGGGACGCCTCTCCAGCTGAGGCGGGAGACCAAGGGTCCCTTTCCATGTGCCACAGGAATCCTGGGACTCCTCTCAAGTTTCACGAGGAGTCAGGCATCGTCTCCTTTGGAGGCACTGATCTCCGCGTACCTCTGGAGTTTTCAAAGGATGTGAGGCCTCCGGTCGTGATGAGGTGGGGAACTAGGGCTTTCTCTGTGGTCTCCACAGGGGATTCAGACATCTTTTCGTCTTGGGAGATGCAATACGAGCCTGCATTCAAGTCACTGCAGGGATATCCGGCCTTATTTCGAGTCAGGGCATCGTGGTGTCCATTCCACTTGAGGCTGCAAACTCAGGGTCCCTCTCACATACCTAGAGCTGAGAGAAGCCTTCTCTTGAGGTGCTTGTGGTAAGGTGGTATTCCTCTGGAGTCGAAGCCAGGGACTAACCTCTCATCTCAAGTTGATTTTTGGTCCACGGAGCTCTTTCGTGTTGCTACAGTGACCTCAGGATCCCTCTAGCCTTGAAACAGTGTTCTTGGGGTTTCTCTGGAGTGCCATCAAGGAAATCAAGGCTCCTTTCATGTGTGATGTGCAACACGGAATTGCTCTGCACCCAGTGCAGGGGAATCGGGCCGCATCTTGCGGCGAGGGGAAGTCTCATTGTTTTCCTCGAGTTGCGGCGGGAACCTGGGGTATATTTTCGAGTTACGCTGGGGATTTCTCTTCCACACACGTGTTTGTTCAGCGACGTCAGGACTCCTGCCTAGTTGCGAGGGACAACTCGGGATTCTCCTCGAGGCTTGGCAGGGCAATTTGGACGCCTCTCCAGCTGAGGCGGGAGACCAAGGGTCCCTTTCCACGTGCCACAGGAATCCTGGGACTCCTATCAAGTTTCACGAGGAGTCAGGCATCATCTCCTTTGGAGGCACTGATCTCCGCGTACCTCTGGAGTTTTCAAAGATGTGAGGCCTCCGGTCGCGATGAGGTGGGGAACTAGGTCTTTCTCTGTGGTCTCCACAGGGGATTCAGACATCCTTTCCTCTTGGGAGATGCAATACGAGCCTGCATTCAAGTCACTGCAGGGATATCCGGCCTTATTTCGAGTCAGGGCATCGTGGTGTCCATTCCACTTGAGGTTGCAAACTCAGGGTCCCTCTCACATACCTAGAGCTGAGAGAAGCCTCCTCTTGAGGTGCTTGTGGTAAGGTGGTATTCCTCTGGAGTCGAAGCCAGGGACTAACCTCTCATCTCGAGTTGATTTTTGGTCCACGGAGCTCTTTCGTGTTGCTACAGTGACCTCAGGATCCCTCTAGCCTTGAAACAGTGTTCTTGGGGTTTCTCTGGAGTGCCATGAAGGAAATCAAGGCTCCTTTCATGTGTGATGTGCAACACGGAATTTCTCTGCCCGCAGTGTAGGGGAATCGGGCCTCATCTCGCAGCGAGGGGGAAGTCTCATGGTTTTTCTCGAGTTGCGGCGGGAACCTGGGGTATGTTCAAGAGTTACGATGGGGATGGCCCTTCCACCCACCTGTTTCTTCAGCGACGTTAGGACTCCTGCCTAGTTGCGAGGGACTACTCTGGATTCTCCTCGAGGCTTGGCAGGGCAATTGGGACGCCTCTCCAGCTGAGGCGGGAGACCAAGTGTCCCTTTCCACGTGCCACAGAAATCCTGGGACTCCTATCAAGTTTCACGAGGAGTCAGGCATCGTCTCCTATGGAGGCAGTGATCTCCGCGTACCTCTGGAGTTTTCAACGGATGTGAGGCCTCCGGTCGCGATGAGGTGGGGAACTAGGTCTTTCTCTGTGGTCTCCACAGGGGATTCAGACATCCTTTCGTCTTGGGAGATGCAAGACGAGCCTGCATTCAAGTCACTGCAGGGATATCCGGCCTTATTTCGAGTCAGGGCATCCCTGTGTCCATTCCACTTGAGGCCGCAAACTCAGGGTCCCTCTCACATACCTAGAGCTGAGAGAAGCCTCCTCTTGAGGTGCTTGTGGTAAGGTGGTATTCCTCTGGAGTCGAAGCCAGGGACTAACCTCTCATCTCGAGTTGATTTTTGGTTCACGGAGCTCTTTCGTGTTGCTACAGTGACCTCAGGATCCCTCTAGCCTTGAAACAGTGTTCTTGGGGTTTCTCTGGAGTGCCATCAAGGAAATCAAGGCTCCTTTCATGTGTGATGTGCAGCACGGAATTGCTCTGCACGCAGTGCAGGGGAATCGGGCCTCATCTCACGGCAAGGGGGAAGTCTCATGGTTTTTCTCGAGTTGCGGCGGGAACCTGGGGTATATTCTCGAGTTCCGAAGGGGATGGCCTTTCTACCCACGTGTTTGTTCAGTGACGTCAGGACTCCTGCCTAGTTGCGAGGGACAACTCGGGATTCTCCTCGAGGCTTGGCAGGGCAATTGGGACGCCTCTCCAGCTGAGGAGGGAGACCAAGGCTCCCTTTACACGTGCCACAGGAATCCTGGGACTCCTATCAAGTTTCACGAGGAGTCAGGCATCGTCTCTTTTGGAGGCACTGATCTCCGCGTACCTCTGGAGTTTTCAAAGGATGTGAGGCCTCCGGTCGCGATGAGGTGGGGAACTAGGTCTTTCTCTGTGGTCTTCACAGGGGATTCAGACATCCTTTCGTCTTGGGAGATGCAAGACGAGCCTGCATTCAAGTCACTGCAGAGATATCCGGCCTTATTTCGAGTCAGGGCGTCGCGGTGTCCATTCCACTTGAGGCCACAAACTCAGGGTCCCTCTCACTTAGCTAGAGCTGAGAGAAGCCTCCTCTTGAGGTGCTTGTGGTAAGGTGGTATTCCTCTGGAGTCGAAGCCAGGGACTAACCTCTCATCTCGAGTTGATTTTTGGTCCACGGAGCTCTTTCGTGTTGCTACAGTGACCTCAGGATGCCTCTAGCCTTAAAACAGTGTTCTTGGGGTTTCTCTGGAGTGCCATCAAGGAAATCAAGGCTCCTTTCATGTGTGATGTGCAACTCGGAATTGCTCTGCACGCAGTGCAGGGGAATCGGGCCTCATCTCGCGGCGAATGGGAAGTCTCATGGTTTTTCTCGAGTTGCGGCGGGAACCTGGGGTACATTCTCGAGTTACGACGGGGATGGCCCTTCCACACAAGTGTTTGTTCAGCGACGGCAGAACTCCTGCCTAGTTGCGAGGGACAACTCGGCATTCTCCTCGAGGCTTGGCAGGGCAATTGGGACGCCTCTCCAGCTGAGGGGGGAGACCAAGGGTCCCTTTCCACGTGCCACAGGAATCCTGGGACTCCTATCAAGTTTCTCGAGGAGTCAGGCGTCGTCTCCTTTGGAGGCACTGATCTCTGCGTACCTCTGGAATTTTCAAAGGATGTGAGGCCTCCGGTCGCGATGAGGTGGGGAACTAGGTCTTTCTCTGTGGTCTCCACATGGGGATTCAGACATCCTTTCGTCTTGGGAGATGCAAGAGGAGCCTGCATTCAAGTCACTGCAGGGATATCCGGCCTTATTTCGAGTCAGGGCATCGCGGTGTCCATTCCAAATGAGACCGCAAACTCAGGGTCCCTCTCACATACCTAGAGCTGAGAGAAGCCTCCTCTTGAGGTGCTTGTGGTAAGGTGGTATTCCTCTGGAGTCGAAGCCAGGGACTACCCTCTCATCTCGAGTTGATTTTTGGTCCGCGGAGCTCTTTCGTGTTGCTACAGTGACCTCAGGATCCCTCTAGCCTTGAAACAGTGTTCTTGGGGTTTCTCTGGAGTGCCATCAAGGAAATCAAGGCTCCTTTCATGTGTGATGTGCAACACGGAATTGCTCTGAACGCAGTGCAGGGGAATCGGGCCTCATCTCGCAGCGAGGGGGAAGTCTCATGGTTTTTCTCGAGTTGCGGCGGGAACCTGGGGTATATTCTCGAGTTACGACGGGGATGGCCCTTCCACCCACGTGTTTGTTCAGCGACGTCAGGACTCCTGCCTAGTTGCGAGGGACAACTCGGGATTCTCCTCGAGGCTTGGCAGGGCAATTGGGACGCCTCTCCAGCTGAGGCGGGAGACCAAGGGTCCCTTTCCACGTGCCACAGGAAACCTGGGACTCCTATCAAGTTTCACGAGGAGTCAGGCATCTTCTCCTTTGGAGGCACTGATCTCCGCATACCTCTGGAGTTTTCAAAGGATGTGAGGCCTTCGGTCGCGATGACGTGGGGAACTAGGTCTTTCTCTGTGGTCTCCACAGGGGATTCAGACATCCTTTCGTCTTGGGAGATGCAAGACGAGCCTGCATTCTAGTCACTGCAGGGATATCCGGCCTTATTTCGAGTCAGGGCATCCCTGTGTCCATTCCACTTGAGGCCACAATCTCAGGGTCCCTCTCACATACCTAGAGCTGAGAGAAGCCTCCTCTTGAGGTGCTTGTGGTAAGGTGGTATTCCTCTGGAGTCGAAGCTAGGGACTAACCTCTCATCCCGAGTTGATTTTTGGGGCACGGAGCTCTTTTGTGTTGCTACAGTGACCTCAGGATCCCTCTAGCCTTGAAACAGTGTTCTTGGGGTTTTTCTGGAGTGCCATCAAGGAAATCAAGGCTCCTTTCATGTGTGATGTGCAACACGGAATTGCTCTGCACGCAGTGCAGGGGAATCGGGCCTCATCTCGTGGCGAGGGGGAAGTCTCATGGTTTTTCTCGAGTTGCGGCGGGAACCTGGGGTATATTCTCGAGTTACGACAGGGATGGCCCTTCCACCCACGTGTTTGTTCAGCGACGTCAGGACTCCTGCCTAGTTGCGAGGGACAACTCGGGATTCTCCTCGAGGCTTGGCAGGGCAATTGGGACGCCTCTCCAGCTGAGGTGGGATACCAAGGGTCCCTTTCCATGTTCCACAGGAATCCTGGGACTCCTATCAAGTTTCACGAGGAGTCAGACATCGTCTCCTTTGGAGGCACTTATCTCCGCGTACCTCTGGAGTTTTCAAAGGATGTGAGGCCTCCGGTCGCGATGAGGTGGGGAACTAGGTCTTTCTCTGTGGTCTCCACAGAGGATTCAGACATCCTTTCGTCTTGGGAGAGACAAGACGAGCCTGCATTCTAGTCACTGCAGGGATATCCGGCCTTATTTCGAGTCAGGGCATTGCGGTGTCCATTCCACTTGAAGCTGCAATCTCAGGATCCCTCTCACATACCTAAAGCTGCGAGAAGCCTCCTCTTGAGGTGCTTGTGATTAGGTGGTATTCCTCTGGAGTCGAATTTAGGGACTAACCTCTCATCTCGAGATGATTTTTGGTCCACAGAGTTCTTTCTTGTTGCTACAGTGACCTCAGGATCCCTCTAGCCTTGAAACAGTGCTCTTGGGGTTTCTCTGGAGTGCCATGAAGGAAATCAAGGCTCCTTTCATGTGTGATGTGCAACACGGAATTTCTCTGCCCGCAGTGTAGGGGAATCGGGCCTCATCTCGCGGCGAGGGGGAAGTCTCATTGTTTTTCTCGAGTTGCGGCGGGAACCTGGGGTATATTCTCGAGTTACGACGGGGATGGCCTTCCACCCACGTGTTTGTTCAGCGACGTCAGGACTCCTGCCTAGTTGCGAGGGACAACTCGGGATTCTCCTCGAGGCTTGGCAGGGCAATTGGGACGCCTCTCCAGCTGAGGCGGGAGACGAAGTGTCCCTTTCCAAGTGCCACAGGAATCCTGGGACTCCTATCAAGTTTCAATAGGAGTCAGGCATCGTCTTCTTTGGAGGCACTGATCTCCGCGTACCTCTGGAGTTTTCAAAGGATGTGAGGCCTCCGGTCGCGATGAGATGGGGAACTAGGTCTTTCTCTGTGGTCTCCACAGGGGATTCAAACATCCTTTCATCTTGGGAGATGCAAGACGAGCCTGCATTCAAGTCACTAGAGGGATATCCGGCCTTATTTCGAGCCAGGGTATCGCGGTGTCCATTCCACTTGAGGCCGCAAACTCAGGGTCCCTCTCACATACCTAGAGCTGAGAGAAGCCTCCTCTTGAGGTGCTTGTGGTAAGGTGGTATTCCTCTGGAGTCGAAGCCAGGGACTTCCCTCTCATCTGTAGTTGATTTTTGGTCCACGGAGCACTTTCGTGTTGCTACAGTGACCTCAGGATCCCTCTAGCCTGGAAACAGTGTTCTTGGGGTTTCTCTGGAGTGCCATCAAGAAAATCAAGGCTCCTTTCATGTTTGATGTGCAACACGGAATTGTTCTGCATGCAGTGCAGGAAAATCGAGCCTCATCTCGCGGTGAGGGGGCAGTCTCATGGTTTTTCTCAAGTTGCGGCGGGAACCTGTTGTATATTCTCGAGTTATGACGGGGATGGCCCTTCCACCCACGTGTTTGTTCAGCGACGTCAGGACTCCTGCCTAGTTGCGAGGGACAACTCGGGATTCTCCTCGAGACTTGGCAGGGCATTTGGGACTCCTCTCCATCTGAGGCGGGAGACCAAGGGTCCCATTCCACGTGCCACAGGAATCCTGGGACTCCTATCAAGATTCACGAGGAGTCAGGCATCGTCTCCTTTGGCGGCACTGATCTCCGCGTACCTCTGAAGTTTTCAAAGGATGTGAGGCCTCCGGTCGCGATGAGGTGGGGAACTAGGTCTTTCTCTGTGGTCTCCACAGGGGATTCAGACATCCTTTCGTCTTGGGAGATGCAAGATGAGCCAGCATTCAAGTCACTGCAGGGATATCCGGCCTTATTTGGAGTCAGGGAATCGCGGTGTCCATTCCACTTGAGGCCGCAAACTCAGGGTCCCTCTCACATACCTAGAGCTCAGAGAAGCCTCCTCTTGAGGTGCTTGTGGTAAGGTGGTATTCCTCTGGAGTCGAAGCCAGGGACTAACCTCTCATCTCGAGTTGATTTTTGGTCCATGGAGCTCTTTCGTGTTGCTACAGTGACCTCAGGATCCCTCTAGCCTTGAAACAGTGTTCTTGGGGTTTCTCTGGAGTGCCATCAAGAAAATCAAGGCTCCTTTCTTGTGTGATTTGCAAGACGGAATTGCTCTGCACGCAGTGCAGGGGAATCGGGCCTCATCTCGCGGCGAGGGGGAAGTCTCATGGTTTTTCTCGAGTTGCGGCGGGAACCTGGGGTATATTCTCGAGTTACGACGGGGATGGCCCTTCCACCCACGTGTTTGTTCAGCGACGTCAGGACTCCTGCCTAGTTGCGAGGGACAACTCGGGATTCTCCTCGAGGCTTGGCAGGGCAATTGGGACGCCTCTCCAGCTGAGGTGGGAGACCAAGGGTCCCTTTCCATGTTCCACAGGAATCCTGGGACTCCTAAGAAGTTTCACGAGGAGTCAGACATCGTCTCCTTTGGAGGCACTGATCTCCGCGTACCTCTGGAGTTTTCAAAGGATGTGAGGCCTCCGGTCGCGATGAGGTGGGGAACTAGGTCTTTCTCTGTGGTCTCCACAGAGGATTCAGACATCCTTTCGTCTTGGGAGAGACAAGACGAGCCTGCATTCTAGTCACTGCAGGGATATCCGGCATTATTTCAAGTCAGGGCATTGCCGTGTCCATTCCACTTGAGGCTGCAAACTCAGGGTGCCTCTCACATACCTAAAGCTGAAGGAAGCCTCCTCTTGAGGTGCTTGTGGTAAGGTGGTATTCCTCTGGAGTCGAAGTTAGGGACTACCCTCTCATCTCGAGATGATTGTTGGTCCACAGAGTTCTTTCTTGTTGCTACAGTGAACTCAGGATCCCTCTAGCCTTGAAACAGTGTTCTTGGGGTTTCTCTGGAGTGCCATCAAGGAAATCAAGGCTCCTTTCATATGTGATGTGCAACACGGAATTTCTCTGCCCGCAGTGTAGGGGAATCGGGCCTCATCTCGCGGCGAGGGGGAAGTTTCATGGTTTATCTCGAGTTGCGGCGGGAACCTGGGCTATATTATCGAGTTACGATGGGAATGGCTCATCCACACACGTGTTTGTTCAGCGACGTCAGGACTCCTGCCTAGTTGCGAGGGACAACTCGGGATTCTCCTCGAGGCTTGGCAGGGCAATTGGGACGCCTCTCCAGCTGAGGCGGGAGACCAAGTGTCCCTTTCCACGTGCCACAGGAATCCTGGGACTCCTATCAAGTTTCACGAGGAGTCAGGCATCGTCTCCTTTGGAGGCACTGATCTCCGCGTACCTCTGGAAGTTTTCAAAGGATGTGAGGCCTCCGGTCGCGATGAGGTGGGGAACTAGGTTTTTCTCTGTGGTCTCCACAGGGGATTCAGACATCCTTTCGTCTTGGGAGATGCAAGACGAGCCTGCATTCAAGTCACTGCAGGGATATCCGGCCTTATTTCGAGTCAGGGCGTCAGGGTGTCCATTCCACTTGAGGCCACAAACTCAGGGTCCCTCTCACTTAGCTAGAGCTGAGAGAAGCCTCCTCTTGAGGTGCTTGTGGTAAGGTGGTATTCCTCTGGAGTCGAAGCCAGGGACTAACCTCTCATCTCGAGTTGATTTTTGGTCCACGGAGCTCTTTCGTGTTGCTACAGTGACCTCAGGGTGCCTCTAGCCTTGAAACAGTGTTCTTGGGGTTTCTCTGGAGTGCCATCAAGGAAATCAAGGCTCCTTTCATGTGTGATGTGAACTCGGAATTGCTCTGCAAGCAGTGCAGGGGAATCAGGCCTCATCTCGCGGCGAGGGGGAAGTCTCATGGTTTTTCTCGTGTTGCGGAGGGAACCTGGGGTATATTCTCGAGTTACCACCGGGATGGCCCTTCCACACAAGTGTTTGTTCAGCGACGTCAGGACTCCTGCCTAGTTGCGAGGGACAACTCGGGATTCTCCTCGAGGCTTGGCAGGGCAATTGGGATGCATCTTCAGCTGAGACGGGAGACCAAGGGTCCCTTTCCACGTGCCACAGGAATCCTGTGACTCCTTTCAAGTTTAACGAGGAGTCAGGCATCGTCTCCTGTGGAGGCACTGATCTCCGCGTACCTCTGGAGTTTTCAAAGGATGTGAGGCCTCCGGTCGCGATGAGGTGTGCAACGAGGTCTTTCTCTGTGGTCTCCACAGGGGTTTCAGATATGCTTTCGTCTTGGGAGATGCAAGACGAGCCTGCATTCAAGTCACTGCAGGGATATCCGGCCTTATTTCGAGTCAGGGCATCGCGGTGTCCATTCCACTTGAGGCCGCAAACTCAGGGTCCCTCTCACATATCTAGAGCTGAGAGAATCCTCCTCTTGAGGTGCTTGTGGTAAGGTGGTATTCCTCTGGAGTCGAAGCGAGGGACTAACCTCTCATCTCGAGTTGATTTTTGGTCCACGGAGCTCTTGTTGCTACAGTGACCTCAGGATCCCTCTAGCCTTGAAACAGTGTTCTTGGGGTTTCTCTGGAGTGCCATCAAGGAAATCAAGGCTCCTTTCATGTGTGATGTGCAACAGGAAATTGCTCTGCACGCAGTGCAGGGGAATCGGGCCTCATCTCGCGGCGAGGGGGAAGTCTCATGGTTTTTCTTGAGTTGCGGCGGGAACCTGGGGTATATTCTCGAGTTACGACGGGGATGGCCCTTCCACACACGTGTTTGTTCAGCGACGTCAGGACTCCTGCCTAGTTGCGAGGGACAACTCGGGATTCTCCTGGGGGCTTGGCAAAGCAATTGGGACACCTCTCCAGCTGAGGCGGGAGACCAAGGGTCCCTTTCCACGTTCCACAGGAATCCTGGGACTCCTATCAAGTTTCACGAGGAGTCAGGCATCGTCTCCTTTGGAGGCACTGATCTCTGCGTACCTCTGGAGTTTTCAAAGGATGTGAGGCCTCCGGTCGCGATGAGGTGGGGAAGTAGGTTTTCTCTGTGGTCTCCACAGGGGATTCAGACATCCTCTCGTCTTGGGAGATGCAAGACGAGCCTGCATTCAAGTCACTGAAGGGTTATCCGGCCTTATTTCGAGTCAGGGCATCGCGGTGTCCATTCCACTTGAGGCCGCAAACTCAGGGTCCCTCTCACATCGCTAGAGCTGAGAAAAGCCTCCTCTTGAGGTGCTTGTGGTAAGGTGGTATTCCTCTGGAGTCGAAGCCAGGGACTAACCTCTCATCTCGAGTTGATTTTTGGTCCACGGAGCTCTTTCGTGTTGCTACAGTGACCTCAGGATCCCTCTAGCCTTGAAACAGTGTTCTTGGGGTTTCTCTGGAGTGCCATCAAGGAAATCAAGGCTCCTTTCATGTGTGTTGTGCAACACGGAATTGCTCTGCACGCAGTGCAGGGGAATCGGCCCTCATTTCGCGCCGAGGGGGAAGTCTCATGGTTTTTCTCGAGTTGCGGCGGGAACCTGGGGTATATTCTCGAGTTACGATGGGGATGGCCCTTCCACACACGTGTTTGTTCAGCGACCGCAGGACTCTTGCCTAGTTGCGAGGGACAACTCGGGATTCTCCTCGAGGCTTGGCAGGGCAATTGGGACGCCTCTCCAGCTGAGGCGGGAGACCAAGGTTCCCTTTCCAAGTGCCACAGGAATCCTGGGACTCCTATCAAGTTTCACGAGGAGTCAGGCATCGTCTCCTTTGGAGGCACTGATCTCTGCGTACCTCTGGAATTTTCAAAGGATGTGAGGCCTCCGGTCGCGATGCGGTGGGGAACTAGGTCTTTCTCTGTGGTCCCCACAGGGGATTCAGACATCCTATCGTCTTGGGAGAAGCAAGACGAGCCTGCATTCAAGTCACTGCAGGGATATCCGGCCTTATTTCGAGTCAGGGCATCGCGGTGTCCATTCCACTTGAGGCCGCAAAATCAGGGTCCCTCTCACATATCTAGAGCTGAGAGAAGCCTCCTCTTGAGGTACTTGTGGTAAGGTGGTATTCCTCTGGAGTCGAAGCCAGGGACTAACCTCTCATCTCGAGTTGATTTTTGGTCCACGGAGCTCTTTCGAGTTGCTACAGTGACCTCAGGATCCCTCTAGCCTTGAAACAGTGTTCTTGGGGATTCTCTGGAGTGCCATCAAGGAAATCAAGGCTCCTTTCATGTGTGATGTGCAACACGGAATTGCTCTGCACGCAGTGCAGGGTATCGGGCCTCATTTTGCGGCCAGGGGGAAGTCTCATGGTTTTTCTCGAGTTGCGGCGGGAACCTGGGGTATATTCTCGAGTTACGACGGGGATGGCCCTTCCACTCACGTGTTTGTTCAGCGACGTCAGGACTCCTGCCTAGTTGCGAGGGACAACTCGGGATTCTCCTCGAGGCTTGGCAGGGCAATTGGGACGCCTCTCTCCAGCTGAGGCGGGAGACCAAGGGTCCCTTTCCACGTGCCACAGGAATCCTGGGACTCCTATCAAGTTTCACGAGGAATCAGGCATCGTCTCCTTTGGAGGCACTGATCTCCGCGTACCTCTGGAGTTTTCAAAGGATGTGAGGCCTCCGGTCGCGATGAGGTGGGGAAGTAGGTTTTCTCTGTGGTCTCCACAGGGGATTCAGATATCCTTTCGACTTGGGAGATGCAAGAGGAGCCTGCATTCAAGTCACTGCAGGGATATTCGGCCTTATTTCGAGTCAGGGCATCGCGGTGTCCATTCCACTTGAGGCCGCAAACTCAGGGTCCCTCTCACATACCTAGAGCTGAGAGAAGCCTCCTCTTGAGGTGCTTGTGGTAAGGTGGTATTCCTCTGGAGTCGAAGCCAGGGACTAACCTCTCATCTCGAGTTGATTTTTGGTCCACGGAGCTCTTTCGTGTTGCTACAGTGACCTCAGGGTGCCTCTAGCCTTGAAACAGTGTTCTTGGGGTTTCTCTGGAGTGCCATCAAGGAAATCAAGGCTCCTTTCATGTGTGATGTGAACTCGGAATTGCTCTGCAAGCAGTGCAGGGGAATCGGGCCTCATCTCGCGGCGAGGGGGAAGTCTCATGGTTTTTCTCGTGTTGCGGAGGGAACCTGGGGTATATTCTCGAGTTACCACCGGGATGGCCCTTCCACACAAGTGTTTGTTCAGCGACGTCAGGACTCCTGCCTAGTTGCGAGGGACAACTCGGGATTCTCCTCGAGGCTTGGCAGGGCAATTGGGATGCATCTTCAGCTGAGACGGGAGACCAAGGGTCCCTTTCCACGTGCCACAGGAATCCTGTGACTCCTTTCAAGTTTAACGAGGAGTCAGGCATCGTCTCCTGTGGAGGCACTGATCTCCGCGTACCTCTGGAGTTTTCAAAGGATGTGAGGCCTCCGGTCGCGATGAGGTGTGCAACGAGGTCTTTCTCTGTGGTCTCCACAGGGGTTTCAGATATGCTTTCGTCTTGGGAGATGCAAGACGAGCCTGCATTCAAGTCACTGCAGGGATATCCGGCCTTATTTCGAGTCAGGGCATCGCGGTGTCCATTCCACTTGAGGCCGCAAACTCAGGGTCCCTCTCACATATCTAGAGCTGAGAGAAGCCTCCTCTTGAGGTGCTTGTGGTAAGGTGGTATTCCTCTGGAGTCGAAGCGAGGGACTAACCTCTCATCTCGAGTTGATTTTTGGTCCACGGAGCTCTTGTTGCTACAGTGACCTCAGGATCCCTCTAGCCTTGAAACAGTGTTCTTGGGGTTTCTCTGGAGTGCCATCAAGGAAATCAAGGCTCCTTTCATGTGTGATGTGCAACAGGAAATTGCTCTGCACGCAGTGCAGGGGAATCGGGCCTCATCTCGCGGCGAGGGGGAAGTCTCATGGTTTTTCTTGAGTTGCGGCGGGAACCTGGGGTATATTCTCGAGTTACGACGGGGATGGCCCTTCCACACACGTGTTTGTTCAGCGACGTCAGGACTCCTGCCTAGTTGCGAGGGACAACTCGGGATTCTCCTGGGGGCTTGGCAAAGCAATTGGGACACCTCTCCAGCTGAGGCGGGAGACCAAGGGTCCCTTTCCACGTTCCACAGGAATCCTGGGACTCCTATCAAGTTTCAGGAGGAGTCAGGCATCGTCTCCTTTGGAGGCACTGATCTCTGCGTACCTCTGGAGTTTTCAAAGGATGTGAGGCCTCCGGTCGCGATGAGGTGGGAAACTAGTTCTTTTTCTGTGGTCTCCACAGGGGAGTCAAACAATTATTCGTCTTGGGAGATGCAAGACAAGCCTGCATTCAAGTCACTGCAGGGATATCCGGTCTTATTTCGAGTCAGGGCAGCGCGGTGTCCATTCCACTAGAGGCCGCAAACTCAGGGTCCCTCTCACATACCTAGAGCTGAGAGAAGCGTCCTCTTGAGGTGCTTGTGGTAAGGTAGTATTCCTCTGGAGGCGAAGCCAGGGACTAACCTCTCATCTCGAGTTGATTTTTGGTCCACGGAGCTCTTTCGTGTTGCTACAGTGACCTCAGGATCCCGCTAGCCTTGAAACAGTGTTCTTGGGGTTTCTCTGGAGTGCCATCAAGGAAATCAAGGCTCCTTTCATGTGTGATTTGCAAGACGGAATTGCTCTGCCCGCAGTGCAGGGGAATCGGGCCTCATCTCGCGGCGAGAGGGAAGTCTCATGGTTTTTCTCAAGGTGTGGCGGGAACCTGGGGTATATTTTCGAGTTACGACGGGGATTTCCCTTCCACACACGTGTTTCTTCAGCGACGGCAGGACTCCTGCCTAGTTGCGAGGGACAACTCGGGATTCTCCTCGAGGCTTGGCAGGGCAATTGGGACGCCTCCTCAGCTGAGGCGGGAGACCACGGGTCCCTTTCCACGTGCCACAGGAATCCTGGGACTCCTATCAAGTTTCACGAGGAGTCAGGCATCGTCTCCTTTGGAGGCACTGATCTCCGCGTACCTCTGGAGTTTACAAAGGATGTGAGGCCTCAGGTCGCGATGAGGTGGGGAACTAGGTCTTTCTCTGTGGTCTCCACAGGGGATTCAGACATCCTTTCATCTTGGGAGATGCAAGACGAGCCTGCATTCAAGTCACTGCAGGGATATCCGGCCTTTTGCGTCAGGGCATCGCAGTGTCCATTCCACTTGAGGCCGCAAAATCAGGGTCCCTCTCACATACCTAGAGCTGAGAGAAGCCTCCTCTTGAGGTGCATGTGGTAAGGTGGTATTCCTCTGGAGTCGAAGCCAGGGACTAACCTCTCATCTCGAGTTGATTCTTGGTCCACGGATCTCTTTCGTGTTGCTACAGTGACCTCAGTTTCCCTCTAGCCTTGAAACAGTGTTCTTGGGGTTTCTCTGGACTGCCATCAAGGAAATCAAGGCTCCTTTCATGTGTGATGTGCAACATCGAATTGCTCTGCACGCAGTGCACGGTATTGGGCCTCATTTTGCAGCGAGGGGGAAGTCTCATGGTTTTTCTCGAGTTGCGATTGGAACCTGGGGTATATTCTCGAGTTAGGACGGGGATGGCCCTTCTACCCACGTGTTTGTTCAGCGAAGTCAGACTCCTGCCTAGTTGCGAGGGACAACTCGGGATTCTCCTCGAGGCTTGGCAGGGCAATTGGGACGCCTCTCCAGCTGAGGCGGGAGACCAAGGGTCCCTTTCCACGTGCCACAGGAATCCTGGGACTCCTATCAAGTTTCACGAGGAGTCAGGCATCGTCTCCTTTGGAGGCACTGATCTCCGCGTACCTCTGGAAATTTAAAAGGATGTGAGGCCTCTGGTCACGATGAGGTGGGGAACTAGGTCTTTCTCTGCGGTCTCCACAGGGGATTCAGACATCCGTTCATCTTGGGAGATGCAAGACGAGCCTGCATTCAAGTCACTGCAGGGATATCCGGCCTTATTTCGAGTCAGGGAATCGCGGTGTCCATTCCACTTGAGGCCGCAAACTCAGGGTCCCTCTCACATAGCTAGAGCGGAGAGAAGCCTCCTCTTGAGGTGCTTGTGGTAAGGTGGTATTCCTCTGGAGTCGAAGCCAGGGACTAACCTCTCATCTCGAGTTGATTTTTCGTCCACGGAGCTCTTTCGTGTTGCTACAGTGACCTCAGGATCCCTCTACCTTGAAACAATGTTCTTGGGGTTTCTCTGGAGTGCCATCAAGGAAATCAAGGCTCCTTTCATGTGTGATGTGCAACACGGAATTGCTCTGCACGCAGTGCAGGGGAATCGGGCCTCATCTCGCGGCGAGGGGGAAGTCTCATGGTTTTTCTCGAGTTGCGGCGGGAACCTGGGGTATATTCTCGAGTTTCGACGGGGATGGCCCTTCCACCCACGTGTTTGTTCAGCGAAGTCAGGACTCCTGCCTAGTTGCGAGGGACAACTCGGGATTCTCCTCGAGGCTTGGCAGGGCAATTGGGACGCCTCTCCAGCTGAGGCGGGAGACCAAGGGTCCCTTTCCACGTGCCACAGGAATCCTGGGACTCCTATCAAGTTTCACGAGGAGTCAGGCATCGTCTCCTTTGGAGGCACTGATCTCCGCGTACCTCTGGAGTTTTCAAAGGATGTGAGGCCTCCGGTCGCAATGAGGTGGGGAACTAGGTCTTTCTCTGTGGTCTCCACAGGGCTTCAGACATCCTTTCGTCTTGGGAGATGCAAGACGAGCCTGCATTCAAGTCACTGCAGGGATATCCGGCCTTATTTCCAGTCAGGGCATCGCGGTCTCCATTCCACCTGAGGCCGCAAACTCAGGGTCCCTCTCACATACATAGAGCTGAGAGAAGCCTCCTCTTGAGGTGCTTGTGGTAAGGTGGTATTCCTCTGGAGTCCAAACCAGGGACTAACCTCTCATCTCGAGTTGATTTTTGGTCCACGGAGCTCTTTCGTGTTGCTACAGTGACCTCAGGATCCCTCAACCTTGAAACAGTGTTCTTGGGGTTTCTCTGGAGTGCCATCAAGGAAATCAAGGCTCCTTTCATGTGTGATGTGCAACACAGAATTGCTCTGCACGCAGTGAAGCGGAATCGGGCCTCATCTCGCGGCGAGGGGGAAGTCTCATTGTTTTCCTCGAGTTGCGGCGGGAACCTGCGGTATATTCTCGAGTTACGTCGGGGATGGCCCTTCCACACACGTGTTAGTTCAACGACGGCGGGACTCCTGCCTAGTTGCGAGGGACAACTCGGGATTCTCCTCGAGGCTTGGCAGGGCAATTGGGACGCCTCTCCAGCTGAGGCGGGAGACCAAGGGTCCCTTTCCACATGCCACAGGAATCCTGGGACTCCTATCAAGTTTCACGAGGGGTCAGGCATCGTCTCCTTTGAGGCACTAATCTCTGCATACCTCTGGAGTTTTCAAAGGATGTGAGGCCTCCGGTCGCGATGAGGTGGGAATCTAGGTCTTTCTCTGTGGTATCCACAGGGGATTCAGACATCCTTTCGTCTTGGGAGATGCAAGACGAGCCTGCATTCAAGTCACTGCAGGGATATCCGGCCTTATTTTGAGTCAGGGCATCGCGGTGTCCATTCCACTTTAGGCCGCAACCTCAGGGTTCCTCTCACATAGCTAAAGCTGAGAGAAGCCTCCTCTTGAGGTGCTTGTGGTAAGGTGGTACTCCTCTGGAGTCGAAGCCAGGGACTAACCTCTAATCTCGAGTTGATTTTTTGTCCATGAAGCTCTTTCTTGTTGCTACAGTGACCTCAGTATCCCTCTAGACTTGAAACAGTGTTCTTGGGGTTTCTCTGGAGTGCCATCAAGGAAATCAAGGCTCTTTTCATGTGTGATATGCAACACGGAATTGCTCTACACGCAGTGCAGGGGAATCGGGCCTCATTAAGCGGCGAGAGGGAAGTCTCATTGTTTTTCTCGAGTTGCGGCGGGAACCTGGGGTATATTCTCGAGTTAAGACGGGGATGGCCCTTCCACCCACGTGTTTCTTCAGCGACGTCAGGACTTCTGCCTAGTTGCGAGGGACAACTCGGGATTCTCCTCGAGGCTTGGCAGGGCAATTGGGACGCCTCCTCAGCTGAGGCGGGAGACCACGGGTCCCTTTCCACGTGCCACAGGAATCCTGGGACTCCTATCAAGTTTCACGAGGAGTCAGGCATCGTCTCCTTTGGAGGCACTGATCTCCGCGTACCTCTGGAGTTTTCAAAGGATGTGAGGCCTCCGGTCGCGATGAGGTGGGGAACTAGGTCTTTCTCTGTGGTCTCCACAGGGGATTCAGACATCCTTTCGTCTTGGGAGATGCAAGACGAGCCTGCATTCAAGTCACTGCAGGGATATCCGGCCTTATTTCGAGTCAGGGCATCGAGGTCTCCATTCCACTTGAGGCCGCAAACTCAGGGTCCCTCTCACATACATAGAGCTGAGAGAAGCCTCCTCTTGAGGTGCTTGTGGTAAGGTGGTATTCCTCTGGAGTCGAAGCCAGGGACTAACCTCTCATCTCGAGTTGATTTTTGGTCCACGGAGCTCTTTCGTGCTGCTACAGGGACCTCAGGATCCCTCCAGCCTTGAAATAGTGTTCTTGGGGTTTCTCTGGAGTGCCATCAAGGAAATCAAGGCTCCTTTCATGTGTGATGTGCAACACGGAATTGCTCTGCAAGCAGTGCAGGGGAATCTGGCCTCATCAGGCGTCGAGGGGGACGTCTCATGGTTTTTCTCGAGTTGTGGCGGGAACCTGGGATATATTCTCGAGTTACGACGGGGATGGCCCTTCCACCCACGTGTTTGTTCAGCGACGTCAGGACTCCTGCCTAGTTGCGAGGGACAACTCGGGATTCTCCTCGAGGCTTGGCAGGGCAATTGCGACGCCTCTCCACTGAGGCGGGAGACCAAGGGTCCCTGTCCACGTGCCACAGGAATCCTGGGACTCCTATCCAGTTTCACGAGGAGTCAGGCATCGTCTCCTTTGGAGGCACTGATCTCCGCGTACCTCTGGAGTTTTCAAAGGATGTGAGGCCTCCGGTCGCGATGAGGTGGGAAACTAGGTATTTCTCTGTGGTCGCCACAGGGGATTCAGACATCCTTTCGTCTTGGGAGATGCAAGACGAGCCTGCATTCAAGTCACTGCAGGGATATCCGGCCTTATTTCGAGTCAGGGCATCGCGGTCTCCATTCCACTTGAGGCCGCAAACTCAGGGTCCTCTCACATACATAGAGCTGAGAGAAGCCTCCTCTTGAGGTGCTTGTGGTAAGGTGGTATTCCTCTGGAGTCGAAGCCAGGGACTAACCTCTCATCTCGAGTTGATTTTTGGTCCACGGAGCTCTTTCGTGTTGCTAGAGTGACCTCAGGATCCCTCTAACCTTGAAAGAGTGTTCTTGGGGTTTCTCTGGAGTGCCATCAAGGAAATCAAGCCTCCTTTCATGTGTGATGTGCAACACGGAGTTGCTCTGCACGCAGTGCAGAGGAATCGGGCCTCATCTCGCGGCGAGGGGGAAGTCTCATGGTTTTTCTCGAGTTGCTGCGGGAACCTGGAGTATATTCTCGAGTTACGACGGGGATGGCCCTTCCACCCACGTGTTTGTTCAGCGACGTCAGGACTCCTGCCTAGTTGCGAGGGACAACTCGGGATTCTCCTCGAGGCTTGGCAGGGCAATTGGGACGCCTCTCCAGCTGAGGCGGGAGACCAAGGGTCCCTTTCCACGTGCCACAGGAATCCTGGGACTCCTATCAAGTTTCAGGAGGAGTCAGGCATCGTCTCCTTTGGGGGCACTTATCTCCGCGTACCTCTGGAGTTTTCAAAGGATGTGAGGCCTCCGGTCGCGATGAGGTGGGGAACTAGGTCTTTCTCTGTGGTCTCCACAGGGGATTCAGACATCCTTTCGTCTTGGGAGATGCAAGACGAGCCTGCATTCGAGTCACTGCAGGGATATCCGGCCTTATTTCGAGTCAGTGCATCGCGGTGTCCATTCCACTTGAGGCCGCAAACTCAGGGTCCCTCTCACATAGCTAGAGCTGAGAGAAGCCTCCTCTTGAGGTGCTTGTGGTAAGGTGGTATTCCTCTGGAGTCGAAGCCAGGGACTAACCTCTCATCTCGAGTTGATTTTTGGTCCACGGAGCTCTTTCGTGTTGCTACAGTGACCTCAGGATCCCTCTAACCTTGAAAGAGTGTTCTTGGGGTTTCTCTGGAGTGCCATCAAGGAAATCAAGCCTCCTTTCATGTGTGATGTGCAACACGGAATTGCTCTGCACGAAGTGCAGGGGAATCGGGCCTCATCTCGCGGCGAGGGGGAAGTCTCATGGTTTTTCTCGAGTTGCGGCGGGAACCTGGGGTATATTCTCGAGTTACGACGGGGATGGCCCTTCCACCCACGTGTTTGTTCAGCCACGTCAGGACTCCTGCCTAGTTGCGAGGGACAACTCGGGATTCTCCTCGAGGCTTGGCAGGGCAATTGGGACGCCTCTCCAGCTGAGGCGGGAGACCAAGGGTCCTTTCCACGTGCCACAGGAATCCTGGGACTCCTATCAAGTTTCACGAGGAGTCAGGCATCGTCTCCTTTGGAGGCACTGATCTCCGTGTACCTCTGGAGTTTTCAAAGGATGTGAGGCCTCCGGTCGCGATGAGGTGGGGAACTAGGTCTTTCTCTGTGGTCTCCACAGGGGATTCAGACATCCTTTCGTCTTGGGAGATGCAAGACGAGCCTGCATTCAAGTCACTGCAGGGATATCCGGCCTTATTTCGCGTCAGGGAATCGCGGTGTCCATTCCACTTGAGGCCGCAAACTCAGGGTCCCTCTCACATACATACAGCTGAGAGAAGTCTCCTCTTGAGGTGCTTGTGGTAAGGTGGTATTCCTCTGGAGTCGAAGCCAGGGACTAACCTCTCATCTCGAGTTGATTCATGGTCCACGGAGCTCTTTTGTGCTGCTACAGAGACCTCAGGATCCCTCCAGCCTTGAAACAGTGTTCTTGGGGTTTCTCTGGAGTGCCATCAAGGAAATCAAGGCTCCTTTCATGTGTGATGTGCAACACGGAATTGCTCTCGACGCAGTGCAGGGGAATCGGGCCTCATCTCGCGGCGAGGGGGAAGTCTCATGGTTTTTCTCGAGTTGCGGCGGGAACCTGGGGTATATTCTCGAGTTACGACGGGGATGGCCCTTCCTCCAACGTGTTTATTCAGCGAAGTCAGGACTCCTGCCTAGTTGCGAGGGACAACTCGGGATTCTCCTCGAGGCTTCGCAGGGCAATTGGGACGCCTCTCCAGCTGAGGCGGGAGACCAAGTGTCCCTTTCCACGTGCCACAGGAATCCTGGGACTCCTATCAAGTTTCACGAGGAGTCAGGCATCGTCTCCTTTGGAGGCACTGATCTCCGCGTACCTCTGGAGTTTTCAAAGGATGTGAGGCCTCCGGTCGCGATGAGGTGGGGAACTAGGTCATTCTCTGTGGTCTCCATAGGGGATTCAGACATCCTTTCGTCTTGGGAGATGCAAGACGAGCCTGCATTCAAGTCACTGCAGGGATATCCGGCCTTATTTTGAGTCAGGGAATCGCGGTGTCCATTCCACTTGAGGCCGCAAACTCAGGGTCCCTCTCACATAGCTAGAGCTGAGAGAAGCCTCCTCTTGAGGTGCTTGTGGTAAGGTGGTATTCCTCTGGAGTCGAAGCCAGGGACTAACCTCTCATCTCGAGTTGATTTTTGGTCCACGGAGCTCTTTCGTGTTGCTACAGTGACCTCAGGATCCCTTTAGCCTTGAAACAGTGTTCTTGGGGTTTCTCTGGAGTGCCATCAAGGAAATCAAGGCTTCTTTCATGTGTGATGTGCAACACGGAATTGCTCTGCACGCAGTGCAGGGGAATCGGGCCTCATCTCGCGGCGAGGGGAAAGTCTCATGGTTTTTCTCGAGTTGCGGCGGGAACCTGGGGTATATTCTCGAGTTACGAAGGGGATGGCCCTTCTACCCACGTGTTTGTTCAGCGACGTCAGGACTCCTGCCTAGTTGCGAGGGACAACTCTGGATTTTCCTTGAGGCTTGGCATGGCAATTGGGTCGCCTCTCCAGCTGAGGTGGGAGACCAAGGGTCCCTTTCCACGTGCCACAGGAATCCTGGGACTCCTATCAAGTTTCACGAGGAGTCAGGCATCGTCTCCTTTGGAGGCACTGATCTCCGCGTACCTCTGGAGTTTTCAAAGGATGTGAGGCCTCCGGTCGCGATGAGGTGGGGAACTAGGTCATTCTCTGCTGTCTCCACAGGGGATTCAGACATTCTTTCGTCTTGGGAGATGCAAGACGAGCCTGCATTCAAGTCACTGCAGGGATATCCGGCCTTATTTCGCGTCAGGGAATTGCGGTGTCCATTCCACTTGAGGCCGCAAACTCAGGGTCCCTCTCACATACATACAGCTGAGAGAAGCCTCCTCTTGAGGTGCTTGTGGTAAGGTGGTATTCCTCTGGAGTCGAAGCCAGGGACTAACCTCTCATCTCGAGTTGATTTTTGGTCCACGGAGCTCTTTCCTGTTGCTACAGTGACCTCAGGTTCCCTCTAGCCTTGAAACAGTGTTCTTGGGGTTTCTCTGGAGTGCCATCAAGGAAATCAAGGCTCCTTTCATGTGTGATGTGCAACACGGAATTACTCTGCACGCAGTGCAGGGGAATCGGGCCTCATCTCGCGGCGAGGGGGAAGTCTCATGGTTTTTCTCGAGTTGCGGCGGGAACCTGGGGTATATTCTCGAGATACGACGGGGATGGCCCTTCCACCCACGTGTTTCTTCAGCGACGTCAGGACTCCTGCCTAGTTGCGAGGGACAACTCGGGATTCTCCTCGAGGCTTGGCAGGGCAATTGGGACGCCTCTCCGGCTGAGGTGGGAGACCAAGTGTTCCTTTCCACGTGCCACAGGAATCCTGGGACTCCTATCAAGTTTCACGAGGAGTCAGGCATCGTCTCCTTTGGAGGCACTGATCTCCGCATACCTCTGGAGTTTTCAAAGGATGTGAGGCCTCCGGTCGCGATGAGGTGGGGAACTAGGTCTTTCTCTGTGGTCTCCACAGGGGATTCAGATATCCTTTCGTCTTGGGAGATGCACGACGAGCCTGCATTCAAGTCACTGCAGGGATATCCGGCCTTATTTCGCGTCAGGGAATCGCGGTGTCCATTCCACTTGAGGCCGCAAACTCATGGTCCCTCTCACATACCTACAGCTGAGAGAAGCCTCCTCTTGAGGTGCTTGTGGTAAGGTGGTATTCCTCTGGGGTCGAAGCCAGGGACTAACCTCTCATCTCGAGTTGATTTTTGGTCCACGGAGCTCTTTCGTGTTGCTACAGTGACCTCAGGATCCCTCAACCTTGAAACAGTGTTCTTGGGGTTTTTCTGGAGTGCCATCAAGGAAATCAAGTCTCCTTTCATGTGTGATGTGCAACACGGAATTGCTCTGCACGCAGTGCCGGGGAATCGGGTCTCATCTCGCGGCGAGGGGGAAGTCTCATGGTTTTTCTCGAGTTGCGGCAGGAACCTGTGGTATATTCTCGAGTTACGACGGGGATGGCCCTAACACACACGTGTTTGTTCAGCGACGTCAGGACTCCTGCCTAGTTGCGAGGGACAACTCGGGATTCTCCTCGAGGCTTGGCAGGGCAATTGCGACGCCTCTCCAGCTGAGGCGGGAGACCAAGTGTCCCTTTCCACGTGCCACAGGAATCCTGGGACTCCTATCAAGTTTCACGAGGAGTCAGGCATCGTCTGCTTTGGAGGCACTGATCTCCGCGTACCTCTGGAGTTTTCAAAGTATGTGAGGCCTCCGGTCGCCATGAGGTGGGGAACTAGGTCTTTCTCTGTGGTCTCCACAGGGGATTCAGACATCCTTTCGTCTTGGGAGATGCAAGACGAGCCTGCATTCAAGTCACTTCAGGGATATCCGGCCTTATTTCGAGTCAGGGCATCGCAGTGACCATTCCACTTGAGGCCGCAAACTCAGGGTCCCTCTCACATACCTAGAGCTGAGAGAAGCCTCCTCTTGAGGTGCTTGTGGTAAGGTGGTATTCCTCTGGAGTCGAAGCCAGGGACTAACCTCTCATCTCGAGTTGATTCATGGTCCACGGAGCTCTTTCGTGCTGCTACAGGGCCCTCAGGATGCCTCCAGCCTTGAAACAGTGTTCTTGGGGTTTCTCTGGAGGGCCATCAAGGAAATGAAGGCTCCTTTCATGTGTGATGTGCAACACGGAATTGCTCTGCACACAGTGCAGGAGAATCGGGCCTCATCTTGTGGCGAGGGGGAAGTCTCATGGTTTTTCTCGAGTTGCGGCGGGAACCTGGGGTATATTCTCGAGTTACGACGGGGATGGCCCTTCCACCCACGTGTTTGTTCAGCGACGTCAGGACTCCTGCCTAGTTGCGAGGGACAACTCGGGATTCTCCTCGAGGCTTGGCAGTGCAATTGGGACACCTCTCCAGCTGAGGCGGGAGACCAAGGGTCCCTTTCCACGTGCCACAGGAATCCTGGGACTCCTATCAAGTTTCACGAGGAGTCAGGCATCATCTCCTTTGGAGGCACTGATCTCCGCGTACCTCTGGAGTTTTCAAAGGATGTGAGGCCTCCGGTCGCGATGAGGTGGGGAACTAGGACATTCTCTGTGGTCTCCACAGGGGATTCAGACATCCTTTCGTCTTGGGAGATTCAAGACGAGCCTGCATTCAAGTCACTGCAGGGATATCCGGCCTTATTTCGAGTCAGGGCATCGCGGTCTCCATTCCAATTGAGGCCGCAAACTCAGGGTCCCTCTCAAATACCTAGACCTGAGAGAAGCCTCCTCTTGAGGTGCTTGTGGTAACGTGTTATTCCTCTGGAGTCGAAGCCAGGGACTAACCTCTCATCTCGAGTTGTTTCATGGTCCACGAAGCTCTTTCGTGCTGCTACAGGGACCTCAGGATCCCTCCAGCCTTGAAACAGTGTTCTTGGGGTTTCTCTGGAGTGCCATTTAGGAAATCAAGGCTCCTTTCATGTGTGATGTGCAACACGGAATTGCTCTGCACGCAGTGCAGGGGAATCGGGCCTCATCTCGCGGCGAGGGGGAAGTCTCATGGTTTTTCTCGAGCTGCGGCGGGAACCTGGGGTATATTCTCGAGTTACGACGGTGATGGCCCTTCCACCCACGTGTTTGTTCAGCGACGTCAGGACTCCTGCCTAGTTGCGAGGGACAACTCGGGATTCTCCTCGAGGCTTGGCAGGGCAATTGGGACGCCTCTCCAGCTGAGGCGGTAGACCAAGGGTCCTTTCCACGTGCCACAGGAATCCTGGGACTCCTATCAAGTTTCACGAGGAGTCAGGCATCGTCTCCTTTGGAGGCACTGATCTCCGCGTACCTCTGGAGTTTTCAAAGGATGTGAGGCCTCCGGTCGCCATGAGGTGTTGACCTAGGTCTTTCTCTGTGGTCTCCACAGGGGATTCAGACATCCTTTCGTCTTGGGAGATGCAAGACGAGCCTGCATTCAAGTCACTGCAGGGATATCCGGCCTTATTTCGCGTCAGGGAATCGCGGTGTCCATTCCACTTGAGGCCGCAAACTCAGGGTCCCTCTCACATACATACAGCTGAGAGAAGCCTCCTCTTGAGGTGCTTGTGGTAAGGTGGTATTCCTCTGGAGTCGAAGCCAGGGACTAACCTCTCATCTCGAGTTGATTTTTGGTCCACGGAGCTCTTTCGTGTTGCTACAGTGACCTCGGGATCCCTCTAGCCTTGAAACAGTGTTCTTTGGGTTTCTCTGGAGTGCCATCAAGGAAATGAAGGCTCCTTTCATGTGTGATGTGCAACACGGAATTGCTCTGAACGCAGTGCAGGGGAATCGGGCCTCATCTCGTGGCGAGGGGGAAGTCTCATTGTTTTTCTCGAGTTGCGGCGAGAACCTGGGGTATATTCTCGAGTTACGACGGGGATGGCCCTTCCACACACGTGTTTCTTCAGCGACGTCAGGACTCCTGCCTAGTTGCGAGGGACAACTCGGGATTCTCCTCGAGGCTTGGCAGGGCAATTGGGACGCCTCTCCAGTTGAGGCGGGAGACCAAGGGTACCTTTCCACGTGCCACAAGAATCCTGGGACTCCTATCATGTTTCAGAGGAGTCAGGCATCGTCTCCTTTGGAGGCACTGATCTCCGCGTACCTCTGGAGTTTTCAAAGGATGTGAGGCCTCCGGTCGCGATGAGGTGGGGAACTAGGTCTTTCTCTGTGGTCTCCACAGGGGATTCAGACATCCTTTCGTCTTGGGAGATGCAAGACGAGCCTGCACTCAAGTCACTGCATGGATATCCGGCCTTATTTCGAGTCAGGGCATCGCGGTCTCCATTCCACTTGAGGCCGCAAACTCAGGGTCCCTCTCACATACATAGAGCTGAGAGAAGCCTCCTCTTGAGGTGCTTGTGGTAAGGTGGTATTCCTCTGGAGTCGAAGCCAGGGACTAACCTCTCATCTCGAGTTGATTTTTTGTCCACGGAGCTCTTTCGTGTTGCTACAGTGACCTCAGGATCCCTCAACCTTGAAACAGCGTTCTTGGGGTTTCTCTGGAGTGCCATCTAGGAAATCAAGTCTCCTTTCATGTGTGATGTGCAACACAGAATTGCTCTGCATGCAGTGCAGGGGAATCGGGCCTCATCTCGCGGCGAGGGGGAAGTCTCATGGTTTTTCTCGAGTTGCGGCAGGAACCTGTGGTATATTCTCGAGTAACGACGGGGATGGCCCTTCCACACACGTGTTTGTTCAGCGACGTCAGGACTCCTGCCTAGTTGCGAGGGACAACTCGGGATTCTCCTCGAGGCTTGGCAGGGCAATTGCGACGCCTCTCCAGCTGAGGCGGGAGACCAAGGGTCCCTTTCCACGTGCCACAGGAATCCTGGGACTCCTATCAAGTTTCACGAGGAGTCAGGCATCGTCTCCTTTGGAGGCACTGATCTCCGCATACCTCTGGAGTTTTCAAAGGATGTGAGGCCTCCGGTCGCGATAAGGTGGGGAACTAGGACATTCTCTGTGGTCTCCACAGGGGATTCAGACATCCTTTCGTCTTGGGAGATGCAAGACGAGCCTGCATTCAAGTCACTGCAAGGATATCCGGCCTTATTTCGAGTCAGGGCATCGCGGTCTCCATTCCACTTGAGGCCGCAAACTCAGGGTCCCTCTCAAATACCTAGAGCTGAGAGAAGCCTCCTCTTGAGGTGCTTGTGGTAAGGTGGTATTCCTCTCGAGTCGAAGCCAGGGACTAACCTCTCATCTCGAGTTGATTTTTGGTCCACGGAGCTCTTTCGTGTTGCCTAGTGACCTCAGGATCCCTCAACCTTGAAACAGTGTTCTTGGGGTTTCTCTGGAGTGCCATCAAGGAAATCAAGGCTCCTTTCATGTGTGATGTGCAACACGGAACTGCTCTGCACGCAGTGCAGGGGAATCGGGCCTCATTTCGCGGCGAGGGGGAAGTCTCATGGTTTTTCTTGAGTTGCGGCGGAAACCTGGGGTATATTCTCGAGTTACGACGGGGATGGTCCTTCCACCCACGTGTTTGTTCAGCGACGTCAGGACTCCTGCCTAGTTGCGAGGGACAACTCGGGATTCTCCTCGAGGCTTGGCAGGGCAATTGGGACGCCTCTCCAGCTGAGGCGGGAGACCAAGGGTCCCTTTCCACGTGCCACAGGAATCCTGGGACTCCTATCATGTTTCAGAGGAGTCAGGCATCGTCTCCATTGGAGGCACTGATCTCCGCGTACCTCTGGAGTTTTCAAAGGATGTGAGGCCTCCGGTCGCGATTAGGTGGGGAACTAGGTCTTTCTCTGTGGTCTCCACAGGGGATTCAGACATCCTTTCGTCTTGGGAGATGCAAGACGAGCCTGCATTCAAGTCACTGCATGGATATCCGGCCTTATTTCGAGTCAGGGCATCGCGGTCTCCATTCCACTTGAGGCCGCAAACTCAGGGTCCCTCTCACATACATAGAGCTGAGAGAAGCCTCCTCTTGAGGTGCTTGTGGTAAGGTGGTATTCCTCTGGAGTCTAAGCCAGGGACTAACCTCTCATCTCGAGTTGATTTTTCGTCCACGGTGCTCTTTCGTGTTGCTACAGTGACCTCAGGATCCCTCAACCTTGAAACAGTGTTCTTGGGGTTTCTCTGGAGTGCCATCAAGAAAATCAAGTCTCCTTTCCTGTGTGATGTGCAACACAGAATTGCTCTGCACGCAGTGCAGGGGAATCGGGCTTCATCTCGCAGCGAGGGGGAAGTCTCATGGTTTTTCTCGAGTTGCGGCGGGAACCTGGGGTATATTCTCCAGTTACGACGGGGATGGCCCTTCCACCCACGTGTTTGTTCAGCGACGTCAGGACTCCTGCCTAGTTGCGAGTGACTACTTGGGATTCTCCCCGAGGCTTGGCAGGGCAATTGCGACGCCTCTCCAGCTGAGGCGGGAGACCAAGGGTCCCTTTCCACGTGCCACAGGAATCCTGGGACTCCTATCAAGTTTCACGAGGAGTCAGGCATCTTCTCCTTTGGAGGCACTGATCTCCGCGTACCTCTGGAGTTTTCAACGGATATGAGGCCTCCGGTCGCGATGAGGTGGGGAACTAGGTCTTTCTCTGTGGTCTCCACAGGGGATTCAGACATCCTTTCGTCTTGGGAGATGCAAGACGAGCCTGCATTCAAGTCACTGCAGGGATATCCGGCCTTATTTCCAGTCAGGGCATCGCGGTCTCCATTCCACTTGAGGCCACAAACTCAGGGTCCCTCTCACATACATAGAGCTGAGAGAAGCCTCCTCTTGAGGTGCTTGTGGTAAGGTGGTATACCTCTGGAGTCGAAGCCAGGGACTAACCTCTCATCTCCAGTTGATTTTTGGTCCACGGAGCTCTTTCGTGTTGCTACAGTGACCTCAGGATCCCTCAACCTTGAAACAGTGTTCTTGGGGTTTCTCTGGAGTGCCATCAAGGAAATCAAGGCTCCTTTCATGTGTGATGTGCAACACGGAATTGCTCTGCACGCAGTGCAGGGTATCGGGCCTCATTTTGCGGCGAGGGGGAAGTCTAATGGTTTTTCTTGAGTTGCGATTGGAAACTGGGGTATATTCTCGAGTAACGACGGGGATGGCCCTTCCACACAGGTGTTTGTTCAGCGACGTCAGACTCCTGCCTACTTGCGAGGGACAACTCGGGATTCTCCTAGAGGCTTTGCAGGGCAATTGGGACGCCTCTCCAGCTGAGGCGGGAGACCAAGGGTCCCTTTCCACGTGCCACAGGAATCCTGGGACTCCTATCAAATTTCACGAGGAGTCAGGCATCTTCTCCTTTGGAGGCACTGATCTCCGCGTACCTCTGGAGTTTTCAAAGGATATGAGGCCTCCGGTCGCGATGAGGTGGTGAACTAGGTCTTTCTCTGTGGTCTCCACAGGGGATTCAGACATCCTTTAGTCTTGGGAGATGCAAGACGAGCCTGCATTCAAGTCACTGCAGGGATATCCGGCCTTATTTCGAGTCAGGGAATCGCGGTCTCCATTCCACTTGAGGCCGCAAACTCAGGGTCCCTCTCACATACCTAGAGCTGAGAGAAGCCTCCTCTTGAGGTGCTTGTGGTAAGGTGGTATTCCTCTGGAGTCGAAGCCAGGGTCTAACCTCTCATTTTGAGTTGATTTTTGGTCCACGGAGCTCTTTCTTGTTGCTACAGTGACCTCAGGATCCCTCAACCTTGAAACAGTGTTCTTGGGGTTTCTCTGGAGTGCCATCGAGGAAATCAAGGCTCCTTTCATGTGTGATGTGCAACACGGAATTGCTCTGCACGCAGTGCAGGGGAATCGGGCCTCATCTCGCGGCGAGGGGGAAGTCTCATGGTTTTTCTCGAGTTGCGGCGGGAACCTGGGGTATATTCTCGAGTTACGACGGGGATGGCCCTTCCGCCCACATGTTTGTTCAGCGACGTCAGGACTCCTGCCTAGTTGCGAGGGACAACTCGGGATTCTCCTCGAGGCTTGGCAGGGCAATTGGGACTCCTCTCCAGCTGAGGCGGGAGACCAAGGGTCCCTTTCCACGTGCCACAGGAATTCTGGGACTCCTATCAAGTTTCACGAGGAGTCAGGCATCGTCTCCTTTGGAGGCACTGATCTCCGCGTACCTCTGGAGTTTTCAAAGGATGTGAGGCCTCCGGTCGCGATGAGGTGGGGAACTAGGTCATTCTCTGTGGTCTCCACAGGGGATTCAGACATCCTTTCGTCTTGGGAGATGCAAGACGAGCCTGCATTCAAGTCACTGCAGGGATATCCGGCCTTATTTCGAGTCAGGGCATCGCGGTGTCCATTCCACTTGAGGCCGCAAACTCAGGGTCCCTCTCACATACCTAGAGCTGAGAGAAGCCTCCTCTTGAGGTGCTTGTGGTAAGGTGGTATTCCTCTGGAGTCGAAGCCAGGGACTAACCTCTCATCTCGAGTTGATTTTTGGTCCACGGAGCTCTTTCGTGTTGCTACAGTGACCTCAGGATCCCTCAACCTTGAAACAGTGTTCTTGGGGTTTCTCTGGAGTGCCATCAAGGAAATCAAGGCTCCTTTCATGTGTGATGTGCAACACGGAATTGCTCTGCACGCAGTGCAGGGGAATCGGGCCTCATCTCGCGGCGAGGGGGAAGTCTCATGGTTTTTCTCGAGTTGCGGCGGGAACCTGGAGTATATTCTCGAGTTACGACGGGGATGGCCCTTCCACCCACGTGTTTGTTCAGCGACGTCAGGACTCCTGCCTAGTTGCGAGGGACAACTCGGTATTCTCCTCGAGGCTTGGCAGGGCAATTGAGACGCCTCTCCAGCTGAGGCGGGAGACCAAGGGTCCCTTTCCACGTGCCACAGGAATCCTGGGATTCCTATCAAGTTTCACGAGGAGTCAGGCATCGTCTCCTTTGGAGGCACTGATCTCCGCGTACCTCTGGAGTTCTTAAAGGATGTCAGGCCTCCGGTCGCGATGAGGTGGGGAACTAGGTCATTCTCTGTGGTCTCCACAGGGGATTCAGACATCCTTTCGTCTTGGGAGATGCAAGACGAGCCTGCATTCAAGTCACTGCAGGGATATCCGGCCTTATTTCGAGTCAGGGCATGGCGGTGTCCATTCCACTTGAGGCCGCAAACTCAGGGTCCCTCTCACATCGCTAGAGCTGAGAGAAGCCTCCTCTTGAGGTGCTTGTGGTAAGGTGGTATTCCTCTGGAGTCAAAGCCAGGGACTAACCTCTCATCTCTAGTTGATTTTTGGTCCACGGAGCTCTTTCGTGTTGCTAGAGTGACCTCAGGATCCCTCAACCTTGAAACAGTGTTCTTGGGGATTCTCTGGAGTGCCATCAAGGAAATCAAGGCTCCTTTTCATGTGTGATGTGCAACACGGAATTGCTACGCACGCAGTGCAGGGGAATCGGGCCTCATCTCGCGGCGAGGGGGAAGTCTCATGGTTTTTTTCGAGTTGCGACGGGAACCTGCGGTATATTCTCGAGTTACGATGGGGATGGCCCTGCCACACACGTGTTAGTTCAGCGACGGCAGGACTCCTGCCTAGTTGCGAGGGACAACTCGGGCTTCTCCTCGAGGCTTTGCAGGGCAATTGGGACGCCTCTCCAGCTGAGGCGGGAGACCAAGGTTCCCTTTACACGTGCCACAGGAATCCTGGGACTCCTATCAAGTTTCACGAGGAGTCAGGCATCTTCTCCTTTGGAGGCACTGATCTCCGCATTCCTCTGGAGTTTTCAAAGGATGTGAGGTCTCCGGTCGCGATGAGGTGGGGAACTAGGTCTTTCTCTGTGGTCTTCACAGGGGATTCAGACATCCTTTCGTCTTGGGAGATGCAAGACGAGCCTGCATTCAAGTCACTGCAGGGATGTCCGGCCTTATATCGACTCAGGGCATCGCGGTGTCCATTCCACTTGAGGCCGCAAACGCAGGGTCCCTCTCACATACCTAGAGCTGAGAGAAGCCTCCTCTTGAGGTGCTTGTGGTAAGGTGGTATTCCTCTGGAGTCGAAACCAGGGACTAACCTCTCATCTCGAGTTGATTGTTTGTCCACGTAGCTCATTCCTGTTGCTACAGTGACCTCAGGATCCCGCTAGCCTTGAAACAGTGTTCTTGGGGTTTCTCTGGAGTGCCATCAAGGAAATCAAGGCTCCGTTCAGGTGTGATGTACAAGACGGAATTGCTCTGCACGCAGTGCAGGGGAATCGGTCCTCATATCGCGGTGAGGGGGAAGTCTCATGGTTTTTCTCGAGTTGTGGCGGGAAACTGGGGTATATTCTCGAGTTACGACGGGGATGGCCCTACCACACACATGTTTGTTCAGCGACGGCAGGACTCCTGCCTAGTTGCGACGGACAACTCGGGATTCTCCTCGAGGCTTTGCAGGGCAATTGGGACGCCTCTCAAGCTGAGGCGGGAGACCAAGGGTCCCTTTCCACGTGCACAGGAATCCTGGGACTCCTATCAAGTTTCACGAGGAGTCAGGCATCGTCTCCTTTGGAGGCACTGATCTCCGCGTACCTCTGAAGTTTTCAAAGGATGTGAGGCCTCCGGTCGCGATGAGGTGGGGAACTAGGTCTTTCTCTGCGGTCTCCACAGGGGATTCAGACATCCTTTCGTCTTGGGAGATGCAAGACGAGCCTGCATTCAAGTCACTGCAGGGATATCCGGCCTTATTTCGAGTCAGGGAATCGCGGTCTCCATTCCACTTGAGGCCGCAAACTCAGGGTCCCTCTCACATACCTAGAGCTGAGAGAAGCCTCCTCTTGAGGTGCTTGTGGTAAGGTGGTATTCCTCTGGAGTCGAAGCCAGGGACTAACCTCTCATCTCGAGTTGATTTTTGGTCCATGGAGCTCTTTCGTGTTGCTACAGTGACCTCAGGATCCCTTCAGCCTTGAAACAGTGTTCTTGGGGTTTCTCTGGAGTGCCATCAAGGAAATCAAGGCTCCTTTCATGTGTGATGTGCAACACGGAATTGCTCTGCACGCAGTGCAGGGTATCGGGCCTCGTTTTGCGGCGAGGGGGAAGTCTAATGGTTTTTCTTGACTTGCGATTGGAAGCTGGGGTATATTCTCGAGTAACGACGGGGATGGCCCTTCCACACAGGTGTTTGTTCAGCGACGTCAGACTCCTGCCTAGTTGCGAGGGACAACTCGGGATTCTCCTAGAGGCTTTGCAGGGCAATTGGGACGCCTCTCCAGCTGAGGCGGGAGACCAAGGGTCCCTTTCCACGTGCCACAGGAATCCTGGGACTCCTATCAAATTTCACGAGGAGTCAGGCATCTTCTCCTTTGGAGGCACTGATCTCCGCGTACCTCTGGAGTTTTCAAAGGATATGAGGCCTCCGGTCGCGATGAGGTGGTGAACTAGGTCTTTCTCTGTGGTCTCCACAGGGGATTCAGACATCCTTTCGTCTTGGGAGATGCAAGACGAGCCTGCATTCAAGTCACTGCAGGGATATCCGGCCTTATTTCGAGTCAGGGAATCGCGGTCTCCATTCCACTTGAGGCCGCAAACTCAGGGTCCCTCTCACATACCTAGAGCTGAGAGAAGCCTCCTCTTGAGGTGCTTGTGGTAAGGTGGTATTCCTCTGGAGTCGAAGCCAGGGTCTAACCTCTCATTTCGAGTTGATTTTTGGTCCACGGAGCTCTTTCGTGTTGCTACAGTGACCTCAGGATCCCTCAACCTTGAAACAGTGTTCTTGGGGTTTCTCTGGAGTGCCATCGAGGAAATCAAGGCTCCTTTCATGTGTGATGTGCAACACGGAATTGCTCTGCACGCAGTGCAGGGGAATCGGGCCTCATCTCGCGGCGAGGGGGAAGTCTCATGGTTTTTCTCGAGTTGCGGCGGGAACCTGGGGTATATTCTCGAGTTACGACGGGGATGGCCCTTCCGCCCACATGTTTGTTCAGCGACGTCAGGACTCCTGCCTAGTTGCGAGGGACAACTCGGGATTCTCCTCGAGGCTTGGCAGGGCAATTGGGACTCCTCTCCAGCTGAGGCGGGAGACCAAGGGTCCCTTTCCACGTGCCACAGGAATTCTGGGACTCCTATCAAGTTTCACGAGGAGTCAGGCATCGTCTCCTTTGGAGGCACTGATCTCCGCGTACCTCTGGAGTTTTCAAAGGATGTGAGGCCTCCGGTCGCGATGAGGTGGGGAACTAGGTCATTCTCTGTGGTCTCCACAGGGGATTCAGACATCCTTTCGTCTTGGGAGATGCAAGACGAGCCTGCATTCAAGTCACTGCAGGGATATCCGGCCTTATTTCGAGTCAGGGCATCGCGGTGTCCATTCCACTTGAGGCCGCAAACTCAGGGTCCCTCTCACATACCTAGAGCTGAGAGAAGCCTCCTCTTGAGGTGCTTGTGGTAAGGTGGTATTCCTCTGGAGTCGAAGCCAGGGACTAACCTCTCATCTCGAGTTGATTTTTGGTCCACGGAGCTCTTTCGTGTTGCTACAGTGACCTCAGGATCCCTCAACCTTGAAACAGTGTTCTTGGGGTTTCTCTGGAGTGCCATCAAGGAAATCAAGGCTCCTTTCATGTGTGATGTGCAACACGGAATTGCTCTGCACGCAGTGCAGGGGAATCGGGCCTCACCTCGCGGCGAGGGGGAAGTCTCATGGTTTTTCTCGAGTTGCGGCGGGAACCTGGAGTATATTCTCGAGTTACGACGGGGATGGCCCTTCCACCCACGTGTTTGTTCAGCGACGTCAGGACTCCTGCCTAGTTGCGAGGGACAACTCGGTATTCTCCTCGAGGCTTGGCAGGGCAATTGAGACGCCTCTCCAGCTGAGGCGGGAGACCAAGGGTCCCTTTCCACGTGCCACAGGAATCCTGGGATTCCTATCAAGTTTCACGAGGAGTCAGGCATCGTCTCCTTTGGAGGCACTGATCTCCGCGTACCTCTGGAGTTCTTAAAGGATGTCAGGCCTCCGGTCGCGATGAGGTGGGGAACTAGGTCATTCTCTGTGGTCTCCACAGGGGATTCAGACATCCTTTCATCTTGGGAGATGCAAGACGAGCCTGCATTCAAGTCACTGCAGGGATATCCGGCCTTATTTCGAGTCAGGGCATGGCGGTGTCCATTCCACTTGAGGCCGCAAACTCAGGGTCCCTCTCACATCGCTAGAGCTGAGAGAAGCCTCCTCTTGAGGTGCTTGTGGTAAGGTGGTATTCCTCTGGAGTCAAAGCCAGGGACTAACCTCTCATCTCTAGTTGATTTTTGGTCCACGGAGCTCTTTCGTGTTGCTAGAGTGACCTCAGGATCCCTCAACCTTGAAACAGTGTTCTTGGGGATTCTCTGGAGTGCCATCAAGGAAATCAAGGCTCCTTTTCATGTGTGATGTGCAACACGGAATTGCTACGCACGCAGTGCAGGGGAATCGGGCCTCATCTCGCGGCGAGGGGGAAGTCTCATGGTTTTTTTCGAGTTGCGACGGGAACCTGCGGTATATTCTCGAGTTACGATGGGGATGGCCCTGCCACACACGTGTTAGTTCAGCGACGGCAGGACTCCTGCCTAGTTGCGAGGGACAACTCGGGCTT
This sequence comes from Cervus elaphus, assembly GCF_910594005.1. NCBI lineage: Eukaryota > Metazoa > Chordata > Mammalia > Artiodactyla > Cervidae > Cervus > Cervus elaphus. The sequence continues at coordinate 1,422,118 of NC_057838.1, forward strand.
CTCCTCGAGGCTTTGCAGGGCAATTGGGACGCCTCTCCAGCTGAGGCGGGAGACCAAGGTTCCCTTTACACGTGCCACAGGAATCCTGGGACTCCTATCAAGTTTCACGAGGAGTCAGGCATCTTCTCCTTTGGAGGCACTGATCTCCGCATTCCTCTGGAGTTTTCAAAGGATGTGAGGTCTCCGGTCGCGATGAGGTGGGGAACTAGGTCTTTCTCTGTGGTCTTCACAGGGGATTCAGACATCCTTTCGTCTTGGGAGATGCAAGACGAGCCTGCATTCAAGTCACTGCAGGGATGTCCGGCCTTATATCGACTCAGGGCATCGCGGTGTCCATTCCACTTGAGGCCGCAAACTCAGGGTCCCTCTCACATACCTAGAGCTGAGAGAAGCCTCCTCTTGAGGTGCTTGTGGTAAGGTGGTATTCCTCTGGAGTCGAAACCAGGGACTAACCTCTCATCTCGAGTTGATTGTTTGTCCACGTAGCTCATTCCTGTTGCTACAGTGACCTCAGGATCCCGCTAGCCTTGAAACAGTGTTCTTGGGGTTTCTCTGGAGTGCCATCAAGGAAATCAAGGCTCCTTTCATGTGTGATGTACAAGACGGAATTGCTCTGCACGCAGTGCAGGGGAATCGGTCCTCATATCGCGGTGAGGGGGAAGTCTCATGGTTTTTCTCGAGTTGTGGCGGGAAACTGGGGTATATTCTCGAGTTACGACGGGGATGGCCCTACCACACACATGTTTGTTCAGCGACGGCAGGACTCCTGCCTAGTTGCGACGGACAACTCGGGATTCTCCTCGAGGCTTTGCAGGGCAATTGGGACGCCTCTCAAGCTGAGGCGGGAGACCAAGGGTCCCTTTCCACGTGCACAGGAATCCTGGGACTCCTATCAAGTTTCACGAGGAGTCAGGCATCGTCTCCTTTGGAGGCACTGATCTCCGCGTACCTCTGAAGTTTTCAAAGGATGTGAGGCCTCCGGTCGCGATGAGGTGGGGAACTAGGTCTTTCTCTGCGGTCTCCACAGGGGATTCAGACATCCTTTCGTCTTGGGAGATGCAAGACGAGCCTGCATTCAAGTCACTGCAGGGATATCCGGCCTTATTTCGAGTCAGGGAATCGCGGTCTCCATTCCACTTGAGGCCGCAAACTCAGGGTCCCTCTCACATACCTAGAGCTGAGAGAAGCCTCCTCTTGAGGTGCTTGTGGTAAGGTGGTATTCCTCTGGAGTCGAAGCCAGGGACTAACCTCTCATCTCGAGTTGATTTTTGGTCCATGGAGCTCTTTCGTGTTGCTACAGTGACCTCAGGATCCCTTCAGCCTTGAAACAGTGTTCTTGGGGTTTCTCTGGAGTGCCATCAAGGAAATCAAGGCTCCTTTCATGTGTGATGTGCAACACGGAATTGCTCTGCACGCAGTGCAGGGTATCGGGCCTCGTTTTGCGGCGAGGGGGAAGTCTAATGGTTTTTCTTGACTTGCGATTGGAAGCTGGGGTATATTCTCGAGTAACGACGGGGATGGCCCTTCCACACAGGTGTTTGTTCAGCGACGTCAGACTCCTGCCTAGTTGCGAGGGACAACTCGGGATTCTCCTAGAGGCTTTGCAGGGCAATTGGGACGCCTCTCCAGCTGAGGCGGGAGACCAAGGGTCCCTTTCCACGTGCCACAGGAATCCTGGGACTCCTATCAAATTTCACGAGGAGTCAGGCATCTTCTCCTTTGGAGGCACTGATCTCCGCGTACCTCTGGAGTTTTCAAAGGATATGAGGCCTCCGGTCGCGATGAGGTGGTGAACTAGGTCTTTCTCTGTGGTCTCCACAGGGGATTCAGACATCCTTTCGTCTTGGGAGATGCAAGACGAGCCTGCATTTAAGTCACTGCAGGGATATCCGGCCTTATTTCGAGTCAGGGAATCGCGGTCTCCATTCCACTTGAGGCCGCAAACTCAGGGTCCCTCTCACATACCTAGAGCTGAGAGAAGCCTCCTCTTGAGGTGCTTGTGGTAAGGTGGTATTCCTCTGGAGTCGAAGCCAGGGTCTAACCTCTCATTTCGAGTTGATTTTTGGTCCACGGAGCTCTTTCGTGTTGCTACAGTGACCTCAGGATCCCTCAACCTTGAAACAGTGTTCTTGGGGTTTCTCTGGAGTGCCATCGAGGAAATCAAGGCTCCTTTCATGTGTGATGTGCAACACGGAATTGCTCTGCACGCAGTGCAGGGGAATCGGGCCTCATCTCGCGGCGAGGGGGAAGTCTCATGGTTTTTCTCGAGTTGCGGCGGGAACCTGGGGTATATTCTCGAGTTACGACGGGGATGGCCCTTCCGCCCACATGTTTGTTCAGCGACGTCAGGACTCCTGCCTAGTTGCGAGGGACAACTCGGGATTCTCCTCGAGGCTTGGCAGGGCAATTGGGACTCCTCTCCAGCTGAGGCGGGAGACCAAGGGTCCCTTTCCACGTGCCACAGGAATTCTGGGACTCCTATCAAGTTTCACGAGGAGTCAGGCATCGTCTCCTTTGGAGGCACTGATCTCCGCGTACCTCTGGAGTTTTCAAAGGATGTGAGGCCTCCGGTCGCGATGAGGTGGGGAACTAGGTCATTCTCTGTGGTCTCCACAGGGGATTCAGACATCCTTTCGTCTTGGGAGATGCAAGACGAGCCTGCATTCAAGTCACTGCAGGGATATCCGGCCTTATTTCGAGTCAGGGCATCGCGGTGTCCATTCCACTTGAGGCCGCAAACTCAGGGTCCCTCTCACATACCTAGAGCTGAGAGAAGCCTCCTCTTGAGGTGCTTGTGGTAAGGTGGTATTCCTCTGGAGTCGAAGCCAGGGACTAACCTCTCATCTCGAGTTGATTTTTGGTCCACGGAGCTCTTTCGTGTTGCTACAGTGACCTCAGGATCCCTCAACCTTGAAACAGTGTTCTTGGGGTTTCTCTGGAGTGCCATCAAGGAAATCAAGGCTCCTTTCATGTGTGATGTGCAACACGGAATTGCTCTGCACGCAGTGCAGGGGAATCGGGCCTCATCTCGCGGCGAGGGGGAAGTCTCATGGTTTTTCTCGAGTTGCGGCGGGAACCTGGAGTATATTCTCGAGTTACGACGGGGATGGCCCTTCCACCCACGTGTTTGTTCAGCGACGTCAGGACTCCTGCCTAGTTGCGAGGGACAACTCGGTATTCTCCTCGAGGCTTGGCAGGGCAATTGAGACGCCTCTCCAGCTGAGGCGGGAGACCAAGGGTCCCTTTCCACGTGCCACAGGAATCCTGGGATTCCTATCAAGTTTCACGAGGAGTCAGGCATCGTCTCCTTTGGAGGCACTGATCTCCGCGTACCTCTGGAGTTCTTAAAGGATGTCAGGCCTCCGGTCGCGATGAGGTGGGGAACTAGGTCTTTCTCTGTGGTCTCCACAGGGGATTCAGACATCCTTTCGTCTTGGGAGATGCAAGACGAGCCTGCATTCAAGTCACTGCAGGGATATCCGGCCTTATTTCGAGTCAGGGCATGGCGGTGTCCATTCCACTTGAGGCCGCAAACTCAGGGTCCCTCTCACATCGCTAGAGCTGAGAGAAGCCTCCTCTTGAGGTGCTTGTGGTAAGGTGGTATTCCTCTGGAGTCAAAGCCAGGGACTAACCTCTCATCTCTAGTTGATTTTTGGTCCACGGAGCTCTTTCGTGTTGCTAGAGTGACCTCAGGATCCCTCAACCTTGAAACAGTGTTCTTGGGGATTCTCTGGAGTGCCATCAAGGAAATCAAGGCTCCTTTTCATGTGTGATGTGCAACACGGAATTGCTACGCACGCAGTGCAGGGGAATCGGGCCTCATCTCGCGGCGAGGGGGAAGTCTCATGGTTTTTTTCGAGTTGCGACGGGAACCTGCGGTATATTCTCGAGTTACGATGGGGATGGCCCTGCCACACACGTGTTAGTTCAGCGACGGCAGGACTCCTGCCTAGTTGCGAGGGACAACTCGGGCTTCTCCTCGAGGCTTTGCAGGGCAATTGGGACGCCTCTCCAGCTGAGGCGGGAGACCAAGGTTCCCTTTACACGTGCCACAGGAATCCTGGGACTCCTATCAAGTTTCACGAGGAGTCAGGCATCTTCTCCTTTGGAGGCACTGATCTCCGCATACCTCTGGAGTTTTCAAAGGATGTGAGGTCTCCGGTCGCGATGAGGTGGGGAACTAGGTCTTTCTCTGTGGTCTTCACAGGGGATTCAGACATCCTTTCGTCTTGGGAGATGCAAGACGAGCCTGCATTCAAGTCACTGCAGGGATGTCCGGCCTTATATCGACTCAGGGCATCGCGGTGTCCATTCCACTTGAGGCCGCAAACTCAGGGTCCCTCTCACATACCTAGAGCTGAGAGAAGCCTCCTCTTGAGGTGCTTGTGGTAAGGTGGTATTCCTCTGGAGTCGAAACCAGGGACTAACCTCTCATCTCGAGTTGATTGTTTGTCCACGTAGCTCATTCCTGTTGCTACAGTGACCTCAGGATCCCGCTAGCCTTGAAACAGTGTTCTTGGGGTTTCTCTGGAGTGCCATCAAGGAAATCAAGGCTCCTTTCATGTGTGATGTACAAGACGGAATTGCTCTGCACGCAGTGCAGGGGAATCGGTCCTCATATCGCGGTGAGGGGGAAGTCTCATGGTTTTTCTCGAGTTGTGGCGGGAAACTGGGGTATATTCTCGAGTTACGACGGGGATGGCCCTACCACACACATGTTTGTTCAGCGACGGCAGGACTCCTGCCTAGTTGCGACGGACAACTCGGGATTCTCCTCGAGGCTTTGCAGGGCAATTGGGACGCCTCTCAAGCTGAGGCGGGAGACCAAGGGTCCCTTTCCACGTGCACAGGAATCCTGGGACTCCTATCAAGTTTCACGAGGAGTCAGGCATCGTCTCCTTTGGAGGCACTGATCTCCGCGTACCTCTGAAGTTTTCAAAGGATGTGAGGCCTCCGGTCGCGATGAGGTGGGGAACTAGGTCTTTCTCTGCGGTCTCCACAGGGGATTCAGACATCCTTTCGTCTTGGGAGATGCAAGACGAGCCTGCATTCAAGTCACTGCAGGGATATCCGGCCTTATTTCGAGTCAGGGAATCGCGGTCTCCATTCCACTTGAGGCCGCAAACTCAGGGTCCCTCTCACATACCTAGAGCTGAGAGAAGCCTCCTCTTGAGGTGCTTGTGGTAAGGTGGTATTCCTCTGGAGTCGAAGCCAGGGACTAACCTCTCATCTCGAGTTGATTTTTGGTCCATGGAGCTCTTTCGTGTTGCTACAGTGACCTCAGGATCCCTCCAGCCTTGAAACAGTGTTCTTGGGGTTTCTCTGGAGTGCCATCAAGGAAATCAAGGCTCCTTTCATGTGTGATGTGCAACACGGAATTGCTCTGCACGCAGTGCAGGGTATCGGGCCTCGTTTTGCGGCGAGGGGGAAGTCTAATGGTTTTTCTTGACTTGCGATTGGAAGCTGGGGTATATTCTCGAGTAACGACGGGGATGGCCCTTCCACACAGGTGTTTGTTCAGCGACGTCAGACTCCTGCCTAGTTGCGAGGGACAACTCGGGATTCTCCTAGAGGCTTTGCAGGGCAATTGGGACGCCTCTCCAGCTGAGGCGGGAGACCAAGGGTCCCTTTCCACGTGCCACAGGAATCCTGGGACTCCTATCAAATTTCACGAGGAGTCAGGCATCTTCTCCTTTGGAGGCACTGATCTCCGCGTACCTCTGGAGTTTTCAAAGGATATGAGGCCTCCGGTCGCGATGAGGTGGTGAACTAGGTCTTTCTCTGTGGTCTCCACAGGGGATTCAGACATCCTTTCGTCTTGGGAGATGCAAGACGAGCCTGCATTCAAGTCACTGCAGGGATATCCGGCCTTATTTCGAGTCAGGGAATCGCGGTCTCCATTCCACTTGAGGCCGCAAACTCAGGGTCCCTCTCACATACCTAGAGCTGAGAGAAGCCTCCTCTTGAGGTGCTTGTGGTAAGGTGGTATTCCTCTGGAGTCGAAGCCAGGGTCTAACCTCTCATTTCGAGTTGATTTTTGGTCCACGGAGCTCTTTCGTGTTGCTACAGTGACCTCAGGATCCCTCAACCTTGAAACAGTGTTCTTGGGGTTTCTCTGGAGTGCCATCGAGGAAATCAAGGCTCCTTTCATGTGTGATGTGCAACACGGAATTGCTCTGCACGCAGTGCAGGGGAATCGGGCCTCATCTCGCGGCGAGGGGGAAGTCTCATGGTTTTTCTCGAGTTGCGGCGGGAACCTGGGGTATATTCTCGAGTTACGACGGGGATGGCCCTTCCGCCCACATGTTTGTTCAGCGACGTCAGGACTCCTGCCTAGTTGCGAGGGACAACTCGGGATTCTCCTCGAGGCTTGGCAGGGCAATTGGGACGCCTCTCAAGCTGAGGCGGGAGACCAAGGGTCCCTTTCCACGTGCACAGGAATCCTGGGACTCCTATCAAGTTTCACGAGGAGTCAGGCATCGTCTCCTTTGGAGGCACTGATCTCCGCGTACCTCTGAAGTTTTCAAAGGATGTGAGGCCTCCGGTCGCCATGATGTGGGGAACTAGGTCTTTCTCTGTGGTCTCCACAGGGAATTCGGACATCCTTTCGTCTTGGGAGATGCAAGACGAGCCTGCATTCAAGTCACTGCATGCATATCCGGCCTTATTTCGAGTCAGGGCATCGCGGTCCTCATTCCACTTGAGGCCGCATACTCAGGGTCCCTCTCACATACCTAGAGCTGAGAGAAGCCTCCTCTTGAGGTGCTTGTGGTAAGGTGGTATTCCTCTGTAGTCGAAGCCAGGGACTAACCTCTCATCTCGAGTTGATTTTTGGTCCACGGAGCTCTTTCATGTTGCTACAGTGACCTCGGGATCCCTCTTGCCTTGAAACAGTGTTCTTGGGGTTTCTCTGGAGTGCCATCAAGGAAATCAAGGCTCCTTTCATGTGTGATGTGCAACACGGAATTGCTCTGCATGCAGTGCAGGGGAATCGGGCCTCATCTCGCGGCGAGGGGGAAGTCTCATGGTTTTTCTCGAGTTGCGGCGGGAACCTGGGGTATATTCTCGAGTTACGACGGGGATGGCCATTCCACACACGTGTTTCTTCAGCGACGTCAGAACTCCTGCCTAGTTGCGAGGGACAACTCGGGATTCTCCTCGAGGCTTGGCAGGGCAATTGGGACGCCTCTCCAGCTGAGGCGGGAGACCAAGGGTCCCTTTCCACGTGCCACAGGAATCCTGGGACTCCTATCAAGTTTCACGAGGAGTCAGGCATCGTCTCCTTTGGAGGCACTGATCTCCGCGTACCTCTGGAGTTTTCAAAGGATGTGAGGCCTCCGGTCGCGATGAGGTGGGGAACTAGGTCTTTCTCTGTGGTCTCCACAGGGGATTCAGACATCCTTTCGTCTTGGGAGATGCAAGACGAGCCTGCATTCAAGTCACTGCAGGGATATCCAGCCTTATTTCGAGCCAGGGCATAGCGGTGTCCATTCCACTTGAGGCCGCAAAATCAGGGTCCCTCTCACATACCTAAAGCTGAGAGAAGCCTCCTCTTGAGGTGCTTGTGGTAAGGTGGTATTCCTCTGGAGTCGAAGCCAGGGACTAACCTCTCATCTCGAGTTGATTCTGGGTCCACGGAGCTCTTTTGTGTTGCTACAGTGACCTCAGGATCCCTCTAGCCTTGTAACAGTGTTCTTGGGGTTTCTCTGGAGTGCCATCAAGGAAATCAAGGCTCCTTTCATGTGTGATGTGCAAGACGGAATTGCTCTGCAGGCAGTGCAGGGGAATCGGGCCTCATCTCGCGGCGAGGGGGAAGTCTCATGGTTTTTCTCGAGTTGCGGCGGGAACCTGGGGTATATTCTCGAGTTACGACGGGGATGGCCCTTCCACCCACGTGTTTGTTCAGCGAAGTCAGGACTCCTGCCTAGTTGCGAGGGACAACTCGGGATTCTCCTTGAGGCTTGGCAGGGCAATTGGGACGCATCTCCAGCTGAGGCGGGAGACCAAGGGTCCCTTTCCACATGCCACAGGAATCCTGGGACTCCTATCAAGTTTCACGAGGAGTCAGGCATCGTCTCCTTTGGAGGCACTGATCTCCGAGGACCTCTGGAGTTTTCAAAGGATGTGAGGCCTCCGGTCGCGATGAGGTGGGGAACTAGGTCTTTCTTTGAGGTCTCCACAGGGGATTCAGACATCCTTTCGTCTTGGGAGATGCAAGACGAGCCTGCATTCAAGTCACTGCAGGGATATCCGGCCTTATTTCGAGTCAGGGCATCGCGGTCTCCATTCCACTTGAGGCCGCAAACTCAGGGTCCCTCTCACATAGCTAGAGCTGAGAGAAGACTCCTCTTGAGGTGCTTGTGGTAAGGTGGTATTCCTCTGGAGTCGAAGCCAGGGACTAACCTCTCATCTCGAGTTGATTTTTGGTCCACGGAGCTCTTTCGTGTTGCTACAGTGACCTCAGGATCCTTCAACCTTGAAACAGTGTTCTTGGGGTTTCTCTGGAGTGCCATCAAGGAAATCAAGGCTCCGTTCAGGTGTGATGTGCAACACGGAATTGCTCTGCACGCAGTGCAGGGGAATCGGGCCTCATCTCTTGGCGAGGGGGAAGTCTCATGGTTTTTCTCGAGTTGCGGCGGGAACCTGGAGTATATTCTCGAGTTACGACCGGGATGGCCCTTACACCCACGTGTTTGTTCAGCGACGTCAGGACTCCTGCCTAGTTGCGAGGGACAACTCGGGATTCTTCTCGAGGCTTGGCAGGGCAATTGGGACGCCTCTCCAGCTGAGGCGGGAGACCAAGGGTCCCTTTCCACGTGCCACAGGAATCCTGGGACTCCTATCAAGTTTCACGAGGAGTCAGGCATCGTCTCCTTTGGAGGCACTGATCTCCGCGTACCTCTGGAGTTTTCAAAGGATGTGAGGCCTTTGGTCGCGATGAGGTGGGGAACTAGGTCTTTCTCTGTGGTCTCCACAGGGGATTCAGATATTCTTTCGTCTTGGGAGATGCAAGATGAGCCTGCATTCAAGTCACTGCAGGGATATCCGGCCTTATTTCGAGTCAGGGCATCGCGGTCTCCATTCCACTTGAGGCCGCAAACTCAGGGTCCCTCTCACATACATAGAGCTGAGAGAAGCCTGCTCTTGAGGTGATTGTGGTAAGGTGGTATTCCTCTGGAGTTGAAGCCAGGGACTAACCTGTCATCTCGAGTTGATTTTTGGTCCACGGAGCTCTTTTGTGTTGCTACATTGATCTCAGGATCCCTCTAGCCTTGAAACAGTGTTCTTGGGGTTTCTCTGGAGTGCCATCAAGGAAATCAAGGCTCCTTTCATGTGTGATGTGCAACACGGAATTGCTCTGCACGCAGTGCAGGGGAATCGGGCCTCATCTCGCGGCGAGGGGGAAGTCTCATGGTTTATCTCGAGTTGCGGCGGGAACCTGCGGTATATTCTCGAGTTAAGACGGGGATGGCCCTTCCACACACGTGTTAGTTCAGTGAAGTCAGGACTCCTGCCTATTTGCGAGGGACGACTCGGGATTCTCCTCGAGGCTTGGCAGGGCAATTGGGACGCCTCTCCAGCTGAGGCGGGAGACCAAGGGTCCCTTTCCACCTGCCACAGGAATCCTGGGACTCCTATCAAGTTTCACGAGGAGTCAGGCATCGTCTCCTTTGGAGGCACTGATCTCCGCGTACCTCTGGAGTTTTCAAAGGATGTGAGGCCTCCGGTCGCGATGAGGTGGGGAACTAGGTCTTTCTCTGTGGTCTCCACAGGGGATTCAGACATCCTTTCGTCTTGGGAGATGCAAGACGAGCCTGCATTCAAGTCACTGCAGGGATATCCGGCCTTATTTCGAGTCAGGGCATCGCGGTGTCCATTCCACTTGAGGCCGCAAACTCAGGGTCCCTCTCACATACCTAGAGCTCAGAGAAGCCTCCTGTTGAGGTGCTTGTGGTAAGGTGGTATTCCTCTGGAGTCGAAGCCAGGGACTAACCTCTCATCTCGAGTTGATTTTTGGTCCACGGAGCTCTTTTGTGTTGCTACAGTGACCTCAGGATCCCTCTAGCCTTGAAACAGTGTTCTTGGGGTTTCTCTGGAGTGCCATCAAGGAAATCAAGGCTCCTTTCATGTTTGATGTGCAACACGGAATTGCTCTGCATGCCGTGCAGGGGAATCTGGCCTCATCTCGCGGCGAGGAGGAAGTCTCATGGTTTTTCTCGAGTTGCGGCGGGAATCTGGGGTATATTCTCGAGTTACGACGGGGATGGCCCTTCCACTCACGTGTTTGTTCAACAAAGTCAGGACTCCTGCCTAGTTGCGAGGGACAACTCGGGATTCTCTTCGAGGCTTGGCAGGGCAATTCGGACGCCTCTCCAGCTGAGGCGGGAGACCAAGGGTCCCTTTCCACGTGCCACAGGAATCCTGGGACTCCTATCAAGTTTCACGAGGAGACAGGCATCGTCTGCTTAGGAGGCACTGATCTCCGCGTACCTCTGGAGTTTTCAAAGGATGTGAGGCCTCCGGTGGCCATGAGGTGGGGAACTAGGTCTTTCTCTGTGGTCTCCACAGGGGATTCAGACATCCTTTCGTCTTGGGAGATGCAAGACGAGCCTGCATTCAAGTCACTGCAGGGATATCCGGCCTTATTTCGAGTCAGGGCATCGCAGTCTCCATTACACTTGAGGCCGCAAACTCAGGGTCCCTCTCACATACCTAGAGCTGAGAGAAGCCTCCTCTTGAGGTGCTTGTGGTAAGGTGGTATTCCTCTGGAGTCGAAGCAAGGGACTAACCTCTCATCTCGAGTTGATTCTTGGTCCACGGATCTCTTTCGTGTTGCTACAGGGACCTCAGGATCCCTCTAGCCTTGAAACAGTGTTCTTGGGGTTTCTCTGGAGTGCCATCAAGGATATCAAGGCTCCTTTCATGTGTGATGTGCAACACGGAATTGCTCTGCACGCAGTGCAGGGGAATCGGGCCTCATCTCATGGCGAGGGGGAAGTCTCATGGTTTTTCTCGAGTTGCGGCGGGAACCTGGGGTATATTCTCGAGTTATGATGGGGATGGCCCTTCCACCCACGTGTTTGTTCAGCGACGTCAGGACTCCTGCCTAGTTGCGAGGGACAACTCTGGATTCTCCTCGAGGCTTGGCAGGGCAATTGGGACGCCTCTCCAGCTGAGGCGGGAGACCAAGGGTCCCTTTCCACGTGCCACAGGAATCCTGGGACTCCTATCAAGTTTCACGAGAAGTCATGCATCGTCCCCTTTGGAGGCACTGATCTCCGCATACCTCTGGAGTTTTCAAAGGATGTGTGGCCTCCGGTCGCGATGAGGTGGGGAACTAGGTCTTTCTCTGTGGTCTTCACAGGGGATTCAGACATACTTTCATCTTGGGAGATGCAAGACGAGCCTGCATTCAAGTCACTGCATGCATATCCGGCCTAATTTCGCGTCAGGGCATTGCGGTGTCCATTCCACTTGAGGACGCAAAATCAGGGTCCCTCTCACATACCTAGAGCTGAGAGAAGCCTCCTCTTGAGGTGCTTGTGGTAAGGTGGTATTCCTCTGGAGTCGAAGCCAGGGACTAACCTCTCATCTCGAGTTGATTCTTGGTCCACGGATCTCTTTCGTGTTGCTACAGGGACCTCAGGATCCCTCTAGCCTTGAAACAGTGTTCTTGGGGTTTCTCTGGAGTGCCATCAAGGATCTCAAGGCTCCTTTCATGTGTGATGTGCAACACGGAATTGCTCTGCACGCAGTGCAGGGGAATCGGGCCTCATCTCATGGCGAGGGGGAAGTCTCATGGTTTTTCTCGAGTTGCGGCGGGAACCTGGGGTATATTCTCGAGTTATGATGGGGATGGACCTTCCACACACGTGTTTGTTCAGCGACGTCAGGACTCCTGCCTAGTTGCGAGGGACAACTCTGGATTCTCCTCGAGGCTTGGCAGGGCAATTGGGACGCCTCTCCAGCTGAGGCGGGAGACCAAGGGTTTCTTTCCACGTGCCACAGGAATCCTGGGACTCCTATCAAGTTTCACGAGAAGTCATGCATCGTCCCCTTTGGAGGCACTGATCTCCGCATACCTCTGGAGTTTTCAAAGGATGTGAGGCCTCCGGTCGCGATGAGGTGGGGAACTAGGTCTTTCTCTGTGGTCTTCACAGGGGATTCAGACATCCTTTCATCTTGGGAGATGCAAGACGAGCCTGCATTCAAGTCACTGCATGCATATCCGGCCTAATTTCGCGTCAGGGCATTGCGGTGTCCATTCCACTTGAGGACGCAAAATCAGGGTCCCTCTCACATACCTAGAGCTGAGGGAAGCCTCCTCTTGAGGTGCTTGTGGTAAGGTGGTATTCCTCTGTAGTCGAAGCCAGGGACTAACCTCTCATCTCGAGTTGATTTATGGTCCACGGAGCTCTTTCGTGTTGCTACAGTGACCTCGGGATCCCTCTAGCCTTGAAACAGTGTTCTTGGGGTTTCTCTGGAGTGCCATCAAGGAAATCAAGGCTCCTTTCATGTGTGATGTGCAACATGGAATTGCTCTGCACGCAGTGCAGGGGAATCGGGCCTCATCTCGCGGCGACGGGGAAGTCTCATGGTTTTTCTCGAGTTGCGGCGGTAACCTGGGGTATATTCTCGAGTTACGACGGGGATGGCCCTTCCACCCACGTGTTTGTTCAGCGACGTCAGGACTCCTGCCTAGTTGCGAGGGAAAACTCGGGATTCTCCTCGAGGCTTTGCAGGGCAATTGGGACGCCTCTCCAGCTGAGGCGGGAGACTAAGGGTCCCTTTCCACGTGCCACAGGAATCCTGGGACTCCTATCAAGTTTCACGAGGAGTCAGGCAACGTCTCCTTTGGAGGCACTGATCTCCGCGTACCTCTGGAATTTTCAAAGGATGTGAGGCCTCCGGTCGCCATGATGTGGGGAACTAGGTCTTTCTCTGTGGTCTCCACAGGGGATTCGGACATCCTTTCGTCTTGGGAGATGCAAGACGAGCCTGCATTCAAGTCACTGCATGCATATCCGGCCTTATTTCGAGTCAGGGCATCGCGGTCCTCATTCCACTTGAGGCCGCATACTCAGGGTCCCTCTCACATACCTAGAGCTGAGGGAAGCCTCCTCTTGAGGTGCTTGTGGTAAGGTGGTATTCCTCTGTAGTCGAAGCCAGGGACTAACCTCTCATCTCGAGTTGATTTTTGGTCCACGGAGCTCTTTCGTGTTGCTACAGTGACCTCGGGATCCCTCTAGCCTTGAAACAGTGTTCTTGGGGTTTCTCTGGAGTGCCATCAAGGAAATCAAGGCTCCTTTCATGTGTGATGTGAAACACGGAATTGCTCTGCATGCAGTGCAGGGGAATCGGGCCTCATCTCGCGGCGAGGGGGAAGTCTCATGGTTTTTCTCGAGTTGCGGCGGGAACGTGGGGTATATTCTCGAGTTACGACGGGGATGGCCCTTCCACCCACGTGTTTGTTCAGCGACGTCAGAACTCCTGCCTAGTTGCGAGGGACAACTCGGGATTCTCCTCAAGGCTTGGCAGGGCAATTGGGACGCCTCTCCAGCTGAGGCGGGAGACCAAGGGTCCCTTTCCACGTGCCACAGGAATCCTGGGACTCCTATCAAGTTTCACGAGGAGTCAGGCATCGTCTCCTTTGGAGGCACTGATCTCCGCGTACCTCTGGAGTTTTCAAAGGATGTGAGGCTTCCGGTCGCGATGAGGTGGGGAACTAGGTCTTTCTCTGTGGTCTCCACAGGGGATTCAGACATCCTTTCGTCTTGGGAGATGCAAGACGAGCCTGCATTCAAGTCACTGCAGGGATATCCAGCCTTATTTCGAGCCAGGGCATAGCGGTGTCCATTCCACTTGAGGCCGCAAAATCAGGGTCCCTCTCACATACCTAAAGCTGAGAGAAGCCTCCTCTTGAGGTGCTTGTGGTAAAGTGGTATTCCTCTGGAGTCGAAGCCAGGGACTAACCTCTCATCTCGAGTTGATTCTGGGTCCATGGAGCTCTTTTGTGTTGCTACAGTGACCTCAGGATCCCTCTAGCCTTGAAACAGTGTTCTTGGGGTTTCTCTGGAGTGCCATCAAGGAAATCAAGGCTCCTTTCTTGTGTGATGTGCAAGACGGAATTGCTCTGCAGGCAGTGCAGGGGAATCGGGCCTCATCTCGCGGCGAGGGGGAAGTCTCATGGTTTTTCTCGAGTTGCGGCGGGAACCTGGGGTATATTCTCGAGTTACGACGGGGATGGCCCTTCCACCCACGTGTTTGTTCAGCGAAGTCAGGACTCCTGCCTAGTTGCGAGGGACAACTCGGGATTCTCCTTGAGGCTTGGCAGGGCAATTGGGACGCATCTCCAGCTGAGGCGGGAGACCAAGGGTCCCTTTCCACATGCCACAGGAATCCTGGGACTCCTATCAAGTTTCACGAGGAGTCAGGCATCGTCTCCTTTGGAGGCACTGATCTCCGAGGACCTCTGGAGTTTTCAAAGGATGTGAGGCCTCCGGTCGCGATGAGGTGGGGAACTAGGTCTTTCTTTGAGGTCTCCACAGGGAATTCAGACATCCTTTCCTCTTGGGAGATGCAAGACGAGCCTGCATTCAAGTCACTGCAGGGATATCCGGCCTTATTTCGAGTCAGGGCATCGCGGTCTCCATTCCACTTGAGGCCGCAAAATCAGGGTCCCTCTCACATACCTCAAGCTGAGAGAAGCCTCCTCTTGAGGTGCTTGTGGTAACGTGGTATTCCTCTGGAGTCGAAGCCAGGGACTAACCTCTCATCTCGAGTTGATTTTTGGTCCACGGAGCTCTTTCGTGTTGCTACAGTGACCTCAGGATCCCTCAACCTTGAAACAGTGTTCTTGGGGTTTCTCTGGAGTGCCATCAAGGAAATCAAGGCTCCTTACAGGTGTGATGTGCAACACGGAATTGCTCTGCACGCAGTGCAGGGGAATCGGGCCTCATCTCGCGGCGAGGGGGAAGTCTTATGGTTTTTCTCGAGTTGCGGCGGGAACCTTGAGTATATTCTCGAGTTACGACCGGGATGGCCCTTACACCCACGTGTTTGTTCAGCGACGTCAGGACTCCTGCCTAGTTGCGAGGGACAACTCGGGATTCTCCTCGAGGCTTGGCAGGGCAATTGGGACGCCTCTCCAGCTGAGGCGGGAGACCAAGGGTCCCTTTCCACGTGCCACAGGAATCCTGGGACTCCTATCAAGTTTCACGAGGAGTCAGGCATCGTCTCCTTTGGAGGCACTGATCTCCGCGTACCTCTGGAGTTTTCAAAGGATGTGAGGCCTTTGGTCGCGATGAGGTGGGGAACTAGGTCTTTCTCTGCGGTCTCCACAGGGGATTCAGACATCCTTTCGTCTTGGGAGATGCAAGACGAGCCTGCATTCAAGTCACTGCAGGGATATCCGGCCTTATTTAGCGTCCGGGCATCACGGTGTCCATTCCACTTGAGGCCGCAAAATCAGGGTCCCTCTCACATACATAGAGCTGAGAGAAGCCTCCTCTTGAGGTGCTTCTGGTAAGGTAGTATTCCTCTGGAGTCGAAGCCAGGGACTAACCTCTCATCTCGAGTTGATTTTTGGTCCACGGAGCTCTTTCGTGTTGCTACAGTGACCTCAGGATCCCTCAAGCCTTGAAACAGTGTTCTTGGGGTTTCTCTGGAGTGCCATCAAGGAAATCAAGGCTCCTTTCATGTGTGATGTTCAACACGGAATTGCTCTGCACGCAGTGCAGGGTATCGGGCCTCGTTTTGCGGCGAGGGGGAAGTCTAATGGTTTTTCTTGACTTGCGATTGGAAGCTGGGGTATATTCTCGAGTAACGACGGGGATGGCCCTTCCACACAGGTGTTTGTTCAGCGACGTCAGACTCCTGCCTAGTTGCGAGGGACAACTCGGGATTCTCCTAGAGGCTTTGCAGGGCAATTGGGACGCCTCTCCAGCTGAGGCGGGAGACCAAGGGTCCCTTTCCACGTGCCACAGGAATCCTGGGACTCCTATCAAATTTCACGAGGAGTCAGGCATCTTCTCCTTTGGAGGCACTGATCTCCGCGTACCTCTGGAGTTTTCAAAGGATATGAGGCCTCCGGTCGCGATGAGGTGGTGAACTAGGTCTTTCTCTGTGGTCTCCACAGGGGATTCAGACATCCTTTCGTCTTGGGAGATGCAAGACGAGCCTGCATTCAAGTCACTGCAGGGATATCCGGCCTTATTTCGAGTCAGGGAATCGCGGTCTCCATTCCACTTGAGGCCGCAAACTCAGGGTCCCTCTCACATACCTAGAGCTGAGAGAAGCCTCCTCTTGAGGTGCTTGTGGTAAGGTGGTATTCCTCTGGAGTCGAAGCCATGGTCTAACCTCTCATTTCGAGTTGATTTTTGGTCCACGGAGCTCTTTCGTGTTGCTACAGTGACCTCAGGATCCCTCAACCTTGAAACAGTGTTCTTGGGGTTTCTCTGGAGTGCCATCAAGGAAATCAAGGCTCCTTTCATGTGTGATGTGCAACACGGAATTGCTCTGCACGCAGTGCAGGGGAATCGGGCCTCATCTTGCGGCGAGGGGGAAGTCTCATGGTTTTTCTCGAGTTGCGGCGGGAACCTGGGGTATATTCTCGAGTTACGACGGGGATGGCCCTTCCGCCCACATGTTTGTTCAGCGACGTCAGGACTCCTGCCTAGTTGCGAGGGACAACTCGGGATTCTCCTCGAGGCTTGGCAGGGCAATTGGGACGCCTCTCCAGCTGAGGCGGGAGACCAAGGGTCCCTTTCCACGTGCCACAGGAATTCTGGGACTCCTATCAAGTTTCACGAGGAGTCAGGCATCGTCTCCTTTGGAGGCACTGATCTCCGCGTACCTCTGGAGTTTTCAAAGGATGTGAGGCCTCCGGTCGCGATGAGGTGGGGAACTAGGTCATTCACTGTGGTCTCCACAGGGGATTCAGACATCCTTTCGTCTTGGGAGATGCAAGACGAGCCTGCATTCAAGTCACTGCAGGGATATCCGGCCTTATTTCGAGTCAGGGCATCGCGGTGTCCATTCCACTTGAGGCCGCAAACTCAGGGTCCCTCTCACATACCTAGAGCTGAGAGAAGCCTCCTCTTGAGGTGCTTGTGGTAAGGTGGTATTCCTCTGGAGTCGAAGCCAGGGACTAACCTCTCATCTCGAGTTGATTTTTGGTCCACGGAGCTCTTTCGTGTTGCTACAGTGACCTCAGGATCCCTCAACCTTGAAACAGTGTTCTTGGGGTTTCTCTGGAGTGCCATCAAGGAAATCAAGGCTCCTTTCATGTGTGATGTGCAACACGGAATTGCTCTGCACGCAGTGCAGGGGAATCGGGCCTCATCTCGGGGCGAGGGGGAAGTCTCATGGTTTTTCTCGAGTTGCGGCGGGAACCTGGAGTATATTCTCGAGTTACGACGGGGATGGCCCTTCCACCCACGTGTTTGTTCAGCGACGTCAGGACTCCTGCCTAGTTGCGAGGGACAACTCGGTATTCTCCTCGAGGCTTGGCAGGGCAATCGAGACGCCTCTCCAGCTGAGGCGGGAGACCAAGGGTCCCTTTCCACGTGCCACAGGAATCCTGGGATTCCTATCAAGTTTCACGAGGAGTCAGGCATCGTCTCCTTTGGAGGCACTGATCTCCGCGTACCTCTGGAGTTCTTAAAGGATGTCAGGCCTCCGGTCGCGATGAGGTGGGGAACTAGGTCATTCTCTGTGGTCTCCACAGGGGATTCAGACATCCTTTCGTCTTGGGAGATGCAAGACGAGCCTGCATTCAAGTCACTGCAGGGATATCCAGCCTTATTTCGAGCCAGGGCATAGCGGTGTCCATTCCACTTGAGGCCGCAAAATCAGGGTCCCTCTCACATACCTAAAGCTGAGAGAAGCCTCCTCTTGAGGTGCTTGTGGTAAGGTGGTATTCCTCTGGAGTCGAAGCCAGGGACTAACCTCTCATCTCGAGTTGATTCTGGGTCCACGGAGCTCTTTTGTGTTGCTACAGTGACCTCAGGATCCCTCTAGCCTTGTAACAGTGTTCTTGGGGTTTCTCTGGAGTGCCATCAAGGAAATCAAGGCTCCTTTCATGTGTGATGTGCAAGACGGAATTGCTCTGCAGGCAGTGCAGGGGAATCGGGCCTCATCTCGCGGCGAGGGGGAAGTCTCATGGTTTTTCTCGAGTTGCGGCGGGAACCTGGGGTATATTCTCGAGTTACGACGGGGATGGCCCTTCCACCCACGTGTTTGTTCAGCGAAGTCAGGACTCCTGCCTAGTTGCGAGGGACAACTCGGGATTCTCCGTGAGGCTTGGCAGGGCAATTGGGACGCATCTCCAGCTGAGGCGGGAGACCAAGGGTCCCTTTCCACATGCCACAGGAATCCTGGGACTCCTATCAAGTTTCACGAGGAGTCAGGCATCGTCTCCTTTGGAGGCACTGATCTCCGAGGACCTCTGGAGTTTTCAAAGGATGTGAGGCCTCCGGTCGCGATGAGGTGGGGAACTAGGTCTTTCTTTGAGGTCTCCACAGGGGATTCAGACATCCTTTCGTCTTGGGAGATGCAAGACGAGCCTGCATTCAAGTCACTGCAGGGATATCCGGCCTTATTTCGAGTCAGGGCATCGCGGTCTCCATTCCACTTGAGGCCGCAAACTCAGGGTCCCTCTCACATAGCTAGAGCTGAGAGAAGCCTCCTCTTGAGGTGCTTGTGGTAAGGTGGTATTCCTCTGGAGTCGAAGCCAGGGACTAACCTCTCATCTCGAGTTGATTTTTGGTCCACGGAGCTCTTTCGTGTTGCTACAGTGACCTCAGGATCCCTCAACCTTGAAACAGTGTTCTTGGGGTTTCTCTGGAGTGCCATCAAGGAAATCAAGGCTCCGTTCAGGTGTGATGTGCAACACGGAATTGCTCTGCACGCAGTGCAGGGGAATCGGGCCTCATCTCTTGGCGAGGGGGAAGTCTCATGGTTTTTCTCGAGTTGCGGCGGGAACCTGGAGTATATTCTCGAGTTACGACCGGGATGGCCCTTACACCCACGTGTTTGTTCAGCGACGTCAGGACTCCTGCCTAGTTGCGAGGGACAACTCGGGATTCTTCTCGAGGCTTGGCAGGGCAATTGGGACGCCTCTCCAGCTGAGGCGGGAGACCAAGGGTCCCTTTCCACGTGCCACAGGAATCCTGGGACTCCTATCAAGTTTCACGAGGAGTCAGGCATCGTCTCCTTTGGAGGCACTGATCTCCGCGTACCTCTGGAGTTTTCAAAGGATGTGAGGCCTTTGGTCGCGATGAGGTGGGGAACTAGGTCTTTCTCTGTGGTCTCCACAGGGGATTCAGATATTCTTTCGTCTTGGGAGATGCAAGACGAGCCTGCATTCAAGTCACTGCAGGGATATCCGGCCTTATTTCGAGTCAGGGCATCGCGGTCTCCATTCCACTTGAGGCCGCAAACTCAGGGTCCCTCTCACATACATAGAGCTGAGAGAAGCCTGCTCTTGAGGTGATTGTGGTAAGGTGGTATTCCTCTGGAGTTGAAGCCAGGGACTAACCTGTCATCTCGAGTTGATTTTTGGTCCACGGAGCTCTTTTGTGTTGCTACATTGATCTCAGGATCCCTCTAGCCTTGAAACAGTGTTCTTGGGGTTTCTCTGGAGTGCCATCAAGGAAATCAAGGCTCCTTTCATGTGTGATGTGCAACACGGAATTGCTCTGCACGCAGTGCAGGGGAATCGGGCCTCATCTCGCGGCGAGGGGGAAGTCTCATGGTTTATCTCGAGTTGCGGCGGGAACCTGCGGTATATTCTCGAGTTAAGACGGGGATGGCCCTTCCACACACGTGTTAGTTCAGTGAAGTCAGGACTCCTGCCTATTTGCGAGGGACGACTCGGGATTCTCCTCGAGGCTTGGCAGGGCAATTGGGACGCCTCTCCAGCTGAGGCGGGAGACCAAGGGTCCCTTTCCACGTGCCACAGGAATCCTGGGACTCCTATCAAGTTTCACGAGGAGTCAGGCATCGTCTCCTTTGGAGGCACTGATCTCCGCGTACCTCTGGAGTTTTCAAAGGATGTGAGGCCTCCGGTCGCGATGAGGTGGGGAACTAGGTCTTTCTCTGTGGTCTCCACAGGGGATTCAGACATCCTTTCGTCTTGGGAGATGCAAGACGAGCCAGCATTCAAGTCACTGCAGGGATATCCGGCCTTATTTCGAGTCAGGGCATCGCGGTGTCCATTCCACTTGAGGCCGCAAAGTCAGGGTCCCTCTCACATAGCTAGAGCTGAGAGCAGCCTCCGCTTGAGGTGCTTGTGGTAAGGTGGTATTCCTCTGGAGTCGAAGCCAGGGACTAACCTCTCATCTCGAGTTGATTTTTGGTCCACGGAGCTCTTTCGTGTTGCTACAGTGACCTCGGGATCCCTCTAGCCTTGAAACAGTGTTCTTGGGGTTTCTCTGGAGTGCCATCAAGGAAATCAAGGCTCCTTTCATGTGTGATGTGCAACACGGAATTGCTCTGCACGCAGTGCAGGGGAATCGGCCCTCATCTCGCGGCGAGGGGGAAGTCTCATGGTTTTTCTCGAGTTGCGGCGGGAACCTGGGGTATATTCTCGAGTTACGACGGGGATGGCCCTTCCACCCACGTGTTTGTTCAGCGAACTCAGGACTCCTGCCCAGTTGCGAGGGACAACTCGGGATTCTCCTTGAGGCTTGGCAGGGCAATTGGGAAGCCTCTCCAGGTGAGGCGGGAGACCAAGGGTCCCTTTCCACGTGCCACAGGAATCCTGGGACTCCTATCAAGTTTCACGAGGAGTCAGGCCTCGTCTCCTTTGGAGGAACTGATCTCCGCATACCTCTGGAGTTTTCAAAGGATGTGAGGCCTCCGGTCGCGATGAGGTGGGGAACTAGGTCTTCTTCTGTGGTCTCCACAGGGGATTCAGACATCCTTTCGTCTTGAGAAATGCAAGACGAGCCTGCATTCAAGTCACTGCAGGGATATCCGGCCTTATTTCGAGTCAGGGCATCGCGGTTTCCATTCCACTTGAGGCCGCAAACTCAGGGTCCCTCTCACATACCTAGAGCTCAGAGAAGCCTCCTGTTGAGGTGCTTGTGGTAAGGTGGTATTCCTCTGGAGTCGAAGCCAGGGACTAACCTCTCATCTCGAGTTGATTTTTGGTCCACGGAGCTCTTTTGTGTTGCTACAGTGACCTCAGGATCCCTCTAGCCTTGAAACAGTGTTCTTGGGGTTTCTCTGGAGTGCCATCAAGGAAATCAAGGCTCCTTTCATGTTTGATGTGCAACACGGAATTGCTCTGCATGCCGTGCAGGGGAATCTGGCCTCATCTCGCGGCGAGGAGGAAGTCTCATGGTTTTTCTCGAGTTGCGGCGGGAATCTGGGGTATATTCTC
This sequence comes from Cervus elaphus, assembly GCF_910594005.1. NCBI lineage: Eukaryota > Metazoa > Chordata > Mammalia > Artiodactyla > Cervidae > Cervus > Cervus elaphus. Next base: position 1,443,506 of record NC_057838.1, read on the forward strand.
GAGTTACGACGGGGATGGCCCTTCCACTCACGTGTTTGTTCAACAAAGTCAGGACTCCTGCCTAGTTGCGAGGGACAACTCGGGATTCTCTTCGAGGCTTGGCAGGGCAATTCGGACGCCTCTCCAGCTGAGGCGGGAGACCAAGGGTCCCTTTCCACGTGCCACAGGAATCCTGGGACTCCTATCAAGTTTCACGAGGAGACAGGCATCGTCTGCTTAGGAGGCACTGATCTCCGCGTACCTCTGGAGTTTTCAAAGGATGTGAGGCCTCCGGTGGCCATGAGGTGGGGAACTAGGTCTTTCTCTGTGGTCTCCACAGGGGATTCAGACATCCTTTCGTCTTGGGAGATGCAAGACGAGCCTGCATTCAAGTCACTGCAGGGATATCCGGCCTTATTTCGAGTCAGGGCATCGCAGTCTCCATTACACTTGAGGCCGCAAACTCAGGGTCCCTCTCACATACCTAGAGCTGAGAGAAGCCTCCTCTTGAGGTGCTTGTGGTAAGGTGGTATTCCTCTGGAGTCGAAGCAAGGGACTAACCTCTCATCTCGAGTTGATTCTTGGTCCACGGATCTCTTTCGTGTTGCTACAGGGACCTCAGGATCCCTCTAGCCTTGAAACAGTGTTCTTGGGGTTTCTCTGGAGTGCCATCAAGGATATCAAGGCTCCTTTCATGTGTGATGTGCAACACGGAATTGCTCTGCACGCAGTGCAGGGGAATCGGGCCTCATCTCATGGCGAGGGGGAAGTCTCATGGTTTTTCTCGAGTTGCGGCGGGAACCTGGGGTATATTCTCGAGTTATGATGGGGATGGCCCTTCCACCCACGTGTTTGTTCAGCGACGTCAGGACTCCTGCCTAGTTGCGAGGGACAACTCTGGATTCTCCTCGAGGCTTGGCAGGGCAATTGGGACGCCTCTCCAGCTGAGGCGGGAGACCAAGGGTCCCTTTCCACGTGCCACAGGAATCCTGGGACTCCTATCAAGTTTCACGAGAAGTCATGCATCGTCCCCTTTGGAGGCACTGATCTCCGCATACCTCTGGAGTTTTCAAAGGATGTGTGGCCTCCGGTCGCGATGAGGTGGGGAACTAGGTCTTTCTCTGTGGTCTTCACAGGGGATTCAGACATCCTTTCATCTTGGGAGATGCAAGACGAGCCTGCATTCAAGTCACTGCATGCATATCCGGCCTAATTTCGCGTCAGGGCATTGCGGTGTCCATTCCACTTGAGGACGCAAAATCAGGGTCCCTCTCACATACCTAGAGCTGAGAGAAGCCTCCTCTTGAGGTGCTTGTGGTAAGGTGGTATTCCTCTGGAGTCGAAGCCAGGGACTAACCTCTCATCTCGAGTTGATTCTTGGTCCACGGATCTCTTTCGTGTTGCTACAGGGACCTCAGGATCCCTCTAGCCTTGAAACAGTGTTCTTGGGGTTTCTCTGGAGTGCCATCAAGGATCTCAAGGCTCCTTTCATGTGTGATGTGCAACACGGAATTGCTCTGCACGCAGTGCAGGGGAATCGGGCCTCATCTCATGGCGAGGGGGAAGTCTCATGGTTTTTCTCGAGTTGCGGCGGGAACCTGGGGTATATTCTCGAGTTATGATGGGGATGGACCTTCCACACACGTGTTTGTTCAGCGACGTCAGGACTCCTGCCTAGTTGCGAGGGACAACTCTGGATTCTCCTCGAGGCTTGGCAGGGCAATTGGGACGCCTCTCCAGCTGAGGCGGGAGACCAAGGGTTTCTTTCTACGTGCCACAGGAATCCTGGGACTCCTATCAAGTTTCACGAGAAGTCATGCATCGTCCCCTTTGGAGGCACTGATCTCCGCATACCTCTGGAGTTTTCAAAGGATGTGAGGCCTCCGGTCGCGATGAGGTGGGGAACTAGGTCTTTCTCTGTGGTCTTCACAGGGGATTCAGACATCCTTTCATCTTGGGAGATGCAAGACGAGCCTGCATTCAAGTCACTGCATGCATATCCGGCCTAATTTCGCGTCAGGGCATTGCGGTGTCCATTCCACTTGAGGACGCAAAATCAGGGTCCCTCTCACATACCTAGAGCTGAGGGAAGCCTCCTCTTGAGGTGCTTGTGGTAAGGTGGTATTCCTCTGTAGTCGAAGCCAGGGACTAACCTCTCATCTCGAGTTGATTTATGGTCCACGGAGCTCTTTCGTGTTGCTACAGTGACCTCGGGATCCCTCTAGCCTTGAAACAGTGTTCTTGGGGTTTCTCTGGAGTGCCATCAAGGAAATCAAGGCTCCTTTCATGTGTGATGTGCAACATGGAATTGCTCTGCACGCAGTGCAGGGGAATCGGGCCTCATCTCGCGGCGACGGGGAAGTCTCATGGTTTTTCTCGAGTTGCGGCGGTAACCTGGGGTATATTCTCGAGTTACGACGGGGATGGCCCTTCCACCCACGTGTTTGTTCAGCGACGTCAGGACTCCTGCCTAGTTGCGAGGGAAAACTCGGGATTCTCCTCGAGGCTTTGCAGGGCAATTGGGACGCCTCTCCAGCTGAGGCGGGAGACTAAGGGTCCCTTTCCACGTGCCACAGGAATCCTGGGACTCCTATCAAGTTTCACGAGGAGTCAGGCAACGTCTCCTTTGGAGGCACTGATCTCCGCGTACCTCTGGAATTTTCAAAGGATGTGAGGCCTCCGGTCGCCATGATGTGGGGAACTAGGTCTTTCTCTGTGGTCTCCACAGGGGATTCGGACATCCTTTCGTCTTGGGAGATGCAAGACGAGCCTGCATTCAAGTCACTGCATGCATATCCGGCCTTATTTCGAGTCAGGGCATCGCGGTCCTCATTCCACTTGAGGCCGCATACTCAGGGTCCCTCTCACATACCTAGAGCTGAGGGAAGCCTCCTCTTGAGGTGCTTGTGGTAAGGTGGTATTCCTCTGTCGTCGAAGCCAGGGACTAACCTCTCATCTCGAGTTGATTTTTGGTCCACGGAGCTCTTTCGTGTTGCTACAGTGACCTCGGGATCCCTCTAGCCTTGAAACAGTGTTCTTGGGGTTTCTCTGGAGTGCCATCAAGGAAATCAAGGCTCCTTTCATGTGTGATGTGCAACACGGAATTGCTCTGCATGCAGTGCAGGGGAATCGGGCCTCATCTCGCGGCGAGGGGGAAGTCTCATGGTTTTTCTCGAGTTGCGGCGGGAACGTGGGGTATATTCTCGAGTTACGACGGGGATGGCCCTTCCACCCACGTGTTTGTTCAGCGACGTCAGAACTCCTGCCTAGTTGCGAGGGACAACTCGGGATTCTCCTCGAGGCTTGGCAGGGCAATTGGGACGCCTCTCCAGCTGAGGCGGGAGACCAAGGGTCCCTTTCCACGTGCCACAGGAATCCTGGGACTCCTATCAAGTTTCACGAGGAGTCAGGCATCGTCTCCTTTGGAGGCACTGATCTCCGCGTACCTCTGGAGTTTTCAAAGGATGTGAGGCCTCCGGTCGCGATGAGGTGGGGAACTAGGTCTTTCTCTGTGGTCTCCACAGGGGATTCAGACATCCTTTCGTCTTGGGAGATGCAAGACGAGCCTGCATTCAAGTCACTGCAGGGATATCCAGCCTTATTTCGAGCCAGGGCATAGCGGTGTCCATTCCACTTGAGGCTGCAAAATCAGGGTCCCTCTCACATACCTAAAGCTGAGAGAAGCCTCCTCTTGAGGTGCTTGTGGTAAAGTGGTATTCCTCTGGAGTCGAAGCCAGGGACTAACCTCTCATCTCGAGTTGATTCTGGGTCCACGGAGCTCTTTTGTGTTGCTACAGTGACCTCAGGATCCCTCTAGCCTTGAAACAGTGTTCTTGGGGTTTCTCTGGAGTGCCATCAAGGAAATCAAGGCTCCTTTCTTGTGTGATGTGCAAGACGGAATTGCTCTGCAGGCAGTGCAGGGGAATCGGGCCTCATCTCGCGGCGAGGGGGAAGTCTCATGGTTTTTCTCGAGTTGCGGCGGGAACCTGGGGTATATTCTCGAGTTACGACGGGGATGGCCCTTCCACCCACGTGTTTGTTCAGCGAAGTCAGGACTCCTGCCTAGTTGCGAGGGACAACTCGGGATTCTCCTTGAGGCTTGGCAGGGCAATTGGGACGCATCTCCAGCTGAGGCGGGAGACCAAGGGTCCCTTTCCACATGCCACAGGAATCCTGGGACTCCTATCAAGTTTCACGAGGAGTCAGGCATCGTCTCCTTTGGAGGCACTGATCTCCGAGGACCTCTGGAGTTTTCAAAGGATGTGAGGCCTCCGGTCGCGATGAGGTGGGGAACTAGGTCTTTCTTTGAGGTCTCCACAGGGAATTCAGACATCCTTTCGTCTTGGGAGATGCAAGACGAGCCTGCATTCAAGTCACTGCAGGGATATCCGGCCTTATTTCGAGTCAGGGCATCGCGGTCTCCATTCCACTTGAGGCCGCAAAATCAGGGTCCCTCTCACATACCTCAAGCTGAGAGAAGCCTCCTCTTGAGGTGCTTGTGGTAACGTGGTATTCCTCTGGAGTCGAAGCCAGGAACTAACCTCTCATCTCGAGTTGATTTTTGGTCCACGGAGCTCTTTCGTGTTGCTACAGTGACCTCAGGATCCCTCAACCTTGAAACAGTGTTCTTGGGGTTTCTCTGGAGTGCCATCAAGGAAATCAAGGCTCCTTACAGGTGTGATGTGCAACACGGAATTGCTCTGCACGCAGTGCAGGGGAATCGGGCCTCATCTCGCGGCGAGGGGGAAGTCTTATGGTTTTTCTCGAGTTGCGGCGGGAACCTTGAGTATATTCTCGAGTTACGACCGGGATGGCCCTTACACCCACGTGTTTGTTCAGCGACGTCAGGACTCCTGCCTAGTTGCGAGGGACAACTCGGGATTCTCCTCGAGGCTTGGCAGGGCAATTGGGACGCCTCTCCAGCTGAGGCGGGAGACCAAGGGTCCCTTTCCACGTGCCACAGGAATCCTGGGACTCCTATCAAGTTTCACGAGGAGTCAGGCATCGTCTCCTTTGGAGGCACTGATCTCCGCGTACCTCTGGAGTTTTCAAAGGATGTGAGGCCTTTGGTCGCGATGAGGTGGGGAACTAGGTCTTTCTCTGCGGTCTCCACAGGGGATTCAGACATCCTTTCGTCTTGGGAGATGCAAGACGAGCCTGCATTCAAGTCACTGCAGGGATATCCGGCCTTATTTAGCGTCCGGGCATCCCGGTGTCCATTCCACTTGAGGCCGCAAAATCAGGGTCCCTCTCACATACATAGAGCTGAGAGAAGCCTCCTCTTGAGGTGCTTGTGGTAAGGTAGTATTCCTCTGGAGTCGAAGCCAGGAACTAACCTCTCATCTCGAGTTGATTTTTGGTCCACGGAGCTCTTTCGTGTTGCTACAGTGACCTCAGGATCCCTCAAGCCTTGAAACAGTGTTCTTGGGGTTTCTCTGGAGTGCCATCAAGGAAATCAAGGCTCCTTTCATGTGTGATGTGCAACACGGAATTGCTCTGCACGTAGTGCAGGGTATCGGGCCTCGTTTTGCGGCGAGGGGGAAGTCTAATGGTTTTTCTTGACTTGCGATTGGAAGCTGGGGTATATTCTCGAGTAACGACGGGGATGGCCCTTCCACACAGGTGTTTGTTCAGCGACGTCAGACTCCTGCCTAGTTGCGAGGGACAACTCGGGATTCTCCTAGAGGCTTTGCAGGGCAATTGGGACGCCTCTCCAGCTGAGGCGGGAGACCAAGGGTCCCTTTCCACGTGCCACAGGAATCCTGGGACTCCTATCAAATTTCACGAGGAGTCAGGCATCTTCTCCTTTGGAGGCACTGATCTCCGCGTACCTCTGGAGTTTTCAAAGGATATGAGGCCTCCGGTCGCGATGAGGTGGTGAACTAGGTCTTTCTCTGTGGTCTCCACAGGGGATTCAGACATCCTTTCGTCTTGGGAGATGCAAGACGAGCCTGCATTCAAGTCACTGCAGGGATATCCGGCCTTATTTCGAGTCAGGGAATCGCGGTCTCCATTCCACTTGAGGCCGCAAACTCAGGGTCCCTCTCACATACCTAGAGCTGAGAGAAGCCTCCTCTTGAGGTGCTTGTGGTAAGGTGGTATTCCTCTGGAGTCGAAGCCAGGGTCTAACCTCTCATTTCGAGTTGATTTTTGGTCCACGGAGCTCTTTCGTGTTGCTACAGTGACCTCAGGATCCCTCAACCTTGAAACAGTGTTCTTGGGGTTTCTCTGGAGTGCCATCGAGGAAATCAAGGCTCCTTTCATGTGTGATGTGCAACACGGAATTGCTCTGCACGCAGTGCAGGGGAATCGGGCCTCATCTCGCGGCGAGGGGGAAGTCTCATGGTTTTTCTCGAGTTGCGGCGGGAACCTGGGGTATATTCTCGAGTTACGACGGGGATGGCCCTTCCGCCCACATGTTTGTTCAGCGACGTCAGGACTCCTGCCTAGTTGCGAGGGACAACTCGGGATTCTCCTCGAGGCTTGGCAGGGCAATTGGGACGCCTCTCCAGCTGAGGCGGGAGACCAAGGGTCCCTTTCCACGTGCCACAGGAATCCTGGGACTCCTATCAAGTTTCACGAGGAGTCAGGCATCGTCTCCTTTGGAGGCACTGATCTCCGCGTACCTCTGGAGTTTTCAAAGGATGTGAGGCCTCCGGTCGCGATGAGGTGGGGAACTAGGTCTTTCTCTGTGGTCTCCACAGGGGATTCAGACATCCTTTCGTCTTGGGAGATGCAAGACGAGCCTGCATTCAAGTCACTGCAGGGATATCCGGCCTTATTTCGAGTCAGGGCATCGCGGTGTCCATTCCACTTGAGGCCGCAAAGTCAGGGTCCCTCTCACATAGCTAGAGCTGAGAGCAGCCTCCGCTTGAGGTGCTTGTGGTAAGGTGGTATTCCTCTGGAGTCGAAGCCAGGGACTAACCTCTCATCTCGAGTTGATTTTTGGTCCACGGAGCTCTTTCGTGTTGCTACAGTGACCTCGGGATCCCTCTAGCCTTGAAACAGTGTTCTTGGGGTTTCTCTGGAGTGCCATTAAGGAAATCAAGGCTCCTTTCATGTGTGATGTGCAACACGGAATTGCTCTGCACGCAGTGCAGGGGAATCGGCCCTCATCTCGCGGCGAGGGGGAAGTCTCATGGTTTTTCTCGAGTTGCGGCGGGAACCTGGGGTATATTCTCGAGTTACGACGGGGATGGCCCTTCCACCCACGTGTTTGTTCAGCGAACTCAGGACTCCTGCCCAGTTGCGAGGGACAACTCGGGATTCTCCTTGAGGCTTGGCAGGGCAATTGGGAAGCCTCTCCAGGTGAGGCGGGAGACCAAGGGTCCCTTTCCACGTGCCACAGGAATCCTGGGACTCCTATCAAGTTTCACGAGGAGTCAGGCCTCGTCTCCTTTGGAGGAACTGATCTCCGCATACCTCTGGAGTTTTCAAAGGATGTGAGGCCTCCGGTCGCGATGAGGTGGGGAACTAGGTCTTCTTCTTTGGTCTCCACAGGGGATTCAGACATCCTTTCGTCTTGAGAAATGCAAGACGAGCCTGCATTCAAGTCACTGCAGGGATATCCGGCCTAATTTCGAGTCAGGGCATCGCGGTTTCCATTCCACTTGAGGCCGCAAACTCAGGGTCCCTCTCACATACCTAGAGCTCAGAGAAGCCTCCTGTTGAGGTGCTTGTGGTAAGGTGGTATTCCTCTGGAGTCGAAGCCAGGGAATAACCTCTCATCTCGAGTTGATTTTTGGTCCACGGAGCTCTTTTGTGTTGCTACAGTGACCTCAGGATCCCTCTAGCCTTGAAACAGTGTTCTTGGGGTTTCTCTGGAGTGCCATCAAGGAAATCAAGGCTCCTTTCATGTTTGATGTGCAACACGGAATTGCTCTGCATGCCGTGCAGGGGAATCTGGCCTCATCTCGCGGCGAGGAGGAAGTCTCATGGTTTTTCTCGAGTTGCGGCGGGAATCTGGGGTATATTCTCGAGTTACGACGGGGATGGCCCTTCCACTCACGTGTTTGTTCAACAAAGTCAGGACTCCTGCCTAGTTGCGAGGGACAACTCGGGATTCTCTTCGAGGCTTGGCAGGGCAATTCGGACGCCTCTCCAGCTGAGGCGGGAGACCAAGGGTCCCTTTCCACGTGCCACAGGAATCCTGGGACTCCTATCAAGTTTCACGAGGAGACAGGCATCGTCTGCTTAGGAGGCACTGATCTCCGCGTACCTCTGGAGTTTTCAAAGGATGTGAGGCCTCCGGTGGCCATGAGGTGGGGAACTAGGTCTTTCTCTGTGGTCTCCACAGGGGATTCAGACATCCTTTCGTCTTGGGAGATGCAAGACGAGCCTGCATTCAAGTCACTGCAGGGATATCCGGCCTTATTTCGAGTCAGGGCATCGCAGTCTCCATTACACTTGAGGCCGCAAACTCAGGGTCCCTCTCACATACCTAGAGCTGAGAGAAGCCTCCTCTTGAGGTGCTTGTGGTAAGGTGGTATTCCTCTGGAGTCGAAGCAAGGGACTAACCTCTCATCTCGAGTTGATTCTTGGTCCACGGATCTCTTTCGTGTTGCTACAGGGACCTCAGGATCCCTCTAGCCTTGAAACAGTGTTCTTGGGGTTTCTCTGGAGTGCCATCAAGGATATCAAGGCTCCTTTCATGTGTGATGTGCAACACGGAATTGCTCTGCACGCAGTGCAGGGGAATCGGGCCTCATCTCATGGCGAGGGGGAAGTCTCATGGTTTTTCTCGAGTTGCGGCGGGAACCTGGGGTATATTCTCGAGTTATGATGGGGATGGCCCTTCCACCCACGTGTTTGTTCAGCGACGTCAGGACTCCTGCCTAGTTGCGAGGGACAACTCTGGATTCTCCTCGAGGCTTGGCAGGGCAATTGGGACGCCTCTCCAGCTGAGGCGGGAGACCAAGGGTCCCTTTCCACGTGCCACAGGAATCCTGGGACTCCTATCAAGTTTCACGAGAAGTCATGCATCGTCCCCTTTGGAGGCACTGATCTCCGCATACCTCTGGAGTTTTCAAAGGATGTGTGGCCTCCGGTCGCGATGAGGTGGGGAACTAGGTCTTTCTCTGTGGTCTTCACAGGGGATTCAGACATCCTTTCATCTTGGGAGATGCAAGACGAGCCTGCATTCAAGTCACTGCATGCATATCCGGCCTAATTTCGCGTCAGGGCATTGCGGTGTCCATTCCACTTGAGGACGCAAAATCAGGGTCCCTCTCACATACCTAGAGCTGAGAGAAGCCTCCTCTTGAGGTGCTTGTGGTAAGGTGGTATTCCTCTGGAGTCGAAGCCAGGGACTAACCTCTCATCTCGAGTTGATTCTTGGTCCACGGATCTCTTTCGTGTTGCTACAGGGACCTCAGGATCCCTCTAGCCTTGAAACAGTGTTCTTGGGGTTTCTCTGGAGTGCCATCAAGGATCTCAAGGCTCCTTTCATGTGTGATGTGCAACACGGAATTGCTCTGCACGCAGTGCAGGGGAATCGGGCCTCATCTCATGGCGAGGGGGAAGTCTCATGGTTTTTCTCGAGTTGCGGCGGGAACCTGGGGTATATTCTCGAGTTACGACGGGGATGGACCTTCCACACACGTGTTTGTTCAGCGACGTCAGGACTCCTGCCTAGTTGCGAGGGACAACTCTGGATTCTCCTCGAGGCTTGGCAGGGCAATTGGGACGCCTCTCCAGCTGAGGCGGGAGACCAAGGGTTTCTTTCCACGTGCCACAGGAATCCTGGGACTCCTATCAAGTTTCACGAGAAGTCATGCATCGTCCCCTTTGGAGGCACTGATCTCCGCATACCTCTGGAGTTTTCAAAGGATGTGAGGCCTCCGGTCGCGATGAGGTGGGGAACTAGGTCTTTCTCTGTGGTCTTCACAGGGGATTCAGACATCCTTTCATCTTGGGAGATGCAAGACGAGCCTGCATTCAAGTCACTGCATGCATATCCGGCCTAATTTCGCGTCAGGGCATTGCGGTGTCCATTCCACTTGAGGACGCAAAATCAGGGTCCCTCTCACATACCTAGAGCTGAGGGAAGCCTCCTCTTGAGGTGCTTGTGGTAAGGTGGTATTCCTCTGTAGTCGAAGCCAGGGACTAACCTCTCATCTCGAGTTGATTTATGGTCCACGGAGCTCTTTCGTGTTGCTACAGTGACCTCGGGATCCCTCTAGCCTTGAAACAGTGTTCTTGGGGTTTCTCTGGAGTGCCATCAAGGAAATCAAGGCTCCTTTCATGTGTGATGTGCAACATGGAATTGCTCTGCACGCAGTGCAGGGGAATCGGGCCTCATCTCGCGGCGACGGGGAAGTCTCATGGTTTTTCTCGAGTTGCGGCGGTAACCTGGGGTATATTCTCGAGTTACGACGGGGATGGCCCTTCCACCCACGTGTTTGTTCAGCGACGTCAGGACTCCTGCCTAGTTGCGAGGGAAAACTCGGGATTCTCCTCGAGGCTTTGCAGGGCAATTGGGACGCCTCTCCAGCTGAGGCGGGAGACTAAGGGTCCCTTTCCACGTGCCACAGGAATCCTGGGACTCCTATCAAGTTTCACGAGGAGTCAGGCAACGTCTCCTTTGGAGGCACTGATCTCCGCGTACCTCTGGAATTTTCAAAGGATGTGAGGCCTCCGGTCGCCATGATGTGGGGAACTAGGTCTTTCTCTGTGGTCTCCACAGGGGATTCGGACATCCTTTCGTCTTGGGAGATGCAAGACGAGCCTGCATTCAAGTCACTGCATGCATATCCGGCCTTATTTCGAGTCAGGGCATCGCGGTCCTCATTCCACTTGAGGCCGCATACTCAGGGTCCCTCTCACATACCTAGAGCTGAGGGAAGCCTCCTCTTGAGGTGCTTGTGGTAAGGTGGTATTCCTCTGTAGTCGAAGCCAGGGACTAACCTCTCATCTCGAGTTGATTTTTGGTCCACGGAGCTCTTTCGTGTTGCTACAGTGACCTCGGGATCCCTCTAGCCTTGAAACAGTGTTCTTGGGGTTTCTCTGGAGTGCCATCAAGGAAATCAAGGCTCCTTTCATGTGTGATGTGAAACACGGAATTGCTCTGCATGCAGTGCAGGGGAATCGGGCCTCATCTCGCGGCGAGGGGGAAGTCTCATGGTTTTTCTCGAGTTGCGGCGGGAACGTGGGGTATATTCTCGAGTTACGACGGGGATGGCCCTTCCACCCACGTGTTTGTTCAGCGACGTCAGGACTCCTGCCTAGTTGCGAGGGACAACTCGGGATTCTCCTCGAGGCTTGGCAGGGCAATTGGGACGCCTCTCCAGCTGAGGCGGGAGACCAAGGGTCCCTTTCCACGTGCCACAGGAATCCTGGGACTCCTATCAAGTTTCACGAGGAGTCAGGCATCGTCTCCTTTGGAGGCACTGATCTCCGCGTACCTCTGGAGTTTTCAAAGGATGTGAGGCCTCCGGTCGCGATGAGGTGGGGAACTAGGTCTTTCTCTGTGGTCTCCACAGGGGATTCAGACATCCTTTCGTCTTGGGAGATGCAAGACGAGCCTGCATTCAAGTCACTGCAGGGATATCCAGCCTTATTTCGAGCCAGGGCATAGCGGTGTCCATTCCACTTGAGGCCGCAAAATCAGGGTCCCTCTCACATACCTAAAGCTGAGAGAAGCCTCCTCTTGAGGTGCTTGTGGTAAAGTGGTATTCCTCTGGAGTCGAAGCCAGGGACTAACCTCTCATCTCGAGTTGATTCTGGGTCCACGGAGCTCTTTTGTGTTGCTACAGTGACCTCAGGATCCCTCTAGCCTTGAAACAGTGTTCTTGGGGTTTCTCTGGAGTGCCATCAAGGAAATCAAGGCTCCTTTCTTGTGTGATGTGCAAGACGGAATTGCTCTGCAGGCAGTGCAGGGGAATCGGGCCTCATCTCGCGGCGAGGGGGAAGTCTCATGGTTTTTCTCGAGTTGCGGCGGGAACCTGGGGTATATTCTCGAGTTACGACGGGGATGGCCCTTCCACCCACGTGTTTGTTCAGCGAAGTCAGGACTCCTGCCTAGTTGCGAGGGACAACTCGGGATTCTCCTTGAGGCTTGGCAGGGCAATTGGGACGCATCTCCAGCTGAGGCGGGAGACCAAGGGTCCCTTTCCACATGCCACAGGAATCCTGGGACTCCTATCAAGTTTCACGAGGAGTCATGCATCGTCTCCTTTGGAGGCACTGATCTCCGAGGACCTCTGGAGTTTTCAAAGGATGTGAGGCCTCCGGTCGCGATGAGGTGGGGAACTAGGTCTTTCTTTGAGGTCTCCACAGGGAATTCAGACATCCTTTCGTCTTGGGAGATGCAAGACGAGCCTGCATTCAAGTCACTGCAGGGATATCCGGCCTTATTTCGAGTCAGGGCATCGCGGTCTCCATTCCACTTGAGGCCGCAAAATCAGGGTCCCTCTCACATACCTCAAGCTGAGAGAAGCCTCCTCTTGAGGTGCTTGTGGTAACGTGGTATTCCTCTGGAGTCGAAGCCAGGGACTAACCTCTCATCTCGAGTTGATTTTTGGTCCACGGAGCTCTTTCGTGTTGCTACAGTGACCTCAGGATCCCTCAACCTTGAAACAGTGTTCTTGGGGTTTCTCTGGAGTGCCATCAAGGAAATCAAGGCTCCTTACAGGTGTGATGTGCAACACGGAATTGCTCTGCACGCAGTGCAGGGGAATCGGGCCTCATCTCGCGGCGAGGGGGAAGTCTTATGGTTTTTCTCGAGTTGCGGCGGGAACCTTGAGTATATTCTCGAGTTACGACCGGGATGGCCCTTACACCCACGTGTTTGTTCAGCGACGTCAGGACTCCTGCCTAGTTGCGAGGGACAACTCGGGATTCTCCTCGAGGCTTGGCAGGGCAATTGGGACGCCTCTCCAGCTGAGGCGGGAGACCAAGGGTCCCTTTCCACGTGCCACAGGAATCCTGGGACTCCTATCAAGTTTCACGAGGAGTCAGGCATCGTCTCCTTTGGAGGCACTGATCTCCGCGTACCTCTGGAGTTTTCAAAGGATGTGAGGCCTTTGGTCGCGATGAGGTGGGGAACTAGGTCTTTCTCTGTGGTCTCCACAGGGGATTCAGATATTCTTTCGTCTTGGGAGATGCAAGACGAGCCTGCATTCAAGTCACTGCAGGGATATCCGGCCATATTTCGAGTCAGGGCATCGCGGTCTCCATTCCACTTGAGGCCGCAAACTCAGGGTCCCTCTCACATACATAGAGCTGAGAGAAGCCTGCTCTTGAGGTGCTTGTGGTAAGGTGGTATTCCTCTGGAGTTGAAGCCAGGGACTAACCTGTCATCTCGAGTTGATTTTTGGTCCACGGAGCTCTTTTGTGTTGCTACATTGATCTCAGGATCCCTCTAGCCTTGAAACAGTGTTCTTGGTGTTTCTCTGGAGTGCCATCAAGGAAATCAAGGCTCCTTTCATGTGTGATGTGAAACACGGAATTGCTCTGCACGCAGTGCAGGGGAATCGGGCCTCATCTCGTGGCGAGGGGGAAGTCTCATGGTTTATCTCGAGTTGCGGCGGGAACCTGCGGTATATTCTCGAGTTAAGACGGGGATGGCCCTTCCACACACGTGTTAGTTCAGTGAAGTCAGGACTCCTGCCTATTTGCGAGGGACGACTCGGGATTCTCCTCGAGGCTTGGCAGGGCAATTGGGACGCCTCTCCAGCTGAGGCGGGAGACCAAGGGTCCCTTTCCACGTGCCACAGGAATCCTGGGACTCCTATCAAGTTTCACGAGGAGTCAGGCCTCGTCTCCTTTGGAGGAACTGATCTCCGCATACCTCTGGAGTTTTCAAAGGATGTGAGGCCTCCGGTCGCGATGAGGTGGGGAACTAGGTCTTCTTCTGTGGTCTCCACAGGGGATTCAGACATCCTTTCGTCGTGAGAAATGCAAGACGAGCCTGCATTCAAGTCACTGCAGGGATATCCGGCCTTATTTCGAGTCAGGGCATCGCGGTTTCCATTCCACTTGAGGCCGCAAACTCCGGGTCCCTCTCACATACCTAGAGCTCAGAGAAGCCTCCTGTTGAGGTGCTTGTGGTAAGGTGGTATTCCTCTGGAGTCGAAGCCAGGGACTAACCTCTCATCTCGAGTTGATTTTTGGTCCACGGAGCTCTTTTGTGTTGCTACAGTGACCTCAGGATCCCTCTAGCCTTGAAACAGTGTTCTTGGGGTTTCTCTGGAGTGCCATCAAGGAAATCAAGGCTCCTTTCATGTTTGATGTGCAACACGGAATTGCTCTGCATGCCGTGCAGGGGAATCTGGCCTCATCTCGCGGCGAGGAGGAAGTCTCATGGTTTTTCTCGAGTTGCGGCGGGAATCTGGGGTATATTCTCGAGTTACGACGGGGATGGCCCTTCCACTCACGTGTTTGTTCAACAAAGTCAGGACTCCTGCCTAGTTGCGAGGGACAACTCGGGATTCTCTTCGAGGCTTGGCAGGGCAATTCGGACGCCTCTCCAGCTGAAGCGGGAGACCAAGGGTCCCTTTCCACGTGCCACAGGAATCCTGGGACTCCTATCAAGTTTCACGAGGAGACAGGCATCGTCTGCTTAGGAGGCACTGATCTCCGCGTACCTCTGGAGTTTTCAAAGGATGTGAGGCCTCCGGTGGCCATGAGGTGGGGAACTAGGTCTTTCTCTGTGGTCTCCACAGGGGATTCAGACATCCTTTCGTCTTGGGAGATGCAAGACGAGCCTGCATTCAAGTCACTGCAGGGATATCCGGCCTTATTTCGAGTCAGGGCATCGCAGTCTCCATTACACTTGAGGCCGCAAACTCAGGGTCCCTCTCACATACCTAGAGCTGAGAGAAGCCTCCTCTTGAGGTGCTTGTGGTAAGGTGGTATTCCTCTGGAGTCGAAGCAAGGGACTAACCTCTCATCTCGAGTTGATTCTTGGTCCACGGATCTCTTTCGTGTTACTACAGGGACCTCAGGATTCCTCTAGCCTTGAAACAGTGTTCTTGGGGTTTCTCTGGAGTGCCATCAAGGATATCAAGGCTCCTTTCATGTGTGATGTGCAACACGGAATTGCTCTGCACGCAGTGCAGGGGAATCGGGCCTCATCTCATGGCGAGTGGGAAGTCTCATGGTTTTTCTCGAGTTGCGGCGGGAACCTGGGGTATATTCTCGAGTTATGATGGGGATGGACCTTCCACACACGTGTTTGTTAAGCGACGTCAGGACTCCTGCCTAGTTGCGAGGGACAACTCTGGATTCTCCTCGAGGCTTGGCAGGGCAATTGGGACGCCTCTCCAGCTGAGGCGGGAGACCAAGGGTCCCTTTCCACGTGCCACAGGAATCCTGGGACTCCTATCAAGTTTCACGAGAAGTCATGCATCGTCCCCTTTGGAGGCACTGATCTCCGCATACCTCTGGAGTTTTCAAAGGATGTGTGGCCTCCGGTCGCGATGAGGTGGGGAACTAGGTCTTTCTCTGTGGTCTTCACAGGGGATTCAGACATCCTTTCATCTTGGGAGATGCAAGACGAGCCTGCATTCAAGTCACTGCATGCATATCCGGCCTAATTTCGCGTCAGGGCATTGCGGTGTCCATTCCACTTGAGGACGCAAAATCAGGGTCCCTCTCACATACCTAGAGCTGAGAGAAGCCTCCTCTTGAGGTGCTTGTGGTAAGGTGGTATTCCTCTGGAGTCGAAGCCAGGGACTAACCTCTCATCTCGAGTTGATTCTTGGTCCACGGATCTCTTTCGTGTTGCTACAGGGACCTCAGGATCCCTCTAGCCTTGAAACAGTGTTCTTGGGGTTTCTCTGGAGTGCCATCAAGGATCTCAAGGCTCCTTTCATGTGTGATGTGCAACACGGAATTGCTCTGCACGCAGTGCAGGGGAATCGGGCCTCATCTCATGGCGAGGGGGAAGTCTCATGGTTTTTCTCGAGTTGCGGCGGGAACCTGGGGTATATTCTCGAGTTATGATGGGGATGGACCTTCCACACACGTGTTTGTTCAGCGACGTCAGGACTCCTGCCTAGTTGCGAGGGACAACTCTGGATTCTCCTCGAGGCTTGGCAGGGCAATTGGGACGCCTCTCCAGCTGAGGCGGGAGACCAAGGGTTTCTTTCCACGTGCCACAGGAATCCTGGGACTCCTATCAAGTTTCACGAGAAGTCATGCATCGTCCCCTTTGGAGGCACTGATCTCCGCATACCTCTGGAGTTTTCAAAGGATGTGAGGCCTCCGGTCGCGATGAGGTGGGGAACTTGGTCTTTCTCTGTGGTCTTCACAGGGGATTCAGACATCCTTTCATCTTGGGAGATGCAAGACGAGCCTGCATTCAAGTCACTGCATGCATATCCGGCCTAATTTCGCGTCAGGGCATTGCGGTGTCCATTCCACTTGAGGACGCAAAATCAGGGTCCCTCTCACATACCTAGAGCTGAGGGAAGCCTCCTCTTGAGGTGCTTGTGGTAAGGTGGTATTCCTCTGTAGTCGAAGCCAGGGACTAACCTCTCATCTCGAGTTGATTTATGGTCCACGGAGCTCTTTCGTGTTGCTACAGTGACCTCGGGATCCCTCTAGCCTTGAAACAGTGTTCTTGGGGTTTCTCTGGAGTGCCATCAAGGAAATCAAGGCTCCTTTCATGTGTGATGTGCAACACGGAATTGCTCTGCATGCAGTGCAGGGGAATCGGGCCTCATCTCGCGGCGAGGGGGAAGTCTCATGGTTTTTCTCGAGTTGCGGCGGGTACCTGGGGTATATTCTCGAGTTACGACGGGGATGGCCCTTCCACCCACGTGTTTGTTCACCGACCGCAGGACTCTTGCCTAGTTGCGAGGGACAACTCGGGATTCTCCTCGAGGCTTGGCAGGGCAATTGGGACGCCTCTCCAGCTGAGGCGGGAGACCAAGGGTCCCTTTCCACGTGCCACAGGAATCCTGGGACTCCTATCAAGTTTCACGAGGAGTCAGGCATCGTCTCCTTTGGAGGCACTGATCTCCGCGTACCTCTGGAGTTTTCAAAGGATGTGAGGCCTCCGGTCGCGATGAGGTGGGGAACTAGGTCTTTCTCTGTGGTCTCCACAGGGGATTCAGACATCCTTTCGTCTTGGGAGATGCAAGACGAGCCTGCATTCAAGTCACTGCAGGGATATCCAGCCTTATTTCGAGCCAGGGCATCGCGGTGTCCATTCCACTTGAGGCCGCAAAATCAGGGTCCCTCTCACATACCTAAAGCTGAGAGAAGCCTCCTCTTGAGGTGCTTGTGGTAAAGTGGTATTCCTCTGGAGTCGAAGCCAGGGACTAACCTCTCATCTCGAGTTGATTCTGGGTCCACGGAGCTCTTTCGTGTTGCTACAGTGACCTCAGGATCCCTCTAGCCTTGAAACAGTGTTCTTGGGGTTTCTCTGGAGTGCCATCAAGGAAATCAAGGCTCCTTTCTTGTGTGATGTGCAAGACGGAATTGCTCTGCAGGCAGTGCAGGGGAATCGGGCCTCATCTCGCGGCGAGGGGGAAGTCTCATGGTTTTTCTCGAGTTGCGGCGGGAACCTGGGGTATATTCTCGAGTTACGACGGGGATGGCCCTTCCACCCACGTGTTTGTTCAGCGAAGTCAGGACTCCTGCCTAGTTGCGAGGGACAACTCGGGATTCTCCTTGAGGCTTGGCAGGGCAATTGGGACGCCTCTCCAGCTGAGGCGGGAGACCAAGGGTCCCTTTCCACATGCCACAGGAATCCTGGGACTCCTATCAAGTTTCACGAGGAGTCAGGCATCGTCTCCTTTGGAGGCACTGACCTCCGAGGACCTCTGGAGTTTTCAAAGGATGTGAGGCCTCCGGTCGCGATGAGGTGGGGAACTAGGTCTTTCTCTGTGGTCTCCACAGGGGATTCAGACATCCTTTCGTCTTGGGAGATGCAAGACGAGCCTGCATTCAAGTAACTGCAGGGATATCCGGCCTTATTTCGAGTCAGGGCATCGCGGTCTCCATTCCACTTGAGGCCGCAAACTCAGGGTCCCTCTCACATACATAGAGCTGAGAGAAGCCTCCTCTTGAGGTGTTGTGGTAAGGTGGTATTCCTCTGGAGTTGAAGCCAGGGACTAACCTCTCATCTCGAGTTGATTTTTGGTCCACGGAGCTCTTTTGTGTTGCTACATTGATCTCAGGATCCCTCTAGCCTTGAAACAGTGTTCTTGGGGTTTCTCTGGAGTGCCATCAAGGAAATCAAGGCTCCTTTCATGTGTGATGTGCAACACGGAATTGCTTTGCACGCAGTGCAGGGGAATCGGGCCTCATCTCGCGGCGACGGGGAAGTCTCATGGTTTTTCTCGAGTTGCGGCGGTAACCTGGGGTATATTCTCGAGTTACGACGGGGATGGCCCTTCCACCCACGTGTTTGTTCAGCGACGTCAGGACTCCTGCCTAGTTGCGAGGGAAAACTCGGGATTCTCCTCGAGGCTTTGCAGGGCAATTGGGACGCCTCTCCAGCTGAGGCGGGAGACTAAGGGTCCCTTTCCACGTGCCACAGGAATCCTGGGACTCCTATCAAGTTTCACGAGGAGTCAGGCAACGTCTCCTTTGGAGGCACTGATCTCCGCGTACCTCTGGAATTTTCAAAGGATGTGAGGCCTCCGGTCGCCATGATGTGGGGAACTAGGTCTTTCTCTGTGGTCTCCACAGGGGATTCGGACATCCTTTCGTCTTGGGAGATGCAAGACGAGCCTGCATTCAAGTCACTGCATGCATATCCGGCCTTATTTCGAGTCAGGGCATCGCGGTCCTCATTCCACTTGAGGCCGCATACTCAGGGTCCCTCTCACATACCTAGAGCTGAGGGAAGCCTTCTCTTGAGGTGCTTGTGGTAAGGTGGTATTCCTCTGTAGTCGAAGCCAGGGACTAACCTCTCATCTCGAGTTGATTTTTGGTCCACGGAGCTCTTTCGTGTTGCTACAGTGACCTCGGGATCCCTCTAGCCTTGAAACAGTGTTCTTGGGGTTTCTCTGGAGTGCCATCAAGGAAATCAAGGCTCCTTTCATGTGTGATGTGAAACACGGAATTGCTCTGCATGCAGTGCAGGGGAATCGGGCCTCATCTCGCGGCGAGGGGGAAGTCTCATGGTTTTTCTCGAGTTGCGGCGGGAACCTGGGGTATATTCTCGAGTTACGACGGGGATGGCCCTTCCACCCACGTGTTTGTTCAGCGACGTCAGAACTCCTGCCTAGTTGCGAGGGACAACTCGGGATTCTCCTCGAGGCTTGGCAGGGCAATTGGGACGCCTCTCCAGCTGAGGCGGGAGACCAAGGGTCCCTTTCCACGTGCCACAGGAATCCTGGGACTCCTATCAAGTTTCACGAGGAGTCAGGCATCGTCTCCTTTGGAGGCACTGATCTCCGCGTACCTCTGGAGTTTTCAAAGGATGTGAGGCCTCCGGTCGCGATGAGGTGGGGAACTAGGTCTTTCTCTGTGGTCTCCACAGGGGATTCAGACATCCTTTCGTCTTGGGAGATGCAAGACGAGCCTGCATTCCAGTCACTGCAGGGATATCCAGCCTTATTTCGAGCCAGGGCATAGCGGTGTCCATTCCACTTGAGGCCGCAAAATCAGGGTCCCTCTCACATACCTAAAGCTGAGAGAAGCCTCCTCTTGAGGTGCTTGTGGTAAAGTGGTATTCCTCTGGAGTCGAAGCCAGGGACTAACCTCTCATCTCGAGTTGATTCTGGGTCCACGGAGCTCTTTTGTGTTGCTACTTTGACCTCAGGATCCCTCTAGCCTTGAAACAGTGTTCTTGGGGTTTCTCTGGAGTGCCATCAAGGAAATCAAGGCTCCTTTCTTGTGTGATGTGCAAGACGGAATTGCTCTGCAGGCAGTGCAGGGGAATCGGGCCTCATCTCGCGGCGAGGGGGAAGTCTCATGGTTTTTCTCGAGTTGCGGCGGGAACCTGGGGTATATTCTCGAGTTACGACGGGGATGGCCCTTCCACCCACGTGTTTGTTCAGCGAAGTCAGGACTCCTGCCTAGTTGCGAGGGACAACTCGGGATTCTCCTTGAGGCTTGGCAGGGCAATTGGGACGCCTCTCCAGCTGAGGCGGGAGACCAAGGGTCCCTTTCCACATGCCACAGGAATCCTGGGACTCCTATCAAGTTTCACGAGGAGTCAGGCATCGTCTCCTTTGGAGGCACTGATCTCCGAGGACCTCTGGAGTTTTCAAAGGATGTGAGGCCTCCGGTCGCGATGAGGTGGGGAACTAGGTCTTTCTTTGAGGTCTCCACAGGGGATTCAGACATCCTTTCGTCTTGGGAGATGCAAGACGAGCCTGCATTCAAGTCACTGCAGGGATATCCGGCCTTATTTCGAGTCAGGGCATCGCGGTCTCCATTCCACTTGAGGCCGCAAAATCAGGGTCCCTCTCACATACCTCAAGCTGAGAGAAGCCTCCTCTTGAGGTGCTTGTGGTAACGTGGTATTCCTCTGGAGTCGAAGCCAGGGACTAACCTCTCATCTCGAGTTGATTTTTGGTCCACGGAGCTCTTTCGTGTTGCTACAGTGACCTCAGGATCCCTCAACCTTGAAACAGTGTTCTTGGGGTTTCTCTGGAGTGCCATCAAGGAAATCAAGGCTCCTTACAGGTGTGATGTGCAACACGGAATTGCTCTGCACGCAGTGCAGGGGAATCGGGCCTCATCTCGCGGCGAGGGGGAAGTCTCATGGTTTATCTCGAGTTGCGGCGGGAACCTGCGGTATATTCTCGAGTTAAGACGGGGATGGCCCTTCCACACACGTGTTAGTTCAGTGAAGTCAGGACTCCTGCCTATTTGCGAGGGACGACTCGGGATTCTCCTCGAGGCTTGGCAGGGCAATTGGGACGCCTCTCCAGCTGAGGCGGGAGACCAAGGGTCCCTTTCCACGTGCCACAGGAATCCTGAGACTCCTATCAAGTTTCACGAGGAGTCAGGCATCGTCTCCTTTGGAGGCACTGATCTCCGCGTACCTCTGGAGTTTTCAAAGGATGTGAGGCCTCCGGTCGCGATGAGGTGGGGAACTAGGTCTTTCTCTGTGGTCTCCACAGGGGATTCAGACATCCTTTCGTCTTGGGAGATGCAAGACGAGCCTGCATTCAAGTCACTGCAGGGATATCCGGCCTTATTTCGAGTCAGGGCATCGCGGTCTCCATTCCACTTGAGGCCGCAAAGTCAGGGTCCCTCTCACATAGCTAGAGCTGAGAGAAGCCTCCGCTTGAGGTGCTTGTGGTAAGGTGGTATTCCTCTGGGGTCGAAGCCAGGGACTAACCTCTCATCTCGAGTTGATTTTTGGTCCACGGAGCTCTTTTGTGTTGCTACAGTGACCTCAGGATCCCTCTAGCCTTGAAACAGTGTTCTTGGGGTTTCTCTGGAGTGCCATCAAGGAAATCAAGGCTCCTTTCATGTTTGATGTGCAACACGGAATTGCTCTGCATGCCGTGCAGGGGAATCTGGCCTCATTTCGCGGCGAGGAGGAAGTCTCATGGTTTTTCTCGAGTTGCGGCGGGAATCTGGGGTATATTCTCGAGTTACGACGGGGATGGCCCTTCCACTCACGTGTTTGTTCAACAAAGTCAGGACTCCTGCCTAGTTGCGAGGGACAACTCGGGATTCTCCTTGAGGCTTGGCAGGGCAATTCGGACGCCTCTCCAGCTGAGGCGGGAGACCAAGGGTCCCTTTCCACGTGTCACAGGAATCCTGGGACTCCTATCAAGTTTCACGAGAAGACAGGCATCGTCTGCTTAGGAGGCACTGATCTCCGCGTACCTCTGGAGTTTTCAAAGGATGTGAGGCCTCCGGTGGCCATGAGGTGGGGAACTAGGTCTTTCTCTGTGGTCTCCACAGGGGATTCAGACATTCTTTCGTCTTGGGAGATGCAAGACGAGCCTGCATTCAAGTCACTGCAGGGATATCCGGCCTTATTTCGAGTCAGGGCATCGCAGTCTCCTTTACACTTGAGGCCGCAAACTCAGGGTCCCTCTCACATACCTAGAGCTGAGAGAAGCCTCCTCTTGAGGTGCTTGTGGTAAGGTGGTATTCCTCTGGAGTCGAAGCAAGGGACTAACCTCTCATCTCGAGTTGATTCTTGGTCCACGGATCTCTTTCGTGTTGCTACAGGGACCTCAGGATCCCTCTAGCCTTGAAACAGTGTTCTTGGGGTTTCTCTGGAGTGCCATCAAGGATATCAAGGCTCCTTTCATGTGTGATGTGCAACACGGAATTGCTCTGCATGCAGTGCAGGGGAATCGGGCCTCATCTCATGGCGAGGGGGAAGTCTCATGGTTTTTCTCGAGTTGCGGCGGGAACCTGGGGTATATTCTCGAGTTATGATGGGGATGGACCTTCCACACACGTGTTTGTTCAGCGACGTCAGGACTCCTGCCTAGTTGCGAGGGACATCTCTGGATTCTCCTCGAGGCTTGGCAGGGCAATTGGGACGCCTCTCCAGCTGAGGCGGGAGACCAAGGGTCCCTTTCCACGTGCCACAGGAATCCTGGGACTCCTATCAAGTTTCACGAGAAGTCATGCATCGTCCCCTTTGGAGGCACTGATCTCCGCATACCTCTGGAGTTTTCAAAGGATGTGAGGCCTCCGGTCGCGATGAGGTGGGGAACTAGGTCTTTCTCTGTGGTCTTCACAGGGGATTCAGACATACTTTCATCTTGGGAGATGCAAGACGAGCCTGCATTCAAGTCACTGCATGCATATCCGGCCTAATTTCGCGTCAGGGCATTGCGGTGTCCATTCCACTTGAGGACGCAAAATCAGGGTCCCTCTCACATACCTAGAGCTGAGAGAAGCCTCCTCTTGAGGTGCTTGTGGTAAGGTGGTATTCCTCTGGAGTCGAAGCCAGGGACTAACCTCTCATCTCGAGTTGATTCTTGGTCCACGGATCTCTTTCGTGTTGCTACAGGGACCTCAGGATCCCTCTAGCCTTGAAACAGTGTTCTTGGGGTTTCTCTGGAGTGCCATCAAGGATCTCAAGGCTCCTTTCATGTGTGATGTGCAACACGGAATTGCTCTGCACGCAGTGCAGGGGAATCGGGCCTCATCTCATGGCGAGGGGGAAGTCTCATGGTTTTTCTCGAGTTGCGGCGGGAACCTGGGGTATATTCTCGAGTTATGATGGGGATGGACCTTCCACACACGTGTTTGTTCAGCGACGTCAGGACTCCTGCCTAGTTGCGAGGGACAACTCTGGATTCTCCTCGAGGCTTGGCAGGGCAATTGGGACGCCTCTCCAGCTGAGGCGGGAGACCAAGGGTTTCTTTCCACGTGCCACAGGAATCCTGGGACTCCTATCAAGTTTCACGAGAAGTCATGCATCGTCCCCTTTGGAGGCACTGATCTCCGCATACCTCTGGAGTTTTCAAAGGATGTGAGGCCTCCGGTCGCGATGAGGTGGGGAACTAGGTCTTTCTCTGTAGTCTTCACAGGGGATTCAGACATCCTTTCATCTTGGGAGATGCAAGACGAGCCTGCATTCAAGTCACTGCATGCATATCCGGCCTAATTTCGCGTCAGGGCATTGCGGTGTCCATTCCACTTGAGGACGCAAAATCAGGGTCCCTCTCACATACCTAGAGCTGAGGGAAGCCTCCTCTTGAGGTGCTTGTGGTAAGGTGGTATTCCTCTGTAGTCGAAGCCAGGGACTAACCTCTCATCTCGAGTTGATTTATGGTCCACGGAGCTCTTTCGTGTTGCTACAGTGACCTCGGGATCCCTCTAGCCTTGAAACAGTGTTCTTGGGGTTTCTCTGGAGTGCCATCAAGGAAATCAAGGCTCCTTTCATGTGTGATGTGCAACACGGAATTGCTCTGCATGCAGTGCAGGGGAATCGGGCCTCATCTCGCGGCGAGGGGGAAGTCTCATGGTTTTTCTCGAGTTGCGGCGGGTACCTGAGGTATATTCTCGAGTTACGACGGGGATGGCGCTTCCACCCACGTGTTTGTTCAGCGACGTCAGGACTCCTGCCTAGTTGCGAGGGACAACTCGGGATTCTCCTCGAGGCTTGACAGGGCAATTGGGACGCCTCTCCAGCTGAGGCGGGAGACCAAGGGTCCCTTTCCACGTGCCACAGGAATCCTGGGACTCCTATCAAGTTTCACGAGGAGTCAGGCATCGTCTCCTTTGGAGGCACTGATCTCCGCGTACCTCTGGAGTTTTCAAAGGATGTGAGGCCTCCGGTCGCGATGAGGTGGGGAACTAGGTCTTTCTCTGTGGTCTCCACAGGGGATTCAGACATCCTTTCGTCTTGGGAGATGCAAGACGAGCCTGCATTCAAGTCACTGCAGGGATATCCAGCCTTATTTCGAGCCAGGGCATCGCGGTGTCCATTCCACTTGAGGCCGCAAAATCAGGGTCCCTCTCACATACCTAAAGCTGAGAGAAGCCTCCTCTTGAGGTGCTTGTGGTAAAGTGGTATTCCTCTGGAGTCGAAGCCAGGGACTAACCTCTCATCTCGAGTTGATTCTGGGTCCACGGAGCTCTTTCGTGTTGCTACAGTGACCTCAGGATCCCTCTAGCCTTGAAACAGTGTTCTTGGGCTTTCTCTGGAGTGCCATCAAGGAAATCAAGGCTCCTTTCTTGTGTGATGTGCAAGACGAAATTGCTCTGCACGCAGTGCAGGGGAATCGGGCCTCATCTCGCGGCGAGGGGGAAGTCTCATGGTTTTTCTCGAGTTGCGGCGGGAACCTGGGGTATATTCTCGAGTTACGACGGGGATGGCCCTTCCACCCACGTGTTTGTTCAGCGAAGTCAGGACTCCTGCCTAGTTGCGAGGGACAACTCGGGATTCTCCTTGAGGCTTGGCAGGGCAATTGGGACGCCTCTCCAGCTGAGGCGGGAGACCAAGGGTCCCTTTCCACATGCCACAGGAATCCTGGGACTCCTATCAAGTTTCACGAGGAGTCAGGCATCGTCTCCTTTGGAGGCACTGACCTCCGAGGACCTCTGGAGTTTTCTAAGGATGTGAGGCCTCCGGTCGCGATGAGGTGGGGAACTAGGTCTTTCTCTGAGGTCTCCACAGGGGATTCAGACATCCTTTCGTCTTGGGAGATGCAAGACGAGCCTGCATTCAAGTCACTGCAGGGATATCCGGCCTTATTTCGAGTCAGGGCATCGCGCTCTCCATTCCACTTGAGGCCGCAAACTCAGGGTCCCTCTCACATACATAGAGCTGAGAGAAGCCTCCTCTTGAGGTGTTGTGGTAAGGTGGTATTCCTCTGGAGTTGAAGCCAGGGACTAACCTCTCATCTCGAGTTGATTTTTGGTCCACGGAGCTCTTTTGTGTTGCTACAGTGACCTCAGGATCCCTCTAGCCTTGAAACAGTGTTCTTGGGGTTTCTCTGGAGTGCCATCAAGGAAATCAAGGCTCCTTTCATGTGTGATGTGCAACACGGAATTGCTCTGCACGCAGTGCAGGGGAATCGGGCCTCATCTCGCGGCGACGGGGAAGTCTCATGGTTTTTCTCGAGTTGCGGCGGTAACCTGGGGTATATTCTCGAGTTACGACGGGGATGGCCCTTCCACCCACGTGTTTGTTCAGCGACGGCAGGACTCCTGCCTAGTTGCGAGGGAAAACTCGGGATTCTCCTCGAGGCTTTGCAGGGCAATTGGGACGCCTCTCCAGCTGAGGCGGGAGACTAAGGGTCCCTTTCCACGTGCCACAGGAATCCTGGGACTCCTATCAAGTTTCACGAGGAGTCAGGCAACGTCTCCTTTGGAGGCACTGATCTCCGCGTACCTCTGGAATTTTCAAAGGATGTGAGGCCTCCGGTCGCCATGATGTGGGGAACTAGGTCTTTCTCTGTGGTCTCCACAGGGGATTCGGACATCCTTTCGTCTTGGGAGATGCAAGACGAGCCTGCATTCAAGTCACTGCATGCATATCCGGCCTTATTTCGAGTCAGGGCATCGCGGTCCTCATTCCACTTGAGGCCGCATACTCAGGGTCCCTCTCACATACCTAGAGCTGAGGGAAGCCTCCTCTTGAGGTGCTTGTGGTAAGGTGGTATTCCTCTGTAGTCGAAGCCAGGGACTAACCTCTCATCTCGAGTTGATTTTTGGTCCACGGAGCTCTTTCGTGTTGCTACAGTGACCTCGGGATCCCTCTAGCCTTGAAACAGTGTTCTTGGGGTTTCTCTGGAGTGCCATCAAGGAAATCAAGGCTCCTTTCATGTGTGATGTGAAACACGGAATTGCTCTGCATGCAGTGCAGGGGAATCGGGCCTCATCTCGCGGCGAGGGGGAAGTCTCATGGTTTTTCTCGAGTTGCGGCGGGAACCTGGGGTATATTCTCGAGTTACGACGGGGATGGCCCTTCCACCCACGTGTTTGTTCAGCGACGTCAGAACTCCTGCCTAGTTGCGAGGGACAACTCTGGATTCTCCTCGAGGCTTCGCAGGGCAATTGGGACGCCTCTCCAGCTGAGGCGGGAGACCAAGGGTCCCTTTCCACGTGCCACAGGAATCCTGGGACTCCTATCAAGTTTCACGAGGAGTCAGGCATCGTCTCCTTTGGAGGCACTGATCTCCGCGTACCTCTGGAGTTTTCAAAGGATGTGAGGCCTCCGGTCGCGATGAGGTGGGGAACTAGGTCTTTCTCTGTGGTCTCCACAGGGGATTCAGACATCCTTTCGTCTTGGGAGATGCAAGACGAGCCTGCATTCAAGTCACTGCAGGGATATCCAGCCTTATTTCGAGCCAGGGCATAGCGGTGTCCATTCCACTTGAGGCCGCAAAATCAGGGTCCCTCTCACATACCTAAAGCTGAGAGAAGCCTCCTCTTGAGGTGCTTGTGGTAAAGTGGTATTCCTCTGGAGTCGAAGCCAGGGACTAACCTCTCATCTCGAGTTGATTCTGGGTCCACGGAGCTCTTTTGTGTTGCTACAGTGACCTCAGGATCCCTCTAGCCTTGAAACAGTGTTCTTGGGCTTTCTCTGGAGTGCCATCAAGGAAATCAAGGCTCCTTTCTTGTGTGATGTGCAAGACGGAATTGCTCTGCAGGCAGTGCAGGGGAATCGGGCCTCATCTCGCGGCGAGGGGGAAGTCTCATGGTTTTTCTCGAGTTGCGGCGGGAACCTGGGGTATATTCTCGAGTTACGACGGGGATGGCCCTTCCACCCACGTGTTTGTTCAGCGAAGTCAGGACTCCTGCCTAGTTGCGAGGGACAACTCGGGATTCTCCTTGAGGCTTGGCAGGGCAATTGGGACGCATCTCCAGCTGAGGCGGGAGACCAAGGGTCCCTTTCCACATGCCACAGGAATCCTGGGACTCCTATCAAGTTTCACGAGGAGTCAGGCATCGTCTCCTTTGGAGGAACTGATCTCCGAGGACCTCTGGAGTTTTCAAAGGATGTGAGGCCTCCGGTCGCGATGAGGTGGGGAACTAGGTCTTTCTTTGAGGTCTCCACAGGGGATTCAGACATCCTTTCGTCTTGGGAGATGCAAGACGAGCCTGCATTCAAGTCACTGCAGGGATATCCGGCCTTATTTCGAGTCAGGGCATCACGGTCTCCATTCCACTTGAGGCCGCAAAATCAGGGTCCCTCTCACATACCTCAAGCTGAGAGAAGCCTCCTCTTGAGGTGCTTGTGGTAACGTGGTATTCCTCTGGAGTCGAAGCCAGGGACTAACCTCTCATCTCGAGTTGATTTTTGGTCCACGGAGCTCTTTCGTGTTGCTAGAGTGACCTCGGGATCCCTCTAGCCTTGAAACAGTGTTCTTGGGGTTTCTCTGGAGTGCCATCAAGGAAATCAAGGCTCCTTTCATGTGTGATGTGCAACACGGAATTGCTCTGCACGCAGTGGAGGGGAATCGGGCCTCATCTCGCAGCGAGGGGGAAGTCTCATGGTTTTTCTCGAGTTGCGGCGGGAACCTGGGGTATATTCTCGAGTTACGACGGGGATGGCCCTTCCACCCACGTGTTTGTTCAGCGAACTCAGGACTCCTGCCCAGTTGCGAGGGACAACTCGGGATTCTCCTTGAGGCTTGGCAGGGCAATTGGGACGCCTCTCCAGGTGAGGCGGGAGACCAAGGGTCCCTTTCCACGTGCCACAGGAATCCTGGGACTCCTATCAAGTTTCACGAGAAGTCATGCATCGTCCCCTTTGGAGGCACTGATCTCCGCATACCTCTGGAGTTTGCAAAGGATGTGAGGCCTCCGGTCGCGATGAGGTGGGGAACTAGGTCTTTCTCTGAGGTCTTCACAGGGGATTCAGACATCCTTTCATCTTGGGAGATGCAAGACGAGCCTGCATTCAAGTCACTGCATGCATATCCGGCCTAATTTCGCGTCAGGGCATTGCGGTGTCCATTCCACTTGAGGACGCAAAATCAGGGTCCCTCTCACATACCTAGAGCTGAGAGAAGCCTCCTCTTGAGGTGCTTGTGGTAAGGTGGTATTCCTCTGGAGTCGAAGCCAGGGACTAACCTCTCATCTCGAGTTGATTCTTGGTCCACGGATCACTTTCGTGTTGCTACAGGGACCTCAGGATCCCTCTAGCCTTGAAACAGTGTTCTTGGGGTTTCTCTGGAGTGCCATCAAGGATCTCAAGGCTCCTTTCATGTGTGATGTGCAACACAGAATTGCTCTGCACGCAGTGCAGGGGAATCGGGCCTCATCTCATGGCGAGGGGGAAGTCTCATGGTTTTTCTCGAGTTGCGGCGGGAACCTGGGGTATATTCTCGAGTTATGATGGGGATGGACCTTCCACACACGTGTTTGTTCAGCGACGTCAGGACTCCTGCCTAGTTGCGAGGGACAACTCTGGATTCTCCTCGAGGCTTGGCAGGGCAATAGGGACGCCTCTCCAGCTGAGGCGGGAGACCAAGGGTTCCTTTCCACGTGCCACAGGAATCCTGGGACTCCTATCAAGTTTCACGAGAAGTCATGCATCGTCCCCTTTGGAGGCACTGATCTCCGCATACCTCTGGAGTTTTCAAAGGATGTGAGGCCTCCGGTCGCGATGAGGTGGGGAACTAGGTCTTTCTCTGTGGTCTTCACAGGGGATTCAGACATCCTTTCATCTTGGGAGATGCAAGACGAGCCTGCATTCAAGTCACTGCATGCATATCCGGCCTAATTTCGCGTCAGGGCATTGCGGTGTCCATTCCACTTGAGGACGCAAAATCAGGGTCCCTCTCACATACCTAGAGCTGAGGGAAGCCTCCTCTTGAGGTGCTTGTGGTAAGGTGGTATTCCTCTGTAGTCGAAGCCAGGGACTAACCTCTCATCTCGAGTTGATTTATGGTCCACGGAGCTCTTTCGTGTTGCTACAGTGACCTCGGGATCCCTCTAGCCTTGAAACAGTGTTCTTGGGGTTTCTCTGGAGTGCCATCAAGGAAATCAAGGCTCCTTTCATGTGTGATGTGCAACACGGAATTGCTCTGCATGCAGTGCAGGGGAATCGGGCCTCATCTCGCGGCGAGGGGGAAGTCTCATGGTTTTTCTCGAGTTGCGGCGGGATCCTGGGGTATATTCTCGAGTTACGACGGGGATGGCCCTTCCACACACGTATTTCTTCAGCGACGTCAGAACTCCTGCCTAGTTGCGAGGGACAACTCGGGATTCTCCTCGAGGCTTGGCAGGGCAATTGGGACGCCTCTCCAGCTGAGGCGGGAGACCAAGGGTCCCTTTCCACGTGCCACAGGAATCCTGGGACTCCTATCAAGTTTCACGAGGAGTCAGGCCTCGTCTCCTTTGGAGGCACTGATCTCCGCGTACCTCTGGAGTTTTCAAAGGATGTGAGGCCTCCGGTCGCGATGAGGTGGGGAACTAGGTCTTTCTCTGTGGTCTCCACAGGGGATTCAGACATCCTTTCGTCTTGGGAGATGCAAGACGAGCCTGCATTCAAGTCACTGCAGGGATATCCAGCCTTATTTCGAGCCAGGGCATAGCGGTGTCCATTCCACTTGAGGCCGCAAAATCAGGGTCCCTCTCACATACCTAAAGCTGAGAGAAGCCTCCTCTTGAGGTGCTTGTGGTAAAGTGGTATTCCTCTGGAGTCGAAGCCAGGGACTAACCTCTCATCTCGAGTTGATTCTGGGTCCACGGAGCTCTTTTGTGTTGCTACAGTGACCTCGGGATCCCTCTAGCCTTGAAACAGTGTTCTTGGGCTTTCTCTGGAGTGCCATCAAGGAAATCAAGGCTCCTTTCTTGTGTGATGTGCAAGACGGAATTGCTCTGCAGGCAGTGCAGGGGAATCGGGCCTCATCTCGCGGCGAGGGGGAAGTCTCATGGTTTTTCTCGAGTTGCGGCGGGAACCTGGGGTATATTCTCGAGTTACGACGGGGATGGCCCTTCCACCCACGTGTTTGTTCAGCGAAGTCAGGACTCCTGCCTAGTTGCGAGGGACAACTCGGGATTCTCCTTGAGGCTTGGCAGGGCAATTGGGACGCATCTCCAGCTGAGGCGGGAGACCAAGGGTCCCTTTCCACATGCCACAGGAATCCTGGGACTCCTATCAAGTTTCACGAGGAGTCAGGCATCGTCTCCTTTGGAGGCACTGATCTCCGAGGACCTCTGGAGTTTTCAAAGGATGTGAGGCCTCCGGTCGCGATGAGGTGGGGAACTAGGTCTTTCTTTGAGGTCTCCACAGGGGATTCAGACATCCTTTCGTCTTGGGAGATGCAAGACGAGCCTGCATTCAAGTCACTGCAGGGATATCCGGCCTTATTTCGAGTCAGGGCATCGCGGTCTCCATTCCACTTGAGGCCGCAAACTCAGGGTCCCTCTCACATAGCTAGAGCTGAGAGAAGCCTCCTCTTGAGGTGCTTGTGGTAAGGTGGTATTCCTCTGGAGTCGAAGCCAGGGACTAACCTCTCATCTCGAGTTGATTTTTGGTCCACGGAGCTCTTTCGTGTTGCTACAGTGACCTCAGGATCCCTCAACCTTGAAACAGTGTTCTTGGGGTTTCTCTGGAGTGCCATCAAGGAAATCAAGGCTCCTTTCAGGTGTGATGTGCAACACGGAATTGCTCTGCACGCAGTGCAGGGGAATCGGGCCTCATCTCTTGGCGAGGGGGAAGTCTCATGGTTTTTCTCGAGTTGCGGCGGGAACCTGGAGTATATTCTCGAGTTACGACCGGGATGGCCCTTACACCCACGTGTTTGTTCAGCGACGTCAGGACTCCTGCCTAGTTGCGAGGGACAACTCGGGATTCTCCTCGAGGCTTGGCAGGGCAATTGGGACGCCTCTCCAGCTGAGGCGGGAGACCAAGGGTCCCTTTCCACGTGCCACAGGAATCCTGGGACTCCTATCAAGTTTCACGAGGAGTCAGGCATCGTCTCCTTTGGAGGCACTGATCTCCGCGTACCTCTGGAGTTTTCAAAGGATGTGAGGCCTTTGGTCGCGATGAGGTGGGGAACTAGGTCTTTCTCTGTGGTCTCCACAGGGGATTCAGATATTCTTTCGTCTTGGGAGATGCAAGACGAGCCTGCATTCAAGTCACTGCAGGAATATCCGGACTTATTTCGAGTCAGGGCATCGCGGTCTCCATTCCACTTGAGGCCGCAAACTCAGGGTCCCTCTCACATACTTAGAGCTGAGAGAAGCCTGCTCTTGAGGTGCTTGTGGTAAGGTGGTATTCCTCTGGAGTTGAAGCCAGGGACTAACCTGTCATCTCGAGTTGATTTTTGGTCCACGGAGCTCTTTTGTGTTGCTACATTGATCTCAGGATCCCTCTAGCCTTGAAACAGTGTTCTTGGGGTTTCTCTGGAGTGCCATCAAGGAAATCAAGGCTCCTTTCATGTGTGATGTGCAACACGGAATTGCTCTGCACGCAGTGCAGGGGAATCGGGCCTCATCTCGCGGCGAGGGGGAAGTCTCATGGTTTATCTCGAGTTGCGGCGGGAACCTGCGGTATATTCTCGAGTTAAGACGGGGATGGCCCTTCCACACACGTGTTAGTTCAGTGAAGTCAGGACTCCTGCCTATTTGCGAGGGACGACTCGGTATTCTCCTCGAGGCTTGGCAGGGCAATTGGGACGCCTCTCCAGCTGAGGCGGGAGACCAAGGGTCCCTTTCCACGTGCCACAGGAATCCTGGGACTCCTATCAAGTTTCACGAGGAGTCAGGCCTCGTCTCCTTTGGAGGCACTGATCTCCGCGTACCTCTGGAGTTTTCAAAGGATGTGAGGCCTCCGGTCGCGATGAGGTGGGGAACTAGGTCTTTCTCTGTGGTCTCCACAGGGGATTCAGACATCCTTTCGTCTTGGGAGATGCAAGACGAGCCTGCATTCAAGTCACTGCAGGGATATCCGGCCTTATTTCGAGTCAGGGCATCGCGGTGTCCATTCCACTTGAGGCCGCAAAGTCAGGATCCCTCTCACATAGCTAGAGCTGAGAGAAGCCTCCGCTTGAGGTGCTTGTGGTAAGGTGGTATTCCTCTGGAGTCGAAGCCAGGGACTAACCTCTCATCTCGAGTTGATTTTTGGACCACGGAGCTCTTTCGTGTTGCTAGAGTGACCTCGGGATCCCTCTAGCCTTGAAACAGTGTTCTTGGGGTTTCTCTGGAGTGCCATCAAGGAAATCAAGGCTCCTTTCATGTGTGATGTGCAACACGGAATTGCTCTGCACGCAGTGCAGGGGAATCGGGCCTCATCTCGCAGCGAGGGGGAAGTCTCATGGTTTTTCTCGAGTTGCGGCGGGAACCTGGGGTATATTCTCGAGTTACGACGGGGATGGACCTTCCACCCACGTGTTTGTTCAGCGAACTCAAGACTCCTGCCCAGTTTCGAGGGACAACTCGGGATTCTCCTTGAGGCTTGGCAGGGCAATTGAGACGCCTCTCCAGGTGAGGCGGGAGACCAAGGGTCCCTTTCCACGTGCCACAGGAATCCTGGGACTCCTATCAAGTTTCACGAGGAGTCAGGCATCGTCTCCTTTGGAGGAACTGATCTCCGCATACCTCTGGAGTTTTTAAAGGATGTGAGGCCTCCGGTCGCGATGAGGTGGGGAACTAGGTCTTCTTCTGTGGTCTCCACAGGGGATTCAGACATCCTTTCGTCTTGAGAAATGCAAGACGAGCCTGCATTCAAGTCACTGCAGGGATATCCGGCCTTATTTCGAGTCAGGGCATCGCGGTTTCCATTCCACTTGAGGCCGCAAACTCAGGGTCCCTCTCACATACCTAGAGCTCAGAGAAGCCTCCTGTTGAGGTGCTTGTGGTAAGGTGGTATTCCTCTGGAGTCGAAGCCAGGGACTAACCTCTCATCTCGAGTTGATTTTTGGTCCACGGAGCTCTTTTGTGTTGCTACAGTGACCTCAGGATCCCTCTAGCCTTGAAACAGTGTTCTTGGGGTTTCTCTGGAGTGCCATCAAGGAAATCAAGGCTCCTTTCATGTTTGATGTGCAACACGGAATTGCTCTGCATGCCGTGCAGGGGAATCTGGCCTCATCTCGCTGCGAGGAGGAAGTCTCATGGTTTTTCTCGAGTTGCGGCGGGAATCTGGGGTATATTCTCGAGTTACGACGGGGATGGCCCTTCCACTCACGTGTTTGTTCAACAAAGTCAGGACTCCTGCCTAGTTGCGAGGGACAACTCGGGATTCTCCTTGAGGCTTGGCAGGGCAATTCGGACGCCTCTCCAGCTGAGACGGGAGACCAAGGGTCCCTTTCCACGTGCCACAGGAATCCTGGGACTCCTATCAAGTTTCACGAGGAGACAGGCATCGTCTGCTTAGGAGGCACTGATCTCCGCGTACCTCTGGAGTTTTCAAAGGATGTGAGGCCTCCGGTGGCCATGAGGTGGGGAACTAGGTCTTTCTCTGTGGTCTCCACAGGGGATTCAGACATCCTTTCGTCTTGGGAGATGCAAGACGAGCCTGCATTCAAGTCACTGCAGGGATATCCGGCCTTATTTCGAGTCAGGGCATCGCAGTCTCCATTCCACTTGAGGCCGCAAACTCAGGGTCCCTCTCACATACCTAGAGCTGAGAGAAGCCTCCTCTTGAGGTGCTTGTGGTAAGGTGGTATTCCTCTGGAGTCGAAGCCAGGGACTAACCTCTCATCTCGAGTTGATTCTTGGTCCACGGATCTCTTTCGTGTTGCTACAGGGACCTCAGGATCCCTCTAGCCTTGAAACAGTGTTCTTGGGGTTTCTCTGGAGTGCCATCAAGGATATCAAGGCTCCTTTCATGTGTGATGTGCAACACGGAATTGCTCTGCACGCAGTGCAGGGGAATCGGGCCTCATCTCATGGCGAGGGGGAAGTCTCATGGTTTTTCTCGAGTTGCGGCGGGAACCTGTGGTATATTCTCGAGTTATGATGGGGATGGACCTTCCACACACGTGTTTGTTCAGCGACGTCAGGACTCCTGCCTAGTTGCGAGGGACAACTCTGGATTCTCCTCGAGGCTTGGCAGGGCAATTGGGACGCCTCTCCAGCTGAGGCGGGAGACCAAGGGTCCCTTTCCACGAGCCACAGGAATCCTGGGACTCCTATCAAGTTTCACGAGAAGTCATGCATCGTCCCCTTTGGAGGCACTGATCTCCGCATACCTCTGGAGTTTTCAAAGGATGTGAGGCCTCCGGTCGCGATGAGGTGGGGAACTAGGTCTTTCTCTGTGGTCTTCACAGGGGATTCAGACATCCTTTCATCTTGGGAGATGCAAGACGAGCCTGCATTCAAGTCACTGCATGCATATCCGGCCTAATTTCGCGTCAGGGCATTGCGGTGTCCATTCCACTTGAGGACGCAAAATCAGGGTCCCTCTCACATACCTAGAGCTGAGAGAAGCCTCCTCTTGAGGTGCTTGTGGTAAGGTGGTATTCCTCTGGAGTCGAAGCCAGGGACTAACCTCTCATCTCGAGTTGATTCTTGGTCCACGGATCTCTTTCGTGTTGCTACAGGGACCTCAGGATCCCTCTAGCCTTGAAACAGTGTTCTTGGGGTTTCTCTGGAGTGCCATCAAGGATCTCAAGGCTCCTTTCATGTGTGATGTGCAACACGGAATTGCTCTGCACGCAGTGCAGGGGAATCGGGCCTCATCTCATGGCGAGGGGGAAGTCTCATGGTTTTTCTCGAGTTGCGGCGGGAACCTGGGGTATATTCTCGAGTTATGATGGGGATGGACCTTCCACACACGTGTTTGTTCAGCGACGTCAGGACTCCTGCCTAGTTGCGAGGGACAACTCGGGATTCTCCTCGAGGCTTGGCAGGGCAATTGGGACGCCTCTCCAGCTGAGGCGGGAGACCAAGGGTCCCTTTCCACGTGCCACAGGAATCCTGGGACTCCTATCAAGTTTCACGAGAAGTCATGCATCGTCCCCTTTGGAGGCACTGATCTCCGTATACCTCTGGAGTTTTCAAAGGATGTGAGGCCTCCGGTCGCGATGAGGTGGGGAACTAGGTCTTTCTCTGTGGTCTTCACAGGGGATTCAGACATCCTTTCATCTTGGGAGATGCAAGACGAGCCTGCATTCCAGTCACTGCATGCATATCCGGCCTAATTTCGAGTCAGGGCATTGCGGTGTCCATTCCACTTGAGGACGCAAAATCAGGGTCCCTCTCACATACCTAGAGCTGAGGGAAGCCTCCTCTTGAGGTGCTTGTGGTAAGGATGTATTCCTCTGTAGTCGAAGCCAGGGACTAACCTCTCATCTCGAGTTGATTTATGGTCCACGGAGCTCTTTCGTGTTGCTACAGTGACCTCGGGATCCCTCTAGCCTTGAAACAGTGTTCTTGGGGTTTCTCTGGAGTGCCATCAAGGAAATCAAGGCTCCTTTCATGTGTGATGTGCAACACGGAATTGCTCTGCATGCAGTGCAGGGGAATCGGGCCTCATCTCGCGGCGAGGGGGAAGTCTCATGGTTTTCCTCGAGTTGCGGCGGGAACCTGGGGTATATTCTCGAGTTACGACGGGGATGGCCCTTCCACCCACGTGTTTGTTCAGCGACGTCAGGACTCCTGCCTAGTTGCGAGGGACAACTCGGGATTCTCCTCGAGGCTTGGCAGGGCAATTGGGACGCCTCTCCAGCTGAGGCGGGAGACCAAGGGTCCCTTTCCACGTGCCACAGGAATCCTGGGACTCCTATCAAGTTTCACGAGGAGTCAGGCATCGTCTCCTTTGGAGGCACTGATCTCCGCGTACCTCTGGAGTTTTCAAAGGATGTGAGGCCTCCGGTCGCGATGAGGTGGGGAACTAGGTCTTTCTCTGTGGTCTCCACAGGGGATTCAGACATCCTTTCGTCTTGGGAGATGCAAGACGAGCCTGCATTCAAGTCACTGCAGGGATATCCAGCCTTATTTCGAGCCAGGGCATCGCGGTGTCCATTCCACTTGAGGCTGCAAAATCAGGGTCCCTCTCACATACCTAAAGCTGAGAGAAGCCTCCTCTTGAGGTGCTTGTGGTAAAGTGGTATTCCTCTGGAGTCGAAGCCAGGGACTAACCTCTCATCTCGAGTTGATTCTGGGTCCACGGAGCTCTTTCGTGTTGCTACAGTGACCTCAGGATCCCTCTAGCCTTGAAACAGTGTTCTTGGGCTTTCTCTGGAGTGCCATCAAGGAAATCAAGGCTCCTTTCTTGTGTGATGTGCAAGACGGAATTGCTCTGCACGCAGTGCAGGGGAATCGGGCCTCATCTCGCGGCGAGGGGGAAGTCTCATGGTTTTTCTCGAGTTGCGGCGGGAACCTGGGGTATATTGTCGAGTTACGACGGGGATGGCCCTTCCACCCACGTGTTTGTTCAGCGAAGTCAGGACTCCTGCCTAGTTGCGAGGGACAACTCGGGATTCTCCTTGAGGCTTGGCAGGGCAATTGGGACGCCTCTCCAGCTGAGGCGGGACACCAAGGGTCCCTTTCCACATGCCACAGGAATCCTGGGACTCCTATCAAGTTTCACGAGGAGTCAGGCATCGTCTCCTTTGGAGGCACTGACCTCCGAGGACCTCTGGAGTTTTCAAAGGATGTGAGGCCTCCGGTCGCGATGAGGTGGGGAACTAGGTCTTTCTCTGAGGTCTCCACAGGGGATTCAGACATCCTTTCGTCTTGGGAGATGCAAGACGAGCCTGCATTCAAGTCACTGCAGGGATATCCGGCCTTATTTCGAGTCAGGGCATCGCGGTCTCCATTCCACTTGAGGCCGCAAACTCAGGGTCCCTCTCACATACATAGAGCTGAGAGAAGCCTCCTCTTGAGGTGTTGTGGTAAGGTGGTATTCCTTTGGAGTTGAAGCCAGGGACTAACCTCTCATCTCGAGTTGATTTTTGGTCCACGGAGCTCTTTTGTGTTGCTACATTGATCTCAGGATCCCTCTAGCCTTGAAACAGTGTTCTTGGGGTTTCTCTGGAGTGCCATCAAGGAAATCAAGGCTCCTTTCATGTGTGATGTGCAACACGGAATTGCTCTGCAAGCAGTGCAGGGGAATCGGGCCTCATCTCGCGGCGAGGGGGAAGTCTCATGGTTTATCTCGAGTTGCGGCGGGAACCTGCGGTATATTCTCGAGTTAAGACGGGGATGGCCCTTCCACACACGTGTTAGTTCAGTGAAGTCAGGACTCCTGCCTAGTTGCGAGGGACGACTCGGGATTCTCCTCGAGGCTTGGCAGGGCAATTGGGACGCCTCTCCAGCTGAGGCGGGAGACCAAGGGTCCCTTTCCACGTGCCACAGGAATCCTGGGACTCCTATCAAGTTTCACGAGGAGTCAGGCATCGTCTCCTTTGGAGGCACTGATCTCCGCGTACCTCTGGAGTTTTCAAAGGATGTGAGGCCTCCGGTCGCGATGAGGTGGGGAACTAGGTCTTTCTCTGTGGTCTCCACAGGGGATTCAGACATCCTTTCGTCTTGGGAGATGCAAGACGAGCCTGCATTCAAGTCACTGCAGGGATATCCGGCCTTATTTCGAGTCAGGGCATCGCGGTGTCCATTCCACCTGAGGCCGCAAAGTCAGGGTCCCTCTCACATAGCTAGAGCTGAGAGAAGCCTCCTCTTGAGGTGCTTGTGGTAAGGTGGTATTCCTCTGGAGTCGAAGCCAGGGACTAACCTCTCATCTCGAGTTGATTCTTGGTCCACGGATCTCTTTCGTGTTGCTACAGGGACCTCAGGATCCCTCTAGCCTTGAAACAGTGTTCTTGGGGTTTCTCTGGAGTGCCATCAAGGATATCAAGGCTCCTTTCATGTGTGATGTGCAACACGGAATTGCTCTGCACGCAGTGCAGGGGAATCGGGCCTCATCTCATGGCGAGGGGGAAGTCTCATGGTTTTTCTCGAGTTGCGGCGGGAACCTGTGGTATATTCTCGAGTTATGATGGGGATGGACCTTCCACACACGTGTTTGTTCAGCGACGTCAGGACTCCTGCCTAGTTGCGAGGGACAACTCTGGATTCTCCTCGAGGCTTGGCAGGGCAATTGGGACGCCTCTCCAGCTGAGGCGGGAGACCAAGGGTCCCTTTCCACGAGCCACAGGAATCCTGGGACTCCTATCAAGTTTCACGAGAAGTCATGCATCGTCCCCTTTGGAGGCACTGATCTCCGCATACCTCTGGAGTTTTCAAAGGATGTGAGGCCTCCGGTCGCGATGAGGTGGGGAACTAGGTCTTTCTCTGTGGTCTTCACAGGGGATTCAGACATCCTTTCATCTTGGGAGATGCAAGACGAGCCTGCATTCAAGTCACTGCATGCATATCCGGCCTAATTTCGCGTCAGGGCATTGCGGTGTCCATTCCACTTGAGGACGCAAAATCAGGGTCCCTCTCACATACCTAGAGCTGAGAGAAGCCTCCTCTTGAGGTGCTTGTGGTAAGGTGGTATTCCTCTGGAGTCGAAGCCAGGGACTAACCTCTCATCTCGAGTTGATTCTTGGTCCACGGATCTCTTTCGTGTTGCTACAGGGACCTCAGGATCCCTCTAGCCTTGAAACAGTGTTCTTGGGGTTTCTCTGGAGTGCCATCAAGGATCTCAAGGCTCCTTTCATGTGTGATGTGCAACACGGAATTGCTCTGCACGCAGTGCAGGGGAATCGGGCCTCATCTCATGGCGAGGGGGAAGTCTCATGGTTTTTCTCGAGTTGCGGCGGGAACCTGGGGTATATTCTCGAGTTATGATGGGGATGGACCTTCCACACACGTGTTTGTTCAGCGACGTCAGGACTCCTGCCTAGTTGCGAGGGACAACTCGGGATTCTCCTCGAGGCTTGGCAGGGCAATTGGGACGCCTCTCCAGCTGAGGCGGGAGACCAAGGGTCCCTTTCCACGTGCCACAGGAATCCTGGGACTCCTATCAAGTTTCACGAGAAGTCATGCATCGTCCCCTTTGGAGGCACTGATCTCCGTATACCTCTGGAGTTTTCAAAGGATGTGAGGCCTCCGGTCGCGATGAGGTGGGGAACTAGGTCTTTCTCTGTGGTCTTCACAGGGGATTCAGACATCCTTTCATCTTGGGAGATGCAAGACGAGCCTGCATTCAAGTCACTGCATGCATATCCGGCCTAATTTCGCGTCAGGGCATTGCGGTGTCCATTCCACTTGAGGACGCAAAATCAGGGTCCCTCTCACATACCTAGAGCTGAGGGAAGCCTCCTCTTGAGGTGCTTGTGGTAAGGATGTATTCCTCTGTAGTCGAAGCCAGGGACTAACCTCTCATCTCGAGTTGATTTATGGTCCACGGAGCTCTTTCGTGTTGCTACAGTGACCTCGGGATCCCTCTAGCCTTGAAACAGTGTTCTTGGGGTTTCTCTGGAGTGCCATCAAGGAAATCAAGGCTCCTTTCATGTGTGATGTGCAACACGGAATTGCTCTGCATGCAGTGCAGGGGAATCGGGCCTCATCTCGCGGCGAGGGGGAAGTCTCATGGTTTTCCTCGAGTTGCGGCGGGAACCTGGGGTATATTCTCGAGTTACGACGGGGATGGCCCTTCCACCCACGTGTTTGTTCAGCGACGTCAGGACTCCTGCCTAGTTGCGAGGGACAACTCGGGATTCTCCTCGAGGCTTGGCAGGGCAATTGGGACGCCTCTCCAGCTGAGGCGGGAGACCAAGGGTCCCTTTCCACGTGCCACAGGAATCCTGGGACTCCTATCAAGTTTCACGAGGAGTCAGGCATCGTCTCCTTTGGAGGCACTGATCTCCGCGTACCTCTGGAGTTTTCAAAGGATGTGAGGCCTCCGGTCGCGATGAGGTGGGGAACTAGGTCTTTCTCTGTGGTCTCCACAGGGGATTCAGACATCCTTTCGTCTTGGGAGATGCAAGACGAGCCTGCATTCAAGTCACTGCAGGGATATCCAGCCTTATTTCGAGCCAGGGCATCGCGGTGTCCATTCCACTTGAGGCTGCAAAATCAGGGTCCCTCTCACATACCTAAAGCTGAGAGAAGCCTCCTCTTGAGGTGCTTGTGGTAAAGTGGTATTCCTCTGGAGTCGAAGCCAGGGACTAACCTCTCATCTCGAGTTGATTCTGGGTCCACGGAGCTCTTTCGTGTTGCTACAGTGACCTCAGGATCCCTCTAGCCTTGAAACAGTGTTCTTGGGCTTTCTCTGGAGTGCCATCAAGGAAATCAAGGCTCCTTTCTTGTGTGATGTGCAAGACGGAATTGCTCTGCACGCAGTGCAGGGGAATCGGGCCTCATCTCGCGGCGAGGGGGAAGTCTCATGGTTTTTCTCGAGTTGCGGCGGGAACCTGGGGTATATTGTCGAGTTACGACGGGGATGGCCCTTCCACCAACGTGTTTGTTCAGCGAAGTCAGGACTCCTGCCTAGTTGCGAGGGACAACTCGGGATTCTCCTTGAGGCTTGGCAGGGCAATTGGGACGCCTCTCCAGCTGAGGCGGGACACCAAGGGTCCCTTTCCACATGCCACAGGAATCCTGGGACTCCTATCAAGTTTCACGAGGAGTCAG
Source organism: Cervus elaphus (assembly GCF_910594005.1). NCBI lineage: Eukaryota > Metazoa > Chordata > Mammalia > Artiodactyla > Cervidae > Cervus > Cervus elaphus. The sequence continues at coordinate 1,484,297 of NC_057838.1, forward strand.
GCATCGTCTCCTTTGGAGGCACTGACCTCCGAGGACCTCTGGAGTTTTCAAAGGATGTGAGGCCTCCGGTCGCGATGAGGTGGGGAACTAGGTCTTTCTCTGAGGTCTCCACAGGGGATTCAGACATCCTTTCGTCTTGGGAGATGCAAGACGAGCCTGCATTCAAGTCACTGCAGGGATATCCGGCCTTATTTCGAGTCAGGGCATCGCGGTGTCCATTCCACCTGAGGCCGCAAAGTCAGGGTCCCTCTCACATAGCTAGAGCTGAGAGAAGCCTCCTCTTGAGGTGCTTGTGGTAAGGTGGTATTCCTCTGGAGTCGAAGCCAGGGACTAACCTCTCATCTCGAGTTGATTTTTGGTCCACGGAGCTCTTTCGTGTTGCTACAGTGACCTCGGGATCCCTCTAGCCTTGAAACAGTGTTCTTGGGGTTTCTCTGGATTGCCATCAAGGAAATCAAGGCTCCTTTCATGTGTGATGTGCAACACGGAATTGCTCTGCACGCAGTGCAGGGGAATCGGGCCTCATCTCGCGGCGAGGGGGAAGTCTCATGGTTTTTCTCGAGTTGCGGCGGGAACCTGGGGTATATTCCCGAGTTACGACGGGGATGGCCCTTCCACCCACGTGTTTGTTCAGCGAACTCAGGACTCCTGCCCAGTTGCGAGGGACAACTCGGGATTCTCCTTGAGGCTTGGCAGGGCAATTGGGACGCCTCTCCAGCTGAGGCGGGAGACCAAGGGTCCCTTTCCACGTGCCACAGGAATCCTGGGACTCCTATCAAGTTTCACGAGGAGTCAGGCCTCGTCTCCTTTGGAGGAACTGATCTCCGCATACCTCTGGAGTTTTCAAAGGATGTGAGGCCTCCGGTCGCGATGAGGTGGGGAACTAGGTCTTCTTCTGTGGTCTCCACAGGGGATTCAGACATCCTTTCGTCTTGAGAAATGCAAGACGAGCCTGCATTCAAGTCACTGCAGGGATATCCGGCCTTATTTCGAGTCAGGGCATCGCGGGTTCCATTCCACTTGAGGCCGCAAACTCAGGGTCCCTCTCACATACCTAGAGCTCAGAGAAGCCTCCTCTTGAGGTGCTTGTGGTAAGGTGGTATTCCTCTGGAGTCGAAGCCAGGGACTAACCTCCCATCTCGAGTTGATTTTTGGTCCACGGAGCTCTTTTGTGTTGCTACAGTGACCTCAGGATCCCTCTAGCCTTGAAACAGTGTTCTTGGGGTTTCTCTGGAGTGCCATCAAGGAAATCAAGGCTCCTTTCATGTTTGATGTGCAACACGGAATTGATCTGCATGCCGTGCAGGGGAATCTGGCCTCATCTCGCGGCGAGGAGGAAGTCTCATGGTTTTTCTCGAGTTGCGGCGGGAACCTGGGGTATATTCTCGAGTTAAGACGGGGATGGCCCTTCCACCCACGTGTTTGTTCAACAAAGTCAGGACTCCTGCCTAGTTGCGAGGGACAACTCGGGATTCTCCTTGAGGCTTGGCAGGGCAATTGGGACGCCTCTCCAGCTGAGGCGGGAGACCAAGGGTCCCTTTCCACGTGCCACAGGAATCCTGGGACTCCTATCAAGTTTCACGAGGAGACAGGCATCGTCTGCTTAGGAGGCACTGATCTCCGCGTACCTCTGGAATTTTCAAAGGATGTGAGGCCTCCGGTGGCCATGAGGTGGGGAACTAGGTCTTTCTCTGTGGTCTCCACAGGGGATTCAGACATCCTTTCCTCTTGGCAGATGCAAGACGAGCCTGCATTCAAGTCACTGCAGGGATATCCGGCCTTATTTCGAGTCAGGGCATCGCAGTCTCCATTCCACTTGAGGCCGCAAACTCAGGGTCCCTCTCACATACCTAGAGCTGAGAGAAGACTCCTCTTGAGGTGCTTGTGGTAAGGTGGTATTCCTCTGGAGTCGAAGCCAGGGACTAACCTCTCATCTCGAGTTGATTCTTGGTCCACGGATCTCTTTCGTGTTGCTACAGGGACCTCAGGATCCCTCTAGCCTTGAAACAGTGTTCTTGGGGTTTCTCTGGAGTGCCGTCAAGGATATCAAGGCTCCTTTCATGTGTGATGTGCAACACGGAATTGCTCTGCACGCAGTGCAGGGAAATCGGGCCTCATCTCATGGCGAGGGGGAAGTCTCATGGCTTTTCTCGTGTTGCGGCGGGAACCTGGGGTATATTCTCGAGTTATGATGGGGATGGACCTTCCACACACGTGTTTGTTCAGCGACGTCAGGACTCCTGCCTAGTTGCGAGGGACAACTCGGGATTCTCCTCGAGGCTTGGCAGGGCAATTGGGACGCCTCTCCAGCTGAGGCGGGAGACCAAGGGTCCCTTTCCACGTGCCACAGGAATCCTGGGACTCCTATCAAGTTTCACGAGAAGTCATGCATCGTCCCCTTTGGAGGCACTGATCTCCGCATACCTCTGGAGTTTTCAAAGGATGTGAGGCCTCCGGTCGCGATGAGGTGGGGAACTAGGTCTTTCTCTGTGGTCTTCACAGGGGATTCAGACATCCTTTCATCTTGGGAGATGCAAGACGAGCCTGCATTCAAGTCACTGCAGGGATATCCGGCCTAATTTCGCGTCAGGGCATTGCGGTGTCCATTCCACTTGAGGACGCAAAATCAGGGTCCCTCTCACATACCAAGAGCTGAGAGAAGCCTCCTCTTGAGGTGCTTGTGGTAAGGTGGTATTCCTCTGGAGTCGAAGCCAGGGACTAACCTCTCATCTCGAGTTGAATTTTGGTCCACGGAGCTCTTTCGTGTTGCTACAGTGACCTCGGGATCCCTCTAGCCTTGAAACAGTGTTCTTGGGGTTTCTCTGGAGTGCCATCAAGGAAATCAAGGCTCCTTTCATGTGTGATGTGCAACACGGAATTGCTTTGCATGCAGTGCAAGGGAATCGGGCCTCATCTCGCGGCGAGGGGAAAGTCTCACGGTTTTTCTCGAGTTGCGGCGGGATCCTGGGGTATATTCTCCAGTTATGACGGAGATGGCCCTTCCACACACGTGTTTGTTCAGCGACGTCAGGACTCCTGCCTAGTTGCGAGGGACAACTCGGGATTCTCCTCGAGGCTTGGCAGGGCAATTGGGACGCATCTCCAGCTGAGGCGGGAGACCAAGGGTCCCTTTCCACGTGCCACAGGTATCCTGGGACTCCTATCAAGTTTCACGAGGAGTCAGGCATCGTCTCCTTTGGAGTCACTGATCTCCGTGTACCTCTGAAGTTTTCAAAGGATGTGAGGCCTCCGGTCGCGATGAGGTGGGGAACTACGTCTTTCTCTGTGGTCTCCACAGGGGATTCAGACATCCTTTCATCTTGGGAGATGCAAGACGAGGCTGCATTCAAGTCACTGCAGGGATATCTGGCCAGATTTCGAGTCAGGGCATCGAAGTGTCCATTCCACTTGAGGCCGCATAATCAGGGTCCCTCTCACATACCTAGAGCTGAGAGAAGCCTCCTCTTGAGGTGCTTGTGGTAAAGTGGTATTCCTCTGGAGTCGAAGCCAGGGACTAACCTCTCATCTCGAGTTGATTCTGGGTCCACGGAGCTCTTTCGTGTTGCTACAGTGACCTCAGGATCCCTCTAGCCTTGAAACAGTGTTCTTGGGCTTTCTCTGGAGTGCCATCAAGGAAATCAAGGCTCCTTTCTTGTGTGATGTGCAAGACGGAATTGCTCTGCAGGCAGTGCAGGGGAATCGGGCCTCATCTCGCGGCGAGGGGGAAGTCTCATGGTTTTTCTCGAGTTGCGGCGGGAACCTGGGGTATATTCTCGAGTTACGACGGGGATGGCCCTTCCACCCACGTGTTTGTTCAGCGAAGTCAGGACTCCTGCCTAGTTGCGAGGGACAACTCGGGATTCTCCTTGAGGCTTGGCAGGGCAATTGGGACGCCTCTCCAGCTGAGGCGGGAGACCAAGGGTCCCTTTCCACATGCCACAGGAATCCTGGGACTCCTATCAAGTTTCACGAGGAGTCAGGCATCGTCTCCTTTGGAGGCACTGACCTCCGAGGACCTCTGGAGTTTTCAAAGGATGTGAGGCCTCCGGTCGCGATGAGGTGGGGAACTAGGTCTTTCTCTGAGGTCTCCACAGGGGATTCAGACATCCTTTCGTCTTGGGAGATGCAAGACGAGCCTGCATTCAAGTAACTGCAGGGATATCCGGCCTTATTTCGAGTCAGGGCATCGCGGTCTCCATTCCACTTGAGGCCGCAAACTCAGGGTCCCTCTCACATACATAGAGCTGAGAGAAGCCTCCTCTTGAGGTGTTGTGGTAAGGTGGTATTCCTCTGGAGTTGAAGCCAGGGACTAACCTCTCATCTCGAGTTGATTTTTGGTCCACGGAGCTCTTTTGTGTTGCTACATTGATCTCAGGATCCCTCTAGCCTTGAAACAGTGTTCTTGGGGTTTCTCTGGAGTGCCATCAAGGAAATCAAGGCTCCTTTCATGTGTGATGTGCAACACGGAATTGCTCTGCACGCAGTGCAGGGGAATCGGGCCTCATCTCGCGGCGACGGGGAAGTCTCATGGTTTTTCTCGAGTTGCGGCGGTAACCTGGGGTATATTCTCGAGTTACGACGGGGATGGCCCTTCCACCCACGTGTTTGTTCAGCGACGTCAGGACTCCTGCCTAGTTGCGAGGGAAAACTCGGGATTCTCCTCGAGGCTTTGCAGGGCATTTGGGACGCCTCTCCAGCTGAGGCGGGAGACTAAGGGTCCCTTTCCACGTGCCACAGGAATCCTGGGACTCCTATCAAGTTTCACGAGGAGTCAGGCAACGTCTCCTTTGGAGGCACTGATCTCCGCGTACCTCTGGAATTTTCAAAGGATGTGAGGCCTCCGGTCGCCATGATGTGGGGAACTAGGTCTTTCTCTGTGGTCTCCACAGGGGATTCGGACATCCTTTCGTCTTGGGAGATGCAAGACGAGCCTGCATTCAAGTCACTGCATGCATATCCGGCCTTATTTCGAGTCAGGGCATCGCGGTCCTCATTCCACTTGAGGCCGCATACTCAGGGTCCCTCTCACATACCTAGAGCTGAGGGAAGCCTCCTCTTGAGGTGCTTGTGGTAAGGTGGTATTCCTCTGTAGTCGAAGCCAGGGACTAACCTCTCATCTCGAGTTGATTTTTGGTCCACGGAGCTCTTTCGTGTTGCTACAGTGACCTCGGGATCCCTCTAGCCTTGAAACAGTGTTCTTGGGGTTTCTCTGGAGTGCCATCAAGGAAATCAAGGCTCCTTTCATGTGTGATGTGAAACACGGAATTGCTCTGCATGCAGTGCAGGGGAATCGGGCCTCATCTCGCGGCGAGGGGGAAGTCTCATGGTTTTTCTCGAGTTGCGGCGGGAACCTGGGGTATATTCTCGAGTTACGACGGGGATGGCCCTTCCACCCACGTGTTTGTTCAGCGACGTCAGAACTCCTGCCTAGTTGCGAGGGACAACTCGGGATTCTCCTCGAGGCTTGGCAGGGCAATTGGGACGCCTCTCCAGCTGAGGCGGGAGACCAAGGGTCCCTTTCCACGTGCCACAGGAATCCTGGGACTCCTATCAAGTTTCACGAGGAGTCAGGCATCGTCTCCTTTGGAGGCACTGATCTCCGCGTACCTCTGGAGTTTTCAAAGGATGTGAGGCCTCCGGTCGCGATGAGGTGGGGAACTAGGTCTTTCTCTGTGGTCTCCACAGGGGATTCAGACATCCTTTCGTCTTGGGAGATGCAAGACGAGCCTGCATTCAAGTCACTGCAGGGATATCCAGCCTTATTACGAGCCAGGGCATAGCGGTGTCCATTCCACTTGAGGCCGCAAAATCAGGGTCCCTCTCACATACCTAAAGCTGAGAGAAGCCTCCTCGTGAGGTGCTTGTGGTAAAGTGGTATTCCTCTGGAGTCGAAGCCAGGGACTAACCTCTCATCTCGAGTTGATTCTGGGTCCACGGAGCTCTTTTGTGTTGCTACAGTGACCTCAGGATCCCTCTAGCCTTGAAACAGTGTTCTTGGGGTTTCTCTGGAGTGCCATCAAGGAAATCAAGGCTCCTTTCTTGTGTGATGTGCAAGACGGAATTGCTCTGCAGGCAGTGCAGGGGAATCGGGCCTCATCTCGCGGCGAGGGGGAAGTCTCATGGTTTTTCTCGAGTTGCGGCGGGAACCTGGGGTATATTCTCGAGTTACGACGGGGATGGCCCTTCCACCCACGTGTTTGTTCAGCGAAGTCAGGACTCCTGCCTAGTTGCGAGGGACAACTCGGGATTCTCCTTGAGGCTTGGCAGGGCAATTGGGACGCATCTCCAGCTGAGGCGGGAGACCAAGGGTCCCTTTCCACATGCCACAGGAATCCTGGGACTCCTATCAAGTTTCACGAGGAGTCAGGCATCGTCTCCTTTGGAGGCACTGATCTCCGAGGACCTCTGGAGTTTTCAAAGGATGTGAGGCCTCCGGTCGCGATGAGGTGGGGAACTAGGTCTTTCTTTGAGGTCTCCACAGGGAATTCAGACATCCTTTCGTCTTGGGAGATGCAAGACGAGCCTGCATTCAAGTCACTGCAGGGATATCCGGCCTTATTTCGAGTCAGGGCATCGCGGTCTCCATTCCACTTGAGGCCGCAAAATCAGGGTCCCTCTCACATACCTCAAGCTGAGAGAAGCCTCCTCTTGAGGTGCTTGTGGTAACGTGGTATTCCTCTGGAGTCGAAGCCAGGGACTAACCTCTCATCTCGAGTTGATTTTTGGTCCACGGAGCTCTTTCGTGTTGCTACAGTGACCTCAGGATCCCTCAACCTTGAAACAGTGTTCTTGGGGTTTCTCTGGAGTGCCATCAAGGAAATCAAGGCTCCTTACAGGTGTGATGTGCAACACGGAATTGCTCTGCACGCAGTGCAGGGGAATCGGGCCTCATCTCGCGGCGAGGGGGAAGTCTTATGGTTTTTCTCGAGTTGCGGCGGGAACCTGGAGTATATTCTCGAGTTACGACCGGGATGGCCGTTACACCCACGTGTTTGTTCAGCGACGTCAGGACTCCTGCCTAGTTGCGAGGGACAACTCGGGATTCTCCTCGAGGCTTGGCAGGGCAATTGGGACGCCTCTCCAGCTGAGGCGGGAGACCAAGGGTCCCTTTCCACGTGCCACAGGAATCCTGGGACTCCTATCAAGTTTCACGAGGAGTCAGGCATCGTCTCCTTTGGAGGCACTGATCTCCGCGTACCTCTGGAGTTTTCAAAGGATGTGAGGCCTTTGGTCGCGATGAGGTGGGGAACTAGGTCTTTCTCTGTGGTCTCCACAGGGGATTCAGATATTCTTTCGTCTTGGGAGATGCAAGACGAGCCTGCATTCAAGTCACTGCAGGGATATCCGGCCATATTTCGAGTCAGGGCATCGCGGTCTCCATTCCACTTGAGGCCGCAAACTCAGGGTCCCTCTCACATACATAGAGCTGAGAGAAGCCTGCTCTTGAGGTGCTTGTGGTAAGGTGGTATTCCTCTGGAGTTGAAGCCAGGGACTAACCTGTCATCTCGAGTTGATTTTTGGTCCACGGAGCTCTTTTGTGTTGCTACATTGATCTCAGGATCCCTCTAGCCTTGAAACAGTGTTCTTGGGGTTTCTCTGGAGTGCCATCAAGGAAATCAAGGCTCCTTTCATGTGTGATGTGAAACACGGAATTGCTCTGCACGCAGTGCAGGGGAATCGGGCCTCATCTCGCGGCGAGGGGGAAGTCTCATGGTTTATCTCGAGTTGCGGCGGGAACCTGCGGTATATTCTCGAGTTAAGACGGGGATGGCCCTTCCACACACGTGTTAGTTCAGTGAAGTCAGGACTCCTGCCTATTTGCGAGGGACGACTCGGGATTCTCCTCGAGGCTTGGCAGGGCAATTGGGACGCCTCTCCAGCTGAGGCGGGAGACCAAGGGTCCCTTTCCACGTGCCACAGGAATCCTGGGACTCCTATCAAGTTTCACGAGGAGTCAGGCATCGTCTCCTTTGGAGGCACTGATCTCCGCGTACCTCTGGAGTTTTCAAAGGATGTGAGGCCTCCGGTCGCGATGAGGTGGGGAACTAGGTCTTTCTCTGTGGTCTCCACAGGGGATTCAGACATCCTTTCGTCTTGGGAGATGCAAGACGAGCCTGCATTCAAGTCACTGCAGGGATATCCGGCCTTATTTCGAGTCAGGGCATCGCGGTGTCCATTCCACTTGAGGCCGCAAAGTCAGGGTCCCTCTCACATAGCTAGAGCTGAGAGAAGCCTCCGCTTGAGGTGCTTGTGGTAAGGTGGTATTCCTCTGGAGTCGAAGCCAGGGACTAACCTCTCATCTCGAGTTGATTTTTGGTCCACGGAGCTCTTTCGTGTTGCTACAGTGACCTCGGGATCCCTCTAGCCTTGAAACAGTGTTCTTGGGGTTTCTCTGGAGTGCCATCAAGGAAATCAAGGCTCCTTTCATGTGTGATGTGCAACACGAAATTGCTCTGCACGCAGTGCAGGGGAATCGGCCCTCATCTCGCGGCGAGGGGGAAGTCTCATGGTTTTTCTCGAGTTGCGGCGGGAACCTGGGGTATATTCTCGAGTTACGACGGGGATGGCCCTTCCACCCACGTGTTTGTTCAGCGAACTCAGGACTCCTGCCCAGTTGCGAGGGACAACTCGGGATTCTCCTTGAGGCTTGGCAGGGCAATTGGGAAGCCTCTCCAGGTGAGGCGGGAGACCAAGGGTCCCTTTCCACGTGCCACAGGAATCCTGGGACTCCTATCAAGTTTCACGAGGAGTCAGGCCTCGTCTCCTTTGGAGGAACTGATCTCCGCATACCTCTGGAGTTTTCAAAGGATGTGAGGCCTCCGGTCGCGATGAGGTGGGGAACTAGGTCTTCTTCTGTGGTCTCCACAGGGGATTCAGACATCCTTTCGTCGTGAGAAATGCAAGACGAGCCTGCATTCAAGTCACTGCAGGGATATCCGGCCTTATTTCGAGTCAGGGCATCGCGGTTTCCATTCCACTTGAGGCCGCAAACTCAGGGTCCCTCTCACATACCTAGAGCTCAGAGAAGCCTCCTGTTGAGGTGCTTGTGGTAAGGTGGTATTCCTCTGGAGTCGAAGCCAGGGACTAACCTCTCATCTCGAGTTGATTTTTGGTCCACGGAGCTCTTTTGTGTTGCTACAGTGACCTCAGGATCCCTCTAGCCTTGAAACAGTGTTCTTGGGGTTTCTCTGGAGTGCCATCAAGGAAATCAAGGCTCCTTTCATGTTTGATGTGCAACACGGAATTGCTCTGCATGCCGTGCAGGGGAATCTGGCCTCATCTCGCGGCGAGGAGGAAGTCTCATGGTTTTTCTCAAGTTGCGGCGGGAATCTGGGGTATATTCTCGAGTTACGACGGGGATGGCCCTTCCACTCACGTGTTTGTTCAACAAAGTCAGGACTCCTGCCTAGTTGCGAGGGACAACTCGGGATTCTATTTCGAGGCTTGGCAGGGCAATTCGGACGCCTCTCCAGCTGAGGCGGGAGACCAAGGGTCCCTTTCCACGTGCCACAGGAATCCTGGGACTCCTATCAAGTTTCACGAGGAGACAGGCATCGTCTGCTTAGGAGGCACTGATCTCCGCGTACCTCTGGAGTTTTCAAAGGATGTGAGGCCTCCGGTGGCCATGAGGTGGGGAACTAGGTCTTTCTCTGTGGTCTCCACAGGGGATTCAGACATCCTTTCGTCTTGGGAGATGCAAGACGAGCCTGCATTCAAGTCACTGCAGGGATATCCGGCCTTATTTCGAGTCAGGGCATCGCAGTCTCCATTACACTTGAGGCCGCAAACTCAGGGTCCCTCTCACATACCTAGAGCTGAGAGAAGCCTCCTCTTGAGGTGCTTGTGGTAAGGTGGTATTCCTCTGGAGTCGAAGCAAGGGACTAACCTCTCATCTCGAGTTGATTCTTGGTCCACGGATCTCTTTCGTGTTACTACAGGGACCTCAGGATCCCTCTAGCCTTGAAACAGTGTTCTTGGGGTTTCTCTGGAGTGCCATCAAGGATATCAAGGCTCCTTTCATGTGTGATGTGCAACACGGAATTGCTCTGCACGCAGTGCAGGGGAATCGGGCCTCATCTCATGGCGAGGGGGAAGTCTCATGGTTTTTCTCGAGTTGCGGCGGGAACCTGGGGTATATTCTCGAGTTATGATGGGGATGGACCTTCCACACACGTGTTTGTTCAGCGACGTCAGGACTCCTGCCTAGTTGCGAGGGACAACTCTGGATTCTCCTCGAGGCTTGGCAGGGCAATTGGGACGCCTCTCCAGCTGAGGCGGGAGACCAAGGGTCCCTTTCCACGTGCCACAGGAATCCTGGGACTCCTATCAAGTTTCACGAGAAGTCATGCATCGTCCCCTTTGGAGGCACTGATCTCCGCATACCTCTGGAGTTTTCAAAGGATGTGTGGCCTCCGGTCGCGATGAGGTGGGGAACTAGGTCTATCTCTGTGGTCTTCACAGGGGATTCAGACATCCTTTCATCTTGGGAGATGCAAGACGAGCCTGCATTCAAGTCACTGCATGCATATCCGGCCTAATTTCGCGTCAGGGCATTGCGGTGTCCATTCCACTTGAGGACGCAAAATCAGGGTCCCTCTCACATACCTAGAGCTGAGAGAAGCCTCCTCTTGAGGTGCTTGTGGTAAGGTGGTATTCCTCTGGAGTCGAAGCCAGGGACTAACCTCTCATCTCGAGTTGATTCTTGGTCCACGGATCTCTTTCGTGTTGCTACAGGGACCTCAGGATCCCTCTAGCCTTGAAACAGTGTTCTTGGGGTTTCTCTGGAGTGCCATCAAGGAAATCAAGGCTCCTTTCATGTGTGATGTGCAACACGGAATTGCTCTGCACGCAGTGCAGGGGAATCGGGCCTCATCTCATGGCGAGGGGGAAGTCTCATGGTTTTTCTCAAGTTGCGGCGGGAACCTGGGGTATATTCTCGAGTTATGATGGGGATGGACCTTCCACACACGTGTTTGTTCAGCGACGTCAGGACTCCTGCCTAGTTGCGAGGGACAACTCTGGATTCTCCTCGAGGCTTGGCAGGGCAATTGGGACGCCTCTCCAGCTGAGGCGGGAGACCAAGGGTTTCTTTCCACGTGCCACAGGAATCCTGGGACTCCTATCAAGTTTCACGAGAAGTCATGCATCGTCCCCTTTGGAGGCACTGATCTCCGCATACCTCTGGAGTTTTCAAAGGATGTGAGGCCTCCGGTCGCGATGAGGTGGGGAACTAGGTCTTTCTCTGTGGTCTTCACAGGGGATTCAGACATCCTTTCATCTTGGGAGATGCAAGACGAGCCTGCATTCAAGTCACTGCATGCATATCCGGCCTAATTTCGCGTCAGGGCATTGCGGTGTCCATTCCACTTGAGGACGCAAAATCAGGGTCCCTCTCACATACCTAGAGCTGAGGGAAGCCTCCTCTTGAGGTGCTTGTGGTAAGGTGGTATTCCTCTGTAGTCGAAGCCAGGGACTAACCTCTCATCTCGAGTTGATTTATGGTCCACGGAGCTCTTTCGTGTTGCTACAGTGACCTCGGGATCCCTCTAGCCTTGAAACAGTGTTCTTGGGGTTTCTCTGGAGTGCCATCAAGGAAATCAAGGCTCCTTTCATGTGTGATGTGCAACACGGAATTGCTCTGCATGCAGTGCAGGGGAATCGGGCCTCATCTCGCGGCGAGGGGGAAGTCTCATGGTTTTTCTCGAGTTGCGGCGGGTACCTGGGGTATATTCTCGAGTTACGACGGGGATGGCCCTTCCACCCACGTGTTTGTTAACCGACCGCAGGACTCCTGCCTAGTTGCGAGGGACAACTCGGGATTCTCCTCGAGGCTTGGCAGGGCAATTGGGACGCCTCTCCAGCTGAGGCGGGAGACCAAGGGTCCCTTTCCACGTGCCACAGGAATCCTGGGACTCCTATCAAGTTTCACGAGGAGTCAGGCATCGTCTCCTTTGGAGGCACTGATCTCCGCGTACCTCTGGAGTTTTCAAAGGATGTGAGGCCTCCGGTCGCGATGAGGTGGGGAACTAGGTCTTTCTCTGTGGTCTCCACAGGTGATTCAGACATCCTTTCGTCTTGGGAGATGCAAGACGAGCCTGCATTCAAGTCACTGCAGGGATATCCAGCCTTATTTCGAGCCAGGGCATCGCGGTGTCCATTCCACTTGAGGCCGCAAAATCAGGGTCCCTCTCACATACCTAAAGCTGAGAGAAGCCTCCTCTTGAGGTGCTTGTGGTAAAGTGGTATTCCTCTGGAGTCGAAGCCAGGGACTAACCTCTCATCTCGAGTTGATTCTGGGTCCACGGAGCTCTTTCGTGTTGCTACAGTGACCTCAGGATCCCTCTAGCCTTGAAACAGTGTTCTTGGGCTTTCTCTGGAGTGCCATCAAGGAAATCAAGGCTCCTTTCTTGTGTGATGTGCAAGACGGAATTGCTCTGCAGGCAGTGCAGGGGAATCGGGCCTCATCTCGCGGCGAGGGGGAAGTCTCATGGTTTTTCTCGAGTTGCGGCGGGAACCTGGGGTATATTCTCGAGTTACGACTGGGATGGCCCTTCCACCCACGTGTTTGTTCAGCGAAGTCAGGACTCCTGCCTAGTTGCGAGGGACAACTCGGGATTCTCCTTGAGGCTTGGCAGGGCAATTGGGACGCCTCTCCAGCTGAGGCGGGAGACCAAGGGTCCCTTTCCACATGCCACAGGAATCCTGGGACTCCTATCAAGTTTCACGAGGAGTCAGGCATCGTCTCCTTTGGAGGCACTGACCTCCGAGGACCTCTGGAGTTTTCAAAGGATGTGAGGCCTCCGGTCGCGATGAGGTGGGGAACTAGGTCTTTCTCTGAGGTCTCCACAGGGGATTCAGACATCCTTTCGTCTTGGGAGATGCAAGACGAGCCTGCATTCAAGTAACTGCAGGGATATCCGGCCTTATTTCGAGTCAGGGCATCGCGGTCTCCATTCCACTTGAGGCCGCAAACTCAGGGTCCCTCTCACATACATAGAGCTGAGAGAAGCCTCCTCTTGAGGTGTTGTGGTAAGGTGGTATTCCTCTGGAGTTGAAGCCAGGGACTAACCTCTCATCTCGAGTTGATTTTTGGTCCACGGAGCTCTTTTGTGTTGCTACATTGATCTCAGGATCCCTCTAGCCTTGAAACAGTGTTCTTGGGGTTTCTCTGGAGTGCCATCAAGGAAATCAAGGCTCCTTTCATGTGTGATGTGCAACACGGAATTGCTCTGCACGCAGTGCAGGGGAATCGGGCCTCATCTCGCGGCGACGGGGAAGTCTCATGGTTTTTCTCGAGTTGCGGCGGTAACCTGGGGTATATTCTCGAGTTACGACGGGGATGGCCCTTCCACCCACGTGTTTGTTCAGCGACGTCAGGACTCCTGCCTAGTTGCGAGGGAAAACTCGGGATTCTCCTCGAGGCTTTGCAGGGCAATTGGGACGCCTCTCCAGCTGAGGCGGGAGACTAAGGGTCCCTTTCCACGTGCCACAGGAATCCTGGGACTCCTATCAAGTTTCACGAGGAGTCAGGCAACGTCTCCTTTGGAGGCACTGATCTCCGCGTACCTCTGGAATTTTCAAAGGATGTGAGGCCTCCGGTCGCCATGATGTGGGGAACTAGGTCTTTCTCTGTGGTCTCCACAGGGGATTCGGACATCCTTTCGTCTTGGGAGATGCAAGACGAGCCTGCATTCAAGTCACTGCATGCATATCCGGCCTTATTTCGAGTCAGGGCATCGCGGTCCTCATTCCACTTGAGGCCGCATACTCAGGGTCCCTCTCACATACCTAGAGCTGAGGGAAGCCTCCTCTTGAGGTGCTTGTGGTAAGGTGGTATTCCTCTGTAGTCGAAGCCAGGGACTAACCTCTCATCTCGAGTTGATTTTTGGTCCACGGAGCTCTTTCGTGTTGCTACAGTGACCTCGGGATCCCTCTAGCCTTGAAACAGTGTTCTTGGGGTTTCTCTGGAGTGCCATCAAGGAAATCAAGGCTCCTTTCATGTGTGATGTGAAACACGGAATTGCTCTGCATGCAGTGCAGGGGAATCGGGCCTCATCTCGCGGCGAGGGGGAAGTCTCATGGTTTTTCTCGAGTTGCGGCGGGAACCTGGGGTATATTCTCGAGTTACGACGGGGATGGCCCTTCCACCCACGTGTTTGTTCAGCGACGTCAGAACTCCTGCCTAGTTGCGAGGGACAACTCGGGATTCTCCTCGAGGCTTGGCAGGGCAATTGGGACGCCTCTCCAGCTGAGGCGGGAGACCAAGGGTCCCTTTCCACGTGCCACAGGAATCCTGGGACTCCTATCAAGTTTCACGAGGAGTCAGGCATCGTCTCCTTTGGAGGCACTGATCTCCGCGTACCTCTGGAGTTTTCAAAGGATGTGAGGCCTCCGGTCGCGATGAGGTGGGGAACTAGGTCTTTCTCTGTGGTCTCCACAGGGGATTCAGACATCCTTTCGTCTTGGGAGATGCAAGACGAGCCTGCATTCAAGTCACTGCAGGGATATCCGGCCTTATTTCGAGTCAGGGCATCGCGGTCTCCATTCCACTTGAGGCCGCAAAATCAGGGTCCCTCTCACATACCTCAAGCTGAGAGAAGCCTCCTCTTGAGGTGCTTGTGGTAACGTGGTATTCCTCTGGAGTCGAAGCCAGGGACTAACCTCTCATCTCGAGTTGATTTTTGGTCCACGGAGCTCTTTCGTGTTGCTACAGTGACCTCAGGATCCCTCAACCTTGAAACAGTGTTCTTGGGGTTTCTCTGGAGTGCCATCAAGGAAATCAAGGCTCCTTACAGGTGTGATGTGCAACACGGAATTGCTCTGCACGCAGTGCAGGGGAATCGGGCCTCATCTCGCGGCGAGGGGGAAGTCTTATGGTTTTTCTCGAGTTGCGGCGGGAACCTGGAGTATATTCTCGAGTTACGACCGGGATGGCCCTTACACCCACGTGTTTGTTCAGCGACGTCAGGACTCCTGCCTAGTTTCGAGGGACAACTCGGGATTCTCCTCGAGGCTTGGCAGGGCAATTGGGACGCCTCTCCAGCTGAGGCGGGAGACCAAGGGTCCCTTTCCACGTGCCACAGGAATCCTGGGACTCCTATCAAGTTTCACGAGGAGTCAGGCATCGTCTCCTTTGGAGGCACTGATCTCTGCGTACCTCTGGAGTTTTCAAAGGATGTGAGGCCTTTGGTCGCGATGAGGTGGGGAACTAGGTCTTTCTCTGTGGTCTCCACAGGGGATTCAGATATTCTTTCGTCTTGGGAGATGCAAGACGAGCCTGCATTCAAGTCACTGCAGGGATATCCGGCCTTATTTCGAGTCAGGGCATCGCGGTCTCCATTCCACTTGAGGCCGCAAACTCAGGGTCCCTCTCACATACATAGAGCTGAGAGAAGCCTGCTCTTGAGGTGCTTGTGGTAAGGTGGTATTCCTCTGGAGTTGAAGCCAGGGACTAACCTGTCATCTCGAGTTGATTTTTGGTCCACGGAGCTCTTTTGTGTTGCTACATTGATCTCAGGATCCCTCTAGCCTTGAAACAGTGTTCTTGGGGTTTCTCTGGAGTGCCATCAAGGAAATCAAGGCTCCTTTCATGTGTGATGTGAAACACGGAATTGCTCTGCACGCAGTGCAGGGGAATCAGGCCTCATCTCGCGGCGAGGGGGAAGTCTCATGGTTTATCTCGAGTTGCGGCGGGAACCTGCGGTATATTCTCGAGTTAAGACGGGGATGGCCCTTCCACACACGTGTTAGTTCAGTGAAGTCAGGACTCCTGCCTATTTGCGAGGGACGACTCGGGATTCTCCTCGAGGCTTGGCAGGGCAATTGGGACGCCTCTCCAGCTGAGGCGGGAGACCAAGGGTCCCTTTCCACGTGCCACAGGAATCCTGGGACTCCTATCAAGTTTCACGAGGAGTCAGGCATCGTCTCCTTTGGAGGCACTGATCTCCGCGTACCTCTGGAGTTTTCAAAGGATGTGAGGCCTCCGGTCGCGATGAGGTGGGGAACTAGGTCTTTCTCTGTGGTCTCCACAGGGGATTCAGACATCCTTTCGTCTTGGGAGATGCAAGACGAGCCTGCATTCAAGTCACTGCAGGGATATCCGGCCTTATTTCGAGTCAGGGCATCGCGGTGTCCATTCCACTTGAGGCCGCAAAGTCAGGGTCCCTCTCACATAGCTAGAGCTGAGAGAAGCCTCCGCTTGAGGTGCTTGTGGTAAGGTGGTATTCCTCTGGAGTCGAAGCCAGGGACTAACCTCTCATCTCGAGTTGATTTTTGGTCCACGGAGCTCTTTCGTGTTGCTACAGTGACCTCGGGATCCCTCTAGCCTTGAAACAGTGTTCTTGGGGTTTCTCTGGAGTGCCATCAAGGAAATCAAGGCTCCTTTCATGTGTGATGTGCAACACGGAATTGCTCTGCACGCAGTGCAGGGGAATCGGCCCTCATCTCGCGGCGAGGGGGAAGTCTCATGGTTTTTCTCGAGTTGCGGCGGTAACCTGGGGTATATTCTCGAGTTACGACGGGGATGGCCCTTCCACCCACGTGTTTGTTCAGCGAACTCAGGACTCCTGCCCAGTTGCGAGGGACAACTCGGGATTTTCCTTGAGGCTTGGCAGGGCAATTGGGACGCCTCTCCAGGTGAGGCGGGAGACCAAGGGTCCCTTTCCACGTGCCACAGGAATCCTGGGACTCCTATCAAGTTTCACGAGGAGTCAGGCCTCGTCTCCTTTGGAGGAACTGATCTCCGCATACCTCTGGAGTTTTCAAAGGATGTGAGGCCTCCGGTCGCGATGAGGTGGGGAACTAGGTCTTCTTCTGTGGTCTCCACAGGGGATTCAGACATCCTTTCGTCTTGAGAAATGCAAGACGAGCCTGCATTCAAGTCACTGCAGGGATATCCGGCCTTATTTCGAGTCAGGGCATCGCGGTTTCCATTCCACTTGAGGCCGCAAACTCATGGTCCCTCTCACATACCTAGAGCTCAGAGAAGCCTCCTGTTGAGGTGCTTGTGGTAAGGTGGTATTCCTCTGGAGTCGAAGCCAGGGACTAACCTCCCATCTCGAGTTGATTTTTGGTCCACGGAGCTCTTTTGTGTTGCTACAGTGACCTCAGGATCCCTCTAGCCTTGAAACAGTGTTCTTGGGGTTTCTCTGGAGTGCCATCAAGGAAATCAAGGCTCCTTTCATGTTTGATGTGCAACACGGAATTGCTCTGCATGCCGTGCAGGGGAATCTGGCCTCATTTCGCGGCGAGGAGGAAGTCTCATGGTTTTTCTCGAGTTGCGGCGGGAATCTGGGGTATATTCTCGAGTTACGACGGGGATGGCCCTTCCACTCACGTGTTTGTTCAACAAAGTCAGGACTCCTGCCTAGTTGCGAGGGACAACTCGGGATTCTCCTTGAGGCTTGGCAGGGCAATTCGGACGCCTCTCCAGCTGAGGCGGGAGACCAAGGGTCCCTTTCCACGTGCCACAGGAATCCTGGGACTCCTATCAAGTTTCACGAGGAGACAGGCATCGTCTGCTTAGGAGGCACTGATCTCCGCGTACCTCTGGAGTTTTCAAAGGATGTGAGGCCTCCGGTGGCCATGAGGTGGGGAACTAGGTCTTTCTCTGTGGTCTCCACAGGGGATTCAGACATTCTTTCGTCTTGGGAGATGCAAGACGAGCCTGCATTCAAGTCACTGCAGGGATATCCGGCCTTATTTCGAGTCAGGGCATCGCAGTCTCCATTACACTTGAGGCCGCAAACTCAGGGTCCCTCTCACATACCTAGAGCTGAGAGAAGCCTCCTCTTGAGGTGCTTGTGGTAAGGTGGTATTCCTCTGGAGTCGAAGCAAGGGACTAACCTCTCATCTCGAGTTGATTCTTGGTCCACGGATCTCTTTCGTGTTGCTACAGGGACCTCAGGATCCCTCTAGCCTTGAAACAGTGTTCTTGGGGTTTCTCTGGAGTGCCATCAAGGATATCAAGGCTCCTTTCATGTGTGATGTGCAACACGGAATTGCTCTGCACGCAGTGCAGGGGAATCGGGCCTCATCTCATGGCGAGGGGGAAGTCTCATGGTTTTTCTCGAGTTGCGGCGGGAACCTGGGGTATATTCTCGAGTTATGATGGGGATGGACCTTCCACACACGTGTTTGTTCAGCGACGTCAGGACTCCTGCCTAGTTGCGAGGGACATCTCTGGATTCTCCTCGAGGCTTGGCAGGGCAATTGGGACGCCTCTCCAGCTGAGGCGGGAGACCAAGGGTCCCTTTCCACATGCCACAGGAATCCTGGGACTCCTATCAAGTTTCACGAGGAGTCAGGCATCGTCTCCTTTGGAGGCACTGACCTCCGAGGACCTCTGGAGTTTTCAAAGGATGTGAGGCCTCCGGTCGCGATGAGGTGGGGAACTAGGTCTTTCTCTGAGGTCTCCACAGGGGATTCAGACATCCTTTCGTCTTGGGAGATGCAAGACGAGCCTGCATTCAAGTCACTGCAGGGATATCCGGCCTTATTTCGAGTCAGGGCATCGCGCTCTCCATTCCACTTGAGGCCGCAAACTCAGGGTCCCTCTCACATACATAGAGCTGAGAGAAGCCTCCTCTTGAGGTGTTGTGGTAAGGTGGTATTCCTCTGGAGTTGAAGCCAGGGACTAACCTCTCATCTCGAGTTGATTTTTGGTCCACGGAGCTCTTTTGTGTTGCTACAGTGACCTCAGGATCCCTCTAGCCTTGAAACAGTGTTCTTGGGGTTTCTCTGGAGTGCCATCAAGGAAATCAAGGCTCCTTTCATGTGTGATGTGCAACACGGAATTGCTCTGCACGCAGTGCAGGGGAATCGGGCCTCATCTCGCGGCGACGGGGAAGTCTCATGGTTTTTCTCGAGTTGCGGCGGTAACCTGGGGTATATTCTCGAGTTACGACGGGGATGGCCCTTCCACCCACGTGTTTGTTCAGCGAAGTCAGGACTCCTGCCTAGTTGCGAGGGAAAACTCGGCATTCTCCTCGAGGCTTTGCAGGGCAATTGGGACGCCTCTCCAGCTGAGGCGGGAGACTAAGGGTCCCTTTCCACGTGCCACAGGAATCCTGGGACTCCTATCAAGTTTCACGAGGAGTCAGGCAACGTCTCCTTTGGAGGCACTGATCTCCGCGTACCTCTGGACTTTTCAAAGGATGTGAGGCCTCCGGTCGCCATGATGTGGGGAACTAGGTCTTTCTCTGTGGTCTCCACAGGGGATTCGGACATCCTTTCGTCTTGGGAGATGCAAGACGAGCCTGCATTCAAGTCACTGCATGCATATCCGGCCTTATTTCGAGTCAGGGCATCGCGGTCCTCATTCCACTTGAGGCCGCATACTCAGGGTCCCTCTCACATACCTAGAGCTGAGGGAAGCCTCCTCTTGAGGTGCTTGTGGTAAGGTGGTATTCCTCTGTAGTCGAAGCCAGGGACTAACCTCTCATCTCGAGTTGATTTTTGGTCCACGGAGCTCTTTCGTGTTGCTACAGTGACCTCGGGATCCCTCTAGCCTTGAAACAGTGTTCTTGGGGTTTCTCTGGAGTGCCATCAAGGAAATCAAGGCTCCTTTCATGTGTGATGTGAAACACGGAATTTCTCTGCATGCAGTGCAGGGGAATCGGGCCTCATCTCGCGGCGAGGGGGAAGTCTCATGGTTTATCTCGAGTTGCGGCGGGAACCTGGGGTATATTCTCGAGTTACGACGGGGATGGCCCTTCCACCCACGTGTTTGTTCAGCGACGTCAGAACTCCTGCCTAGTTGCGAGGGACAACTCTGGATTCTCCTCGAGGCTTGGCAGGGCAATTGGGACGCCTCTCCAGCTGAGGCGGGAGACCAAGGGTCCCTTTCCACGTGCCACAGGAATCCTGGGACTCCTATCAAGTTTCACGAGGAGTCAGGCATCGTCTCCTTTGGAGGCACTGATCTCCGCGTACCTCTGGAGTTTTCAAAGGATGTGAGGCCTCCGGTCGCGATGAGGTGGGGAACTAGGTCTTTCTCTGTGGTCTCCACAGGGGATTCAGACATCCTTTCGTCTTGGGAGATGCAAGACGAGCCTGCATTCAAGTCACTGCAGGGATATCCAGCCTTATTTCGAGCCAGGGCATAGCGTTGTCCATTCCACTTGAGGCCGCAAAATCAGGGTCCCTCTCACATACCTAAAGCTGAGAGAAGCCTCCTCTTGAGGTGCTTGTGGTAAAGTGGTATTCCTCTGGAGTCGAAGCCAGGGACTAACCTCTCATCTCGAGTTGATTCTGGGTCCATGGAGCTCTTTTGTGTTGCTACAGTGACCTCAGTATCCCTCTAGCCTTGAAACAGTGTTCTTGGGCTTTCTCTGGAGTGCCATCAAGGAAATCAAGGCTCCTTTCTTGTGTGATGTGCAAGACGGAATTGCTCTGCAGGCAGTGCAGGGGAATCGGGCCTCATCTCGCGGCGAGGGGGAAGTCTCATGGTTTTTCTCGAGTTGCGGCGGGAACCTGGGGTATATTCTCGAGTTACGAAGGGGATGGCCCTTCCACCCACGTGTTTGTTCAGCGAAGTCAGGACTCCTGCCTAGTTGCGAGGGACAACTCGGGATTCTCCTTGAGGCTTGGCAGGGCAATTGGGACGCATCTCCAGCTGAGGCGGGAGACCAAGGGTCCCTTTCCACATGCCACAGGAATCCTGGGACTCCTATCAAGTTTCACGAGGAGTCAGGCATCGTCTCCTTTGGAGGAACTGATCTCCGAGGACCTCTGGAGTTTTCAAAGGATGTGAGGCCTCCGGTCGCGATGAGGTGGGGAACTAGGTCTTTCTTTGAGGTCTCCACAGGGGATTCAGACATCCTTTCGTCTTGGGAGATGCAAGACGAGCCTGCATTCAAGTCACTGCAGGGATATCCGGCCTTATTTCGAGTCAGGGCATCGCGGTCTCCATTCCACTTGAGGCCGCAAAATCAGGGTCCCTCTCACATACCTCAAGCTGAGAGAAGCCTCCTCTTGAGGTGCTTGTGGTAACGTGGTATTCCTCTGGAGTCGAAGCCAGGGACTAACCTCTCATCTCGAGTTGATTTTTGGTCCACGGAGCTCTTTCGTGTTGCTACAGTGACCTCAGGATCCCTCAACCTTGAAACAGTGTTCTTGGGGTTTCTCTGGAGTGCCATCAAGGAAATCAAGGCTCCTTTCAGGTGTGATGTGCAACACGGAATTGCTCTGCACGCAGTGCAGGGGAATCGGGCCTCATCTCGCGGCGAGGGGGAAGTCTCATGGTTTTTCTCGAGTTGCGGCGGGAACCTGGAGTATATTCTCGAGTTACGACCGGGATGGCCCTTACACCCACGTGTTTGTTCAGCGACGTCAGGACTCCTGCCTAGTTGCGAGGGACAACTCGGGATTCTCCTCGAGGCTTGGCAGGGCAATTGGGACGCCTCTCCAGCTGAGGCGGGAGACCAAGGGTCCCTTTCCACGTGCCACAGGAATCCTGGGACTCCTATCAAGTTTCACGAGGAGTCAGGCATCGTCTCCTTTGGAGGCACTGATCTCCGCGTACCTCTGGAGTTTTCAAAGGATGTGAGGCATTTGGTCGCGATGAGGTGGGGAACTAGGTCTTTCTCTGTGGTCTCCACAGGGGATTCAGATATTCTTTCGTCTTGGGAGATGCAAGACGAGCCTGCATTCAAGTCACTGCAGGGATATCCGGCCTTATTTCGAGTCAGGGCATCGCGGTCTCCAATCCACTTGAGGCCGCAAACTCAGGGTCCCTCTCACATACATAGAGCTGAGAGAAGCCTGCTCTTGAGGTGCTTGTGGTAAGGTGGTATTCCTCTGGAGTTGAAGCCAGGGACTAACCTGTCATCTCGAGTTGATTTTTGGTCCACGGAGCTCTTTTGTGTTGCTACATTGATCTCAGGATCCCTCTAGCCTTGAAACAGTGTTCTTGGGGTTTCTCTGGAGTGCCATCAAGGAAATCAAGGCTCCTTTCATGTGTGATGTGCAACACGGAATTGCTCTGCACGCAGTGCAGGGGAATCGGGCCTCATCTCGCGGCGAGGGGGAAGTCTCATGGTTTATCTCGAGTTGCGGCGGGAACCTGCGGTATATTCTCGAGTTAAGACGGGGATGGCCCTTCCACACACGTGTTAGTTCAGTGAAGTCAGGACTCCTGCCTATTTGCGAGGGACAACTCGGGATTCTCCTCGAGGCTTGGCAGGGCAATTGGGACGCCTCTCCAGCTGAGGCGGGAGACCAAGGGTCCCTTTCCACGTGCCACAGGAATCCTGGGACTCCTATCAAGTTTCACGAGGAGTCAGGCATCGTCTCCTTTGGAGGCACTGATCTCCGCGTACCTCTGGAGTTTTCAAAGGATGTGAGGCCTCCGGTCGCGATGAGGTGGGGAACTAGGTCTTTCTCTGTGGTCTCCACAGGGGATTCAGACATCCTTTCGTCTTGGGAGATGCAAGACGAGCCTGCATTCAAGTCACTGCAGGGATATCCGGCCTTATTTCGAGTCAGGGCATCGCGGTGTCCATTCCACTTGAGGCCGCAAAGTCAGGATCCCTCTCACATAGCTAGAGCTGAGAGAAGCCTCCGCTTGAGGTGCTTGTGGTAAGGTGGTATTCCTCTGGAGTCGAAGCCAGGGACTAACCTCTCATCTCGAGTTGATTTTTGGTCCACGGAGCTCTTTCGTGTTGCTAGAGTGACCTCGGGATCCCTCTAGCCTTGAAACAGTGTTCTTGGGGTTTCTCTGGAGTGCCATCAAGGAAATCAAGGCTCCTTTCATGTGTGATGTGCAACACGGAATTGCTCTGCACGCAGTGGAGGGGAATCGGGCCTCATCTCGCAGCGAGGGGGAAGTCTCATGGTTTTTCTCGAGTTGCGGCGGGAACCTGGGGTATATTCTCGAGTTACGACGGGGATGGCCCTTCCACCCACGTGTTTGTTCAGCGAACTCAGGACTCCTGCCCAGTTGCGAGGGACAACTCGGGATTCTCCTTGAGGCTTGGCAGGGCAATTGGGACGCCTCTCCAGGTGAGGCGGGAGACCAAGGGTCCCTTTCCACGTGCCACAGGAATCCTGGGACTCCTATCAAGTTTCACGAGAAGTCATGCATCGTCCCCTTTGGAGGCACTGATCTCCGCATACCTCTGGAGTTTGCAAAGGATGTGAGGCCTCCGGTCGCGATGAGGTGGGGAACTAGGTCTTTCTCTGAGGTCTTCACAGGGGATTCAGACATCCTTTCATCTTGGGAGATGCAAGACGAGCCTGCATTCAAGTCACTGCATGCATATCCGGCCTAATTTCGCGTCAGGGCATTGCGGTGTCCATTCCACTTGAGGACGCAAAATCAGGGTCCCTCTCACATACCTAGAGCTGAGAGAAGCCTCCTCTTGAGGTGCTTGTGGTAAGGTGGTATTCCTCTGGAGTCGAAGCCAGGGACTAACCTCTCATCTCGAGTTGATTCTTGGTCCACGGATCACTTTCGTGTTGCTACAGGGACCTCAGGATCCCTCTAGCCTTGAAACAGTGTTCTTGGGGTTTCTCTGGAGTGCCATCAAGGATATCAAGGCTCCTTTCATGTGTGATGTGCAACACAGAATTGCTCTGCACGCAGTGCAGGGGAATCGGGCCTCATCTCATGGCGAGGGGGAAGTCTCATGGTTTTTCTCGAGTTGCGGCGGGAACCTGGGGTATATTCTCGAGTTATGATGGGGATGGACCTTCCACACACGTGTTTGTTCAGCGACGTCAGGACTCCTGCCTAGTTGCGAGGGACAACTCTGGATTCTCCTCGAGGCTTGGCAGGGCAATTGGGACGCCTCTCCAGCTGAGGCGGGAGACCAAGGGTTCCTTTCCACGTGCCACAGGAATCCTGGGACTCCTATCAAGTTTCACGAGAAGTCATGCATCGTCCCCTTTGGAGGCACTGATCTCCGCATACCTCTGGAGTTTTCAAAGGATGTGAGGCCTCCGGTCGCGATGAGGTGGGGAACTAGGTCTTTCTCTGTGGTCTTCACAGGGGATTCAGACATCCTTTCATCTTGGGAGATGCAAGACGAGCCTGCATTCAAGTCACTGCATGCATATCCGGCCTAATTTCGCGTGAGGGCATTGCGGTGTCCATTCCACTTGAGGACGCAAAATCAGGGTCCCTCTCACATACCTAGAGCTGAGGGAAGCCTCCTCTTGAGGTGCTTGTGGTAAGGTGGTATTCCTCTGTAGTCGAAGCCAGGGACTAACCTCTCATCTCGAGTTGATTTATGGTCCACGGAGCTCTTTCGTGTTGCTACAGTGACCTCGGGATCCCTCTAGCCTTGAAACAGTGTTCTTGGGGTTTCTCTGGAGTGCCATCAAGGAAATCAAGGCTCCTTTCATGTGTGATGTGCAACACGGAATTGCTCTGCATGCAGTGCAGGGGAATCGGGCCTCATCTCGCGGCGAGGGGGAAGTCTCATGGTTTTTCTCGAGTTGCGGCGGGTACCTGGGGTATATTCTCGAGTTACGACGGGGATGGCCCTTCCACCCACGTGTTTGTTCAGCGACGTCAGGACTCCTGCCTAGTTGCGAGGGACAACTCGGGATTCTCCTCGAGGCTTGGCAGGGCAATTGGGACGCCTCTCCAGCTGAGGCGGGAGACCAAGGGTCCCTTTCCACGTGCCACAGGAATCCTGGGACTCCTATCAAGTTTCACGAGGAGACAGGCATCGTCTGCTTAGGAGGCACTGATCTCCGCGTACCTCTGGAGTTTTCAAAGGATGTGAGGCCTCCGGTGGCCATGAGGTGGGGAACTAGGTCTTTCTCTGTGGTCTCCACAGGGGATTCAGACATCCTTTCGTCTTGGGAGATGCAAGACGAGCCTGCATTCAAGTCACTGCAGGGATATCCGGCCTTATTTCGAGTCAGGGCATCGCAGTCTCCATTACACTTGAGGCCGCAAACTCAGGGTCCCTCTCACATACCTAGAGCTGAGAGAAGCCTCCTCTTGAGGTGCTTGTGGTAAGGTGGTATTCCTCTGGAGTCGAAGCAAGGGACTAACCTCTCATCTCGAGTTGATTCTTGGTCCACGGATCTCTTTCGTGTTACTACAGGGACCTCAGGATCCCTCTAGCCTTGAAACAGTGTTCTTGGGGTTTCTCTGGAGTGCCATCAAGGATATCAAGGCTCCTTTCATGTGTGATGTGCAACACGGAATTGCTCTGCACGCAGTGCAGGGGAATCGGGCCTCATCTCATGGCGAGGGGGAAGTCTCATGGTTTTTCTCGAGTTGCGGCGGGAACCTGGGGTATATTCTCGAGTTATGATGGGGATGGACCTTCCACACACGTGTTTGTTCAGCGACGTCAGGACTCCTGCCTAGTTGCGAGGGACAACTCTGGATTCTCCTCGAGGCTTGGCAGGGCAATTGGGACGCCTCTCCAGCTGAGGCGGGAGACCAAGGGTCCCTTTCCACGTGCCACAGGAATCCTGGGACTCCTATCAAGTTTCACGAGAAGTCATGCATCGTCCCCTTTGGAGGCACTGATCTCCGCATACCTCTGGAGTTTTCAAAGGATGTGTGGCCTCCGGTCGCGATGAGGTGGGGAACTAGGTCTATCTCTGTGGTCTTCACAGGGGATTCAGACATCCTTTCATCTTGGGAGATGCAAGACGAGCCTGCATTCAAGTCACTGCATGCATATCCGGCCTAATTTCGCGTCAGGGCATTGCGGTGTCCATTCCACTTGAGGACGCAAAATCAGGGTCCCTCTCACATACCTAGAGCTGAGAGAAGCCTCCTCTTGAGGTGCTTGTGGTAAGGTGGTATTCCTCTGGAGTCGAAGCCAGGGACTAACCTCTCATCTCGAGTTGATTCTTGGTCCACGGATCTCTTTCGTGTTGCTACAGGGACCTCAGGATCCCTCTAGCCTTGAAACAGTGTTCTTGGGGTTTCTCTGGAGTGCCATCAAGGATCTCAAGGCTCCTTTCATGTGTGATGTGCAACACGGAATTGCTCTGCACGCAGTGCAGGGGAATCGGCCCTCATCTCGCGGCGAGGGGGAAGTCTCATGGTTTTTCTCGAGTTGCGGCGGTAACCTGGGGTATATTCTCGAGTTACGACGGGGATGGCCCTTCCACCCACGTGTTTGTTCAGCGAACTCAGGACTCCTGCCCAGTTGCGAGGGACAACTCGGGATTTTCCTTGAGGCTTGGCAGGGCAATTGGGACGCCTCTCCAGGTGAGGCGGGAGACCAAGGGTCCCTTTCCACGTGCCACAGGAATCCTGGGACTCCTATCAAGTTTCACGAGGAGTTAGGCCTCGTCTCCTTTGGAGGAACTGATCTCCGCATACCTCTGGAGTTTTCAAAGGATGTGAGGCCTCCGGTCGCGATGAGGTGGGGAACTAGGTCTTCTTCTGTGGTCTCCACAGGGGATTCAGACATCCTTTCGTCTTGAGAAATGCAAGACGAGCCTGCATTCAAGTCACTGCAGGGATATCCGGCCTTATTTCGAGTCAGGGCATCGCGGTTTCCATTCCACTTGAGGCCGCAAACTCAGGGTCCCTCTCACATACCTAGAGCTCAGAGAAGCCTCCTGTTGAGGTGCTTGTGGTAAGGTGGTATTCCTCTGGAGTCGAAGCCAGGGACTAACCTCTCATCTCGAGTTGATTTTTGGTCCACGGAGCTCTTTTGTGTTGCTACAGTGACCTCAGGATCCCTCTAGCCTTGAAACAGTGTTCTTGGGGTTTCTCTGGAGTGCCATCAAGGAAATCAAGGCTCCTTTCATGTTTGATGTGCAACACGGAATTGCTCTGCATGCCGTGCAGGGGAATCTGGCCTCATTTCGCGGCGAGGAGGAAGTCTCATGGTTTTTCTCGAGTTGCGGCGGGAATCTGGGGTATATTCTCGAGTTACGACGGGGATGACCCTTCCACTCACGTGTTTGTTCAACAAAGTCAGGACTCCTGCCTAGTTGCGAGGGACAACTCGGGATTCTCCTTGAGGCTTGGCAGGGCAATTCGGACGCCTCTCCAGCTGAGGCGGGAGACCAAGGGTCCCTTTCCACGTGCCACAGGAATCCTGGGACTCCTATCAAGTTTCACGAGGAGACAGGCATCGTCTGCTTAGGAGGCACTGATCTCCGCGTACCTCTGGAGTTTTCAAAGGATGTGAGGCCTCCGGTGGCCATGAGGTGGGGAACTAGGTCTTTCTCTGTGGTCTCCACAGGGGATTCAGACATTCTTTCGTCTTGGGAGATGCAAGACGAGCCTGCATTCAAGTCACTGCAGGGATATCCGGCCTTATTTCGAGTCAGGGCATCGCAGTCTCCATTACACTTGAGGCCGCAAACTCAGGGTCCCTCTCACATACCTAGAGCTGAGAGAAGCCTCCTCTTGAGGTGCTTGTGGTAAGGTGGTATTCCTCTGGAGTCGAAGCAAGGGACTAACCTCTCATCTCGAGTTGATTCTTGGTCCACGGATCTCTTTCGTGTTGCTACAGGGACCTCAGGATCCCTCTAGCCTTGAAACAGTGTTCTTGGGGTTTCTCTGGAGTGCCATCAAGGATATCAAGGCTCCTTTCATGTGTGATGTGCAACACGGAATTGCTCTGCACGCAGTGCAGGGGAATCGGGCCTCATCTCATGGCGAGGGGGAAGTCTCATGGTTTTTCTCGAGTTGCGGCGGGAACCTGGGGTATATTCTCGAGTTATGATGGGGATGGACCTTCCACACACGTGTTTGTTCAGCGACGTCAGGACTCCTGCCTAGTTGCGAGGGACATCTCTGGATTCTCCTCGAGGCTTGGCAGGGCAATTGGGACGCCTCTCCAGCTGAGGCGGGAGACCAAGGGTCCCTTTCCACGTGCCACAGGAATCCTGGGACTCCTATCAAGTTTCACGAGGAGTCAGGCATCGTCTCCTTTGGAGGCACTGATCTCCGCGTACCTCTGGAGTTTTCAAAGGATGTGAGGCCTCCGGTCGCGATGAGGTGGGGAACTAGGTCTTTCTCTGTGGTCTCCACAGGGGATTCAGACATCCTTTCGTCTTGGGAGATGCAAGACGAGCCTGCATTCAAGTCACTGCAGGGATATCCAGCCTTATTTCGAGCCAGGGCATCGCGGTGTCCATTCCACTTGAGGCCGCAAAATCAGGGTCCCTCTCACATACCTAAAGCTGAGAGAAGCCTCCTCTTGAGGTGCTTGTGGTAAAGTGGTATTCCTCTGGAGTCGAAGCCAGGGACTAACCTCTCATCTCGAGTTGATTCTGGGTCCACGGAGCTCTTTCGTGTTGCTACAGTGACCTCAGGATCCCTCTAGCCTTGAAACAGTGTTCTTGGGCTTTCTCTGGAGTGCCATCAAGGAAATCAAGGCTCCTTTCTTGTGTGATGTGCAAGACGGAATTGCTCTGCACGCAGTGCAGGGGAATCGGGCCTCATCTCGCGGCGAGGGGGAAGTCTCATGGTTTTTCTCGAGTTGCGGCGGGAACCTGGGGTATATTCTCGAGTTACGACGGGGATGGCCCTTCCACACACGTGTTTCTTCAGCGACGTCAGGACTCCTGCCTAGTTGCGAGGGACAACTCGGGATTCTCCTCGAGGCTTGGCAGGGCAATTGGGACGCCTCTCCAGCTGAGGCGGGAGACCAAGGGTCCCTTTCCACATGCCACAGGAATCCTGGGACTCCTATCAAGTTTCACGAGGAGTCAGGCATCGTCTCCTTTGGAGGCACTGACCTCCGAGGACCTCTGGAGTTTTCTAAGGATGTGAGGCCTCCGGTCGCGATGAGGTGGGGAACTAGGTCTTTCTCTGAGGTCTCCACAGGGGATTCAGACATCCTTTCGTCTTGGGAGATGCAAGACGAGCCTGCATTCAAGTCACTGCAGGGATATCCGGCCTTATTTCGAGTCAGGGCATCGCGCTCTCCATTCCACTTGAGGCCGCAAACTCAGGGTCCCTCTCACATACATAGAGCTGAGAGAAGCCTCCTCTTGAGGTGTTGTGGTAAGGTGGTATTCCTCTGGAGTTGAAGCCAGGGACTAACCTCTCATCTCGAGTTGATTTTTGGTCCACGGAGCTCTTTTGTGTTGCTACAGTGACCTCAGGATCCCTCTAGCCTTGAAACAGTGTTCTTGGGGTTTCTCTGGAGTGCCATCAAGGAAATCAAGGCTCCTTTCATGTGTGATGTGCAACACGGAATTGCTCTGCACGCAGTGCAGGGGAATCGGGCCTCATCTCGCGGCGACGGGGAAGTCTCATGGTTTTTCTCGAGTTGCGGCGGTAACCTGGGGTATATTCTCGAGTTACGACGGGGATGGCCCTTCCACCCACGTGTTTGTTCAGCGACGTCAGGACTCCTGCCTAGTTGCGAGGGAAAACTCGGGATTCTCCTCGAGGCTTTGCAGGGCAATTGGGACGCCTCTCCAGCTGAGGCGGGAGACTAAGGGTCCCTTTCCACGTGCCACAGGAATCCTGGGACTCCTATCAAGTTTCACGAGGAGTCAGGCAACGTCTCCTTTGGAGGCACTGATCTCCGCGTACCTCTGGAATTTTCAAAGGATGTGAGGCCTCCGGTCGCCATGATGTGGGGAACTAGGTCTTTCTCTGTGGTCTCCACAGGGGATTCGAACATCCTTTCGTCTTGGGAGATGCAAGACGAGCCTGCATTCAAGTCACTGCATGCATATCCGGCCTTATTTCGAGTCAGGGCATCGCGGTCCTCATTCCACTTGAGGCCGCATACTCAGGGTCCCTCTCACATACCTAGAGCTGAGGGAAGCCTCCTCTTGAGGTGCTTGTGGTAAGGTGGTATTCCTCTGTAGTCGAAGCCAGGGACTAACCTCTCATCTCGAGTTGATTTTTGGTCCACGGAGCTCTTTCGTGTTGCTACAGTGACCTCGGGATCCCTCTAGCCTTGAAACAGTGTTCTTGGGGTTTCTCTGGAGTGCCATCAAGGAAATCAAGGCTCCTTTCATGTGTGATGTGAAACACGGAATTTCTCTGCATGCAGTGCAGGGGAATCGGGCCTCATCTCGCGGCGAGGGGGAAGTCTCATGGTTTTTCTCGAGTTGCGGCGGGAACCTGGGGTATATTCTCGAGTTACGACGGGGATGGCCCTTCCACCCACGTGTTTGTTCAGCGACGTCAGAACTCCTGCCTAGTTGCGAGGGACAACTCTGGATTCTCCTCGAGGCTTGGCAGGGCAATTGGGACGCCTCTCCAGCTGAGGCGGGAGACCAAGGGTCCCTTTCCACGTGCCACAGGAATCCTGGGACTCCTATCAAGTTTCACGAGGAGTCAGGCATCGTCTCCTTTGGAGGCACTGATCTCCGCGTACCTCTGGAGTTTTCAAAGGATGTGAGGCCTCCGGTCGCGATGAGGTGGGGAACTAGGTCTTTCTCTGTGGTCTCCACAGGGGATTCAGACATCCTTTCGTCTTGGGAGATGCAAGACGAGCCTGCATTCAAGTCACTGCAGGGATATCCAGCCTTATTTCGAGCCAGGGCATAGCGTTGTCCATTCCACTTGAGGCCGCAAAATCAGGGTCCCTCTCACATACCTAAAGCTGAGAGAAGCCTCCTCTTGAGGTGCTTGTGGTAAAGTGGTATTCCTCTGGAGTCGAAGCCAGGGACTAACCTCTCATCTCGAGTTGATTCTGGGTCCACGGAGCTCTTTTGTGTTGCTACAGTGACCTCAGGATCCCTCTAGCCTTGAAACAGTGTTCTTGGGCTTTCTCTGGAGTGCCATCAAGGAAATCAAGGCTCCTTTCTTGTGTGATGTGCAAGACGGAATTGCTCTGCAGGCAGTGCAGGGGAATCGGGCCTCATCTCGCGGCGAGGGGGAAGTCTCATGGTTTTTCTCGAGTTGCGGCGGGAACCTGGGGTATATTCTCGAGTTACGACGGGGATGGCCCTTCCACCCACGTGTTTGTTCAGCGAAGTCAGGACTCCTGCCTAGTTGCGAGGGACAACTCGGGATTCTCCTTGAGGCTTGGCAGGGCAATTGGGACGCATCTCCAGCTGAGGCGGGAGACCAAGGGTCCCTTTCCACATGCCACAGGAATCCTGGGACTCCTATCAAGTTTCACGAGGAGTCAGGCATCGTCTCCTTTGGAGGAACTGATCTCCGAGGACCTCTGGAGTTTTCAAAGGATGTGAGGCCTCCGGTCGCGATGAGGTGGGGAACTAGGTCTTTCTTTGAGGTCTCCACAGGGGATTCAGACATCCTTTCGTCTTGGGAGATGCAAGACGAGCCTGCATTCAAGTCACTGCAGGGATATCCGGCCTTATTTCGAGTCAGGGCATCGCGGTCTCCATTCCACTTGAGGCCGCAAAATCAGGGTCCCTCTCACATACCTCAAGCTGAGAGAAGCCTCCTCTTGAGGTGCTTGTGGTAACGTGGTATTCCTCTGGAGTCGAAGCCAGGGACTAACCTCTCATCTCGAGTTGATTTTTGGTCCACGGAGCTCTTTCATGTTGCTACAGTGACCTCAGGATCCCTCAACCTTGAAACAGTGTTCTTGGGGTTTCTCTGGAGTGCCATCAAGGAAATCAAGGCTCCTTTCAGGTGTGATGTGCAACACGGAATTGCTCTGCACGCAGTGCAGGGGAATCGGGCCTCATCTCGCGGCGAGGGGGAAGTCTCATGGTTTTTCTCGAGTTGCGGCGGGAACCTGGAGTATATTCTCGAGTTACGACCGGGATGGCCCTTACACCCACGTGTTTGTTCAGCGACGTCAGACTCCTGCCTAGTTGCGAGGGACAACTCGGGATTCTCCTCGAGGCTTGGCAGGGCAATTGGGACGCCTCTCCAGCTGAGGCGGGAGACCAAGGGTCCCTTTCCACGTGCCACAGGAATCCTGGGACTCCTATCAAGTTTCACGAGGAGTCAGGCATCGTCTCCTTTGGAGGCACTGATCTCCGCGTACCTCTGGAGTTTTCAAAGGATGTGAGGCATTTGGTCGCGATGAGGTGGGGAACTAGGTCTTTCTCTGTGGTCTCCACAGGGGATTCAGATATTCTTTCGTCTTGGGAGATGCAAGACGAGCCTGCATTCAAGTCACTGCAGGGATATCCGGCCTTATTTCGAGTCAGGGCATCGCGGTCTCCATTCCACTTGAGGCCGCAAACTCAGGGTCCCTCTCACATACATAGAGCTGAGAGAAGCCTGCTCTTGAGGTGCTTGTGGTAAGGTGGTATTCCTCTGGAGTTGAAGCCAGGGACTAACCTGTCATCTCGAGTTGATTTTTGGTCCACGGAGCTCTTTTGTGTTGCTACATTGATCTCAGGATCCCTCTAGCCTTGAAACAGTGTTCTTGGGGTTTCTCTGGAGTGCCATCAAGGAAATCAAGGCTCCTTTCATGTGTGATGTGCAACACGGAATTGCTCTGCACGCAGTGCAGGGGAATCGGGCCTCATCTCGCGGCGAGGGGGAAGTCTCATGGTTTATCTCGAGTTGCGGCGGGAACCTGCGGTATATTCTCGAGTTAAAACGGGGATGGCCCTTCCACACACGTGTTAGTTCAGTGAAGTCAGGACTCCTGCCTATTTGCGAGGGACAACTCGGGATTCTCCTCGAGGCTTGGCAGGGCAATTGGGACGCCTCTCCAGCTGAGGCGGGAGACCAAGGGTCCCTTTCCACGTGCACAGGAATCCTGGGACTCCTATCAAGTTTCACGAGGAGTCAGGCATCGTCTCCTTTGGAGGCACTGATCTCCGCGTACCTCTGGAGTTTTCAAAGGATGTGAGGCCTCCGGTCGCGATGAGGTGGGGAACTAGGTCTTTCTCTGTGGTCTCCACAGGGGATTCAGACATCCTTTCGTCTTGGGAGATGCAAGACGAGCCTGCATTCAAGTCACTGCAGGGATATCCGGCCTTATTTCGAGTCAGGGCATCGCGGTGTCCATTCCACTTGAGGCCGCAAAGTCAGGATCCCTCTCACATAGCTAGAGCTGAGAGAAGCCTCCGCTTGAGGTGCTTGTGGTAAGGTGGTATTCCTCTGGAGTCGAAGCCAGGGACTAACCTCTCATCTCGAGTTGATTTTTGGTCCACGGAGCTCTTTCGTGTTGCTAGAGTGACCTCGGGATCCCTCTAGCCTTGAAACAGTGTTCTTGGGGTTTCTCTGGAGTGCCATCAAGGAAATCAAGGCTCCTTTCATGTGTGATGTGCAACACGGAATTGCTCTGCACGCAGTGGAGGGGAATCGGGCCTCATCTCGCAGCGAGGGGGAAGTCTCATGGTTTTTCTCGAGTTGCGGCGGGAACCTGGGGTATATTCTCGAGTTACGACGGGGATGGCCCTTCCACCCACGTGTTTGTTCAGCGAACTCAGGACTCCTGCCCAGTTGCGAGGGACAACTCGGGATTCTCCTTGAGGCTTGGCAGGGCAATTGGGACGCCTCTCCAGGTGAGGCGGGAGACCAAGGGTCCCTTTCCACGTGCCACAGGAATCCTGGGACTCCTATCAAGTTTCACGAGAAGTCATGCATCGTCCCCTTTGGAGGCACTGATCTCCGCATACCTCTGGAGTTTGCAAAGGATGTGAGGCCTCCGGTCGCGATGAGGTGGGGAACTAGGTCTTTCTCTGAGGTCTTCACAGGGGATTCAGACATCCTTTCATCTTGGGAGATGCAAGACGAGCCTGCATTCAAGTCACTGCATGCATATCCGGCCTAATTTCGCGTCAGGGCATTGCGGTGTCCATTCCACTTGAGGACGCAAAATCAGGGTCCCTCTCACATACCTAGAGCTGAGAGAAGCCTCCTCTTGAGGTGCTTGTGGTAAGGTGGTATTCCTCTGGAGTCGAAGCCAGGGACTAACCTCTCATCTCGAGTTGATTCTTGGTCCACGGATCACTTTCGTGTTGCTACAGGGACCTCAGGATCCCTCTAGCCTTGAAACAGTGTTCTTGGGGTTTCTCTGGAGTGCCATCAAGGATCTCAAGGCTCCTTTCATGTGTGATGTGCAACACAGAATTGCTCTGCACGCAGTGCAGGGGAATCGGGCCTCATCTCATGGCGAGGGGGAAGTCTCATAGTTTTTCTCGAGTTGCGGCGGGAACCTGGGGTATATTCTCGAGTTATGATGGGGATGAACCTTCCACACACGTGTTTGTTCAGCGACGTCAGGACTCCTGCCTAGTTGCGAGGGACAACTCTGGATTCTCCTCGAGGCTTGGCAGGGCAATAGGGACGCCTCTCCAGCTGAGGCGGGAGACCAAGGGTTCCTTTCCACGTGCCACAGGAATCCTGGGACTCCTATCAAGTTTCACGAGAAGTCATGCATCGTCCCCTTTGGAGGCACTGATCTCCGCATACCTCTGGAGTTTTCAAAGGATGTGAGGCCTCCGGTCGCGATGAGGTGGGGAACTAGGTCTTTCTCTGTGGTCTTCACAGGGGATTCAGACATCCTTTCATCTTGGGAGATGCAAGACGAGCCTGCATTCAAGTCACTGCATGCATATCCGGCCTAATTTCGCGTCAGGGCATTGCGGTGTCCATTCCACTTGAGGACGCAAAATCAGGGTCCCTCTCACATACCTAGAGCTGAGGGAAGCCTCCTCTTGAGGTGCTTGTGGTAAGGTGGTATTCCTCTGTAGTCGAAGCCAGGGACTAACCTCTCATCTCGAGTTGATTTATGGTCCACGGAGCTCTTTCGTGTTGCTACAGTGACCTCGGGATCCCTCTAGCCTTGAAACAGTGTTCTTGGGGTTTCTCTGGAGTGCCATCAAGGAAATCAAGGCTCCTTTCATGTGTGATGTGCAACACGGAATTGCTCTGCATGCAGTGCAGGGGAATCGGGCCTCATCTCGCGGCGAGGGGGAAGTCTCATGGTTTTTCTCGAGTTGCGGCGGGTACCTGGGGTATATTCTCGAGTTACGACGGGGATGGCCCTTCCACCCACGTGTTTGTTCAGCGACGTCAGGACTCCTGCCTAGTTGCGAGGGACAACTCGGGATTCTCCTCGAGGCTTGGCAGGGCAATTGGGACGCCTCTCCAGCTGAGGCGGGAGACCAAGGGTCCCTTTCCACGTGCCACAGGAATCCTGGGACTCCTATCAAGTTTCACGAGGAGTCAGGCATCGTCTCCTTTGGAGGCACTGATCTCCGCGTACCTCTGGAGTTTTCAAAGGATGTGAGGCCTCCGGTCGCGATGAGGTGGGGAACTAGGTCTTTCTCTGTGGTCTCCACAGGGGATTCAGACATCCTTTCGTCTTGGGAGATGCAAGACGAGCCTGCATTCAAGTCACTGCAGGGATATCCAGCCTTATTTCGAGCCAGGGCATCGCGGTGTCCATTCCACTTGAGGCCGCAAAATCAGGGTCCCTCTCACATACCTAAAGCTGAGAGAGGCCTCCTCTTGAGGTGCTTGTGGTAAAGTGGTATTCCTCTGGAGTCGAAGCCAGGGACTAACCTCTCATCTCGAGTTGATTCTGGGTCCACGGAGCTCTTTCGTGTTGCTACAGTGACCTCAGGATCCCTCTAGCCTTGAAACAGTGTTCTTGGGTTTCTCTGGAGTGCCATCAAGGAAATCAAGGCTCCTTTCTTGTGTGATGTGCAAGACGGAATTGCTCTGCACGCAGTGCAGGGGAATCGGGCCTCATCTCGCGGCGAGGGGGAAGTCTCATGGTTTTTCTCGAGTTGCGGCGGGAACCTGGGGTATATTTTCGAGTTACGACGGGGATGGCCCTTCCACCCACGTGTTTGTTCAGCGAAGTCAGGACTACTGCCTAGTTGCGAGGGACAACTCGGGATTCTCCTTGAGGCTTGGCAGGGCAATTGGGACGCCTCTCCAGCTGAGGCGGGAGACCAAGGGTCCCTTTCCACATGCCACAGGAATCCTGGGACTCCTATCAAGTTTCACGAGGAGTCAGGCATCGTCTCCTTTGGAGGCACTGACCTCCGAGGACCTCTGGAGTTCTTAAAGGATGTCAGGCCTCCGGTCGCGATGAGGTGGGGAACTAGGTCTTTCTCTGAGGTCTCCACAGGGGATTCAGACATCCTTTCGTCTTGGGAGATGCAAGACGAGCCTGCATTCAAGTCACTGCAGGGATATCCGGCCTTATTTCGAGTCAGGGCATCGCGGTCTCCATTCCACTTGAGGCCGCAAACTCAGGGTCCCTCTCACATACATAGAGCTGAGAGAAGCCTCCTCTTGAGGTGTTGTGGTAAGGTGGTATTCCTCTGGAGTTGAAGCCAGGGACTAACCTCTCATCTCGAGTTGATTTTTGGTCCACGGAGCTCTTTTGTGTTGCTACATTGATCTCAGGATCCCTCTAGCCTTGAAACAGTGTTCTTGGGGTTTCTCTGGAGTGCCATCAAGGAAATCAACGCTCCTTTCATGTGTGATGTGCAACACGGAATTGCTCTGCACGCAGTGCAGGGGAATCGGGCCTCATCTCGCGGCGACGGGGAAGTCTCATGGTTTTTCTCGAGTTGCGGCGGTAACCTGGGGTATATTCTCGAGTTACGACGGGGATGGCCCTTCCACCCACGTGTTTGTTCAGCGACGTCAGGACTCCTGCCTAGTTGCGAGGGAAAACTCGGGATTCTCCTCGAGGCTTGGCAGGGCAATTGGGACGCCTCTCCAGCTGAGGCGGGAGACTAAGGGTCCCTTTCCACATGCCACAGGAATCCTGGGACTCCTATCAAGTTTCACGAGGAGTCAGGCAACGTCTCCTTTGGAGGCACTGATCTCCGCGTACCTCTGGAATTTTCAAAGGATGTGAGGCCTCCGGTCGCCATGATGTGGGGAACTAGGTCTTTCTCTGTGGTCTCCACAGGGGATTCGGACATCCTTTCGTCTTGGGAGATGCAAGACGAGCCTGCATTCAAGTCACTGCATGCATATCCGGCGTTATTTCGAGTCAGGGCATCGCGGTCCTCATTCCACTTGAGGCCGCATACTCAGGGTCCCTCTCACATACCTAGAGCTGAGGGAAGCCTCCTCTTGAGGTGCTTGTGGTAAGGTGGTATTCCTCTGTAGTCGAAGCCAGGGACTAACCTCTCATCTCGAGTTGATTTTTGGTCCACGGAGCTCTTTCGTGTTGCTACAGTGACCTCGGGATCCCTCTAGCCTTGAAACAGTGTTCTTGGGGTTTCTCTGGAGTGCCATCAAGGAAATCAAGGCTCCTTTCATGTGTGATGTGCAACACGGAATTGCTCTGCATGCAGTGCAGGGGAATCGGGCCTCATCTCGCGGCGAGGGGGAAGTCTCATGGTTTTTCTCGAGTTGCGGCGGGAACCTGGGGTATATTCTCGAGTTACGACGGGGATGGCCCTTCCACACACGTGTTTCTTCAGCGACGTCAGAACTCCTGCCTAGTTGCGAGGGACAACTCGGGATTCTCCTCGAGGCTTGGCAGGGCAATTGGGACGCCTCTCCAGCTGAGGCGGGAGACCAAGGGTCCCTTTCCACGTGCCACAGGAATCCTGGGACTCCTATCAAGTTTCACGAGGAGTCAGGCCTCGTCTCCTTTGGAGGCACTGATCTCCGCGTACCTCTGGAGTTTTCAAAGGATGTGAGGCCTCCGGTCGCGATGAGGTGGGGAACTAGGTCTTTCTCTGTGGTCTCCACAGGGGATTCAGACATCCTTTCGTCTTGGGAGATGCAAGACGAGCCTGCATTCAAGTCACTGCAGGGATATCCAGCCTTATTTCGAGCCAGGGCATAGCGGTGTCCATTCCACTTGAGGCCGCAAAATCAGGGTCCCTCTCACATACCTAAAGCTGAGAGAAGCCTCCTCTTGAGGTGCTTGTGGTAAAGTGGTATTCCTCTGGAGTCGAAGCCAGGGACTAACCTCTCATCTCGAGTTGATTCTGGGTCCACGGAGCTCTTTTGTGTTGCTACAGTGACCTCGGGATCCCTCTAGCCTTGAAACAGTGTTCTTGGGCTTTCTCTGGAGTGCCATCAAGGAAATCAAGGCTCCTTTCTTGTGTGATGTGCAAGACGGAATTGCTCTGCAGGCAGTGCAGGGGAATCGGGCCTCATCTCGCGGCGAGGGGGAAGTCTCATGGTTTTTCTCGAGTTGCGGCGGGAACCTGGGGTATATTCTCGAGTTACGACGGGGATGGCCCTTCCACCCACGTGTTTGTTCAGCGAAGTCAGGACTCCTGCCTAGTTGCGAGGGACAACTCGGGATTCTCCTTGAGGCTTGGCAGGGCAATTGGGACGCATCTCCAGCTGAGGCGGGAGACCAAGGGTCCCTTTCCACATGCCACAGGAATCCTGGGACTCCTATCAAGTTTCACGAGGAGTCAGGCATCGTCTCCTTTGGAGGCACTGATCTCCGAGGACCTCTGGAGTTTTCAAAGGATGTGAGGCCTCCGGTCGCGATGAGGTGGGGAACTAGGTCTTTCTTTGAGGTCTCCACAGGGGATTCGGACATCCTTTCGTCTTGGGAGATGCAAGACGAGCCTGCATTCAAGTCACTGCAGGGATATTCGGCCTTATTTCGAGTCAGGGCATCGCGGTCTCCATTCCACTTGAGGCCGCAAAATCAGGGTCCCTCTCACATACCTAGAGCTGAGAGAAGCCTCCTCTTGAGGTGCTTGTGGTAACGTGGTATTCCTCTGGAGTCGAAGCCAGGGACTAACCTCTCATCTCGAGTTGATTTTTGGTCCACGGAGCTCTTTCGTGTTGCTACAGTGACCTCAGGATCCCTCAACCTTGAAACAGTGTTCTTGGGGTTTCTCTGGAGTGCCATCAAGGAAATCAAGGCTCCTTTCAGGTGTGATGTGCAACACGGAATTGCTCTGCACGCAGTGCAGGGGAATCGGGCCTCATCTCTTGGCGAGGGGGAAGTCTCATGGTTTTTCTCGAGTTGCGGCGGGAACCTGGAGTATATTCTCGAGTTACGACCGGGATGGCCCTTACACCCACGTGTTTGTTCAGCGACGTCAGGACTCCTGCCTAGTTGCGAGGGACAACTCGGGATTCTCCTCGAGGCTTGGCAGGGCAATTGGGACGCCTCTCCAGCTGAGGCGGGAGACCAAGAGTCCCTTTCCACGTGCCACAGGAATCCTGGGACTCCTATCAAGTTTCACGAGGAGTCAGGCATCGTCTCCTTTGGAGGCACTGATCTCCGCGTACCTCTGGAGTTTTCAAAGGATGTGAGGCCTTTGGTCGCGATGAGGTGGGGAACTAGGTCTTTCTCTGTGGTCTCCACAGGGGATTCAGATATTCTTTCGTCTTGGGAGATGCAAGACGAGCCTGCATTCAAGTCACTGCAGGGATATCCGGACTTATTTCGAGTCAGGGCATCGCGGTCTCCATTCCACTTGAGGCCGCAAACTCAGGGTCCCTCTCACATACTTAGAGCTGAGAGAAGCCTGCTCTTGAGGTGCTTGTGGTAAGGTGGTATTCCTCTGGAGTTGAAGCCAGGGACTAACCTGTCATCTCGAGTTGATTTTTGGTCCACGGAGCTCTTTTGTGTTGCTACATTGATCTCAGGATCCCTCTAGCCTTGAAACAGTGTTCTTGGGGTTTCTCTGGAGTGCCATCAAGGAAATCAAGGCTCCTTTCATGTGTGATGTGCAACACGGAATTGCTCTGCACGCAGTGCAGGGGAATCGGGCCTCATCTCGCGGCGAGGGGGAAGTCTCATGGTTTATCTCGAGTTGCGGCGGGAACCTGGGCTATATTCTCGAGTTAAGACGGGGATGGCCCTTCCACACACGTGTTAGTTCAGTGAAGTCAGGACTCCTGCCTATTTGCGAGGGACGACTCGGTATTCTCCTCGAGGCTTGGCAGGGCAATTGGGACGCCTCTCCAGCTGAGGCGGGAGACCAAGGGTCCCTTTCCACGTGCCACAGGAATCCTGGGACTCCTATCAAGTTTCACGAGGAGTCAGGCATCGTCTCCTTTGGAGGCACTGATCTCCGCGTACCTCTGGAGTTTTCAAAGGATGTGAGGCCTCCGGTCGCGATGAGGTGGGGAACTAGGTCTTTCTCTGTGGTCTCCACAGGGGATTCAGACATCCTTTCGTCTTGGGAGATGCAAGACGAGCCTGCATTCAAGTCACTGCAGGGATATCCGGCCTTATTTCGAGTCAGGGCATCGCGGTGTCCATTCCACTTGAGGCCGCAAAGTCAGGATCCCTCTCACATAGCTAGAGCTGAGAGAAGCCTCCGCTTGAGGTGCTTGTGGTAAGGTGGTATTCCTCTGGAGTCGAAGCCAGGGACTAACCTCTCATCTCGAGTTGATTTTTGGACCACGGAGCTCTTTCGTGTTGCTAGAGTGACCTCGGGATCCCTCTAGCCTTGAAACAGTGTTCTTGGGGTTTCTCTGGAGTGCCATCAAGGAAATCAAGGCTCCTTTCATGTGTGATGTGCAACACGGAATTGCTCTGCACGCAGTGCAGGGGAATCGGGCCTCATCTCGCAGCGAGGGGGAAGTCTCATGGTTTTTCTCGAGTTGCGGCGGGAACCTGGGGTATATTCTCGAGTTACGACGGGGATGGACCTTCCACCCACGTGTTTGTTCAGCGAACTCAAGACTCCTGCCCAGTTGCGAGGGACAACTCGGGATTCTCCTTGAGGCTTGGCAGGGCAATTGGGACGCCTCTCCAGGTGAGGCGGGAGACCAAGGGTCCCTTTCCACGTGCCACAGGAATCCTGGGACTCCTATCAAGTTTCACGAGGAGTCAGGCCTCGTCTCCTTTGGAGGCACTGATCTCCGCATACCTCTGGAGTTTTTAAAGGATGTGAGGCCTCCGGTCGCGATGAGGTGGGGAACTAGGTCTTCTTCTGTGGTCTCCACAGGGGATTCAGACATCCTTTCGTCTTGAGAAATGCAAGACGAGCCTGCATTCAAGTCACTGCAGGGATATCCGGCCTTATTTCGAGTCAGGGCATCGCGGTTTCCATTCCACTTGAGGCCGCAAACTCAGGGTCCCTCTCACATACCTAGAGCTCAGAGAAGCCTCCTGTTGAGGTGCTTGTGGTAAGGTGGTATTCCTCTGGAGTCGAAGCCAGGGACTAACCTCTCATCTCGAGTTGATTTTTGGTCCACGGAGCTCTTTTGTGTTGCTACAGTGACCTCAGGATCCCTCTAGCCTTGAAACAGTGTTCTTGGGGTTTCTCTGGAGTGCCATCAAGGAAATCAAGGCTCCTTTCATGTTTGATGTGCAACACGGAATTGCTCTGCATGCCGTGCAGGGGAATCTGGCCTCATCTCGCGGCGAGGAGGAAGTCTCATGGTTTTTCTCGAGTTGCGGCGGGAATCTGGGGTATATTCTCGAGTTACGACGGGGATGGCCCTTCCACTCACGTGTTTGTTCAACAAAGTCAGGACTCCTGCCTAGTTGCGAGGGACAACTCGGGATTCTCCTTGAGGCTTGGCAGGGCAATTCGGACGCCTCTCCAGCTGAGGCGGGAGACCAAGGGTCCCTTTCCACGTGCCACAGGAATCCTGGGACTCCTATCAAGTTTCACGAGGAGACAGGCATCGTCTGCTTAGGAGGCACTGATCTCCGCGTACCTCTGGAGTTTTCAAAGGATGTGAGGCCTCCGGTGGCCATGAGGTGGGGAACTAGGTCTTTCTCTGTGGTCTCCACAGGGGATTCAGACATCCTTTCGTCTTGGGAGATGCAAGACGAGCCTGCATTCAAGTCACTGCAGGGATATCCGGCCTTATTTCGAGTCAGGGCATCGCAGTCTCCATTCCACTTGAGGCCGCAAACTCAGGGTCCCTCTCACATACCTAGAGCTGAGAGAAGCCTCCTCTTGAGGTGCTTGTGGTAAGGTGGTATTCCTCTGGAGTCGAAGCCAGGGACTAACCTCTCATCTCGAGTTGATTCTTGGTCCACGGATCTCTTTCGTGTTGCTACAGGGACCTCAGGATCCCTCTAGCCTTGAAACAGTGTTCTTGGGGTTTCTCTGGAGTGCCATCAAGGATATCAAGGCTCCTTTCATGTGTGATGTGCAACACGGAATTGCTCTGCACGCAGTGCAGGGGAATCGGGCCTCATCTCATGGCGAGGGGGAAGTCTCATGGTTTTTCTCGAGTTGCGGCGGGAACCTGTGGTATATTCTCGAGTTATGATGGGGATGGACCTTCCACACACGTGTTTGTTCAGCGACGTCAGGACTCCTGCCTAGTTGCGAGGGACAACTCTGGATTCTCCTCGAGGCTTGGCAGGGCAATTGGGACGCCTCTCCAGCTGAGGCGGGAGACCAAGGGTCCCTTTCCACGAGCCACAGGAATCCTGGGACTCCTATCAAGTTTCACGAGAAGTCATGCATCGTCCCCTTTGAAGGCACTGATCTCCGCATACCTCTGGAGTTTTCAAAGGATGTGAGGCCTCCGGTCGCGATGAGGTGGGGAACTAGGTCTTTCTCTGTGGTCTTCACAGGGGATTCAGACATCCTTTCATCTTGGGAGATGCAAGACGAGCCTGCATTCAAGTCACTGCATGCATATCCGGCCTAATTTCGCGTCAGGGCATTGCGGTGTCCATTCCACTTGAGGACGCAAAATCAGGGTCCCTCTCACATACCTAGAGCTGAGAGAAGCCTCCTCTTGAGGTGCTTGTGGTAAGGTGGTATTCCTCTGGAGTCGAAGCCAGGGACTAACCTCTCATCTCGAGTTGATTCTTGGTCCACGGATCTCTTTCGTGTTGCTACAGGGACCTCAGGATCCCTCTAGCCTTGAAACAGTGTTCTTGGGGTTTCTCTGGAGTGCCATCAAGGATCTCAAGGCTCCTTTCATGTGTGATGTGCAACACGGAATTGCTCTGCACGCAGTGCAGGGGAATCGGGCCTCATCTCATGGCGAGGGGGAAGTCTCATGGTTTTTCTCGAGTTGCGGCGGGAACCTGGGGTATATTCTCG
Organism: Cervus elaphus; assembly: GCF_910594005.1. Lineage (NCBI taxonomy): Eukaryota > Metazoa > Chordata > Mammalia > Artiodactyla > Cervidae > Cervus > Cervus elaphus. The sequence continues at coordinate 1,527,065 of NC_057838.1, forward strand.
AGTTATGATGGGGATGGACCTTCCACACACGTGTTTGTTCAGCGAAGTCAGGACTCCTGCCTAGTTGCGAGGGACAACTCGGGATTCTCCTCGAGGCTTGGCAGGGCAATTGGGACGCCTCTCCAGCTGAGGCGGGAGACCAAGGGTCCCTTTCCACGTGCCACAGGAATCCTGGGACTCCTATCAAGTTTCACGAGAAGTCATGCATCGTCCCCTTTGGAGGCACTGATCTCCGTATACCTCTGGAGTTTTCAAAGGATGTGAGGCCTCCGGTCGCGATGAGGTGGGGAACTAGGTCTTTCTCTGTGGTCTTCACAGGGGATTCAGACATCCTTTCATCTTGGGAGATGCAAGACGAGCCTGCATTCAAGTCACTGCATGCATATCCGGCCTAATTTCGCGTCAGGGCATTGCGGTGTCCATTCCACTTGAGGACGCAAAATCAGGGTCCCTCTCACATACCTAGAGCTGAGGGAAGCCTCCTCTTGAGGTGCTTGTGGTAAGGATGTATTCCTCTGTAGTCGAAGCCAGGGACTAACCTCTCATCTCGAGTTGATTTATGGTCCACGGAGCTCTTTCGTGTTGCTACAGTGACCTCGGGATCCCTCTAGCCTTGAAACAGTGTTCTTGGGGTTTCTCTGGAGTGCCATCAAGGAAATCAAGGCTCCTTTCATGTGTGATGTGCAACACGGAATTGCTCTGCATGCAGTGCAGGGGAATCGGGCCTCATCTCGCGGCGAGGGGGAAGTCTCATGGTTTTCCTCGAGTTGCGGCGGGAACCTGGGGTATATTCTCGAGTTACGACGGGGATGGCCCTTCCACCCACGTGTTTGTTCAGCGACGTCAGGACTCCTGCCTAGTTGCGAGGGACAACTCGGGATTCTCCTCGAGGCTTGGCAGGGCAATTGGGACGCCTCTCCAGCTGAGGCGGGAGACCAAGGGTCCCTTTCCACGTGCCACAGGAATCCTGGGACTCCTATCAAGTTTCACGAGGAGTCAGGCATCGTCTCCTTTGGAGGCACTGATCTCCGCGTACCTCTGGAGTTTTCAAAGGATGTGAGGCCTCCGGTCGCGATGAGGTGGGGAACTAGGTCTTTCTCTGTGGTCTCCACAGGGGATTCAGACATCCTTTCGTCTTGGGAGATGCAAGACGAGCCTGCATTCAAGTCACTGCAGGGATATCCAGCCTTATTTCGAGCCAGGGCATCGCGGTGTCCATTCCACTTGAGGCTGCAAAATCAGGGTCCCTCTCACATACCTAAAGCTGAGAGAAGCCTCCTCTTGAGGTGCTTGTGGTAAAGTGGTATTCCTCTGGAGTCGAAGCCAGGGACTAACCTCTCATCTCGAGTTGATTCTGGGTCCACGGAGCTCTTTCGTGTTGCTACAGTGACCTCAGGATCCCTCTAGCCTTGAAACAGTGTTCTTGGGCTTTCTCTGGAGTGCCATCAAGGAAATCAAGGCTCCTTTCTTGTGTGATGTGCAACACGGAATTGCTCTGCACGCAGTGCAGGGGAATCGGGCCTCATCTCGCGGCGAGGGGGAAGTCTCATGGTTTTTCTCGAGTTGCGGCGGGAACCTGGGGTATATTGTCGAGTTACGACGGGGATGGCCCTTCCACCCACGTGTTTGTTCAGCGAAGTCAGGACTCCTGCCTAGTTGCGAGGGACAACTCGGGATTCTCCTTGAGGCTTGGCAGGGCAATTGGGACGCCTCTCCAGCTGAGGCGGGACACCAAGGGTCCCTTTCCACATGCCACAGGAATCCTGGGACTCCTATCAAGTTTCACGAGGAGTCAGGCATCGTCTCCTTTGGAGGCACTGACCTCCGAGGACCTCTGGAGTTTTCAAAGGATGTGAGGCCTCCGGTCGCGATGAGGTGGGGAACTAGGTCTTTCTCTGAGGTCTCCACAGGGGATTCAGACATCCTTTCGTCTTGGGAGATGCAAGACGAGCCTGCATTCAAGTCACTGCAGGGATATCCGGCCTTATTTCGAGTCAGGGCATCGCGGTCTCCATTCCACTTGAGGCCGCAAACTCAGGGTCCCTCTCACATACATAGAGCTGAGAGAAGCCTCCTCTTGAGGTGTTGTGGTAAGGTGGTATTCCTTTGGAGTTGAAGCCAGGGACTAACCTCTCATCTCGAGTTGATTTTTGGTCCACGGAGCTCTTTTGTGTTGCTACATTGATCTCAGGATCCCTCTAGCCTTGAAACAGTGTTCTTGGGGTTTCTCTGGAGTGCCATCAAGGAAATCAAGGCTCCTTTCATGTGTGATGTGCAACACGGAATTGCTCTGCAAGCAGTGCAGGGGAATCGGGCCTCATCTCGCGGCGAGGGGGAAGTCTCATGGTTTATCTCGAGTTGCGGCGGGAACCTGCGGTATATTCTCGAGTTAAGACGGGGATGGCCCTTCCACACACGTGTTAGTTCAGTGAAGTCAGGACTCCTGCCTAGTTGCGAGGGACGACTCGGGATTCTCCTCGAGGCTTGGCAGGGCAATTGGGACGCCTCTCCAGCTGAGGCGGGAGACCAAGGGTCCCTTTCCACGTGCCACAGGAATCCTGGGACTCCTATCAAGTTTCACGAGGAGTCAGGCATCGTCTCCTTTGGAGGCACTGATCTCCGCGTACCTCTGGAGTTTTCAAAGGATGTGAGGCCTCCGGTCGCGATGAGGTGGGGAACTAGGTCTTTCTCTGTGGTCTCCACAGGGGATTCAGACATCCTTTCGTCTTGGGAGATGCAAGACGAGCCTGCATTCAAGTCACTGCAGGGATATCCGGCCTTATTTCGAGTCAGGGCATCGCGGTGTCCATTCCACCTGAGGCCGCAAAGTCAGGGTCCCTCTCACATAGCTAGAGCTGAGAGAAGCCTCCTGTTGAGGTGCTTGTGGTAAGGTGGTATTCCTCTGGAGTCGAAGCCAGGGACTAACCTCTCATCTCGAGTTGATTTTTGGTCCACGGAGCTCTTTCGTGTTGCTACAGTGACCTCGGGATCCCTCTAGCCTTGAAACAGTGTTCTTGGGGTTTCTCTGGATTGCCATCAAGGAAATCAAGGCTCCTTTCATGTGTGATGTGCAACACGGAATTGCTCTGCACGCAGTGCAGGGGAATCGGGCCTCATCTCGCGGCGAGGGGGAAGTCTCATGGTTTTTCTCGAGTTGCGGCGGGAACCTGGGGTATATTCTCGAGTTACGACGGGGATGGCCCTTCCACCCACGTGTTTGTTCAGCGAACTCAGGACTCCTGCCCAGTTGCGAGGGACAACTCGGGATTCTCCTTGAGGCTTGGCAGGGCAATTGGGACGCCTCTCCAGCTGAGGTGGGAGACCAAGGGTCCCTTTCCACGTGCCACAGGAATCCTGGGACTCCTATCAAGTTTCACGAGGAGTCAGGCCTCGTCTCCTTTGGAGGAACTGATCTCCGCATACCTCTGGAGTTTTCAAAGGATGTGAGGCCTCCGGTCGCGATGAGGTGGGGAACTAGGTCTTCTTCTGTGGTCTCCACAGGGGATTCAGACATCCTTTCGTCTTGAGAAATGCAAGACGAGCCTGCATTCAAGTCACTGCAGGGATATCCGGCCTTATTTCGAGTCAGGGCATCGCGGGTTCCATTCCACTTGAGGCCGCAAACTCAGGGTCCCTCTCACATACCTAGAGCTCAGAGAAGCCTCCTCTTGAGGTGCTTGTGGTAAGGTGGTATTCCTCTGGAGTCGAAGCCAGGGACTAACCTCCCATCTCGAGTTGATTTTTGGTCCACGGAGCTCTTTTGTGTTGCTACAGTGACCTCAGGATCCCTCTAGCCTTGAAACAGTGTTCTTGGGGTTTCTCTGGAGTGCCATCAAGGAAATCAAGGCTCCTTTCATGTTTGATGTGCAACACGGAATTGATCTGCATGCCGTGCAGGGGAATCTGGCCTCATCTCGCGGCGAGGAGGAAGTCTCATGGTTTTTCTCGAGTTGCGGCGGGAACCTGGGGTATATTCTCGAGTTAAGACGGGGATGGCCCTTCCACCCACGTGTTTGTTCAACAAAGTCAGGACTCCTGCCTAGTTGCGAGGGACAACTCGGGATTCTCCTTGAGGCTTGGCAGGGCAATTGGGACGCCTCTCCAGCTGAGGCGGGAGACCAAGGGTCCCTTTCCACGTGCCACAGGAATCCTGGGACTCCTATCAAGTTTCACGAGGAGACAGGCATCGTCTGCTTAGGAGGCACTGATCTCCGCGTACCTCTGGAATTTTCAAAGGATGTGAGGCCTCCGGTGGCCATGAGGTGGGGAACTAGGTCTTTCTCTGTGGTCTCCACAGGGGATTCAGACATCCTTTCGTCTTGGGAGATGCAAGACGAGCCTGCATTCAAGTCACTGCAGGGATATCCGGCCTTATTTCGAGTCAGGGCATCGCAGTCTCCATTCCACTTGAGGCAGCAAACTCAGGATCCCTCTCACATACCTAGAGCTGAGAGAAGACTCCTCTTGAGGTGCTTGTGGTAAGGTGGTATTCCTCTGGAGTCGAAGCCAGGGACTAACCTCTCATCTCGAGTTGATTCTTGGTCCACGGATCTCTTTCGTGTTGCTACAGGGACCTCAGGATCCCTCTAGCCTTGAAACAGTGTTCTTGGGGTTTCTCTGGAGTGCCGTCAAGGATATCAAGGCTCCTTTCATGTGTGATGTGCAACACGGAATTGCTCTGCACGCAGTGCAGGGAAATCGGGCCTCATCTCATGGCGAGGGGGAAGTCTCATGGCTTTTCTCGTGTTGCGGCGGGAACCTGGGGTATATTCTCGAGTTATGATGGGGATGGACCTTCCACACACGTGTTTGTTCAGCGACGTCAGGACTCCTGCCTAGTTGCGAGGGACAACTCTGGATTCTCCTCGAGGCTTGGCAGGGCAATTGGGACGCCTCTCCAGCTGAGGTGGGAGACCAAGGGTCCCTTTCCACGTGCCACAGGAATCCTGGGACTCCTATCAAGTTTCACGAGAAGTCATGCATCGTCCCCTTTGGAGGCACTGATCTCCGCATACCTCTGGAGTTTTCAAAGGATGTGAGGCCTCCGGTCGCGATGAGGTGGGGAACTAGGTCTTTCTCTGTGGTCTTCACAGGGGATTCAGACATCCTTTCATCTTGGGAGATGCAAGACGAGCCTGCATTCAAGTCACTGCAGGGATATCCGGCCTAATTTCGCGTCAGGGCATTGCAGTGTCCATTCCACTTGAGGCTGCAAAATCAGGGTCCCTCTCACATACCTAGAGCTGAGAGAAGCCTCCTCTTGAGGTGCTTGTGTTTAGGTGGTATTCCCCTGGAGTCGAAGCCAGGGACTAACCTTTCATCTCGAGTTGATTTTTGGTCCACGGAGCTCTTTCGTGTTGCAACAGTGACCTCAGGATCCCGCTAGCCTTAAAACAGTGTTCTTGGGGTTTCTCTGGAGTGCCATCAAGGAAATCAATGCTCCTTTCATGTGTGATGTGCAACACGGAATTGCTCTGCACGAAGTGCAGGGGAATCGGGCCTCATCTTGCGGCGAGGGGGAAGTCTCATGGTTTTTCTCGAGTTGCTGCGGGAACCTGGGGTATATTCTCGAGTTACGACGGGGATGGCCCTTCCACCCACGTGTTTGTTCAGCGACGTCAGGACTTCTGCCTAGTTGCGAGGGACAACTTGGGATTCTCCTCGAGGCTTGGCAGGGCAATTGGGACGCCTCTCCAGCTGAGGCGGGAGACCAAGGGTCCCTTTCCACGTGCCACAGGAATCCTGGGACTCCTATCAAGTTTCACGAGGAGTCAGGCATCGTCTCCTTTGGAGGCACTGATCTCCGCGTACCACTGGAGTTTTCAAAGGATGTGAGGCCTCCGGTCGCGATGAGGTGGGGAACTACGTCTTTCTCTGTGGTCTCCACAGGGGATTCAGACATCCTTTCGTCTTGGGAGATGCAAGACGAGCCTGCATTCAAGTCACTGCAGGGATATCCGGCCTTATTTCGAGTCAGGGCATCGCGGTCTCCATTCCACTTGAGGCCGCAAATTCAGGGTCCCTCTCACATACATAGAGCTGAGAGAAGCCTCCTCTTGAGGTGCTTGTGTTAAGGTGGTATTCCTCTGGAGTCGAAGCCAGGGACTAACCTCTCATCTCGAGTTGATTTTTGGTCCACGGAGCTCTTTCGTGTTGCTACAGTGACCTCAGGATCCCTCAACCTTGAAACAGTGTTCTTATGGTTTCTCTGGAGTGCCATCAAGGAAATCAAGGCTCCTTTCATGTGTGATGTGCAACACAGAATTGCTCTGCACGCAGTGCAGGGGAATCGGGCCTCATCTCGCGGCGAGGGGGAAGTCTCATGGTTTTTCTCGAGTTGCGGCGGGAACCTGGGGTTTATTCTCGAGTTACGTCGGGGATGGCCCTTCCACCCACGTGTTTGTTCAGCCACGTCAGGACTCTGGCCTAGTTGCGAGGGACAACTCGGGATTCTCCTCGAGGCTTGGCAGGGCAATTGGGACGACTCTCCCGCTGAGGCGGGAGACCAAGGATCACTTTCCACGTGCCACAGGGATCCTGGGTCTCCTTTCAAGTTTCACGAGGAATCAGGCATCGTCTCCTTTGGAGGCACTGATCTCCGCGTACCTCTGGAGTTTTCAAAGGATGTGAGGCCTCCAGTCGCGATGAGGTGGGGAACTAGGTCTTTCTCTGTGGTCTCCACAGGGGATTCAGACATCCTTTCGTCTTGGGAGATGCAAGACGAGCCTGCATTCAAGTCACTGTAGGGATATCCGGCCTTATTTCGAGTCAGGGCATTGCAGTGTCCATTCCACTTGAGGCCGCAAACTCAGGGTCCCTCTCACATACCTAGAGCTGCGAGAAGCCTCCTCTTGAGGTGCTTGTGGTAAGGTGGTATTCCTCTGGAGTCGAAGCCAGGGACTAACCTCTCATCTCGAGTTGATTTTTGGTCCACGGAGCTCTTTCGTGTTGCTACAGTGACCTCAGGATCCCTCTAGCCTTGAAACAGTGTTCTTGGGGTTTCTCTGGAGTGCCATCAAGGAAATCAAGGCTCCTTTCATGTGTGATGTGCAACACCGAATTGCTCTGCACGCAGTGCAGGGTATCGGGCCTCATTTTGCGGCGAGGGGGAAGTCTAATGGTTTTTCTCGAGTTGCGAATGGAACCTGGGGTATATTCTCGAGCTACGCCGGGGATGGCCCTTCCACCCACGTGTTTGTTCAGCGAAGTCAGACTCCTGCCTAGTTGCGAGGGACAACTCGGGATTCTCCTCGAGGCTTGGCAGGGCAATTGGGACGCCTCTCCAGCTGAGGCGGGAGACCAAGTGTCCCTTTCCACGTGCCACAGCAATCCTGGGACTCCTATCAAGTTTCACGAGGAGTCAGGCATCGTCTCCTTTGGAGGCACTGATCTCCGCGTACCTCTGGAGTTTTCAAAGGATGTGAGGCCTCCGGTCGCGATGAGGTGGGGAACTAGGTCTTTCTCTGTGGTCTCCACAGGGGATTCAGACATCCGTTTATCTTGGCAGATGCAAGACGAGCCTGCATTCAAGTCACTGCAGGGATATTCGGGCTTATTTTGCGTCAGGGCATTGCAGTGTCCATTCCACTTGAGGCCGCAAAATCAGGGTCCATTCCACTTGAGGCCGCAAACTCAGGGTCCCTCTCACATACATAGAGCTGAGAGAAGCCACCTCTTGAGGTGCTTGTGGTAAGGTGGTATTCCTCTGGAGTCGAAGCCAGGGACTAACCTCACATCTCGAGTTGATTTTTGGTCCACGGAGCTCTTTCGTGTTGCTACAGTGACCTCAGGATCCCTCTAGCCTTGAAACATTGTTCTTGAGGTTTCTCTGGAGTGCCATCAAGGAAATCAAGGCTCCTTTCCTGTGTGATGTGCAACACAGAATTGCTATGCACGCAGTGCAGGGGAATCGGGCCTCATCTCGCGGCGAGGGGGAAGTCTCATGGTTTTTCTCGAGTTGCGGCGGGAACCTGGGGTATATTCTCGAGTTACGACGGGGATGGCCCTTCCACCCACGTGTTTGTTCAGCGACGTCAGGACTTCTGCCTAGTTGCGAGGGACAACTTGGGATTCTCCTCGAGGCTTGGCAGGGCAATTGGGACGCCTCTCCAGCTAAGGTGGGAGACCAAGGGTCCCTTTCCACGTGCCACAGGAATCCTGGGACTCCTATCAAGTTTCACGAGGAGTCAGGCATCGTCTCCTTTGGAGGCACTGATCTCCGCGTACCTCTGGAGTTTTCAAAGGATGTGAGGCCTCTGGTCGCGATGAGGTGGGGAACTAGGTCTTTCTCTGTGGTCTCCACAGGGGATTCAGACATCCTTTCGTCTTGGGAGATGCAAGACGAGCCTGCATTCAAGTCACTGCAGGGATATCCGGCCTTATTTCGAGTCAGGGCATCGCGGTCTCCATTCCACTTGAGGCCGCAAACTCAGGGTCCCTCTCACATAGCTAGAGCTGAGAGAAGCCTCCTCTTGAGGTGCTTGTGGTAAGGTGGTATTCCTCTGGAGTCGAAGCCAGGGACTAACCTCTCATCTCGAGTTGATTCATGGTCCACAGAGCTCTATTGTGCTGCTACAGGGACCTCAGGATCCCTCCAGCCTTGAAACAGTGTTCTTGGGGTTTCTCTGGGGTGCCATCAAGGAAATCAAGGCTGCTTTCATGTGTGATGTGCAACACGGAATTGCTCTGCACGCAGTGCAGGGGAATCGGGCCTCATCTCGCGGCGAGGGGGAAGTCTCATGGTTTTCCTCGAGTTGCGGCGGGAACCTGGGGTATATTCTCGAGTTACGACGGGGATGGCCCTTCCACCCACGTGTTTGTTCAGCGACGTCAGGACTCCTGCTTAGTTGCGAGGGACAACTCGGGATTCTCCTCGAGGCTAGGCAGGGCAATTGGGACGCCTCTCCAGCTGAGGCGGGAGACCAAGTGTCCCTTTCCACGTGCCACAGGAATCCTGTGACTCCTATCAAGTTTCACGAGGAGTCAGGCATCGTCTCCTTTGGAGGCACTGATCTCCGTGTACCTCTGGAGTTTTCAAAGGATGTGAGGCCTCCGGTCGCGATGAGGTGGGGAACTAGGTCTTTCTCTGTGGTCTCCACAGGGGATTCAGACATCCTTTCGTCTTGGGAGATGCAAGACGAGCCTGCATTCATGTCACTGCAGGGATATCCGGCCTTATTTCGCGTCAGGGAATCGCGGTGTCCATTCCACTTGAGGCCGCAAACTCAGGGTCCCTCTCACATACCTAGAGCTGACAGAAGCCTCCTCTTGAGGTGCTTGTGGTAAGGTGGTATTCCTCTGGAGTCGAAGCCAGGGACTAACCTCTCATCTCGATTTGATTTTTGGTCCACGGAGCTCTTTCTTGTTGCTACAGTGACCTCAGGATCCCTCTAGCCTTGAAACAGTGTTCTTGGGGTTTCTCTGGAGTGCCATCAAGGAAATCAAGGCTCCTTTCATGTGTGATGTGCAACACGGAATTGCTCTGCACGCAGTGCAGGGGAATCGGGCCTCATCTGGCGGCGAGGGGGAAGTCTCATGGTTTTTCTCTAGTTGCCGCGGCAACCTGGGGTATATTCTCGAGTTACGACGGGGATGGCCCTTCCACCCACGTGTTTGTTCAGCGACGTCAGGACTTCTGCCTAGTTGCGAGGGACAACTCGGGATTCTCCTCGAGGCTTGGCAGGGCAATTGGGACGCCTTTCCAGCAGACGTGGGAGACCAATGGTCCCCTTCCACGTGCAACAGGAATCCTGGGACTCCTATCAAGTTTCACGAGGAGTCAGGCATCGTCTCCCTTGAAGGCACTGATCTCCGCGTACCTCTGGAGTTTTCAAAGGATGTGAGGCCTCCGGTCGCGATGAGGTGGTGAACTAGGTCTTTCTCTGTGGTCTCCACAGGGGATTCAGACATCCTTTCGTCTTGGGAGATGCAAGACGAGCCTGCATTCAAGTCACTGCAGGGATATCCAGCCTTATTTCGAGTCAGGGCATCGCGGTCTCCATTCCAATTGAGGCCGCAAACTCAGGGTCCCTCTCACATACATAGAGATGAGAGAAGCCACCTCTTGAGGTGCTTGTGGTAAGGTGGTATTCCTCTGGAGTCGAAGCCAGGGACTAACCTCTCATCTCGAGTTGATTTTTGGTCCACGGAGCTCTTTCGTGTTGCTACAGTGACCTCAGAATCCCTCTAGCCTTGAAACAGTGTTCTTGAGGTTTCTCTGGAGTGCCATCAAGGAAATCAAGGCTCCTTTCATGTGTGATGTGCAACACAGAATTGCTGTGCACGCAGTGCAGGGGAATCCGGCCTCATCTCGCGGCGAGGGGGAAGTCTCATGGTTTTTCTCGAGTTGCGGCGGGAACCTGGGGTATATTCTCGAGTTACGACGGGGATGGCCCTTCCACCCACGTGTTTGTTCAGCGACGTCAGGACTCCTGCTTAGTTGCGAGGGACAACTCGGGATTCTCCTCGAGGCTTGGCAGGGCAATTGGGACGCCTCTCCAGCTGAGGCGGGAGACCAAGTGTCCCTTTCCACGTGCCACAGGAATCCTGTGACTCCTATCAAGTTTCACGAGGAGTCAGGCATCGTCTCCTTTGGAGGCACTGATCTCCGCGTACCTCTGGAGTTTTCAAAGGATGTGAGGCCTCCGGTCGCGATGAGGTGGGGAACTAGGTCATTCTCTGTGGTCTTCACGGGGGATTCAGACATCCTTTCATCTTGGGAGATGCAAGACGAGCCTGCATTCAAGTCACTGCAGGGATATCCGGCCTTATTTCGCGTCAGGGCATCGCGGTGTCCATTCCACTTGAGGCCGCAAACTCAGCACATAGCTAGAGCTGAGAGAAGCCTCCTCTTGAGGTGCTTGTGTTAAGGTGGTATTCCTCTGGATTCGAAGCCAGGGACTAACCTCTCATCTGGAGTGGATTGTTGGTCCACGGAGCTCTTTCCTCTTGCTACATTGACCTCAGGATCCCGCTAGCCTTGAAACAGTGTTCTTGGGGTTTCTCTGGAGTGCCATCAAGGAAATCAAGGCTCCTTTCATGTGTGATGTGCAACACGGAATTGCTCTGCACGTAGTGCAGGGGAATCGGGCCTCATATCGCGGCGAGGGGGAAGTCTCATGGTTTTTCTCGAGTTGCTGCGGGAACCTGGAGTATATTCTCGAGTTACGACGGGGATGGCCCTTCCAACCACGTGTTTGTTCAGCGACGGCAGGACTCCTGCCTAGTTGCGATGGACAACTCGGGATTCTCCTCGAGGCTTGGCGGGGCAATTGGGACGCCTCTCCAGCTGAGGTGGGGGACCAAGGGTCCCTTTCCATGTGCCACAGGAATCCTGGGACTCCTATCAAGTTTCACGAGGAGTCAGGCATCGTCTCCTTTGGAGGCACTGATCTCCGCGTACCTCTGAAGTTTTCAAAGGATGTGAGGCCTCCGGTCGCGATGAGGTGGGGAACTAGGTCTTTCTCTGTGGTCTCCACAGGGGATTCAGACATCCTTTCCTCTTGGCAGATGCAAGACGAGCCTGCATTCAAGTCACTGCAGGGATATCCGGCCTTATTTCGCGTCAGGGCATCGCGGTGTCCATTCCACTTGAGGCCGCAAACTCAGGGTCCCTCTCACATACCTAGAGATGAGAGAAGCCTGCTCTTGAGGTGCTTGTGGTAAGGTGGTATTCCTCTGGAGTCGAAGCCAGGGACTAACCTCTCATCTCGAGTTGATTTTTGGTCCACGGAGCTCTTTCGTGTTGCTACAGTGACCTCAGGATCCCTCTAGCCTTGAAACAGTGTTCTTGGGGTTTCTCTGGAGTGCCATCAAGGAAATCAAGGGTCCTTTCATGTGTGATGTGCAACACGGAATTGCTCTGCACGCAGTGCAGGGGAATAGGGCCTCATCTCGCGGCGAGGGGGAAGTCTCATGGTTTTTCTCGAGTTGCGGCGGGACCCTGGGGTATATTCTCGAGTTACGACGGGGATGGCCCTTCCACCCACGTGTTTGTTCAGCGACGTCAGGACTCCTGCCTAGTTGCGAGGGACAACTCGGGATTCTCCTCGAGGCTTGGCAGGGCAATTGGGACGCCTCTCCAGCTGAGGCGGGAGACCAAGGGTCCCTTTCCACGTGCCACAGGAATCCTGGGACTCCTATCAAGTTTCACGAAGAGTCAGGCATCGTCTCCTTTGGAGGCACTGATCTCCGCGTACCTCTGGAGTTTTCAAAGGATGTCAGGCCTCCGGTCGCGATGAGGTGGGGAACTAGATCTTTCTCTGAGGTCTCCACAGGGGATTCAGACATCCTTTCGTCTTGGGAGAGGCAAGACGCGCCTGCATTCAAGTCACTGCAGGGATATCCGGCCTTATTTCGAGTCAGGGCATTGCAGTGTCCATTCCACTTGAGGCCGCAAACTCAGGGTCCCTCTCACATACCTAGAGCTGAGAGAAGCCTCCTCTTGAGGTGCTTGTGTTGAGGTGGTATTCCTCTGGAGTCGAAGCCAGGGACTATCCTCTCATCTCGAATTGTTTTTGGGCCACGGAGCTCTTTCGTGTGGCTACAGTGACCTCAGGATCCCTCTAGCCTTGAAACATTGTTCTTGGGGTTTCTCTGGAGTGCCATCAAGGAAATCAAGGCTCCTTTCATGTGTGATGTGCAACACTGAATTGCTCTGCACGCAGTGCAGGGGAATCCGGCCTCATCTCGCGGCGAGGGGGAAGTCTCATGGGTTTTCTCGAGTTGCGGCTGGAACCTGGGGTATATTCTCGAGTTACGACGGGGATGGCCCTTCCACCCACGTGTTTGTTCAGCAACGTCAGGACTCCTGCCTAGTTGCGAGGGACAACTCGGGATTCTCCTCGATGCTTGGCAGGGCAATTGGGACGCCTCTCCAGCTGAGGCGGGAGACCAAGTGTCCCTTTCCACGTGCCACAGCAATGCTGGGACTCCTATCAAGTTTCACGAGGAGTCAGGCATCGTCTCCTTTGGAGGCACTGATCTCCGCGTACCTCTGGAGTTTTCAAAGGATGTAAGGCTTCCGGTCGCGATGAGGTGGGGAACTAGGTCTTTCTCTGTGGTCTCCACAGGGGATTCAGACATCCTTTCGTCTTGGGAGATGCAAGACGAGCCTGCATTCAAGTCACTGCAGGGATATCCAGCTTTATTTCGAGTCAGGATATCGCAGTGTCCATTCCACTTGAGGCCACACACTCAGGGTCCCTCTCACATACCTAGAGCTGAGAGAAGCCTCCTCTTGAGGTGCTTGTGGTGAGGTGGTATTCCTCTGGAGTCGAAGCCAGGGACTAACCTCTCATCTCGAGTTGATTTTTGGTCCACGGAGCTCTTTCGTGTTGCTACAGTGACCTCAGGATCCCTCTAGCCTTGAAACAGTGTTGTTGGGGTTTCTCTGGAGTGCCACCAAGGAAATCAAGGCTCCTTTCATGTGTGATGTGCAACACGGAATTGCTCTGCACGCAGTGCAGGGGAATCGGGCCTCATCTCGCGGGGAGGGGGAAGTCTCATGGTTTTTCTCGAGTTGCGGCGGGAACCTGGGGTATATTCTCGAGTTACGACGGGGATGGCCCTTCCACCCACGTGTTTGTTCAGCGAGGTCAGGACTCCTGCCTATTTGCGAGGGACAACTCGGGATTCTCCTCGAGGCTTGGCAGGGCAATTGGGACGCCTCTCCAACTGAGGCGGGAGACCAAGGGTCCCTTTCCACGTGCACAGGAATCCTGGGACTCCTATCAAGTTTCACGAGGATTCAGGCATCGTCTCCTTTGGAGGCACTGATCTCCGCGTACCTCTGAAGTTTTCAAAGGATGTGAGGCCTCCGTTCGCGATGAGGTGGGGAAGTAGGTCATTCTCTGTGGTCTCCACAGGGGATTCAGACATCCTTTCGTCTTGGGAGATGCAAGACGAGCCTGCATTCAAGTCACTGCAGGGATATCCGGCCTTATTTCGAGTCAGGGCATTGCGGTGTCCATTCCACTTGAGGCCGCAAACTCAGGGTCCCTCTCACATACCTAGAGCTGAGAGAAGCCTCCTCTTGAGGTGCTTGTGGTAAGGTGGTATTCCTCTGGAGTCGAAGCCAGGGACGAACCTCTCATCTCGAGTTGATTTTTGGTCCACGGAGCTCTTTCGTGTTGCTACAGTGACCTCAGGATCCCTCTAGCCTTGAAACAGTGTTCTTGGGGTTTCTTTGGAGTGCCATCAAGGAAATCAAGGCTCCTTTCATGTGTGATGTGCAACATGGAATTGCTCTGCACGCAGTGCAGGGGAATCGGCCTTCATCTCGCGGCGAGGGGGAAGTCTCATGGTTTTTCTCGAGTTGCGGCGGGAACCTGGGGTATATTCTCGAGTTACGACGGGGATGGCCCTTCCACCCACGTGTTTGTTCAGCGACTGCAGGACTCCTGCCTAGTTGATAGGGACAACTCGGGATTCTCCTCGAGGCTTGGCAAGGCAATTGGGTCGCCTCTCCAGCTGAGGCGGGAAACCAAGGGTCCCTTTCCACGTGCCACAGGAATCCTGGGACTCCTATCAAGTTTCACGAGGAGTCAGGCATCGTCTCCTTTGGAGGCACTGATCTCCGCGTACCTCTGGAGTTTTCAAAGGATGTGAGGCCTCCGGTCGCGATGAGGTGGGGAACCAGGTCTTTCTCTGTGGTCTCCACAAGGGATTCAGACATCCTTTCGTCTTGGGAGATGCAAGACGAGCCTGCATTCAAGTCACTGCAGGGATATCTGGCTTTATTTCGAGTCAGGGCATCGCAGTGTCCATTCCACTTGAGGCCGCAAATTCAGGGTCCCTCTCACATACCTAGAGCTGAGAGAAGCCTCCTCTTGAGGTGCTTGTGGTGAGGTGGTATTCCTCTGGAGTCGAAGCCAGGGACTAACCTCTCATCTCGAGTGGATTGTTGGTCCACGGAGCACTTTCGTGTTGCTACAGTGACCTCAGGATCCCTCTAGCCTTGAAACAGGGTTGTTGGGGTTTCTCTGGAGTGCCACCAAGGAAATCAAGGCTCCTTTCATGTGTGATGTGCAACACGGAATTGCTCTGCACGCAGTGCAGGGGAATCGGGCCTGTTCTCGTGGAGAGGGGGAAGTCTCATGGTTTTTCTCGAGTTGCGGCGGGAACCTGGGTTATATTCTTGAGTTACGACGGGGATGGCCCTTCCACCCTCGTCTTTGTTCAGCGACGTCAGGACTCCTGCCTAGTTGCGAGGGACAACTCGGGATTCTCCTCGAGGCTTGGAGGGCAATTGGGACGCCTCTCCAGCTGAGGCGGGAGAGCAAGGGTCCCTTTCCAAGTGCCACAGGAATCCTGGGACTCCTATCAAGTTTCACGAGGAGTCAGGCATCGTCTCCTTTGCAGGCACTGATCTCCGCGTACCTCTGGAGTTTTCAAAGAATGTGAGGCCTCCGGTCGCGATGAGGTGGGGAACTAGGTCTTTCTCTGTGGTCTCCACAGGGGATTCAGACATCCTTTCGTCTTGGGAGATGCAAGACGAGCCTGCATTCAAGTCACTGCAGGGATATCCGGCTTTATTTCGAGTCAGGATATCGCAGTGTCCATTCCACTTGAGGCCACACACTCAGGGTCCCTCTCACATACCTAGAGCTGAGAGAAGCCTCCTCTTGAGGTGCTTGTGGTGAGGTGGTATTCCTCTGGAGTCGAAGCCAGGGACTAACCTCTCATCTCGAGTTGATTTTTGGTCCACGGAGCTCTTTCGTGTTGCTACAGTGACCTCAGGATCCCTCTAGCCTTGAAACAGTGTTGTTGGGGTTTCTCTGGAGTGCCACCAAGGAAATCAAGGCTCCTTTCATGTGTGATGTGCAACACGGAATTGCTCTGCACGCAGTGCAGGGGAATCGGGCCTCATCTCGCGGGGAGGGGGACGTCTCATGGTTTTTCTCGAGTTGCGGCGGGAACCTGGGGTATATTCTCGAGTTACGACGGGGATGGCCCTTCCACCCACGTGTTTGTTCAGCGAGGTCAGGACTCCTGCCTATTTGCGAGGGACAACTCGGGATTCTCCTCGAGGCTTGGCAGGGCAATTGGGACGCCTCTCCAGCTGAGGCGGGAGACCAAGGGTCCCTTTCCACGTGCACAGGAATCCTGGGACTCCTATCAAGTTTCACGAGGAGTCAGGCATCGTCTCCTTTGGAGGCACTGATCTCTGCGTACCTCTGAAGTTTTCAAAGGATGTGAGGCCTCCGTTCGCGATGAGGTGGGGAAGTAGGTCATTCTCTGTGGTCTCCACAGGGGATTCAGACATCCTTTCGTCTTGGGAGATGCAAGACGAGCCTGCATTCAAGTCACTGCAGGGATATCCGGCCTTATTTCGAGTCAGGGCATTGCGGTGTCCATTCCACTTGAGGCCGCAAACTCAGGGTCCCTCTCACATACCTAGAGCTGAGAGAAGCCTCCTCTTGAGGTGCTTGTGGTAAGGTGGTATTCCTCTGGAGTCGAAGCCAGGGACGAACCTCTCATCTCGAGTTGATTTTTGGTCCACGGAGCTCTTTCGTGTTGCTACAGTGACCTCAGGATCCCTCTAGCCTTGAAACAGTGTTCTTGGGGTTTCTTTGGAGTGCCATCAAGGAAATCAAGGCTCCTTTCATGTGTGATGTGCAACATGGAATTGCTCTGCACGCAGTGCAGGGGAATCGGCCTTCATCTCGCGGCGAGGGGGAAGTCTCATGGTTTTTCTCGAGTTGCGGCGGGAACCTGGGGTATATTCTCGAGTTACGACGGGGATGGCCCTTACACCCACGTGTTTGTTCAGCGACTGCAGGACTCCTGCCTAGTTGCGAGGGACAACTCGGGATTCTCCTCGAGGCTTGGCAGGGCAATTGGGACGCCTCTCCAGCTGAGGCGGGAGACCAAGGGTCCCTTTCCACGTGCCACAGGAATCCTGGGACTCCTATCAAGTTTCACGAGGAGTCAGGCATCGTCTCCTTTGGAGGCACTGATCTCCGCGTACCTCTGGACTTTTCAAAGGATGTGAGGCCTCCGGTCGCGATGAGGTGGGGAACTAGGTCTTTCTCTGTGGTCTCCACAGGGGATTCGGACATCCTTTCGTCTTGGGAGATGCAAGACGAGCCTGCATTCAAGTCACTGCAGGGATATCCGGCCTTATTTCGAGTCAGGGCATCGCGGTGTCCATTCCACTTGAGGCCGCAAACTCAGCACATAGCTAGCTGAGAGAAGCCTCCTCTTGAGGTGCTTGTGGTAAGTTGGTATTCTTCTGGAGTCGAAGACCGGGACTAACCTCTCATCTCGAGTTGATTGTTGGTCCACGGAGCTCTTTCCTGTTGCTACAGTGACCTCAGGATCCCGCTAGCCTTGAAACAGTGTTCTTGGGGTTTCTCTGGAGTGCCATCAAGGAAATTAAAGCTCCTTTCATGTGTGATGTGCAACACGGAATTGCTCTGCACGCAGTGCAGGGGAATCGGGCCTCATCTCGCGGCGAGGGGGAAGTCTCATGGTTTTTCTCGAGTTGCGGCGGGAACCTGGGGTATATTCTTGAGTTACGACGGGGATGGCCCTTCCACCCACGTCTTTGTTCAGCGACGTCAGGACTCCTGCCTAGTTGCGAGGGAAAACTCGGGAATCTCCTCGAGGCTTGGCAGGGCAATTGGGACACCTCTCCAGCTGAGGCGGGAGACCAAGGGTCCCTTTCCACGTGCCACAGGAATCCTGGGACTCCTGTCAAGTTTCACGAGGAGTCAGGCATCGTCTCCTTTGGAGGCACTGATCTCCGCGTACCTCTGGAGTTTTCAAAGGATGTGAGGCCTCCGGTCGCGATGAGGTGGGGAACTAGGTCTTTCTCTGTGGTCTCCACAGGGGATTCAGACATCCTTTCGTCTTGGGAGATGCAAGACGAGCCTGCATTCAAGTCACTGCAGGGATATCCGGCCTTATTTCAAGTCAGGGCATCGCGGTGTCCATTCCACTTGAGGCCGCAAACTCAGGGTCCCTCTCACATACCTAGAGCTGAGAGAAGCCTCCTCTTGAGGTGCTTGTGGTAAGGTGGTATTCCTCTGGAGTCGAAGCCAGGGACTATCCTCTCATCTCGAGTTGTTTTTCGGCCACGGTGCTCTTTCGTGTGGCTACAGTGACCTCAGGATCCCTCTAGCCTTGAAACATTGTTCTTGGGGTTTCTCTGGAGTGCCATCAAGGAAATCAAGGCTCCTTTCATGTGTGATGTGCAACACTGAATTGCTCTTCACGCAGTGCAGGGGAATCGGGCCTCATCTCGCGGCGAGGGGGAAGTCTCATGGTTTTTCTCGAGTTGCGGCGGGAACCTGGGGTATATTCTCGAGTTACGACGGGGATGGCCCTTCCACCCACGTCTTTTTTCAGCGACGTCAGGACTCCTGCCTAGTTGCGAGGGACAACTCGGGATTCTCCTCGAGGCTTGGCAGGGCAATTGGGACGCCTCTCCAGCTGAGGCGGGAGACCAAGGGTCCCTTTCCACGTGCCACAGGAATCCTGGGACTCCTGTCAAGTTTCACGAGGAGTCAGGCATCGTCTCCTTTGGAGGCACTGATCTCCGCGTACCTCTGGAGTTTTCAAAGGAGGTGAGGCCTCTGGTCGCGATGAGGTGGGGAACTAGGTTTTTCTCTGTGGTCTCCACAGGGGATTCAGACATCCTTTCGTCTTGGGAGATGCAAGACGAGCCTGCATTCAAGTCACTGCAGGGATATCCGGCCTTATTTTGAGTCAGGGCATCGCGGTGTCCATTCCACTTGAGGCCGCAAAATCAGGGTCCCTCTCACATACCTAGAGCTGAGAGAAGCCTCCTGTTGAGGTGCTTGTGGTAAGGTGGTATTCCTCTGGAGTCGAAGCCAGGGACTATCCTCTCATCTCGAGTTGTTTTTGGGCCACGGTGCTCTTTCGTGTGGCTACAGTGACCTCAGGATCCCTCTAGCCTTGAAACAGTGTTGTTGGGGTTTCTCTGGAGTGCCAACAAGGAAATCAAGGCTCCTTTCATGTGTGATGTGCAACACTGAATTGCTCTGCACGCAGTGCAGGGGAATCGGGCCTCATCTCGCGGCGAGGGGGAAGTCTCATGGTTTTTCTCGAGTTGCGGCTGGAACCTGGGGTATATTCTCGAGTTACGACGGGGATGGCCCTTCCACACACGTGTTTGTTCAGCAACGTCAGGACTCCTGCCTAGTTGCGAGGGACAACTCGGGATTCTCCTCGAGGCTTGGCAGGGCAATTGGGACGCCTCTCCAGCTGAGGCGGGAGACCAAGGGTCCCTTTCCACGTGCCACGGCAAACCTGGGACTCCTGTCAAGTTTCACGAGGAGTCAGGTATCGTCTCCTTTGGAGGCACTGATCTCCGCGTACCTCTGGAGTTTTCAAAGGATGTGAGGCCTCCGGTCGTGATGAGGTGGGGAACTAGGTCTTTTTCTGTGGTCTCCACAGGGGATTCAGACATCCTTTCGTCTTGGGAGATGCAAGATGAGCCTGCATTCAAGTCACTGCAGGGATATCCGGCCTTATTTCGAGTCAGGGCATCGCGGTGTCCATTCCACTTGAGGCCGCAAACTCAGCACATAGCTAGAGCTGAGAGAAGCCTCCTTTTGAGGTGCTTGTGGTAAGGTGGTATTCCTCTGGAGTCGAAGCCAGGGACTCACCTCTCATCTCGAGTGGATTTGTGGTCCACAGAGCTCTTTCTTGTTGCTAGAGTGACCTCAGGATCCCTCTAGCATTGAAACAGTGTTCTTGGGGTTTCTCTGGAGTGCCACCAAGGAAATCAAGGCTCCTTTCATGTGTGATGTGCAACACGGAATTGCTCTGCAAGCAGTGCAGTGGAATCGGGCCTCATCTCGCGGCGAGGGGGAAGTCTCATGGTTTTTCTCGAGTTGCGGTTGGAACCTGGGGTATATTCTCGAGTTACGACTGGGATGGCCCTTCCACCCACATGTTTGTTCAGCGACGTCAGGACTCCTGCCTAGTTGCGAGGGACAACTCGGGATTCTCCTCGAGGCTTGGCAGGGCAATTGGGACGCCTCTCCAGCTGAGGCGGGAGACCAAGGGTCCCTTTCCATATGCCACAGTAATCCTGGGACTTTTATCAAGTTTCACGAGGAGTCAGGCATCGTCTCCTTTGGTGGCACTGATCTCCGCGTACCTCTGGAGTTTTCAAAGGATGTGAGGCCTCCGGTCGCCATGACGTGGGGAACTAGGTCTTTCTCTGTGGTCTCCACAGGGGATTCAGACATCCTTTCATCTTGGGAGATGCAAGACGAGCCTGCATTCAAGTCACTGCACGGATATCCGGCCTTATTTCGCGTCAGGGCATCGCAGTGTCCATTCCACTTGAGGCCGCAAAATCAGGGTCCCTCTCACATAACTAGACCTGAGAGAAGCCTCCTCTTGAGGTGCTTGTGGTAAGGTGGTATTCCTCTGGAGTTGAAGCCAGGGACAAACCTCTCATCTCGAGTTGATTTTTGGTCCACGGACCTCTTTCATGTTGCTACAGTAACCTCAGGATCCCTCTAGCCTTGAAACAGTGTTCTTGGGGTTTCTCTGGAGTGCCATCAAGGAAATCAAGGCTCCTTTCATGTTTGATGTGCAATACGGAATTGCTCTGCATGCAGTGCAGGAGAATCGGGCCTCATCTCGCGGCGAGGGGGAAGTCTCATGGTTTTTCTCGAGTTGCGGCGGGACCCTGGGGTGTATTCTCGAGTTATGACGGGAATGGCCCTTCCACCCACGTGTTTGTTCAGCGACGTCAGGACTCCTGCCTAGTTGTGAGGGACAACTCGGGATTCTCCTCGAGGCTTGGCAGGGCAATTGGGACGCCTCTCCAGCTGAGGCGGGAGACCAAGGGTCCCTTTCCATGTGCCACAGGAATCGTGGGACTCCTATCAAGTTTCACGAGGAGTCAGGCATCGTCTCCTTTGGAGGCACTGATCTCCGCGTACCTCTGGAGTTTTCAAAGGATGTGAGGCCTCCGGTCGCGATGAGGTGGAGAACTAGATCTTTCTCTGTGGTCTCCACAGGGGATTCAGACATCCTTTCGTCTTGGGAGATGCAAGACGCGCCTGCATTCTAGTCACTGCAGGGATATCCGGCCTTATTTCGAGTCAGGGCATCGCGGTGTCCATTCCACTTGAGGCCGCAAACTCAGGGTCCCTCTCACATACCTAGAGCTGAGAGAAGCCTCCTCTTGAGGTGCTTGTGTTAAGGTGGTATTCCTCTGGCGTCGAAGCCAGGGACTATCCTCTCATTTCGAGTTGATTTTTGGGCCACGGTGCTCTTTCGTGTGGCTACAGTGACCTCAGGATCCCTCTAGCCTTGAAACAGTGTTCTTGGGGTTTCTCTGGAGTGCCATCAAGGAAATCAAGGCTCCTTTCATGTGTGATGTGCAACACTGAATTGCTCTGCACGCAGTGCAGGGGAATCGGGCCTCATCTCGCGGCGAGGGGGAAGTCTTATGGTTTTTCTCGAGTTGCGGCGGGGACCTGGGGTATATTCTCGAGTTACGACGGGGATGGACTTCCACCCACGTGTTTGTTCAGCGACGTCAGGACTCCTGCCTAGTTGCGAGGGACAACTCGGGATTCTCCTCGAGGCTTGGCAGGGCAATTGGGACGCCTCTCCAGCTGAGGCGGGAGACCAAGGGTCCCTTTCCACGTGCCACAGGAATCCTGGGACTCCTATCAAGTTTCACGAGGAGTCAGGCATCGTCTCCTTTGGAGGCACTGATCTCCGAGTACCTCTGGAGTTTTCAAAGGATGTGAGGCCTCCGGTCGCGATGAGGTGGGGAACTAGGTCTTTTTCTGTGGTCTCCACAGGGGATTCGGACATCCTTTCGTGTTGGGAGATGCAAGACGAGCCTGCATTCAAGTCACTGCAGGGATATCCGGCCTTATTTCGAGTCAGGGCATCACGGTGTCCATTCCACTTGAGGCCGCAAACTCAGGGTCCCTCTCACATACCTAGAGCTGAGAGAAGCCTCCTCTTGAGGTGCTTGTGGTAAGGTGGTATTCCTCTGGAGTCGAAGCCAGGGACTAATCTCTCATCTCGAGTTGATTTTTGGTCCACGGAGCTCTTTCGTGTTGCTACAGTGACCTCAGGATCCCTCTAGCCTTGAAACAGTGTTGTTGGGGTTTCTCTGGAGTGCCACCAAGGAAATGAAGGCTCCTTTCATGTGTGATGTGCAACACGGAATTGCTCTGCACGCAGTGCAGGGGAATCGGGCCTCATATCGCGGCGAGGGGGAAGTCTCATGGTATTTCTCGAGTTGCGGCGGGAACCTGGGGTATATTCTCGAGTTACGACGGGGATGGCCCTTCCACACACGTGTTGGTTCAGCGACGTCAGGACTCCTGCCTAGTTGCGAGGGACTACTCGGGATTTTCCTCGAAGTTTGGCAGGGCAATTGGGACGCCTCTCCAGCTGAGGCGGGAGACCAAGGGTCCCTTTCCACGTGCCTCAGGAATCCTGGGACTCCTATCAAGTTTCACGAGGAGTCAGGCATCGTCTGCTTTGGAGGCACTGATCTCTGCGTACCTCTGGAGTTTTCAAAGGATGTGAGGCTCCGGTGGCCATGAGGTGGGAAACTAGGTCTTTTTCTGTGGTCTCCACAGGGGATTCAGAGATCCTTTCGTCTTGGGAGATGCAAGACGAGCCTGCATTCAAGTCACTGCAGGGATATCCGGCCTTATTTCGAGTCAGGGCATCGCGGTCTCCATTCCACTTGAGGCCGCAAACTCAGGGTCCCTCTCACATACCTAGAGCTGAGAGAAGCCTCCTCTTGAGGTGCTTGTGGTAAGGTGGTATTCCTCTGGAGTCGAAGCCAGGGACTAACCTCTCATCTCGAGTTGATTCTTGGTCCACGGAACTCTTTCGTGTTGCTACAGGGACCTCAGGATCGCTCTAGCCTTGAAACAGTGTTCTTGGAGTTTCTCTGGAGTGCCATCAAGGATATCAAGGCTCCTTTCATGTGTGATGTGCAACACGGAATTGCTCTGCACGCAGTGCAGGGGAATCGGGCCTCATCTCATGGCCTGTGGGAAGTCTCATGGTTTTTCTCGAGTTGCGGCGGGAACCTGGGGTATATTCTCGAGTTATGACGGAGATGGCCCTTCCACCCACGTGTTTGTTCAGCGACGTCAGGACGCCTGCCTAGTTGCGAGGGACAACTCGGGATTCTCCTCGAAGCTTGGCAGGGCAATTGGGACGCCTCTCCAGCTGAGGCGGGAGACCAAGGGTCCCTTTCCACGTGCCACAGGAATCCTGGGACTCCTATCAAGTTTCACGAGGAATCAGGCATCGTCTCCTTTGGAGGCACTGATCTCCGCGTACCTCTGAAGTTTTCAAAGGATGTGAGGCCTCCGGTCGCGATGAGGTGGGTAACTAGGTCTTTCTCTGTGATATCCACTGGGGATTCAGACATCCTTTCCTCTTGGCAGATGCAAGACACGCCTGCATTCAAGTCACTGCAGGGATATCCGGCCTTATTTCGAGTCAGGGCATCGCGGTGTCCATTCCACTTGAGGCCGCAAACTCAGGGTCCCTCTCACATACCTAGAGCTGAGAGAAGCCTCCTCTTGAGGTGCTTGTGGTAAGGTGGTATTCCTGTGGAGTCGAAGCCAGGGACTAACCTTTCATCTCGAGTTGATTTTTGGTCCACGGAGCTCTTTCGTGTTGCTACAGTGACCTCAGGATCCCTCTAGCTTTGAAACAGTGTTGTTTGGGTTTCTCTGGAGTGCCACCAAGGAAATCAACGCTCCTTTCATGTGTGATGTGCAACAAGGAATTGCTCTGCACGCAGTGTTGGGGAATCGGGCCTCATCTCGCGGCGAGGGGGAAGTCTCATGGTTTTTCTCGAGTTGCGGCGGGAACCTGTGGTATATTCTCGAGTTACGACGGGGATGGCCCTTCCACCCACGTGTTTGTTCAGCGACGTCAGGACTCCTGCCTAGTTGCGAGGGCAACTCGGGATTCTCCTCGAGGCTTGGCAGGGCATTTGGGACGCCTCTCCAGCTGAGGCGGGAAACCAAGGGTCCCATTCCACGTGCACAGGTATTCTGGGACTCCTATCAAGTTTCACGAGGAGTCAGGCATCGTCTCCTTTGGAGACACTGATCTCCGCGTACCTCTGAAGTTTTCAACGGATGTGAGGCCTCCGTTCGCGATGAGGTAGGTAAGTAGGTCATTCTCTGTGGTCTCCACAGGGGATTCAGACATCCTTTCGTCTTGGGAGATGCAAGACGAGCCTGCATTCAAGTCACTGCCGGGATATCCGGCCTTATTTCGAGTCAGGGCATCGCGGTGTCCATTCCACTTGAGGCCGCAAACTCAGGGTCCCTCTCACATACCTAGAGCTGAGAGAAGCCTCCTCTTGAGCTGCTTGTGGTAAGGTGGTATTCCTCTGGAGTCGAAGCCAGGGACTAACCTCTCATCTCGAGTTGATTTTTGGTCCACGGAGCTCTTTCGTGTTGCTACAGTGAGCTCAGGATCCCTCTAGCCTTGAAACAGTGTTCTTGGGGTTTCTCTGGAGTGCCATCAAGGAAATCAAGGGTCCTTTCATGTGTGATGTGCAACACGGAATTGCTCTGCACGCAGTGCAGGGGAATCGGGCCTCATATCGCGGCGAGGGGGGATTCTCATGGTTTTTCTCGAGTTGCGGCGGGAACCTGGGGTATATTCTCGAGTTACGAAGGGGATGGCCCTTACACCCACGTGTTTGTTCAGCGACTGCAGGACTCCTGCCTAGTTGCGAGGGACAACTCGGGATTCTCCTCGAGGCTTGGCAAGGCAATTGGGACGCCTCTCCAGCTGAGGCGGGAGAACAAGGGTCCCTTTCCACGTGCCACAGGAATCCTGGGACTCCTATCAAGTTTCACGAGGAGTCAGGCATCGTCTCCTTTGGCGGCACTGATCTCCGCGTACCTCTGGAGTTTTCAAAGGATGTGAGGCCTCCGGTCGCGATGAGCTGGGGAACTAGGTCTTTCTCTGTGGTCTCCACAGGGGATTCAGACATCCTTTCATCTTGGGAGATGCAAGACGAGCCTGCATTCAAGTCACTGCAGGGATATCCGGCCTTATTTCGAGTCAGGGCATCGCGGAGTCCATTCTACTTGAGGCCGCAAACTCAGGGTCCCTCTCACATACCTAGAGCTGAGAGAAGCCTCCTCTTGAGGTGCTTGTGGTAAGGTGGTATTCCTCTGGAGTCGAAGCCAGGGACTAACCTGTCATCTCGAGTTGATTTTTGGTCCACGGAGCTCTTTCTTGTTGCTACAGTGACCTCAGGATCCCTCTAGCCTTGAAAGAGTGTTCTTGGGGTTTCTCTGGAGTGCCATCAAGGAAATCAAGGCTCCTTTCATGTGTGATGTGCAACACGGAATTGCTCTGCACGCAGTGCAGGGGAATCGGGCCGCATCTCGCGGCGAGGGGGAAGTCTCATGGTTTTTCTCGAGTTGCGGCGGGAACCTGGGGTATATTCTCGAGTTACGACGGGGATGGCCCTTCCACACACGTGTTTGTTCAGCGACGTCAGGACTCCTGCCTAGTTGCGAGGGACAACTCGGGATTCTCCTCGAGGCTTGGCAGGGCAATTGGGACGCCTCTCCAGCTGAGGCGGGAGACCAAGGGTCCCTATCCACATGCCACAGGAATCCTGGGACTCCTATCAAGTTTCAAGAGGAGTCAGGCATCGTCTCCTTTGGAAGCACTGATCTCCGCATACCTCTGGAGTTTTCAAAGGATGTGAGAATTCCGGTCGCCATGAGGTGGGAAACTAGGTCTTTCTCTGTGGTCTCCACAGGGGATTCAGACATCCTTTCGTCTTGGGAGATGCAAGACGAGCCTGCATTCAAGTCACTGCAGGGATATCCGTCTTTATTTCGAGTCAGGGCATCGCAGTGTCCATTCCACTTGAGGCCGCAAAATCAGGGTCCCTCTCACATACCTAGAGCTGAGAGAAGCCTCCTCTTGAGGTGCTTGTGGTAAGTTGGTATTCTTCTGGAGTCGAAGCCAGGGACTAACCTCTCATCTCGAGTTGTTTTTGGGCCACGGTGCTCTTTCTTGTGGCTACAGTGACCTCAGGATCCCTCTAGCCTTGAAACATTGTTCTTGGGGTTTCTCTGGAGTGCCATCAAGGAACTCAAGGCTCCTTTCATGTGTGATGTGCAACACTGAATTGCTCTGCACGCAGTGCAGGGGAATCCGGCCTCATCTCGCGGCGAGGGGGAAGTCTCATGGTTTTTCTCGAGTTGCGGCTGGAACCTGGGGTATATTCTCGAGTTACGACGGGGATGGCCCTTCCACCCACGTGTTTGTTCAGCAACGTCAGGACTCCTGCCTAGTTGCGAGGGACAACTCGGGATTCTCCTCGAGGCTTGGCAGGCAATTGGGACGCCTCTCCAGCTCAGGCGGGAGACCAAGGGTCCCTTTCCATGTGCCACGGCAATCCTGGGACTCCTGTCAAGTTTCACGAGGAGTCAGGCATCGTCTCCTTTGGAGGCACTGATCTCCGCGTACCTCTGGAGTTTTCAAAAGATGTGAGGCCTCCGGTCGTGATGAGGTGGGGAACTAGGTCTTTTTCTGTGGTCTCCACCGGGGATTCAGACATCCTTTCTTCTTGGGAGATGCAAGATGAGCCTGCATTCAAGTCACTGCAGGGATATCCGGCCTTATTTCGAGTCAGGGCATCGCGATGTCCATTCCACTTGTGGCCGCAAACTCAGGGTCCCTCTCACATACCTAGAGCTGAGAGAAGCCTCCTCTTGAGGTGGTTGTGGTAAGGTGGTATTCCTCTGGAGTCGAAGCCAGGGACTAACCTCTCATCTCGAGTTGATTTTTGGTCCACGGAGCTCTTTCGTGTTGCTACACTGACCTCGGGATCCCTCTAGCCTTGAAACAGTGTACTTGGGGTTTCTCTGGAGTGCCATCAAGGAAATCAAGGCTCCTTTCCTGTGTGATGTGCAACACGGAATTGCTCTGCACGCAGTGCAGGGAAATCGGGTCTCATCTTGTGGCGAGGGGGAAGTCTCATGGTTTTTCTCGAGTTGCGGCGGGAACCTGGGGTATATTCTCGAGTTATGATGGGGATGGCCCTTCCACACACCTGTTTGTTCAGCGACGTCAGGACTTCTGCCTAGTTGCGAGGGACAACTCGGGATTCTCCTCGAGGCTTGGCAGGGCAATTGGGACGCCTCTCCAGCTGAGGCGGAAGACTAAGTGTCCCTTTCCACGTGTCACAGGAATCCTGGGACTCCTATCAAGTTTCACGAGGAGTCAGGCATCGTCTTCTTTGGAGGCAATGATCTCCGCGTACCTCTGGAGTTTTCAAATGATATGAGGCCTCCGGTCGCAATGAGGTGGGGAACTAGGTCTTTCTCTGTAGTCTAAACAGGGGATTCAAACATCCTTTCATCTTGGGAGATGCAAGACGAGCCTGCATTCAAGTCACTGCAGGGATATCCGGCCTTATTTCGCGTCAGGGCATCGCAGTGTCCATTCCACTTGAGGCCACAATCTCAGGGTCCCTTTCTCATACCTAGAGCTGAGAGAAGCCTCCTCTTGAGGTGCTTGTGGTAAGGTGGTATTCCTCTGGAGTCGAAGCCAGGGACTAACCTCTCATCTCGAGTTGATTTTTGGTCCACGGAGCTCTTTCGTGTTGCTTCAGTGACCTCAGGATCCTCTAGCCTTGAAACAGTGTTCTTGGGGTTTCTCTGGAGTGCCATCAAGGAAATCAAGGCTCCTTTCATGTGTGATGTGCAACAAGAATTGCTTTGCATGCAGTGCAGGGGAATCGGGCCTCATCTCGCGGCGAGGGGGAAGTCTCATGGTTTTTCTCGAGTTGCGGCGGGATCCTGGGGTATATTCTCCAGTTATGACGGAGATGGCCCTTCCACCTACGTGTTTGTTCATCGACGTCAGGACTCCTGCCTAGTTGCGAGGGACAACTCGGGATTCTCCTCGAGGCTTGGCAGGGCAATTGGGACCCCTCTCCAGCTGAGGCGGGAGACCAAGGGTCCCTTTCCATGTGCCACAGGAATCCTGGGACTCCTATCAAGTTTCACGAGGAGTCAGGCATCGTCTCCTTTGGAGCCACTGATCTCCGTGTACCTCTGAAGTTTTCAAAGGATGTGAGGCCTCCGGTCGCGATGAGGTAGGGAACTAGGTCTTTCTCTGTGGTCTCCACAGGGGATTCAGACATCCTTTCGTCTTGGGAGATGCAAGACGAGCCTGCATTCAAGTCACTGCAGGGATATCCGGCCTTATTTCGAGTCAGGGCATCGCGGTGTCCATTCCACTTGAGGCCGCAAACTCAGGGTCCCTCTCACATACCTAGAGCTAAGAGAATCCTCCTCTTGAGGTGCTTGTGGTAAGGTGGTATTCCTCTGGAGTAGAAGCCAGGGACTAAACTCTCATCTCGAGTTGATTTTTGGTCCACGGAGCTCTTTCGTGTTGCTACAGTGACCTCACGATCCCTCTAGCCTTGAAACAGTGTTCTTGGGGTTTCTCTGGAGTGCCATCAAGGAAATCAAGGCTCCTTTCATGTGTGATGTGCCACACGGAATTTCTCTGCACGCAGTGCAGGGGAATCAGGCCTCATCTCGCGGCGAGGGGGAAGTCTCATGGTTTTTCTCGAGTTGTGGCGGGTACCTGGGGTATATTCTCGAGTTACGACGGGGATGGAATTTCGATCCACGTGATTGTTCAGCGACGTAAGGACTCCTGCCTAGTTGCGAGGGACAACTCGGGATTCTCCTCGAGGCTTGGCAGGGCAATTGGGACGCCTCTCCAGCTGAGGCGGGAGACCAAGGGTCCCTTTCCACGTGCCAGAGCAATCCTGGTACTCCTATCAAGTTTCACGAGGAGTCAGGCATCGTCCCTTTTGGAGGCACTGATCTCCGCGTACCTCTGAAGTTTTCAAAGGATGTGAGGCCTCCGGTCGCGATGAGGTGGGGAACTAGGTCTTTCTCTGTGGTCTCCACAGGGGATTCAGACATCCTTTCGTCTTGGGAGATGCAAGACGAGCCTGCATTCAAGTCACTGCAGGGATATCCGGCCTTATTTCGAGTCAGGGCATCGCGGTGTCCATTCCACTTGAGGCCGCAACCTCAGAGTCCCTCTCACATACCTAGAGCTGAGAGAAGCCTGCTCTTGAGGTGCTTGTGGTAAGGTGGTATTCCTCTGGAGTCGAAGCCAGGGACTAACCTCTCATCTCGAGTTGATTTTTGGTCCACGGAGCTCTTTCGTGTTGCTACAGTGACCTCAGGATCCCTCTAGCCTTGAAACAGTGTTCTTGGGGTTTCTCTGGAGTGCCATCAAGGAAATCAAGGGTCCTTTCATGTGTGATGTGCAACACGGAATTGCTCTGCACGCAGTGCAGGGGAATCGGGCCGCATCTCGCGGCGAGGGGGAAGTCTCATGGTTTTTCTCGAGTTGCGGCGGGAACCTGGGGTATATTCTCGAGTTACGACGGGGATGGCCCTTCCACACACGTGTTTTTTCAGCGACGTCAGGACTCCTGTCTAGTTGCGAGGGACAACTCGGGATTCTCCTCGAGGCTTGGCAGGGCAATTGGGACGCCTCTCCAGCTGAGGCGGGAGACCAAGGGTCCCTATCCACATGCCACAGGAATCCTGGGACTCCTATCAAGTTTCAAGAGGAGTCAGGCATCGTCTCCTTTGGAAGCACTGATCTCTGCATACCTCTGGAGTTTTCAAAGGATGTGAGGATTCCGGTCGCCATGAGGTGGGAAACTAGGTCTTTCTCTGTGGTCTCCACAGGGGATTCAGACATCCTTTCGTCTTGGGAGATGCAAGACGAGCCTGCATTCAAGTCACTGCAGGGATATCCGTCTTTATTTCGAGTCAGGGCATCGCAGTGTCCATTCCACTTGAGGCCGCAAAATCAGGGTCCCTCTCACATACCTAGAGCTGAGAGAAGCCTCCTCTTGAGGTGCTTGTGGTAAGGTGGTATTCCTCTGGAGTCGAAGCCAGGGACTAACCTCTCATCTCGAGTTGATTGTTGGTCCACGGAGCTCTGTCCTGTTGCTACAGTGACCTCAGGATCCCGCTAGCCTTGAAACAGTGTTGTTTGGGTTTCTCTGGAGTGCCACCAAGGAAATCAAGGCTCCGTTCATGTGTGATGTGCAACACGGAATTGCTCTGCACGCAGTGCAGGGGAATCGGGCCTCATCTCGCGGCGAGGGGGAAGTCTCATGGTTTTTCTCGAGTTGCGGCGGGAACCTGGGGTATATTCTTGAGTTACGACGGGGATGGCCCTTCCACCCACGTCTTTGTTCAGCGACGTCAGGACTCCTGCCTAGTTGCGAGGGACAACTCGGGATTCTCCTCTACGCTTGGCAGGGCAATTGGGACGCCTCTCCAGCTGAGGCGGGAGACCAAGGGTCCCATTCCACGTGCCACAGGTATTCTGGGACTCCTATCAAGTTTCACGAGGAGTCAGGCATCGTCTCCTTTGGAGGCACTGATCTCCGCGTACCTCTGAAGTTTTCAAAGGATGTGAGGCCTCCGTTCGCGATGAGGTGGGGAAGTAGGTCATTCTCTGTGGTCTCCACAGGGGATTCAGACATCCTTTCGTCTTGGGAGATGCAAGACGAGCCTGCATTCAAGTCATTGCAGGGATATCCGGCCTTATTTCGAGTCAGGGCATCGCGGTGTCCATTCCACTTGAGGCCGCAAACTCAGGGTCCCTCTCACATACCTAGAGCTGAGAGAAGCCTCCTCTTGAGGTGCTTGTGGTAAGGTGGTATTCCTCTGCAGTCGAAGCCAGGGACTAATCTCTCATCTCGAGTTGATTTTTGGTCCACGGAGCTCTTTCGTGTTGCTACAGTGACCTCAGGATCCCTCTAGCCTTGAAACAGTGTTCTTGGGGTTTCACTGGAGTGCCATCAAGGAAATCAAGGCTCCTTTCATGTGTGATGTGCAACACGGAATTTCTCTGCACGCAGTGCAGGGGAATCAGGCCTCATCTCGCGGCGAGGGGGAAGTCTCATGGTTTTTCTCGAGTTGTGGCGGGTACCTGGGGTGTATTCTCGAGTTACGACGGGGATGGAATTTCGATCCACGTGTTTGTTCAACGACGTCAGGACTCCTGCTTGGTTGCGAGGGACAAGTCGGGATTCTCCTCGAGGCTTGGCAGGGCAATTGGGACGCCTCTCCAGCTGAGGCGGGAGAACAAGGGTCCCTTTCCACGTGCCAGAGCAATCCTGGTACTCCTATCAAGTTTCACGAGGAGTCAGGCATCGTCCCTTTTGGAGGCACTGATCTTCGCGTACCTCTGAACTTTTCAACAGATGTGAGGCCTCCGTTCGCGAAGAGGTGGGGAACTAGGTCTTTCTCTGTGGTCTCCACAGGGGATTCAGACATCCTTTCTTCTTGGGAGATGCAAGACGAGCCTGCATTCAAGTCACTGCAGGGATATCCGGCCTTATTTCGAGTCAGGGCATCGCAGTGTCCATTCCACTTGAGGCCGCAAACTCAGGGTCCCTCTCACATACCAAGAGCTGAGAGAAGCCTCCTCTTGAGGTGCTTGTGGTAAGGTGGTATTCCTCTGGAGTCGAAGCCAGGGACTAACCTCTCTTCTCAAGTTGATTTTTGGGCCACGGAGCTCTTTCGTGTTGCTACTTTGACCTCAGGATCCCTCTAGCCTTGAAACAGTGTTCTTGGGGTTTCTCTGGAGTGCCATCAAGGAAATTAAGGCTCCTCTCATGTGTGATGTGCAACACGGAATTGCTCTGCACGCAGTGCAGGGGAATCGGGCCTCATCTCGCGGCGAGGGGGAAGTCTCATGGTTTTTCTCGAGTTGCGGTGGGAACCTGGGGTATATTCTCGAGTTACGACGGGGATGGCCCTTCCAACCACCTGTTTGTTCAGCGACGGCAGGACTCCTGCCTTGTTGCGAGGGACAACTCGGGATTCTCCTCGAGGCTTGGCAGGGCAATTGGGACGCCTCTCCAGCTGAGGCGGGAGACCAAGTGTCCCTTTCCACGTGTACAGGAATCCTGGGACTCCTATCAAGTTTCACGAGGAGTCAGGCATCGTCTCCTTTGGAGGCACTGATCTCCGCGTACCTCTGAAGTTTTCAAAGGATGTGAGGCCTCCCTTCGCGATGAGGTCGTGAACTAGGTCTCTCTCTGTGGTCTCCACAGGGGATTCAGACATCCTTTCATCTTGGGAGATGGAACACGAGCCTGCATTCAAGTCACTGCAGGGATATCCGGCCTTATTTCGAGTCAGGGCATCGCGGTGTCCATTCCACTTGAGGCCGCAAACTCAGGGTCCCTCTCACATACCTAGAGCTGAGAGAAGCCTCCTCTTGCGGTGCTTGTGGTAAGGTGGTATTCCTCTGGAGTCGAAGCCAGGGACTAACCTCTCATCTCGAGTTGATTTTTGGTCTACGGAGCTCTTTCTTGTTGCTCCAGTGACCTCAGGAGCCCTCTAGCCTTGAAACAGTGTTCTTGGGGTTTCTCTGGAGTGCCATCAAGGAAATCAAGGCTCCTTTCATGTGTGATGTGCAACACGGAATTGCTCTGCACGCAGTGCAGGGGAATCGGGCCTCATCTCGCGGCGAGGGGGAAGTCTCATGGTTTTTCTCGAGTTGCGGCGGGAACCTGGGTTATATTCTCGAGTTACGACGGGGATGGCCCTTCCACCCACGTGTTTGTTCAGCGACGTCAGGACTCCTGCCTAGTTGCGAGGGACAACTCGGGATTCTCCTCGAGGCTTGGCAGGGCAATTGGGACACCTCTCCAGCTGAGGTGGGAGACCAAGGGTCCCTTTCCACGTGCCACAGGAATCCTGGGACTCCTATCAAATTTCACGAGGAGTCAGGCATCGTCTCCTTTGGAGGCACTGATCTCCGCGTACCTCTGAAGTTTTCAAAGGATGTGAGGCCTCCGGTCGCGATGAGGTGGGGAACTAGGTCTTTCTCTGTGGTCTCCACAGGGGATTCAGACATCCTTTCCTCTTGGCAGATGCAAGACGAGCCTGCATTCAAGTCACTGCAGGGATATCCGGCCTTATTTCGAGTCAGGGCATCGCGGTGTCCATTCCACTTGAGGCCGCAAACTCAGGGTCCCTCTCACATACCTAGAGCTGAGAGAAGCCTCCTCTTGAGGTGCTTGTGGTAAGGTGGTATTCCTCTGGAGTCGAAGCCAGGGACTAACCTCTCATCTCGAGTTGATTTTTGGTCCACGGAGCTCTTTCGTGTTGCTACAGTGACCTCAGGATCCCTCTAGCCTTGAAACAGTGTTCTTGGGGTTTCTCTGGAGTGCCATCAAGGAAATCAAGGCTCCTTTCATGTGTGATGTGCCACACGGAATTTCTCTGCACGCAGTGCAGGGGAATCAGGCCTCATCTCGCGGCGAGGGGGAAGTCTCATGGTTTTTCTCGAGTTGTGGCGGGTACCTGGGGTATATTCTCGAGTTATGACGGGGATGGAATTTCGATCCACGTGATTGTTCAGCGACGTAAGGACTCCTGCCTAGTTGCGAGGGACAACTCGGGATTCTCCTCGAGGCTTGGCAGGGCAATTGGGACGCCTCTCCAGCTGAGGCGGGAGACCAAGGGTCCCTTTCCACGTGCCAGAGCAATCCTGGTACTCCTATCAAGTTTCACGAGGAGTCAGGCATCGTCCCTTTTGGAGGCACTGATCTCCGCGTACCTCTGAAGTTTTCAAAGGATGTGAGGCCTCCGGTCGCGATGAGGTGGGGAACTAGGTCTTTCTCTGTGGTCTCCACAGGGGATTCAGACATCCTTTCGTCTTGGGAGATGCAAGACGAGCCTGCATTCAAGTCACTGCAGGGATATCCGGCCTTATTTCGAGTCAGGGCATCGTGGTGTCCATTCCACTTGAGGCCGCAACCTCAGGGTCCCTCTCACATACCTAGAGCTGAGAGAAGCCTGCTCTTGAGGTGCTTGTGGTAAGGTGGTATTCCTCTGGAGTCGAAGCCAGGGACTAACCTCTCATCTCGAGTTGATTTTTGGTCCACGGAGCTCTTTCGTGTTGCTACAGTGACCTCAGGATCCCTCTAGCCTTGAAACAGTGTTCTTGGGGTTTCTCTGGAGTGCCATCAAGGAAATCAAGGGTCCTTTCATGTGTGATGTGCAACACGGAATTGCTCTGCACGCAGTGCAGGGGAATCGGGCCGCATCTCGCGGCGAGGGGGAAGTCTCATGGTTTTTCTCGAGTTGCGGCGGGAACCTGGGGTATATTCTCGAGTTACGACGGGGATGGCCCTTCCACACACGTGTTTGTTCAGCGACGTCAGGACTCCTGTCTAGTTGCGAGGGACAACTCGGGATTCTCCTCGAGGCTTGGCAGGGCAATTGGGACGCCTCTCCAGCTGAGGCGGGAGACCAAGGGTCCCTATCCACATGCCACAGGAATCCTGGGACTCCTATCAAGTTTCAAGAGGAGTCAGGCATCGTCTCCTTTGGAAGCACTGATCTCTGCATACCTCTGGAGTTTTCAAAGGATGTGAGGATTCCGGTCGCCATGAGGTGGGAAACTAGGTCTTTCTCTGTGGTCTCCACAGGGGATTCAGACATCCTTTCGTCTTGGGAGATGCAAGACGAGCCTGCATTCAAGTCACTGCAGGGATATCCGTCTTTATTTCGAGTCAGGGCATCGCAGTGTCCATTCCACTTGAGGCCGCAAAATCAGGGTCCCTCTCACATACCTAGAGCTGAGAGAAGCCTCCTCTTGAGGTGCTTGTGTTAAGGTGGTATTCCTCTGGAGTCGAAGCCAGGGACTAACCTCTCATCTCGAGTTGATTTTTGGTCCACGGAGCTCTGTCCTGTTGCTACAGTGACCTCAGGATCCCGCTAGCCTTGAAACAGTGTTGTTTGGGTTTCTCTGGAGTGCCACCAAGGAAATCAAGGCTCCGTTCATGTGTGATGTGCAACACGGAATTGCTCTGCACGCAGTGCAGGGGAATCGGGCCTCATCTCGCGGCGAGGGGGAAGTCTCATGGTTTTTCTCGAGTTGCGGCGGGAACCTGGGGTATATTCTTGAGTTACGACGGGGATGGCCCTTCCACCCACGTCTTTGTTCAGCGACGTCAGGACTCCTGCCTAGTTGCGAGGGACAACTCGGGATTCTCCTGGGGGCTTGGCAGGGCAATTGGGACGCCTCTCCAGCTGAGGCGGGAGACCAAGGGTCCCATTCCACGTGCCACAGGTATTCTGGGACTCCTATCAAGGTTCACGAGGAGTCAGGCATCGTCTCCTTTGGAGGCACTGATCTCCGCGTACCTCTGAAGTTTTCAAAGGATGTGAGGCCTCCCTTCGCGATGAGGTCGTGAACTAGGTCTCTCTCTGTGGTCTCCACAGGGGATTCAGACATCCTTTCATCTTGGGAGATGGAACACGAGCCTGCATTCAAGTCACTGCAGGGATATCCGGCCTTATTTCGAGTCAGGGCATCGCGGTGTCCATTCCACTTGAGGCCGCAAACTCAGGGTCCCTCTCACATACCTAGAGCTGAGAGAAGCCTCCTCTTGCGGTGCTTGTGGTAAGGTGGTATTCCTCTGGAGTCGAAGCCAGGGACTAACCTCTCATCTCGAGTTGATTTTTGGTCTACGGAGCTCTTTCTTGTTGCTCCAGTGACCTCAGGAGCCCTCTAGCCTTGAAACAGTGTTCTTGGGGTTTCTCTGGAGTGCCATCAAGGAAATCAAGGCTCCTTTCATGTGTGATGTGCAACACGGAATTGCTCTGCATGCAGTGCAGGGGAATCGGGCCTCATCTCGCGGCGAGGGGGAAGTCTCATGGTTTTTCTCGAGTTGCGGCGGGAACCTGGGTTATATTCTCGAGTTACGACGGGGATGGCCCTTCCACCCACGTGTTTGTTCAGCGACGTCAGGACTCCTGCCTAGTTGCGAGGGACAACTCGGGATTCTCCTCGAGGCTTGGCAGGGCAATTGGGACACCTCTCCAGCTGAGGTGGGAGACCAAGGGTCCCTTTCCACATGCCACAGGAATCCTGGGACTCCTATCAAATTTCACGAGGAGTCAGGCATCGTCTCCTTTGGAGGCACTGATCTCCGCGTACCTCTGAAGTTTTCAAAGGATGTGAGGCCTCCGGTCGCGATGAGGTGGGGAACTAGGTCTTTCTCTGTGGTCTCCACAGGGGATTCAGACATCCTTTCCTCTTGGCAGATGCAAGACGAGCCTGCATTCAAGTCACTGCAGGGATATCCGGCCTTATTTCGAGTCAGGGCATCGCGGTGTCCATTCCACTTGAGGCCGCAAACTCAGGGTTCCTCTCACATACCTAGAGCTGAGAGAAGCCTCCTCTTGAGGTGCTTGTGGTAAGGTGGTATTCCTCTGGAGTCGAAGCCAGGGACTAACCTCTCATCTCGAGTTGATTTTTGGTCCACGGAGCTCTTTCGTGTTGCTACAGTGACCTCAGGATCCCTCTAGCCTTGAAACAGTGTTCTTGGGGTTTCTCTGGAGTGCCATCAAGGAAATCAAGGGTCCTTTCATGTGTGATGTGCAACACGGAATTGCTCTGCACGCAGTGCAGGGGAATCGGGCCGCATCTCGCGGCGAGGGGGAAGTCTCATGGTTTTTCTCGAGTTGCGGCGGGAACCTGGGGTATATTCTCGAGTTACGACGGGGATGGCCCTTCCACACACGTGTTTGTTCAGCGACGTCAGGACTCCTGCCTAGTTGCGAGGGACAACTCGGGATTCTCCTCGAGGCTTG
This sequence comes from Cervus elaphus, assembly GCF_910594005.1. Classification (NCBI taxonomy): domain Eukaryota; kingdom Metazoa; phylum Chordata; class Mammalia; order Artiodactyla; family Cervidae; genus Cervus; species Cervus elaphus. The sequence continues at coordinate 1,563,763 of NC_057838.1, forward strand.
GCAGGGCAATTGGGACGCCTCTCCAGCTGAGGCGGGAGACCAAGAGTCCCTATCCACGTGCCACAGGAATCCTGGGACTCCTATCAAGTTTCACGAGGAGTCAGGCATCGTCTCCTTTGGAGGCACTGATCTCCGCGTACCTCTGGAGTTTTCAAAGGATGTGAGGATTCCGGTCGCCATGAGGTGGGAAACTAGGTCTTTCTCTGTGGTCTCCACAGGGGATTCAGACATCCTTTCGTCTTGGGAGATGCAAGACGAGCCTGCATTCAAGTCACTGCAGGGATATCTTTCTTTATTTCAAGTCAGGGCATCGCAGTGTCCATTCCACTTGAGGCCGCAAAATCAGGGTCCCTCTCACATACCTAGAGCTGAGAGAAGCCTCCTCTTGAGGTGCTTGTGGTAAGGTGGTATTCCTCTGGAGTCGAAGCCAGGGACTAACCTCTCATCTCGAGTTGATTTTTGGTCCACGGAGCTCTTTCGTGTTGCTACAGTGACCTCAGGATCCCTCTAGCTTTGAAACAGTGTTGTTTGGGTTTCTCTGGAGTGCCACCAAGGAAATCAACGCTCCTTTCTTGTGTGATGTGCAACACGGAATTGCTCTGCACACAGTGCAGGGGAATCGGGCCTCATATCGCGGCGAGGGGGAAGTCTCATGGTTTTTCTCAAGTTGCGGCGGGAACCTGGGGTATATTCTCGAGTTACGACGGGGATGGCCCTTCCACCCACGTGTTTGTTCAGCGACGTCAGGACTCCTGCCTAGTTGCGAGGGCAACTCGGGATTCTCCTCGAGGCTTGGCAGGGCAATTGGGATGCCTCTCCAGCTGAGGCGGGAGACCAAGGGCCCCATTCCACGTGCACAGGTATTCTGGGACTCCTATCAAGTTTCACGAGGAGTCAGGCATCGTCTCCTTTGGAGGCACTGATCTCCGCGTACCTCTGAGGTTTTCAACGGATGTGAGGCCTCCGTTCGCGATGAGGTGGGTAAGTAGGTCATTCTCTGTGGTCTCCACAGGGGATTCAGACATCCTTAAGTATTGGGAGATGCAAGACGAGCCTGCATTCAAGTCACTGCAGAGATATCCGGCCTTATTTCGAGTCAGGGCATCGCGGTGTCCATTGCACTTGAGGCCGCAAACTCAGGGTCCCTCTCACATACCTAGAGCTGAGAGAAGCCTCCTCTTGAGCTGCTTGTGGTAAGGTGGTATTCCTCTGGAGTCGAAGCCAGGGACTAACCTCTCATCTCGAGTTGATTTTTGGTCCACGGAGCTCTTTCTTGTTGCTACAGTGACCTCAGGATCCCTCTAGCCTTGAAACAGTGTTCTTGGTGTTTCTCTGGAGTGCCATCAAGGAAATCAATGGTCCTTTCATGTGTGATGTGCAACACGGAATTGCTCTGCACGCAGTGCAGGGGAATCGGGCCTCATATCGCGGCGAGGGGGGAGTCTCATGGTTTTTCTCGAGTTGCGGCGGGAACCTGGGGTATATTCTCGAGTTACGAAGGGGATGGCCTTTACACCCACGTGTTTGTTCAGCGACTGCAGGACTCCTGCCTAGTTGCGAGGGACAACTCGGGATTCTCCTCGAGGCTTGGCAGGGCAATTGGGACCCCTCTCCAGCTGAGGCGGGAGAACAAGGGTCCCTTTCCACGTGCCACAGGAATCCTGGGACTCCTATCAAGTTTCACGAGGAGTCAGGCATCGTCTCCTTTGGTGGCACTGATCTCCGCGTACCTCTGGAGTTTTCAAAGGATGTGAGGCCTCCGGTCGCAATGAGCTGGGGAACTAGGTCTTTCTCTGTGGTCTTCACAGGGGATTCAGACATCCTTTCATCTTGGGAGATGCAAAACGAGCCTTCATTCAAGTCACTGCAGGGATATCCGGCCTTATTTCGAGTCAGGGCATCGCGAAGTCCATTCCACTTGAGGCCGCAAACTCAGGGTCCCTCTCACATACCTAGAGCTGAGAGAAGCCTCCTCTTGAGGTGCTTGTGGTAAGGTGGTATTCCTCTGGAGTCGAAGCCAGGGACTAACCTCTCATCTCGAGTTGATTTTTGGTTCACGGAGCTCTTTCTTGTTGCTCCAGTGACCTCAGGATCCCTCTAGCCTTGAAACAGTGTTCTTGGGGTTTCTCTGGAGTGCCATCAAGGAAATCACGGCTCCTTTCATGTGTAATGTGCAACACAGAATTGCTCTGCACGCAGTTCAGGGGAATCAGGCCTCATCTCGCGGCGAGGGGGAAGTCTCATGGTTTTTCTCGAGTTGCGGCGGGAACCTGGGTTATATTCTCGAGTTACGACGGGGATGGCCCTTCCACACACGTGTTTGTTCAGCGACGTCAGGACTCCTGCCTAGTTGCGAGGGACAACTCGGGATTCTCCTCGAGGCTTGGCAGGGCAATTGGGACGCCTCTCCAGCTGATGCGGGAGACTAAGCGTCCCTTTCCACGTTCCACAGGAATCCTGGGACTCCTATCAAGTTTCACGAGGAGTCAGGCATCGTCTCCTTTGGAGGCACTGATCTCCGCGTACCTCTGGAGTTTTCAAAAGATGTGAGGCCTCCTGTCGCGATGAGGTGGGGAACTAGGTCTTTCTCTGTGGTCTACACAGGTGATTCAGACATCCTTTCGTCTTGGGAGATGCAAGACGAGCCTGCATTCAAGTCACTGCAGGGATATCGGCCTTATTTCAAGTCAGTGCATCGCAGTGTCCATTCCACTTGAGGCCGCAAACTCAGGGTCCCTCTCACATACCTAGAGCTGAGAGAAGCCTCCTCTTGAGCTGCTTGTGGTAAGGTGGTATTCCTCTGGAGTCGAAGCCAGGGACTAACCTCTCATCTCGAGTTGATTTTTGGTCCCCGGAGCTCTTTCGTGTTGCTACAGTGACCTCAGGATCCCTCTAGCCTTGAAACAGTGTTCTTGGGGTTTCTCTGGAGTGCCATCAAGGAAATCAAGGGTCCTTTCATTTCTGATGTGCAACACGGAATTGCTCTGCATGCAGTGCAGGGGAATCGGGCCTCATCTCGCGGCAAGGGGGAAGTCTCATGGTTTTTCTCGAGTTGCGGCGGGAACCTGGGGTATATTCTCGAGTTACGAAGGGGATGGCCCTTCCACCCACGTGTTTGTTCAGGGACGTCAGGACTCCTGCCTAGTTGCGAGGGACAACGCGGGATTCTCCTCGAGGCTTGGCAGGGCAATTGGGACGCCTCTCCAGCTGAGGCGGGAGAACAAGTGTCCCTTTCCACGTGCCACAGGAATCCTGGGACTCCTATCAAGTTTCACGAGGAGTCAGGCATCGTCTCCTTTGGAGGCACTGATCTCCGCGTACCTCTGAAGTTTTCAAAGGATGTGAGGCCTCCGGTCGCGATGAGGTGGGGAACTAGGTCTTTCTCTGTGGTCTCCACAGGGGATTCAGACATCCTTTCATCTTGGGAGATGCAAGACGAGCCTGCATTCAAGTCACTGCAGGGATATCCGGCCTTATTTCGAGTCAGGGCATCGCGGAGTCCATTCCACTTGAGGCCGCAAACTCAGGGTCCCTCTCACATACGTAGAGCTGAGAGAAGCCTCCTCTTGAGGTGCTTGTGGTAAGGTGGTATTCCTCTGGAGTCGAAGCCAGGGACTAACCTCTCATCTCGAGATGATTTTTGGTCCACGGAGCTCTTTCTTATTGCTCCAGTGACCTCAGGATCCCTCTAGCCTTGAAACAGTGTTCTTGGGGTTTCTCTGGAGTGCCATCAAGGAAATCAAGGCTCCTTTCATGTGTAATGTGCAACACAGAATTGCTCTGCACGCAGTGCAGGGGAATCAGGCCTCATCTCGCGGCGAGGGGGAAGTCTCATGGTTTTTCTCGAGTTGCGGCGGGAACCTGGGGTATATTCTCGAGTTACGACGGGGATGGCCCTTCCACACACGTGTTTGTTCAGCGACGTCAGGACTCCTGCCTAGTTGCGAGGGAAAACTCGGGATTCTCCTCGAGGCTTGGCAGGGCAATTGGGACGCCTCTCCAGCTGCTGCGGGAGACTAAGGGTCCCTTTCCACGTTCCACAGGAATCCTGGGACTCCTATCAAGTTTCACGAGGAGTCAGGCATCGTCTCCTTTGGAGGCACTGATCTCCGCGTACCTCTGGAGTTTTCAAAAGATGTGAGGCCTCCGGTCGCGATGAGGTGGGGAACTAGGTCTTTCTCTGTGGTCTACACAGGTGATTCAGACATCCTTTCGTCTTGGGAGATGCAAGACGAGCCTGCATTCAAGTCACTGCAGGGATAGCCGGCCTTATTTCGAGTCAGGGCATCGCGGTGTCCATTCCACTTGAGGCCGCAAACTCAGGGTCCCTCTCACATACCTAGAGCTGAGAGAAGCCTCCTCTTGAGGTGCTTGTGGTAAGGTGGTATTCCTCTGGAGTCGAAGCCAGGGACTAACCTCTCATCTCGAGTTGATTTTTGGTCCACGGAGCTCTTTCGTGTTGCTACAGTGACCTTAGGATCCCTCTAGCCTTGAAACAGTGTTCTTGGGGTTTCTCTGGAGTGCCATCAAGGAAATCAAGGGTCCTTTCATGTGTGATGTGCAACACGGAATTGCTCTGCACGCAGTGCAGGGGAATCGGGCCTCATCTCGCGGCGAGGGGGAAGTCTCATGGTTTTTCTCGAGTTGCGGCGGGAACCTGGGTTATATTCTCGAGTTACGACGGGGATGGCCCTTCCATCCACGTGTTTGTTCAGCGTCGTCAGGACTCCTGCCTAGTTGCGAGGGACAACTCGGGATTCTCCTCGAGGCTTGGCAGGGCAATTGGGACGCCTCTCCAGCTGAGGTGGGAGACCAAGAGTCCCTATCCACGTGCCACAGGAATCCTGGGACTCCAATCAAGTTTCACGAGGAGTCAGGCATCGTCTCCTTTGGAGGCACTGATCTCCGCGTACCTCTGGAGTTTTCAAAGGATGTGAGGCCTCCGGTCGCGATGAGGTGGGGAACTAGGTCTTTCTCTGTGGTCTCCACAGGGGATTCAGACATCCTTTCGTCTTGGGAGATGCAAGCCGAGCCTGCATTCAAGTCACTGCAGGGATATCTGGCCTTATTTCGAGTCAGGGCATCGCGGTCTCCATTCCACTTGAGGCCGCAAACTCACGGTCCCTCTCACATACCTAGAGCTGAGAGAAGCCTCCTCTTGAGGTGCTTGTGGTAAGGTGGTATTCCCCTGGAGTCGAAGCCAGGGACTAACCTCTCATCTCGAGTTGATTTTTGGTCCACGGAGCTCTTTCGTGTTGCTACAGTGACCTTAGGATCCCTCTAGCCTTGAAACAGTGTTCTTGGGGTTTCTCTGGAGTGCCATCAAGGAAATCAAGGGTCCTTTCATGTGTGATGTGCAACACGGAATTGCTCTGCATGCAGTGCAGGGGAATCGGGCCTCATCTCGCGGCGAGGGGGAAGTCTCATGGTTTTTCTCGAGTTGCGGCGGGAACCTGGGTTATATTCTCGAGTTACGACGGGGATGGCCCTTCCACCCACGTGTTTGTTCAGCGACGTCAGAACTCCTGCCTAGTTGCGAGGGACAACTCGGGATTCTCCTCGAGGCTTGGCAGGGCAATTGGGACGCCTCTCCAGCTGAGGTGGGAGACCAAGGGTCCCTATCCACGTGCCACAGGAATCCTGGGACTCCAATCAAGTTTCACGAGGAGTCAGGCATCGTCTCCTTTGGAGGCACTGATCTCCGCGTACCTCTGGAGTTTTCAAAGGATGTGAGGATTCCGGTCGCCATGAGGTGGGGAACTAGGTCTTTCTCTGTGGTCTCCACAGGGGATTCAGACATCCTTTCGTCTTGGGAGATGCAAGACGAGCCTGCATTCAAGTCACTGCAGGGATATCTGGCCTTATTTCGAGTCAGGGCATCGCGGTCTCCATTCCACTTGAGGCCGCAAACTCACGGTCCCTCTCACATACATAGAGCTGATAGAAGCCTCCTCTTGAGGTGCTTGAGGTAAGGTGGTATTCCTCTGGAGTCGAAGCCAGGGAATAACCTCTCATCTCGAGTTGATTTTTGGTCCACGGAGCTCTTTCGTGTTGCTACAGTGACCTCGGGATCCCTCAACCTTGAAACAGTGTTCTTGGGGTTTCTCTGGAGTGCCATCAAGCAAATCAAGGCTCCTTTCATGTGTGATGTGCAACACGGAATTGCTCTGCACGCAGTGCAGGGGAATCGGGCCTCATCTCGCGGCGAGGGGGAAGTCTCATGGTTTTTCTCGAGTTGCGGCGGGAACCTGGGGTATATTCTCGAGGTACGAAGGGGATGGCCCTTACACCCACGTGTTTGTTCAGCGACGTCAGAACTCCTGCCTAGTTGCGAGGGACAACTCGGGATTCTCCTCGAGGCTTGGCAGGGCAATTGGGACGCCTCTCCAGCTGATGCGGGAGACTAAGGGTCCCTTTCCACGTTCCACAGGAATCCTCGGACTCCTATCAAGTTTCACGAGGAGTCAGGCATCGTCTCCTTTGGAGGCACTGATCTCCGCGTACCTCTGGAGTTTTCAAAGGATGTGAGGCCTCCGGTCGCGATGAGGTGGGGAACTAGGTCTTTCTCTGTGGTCTCCACAGGGGATTCAGACATCCTTTCGTCTTGGGAGATGCAAGACGAGCCTGCATTCAAGTCACTGCAGGGATATCGGCCTTATTTCAAGTCAGTGCATCGCGGTGTCCATTCCACTTGAGGCCGCAAACTCAGGGTCCCTCTAACATACCTAGAGCTGAGAGAAGCCTCCTCTTGAGGTGCTTGTGGTAAGGTGGTATTCCCCTGGAGTCGAAGCCAGGGACTAACCTCTCATCTCGAGTTGATTTTTGGTCCACGGAGCTCTTTCGTGTTGCTACAGTGACCTTAGGATCCCTCTAGCCTTGAAACAGTGTTCTTGGGGTTTCTCTGGAGTGCCATCAAGGAAATCAAGGGTCCTTTCATGTGTGATGTGCAACACGGAATTGCTCTGCATGCAGTGCATGGGAATCGGGCCTCATCTCGTGGCGAGGTGGAACTCTCATGGTTTTTCTCGAGTTGCGGCGGGAACCTGGGTTATATTCTCGAGTTACGACGGGGATGGCCCTTCCATCCACGTGTTTGTTCAGCGACGTCAGGACTCCTGCCTAGTTGCGAGGGACAACTCGGGATTCTCCTCGAGGCTTGGCAGGGCAATTGGGACGCCTCTCCAGCTGAGGCGGGAGACCAAGGGTCCCTATCCACGTGCCACAGGAATCCTGGGACTCCTATCAAGTTTCACGAGGAGTCAGGCATTGTCTCCTTTGGAGGCACTGATCTCCGCGTACCTCTGGAGTTTTCAAAGGATGTGAGGATTCCGGTCGCCATGAGGTGGGAAACTAGGTCTTTCTCTGTGGTCTCCACAGGGGATTCAGACATCCTTTCGTCTTGGGAGATGCAAGACGAGCCTGCATTCAAGTCACTGCAGGGATATCCGTCTATATTTCGAGTCAGGGCATCGCAGTGTCCATTCCACTTGAGGCCGCAAAATCAGGGTCCCTCTCACATACCAAAGCTGAGAGAAGCCTCCTCTTGAGGTGCTTGTGGTAAGGTGGTATTCCTCTGGAGTCGAAGCCAGGGACTAACCTTTCATCTCGAGTTGAATTTTGGTCCACGGAGCTCTTTCATGTTGCTACAGTGACCTCAGGATCCCTCTAGCTTTGAAACAGTGTTGTTTGGGTTTCTCTGGAGTGCCACCAAGGAAATCAACGCTCCTTTCATGTGTGATGTGCAACACGGAATTGCTCTGCACGCAATGCAGGGGAATCGGGCCTCGTATCGCGGCGAGGGGGAAGTCTAATGGTTTTTCTCGAGTTGCGGCGGAAACCTGGGGTATATTCTCGAGTTACGACGGGGATGGCCCTTCCACCCACGTGTTTGTTCAGCGACGTCAGGACTCCTGCCTAGTTGCGAGGGCAACTCGGGATTCTCCTCGAGGCTTGGAAGGGCAATTGGGACGCCTCTCCAGCTGAGGCGGGAGACCAAGGGTCCCATTCCACGTGCACAGGTATTCTGGGACTCCTATCAAGTTTCACGAGGAGTCAGGCATCGTCTCCTTTGGAGGCACTGATCTCCGCGTACCTCTGGAGTTTTCAAAGGATGTGAGGCCTCCGGTCGCAATGAGGTGGGGAACTAGGTCTTTCTCTGTGGTCTCCACAGGGGATTCAGACATCCTTTCATCTTGGGAGATGCAAGACGAGCCTGCATTCAAGTCACTGCAGGGATATCCGGCCTTATTTCGAGTCAGGGCATCGCGGAGTCCATTCCACTTGAGGCCGCAAACTCAGGGTCCCTCTCACATACCTAGAGCTGAGAGAAGCCTCCTCTTGAGGTGCTTGTGGTAAGGTGGTATTCCTCTGGAGTCGAAGCCAGGGACTAACCTCTCATCTCGAGTTGATTTTTGGTCCACGGAGTTCTTTCTTGTTGCTCCAGTGACCTCAGGATCCCTCTAGCCTTGAAACAGTGTTCTTGGGGTTTCTCTAGAGTGCCATCAAGGAAATCAAGGCTCCTTTCATGTGTAATGTGCAACACAGAATTGCTCTGCACGCAGTGCAGGGGAATCAGGCCTCATCTCGCGGCGAGGGGGAAGTCTCATGGTTTTTCTCGAGTTGCGGCGGGAACCTGGGGTATATTCTCGAGTTACGACGGGGATGGCCCTTCCACACACGTGTTTGTTCAGCGACGTCAGGACTCCTGCCTAGTTGCGAGGGACAACTCGGGATTCTCCTCGAGGCTTGGCAGGGCAATTGGGACGCCTCTCCAGCTGAGGCGGGAGACTAAGGGTCCCTTTCCACGTTCCACAGGAATCCTGGGACTCCTATCAAGTTTCACGAGGAGTCAGGCATCGTCTCCTTTGGAGGCACTGATCTCCGAGTACCTCTGGAGTTTTCAAAAGATGTGAGGCCTCCGGTCGCGATGAGGTGGGGAACTAGGTCTTTCTCTGTGGTCTACACAGGTGATTCAGACATCCTTTCGTCTTGGGAGATGCAAGACGAGCCTGCATTCAAGTCACTGCAGGGATATCGGCCTTATTTCACGTCAGTGCATCGCGGTGTCCATTCCACTTGAGGCCGCAAACTCAGGGTCCCTCTCACATACCTAGAGCTGAGAGAAGCCTCCTCTTGAGGTGCTTGTGGTAAGGTGGTATTCCCCTGGAGTCGAAGCCAGGGACTAACCTCTCATCTCGAGTTGATTTTTGGTCCACGGAGCTCTTTCGTGTTGCTACAGTGACCTTAGGATCCCTCTAGCCTTGAAACAGTGTTCTTGGGGTTTCTCTGGAGTGCCATCAAGGAAATCAAGGGTCCTTTCATGTGTGATGTGCAACACGGAATTGCTCTGCATGCAGTGCATGGGAATCGGGCCTCATCTCGCGGCGAGGGGGAAGTCTCATGGTTTTTCTCGAGTTGCGGCGGGAACCTGGCTTATATTCTCGAGTTACGATGGGGATGGCCCTTCCACCCACGTGTTTGTTCAGCGACGTCAGGACTCCTGCCTAGTTGCGAGGGACAACTCGGGATTCTCCTCGAGGCTTGGCAGGGCAATTGGGACGCCTCTCCAGCTGAGGTGGGAGACCAAGGGTCCCTAACCACGTGCCACAGGAATCCTGGGACTCCAATCAAGTTTCACGAGGAGTCAGGCATCGTCTCCTTTGGAGGCACTGATCTCCGCGTACCTCTGGAGTTTTCAAAGGATGTGAGGATTCCGGTCGCCATGAGGTGGGGAACTAGGTATTTCTCTGTGGTCTCCACAGGGGATTCAGACATCCTTTCGTCTTGGGAGATGCAAGACGAGCCTGCATTCAAGTCACTGCAGGGATATCTGGCCTTATTTCGAGTCAGGGCATCGCGGTCTCCATTCCACTTGAGGCCGCAAACTCACGGTCCCTTTCACATACATAGAGCTGAGAGAAGCCTCCTCTTGAGGTGCTTGTGGTAAGGTGGTATTTATCTGGAGTCGAAGCCAGGGAATAACCTCTCATCTCGAGTTGATTTTTGGTCCACGGAGCTCTTTCGTGTTGCTACAGTGACCTCGGGATCCCTCAACCTTGAAACAGTGTTCTTGGGGTTTCTCTGGAGTGCCATCAAGGAAATCAAGGCTCCTTTCATGTGTGATGTGCAACACGGAATTGCTCTGCACGCAGTGCAGGGGAATCGGGCCTCATCTCGCGGCGAGGGGGAAGTCTCATGGTTTTTCTCGAGTTGCGGCGGGAACCTGGGGTATATTCTCGAGTTACGACGGGGATGGCCCTTCCACCCACGTGTTTGTTCAGCGACGTCAGGACTCCTGCCTAGTTGCGAGGGACAACTCGCGATTCTCCTCGAGGCTTGGCAGTGCAATTGGGACACCTCTCCAGCTGAGGCGGGAGACCAAGTGTCCCTTTCCACGTGCCACAGGAATCCTGGGACTCCTATCAAGTTTCACGAGGAGTCAGGCATCGTCTCCTTTGGAGGCACTGATCTCCGCGTACCTCTGAAGTTTTCAAAGGATGTGAGGCCTCCGGTCGCGATGACGTGGGGAACTAGGTCTTTCTCTGTGGTCTCCACAGGGGATTCAGACATCCTTTCCTCTTGGCAGATGCAAGACGCGCCTGCATTCAAGTCACTGCAGGGATATCCGGCCTTATTTCGAGTCAGGGCATCGCGGTGTCCATTCCACTTGAGGCCGCAAACTCAGGGTCCCTCTCACATACCTAGAGCTGAGAGAAGCCTGCTCTTGAGGTGCTTGTGGTAAGGTGGTATTCCTCTGGAGTCGAAGCCAGGGACTAACCTCTCATCTCGAGTTGATTTTTGGTCCACGGAGCTCTTTCGTGTTGCTACAGTGACCTCAGGATCCCTCTAGCCTTGAAACAATGTTCTTGGGGTTTCTCTGGAGTGCCCTCAAGGAAATCAAGGGTCCTTTCATGTGTGATGTGCAACACGGAATTGCTCTGCATGCAGTGTAGGGGAATCGGGCCGCATCTCGCGGCGAGGGGGAAGTCTCATGGTTTTTCTCGAGTTGCGGCGGGAACCTGGGGTATATTCTCGAGTTACGACGGGGATGGCCCTTCCACACACGTGTTTGTTCAGCGACGTCAGGACTCCTGCCTAGTTGCGAGGGACAACTCGGGATTCTCCTCGAGGCTTGGCAGGGCAATTGGGACGCCTCTCCAGCTGAGGCGGGAGACCAAGGGTCCCTATCCACGTGCCACAGGAATCCTGGGACTCCTATCAAGTTTCACGAGGAGTCAGGCATCGTCTCCTTTGGAGGCACTGATCTCCGCGTACCTCTGGAGTTTTCAAAGGATGTGAGGCCTCCGGTCGCCATGAGGTGGGAAACTAGGTCTTTCTCTGTGGTCTCCACAGGGGATTCAGACATCCTTTCGTCTTGGGAGATGCAAGACGAGCCTGCATTGAAGTCACTGCAGGGATATCCGTCTATATTTCGAGTCAGGGCATCGCAGTGTCCATTCCACTTGAGGCCGCAAAATCAGGGTCCCTCTCACATACCTAGAGCTGAGAGAAGCCTCCTCTTGAGGTGCTTGTGGTAAGGTGGTATTCCTCTGGAGTCGAAGCCAGGGACTAACCTTTCATCTCGAGTTGATTTTTGGTCCACGGAGGTCTTTCGTGTTGCTACAGTGACCTCAGGATCCCTCTAGCTTTGAAACAGTGTTGTTTGGGTTTCTCTGGAGTGCCACCAAGGAAATCAACGCTCCTTTCATGTGTGATGTGCAACACGGAATTGCTCTGCACGCAGTGCAGGGGAATCGGGCCTCATATCGCGGCGAGGGGGAATTCTCATGGTTTTTCTCGAGTTGCGGCGGGAACCTGGGGTATATTCTCGAGTTACGACGGGGATGGCCCTTCCACACACGTGTTTGTTCAGCGACGTCAGGACTCCTAGCTAGTTGCGAGGGACAACTCGGGATTCTCCTCGAGGCATGGCAGGGCAATTGGGACGCCTCTCCAGCTGAGGTGGGAGACCAAGGGTCCCATTCCACGTGCACAGGTATTCTGGGACTCCTATCAAGTTTCACGAGGAGTCAGGCATCGTCTCCTTTGGAGGCACTGATCTCCGCGTACCTCTGGAGTTTTCAAAGGATGTGAGGCCTCCGGTCGCAATGAGGTGGGGAACTAGGTCTTTCTCTGTGGTCTCCACAGGGGATTCAGACATCCTTTCATCTTGGGAGATGCAAGACGAGCCTGCATTCAAGTCACTGCAGGGATATCCGGCCTTATTTCGAGTCAGGGCATCGCGGAGTCCATTCCACTTGAGGCCGCAAACTCAGGGTCCCTCTCACATACGTAGAGCTGAGGGAAGCCTCCTCTTGAGGTGCTTGTGGTAAGGTGGTATTCCTCTGGAGTCGAAGCCAGGGACTAACCTCTCATCTCGAGTTGATTTTTGGTCCACGGAGCTCTTTCGTGTTGCTACAGTGACCTCGGGATCCCTCTAGCCTTGAAACAGTGTTCTTGGGGTTTCTCTGGAGTGCCATCAAGGAAATCAAGGCTCCTTTCATGTGTGATGTGCAACACGGAATTGCTCTGCACGCAGTGCAGGGGAATCGGCCCTCATCTCGCGGCGAGGGGGAAGTCTCATGGTTTTTCTCGAGTTGCGGCGGGAACCTGGGGTATATTCTCGAGTTACGACGGGGATGGCCCTTCCACCCACGTGTTTGTTCAGCGACGTCAGGACTCCTGCCTAGTTGCGAGGGACAACTCGGGATTCTCCTCGAGGCTTGGCACGGCAATTGGGACGCCTCTCCAGCTGAGGTGGGAGACCAAGGGTCCCTATCCACGTGCCACAGGAATCCTGGGACTCCAATCAAGTTTCACGAAGAGTCAGGCATCGTCTCCTTTGGAGGCACTGATCTCCGCATACCTCTGGAGTTTTCAACGGATGTGAGGCCTCCGTTCGCGATGAGGTGGGTAAGTAGGTCATTCTCTGTGGTCTCCACAGGGGATTCAGACATCCTTTCGTCTTGGGAGATGCAAGACGAGCCTGCATTCAAGTCACTGCAGGGATATCCGGCCTTATTTCGAGTCAGGGCATCGCGGTGTCCATTCCACTTGAGGCCGCAAACTCAGGGTCCCTCTCACATACCTAGAGCTGAGGGAAGCCTCCTCTTGAGGTGCTTGTGGTAAGGTGGTATTCCTCTGGAGTCGAAGCCAGGGACTAACCTCTCATCTCGAGTTGATTTTTGGTCCACGGAGCTCTTTCGTGTTGCTACAGTGACCTCAGGATCGCTCTAGCTTTGAAACAGTGTTCTTGGGGTTTCTCTGGAGTGCCATCAAGGAAATCAAGGGTCCTTTCATGTGTGATGTGCAACACGGAATTGCTCTGCACACAGTGCAGGGGAATCGGGCCTCATCTCGCGGCGAGGGGGAAGTCTCATGGTTTTTCTCGAGTTGCGGCGGGAACCTGGGGTATATTCTCGAGTTACGACGGGGATGGCCCTTCCACCCACGTGTTTGTTTAGCGACGTCAGGACTCCTGCCTAGTTGCGAGGGACAACTCGGGATTCTCCTCGAGGCTTGGCAGGGCAATTGGGACGCCTCTCCAGCTGAGGTGGGAGACCAAGGGTCCCTATCCACGTGCCACAGGAATCCTGGGACTCCAATCAAGTTTCACGAGGAGTCAGGCATCGTCTCCTTTGGAGGCACTGATCTCCGCGTACCTCTGGAGTTTTCAAAGGATGTGAGGCCTCCGGTCGCGATGAGGTGGGGAACTAGGTCTTTCTCTGTGGTCTCCACAGGGGATTCAGACATCCTTTCGTCTTGGGAGATGCAAGACGAGCCTGCATTCAAGTCACTGCAGGGATATCTGGCCTTATTTCGAGTCAGGGCATCGCGGTCTCCATTCGACTTGAGGCCGCAAACTCACGGTCCCTCTCACATACATAGAGCTGAGAGAAGCCTCCTCTTGAGGTGCTTGTGGTAAGGTGGTATTCCTCTGGAGTCGAAGCCAGGGAATAACCTCCCATCTCGAGTTGATTTTTGGTCCACGGAGCTCTTTCGTGTTGCTACAGTGACCTCGGCATCCCTCAACCTTGAAACAGTGTTCTTGGGGTTTCTCTGGAGTGCCATCAAGGAAATCAAGGCTCCTTTCATGTGTGATGTGCAACACGGAATTGCTCTGCACGCAGTGCAGGGGAATCGGGCCTCATCTCGCGGCGAGGGGGAAGTCTCATGGTTTTTCTCGAGTTGCGGCGGGAACCTGGGATATATTCTCGAGTTACGACGGGGATGGCCCTTCCACCCACGTGTTTGTTCAGCGAAGTCAGGACTCCAGCCTAGTTGCGAGGGACAACGCGGGATTCTCCTCGAGGCTTGGCAGGGCAATTGGGACGCCTCTCCAGCTGAGGCGGGAGACCAAGGGTCCCTTTCCACGTGCCACAGGAATCCTAGGACTCCTATCAAGTTTCAGGAGAAGTCAGGCATCGTCTCCTTTGGAGGCACTGATCTCCGCGTACCTCTGAAGTTTTTAACGGATGTGAGGCCTCCGTTCGCGATGAGGTGGGTAAGTAGGTCATTCTCTGTGGTCTCCACAGGGGATTCAAACATCCTTTCGTCTTGGGAGATGCAAGACGAGCCTGCATTCAAGTCACTGCAGGGATATCCGGCCTTATTTCGAGTCAGGGCATCGCGGTGTCCATTCCACTTGAGGCCGCAAACTCAGGGTCCCTCTCACATACCTAGAGCTGAGAGAAGCCTCCTCTTGAGCTGCTTGTGGTAAGGTGGTATTCCTCTGGAGTCGAAGCCAGGGACTAACCTCTCATCTCGAGTTGATTTTTGGTCCACGGAGCTCTTTCATGTTGCTACAGTGACCTCAGGATCCCTCTAGCCTTGAAACAGTGTTCTTGGGGTTTCTCTGGAGTGCCATCAAGGAAATCAAGGGTCCTTTCATGTCTGATGTGCAACACGGAATTGCTCTGCATGCAGTGCAGGGGAATCGGGCCTCATCTCGCGGCAAGGGGGAAGTCTCATGGTTTTTCTCGAGTTGCGGCGGAAACCTGGGGTATATTCTCGAGTTACGAAGGGGATGGCCCTTCCACCCACGTGTTTGTTCAGGGACGTCAGGACTCCTGCCTAGTTGCGAGGGACAACTCGGGATTCTCCTCGAGGCTTGGCAGGGCAATTGGGATGCCTCTCCAGCTGAGGCGGGAGAACAAGGGTCCCTTTCCACGTGCCACAGGAATCCTGGGACTCCTATCAAGTTTCACGAGGAGTCAGGCATCGTCTCCTTTGGAGGCACTGATCTCCGCGTACCTCTGGAGTTTTCAAATGATGTGAGGCCTCCGGTCGCGATGAGGTGGGGAACTAGGTCTTTCTCTGTGGTCTCCACAGGGGATTCAGACATCCTTTCATCTTGGGAGATGCAAGACGAGCCTGCATTCAAGTCACTGCAGGGAAATCCGGCCTTATTTCGAGTCAGGGCATCGCGGAGTCCATTCCACTTGAGGCCGCAAACTCAGGGTCCCTCTCACATACCTAGAGCTGAGAGAAGCCTCCTCTTGAGGTGCTTGTGGTAAGGTGGTATTCCTCTGGAGTCAAAGCCAGGGACTAACCTCTCATCTCGAGTTGATTTTTGGTCCACGGAGTTCTTTCTTGTTGCTCCAGTGACCTCAGGATCCCTCTAGCCTTGAAACAGTGTTCTTGGGGTTTCTCTGGAGTGCCATCAAGGAAATCAAGGCTCCTTTCATGTGTAATGTGCAACACGGAATTGCTCTGCACGCAGTGCAGGGGAATCAGGCCTCATCTCGCGGCGAGGGGGAAGTCTCATGGTTTTTCTCGAGTTGCGGCGGGAACCTGGGGTATATTCTCGAGTTACGACGGGGATGGCCCTTCCACACACGTGTTTGTTCAGCGACGTCAGGACTCCTGCCTAGTTGCGAGGGACAACTCGGGATTCTCCTCGAGGCTTGGCAGGGCAATTGGGACGCCTCTCCAGCTGAGGCGGGAGACTAAGGGTCCCTTTCCACGTTCCACAGGAATCCTGGGACTCCTATCAAGTTTCACGAGGAGTCAGGCATCGTCTCCTTTGGAGGCACTGATCTCCGAGTACCTCTGGAGTTTTCAAAAGATGTGAGGCCTCCGGTCGCGATGAGGTGGGGAACTAGGTCTTTCTCTGTGGTCTACACAGGTGATTCAGACATCCTTTCGTCTTGGGAGATGCAAGACGAGCCTGCATTCAAGTCACTGCAGGGATATCGGCCTTATTTCGAGTCAGGGCATTGCGGTGTCCATTCCACTTGAGGCCGCAAACTCAGGGTCCCTCTCACATACCTAGAGCTGAGAGAAGCCTCCTCTTGAGGTGCTTGTGGTAAGGTGGTATTCCCCTGGAGTCGAAGCCAGGGACTAACCTCTCATCTCGAGTTGATTTTTGGTCCACGGAGCTCTTTCGTGTTGCTACAGTGACCTCAGGATCCCTCTAGCTTTGAAACAGTGTTGTTTGGGTTTCTCTGGAGTGCCACCAAGGAAATCAACGCTCCTTTCATGTGTGATGTGCAACACGGAATTGCTCTGCACGCAGTGCAGGGGAATCGGGCCTCATATCGCGGCGAGGGGGAATTCTCATGGTTTTTCTCGAGTTGCGGCGGGAACCTGGGGTATATTCTCGAGTTACGACGGGGATGGCCCTTCCACCCACGTGTTTGTTCAGCGACGTCAGGACTCCTGCCTAGTTGCGAGGGACAAGTCGGGATTCTCCTCGAGGCTTGGCAGGGCAATTGGGACGCCTCTCCAGCTGAGGCGGGAGACCAAGGGTCCCATTCCACGTGCACAGGTATTCTGGGACTCCTATCAAGTTTCACGAGGAGTCAGGCATCGTCTCCTTTGGAGGCACTGATCTCCGCGTACCTCTGGAGTTTTCAAAGGATGTGAGGCCTCCGGTCGCAATGAGGTGGGGAACTAGGTCTTTCTCTGTGGTCTCCACAGGGGATTCAGACATCCTTTCATCTTGGGAGATGCAAGACGAGCCTGCATTCAAGTCACTGCAGGGATATCCGGCCTTATTTCGAGTCAGGGCATCGCGGAGTCCATTCCACTTGAGGCCGCAAACTCAGGGTCCCTCTCACATACGTAGAGCTGAGAGAAGCCTCCTCTTGAGGTGCTTGTGGTAAGGTGGTATTCCTCTGGAGTCGAAGCCAGGGACTAACCTCTCATCTCGAGTTGATTTTTGGTCCACGGAGCTCTTTCGTGTTGCTACAGTGACCTCGGGATCCCTCAACCTTGAAACAGTGTTCTTGGGGTTTCTCTGGAGTGCCATCAAGCAAATCAAGGCTTCTTTCATGTGTGATGTGCAACACGGAATTGCTCTGCACGCAGTGCAGGGGAATCGGGCCTCATCTCGCGGCGAGGGGGAAGTCTCATGGTTTTTCTCGAGTTGCGGCGGGAACCTGGGGTATATTCTCGAGTTACGACGGGGATGGCCCTTCCACCCACGTGTTTGTTCAGCGACGTCAGGACTCCTGCCTAGTTGCGAGGGAGAACTCGGGATTCTCCTCGAGGCTTGGCAGGGCAATTGGGACGCCTCTCCAGCTGAGGCAGGAGACCAAGGGTCCCTTTCCACGTGCCACAGGAATCCTGGGACTCCTATCAAGTTTCACGAGGAGTCAGGCATCGTCTCCTTTGGAGGCACTGATCTCCGCGTACCTCTGGAGTTTTCAAAGGATGTGAGGCCTCCGGTCGCGATGAGGTGGGGAACTAGGTCTTTCTCTGTGGTCTCCACAGGGGATTCAGACATTCTTTCGTCTTGGGAGATGCAAGACGAGCCTGCATTCAAGTCACTGCAGGGATATCCGGCCTTATTTCGCATCAGGGCATCGCGGTCTCCATTCCACTTGAGGCCGCAAACTCACGGTCGCTCTCACATACATAGAGCTGAGAGAAGCCTCCTCTTGAGGTGCTTGTGGTAAGGTGGTATTCCTCTTTAGTCGAAGCCAGGGACTAACCTCTCATCTTGAGTTGATTTTTGGTCCACGGAGCTCTTTCGTGTTGCTTCAGTAACCTCAGGATCCTCTAGCCTTGAAACAATGTTCTTGGGGTTTCTCGGAGTGCCATCATGGAAATCAAGGCTTCTTTCATGTTTGATGTGCAACACGGAATTGCTCTGCACGCAGTGCAGTGGAATCGGGCCTCATCTCGCGGCGAGGGGGAAGTCTCATGGTTTTTCTCGAGTTGCGGCGGGAACCTGGGGTATATTCTCGAGTTACGACGGGGATGGCCCTTCCACACACGTGTCTGTTCAGCGACGTCAGGACTCCTGCCTAGCTGCGAGGGACAACTCGGGATTCTCCTCGAGGCTTGGCAGGGCAATTGGGACGCCTCTCCAGCTGAGGCAGGAGACC
Organism: Cervus elaphus; assembly: GCF_910594005.1. Classification (NCBI taxonomy): domain Eukaryota; kingdom Metazoa; phylum Chordata; class Mammalia; order Artiodactyla; family Cervidae; genus Cervus; species Cervus elaphus. The sequence continues at coordinate 1,582,095 of NC_057838.1, forward strand.
AAGGGTCCCTTTCCACGTGCCACAGTAATCCTGGGACTCCTATCAAGTTTCACGAGGAGTCAGGCATCGTTCCTTTAGGAGGCACTGATCTCCGCGTACCTCTGGAGTTTTCAAAGGATTTGAGGCCTCCGGTCGCGATGCGGTGGGGAATTATGTCTTTCTCTGTGGTCTCCACAGGGGATTCAGACATCCTTTCATCTTGGGAGATGCAAGACGAGCCTGCATTCAAGTCACTGCAGGGATATCCGGCCTTATTTCGCATAAGGGCATCGCAGTGTCCATTCCACTTGAGGCCGCAAAATTAGGGTCCCTCTCACATACCTAGACCTGAGAGAAGCCTCCTCTTGAGGTGCTTGTGGTAAGGTGGTATTCCTCTGGAGTCGAAGCCAGGGACTACCCTCTTATCTCGAGTTGATTTTTGGTCCACAGAGCTCTTTCGTGTTGCTACAGTGACCTCAGGATCCCTCTAGCCTTGAAAGAGTGTTCTTGGGGTCTCTGGAGTGCCATCAAGGAAATCAAGGCTCCTTTCATGTGTGATGTGCAACACGGAATTGCTCTACACGCAGTGCAGGGGAATCAGGCCTAATCTCGCGGCGAGGGGGAAGTCTCATGGTTTTTCTCGAGTTGCGGCGGGAACTTGTGGTATATTCTCGAGTTACGACGGGGGATGGCCCATCCACACACGTGTTTGATCAGCGACGGCAGGACTCCTGCCTAGTTGCGAGGGACAACTCGGGATTCTCCTCGAGGCTTGGCAGGGCAATTGGGACGCCTCTCCAGCTGAGGCGGGAGACCAAGGGTCCCTTTCCACGTGCCACAGGAATCCTGGGACTCGTATCAAGTTTCACGAGGAGTCAGGCATCGTCTCCTTTGGAGGCACTGATCTCCGCGTACCTCTGGAGTTTTCAAAGGATGTGAGGCCTCCGGTCGCGATGAGTTGGGGAACTAGGTCTTTCTCTGTGGTCTCCACAGGGGATTCAGACATCCTTTCGTCTTGGGAGATGCAAGACGAGCCTGCATACAAGTCACTGCAGAGATATCCAGACTTATTTCGTGTCAGGGCATCGCAGTGTCCATTCCACTTGAGGCCGCAAACTCAGGGTCCCTCTCACATACCTAGAGCTGAGAGAAGCCTCCTCTTGAGGTGCTTGTGGTAAGGTGGTATTCCTCTGGAGTCGAAGCCAGGGACTAACCTCTCATCTCGTGTTGATTTTTGGTCCACGGAGCTCTTTCGTGTTGCTACAGTGACCTCAGGATCCCTCCAGCCTTGAAACAATGTTCTTGGGGTTTCTCGGAGTGCCATCATGGAAATCAAGGCTTCTTTCATGTTTGATGTGCAACACGGAATTGCTCTGCACGCAGTGCATGGAATCGGGCCTCATCTCGCGGCGAGGGGGAAGTCTCATGGTTTTTCTCGAGTTGCGGCGGGAACCTGGGGTATATTCTCGAGTTACGACGGGGATGGCTCTTCCACCCACGTGTTTATTCAGCGACGTCAGGACTCCTGCCTAGTTGCGAGGGACAACTCGGGATTCTCCTCGAGGCTTGGCAGGGCAACTGGAACGCCTCTCCAGCTGAGGCGGGAGACCAAGGGTCCCTTTCCACGTGCCACAGGAATCCTGGGACTCCTATCAAGGTTCACGAGGAGTCAGGCATCGTCTCCTTTGGAGGCACTGATCTCCGCGTACCTCTGGAGTTTTCAAAGGATGTGAGGCCTCCGATCGCGATGAGGTGGGGAACTAGGTCTTTCTCTGTGGTCTCCACAGGGGATTCAGACATCCTTTCGTCTTGGGAGATGCAAGACGAGCCTGCATTCAAGTCACTGCAGGGATATCCGGCCTTATTTCGAGTCAGGGCATCGCGGTGTCCATTCCATTTGTGGCCGCAAACTCAGAGTCCCTCTCACATACCTAGAGCTGAGAGAAGCCTCCTCTTGAGGTGCTTGTGGTAAGGTGGTATTCCTCTGGAGTCGAAGCCAGGGACTAACCTCTCATCTCGAGTTGATTTTTGGTCCACGGAGCTCTTTGGTGTTGCTACAGTGACCTCAGGATCCCTCTAGCCTTGAAACAGTGTTCTTGGGGTTTCTCTGGAGTGCCATCAAGGAAATCAAGGCTCCTTTCATGTGTGATGTGCAACACGGAATTGCTCTGCACGCAGTGCAGGGGAATCGGGCCTCATCTCGCGGCGAGGGGGAAGTCTCATGGTTTTTCTCGAGTTGCGGCGGGAACCTGTGGTATATTCTCGAGTACGACGGGGGATGGCCCATCCACACACGTGTTTAATCAGCGACGGCAGGACTCCTGCCTAGTTGCGAGGGACAACTCGGGATTCTCCTCGAGGCTTGGCAGGGCAATTGGGACGCCTCTCCAGCTGAGGCGGGAGACCAAGGGTCCCTTTCCATGTGACACAGGAATCCTGGGACTCCTATCAAGTTTCACGAGGAGTCAGGCATCGTCTCCTTTGGAGGCACTGATCTCCGCGTACCTCTGGAGTTTTCAAAGGATGTGAGGCCTTCGGTCGCGATGAGGTTGGGAACTAGGTCTTTCTCTGTGGTCTCCACAGGGGATTCAGACATCCTTTCGTCTTGGGAGATGCAAGACGAGCCTGCATTCAAGTCACTGCAGGGATATCCGGCCTTATTTCGCATCAGGGCATCGCGGTCTCCATTCCACTTGAGGCCGCAAACTCACGGTCCCTGTCACATACATAGAGCTGAGAGAAGCCTCCTCTTGAGGTGCTTGTGGTAAGGTGGTATTCCTCTTTAGTCGAAGCCAGGGACTAACCTCTCATCTTGAGTTGATTTTTGGTCCACGGAGCTCTTTCGTGTTGCTACAGTGACCTCAGGATCCCTCTAGCCTTGAAACAGTGTTCTTGGGGTTTCTCTGGAGTGCCATCAAGGAAATCAAGGGTCCTTTCATGTGTGATGTGCAACACGGAATTGCTCTGCATGCAGTGCAGGGGAATCGGGCCTCATCTCGCGGCGAGGGGGAAGTCTCATGGTTTTTCTCGAGTTGCGGCGGGAACCTGGGGTATATTCTCGAGTTACGACGGGGATGGCCCTTCCACCCACGTGTTTGTTTAGCGACGTCAGGACTCCTGCCTAGTTGCGAGGGACAACTCGGGATTCTCCTCGAGGCTTGGCAGGGCAATTGGGACGCCTCTCCAGCTGAGGTGGGAGACCAAGGGTCCCTATCCACGTGCCACAGGAATCCTGGGACTCCAATCAAGTTTCACGAGGAGTCAGGCATCGTCTCCTTTGGAGGCACTGATCTCCGCGTACCTCTGGAGTTTTCAAAGGATGTGAGGCCTCCGGTCGCGATGAGGTGGGGAACTAGGTCTTTCTCTGTGGTCTCCACAGGGGATTCAGACATCCTTTCGTCTTGGGAGATGCAAGACGAGCCTGCATTCAAGTCACTGCAGGGATATCTGGCCTTATTTCGAGTCAGGGCATCGCGGTGTCCATTCCACTTGAGGCCGCAAACTCACGGTCCCTCTCACATACATAGAGCTGAGAGAAGCCTCCTCTTGAGGTGCTTGTGGTAAGGTGGTATTCCTCTGGAGTCGAAGCCAGGGACTAACCTCTCATCTCGAGTTGATTTTTGGTCCACGGAGCTTTTTCGTGTTGCTACAGTGACCTCGGGAACCCTCAACCTTGAAACAGTGTTCTTGGGGTTTCTCTGGAGTGCCATCAAGCAAATCAAGGCTTCTTTCCTGTGTGATATCCAACACGGAATTGCTCTGCACGCAGTGCAGGGGAATCGGGCCTCATCTCGCGGCGAGGGGGAAGTCTCATCGTTTTTCTCGAGTTGCGGCGGGAACCTGGGGTATATTCTCGAGTTACGACGGGGATGGCCCTTCCACCCACGTGTTTGTTCAGCGACGTCAGGACTCCTGCCTAGTTGCGAGGGAGAACTCGGGATTCTCCTCGAGGCTTGGCAGGGCAATTGGGACGCCTCTCCAGCTGAGGCGGGAGACCAAGGGTCCCTTTCCACGTGCCACAGGAATCCTGGGACTCCTATCAAGTTTCACGAGGAGTCAGGCATCGTCTCCTTTGGAGGCACTGATCTCCGCGTACCTCTGGAGTTTTCAAAGGATGTGAGGCCTTCGGTCGCGATGAGGTTGGGAACTAGGTCTTTCTCTGTGGTCTCCACAGGGGATTCAGACATCCTTTCGTCTTGGGAGATGCAAGACGAGCCTGCATTCAAGTCACTGCAGGGATATCCGGCCTTATTTCGCATCAGGGCATCGCGGTCTCCATTCCACTTGAGGCCGCAAACTCACGGTCCCTGTCACATACATAGACCTGAGAGAAGCCTCCTCTTGAGGTGCTTGTGGTAAGGTGGTATTCCTCTGGAGTCGAAGCCAGGGACTAACCTCTCATCTTGAGTTGATTTTTGGTCCACGGAGCTCTTTCGTGTTGCTACAGTGACCTCAGGATCCCTCTAGCCTTGAAACAGTGTTCTTGGGGTTTCTCTGGAGTGCCATCAAGGAAATCAAGGGTCCTTTCATGTGTGATGTGCAACACGGAATTGCTCTGCACGCAGTGCAGGGGAATCGGGCCTCATCTCGTGGCGAGGGGGAAGTCTCATGGTTTTTCTCGAGTTGCGGCGGGAACCTGGGGTATATTCTCGAGTTACGACGGGGATGGCCGTTCCACACACGTGTTTCTTCAGCGACGTCAGGACTCCTGCCTAGTTGCGAGGGACAACTCGGGATTCTCCTCGAGGCTTGGCAGGGCAATTGGGACGCCTCTCCAGCTGAGGCGGGAGACCAAGGGTCCCTTTCCACGTGCCACAGGAATCCTGGGACTCCTATCAAGTTTCACGAGGAGTCAGGCATCGTCTCCTTTGGAGGCACTGATCTCCGCGTACCTCTGGAGTTTTCAAAGGATGTGAGGCCTCCGGTCGCGATGAGGTGGGGAACTAGGTCTTTCTCTGTGGTCTCCACAGGGGATTCAGACATCCTTTCATCTTGGGAGATGCAAGACGAGCCTGCATTCAAGTCACTGCAGGGATATCTGGCCTTATTTCGAGTCAGGGCATCGCGGAGTCCATTCCACTTGAGGCCGCAAACTCAGGGTCCCTCTCACATACCTAGAGCTGAGAGAAGCCTCCTCTTGAGGTGCTTGTGGTAAGGTGGTATTCCTCTGGAGTCGAAGCCAGGGACTAACCTCTCATCTCGAGATGATTTTTGGTCCACGGAGCTCTTTCTTATTGCTCCAGTGACCTCAGGATCCCTCTAGCCTTGAAACAGTGTTCTTGGGGTTTCTCTGGAGTGCCATCAAGGAAATCAAGGCTCCTTTCATGTGTGATGTGCAACACGGAATTGCTCTGCACGAAGTGCAGGGGAATCGGGCCTCATCTTGCGGAGAGGGGGAAGTCTCATGGTTTTTCTCGAGTTGCTGCGGGAACCTGGGGTATATTCTCGAGTTACGACGGGGATGGCCCTTCCACCCACGTGTTTGTTCAGCGACGTCAGGACTCCTGCCTAGTTGGGAGGGACAACTCGGGATTCTCCTCGAGGCTTGGCAGGGCAATTGGGACACCTCTCCAGCTGAGGCGGGAGACCAAGGGTCCCTTTCCACGTGCCACAGGAATTCTGGGACTCCTATCAAGTTTCACGAGGAGTCAGGCATCGTCTCCTTTGGAGGCACTGATCTCCGCGTACCTCTGGAGTTTTCAAAGGATGTGAGGCCTCCGGTCGCGATGAGGTGGGGAACTAGGTCTTTCTCTGTGGTCTCCACAGGGGATTCGGACATTCGTTCATTTTTGGAGATGCAAGTCGAGCCTGCATTCAAGTCACTGCAGGGATATCCGGCCTTATTTCGCGTCAGGGAATCGCGGTGTCCATTCCACTTGAGGCCGCATACTCAGGGTCCCTCTCACATAGCTAGAGCTGCGAGAAGCCTCCTCTTGAGGTGCTTGTGGTAAGGTGGTATTGCTCTGGAGTCGAAGCCAGGGACTAACCTCTCATCTCGAGTTGATTCTTGGTCCACGGAGCTCTTTCGTGTGGCTACAGTGACCTCAGGATCCCTCTAGCCTTGAAACACTGTTCGTTGGGCTTCTCTGGAGTGTCATCAAGGAAATTAAGACTCCATTCATGTGTGATGTGCAACACGGAATTGCTCTGCACGCAGTGCAGGGGAATCGGCCCTCATCTCGGGGCGAGGGGGAAGTCTCATGGTTTTTCTCGAGTTGCGGCGGGAACCTGGGGTATATTCTCGAGTTACGATGGGGATGGCCCTTCCACACACGTGTTTCTTCAGCGATGTCAGGACTCCTGCCTAGTTGCGAGGGACAACTCGGGATTCTCCTCGAGGCTTGGCAGGGCAATTGGGACGCCTCTCCAGCTGAGGCGGGAGACCAAGGGTCCCTTTCCACGTGCCACAGCAATCCTGAGACTCCTATCAAGTTTCACGAGGAGTCAGGCATCGTCTCCTTTGGAGGCACTGATCTCCGCCTACCCCTGGAATTTTCAAAGGATGTGAGGCCTCCGGTCGCGATGAGGTGGGGAACTAGGTCTTTCTCTGTGGTCTCCACAGGGGATTCAGACATCCTTTCGTCTTGGGGGATGCAAGACGAGCCTGCATTCAAGTCACTGCAGGGATATCCGGCCTTATTTCGAGTCAGGGCATCGCGGTGTCCATTCCACTTGAGGCCGCAAACTCAGGGTCTCCCTCACATACCTAAAGCTGAGAGAAGCTTCCTCTTGACGTGCTTGTGGTAAGGTGGTATTCCTCTGGAGTCGAAGCCAGGGACTAACCTCTCATCTCGAGTTGATTTTTGGTCCACGGAGCTCTTTCGTGTGGCTACAGTGACCTCAGGATCCCTCTAGCCTTGAAACAGTGTTCTTGGGGTTTCTCTGGAGTGCCATCAAGAAAATCAAGGCTCCTTTCATGTGTGATGTGCAACACGGAATTGCTCTGCACGCTGTTCAGGGTATCGGGCCTCATTTTGCGGCGAGGGGGAAGTCTCATGGTTTTTCTCGAGTTGCGATTGGAACGTGGGGTATATTCTCGAGTCACGACGGGGATGGCCCTTCCACCCACGTGTTTGTTCAGCGACGTCAGACTCCTGCCTAGTTGCAATGGACAACTCGGGATTCTCCTCGAGGCTTGGCAGGGCAATTGGGACGCCTCTCCAGCTGAGGCGGGAGACGAAGGGTCCCTTTCCACGTGCGACAGGAATCCTGGGACTCCTATCAAGTTTCACGAGGAGTCAGGCATCGTCTCCTTTGGAGGCACTGATCTCCGCGTACCTCTGGAGTTTTCAAAGACTGTGAGGCCTCCGGTCGCGATGAGGTGGGGAACTAGGTCTTTCTCTGTGGTCTTCACAGGGGATTCAGACATCCTTTCGTCTTGGGAGATGCAAGACGAGCCTGCATTCAAGTCACTGCAGGGATATCTGGCCTTATTTCGAGTCAGGGCATCGCGGTGTCCATTCCACTTGAGGCCGCAAACTCAGCACATAGCTAGAGCTGAGAGAAGCCACCTCTTGAGGTGCTTGTGATAAGGTGGTATTCCTCTGGAGTCGAAGCCAGGGACTAACCTCTCATCTCGAGTTGATTGTTGGTCCACGGAGCTCTTTCCTGTTGCTACAGTGACCTCAGGATCCCGCTAGCCTTGAAACAGTGTTCTTGGGGTTTCTCTGGAGTCCCATCAAGGAAATCAAGGCTCCTTTCATGTGTGATGTGCAACACGGAATTGCTCTGCACGCAGTGAAGGGGAATCGGGCCTTATCTCGCGGCGATGGGGAAGTCTCATGGTTTTTCTCGAGTTGCGGCGGGAACCTGGGGTATATTCTCGAGTTATGACGGGGATGGCCCTTCCAACCACGTGTTTGTTCAGCGACGGCAGGACTCCTGCCTAGTTGCGACGGACAACTCGGGATTCTCCTCGAGGCTTGGCAGGGCAATTGGGACGCCTCTCCAGCTGAGGCGGGAGACCAAGGGTCCCTTTCCACGTGCCACAGGAATCCTGGGACTCCTATCATGTTTCACGAGGATTCAGGCATCGTCTCCTTTGGAGGCACTGATCTCCGCGTACCTCTGGAGTTTTTAAATGATGTGAGGCCTCCGGTCGACATGAGGTGGGGAACTAGGTCTTTCTCTGTGGTCTCCACAGGGTATTCAGACATTCGTTCATTTTGGGAGATGCAATATGAGCCTGCATTCAAGTCACTGCAGGGATATCCGGCCTTATTTTGCGTCAGGGCATCGCAGTGTCCATTCCACTTTAGGCCGCAAAATTAGGGTCCCTCTCACATACCTAGGGCTGAGAGAAGCCTCCTCTTGAGGTGCCTGTGGTAAGGTGGTATTTCTCTGGAGTTGAATCCAGGGACTAACCTATCATCTCCAGTTGATTTTTGGTCCACGGAGCTCTTTCGTGTTGCTACAGTGACCTCAGGATCCCTCTAGCCTTGAAACAGTGTTCTTGGGGTTTCTCTGGAGTGCCTTCAAGGAAATCTAGGGTCCTTTCATGTGTGATGTGCAACACGGAATTGCTCTGCACGCAGTGCAGGGGAATCGGGCCTCATCTCGCGGCGAGGGGGAAGTCTCATGGTTTTTCTCGAGTTGCGGCGGGAACCTGGGGTATATTGTCGAGTTACGTCGGGGATGGCCCTTCCACCCACGTGTTTGTTCAGCGACGTCAGGACTCCTACGTAGTTACGAGGGACAACTCGGGATTCTCCTCGAGGCTTGGCAGGGCGATTGGGACGCCTCTCCAGCTGAGGCGGGAGACCAAGGGTCCCTTTCCACGTGCCACAGGAATCCTGGGACTCGTATCAATTTCCACGAGGAGTCAGGCATCGTCTCCTTTGGAGGCACTGATCTCCGCGTACCTCTGGAGTTTTCAAAGGATGTGAGGCCTCCGGTCGCGATGAGGTGGGGAACTAGGTCTTTCTCTGTGGTCTCCACAGGGGATTCAGACATTCGTTTATTTTGGGAGATGCAAGACGAGCCTGCATTCAAGTCACTGCAGGGATATCCGGCCTTATTTCGAGTCAGGGAATCGCGGTGTCCATTCCACTTGAGGCCGCATACTCAGGGTCCCTCTTACATAGCTAGAGCTGCGAGAAGCCTCCTCTTGAGGTGCTTGTGGTAAGGTGGTATTCCTCTGGAGTCGAAGCCAGGGACTAACCTCTCATCTCGAGTTGATTCTTGGTCCACGGAGCTCTTTCGTGTGGCTACAGTGACCTCAGGATCCCTCTAGCCTTGAAACACTGTTCGTTGGGTTTCTCTGGAGTGTCATCAAGGAAATTAAGACTCCTTTCATGTGTGATGTGCAACACGGAATTGCTCTGCACGCAGTGCAGGGGATTCGGCCCTCATCTCAGGGCGAGGGGGAAGTCTCATGGTTTTTCTCGAGTTGTGGCGGAAACCTGGGGTATATTCTCGAGTTACGATGGGGATGGCCCTTCCACACACGTGTTTCTTCAGCGATGTCAGGACTCCTGCCTAGTTGCGAGGGACAACTCGGGATTCTCCTCGAGGCTTGGCAGGGCAATTGGGACGCCTCTCCAGCTGAGGCGGGAGACCAAGGGTCCCTTTCCACGTGCCACAGGAATCCTGGGACACCTATCAAGGTTCACGAGGAGTCAGGCATCGTCTCCTTTGGAGGCACTGATCTCCGCGTACCTCTGGAGTTTTCAAAGGATGTGAGGCCTCCGGTCGCGATGAGGTGGGGAACTAGGTCTTTCTCTGTGGTCTCCACAGGGGATTCAGACATCCTTTCGTCTTGGGAGATGCAAGACGAGCCTGCATTCAAGTCACTGCAGGGATATCCGGCCTTATTTCGAGTCAGGGCATCGCGGTCTCCATTCCACTTGAGGCCGCATACTCAGGGTCCCTCTCACATACGTACAGCTGAGAGAAGCCTCCTCTTGAGGTGCTTGTGGTATGGTGGTATTCCTCTGGAGTCGAAGCCAGGGACTAACCTCTCATCTCGAGTTGATTTTTGGTCCACGGAGCTCTTTCGTGTTGCTACATTGACCTCAGGATCCCTCTAGCCTTGAAACAGTGTTCTTGGGGTTTCTCTGGAGTGCCACCAAGGAAATCAAGGCTCCTTTCATGTGTGATGTGCAACACGGAATTGCTCTGCACGCAGTGCAGGGGAATCGGGCCTTATCTCACGGCGATGGGGAAGTCTCATGGTTTTTCTCGAGTTGCGGCGGGAACCTGGGGTATATTCTCGAGTTATGACGGGGATGGCCCTTCCAACCACGTGTTTGTTCAGCGACGGCAGGACTCCTGCCTAGTTGCGACAGACAACTCGGGATTCTCCTCGAGGCTTGGCAGGGCAATTGGGACGCCTCTCCAGCTGAGGCGGGAGACCAAGGGTCCCTATCCACGTGCCACAGGAATCCTGGGACTCCTATCATGTTTCACGAGGATTCAGGCATCGTCTCCTTTGGAGGCACTGATCTCCGCGTACCTCTGGAGGTTTCAAATGATGTGAGGCCTCCGGTCGACATGAGGTGGGGAACTAGGTCTTTCTCTGTGGTCTCCACAGGGTATTCAGACATTCGTTCATTTTGGGAGATGCAAGATGAGCCTGCATTCAAGTCACTGCAGGGATATCCGGCCTTATTTCGCGTCAGGGCATCGCAGTGTCCATTCCACTTTAGGCCGCCAAATTAGGGTCCCTCTCACATACCTAGGGCTGAGAGAAGCCTCCTCTTGAGGTGCCTGTGGTAAGGTGGTATTCCTCTGGAGTTGAATCCAGGGACTAACCTCTCATCTCGAGTTGATTTGTGGTCCACGGAGCTCTTTCGTGTTGCTACAGTGACCTCAGGATCCCTCTAGCCTTGAAACAATGTTCTTGGGGTTTCTCGGAGTGCCATCATGGAAATCAAGGCTTCTTTCATGTTTGATGTGCAACACGGAATTGCTCTGCACGCAGTGCAGTGGAATCGGGCCTCATCTCGCGGCGAGGGGGAAGTCGCATGGTTTTTCTCGAGTTGCGGCGGGAACCTGGGGTATATTCTTGAGTTACGACGGGGATGGCCCTTCCACCCACGTGTTTATTCAGCGATGTCAGGACTCCATCATAGTTGCGAGGGACAACTCGGGATTCTCCTCGAGGCTTGGCAGGGCAATTGGGACGCCTCTCCAGCTGAGGCGGGAGACCAAGGGTCCCTTTCCACGTGCCAGAGCAATCCTGGTACTCCTATCAAGTTTCACGAGGAGTCAGGCATCGTCCCTTTTGGAGGCACTGATCTCCGCGTACCTCTGGAGTTTTCAAAGGATGTGAGGCCTTCGGTCGCGATGAGGTTGGGAACTAGGTCTTTCTCTGTGGTCTCCACAGGGGATTCAGACATCCTTTCGTCTTGGGAGATGCAAGACGAGCCTGCATTCAAGTCACTGCAGGGATATCCGGCCTTATTTCGCATCAGGGCATCGCGGTCTCCATTCCACTTGAGGCCGCAAACTCACGGTCCCTGTCACATACATAGAGCTGAGAGAAGCCTCCTCTTGAGGTGCTTGTGGTAAGGTGGTATTCCTCTTTAGTCGAAGCCAGGGACTAACCTCTCATCTTGAGTTGATTTTTGGTCCACGGAGCTCTTTCGTGTTGCTACAGTGACCTCAGGATCCCTCTAGCCTTGAAACAGTGTTCTTGGGGTTTCTCTGGAGTGCCATCAAGGAAATCAAGGGTCCTTTCATGTGTGATGTGCAACACGGAATTGCTCTGCATGCAGTGCAGGGGAATCGGGCCTCATCTCGCGGCGAGGGGGAAGTCTCATGGTTTTTCTCGAGTTGCGGCGGGAACCTGGGGTATATTGTCGAGTTACGACGGGGATGGCCCTTCCACCCACGTGTTTGTTCAGCGACGTCAGGACTCCTGCCTAGTTGCGAGGGACAACTCGGGATTCTCCTCGAGGCTTGGCAGGGCAATTGGGACGCCTCTCCAGCTGAGGTGGGAGACCAAGGGTCCCTATCCACGTGCCACAGGAATCCTGGGACTCCAATCAAGTTTCACGAGGAGTCAGGCATCGTCTCCTTTGGAGGCACTGATCTCCGCGTACCTCTGGAGTTTTCAAAGGATGTGAGGCCTCCGGTCGCGATGAGGTGGGGAACTAGGTCTTTCTCTGTGGTCTCCACAGGGGATTCAGACATCCTTTCGTCTTGGGAGATGCAAGACGAGCCTGCATTCAAGTCACTGCAGGGATATCTGGCCTTATTTCGAGTCAGGGCATCGCGGTGTCCATTCCACTTGAGGCCGCAAACTCACGGTCCCTCTCACATACATAGAGCTGAGAGAAGCCTCCTCTTGAGGTGCTTGTGGTAAGGTGGTATTCCTCTGGAGTCGAAGCCAGGGACTAACCTCTCATCTCGAGTTGATTTTTGGTCCACGGAGCTTTTTCGTGTTGCTACAGTGACCTCGGGAACCCTCAACCTTGAAACAGTGTTCTTGGGGTTTCTCTGGAGTGCCATCAAGCAAATCAAGGCTTCTTTCCTGTGTGATATCCAACACGGAATTGCTCTGCACGCAGTGCAGGGGAATCGGGCCTCATCTCGCGGCGAGGGGGAAGTCTCATCGTTTTTCTCGAGTTGCGGCGGGAACCTGGGGTATATTCTCGAGTTACGACGGGGATGGCCCTTCCACCCACGTGTTTGTTCAGCGACGTCAGGACTCCTGCCTAGTTGCGAGGGAGAACTCGGGATTCTCCTCGAGGCTTGGCAGGGCAATTGGGACGCCTCTCCAGCTGAGGCGGGAGACCAAGGGTCCCTTTCCACGTGCCACAGGAATCCTGGGACTCCTATCAAGTTTCACGAGGAGTCAGGCATCGTCTCCTTTGGAGGCACTGATCTCCGCGTACCTCTGGAGTTTTCAAAGGATGTGAGGCCTTCGGTCGCGATGAGGTTGGGAACTAGGTCTTTCTCTGTGGTCTCCACAGGGGATTCAGACATCCTTTCGTCTTGGGAGATGCAAGACGAGCCTGCATTCAAGTCACTGCAGGGATATCCGGCATTATTTCGCATCAGGGCATCGCGGTCTCCATTCCACTTGAGGCCGCAAACTCACGGTCCCTGTCACATACATAGAGCTGAGAGAAGCCTCCTCTTGAGGTGCTTGTGGTAAGGTGGTATTCCTCTTTAGTCGAAGCCAGGGACTAACCTCTCATCTTGAGTTGATTTTTGGTCCACGGAGCTCTTTCGTGTTGCTACAGTGACCTCAGGATCCCTCTAGCCTTGAAACAGTGTTCTTGGGGTTTCTCTGGAGTGCCATCAAGGAAATCAAGGGTCCTTTCATGTGTGATGTGCAACACGGAATTGCTCTGCACGCAGTGCAGGGGAATCGGGCCTCATCTCGTGGCGAGGGGGAAGTCTCATGGTTTTTCTCGAGTTGCGGCGGGAACCTGGGGTATATTCTCGAGTTACGACGGGGATGGCCGTTCCACACACGTGTTTCTTCAGCGACGTCAGGACTCCTGCCTAGTTGCGAGGGACAACTCGGGATTCTCCTCGAGGCTTGGCAGGGCAATTGGGACGCCTCTCCAGCTGAGGCGGGAGACCAAGGGTCCCTTTCCACGTGCCACAGGAATCCTGGGACTCCTATCAAGTTTCACGAGGAGTCAGGCATCGTCTCCTTTGGAGGCACTGATCTCCGCGTACCTCTGGAGTTTTCAAATGATGTGAGGCCTCCGGTCGCGATGAGGTGGGGAACTAGGTCTTTCTCTGTGGTCTCCACAGGGGATTCAGACATCCTTTCGTCTTGGGAGATGCAAGACGAGCCTGCATTCAAGTCACTGCAGGGATATCCAGCCTTATTTAGAGCCAGGGAATCGCGGTGTCCATTCCACTTGAGGCCCCAAACTCAGGGTCCCTCTCACATACCTAAAGCTGAGAGAAGCCTCCTCTTGAGGTGCTTGTGGTAAGGTGGTATTCCTCTGGAGTCGAAGCCAGGGACTAACCTCTCATCTCGAGTTGATTCTGGGTCCAAGGAGCTCTTTCGTGCTGCTACAGTGACCTCAGCATCCCTCTAGCCTTGAAACAGTGTTCTTGGGGTTTCTCTGGAGTGCCATCAAGGAAATCAAGGCTCCTTTCATGTGTGATGTGCAACACGGAATTGCTCTGCACGAAGTGCAGGGGAATCGGGCCTCATCTTGCGGAGAGGGGGAAGTCTCATGGTTTTTCTCGAGTTGCTGCGGGAACCTGGGGTATATTCTCGAGTTACGACGGGGATGGCCCTTCCACACACGTGTTTGTTCAGCGACGTCAGGACTCCTGCCTAGTTGGGAGGGACAACTCGGGATTCTCCTCGAGGCTTGGCAGGGCAATTGGGACACCTCTCCAGCTGAGGCGGGAGACCAAGGGTCCCTTTCCACGTGCCACAGGAATTCTGGGACTCCTATCAAGTTTCACGAGGAGTCAGGCATCGTCTCCTTTGGAGGCACAGATCTCCGCGTACCTCTGGAGTTTTCAAAGGATGTGAGGCCTCCGGTCGCGATGAGGTGGGGAACTAGGTCTTTCTCTGTGGTCTCCACAGGGGATTCGGACATTCGTTCATTTTTGGAGATGCAAGTCGAGCCTGCATTCAAGTCACTGCAGGGATATCCGGCCTTATTTCGCGTCAGGGAATCGCGGTGTCCATTCCACTTGAGGCCGCATACTCTGGGTCCCTCTCACATAGCTAGAGCTGCGAGAAGCCTCCTCTTGAGGTGCTTGTGGTAAGGTGGTATTGCTCTGGAGTCGAAGCCAGGGACTAACCTCTCATCTCGAGTTGATTCTTGGTCCACGGAGCTCTTTCGTGTGGCTACAGTGACCTCAGGATCCCTCTAGCCTTGAAACACTGTTCGTTGGGTTTCTCTGGAGTGTCATCAAGGAAATTAAGACTCCATTCATGTGTGATGTGCAACACGGAATTGCTCTGCACGCAGTGCAGGGGAATCGGCCCTCATCTCGGGGCGAGGGGGAAGTCTCATGGTTTTTCTCGAGTTGCGGCGGGAACCTGGGGTATATTCTCGAGTTACGATGGGGATGGCCCTTCCACACACGTGTTTCTTCAGCGATGTCAGGACTCCTGCCTAGTTGCGAGGGACAACTCGGGATTCTCCTCGAGGCTTGGCAGGGCAATTGGGACGCCTCTCCAGCTGAGGCGGGAGACCAAGGGTCCCTTTCCACGTGCCACAGCAATCCTGAGACTCCTATCAAGTTTCACGAGGAGTCAGGCATCGTCTCCTTTGGAGGCACTGATCTCCGCCTACCCCTGGAATTTTCAAAGGATGTGAGGCCTCCGGTCGCGATGAGGTGGGGAACTAGGTCTTTCTCTGTGGTCTCCACAGGGGATTCAGACATCCTTTCGTCTTGGGGGATGCAAGACGAGCCTGCATTCAAGTCACTGCAGGGATATCCGGCCTTATTTCGAGTCAGGGCATCGCGGTGTCCATTCCACTTGAGGCCGCAAACTCAGGGTCTCCCTCACATACCTAAAGCTGAGAGAAGCTTCCTCTTGACGTGCTTGTGGTAAGGTGGTATTCCTCTGGAGTCGAAGCCAGGGACTAACCTCTCATCTCGAGTTGATTTTTGGTCCACGGAGCTCTTTCGTGTGGCTACAGTGACCTCAGGATCCCTCTAGCCTTGAAACAGTGTTCTTGGGGTTTCTCTGGAGTGCCATCAAGGAAATCAAGGCTCCTTTCATGTGTGATGTGAAACACGGAATTGCTCTGCACGCAGTGCAGGGGAATCGGGCCTCATCTCGCGGCGAGGGGGAAGTCTCATGGTTTTTCTCGAGTTGCGGCGGGAACCTGGGGTATATTGTCGAGTTACGACGGGGATGGCCCTTCCACCCACGTGTTTGTTCAGCGACGTCAGGACTCCTGCCTAGTTGCGAGGGACAACTCGGGATTCTCCTGGGGGCTTGGCAGGGCAATTGGGACGCCTCTCCAGGTGAGGCGGTAGACCAAGGGTCCCTTTCCACGTGCCACAGGAATCCTGGGACTCCTATCAAGTTTCACGAGGAGTCAGGCATCGTCTCCTTTGGAGGCACTGATCTCCGCGTACCTCTGGAGTTTTCAAAGACTGTGAGGCCTCCGGTCGCGATGAGGTGGGGAACTAGGTCTTTCTCTGTGGTCTTCACAGGGGATTCAGACATCCTTTCGTCTTGGGAGATGCAAGACGAGCCTGCATTCAAGTCACTGCAGGGATATCTGGCCTTATTTCGAGTCAGGGCATCGCGGTGTCCATTCCACTTGAGGCCGCAAACTCAGCACATAGCTAGAGCTGAGAGAAGCCACCTCTTGAGGTGCTTGTGATAAGGTGGTATTCCTCTGGAGTCGAAGCCAGGGACTAACCTCTCATCTCGAGTTGATTGTTGGTCCACGGAGCTCTTTCCTGTTGCTACAGTGACCTCAGGATCCCGCTAGCCTTGAAACAGTGTTCTTGGGGTTTCTCTGGAGTCCCATCAAGGAAATCAAGGCTCCTTTCATGTGTGATGTGCAACACGGAATTGCTCTGCACGCAGTGAAGGGGAATCGGGCCTTATCTCGCGGCGATGGGGAAGTCTCATGGTTTTTCTCGAGTTGCGGCGGGAACCTGGGGTATATTCTCGAGTTATGACGGGGATGGCCCTTCCAACCACGTGTTTGTTCAGCGACGGCAGGACTCCTGCCTAGTTGCGACGGACAACTCGGGATTCTCCTCGAGGCTTGGCAGGGCAATTGGGACGCCTCTCCAGCTGAGGCGGGAGACCAAGGGTCCCTTTCCACGTGCCACAGGAATCCTGGGACTCCTATCATGTTTCACGAGGATTCAGGCATCGTCTCCTTTGGAGGCACTGATCTCCGCGTACCTCTGGAGTTTTTAAATGATGTGAGGCCTCCGGTCGACATGAGGTGGGGAACTAGGTCTTTCTCTGTGGTCTCCACAGGGTATTCAGACATTCGTTCATTTTGGGAGATGCAATATGAGCCTGCATTCAAGTCACTGCAGGGATATCCGGCCTTATTTTGCGTCAGGGCATCGCAGTGTCCATTCCACTTTAGGCCGCAAAATTAGGGTCCCTCTCACATACCTAGGGCTGAGAGAAGCCTCCTCTTGAGGTGCCTGTGGTAAGGTGGTATTTCTCTGGAGTTGAATCCAGGGACTAACCTATCATCTCCAGTTGATTTTTGGTCCACGGAGCTCTTTCGTGTTGCTACAGTGACCTCAGGATCCCTCTAGCCTTGAAACAGTGTTCTTGGGGTTTCTCTGGAGTGCCTTCAAGGAAATCTAGGGTCCTTTCATGTGTGATGTGCAACACGGAATTGCTCTGCACGCAGTGCAGGGGAATCGGGCCTCATCTCGCGGCGAGGGGGAAGTCTCATGGTTTTTCTCGAGTTGCGGCGGGAACCTGGGGTATATTGTCGAGTTACGTCGGGGATGGCCCTTCCACCCACGTGTTTGTTCAGCGACGTCAGGACTCCTACGTAGTTACGAGGGACAACTCGGGATTCTCCTCGAGGCTTGGCAGGGCGATTGGGACGCCTCTCCAGCTGAGGCGGGAGACCAAGGGTCCCTTTCCACGTGCCACAGGAATCCTGGGACTCGTATCAAGTTCCACGAGGAGTCAGGCATCGTCTCCTTTGGAGGCACTGATCTCCGCGTACCTCTGGAGTTTTCAAAGGATGTGAGGCCTCTGGTCGCCATGAGGTGGGGAACTAGGGCTTTCTCTGTGGTCTCCACAGGGGATTCAGACATCCTTTCGTCTTGGGAGATGCAAGACGAGCCTGCATTCAAGTCACTGCAGGGATATCCGGCCTGATTTCGAGTCAGGGCATCGCGGTCTCCATTCCACTTGAGGCCGCAAACTCAGCACATAGCTAGAGCTGAGAGAAGCCTCCTCTTGAGGTGCTTGTGGTAAGGTGCTATTCCTCTGGAGTCGAAGCCAGGGACTAACCTCTCATTTCGAGTTGACTGTTGGTCCACGGAGCTCATTCCTGTTGCTGCAGTGACCTCAGGATCCCGCTAGCCTTGAAACAGTGTTCTTGGGGTTTCTCTGGAGTGCCATCAAGGAAATCAAGGCTCCTTTCATGTGTGATGTGCAACACCGAATTGCTCTGCACGCAGTGCAGGATATCCGGCCTCATTTTGCGGCGAGGGGGAAGTCTCATGGTTTTTCTCGAGTTGCCGCGGGAACCTGGGGTATATTCTCGAGTTACGACGGGGATGGCCCTTCCAACCACGTGTTTGTTCAGCGACGGCAGGACTCCTGCCTAGTTGCGACGGGCAACTCGGGATTCTCCTCGAGGCTTGGCAGGGCAATTGGGACGCCTCTCCAGCTGAGGCGGGAGACCAAGGGTCCCTTTCCATGTGCCACAGGAATCCTGGGACTCCTATCAAGTTTCACGAGGAGTCAGGCATCGTCTCCTTTGGAGGCACTGATCTCCCCGTACCTCTGAAGTTTTCAAAGGATGTGAGGCCTCCGGTCGCGATGAGGTGGGGAACTAGGTCTTTCTCTGTGGTCTCCACAGGGGATTCAGACATCCTTTCGTCTTGGCAGATGCAAGACGCGCCTGCATTCAAGTCACTGCAGGGATATCCGGCCTTATTTCGAGTCAGGGCTTCGCGGTGTCCATTCCACTTGAGGCCGCAAACTCAGGGTCCCTCTCACATACATAGAGCTGAGAGAAGCCTCCTCTTGAGGTGCTTGCGGTAAGGTGGTATTCCCCTGGAGTCGAAGCCAGGGACTAACCTCTCATCTTCAGTTGATTTTTGGTCCACGGAGCTCTTTCGTGTTGCTACAGTGACCTCAGGATCCCTCTAGCCTTGAAACAGTGTTCTTGGGGTTTCTCTGGAGTGCCATCAAGGAAATCAAGGCTCCTTTCATGTGTGATGGGCAACACGGAATTTCTCTGCACGCTGTTCAGGGTATCGGGCCTCATTTTGCGGCGAGGGGGAAGTGTAATGGTTTTTCTCGAGTTGCGATTGGAACGTGGGGTATATTCTCGAGTTACGACGGGGATGGCCCTTCCACCCACGTGTTTGTTCAGCGACGTCAGACTCCTGCCTAGTTGCGAGGGACAACTCGGGATTCTCCTCGAGGCTTGGCAGGGCAATTGGGACGCCTCTCCAGCTGAGGCGGGAGACCAAGGGTCCCTTTCCACGTGCGACAGGAATCCTGGGACTCCTATCAAGTTTCACGAGGAGTCAGGCATCGTCTCCTTTGGAGACACTGATCTCCGCGTACCTCTGGAGTTTTCAAAGACTGTGAGGCCTCCGGTCGCGATGAGGTGGGGAACTAGGTCTTTCTCTGTGGTCTCCACAGGGGATTCAGACATCCTTTCGTCTTGGGAGATGCAAGACGAGCCTGCATTCAAGTCACTGCAGGGATATCCGGCCTTATTTCGAGTCAGGGCCTCGCGGTGTCCATTCCACTTGAGGCCGCAAACTCAGCACATAGCTAGAGCTGAGAGAAGCCACCTCTTGAGGTGCTTGTGATAAGGTGGTATTCCTCTGTAGTCGAAGCCAGGGACTAACCTCTCATCTCGAGTTGATTGTTGGTCCACGGAGCTCTTTCCTGTTGCTACAGTGACCTCAGGATCCCGCTAGCCTTGAAACAGTGTTCTTGGGGTTTCTCTGGAGTCCCATCAAGGAAATCAAGGCTCCTTTCATGTGTGATGTGCAACACGGAATTGCTCTGCACGCAGTGAAGGGGAATCGGGCCTTATCTCGCGGCGATGGGGAAGTCTCATGGTTTTTCTCGAGTTGCGGCGGGAACCTGGGGTATATTCTCGAGTTATGACGGGGATGGCCCTTCCAACCACGTGTTTGTTCAGCGACGGCAGGACTCCTGCCTAGTTGCGACGGACAACTCGGGATTCTCCTCGAGGCTTGGCAGGGCAATTGGGACGCCTCTCCAGCTGAGGCGGGAGACCAAGGGTCCCTTTCCACGTGCCACAGGAATCCTGGGACTCCTATCATGTTTCACGAGGATTCAGGCATCGTCTCCTTTGGAGGCACTGATCTCCGCGTACCTCTGGAGTTTTCAAATGATGTGAGGCCTCCGGTCGACATGAGGTGGGGAACTAGGTCTTTCTCTGTGATCTCCACAGGGTATTCAGACATTCGTTCATTTTGGGAGATGCAAGATGAGCCTGCATTCAAGTCACTGCAGGGATATCCGGCCTTATTTCGCGTCAGGGCATCGCAGTGTCCATTCCACTTTAGGCCGCAAAATTAGGGTCCCTCTCACATACCTAGGGCTGAGAGAAGCCTCCTCTTGAGGTGCCTGTGGTAAGGTGGTATTCCTCTGGAGTTGAATCCAGGGACTAACCTCTCATCTCCAGTTGATTTTTGGTCCACGGAGCTCTTTCGTGTTGCTACAGTGACCTCAGGATCCCTCTAGCCTTGAAACAGTGTTCTTGGGGTTTCTCTGGAGTGCCTTCAAGGAAATCTAGGGTCCTTTCATGTGTGATGTGCAACACGGAATTGCTCTGCACGCAGTGCAGGGGAATCGGGCCTCATCTCGCGGCGAGGGGGAAGTCTCATGGTTTTTCTCGAGTTGCGGCGGGAACCTGGGGTATATTGTCGAGTTACGTCGGGGATGGCCCTTCCACCCACGTGTTTGTTCAGCGACGTCAGGACTCCTACGTAGTTGCGAGGGACAACTCGGGATTCTCCTCGAGGCTTGGCAGGGCAATTGGGATGCCTCTCCAGCTGAGGCGGGAGACCAAGGGTCCCTTTCCACGTGCCACAGGAATCCTGGGACTCCTATCAAGTTTCACGAGGAGTCAGGCATCGTCTCCTTTGGAGGCACTGATCTCCGCGTACCTCTGGAGTTTTCAAAGGATGTGAGGCCTCCGGTCGCGATGAGGTGGGGAACTAGGTCTTTCTCTGTGGTCTCCACAGGGGATTCAGACATTCGTTTATTTTGGGAGATGCAAGACGAGCCTGCATTCAAGTCACTGCAGGGATATCCGGCCTTATTTCGAGTCAGGGAATCGCGGTGTCCATTCCACTTGAGGCCGCATACTCAGGGTCCCTCTCACATAGCTAGAGCTGCGAGAAGCCTCCTCTTGAGGTGCTTGTGGTAAGGTGGTATTCCTCTGGAGTCGAAGCCAGGGACTAACCCCTCATCTCGAGTTGATTCTTGGTCCACGGAGCTCTTTCGTGTGGCTACAGTGACCTCAGGATCCCTCTAGCCTTGAAACACTGTTCGTTGGGTTTCTCTGGAGTGTCATCAAGGAAATTAAGACTCCTTTCATGTGTGATGTGCAACACGGAATTGCTCTTCACGCAGTGCAGGGGAATCGGCCCTCATCTCAGGGCGAGGGAGAAGTCTCATGGTTTTTCTCGAGTTGTGGCGGAAACCTGGGGTATATTCTCGAGTTACGATGGGGATGGCCCTTCCACACACGTGTTTCTTCAGCGATGTCAGGACTCCTGCCTAGTTGCGAGGGACAACTCGGGATTCTCCTCGAGGCTTGGCAGGGCAATTGGGACGCCTCTCCAGCTGAGGCGGGAGACCAAGGGTCCCTTTCCACGTGCCACAGGAATCCTGGGACACCTATCAAGTTTCACGAGGAGTCAGGCATCGTCTCCTTTGGAGGCACTGATCTCCGCGTACCTCTGGAGTTTTCAAAGGATGTGAGGCCTCCGGTCGCGATGAGGTGGGGAACTAGGTCTTTCTCTGTGGTCTCCACAGGGGATTCAGACATCCTTTCGTCTTGGGAGATGCAAGACGAGCCTGCATTCAAGTCACTGCATGGATATCCGGCCTTATTTCGAGTCAGGGCATCGCGGTCTCCATTCCACTTGAGGCCGCATACTCAGGGTCCCTCTCACATACGTAGAGCTGAGAGAAGCCTCCTCTTGAGGTGCTTGTGGTATGGTGGTATTCCTCTGGAGTCGAAGCCAGGGACTAACCTCTCATCTCGAGTTGATTTTTGGTCCACGGACCTCTTTCGTGTTGCTACATTGACCTCAGGATCCCTCTAGCCTTGAAACAGTGTTCTTGGGGTTTCTCTGGAGTGCCACCAAGGAAATCAAGGCTCCTTTCATGTGTGATGTGCAACACGGAATTGCTCTGCACGCAGTGCAGGGGAATCGGGCCTTATCTCACGGCGATGGGGAAGTCTCATGGTTTTTCTCGAGTTGCGGCGGGAACCTGGGGTATATTCTCGAGTTATGACGGGGATGGCCCTTCCAACCACGTGTTTGTTCAGCGACGGCAGGACTCCTGCCTATTTGCGAGGGACAACTCGGGATTCTCCTCGAGGCTTGGCAGGGCAATTGGGACGCCTCTCCAGCTGAGGCGGGAGACCAAGGGTCCCTATCCACGTGCCACAGGAATCCTGGGACTCCTATCATGTTTCACGAGGACTTAGGCATCGTCTCCTTTGGAGGCACTGATCTCCGCGTACCTCTGGAGTTTTCAAATGATGTGAGGCCTCCGGTCGCCATGAGGTGGGGAACTAGGTCTTTCTCTGTGGTCTCCACAGGGTATTCAGACATTCGTTCATTTTGGGAGATGCAAGATGAGCCTGCATTCAAGTCACTGCAGGGATATCCGGCCTTATTTCGCGTCAGGGCATCGCAGTGTCCATTCCACTTTAGGCCGCAAAATTAGGGTCCCTCTCACATACCTAGGGCTGAGAGAAGCCTCCTCTTGAGGTGCTTGTGGTAAGGTGGTATTCCTCTGGAGTTGAATCCAGGGACTAACCTCTCATCTCGAGTTGATTTTTGGTCCACGGAGCTCTTTCGTGTTGCTACAGTGACCTCAGGATCGCTCTAGCCTTGAAACAGTGTTCTTGGGGTTTCTCTGGAGTGCCTTCAAGGAAATCAAGGGTCCTTTCATGTGTGATGTGCAACACGGAATTGCTCTGCACGCAGTGCAGGGGAATCGGGCCTCATCTCGCGGCGAGGGGGAAGTCTCATGGTTTTTCTCGAGTTGCGGCGGGAACCTGGGGTATATTGTCGAGTTACGACGGGGATGGCCCTTCCACCAACGTGTTTGTTCAGCGACGTCAGGACTCCTGCCTAGTTGCGAGGGACAACTCGGGATTCTCCTCGAGGCTTGGCAGGGCAATTGGGACGCCTCTCCAGCTGAGGCGGGAGACCAAGGGTCCCTTTCCACGTGCCACAGGAATCCTGGGACTCCTATCAAGTTTCACGAGGAGTCAGGCATCCTCTCCTTTGGAGGCACTGATCTCCGCGTACCTCTGGAGTTTTCAAAGGATGTGAGGCCTCCGGTCGCGATGAGGTGGGGAACTAGGTCTTTTTCTGTGATCTCCACAGGGGATTCGGACATCCTTTCGTCTTGGGAGATGCAAGACGAGACTGCATTCAAGTCACTGCAGGGATATCTGGCCTTATTTCGAGTCAGGGCATCGCGGTGTCCATTCCACTTGAGGCCGCAAACTCAGCAGATAGCTAGAGCTGAGAGAAGCCTCCTCTTGAGGTGCTTGTGAGAAGGTGGTATTCCTCTGGAGTCGAAGCCAGGGACTAACCTCTCATCTCGAGTTGATTGTTGGTCCACGGAGCTCTTTCCTGTTGCTACAGTGACCTCAGGATCCCGCTAGCCTTGAAAGAGTGTTCTTGGGGTTTCTCTGCAGTGCCATCAAGGAAATCAAGGCTCCTTTCATGTGTGATGTGCAACACGGAATTGCTCTGCACGCAGTGAAGGGGAATCGGGCCTCATCTCGCGGCGATGGGGAAGTCTCATGGTTTTTCTCGAGTTGCGGCGGGAACCTGGGGTATATACTCGAGTTACGACGGGGATGGCCGTTCCAATCACGTGTTTGTTCAGCGACGGCAGGACTCCTGCCTAGTTGCGACGGACAACTCGGGATTCTCCTCGAGGCTTGGCAGGGCAATTGGGACGCCTCTCCAGCTGAGGCGGGAGACCAAGGGTCCCTTTCCACGTGCACAGGAATCCTGGGACTCCTATCAAGTTTCACGAGGAGTCAGGCATGGTCTCCTTTGGAGGCACTGATCTCCGCGTACCTCTGGAGTTTTCAAAGGATGTGAGGACTCCGGTCGCGATGAGGTGGGGAACTAGGTCTTTCTCTGTGGTCTCCACAGGGGATTCAGACATCCTTTCGTCTTGGGAGATGCAAGACGAGCCTGCATTCAAGTCACTGCAGGGATATCCGGCCTTATTACGAGTCAGGGCATCGCGGTGTCCATTCCACTTGAGGCCGCAAACTCAGGGTCCCTTTCACATACCTAGAGCTGAGAGAAGCCTCCTCTTGAGGTGCTTGTGGTAAGGTGGTATTCCTCTGGAGTCGAAGCCAGGGACTTACCTCTCATCTCGAGTGGATTTTTGGTCCACGGAGCTCTTTCTTGTTGCTACAGTGACCTCAGGATCCCTCTAGCCTTGAAACAGTGTTCTTGGGGTTTCTCTGGAGTGCCATCAAGGAAATCAAGGCTCCTTTCATGTGTGATGTGCAACATGGAATTGCTCTGCACGCAGTGCAGGGGAATCGGGCCTCATCTCGCGGCGAAGGGGAAGTCTCATGGTTTTTCTCGAATTGCGGCGGGAACGTGGGGTATATTCTCGAGTTACGACGGGGATGGCCCTTCCACCCACGTGTTTGTTCAGCGACGTCAAGACTCCTGCCTCGTTGCGAGGGACCACACGGGATTCTCCTCGAGGCTTGGCAGGGCAATTGGGACGCCTCTCCATCTGAGGCGGGAGACCAAGTGTCCCTTTCCACGTGCCACAGGAATTCTGGGACTCCTATCAAGTTTCACGAGGAGTCAGGCATCGTCTCCATTGGAGGCACTGATCTCCGCGTACCTCTGGAGTTTTCAAAGGATGTGAGGCCTCCGGTCGCGATGAGGTGGGGAACTAGGTCTTTCTCTGTGGTCTCCACAGGGGATTCAGACATTCGTTCATTTTGGGAGATGCAAGACGAGCCTGCATTCAAGTCACTGCAGGGATATCCGGCCTTATTTCGAGTCAGGGAATCGCGGTGTCCATTCCACTTGAGGCCGCATACTCAGGGTCCCTCTCACATAGCTAGAGCTGCGAGAAGCCTCCTCTTGAGGTGCTTGTGGTAAGGTGGTATTCCTCTGGAGTCGAAGCCAGGGACTAACCTCTCATCTCGAGTTGATTCTTGGTCCACGGAGCTCTTTCGTGTGGCTACAGTGACCTCAGGATCCCTCTAGCCTTGAAACACTGTTCGTTGGGTTTCTCTGGAGTGTCATCAAGGAAATTAAGACTCCTTTCATGTGTGATGTGCAACACGGAATTGCTCTGCACGCAGTGCAGGGGAATCGGCCCTCATCTCAGGGCGAGGGGGAAGTCTCATGGGTTTTCTCGAGTTGTGGCGGAAACCTGGGGTATATTCTCGAGTTACAATGGGGATGCCCCTTCCACTCACGTGTTTCTTCAGCGATGTCAGGACTCCTGCCTAGTTGCGAGGGACAACTCGGGATTCTCCTCGAGGCTTGGCAGGGCAATTGGGACGCCTCTCCAGCTGAGGCGGGAGACCAAGGGTCCCTTTCCACGTGCCACAGCAATCCTGGGACACCTATCAAGTTTCACGAGGAGTCAGGCATCGTCTCCTTTGGAGGCACTGATCTCCGCGTACCTCTGGAGTTTTCAAAGGATGTGAGGCCTCTGGTCGCCATGAGGTGGGGAACTAGGGCTTTCTCTGTGGTCTCCACAGGGGATTCAGACATCCTTTCGTCTTGGGAGATGCAAGACGAGCCTGCATTCAAGTCACTGCAGGGATATCCGGCCTTATTTCGAGTCAGGGCATCGCGGTCTCCATTCCACTTGAGGCCGCATACTCAGGGTCCCTCTCACATACATAGAGCTGAGAGAAGCCTCCTCTTGAGGTGCTTGTGGTAAGGTGGTATTCCTCTGGAGTCGAAGCCAGGGACTAACCTCTCATCTCGAGTTGATTTTTGGTCCACGGAGCTCTTTCGTGTTGCTACAGTGACCTCAGGATCCCTCAACCTTGAAACAGTGTTCTTGGGGTTTCTCTGGAGTGCCACCAAGGAAATCAAGGCTCCTTTCATGTGTGATGTGCAACACGGAATTGCTCTGCACGCAGTGCAGGGAATCGGGCCTCATCTCGCGGCGAGGGGGAAGTCTCATGGATTTTCTCGAGTTGCGGCGGGAACCTGGGGTATATTCTCGAGTTACGACGGGGATGGCCATTCCACCCACGTGTTTGTTCAGCGACGTCAGGACTCCTGCCTAGTTGCGAGGGACAACTCGGGATTCTCCTCGAGGCTTGGCAGGGCAATTGGGACGCCTCTCCAGCTGAGGTGGGAGACCAAGAGTCCCTTTCCACGTGCCACAGGAATCCTGGGACTCCTATCAAGATTCACGAGGAGTCAGGCATCGTCTCCTTTGAAGGCACTGATCTCCGCGTACCTCTGGAGTTTTCAAAGGATGTGAGGCCTCCAGTCGCGATGAGGTGGTGAACTAGGTCTTTCTCTGTGGTCTCCACAGGGGATTCAGACATCCTTTCGTCTTGGGAGATGCAAGACGAGCCTGCATTCAAGTCACTGCAGGGATATCCGGCCTGATTTCGAGTCAGGGCATCGCGGTCTCCATTCCACTTGAGGCCGCAAACTCAGCACATAGCTAGAGCTGAGAGAAGCCTCCTCTTGAGGTGCTTGTGGTAAGGTGCTATACCTCTGGAGTCGAAGCCAGGGACTAACCTGTCATTTCGAGTTGATTGTTGGTCCACGGAGCTCATTCCTGTTGCTGCAGTGACCTCAGGATCCCGCT
Source organism: Cervus elaphus (assembly GCF_910594005.1). Taxonomy (NCBI): domain Eukaryota; kingdom Metazoa; phylum Chordata; class Mammalia; order Artiodactyla; family Cervidae; genus Cervus; species Cervus elaphus. The sequence continues at coordinate 1,608,763 of NC_057838.1, forward strand.
AGCCTTGAAACAGTGTTCTTGGGGTTTCTCTGGAGTGCCATCAAGGAAATCAAGGCTCCTTTCATGTGTGATGTGCAACACCGAATTGCTCTGCACGCAGTGCAGGATATCCGGCCTCATTTTGCGGCGAGGGGGAAGTCTCATGGTTTTTCTCGAGTTGCGGCGGGAACCTGGGGTATATTCTCGAGTTACGACGGGGATGGCCCTTCCAACCACGTGTTTGTTCAGCGACGGCAGGACTCCTGCCTAGTTGCGACGGGCAACTCGGGATTCTCCTCGAGGCTTGGCAGGGCAATTGGGACGCCTCTCCAGCTGAGGCGGGAGACCAAGGGTCCCTTTCCATGTGCCACAGGAATCCTGGGACTCCTATCAAGTTTCACGAGGAGTCAGGCATCGTCTCCTTTGGAGGCACTGATCTCCTCGTACCTCTGAAGTTTTCAAAGGATGTGAGGCCTCCGGTCGCGATGAGGTGGGGAACTAGGTCTTTCTCTGTGGTCTCCACAGGGGATTCAGACATCCTTTCGTCTTGACAGATGCAAGACGCGCCTGCATTCAAGTCACTGCACGGATATCCGGCCTTATTTCGAGTCAGGGCAGCGCGGTGTCCATTCCACTTGAGGCCGCAAACTCAGGGTCCCTCTCACATACCTAGAGCTGAGAGAAGCCTCCTCTTGAGGTGCTTGTGGTAAGGTGGTATTCCTCTGGAGTCGAAGCCAGGGACTAACCTCTCATCTCGAGTTGATTGTTGGTCCACGGAGCTCTTTCGTGTTGCTACAGTGACCTCAGGATCCCTCTAGCCTTGAAACAGTGTTCTTGGGGTTTCTCTGGAGTACGATCAAGGAAATTAAGGCTCCTTTCATGTGTGATGTGCAACACGGAATTGCTCTGCATGCAGTGCAGGGGAATCGGGCCTCATCTCGCGGCGAGGGGGAAGTCTCATGGTTTTTCTCGAGTTGCGGCGGGAACCTGGGGTATATTCTCGAGTTACGACGAGGATGGCCCTTCCACCCACGTGTTTGTTCAGTGACGTCAGGACTCCTGCCTAGTTGCGAGGAACAACTCGGGATTCTCCTCGAGGCTTGGCAGGGCAATTGGGACGCCTCTCCAGCTGAGGCGGGAGACCAAGGGTCCCTTTCCACGTGCCACAGGAATCCTGGGACTCCTATCAAGTTTCACGAGGAGTCAGGCATCGTCTCCTTTGGAGGCACTGATCTCCGCGTACCTCTGGAGTTTTCAAAGGATGTGAGGCCTCCGGTCGCGATGAGGTGGGGAACTGGGTCTTTCTCTGAGGTCTCCACAGGGGATTCAGACATCCTTTCGTCTTGGGAGATGCAAGACGATCCTGCATTCAAGTCACTGCAGGGATATCCGGCCTTATTTCGAATCAGGGCATCGCGGTGTCCATTCCACTTGAGGCCGCAAAATCAGGGTCCCTCTCACATACCTAGAGCTGAGAGAAGCCTCCTCTTGAGGTGCTTGTGGTAAGGTGGTATTCCTCTGAAGTCGAAGCCAGGGACTAACCTCTCATCTAGAGTTGATTTTTGGTCCACGGAGCTCTTTTGTGTTGCTAGAGTGACCTCAGGATCCCTCTATCCTTGAAACAGTGTTCTTGGGGTTTCTCTGGAGTGCCATCAAGGAAATCAAGGTTCCTTTCATGTGTGATGTGCAACACGGAATTGCTCTGCACACAGTGCAGGGGAATCGGGCCTCATCTCGCGGCGAGGGGGAAGTCTCATGGTTTTTCTCGAGTTGCGGCGGGAACCTGGGGTATATTCTCGAGTTACGACGGGGATGGCCCTTCCAACCACGTGTTTGTTCAGCGACGTCAGGACTCCTGCCTATTTGCGACGGACAACTCGGGATTCTCCTCGAGGCTTGGCAGGGCAATTGGGACGCCTCTCTAGCTGAGGCGGGAGACCAAGGGTCCCTTTCCATGTGCCACAGGAATCCTGGGACTCCTATCAAGTTTCACGAGGAGTCAGGCATCGTCTCCTTTGGAGGCACTGATCTCCGCGTACCTCTGGAGTTTTCAAAGGAAGTGACGCCTCCGGTCGCGATGAGGTGGGGAACTAGATCTTTCTCTGAGGTCTCCACAGGGGATTCAGACATCCTTTCGTCTTGGGAGATGCAAGACGCGCATGCATTCAAGTCACTGCAGGGATATCCGGCCTTATTTCGAGTCAGGGCATCGCGGTGTCCATTCCACTTGAGTCCGCAAAATCAGGGTCCCTCTCACATACATAGAGCTGAGAGAAGCCTCCTCTTGAGGTGCTTGCGTTAAGGTGGTATTCCTCTGGAATCGAAGCCAGGGACTATCCTCTCATCTCGAGTTGATTTTTGGGCCACGGTGCTCTTTCGTGTGGCTACAGTGACCTCAGGATCCCTCTAGCCTTGAAACAGTGTTCTTGGGGTTTCTCTGGAGTAGCATCAAGGAAATCAAGGCTCCTTTCATGTGTGATGTGCAACACTGAATTGCTCTGCACGCAGTGCAGGGTAATCGGGCCTCATTTTGCGGCGAGGGGGAAGTCTCATTGTTTTTCTCGACTTGCGGCGGGAACCTGCGGTATATTCTCGAGTTACGACGGGGATGGCCCTTCCACCCACGTGTTCGTTCAGCGACGTCAGGACTCCTGCCTAGTTGCGAGGGACAACTCGGGATGCTCCTCGAGGCTTGGCAGGGCACTTGGGACGCCTCTCCAGCTGAGGCGGGAGACCAAGGGTCCCTTTCCACGTGCCACAGGAATCCTGGGACTCCTATCAAGTTTCACGAGGAGTCAGGCATCGTCTCCTTTGGAGGCACTGATCTCCGCGTACCTCTGGAATTTTCAAAGGATGTGAGGCCTCCGGTCGCGATGAGGTGGGGAACTAGATCTTTTTCTGTGGTCTTCAAAGGGGATTCGGACATCCTTTCGTCTTGGGAGATGCAAGACGAGCCTGCATTCAAGTCACTGCAGGGATATCCGGCCTTATTTCGCGTCAGGGCATCGCAGTGTCCATTCCACTTGAGTCCGCAAAATCAGGGTCACTCTCACATACCTAGAGCTGAGAGAAGCCTCCTCTTGAGGTGCTTGTGGTAAGGTGGTATTCCTCTGGAGTCGAAGCCAGGGATAAACCTCTCATCTCGAGTTGATTTTTGGTCCACGGACCTCTTTCGTGTTGCTACAGTAACCTCAGGATCCCTCTAGCCTTGGAACAGTGTTCTTGGGGTTTCTCTGGAGTGCCATCAAGGAAATCAAGGCTCCTTTCATGTTTGATGTGCAATACGGAATTGTTCTGCATGCACTGCAGGAGAATCGGGCCTCATCTCGCGGCGAGGGGGAAGTCTCATGGTTTTTCTCGAGTTGCGGCGGGAACCTGGGGTATATTCTCGAGTTATGATGGGGAAAGCCCTTCCACCCCCGTGTTTGTTCAGCGACGTCAGGACTCCTGCCTATTTGCGAGGGACAACTCGGGATTCTCCTCGAGGCTTGGCAGGGCAATTGGGACGCCTCTCCAGCTGAGGCGGGAGACCAAGGGTCCCTTTCCATGTGCCACAGGAATCCTGGGACTCCTATCAAGTTTCACGAGGAGTCAGGCATCGTCTCCTTTGGAGGCACTGATCTCCGCCTACCTCTGGAGTTTTCAAAGGATGTGAGGCCTCCGGTAGCGATGAGGTGGGGAACTAGATCTTTCTCTGAGGTCTCCACAGGGGATTCAGACATCCTTTCGCCTTGGGAGATGCAAGACGCGCCTGCATTCAAGTCACTGCAGGTATATCCGGCCTTATTTCGAGTCAGGGCATCGCGGTGTCCATTCCACTTGAGGCCGCAAACTCAGGGTCCCTCTCACATACATAGAGCTGAGAGAAGCCTCCTCTTGAGGTGCTTGTAGTAAGGTGGTATTCCTCTGGAATCGAAGCCAGGGACTATCCTCTCATCTCGAGTTGATTTTTGGGCCACGGTGCTCTTTCGTGTGGCTACAGTAACCTCAGGATCCCTCTAGCCTTGAAACAGTGTTCTTGGAGTTTCTCTGGAGTGCCATCAAGGAAATCAAGGCTCCTTTCATGTGTGATGTGCAACACTGAATTGCTCTGCACGCAGTGCAGGGGAATCGGGCCTCATCTCGCGGCGAGGGGGAAGTCTCATGGTTTTTCTCGACTTGCGGCGGGAACCTGCGGTATATTCTCGAGTTACGACGGGGATGGCCCTTCCACACACGTGTTTGTTCAGCGATGGCAGGACTCCTGCCTAGTTGCGAGGGACAACTCGGGATTCTCCTCGAGGCTTGGCAGGGCAATTGGGACGCCTCTCCAGGTGAGGCGGGAGACCAAGGGTCCCTTTCCACGTGCCACAGGAATCCTGGGACTCCTATCAAGTTTCACGAGGAGTCAGGCATCGTCTCCTTTGGAGGCACTGATCTCCGCGTACCTCTGGAGTTTTCAAAGGATGTGAAGACTCCGGTCGCTATAGGGTGGGGAACTAGGTCTTTTTCTGTGTTCTCCACAGGAGATTCGGACATTTTTTCGTCTTGGGAGATGCAAGACGAGCCTGCATTCAAGTCACTGCAGGGATATCCGGCCTTATTTCGAGTCAGGGCATCGCGGTGTCCATTCCACTTGAGGCCGCAAACTCAGCACATAGCTAGAGCTGAGAGAAGCCTCCTCTTGAGGTGCTTGTGGTAAGGTGCTATTCCTCTGGAGTCGAAGCCAGGGACTAACCTCTCATCTCCAGTTGATTGTTGGTCCACGGAGCTCATTCCTGTTGCTGCAGTGACCTCAGGATCCCGCTAGCCTTGAAACAGTGTTCTTGGGGTTTCTCTGGAGTGCCATCAAGGAAATCAAGGCTCCTTTCATGTGTGATGTGCAACACCGAATTGCTCTGCACGCAGTGCAGGGGAATCGGGCCTCATCTCGCGGTGAGGGGGAAGTCTCATGGTTTTTCTCGAATTGTGGCGGGAACCTGGGGTATATTCTCGAGTTACGACTGGGATGGCCCTTCCACCCACGTGTTTGTTCAGCGACGTCAGGACTCCTGCCTAGTTGCGAGGGACAACTCGGGATTCTCCTCGAGGCTTGGCAGGGCAATTGGGACGCCTCTCCAGCTGAGGCGGGAGACCAAGTGTCCCTTTCCATGTGCCACAGGTATCCTGGGACTCCTATCAAGTTTCACGAGGAGTCAGGCATCGTCTCCTTTGGAGGCACTGATCCCCGCGTACCTCTGGAATTTTCAAAGGATGTGAGGCCTCCGGTCGCGATGAGGTGGGGAACTAGGTCTTTTTCTGTGGACTCCACAGGGGACTCGGACATCCTTTCGTCTTGGGAGATGCAAGACGAGCGTGCATTCAAGTCACTGCAGGGATATCCGGCCTTATTTTGAGTCAGGGCATCGCGGTGTCCATTCCACTTGAGGCCGCAAACTCAGGGTCCCTCTCACATACCTAGAGCTGAGAGAAGCCTCCTCTTGAGGTGCTTGTGGTAAGGTGGTATTCCTCTGGAGTCGAAGCCAGGGACTAACCTCTCATCTCCAGTTGACTTTTGGTCCACGGAGCTCTTTCGTGTTGCTACAGTGACCTCAGGTTCCCTCTAGCCTTGATACAGTGTTCTTGGGGTTTCTCTGGAGTGCCATCAAGGAAATCAAGGCTCCTTTCATGTGTGATGTGCAACACGGAATTGCTCTGCACGCAGTGCAGGGGAATCGGGCCTCATCTCGCGGCGAGGGGGAAGTCTCATGGTTTTTCTCGAGTTGCGGCGGGAACCTGGGGTATATTCTCGAGTTACGACGGGGATGGCCCTTCCACCCACGTGTTTGTTCAGCGACGTCAGGACTCCTGCCTAGTTGCGAGGGACAACTCGGGATTCTCCTCGAGGCTTGGCAGGGCAATTGGGACGCCTCTCCAGCTGAGGCGGGAGACCAAGGGTCCGTTTCCACGTGCCACAGGAATCCTGGGACTCCTATCAAGTTTCACAAGGAGTCAGGCATCGTCTCCTTTGGAGGCACTGATCTCCGCGTACCTCTGGAATTTTCAAAGGATGTGAAGCCTCCGGTCGCGATGAGGTGGGGAACTAGGTCTTTTTCTGTGGTCTCCACAGGGGATTCGGACATCCTTTCGTCTTGGGAGATGCAAGACGAGCCTGCATTCAAGTCACTGCAGGGATATCCGGCCTTATTTCGAGTCAGGGCATCGCGGTGTCCATTCCACTTGCGGCCGCAAACTCAGGGTCCCTCTCACATACCTAGAGCTGAGAGAAGCCTCCTCTTGAGGTGCTTGTGGTAAGGTGGTATTCCTCTGGAGTCGAAGCCAGGGACTAACCTCTCATCTCCAGTTGACTTTTGGTCCACGGAGCTCTTTCGTGTTGCTACAGTGACCTCAGATTCCCTCTAGCCTTGAAGCAGTGTTCTTGGGGTTTCTCTGGAGTGCCATCAAGGAAATCAAGGCTCCTTTCATGTGTGATGTGCAACACGGAATTGCTCTGAACGCAGTGCAGCGAAATCGGGCCTCATATCGCGGCGAGGGGGAAGTCTCATGGTTTTTCTCGAGTTGCGGTGGGAACCTGGGGTATAATCTCGAGTTATGAAGGGGATGGCCCTTCTACACATGTGTTTGTTCAGCGATGGCAGGACTCCTGCCTAGTTGCGAGGGACAACTCGGGATTCTCCTCGAGGCTTGGCAGGGCAATTGGGACGCCTCTCCAGCTGAGGCGGGAGACCAAGGGTCCCTTTCCAAGTTCCACAGGAATCCTGGGACTCCTATCAAGTTTCACGAGGAGTCAGGCATCGTCTCCTTTGGAGGCACTGATCTCCGCGTACCTCTGGAATTTTCAAAGGATGTGAGGCCTCCGGTCGCCATGAGGTGGGGAACTAGGTCTTTCTATGTGGTCTCCACAGGGGATTCAGACATCCTTTCATTTTGGGAGATGCAAGACGAGCCTGCATTCAATTCACTGCAGGGATATCCGGCCTTATTTCGCGTCAGGGCATCGCAGTGTCCATTCCACTTGAGTCCGCAAACTCAGGGTCCCTCTCACATAGCTAGAGCTGAGAGAAGCCTCCTCTTGAGGTGCTTGTGGCAAGGTGGTATTCCTCTGGAGTCGAAGCCACGGACTATCCTCTCATCTCGAGTTGATTTTTGGGCCACGGTGCCCTTTCGTGTTGCTACAGTGACCTCAGGATCCCTCTAGCCTTGAAACAGTGTTCTCGGGGTTTCTCTGGAGTGCCATCAAGGAAATCAAGGCTCCTTTCATGTGTGATGTGCAACACGGAATTGCTCTGCACGAAGTGCAGGGGAATCGGGCCTCATCTCGCGGCGAGGGGGAAGTCTCATGGTTTTTCTCGAGTTGCGGCGGGAACCTGGGGTATATTCTCGAGTTACGACGGGGATGGCCCTTCCACACACGTGTTTGTTCAGCGACATCAGGTCTCCTGCCTAGTTGCGAGGGACAACTCGGGATTCTCCTCGAGGCTTGGCACGGCAATTGGGACGCCTCTCCAGCTGAGGCGGGAGACCAAGGGTCCCTTTCCACGTGCCACAGGAATCCTGTGACTCCTATCAAGTTTCACGAGGAGTCAGGCATCGTCTCCTTTGGAGGCACTGATCTCCGCGTACCTCTGGAGTTTTCAAAGGATGTGAAGCCTCCGGTCGTGAAGAGGTGGGGAACTAGGTCTTATTCTGTGGTCTCCACAGGGGATTCGGACATCCTTTCGTCTTGGGAGATGCAAGACGAGCCTGCATTCAAGTCACTGCAGGGATATCCGGCCTTATTTCGAGTCAGGGCATCGCGGTGTCCATTCCACTTGAGGCCGCAAAATCAGGGTCCCTCTCACATACCTAGAGCTGAGAGAAGCCTCCTCTTGAGGTGCTTGTGGTAAGGTGGTATTCCTCTGGAGTCGAAGCCAGGGACTAACCTCTCATCTCGAGTTGATTTTTGGTCCACGGAGCTCTTTCGTGTTGCTACAGTGACCTCAGGATCCCTCTATCCTTGAAACAGTGTTCTTGGGGTTTCTCTGGAGTGCCATCAAGGAAATCAAGGCTCCTTTCATGTGTGATGTGCAACACGGAATTGCTCTGCACGCAGTGCAGGGGAATCGGGCCTCATATTGCGGCGAGGGGGAAGTCTCATGGTTTTTCTCGAGTTGCGGCGGGAACCTGGGGTATATTCTCGAGTTACGACGGGGATGGCCCTTCCAACCACGTGTTTGTTCAGCGACGGCAGGACTCCTGCCTAGTTACGACGAACAACTCGGGATTCTCCTCGAGGCTTGGCAGGGCAATTGGGACACCTCTCCAGCTGAGGCGGGAGACCAAGGGTCCCTTTCCATGTGCCACAGGAATCCTGGGACTCCTATCAAGTTTCACGAGGAGTCAGGCATCGTCTCCTTTGGAGGCACTGATCTCCGCGTACCTCTGGAGTTTTCAAAGGATGTGAGGCCTCCGGTAGCGATGAGGTGGGGAACTAGATCTTTCTCTGAGGTCTCCACAGGGGATTCAGACATCCTTTCGTCTTGAGAGATGCAAGACGCGCCTGCATTCAAGTCACTGCAGGGATATCCGGCCTTATTTCGAGTCAGGGCATCGCGGTGTCCATTCCACTTGAGGCCGCAAACTCAGGGTCCCTCTCACATACATAGAGCTGAGAGAAGCCTCCTCTTGAGGTGCTTGTGGTAAGGTGGTATTCCTCTGGAATCGAAGCCAGGAACTATCCTCTCATCTCGAGTTGATTTTTGGGCCACGGTGCTCTTTCGTGTGGCTACAGTGACCTCAGGATCCCTCTAGCCTTGAAACAGTGTTCTTGGGGTTTCTCTGGAGTGCCATCAAGGAAATCAAGGCTCCTTTCATGTGTGATGTGCAACACGGAATTGCTCTGAACGCAGTGCAGGGGAATCGGGCCTCATCTCGCGGCGAGGGGGAAGTCTCATGGTTTTTCTCGAGTTGCGGTGGGAACCTGGGGTATAATCTCGAGTTATGAAGGGGATGGCCCTTCTACACATGTGTTTGTTCAGCGATGGCAGGACTCCTGCCTAGTTGCGAGGGACAACTCGGGATTCTCCTCGAGGCTTGGCAGGGCAATTGGGACGCCTCTCCAGCTGAGGCGGGAGACCAAGGGTCCCTTTCCAAGTGTCACAGGAATCCTGGGACTCCTATCAAGTTTCACGAGGAGTCAGGCATCGTCTCCTTTGGAGGCACTGATCTCCGCGTACCTCTGGAGTTTTCAAAGGATGTGAGGCCTCCGGTCGCGATGAGGTGGGGAACTAGGTCTTTCTCTGTGGTCTCCACAGGGGATTCAGACATCCTTTCGTCTTGGGAGATGAAAGACGAGCCTCCATTCAAGTCACTACAGGGATATCCGGCCTTATTTTGCGTCAGGGCATCGCGGTGTCCATTCCACTTGAGGCCGCAAACTCAGGGTCCCTCTCACATACCTAGAGCTGAGAGAAGCCTCCTCTTGAGGTGCTTATGGTAAGGTGGTATTCCTCTGGAGTCGAAGCCAGGGACTAACCTCTCATCTCCAGTTGATTTTTGGTCCACTTACATCTTTCGTGTTGCTACAGTAACCTCAGGATCCCTCTAGTCTTGAAACAGTGTTCTTGGAGTTTCTCTGGAGTGCCATCAAGGAAATCAAGGCTCCTTTTATGTGTGATGTGCAATACGGAATTGCTCTGCATGCAGTGCAGGAGAATCGGGCCTCATCTCGCGGCGAGGGGGAAGTCTCATGGTTTTTCTCGAGTTCCGGCGGGACCCTGGGGTATATTCTCGAGTTATGACGGGAATGGCCCTTCCACCCACGTGTTTGTTCAGCGACGTCAGGACTCCTGCCTATTTGCGAGGGAAAACTCGGGATTCTCCTCGAGGCTTGGCAGGGCAATTGGGACGCCTCTCCAGCTGAGGCGGGGGACCAAGGGTCCCTTTCCATGTGCCAAAGGAATCCTGGGACTCCTATCAAGTTTCACGATTAGTCAGGCATCGTCTCCTTTGGAGGCACTGATCTCCGCGTACCTCTGGAGTTTTCAAAGGATGTGAGGCCTCCGGTAGCGATGAGGTGGGGAACTAGATCTTTCTCTGAGGTCTCCACAGGGGATTCAGACATCCTTTCGTCTTGGGAGATGCAAGACGCGCCTGCATTCAAGTCACTGCAGGGATATCCGGCCTTATTTCGAGTCAGGGCATCGTGGTGTCCATTCCACTTGAGGCCCCAAACTCAGGGTCCCTCTCACATACATAGAGCTGAGAGAAGCCTCCTCTTGAGGTGCTTGTGTTAAGGTGGTATTCCTCTGGAGTCGAAACCAGGGACTATCCTCTCATCTCGAGTTGATTTTTGGGCCACGGTGCTCTTTCGTGTGGCTACAGTGACCTCAGGATCCCTCTAGCCTTGAAACAGTGTTCTTGGGGTTTCTCTGGAGTGCCATCAAGGAAATCAAGGGTCCTTTCATGTGTGATGTGCAACACGGAATTGCTCTGCACGCAGTGCAGGGGAATCGGGCCTCATCTCGCGGCGAGGGGGAAGTCTCATGGTTTTTCTCGAGTTGCGGCGGGAACCTGGGGTATATTTTCGAGTTACGACGGGGATGGCCCTTCCACCCACGTGTTTGTTCAGCGACATCAGGACTCCTGCCTAGTTGCGAGGGACAACTCAGGATGCTCCTCGAGGCTTGGCAGGGCAATTGGGACGCCTCTCCAGCTGAGGCGGGAGACCAAGGGTCCCTTTCCATGTGCCACAGGAATCCTGGGACTCCTATCAAGTTTCACGAGTTGTCAGGCATCGTCTCCTTTGGAGGCACTGATCTCCGCGTACCTCTGAAGTTTTCAAAGGATGTGAGGCCTCCAGTCGCCATGAGGTGGGGAACTAGGTCTTTCTCTGTGGTCTCCACAGTGGATTCAGACATCCTTTCACCTTGGGGGATGCAAGACGAGCCTGCATTCAAGTCACTGCTGGGATATCCGGCCTTATTTAGCGTCCGGGCATCGCGGTGTCCATTCCACTTGAGGCCGCAAAATCAGGGTCCCTCTCACATACATAGAGCTGAGAGAAGCCTCCTCTTGAGGTGCTTGTGGTAAGGTAGTATTCCTCTGGAGTCGAAGCCAGGGACTAACCTCTCATCTCGAGTTGATTTTTGGTCCACGGAGCTCTTTCGTGTTGCTACAGTGACCTCAGGATCCCTCAAGCCTTGAAACAGTGTTCTTGGGGTTTCTCTGGAGTGCCATCAAGGAAATCAAGGCTCCTTTCATGTCTGATGTGCAACACGGAATTGCTCTGCACGCAGTGCAGGGGAATCGGGCCTCATCTCGCGGCGAGGGGGAAGTCTCATGGTTTTTCTCGAGTTGCGGCGGGAACCTGGGGTATATTCTCGAGTTACGACGGGGATGGCCCTTCCAACCACGTGTTTGTTCAGCGACGGCAGGACTCCTGCCTAGTTGCGAAGGACAACTCGGGATTCTCCTCGAGGCTTGGCAGGGCAATTGGGACGCCTCTCCAGCTGAGGCGGGAGACCAAGGGTCCCTTTCCATGTGCCACAGGAATCCTGGGACTCCTATCAAGTTTCACGAGGAGTCAGGCATCGTCTCCTTTGGAGGCACTGATCTCCGCGTACCTCTGGAGTTTTCAAAGGATGTGACGCCTCCGGTCGCGATGAGGTGGGGAACTAGATCATTCTCTGAGGTCTCCACAGGGGATTCAGACATCCTTTCGTCTTGGGAGATGCAAGACGCGCACGCATTCAAGTCACTGCAGGGATATCCGGCCTTATTTCGAGTCAGGGCATCGCGGTGTCCATTCCACTTGAGGCCGCAAACTCAGGGTCCCTCTCACATACCTAGAGCTGAGAGAAGCCTCCTCTTGAGGTGCTTGTGTTAAGGTGGTATTCCTCTAGAGTCGAAGCCAGGGACTATCCTCTCATCTCGAGTTGATTTTTGGGCCACGGTGCTCTTTCGTGTGGCTCCAGTGACCTCAGGATCCCTCTAGCCTTGAAACAGTGTTCTTGGGATTTCTCTGGAGTGCCATCAAGGAAATCAAGGCTCCTTTCATGTGTGATGTGCAACACTGAATTGCTCTGCACGCAGTGCAGGGGAATCGGGCCTCATCTCGCGGCGAGGGGGAAGTCTCATGGTTTTTCTCGAGTTGCGGCGGGAACCTGGGGTATATTCTCCAGTTACGACGGGGATGGCCCTTCCACCCACGTGTTTGTTCAGCGATGTCAGGACTCCTGCCTAGTTGCGAGGGACAACTCGGGATTCTCCTCGAGGCTTGGCAGGGCAATTGAGTCGCCTCTCCAGCTGAGGCGGGAGACCAAGGGTCCCTTTCCACGTGCCACAGGAATCCTGGGACTCCTATCAAGGTTCACGAGGAGTCAGGCATCGTCTCCTTTGGAGGCACTGATCTCCGCGTACCTCTGGAGTTTTCAAAGGATGTGAGGCCTCTGGTCGTCAAGAGGTGGGGAACTAGGTCTTTCTCTGTGGTCTCCACAGGGGATTCAGACATCTTTTCGTCTTGGGAGATGCAAGACGAGCCTGCATTCAAGTCACTGCAGGGATATCCGGCCTTATTTCGAGTCAGGGCATCGCGGTGTCCATTCCACTTGAGGCCGCAAAATCAGGGTCCCTCTCACATACCTAGAGCTGAGAGAAGCCTCCTCTTGAGGTGCTTGTGGTAAGGTGGTATTCCTCTGGAGTCGAAGCCAGGGACTAACCTCTCATCTCGAGTTGATTTTTGGTCACGGAGCTCTTTCGTGTTGCTACAGTGACGTCAGGATCCCTCTAGCCTTGAAACAGTGTTCTTGGGGTTTCTCTGGAGTGCCATCAAGGAAATCAAGGCTCCTTTCATGTGTGATGTGCAACACGGAATTGCTCTCCACGCAGTGCAGGGGAATCAGGCCTCATCTCGCGGCGAGGGGGAAGTCTCATGGTTTCTCTCGAATTGCGGCGGGAACCTGTGGTATAATCTCGAGTTACGAAAGGGATGGCCCTTCTACACATGTGTTTGTTCAGCGATGGCAGGACTCCTGTCTAGTTGCGAGGGACAACTCGGGATTCTCCTCGAGGCTTGGCAGGGCAATTGGGACGCCTCTCCAGCTGAGGCGGAAGACCAAGGGTCCCTTTCCAAGTGCCACAGGAATCCTGGGACTCCTATCAAGTTTCACGAGGAGTCAGGCATCGTCTCCTTTGGAGGCACTGATCTCTGCGTACCTCTGGAGTTTTCAAAGGATGTGAGGCCTCCGGTCGCCATGAGGTGGGGAACTAGGTCTTTCTCTGTGGTCTCCACAGGGGATTCAGACATCCTTTCGTCTTGGCAGATGAAAGACGAGCCTGCATTCAAGTCATTGCAGGCATATCCGGCCTTATTTCGAGTCAGGGCATCGCGGTGTCCATTCCACTTGAGGCCGCAAACTCAGCACATAGCTAGAGCTGAGAGAAGCCTCCTCTTGAGGTGCTTGTGGTAAGGTGGTATTCCTCTGGAGTCGAAGCCAGGGACTAACCTCTCATCTCGAGTTGATTGTTGGTCCACGGAGCTCTTTCCTGTTGCTACAGTGACCGCAGGATCCCTCTAGCCTTGAAACAGTGTTCTTGGGGTTTCTCTGGAGTGCCATCAAGGAAATCAAGGCTCCTTTCATGTGTGATGTGCAACACGGAATTGCTCTGCACGCAGTGCAGGGGAATCGGGCCTCATATCGCGGCGAGGGGGAAGTCTCATGGTTTTTCTCGAGTTGCGGCGGGAACCTGGGGTATATTCTCGAGTTACGACGGGGATGGCTCTTCCACCCACGTGTTTGTCCAGCGACGGCAGGACTCCTGCCTAGTTGCGACGGACAACTCGGGATTCTCCTCGAGGCTTGGCAGGGCAATTGGGACGCCTCTCCAGCTGAGGCGGGAGACCAAGGGTCCCTTTCCATGTGCCACAGGAATCCTGGGACTCCTATCAAGTTTCATGAGGAGTCAGGCATCGTCTCCTTTGGAGGCACTGATCTCCGCGTACCTCTGGAGTTTTCAAAGGATGTGAGGCCTCCGGTCGCGATGAGGTGGAGAACTAGGTCTTTCTCTGTGGTCTCCACAGGGGATTCAGACATCCTTTCGTCTTGGGAGATGCAAGACGAGCCTGCATTCAAGTCACTGCAGGGATATCCGGCCTTATTTCGAGCCAGGGCATCGCGGTGTCCATTCCACTTGAGGCCGCAAAATCAGGGTCCCTCTCACATAGCTAGAGCTGAGAGAAGCCTCCTCTTGAGGTGCTTGTGGTAAGGTGGTATTCCTCTGGAGTCGAAGCCAGGGACTAACCTCTCATCTCGAGTTGATTTTTGGTCCACGGAGCTCTTTCGTGTTGCTACAGTGACCTCAGGATCCCTCAACCTTGAAACAGTGTTCTTGGGGTTTCTCTGGAGTGCCATCAAGGAAATCAAGGCTCCTTTCATGTGTGATGTGCAACACGGAATTGCTCTGCACGCAGTGCAGGGGAATCGGGCCTCATCTCGCGGCGAGGGGGAAGTCTCATGGTTTTTCTCGAGTTGCGGCGGGAACCTGGGGTATATTCTCGAGTTACGACTGGAATGGCCCTTCCACCCACTTGTTTGTTCAGCGACGTCAGGACTAGTGCCTAGTTGCGAGGGACAACTCGGGATTCTCCTCGAGGCTTGGCAGGGCAATTGGGACGCCTCTCCAGCTGACGCGGGAGACCAAGGGTAACTTTCCACGTGCCACAGGAATCCTGGGACTCCTATCAAGTTTCACGAGGAGTCAGGCATCGTCTCCTTTGGAGGCACTGATCTCCGGTAACCTCTGGAGTTTTCAAAGGATGTGAGGCCTCCGGTAGTGATGAGGTGGGGAACTAGATCTTTCTCTGAGGTCTCCACAGGGGATTCAGACATCCTTTCGTCTTGGGAGATGCAAGACGAGCCTGCATTCAAGTCACTGCAGGGATATCCGGCCTTATTTCGAGTCAGGGCATCGCGGTGTTCATTCCACTTGAGGCCGCAAACTCAGGGTCCCTCTCACATACATAGAGCTGAGAAAAGCCTCCTCTTGAGGTGCTTGTGTTAAGGTGGTATTCCTCTGGAGTCGAAGCCAGGGACTATCCTCTCATCTCGAGTTGATTTTTGGGCCAAGGTGCTCTTTTGTGTGGCTACAGTGACCTCAGGATCCCTCTAGCCTTGACACAGTGTTCTTGGGGTTTCTCTGGAGTGCCATCAAGGAAATCAAGGCTCCTTTCATGTGTGATGTGCAACACTGAATTGCTCTGCCCGCAGTGCAGGGGAATCGGGCCTCATCTCGCGGCGAGGGGGAAGTCTCATGGTTTTTCTCGAGTTGCGGCGGGAACCTGGGGTATATTCTCGAGTTACGACGGGGATGGCCCTTCCACCCACGTGTTTGTTCATCGACGTCAGGACTCCTGCCTAGTTGCGAGGGACAACTCGGGATTCTCCTCGAGGCTTGGCAGGGCAATTGGGACGCCTCTCCAGCTGAGGCGGGAGACCAAGGGTCCCTTTCCACGTGCCACAGGAATCCTGGGACTCCTATCAAGTTTCACGAGGAGTCAGGCATCGTCTCCTTTGGAGGCACTGATCTCCGCGTACCTCTGGAATTTTCAAAGGATGTGAGGCCTCCGGTCGCGATGAGGTTGGGAACTAGGTCTTTTTCTGTGGTCTCCACAGGGGATTCGGACATCCTTTCGTCTTGGGAGATGCAAGACGAGCCTGCATTCAAGTCACTGCAGGGATATCCGGCCTTATTTCGAGTCAGGGCATCGCGGTGCCCATTCCACTTGAGGCCGCAAACTCAGGGTCCCTCTCACATACCTAGAGCTGAGAGAAGCCTCCTCTTGAGGTGCTTGTGGTAAGGTGGTATTCCTCTGGAGTCGAAGCCAGGGACTAACCTCTCATCTCCAGTTGACTTTTGGTCCACGGAGCTCTTTCGTGTTGCTACAGTGACCTCAGGTTCCCTCTATCCTTGAAATAGTGTTCTTGGGGTTTCTCTGGAGTGCCATCAAGGAAATCAAGGCTCCTTTCATGTGTGATGTGCAACACGGAATTGCTCTGAACGCAGTGCAGGGGAATCGGGTCTCATCTCGCGGCGAGGGGGAAGTCTCATGGTTTTTCTCGAGTTGCGGCGGGAACCTGGGGTATATTCTCGAGTTACGAGGGGGATGGCCCTTCCACCCACGTGTTTGATCAGCGACGTCAGGACTCCTGCCTAGTTGCGAGGGACAACTCGGGATTCTCCTCGAGGCTTGGCAGGGCAATTGGGACGCCTCTCCAGCTGAGGTGGGAGACCAAGTGTCCCTTTCCACGTGCCTCAGGAATCCTGAGACTCCTATCAAGTTTCACGAGGAGTCAGGCATCGTCTCCTTTGGAGGCACTGATCTCCGCGTACCTCTGGAGTTTTCAAAGGATGTGAGGCCTCCGGTCGCGATGAGGTGGGGAACTAGGTTTTTCTCTGTGGTCTCCACAGGGGATTCAGACATCCTTTCGTCTTGGGAGATGCAAGACGAGCTTGCATTCAAGTCACTGCAGGGATATCCGGCCTTATTTCGAGTCAGGGCATCGCGGTGTCCATTCCACTTGAGGCCACAAACTCAGGGTCCCTCTCACATACCTAGAGCTGAGAGAAGCCTCCTCTTGAGGTGCTTGTGGTAAGGTGGTATTCCTCTGGAGTCTAAGCCAGGGACTAACCTCTCATCTCGAGTTGATTTTTGGTCCACGGAGCTCTTTCGTGTGGCTACAGTGACCTCAGGATCCCTCTAGCCTTGAAACAGTGTTCTTGGGGTTTCTCTGGAGTGCCATCAAGGAAATCAAGGCTCCTTTCATGTGTGATGTGCAACACGGAATTGCTCTGCACGCAGTGCAGGGGAATCGGGCCTCATCTCGCGGCGAGGGGGAAGTCTCATGGTTTTTCTCGAGTTGCGGGGGGAACCTGGGGTATATTCTCGAGTTACGACGGGGATGGCTCTTCCACCCACGTGTTTGTTCAGCGACGTCAGGATTCCTGCCTAGTTGCGAGGGACAACTCGGGATTCTCCTCGAGGCTTGGCAGGGCAATTGGGACGCCTCTCCAGCTGAGGCGGGAGACCAAGGGTCCCTTTCCATGTGCCACAGGAATCCTGGGACTCCTATCAAGTTTCACGAGGAGTCAGGCATCGTCTCCTTTGGAGGCACTGATCTTCGCGTACCTCTGGATTTTTCAAAGGATGTGAGGCGTCCGGTCGCGATGAGGTGGGGAACTAGGTCTTTCTCTGTGGTCTCCACAGGGGATTCAGACATCCTTTCATCTTGGGAGATGCAAGACGAGCCTGCATTCAAGTCACTGCACGGATATCCGGCCTTATTTCGAGTCAGGGCATCGCGGTGTCCATTCCACTTGAGGCCGCAAACTCAGGGTCCCTCTCACATACCTAGAGCTGAGAGAAGCCTCCTCTTGAGGTGCTTGTGGTAAGGTGGTATTCCTCTGGAGTCGAAGCCAGGGACTAACCTCTCATCTCGAGTTGATTGTCGGTCCACGGAGCTCTTTCCTGTTGCTACAGTAACCTCAGGATCCCTCTAGCCTTGAAACAGTGTTCTTGGGGTTTCTCTGGAGTGCCATCAAGGAAATCAAGGCTCCTTTCATGTGTGATGTGCAAGACGGAATTACTCTGCACGCAGTGCAGGGGAATCGGGCCTCATCTCGCGGCGAGGGGGAAGTCTCATGGTTTTTCTCGAGTTGCGGCGGGAACCTGGGGTATATTCTCGAGTTATGACGGGGATGGCCCTTCCACCCACTTTTTTGTTCAGCGACGTCAGGACTAGTGTTTGTTGCGAGGGACAACTCGGGATTCTCCTCGAGGCTTGGCAGGGCAATTGGGACGCCTCTCCAGCTGAGGCGGGAGACCAAGGGTCCCTTTCCACGTGCCACAGGAATCCTGGGACTCCTATCAAGTTTCACGAGGAGTCAGGCATCGTCGCCTTTATAGGCACTGATCTCCACGTACCTCTGGAGTTTTCAAAAGATGTAAGGCTTCCGGTCGCGATGAGGTGGGGAACTAGGTCTTTCTCTGTGGTCTCCACAGGGGATTCAGACATCCTTTCATTTGGGAGATGCAAGACGAGCCTGCATTCAAGTCACTGCAGGGATATCCGGCCTTATTTTGAGTCAGGGCATCGCGGTGTCCATTCCACATGAGGCCGCAAACTCAGGGTCCCTCTCACATACCTAGAGCTGAGAGAAGCCTCCTCTTGAGGTGCTTGTGGTAAGGTGGTATTCCTCTGGAGTCGAAGCCAGGGACTAACCTCTCATCTCGAGTTGATTTATGGTCCACAGAGCTCTTTAGTGTTGCTACAGTGACCTCAGGATCCCTCTAGTCTTGAAACAGTGTTCTTGGGGTTTCTCTGGAGTGCCATCAAGGAAATCAAGGCTCCTTTCATGTGTGATGTGCAACACGGAATTGCTCTGCACGCAGTGCAGGGGAATCGGGCCTCATCTCGCGGCGAGGGGGAAGTCTCATGGTTTTTCTCGAGTTGCGGCGGGAACCTGTGTTATATTCTCGAGTTACGACTGGAATGGCCCTTCCACCCACATGTTTGTTCGGCGACGTCAGGACTCCTGCCTAGTTGTGAAGGACAACTCGGGATTCTCCTCGAGGCTTGGCAGGGCAATTGGGACGCCTCTCCAGCTGAGGCGGGAGACCAAGGGTCCCTTTCCACGTGCCACAGGAATCCTGGGACTCCTATCAAGTTTCACGAGGAGTCAGGCATCGTCTCCTTTGGAGGCTCTGATCTCCGCGTACCTCTGGAATTTTCAAAGGATGTGAGGCCTCCGGTCGCGATGAGGTTGGGAACTAGGTCTTTTTCTGTGGTCTCCACAGGGGATTCGGACATCCTTTCGTCTTGGGAGATGCAAGACGAGCCTGCATTCAAGTCACTGCAGGGATATCCGGCCTTATTTCGAGTCAGGGCATCGCGGTGCCCATTCCACTTGAGGCCGCAAACTCAGGGTCCCTCTCACATACCTAGAGCTGAGAGAAGCCTCCTCTTGAGGTGCTTGTGGTAAGGTGGTATTCCTCTGGAGTCGAAGCCAGGGACTAACCTCTCATCTCCAGTTGACTTTTGGTCCACGGAGCTCTTTCGTGTTGCTACAGTGACCTCGGGTTCCCTCTATCCTTGAAACAGTGTTCTTGGGGTTTCTCTGGAGTGCCATCAAGGAAATCAAGGCTCCTTTCATGTGTGATGTGCAACACGGAATTGCTCTGAACGCAGTGCAGGGGAATCGGGTCTCATCTCGCGGCGAGGGGGAAGTCTCATGGTTTTTCTCGAGTTGCGGCGGGAACCTGGGGTATATTCTCGAGTTACGAGGGGGATGGCCCTTCCACCCACGTGTTTGATCAGCGACGTCAGGACTCCTTCCTAGTTGCGAGGGACAACTCGGGATTCTCCTCGAGGCTTGGCAGGGCAATTGGGACGCCTCTCCAGCTGAGGTGGGAGACCAAGTGTCCCTTTCCACGTGCCTCAGGAATCCTGAGACTCCTATCAAGTTTCACGAGAAGTCAGGCATCGTCTCCTTTGGAGGCACTGATCTCCGCGTACCTCTGGAGTTTTCAAAGGATGTGAGGCCTCCGGTCGCGATGAGGTGGGGAACTAGGTCTTTCTCTGTGGTCTCCACAGGGGATTCAGACATCCTTTCATCTTGGGAGATGCAAGACGAGCCTGCATTGAAGTCACTGCAGGGATATCCGGCCTTATTTCGAGTCAGGGCATCGCGGTGTCCATTCCACTTGAGGCCGCAAACTCAGGGTCCCTCTCACATACCTAGAGCTGAGAGAAGCCTCCTCTTGAGGTGCTTGTGGTAAGGTGGTATTTCTCTGGAGTCGAAGCCAGGGACTAACCTCTCATCTCGAGTTGATTTTTGGTCCACGGAGCTCTTTCGTGTGGCTACAGTGACCTCAGGATCCCTCTAGCCTTGAAACAGTGTTCTTGGGCTTTCTCTGGAGTGCCATCAAGGAAATCAAGGCTCCTTTCATGTGTGATGTGCAACACGGAATTGCTCTGCACGCAGTGCAGGGGAATCGGGCCTCATCTCGCGGCGAGGGGGAAGTCTCATGGTTTTTCTCGAGTTGCGGGGGGAACCTGGGGTATATTCTCGAGTTACGACGGGGATGGCTCTTCCACCCACGTGTTTGTTCAGCGACGTCAGGACTCCTGCCTAGTTGCGAGGGACAACTCGGGATTCTCCTCGAGGCTTGGCAGGGCAATTGGGACGCCTCTCCAGCTGAGGCGGGAGACCAAGGGTCCCTTTCCATGTGCCACAGGAATCCTGGGACTCCTATCAAGTTTCACGAGGAGTCAGGCATCGTCTCCTTTGGAGGCACTGATCTTCGCGTACCTCTGGATTTTTCAAAGGATGTGAGGCGTCCGGTCGCGATGAGGTGGGGAACAAGGTCTTTCTCTGTGGTCTCCACAGGGGATTCAGACATCCTTTCATCTTGGGAGATGCAAGACGAGCCTGCATTCAAGTCACTGCACGGATATCCGGCCTTATTTCGAGTCAGGGCATCGCGGTGTCCATTCCACTTGAGGCCGCAAACTCAGGGTCCCTCTCACATACCTAGAGCTGAGAGAAGCCTCCTCTTGAGGTGCTTGTGGTAAGGTGGTATTCCTCTGGAGTCGAAGCCAGGGACTAACCTCTCATCTCGAGTTGATTGTTGGTCCACGGAGCTCTTTCCTGTTGCTACAGTAACCTCAGGATCCCTCTAGCCTTGAAACAGTGTTCTTGGGGTTTCTCTGGAGTGCCATCAAGGAAATCAAGGCTCCTTTCATGTGTGATGTGCAAGACGGAATTACTCTGCACGCAGTGCAGGGGAATCGGGCCTCATCTCGCGGCGAGGGGGAAGTCTCATGGTTTTTCTCGAGTTGCGGCGGGAACCTGGGGTATATTCTCGAGTTATGACGGTGATGGCCCTTCCACCCACTTTTTTGTTCAGCGACGTCAGGACTAGTGTTTGTTGCGAGGGACAACTCGGGATTCTCCTCGAGGCTTGGCAGGGCAATTGGGACGCCTCTCCAGCTGAGGCGGGAGACCAAGGGTCCCTTTCCACGTGCCACAGGAATCCTGGGACTCCTATCAAGTTTCACGAGGAGTCAGGCATCGTCGCCTTTATAGGCACTGATCTCCACGTACCTCTGGAGTTTTCAAAAGATGTAAGGCTTCCGGTCGCGATGAGGTGGGGAACTAGGTCTTTCTCTGTGGTCTCCACAGGGGATTCAGACATCCTTTCATTTGGGAGATGCAAGACGAGCCTGCATTCAAGTCACTGCAGGGATATCCGGCCTTATTTCGAGTCAGGGCATCGCGGTGTCCATTCCACATGAGGCCGCAAACTCAGGGTCCCTCTCACATACCTAGAGCTGAGAGAAGCCTCCTCTTGAGGTGCTTGTGGTAAGGTGGTATTCCTCTGGAGTCGAAGCCAGGGACTAACCTCTCATCTCGAGTTGATTTATGGTCCACAGAGCTCTTTAGTGTTGCTACAGTGACCTCAGGATCCCTCTAGTCTTGAAACAGTGTTCTTGGGGTTTCTCTGGAGTGCCATCAAGGAAATCAAGGCTCCTTTCATGTGTGATGTGCAACACGGAATTGCTCTGCACGCAGTGCAGGGGAATCGGGCCTCATCTCGCGGCGAGGGGGAAGTCTCATGGTTTTTCTCGAGTTGCGGCGGGAACCTGGGTTATATTCTCGAGTTACGACTGGAATGGCCCTTCCACCCACATGTTTGTTCAGCGACGTCAGGATTCCTGCCTAGTTGTGAAGGACAACTCGGGATTCTCCTCGAGGCTTGGCAGGGCAATTGGGACGCCTCTCCAGCTGAGGCGGGAGACCAAGGGTCCCTTTCCACGTGCCACAGGAATCCTGGGACTCCTATCAAGTTTCACGAGGAGTCAGGCATCGTCTCCTTTGGAGGCTCTGATCTCCGCGTACCTCTGGAATTTTCAAAGGATGTGAGGCCTCCGGTCGCGATGAGGTTGGGAACTAGGTCTTTTTCTGTGGTCTCCATAGGGGATTCGGACATCCTTTCGTCTTGGGAGATGCAAGACGAGCCTGCATTCAAGTCACTGCAGGGATATCCGGCCTTATTTCGAATCAGGGCATCGCGGTGCCCATTCCACTTGAGGCCGCAAAGTCAGGGTCCCTCTCACATACCTAGAGCTGAGAGAAGCCTCCTCTTGAGGTGCTTGTGGTAAGGTGGTATTCCTCTGGAGTCGAAGCCAGGGACTAACCTCTCATCTCCAGTTGACTTTTGGTCCACGGAGCTCTTTCGTGTTGCTACAGTGACCTCAGGTTCCCTCTATCCTTGAAACAGTGTTCTTGGGGTTTCTCTGGAGTGCCATCAAGGAAATCAAGGCTCCTTTCATGTGTGATGTGCAACACGGAATTGCTCTGAACGCAGTGCAGGGGAATCGGGTCTCATCTCGCGGCGAGGGGGAAGTCTCATGGTTTTTCTCGAGTTGCGGCGGGAACCTGGGGTATATTCTCGAGTTACGAGGGGGATGGCCCTTCCACCCACGTGTTTGATCAGCGACGTCAGGACTCCTGCCTAGTTGCGAGGGACAACTCGGGATTCTCCTCGAGGCTTGGCAGGGCAATTGGGACGCCTCTCCAGCTGAGGTGGGAGACCAAGTGTCCCTTTCCACGTGCCTCAGGAATCCTGAGACTCCTATCAAGTTTCACGAGGAGTCAGGCATCGTCTCCTTTGGAGGCACTGATCTCCGCGTACCTCTGGAGTTTTCAAAGGATGTGAGGCCTCCGGTCGCGATGAGGTGGGGAACTAGGTCTTTCTCTGTGGTCTCCACAGGGGATTCAGACATCCTTTCATCTTGGGAGATGCAAGACGAGCCTGCATTCAAGTCACTGCAGGGATATCCGGCCTTATTTCGAGTCAGGGCATCGCGGTGTCCATTCCACTTGAGGCCGCAAACTCAGGGTCCCTCTCACATACCTAGAGCTGAGAGAAGCCTCCTCTTGAGGTGCTTGTGGTAAGGTGGTATTCCTCTGGAGTCGAAGCCAGGGACTAACCTCTCATCTCGAGTTGATTTTTGGTCCACGGAGCTCTTTGGTGTTGCTACAGTGACCTCAGGATCCCTCTAGCCTGGAAACAGTGTTCTTGGGGTTTCTCTGGAGTGCCATCAAGGAAATCAAGGCTCCTTTCATGTGTGATGTGCAACACGGAATTGCTCTGCACGCAGTGCAGGGGAATCGGGCCTCATCTCGCGGCGAGGGGGAAGTCTCATGGTTTTTCTCGAGTTGCGGGGGGAACCTGGGGTATATTCTCGAGTTACGACGGGGATGGCTCTTCCACCCACGTGTTTGTTCAGCGACGTCAGGACTCCTGCCTAGTTGCGAGGGACAACTCGGGATTCTCCTCGAGGCTTGGCAGGGCAATTGGAACGCCTCTCCAGCTGAGGCGGGAGACCAAGGGTCCCTTTCCATGTGCCACAGGAATCCTGGGACTCCTATCATGTTTCACGAGGAGTCAGGCATCGTCTCCTTTGGAGGCACTGATCTTCGCGTACCTCTGGATTTTTCAAAGGATGTGAGGCGTCCGGTCGCGATGAGGTGGGGAACTAGGTCTTTCTCTGTGGTCTCCACAGGGGATTCAGACATCCTTTCATCTTGGGAGATGCAAGACGAGCCTGCATTCAAGTCACTGCACGGATATCCGGCCTTATTTCGAGTCAGGGCATTGCGGTGTCCATTCCACTTGAGGCCGCAAACTCAGGGTCCCTCTCACATACCTAGAGCTGAGAGAAGCCTCCTCTTGAGGTGCTTGTGGTAAGGTGGTATTCCTCTGGAGTCGAAGCCAGGGACTAACCTCTCATCTCGAGTTGATTGTTGGTCCACGGTGCTCTTTCCTGTTGCTACAGTAACCTCAGGATCCCTCTAGCCTTGAAACAGTGTTCTTGGGGTTTCTCTGGAGTGCCATCAAGGAAATCAAGGCTCCTTTCATGTGTGATGTGCAAGACGGAATTACTCTGCACGCAGTGCAGGGGAATCGGGCCTCATCTCGCGGCGAGGGGGAAGTCTCATGGTTTTTCTCGAGTTGCGGCGGGAACCTGGGGTATATTCTCGAGTTATGACGGGGATGGCCCTTCCACCCACTTTTTTGTTCAGCGACGTCAGGACTAGTGTTTGTTGCGAGGGACAACTCGGGATTCTCCTCGAGGCTTGGCAGGGCAATTGGGACGCCTCTCCAGCTGAGGCGGGAGACCAAGGGTCCCTTTCCACGTGCCACAGGAATCCTGGGACTCCTATCAAGTTTCACGAGGAGTCAGGCATCGTCGCCTTTATAGGCACTGATCTCCACGTACCTCTGGAGTTTTCAAAAGATGTAAGGCTTCCGGTCGCGATGAGGTGGGGAACTAGGTCTTTCTCTGTGGTCTCCACAGGGGATTCAGACATCCTTTCATTTGGGAGATGCAAGACGAGCCTGCATTCAAGTCACTGCAGGGATATCCGGCCTTATTTCGAGTCAGGGCATCGCGGTGTCCATTCCACATGAGGCCGCAAACTCAGGGTCCCTCTCACATACCTAGAGCTGAGAGAAGCCTCCTCTTGAGGTGCTTGTGGTAAGGTGGTATTCCTCTGGAGTCGAAGCCAGGGACTAACCTCTCATCTCGAGTTGATTTATGGTCCACAGAGCTCTTTGGTGTTGCTACAGTGACCTCAGGATCCCTCTAGTCTTGAAACAGTGTTCTTGGGGTTTCTCTGGAGTGCCATCAAGGAAATCAAGGCTCCTTTCATGTGTGATGTGCAACACGGAATTGCTCTGCACGCAGTGCAGGGGAATCGGGCCTCATCTTGCGGCGAGGGGGAAGTCTCATGGTTTTTCGCGAGTTGCGGCGGGAACCTGGGTTATATTCTCGAGTTACGACTGGAATGGCCCTTCCACCCACATGTTTGTTCAGCGACGTCAGGACTCCTGCCTAGTTGTGAAGGACAACTCGGGATTCTCCTCGAGGCTTGGCAGGGCAATTGGGACGCCTCTCCAGCTGAGGCAGGAGACCAAGGGTCCCTTTCCATGTGCCACAGGAATCCTGGGCTCCTATCAAGTTTCACGAGGAGTCAGGCATCGTCTCCTTTGGAGGCACTGATCTCCGCGTACCTCTGGAGTTTTCAAAGGATGTGAGGCCTCCGGTCGCGATGAGGTGGGGAACTAGGTCTTTCTCTGTGGTCTCCACAGGGGATTCAGACATCCTTTCATCTTGGGAGATGCAAGACTATCCTGCATTCAAGTCACTGCAGGGATATCCGGCCTTATTTCGCGTCAGGGCATCGCAGTGTCCATTCCACTTGAGTCCGCAAAATCAGGGTCCCTCTCACATACCTAGAGCTGAGAGAAGCCCCCTCTTGAGGTGCTTGTGGTAAGGTGGTATACCTCTGGAATCGAAGCCAGGGACAAACCTCTCATCTAGAGTTGATTTTTGGTCCACGGACCTCTTTCGTGTTGCTACAGTAACCTCAGGATCCCTCTAGCCTTGAAACAGTGTTCTTGGGGTTTCTCTGGAGTGCCATCAAGGAAATCAAGGCTCCTTTCATGTTTGATGTGCAATACGGAATTGCTCTGCATGCACTGCAGGAGAATCGGGCCTCATCTCGCGGCGAGGGGGAAGTCTCATGGTTTTTCTCGAGTTGCGGCGGGACCCTGGGATATATTCTCGTGTTATGATGGGGAAAGCCCTTCCACCCACGTGTTTGATCAGCGACGTCAGGACTCCTGCCTATTTGCGAGGGACAACTCGGGATTCTCCTCGAGGCTTGGCAGGGCAATTGGGACGCCTCTCCAGCTGAGGCCGGAGACCAAGGGTCCCTTTCCATGTACCACAGGAATCCTGGGACTCCTATCAAGTTTCACGAGGATTCAGGCATCGTCTCCTTTGGAGGCACTGATCTCCGCGTACCTCTGGAGTTTTCAAAGGATGTGAGGCCTCCGGTCGCGATGAGGTGGGGAACTAGATCTTTCTCTGAGGTCTCCACAGGGGATTCAGACATCCTTTCGTCTTGGGAGATGCAAGACGCGCCTGCATTCAAGTCACTGCACGGATATCCGGCCTTATTTCGAGTCAGGGCATCGCGGTGTCCATTCCACTTCAGGCCGCAAACTCAGGGTCCCTCTCACATACCTAGAGCTGAGAGAAGCCTCCTCTTGAGGTGCTTGTGGTAAGGTGGTATTCCTCTGGAGCTGAAGCCAGGGACTAACCTCTCATCTCCAGTTGACTTTTGGTCCACGGAGCTCTTTCGTGTTGCTACAGTGACCTCAGGTTCCCTCTAGCCTTGAAACAGTGTTCTTGGGGTTTCTCTGGAGTGCCATCAAGGAAATCAAGGCTCCTTTCATGTGTGATGTGCAACACGGAATTGCTCTGAACGCAGTGCAGGGGAATCGGGCCTCATCTCGCGGCGAGGGGTAAGTCTCATGGTTTTTCTCGAGTTGCGGCGGGAACCTGGGGTATATTCTCGAGTTACGACGGGGATGGCCCTTCCACCCACGTGTTTGTTCAGCGACGGCAGGACTCCTGCCTAGTTGCGAGGGACAACTCGGGATTCTCCTCGAGGCTTGGCAGGGCAATTGGGACGCCTCTCCAGCTGAGGCGGGAGACCAAGGGTCCCTTTCCACGTGCCACAGGAATCCTGGGACTCCTATCAAGTTTCACGAGGAGTCAGGCATCGTCTCCTTTGGAGGCACTGATCTCCGCGTACCTCTGGAGTTTTCAAAGGATGTGAGGCCTCCGTTCGCGATGAAGTGGGTAACTAGGTCTTTTTCTGTGGTCTCCACAGGGGATTCAGACATCATTTCGTCTTGGGAGATGCAAGACGAGCCTGCATTCAAGTCACTGCAGGGATATCCGGCCTTATTTCGAGTCAGGGCATCGCGGTGTCCATTCCACTTGAGGCCGCAAACTCAGGGTCCCTCTCACATACCTAGAGCTGAGAGAAGCCTCCTCTTGAGGTGCTTGTGGAAAGGTGGTATTCCTCTGGAGTCGAAGCCAGGGACTAACCTCTCATCTCGAGTTGATTTTTGGTCCACGGAGCACTTTCGTGTTGCTACAGTGACCTCAGGATCCCTCTAGCCTTGAAACAGTGTTCTTGGGATTTCTCTGGAGTGCCATCGAGGAAATCAAGGCTCCTGTCATGTGTGATGTGCAACACGGAATTGCTTTGCACGCAGTGTAGGGTATCGGGTCTTATTTTGCGGCGAGGGGGAAGTCTCATGGTTTTTCTCGAGTTGCGATGGGAAACTGGGGTATATTCTCGAGTTACGACCGGGATTGCCCTTACACAAAAATGTTTGTTCATCGACGTCAGGACTCCTGCCTAGTTGCGAGGGACAACTCGGGATTCTCCTCGAGGCTTGGCAGGGCAATTGGGACGCCTCTCCAGCTGAGGCGGGAGACCAAGTGTCCCTTTCCACGTGCCACAGGAATCCTGGGACTCCTATCAAGTTTCACGTGGAGTCAGGCATCGTTTCCTTTGGAGGCACTGATCTCCGCGTACCTCTGGAGTTTTCAAAGGATGTGAGGCCTCCGGTCTCCATGAGGTGGGGAACTAGCTCTTTCTCTGTGGTCTCCAGAGGGGATTCACACATCCTTTCATCTTGGGAGATGCAAGACGAGCCTGCATTCAAGTCACTGCAGGGATATCCGGCCTTATATCGAGTCAGGGCATCGCGGTGTCCATTCCACTTGAGGCCGCAAACTCAGGGTCCCTCTCACATACGTAGAGCTGAGAGAAGCCTCCTCTTGAATTGCTAGTGGTAAGGTGGTATTCCTCTGGAGTCGAAGCCAGGGACTAACCTCTCATCTCGAGTTGATTTTTGGTCCACGGAGCTCTTTCGTGTTGCTACAGTGACCTCAGGATCCCTCTAGCCTTGAAACAGTGTTCTTGGGGTTTCTCTGGAGTGCCATCAAGGAAATCAAGGCTCCTTTCATGTGTGATGTGCAACACGGAATTGCTCTGCATGCAGTGCAGGGTATCGGGCCTCATTTTGCGGCGAGGGGCAAGTCTCATGGTTTTTCTCGAGTTGCGATGGGAACCTGGAGTTTATTCTCGAGTTACGACGGGGATGGCCCTTCCAAACACGTGTTTCTTCAGCGACGTCAGGACTCCTGCCTAGTTGCGAGGGACAAGTCGGTATTCTCCTCGAGGCTTGGCAGGGCAATTGGGACGCCTGTCCAACTGAGGCGGGAGACCAAGGGTCCCTTTCCACGTGCCACAGGAATCCTGGGACTCCTATCAAGTTTCACGAGGAGTCAGGCATCGTCTCCTTTGGAGGCACTGACCTCCGCGTACCTCTGGAGTTTTCAAAAGATGTGAGGCCTCCGGTCTCGATGAGGTGGGGAACTAGGTCTTTCTCTGTGGTCTCCAGAGGGGATTCAGACATCCTTTCGTCTTGGGAGATGCAAGACGAGCCTGCATTCAAGTCACTGCAGGGATATTCGGCCTTATTTCGAGTCAGGGCATCGCGGTGTCCATTCCACTTGAGGCCGCAAACTCAGGGTCCCTCTCCCATACTTAGAGCTGAGAGAAGCCTCCTCTTGAGGTGCTTGTGGTAAGGTGGTATTCCTCTGGAGTCGAAGCCAGGGACTAACCTCTCATCTCGAGTTGATTTTTGGTCCACAGAGCTCTTTCCTGTGGCTACAGTGACCTCAGGATCCCTCTAGCCTTGAAACAGTGTTCTTGGGGTTTCTCTGGAGTGCCATCAAGGAAATCAAGGCTCCTTTCATGTTTGATGTGCAACACGGAATTGCTCTGCACGCAGTGCAGGGGAATCGGGCCTCATCTCGCGGCGAGGGGGAAGTCTCATGGTTTTTCTCGAGTTGCGGCGGGAACCTGGGGTATATTCTCGAGTTACTACGGGGATGGCCCTTCCACACACGTGTTTGTTCAGCGATGTCAGGACTCCTGCCTAGTTGCGAGGGACAACTCGGGATTCTCCTCGAGGCTTGGCAGGGCAATTGGGACGACTCTCCAGCTGAGGTGGGAGACCTAGGGTCCCTTTCCACGTGCCACAGGAATCCTGGAACTCCTATCAAGTTTCACGAGGAGTCAGGCATCGTCTCCTTTGGAGGCACTGATCTTCCCGTACCTCTGGAGTTTTCAAAGGATGTGAGGCCTCCGGTCGCGATGAGTTGGGGAACTAGGTCTTTCTCTGTGGTCTCCACAGGGGATTCAGACATCCTTTCATCTTGGGAGATGCAAGACGAGCCTGCATTCAAGTCACTGCAGGGATATCCGGCCTTATATCAAGTCAGGGCATCGCGGTGTCCATTCCACTTGAGGCCGCAAACTCAGGGTCCCTCTCACATACCTAGAGCTGAGAGAAGCCTCCTCTTGAGGTGCTAGTGGTAAGGTGGTATTCCTGTGGAGTCGAAGCCAGGGACTAACCTCTCATCTCGAGTTGATTTTTGGTCCACGGAGCTCTTTCGTGTTGCTACAGTGACCTCAGGATCCCTCTAGCCTTGAAACAGTGTTCTTGGGGTTTCTCTGGAGTGCCATCAAGGAAATCAAGGCTCCTTTCATGTGTGATGTGCAACACGGAATTGCTCTGCACGCAGTGCAGGGTATCGGGCCTCATTTTGCGGCGAGGGGCAAGTCTCATGGTTTTTCTCGAGTTGCGATGGGAACCTGGAGTTTATTCTCGAGTTACGACGGGGATGGCCCTTCCACCCACGTGTTTGTTCAGCGACGTTAGGACTCCTGCCTAGTTGCAAGGGACAACTCGGGATTCTCCTCGAGGCTTGGCAGGGCAATTGGGACGCCTCTCCAGCTGAGGCGGGAGACCAAGGGTCCCTTTCCACGTGCCACAGGAATCCTGGGACTCCTATCAATTTTCACGAGGAGTCAGGCATCGTCTCCTTGGGAGGCACTGATCTCCGCGTACCTCTGGAGTTTTCAAAGGATGTGAGGCCTCCGGTCGCGATGAGGTGGGGAACTAGGTCTTTCTCTGTGGTCTCCACAGGGGATTCAGACATCCTTTCGTCTTGGGAGATGCAAGACGAGCCTGCATTCAAGTCACTGCACGGATATCCGGCCTTATTTCGAGTCAGGGCATCGCGGTGTCCATTCCACTTGAGGCCACAAACTCAGGGTCCCTCTCACATACCTAGAGCTGAGAGAAGCCTCCTCTTGAGGTGCTTGTGGTAAGGTGGTATTCCTCTGGAGTCGAAGCCAGGGACTAACCTCTCATCTCGAGTTGATTTTTGGTCCACGGAGCTCTTTCGTGTTGCTACAGTGACCTCAGGATCCCTCTAGCCTTGAAACAGTGTTCTTGGGGGTTCTCTGGAGTGCCATCAAGGAAATCAAGGCTCCTTTCATGTGTGATGTGCAAGACGGAATTGCTCTGCACGCAGTGCAGGGGAATCGGGCCTCATCTCGCGGCGAGGGGGATGTCTCATGGCTTTTCTCGAGTTGCGGCGGGAACCTGGGGTATATTCTCGAGTTACGACGGGGATGGCCCTTCCACACACGTGTTTGTTCAGCGATGGCAGGACTCCTGCCTAGTTGCGAGGGACAACTCGGGATTCTCTTCGAGGCTTGGCAGGGCAATTGGGACTCCTCTCAATCTGAGGCCGGAGACCAAGGGTCCCTTTCCACGTGCCACAGGAATCCTGGGACTCCTATCAAGTTTCACGAGGAGTCAGGCATCGTCTCCTTTGGAGGCACTGATCTCTCTGTACCTCTGTAGTTTTCAAAGGATGTGAGGCCTCCGGTCGCGATGAGGTGGGGACCTAGGTCTTTCTCTGTCGTCTCCACAGGGGATTCAGACATCCTTTCGTCTTGGGAGATGCAAGACGAGCCTGCATTCAAGTCACTGCAGGGGTATCCGGCCTTATATCGAGTCAGGGCATCGCGGTGTCCATTCCCCTTGAGGCCGCAAAATCAGGGTCCCTCTCACATACCTAGAGCTGAGAGAAGCCTCCTCTTGAGGTGCATGTGGTTAGGTGGTATTCCTCTGGAGTCGAAGCCAGGGACTAACCTCTCATCTCGAGTTGATTCTTGGTCCACGGAGCTCTTTCGTGTTGCTACAGTGACCTCAGGATCCCTCTAGCCTTGAAACAGTGTTCTTGGGGTTTCTCTGGAGTGCCATCAAGGAAATCAAGGCTCCTTTCATGTGTAATGTGCAACAGGGAATTGCTCTGCACGCAGTGCAGGGTATCGGGCCTCTGTTTTCGGCGAGGGGGATGTCTCATGGTTTTTCTCGAGTTGCTGTGTGAACCTGGGGTATATTCTCGAGTTACGACGGGGATGGCCCTTCCACCCACGTGTTTGTTCAGCCACGTCAGGACTCCTGCCTAGTTGCGAGGGACAACTCGGGATTCTCCTCTAGGTTTGGCAGGGCAATTGGGACGCCTCTCCAGCTGAGGCGGGAGACCAAGGGTCCCTTTCCACGTGCCACAGGAATCCTGGGACTCCTATCAAGTTTCACGAGGAGTCAGGCATCGTCTCCTTTGGAGGCACTGATCTCCGCTTACCTCTGGAGTTTTCAAAGGATGTGAGGCCTCCGGTCGCCATGAGGTGGGGAACTAGGTCTTTCTCTGTGGTCTCCACAGGGGATTCAGACATCCTTTTATCTTGGGAGATGCAAGACGAGCCTGCATTCAAGTCACTGCAGGGATATCCGGCCTTATTTCGCGTCAGGGCATCGCAGTGTCCATTCCACTTGAGGCCGCAAAATCAGGGTCCCTCTCACATACCTAGAGCTGAGAGAAGCCTCCTCTTGAGGTGCTTGTGGTAAGGTGGTATTCCTCTGGAGTCGAAGCCAGTGACCAACCCCTCATCTCGAGTTGATTTTTGGTCCACGGAGCTCTTTCGTGTTGCTACAGTGACCTCAGTTTCCCTCTAGCCTTGAAACAGTGTTCTTGGGTTTTCTCTGGAGTGCCATCAAGGAAATCAAGGCTCCTTTCATGTGTGATGTGCAACAGGGAATTGCTCTGCACGCAGTGCACGGTATCGGGCCTCATTTTTTGGCGAGGGGGAAGTCTCATGGTTTTTCTCGAGTTGCTGTGTGAACCTGGGGTATATTCTCGAGTTACGACGGGGATGGCCCTTCCACACACGTGTTTCTTCAGCGACGTCAGGAATCCTGCCTAGTTGCGAGGGACAACTCGGGATTCTCCTCGAGGCTTGGCAGGGCAATTGGGACGCCTCTCCAGCTGAGGCGGGAGACCAAGGGTCCCTTTCCACGTGCCACAGGAATCCTGGGACTCCTATCAAGTTTCACGAGGGGTCAGGCATCGTCTACTTTGGAGGCACTGATCTCCGCTTACCTCTGGAGTTTTCAAAGGATGTGAGGCCTCCGGTCGCCATGAGGTGGGGAACTAGGTCTTTCTCTGTGGTCTCCACAGGGGATTCAGACATCCTTTTATCTTGGGAGATGCAAGACGAGCCTGCATTCAAGTCACTGCAGGGATATCCGGCCTTATTTCGCGTCAGGGCATCGCAGTGTCCATTCCACTTGAGGCCGCAAAATCAGGGTCCCTCTCACATACCTAGAGCTGAGAGAAGCCTCCTCTTGAGGTGCTTGTGGTAAGGTGGTATTCCTCTGGAGTCGAAGCCAGGGACTAACCCCTCATCTCGAGTTGATTTTTGGTCCACGGAGCTCTTTCGTGTTGCTACAGTGACCTCAGTTTCCCTCTAGCCTTGAAACAGTGTTCTTGGGGATTCTCTGGAGTGCCATCAAGGAAATCAAGGCTCCTTTCCTGTGTGATGTGCAACAGGGAATTGCTCTGCACGCAGTGCACGGTATCGGGCCTCATTTTTTGGCGAGGGGGATGTCTCATGGTTTTTCTCGAGTTGCTGTGTGAACCTGGGGTATATTCTCGAGTTACGACGGGGATGGCCCTTCCAACCACGTGTTTGTTCAGCGACGTCAGGACTCCTGCCTAGTTGCGAGGGACAACTCGGGATTCTCCTCGAGGCTTGGCAGGGCAATTGGGATGCCTCTCCAGCTGAGGCGGGAGACCAAGGGTCCCTTTCCACGTGCCACAGGAATCCTGGGATTCCTATCAAGTTTCACGGGGAGTCAGGCATCGTCTCCTTTGGAGGCACTGATCTCCGCGTACCTCTGGAGTTTTCAAAGGATGTGAGGCCTCCGGTCGCGATGAGGTGGGGAACTAGGTCTTTCTCTGTGGACTCCACAGGGGATTCAGACATCCTTTCGTCTTGGGAGATGCAAGACGAGCCTGCATTCAAGTCACTGCAGGGATATCCGGCCTTATTTCGAGTCAGGGCATCGCGGTGTACATTCCACTT
This sequence comes from Cervus elaphus, assembly GCF_910594005.1. Taxonomy (NCBI): domain Eukaryota; kingdom Metazoa; phylum Chordata; class Mammalia; order Artiodactyla; family Cervidae; genus Cervus; species Cervus elaphus. The sequence continues at coordinate 1,641,982 of NC_057838.1, forward strand.
GAGGCCGCAAATCAGGGTCCCTCTCACATACCTAGAGCTGAGAGAAGCCTCCTCTTGAGGTGCTTGTGGTAAGGTGATATTCTTCTGGAGTCGAAGCCAGGGACTAACTTCTCATCTCGAGTTGATTTTTGGTCCACGGAGCTCTTTCGTGTGTCTACAGTGACCTCAGGATCCCTCTAGCCTTGAAACAGTGTTCTTGGGGTTTTTCTGGAGTGCCATCAAGGAAATCAAGGCTCCTTTCATGTGTGATGTGCAACACGGAATTGCTCTGCACGCAGTGCAGGGGAATCGGGCCTCATCTCGCGGCGAGGGGGAAGTCTCATGGTTTTTCTCGAGTTGCGGTGGGAACCTGGGGTATATTCTCGAGTTACGACGGGGATGGCTCTTCCACCCACGTGTTTGTTCAGCGACGTCAGGACTCCTGCCTAGTTGCGAGGGACAACTCGGGATTCTCCTCGAGGCTTGGCAGGGCAATTGGGACTCCTCTCAATCTGAGGCGGGAGACTAAGGGTCCCTTTCCACGTGCCACAGGAATCCTGGGACTCCTATCAAGTTTCACGAGGAGTCAGGCATCGTCTCCTTTGGAGGCACTGATCTCCGTGTACCTCTGGAGTTTTCAAAGGATGTGAGGCCTCCGGTCGCGATGAGGTGGGGACCTAGGTCTTTCTCTGTCGTCTCCACAGGGGATTCAGACATCCTTTCATCTTGGGAGATGCAAGACGAGCCTGCATTCAAGTCACTGCAGGGATGTCCGGCCTTATATCGAGTCAGGGCATCGCGGTGTCCATTCCCCTTGAGGCCGCAAAATCAGGGTCCCTCTCACATACCTAGAGCTGAGAGAAGCCTCCTCTTAAGTGCTTGTGGTAAGGTGGTATTCCTCTGGAGTCGAAGCCAGGGACTAACCTCTCATCTCGAGTTGATTCTTGGTCCACGGAGCTCTTTCGTGTTGCTACAGTGACCTCAGGATCCCTCTAGCCTTGAAACAGTGTTCTTGGGGTTTCTCTAGAGTGCCATCAAGGAAATCAAGGCTCCTTTCATTTGTAATGTGCAACAGGGAATTGCTCTGCACGCAGTGCACGGTGTTGGGCCTCATTTTTCGGCGAGGGGGATGTCTCATGGTTTTTCTCGAGTTGCTGTGTGAACCTGGGGTATATTCTCGAGTTCCGACGGGGATGGCCCTTCCACCCACGTGTTTGTTCAGCCACGTCAGGACTCCTGCCTAGTTGCGAGGGACAACTCGGGATTCTCCTGGGGGCTTGACAGGGCAATTGGGACGCCTCTCCAGCTGAGGCGGTAGACCAAGGGTCCCTTTACATGTGCCACAGAAATCTGGGACTCCTATCAAGTTTCACGAGGAGTCAGGCATCGTCTCCTTTGGAGGCACTGATCTCCGCGTACCTCTGGAGTTTTCAAAGGATGTGAGGCCTCCGGTCGCGATGAGGTGGGGAACTAGGTCTTTCTCTGTGGTCTCCACAGGGGATTCAGACATCCTTTCGTCTTGGGAGATGCAAGACGAGCCTGCATTCAAGTCACTGCAGGGATATCCGGCCTTATTTCGCGTCAGGGCATCGCAGTGTCCATTCCACTTGAGGCCGCAAAATCAGGGTCCCTCTCACATACCTAGAGCTGAGAGAAGCCTCCTCTTGAGGTGCTTGTGGTAAGGTGGTATTCCTCTGGAGTCGAAGCCAGTGACCAACCCCTCATCTCGAGTTGATTTTTGGTCCACGGAGCTCTTTCGTGTTGCTACAGTGACCTCAGTTTCCCTCTAGCCTTGAAACAGTGTTCTTGGGTTTTCTCTGGAGTGCCATCAAGGAAATCAAGGCTCCTTTCATGTGTGATGTGCAACAGGGAATTGCTCTGCACGCAGTGCACGGTATCGGGCCTCATTTTTTGGCGAGGGGGAAGTCTCATGGTTTTTCTCGAGTTGCTGTGTGAACCTGGGGTATATTCTCGAGTTACGACGGGGATGGCCCTTCCACCCACGTGTTTGTTCAGCGACGTCAGGAATCCTGCCTAGTTGCGAGGGACAACTCGGGATTCTCCTCGAGGCTTGGCAGGGCAATTGGGACGCCTCTCCAGCTGAGGCGGGAGACCAAGGGTCCCTTTCCACGTGCCACAGGAATCCTGGGACTCCTATCAAGTTTCACGAGGGGTCAGGCATCGTCTACTTTGGAGGCACCGATCTCCGCTTACCTCTGGAGTTTTCAAAGGATGTGAGGCCTCCGGTCGCCATGAGGTGGGGAACTAGGTCTTTCTCTGTGGTCTCCACAGGGGATTCAGACATCCTTTTATCTTGGGAGATGCAAGACGAGCCTGCATTCAAGTCACTGCAGGGATATCCGGCCTTATTTCGCGTCAGGGCATCGCAGTGTCCATTCCACTTGAGGCCGCAAAATCAGGGTCCCTCTCACATACCTAGAGCTGAGAGAAGCCTCCTCTTGAGCTGCTTGTGGTAAGGTGGTATTCCTCTGGAGTCGAAGCCAGGGACTAACCCCTCATCTCGAGTTGATTTTTGGTCCACGGAGCTCTTTCGTGTTGCTACAGTGACCTCAGTTTCCCTCTAGCCTTGAAACAGTGTTCTTGGGGATTCTCTGGAGTGCCATCAAGGAAATCAAGGCTCCTTTCCTGTGTGATGTGCAACAGGGAATTGCTCTGCACGCAGTGCACGGTATCGGGCCTCATTTTTTGGCGAGGGGGATGTCTCATGGTTTTTTTCGAGTTGCTGTGTGAACCTGGGGTATATTCTCGAGTTACGACGGGGATGGCCCTTCCAACCACGTGTTTGTTCAGCGACGTCAGGACTCCTGCCTAGTTGCGAGGGACAACTCGGGATTCTCCTCGAGGCTTGGCAGGGCAATTGGGATGCCTCTCCAGCTGAGGCGGGAGACCAAGGGTCCCTTTCCACGTGCCACAGGAATCCTGGGATTCCTATCAAGTTTCACGGGGAGTCAGGCATCGTCTCCTTTGGAGGCACTGATCTCCGCGTACCTCTGGAGTTTTCAAAGGATGTGAGGCCTCCGGTCGCGATGAGGTGGGGAACTAGGTCTTTCTCTGTGGACTCCACAGGGGATTCAGACATCCTTTCGTCTTGGGAGATGCAAGACGAGCCTGCATTCAAGTCACTGCAGGGATATCCGGCCTTATTTCGAGTCAGGGCATCGCGGTGTACATTCCACTTGAGGCCGCAAATCAGGGTCCCTCTCACATACCTAGAGCTGAGAGAAGCCTCCTCTTGAGGTGCTTGTGGTAAGGTGATATTCTTCTGGAGTCGAAGCCAGGGACTAACTTCTCATCTCGAGTTGATTTTTGGTCCACGGAGCTCTTTCGTGTGTCTACAGTGACCTCAGGATCCCTCTAGCCTTGAAACAGTGTTCTTGGGGTTTTTCTGGAGTGCCATCAAGGAAATCAAGGCTCCTTTCATGTGTGATGTGCAACACAGAATTGCTCTGCACGCAGTGCAGGGGAATCGGGCCTCATCTCGCGGCGAGGGGGAAGTCTCATGGTTTTTCTCGAGTTGCGGTGGGAACCTGGGGTATATTCTCGAGTTACGACGGGGATGGCTCTTCCACCCACGTGTTTGTTCAGCGACGTCAGGACTCCTGCCTAGTTGCGAGGGACAACTCGGGATTCTCCTCGAGGCTTGGCAGGGCAATTGGGACTCCTCTCAATCTGAGGCGGGAGACTAAGGGTCCCTTTCCACGTGCCACAGGAATCCTGGGACTCCTATCAAGTTTCACGAGGAGTCAGGCATCGTCTCCTTTGGAGGCACTGATCTCCGTGTACCTCTGGAGTTTTCAAAGGATGTGAGGCCTCCGGTCGCGATGAGGTGGGGACCTAGGTCTTTCTCTGTCGTCTCCACAGGGGATTCAGACATCCTTTCATCTTGGGAGATGCAAGACGAGCCTGCATTCAAGTCACTGCAGGGATGTCCGGCCTTATATCGAGTCAGGGCATCGCGGTGTCCATTCCCCTTGAGGCCGCAAAATCAGGGTCCCTCTCACATACCTAGAGCTGAGAGAAGCCTCCTCTTGAGGTGCTTGTGGTAAGGTGGTATTCCTCTGGAGTCGAAGCCAGGGACTAACCTCTCATCTCGAGTTGATTCTTGGTCCACGGAGCTCTTTCGTGTTGCTACAGTGACCTCAGGATCCCTCTAGCCTTGAAACAGTGTTCTTGGGGTTTCTCTAGAGTGCCATCAAGGAAATCAAGGCTCCTTTCATGTGTGATGTGCAACACAGAATTGCTCTGCACGCAGTGCACGGTGTTGGGCCTCATTTTTCGGCGAGGGGGATGTCTCATGGTTTTTCTCGAGTTGCTGTGTGAACCTGGGGTATATTCTCGAGTTCCGACGGGGATGGCCCTTCCACCCACGTGTTTGTTCAGCCACGTCAGGACTCCTGCCTAGTTGCGAGGGACAACTCGGGATTCTCCTGGGGGCTTGACAGGGCAATTGGGACGCCTCTCCAGCTGAGGCGGTAGACCAAGGGTCCCTTTACATGTGCCACAGAAATCTGGGACTCCTATCAAGTTTCACGAGGAGTCAGGCATCGTCTCCTTTGGAGGCACTGATCTCCGCGTACCTCTGGAGTTTTCAAAGGATGTGAGGCCTCCGGTCGCGATGAGGTGGGGAACTAGGTCTTTCTCTGTGGTCTCCACAGGGGATTCAGACATCCTTTCGTCTTGGGAGATGCAAGACGAGCCTGCATTCAAGTCACTGCAGGGATATTCGGCCTTATTTCAAGTCAGGGCATCGCGGTCTCCATTCCATTTGAGGCCGCAAACTCAGGGTCACTCTCACATACCTAGAGCTGAGAGAAGCCTCCTCTTGAGGTGCTTGTGGTAAGGTGGTATTCCTCTGGAGTCGAAGCCAGGGACTAACCCCTCATCTCGAGTTGATTTTTGGTCCACGGAGCTCTTTCGTGTTGCTACAGTGACCTCAGGATCCCTCAAGCCTTGAAACGGTGTTCTTGGGGTTTCTCTGGAGTGCCATCAAGGAAATCAAGGCTCCTTTCATGTGTGATGTGCAACAGGGAATTGCTCTGCACGCAGTGCACGGTATCGGGCCTCATTTTTTGGCGAGGGGGAAGTCTCATGGTTTTTCTCGAGTTGCTGTGTGAACCTGGGGTATATTCTCGAGTTACGACGGGGATGGCCCTTCCACCCACGTGTTTGTTCAGCGACGTCAGGACTCCTGCCTAGTTGCGAGGGACAACTCGGGATTCTCCTCGAGGATTGGCAGGGCAATTGGGATGCCTCTCCAGCTGAGGCGGGAGACCAAGGGTCCCTTTCCACGTGCCACAGGAATCCTGGGACTCCTATCAAGTTTCACGAGGAGTCAGGCATCGTCTCCTTTGGAGGCACTGATCTCCGCGTACCTCTGGAGTTTTCAAAGGATGTGTGGCCTCCGGTCGCGATGAGGTGGGGAACTAAGTCTTTCTCTCTGGTCTCCACAGGGGATTCAGACATCCTTTCGTCTTGGGAGATGCAAGACGAGCCTGCATTCAAGTCACTGCAGGGATATCCGGCCTTATTTCGAGTCAGGGCATCGCGGTGTACATTCCACTTGAGGCCGCAAACTCAGGGTCCCTCTCACATATCTAGAGCTGAGAGAAGCCTCCTCTTGAGGTGCTTGTGGTAAGGTGGTATTCCTTTGGAGTCGAAGCCAGGGACTAACCTCTCATCTCGAGTTGATTTTTGGTCCACGGAGCTCTTTCGTGTTGCTACAGTGACCTCAGGATCCCTCTAGGCTTGAAACAGTGTTCTTGGGATTTCTCTGGAGTGCCATCAAGGAAATCAAGGCTCCTTTCATGTGTGATGTGCAACACGGAATTGCTCTGCACGCAGTGCATGGGAATCGGGCCTCATCTCGCGGCGAGGGGGAAGTCTCATGGTTTTTCTCGAGTTGCGGCGGGAACCTGGGGTATATTCTCGAGTTACGACGGGGATGGCCCTTCCACACACGTGTTTGTTCAGCGACGTCAGGACTCCTGCCTAGTTTCGAGGGACAACTCGGGATTCTCTTCGAGGCTTGGCAGGGCAATTGGGACGCCTCTCCAGCTGAGGCGGGAGACCAAGGGTCCCTTTCCATGTGCCACAGGAATCCTGGGACTCCTATCAAGTTTCACGAGGAGTCAGGCATCGTCTCCTTTGGAGGCACTGATCTCCGCGTACCTCTGAAGTTTTCAAAGCATGTGAGGCCTCCGGTCGCGATGAGGTGGGGAACTAGGTCTTTCTCTGTGGTCTCCACAGGGGATTCAGACATCCTTTCGTCTTGGGAGATGCAAGACGAGCCTGCATTCAAGTCACTGCAGGGATATCCGGCCTTATTTCGAGTCAGGGCATCGCGGTGTACATTCCAATTGAGGCCGCTAATCAGGGTCCCTCTCACATACCTAGAGCTGAGAGAAGCCTCTCTTGAGGTGCTTCTGGTAAGGTTATATTCTTCTGGAGTCGAAGCCAGTGACTAACTTCTCATCTCGAGTTGATTTTTGGTCCACGGAGCTCTTTCGTGTGTCTACAGTGACCTCAGGATCCCTCTAGCCTTGAAACAGTGTTCTTGGGGTTTTTCTGGAGTGCCATCAAGGAAATCAAGGCTCCTTTCATGTGTGATGTGCAACACGGAATTGCTCTGCACGCAGTGCAGGGGAATCGGGCCTCATCTCGCGGCGAGGGGGAAGTCTCATGGTTTTTCTCGAGTTGCGGTGGAAACCTGGGGTATATTCTCGAGTTACGACGGGGATGGCTCTTCCACACACGTGTTTGTTCAGCGACGTCAGGACTCCTGCCTAGTTGCGAGGGACAACTCGGGATTCTCCTGGGGGCTTGACAGGGCAATTGGGACGCCTCTCCAGCTGAGGCGGTAAACCAAGGATCCCTTTACATGTGCCACAGGAATCCTGGGACTCCTATCAAGTTTCACGAGGAGTCAGGCATCGTCTCCTTTGGAGGCACTGATCTCCGCGTACCTCTGGAATTTTCAAAGGATGTGAGGCCTCCGGTCGCGATGAGGTGGGGAAGTAGGTTTCCTTGTTTTCTCCACAGTGGATTCAGACATCCTTTCCTCTTGGGAGATGCAAGACGAGCCTGCATTCAAGTCACTGCAGGGATATTCGGCCTTATTTCAAGTCAGGGCATCGCGGTCTCCATTCCACTTGAGGCCGCAAACTCAGGGTCACTCTCACATACCTAGATCTGAGAGAAGCCTCCTCTTGAGGTGCTTGTGGTAAGGTGGTATTCTTCTGGAGTCGAAGTCAGGGACTAACCTCTCATCTCGAGTTGATTTTTGGTCCACGGAGCTCTTTCTTGTTGCTCCAGTGACCTCAGGATCCCTCTAGCCTTGAAGCAGTGTTCTTGGGGATTCGCAGGAGTGTCGTCAACGAAATCAAGGCTCCTTTCATGTGTGATGTGCAACACGGAATTGCTCTGCACGCAGTGCAGGGGAATCGGGCCTCATCTCGCGGCGAGGGGGATGTCTCATGGTTTTTCTCGAGTTGCCGCGGGAACCTGGGGTATATTCTCGAGTTACGACGGGGATGGCCCTTCCACACACGTGTTTCTTCAGCGACGTCAGGACTCCTGCCTAGTTGCGAGGGACAACTCGGGATTCTCCTCTAGGTTTGGCAGGGCAATTGGGACGCCTCTCCAGCTGAGGCGGGAGACCAAGGGTCCCTTTCCACGTGCCACAGGAATCCTGGGACTCCTATCAAGTTTCACGAGGAGTCAGGCATCGTCTACTTTGGAGGCACTGATCTCCGCGTACATCTGGAGTTTTCAAAGGATGTGAGGCCTCCGGTCGCCATGAGGTGGGGAACTAGGTCTTTCTCTGTGGTCTCCACAGGGGATTCAGACATCCTTTTATCTTGGGAGATGCAAGACGAGCCTGCATTCAAGTCACTGCAGGGATATCCGGCCTTATTTCGCGTCAGGGCATCGCAGTGTCCATTCCACTTGAGGCCGCAAAATCAGGGTCCCTCTCACATACCTAGAGCTGAGAGAAGCCTCCTCTTGAGGTGCTTGTGGTAAGGTGGTATTCCTCTGGAGTCGAAGCCAGCGACTAAGCTCTCACATCGAGTTGATTTTTGTTCCACGGAGCTCTTTCGTGTTGCTACAGTGACCTCAGTTTCCCTCTAGCCTTGAAACAGTGTTCTTGGGGTTTCTCTGGAGTGCCGTCAAGGAAATCAAGGCTCCTTTCATGTGTGATGTGCAACAGGGAATTGCTCTGCACGCAGTGCACGGTATCGGGCCTCATTTTTTGGCGAGGGGGATGTCTCATGGTTTTTCTCGAGTTGCTGTGTGAACCTGGGGTATATTCTCGAGTTACGACGGGGATGGCCCTTCCAACCACGTGTTTGTTCAGCGACGTCAGGACTCCTGCCTAGTTGCGAGGGACAACTCGGGATTCTCCTCGAGGCTTGGCAGGGCAATTGGGATGCCTCTCCCGGTGAGGCGGGAGACCAAGGGTCCCTTTCCACGTGCCACAGGAATCCTGGGACTCCTATCAAGTTTCACGGGGAGTCAGGCATCGTCTCCTTTGGAGGCACTGATCTCCGCTTACCTCTGGAGTTTTCAAAGGATGTGAGGCCTCCGGTCGCGATGAGGTGGGGAACTAGGTCTTTCTCTGTGGTCTCCACAGGGGATTCAGACATCCTTTCGTCTTAGGAGATGCAAGACGAGCCTGCATTCAAGTCACTGCAGGGATATCCGGCCTTATTTCGAGTCAGGGCTTCGCGGTGTACATTCCACTTGAGGCCGCAAATCAGGGTCCCTCTCACATACCTAGAGCTGAGAGAAGCCTCCTCTTGAGGTGCTTCTGGTAAGGTGATATTCTTCTGGAGTCGAAGCCAGGGACTAACTTCTCATCTCGAGTTGATTTTTGGTCCACGGAGCTCTTTCGTGTGTCTACAGTGACCTCAGGATCCCTCTAGCCTTGAAACAGTGTTCTTGGGGTTTTTCTGGAGTGCCATCAAGGAAATCAAGGCTCCTTTCATGTGTGATGTGCAACACGGAATTGCTCTGCATGCAGTGCAGGGGAATCGGGCCTCATCTCGCGGCGAGGGGGAAGTCTCATGGTTTTTCTCGAGTTGCGGTGGGAACCTGGGGTATATTCTCGAGTTACGACGGGGATGGCTCTTCCACACACGTGTTTGTTCAGCGACGTCAGGACTCCTGCCTAGTTGCGAGGGACAACTCGGGATTCTCCTCGAGACTTGGCAGGGCAATTGGGACGCCTCTCCAGCTGAGGCGGGAGACCAAGGGTCCCTTTCCACGTGCCACAGGAATCCTGGGACTCCTATCAAGTTTCACGAGGAGTCAGGCATCGTCTCCTTTGGAGGCACTGATCTCCGTGTACCTCTGGAATTTTCAAAGGATGTGAGGCCTCCGGTCGCGATGAGGTGGGGACCTAGGTCTTTCTCTGTGGTCTCCACAGGGGATTCAGACATCCTTTCATCTTGGGAGATGCAAGACGAGCCTGCATTCAAGTCACTGCAGGGATATCCGGCCTTATATCGAGTCAGGGCATCGCGGTGTCCATTCCCCTTGAGGCCGCAAAATCAGGGTCCCTCTCACATACCTAGAGCTGAGAGAAGCCTCCTCTTGAGGTGCTTGTGGTAAGGTGGTATTCCTCTGGAGTCGAAGCCAGGGACTAACCTCTCATCTCGAGTTGATTCTTGGTCCACGGAGCTCTTTCGTGTTGCTACAGTGACCTCAGGATCCCTCTAGCCTTGAAACAGTGTTCTAGGGGTTTCTCTAGAGTGCCATCAAGGAAATCAAGGCTCCTTTCATTTGTAATGTGCAACAGGGAATTGCTCTGCACGCAGTGCACGGTATCGGGCCTCATTTTTCGGCGAGGGGGATGTCTCATGGTTTTTCTCGAGTTGCTGTGTGAACCTGGGGTATATTCTCGAGTTCCGACGGAGATGGCCCGTCCAACCACGTGTTTGTTCAGCCACGTCAGGACTCCTGCCTAGTTGCGAGGGACAACTCGGGATTCTCCTGGGGGCTTGACAGGGCAATTGGGACGCCTCTCCAGCTGAGGCGGTAGACCAAGGGTCCCTTTACATGTGCCACAGATATCTGGGACTCCTATCAAGTTTCACGAGGAGTCAGGCATCGTCTCCTTTGGAGGCACTGATCTCCGCGTACCTCTGGAGTTTTCAAAGGATGTGAGGCCTCCGGTCGCGATGAGGTGGGGAAGTAGGTTTCCTTGTTTTCTCCACAGTGGATTCAGACATCCTTTCGTCTTGGGAGATGCAAGACGAGCCTGCATTCAAGTCACTGCAGGGATATTCGGACTTATTTCAAGTCAGGGCATCGCGGTCTCCATTCCACTTGAGGCCGCAAACTCAGGGTCCCTCTCACATACCTAGAGCTGAGAGAAGCCTCCTCTTGAGGTGATTGTGGTAAGCTGGTATTCCTCTGGAGTCGAAGCCAGGGACTAACCTCTCATCTCGAGTTGAATTTTGGTCCACGGAGCTCTTTCTTGTTGCTCCAGTGACCTCAGGATCCCTCTAGCCCTGAAACAGTGTTCTTGGGGTTTCTTTGGAGTGCCATCAAGGAAATCAAGGCTCCTTTCATGTGTGATGTGCAACACAGAATTGCTCTGCACGCAGTCCAGGGGATCGGGCCTCATCTCGCGGCGAGGGGGAAGTCTCATGGTTTTTCTCGAGTTGCGGCGGGAACCTGGGGTATATTCTCGAGTTACGACGGGGATGGCCCTTCCACCCACGTGTTTGTTCAGTGACGTCAGGACTCCTGCCTAGTTGCGAGGGACAACTCGGGATTCTCCTCGAGGCTTGGCAGGGCAATTGGGACGCCTCTCCAGCTGAGGGGGGAGACCAAGTGTCCCTTTCCACGTGACACAGGAATCCTGGGACTCCTATCAAGTTTCACGAGGAGTCAGGCATCGTCTCCTTTGGAGGCACTGATCTCCGCGTACCTCTGGAGTTTTCAAAGGATGTGAGGCCTCCGGTCGCGATGAAGTGGGGAACTATGTTTTTCTCTGTGGTCTCCACAGGGGATTCAGACATCCTTTCGTCTTGGGAGATGCAAAACGAGCCTGCATTTAAGTCACTGCAGGGATATCCGGCCTTATTTCGAGTCAGGGCATCGCGATGTCCATTCCACTTGAGGTCGCAAACTCAGGGTCCCTCTCACATACCGAGAGCTGAGAGAAGCCTCCTCTTGAGGTGCTTGTGGTAAGGTGGTATTCCTCTGGAGTCGAAGCCAGGGACTAAACTCTCATCTCGAGTTGACTTTTGGTCCACGGAGCTCTTTCGTGTTGCTACAGTGACCTCAGGATCCCTCTAGCCTTGAAACAGTGTTCTTGGGTTTTCTCTGGAGTGCCATCAAGGAAATCAAGGCTCCTTTCATGTGTGATGTGCAACACGGAATTGCTCTGCACGCAGTGCAGGGGAATCGGGCCTCATCTCGCGGCGAGGGGGAAGTCTCATGGTTTTTCTAGAGTTGCGGCGGGAACCTGGGGTATATTCTCGAGTTACGACGGGGATGGCCCTTCCACCCACGTGTTTGTTCAGCCACGTCAGGACTCCTGCCTAGTTGCGAGGGACAACTTGGGATTCTCCTCGAGGCTTGGCAGGGCAATTGGGACGCCTCTCCAGGTGAGGCGGGAGACCAAGTGTCCCTTTCCCCGTGCCACAGGAATCCTGGGACTCCTATCAAGTTTCACGTGGAGTCAGGCATCGTCTCCTTTGGAGGCACTGATCTCTGCGTACCTCTTGAGTTTTCAAAGAATGTGAGGCCTCCAGTCGCGATGAGGTGGGGAACTAGGTCTTTTTCTGCGGTCTCCACAGGGGAGTCAGACATCCTTTCGTCTTGGGAGATGCAAGACGAGCCTGCATTCAAGTCACTGCAGGGATATCCGGCCTTATTTCGAGTCAGGGCATCGCGGTGTCCATTCCACTTGAGGCTGCAAATCAGGGTTCCTCTCACATACCTAGAGCTGAGAGAAGCCTCCTCTTGAGGTGCTTGTGGTAAGGTGATATTCCTCTGGAGTCGAAGCCAGGGACTAACCTCTCATCTCGAGTTGATTTTTAGTCCACGGAGCTCTTTCATGTTGCTACAGTGACCTCAGGATCCCTCTAGCCTTGAAACAGTGTTCTTGGGGTTTTTCTGGAGTGCCATCAAGGAAATCAAGGCTCCTTTCATGTGTGATGTGCAACACGGAATTGCTCTGCACGCAGTGCTGGGGAATCGGGCCTCATCTCGCGGCGAGGGGGAAGTCTCATGGTTTTTCTCGAGTTGCGGCGGGAACCTGGGGTATATTCTCGAGTTACGACGGGGATGGCTCTTCCACACACGTGTTTGTTCAGGGACGACAGGACTCCTGCATAGTTGCGAGGGACAACTCGGGATTCTCCTCGAGGCTTGGCAGGGCAATTGGGACTCCTCTCAATCTGAGGCGGGAGACCAAGGGTCCCTTTCCACGTGCCACAGGAATCCTGGGACTCCTATCAAGTTTAACGAGGAGTCAGGCATCGTCTCCTTTGGAGGCACTGATCTCCTTGTAAATCTGGAGTTTTCAAAGGATGTGAGTCCTTCGGTCGCGATGAGGTGGGGAACTAGGTCTTTCTCTGTGGTCTCCACAGGTGTTTCAGATATCCTTTCGTTTGGGAGATGCAAGACCAGCCTGCATTCAAGTCACTGCAGGGATATCCGGCCTTATTTCGAGTCAGGGCATCGCGGTGTCCATTCCACTTGAGGCCGCAAACTCAGGGTCCCTCTCACATACCTAGAGGTGAGAGAAGCCTCCTCTTGAGGTGCTTGTGGTAAGGTGGTATTCCTCTGGAGTCGAAGCCAGGGACTAACCTCTCATCTCGAGTTGATTTTTGGTCCACGGAGCTCTTTCGTGTTGCTACAGTGACCTCAGGATCCCTCTAGCCTTGAAACAGTGTTCTTGGGGTTTCTCTGGAGTGCCATCAAGGAAATCAAGGCTCCTTTCATGTGTGATGTGCAACACGGAATTGCTCTGCACGCAGTGCAGGGGAATCGGGCCTCATCTCGCGGCGAGGGGTAAGTCTCATGGTTTTTCTCGAGTTGCGGCGGGAACCTGGGGTATATTCTCGAGTTACGACGCGGATGGCCCTTCCACACACGTGTTAGTTCAGCGACGTCAGGACTCCTGCCTAGTTGCGAGGGACAACTCGGGATTCTCCTCGAGGCTTAGCAGGGCAATTGGGACGCCTCTCCCGGTGAGGCGGGAGACCAAGGGTCCCTTTCCACGTGCCACAGGAATCCTGGGACTCCTATCAAGTTTCACGAGGAGTCAGGCATCGTCTCCTTTGGAGGCATTGATCTCTGCGTACCTCTAGAGTTTTCAAGGGATGTGAGGCCTCCGGTCGCGATAAGGTGGGGAACTAGGTCTTTCTCTGTGGTCTCCACAGGGGATTCAGACATCCTTTCGTCTTGGGAGATGCAAGACAAGCCTGTATTCACGTCACTGCAGGGATATCCGGCCTTATTTCGCGTCAGGGCATCGCGGTGTCCGTTCCACGTGAGGCCGCAAACTCAGGGTCCCTCTCACATACCTAGAGCTGAGAGAAGCCTCCTCTTGAGGTGCTTGTGGTAAGGTGGTATTCCTCTGGAGGCGAAGCCAGCGACTAAGCTCTCATCTCGAGTTGATTTTTGGTCCACGGAGCTCTTTCGTGTTGCTACAGTGACCTCAGGATCCCTCTAGCCTTGAAGCAGTGTTCTTGGGGTTTCACTGGAGTGCCGTCAACGAAATCAAGGCTCCTTTCATGTGTGATGTGCAACACGGAATTGCTCTGCACGCAGTGCAGGGGAATCGGGCCTCATCTCGCGGCGAGGGGGAAGTCTCATGGTTTTTCTCGAGTTGCGGCGGGAACCTGGGGTATATTCTCGAGTTACGACGGGGATGGCCCTTCCACACACGTGTTTCGTCAGCGACGTCAGGTCTCCTGCCTAGTTGCGAGGGACAACTCGGGATTCTCCTCGAGGTTTGGCAGGGCAATTGGGACGCCTCTCCAGCTGAGGCGGGAGACCAAGTGTCCCTTTCCATGTACCACAGGAATCCTGGGACTCCTATCAAGTTTCACGAGGAGTCAGGCATCGTCTCCTTTGGAGGCACTGATCTCCGCTTACCTCTGGAGTTTTCAAAGGATGTGAGGCCTCCGGTCGCCATGAGGTTGGAAACTAGGTCTTTCTCTGTGGTCTCCACAGGGGATTCAGACATTCTCTTATCTTGGGAGATGCAAGACGAGCCTGCATTCAAGTCACTGCTGGGACATCCGGCCTTATTTCGCGTCAGGGCATCGCAGTGTCCATTCCACTTGAGACAGCAAAATCAGGATCCCTCTCACATACCTAGAGCTGAGAGAAGCCTCCTCTTGAGGTGCTTGTGGTAAGGTGGTATTCCTCTGGAGTCGAAGCCAGGGACTAACCCCTTATCTCGAGTTGATTTTTGGTCCACGGAGCTCTTTCGTGTTGCTACAGTGACCTCAGGATTCCTCTAGCCTTGAAACAGTGTTCTTGGGGATTCTCTGGAGTGCCATCAAGGAAATCATGGCTCCTTTCATGTTTGATGTGCAACACGGAATTGCTCTGCATGCAGTGCAGGGGAATCGTGCCTCATCTCACGGCGAGGGGGAAGTCTCATGGTTTTTCTCGAGTTGCGGCGGGAACCTGGGGTATATTCTCGAGTTACGACGGGGATGGCCCTTCCACCCACATGTTTGTTCAGCGACGTCAGGACTCCTGCCTAGTTGTGAGAGACAACTCAGGATTCTCCTCGAGGCTTGGCAGGGCAATTGGGACGCCTCTCCAGCTGAGGCGGGAGACCAAGTGTCCCTTTCCACGTGCCACAGGAATCCTGGGACTCCTATCAAGTTTCACGAGGAGTCAGGCATCGTCTCCTTTGGAGGCACTGATCTCCACGTACCTCTGGAGTTTTTAAAGGATGTGAGGCCTCCGGTCGCGATGAGGTGGGGAAGTAGGTCTTTCTCTGTGGTCTCCACAGGGGATTCAGACATCCTTTCGTCTTGGGAGATGCAAGACGAGCCTGCATTCAAGTCACTGCAGGGATATCCGGCCTTATTTCGAGTCAGGGCATCGCGGTGTCCATTCCACTTGAGGCCGCAAACTCAGGGTCCCTCTCACATAGCTAGAGCTGAGAGAAGCCTCCTCTTGAGGTGCTTGTGGTAAGGTGGTATTCCTCTGGAGTCGAAGCCAGGGACTAACCTCTCATCTCGAGTTGATTTTTGGTCCACGGAGCTCTTTCGTGTTGCTACAGTGACTTCAGGATCCCTCCAGCCTTGAAACAGTGTTCTTGGGGTTTCTCTGGAGTGCCATCAAGGAAATCAAGGCTCCTTTCATGTGTGATGTGCAACACGGAATTGCTCTGCATGCAGTGCAGGGGAATCGGGCCTCATCTCGCGGCGAGGGGTAAGTCTCATGGTTTTTCTCGAGTTGCGGCGGGAACCTGGGGTATATTCTCGAGTTACGATGCGGATGGCCCTTCCACACACGTGTTAGTTCAGCGACGTCAGGACTCCTGCCTAGTTGCGAGGGACAACTCGGGATTCTCCTCGAGGCTTAGCAGGGCAATTGGGACGCCTCTCCCGGTGAGGCGGGAGACCAAGGGTCCCTTTCCACGTGCCACAGGAATCCTGGGACTCCTATCAAGTTTCACGAGGAGTCAGGCATCGTCTCCTTTGGAGGCATTGATCTCTGCGTACCTCTAGAGTTTTCAAGGGATGTGAGGCCTCCGGTCGCGATGAGGTGGGGAACTAGGTCTTTCTCTGTGGTCTCCACAGGGGATTCAGACATCCTTTCGTCTTGGGAGATGCAAGACAAGCCTGTATTCACGTCACTGCAGGGATATCCGGCCTTATTTCGCGTCAGGGCATCGCGGTGTCCGTTCCACGTGAGGCCGCAAACTCAGGTCCCTCTCACATACCTAGAGCTGAGAGAAGCCTCCTCTTGAGGTGCTTGTGGTAAGGTGGTATTCCTCTGGAGGCGAAGCCAGCGACTAAGCTCTCATCTCGAGTTGATTTTTGGTCCACGGAGCTCTTTCGTGTTGCTACAGTGACCTCAGGATCCCTCTAGCCTTGAAGCAGTGTTCTTGGGGTTTCACTGGAGTGCCGTCAACGAAATCAAGGCTCCTTTCATGTGTGATGTGCAACACGGAATTGCTCTGCACGCAGTGCAGGGGAATCGGGCCTCATCTCGCGGCGAGGGGGAAGTCTCATGGTTTTTCTCGAGTTGCGGCGGGAACCTGGGGTATATTCTCGAGTTACGACGGGGATGGCCCTTCCACACACGTGTTTCGTCAGCGACGTCAGGTCTCCTGCCTAGTTGCGAGGGACAACTCGGGATTCTCCTCGAGGTTTGGCAGGGCAATTGGGACGCCTCTCCAGCTGAGGCGGGAGACCAAGTGTCCCTTTCCATGTACCACAGGAATCCTGGGACTCCTATCAAGTTTCACGAGGAGTCAGGCATCGTCTCCTTTGGAGGCACTGATCTCCGCTTACCTCTGGAGTTTTCAAAGGATGTGAGGCCTCCGGTCGCCATGAGGTTGGGAACTAGGTCTTTCTCTGTGGTCTCCACAGGGGATTCAGACATTCTCTTATCTTGGGAGATGCAAGACGAGCCTGCATTCAAGTCACTGCAGGGATATCCGGCCTTATTTCGCGTCAGGGCATCGCAGTGTCCATTCCACTTGAGACAGCAAAATCAGGATCCCTCACACATACCTAGAGCTGAGAGAAGCCTCCTCTTGAGGTGCTTGTGGTAAGGTGGTATTCCTCTGGAGTCGAAGCCAGGGACTAACCCCTTATCTCGAGTTGATTTTTGGTCCACGGAGCTCTTTCGTGTTGCTACAGTGACCTCAGGATCCCTCTAGCCTTGAAACAGTGTTCTTGGGGATTCTCTGGAGTGCCATCAAGGAAATCAAGGCTCCTTTCATGTTTGATGTGCAACACGGAATTGCTCTGCATGCAGTGCAGGGGAATCGTGCCTCATCTCACGGCGAGGGGGAAGTCTCATGGTTTTTCTCGTGTTGCGGCGGGAACCTGGGGTATATTCTCGAGTTACGACGGGGATGGCCCTTCCACCCACATGTTTGTTCAGCGACGTCAGGACTCCTGCCTAGTTGTGAGAGACAACTCAGGATTCTCCTCGAGGCTTGGCAGGGCAATTGGGACGCCTCTCCAGCTGAGGCGGGAGACCAAGTGTCCCTTTCCACGTGCCACAGGAATCCTGGGACTCCTATCAAGTTTCACGAGGAGTCAGGCATCGTCTCCTTTGGAGGCACTGATCTCCACGTACCTCTGGAGTTTTTAAAGGATGTGAGGCCTCCGGTCGCGATGAGGTGGGGAAGTAGGTCTTTCTCTGTGGTCTCCACAGGGGATTCAGACATCCTTTCGTCTTGGGAGATGCAAGACGAGCCTGCATTCAAGTCACTGCAGGGATATCCGGCCTTATTTCGAGTCAGGGCATCGCGGTGTCCATTCCACTTGAGGCCGCAAACTCAGGGTCCCTCTCACATAGCTAGAGCTGAGAGAAGCCTCCTCTTGAGGTGCTTGTGGTAAGGTGGTATTCCTCTGGAGTCGAAGCCAGGGACTAACCTCTCATCTCGAGTTGATTTTTGGTCCACGGAGCTCTTTCGTGTTGCTACAGTGACCTCAGGATCCCTCTAGCCTTGAAACAGTGTTCTTGGGGTTTCTCTGGAGTGCCATCAAGGAAATCAAGGCTCCTTTCATGTGTGATGTGCAACACGGAATTGCTCTGCACGCAGTGCAGGGGAATCGGGCCTCATCTCGCGGCGAGGGGTAAGTCTCATGGTTTTTCTCGAGTTGCGGCGGGAACCTGGGGTATATTCTCGAGTTACGATGCGGATGGCCCTTCCACACACGTGTTAGTTCAGCGACATCAGGACTCCTGCCTAGTTGCGAGGGACAACTCGGAATTCTCCTCGAGGCTTAGCAGGGCAATTGGGACGCCTCTCCCGGTGAGGCGGGAGACCAAGGGTCCCTTTCCACGTGCCACAGGAATCCTGGGACTCCTATCAAGTTTCACGAGGAGTCAGGCATCGTCTCCTTTGGAGGCATTGATCTCTGCGTACCTCTAGAGTTTTCAAGGGATGTGAGGCCTCCGGTCGCGATGAGGTGGGGAACTAGGTCTTTCTCTGTGGTCTCCACAGGGGATTCAGACATCCTTTCATCTTGGGAGATGAAAGACGAGCCTGTATTCACGTCACTGCAGGGATATCCGGCCTTATTTCGCGTCAGGGCATCGCGGTGTCCGTTCCACGTGAGGCCGCAAACTCAGGTCCCTCTCACATACCTAGAGCTGAGAGAAGCCTCCTCTTGAGGTGCTTGTGGTAAGGTGGTATTCCTCTGGAGGCGAAGCCAGCGACTAAGCTCTCATCTCGAGTTGATTTTTGGTCCACGGAGCTCTTTCATGTTGCTACAGTGACCTCAGGATCCCTCTAGCCTTGAAGCAGTGTTCTTGGGGTTTCACTGGAGTGCCGTCAACGAAATCAAGGCTCCTTTCATGTGTGATGTGCAACACGGAATTGCTCTGCACGCAGTGCAGGGGAATCGGGCCTCATCTCGCGGCGAGGGGGAAGTCTCATGGTTTTTCTCGAGTTGCGGCGGGAACCTGGGGTATATTCTCGAGTTACGACGGGGATGGCCCTTCCACACACGTGTTTCGTCAGCGACGTCAGGTCTCCTGCCTAGTTGCGAGGGACAACTCGGGATTCTCCTCGAGGTTTGGCAGGGCAATTGGGACGCCTCTCCAGCTGAGGCGGGAGACCAAGTGTCCCTTTCCATGTACCACAGGAATCCTGGGACTCCTATCAAGTTTCACGAGGAGTCAGGCATCGTCTCCTTTGGAGGCACTGATCTCCGCTTACCTCTGGAGTTTTCAAAGGATGTGAGGCCTCCGGTCGCCATGAGGTTGGGAACTAGGTCTTTCTCTGTGGTCTCCACAGGGGATTCAGACATTCTCTTATCTTGGGAGATGCAAGACGAGCCTGCATTCAAGTCACTGCAGGGATATCCGGCCTTATTTCGCGTCAGGGCATCGCAGTGTCCATTCCACTTGAGACAGCAAAATCAGGATCCCTCACACATACCTAGAGCTGAGAGAAGCCTCCTCTTGAGGTGCTTGTGGTAAGGTGGTATTCCTCTGGAGTCGAAGCCAGGGACTAACCCCTTATCTCGAATTGATTTTTGGTCCACGGAGCTCTTTCATGTTGCTACAGTGACCTCAGGATTCCTCTAGCCTTGAAACAGTGTTCTTGGGGATTCTCTGGAGTGCCATCAAGGAAATAAAGGCTCCTTTCATGTTTGATGTGCAACACGGAATTGCTCTGCATGCAGTGCAGGGGAATCGTGCCTCATCTCACGGCGAGGGGGAAGTCTCATGGTTTTTCTCGAGTTGCGGCGGGAACCTGGGGTATATTCTCGAGTTACGACGGGGATGGCCCTTCCACCCACATGTTTGTTCAGCGACGTCAGGACTCCTGCCTAGTTGTGAGAGACAACTCAGGATTCTCCTCGAGGCTTGGCAGGGCAATTGGGACGCCTCTCCAGCTGAGGCGGGAGACCAAGGGTCCCTTTCCACGTGCCACAGGAATCCTGGGACTCCTATCAAGTTTCACGAGGAGTCAGGCATCGTCTCCTTTGGAGGCACTGATCTCCACGTACCTCTGGAGTTTTTAAAGGATGTGAGGCCTCCGGTCGCGATGAGGTGGGGAAGTAGGTCTTTCTCTGTGGTCTCCACAGGGGATTCAGACATCCTTTCGTCTTGGGAGATGCAAGACGAGCCTGCATTCAAGTCACTGCAGGGATATCCGGCCTTATTTCGAGTCAGGGCATCGCGGTGTCCATTCCACTTGAGGCCGCAAACTCAGGGTCCCTCTCACATAGCTAGAGCTGAGAGAAGCCTCCTCTTGAGGTGCTTGTGGTAAGGTGGTATTCCTCTGGAGTCGAAGCCAGGGACTAACCTCTCATCTCGAGTTGATTTTTGGTCCACGGAGCTCTTTCGTGTTGCTACAGTGACCTCAGGTTCCCTCTAGCCTTGAAACAGTGTTCTTGGGTTTTCTCTGGAGTGCCATCAAGGAAATCAAGGCTCCTTTCATGTGTGATGTGCAACACGGAATTGCTCTGCATGCAGTGCAGGGGAATCGGGCCTCATCTCGCGGCGAGGGGGAAGTCTCATGGTTTTTCTCGAGTTGCGGCGGGAACCTGGGGTATATTCTCGAGTTACGACGGGGATGGCCCTTCCACACACGTGTTTCTTCAGCGACGTCAGGACTCCTGCCTAGTTGCGAGGGACAACTCGGGATTCTCCTCGAGGCTTGGCAGGGCAATTGGGACGCCTCTCCAGCTGAGGCGGGAGACCAAGGGTCCCTTTCCACGTGCCACAGGAATCCTGGGACTCCTATCAAGTTTCACGAGGAGTCAGGCATCGTCTCCTTTTTAGGCACTGATCTCCGCGTACCTCTGGAATTTTCAACGGATGTGAGGCCTCCGGTCGCGATGAGGTGGGGAACTAGGTCTTTCTCTGTTGTCTCCACAGGGGAATCAGACATCCTTTCGTCTTGGGAGATGCAAGACGAGCCTGCATTCAAGTCACCGCAGGGATATCCGGCCTTATTTCGCGTCAGGGCATCGCGGTGTCCATTCCACTTGAGGCCGCAAACTCAGGATCCCTCTCACATACCGAGAGCTGAGAGAAGCCTCCTCTTGAGGTGCTTGTGGTAAGGTGGTATTCCTCTGGAGTCGAAGTCAGGAACTAACCTCTCACATCGAGTTGATTTTTGTTCCACGGAGCTCTTTCTTGTTGCTACAGTGACCTCAGGATCCCTCTAGCCTTGAAACAGTGTTCTTGGGGTTTCTCTGGAGTGCCGTCAAGGAAATCAAGGCTCCTTTCATGTGTGATGTGCAACACGGAATTGCTCTGCACGCCGTGCAGGGGAATCGGGCCTCATCTCGCGGCGAGGGGGAAGTCTCATGGTTTTTCTCGAGTTGCGGCGGGAACCTGGGGTATATTCTCGAGTTACGACGGGGATGGCCCTTCCACCCACGTGTTTCTTCAGCGACGTCAGGACTCCTGCCTAGTTGCGAGGTACAACTCGGGATTCTCCTCGAGGCTTGGCAGGGCAATTGGAACGCCTCTCCAGCTGAGGCGGGAGACCAAGGGTCCCTTTCCACGTGCCACAGGAATCCTGGGACTCCTATCAAGTTTCACGAGGAGTCAGGCATCGTCTCCTTTGGAGGCACTGATCTCCGCGTACCTCTGGAGTTTTCAAAGGATGTGAGGCCTCCGGTCGCCATGAGGTGGGGAACTAGTTCTTTCTCTGTGGTATCCACAGGGGATTCAGACATCCTTTCATCTTGGGAGATGCAAGACAAGCCTGCATTCAAGTCACTGCAGGGATATCCGGCCTTATATCGAGTCAGGGCATCGCGGTCTCCATTCCACTTGAGGCCGCAAAATCAGGGACCCTCTCACATAGCTAGAGCTGAGAGAAGCCTCCTCTTGAGGTGCTTGTGGTAAGGTGGTATTCCTCTGGAGTCGAAGCCAGGGACGAACCTCTCGTCTCGAGTTGATTTTTGGTCCACGGAGCTCTTTCGTGTTGCTACAGTGACTCAGGATCCCTCTCGCTTTGAAATAGTGTTCTTGGGGTTTCTCTGGAGTGCCATCAAGGAAATCAAGGCTCCTTTCATGTGTGATGTGCAACACGGAATTGCTCTGCACGCAGTGCAGGGGAATCGGGCCTCATCTCTCGGCGAGGGGGAAGTCTCATGGTTTTTCTCGAGTTGTGGCGGGAACCTGGGGAATATTCTCGAGTTACGACGGGGATGGCCCTTCCACACACGTGTTTGTTCAGCGACGTCAGGACTCCTGCCTAGTTGCGAGGGACAACTCGGGATTCTCCTCGAGGCTTGGCAGGGCAATTGGGACGCCTCTCCAGCTGAGGCGGGAGACCAAGTGTCCGTTTCCACGTGCCAAAGGAATCCTGGGAATCCTATCAAGTTTAACGTGGAGTCAGGCATTGTCCCGTTTGGAGGCACTGATTTCCGCGTACCTCTGGAGTTTTCAAAGGATTTGAGGCCTCCGGTCACGATGAGGTGGGGAACTAGGTCTTTCTCTGTGGTCTTCACACGGGATTCAGAGATCCTTTCATCTTGGGAGATGCAAGACGAGCCTGCATTCAAGTCACTGCAGGGATATCCGGCCTTATTTCGAGTCAGGGCATCGCGGTGTCCATTCCACTTGAGGCCGCAAACTCAGGGTCCCTCTCACATAGCTAGAGCTGAGAGAAGCCTCCTCTTGAGGTGCTTGTGGTAAGGTGGTATTCCTCTGGAGTCGAAGCCAGGGACTAACCTCTCATCTTGAGTTGATTTTTGGTCCACGGAGCTTTTTCGTGTTGCTACAGTGACCTCAGGATCCCTCTATCCTTGAAACAATGTTCTTGGGTTTTCTCTGGAGTGCCATCAAGGAAATCAAGGCTCCTTTCATGTGTGATGTGCAACACGGAATTGTTCTGCATGCAGTGCAGGGGAATCGGGCCTCATCTCGCGGCGAGGGGGAAGTCTCATGGTTTTTCTCGAGTTTCGGCGGGAACCTGGGGAATATTCTCGAGTTACGAGGGGATGGCCCTTCCACACACGTGTTTGTTCAGCGACGTCAGCACTCCTGCCTAGTTGCGAGGGACAACTCGGGATTCTCCTCGAGGCTTGGCAGGGCAATTGGGACGCCTCTCCAGCTGAGGCGGGAGACCAAGGGTCCCTTTCCACGTGCCACAGGAATCCTGGGACTCCTATCAAGTTTCACGAGGAGTCAGGCATCGTCTTCTTTGGAGGCACTGATCTCCGCGTACCTCTGGAGTTTTCAAAGGATGTGAGGCCTCCGGTCGCATGAGGTAGGGAACTAGGTCTTTCTCTGTGGTCTCCACAGGAGATTCAGACATCCTTTCGTCTTGGGAGATGCAAGACGAGCCTGCATTCAAGTCACTGCAGGGATATCCGGCCTTATATCGAGTCAGGGCATCGCGGTGTCCATTCCCCTTGAGGCCGCAAAATCAGGGTCCCTCTCACATACCTAGAGGTGAGAGAAGCCTCCTCTTGAGGTGCTTGTGGTAAGGTGGTATTCCTCTGGAGTCGAAGCCAGGGACTAACCTCTCATCTCGAGTTGATTCTTGGTCCACGGAGCTCTTTCCTGTTGCTACAGTGACCTCAGGATCCCTCTAGCCTTGAAACAGTGTTCTTGGGGTTTCTCTAGAGTGCCATCAAGGAAATCAAGGCTCCTTTCATGTGTAATGTGCAACAGGGAATTGCTCTGCACGCAGTGCACGGTATCGGGCCTCATTTTTCGGCGAGGGGGATGTCTCATGGTTTTTCTCGAGTTGCTGTGTGAACCTGGGGTATATTCTCGAGTTCCGACGGGGATGGCCCTTCCACCCACGTGTTTGTTCAGCCACGTCAGGACTCCTGCCTAGTGTGAGGGACAACTCGGGATTCTCCTCGAGGCTTGGCAGGGCAATTGGGATGCCTCTCCAGCTGAGACGGGAGACCAAGGGTCCCTTTCCACGTGCCACAGGAATCCTGGGACTCCTATTAAGTTTCACGAGGAGTCAGGCATCGTCTCCTTTGGAGGCACTGATCTCCGCGTACCTCTGGAGTTTTCAAAGGATGTCAGGCCTCCGGTCGCGATGAGGTGGGGAACTAGGTATTTCTCTGTGGCCTCCACAGGGGTTTCAGATATCCTTTCGTTTGGGAAATGCAAGACGAGCCTGCATTCAAGTCACTGCAGGGATATCCGTCCTTATTTCGAGTCAGGGCATCGCGGTCTCCATTCCACTTGAGGCCGCAAACTCAGGGTCCCTGTCACATATCTAGAGCTGAGAGAAGCCTCCTCTTGAGGTGCTTCTGGTAAGGTGATATTCTTCTGGAGTCGAAGCCAGGGACTAACTTCTCATCTCGAGTTGATTTTGGGTCCACGGAGCTCTTTCGTGTGTCTACAGTGACCTCAGGATCCCTCTAGCCTTGAAACAGTGGTCTTGGGGTTTTTCTGGAGTGCCATCAAGGAAATCAAGGCTCCTTTCATGTGTGATGTGCAACACGGAATTGCTCTGCTCGCAGTGCAGGGGAATCGGGCCTCATCTCGCGGCGAGGGGGAAGTCTCATGGTTTTTCTCGAGTTGCGGCGGGAACCTGGGGTATATTCTCGAGTTACGACGGGGATGGCTCTTCCACACACGTGTTTGTTCAGCGACGTCAGGACTCCTGCCTAGTTGCGAGGGACAACTCGGGATTCTCCTCGAGGCTTGGCAGGGCAATTGGGACTCCTCTCAATCTGAGGCGGGAGACCAAGGGTCCCTTTCCACGTGCCACAGGAATCCTGGGACTCCTATCAAGTTTCACGAGGAGTCAGGCATCGTCTCCTTTGGAGGCACTGATCTCCGCGTACCTCTGGAGTTTTCAAATGATGTGAGGCCTCCGGTCGCGATGAGGTGGGGACCTAGGTCTTTCTCTGTCGTCTCCACAGGGGATTCAGACATTCTCTTATCTTGGGAGATGCAAGACGAGCCTGCATTCAAGTCACTGCAGGGATATCCGGCCTTATATCGAGTCAGGGCATCGCGGTGTCCATTCCACTTGAGGTCGCAAACTCAGGGTCCCTCTCACATACCGAGAGCTGAGAGAAGCCTCCTCTTGAGGGGCTTGTGGTAAGGTGGTATTCCTCTGGAGTCGAAGCCAGGGACTAACCCCTCATCTCGAGTTGATTTTTGGTCCACGGAGCTCTTTCTTGTTGCTAGAGTGACCTCAGGATTCCTCTAGCCTTGAAACAGTGTTCTTGGGGATTCTCTGGAGTGCCATCAAGGAAATAAAGGCTACTTTCATGTTTGATGTGCAACACGGAATTGCTCTGCATGCAGTGCAGGGGAATCGTGCCTCATCTCACGGCGAGGGGGAAGTCTCATGGTTTTTCTCGAGTTGCGGCGGGAACCTGGGGTATATTCTCGAGTTACGACGGGGATGGCCCTTCCACCCACATGTTTGTTCAGCGACGTCAGGACTCCTGCCTAGTTGCGAGAGACAACTCAGGATTCTCCTCGAGGCTTGGCAGGGCAATTGGGACGCCTCTCCAGCTGAGGCGGGAGACCAAGTGTCCCTTTCCACGTGCCACAGGAATCCTGGGACTCCTATCAAGTTTCACGAGGAGTCAGGCATCGTCTCCTTTGGAGGCACTGATCTCCACGTACCTCTGGAGTTTTCAAAGGATGTGAGGCCTCCGGTCGCGATGAGGTGGGGAAGTAGGTCTTTCTCTGTGGTATCCACAGGGGATTCAGACATCCTTTCGTCTTGGGAGATGCAAGACGAGCCTGCATTCAAGTCACTGCAGGGATATCCGGCCTTATTTCGAGTCAGGGCATCGCGGTGTCCATTCCACTTGAGGCCGCAAACTCAGGGTCCCTCTCACATACCTAGAGCTGAGAGAAGCCTCCTCTTGAGGTGCTTGTGGTAAGGTGGTATTCCTCTGGAGTCGAAGCCAGGGACTAACCTCTCATCTCGAGTTGATTTTTGGTCCACGGAGCTCTTTCGTGTTGCTACAGTGACCTCAGGATCCCTCTAGCCTTGAAACAGTGTTCTTGGGTTTTCTCTGGAGTGCCATCAAGGAAATCAAGGCTCCTTTCATGTGTGATGTGGAACACGGAATTGCTCTGCACGCAGTGCAGGGGAATCGGGCCTCATCTCGCGGCGAGGGGGAAGTCTCATGCTTTTTCTCGAGTTGCGGCGGGAACCTGGGGTATATTCTCGAGTTACGACGGGGATGGCTCTTCCACACACGTGTTTGTTCAGGGACGTCAGGACTCCTGCCTAGTTGCGAGGGACAACTCGGGATTCTCCTCGAGGCTTGGCAGGGCAATTGGGACTCCTCTCAATCTGAGGCGGGAGACCAAGGGTCCCTTTCCACGTGCCACAGGAATCCTGGGTCTCCTATCAAGTTTAACGAGGAGTCAGGCATCGTCTCCTTTGGAGGCACTGATCTCCTTGTAAATCTGGAGTTTTCAAAGGATGTGAGGCCTTCGGTCGCGATGAGGTGGGGAACTAGGTCTTTCTCTGTGGTCTCCACAGGTGTTTCAGATATCCTTTCGTTTGGGAGATGCAAGACGAGCCTGCATTCAAGTCACTGCAGGGATATCCGGCCTTATTTCGAGTCAGGGCATCGCGGTGTCCATTCCACTTGAGGCCGCAAACTCAGGGTCCCTCTCACATACCTAGAGGTGAGAGAAGCCTCCTCTTGAGGTGCTTGTGGTAAGGTGGTATTCCTCTGGATTCGAAGCCAGGGACTAACCTCTCATCTCGAGTTGATTTTTGGTCCACGGAGCTCTTTCGTGTTGCTACAGTGACCTCAGGATCCCTCTAGCCTTGAAACAGTGTTCTTGGGGTTCTCTGGAGTGCCATCAAGGAAATCAAGGCTCCTTTCATGTGTGATGTGCAACACGGAATTGCTCTGCACGCAGTGCAGGGGAATCGGGCCTTATCTCGCGGCGAGGGGTAAGTCTCATGGTTTTTCTCGAGTTGCGGCGGGAACCTGGGGTATATTCTCGAGTTACGACGCGGATGGCCCTTCCACACACGTGTTAGTTCAGCGACGTCAGGACTCCTGCCTAGTTGCGAGGGACAACTCGGTATTCTCCCCGAGGCTTAGCAGGGCAATTGGGACGCCTCTCCCGGTGAGGCGGGAGACCAAGGGTCCCTTTCCACGTGCCACAGGAATCCTGGGACTCCTATCAAGTTTCACGAGGAGTCAGGCATCGTCTCCTTTGGAGGCATTGATCTCTGCGTACCTCTAGAGTTTTCAAGGAATGTGAGGCCTCCGGTCGCGATGAGGTGGAGAACTAGGTCTTTCTCTGTGGTCTCCACAGGGGATTCAGACATCCTTTCGTCTTGGGAGATACAAGACAAGCCTGTATTCACGTCACTGCAGGGATATCCGGCCTTATTTCGCGTCAGGGCATCGCGGTGTCCATTCCACTTGAGGCCGCAAACTCACGGTCCCTCTCACATACCTAGAGCTGAGAGAAGCCTCCTCTTGAGGTGCTTGTGGTAAGGTGGTATTCCTCTGGAGGCGAAGCCAGCGACTAAGCTCTCATCTCGAGTTGATTTTTGGTCCACGGAGCTCTTTCGTGTTGCTACAGTGACCTCAGGATCCCTCTAGCCTTGAAGCAGTGTTCTTGGGGTTTCACTGGAGTGCCGTCAACGAAATCAAGGCTCCATTCATGTGTGATGTGCAACACGGAATTGCTCTGCACGCAGTGCAGGGGAATCGGGCCTCATCTCGCGGAGAGGGGGAAGTCTCATTGTTTTTCTCGAGTTGCGGCGTGAACCTGGGGTATATTCTCGAGTTACGACGGGGATGGCCCTTCCACACACGTGTTTCGTCAGCGACGTCAGGACTCCTGCCTAGTTGCGAGGGACAACTCGGGATTCTCCTCGAGGTTTGGCAGGGCAATTGGGACGCCTCTCCAGCTGAGGCGGGAGACCAAGTGTCCCTTTCCATGTGCCACAGGAATCCTGGGACTCCTATCAAGTTTCACGAGGAGTCAGGCATCGTCTCCTTTGGAGGCACTGATCTCCGCTTACCTCTGGAGTTTTCAAAGGATGTGAGGCCTCCGGTCGCGATGAGGTGGGAAACTAGGTCTTTCTCTGTGGTCTCCACAGGGGATTCAGACATTCTCTTATCTTGGGAGATGCAAGACGAGCCTGCATTCAAGTCACTGCAGGGATATCCGGCCTTATTTCGCGTCAGGGCATCGCAGTGTCCATTCCACTTGAGGCCGCAAAATCAGGATCCCCCTCACATACCTAGAGCTGAGAGAAGCCTCCTCTTGAGGTGCTTGTGGTAAGGTGGTATTCCTCTGGAGTCGAAGCCAGGGACTAACCCCTCATCTCAAGTTGATTTTTGGTCCACGGAGCTCTTTCGTGTTGCTAGAGTGACCTCAGGATTCCTCTAGCCTTGAAACAGTGTTCTTGGGGATTCTCTGGAGTGCCATCAAGGAAATCAAGGCTACTTTCATGTTTGATGTGCAACACGGAATTGCTCTGCATGCAGTGCAGGGGAATCATGCCTCATCTCACGGCGAGGGGGAAGTCTCATGGTTTTTCTCGAGTTGCGGCTGGAACCTGGGGTATATTCTCGAGTTATGACGGGGATGGCCCTTCCACCCACATGTTTGTTCAGCGACGTCAGGACTCCTGCCTAGTTGCGAGAGACAACTCAGGATTCTCCTCGAGGCTTGGCAGGGCAATTGGGACGCCTCTCCAGCTGAGGCGGGAGACCAAGTGTCCCTTTCCACGTGCCACAGGAATCCTGGGACTCCTATCAAGTTTCACGAGGAGTCAGGCATCGTCTCCTTTGGAGGCACTGATCTCCACGTACCTCTAGAGTTTTTATAGGATGTGAGGCTTCCGGTCGCGATGAGGTGGGGAAGTAGGTCTTTCTCTGTGGTATCCACAGGGGATTCAGACATCCTTTCGTCTTGGGAGATGCAAGACGAGCCTGCATTCAAGTCACTGCAGGGATATCCGGCCTTATTTCGAGTCAGGGCATCGCGGTGTCCATTCCACTTGAGGCCGCAAACTCAGGGTCCCTCTCACATAGCTAGAGCTGAGAGAAGCCTCCTCTTGAGGTGCTTGTGGTAAGGTGGTATTCCTCTGGAGTCGAAGCCAGGGACTAACCTCTCATCTCGAGTTGATTTTTGGTCCACGGAGCTCTTTCGTGTTGCTACAGTGACCTCAGGATCCCTCTAGCCTTGAAACAGTGTTCTTGGGTTTTCTCTGGAGTGCCATCAAGGAAATCAAGGCTCCTTTCATGTGTGATGTGGAACACGGAATTGCTCTGCACGCAGTGCAGGGGAATCGGGCCTCATCTCGCGGCGAGGGGGAAGTCTCATGCTTTTTCTCGAGTTGCGGCGGGAACCTGGGGTATATTCTCGAGTTACGACGGGGATGGCTCTTCCACACACGTGTTTGTTCAGGGACGTCAGGACTCCTGCCTAGTTGCGAGGGACAACTCGGGATTCTCCTCGAGGCTTGGCAGGGCAATTGGGACTCCTCTCAATCTGAGGCGGGAGACCAAGGGTCCCTTTCCACGTGCCACAGGAATCCTGGGTCTCCTATCAAGTTTAACGAGGAGTCAGGCATCGTCTCCTTTGGAGGCACTGATCTCCTTGTAAATCTGGAGTTTTCAAAGGATGTGAGGCCTTCGGTCGCGATGAGGTGGGGAACTAGGTCTTTCTCTGTGGTCTCCACAGGTGTTTCAGATATCCTTTCGTTTGGGAGATGCAAGACGAGCCTGCATTCAAGTCACTGCAGGGATATCCGGCCTTATTTCGAGTCAGGGCATCGCGGTGTCCATTCCACTTGAGGCCGCAAACTCAGGGTCCCTCTCACATACCTAGAGGTGAGAGAAGCCTCCTCTTGAGGTGCTTGTGGTAAGGTGGTATTCCTCTGGAGTCGAAGCCAGGGACTAACCTCTCATCTCGAGTTGATTTTTGGTCCACGGAGCTCTTTCGTGTTGCTATAGTGACCTCAGGATCCCTCTAGCCTTGAAACAGTGTTCTTGGGGTTCTCTGGAGTGCCATCAAGGAAATCAAGGCTCCTTTCATGTGTGATGTGCAACACGGAATTGCTCTGCACGCAGTGCAGGGGAATCGGGCCTTATCTCGCGGCGAGGGGGAAGTCTCATGGTTTTTCTCGAGTTGCGGCGGGAACCTGGGGTATATTCTCGAGTTACGACGAGGATGGCCCTTCCACACACGTGTTAGTTCAGCGACGTCAGGACTCCTGCCTAGTTGCGAGGGACAACTCGGGATTCTCCCCGAGGCTTAGCAGGGCAATTGGGACGCCTCTCCCGGTGAGGCGGGAGACCAAGGGTCCCTTTCCACGTGCCACAGGAATCCTGGGACTCCTATCAAGTTTCACGAGGAGTCAGGCATCGTCTCCTTTGGAGGCATTGATCTCTGCGTACCTCTAGAGTTTTCAAGGAATGTGAGGCCTCCGGTCGCGATGAGGTGGAGAACTAGGTCTTTCTCTGTGGTCTCCACAGGGGATTCAGACATCCTTTCGTCTTGGGAGATGCAAGACAAGCCTGTATTCACGTCACTGCAGGGATATCCGGCCTTATTTCGAGTCAGGGCATCGCGGTGTCCATTCCACTTGAGGCCGCAAACTCACGGTCCCTCTCACATACCTAGAGCTGAGAGAAGCCTCCTCTTGAGGTGCTTGTGGTAAGGTGGTATTCCTCTGGAGGCGAAGCCAGCGACTAAGCTCTCATCTCGAGTTGATTTTTGGTCCACGGAGCTCTTTCGTGTTGCTACAGTGACCTTAGGATCCCTCTAGCCTTGAAGCAGTGTTCTTGGGGTTTCACTGGAGTGCCGTCAACGAAATCAAGGCTCCATTCATGTGTGATGTGCAACACGGAATTGCTCTGCACGCAGTGCAGGGGAATCGGGCCTCATCTCGCGGAGAGGGGGAAGTCTCATTGTTTTTCTCGAGTTGCGGCGTGAACCTGGGGTATATTCTCGAGTTACGACGGGGATGGCCCTTCCACACACGTGTTTCGTCAGCGACGTCAGGACTCCTGCCTAGTTGCGAGGGACAACTCGGGATTCTCCTC
Organism: Cervus elaphus; assembly: GCF_910594005.1. Taxonomy (NCBI): domain Eukaryota; kingdom Metazoa; phylum Chordata; class Mammalia; order Artiodactyla; family Cervidae; genus Cervus; species Cervus elaphus. Next base: position 1,672,653 of record NC_057838.1, read on the forward strand.
GAGGTTTGGCAGGGCAATTGGGACGCCTCTCCAGCTGAGGCGGGAGACCAAGTGTCCCTTTCCATGTGCCACAGGAATCCTGGGACTCCTATCAAGTTTCACGAGGAGTCAGGCATCGTCTCCTTTGGAGGCACTGATCTCCGCTTACCTCTGGAGTTTTCAAAGGATGTGAGGCCTCCGGTCGCGATGAGGTGGGGAACTAGGTCTTTCTCTGTGGTCTCCACAGGGGATTCAGACATTCTCTTATCTTGGGAGATGCAAGACGAGCCTGCATTCAAGTCACTGCAGGGATATCTGGCCTTATTTCGCGTCAGGGCATCGCAATGTCCATTCCACTTGAGGCCGCAAAATCAGGATCCCCCTCACATACCTAGAGCTGAGAGAAGCCTCCTCTTGAGGTGCTTGTGGTAAGGTGGTATTCCTCTGGAGTCGAAGCCAGGGACTAACCCCTCATCTCGAGTTGATTTTTGGTCCACGGAGCTCTTTCGTGTTGCTAGAGTGACCTCAGGATTCCTCTAGCCTTGAAACAGTGTTCTTGGGGATTCTCTGGAGTGCCATCAAGGAAATCAAGGCTACTTTCATGTTTGATGTGCAACACGGAATTGCTCTGCATGCAGTGCAGGGGAATCATGCCTCATCTCACGGCGAGGGGGAAGTCTCATGGTTTTTCTCGAGTTGCGGCTGGAACCTGGGGTATATTCTCGAGTTATGACGGGGATGGCCCTTCCACCCACATGTTTGTTCAGAGACGTCAGGACTCCTGCCTAGTTGCGAGAGACAACTCAGGATTCTCCTCGAGGCTTGGCAGGGCAATTGGGACGCCTCTCCAGCTGAGGCGGGAGACCAAGTGTCCCTTTCCACGTGCCACAGGAATCCTGGGACTCCTATCAAGTTTCACGAGGAGTCAGGCATCGTCTCCTTTGGAGGCACTGATCTCCACGTACCTCTAGAGTTTTTAAAGGATGTGAGGCTTCCGGTCGCGATGAGGTGGGGAAGTAGGTCTTTCTCTGTGGTATCCACAGGGGATTCAGACATCCTTTCGTCTTGGGAGATGCAAGACGAGCCTGCATTCAAGTCACTGCAGGGATATCCGGCCTTATTTCGAGTCAGGGCATCGCGGTGTCCATTCCACTTGAGGCCGCAAACTCAGGGTCCCTCTCACATAGCTAGAGCTGAGAGAAGCCTCCTCTTGAGGTGCTTGTGGTAAGGTGGTATTCCTCTGGAGTCGAAGCCAGGGACTAACCTCTCATCTCGAGTTGATTTTTGGTCCACGGAGCTCTTTCGTGTTGCTACAGTGACCTCAGGATCCCTCTAGCCTTGAAACAGTGTTCTTGGGTTTTCTCTGGAGTGCCATCAAGGAAATCAAGGCTCCTTTCATGTGTGATGTGGAACACGGAATTGCTCTGCATGCAGTGCAGGGGAATCGGGCCTCATCTCGCGGCGAGGGGGAAGTCTCATGGTTTTTCTCGAGTTTCGGCGGGAACCTGGGGAATATTCTCGAGTTACGAGGGGATGGCCCTTTCACACACGTGTTTGTTCAGCGACGTCAGGACTCCTGCCTAGTTGCGAGGGACAACTCGGGATTCTCCTCGAGGCTTGGCAGGGCAATTGGGACGCCTCTCCAGCTGAGGCGGGAGACCAAGGGTCCCTTTCCACGTGCCACAGGAATCCTGGGACTCCTGTCAAGTTTCACGAGGAGTCAGGCATCGTCTCCTTTGGAGGCACTGATCTCCGCGTACCTCTGGAGTTTTCAAAGGATGTGAGGCCTCCGGTCGCATGAGGTAGGGAACTAGGTCTTTCTCTGTGGTCTCCACAGGTGTTTCAGATATCCTTTCGTTTGGGAGATGCAAGACGAGCCTGCATTCAAGTCACTGCAGGGATATCCGGCCTTATTTCGAGTCAGGGCATCGCGGTGTCCATTCCACTTGAGGCCGCAAACTCAGGGTCCCTCTCACATACCTAGAGGTGAGAGAAGCCTCCTCTTGAGGTGCTTGTGGTAAGGTGGTATTCCTCTGGAGTCGAAGCCAGGGACTAACCTCTCATCTCGAGTTGATTTTTGGTCCACGGAGCTCTTTCGTGTTGCTACAGTGACCTCAGGATCCCTCTAGCCTTGAAACAGTGTTCTTGGGGTTCTCTGGAGTGCCATCAAGGAAATCAAGGCTCCTTTCATGTGTGATGTGCAACACGGAATTGCTCTGCACGCAGTGCAGGGGAATCGGGCCTCATCTCGCGGCGAGGGGGAAGTCTCATGGTTTTTCTCGAGTTGCGGCGGGAACCTGGGGTATATTCTCGAGTTACGACGAGGATGGCCCTTCCACACACGTGTTAGTTCAGCGACGTCAGGACTCCTGCCTAGTTGCGAGGGACAACTCGGGATTCTCCCCGAGGCTTAGCAGGGCAATTGGGACGCCTCTCCCGGTGAGGCGGGAGACCAAGGGTCCCTTTCCACGTGCCACAGGAATCCTGGGACTCCTATCAAGTTTCACGAGGAGTCAGGCATCGTCTCCTTTGGAGGCATTGATCTCTGCGTACCTCTAGAGTTTTCAAGGGATGTGAGGCCTCCGGTCGCGATGAGGTGGAGAACTAGGTCTTTCTCTGTGGTCTCCACAGGGGATTCAGACATCCTTTCGTCTTGGGAGATGCAAGACGAGCCTGCATTCAAGTCACTGCAGGGATATCCGGCCTTATTTCGCGTCAGGGCATCGCGGTGTTCATTCCACTTGAGGCCGCAAACTCACGGTCCCTCTCACATACCTAGAGCTGAGAGAAGCCTCCTCTTGAGGTGCTTGTGGTAAGGTGGTATTCCTCTGGAGGCGAAGCCAGCGACTAAGCTCTCATCTCGAGTTGATTTTTGGTCCACGGAGCTCTTTCCTGTTGCTACAGTGACCTCAGGATCCCTCTAGCCTTGAAGCAGTGTTCTTGAGGTTTCACTGGAGTACCGTCAACGAAATCAAGGCTCCTTTCATGTGTGATGTGCAACACGGAATTGCTCTGCACGCAGTGCAGGGGAATCGGGCCTCATATCGCGGCGAGGGGGAAGACTCATGGTTTTTCTCGAGTTGCGGCGGGAACCTGGGGTATATTCTCGAGTTACGACGGGGATGGCCCTTCCACACACGTGTTAGTTCAGCGACGTCAGGACTCCTGCCTAGTTGCGAGGGACAACTCGGGATTCTCCTCGAGGCTTGGCAGGGCAATTGGGACGCCTCTCCAGCTGAGGCGGGAGACCAAGTGTCCCTTTCCACGTGCCACAGGAATCCTGGGACTCCTATCAAGTTTCACGAGGAGTCAGGCATCGTCTCCTTTGGAGGCACTGATCTCCGCGTACCTCTGGAGTTTTCAACGGATGTGAGGCCTCCGGTCGCGATGAGGTGGGGAACTAGGTCTTTCTCTGTGGTCTCCACAGGGGAATCAGACATCCTTTCGTCTTGGGAGATGCAAGACGAGCCTGCATTCAAGTCACCGCAGGGATATCCGGCCTTATTTCGCGTCAGGGCATCGCGGTCTCCATTCCACTTGAGGCCGCAAACTCAGGGTCCCTCTCACATACATATAGCTGAGAGAAGCCTCCTCTTGAGGTGCTTGTGGTAAGGTGGTATTCCTCTGGAGTCGAAGCCAGGGACTAACCTCTCATCTCGAGTTGATTTTTGGTCAACGGAGCTCTTTCGTGTTGCTACAGTGACCTCAGGATCCTTCAACCTTGAAACAGTGTTCTTGGGGTTTCTCTGGAGTGCCATCAAGGAAATCAAGGCTCCTTTCATGTGTGATGTGCAACACGGAATTGCTCTGCACGCATTGCAGTGGAATCGGGCCTCATCTCGCGGCGAGGGGGAAGTCTCATGGTTTTTCTCGAGTTGCGGCGGGAACCTGGGGTATATTCTCGAGTTACGACGGGAATGGCCCTTCCACCCACGTGTTTCTTCAGCGATGTCAGGACTCCTGCCTAGTTGCGAGGGACAACTCGGGATTCTCCTCGAGGCTTGGCAGGGCAATTGGGATGCCTCTCCAGCTGAGGCGGGTGACCAAGGGTCCTTTTCCAGGTGCCACAGGAATCCTGGGACTCCTATCAAGTTTCACGAGGAGTCAGGCATCGTCTCCTTTGGAGGCACTGATCTCCGCGTACCTCTGGAGTTTTCAAAGGATTTGAGGCCTCCTGTCGCGATGAGGTGGGGAACTAGGTCTTTCTCTGTGGTCTCCACAGGGGATTCAGACATCCTTTCGTCTTGGGAGATGCAAGACGAGCCTGCATTCAAGTCACTGCAGGGATATCCGGCCTTATTTCGAGTCAGGGAATCGCGGTGTCCATTCCACTTGAGGCCGCAAACTCAGGGTGCCTCTCACATACATAGAGCTGAGAGAAGCCTCCTCTTGAGGTGCTTGTGGTAAGGTGGTATTCCTCTGGAGTCGAAGCCAGGGACTAACCTCTCATCTCGAGTTGATTTTTGGTCCGCGGAGCTCTTTCATGTTGCTACAGTGACCTCAGGATCCCTCTAGCCTTGAAACAGTGTTCTTGGGGTTTCTCTGGAGTGCCATCAAGGAAATCAAGGGTCCTTTCATGTGTGATGTGCAACACGGAATTGCTCTGCACGCAGTGCAGTTGAATGGGGCCTCATCTCGCGGCGAGGGGGAAGTCTCATGGTTTTTCTCGTGTTGCGGCGGGAACCTGGGGTATATTTTCGAGTTACGTCGGTGATGGCCCTTCCACCCACGTGTTTCTTCAGCGACGTCAGGACTCCTGCCTAGTTGCGAGGGAGAACTCGGGATTCTCCTCGAGGTTTGGCAGGGCAATTGGGACGCCTCTCCAGCTGAGGCGGGAGACCAAGTGTCCCTTTCCACGTGCCACAGGAATCCTGGGACTCCTATCAAGTTTCACGAGGAGTCAGGCATCGTCTCCTTTGGAGGCACTGATCTCCGCTTACCTCTGGAGTTTTCAAAGGATGTGAGGCCTCCGGTCGCCATGAGGTTGGGAACTAGGTCTTTCTCTGTGGTCTCCACAGGGGATTCAGACATTCTCTTATCTTGGGAGATGCAAGACGAGCCTGCATTCAAGTCACTGCAGGGATATCCGGCCTTATTTCGCGTCAGGGCATCGCAGTGTCCATTCCACTTGAGGCCGCAAAATCAGGATCCCTCTCACATACCTAGAGCTGAGAGAAGCCTCCTCTTGAGGTGCTTGTGGTAAGGTGGTATTCCTCTGGAGTCGAAGCCAGGGACTAACCCCTCATCTCGAGTTGATTTTTGGTCCACGGAGCTCTTTCTTGTTGCTAGAGTGACCTCAGGATTCCTCTAGCCTTGAAACAGTGTTCTTGGGGATTCTCTGGAGTGCCATCAAGGAAATAAAGGCTACTTTCATGTTTGATGTGCAACACGGAATTGCTCTGCATGCAGTGCAGGGGAATCGTGCCTCATCTCACGGCGAGGGGGAAGTCTCATGGTTTTTCTCGAGTTGCGGCGGGAACCTGGGGTATATTCTCGAGTTACGACGGGGATGGCCCTTCCACCCACATGTTTGTTCAGCGACGTCAGGACTCCTGCCTAGTTGCGAGAGACAACTCAGGATTCTCCTCGAGGCTTGGCAGGGCAATTGGGACGCCTCTCCAGCTGAGGCGGGAGACCAAGTGTCCCTTTCCACGTGCCACAGGAATCCTGGGACTCCTATCAAGTTTCACGAGGAGTCAGGCATCGTCTCCTTTGGAGGCACTGATCTCCACGTACCTCTGGAGTTTTCAAAGGATGTGAGGCCTCCGGTCGCGATGAGGTGGGGAAGTAGGTCTTTCTCTGTGGTATCCACAGGGGATTCAGACATCCTTTCGTCTTGGGAGATGCAAGACGAGCCTGCATTCAAGTCACTGCAGGGATATCCGGCCTTATTTCGAGTCAGGGCATCGCGGTGTCCATTCCACTTGAGGCCGCAAACTCAGGGTCCCTCTCACATAGCTAGAGCTGAGAGAAGCCTCCTCTTGAGGTGCTTGTGGTAAGGTGGTATTCCTCTGGAGTCGAAGCCAGGGACTAACCTCTCATCTCGAGTTGATTTTTGGTCCACGGAGCTCTTTCGTGTTGCTACAGTGACCTCAGGATCCCTCTAGCCTTGAAACAGTGTTCTTGGGTTTTCTCTGGAGTGCCATCAAGGAAATCAAGGCTCCTTTCATGTGTGATGTGGAACACGGAATTGCTCTGCATGCAGTGCAGGGGAATCGGGCCTCATCTCGCGGCGAGGGGGAAGTCTCATGCTTTTTCTCGAGTTGCGGCGGGAACCTGGGGTATATTCTCGAGTTACGACGGGGATGGCTCTTCCACACACGTGTTTGTTCAGGGACGTCAGGACTCCTGCCTAGTTGCGAGGGACAACTCGGGATTCTCCTCGAGGCTTGGCAGGGCAATTGGGACTCCTCTCAATCTGAGGCGGGAGACCAAGGGTCCCTTTCCACGTGCCACAGGAATCCTGGGTCTCCTATCAAGTTTAACGAGGAGTCAGGCATCGTCTCCTTTGGAGGCACTGATCTCCTTGTAAATCTGGAGTTTTCAAAGGATGTGAGGCCTTCGGTCGCGATGAGGTGGGGAACTAGGTCTTTCTCTGTGGTCTCCACAGGTGTTTCAGATATCCTTTCGTTTGGGAGATGCAAGACGAGCCTGCATTCAAGTCACTGCAGGGATATCCGGCCTTATTTCGAGTCAGGGCATCGCGGTGTCCATTCCACTTGAGGCCGCAAACTCAGGGTCCCTCTCACATAGCTAGAGCTGAGAGAAGCCTCCTCTTGAGGTGCTTGTGGTAAGGTGGTATTCCTCTGGATTCGAAGCCAGGGACTAACCTCTCATCTCGAGTTGATTTTTGGTCCACGGAGCTCTTTCGTGTTGCTACAGTGACCTCAGGATCCCTCTAGCCTTGAAACAGTGTTCTTGGGGTTCTCTGGAGTGCCATCAAGGAAATCAAGGCTCCTTTCATGTGTGATGTGCAACACGGAATTGCTCTGCACGCAGTGCAGGGGAATCGGGCCTTATCTCGCGGCGAGGGGTAAGTCTCATGGTTTTTCTCGAGTTGCGGCGGGAACCTGGGGTATATTCTCGAGTTACGACGCGGATGGCCCTTCCACACACGTGTTAGTTCAGCGACGTCAGGACTCCTGCCTAGTTGCGAGGGACAACTCGGGATTCTCCCCGAGGCTTAGCAGGGCAATTGGGACGCCTCTCCCGGTGAGGCGGGAGACCAAGGGTCCCTTTCCACGTGCCACAGGAATCCTGGGACTCCTATCAAGTTTCACGAGGAGTCAGGCATCGTCTCCTTTGGAGGCATTGATCTCTGCGTACCTCTAGAGTTTTCAAGGAATGTGAGGCCTCCGGTCGCGATGAGGTGGAGAACTAGGTCTTTCTCTGTGGTCTCCACAGGGGATTCAGACATCCTTTCGTCTTGGGAGATACAAGACAAGCCTGTATTCACGTCACTGCAGGGATATCCGGCCTTATTTCGCGTCAGGGCATCGCGGTGTCCATTCCACTTGAGGCCGCAAACTCACGGTCCCTCTCACATACCTAGAGCTGAGAGAAGCCTCCTCTTGAGGTGCTTGTGGTAAGGTGGTATTCCTCTGGAGGCGAAGCCAGCGACTAAGCTCTCATCTCGAGTTGATTTTTGGTCCACGGAGCTCTTTCGTGTTGCTACAGTGACCTCAGGATCCCTCTAGCCTTGAAGCAGTGTTCTTGGGGTTTCACTGGAGTGCCGTCAACGAAATCAAGGCTCCATTCATGTGTGATGTGCAACACGGAATTGCTCTGCACGCAGTGCAGGGGAATCGGGCCTCATCTCGCGGAGAGGGGGAAGTCTCATTGTTTTTCTCGAGTTGCGGCGTGAACCTGGGGTATATTCTCGAGTTACGACGGGGATGGCCCTTCCACACACGTGTTTCGTCAGCGACGTCAGGACTCCTGCCTAGTTGCGAGGGACAACTCGGGATTCTCCTCGAGGTTTGGCAGGGCAATTGGGACGCCTCTCCAGCTGAGGCGGGAGACCAAGTGTCCCTTTCCATGTGCCACAGGAATCCTGGGACTCCTATCAAGTTTCACGAGGAGTCAGGCATCGTCTCCTTTGGAGGCACTGATCTCCGCTTACCTCTGGAGTTTTCAAAGGATGTGAGGCCTCCGGTCGCCATGAGGTGGGAAACTAGGTCTTTCTCTGTGGTCTCCACAGGGGATTCAGACATTCTCTTATCTTGGGAGATGCAAGACGAGCCTGCATTCAAGTCACTGCAGGGATATCCGGCCTTATTTCGCGTCAGGGCATCGCAGTGTCCATTCCACTTGAGGCCGCAAAATCAGGATCCCCCTCACATACCTAGAGCTGAGAGAAGCCTCCTCTTGAGGTGCTTGTGGTAAGGTGGTATTCCTCTGGAGTCGAAGCCAGGGACTAACCCCTCATCTCAAGTTGATTTTTGGTCCACGGAGCTCTTTCGTGTTGCTAGAGTGACCTCAGGATTCCTCTAGCCTTGAAACAGTGTTCTTGGGGATTCTCTGGAGTGCCATCAAGGAAATCAAGGCTACTTTCATGTTTCATGTGCAACACGGAATTGCTCTGCATGCAGTGCAGGGGAATCATGCCTCATCTCACGGCGAGGGGGAAGTCTCATGGTTTTTCTCGAGTTGCGGCTGGAACCTGGGGTATATTCTCGAGTTATGACGGGGATGGCCCTTCCACCCACATGTTTGTTCAGCGACGTCAGGACTCCTGCCTAGTTGCGAGAGACAACTCAGGATTCTCCTCGAGGCTTGGCAGGGCAATTGGGACGCCTCTCCAGCTGAGGCGGGAGACCAAGTGTCCCTTTCCACGTGCCACAGGAATCCTGGGACTCCTATCAAGTTTCACGAGGAGTCAGGCATCGTCTCCTTTGGAGGCACTGATCTCCACGTACCTCTAGAGTTTTTATAGGATGTGAGGCTTCCGGTCGCGATGAGGTGGGGAAGTAGGTCTTTCTCTGTGGTATCCACAGGGGATTCAGACATCCTTTCGTCTTGGGAGATGCAAGACGAGCCTGCATTCAAGTCACTGCAGGGATATCCGGCCTTATTTCGAGTCAGGGCATCGCGGTGTCCATTCCACTTGAGGCCGCAAACTTAGGGTCCCTCTCACATAGCTAGAGCTGAGAGAAGCCTCCTCTTGAGGTGCTTGTGGTAAGGTGGTATTCCTCTGGAGTCGAAGCCAGGGACTAACCTCTCATCTCGAGTTGATTTTTGGTCCACGGAGCTCTTTCGTGTTGCTACAGTGACCTCAGGATCCCTCTAGCCTTGAAACAGTGTTCTTGGGTTTTCTCTGGAGTGCCATCAAGGAAATCAAGGCTCCTTTCATGTGTGATGTGGAACACGGAATTGCTCTGCATGCAGTGCAGGGGAATCGGGCCTCATCTCGCGGCGAGGGGGAAGTCTCATGGTTTTTCTCGAGTTTCGGCGGGAACCTGGGGAATATTCTCGAGTTACGAGGGGATGGCCCTTTCACACACGTGTTTGTTCAGCGACGTCAGGACTCCTGCCTAGTTGCGAGGGACAACTCGGGATTCTCCTCGAGGCTTGGCAGGGCAATTGGGACGCCTCTCCAGCTGAGGCGGGAGACCAAGGGTCCCTTTCCACGTGCCACAGGAATCCTGGGACTCCTGTCAAGTTTCACGAGGAGTCAGGCATCGTCTCCTTTGGAGGCACTGATCTCCGCGTACCTCTGGAGTTTTCAAAGGATGTGAGGCCTCCGGTCGCATGAGGTAGGGAACTAGGTCTTTCTCTGTGGTCTCCACAGGTGTTTCAGATATCCTTTCGTTTGGGAGATGCAAGACGAGCCTGCATTCAAGTCACTGCAGGGATATCCGGCCTTATTTCGAGTCAGGGCATCGCGGTGTCCATTCCACTTGAGGCCGCAAACTCAGGGTCCCTCTCACATACCTAGAGGTGAGAGAAGCCTCCTCTTGAGGTGCTTGTGGTAAGGTGGTATTCCTCTGGAGTCGAAGCCAGGGACTAACCTCTCATCTCGAGTTGATTTTTGGTCCACGGAGCTCTTTCGTGTTGCTACAGTGACCTCAGGATCCCTCTAGCCTTGAAACAGTGTTCTTGGGGTTCTCTGGAGTGCCATCAAGGAAATCAAGGCTCCTTTCATGTGTGATGTGCAACACGGAATTGCTCTGCACGCAGTGCAGGGGAATCGGGCCTCATCTCGCGGCGAGGGGTAAGTCTCATGGTTTTTCTCGAGTTGCGGCGGGAACCTGGGGTATATTCTCGAGTTACGACGCGGATGGCCCTTCCACACACGTGTTAGTTCAGCGACGTCAGGACTCCTGCCTAGTTGCGAGGGACAACTCGGGATTCTCCCCGAGGCTTAGCAGGGCAATTGGGACGCCTCTCCCGGTGAGGCGGGAGACCAAGGGTCCCTTTCCACGTGCCACAGGAATCCTGGGACTCCTATCAAGTTTCACGAGGAGTCAGGCATCGTCTCCTTTGGAGGCATTGATCTCTGCGTACCTCTAGAGTTTTCAAGGGATGTGAGGCCTCCGGTCGCGATGAGGTGGAGAACTAGGTCTTTCTCTGTGGTCTCCACAGGGGATTCAGACATCCTTTCGCCTTGGGAGATGCAAGACGAGCCTGCATTCAAGTCACTGCAGGGATATCCGGCCTTATTTCGCGTCAGGGCATCGCGGTGTTCATTCCACTTGAGGCCGCAAACTCACGGTCCCTCTCACATACCTAGAGCTGAGAGAAGCCTCCTCTTGAGGTGCTTGTGGTAAGGTGGTATTCCTCTGGAGGCGAAGCCAGCGACTAAGCTCTCATCTCGAGTTGATTTTTGGTCCACGGAGCTCTTTCCTGTTGCTACAGTGACCTCAGGATCCCGCTAGCCTTGAAGCAGTGTTCTTGAGGTTTCACTGGAGTGCCGTCAACGAAATCAAGGCTCCTTTCATGTGTGATGTGCAACACGGAATTGCTCTGCACGCAGTGCAGGGGAATCGGGCCTCATATCTCGGCGAGGGGGAAGACTCATGGTTTTTCTCGAGTTGCGGCGGGAACCTGGGGTATATTCTCGAGTTACGACGGGGATGGCCCTTCCACACACGTGTTAGTTCAGCGACGTCAGGACACCTGCCTAGTTGCGAGGGACAACTCGGGTTTCTCCTCGAGGTTTGGCAGGGCAATTGGGACGCCTCTCCAGCTGAGGCGGGAGACCAAGTGTCCCTTTCCACGTGCCACAGGAATCCTGGGACTCCTATCAAGTTTCACGAGGAGTCAGACATCGTCTCCTTTGGAGGCACTGATCTCCGCTTACCTCTGGAGTTTTCAAAGGATGTGAGGCCTCCGGTCGCCATGAGGTTGGGAACTAGGTCTTTCTCTGTGGTCTCCACAGGGGATTCAGACATTCTCTTATCTTGGGAGATGCAAGACGAGCCTGCATTCAAGTCACTGCAGGGATATTCGGCCTTATTTCGCGTCAGGGCATCGCAGTGTCCATTCCACTTGAGGCCGCAAAATCAGGATCCCTCTCACATACCTAGAGCTGAGAGAAGCCTCCTCTTGAGGTGCTTGTGGTAAGATGGTATTCCTCTGGAGTCGAAGCCAGGGACTAACCCCTCATCTCGAGTTGATTTTTGGTCCACGGAGCTCTTTCGTGTTGCTAGAGTGACCTCAGGATTCCTCTAGCCTTGAAACAGTGTTCTTGGGGATTCTCTGGAGTGCCATCAAGGAAATCAAGGCTACTTTCATGTTTGATGTGCAACACGGAATTGCTCTGCATGCAGTGCAGGGGAATCATGCCTCATCTCACGGCGAGGGGGAAGTCTCATGGTTTTTCTCGAGTTGCGGCTGGAACCTGGGGTATATTCTCGAGTTATGACGGGGATGGCCCTTCCACCCACATGTTTGTTCAGCGACGTCAGGACTCCTGCCTAGTTGCGAGAGACAACTCAGGATTCTCCTCGAGGCTTGGCAGGGCAATTGGGACGCCTCTCCAGCTGAGGCAGGAGACCAAGTGTCCCTTTTCACGTGCCACAGGAATCCTGGGACTCCTATCAAGTTTCACGAGGAGTCAGGCATCGTCTCCTTTGGAGGCACTGATCTCCACGTACCTCTGGAGTTTTTAAAGGATGTGAGGCCTCCGGTCGCGATGAGGTGGGGAAGTAGGTCTTTCTCTGTGGTATCCACAGGGGATTCAGACATCCTTTCGTCTTGGGAGATGCAAGACGAGCCTGCATTCAAGTCACTGCAGGGATATCCAGCCTTATTTCGAGTCAGGGCATCGCGGTGTCCATTCCACTTGAGGCCGCAAACTCAGGGTCCCTCTCACATAGCTAGAGCTGAGAGAAGCCTCCTCTTGAGGTGCTTGTGGTAAGGTGGTATTCCTCTGGAGTCGAAGCCAGGGACTAACCTCTCATCTCGAGTTGATTTTTGGTCCACGGAGCTCTTTCGTGTTGCTACAGTGACCTCAGGATCCCTCTAGCCTTGAAACAGTGTTCTTGGGTTTTCTCTGGAGTGCCATCAAGGAAATCAAGGCTCCTTTCATGTGTGATGTGGAACACGGAATTGCTCTGCATGCAGTGCAGGGGAATCGGGCCTCATCTCGCGGCGAGGGGGAAGTCTCATGGTTTTTCTCGAGTTGCGGCGGGAACCTGGGGTATATTCTCGAGTTACGACGGGGATGGCCCTTCCACACACGTGTTTCTTCAGCGACGTCAGGACTCCTGCCTAGTTGCGAGGGACAACTCGGGATTCTCCTCGAGGCTTGGCAGGGCAATTGGGACGCCTCTCCAGCTGAGGCGGGAGACCAAGTGTCCCTTTCCACGTGCCACAGGAATCCTGGGACTCCTATCAAGTTTCACGAGGAGTCAGGCATCGTCTCCTTTGGAGGCACTGATCTCCGCGTACCTCTGGAGTTTTCAACGGATGTGAGGCCTCCGGTCGCGATGAGGTGGGGAACTAGGTCTTTCTCTGTGGTCTCCACAGGGGAATCAGACATCCTTTCGTCTTGGGAGATGCAAGACGAGCCTGCATTCAAGTCACCGCAGGGATATCCGGCCTTATTTCGCGTCAGGGCATCGCGGTCTCCATTCCACTTGAGGCCGCAAACTCAGGGTCCCTCTCACATACCTAGAGCTGAGAGAAGCCTCCTCTTGAGGTGCTTGTGGTAAGGTGGTATTCCTCTGGAGTCGAAGCCAGGGACTAACCTCTCATCTCGAGTTGATTTTTGGTCAACGGAGCTCTTTCGTGTTGCTACAGTGACCTCAGGATCCTTCAACCTTGAAACAGTGTTCTTGGGGTTTCTCTGGAGTGCCATCAAGGAAATCAAGGCTCCTTTCATGTGTGATGTGCAACACGGAATTGCTCTGCACGCATTGCAGTGGAATCGGGCCTCATCTCGCGGCGAGGGGGAAGTCTCATGGTTTTTCTCGAGTTGCGGCGGGAACCTGGGGTATATTCTCGAGTTACGACGGGAATGGCCCTTCCACCCACGTGTTTCTTCAGCGATGTCAGGACTCCTGTCTAGTTGCGAGGGACAACTCGGGATTCTCCTCGAGGCTTGGCAGGGCAATTGGAATGCCTCTCCAGCTGAGGCGGGTGACCAAGGGTCCTTTTCCAGGTGCCACAGGAATCCTGGGACTCCTATCAAGTTTCACGAGGAGTCAGGCATCGTCTCCTTTGGAGGCACTGATCTCCGCGTACCTCTGGACTTTTCAAAGGATTTGAGGCCTCCTGTCGCGATGAGGTGGGGAACTAGGTCTTTCTCTGTGGTCTCCACAGGGGATTCAGACATCCTTTCGTCTTGGGAGATGCAAGACGAGCCTGCATTCAAGTCACTGCAGGGATATCCGGCCTTATTTCGAGTCAGGGAATCGCGGTGTCCATTCCACTTGAGGCCGCAAACTCAGGGTGCCACTCACATACATAGAGCTGAGAGAAGCCTCCTCTTGAGGTGCTTGTGGTAAGGTGGTATTCCTCTGGAGTCGAAGCCAGGGACTAACCTCTCATCTCGAGTTGATTTTTGGTCCGCGGAGCTCTTTCATGTTGCTACAGTGACCTCAGGATCCCTCAACCTTGAAACAGTGTTCTTGGGGTTTCTCTGGAGTGCCATCAAGGAAATCAAGGCTCCTTTCATGTGTGATGTGCAACACGGAATTGCTCTGCACGCAGTGCAGTTGAATGGGGCCTCATCTCGCGGCGAGGGGGAAGTCTCATGGTTTTTCTCGTGTTGCGGCGGGAACCTGGGGTATATTTTCGAGTTACGTCGGTGATGGCCCTTCCACCCACGTGTTTCTTCAGCGACGTCAGGACTCCTGCCTAGTTGCGAGGGACAACTCGGGATTCTCCTCGAGGCTTGGCAGGGCAATTGGGACGCCTCTCCAGCTGAGGCGGGAGACCAAGGGTCCCTTTCCACGTGCCACAGGAATCCTGGGACTCCTATCAAGTTTCACGAGGAGTCAAGCATCGTCTCCTTTGGAGGCACTGATCTCCGCGTACCTCTGGAGTTTTCAAAGGATGTGAGGCCTCCGGTGGCGATGAGGTGGGGAACTAGGTCTTTCTCTGTGGTCTCCATAGGGGATTCAGACATCCTTTCGTCTTGGGAGATGCAAGACGAGCCTGCATTCAAGTCACTGCAGGGATATCCGGCCTTATTTCGAGTCAGGGCATCGCGGTGTCCATTCCACTTGAGGCCGCAAACTCAGGGTCCCTCTCACATACCTAGAGCTGAGAGAAGCCTCCACTTGAGGTGCTTGTGGTAAGGTGGTATTCCTCTGGAGTCGAAGCCAGGGACTAATCTCTCATCTCGAGTTGATTTTTGGTCCACCGAGCTCTTTCGTGTTGCTACAGTGACTTCAGGGTCCCTCTAGCCTTGAAACAGTGTTCTTGGGGTTTCTCTGGAGTCCCATCAAGAAAATCAAGTCTCCTTTAATGTGTGATGTGCAACACTGAATTGCTCTGCACGCAGTGCAGGGGAATCGGGCCTCATCTCGCGGCGAGGGGGAAGTCTCATGTTTTTTCTCGAGTTGCGGCGGGAACCTGGGGTAAATTCTCGAGTTACGACGGGGATGGCCCTTCCACCCACGTGTTTGTTCAGCGACGTCAGGACTCCTGCCTAGTTGCGAGGGACAACTCGGGAATCTCCTCGAGGCTTGGCAGGGCAATTGGGACGCCTCTCCAGCTGAGGCGGGAGACCAAGGGTCCCTTTCCACGTGCCACAGGAATCCTGGGACTCCTATCAAGTTTCACAAGGAGTCAGGCATCGTCTCCTTGGGAGGCACTGATCTCCGCGTACCTCTGGAATTTTCAAAGGATGTGAGGCCTCCGGTCGTGATGAGGTGGTGAACTATATCTTTCTCTGTGGTCTCCACAGGGGATTCAGACATCCTTTCGTCTTGGGAGATGCAAGACGAGCCTGCATTCAAGTCACTGCAGGGATATCCGGCCTTATTTCGAGTCAGGGCATCGCGGTCTCCATTCCACTTGAGGCCGCAAATTCAGGGTCCCTCTCACATACATAGAGCTGAGAGAAGCCTCCTCTTGAGGTGCTTGTGGTAAGGTGGTATTCCTCTGGAGTCGAAGCCAGGGACTAACCTCTCATCTCGAGTTGATTGTTGGTCCACGGAGCTTTTTCGTGTTGCTACAGTGACCTCAGGATCCCTCTATCCTTGAAACAATGTTCTTGGGGTTTCTCTGGAGTGCCATCAAGGAAATCAAGGCTCCTTTCATGTGTGATGTGCAACACGGAATTGTTCTGCATGCAGTGCAGGGGAATCGGGCCTCATCTCGCGGCGAGGGGGAAGTCTCATGGTTTTTCTCGAGTTTCGGCGGGAACCTGGGGAATATTCTCGAGTTATGGGGGGATGGCCCTTTCACACACGTGTTTGTTCAGCGACGTCAGGACTCCTGCCTAGTTGCGAGGGACAACTCGGGATTCTCCTCGAGGCTTGGCAGGGCAATTGGGACGCCTCTCCAGCTGAGGCGGGAGACCAAGTGTCCCTTTCCACGTGCCACAGGAATCCTGGGACTCCTGTCAAGTTTCACGAGGAGTCAGGCATCGTCTTCTTTGGAGGCACTGATCTCCGCGTACCTCTGGAGTTTTCAAAGGATGTGAGGCCTCCGGTCGCATGAGGTAGGGAACTAGGTCTTTCTCTGTGGTCTCCACAGGTGTTTCAGATATCCTTTCGTTTGGGAGATGCAAGACGAGCCTGCATTCAAGTCACTGCAGGGATATCCGGCCTTATTTCGAGTCAGGGCATCGCGGTGTCCATTCCACTTGAGGCTGCAAACTCAGGGTCCCTCTCACATACCTAGAGGTGAGAGAAGCCTCCTCTTGAGGTGCTTGTGGAAAGGTGGTATTCCTCTGGAGTCGAAGCCAGGGACTAACCTCTCATCTCGAGTTGATTTTTGGTCCACGGAGCTCTTTCGTGTTGCTACAGTGACCTCAGGATCCCTCTAGCCTTGGAACAATGTTCTTGGGATTCTCTGGAGTGCCATCAAGGAAATCAAGGCTCCTTTCATGTGTGATGTGCAACACGGAATTGCTCTGCACGCAGTGCAGGGGAATCGGGCCTCATCTCGCGGCGAGGGGTAAGTCTCATGGTTTTTCTTGAGTTGCGGCGGGAACCTGGGGTATATTCTCGAGTTACGACGCGGATGGCCCTTCCACACACGTGTTAGTTCAGCGACGTCAGGACTCCTGCCTAGTTGCGAGGGACAACTCGGGATTCTCCCCGAGGCTTAGCAGGGCAATTGGGACGCCTCTCCCGGTGAGGCGGGAGACCAAGGGTCCCTTTCCACGTGCCACAGGAATCCTGGGACTCCTATCAAGTTTCACGAGGAGTCAGGCATCGTCTCCTTTGGAGGCATTGATCTCTGCGTACCTCTAGAGTTTTCAAGGGATGTGAGGCCTCCGGTCGCGATGAGGTGGAGAACTAGGTCTTTCTCTGTGGTCTCCACAGGGGATTCAGACATCCTTTCGTCTTGGGAGATGAAAGACAAGCCTGTATTCACGTCACTGCAGGGATATCCGGCCTTATTTCGCGTCAGGGCATCGCGGTGTCCATTCCACTTGAGGCCGCAAACTCACGGTCCCTCTCACATACCTAGAGCTGAGAGAAGCCTCCTCTTGAGGTGCTTGTGGTAAGGTGGTATTCCTCTGGAGGCGAAGCCAGCGACTAAGCTCTCATCTCGAGTTGATTTTTGGTCCACGGAGCTCTTTCCTGTTGCTACAGTGACCTCAGGATCCCTCTAGCCTTGAAGCATTGTTCTTGAGGTTTCACTGGAGTGCCGTCAACGAAATCAAGGCTCCTTTCATGTGTGATGTGCAACACGGAATTGCTCTGCACGCAGTGCAGGGGAATCGGGCCTCATATCGCGGCGAGGGGGAAGTCTCATGGTTTTTCTCGAGTTGCGGCGGGAACCTGGGGTATATTCTCGAGTTACGACGGGGATGGCCCTTCCACACACGTGTTAGTTCAGCGACGTCAGGACTCCTGCCTAGTTGCGAGGGACAACTCGGGTTTCTCCTCGAGGATTGGCAGGGCAATTGGGACGCCTCTCCAGCTGAGGCGGGAGACCAAGTGTCCCTTTCCATGTGCCACAGGAATCCTGGGACTCCTATCAAGTTTCACGAGGAGTTAGGCATCGTCTCCTTTGGAGGCACTGATCTCCGCTTACCTCTGGAGTTTTCAAAGGATGTGAGGCCTCCGGTCGCCATGAGGTTGGGAACTAGGTCTTTCCCTGTGGTCTCCACAGGGGATTCAAACATTCTCTTATCTTGGGAGATGCAAGACGAGCCTGCATTCAAGTCACTGCAGGGATATCCGGCCTTATTTCGCGTCAGGGCATCGCAGTGTCCATTCCACTTGAGGCCGCAAAATCAGGATCCCTCTCACATACCTAGAGCTGAGAGAAGCCTCCTCTTGAGGTGCTTGTGGTAAGGTGGTATTCCTCTGGAGTCGAAGCCAGGGACTAACCCCTCATCTCGAGTTGATTTTTGGTCCACGGAGCTCTTTCGTGTTGCTAGAGTGACCTCAGGATTCCTCTAGCCTTGAAACAGTGTTCTTGGGAATTCTCTGGAGTGCCATCAAGGAAATCAAGGCTACTTTCATGTTTGATGTGCAACACGGAATTGCTCTGCATGCAGTGCAGGGGAATCATGCCTCATCTCACGGCGAGGGGGAAGTCTCATGGTTTTTCTCGAGTTGCGGCTGGAACCTGGGGTATATTCTCGAGTTATGACGGGGATGGCCCTTCCACCCACATGTTTGTTCAGCGACGTCAGGACTCCTGACTAGTTGCGAGAGACAACTCAGGATTCTCCTCGAGGCTTGGCAGGGCAATTGGGACGCCTCTCCAGCTGAGGCGGGAGACCAAGTGTCCCTTTCCACGTGCCACAGGAATCCTGGGACTCCTATCAAGTTTCACGAGGAGTCAGGCATCGTCTCCTTTGGAGGCACTGATCTCCACGTACCTCTGGAGTTTTTAAAGGATGTGAGGCCTCCGGTCGCGATGAGGTGGGGAAGTAGGTCTTTCTCTGTGGTATCCACAGGGGATTCAGACATCCTTTCGTCTTGGGAGATGCAAGACGAGCCTGCATTCAAGTCACTGCAGGGATATCCGGCCTTATTTCGCGTCAGGGAATCGCGGTGTCCATTCCACTTGAGGCCGCAAACTCAGGGTCCCTCTCACATAGCTAGAGCT
Organism: Cervus elaphus; assembly: GCF_910594005.1. Taxonomy (NCBI): domain Eukaryota; kingdom Metazoa; phylum Chordata; class Mammalia; order Artiodactyla; family Cervidae; genus Cervus; species Cervus elaphus. The sequence goes on from NC_057838.1 coordinate 1,691,322, forward strand.
GAGAGAAGCCTCCTCTTGAGGTGCTTGTGGTAAGGTGGTATTCCTCTGGAGTCGAAGCCAGGGACTAACCTCTCATCTCGAGTTGATTTTTGGTCCACGGAGCTCTTTCGTGTTGCTACAGTGACCTCAGGATCCCTCTAGCCTTGAAACAGTGTTCTTGGGTTTTCTCTGGAGTGCCATCAAGGAAATCAAGGCTCCTTTCATGTGTGATGTGGAACACGGAATTGCTCTGCATGCAGTGCAGGGGAATCGGGCCTCATCTCGCGGCGAGGGGGAAGTCTCATGGTTTTTCTCGAGTTGCGGCGGGAACCTGGGGTATATTCTCGAGTTACGACGGGGATGGCCCTTCCACACACGTGATTCTTCAGCGACGTCAGGACTCCTGCCTAGTTGCGAGGGACAACTCGGGATTCTCCTCGAGGCTTGGCAGGGCAATTGGGACGCCTCTCCAGCTGAGGCGGGAGACCAAGGGTCCCTTTCCACGTGCCACAGGAATCCTGGGACTCCTATCAAGTTTCACGAGGAGTCAGGCATCGTCTCCTTTGGAGGCACTGATCTCCGCGTACCTCTGGAGTTTTCAACGGATGTGAGGCCTCCGGTCGCGATGAGGTGGGGAACTAGGTCTTTCTCTGTGGTCTCCACAGGGGAATCAGACATCCTTTCGTCTTGGGAGATGCAAGACGAGCCTGCATTCAAGTCACCGCAGGGATATCCGGCCTTATTTCGCGTCAGGGCATCGCGGTCTCCATTCCACTTGAGGCCTCAAACTCAGGGTCCCTCTCACATACATAGAGCTGAGAGAAGCCTCCTCTTGAGGTGCTTGTGGTAAGGTGGTATTCCTCTGGAGTCGAAGCCAGGGACTGAACTCTCATCTCGAGTTGATTTTTGGTCAACGGAGCTCTTTCGTGTTGCTACAGTGACCTCAGGATCCTTCAACCTTGAAACAGTGTTCTTGGGGTTTCTCTGGAGTGCCATCAAGGAAATCAAGGCTCCTTTCATGTGTGATGTGCAACACGGAATTGCTCTGCACGCATTGCAGTGGAATCGGGCCTCATCTCGCGGCGAGGGGGAAGTCTCATGGTTTTTCTCGAGTTGCGGCGGGAACCTGGGGTATATTCTCGAGTTACGACGGGAATGGCCCTTCCACCCACGTGTTTCTTCAGCGATGTCAGGACTCCTGCCTAGTTGCGAGGGACAACTCGGGATTCTCCTCGAGGCTTGGCAGGGCAATTGGGATGCCTCTCCAGCTGAGGCGGGTGACCAAGGGTCCTTTTCCAGGTGCCACAGGAATCCTGGGACTCCTATCAAGTTTCACGAGGAGTCAGGCATCGTCTCCTTTGGAGGCACTGATCTCCGCGTACCTCTGGAGTTTTCAAAGGATTTGAGGCCTCCTGTCGCGATGAGGTGGGGAACTAGGTCTTTCTCTGTGGTCTCCACAGGGGATTCAGACATCCTTTCGTCTTGGGAGATGCAAGACGAGCCTGCATTCAAGTCACTGCAGGGATATCCGGCCTTATTTCGAGTCAGGGAATCGCGGTGTCCATTCCACTTGAGGCCGCAAACTCAGGGTGCCTCTCACATACATAGAGCTGAGAGAAGCCTCCTCTTGAGGTGCTTGTGGTAAGGTGGTATTCCTCTGGAGTCGAAGCCAGGGACTAACCTCTCATCTCGAGTTGATTTTTGGTCCGCGGAGCTCTTTCATGTTGCTACAGTGACCTCAGGATCCCTCAACCTTGAAACAGTGTTCTTGGGGTTTCTCTGGAGTGCCATCAAGGAAATCAAGGCTCCTTTCATGTGTGATGTGCAACACGGAATTGCTCTGCACGCAGTGCAGTTGAATGGGGCCTCATCTCGCGGCGAGGGGGAAGTCTCATGGTTTTTCTCGTGTTGCGGCGGGAACCTGGGGTATATTTTCGAGTTACGTCGGTGATGGCCCTTCCACCCACGTGTTTCTTCAGCGACGTCAGGACTCCTGCCTAGTTGCGAGGGAGAACTCGGGATTCTCCTCGAGGCTTGCCAGGGCAATTGGGACGCCTCTCCAGCTGAGGCGGGAGACCAAGGGTCTCTTTCCACGTGCCACAGGAATCCTGGGACTCCTATCAAGTTTCACGAGGAGTCAAGCATCGTCTCCTTTGGAGGCACTGATCTCCGCGTACCTCTGGAGTTTTCAAAGGATGTGAGGCCTCCGGTGGCGATGAGGTGGGGAACTAGGTCTTTCTCTGTGGTCTCCATAGGGGATTCAGACATCCTTTCGTCTTGGGAGATGCAAGACGAGCCTGCATTCAAGTCACTGCAGGGATATCTGGCCTTATTTCGAGTCAGGGCATCGCGGTGTCCATTCCACTTGAGGCCGCAAACTCAGGGTCCCTCTCACATACCTAGAGCTGAGAGAAGCCTCCACTTGAGGTGCTTGTGGTAAGGTGGTATTCCTCTGGAGTCGAAGCCAGGGACTAATCTCTCATTTCGAGTTGATTTTTGGTCCACGGAGCTCTTTCGTGTTGCTACAGTGACTTCAGGGTCACTCTAGCCTTGAAACAGTGTTCTTGGGGTTTCTCTGGAGTCCCATCAAGAAAATCAAGTCTCCTTTCATGTGTGATGTGCAACACTGAATTGCTCTGCACGCAGTGCAGGGGAATCGGGCCTCATCTCGCTGCGAGGGGGAAGTCTCATGTTTTTTCTCGAGTTGCGGCGGGAACCTGGGGTAAATTCTCGAGTTACGTCGGGGATGGCCCTTCCACCCACGTGTTTGTTCAGCGATGTCAGGACTCCTGCCTAGTTGCGAGGGCCAACTCGGGAATCTCCTCGAGGCTTGGCAGGGCAATTGGGACGCCTCTCCAGCTGAGGCGGGAGACCAAGGGTCCCTTTCCACGTGCCACAGGAATCCTGGGACTCCTATCAAGTTTCACGAGGAGTCAGGCATCGTCTCCTTGGGAGGCACTGATCTCCGCGTACCTCTGGAATTTTCAAAGGATGTGAGGCCTCCGGTCGTGATGAGGTGGTGAACTCTATCTTTCTCTGTGGTCTCCACAGGGGATTCAGACATCCTTTCGTCTTGGGAGATGCAGGACGAGCCTGCATTCAAGTCACTGCAGGGATATCCGGCCTTATTTCGAGTCAGGGCATCGCGGTGTCCATTCCACTTGAGGCCGCAAACTCAGGTTCCCTCTCACATAGCTAGAGCTGAGAGAAGCCTCCTCTTGAGGTGCTTGTGGTAAGGTGGTATTCCTCTGGAGTCGAAGCCAGGGACTAACCTCTCATCTTGAGTTGATTTTTGGTCCACGGAGCTTTTTCGTGTTGCTACAGTGACCTCAGGATCCCTCTATCCTTGAAACAATGTTCTTGGGGTTTCTTTGGAGTGCCATCAAGGAAATCAAGGCTCCTTTCATGTGTGATGTGCAACACGGAATTGTTCTGCATGCAGTGCAGGGGAATCGGGCCTCATCTCGCGGCGAGGGGGAAGTCTCATGGTTTTTCTCGAGTTTCGGCGGGAACCTGGGGAATATTCTCGAGTTACGGGGGGATGGCACTTTCACACACGTGTTTGTTCAGCGACGTCAGGACTCCTGCCTAGTTGCGAGGGACAACTCGGGATTCTCCTCGAGGCTTGGCAGGGCAATTGGGACGCCTCTCCAGCTGAGGCGGGGGACCAAGGGTCCCTTTCCACGTGCCACAGGAATCCTGGGACTCCTGTCAAGTTTCACGAGGAGTCAGGCATCGTCTTCTTTGGAGGCACTGATCTCCGCGTACCTCTGGAGTTTTCAAAGGATGTGAGGCCTCCGGTCGCATGAGGTAGGGAACTAGGTCTTTCTCTGTGGTCTCCACAGGTGTTTCAGATATCCTTTCGTTTTTGAGATGCAAGACGAGCCTGCATTCAAGTCACTGCAGGGATATCCGGCCTTATTTCGAGTCAGGGCATCGCGGTGTCCATTCCACTTGAGGCCGCAAACTCAGGGTCCCTCTCACATACCTAGAGGTGAGAGAAGCCTCCTCTTGAGGTGCTTGTGGTAAGGTGGTATTCCTCTGGAGTCGAAGCCAGGGACTAACCTCTCATCTCGAGTTGATTTTTGGTCCACGGAGCTCTTTCGTGTTGCTACAGTGACCTCAGGATCCCTCTAGCCTTGAAACAGTGTTCTTGGGGTTCTCTGGAGTGCCATCAAGGAAATCAAGGCCCCTTTCATGTGTGATGTGCAACACGGAATTGCTCTGCACGCAGTGCAGGGGAATCGGGCCTCATCTCGCGGCGAGGGGTAAGTCTCATGGTTTTTCTCGAGTTGCGGCGGGAACCTGGGGTATATTCTCGAGTTACGACGCGGATGGCCCTTCCACACACGTGTTAGTTCAGCGACGTCAGGACTCCTGCCTAGTTGCGAGGGACAACTCGGGATTCTCCCCGAGGCTTAGCAGGGCAATTGGGACGCCTCTCCCGGTGAGGCGGGAGACCAAGGGTCCCTTTCCACGTGCCACAGGAATCCTGGGACTCCTATCAAGTTTCACGAGGAGTCAGGCATCGTCTCCTTTGGAGGCATTGATCTCTGCGTAGCTCTAGAGTTTTCAAGGGATGTGAGGCCTCCGGTCGCGATGAGGTGGAGAACTAGGTCTTTCTCTGTGGTCTCCACAGGGGATTCAGACATCCTTTCGTCTTGGGAGATGAAAGACAAGCCTGTATTCACGTCACTGCAGGGATATCCGGCCTTATTTCGCGTCAGGGCATCGCGGTGTCCATTCCACTTGAGGCCGCAAACTCACGGTCCCTCTCACATACCTAGAGCTGAGAGAAGCCTCCTCTTGAGGTGCTTGTGGTAAGGTGGTATTCCTCTGGAGGCGAAGCCAGCGACTAAGCTCTCATCTCGAGTTGATTTTTGGTCCACGGAGCTCTTTCCTGTTGCTACAGTGACCTCAGGATCCCTCTAGCCTTGAAGCATTGTTCTTGAGGTTTCACTGGAGTGCCGTCAACGAAATCAAGGCTCCTTTCATGTGTGATGTGCAACACGGAATTGCTCTGCACGCATTGCAGGGGAATCGGGCCTCATATCGCGGCGAGGGGGAAGTCTCATGGTTTTTCTCGAGTTGCGGCGGGAACCTGGGGTATATTCTCGAGTTACGACGGGGATGGCCCTTCCACACACGTGTTAGTTCAGCGACGTCAGGACTCCTGCCTAGTTGCGAGGGACAACTCGGGTTTCTCCTCGAGGTTTGGCAGGGCAATTGGGACGCCTCTCCAGCTGAGGCGGGAGACCAAGTGTCCCTTTCCATGTGCCACAGGAATCCTGGGACTCCTATCAAGTTTCACGAGGAGTCAGGCATCGTCTCCTTTGGAGGCACTGATCTCCGCTTACCTCTGGAGTTTTCAAAGGATGTGAGGCCTCCGGTCGCCATGAGGTTGGGAACTAGGTCTTTCTCTGTGGTCTCCACAGGGGATTCAGACATTCTCTTATCTTGGGAGATGCAAGACGAGCCTGCATTCAAGTCACTGCAGGGATATCCGGCCTTATTTCGCGTCAGGGCATCGCAGTGTCCATTCCACTTGAGGCCGCAAAATCAGGATCCCTCTCACATACCTAGAGCTGAGAGAAGCCACCTCTTGAGGCTTGTGGTAAGGTGGTATTCCTCTGGAGTCGAAGCCAGGGACTAACCCCTCATCTCGAGTTGATTTTTGGTCCACGGAGCTCTTTCGTGTTGCTAGAGTGACCTCAGGATTCCTCTAGCCTTGAAACAGTGTTCTTGGGGATTCTCTGGAGTGCCATCAAGGAAATCAAGGCTACTTTCATGTTTGATGTGCAACACGGAATTGCTCTGCATGCAGTGCAGGGGAATCATGCCTCATCTCACGGCGAGGGGGAAGTCTCATGGTTTTTCTCGAGTTGCGGCTGGAACCTGGGGTATATTCTCGAGTTATGACGGGGATGGCCCTTCCACCCACATGTTTGTTCAGCGACGTCAGGACTCCTGACTAGTTGCGAGAGACAACTCAGGATTCTCCTCGAGGCTTGGCAGGGCAATTGGGACGCCTCTCCAGCTGAGGCGGGAGACCAAGTGTCCCTTTCCACGTGCCACAGGAATCCTGGGACTCCTATCAAGTTTCACGAGGAGTCAGGCATCGTCTCCTTTGGAGGCACTGATCTCCACGTACCTCTGGAGTTTTTAAAGGATGTGAGGCCTCCGGTCGCGATGAGGTGGGGAAGTAGGTCTTTCTCTGTGGTATCCACAGGGGATTCAGACATCCTTTCGTCTTGGGAGATGCAAGACGAGCCTGCATTCAAGTCACTGCAGGGATATCCGGCCTTATTTCGAGTCAGGGCATCGCGGTGTCCATTCCACTTGAGGCCGCAAACTCAGGGTCCCTCTCACATAGCTAGAGCTGAGAGAAGCCTCCTCTTGAGGTGCTTGTGGTAAGGTTGTATTCCTCTGGAGTCGAAGCCAGGGACTAACCTCTCATCTCGAGTTGATTTTTGGTCCACGGAGCTCTTTCGTGTTGCTACAGTGACCTCAGGATCCCTCTAGCCTTGAAACAGTGTTCTTGGGTTTTCTCTGGAGTGCCATCAAGTAAATCAAGGCTCCTTTCATGTGTGATGTGGAACACGGAATTGCTCTGCATGCAGTGCAGGGGAATCGGGCCTCATCTCGCGGCGAGGGGGAAGTCTCATGGTTTTTCTCGAGTTGCGGCGGGAACCTGGGGTATATTCTCGAGTTACGACGGGGATGGCCCTTCCACACACGTGTTTCTTCAGCGACGTCAGGACTCCTGCCTAGTTGCGAGGGACAACTCGGGATTCTCCTCGAGGCTTGGCAGGGCAATTGGGACGCCTCTCCAGCTGAGGCGGGAGACCAAGTGTCCCTTTCCACGTGCCACAGGAATCCTGGGACTTCTATCAAGTTTCACGAGGAGTCAGGCATCGTCTCCTTTGGAGGCACTGATCTCCGCGTACCTCTGGAGTTTTCAACGGATGTGAGGCCTCCGGTCACGATGAGGTGGGGAACTAGGTCTTTCTCTGTGGTCTCCACAGGGGAATCAGACATCCTTTCGTCTTGGGAGATGCAAGACGAGCCTGCATTCAAGTCACCGCAGGGATATCCGGCCTTATTTCGCGTCAGGGCATCGCGGTGTCCATTCCACTTGAGGCCGCAAACTCAGGATCCCTCTCACATACCTAGAGCTGAGAGAAGCCTCCTCTTGAGGTGCTTGTGGTAAGGTGGTATTCCTCTGGAGTCGAAGCCAGGGACTAACCTCTCACATCGAGTTGATTTTTGTTCCACGGAGCTCTTTCTTGTTGCTACAGTGACCTCAGGATCCCTCTAGCCTTGAAACAGTGTTCTTGGGGTTTCGCTGGAGTGCCGGCAAGGAAATCAAGGCTCCTTTCATGTGTGATGTGCAACACGGAATTGCTCTGCACGCAGTGCAGGGGAATCGGGCCTCATCTCGCGGCGAGGGGGAAGTCTCATGGTTTTTCTCGAGTTGCGGCGGGAACCTGGGGTATATTCTCGAGTTACGACGGGGATGGCCCTTCCACCCACGTGTTTCTTCAGCGACGTCAGGACTCCTGCCTAGTTGCGAGGGACAACTCGGGATTCTCCTCGAGGCTTGGCAGGGCAATTGGAACGCCTCTCCAGCTGAGGCGGGAGACCAAGGGTCCCTTTCCACGTGCCACAGGAATCCTGTGACTCCTATCAAGTTTCACGAGGAGTCAGGCATCGTCTCCTTTGGAGGCACTGATCTCCGCGTACCTCTGGGGTTTTCAAAGGATGTGAGGCCTCCGGTCGCCATGAGGTGGGGAACTAGTTCTTTCTCTGTGGTCTCCACAGGGGATTCAGACATCCTTTCATCTTGGGAGATGCAAGACAAGCCTGCATTCAAGTCACTGCACGGATATCCGGCCTTATATCGAGTCAGGGCATCGCGGTCTCCATTCCACTTGAGGCCGCAAAATCAGGGACCCTCTCACATAGCTAGAGCTGAGAGAAGCCTCCTCTTGAGGTGCTTGTGGTAAGGTGGTATTCCTCTGGAGTCGAAGCCAGGGACGAACCTCTCATCTCGAGTTGATTTTTGGTCCACGGAGCTCTTTCGTGTTGCTACAGTGACTCACGATCCCTCTAGCTTTGAAATAGTGTTCTTGGGGTTTCTCTGGAGTGCCATTAAGGAAATCAAGGCTCCTTTCATGTGTGATGTGCAACACGGAATTGCTCTGCACGCAGTGCAGGGGAATCGGGCCTCATCTCGCGGCGAGGGGGAAGTCTCATGGTTTTTCTCGAGTTGCGGCGGGAACCTGGGGTATATTCTCGAGTTACGACGGGGATGGCCCTTCCACACACGTGTTTCTTCAGCGACGTCAGGACTCCTGCCTAGTTGCGAGGCACAACTCGGGATTCTCCTCGAGGCTTGGCAGGGCAATTGGGACGCCTCTCCAGCTGAGGCGGGAGACCAAGTGTCCCTTTCCACGTGCCACAGGAATCCTGGGACTCCTATCAAGTTTCACGAGGAGTCAGGCATCGTCGCCTTTGGAGGCACTGATCTCCGCGTACCTCTGGAGTTTTCAACGGATGTGAGGCCTCCGGTCGCGATGAGGTGGGGAACTAGGTCTTTCTCTGTGGTCTCCACAGGGGAATCAGACATCCTTTCGTCTTGGGAGATGCAAGACGAGCCTGCATTCAAGTCACCGCAGGGATATCCGGCCTTATTTCGCGTCAGGGCATCGCGGTGTCCATTCCACTTGAGGCCGCAAACTCAGGATCCCTCTCACATACCTAGAGCTGAGAGAAGCCTCCTCTTGAGGTGCTTGTGGTAAGGTGGTATTCCTCTGGAGTCGAAGCCAGGGACTAACCTCTCACATCGAGTTGATTTTTGTTCCACGGAGCTCTTTCGTGTTGCTACAGTGACCTCAGGATCCCTCTAGCCTTGAAACAGTGTTCTTGGGGTTTCGCTGGAGTGCCGTTAAGGAAATCAAGGCTCCTTTCATGTGTGATGTGCAACACGTAATTGCTCTGCACGCAGTGCAGGGGAATCGGGCCTCATCTCGCGGCGAGGGGGAAGTCTCATGGTTTTTCTCGAGTTGCGGCGGGAACCTGGGGTATATTCTCGAGTTACGACGGGGATGGCCCTTCCACCCACGTGTTTCTTCAGCGACGTCAGGACTCCTGCCTAGTTGCGAGGGACAACTCGGGATTCTCCTCGAGGCTTGGCAGGGCAATTGGGACGCCTCTCCAGCTGAGGCGGGAGACCAAGGGTCCCTTTCCACGTGCCACAGGAATCCTGGGACTCCTATCAAGTTTCACGAGGAGTCAGGCATCGTCTCCTTTGGAGGCACTGATCTCCGCGTACCTCTGGAGTTTTCAAAGGATGTGAGGCCTCCGGTCGCCATGAGGTGGGGAACTAGTTCTTTCTCTGTGGTCTCCACAGGGGATTCAGACATCCTTTCATCTTGGGAGATGCAAGACAAGCCTGCATTCAAGTCACTGCAGGGATATCCGGCCTTATATCGAGTCAGGGCATCGCGGTGTCCATTCCACTTGAGGCCGCAAAATCAGGGACCCTCTCACATAGCTAGAGCTGAGAGAAGCCTCCTCTTGAGGTGCTTGTGGTAAGGTGGTATTCCTCTGGAGTCGAAGCCAGGGACTAACCTCTCATCTCGAGTTGATTTTTCGTTCACGGAGCTCTTTCGTGTTGCTACAGTGACTCAGGATCCCTCTAGCTTTGAAATAGTGTTCTTGGGGTTTCTCTGGAGTGCCATCAAGGAAATCAAGGCTCCTTTCATGTGTGATGTGCAACACGGAATTGCTCTGCACGCAGTGCAGGGGAATCGGGCCTCATCTCGCGGCGAGGGGGAAGTCTCATGGTTTTTCTCGAGTTGCGGCGGGAACCTGGGGAATATTCTCGAGTTACGACGTGGATGGCCCTTCCACCCACGTGTTTGTTCAGCGACGTCAGGACTCCTGCCTAGTTGCGAGGGACAACTCGGGATTCTCCTCGAGGCTTGGCAGGGCAATTGGGACGCCTCTCCAGCTGAGGCGGGAAACCAAGGGTCCCTTTCCACGTGCCACAGGAATCCTGGGACTCCTATCAAGTTTCACGAGGAGTCAGGCATCGTCTCCTTTGGAGGCACTGATCTCCGCGTACCTCTGGAGTTTTCAAAGGATGTGAGGCCTCCGGTCGCATGAGGTGGGGAACTAGGTCTTTCTCTGTGGTCTCCACAGGGGATTCAGACATCCTTTCATCTTGGGAGATGCAAGACGAGCCTGCATTCAAGTCACTGCAGGGATATCCGGCCTTATTTCGAGTCAGGGCATCGCAGTGTTCATTCCACTTGAGGCCGCAAACTCAGGGTGCCTCTCACATAGCTAGAGCTGAGAGAAGCCTCCTCTTGAGGTGCTTGTGGTAAGGTGGTATTCCTCTGGAGTCGAAGCCAGGGACTAACCTCTCATCTCGAGTTGATTTTTGGTCCACGGAGCTCTTTCGTGTTGCTACAGTGACCTCAGGATCCCTCTAGCCTTGAAACAGTGTTCTTGGGGTTTCTCTGGAGTGCCATCAAGGAAATCAAGGCTCCTTTCATGTGTGATGTGCAACACGGAATTGCTCTGCACGCAATGCAGGGGAATCGTGCCTTATCTCGCGGCGAGGGGGAAGTCTCATGGTTTTTCTCGAGTTGCGGCGGGAACCTGGGGTATATTCTCGAGTTGCGACGGGGATGGCCCTTCCACACACGTGTTAGTTCAGCGACGGCAGGACTCCTGCCAAGTTGCGAGGGACAACTCGGGATTCTCCTCGAGGCTTGGCAGGGCAATTGGGACGCCTCTCCAGCTGAGGCGGGAGACCAAGTGTCCCTTTCCACGTGCCACAGGAATCCTGGGACTCCTATCAAGTTTCACGAGGAGTCAGGCATCGTCTCCTTTGGAGGCACTGATCTCCGCATACCTCTGGAGTTTTCACGGGATGTGAGGCCTCCGGTCGCGATGAGGTGGGGAACTAGGTCTTTCTATGTGGTCTCCACAGGGGATTCAGACATCCTTTCGTCTTGGGAGATGCAAGACGAGCCTGCATTCAAGTCACTGCAGGGATATCCGGCCTGATTTCGCGTCAGGGCATCGCGGTGTCCATTCCACTTGAAGCCGCAAACTCAGGATCCCTCTCACATACCTAGTGTTGAGAGAAGCCTCCTCTTGAGGTGCTTGTGGTAAGGTGGTATTCCTCTGGAGTCGAAGCCAGGGACTAAGCTCTCACATCGAGTTGATTTTTGTTGCACGGAGCTCTTTCGTGTTGCTACAGTGACCTCACGATCCCTCTAGCCTTGAAACAGTGTTCTTGGGGTTTCTCTGGAGTGCCGTCAAGGAAATCAAGGCTCCTTTCATGTGTGATGTGCAACACGGAATTGCTCTGCACGCAGTGCAGGGGAATCGGGCCTCATATCGCGGCGAGGGGGAAGTCTCATGGTTTTTCTCGAATTGCGGCGGGAACCTGGGGTATATTCTCGAGTTACGATGGGGATGGCCCTTCCACCCACGTGTTTCTTCAGCGACGTCAGGACTCCTGCCTAGTTGCGTGCTGCAACTCGGGATTCTCCTCGAGGCTTGGCAGGGCAATTGGGACGCCTCACCAGCTGAGGCGGGAGACCAAGGGTCACTTTACACGTGCCACAGGAATCCTAGGACTCCTATCAAGTTTCACGAGGAGTCAGGCATCGTCTCCTTTGGAGGCACTGATCTCCGCGTACCTCTGGAGTTTTCAAAGGATGTGAGGCCTCCGTTCGCGATGAGGTGGGGAACTAGGTATTTCTCTGTGCTCTGCACAGGGGCTTCAGACATCCTTTCGTCTTGGGAGATGCAAGACGAGCCTGCATTCAAGTCACTGCAGGGATATCCGGCCTGATTTCGAGTCAGGGCATCGCGGTCTCCATTCCACTTGAGGCCGCAAACTCAGGGTCCCTCTCACATACATAGAGCTGAGAGAAGCCTCCTCTTGAGGTGCTTGTGGTAAGGTGGTATTCCTCTGGAGTCGAAGCCAGGGACTAACCTCTCATCTCGAGTTGATTTTTGGTCAACGGAGCTCTTTCGTGTTGCTACTGTGACATCAGGATCCTTCAACCTTGAAACAGTGTTCTTGGGGTTTCTCTGGAGTGCCATCAAGGAAATCAAGGCTCCTTTCATGTGTGATGTGCAACACGGAATTGCTCTGCACGCATTGCAGTGGAATCGGGCCTCATCTCGCGGCGAGGGGGAAGTCTCATGGTTTTTCTCGAGTTGCGGCGGGAACCTGGGGTATAATCTTGAGTTACGACGGGAATGGCCCTTCCACCCACGTGTTTCTTCAGCGACGTCAGGACTCCTGCCTAGTTGCGAGGGACAACTCGGGATTCTCCTCGAGGCTTGGCAGGGCAATTGGGATGCCTCTCCAGCTGAGGCGTGTGACCAAGGGTCCTTTTCCAGGTGCCACAGGAATCCTGGGACTCCTATCAAGTTTCACGAGGAGTCAGGCATCGTCTCCTTTGGAGGCACTGATCTCCGCGTACCTCTGGAGTTTTCAAAGGATGTGAGGCCTCCTGTCGCGATGAGGTGGGGAACTAGGTCTTTCTCTGTGGTCTCCACAGGGTATTCAGACATCCTTTCGTCTTGGGAGATGCAAGACGAGCCTGCATTCAAGTCACTGCAGGGATATCCGGCCTTATTTCGAGTCAGGGAATCGCGGTGTCCATTCCACTTGAGGCCGCAAACTCAGGGTGCCTCTCACATACATAGAGCTGAGAGAAGCCTCCTCTTGAGGTGCTTGTGGTAAGGTGGTATTCCTCTGGAGTCGAAGCCAGGGACTAACCTCTCATCTCGAGTTGATTTTTGGTCCGCGGAGCTCTTTCATGTTGCTACAGTGACCTCAGGATCCCTCAACCTTGAAACAGTGTTCTTGGGGTTTCTCTGGAGTGCCATCAAGGAAATCAAGGCTCCTTTCATGTGTGATGTGCAACACGGAATTGCTCTGCACGCAGTGCAGTTGAATGGGGCCTCATCTCGCGGCGAGGGGGAAGTCTCATGGTTTTTCTCGTGTTGCGGCGGGAACCTGGGGTATATTCTCGAGTTACGTCGGTGATGGCCCTTCCACCCACGTGTTTCTTCAGCGACGTCAGGACTCCTGCCTAGTTGCGAGGGACAACTCGGGATTCTCCTCGAGGCTTGGCAGGGCAATTGGGACGCCTCTCCAGCTGAGGCGGGAGACCAAGGGTCCCTTTCCACGTGCCACAGGAATCCTGGGACTCCTATCAAGTTTCACGAGGAGTCAAGCATCGTCTCCTTTGGAGGCACTGATCTCCGCGTACCTCTGGAGTTTTCAAAGGATGTGAGGCCTCCGGTCGCGATGAGGTGGGGAACTAGGTCTTTCTCTGTGGTCTCCATAGGGGATTCAGACATCCTTTCGTCTTGGGAGATGCAAGACGAGCCTGCATTCAAGTCACTGCAGGGATATCCGGCCTTATTTCGAGTCAGGGCATCGCGTTGTCCATTCCACTTGAGGCCGCAAACTCAGGGTCCCTCTCACATACCTAGAGCTGAGAGAAGCCTCCACTTGAGGTGCTTGTGGTAAGGTGGTATTCCTCTGGAGTCGAAGCCAGGGACTAATCTCTCATCTCGAGTTGATTTTTGGTCCACGGAGCTCTTTCGTGTTGCTACAGTGACTTCAGGGTCCCTCTAGCCTTGAAACAGTGTTCTTGGGGTTTCTCTGGAGTCCCATCAAGAAAATCAAGTCTCCTTTAATGTGTGATGTGCAACACGGAATTGCTCTGCACGCAGTGCAGGGGAATCGGGCCTCATCTCGCGGCGAGGGGGAAGTCTCATGTTTTTTCTCGAGTTGCGGCGGGAACCTGGGGTAAATTCTCGAGTTACGACGGGGATGGCCCTTCCACCCACGTGTTTGTTCAGCGACGTCAGGACTCCTGCCTAGTTGCGAGGGACAACTCGGGAATCTCCTCGAGGCTTGGCAGGGCAATTGGGACGCCTCTCCAGCTGAGGCGTGAGAACAAGGGTCCCTTTCCACGTGCCACAGGAATCCTGGGACTCCTATCAAGTTTCACGAGGAGTCAGGCATCGTCTCCTTGGGAGGCACTGATCTCCGCGTACCTCTGGAATTTTCAAAGGATGTGAGGCCTCCGGTCGTGATGAGGTGGTGAACTATATCTTTCTCTGTGGTCTCCACAGGGGATTCAGACATCCTTTCGTCTTGGGAGATGCAAGACGAGCCTGCATTCAAGTCACTGCAGGGATATCCGGCCTTATTTCGAGTCAGGGCATCGCGTTGTCCATTCCACTTGAGGCCGCAAACTCAGGGTCCTTCTCACATACATAGAGCTGAGAGAAGCCTCCTCTTGAGGTGCTTGTGGTAAGGTGGTATTCCTCTGGAGTCGAAGCCAGGGACTAACCTCTCATCTCGAGTTGATTTTTGGTCCGCGGAGCTCTTTCATGTTGCTACAGTGACCTCAGGATCCCTCAACCTTGAAACAGTGTTCTTGGGGTTTCTCTGGAGTGCCATCAAGGAAATCAAGGCTCCTTTCATGTGTGATGTGCAACACGGAATTGCTCTGCACGCAGTGCAGGGGAATCGGGCCTCATCTCACGGCGAGGGGGAAGTCTCATGGTTTTTCTCGAGTTGCGGCGGGAACCTGGGGTATATTCTCGAGTTACGACGGGAATGGCCCTTCCACCCACGTGTTTCTTCAGCGACGTCAGGACTCCTGCCTAGTTGCGAGGGACAACTCGGGATTCTCCTCGAGGCTTGGCAGGGCAATTGGGACGCCTCTCCAGCTGAGGCGGGTGACCAAGGGTCCTTTTCCAGGTGCCACAGGAATCCTGGGACTCCTATCAAGTTTCACGAGGAGTCAGGCATCGTCTCCTTTGGAGGCACTGATCTCCGCGTACCTCTGGAGTTTTCAAAGGATGTGAGGCCTCCTGTCGCGATGACGTGGGGAACTAGGTCTTTCTCTGTGGTCTCCACAGGGGATTCAGACATCCTTTCGTCTTGGGAGATGCAAGACGAGCCTGCATTCAAGTCACTGCAGGGATATCCGGCCTTATTTCGAGTCAGGGAATCGCGGTGTCCATTCCACTTGAGGCCGCAAACTCAGGTTGCCTCTCACATACATAGAGCTGAGAGAAGCCTCCTCTTGAGGTGCTTGTGGTAAGGTGGTATTCCTCTGGAGTCGAAGCCAGGGACTAAACTCTCATCTCGAGTTGATTTTTGGTCCACGGAGCTCTTTCGTGCTGCTGCACGGACCTCAGGATGCCTCCAGCCTTGAAACAGTGTTCTTGGGGTTTCTCTGGAGTGCCATCAAGGAAATCAAGGCTCCTTTCATGTGTGATGTGCAGCACGGAATTGCTCTGCACGCAGTGCAGGAGAATCGGGCCTCATCTCTTGGCGAGGGGGAAGTCTCATGGTTTTTCTCGAGTTGCGGCGGGAACCTGGGGTATATTCTCGAGTTACGACGGGAATGGCCCTTCCACCCACGTGTTTGTTCAGCGACGTCAGGACTCCTGCCTAGTTGCGAGGGACAACTCGGGATTCTCCTCGAGGCTTGGCAGGGCAATTGGGACGCCTCTCCAGCTGAGGCGGGTGACCAAGGGTCCTTTTCCAGGTGCCACAGGAATCCTGGGACTCCTATCAAGTTTCACGAGGAGTCAGGCATCGTCTCCTTTGGAGGCACTGATCTCCGCGTACCTCTGGAGTTTTCAAAGGATGTGAGGCCTCCTGTCGCGATGACGTGGGGAACTAGGTCTTTCTCTGTGGTCTCCACAGGGGATTCAGACATCCTTTCGTCTTGGGAGATGCAAGACGAGCCTGCATTCAAGTCACTGCAGGGATATCCGGCCTTATTTCGAGTCAGGGAATCGCGGTGTCCATTCCACTTGAGGCCGCAAACTCAGGGTGCCTCTCACATACATAGAGCTGAGAGAAGCCTCCTCTTGAGGTGCTTGTGGTAAGGTGGTATTCCTCTGGAGTCGAAGCCAGGGACTAAACTCTCATCTCGAGTTGATTTTTGGTCCACGGAGCTCTTTCGTGCTGCTGCACGGACCTCAGGATGCCTCCAGCCTTGAAACAGTGTTCTTGGGGTTTCTCTGGAGTGCCATCAAGGAAATCAAGGCTCCTTTCATGTGTGATGTGCAACACGCAATTGCTCTGCACGCAGTGCAGGAGAATCGGGCCTCATCTCGCGGCGAGGGGGAAGTCTCATGGTTTTTCTCGAGTTGCGGCGGGAACCTGGGGTATATTCTTGAGTTATGACGGGGATGGCCCTTCCACCCACGTGTTTGTTCAGCGACGTCAGGACTCCTGCCTAGTTGCGAGGGACAACTCGGGATTCTCCTCGAGGCTTGGCAGGGCAATTGGGACGCCTCTCCAGCTGAGGCGGGAGACCAAGGGTCCCTTTCCACGTGCCACAGGAATCCTGGGACTCCTATCAAGTTTCACGAGGAGTCAGGCATCGTCTCCTTTGGAGGCACTGATCTCCGCGTACCTCTGGAGTTTTCAAAGGATGTGAGGCCTCCTGTCGCGATGACGTGGGGAACTAGGTCTTTCTCTGTGGTCTCCACAGGGGATTCAGACATCCTTTCGTCTTGGGAGATGCAAGACGAGCCTGCATTCAAGTCACTGCAGGGATATCCGGCCTTATTTCGAGTCAGGGCATCGCGGTCTCCATTCCACTTGAGGCCGCAAACTCAGGGTGCCTCTCACATACATAGAGCTGAGAGAAGCCTCCTCTTGAGGTGCTTGTGGTAAGGGGGTATTCCTCTGGAATCGAAGCCAGGGACTAACCTCTCATCTCGAGTTGATTTTTGGTCCGCGGAGCTCTTTCATGTTGCTACAGTGACCTCAGGATCCCTCAACCTTGAAACAGTGTTCTTGGGGTTTCTCTGGAGTGCCATCAAGGAAATCAAGGCTCCTTTCATGTGTGATGTGCAACACGGAATTGCTCTGCACGCAGTGCAGTTGAATGGGGCCTCATCTCGCGGCGAGGGGGAAGTCTCATGGTTTTTCTCGTGTTGCGGCGGGAACCTGGGGTATATTCTCGAGTTACGTCGGTGATGGCCCTTCCACCCACGTGTTTCTTCAGCGACGTCAGGACTCCTGCCTAGTTGCGAGGGACAACTCGGGATTCTCCTCGAGGCTTGGCAGGGCAATTGGGACGCCTCTCCAGCTGAGGCGGGAGACCAAGGGTCCCTTTCCACGTGCCACAGGAATCCTGGGACTCCTATCAAGTTTCACGAGGAGTCAAGCATCGTCTCCTTTGGAGGCACTGATCTCCGCGTACCTCTGGAGTTTTCAAAGGATGTGAGGCCTCCGGTGGCGATGAGGTGGGGAACTAGGTCTTTCTCTGTGGTCTCCATAGGGGATTCAGACATCCTTTCGTCTTGGGAGATGCAAGACGAGCCTGCATTCAAGTCACTGCAGGGATATCCGGCCTTATTTCGAGTCAGGGCATCGCGTTGTCCATTCCACTTGAGGCCGCAAACTCAGGGTCCCTCTCACATACCTAGAGCTGAGAGAAGCCTCCACTTGAGGTGCTTGTGGTAAGGTGGTATTCCTCTGGAGTCGAAGCCAGGGACTAATCTCTCATCTCGAGTTGATTTTTGGTCCACGGAGCTCTTTCGTGTTGCTACAGTGACTTCAGGGTCCCTCTAGCCTTGAAACAGTGTTCTTGGGGTTTCTCTGGAGTCCCATCAAGAAAATCAAGTCTCCTTTAATGTGTGATGTGCAACACTGAATTGCTCTGCACGCAGTGCAGGGGAATCGGGCCTCATCTCGCGGCGAGGGGGAAGTCTCATGTTTTTTCTCGAGTTGCGGCGGGAACCTGGGGTAAATTCTCGAGTTACGACGGGGATGGCCCTTCCACCCACGTGTTTGTTCAGCGACGTCAGGACTCCTGCCTAGTTGCGAGGGACAACTCGGGAATCTCCTCGAGGCTTGGCAGGGCAATTGGGACGCCTCTCCAGCTGAGGCGTGAGAACAAGGGTCCCTTTCCACGTGCCACAGGAATCCTGGGACTCCTATCAAGTTTCACGAGGAGTCAGGCATCGTCTCCTTGGGAGGCACGGATCTCCGCGTACCTCTGGAATTTTCAAAGGATGTGAGGCCTCCGGTCGTGATGAGGTGGTGAACTATATCTTTCTCTGTGGTCTCCACAGGGGATTCAGACATCCTTTCGTCTTGGGAGATGCAAGACGAGCCTGCATTCAAGTCACTGCAGGGATATCCGGCCTTATTTCGAGTCAGGGCATCGCGTTGTCCATTCCACTTGAGGCCGCAAACTCAGGGTCCTTCTCACATACATAGAGCTGAGAGAAGCCTCCTCTTGAGGTGCTTGTGGTAAGGTGGTATTCCTCTGGAGTCGAAGCCAGGGACTAACCTCTCATCTCGAGTTGATTTTTGGTCCGCGGAGCTCTTTCATTTTGCTACAGTGACCTCAGGATCCCTCAACCTTGAAACAGTGTTCTTGGGGTTTCTCTGGAGTGCCATCAAGGAAATCAAGGCTCCTTTCATGTGTGATGTGCAACACGGAATTGCTCTGCACGCAGTGCAGTTGAATCGGGCCTCATCTCACGGCGAGGGGGAAGTCTCATGGTTTTTCTCGAGTTGCGGCGGGAACCTGGGGTATATTCTCGAGTTACGACGGGAATGGCCCTTCCACCCACGTGTTTGTTCAGCGACGTCAGGACTCCTGCCTAGTTGCGAGGGACAACTCGGGATTCTCCTCGAGGCTTGGCAGGGCAATTGGGACGCCTCTCCAGCTGAGGCGGGTGACCAAGGGTCCTTTTCCAGGTGCCACAGGAATCCTGGGACTCCTATCAAGTTTCACGAGGAGTCAGGCATCGTCTCCTTTGGAGGCACTGATCTCCGCGTACCTCTGGAGTTTTCAAAGGATGTGAGGCCTCCTGTCGCGATGACGTGGGGAACTAGGTCTTTCTCTGTGGTCTCCACAGGGGATTCAGACATCCTTTCGTCTTGGGAGATGCAAGACGAGCCTGCATTCAAGTCACTGTAGGGATATCCGGCCTTATTTCGAGTCAGGGAATCGCGGTGTCCATTCCACTTGAGGCCGCAAACTCAGGGTGCCTCTCACATACATAGAGCTGAGAGAAGCCTCCTCTTGAGGTGCTTGTGGTAAGGTGGTATTCCTCTGGAGTCGAAGCCAGGGACTAAACTCTCATCTCGAGTTGATTTTTGGTCCACGGAGCTCTTTCGTGCTGCTGCACGGACCTCAGGATGCCTCCAGCCTTGAAACAGTGTTCTTGGGGTTTCTCTGGAGTGCCATCAAGGAAATCAAGGCTCCTTTCATGTGTGATGTGCAGCACGGAATTGCTCTGCACGCAGTGCAGGAGAATCGGGCCTCATCTCGCGGCGAGGGGGAAGTCTCATGGTTTTTCTCGAGTTGCGGCGGGAACCTGGGGTATATTCTCGAGTTACGACGGGAATGGCCCTTCCACCCACGTGTTTGTTCAGCGACGTCAGGACTCCTGCCTAGTTGCGAGGGACAACTCGGGATTCTCCTCGAGGCTTGGCAGGGCAATTGGGACGCCTCTCCAGCTGAGGCGGGTGACCAAGGGTCCTTTTCCAGGTGCCACAGGAATCCTGGGACTCCTATCAAGTTTCACGAGGAGTCAGGCATCGTCTCCTTTGGAGGCACTGATCTCCGCGTACCTCTGGAGTTTTCAAAGGATGTGAGGCCTCCTGTCGCGATGACGTGGGGAACTAGGTCTTTCTCTGTGGTCTCCACAGGGGATTCAGACATCCTTTCGTCTTGGGAGATGCAAGACGAGCCTGCATTCAAGTCACTGCAGGGATATCCGGCCTTATTTCGAGTCAGGGAATCGCGGTGTCCATTCCACTTGAGGCCGCAAACTCAGGGTGCCTCTCACATACATAGAGCTGAGAGAAGCCTCCTCTTGAGGTGCTTGTGGTAAGGTGGTATTCCTCTGGAGTCGAAGCCAGGGACTAAACTCTCATCTCGAGTTGATTTTTGGTCCACGGAGCTCTTTCGTGCTGCTGCACGGACCTCAGGATGCCTCCAGCCTTGAAACAGTGTTCTTGGGGTTTCTCTGGAGTGCCATCAAGGAAATCAAGGCTCCTTTCATGTGTGATGTGCAACACGGAATTGCTCTGCACGCAGTGCAGGAGAATCGGGCCTCATCTCGCGGCGAGGGGGAAGTCTCATGGTTTTTCTCGAGTTGCGGCGGGAACCTGGGGTATATTCTTGAGTTATGACGGGGATGGCCCTTCCACCCACGTGTTTGTTCAGCGACGTCAGGACTCCTGCCTAGTTGCGAGGGACAACTCGGGATTCTCCTCGAGGCTTGGCAGGGCAATTGGGACGCCTCTCCAGCTGAGGCGGGAGACCAAGGGTCCCTTTCCACGTGCCACAGGAATCCTGGGACTCCTATCAAGTTTCACGAGGAGTCAGGCATCGTCTCCTTTGGAGGCACTGATCTCCGCGTACCTCTGGAGTTTTCAAAGGATGTGAGGCCTCCTGTCGCGATGACGTGGGGAACTAGGTCTTTCTCTGTGGTCTCCACAGGGGATTCAGACATCCTTTCGTCTTGGGAGATGCAAGACGAGCCTGCATTCAAGTCACTGCAGGGATATCCGGCCTTATTTCGAGTCAGGGAATCGCGGTGTCCATTCCACTTGAGGCCGCAAACTCAGGGTGCCTCTCACATACATAGAGCTGAGAGAAGCCTCCTCTTGAGGTGCTTGTGGTAAGGGGGTATTCCTCTGGAATCGAAGCCAGGGACTAACCTCTCATCTCGAGTTGATTTTTGGTCCGCGGAGCTCTTTCATGTTGCTACAGTGACCTCAGGATCCCTCAACCTTGAAACAGTGTTCTTGGGGTTTCTCTGGAGTGCCATCAAGGAAATCAAGGCTCCTTTCATGTGTGATGTGCAACACGGAATTGCTCTGCACGCAGTGCAGTTGAATGGGGCCTCATCTCGCGGCGAGGGGGAAGTCTCATGGTTTTTCTCGTGTTGCGGCGGGAACCTGGGGTATATTCTCGAGTTACGTCGGTGATGGCCCTTCCACCCACGTGTTTCTTCAGCGACGTCAGGACTCCTGCCTAGTTGCGAGGGACAACTCGGGATTCTCCTCGAGGCTTGGCAGGGCAATTGGGACGCCTCTCCAGCTGAGGCGGGAGACCAAGGGTCCCTTTCCACGTGCCACAGGAATCCTGGGACTCCTATCAAGTTTCACGAGGAGTCAAGCATCGTCTCCTTTGGAGGCACTGATCTCCGCGTACCTCTGGAGTTTTCAAAGGATGTGAGGCCTCCGGTGGCGATGAGGTGGGGAACTAGGTCTTTCTCTGTGGTCTCCATAGGGGATTCAGACATCCTTTCGTCTTGGGAGATGCAAGACGAGCCTGCATTCAAGTCACTGCAGGGATATCCGGCCTTATTTCGAGTCAGGGCATCGCGTTGTCCATTCCACTTGAGGCCGCAAACTCAGGGTCCCTCTCACATACCTAGAGCTGAGAGAAGCCTCCACTTGAGGTGCTTGTGGTAAGGTGGTATTCCTCTGGAGTCGAAGCCAGGGACTAATCTCTCATCTCGAGTTGATTTTTGGTCCACGGAGCTCTTTCGTGTTGCTACAGTGACTTCAGGGTCCCTCTAGCCTTGAAACAGTGTTCTTGGGGTTTCTCTGGAGTCCCATCAAGAAAATCAAGTCTCCTTTAATGTGTGATGTGCAACACTGAATTGCTCTGCACGCAGTGCAGGGGAATCGGGCCTCATCTCGCGGCGAGGGGGAAGTCTCATGTTTTTTCTCGAGTTGCGGCGGGAACCTGGGGTAAATTCTCGAGTTACGACGGGGATGGCCCTTCCACCCACGTGTTTGTTCAGCGACGTCAGGACTCCTGCCTAGTTGCGAGGGACAACTCGGGAATCTCCTCGAGGCTTGGCAGGGCAATTGGGACGCCTCTCCAGCTGAGGCGTGAGAACAAGGGTCCCTTTCCACGTGCCACAGGAATCCTGGGACTCCTATCAAGTTTCACGAGGAGTCAGGCATCGTCTCCTTGGGAGGCACGGATCTCCGCGTACCTCTGGAATTTTCAAAGGATGTGAGGCCTCCGGTCGTGATGAGGTGGTGAACTATATCTTTCTCTGTGGTCTCCACAGGGGATTCAGACATCCTTTCGTCTTGGGAGATGCAAGACGAGCCTGCATTCAAGTCACTGCAGGGATATCCGGCCTTATTTCGAGTCAGGGCATCGCGTTGTCCATTCCACTTGAGGCCGCAAACTCAGGGTCCTTCTCACATACATAGAGCTGAGAGAAGCCTCCTCTTGAGGTGCTTGTGGTAAGGTGGTATTCCTCTGGAGTCGAAGCCAGGGACTAACCTCTCATCTCGAGTTGATTTTTGGTCCGCGGAGCTCTTTCATTTTGCTACAGTGACCTCAGGATCCCTCAACCTTGAAACAGTGTTCTTGGGGTTTCTCTGGAGTGCCATCAAGGAAATCAAGGCTCCTTTCATGTGTGATGTGCAACACGGAATTGCTCTGCACGCAGTGCAGTTGAATCGGGCCTCATCTCACGGCGAGGGGGAAGTCTCATGGTTTTTCTCGAGTTGCGGCGGGAACCTGGGGTATATTCTCGAGTTACGACGGGAATGGCCCTTCCACCCACGTGTTTGTTCAGCGACGTCAGGACTCCTGCCTAGTTGCGAGGGACAACTCGGGATTCTCCTCGAGGCTTGGCAGGGCAATTGGGACGCCTCTCCAGCTGAGGCGGGTGACCAAGGGTCCTTTTCCAGGTGCCACAGGAATCCTGGGACTCCTATCAAGTTTCACGAGGAGTCAGGCATCGTCTCCTTTGGAGGCACTGATCTCCGCGTACCTCTGGAGTTTTCAAAGGATGTGAGGCCTCCTGTCGCGATGACGTGGGGAACTAGGTCTTTCTCTGTGGTCTCCACAGGGGATTCAGACATCCTTTCGTCTTGGGAGATGCAAGACGAGCCTGCATTCAAGTCACTGCAGGGATATCCGGCCTTATTTCGAGTCAGGGAATCGCGGTGTCCATTCCACTTGAGGCCGCAAACTCAGGGTGCCTCTCACATACATAGAGCTGAGAGAAGCCTCCTCTTGAGGTGCTTGTGGTAAGGTGGTATTCCTCTGGAGTCGAAGCCAGGGACTAAACTCTCATCTCGAGTTGATTTTTGGTCCACGGAGCTCTTTCGTGCTGCTGCACGGACCTCAGGATGCCTCCAGCCTTGAAACAGTGTTCTTGGGGTTTCTCTGGAGTGCCATCAAGGAAATCAAGGCTCCTTTCATGTGTGATGTGCAACACGGAATTGCTCTGCACGCAGTGCAGGAGAATCGGGCCTCATCTCGCGGCGAGGGGGAAGTCTCATGGTTTTTCTCGAGTTGCGGCGGGAACCTAGGGTATATTCTCGAGTTACGACGGGAATGGCCCTTCCACCCACGTGTTTCTTCAGCGACGTCAGGACTCCTGCCTAGTTGCGAGGGACAACTCGGGATTCTCCTCGAGGCTTGGCAGGGCAATTGGGACGCCTCTCCAGCTGAGGCGGGTGACCAAGGGTCCTTTTCCAGGTGCCACAGGAATCCTGGGACTCCTATCAAGTTTCACGAGGAGTCAGGCATCGTCTCCTTTGGAGGCACTGATCTCCGCGTACCTCTGGAGTTTTCAAAGGATGTGAGGCCTCCTGTCGCGATGACGTGGGGAACTAGGTCTTTCTCTGTGGTCTCCACAGGGGATTCAGACATCCTTTCGTCTTGGGAGATGCAAGACGAGCCTGCATTCAAGTCACTGCAGGGATATCCGGCCTTATTACGAGTCAGGGAATCGCGGTGTCCATTCCACTTGAGGCCGCAAACTCAGGGTGCCTCTCACATACATAGAGCTGAGAGAAGCCTCCTCTTGAGGTGCTTGTGGTAAGGTGGTATTCCTCTGGAGTCGAAGCCAGGGACTGAACTCTCATCTCGAGTTGATTTTTGGTCCACGGAGCTCTTTCGTGCTGCTGCACGGACCTCAGGATGCCTCCAGCCTTGAAACAGTGTTCTTGGGGTTTCTCTGGAGTGCCATCAAGGAAATCAAGGCTCCTTTCATGTGTGATGTGCAACACGGAATTGCTCTGCACGCAGTGCAGGAGAATCGGGCCTCATCTCGCGGCGAGGGGGAAGTCTCATGGTTTTTCTCGAGTTGCGGCGGGAACCTGGGGTATATTCTCGAGTTACGACGGGAATGGCCCTTCCACCCACGTGTTTCTTCAGCGACGTCAGGACTCCTGCCTAGTTGCGAGGGACAACTCGGGATTCTCCTCGAGGCTTGGCAGGGCAATTGGGACGCCTCTCCAGCTGAGGCGGGTGACCAAGGGTCCTTTTCCAGGTGCCACAGGAATCCTGGGACTCCTATCAAGTTTCACGAGGAGTCAGGCATCGTCTCCTTTGGAGGCACTGATCTCCGCGTACCTCTGGAGTTTTCAAAGGATGTGAGGCCTCCTGTCGCGATGACGTGGGGAACTAGGTCTTTCTCTGTGGTCTCCACAGGGGATTCAGACATCCTTTCGTCTTGGGAGATGCAAGACGAGCCTGCATTCAAGTCACTGCAGGGATATCCGGCCTTATTTCGAGTCAGGGAATCGCGGTGTCCATTCCACTTGAGGCCGCAAACTCAGGGTGCCTCTCACATACATAGAGCTGAGAGAAGCCTCCTCTTGAGGTGCTTGTGGTAAGGTGGTATTCCTCTGGAGTCGTAGCCAGGGACTAAACTCTCATCTCGAGTTGATTTTTGGTCCACGGAGCTCTTTCGTGCTGCTGCACGGACCTCAGGATGCCTCCAGCCTTGAAACAGTGTTCTTGGGGTTTCTCTGGAGTGCCATCAAGGAAATCAAGGCTCCTTTCATGTGTGATGTGCAACACGGAATTGCTCTGCACGCAGTGCAGGAGAATCGGGCCTCATCTCGCTACGAGGGGGAAGTCTCATGGTTTTTCTCGAGTTGCGGCGGGAACCTGGGGTATATTCTTGAGTTACGACGGGGATGGTCCTTCCACCCACGTGTTTGTTCAGCGACGTCAGGACTCCTGCCTAGTTGCGAGGGACAACTCGGGATTCTCCTCGAGGCTTGGCAGGGCAATTGGGACGCCTCTCCAGCTGAGGCGGGAGACCAAGTGTCCCTTTCCACGTGCCACAGGAATCCTGTGACTCCTATCAAGTTTCACGAGGAGTCAGGCATCGTCTCCTTTGGAGGCACTGATCTCCGCGTACCTCTGGAGTTTTCAAAGGATGTGAGGCCTCCGGTCGCGATGAGATGGGGAACTAGGTCATTCTCTGTGGTCTCCACAGGGGATTCAGACATCCTTTCGTCTTCGGAGATGCAAGACGAGCCTGCATTCAAGTCACTGCAGGGATATCCGGCCTTATTTCGAGTCAGGGCATCGCGTTGTCCATTCCTCTTGAGGCCGCAAACTCAGGGTCCCTCTCACATACCTAAAGCTGAGAGAAGCCTCCTCTTGAGGTGCTTGTGGTAAGGTGGTATTCCTCTGGAGTCGAAGCCAGGGACTAATCTCTCATCTCGAGTTGATTTTTGGTCCACGGAGCTCTTTCGTGTTGCTACAGTGACCTCAGGGTCCCTCTAGCCTTGAAACAGTGTTCTTGGGGTTTCTATGGAGTCCCATCAAGAAAATCAAGGCTCCTTTCATGTGTGATGTGCAACACTGAATTGCTCTGCACGCAGTGCAGGGGAATCGGGCCTCATCTCGCGGCGAGGGGGAAGTCTCATGGTTTTTCTCGAGTTGCGGCGGGAACCTGGGGTATATTCTCGAGTTACGACGGGGATGGCCCTTCCACCCACGTGTTTGTTCAGCGACGTCAGGACTCCTGCCTAGTTGCGAGGGACAACTCGGGAATCTCCTCGAGGCTTGGCAGGGCAATTGGGACGCCTCTCCAGCTGAGGCGGGAGACCAAGGGTCCCTTTCCACGTGCCACAGGAATCCTGGGACTCCTATCAAGTTTCACAAGGAGTCAGGCATCGTCTCCTTGGGAGGCACTGATCTCCGCGTACCTCTGGAATTTTCAAAGGATGTGAGGCCTCCGGTCGTGATGAGGTGGTGAACTAGGTCTTTCTCTGTGGTCTCCACAGGGGATTCAGACATCCTTTCGTCTTGGGAGATGCAAGACGAGCCTGCATTCAAGTCACTGCAGGGATATCCGGCCTTATTTCGAGTCAGGGCATCGCGGTCTCCATTCCACTTGAGGCCGCAAACTCAGGGTCCCTCTCACATACATAGAGCTGAGAGAAGCCTCCTCTTGAGGTGCTTGTGGTAAGGTGGTATTCCTCTGGAGTCGAAGCCAGGGACTAAACTCTCATCTCGAGTTGATTTTTGGTCCACGGAGCTCTTTCGTGCTGCTGCACGGACCTCAGGATGCCTCCAGCCTTGAAACAGTGTTCTTGGGTTTTCTCTGGAGTGCCATCAAGGAAATCAAGGCTCCTTTCATGTGTGATGTGCAACACGGAATTGCTCTGCACGCAGTGCAGGGGAATCGGGCCTCATCTCGCGCCGAGGGGGAAGTCTCATGGTTTTTCTCGAGTTGCAGCAGGAACCTGGGGTATATTCTCGAGTTACGACGGGGATGGCCCTTCCACACACGTGTTTGTTCAGCGACGTCAGGACTCCTGCCTAGTTGCGAGGGACAACTCGGGATTCTCCTCGAGGCTTGGCAGGGCAATTGGGATGCCTCTCCAGCTGAGGCGGGAGACCAAGTGTCCCTTTGCACGTGCCACAGGAATCCTGTGACTCCTATCAAGTTTCACGAGGAGTCAGGCATCGTCTCCTTTGGAGGCACTGATCTCCGCATATCTCTGGAGTTTTCAAAGGATGTGAGGCCTCCGGTCGCGATGAGGTGGGGAACTAGGTCATTCTCTGTGGTCTCCACAGGGGATTCAGACATCCTTTCGTCTTGGGAGATGCAAGACGAGCCTGCATTCAAGTCACTGCAGGGATATCCGGCGTTATTTCGTGTCAGGGAATCGCGGTGTCCATTCAACTTGAGGCCGCAAACTCAGGGTCCCTCTCACATAGCTAGAGCTGAGAGAAGCCTCCTCTTGAGGTGCTTGTGGTAAGGTGGTATTCCTCTGGAGTCGAAGCCAGGGACTAAACTCTCATCTCGAGTTGATTTTTGGTCCACGGAGCTCTTTCGTGCTGTTAGAGTGACCTCAGGATCCCTCAACCTTGAAACAGTGTTCTTGGGGTTTCTCTGGAGTGCCATCAAGGAAATCAAGGCTCCTTTCATGTGTGATGTGCAACACAGAATTGCTCTGCACGCAGTGCAGGGGAATCGGGCCTCATCTCGCGGCGAGGGGGAAGTCTCATGGTTTTTCTCGAGTTGCGGCGGGAACCTGGGGTATATTCTCGAGTTACGACGGGGATGGCCCTTCCACACACGTGTTTCTTCAGCGACGTCAGCACTCCTGCCTAGTTGCGAGGGACAACTCGAGATTCTCCTCGAGGCTTGGCAGGGCAATTGGGACGCCTCTCCAGCTGAGGCGGGAGACCAAGTGTCCCTTTCCACGTGCCACAGGAATCCTGTGACTCCTATCAAGTTTCACGAGGAGTCAGGCATCGTCTCCTTTGGAGGCACTGATCTCCGCGTACCTCTGGAGTTTTCAAAGGATGTGAGGCCTCCGGTCGCGATGAGATGGGGAACTAGGTCATTCTCTGTGGTCTCCACAGGGGATTCAGACATCCTTTCGTCTTGGGAGATGCAAGACGAGCCTGCATTCAAGTCACTGCAGGGATATCCGGCGTTATTTCGTGTCAGGGAATCGCGGTCTCCATTCCACTTGAGGCCGCAAACTCAGGGTCCCTCTCACATAGCTAGAGCTGAGAGAAGCCTCCTCTTGAGGTGCTTGTGGTAAGGTGGTATTCCTCTGGAGTCGAAGCCAGGGACTAATCTCTCATCTCGAGTTGATTTTTGGTCCACGGAGCTCTTTCGTGTTGCTACAGTGACCTCAGGGTCCCTCTAGCCTTGAAACAGTGTTCTTGGGGTTTCTATGGAGTCCCATCAAGAAAATCAAGGCTCCTTTCATGTGTGATGTGCAACACTGAATTGCTCTGCACGCAGTGCAGGGGAATCGGGCCTCATCTCGCGGCGAGGGGGAAGTCTCAT
Source organism: Cervus elaphus (assembly GCF_910594005.1). Taxonomy (NCBI): domain Eukaryota; kingdom Metazoa; phylum Chordata; class Mammalia; order Artiodactyla; family Cervidae; genus Cervus; species Cervus elaphus. The sequence goes on from NC_057838.1 coordinate 1,719,447, forward strand.
GGTTTTTCTCGAGTTGCGGCGGGAACCTGGGGTATATTCTCGAGTTACGACGGGGATGGCCCTTCCACCCACGTGTTTGTTCAGCGACGTCAGGACTCCTGCCTAGTTGCGAGGGACAACTCGGGAATCTCCTCGAGGCTTGGCAGGGCAATTGGGACGCCTCTCCAGCTGAGGCGGGAGACCAAGGGTCCCTTTCCACGTGCCACAGGAATCCTGGGACTCCTATCAAGTTTCACAAGGAGTCAGGCATCGTCTCCTTGGGAGGCACTGATCTCCGCGTACCTCTGGAATTTTCAAAGGATGTGAGGCCTCCGGTCGTGATGAGGTGGTGAACTAGGTCTTTCTCTGTGGTCTCCACAGGGGATTCAGACATCCTTTCGTCTTGGGAGATGCAAGACGAGCCTGCATTCAAGTCACTGCAGGGATATCCGGCCTTATTTCGAGTCAGGGCATCGCGGTCTCCATTCCACTTGAGGCCGCAAACTCAGGGTCCCTCTCACATACATAGAGCTGAGAGAAGCCTCCTCTTGAGGTGCTTGTGGTAAGGTGGTATTCCTCTGGAGTCGAAGCCAGGGACTAAACTCTCATCTCGAGTTGATTTTTGGTCCACGGAGCTCTTTCGTGCTGCTGCACGGACCTCAGGATGCCTCCAGCCTTGAAACAGTGTTCTTGGGTTTTCTCTGGAGTGCCATCAAGGAAATCAAGGCTCCTTTCATGTGTGATGTGCAACACGGAATTGCTCTGCACGCAGTGCAGGGGAATCGGGCCTCATCTCGCGCCGAGGGGGAAGTCTCATGGTTTTTCTCGAGTTGCAGCAGGAACCTGGGGTATATTCTCGAGTTACGACGGGGATGGCCCTTCCACACACGTGTTTGTTCAGCGACGTCAGGACTCCTGCCTAGTTGCGAGGGACAACTCGGGATTCTCCTCGAGGCTTGGCAGGGCAATTGGGATGCCTCTCCAGCTGAGGCGGGAGACCAAGTGTCCCTTTGCACGTGCCACAGGAATCCTGTGACTCCTATCAAGTTTCACGAGGAGTCAGGCATCGTCTCCTTTGGAGGCACTGATCTCCGCATATCTCTGGAGTTTTCAAAGGATGTGAGGCCTCCGGTCGCGATGAGGTGGGGAACTAGGTCATTCTCTGTGGTCTCCACAGGGGATTCAGATATCCTTTCGTCTTGGGAGATGCAAGACGAGACTGCATTCAAGTCACTGCAGGGATATCCGGCGTTATTTCGTGTCAGGGAATCGCGGTGTCCATTCAACTTGAGGCCGCAAACTCAGGGTCCCTCTCACATAGCTAGAGCTGAGAGAAGCCTCCTCTTGAGGTGCTTGTGGTAAGGTGGTATTTCTCTGGAGTCGAAGCCAGGGACTAAACTCTCATCTCGAGTTGATTTTTGGTCCACGGAGCTCTTTCGTGCTGTTAGAGTGACCTCAGGATCCCTCAACCTTGAAACAGTGTTCTTGGGGTTTCTCTGGAGTGCCATCAAGGAAATCAAGGCTCCTTTCATGTGTGATGTGCAACACAGAATTGCTCTGCACGCAGTGCAGGGGAATCGGGCCTCATCTCGCGGCGAGGGGGAAGTCTCATGGTTTTTCTCGAGTTGCGGCGGGAACCTGGGGTATATTCTCGAGTTACGACGGGGATGGCCCTTCCACACACGTGTTTCTTCAGCGACGTCAGCACTCCTGCCTAGTTGCGAGGGACAACTCGAGATTCTCCTCGAGGCTTGGCAGGGCAATTGGGACGCCTCTCCAGCTGAGGCGGGAGACCAAGTGTCCCTTTCCACGTGCCACAGGAATCCTGTGACTCCTATCAAGTTTCACGAGGAGTCAGGCATCGTCTCCTTTGGAGGCACTGATCTCCGCGTACCTCTGGAGTTTTCAAAGGATGTGAGGCCTCCGGTCGCGATGAGATGGGGAACTAGGTCATTCTCTGTGGTCTCCACAGGGGATTCAGACATCCTTTCGTCTTGGGAGATGCAAGACGAGCCTGCATTCAAGTCACTGCAGGGATATCCGGCGTTATTTCGTGTCAGGGAATCGCGGTCTCCATTCCACTTGAGGCCGCAAACTCAGGGTCCCTCTCACATAGCTAGAGCTGAGAGAAGCCTCCTCTTGAGGTGCTTGTGGTAAGGTGGTATTCCTCTGGAGTCGAAGCCAGGGACTAAACTCTCATCTCGAGTTGATTTTTGGTCCACGGAGCTCTTTCGTGCTGTTACAGTGACCTCAGGATCCCTCAACCTTGAAACAGTGTTCTTGGGGTTTCTCTGGAGTGCCATCAAGGAAATCAAGGCTCCTTTCATGTGTGATGTGCAACACGGAATTGCTCTGCACGCAGTGCAGTTGAATGGGGCCTCATCTCGCGGCGAGGGGGAAGTCTCATGGTTTTTCTCGAGTTGCGGCGGGAACCTGGGGTATATTCTCGAGTTACGACGGGGATGGCCCTTCCACACACGTGTTTCTTCAGCGACGTCAGGACTCCTGCCTAGTTGCGAGGGACAACTCGGGATTCTCCTCGAGGCTTGGCAGGGCAATTGGGACGCCTCTCCAGCTGAGGCGGGAGACCAAGGGTCCCTTTCCACGTGCCACAGGAATCCTGGGACTCCTATCAAGTTTCACGAGGAGTCAGGCATCGTCTCCTTTGGAGGCACTGATCTCCGCGTACCTCTGGAGTTTTCAAAGGATGTGAGGCCTCCGGTCGCGATGAGGTGGGGAACTAGGTCATTCTCTGTGGTCTCCACAGGGGATTTAGACATCCTTTCGTCTTGGGAGATGAAAGACGAGCCTGATTCACGTCACTGCAGGGATATCCGGCCTTATTTTGCGTCAGGGAATCGCGGTGTCCATTCCACTTGAGGCCGCAAACTCAGGGTCCCTCTCACATAGCTAGAGCTGAGAGAAGCCTCCTCTTGAGGTGCTTGTGGTAAGGTGGTATTCCTCTGGAGTCGAAGCCAGGGACTAAACTCTCATCTCGAGTTGATTTTTGGTCCACGGAGCTCTTTCGTGCTGCTACAGTGACCTCAGGATCCCTCAACCTTGAAACAGTGTTCTTGGGGTTTCTCTGGAGTGCCATCAAGGAAATCAAGGCTCCTTTCATGTGTGATGTGCAACACAGAATTGCTCTGCACGCAGTGCAGGGGAATCGGGCCTCATCTCGCGGCGAGGGGGAAGTCTCATGGTTTTTCTCGAGTTGCGGCGGGAACCTGCGGTATATTCTCGAGTTACGACGGGGATGGCCCTTCCACACACGTGTTAGTTCAGCGACGTCAGGACTCCTGTCTAGTTGCGAGGTACAACTCGGGATTCTCCTCGAGGCTTGGAGGGCAATTGGGACGCCTCTCCAGCTGAGGTAGGAGACCAAGGGCCCCTTTCCACGTGCCACAGGAATCCTGAAATCCTATCAAGTTTCACGAGGAGTCAGGCATCGTCTCCTTTGGAGGCACTGATTTCCGCGTACCTCTGGAGTTTTCAAAGGATGTGAGGCCTCCGGTCGCGATGAGGTGGGGAACTAGGTATTTCTCTGTGGTCTCCACAGGGGATTCAGACATCCTTTCGTCTTGGGAGATGCAAGACGAGCCTGCATTCAAGTCACTGCAGGGATATCCGGCCTTATTTCGCGTCAGGGCATCGCGGTGTTCATTCCACTTGAGGGCGCAAACTCCGGGTCCCTCTCACATACCTAGAGCTGAGAGAAGCCTCCTCTTGAGGTGCTTGTGGTAAGGTGGTATTCCTCTGGAGTCAAAGCCAGGGACTAACCTCTCATCTCGAGTTGATTCATGGTCCACGGAGCTCTTTCATGCTGCTACAGGGACCTCAGCTTCCCTCCAGCCTTGAAACAGTGTTCTTGGGGTTTCTCTGGAGTGCCATCAAGGAAATCAAGGCTCCTTTCATGTGTGATGTGCAACACGGAATTGCTCTGCACAAAGTGCAGGGGAATCGGGCCTCATCTCGCGGCGAGGGGGAAGTCTCATGGTTTTTCTCGAGTTGCGGCGGGAACCTGGGGTATATTCTCGAGTTACGACGGAGATGGCCCTTCCACACACGCGTTTCTTCAGCGACGTCAGGACTCCTGCCTAGTTGCGAGGGACAACTCGGGATTCTCCTCGAGGCTTGGCAGGGCAATTGGGACGCCTCTCCAGCTGAGGCGGGAGACTAAGGGTCCCTTTCCACGTGCCACAGGAATCCTGGGACTCCTATCAAGTTTCACGAGGAGTCAGGCATCGTCTCCTTTGGAGGCACTGATCTCCGCGTACCTCTGGAGTTTTCAAAGGATGTGAGGCCTCCGGTCGCGATGAGGTGGGGAACTAGGTCTTTCTCTGTGGTCTCCACAGGGGATTCAGACATCCTTTCGTCTTGGGTGATGCAAGACGAGCCTGCATTCAAGTCACTGCAGGGATATCCGGCCTTATTTCGCGTCAGGGCATCGCGGTGTCCATTCCACTTGAGGCCGCAAATTCAGGGTCCCTCTCACATACCTAGAGCTGAGAGAAGCCTCCTCTTGAGGTGCTTGTGGTAAGGTGGTATTCCTCTGGAGTCGAAGCCAGGGACTAACCTCTCATCTCGAGTTGATTTTTGGTCCACGGAGCTCTTTCGTGTTGCTACAGTGACCTCAGGATCCCTCTAGCCTTGAAACAGTGTTCTTGGGGTTTCTCTGGAGTGCCATCAAGGAAATCAAGGCTCCTTTCATGTGTGATGTGCAACACGGAATTGCTCTGCACGCAGTGCAGGGTATCGGGCCTCATTTTGCGGCGAGGGGGAAGTCTAATGGTTTTTCTTGAGTTGCGATTGGAAGCTAGCGTATATTCTCGAGTAACGACGGGAATGCCCTTCCACACAAGTGTTTGTTCAGCGACGTCAGACTCCTGCCTAGTTGCGAGGGACAACTCGGGATTCTCCTCGAGGCTTGGCAGGGCAATTGGGACGCCTCTCCAGCTGAGGCGGGAGACCAAGGGTCCCTTTCCACGTGCCACAGGAATCCTGGGACTCCTATCAAGTTTCACGAGGAGTCAGGCATCGTCTCCTTTGGAGGCACTGATCTCCGCGTAGCTCTGGAGTTTTCAAAGGATGTGAGGCCTCCGGTCGCCATGAGGTGGGGAATTAGGTTTTTCTCTGCGGTCTCCACAGGGGATTCAGACATCCTTTCATCTTGGGAGATGCAAGACGAGCCTGCATTCAAGTCACTGCAGGGATATCCGGCCTTATTTTGCGTCAGGGCATTGCAGTGTCCATTCCACTTGAGGCCGCAAAATCAGGGTCCCTCTCACATACCTAGAGCTGAGAGAAGCCTCCTCTTGAGGTGCTTGTGGTAAGGTGGTATTCCTCTGGAGTCGAAGCCAGGGACTAACCTCTCATCTCGAGTTGATTTTTGGTCCACGGAGCTCTTTCGTGTTGCTACAGTGACCTCAGGATCCCTCTAGCCTTGAAACGGTGTTGTTGGGGTTTCTCTGGAGTGCCATCAAGGAAATCAAGGCTCCTTTCATGTGTGATGTGCAACACGGAATTGCTCTGCACGCAGTGCAGGGGAATCAGGCCTCATCTCGCGGCGAGGGGGAAGTCTCATGGTTTTTCTCGAGTTGCGGCGGGAACCTGGGGAATATTCTCGAGTTACGACGTGGATGGCCCTTCCACCCACGTGTTTGTTCAGCGACGTCAGGACTCCTGCCTAGTTGCGAGGGACAACTCGGGATTCTCCTCGAGGCTTGGCAGGGCAATTGGGACGCCTCTCCAGCTGAGGCGGGAGACCAAGGGTCCCTTTCCACGTGCCACAGGAATCCTGGGAATCCTATCAAGTTTAACGAGGAGTCAGGCATCGTCCCGTTTGGAGGCACTGATCTCCGCGTACCTCTGGAGTTTTCAAAGGATTTGAGGCCTCCGGTCGCGATGAGGTGGGGAACTAGGTCTTTCTCTGTGGTCTCCACACGGGATTCAGACATCCTTTCATCTTGGGAGATGCAAGACGAGCCTGCATTCAAGTCACTGCAGGGATATCCGGCCTTATTTCGAGTCAGGGCATCGCGGTGTCCATTCCACTTGAGGCCGCACTCAGGGTCCCTCTCACATAGCTAGAGCTGAGAGAAGCCTCCTCTTGAGGTGCTTGTGGTAAGGTGGTATTCCTCTGGAGTCGAAGCCAGGGACTAACCTCTCATCTTGAGTTGATTTTTGGTCCACGGAGCTTTTTCGTGTTGCTACAGTGACCTCAGTATCCCTCTATCCTTGAAACAATGTTCTTGGGGTTTCTCTGGAGTGCCATCAAGGAAATCAAGGCTCCTTTCATGTGTGATGTGCAACACGGAATTGTTCTGCATGCAGTGCAGGGGAATCGGGCCTCATCTCGCGGCGAGGGGGAAGTCTCATGGTTTTTCTCGAGTTTCGGCGGGAACCTGGGGAATATTCTCGAGTTACGAGGGGATGGCCCTTTCACACACGTGTTTGTTCAGCGACGTCAGGACTCCTGCCTAGTTGCGAGGGACAACTCGGGATTCTCCTCGAGGCTTGGCAGGGCAATTGGGACGCCTCTCCAGCTGAGGCGGGAGACCAAGTGTCCCTTTCCACGTGCCACAGGAATCCTGGGACTCCTATCAAGTTTCACGAGGAGTCAGGCATCGTCTCCTTTGGAGGCACTGATCTCCGCATACCTCTGGAGTTTTCACGGGATGTGAGGCCTCCGGTCGCGATGAGGTGGGGAACTAGGTCTTTCTATGTGGTCTCCACAGGGGATTCAGACATCCTTTCGTCTTGGGAGATGCAAGACGAGCCTGCATTCAAGTCACTGCAGGGATATCCGGCCTGATTTCGCGTCAGGGCATCGCGGTGTCCATTCCACTTGAGGCCGCAAACTCAGGATCCCTCTCACATACCTAGTGTTGAGAGAAGCCTCCTCTTGAGGTGCTTGTGGTAAGGTGGTATTCCTCTGGAGTCGAAGCCAGCGACTAAGCTCTCACATCGAGTTGATTTTTGTTCCACGGAGCTCTTTCGTGTTGCTACAGTGACCTCACGATCCCTCTAGCCTTGAAACAGTGTTCTTGGGGTTTCTCTGGAGTGCCGTCAAGGAAATCAAGGCTCCTTTCATGTGTGATGTGCAACACGGAATTGCTCTGCACGCAGTGCAGGGGAATCGGGCCTCATATCGCGGCGAGGGGGAAGTCTCATGGTTTTTCTCGAATTGCGGCGGGAACCTGGGGTATATTTTCGAGTTACGACGGGGATGGCCCTTCCACCCACGTGTTTCTTCAGCGACGTCAGGACTCCTGCCTAGTTGCGAGCTGCAACTCGGGATTCTCTTCGAGGCTAGGCAGGGCAATTGGGACGCCTCTCCAGCTGAGGCGGGAGACCAAGGGTCCCTTTACACGTGCCACAGGAATCCTGGGACTCCTATCAAGTTTCACGAGGAGTCAGGCATCGCCTCCTTTGGAGGCACTGATCTCCGCGTACCTCTGGAGTTTTCAAAGGATGTGAGGCCTCCGTTCGCGATGAGGTGGGGAACTAGGTATTTCTCTGTGCTCTGCACAGGGGCTTCAGACATCCTTTCGTCTTGGGAGATGCAAGACGAGCCTGCATTCAAGTCACTGCAGGAATATCCGGCCTTAATTCGAGTCAGAGCATCGCAGTCTCCATCCCACTTGAGGCCGCAAACTCAGGGTGCCTCTCACATAGCTAGAGCTGAGAGAAGCCTCCTCTTGAGGTGATTGTGTAAGGTGGTTTTCCTCTGGAGTCGAAGCCAGGGACTAACCTCTCATCTCCAGATGATTTTTGGTCCACGGAGCTCTTTCGTGTTGCTACAGTGACCTCAGGATCCCTCTAGCCTTGAAACAGTGTTCTTGGGGTTTCTCTGGAGTGCCATCAAGGAAATCAAGGCTCCTTTCATGTGTGATGTGCAACACGGAATTGCTCTGCACGCAATGCAGGGGAATCGTGCCTTATCTCGCGGCGAGGGGGAAGTCTCATGGTTTTTCTCGAGTTGCCGCGGGAACCTGGGGTATATGCTCGAGTTACGACGGGGATGGCCCTTCCACACACGTGTTAGTTCAGCGACGGCAGGACTCCTGCCTAGTTTCGAGGGACAACTCGGGATTCTCCTCGAGGCTTGGCAGGGCAATTGGGACGCCTCTCCAGCTGAGGCGGGAGAACAAGGTTCCCTTTCCACGTGCCACAGGAATCCTGGGACTCCTATCAAGTTTCACGAGGAGTCAGGCATCGTCTCCTTTGGAGGCACTGATCTCCGCGTACCTCTGGAGTTTTCAAGGGATGTGAGGCCTCCGTTCGCGATGAGGTGGGGAACTAGGTATTTCTCTGTGGTCTCCACAGGGGATTCAGACATCCTTTCGTCTTGGGAGATGCAAGACGAGCCTGCATTCAAGTCACTGCAGGGATATCCGGCCTGATTTCGAGTCAGGGCATCGCGGTCTCCATTCCACTTGAGGCCGCAAACTCAGGGTCCCTCTCACATACATAGAGCTGAGAGAAGCCTCCTCTTGAGGTGCTTGTGGTAAGGTGGTATTCCTCTGGAGTCGAAGCCAGGGACTAACCTCTCATCTCGAGTTGATTTTTGGTCAACGGAGCTCTTTCGTGTTGCTACAGTGACCTCAGGATCCTTCAACCTTGAAACAGTGTTCTTGGGGTTTCTCTGGAGTGCCATCAAGGAAATCAAGGCTCCTTTCATGTGTGATGTGCAACACGGAATTGCTCTGCACGCATTGCAGTGGAATCGGGCCTCATCTCGCGGCGAGGGGGAAGTCTCATGGTTTTTCTCGAGTTGCGGCGGGAACCTGGGGTATATTCTCGAGTTACGACGGGAATGGCCCTTCCACCCACGTGTTTCTTCAGCGACGTCAGGACTCCTGCCCAGTTGCGAGGGACAACTCGGGATTCTCCTCGAGGCTTGGCAGGGCAATTGGGATGCCTCTCCAGCTGAGGCGGGTGACCAAGGGTCCTTTTCCAGGTGCCACAGGAATCCTGGGACTCCTATCAAGTTTCACGAGGAGTCAGGCATCGTCTCCTTTGGAGGCACTGATCTCCGCGTACCTCTGGAGTTTTCAAAGGATGTGAGGCCTCCTGTCGCGATGAGGTGGGGAACTAGGTCTTTCTCTGTGGTCTCCACAGGGGATTCAGACATCCTTTCGTCTTGGGAGATGCAAGACGAGCCTGCATTCAAGTCACTGCAGGGATATCCGGCCTTATTTCGAGTCAGGGAATCGCGGTGTCCATTCCACTTGAGGCCGCAAACTCAGGGTGCCTCTCACATACATAGAGCTGAGAGAAGCCTCCTCTTGAGGTGCTTGTGGTAAGGTGGTATTCCTGTGGAGTCGAAGCCAGGGACTAACCTCTCATCTCGAGTTGATTTTTGGTCCGCGGAGCTCTTTCATGTTGCTACAGTGACCTCAGGATCCCTCAACCTTAAAACAGTGTTCTTGGGGTTTCTCTGGAGTGCCATCAAGGAAATCAAGGCTCCTTTCATGTGTGATGTGCAACACGGAATTGCTCTGCACGCAGTGCAGTTGAATGGGGCCTCATCTCGCGGCGAGGGGGAAGTCTCATGGTTTTTCTCGTGTTGCGGCGGGAACCTGGGGTATATTTTCGAGTTACGTCGGTGATGGCCCTTCCACCCACGTGTTTCTTCAGCGACGTCAGGACTCCTGCCTAGTTGCGAGGGACAACTCTGGATTCTCCTCGAGGCTTGGCAGGGCAATTGGGACGCCTCTCCAGCTGAGGCGGGAGACCAAGGGTCCCTTTCCACGTGCCACAGGAATCCTGGGACTCCTATCAAGTTTCACGAGGAGTCAAGCATCGTCTCCTTTGGAGGCACTGATCTCCGCGTACCTCTGGAGTTTTCAAAGGATGTGAGGCCTCCGGTGGCGATGATGTGGGGAACTAGGTCTTTCTCTGTGGTCTCCATAGGGGATTCAGACATCCTTTCGTCTTGGGAGATGCAAGACGAGCCTGCATTCAAGTCACTGCAGGGATATCCGGCCTTATTTCGAGTCAGGGCATCGCGTTGTCCATTCCACTTGAGGCCGCAAACTCAGGGTCCCTCTCACATACCTAGAGCTGAGAGAAGCCTCCACTTGAGGTGCTTGTGGTAAGGTGGTATTCCTCTGGAGTCGAAGCCAGGGACTAATCTCTCATCTCGAGTTGATTTTTGGTCCACGGAGCTCTTTCGTGTTGCTACAGTGACTTCAGGGTCCCTCTAGCCTTGAAACAGTGTTCTTGGGGTTTCTCTGGAGTCCCATCAAGAAAATCAAGTCTCCTTTCATGTGTGATGTGCAACACTGAATTGCTCTGCACGCAGTGCAGGGGAATCGGGCCTCATCTCGCGGCGAGGGGGAAGTCTCATGTTTTTTCTCGAGTTGCGGCGGGAACCTGGGGTAAATTCTCGAGTTACGACGGGGATGGCCCTTCCACCCACGTGTTTGTTCAGCGAAGTCAGGACTCCTGCCTAGTTGCGAGGGACAACTCGGGAATCTCCTCGAGGCTTGGCAGGGCAATTGGGACGCCTCTCCAGCTGAGGCGGGAGACCAAGGGTCCCTTTCCACGTGCCACAGGAATCCTGGGACTCCTATCAAGTTTCACGAGGAGTCAGGCATCGTCTCCTTGGGAGGCACTGATCTCCGCTTACCTCTGGAATTTTCAAAGTATGTGAGGCCTCCGGTCATGATGAGGTGGTGAACTATATCTTTCTCTGTGGTCTTCACAGGGGATTCAGACATCCTTTCGTCTTGGGAGATGCAAGACGAGCCTGCATTCAAGTCACTGCAGGGATATCCGGCCTTATTTCGAGTCAGGGCATCGCGTTGTCCATTCCACTTGAGGCCGCAAACTCAGGGTCCTTCTCACATACATAGAGCTGAGAGAAGCCTCCTCTTGAGGTGCTTGTGGTAAGGTGGTATTCCTCTGGAGTCGAAGCCAGGGACTAACCTCTCATCTCGAGTTGATTTTTGGTCCGCGGAGCTCTTTCATGTTGCTACAGTGACCTCAGGATCCCTCAACCTTGAAACAGTGTTCTTGGGGTTTCTCTGGAGTGCCATCAAGGAAATCAAGGCTCCTTTCATGTGTGATGTGCAACACGGAATTGCTCTGCACGCAGTGCAGTTGAATGGGGCCTCATCTCGCGGCGAGGGGGAAGTCTCATGGTTTTTCTCGAGTTGTGACGGGAACCTGGGGTATATTCTCGAGTTACGACGGGGATGGCCCTTCCACACACGTGTTTCTTCAGCGACGTCAGGACTCCTGCCTAGTTGCGAGGGACAACTCGGGATTCTCCTCGAGGCTTGGCAGGGCAATTGGGACGCCTCTCCAGCTGAGGCGGGAGACCAAGGGTCCCTTTCCACGTGCCACAGGAATCCTGGGACTCCTATCAAGTTTCACGAGGAGTCAGGCATCGTCTCCTTTGGAGGCACTGATCTCCGCGTACCTCTGGAGTTTTCAAAGGATGTGAGGCCTCCGGTCGCGATGAGGTGGGGAACTAGGTCTTTCTCTGTGGTCTCCACAGGGGATTCAGACATCCTTTCGTCTTGGGAGATGCAAGACGAGCCTGCATTCAAGTCACTGCAGGGATATCCGGCCTTATTTCGAGTCAGGGCATCGCGTTGTCCATTCCACTTGAGGCCGCAAACTCAGGGTCCCTCTCACATACCTAAAGCTGAGAGAAGCCTCCTCTTGAGGTGCTTGTGGTAAGGTGGTATTCCTCTGGAGTCGAAGCCAGCGACTAAGCTCTCATCTCGAGTTGATTTTTGGTCCACGGAGCTCTTTCGTGTTGCTACAGTGACCTCAGGGTCCCTCTAGCCTTGAAACAGTGTTCTTGGGGTTTCTATGGAGTCCCATCAAGAAAATCAAGGCTCCTTTCATGTGTGATGTGCAACACTGAATTGCTCTGCACGCAGTGCAGGGGAATCGGGCCTCATCTCGCGGCGAGGGGGAAGTCTCATGGTTTTTCTCGAGTTGCGGCGGGAACCTGGGGTATATTCTCGAGTTACGACGGGGATGGCCCTTCCACCCACGTGTTTGTTCAGCGACGTCAGGACTCCTGCCTAGTTGCGAGGGACAACTCGGGAATCTCCTCGAGGCTTGGCAGGGCAATTGGGACGCCTCTCCAGCTGAGGCGGGAGACCAAGGGTCCCTTTCCACGTGCCACAGGAATTCTGGGACTCCTATCAAGTTTCACGAGGAGTCAGGCATCGTCTCCTTGGGAGGCACTGATCTCCGCGTACCTCTGGAATTTTCAAAGGATGTGAGGCCTCCGGTCGTGATGAGGTGGTGAACTAGGTCTTTCTCTGTGGTCTCCACAGGGGATTCAGACATCCTTTCGTCTTGGGAGATGCAAGACGAGCCTGCATTCAAGTCACTGCAGGGATATCCGGCCTTATTTCGAGTCAGGGCATCGCGGTGTCCATTCCACTTGAGGCCGGAAACTCAGGGTCCCTCTCACATACATAGAGCTGAGAGAAGCCTCCTCTTGAGGTGCTTGTGGTAAGGTGGTATTCCTCTGGAGTCGAAGCCAGGGACTAACCTCTCATCTCGAGTTGATTTTTGGTCCACGGAGCTCTTTCGTGCTGCTGCACGGACCTCAGGATGCCTCCAGCCTTGAAACAGTGTTCTTGGGTTTTCTCTGGAGTGCCATCAAGGAAATCAAGGCTCCTTTCATGTGTGATGTGCAACACGGAATTGCTCTGCACGCAGTGCAGGGGAATCGGGCCTCATCTCGCGGCGAGGGGGAAGTCTCATGGTTTTTCTCGAGTTGCGGCAGGAACCTGGGGTATATTCTCGAGTTACGACGGGGATGGCCCTTCCACCCACGTGTTTGTTCAGCGACGTCAGGACTCCTGCCTAGTTGCGAGGGACAACTCGGGATTCTCCTCGAGGCTTGGCAGGGCAATTGGGACGCCTCTCCAGCTGAGGCGGGAGACTAAGTGTCCCTTTGCACGTGCCACAGGAATCCTGTGACTCCTATCAAGTTTCACGAGGAGTCAGGCATCGTCTCCTTTGGAGGCACTGATCTCCGCGTATCTCTGGAGTTTTCAAAGGATGTGAGGCCTCCGGTCGCGATGAGGTGGGGAACTAGGTCATTCTCTGTGGTCTCCACAGGGGATTCAGACATCCTTTCGTCTTGGGAGATGCAAGACGAGCCTGCATTCAAGTCACTGCAGGGATATCCGGCGTTATTTCGTGTCAGGGAATCGCGGTGTCCATTCCACTTGAGGCCGCAAACTCAGGGTCCCTCTCACATAGCTAGAGCTGAGAGAAGCCTCCTCTTGAGGTGCTTGTGGTAAGGTGGTATTCCTCTGGAGTCGAAGCCAGGGACTAAACTCTCATCTCGAGTTGATTTTTGGTGCACGGAGCTCTTTCGTGCTGTTAGAGTGACCTCAGGATCCCTCAACCTTGAAACAGTGTTCTTGGGGTTTCTCTGGAGTGCCATCAAGGAAATCAAGGCTCCTTTCATGTGTGATGTGCAACACAGAATTGCTCTGCACGCAGTGCAGGGGAATCGGGCCTCATCTCGCGGCGAGGGGGAAGTCTCATGGTTTTTCTCGAGTTGCGGCGGGAACCTGGGGTATATTCTCGAGTTACGACGGGGATGGCCCTTCCACACACGTGTTTCTTCAGCGACGTCAGAACTCCTGCCTAGTTGCGAGGGACAACTCGAGATTCTCCTCGAGGCTTGGCAGGGCAATTGGGACGCCTCTCCAGCTGAGGCGGGAGACCAAGGGTCCCTTTCCACGTGCCACAGGAATCCTGGGATTCCTATCAAGTTTCACGAGGAGTCAGGCATCGTCTCCTTTGGAGGCACTGATCTCCGCGTACCTCTGGAGTTTTCAAAGGATGTGAGGCCTCCGTTCGCGATGAGGTGGGGAACTAGGTCTTTCTCTGTGGTCTCCACAGGGGATTCAGACATACTTTCGTCTTGGGAGATGCAAGACGAGCCTGCATTCATGTCACTGCAGGGATATCCGGCCTTATTTCGAGGCAGGGCATCGCGTTGTCCATTCCACTTGAGGCCGCAAACTCAGGGTCCCTCTCACATACCTAAAGCTGAGAGAAGCCTCCTCTTGAGGTGCTTGTGGTAAGGTGGTATTCCTCTGGAGTCGAAGCCAGGGACTAACCTCTCATCTCGAGTTGATTTTTGGTCCACGGAGCTCTTTCGTGCTGTTACAGTGACCTCAGGATCCCTCAACCTTGAAACAGTGTTCTTGGGGTTTCTCTGGAGTGCCATCAAGGAAATCGAGGCTCCTTTCATGTGTGATGTGCAACACAGAATTGCTCTGCACGCAGTGCAGGGGAATCGGGCCTCATCTCGCGGCGAGGGGGAAGTCTCATGGTTTTTCTCGAGTTGTGGCAGGAACCTGGGGTATATTCTCGAGTTACGACGGGAATGGCCCTTCCACCCACGTGTTTGATCAGCGACGTCAGTACTCCTGCCTAGTTGCGAGGGACAACTCGAGATTCTCCTTGAGGCTTGGCAGGGCAATTGGGACGCCTCTCCAGCTGAGGCGGGAGACCAAGGGTCCCTTTCCACGTGCCACAGGAATCCTGGGACTCCTATCAAGTTTCACGAGGAGTCAGGCATCGTCTCCTTTGGAGGCACTGATCTCCGCGTACCTCTGGAGTTTTCAAAGGATGTGAGGCCTCCGGTCGCGATGAGGTGGGGAACTAGGTCTTTCTCTGTGGTCTCCACAGGGGATTCAGACATCCTTTCGTCTTGGGAGATGCAAGACGAGCCTGCATTCAAGTCACTGCAGGGATATCCGGCCTTATTTCGAGTCAGGGCATCGCGGTCTCCATTCCACTTGAGGCCGCAAACTCAGGGTCCCTCTCACATACATAGAGCTGAGAGAAGCCTCCTCTTGAGGTGCTTGTGGTAAGGTGGTATTCCTCTGGAGTCGAAGCCAGGGACTAACCTATCATCTCGAGTTGATTCTTGGTCCAAGGAGCTCTTTCGTGTTGCTACAGGGACCTCAGGATGCCTCCTGCCTTGAAACAGTGTTCTTGGGGTTTCTCTGGAGTGCCATCAAGGAAATCAAGGCTCCTTTCATGTGTGATGTGCAAAACGGAATTGCTCTGCACAAAGTGCAGGGGAAACGGGCCTCATCTCGCGGCGAGGGGGAAGTCTCATGTTTTTTCTCGAGTTGCGGCGGGAACCTGGGGTATATTCTCGAGTTACGACGGGGATGGCCTTTCCACCCACGTGTTTGTTCAGCGACGGCAGGACTCCTGCCTAGTTGCGAGGGACAACTCGGGATTCTCCTCGAGGCTTGGCAGGGCAATTGGGACGCCTCTCCAGCTGAGGCGGGAGACCAAGGGTCCCTTTCTACGTGCCACAGGAATCCTGGGACTCCTATCATGTTTCACAGGAGTCAGGCATCGTCTCCTTTGGAGGCACTGATCTCCGCGTACCTCTGGAGTTTTCAATGGATGTGAGGCCTCCGGTCGCGATGAGGTGGGGAACTACGTCATTCTCTGTGGTCTCCACAGGGGATTCCGACATCCTTTCGTCTTGGGAGATGCAAGACGAGCCTGCATTCAAGTCACTGCAGGGATATCGGGGCTTATTTCGAGTCAGGGCATCGCGGTGTCCATTCACTTGAGGCCGCAAACTCAGGGTCCCTCTCACATACATAGAGCTTAGAGAAGCCTCCTCTTGAGGTGCTTGTGGTAAGGTGGTATTCCTCTGGAGTCGTAGCCAGGGACTAAACTCTCATCTCGAGTTGATTTTTGGTCCACGGAGCTCTTTCGTGTTGCTACAGTGACCTCAGGATCCCTCTACCTTGAAACAGTGTTCTTGGGGTTTCTCTGGAGTGCCATCAAGGAAATCAAGGCTCCTTTCATGTGTGATGTGCAACACAGAATTGCTCTGCACGCAGTGCAGGGGAATCGGGCCTCATCTCGCGGCGAGGGGGAAGTCTCATGGTTTTTCTCGAGTTGCGGCGGGAACCTGGGGTATATTCTCGAGTTACGACGGTGATGGCCCTTCCACACACGTGTTTGTTCAACGACATCAGGACTCCTGCCTAGTTGCGAGGGACAACTCGGGATTCTCCTCGAGGCTTGGCAGGGCAATTGGGACACCTCTCCAGCTGAGGCGGGAGACCAAGGGTCCCTTTCCACGTGCCACAGGAATCCTGGGACTCCTATCAAGTTTCACGAGGAGTCAGGCATCGTCTCCTTTGGAGGCACTGATCTCCGGGTACCTCTGGAGTTTTCAAAGGATGTGAGGCCTCCGGTCGCGATGAGGTGGGGAACTAGGTCTTTCTCTGTGGTCTCCACAGGGGATTCAGACATCCTTTCGTCTTGGGAGATGCAAGACGAGCCTGCATTCAAGTCACTGCAGGGATATCCGGCCTTATTTCGCGTCAGGGCATCGCGGTGTCCATTCCACTTCAGGCCGCAAACTCAGGGTCCCTCTCACATACCTAGAGCTGAGAGAAGCCTCCTCTTGAGGTGCTTGTGGTAAGGTGGTATTCCTCTGGAGTCGAAGCCAGGGACTAACTTCTCATCTCGAGTTGATTCATGGACCACGGTGCTCTTTCATGCTGCTACAGGGACCTCAGCTCCCCTCCATCCTTGAAACAGTGTTCTTGAGGTTTCTCTGGAGTGCCATCAAGGAAATCAAGGCTCCTTTCATGTGTGATGTGCAACACGGAATTGCTCTGCACGCAGTGCAGGGGAATCGGGCCTCATCTCGCGGCGAGGGGGAAGTCTCATGGTTTTTCTCGAGTTGCGGCGGAAACCTGGGGTATATGCTCGAGTTACGACGGGGATGGCCCTTCCACCCACGTGTTTGTTCAGCGACGTCAGGACTCCTGCCTAGTTGTGAGGGACAACTCGGGATTCTCCTCGAGGCTTGGCAGGGCAATTGGGACACCTCTCCAGCTGAGGCGGGAGACCAAGTGTCCCTTTCCACGTGCCACAGGAATCCTGTGACTCCTATCAAGTTTCACGAGGAGTCAGGCATCGTCTCCTTTGGAGGCACTGATCTCCGCGTACCTCTGGAGTTTTCAAAGGATGTGAGGCCTCCGGTCGCGATGAGGTGGGGAACTAGGTCATTCTCTGTGGTCTCCACAGGGGAATCAGACATCCTTTCGTCTTGGGAGATGAAAGAGGAGCCTGATTCACGTCACTGCAGGGATATCCGGCCTTATTTCGCGTCAGGGAATCGCGGTGTCCATTCCACTTGAGGCCGCAAACTCAGGGTCCCTCTCACATAGCTAGAGCTGAGAGAAGCCTCCTCTTGAGGTGCTTGTGGTAAGGTGGTATTCCTCTGGAGTCAAAGCCAGGGACTAAACTCTCATCTCGAGTTGATTTTTGGTCCACGGAGCTCTTTCGTGCTGCTACAGTGACCTCAGGATCCCTCAACCTTGAAACAGTGTTCTTGGGGTTTCTCTGGAGTGCCATCAAGGAAATCAAGGCTCCTTTCATGTGTGATGTGCAACACAGAATTGCTCTGCACGCAGTGCAGGGGAATCGGGCCTCATCTCGCGGCGAGGGAGAAGTCTCATGGTTTTTCTCGAGTTGCGGCGGGAACCTGCGGTATATTCTCGAGTTACGACGGGGATGGCCCTTCCACACACGTGTTAGTTCAGCGACGTCAGGACTCCTGTCTAGTTGCGAGGTACAACTCGGGATTCTCCTCGAGGCTTGGCAGGGCAATTGGGACGCCTCTCCAGCTGAGGTAGGAGACCAAGGGTCCCTTTCCACGTGCCACAGGAATCCTGAACTCCTATCAAGTTTCACGAGGAGTCAGGCATCGTCTCCTTTGGAGGCACTGATTTCCGCGTACCTCTGGAGTTTTCAAAGGATGTGAGGCCTCCGGTCGCGATGAGGTGGGGAACTAGGTCTTTCTCTGTGGTCTCCACAGGGGATTCAGACATCCTTTCGTCTTGGGAGATGCAAGACGAGCCTGCATTCAAGTCACTGCAGGGATATCCGGCCTTATTTCGCGTCAGGGCATCGCGGTGTCCATTCCACTTGAGGGCGCAAACTCCGGGTCCCTCTCACATACCTAGAGCTGAGAGAAGCCTCCTCTTGAGGTGCTTGTGGTAAGGTGGTATTCCTCTGGAGTCGAAGCCAGGGACTAACCTCTCATCTCGAGTTGATTTTTGGTCCACGGAGGTCTTTCGTTTTGCTACAGTGACCTCGGGATCCCTCTAGCGTTGAAACAGTGTTCTTGGGGTTTCTCTGGAGTGCCATCAAGGAAATCAAGGCTCCTTTCATGTGTGATGTGCAACACCGAATTGCTCTGCACGCAGTGCAGGGGAATCGGGCCTCATCTCGTGGCGAGGGGGAAGTCTCATGGTTTTTCTCGAGTTGAGGCGGGAACCTGGGGTATATTCTCGAGTTACGACGGAGATGGCCCTTCCACACACGCGTTACTTCAGCGACGTCAGGACTCCTGCCTAGTTGCGAGGGACAACTCGGGATTCTCCTCGAGGCTTGGCAGGGCAATTGGGACGCCTCTCCAGCTGAGGCGGGAGACCAAGGGTCCCTTTCCACGTGCCACAGGAATCCTGGGACTCCTATCAAGTTTCACGAGGAGTCAGGCATCGTCTCCTTTGGAGGCACTGATCTCCGCGTACCTCTGGAGTTTTCAAAGGATGTGAGGCCTCCGGTCGCGATGAGGTGGGGAACTAGGTCTTTCTCTGTGGTCTCCACAGGGGATTCAGACATCCTTTCATCTTGGGAGATGCAAGACGAGCCTGCATTCAAGTCACTGCAGGGATATCCGGCCTTATTTTGCGTCTGGGCATTGCAGTGTCCATTCCACTTGAGGCCGCAAAATCAGGGTCCCTCTCGCATACCTAGAGCTGAGAGAAGCCTCCTCTTGAGGTGCTTGTGGTAAGGTGGTATTCCTCTGGAGTCGAAGCCAGGGACTAACCTCTCATCTCGAGTTGATTTTTGGTCCACGGAGCTCTTTCGTGTTGCTACAGTGACCTCAGGATCCCTCTAGCCTTGAAACGGTGTTGTTGGGGTTTCTCTGGAGTGCCATCAAGGAAATCAAGGCTCCTTTCATGTGTGATGTGCAACACGGAATTGCTCTGCACGCAGTGCAGGGTATCGGGCCTCATTTTGCGGCGAGGGGGAAGTCTAATGGTTTTTCTTGAGTTGCGATTGGAAGCTAGGGTATATTCTCGAGTAACGACGGGAATGCCCTTCCACACAAGTGTTTGTTCAGCGACGTCAGACTCCTGCCTAGTTGCGAGGGACAACTCGGGATTCTCCTCGAGGCTTGGCAGGGCAATTGGGACGCCTCTCCAGCTGAGACGGGAGACCAAGGGTCCCTTTCCACGTGCCACAGGAATCCTGGGACTCCTATCAAGTTTCACGAGGAGTCAGGCATCGTCTCCTTTGGAGGCACTGATCTCCGCGTACCTCTGGAGTTTTCAAAGGATGTGAGGCCTCCGGTCGCCATGAGGTGGGGAATTAGGTTTTTCTCTGCGGTCTCCACAGGGGATTCAGACATCCGTTCATCTTGGGAGATGCAAGACGAGCCTGCATTCAAGTCACTGCAGGGATATCCGGCCTTATTTTGCGTCAGGGCATTGCAGTGTCCATTCCACTTGAGGCCGCAAAATCAGGGTCCCTCTCGCATACCTAGAGCTGAGAGAAGCCTCCTCTTGAGGTGCTTGTGGTAAGGTGGTATTCCTCTTGAGTCGAAGCCAGGGACTAACCTCTCATCTCGAGTTGATTTTTGGTCCACGGAGCTCTTTCGTGTTGCTACAGTGACCTCAGGATCCCTCTAGCCTTGAAACGGTGTTGTTGGGGTTTCTCTGGAGTGCCATCAAGGAAATCAAGGCTCCTTTCATGTGTGATGTGCAACACGGAATTGCTCTGCACGCAGTGCAGGGGAATCAGGCCTCATCTCGCGGCGAGGGGGAAGTCTCATGGTTTATCTCGAGTTGCGGCGGGAACCTGGGGTATATTCTCGAGTTAAGACGGGGATGGCCCTTCCACCCACGTGTTTGTTCAGCGACGTCAGGACTCCTGCCTAGTTGCGAGGGACAACTCGGGATTCTCCTCGAGGCTTGGTAGGGCAATTGCGACGCCTCTCCAGCTGAGGTGGGAGACCAAGGGTCCCTTTTCACATGCCACAGGAATCCTGGGACTCCAATCAAGTTTAACGAGGAGTCAGGCATCGTCTCCTTTGGAGGCACTGATCTCCCCGTACCTCTGGAGTTTTCAAAGAATGTGAGGCCTCCGGTCGCGATGAGGTGGGGAACTAGGTCATTCTCTGTGGTCTCCACAGGGGATTCAGACATCCTTTCGTCTTGGGAGATGCAAGACGAGCCTGCATTCAAGTCACTGCAGGGATATCCGGCCTTATGTCGAGTCAGGGCATCGCGGTCTCCATTCCACTTGAGGCCGCAAACTCAGGGTCCCTCTCACATACCTAGAGCTGAGAGAAGCCTCCTCTTGAGGTGCTTGTGGTAAGGTGGTATTCCTCTGGAGTCGAAGCCAGGGAATAACCTCTCATCTCGAGTTGATTCTTGGTCCACGGAGCTCTTTCGTGTTGCTACAGTGACCTCAGGATCCCTCAACCTTGAAACAGTGTTCTTGGGGTTTCTCTGGAGTGCCATCAAGGAAATCAAGGCTCCTTTCATATGTGATGTGCAACACGGAATTGCTCTGCACGCAGTGCAGGGGAATCGGGCCTCATCTCGCGGCGAGGGGGAAGTCTCATGGTTTTTCTCGAGTTGCGGCGGGAACCTGGGGTATATTCTCGAGTTACGACGGGGATGGCCCTTCCACCCACGTGTTTGTTCAGCGACGTCAGGACTCCTGCCTAGTTGCGAGGGACAACTCGGGATTCTCCTCGAGGCTTGGCAGGGCAATTGGGACGCCTCTCCAGCTGAGGCGGGAGACCAAGGGTCCCTTTCCACGTGCCACAGGAATCCTGGGACTCCTATCAAGTTTCACGAGGAGTCAGGCATCGTCTCCTTTGGAGGCACTGATCTCCGCGTACCTCTGGAGTTTTCAAAGGATGTGAGGCCTCCGGTCGCGATGAGGTGGGGAACTAGGTCTTTCTCTGTGATCTCCACAGGGGATTCAGACATCCTTTCGTCTTGGGAGATGCAAGACGAGCCTGCATTCAAGTGACTGCAGGGATATCCGGCCTGATTTCGAGTCAGGGCATCGCGGTCTCCATTCCACTTGAGGCCGCAAACTCAGGGTCCCTCTCACATACATAGAGCTGAGAGAAGCCTCCTCTTGAGGTGCTTGTGGTAATGTGGTATTCCTCTGGAGTCAAAGCCAGGGACTAACCTCTCATCTAGAGTTGATTTTTGGTCCACGGAGCTCTTTTGTGTTGCTACAGTGACCTCAGGATCCCTCAACCTTGAAACAGTGTTCTTGGGGATTCTCTGGAGTGCCATCAAGGAAATCAAGGCTCCTTTCATGTTTGATGTGCAACACGGAATTCCTCTGCACGCAGTGCAGGGGAATCGGGCCTCATCTCGCGGCGAGGGGGAAGTCTCATGGTTTTTTTCGAGTTGCGGCCGGAACCTGGGGTATATTCTCGAGTTACGACGGGGATGGCCCTTCCACACATGTGTTAGTTCAGCGACGACAGGACTCCTGCCTAGTTGCGAGGGACAACTCGGGATTCTCCTCGAGGCTTGGCAGGGCAATTGGGACGCCTCCCCAGCTGAGGTGGGAGACCAAGGGTCCCTTTCCACGTGCCAAAGGAATCCTGGGACTCCTATCAAGTTTCACGAGGAGTCAGGCATCGTCTCCTTTGGAGGCACTGATCTCCGCGTACCTCTGGAGTTTTCAAAGGATATGAAGCCTCCGGTCGCGATGAGGTGGGGAACTAGGTCTTTCTCTGTGGTCTCCACAGGTGATTCAGACATCCTTTCGTCTTGGGAGATGCAAGACGAGCCTGCATTCAAGTCACTGCAGGGATATCCGGCCTTATTTCGCGTCAGGGAATCGCGGTGTCCATTCCACTTGAGGCCGCAAACTCAGGGTCCCTCTCACATACCTAGAGCTGAGAGAAGCCTCCTCTTGAGGTGCTTGTGGTAAGGTGGTATTCCTCTGGAGTCGAAGCCAGGGACTAACCTCTCATCTCGAGTTGATTTTTGGTCCACGGAGCTCTTTCGTGTTGCTACAGTGACCTCAGGATCCCTCTAGCCTTGAAACGGTGTTGTTGGAGTTTCTCTGGAGTGCCATCAAGGAAATCAAGGCTCCTTTCATGTGTGATGTGCAACACGGAATTGCTCTGCACGCAGTGCAGGGGAATCGGGCCTCATCTCGCGGCGAGGGGGAAGTCTCATGGTTTATCTCGAGTTGCGGCGGGAACCTGGGGTATATTCTCGAGTTAAGACGGGGATGGCCCTTCCACCCACGTGTTTGTTCAGCGACGTCAGGACTCCTGCCTAGTTGCGAGGGACAACTCGGGATTCTCCTTGAGGCTTGGCAGGGCAATTGGGACGCCTCTCCAGCTGAGGCGGGAGACCAAGGGTCCCTTTCCACGTGCCACAGGAATCCTGGGACTCCTATCAAGTTTCACGAGGAGTCAGGCATCGTCTCCTTTGGAGGCACTGATCCCCGCGTACCTCTGGAGTTTTCAAAGGATGTGAGGCCTCCGGTCGCGATGAGGTGGGGAACTAGGTCTTTCTCTGTGATCTCCACAGGGGATTCAGACATCCTTTCGTCTTGGGAGATGAAAGACGAGCCTGATTCACGTCACTGCAGGGATATCCGGCCTTATTTCGCGTCAGGGCATCGCGGTGTCCATTCCACTTGAGGCCGCAAACTCAGGGTCCCTCTCACATAGCTAGAGCTGAGAGAAGCCTCCTCTTGAGGTGCTTGTGGTAAGGTGGTATTCCTCTGGAGTCGAAGCCAGGGACTAAACTCTCATCTCGAGTTGATTTTTGGTCCACAGAGCTCTTTCGTGCTGCTACAGTGACCTCAGGATCCCTCAACCTTGAAACAGTGTTCTTGGGGTTTCTCTGGAGTGCCATCAAGGAAATCAAGGCTCCTTTCATGTGTGATGTGCAACACAGAATTGCTCTGCACGCAGTGCAGGGGAATCGGGCCTCATCTCGCGGCGAGGGGGAAGTCTCATGGTTTTTCTCGAGTTGCGGCGGGAACCTGCGGTATATTCTCGAGTTACGACGGGGATGGCCCTTCCACACACGTGTTAGTTCAGCGACGTCAGGACTCCTGTCTAGTTGCGAGGTACAACTCGGGATTCTCCTCGAGGCTTGGCAGGGCAATTGGGACGCCTCTCCAGCTGAGGTAGGAGACCAAGGGTCCCTTTCCACGTGCCACAGGAATCCTGAACTCCTATCAAGTTTCACGAGGAGTCAGGCATCGTCTTCTTTGGAGGCACTGATTTCCGCGTACCTCTGGAGTTTTCAAAGGATGTGAGGCCTCCGGTCGCGATGAGGTGGGGAACTAGGTCTTTCTCTGTGGTCTCCACAGGGGATTCAGACATCCTTTCGTCTTGGGAGATGCAAGACGAGCCTGCATTCAAGTCACTGCAGGGATATCCGGCCTTATTTCGCGTCAGGGCATCGCGGTGTCCATTCCACTTGAGGGCGCAAACTCCGGGTCCCTCTCACATACCTAGAGCTGAGAGAAGCCTCCTCTTGAGGTGCTTGTGGTAAGGTGGTATTCCTCTGGAGTCGAAGCCAGGGACTAACCTCTCATCTCGAGTTGATTCATGGTCCACGGAGCTCTTTCATGCTGCTACAGGGACCTCAGCTTCCCTCCAGCCTTGAAACAGTGTTCTTGGGGTTTCTCTGGAGTGCCATCAAGGAAATCAAGGCTCCTTTCATGTGTGATGTGCAACACGGAATTGCTCTGCACAAAGTGCAGGGGAATCGGGCCTCATCTCGCGGCGAGGGGGAAGTCTCATGGTTTTTCTCGAGTTGCGGCGGGAACCTGGGGTATATTCTCGAGTTACGACGGGGATGGCCCTTCCACCCACGTGTTTGTTCAGCGACGTCAGGACTCCTGCCTAGTTGCGAGGGAGAACTCGGGATTCTCCTCGTGGCTTGGCAGGGCAATTGGGACGCCTCTCCAGCTGAGGCGGGAGACCAAGTGTCCCTTTCCACGTGCCACAGGAATCCTGGGACTCCTATCAAGTTTCACGAGGAGTCAGGCATCGTCTCCTTTGGAGGCACTGATCTCCGCGTACCTCTGGAGTTTTCAAAGGATGTGAGGCCTCCGGTCGCGATGAGGTGGGGAACTAGGTCTTTCTCTGTGGTCTCCACAGGGGATTCAGACATCCTTTCGTCTTGGGAGATGCAAGACGAGCCTGCATTCAAGTCACTGCAGGGATATCCGGCCTTATTTCGAGTCAGGGCATCGCGGTGTCCATTCCACTTGAGGCCGCAAACTCTGGGTCCCTCTCACATACCTAGAGCTGAGAGAAGCCTCCTCTTGAGGTGCTTGTGGTAAGGTGGTATTCCTCTGGAGTCGAAGCCAGGGACTAACCTCTCATCTCGAGTTGATTTTTGGTCCACGGAGGTCTTTCGTTTTGCTACAGTGACCTCGGGATCCCTCTAGCGTTGAAACAGTGTTCTTGGGGTTTCTCTGGAGTGCCATCAAGGAAATCAAGGCTCCTTTCATGTGTGATGTGCAACACCGAATTGCTCTGCACGCAGTGCAGGGGAATCGGGCCTCATCTCGTGGCGAGGGGGAAGTCTCATGGTTTTTCTCGAGTTGCGGCGGGAACCTGGGGTATATTCTCGAGTTACGACGGAGATGGCCCTTCCACACACGCGTTTCTTCAGCGACGTCAGGACTCCTGCCTAGTTGCGAGGGACAACTCGGGATTCTCCTCGAGGCTTGGCAGGGCAATTGGGACGCCTCTCCAGCTGAGGCGGGAGACCAAGTGTCCCTTTCCACGTGCCACAGGAATCCTGGGACTCCTATCAAGTTTCACGAGGAGTCAGGCATCGTCTCCTTTGGAGGCACTGATCTCCGCGTACCTCTGGAGTTTTCAAAGGATGTGAGGCCTCCGGTCGCGATGAGGTGGGGAACTAGGTCTTTCTCTGTGGTCTCCACAGGGGATTCAGACATCCTTTCGTCTTGGGAGATGCAAGACGAGCCTGCATTCAAGTCACTGCAGGGATATCCGGCCTTATTTCGCGTCAGGGCATCGTGGTGTCCATTCCACTTGAGGCCGCAAATTCAGGGTCCCTCTCACATACCTAGAGCTGAGAGAAGCCTCCTCTTGAGGTGCTTGTGGTAAGGTGGTATTCCTCTGGAGTCGAAGCCAGGGACTAACCTCTCATCTCGAGTTGATTTTTGGTCCACGGAGCTCTTTCGTGTTGCTACAGTGACCTCAGGATCCCTCTAGCCTTGAAACAGTGTTCTTGGGGTTTCTCTGGAGTGCCATCAAGGAAATCAAGGCTCCTTTCATGTGTGATTTGCAACACGGAATTGCTCTGCACGCAGTGCAGGGTATCGGGCCTCATTTTGCGGCGAGGGGGAAGTCTAATGGTTTTTCTTGAGTTGCGATTGGAAGCTAGGGTATATTCTCGAGTAACGACGGGAATGCCCTTCCACACAAGTGTTTGTTCAGCGACGTCAGACTCCTGCCTAGTTGCGAGGGACAACTCGGGATTCTCCTCGAGGCTTGGCAGGGCAATTGGGACGCCTCTCCAGCTGAGGCGGGAGACCAAGGGTCCCTTTCCACGTGCCACAGGAATCCTGGGACTCCTATCAAGTTTCACGAGGAGTCAGGCATCGTCTCCTTTGGAGGCACTGATCTCCGCGTACCTCTGGAGTTTTCAAAGGATGTGAGGCCTCCGGTCGCCATGAGGTGGGGAATTAGGTTTTTCTCTGCGGTCTCCACAGGGGATTCAGTCATCCGTTCATCTTGGGAGATGCAAGACGAGCCTGCATTCAAGTCACTGCAGGGATATCCGGCCTTATTTTGCGTCAGGGCATTGCAGTGTCCATTCCACTTGAGGCCGCAAAATCAGGGTCCCTCTCGCATACCTAGAGCTGAGAGAAGCCTCCTCTTGAGGTGCTTGTGGTAAGGTGGTATTCCTCTTGAGTCGAAGCCAGGGACTAACCTCTCATCTCGAGTTGATTTTTGGTCCACGGAGCTCTTTCGTGTTGCTACAGTGACCTCAGGATCCCTCTAGCCTTGAAACGGTGTTGTTGGGGTTTCTCTGGAGTGCCATCAAGGAAATCAAGGCTCCTTTCATGTGTGATGTGCAACACGGAATTGCTCTGCACGCAGTGCAGGGGAATCAGGCCTCATCTCGCGGCGAGGGGGAAGTCTCATGGTTTATCTCGAGTTGCGGCGGGAACCTGGGGTATATTCTCGAGTTAAGACGGGGATGGCCCTTCCACCCACGTGTTTGTTCAGCGACGTCAGGACTCCTGCCTAGTTGCGAGGGACAACTCGGGATTCTCCTCGAGGCTTGGTAGGGCAATTGCGACGCCTCTCCAGCTGAGGTGGGAGACCAAGGGTCCCTTTTCACATGCCACAGGAATCCTGGGACTCCAATCAAGTTTAACGAGGAGTCAGGCATCGTCTCCTTTGGAGGCACTGATCTCCCCGTACCTCTGGAGTTTTCAAAGAATGTGAGGCCTCCGGTCGCGATGAGGTGGGGAACTAGGTCATTCTCTGTGGTCTCCACAGGGGATTCAGACATCCTTTCGTCTTGGGAGATGCAAGACGAGCCTGCATTCAAGTCACTGCAGGGATATCCGGCCTTATGTCGAGTCAGGGCATCGCGGTCTCCATTCCACTTGAGGCCGCAAACTCAGGGTCCCTCTCACATACCTAGAGCTGAGAGAAGCCTCCTCTTGAGGTGCTTGTGGTAAGGTGGTATTCCTCTGGAGTCGAAGCCAGGGAATAACCTCTCATCTCGAGTTGATTCTTGGTCCACGGAGCTCTTTCGTGTTGCTACAGTGACCTCAGGATCCCTCAACCTTGAAACAGTGTTCTTGGGGTTTCTCTGGAGTGCCATCAAGGAAATCAAGGCTCCTTTCATATGTGATGTGCAACACGGAATTGCTCTGCACGCAGTGCAGGGGAATCGGGCCTCATCTCGCGGCGAGGGGGAAGTCTCATGGTTTTTCTCGAGTTGCGGCGGGAACCTGGGGTATATTCTCGAGTTACGACGGGGATGGCCCTTCCACCCACGTGTTTGTTCAGCGACGTCAGGACTCCTGCCTAGTTGCGAGGGACAACTCGGGATTCTCCTCGAGGCTTGGCAGGGCAATTGGGACGCCTCTCCAGCTGAGGCGGGAGACCAAGGGTCCCTTTCCACGTGCCACAGGAATCCTGGGACTCCTATCAAGTTTCACGAGGAGTCAGGCATCGTCTCCTTTGGAGGCACTGATCTCCGCGTACCTCTGGAGTTTTCAAAGGATGTGAGGCCTCCGGTCGCGATGAGGTGGGGAACTAGGTCTTTCTCTGTGATCTCCACAGGGGATTCAGACATCCTTTCGTCTTGGGAGATGCAAGACGAGCCTGCATTCAAGTGACTGCAGGGATATCCGGCCTGATTTCGAGTCAGGGCATCGCGGTCTCCATTCCACTTGAGGCCGCAAACTCAGGGTCCCTCTCACATACATAGAGCTGAGAGAAGCCTCCTCTTGAGGTGCTTGTGGTAATGTGGTATTCCTCTGGAGTCAAAGCCAGGGACTAACCTCTCATCTAGAGTTGATTTTTGGTCCACGGAGCTCTTTTGTGTTGCTACAGTGACCTCAGGATCCCTCAACCTTGAAACAGTGTTCTTGGGGATTCTCTGGAGTGCCATCAAGGAAATCAAGGCTCCTTTCATGTTTGATGTGCAACACGGAATTCCTCTGCACGCAGTGCAGGGGAATCGGGCCTCATCTCGCGGCGAGGGGGAAGTCTCATGGTTTTTTTCGAGTTGCGGCCGGAACCTGGGGTATATTCTCGAGTTACGACGGGGATGGCCCTTCCACACATGTGTTAGTTCAGCGACGACAGGACTCCTGCCTAGTTGCGAGGGACAACTCGGGATTCTCCTCGAGGCTTGGCAGGGCAATTGGGACGCCTCCCCAGCTGAGGTGGGAGACCAAGGGTCCCTTTCCACGTGCCAAAGGAATCCTGGGACTCCTATCAAGTTTCACGAGGAGTCAGGCATCGTCTCCTTTGGAGGCACTGATCTCCGCGTACCTCTGGAGTTTTCAAAGGATATGAAGCCTCCGGTCGCGATGAGGTGGGGAACTAGGTCTTTCTCTGTGGTCTCCACAGGTGATTCAGACATCCTTTCGTCTTGGGAGATGCAAGACGAGCCTGCATTCAAGTCACTGCAGGGATATCCGGCCTTATTTCGCGTCAGGGAATCGCGGTGTCGATTCCACTTGAGGCCGCAAACTCAGGGTCCCTCTCACATAGCTAGAGCTGAGAGAAGCCTCCTCTTGAGGTGCTTGTGGTAAGGTGGTATTCCTCTGGAGTCGAAGCCAGGGACTAACCTCTCATCTCGAGTTGATTTTTGGTCCACGGAGCTCTTTCGTGTTGCTACAGTGACCTCAGGATCCCTCTAGCCTTGAAACGGTGTTGTTGGAGTTTCTCTGGAGTGCCATCAAGGAAATCAAGGCTCCTTTCATGTGTGATGTGCAACACGGAATTGCTCTGCACGCAGTGCAGGGGAATCAGGCCTCATCTCGCGGCGAGGGGGAAGTCTCATGGTTTATCTCGAGTTGCGGCGGGAACCTGGGGTATATTCTCGAGTTAAGACGGGGATGGCCCTTCCACCCACGTGTTTGTTCAGCGACGTCAGGACTCCTGCCTAGTTGCGAGGGACAACTCGGGATTCTCCTTGAGGCTTGGCAGGGCAATTGGGACGCCTCTCCAGCTGAGGCGGGAGACCAAGGGTCCCTTTCCACGTGCCACAGGAATCCTGGGACTCCTATCAAGTTTCACGAGGAGTCAGGCATCGTCTCCTTTGGAGGCACTGATCCCCGCGTACCTCTGGAGTTTTCAAAGGATGTGAGGCCTCCGGTCGCGATGAGGTGGGGAACTAGGTCTTTCTCTGTGATCTCCACAGGGGATTCAGACATCCTTTCGTCTTGGGAGATGAAAGACGAGCCTGATTCACGTCACTGCAGGGATATCCGGCCTTATTTCGCGTCAGGGCATCGCGGTGTCCATTCCACTTGAGGCCGCAAACTCAGGGTCCCTCTCACATAGCTAGAGCTGAGAGAAGCCTCCTCTTGAGGTGCTTGTGGTAAGGTGGTATTCCTCTGGAGTCGAAGCCAGGGACTAAACTCTCATCTCGAGTTGATTTTTGGTCCACAGAGCTCTTTCGTGCTGCTACAGTGACCTCAGGATCCCTCAACCTTGAAACAGTGTTCTTGGGGTTTCTCTGGAGTGCCATCAAGGAAATCAAGGCTCCTTTCATGTGTGATGTGCAACACAGAATTGCTCTGCACGCAGTGCAGGGGAATCGGGCCTCATCTCGCGGCGAGGGGGAAGTCTCATGGTTTTTCTCGAGTTGCGGCGGGAACCTGCGGTATATTCTCGAGTTACGACGGGGATGGCCCTTCCACACACGTGTTAGTTCAGCGACGTCAGGACTCCTGTCTAGTTGCGAGGTACAACTCGGGATTCTCCTCGAGGCTTGGCAGGGCAATTGGGACGCCTCTCCAGCTGAGGTAGGAGACCAAGGGTCCCTTTCCACGTGCCACAGGAATCCTGAACTCCTATCAAGTTTCACGAGGAGTCAGGCATCGTCTTCTTTGGAGGCACTGATTTCCGCGTACCTCTGGAGTTTTCAAAGGATGTGAGGCCTCCGGTCGCGATGAGGTGGGGAACTAGGTCTTTCTCTGTGGTCTCCACAGGGGATTCAGACATCCTTTCGTCTTGGGAGATGCAAGACGAGCCTGCATTCAAGTCACTGCAGGGATATCCGGCCTTATTTCGCGTCAGGGCATCGCGGTGTCCATTCCACTTGAGGGCGCAAACTCCGGGTCCCTCTCACATACCTAGAGCTGAGAGAAGCCTCCTCTTGAGGTGCTTGTGGTAAGGTGGTATTCCTCTGGAGTCGAAGCCAGGGACTAACCTCTCATCTCGAGTTGATTCATGGTCCACGGAGCTCTTTCATGCTGCTACAGGGACCTCAGCTTCCCTCCAGCCTTGAAACAGTGTTCTTGGGGTTTCTCTGGAGTGCCATCAAGGAAATCAAGGCTCCTTTCATGTGTGATGTGCAACACGGAATTGCTCTGCACAAAGTGCAGGGGAATCGGGCCTCATCTCGCGGCGAGGGGGAAGTCTCATGGTTTTTCTCGAGTTGCGGCGGGAACCTGGGGTATATTCTCGAGTTACGACGGGGATGGCCCTTCCACCCACGTGTTTGTTCAGCGACGTCAGGACTCCTGCCTAGTTGCGAGGGAGAACTCGGGATTCTCCTCGTGGCTTGGCAGGGCAATTGGGACGCCTCTCCAGCTGAGGCGGGAGACCAAGTGTCCCTTTCCACGTGCCACAGGAATCCTGGGACTCCTATCAAGTTTCACGAGGAGTCAGGCATCGTCTCCTTTGGAGGCACTGATCTCCGCGTACCTCTGGAGTTTTCAAAGGATGTGAGGCCTCCGGTCGCGATGAGGTGGGGAACTAGGTCTTTCTCTGTGGTCTCCACAGGGGATTCAGACATCCTTTCGTCTTGGGAGATGCAAGACGAGCCTGCATTCAAGTCACTGCAGGGATATCCGGCCTTATTTCGAGTCAGGGCATCGCGGTGTCCATTCCACTTGAGGCCGCAAACTCTGGGTCCCTCTCACATACCTAGAGCTGAGAGAAGCCTCCTCTTGAGGTGCTTGTGGTAAGGTGGTATTCCTCTGGAGTCGAAGCCAGGGACTAACCTCTCATCTCGAGTTGATTTTTGGTCCACGGAGGTCTTTCGTTTTGCTACAGTGACCTCGGGATCCCTCTAGCGTTGAAACAGTGTTCTTGGGGTTTCTCTGGAGTGCCATCAAGGAAATCAAGGCTCCTTTCATGTGTGATGTGCAACACGGAATTGCTCTGCACGCAGTGCAGGGGAATCGGGCCTCATCTCGTGGCGAGGGGGAAGTCTCATGGTTTTTCTCGAGTTGCGGCGGGAACCTGGGGTATATTCTCGAGTTACGACGGAGATGGCCCTTCCACACACGCGTTTCTTCAGCGACGTCAGGACTCCTGCCTAGTTGCGAGGGACAACTCGGGATTCTCCTCGAGGCTTGGCAGGGCAATTGGGACGCCTCTCCAGCTGAGGCGGGAGACCAAGTGTCCCTTTCCACGTGCCACAGAAATCCTGGGACTCCTATCAAGTTTCACGAGGAGTCAGGCATCGTCTCCTTTGGAGGCACTGATCTCCGCGTACCTCTGGAGTTTTCAAAGGATGTGAGGCCTCCGGTCGCGATGAGGTGGGGAACTAGGTCTTTCTCTGTGGTCTCCACAGGGGATTCAGACATCCTTTCGTCTTGGGAGATGCAAGACGAGCCTGCATTCAAGTCACTGCAGGGATATCCGGCCTTATTTCGCGTCAGGGCATCATGGTGTCCATTCCACTTGAGGCCGCAAATTCAGGGTCCCTCTCACATACCTAGAGCTGAGAGAAGCCTCCTCTTGAGGTGCTTGTGGTAAGGTGGTATTCCTCTGGAGTCGAAGCCAGGGACTAACCTCTCATCTCGAGTTGATTTTTGGTCCACGGAGCTCTTTCGTGTTGCTACAGTGACCTCAGGATCCCTCTAGCCTTGAAACAGTGTTCTTGGGGTTTCTCTGGAGTGCCATCAAGGAAATCAAGGCTCCTTTCATGTGTGATTTGCAACACGGAATTGCTCTGCACGCAGTGCAGGGTATCGGGCCTCATTTTGCGGCGAGGGGGAAGTCTAATGGTTTTTCTTGAGTTGCGATTGGAAGCTAGGGTATATTCTCGAGTAACGACGGGAATGCCCTTCCACACAAGTGTTTGTTCAGCGACGTCAGACTCCTGCCTAGTTGCGAGGGACAACTCGGGATTCTCCTCGAGGCTTGGCAGGGCAATTGGGACGCCTCTCCAGCTGAGGCGGGAGACCAAGGGTCCCTTTCCACGTGCCACAGGAATCCTGGGACTCCTATCAAGTTTCACGAGGAGTCAGGCATCGTCTCCTTTGGAGGCACTGATCTCCCCGTACCTCTGGAGTTTTCAAAGGATGTGAGGCCTCCGGTCGCCATGAGGTGGGGAATTAGGTTTTTCTCTGCGGTCTCCACAGGGGATTCAGTCATCCGTTCATCTTGGGAGATGCAAGACGAGCCTGCATTCAAGTCACTGCAGGGATATCCGGCCTTATTTTGCGTCAGGGCATTGCAGTGTCCATTCCACTTGAGGCCGCAAAATCAGGGTCCCTCTCGCATACCTAGAGCTGAGAGAAGCCTCCTCTTGAGGTGCTTGTGGTAAGGTGGTATTCCTCTTGAGTCGAAGCCAGGGACTAACCTCTCATCTCGAGTTGATTTTTGGTCCACGGAGCTCTTTCGTGTTGCTACAGTGACCTCAGGATCCCTCTATCCTTGAAACGGTGTTGTTGGGGTTTCTCTGGAGTGCCATCAAGGAAATCAAGGCTCCTTTCATGTGTGATGTGCAACACGGAATTGCTCTGCACGCAGTGCAGGGGAATCAGGCCTCATCTCGCGGCGAGGGGGAAGTCTCATGGTTTATCTCGAGTTGCGGCGGGAACCTGGGGTATATTCTCGAGTTAAGACGGGGATGGCCCTTCCACCCACGTGTTTGTTCAGCGACGTCAGGACTCCTGCCTAGTTGCGAGGGACAACTCGGGATTCTCCTCGAGGCTTGGTAGGGCAATTGCGACGCCTCTCCAGCTGAGGTGGGAGACCAAGGGTCCCTTTTCACGTGCCACAGGAATCCTGGGACCCCAATCAAGTTTCACGAGGAGTCAGGCATCGTCTCCTTTGGAGGCACTGATCTCCCCGTACCTCTGGAGTTTTCAAAGAATGTGAGGCCTCCGGTCGCGATGAGGTGGGGAACTAGGTCATTCTCTGTGGTCTCCACAGGGGATTCAGACATCCTTTCGTCTTGGGAGATGCAAGACGAGCCTGCATTCAAGTCACTGCAGGGATATCCGGCCTTATGTCGAGTCAGGGCATCGCGGTCTCCATTCCACTTGAGGCCGCAAACTCAGGGTCCCTCTCACATACCTAGAGCTGAGAGAAGCCTCCTCTTGAGGTGCTTGTGGTAAGGTGGTATTCCTCTGGAGTCGAAGCCAGGGAATAACCTCTCATCTCGAGTTGATTCTTGGTCCACGGAGCTCTTTCGTGCTGCTACAGTGACCTCAGGATCCCTCAACCTTGAAACAGTGTTCTTGGGGTTTCTCTGGAGTGCCATCAAGGAAATCAAGGCTCCTTTCATATGTGATGTGTAACACGGAATTGCTCTGCACGCAGTGCAGGGGAATCGGGCCTCATCTCGCGGCGAGGGGGAAGTCTCATGGTTTTTCTCGAGTTGCGGCGGGAACCTGGGGTATATTCTCGAGTTACGACGGGGATGGCCCTTCCACCCACGTGTTTGTTCAGCGACGTCAGGACTCCTGCCTAGTTGCGAGGGACAACTCGGGATTCTCCTCGAGGCTTGGCAGGGCAATTGGGACGCCTCTCCAGCTGAGGCGGGAGACCAAGGGTCCCTTTCCACGTGCCACAGGAATCCTGGGACTCCTATCAAGTTTCACGAGGAGTCAGGCATCGTCTCCTTTGGAGGCACTGATCTCCGCGTACCTCTGGAGTTTTCAAAGGATGTGAGGCCTCCGGTCGCGATGAGGTGGGGAACTAGGTCTTTCTCTGTGATCTCCACAGGGGATTCAGACATCCTTTCGTCTTGGGAGATGCAAGACGAGCCTGCATTCAAGTCACTGCAGGGATATCCGGCCTGATTTCGAGTCAGGGCATCGCGGTCTCCATTCCACTTGAGGCCGCAAACTCAGGGTCCCTCTCACATACATAGAGCTGAGAGAAGCCTCCTCTTGAGGTGCTTGTGGTAATATGGTATTCCTCTGGAGTCAAAGCCAGGGACTAACCTCTCATCTAGAGTTGATTTTTGGTCCACGGAGCTCTTTCGTGTTGCTACAGTGACCTCAGGATCCCTCAACCTTGAAACAGTGTTCTTGGGGATTCTCTGGAGTGCCATCAAGGAAATCAAGGCTCCTTTCATGTGTGATGTGCAACACGGAATTCCTCTGCACGCAGTGCAGGGGAATCGGGCCTCATCTCGCGGCGAGGGGGAAGTCTCATGGTTTTTTTCGAGTTGCGGCCGGAACCTGGGGTATATTCTCGAGTTACGACGGGGATGGCCCTTCCACACATGTGTTAGTTCAGCGACGACAGGACTCCTGCCTAGTTGCGAGGGACAACTCGGGATTCTCCTCGAGGCTTGGCAGGGCAATTGGGACGCCTCCCCAGCTGAGGTGGGAGACCAAGCGTCCCTTTCCACGTGCCACAGGAATCCTGGGACTCCTATCAAGTTTCACGAGGAGTCAGGCATCGTCTCCTTTGGAGGCACTGATCTCCGCGTACCTCTGGAGTTTTCAAAGGATATGAAGCCTCCGGTCGCGATGAGGTGGGGAACTAGGTCTTTCTCTGTGGTCTCCACAGGTGATTCAGACATCCTTTCGTCTTGGGAGATGCAAGACGAGCCTGCATTCAAGTCACTGCAGGGATATCCGGCCTTATTTCGCGTCAGGGAATCGCGGTGTCCATTCCACTTGAGGCCGCAAACTCAGGGTCCCTCTCACATAGCTAGAGCTGAGAGAAGCCTCCTCTTGAGGTGCTTGTGGTAAGGTGGTATTCCTCTGGAGTCGAAGCCAGGGACTAACCTCTCATCTCGAGTTGATTTTTGGTCCACGGAGCTCTTTCGTGTTGCTACAGTGACCTCAGGATCCCTCTAGCCTTGAAACGGTGTTGTTGGGGTTTCTCTGGAGTGCCATCAAGGAAATCAAGGCTCCTTTCATGTGTGATGTGCAACACGGAATTGCTCTGCACGCAGTGCAGGGGAATCAGGCCTCATCTCGCGGCGAGGGGGAAGTCTCATGGTTTATCTCGAGTTGCGGCGGGAACCTGGGGTATATTCTCGAGTTAAGACGGGGATGGCCCTTCCACCCACGTGTTTGTTCAGCGACGTCAGGACTCCTGCCTAGTTGCGAGGGACAACTCGGGATTCTCCTCGAGGCTTGGCAGGGCAATTGGGACGCCTCTCCAGCTGAGGCGGGAGACCAAGGGTCCCTTTCCACGTGCCACAGGAATCCTGGGACTCCTATCAAGTTTCACGAGGAGTCAGGCATCGTCTCCTTTGGAGGCACTGATCTCCGCGTACCTCTGGAGTTTTCAAAGGATGTGAGGCCTCCGGTCGCGATGAGGTGGGGAACTAGGTCTTTCTCTGTGGTCTCCACAGGGGATTCAGACATCCTTTCGTCTTGGGAGATGCAAGACGAGCCTGCATTCAAGTCACTGCAGGGATATCCGGCCTTATTTCGCGTCAGGGAATCGCGGTGTCCATTCCACTTGAGGCCGCAAACTCAGGGTCCCTCTCACATAGCTAGAGCTGAGAGAAGCCTCCTCTTGAGGTGCTTGTGGTAAGGTGGTATTCCTCTGGAGTCGAAGCCAGGGACTAACCTCTCATCTCGAGTTGATTTTTGGTCCACGGAGCTCTTTCGTGTTGCTACAGTGACCTCAGGATCCCTCAACCTTGAAACAGTGTTCTTGGGGTTTCTCTGGAGTGCCATCAAGGAAATCAAGGCTCCTTTCATGTGTGATGTGCAACACGGAATTGCCCTGCACGCAGTGCAGGGGAATCGGGCCTCATCTCGCAGCGAGGGGGAAGTCTCATGGTTTGTCTCGAGTTGCGGCGGGAACCTGGGGTATATTCTCGAGTTACGACGGGGATGGCCCTTCCACCCACGTGTTTGTTCAGCGACGACAGGATTCCTGCCTAGTTGCGAGGGACAACTCGGGATTCTCCTCGAGGCTTAGCAGGGCAATTGGGACGCCTCTCCAGCTGAGGCGGGAGACCAAGGGTCCCTTTCCACGTGCCACAGGAATCCTGGGACTCCTATCAAGTTTCACGAGGAGTCAGGCATCGTCTCCTTTGGAGGCACTGATCTCCGCGTACCTCTGGAGTTTTCAAAGGATGTGAGGCCTCCGGTCGCGCTGAGGTGGGGAACTAGGTCTTTCTCTGTGGTCTCCACAGGGGATTCAGACATCCTTTCATCTTGGGAGATGCAAGACGAGCCTGCATTCAAGTCACTGCAGGGATATCCGGCCTTATTTTGCGTCTGGGCATTGCAGTGTCCATTCCACTTGAGGCCGCAAAATCAGGGTCCCTCTCGCATACCTAGAGCTGAGA
Source organism: Cervus elaphus (assembly GCF_910594005.1). Taxonomy (NCBI): domain Eukaryota; kingdom Metazoa; phylum Chordata; class Mammalia; order Artiodactyla; family Cervidae; genus Cervus; species Cervus elaphus. Next base: position 1,755,737 of record NC_057838.1, read on the forward strand.
GAAGCCTCCTCTTGAGGTGCTTGTGGTAAGGTGGTATTCCTCTGGAGTCGAAGCCAGGGACTAACCTCTCATCTCGAGTTGATTTTTGGTCCACGGAGCTCTTTCGTGTTGCTACAGTGACCTCAGGATCCCTCTAGCCTTGAAACGGTGTTGTTGGGGTTTCTCTGGAGTGCCATCAAGGAAATCAAGGCTCCTTTCATGTGTGATGTGCAACACGGAATTGCTCTGCACGCAGTGCAGGGGAATCAGGCCTCATCTCGCGGCGAGGGGGAAGTCTCATGGTTTATCTCGAGTTGCGGCGGGAACCTGGGGTATATTCTCGAGTTAAGACGGGGATGGCCCTTCCACCCACGTGTTTGTTCAGCGACGTCAGGACTCCTGCCTAGTTGCGGGGGACAACTCGGGATTCTCCTCGAGGCTTGGTAGGGCAATTGCGACGCCTCTCCAGCTGAGGTGGGAGACCAAGGGTCCCTTTTCACGTGCCACAGGAATCCTGGGACTCCAATCAAGTTTCACGTGGAGTCAGGCATCGTCTCCTTTGGAGGCACTGATCTCCCCGTACCTCTGGAGTTTTCAAAGAATGTGAGGCCTCCGGTCGCGATGAGGTGGGGAACTAGGTCATTCTCTGTGGTCTCCACAGGGGATTCAGACATCCTTTCGTCTTGGGAGATGCAAGACGAGCCTGCATTCAAGTCACTGCAGGGATATCCGGCCTTATTTCGCGTCAGGGAATCGCGGTGTCGATTCCACTTGAGGCCGCAAACTCAGGGTCCCTCTCACATAGCTAGAGCTGAGAGAAGCCTCCTCTTGAGGTGCTTGTGGTAAGGTGGTATTCCTCTGGAGTCGAAGCCAGGGACTAACCTCTCATCTCGAGTTGATTTTTGGTCCACGGAGCTCTTTCGTGTTGCTACAGTGACCTCAGGATCCCTCAACCTTGAAACAGTGTTCTTGGGGTTTCTCTGGAGTGCCATCAAGGAAATCAAGGCTCCTTTCATGTGTGATGTGCAACACGGAATTGCTCTGCACGCAGTGCAGGGGAATCGGGCCTCATCTCGCAGCGAGGGGGAAGTCTCATGGTTTTTCTCGAGTTGCGGCGGGAACCTGGGGTATATTCTCGAGTTACGACGGGGATGGCCCTTCCACCCACGTGTTTGTTCAGCGACGTCAGGACTCCTGCCTAGTTGCGAGGGACAACTCGGGATTCTCCTCGAGGCTTGGCAGGGCAATTGGGACGCCTCTCCAGCTGAGGCGGGAGACCAAGGGTCCCTTTCCACGTGCCACAGGAATCCTGGGACTCCTATCAAGTTTCACGAGGAGTCAGGCATCGTCTCCTTTGGAGGCACTGATCTCCGCGTACCTCTGGAGTTTTCAAAGGATGTGAGGCCTCCGGTCGCGATGAGGTGGGGAACTAGGTCTTTCTCTGTGATCTCCACAGGGGATTCAGACATCCTTTCGTCTTGGGAGATGCAAGACGAGCCTGCATTCAAGTCACTGCAGGGATATCCGGCCTGATTTCGAGTCAGGGCATCGCGGTCTCCATTCCACTTGAGGCCGCAAACTCAGGGTCCCTCTCACATACATAGAGCTGAGAGAAGCCTCCTCTTGAGGTGCTTGTGGTAATATGGTATTCCTCTGGAGTCAAAGCCAGGGACTAACCTCTCATCTAGAGTTGATTTTTGGTCCACGGAGCTCTTTCGTGTTGCTACAGTGACCTCAGGATCCCTCAACCTTGAAACAGTGTTCTTGGGGATTCTCTGGAGTGCCATCAAGGAAATCAAGGCTCCTTTCATGTGTGATGTGCAACACGGAATTCCTCTGCACGCAGTGCAGGGGAATCGGGCCTCATCTCGCGGCGAGGGGGAAGTCTCATGGTTTTTTTCGAGTTGCGGCCGGAACCTGGGGTATATTCTCGAGTTACGACGGGGATGGCCCTTCCACACATGTGTTAGTTCAGCGACGACAGGACTCCTGCCTAGTTGCGAGGGACAACTCGGGATTCTCCTCGAGGCTTGGCAGGGCAATTGGGACGCCTCCCCAGCTGAGGTGGGAGACCAAGCGTCCCTTTCCACGTGCCACAGGAATCCTGGGACTCCTATCAAGTTTCACGAGGAGTCAGGCATCGTCTCCTTTGGAGGCACTGATCTCCGCGTACCTCTGGAGTTTTCAAAGGATATGAAGCCTCCGGTCGCGATGAGGTGGGGAACTAGGTCTTTCTCTGTGGTCTCCACAGGTGATTCAGACATCCTTTCGTCTTGGGAGATGCAAGACGAGCCTGCATTCAAGTCACTGCAGGGATATCCGGCCTTATTTCGCGTCAGGGAATCGCGGTGTCCATTCCACTTGAGGCCGCAAACTCAGGGTCCCTCTCACATAGCTAGAGCTGAGAGAAGCCTCCTCTTGAGGTGCTTGTGGTAAGGTGGTATTCCTCTGGAGTCGAAGCCAGGGACTAACCTCTCATCTCGAGTTGATTTTTGGTCCACGGAGCTCTTTCGTGTTGCTACAGTGACCTCAGGATCCCTCTAGCCTTGAAACGGTGTTGTTGGGGTTTCTCTGGAGTGCCATCAAGGAAATCAAGGCTCCTTTCATGTGTGATGTGCAACACGGAATTGCTCTGCACGCAGTGCAGGGGAATCAGGCCTCATCTCGCGGCGAGGGGGAAGTCTCATGGTTTATCTCGAGTTGCGGCGGGAACCTGGGGTATATTCTCGAGTTAAGACGGGGATGGCCCTTCCACCCACGTGTTTGTTCAGCGACGTCAGGACTCCTGCCTAGTTGCGAGGGACAACTCGGGATTCTCCTCGAGGCTTGGCAGGGCAATTGGGACGCCTCTCCAGCTGAGGCGGGAGACCAAGGGTCCCTTTCCACGTGCCACAGGAATCCTGGGACTCCTATCAAGTTTCACGAGGAGTCAGGCATCGTCTCCTTTGGAGGCACTGATCTCCGCGTACCTCTGGAGTTTTCAAAGGATGTGAGGCCTCCGGTCGCGATGAGGTGGGGAACTAGGTCTTTCTCTGTGGTCTCCACAGGGGATTCAGACATCCTTTCGTCTTGGGAGATGCAAGACGAGCCTGCATTCAAGTCACTGCAGGGATATCCGGCCTTATTTCGCGTCAGGGAATCGCGGTGTCCATTCCACTTGAGGCCGCAAACTCAGGGTCCCTCTCACATAGCTAGAGCTGAGAGAAGCCTCCTCTTGAGGTGCTTGTGGTAAGGTGGTATTCCTCTGGAGTCGAAGCCAGGGACTAACCTCTCATCTCGAGTTGATTTTTGGTCCACGGAGCTCTTTCGTGTTGCTACAGTGACCTCAGGATCCCTCAACCTTGAAACAGTGTTCTTGGGGTTTCTCTGGAGTGCCATCAAGGAAATCAAGGCTCCTTTCATGTGTGATGTGCAACACGGAATTGCCCTGCACGCAGTGCAGGGGAATCGGGCCTCATCTCGCAGCGAGGGGGAAGTCTCATGGTTTTTCTCGAGTTGCGGCGGGAACCTGGGGTATATTCTCGAGTTACGACGGGGATGGCCCTTCCACCCACGTGTTTGTTCAGCGACGACAGGATTCCTGCCTAGTTGCGAGGGACAACTCGGGATTCTCCTCGAGGCTTAGCAGGGCAATTGGGACGCCTCTCCAGCTGAGGCGGGAGACCAAGGGTCCCTTTCCACGTGCCACAGGAATCCTGGGACTCCTATCAAGTTTCACGAGGAGTCAGGCATCGTCTCCTTTGGAGGCACTGATCTCCGCGTACCTCTGGAGTTTTCAAAGGATGTGAGGCCTCCGGTCGCGCTGAGGTGGGGAACTAGGTCTTTCTCTGTGGTCTCCACAGGGGATTCAGACATCCTTTCATCTTGGGAGATGCAAGACGAGCCTGCATTCAAGTCACTGCAGGGATATCCGGCCTTATTTTGCGTCTGGGCATTGCAGTGTCCATTCCACTTGAGGCCGCAAAATCAGGGTCCCTCTCGCATACCTAGAGCTGAGAGAAGCCTCCTCTTGAGGTGCTTGTGGTAAGGTGGTATTCCTCTGGAGTCGAAGCCAGGGACTAACCTCTCATCTCGAGTTGATTTTTGGTCCACGGAGCTCTTTCGTGTTGCTACAGTGACCTCAGGATCCCTCTAGCCTTGAAACGGTGTTGTTGGGGTTTCTCTGGAGTGCCATCAAGGAAATCAAGGCTCCTTTCATGTGTGATGTGCAACACGGAATTGCTCTGCACGCAGTGCAGGGGAATCAGGCCTCATCTCGCGGCGAGGGGGAAGTCTCATGGTTTATCTCGAGTTGCGGCGGGAACCTGGGGTATATTCTCGAGTTAAGACGGGGATGGCCCTTCCACCCACGTGTTTGTTCAGCGACGTCAGGACTCCTGCCTAGTTGCGGGGGACAACTCGGGATTCTCCTCGAGGCTTGGTAGGGCAATTGCGACGCCTCTCCAGCTGAGGTGGGAGACCAAGGGTCCCTTTTCACGTGCCACAGGAATCCTGGGACTCCAATCAAGTTTCACGAGGAGTCAGGCATCGTCTCCTTTGGAGGCACTGATCTCCCCGTACCTCTGGAGTTTTCAAAGAATGTGAGGCCTCCGGTCGCGATGAGGTGGGGAACTAGGTCATTCTCTGTGGTCTCCACAGGGGATTCAGACATCCTTTCGTCTTGGGAGATGCAAGACGAGCCTGCATTCAAGTCACTGCAGGGATATCCGGCCTTATTTCGCGTCAGGGAATCGCGGTGTCGATTCCACTTGAGGCCGCAAACTCAGGGTCCCTCTCACATAGCTAGAGCTGAGAGAAGCCTCCTCTTGAGGTGCTTGTGGTAAGGTGGTATTCCTCTGGAGTCGAAGCCAGGGACTAACCTCTCATCTCGAGTTGATTTTTGGTCCACGGAGCTCTTTCGTGTTGCTACAGTGACCTCAGGATCCCTCAACCTTGAAACAGTGTTCTTGGGGTTTCTCTGGAGTGCCATCAAGGAAATCAAGGCTCCTTTCATGTGTGATGTGCAACACGGAATTGCTCTGCACGCAGTGCAGGGGAATCGGGCCTCATCTCGCAGCGAGGGGGAAGTCTCATGGTTTTTCTCGAGTTGCGGCGGGAACCTGGGGTATATTCTCGAGTTACGACGGGGATGGCCCTTCCACCCACGTGTTTGTTCAGCGACGTCAGGATTCCTGCCTAGTTCCGAGGGACAACTCGGGATTCTCCTCGAGGCTTAGCAGGGCAATTGGGACGCCTCTCCAGCTGAGGCGGGAGACCAAGGGTCCCTTTCCACGTGCCACAGGAATCCTGGGACTCCTATCAAGTTTCACGAGGAGTCAGGCATCGTCTCCTTTGGAGGCACTGATCTCCGCGTACCTCTGGAGTTTTCAAAGGATGTGAGGCCTCCGGTCGCGATGAGGTGGGGAACTAGGTCTTTCTCTGTGGTCTCCACAGGGGATTCAGACATCCTTTCGTCTTGGGAGATGCAAGACGAGCCTGCATTCAAGTCACTGCAGGGATATCCGGCCTTATTTCGAGTCAGGGTATCGCGGTCTCCATTGCACTTGAGGCCGCAAACTCAGGGTCCCTCTCACATACATAGAGCTGATAGAAGCCTCCTCTTGAGGTGCTTGTGGTAAGGTGGTATTCCTCTGGAGTCGAAGCCAGGGACTAACCTCTCATCTCGAGTTGATTTTTGGTCCACGGAGCTCTTTCTTGTTGCCACAGTGACCTCAGGATCCCGCTAGCCTTGAAACAGTGTTCTTGGGGTTTCTCTGGAGTGCCATCAAGGAAATCAAGGCTCCTTTCATGTGTGATGTGCAACACGGAATTGCTCTGCACGAAGTGCAGGGGAATCGGGCCTCATCTCGCGGCGAGGGGGAAGTCTCATGGTTTTTCTCGAGTTGCGGCGGGAACCTGGGGTATATTCTCGAGTTACGACGGGGATGGCGCTTCCACACACGTGTTTGCTCAGCGACGTCAGGACTCTTGCCTAGTTGCGATGGACAACTCGGGATTCTCCTCGAGGCTTGGCAGGGCAATTGCGACGCCTCTCCAGCTGAGGCAGGAAACCAAGGGTCCCTTTCCACGTGCCACAGGAATCCTGGGACTCCTATCAAGTTTTACGAGGAGTCAGGCATCGACTACTTTGGAGGCACTGATCTCTGCGTACCTCTGGAATTTTCAAAGGATGTGAGGCCTCCGGTCGCGATGAGGTGGGGAACTAGGTCTTTCTCTGTGGTCTCCACAGGGGATTCAAACATCCTTTCATCTTGGGAGATGCAAGACGAGCCTGCATTCAAGTCACTGCAGGGATATCCGGCCTTATTTCGAGTCAGGGCATCGCGGTTTCCATTCCACTTGAGTCCGCAAACTCAGGGTCCCTCTCACATACCTAGAGCTGAGAGAAGCCTCCTCTTGAGGTGCTTGTGGTAAGGTGGTATTCCTCTGGAGTCGAAGCCAGGGACTAACCTCTCATCTCGAGTTGATTTTTGGTCCACGGAGCTCTTTCGTGTTGCTACAGTGACCTCAGGATCCCTCTAGCCTTGAAACGGTGTTGTTGGGGTTTCTCTGGAGTGCCATCAAGGAAATCAAGGCTCCTTTCATGTGTGATGTGCAACACGGAATTGCTCTGCACGCAGTGCAGGGGAATCAGGCCTCATCTCGCGGCGAGGGGGAAGTCTCATGGTTTATCTCGAGTTGCGGCGGGAACCTGGGGTATATTCTCGAGTTAAGACGGGGATGGCCCTTCCACCCACGTGTTTGTTCAGCGACGTCAGGACTCCTGCCTAGTTGCGGGGGACAACTCGGGATTCTCCTCGAGGCTTGGTAGGGCAATTGCGACGCCTCTCCAGCTGAGGTGGGAGACCAAGGGTCCCTTTTCACGTGCCACAGGAATCCTGGGACTCCAATCAAGTTTCACGAGGAGTCAGGCATCGTCTCCTTTGGAGGCACTGATCTCCCCGTACCTCTGGAGTTTTCAAAGAATGTGAGGCCTCCGGTCGCGATGAGGTGGGGAACTAGGTCATTCTCTGTGGTCTCCACAGGGGATTCAGACATCCTTTCGTCTTGGGAGATGCAAGACGAGCCTGCATTCAAGTCACTGCAGGGATATCCGGCCTTATTTCGCGTCAGGGAATCGCGGTGTCGATTCCACTTGAGGCCGCAAACTCAGGGTCCCTCTCACATAGCTAGAGCTGAGAGAAGCCTCCTCTTGAGGTGCTTGTGGTAAGGTGGTATTCCTCTGGAGTCGAAGCCAGGGACTAACCTCTCATCTCGAGTTGATTTTTGGTCCACGGAGCTCTTTCGTGTTGCTACAGTGACCTCAGGATCCCTCAACCTTGAAACAGTGTTCTTGGGGTTTCTCTGGAGTGCCATCAAGGAAATCAAGGCTCCTTTCATGTGTGATGTGCAACACGGAATTGCTCTGCACGCAGTGCAGGGGAATCGGGCCTCATCTCGCAGCGAGGGGGAAGTCTCATGGTTTTTCTCGAGTTGCGGCGGGAACCTGGGGTATATTCTCGAGTTACGACGGGGATGGCCCTTCCACCCACGTGTTTGTTCAGCGACGTCAGGACTCCTGCCTAGTTGCGAGGGACAACTCGGGATTCTCCTCGAGGCTTGGCAGGGCAATTGGGACGCCTCTCCAGCTGAGGCGGGAGACCAAGGGTCCCTTTCCACGTGCCACAGGAATCCTGGGACTCCTATCAAGTTTCACGAGGAGTCAGGCATCGTCTCCTTTGGAGGCACTGATCTCCGCGTACCTCTGGAGTTTTCAAAGGATGTGAGGCCTCCGGTCGCGATGAGGTGGGGAACTAGGTCTTTCTCTGTGATCTCCACAGGGGATTCAGACATCCTTTCGTCTTGGGAGATGCAAGACGAGCCTGCATTCAAGTCACTGCAGGGATATCCGGCCTGATTTCGAGTCAGGGCATCGCGGTCTCCATTCCACTTGAGGCCGCAAACTCAGGGTCCCTCTCACATACATAGAGCTGAGAGAAGCCTCCTCTTGAGGTGCTTGTGGTAATATGGTATTCCTCTGGAGTCAAAGCCAGGGACTAACCTCTCATCTAGAGTTGATTTTTGGTCCACGGAGCTCTTTCGTGTTGCTACAGTGACCTCAGGATCCCTCAACCTTGAAACAGTGTTCTTGGGGATTCTCTGGAGTGCCATCAAGGAAATCAAGGCTCCTTTCATGTGTGATGTGCAACACGGAATTCCTCTGCACGCAGTGCAGGGGAATCGGGCCTCATCTCGCGGCGAGGGGGAAGTCTCATGGTTTTTTTCGAGTTGCGGCCGGAACCTGGGGTATATTCTCGAGTTACGACGGGGATGGCCCTTCCACACATGTGTTAGTTCAGCGACGACAGGACTCCTGCCTAGTTGCGAGGGACAACTCGGGATTCTCCTCGAGGCTTGGCAGGGCAATTGGGACGCCTCCCCAGCTGAGGTGGGAGACCAAGCGTCCCTTTCCACGTGCCACAGGAATCCTGGGACTCCTATCAAGTTTCACGAGGAGTCAGGCATCGTCTCCTTTGGAGGCACTGATCTCCGCGTACCTCTGGAGTTTTCAAAGGATATGAAGCCTCCGGTCGCGATGAGGTGGGGAACTAGGTCTTTCTCTGTGGTCTCCACAGGTGATTCAGACATCCTTTCGTCTTGGGAGATGCAAGACGAGCCTGCATTCAAGTCACTGCAGGGATATCCGGCCTTATTTCGCGTCAGGGAATCGCGGTGTCCATTCCACTTGAGGCCGCAAACTCAGGGTCCCTCTCACATAGCTAGAGCTGAGAGAAGCCTCCTCTTGAGGTGCTTGTGGTAAGGTGGTATTCCTCTGGAGTCGAAGCCAGGGACTAACCTCTCATCTCGAGTTGATTTTTGGTCCACGGAGCTCTTTCGTGTTGCTACAGTGACCTCAGGATCCCTCTAGCCTTGAAACGGTGTTGTTGGGGTTTCTCTGGAGTGCCATCAAGGAAATCAAGGCTCCTTTCATGTGTGATGTGCAACACGGAATTGCTCTGCACGCAGTGCAGGGGAATCAGGCCTCATCTCGCGGCGAGGGGGAAGTCTCATGGTTTATCTCGAGTTGCGGCGGGAACCTGGGGTATATTCTCGAGTTAAGACGGGGATGGCCCTTCCACCCACGTGTTTGTTCAGCGACGTCAGGACTCCTGCCTAGTTGCGAGGGACAACTCGGGATTCTCCTCGAGGCTTGGCAGGGCAATTGGGACGCCTCTCCAGCTGAGGCGGGAGACCAAGGGTCCCTTTCCACGTGCCACAGGAATCCTGGGACTCCTATCAAGTTTCACGAGGAGTCAGGCATCGTCTCCTTTGGAGGCACTGATCTCCGCGTACCTCTGGAGTTTTCAAAGGATGTGAGGCCTCCGTTCGCGATGAGGTGGGGAACTAGGTCTTTCTCTGTGGTCTCCACAGGGGATTCAGACATCCTTTCGTCTTGGGAGATGCAAGACGAGCCTGCATTCAAGTCACTGCAGGGATATCCGGCCTTATTTCGCGTCAGGGAATCGCGGTGTCCATTCCACTTGAGGCCGCAAACTCAGGGTCCCTCTCACATAGCTAGAGCTGAGAGAAGCCTCCTCTTGAGGTGCTTGTGGTAAGGTGGTATTCCTCTGGAGTCGAAGCCAGGGACTAACCTCTCATCTCGAGTTGATTTTTGGTCCACGGAGCTCTTTCGTGTTGCTACAGTGACCTCAGGATCCCTCAACCTTGAAACAGTGTTCTTGGGGTTTCTCTGGAGTGCCATCAAGGAAATCAAGGCTCCTTTCATGTGTGATGTGCAACACGGAATTGCCCTGCACGCAGTGCAGGGGAATCGGGCCTCATCTCGCAGCGAGGGGGAAGTCTCATGGTTTTTCTCGAGTTGCGGCGGGAACCTGGGGTATATTCTCGAGTTACGACGGGGATGGCCCTTCCACCCACGTGTTTGTTCAGCGACGACAGGATTCCTGCCTAGTTGCGAGGGACAACTCGGGATTCTCGTCGAGGCTTAGCAGGGCAATTGGGACGCCTCTCCAGCTGAGGCGGGAGACCAAGGGTCCCTTTCCACGTGCCACAGGAATCCTGGGACTCCTATCAAGTTTCACGAGGAGTCAGGCATCGTCTCCTTTGGAGGCACTGATCTCCGCGTACCTCTGGAGTTTTCAAAGGATGTGAGGCCTCCGGTCGCGCTGAGGTGGGGAACTAGGTCTTTCTCTGTGGTCTCCACAGGGGATTCAGACATCCTTTCATCTTGGGAGATGCAAGACGAGCCTGCATTCAAGTCACTGCAGGGATATCCGGCCTTATTTTGCGTCTGGGCATTGCAGTGTCCATTCCACTTGAGGCCGCAAAATCAGGGTCCCTCTCGCATACCTAGAGCTGAGAGAAGCCTCCTCTTGAGGTGCTTGTGGTAAGGTGGTATTCCTCTGGAGTCGAAGCCAGGGACTAACCTCTCATCTCGAGTTGATTTTTGGTCCACGGAGCTCTTTCGTGTTGCTACAGTGACCTCAGGATCCCTCTAGCCTTGAAACGGTGTTGTTGGGGTTTCTCTGGAGTGCCATCAAGGAAATCAAGGCTCCTTTCATGTGTGATGTGCAACACGGAATTGCTCTGCACGCAGTGCAGGGGAATCAGGCCTCATCTCGCGGCGAGGGGGAAGTCTCATGGTTTATCTCGAGTTGCGGCGGGAACCTGGGGTATATTCTCGAGTTAAGACGGGGATGGCCCTTCCACCCACGTGTTTGTTCAGCGACGTCAGGACTCCTGCCTAGTTGCGGGGGACAACTCGGGATTCTCCTCGAGGCTTGGTAGGGCAATTGCGACGCCTCTCCAGCTGAGGTGGGAGACCAAGGGTCCCTTTTCACGTGCCACAGGAATCCTGGGACTCCAATCAAGTTTCACGAGGAGTCAGGCATCGTCTCCTTTGGAGGCACTGATCTCCCCGTACCTCTGGAGTTTTCAAAGAATGTGAGGCCTCCGGTCGCGATGAGGTGGGGAACTAGGTCATTCTCTGTGGTCTCCACAGGGGATTCAGACATCCTTTCGTCTTGGGAGATGCAAGACGAGCCTGCATTCAAGTCACTGCAGGGATATCCGGCCTTATTTCGCGTCAGGGAATCGCGGTGTCGATTCCACTTGAGGCCGCAAACTCAGGGTCCCTCTCACATAGCTAGAGCTGAGAGAAGCCTCCTCTTGAGGTGCTTGTGGTAAGGTGGTATTCCTCTGGAGTCGAAGCCAGGGACTAACCTCTCATCTCGAGTTGATTTTTGGTCCACGGAGCTCTTTCGTGTTGCTACAGTGACCTCAGGATCCCTCAACCTTGAAACAGTGTTCTTGGGGTTTCTCTGGAGTGCCATCAAGGAAATCAAGGCTCCTTTCATGTGTGATGTGCAACACGGAATTGCTCTGCACGCAGTGCAGGGGAATCGGGCCTCATCTCGCAGCGAGGGGGAAGTCTCATGGTTTTTCTCGAGTTGCGGCGGGAACCTGGGGTATATTCTCGAGTTACGACGGGGATGGCCCTTCCACCCACGTGTTTGTTCAGCGACGTCAGGATTCCTGCCTAGTTCCGAGGGACAACTCGGGATTCTCCTCGAGGCTTAGCAGGGCAATTGGGACGCCTCTCCAGCTGAGGCGGGAGACCAAGGGTCCCTTTCCACGTGCCACAGGAATCCTGGGACTCCTATCAAGTTTCACGAGGAGTCAGGCATCGTCTCCTTTGGAGGCACTGATCTCCGCGTACCTCTGGAGTTTTCAAAGGATGTGAGGCCTCCGGTCGCGATGAGGTGGGGAACTAGGTCTTTCTCTGTGGTCTCCACAGGGGATTCAGACATCCTTTCGTCTTGGGAGATGCAAGACGAGCCTGCATTCAAGTCACTGCAGGGATATCCGGCCTTATTTCGAGTCAGGGTATCGCGGTCTCCATTGCACTTGAGGCCGCAAACTCAGGGTCCCTCTCACATACATAGAGCTGATAGAAGCCTCCTCTTGAGGTGCTTGTGGTAAGGTGGTATTCCTCTGGAGTCGAAGCCAGGGACTAACCTCTCATCTCGAGTTGATTTTTGGTCCACGGAGCTCTTTCTTGTTGCCACAGTGACCTCAGGATCCCGCTAGCCTTGAAACAGTGTTCTTGGGGTTTCTCTGGAGTGCCATCAAGGAAATCAAGGCTCCTTTCATGTGTGATGTGCAACACGGAATTGCTCTGCACGAAGTGCAGGGGAATCGGGCCTCATCTTGGGGCGAGGGGGAAGTCTCATGGTTTTACTCGAGTTGCGGCGGGAACCTGGGGTATATTCTCGAGTTACGACGGGGATGGCGCTTCCACACACGTGTTTGCTCAGCGACGTCAGGACTCTTTCCTAGTTGCGATGGACAACTCGGGATTCTCCTCGAGGCTTGGCAGGGCAATTGCGACGCCTCTCCAGCTGAGGCAGGAAACCAAGGGTCCCTTTCCACGTGCCACAGGAATCCTGGGACTCCTATCAAGTTTTACGAGGAGTCAGGCATCGACTACTTTGGAGGCACTGATCTCTGCGTACCTCTGGAATTTTCAAAGGATGTGAGGCCTCCGGTCGCGATGAGGTGGGGAACTAGGTCTTTCTCTGTGGTCTCCACAGGGGATTCAAACATCCTTTCATCTTGGGAGATGCAAGACGAGCCTGCATTCAAGTCACTGCAGGGATATCCGGCCTTATTTCGAGTCAGGGCATCGCGGTTTCCATTCCACTTGAGTCCGCAAACTCAGGGTCCCTCTCACATACCTAGAGCTGAGAGAAGCCTCCTCTTGAGGTGCTTGTGGTAAGGTGGTATTCCTCTGGAGTCAAAGCCAGGGACTAACCTCTCATCTCGAGTTGATTTTTGGTCCACGGAGCTCTTTCGTGTTGCTACAGTGACCTCAGGAACCCTCAACCTTGAAAGAGTGTTCTTGGGGTTTCTCTGGAGTGCCATCAAGGAAATCAAGGCTCCTTTCATGTGTGATGTGCAACAGGGAATTTCTCTGCACAAAGTGCAGGGGAATCGGGCCTCATCTCGCGGCGAGGGGGAAGTCTCATGGTTTTTCTCGAGTTGCGGCGGGAACCTGGGGTATATTCTCGAGTTACGACGGGGATGGCCCTTCCACACACGTGTTTGTTCAGCGACGTCAGGACACCTGCCTTGTTGCGAGGGACAACTCGGGATTCTCCTCGAGGCTTGGCAGGGCAATTGGGACGCCTCTCCAGCTGAGGCGGGAGACCAAGTGTCCCTTTCCACGTGCCTCAGGAATCCTGGGACTCCTATGAAGTTTCACGAGGAGTCAGGCATCGTCTGCTTTGGAGGCACTGATCTCCGCGTACCTCTGGAGTTTTCCAAGGATGTGAGGCCTCCGGTGGCCATGAGGTGGGGAACTAGGTCTTTCTCTGTGGTCTCCACAGGGGATTCAGACATCCTTTCATCTTGGGAGATGCAAGACGAGCCTGCATTCAAGTCACTGTAGGGATATCCGGCCTTATTTCGAGTCAGGGCATCGCGGTCTCCATTCCACTTGAGGCCGCAAACTCAGGGTCCCTCTCACATTCCTAGAGCTGAGAGAAGCCTCCTCTTGAGGTGCTTGTGGTAAGGTGGTATTCCTATGGAGTCGAAGCCAGGGACTAACCTCTCATCTCGAGTTGATTCTTGCTCCACGGAGCTCTTTCTTGTTGCTACAGGGACCTCAGGATTCCTCTAGCCATGAAACAGTGTTCTTGGTGTTTCTCTGGAGTGCCATCAAGGAAATCAAGGCTCCTTTCATGTGTGATGTGCAACACGGAATTGCTCTGCACGCAGTGCAGGGGAATCAGGCCTCATCTCGCGGCGAGGGGGAAGTCTCATGGTTTATCTCGAGTTGCGGCGGGAACCTGGGGTATATTCTCGAGTTAAGACGGGGATGGCCCTTCCACCCACGTGTTTGTTCAGCGACGTCAGGACTCCTGCCTAGTTGCGAGGGACAACTCGGGATTCTCCTCGAGGCTTGGTAGGGCAATTGCGACGCCTCTCCAGCTGAGGTGGGAGACCAAGGGTCCCTTTTCACGTGCCACAGGAATCCTGGGACTCCAATCAAGTTTCACGAGGAGTCAGGCATCGTCTCCTTTGGAGGCACTTATCTCCCCGTACCTCTGGAGTTTTCAAAGAATGTGAGGCCTCCGGTCGCGATGAGGTGGGGAACTAGGTCATTCTCTGTGGTCTCCACAGGGGATTCAGACATCCTTTCGTCTTGGGAGATGCAAGACGAGCCTGCATTCAAGTCACTGCAGGGATATCCGGCCTTATGTCGAGTCAGGGCATCGCGGTCTCCATTCCACTTGAGGCCGCAAACTCAGGGTCCCTCTCACATACCTAGAGCTGAGAGAAGCCTCCTCTTGAGGTGCTTGTGGTAAGGTGGTATTCCTCTGGAGTCGAAGCCAGGGAATAACCTCTCATCTCGAGTTGATTCTTAGTCCACGGAGCTCTTTCGTGTTGCTACAGTGACCTCAGGATCCCTCAACCTTGAAACAGTGTTCTTGGGGTTTCTCTGGAGTGCCATCAAGGAAATCAAGGCTCCTTTCATATGTGATGTGCAACACGGAATTGCTCTGCACGCAGTGCAGGGGAATCGGACCTCATCTCGCGGCGAGGGGGAAGTCTCATGGTTTTTCTCGAGTTGCGGCGGGAACCTGGGGTATATTCTCGAGTTACGACGGGGATGGCCCTTCCACCCACGTGTTTGTTCAGCGACGTCAGGACTCCTGCCTAGTTGCGAGGGACAACTCGGGATTCTCCTCGAGGCTTGGCAGGGCAATTGGGACGCCTCTCCAGCTGAGGCGGGAGACCAAGGGTCCCTTTCCACGTGCCACAGGAATCCTGGGACTCCTATCAAGTTTCACGAGGAGTCAGGCATCGTCTGCTTTGGAGGCACTGATCTCCGCGTACCTCTGGAGTTTTCCAAGGATGTGAGGCCTCCGGTGGCCATGAGGTGGGGAACTAGGTCTTTCTCTGTGGTCTCCACAGGGGATTCAGACATCCTTTCATCTTGGGAGATGCAAGACGAGCCTGCATTCAAGTCACTGTAGGGATATCCGGCCTTATTTCGAGTCAGGGCATCGCGGTCTCCATTCCACTTGAGGCCGCAAACTCAGGGTCCCTCTCACATACCTAGAGCTGAGAGAAGCCTCCTCTTGAGGTGCTTGTGGTAAGGTGGTATTCCTATGGAGTCGAAGCCAGGGACTAACCTCTCATCTCGAGTTGATTTTTGCTCCACGGAGCTCTTTCGTGTTGCTACAGGGACCTCAGGATCCCTCTAGCCTTAAAACAGTGTTCTTGGTGTTTCTCTGGAGTGCCATCAAGGAAATCAAGGCTCCTTTCATGTGTGATGTGCAACATGGAATTGCTCTGCACGCAGTGCAGGGGAATCGGGCCTCATCTCGCGGCGAGGGGGAAGTCTCATGGTTTTTTTCGAGTTGCGGCCGGAACCTGGGGTATATTCTCGAGTTACGACGGGGATGGCCCTTCCACACATGTGTTAGTTCAGCGACGACAGGACTCCTGCCTAGTTGCGAGGGACAACTCGGAATTCTCCTCGAGGCTTGGCAGGGCAATTGGGACGCCTCCCCAGCTGAGGTGGGAGACCAAGGGTCCCTTTCCACGTGCCACAGGAATCCTGGGACTCCTATCAAGTTTCACGAGGAGTCAGGCATCGTCTCCTTTGGAGGCACTGATCTCCGCGAACCTCTGGAGTTTTCAAAGGATATGAAGCCTCCGGTCGCGATGAGGTGGGGAACTAGGTCTTTCTCTGTGGTCTCCACAGGGGATTCAGACATCCTTTCGTCTTGGGAGATGCAAGACGAGCCTGCATTCAAGTCACTGCAGGGATATCCGGCCTTATTTCGCGTCAGGGAATCGCGGTGTCCATTCCACTTGAGGCCGCAAACTCAGGGTCCCTCTCACATAGCTAGAGCTGAGAGAAGCCTCCTCTTGAGGTGCTTGTGGTAAGGTGGTATTCCTCTGGAGTCGAAGCCAGGGACTAACCTCTCATCTCGAGTTGATTTTTGGTCCACGGAGCTCTTTCGTGTTGCTACAGTGACCTCAGGATCCCTCTAGCCTTGAAACGGTGTTGTTGGGGTTTCTCTGGAGTGCCATCAAGGAAATCAAGGCTCCTTTCATGTGTGATGTGCAACACGGAATTGCTCTGCACGCAGTGCAGGGGAATCAGGCCTCATCTCGCGGCGAGGGGGAAGTCTCATGGTTTATCTCGAGTTGCGGCGGGAACCTGGGGTATATTCTCGAGTTAAGACGGGGATGGCCCTTCCACCCACGTGTTTGTTCAGCGACGTCAGGACTCCTGCCTAGTTGCGAGGGACAACTCGGGATTCTCCTCGAGGCTTGGCAGGGCAATTGGGACGCCTGTCCAGCTGAGGCGGGAGACCAAGGGTCCCTTTCCACGTGCCACAGGAATCCTGGGACTCCTATCAAGTTTCACGAGGAGTCAGGCATCGTCTCCTTTGGAGGCACTGATCTCTGCGTACCTCTGGAGTTTTCAAAGGATGTGAGGCCTCCGGTCGCGATGAGGTGGGGAACTAGGTCTTTCTCTGTGATCTCCACAGGGGATTCAGACATCCTTTCGTCTTGGGAGATGCAAGACGAGCCTGCATTCAAGTCACTGCAGGGATATCCGGCCTTATTTCGCGTCAGGGAATCGCGGTCTCCATTCCACTTGAGGCCGCAAACTCAGGGTCCCTCTCACATACATAGAGCTGAGAGAAGCCTCCTCTTGAGGTGCTTGTGGTAATGTGGAATTCCTCTGGAGTCAAAGCCAGGGACTAACCTCTCATCTAGAGTTGATTTTTGGTCCACGGAGCTCTTTCGTGTTGCTACAGTGACCTCAGGATCCCTCAACCTTGAAACAGTGTTCTTGGGGATTCTCTGGAGTGCCATCAAGGAAATCAAGGCTCCTTTCATGTGTGATGTGCAATACGGAATTGCTCTGCACGCAGTGCAGGGGAATCGGGCCTCATCTCGCGGCGAGGGGGAAGTCTCATGGTTTTTCTCGAGTTGCGGCCGGAACCTGGGGTATATTCTCGAGTTACGACGGGGATGGACCTTCCGCACATGTGTTAGTTCAGCGACAACAGGACTCCTGCCTAGTTGCGAGGGACAACTCGGGATTCTCCTCGAGGCTTGGCAGGGCAATTGGGACGCCTCTCCAGCTGAGGTGGGAGACCAAGGGTCCCTTTCCACGTGCCACAGAAATCCTGGGACTCCTATCAAGTTTCACGAGGAGTCAGGCATCGTCTCCTTTGGAGGCACTGACCTCCGAGGACCTCTGGAGTTTTCAAAGGATGTGAGGCCTCCGGTCGCGATGAGGTGGGGAACTAGGTCTTTCTCTGTGGTCTCCACAGGGGATTCAGACATCCTTTCGTCTTGGGAGATGCAAGACGAGCCTGCATTCAAGTCACTGCAGGGATATCCGGCCTTATTTCGAGTCAGGGTATCGCGGTCTCCATTGCACTTGAGGCCGCAAACTCAGGGTCCCTCTCACATACATAGAGCTGATAGAAGCCTCCTCTTGAGGTGCTTGTGGTAAGGTGGTATTCCTCTGGAGTCGAAGCCAGGGACTAACCTCTAATCTCGAGTTGATTTTTGGTCCACGGAGCTCTTTCTTGTTGCCACAGTGACCTCAGGATCCCGCTAGCCTTGAAACAGTGTTCTTGGGGTTTCTCTGGAGTGCCATCAAGGAAATCAAGGCTCCTTTCATGTGTGATGTGCAACACGGAATTGCTCTGCACGAAGTGCAGGGGAATCGGGCCTCATCTTGGGGCGAGGGGGAAGTCTCATGGTTTTTCTCGAGTTGCGGCGGGAACCTGGGGTATATTCTCGAGTTACGACGGGGATGGCGCTTCCACACACGTGTTTGCTCAGCGACGTCAGGACTCTTGCCTAGTTGCGATGGACAACTCGGGATTCTCCTCGAGGCTTGGCAGGGCAATTGCGACGCCTCTCCAGCTGAGGCAGGAAACCAAGGGTCCCTTTCCACGTGCCACAGGAATCCTGGGACTCCTATCAAGTTTTACGAGGAGTCAGGCATCGACTACTTTGGAGGCACTGATCTCTGCGTACCTCTGGAATTTTCAAAGGATGTGAGGCCTCCGGTCGCGATGAGGTGGGGAACTAGGTCTTTCTCTGTGGTCTCCACAGGGGATTCAAACATCCTTTCATCTTGGGAGATGCAAGACGAGCCTGCATTCAAGTCACTGCAGGGATATCCGGCCTTATTTCGAGTCAGGGCATCGCGGTTTCCATTCCACTTGAGTCCGCAAACTCAGGGTCCCTCTCACATACCTAGAGCTGAGAGAAGCCTCCTCTTGAGGTGCTTGTGGTAAGGTGGTATTCCTCTGGAGTCAAAGCCAGGGACTAACCTCTCATCTCGAGTTGATTTTTGGTCCACGGAGCTCTTTCGTGTTGCTACAGTGACCTCAGGAACCCTCAACCTTGAAACAGTGTTCTTGGGGTTTCTCTGGAGTGCCATCAAGGAAATCAAGGCTCCTTTCATGTGTGATGTGCAACAGGGAATTTCTCTGCACAAAGTGCAGGGGAATCGGGCCTCATCTCGCGGCGAGGGGGAAGTCTCATGGTTTTTCTCGAGTTGCGGCGGGAACCTGGGGTATATTCTCGAGTTACGACGGGGATGGCCCTTCCACACACGTGTTTGTTCAGCGACGTCAGGACACCTGCCTTGTTGCGAGGGACAACTCGGGATTCTCCTCGAGGCTTGGCAGGGCAATTGGGACGCCTCTCCAGCTGAGGCGGGAGACCAAGTTTCCCTTTCCACGTGCCTCAGGAATACTGGGACTCCTATGAAGTTTCACGAGGAGTCAGGCATCGTCTGCTTTGGAGGCACTGATCTCCGCGTACCTCTGGAGTTTTCCAAGGATGTGAGGCCTCCGGTGGCCATGAGGTGGGGAACTAGGTCTTTCTCTGTGGTCTCCACAGGGGATTCAGACATCCTTTCATCTTGGGAGATGCAAGACGAGCCTGCATTCAAGTCACTGTAGGGATATCCGGCCTTATTTCGAGTCAGGGCATCGCGGTCTCCATTCCACTTGAGGCCGCAAACTCAGGGTCCCTCTCACATTCCTAGAGCTGAGAGAAGCCTCCTCTTGAGGTGCTTGTGGTAAGGTGGTATTCCTATGGAGTCGAAGCCAGGGACTAACCTCTCATCTCGAGTTGATTCTTGCTCCACGGAGCTCTTTCTTGTTGCTACAGGGACCTCAGGATCCCTCTAGCCATGAAACAGTGTTCTTGGTGTTTCTCTGGAGTGCCATCAAGGAAATCAAGGCTCCTTTCATGTGTGATGTGCAACACGGAATTGCTCTGCACGCAGTGCAGGGGAATCAGGCCTCATCTCGCGGCGAGGGGGAAGTCTCATGGTTTATCTCGAGTTGCGGCGGGAACCTGGGGTATATTCTCGAGTTAAGACGGGGATGGCCCTTCCACCCACGTGTTTGTTCAGCGACGTCAGGACTCCTGCCTAGTTGCGAGGGACAACTCGGGATTCTCCTCGAGGCTTGGTAGGGCAATTGCGACGCCTCTCCAGCTGAGGTGGGAGACCAAGGGTCCCTTTTCACGTGCCACAGGAATCCTGGGACTCCAATCAATTTTCACGAGGAGTCAGGCATCGTCTCCTTTGGAGGCACTTATCTCCCCGTACCTCTGGAGTTTTCAAAGAATGTGAGGCCTCCGGTCGCGATGAGGTGGGGAACTAGGTCATTCTCTGTGGTCTCCACAGGGGATTCAGACATCCTTTCGTCTTGGGAGATGCAAGACGAGCCTGCATTCAAGTCACTGCAGGGATATCCGGCCTTATGTCGAGTCAGGGCATCGCGGTCTCCATTCCACTTGAGGCCGCAAACTCAGGGTCCCTCTCACATACCTAGAGCTGAGAGAAGCCTCCTCTTGAGGTGCTTGTGGTAAGGTGGTATTCCTCTGGAGTCGAAGCCAGGGAATAACCTCTCATCTCGAGTTGATTCTTAGTCCACGGAGCTCTTTCGTGTTGCTACAGTGACCTCAGGATCCCTCAACCTTGAAACAGTGTTCTTGGGGTTTCTCTGGAGTGCCATCAAGGAAATCAAGGCTCCTTTCATATGTGATGTGCAACACGGAATTGCTCTGCACGCAGTGCAGGGGAATCGGACCTCATCTCGCGGCGAGGGGGAAGTCTCATGGTTTTTCTCGAGTTGCGGCGGGAACCTGGGGTATATTCTCGAGTTACGACGGGGATGGCCCTTCCACCCACGTGTTTGTTCAGCGACGTCAGGACTCCTGCCTAGTTGCGAGGGACAACTCGGGATTCTCCTCGAGGCTTGGCAGGGCAATTGGGACGCCTCTCCAGCTGAGGCGGGAGACCAAGGGTCCCTTTCCACGTGCCACAGGAATCCTGGGACTCCTATCAAGTTTCACGAGGAGTCAGGCATCGTCTGCTTTGGAGGCACTGATCTCCGCGTACCTCTGGAGTTTTCCAAGGATGTGAGGCCTCCGGTGGCCATGAGGTGGGGAACTAGGTCTTTCTCTGTGGTCTCCACAGGGGATTCAGACATCCTTTCATCTTGGGAGATGCAAGACGAGCCTGCATTCAAGTCACTGTAGGGATATCCGGCCTTATTTCGAGTCAGGGCATCGCGGTCTCCATTCCACTTGAGGCCGCAAACTCAGGGTCCCTCTCACATACCTAGAGCTGAGAGAAGCCTCCTCTTGAGGTGCTTGTGGTAAGGTGGTATTCCTATGGAGTCGAAGCCAGGGACTAACCTCTCATCTCGAGTTGATTTTTGCTCCACGGAGCTCTTTCGTGTTGCTACAGGGACCTCAGGATCCCTCTAGCCTTAAAACAGTGTTCTTGGTGTTTCTCTGGAGTGCCATCAAGGAAATCAAGGCTCCTTTCATGTGTGATGTGCAACATGGAATTGCTCTGCACGCAGTGCAGGGGAATCGGGCCTCATCTCGCGGCGAGGGGGAAGTCTCATGGTTTTTTTCGAGTTGCGGCCGGAACCTGGGGTATATTCTCGAGTTACGACGGGGATGGCCCTTCCACACATGTGTTAGTTCAGCGACGACAGGACTCCTGCCTAGTTGCGAGGGACAACTCGGAATTCTCCTCGAGGCTTGGCAGGGCAATTGGGACGCCTCCCCAGCTGAGGTGGGAGACCAAGGGTCCCTTTCCACGTGCCACAGGAATCCTGGGACTCCTATCAAGTTTCACGAGGAGTCAGGCATCGTCTCCTTTGGAGGCACTGATCTCCGCGAACCTCTGGAGTTTTCAAAGGATATGAAGCCTCCGGTCGCGATGAGGTGGGGAACTAGGTCTTTCTCTGTGGTCTCCACAGGGGATTCAGACATCCTTTCGTCTTGGGAGATGCAAGACGAGCCTGCATTCAAGTCACTGCAGGGATATCCGGCCTTATTTCGCGTCAGGGAATCGCGGTGTCCATTCCACTTGAGGCCGCAAACTCAGGGTCCCTCTCACATAGCTAGAGCTGAGAGAAGCCTCCTCTTGAGGTGCTTGTGGTAAGGTGGTATTCCTCTGGAGTCGAAGCCAGGGACTAACCTCTCATCTCGAGTTGATTTTTGGTCCACGGAGCTCTTTCGTGTTGCTACAGTGACCTCAGGATCCCTCTAGCCTTGAAACGGTGTTGTTGGGGTTTCTCTGGAGTGCCATCAAGGAAATCAAGGCTCCTTTCATGTGTGATGTGCAACACGGAATTGCTCTGCACGCAGTGCAGGGGAATCAGGCCTCATCTCGCGGCGAGGGGGAAGTCTCATGGTTTATCTCGAGTTGCGGCGGGAACCTGGGGTATATTCTCGAGTTAAGACGGGGATGGCCCTTCCACCCACGTGTTTGTTCAGCGACGTCAGGACTCCTGCCTAGTTGCGAGGGACAACTCGGGATTCTCCTCGAGGCTTGGCAGGGCAATTGGGACGCCTGTCCAGCTGAGGCGGGAGACCAAGGGTCCCTTTCCACGTGCCACAGGAATCCTGGGACTCCTATCAAGTTTCACGAGGAGTCAGGCATCGTCTCCTTTGGAGGCACTGATCTCTGCGTACCTCTGGAGTTTTCAAAGGATGTGAGGCCTCCGGTCGCGATGAGGTGGGGAACTAGGTCTTTCTCTGTGATCTCCACAGGGGATTCAGACATCCTTTCGTCTTGGGAGATGCAAGACGAGCCTGCATTCAAGTCACTGCAGGGATATCCGGCCTTATTTCGATTCAGGGCATCGCGGTCTCCATTCCACTTGAGGCCGCAAACTCAGGGTCCCTCTCACATACATAGAGCTGAGAGAAGGCTCCTCTTGAGGTGCTTGTGGTAATGTGGAATTCCTCTGGAGTCAAAGCCAGGGACTAACCTCTCATCTAGAGTTGATTTTTGGTCCACGGAGCTCTTTCGTGTTGCTACAGTGACCTCAGGATCCCTCAACCTTGAAACAGTGTTCTTGGGGATTCTCTGGAGTGCCATCAAGGAAATCAAGGCTCCTTTCATGTGTGATGTGCAACACGGAATTCCTCTACACGCAGTGCAGGGGAATCGGGCCTCATCTCGCGGCGAGGGGGAAGTCTCATGGTTTTTTTCGAGTTCCGGCCGGAACCTGGGGTATATTCTCGAGTTACGACGGGGATGGACCTTCCGCACATGTGTTAGTTCAGCGACAACAGGACTCCTGCCTAGTTGCGAGGGACAACTCGGGATTCTCCTCGAGGCTTGGCAGGGCAATTGGGACGCCTCTCCAGCTGAGGTGGGAGACCAAGGGTCCCTTTCCACGTGCCACAGGAATCCTGGGACTCCTATCAAGTTTCACGAGGAGTCAGGCATCGTCTCCTTTGGAGGCACTGATCTCCGCGTACCTCTGGAGTTTTCAAAGGATATGAAGCCTCCGGTCGCGATGAGGTGGGGAACTAGGTCTTTCTCTGTGGTCTCCACAGGGGATTCAGACATCCTTTCGTCTTGGGAGATGCAAGACGAGCCTGCATTCAAGTCACTGCAGGGATATCCGGCCTTATTTCGCGTCAGGGAATCGCGGTGTCCATTCCACTTGAGGCCGCAAACTCAGGGTCCCTCTCACATAGCTAGAGCTGAGAGAAGCCTCCTCTTGAGGTGCTTGTGGTAAGGTGGTATTCCTCTGGAGTCGAAGCCAGGGACTAACCTCTCATCTCGAGTTGATTTTTGGTCCACGGAGCTCTTTCGTGTTGCTACAGTGACCTCAGGATCCCTCAACATTGAAACAGTGTTCTTGGGGTTTCTCTGGAGTGCCATCAAGGAAATCAAGGCTCCTTTCATGTTTGATGTGCAATACGGAATTGCTCTGCACGCAGTGCAGGGGAATCGGGCCTCATCTCGCAGCGAGGGGGAAGTCTCATGGTTTTTCTCGAGTTGCGGCGGGAACCTGGGGTATATTCTCGAGTTACGACGGGGATGGCCCTTCCACCCACGTGTTTGTTCAGCGACGTCAGGATTCCTGCCTAGTTGCGAGGGACAACTCGGGATTCTCCTCGAGGCTTAGCAGGGCAATTGGGACGCCTCTCCAGCTGAGGCGGGAGACCAAGGGTCCCTTTCCACGTGCCACAGAAATCCTGGGACTCCTATCAAGTTTCACGAGGAGTCAGGCATCGTCTCCTTTGGAGGCACTGACCTCCGAGGACCTCTGGAGTTTTCAAAGGATGTGAGGCCTCCGGTCGCGATGAGGTGGGGAACTAGGTCTTTCTCTGTGGTCTCCACAGGGGATTCAGACATCCTTTCGTCTTGGGAGATGCAAGACGAGCCTGCATTCAAGTCACTGCAGGGATATCCGGCCTTATTTCGAGTCAGGGTATCGCGGTCTCCATTGCACTTGAGGCCGCAAACTCAGGGTCCCTCTCACATACATAGAGCTGATAGAAGCCTCCTCTTGAGGTGCTTGTGGTAAGGTGGTATTCCTCTGGAGTCGAAGCCAGGGACTAACCTCTCATCTCGAGTTGATTTTTGGTCCACGGAGCTCTTTCTTGTTGCCACAGTGACCTCAGGATCCCGCTAGCCTTGAAACAGTGTTCTTGGGGTTTCTCTGGAGTGCCATCAAGGAAATCAAGGCTCCTTTCATGTGTGATGTGCAACACGGAATTGCTCTGCACGAAGTGCAGGGGAATCGGGCCTCATCTTGGGGCGAGGGGGAAGTCTCATGGTTTTTCTCGAGTTGCGGCGGGAACCTGGGGTATATTCTCGAGTTACGACGGGGATGGCGCTTCCACACACGTGTTTGCTCAGCGACGTCAGGACTCTTGCCTAGTTGCGATGGACAACTCGGGATTCTCCTCGAGGCTTGGCAGGGCAATTGCGACGCCTCTCCAGCTGAGGCAGGAAACCAAGGGTCCCTTTCCACGTGCCACAGGAATCCTGGGACTCCTATCAAGTTTTACGAGGAGTCAGGCATCGACTACTTTGGAGGCACTGATCTCTGCGTACCTCTGGAATTTTCAAAGGATGTGAGGCCTCCGGTCGCGATGAGGTGGGGAACTAGGTCTTTCTCTGTGGTCTCCACAGGGGATTCAAACATCCTTTCATCTTGGGAGATGCAAGACGAGCCTGCATTCAAGTCACTGCAGGGATATCCGGCCTTATTTCGAGTCAGGGCATCGCGGTTTCCATTCCACTTGAGTCCGCAAACTCAGGGTCCCTCTCACATACCTAGAGCTGAGAGAAGCCTCCTCTTGAGGTGCTTGTGGTAAGGTGGTATTCCTCTGGAGTCAAAGCCAGGGACTAACCTCTCATCTCGAGTTGATTTTTGGTCCACGGAGCTCTTTCGTGTTGCTACAGTGACCTCAGGAACCCTCAACCTTGAAACAGTGTTCTTGGGGTTTCTCTGGAGTGCCATCAAGGAAATCAAGGCTCCTTTCATGTGTGATGTGCAACAGGGAATTTCTCTGCACAAAGTGCAGGGGAATCGGGCCTCATCTCGCGGCGAGGGGGAAGTCTCATGGTTTTTCTCGAGTTGCGGCGGGAACCTGGGGTATATTCTCGAGTTACGACGGGGATGGCCCTTCCACACACGTGTTTGTTCAGCGACGTCAGGACACCTGCCTTGTTGCGAGGGACAACTCGGGATTCTCCTCGAGGCTTGGCAGGGCAATTGGGACGCCTCTCCAGCTGAGGCGGGAGACCAAGTGTCCCTTTCCACGTGCCTCAGGAATCCTGGGACTCCTATGAAGTTTCACGAGGAGTCAGGCATCGTCTGCTTTGGAGGCACTGATCTCCGCGTACCTCTGGAGTTTTCCAAGGATGTGAGGCCTCCGGTGGCCATGAGGTGGGGAACTAGGTCTTTCTCTGTGGTCTCCACAGGGGATTCAGACATCCTTTCATCTTGGGAGATGCAAGACGAGCCTGCATTCAAGTCACTGTAGGGATATCCGGCCTTATTTCGAGTCAGGGCATCGCGGTCTCCATTCCACTTGAGGCCGCAAACTCAGGGTCCCTCTCACATTCCTAGAGCTGAGAGAAGCCTCCTCTTGAGGTGCTTGTGGTAAGGTGGTATTCCTATGGAGTCGAAGCCAGGGACTAACCTCTCATCTCGAGTTGATTCTTGCTCCACGGAGCTCTTTCTTGTTGCTACAGGGACCTCAGGATCCCTCTAGCCATGAAACAGTGTTCTTGGTGTTTCTCTGGAGTGCCATCAAGGAAATCAAGGCTCCTTTCATGTGTGATGTGCAACACGGAATTGCTCTGCACGCAGTGCAGGGGAATCAGGCCTCATCTCGCGGCGAGGGGGAAGTCTCATGGTTTATCTCGAGTTGCGGCGGGAACCTGGGGTATATTCTCGAGTTAAGACGGGGATGGCCCTTCCACCCACGTGTTTGTTCAGCGACGTCAGGACTCCTGCCTAGTTGCGAGGGACAACTCGGGATTCTCCTCGAGGCTTGGTAGGGCAATTGCGACGCCTCTCCAGCTGAGGTGGGAGACCAAGGGTCCCTTTTCACGTGCCACAGGAATCCTGGGACTCCAATCAAGTTTCACGAGAAGTCAGGCATCGTCTCCTTTGGAGGCACTTATCTCCCCGTACCTCTGGAGTTTTCAAAGAATGTGAGGCCTCCGGTCGCGATGAGGTGGGGAACTAGGTCATTCTCTGTGGTCTCCACAGGGGATTCAGACATCCTTTCGTCTTGGGAGATGCAAGACGAGCCTGCATTCAAGTCACTGCAGGGATATCCGGCCTTATGTCGAGTCAGGGCATCGCGGTCTCCATTCCACTTGAGGCCGCAAACTCAGGGTCCCTCTCACATACCTAGAGCTGAGAGAAGCCTCCTCTTGAGGTGCTTGTGGTAAGGTGGTATTCCTCTGGAGTCGAAGCCAGGGAATAACCTCTCATCTCGAGTTGATTCTTAGTCCACGGAGCTCTTTCGTGTTGCTACAGTGACCTCAGGATCCCTCAACCTTGAAACAGTGTTCTTGGGGTTTCTCTGGAGTGCCATCAAGGAAATCAAGGCTCCTTTCATATGTGATGTGCAACACGGAATTGCTCTGCACGCAGTGCAGGGGAATCGGACCTCATCTCGCGGCGAGGGGGAAGTCTCATGGTTTTTCTCGAGTTGCGGCGGGAACCTGGGGTATATTCTCGAGTTACGACGGGGATGGCCCTTCCACCCACGTGTTTGTTCAGCGACGTCAGGACTCCTGCCTAGTTGCGAGGGACAACTCGGGATTCTCCTCGAGGCTTGGCAGGGCAATTGGGACGCCTCTCCAGCTGAGGCGGGAGACCAAGGGTCCCTTTCCACGTGCCACAGGAATCCTGGGACTCCTATCAAGTTTCACGAGGAGTCAGGCATCGTCTGCTTTGGAGGCACTGATCTCCGCGTACCTCTGGAGTTTTCCAAGGATGTGAGGCCTCCGGTGGCCATGAGGTGGGGAACTAGGTCTTTCTCTGTGGTCTCCACAGGGGATTCAGACATCCTTTCATCTTGGGAGATGCAAGACGAGCCTGCATTCAAGTCACTGTAGGGATATCCGGCCTTATTTCGAGTCAGGGCATCGCGGTCTCCATTCCACTTGAGGCCGCAAACTCAGGGTCCCTCTCACATACCTAGAGCTGAGAGAAGCCTCCTCTTGAGGTGCTTGTGGTAAGGTGGTATTCCTATGGAGTCGAAGCCAGGGACTAACCTCTCATCTCGAGTTGATTTTTGCTCCACGGAGCTCTTTCGTGTTGCTACAGGGACCTCAGGATCCCTCTAGCCTTAAAACAGTGTTCTTGGTGTTTCTCTGGAGTGCCATCAAGGAAATCAAGGCTCCTTTCATGTGTGATGTGCAACATGGAATTGCTCTGCACGCAGTGCAGGGGAATCGGGCCTCATCTCGCGGCGAGGGGGAAGTCTCATGGTTTTTTTCGAGTTGCGGCCGGAACCTGGGGTATATTCTCGAGTTACGACGGGGATGGCCCTTCCACACATGTGTTAGTTCAGCGACGACAGGACTCCTGCCTAGTTGCGAGGGACAACTCGGAATTCTCCTCGAGGCTTGGCAGGGCAATTGGGACGCCTCCCCAGCTGAGGTGGGAGACCAAGGGTCCCTTTCCACGTGCCACAGGAATCCTGGGACTCCTATCAAGTTTCACGAGGAGTCAGGCATCGTCTCCTTTGGAGGCACTGATCTCCGCGAACCTCTGGAGTTTTCAAAGGATATGAAGCCTCCGGTCGCGATGAGGTGGGGAACTAGGTCTTTCTCTGTGGTCTCCACAGGGGATTCAGACATCCTTTCGTCTTGGGAGATGCAAGACGAGCCTGCATTCAAGTCACTGCAGGGATATCCGGCCTTATTTCGCGTCAGGGAATCGCGGTGTCCATTCCACTTGAGGCCGCAAACTCAGGGTCCCTCTCACATAGCTAGAGCTGAGAGAAGCCTCCTCTTGAGGTGCTTGTGGTAAGGTGGTATTCCTCTGGAGTCGAAGCCAGGGACTAACCTCTCATCTCGAGTTGATTTTTGGTCCACGGAGCTCTTTCGTGTTGCTACAGTGACCTCAGGATCCCTCTAGCCTTGAAACGGTGTTGTTGGGGTTTCTCTGGAGTGCCATCAAGGAAATCAAGGCTCCTTTCATGTGTGATGTGCAACACGGAATTGCTCTGCACGCAGTGCAGGGGAATCAGGCCTCATCTCGCGGCGAGGGGGAAATCTCATGGTTTATCTCGAGTTGCGGCGGGAACCTGGGGTATATTCTCGAGTTAAGACGGGGATGGCCCTTCCACCCACGTGTTTGTTCAGCGACGTCAGGACTCCTGCCTAGTTGCGAGGGACAACTCGGGATTCTCCTCGAGGCTTGGCAGGGCAATTGGGACGCCTGTCCAGCTGAGGCGGGAGACCAAGGGTCCCTTTCCACGTGCCACAGGAATCCTGGGACTCCTATCAAGTTTCACGAGGAGTCACGCATCGTCTCCTTTGGAGGCACTGATCTCCGCGTACCTCTGGAGTTTTCAAAGGATGTGAGGCCTCCGGTCGCGATGAGGTGGGGAACTAGGTCTTTCTCTGTGATCTCCACAGGGGATTCAGACATCCTTTCGTCTTGGGAGATGCAAGACGAGCCTGCATTCAAGTCACTGCAGGGATATCCGGCCTTATTTCGATTCAGGGCATCGCGGTCTCCATTCCACTTGAGGCCGCAAACTCAGGGTCCCTCTCACATACATAGAGCTGAGAGAAGCCTCCTCTTGAGGTGCTTGTGGTAATGTGGAATTCCTCTGGAGTCAAAGCCAGGGACTAACCTCTCATCTAGAGTTGATTTTTGGTCCACGGAGCTCTTTCGTGTTGCTACAGTGACCTCAGGATCCCTCAACCTTGAAACAGTGTTCTTGGGGATTCTCTGGAGTGCCATCAAGGAAATCAAGGCTCCTTTCATGTGTGATGTGCAACACGGAATTCCTCTGCACGCAGTGCAGGGGAATCGGGCCTCATCTCGCGGCGAGGGGGAAGTCTCATGGTTTTTTTCGAGTTCCGGCCGGAACCTGGGGTATATTCTCGAGTTACGACGGGGATGGACCTTCCGCACATGTGTTAGTTCAGCGACAACAGGACTCCTGCCTAGTTGCGAGGGACAACTCGGGATTCTCCTCGAGGCTTGGCAGGGCAATTGGGACGCCTCTCCAGCTGAGGTGGGAGACCAAGGGTCCCTTTCCACGTGCCACAGGAATCCTGGGACTCCTATCAAGTTTCACGAGGAGTCAGGCATCGTCTCCTTTGGAGGCACTGATCTCCGCGTACCTCTGGAGTTTTCAAAGGATATGAAGCCTCCGGTCGCGATGAGGTGGGGAACTAGGTCTTTCTCTGTGGTCTCCACAGGGGATTCAGACATCCTTTCGTCTTGGGAGATGCAAGACGAGCCTGCATTCAAGTCACTGCAGGGATATCCGGCCTTATTTCGCGTCAGGGAATCGCGGTGTCCATTCCACTTGAGGCCGCAAACTCAGGGTCCCTCTCACATAGCTAGAGCTGAGAGAAGCCTCCTCTTGAGGTGCTGGTGGTAAGGTGGTATTCCTCTGGAGTCGAAGCCAGGGACTAACCTCTCATCTCGAGTTGATTTTTGGTCCACGGAGCTCTTTCGTGTTGCTACAGTGACCTCAGGATCCCTCAACCTTGAAACAGTGTTCTTGGGGTTTCTCTGGAGTGCCATCAAGGAAATCAAGGCTCCTTTCATGTTTGATGTGCAATACGGAATTGCTCTGCACGCAGTGCAGGGGAATCGGGCCTCATCTCGCAGCGAGGGGGAAGTCTCATGGTTTTTCTCGAGTTGCGGCGGGAACCTGGGGTATATTCTCGAGTTACGACGGGGATGGCCCTTCCACCCACGTGTTTGTTCAGCGACGTCAGGATTCCTGCCTAGTTGCGAGGGACAACTCGGGATTCTCCTCGAGGCTTAGCAGGGCAATTGGGACGCCTCTCCAGCTGAGGCGGGAGACCAAGGGTCCCTTTCCACGTGCCACAGAAATCCTGGGACTCCTATCAAGTTTCACGAGGAGTCAGGCATCGTCTCCTTTGGAGGCACTGATCTCCGCGTACCTCTGGAGTTTTCAAAGGATGTGAGGCCTCCGGTCGCGATGAGGTGGGGAACTAGGTCTTTCTCTGTTGTCTCCACTGGGGATTCAGACATCCTTTCATCTTGGGAGATGCAAGACGAGCCTGCATTCAAGTCACTGCAGGGATATCCGGCCTTATTTTGCGTCTGGGCATTGCAGTGTCCATTCCACTTGAGGCCGCAAACTCAGGGTCCCTCTCGCATACCTAGAGCTGAGAGAAGCCTCCTCTTGAGGTGCTTGTGGTAAGGTGGTATTCCTCTGGAGTCGAAGCCAGGGACTAACCTCTCATCTCGAGTTGATTTTTGGTCCACGGAGCTCTTTCGTGTTGCTACAGTGACCTCAGGATCCCTCAACCTTGAAACAGTGTTCTTGGGGTTTCTCTGGAGTGCCATCAAGGAAATCAAGGCTCCTTTCATGTGTGATGTGCAACACGGAATTGCTCTGCACGCAGTGCAGTTGAATGGGGCCTCATCTCGCGGCGAGGGGGAAGTCTCATGGTTTTTCTCGAGTTGCGGCGGGAACCTGGGGTATATTCTCGAGTTACGACGGGGATGGCCCTTCCACCCACGTGTTTGTTCAGCGACGTCAGGATTCCTGCCTAGTTGCGAGGAACAACTCGGGATTCTCCTCGAGGCTTAGCAGGGCAATTGGGACGCCTCTCCAGCTGAGGCGGGAGACCAAGGGTCCCTTTCCACGTGCCACAGGAATCCTGGGACTCCTATCAAGTTTCACGAGGAGTCAGGCATCGTCTCCTTTGGAGGCACTGATCTCCGCGTACCTCTGGAGTTTTCAAAGGATGTGAGGCCTCCGGTCGCGATGAGGTGGGGAACTAGGTCTTTCTCTGTGGTCTCCACAGGGGATTCAGACATCCTTTCGTCTTGGGAGATGCAAGACGAGCCTGCATTCAAGTCACTGCAGGGATATCCGGCCTTATTTCGAGTCAGGGCATCGCGGTCTCCATTGCACTTGAGGCCGCAAACTCAGGGTCCCTCTCACATACATAGAGCTGAGAGAAGCCTCCTCTTGAGGTGCTTGTGGTAAGGTGGTATTCCTCTGGAGTCGAAGCCAGGGACTAACCTCTCATCTCGAGTTGATTTTTGGTCCACGGAGCTCTTTCGTGTTGCTACAGTGACCTCAGGATCCCTCAACATTGAAACAGTGTTCTTGGGGATTCTCTGGAGTGCCATCAAGGAAATCAAGGCTCCTTTCATGTGTGATGTGCAACACGGAATTGCTCTGCACCCAGTGCAGGGGAATCGGGCCTCATCTCGTGGCGAGGGGGAAGTCTCATGGTTTTTCTCGAGTTTCGGCGGGAACCTGCGGTATATTCTCGAGTTACGACGGGGATGGCCCTTCCACCCACGTGTTTGTTCAGCGACGGCAGGACTCCTGCCTAGTTGCGAGGGACAACTCGGGATTCTCCTCGAGGCTTGGCAGGGCAATTTGAACGCCTCTCCAGGTGAGGCGGGAGACCAAGGGTCCCTTTCCACGTGCCACAGGAATCCTGGGACTCCTATCAAGTTTCACGAGGAGTCAGGCATGGTCTCCTTTTCAGGCACTGATCTCCGCGTACCTCTGGAGTTTTCAAAGAATGTGAGGCTTCCGGTCGCGATGAGGTGGGGAACTAGGTCTTTCTCTGTGGTCTCCACAGGGGATTCAGACATCCTTTCGTCTTGGGAGATGCAAGACGAGCCTGCATTCAAGTCACTGCAGGGATATCCGGCCTTATTTCGAGTCAGGGCATCGCGGTCTCCATTCCACTTGAGGCCGCAAACTCAGGGTCCCTCTCACATACCTAGAGCTGATAGAAGCCTCCTCTTGAGGTGCTTGTGGTAAGGTGGTATTCCTCTGGAGTCGAAGCCACGGACTAACCTCTCATCTCGAGTTGATTTTTGGTCCACGGAGCTCTTTCGTGTTGCTACAGTGACCTCAGGATCCCGCTAGCCTTGAAACAGTGTTCTTGGAGTTTCTCTGGAGTGCCATCAAGGAAATCAAGGCTCCTTTCATGTGTGATGTGCAACACGGAATTGCTCTGCACGAAGTGCAGGGGAATCGGGCCTCATCTTGGGGCGAGGGGGAAGTCTCATGGTTTTTCTCGAGTTGCGGCGGGAACCTGGGGTATATTCTCGAGTTACGACGGGGATGGCGCTTCCACACACGTGTTTGCTCAGCGACGTCAGGACTCTTGCCT
This sequence comes from Cervus elaphus, assembly GCF_910594005.1. Lineage (NCBI taxonomy): Eukaryota > Metazoa > Chordata > Mammalia > Artiodactyla > Cervidae > Cervus > Cervus elaphus. Next base: position 1,787,940 of record NC_057838.1, read on the forward strand.
AGTTGCGATGGACACCTCGGGATTCTCCTCGAGGCTTGGCAGGGCAATTGCGACGCCTCTCCAGCTGAGGCAGGAAACCAAGGGTCCCTTTCCACGTGCCACAGGAATTCTGGGACTCCTATCAAGTTTTACGAGGAGTCAGGCATCGACTACTTTGGAGGCACTGATTTCTGCGTACCTCTGGAATTTTCAAAGGATGTGAGGCCTCCGGTCGCGATGAGGTGGGGAACTAGGTCTTTCTCTGTGGTCTCCACAGGGGATTCAGACATCCTTTCATCTTGGGAGATGCAAGACGAGCCTGCATTCAAGTCACTGCAGGGATATCCGGCCTTATTGCGAGTCAGGGCATCGCGGTTTCCATTCCACTTGAGGCCGCAAACTCAGGGTCCCTCTCACATACCTAGAGCTGAGAGAAGCCTCCTCTTGAGGTGCTTGTGGTAAGGTGGTATTCCTCTGGAGTCAAAGCCAGGGACTAACCTCTCATCTCGAGTTGATTTTTGGTCCACGGAGCTCTTTCGTGTTGCTACAGTGACCTCAGGAACCCCCTAGCCTTGAAACAGTGTTCTTGGGGTTTCTCTGGAGTGCCATCAAGGAAATCAAGGCTCCTTTCAAGTGTGATGTGCAACAGGGAATTTCTCTGCACACAGTGCAGGGGAATCGGGCCTCATCTCGCGGCGAGGGGGAAGTCTCATGGTTTTTCTCGAGTTGCGGCGGGAACCTGGGGTATATTCTCGAGTTACGACGGGGATGCCCCTTCCACACACGTGTTTGTTCAGCGACGTCAGGACACCTGCCTTGTTGCGAGGAACAACTCGGGATTCTCCTCGAGGCTTGGCAGGGCAATTGGGACGCCTCTCCAGCTGAGGCGGGAGACCAAGTGTCCCTTTCCACGTGCCTCAGGAATCCTGGGACTCCTATGAAGTTTCACGAGGAGTCAGGCATCGTCTGCTTTGGAGGCACTGATCTCCGCGTACCTCTGGAGTTTTCAAAGGATGTGAGGCCTCCGGTGGCCATGAGGTGGGGAACTAGGTCTTTCTCTGTGGTCTCCACAGGGGATTCAGACATCCTTTCGTCTTGGGAGATGCAAGACGAGCCTGCATTCAAGTCACTGTAGGGATATCCGGCCTTATTTCGAGTCAGGGCATCGCGGTCTCCATTCCACTTGAGGCCGCAAACTCAGGGTCCCTCTCACATACCTAGAGCTGAGAGAAGCCTCCTCTTGAGGTGCTTGTGGTAAGGTGGTATTCCTCTGGAGTCGAAGCCAGGGACTAACCTCTCATCTCGAGTTGATTCTTGCTCCACGGAGCTCTTTCGTGTTGCTACAGGGACCTCAGGATCCCTCTAGCCTTGAAACAGTGTTCTTGGGGTTTCTCTGGAGTGCCATCAAGGAAATCAAGGCTCCTTTCATGTGTGATGTGCAACACGGAATTGCTCTGCACGCAGTGCAGGGGAATCGGGGCTCATCTCGTGGCGAGGGGGAAGTCTCATGGTTTTTCTCGAGTTGCGGCGGGAACCTGGGGTATATTCTCGAGTTACGACGAGGATGGCCCTTCCACCCACGTGTTTGTTCAGCGACTGCAGGACTCCTGCCTAGTTGCGTGGGACAACTCAGAATTCTCCTCGAGGCTTGGCAGGGCCATTGGGACGCCTCTCCAGCTGAGGCGGGAGACCAAGGGTCCCTTTCCACGTGCCACAGGAATCCTGGGACTCCTATCAAGTTTCACGAGGAGTCAGGCATCGTCTCCTTTGAAGGCACTGATCTCCGCGTACCTCTGGAGTTTTCAAAGGATGTGAGGCCTCCGGTCGCGATGAGGTGGGGAACTAGGTCTTTCTCTGTGGTCTTCACAGGGGATTCAGACATCCTTTCTTCTTGGGAGATGCAAGACGAGCCTGCATTCAAGTCACTGCAGGGATATCCGGCCTAATTTCGCGTCAGGGCATCGCGGTGTCCATTCCACTTGAGGACGCAAAATCAGGGTCCCTCTCACATACCTAGAGCTGAGAGAAGCCTCCTCTTGAGGTGCTTGTGGTAAGGTGGTATTCCTCTGGAGTCGAAGCCAGGGACAAACCTCTCAGCTCGAGTTGAATTTTGGTCCACGGAGCTCTTTCATGTTGCTACAGTGACCTCAGGATCCCTCTAGCCTTGAAACAGTGTTCTTGGGGTTTCTCTGGAGTGCCATCAAGGAAATCAAGGCTCCTTTCATGTTTGATGTGCAACACGGAATTGCTTTGCATGCAGTGCAGCGGAATCGGGCCTCATCTCGCGGCGAGGGGGAAGTCTCACAGTTTTTCTCGAGTTGCGGCGGGATCCTGGGGTATATTCTCCAGTTATGACATAGATGGCCCTTCCACCCACGTGTTTGTTCAGCGACGTCAGGACTCCTGCCTAGTTGCGAGGGACAACTCGGAATTCTCCTCGAGGCTTGGCAGGGCAATTGGGACAACTCTCCAGCTGAGGCGGGAAACCAAGGGTCCCTTTCCACGTGCCACAGGAATCCTGTGACTCCTATCAAGTTTCACGAGGAGTCAGGCATCGTCTCCTTTCTAGGCACTGATCTCCGTGTACCTCTGAAGTTTTCAAAGGATGTGAGGCCTCCGGTCGCGATGAGGTGGGGAACTAGGTCTTTCTCTGTGGTCTCCACAGGGGATTCAGACATCCTTTCATCTTGGGAGATGCAAGACGAGCCGGCATTCAAGTCACTGCAGGGATATCCGGCCTTATTTCGAGTCAGGGCATTGCGGTGTCCATTCCACTTGAGGCCGCAAACTCAGGGTCCCTCTCACATACCTAGAGCAAAGAGAAGCCTCCTCTTGAGGTGCTTGTGGTAAGGTGGTATTCCTCTGGAGTCGAAGCCAGGGACTAACCTCTCATCTCGAGTTGATTTTTGGTCCACGGAGCTCTTTCGTGTTGCTACAGTGACCTCAGGATCCCTCTAGCCTTGAAACAGTGTTCTTGGGGTTTCTCTGGAGTGCCATCAAGGAAATCAAGGCTCCTTTCATGTGTGATGTGCAACACGGAATTGCTCTGCACGCAGTGCAGGGTATCGGGCCTCATTTTGCGGCGAGGGGGAAGTCTAATGGTTTTTCTCGAGTTGCGATTGGAACCTGGGGTATATTCTCGAATTACGACGGGGATGGCCCATCCACCCACGTGTTTGTTCAGCGACGTCAGACTCCTGCCTAGTTGCGAGGGACAACTCGGGATTCTCCTCGAGGCTTGGCAGGGCAATTGAGACGCCTCTCCAGCTGAGGCGGGAGACCAAGGGTCCCTTTCCACGTGCCACAGGAATCCTGGGACTCCTATCAAGTTTCACGAGGAGTCAGGCATCGTCTCCTTTGGAGGCACTGATCTCCGCGTACCTCTGGAGTTTTCAAAGGATGTGAGGCCTCCGGTCGCGATGAGGTGGGGAACTAGGTCTTTCTCTGTGGTCTCCACAGGGGATTCAGACATCCTTTCATCTTGGGAGATGCAAGACGAGCCTGCATTCAAGTCACTGCAGGGATATCCGGCCTTATTTCGAGTCAGGGAATCGCGGTCTCCATTCCACTTGAGGCCGCAAACTCAGGGTCCCTCTCACATACCTAGAGCTGATAGAAGCCTCCTCTTGAGGTGCTTGTGGTAAGGTGGTATTCCTCTGGAGTCGAAGTTCGGGACTAACCTCTCATCTCGAGTTGAATTTTGGTCCACGGAGCTCTTTCGTGTTGCTACAGTGACCTCAGAATCCCTCTAGCCTTGAAACAGTGTTCTTGGGGTTTCTCTGGAGTGCCATCAAGGAAATCAAGGCTCCTTTCATGTGTGATGTGCAATACGGCATTGCTCTGCACACAGTGCAGGGGAATCGGGCCTCATCTCGCGGCGAGGGGGAAGTCTCTTGGTTTTTCTCGAGTTGCGGCGGGAACCTGGGGTATATTCTCGAGTTAGGACGGGGATGGCCCTTCCACACACGTGTTTGTTCAGCGACGGCAGGACTCCTGCCTAGTTGACTGGGACAACTCGGGATTCTCCTCGAGGCTTGGCAGGGCAATTGGGACGCCTCTCCAGCTGAGGCGGGAGACCAAGGGTCCCTTTCAACGTGCCACAGGAATCCTGGGACTCCTATCAAGTTTTACGAAGAGTCAGGCATCGTCTCCTTTGAAGGCACTGATCTCCCCGTACCTCTGGAATTTTCAAAGGATGTGAGGCTTCGGGTCGTGATGAGGTGGGGAACTAGGTCTTTCTCTGTGGTCTTCAAAGGGGATTCAGATATTCTTTCATCTTGGGAGATGCAAGACGAGCCTGCATTCAAGTCACTGCAGGGATATCCGGCCTTATTTCGCGTCAGGGCATCGCGGTGTCCATTCCACTTGAGGACGCAAATTCAGGGTCCCTATCACATACCTAGAGCTGAGAGAAGCCTCCTCTTGAGGTGCTTGTGGTAAGGTGGTATTCCTCTGGAGTCGAAGCCAGAGACTAACCTCTCATCTCGAGTTGAATTTTGGTCCACGGAGCTCTTTCGTGTTCCTGCAGTGACCTCAGGATCCCTCAACCTTGAAAAAGTGTTCTTGGGGTTTCTCTGGAGTGCCATCAAGGAAATCAAGGCTCCTTTCATGTGTGATGTGCAACACGGAATTGCTCTGCACGAAGTGCAGGGGAATCGGGCCTCATCTCGCGGCGAGGGGGAAGTCTCATGGTTTTTCTCGAGTTGCGGCGTGAACCTGGGGTATATTCTCGAGTTACGACGGGGATGGCCCTTCCACACACGTGTTTGTTCAGCGACGTCAGGACTCCTGCCTAGTTGCGAGGGACAACTCGGGATTCTCCTCGAGGCTTGGCAGGGCAATTGGGACGCCTCCCCAGCTGAGGCGGGAGACCAAGTGTCCCTTTTCACGTGCCACAGGAATCCTGGGACTCCTATGAAGTTTCACAAGGAGTCAGGCATCGTCTGCTTTGGAGGCACTGATCTCCGCGTACCTCTGGAGTTTTCAAAGGATGTGAGGCCTCCGGTCGCGATGAGGTGGGAAACTAGGTCTTTCTCTATGGTCTCCACAGGGGATTCAGACATCCGTTCATCTTGGGAGATGCAAGACGAGCCTGCATTCAAGTCACGGCAGGGATATCCGGCCTTATTTCGAGTCAGGGAATCGGGGTCTCCAGTCCACTTGAGGCCGCAAACTCAGGGTCCCTCTCACATACCTGGAGCTGATAGAAGCCTCCTCTTGAGGTGCTTGTGGTAAGGTGGTATTCCTCTGGAGTCGAAGTTCGGGACTAACCTCTCATCTCGAGTTGATTTTTGGTCCACGGAGCTCTTTCGTGTTGCTACAGTGACCTCAGGATCCCGCTAGCCTTGAAACAGTGTTCTTGGGGTTTCTCTGGAGTGCCATCAAGGAAATCAAGGCTCCTTTCATGTGTGATGTGCAACACGGAATTGATCTGCACGAAGTGCAAGGGAATCGGGCCTCATCTTGCGGCGAGGGGGAAGTCTCATGGTTTTTCTCGAGTTGCTGCGGGAACCTGGGGTATATTCTCGAGTTACGACGGGGATGGCGCTTCCACACACGTGTTTGTTCAGCGACGACAGGACTCTTGCCTAGTTGCGAGCGACAACTCAGGATTCTCCTCGAGGCTTGGCAGGGCAATTGCGACGCCTCTCCAGCTGAGGCGGTAGATCAAGTGTCCCTTTCCACGTGACTCAGGAATCCTGGGACTCCTATCAAGTTTCACGAGGAGTCAGGCATCGTCTCCTTTGGAGGCACTGATCTCCGCGTACCTCCGGAGTTTTCAAAGGATGTGAGGCCTCCGGTCGCGATGAGGTGGGCAACTAGGTCTTTCTCTGTGGTCTCCTCAGGGGATTCAGACATCCTTTCTTCTTGGGAGATGCAAGACGAGCCTGCATTCAAGTCACTGCTGGGATATCAGGCCTTATTTCGAGTCAGGGCATCGCGGTCTCCATTCCACTTGAGGCCGCAAACTCAGGGTCCCTCTCACATACATAGAGCTGAGAGAAGCCTCCTCTTGAGGTGCTTGTGGTAAGGTGGTATTCCTCTGGAGTCGAAGCCAGGGACTAACCTCTCATCTCGAGTTGATTCATAGTCCACGGAGCACTTTCGTGCTGCTACAGGGACCTCAGGATCCCTCCAGCCTTGAAACAGTGTTCTTGGGGTTTCTCTGGAGTGCCATCAAGGAAATCAAGGCTCCTTTCATGTGTGATGTGCAACACGGAATTGCTCTGCCCGCAGTGCAGGGGAATCGGGCCTCATCTCGCGGCGAGGGGGAAGTCTCATGGTTTTCTCGAGTTGCGGCTGGAACCTGGGGTATATTCTCGAGTTACGATGGGGATGGCCCTTCCACCCACGTGTTTGTTCAGCGACGACAGGACTCCTGCCTAGTTGCGAGGGACAACTCGGGATTCTCCTCGAGGCTTGGCAGGGCAATTGGGACGCCTGTCCAGCTGAGGCGGGAGACCAAGGGTCCCTTTCCACGTGCCACAGGAATCCTGGGACTCCTATCAAGTTTCACGAGGAGTCAGGCATCGTCTCCTTTGGAGGCACTGATCTCCGCGTACCTCTGGAATTTTCAAAGGATTTGAGGGCTCTGGTCGCGATGAGGTGGGGAACTAGGTCTTTTTCTGTTGTCTCCACAGGGGATTCGGACATCCTTTCGTCTTGGGAGATGCAAGACGAGCCTGCATTCAAGTCACTGCAGGGATATCCGGCCTTATTTCGAGTCAGGGCATCGCGGTCTCCATTCCACTTGAGGCCGCATACTCAGGGTCCCTCTCAAATACCTAGAGCTGAGAGAAGCCTCCTCTTGAGGTGCTTGTGGTAAGGTGGTATTCCTCTGGAGTCGAAGCCAGGGACTAACCTCTCATCTCAAGTTGATTTTTGGTCCACGGAGCTCTTTCCTGTTGCTACAGTGACCTCAGGATCCCTCTAGCCTTGAAACAGTGTTCTTGGGGTTTCTCTGGAGTGCCATCAAGGAAATCAAGGCTTCTTTCATGTGTGATGTGCAACACGGAATTGCTCTGCACGCAGTGCAGGGTATCGGGCCTCATTTTTTGGCGAGGGGGAAGTCTAATGGTTTATCTCGAGTTGCGATTGGAACCTGGGGTATATTCTCGAATTACGACGGGGATGGCCCTTCCACCCACGTGTTTGTTCAGCGACGTCAGACTCCTGCCTAGTTGGGAGGGACTACTCGGGATTCTCCTCGAGGCTTGGCAGGGCAATTGGGACGCCTCTCCAGCTGAGGCGGGAAACCAAGGGTCCCTTTCCACGTGCCACAGGAATCCTGGGACTCCTATCAAGTTTCACGAGGAGTCAGGCATCGTCTTCTTTGGAGGCACTGATCTCCGCGTAACTCTGGAGTTTTCAAAGGATGTGAGGCCTCCGGTCGCGATGAGGTGGGGAACTAGGTCTTTCTCTGTGGTCTCCACAGGGGATTCAGACATCCGTTCATCTTGGGAGATGCAAGTCGAGCCTGCATTCAAGTCACTGCAGGGATATACGGCCTTATTTCGCGTCAGGGCATTGCAGTGTCCATTCCACTTGAGGCCGCAAACTCAGGGTCCCTCTCACATACCTAGAGCTGAGAGAAGCCTCCTCTTGAGGTGCTTGTGGTAAGGTGGTATTCCCCTGGAGTCGAAGCCAGGGACTAACCTCTCATCTCGAGTTGATTTTTGGTCCACGGAGCTCTTTCATGTTGCTACAGTGACCTCAGGATCCCTCAACCTTGAAAAGTGTTCTTGGGGTTTCTCTGGAGGGCCATCAAGGAAATCAAGGCTCCTTTCATGTGTGATGTGCAACACGGAATTGCTCTGCACGCAGTGCAGGGTATCGGACCTCATTTTGCGGCGAGGGGGAAGTCTAATGGTTTTTCTCGAGTTGCGATGGTAACCTGGGGTATATTCTCGAGTTACGACGGGGATGGCCCTTCCACCCACGTGTTTGTTCAGCGACGTCAGACTCCTGCCTAGTTGCGAGGGACAACTCGGGATTCTCCTCGAGGCATGGCAGGGCAATTGGGACGCCTCTCCAGCTGAGGTGGGAGACCAAGGGTCCCTTTCCACGTGCCACAGGAATCCTGGGACTCCAATCAAGTTTCACGAGTAGTCAGGCATCGTCTCCTTTGAAGGCACTGATCTCCGCGTACCTCTGGAGTTTTCAAAGGATGTGAGGCATCCAGTCGCGATGAGGTGGTGAACTAGGTCTTTCTCTGTGGTCTCCACAGCGGATTTAGACATCCTTTCGTCTTGGGAGATGCAAGACGAGCCTGCATTCAAGTCACTGCAGGGATATCCGGTCTTATTTCGAGTCAGGGCATCGCGGTCACCATTCCACTTGAGGCCGCAAACTCAGGGTCCCTCTCACATACCTAGAGCTGAGAGAAGCCTCCTCTTGAGGTGCTTGTGGTAAGGTGGTATTCCTCTGGAGTCGAAGCCAGGGACTAACCTCTCATCTCGAGTTGATTTTTGGTCCACGGAGCTCTTTCTTGTTGCCACAGTGAACTCAGGATCCCTCAACCTTGAAACAGTGTTCTTGGGGTTTCTCTGGAGTGCCATCAAGGAAATCAAGGCTCCTTTCATGTGTGATGTGCAACACGGAATTGCTCTGCACGCAGTGCAGGGGAATCGGGCCTCATCTCGCGGCGAGGGGGAAGTCTCATGGTTTTTCTCGAGTTGCGGCGGGAACCTGGGGTATATTCTCGAGTTACGACGGGGATGCCCCTTCCACCCACGTGTTTGTTCAGCGACGTCAGGACTCCTGCCTTGTTGCGAGGGACAACTCGGGATTCTCCTCGAGGCTTGGCAGGGCAATTGGGACGCCTCTCCAGCTGAGGCGGGAGACCAAGGGTCCCTTTCCACGTGCCACAGGAATCCTGGGACTCCTATCAAGTTTCACGAGGAGTCAGGCATCGTCTCCTTTGGAGGCACTGATCTCCGCGTACCTCTGGAATTTTCAAAGGATTTGAGGCCTCTGGTCGCGATGAGGTGGGGAACTAGGTCTTTTTCTATTGTCTCCACAGGGGATTCGGACATCCTTTCGTCTTGGGAGATGCAAGACGAGCCTGCATTCAAGTCACTGCAGGGATATCCGGCCTTATTTCGAGTCAGGGCATCGCGGTCTCCATTCCACTTGAGGCCGCATACTCAGGGTCCCTCTCAAATACCTAGAGCTGAGAGAAGCCTCCTCTTGAGGTGCTTGTGGTTAGGTGGTATTCCTCTGGAGTCGAAGCCAGGGACTAACCTCTCATCTCGAGTTGATTTGTGGTCCACGGAGCTCTTTCGTGTTGCTACAGTGACCTCGGGATCCCTCTAGCCTTGAAACAGTGTTCTTGGGGTTTCTCTGGAGTGCCATCAAGGAATTCAAGGCTTCTTTCATGTGTGATGTGCAACACGGAATTGCTCTGCACGCAGTGCAGGGTATCGGGCCTCATTTTTTGGCGAGGGGGAAGTCTAATGGTTTATCTCGAGTTGCGATTGGAACCTGGGGTATATTCTCGAATTACGACGGGGATGGCCCTTCCACCCACGTGTTTGTTCAGCGACGTCAGACTCCTGCCTAGTTGGGAGGGACTACTCGGGATTCTCCTCGAGGCTTGGCAGGGCAATTGGGACGCCTCTCCAGCTGAGGCGGGAGACCAAGGGTCCCTTTCCACGTGCCACAGGAATCCTGGGACTCCTATCAAGTTTCACGAGGAGTCAGGCATCGTCTTCTTTGGAGGCACTGATCTCCGCGTAACTCTGGAGTTTTCAAAGGATGTGAGGCCTCCGGTCGCGATGAGGTGGGGAACTAGGTCTTTCTCTGTGGTCTCCACAGGGGATTCAGACATCCGTTCATCTTGGGAGATGCAAGACGAGCCTGCATTCAAGTCACTGCAGGGATATCCGGCCTTATTTCGAGTCAGGGCATTGCAGTGTCCATTCCACTTGAGGCCGCAAACTCAGGGTCCCTCTCACATACCTAGAGCTGAGAGAAGCCTCCTCTTGAGGTGCTTGTGGTAAGGTGGTATTCCCCTGGAGTCGAAGCCAGGGACTAACCTCTCATCTCGAGTTGATTTTTGGTCCACGGAGCTCTTTCATGTTGCTACAGTGACCTCAGGATCCCTCAACCTTGAAAAGTGTTCTTGGGGTTTCTCTGGAGGGCCATCAAGGAAATCAAGGCTCCTTTCATGTGTGATGTGCAACACGGAATTGCTCTGCACGCAGTGCAGGGTATCGGACCTCATTTTGCGGCGAGGGGGAAGTCTAATGGTTTTTCTCGAGTTGCGATGGTAACCTGGGGTATATTCTCGAGTTACAACGGGGATGGCCCTTCCACCCACGTGTTTGTTCAGCGACGTCAGACTCCTGCCTAGTTGCGAGGGACAACTCGGGATTCTCCTCGAGGCTTGGCAGGGCAATTGGGACGCCTCTCCAGCTGAGGTGGGAGACGAAGGGTCCCTTTCCCGGGCCACAGGAATCCTGGGACTCCAATCAAGTTTCACGAGTAGTCAGGCATCGTCTCCTTTGAAGGCACTGATCTCCGCGTACCTCTGGAGTTTTCAAAGGATGTGAGGCATCCAGTCGCGATGAGGTGGTGAACTAGGTCTTTCTCTGTGGTCTCCACAGCGGATTTAGACATCCTTTCGTCTTGGGAGATGCAAGACGAGCCTGCATTCAAGTCACTGCAGGGATATCCGGTCTTATTTCGAGTCAGGGCATCGCGGTGTCCATTCCACTTGAGGCCGCAAACTCAGGGTCCCTCTCACATACCTAGAGCTGAGAGAAGCCTCCTCTTGAGGTGCTTGTGGTAAGGTGGTATTCCTCTGGAGTCGAAACCAGGGACTAACCTCTCATCTCGAGTTGATTTTTGGTCCACGGAGCTCTTTCTTGTTGCTAGAGTGAACTCAGGATCCCTCAACCTTGAAACAGTGTTCTTGGGGTTTCTCTGGAGTGCCATCAAGGAAATCAAGGCTCCTTTCATGTGTGATGTGCAACACGGAATTGCTCTGCACGCAGTGCAGGGGAATCGGGCCTCATCTCGCGGCGAGGGGGAAGTCTCATGGTTTTCTCGAGTTGCGGCTGGAACCTGGGGTATATTCTCGAGTTACGATGGGGATGGCCCTTCCACCCACGTGTTTGTTCAGCGACGTCAGGACTCCTGCCTAGTTGCGAGGGACAACTCGGGAATCTCCTCGAGGCTTGGCAGGGCAATTGGGACGCCTGTCCAGCTGAGGCGGGAGACCAAGGGTCCCTTTCCACGTGCCACAGGAATCCTGGGACTCCTATCAAGTTTCACGAGGAGTCAGGCATCGTCTCCTTTGGAGGCACTGATCTCCGCGTACCTCTGGAATTTTCAAAGGATTTGAGGCCTCTGGTCGCGATGAGGTGGGGAACTAGGTCTTTTTCTGTTGTCTCCACAGGGGATTCGGACATCCTTTCGTCTTGGGAGATGCAAGACGAGCCTGCATTCAAGTCACTGCAGGGATATCCGGCCTTATTTCGAGTCAGGGCATCGCGGTCTCCATTCCACTTGAGGCCGCATACTCAGGGTCCCTCTCAAATACCTAGAGCTGAGAGAAGCCTCCTCTTGAGGTGCTTGTGGTAAGGTGGTATTCCTCTGGAGTCGAAGCCAGGGACTAACCTCTCATCTCGAGTTGATTTGTGGTCCACGGAGCTCTTTCGTGTTGCTACAGTGACCTCGGGATCCCTCTAGCCTTGAAACAGTGTTCTTGGGGTTTCTCTGGAGTGCCATCAAGGAATTCAAGGCTTCTTTCATGTGTGATGTGCAACAAGGAATTGCTCTGCACGCAGTGCAGGGTATCGGGCCTCATTTTTTGGCGAGGGGGAAGTCTAATGGTTTATCTCGAGTTGCGATTGGAAGCTGGGGTATATTCTCGAATTACGACGGGGATGGCCCTTCCACCCACGTGTTTGTTCAGCGACGTCAGACTCCTGCCTAGTTGGGAGGGACTACTCGGGATTCTCCTCGAGGCTTGGCAGGGCAATTGGGACGCCTCTCCAGCTGAGGCGGGAGACCAAGGGTCCCTTTCCACGTGCCACAGGAATCCTGGGACTCCTATCAAGTTTCACGAGGAGTCAGGCATCGTCTTCTTTGGAGGCACTGATCTCCGCGTAACTCTGGAGTTTTCAAAGGATGTGAGGCCTCCGGTCGCGATGAGGTGGGGAACTAGGTCTTTCTCTGTGGTCTCCACAGGGGATTCAGACATCCGTTCATCTTGGGAGATGCAAGACGAGCCTGCATTCAAGTCACTGCAGGGATATCCGGCCTTATTTCGAGTCAGGGCATTGCAGTGTCCATTCCACTTGAGCCCGCAAACTCAGGGTCCCTCTCACATACCTAGAGCTGAGAGAAGCCTCCTCTTGAGGTGCTTGTGGTAAGGTGGTATTCCCCTGGAGTCGAAGCCAGGGACTAACCTCTCATCTCGAGTTGATTTTTGGTCCACGGAGCTCTTTCATGTTGCTACAGTGACCTCAGGATCCCTCAACCTTGAAAAGTGTTCTTGGGGTTTCTCTGGAGGGCCATCAAGGAAATCAAGGCTCCTTTCATGTGTGATGTGCAACACGGAATTGCTCTGCACGCAGTGCAGGGTATCGGACCTCATTTTGCGGCGAGGGGGAAGTCTAATGGTTTTTCTCGAGTTGCGATGGTAACCTGGGGTATATTCTCGAGTTACGACGGGGATGGCCCTTCCACCCACGTGTTTGTTCAGCGACGTCAGACTCCTGCCTAGTTGCGAGGGACAACTCGGGATTCTCCTCGAGGCTTGGCAGGGCAATTGGGACGCCTCTCCAGCTGAGGTGGGAGACGAAGGGTCCCTTTCCCGTGCCACAGGAATCCTGGGACTCCAATCAAGTTTCACGAGTAGTCAGGCATCGTCTCCTTTGAAGTCACTGATCTCCGCGTACCTCTGGAGTTTTCAAAGGATGTGAGGCATCCAGTCGCGATGAGGTGGTGAACTAGGTCTTTCTCTGTGGTCTCCACAGCGGATTTAGACATCCTTTCGTCTTGGGAGATGCAAGACGAGCCTGCATTCAAGTCACTGCAGGGATATCCGGTCTTATTTCGAGTCAGGGCATCGCGGTGTCCATTCCACTTGAGGCCGCAAACTCAGGGTCCCTCTCACATACCTAGAGCTGAGAGAAGCCTCCTCTTGAGGTGCTTGTGGTAAGGTGGTATTCCTCTGGAGTCGAAACCAGGGACTAACCTCTCATCTCGAGTTGATTTTTGGTCCACGGAGCTCTTTCTTGTTACTAGAGTGAACTCAGGATCCCTCAACCTTGAAACAGTGTTCTTGGGGTTTCTCTGGAGTGCCATCAAGGAAATCAAGGCTCCTTTCATGTGTGATGTGCAACACGGAATTGCTCTGCACGCAGTGCAGGGGAATCGGGCCTCATCTCGCGGCGAGGGGGAAGTCTCATGGTTTTTCTCGAGTTGCGGCGGGAACCTGGGGTATATTCTCGAGTTACGACGGGGATGCCCCTTCCACCCACGTGTTTGTTCAGCGACGTCAGGACTCCTGCCTAGTTGCGAGGGACAACTCGGGATTCTCCTCGAGGCTTGGCAGGGCAATTCTGACGCCTCTCCAGCTGAGGCGGGAGACCAAGTGTCCCTTTCCACGTGCCACAGGAATCCTGGGACTCCTATCAAGTTTCACGAGGAGTCAGGCATCGTCTCCTTTGGAGGCACTGATCTCTGCGTACCTCTGGAGTTTTCAAAGGATGTGAGGCCTCCGGTCGCGATGAGGTGGGGAACTAGGTCTTTCTCTGTGGTCTCCTCAGGGGATTCAGACATCCTTTCGTCTTGGGAGATGCAAGACGAGCCTGCATTCAAGTCACTGCAGGGATATCCGGCCTTATTTCGAGTCAGGGCATCGCGGTGTCCATTCCACTTGAGGCCGCAAACTCAGGGTCCCTCTCACATACATAGAGCTGAGAGAAGCCTCCTCTTGAGGTGCTTGTGGTAAGGTGGTATTCCTCTGGAGTCGAAGCCAGGGACTAACCTCTCATCTCGAGTTGATTCATAGTCCACGGAGCTCTTTCGTGCTGCTACAGGGACCTCAGGATCCCTCCAGCCTTGAAACAGTGTTCTTGGGGTTTCTCTGGAGTGCCATCAAGAAAATCAAGGCTCCTTTCATGTGTGATGTGCAACACGGAATTGCTCTGCACGCAGTGCAGGGGAATCGGGCCTCATCTCGCGGCGAGGGGGAAGTCTCATGGTTTTCTCGAGTTGCGGCTGAAACCTGGGGTATATTCTCGAGTTACGATGGGGATGGCCCTTCCACCCACGTGTTTGTTCAGCGACGTCAGGACTCCTGCCTCGTTGCGAGGGACAACTCGGGAATCTCCTCGAGGCTTGGCAGGGCAATTGGGACGCCTGTCCAGCTGAGGCAGGAGACCAAGGGTCCCTTTCCACGTGCCACAGGAATCCTGGGACTCCTATCAAGTTTCACGAGGAGTCAGGCATCGTCTCCTTTGGAGGCACTGATCTCCGCGTACCTCTGGAATTTTCAAAGGATTTGAGGCCTCTGGTCGCGATGAGGTGGGGAACTAGGTCTTTTTCTGTGGTCTCCACAGGGGATTCGGACATCCTTTCGTCTTGGGAGATGCAAGACGAGCCTGCATTCAAGTCACTGCAGGGATATCCGGCCTTATTTCGAGTCAGGGCATCGCGGCCTCCATTCCACTTGAGGCCGCATATTCAGGGTCCCTCTCAAATACCTAGAGCTGAGAGAAGCCTCCTCTTGAGGTGCTTTTGGTAAGGTGGTATTCCTCTGGAGTCGAAGCCAGGGACTAACCTCTCATCTCGAGTTGATTTTTGGTCCACGGTGCTCTTTCCTGTCGCTACAGTGACCTCAGGATCCCTCTAGCCTTGAAACAGTGTTCTTGGGGTTTCTCTGGAGTGCCATCAAGGAAATCAAGGCTCCTTTCATGTCTGATGTGCAACACGGAATTGCTCTGCACGCAGTGCAGGGTATCGGGCCTCATTTTTTGGCGAGGGGGAAGTCTAATGGTTTATCTCGAGTTGCGATTGGAACCTGGGGTATATTCTCGAATTACGACGGGGATGGCCCTTCCACCCACGTGTTTGTTCAGCGACGTCAGACTCCTGCCTAGTTGGGAGGGACTACTCGGGATTCTCTTTGAGGCTTGGCAGGGCAATTGGGACGCCTCTCCAGCTGAGGCGGGAAACCAAGGGTCCCTTTCCACGTGCCACAGGAATCCTGGGACTCCTATCAAGTTTCACGAGGAGTCAGGCATCGTCTTCTTTGGAGGCACTGATCTCCGCGTAACTCTGGAGTTTTCAAAGGATGTGAGGCCTCTGGTCGCGATGAGGTGGGGAACTAGGTCTTTCTCTGTGGTCTCCACAGGGGATTCAGACATCCGTTCATCTTGGGAGATGCAAGTCGAGCCTGCATTCAAGTCACTGCAGGGATATACGGCCTTATTTCGCGTCAGGGCATTGCAGTGTCCATTCCACTTGAGGCCGCAAACTCAGGGTCCCTCTCACATACCTAGAGCTGAGAGAAGCCTCCTCTTGAGGTGCTTGTGGTAAGGTGGTATTCCCCTGGAGTCGAAGCCAGGGACTAACCTCTCATCTCGAGTTGATTTTTGGTCCACGGAGCTCTTTCATGTTGCTACAGTGACCTCAGGATCCCTCAACCTTGAAAAGTGTTCTTGGGGTTTCTCTGGAGGGCCATCAAGGAAATCAAGGCTCCTTTCATGTGTGATGTGCAACACGGAATTGCTCTGCACGCAGTGCAGGGTATCGGACCTCATTTTGCGGCGAGGGGGAAGTCTAATGGTTTTTCTCGAGTTGCGATGGTAACCTGGGGTATATTCTCGAGTTACGACGGGGATGGCCCTTCCACCCACGTGTTTGTTCAGCGACGTCAGACTCCTGCCTAGTTGCGAGGGACAACTCGGGATTCTCCTCGAGGCTTGGCAGGGCAATTGGGACGCCTCTCCAGCTGAGGTGGGAGACCAAGGGTCCCTTTCCACGTGCCACAGGAATCCTGGGACTCCAATCAAGTTTCACGAGTAGTCAGGCATCGTCTCCTTTGAAGGCACTGATCTCCGCGTACCTCTGGAGTTTTCAAAGGATGTGAGGCATCCAGTCGCGATGAGGTGGTGAACTAGGTCTTTCTCTGTGGTCTCCACAGCGGATTTAGACATCCTTTCGTCTTGGGAGATGCAAGACGAGCCTGCATTCAAGTCACTGCAGGGATATCCGGTCTTATTTCGAGTCAGGGCATCGCGGTCTCCATTCCACTTGAGGCCGCAAACTCAGGGTCCCTCTCACATACCTAGAGCTGAGAGAAGCCTCCTCTTGAGGTGCTTGTGGTAAGGTGGTATTCCTCTGGAGTCGAAGCCAGGGACTAACCTCTCATCTCGAGTTGATTTTTGGTCCACGGAGCTCTTTCTTGTTGCCACAGTGAACTCAGGATCCCTCAACCTTGAAACAGTGTTCTTGGGGTTTCTCTGGAGTGCCATCAAGGAAATCAAGGCTCCTTTCATGTGTGATGTGCAACACGGAATTGCTCTGCACGCAGTGCAGGGGAATCGGGCCTCATCTCGCGGCGAGGGGGAAGTCTCATGGTTTTTCTCGAGTTGCGGCGGGAACCTGGGGTATATTCTCGAGTTACGACGGGGATGCCCCTTCCACCCACGTGTTTGTTCAGCGACGTCAGGACTCCTGCCTAGTTGCGAGGGACAACTCGGGATTCTCCTCGAGGCTTGGCAGGGCAATTGGGACGCCTCTCCAGCTGAGGCGGGAGACCAAGGGTCCCTTTCCACGTGCCACAGGAATCCTGGGACTCCTATCAAGTTTCACGAGGAGTCAGGCATCGTCTCCTTTGGAGGCACTGATCTCCGCGTACCTCCGGAGTTTTCAAAGGATGTGAGGCCTCCGGTCGCGATGAGGTGGGCAACTAGGTCTTTCTCTGTGGTCTCCTCAGGGGATTCAGACATCCTTTCGTCTTGGGAAATGCAAGACGAGCCTGCATTCAAGTCACTGCTGGGATATCCGGCCTTATTTCGAGTCAGGGCATCGCGGTCTCCATTCCACTTGAGGCCGCAAACTCAGGGTCCCTCTCACATACATAGAGCTGAGAGAAGCCTCCTCTTGAGGTGCTTGTGGTAAGGTGGTATTCCTCTGGAGTCGAAGCCAGGGACTAACCTCTCATCTCGAGTTGATTCATAGTCCACGGAGCACTTTCGTGCTGCTACAGGGACCTCAGGATCCCTCCAGCCTTGAAACAGTGTTCTTGGGGTTTCTCTGGAGTGCCATCAAGGAAATCAAGGCTCCTTTCATGTGTGATGTGCAACACGGAATTGCTCTGCACGCAGTGCAGGGGAATCGGGCCTCATCTCGCGGCGAGGGGGAAGTCTCATGGTTTTCTCGAGTTGCGGCTGGAACCTGGGGTATATTCTCGAGTTAGGATGGGGATGGCCCTTCCACCCACGTGTTTGTTCAGCGACGTCAGGACTCCTGCCTAGTTGCGAGGGACAACTAGGGAATCTCCTCGAGGCTTGGCAGGGCAATTGGGACGCCTGTCCAGCTGAGGCGGGAGACCAAGGGTCCCTTTCCACGTGCCACAGGAATCCTGGGACTCCTATCAAGTTTCACGAGGAGTCAGGCATCGTCTCCTTTGGAGGCACTGATCTCCGCGTACCTCTGGAATTTTCAAAGGATTTGAGGTCTCTGGTCGCGATGAGGTGGGGAACTAGGTCTTTTTCTGTTGTCTCCACAGGGGATTCGGACATCCTTTCGTCTTGGGAGATGCAAGACGAGCCTGCATTCAAGTCACTGCAGGGATATCCGGCCTTATTTCGAGTCAGGGCATCGCGGTCTCCATTCCACTTGAGGCCGCATACTCAGGGTCCCTCTCAAATACCTAGAGCTGAGAGAAGCCTCCTCTTGAGGTGCTTGTGGTAAGGTGGTATTCCTCTGGAGTCGAAGCCAGGGACTAACCTCTCATCTCGAGTTGATTTGTGGTCCACGGAGCTCTTTCGTGTTGCTACAGTGACCTCGGGATCCCTCTAGCCTTGAAACAGTGTTCTTGGGGTTTCTCTGGAGTGCCATCAAGGAATTCAAGGCTTCTTTCATGTGTGATGTGCAACATGGAATTGCTCTGCACGCAGTGCAGGGTATCGGGCCTCATTTTTTGGCGAGGGGGAAGTCTAATGGTTTATCTCGAGTTGCGATTGGAAGCTGGGGTATATTCTCGAATTACGACGGGGATGGCCCTTCCACCCACGTGTTTGTTCAGCGACGTCAGACTCCTGCCTAGTTGGGAGGGACTACTCGGGATTCTCCTCGAGGCTTGGCAGGGCAATTGGGACGCCTCTCCAGCTGAGGCGGGAGACCAAGGGTCCCTTTCCACGTGCCACAGGAATCCTGGGACTCCTATCAAGTTTCACGAGGTGTCACGCATCGTCTTCTTTGGAGGCACTGATCTCCGCGTAACTCTGGAGTTTTCAAAGGATGTGAGGCCTCCGGTCGCGATGAGGTGGGGAACTAGGTCTTTCTCTGTGGTCTCCACAGGGGATTCAGACATCCGTTCATCTTGGGAGATGCAAGACGAGCCTGCATTCAAGTCACTGCAGGGATATCCGGCCTTATTTCGAGTCAGGGCATTGCAGTGTCCATTCCACTTGAGGCCGCAAACTCAGGGTCCCTCTCACATACCTAGAGCTGAGAGAAGCCTCCTCTTGAGGTGCTTGTGGTAAGGTGGTATTCCCCTGGAGTCGAAGCCAGGGACTAACCTCTCATCTCGAGTTGATCTTTGGTCCACGGAGCTCTTTCATGTTGCTACAGTGACCTCAGGATCCCTCAACCTTGAAAAGTGTTCTTGGGGTTTCTCTGGAGGGCCATCAAGGAAATCAAGGCTCCTTTCATGTGTGATGTGCAACACGGAATTGCTCTGCACGCAGTGCAGGGTATCGGACCTCATTTTGCGGCGAGGGGGAAGTCTAATGGTTTTTCTCGAGTTGCGATGGTAACCTGGGGTATATTCTCGAGTTACGACGGGGATGGCCCTTCCACCCACGTGTTTGTTCAGCGACGTCAGACTCCTGACTAGTTGCGAGGGACAACTCGGGATTCTCCTCGAGGCTTGGCAGGGCAATTGGGACTCCTCTCCAGCTGAGGTGGGAGACGAAGGGTCCCTTTCCCGTGCCACAGGAATCCTGGGACTCCAATCAAGTTTCACGAGTAGTCAGGCATCGTCTCCTTTGAAGGCACTGATCTCCGCGTACCTCTGGAGTTTTCAAAGGATGTGAGGCATCCAGTCGCGATGAGGTGGTGAACTAGGTCTTTCTCTGTGGTCTCCACAGCGGATTTAGACATCCTTTCGTCTTGGGAGATGCAAGACGAGCCTGCATTCAAGTCACTGCAGGGATATCCGGTCTTATTTCGAGTCAGGGCATCGCGGTGTCCATTCCACTTGAGGCCGCAAACTCAGGGTCCCTCTCACATACCTAGAGCTGAGAGAAGCCTCCTCTTGAGGTGCTTGTGGTAAGGTGGTATTCCTCTGGAGTCCAAACCAGGGACTAACCTCTCATCTCGAGTTGATTTTTGGTCCACGGAGCTCTTTCTTGTTGCTAGAGTGAACTCAGGATCCCTCAACCTTGAAACAGTGTTCTTGGGGTTTCTCTGGAGTGCCATCAAGGAAATCAAGGCTCCTTTCATGTGTGATGTGTAACACGGAATTGCTCTGCACGCAGTGCAGGGGAATCGGGCCTCATCTCGCGGCGAGGGGGAAGTCTCATGGTTTTTCTCGAGTTGCGGCGGGAACCTGGGGTATATTCTCGAGTTACGACGGGGATGCCCCTTCCACCCACGTGTTTGTTCAGCGACGTCAGGACTCCTGCCTAGTTGCGAGGGACAACTCGGGATTCTCCTCGAGGCTTGGCAGGGCAATTCTGACGCCTCTCCAGCTGAGGCGGGAGACCAAGTGTCCCTTTCCACGTGCCACAGGAATCCTGGGACTCCTATCAAGTTTCACGAGGAGTCAGGCATCGTCTCCTTTGGAGGCACTGATCTCTGCGTACCTCTGGAGTTTTCAAAGGATGTGAGGCCTCCGGTCGCGATGAGGTGGGGAACTAGGTCTTTCTCTGTGGTCTCCTCAGGGGATTCAGACATCCTTTCGTCTTGGGAGATGCAAGACGAGCCTGCATTCAAGTCACTGCAGGGATATCCGGCCTTATTTCGAGTCAGGGCATCGCGGTGTCCATTCCACTTGAGGCCGCAAACTCAGGGTCCCTCTCACATACATAGAGCTGAGAGAAGCCTCCTCTTGAGGTGCTTGTGGTAAGGTGGTATTCCTCTGGAGTCGAAGCCAGGGACTAACCTCTCATCTCGAGTTGATTCATAGTCCACGGAGCTCTTTCGTGCTGCTACAGGGACCTCAGGATCCCTCCAGCCTTGAAACAGTGTTCTTGGGGTTTCTCTGGAGTGCCATCAAGGAAATCAAGGCTCCTTTCATGTGTGATGTGCAACACGGAATTGCTCTGCACGCAGTGCAGGGGAATCGGGCCTCATCTCGCGGCGAGGGGGAAGTCTCATGGTTTTCTCGAGTTGCGGCTGGAACCTGGGGTATATTCTCGAGTTACGATGGGGATGGCCCTTCCACCCACGTGTTTGTTCAGCGACGTCAGGACTCCTGCCTAGTTGCGAGGGACAACTCGGGAATCTCCTCGAGGCTTGGCAGGGCAATTGGGACGCCTGTCCAGCTGAGGCAGGAGACCAAGGGTCCCTTTCCACGTGCCACAGGAATCCTGGGACTCCTATCAAGTTTCACGAGGAGTCAGGCATCGTCTCCTTTGGAGGCACTGATCTCCGCGTACCTCTGGAATTTTCAAAGGATTTGAGGCCTCTGGTCGCGATGAGGTGGGGAACTAGGTCTTTTTCTGTGGTCTCCACAGGGGATTCGGACATCCTTTCGTCTTGGGAGATGCAAGACGAGCCTGCATTCAAGTCACTGCAGGGATATCCGGCCTTATTTCGAGTCAGGGCATCGCGGCCTCCATTCCACTTGAGGCCGCATATTCAGGGTCCCTCTCAAATACCTAGAGCTGAGAGAAGCCTCCTCTTGAGGTGCTTTTGGTAAGGTGGTATTCCTCTGGAGTCGAAGCCAGGGACTAACCTCTCATCTCGAGTTGATTTTTGGTCCACGGAGCTCTTTCCTGTTGCTACAGTGACCTCACGATCCCTCTAGCCTTGAAACAGTGTTCTTGGGGTTTCTCTGGAGTGCCATCAAGGAAATCAAGGCTTCTTTCATGTGTGATGTGCAACACGGAATTGCTCTGCACGCAGTGCAGGGGAATCGGGCCTCATCTCGCGGCGAGGGGGAAGTCTCATGGTTTTTCTCGAGTTGCGGCGGGAACCTGGGGTATATTCTCGAGTTACGACGGGGATGCCCCTTCCACCCACGTGTTTGTTCAGCGACGTCAGGACTCCTGCCTAGTTGCGAGGGACAACTCGGGATTCTCCTCGAGGCTTGGCAGGGCAATTCTGACGCCTCTCCAGCTGAGGCGGGAGACCAAGTGTCCCTTTCCACGTGCCACAGGAATCCTGGGACTCCTATCAAGTTTCACGAGGAGTCAGGCATCGTCTCCTTTGGAGGCACTGATCTCTGCGTACCTCTGGAGTTTTCAAAGGATGTGAGGCCTCCGGTCGCGATGAGGTGGGGAACTAGGTCTTTCTCTGTGGTCTCCTCAGGGGATTCAGACATCCTTTCGTCTTGGGAGATGCAAGACGAGCCTGCATTCAAGTCACTGCAGGGATATCCGGTCTTATTTCGAGTCAGGGCATCGCGGTGTCCATTCCACTTAAGGCCGCAAACTCAGGGTCCCTCTCACATACATAGAGCTGAGAGAAGCCTCCTCTTGAGGTGCTTGTGGTAAGGTGGTATTCCTCTGGAGTCGAAACAAGGGACTAACCTCTCATCTCGAGTTGATTTTTGGTCCACGGAGCTCTTTCTTGTTGCTAGAGTGAACTCAGGATCCCTCAACCTTGAAACAGTGTTCTTGGGGTTTCTCTGGAGTGCCATCAAGGAAATCAAGGCTCCTTTCATGTGTGATGTGCAACACGGAATTGCTCTGCACGCAGTGCAGGGGAATCGGGCCTCATCTCGCGGCGAGGGGGAAGTCTCATGGTTTTTCTCGAGTTGCGGCGGGAACCTGGGGTATATTCTCGAGTTACGACGGGGATGCCCCTTCCACCCACGTGTTTGTTCAGCGACGTCAGGACTCCTGCCTAGTTGCGAGGGACAACTCGGGATTCTCCTCGAGGCTTGGCAGGGCAATTCTGACGCCTCTCCAGCTGAGGCGGGAGACCAAGGGTCCCTTTCCACGTGCCACAGGAATCCTGGGACTCCTATCAAGTTTCACGAGGAGTCAGGCATCGTCTCCTTTGGAGGCACTGATCTCTGCGTACCTCTGGAGTTTTCAAAGGATGTGAGGCCTCCGGTCGCGATGAGGTGGGGAACTAGGTCTTTCTCTGTGGTCTCCTCAGGGGATTCAGACATCCTTTCGTCTTGGGAGATGCAAGACGAGCCTGCATTCAAGTCACTGCAGGGATATCCGGCCTTATTTCGAGTCAGGGCATCGCGGTGTCCATTCCACTGGAGGCCGCAAACTCAGGGTCCCTCTCACATACATAGAGCTGAGAGAAGCCTCCTCTTGAGGTGCTTGTGGTAAGGTGGTATTCCTCTGGAGTCGAAGCCAGGGACTAACCTCTCATCTCGAGTTGATTCATAGTCCACGGAGCTCTTTCGTGCTGCTACAGGGACCTCAGGATCCCTCCAGCCTTGAAACAGTGTTCTTGGGGTTTCTCTGGAGTGCCATCAAGGAAATCAAGGCTCCTTTCATGTGTGATGTGCAACACGGAATTGCTCTGCACGCAGTGCAGGGGAATCGGGCCTCATCTCGCGGCGAGGGGGAAGTCTCATGGTTTTCTCGAGTTGCGGCTGAAACCTGGGGTATATTCTCGAGTTACGATGGGGATGGCCCTTCCACCCACGTGTTTGTTCAGCGACGTCAGGACTCCTGCCTCGTTGCGAGGGACAACTCGGGAATCTCCTCGAGGCTTGGCAGGGCAATTGGGACGCCTGTCCAGCTGAGGCAGGAGACCAAGGGTCCCTTTCCACGTGCCACAGGAATCCTGGGACTCCTATCAAGTTTCACGAGGAGTCAGGCATCGTCTCCTTTGGAGGCACTGATCTCCGCGTACCTCTGGAATTTTCAAAGGATTTGAGGCCTCTGGTCGCGATGAGGTGGGGAACTAGGTCTTTTTCTGTGGTCTCCACAGGGGATTCGGACATCCTTTCGTCTTGGGAGATGCAAGACGAGCCTGCATTCAAGTCACTGCAGGGATATCCGGCCTTATTTCGAGTCAGGGCATCGCGGCCTCCATTCCACTTGAGGCCGCATATTCAGGGTCCCTCTCAAATACCTAGAGCTGAGAGAAGCCTCCTCTTGAGGTGCTTTTGGTAAGGTGGTATTCCTCTGGAGTCGAAGCCAGGGACTAACCTCTCATCTCGAGTTGATTTTTGGTCCACGGAGCTCTTTCCTGTTGCTACAGTGACCTCACGATCCCTCTAGCCTTGAAACAGTGTTCTTGGGGTTTCTCTGGAGTGCCATCAAGGAAATCAAGGCTTCTTTCATGTGTGATGTGCAACACGGAATTGCTCTGCACGCAGTGCAGGGGAATCGGGCCTCATCTCGCGGCGAGGGGGAAGTCTCATGGTTTTTCTCGAGTTGCGGCGGGAACCTGGGGTATATTCTCGAGTTACGACGGGGATGCCCCTTCCACCCACGTGTTTGTTCAGCGACGTCAGGACTCCTGCCTAGTTGCGAGGGACAACTCGGGATTCTCCTCGAGGCTTGGCAGGGCAATTCTGACGCCTCTCCAGCTGAGGCGGGAGACCAAGTGTCCCTTTCCACGTGCCACAGGAATCCTGGGACTCCTATCAAGTTTCACGAGGAGTCAGGCATCGTCTCCTTTGGAGGCACTGATCTCTGCGTACCTCTGGAGTTTTCAAAGGATGTGAGGCCTCCGGTCGCGATGAGGTGGGGAACTAGGTCTTTCTCTGTGGTCTCCTCAGGGGATTCAGACATCCTTTCGTCTTGGGAGATGCAAGACGAGCCTGCATTCAAGTCACTGCAGGGATATCCGGCCTTATTTCGAGTCAGGGCATCGCGGTGTCCATTCCACTTGAGGCCGCAAACTCAGGGTCCCTCTCACATACATAGAGCTGAGAGAAGCCTCCTCTTGAGGTGCTTGTGGTAAGGTGGTATTCCTCTGGAGTCGAAGCCAGGGACTAACCTCTCATCTCGAGTTGATTCATAGTCCACGGAGCTCTTTCGTGCTGCTACAGGGACCTCAGGATCCCTCCAGCCTTGAAACAGTGTTCTTGGGGTTTCTCTGGAGTGCCATCAAGGAAATCAAGGCTCCTTTCATGTGTGATGTGCAACACGGAATTGCTCTGCACGCAGTGCAGGGGAATCGGGCCTCATCTCGCGGCCAAGGGGAAGTCTCATGGTTTTCTCGAGTTGCGATTGGAACCTGGGGTATATTCTCGAATTACGACGGGGATGGCCCTTCCACCCACGTGTTTGTTCAGCGACGTCAGACTCCTGCCTAGTTGCGAGGGACTACTCGGGATTCTCCTCGAGGCTTGGCAGGGCAATTGGGACGCCTCTCCAGCTGAGGCGGGAGACCAAGGGTCCCTTTCCACGTGCCACAGGAATCCTGGGACTCCTAGCAAGTTTCACGAGGAGTAAGGCATCGTCTTCTTTGGAGGCACTGATCTCCGTGTACCTCTGGAGTTTTCAAAGGATGTGAGGCCTCCGGTCGCGATGAGGTGGGGAACTAGGTCTTTCTCTGTGGTCTCCACAGGGGATTCAGACATCCGTTCATCTTGGGAGATGCAAGACGAGCCTGCATTCAAGTCACTGCAGGGATATACGGCCTTATTTCGCGTCAGGGCATTGCAGTGTCCATTCCACTTGAGGCCGCAAACTCAGGGTCCCTCTCACATACCTAGAGCTGAGAGAAGCCTCCTCTTGAGGTGCTTGTGGTAAGGTGGTATTCCTCTGGAGTCAAAGCCAGGGACTAACCTCTCATCTCGAGTTGATTTTTGGTCCACGGAGCTCTTTCGTGTTGCTACAGTGACCTCAGGATCCCTCTAGCCTTGAAACAGTGTTCTTGGGGTTTCTCTGGAGTGCCATCAAGGAAATCAAGGCTCCTTTCATGTGTGATGTGCAACACGGAATTGCTCTGCACGAAGTGCAGGGGAATCGGGCCTCATCTTGGGGCGAGGGGGAAGTCTGATGGTTTTTCTCGCGTTGCTGCGGGAACCTGGGGTATATTCTCGAGTTACGACGGGGATGGCCCTTCCACCCACGTGTTTGTTCAGCGACGTCAGGACTCTTGCCTAGCTGCGAGGGACAACTCGGGATTCTCCTCGAGGCTCGGCAGGGCAATTGGGACGCCTCTCCAGCTGAGGCGGGAGACCAAGGTTCCCTTTCCACGTGCCACAGGAATCCTGGGACTCCTTTCAAGTTTCACGAGGAGTCAGGCATCGTCTCCTTTGGAGGCACTGATCTCCGCGTACCTCTGGAGTTTTCAAAGGATGTGAGGCCTCCGGTCGCGATGAGGTGGGGAACTAGGTCATTCTCTGTGGTCTCCACAGGGGATTCAGACATCCTTTCTTCTTGGGAGATGCAAGACGAGCCTGCATTCAAGTCACTGCAGGGATATCCGGCCTTATTTCGTGTCAGGGAATCGCGGTGTCCATTCCACTTGAGGCCGCAAACTCAGGGTCCCTCTCACATACCTAGAGCTGAGAGAAGCCTCCTCTTGAGGTGCTTGTGGTAAGGTGGTATTCCTCTGGAGTCGAAACCAGAGACTAAGCTCTCATCTGAAGTTGATTTTTGGTTCACGGAGCTCTTTCCTGTTGCTACAGTGACCTCACGATCCCTCTAGCCTTGAAATAGTGTTCTTGGGGTTTCTCTGGAGTGCCATCAAGGAAATCAAGGCTTCTTTCATGTGTGATGTGCAACACGGAATTGCTCTGCACGCAGTGCAGGGTATCGGGCCTCATTTTTTGGCGAGGGGGAAGTCTAATGGTTTTTCTCGAGTTGCGATTGGAACCTGGGGTATATTCTCGAATTACGACGGGGATGGCCCCTCCACCCACGTGTTTGTTCAGCGACGTCAGACTCCTGCCTAGTTGGGAGGGACTACTCGGGATTCTCCTCGAGGCTTGGCAGGGCAATTGGGACGCCTCTCCAGCTGAGGCGGGAGACCAAGGGTCCCTTTCCACGTGCCACAGGAATCCTGGGACTCCTATCAAGATTCACGAGGAGTCAGGCATCGTCTCCTTTGAAGGCACTGATCTCCGCGTACCTCTGGAGTTTTCAAAGGATGTGAGGCCTCCGGTCGCGATGAGGTGGGGAACTAGGTCTTTCTCTGTGGTCTCCACAGGGGATTCAGACATCCGTTCATCTTGGGAGATGCAAGACGAGCCTGCATTCAAGTCACTGCAGGGATATCCGGCCTTATTTCGAGCCAGGGCATCGCGGTGTCCATTCCACTTGAGGCCGCAAACTCAGGGTCCCTCTCACATACCTCAAGCTGAGAGAAGCCTCCTCTTGAGGTGCTTGTGGTAAGGTGGTATTTGTCTGGAGTCGAAGCCTGGGACTAACCTCTCATCTCGAGTTGATTTTTGGTCCACGGAGCTCTTTCGTGTTGCTACAGTGACCTCAGGATCCCTCTAGCCTTGAAACAGTGTTCTTGGGGTTTCTCTGGAGTGCCATCAAGGAAATCAAGGCTCCTTTCATGTGTGATGTGCAACACGGAATTGCTCTGCACGCAGTGCAGGGGAATCGGGCCTCATCTCGCGGCGAGGGGGAAGTCTCATGGTTTTTCTCGAGTTGCGGCGGGAACCTGGGGTATATTCTCGAGTTACGACGGGGATGGCCCTTCCACCCACGTGTTTGTTCAGCGACGTCAGGACTCCTGCCTAGTTGCGAGGGACAACTCGGGATTCTCCTCGAGGCTTGGCAGGGCAATTGGGACGCCTCTCCAGCTGAGGCGGGAGACCAAGGGTCCCTTTCCACGTGCCACAGGAATCCTGGGCTCCTATCAAGTTTCACGAGGAGTCAGGCATCGTCTCCTTTGGAGGCACTGATCTCCGCGTACCTCTGGAGTTTTCAAAGGATGTGAGGCCTCCGGTCGCGATGAGGTGGGGAACTAGGTCTTTTTCTGTGGTCTCCACAGGGGATTCGGACATCCTTTCGTCTTGGGAGATGCAAGACGAGCCTGCATTCAAGTCCCTTCAGGGATATCCGGCCTTATTTCGAGTCAGGGCATCGCGGTGTATATTCCAGTTGAGGCCGCAAACTCAGGGTCCCTCTCACATAGCTAGAGCTGAGAGAAGCCTCCTCTTGAGGTGCTTGTGGTAAGGTGGTATTCCTCTGGAGTCGAAGCCAGGGACTAACCTCTCATCTCGAGTTGATTTTTGGTCCACGGTGCTCTTTCGTGTTGCTACAGTGACCTCGGGATCCCTCTAGCCTTGAAACAGTGTTCTTGGGGTTTCTCTGGAGTGCCATCAAGGAAATCAAGGCTCCTTTCATGTGTGATGTGCAACACGGAATTGCTCTGCACGCAGTGCAGGGGAATCGGGCCTCATCTCGCGGCGAGGGGGAAGTCTCATGGTTTTTCTCGAGTTGCGGTGGGAACCTGGGGTATATACGCGAGTTACGACGAGGATGGCCCTTCCACACACGTGTTTCTTCAGCGACGTCAGGACTCCTGCCTAGTTGCGAGGGACAACTCGGGATTCTCCTCGAGGCTTGGCAGGGCAATTGGGACGCCTCTCCAGCTGAGGCAGGAGACCAAGGGTCCCTTTCCACGTGTCACAGGAATCCTGAAACTCCTATCAAGTTTCACGAGGAGTCAGGCATCGTCTCCTTTTGAGGCACTGATCTCCGCGTACCTCTGGAGTTTTCAGAGGATGTGAGGCCTCCGGTCGCGATGAGGTGGTGAACTAGGTCTTTCTCTGTGGTCTCCACAGGGGATTCAGACATCCTTTCGTCTTGGGAGATGCAATACGAGCCTGCATTCAAGTCACTGCAGGGATATCCGGCCTTATTTCGAGTCAGGGCATCGCGGTCTTCATTCCACTTGAGGCTGCAAACTCAGGGTCCCTCTCACATACCTAGAGCTGAGAGAAGCCTCTTCTTGAGGTGCTTGTGGTAAGGTGGTATTCCTCTGGAGTCGAAGCCAGGGACTAACCTCTCATCTCGAGTTGATTTTTGGTCCACGGAGCACTTTCGTGTTGCTACAGTGACCTCAGGATCCCTCTAGCCTTGAAACAGTGTTCTTGGGGTTTCTCTGGAGTGCCATCAAGGAAATCAAGGCTCCTTTCATGTGTGATGTGCAACACGGAATTGCTCTGCACGCAGTGCAGGGGAATCGGGCCTCATCTCGCGGCGAAGGGGAAGTCTCATGGTTTTTCTCGAGTTGCGGCGGGAACCTGGGGTATATTCTCGAGTTACGACGGGGATGGCCTTTCCACCCACATGTTTGTTCAGCGACGTCAGGACTCCTGCCTAGTTGCGAGGGACAACTCGGGATTCTCCTCGAGGCTTGGCAGGGCAATTGGGACGCCTCTCCAGCTGAGGCGGGAGACCAAGTGTCCCTTTCCACGTGCCACAGGAATCCTGGGTCTCCTATCAAGTTTCACGAGGAGTCAGGCATCGTCTCCTTTGGAGGCACTGATCTCCGCGTCCCTCTGGAGTTTTCAAAGGATGTGAGGCCTCCGGTCGCGATGAGGTGGGGAACTAGGTCTTTCTCTGTGGTCTGCACAGGGGATTCAGACATCCTTTCATCTTGGGAGATGCAAGACGAGCCTGCATTCAAGTCATTGCAGGGATATCCGGCCTTATTTCGAGTCAGGGCATCGCGATGTCCATTCCACTTGAGGTCGCAAACTCAGGGTCCCTCTCACATACCTAGAGCTGAGAGAAGCCTCCTCTTGAGGTGCTTGTGGTAAGGTGGTATTCCTCTGGTGTCGAAGCCAGGGACTAACCTCTCATCTCGGGTTGATTTTTGGTCCACGGAGCTCTTTCGTGTTGCTAGAGTGACCTCAGGATCCCTCTAGCCTTGAAACAGTGTTCTTGGGTTTTCTCTGGAGTGCCACCAAGGAAATCAAGGCTCCTTTCATGTGTGATGTGCAACACGGAATTGCTCTGTACGCAGTGCCAGGGAATCGGCCTCATCTCGCGGCGAGGGGGAAGTCTCATGGTTTTTCTCGAGTTGCGGCGGGAACCTTGGGTATATTCTCGAGTTACGACTGGAATGGCCCTTCCACCCACATGTTTGTTCAGCGACGTCAGGACTCCTGCCTAGCTGCGAGGAACAACTCGGGATTCTCCTCGAGGCTTGGCAGGGCAATTGGGACGCCTCTCCAGCTGAGGCGGGAGACCAACTGTCCCTTTCCATGTGCCACAGGAATCCTGGGACTCCTATCAAGTTTCACGAGGAGTCAGGCATCGTCTCCTTTGGAGGCACTGATCTCCGCGTACCTCTGGAGTTTTCAAAGGATGTGAGGCCTCCGGTCGCGATGAGGTGGGGAACTACACCTTTCTCTGTGGTCTCCTCAGGGGATTCAGACATCCTTTCGTCTTGGGAGATGCAAGACGAGCCTGCATTCAAGTCACTGCAGGGATATCCGGCCTTATTTCGAGCCAGGGCATCGCGGTGTCCATTCCACTTGAGACCGCAAACTCAGGGTCCCTCTCACATACCTAGAACTGAGAGAAGCCTCCTCTTGAGGTGCTTGTGGTAAGGTGGTATTCCTCTGGAGTCGAAGCCAGGGACTAACCTCTCATCTCGAGTTGATTTTTGGTCCACGGAGCTCTTTCGTGTTGCTACAGTGGCCTCAGGATCCCTTTAGCCTTGAAACAGTGTTCTTGGGGTTTCTCTGGAGTGCCATCAAGGAAATCAAGGCTCCTTTCATGTCTGATGTGCAACACGGAATTGCTCTGCACGCAGTGCAGGGGAATCGGGCCTCATCTCGCGGCGAGGGGGAAGTCTCATGGTTTTTCTCGAGTTGCGGCGGGAACCTGGGGTATATTCTCGAGTTACGACGGGAATGGCCCTTCCACCCACGTGTTTGTTCAGCGACGTCAGGACTCCTGCCTAGTTGCGAGGGACAACTCGGGATTCTCCTCGAGGCTTGGCAGGGCAATTGGGACGCCTCTCCAGCTGAGGCGGGAGACCAAGGGTCCCTTTCCACGTGCCACAGGAATCCTGGGCTCCTATCAAGTTTCACGAGGAGTCAGGCATCGTCTCCTTTGGAGGCACTGATCTCCGCGTACCTCTGGAGTTTTCAGAGGATGTGAGGCCTCCGGTCGGGATGAGGTGGGGAACTAGGTCTTTCTCTGTGGTCTCCACAGGGGATTCAGACATCCTTTCGTCTTGGGAGATGCAAGACGAGCCTGCATTCAAGTCACTGCAGGGATATCCGGCCTTATTTCAAGCCAGGGCATCGCGGTGTCCATTCCACTTGAGGCCGCAAACTCAGGGTCCCTCTCACATACCTCAAGCTGATAGAAGCCTCCTCTTGAGGTGCTTGTGGTAAGGTGGTATTCCTCTGGAGTCGAAGCCAGGGACTAACCTCTCATCTCGAGTTGATTTTTGGTCCACGGAGCTCTTTCCTGTTGCTACAGTGACCTCAGGATCCCTCTAGCCTTGAAACAGTGTTCTTGGGGTTTCTCTGGAGTGCCATCAAGGAAATCAAGGCTCCTTTCATGTGTGATGTGCAACACGGAATTGCTCTGCACGCAGTGCAGGGGAATCGGGCCTCATCTCGCAGCGAAGGGGAAGTCTCATGGTTTTTCTCGAGTTGCGGTGGGAACCTGGGGTATATTCTCGAGTTACGACGGGGATGGCCCTTCCACCCACGTGTTTGTTCAGCGACGTCAGGACTTCTGCCTAGTTGCGAGGGACTACTCGGGATTCTCCTCGAGGCTTGGCAGGGCAATTGGGACACCTCTCCAGCTGAGGCGGGAGACCAAGTGTCCCTTTCCACGTGCCACAGGAATCCTGGGTCTCCTATCAAGTTTCACGAGGAGTCAGGCATCGTCTCCTTTGGAGGCACTGATCTCCGCGTCCCTCTGGAGTTTTCAAAGGATGTGAGGCCTCCGGTCGCGATGAGGTGGGGAACTAGGTCTTTCTCTGTGGTCTACACAGGTGATTCAGACATCCTTTCATCTTGGGAGATGCAAGACGAGCTTGCATTCAAGTCACTGCAGGGATATCCGGCCTTATTTCGAGTCAGGGCATCGCGGTGACCATTCCACTTGAGTCTGCAAACTCAGGGTCCCTCTCACATACCTAGAGCTGAGAGAAGCCTCCTCTTGAGGTGCTTGTGGTAAGGTGGTATTCCTCTGGAGTCGAAGCCAGGGACTAACCTCTCATCTCGAGTTGATTTTTGGTCCACGGAGCTCTTTCATGTTGCTACAGTGACCTCAGGATCCCTCTAGCCTTGAAACAGTGTTCTTGGGGTTTCTCTAGAGTGCCATCAAGGAAATCAAGGCTCCTTTCATGTGTGATGTGCAACACGGAATTGCTCTGCACGCAGTGCAGGGGAATCGGGCCTCATCTCGCGGCGAGGGGGAAGTCTCATGGTTTTTCTCGAGTTGCGGCGGGAACCTGTGGTATATTCTCGAGTTACGACGGGGATGGCCCTTCCACCCATGTGTTTGTTCAGCGACGTCAGGACTCCTGCCTAGTTGCGAGGGACAACTCGGGATTCTCCTCGAGGCTTGGCAGGTCAATTGGGACGCCTCTCCAGCTGAGGCGGGAAACCAAGGGTCCCTTTCCACGTGCCACAGGAATCCTGGGACTCCTATCAAGTTTCACGAGGAGTCAGGCATCGTCTCCTTTGGAGGCACTGATCTCCGCGTACCTCTGGAGTTTTCTAAAGATGTGAGGCCTCCGGTCACAATGAGGTGGGGAACTAGGTCTTTCTCTGTGGTCTCCACTGGGGATTCAGACATCCTTTCGTCTTGGGAGATGCACGACGAGCCTGCATTCAAGTCACTGCAGGGATATCCGGCCTTATTTCGAGCCAGGGCATCGCGGTGTCCATTCCACTTGAGGCCGCAAACTCAGGGTCCCTCTCACATACCTAGAGCTGAGAGAAGCCTCCTCTTGAGGTGCTTTTGGTAAGGTGGTATTCCTATGGAGTCGAAGCCAGGGACTAACCTCTCATCTCGAGTTGATTTTTGGTCCACGGAGCTCTTTCGTGTTGCTACAGTGACCTCAGGATCCCTCTAGCCTTGAAACAGTGTTCTTGGGGTTTCTCTGGAGTGCCATCAAGGAAATCAAGGCTCCTTTCATGTGTGATGTGCATCACGGAATTGCTCTGCACGCAGTGCAGGGGAATCGGGCCTCATCTCGCGGCGAGGGGGAAGTCTCATGGTTTTTCTCGAGTTGCGGCGGGAACCTGTGGTATATTCTCGAGTTACGACGGGGATGGCCCTTCCACCCACGTGTTTGTTCAGCGACGTCAGGACTCCTGCCTAGTTGCGAGGGACAACTCGGGATTCTCCTCGAGGCTTGGCAGGGCAATTGGGACGCCTCTCCAGCTGAGGCGGGAGACCAAGTGTCCCTTTCCACGTGCCACAGGAATCCTGGGACTCCTATCAAGTTTCACGAGGAGTCAGGCATCGTCTCCTTTGGAGGCACTGATCTCCGCGTACCTCTGGAGTTTTCAAAGGATGTGAGGCCTCCGGTCGCGATGAGGTGGGGAACTAGGTCTTTCTCTGTGGTCTGCACAGGGGATTCAGACATCCTTTCATCTTGGGAGATGCAAGACGAGCCTGCATTCAAGTCCCTGCAGGGATATCCGGCCTTATTTCGAGTCAGGGCATCGCGGTGACCATTCCACTTGAGTCTGCAAACTCAGGGTCCCTCTCACATACCTAGAGCTGAGAGAAGCCTCCTCTTGAGGTGCTTGTGGTAAGGTGGTATTCCTCTGGAGTCGAAGCCAGGGACTAACCTCTCATCTCGAGTTGATTTTTGGTCCACGGAGCTCTTTCGTGTTGCTACAGTGACCTCCGGATCCCTCTAGCCTTGAAACAGGGTTCTTGGGGTTTCTCTGGAGTGCCATCAAGGAAATCAAGGCTCCTTTCATGTGTGATGTGCCACACGGAATTGCTCTGCACGCAGTGCAGGGGAATCGGGCCTCATCTCGCGGCGAGGGGGAAGTCTCATGGTTTTTCTCGAGTTGCGGCGGGAACCTGGGGTATATTCTCGAGTTACGACGGGGATGGCCCTTCCACCCACGTGTTTGTTCAGCGATGTCAGGACTCCTGTCTAGTTGCGAGGGACAACTCGGGATTCTCCTCGAGGCTTGGCAGGGCAATTGGGACGCCTCTCAAGCTGAGCTGGGAGACCAAGGGTCACTTTCCACGTGCCACAGGAATCCTGGGACTCCTATCAAGTTTCACGAGGAGTCAGGCATCGTCTCCTTTGGAGGCACTGATCTCCGCGTACATCTGGAGTTTTCAGAGGATGTGAGGCCTCCGGTAGCGATGAGGTGGTGAACTAGGTCTTTCTCTGTGGTCTCCGCAGGGGATTCAGACATCCTTTCGTCTTGGGAGATGCAATACGAGCCTGCATTCAAGTCATGGCAGGGATATCCGGCCTTATTTCGAGTCAGGGCATCGCGGTCTCCATTCCACTTGAGGCCGCAAACTCAGGGTTCCTCTCACATACCTAGAGCTGAGAGAAGCCTCCTCTTGAGGTGCTTGTGGTAAGGTGGTATTCCTCTGGAGTTGAAGCCAGGGACTAACCTCTCATCTCGAGTTGATTTTTGGTCCACGGAGCTCTTTCGTGTTGCTAGAGTGACCTCAGGATCCCTCTAGCCTTGAAACAGTGTTCTTGGGGTTTCTCTGGAGTGCCATCAAGGAAATCAAGGCTCCTTTCATGTGTGATGTGCAACACGGAATTGCTCTGCACGCAGTGCAGGGGAATCGGGCCTCATCTCGCGGCGAGGGGGAAGTCTCATGGTTTTTCTCGAGTTGCGGCGGGAACCTGGGGTATATTCTCGAGTTACGACGGGGATGGCCCTTCCACCCACGTGTTTATTCAGCGACGTCAGGACTCCTGCCTAGTTGCGAGGGACAACTCGGGATTCTCCTCGAGGCTTGGCAGGGCAATTGGGACGCCTCTCCAGCTGAGGCGGGAGACCAAGTGTCCCTTTCCTCGTGCCACAGGAATCCTGGGACTCCTATCAAGTTTCACGAGGAGTCAGGCATCGTCTCCTTTGGAGGCACTGATCTCCGCGTACCTCTGGAGTTTTCAAAGGATGTGAGGCCTCCGGTCGCGATGAGGTGGGGAACTAGGTCTTTCTTTGTGGTCTCCACAGGGGATTCAGACATCCTTTCGTCTTGGGAAATGCAAGACGAGCCTGCATTCAAGTCACTGCAGGGATATCCGGCCTTATTTCGAGTCAGGGCATCGCGGTCTTCATTCCACTTGAGGCCGCAAACTCAGGGTCCCTCTCACATACCTAGAGCTGAGAGAAGCCTCCTCTTGAGGTGCTTGTGGTAAGGTGGTATTCCTCTGGAGTCGAAGCCAGGGACTAACCTCTCATCTCGAGTTGATTTTTGGTCCACGGAGCACTTTCGTGTTGCTACAGTGACCTCAGGATCCCTCTAGCCTTGAAACAGTGTTCTTGGGGTTTCTCTGGAGTGCCATCAAGGAAATCAAGGCTCCTTTCATGTGTGATGTGCAACACGGAATTGCTCTGCACGCAGTGCAGGGGAATCGGGCCTCATCTCGCGGCGAAGGGGAAGTCTCATGGTTTTTCTCGAGTTGCGGCGGGAACCTGGG
This sequence comes from Cervus elaphus, assembly GCF_910594005.1. Lineage (NCBI taxonomy): Eukaryota > Metazoa > Chordata > Mammalia > Artiodactyla > Cervidae > Cervus > Cervus elaphus. The sequence continues at coordinate 1,822,836 of NC_057838.1, forward strand.
GTATATTCTCGAGTTACGACGGGGATGGCCTTTCCACCCACATGTTTGTTCAGCGACGTCAGGACTCCTGCCTAGTTGCGAGGGACAACTCGGGATTCTCCTCGAGGCTTGGCAGGGCAATTGGGACGCCTCTCCAGCTGAGGCGGGAGACCAAGTGTCCCTTTCCACGTGCCACAGGAATCCTGGGTCTCCTATCAAGTTTCACGAGGAGTCAGGCATCGTCTCCTTTGGAGGCACTGATCTCCGCGTCCCTCTGGAGTTTTCAAAGGATGTGAGGCCTCCGGTCGCGATGAGGTGGGGAACTAGGTCTTTCTCTGTGGTCTGCACAGGGGATTCAGACATCCTTTCATCTTGGGAGATGCAAGACGAGCCTGCATTCAAGTCATTGCAGGGATATCCGGCCTTATTTCGAGTCAGGGCATCGCGATGTCCATTCCACTTGAGGTCGCAAACTCAGGGTCCCTCTCACATACCTAGAGCTGAGAGAAGCCTCCTCTTGAGGTGCTTGTGGTAAGGTGGTATTCCTCTGGTGTCGAAGCCAGGGACTAACCTCTCATCTCGGGTTGATTTTTGGTCCACGGAGCTCTTTCGTGTTGCTAGAGTGACCTCAGGATCCCTCTAGCCTTGAAACAGTGTTCTTGGGTTTTCTCTGGAGTGCCACCAAGGAAATCAAGGCTCCTTTCATGTGTGATGTGCAACACGGAATTGCTCTGTACGCAGTGCCAGGGAATCGGGCCTCATCTCGCGGCGAGGGGGAAGTCTCATGGTTTTTCTCGAGTTGCGGCGGGAACCTTGGGTATATTCTCGAGTTACGACTGGAATGGCCCTTCCACCCACATGTTTGTTCAGCGACGTCAGGACTCCTGCCTAGCTGCGAGGAACAACTCGGGATTCTCCTCGAGGCTTGGCAGGGCAATTGGGACGCCTCTCCAGCTGAGGCGGGAGACCAACTGTCCCTTTCCATGTGCCACAGGAATCCTGGGACTCCTATCAAGTTTCACGAGGAGTCAGGCATCGTCTCCTTTGGAGGCACTGATCTCCGCGTACCTCTGGAGTTTTCAAAGGATGTGAGGCCTCCGGTCGCGATGAGGTGGGGAACTACACCTTTCTCTGTGGTCTCCTCAGGGGATTCAGACATCCTTTCGTCTTGGGAGATGCAAGACGAGCCTGCATTCAAGTCACTGCAGGGATATCCGGCCTTATTTCGAGCCAGGGCATCGCGGTGTCCATTCCACTTGAGACCGCAAACTCAGGGTCCCTCTCACATACCTAGAGCTGAGAGAAGCCTCCTCTTGAGGTGCTTGTGGTAAGGTGGTATTCCTCTGGAGTCGAAGCCAGGGACTAACCTCTCATCTCGAGTTGATTTTTGGTCCACGGAGCTCTTTCGTGTTGCTACAGTGGCCTCAGGATCCCTTTAGCCTTGAAACAGTGTTCTTGGGGTTTCTCTGGAGTGCCATCAAGGAAATCAAGGCTCCTTTCATGTCTGATGTGCAACACGGAATTGCTCTGCACGCAGTGCAGGGGAATCGGGCCTCATCTCGCGGCGAGGGGGAAGTCTCATGGTTTTTCTCGAGTTGCGGCGGGAACCTGGGGTATATTCTCGAGTTACGACGGGAATGGCCCTTCCACCCACGTGTTTGTTCAGCGACGTCAGGACTCCTGCCTAGTTGCGAGGGACAACTCGGGATTCTCCTCGAGGCTTGGCAGGGCAATTGGGACGCCTCTCCAGCTGAGGCGGGAGACCAAGGGTCCCTTTCCACGTGCCACAGGAATCCTGGGCTCCTATCAAGTTTCACGAGGAGTCAGGCATCGTCTCCTTTGGAGGCACTGATCTCCGCGTACCTCTGGAGTTTTCAGAGGATGTGAGGCCTCCGGTCGCGATGAGGTGGGGAACTAGGTCTTTCTCTGTGGTCTCCACAGGGGATTCAGACATCCTTTCGTCTTGGGAGATGCAAGACGAGCCTGCATTCAAGTCACTGCAGGGATATCCGGCCTTATTTCAAGCCAGGGCATCGCGGTGTCCATTCCACTTGAGGCCGCAAACTCAGGGTCCCTCTCACATACCTCAAGCTGATAGAAGCCTCCTCTTGAGGTGCTTGTGGTAAGGTGGTATTCCTCTGGAGTCGAAGCCAGGGACTAACCTCTCATCTCGAGTTGATTTTTGGTCCACGGAGCTCTTTCCTGTTGCTACAGTGACCTCAGGATCCCTCTAGCCTTGAAACAGTGTTCTTGGGGTTTCTCTGGAGTGCCATCAAGGAAATCAAGGCTCCTTTCATGTGTGATGTGCAACACGGAATTGCTCTGCACGCAGTGCAGGGGAATCGGGCCTCATCTCGCAGCGAAGGGGAAGTCTCATGGTTTTTCTCGAGTTGCGGTGGGAACCTGGGGTATATTCTCGAGTTACGACGGGGATGGCCCTTTCACCCACGTGTTTGTTCAGCGACGTCAGGACTTCTGCCTAGTTGCGAGGGACTACTCGGGATTCTCCTCGAGGCTTGGCAGGGCAATTGGGACACCTCTCCAGCTGAGGCGGGAGACCAAGTGTCCCTTTCCACGTGCCACAGGAATCCTGGGTCTCCTATCAAGTTTCACGAGGAGTCAGGCATCGTCTCCTTTGGAGGCACTGATCTCCGCGTCCCTCTGGAGTTTTCAAAGGATGTGAGGCCTCCGGTCGCGATGAGGTGGGGAACTAGGTCTTTCTCTGTGGTCTACACAGGTGATTCAGACATCCTTTCATCTTGGGAGATGCAAGACGAGCTTGCATTCAAGTCACTGCAGGGATATCCGGCCTTATTTCGAGTCAGGGCATCGCGGTGACCATTCCACTTGAGTCTGCAAACTCAGGGTCCCTCTCACATACCTAGAGCTGAGAGAAGCCTCCTCTTGAGGTGCTTGTGGTAAGGTGGTATTCCTCTGGAGTCGAAGCCAGGGACTAACCTCTCATCTCGAGTTGATTTTTGGTCCACGGAGCTCTTTCATGTTGCTACAGTGACCTCAGGATCCCTCTAGCCTTGAAACAGTGTTCTTGGGGTTTCTCTAGAGTGCCATCAAGGAAATCAAGGCTCCTTTCATGTGTGATGTGCAACACGGAATTGCTCTGCACGCAGTGCAGGGGAATCGGGCCTCATCTCGCGGCGAGGGGGAAGTCTCATGGTTTTTCTCGAGTTGCGGCGGGAACCTGTGGTATATTCTCGAGTTACGACGGGGATGGCCCTTCCACCCATGTGTTTGTTCAGCGACGTCAGGACTCCTGCCTAGTTGCGAGGGACAACTCGGGATTCTCCTCGAGGCTTGGCAGGTCAATTGGGACGCCTCTCCAGCTGAGGCGGGAAACCAAGGGTCCCTTTCCACGTGCCACAGGAATCCTGGGACTCCTATCAAGTTTCACGAGGAGTCAGGCATCGTCTCCTTTGGAGGCACTGATCTCCGCGTACCTCTGGAGTTTTCTAAAGATGTGAGGCCTCCGGTCACAATGAGGTGGGGAACTAGGTCTTTCTCTGTGGTCTCCACTGGGGATTCAGACATCCTTTCGTCTTGGGAGATGCACGACGAGCCTGCATTCAAGTCACTGCAGGGATATCCGGCCTTATTTCGAGCCAGGGCATCGTGGTGTCCATTCCACTTGAGGCCGCAAACTCAGGGTCCCTCTCACATACCTAGAGCTGAGAGAAGCCTCCTCTTGAGGTGCTTTTGGTAAGGTGGTATTCCTCTGGAGTCGAAGCCAGGGACTAACCTCTCATCTCGAGTTGATTTTTGGTCCACGGAGCTCTTTCGTGTTGCTACAGTGACCTCAGGATCCCTCTAGCCTTGAAACAGTGTTCTTGGGGTTTCTCTGGAGTGCCATCAAGGAAATCAAGGCTCCTTTCATGTGTGATGTGCATCACGGAATTGCTCTGCACGCAGTGCAGGGGAATCGGGCCTCATCTCGCGGCGAGGGGGAAGTCTCATGGTTTTTCTCGAGTTGCGGCGGGAACCTGTGGTATATTCTCGAGTTACGACGGGGATGGCCCTTCCACCCACGTGTTTGTTCAGCGACGTCAGGACTCCTGCCTAGTTGCGAGGGACAACTCGGGATTCTCCTCGAGGCTTGGCAGGGCAATTGGGACGCCTCTCCAGCTGAGGCGGGAGACCAAGTGTCCCTTTCCACGTGCCACAGGAATCCTGGGACTCCTATCAAGTTTCACGAGGAGTCAGGCATCGTCTCCTTTGGAGGCACTGATCTCCGCGTACCTCTGGAGTTTTCAAAGGATGTGAGGCCTCCGGTCGCGATGAGGTGGGGAACTAGGTCTTTCTCTGTGGTCTGCACAGGGGATTCAGACATCCTTTCATCTTGGGAGATGCAAGACGAGCCTGCATTCAAGTCCCTGCAGGGATATCCGGCCTTATTTCGAGTCAGGGCATCGCGGTGACCATTCCACTTGAGTCTGCAAACTCAGGGTCCCTCTCACATACCTAGAGCTGAGAGAAGCCTCCTCTTGAGGTGCTTGTGGTAAGGTGGTATTCCTCTGGAGTCGAAGCCAGGGACTAACCTCTCATCTCGAGTTGATTTTTGGTCCACGGAGCTCTTTCGTGTTGCTACAGTGACCTCCGGATCCCTCTAGCCTTGAAACAGGGTTCTTGGGGTTTCTCTGGAGTGCCATCAAGGAAATCAAGGCTCCTTTCATGTGTGATGTGCCACACGGAATTGCTCTGCACGCAGTGCAGGGGAATCGGGCCTCATCTCGCGGCGAGGGGGAAGTCTCATGGTTTTTCTCGAGTTGCCGCGGGAACCTGGGGTATATTCTCGAGTTACGACGGGGATGGCCCTTCCACCCACGTGTTTGTTCAGCGATGTCAGGACTCCTGTCTAGTTGCGAGGGACAACTCGGGATTCTCCTCGAGGCTTGGCAGGGCAATTGGGACGCCTCTCAAGCTGAGCTGGGAGACCAAGGGTCACTTTCCACGTGCCACAGGAATCCTGGGACTCCTATCAAGTTTCACGAGGAGTCAGGCATCGTCTCCTTTGGAGGCACTGATCTCCGCGTACATCTGGAGTTTTCAGAGGATGTGAGGCCTCCGGTAGCGATGAGGTGGTGAACTAGGTCTTTCTCTGTGGTCTCCGCAGGGGATTCAGACATCCTTTCGTCTTGGGAGATGCAATACGAGCCTGCATTCAAGTCATGGCAGGGATATCCGGCCTTATTTCGAGTCAGGGCATCGCGGTCTCCATTCCACTTGAGGCCGCAAACTCAGGGTTCCTCTCACATACCTAGAGCTGAGAGAAGCCTCCTCTTGAGGTGCTTGTGGTAAGGTGGTATTCCTCTGGAGTTGAAGCCAGGGACTAACCTCTCATCTCGAGTTGATTTTTGGTCCACGGAGCTCTTTCGTGTTGCTAGAGTGACCTCAGGATCCCTCTAGCCTTGAAACAGTGTTCTTGGGGTTTCTCTGGAGTGCCATCAAGGAAATCAAGGCTCCTTTCATGTGTGATGTGCAACACGGAATTGCTCTGCACGCAGTGCAGGGGAATCGGGCCTCATCTCGCGGCGAGGGGGAAGTCTCATGGTTTTTCTCGAGTTGCGGCGGGAACCTGGGGTATATTCTCGAGTTACGACGGGGATGGCCCTTCCACCCACGTGTTTATTCAGCGACGTCAGGACTCCTGCCTAGTTGCGAGGGACAACTCGGGATTCTCCTCGAGGCTTGGCAGGGCAATTGGGACGCCTCTCCAGCTGAGGCGGGAGACCAAGTGTCCCTTTCCTCGTGCCACAGGAATCCTGGGTCTCCTATCAAGTTTCACGAGGAGTCAGGCATCGTCTCCTTTGGAGGCACTGATCTCCGCGTACCTCTGGAGTTTTCAAAGGATGTGAGGCCTCCGGTCGCGATGAGGTGGGGAACTAGGTCTTTCTTTGTGGTCTCCACAGGGGATTCAGACATCCTTTCGTCTTGGGAAATGCAAGACGAGCCTGCATTCAAGTCACTGTAGGGATATCCGGCCTTATATCGAGTCAGGGCATCGCGGTGTCCATTCCACTTGAGGCCGCAAACTCAGGGTCCCTCTCACATACCTAAAGCTGAGAGAAGCCTCCTCTTGAGGTGCTTGTGGTAAGGTGGTATTCCTCTGGAGTCGAAGCCAGGTACTAACCTCTCATCTCGAGTTGATTTTTGGTCCACGGAGCTCTTTCGTGTGGCTACAGTGACCTCAGGGTCCCTCTTGCCTTGAAACAGTGTCCTTGGGGTTTCTCTGGAGTGCCATCAAGGAAATCAAGGCTCCTTTCATGTGTGATGTGCAACACGGAATTTCTCTGCACGCAGTGCAGGGTATCGGACCTCATTTTGCGGCGAGGGGGAAGTCTAATGCTTTTTCTCGAGTTGCGATGGTAACCTGGGGTATATTCTCGAGTTACGACGGGGATGGCCCTTCCACCCACGTGTTTGTTCATCGACGTCAAACTCCTGCCTAGTTGCGAGGGACAACTCGGGATTCTCCTCGAGGCTTGGCAGGGCAATTGGGATGCCTCTCCAGCTGAGGCGGGAGACCAAGTGTCCCTTTCCACGTGCCACAGGAATCCTGGGACTCCTATCAAGTTTCACGAGGAGTCAGGCATCGTCTCCTTTGGAGGCACTGATCTCCGCGTACCTCTGGAGTTTTCAAAGGATGTGAGGCCTCCGGTCGCGATGAGGTAGGGAAATAGGTCTTTCTCTGTGGTCTCCTCAGGGGATTCAGACATCCTTTCGTCTTGGGAGATGCAAGACGAGCCTGCATTCTAGTCACTGCTGGGATATCCGGCCTTATTTCGAGTCAGGGCATCGCGTTGTCCATTCCACTTGAGGCCGCAAACTCAGGGTCCCTCTCACATACCTCAAGCTGATAGAAGCCTCCTCTTGAGGTGCTTGTGGTAAGGTGGTATTCCTCTGGAGTCGAAGCCAGGGACTAACCTCTCATCTCGAGTTGATTTTTGGTCCACGGAGCTCTTTCCTGTTGCTACAGTGACCTCAGGATCCCTCTAGCCTTGAAACAGTGTTCTTGGGGTTTCTCTGGAGTGCCATCAAGGAAATCAAGGCTCCTTTCATGTGTGATGTGCAACACGGAATTGCTCTGCACGCAGTGCAGGGGAATCGGGCCTCATCTCGCAGCGAAGGGGAAGTCTCATGGTTTTTCTCGAGTTGCGGTGGGAACCTGGGGTATATTCTCGAGTTACGACGGGGATGGCCCTTCCACCCACGTGTTTGTTCAGCGACGTCAGGACTTCTGCCTAGTTGCGAGGGACTACTCGGGATTCTCCTCGAGGCTTGGCAGGGCAATTGGGACACCTCTCCAGCTGAGGCGGGAGACCAAGTGTCCCTTTCCACGTGCCACAGGAATCCTGGGTCTCCTATCAAGTTTCACGAGGAGTCAGGCATCGTCTCCTTTGGAGGCACTGATCTCCGCGTCCCTCTGGAGTTTTCAAAGGATGTGAGGCCTCCGGTCGCGATGAGGTGGGGAACTAGGTCTTTCTCTGTGGTCTACACAGGTGATTCAGACATCCTTTCATCTTGGGAGATGCAAGACGAGCTTGCATTCAAGTCACTGCAGGGATATCCGGCCTTATTTCGAGTCAGGGCATCGCGGTGACCATTCCACTTGAGTCTGCAAACTCAGGGTCCCTCTCACATACCTAGAGCTGAGAGAAGCCTCCTCTTGAGGTGCTTGTGGTAAGGTGGTATTCCTCTGGAGTCGAAGCCAGGGACTAACCTCTCATCTCGAGTTGATTTTTGGTCCACGGAGCTCTTTCATGTTGCTACAGTGACCTCAGGATCCCTCTAGCCTTGAAACAGTGTTCTTGGGGTTTCTCTAGAGTGCCATCAAGGAAATCAAGGCTCCTTTCATGTGTGATGTGCAACACGGAATTGCTCTGCACGCAGTGCAGGGGAATCGGGCCTCATCTCGCGGCGAGGGGGAAGTCTCATGGTTTTTCTCGAGTTGCGGCGGGAACCTGTGGTATATTCTCGAGTTACGACGGGGATGGCCCTTCCACCCATGTGTTTGTTCAGCGACGTCAGGACTCCTGCCTAGTTGCGAGGGACAACTCGGGATTCTCCTCGAGGCTTGGCAGGTCAATTGGGACGCCTCTCCAGCTGAGGCGGGAAACCAAGGGTCCCTTTCCACGTGCCACAGGAATCCTGGGACTCCTATCAAGTTTCACGAGGAGTCAGGCATCGTCTCCTTTGGAGGCACTGATCTCCGCGTACCTCTGGAGTTTTCTAAAGATGTGAGGCCTCCGGTCACAATGAGGTGGGGAACTAGGTCTTTCTCTGTGGTCTCCACTGGGGATTCAGACATCCTTTCGTCTTGGGAGATGCACGACGAGCCTGCATTCAAGTCACTGCAGGGATATCCGGCCTTATTTCGAGCCAGGGCATCGCGGTGTCCATTCCACTTGAGGCCGCAAACTCAGGGTCCCTCTCACATACCTAGAGCTGAGAGAAGCCTCCTCTTGAGGTGCTTTTGGTAAGGTGGTATTCCTCTGGAGTCGAAGCCAGGGACTAACCTCTCATCTCGAGTTGATTTTTGGTCCACGGAGCTCTTTCGTGTTGCTACAGTGACCTCAGGATCCCTCTAGCCTTGAAACAGTGTTCTTGGGGTTTCTCTGGAGTGCCATCAAGGAAATCAAGGCTCCTTTCATGTGTGATGTGCATCACGGAATTGCTCTGCACGCAGTGCAGGGGAATCGGGCCTCATCTCGCGGCGAGGGGGAAGTCTCATGGTTTTTCTCGAGTTGCGGCGGGAACCTGTGGTATATTCTCGAGTTACGACGGGGATGGCCCTTCCACCCACGTGTTTGTTCAGCGACGTCAGGACTCCTGCCTAGTTGCGAGGGACAACTCGGGATTCTCCTCGAGGCTTGGCAGGGCAATTGGGACGCCTCTCCAGCTGAGGCGGGAGACCAAGTGTCCCTTTCCACGTGCCACAGGAATCCTGGGACTCCTATCAAGTTTCACGAGGAGTCAGGCATCGTCTCCTTTGGAGGCACTGATCTCCGCGTACCTCTGGAGTTTTCAAAGGATGTGAGGCCTCCGGTCGCGATGAGGTGGGGAACTAGGTCTTTCTCTGTGGTCTGCACAGGGGATTCAGACATCCTTTCATCTTGGGAGATGCAAGACGAGCCTGCATTCAAGTCCCTGCAGGGATATCCGGCCTTATTTCGAGTCAGGGCATCGCGGTGACCATTCCACTTGAGTCTGCAAACTCAGGGTCCCTCTCACATACCTAGAGCTGAGAGAAGCCTCCTCTTGAGGTGCTTGTGGTAAGGTGGTATTCCTCTGGAGTCGAAGCCAGGGACTAACCTCTCATCTCGAGTTGATTTTTGGTCCACGGAGCTCTTTCGTGTTGCTACAGTGACCTCCGGATCCCTCTAGCCTTGAAACAGGGTTCTTGGGGTTTCTCTGGAGTGCCATCAAGGAAATCAAGGCTCCTTTCATGTGTGATGTGCCACACGGAATTGCTCTGCACGCAGTGCAGGGGAATCGGGCCTCATCTCGCGGCGAGGGGGAAGTCTCATGGTTTTTCTCGAGTTGCCGCGGGAACCTGGGGTATATTCTCGAGTTACGACGGGGATGGCCCTTCCACCCACGTGTTTGTTCAGCGATGTCAGGACTCCTGTCTAGTTGCGAGGGACAACTCGGGATTCTCCTCGAGGCTTGGCAGGGCAATTGGGACGCCTCTCAAGCTGAGCTGGGAGACCAAGGGTCACTTTCCACGTGCCACAGGAATCCTGGGACTCCTATCAAGTTTCACGAGGAGTCAGGCATCGTCTCCTTTGGAGGCACTGATCTCCGCGTACATCTGGAGTTTTCAGAGGATGTGAGGCCTCCGGTAGCGATGAGGTGGTGAACTAGGTCTTTCTCTGTGGTCTCCGCAGGGGATTCAGACATCCTTTCGTCTTGGGAGATGCAATACGAGCCTGCATTCAAGTCATGGCAGGGATATCCGGCCTTATTTCGAGTCAGGGCATCGCGGTCTCCATTCCACTTGAGGCCGCAAACTCAGGGTTCCTCTCACATACCTAGAGCTGAGAGAAGCCTCCTCTTGAGGTGCTTGTGGTAAGGTGGTATTCCTCTGGAGTTGAAGCCAGGGACTAACCTCTCATCTCGAGTTGATTTTTGGTCCACGGAGCTCTTTCGTGTTGCTAGAGTGACCTCAGGATCCCTCTAGCCTTGAAACAGTGTTCTTGGGGTTTCTCTGGAGTGCCATCAAGGAAATCAAGGCTCCTTTCATGTGTGATGTGCAACACGGAATTGCTCTGCACGCAGTGCAGGGGAATCGGGCCTCATCTCGCGGCGAGGGGGAAGTCTCATGGTTTTTCTCGAGTTGCGGCGGGAACCTGGGGTATATTCTCGAGTTACGACGGGGATGGCCCTTCCACCCACGTGTTTATTCAGCGACGTCAGGACTCCTGCCTAGTTGCGAGGGACAACTCGGGATTCTCCTCGAGGCTTGGCAGGGCAATTGGGACGCCTCTCCAGCTGAGGCGGGAGACCAAGTGTCCCTTTCCTCGTGCCACAGGAATCCTGGGTCTCCTATCAAGTTTCACGAGGAGTCAGGCATCGTCTCCTTTGGAGGCACTGATCTCCGCGTACCTCTGGAGTTTTCAAAGGATGTGAGGCCTCCGGTCGCGATGAGGTGGGGAACTAGGTCTTTCTTTGTGGTCTCCACAGGGGATTCAGACATCCTTTCGTCTTGGGAAATGCAAGACGAGCCTGCATTCAAGTCACTGTAGGGATATCCGGCCTTATATCGAGTCAGGGCATCGCGGTGTCCATTCCACTTGAGGCCGCAAACTCAGGGTCCCTCTCACATACCTAAAGCTGAGAGAAGCCTCCTCTTGAGGTGCTTGTGGTAAGGTGGTATTCCTCTGGAGTCGAAGCCAGGTACTAACCTCTCATCTCGAGTTGATTTTTGGTCCACGGAGCTCTTTCGTGTGGCTACAGTGACCTCAGGGTCCCTCTTGCCTTGAAACAGTGTCCTTGGGGTTTCTCTGGAGTGCCATCAAGGAAATCAAGGCTCCTTTCATGTGTGATGTGCAACACGGAATTTCTCTGCACGCAGTGCAGGGTATCGGACCTCATTTTGCGGCGAGGGGGAAGTCTAATGCTTTTTCTCGAGTTGCGATGGTAACCTGGGGTATATTCTCGAGTTACGACGGGGATGGCCCTTCCACCCACGTGTTTGTTCATCGACGTCAAACTCCTGCCTAGTTGCGAGGGACAACTCGGGATTCTCCTCGAGGCTTGGCAGGGCAATTGGGATGCCTCTCCAGCTGAGGCGGGAGACCAAGTGTCCCTTTCCACGTGCCACAGGAATCCTGGGACTCCTATCAAGTTTCACGAGGAGTCAGGCATCGTCTCCTTTGGAGGCACTGATCTCCGCGTACCTCTGGAGTTTTCAAAGGATGTGAGGCCTCCGGTCGCGATGAGGTAGGGAAATAGGTCTTTCTCTGTGGTCTCCTCAGGGGATTCAGACATCCTTTCGTCTTGGGAGATGCAAGACGAGCCTGCATTCTAGTCACTGCTGGGATATCCGGCCTTATTTCGAGTCAGGGCATCGCGTTGTCCATTCCACTTGAGGCCGCAAACTCAGGGTCCCTCTCACATAGCTAGAGCTGAGAGAAGCCTCCTGTTGAGGTGCTTGTGGTAAGGTGGTATTCCTCTGGATTCGAAGCCAGGGACTAAGCTCTCATCTCGAGTTGATTTTTGGTCCACGGAGCTCTTTCGTGTTGCTACAGTGACCTCAGGATCCCTCTAGACTTGAAACAGTGTTCTTGGGGTTTCTCTGGAGTGCCATCAAGGAAATCAAGGCTCCTTTCATGTGTGATGTGCAACACGGAATTGCTCTGCACGCAGTGCAGGGTATCGGGCCTCATTTTGCTGCGAGGGGGAAGTCTAATGGTTTTTCTCGTGTTGCGATTGGAACCTGGGGTATATTCTGGAGTTACGCCGGGGATGGCCCTTCCACCGACGTGTTTGTTCAGCGAAGTCAGACTCCTGCCTATTTGCGAGGGACAACTCGGGATTCTCCTCGAGGCTTGGCAGGGCAATTGGAACGCCTCTCCAGCTGAGGCGGGAGACCAAGGGTCCCTTTCCACGTGCCACAGGAATCCTGGGACGCCTATCAAGTTTCACGAGGAGTCAGGCATCGTCTCCTTTAGAGGCACTGATCTCCGCATACCTCTGGAGTTTTCAAAGGATGTGAGGCCTCCGGTCGCGATGAGGTGGGGAACTAGGTCTTTCTCTGTGGTCTCCACAGGGGATTCAGACATCCTTTCGTCTTGGGAGATGCAAGACGAGCCTGCATTCAAGTCACTGCAGGGATATCCGGCCTTATTTCGAGTCAGGGCATCGCGGTCTCCATTCCACTTGAGGCCGCAAAATCAGGGTCCCTCTCACATACCTAGAGCTGAGAGAAGCCTCCTCTTGAGGTGCTTGTGGTAAGGTGGTATTCCTCTGGAGTCGAAGCCAGGGACTAACCTCTCATCTCGAGTTGATTCATAGTCCACGGAGCTCTTTCGTGTTGCTACAGTGACCTCAGGATCCTTCAACCTTGAAACAGTGTTCTTGGGGTTTCTCTGGAGTGTGATCAAGGAAATCAAGGCTCCTTTCATGTGTAATGTGCAACACAGAATTGCTCTGCACACAGTGCAGGGGAATCGGGCCTCATCTCGCGGCGAGGGGGAAGTCTCATGGTTTTTCTCGAGTTGCGGCGGGAACCTGGGGTATATTCTCGAGTTACAACGGGGATGGCCCTTCCACACACGTGTTAGTTCAGCGACGGCAGGACTCCTGCCTAGTTGCGAGGGACAACTCGGGATTCTCCTCGAGGCTTTGCAGGGCAATTGGGACGCCTATCTAGCTGAGGCGGGAGACCAAGGGTCCCTTTCCACGTGCCACAGGAATCCTGGGACTCCTATCAAGTTTCACGAGGAGTAAGGCATCGTCTCCTTTGGAGGCACTGATCTCCGCGTACCTCTGGAGTTTTCAAAGGATGTGAGGCCTCCGGTCGCGATGAGGTGGGGAACTAGGTCATTCTCTGTGGTCTCTACAGGGGATTCAGACATCCTTTCGTCTTGGGAGATGCAAGACGAGCCTGCATTCAAGTCACTGCAGGGATATCCGGCCTTATTTCGCGTCAGGGCATCGCGGTGTCCATTCCACTTGAGGCCGCAAACTCAGGGTCCCTCTCACATACCTAGAGCTGAGAGAAGCCTCCTCTTGAGGTGCTTGTGGTAAGGTGGTATTCCCCTGGAGTCGAAGCCTGGGACTAACCTCTCATCTCGAGTTGATTTTTGGTCCACGGAGTTCTTTCGTGTTGCTACAGGGACCTCAGGATCCCTCTAGCCTTGAAACAGTGTTCTGGGGGTTTCTCTGGAGTGCCATCAAGGAAATCAAGGCTCCTTTCATGTGTGATGTGCAACACGGAATTGCTCTTCACGCAGTGCAGGAGAATCAGGCCTCATCTCGCGGCGAGGGGGAAATCTCATGGTTTTTCTCGAGTTGCGGCGGGAACCTGGGGTACATTCTCGAGTTAGGACGGGGATGGCCCTTCCACACACGTGTTTGTTCAGCGACGTCAGGACTCCTGCCTAGTTGCGAGGGACAACTCGGGATTCTCCTCGAGGCTTGGCAGGGCAATTGGGACGCCTCTCCAGCTGAGGCGGGAGACCAAGGGTCCCTTTCCACGTGCCACAGGAATCCTGGGACTCCTATCATGTTTCACGAGGAGTCAGGCATCGTCTCCTTTGGAGGCACTGATCTCCGCGTACCTCTGGAGTTTTCAAAGGATGTGAGGCTTCCGGTCGCCGTGAGGTGGGAAACTAGGTCTTTCTCTGTGGTCTCCACAGGGGATTCAGACATTCGTTCATTTTGGGAGATGCAAGATGTGCTTGCATTCAAGTCACTGCAGGGATATCCAGCCTTATTTCACGTCAGGGCATCGCAGTGTCCATTCCAGTTTAGGCCGCAAAATTCGGGTCCCTCTCACATACCTAGAGCTGAGAGAAGCCTCCTCTTGAGGTGCTTGTGGTAAGGTGGTATATCACTGGAATCGAAGCCAGGGACTAACCTCTCATCTCGAGTTGATTTTTGGTCCACGGAACTCTTTTATGTTGCTTCAGTGACCTCAGGATCCCTCAACCTTGAAACAGTGTTCTTGGGGTTTTTCTGGAGTGCCATCAAGGAAATCAAGGCTCCTTTCATGTGTGATGTGCAACACGGAATTGCTCTGCACGCAGTGCAGGGGAATCGGGCCTCATCTCGCGGCGAGGGGAAGTCTTATGGTTTTTCTCGAGTTGCGGCGGGAACCTGGGGTATATTCTCGAGTTACGAAAGGGATGGCCCTTCCACACACGTGTTTGTTCAGCGACGTCAGGACTCCTGCCTACTTGCGAGGGACAACTCGGGATTCTCCTCGAGGCTTGGCAGGGCAATTGGGACGCCTCTCCAGCTGAGGCGGCAGACCAAGGGTCCCTTTCCCCGTGCCACAGAAATCCTGGGACTCCTATCAAGTTTCACGAGGAGTCAGGCATCGTCTCCTTTGGAGGTACTGATCTCCGCGTACCTCTGGAGTTTTCAAAGGATGTGAGGCCTCCGGTCGCGATGAGGTGGGGAACTAGGTCTTTCTCTTTGGTCTTCACAGGGGATTCAGACATCCTTTCGTCTTGGGAGATGCAAGACGAGCCTGCATTCAAGTCACTGCAGGGATATCCGGCCTTATTTCGAGCCAGGGCATCGCGGTGTCCATTCCACTTGAGGCCGCAAACTCAGGGTCCCTCTCACATACCTAGAGCTGAGAGAAGCCTCCTCTTGAGGTGCTTGTAGTAAGTTGGTATTCCTCTGGAGTCGAAGCCAGGGACTAACCTCTCATCTCGAGTTGAATTGTGGTCCACGGAGCTCTTTCGTGTTGCTACAGTGACCTCAGGATCCCTCAACCTTGAAACAGTGTTCTTGGGGTTTCTCTGGAGTGCCATCAAGGAAATCAAGGCTCCTTTCATGTGTTATGGGCAACACGGCATTGCTCTGTACGCAGTGCAGGGTATCGGACCTCATTTTGCGGCGAGGGGGAAGTCTCATGGTTTTTCTCGTGTTGCGATGGTAACCTGGGGTATATTCTCGAGTTACGACGGGGATGGCCCTTCCACCCACGTGTTTGTTCAGCGATGTCAGACTCCTGCCTAGTTGCGAGGGACAACTCGGGATTCTCCTCGAGGCTTGGCAGGGCAATTGGGACGCCTCTCCAGCTGAGGCGGGAGACCAAGTGTCCCTTTCCACGTGCCACAGGAATCCGGGGACCCCTATCAAGTTTCACGAGGAGTCAGGCATCGTCTCCTTTGGAGGCACTGATCTCCGCGTACCTCTGGAGTTTTCAAAGGATGTGAGGCCTCCGGTCGCCATGAGGTGGGGATCTAGTTCTTTCTCTGCTGTCTCCACAGGGGATTCAGACATCCTTTAATCTTGGGAGATGCAAGACGAGACTGCATTCAAGTCACTGCAGGGATATCCGGCCTTATTTCGAGTCAGGGCATCGCGGTCTCCGTTCCACTTGAGGCCGCAAACTCAGGGTCCCTCTCACATACCTAGAGCTGAGAGAAACTTCCTCTTGAGGTGCTTGTGGTAAGGTGGTATTCCTCTGGAGTCGAAGCCAGGGACTAACCTCTCATCTCGAGTTGATTTTTGGTCCACGAAGCTTTTTCGTGTTGCTACAGTGACCTCAGGATCCCTCTAGCCTTGAAACAGTGTTCTTGGGGTTTCTCTGGAGTGCCATCAAGGAAATCAAGGCTCCTTTCATGTGTGATGTGCAACACGGAATTGCTCTGCACGCAGTGCAGGGTATTGGACCTCATTTTGCGGCGAGGGGGAAGTCTCATGGTTTTTCTCGAGTTGCGATGGTAACCTGGGGTATATTCTCGAGTTACGACGGGGATGGCCCTTCCACCCACGTGTTTGTTCAGCAACGTCAGACTCCTGCCTAGTTGCGAGGGACAACTCGGGATTCTCCTCGAGGCTTGGCAGGGCAATTGGGACGCCTCTCAAGCTGAGGCGGGAGACCAAGGGTCCCTTTCCACGTGCCACAGGAATCCGGGGACTCCTATCAAGTTTCACGAGGAGTCAGGCATCGTCTCCTTTGGAGGAACTGATCTCCGCGGACCTCTGGAGTTTACAAAGGATGTGAGGCCTCCGGTCGCCATGAGGTGGGAAACTAGTTCTTCTCTGCGGTCTCCACAGGGGATCCAGACATCCGTTCATCTTGGGAGATGCAAGACGAGCCTGCATTCAAGTCACTGCAGGGATATCCGGCCTTATTTTGCGTCAGGGCATTGCAGTGTCCATTCCAATTGAGGCCGCAAACTCAGGGTCCCTCTCACATACCTAGAGCTGAGAGAAGCCTCCTCTTGAGGTGCTTGTGGTAAGGTGGTATTCCCCTGGAGTCGAAGCCTGGGACTAACCTCTCATCTCGAGTTGATTTTTGGTCCACGGAGATCTTTCGTGTTGCTACAGTGACCTCAGCATCCCTCTAGCCTTGAAACAGTGTTCTTGGGGTTTCTCTGGAGTGCCATCAAGGAAATCAAGGCTCCTTTCATGTGTGATGTGCAACACGGAATTGCTCTGCATGCAGTGCAGGGGAATCGGGCCTCATCTCGCGGCGCGGGGGAAGTCTCATGGTTTTTCTCGAGTTGCGGCGGGAGCCTGGGGTATATTCTCGATTTACGACGGGGATGGCCCTTCCACCCACGTGTTTGTTCAGCGACGTCAGGACTCCTGCCTAGTTGCGAGGGACAACTCGGGATTCTCCTCGAGGCTTGGCAGGGCAATTGGGACGCCTCTCCTGCTGAGGTGGGAGACCAAAGTCCCTTTCCACGTGCCACAGGAATCCTGGGACTCCAATCAAGTTTCAGGAGGAGTCAGGCATCGTCTCCTTTGAAGGCACTGATCTCCGCGTACCTCTGGAATTTTCAAAGGATGTGAGGCCTCCTGTCGCGATGAGGTGGTGAACTAGGTCTTTCTCTGTGGTCTCCACAGGGGATTCAGACATCCTTTCGTCTTGGGAGATGCAAGACGAGCTTGCATTCAAGTCACTGCAGGGATATCTGGCCTTATTTCGAGTCAGGGCATCGCGGTGTCCATTCCACTTGAGGCCGCAAACTCAGGGTCCCTCTCACATACATAGAGCTGAGAGAAGCCTCCTCTTGAGGTGCTTGTGGTAAGGTGGTATTCCTCTGGAGTCGAAGCCAGGGACTAACCTCTCATCTCGAGTTGATTTTTGGTCCACGGAACTCTTTCGTGTTGCTACAGTGACCTCAGGATCTCTCAACCTTGAAACAGTGTTCTTGGGGTTTCTCTGGAGTGCCATCAAGGAAATCAAGGCTCCTTTCATGTGTGATGTGCAACACGAAATTGCTCTGCACGCAGTGCAGGGGAATCGGGCCTCATCTCGCGGCGAGGGGGAAGTCTCATGGTTTTTCTCGAGTTGCGGCGGGAACCTGGGGTATATTCTCGAGTTACGACGGGGATGGCCCTTCCACCCACGTGTTTGTTCCGCGACGTCAGGACTCCTGCCTAGTTGCGAGGGACAACTCGGGATTCTCCTCGAGGCTTGGCAGGGCAATTGGGACGCCTCTCCAGCTGAGGCAGGAGACCAAGGGTCCCTTTCCACGTGCCACAGGAATCCTGGGACTCCTATCAAGTTTCACGAGGAGTCAGGCATCGTCTCCTTTGGAGGCACTGATCTCCGCGTACCTCTGGAGTTTTCAAAGGATATAAGGAATCCTGTCGCGATGAGGTGGTGAACTAGGTCTTTCTCTGTGGTCTCCACAGGGGATTCAGACATCCTTTTATCTTGGGAGATGCAAGACGAGCTTGCATTCAAGTCACTGCAGGGATATCTGGCCTTATTTCGAGTCAGGGCATCGCGGTGTCCATTCCACTTGAGGCCGCAAACTCAGGGTCCCTCTCACATACATAGAGCTGAGAGAAGCCTCCTCTTGAGGTGCTTGTGGTAAGGTGGTATTCCTCTGGAGTCGAAGCCAGGGACTAACCTCTCATCTCGAGTTGATTTTTGGTCCACGGAGCTCTTTCATGTTGCAACAGTGACCTCAGGATCCCTCAACCTTGAAACAGTGTTCTTGAGGTTTCTCTGGAATGCCATCAAGGAAATCAAGGCTCCTTTCATGTGTGATGTGCAACACGGAATTGCTCTGCACGCAGTGCAGGGTATCGGACCTCATTTTGTGGCGAGAGGGAAGTCTAATGGTTTTTCTCGAGTTGCGATGGTAACCTGGGGTATATTCTCGAGTTACGACGGGGATGGCCCTTCCACCCACGTGTTTGTTCAGGGACGTCAGACTCCTGCCTAGTTGCGAGGGACAACTCGGGATTCTCCTCGAGGCTTGGCAGGGCAATTGGGACGCCTCTCCAGCTGAGGCGGGAGACCAAGGGTCCCTTTCCAGGTGCCACAGGAATCCGGGGACTCCTATCAAGTTTCACGAGGAGTCAGGCATCGTCTCCTTTGGAGGCACTGATCTCCGCGTACCTCTGGAGTTTTCAAAGGATGTGAGGCCTCCGGTCGCCATGAGGTGGGGAACTAGGTCTTTCTCTGCGGTCTCCACAGGGGATTCAGACATCCTTTCATCTTGGGAGATGCAAGATGAGCCTGCATTCAAGTCACTGCAGGGATATCCGGCCTTATTTTGCGTCAGGACATCGCAGTGTCCATTCCACTTGAGGCCGCAAAATCAGTGTCCCTCTCACATACCTAGAGCTAAAAGAAGCCTCCTCTTAAAGTACTTGTGGTAAGGTGGTATTCCCCTGGAGTCGAAGCCAGGGACTAACCTCTCATCTCGAGTTGATTTTTGGTCCACGGAGCTCTTTCGTGCTGCTACAGGGAACTCAGGATCCCTCCAGCCTTGAAACAGTGTTCTTGGGGTTTCTCTGGAGTGCCATCAAGGAAATCAAGGCTCCTTTCATGTGTGATGTGCAAGACGGAATTGCTCTGCACGCAGTGCAGGGGAATCGGGCCTCATCTCGCGGCGAGGGGGAAGTCTCATGGTTTTTCTCGAGTTGCGGCGGGAACCTGGGGTATATTCTCGAGTTACGACGGGGATGGCCCTTCCACCCACGTGTTTGTTCAGCGACGTCAGGACTCTTGAATAGTTGCGAGGGACAACTCGGGATTCTCCTCGAGGCTTGGCAGGGCAATTGGGACCCCTCTCCAGCTGAGTCGGGAGACCAAGGGTCCCATTCCACGTGCCACAGGAATCCTGTGACTCCTATCAAGTTTCACGAGGAGTCAGGCATCGTCTCCTTTGGAGGCACTGATCTCCGCGTACCTCTGGAGTTTTCAAAGGATGTGAGGCCTCCGGTCGCGATGAGGTGGGGAACTAGTTCTTTTTCTGTGGTCTCCACAGGGGATTCGGACATCCTTTCGTCTTGGGAGATGCAAGACGAGCCGGCATTCAAGTCACTGCAGGGATATCTGGCCTTATTTCGAGTCAGGGCATCGCGGTGTCCATTCCACTTGAGGCCGCAAACTCAGCACATAGCTAGAGCTGAGAGAAGCCTCCTCTTGAGGTGCTTGTGGTAAGGTGGTATTCCTCTGGAGTCGAAGCCATGGACTAACCTCTCATCTCGAGTTGATTGTTGGTCCACGGAGCTCTTTCCTGTTGCTACAGTGACCTCAGGATCGCGCTAGCCTTGAAACAGTGTTCTTGGGGTTTCTCTGGAGTGCCATCAAGGAAATCAAGGCTCCTTTCATGTCTGATGTGCAACACGGAATTGCTCTGCACGCAGTGCAGGGGAATCGGGCCTCATATCGCGGCGAGGGGGAAGTCTCATGGTTTTTCTCGAGTTGCGGCGGGAACCTGGGGTATATTCTCGAGTTACGACGGGGATGGCCCTTCCAACCACGTGTTTGTTCAGCGACGGCAGGACTCCTGCCTAGTTGCGACGGACAACTCGGGATTCTCCTCGAGGCTTGGCAGGGCAATTTGGACGCCTCTCCAGCTGAGGCCGGAGACCAAGTGTCCCTTTCCATGTGCCACAGGAATCCTGGGACTCCTATCAAGTTTCACGAGGAGTCATTCATCGTCTCCTTTGGAGGCACTGATCTCCGCGTACCTCTGAAGTTTTCAAAGGATGTGAGGCCTCCGCTCGCGATGAGGTGGGGAACTAGGTCTTTCTCTGTGGTCTCCACAGGGGATTCAGACATCCTTTCGTCTTGGCAGATGCAAGACGAGCCTGCATTCAAGTCACTGCAGGGATATCCGGCCTTATTTCGAGTCAGGGCATCGCGGTGTCCATTCCACTTGAGGCCGCAAACTCAGGGTCCCTCTCACATACCTAGAGCTGAGAGAAGCCTCCTCTTGAGGTGCTTGTGGTAAGGTGGTATTCCTCTGGAGTCGAAGCCAGGGACTAACCTCTCATCTCGAGTTGATTTGTGGTCCACGGAGCTCTTTCGTGTTGGTAGAGTGACCTCAGGATCCCTCTAGCCTTGAAAGAGTGTTCTTGGGGTTTCTCTGGAGTGCCATCAAGGAAATCAAGGCTCCTTTCCTGTGTGATGTGCAACACGGAATTGCTCTGAACGCAGTGCAGGGGAATCGGGCCTCATCTCGCGGCGAGGGGGAAGTCTCATGGTTTTTCTCGAGTTGCGGCGGGAACCTGGGGTATATTCTCGAGTTACGACGGGGATGGCCCTTCCACCCACGTGTTTGTTCAGCGACGTCAGGACTCCTGCCTAGTTGCGAGGGACAACTCGGGATTCTCCTCGAGGCTTGGCAGGGCAATTGGGACGCCTCTCCAGCTGTGGCGGGAGACCAAGGGTCCCTTTCCATGTGCCACAGGAATCCTGGGACTCCTATCAAGTTTCACGAGGAGTCAGGCATCGTCTCCTTTGGAGGCACTGATCTCCGCGTACCTCTGGAGTTTTCAAAGGATGTGAGGCCTCCGGTCGCGATGAGGTGGGGAACTAGTTCTTTTTCTGTGGTCTCCACAGGGGATTCGGACATCCTTTCGTCTTGGGAGATGCAAGACGAGCCGGCATTCAAGTCACTGCAGGGATATCCGGCCTTATATCGCGTCAGGGAATCGCGGTGTCAATTCCACTTGAGGCCGCAAACTCAGGGTCCCTCTCACATAGCTAGAGCTGAGAGAAGCCTCCTCTTGAGGTGCTTGTGGTAAGGTGGTATTCCTCTGGAGTCGAGGACAGGGACTAACCTCTCATCTCGAGTTGATTTTTGGTCCACGGAGCTCTTTCATGTTGCTACAGTGACCTCAGGATCCCTTAACCTTGAAACAGTGTTCTTGGGGTTTCTCTGGAGTGCCATCAAGGAAATCAAGGCTCCTTTCATGTGTGATGTGCAACACGGAATTGCTCTGCACGCAGTGCAGGGTATCGGACCTCATTTTGTGGCGAGAGGGAAGTCTAATGGTTTTTCTCGAGTTGCGATGGTAACCTGGGGTATATTCTCGAGTTACGACGGGGATGGCCCTTCCACCCACGTGTTTGTTCAGGGACGTCAGACTCCTTCCTAGTTGCGAGGGACAACTCGGGATTCTCCTCGAGGCTTGGCAGGGCAATTGTGACGCCTCTCCAGCTGAGGCGGGAGACCAAGGGTCCCTTTCCAGGTGCCACAGGAATCCGGGGACTCCTATCAAGTTTCACGAGGAGTCAGGCATCGTCTCCTTTGGAGGCACTGATCTCCGCGTCCCTCTGGAGTTTTCAAAGGATGTGAGGCCTCCGGTCGCCATGAGGTTGGGAACTAGGTCTTTCTCTGCGGTCTCCACAGGGGATTCAGACATCCTTTCGTCTTGGGAGATGCAAGATGAGCCTGCATTCAAGTCACTGCAGGGATATCCGGCCTTATTTTGCGTCAGGACATCGCAGTGTCCATTCCACTTGAGGCCGCAAAATCAGTGTCCCTCTCACATACCTAGAGCTAAAAGAAGCCTCCTCTTGAAGTACTTGTGGTAAGGTGGTATTTCCCTGGAGTCGAAGCCAGGGACTAACCTCTCATCTCGAGTTGATTTTTGGTCCACGGAGCTCTTTCGTGTTGCTACAGTGACCTCAGGATCCCTCTAGCCTTGAAACAGTGTTCTTGGGGTTTCTCTGGAGTGCCATCAAGGAAATCAAAGCTCCTTTCATGTGTGATGTGCAACACGGAATTGCTCTGCACGCAGTGCAGGGTACCGGGCCTTATTTTGCGTCGAGGGGGAAGTCTCATGGTTTTTGTCGAGTTACGGAGGGAACCTGGAGTATATTCTCGAGCTACGTCGGGGATGGCCCTTCCACCCACGTGTTTGTTCAGCCACGTCAGGACTCCGGCCTAGTTGCGAGGGACAACTCGGGATTCTCCTCGAGGCTTGGCAGGGCAATTGGGACGACTCTGCCGCTGAGTCGGGAGACCAAGGAATCCTTTCCACGTGCCACAGGGATCCTGGGACTCCTATCAAGTTTCACGAGGAGTCAGGCATCGTCTCCTTTGGAGGCACTGATCTCCGCGTACCTCTGGAGTTTTCAAAGGATGTGAGGCCTCCAGTCGCGATTAGGTTCGGAACTAGGTCTTTCTCTGTGGTCTCCACAGGGGATTCAGACATCCTTTCATCTTGGGAGATGCACGACAAGCCTGCATTGAAGTCACTGCAGGGATATCCGGCCTTATTTCGAGTCAGGGCATCGCGGTGTCCATTCCACTTGAGGCCGCAAACTCAGGGTCCCTCTCACATACCTAGAGCTGCGAGAAGCCACCTCTTGAGGTGCTTGTGGTAAGGTGGTATTCCTCTGGAGTCGAAGCCAGGGACTAACCTCTCATCTCGAGTTGATTTTTGGTCCACGGAGCTCTTTCGTGTTGCTACAGTGACCTCAGGATCCCTCTAGCCTTGAAACAGTGTTCTTGGGGTTTCTCTGGAGTGTCATCAAGGAAATCAAGGCTCCTTTCATGTGTCATGTGCAACACGGAATTGCTCTGCACGCAGTGCAGGGTATCCGGCCTCATTTTGCGGCGAGCGGGAAGTCTCATGGTTTTTCTCGAGTTGCGATTGGAACGTGGGGTATATTCTCGAGTTACGACGGGGATGGCCCTTCCACCCACGTGTTTGTTCAGCGACGTCAGACTCCTGCCTAGTTGCGAGGGACAACTCGGGATTCTCCTCGAGGCTTGGCAGGGCAATTGGGACGCCTCTCCAGCTGAGACGGGAGACCAAGGATCCCTTTCCACGTGCCACAGGAATCCTGGGACTCCTATCAAGTTTCACGAGGAGTCAGGCATCGTCTCCTTTGGAGGCACTGATCTCCGCGTACCTCTGGAATTTTCAAAGGATGTGAGGCCTCCGGTCGCGATGAGGTGGGGAACTAGGTCTTTCTCTGCGGTCTCCACAGGGGATTCAGACATCCTTTCGTCTTGGGAGATGCAAGAAGAGCCTGCATTCAAGTCACTGCAGGGATATCCGGCCTTATTTAGCGTCAGGGCATTGCAGTGTCCATTCCAATTGAGGCCACAAAATCAGGGTCCCTCTCACATACCTAGAGCTGAGAGAAGCCTCCTCTTGAGGTGCTTGTGGTAAGGTGATATTCCTCTGGAGTCGAAGCCAGGGACTAACCTCTCATCTCGAGTTGATTCATGGTCCACGGAGCTCTTTTGTGCTGCTACAGGGAACTCAGGATCCCTCTAGCCTTGAAACAGTGTTCTTGGGTTTTCTCTGGAGTGCCATCAAGGAAATCAAGGCTCCTTTCATGTGTGATGTGCAAGACGGAATTGCTCTGCACGCAGTGCAGGGGAATCGGGCCTCATCTCGCGGCGAGGGGGAAGTCTCATGGTTTTTCTCGAGTTGCGGCGGGAACCTGGGGTATATTCTCGAGTTACGACGGGGATGGCCCTTCCACCCACGTGTTTGTTCAGCGACGTCAGGACTCTTGAATAATTGCGAGGGACAACTCGGGATTCTCCTCGAGGCTTGGCAGGGCAATTGGGACCCCTCTCCAGCTGAGTCGGGAGACCAAGGGTCCCATTCCACGTGCCACAGCAATCCTGGGACTCCTATCAAGTTTCACGAGGAGTCAGGCATCGTCTCCTTTGGAGGCACTGATCTCCGCGTACCTCTGGAGTTTTCAAAGTGTGTGAGGCCTCCGGTCGCGATGAGGTGGGGAACTAGGTCTTTCTCTGTGGCCTCCACAGGGGAATCGGTCATCCTTACGTCTTGGGAGATGCAAGACGAGCCTGCATTCAAGTCACTGCAGGAATATCCGGCCTTATTTCGAGTCAGGGCATCGCGGTGTCCATTCCACTTGAGGCCGCAAACTCAGCACATAGCTAGAGCTGAGAGAAGCCTCCTCTTGAGGTGCTTGTGGTAAGGTGGTATTCCTCTGGAGTCGAAGCCAGCGACTAACCTCTCATCTCGAGTTGATTTTTGGTCCACGGAGCTCTTTCGTGTTGCTACAGTGACCTCAGGATCCCTGTAGCCTTGCAACAGTGTTCTTGGGGTTTCTCTGGAGTGCCACCAAGGAAATCAAGGCTCCTTTCATGTGTGATGTGCAACACGGAATTGCTCTGCACGCAGTGCAGGGGAATCGGGCCTCATCTCGCGGCGAGGGGGAAGTCTCATGGTTTTTCTCGAGTTGCGGCGGGAACCTGGGGTATATTCTCGAGTTACGACGGGGATGGCCCTTCCAACCACGTGTTTGTCCAGCGACGGCAGGACTCCTGCCTAGTTGCGACGGACAACTCGGGATTCTCCTCGAGGCTTGGCAGGGCAATTGGGACGCCTCTCCAGCTGAGGCCGGAGACCAAGGGTCCCTTTCCACGTGCACAGGAATCCTGGGACTCCTATCAAGTTTCACGAAGAGTCAGGCATCGTCCCCTTTGGAGGCACTGATCTCTGCGTACCTGTGGAGTTTTCAAAGCATGTGAGGCCTCCGGTCACGATGAGGTGGGGAACTAGGTCTTTCTCTGTGGTCTCCACAGGGGATTCAGTCATCCTTTCGTCTTGGGAGATGCAAGAGGAGCCTGCATTCAAGTCACTGCAGGTATATACGGCCTTATTTCGAGTCAGGGCATCGCGGTGTCCATTCGACTTGAGGCTGCAAACTCAGGGTCCCTCTCACATACCTAGAGCTGAGAGAAGCCTCCTCTTGAGGTGCTTGTAGTAAGGTGGTATTCCTCTGGAGTTGAAGCCAGGGACTAACCTCTCATCTTGAGTTGATTTTTGGTCCACAGAGCTCTTTTGTGTTGCTACAGTGACCTCAGGATCCCTCTAGCCTTGAAACAGTGTTCTTGGGGTTTCTCTGGAGTGCCATCAAGGAAATCAAGGCTCCTTTCATGTGTGATGTGCAACACGGAATTGCTCTGCACGCAGTGCAGGGGAATCGGGCCTCATCTCGCGGCGAGGGGGAAGTCTCATGGTTTTTCTCAAGTTGCGGCGGGAACCTGGGGTATATTCTCGAGTTACGACGGGGATGGCCCTTCCACACACGTGTTTGTTCAGCGACGTCAGGACTCCTGCCTAGTTGCGACGGACAACTCGGGATTCTCCTCGAGGCTTGGCAGGGCAATTGGGATGCCTCTCCAGCTGAGGCGTGAGACCAAGGGTCCCTTTCCACGTGCCACAGGAATCCTGGTACTCCTATCAAGTTTCACGAGGAGTCAGGCATCGTCCCCTTTGGAGGCACTGATCTCTGCGTACCTCTGGAGTTTTCAAAGCATGTGAGGCCTTCGGTCACGATGAGGTGGAGAACTAGGTCTTTCTCTGTGGTCTCCACAGGGGATTCAGTCATCCATTCGTCTTGGGAGATGCAAGAGGAGCCTGCATTCAAGTCACTGCAGGGATATCCGGCCTTATTTCGAGTCAGGGCATAGCGGTGTTCATTCCACTTGAGGCTGCAAACTCAGGTTTCCTCTCACATACCGAGAGCTGAGAGAAGCCTCCTCTTGAGGTACTTGTTGTAAGGTGGTGTTCTTCTGGAGTTGAAGCCAGGGACTAACCTCTCATCTCGAGTTGATTTTTGGCCCACGGAACTCGTTCGTGTTGCTACAGTGACCTCAGGATCCCTCTAGCCTTGAAACAGTGTTCTTGGGGTTTCTCTGGAGTGCCATCAAGGAAATCAATGCTCCTTTCATGTGTGATGTGCAACACGGAATTGCTCTGCACGCAGTGCAGCGGAATCGGGCCTCATCTAGCGGCGAGGGGGAAGTCTCATGGTTTTTCTCGAGTTGCGGCGGGAACCTGGGCTATATTCTCGAGTTACGACGGGGATGGCCCTTCCACACACGTGTTTGTTCAGCGACGTCAGAATTTCTGCCTAGTTGCGAGGGACAACTCGGGATTCTCCTCGAGGCTTGGCAGGGCAATTGGGATGCCTCTCCAGCTGAGGCGGGAGACCAAGGGTCCCTTTCCACGTGCCACAGGAATCCTGGGACTCCTATCAAGTTTCACGAGGAGTCAGGCATCATCTCCTTTGGAGGCACTGATCTCCGCGTACCTCTGGAGTTTTCAAAGGATGTGAGGCCTCCGGTCGCGATGAGGTGGGGAACTAGGTCTTTCTCTGTGGTCTCCACAGGGGATTCAGACATCCTTTCATCTTGGGAGATGCAAGACGAGCCTGCATTCAAGTCACTGCAGGGATATCCGGCCTTATTTCGAGTCAGGGCATCGCGGTGTCCATTCCATTTGAGGCCGCAAACTCAGGGTCCCTCTAACATACCTAGAGTTGAGAGAAGCCTCCTCTTGAGGTGCTTGTGGTAAGGTGGTATTCCTCTGGAGTCGAAGACAGGGACTAACCTCTCATCTCGAGTTGATTTTTGGTCCACGCAGCTCTTTTGTGTTGCTACAGTGACCTCAGGATCCCTCTAGCCTTGAAACAGTGTTCTTGGGGTTTCTCTGGAGTGCCATCAAGGAAATCAAGGCTCCTTTCATGTGTGATGTGCAACACGGAATTGCTCTGCACGCAGGGCAGGGGAATCGGGCCTCATCTCCTGGCGAAGGGGAAGTCTAATGGTTTTTCTCGAGTTACGGCGGGAACATGGGGTATATTCTCGAGTTACGACGGGGATGGCCCTTCCACCCACGTGTTTTTTCAGCGACGTCAGGACTCCTGCCTAGTTGCGAGGGACAACTCGGGATTCTCCTCGAGGCTTGGCAGGGCAATTGGGACGCCTCTCCAGCTGAGGCGTGAGACCAAGGGTCCCTTTCCACGTCCACAGGAATCCTGGGACTCCTATCAAGTTTCACGAGGAGTCAGGCATCGTCTCCTTTGGAGGGACTGATCTCCGCGTACCTCTGAAGTTTTCAAAGGATGTGAGGCCTCCGGTTGCGATGAGGTGGGTAACTAAGTCTTTTTCTGTGGTCTCCAAGGGGATTCAGACACCATTTTGTCTTGGGAGATGCAAGACGAGCCTGCATTCAAGTCACTGCAGGGATATCCGGCCTTATTTCGAGTCAGGGCATCGCGGTGTCCATTCCACTTGAGGCCGCAAACTCAGGGTCCCTCTCACATACCGAGAGCCGAGAGAAGCCTCCTCTTGAGGTGCTTGTGGTAAGGTGGTATCCCTCTGGAATCGAAGCCAGGGACTAACCTCTCATCTCGAGTTGATTTTTGGTCCACGGAGCTCTTTCGTGTTGCTACAGTGACCTCAGGATCCCTCTAGCCTTGAAACAGTGTTCTTGGGGTTTCTCTGGAGTGCCATCAAGGAAATCAAGGCTCCTTTCATGTGTGATGTGCAACACGGAATTGCTCTGCACGCAGTGCAGGGTATCTGGCCTCATTTTGCCGCGAGGGGGAAGTCTCATGGTTTTTCTCGAATTGCGGTGGGAACCTGGGGTATATTCTCGAGTTACGACGGGGATGCCCCTTCCACCCACGTGTTTGTTCAGCTACGTCAGGACTCCTGCCTAGTTGCAAGGGACAACTCGGGATTCTCCTCGAGGCTTGGCAGGGCAATTGGGACGCCTCTCCAGCTGAGGCGGGAGACCAAGGGTCCCTTTCCACGTGCCACAGGAATCCTGGGACTCCTATCAAATTTCACGAGGAGTCAGGCATCGTCCCCTTTGGAGGCACTGATCTCTGCGTACCTCTGGAGTTTTCAAAGCATGTGACGCCTTCGGTCACGATGAGGTGGGGAACTAGGTCTTTCTCTGTGGTCTCCACAGGGGATTCAGACATCCTTTCGTCTTGGGAGATGCAAGACGAGCCTGCATTCAAGTCACTGCAGGAATATCCGGCCTTATTTCGAGTCAGGGCATCGCGGTGTCCATTCCACTTGAGGCCGCAAACTCTGGGTCACTCTCACATACCTAAAGCTGCGAGAAGCCTCCTCTTGAGGTGCTTGTGGTAAGGTGGTATTCCTCTGGAGTCGAAGTTAGGGACTAAACTCTCATCTCGAGTTGATTTTTGGTCCACGGAGCTCTTTCGTGTTGCTACAGTGACCTCAGGATCCCTCTAGCCTTGAAACAGTGTTCTTGGGGTTTCTCTGGAGTGCCATCAAGGAAATCAAGGCTTCTTTCATGTGTTATGTGCAACACGGAATTGCTCTGCACGCAGTGTAGGGGAATCGTGCCTCATCTCGCGGCGACGGGGAAGTCTCATGGTTTTTCTCGAGTTGCGGCGGGAACCTGGGGTACATTCTCGAGTTACGACGGGGATGGCCCTTCCACACACATGTTTGTTCAGCCTCGTCAGGATTCCAGCCTAGTTGCGAGGGACAACTCGGGATTCTCCTCGAGGCTTGGCAGGGCAATTGGGACGCCTCTCCAGCTGAGGCGGGAGACCAAGTGTCCCTTTCCACGTGCCACAGGAATCCTGGGACTCCTATCAAGTTTCACGAGGAGTCAGGCACCGTCTCCTTTGGAGGCACTGATCTCTGCGTACCTCTGGAGTTATCAAAGGATGTGAGGCGTCCGGTCGCGATGAGGTGGGCAACTAGGTCTTTCTCTGTCGTCTCCACAGGGGATTCAGACATCCTTTTATCTTGGGAGATGCAAGACGAGCCTGCATTCAAGTCACTGCAGGGATATCCGGCCTTATTTCGAGTCAGGGCATCGCGGTGTCCATTCGACTTGAGGCTGCAAACTCAGGGTCCCTCTCACATACCTAGAGCTGAGAGAAGCCTCCTCTTGAGGTGCTTGTAGTAAGGTGGTATTCCTCTGGAGTCGAAGCCAGGGACTAACCTCTCATCTTGAGTTGATTTTTGGTCCACGGAGCTCTTTTGTGTTGCTACAGTGACCTCAGGATCCCTCTAGCCTTGAAACAGTGTTCTTGGGGTTTCTCTGGAGTGCCATGAAGGAAATCAATGCTCCTTTCATGTGTGATGTGCAACACGGAATTGCTCTTCACGCAGTGCAGGGGAATCGGGCCTCATCTTGCGGCGAGGGGGAAGTCTCATGGTTTTTCTCGAGTTGCGGCGGGAACCTGCGGTATATTCTCGAGTTACGACGGGGATGGCCCTTCCACCCACGTGTTTGTTCAGCGACGTCAGGACTCCTGCCTAGTTGCAAGGGACAAGTCGGGATTCCCCTCGAGGCTTGGCAGGGCAATTGGGATGCCTCTCCAGCTGAGACGGGAGACCAAGGGTCCCTTTCCACGTGCCACAGGAATCCTGGGACTCCTATAAAGTTTCACGAGGAGTCAGGCATCGTCTCCTTTGGAGCCACTGATCTCCGCGTACCTCTGGAGTTTTCAAAGGATTTGAGGCCTCCGGTCGCGATGATGTGGGGAACTAGGTCTTTCTCTGTGGTCTCCACAGGGGATTCAGACATCCTTTCATCTTGGGAGATGCTAGACGAGCTGGCATTCAAGTCACTGCAGAGATATCTGGCCTTATTTCGAGTCAGGGCATCGCGGTGTCCATTACACTTGAGGCCGCAAACTTAGGGTCCCTCTCCCATACCTAGAGCTGAGAGAAGCCTCCTCTTGAGGTGCTTGTGGTAAGGTGGTAGTCCACTGCAGTCGAAGCCAGGGACTAACCTCTCATCTCGAGTTGATTTTTGGTCCACGGACCTCTTTCGTGTTGCTACAGTGACCTCAGGATCCCTCTAGCCTTGAAACAGTGTTCTTGGGGTTTCTCTGGAGTGCCATCAAGGAAATCAAGGCTCGTTTCATGTGTCATGTTCAACACTTAATTGCTCTGCACGCAGTGCAGGGGAATCGGGCCTCATTTTGCGGCGAGGGGGAAGTCTCATGGTTTTTCTCGAGTTGCGGCGGGTACCTGGGGTACATTCTCGAGTTACGACGGGGATGGCCCTTCCACACACGTGTTTGTTCAGCGACGTCAGGACTCCTGCCTAGTTGCGAGGGACAACTCGGGATTCTCCTCAAGGCTTGGCAGGGCAATTGGGACGCCTCTCCAGCTGAGGCGGGAGACCAAGGGTCCCTTTCCACGTGCCACAGGAATCCTGGGACTCGTATCAAGTTTCACGAGGAGTCAGGCATCGTCTCCTTTGGAGGCACTGATTTCCGCGTACCTCTGGAGTTTTCAAAGGATGTGAGGCCTCCGGACGTGATGACGTGGGGAACTAAGTCTTTCTCTGTGGTCTCCACAGGGGATTCAGACATCCTTTCGTCTTGGGAAATGCAAGACGAGCCTGCATTCAATTCACTGCAGGAATATCCGGCCTTATTTCGAGTCAGGGCATCCCGGTGTCCATTCCACTTGAGGCCGCAAACTCAGGGTCCCTCTCACATACCTAGAGCAAAGAGAAGCCTCTTCTTGAGGTGCTTGTGGTAAGGTGGTATTCCTCTGGAGTCGAAGCCAGGAACTAACGTCACATCTCGAGTTGATTTTTGGTCCGCGGAGCTCTTTCGTGTTACTACAGTGACCTCAGGATCCCTCTAGCCTTGAAACAGTGTTCTTGGGGTTACTCTGGAATGCCATCGAGGAAATCAAGGCTCCTTTCATGTGTGATGTGCAACACGGAATTGCTCTGCACGCAGTGCAGGGCAATCGGGCCTCATCTCGCGGGGAGGAGGAAGTCTCATGGTTTTTCTCTAGTTGCAGTGGGAACCTGGGGTATATTCTCGAGTTACGACGGGGATGCCCTTCCACACACGTGTTTGTTCAGCCACGTCAGGAGTCCTTGCTAGTTGCGAGGGACAACTCGGGATTCTCCTCGAGATTTGGCAGGGCAATTGGGACGCCTCACCAGCTGAGGCGGGAGACCAAGGGTCCCTTTCCACGTGCCACAGGAATCCTGGGACTCCTATCAAGTTTCACGAGGAGTCAGGCATCGTCTCCTTTGGAGGCACTGATCTCCGCGTACCTCTGGAGTTTTCAAACGATGTAAGGCCTCCGGTCGCGATGAGGTGGGGAACTAGGTCTTTCTCTGTGGTCTCCACAGGGGATTCAGACATCCTTTCTTCTTGGGAGATGCAAGACGAGCCTGCATTCAAGTCACTGCAGGGATATCCGGCCTTATTTTGAGTCAGGGCATCGCGGTGTCCATTCCACTTGAGGCCGCAAACTCAGGGTCCCTCTCACATACCTAGAGCTGAGAGAAGCCTCCTCTTGAGGTGCTTGTGGTAAGGTGGTATTGCTCTGGAGTCGAAGCTAGGGACTAACCTCTCATCTCGAGTTGTTTTTTGGTCCCCGGAGCTCTTTCGTGTTGCTACAGTGACCTCAGGATCCCTCTAAAGTGGATACAGTGTTCTTGGAGTTTCTCTGGAGTGCCATCAAGGAAATCAAGGCTCCTTTCATGTGTGATGTGCAACACGGAATTGCTCTGCACGCAGTGCAGGGGAATCGGGCCTCATCTCGCGGCGAGGGGGAAGTCTCATGGTTTTCTTCGAGTTGCGGCGGGAACCTGGTGTATATTCTCGAGTTACGACGGGGATGGCACTTCCACCCACGTGTTTCTTCAGCAACGTCAGGACTTCTGCCTAGTTGCGAGGGACAACTTGGGATTCTCCTCGAGGCTTGGCAGGGAAATTGGGATGCCTCTCCAGCTGAGGCGGGAGACCAAGGGTCCCTTTCCACGTGCCACAGGAATCCTGGGACTCCTATCAAGTTTCACGAGGAGTCAGGCATCGTCTCCTTTGGTGGCACGGATCTCTGCGTACCTCTGGAGTTATCAAAGGATTTGAGGCCTCCGGTCGCGATGAGGTGGGGAACTAGGTCTTTCTCTGTGGTCTCCACAGGGGATTCAGACATCCTTTCGTCTTGGGAGATGCAAGACGAGCCTGCATTCAAGTCACTGTAGGGATATCCGGCCTTATTTCGATTCAGGGCATCGCGGTGTCCATTCCACTTGAGGCCGCAAACTCAGGGTCCCTCTCACATACCTAGAGCTGGGAGAAGCCTCCATTTGAGGTGCTTGTGGTAATGTGTTATTCCTCTGGAGTCGAAGCCAGGGACTAACCTCTCATCTCGAGTTGATTTTTGGTCCACGGAGCTCCTTTGTGTTGCTACAGTGACCTCAGGATCCCTCTAGCCTTGAAACAGTGTTCTTGGGGTTTCTGTGGAGTGCCATCAAGGAAATCAAGGCTCCTATCATGTGTGATGTGCAACACAGAATTGCTCTGCACGCTGTGCAGGGGAATGGGGCCTCATCTCGCGGCGAGGGGGAAGTCTCATGGTTTTTCTCGAGTTGCGGCGGGAACCTGGGGTATATTCTCGAGTTACGACGGGGATGGCCCTTCCACCCACGTGTTTGTTCAGCGACGTCAGGACTCCTGCCTAGTTGCGAGGGACAACTCGTGATTCTCCTCGAGGCTTGACAGGGCAATTGGGACGCCTCTCCAGCTGAGGCGGGAGACCAAGGGTCCCTTTCCACGTGCCACAGGAATCCTGGGACTCCTATCAAGTTTCACGATGAGTCAGGCATCGTCTCCTCTGGAGGCACTGATCTCCGCGTACCTCTGGAGTTTTCAAAGGATGTGAGGCATCCGGTCGCGATGAGGTGGGGAACTAGGTGTTTCTCTGTGGTCTCCACAGGGGATTCAGACATCCTTTCGTCTTGGGAGATGCAAGACGAGCCTGCCTTCAAGTCACTGCAGGGATATCCGGCCTTATTTCGAGTCAGGGCATCGCGGTGTCCATTCAACTTGAGGCCGCAAAATCAGGGTCACTTTCACATACCGAAAGCTGATAGAAGCCTTCTCTTGAGGTACTTGTGGTAAGGTGGTGTTCTTCTGGAGTTGAAGCCAGGGACTAACCTCTCATCTCGAGTTGATTTTTGGCCCATGGAGCTCTTTTGTGTTGCTACAGTGACCTCAGGATCCCTCTAGCCTTTAAACAGTGTTCTTAGAGTTTCTCTGGAGTGCCATCAAGGAAATCAAGGCTCCTTTCATGTGTGATGTGCAACATGGAATTGCTCTGCACGCAGTGCAGGGGAATCGGGCCTCATCTCGCAGCGAGGGGGAAGTCTCATGGTTTTTCTCGAGTTGCGGAGGGAACCTGGGGTATATTCTCGAGTTACGACGGGGATGGCCCTTTCACACACGTGCTTGTTCTGCCACGACAGGACTCCTGCCTAGCTGCGAGGGACAACTCGGGATTCTCCTCGAGGCTTGGCAGGGCAATTGGGATGCCTCTCCAACTGAGGCGGGAGACCAAGGGTCCCTTTCCACGTGCCACAGGAATCCTGGGACTCCTATCAAGTTTCACGAGAAGTCAGGCATTGTCTCCTTTGGAGGCACTGATCGCCGCGTACCTCTGGAGTTTTCAAAGGATGTGAGGCCTCCGGTTGCGATGAGGTGGGGAACTAGGTCTTTCTCTGTGGTCTCCACAGGGGATTCAGACATCCTTTCGTCTTGGGAGATGTAAGACGAGCCTGCATTCAAGTCACTGCAGGGATATCCGGCCTTATTTCGAGTCAGGGTATGGCGGATCCATTCGACTTGAGGCTGCAAACTCAGGGTCCCTCTCACATACCTAGAGTTGAGAGAAGCCTCCTCTTGAGGTGCTTGTGGAAAAGTGGTATTCCTCTGGAGTCGAAGCCAGGGACTAACCTCTCATCTCGAGTTGATTTTTGGTCCACGGAGCTGTTTCGTGTTGCTACAGTGACCTCAGGATCCCTCTAACGTGGATACAGTGTTCTTGGAGTTTCTCTGGAGTGCCATCAAGGAAATCAAGGCTCCTTTCATGTGTGATGTGCAACACGGAATTGCTCTGCACGCAGTGCAGGGGAATCGGGCCTCATCTCGCGGCGAGGGGGAAGTCTCATGGTTTTCTTCGAGTTGCGGCGGGAACCTGGTGTATATTCTCGAGTTACGACGGGGATGGCACTTCCACCCACGTGTTTCTTCAGCAACGTCAGGACTTCTGCCTAGTTGCGAGGGACAACTTGGGATTCTCCTCGAGGCTTGGCAGGGAAATTGGGATGCCTCTCCAGCTGAGGCGGGAGACCAAGGGTCCCTTTCCACGTGCCACAGGAATCCTGGGACTCCTATCAAGTTTCACGAGGAGTCAGGCATCGTCTCCTTTGGTGGCACGGATCTCTGCGTACCTCTGGAGTTATCAAAGGATTTGAGGTCTCCGGTCGCGATGAGGTGGGGAACTAGGTCTTTCTCTGTGGTCTCCACAGGGGATTCAGACATCCTTTCGTCTTGGGAGATGCAAGACGAGCCTGCATTCAAGTCACTGTAGGGATATCCGGCCTTATTTCGATTCAGGGCATCGCGGTGTCCATTCCACTTGAGGCCGCAAACTCAGGGTCCCTCTCACATACCTAGAGCTGGGAGAAGCCTCCACTTGAGGTGCCTGTGGTAATGTGTTATTCCTCTGGAGTCGAAGCCAGGGACTAACCTCTCATCTCGAGTTGATTTTTGGTCCACGGAGCTCTTTTGTGTTGCTACAGTGACCTCAGGATCCCTCTAGCCTTGAAACAGTGTTCTTGGGGTTTCTCTGGAGTGCCATCAAGAAATCAAGGCTCCTATCATGTGTGATGTGCAACACAGAATTGCTCTGCACGCTGTGCAGGGGAATGGGGCCTCATCTCGCGGCGAGGGGGAAGTCTCATGGTTTTTCTCGAGTTGCGGCGGGAACCTGGGGTATATTCTCGAGTTACGACAGGGATGGCCCTTCCACCCACGTGTTTGTTCAGCGACGTCAGGACTCCTGCCTAGTTGCGAGGGACAACTCGGGATTCTCCTCGAGGCTTGACAGGGCAATTGGGACGCCTCTCCAGCTGAGGCGGGAGACCAAGAGTCCCTTTCCACGTGCCACAGGAATCCTGGGACTCCTATCAACTTTCACGAGGAGTCAGGCATCGTCTCCTCTGGAGGCACTGATCTCCGCGTACCTCTGGAGTTTTCAAAGGATGTGAGGCCTCCGGTCGCGATGAGGTGGGGAACTAGGTGTTTCTCTGTGGTCTCCACAGGGGATTCAGACATCCTTTCGTCTTGGGAGATGCAAGACGAGCCTGCCTTCAAGTCACTGCAGGGATATCCGGCCTTATTTCGAGTCAGGGCATCGCGGTGTCCATTCCACTTGAGGCCGCAAAATCAGGGTCCCTTTCACATACCGAAAGCTGATAGAAGCCTTCTCTTGAGGTACTTGTGGTAAGGTGGTGTTCTTCTGGAGTTGAAGCCAGGGACTAACCTCTCATCTCGAGTTGATTTTTGGCCCATGGAGCTCTTTTGTGTTGCTACAGTGACCTCAGGATCCCTCTAGCCTTTAAACAGTGTTCTTAGAGATTCTCTGGAGTGCCATCAAGGAAATCAAGGCTCCTTTCATGTGTGATGTGCAACATGGAATTGCTCTGCACGCAGTGCAGGGGAATCGGGCCTCATCTCGCAGCGAGGGGGAAGTCTCATGGTTTTTCTCGAATTGCGGCGGGAACCTGGGGTATATTCTCGAGTTACGACGGGGATGGCCCTTCCACCCACGTGTTTGTTCAGTGACGTCTGGATTCCTGTCTAGTTGCGAGGGACAACTCGGGATTCTCCTCGAGGCTTGTCAGGGAAATTGGGACGCCTGTCCAGCTGAGGCGGGAGACCAAGGGTCCCTTTCCACGTGCCGCAGGAATCCTGGGACTCCTATCAAGTTTCACAAGGAGTCAGGCATCGTCTCCATTGGAGGCACTGATTTCCGCGTACCTCTGGAGTTTTCAAAGGATGTGAGGCATCCGGTCGTGATGAGGTGGGAAACTAGGTCTTTCTCTGTGGTCTCCACAGGGGATTCAGACATCCTTTCGTCTTGGGAGATGCAAGACGAGCCTGCATTCAAGTCACTGCAGGGATATCCGGCCTTATTTCGAGTCAGGGCATCGCGGTGTCCATTCCACTTGAGGCCGCAAACTCAGGGTCCCTCTCACATACCTAGAGCTGGGACAAGCCTCCTCTTGAGGTGCTTTTGGTAAGGTGGTATTCCTCTGGAGTCGAAGCCAGGGACTAACCTCTCATGTCGAGTTGATTCTTGGTCCATGGAGCTTTTTCCTGTTGCTACAGTTACCTAAGGTCCCTCGAGCCTTGAAACAGTGTTCTTGGGGTTTCTCTGGAGTGCCATCAAGGAAATCAAGGCTCCTTTCATGTGAGATGTGCAACACGGAATTGCTCTGCACGCAGTGCAAGGGAATCGGGCCTCATCTCGCGGCGAGGGGGAAGTCTCATGGTTTTTCTCGAGGTGCGGCGGAAACCTGGGGTATATTCTCGACTTACGACGGGGATGGCCCTTCCACCCACGTGTTTGTTCAGCGACGTCAGGACTCCTGCCTTGTTGCGAGGGACAACTCGGGATTCTCCTCGAGGCTTGTCAGGGCAATTGGGACGCCTCTCCAGCTGAGACGGGAGACCAAGGGTCCCTTTCCACGTGCCACAGGAATCCTGGGACTCCTATAAAGTTTCACGAGGAGTCAGGCATCGTCTCCTTTGGAGCCACTGATCTCCGCGTACCTCTGGAGTTTTCAAAGGATTTGAGGCCTCCGGTCGCGATGATGTGGGGAACTAGGTCTTTCTCTGTGGTCTCCACAGGGGATTCAGACATCCTTTCATCTTGGGAGATGCTAGACGAGCTGGCATTCAAGTCACTGCAGAGATATCTGGCCTTATTTCGAGTCAGGGCATCGCGGTGTCCATTACACTTGAGGCCGCAAACTTAGGGTCCCTCTCCCATACCTAGAGCTGAGAGAAGCCTCCTCTTGAGGTGCTTGTGGTAAGGTGGTAGTCCACTGCAGTCGAAGCCAGGGACTAACCTCTCATCTCGAGTTGATTTTTGGTCCACGGACCTCTTTCGTGTTGCTACAGTGACCTCAGGATCCCTCTAGCCTTGAAACAGTGTTCTTGGGGTTTCTCTGGAGTGCCATCAAGGAAATCAAGGCTCGTTTCATGTGTCATGTTCAACACTTAATTGCTCTGCACGCAGTGCAGGGGAATCGGGCCTCATTTTGCGGCGAGGGGGAAGTCTCATGGTTTTTCTCGAGTTGCGGCGGGTACCTGGGGTACATTCTCGAGTTACGACGGGGATGGCCCTTCCACACACGTGTTTGTTCAGCGACGTCAGGACTCCTGCCTAGTTGCGAGGGACAACTCGGGATTCTCCTCAAGGCTTGGCAGGGCAATTGGGACGCCTCTCCAGCTGAGGCGGGAGACCAAGGGTCCCTTTCCACGTGCCACAGGAATCCTGGGACTCGTATCAAGTTTCACGAGGAGTCAGGCATCGTCTCCTTTGGAGGCACTGATTTCCGCGTACCTCTGGAGTTTTCAAAGGATGTGAGGCCTCCGGACGTGATGACGTGGGGAACTAAGTCTTTCTCTGTGGTCTCCACAGGGGATTCAGACATCCTTTCGTCTTGGGAAATGCAAGACGAGCCTGCATTCAATTCACTGCAGGAATATCCGGCCTTATTTCGAGTCAGGGCATCCCGGTGTCCATTCCACTTGAGGCCGCAAACTCAGGGTCCCTCTCACATACCTAGAGCAAAGAGAAGCCTCTTCTTGAGGTGCTTGTGGTAAGGTGGTATTCCTCTGGAGTCGAAGCCAGGAACTAACGTCACATCTCGAGTTGATTTTTGGTCCGCGGAGCTCTTTCGTGTTACTACAGTGACCTCAGGATCCCTCTAGCCTTGAAACAGTGTTCTTGGGGTTACTCTGGAATGCCATCGAGGAAATCAAGGCTCCTTTCATGTGTGATGTGCAACACGGAATTGCTCTGCACGCAGTGCAGGGCAATCGGGCCTCATCTCGCGGGGAGGAGGAAGTCTCATGGTTTTTCTCTAGTTGCAGTGGGAACCTGGGGTATATTCTCGAGTTACGACGGGGATGCCCTTCCACACACGTGTTTGTTCAGCCACGTCAGGAGTCCTTGCTAGTTGCGAGGGACAACTCGGGATTCTCCTCGAGATTTGGCAGGGCAATTGGGACGCCTCACCAGCTGAGGCGGGAGACCAAGGGTCCCTTTCCACGTGCCACAGGAATCCTGGGACTCCTATCAAGTTTCACGAGGAGTCAGGCATCGTCTCCTTTGGAGGCACTGATCTCCGCGTACCTCTGGAGTTTTCAAACGATGTAAGGCCTCCGGTCGCGATGAGGTGGGGAACTAGGTCTTTCTCTGTGGTCTCCACAGGGGATTCAGACATCCTTTCTTCTTGGGAGATGCAAGACGAGCCTGCATTCAAGTCACTGCAGGGATATCCGGCCTTATTTTGAGTCAGGGCATCGCGGTGTCCATTCCACTTGAGGCCGCAAACTCAGGGTCCCTCTCACATACCTAGAGCTGAGAGAAGCCTCCTCTTGAGGTGCTTGTGGTAAGGTGGTATTGCTCTGGAGTCGAAGCTAGGGACTAACCTCTCATCTCGAGTTGTTTTTTGGTCCCCGGAGCTCTTTCGTGTTGCTACAGTGACCTCAGGATCCCTCTAAAGTGGATACAGTGTTCTTGGAGTTTCTCTGGAGTGCCATCAAGGAAATCAAGGCTCCTTTCATGTGTGATGTGCAACACGGAATTGCTCTGCACGCAGTGCAGGGGAATCGGGCCTCATCTCGCGGCGAGGGGGAAGTCTCATGGTTTTCTTCGAGTTGCGGCGGGAACCTGGTGTATATTCTCGAGTTACGACGGGGATGGCACTTCCACCCACGTGTTTCTTCAGCAACGTCAGGACTTCTGCCTAGTTGCGAGGGACAACTTGGGATTCTCCTCGAGGCTTGGCAGGGAAATTG
Organism: Cervus elaphus; assembly: GCF_910594005.1. Classification (NCBI taxonomy): domain Eukaryota; kingdom Metazoa; phylum Chordata; class Mammalia; order Artiodactyla; family Cervidae; genus Cervus; species Cervus elaphus. The sequence goes on from NC_057838.1 coordinate 1,861,909, forward strand.
GGATGCCTCTCCAGCTGAGGCGGGAGACCAAGGGTCCCTTTCCACGTGCCACAGGAATCCTGGGACTCCTATCAAGTTTCACGAGGAGTCAGGCATCGTCTCCTTTGGTGGCACGGATCTCTGCGTACCTCTGGAGTTATCAAAGGATTTGAGGCCTCCGGTCGCGATGAGGTGGGGAACTAGGTCTTTCTCTGTGGTCTCCACAGGGGATTCAGACATCCTTTCGTCTTGGGAGATGCAAGACGAGCCTGCATTCAAGTCACTGTAGGGATATCCGGCCTTATTTCGATTCAGGGCATCGCGGTGTCCATTCCACTTGAGGCCGCAAACTCAGGGTCCCTCTCACATACCTAGAGCTGGGAGAAGCCTCCATTTGAGGTGCTTGTGGTAATGTGTTATTCCTCTGGAGTCGAAGCCAGGGACTAACCTCTCATCTCGAGTTGATTTTTGGTCCACGGAGCTCCTTTGTGTTGCTACAGTGACCTCAGGATCCCTCTAGCCTTGAAACAGTGTTCTTGGGGTTTCTGTGGAGTGCCATCAAGGAAATCAAGGCTCCTATCATGTGTGATGTGCAACACAGAATTGCTCTGCACGCTGTGCAGGGGAATGGGGCCTCATCTCGCGGCGAGGGGGAAGTCTCATGGTTTTTCTCGAGTTGCGGCGGGAACCTGGGGTATATTCTCGAGTTACGACGGGGATGGCCCTTCCACCCACGTGTTTGTTCAGCGACGTCAGGACTCCTGCCTAGTTGCGAGGGACAACTCGTGATTCTCCTCGAGGCTTGACAGGGCAATTGGGACGCCTCTCCAGCTGAGGCGGGAGACCAAGGGTCCCTTTCCACGTGCCACAGGAATCCTGGGACTCCTATCAAGTTTCACGATGAGTCAGGCATCGTCTCCTCTGGAGGCACTGATCTCCGCGTACCTCTGGAGTTTTCAAAGGATGTGAGGCATCCGGTCGCGATGAGGTGGGGAACTAGGTGTTTCTCTGTGGTCTCCACAGGGGATTCAGACATCCTTTCGTCTTGGGAGATGCAAGACGAGCCTGCCTTCAAGTCACTGCAGGGATATCCGGCCTTATTTCGAGTCAGGGCATCGCGGTGTCCATTCAACTTGAGGCCGCAAAATCAGGGTCACTTTCACATACCGAAAGCTGATAGAAGCCTTCTCTTGAGGTACTTGTGGTAAGGTGGTGTTCTTCTGGAGTTGAAGCCAGGGACTAACCTCTCATCTCGAGTTGATTTTTGGCCCATGGAGCTCTTTTGTGTTGCTACAGTGACCTCAGGATCCCTCTAGCCTTTAAACAGTGTTCTTAGAGTTTCTCTGGAGTGCCATCAAGGAAATCAAGGCTCCTTTCATGTGTGATGTGCAACATGGAATTGCTCTGCACGCAGTGCAGGGGAATCGGGCCTCATCTCGCAGCGAGGGGGAAGTCTCATGGTTTTTCTCGAGTTGCGGAGGGAACCTGGGGTATATTCTCGAGTTACGACGGGGATGGCCCTTTCACACACGTGCTTGTTCTGCCACGACAGGACTCCTGCCTAGCTGCGAGGGACAACTCGGGATTCTCCTCGAGGCTTGGCAGGGCAATTGGGATGCCTCTCCAACTGAGGCGGGAGACCAAGGGTCCCTTTCCACGTGCCACAGGAATCCTGGGACTCCTATCAAGTTTCACGAGAAGTCAGGCATTGTCTCCTTTGGAGGCACTGATCGCCGCGTACCTCTGGAGTTTTCAAAGGATGTGAGGCCTCCGGTTGCGATGAGGTGGGGAACTAGGTCTTTCTCTGTGGTCTCCACAGGGGATTCAGACATCCTTTCGTCTTGGGAGATGTAAGACGAGCCTGCATTCAAGTCACTGCAGGGATATCCGGCCTTATTTCGAGTCAGGGTATGGCGGATCCATTCGACTTGAGGCTGCAAACTCAGGGTCCCTCTCACATACCTAGAGTTGAGAGAAGCCTCCTCTTGAGGTGCTTGTGGAAAAGTGGTATTCCTCTGGAGTCGAAGCCAGGGACTAACCTCTCATCTCGAGTTGATTTTTGGTCCACGGAGCTGTTTCGTGTTGCTACAGTGACCTCAGGATCCCTCTAACGTGGATACAGTGTTCTTGGAGTTTCTCTGGAGTGCCATCAAGGAAATCAAGGCTCCTTTCATGTGTGATGTGCAACACGGAATTGCTCTGCACGCAGTGCAGGGGAATCGGGCCTCATCTCGCGGCGAGGGGGAAGTCTCATGGTTTTCTTCGAGTTGCGGCGGGAACCTGGTGTATATTCTCGAGTTACGACGGGGATGGCACTTCCACCCACGTGTTTCTTCAGCAACGTCAGGACTTCTGCCTAGTTGCGAGGGACAACTTGGGATTCTCCTCGAGGCTTGGCAGGGAAATTGGGATGCCTCTCCAGCTGAGGCGGGAGACCAAGGGTCCCTTTCCACGTGCCACAGGAATCCTGGGACTCCTATCAAGTTTCACGAGGAGTCAGGCATCGTCTCCTTTGGTGGCACGGATCTCTGCGTACCTCTGGAGTTATCAAAGGATTTGAGGTCTCCGGTCGCGATGAGGTGGGGAACTAGGTCTTTCTCTGTGGTCTCCACAGGGGATTCAGACATCCTTTCGTCTTGGGAGATGCAAGACGAGCCTGCATTCAAGTCACTGTAGGGATATCCGGCCTTATTTCGATTCAGGGCATCGCGGTGTCCATTCCACTTGAGGCCGCAAACTCAGGGTCCCTCTCACATACCTAGAGCTGGGAGAAGCCTCCACTTGAGGTGCCTGTGGTAATGTGTTATTCCTCTGGAGTCGAAGCCAGGGACTAACCTCTCATCTCGAGTTGATTTTTGGTCCACGGAGCTCTTTTGTGTTGCTACAGTGACCTCAGGATCCCTCTAGCCTTGAAACAGTGTTCTTGGGGTTTCTCTGGAGTGCCATCAAGAAATCAAGGCTCCTATCATGTGTGATGTGCAACACAGAATTGCTCTGCACGCTGTGCAGGGGAATGGGGCCTCATCTCGCGGCGAGGGGGAAGTCTCATGGTTTTTCTCGAGTTGCGGCGGGAACCTGGGGTATATTCTCGAGTTACGACAGGGATGGCCCTTCCACCCACGTGTTTGTTCAGCGACGTCAGGACTCCTGCCTAGTTGCGAGGGACAACTCGGGATTCTCCTCGAGGCTTGACAGGGCAATTGGGACGCCTCTCCAGCTGAGGCGGGAGACCAAGAGTCCCTTTCCACGTGCCACAGGAATCCTGGGACTCCTATCAACTTTCACGAGGAGTCAGGCATCGTCTCCTCTGGAGGCACTGATCTCCGCGTACCTCTGGAGTTTTCAAAGGATGTGAGGCCTCCGGTCGCGATGAGGTGGGGAACTAGGTGTTTCTCTGTGGTCTCCACAGGGGATTCAGACATCCTTTCGTCTTGGGAGATGCAAGACGAGCCTGCCTTCAAGTCACTGCAGGGATATCCGGCCTTATTTCGAGTCAGGGCATCGCGGTGTCCATTCCACTTGAGGCCGCAAAATCAGGGTCCCTTTCACATACCGAAAGCTGATAGAAGCCTTCTCTTGAGGTACTTGTGGTAAGGTGGTGTTCTTCTGGAGTTGAAGCCAGGGACTAACCTCTCATCTCGAGTTGATTTTTGGCCCATGGAGCTCTTTTGTGTTGCTACAGTGACCTCAGGATCCCTCTAGCCTTTAAACAGTGTTCTTAGAGATTCTCTGGAGTGCCATCAAGGAAATCAAGGCTCCTTTCATGTGTGATGTGCAACATGGAATTGCTCTGCACGCAGTGCAGGGGAATCGGGCCTCATCTCGCAGCGAGGGGGAAGTCTCATGGTTTTTCTCGAATTGCGGCGGGAACCTGGGGTATATTCTCGACTTACGACGGGGATGGCCCTTCCACCCACGTGTTTGTTCAGTGACGTCTGGATTCCTGTCTAGTTGCGAGGGACAACTCGGGATTCTCCTCGAGGCTTGTCAGGGAAATTGGGACGCCTGTCCAGCTGAGGCGGGAGACCAAGGGTCCCTTTCCACGTGCCGCAGGAATCCTGGGACTCCTATCAAGTTTCACAAGGAGTCAGGCATCGTCTCCATTGGAGGCACTGATTTCCGCGTACCTCTGGAGTTTTCAAAGGATGTGAGGCATCCGGTCGTGATGAGGTGGGAAACTAGGTCTTTCTCTGTGGTCTCCACAGGGGATTCAGACATCCTTTCGTCTTGGGAGATGCAAGACGAGCCTGCATTCAAGTCACTGCAGGGATATCCGGCCTTATTTCGAGTCAGGGCATCGCGGTGTCCATTCCACTTGAGGCCGCAAACTCAGGGTCCCTCTCACATACCTAGAGCTGGGACAAGCCTCCTCTTGAGGTGCTTTTGGTAAGGTGGTATTCCTCTGGAGTCGAAGCCAGGGACTAACCTCTCATGTCGAGTTGATTCTTGGTCCATGGAGCTTTTTCCTGTTGCTACAGTTACCTAAGGTCCCTCGAGCCTTGAAACAGTGTTCTTGGGGTTTCTCTGGAGTGCCATCAAGGAAATCAAGGCTCCTTTCATGTGAGATGTGCAACACGGAATTGCTCTGCACGCAGTGCAAGGGAATCGGGCCTCATCTCGCGGCGAGGGGGAAGTCTCATGGTTTTTCTCGAGGTGCGGCGGAAACCTGGGGTATATTCTCGACTTACGACGGGGATGGCCCTTCCACCCACGTGTTTGTTCAGCGACGTCAGGACTCCTGCCTTGTTGCGAGGGACAACTCGGGATTCTCCTCGAGGCTTGTCAGGGCAATTGGGACGCCTCTCCAGCTGAGGCGGGAGACCAAGGGTCCCTGTCCATGTGCCACAGGAATCCTGGGACTCCTATCAAGTTTCACGAGGCGTCAGGCATCGTCTGCTATGGAGGTACTGATCTCCGCATACCTCTGGAGTTTTCAAAGAATGTGAGGCCTCCGGTCGTGATAAGGTGGGGAACTAGGTCTTTCTCTGTGGTCTCCACAGGGGATTCAGACATCCTTTCACCTTGGCAGATGCAAGACGAGCCTGCATTCAAGTCACTGCAGGGATATCCGGCCTTATTTCGAGTCAGGGCATCGCGGTATCCATTCCACTTGAGGCCGCTAACTCAGGGTCCCTCTCACATACCTAGAGCTGAGAGAAGCCTCCTCTTGAGGTACTTGTGGTAAGGTGGTGTTCTTCTGGAGTCGAAGCCAGGGACTAACCTCTCATCTCGAGTTGATTTTTGGCCCACGGAGCTCTTTCGTGTTGCTGCAGTGACCTCAGGATCCCTCTAGCCTTGAAACAGTGTTCTTGGGGTTTCTCTGGAGTGCCATGAAGGAAATCAAGGCTCCTTTCATGTGTGATGTGCAACACGGAATTGCTCTGCACGCAGTGCAGCGGAATCGGGCCTGATCTCGCGGCGAGGGGGTAGTCTCATGGTTTTTCTCGAGTTGCGGCGGGAACCTGGGGTATATCCTCGAGTTACGAAGGGGATGGCCCTTCCACACACGTGTTTGTTCAGCGACGGCAGGACTCCTGCCTAGTTGCGAGGGACAACTCGGGATTCTCCTCGAGGCTTGGCAGGGCAATTGGGATGCCTCTCCAGCTGAGGAGGGTGACCAAGGGTCCCTTTCCACGTGCCACAGGAATCCTGGGACTCCTATCAAGTTTCACGAGGAGTCAGGCATCGTCTCCTTTGGTGGCACGGATCTCTGCGTACCTCTGGAGTTATCAAAGGATTTGAGGCCTCCGTTCGCGATGAGGTGGGGAACTAGGTCTTTCTCTGTGGTCTCCACAGGGGATTCAGACATCCTTTCTTTTTGGGAGATGCAAGACGAGCCTGCATTCAAGTCACTGCAGGGATATCCGGCCTTATTTCGATTCAGGGCATCGCGGTGTCCATTCCACTTGAGGCCGCAAACTCAGGGTCCCTCTCACATACCTAGAGCTGGGAGAAGCCTACTCTTGAGGTGTTTGTTGTAATGTGTTATTCCTATGGAGTCGAAGCCAGGGACTAACCTCTCATCTCGAGTTGATTTTTGGTCCACGGAGCTCTTTCGTGTTGCTACAGTGACCTCAGGATCCCTCTAGCCTTGAAACAGTGTTCTTGGGGTTTCTCTGGAGTGCCATCAAGAAATCAAGGCTCCTATCATGTGTGATGTGCAACACGGAATTGCTCTGCACGCTGTGCAAGGGAATCGGGCCTCATCTCGCGGCGAGGGGGAAGTCTCATGGTTTTTCTCGAGTTGCGGCGGGAACCTGGGGTATATTCTCGAGTTACGACGGGGATGGCCCTTCCACCCACATGTTTGTTCAGCCACGTCAGGACTCCTGCCTAGTTGCGAGGGACAACTCGGGATTCTCCTCCAGGCTTGACAGGGCAATTGGGACGCCTCTCCAACTGAGGCGGGAGACCAAGGGTCCCTTTCCACGTGCCACAGGAATCCTGGGACTCCTATCAAGTTTCACGAGGAGTCAGGCATCGTCTCCTTTGGAGGCACTGATCTCCGCGTACCTCTGGAGTTTTCAAAGGATGTGAGGCCTCCGGTCGCGATGAGGTGGGGAACTAGGTCTTTCTCTGTTGTCTCCACAGGGGATTCAGACATCCTTTCGTCTTGGGAGAAGCAAGACGAGCCTGCCTTCAAGTCACTGCAGGGATATCCGGCCTTATTTCGAGTCAGGGCATCACGGTGTCCATTCCACTTGAGGCCGCAAAATCAGGGTCCCTTTCACATACCTAGAGCTGAGAGAAGCCTCCTCTTGAGGTGCTTGTGGTAAGGTGGTATTCCTCTGGAGTCGAAGCCAGGGACTAACCTCTCATCTCGAGTTGATTTTTGGTCCACGGAGCTCTTTCGTGTTGCTACAGTGACCTGAGGATCCCTCTAGCCTTGAAACAGTGTTCTTGGGGTTTGTCTGGAGTGCCATCAAGGAAATCAAGGCTCCTTTCATGTGTGATGTGCAATACGGAATTGCTCTGCACGCAGTGCAGGAGAATCGGGCCTCATCCCGTGGCGAGGGGGAAGTCTCATGGTTTTTCTCGAGTTGCGGTGGGAACCTAGGGTATATTCTCCAGTTACGACGGGGATGGCCCTTCCACCCACGTGTTTGTTCAGCGACGTCAGGACTCCTGCCTAGTTGCAAGGGACAACTCGTGATTCTCCTCGAGGCTTGGCAGAGTTATTGGGACGGCTCTCCAGCTGAGGCAGGAGACCAAGGGTCCCTTTCCACATGCCACAGGAATCCTGGGACTCCTAACAAGTTTCACGAGGAGTCAGGCATCGTCTCCTTTGGAGGCACTGATCTCCGCGTATCTCTGGAGTTTTCAAAGGATGTGAGGCCTCCGGTCGCGATGAGGTAGGGAACTAGGTCTTTCTCTGTGGTCTCCACAGGGGATTCAGACATCCTTTCGTCTTGGGAGATTCAAGACGAGCCTGCATTCAAGTCAATGCAGGGATAACCGGCCTTATTTCGAGTCAGGGCATCGCGGTGTCCATTCCACTTGAGACCGCAAAATCAGGGTCCCTCTCACATACCTAGACCTGAGAGAAGCCTCCTCTTTAGGTGTTTGTGGAAAGGTGGTATTCCTCTGGAGTCGAAGCCAGGGACTAACATCTCATCTCGAATTGATTTTTGGTCCACAGAGCTCTTCCGTGTTGCTACAGTGACCTCAGGATCCCTCTAGCCTTGAAACAGTGTTCTTGGGGTTTCTCTGGAGTGCCATCAAGGAAATCAAGGCTCCTTTCATGTGTGATGTGCAACACAGAATTGCTCTGCACGCAGTGCAGGGGAATCGGGCCTCATCTCGTGGCGAGTGGGAAGTCTCATGGTTTTTCTCGAGTTGCGGTGGGAACCTGGGGTATATTCTCGAGTTACGACGGGGATGGCCCTTCCACCCTCATGTCTGTTCAGCCACGTCAGGACTCCTGCCTAGTTGCGAGGGACAACTCGGGATTCTCCTCGAGGCTTGGCAGGGCAATTGGGATGCCTCTCCAGCTGAGGCGAGAGACCAAGAGTCCCTTTCTAAGTGCCACAGGAATCCTGGGACTCCTATCAAGTTTCACGAGGAGTCAGGCATCGTCTCCTTTGGAGGCACTGATCTCCGCGTACCTCTGGAGTTTTCAAAGGATGTGAGGCCTTTTGTCGAAATGAGGTGGGGAACTAGGTGTTTCTCTGTGGTCTCCACAGGGGATTCAGACATCCTTTCGTCTTGGGAGATGCAAGACGAGCCTGCATTCAAGTCACTGCAGGGATGTCCAGCCTTATTTCGAGTCAGGGCATTGCGGTGTCCATTCCACTTGAGGCCGCAAACTCAGGGTCCCTCTCACATACCTAAAGCTGTGAGAAGCCTTCTTTTGAGGTGCTTGTGGTAAGGTGGTATTCCTCTGAAGTCGAAGTTAGGGACTAACCTCTCATCTCTAGTTAATTTTTTGGTCCACCGAGCTCTTTCGTGTTACTACAGTTACCTCAGGATCCCTCTGGCCTTGAAACAGTGTTCTTGGGGTTTCTCTGGAGTGCCATCAAGGAAATCAAGGCTCCTTTCATGTGTGATGTGCAACACGGAATTGCTCTGCACGCAGTGTAGGGGAACCGGGCCTCATCTAGCGGCGAGGGGAAAGTCTCATGGTTTTTCTCGAGTTGCAGCGGGAACCTGGGGTATATTCTCGAGTTACAACGGGGATGGCCCTTCCACACACGTGTTTGTTCAGCGACGTCAGGACTCCTGCCTAGTTGCGAGGGACAACTCGGGATTTTCCTCGAGGCTTGGCAGGGCAATTGGGGCGCCTCTCCAGCTGAGGCGGGAGACCAAGGGTCCCTTTCCACGTGCCACAGCAATCCTGGGACTCCTATCAAGTTTCACGAGGAGTCAGGCATCGCCTCCTTTGGAGGCACTGATCTGCGCGTACCTCTGGAATTTTCAAAGGATGTGAGGCCTCCGGTCGCCATGAGGTGGAGAACTAAGTCTTTCTCTGTGGTCTCCACAGGGGATTCAGACATCATTTCGTCTTGGGAGATGCAAGACGAGCCTGCATTCAAGTCACTGCAGGGATATCCGGCCTTATTTCGATTCAGGGCATCGCGGTGTCCATTCCACTTGAGGCCGCAAACTCGGGGTCCCTCTCACATACCTAAAGCTGAGAGAAGCCTCCTCTTGAGGTGCTTGTGGTAAGGTGTTATTCCTCTGGAGTCGAAGCCAGGGACTAACCTCTCATCTCGAGTTGATTTTTGGTCCACGAAGGTCCTTCGTGTTGCTACAGTGACCTCAGGATCCCTCTAGCCTTGAAACAGTGTTCTTGGGGTTTCTCTGGAGTGCCATCAAGGAAATCAAGGCTCCTTTCATGTGTGATGTGCAGCACGGAATTGCTCTGCACACAGTGCAGGGGAATCGGCCCTCATCTCGCGGCGAGGGCGAAGTCTCATGGTTTTTCTCGAGTTGCGGCGGGAACCTGGGGTATATTCTCGAGTTACGACGGGGATGGCCCTTCCACCCACGTGTTTGTTCAGCGACGTCAGGACTCCTGCCTAGTTGCGAGGTTCAACTCGGGATTCTCCTCGAGGCTTGGCAGGGCAATTGGGATGCCTCTCCGGCTGAGGCGGGAGACCAAGGGTCCCTTTCCACGTGCCACAGGAATCCTGGGACTCCTATCAAGTTTCACGAGGAGTCAGGCATCGTCTCCTTTGGAGGCACTGATCTCCGCGTACCTCTGGAGTTTTCAAAGGATGTGAGGCCTCCGGTCGCGATGAGGTGGGGAACTAGGTCTTTCTCTGTGGTCTTCACAGGGGATTCAGACATCCTTTCGTCTTGGGAGATGCAAGACGAGCCTGCATTCAAGTCACTGAAGGGATATCCGGCCTTATTTCGAGTCAGGGCATCCCGGTGTCCATTCGACTAGAGGCTGCAAACTCAGGGTCCCTCTCACATACCTAGAGCTGAGAGAAGCCTCCTCTTGAGGTGCTTGTGGTAAGGTGGTATTCCTCTGGAGTCGAAGCCAGGGACTAACCTCTCATCTCGAGTTGATTTTTCGCCCACGAATCTCTTTCTTGTTGCTACAGTGACCTCAGGATCCCTCTAGCCTTGAAACAGTGTTCTTGGGGTTTCTCTGGAGTGCCATCAAGGAAATCAAGGCTCCTTTCATGTGTGATGTGCAACACGGAATTGCTCTGCACGCAGTGCAAGGGAATCGGGCCTCATCTCGCGGCGAGGGGTATGTCTCATGGTTTTTCTCGAGTTGCGGCGAGAACCTCGGGTATATTCTCGAGTTACGACGGGGATGGCCCTTCCACCCACGTCTTTGTTCAGCCATGTCAGGACTCCTGCCTAGTTGCGAGGGACAACTCGGGATTCTCCTCGAGGCTTGGCAGGGCAATTGGGACGCCTCTCCAGCTGAGGCAGGAGACCAAGGGTCCCTTTCCACGTGCCACAGGAATCCTGGGACTCCTATCAAGTTTCACGAGGAGTCAGGCATCGTCTCCTTTGAAGGCACTGATCTCTGAGTACCTCTGGAATTTTCAAAGGATGTGAGGCCTCCGGTCGCGATGAGGTGGGGAACTAGGTCTTTCTCTGTGTTCTCCACAGGGGATTCAGACATCCTTTCCTCTTGGGAGATGCAAGACGAGCCTGCATTCAAGTCACTGCAGGGATATCCGGCCTTATATCGAGTCAGGGCATCGCGGTGTACATTCCACTTAGGCCGCAAACTCAGGGTCCCTCTCACATACCTAGAGCTGAGAGAAGCCTCCTCTTGAGGTGCTTGTGGTAAGGTGGTATTCCTCTGGAGTCGAAGCCAGGGACTAACCTCTCATCTCGAGTTGATTTTTGGTCCACGGAGCACTTTCGTGTGTCTACAGTGACCTCAGGATCCCTCTAGCCTTGAAACAGAGTTCTTGGGTTTTCTCTTGAGTGCCATCAAGGAAATCAAGGCTCCTTTCATGTGTAATGTGCAACATGGAATTGCTCAGCTCTCAGTGCAGGGGAATCAGGCCTCATCTCGCGGCGAGGGGGAAGTCTCATGGTTTTTCTCGAGTTGCGGCGGGAACCTGGGGTATATTCTCCAGTTAAAACGCGGATGGCCCTTCCACCCACGTGTTTGTTCAGCGACGTCACGACTCCTGGCTAGTTGCGAGGGACAATTCGGGATTCTCCTCGAGGCTTGGCAGGGAAATTGGGACGCCTCTCCAGCTGAGGCGGGAGACCAAGGGTCCCTTTCCACGTGCCACAGGAATCCTGGAACTCCTATCAAGTTTCACGAAGAGTCAGGCATCGTCTACTTTGGAGGCACTGATCTCGGCGTACCTCTGGAGTTTTCAAAGGATTTGAGGCCTCCGGTCGCGATGAGGTGGGGAACTAGGTCTTTCTCTGTGGTCCACACAGGGGATTCAGACATCCTTTCGTCTTGGGAGATGCAAGACGAGCCTGCATTCAAGTCACTGCAGGGATATCCGGCCTTATTTCGAGTCAGGGCATCGCGGTGTCCATTCCACTTGAGGCCGCAAACTCAGGGTCCCTCTCACATACCTAGAGCTGAGAGAAGCCTCCTCTTGAGGTGCTTGTGGTAAGGTGGTATTCCTCTGGAGTCGAAGCCAGGGACTAACCGCTCATCTCGAGTTGAATTTTGGTCCCCGGAACTCTTTCGTGTTGCTACAGTGACCTCAGGATCCCTCTAGCCTTGAAACAGTGTTCTTGGGGTTTCTCTGGAGTGCCATCAAGGAAATCAAGGCTCCTTTCATGTGTGATGTGCAACACGGAATTGCTCTGCACGCAGTGGAGGAGAAGCGGGCCTCATCTCGCGGCGAGGGGGAAGTCTCATGGTTTTTCTCGAGTTGCGGAGGGAACCTTGGGTACATTCTCCAGTTACAACGGGGATGACACTTCCACACACGTGTTTGTTCAGCGACGTCAGGACTCCTGCCTAGTTGCGAGGGACAACTCGGGATTCTCCTCGCGGCTTGGTTGGGCAATTGGGACGCCTCTCCAGCTGAGGCGGAAGACCAAGGGTCCCTTTCACGTGCCACAGGAATCCTGGGACTCTTATCAAATATATCGAGCAGTCAGGCATCGTCTCCATTGGAGGAACTGATCTCCGTGTACCTCTGGAGTTTTCAAAGGATGTGAGGCCTCCGGTCGCGATGAGGTGGGGAACTAGGTCTTTCTCTGTGGTCTCCACAGGGGATTCAGACATCCTTTCGTCTTGGGAGATGCAAGACGAGCCTGCATTCAAGTCACTGCAGGGATATCCGGCCTTATTTCCAGTCAGGGCATCGCGGTGTCCATTCCACTTGAGGCCGCAAACTCAGGGTCCCTCTCACATACCTAGAGCTGAGAGAAGCCTCCTCTTGAGGTGCTTGTGGTAAGGTGGTATTCCTCTGGAGTTGAAGCCAGGGACTAACCGCTCATCTCGAGTTGATTCTTGGTTCACGGAGCTCTTTCGTGTTGCTACAGTGACCTCAGGATCCCTCTGGCCTTGAAACAGCGTTCTTGGGGTTTCTCTGGAGTGCCATCAAGGAAATCAAGGCTCCTTTCATCTGTGATGTGCAACACGGAATTGCTCTGCACGCAGTGCAGGGTAATCGGGCCTCATTTCGTGGCGAGGGGGAAGTCTCATGGTTTTTCTCGAGTTGCGGCGGGAACCTGGGGTATATTCTCGAGTTACGAAGGGGATGGCCCTTCCACCCACGTGTTTGTTCAGCCACGTCAGGACTGCTGAATAGTTGCGAGGAACAACTTGGGATTCTCCTCGAGGCTTGGCAGGGCAATTGGGACGCCTCTCCAGCTGAGGCGGGAGACCAAGGGTCCCTTTCCACGTGCCACAGGAATCCTGGGACTCCTATCAAGTTTCACGAGGAGTCAGGCATCGTCTCCTTTGGAGGCACTGATCTCCGCGTACCTCTGGAGTTTTCAAAGGATGTGAGGCCTCCGGTCGTGATGTGGTGGAGAACTCGGTCTTTCTCTGTGGTCTCCACAGGGGATTCAGACACCCTTTCGTCTTGGGAGATGCAAGACTAGCCTGCATTCAAGTCACTGCAGGGATATCCGGCCTTATTTCGAGTCAGGGCATCGCGGTGTCCATTCCACTTGAGGCCGCAAACTCAGGGTCCCTCTCACATACCTAGAGGTGAGAGAAGCCTCCTCTTGAGGTGCTTGTGGTAAGGTGGTATTCCTCTGGAGTCGAAGCCAGGGACCGACCTCTCATCTCGACTTGATTTTTGGCCCACGGATCTCTTTCTTGTTGCTACAGTGACCTCAGGATCCCTCTAGCCTTGAAACAGTGTTCTTGGGGTTTCTCTGGAGTGCCATCAAGGAAATCAAGGCTCCTTTCATGTATGATGTGCAACACGGAATTGCTCTGCATGCAGTGCAGGGGAAGCGGGCCTCATCTCGCGGCGAGGGGGAAGTCTCATGGTTTTTCTCGAGTTGCGGCGGGAACCTGGGGTATATTCTCGAGTTACAACGGGGACGGCCCTTCCACCCACGTGTTTGTTCAGCGACGTCAGGACACCTGCCTAGTTGCGAGGGAGAACTCGGGATTCTCCTCGAGGCTTGGCAGGGCAATTGGGACGCCTCTCCAGCTGAGGCGGGAGACCAAGAGTCCCTTGCCACGTGCCACAGGAATCCTGGGACTCCTATCAAGTTTCACGAAGAGTCAGGCATCGTCTCCTTTGGAGGCACTGATCTCCGAGTATCTCTGGAGTTTTCAAAGGATGTGAGGACTCTGGTCGCGATGAGGTGGGGAACTAGGTCTTTCTCTGTGGTCTCCACAGGGGATTCAGATATCCTTTCGTCTTGGGAGATGCAAGACGAGCCTGCATTCAAGTCACTGCAGGGATATCCGGCCTTATTTCGAGGCAGGGCATCGTGGTGTCCATTCCACTTGAGGCCGCAAACTCAGGGTCCCTCTCACATACCTAGACCTGAGAGAAGCCTCCTCTTGAGGTGCTTGTGGTAAGGTGGTATTCCTCTGGATTCGAAGCCAGGAACTAACCTCACATCTCGAGTTGATTTTTGGTCCACGGAGCTCTTTCGTGTTGCTACAGTGACCTCAGGATCCCTCTAGCCTTGAAACAGTGTTCTTGGGGTTTCTCTGGAGTGCCATCAAGGTAATCAAGGCTCCTTTCATGTGTGATGTGCAACACGGAATTGCTCTGCACGCAGTGCAGGGGAATCGGGCCTCATCTCGCGGCGAGGAGGAAATCTAATGGTTTTTCTCGAGTTGCAGCGGGAACCTGGGGTATATTCTCGAGTTACTATGGGGATAGCCCTTCCTCAAACGTGTTTGTTCAGCGACGTCAGGACTACTGCCTAGTTGCGAGGGACAACTCGGGATTCTCCTCGAGGCTTGGCAGGGCAATTGGGATGCCTCTCCAGCTGAGGCGGGAGACCAAGGGTCCCTTTCCACGTGCCACAGGAATCCTGGGACTCCTAAGAAGTTTCACGAGGAGTCAGGCATCGTCTCCTTTGGAGGCACTGATCTCTGCGTACCTCTGGAGTTTTCAAAGTATGTGAGGCCTCCGGTCGCGATGAGGTGGGGAACTAGGTCTTTCTCTGTGGTCTCCACAGGGGATTCAGACATCCTTTCGTCTTGGGAGATGCAAGACGAGCCTGCATTCAAGTCACTGCAGGGATATCCGGCCTTATTTCGAGTCAGGGCATCGCGGTGTCCATTCCACTTGAGGCCGCAAACTCAGGGTTCCTCTCACATACCTAGAGCTGAGAGAAGCCTCCTCTTGAGGTGCTTGTGGTAAGGTGGTATTCCTCTGGAGTCGAAGCCAGGGACTAACCTCTCATCTCGAGTTGATTTTTGGTCCACGGAGCTCTTTCGTGTTGCTACAGTGACCTCAGGATCCCTCTAGCCTTGAAACAGTTTTCTTGGGGTTTCTCTGGATTGCCATCAAGGAAATCAAGGCTCCTTTCATGTCTGATGTGCAACACGGAATTGCTCTGCATGCGGTGCAGGGGAATGGGGCCTCATCTCACGGCGAGGGGGAAGTCTCATGGTTTTTCTCGAGTTGCAGCGGAAACCTGTGGTATATTCTCGAGTTACGACGGGGATGGCCCTTCCACCCACGTGTTTGTTCAGCGACGTCAGGACTCTTGCCTAGTTGCGAGGGACAACTCGAGATTCTCCCCGAGGCTTGGCAGGGAAATTGGGACGCCTCTCCAGCTGAGGCGGGAGACCAAGGGTCCCTTTCCACGTGCCACAGGAATCCTGGGACTCCTATCAAGTTTCATGAGGAGTCAGGCATCGTCTCCTTTGGAGGCACTGATCTTCACGTACCTCTGGAGTTTTCAAAGGATGTGAGGCCTCCGGTCGCGATGAGGTGGGAAACTAGGTCTTTCTCTGTGGTCTCCACAGGGGATTCAGACATCCTTTCATCTTGGGAGATGCAAGACGAGCCTGCATTCAAGTCACTGCAGGGATATCCGGCCTTATTTCGAGTCAGGGCATCGCGGTGTCCATTCCACTTGAGGCTGCAAACTCAGGGTCCCTCTCACATACCTAGAGCTGAGAGAAGCCTCCTCTTGAGGTGCTTGTGGTAAGGTGGTATTCCTCTGGAGTCGAAGCCAGGGACTAACCTCTCATCTCGACTTGATTTTTCGCCCACGAATCTCTTTCTTGTTGCTACAGTGACCTCAGGATGCCTCTAGCCTTGAAACAGTGTTCTTGGGGTTTCTCTGGAGTGCCATCAAGGAAATCAAGGCTCCTTTCATGTGTGATGTGCAACACGGAATTGCTCTGCACGCAGTGCAGGGGAATCGGGCCTCATCTCGCGGCGAGGGGTATGTCTCATGGTTTTTCTCGAGTTGCGGCGAGAACCTCGGGTATATTCTCGAGTTACGACGGGGATGGCCCTTCCACCAACGTCTTTGTTCAGCCATGTCAGGACTCCTGCCTAGTTGTGAGGGACAACTCGGGATTCTCCTCGAGGCTTGGCAGGGCCATTGGGACGCCTCTCCAGCTGAGGCAGGAGACCAAGGGTCCCTTTCCACGTGCCACAGGAATCCTGGAACTCCTATCAAGTTTCACGAAGAGTCAGGCATCGTCTCCTTTGGAGGCACTGATCTCGGCGTACCTCTGGAGTTTTCAAAGGATTTGAGGCCTCCGGTCGCGATGAGGTGGGGAACTAGGTCTTTCTCTGTGGTCCACACAGGGGATTCAGACATCCTTTCGTCTTGGGAGATGCAAGACGAGCCTGCATTCAAGTCACTGCAGGGATATCCGGCCTTATTTCGAGTCAGGGCATCGCGGTGTCCATTCCACTTGAGGCCGCAAACTCAGGGTCCCTCTCACATACCTAGAGCTGAGAGAAGCCTCCTCTTGAGGTGCTTGTGGTAAGGTGGTATTCCTCTGGAGTCGAAGCCAGGGACTAACCGCTCATCTCGAGTTGAATTTTGGTCCCCGGAGATCTTTCGTGTTGCTACAGTGACCTCAGGATCCCTCTAGCCTTGAAACAGTGTTCTTGGGGTTTCTCTGGAGTGCCATCAAGGAAATCAAGGCTCCTTTCATGTATGATGTGCATCACGGAATTGCTCTGCACGCAGTGGAGGAGAAGCGGGCCTCATCTCGCGGCGAGGGGGAAGTCTCATGGTTTTTCTCGAGTTGCGGAGGGAACCTTGGGTACATTCTCCAGTTACAACGGGGATGACACTTCCACCCACGTGTTTGTTCAGCGACGGCAGGACTCCTGCCTAGTTGCGAGGGACAACTCGGGATTCTCCTCGCGGCTTGGTTGGGCAATTGGGACGCCTCTCCAGCTGAGGCGGAAGACCAAGGGTCCCTTTCACGTGCCACAGGAATCCTGGGACTCTTATCAAATATATCGAGCAGTCAGGCATCGTCTCCTTTGGAGGAACTGATCTCCGCGTACCTCTGGAGTTTTCAAAGGATGTGAGGCCTCCGGTCGCGATGAGGTGGGGAACTAGGTCTTTCTCTGTGGTCTCCACAGGGGATTCAGACATCCTTTCGTCTTGGGAGATGCAAGACGAGCCTGCATTCAAGTCACTGCAGGGATATCCGGCCTTATTTGCAGTCAGGGCATCGCGGTGTCCATTCCACTTGAGGCCGCAAACTCAGGTTCCCTCTCACATACCTAGAGCTGAAAGAAGCCTCCTCTTGAGGTGCTTGTGGTAAGGTGGTATTCCTCTGGAGTCGAAGCCAGGGACTAACCTCTCATCTCGAGTTGATTTTTGGTCCATGGAGCTCTTTCGTGTTGCTACAGTGACCTCAGGATCCCTCTAGCCATGAAACAGTGTTCTTGGGGTTTCTCTGGAGTGCCATCAAGGAAATCAAGGCTCCTTTCATGTGTGATATGCAACACGGAATTGCTCTGCACGCAGTGCAGGGGAATCGGGCCTCATCTCGCGGCGAGGGTGAAGTCTCATGGTTTTCTTGAGTTGCGGCGGGAAACTGGGGTATATTCTCGAGTTACAACGCGGATGGCCCTTCCACCCACGTGTTTGTTCAGTGACGTCAGGACTTCTGGCTAGTTGCGAGGGACAACTCGGGATTCTCCTCGAGGCTTGGCAGGGCAATTGGGACGCCTCTCCAGCTGAGGCGGGAGACCAAGGGTCCCTTTCCACGTGCCACAGGAATCCTGGGACTCCTATCAAGTTTCACGAGGAGTCAGGCATCGTCTCTTTGGAGGCACTGATCTCCGCGTACCTCTGGAGTTGTCAAAGGATATGAGGCATCCGGTCGCGATGACGTGGAGACCTAGGTCTTTCTGTGTGGTCTCCACAGGGGATTCAGACATCCTTTCGTCTTGGGAGATGTAAGACGAGCCTGCATTCAAATCACTGCAGGGATATCCGGCCTTATTTCCAGTCAGGGCATCGCGGTGTCCATTTCACTTGAGGCCGCAAACTCAGGGTCCCTCTCACATACCTAGAGCTGAGAGAAGCCTCCTCTTGAGGTGCTTGTGGTAAGGTGGTATTCCTCTGGAGTTGAAGCCAGGGACTAACCGCTCATCTCGAGTTGATTCTTGGTCCACGGAGCTCTTTTGTGTTGCTACAGTGACCTCAGGATCCCTCTAGCCTTGAAACAGCGTTCTTGGGGTTTCTCTAGAGTGCCATCAAGGAAATCAAGGCTCCTTTCATCTGTGATGTGCAACACGGAATTGCTCTGCACGCAGTGCAGGGGAATCGGGCCTCATTTCGTGGCGAGGGGGAAGTCTCATGGTTTTTCTCGAGTTGCGGCGGGAACCTGGGGTATATTCTCGAGTTACGAAGGGGATGGCCCTTCCACCCACGTGTTTGTTCAGCCACGTCAGGACACCTACCTAGTTGCGAGGGAAAACTCGGGATTCTCCTCGAGGCTTGGCAGGGCAATTGGGACGCCTCTCCAGCTGAGGCGGGAGACCAAGAGTCCCTTTCCACGTGCCACAGGAATCCTGGGACTCCTATCAAGTTTCACGAGGAGTCAGGCATCGTCTCCTTTGGAGGCACTGATCTCCGCGTACCTCTGGAGTTTTCAAAGGATGTGAGGCCTCCGGTCGCGATGAGGTGGGGAACTAGGTCTTTTTCTGTGGTCTCCACAGGGGATTCAGACATCCTTTCGTCTTGGGAGATGCAAGACGAGCCTGCATTCAAGTCACTGCAGGGATATCCGGCCTTATTTCGAGTCAGGGCATCACGGTGTCCATTCCACTTGAGGCCACAAACTCAGGGTCCCTCTCATATACCTAGAGCTGAGAGAAGCCTCCTCTTGAGGTGCTTGTGGTAAGGTGGTATTCCTCTGGAGTCGAAGCCAGGGACTAACCTCTCATCTCGAGTTGATTCTGCATCCACGGAGCTCTTTCGTGTTGCTACAGTGACCTCAGGATCCCTCTAGCCTTGAAACAGTGTTCTTGCGGTTTGTCTGTATTGCCATCAAGGAAATCAAGGCTCCTTTCATGTCTGATGTGCAACACGGAATTGCTCTGCATGCGGTGCAGGGGAATGGGGCCTCATCTCACGGCGAGGGGGAAGTCTCATGGTTTTTCTCGAGTTGCGGCGGAAACCTGTGGTATATTCTCGAGTTACGACGGGGATGGCCCTTCCACCCACGTGTTTGTTCAGCGACGTCAGGACTCCTGCCTAGTTGAGAGGGACAACTCGGGATTCTCCTCGAGGCTTGGCAGGGCAATTGGGACGCCTCTCCAGCTGAGGTGGGAGACCAAGGGTCCCTTTCCACGTGCCACAGGAATCCTGGGACTCCTATCAAGTTTCATGAGGAGTCAGGCATCGTCTCCTTTGGAGGCACTGATCTTCACGTACCTCTGGAGTTTTGAAAGGATGTGAGGCCTCCGGTCGCGATGAGGTGGGAAACTAGGTCTTTCTCTGTGGTCTCCACAGGGGATTCAGACATCCTTTCATCTTGGGAGATGCAAGACGAGCCTGCATTCAAGTCACTGCAGGGATATCCGGCCTTATTTCGAGTCAGGGCATCGCGGTGTCCATTCCACTTGAGGCCGCAAACTCAGGGTCCCTCTCACATACCTAGAGCTGAGAGAAGCCTCCTCTTGAGGTGCTTGTGGTAAGGTGGTATTCCTCTGGAGTCGAAGCCAGGGACTAACCTCTCATCTCGACTTGATTTTTCGCCCACGAATCTCTTTCTTGTTGCTACAGTGACCTCAGGATGCCTCTAGCCTTGAAACAGTGTTCTTGGGGTTTCTTTGGAGTGCCATCAAGGAAATCAAGGCTCCTTTCATGTGTGATGTGCAACACGGAATTGCTCTGCACGCAGTGCAGGGGAATCGGGCCTCATCTCGCGGCGAGGGGTATGTCTCATGGTTTTTCTCGAGTTGCGGCGAGAACCTCGGGTATATTCTCGAGTTACGACGGGGATGGACCTTCCACCCACGTCTTTGTTCAGCCATGTCAGGACTCCTGCCTAGTTGTGAGGGACAACTCGGGATTCTCCTCGAGGCTTCGCAGGGCCATTGGGACGCCTCTCCAGCTGAGGCAGGAGACCAAGGGTCCCTTTCCACGTGCCACAGGAATCCTGGAACTCCTATCAAGTTTCACGAAGAGTCAGGCATCGTCTCCTTTGGAGGCACTGATCTCCGCGTACCTCTGGAGTTTTCAAAGGATGTGAGGCCTCCGGTCGCGATGAGGTGGGGAACTAGGTCTTTCTCTGTGGTCCACACAGGGGATTCAGACATCCTTTCGTCTTGGGAGATGCAAGACGAGCCTGCATTCAAGTCACTGCAGGGATATCCGGCCTTATTTCGAGTCAGGGCATCGCGGTGTCCATTCCACTTGAGGCCGCAAACTCAGGGTCCCTCTCACATACCTAGAGCTGAGAGAAGCCTCCTCTTGAGGTGCTTGTGGTAAGGTGGTATTCCTCTGGAGTCGAAGCCAGGGACTAACCGCTCATCTCGAGTTGAATTTTGGTCCCCGGAGCTCTTTCGTGTTGCTACAGTGACCTCAGGATCCCTCTAGCCTTGAAACAGTGTTCTTGGGGTTTCTCTGGAGTGCCATCAAGGAAATCAAGGCTCCTTTCATGTATGATGTGCATCACGGAATTGCTCTGCACGCAGTGGAGGAGAAGCGGGCCTCATCTCGCGGCGAGGGGGAAGTCTCATGGTTTTTCTCGAGTTGCGGAGGGAACCTTGGGTACATTCTCCAGTTACAACGGGGATGACACTTCCACCCACGTGTTTGTTCAGCGACGGCAGGACTCCTGCCTAGTTGCGAGGGACAACTCGGGATTCTCCTCGCGGCTTGGTTGGGCAATTGGGACGCCTCTCCAGCTGAGGCGGAAGACCAAGGGTCCCTTTCACGTGCCACAGGAATCCTGGGACTCTTATCAAATATATCGAGCAGTCAGGCATCGTCTCCTTTGGAGGAACTGATCTCCGCGTACCTCTGGAGTTTTCAAAGGATGTGAGGCCTCCGGTCGCGATGAGGTGGGGAACTAGGTCTTTCTCTGTGGTCTCCACAGGGGATTCAGACATCCTTTCGTCTTGGGAGATGCAAGACGAGCCTGCATTCAAGTCACTGCAGGGATATCCGGCCTTATTTGCAGTCAGGGCATCGCGGTGTCCATTCCACTTGAGGCCGCAAACTCAGGGTCCCTCTCACATACCTAGAGCTGAGAGAAGCCTCCTCTTGAGGTGCTTGTGGTAAGGTGGTATTCCTCTGGAGTCGAAGCCAGGGACTAACCTCTCATCTCGAGTTGATTTTTGGTCCATGGAGCTCTTTCGTGTTGCTACAGTGACCTCAGGATCCCTCTAGCCATGAAACAGTGTTCTTGGGGTTTCTCTGGAGTGCCATCAAGGAAATCAAGGCTCCTTTCATGTGTGATATGCAACACGGAATTGCTCTGCACGCAGTGCAGGGGAATCGGGCCTCATCTCGCGGCGAGGGTGAAGTCTCATGGTTTTCTTGAGTTGCGGCGGGAAACTGGGGTATATTCTCGAGTTACAACGCGGATGGCCCTTCCACCCACGTGTTTGTTCAGTGACGTCAGGACTTCTGGCTAGTTGCGAGGGACAACTCGGGATTCTCCTCGAGGCTTGGCAGGGCAATTGGGACGCCTCTCCAGCTGAGGCGGGAGACCAAGGGTCCCTTTCCACGTGCCACAGGAATCCTGGGACTCCTATCAAGTTTCACGAGGAGTCAGGCATCGTCTCTTTGGAGGCACTGATCTCCGCGTACCTCTGGAGTTGTCAAAGGATATGAGGCATCCGGTCGCGATGACGTGGAGACCTAGGTCTTTCTGTGTGGTCTCCACAGGGGATTCAGACATCCTTTCGTCTTGGGAGATGTAAGACGAGCCTGCATTCAAATCACTGCAGGGATATCCGGCCTTATTTCCAGTCAGGGCATCGCGGTGTCCATTTCACTTGAGGCCGCAAACTCAGGGTCCCTCTCACATACCTAGAGCTGAGAGAAGCCTCCTCTTGAGGTGCTTGTGGTAAGGTGGTATTCCTCTGGAGTTGAAGCCAGGGACTAACCGCTCATCTCGAGTTGATTCTTGGTCCACGGAGCTCTTTTGTGTTGCTACAGTGACCTCAGGATCCCTCTAGCCTTGAAACAGCGTTCTTGGGGTTTCTCTAGAGTGCCATCAAGGAAATCAAGGCTCCTTTCATCTGTGATGTGCAACACGGAATTGCTCTGCACGCAGTGCAGGGGAATCGGGCCTCATTTCGTGGCGAGGGGGAAGTCTCATGGTTTTTCTCGAGTTGCGGCGGGAACCTGGGGTATATTCTCGAGTTACGAAGGGGATGGCCCTTCCACCCACGTGTTTGTTCAGCCACGTCAGGACACCTACCTAGTTGCGAGGGAAAACTCGGGATTCTCCTCGAGGCTTGGCAGGGAAATTGGGACGCCTCTCCAGCTGAGGCGGGAGACCAAGGGTCCCTTTCCACGTGCCACAGGAATCCTGGGACTCCTATCAAGTTTCACGAGGAGTCAGGCATCGTCTCCTTTGGAGGCACTGATCTCCGCGTACCTCTGGAGTTTTCAAAGGATGTGAGGCCTCCGGTCGCGATGAGGTGGGGAACTAGGTCTTTTTCTGTGGTCTCCACAGGGGATTCAGACATCCTTTCGTCTTGGGAGATGCAAGACGAGCCTGCATTCAAGTCACTGCAGGGATATCCGGCCTTATTTCGAGTCAGGGCATCACGGTGTCCATTCCACTTGAGGCCACAAACTCAGGGTCCCTCTCATATACCTAGAGCTGAGAGAAGCCTCCTCTTGAGGTGCTTGTGGTAAGGTGGTATTCCTCTGGAGTCGAAGCCAGGGACTAACCTCTCATCTCGAGTTGATTCTGCATCCACGGAGCTCTTTCGTGTTGCTACAGTGACCTCAGGATCCCTCTAGCCTTGAAACAGTGTTCTTGCGGTTTGTCTGTATTGCCATCAAGGAAATCAAGGCTCCTTTCATGTCTGATGTGCAACACGGAATTGCTCTGCATGCGGTGCAGGGGAATGGGGCCTCATCTCACGGCGAGGGGGAAGTCTCATGGTTTTTCTCGAGTTGCGGCGGAAACCTGTGGTATATTCTCGAGTTACGACGGGGATGGCCCTTCCACCCACGTGTTTGTTCAGCGACGTCAGGACTCCTGCCTAGTTGAGAGGGACAACTCGGGATTCTCCTCGAGGCTTGGCAGGGCAATTGGGACGCCTCTCCAGCTGAGGCGGGAGACCAAGGGTCCCTTTCCACGTGCCACAGGAATCCTGGGACTCCTATCAAGTTTCATGAGGAGTCAGGCATCGTCTCCTTTGGAGGCACTGATCTTCACGTACCTCTGGAGTTTTGAAAGGATGTGAGGCCTCCGGTCGCGATGAGGTGGGAAACTAGGTCTTTCTCTGTGGTCTCCACAGGGGATTCAGACATCCTTTCATCTTGGGAGATGCAAGACGAGCCTGCATTCAAGTCACTGCAGGGATATCCGGCCTTATTTCGAGTCAGGGCATCGCGGTGTCCATTCCACTTGAGGCCGCAAACTCAGGGTCCCTCTCACATACCTAGAGCTGAGAGAAGCCTCCTCTTGAGGTGCTTGTGGTAAGGTGGTATTCCTCTGGAGTCGAAGCCAGGGACTAACCTCTCATCTCGACTTGATTTTTCGCCCACGAATCTCTTTCTTGTTGCTACAGTGACCTCAGGATGCCTCTAGCCTTGAAACAGTGTTCTTGGGGTTTCTTTGGAGTGCCATCAAGGAAATCAAGGCTCCTTTCATGTGTGATGTGCAACACGGAATTGCTCTGCACGCAGTGCAGGGGAATCGGGCCTCATCTCGCGGCGAGGGGTATGTCTCATGGTTTTTCTCGAGTTGCGGCGAGAACCTCGGGTATATTCTCGAGTTACGACGGGGATGGACCTTCCACCCACGTCTTTGTTCAGCCATGTCAGGACTCCTGCCTAGTTGTGAGGGACAACTCGGGATTCTCCTCGAGGCTTGGCAGGGCCATTGGGACGCCTCTCCAGCTGAGGCAGGAGACCAAGGGTCCCTTTCCACGTGCCACAGGAATCCTGGAACTCCTATCAAGTTTCACGAAGAGTCAGGCATCGTCTCCTTTGGAGGCACTGATCTCCGCGTACCTCTGGAGTTTTCAAAGGATGTGAGGCCTCCGGTCGCGATGAGGTGGGGAACTAGGTCTTTCTCTGTGGTCCACACAGGGGATTCAGACATCCTTTCGTCTTGGGAGATGCAAGACGAGCCTGCATTCAAGTCACTGCAGGGATATCCGGCCTTATTTCGAGTCAGGGCATCGCGGTGTCCATTCCACTTGAGGCCGCAAACTCAGGGTCCCTCTCACATACCTAGAGCTGAGAGAAGCCTCCTCTTGAGGTGCTTGTGGTAAGGTGGTATTCCTCTGGAGTCGAAGCCAGGGACTAACCGCTCATCTCGAGTTGAATTTTGGTCCCCGGAGCTCTTTCGTGTTGCTACAGTGACCTCAGGATCCCTCTAGCCTTGAAACAGTGTTCTTGGGGTTTCTCTGGAGTGCCATCAAGGAAATCAAGGCTCCTTTCATGTATGATGTGCAACACGGAATTGCTCTGCACGCAGTGGAGGAGAAGCGGGCCTCATCTCGCGGCGAGGGGGAAGTCTCATGGTTTTTCTCGAGTTGCGGAGGGAACCTTGGGTACATTCTCCAGTTACAACGGGGATGACACTTCCACCCACGTGTTTGTTCAGTGACGTCAGGACTTCTGGCTAGTTGCGAGGGACAACTCGGGATTCTCCTCGAGGCTTGGCAGGGCAATTGGGACGCCTCTCCAGCTGAGGCGGGAGACCAAGGGTCCCTTTACACGTGCAACAGGAATCCTGGGACTCCTATCAAGTTTCACGAGGAGTCAGGCATCGTCTCTTTGGAGGCACTGATCTCCGCGTACCTCTGGAGTTGTCAAAGGATATGAGGCATCCGGTCGCGATGACGTGGAGACCTAGGTCTTTCTGTGTGGTCTCCACAGGGGATTCAGACATCCTTTCGTCTTGGGAGATGTAAGACGAGCCTGCATTCAAGTCACTGCAGGGATATCCGGCCTTATTTCCAGTCAGGGCATCGCGGTGTCCATTTCACTTGAGGCCGCAAACTCAGGGTCCCTCTCACATACCTAGAGCTGAGAGAAGCCTCCTCTTGAGGTGCTTGTGGTAAGGTGGTATTCCTCTGGAGTTGAAGCCAGGGACTAACCGCTCATCTCGAGTTGATTCTTGGTCCACGGAGCTCTTTCATGTTGCTACAGTGACCTCAGGATCCCTCTAGCCTTGAAACAGCGTTCTTGGGGTTTCTCTGAAGTGCCATCAAGGAAATCAAGGCTCCTTTCATCTGTGATGTGCAACACGGAATTGCTCTGAACGCAGTGCAGGGGAATCGGGCCTCATTTCGTGGCGAGGGGGAAGTCTCATGGTTTTTCTCGAGTTGCGGCGGGAACCTGGGGTATATTCTCCAGTTAGGAAGGGGATGGCCCTTCCACCCACGTGTTTGTTCAGCCACGTCAGGACACCTACCTAGTTGCGAGGGACAACTCGGGATTCTCCTCGAGGCTTGGCAGGGAAATTGGGACGCCTCTCCAGCTGAGGCGGGAGACCAAGGGTCCCTTTCCACGTGCCACAGGAATCCTGGGACTCCTATCAAGTTTCACGAGGAGTCAGGCATCGTCTCCTTTGGAGGCACTGATCTCCGCGTACCTCTGGAGTTTTCAAAGGATGTGAGGCCTCCGGTCGCGATGAGGTGGGGAACTAGGTCTTTTTCTGTGGTCTCCACAGGGGATTCAGACATCCTTTCGTCTTGGGAGATGCAAGACGAGCCTGCATTCAAGTCACTGCAGGGATATCCGGCCTTATTTCGAGTCAGGGCATCGCGGTGTCCATTCCACTTGAGGCCACAAACTCAGGGTCCCTCTCACATACCTAGAGCTGAGAGAAGCCTCGTCTTGAGGTGCTTGTGGTAAGGTGGTATTCCTCTGGAGTCGAAGCCAGGGACTAACCTCTCATCTCGAGTTGATTCTGCATCCACGGAGCTCTTTCGTGTTGCTACAGTGACCTCAGGATCCCTCTAGCCTTGAAACAGTGTTCTTGCGGTTTCTCTGGATTGCCATCAAGGAAATCAAGGCTCCTTTCATGTCTGATGTGCAACACGGAATTGCTCTGCATGCGGTGCAGGGGAATGGGGCCTCATCTCACGGCGAGGGGAAAGTCTCATGGTTTTTCTCGAGTTGCGGCGGAATCCTGTGGTATATTCTCGAGTTACGACGGGGATGGCCCTTCCACCCACGTGTTTGTTCAGCGACGTCAGGACTCCTGCCTAGTTGAGAGGGACAACTCGGGATTCTCCTCGAGGCTTGGCAGGGCAATTGGGACGCCTCTCCAGCTGAGGCGGGAGACCTAGGGTCCCTTTCCACGTGCCACAGGAATCCTGGGACTCCTATCAAGTTTCATGAGGAGTCAGGCATCGTCTCCTTTGGAGGCACTGATCTTCACGTACCTCTGGAGTTTTCAAAGGATGTGAGGCCTCCGGTCGCGATGAGGTGGGAAACTAGGTCTTTCTCTGTGGTCTCCACAGGGGATTCAGACATCCTTTCATCTTGGGAGATGCAAGACGAGCCTGCATTCAAGTCACTGCAGGGATATCCGGCCTTATTTCGAGTCAGGGCATCGCGGTGTCCATTCCACTTGAGGCCGCAAACTCAGGGTCCCTCTCACATACCTAGAGCTGAGAGAAGCCTCCTCTTGAGGTGCTTGTGGTTAGGTGGTATCCCTCTGGAGTCGACGCCAGGGACTAACCTCTCATCTCGAGTTGATTTTTGGCCCACGGAGCTCTTTCGTGTGGCTACAGTCACCTCAGGATCCCTCTAGCCTTGAAACAGTGTGCTTGTGGTTTCTCTGGAGCGCCATCAAGGAAATCAAGGCTCCTTTCATGTTTGATGTGCAACACGGAATTGCTCTGCACGCAGTGCAGGGGAATCGGGCCTCATCTCGCGGCGAGGGGGAAGTCTCATGGTTTTTCTTGAGTTGCGGCGGGAACCTGGGGTATATTCTCGAGTTACGACGGGGATGGCCCTTCCACACACGTGTTTCTTCAGGGACGTCAGGACTCCTGCCTAGTTGCGAGGGACAACTCGGGATTCTCCTCGAGGCTTGGCAGGGCAATTGGGACGCCTCTCCAGCTGAGGCGGGAGACCAAGGGTCCCTTTCCACGTGCCACAGGAATCCTGGGACTCCTATCAAGTTTCACGAGGAGTCAGGCATCGTCTCCTTTGGAGGCACTGATCTCCGTGTACCTCTGAAGTTTTCAAAGGATGTGAGGCCTCCGGTCGCCATGAGGTGGGGAACTAGGTCTTTCTCTGTGGTCTCCACAGGGGATTCAGACATCCTTTCATCTTCGCAGATGCAAGACGAGCCTGCATTCAAGTCACTGCAGGGATATCCGGCCTTATTTCGAGTCAGGGCATCGCAGTGTCCATTCCACTTGAGGCCGCAAACTCAGGGTCCCTCTCACATACCTAGAGCAGAGAGAAGCCTCCTCTTGAGGTGCTTGTGGTAAGGTGGTATTACTCTGGAGTCGAAGACAGGGACTAACCTCTCATCTCGAGTTGATTTTTGGTCCACGGAGCTCTTTCGTGTGGCTACAGTGACCTCAGGAACCCTCTAGCCTTGAAACAGTGTTCTTGGGGTTTCTCTGGAGTGCCATCAAGGAAATCAAGGCTCCTTTCATGTGTGATGTGCAACACGGAATTGCTCTGCACGCAGTGTAGGGTATCGGGCCTTATTTTGCGGCGAGGGGGAAGTCTCATGGTTTTTCTCGAGTTCCGATGGGAACCTGGGGTATATTCTCGAGTTACGACCGGGATTGCCCTTCCACACAAATGTTTGTTCAGCGACGTCAGGACTCCTGCCTAGTTGCGAGGGACAACTCGGGATTCTCCTCGAGGCTTGACAGGGCAATTTGGACGCCTATCCAGCTGAGGCGGGAGACCAAGGGTCCCTTTCCACGTGCCACAGGAATCCTGGGTCTTCTATCAAGGTTCACGAGGAGTCAGGCATCGTCTCCTTTGGAGACACTGATCTCCACGTACCTCTGGAGTTTTCAAAGGATATGAGGCCTCCGGTCGCGATGAGGTGGGGAACTAGGTCTTTTTCTGTGGTCTCCACTGGGGATTCAAACATCCTTTCGTCTTGGGAAATGCAAGACGAGCCTGCATTCAAGTCACTGCAGGGATATCCGGCCTTATTTCGAGTCAGGGAATCGCCGTGTCCATTCCACTTGAGGCCGCAAACTCAGGGTCCCTCTCACATACCTAGAGCTGAGAGAAGCCTCCTCTTGAGTTGCTTGTGGTAAGGTGGTGTTCCTCTGGAGTCGAAGCCAGGGACTAACCTCTCATCTCGAGTTGATTTTTGGTCCACGGAGCTCTTTCGTTTTGCTACAGTGACCTCAGGATCCCTCTAGCCTTGAAACAGTGTTCTTGGGGTTTCTCTGGAGTGCCATCAAGGAAATCAAGGCTCCTTTCATGTGTGATGAGCAACACGGAATTTCTCTGCCCACAGTGTAGGGGAATCGGGCCTCATCTCGCGGCGAGGGGGAAGTTTCATGGTTTATCTCGAGTTGCGGCGGAACCTGGGCTATATTATCGAGTTACGATGGGGATGGCCCATCCACCCACGTGTTTGTTCAGCGACGTCAGGACTCCTTCCTAGTTGCGAGGGACAACTCGGGATTCTCCTCCAGGCTTGGCAGGGCAATTGGGACGCCTCTGCAGCTGAGGCGGGAGATGAAGAGTCCCTTTCCACGTGCCACAGGAATCCTGGGACTCCTATCAAGTTTCACGAGGAGTCAGGCATCGTCTCCTTTGGAGGCACTGATCTCCGCGTACCTCTGGAATTTTCAAAGGATGTGAGGCCTCCGGTCGCGATGAGGTGGGGAACTAGGTCTTTCTCTTTGGTTTCCACAGGGGATTCAGACATCCTTTCATCTTGGGAGATGCAAGACAAGCCTGCATTCAAGTCACTGCAGGGATATCCGGCCTTATATCCAGTCAGGGCATCGCGGTGTCCATTCCACTTGAGGCTGCAAACTCAGGGTCCCTCTCACATACCTAGAGCTGAGAGAAGCCTCCTCTTGAGGTGCTTGTGGTAACGTGGTATTCCTCTGGAGTCGAAGCCAGGGACTAACCCCTCATCTCGAGTTGATTTTTGGTCCACGGAGCTCTTTCGTGTTGCTACAGTGACCTCAGGATCCCTCTAGCCTTGAAACAGTGTTCTTGGGGTTTCTCTGGAGTGCCATCAAGGAAATCAAGGCTGCTTTCATGTGTGATGTGCAACACGGAATTTTTCTGCCCGCAGTGTAGGGGAATCGGGCCTCATCTTGCGGCGAGGGGGAAGTTTCATGGTTTATCTCGAGTTGCGGCGGGAACCTGCGGTATATTCACGAGTTACGATGGGAATGGCCCATCCACCCACGTGATTGTTCAGCGACGTCAAGACTCCTGCCTAGTTGCGAGGGACAACTCGGGATTCTCCTCGAGGCTTGGCAGGGCAATTGGGACGCCTCTCCAGCTGAGGCGGGAGACCAAGGGTCCCTTTCCACGTGCCACAGGAATCCTGGGACTCCTATCAAGTTTCCCGAGGAGTCAGGCATCGTCTCCTTTGGAGGCACTGATCTCCGCGTACCTCTGGAGTTTTCAAAGGATGTGAGGCCTCCGGTCGCGATGAGGTGGGGAACTAGGTCTTTCTCTTTGATCTCCACAGAGGATTCAGACATCCTTTCGTCTTGGGAGATGCAAGACGAGTCTGCATTCAAGTCACTGCAGGAATATCAGGCCTTATTTCGAGTCAGGGCATCACAGTGTCCATTCCACTTGAGGCCGCAAACTCAGGGTCCCTGTCACATACCAAGAGCTGAGAGAAGCCTCCTCTTGAGGTGCTTGTGGTAAGGTGGTATTCCTCTGGAGTCGAAGTCAGGGACTAACCTCTCATCTCGAGTTGATTTTTGGTCCACGGAGCTCTTTCGTGTTGCTACAGTGACCTCAGGTTCCCTCTAGCCTTGAAACAGTGTTCTTGGGGTTTCTCTGGAGTGCCATCAAGGAAATCAAGGCTCCTTTCATGTGTGATGTGCAACACGGAATTGCTCTGCACGCAGTGCAGGATATCGGGCCTCATTTTGCGGCGAGGGGGAAGTCTCATGGTTTTTCTCGAGTTGCGGCGGGAACCTGGGGTATATTCTCGAGTTGTGACGGGGATGGCCCTTCCACCCACGTGTTTGTTCAGCGACGTCAGGACTCCTGCCTAGTTGCGAGGGACAACTCGGGATTCTCCTCGAGGCTTGGCAGGGCAATTAGGACGCCTCTCCAGCTGAGGCGGGAGACCAAGGGTCCCTTTCCATGTGCCACAGGAATCCTGGGACTCCTATCAAGTTTCACGAGGAGTCAGGCATCGTCTCCTTTGGAGGCACTGATCTCCGCGTACCTCTGGAGTTTTCAAAGGATGTGAGGCCTCCGGTCGCGATGAGGTGGGGAACTAGGTCTTTCTCTGTGGTCTCCACAGGGGATTCAGACATCCTTTCGTCTTGGGAGATGCAAGACGAGCCTGCATTCAAGTCACTGCAGGGATATCCGGCCTTATTTCGAGCCAGGGCATTGCGGTGTCCATTTCACTTGAGGCCGCAAACTCAGGGTCCCTCTCACATACCTAGAGCTGAGAGAAGCCTCCTCTTGAGGTGCTTGTGGTAAGGTGGTATTCCTCTGGAGTCGAAGCCAGGGACTAAACTCTCATCTCGAGTTGATTTTTGATCCACGGAGCTCATTCGTGTGGCTACAGTGACCTCAGGATCCCTCTAGCCTTGAAACAGTGTTCTTGGGGTTTCTCTGGAGTGCCATCAAGGAAATCAAGTCTCTTTTCATGTGTGATGTGCAACACGGAATTGCTCTGCACGCAGTACAGGGAAATCGGGCCTCATCTGGCGGCGAGGGGGAAGTCTCATGGTTTTTCTCGAGTTGCGGCGGGAACCTGGGGTATATTCTCGAGTTACAACGGGGATGGCCTTTACACACGCGTGTTTGTTCAACGACGTCAGGACTCCTGCCTAGTTGCGAGGGACAACACGGGATTCTCCTCGAGGCTTGGTAGGGCAATTGCGACGCCTCTCCAGCTGAGGCGGTAGACCAAGTGTCCCTTTCCACGTGCCACAGGAATCCTCGGACTCCTATCAAGTTTCACGAGGAGTCAGCATTGTCTCCTTTGGAGGCACTGATCTCCACGTACCTTTGGAGTTTTCAAAGGATGTGAGGCCTCCGGTCGCGATGAGGTGGGGAACTAGGTCTTTCTCTGTGGTCTCCACAGGGGATTCAGACATCCTTTCATCTTGCGAGATGCAAGACGAGCCTGCATTCAAGTCACTGCAGGGATATCCGGCCTTATTTCGAGCCAGGGCATCGCGGTGTCCATTCCACTTGAGGCCGCAAACTCAGGGTCCCTCTCACATACCTAGAGCTGAGAGAAGCCTCCTCTTGAGGTGCTTGTGGTAAGGTGGTATTCCTCTGGAGTCGAAGCCAGGGACTAACCTCTCATCTCGAGTTGATTTCTGGTCCACGGAGCTCTTTCATGTGGCTACAGTGACCTCAGGATCCCTCTAGCCTTGAAACAGTGTTCTTGGGGTTTCTCTGGAGTGCCATCAAGGAAATCAAGGCTCCTTTCATGTGTGATGTGCAACACGGAATTGCTCTGCACTCAGTGAAGGATATCAGGCCTCATTTTGCAGCGAGGGGGAAGTCTCATGGTTTTTCTCGAGTTGCGGTGGGAACCTGGGGTATATTCTCGAGTTATGACGGGGAAGGCCCTTACACCCACGTGTTTGTTCAGCCACGTCAGGACTCCTGCCTAGTTGCGAGGGACAACTCGGGATTCTCCTCGAGGCTGGGCTGGGCAATTGGAACGCCTCTCCATCTGTGGCGGTAGACCAAGTGTCCCTTTCCACGTGCGACAGGAATCCTCGGACTCCTATCAAGTTTCACGAGGAGTCAGTCATCGTCCCCTTTGGAGGCACTGATCTCCACGTACCTCTGGAGTTTTCAAAGGATATGAGGCCTCCGGTCGTGATGAGGTGGGGAACTAGGTCTTTTTCTGTGGTCTACACAGGGGATTCAGACATCCTTTTGTCTTGGGAGATGCAAGACGAGCCTGCATTCAAGTCACTGCAGGGATATCCGGCCTTATTTCGAGTCAGGGCATCGCGGTGTCTATTCCACTTGAGGCCGCAAACTCAGGGTCCCTCTCACATACCTAGAGCTGAGAGAAGCCTCCTCTTGAGGTGCTTGTGGTAAGGTGGTATTCCTGTGGAGTCGAAGCCAGGGACTAACCTCTCATCTCGAGTTGATTTTTGGTCCACGGAGCTCTTTCGTGTTGCTACAATGACCTCAGGATCCCTCTAGCCTTGAAACAGTGTTCTTGGGGTGCCATGAAGGAAATCAAGGCTCCTTTCATGTGTGATGTGCAACACAGAATTGCTCTGTACGCAGTGCAGGGGAATCGAGCCTCATCTCGTGGCGAGGGCGAAGTCTCATGGTTTTTCTCGAGTTGCGGCGGGAACCTGGGGTATATTCCCGAGTTACGACGGGGATGGCCCTTCCACCCACGTGTTTGTTCAGCGACGTCAGGACTCCTGCCTAGTTGCGAGGGACAACTCGGGATTCTCCTCGAGGCTTGGTAGGGCAATTGGGACGCCTCTCCAGCTGAGGCGGGAGACCAAGGGTCCCTTTCCACGTGCCACAGGAATCCTGGGACTCCTATCAAGTTTCACGAGAAGTCAGGCATCGTCTCCTTTGGAGGCACTGATCTCCGCGTACCTCTGGAGTTTTCAAAGGATGTGAGGCCTCCGGTCGCGATGAGGTGGGGAACTAGGTCTTTCTCTGTGGTCTCCACAGGGGATTCAGTCATCCTTTCGTCTTGGGAGATGCAAGACGAGCCTGCATTCAAGTCACTACAGGGATATCCGGCCTTATTTCGAGTCAGGGCATCGCGGTGTCCATTCCACTTGAGGCCGCAAACTCAGGGTCCCTCTCACATACCTAGAGCTGAGAGAAGCCTCCTCTTGAGGTGCTTAAGGTAAAGTGGTATTCCTCTAGAGTCGAAGCCAGGGACTAACCTCTCATCTCGTGTTGATTTTTGGTGCACGGAGCTCTTTCGTGTTGCTACAGTGACCTCAGGATCCCTCTAGCCTTGAAACAGTGTTCTTGGGGTTTCTCTGGAGTGCCATAAAGGAAATCAAGCCTCATTTCATGTGTGATGTGCAACACGGAATAGCTCTGCACGCAGTGCTGGGGAATCGGGCCTCATCTCCCGGCGAGGGGAAAGTCTCATGGTTTTTTTCGAGTTGCGGCGGGAACCTGGGGTATATTTTCGAGTTACGACGGAGATGGCCCTTCCACCCACGTGTTTGTTCAGCGATGTCAGGACTCCTGCCTAGTTGCGAGGGACAACTCGGGATTCTCCTCGAGGCTTGGCAGGGCAATTGGGACGCCTCTCCAGCTGAGGCGGGAGACCAAGGGTCCCTTTCCACGTGCCACAGGAATCCTGGGACTCCTATCAAATTTCACGAGGAGTCAGGCATCGTCTCCTTTGGAGGCACTGATCTCCGTGTACCTCTGGAGTTTTCAAAGGATATAAGGAATCCGGTCGCGATGAGGTGGGGAACTAGGTCTTTCTCTGTGGTCTCCACAGGGGATTCAGACATCCTTTCATCTTGGGAGATGCAAGACGAGCCTGCATTCAAGTCACTGCAGGGATATCTGGCCTTATTTCGAGTCAGGGCATCGCGGTGTCCATTCCACTTGAGGCCGCAAACTCAGGGCCCCTCTCACATACCTAGAGCTGAGAGAAGCCTCCTCTTGAGGTGCTTGTGGTAAGGTGGTATTCCTCTGGAGTCGAAGTCAGGGACTAACCTCTCATCTCAAGTTGATTTTTGGGCCACGGAGCTCTTTCGTGTTGCTACAGTGACCTCAGGATCCCTCTAGCCTTGAAACAGTGTTCTTGGGGTTTCTCTGGAGTGCCACCAAGGAAATCAAGGCTCCTTTCATGTGTGATGTGCAACACGGAATTGCTCTGCACGCAGTGCAGGGGAATCGGGCCTCATCTCACGGTGAGGGGGAAGTCTCATGGTTTTTCTCGAGTTGCGGTGGGAACCTAGGGTATATTCTCGAGTTACGACGGGGATGGCCCTTCCACACACGTGTTTCTTCAGCGACGTCAGGACTCCTGCCTAGTTGCGAGGGACAACTCGGGATTCTCCTCGAGGCTTGGCAGGGCAATTGGGACGCCTCTCCAGCTGAGGCGGGACACCAAGGGTCCCTTTCCATGTGCCACAGGAATCCTGGGACTCCTATCAAGTTTCACGAGGAGTCAGGCATCGTCTCCTTTGGAGGCACTGATCTCCGTGTACCTCTGGAGTTTTTAAAGGATATAAGGAATCCGGTCGCGATGAGGTGGGGAACTAGGTCTTTCTCTGTGGTCTCCACAGGGGATTCAGACATCCTTTCGTCTTGGGGGATGCAAGCCGAGCCTGCATTCAAGTCACTGCAGGGATATCCGGCCTTATTTCGAGTCAGGGCATTGCGGTGTCCATTCCACTTGAGGCCGCAAACTCAGGGTCCCTCTCACATACCTAGAGCTGAGAGAAGCCTCCTCTTGAGGTGCTTGTGGTAAGGTGGTATTCCTCTGGAGTCGAAGCCAGGGACTAACCTCTCATCTCGAGTTGATTTTTGGTCCACGGAGCTCTTTCGTGTTGCTACAGTGACCTCAGGATCCCTCTAGCCTTGAAGCAGTGTTCTTGGGGTTTCTCTGGAGTGCCATCAAGGAAATCAAGGCTCCTTTCATGTGTGATGTGCAACACGGAATTGCTCTGCACGCAGTGCAGGGGAATCGGGCCTCATCTCCCGGCGAGGGGGAAGTCTCATGGTTTTTCTCGAGTTGCGGAGGGAACCTGGCGTATATTCTCGAGTTACGACGGGGATGGCCCTTCCACACACGTGTTTGTTCAGCGACGTCAGGACTCCTGCCTAGTTGCGAGGGAAAACTCGGGATTCTCCTCGAGGCTTGGCAGGGCAATTGGGACGCCTCTCCAGCTGAGGCGGGAGACCAAGGGTCCCTTTCCATGTGCCACAGGAATCCTGGGACTCCTATCAAGTTTCACGAAGAGTCAGGCATCATCTCCATTGGAGGCACTGATCTCCGCGTACCTCTGGAGTTTTCAAGGGATGTGAGGCCTCCGGTCACGATGAGGTGGGGAACTACGTCTTTCTCTGTGGTCTCCACAGGGGATTCAGACATCCTTTCGTCTTGGGAGATGCAAGACGAGCCTGCATTCAAGTCACTGCAGGGATATCCGGCCTTATTTCGAGTCAGGGCATCGCGGTGTCCATTCCACGTGAGGCCGCAAACTCAGGGTCCCTCTCACATACCAAGAGCTGAGAGAAGCCTCCTCTTGAGGTGCTTGTGGTAAGGTGGTATTCCTCTGGAGTCGAAGCCAGGGACTAACCTCTCATCTCGAGTTGATTTTTGGTCCACGGAGCTCTTTCGTGTTGCTACAATGACCTCAGGATCCCTCTAGCCTTGAAACAGTGTTCTTGGGGTTTCCCTGGAGTGCCATCAAGGAAATCAAGGCTCCTTTCATGTGTGATGTGCAACACGGAATTGCTCTGCACGCAGTGCAGGGTAATCGGGCCTCATATCGCGGCGAGGGGGAAGTCTCATGGTTTTTCTCGAGTTGCGGCGGGAACCTGGGGTACATTCTCGAGTTACGACGGGGATGGCCCTTCCACACACGTGTTTCTTCAGCGACGTCAGGACTCCTGCCTAGTTGTGAGGGACAACTCGGGATTCTCCTCGAGGCTTGGCAGGGCAATTGGGTCGCCTCTCCAGCTGAGGCGGGAGACCAAGGGTCCCTTTCCATGTGCCACAGGAATCCTGGGACTCCTATCAAGTTTCACGAGGAGTCAGGCATCGTCTTCTTTGGAGGCAATGATCTCCAGGTACCTCTGGAGTTTTCAAAGGATGTGAGGCCTCCGGTCGTGATGAGGTGGGGAACTAGGTCTTTCTCTGTGTTCTCCACAGGGGATTCAGACATCCTTTCGTCTTGGGAGATGCAAGATGAGCCTGCATTCAAGTCACTGCAGGGATATCCGGCCTTATTTCGAGTCAGGGCATCGCGGTGTCCATTCCACTTGAGGCCGCAAACTCAGGGCCCCTCTCACATACCTAGAGCTGAGAGAAGCCTCCTCTTGAGGTGCTTGTGGTAAGGTGGTATTCCTCTGGAGTCGAAGTCAGGGACTAACCTCACATCTCAAGTTGATTTTTGGGCCACGGAGCTCTTTCGTGTTGCTACAGTGACCTCAGGATCCCTCTAGCCTTGAAACAGTGTTCTTGGGGTTTCTCTGGAGTGCCACCAAGGAAATCAAGGCTCCTTTCATGTGTGATGTGCAACACGGAATTGCTCTGCACGCAGTGCAGGGGAATCGGGCCTCATCTCACGGTGAGGGGGAAGTCTCATGGTGTTTCTCGAGTTGCGGTGGGAACCTAGGGTATATTCTCGAGTTACGACGGGGATGGCCCTTCCACACACGTGTTTCTTCAGCGACGTCAGGACTCCTGCCTAGTTGCGAGGGACAACTCGGGATTCTCCTCGAGGCTTGGCAGGGCAATTGGGACGCCTCTCCAGCTGAGGCGGGACACCAAGGGTCCCTTTCCATGTGCCACAGGAATCCTGGGACTCCTATCAAGTTTCACGAGGAGTCAGGCATCGTCTCCTTTGGAGGCACTGATCTCCGTGTACCTCTGGAGTTTTCAAAGGATATAAGGAATCCGGTCGCGATGAGGTGGGGAACTAGGTCTTTCTCTGTGGTCTCCACAGGGGATTCAGACATCCTTTCGTCTTGGGGGATGCAAGCCGAGCCTGCATTCAAGTCACTGCAGGGATATCCGGCCTTATTTTGAGTCAGGGCATCGCGGTGTCCATTCCACTTGAGGCCGCAAACTCAGGGTCCCTCTCACATACCTAGAGCTGAAAGAAGCCTCCTCTTGAGGTGCTTGTGGTAAGGTGGTATTCCTCTGGAGTCGAAGCCAGGGACTAACCTCTCATCTCGAGTTGATTTTTGGTCCATGGAGCCCTTTCATGTTGCTACAGTGACCTCAGGATCCCTCTAGCCTTGAAACAGTGTTCTTGGGGTTTCTCTGGAGTGCCACCAAGGAAATCAAGGCTCCTTTCATGTGTGATGTGCAACACGGAATTGCTCTGCACGCAGTGCAGGGGAATCGGACCTCATCTCGCGGCGAGGGGGAAGTCTCCTGGTTTTTCTCGAGTTGCGACGGGAACCTGGGGTATATTCTCGAGTTGCGACGGGGATGGCCCTTCCACACACGTGTTTGTTCAGCGACGTCAGGACGCCTGCCTAGTTGCGAGGGAAAACTCGGGATTCTCCTCAAGGCTTGGCAGGGCAATTGGGACGCCTCTCCAGCTGAGGCGGGAGACCAAGGGTCCCTTTCCATGTGCCACAGGAATCCTGGGACTCCTATCAAGTTTCACGAAGAGTCAGGCATCATCTCCATTGGAGGCACTGATCTCCGCGTACCTCTGGAGTTTTCAAAGGATGTGAGGCCTCCGGTCGCGATGAGGTGGGGAACTACGTCTTTCTCTGTGGTCTCCACAGTGGATTCAGACATCCTTTCGTCTTGGGAGATGCAAGACGAGCCTGCATTCAAGTCACTGCAGGGATATCCGGCCTTATTTCGAGTCAGGGCATCGCGGTGTCCATTCCACGTGAGGCCGCAAACTCAGGGTCCCTCTCACATACCAAGAGCTGAGAGAAGCCTCCTCTTGAGGTGCTTGTGGTAAGGTGGTATTCCTATGGAGTCGAAGCCAGGGACTAACCTCTCATCTCGAGTTGATTTTTGGTCCACGGAGCTCTTTCGTGTTGCTACAATGACCTCAGGATCCCTCTAGCCTTGAAACAGTGTTCTTGGGGTTTCTCTGGAGTGCCATCAAGGAAATCAAGGCTCCTTTCATGTGTGATGTGCAACACGGAATTGCTCTGCACGCAGTGCAGGGGAATCGGGCCTCATCTCGCGGCGAGGGGGAAGTCTCATGGTTTTTCTCGAGTTGCAGCGGGAACCTGGGGTATATTCTCGAGTTACGACGGGGATGGCCCTTCCACCCAAGTGTTTGTTCAGCGACGTCAGGACTCCTGCCTAGTTGCGAGGGACAACTCGGGATTCTCCTCGAGGCTTGGCAGGGCAATTGGGACGCCTCTCCAGCTGAGGCGGGAGACTAAGTGTCCCTTTCTACGTGCCACAGCAATCCTGGGACTCCTATCAAGTTTCACGAGGAGTCAGGCATCGTCTCCTTTGGAGGCAGTGATCTCCGCGTACCTCTGGAGTTTTCAAAGGATATAAGGAATCCGGTCGCGATGAGGTGGGGAACTAGGTCTTTCTCTGTGGTCTCCACTGGGGATTCAGACATCCTTTCGTCTTGGGAAATGCAAGACGAGCCTGCATTCAAGTCACTGCAGGGATATCCGGCCTTATTTCGAGTCAGGGCATCGCGGTGTCCATTCCACTTGAGGCCGCAAACTCAGGGCCCCTCTCACATACCTAGAGCTGAGAGAAGCCTCATCTTGAGGTGCTTGTGGTAAGGTGGTATTCCTCTGGAGAAGAAGCCAGGGACTAACCTCTCATCTCGAGTTGATTTTTGGTCCACGGAGCTCTTTCCTGTTGCTACAGTGACCTCAGGATCCCTCTAGCCTTGAAACAGTGTTCTTGGGTTTTCTCTGGAGTGCCACCAAGGAAATAAAGGCTCCTTTCATGTGTGATGTGCAACACGGAATTGCTCTGCACGCAGTGCAGGGGAATCGGGCCTCATCTCGCGGCGAGGGGGAAGTCTCATGGTTTTTCTCGAGTTGCGGCGGGAACCTGGGGTATATTCTCGAGTTACGACGGAGATGGCCCTTCCACCCACGTGTTTCTTCAGCGACGTCAGGACTCCTGCCTA
This sequence comes from Cervus elaphus, assembly GCF_910594005.1. NCBI lineage: Eukaryota > Metazoa > Chordata > Mammalia > Artiodactyla > Cervidae > Cervus > Cervus elaphus. The sequence continues at coordinate 1,900,836 of NC_057838.1, forward strand.
GTTGCGAGGGACAACTCGGGATTCTCCTCGAGGCTTGGCAGGGCAATTGGAACGCCTCTCCAGCTGAGGCGGGAGACCAAGGGTCCCTTTCCATATGCCACAGAAATCCTGGGACTCCTATCAAGTTTCACGAGGAGTCAGGCATCGTCTCCTTTGGAGGCACTGATCTCCGTGTACCTCTGGAGTTTTCAAATGATGTGAGGCCTCCGGTCGCGATGAGGTGGGGAACTAGGTCTTTCTCTGTGGTCTCCACAGGGGATTCAGACATCCTTCCGTCTTGGGAGATGCAAGACGAGCCTGCATTCAAGTCACTGCAGGGATATCCGGCCTTATTTCGAGTCAGGGCATCGCGGTGTCCATTCCACTTGAGGCCGCAAACTCAGGGTCCCTCTCACATACCTAGAGCTGAGAGAAGCCTCCTCTTGAGATGCTTGTGGTAAGGTGGTATTCCTCTGGAGTCGAAGCCAGGGACTAACCTCTCATCTTGAGTTGATTTTTGGTCCACGAAGCTCTTTCCTGTTGCTACAGTGACCTCAGGATCCCTCTAGCCTTGAAACAGTGTTCTTGGGGTTTCTCTGGAGTGCCATCAAGGAAATCAAGGCTCCTTTCATGTGTGATGTGCAACACGGAATTGCTCTGCACGCAGTGCAGGGGAATCGGGCCTCATCTCGTGGCGAGGGGGAAGTCTCATGGTTTTTCTCGAGTTGCGGCGGGAACCTGGGTTATATTCTCGAGTTACGACGGGGATGGCCCTTCCACCCACGTGTTTCTTCAGCGACGTCAGGACTCCTGCCTAGTTGTGAGGGACAACTCGGGATTCTCCTCGAGGCTTGGCAGGGCAATTGGGGCGCCTCTCCAGCTGAGGCCGGAGACCAAGGATCCCTATCCACGTGCACAGGAATCCTGGGACTCCTATCAAGTTTCACGAGAAGTCAGGCATCGTCTCCTTTGGAGGCACTGATCTCCGTGTACCTCTGGAGTTTTCAAAGGATATAAGGAATCTGGTCGCGATGAGGTGGGGAACTAGGTCTTTCTCTGTGGTCTCCACAGGGGATTCAGACATCCTTTCATCATGGGAGATGAAAGACGAGCCTGCATTCAAGTCACTGCAGGGATATCCGGCCTTATTTCGAGTCAGGGCATCGCGGTGTCCATTCCACTTGAAGCCGCAAACTCAGGGCCCCTCTCACATACCTAGAGCTGAGAGAAGCCTCCTCTTGAGGTGCTTGTGGTAAGGTGGTATTCCTCTGGAGTCGAAGCCAGGGACTAACCTCTCATCTCGAGTTGATTTTTGGTCCACGGAGCTCTTTCGTGTTGCTACAGTGACCTCAGGATCCTTCTAGCCTTGAAACAGTGTTCTTGGGGTTTCTCTGGAGTGCCACCAAGGAAATCAAGGCTCCTTTCATGTGTGATGTGCAACACGGAATTGCTCTGCACGCAGTGCAGGGGAATCGGGCCTCATCTCGCGGCGAGGGGGAAGTCTCATGGTTTTTCTCGAGTTGCGGCGGGAACCTGGGGTATATTCTCGAGTTACGACGGGAATGGCCCTTCCACACACGTGTTTCTTCAGCGACGACAGGACTCCTGCCTAGTTGCGAGGGACAACTCGGGATTCTCCTCGAGGCTTGGCAGGGCAATTGGGACGCCTCTCCAGCTGAGGCGGGAGACCAAGGGTCCCTTTCCATGTGACACAGGAATCCTGGGACTCCTATCAAGTTTCACGAGGAGTCAGGCATCGTCTCCTTTGCAGGCACTGATCTCCGCGTACCTCTGGAGTTTTCAAAGGATGTGAGGCCTCCGGTCGCGATGAGGTGGGGAACTAGGTCTTTCTCTGTGGTCTCCACAGGGGATTCAGACATCCTTTCGTCTTGGGAGATGCAAGACGAGCCTGCATTCAAGTCACTGCAGGGATATCCGGCCTTATTTTGAGCCAGGGCATCGCGGTGTCCATTCCACTTGAGGCCGCAAACTCAGGGTCCCTCTCACATACCTAGAGCTGAGAGAAGCCTCCTCTTGAGGTGCTTGTGGTAAGGTGGTATTCCTCTGGAGTCGAAGCCAGGGACTAACCTCTCATCTCGAGTTGATTTTTGGTCCACGGAGCTCTTTCGTGTTGCTACAATGACCTCAGGATCCCTCTAGCCTTGAAACAGTGTTCTTGGGGTTTCTCTGGAGTGCCATCAAGGAAATCAAGGCTCCTTCCATGTGTGATGTGCAACACGGAATTGCTCTGCACACAGTGCAGGGGAATCAGGCCTAATCTCGCCGCGAGGGGGAAGTCTCATGGTTTTTCTCGAGTTGCGGCGGGAACCTGGGGTATATTCTCGAGTTACGACAGGGATGGCTCTTCCACACACGTGTTTGTTCAGCGACGGCAGGACTCCTGCCTAGTTGCGAGGGACAACTCGGGAATCTCCTCGAGGCTTGGCAGGGCAATTGGGACGCCTCTCCAGCTGAGGCGGGAGACCAGAGTCCCTTTCCACGTGCCACAGGAATCCTGGGACTCCTATCAAGTTTCACGAGGAGTCAGGCATCGTCTCCTTTGGAGGCACTGATCTCCGCGTACCTCTGGAGTTTTCAATGGATGTGAGGCCTCCGGTCGCGATGAGGTGGGGAACTAGGTCTTTCTCTGTGTTCTCCACAGGGGATTCAGACATCCTTTCGTCTTGGGAGATGCAAGATGAGCCTGCATTCAAGTCACTGCAAGGATATCCGGCCTTATTTCGAGTCAGGGCATCGCGGTGTCCATTCCACTTGAGGCCGCAAACTCAGGGCCCCTCTCACATACCTAGAGCTGAGAGAAACCTCCTCTTGAGGTGCTTGTGGTAAGGTGGTATTCCTCTGGAGTCGAAGTCAGGGACTAACCTCTCATCTCAAGTTGATTTTTGGGCCACGGAGCTCTTTCGTGTTGCTACAGTGACCTCAGGATCCCTCTAGCCTTGAAACAGTGTTCTTGGGGTTTCTCTGGAGTGCCACCAAGGAAATCAAGGCTCCTTTCATGTGTGATGTGCAACACGGAATTGCTCTGCACGCAGTGCAGGGGAATCGGGCCTCATCTCACGGTGAGGGGGAAGTCTCATGGTGTTTCTCGAGTTGCGGTGGGAACCTAGGGTATATTCTCGAGTTACGACGGGGATGGCCCTTCCACACACGTGTTTCTTCAGCGACGTCAGGACTCCTGCCTAGTTGCGAGGGACAACTCGGGATTCTCCTCGAGGCTTGGCAGGGCAATTGGGACGCCTCTCCAGCTGAGGCGGGACACCAAGGGTCCCTTTCCATGTGCCACAGGAATCCTGGGACTCCTATCAAGTTTCACGAAGAGTCAGGCATCATCTCCATTGGAGGCACTGATCTCCGCGTACCTCTGGAGTTTTCAAAGGATGTGAGGCCTCCGGTCGAGATGAGGTGGGGAACTACGTCTTTCTCTGTGGTCTCCACAGTGGATTCAGACATCCTTTCGTCTTGGGAGATGCAAGACGAGCCTGCATTCAAGTCACTGCAGGGATATCCGGCCTTATTTCGAGTCAGGGCATCGCGGTGTCCATTCCACGTGAGGCCGCAAACTCAGGGTCCCTCTCACATACCAAGAGCTGAGAGAAGCCTCCTCTTGAGGTGCTTGTGGTAAGGTGGTATTCCTCTGGAGTCGAAGCCAGGGACTAACCTCTCATCTCGAGTTGATTTTTGGTCCACGGAGCTCTTTCGTGTTGCTACAATGACCTCAGGATCCCTCTAGCCTTGAAACAGTGTTCTTGGGGTGCCATGAAGGAAATCAAGGCTCCTTTCATGTGTGATGTGCAACACAGAATTGCTCTGTACGCAGTGCAGGGGAATCGAGCCTCATCTCGTGGCGAGGGCGAAGTCTCATGGTTTTTCTCGAGTTGCGGCGGGAACCTGGGGTATATTCCCGAGTTACGACGGGGATGGCCCTTCCACCCACGTGTTTGTTCAGCGACGTCAGGACTCCTGCCTAGCTGCGAGGGACAACTCGGGATTCTCCTCGAGGCTTGGTAGGGCACTTGGAACGCCTCTCCAGCTGAGGCGGGAGACCAAGGGTCCCTTTCCACGTGCCACAGGAATCCTGGGACTTCTATCAAGTTTCACGAGGAGTCAGGCATCGTCTCCTTTGGAGGCACTGATCTCCGCGTACCTCTGGAGTTTTCAAAGGATGTGAGGCCTCCGGTCGCGATGAGGTGGGGAACTAGGTCTTTCTCTGTGGTCTCCACAGGGGATTCAGTCATCCTTTCGTCTTGGGAGATGCAAGACGAGCCTGCATTCAAGTCACTGCAGGGATATCCGGCCTTATTTCGGGTCAGGGCATCGCGGTGTCCATTCCACTTGAGGCCGCAAACTCAGGGTCCCTCTCACATACCTAGAGCTGAGAGAAGCCTCCTCTTGAGGTGCTTAAGGTAAAGTGGTATTCCTCTAGAGTCGAAGCCAGGGACTAACCTCTCATCTCGTGTTGATTTTTGGTCCACGGAGCTCTTTCGTGTTGCTACAGTGACCTCAGGATCCCTCTAGCCTTGAAACAGTGTTCTTGGGGTTTCTCTGGAATGCCATAAAGGAAATCAAGCCTCCTTTCATGTGTGATGTGCAACACGCAATAGCTCTGCACGCAGTGCTAGGGAATCGGGCCTCATCTCCCGGCGAGGGGAAAGTCTCATGGTTTTTTTCGAGTTGCGGCGGGAACCTGGGGTATATTCTCGAGTTACGACGGAGATGGCCCTTCCACCCACGTGTTTGTTCAGCGATGTCAGGACTCCTGCCTAGTTGCGAGGGACAACTCGGGATTCTCCTCGAGGCTTGGCAGGGCAATTGGGACGCCTCTCCAGCTGAGGCGGGAGACCAAGGGTCCCTTTCCACGTGCCACAGGAATCCTGGGACTCCTATCAAATTTCACGAGTAGTCAGGCATCGTCTCCTTTGGAGGCACTGATCTCCGTGTACCTCTGGAGTTTTCAAAGGATATAAGGAATCCGGTCGCGATGAGGTGGGGAACTAGGTCTTTCTCTGTGGTCTCCACAGGGGATTCAGACATCCTTTCATCTTGGGAGATGCAAGACGAGCCTGCATTCAAGTCACTGCAGGGATATCTGGCCTTATTTCGAGTCAGGGCATCGCGGTGTCCATTCCACTTGAGGCCCCAAACTCAGGGCCCCTCTCACATACCTAGAGCTGAGAGAAGCCTCCTCTTGAGGTGCTTGTGGTAAGGTGGTATTCCTCTGGAGTCGAAGTCAGGGACTAACCTCTCATCTCAAGTTGATTTTTGGGCCACGGAGCTCTTTCGTGTTGCTACAGTGACCTCAGGATCCCTCTAGCCTTGAAACAGTGTTCTTGGGGTTTCTCTGGAGTGCCACCAAGGAAATCAAGGCTCCTTTCATGTGTGATGTGCAACACGGAATTGCTCTGCACGCAGTGCAGGGGAATCGGGCCTCATCTCACGGTGAGGGGGAAGTCTCATGGTTTTTCTCGAGTTGCGGTGGGAACCTGGGGTATATTCTCGAGTTACGACGGGGATGGCCCTTCCACACACGTGTTTCTTCAGCGACGTCAGGACTCCTGCCTAGTTGCGAGGGACAACTCGGGATTCTCCTCGAGGCTTGGCAGGGCAATTGGGACGCCTCTCCAGCTGAGGCGGGACACCAAGGGTCCCTTTCCATGTGCCACAGGAATCCTGGGACTCCTATCAAGTTTCACGAGGAGTCAGGCATCGTCTCCTTTGGAGGCACTGATCTCCGTGTACCTCTGAAGTTTTCAAAGGATACAAGGAATCCTGTCGCGATGAGGTGGGGAACTAGGTCTTTCTCTGTGGTCTCCACAGGGGATTCAGACATCCTTTCGTCTTGGGGGATGCAAGCCGAGCCTGCATTCAAGTCACTGCAGGGATATCCGGCCTTATTTCGAGTCAGGGCATCGCGGTGTCCATTCCACTTGAGGCCGTAAACTCAGGGTCCCTCTCACATACCTAGAGCTGAGAGAAGCCTCCTCTTGAGGTGCTTGTGGTAAGGTGGTATTCCTCTGGAGTCGAAGCCAGGGACTAACCTCTCATCTCGAGTTGATTTTTGGTCCATGGAGCTCTTTCGTGTTGCTACAGTGACCTCAGGATCCCTCTAGACTTGAAACAGTGTTCTTGGGGTTTCTCTGGAGTGCCATCAAGGAAATCAAGGCTCCTTTCATGTGTGATGTGCAACACGGAATTGCTCTGCACGCATTGCAGGGGAATCGGGCCTCAGCTCGCGGCGAGGGGGAAGTCTCCTGGTTTTTCTCGAGTTGCGGAGGGAACCTGGCCTATATTCTCGAGTTACGACGGGGATGGCCCTTCCACACACGTGTTTGTTCAGCGACGTCAGGACTCCTGCCTAGTGGCGAGGGAAAACTCGGGATTCTCCTCAAGGCTTGGCAGGGCAATTGGGACGCCTCTCCAGCTGAGGCAGGAGACCAAGGGTCCCTTTCCATGTGCCACAGGAATCCTGGGACTCCTATCAAGTTTCACGAAGAGTCAGGCATCATCTCCATTGGAGGCACTGATCTCCGCGTACCTCTGGAGTTTTCAAAGGATGTGAGGCCTCCGGTCGCGATGAGGTGGGGAACTACGTCTTTCTCTGTGGTCTCCACAGGGGATTCAGACATCCTTTCGTCTTGGGAGATGCAAGACGAGCCTGCATTCAAGTCACTGCAGGGATATCCGGCCTTATTTCGAGTCAGGGCATCGCGGTGTCCATTCCACGTGAGGCCGCAAACTCAGGGTCCCTCTCACATACCAAGAGCTGAGAGAAGCCTCCTCTTGAGGTGCTTGTGGTAAGGTGGTATTCCTCTGGAGTTGAAGCCAGGGACTAACCTCTCATCTCGAGTTGATTTTTGGTCCACGGAGCTCTTTCGTGTTGCTACAATGACCTCAGGATCCCTCTAGCCTTGAAACAGTGTTCTTGGGGTTTCCCTGGAGTGCCATCAAGGAAATCAAGGCTCCTTTCATGTGTGATGTGCAACACGGAATTGCTCTGCACGCAGTGCAGGGTAATCGGGCCTCATATCGCGGCGAGGGGGAAGTCTCATGGTTTTTCTCGAGTTGCGGCGGGAACCTGGGGTATATTCCCGAGTTACGACGGGGATGGCCCTTCCACACACGTGTTTCTTTAGCGACGTCAGGACTCCTGCCTAGTTGTGAGGGACAACTCGGGATTCTCCTCGAGGCTTGGCAGGGCAATTGGGTCGCCTCTCCAGCTGAGGCGGGAGACCAAGGGTCCCTTTCCATGTGCCACAGGAATCCTGGGACTCCTATCAAGTTTCACGAGGAGTCAGGCATCGTCTTCTTTGGAGGCAATGATCTCCACGTACCTCTGGAGTTTTCAAAGGATGTGAGGCCTCCGGTCGTGATGAGGTGGGGAACTAGGTCTTTCTCTGTGTTCTCCACAGGGGATTCAGACATCCTTTCGTCTTGGGAGATGCAAGATGAGCCTGCATTCAAGTCACTGCAGGGATATCCGGCCTTATTTCGAGTCAGGGCATCGCGGTGTCCATTCCACTTGAGGCCGCAAACTCAGGGCCCCTCTCACATAGCTAGAGCTGAGAGAAGCCTCCTCTTGAGGTGCTTGTGGTAAGGTGGTATTCCTCTGGAGTCGAAGTCAGGGACTAACCTCTCATCTCAAGTTGATTTTTGGGCCACGGAGCTCTTTCGTGTTGCTACAGTGACCTCAGGATCCCTCTAGCCTTGAAACAGTGTTCTTGGGGTTTCTCTGGAGTGCCACCAAGGAAATCAAGGCTCCTTTCATGTGTGATGTGCAACACGGAATTGCTCTGCACGCAGTGCAGGGGAATCGGGCCTCATCTCACGGTGAGGGGGAAGTCTCATGGTTTTTCTCGAGTTGCTGTGGGAACCTAGGGTATATTCTCGAGTTACGACGGGGATGGCCCTTCCACACACGTGTTTCTTCAGCGACGTCAGGACTCCTGCCTAGTTGCGAGGGACAACTCGGGATTCTCCTCGAGGCTTGGCAGGGCAATTGGGACGCCTCTCCAGCTGAGGCGGGACACCAAGGGTCCCTTTCCATGTGCCACAGGAATCCTGGGACTCCTATCAAGTTTCACGAGGAGTCAGGCATCGTCTCCTTTGGAGGCACTGATCTCCGTGTACCTCTGGAGTTTTCAAAGGATATAAGGAATCCGGTCGCGATGAGGTGGGGAACTAGGTCTTTCTCTGTGGTCTCCACAGGGGATTCAGACATCCTTTCGTCTTGGGGGATGCAAGCCGAGCCTGCATTCAAGTCACTGCAGGGATATCCGGCCTTATTTTGAGTCAGGGCATCGCGGTGTCCATTCCACTTGAGGCCGCAAATTCAGGGTCCCTCTCACATACCTAGAGCTGAAAGAAGCCTCCTCTTGAGGTGCTTGTGGTAAGGTGGTAATCCTCTGGAGTCGAAGCCAGGGACTAACCTCTCATCTTGAGTTGATTTTGGTCCATGGAGCCCTTTCATGTTGCTACAGTGACCTCAGGATCCCTCTAGACTTGAAACAGTGTTCTTGGGGTTTCTCTGGAATGCCATCAAGGAAATCAAGGCTCCTTTCATGTGTGATGTGCAACACGGAATTGCTCTGCACGCAGTGCAGGGGAATCGGGCCTCAGCTCGCGGCGAGGGGGAAGTCTCCTGGTTTTTCTCGAGTTGCGGCGGGAACCTGGCGTATATTCTCGAGTTGCGACGGGGATGGCCCTTCCACACACGTGTTTGTTCAGCGACGTCAGGACTCCTGCCTAGTTGCGAGGGAAAACTCGGGATTCTCCTCAAGGCTTGGCAGGGCAATTGGGACGCCTCTCCAGCTGAGGCGGGAGACCAAGGGTCCCTTTCCATGTGCCACAGGAATCCTGGGACTCCTATCAAGTTTCACGAAGAGTCAGGCATCATCTCCATTGGAGGCACTGATCTCCGCGTACCTCTGGAGTTTTCAAAGGATGTGAGGCCTCCGGTCGCGATGAGGTGGGGAACTACGTCTTTCTCTGTGGTCTCCACAGGGGATTCAGACATCCTTTCGTCTTGGGAGATGCAAGACGAGCCTGCATTCAAGTCACTGCAGGGATATCCGGCCTTATTTCGAGTCAGGGCATCGCGGTGTCCATTCCACTTGAGGCCGCAAACTCAGGGTCCCTCTCACATACCAAGAGCGGAGAGAAGCCTCCTCTTGAGGTGCTTGTGGTAAGGTGGTATTCCTCTGGAGTCGAAGCCAGGGACTAACCTCTCATCTCGAGTTGATTTTTGGTCCACGGAGCTCTTTCGTGTTGCTACAATGACCTCAGGATCCCTCTAGCCTTGAAACAGTGTTCTTGGGGTTTCTCTGGAGTGCCATCAAGGAAATCAAGGCTCCTTTCATGTGTGATGTGCAACACGGAATTGCTCTGCACGCAGTGCAGGGGAATCGGGCCTCATCTCGCGGCGAGGGGGAAGTCTCATGGTTTTTCTCGAGTTGCAGCGGGAACCTGGGGTATATTCTCGAGTTACGACGGGGATGGCCCTTCCACCCAAGTGTTTGTTCAGCGACGTCAGGACTCCTGCCTAGTTGCGAGGGACAACTCGAGATTCTCCTCGAGGCTTGGCAGGGCAATTGGGACGCCTCTCCAGCTGAGGCGGGAGACCAAGGGTCCCTATCCACGTGCACAGGAATCCTGGGATTCCTATCAAGTTTCACGAGGAGACAGCCATCGTCTCCTTTGGAGGCACTGATCTCCGTGTACCTCTGGAGTTTTCAAAGGATGTGAGGCCTCCGGTCGCGATGAGGTGGGGAACTAGGTCTTTCTCTGTGGTCTCCACAGGGGATTCAGACATCCTTTCGTCTTGGGAGATGCAAGACGAGCCTGCATTCAAGTCACTGCAGGGATATCCGGCCTTATTTCGAGTCAGGGCATCGCGGTGTCCATTCCACTTGAGGCCGCAAACTCAGGGTCCCTCTCACATACCTAGAGCTGAGAGAAGCCTCCTCTTGAGGTGCTTGTGGTAAGGTGGTATTCCTCTGGAGTAGAAGCCAGGGACTAACCTCTCATCTCGAGTTGATTTTTGGTCCATGGAGCTCTTTCGTGTTGCTCCAGTGACCTCAGGATCCCTCTAGCCTTGAAACAGTGTTCTTGGGGTTTCTCTGGAGTGCCATCAAGGAAATCAAGGCTCCTTCCATGTGTGATGTGCAACACGGAATTGCTCTGCACGCAGTGCAGGGGAATCGGGCCTCATATCGCGGCGAGGGGAAAGTCTCATGGTTTTTCTCGAGTTGCGGCGGGAACCTGGGGTATATTCTCGAGTTACGAAGGGGAAGGCCCTTCCACACACGTGTTTTTTCAGCGACGTCAGGACTCCTGCCTAGTTGCGAGGGACAACTCGGGATTCTCCTCGAGGCTTGGCAGGGCAATTGGGACGCCTCTCCAGCTGAGGCGGGAGACCAAGGGTCCCTATCCACGTGCACAGGAATCCTGGGACTCCTATCAAGTTTCACGAGGAGTCAGCCATCGTCTCCTTTGAAGGCACTGATCTCCGTGTACCTCTGGAGTTTTCAAAGGATGTGAGGCCTCCGGTCGCGATGAGGTGGGGAACTAGGTCTTTCTCTGTGGTCTCCACAGGGGATTCAGACATCCTTCCGTCTTGGGAGATGCAAGACGAGCCTGCATTCAAGTCACTGCAGGGATATCCGGCCTTATTTCGAGTCAGGGCATCGCGGTGTCCATTCCACTTGAGGCCGCAAACTCAGGGTCCCTCTCACATACCTAGAGCTGAGAGAAGCCTCCTCTTGAGATGCTTGTGGTAAGGTGGTATTCCTCTGGAGTCGCAGCCAGGGACTAACCTCTCATCTCGAGTTGATTTTTGGTCCACGGAGCTCTTTCCTGTTGCTAAAGTGACCTCTCGATCCCTCTAGCCTTGAAACAGTGTTCTTGGGGTTTCTCTGGAGTGCCATCAAGGAAATCAAGGCTCCTTTCATGTGTGATGTGCAACACGGAATTGCTCTGCACGCAGTGCAGGGGAATCGGGCCTCATCTCGTGGCGAGGGGGAAGTCTCATGGTTTTTCTCGAGTTGCGGCGGGAACCTGGGTTATATTCTCGAGTTACGACGGGGATGGCCCTTCCACCCACGTGTTTCTTCAGCGACGTCAGGACTCCTGCCTAGTTGTGAGGGACAACTCGGGATTCTCCTCGAGGCTTGGCAGGCCAATTGGGACGCCTCTCCAGCTGAGGCGGGAGACCAAGGGTCCCTATCCACGTGCACAGGAATCCTGGGACTCCTATCAAGTTTCACGAGGAGTCAGGCATCGTCTCCTTTGGAGGCACTGATCTCCGTGTACCTCTGGAGTTTTCAAAGGATATAAGGAATCTGGTCGCGATCAGGTGGGGAACTAGGTCTTTCTCTGTGGTCTCCACAGGGGATTCAGACATCCTTTCATCTTGGGAGATGAAAGACGAGCCTGCATTCAAGTCACTGCAGGGATATCCGGCCTTATTTCGAGTCAGGGCATCGCGTTGTCCATTCCACTTGAGGCCGCAAACTCAGGGCCCCTCTCACATAGCTAGAGCTGAGAGAAGCCTCCTCTTGAGGTGCTTGTGGTAAGGTGGTATTCCTCTGGAGTCGAAGCCAGGGACTACCCTCTCATCTCGAGTTGATTTTTGGTCCACGGAGCTCTTTCGTGTTGCTACAGTGACCTCAGGATCCTTCTAGCCTTGAAACAGTGTTCTTGGGGTTTCTCTGGAGTGCCACCAAGGAAATCAAGGCTCCTTTCATGTGTGATGTGCAACACGGAATTGCTCTGCACGCAGTGCAGAGGAATCGGGCCTCATCTCGCGGCGAGGGGGAAGTCTCATGGTTTTTCTCGAGTTGCGGCGGGAACCTGGGGTATATTCTCGAATTACGACGGGAATGGCCCTTCGACACACGTGTTTCTTCAGCGACGTCAGGACTCCTGCCTAGTTGCGAGGGACAACTCGGGATTCTCCTCGAGGCTTGGCAGGGCAATTGGGACGCCTCTCCAGCTGAGGTGGGAGACCAAGGGTCCCTTTCCATGTGCCACAGGAATCCTGGGACTCCTATCACGTTTCACGAGGAGTCAGGCATCGTCTCCTTTGGAGGCACTGATCTCCGCGTACCTCTGGAGTTTTCAAAGGATGTGAGGCCTCCGGTCGCGATGAGGTGGGGAACTAGGTCTTTCTCTGTGGTCTCCACTGGCGATTCAGACATCCTTTCATCTTGGGAGATGCAAGACGAGCCTGCATTCAAGTCACTGCAGGGATATCCGGCCTTATTTCGAGCCAGGGCATCGCGGTGTCCATTCCACTTGAGGCCGCAAACTCAGGGTCCCTCTCACATACCTAGAGCTGAGAGAAGCCTCCTCTTGAGGTGCTTGTGGTAAGGTGGTATTCCTCTGGAGTCGAAGCCAGGGACTAACCTCTCATCTCGAGTGGATTTTTGGTCCACGGACCTCTTTTGTGTTGCTACAGTGACGTCAGGATCCCTCTAGCCTTGAAACAGTGTTCTTGGGGTTTCTCTGGAGTGCCATCAAGGAAATCAAGGCTCCTTCCATGTGTGATGTGCAACACGGAATTGCTCTGCACACAGTGCAGGGGAATCGGTCCTCATCTCGCCGCGAGGGGGAAGTCTCATGGTTTTTCTCGAGTTGCGGCGGGAACCTGGGGTATATTCTCGAGTTACGACAGGGATGGCTCTTCCACACACGTGTTTGTTCAGCGACGGCAGGACTCCTGCCTAGTTGCGAGGGACAACTCGGGATTCTCCTCGAGGCTTGGCAGGGCAATTGGGACGCCTCTCCAGCTGAGGCGGGAAACCAGAGTCCCTTTCCACGTGCCACAGGAATCCTGGGACTCCTATCAAGTTTCACGAGGAGTCAGGCATCGTCTCCTTTGGAGGCACTGATCTCCGTGTACCTCTGGAGTTTTCAAAGGATGTGAGGCCTCCGGTCGCGATGAGGTGGGGAACTAGGTCTTTCTCTGTGGTCTACACAGGGGATTCAGTCATCCTTTCGTCTTGGGAGATGCAAGACGAGCCTACATTCAAGTCACTGCAGGGATATCCGGCCTTATTTCGAGTCAGGGCATCGTGGTGTCCATTCCACTTGAGGCCGCAAACTCAGGGTCCCTCTCACATACCTAGAGCTGAGAGAAGCCTCCTCTTGAGGTGATTGTGGTAAGTTGGTATTGCTCTGGAGTCGAAGCCAGGGACTAACCTCTCATCTTGAATTGATTTGTGGTTCACGGAGCTCTTTCGTGTTGCTACAGTGACCTCAGGATCCCTCTAGCCTTGAAACAGTGTTCTTGGGGTTTCTCTGGAGTGCCATCAAGGAAATCAAGGCTCCTTTCATGTGTGATGTGCAACACGGAATTGCTCTGCACGCAGTGCAGGGGAATCGGGCCTCATATCGCAGCGAGGGGGAAGTCTCATGGTTTTTCTCGAGTTGCGGCAGGAACCTGGGATATATTCTCGAGTTACGACGGGGATGTCCCTTTCAACCACGTGTTTGTTCAGTGACGTCAGGACTCCTGCCTAGTTGCGAGGGACAACTCGGGATTCTCCTCGAGGCTTGGCAGGGCAATTGGGACGCCTCTCCAGCTGAGGCGGGAGACCAAGGGTCCCTATCCACGTGCACAGGAATCCTGGGACTCCTATCAAGTTTCACGAGGAGACAGCCATCGTCTCCTTTGGAGGCACTGATCTCCGTGTACCTCTGGAGTTTTCAAAGGATGTGAGGCCTCCGGTCGCGATGAGGTGGGGAACTAGGTCTTTCTCTGTGGTCTCCACAGGGGATTCAGACATCCTTTCGTCTTGGGAGATGCAAGACGAGCCTGCATTCAAGTCACTGCAGGGATATCCGGCCTTATTTCGAGTCAGGGCATCGCGGTGTCCATTCCACTTGAGGCCGCAAACTCAGGGTCCCTCTCACATACCTAGAGCTGAGAGAAGCCTCCTCTTGAGGTGCTTGTGGTAAGGTGGTATTCCTCTGGAGTAGAAGCCAGGGACTAACCTCTCATCTCGAGTTGATTTTTGGTCCATGGAGCTCTTTCGTGTTACTACAGTGACCTCAGGATCCCTCTAGCCTTGAAACAGTGTTCTTGGGGTTTCTCTGGAGTGCCATCAAGGAAATCAAGGCTCCTTTCATGTGTGATGTGCAACACGGAATTGCTCTGCACGCAGTGCAGGGGAATCGGGCCTCATATCGCGGCGAGGGGAAAGTCTCATGGTTTTTCTCGAGTTGCGGCGGGAACCTGGGGTATATTCTCGAGTTACGAAGGGGAAGGCCCTTCCACACACGTGTTTTTTCAGCGACGTCAGGACTCCTGCCTAGTTGCGAGGGACAACTCGGGATTCTCCTCGAGGCTTGGCAGGGCAATTGGGACGCCTCACCAGCTGAGGCGGGAGACCAAGGGTCCCTATCCACGTGCACAGGAATCCTGGGACTGCTATCAAGTTTCACGAGGAGTCAGCCATCGTCTCCTTTGGAGGCACTGATCTCCGTGTACCTCTGGAGTTTTCAAAGGATGTGAGGCCTCCGGTCGCGATGAGGTGGGGAACTAGGTCTTTCTCTGTGGTCTCCACAGGGGATTCAGACATCCTTCCGTCTTGGGAGATTGAAGACGAGCCTGCATTCAAGTCACTGCAGGGATATCCGGCCTTATTTCGAGTCAGGGCATCGCGGTGTCCATTCCACTTGAGGCCGCAAACTCAGGGTCCCTCTCACATACCTAGAGCTGAGAGAAGCCTACACTTGAGATGCTTGTGGTAAGGTGGTATTTCTCTGGAGTCGAAGCCAGGGAATAACCTCTCATCTCGAGTTGATTTTTGGTCCACGGAGCTCTTTCCTGTTGCTAAAGTGACCTCTCGATCCCTCTAGCCTTGAAACAGTGTTCTTGGGGTTTCTCTGGAGTGCCATCAAGGAAATCAAGGCTCCTTTCATGTGTGATGTGCAACACGGAATTGCTCTGCACGCAGTGCAGTTGAATCGGGCCTCATCTCGCGGCGAGGGGGAAGTCTCATGGTTTTTCTCGAGTTGCGGCGGGAACCTGGGTTATATTCTCGAGTTACGACGGGGATGGCCCTTCCACCCACGTGTTTCTTCAGCGACGTCAGGACTCCTGCCTAGTTGTGAGGGACAACTCGGGATTCTCCTCGAGGCTTGGCAGGCCAATTGAGACGCCTCTCCAGTTGAGGCGGGAGACCAAGGGTCCCTATCCACGTGCACAGGAATCCTGGGACTCCTATCAAGTTTCACGAGGAGTCAGGCATCGTCTCCTCTGGAGGCACTGATCTCCGTGTACCTCTGGAGTTTTCAAAGGATATAAGGAATCTGGTCGCGATCAGGTGGGGAACTAGGTCTTTCTCTGTGGTCTCCACAGGGGATTCAGACATCCTTTCATCTTGGGAGATGAAAGACGAGCCTGCATTCAAGTCACTGCAGGGATATCCGGCCTTATTTCGAGTCAGGGCATCGCGGTGTCCATTCCACTTGAGGCCGCAAACTCAGGGCCCCTCTCACATACCTAGAGCTGAGAGAAGCCTCCTCTTGAAGTGCTTGTGGTAAGGTGGTATTCCTCTGGAGTCGAAGTCAGGGACTAACCTCTCATCTCGAGTTGATTTTTGGTCCACGGAGCTCTTTCGTGTTGCTACAGTGACCTCAGGATCCTTCTAGCCTTGAAACAGTGTTCTTGGGGTTTCTCTGGAGTGCCACCAAGGAAATCAAGGCTCCTTTCATGTGTGATGTGCAACACGGAATTGCTCTGCACGCAGTGCAGGAGAATCGGGCCTCATCTTGGGGCGAGGGGGAAGTCTCATGGTTTTTCTCGAGTTGCGGCGGGAACCTGGGGTATATTCTCGAGTTACGACGGGAATGGCCCTTCCACACACGTGTTTCTTCAGCGACGTCAGGACTTCTGCCTAGTTGCGAGGGACAACTCGGGATTCTCCTCGAGGCTTGGCAGGGCAATTGGGACGCCTCTCCAGCTGAGGCGGGAGACCAAGGGTCCCTTTCCATGTGCCACAGGAATCCTGGGACTCCTATCACGTTTCACGAGGAGTCAGGCATCGTCTCCTTTGCAGGCACTGATCTCCGCGTACCTCTGGAGTTTTCAAAGGATGTGAGGCCTCCGGTCGCGATGAGGTGGGGAACTAGGTCTTTCTCTGTGGTCTCCACAGGGGATTCAGACATCCTTTCGTCTTGGGAGATGCAAGACGAGCCTGCATTCAAGTCACTGCAGGGATATCCGGCCTTATTTCGAGCCAGGGCATCGCGGTGTCCATTCCACTTGAGGCCGCAAACTCAGGGTCCCTCTCACATACCTAGAGCTGAGAGAAGCCTCCTCTTGAGGTGCTTGTGGTAAGGTGGTATTCCTCTGGAGTCGAAGCCAGGGACTAACCTCTCATCTCGAGTGGATTTTTGGTCCACGGACCTCTTTTGTGTTGCTACAGTGACGTCAGGATCCCTCTAGCCTTGAAACAGTGTTCTTGGGGTTTCTCTGGAGTGCCATCAAGGAAATCAAGGCTCCTTCCATGTGTGATGTGCAACACGGAATTGCTCTGCACGAAGTGCAGGGGAATCAGGCCTAATCTCGCCGCGAGGGGGAAGTCTCATGGTTTTTCTCGAGTTGCGGCGGGAACCTGGGGTATATTCTCGAGTTACGACAGGGATGGCTCTTCCACACACGTGTTTGTTCAGCGACGGCAGGACTCCTGCCTAGTTGCGAGGGACAACTCGGGAATCTCCTCGAGGCTTGGCAGGGCAATTGGGACGCCTCTCCAGCTGAGGCGGGAGACCAGAGTCCCTTTCCACGTGCCACAGGAATCCTGGGACTCCTATCAAATTCACGAGGAGTCAGGCATCTTCTCCTTTGGAGGCACTGATCTCCGCGTACCTCTGGAGTTTTCAAAGGATGTGAGGCCTCCGGTCGCGATGAGGTGGGGAACTAGGTCTTTCTTTGTGGTCTACACAGGGGATTCAGTCATCCTTTCGTCTTGGGAGATGCAAGACGAGCCTACATTCAAGTCACTGCAGGGATATCCGGCCTTATTTCGAGTCAGGGCATCGCGGTGTCCATTCCACTTGAGGCCGCAAACTCAGGGTCCCTCTCACATACCTAGAGCTGAGAGAAGCCTCCTCTTGAGGTGATTGTGGTAAGTTGGTATTCCTCTGGAGTCGAAGCCAGGGACTAACCTCTCATCTCGAATTGATTTGTGGTTCACGGAGCTCTTTCGTGTTGCTACAGTGACCTCAGGATCCCTCTAGCCTTGAAAGAGTGTTCTTGGGGTTTCTCTGGAGTGCCATCAAGGAAATCAAGGCTCCTTTCATGTGTGATGTGCAACACGGAATTGCTCTGCACGCAGTGCAGGGGAATCGGGCCTCATATCGCAGCGAGGGGGAAGTCTCATGGTTTTTCTCGAGTTGCGGCAGGAACCTGGGATATATTTTCGAGTTACGACGGGGATGTCCCTTTCAACCACGTGTTTGTTCAGCGACGTCAGGACTCCTGCCTAGTTGCGAGGGACAACTCGGGATTCTCCTCGAGGCTTGGCAGGGCAATTGGGACGCCTCTCCAGCTGAGGCGGGAGACCAAGGGTCCCTATCCACGTGCACAGGAATCCTGGGACTCCTATCAAGTTTCACGAGGAGTCAGCCATCGTCTCCTTTGGAGGCACTGATCTCCGTGTACCTCTGGAGTTTTCAAAGGATGTGAGGCCTCCGGTCGCGATGAGGTGGGGAACTAGGTCTTTCTCTGTGGTCTCCACAGGGGATTCAGACATCCTTTCGTCTTGGGAGATGCAAGACGAGCCTGCATTCAAGTCACTGCAGGGATATCCGGCCTTATTTCGAGTCAGGGCATCGCGGTGTCCATTCCACTTGAGGCCGCAAACTCAGGGTCCCTCTCACATACCTAGAGCTGAGAGAAGCCTCCTCTTGAGGTGCTTGTGGTAAGGTGGTATTCCTCTGGAGTCGAAGCCAGGGACTAACCTCTCATCTCGAGTTGATTTTTGGTCCACGGAGCTCTTTCGTGTTCCTATAGTGACCTCAGGATCCCTCTAGCCTTGAAACAGTGTTCTTTGGGTTTCTCTGAAGTGCCATCAAGGAAATCAAGGCTCCTTTCATGTGTGATGTGCAACACGGAATTGCTCTGCATGCAGTGCAGGGGAATCGGGCCTCAGCTCGTGGCGAGGGGGAAGTCTCATGGTTTTTCTCGAGTTGCGGCGGGAACCTGGGGTATATTCTCGAGTTACGACGGGGATGGCCCTTCCACACACGTGTTTCTTCAGCGACGTCAGGACTCCTTCCTAGTTGCAAAGGACAACTCGGGATTCTCCTCGAGGCTTGACAGGGCAATTGGGACGCCTCTCCAGCTGAGGCTGGAGACCAAGGGTCCCTTTCCATGTGCCACAGAAATCCTGGGACTCCTATCAAGTTTCACAAGGAGTCAGGCATCGTCTCCTTTGGAGGCACTGATATCCGCGTACCTCTGGAGTTTTCAAAGGATGTGAGGCCTCCGGTCGGGATAAGGTGGTGAACTAGGTCTTTCTCTGTGGTCTCCACAGGGGATTCAGACATCCTTTCGTCTTGGGAGATGCAAGACGAGCCTGCATTCAAGTCAATGCAGGGATATCCGGCCTTATTTCGAATCAGGGCATCGCGGTGTCCATTCCACGTGAGGCCGCAAACTCAGGGTCCCTCTCATATACCTAGAGCTGAGAGAAGCCTCCTCTTGAGGTGCTTGTGGTAAGGTGGTATTCCTCTGGAGTCGAAGCCAGGGACTAACCTCTCATCTCGAGTTGATTTTTGGGCCATGGAGCTCTTTCGTGTTGCTACAGTGAACTCAGGATCCCTCTAGACTTGAAACAGTGTTCTTGGGGTTTCTCTGGAGTGCCATCAAGGAAATCAAGGCTCCTTTCATGTGTGATGTGCAACACGGAATTGCTCTGCACTCAGTGCAGGGGAATCGGGCCTCATCTTGCGGCGAGGGGGAAGTCTCATGGTTTTTCTCGAGTTGCGGCGGGAACTTGGGGTATATTCTCGAGTTACGACGGGGATGGCCCTTCCACCCACGTGTTTCTTCAGCGACGTCAGGACTCCTGCATAGTTGCGAGGGACAACTCGGGATTCTCCTCGAGGCTTGGCAGGGCAATTGGGACGCCTCTCCAGCTGAGGCGGGAGACCAAGGGTCCCTTTCCATGTGACACAGGAATCCTGGGACTCCTATCAAGTTTCACGAGGAGTCAGGCATCGTCTCCTTTGCAGGCACTGATCTCCGCGTACCTCTGGAGTTTTCAAAGGATGTGAGGCCTCCGGTCGCGATGAGGTGGGGAACTAGGTCTTTCTCTGTGGTCTCCACAGGGGATTCAGACATCCTTTCGTCTTGGGAGATGCAAGACGAGCCTGCATTCAAGTCACTGCAGGGATATCCGTCCTTATTTTGAGCCAGGGCATCGCGGTGTCCATTCCACTTGAGGCCGCAAACTCAGGGTCCCTCTCACATACCTAGAGCTGAGAGAAGCCTCCTCTTGAGGTGCTTGTGGTAAGGTGGTATTCCTCTGGAGTCGAAGCCAGGGACTAACCTCTCATCTCGAGTTGATTTTTGGTCCACGGAGCTCTTTCGTGTTGCTACAATGTCCTCAGGATCCCTCTAGCCTTGAAACAGTGTTCTTGGGGTTTCTCTGGAGTGCCATCAAGGAAATCAAGGCTCCTTCCATGTGTGATGTGCAACACGGAATTGCTCTGCACACAGTGCAGGGGAATCAGGCCTAATCTCGCCGCGAGGGGGAAGTCTCATGATTTTTCTCGAGTTGCGGCGGGAACCTGGGGTATATTCTCGAGTTACGACAGGGATGGCTCTTCCACACACGTGTTTGTTCAGCGACGGCAGGACTCCTGCCTAGTTGTGAGGGACAACTCGGGAATCTCCTCGAGGCTTGGCAGGGCAATTGGGACGCCTCTCCAGCTGAGGCGGGAGACCAGAGTCCCTTTCCACGTGCCACAGGAATCCTGGGACTCCTATCAAATTCACGAGGAGTCAGGCATCGTCTCCTTTGGAGGCACTGATCTCCGCGTACCTCTGGAGTTTTCAAAGGATGTGAGGCCTCCGGTCGCGATGAGGTGGGGAACTAGGTCTTTCTTTGTGGTCTACACAGGGGATTCAGTCATCCTTTCGTCTTGGGAGATGCAAGACGAGCCTACATTCAAGTCACTGCAGGGATATCCGGCCTTATTTCGAGTCAGGGCATCGCGGAGTCCATTCCACTTGAGGCCGCAAACTCAGGGTCCCTCTCACATACCTAGAGCTGAGAGAAGCCTCCTCTTGAGGTGATTGTGGTAAGTTGGTATTCCTCTGGAGTCGAAGCCAGGGACTAACCTCTCATCTCGAATTGATTTGTGGTTCACGGAGCTCTTTCGTGTTGCTACAGTGACCTCAGGATCCCTCTAGCCTTGAAAGAGTGTTCTTGGGGTTTCTCTGGAGTGCCATCAAGGAAATCAAGGCTCCTTTCATGTGTGATGTGCAACACGGAATTGCTCTGCACGCAGTGCAGGGGAATCGGGCCTCATATCGCAGCGAGGGGGAAGTCTCATGGTTTTTCTCGAGTTGCGGCAGGAACCTGGGATATATTCTCGAGTTACGACGGGGATGTCCCTTTCAACCACGTGTTTGTTCAGCGACGTCAGGACTCCTGCCTAGTTGCGAGGGACAACTCGGGATTCTCCTCGAGGCTTGGCAGGGCAATTGGGACGCCTCTCCACCTGAGGCGGGAGACCAAGTGTCCCTATCCACGTGCACAGGAATCCTGGGACTCCTATCAAGTTTCACGAGGAGTCAGCCATCGTCTCCTTTGGAGGCACTGATCTCCGTGTACCTCTGGAGTTTTCAAAGGATGTGAGGCCTCCGGTCGCGATGAGGTGGGGAACTAGGTCTTTCTCTGTGGTCTCCACAGGGGATTCAGACATCCTTTCGTCTTGGGAGATGCAAGACGAGCCTGCATTCAAGTCACTGCAGGGATATCCGGCCTTATTTCGAGTCAGGGCATCGCGGTGTCCATTCCACTTGAGGCCGCAAACTCAGGGTCCCTCTCACATACCTAGAGCTGAGAGAAGCCTCCTCTTGAGGTGCTTGTGGTAAGGTGGTATTCCTCTGGAGTAGAAGCCAGGGACTAACCTCTCATCTCGAGTTGATTTTTGGTCCATGGAGCTCTTTCGTGTTGCTACAGTGACCTCAGGATCCCTCTAGCCTTGAAACAGTGTTCTTGGGGTTTCTCTGGAGTGCCATCAAGGAAATCAAGGCTCCTTTCATGTGTGATGTGCAACACGGAATTGCTCTGCACGCAGTGCAGGGGAATCGGGCCTCATATCGCGGCGAGGGGAAAGTCTCATGGTTTTTCTCGAGTTGCGGCGGGAACCTGGGGTATATTCTCGAGTTACGAAGGGGAAGGCCCTTCCACACACGTGTTTTTTCAGCGACGTCAGGACTCCTGCCTAGTTGCGAGGGACAACTCGGGATTCTCCTCGAGGCTTGGCAGGGCAATTGGGACGCCTCACCAGCTGAGGCAGGAGACCAAGGGTCCCTATCCACGTGCACAGGAATCCTGGGACTCCTATCAAGTTTCACGAGGAGTCAGCCATCGTCTCCTTTGAAGGCACTGATCTCCGTGTACCTCTGGAGTTTTCAAAGGATGTGAGGCTTCCGGTCGCGATGAGGTGGGGAACTAGGTCTTTCTCTGTGGTCTCCACAGGGGATTCAGACATCCTTCCGTCTTGGGAGATGCAAGACGAGCCTGCATTCAAGTCACTGCAGGGATATCCGGCCTTATTTCGAGTCAGGGCATCGCGGTGTCCATTCCACTTGAGGCCGCAAACTCAGGGTCCCTCTCACATACCTAGAGCTGAGAGAAGCCTACTCTTGAGATGCTTGTGGTAAGGTGGTATTCCTCTGGAGTCGAAGCCAGGAACTAACCTCTCATCTCGAGTTGATTTTTGGTCCACGGAGCTCTTTCCTGTTGCTAAAGTGACCTCTCGATCCCTCTAGCCTTGAAACAGTGTTCTTGGGGTTTCTCTGGAGTGCCATCAAGGAAATCAAGGCTCCTTTCATGTGTGATGTGCAACACGGAATTGCTCTGCACGCAGTGCAGGGGAATCGGGCCTCATCTCGTGGCGAGGGGAAAGTCTCATGGTTTTTCTCGAGTTGCGGCGGGAACCTGGGTTATATTCTCGAGTTACGACGGGGATGGCCCTTCTACCCACGTGTTTCTTCAGCGACGTCAGGACTCCTGCCTAGTTGTGAGTGACAACTCGGGATTCTCCTCGAGGCTTGGCAGGCCAATTGGGACGCCTCTCCAGCTGAGGCGGGAGACCAAGGGTCCCTATCCACGTGCACAGGAATCCTGGGACTCCTATCAAGTTTCACGAGGAGTCAGGCATCGTCTCCTTTGGAGGCACTGATCTCCGTGTACCTCTGGAGTTTTCAAAGGATATAAGGAATCTGGTCGCGATCAGGTGGGGAACTAGGTCTTTCTCTGTGGTCTCCACAGGGGATTCAGACATCCTTTCATCTTGGGAGATGAAAGACGAGCCTGCATTCAAGTCACTGCAGGGATATCCGGCCTTATTTCGAGTCAGGGCATCGCGGTGTCCATTCCACTTGAGGCCGCAAACTCAGGGCCCCTCTCACATACCTAGAGCTGAGAGAAGCCTCCTCTTGAGGTGCTTGTGGTAAGGTGGTATTCCTCTGGAGTCGAAGTCAGGGACTACCCTCTCATCTCGAGTTGATTTTTGGTCCACGGAGCTCTTTCGTGTTGCTACAGTGACCTCAGGATCCTTCTAGCCTTGAAACAGTGTTCTTGGGGTTTCTCTGGAGTGCCACCAAGGAAATCAAGGCTCCTTTCATGTGTGATGTGCAACACGGAATTGCTCTGCACGCATTGCAGAGGAATCGGGCCTCATCTCGCGGCGAGGGGGAAGTCTCATGGTTTTTCTCGAGTTGCGGCGGGAACCTGGGGTATATTCTCGAGTTACGACGGGAATGGCCTTTCGACACACGTGTTTCTTCAGCGACGTCAGGACTCCTGCCTAGTTGCGAGGGACAACTCGGGATTCTCCTCGAGGCTTGGCAGGGCAATTGGGACGCCTCTCCAGCTGAGGTGGGAGACCAAGGGTCCCTTTCCATGTGCCACAGGAATCCTGGGACTCCTATCACGTTTCACGAGGAGTCAGGCATCGTCTCCTTTGCAGGCACTGATCTCCGCGTACCTCTGGAGTTTTCAAAGGATGTGAGGCCTCCGGTCGCGATGAGGTGGGGAACTAGGTCTTTCTCTGTGGTCTCCACAGGCGATTCAGACATCCTTTCGTCTTGGGAGATGCAAGACGAGCCTGCATTCAAGTCACTGCAGGGATATCCGGCCTTATTTCGAGTCAGGGCATCGCGGTGTCCATTCCACTTGAGGCCGCAAACTCAGGGTCCCTCTCACATACCTAGAGCTGAGAGAAGCCTCCTCTTGAGGTGCTTGTGGTAAGGTGGTATTCCTCTGGAGTCGAAGCCAGGGACTAACCTCTCATCTCGAGTGGATTTTTGGTCCACGGACCTCTTTTGTGTTGCTACAGTGACGTCAGGATCCCTCTAGCCTTGAAACAGTGTTCTTGGGGTTTCTCTGGAGTGCCATCAAGGAAATCAAGGCTCCTTCCATGTGTGATGTGCAACACGGAATTGCTCTGCACACAGTGCAGGGGAATCGGTCCTCATCTCGCGGCGAGGGGGAAGTCTCATGGTTTTTCTCGAGTTGCGGCGGGAACCTGGGGTATATTCTCGAGTTACGACAGGGATGGCTCTTCCACACACGTGTTTGTTCAGCGACGGCAGGACTCCTGCCTAGTTGCGAGGGACAACTCGGGATTCTCCTCGAGGCTTGGCAGGGCAATTGGGACGCCTCTCCAGCTGAGGCGGGAGACCAGAGTCCCTTTCCACGTGCCACAGGAATCCTGGGACTCCTATCAAGTTTCACGAGGAGTCAGGCATCGTCTCCTTTGGAGGCACTGATCTCCGCGTACCTCTGGAGTTTTCAAAGGATGTGAGGCCTCCGGTCGCGATGAGGTGGGAAACTAGGTCTTTCTCTGTGGTCTACACAGGGGATTCAGTCATCCTTTCGTCTTGGGAGATGCAAGACGAGCCTACATTCAAGTCACTGCAGGGATATCCGGCCTTATTTCGAGTCAGGGCATCGCGGTGTCCATTCCACTTGAGGCCGCAAACTCAGGGTCCCTCTCACATACCTAGAGCTGAGAGAAGCCTCCTCTTGAGGTGATTGTGGTAAGTTGGTATTGCTCTGGAGTCGAAGCCAGGGACTAACCTCTCATCTCGAATTGATTTGTGGTTCACGGAGCTCTTTCGTGTTGCTACAGTGACCTCAGGATCCCTCTAGCCTTGAAACAGTGTTCTTGGGGTTTCTCTGGAGTGCCATCAAGGAAATCAAGGCTCCTTTCATGTGTGATGTGCAACACGGAATTGCTCTGCACGCAGTGCAGGGGAATCGGGCCTCATATCGCAGCGAGGGGGAAGTCTCATGGTTTTTCTCGAGTTGCGGCAGGAACCTGGGATATATTCTCGAGTTACGACGGGGATGTCCCTTTCAACCACGTGTTTGTTCAGCAACGTCAGGACTCCTGCCTAGTTGCGAGGGACAACTCGGGATTCTCCTCGAGGCTTGGCAGGGCAATTGGGACGCCTCTCCAGCTGAGGCGGGAGACCAAGGGTCCCTATCCACGTGCACAGGAATCCTGGGACTCCTATCAAGTTTCACGAGGAGTCAGCCATCGTCTCCTTTGGAGGCACTGATCTCCGTGTACCTCTGGAGTTTTCAAAGGATGTGAGGCCTCCGGTCGCGATGAGGTGGGGAACTAGGTCTTTCTCTGTGGTCTCCACAGGCGATTCAGACATCCTTTCGTCTTGGGAGATGCAAGACGAGCCTGCATTCAAGTCACTGCAGGGATATCCGGCCTTATTTCGAGTCAGGGCATCGCGGTGTCCATTCCACTTGAGGCCGCAAACTCAGGGTCCCTCTCACATACCTAGAGCTGAGAGAAGCCTCCTCTTGAGGTGCTTGTGGTAAGGTGGTATTCCTCTGGAGTAAAAGCCAGGGACTAACCTCTCATCTCGAGTTGATTTTTGGTCCATGGAGCTCTTTCGTGTTGCTCCAGTGACCTCAGGATCCCTCTAGCCTTGAAACAGTGTTCTTGGGGTTTCTCTGGAGTGCCATCAAGGAAATCAAGGCTCCTTTCATGTGTGATGTGCAACACGGAATTGCTCTGCACGCAGTGCAGGGGAATCGGGCCTCATATCGGGCGAGGGGAAAGTCTCATGGTTTTTCTCGAGTTTCGGCGGGAACCTGGGGTATATTCTCGAGTTACGAAGGGGAAGGCCCTTCCACACACGTGTTTTTTCAGCGACGTCAGGACTCCTGCCTAGTTGCGAGGGACAACTCGGGATTTTCCTCGAGGCTTGGCAGGGCAATTGGGACGCCTCACCAGCTGAGGTGGGAGACCAAGGGTCCCTATCCACGTGCACAGGAATCCTGGGACTCCTATCAAGTTTCACGAGGAGTCAGCCATCGTCTCCTTTGAAGGCACTGATCTCCGTGTACCTCTGGAGTTTTCAAAGGATGTGAGGCCTCCGGTCGCGATGAGGTGGGGAACTAGGTCTTTCTCTGTGGTCTCCACAGGGGATTCAGACATCCTTCCGTCTTGGGAGATGCAAGACGAGCCTGCATTCAAGTCACTGCAGGGATATCCGGCCTTATTTCGAGTCAGGGCATCGCGGTGTCCATTCCACTTGAGGCCGCAAACTCAGGGTCCCTCTCACATACCTAGAGCTGAGAGAAGCCTACTCTTGAGATGCTTGTGGTAAGGTGGTATTCCTCTGGAGTCGAAGCCAGGGACTAACCTCTCATCTCGAGTTGATTTTTGGTCCACGGAGCTCTTTCCTGTTGCTAAAGTGACCTCTCGATCCCTCTAGCCTTGAAACAGTGTTCTTGGGGTTTCTCTGGAGTGCCATCAAGGAAATCAAGGCTCCTTTCATGTGTGATGTGCAACACGGAATTGCTCTGCACGCAGTGCAGGGGAATCGGGCCTCATATCGCGGCGAGGGGAAAGTCTCATGGTTTTTCTCGAGTTGCGGCGGGAACCTGGGGTATATTCTCGAGTTACGAAGGGGAAGGCCCTTCCACACACGTGTTTTTTCAGCGACGTCAGGACTCCTGCCTAGTTGCGAGGGACAACTCGGGATTCTCCTCGAGGCTTGGCAGGGCAATTGGGACGCCTCACCAGCTGAGGCAGGAGACCAAGGGTCCCTATCCACGTGCACAGGAATCCTGGGACTCCTATCAAGTTTCACGAGGAGTCAGCCATCGTCTCCTTTGAAGGCACTGATCTCCGTGTACCTCTGGAGTTTTCAAAGGATGTGAGGCTTCCGGTCGCGATGAGGTGGGGAACTAGGTCTTTCTCTGTGGTCTCCACAGGGGATTCAGACATCCTTCCGTCTTGGGAGATGCAAGACGAGCCTGCATTCAAGTCACTGCAGGGATATCCGGCCTTATTTCGAGTCAGGGCATCGCGGTGTCCATTCCACTTGAGGCCGCAAACTCAGGGTCCCTCTCACATACCTAGAGCTGAGAGAAGCCTACTCTTGAGATGCTTGTGGTAAGGTGGTATTCCTCTGGAGTCGAAGCCAGGAACTAACCTCTCATCTCGAGTTGATTTTTGGTCCACGGAGCTCTTTCCTGTTGCTAAAGTGACCTCTCGATCCCTCTAGCCTTGAAACAGTGTTCTTGGGGTTTCTCTGGAGTGCCATCAAGGAAATCAAGGCTCCTTTCATGTGTGATGTGCAACACGGAATTGCTCTGCACGCAGTGCAGGGGAATCGGGCCTCATCTCGTGGCGAGGGGAAAGTCTCATGGTTTTTCTCGAGTTGCGGCGGGAACCTGGGTTATATTCTCGAGTTACGACGGGGATGGCCCTTCTACCCACGTGTTTCTTCAGCGACGTCAGGACTCCTGCCTAGTTGTGAGTGACAACTCGGGATTCTCCTCGAGGCTTGGCAGGCCAATTGGGACGCCTCTCCAGCTGAGGCGGGAGACCAAGGGTCCCTATCCACGTGCACAGGAATCCTGGGACTCCTATCAAGTTTCACGAGGAGTCAGGCATCGTCTCCTTTGGAGGCACTGATCTCCGTGTACCTCTGGAGTTTTCAAAGGATATAAGGAATCTGGTCGCGATCAGGTGGGGAACTAGGTCTTTCTCTGTGGTCTCCACAGGGGATTCAGACATCCTTTCATCTTGGGAGATGAAAGACGAGCCTGCATTCAAGTCACTGCAGGGATATCCGGCCTTATTTCGAGTCAGGGCATCGCGGTGTCCATTCCACTTGAGGCCGCAAACTCAGGGCCCCTCTCACATACCTAGAGCTGAGAGAAGCCTCCTCTTGAGGTGCTTGTGGTAAGGTGGTATTCCTCTGGAGTCGAAGTCAGGGACTACCCTCTCATCTCGAGTTGATTTTTGGTCCACGGAGCTCTTTCGTGTTGCTACAGTGACCTCAGGATCCTTCTAGCCTTGAAACAGTGTTCTTGGGGTTTCTCTGGAGTGCCACCAAGGAAATCAAGGCTCCTTTCATGTGTGATGTGCAACACGGAATTGCTCTGCACGCATTGCAGAGGAATCGGGCCTCATCTCGCGGCGAGGGGGAAGTCTCATGGTTTTTCTCGAGTTGCGGCGGGAACCTGGGGTATATTCTCGAGTTACGACGGGAATGGCCTTTCGACACACGTGTTTCTTCAGCGACGTCAGGACTCCTGCCTAGTTGCGAGGGACAACTCGGGATTCTCCTCGAGGCTTGGCAGGGCAATTGGGACGCCTCTCCAGCTGAGGTGGGAGACCAAGGGTCCCTTTCCATGTGCCACAGGAATCCTGGGACTCCTATCACGTTTCACGAGGAGTCAGGCATCGTCTCCTTTGCAGGCACTGATCTCCGCGTACCTCTGGAGTTTTCAAAGGATGTGAGGCCTCCGGTCGCGATGAGGTGGGGAACTAGGTCTTTCTCTGTGGTCTCCACAGGCGATTCAGACATCCTTTCGTCTTGGGAGATGCAAGACGAGCCTGCATTCAAGTCACTGCAGGGATATCCGGCCTTATTTCGAGTCAGGGCATCGCGGTGTCCATTCCACTTGAGGCCGCAAACTCAGGGTCCCTCTCACATACCTAGAGCTGAGAGAAGCCTCCTCTTGAGGTGCTTGTGGTAAGGTGGTATTCCTCTGGAGTCGAAGCCAGGGACTAACCTCTCATCTCGAGTGGATTTTTGGTCCACGGACCTCTTTTGTGTTGCTACAGTGACGTCAGGATCCCTCTAGCCTTGAAACAGTGTTCTTGGGGTTTCTCTGGAGTGCCATCAAGGAAATCAAGGCTCCTTCCATGTGTGATGTGCAACACGGAATTGCTCTGCACACAGTGCAGGGGAATCGGTCCTCATCTCGCGGCGAGGGGGAAGTCTCATGGTTTTTCTCGAGTTGCGGCGGGAACCTGGGGTATATTCTCGAGTTACGACAGGGATGGCTCTTCCACACACGTGTTTGTTCAGCGACGGCAGGACTCCTGCCTAGTTGCGAGGGACAACTCGGGATTCTCCTCGAGGCTTGGCAGGGCAATTGGGACGCCTCTCCAGCTGAGGCGGGAGACCAGAGTCCCTTTCCACGTGCCACAGGAATCCTGGGACTCCTATCAAGTTTCACGAGGAGTCAGGCATCGTCTCCTTTGGAGGCACTGATCTCCGCGTACCTCTGGAGTTTTCAAAGGATGTGAGGCCTCCGGTCGCGATGAGGTGGGAAACTAGGTCTTTCTCTGTGGTCTACACAGGGGATTCAGTCATCCTTTCGTCTTGGGAGATGCAAGACGAGCCTACATTCAAGTCACTGCAGGGATATCCGGCCTTATTTCGAGTCAGGGCATCGCGGTGTCCATTCCACTTGAGGCCGCAAACTCAGGGTCCCTCTCACATACCTAGAGCTGAGAGAAGCCTCCTCTTGAGGTGATTGTGGTAAGTTGGTATTGCTCTGGAGTCGAAGCCAGGGACTAACCTCTCATCTCGAATTGATTTGTGGTTCACGGAGCTCTTTCGTGTTGCTACAGTGACCTCAGGATCCCTCTAGCCTTGAAACAGTGTTCTTGGGGTTTCTCTGGAGTGCCATCAAGGAAATCAAGGCTCCTTTCATGTGTGATGTGCAACACGGAATTGCTCTGCACGCAGTGCAGGGGAATCGGGCCTCATATCGCAGCGAGGGGGAAGTCTCATGGTTTTTCTCGAGTTGCGGCAGGAACCTGGGATATATTCTCGAGTTACGACGGGGATGTCCCTTTCAACCACGTGTTTGTTCAGCAACGTCAGGACTCCTGCCTAGTTGCGAGGGACAACTCGGGATTCTCCTCGAGGCTTGGCAGGGCAATTGGGACGCCTCTCCAGCTGAGGCGGGAGACCAAGGGTCCCTATCCACGTGCACAGGAATCCTGGGACTCCTATCAAGTTTCACGAGGAGTCAGCCATCGTCTCCTTTGGAGGCACTGATCTCCGTGTACCTCTGGAGTTTTCAAAGGATGTGAGGCCTCCGGTCGCGATGAGGTGGGGAACTAGGTCTTTCTCTGTGGTCTCCACAGGGGATTCAGACATCCTTTCGTCTTGGGAGATGCAAGACGAGCCTGCATTCAAGTCACTGCAGGGATATCCGGCCTTATTTCGAGTCAGGGCATCGCGGTGTCCATTCCACTTGAGGCCGCAAACTCAGGGTCCCTCTCACATACCTAGAGCTGAGAGAAGCCTCCTCTTGAGGTGCTTGTGGTAAGGTGGTATTCCTCTGGAGTAAAAGCCAGGGACTAACCTCTCATCTCGAGTTGATTTTTGGTCCATGGAGCTCTTTCGTGTTGCTCCAGTGACCTCAGGATCCCTCTAGCCTTGAAACAGTGTTCTTGGGGTTTCTCTGGAGTGCCATCAAGGAAATCAAGGCTCCTTTCATGTGTGATGTGCAACACGGAATTGCTCTGCACGCAGTGCAGGGGAATCGGGCCTCATATCGGGCGAGGGGAAAGTCTCATGGTTTTTCTCGAGTTTCGGCGGGAACCTGGGGTATATTCTCGAGTTACGAAGGGGAAGGCCCTTCCACACACGTGTTTTTTCAGCGACGTCAGGACTCCTGCCTAGTTGCGAGGGACAACTCGGGATTTTCCTCGAGGCTTGGCAGGGCAATTGGGACGCCTCACCAGCTGAGGTGGGAGACCAAGGGTCCCTATCCACGTGCACAGGAATCCTGGGACTCCTATCAAGTTTCACGAGGAGTCAGCCATCGTCTCCTTTGAAGGCACTGATCTCCGTGTACCTCTGGAGTTTTCAAAGGATGTGAGGCCTCCGGTCGCGATGAGGTGGGGAACTAGGTCTTTCTCTGTGGTCTCCACAGGGGATTCAGACATCCTTCCGTCTTGGGAGATGCAAGACGAGCCTGCATTCAAGTCACTGCAGGGATATCCGGCCTTATTTCGAGTCAGGGCATCGCGGTGTCCATTCCACTTGAGGCCGCAAACTCAGGGTCCCTCTCACATACCTAGAGCTGAGAGAAGCCTACTCTTGAGATGCTTGTGGTAAGGTGGTATTCCTCTGGAGTCGAAGCCAGGGACTAACCTCTCATCTCGAGTTGATTTTTGGTCCACGGAGCTCTTTCCTGTTGCTAAAGTGACCTCTCGATCCCTCTAGCCTTGAAACAGTGTTCTTGGGGTTTCTCTGGAGTGCCATCAAGGAAATCAAGGCTCCTTTCATGTGTGATGTGCAACACGGAATTGCTGTGCACGCAGTGCAGGGGAATCGGGCCTCATCTCGCGGCGAGGGGGAAGTCTCATGGTTTTTCTCGAGTTGCGGCGGGAACCTGGGTTATATTCTCGAGTTACGACGGGGATAGCCCTTCCACCCACGTGTTTCTTCAGCGACGTCAGGACTCCTGCCTAGTTGTGAGGGACAACTCGGGATTCTCTTCGAGGCTTGGCAGGCCAATTGGGACGCCTCTCCAGCTGAGGCGGGAGACCAAGGGTCCCTATCCACGTGCACAGGAATCCTGGGACTCCTATCAAGTTTCACGAGGAGTCAGGCATCGTCTCCTTTGGAGGCACTGATCTCCGTGTACCTCTGGAGTTTTCAAAGGATATAAGGAATCTGGTCGCGATCAGGTGGGGAACTAGGTCTTTCTCTGTGGTCTCCACAGGGGATTCAGACATCCTTTCATCTTGGGAGATGAAAGACGAGCCTGCATTCAAGTCACTGCAGGGATATCCGGCCTTATTTCGAGTCAGGGCATCGCGGTGTCCATTCCACTTGAGGCCGCAAACTCAGGGCCCCTCTCACATACCTAGAGCTGAGAGAAGCCTCCTCTTGAGGTGCTTGTGGTAAGGTGGTATTCCTCTGCAGTCGAAGTCAGGGACTAACCTCTCATCTCGAGTTGATTTTTGGTCCACGGAGCTCTTTCGTGTTGCTACAGTGACCTCAGGATCCTTCTAGCCTTGAAACAGTGTTCTTGGGGTTTCTCTGGAGTGCCACCAAGGAAATCAAGGCTCCTTTCATGTGTGATGTGCAACACGGAATTGCTCTGCACGCAGTGCAGGGGAATCGGGCCTCATCTTGGGGCGAGCGGGAAGTCTCATGGTTTTTCTCGAGTTGCGGCGGGAACCTGGGGTATATTCTCGAGTTACGACGGGAATGGCCCTTCCACACACGTGTTTCTTCAGCGACGTCAGGACTCCTGCCTAGTTGCGAGGGACAACTCGGGATTCTCCTCGAGGCTTGGCAGGGCAATTGGGACGCCTCTCCAGCTGAGGCGGGAGACCAAGCGTCCCTTTCCATGTGCCACAGGAATCCTGGGACTCCTATCACGTTTCACGAGGAGTCAGGCATCGTCTCCTTTGCAGGCACTGATCTCCGCGTACCTCTGGAGTTTTCAAAGGATGTGAGGCCTCCGGTCGCGATGAGGTGGGGAACTAGGTCTTTCTCTGTGTTCTCCACAGGGGATTCAGACATCCTTTCGTCTTGGGAGATGCAAGACGAGCCTGCATTCAAGTCACTGCAGGGATATCCGGCCTTATTTCGAGCCAGGGCATCGCGGTGTCCATTCCACTTGAGGCCGCAAACTCAGGGTCCCTCTCACATACCTAGAGCTGAGAGAAGCCTCCTCTTGAGGTGCTTGTGGTAAGTTGGTATTGCTCTGGAGTCGAAGCCAGGGACTAACCTCTCATCTCGAATTGATTTGTGGTTCACGGAGCTCTTTCGTGTTGCTACAGTGACCTCAGGATCCCTCTAGCCTTGAAACAGTGTTCTTGGGGTTTCTCTGGAGTGCCATCAAGGAAATCAAGGCTCCTTCCATGTGTGATGTGCAACACGGAATTGCTCTGCACGCAGTGCAGGGGAATCGGGCCTCATATCGCAGCGAGGGGGAAGTCTCATGGTTTTTCTCGAGTTGCGGCAGGAACCTGGGATATATTCTCGAGTTACGACGGGGATGTCCCTTTCAACCACGTGTTTGTTCAGCGACGTCAGGACTCCTGCCTAGTTGCGAGGGACAACTCGGGATTCTCCTCGAGGCTTGGCAGGGCAATTGGGACGCCTCTCCAGCTGAGGCGGGAGACCAAGGGTCCCTATCCACGTGCCACAGGAATCCTGGGACTCCTATCAAGTTTCACGAGGAGTCAGCCATTGTCTCCTTTGGAGGCACTGATCTCCGTGTACCTCTGGAGTTTTCAAAGGATGTGAGGCCTCCGGTCGCGATGAGGTGGGGAACTAGGTCTTTCTCTGTGGTCTCCACAGGGGATTCAGACATCCTTTCGTCTTGGGAGATGCAAGACGAGCCTGCATTCAAGTCACTGCAGGGATATCCGGCCTTATTTCGAGTCAGGGCATCGCGGTGTCCATTCCACTTGAGGCCGCAAACTCAGGGTCCCTCTCACATACCTAGAGCTGAGAGAAGCCTCCTCTTGAGGTGCTTGTGGTAAGGTGGTATTCCTCTGGAGTAGAAGCCAGGGACTAACCTCTCATCTTGAGTTAATTTTTGGTCCATGGAGCTCTTTCGTGTTGCTACAGTGACCTCAGGATCCCTCTAGCCTTGAAACAGTGTTCTTGGGGTTTCTCTGGAGTGCCATCAAGGAAATCAAGGCTCCTTTCATGTGTGATGTGCAACACGGAATTGCTCTGCACGCAGTGCAGGGGAATCGGGCCTCATATCGCGGCGAGGGGAAAGTATCATGGTTTTTCTCGAGTTGCGGCGGGAACCTGGGTTATATTCTCGAGTTACGACGGGGATGGCCCTTCCACCCACGTGTTTGTTCAGCGACGTCAGGACTCCTGCCTAGTTGCGAGGGACAACTCGGGATTCTCCTCGAGGCTTGGCAGGGCAATTGGGACGCCTCTCCAGCTGAGGCGGGAGACCAAGGGTCCCTTTCCATGTGCCACAGGAATCCTGGGACTCCTATCACGTTTCACGAGGAGTCAGGCATCGTCTCCTTTGCAGGCACTGATCTCCGCGTACCTCTGGAGTTTTCAAAGGATGTGAGGCCTCCGGTCGCGATGAGGTGGGAACTAGGTCTTTCTCTGTGGTCTCCACAGGGGATTCAGACATCCTTTCGTCTTGGGAGATGCAAGACGAGCCTGCATTCAAGTCACTGCAGGGATATCCGGCCTTATTTCGAGCCAGGGCATCGCGGTGTCCATTCCACTTGAGGCCGCAAACTCAGGGCCCCTCTCACATACCTAGAGCTGAGAGAAGCCTCCTCTTGAGGTGCTTGTGGTAAGGTGGTATTCCTCTGGAGTCGAAGCCAGGGACTAACCTCTCATCTCGAGTGGATTTTTGGTCCACGGACCTCTTTTGTGTTGCTACAGTGACATCAGGATCCCTCTAGCCTTGAAACAGTGTTCTTGGGGTTTCTCTGGAGTGCCATCAAGGAAATCAAGGCTCCTTCCATGTGTGATGTGCAACACGGAATTGCTCTGCACGAAGTGCAGGGGAATCAGGCCTAATCTCGCCGCGAGGGGGAAGTCTCATGGTTTTACTCGAGTTGCGGCGGGAACCTGGGGTATATTCTCGAGTTACGACAGGGATGGCTCTTCCACACACGTGTTTGTTCAGCGACGGCAGGACTCCTGCCTAGTTGCGAGGGACAACTCGGGAATCTCCTCGAGGCTTGGCAGGGCAATTGGGACGCCTCTCCAGCTTAGGCGGGAGACCAGAGTCCCTTTCCACGTGCCACAGGAATCCTGGGACTCCTATCAAGTTTCACGAGGAGTCAGGCATCGTCTCCTTTGGAGGCACTGATCTCCGCGTACCTCTGGAGTTTTCAAAGGATGTGAGCCCTCCGGTCGCAATGAGGTGGGGAACTAGGTCTTTCTCTGTGGTCTACACAGGGGATTCAGTCATCCTTTCGTCTTGGGAGATGCAAGACGAGCCTACATTCAAGTCCCTGCAGGGATATCCGGCCTTATTTCGAGTCAGGGCATCGCGGTGTCCATTCCACTTGAGGCCGCAATCTCAGGGTCCCTCTCACATACCTAGAGCTGAGAGAAGCCTCCTCTTGAGGTGATTGTGGTAAGTTGGTATTGCTCTGGAGTCGAAGCCAGGGACTAACCTCTCATCTCGAATTGATTTGTGGTTCACGGAGCTCTTTCGTGTTGCTACAGTGACCTCAGGATCCCTCTAGCCTTGAAACAGTGTTCTTGGGGTTTCTCTGGAGTGCCATCAAGGAAATCAAGGCTCCTTTCATGTGTGATGTGCAACACGGAATTGCTCTGCACGCAGTGCAGGGGAATCGGGCCTCATCTCGCGGAGAGGGGGAAGTCTCATGGTTTTTCTCGAGTTGCGGCAGGAACCTGGGATATATTCTCGAGTTACGACGGGGATGTCCCTTTCAACCACGTGTTTGTTCAGCGACGTCAGGCCTCCTGCCTAGTTGCGAGGGACAACTCGGGATTCTCCTCGAGGCTTGGCAGGGCAATTGGGACGCCTCTCCAGCTGAGGCGGGAGACCAAGGGTCCCTATCCACGTGCACAGGAATCCTGGGACTCCTATCAAGTTTCACGAGGAGTCAGCCATCGTCTCCTTTGGAGGCACTGATCTCCGTGTACCTCTGGAGTTTTCAAAGGTTGTGAGGCCTCCGGTCGCGATGAGGTGGGGAACTAGGTCTTTCTCTGTGGTCTCCACAGGGGATTCAGACATCCTTTCGTCTTGGGAGATGCAAGACGAGCCTGCATTCAAGTCACTGCAGGGATATCCGGCCTTATTTCGAGTCAGGGCATCGCGGTGTCCTTTCCACTTGAGGCCGCAAACTCAGTGTCCCTCTCACATACCTAGAGCTGAGAGAAGCCTCCTCTTGAGGTGCTTGTGGTAAGGTGGTATTCCTCTGGAGTAGAAGCCAGGGACTAACCTCTCATCTCGAGTTGATTTTTGGTCCATGGAGCTCTTTCGTGTTGCTCCAGTGACCTCAGGATCCCTCTAGCCTTGAAACAGTGTTCTTGGGGTTTCTCTGGAGTGCCATCAAGGAAATCAAGGCTCCTTTCATGTGTGATGTGCAACACGGAATTGCTCTGCACGCAGTGCAGGGGAATCGGGCCTCATATCGCGGCGAGGGGAAAGTTTCATGGTTTTTCTCGAGTTGCGGCGGGAACCTGGGGTATATTCTCGAGTTACGAAGGGGAAGGCCCTTCCACACACGTGTTTTTTCAGCGACGTCAGGACTCCTGCCTAGTTGCGAGGGACAACTCGGGATTCTCCTCGAGGCTTGGCAGGGCAATTGGGACGCCTCTCCAGCTGAGGCGGGAGACCAAGGGTCCCTTTCCACGTGCCACAGGAATCCTCGGACTCCTATCAAGTTTCACGAGGAGTCAGGCATCCTCTCCTTTGAGGCACTGATCTCCGCGTACCTCTGGAATTTTCAAAGGATGTGAGGCCTCCGGTCGCCATGAGGTGGGGAACTAGGTCTTTCTCTGTGGTCTCCACAGGGGATTCAGACATCCTTTCATCTTGGGAAATTCAAGACGAGCCTGCATTCAAGTCACTGCAGGGATATCCGGCCTTATTTTGAGTCAGGTGATCGCGGTGTCCATTCCAGTTGAGGCCGCAAACTCAGGGTCCCTCTCACATACCTAGAGCTGAGAGAAGCCTCCTCTTGAGGTGCTTGTGGTAAGGTGGTATTCCTCTGGAGTCGAAGCCAGGGACTAACCTCTCATCTCGAGTTGATTTTTGGTCCCTGGAGCTCTTTCGTGTTGCTACAGTGACCTCAGGATCCCTCTAGCCTTGAAACAGTGTTCTTGGGGTTTCTCTGGAGTGCCATCAAGGAAATCAATGATCCTTTCATGTGTGATGTGCAACACGGAATTGCTCTGCATGCAGTGCAGGGGAATCGGGCCTCATCTCGCAGCGAGGGGGAAGTCTCATGGTTTTTCTCGAGTTTCGGTAGGAACCTGGGCTATATTCTCGAATTACGATGGGGATGGCCCTTGCACCCACGTGTTTGTTCAGCGTCGTCAGGACTCCTGCCTAGTTGCGAGGGACAACTCGGGATTCTCCTCGAGGCTTGGCAGGGCAATTGGGACGCCTCTCCAGCTGAGGCGGGAGACCAAGGGTCCCTTTCCACGTGCCAAAGGAATCCTGGGACTCCTATCAAGTTTCACGAGGAGTCAGGCATCCTCTCCTTTGAGGCACTGATCTCCGCATACCTCTGGAATTTTCAAAGGATGTGAGGCCTCCGGTCGCCATGAGGTGGGGAACTAGGTCTTTCTCTGTGGTCTACACAGGTGATTCCGACATCCTTTCGTCTTGGGAGATGCAAGACGAGCCTGCATTCAAGTCACTGCAGGGATATCCGGCCTTATTTCGAGTCAGGGCATCGCGGTGTCCATTCCACTTGAGGCCGGAAAATCAGGGTCCCTCTCACATACCTAGAGCTGAGAGAAGCCTCCTCTTGAGGTGCTTGTGGTAAGGTGGTATTCCTCTGGAGTCGAAGCCAGAGACTACCCTCTCATCTCGAGTTGATTTTTGGTCCATGGAGCTCTTTCGTGTTGCTACAGTGACCTCGGGATCCCTCTAGCCTTGAAACAGTGTTCTTGGGGTTTCTCTGGAGTGCCATCAAGGAAATCAAGGCTGCTTTCATGTGTGATGTGCAACTCGGAATTGCTCTGCACGCAGTGCAGGGGAATCGGGCCTCATCTCGCGGCGAGGGGGAAGTCTCATGGTTTTTCTCGAGTTGCGGCGGTAACCTGGGGTATATTCTCGAGTTACGACGGGGATGGCCCTTCCAAACACGTGTTTGTTCAGCGACGTCAGGACTCCTGCCAAGTTGCGAGGGACAACTCGGGATTCTCCTCGAGGCTTGGCAAGGCAATTGGGACGCCTCTCCAGCTGAGGCGGGAGACCAAGGGTCCCTTTTCACGTGCACAGGAATCCTGGGACTCCTATCAAGTTTCACGAGGAGTCAGGCATCGTCTCCTTTGGAGGCACTGATCTCCGCGTACCTCTGGAGTTTTCAAAGGATGTAAGGCCTCCGGTCGCGATGAGGTGGGGAACTAGGTCTTTCTCTGTGGTCTCCACAGGGGATTCAGACATCCTTTCGTCTTGGGAAATGCAAAACGAGCCTGCATTCAAGTCACTGCAGGGATAATCGGCCTTATTTTGAGACAGGGTTCGCGGTGTCCATTCCACTTGAGGCCGCAAACTCAGGGTCCCTCTCACATACCTAGAGCTGAGAGAAGCCTCCTCTTGAGGTGCTTGTGTTAAGGTGGTATTCCTCTGGAGTCGAAGCCAGGGACTAACCTCTCATCTCGAGTTGATTTTTGGTCCCTGGAGCTCTTTCGTGTTGCTACAGTGACCTCAGGATCCCTCTAGCCTTGAAACAGTGTTCTTGGGGTTTCTCTGGAGTGCCATCAAGGAAATCAATGATCCTTTCATGTGTGATGTGCAACACGGAATTGCTCTGCACGCAGTGCAGGGGAATCGGGCCTCATCTCGTGGCGAGGGGGAAGTCTCATGGTTTTTCTCGAGTTGCGGCGGGAACCTGGGTTATATTCTCGAGTTACGAC
This sequence comes from Cervus elaphus, assembly GCF_910594005.1. Taxonomy (NCBI): domain Eukaryota; kingdom Metazoa; phylum Chordata; class Mammalia; order Artiodactyla; family Cervidae; genus Cervus; species Cervus elaphus. The sequence continues at coordinate 1,938,943 of NC_057838.1, forward strand.
GGGGATGGCCCTTCCACCCACGTGTTTCTTCAGCGACGTCAGGACTCCTGCCTAGTTGTGAGGGACAACTCGGGATTCTCCTCGAGGCTTGGCAGGGCAATTGGGACGCCTCTCCAGCTGAGGCGGGAGACCAAGGGTCCCTATCCACGTGCACAGGAATCCTGGGACTCCTATCAAGTTTCACGAGGAGTCAGGCATCGTCTCCTTTGGAGGCACTGATCTCCGTGTACCTCTGGAGTTTTCAAAGGATATAAGGAATCTGGTCGCGATCAGGTGGGGAACTAGGTCTTTCTCTGTGGTCTCCACAGGGGATTCAGACATCCTTTCATCTTGGGAGATGAAAGACGAGCCTGCATTCAAGTCACTGCAGGGATATCCGGCCTTATTTCGAGTCAGGGCATCGCGGTGTCCATTCCACTTGAGGCCGCAAACTCAGGGCCCCTCTCACATACCTAGAGCTGAGAGAAGCCTCCTCTTGAGGTGCTTGTGGTAAGGTGGTTTTCCTCTGGAGTCGAAGCCGGGGACTAACCTCTCATCTCGAGTTGATTTTTGGTCCACGGAGCTCTTTCGTGTTGCTACAGTGACCTCAGGATCCTTCTAGCCTTGAAACAGTGTTCTTGGGGTTTCTCTGGAGTGCCACCAAGGAAATCAAGGCTCCTTTCATGTGTGATGTGCAACACGGAATTGCTCTGCACGCAGTGCAGGGGAATCGGGCCTCATCTCGCGGCGAGGGGGAAGTCTCATGGTTTTTCTCGAGTTGCGGCGGGAACCTGGGGTATATTCTCGAGTTACGACGGGAATGGCCCTTCCACACACGTGTTTCTTCAGCGACGTCAGGACTCCTGCCTAGTTGCGAGGGACAACTCGGGATTCTCCTCGAGGCTTGGCAGGGCAATTGGGACGCCTCTCCAGCTGAGGCGGGAGACCAAGGGTCCCTTTCCATGTGCCACAGGAATCCTGGGACTCCTATCAAGTTTCACGAGGAGTCAGGCATCGTCTCCTTTGGAGGCACTGATCTCCGCGTACCTCTGGAGTTTTCAAAGGATGTGAGCCCTCCGGTCGCAATGAGGTGGGGAACTAGGTCTTTCTCTGTGGTCTACACAGGGGATTCAGTCATCCTTTCGTCTTGGGAGATGCAAGACGAGCCTACATTCAAGTCCCTGCAGGGATATCCGGCCTTATTTCGAGTCAGGGCATCGCGGTGTCCATTCCACTTGAGGCCGCAATCTCAGGGTCCCTCTCACATACCTAGAGCTGAGAGAAGCCTCCTCTTGAGGTGATTGTGGTAAGTTGGTATTGCTCTGGAGTCGAAGCCAGGGACTAACCTCTCATCTCGAATTGATTTGTGGTTCACGGAGCTCTTTCGTGTTGCTACAGTGACCTCAGGATCCCTCTAGCCTTGAAACAGTGTTCTTGGGGTTTCTCTGGAGTGCCATCAAGGAAATCAAGGCTCCTTTCATGTGTGATGTGCAACACGGAATTGCTCTGCACGCAGTGCAGGGGAATCGGGCCTCATCTCGCGGAGAGGGGGAAGTCTCATGGTTTTTCTCGAGTTGCGGCAGGAACCTGGGATATATTCTCGAGTTACGACGGGGATGTCCCTTTCAACCACGTGTTTGTTCAGCGACGTCAGGCCTCCTGCCTAGTTGCGAGGGACAACTCGGGATTCTCCTCGAGGCTTGGCAGGGCAATTGGGACGCCTCTCCAGCTGAGGCGGGAGACCAAGGGTCCCTATCCACGTGCACAGGAATCCTGGGACTCCTATCAAGTTTCACGAGGAGTCAGCCATCGTCTCCTTTGGAGGCACTGATCTCCGTGTACCTCTGGAGTTTTCAAAGGTTGTGAGGCCTCCGGTCGCGATGAGGTGGGGAACTAGGTCTTTCTCTGTGGTCTCCACAGGGGATTCAGACATCCTTTCGTCTTGGGAGATGCAAGACGAGCCTGCATTCAAGTCACTGCAGGGATATCCGGCCTTATTTCGAGTCAGGGCATCGCGGTGTCCTTTCCACTTGAGGCCGCAAACTCAGTGTCCCTCTCACATACCTAGAGCTGAGAGAAGCCTCCTCTTGAGGTGCTTGTGGTAAGGTGGTATTCCTCTGGAGTAGAAGCCAGGGACTAACCTCTCATCTCGAGTTGATTTTTGGTCCATGGAGCTCTTTCGTGTTGCTCCAGTGACCTCAGGATCCCTCTAGCCTTGAAACAGTGTTCTTGGGGTTTCTCTGGAGTGCCATCAAGGAAATCAAGGCTCCTTTCATGTGTGATGTGCAACACGGAATTGCTCTGCACGCAGTGCAGGGGAATCGGGCCTCATATCGCGGCGAGGGGAAAGTTTCATGGTTTTTCTCGAGTTGCGGCGGGAACCTGGGGTATATTCTCGAGTTACGAAGGGGAAGGCCCTTCCACACACGTGTTTTTTCAGCGACGTCAGGACTCCTGCCTAGTTGCGAGGGACAACTCGGGATTCTCCTCGAGGCTTGGCAGGGCAATTGGGACGCCTCTCCAGCTGAGGCGGGAGACCAAGGGTCCCTTTCCACGTGCCACAGGAATCCTCGGACTCCTATCAAGTTTCACGAGGAGTCAGGCATCCTCTCCTTTGAGGCACTGATCTCCGCGTACCTCTGGAATTTTCAAAGGATGTGAGGCCTCCGGTCGCCATGAGGTGGGGAACTAGGTCTTTCTCTGTGGTCTCCACAGGGGATTCAGACATCCTTTCATCTTGGGAAATTCAAGACGAGCCTGCATTCAAGTCACTGCAGGGATATCCGGCCTTATTTTGAGTCAGGTGATCGCGGTGTCCATTCCAGTTGAGGCCGCAAACTCAGGGTCCCTCTCACATACCTAGAGCTGAGAGAAGCCTCCTCTTGAGGTGCTTGTGGTAAGGTGGTATTCCTCTGGAGTCGAAGCCAGGGACTAACCTCTCATCTCGAGTTGATTTTTGGTCCCTGGAGCTCTTTCGTGTTGCTACAGTGACCTCAGGATCCCTCTAGCCTTGAAACAGTGTTCTTGGGGTTTCTCTGGAGTGCCATCAAGGAAATCAATGATCCTTTCATGTGTGATGTGCAACACGGAATTGCTCTGCATGCAGTGCAGGGGAATCGGGCCTCATCTCGCAGCGAGGGGGAAGTCTCATGGTTTTTCTCGAGTTTCGGTAGGAACCTGGGCTATATTCTCGAATTACGATGGGGATGGCCCTTGCACCCACGTGTTTGTTCAGCGTCGTCAGGACTCCTGCCTAGTTGCGAGGGACAACTCGGGATTCTCCTCGAGGCTTGGCAGGGCAATTGGGACGCCTCTCCAGCTGAGGCGGGAGACCAAGGGTCCCTTTCCACGTGCCAAAGGAATCCTGGGACTCCTATCAAGTTTCACGAGGAGTCAGGCATCCTCTCCTTTGAGGCACTGATCTCCGCATACCTCTGGAATTTTCAAAGGATGTGAGGCCTCCGGTCGCCATGAGGTGGGGAACTAGGTCTTTCTCTGTGGTCTACACAGGTGATTCCGACATCCTTTCGTCTTGGGAGATGCAAGACGAGCCTGCATTCAAGTCACTGCAGGGATATCCGGCCTTATTTCGAGTCAGGGCATCGCGGTGTCCATTCCACTTGAGGCCGGAAAATCAGGGTCCCTCTCACATACCTAGAGCTGAGAGAAGCCTCCTCTTGAGGTGCTTGTGGTAAGGTGGTATTCCTCTGGAGTCGAAGCCAGAGACTACCCTCTCATCTCGAGTTGATTTTTGGTCCATGGAGCTCTTTCGTGTTGCTACAGTGACCTCGGGATCCCTCTAGCCTTGAAACAGTGTTCTTGGGGTTTCTCTGGAGTGCCATCAAGGAAATCAAGGCTGCTTTCATGTGTGATGTGCAACTCGGAATTGCTCTGCACGCAGTGCAGGGGAATCGGGCCTCATCTCGCGGCGAGGGGGAAGTCTCATGGTTTTTCTCGAGTTGCGGCGGTAACCTGGGGTATATTCTCGAGTTACGACGGGGATGGCCCTTCCAAACACGTGTTTGTTCAGCGACGTCAGGACTCCTGCCAAGTTGCGAGGGACAACTCGGGATTCTCCTCGAGGCTTGGCAAGGCAATTGGGACGCCTCTCCAGCTGAGGCGGGAGACCAAGGGTCCCTTTTCACGTGCACAGGAATCCTGGGACTCCTATCAAGTTTCACGAGGAGTCAGGCATCGTCTCCTTTGGAGGCACTGATCTCCGCGTACCTCTGGAGTTTTCAAAGGATGTAAGGCCTCCGGTCGCGATGAGGTGGGGAACTAGGTCTTTCTCTGTGGTCTCCACAGGGGATTCAGACATCCTTTCGTCTTGGGAAATGCAAAACGAGCCTGCATTCAAGTCACTGCAGGGATAATCGGCCTTATTTTGAGACAGGGTTCGCGGTGTCCATTCCACTTGAGGCCGCAAACTCAGGGTCCCTCTCACATACCTAGAGCTGAGAGAAGCCTCCTCTTGAGGTGCTTGTGTTAAGGTGGTATTCCTCTGGAGTCGAAGCCAGGGACTAACCTCTCATCTCGAGTTGATTTTTGGTCCCTGGAGCTCTTTCGTGTTGCTACAGTGACCTCAGGATCCCTCTAGCCTTGAAACAGTGTTCTTGGGGTTTCTCTGGAGTGCCATCAAGGAAATCAATGATCCTTTCATGTGTGATGTGCAACACGGAATTGCTCTGCACGCAGTGCAGGGGAATCGGGCCTCATCTCGTGGCGAGGGGGAAGTCTCATGGTTTTTCTCGAGTTGCGGCGGGAACCTGGGTTATATTCTCGAGTTACGACGGGGATGGCCCTTCCACCCACGTGTTTCTTCAGCGACGTCAGGACTCCTGCCTAGTTGTGAGGGACAACTCGGGATTCTCCTCGAGGCTTGGCAGGGCAATTGGGACGCCTCTCCAGCTGAGGCGGGAGACCAAGGGTCCCTATCCACGTGCACAGGAATCCTGGGACTCCTATCAAGTTTCACGAGGAGTCAGGCATCGTCTCCTTTGGAGGCACTGATCTCCGTGTACCTCTGGAGTTTTCAAAGGATATAAGGAATCTGGTCGCGATCAGGTGGGGAACTAGGTCTTTCTCTGTGGTCTCCACAGGGGATTCAGACATCCTTTCATCTTGGGAGATGAAAGACGAGCCTGCATTCAAGTCACTGCAGGGATATCCGGCCTTATTTCGAGTCAGGGCATCGCGGTGTCCATTCCACTTGAGGCCGCAAACTCAGGGCCCCTCTCACATACCTAGAGCTGAGAGAAGCCTCCTCTTGAGGTGCTTGTGGTAAGGTGGTTTTCCTCTGGAGTCGAAGCCGGGGACTAACCTCTCATCTCGAGTTGATTTTTGGTCCACGGAGCTCTTTCGTGTTGCTACAGTGACCTCAGGATCCTTCTAGCCTTGAAACAGTGTTCTTGGGGTTTCTCTGGAGTGCCACCAAGGAAATCAAGGCTCCTTTCATGTGTGATGTGCAACACGGAATTGCTCTGCACGCAGTGCAGGGGAATCGGGCCTCATCTCGCGGCGAGGGGGAAGTCTCATGGTTTTTCTCGAGTTGCGGCGGGAACCTGGGGTATATTCTCGAGTTACGACGGGAATGGCCCTTCCACACACGTGTTTCTTCAGCGACGTCAGGACTCCTGCCTAGTTGCGAGGGACAACTCGGGATTCTCCTCGAGGCTTGGCAGGGCAATTGGGACGCCTCTCCAGCTGAGGCGGGAGACCAAGGGTCCCTTTCCATGTGCCACAGGAATCCTGGGACTCCTATCAAGTTTCACGAGGAGTCAGGCATCGTCTCCTTTGGAGGCACTGATCTCCGTGTACCTCTGGAGTTTTCAAAGGATGTGAGGCCTCTGGTCGCGATGAGGTGCTAACTAGGTCTTTTTCTGTGGTCTCCACAGGGGATTCAGACATCCTTTCATCTTGGGAGATGCAAGACGAGCCTGCATTCAAGTCACTGCAGTGATATCCGGCCTTATTTCGAGTCAGGGCATCGCGGTGTCCATTCCACTTGAGGCTGCAAACTCAGGGTCCCTCACACATACCTAGAGCTGAGAGAAGCCTCCTCTTGAAGTGCTTATGGTAAGGTGGTATTCCTCTGGAGTCGAAGCCAGGGACTAACCTCTCATCTCGAGTTGATTTTTGGTCCATGGACCTCTTTCGTTTCGCTACAGTGACCTCAGGATCCCTCTAACCTTGAAACAGTGTTCTTGGGGTTTCTCTCGAGTGCCATCAAGGAAATCAAGGCTCCTTTCATGTGTGATGTGCAACACGGAATTGCTCTGCACGCAGTGCAGGGGAATCGGGCCTCATCTCCCAGCGAGGGGGAAGTCTCATGGTTTTTCTCGAGTTGCGGCGGGAACCTGGGGTATATTCTCGAGTTACGACGGGGATGGCCCTTCCACCCAAGTGTTTGTTCAGCGACGGCAGGACTCCTGCCTAGTTGCGAGGGACAACTCGGGATTCTCCTCGAGGCTTGGCAGGGCAATTGGGACGCCTCTCCAGCTGAGGCGGGAGACCAAGTGTCCCTTTCCACGTGCCACAGGAATCCTGGGAGTCCTATCAAGTTTCACGAGGAGTCAGGCATCGTCTCCTTTGGAGGCACTGATCTCCGCGTACCTCTGGAGTTTTCAAAGGATATAAGGAATCCGGTCGCGATGAGGTGGGGAACTAAGTCTTTCTCTGTGGTCTCCACAGGGGATTCAGACATCCTTTCGTCTTGGGAGATGCAAGACGAGCCTGCATTCAAGTCACTGCAGGGATATCCGGCCTTATTTCGAGTCAGGGCATCGCGGTGTCCATTCCACTTGAGGCCGCAAACTCAGGGCCCCTCTCACATACCTAGAGCTGAGAGAAGCCTCCTCTTGAGGTGCTTGTGGTAAGGTGGTATTCCTCTGGAGTCGAAGCCAGGGACTAACCTCACATCTTGAGTTGATTTTTGGTCCACGGAGCTCTTTCGTGTTGCTACAGTGAATTCAGGATCCCTCTAGCCTTGAAACAGTGTTCTTGGGGTTTCTCTGGAGTGCCACCAAGGAAATCAAGGCTCCTTTCATGTGTGATGTGCAACACGGAATTGCTCTGCACGCAGTGCAGGGGAATCGGGCCTCATCTCGCGGCGAGGGGGAAGTCTCATGGTTTTTCTCGAGTTGCGGCGGGAACCTGGGGTATATTCTAGAGTTACGACGGGGATGGCCCTTCCACCCACGTGTTTGTTCAGCGACGTCAGGACTCCTGCCTAGTTGCGAGGGACAACTCGGGATTCTCCTCGAGGCTTGGCAGGGCAATTGGGACGCCTCTCCAGCTGAGGCGGGAGACCAAGGGTCCCTTTCCATGTGCCACAGGAATCCTGGGACTCCTATCAAGTTTCATGAGGAGTCAGGCATCGTCTCCTTTGGAGGCACTGATCTCCGTGTACCTCTGGAGTTTTCAAAGGATGTGAGGCCTCCGGTCGCGATGAGGTGGGGAACTAGGTCTTTCTCTGTGGTCTCCACAGGGGATTCAGACATCCTTTCGTCTTGGGAGATGCAAGACGAGCCTGCATTCAAGTCACTGCAGGGATATCCGGCCTTATTTCGAGCCAGGGCATCGCGGTGTCCATTCCACTTGAAGCCGCAAAGTCAGGGTCACTCTCACATACCTAGAGCTGAGAGAAGCCTCCTCTTGAGGTGCTTGTGGTAAGGTGGTATTCCTCTGGAGTCGAAGCCAGGGACTAACCTCTCATCTCGTGTTGATTTTTGGTTCATGGAGCTCTTTCGTTTTGCTACAGTGACCTCAGGATCCCGCTAGCCTTGAAACAGTGTTCTTGGGGTTTCTCTGGAGTGCTATCAAGGAAATCAAGGCTCCTTTCATGTGTGATGTGCAACACGGAATTGCTCTGCACGCAGTGCAGGGGAATCGGGCCTCATCTCGCGGCGAGGGGAAAGTCTCATGGTTTTTCTCGAGTTGCGGCGGGAACCTGGGGTACATTCTCGAGTTACGACGGGGATGGCCCTTCCACACACGTGTTTGTTCAGTGACGGCAGGACTCCTGCCTAGTTGCGAGGGACAACTCGGGATTCTCCTCCAGGCTTGGCAGGGCAATTGGGACGCCTCTCCAGCTGAGGCGGGAGACCAAGGGTCCCTTTCCACGTGCCACAGGAATCCTGGGACTCCTATCAAGTTTCACGAGGAGTCAGGCATCGTCTCCTTTGGAGGCACTGATCCCTGCGTACCTCTGGAGTTTTCAAAGGATGTGAGGCCTCCGGTCGCGATGAGGTGGGGAACTAGGTCTTTCTCTGTGGTCTCCACAGGGGATTCAGGTATCCTTTCGTTTTGGAAGATGCAAGACGAGCCTGCATTCAAGTCACTGCAGGGATATCCGGCCTTATTTCGAGTCAGGGCATCGCGGTGTCCATTCCACTTGAGGCCGCAAACTCAGGGTCCCTCTCACATAGTTAGAGCTGAGAGAAGCCTCCTCTTGAGGTGCTTGTGGTAAGGTGGTATTCCTCTGGAGTCGAAGCCAGGGACTAACCTCTCAACTCGAGTTGATTTTTGGTCCACGGAGCTCTTTCGTGTTGCTACAGTGACCTCAGGATCCCTCTAGCCTTGAAACAGTGTTCCTGGGGTTTCTCTGGAGTGCCATCAAGGAAATCAAGGCTCCTTTCATGTGTGATGTGCAACACGGAATTGCTCTGCATGCAGTGCAGGGGAATCGGGCCTCATCTCGCGGCGAGGGGTAGTCTCATGGTTTTTCTCGAGTTGCGGCGGGAACCTGGGGTATATTCTCGAGTTACGACGGGGATGGCCCTTCCACCCACGTGATTGTTCAGCGACATCAGGACTCCTGCCTAGTTGCGAGGGACAACTCGGGATTCTCCTCGAGGCTTGGCAGGGCAATTGGGACGCCTCTCCAGCTGAGGCGGGAGACCAAGGGTCCCTTTCCATGTGCCACAGGAATCCTGGGACTCCTATCAAATTTCACGAGGAGTCAGGCATCGTCTCCTTTGGAGGCACTGATCTCCGTGTACCTCTGGAGTTTTCAAAGGATGTGAGGCCTCCGGTCGCGATGAGGTGGGGAACTAGGTCTTTCTCTGTGGTCTCCACAGGGGATTCAGACATCCTTTCGTCTTGGGAGATGCAAGACGAGCCTGCATTCAAGTCACTGCAGGGATATCCGGCCTTATTTCGAGCCAGGGCATCGCGGTGTCCATTCCACTTGAAGCCGCAAACTCAGGGTCACTCTCACATACCTAGAGCTGAGAGAAGCCTCCTCTTGAGGTGCTTGTGGTAAGGTGGTATTCCTCTGGAGTCGAAGCCAGGGACTAACCTCTCATCTCGTGTTGATTTTTGGTTCATGGAGCTCTTTCGTTTTGCTACAGTGACCTCAGGATCCCGCTAGCCTTGAAACAGTGTTCTTGGGGTTTCTCTGGAGTGCTATCAAGGAAATCAAGGCTCCTTTCATGTGTGATGTGCAACACGGAATTGCTCTGCACGCAGTGCAGGGTAATCGGGCCTCATCTCGCGGCGAGGGGGAAGTCTCATGGTTTTTCTCGAGTTGCGGCGGGAACCTGGGGTATATTGTCGAGTTACGACGGGGATGGCCCTTCCAACCACGTGTTTGTTCAGCGACGTCAGGACTCCTGCCTAGTTGCGAGGGACAACTCGGGATTCTCCTCGAGGCTTGGCAGGGCAATTGGGACGCCTCTCCAGCTGAGGCGGGAGACCAAGGGTCCCTTTCCATGTGCCACAGGAATCCTGGGGCTCCTATCAAGTTTCACGAGGAGTCAGGCATCGTCTTCTTTGGAGGCACTGATCTCCGTGTACCTCTGGAGTTTTCAAAGGATGTGAGGCCTCTGGTCGCGATGAGGTGGGGAACTAGGTCTTTCTCTGTGGTCTCCACAGGGGATTCAGACATCCTTTCATCTTGGGAGATGCAAGACGAGCCTGCATTCAAGTCACTGCAGGGATATCCGGCCTTATTTCGAGTCAGGGCATCGCGGTGTCCATTCCACTTGAGGCTGCAAACTCAGGGTCCCTCACACATACCTAGAGCTGAGAGAAGCCACCTCTTAAAGGGCTTGTGGTAAGGTGGTATTCCTCTGGAGTCGAAGCCAGGGACTAACCTCTCATCTCGAGTTGATTTTTGGTCCATGGAGCTCTTTCGTGTTGCTACAGTGACCTCAGGATCCCTCTAACCTTGAAAAAGTGTTCTTGGGGTTTCTCTGGAGTGCCACCAAGGAAATCAAGGCTCCTTTCATGTGTGATGTGCAACACGGAATTGCTCTGCTCGCAGTGCACAGGAATCGGGCCTCATCTCGCGGCGAGGGGGAAGTCTCATGGTTTTTCTCGAGTTGCGGCGGGAACCTGGGGTACATTCTCGAGTTACGACGGGGATGGCCCTTCCACACACGTGTTTGTTCAGCGACGGCAGGACTCCTGCCTAGTTGCGAGGGACAACTCGGGATTCTCCTCCAGGCTTGGCAGGGCAATTGGGACGCCTCTCCAGCTGAGGCGGGAGACCAAGGGTCCCTTTCCACGTGCCACAAGAATCCTGGGACTCCTATCAAGTTTCACGAGGAGTCAGGCATCGTCTCCTTTGGAGGCACTGATCCCTGCGTACCTCTGGAGTTTTCAAAGGATGTGAGGCCTCCGGTCGCGATGAGGTGGGGAACTAGGTCTTTCTCTGTGGTCTCCACAGGGGATTCAGGTATCCTTTCGTTTTGGAAGATGCAAGACGAGCCTGCATTCAAGTCACTGCAGGGATATCCGGCCTTATTTCGAGTCAGGGCATCGCGGTGTCCATTCCACTTGAGGCCGCAAACTCAGGGTCCCTCTCACATAGTTAGAGCTGAGAGAAGCCTCCTCTTGAGGTGCTTGTGGTAAGGTGGTATTCCTCTGGAGTCGAAGCCAGGGACTAACCTCTCAACTCGAGTTGATTTTTGGTCCACGGAGCTCTTTCGTGTTGCTACAGTGACCTCAGGATCCCTCTAGCCTTGAAACAGTGTTCCTGGGGTTTCTCTGGAGTGCCATCAAGGAAATCAAGGCTCCTTTCATGTGTGATGTGCAACACGGAATTGCTCTGCACGCAGTGCAGGGGAATCGGGCCTCATCTCCCAGCGAGGGGGAAGTCTCATGGTTTTTCTCGAGTTGCGGCGGGAACCTGGGGTATATTCTCGAGTTACGACGGGGATGGCCCTTCCACCCAAGTGTTTGTTCAGCGATGGCAGGACTCCTGCCTAGTTGCGAGGGACAACTCGGGATTCTCCTCGAGGCTTGGCAGGGCAATTGGGACGCCTCTCCAGCTGAGGCGGGAGACCAAGTGTCCCTTTCCACGTGCCACAGGAATCCTGGGAGTCCTATCAAGTTTCACGAGGAGTCAGGCATCGTCTCTTTTGGAGGCACTGATCTCCGTGTACCTCTGGAGTTTTCAAAGGATGTGAGGCCTCCGGTCGCGAAGAGGTGGGGAACTAGGTCTTTCTCTGTGGTCTCCACAGGGGATTCAGACATCCTTTCGTCTTGGGAGATGCAAGACGAGCCTGCATTCAAGTCACTGCAGGGATACCCGGCCTTATTTCGTGCCATGGCATCGCGGTGTCCATTCTACTTGAGGCCGCAAACTCAGGGTCCCTCTCACATACCTAGAGCTGAGAGAAGCCTCCTCTTGAGGTGCTTGTGGTAAGGTGGTATTCCTCTGGAGTCGAAGCCAGGGACTAACCTGTCATCTCGAGTTGATTTTTGGTCCACGGACCTCTTTCGTGTTGCTACAGTGAATTCAGGATCCCTCTAGCATTGAAACAGTGTTCTTGGGGTTTCTCTGGAGTGTCACCAAGGAAATCAAGGCTCCTTTCATGTGTGATGTGCAACACGAAATTGCTCTGCACGCAGTGCAGGGGAATCGGGCTTCTTCTCGCGGAGAGGGGGAAGTCTCATGGTTTTCCTCGAGTTGCGGCGGGAACCTGGGGTATATTCTCGAGTTACGATGGGGATGGCCCTTCCACCCAAGTGTTTGTTCAGCGACGGCAGGACTCCTGCCTAGTTGCGAGGGACAACTCGGGATTCTCCTCGAGGCTTGGCAGGGCAATTGGGACGCCTCTCCAGCTGAGGCGGGAGACCAAGGGTCCCTTTCCACGTGCCACAGGAATGCTGGGACTCCTATCAAGTTTCACGAGGAGTCAGGCATCGTCTCCTTTGGAGGCACTGATCTCCGCGTACCTCTGGAGTTTTCAAAGGATATAAGGAAACCGGTCGCGATGAGGTGGGGAACTAGGTCTTTCTCTGTGGTCTCCACAGGGGATTCAGACATCCTTTCGTCTTGGGAGATGCAATCGAGCCTGCATTCAAGTCACTGCAGGGATATCCGGCCTTATTTCGAGTCAGGGCATCGCGGTGTCCATTCCACTTGAGGCCGCAAACTCAGGGCCCCTCTCACATACCTAGAGCTGAGAGAAGCCTCCTCTTGAGGTGCTTGTGGTAAGGTGGTATTCCTCTGGAGTCGAAGCCAGGGACTAACCTCACATCTTGAGTTGATTTTTGGTCCACGGAGCTCTTTCGTGTTGCTACAGTGAATTCAGGATCCCTCTAGCCTTGAAACAGTGTACTTGGGGTTTCTCTGGAGTGCCACCAAGGAAATCAAGGCTCCTTTCATGTGTGATGTGCAACACGGAATTGCTCTGCACGCAGTGCAGGGGAATCGGGCCTCATCTCGCGGCGAGGGGGAAGTCTCATGGTTTTTCTGGAGTTGCGGCGGGAACCTGGGGTATATTCTCGAGTTACGACGGGGATGGCCCTTCCACCCACGTGTTTGTTCAGCGACGTCAGGACTCCTGCCTAGTTGCGAGGGACAACTCGGGATTCTCCTCGAGGCTTGGCAGGGCAATTGGGACGCCTCTCCAGCTGAGGCGGGAGACCAAGTGTCCCTTTCCACGTGCCACAGGAATCCTGGGGCTCCTATCAAGTTTCACGAGGAGTCAGGCATCGTCTCCTTTGGAGGCACTGATCTCCGTGTACCTCTGGAGTTTTCAAAGGATGTGAGGCCTCTGGTCGCGATGAGGTGGGGAACTAGGTCTTTCTCTGTGGTCTCCACAGGGGATTCAGACATCCTTTCATCTTGGGAGATGCAAGACGAGCCTGCATTCAAGTCACTGCAGGGATATCCGGCCTTATTTCGAGTCAGGGCATCGCGGTGTCCATTCCACTTGAGGCTGCAAACTCAGGGTCCCTCACACATACCTAGAGCTGAGAGAAGCCTCCTCTTAAAGGGCTTGTGGTAAGGTGGTATTCCTCTGGAGTCGAAGCCAGGGACTAACCTCTCATCTCGAGTTGATTTTTGGTCCATGGAGCTCTTTCGTGTTGCTACAGTGACCTCAGGATCCCTCTAACCTTGAAAAAGTGTTCTTGGGGTTTCTCTGGAGTGCCACCAAGGAAATCAAGGCTCCTTTCATGTGTGATGTGCAACACGGAATTGTTCTGCTCGCAGTGCACAGGAATCTGGCCTCATCTCGCGGCGAGGGGGAAGTCTCATGGTTTTTCTCGAGTTGCGGCGGGAACCTGGGGTACATTCTCGAGTTACGACGGGGATGGCCCTTCCACACACGTGTTTGTTCTGCGACGGCAGGACTCCTGCCTAGTTGCGAGGGACAACTCGGGATTCTCCTCGAGGCTTGGCAGGGCAATTGGGACGCCTCTCCAGCTGAGGCGGGAGACCAAGGGTCCCTTTCCACGTGCCACAGGAATCCTGGGACTCCTATCAAGTTTCACGAGGAGTCAGGCATCGTCTCCTTTGGAGGCACTGATCCCTGCGTACCTCTGGAGTTTTCAAAAGATGTGAGGCCTCCGGTCGCGATGAGGTGGGGAACTAGGTCTTTCTCTGTGGTCTCCACAGGGGATTCAGGTATCCTTTCGTTTTGGAAGATGCAAGACGAGCCTGCATTCAAGTCACTGCAGGGATATCCGGCCTTATTTCGAGTCAGGGCATCGCGGTGTCCATTCCACTTGAGGCCGCAAACTCAGGGTCCCTCTCACATAGTTAGAGCTGAGAGAAGCCTCCTCTTGAGGTGCTTGTGGTAAGGTGGTATTCCTCTGGAGTCGAAGCCAGGGACTAACCTCTCATCTCGAGTTGATTTTTGGTCCACGGAGCTCTTTCGTGTTGCTACAGTGACCTCAGTATCCCTCTATCCTTGAAACAGTGTTCCTGGGGTTTCTCTGGAGTGCCATCAAGGAAATCAAGGCTCCTTTCATGTGTGATGTGCAACACGGAATTGCTCTGCACGCAGTGCAGGGGAATCGGGCCTCATCTCGCGGCGAGGGGGAAATCTCATGGTTTTTCTCGAGTTGCGGCGGGAACATGTGGTATATTCTCGAGTTACGACGGGGATGGCCCTTCCACCCACGTGTTTGTTCAGCAACGTCAGGACTCCTGCCTAGTTGCGAGGGACAACTCGGGATTCTCCTCGAGGCTTGGCAGGGCAATTGGGACGCCTCTCCAGCTGAAGCGGGAGACCAAGGGTCCCTTTCCACGTGCCACAGGTATCCTGGGACTCCTATCAAGTTTCACGAGGAGTCAGGCATCGTCTCCTTTGGAGGCACTGATCTCCGCGTACCTCTGGAGTTTTCAAAAGATGTTAGGCCTCCGGTCGCCATGAGGTGGGGAACTAGGTCTTTCTCTGTGGTCTCCACAGGGGATTCAGACATCCTTTCATCTTGGGAGATGCAAGAAGAGCCTGCATTCAAGTCACTGCGGGGATATTCGGCCTTATTTCGCATCAGGGCATCGCAGTGTCCATTCCACTTGAGGCCGCAAAATCAGGGTCCCTCTCATATACCTAAAGCTGAGAGAAGCCTCCTCTTGAGGTGCTTGTGGTAAGGTGGTATTCCTCTGGAGTCGAAGCCAGGGACTAACCTCTCATCTCGAGTTGATTTTTGGTCCACGGAGCTCTTTCGTGTTGCTACAGTGACCTCAGGATCCCTCTAGCCTTGAAACAGTGTTCTTGGGTTTTCTCTGGAGTGCCATCAAGGAAATCAAGGCTCCTTTCATGTGTGATGTGCAACACGGAATTGCTCTGCACGCAGTGCAGGGGAATCGGGCCTCATCTCGCGGCGAGGGGTAGTCTCATGGTTTTTCTCGAGTTGCGGTGGGAACCTGGGGTATATTCTCGAGTTACGACGGGGATGGCCCTTCCACCCACGTGATTGTTCAGCGACATCAGGACTCCTGCCTAGTTGCGAGGGACAACTCGGGATTCTCCTCGAGGCTTGGCAGGGCAATTGGGACGCCTCTCCAGCTGAGGCGGGAGACCAAGGGTCCCTTTCCATGTGCCACAGGAATCCTGGGACTCCTATCAAGTTTCACGAGGAGTCAGGCATCGTCTCCTTTGAAGGCACTGATCTCCGCGTACCTCTGGAGTTTTCAAAGGATATAAGGAATCCGGTCGCGATGAGGTGGGGAACTAGGTCTTTCTCTGTGGTCTACACAGGGGATTCAGACATCTTTTCGTCTTGGGAGATGCAAGACGAGCCTGCATTCAAGTCACTGCAGGGATATCCGGCCTTATTTAGAGTCAGGGCATCGCGGTGTCCATTCCACTTGAGGCCGCAAACTCAGGGCCCCTCTCACATACCTAGAGCTGAGAGAAGCCTCCTCTTGAGGTGCTTGTGGTAAGGTGGTATTCCTCTGGAGTAGAAGCCAGGGACTAACCTCACATCTCGAGTTGATTTTTGGTCCACGGAGCTCTTTCGTGTTGCTACAGTGAATTCAGGATCCCTCTAGCCTTGAAACAGTGTTCTTGGGGTTTCTCTGGAGTGCCACCAAGGAAATCAAGGCTCCTTTCATGTGTGATGTGCAACACGGAATTGCTCTGCACGCAGTGCAGGGGAATCGGGCTTCATCTCGCGGCGAGGGGGAAGTCTCATGGTTTTCCTCGAGTTGCGGCGGGAACCTGTGGTATATTCTCGAGTTACGACGGGGATGGCCCTTCCACACACGTGTTTGTTCAGCGACGTCAGGACTCCTGCCTAGTTGCGAGGGACAACTCGGGATTCTCCTCGAGGCTTGGCAGGGCAATTGGGACGCCTCTCCAGCTGAGGCGGGAGACCAAGGGTCCCTTTCCACGTGCCACAGGAATCCTGGGAGTCCTATCAAATTTCACGAGGAGTCAGGCATCGTCTCCTTTGGAGGCACTGATCTCCGTGTACCTCTGGAGTTTTCAAAGGATGTTAGGCCTCCGGTCGCGATGAGGTGGGGAACTAGGTCTTTCTCTGTGGTCTCCACAGGGGATTCAGACATCCTTTCGTCTTGGGAGATGCAAGACGAGCCTGCATTGAAGTCACTGCAGGGATATCCGGCCTTATTTCGAGTCAGGGCATTGCGGTGTCCATTCCACTTGAGGCCGCAAACTCAGGGTCCCTCTCACATACCTAGAGCTGAGAGAAGCCTCCTCTTGAGGTGCTTGTGGTAAGGTGGTATTCCTCTGGAGTTGAAGCCAGGGACTAACCTCTCATCTCGAGTTGATTTTTGTTCCACGGAGCTCTTTCGTGTTGCTACAGTGACCTCAGGATCCCTCTAGCCTTGAAACAGCGTTCTTGGGTTTTCTCTGGAGTGCCACCAAGGAAATCAAGGCTCCTTTCATGTGTGATGTGCAACACGGAATTGCTCTGAACGCAGTGCAGGGGAATCGGGCCTCATCTCGCGGAGAGGGGGAAGTCTCATGGTTTTTCTCGAGTTGCGGCGGTAACCTGGGGTATATTCTCGAGTTACGACGGGGATGGCCCTTCCACCCACGTGTTTGTTCAGCGACATCAGGACTCTTGCCTAGTTGCGAGGGACAACTCGGGATTCTCCTCGAGGCTTGGCAGGGCAATTGGGACGCCTCTCCAGCTGAGGCGGGAGACCAAGTGTCCCCTTCCACGTGCCACAGGAATCCTGGGACTCCTATCAAGTTTCACGAGGAGTCAGGCATCGTCTCCTTTGGAGGCACTGATCTCCGCGTACCTCTGGAGTTTTCAAAGGATATAAGGAATCCGGTCGCGATGAGGTGGGGAACTAGATCTTTCTCTGTGGTCTCCACAGGGGATTCAGACATCCTTTCGTCTTGGGAGATGCAAGACGAGCCTACATTCAAGTCACTGCAGGGATATCCGGCCTTATTTCGAGTCAGGGCATCGCGGTGTCCATTCCACTTGAGGCCGCAAACTCAGGGTCCCTCTCACATACCTAGAGCTGAGAGAAGCCTCCTCTTGAGGTGCTTGTGGTAAGGTGGTATTCCTCTGGAGTCGAAGCCAGGGACTAACCTCTCATCTCGTGTTGATTTTTGGTCCACGGAGCTCTTTCGTGTTGCTACAGTGACCTCAGGATCCCGCTAGCCTTGAAACAGTGTTCTTGGGGTTTCTCTGGAGTGCCATCAAGGAAATCAAGGCTCCTTTCATGTGTGATGTGCAACACGGAATTGCTCTGCATGCAGTGCAGGGGAATCGGGCCTCATCTCGCGGCGAGGGGGAAGTCTCATGGTTTTTCTCGAGTTGCAGCGGGAACCTGGGGTATATTGTCGAGTTACGACGGGGATGGCCCTTCCAACCACGTGTTTGTTCAGCGACGTCAGGACTCCTGCCTAGTTGCGAGGGACAACTCGGGATTCTCCTTGAGGCTTGGCAGGGCAATTGGGACGCCTCTCCAGCTGAGGCGGGAGACCAAGGGTCCCTTTCCACGTGCCACAGGAATCCTGGGACTCCTATCAAATTTCACGAGGAGTCAGGCATCGTCTCCTTTGGAGGCACTGATCTCCGTGTACCTCTGGAATTTTCAAAGGATGTGAGGCCTCTGGTTGCGATGAGGTGCTAACTAGGTCTTTTTCTGTGGTCTCCACAGGGGATTCAGACATCCTTTCATCTTGGGAGATGCAAGACGAGCCTGCATTCAAGTCACTGCAGGGATATCCGGCCTTATTTCGAGTCAGGGCATCGCGGTGTACATTCCACTTGAGGCTGCAAACTCAGGGTCCCTCACACATACCTAGAGCTGAGAGAAGCCTCCTCTTGAAGTGCTTGTGGTAAGGTGGTATTCCTCTGGAATCGAAGCCAGGGACTAACCTCTCATCTCGAGTTGATTTTTGGTCCATGGACCTCTTTCGTTTCGCTACAGTGACCTCAGGATCCCTCTAACCTTGAAACAGTGTTCTTGGGGTTTCTCTGGAGTGCCATCAAGGAAATCAAGGCTCCTTTCATGTGTGATGTGCAACACGGAATTGCTCTGCACGCAGTGCAGGGGAATCGGGCCTCATCTCCCAGCGAGGGGGAAGTCTCATGGTTTTTCTCGAGTTGCGGCGGGAACCTGGGGTATATTCTCGAGTTACGACGGGGATGGCCCTTCCACCCAAGTGTTTGTTCAGCGACGGCAGGACTCCTGCCTAGTTGCGAGGGACAACTCGGGAATCTCCTCGAGGCTTGGCAGGGCAATTGGGACGCCTCTCCAGCTGAGGCGGGAGACCAAGTGTCCCTTTCCACGTGCCACAGGAATCCTGGGAGTCCTATCAAGTTTCACGAGGAGTCAGGCATCGTCTCCTTTGGAGGCACTGATCTCCGCGTACCTCTGGAGTTTTCAAAGGATGTGAGGCCTCCGGTCGCGAAGAGGTGGGGAACTTGGTCTTTCTCTGTGGTCTCCACAGAGGATTCAGACATCCTTTCGTCTTGGGAGATGCAAGACGAGCCTGCATTCAAGTCACTGCAGGGATACCCGGCCTTATTTCGTGCCATGGCATCGCAGTGTCCATTCTACTTGAGGCCGCAAACTCAGGGTCCCTCTCACATACCTAGAGCTGAGAGAAGCCTCCTCTTGAGGTGCTTGTGGTAAGGTGGTATTCCTCTGGAGTCGAAGCCAGGGACTAACCTGTCATCTCGAGTTGATTTTTGGTCCACGGAGCTCTTTCGTGTTGCTACAGTGAATTCAGGATCCCTCTAGCATTGAAACAGTGTTCTTGGGGTTTCTCTGGAGTGTCACCAAGGAAATCAAGGCTCCTTTCATGTGTGATGTGCAACACGAAATTGCTCTGCACGCAGTGCAGGGGAATCGTGCTTCATCTCGCGGAGAGGGGGAAGTCTCATGGTTTTCCTCGAGTTGCGGCGGGAACCTGGGGTATATTCTCGGGTTACGACCGGGATGGCCCTTCCACCCACGTGTTTGTTCAGCGACGTCAGGACTCCTGCCTAGTTGCGAGGGACAACTCGGGATTCTCCTCGAGGCTTGGCAGGGCAATTTTGACGCCTCTCCAGCTGAGGCGGGAGACCAAGGGTCCCTTTCCATGTGCCACAGGAATCCTTGGACTCCTATCAAGTTTCACGAGGAGTCAGGCATCGTCTCCTTTGGAGGCACTGATCTCCGTGTACCTCTGGAGTTTTCAAAGGATGTGAGGCCTCCAGTCGCGATGAGGTGGGGAACTAGGTCTTTCTCTGTGGTCTCCACAGGGGATTCAGACATCCTTTCGTCTTGGGAGATGCAAGACGAGCCTGCATTCAAGTCACTGCAGGGATATCCGGCCTTATTTCGAGCCAGGGCATCGCGGTGTCCATTCCACTTGAAGCCGCAAACTCAGGGTCCCTCTCACATACCTAGAGCTGAGAGAAGCCTCCTCTTGAGGTGCTTGTGGTAAGGTGGTATTCCTCTGGAGTCGAAGCCAGGGACTAACCTCACATCTCGAGTTGATTTTTGGTCCACGGAGCTCTTTCGTGTTGCTACAGTGAATTCAGGATCCCTCTAGCCTTGAAACAGTGTTCTTGGGGTTTCTCTGGAGTGCCACCAAGGAAATCAAGGCTCCTTTCATGTGTGATGTGCAACACGGAATTGCTCTGCACGCAGTGCAGGGGAATCGGGCCTCATCTCGCGGCGAGGGGGAAGTCTCATGGTTTTTCTCGAGTTGCGGCGGGAACCTGGGGTATATTCTCGAGTTACGACCGGGATGGCCCTTCCACCCACGTGTTTGTTCAGCGACGTCAGGACTCCTGCCTAGTTGCGAGGGACAACTCGGGATTCTCCTCGAGGCTTGGCAGGGCAATTGGGACGCCTCTCCAGCTGAGGCGGGAGACCAAGGGTCCCTTTCCATGTGCCACAGGAATCCTGGGACTCCTATCAAGTCTCATGAGGAGTCAGGCATCGTCTCCTTTGGAGGCACTGATCTCCGTGTACCTCTGGAGTTTTCAAAGGATGTAAGGCCTCCGGTCGCGATGAGGTGGGGAACTAGGTCTTTCTCTGTGGTCTCCACAGGGGATTCAGACATCCTTTCGTCTTGGGAGATGCAAGACGAGCCTGCATTCAAGTCACTTCAGGGATATCCGGCCTTATTTCGAGCCAGGGCATCGCGGTGTCCATTCCACTTGAGGCCGCAAACTCAGGGTCCCTCTCACATACCTAGAGCTGAGAGAAGCCTCCTCTTGAGGTGCTTGTGGTAAGGTGGTATTCCTCTGGAGTCGAAGCCAGGGACTAACCTCTCATCTCGTGTTGATTTTTGGTCCATGGAGCTCTTTCGTGTTGCTACAGTGACCTCAGGATCCCGCTAGCCTTGAAACAGTGTTCTTGGGGTTTCTCTGGAGTGCTATCAAGGAAATCAAGGCTCCTTTCATGTGTGATGTGCAACACGGAATTGCTCTGCACGCAGTGCAGGGTAATCGGGCCTCATCTCGCGGCGAGGGGGAAGTCTCATGGTTTTTCTCGAGTTGCGGCGGGAACCTGGGGTATATTCTCGAGTTACGACGGGGATGGCCCTTCCAACCACGTGTTTGTTCAGCGACGTCAGGACTCCTGCCTAGTTGCGAGGGACAACTCGGGATTCTCCTCGAGGCTTGGCAGGGCAATTGGGACGCCTCTCCAGCTGAGGCGGGAGACCAAGGGTCCCTTTCCACGTGCCACAGGAATCCTGGGACTCCTATCAAGTTTCACGAGGAGTCAGGCATCGTCTCCTTTGGAGGCACTGATCCCTGCGTACCTCTGGAGTTTTCAAAGGATGTGAGGCCTCCGGTCGCGATGAGGTGGGGAAGTAGGTCTTTCTCTGTGGTCTCCACAAGGGATTCAGGTATCCTTTCGTTTTGGAAGATGCAAGACAAGCCTGCATTCAAGTCACTGCAGGGATATCCGGCCTTATTTCGAGTCAGGGCATCGCGGTGTCCATTCCACTTGAGGCCGCAAACTCAGGGTCCCTCTCACATAGTTAGAGCTGAGAGAAGCCTCCTCTTGAGGTGCTTGTGGTAAGGTGGTATTCCTCTGGAGTCGAAGCCAGGGACTAACCTCTCATCTCGAGTTGATTTTTGGTCCACGGAGCTCTTTCGTGTTGCTACAGTGACCTCAGGATCCCTCTAGCCTTGAAACAGTGTTCCTGGGGTTTCTCTGGAGTGCCATCAAGGAAATCAAGGCTCCTTTCATGTTTGATGTGCAACACGGAATTGCTCTGCACGCAGTGCAGTGGAATCGGGCCTCATCTCGCGGCGAGGGGGAAATCTCATGGTTTTTCTCGAGTTGCGGCGGGAATATGTGGTATATTCTCGAGTTACGACGGGGATGGCCCTTCCACCCACGTGTTTGTTCAGCAACGTCAGGACTCCTGCCTAGTTGCGAGGGACAACTCGGGATTCTCCTCGAGGCTTGGCAGGGCAATTGGGACGCCTCTCCAGCTGAAGCGGGAGACCAAGGGTCCCTTTCCACGTGCCACAGGTATCCTGGGACTTCTATCAAGTTTCACGAGGAGTCAGGCATCGTCTCCTTTGGAGGCACTGATCTCCGCGTACCTCTGGAGTTTTCAAAAGATGTTAGGCCTCCGGTCGCGATGAGGTGGGGAACTAGGTCTTTCTCTGTGGTCTCCACAGGGGATTCAGACATCCTTTCATCTTGGGAGATGCAAGAAGAGCCTGCATTCAAGTCACTGCGGGGATATCCGGCCTTATTTCGCATCAGGGCATCGCAGTGTCCATTCCACTTGAGGCCGCAAAATCAGGGTCCCTCTCATATACCTAAAGCTGAGAGAAGCCTCCTCTTGAGGTGCTTGTGGTAAGGTGGTATTCCTCTGGAGTCGAAGCCAGGGACTACCCTCTCATCTCGAGTTGATTTTTGGTCCACGGAGCTCTTTCGTGTTGCTACAGTGACCTCAGGATCCCTCTAGCCTTGAAACAGTGTTCTTGGGGTTTCTCTGGAGTGCCATCAAGGAAATCAATGCTCCTTTCATCTTTGATGTGCAACACGGAATTGCTCTGCATGCAGCGCAGGGGAATCGGGCCTCATCTCACGGCGAGGGGGAAGTCTCATGGTATTTCTCGAGTTGCGGCGGGAACCTGGGGTATATTCTCGAGTTATGACAGGGATGGCCCTTGCACCCACGTGTTTGTTCAGCAACGTCAGGACTCCTGCCTAGTTGCGAGGGACAACTCGGGATTCTCCTCGAGGCTTGGCAGGGCAATTGGGACGCCTCTCCAGCTGAGGCGGGAGACCAAGGGTAACTTTCCACGTGCCACAGGAATCCTGGGACTCCTATCAAGTTTCACGAGGAGTCAGGCATCGTCTCCTTTGGAGGCACTGATCTCCGCGTACCTCTGGAGCTTTCAAAGGATGTGAGGCCTCCGGTCGCGATGAAGTGGGGAACTAGATCTTTCTCTGTGGGCTCCACAGGGGATTCAGACATCCTTTCGTCTTGGGAGATGCAAGACGAGCCTGCATTCAAGTCACTGCAGGAATATCCGGCCTTATTTCGAGTCAGGGCCTCGCGGTGTCCATTCCACTTGAGGCTGCAAACTCAGGGTCCCTCTCACATAGCTAGAGCTGAGAGAAGCCTCCTCTTGAGGTGCTTGTGGTAAGGTGGTATTCCTCTGGAGTCGAAGCCAGGGACTAACCTCTCATCTCGAGTTGATTTTTCGTCCATGGAGCTCTTTCGTGTTGCTACAGTGACCTCAGGATCCCTCTAGCCTTGAAACAGTGTTCTTGGGGTTTCTCTGGAGTGCCATCAAGGAAATCAAGGCTCCTTTCATGTGTGATGTGCAACACGGAATTGCTCTGCACGCAGTGCAGGGGAATCGGGCCTCATCTCCCGGCGAGGGGGAAGTCTCATGGTTTTTCTCGAGTTACGTCGGGAAACTGGGGTATATTCTCGAGTTCCGATGGGGATGGCCCTTCCACACACGTGTTTGATCAGTGACGTCAGGACTCCTGCCTAGTTGCGAGGGACAACTCGAGATTCTCCTCGAGGCTTGGCAGCGCATTTGGAACGCCTCTCCAGCTGAGGCGGGAGACCAAGGGTCCCTTTCCACGTGCCACAGGAGTCCTGGGACTCCTATCAAGTTTCACGAGGAGTCAGGCATCGTCTCCTTTGGAGGCACTGATCTCTTCGTACCTCTGGAATTTTCAAAGGATGTGAGGCCTCCGGTCGCGATGAGGTGGGGAACTAGGTCTTTCTCTGTGGTCTCTAGAGGGGATTCAGACATCCTTTCATCTTGGGAGATGCAAGACGAGCCTGCATTCAAGTCACTGCAGAGATATCCGACCTTATTTCGAGTCAGGGCATCGCGGTGTCCATTCCACTTGAGGCTGCAAACTCAAGGTCCTTCTCACATAGCTAGAGCTGAGAGAAGCCTCCTCTTGAGGTGCTTTTGGTAAGGTGGTATTCCTCTGGAGTCGAAGCCAGGGACTAACCTCTCATCTCGAGTTGATTTTTAGTCCACGGAGCTCTTTCGTGTTGCTACAGTGACCTCAGGATCCCTCTAGCCTTGAAACAGTTTTCTTGGGGTTTCTCTGGAGTGCCATCAAGGAAATCAAGGCTTCTTTCATGTGTGATGTACAACACGGAATTGCTCTGCACGCAGTGCAGGGGAATCGGGCCTCATCTCGTGGCGAGGGGGAAGTCTCATGGTTTTTCTCGAGTTGCGGCGACAACCTGGGGTATATTCTCGAGTTCCGACGGGGATGGCCCTTCCACCCACGTGTTTGTTCAGCGACGTCAGGTCTCCTGCCTAGTTGTGAGGGAAAACTCGAGATTCTCCTCGAGGCTTGGCAGGGCAATAGGGACGCCTCTCCAGCTGAGGCGGGAGACCAAGGGTCCCTTTCCACGTGCCACAGGAATCCTGGGACTCCTAAGAAGTTTCACGAGGAGTCAGGCATCGTCTCCTTTGGAGGCACTGATCTCCGTGTACCTCTGGAGTTTTCAAAGTATGTGAGGCCTCCGGTCGCGATGAGGTGGGGAACTAGGTCTTTCTCTGTGGTCTCCACAGGGGATTCAGACATCCTTTCGTCTTGGGAGATGCAAGACGAGCCTGCATTCAAGTCACTGCAGGGATATCCGGCCTTATTTCGAGTCAGGGCATCGAGGTGTCCATTTCACTTGAGGCCGCAAACTCAGGGTCCCTCTCACATACCTAGAGCTGAGAGAAGCCTCCTCTTGAGGTGCTTGTGGTAAGGTGGTTTCCTCTGGAGTCGAAGCCAGGGACTAACCTCTCATCTCGAGTTGATTTTTGGTCCACGGAGCTCTTTCGTGTTGCTACAGTGACCTCAGGATCCCTCTAGCCTTGAAACAGTGTTCCTGGGGATTCTCTGGAGTGCCATCAAGGAATCAAGGCTCCTTTCATGTGTGATGTGCAACACGGAATTGCTCTGCATGCAGTGCAGGGGAATCGGGCCTCATCTCGCGGCGAGGGGGAAGTCTCATGGTTTTTCTCGAGTTGCGGTGGGAACCCGGGGTATATTCTCGAGTTACGACGGGGATGGCCCTTCCACCCACGAGTTTGTTCAGCGACGTCAGGACCCCTGCCTAGTTGCGAGGGACAACAGGGGATTCTCCTCGAGGCTTGGCAGGGCAATTGCGACGCCTCTCCAGCTGAGGCGGGAGACCAAGGGTCCCTTTCCACGTGCCACAGAAATCCTGGGACTCCTATCAAGTTTCACGAGGAGTCAGGCATCGTCTCCTTTGGAGGCACTGATCTCCTCGTACCTCTGGAGTTTTCAAAGGACGTGAGGCCTCCGGTCGCGATGAGGTGGGGAACTAGATCTTTCTCTGTGGTCTCCACAGGGGATTCAGACATCCTTTCGTCTTGGGAGATGCAAAACGAGCCTGCATTCAAGTCACTGCAGGGATATCCGGCCTTATTTCGAGTCAGGGCATCGCGGTGTCCTTTCCACTTGAGGCCGCAAACTCAGGGTCCCTCTCACATACCTAGAGCTGAGAGAAGCCTCCTCTTGAGGTGCCTGTGGTAAGGTGGTATTCCTCTGGAGTCGAAGCCAGGAACTAACCTCTAATATCGAGTTGATTTTTGGTCCACGGAGCTCTTTCGTGTTGCTACAGTGACCTCAGGATCCCTCTAGCCTTGAAAGAGTGTTCTTGGGGTTTCTCTGGAGTGCCATCAAGGAAATCAAGGCTCCTTTCATGTGTGATGTGCAACACGGAATTGCTCTGCACGCAGTGCAGGGGAATCGGTCCTCATCTCGCGGCGAGGGGGAAGTCTCATGGTTTTTCTCGAGTTGCGGTGGGAACCTGGGGTATATTCTCGAGTTCCGACGGGGATGGCCCTTCCACCCACGTGTTTGTTCAGCGACGTCAGGACTCCTGCCTAGTTGCGAGGGACAACTCGGGATTCTCCTCGAGGCTTGGCAGGGCAATTGGGACGCCTCTCCAGCTGAGGCGGGAGACCAAGGGTTCCTTTCCACGTGCCACAGGAATCCTGGGACTCCTATCAAGTTTCTCGAGGAGTCAGGCATCGTCTCCTTTGGAGGCACTGATCTCAGTGTACCTCTGGAGTTTTCAAAGGATGTGAGGCCTCCGGTCGCGATGAGGTGGGGAACTAGGTCTTTCTCTGTGGTCTCCACAGGGGATTCAGACATCCTTTCGTCTTGGGAGATGCAAGACGAGCCTGCATTCAAGTCACTGCAGGGATATCCGGCCTTATTTCGAGTCAGGGCATCGCGGTGTCCATTCCACTTGAGGCTGCAAACTCAGGGTCCCTCTCACATACCTAGACCTGAGAGAAGCCTCCTCTTGAGGTGCTTGTGGTAAGGTGGTATTCCTCTGGAGTCGAAGCCAGGGACTAACCTCTCATCTCGAGTTGATTTTTGGTCCACGGAGCTCTTTCGTGTGGCTACAGTGACCTCAGGATCCCTCTAGCCTTGAAACAGTGTTCTTGGGGTTTCTCTGGATTGCCATCAAGGAAATCAAGGCTCCTTTCATGTTTGATGTGCAACACGGAATTGCTCTGCACGCAGTGCAGGGGAATCGGGCCTCATCTCCCGGCGAGGGGGAAGTCTCATGGTTTTTCTCGAGTTGCGGCGGGAACCTGGAGTATATTCTCGAGTTACGATGGGGATGGCCCTTCCACACACGTGTTTGTTCAGCGACGGCAGGACTCCTGCCTAGTTGCGAGGGACAACTCGGGATTCTCCTCGAGGCTTGGCAGGGCAATTGGGACGCCTCTCCAGCTGAGGCGGGAGACCAAGGGTCCCTTTCCACGTGCCACAGGAATCCTGCGACTCCTATCAAGTTTCACGAGGAGTCAGGCATCGTCTCCTTTGGAGGCACTGAACTCCGCGTACCTCTGGAGTTTTCAAAGGATGTGAGGCCTCCGGTCACGATGAGGTGGGGAACTAGGTCTTTCTCTGTGGTCTCCACAGGGGATTCAGACATCCTTTCGTCTTGGGAGATGCAAGACGAGCCTGCATTCAAGTCACTGCAGGGATATCCGGCATTATTTCGAGTCAGGGCATCGCGGTGTCCATTCCACTTGTGGCCGCAAACTCAGGGTCCCTCTCACATACCTAGAGCTGAGAGAAGCCTCTTCTTGAGGTGCTTGTGGTAAGGTGGTATTCCTCTGGAGTCGAAGACAGGGACTAACCTCTAATCTCCAGTTGATTTTTGGTCCACGGAGCTCTTTCGTGTTGCTACAGTGACCTCAGGATCCCTCTAGCCTTGAAACAGTGTTCTTGGGGTTTCTCTGGAGTGCCATCAAGGAAATCAAGGCTCCTTTCATGTGTGATGTGCACCACGAAATTACTCTGCACGCAGAGCAGGGGAATCGGGCCTCATCTCACGGCGAGGGGGAAGTCTCATGGTTTTTCTCGAGTTGCGGCAGAACCTGGGGTATATTCTCGAGTTACGACGGGGCTGGCCCTTCCACACACGTGTTTGTTCAGCGACGTCAGGACTCCTGCCTAGTTGCGAGGGACAACCCGGGATTCTCCTCGAGGCTTGGCAGGGCAATTGGGACGCCTCTCCAGCTGAGTCGGGAGACCAAGGGTCCCTTTCCACGTGCCACAGGATTCCTGGGACTCCTATCAAGTTTCACGAGGAGTCAGGCATCGTCTCCTTTGGAGGAACTGATCTCCGCGTACCTCTGGAGTTTTCAAAGGATGTGAGGCCTCCGGTCACAATGAGGTGGGGAACTAGGTCTTTCTCTGTGGTCTCCACAGGGGATTCAGACATCCTTTCGTCTTGAGAGATGCAAAACGAGCCTGCATTCAAGTCACTGCAGGGATATCCGGCCTTATTTCGAGTCAGGGCATCGCGGTGTCCATTCCACTTGAGGCCGCAAACGCAGGGTCCCTCTCACATACCTAGAGCTGAGAGAAGCCTCCTCTTGAGGTGCTTGTGGTAAGGTGGTTTCCTCTGGAGTCGAAGCCAGGGACTAACCTCTCATCTCGAGTTGATTTTTGGTCCATGGAGCTCTTTCGTGTTGCTACAGTGACCTCAGGATCCCTCTAGCCTTGAAACAGTGTTCTTGGAGTTTCTCTGGAGTGCCATCAAGGAAATCAAGGCTCCTTTCATGTGTGATGTGCAACACGGAATTTCTCTGCACGCAGTGCAGGGGAATCGGGCCTCATCTCGCGGCGAGGGGGAAGTCTCATGGTTTTTCTCGAGTTGCGGCGGGAACCTGGGGTATATTCTCGAGTTACGACGGGGATGGCCCTTCCACACACGTGTTTGTTCAGCGACGTCAGGACTCCTGCCTAGTTGCGAGGGACAACTCAGGATTCTCCTCGAGGCTTGGCAGGGCAATTGGGACGCCTCTCCAGCTGAGGCGGGAGACCAAGGGTCCCTATCCACGTGCCACAGGAATCCTGGGACTCCTAAGAAGTTTCACGAGGAGTCAGGCATCGTCTCCTTTGGAGGCACTGATCTCCGCGTACCTCTGGAGTTTTCAAAGGATGTGAGGCCTCCGGTCGCGATGAGGTGGGGAACTAGGTCTTTCTCTGTGGTCTCCACAGGGGATTCAGACATCCTTTCGTCTTGGGAGATGCAAGACGAGCCTGCATTCAAGTCACTGCAGGGATATCTGGCCTTATTTCGAGTCAGGGCATCGCGGTGTCCATTCCACTTGAGGCCGCAAACGCAGGGTCCCTCTCACATACCTAGAGCTGAGAGAAGCCTCCTCTTGAGGTGCTTGTGGTAAGGTGGTTTCCTCTGGAGTCGAAGCCAGGGACTAACCTCTCATCTCGAGTTGATTTTTGGTCCATGGAGCTCTTTCGTGTTGCTACAGTGACCTCAGGATCCCTCTAGCCTTGAAACAGTGTTCTTGGGGTTTCTCTGGAGTGCCATCAAGGAAATCAAGGCTCCTTTCATGTGTGATGTGCAACACGGAATTGCTCTGCACGCAGTGCAGGGGAATCGGGCCTCATCTCGCGGCGAGGGGGAAGTCTCATGGTTTTTCTCGAGTTGCGGCGGGAACCTGGGGTATATTCTCGAGTTACGACGGGGATGGCCCTTCCACACACGTGTTTGTTCAGCGACGTCAGGACTCCTGCCTAGTTGCGAGGGACAACTCGGGATTCTCCTCGAGGCTTGGCAGGGCAATTGGGACGCCTCTCCAGCTGAGGCGGGAGACCAAGGGTCCCTTTCCACGTGCCACAGGAATCCTGGGGCTCCTATCAAGTTTCACGAGGAGTCAGGCATCGTCTCCTTTGGAGGCACTGATCTCCGTGTACCTCTGGAGTTTTCAAAGGATATGAGGCCTCCGGTCACGATGAGGTGGGAAACTAGGTTTTCTCTGTGGTCTCCACAGGGGATTCAGACATCCTTTCGTCTTGGGAGATGCAAGACGAACCTGCATTCAAGTCACTGCAGGGATATCTGGCATTATTTCCAGTCAGGGCATCGCGGTGTCCATTCAACTTGTGGCCGCAAAATCAGGGTCCCTCTCACATACCTAGAGCTGAGAGAAGCCTCCTCTTGAGGTGCTTGTGGTAAGGTGGTATTCCTCTGGAGTCGAAGCCAGGGACTAACCTCTAATCTCCTGTTGATTTATGGTCCACGGAGCTCTTTCGTGTTGCTACAGTGACCTCAGGATCCCTCTAGCCTTGAAACAGTGTTCTTGTTGTTTCTCTGGAGTGCCATCAAGGAAATCAAGGTTCCTTTCATTTGTGATGTGCAACACGGAATTGCTCTGCACGCAGTGCAGGGGAATCGGGCCTCATCTCGCGGCGAGGGGGAAGTCTCATGGTTTTTCTCGAGTTGCGGTGGGAACCTGATGTATATTCTCGAGTTCCGACGGGGATGGCCCTTCCACCACGTGTTTGTTCAGTGACGTCAGGACTCCTGCCTAGTTGCGAGGGAAAACTCGGGATTCTCCTCGAGGCTTGGCAGGGCAATTGGGACGCCTCTCCAGCTGAGGCGGGAGACTAAGTGTCCCTTTCCACGTGCCACAGGAATCCTGGGACTCCTAAGAATTTTCACGAGGAGTCAGGCATCGTCTCCTTTGGAGGCACTGATCTCCGCGTACCTCTGGTGTTTTCAAAGGATGTGAGGCCTCCGGTCACGATGAGGTGGGGAACTAGGTCTTTCTCTGTGGTCTCCACAGGGGATTCAGATATCCTTTCGTCTTGGGAGATGCAAGACGAGCCTGCATTCAAGTCACTGCAGGGATATCTGGCCTTATTTCGAGTCAGGGCATCGCGGTGTCCATTCCACTTGAGGCCGCAAACTCAGGGTCCCTCTCACATACCTAGAGCTGAGAGAAGCCTCCTCTTGAGGTGCTTGTGGTAAGGTGGTTTCCTCTGGAGTCGAAGCCAGGGACTAACCTCTCATCTCGAGTTGATTTTTGGTCCACGGAGCTCTTTCGTGTTGCTACAGTGACCTCAGGATCCCTCTAGCCTTGAAACAGTGTTCTTGGGGTTTCTCTGGAGTGCCATCAAGGAAATCAAGGCTCCTTTCATGTTTGATGTGCAACACGGAATTACTTTGAATGCAGTGCAGGGGAATCGGGCCTCATCTTGCGGCGAGGGGGAAGTCTCACGGTTTTTCTCGAGTTGCGGCGGGAACCTGGGGTATATTCTTGAGTTATGACGGGGATGGCCCTTCCACCCACGTGTTTGTTCAGCGTCGTCAGGACTCCTGCCTAGTTGCGAGGGACAACTCGGGATTCTCCTCGAGGCTTGGCAGGGCAATTGGGACGCCTCTCCAGCTGAGGCGGGAGACCAAGGGTCCCTTTCCACGTGCCACAGGAATCCTGGGACTCCTAAGAAGTTTCACGAGGAGTCAGGCATCGTCTCCTTTGGAGGCACTGATCTCCGCGTACCTCTGGAGTTTTCAAAGGATGTGAGGCCTCCGGTCGCGATGAGGTGGGGAACTAGGTGTTTCTCTGTGGTCTCCACAGGGGATTCAGACATCCTTTCGTCTTGGGAGATGCAAGACGAGCCTGCATTCAAGTCACTGCAGGGATATCTGGCCTTATTTCGAGTCAGGGCATCTCGGTGTCCATTCCACTTGAGGCCGCAAACTCAGGGTCCCTCTCACATACCTAGAGCTGAGAGAAGCCTCCTCTTGAGGTGCTTGTGGTAAGGTGGTTTCCTCTGGAGTCAAAGCCAGGGACTAATCTCTCATCTCGAGTTGATTTTTGGTCCACGGAGCTCTTTCGTGTTGCTACAGTGACCTCAGGATCCCTCTAGCCTTGAAACAGTGTTCTTGGGGTTTCTCTGGAGTGCCATCAAGGAAATCAAGGCTCCTTTCATGTACGATGTGCAACACGGAATTGCTTTGAATGCAGTGCAGGGGAATCGGGCCTCATCTTGCGGCGAGGGGGAAGTCTCACGGTTTTTCTCGAGTTGCGGCGGGAACCTGGGGTATATTCCAAATTATGACGGGGATGGCCCTTCCACCCACGTGTTTGTTCAGCGACGTCAAGACTCCTGCCTAGTTGCGAGGGACAACTCGGGATTCTCCTCGAGGCTTGGCAGGCCAATTGGGACGCCTCTCCAGCTGAGGCGGGAGACCAAGGGTCCCTTTCCACGTGCCACAGGAATCCTGGGACTCCTAAGAAGTTTCACGAGGAGTCAGGCATCGTCTCCTTTGGAGGCACTGATCTCCGCATACCTCTGGAGTTTTCAAAGGATGTGAGGCCTCCGGTCGCGATGAGGTGGGGAACTAGGTGTTTCTCTGTGGTCTCCAGGGGATTCAAACATCCTTTCATCTCGGGAGATGCAAGACGAGCCTGCATTCAAGTCACTGCAGGGATATCCGGCCTTATTTCGAGTCAGGGCATCGCGGTGTCCATTCCACTTGAGGCTGCAAATTTAGGTTTCCTCTCACATACCTAGAGCTGAGAGAAGCCTCCTCTTGAGGTGCTTGTGGTAGGGTGGTATTCCTCTGGAGTCGAAGCCAGGGACTAACCTCTCATCTCGAGTTGATTTTTGGTCCACGGAGCTCTTTCGTTTTGCTACAGTGACCTCAGGATCCCTCTAGCCTTGAAACAGTGTTCTTGGGGTTTCTCTGCAGTGCCATCAAGGAAATCAAGGCTCCTTTCATGTGTGATGTGCAACACGGAATTGCTCTACACGGAGTGCAGGGGAATCGGGTCTCATCTCGCAGCGAGGGTGAAGTCTCATTGTTTATGTCGAGTTGCGGTGGGAACCTGGGGTATATTCTCGAGTTACGACGGGGATGGCCCTTCCACCCACGTGTTTGTTCAGCGACGTCAGGACTCCTGCCTAGTTGCGAGGGACAACTCGGGATTCTCCTCGAGGCTTGGCAGGGCAATTGGGACGCCTCTCCAGCTGAGGCGGGAGATCAAGTGTCCCTTTCCTCGTGCCACAAGAATCCTGGGACTCCTATCAAGTTTCATGAGGAGTCAGGCATCGTCTCCTTTGGAGGCACTGATTTCCGCGTACCTCTGTAGTTTTCAAAGGATGTGAGGCCTCCGGTCGCGATGAGGTGGGGAACTAGGTCTTTCTCTGTGGTCTCAACAGGGGATTCAGACATCCTTTCGTCTTGGGAGATGCAAGACGAGCCTGCATTCAAGTCACTGCAGGGATATCCGGCCTTATTTCGAGTCATGGCGTCGCGGTGTCCATTCCACTTGAGGCCACAAACTCAGGGTCCCTCTCACATAGCTAGAGCTGAGAGAAGCCTCCTCTTGAGGTGCTTGTGGTAAGGTGGTTTTCCTCTGGAGTCGAAGCAAGGGACTAACCTCTCATCTCGAGTTGATTTTTGGTCCACGGAGCTCTTTCGTGTTGCTACAGTGACCTCAGGATCCCTCTAGCCTTGAAACAGTGTTCTTGGGGTTTCTCTGGAGTGCCATCCAGGAAATCAAGGCTCCTTTCATGTGTGATGTGCAACACGGAATGGCTCTGCACGCAGTGCAGGGGAATCGGGCCTCGTCTCGCCGCGAGGGGGAAGTCTCATGGTTTTTCTCGAGTTGCGGCGGGAACCTGGGGTATATTCTCGAGTTACGACTGGGATGGCCCTTCCACACAAGTGTTTGTTCAGCGACGGCAGGACTCCTGCCAAGTTGCGAGGGACAACTCGGGATTCTCCTCGAGGCTTGGCAGGGCAATTGGGACGCCACTCCAGCTGAGGCGGGAGACCAAGGGTCCCTTTCCACGTGCCACAGGAATCCTGGGACTCCTATCAAGTTTCACGAGGAGTCAGGCATCGTCTCCTTTGGAGGCACTGATCTCTGCGTACCTCTGGAGTTTTCAAAGGATGTGAGGCCTCCGGTCGCGATGAGGTGGGGAACTAGGTTTTTCCCTGTGGTCTCCACAGGGGATTCAGACATCCTTTCGTCTTGGGAGATGCAAGACGAGCCTGCATTCAAGTCACTGCAGGGATATCCGGCCTTATTTCGAGTCAGGGCATCGCGGTGTCCATTCCACTTGAGGCCGCAAACTCAGGGTCCCTCTCACAAACCTAGAGCTGAGAGAAGCCTCCTCTTGAGGAGCTTGTGGTAAGGTGGTATTCCTCTGGAGTCGAAGCCAGGGACTACCCTCTCATCTCGAGTTGATTTTTGGTCCACGGAGCTCTTTCTTGTTGCTACAGTGACCTCAGGATCCCTCTAGCCTTGAAAGAATGTTCTTGGGGTTTCTCTGGAGTGCCATCAAGGAAATCAAGGCTCCTTTCATGTGTGATGTGCAAGACGGAATTGCTCTGCACGCAGTGCAGGGGAATCGGACCTCGTCTCGCCGCGAGGGGGAAGTCTCATGGTTTTTCTCGAGTAGCGGCGGGAACCTGGGGTATATTCTCGAGTTACGACGGGGATGGCCCTTCCACACACGTGTTTGTTCAGCGACGTCAGGACTCCTGCCTAGTTGCGAGGGACAACTCGGGATTCTCCTCGAGGCTTGGCAGGGCAATTGGGACGCCTCTCCAGCTGAGGCGGGAGACCAAGGGTCCCTTTCCACGTGCCACAGGAATCCTGGGACTCCTATCAAGTTTCACGAGGAGTCAGGCATCGTCTCCTTTGGAGGCACTTATCTCCGCGTACCTCTGGAGTTTTCAAAGGATGTGAGGCCTCCGGTCACGATGAGGTGGGAAACTAGGTTTTCTCTGTGGTATCCACAGGGGATTCAGACATCCTTTCGTCTTGGGAGATGCAAGACGAACCTGCATTCAAGTCACTGCAGGGATATCTGGCATTATTTCCAGTCAGGGCATCGCGGTGTCCATTCCACTTGAGGCCGCAAACTCAGGGTCCCTCTCACATACCTAGAGCTGAGAGAAGCCTCCTCTTGAGGTGCTTGTGGTAAGGTGGTTTCCTCTGGAGTCGAAGCCAGGGACTAACCTCTCATCTCGAGTTGATTTTTGGTCCACGGATCTCTTTCGTGTAGCTGCAGTGACCTCAGAATCCCTCTAGCCTTGAAACAGTGTTCTTGGGATTTCTCTGGAGTGCCATTAAGGAAATCAAGGCTCCTTTCATGTGTGATGTGCAGCACGGAATTGCTCTGCACGCACTGCAGGTGAATCTGGCCTCATCTCGCGGCGAGGGGGACGTCTCATGGTTTTTCTCGAGTTGCGGCGGGAACCTGGGGTATATTCTCGAGTTACGACGGGGATGGCCCTTCCACACACGTGTTTGTTCAGCGACGTCAGGACTCCTGCCTAGTTGCGAGGGACAACTCGGGATTCTCCTCGAGGCTTGGCAGGGCATTTGGGACGCCTCTCCAGCTGAGGCGGGAGACCAAGGGTCCCTTTCCACGTGCCACAGGAATCCTGGGGCTCCTATCAAGTTTCACGAGGAGTCAGGCATCGTCTCCTTTGGAGGCACTGATCTCCGTGTACCTCTGGAGTTTTCAAAGGATATGAGGCCTCCGGTCACGATGAGGTGGGAAACTAGGTTTTCTCTGTGGTCTCCACAGGGGATTCAGACATCCTTTCGTCTTGGGAGATGCAAGACGAGCCTGCATTCAAGTCACTGCAGGGATATCTGGCATTATTTCCAGTCAGGGCATCGCGGTGTCCATTCAACTTTTGGCCGCAAAATCAGGGTCCCTCTCACATACCTAGAGCTGAGAGAAGCCTCCTCTTGAGGTGCTTGTGGTAAGGTGGTATTCCTCTGGAGTCGAAGCCAGGGACTAACCTCTAATCTCCAGTTGATTTATGGTCCACGGAGCTCTTTCCTGTTGCTACAGTGACCTCAGGATCCCTCTAGCCTTGAAACAGTGTTCTTGTTGTTTCTCTGGAGTGCCATCAAGGAAATCAAGGTTCCTTTCATTTGTGATGTGCAACACGGAATTGCTCTGCACGCAGTGCAGGGGAATCGGGCCTCATCTCGCGGCGAGGGGGAAGTCTCATGGTTTTTCTCGAGTTGCGGTGGGAACCTGGTGTATATTCTCGAGTTCCGACGGGGATGGCCCTTCCACCACGTGTTTGTTCAGTGACGTCAGGACTCCTGCCTAGTTGCGAGGGAAAACTCGGGATTCTCCTCGAGGCTTGGCAGGGCAATTGGGACGCCTCTCCAGCTGAGGCGGGAGACCAAGGGTCCCTTTCCACGTGCCACAGGAATCCTGGGACTCCTATCAAGTTTCACGAGGAGTCAGGCATCGTCTCCTTTGGAGGCACTGATCTCCGCGTACCTCTGGTGTTTTCAAAGGATGTGAGGCCTCCGGTCACGATGAGGTGGGGAACTAGGTCTTTCTCTGTGGTCTCCACAGGGGATTCAGATATCCTTTCGTCTTGGGAGATGCAAGACGAGCCTGCATTCAAGTCACTGCAGGGATATCTGGCCTTATTTCGAGTCAGGGCATCGCGGTGTCCATTCCACTTGAGGCCGCAAACTCAGGGTCCCTCTCACATACCTAGAGCTGAGAGAAGCCTCCTCTTGAGGTGCTTGTGGTAAGGTGGTTTCCTCTGGAGTCGAAGCCAGGGACTAACCTCTCATCTCGAGTTGATTTTGGGTCCACGGAGCTCTTTCGTGTTGCTACAGTGACCTCAGGATCCCTCTAGCCTTGAAACAGTGTTCTTGGGGTTTCTCTGGAGTGCCATCAAGGAAATCAAGGCTCCTTTCATGTTTGATGTGCAACACGGAATTACTTTGAATGCAGTGCAGGGGAATCGGGCCTAATCTTGCGGCGAGGGGGAAGTCTCACGGTTTTTCTCGAGTTGCGGCGGGAACCTGGGGTATATTCTTGAGTTATGACGGGGATGGCCCTTCCACCCACGTGTTTGTTCAGCGTCGTCAGGACTCCTGCCTAGTTGCGAGGGACAACTCGGGATTCTCCTCGAGGCTTGGCAGGGCAATTGGGACGCCTCTCCAGCTGAGGCGGGAGACCAAGGGTCCCTTTCCACGTGCCACAGGAATCCTGGGACTCCTAAGAAGTTTCACGAGGAGTCAGGCATCGTCTCCTTTGGAGGCACTGATCTCCGCGTACCTCTGGAGTTTTCAAAGGATGTGAGGCCTCTGGTCGCGATGAGGTGGGGAACTAGGTGTTTCTCTGTGGTCTCCACAGGGGATTCAGACATCCTTTCGTCTTGGGAGATGCAAGACGAGCCTGCATTCAAGTCACTGCAGGGATCTCTGGCCTTATTTCGAGTCAGGGCATCGCGGTGTCCATTCCACTTGAGGCCGCAAACTCAGGGTCCCTCTCACATACCTAGAGCTGAGAGAAGCCTCCTCTTGAGGTGCTTGTGGTAAGGTGGTTTCCTCTGGAGTCGAAGCCAGGGACTAATCTCTCATCTCGAGTTGATTTTTGGTCCACGGAGCTCTTTCGTGTTGCTACAGTGACCTCAGGTTCCCTCTAGCCTTGAAACAGTGTTCTTGGGGTTTCTCTGGAGTGCCATCAAGGAAATCAAGGCTCCTTTCATGTATGATGTGCAACACGGAATTGCTTTGAATGCAGTGCAGGGGAATTGGGCCTCATCTTGCGGCGAGGGGGAAGTCTCACGGTTTTTCTCGAGTTGCGGCGGGAACCTGGGGTATATTCTCAAGTTATGACGGGGATGGCCCTTCCACCCACGTGTTTGTTCAGCGACGTCAAGACTCCTGCCTAGTTGCGAGGGACAACTCGGGATTCTCCTCGAGGCTTGGCAGGCCAATTGGGACGCCTCTCCAGCTGAGGCGGGAGACCAAGGGTCCCTTTCCACGTGCCACAGGAATCCTGGGACTCCTAAGAAGTTTCACGAGGAGTCAGGCATCGTCTCCTTTGGAGGCACTGATCTCCGCGTACCTCTGGAGTTTTCAAAGGATGTGAGGCCTCCGGTCGCGATGAGGTGGGGAACTAGGTGTTTCTCTGTGGTCTCCAGGGGATTCAGACATCCTTTCGTTTTGGGAGATGCAAGACGAGCCTGCATTCAAGTCACTGCAGGGATATCCGGCCTTATTTCGAGTCAGGGCATCGCGGTGTCCATTCCACTTGAGGCTGCAAATTTAGGTTTCCTCTCACATACCTAGAGCTGAGAGAAGCCTACTCTTGAGGTGCTTGTGGTAGGGTGGTATTCCTCTGGAGTCGAAGCCAGGGACTAACCTCTCATCTCGAGTTGATTTTTGGTCCACGGAGCTCTTTCGTTTTGCTACAGTGACCTCAGGATCCCTCTAGCCTTGAAACAGTGTTCTTGGGGTTTCTCTGCAGTGCCATCAAGGAAATCAAGGCTCCTTTCATGTGTGATGTGCAACACGGAATTGCTCTGCACGGAGTGCAGGGGAATCGGGTCTCATCTCGCGGCGAGGGTGAAGTCTCATTGTTTATGTCGAGTTGCGGCGGGAACCTGGGGTATATTCTCGAGTTACGACGGGGATGGCCCTTCCACCCACGTGTTTGTTCAGCGACGTCAGGACTCCTGCCTAGTTGCGAGGGACAACTCCGGATTCTCCTCGAGGCTTGGCAGGGCAATTGGGACGCCTCTCCAGCTGAGGCGGGAGATCAAGTGTCCCTTTCCTCGTGCCACAAGAATCCTGGGACTCCTATCAAGTTTCATGAGGAGTCAGGCATCGTCTCCTTTGGAGGCACTGATTTCCGCGTACCTCTGTAGTTTTCAAAGGATGTGAGGCCTCCGGTCGCGATGAGGTGGGGAACTAGGTCTTTCTCTGTGGTCTCAACAGGGGATTCAGACATCCTTTCGTCTTGGGAGATGCAAGACGAGCCTGCATTCAAGTCACTGCAGGGATATCTGGCCTTATTTCGAGTCAGGGCATCGCGGTGTCCATTCCACTTGAGACCGCAAACTCAGGGTCCCTCTCACATACCTAGAGCTGAGAGAAGCCTCCTCTTGAGGTGCTTGTGGTAAGGTGGTTTCCTCTGGAGTCGAAGCCAGGGACTAACCTCTCATCTCGAGTTGATTTTTGGTCCTCGGAGCTCTTTCGTGTTGCTACAGTGACCTCAGGATCCCTCTAGCCTTGAAACAGTGTTCTTGGGGTTTCTCTGGAGTGCCATCAAGGAAATCAAGGCTCCTTTCATGTTTGATGTGCAACACGGAATTACTTTGAATGCAGTGCAGGGGAATCGGGCCTCATCTTGCGGCGAGGGGGAAGTCTCACGGTTTTTCTCGAGTTGCGGCGGGAACCTGGGGTATATTCTTGAGTTATGACGGGGATGGCCCTTCCACCCACGTGTTTGTTCAGCGTCGTCAGGACTCCTGCCTAGTTGCGAGGGACAACTCGGGATTCTCCTCGAGGCTTGGCAGGGCAATTGGGACGCCTCTCCAGCTGAGGCGGGAGACCAAGGGTCCCTTTCCACGTGCCACAGGAATCCTGGGACTCCTATCAAGTTTCATGAGGAGTCAGGCATCGTCTCCTTTGGAGGCACTGATTTCCGCGTACCTCTGTAGTTTTCAAAGGATGTGAGGCCTCCGGTCGCGATGAGGTGGGGAACTAGGTCTTTTTCTGTGGTCTCAACAGGGGATTCAGACATCCTTTCGTCTTGGGAGATGCAAGACGAGCCTGCATTCAAGTCACTGCAGGGATATCTGGCCTTATTTCGAGTCAGGGCATCGCGGTGTCCATTCCACTTGAGGCCGCAAACTCAGGGTCCCTCTCACATACCTAGAGCTGAGAGAAGCCTCCTCTTGAGGTGCTTGTGGTAAGGTGGTTTCCTCTGGAGTCGAAGCCAGGGACTAACCTCTCATCTCGAGTTGATTTTTGGTCCACGGAGCTCTTTCGTGTTGCTACAGTGACCTCAGGATCCCTCTAGCCTTGAAACAGTGTTCTTGGGGTTTCTCTGGAGTGCCATCAAGGAAATCAAGGCTCCTTTCATGTTTGATGTGCAACACGGAATTACTTTGAATGCAGTGCAGGGGAATCGGGCCTCATCTTGCGGCGAGGGGGAAGTCTCACGGTTTTTCTCGAGTTGCGGCGGGAACCTGGGGTATATTCTTGAGTTATGACGGGGATGGCCCTTCCACCCACGTGTTTGTTCAGCGTCGTCAGGACTCCTGCCTAGTTGCGAGGGACAACTCGGGATTCTCCTCGAGGCTTGGCAGGGCAATTGGGACGCCTCTCCAGCTGAGGCGGGAGACCAAGGGTCCCTTTCCACGTGCCACAGGAATCCTGGGACTCCTAAGAAGTTTCACGAGGAGTCAGGCATCGTCTCCTTTGGAGGCACTGATCTCCGCGTACCTCTGGAGTTTTCAAAGGATGTGAGGCCTCTGGTCGCGATGAGGTGGGGAACTAGGTGTTTCTCTGTGGTCTCCACAGGGGATTCAGACATCCTTTCGTCTTGGGAGATGCAAGACGAGCCTGCATTCAAGTCACTGCAGGGATATCTGGCCTTATTTCGAGTCAGGGCATCGCGGTGTCCATTCCACTTGAGGCCGCAAACTCAGGGTCCCTCTCACATACCTAGAGCTGAGAGAAGCCTCCTCTTGAGGTGCTTGTGGTAAGGTGGTTTCCTCTGGAGTCGAAGCCAGGGACTAATCTCTCATCTCGAGTTGATTTTTGGTCCACGGAGCTCTTTCGTGTTGCTACAGTGACCTCAGGATCCCGCTAGCCTTGAAACAGTGTTCTTGGGGTTTCTCTGGAGTGCCATCAAGGAAATCAAGGCTCCTTTCATGTATGATGTGCAACACGGAATTGCTTTGAATGCAGTGCAGGGGAATCGGGCCTCATCTTGCGGCGAGGGGGAAGTCTCACGGTTTTTCTCGAGTTGCGGCGGGAACCTGGGGTATATTCTCAATTTATGACGGGGATGGCCCTTCCACCCACGTGTTTGTTCAGCGACGTCAAGACTCCTGCCTAGTTGCGAGGGACAACTCGGGATTCTCCTCGAGGCTTGGCAGGCCAATTGGGACGCCTCTCCAGCTGAGGCGGGAGACCAAGGGTCCCTTTCCACGTGCCACAGGAATCCTGGGACTCCTAAGAAGTTTCACGAGGAGTCAGGCATCGTCTCCTTTGGAGGCACTGATCTCCGCGTACCTCTGGAGTTTTCAAAGGATGTGAGGCCTCCGGTCGCGATGAGGTGGGGAACTAGGTGTTTCTCTGTGGTCTCCAGGGGATTCAGACATCCTTTCGTCTTGGGAGATGCAAGACGAGCCTGCATTCTAGTCACTGCAGGGATATCCGGCCTTATTTCGGGTCAGGGCATCGCGGTGTCCATTCCACTTGAGGCTGCAAATTTAGGTTTCCTCTCACATACCTAGAGCTGAGAGAAGCCTCCTCTTGAGGTGCTTGTGGTAGGGTGGTATTCCTCTGGAGTCGAAGCCAGGGACTAACCTCTCATCTCGAGTTGATTTTTGGTCCACGGAGCTCTTTCGTTTTGCTACAGTGACCTCAGGATCCCTCTAGCCTTGAAACAGTGTTCTTGGGGTTTCTCTGCAGTGCCATCAAGGAAATCAAGGCTCCTTTCATGTGTGATGTGCAACACGGAATTGCTCTGCACGGAGTGCAGGGGAATCGGGTCTCATCTCGCGGCGAGGGTGAAGTCTCATTGTTTATGTCGAGTTGCGGCGGGAACCTGGGGTATATTCTCGAGTTACGACGGGGATGGCCATTCCACCCACGTGTTTGTTCAGCGACGTCAGGACTCCTGCCTAGTTGCGAGGGACAACTCCGGATTCTCCTCGAGGCTTGGCAGGGCAATTGGGACGCCTCTCCAGCTGAGGCGGGAGATCAAGTGTCCCTTTCCTCGTGCCACAAGAATCCTGGGACTCCTATCAAGTTTCATGAGGAGTCAGGCATCGTCTCCTTTGGAGGCACTGATTTCCGCGTACCTCTGGAGTTTTCAAAGGATGTGAGGCCTCCGGTCGCGATGAGGTGGGGAACTAGGTCTTTCTCTGTGGTCTCAACAGGGGATTCAGACATCCTTTCGTCTTGGGAGATGCAAGACGAGCCTGCATTCAAGTCACTGCAGGGATATCCGGCCTTATTTCGAGTCATGGCGTCGCGGTGTCCATTCCACTTGAGGCCACAAACTCAGGGTCCCTCTCACATAGCTAGAGCTGAGAGAAGCCTCCTCTTGAGGTGCTTGTGGTAAGGTGGTTTTCCTCTGGAGTCGAAGCAAGGGACTAACCTCTCATCTCGAGTTGATTTTTGGTCCACGGAGCTCTTTCGTGTTGCTACAGTGACCTCAGGATCCCTCTAGCCTTGAAACAG
This sequence comes from Cervus elaphus, assembly GCF_910594005.1. Classification (NCBI taxonomy): domain Eukaryota; kingdom Metazoa; phylum Chordata; class Mammalia; order Artiodactyla; family Cervidae; genus Cervus; species Cervus elaphus. The sequence continues at coordinate 1,980,115 of NC_057838.1, forward strand.
TGTTCTTGGGGTTTCTCTGGAGTGCCATCCAGGAAATCAAGGCTCCTTTCATGTGTGATGTGCAACACGGAATGGCTCTGCACGCAGTGCAGGGGAATCGGGCCTCGTCTCGCCGCGAGCGGGAAGTCTCATGGTTTTTCTCAAGTTGCGGCGGGAACCTGGGGTATATTCTCGAGTTACGACTGGGATGGCCCTTCCACACAAGTGTTTGTTCAGCGACGGCAGGACTCCTGCCAAGTTGCGAGGGACAACTCGGGATTTTCCTCGAGGCTTGGCAGGGCAATTGGGACGCCTCTCCAGCTGAGGCGGGAGACCAAGGGTCCCTTTCCACGTGCCACAGGAATCCTGGGACTCCTATCAAGTTTCACGAGGAGTCAGGCATCGTCTCCTTTGGAGGCACTGATCTCTGCGTACCTCTGGAGTTTTCAAAGGATGTGAGGCCTCCGTTCGCGATGAGGTGGGGAACTAGGTTTTTCCCTGTGGTCTCCACAGGGGATTCAGACATCCTTTCGTCTTGGGAGATGCAAGACGAGCCTGCATTCAAGTCACTGCAGGGATATCCGGCCTTATTTCGAGTCAGGGCATCGCGGTGTCCATTCCACTTGAGGCCGCAAACTCAGGGTCCCTCTCACAAACCTAGAGCTGAGAGAAGCCTCCTCTTGAGGAGCTTGTGGTAAGGTGGTATTCCTCTGGAGTCGAAGCCAGGGACTACCCTCTCATCTCGAGTTGATTTTTGGTCCACGGAGCTCTTTCTTGTTGCTACAGTGACCTCAGGATCCCTCTAGCCTTGAAAGAGAGTTCTTGGGGTTTCTCTGGAGTGCCATCAAGGAAATCAAGGCTCCTTTCATGTGTGATGTGCAAGACGGAATTGCTCTGCACGCAGTGCAGGGGAATCGGGCCTCATCTCGCGGCGAGGGGGAAGTCTCATGGTTTTTCTCGAGTAGCGGCGGGAACCTGGGGTATATTCTCGAGTTACGACGGGGATGGCCCTTCCACACACGTGTTTGTTCAGCGACGTCAGGACTCCTGCCTAGTTGCGAGGGACAACTCGGGATTCTCCTCGAGGCTTGGCAGGGCAATTGGGACGCCTCTCCAGCTGAGGCGGGAGACCAAGGGTCCCTTTCCACGTGCCACAGAAATCCTGGGACTCCTATCAAGTTTCACGAGGAGTCAGGCATCGTCTCCTTTGGAGGCACTGATCTCCGCATACCTCTGGAGTTTTCAAAGTATGTGAGGCCTCCGGTCACGATGAGGTGGGAAACTAGGTTTTCTCTGTGGTATCCACAGGGGATTCAGACATCCTTTCGTCTTGGGAGATGCAAGACGAACCTGCATTCAAGTCACTGCAGGGATATCTGGCATTATTTCCAGTCAGGGCATCGCGGTGTCCATTCCACTTGAGGCCGCAAACTCAGGGTCCCTCTCACATACCTAGAGCTGAGAGAAGCCTCCTCTTGAGGTGCTTGTGGTAAGGTGGTTTCCTCTGGAGTCGAAGCCAGGGACTAACCTCTCATCTCGAGTTGATTTTTGGTCCACGAATCTCTTTCGTGTAGCTGCAGTGACCTCAGAATCCCTCTAGCCTTGAAACAGTGTTCTTGGGATTTCTCTGGAGTGCCATCAAGGAAATCAAGGCTCCTTTCATGTGTGATGTGCAGCACGGAATTGCTCTGCACGCACTGCAGGTGAATCTGGCCTCATCTCGCGGTGAGGGGGACGTCTCATGGTTTTTCTCGAGTTGCGTTGGGAACCTGGGGTATATTCTCGAGTTACGACGGGGATGGCCCTTCCACACACGTGTTTGTTCAGCGACGTCAGGACTCCTGCCTAGTTGCGAGGGACAAGTCGGGATTCCCCTCGAGGCTTGGCAGGGCAATTGGGATGCCTCTCCAGCTGAGGCGGGAGGCAAAGGGTCCCTTTCCACGTGCCACAGGAATCCTGGGACTCCTATCAAGTTTCACGAGGAGTCAGGCATCGTCTCCTTTGGAGGCACTGATCTCCGTGTACCTCTGGAGTTTTCAAAGAATGTGAGGCCTCTGGTCGCGATGAGGTGGGGAACTAGGTCTTTCTCTGTGGTCTCCGCAGGGGATTCAGACATCCTTTCATCTTGGGAGATGCAAGACGAGCCTGCATTCAAGTCACTGCAGGGATATCCGGCCTTATTTCGAGTCAGGGCATCGCGGTGTCCATTCCACTTGAGGCTGCAAACTCAGGGTCCCTCACACATACCTAGAGCTGAGAGAAGCCTCCTCTTGAAGTGCTTGTGGTAAGGTGGTATTCCTCTGGAGTCGAAGACAGGGACTAACCTCTCATCTCGAGTTGATTTTTGGTCCACGGAGCTCTTTCGTGTTGCTACAGTCACCTCTCGATCCCTCTAGCCTTGAAACAGTGTTCTTGGGGTTTCTCTGGAGTGCCATCCAGGAAATCAAGGCTCCTTTCATGTGTGATGTGCAACACGGAATGGCTCTGCACGCAGTGCAGGGGAATCGGGCCTCGTCTCGCCGCGAGGGGGAAGTCTCATGGTTTTTCTCGAGTTGCGGCGGGAACCTGGGGTATATTCTCGAGTTACGATGGGGATGGCCCTTCCACCCAAGTGTTTGTTCAGCGACGGCAGGACTCCTGCCTAGTTGCGAGGGACAACTCGGGATTCTCCTCGAGGTTTGGCAGGGAAATTGGGACGCCTCTCCAGCTGAGGCGGGAGACCAAGGGTCCCTTTCCACGTGCCACAGGAATCCTGGGAGTCCTATCAAGTTTCATGAGGAGTCAGGCATCGTCTCCTTTGGAGGCACTGATCTCCGTGTACCTCTGGAGTTTTCAAAGGATGTGAGGCCTCCGGTCGCGATGAGGTGGGGAACTAGGTCTTTCTCTGTGGTCTACACAGGGGATTCAGACATCCTTTCGTCTTGGGAGATGCAAGACGAGCCTGCATTCAAGTCACTGCAGGGATATCCGGCCTTATTTCGAGCCATGGCATCGCGGTGTCCATTCTACTTGAGGCCGCAAACTCAGGGTCCCTCTCACATACCTAGAGCTGAGAGAAGCCTCCTCTTGAGGTGCTTGTGGTAAGGTGGTATTCCTCTGGAGTCGAAGCCAGGGACTAACCACTCATCTCGAGTTGATTTTTCGTCCACGGAGCTGTTTCGTGTTGCTACAGTGACCTCAGGATCCCTCTAGCCTTGAAAGAGTGTTCTTGGGGTTTCTCTGAAGTGCCATCAAGGAAATCAAGGCTCCTTTCATGTGTGATGTGCAACACGGAATTGCTCTGCACGCAGTGCAGGGGAATCGTGCCTCATCTCGCGGCCCGGGGGAAGTCTCATGGTTTTTCTCGAGTTGCGGCGGGAACCTGGGGTATATTCTCGAGTTACGACGGGGATGGCCCTTCCACACACGTGTTTCTTCAGCGATGTCAGGACTCCTGCCTAGTTGCGAGGGACAACTCGGGATTCTCCTCGAGGCTTGGGAGGGCAATTGGGACGCCTCTCCAGCTGAGGCGGGAGACCAAGGGTCCCTTTCCACGTGCCACAGGAATCCTGGGACTCCTATCAAGTTTCACGAGGAGTCAGGCATCGTCTCCTTTGGAGGCACTGATCTCCGCGTACCTCTGGAATTTTCAAAGGATGTGAGGCCTCCGGTCGCGATGAGGTGGGGAACTAGGTCTTTCTCTGTGGTCTCCACAGGGGATTCAGACATCATTTCGTCTTGTGAGATGCAAGACGAGCCTGCATTCAAGTCACTGCAGGGATATCCGGCCTTATTTCGAGTCAGGGCATCGCGGTGTCCATTCCACTTGAGGCCGCAAACTCAGGGTCCCTCTCACATACCTAGAGCTGAGAGAAGCCTCCTCTTGAGGTGCTTGTGGTAAGGTGGTATTCCTCTGGAGTCGAAGCCAGGGACTACCCTCTCATCTCGAGTTGATTTTTGGTCCACGGAGCTCTTTCTTGTTGCTACAGTGACCTCAGGATCCCTCTAGCCTTGAAAGAGTGTTCTTGGGGTTTCTCTGGAGTGCCATCAAGGAAATCAAGGCTCCTTTCATGTGTGATGTGCAAGACGGAATTGCTCTGCACGCAGTGCAGGGGAATCGGGCCTCATCTCGCGGCGAGGGGGAAGTCTCAAGGTTTTTTTCGAGTTGCGGAGGGAACTTGATTTATATTCTCGAGTTACGACGGGAATGGCCCTTCCACCCACGTGTTTGTTCAGCGACGTCAGGACTCCTGCCTAGTTGCGAGGGACAACCCGGGATTCTCCTCGAGGCTTGGCAGGGCAATTGGGACGCCTCTCCAGCTGAGGCGGGAGACCAAGGGTCCCTTTCCACGTGCCACAAGAATCGTGGGACTCCTATCAAGTTTCACGAGGAGTCAGGCATCGTCTACTTTGGAGGCACTGATCTCCGCGTACCTCTGGAGTTTTCAAAGGATATAAGGAATCCGGTCGCGATGAGGTGGGGAACTAGGTCTTGCTCTGTGTTCTCCACAGGGGATTCAGACATCCTTTCGTCTTGGGAGATGCAAGACGAGCCTGCATTCAAGTCACTGCAGGGATATCCGGCCTTATTTCGAGTCAGGGCATCGCGGTCTAAATTCCAATTGAGGTTGCAAACTCAGGGCCCCTCTCACATACCTAGAGCTGAGAGAAGCCTCTTCTTGAGGTGCTTGTGGTAAGGTGGTATTCCTCTGGAGTCGAAGCCAGGGACTAACCTCTCATCTCGAGTTGATTTTTGGTCCACGGAGCTCTTTCGTGTTGCTACAGTGACCTCAGGATCCCTCTAGCTTTGAAACAGTGTTCTTGGGGTTTCTCTGGAGTGCCATCAAGGAAATCAAGGCTCCTTTCATGTGTGATGTGCAACACGGAATTGCTCTGCACGCAGTGCAGGGGAATCGGGCCTCATCTCGCGGCGAGGGCGAAGTCTCATAGTTTTTCTCGAGTTGCGGCGGGAACCTGGGGTATATTCTCGAGTAACGATGGGGACGGCCCTTCCACACACGTGTTTGTTCAGCGACGACAGGACTCCTGCCTAGTTGCGAGGGACAACTCGGGATTCTCCTCGAGGCTTGGCAGGGCAATTGGGACGCCTCTCCAGCTGAGGCGGGAGACCAAGGGTCCCTTTCCATGTGCCACAGGAATCCTGGGACTCCTATCATGTTTCATGAGGAGTCAGGCATCGTCTCCTTTGGAGGCACTGATCTCCGTGTACCTCTGGAGTTTTCAAAGGATGTGAGGCCTCCGGTCGCGATGAGGTGGGGAACTAGGTCTTTCTCTGTGGTCTCCACAGGGGATTCAGACATCCTTTCGTCTTGGGAGATGCAAGACGAGCCTGCATTCAAGTCACTGCAGGGATATCCGGCCTTATTTCGAGACAGGGCATCGCGGTGTCCATTCCACTTGAAGCCGCAAACTCAGGGTCCCTCTCACATACCTAAAGCTGAGAGAAGCCTCCTCTTGAGGTGCTTGTGGTAAGCTGGTATTCCTCTGGAGTCGAAGCCAGGGACTAATCTCTCATCTCGTGTTGATTTCTGGTCCATGGAACTCTTTCGTGTTGCTACAGTGACCTCACGATCCCGCTAGCCTTGAAACAGTGTTCTTGGGGATTCTCTGGAGTGCCATCAAGGAAATCAAGGCTCCTTTCATGTGTGATGTGCAACACGGAATTGCTCTGCACGCAGTGCAGGGGAATCGGGCCTCATCTCCCAGCGAGGGGGAAGTCTCATGGTTTTTCTCGAGTTGCGGCGGGAACCTGGGGTATATTCTCGAGTTACGACGGGGATGGCCCTTCCACCCACGTGTTTGTTCAGCGACGTCAGGATTCCTGCCTAGTTGCGAGGGACAACTCGGGATTCTCCTCGAGGCTTGGCAGGGCAATTGGGACGCCTCTCCAGCTGAGGCGGGAGACCAAGGGTCCCTTTCCACGTGCCACAGGAATCCTGGGACTCCTATCAAATTTCACGAGGAGTCAGGCATCGTCTCCTTTGGAGGCACTGATCTCCGTGTACCTCTGGAGTTTTCAAAGGATGTGAGGCCTCCGGTCGCGATGAGGTGGGGAACTAGGTCTTTCTCTGTGGTCTCCGCAGGGGATTCAGACATCCTTTCATCTTGGGAGATGCAAGACGAGCCTGCATTCAAGTCACTGCAGGGATATCCGGCCTTATTTCGAGTCAGGGCATCGCGGTGTCCATTCCACTTGAGGCTGCAAACTCAGGGTCCCTCACACATACCTAGAGCTGAGAGAAGCCTCCTCTTCAAGTGCTTGTGGTAAGGTGGTATTCCTCTGGAGTCGAAGCCAGGGACTAACCTCTCATCTCGAGTTGATTTTTGGTCCATGGACCTCTTTCGTTTCGCTACAGTGACCTCAGGATCCCTCTAACCTTGAAACAGTGTTCTTGGGGTTTCTCTGGAGTGCCACCAAGGAAATCAAGGCTCCTTTCATGTGTGATGTGCAACACGGAATTGCTCTGCACGCAGTGCAGGGGAATCGGGCCTCATCTCGCGGCGAGGGGGAAGTCTCATGGTTTTTCTCGAGTTGCGGCGGGAACCTGGGGTATATTCTCGAGTTACGATGGGGATGGCCCTTCCAACCAAGTGTTTGTTCAGCGACGGCAGGTCTCCTGCCTAGTTGCGAGGGACAACTCGGGATTCTCCTCGAGGCTTGGCAGGGCAATTGGGACGCCTCTCCAGCTGAGGCGGGAGACCAAGGGTCCCTTTCCACGTGCCACAGGAATCCTGGGAGTCCTATCAAGTTTCATGAGGAGTCAGGCATCGTCTCCTTTGGAGGCACTGATCTCCGCGTACCTCTGGAGTTTCAAAGGATGTGAGGCCTCCGGTCGCGATGAGGTGGGGAACTAGGTCTTTCTCTGTGGTCTCCACAGGGGATTCAGACATCCTTTCGTCTTGAGAGAAGCAAGACGAGCCTGCATTCAAGTCACTGCAGGAATATCCGGCCTTATTTCGAGTCAGGGCATCGCGATGTCCATTCCACTTGAGGCCGCAAACTCAGGGTCCCTCTCACATACCTAGAGCTGAGAGAAGCCTCCTCTTGAGGTGCTTGTGGTAAGGTGGTATTCCTCTGGAGTCGAAGCCAGGGACTACCCTCTCATCTCGAGTTGATTTTTGGTCCACGGAGCTCTTTCTTGTTGCTACAGTGACCTCAGGATCCCTCTAGCCTTGAAAGAGTGTTCTTGGGGTTTCTCTGGAGTGCCATCAAGGAAATCAAGGCTCCTTTCATGTGTTATGTGCAACACGGAATTGCTCTGCACGCAGTGCAGGGGAATCGGGCCTCATCTCGCGGCGAGGGGGAAGTCTCAAGGTTTTTCTCGAGTTACGGAGGGAACTTGATTTATATTCTCGAGTTACGACGGGAATGGCCCTTCCACCCACGTGTTTGTTCAGCGACGTCAGGACTCCTGCCTAGTTGCGAGGGACAACCCGGGATTCTCCTCGAGGCTTGGCAGGGCAATTGGGACGCCTCTCCAGCTGAGGCGGGAGACCAAGGGTCCCTTTCCACGTGCCACAGGAATCCTGGGAGTCCTATCAAGTTTCATGAGGAGTCAGGCATCGTCTCCTTTGGAGGCACTGATCTCCGTGTACCTCTGGAGTTTTCAAAGGATGTGAGGCCTCCGGTCGCAATGAGGTGGGGAACTAGGTCTTTCTCTGTGGTCTACACAGGGGATTCAGACATCCTTTCGTCTTGGGAGATGCAAGACGAGCCTGCATTCAAGTCACTGCAGGGATATCCGGCCTTATTTCGAGCCATGGCATCGCGGTGTCCATTCTACTTGAGGCCGCAAAGTCAGGGTCCCTCTCACATACCTAGAGCTGAGAGAAGCCTCCTCTTGAGGTGCTTGTGGTAAGGTGGTATTCCTCTGGAGTCGAAGCCAGGGACTAACCACTCATCTCGAGTTGATTTTTGGTCCACGGAGCGGTTTCGTGTTGCTACAGTGACCTCAGGATCCCTCTAGCCTTGAAACAGTGTTCTTGGGGTTTCTCTGGAGTGCCATCAAGGAAATCAAGGCTCCTTTCATGTGTGATGTGCAACACGGAATTGCTCTGCACGCAGTGCAGGGGAATCGGGCCTCATCTCGCGGCCCGGGGGAAGTCTCATGGTTTTTCTCGAGTTGCGGCGGGAACCTGGGGTATATTCTCGAGTTACGACGGGGATGGCCCTTCCACACACGTGTTTCTTCAGCGATGTCAGGACTCCTGCCTAGTTGCGAGGGACAACTCGGGATTCTCCTCGAGGCTTGGCAGGGCAATTGGGACGCCTCTCCAGGTGAGGCGGGAGACCAAGGGTCCCTTTCCACGTGCCACAGGAATCCTGGGACTCCTATCAAGTTTCACGAGGAGTCAGGCATCGTCTCCTTTGGAGGCACTGATCTCCGCGTACCTCTGGAGTTTTCAAAGGATATAAGGAATCCGGTCGCGATGAGGTGGGGAACTAGGTCTTTCTCTGTGGTCTCCACAGCGGATTCAGACATCCTTTCGTCTTGGGAGATGCAAGACGAGCCTGCATTCAAGTCACTGCAGGGATATCCGGCCTTATTTCGAGTCAGGGCATCGCGGTGTCCATTCCACTTGAGGCCGCAAACTCAGGGCCCCTCTCACATACCTAGAGCTGAGAGAAGCCTCCTCTTGAGGTGCTTGTGGTAAGGTGGTATTCCTCTGGAGTCGAAGCCAGGGACTAACCTCTCATCTCGAGTTGATTTTTGGTCCACGGAGCTCTTTCGTGTTGCTACAGTGACCTCAGGATCCCTCTAGCTTTGAAACAGTGTTCTTGGGGTTTCTCTGGAGTGCCATCAAGGAAATCAAGGCTCCTTTCATGTGTGATGTGCAACACGGAATTGCTCTGCACGCAGTGCAGGGGAATCGGGCCTCATCTCGCGGCGAGGGCGAAGTCTCATAGTTTTTCTCGAGTTGCGGCGGGAACCTGGGGTATATTCTCGAGTAACGATGGGGACGGCCCTTCCACACACGTGTTTGTTCAGCGACGACAGGACTCCTGCCTAGTTGCGAGGGACAACTCGGGATTCTCCTCGAGGCTTGGCAGGGCAATTGGGACGCCTCTCCAGCTGAGGCGGGAGACCAAGGGTCCCTTTCCATGTGCCACAGGAATCCTGGGACTCCTATCATGTTTCATGAGGAGTCAGGCATCGTCTCCTTTGGAGGCACTGATCTCCGTGTACCTCTGGAGTTTTCAAAGGATGTGAGGCCTCCGGTCGCGATGAGGTGGGGAACTAGGTCTTTCTCTGTGGTCTCCACAGGGGATTCAGACATCCTTTCGTCTTGGGAGATGCAAGACGAGCCTGCATTCAAGTCACTGCAGGGATATCCGGCCTTATTTCGAGACAGGGCATCGCGGTGTCCATTCCACTTGAAGCCGCAAACTCAGGGTCCCTCTCACATACCTAGAGCTGAGAGAAGCCTCCTCTTGAGGTGCTTGTGGTAAGCTGGTATTCCTCTGGAGTCGAAGCCAGGGACTAATCTCTCATCTCGTGTTGATTTCTGGTCCATGGAACTCTTTCGTGTTGCTACAGTGACCTCACGATCCCGCTAGCCTTGAAACAGTGTTCTTGGGGATTCTCTGGAGTGCCATCAAGGAAATCAAGGCTCCTTTCATGTGTGATGTGCAACACGGAATTGCTCTGCACGCAGTGCAGGGGAATCGGGCCTCATCTCCCAGCGAGGGGGAAGTCTCATGGTTTTTCTCGAGTTGCGGCGGGAACCTGGGGTATATTCTCGAGTTACGACGGGGATGGCCCTTCCACCCACGTGTTTGTTCAGCGACGTCAGGATTCCTGCCTAGTTGCGAGGGACAACTCGGGATTCTCCTCGAGGCTTGGCAGGGCAATTGGGACGCCTCTCCAGCTGAGGCGGGAGACCAAGGGTCCCTTTCCACGTGCCACAGGAATCCTGGGACTCCTATCAAATTTCACGAGGAGTCAGGCATCGTCTCCTTTGGAGGCACTGATCTCCGTGTACCTCTGGAGTTTTCAAAGGATGTGAGGCCTCCGGTCGCGATGAGGTGGGGAACTAGGTCTTTCTCTGTGGTCTCCGCAGGGGATTCAGACATCCTTTCATCTTGGGAGATGCAAGACGAGCCTGCATTCAAGTCACTGCAGGGATATCCGGCCTTATTTCGAGTCAGGGCATCGCGGTGTCCATTCCACTTGAGGCTGCAAACTCAGGGTCCCTCACACATACCTAGAGCTGAGAGAAGCCTCCTCTTCAAGTGCTTGTGGTAAGGTGGTATTCCTCTGGAGTCGAAGCCAGGGACTAACCTCTCATCTCGAGTTGATTTTTGGTCCATGGACCTCTTTCGTTTCGCTACAGTGACCTCAGGATCCCTCTAGCCTTGAAACAGTGTTCTTGGGGTTTCTCTGGAGTGCCACCAAGGAAATCAAGGCTCCTTTCATGTGTGATGTGCAACACGGAATTGCTCTGCACGCAGTGCAGGGGAATCGGGCCTCATCTCGCGGCGAGGGGGAAGTCTCAAGGTTTTTTTCGAGTTACGGAGGGAACTTGATTTATATTCTCGAGTTACGATGGGGATGGCCCTTCCAACCAAGTGTTTGTTCAGCGACGGCAGGTCTCCTGCTTAGTTGCGAGGGACAACTCGGGATTCTCCTCGAGGCTTGGCAGGGCAATTGGGACGCCTCTCCAGCTGAGGCGGGAGACCAAGGGTCCCTTTCCACGTGCCACAGGAATCCTGGGAGTCCTATCAAGTTTCATGAGGAGTCAGGCATCGTCTCCTTTGGAGGCACTGATCTCCGCGTACCTCTGGAGTTTTCAAAGGATATAAGGAATCCGGTCGCGATGAGGTGGGGAAATAGGTCTTGCTCTGTGGTCTCCACAGGGGATTCAGACATCCTTTCGTCTTGGGAGATGCAAGACGAGCCTGCATTCAAGTCACTGCAGGGATATCCGGCCTTATTTGGAGTCAGGGCATCGCGGTCTAAATTCCAATTGAGGTTGCAAACTCAGGGCCCCTCTCACATACCTAGAGCTGAGAGAAGCCTCCTCTTGAGGTGCTTGTGGTAAGGTGGTATTCCTCTGGAGTCGAAGCCAGGGACTAACCTCTCATCTCGAGTTGAATTTTGGTCCACGGAGTTCTTTCGTCTTGCTACAGTGAATTCAGGTTCCCTCTAGCCTTGAAACAGTGTTCTTGGGGTTTCTCTGGAGTGCCACCAAGGAAATCAAGGCTCCTTTCATGTGTGATGTGCAACACGGAATTGCTCTGCACGCAGTGCAGGGGAATCGGGCTTCATCTCGCGGCGAGGGGGAAGTCTCATGGTTTTCCTCGAGTTGCGGCGGGAACCTGGGGTATATTCTCAAGTTACGACGGGGATGGCCCTTCCACCCACGTGTTTGTTCAGCGACGTCAGGACTCGTGCCTAGTTGCGAGGGACAACTCGGGATTCTCCTCGAGGCTTGGCAGGGCAATTGGGACGCCTCTCCAGCTGAGGCGGGAGACCAAGGGTCCCTTTCCACGTGCCACAGGAATCCTGGGACTCCTATCAAATTTCACGAGGAGTCAGGCATCGTCTCCTTTGGAGGCACTGATCTCCATGTACCTCTGGAGTTTTCAAAGGATTTGAGGCCTCTGGTCGCGATGAGGTGGGGAACTAGGTCTTTCTCTGTGGTCTCCGCAGGGGATTCAGACATCCTTTCATCTTGGGAGATGCAAGACGAGCCTGCATTCAAGTCACTGCAGGGATATCCGGCCTTATTTCGAGTCAGGGCATCGCGGTGTCCATTCCACTTGAGCCTGCAAACTCAGGGTCCCTCACACATACCTAGAGCTGAGAGAAGCCTCCTCTTGAAGTGCTTGTGGTAAGGTGATATTCCTCTGGAGTCGAAGCCAGGGACTAACCTCTCATCTCGAGTTGATTTTTGGTCCATGGACCAGTTTCGTTTCGCTACAGAGACCTCAGGATCCCTCTAGCCTTGAAACAGTGTTCTTGGGGTTTCTCTGGAGTGCCATCAAGGAAATCAAGGCTCCTTTCATGTGTGATGTGCAACACGGAATTGCTCTGCACGCAGTGCAGGGGAATCGGGCCTCATCTCCAGCGAGGGGGAAGTCTCATGGTTTTTCTCGAGTTGCGGCGGGAACCTGGGGTATATTCTCGAGTTACAATGGGGATGGCCCTTCCACCCAAGTGTTTGTTCAGCGACGGCAGGACTCCTGCCTAGTTGCGAGGGACAACTCGGGATTCTCCTCGAAGCTTGGCAGGGCAATTGGGACGCCTCTCCAGCTGAGGCGGGAGACCAAGTGTCCCTTTCCACGTGCCACAGGAATCCTGGGAGTCCTATCAAGTTTCACGAGGAGTCAGGCATCGTCTCGTTTGGAGGCACTGATCTCCGTGTACCTCTGGAGTTTTCAAAGGATGTGAGGCCTCCGGTCGCGATGAGGTGGGGAACTAGGTCTTTCTCTGTGGTCTACACAGGGGATTCAGACATCCTTTCGTCTTGGGAGATGCAAGACGAGCCTGCATTCAAGTCACTGCAGGGATATCCGGCCTTATTTCGAGTCAGGGCATCGCGCTGTCCATTCCACTTGAGGCTGCAAACTCAGGGTCCCTCACACATACCTAGAGCTGAGAGAAGCCTCCTCTTGAAGTGCTTGTGGTAAGGTGGTATTCCTCTGGAGTCGAAGCCAGGGACTAACCTCTCATCTCGAGTTGATTTTTGGTCCATGGACCTCTTTTGTTTCGCTACAGTGACCTCAGGATCCCTCTAACCTTGAAACAGTGTTCTTGGGGTTTCTCTGGAGTGCCATCAAGGAAATCAAGGCTCCTTTCATGTGTGATGTGCGACACGGAATTGCTCTGCACGCAGTGCAGGGGAATCGGGCCTCATCTCCCAGCGAGGGGGAAGTCTCATGGTTTTTCTCGAGTTGCGGCGGGAACCTGGGGTATATTCTCGAGTTACGACGGGGATGGCCCTTCCACCCACGTGTTTGTTCAGCAACGTCTGGACTCCTGCCTAGTTGCGAGGGACAACTCGGGATTCTCCTCGAGGCTTGGCAGGGCAATTGGGACGCCTCTCCAGCTTAGGCGGGAGACCAAGGGTCCCTTTCCACGTGCGACAAGAATCCTGGGACTCCTATCAAGTTTCACGAGGAGTCAGGCATCGTCTCCTTTGGAGGCACTGATCTCCGCGTACCTCTGTAGTTTTCAAAGGATGTGAGGCCTCCGGTCGCGATGAGGTGGGGAACTAGGTCTTTCTCTGTGGTCTCCACAGGGGATTCAGACATCTTTTCGTCTTGAGAGATGCAAGACGAGCCTGCATTCAAGTCACTGCAGGAATATCCGGCCTTATTTCGAGACAGGGCATCGCGGTGTCCATTCCACTTGAGGCCGCCAACTCAGCGTCCCTCTCACATACCTAGAGCTGAGAGAAGCCTCCTCTTGAGGTGCTTATGGTAAGGTGGTATTCCTCTGGAGTCGAAGCCAGGGACTACCCTCTCATCTCGAGTTGATTTTTGGTCCACGGAGCTCTTTCTTGTTGCTACAGTGACCTCAGGATCCCTCTAGCCTTGAAAGAGTGTTCTTGGGGTTTCTCTGGAGTGCCATCAAGGAAATCAAGGCTCCTTTCATGTGTGATGTGCAAGACGGAATTGCTCTGCACGCAGTGCAGGGGAATCGGGCCTCATCTCGCGGCGAGGGGGAAGTCTCAAGGTTTTTTTCGAGTTGCGGCGGGAACCTGATTTATATTCTCGAGTTACGACGGGAATGGCCCTTCCACCCACGTGTTTGTTCAGCGACGTCAGGACTCCTGCCTAGTTGCGAGGGACAACTCGGGATTCTCCTCGAGGCTTGGCAGGGCAATTGGGACGCCTCTCCAGCTGAGGCGGGAGACCAAGGGTCCCTTTCCACGTGCCACAGGAATCCTGAGACTCCTATCAAGTTTCATGAGGAGTCAGGCATCGTCTCCTTTGGAGGCACTGATCTCTGCGTACCTCTGAAATTTTCAAAGGATGTGAGGCCTCCGGTCGCGATGAGGTGGGGAACTAGGTCTTTCTCTGTGGTCTCCACAGGGGATTCAGACATCCTTTCGTCTTGGGAGATGCAAGACGAGCCTGCATTCAAGTCACTGCAGGGATATCCGGCCTTATTTCGAGTCAGGGCATCGCGGTGTCCATTCCACTTGAGGCCGCAAACTTAGGGTCCCTCTCACAAACCTAGAGCTGAGAGAAGCCTCCTCTTGAGGAGCTTGTGGTAAGGAGGTATTCCTCTGGAGTCGAAGCCAGGGACTACCCTCTCATCTCGAGTTGATTTTTGGTCCACGGAGCTCTTTCTTGTTGCTACAGTGACCTCAGGATCCCTCTAGCCTTGAAAGAGTGTTCTTGGGGTTTCTCTGGAGTGCCATCAAGGAAATCAAGGCTCCTTTCATGTGTGATGTGCAAGACCGAATTGTTCTGCACGCAGTGCAGGGGAATCGGGCCTCATCTCGCGGCGAGGGGGAAGTCTCATGGTTTTTCTTGAGTAGCGGCGGGAACCTGGGGTATATTCTCGAGTTACGACGGGAATGGCCTTTCCACACACGTGTTTGTTCAGCGACGTCAGGACTCATGCCTAGTTGCGAGGAACAACTCGGGATTCTCCTTGAGGCTTGGCAGGGCATTTGGGACGCCTCTCCAGCTGAGGCGGGAGACCAAGGGTCCCTTTCCAAGTGCCACAGGAATCCTGGGACCTCTATCAAGTTTCATGAGGAGTCAAGCATCGTCTCCTTTGGAGGCACTCATGTCCGCGTACCTCTGGAGTTTTCAAAGGATGTGAGGCCTCTGGTCGCCATGAAATGGGGAACTAGGTCTTTCTCTGTGTTCTCCACAGGGGATTCAGACATCCTTTCATCTTGGGAGATGCAAGACGAGCCTGCATTCAAGTCACTGCAGGGATATCCGTCATTATTTCGCGTCAGGGCATCGCAGTGTCCATTCCACTTGAGGCCGCCAACTCAGGGTCCCTCTCACATAGCTAGAGCTGAGAGAAGCCTCCTCTTGAGGTGCTTGTGGTAAGGTGGTATTCCTCTGGAGTCGAAGCCAGGGACTAACCTCTCATCTCGAGCTGATTTTTGGTCCACGGAGCTCTTTCGTGTTGCTACAGTGACCTCAGGATCCCTCTAGCCTTGAAACAGTGTTCTTGGGGTTTCTCTGGAGTGCCATCAAGGAAATCAAGGCTCCTTTCATGTGTGATGTGCAACACGGAATTGCTCTGCACGCAGTGCAGGGGAATCGGTCCTCATCTCGCGGCGAGGGGTAAGTCTCATGGTTTTTCTCGAGTTGCGGTGGGAAGCTGGGGTATATTCTCGAGTTACGACGGGGATGGCCCTTCCACACACGTGTTTGTTCAGCGACGTCAGGACTCCTGCCTAGTTGCGAGGGACAACCCGGGATTCTCCTCGAGGCTTGGCAGGGCAATTGGGACGCCTCTCCAGCTGAGGCGGGAGACCAAGGGTCCCTTTCCACGTGCCACAGGAATCCTGGGACTCCTATCAAGTTTCACGAGGAGTCAGGCATCGTCTCCTTTGGAGGCACTGATCTCCGCATACCTCTAGAGTTTTCAAAGGATGTGAGGCCTCCGGTCACGATGAGGTGGGAAACTAGGTTTTCTCTGTGGTCTCCACAGGGGATTCAGACATCCTTTCGTCTTGGGAGATGCAAGACGAACCTGCATTCAAGTCACTGCAGGGATATCTGGCATTATTTCCAGTCAGGGCATCGCGGTGTCCATTCCACTTGTGGCCGCAAAATCAGGGTCCCTCTCACATACCTAGAGCTGAGAGAAGCCTCCTCTTGAGGTGCTTGTGGTAAGGTGGTATTCCTCTGGAGTCGAAGCCAGGGACTAACCTCTCATCTCAAGTTGATTTTTGGTCCACGGAGCTCTTTCGTGTTGCTACAGTGACCTCAGGATCCCTCTAGCCTTGAAACAGTGTTCTTGGGGTTTCTCTGGAGTGCCATCAAGGAAATCAAGGCTCCTTTCATGTGTGATGTGCAAGACGGAATTGCTCTGCACGCAGTGCAGGGGAATCGGGCCTCATCTCGCGGCGAGGGTGACGTCTCATGGTTTATGTCGAATTGCGGCGGGAACCTGGGGTATATTCTCGAGTTACGACGGGGATGGCCCTTGCACCCACGTGTTTGTTCAGCGACGTCAGGACTCCAGCCTAGTTGCGAGGGACAACTCGGGATTCTCCTCGAGGCTTGGCAGGGCAATTGGGACGCCTCTCCAGCTGAGGCGGGAGACCAAGTGACCCTTTCCACGTGCCACAAGAATCCTGGGACTCCTATCAAGTTTCATGAGGAGTCAGGCATCGTCCCCTTTGGAGGCACTGATCTCCGCGTACCTTTGGAGTTTTCAAAGGATGTGAGGCCTCCGGTCGCGATGAGGTGGGGAGCTAGGTTTTTCTCTGTGGTCTCCACAGGGGATTCAGACATCCTTTCGTCTTGGGAGATGCAAGACGAGCCTTCATTCAAGTCACTGCAGGGATATCCGGCCTTATTACAAGTCAGGGCATTGCAGTGTCAATTCCACTTGAGGCCACAAACTCAGGGTCCCTCTCACATAGCTAGAGCTGAGAGAAGCCTCCTCTTGAGGTGCTTGTCGTAAGGTGATATTCCTCTGGAATCGAAGCCAGGGACTACCCTCTCATCTCGAGTTGATTTTTGGTCCACGGAGCTCTTTCGTGTTGCTACAGTGACCTCAGGATCCCTCTACCATTGAAAGAGTGTTCTTGGGGTTTCTCTGGAGTGCCATCAAGGAAATCAAGGCTCCTTTCATGTGTGATGTGCAAGACGGAATTGCTCTGCACGCAGTGCAGGGGAATCGGGCCTCATCTCGCGGCGAGGGGGAAGTCTCATGGTTTTTGCTCGAGTTGCGGCGGGAACCTGGGGTATATTCTCGAGTTACGACTGAGATGGCCCTTCCACCCACGCGTTTATTCAGCGACCTCAGGACTCCTGCCTAGTTGCGAGGGACAACTCGGGATTCTCCTCGAGGCTTGGCAGGACAATTGGAACGCCTCTCCAGCTGAGGCGGGAGACCAAGAGTCCCTTTCCACGTGCCACAGGAATCCTGGGACTCCTATCAAGTTTCACGAGAAGTCAGGCATCGTCTCATTTGGAGGCACTGATCTCCGCGTACCTCTGGAGTTTTCAAAGGATGTGAGGCCTCCGGTCGTGATGAAGTGGGGAACTAGGTCTTTCTCTGTGGTCTCCACAGGGGATTCAGACATCCTTTCGTCTTGGGAGATGCAAGACGAGCCTGCATTCAAGTCACTGCAGAGATATCCGGCCTTATTTCGAGTCAGGGCATCACGGTGTCCATTCCACTTGAGGCCGCAAATTCAGGGTCCCTCTCACATACCTAGAGCTGAGAGAAGCCTCCTCTTGAGGTGCTTGTGGTAAGGTGGTATTCCTCTGGAGTCGAAGCCAGGGACTAACCTCTAATCTCCAGTTTATTTATGGTCCACGGAGCTCTTTCGTGTTGCTACAGTGACCTCAGGATCCCTCTAGCCTTGAAACAGTGTTCTTGGGGTTTCTCTGGAGTGCCATCAAGGAAATCAAGGCTTCTTTCATGTGTGATGTGCAACACGGAATTGCTCTGCACGCAGTGCAGGGGAATCGGGCCTCATCTCGCGGCGAGGGGGAAGTCTCATGGTTTTTCTCGAGTTGCGGTGGGAACCGGGTGTATATTCTCGAGTTCCGACGGAGATGGCCCTTCCACCACGTGTTTGTTCAGTGACGTCAGGACTCCTGCCAAGTTGCGAGGGACAACTCGGGATTCTCCTCGAGGCTTGGCAGGGCAATTGGGACGCCTCTCCAGCTGAGGCGGGAGACCAAGGGTCCCTTTCCACGTGCCACAGGAATCCTGGGACTCCTATCAAGTTTCACGAGGAGTCAGGCATCGTCTCATTTGGAGGCACTGATCTCCGCGTACCTCTGGACTTTTCAAAGGATGTGAGGCCTCCGGTCGCGATGAGGTGGGGAGCTAGGTTTTTCTCTGTGGTCTCCACAGGGGATCAGACATCCTTTCGTCTTGGGAGATGCAAGACGAGCCTGCATTCAAGTCACTGCAGGGATATCCGGCCTTATTTCAAGTCAGGGCATGGCGGTGTCAATTCCACTTGAGGCCACAAACTCAGGGTCCCTCTCACATACCTAGAGCTGAGAGAAGCCTCCTCTTGAGGTGCTTGTGGTAAGGTGGTATTCCTCTGGAGTCGAAGCCAGGGACTACCCTCTCATCTCGAGTTGATTTTTGGTCCACGGAGCTCTTTCGTGTTGCTACAGTGACCTCAGGATCCCTCTACCCTTGAAAGAGTGTTCTTGGGGTTTCTCTGGAGTGCCATCAAGGAAATCAAGGCTCCTTTCATGTGTGATGTGCAAGACGGAATTGCTCTGCACGCACTGCAGGGGAATCGGGCCTCATCTCGCGGCGAGGGGGAAGTCTCATGATTTTTCTCGAGTTGCGGCGGGAACCTGGGGTATATTCTCGAGTTACGACGGGGATGGCCCTTCCACACACGCGTTTATTCAGCGACCTCAGGACTCCTGCCTAGTTGCGAGGGACAACTCGGGATTCTCCTCGAGGCTTGGCAGGACAATTGGAACGCCTCTCCAGCTGAGCCGGGAGACCAAGGGTCCCTTTCCACGTGCCACAGGAATCCTGGGACTCCTATCAAGTTTCACGAGGAGTCAGGCATCCTCTCCTTTGCAGGCACTGATCTCCGCGTACCTCTGGAGTTTTCAAAGGATGTGAGGCCTCCGGTCGCGATGAAGTGGGGAACTAGGTCTTTCTCTGTGGTCTCCACAGGGGATTCAGACATCCTTTCGTCTTGGGAGATGCAAG
The DNA here is from genome assembly GCF_910594005.1 of Cervus elaphus. Taxonomy (NCBI): domain Eukaryota; kingdom Metazoa; phylum Chordata; class Mammalia; order Artiodactyla; family Cervidae; genus Cervus; species Cervus elaphus. The sequence goes on from NC_057838.1 coordinate 1,998,945, forward strand.
ACGAGCCTGCATTCAAGTCACTGCAGAGATATCCGGCCTTATTTCGAGTCAGGGCATCACGGTGTCCATTCCACTTGATGCCGGAAAGTCAGGGTCCCTCTCACATACCTAGAGCTGAGAGAAGCCTCCTCTTGAGGTGCTTGTGGTAAGGTGGTATTCCTCTGGAGTCGAAGCCAGGGACTAACCTCTCATCTCGAGTTGATTTTTGGTCCACGGAGCTCTTTCGTGTTGCTACAGTGACCTCAGGATCCCTCTAGCCTTGAAACAGTGTTCATGGGGTTTCTCTGGAGTGCCATCAAGGAAATCAAGGCTCCTTTCATGTGTGATGTGCAACACAGAATTGCTCTGCACGCAGTGCAGGTGAATCGGGCCTCATCTCGCAGCGAGGGGGAAGTCTCATGGTTTTTCTCGAGTTGAGGCGGGAACCTGGGGCATATTCTCGAGTTACGACGGGGATGGCCCTTCCACACACGTGTTTGTTCAGCGACGTCAGGACTCCTTCCTAGTTGCGAGGGACAAGTCGGGATTCTCCTCGAGGCTTGGCAGGGCAATTGGGACGCCTCTCCAGCTGAGGCGGGAGACCAAGGGTCCCTTTCCACGTGCCACAGGAATTCTGGGACTCCTATCAAGTTTCACGAGGAGTCAGGCATCGTCTCCTTTGGACGCACTGATCTCCGCGTACCTCTGGAGTTTTCAAAGGATGTGAGGCCTCCGGTCGCGATGAGGTGGGGAACTAGGTCTTTCTCTGTGGTCTCCACAGGGGATTCAGACATCCTTTCGTCTTGGGAGATGCAAGACGAGCCTGCATTCAAGTCACTGCAGGGATATCCGGCCTTATTTCGAGTCAGGGCGTCGCGGTGTCCATTTCACTTGAGGCCGCAAACTCAGGGTCCCTCTCACATAGCTAGAGCTGAGAGAAGCCTGCTCTTGAGGTGCTTGTGGTAAGGTGGTGTTCCACTGGAGTCCAAGCGAGGGACTACCCTCTCATCTCGAGTTGATTTTTGGTCCACGGAGCTCTTTCGTGTTGCTGCAGTGACCTCAGGATCCCTCTAGCCTTGAAAGAGTGTTCTTGGTGTTTCTCTGGAGTGCCATCAAGGAAATCAAGGCTCCTTTCATGTGTGATGTGCAACACGGAATTGCTCTGCACGCAGTGCAGGGGAATCGGCCCTCATCTCGCGGAGAGGGGGAAGTCTCATGGTTTTTCTCGAGTTGCCGCGGGAACCTGGGGTATATTCTCGAGTTACGACGGGGATGGTCCTTCCACCCACGTGTTTGTTCAGCGACGTCAGGACTCCTGCCTAGTTGCGAGGGACAACTCGGTATTCTCCTGGGGGCTTGGCAGGGCAATTGGGACGCCTCTCCAGCTGAGGCGGGAGACGAAGTGGCCCTTTCCACGTGCCACAGGAATCCTGGGACTCCTATCAAGTTTCACGAGGAGTCAGGCATCGTCTCCTTTGGAGGCACCGATCTCAGTGTACCTCTGGAGTTTTCAAAGGATGTGAGGCCTCCGGTCGCGATGAGGTGGGGAACTAGGTCTTTCTCTGTGGTCTCCACAGGGGATTCAGACATCCTTTCGTCTTGGGAGATGCAAGACGAGCCTGCATTCAAGTCACTGCAGGGATATCCGGCCTTATTTCGCGTCAGGGCATCGCGGTGTCCATTCCACTTGAGGCCGCAATCTCAGGGTCCCTCTCACATTCCTAGAGCTGAGAGAAGCCTTCTCTTGAGGTGCTTGTGGAAAGGTGGTTTCCTCTGGAGTCGAAGCCAGGGACTAACCTCTCATCTCGAGTTGATTTTTGGTCCACGGAGCTCTTTCGTGTAGCTACAGAGACCTCAGGATCCCTCTAGCCTTGAAACAGTGTTCTTGGGGTTTCTCTGGAGTGCCATCAAGGAAATCAAGGCTCCTTTCATGTGTGATGTGCAGCACGGAATTGCTCTGCACGCACTGCAGGGGAATCTGGCCTCATCTCGCGGCGAGGCGGAAGTCTCATGGTTTTTCTCGAGTTGCGGCAGAACCTGGGGTATATTCTCGAGTTACGACGGGGATGGTCCTTCCACCCACGTGTTTGTTCAGCGACCTCAGGACTCCTGCCTAGTTGCGAGGGACAACTCGGGATTCTCCTCGAGGCTTGGCAGGGCAATTGGGACGCCTTTCCAGCTGAGGCGGAAGACCAAGGGTCCCTTTCCACGTGCCACAGGAATCCTGGGACTCCTATCAAGTTTCACGAGGAGTCAGGCATCGTCTCCTTTGGAGGCACTGATCTCCGCGTACCTCTGGAGTTTTCAAAGAATGTGAGGCCTCCGGTGGCGATGAGGTGGGGAACTAGGTCTTTCTCTGTGGTCTCCACAGGGGATTCAGACATCCTTTCGTCTTGGGAGATGCAAGACGAGCCTGCATTCAAGTCACTGCAGGGATATCCGGCCTTATTTCGAGTCAGGGCGTCGCGGTGTCCATTCCACTTGAGGCCACAACCTCAGGGTCCCTCTCACATACCTAGAGCTGAGAGAAGCCTCCTCTTGAGGTGCTTGTGGTCAGGTGGTATTGCTCTGGAGTCGAAGTCAGGGACTAACCTCTCATCTCGAGTTGATTTTTGGTCCACGGAGCTCTTTCGTGTTGCTACAGTGACCTCAGGATCCCTCTAGCCTTGAAACAGTGTTCATGGGGTTTCTCTGGAGTGCCATCAAGGAAATCAAGGCTCCTTTCATGTGTGATGTGCAACACGGAATTCCTCTGCACGCAGTGCAGGGGAACCGGGCCTGATCTCGCGGCGAGGGGGAAGTCTCATGGTTTTTCTCGAGTTGCGGCGGGAACCTGGGGTATATTCTCGAGTTACGACGGGGATGGCCCTTCCACACACGTCTTTGTTCAGCGACGTCAGGACTCCTGCCTAGTTGCAAGGGAAAACTCGGGATTCTCCTCGAGGCTTGGCAGGGCAATTGGGACGCCTCTCCAGCTGAGGCGGGAGACCAAGGGTCCCTTTCCACGTGCCACAGGAATCCTGGGACTCCTATCAAGTTTCACGATGAGTCAGGCATCGTCCCCTTTGGAGGCACTGATCTCCGCGTACCTCTGGAGTTTTCAAAGGATGTGAGACCTCCGGTCGCGATGAGGTGGGGAACTAGGTCTTTCTCTGTGGTCTCCACAGGGCATTCAGACATCCTTTCGTCTTGGGAGATGCAAGACGAGCCTGCATTCAAGTCACTGCAGGGATATCTGGCCTTATTTCGAGTCAGGGCATCGCGGTGTCCATTCCACTTGAGGCTGCAAACTCAGGGTCCCTCTCACATAGCTAGAGCTGAGAGAAGCCTCCTCTTGAGGTGCTTGTGGTAAGGTGGTATTGCTCTGGAGTCGAAGCCAGGGACTAACCTCTCATCTCGAGTTGATTTTTGGTCCACGGAGCTCTTTCGTGTAGCTACAGAGACCTCAGGATCCCTCTAGCCTTGAAACAGTGTTCTTGGGGTTTCTCTGGAGTGCCATCAAGGAAATCAAGGCTCCTTTCATGTGTGATGTGCAGCACGGAATTGCTCTGCACGCAGTGCAGGGGAATCGGGTCTCATCTCGCGGCGAGGCGGAAATCTCATGGTTTTTCTCGAGTTGCGGCAGAACCTGGGGTATATTCTCGAGTTACGACGGGGATGGTCCTTCCACCCACGTGTTTGTTCAGCGACCTCAGGACTCCTGCCTAGTTGCGAGGGACAACTCGGGATTCTCCTCGAGGCTTGGCAGGGCAATTGGGACGCCTTTCCAGCTGAGGCGGGAGACCAAGTGTCCCTTTCCACGTGCCACAGGAATCCTGGGACTCCTATCAAGTTTCACGAGGAGTCAGGCATCGTCTCCTTTGGAGGCACTGATCTCCGCGTACCTCTGGAGTTTTCAAAGGATGTGAGGCCTCCGGTGGCGATGAGGTGGGGAACTAGGTCTTTCTCTGTGGTCTCCACAGGGGATTCAGACATCCTTTCGTCTTGGGAGATGCAAGACGAGCCTGCATTCAAGTCACTGCAGGGATATCCGGCCTTATTTCGAGTCAGGGCGTCGCGGTGTCCATTCCACTTGAGGCCACAACCTCAGGGTCCCTCTCACATACCTAGAGCTGAGAGAAGCCTCCTCTTGAGGTGCTTGTGTTAAGTTGGTATTCCTCTGGAGTCGAAGCCAGGGACTAACCTCCCATCTCGAGTTGATTTTTGGTCCATGGAGCTCCTTCGTGTTGCTACAGTGACCTCAGGATCCCTCTAGCCTTGAAACAGTGTTCTTGGGGTTTCTCTGGAGTGCCATCAAGGAAATCAAGGCTCCTTTCATGTGTGATGTGCAGCACGGAATTGCTCTGCATGCAGTGCTGGGGAATCATGCCTCATCTCGCGGCGAGGGGGAAGTCTCATGGTTTTTCTCGAGTTACGGCGGGAACCTGGGGTATATTCTCGAGTTACGACGGGGATGGCCCTTCCACACACGTGTTTGTTCAGCGACGTCAGGACTCCTGCCTAGTTGCGAGGGACAACCCGGGATTCTCCTCGAGGCTTGGCAGGGCAATTGGGACGCCTCTCCAGCTGAGGCGGGAGACCAAGGGTCCCTTTCCACGTGCCACAGGAATCCTGGGACTCCTATCAAGTTTCACGAGGAGTCAGGCATCGTCTCCTTTGGAGGCACTGATCTCCGCATACCTCTAGAGTTTTCAAAGGATGTGAGGCCTCCGGTCACGATGAGGTGGGAAACTAGGTTTTCTCTGTGGTCTCCACAGGGGATTCAGACATCCTTTCGTCTTGGGAGATGCAAGACGAACCTGCATTCAAGTCACTGCAGGGATATCTGGCATTATTTCCAGTCAGGGCATCGCGGTGTCCATTCCACTTGTGGCCGCAAAATCAGGGTCCCTCTCACATACCTAGAGCTGAGAGAAGCCTCCTCTTGAGGTGCTTGTGGTAAGGTGGTATTCCTCTGGAGTCGAAGCCAGGGACTAACCTCTCATCTCAAGTTGATTTTTGGTCCACGGAGCTCTTTCGTGTTGCTACAGTGACCTCAGGATCCCTCTAGCCTTGAAACAGTGTTCTTGGGGTTTCTCTGGAGTGCCATCAAGGAAATCAAGGCTCCTTTCATGTGTGATGTGCAAGACGGAATTGCTCTGCACGCAGTGCAGGGGAATCGGGCCTCATCTCGCGGCGAGGGTGACGTCTCATGGTTTATGTCGAATTGCGGCGGGAACCTGGGGTATATTCTCGAGTTACGACGGGGATGGCCCTTGCACCCACGTGTTTGTTCAGCGACGTCAGGACTCCAGCCTAGTTGCGAGGGACAACTCGGGATTCTCCTCGAGGCTTGGCAGGGCAATTGGGACGCCTCTCCAGCTGAGGCGGGAGACCAAGTGACCCTTTCCACGTGCCACAAGAATCCTGGGACTCCTATCAAGTTTCATGAGGAGTCAGGCATCGTCCCCTTTGGAGGCACTGATCTCCGCGTACCTTTGGAGTTTTCAAAGGATGTGAGGCCTCCGGTCGCGATGAGGTGGGGAGCTAGGTTTTTCTCTGTGGTCTCCACAGGGGATTCAGACATCCTTTCGTCTTGGGAGATGCAAGACGAGCCTTCATTCAAGTCACTGCAGGGATATCCGGCCTTATTACAAGTCAGGGCATTGCAGTGTCAATTCCACTTGAGGCCACAAACTCAGGGTCCCTCTCACATAGCTAGAGCTGAGAGAAGCCTCCTCTTGAGGTGCTTGTCGTAAGGTGATATTCCTCTGGAATCGAAGCCAGGGACTACCCTCTCATCTCGAGTTGATTTTTGGTCCACGGAGCTCTTTCGTGTTGCTACAGTGACCTCAGGATCCCTCTACCATTGAAAGAGTGTTCTTGGGGTTTCTCTGGAGTGCCATCAAGGAAATCAAGGCTCCTTTCATGTGTGATGTGCAAGACGGAATTGCTCTGCACGCAGTGCAGGGGAATCGGGCCTCATCTCGCGGCGAGGGGGAAGTCTCATGGTTTTTGCTCGAGTTGCGGCGGGAACCTGGGGTATATTCTCGAGTTACGACTGAGATGGCCCTTCCACCCACGCGTTTATTCAGCGACCTCAGGACTCCTGCCTAGTTGCGAGGGACAACTCGGGATTCTCCTCGAGGCTTGGCAGGACAATTGGAACGCCTCTCCAGCTGAGGCGGGAGACCAAGAGTCCCTTTCCACGTGCCACAGGAATCCTGGGACTCCTATCAAGTTTCACGAGAAGTCAGGCATCGTCTCATTTGGAGGCACTGATCTCCGCGTACCTCTGGAGTTTTCAAAGGATGTGAGGCCTCCGGTCGTGATGAAGTGGGGAACTAGGTCTTTCTCTGTGGTCTCCACAGGGGATTCAGACATCCTTTCGTCTTGGGAGATGCAAGACGAGCCTGCATTCAAGTCACTGCAGAGATATCCGGCCTTATTTCGAGTCAGGGCATCACGGTGTCCATTCCACTTGAGGCCGCAAATTCAGGGTCCCTCTCACATACCTAGAGCTGAGAGAAGCCTCCTCTTGAGGTGCTTGTGGTAAGGTGGTATTCCTCTGGAGTCGAAGCCAGGGACTAACCTCTAATCTCCAGTTTATTTATGGTCCACGGAGCTCTTTCGTGTTGCTACAGTGACCTCAGGATCCCTCTAGCCTTGAAACAGTGTTCTTGGGGTTTCTCTGGAGTGCCATCAAGGAAATCAAGGCTTCTTTCATGTGTGATGTGCAACACGGAATTGCTCTGCACGCAGTGCAGGGGAATCGGGCCTCATCTCGCGGCGAGGGGGAAGTCTCATGGTTTTTCTCGAGTTGCGGTGGGAACCGGGTGTATATTCTCGAGTTCCGACGGAGATGGCCCTTCCACCACGTGTTTGTTCAGTGACGTCAGGACTCCTGCCTAGTTGCGAGGGACAACTCGGGATTCTCCTCGAGGCTTGGCAGGGCAATTGGGACGCCTCTCCAGCTGAGGCGGGAGACCAAGGGTCACTTTCCACGTGCCACAGGAATCCTGGGACTCCTATCAAGTTTCACGAGGAGTCAGGCATCGTCTCATTTGGAGGCACTGATCTCCGCGTACCTCTGGACTTTTCAAAGGATGTGAGGCCTCCGGTCGCGATGAGGTGGGGAGCTAGGTTTTTCTCTGTGGTCTCCACAGGGGATCAGACATCCTTTCGTCTTGGGAGATGCAAGACGAGCCTGCATTCAAGTCACTGCAGGGATATCCGGCCTTATTTCAAGTCAGGGCATGGCGGTGTCAATTCCACTTGAGGCCACAAACTCAGGGTCCCTCTCACATACCTAGAGCTGAGAGAAGCCTCCTCTTGAGGTGCTTGTGGTAAGGTGGTATTCCTCTGGAGTCGAAGCCAGGGACTACCCTCTCATCTCGAGTTGATTTTTGGTCCACGGAGCTCTTTCGTGTTGCTACAGTGACCTCAGGATCCCTCTACCCTTGAAAGAGTGTTCTTGGGGTTTCTCTGGAGTGCCATCAAGGAAATCAAGGCTCCTTTCATGTGTGATGTGCAAGACGGAATTGCTCTGCACGCACTGCAGGGGAATCGGGCCTCATCTCGCGGCGAGGGGGAAGTCTCATGATTTTTCTCGAGTTGCGGCGGGAACCTGGGGTATATTCTCGAGTTACGACGGGGATGGCCCTTCCACACACGCGTTTATTCAGCGACCTCAGGACTCCTGCCTAGTTGCGAGGGACAACTCGGGATTCTCCTCGAGGCTTGGCAGGACAATTGGAACGCCTCTCCAGCTGAGCCGGGAGACCAAGGGTCCCTTTCCACGTGCCACAGGAATCCTGGGACTCCTATCAAGTTTCACGAGGAGTCAGGCATCCTCTCCTTTGCAGGCACTGATCTCCGCGTACCTCTGGAGTTTTCAAAGGATGTGAGGCCTCCGGTCGCGATGAAGTGGGGAACTAGGTCTTTCTCTGTGGTCTCCACAGGGGATTCAGACATCCTTTCGTCTTGGGAGATGCAAGACGAGCCTGCATTCAAGTCACTGCAGAGATATCCGGCCTTATTTCGAGTCAGGGCATCACGGTGTCCATTCCACTTGATGCCGGAAAGTCAGGGTCCCTCTCACATACCTAGAGCTGAGAGAAGCCTCCTCTTGAGGTGCTTGTGGTAAGGTGGTATTCCTCTGGAGTCGAAGCCAGGGACTAACCTCTCATCTCGAGTTGATTTTTGGTCCACGGAGCTCTTTCGTGTTGCTACAGTGACCTCAGGATCCCTCTAGCCTTGAAACAGTGTTCATGGGGTTTCTCTGGAGTGCCATCAAGGAAATCAAGGCTCCTTTCATGTGTGATGTGCAACACAGAATTGCTCTGCACGCAGTGCAGGTGAATCGGGCCTCATCTCGCAGCGAGGGGGAAGTCTCATGGTTTTTCTCGAGTTGAGGCGGGAACCTGGGGCATATTCTCGAGTTACGACGGGGATGGCCCTTCCACACACGTGTTTGTTCAGCGACGTCAGGACTCCTTCCTAGTTGCGAGGGACAAGTCGGGATTCTCCTCGAGGCTTGGCAGGGCAATTGGGACGCCTCTCCAGCTGAGGCGGGAGACCAAGGGTCCCTTTCCACGTGCCACAGGAATTCTGGGACTCCTATCAAGTTTCACGAGGAGTCAGGCATCGTCTCCTTTGGACGCACTGATCTCCGCGTACCTCTGGAGTTTTCAAAGGATGTGAGGCCTCCGGTCGCGATGAGGTGGGGAACTAGGTCTTTCTCTGTGGTCTCCACAGGGGATTCAGACATCCTTTCGTCTTGGGAGATGCAAGACGAGCCTGCATTCAAGTCACTGCAGGGATATCCGGCCTTATTTCGAGTCAGGGCGTCGCGGTGTCCATTTCACTTGAGGCCGCAAACTCAGGGTCCCTCTCACATAGCTAGAGCTGAGAGAAGCCTGCTCTTGAGGTGCTTGTGGTAAGGTGGTGTTCCACTGGAGTCCAAGCGAGGGACTACCCTCTCATCTCGAGTTGATTTTTGGTCCACGGAGCTCTTTCGTGTTGCTGCAGTGACCTCAGGATCCCTCTAGCCTTGAAAGAGTGTTCTTGGTGTTTCTCTGGAGTGCCATCAAGGAAATCAAGGCTCCTTTCATGTGTGATGTGCAACACGGAATTGCTCTGCACGCAGTGCAGGGGAATCGGCCCTCATCTCGCGGAGAGGGGGAAGTCTCATGGTTTTTCTCGAGTTGCCGCGGGAACCTGGGGTATATTCTCGAGTTACGACGGGGATGGTCCTTCCACCCACGTGTTTGTTCAGCGACGTCAGGACTCCTGCCTAGTTGCGAGGGACAACTCGGTATTCTCCTGGGGGCTTGGCAGGGCAATTGGGACGCCTCTCCAGCTGAGGCGGGAGACGAAGTGGCCCTTTCCACGTGCCACAGGAATCCTGGGACTCCTATCAAGTTTCACGAGGAGTCAGGCATCGTCTCATTTGGAGGCACCGATCTCAGTGTACCTCTGGAGTTTTCAAAGGATGTGAGGCCTCCGGTCGCGATGAGGTGGGGAACTAGGTCTTTCTCTGTGGTCTCCACAGGGGATTCAGACATCCTTTCGTCTTGGGAGATGCAAGACGAGCCTGCATTCAAGTCACTGCAGGGATATCCGGCCTTATTTCGCGTCAGGGCATCGCGGTGTCCATTCCACTTGAGGCCGCAATCTCAGGGTCCCTCTCACATTCCTAGAGCTGAGAGAAGCCTTCTCTTGAGGTGCTTGTGGAAAGGTGGTTTCCTCTGGAGTCGAAGCCAGGGACTAACCTCTCATCTCGAGTTGATTTTTGGTCCACGGAGCTCTTTCGTGTAGCTACAGAGACCTCAGGATCCCTCTAGCCTTGAAACAGTGTTCTTGGGGTTTCTCTGGAGTGCCATCAAGGAAATCAAGGCTCCTTTCATGTGTGATGTGCAGCACGGAATTGCTCTGCACGCACTGCAGGGGAATCTGGCCTCATCTCGCGGCGAGGCGGAAGTCTCATGGTTTTTCTCGAGTTGCGGCAGAACCTGGGGTATATTCTCGAGTTACGACGGGGATGGTCCTTCCACCCACGTGTTTGTTCAGCGACCTCAGGACTCCTGCCTAGTTGCGAGGGACAACTCGGGATTCTCCTCGAGGCTTGGCAGGGCAATTGGGACGCCTTTCCAGCTGAGGCGGAAGACCAAGGGTCCCTTTCCACGTGCCACAGGAATCCTGGGACTCCTATCAAGTTTCACGAGGAGTCAGGCATCGTCTCCTTTGGAGGCACTGATCTCCGCGTACCTCTGGAGTTTTCAAAGAATGTGAGGCCTCCGGTGGCGATGAGGTGGGGAACTAGGTCTTTCTCTGTGGTCTCCACAGGGGATTCAGACATCCTTTCGTCTTGGGAGATGCAAGACGAGCCTGCATTCAAGTCACTGCAGGGATATCCGGCCTTATTTCGAGTCAGGGCGTCGCGGTGTCCATTCCACTTGAGGCCACAACCTCAGGGTCCCTCTCACATACCTAGAGCTGAGAGAAGCCTCCTCTTGAGGTGCTTGTGGTCAGGTGGTATTGCTCTGGAGTCGAAGTCAGGGACTAACCTCTCATCTCGAGTTGATTTTTGGTCCACGGAGCTCTTTCGTGTTGCTACAGTGACCTCAGGATCCCTCTAGCCTTGAAACAGTGTTCATGGGGTTTCTCTGGAGTGCCATCAAGGAAATCAAGGCTCCTTTCATGTGTGATGTGCAACACGGAATTCCTCTGCACGCAGTGCAGGGGAACCGGGCCTGATCTCGCGGCGAGGGGGAAGTCTCATGGTTTTTCTCGAGTTGCGGCGGGAACCTGGGGTATATTCTCGAGTTACGACGGGGATGGCCCTTCCACACACGTCTTTGTTCAGCGACGTCAGGACTCCTGCCTAGTTGCAAGGGAAAACTCGGGATTCTCCTCGAGGCTTGGCAGGGCAATTGGGACGCCTCTCCAGCTGAGGCGGGAGACCAAGGGTCCCTTTCCACGTGCCACAGGAATCCTGGGACTCCTATCAAGTTTCACGATGAGTCAGGCATCGTCCCCTTTGGAGGCACTGATCTCCGCGTACCTCTGGAGTTTTCAAAGGATGTGAGACCTCCGGTCGCGATGAGGTGGGGAACTAGGTCTTTCTCTGTGGTCTCCACAGGGCATTCAGACATCCTTTCGTCTTGGGAGATGCAAGACGAGCCTGCATTCAAGTCACTGCAGGGATATCTGGCCTTATTTCGAGTCAGGGCATCGCGGTGTCCATTCCACTTGAGGCTGCAAACTCAGGGTCCCTCTCACATAGCTAGAGCTGAGAGAAGCCTCCTCTTGAGGTGCTTGTGGTAAGGTGGTATTGCTCTGGAGTCGAAGCCAGGGACTAACCTCTCATCTCGAGTTGATTTTTGGTCCACGGAGCTCTTTCGTGTAGCTACAGAGACCTCAGGATCCCTCTAGCCTTGAAACAGTGTTCTTGGGGTTTCTCTGGAGTGCCATCAAGGAAATCAAGGCTCCTTTCATGTGTGATGTGCAGCACGGAATTGCTCTGCACGCAGTGCAGGGGAATCGGGTCTCATCTCGCGGCGAGGCGGAAGTCTCATGGTTTTTCTCGAGTTGCGGCAGAACCTGGGGTATATTCTCGAGTTACGACGGGGATGGTCCTTCCACCCACGTGTTTGTTCAGCGACCTCAGGACTCCTGCCTAGTTGCGAGGGACAACTCGGGATTCTCCTCGAGGCTTGGCAGGGCAATTGGGACGCCTTTCCAGCTGAGGCGGGAGACCAAGTGTCCCTTTCCACGTGCCACAGGAATCCTGGGACTCCTATCAAGTTTCACGAGGAGTCAGGCATCGTCTCCTTTGGAGGCACTGATCTCCGCGTACCTCTGGAGTTTTCAAAGGATGTGAGGCCTCCGGTGGCGATGAGGTGGGGAACTAGGTCTTTCTCTGTGGTCTCCACAGGGGATTCAGACATCCTTTCGTCTTGGGAGATGCAAGACGAGCCTGCATTCAAGTCACTGCAGGGATATCCGGCCTTATTTCGAGTCAGGGCGTCGCGGTGTCCATTCCACTTGAGGCCACAACCTCAGGGTCCCTCTCACATACCTAGAGCTGAGAGAAGCCTCCTCTTGAGGTGCTTGTGTTAAGTTGGTATTCCTCTGGAGTCGAAGCCAGGGACTAACCTCCCATCTCGAGTTGATTTTTGGTCCATGGAGCTCCTTCGTGTTGCTACAGTGACCTCAGGATCCCTCTAGCCTTGAAACAGTGTTCTTGGGGTTTCTCTGGAGTGCCATCAAGGAAATCAAGGCTCCTTTCATGTGTGATGTGCAACACGGAATTGCTCTGCATGCAGTGCTGGGGAATCATGCCTCATCTCGCGGCGAGGGGGAAGTCTCATGGTTTTTCTCGAGTTACGGCGGGAACCTGGGGTATATTCTCGAGTTACGACGGGGATGGCCCTTCCACACACGTGTTTGTTCAGCGACGTCAGGACTCCTGCCTAGTTGCGAGGGACAACTCGGGATTCTCCTCGAGGCTTGGCAGGGGAATTGGGATGCCTCTCCAGCTGAGGCGGGAGACCAAGGGTCCCTTTCCACGTGCCACAGGAATCCTGGGACTCCTATCAAGTTTCACGAGGAGTCAGGCATCGTCTGCTTTGGTGGCACGGATCTCTGCGTACCTCTGGAGTTATCAAAGGATGTGAGGCCTCCGGCCGCGATGAGGTGGGGAACTAGGTCTTTCTCTGTGCCTCCACAGGGGATTCAGACATCCTTTCGTCTTGGGAGATGCAAGACGAGCCTGCATTCAAGTCACTGCAGGAATATCCGGCCTTATTTCGATTCAGGGCATCGCGGTGTCCATTCCACTTGAGGCCGCAAACTCAGGGTCCCTCTCACATACCTAGAGCTGAGAGAAGCCTCCTCTTGAGGTGCTTGTGGTAAGGTGGTATTCCTCTGGAGTCGAAGCCAGGGACTAACCCCTCATCTCGAGATGATTTTTGGTCCACGGAGCTCTTTCGTGTTGCTACAGTGACCTCAGGATCCCTCTAGCCTTGAAAGAGTGTTCTTGGGGTTTCTCTGGAGTGCCATCAAGGAAATCAAGGCTCCTTTCATGTGTGATGTGCAACACGGAATTGCTCTGCACGCAGTGCAGGGGAATCGGGCCTCATCTCGCGGCGAGGGGGAAGTCTCATGGTTTTTCTCGAGTTGCGGCGGGAACCTGGGCTATATTCTCGAGTTACGATGTGGATAGCCCTTCCACCCACGTGTTTGTTCAGCGAAGTCAGGACTCCTGCCTTGTTGCGAGGGACAACTCGGGATTCTCCTCGAGGCTTGGCAGGGCAATTGGGACGCCTCTCCAGCTGAGGCGGGAGACCAAGTGTCCCTTTTCACGTGCCACAGGAATCCGGGGACTCCTACCAAGTTTCACGATGAGTCAGGCATCGTCTCCTTTGGAGGCACTGATTTCCGCGTACCTCTGGAGTTTTCAAAGGATGTGAGGCCTCCGGTCGCGATGAGGTGGGGAACTAGGTCTTTCTCTGTGGTCTCCACAGGGGATTCAGACATCCTTTCGTCTTGGGAGATGCAAGACGATCCTGCATTCAAGTCACTGCAGGGATATCCGGCCTTATTTCAAGTCAGGGCATCGCGGTGTCCATTCCACTTGAGTCCGCAAACTCAGGGTCCCTCTCACATACCTAGAGCTGAGAGAAGGCTCCTCTTGAGGTGCTTGTGTTAAGGTGGTATTCCTCTGGAGTCGAAGCCAGGGACTAACCTCTCATCTCGAGTTGATTTTTGGTCCACGGAGCTCTTTCGTGTTGCTACAGTGACCTCAGGATCCCTCTAGCCTTAAAACAGTGTTCTTGGGGTTTCTCTGGAGTGCCATGAAGGAAATCAAGGCTCCTTTCATGTGTGATGTGCAACACGGAATTGCTCTACACGCAGTGCAGGGCAATCGGGCCTCATCTCGCGGCGAGGGGGAAGTCTCATGGTTTTTCTCGAGTTGCGGCGGGAACCTGGGGTATATTCTCGAGTTACGACGGGGATGGCCCTTCCAGCCACGTCTTTGTTCAGCAACGTCAGGACTCCTGCCTAGTTGCGAGGGACAACTCGGGATTCTCCTCGAGGCTTGGCAGGGCAATTGGGACGCCTCTCCAGCTGAGGCGGGAGACCAAGGGTCCCTTTCCACGTGCCACAGGAATCCTGGGACTCCTATCAAGTTTCACGAGGAGTCAGGCATCGTCTCCTTTGGAGGCACTGATCTCCGCGTACCTCTGGAGTTTTCAAAGGATGTGAGACCTCCGGTCGCGATGAGGTGGGGAACTAGGTCTTTTTCTGTAGTCTCCACAGGGGATTCAGACATCCTTTCGTCTTGGGAGATGCAAGACGAGCCTGCATTCAATTCACTGCAGGGATTTCTGGCCTTATTTCGAGTCAGGGCATCCCACTGTCCATTCCACTTGCGTCCGCAAAATCAGGGTCCCTCTCACATACGTAGAGCTGAGAGAAGCCTCCTCTTGAGGTGCTTGTGGTAAGGTGGTATTCCTCTGGAGTCGAAGCCAGGGACTAACCTCTCATCTCGAGTTGATTTTTGGTCCACGGAGCTCTTTCGTGTTGCTACAGTGACCTCAGGATCCCTCTAGCCTTGAAACAGTGTTCTTGGGGTTTCTCTGGAGTGCCATCAAGGAAATCAAGGCTCCTTTCATGTTTGATGTGCAACACGGAATTGCTCTGCATGCAGTGCAGGAGAATCGAGGCTCATCTCGCGTCGAGGGGAAAGTCTCATGGTTTTTCTCGAGTTGCGGCGGGACCCTGGTGTATATTCTCGAGTTATGACGGGGATGGCCTTTCCAGGCACGTGTTTGTTCAGCGGCGTCAGGACTCCTGCCTAGTTGCGGGGGACAACTCGGGATTCTCCTTGAGGCTTGGCAGGGCAATTGGGACGCCTCTCCAGCTGAGGCGGGAGACCAAGTGTCCCTTTCCATGTGCCACAGGAATCCTGGGACTCCTATCAAGTTTCACGAGGAGTCAGGCAACGTCTCCTTTGGAGGCACTGATCTCCGCGTACCTCTGGAGTTTTCAAAGGATGTGAGGCCTCCGGTCGCGATGAGGTGGGGAACTAGGTCTTTCTCTGTGGTCTCCACAGGGGATTCAGACATCCTTTCGTCTTGGGAGATGCAAGACGAGCCTGTATTCAACTCACTGCAGGGATATCTGGCCTGATTTCGAGTCAGGGCATCGCGGTGTCCATTCCACTTGAGGCCTCAAACTCAGCATATAGCTAGAGCTGAGAGAAGCCTCCTCTTGAGGTGCTTGTGGTAAGGTGGTATTCCTCTGGAGTCGAAGCCACGGACTAACCTCTCATCTCGAGTTGATTTTTGGCCCACGGAGCTCTTTTGTGTTGCTACAGTGACCTCATGATCCCTCTAGCCTTGAAACAGTGTTCTTGTGGTTTTTCTGGAGTGCCATGAAGGAAATCAAGGCTCCTTTCATGTGTGATGTGCAACACGGAATTGCTCTGCATGCAGTGCAGGGGAATCGGGCCTCATCTCGCGGCGAGGGGGAAGTCTCATGGTTTTTCTTGAGTTGCGGCGGGTACCTGGGGTATATTCTCGAGTTACGACGGGGATGGCCCTTCCACACACGTGTTTGTTCAGGGACGTCAGGACTCCTGCCTAGTTGCGAGGGACAACTCGGGATTCTCCTCGAGGCTTGGCAGGGCAATTGGGACGCCTCTCCAGCTGAGGCGGGAGAACAAGGGTCCCTTTCCACGTGCCACAGGAATCCTGGGACTCCTATCAAGTTTCACGAGGAGTCAGGCATCGTCTCCTTTGGAGGCACTGATCTCTGTGTACCTCTGAAGTTTTCAAAGGATGTGAGGCCTCCGGTCGCGATGAGGTGGGGAACTAGGTCTTTCTCTGTGGTCTCCACAGGGGATTCAGAAATCCTTTCATCTTGGGAGATGCAAGACGAGCCTGCATTCAAGTCACTGCAGGGATATCCGGCCTTATTTCGAGTCAGGGCATCGCGGTGTCCATTCCACTTGAGGCCGCAAACTCAGGGTCCCTCTCACATACCTAGAGCTGAGAGAAGCCTCCTCTTGAGGTGCTTGTGGTAAGGTGGTATTCCTCTGGAGTCGAAGCCAGGGACTAACCTCTCATCTCGAGTTGATTTTTGGTCCATGGAGCTCTTTCGTGTTGCTACAGTGACCTCAGGATCCCTCTAGCCTTGAAACAGTGTTCTTGGGGTTTCTCTGGAGTGCCATCAAGGAAATCAAGGCTCCTTTCCTGTGTGATGTGCAACACGGAATTGCTCTGCACGCAGTGCAGGGGAATCGGGCCTCATCTCGCAGCGAGGGGGAAGTCTCATGGTTTTTCTCGAGTTGCGACGGGAACCTGGGGTATATTCTCGAGTTACGACGGGGATGGCCCTTCCACACACGTGTTTGTTCAGCGACGTCAGGACTCCTGCCTAGTTGCGAGGGACAACTCGTGATTCTCCTCGAGGCTTGGCAGGGCAATTGGGACGCCTCTCCAGCTGAGGAGGGAGACCAAGGGTCCCTTTCCATGTGCCACAGGAATCCTGGGACTCCTATCAAGTTTCACGAGGAATCAGGCATCGTCTCCTTTGGAGGCACTGATCTCCGCGTACCTCTGGAGTTTTCAAAGGATGTGAGGCCTCCGGTCGCCATAAGGTGGGGAACTAGATCTTTCTCTGTGGTCTCCACAGGGGATTCAGACATCGTTTCATTTTGGGAGATGCAAGACGAGCCTGCATTCAAGTCACTGCAGGGATATCCAGCCTTATTTCACGTCAGGGCATCGCGGTGACCATTCCACTTGAGGCCGCAAACTCAGGGTCCCTCTCACATACCTAGAGCTGAGAGAAGCCTCCTCTTGAGGGGCTTGTGGTAAGGTGGTATTCCTCTGGAGTCGAAGCCAGGGACTAACCTCTCATGTCGAGTTGATTTTTGGTCCACAAGATCTTTTGTGTGGCTACAGTGACCTCAGGATCCATCTATCCTTGAAACAGTGTTCTTGGGGTTTCTCTGGAGTGCCATCAAGGAAATCAAGGCTCCTTTCATGTGTGATGTGCAACACAGAATAGCTCTGCACGCAGTGAAGGGGAATCGGGCCTCATCTCGCGGCGAGGGGGAAGTCTCATGGTTTTTCTCGAGTTGCGGCGGGAACCTGGGGTATATTCTCGAGTTACGACGGGGATGGCCCTTCCACCCACGTGTTTGTTCAGCGACGTCAGGACTCCTGCCTAGTTGCGAGGGATAACTCGGGATTCTCCTCGGGGCTTAGCAGGGCAATTGGGACGCCTCTCCAGCTGAGGCGGGAGACCAAGGGTCCCTTTCCAGGTGCCACAGGAATCCTGGGACTCCTATCAAGTTTCACGAGGAGTCAGGCATCGTCTCCTTTGGAGGCACTGATCTCTGTGTACCTCTGAAGTTTTCAAAGGATGTGAGGCCTCCGGTCGCGATGAGGTGGGGAATTAGGTCTTTCTCTGTGGTCTACACAGGTGATTCAGACATCCTTTCGTCTTGGGAGATTCAAGACGAGCCTGCATTCAAGTCACTGCAGGGATATCCGGCCTTATTTCGAGTCAGGGCATCGCGGTGTCCATTCCACTTGAGGCCGCAAACTCAGGGTCCCTCTCACATACCTAGAGCTGAGAGAAGCCTCCTCTTGAGGTGCTTGTGGTAAGGTGGTATTCCTCTGGAGTCGAAGCCAGGGACTAACCTCTCATCTCGAGTTGATTTGTGGTCCACGGAGCTCTTTCGTGTTGCTACAGTGACCTCAGGATCCCTCTAGCCTTGAAACAGTGTTCTTGGGGTTTCTCTGGAGTGCCACCAAGGAAATCAAGGCTCCTTTCATGTGTGATGTGCAACACGGAATTGCTCTGCATGCAGTGCAGGGTAATCGGACCTGATCTCGCGGCGAGGGGGAAGTCTCATGGTTTTTTTCGAGTTGCGGCGGGAACCTGGGGTATATTCTCGAGTTACGACGGGGATGGTCCTTCCACACACGTGTTTGTTCAGCGACGTCAGGACTCCTGCCTAATTGCGAGGGACAACTCGGGATTCTCCTCGAGGCCTGGCAGGGCATTTGGGACGCCTCTCCAACTGAGGCGGGAAACCAAGGGTCCCTTTTCACGTGCCACAGGAATCCTGGGACTCCTATCAAGTTTCACGAGGAGTCAGGCATCGTCTCCTTTGGAGGCACTGATCTCCGCGTACCTCTGAATTTTTCAAAGCATATGAGGCCTCCGGTCGCGATGAGGTGTGAAACTAGGTCTTTTTCTGTGGTCTCCACAGGGGATTCAGACATCCTTTCGTCTTGGGAGATGCAAGACGAGCCTGCATTCAAATCACTGCAGGGATATCCGGCCTTATTTCACGTCAGGGCATCGCAGTGTCCATTCCACTTGAGTCCGCAAAATCAGGGTCCCTCTCACATAGTTAGAGCTGAGAGAAGCCTCCTCTTGAGGTGCTTGTGGTAAGGTGGTATTCCTCTGGAGTCAAAGCCAGGGACTAACCTCTCATCTCGAGTTGATTTTTGGTCCTCGGACCTCTCTCCTGTTGCTACAGTAACCTCAGGATCCCTCTAGCCTTGAAACAGTGTTCTTGGGGTTTCTCTGGAGTGCCATCAAGGAAATCAACGCTCCTTTCATGTGTGATGTGCAACACTGAATTGCTCTGCACGCAGTGCAGGGGAATCGGGCGTCATTTCGTGGCGAGGGGGAAGTCTCATGGTTTTTCTCGAGTTGCGGCGGGAACCTGGGGTATATTCTCGAGTTACGCGGGGATGGCCCTTTCAACCACGTGTTTGTTCAGCGACGTCAGGACTCCTGCCTAGTTGCGAGGGACAACTCGGGATTCTCCTCGAGGCTTGGCAGGGCAATTGGGACGCCTCTCCAGCTGAGGCGGGAGACCAAGGGTCCCTTTCCACGTGCCACAGGAATCCTGGGACTCCTATCAAGTTTCACGAGGAGTCAGGCATCGTCTCCTTTGGAGGCACTGATCTCCGCGTACCTCTGGAGTTTTCAAAGGATGTGAGGCCTCCGGTCGTGATGAGGTGGGGAACTAGATCTTTCTCTGTGGTCTCCACAGGGGATTCAGACATCCTTTCATATTGGTAGATGCAAGACGAGCCTGCATTTAATTCACTGCAGGGATATCCGGCCTTATTTCACGTCAGGGCATCGCAGTGTCCATTCCACTTGAGTCCGCAAAATCAGGGTCCCTCTCACATACCTAGAGCTGAGAGAAGCCTCCTCTTGAGGTGCTTGTGGTAAGGTGGTATTTCTCTGGAGTCGAAGCCAGGGACTAACCTCTCATCTCGAGTTGATTTTTGGTCCACGGACCTCTTTCGTGTTGCTACAGTAACCTCAGGATCCCTCTAGCCTTGAAATAGTGTTCTTGGGGTTTCTCTGGAGTGCCATCAAGGAAATCAAGGCTCCTTTCATGTGTGATGTGCAACACGGAATTGCTCTGCATGCAGTGCAGGAGAATCGAGCCTCATCTCGCGTCCAGGGGAAAGTCTCATGGTATTTCTCGAGTTGCGGCGGGACCCTGGGGTATATTCTCGAGTTATGACGGAGATGGCCTTTCCAGCCACGTGTTTGTTCAGCGACGTCAGGACTCCTGCCTAGTTGCGAGGGACAACTCGGGATGCTCCTTGAGGCTTGGCAGGGCAATTGGGACGCCTCTCCAGCTGAGGCGGGAGACCAAGTGTCCCTTTCCATCTTCCACAGGAATCCTGGGACTCCTATCAAGTTTCACGAGGAGTCAGGCATCGTCTTCTTTGGAGGCACTGATCTCCGCGTACCTCTGGAGTTTTCAAAGAATGTGAGGCCTCCGGTCGCGATGAGGTGGGGAACTAGATCTTTCTCTGAGGTCTCCACAGGGGATTCAGACATCCTTTCGTCTTGGGAGATGCAAGACGAGCCTGTATTCAAGTCACTGCATGGATATCTGGCCTTATTTCGAGTCAGGGCATCACGGTGTCCATTCCACTTGAGGCCTCAAACTCAGCATATAGCTTGAGCTGAGAGAAGCCTCCTCTTGAGGTGCTTGTGGTAAGGTGGTATTCCTCTGCTGTCGAAGCCAGGGACTAACCCCTCATCTCGAGTTGATTTTTGGTCCGCGGAGCTCTTTCGTGTTGCTACAGTGACCTCAGGATCCCTCTAGCCTTGAAACAGTGTTCTTGGGGTTTCTCTGGAGTGCCATGAAGGAAATCAAGGCTCCTTTCATGTGTGATGTGCCACACGATATTGCTCTGCACTCAGTGTAGGGAATCAGGCCTCATCTCGCGGCGAGGGGGAAGTCTCATGGTTTTTCTCGAGTTGCGGCGGGAACCTGGGGTATATTCTCGAGTTACGCGGGGATGGCCCTTTCAACCACGTGTTTGTTCAGCGACGTCAGGACTCCTGCCTAGTTGCGAGGGACAACTCGGGATTCTCCTCGAGGCTTGGCAGGGCAATTGGGACGCCTCTCCAGCTGAGGCGGGAGACCAAGTGTCCCTTTATACGTGCCACAGGAATCCTGGGACTCCTATCAAGTTTCACGAGGAGTCAGGCATCGTCTCCTTTGGAGGCACTGATCTCCGCGGACCTCTGGAGTTTTCAAAGGATGTAAGGCCTCCGGTCGCGATGAGGTGGGGAACTAGGTCTTTCTCTGTGGTCTCCACAGGGTACTCAGACATCCTTTCATCTTGAGAGATGCAAGCGAGCCTGTATTCAAGTCACTGCAGCGATATCCGGCCTTATTTCAAGTCAGGGCATCGCGGTGTCCATTCCACTTGAGGCCGCAAACTCAGGGTCCCTCTCACATACCTAGAGCTGAGAGAAGCCTCCTCTTGAGGTGCTTGTGGTAAGGTGGTATTCCTCTGGAGTCGAAGCCAGGGACTAACCCCTCATCTCGAGTTGAGTTTTGGGCCACGGAGCTCTTTCGTGTGGCTACAGTGACCTCAGGATCCCTCTAGCCTTGAAACAGTGTTCTTGGGGTTTCTCTGGAGTGCCATCAAGGAAATCAAGGCTCCTTTCATGTGTGATGTGCAACAAGGAAGTGCTCTGCACGCAGTGCAGGGGAATCGGGCCTCATCTCGCGGCGAGGGGGAAGTCTCATGGTTTTACTCGAGTTACGGCGGGAACCTGGGGTATATTCTCGAGTTGCGACGGGGATGGTCCTTCCAACCAGGTGTTTGTTCAGCGACATCGGGACTCCTGCCTAGTTGCGAGGGACAACTCGGGATTCTCCTCGAGGCTTGGCAGGGCAATTGGGACGCCTCTCCAGCTGAGGCGGGAGACCAAGGGTCCCTTTCCACGTGCCACAGGAATCCTTGGACTCCTATCAAGTTTCACGAGGAGTCAGCCATCGTCTCCTTTGGAGGCACTGATCTCGGCGTACCTCTGGAGTTTTCAAAGGATGTGAGGCCTCCGGTCGTGATGAGGTGGGGAACTAGATCTTTCTCTGTGGTCTCCACAGGGGATTCAGACATCCTTTCATATTGGGAGATGCAAGACGAGCCTGCATTCAATTCACTGCAGGGATATCCGGCCTTATTTCACGTCAGGGCATCGCAGTGTCCATTCCAATTGAGTCCGCAAAATCAGGGTCCCTCTCACATACCTAGAGCTGAGAGAAGCCTCCTCTTGAGGTGCTTGTGGTAAGGTGGTATTTCTCTGGAGTCGAAGCCAGGGACTAACCTCTCATCTCGAGTTGATTTTTGGTCCACGGACCTCTTTCGTGTTGCTACAGTAACCTCAGGATCCCTCTAGCCTTGAAACAGTGTTCTTGGGGTTTCTCTGGAGTGCCATCAAGGAAATCAAGGCTCCTTTCATGTGTGATGTGCAACACCGAATTGCTCTGCATGCAGTGCAGAAGAATCGAGCCTCATCTCGCGTCGAGGGGAAAGTCTCAAGGTTTTTCTCGAGTTGCGGCGGGACCCGGGGGTATATTCTCGAGTTATGACGGGGATGGCCTTTCCAGCCACGTGTTTGTTCAGCGACGTCAGGACTCCTGCCTAGTTGCGAGGGACAACTTGGGATTCTCCTTGAGGCTTGGCAGGGCAATTGGGACGCCTCTCCAGCTGAGGCGGGAGACCAAGTGTCCCTTTCCATCTGCCACAGGAATCCTGGGACTCCTATCAAGTTTCACGAGGGGTCAGGCATCGTCTCCATTGAAGGCACTGATCTCCGCGTACCTCTGGAGTTTTCAAAGGATGTGAGGCCTCCGGTCGCGATGAGGTGGGGAACTAGATCTTTCTCTGAGGTCTCCACAGGGGATTCAGACATCCTTTCGTCTTGGGAGATGCAAGACGAGCCTGTATTCAAGTCACTGCAGGGATATCTGGCCTGATTTCGAGTCAGGGCATCGCGGTGTCCATTCCACTTGAGGCCTCAAACTCAGCATATACCTAGAGCTGAGAGAAGCCTCCTCTTGAGGTGCTTGTGGTAAGGTGGTATTCCTCTGGAGTCGAAGCCACGGACTAACCTCTCATCTCGAGTTGATTTTTGGTCCACGGAGCTCTTTCGTGTTGCTACAGTGACCTCAGGATCCCTCTAGCCTTGAAACAGTGTTCTTGGGGTTTCTCTGGAGTGCCATCAAGGAAATCAAGGCTCCTTTCATGTGTGATGTGCAACACGGAATTGCTCTCCACGCAGGGCAGGGTTATCAGGCCTCATCTCGCGGCGAGGGGGAAGTCTCATGGTTTTTCTCGAGTTGCGGCGGGAACCTGGGGTATATTCTCGAGTTACGACGGGGATGGCCCTTCCACACACGTGTTTGTTCAGCGAAGGCAGGACTCCTGCCTAGTTGCGACGGACAACTCGGAATTCTCCTCGAGGCTTGGCAGGGCAATTGGGACGCCTCTCCAGCTGAGGCGGGAGACCAAGGGTCCCTTTCCACGTGCCACAGGAATCCTGGGACTCCTATCAAGTTTCATGAGGAGTCAGGCATCGTCTCCTTTGGAGGCACTGATCTCCGTGTACCTCTGGAGTTTTCAAATAATGTGAGGCCTCCGGTCGCGATGAGGTGGGGAACTAGGTCTTTTTCTGTGGTCTCCACAGGGGATTGAGACATCCTTTCGTCTTGGGAGATGCAAGACGAGCCTACATTCAATTCACTGCAGGGATATCCGGCCTTATTTCGCGTCAGGGCATCGCAGTGTCCATTCCACTTGAGTCCGCAAAATCAGGGTCCCTCTCACATAGCTAGAGCTGAGAGAAGCCTCCTCTTGAGGTGCTTGTGGTAAGGTGGTATTCCTCTGGAGTCAAAGCCAGGGACTAACCTCTCATTTCGAGATGATTTTTGGTCCTCGGACCTCTTTCCTGTTGCTACAGTAACCTCAGGATCCCTCTAGCCTTGAAACAGTGTTCTTGGGGTTTCTCTGGAGTGCCATCAAGGAAATCAAGGCTCCTTTCATGTGTGATGTGCAACACTGAATTGCTCTGCACGCATTGCAGGGGAATCGGGCGTCATTTCGCGGCGAGGGGGAAGTCTCATGGTTTTTCTCGAGTTGCGGCGGGAACCTGGGGTATATTCTCGAGTTACACGGGGATGGCCCTTTCAACCACGTGTTTGTTCAGCGACGTCAGGACTCCTGCCTAGTTGCGAGGGACAACTCGGGATTCTCCTCGAGGCTTGGCAGGGCAATTGGGACGCCTCTCCAGCTGAGGCGGGAGACCAAGGGTCCCTTTATACGTGCCACAGGAATCCTGGGACTCCTATCAAGTTTCACGAGGAGTCAGGCATCGTCTCCTTTGGAGGCACTGATCTCCGCGGACCTCTGGAGTTTTCAAAGGATGTAAGGCCTCCGGTCGTGATGAGGTGGGGAACTAGGTCTTTCTCTGTGGTCTCCACAGGGGATTCAGACATCCTTTCATCTTGGGAGATGCAAGCGAGCCTGTATTCAAGTCACTGCAGGGATATCCGGCCTTATTTCAAGTCAGGGCATCGCGGTGTCCATTTCACTTGAGGCCGCAAACTCAGGGTCCCTCTCACATACCTAGAGCTGAGAGAAGCCTCCTCTTGAGGTGCTTGTGGTAAGGTGGTATTCCTCTGGAGTCGAAGCCAGGGACTAACCTCTCATCTCCAGTTGATTTTTGGCCCACGAAGCTCTTTTGTGTTACTACAGTGACCTCAGGATCCCTCTAGCCTTGAAACAGTGTTCTTGTGGTTTCTCTGGAGTGCCATCAAGGAAATCAAGGCTCCTTTCATGTGTGATGTGCAACACGGAATTGCTCTGCACGCAGTGCAGGGGAATCGGGCCTCATCTCGCGGCGAGGGGGAAGTCTCATGGTTTTTCTCGAGTTGCGGCGGGTACCTGGGGTATATTCTCGAGTTACGACGGGGATGGCCCTTCCACACACGTGTTTGTTCAGGGACGTCAGGACTCCTGCCTAGTTGCGAGGGACAACTCGGGATTCTCCTCGAGGCTTGGCAGGGCAATTGGGACGCCTCTCCAGCTGAGGCGGGAGCCCAAGTGTCCCTTTCCACGTGCCACAGGAATCCTGGGACTCCTATCAAGTTTCACGAGGAGTCAGGCATCGTCTCCTTTGGAGGCACTGATCTCCGTGTACCTCTGAAGTTTTCAAAGGATGTGAGGCCTCCGGTCGCGATGAAGTGGGGAACTAGGTCCTTCTCTGTGGTCTCCACAGGGGATTCAGACATCCTTTCATCTTCGCAGATGCAAGACAAGCCTGCATTCAAGTCACTGCAGGGATATCCGGCCTTATTTCGAGTCAGGGCATCGCGGTGTCCATTCCACTTCAGGCCGCAAACTCAGGGTCCCTCTCACATACCTAGAGCAGAGAGAAGCCTCCTCTTGAGGTGCTTGTGGTAAGGTGGTATTCCTCTGGAGTTGAAGCCAGGGACTAACCTCTCATCTCGAGTTGATTTTTGGTCCACAGAGCTCTTTCATGTTCCTACAGTGACCTCAGGATCCCTCTAGCCTTGAAACAGTGTTCTTGGGGTTTCTCTGGAGTGCCATCAAGGAAATCAAGGCTCCTTTCATGTGTGATGTGCAACACGGAATTGCTCTGCACGCAGTGTAGGGTATCGGGCCTTATTTTGCGGCGAGGGGGAAGTCTCATGGTTTTTCTCGAGTTCCGATGGAAACCTGGGGTATATTCTCGAGTTACGACCGGGATTGCCCTTCCACACAAATGTTTGTTCAGCGACGTCAGGACTCCTGCCTAGTTGCGAGGGACAACTCGGGATTCTCCTCGAGGCTTGGCAGGGCAATTGGGACGCCTCTCCAGCTGAGGCGGGAGACCAAGCGTCCCTTTCCACGTGCCACAGGAATCCTGGGACTTCTATCAAGGTTCACGAGGAGTCAGGCATCGTCTCCT
Organism: Cervus elaphus; assembly: GCF_910594005.1. Lineage (NCBI taxonomy): Eukaryota > Metazoa > Chordata > Mammalia > Artiodactyla > Cervidae > Cervus > Cervus elaphus. The sequence goes on from NC_057838.1 coordinate 2,024,235, forward strand.
TTGGAGACACTGATCTCCACGTACCTCTGGAGTTTTCAAAGCATATGAGGCCTCCGGTCGCGATGAGGTGGGGAACTAGGTCTTTTTCTGTGGTCTCCACTGGGGATTCAGACATCCTTTCGTCTTGGGAAATGCAAGACGAGCCTGCATTCAAGTCACTGCAGGGATATCCGGCCTTATTTCGAGTCAGGGCATCGCGGTGTCCATTCCACTTGAGGCCGCAAACTCAGGGTCCCTCTCACATACATAGAGCTGAGAGAAGCCTCCTCTTGAGGTGCTTGTGGTAAGGTGGTATTCCTCTGGAGTCGAAGCCAGGGACTAACCTCTCATCTCGAGTTGATTTGTTGTCCACGGAGCTCTTTTGTGTTGCCTTGAAACAGTGTTCTTGGGGTGTCTCTGGAGTGCCATCAAGGAAATCAAGGCTCCTTTCATGTGTGATGTGCAACACGGAATTGCTCTGCACGCAGTGCAGGGGAATCGGGCCTCATCTCGCGGCGAGGGGGAAGTCTCATGGTTTTTCTCGAGTTGCGGCGGGAACCTGGGGTATATTCTCGAGTTACGACGGGGATGGCCCTTCCACACACATGTTTGTTCACTGACGTCAGGACTCCTGCCTAGTTGTGAGGGACAACTCGGGATTCTCCTCGAGGCTTGGCAGGGCAATTGGGACGCCTCTCCAGGTGAGGCGGGAGAACACGGGTCCCTTTCCATGTGTCACAGGAATCCTGGGACTCCTATTAAGTTTCAAGAGGAGTCAGGCATCGTTTCTTTTGGAGGCACTGATCTCCGCGTACCTCTGAAGTTTTCAAAGGATGTGAGGCCTCCGGTCGCGATGAGGTGGGGAACTAGGTCTTTCTCTGTGGTCTCCACAGGGGATTCAGACATCCTTTCATCTTGGGAGATGCAAGACGAGCCTGCATTCAAGTCACTGCAGGGATATCCAGCCTTATTTCGAGTCAGGGCATCCCGGTGTCCATTCCACTTGAGGCCGCAAACTCAGGGTCCCTCTCACATACCTAGAGCTGAGAGAAGCCTCCTCTTGAGGTGCTTGTGGTAAGGTGGTATTCCTCTGGAGTCGAAGTCAGGGACTAACCTCTCATCTTGAGTTGATTTGTGGTCCACGGAGTTCTTTCGTGTTGCTACAGTGACCTCAGGATTCCTCTAGCCTTGAAATAGTGTTCTTGGGGTTTCTCTGGTGTGCCATGAAGGAAATCAAGGCTCCTTTCATGTGTGATGTGCAACACGGAATTGCTCTGCACGCAGTGCAGGATATCGGGCCTCATCTCGCGGCGAGGGGGAAGTCTCATGGTTTTTCTCGAGTTGCGGCGGGAACCTGGGGTATATTCTCGATTTACGACGGGGATGGCCCTTCCACACACGTGTTTCTTCAGCGACGTCAGGACTCCTGCCTAGTTGCGAGGGAAAACACGGGATTCTCCTCGAGGTTGGCAGGGCAATTGGGACGCCTCTCCAGCTGAGGCGGGAGACCAAGGGTCCCTTTCCACGTGCCACAGGAATCCTGGGACTCCTATCAAGTTTCATGAGGAGTCAGGCATCGTCTCCTTTGGAGGCACTGATCTCCCCGTACCTCTGAAGTTTTCAAAGGATGTGAGGCCACCGGTCGCGCTGAGGTGGGGAACTAGGTCTTTCTCTGTGGTCTCCACAGGGTATTCAGACATCCTTTCGTCTTGGGAGATGCAAGACGAGCCTGCATTCAAGTCACTGCTGGAATATCCGGCCTTATTTCGAGTCAGGGCATCACAGTGTCCATTCCACTTGAGGCCGCAAACTCAGGGTCCCTCTCACATACCTAGAGCTGAGAGAAGCCTCCTCTTGAGGTGCTTGTGGTAAGGTGGTATTCCTCTGCTGTCGAAGCCAGGGACTAACCCCTCATCTCGAGTTGATTTTTGGTCCGCGGAGCTCTTTCGTGTTGCTACAGTGACCTCAGGATCCCTCTAGCCTTGAAACAGTGTTCTTGGGGTTTCTCTGGAGTGCCATGAAGGAAATCAAGGCTCCTTTCATGTGTGATGTGCCACACGATATTGCTCTGCACTCAGTGTAGGGAATCAGGCCTCATCTCGCGGCGAGGGGGAAGTCTCATGGTTTTTCTCGAGTTGCGGCGGGAACCTGGGGTATATTTTCGAGTTACGACGGGGACGGCCCTTCCACACACGTGTTACTTCAGCGAAGTCAAGACTTCTGCCTAGTTGCGAGGGACAACTCGGGATTCTCCTCGAGGCATGGCAGGAAAATTGGGATGCCTCTCCAGCTGAGGCGGGAGGCCAAGGGTCCCTTTTCACGTGCCACAGGAATCCTGGGACTCCTATCAAGTTTCACGAGGTGTCACGCATCGTCTCCTTTGGAGGCACTGATTTCCGCGTACCTCTGGAGTTATCAAATTATGTGAGGCCTCCGGTCGCGATGAGGTGGGGAACTAGGTCTTTCTCTGTGGTCTCCACAGGCGATTCAGACATCCTTTCATCTTGAGAGATGCAAGACGAGCCTGCATTCAAGTCACTGCAGGGATATCCGGCCTTATTTTGAGTCAGGGCATCACGGTGTCCATTCCACTTGAGGCTGCAAACTCAGGGTCCCTCTCACATACTTAGGGGTGAGAGAAGCCTCCTGTTGAGGTGCTTGTGGTAAGGTGGTATTCCTCTGGAGTCGAAGCCAGGGACTAACCTCTCATCTCGAGTTGATTTTTGGTCCACGGAGCTCTTTCGTGTTGCTACAGTGACCTCAGGATCCCTCTAGCCTTGAAACAGTGTTCTTGGGGTTTCTCTGGAGTGCCATCAAGGAAATCAAGGCTCCTTTCATGTGTGATGTGCAACACGGTATTGCTCTGCACGCAGTGCAGGGGAATCGGGCCTCATATCGCGGCGAGGGGGAAGTCTCATGGTTTTTCTCGAGTTGCGGCGGGAACCTGGGGTATATTCTCGAGTTACGACGGGGATGGCCCTTCCACCCACGTGTTTGTTCAGCGACGTCAGGACTCCTGCCTAGTTGCGAGGGACAACTCGGGATTCTCCTCGAGGCTTGGCAGGGCAATTGGGACGCCTCTCCAGCTGAGGCGGGAGAACAAGGGTCCCTTTCCATGTGCCACAGTAATGCTGGGACTCTTTTCAAGTTTCATGAGGAGTCAGGTATCGTCTCCTTTGGAGGCACTAAACTCCGCGTACCTCTGAAGTTTTCAAAGGATGTGAGGCCTCCAGTCGTGATGAGGTGGGGAACTAGGTCTTTCTCTGTGGTCTCCACAGGGTATTAAGACATCCTTTCGTCTTGGGAGATGCAAGACGAGCCTGCATTCAAGTCACTGCAGGGATATCCGGCCTTATTTCGAGTCAGGGCATCACAGTGTCCATTCCACTTGAGGCCGCAAACTCAGGGTCCCTCACACATACCTAGAGCTGAGAGAAGCCTCCTCTTGAGGTGCTTGTGGTAAGGTGGTATTCCTCTGGAGTCGAAGCCAGGGACTAACCTCTCATCTCGAGTTGATTTGTGGTCCACGGAGCTCTTTTGTGTTGCCTTGAAACAGTGTTCTTGGGGTTTCTCTGGAGTGCCATCAAGGAAATCAAGGCTCCTTTCATGTGTGATGTGCAAGACGGAATTGCTCTGCATGCAGTGCAGGGGAATCGGGCCTCATCTCGCGGCGAGGGGGAAGTCTCATGGTTTTTCTCGAGTTGCGGCGGGAACCTGGGTTAAATTCTCGAGTTACGACGGGGATGGCCCTTCCACCCACGTGTTTGTTCAGCGACGTCAGGACTCCTGCCTAGTTGCGAGGGAAAACACGGGATTCTCCTCGAGGCTTGGCAGGGCAATTGGGACGCCTCTCCAGCTGAGGCGGGAGACCAAGGGTCCCTTTCCACGTGCCACAGGAATCCTGGGACTCCTATAAAGTTTCATGAGTAGTCAGGCATCGTCTCCTTTGGAGGCACTGATCTCCGCGTACCTCTGAAGTTTTCAAAGGATGTGAGGCCTCCGGTCACGATGAGGTGGGGAACTAGGTCTTTCTCTGTGGTCTCCACAGGGTATTCAGACATCCTTTCGTCTTGGGAGATGCAAGACGAGCCTGCATTCAAGTCACTGCAGGAATATCCGGCCTTATTTCGAGTCAGGGCATCACAGTGTCCATTCCACTTGAGGCCGCAAACTCAGGGTCCCTCTCACATACCTAGAGCTGAGAGAAGCCTCCTCTTGAGGTGCTTGTGGTAAGGTGGTATTCCTCTGGAGTCGAAGCCAGGGACTAACCTCTCATCTCGAGTTGATTTTTGGTCCACGGAGCGCTTTTGTGTTGTTACAGTGACCTCAGGTTCCGTCTAGCCTTGAAACAGTGTTCTTGGGGTTTCTCTGGAGTGCCATCAAGGAAATCAAGGCTCCTTTCATGTGTGATGTGCCACACGATAATGCTCTGTACGCAGTGTAGGGGATCAGGCCTCATCTCGCGGCGATGGGGTAGTCTCATGGTTTTTCTCGAGTTGCTGCGGGAACCAGGGGTATATTCTCGAGTTACGACGGGGATGGCCCTTCCACACACGTGTTTGTTCAGCGATGTCAGGACTTCTGCCTAGTTGCGAGGGACAACTCGGGATTCTCCTCGAGGCTTGGCAGGGAAATTGGGATGCCTCTCCAGCTGAGGCGGGACACCAAGTGTCCCTTTCCACGTGCCACAGGAATCCTGGGGCTCCTATCAAGTTTCATGAGGAGTCAGGCATCGTTTCCTTTGGCGGCACTGATCTCCGCGTCCCTCTGGAGTTTTCAAAGGATGTGAGGCCTCCGGTCGCGATGAGGTGGGGAACTAGGTCTTTCTCTGTGGTCTCCACAGGGGATTCAGACATCCTTTCATCTTGGGAGATGAAAGACGAGCCTGCATTCAAGTCACTGCAGGGATATCCGGCCTTATTTCGAGTCAGGGCATCGCGGTGTCCATTCCACTTGAGGCCGAAAATTCAGGGTCCCTCTCACATACCTAGAGCTGAGAGAAGCCTTCTCTTGAGGTGCTTGTGGTAAGGTGGTATTCCTCTGGAGTTGAAGCAAGGAACTAACCTCTCATCTCGAGTTGATTTGTGGTCCACGGAGCTCTTTCGTGTTGCTACAGTGACCTCAGGATCCCTCTAGCCTTGAAATAGTGTTCTTGGGGTTTCTCTGGTGTGCCATGAAGGAAATCAAGGCTCCTTTCATGTGTGATGTGCAACACGGAATTGCTCTGCACGCAGTGCAGGATATCGGGCCTCATCTCGCGGCGAGGGGGAAGTCTCATGGTTTTTCTCGAGTTGCGGCGGGAACCTGGGGTATATTCTCGATTTACGACGGGGATGGCCCTTCCACACACGTGTTTCTTCAGCGACGTCAGGACTCCTGCCTAGTTGCGAGGGAAAACACGGGATTCTCCTCGAGGTTGGCAGGGCAATTGGGACGCCTCTCCAGCTGAGGCGGGAGACCAAGGGTCCCTTTCCACGTGCCACAGGAATCCTGGGACTCCTATCAAGTTTCATGAGGAGTCAGGCATCGTCTCCTTTGGAGGCACTGATCTCCCCGTACCTCTGAAGTTTTCAAAGGATGTGAGGCCACCGGTCGCGCTGAGGTGGGGAACTAGGTCTTTCTCTGTGGTCTCCACAGGGGATTCAGACATCCTTTCGTCTTGGGATATGCAAGACGAGCCTGCATTCAAGTCACTGCTGGAATATCCGGCCTTATTTCGAGTCAGGGCATCACAGTGTCCATTCCACTTGAGGCCGCAAACTCAGGGTCCCTCTCACATACCTAGAGCTGAGAGAAGCCTCCTCTTGAGGTGCTTGTGGTAAGGTGGTATTCCTCTGCTGTCGAAGCCAGGGACTAACCCCTCATCTCGAGTTGATTTTTGGTCCACGGAGCTCTTTCGTGTTGCTACAGTGACCTCAGGATCCCTCTAGCCTTGAAACAGTGTTCTTGGGGTTTCTCTGGAGTGCCATGAAGGAAATCAAAGGCTCCTTTCATGTGTGATGTGCCACACGATATTGCTCTGCACTCAGTGTAGGGAATCAGGCCTCATCTCGCGGCGAGGGGGAAGTCTCATGGTTTTTCTCGAGTTGCGGCGGGAACCTGGGGTATATTTTCGAGTTACGACGGGGACGGCCCTTCCACACACGTGTTACTTCAGCGAAGTCAAGACTTCTGCCTAGTTGCGAGGGACAACTCGGGATTCTCCTCGAGGCATGGCAGGAAAATTGGGATGCCTCTTCAGCTGAGGCGGGAGGCCAAGGGTCCCTTTTCACGTGCCACAGGAATCCTGGGACTCCTATCAAGTTTCACGAGGTGTCACGCATCGTTTCCTTTGGAGGCACTGATCTCCGCGTACCTCTGGAGTTATCAAATTATGTGAGGCCTCCGGTCGCGATGAGGTGGGGAACTAGGTCTTTCTCTGTGGTCTCCACAGGCGATTCAGACATCCTTTCATCTTGAGAGATGCAAGACGAGCCTGCATTCAAGTCACTGCAGGGATATCCGGCCTTATTTTGAGTCAGGGCATCACGGTGTCCATTCCACTTGAGGCTGCAAACTCAGGGTCCCTCTCACATACTTAGGGGTGAGAGAAGCCTCCTGTTGAGGTGCTTGTGGTAAGGTGGTATTCCTCTGGAGTCGAAGCCAGGGACTAACCTCTCATCTCGAGTTGATTTTTGGTCCACGGAGCTCTTTCGTGTTGCTACAGTGACCTCAGGATCCCTCTAGCCTTGAAACAGTGTTCTTGGGGTTTCTCTGGAGTGCCATGAAGGAAATCAAGGCTCCTTTCATGTGTGATGTGCCACACGATATTGCTCTGCACTCAGTGTAGGGAATCAGGCCTCATCTCGCGGCGAGGGGGAAGTCTCATGGTTTTTCTCGAGTTGCGGCGGGAACCTGGGGTATATTTTCGAGTTACGACGGGGACGGCCCTTCCACACACGTGTTACTTCAGCGAAGTCAAGACTTCTGCCTAGTTGCGAGGGACAACTCGGGATTCTCCTCGAGGCATGGCAGGAAAATTGGGATGCCTCTTCAGCTGAGGCGGGAGGCCAAGGGTCCCTTTTCACGTGCCACAGGAATCCTGGGACTCCTATCAAGTTTCACGAGGTGTCACGCATCGTTTCCTTTGGAGGCACTGATCTCCGCGTACCTCTGGAGTTATCAAATTATGTGAGGCCTCCGGTCGCGATGAGGTGGGGAACTAGGTCTTTCTCTGTGGTCTCCACAGGCGATTCAGACATCCTTTCATCTTGAGAGATGCAAGACGAGCCTGCATTCAAGTCACTGCAGGGATATCCGGCCTTATTTTGAGTCAGGGCATCACGGTGTCCATTCCACTTGAGGCTGCAAACTCAGGGTCCCTCTCACATACTTAGGGGTGAGAGAAGCCTCCTGTTGAGGTGCTTGTGGTAAGGTGGTATTCCTCTGGAGTCGAAGCCAGGGACTAACCTCTCATCTCGAGTTGATTTTTGGTCCACGGAGCTCTTTCGTGTTGCTACAGTGACCTCAGGATCCCTCTAGCCTTGAAACAGTGTTCTTGGGGTTTCTCTGGAGTGCCATCAAGGAAATCAAGGCTCCTTTCATGTGTGATGTGCAACACGGTATTGCTCTGCACGCAGTGCAGGGGAATCGGGCCTCATATCGCGGCGAGGGGGAAGTCTCATGGTTTTTCTCGAGTTGCGGCGGGAACCTTGGGTATATTCTCGAGTTCCGACGGGGATGGCCCTTCCACCCACGTGTTTGTTCAGCGACGTCAGGACTCCTGCCTAGTTGCGAGGGACAACTCGGGATTCTCCTCGAGGCTTGGCAGGGCAATTGGGACGCCTCTCCAGCTGAGGCGGGAGAACAAGGGTCCCTTTCCATGTGCCACAGTAATGCTGGGACTCTTTTCAAGTTTCATGAGGAGTCAGGCATCGTCTCCTTTGGAGGCACTGAACTCCGCGTACCTCTGAAGTTTTCAAAGGATGTGAGGCCTCCAGTCGTGATGAGGTGGGGAACTAGGTCTTTCTCTGTGGTCTCCACAGGGTATTAAGACATCCTTTCGTCTTGGGAGATGCAAGACGAGCCTGCATTCAAGTCACTGCAGGGATATCCGGCCTTATTTCGAGTCAGGGCATCACAGTGTCCATTCCACTTGAGGCCGCAAACTCAGGGTCCCTCTCACATACCTAGAGCTGAGAGAAGCCTCCTCTTGAGGTGCTTGTGGTAAGGTGGTATTCCTCTGGACTCGAAGTTAGGGACTAACCTCTCATCTCGAGATGATTTTTGGTCCACAGAGTTCTTTCTTGTTGCTACAGTGACCTCAGGATCCCTCTAGCCTTGAAACAGTGTTCTTGGGGTTTCTCTGGAGTGCCATCAAGGAAATCAAGGCTCCTTCCATGTGTGATGTGCAACACGGAATTTCTCTGCCCGCAGTGTAGGGGAATCGGGCCTCATCTCGCGGCGAGGGGGAAGTTTCATGGTTTATCTCGAGTTGCGGCGGGAACCTGATCTATATTATCGAGTTACGATGGGAATGGCCCATCCACCCTCGTGTTTGTTCAGCGACGTCAGGACTCCTGCCTAGTTGCGAGGGAAAACACGGGATTCTCCTCGAGGTTGGCAGGGGAATTGGGACGCCTCTCCAGCTGAGGCGGGAGACCAAGGGTCCCTTTCCACGTGCCACAGGAATCCTGGGACTCCTATCAAGTTTCATGAGGAGTCAGGCATCGTCTCCTTTGCAGGCACTGATCTCCGCGTACCTCTGAAGTTTTCAAAGGATGTGAGGCCTCCGGTCGCGATGAGGTGGGGAACTAGGTCTTTCTCTGTGGTCTCCACAGGGTACTCAGACATCCTTTCATCTTGGGAGATGCAAGACGAGCCTGCATTCAAGTCACTGCAGGGATATCCAGCCTTATTTCGAGCCAGGGCATCACAGTGTCCATTCCACTTGAGGCCGCAAACTCAGGGTCCCTCTCACATACCTAGAGCTGAGAGAAGCCTCCTCTTGAGGTGCTTGTGGTAAGGTGGTATTCCTCTGGAGTCGAAGCCAGGGACTAACCTCTCATCTCGAGTTGATTTCTGGTCCACGGAGCTCTTTCATGTGGCTACAGTGACACAGGATCCCTCTAGCCTTGAAACAGTGTTCTTGGGGTTTCTCTGCAGTGCCATCAAGGAAATCAAAGCTCCTTTCATGCGTGATGTGCAACACGGAATTGCTCTGCACGCAGTGCAGGGGAATCGGGCCTCATATCGCGGCGAGGGGGAAGTCTCATGGTTTTTCTCGAGTTGTGGCGGGAACCTGGGGTACATTCTCGAGTTACGACAGGGATGGCCCTTCCACCCACGTGTTTGTTCAGCGACGGCAGGACTCCTGCCTAGTTGCGAGGGACAACTCGGGATTCTCCTCGAGGCTTGGCAGGGCAATTGGGACGCCTCTCCAGCTGAGGCGGGAGACCAAGGGTCCCTTTCCACGTGCCACAGGAATCCTGGGACTCCTATCAAGTTTCTCGAGGAGTCAGGCATCGTCTCCTTTGGAGGCACTGATCTCCGCGTACCTCTGGAGTTTTCAAAGGATGTGAGGCCTCCGGTCGTGATGAGGTGGGGAACTAGGTCTTTCTCTGTGGTCTCCACAGGGGATTCAGACATCCTTTCGTCTTGGGAGATGCAAGACGAGCCTGCATTCAAGTCACTGCAGGGATATCCGGCCTTATTTCGAGTCAGGGCATCGCGGTGTCCATTCCACTTGAGGCCGCAAACTCAGGGTCCCTCTCACATACCTAGAGCTGAGAGAAGCCTCCTCTTGAGGTGCTTGTGGTAAGGTGGTATTCCTCTGGAGTCGAAGCCAGGGACTAACCTCTCATCTCGAGTTGATTTGTGGTCCACGGAGCTCTTTTGTGTTGCCTTGAAACAGTGTTCTTGGGGTTTCTCTGGAGTGCCATCAAGGAAATCAAGGCTCCATTTATGTGTGATGTGCAAGACGGAATTGCTCTGCATGCAGTGCAGGGGAATCGGGCCTCATCTCGCGGCGAGGGGGAAGTCTCATGGTTTTTCTCGAGTTGCGGCGGGAACCTGGGTTAAATTCTCGAGTTACGACGGGGATGGCCCTTCCACCCACGTGTTTGTTCAGCGACGTCAGGACTCCTGCCTAGTTGCGCCGGAAAACACGGGATTCTCCTCGAGGCTTGGCAGGGCAATTGGGACGCCTCTCCAGCTGAGGCGGGAGACCAAGGGTCCCTTTCCACGGGCCACAGGAATCCTGGGACTCCTATAAAGTTTCATGAGTAGTCAGGCATCGTCTCCTTTGGAGGCACTGATCTCCGCGTACCTCTGAAGTTTTCAAAGGATGTGAGGCCTCCGGTCGCGATGAGGTGGGGAACTAGGTCTTTCTCTGTGGTCTCCACAGGGTATTCAGACATCCTTTCGTCTTGGGAGATGCAAGACGAGCCTGCATTCAAGTCACTGCAGGAATATCCGGCCTTATTTCGAGTCAGGGCATCACAGTGTCCATTCCACTTGAGGCCGCAAACTCAGGGTCCCTCTCACATACCTAGAGCTGAGAGAAGCCTCCTCTTGAGGTGCTTGTGGTAAGGTGGTATTCCTCTGGAGTCGAAGCCAGGGACTAACCTCTCATCTCGAGTTGATTTTTGGTCCACGGAGCGCTTTTGTGTTGTTACAGTGACCTCAGGTTCCGTCTAGCCTTGAAACAGTGTTCTTGGTGTTTCTCTGGAGTGCCATCAAGGAAATCAAGGCTCCTTTCATGTGTGATGTGCCACACGATAATGCTCTGTACGCAGTGTAGGGGATCAGGCCTCATCTCGCGGCGATGAGGTAGTCTCATGGTTTTTCTCGAGTTGCTGCGGGAACCAGGGGTATATTCTCGAGTTACGACGGGGATGGCCCTTCCACACACGTGTTTGTTCAGCGATGTCAGGACTTCTGCCTAGTTGCGAGGGACAACTCGGGATTCTCCTCGAGGCTTGGCAGGGAAATTGGGATGCCTCTCCAGCTGAGGCGGGACACCAAGTGTCCCTTTCCACGTGCCACAGGAATCCTGGGGCTCCTATCAAGTTTCATGAGGAGTCAGGCATCGTTTCCTTTGGCGGCACTGATCTCCGCGTCCCTCTGGAGTTTTCAAAGGATGTGAGGCCTCCGGTCGCGATGAGGTGGGGAACTAGGTCTTTCTCTGTGGTCTCCACAGGGGATTCAGACATCCTTTCATCTTGGGAGATGAAAGACGAGCCTGCATTCAAGTCACTGCAGGGATATCCGGCCTTATTTCGAGTCAGGGCATCGCGGTGTCCATTCCACTTGAGGCCGAAAATTCAGGGTCCCTCTCACATACCTAGAGCTGAGAGAAGCCTTCTCTTGAGGTGCTTGTGGTAAGGTGGTATTCCTCTGGAGTTGAAGCAAGGAACTAACCTCTCATCTCGAGTTGATTTGTGGTCCACGAAGCTCTTTCGTGTTGCTACAGTGACCTCAGGATCCCTCTAGCCTTGAAACAGTGTTCTTGGGGTTTCTCTGGAGTGCCATCAAGGAAATCAAGGTTCCTTTCATGTGTGATGTGCAACACGGAATTGCTCTGCATGCAGTGCAGGGGAATCGGGCCTCATCTCGTGGCGAGGGGGAAGTCTCATGGTTTTTCTCGAGTTGCGGCGGAAACCTGGGGTATATTCTCGATTTACGACGGGGATGGCCCTTCCACACACGTGTTTCTTCAGCGACGGCAGGACTCCTGCCTAGTTGCGAGGGACAACTCGGGATTCTCCTCGAGGCTTGGCAGGGCAATTGGGACGCCTCTCCAGCTGAGGCGGGAGACCAAGAGTCCCTTTCCACGTGCCACAGGAATCCTGGGGCTCCTATCAAGTTTCACGAGGAGTCAGGCATCGTTTCCTTTGGAGGCACTGATATCCACGTAGCTCTGGAGTTTTCAAAGGATGTGAGGCCTCCGCTGGCGATGAGATGCGGAACTAGGTCTTTCTCTGTGGTCACCACAGGTGATTCAGACATCATTTCGTCTTGGGAGATGCAAGACGAGCCTGCATTTATGTCAATGCAGGGTTATCCGGCCTTATTTCGAGTCAGGGCATTGCGGTGTCCATTCCACTGGAGGCTGCAATCTAAGGATCCCTCTCACATACCTAAAGCTGCGAGAAGCCTCCTCTTGAGGTGCTTGTGGTAAGGTGGTATTCCTCTGGAGTCGAAGTTAGGGACTAACCTCTCATCTCGAGATGATTTTTGGTCCACAGAGTTCTTTCTTGTTGCTACAGTGACCTCAGGATCCCTCTAGCCTTGAAACAGTGTTCTTGGGGTTTCTCTGGAGTGCCATCAAGGAAATCAAGGCTCCTTTCATGTGTGATGTGCAACACGGAATTTCTCTGCACGCAGTGTAGGGGAATCGGGCCTCATCTCGCGGCGAGGGGGAAGTTTCATGGTTTATCTCGAGTTGCGGCGGGAACCTGGGCTATATTATCGAGTTACGATGTTAATGGCCCATCCACCCACGTGTTTGTTCAGCGATGTCAGGACTCCTGCCTAGTTGCGCCGGAAAACACGGGATTCTCCTCGAGGTTGGCAGGGCAATTGGGACGCCTCTCCAGCTGAGGCGGGAGACCAAGGGTCCCTTTCCACGTGCCACAGGAATCCTGGGATTCCTATCAAGTTTCATGACGAGTCAGGCATCGTCTCCTTTGCAGGCACTGATCTCCGCGTACCTCTGAAGTTTTCAAAGGATGTGAGGCCTCCGGTCGCGATGAGGTGGGGAACTAGGTCTTTCTCTGTGGTCTCCACAGGGTACTCAGACATCCTTTCGTCTTGGGAGATGCAAGACGAGTCTGCATTCAAGTCACTGCCGGAATATCCGGCCTTATTTCGAGTCAGGGCATCACAGTGTCCATTCCACTTGAGGCCGCAAACTCAGGGTCCCTCTCACATACCTAGAGCTGAGAGAAACCTCCTCTTGAGGTGCTTGTCGTAAGGTGGTATTCCTCTGGAGTCGAAGCCAGGGACTAACCTCTCATCTCGAGTTGATTTTTGGTCCACGGAGCTCTTTTGTGTTGCTACAGTGACCTCAGGTTCCCTTTAGCCTTGAAACAGTGTTCCTGGGGTTTCTCTGGAGTGCCATCAAGGAAATCAAGGCTCCTTTCATGTGTGATGTGCCACTCGATATTGCTCTGTAAGCAGTGTAGGGGATCAGGCATCATCTCGTGGCGAGGGGGAAGTCTCATGGTTTTTCTCGAGTTGCGGCGGGAACCAGGGGTATATTCTCGAGTTACGACGGGGATGGCCCTTCCACACACGTGTTTGTTCAGCGATGTAAGGACTTCTGCCTAGTTGCGAGGGACTACTCGGGATTCTCCTCGAGGCTTGGCAGGGAAATTGGGACGCCTCTCCAGCTGAGGCGGGAGACCAAGGGTCCCTTTCCACGTGCCACAGGAATCCTGGGACTCCTTTCAAGTTTCATGAGTAGTCAGGCATCGTCTCCTTTGGAGGCACTGAACTCCGCGTACCTCTGGAGTTTTCAAAGGATGTGAGGCCTCCGGTCGCGATGAGAAGGGGAACTAGGTCTTTCTCTGTGGTCTCCACAGGGGATTCAGACATCCTTTCATCTTGGGAGATGCAAGACGAGCCTGCATTCAAATCACTGCAGGGATATCCGGCCTTATTTCGAGTCAGGGCATCGCGGTGTCCATTCCACTTGAGGCCGCAAATTCAGGGTCCTTCTCACATACCTAGAGCTGAGAGAAGCCTCCTCTTGAGGTGCTTGTGGTAAGGTGGTATTCCTCTGGAGTTGAAGCCAGGAACTAACCTCTCATCTCGAGTTGATTTGTGGTTCACGGAGCTCTTTCGTGTTGCTACAGTGACCTCAGGATCCCTCTAGCCTTGAAACAGTGTTCTTGGGGTTTCTCTGGAGTGCCATCAAGGAAATCAAGCCTCTTTTCATGTGTGATGTGCAACACGGAATTGCTCTGCACGCAGTACAGGGGAATCGGGCCTCATCTCGCGGCGAGGTGGAAGTCTCATGGTTTTTCTCGAGTTGCGGCGGGAAACTGGGGTATATTCTCGAGTTACGACGGGGATGGCCCTTCCACACACGTGTTTGTTCAGCGACGTCAGGACTCCTGCCTAGTTGCGAGGGACAACTCGGGATTCTCCTAGAGGCTTGGCAGGGCAATTGGAACGCCTCTCCAGCTGAGGCGGAAGACCAAGTGTCCCTTTCCACGGGCCACAGGAATCCTGGGACTTCTATCAAGTTTCACGAGGAGTCAGGCATCGTCTCCTTTGGAGGCACTGATCTCCGCGTACCTCTGGAGTTTTCAAAGGATGTGAGGCCTTCGGTCGCGGTGAGGTGGGGAACTAGGTCTTTCTCTCTGGTCTGCACAGGGGACTCAGACATCCTTTCGTCTTGGGAGATGCAAGACGAGCCTGCATTCAAGTCACTGCAGGGATATCCGGCCTTATTTCGCGTCAGGGCATCGCAGTGTCCATTCCACTTGAGGCCGAAAAATCAGGGTCCCTCTCACATACCTAGAGCTGAGAGAAGCCTCCTCTTGAGGTGCTTGTGGTAAGGTGGTATTCCTCTGGAGTCGAAGCCAGGGACTAACCTTTCATCTCGAGTTGACTTTTGGTCCACGGAGCTCTTTCGTGTTGCTACAGTGACCTCAGGTTCCCTCTAGCCTTGAAACAGTGTTCTTGGGGTTTCTCTGGAGTGCCATCAAGGAAATCAAGGCTCCTTTCATGTGTGATTTGCAATACGGAATTGCTCTGCACGCAGTGCAGGATATCGGGCCTCATTTTGCGGCGAGGGGGAAGTCTCATGGTTTTTCTCGAGTTGCGGTGGGAACCTGGGGTATATTCTCGAGTTATGACGGGGATGGCCCTTCCACCCACGTGTTTGTTCAGCCACGTCAGGACTCCTGCCTAGTTGCGAGGGAAAACTCGGGATTCTCCTCGAGGCTAGGCAGGGCAATTGGAACGCCTCTCCATCTGTGGCGGTAGACCAAGTGTCCCTTTCCACGTGCCACAGGAATCCTCGGAATCCTATCTAGTTTCACGAGGAGTCAGGCATCGTCTCCTTTGGAGGCACTGATCTACGTGTAACTCTGGAGTTTTCAAAGTATGTGAGGCCTCCGGTCGCGATGAGGTGGGGAACTAGGTCTTTCTCTGTGGTCTCCACAGGTGATTCAGACATCCTTTCATCTTGGGAGATGCAAGACGAGCCTGCATTCAAGTCACTGCAGGGATATCCGGCCTTATTTCGAGCCAGGGCATTGCGGTGTCCATTCCACTTGAGGCCGCAAACTCAGGTTCCCTCTCACATACCTAGAGCTGAGTGAAGCCTCCTCTTGAGGTGCTTGTGGTAAGGTGGTATTCCTGTGGAGTCGAAGCCAGGGACTAACCTCTCATCTCGAGTTGATTTCTGGTCCACGGAGCTCTTTCATGTGGCTACAGTGACCTCAGGATCCCTCTAGCCTTGAAACAGTGTTCTTGGGGTTTCTCTGGAGTGCCATCAAGGAAATCAAGTCTCTTTTCATGTGTGATGTGCAACACGGAATTGCTCTGGACGCAGTACAGGGGAATCGGGCCTCATCTCGCGGCGAGGGGGAAGTCTCATGGTTTTTCTCGAGTTGCGGCGGTAACCTGGGGTATACTCTCGAGTACGATGGGGATGGCCCTTCCACACACGTGTTTGTTCAGCGAAGTCAGGACTCCTGCCTAGTTGCGAGGGACAACTCGGGATTCTCCTCGAGGCTTGGCAGGGCAATTGGGACGCCTCTCCAGCTGAGGCGGAAGACCAAGTGTCCCTTTCCACGGGCCACAGGAATCCTGGGACTTCTATCAAGTTTCACGAGGAGTCAGGCATCGTCTCCTTTGGAGGCACTGATCTCCGCGTACCTCTGGAGTTTTCAAAGGATGTGAGGCCTCCGGTCGCGATGAGGTGGGGTACTAGGTCTTTCTCTGTGGTCTGCACAGGGGATTCAGACATCCTTTCGTCTTGGGAGATGCAAGACGAGCCTGCATTCAAGTCACTGCAGGGATATCCGGCCTTATTTCGCGTCAGGGCATCGCACTGTCCATTACACTTGAGGCCGCAAAATCAGGGTCCCTCTCACATACCTAGAGCTGAGAGAAGCCTCCTCTTGAGGTGCTTGTGGTAAGGTGGTATTCCTCTGGAGTCGAAGCCAGGAACTAACCTCTCATCTCGAGTTGATATTTGGTCCACGGAGCTCTTTCGTGTTGCTACAGTGACCTCAGGATCCCTCTAGCCTTGAAACAGTGTTCTTGGGGTTTCTCTGGAGTGCCATCAAGGAAATCAAGGCTCCTTTCATGTGTGATGTGACACACGATATTGCTCTGTACGCAGTGTAGGGGATCAGGAATCATCTCGCGGCGAGGGGGAAGTCTCATGGTTTTTCTCGAGTTGCGGCGGGAACCAGGGGTATATTCTCGAGTTACGACGGGGATGGCCCTTCCACACACGTGTTTGTTCAGCGATGCCAGGACTTCTGCCTAGTTGTGAGGGACAACTCGGAATTCTCCTCGAGGCTTGGCAGGGCAATTGGGACGCCTCTCCAGCTGAGGCGGGAGACCAAGTGTCCCTTTCCATGTGCCACAGGAATCCTGGGACTCCTTCCAAGTTTCCCGAGGAGTCAGCATCCTCTCCTTTGGAGGCACTGATCTCCGCGTACCTCTGGAGTTTTCAAAGGATGTGAGGCCTCCGGTCGCGATGAGGTGGGGAACTAGGTCTTTCTCTGTGGTCTCCACAGAGGATTCAGACATCCTTTCTTCTTGGGAGATGCAAGACGAGCCTGCATTCAAGTCACTGCAGGGATATCCGGCCTTATTTAGAGTCAGGGCATCGCGGTGTCCATTCCACTTGAGGCCGCAAACTCAGGGTCCCTCTCACATACTTAGGGCTGAGAGAAGCCTCCTGTTGAGGTGATTGTGGAAAGGTGGTAGTCCTCTGGAGTCGAAGCCAGGGACTAACCTCTCATCTCGAGTTGATTCTTGGTCCACGGAGCTCTTTCGTGTTGCTACAGTGACCTCAGGATCCCTCTAGCCTTGAAACAGTGTTCTTGGGTTTTCTCTGGAGTGCCGTCAAGGAAATCAAGGCTCCTTTCATGTGTGATGTGCAAGACGGAATTGCTCTGCATGCAGTGCAGGGGAATCGGGCCTCATCTCGCGGCGAGGGGGAAGTCTCATGGTTTTTCTCGAGTTGCGGCGGGAACCTGGGGTAAATTCTCGAGTTACGACGGGGATGGCCCTTCCACCCACGTGTTTTTTCAGCGACGTCACGACTCCTGCCTAGTTGCACCGGAAAACACGGGATTCTCCTCGAGGCTTGGCAGGGCAATTGGGACGCCTCTCCAGCTGAGGCGGGAGACCAAGGGTCCCTTTCCACGTGCCACAGGAATCCTGGGACTCCTATCAAGTTTCATGAGGAGTCAGGCATCGTCTCCTTTGCAGGCACTGATCTCCGCGTACCTCTGAAGTTTTCAAAGGATGTGAGGCCTCCGGTCGCGATGAGGTGGGGAACTAGGTCTTTCTCTGTGGTCTCCACAGGGTACTCAGACATCCTTTCGTCTTGGGAGATGCAAGACGAGCCTGCATTCAAGTCACTGCCGGAATATCCGGCCTTATTTCGAGTCAGGGCATCACAGTGTCCATTCCACTTGAGGCCGCAAACTCAGGGTACCTCTCACATACCTAGAGCTGAGAGAAACCTCCTCTTGAGGTGCTTGTCGTAAGGTGGTATTCCTCTGGAGTCGAAGCCAGGGACTAACCTCTCATCTCGAGTGATTTTTGGTCCACGGAGCTCTTTTGTGTCGCTACAGTGACTTCAGGTTCCCTCTAGCCTTGAAACAGTGTTCCTGGGGTTTCTCTGGAGTGCCATCAAGGAAATCAAGGCTCCTTTCATGTGTGATGTGCCACACGATATTGCTCTGTACGCAGTGTAGGGGATCAGGCATCATCTCGTGGCGAGGGGGAAGTCTCATGGTTTTTCTCGAGTTGCGGCGGGAACCAGGGGTATATTCTCGAGTTACGACGTGGATGGCCCTTCCACACACGTGTTTGTTCAGCGATGTAAGGACTTCTGCCTAGTTGCAAGGGACTACTCGGGATTCTCCTCGAGGCTTGGCAGGGAAATTGGGATGCCTCTCCAGCTGAGGCGGGAGACCAAGGGTCCCTTTCCACGTGCCACAGGAATCCTGGGGCTTCTATCAAGTTTCATGAGGAGTCAGGTATCGTTTCCTTTGGAGGCACTGATCTCCGCGTACCTCTGGAGTTTTCAAAGGATGTGAGGCCTCCGGTCGCGATGAGATGGGGAACTAGGTCTTTCTCTGTGGTCTCCACAGGGGATTCAGACATCCTTACATCTTGGGAGATGCAAGACGAGCCTGCATTCAAGTCACTGCAGGGATATCCGGCCTTATTTCGAGTCAGGGCATCGCGGTGTCCATTCCACTTGAGGCCGCAAATTCAGGGTCCTTCTCACATACCTAGAGCTGAGAGAAGCCTCCTCTTGAGGTGCTTGTGGTAAGGTGGTATTCCTCTGGAATTGAAGCCAGGAACTAACCTCTCATCTCGAGTTGATTTGTGGTTCACGGAGCTCTTTTGTGTTGCTACAGTGACCTCAGGATCCCTCTAGCCTTGAAACAGTGTTCTTGGGGTTTCTCTGAAGTGCCATGAAGGAAATCAAGGCTCCTTTCATGTGTGATGTGCAACACGGAATTTCTCTGCCCGCAGTGTAGGGGAATCGGGCCTCATCTCGCGGCGAGGGGGAAGTTTCATGGTTTATCTCGAGTTGCGGCGGGAACCTGGGCTATATTATGGAGTTACGATGGGAATGTCCCATCCACCCACGTGTTTGATCAGCCACGTCAGGACTCCTTCCTAGTTGCGAGGGACAACTCGGGATTCTCCTAGAGGCTTGGCAGGGGAATTGGGACGCCTCTCCAGCTGAGGCGGGAGACCAAGGGTCCCTTTCCACGTGCCACAGGAATCCTGGGACTCCTATCAAGTTTCCCGAGGAGTCAGGCATCGTCTCCTTTGGAGGCACTGATCTCCGCGTACCTCTGGAGTTTTCAAAGGATGTGAGGCCTCCGGTCGCGATGAGGTGGGGAACTAGGTCTTTCTTTGTGGTCTCCACAGAGGATTCAGACATCCTTTCGTCTTGGGAGATGCAAGACGAGCCTGCATTCAAGTCACTGCAGGGATATCCGGCCTTATTTAGAGTCAGGGCATCGCGGTGTCCATTCCACTTGAGGCCGCAAACTCAGGGTCCCTCTCACATACTTAGGGCTGAGAGAAGCCTCCTGTTGAGGTGATTGTGGTAAGGTGGTAGTCCTCTGGAGTCGAAGCCAGGGACTAACCTCTCATCTCGAGTTGATTCTTGGTCCACGGAGCTCTTTCTTGTTGCTACAGTGACCTAGGGTCCCTCTAGCCTTGAAACAGTGTTCTTGGGGTTTCTCTGGAGTGCCATCAAGGAAATCAAGGCTCCTTTCATGTGTGATGTGCAAGACAGAATTGCTCTGCATGCAGTGCAGGGGAATCGGGCCTCATCTCGCGGCGAGGTGGAAGTCTCATTTTTTTTCTCGAGTTGCGGCGGGAACCTGGGGTAAATTCTCGAGTTACGACGGGCATGTCCCTTCCACCCACGTGTTTGTTCAGCGACGTCAGGACTCCTGCCTAGTTGCGAGGGAAAACTCGGGATTCTCCTCGAGGCTTGGCAGGGCAATTGGGACGCCTCTCCAGCTGAGGCGGGAGACCAAGGGTCCCTTTCCACGGGCCACAGGAATCCTGGGACTCCTATCAAGTTTCATGAGGAGTCAGGCATCGTCTCCTTTGGAGGCACTGATCTCCGCGGACCTCTGAAGTTTTCAAAGGATGTGAGGCCTCCGGTCGCGATGAGGTGGGGAACTAGGTCTTTCTCTGTGGTCTCCACAGGGTATTCAGACATCCTTTCGTCTTGGGAGATGCAAGACGAGTCTGCATTCAAGTCACTGCAGGAATATCCGGCCTTATTTCGAGTCAGGGCATCACAGTGTCCATTCCACTTGAGGCCGCAAACTCAGGGTCCCTCTCACATACCTAGAGCTGAGAGAAGCCTCCTCTTGAGGTGCTTGTGGTAAGGTGGTATTCCTCTGGAGTCGAAGCCAGGGACTAACCTCTCATCTCGAGTTGATTTTCGGTCCACGGAGCTCTTTCGTGTTGCTACAGTGACCTCAGGTTCCCTCTAGCCTTGAAACAGTGTTCTTGGGGTTTCTCTGGAGTGCCATCAAGGAAATCAAGGCTCCTTTCATGTGTGATGTGCAACACGGAATTACTCTGCACGCAGTGCAGGATATCGGGCCTCATTTTGCGGCAAGGGGGAAGTCTCATGGTTTTTCTCGAGTTGCGGCGGGAACCTGGGGTATATTCTCGAGTTGTGACGGGGACGGCCCTTCCACCCACGTGTTTGTTCAGCGATGTCAGGACTTCTGCCTAGTTGCGAGGGACAACTCGGGATTCTCCTCGAGGCTTGGCAGGGCAATTGGGACGCCTCTCCAGCTGAGGCGGAAGACCAAGTGTCCCTTTCCACGGGCCACAGGAATCCTGGGACTTCTATCAAGTTCCACGAGGAGTCAGGCATCGTCTCCTTTGGAGGCACTGATCTCCGCGTACCTCTGGAGTTTTCAAAGGATGTGAGGCCTCCGGTCGCGATGAGGTGGGGTACTAGGTCTTTCTCTGTGGTCTGCACAGGGGATTCAGACATCCTTTCGTCTTGGGAGATGCAAGACGAGCCTGCATTCAAGTCACTGCAGGGATATCCGGCCTTATTTCGCGTCAGGGCATCGCACTGTCCATTACACTTGAGGCCGCAAAATCAGGGTCCCTCTCACATACCTAGAGCTGAGAGAAGCCTCCTCTTGAGGTGCTTGTGGTAAGGTGGTATTCCTCTGGAGTCGAAGCCAGGAACTAACCTCTCATCTCGAGTTGATATTTGGTCCACGGAGCTCTTTCGTGTTGCTACAGTGACCTCAGGATCCCTCTAGCCTTGAAACAGTGTTCTTGGGGTTTCTCTGGAGTGCCATCAAGGAAATCAAGGCTCCTTTCATGTGTGATGTGACACACGATATTGCTCTGTACGCAGTGTAGGGGATCAGGAATCATCTCGCGGCGAGGGGGAAGTCTCATGGTTTTTTTCGAGTTGCGGCGGGAACCAGGGGTATATTCTCGAGTTACGACGGGGATGGCCCTTCCACACACGTGTTTGTTCAGCGATGCCAGGACTTCTGCCTAGTTGCGAGGGACAACTCGGAATTCTCCTCGAGGCTTGGCAGGGCAATTGGGACGCCTCTCCAGCTGAGGCGGGAGACCAAGTGTCCCTTTCCATGTGCCACAGGAATCCTGGGACTCCTTCCAAGTTTCCCGAGGAGTCAGCATCCTCTCCTTTGGAGGCACTGATCTCCGCGTACCTCTGGAGTTTTCAAAGGATGTGAGGCCTCCGGTCGCGATGAGGTGGGGAACTAGGTCTTTCTCTGTGGTCTCCACAGAGGATTCAGACATCCTTTCTTCTTGGGAGATGCAAGACGAGCCTGCATTCAAGTCACTGCAGGGATATCCGGCCTTATTTAGAGTCAGGGCATCGCGGTGTCCATTCCACTTGAGGCCGCAAACTCAGGGTCCCTCTCACATACTTAGGGCTGAGAGAAGCCTCCTGTTGAGGTGATTGTGGAAAGGTGGTAGTCCTCTGGAGTCGAAGCCAGGGACTAACCTCTCATCTCGAGTTGATTCTTGGTCCACGGAGCTCTTTCGTGTTGCTACAGTGACCTCAGGATCCCTCTAGCCTTGAAACAGTGTTCTTGGGTTTTCTCTGGAGTGCCGTCAAGGAAATCAAGGCTCCTTTCATGTGTGATGTGCAAGACGGAATTGCTCTGCATGCAGTGCAGGGGAATCGGGCCTCATCTCGCGGCGAGGGGGAAGTCTCATGGTTTTTCTCGAGTTGCGGCGGGAACCTGGGGTAAATTCTCGAGTTACGACGGGGATGGCCCTTCCACCCACGTGTTTTTTCAGCGACGTCACGACTCCTGCCTAGTTGCACCGGAAAACACGGGATTCTCCTCGAGGCTTGGCAGGGCAATTGGGACGCCTCTCCAGCTGAGGCGGGAGACCAAGGGTCCCTTTCCACGTGCCACAGGAATCCTGGGACTCCTATCAAGTTTCATGAGGAGTCAGGCATCGTCTCCTTTGCAGGCACTGATCTCCGCGTACCTCTGAAGTTTTCAAAGGATGTGAGGCCTCCGGTCGCGATGAGGTGGGGAACTAGGTCTTTCTCTGTGGTCTCCACAGGGTACTCAGACATCCTTTCGTCTTGGGAGATGCAAGACGAGCCTGCATTCAAGTCACTGCCGGAATATCCGGCCTTATTTCGAGTCAGGGCATCACAGTGTCCATTCCACTTGAGGCCGCAAACTCAGGGTACCTCTCACATACCTAGAGCTGAGAGAAACCTCCTCTTGAGGTGCTTGTCGTAAGGTGGTATTCCTCTGGAGTCGAAGCCAGGGACTAACCTCTCATCTCGAGTGATTTTTGGTCCACGGAGCTCTTTTGTGTCGCTACAGTGACTTCAGGTTCCCTCTAGCCTTGAAACAGTGTTCCTGGGGTTTCTCTGGAGTGCCATCAAGGAAATCAAGGCTCCTTTCATGTGTGATGTGCCACACGATATTGCTCTGTACGCAGTGTAGGGGATCAGGCATCATCTCGTGGCGAGGGGGAAGTCTCATGGTTTTTCTCGAGTTGCGGCGGGAACCAGGGGTATATTCTCGAGTTACGACGTGGATGGCCCTTCCACACACGTGTTTGTTCAGCGATGTAAGGACTTCTGCCTAGTTGCAAGGGACTACTCGGGATTCTCCTCGAGGCTTGGCAGGGAAATTGGGATGCCTCTCCAGCTGAGGCGGGAGACCAAGGGTCCCTTTCCACGTGCCACAGGAATCCTGGGGCTTCTATCAAGTTTCATGAGGAGTCAGGTATCGTTTCCTTTGGAGGCACTGATCTCCGCGTACCTCTGGAGTTTTCAAAGGATGTGAGGCCTCCGGTCGCGATGAGATGGGGAACTAGGTCTTTCTCTGTGGTCTCCACAGGGGATTCAGACATCCTTACATCTTGGGAGATGCAAGACGAGCCTGCATTCAAGTCACTGCAGGGATATCCGGCCTTATTTCGAGTCAGGGCATCGCGGTGTCCATTCCACTTGAGGCCGCAAATTCAGGGTCCTTCTCACATACCTAGAGCTGAGAGAAGCCTCCTCTTGAGGTGCTTGTGGTAAGGTGGTATTCCTCTGGAATTGAAGCCAGGAACTAACCTCTCATCTCGAGTTGATTTGTGGTTCACGGAGCTCTTTTGTGTTGCTACAGTGACCTCAGGATCCCTCTAGCCTTGAAACAGTGTTCTTGGGGTTTCTCTGAAGTGCCATGAAGGAAATCAAGGCTCCTTTCATGTGTGATTGCAACACGGAATTTCTCTGCCCGCAGTGTAGGGGAATCGGGCCTCATCTCGCGGCGAGGGGGAAGTTTCATGGTTTATCTCGAGTTGCGGCGGGAACCTGGGCTATATTATGGAGTTACGATGGGAATGTCCCATCCACCCACGTGTTTGATCAGCCACGTCAGGACTCCTTCCTAGTTGCGAGGGACAACTCGGGATTCTCCTAGAGGCTTGGCAGGGGAATTGGGACGCCTCTCCAGCTGAGGCGGGAGACCAAGTGTCCCTTTCCACGTGCCACAGGAATCCTGGGACTCCTATCAAGTTTCCCGAGGAGTCAGGCATCGTCTCCTTTGGAGGCACTGATCTCCGCGTACCTCTGGAGTTTTCAAAGGATGTGAGGCCTCCGGTCGCGATGAGGTGGGGAACTAGGTCTTTCTTTGTGGTCTCCACAGAGGATTCAGACATCCTTTCGTCTTGGGAGATGCAAGACGAGCCTGCATTCAAGTCACTGCAGGGATATCCGGCCTTATTTAGAGTCAGGGCATCGCGGTGTCCATTCCACTTGAGGCCGCAAACTCAGGGTCCCTCTCACATACTTAGGGCTGAGAGAAGCCTCCTGTTGAGGTGATTGTGGTAAGGTGGTAGTCCTCTGGAGTCGAAGCCAGGGACTAACCTCTCATCTCGAGTTGATTCTTGGTCCACGGAGCTCTTTCTTGTTGCTACAGTGACCTAGGGTCCCTCTAGCCTTGAAACAGTGTTCTTGGGGTTTCTCTGGAGTGCCATCAAGGAAATCAAGGCTCCTTTCATGTGTGATGTGCAAGACAGAATTGCTCTGCATGCAGTGCAGGGGAATCGGGCCTCATCTCGCGGCGAGGTGGAAGTCTCATTTTTTTTCTCGAGTTGCGGCGGGAACCTGGGGTAAATTCTCGAGTTACGACGGGCATGTCCCTTCCACCCACGTGTTTGTTCAGCGACGTCAGGACTCCTGCCTAGTTGCGAGGGAAAACTCGGGATTCTCCTCGAGGCTTGGCAGGGCAATTGGGACGCCTCTCCAGCTGAGGCGGGAGACCAAGGGTCCCTTTCCACGGGCCACAGGAATCCTGGGACTCCTATCAAGTTTCATGAGGAGTCAGGCATCGTCTCCTTTGGAGGCACTGATCTCCGCGGACCTCTGAAGTTTTCAAAGGATGTGAGGCCTCCGGTCGCGATGAGGTGGGGAACTAGGTCTTTCTCTGTGGTCTCCACAGGGTATTCAGACATCCTTTCGTCTTGGGAGATGCAAGACGAGTCTGCATTCAAGTCACTGCAGGAATATCCGGCCTTATTTCGAGTCAGGGCATCACAGTGTCCATTCCACTTGAGGCCGCAAACTCAGGGTCCCTCTCACATACCTAGAGCTGAGAGAAGCCTCCTCTTGAGGTGCTTGTGGTAAGGTGGTATTCCTCTGGAGTCGAAGCCAGGGACTAACCTCTCATCTCGAGTTGATTTTCGGTCCACGGAGCTCTTTCGTGTTGCTACAGTGACCTCAGGTTCCCTCTAGCCTTGAAACAGTGTTCTTGGGGTTTCTCTGGAGTGCCATCAAGGAAATCAAGGCTCCTTTCATGTGTGATGTGCAACACGGAATTACTCTGCACGCAGTGCAGGATATCGGGCCTCATTTTGCGGCAAGGGGGAAGTCTCATGGTTTTTCTCGAGTTGCGGCGGGAACCTGGGGTATATTCTCGAGTTGTGACGGGGATGGCCCTTCCACCCACGTGTTTGTTCAGCGATGTCAGGACTTCTGCCTAGTTGCGAGGGACAACTCGGGATTCTCCTCGAGGCTTGGCAGGGCAATTGGGACGCCTCTCCAGCTGAGGCGGAAGACCAAGTGTCCCTTTCCACGGGCCACAGGAATCCTGGGACTTCTATCAAGTTTCACGAGGAGTCAGGCATCGTCTCCTTTGGAGGCACTGATCTCCGCGTACCTCTGGAGTTTTCAAAGGATGTGAGGCCTCCGGTCGCGATGAGGTGGGGTACTAGGTCTTTCTCTGTGGTCTGCACAGGGGATTCAGACATCCTTTCGTCTTGGGAGATGCAAGACGAGCCTGCATTCAAGTCACTGCAGGGATATCCGGCCTTATTTCGCGTCAGGGCATCGCACTGTCCATTACACTTGAGGCCGCAAAATCAGGGTCCCTCTCACATACCTAGAGCTGAGAGAAGCCTCCTCTTGAGGTGCTTGTGGTAAGGTGGTATTCCTCTGGAGTCGAAGCCAGGAACTAACCTCTCATCTCGAGTTGATATTTGGTCCACGGAGCTCTTTCGTGTTGCTACAGTGACCTCAGGATCCCTCTAGCCTTGAAACAGTGTTCTTGGGGTTTCTCTGGAGTGCCATCAAGGAAATCAAGGCTCCTTTCATGTGTGATGTGACACACGATATTGCTCTGTACGCAGTGTAGGGGATCAGGAATCATCTCGCGGCGAGGGGGAAGTCTCATGGTTTTTTTCGAGTTGCGGCGGGAACCAGGGGTATATTCTCGAGTTACGACGGGGATGGCCCTTCCACACACGTGTTTGTTCAGCGATGCCAGGACTTCTGCCTAGTTGCGAGGGACAACTCGGAATTCTCCTCGAGGCTTGGCAGGGCAATTGGGACGCCTCTCCAGCTGAGGCGGGAGACCAAGTGTCCCTTTCCATGTGCCACAGGAATCCTGGGACTCCTTCCAAGTTTCCCGAGGAGTCAGCATCCTCTCCTTTGGAGGCACTGATCTCCGCGTACCTCTGGAGTTTTCAAAGGATGTGAGGCCTCCGGTCGCGATGAGGTGGGGAACTAGGTCTTTCTCTGTGGTCTCCACAGAGGATTCAGACATCCTTTCTTCTTGGGAGATGCAAGACGAGCCTGCATTCAAGTCACTGCAGGGATATCCGGCCTTATTTAGAGTCAGGGCATCGCGGTGTCCATTCCACTTGAGGCCGCAAACTCAGGGTCCCTCTCACATACTTAGGGCTGAGAGAAGCCTCCTGTTGAGGTGATTGTGGAAAGGTGGTAGTCCTCTGGAGTCGAAGCCAGGGACTAACCTCTCATCTCGAGTTGATTCTTGGTCCACGGAGCTCTTTCGTGTTGCTACAGTGACCTCAGGATCCCTCTAGCCTTGAAACAGTGTTCTTGGGTTTTCTCTGGAGTGCCGTCAAGGAAATCAAGGCTCCTTTCATGTGTGATGTGCAAGACGGAATTGCTCTGCATGCAGTGCAGGGGAATCGGGCCTCATCTCGCGGCGAGGGGGAAGTCTCATGGTTTTTCTCGAGTTGCGGCGGGAACCTGGGGTAAATTCTCGAGTTACGACGGGGATGGCCCTTCCACCCACGTGTTTTTTCAGCGACGTCACGACTCCTGCCTAGTTGCACCGGAAAACACGGGATTCTCCTCGAGGCTTGGCAGGGCAATTGGGACGCCTCTCCAGCTGAGGCGGGAGACCAAGGGTCCCTTTCCACGTGCCACAGGAATCCTGGGACTCCTATCAAGTTTCATGAGGAGTCAGGCATCGTCTCCTTTGCAGGCACTGATCTCCGCGTACCTCTGAAGTTTTCAAAGGATGTGAGGCCTCCGGTCGCGATGAGGTGGGGAACTAGGTCTTTCTCTGTGGTCTCCACAGGGTACTCAGACATCCTTTCGTCTTGGGAGATGCAAGACGAGCCTGCATTCAAGTCACTGCCGGAATATCCGGCCTTATTTCGAGTCAGGGCATCACAGTGTCCATTCCACTTGAGGCCGCAAACTCAGGGTACCTCTCACATACCTAGAGCTGAGAGAAACCTCCTCTTGAGGTGCTTGTCGTAAGGTGGTATTCCTCTGGAGTCGAAGCCAGGGACTAACCTCTCATCTCGAGTGATTTTTGGTCCACGGAGCTCTTTTGTGTCGCTACAGTGACTTCAGGTTCCCTCTAGCCTTGAAACAGTGTTCCTGGGGTTTCTCTGGAGTGCCATCAAGGAAATCAAGGCTCCTTTCATGTGTGATGTGCCACACGATATTGCTCTGTACGCAGTGTAGGGGATCAGGCATCATCTCGTGGCGAGGGGGAAGTCTCATGGTTTTTCTCGAGTTGCGGCGGGAACCAGGGGTATATTCTCGAGTTACGACGTGGATGGCCCTTCCACACACGTGTTTGTTCAGCGATGTAAGGACTTCTGCCTAGTTGCAAGGGACTACTCGGGATTCTCCTCGAGGCTTGGCAGGGAAATTGGGATGCCTCTCCAGCTGAGGCGGGAGACCAAGGGTCCCTTTCCACGTGCCACAGGAATCCTGGGGCTTCTATCAAGTTTCATGAGGAGTCAGGTATCGTTTCCTTTGGAGGCACTGATCTCCGCGTACCTCTGGAGTTTTCAAAGGATGTGAGGCCTCCGGTCGCGATGAGATGGGGAACTAGGTCTTTCTCTGTGGTCTCCACAGGGGATTCAGACATCCTTACATCTTGGGAGATGCAAGACGAGCCTGCATTCAAGTCACTGCAGGGATATCCGGCCTTATTTCGAGTCAGGGCATCGCGGTGTCCATTCCACTTGAGGCCGCAAATTCAGGGTCCTTCTCACATACCTAGAGCTGAGAGAAGCCTCCTCTTGAGGTGCTTGTGGTAAGGTGGTATTCCTCTGGAATTGAAGCCAGGAACTAACCTCTCATCTCGAGTTGATTTGTGGTTCACGGAGCTCTTTTGTGTTGCTACAGTGACCTCAGGATCCCTCTAGCCTTGAAACAGTGTTCTTGGGGTTTCTCTGAAGTGCCATGAAGGAAATCAAGGCTCCTTTCATGTGTGATGTGCAACACGGAATTTCTCTGCCCGCAGTGTAGGGGAATCGGGCCTCATCTCGCGGCGAGGGGGAAGTTTCATGGTTTATCTCGAGTTGCGGCGGGAACCTGGGCTATATTATGGAGTTACGATGGGAATGTCCCATCCACCCACGTGTTTGATCAGCCACGTCAGGACTCCTTCCTAGTTGCGAGGGACAACTCGGGATTCTCCTAGAGGCTTGGCAGGGGAATTGGGACGCCTCTCCAGCTGAGGCGGGAGACCAAGGGTCCCTTTCCACGTGCCACAGGAATCCTGGGACTCCTATCAAGTTTCCCGAGGAGTCAGGCATCGTCTCCTTTGGAGGCACTGATCTCCGCGTACCTCTGGAGTTTTCAAAGGATGTGAGGCCTCCGGTCGCGATGAGGTGGGGAACTAGGTCTTTCTTTGTGGTCTCCACAGAGGATTCAGACATCCTTTCGTCTTGGGAGATGCAAGACGAGCCTGCATTCAAGTCACTGCAGGGATATCCGGCCTTATTTAGAGTCAGGGCATCGCGGTGTCCATTCCACTTGAGGCCGCAAACTCAGGGTCCCTCTCACATACTTAGGGCTGAGAGAAGCCTCCTGTTGAGGTGATTGTGGTAAGGTGGTAGTCCTCTGGAGTCGAAGCCAGGGACTAACCTCTCATCTCGAGTTGATTCTTGGTCCACGGAGCTCTTTCTTGTTGCTACAGTGACCTAGGGTCCCTCTAGCCTTGAAACAGTGTTCTTGGGGTTTCTCTGGAGTGCCATCAAGGAAATCAAGGCTCCTTTCATGTGTGATGTGCAAGACAGAATTGCTCTGCATGCAGTGCAGGGGAATCGGGCCTCATCTCGCGGCGAGGTGGAAGTCTCATTTTTTTTCTCGAGTTGCGGCGGGAACCTGGGGTAAATTCTCGAGTTACGACGGGCATGTCCCTTCCACCCACGTGTTTGTTCAGCGACGTCAGGACTCCTGCCTAGTTGCGAGGGAAAACTCGGGATTCTCCTCGAGGCTTGGCAGGGCAATTGGGACGCCTCTCCAGCTGAGGCGGGAGACCAAGGGTCCCTTTCCACGGGCCACAGGAATCCTGGGACTCCTATCAAGTTTCATGAGGAGTCAGGCATCGTCTCCTTTGGAGGCACTGATCTCCGCGGACCTCTGAAGTTTTCAAAGGATGTGAGGCCTCCGGTCGCGATGAGGTGGGGAACTAGGTCTTTCTCTGTGGTCTCCACAGGGTATTCAGACATCCTTTCGTCTTGGGAGATGCAAGACGAGTCTGCATTCAAGTCACTGCAGGAATATCCGGCCTTATTTCGAGTCAGGGCATCACAGTGTCCATTCCACTTGAGGCCGCAAACTCAGGGTCCCTCTCACATACCTAGAGCTGAGAGAAGCCTCCTCTTGAGGTGCTTGTGGTAAGGTGGTATTCCTCTGGAGTCGAAGCCAGGGACTAACCTCTCATCTCGAGTTGATTTTCGGTCCACGGAGCTCTTTCGTGTTGCTACAGTGACCTCAGGTTCCCTCTAGCCTTGAAACAGTGTTCTTGGGGTTTCTCTGGAGTGCCATCAAGGAAATCAAGGCTCCTTTCATGTGTGATGTGCAACACGGAATTACTCTGCACGCAGTGCAGGA
The DNA here is from genome assembly GCF_910594005.1 of Cervus elaphus. Taxonomy (NCBI): domain Eukaryota; kingdom Metazoa; phylum Chordata; class Mammalia; order Artiodactyla; family Cervidae; genus Cervus; species Cervus elaphus. The sequence continues at coordinate 2,054,077 of NC_057838.1, forward strand.
TATCGGGCCTCATTTTGCGGCAAGGGGGAAGTCTCATGGTTTTTCTCGAGTTGCGGCGGGAACCTGGGGTATATTCTCGAGTTGTGACGGGGATGGCCCTTCCACCCACGTGTTTGTTCAGCGATGTCAGGACTTCTGCCTAGTTGCGAGGGACAACTCGGGATTCTCCTCGAGGCTTGGCAGGGCAATTGGGACGCCTCTCCAGCTGAGGCGGAAGACCAAGTGTCCCTTTCCACGGGCCACAGGAATCCTGGGACTTCTATCAAGTTTCACGAGGAGTCAGGCATCGTCTCCTTTGGAGGCACTGATCTCCGCGTACCTCTGGAGTTTTCAAAGGATGTGAGGCCTCCGGTCGCGATGAGGTGGGGTACTAGGTCTTTCTCTGTGGTCTGCACAGGGGATTCAGACATCCTTTCGTCTTGGGAGATGCAAGACGAGCCTGCATTCAAGTCACTGCAGGGATATCCGGCCTTATTTCGCGTCAGGGCATCGCACTGTCCATTACACTTGAGGCCGCAAAATCAGGGTCCCTCTCACATACCTAGAGCTGAGAGAAGCCTCCTCTTGAGGTGCTTGTGGTAAGGTGGTATTCCTCTGGAGTCGAAGCCAGGAACTAACCTCTCATCTCGAGTTGATATTTGGTCCACGGAGCTCTTTCGTGTTGCTACAGTGACCTCAGGATCCCTCTAGCCTTGAAACAGTGTTCTTGGGGTTTCTCTGGAGTGCCATCAAGGAAATCAAGGCTCCTTTCATGTGTGATGTGACACACGATATTGCTCTGTACGCAGTGTAGGGGATCAGGAATCATCTCGCGGCGAGGGGGAAGTCTCATGGTTTTTCTCGAGTTGCGGCGGGAACCAGGGGTATATTCTCGAGTTACGACGGGGATGGCCCTTCCACACACGTGTTTGTTCAGCGATGCCAGGACTTCTGCCTAGTTGCGAGGGACAACTCGGAATTCTCCTCGAGGCTTGGCAGGGCAATTGGGACGCCTCTCCAGCTGAGGCGGGAGACCAAGTGTCCCTTTCCATGTGCCACAGGAATCCTGGGACTCCTTCCAAGTTTCCCGAGGAGTCAGCATCCTCTCCTTTGGAGGCACTGATCTCCGCGTACCTCTGGAGTTTTCAAAGGATGTGAGGCCTCCGGTCGCGATGAGGTGGGGATCTAGGTCTTTCTCTGTGGTCTCCACAGAGGATTCAGACATCCTTTCTTCTTGGGAGATGCAAGACGAGCCTGCATTCAAGTCACTGCAGGGATATCCGGCCTTATTTAGAGTCAGGGCATCGCGGTGTCCATTCCACTTGAGGCCGCAAACTCAGGGTCCCTCTCACATACTTAGGGCTGAGAGAAGCCTCCTGTTGAGGTGATTGTGGAAAGGTGGTAGTCCTCTGGAGTCGAAGCCAGGGACTAACCTCTCATCTCGAGTTGATTCTTGGTCCACGGAGCTCTTTCGTGTTGCTACAGTGACCTCAGGATCCCTCTAGCCTTGAAACAGTGTTCCTGGGGTTTCTCTGGAGTGCCATCAAGGAAATCAAGGCTCCTTTCATGTGTGATGTGCCACACGATATTGCTCTGTACGCAGTGTAGGGGATCAGGCATCATCTCGTGGCGAGGGGGAAGACTCATGGTTTTTCTCGAGTTGCGGCGGGAACCAGGGGTATATTCTCGAGTTACGACGTGGATGGCCCTTCCACACACGTGTTTGTTCAGCGATGTAAGGACTTCTGCCTAGTTGCAAGGGACTACTCGGGATTCTCCTCGAGGCTTGGCAGGGAAATTGGGATGCCTCTCCAGCTGAGGCGGGAGACCAAGGGTCCCTTTCCACGTGCCACAGGAATCCTGGGGCTTCTATCAAGTTTCATGAGGAGTCAGGTATCGTTTCCTTTGGAGGCACTGATCTCCGCGTACCTCTGGAGTTTTCAAAGGATGTGAGGCCTCCGGTCGCGATGAGATGGGGAACTAGGTCTTTCTCTGTGGTCTCCACAGGGGATTCAGACATCCTTACATCTTGGGAGATGCAAGACGAGCCTGCATTCAAGTCACTGCAGGGATATCCGGCCTTATTTCGAGTCAGGGCATCGCGGTGTCCATTCCACTTGAGGCCGCAAATTCAGGGTCCTTCTCACATACCTAGAGCTGAGAGAAGCCTCCTCTTGAGGTGCTTGTGATAAGGTGGTATTCCTCTGGAGTTGAAGCCAGGAACTAACCTCTCATCTCGAGTTGATTTGTGGTTCACGGAGCTCTTTTGTGTTGCTACAGTGACCTCAGGATCCCTCTAGCCTTGAAACAGTGTTCTTGGGGTTTCTCTGAAGTGCCATGAAGGAAATCAAGGCTCCTTTCATGTGTGATGTTCAACACGGAATTTCTCTGCCCGCAGTGTAGGGGAATCGGGCCTCATCTCGCGGCGAGGGGGAAGTTTCATGGTTTATCTCGAGTTGCGGCGGGAACCTGGGCTATATTATGGAGTTACGATGGGATTGTCCCATCCACCCACGTGTTTGATCAGCCACGTCAGGACTCCTTCCTAGTTGCGAGGGACAACTCGGGATTCTCCTCGAGGCTTGGCAGGGGAATTGGGACGCCTCTCCAGCTGAGGCGGGAGACCAAGGGTCCCTTTCCACGTGCCACAGGAATCCTGGGACTCCTATCAAGTTTCCCGAGGAGTCAGGCATCGTCTCCTTTGGAGGCACTGATCTCCGCGTACCTCTGGAGTTTTCAAAGGATGTGAGGCCTCCGGTCGCGATGAGGTGGGGAACTAGGTCTTTCTTTGTGGTCTCCACAGAGGATTCAGACATCCTTTCGTCTTGGGAGATGCAAGACGAGCCTGCATTCAAGTCACTGCAGGGATATCCGGCCTTATTTCGAGTCAGGGCATCGCGGTGTCCATTCCACTTGAGGCCGCAAACTCAGGGTCCCTCTCACATACTTAGGGCTGAGAGAAGCCTCCTGTTGAGGTGATTGTGGTAAGGTGGTAGTCCTCTGGAGTCGAAGCCAGGGACTAACCTCTCATCTCGAGTTGATTCTTGGTCCACGGAGCTCTTTCTTGTTGCTACAGTGACCTAGGGTCCCTCTAGCCTTGAAACAGTGTTCTTGGGGTTTCTCTGGAGTGCCATCAAGGAAATCAAGGCTCCTTTCATGTGTGATGTGCAAGACAGAATTGCTCTGCATGCAGTGCAGGGGAATCGGGCCTCATCTCGCGGCGAGGTGGAAGTCTCATTTTTTTTCTCGAGTTGCGGCGGGAACCTGGGGTAAATTCTCGAGTTACGACGGGCATGTCCCTTCCACCCACGTGTTTGTTCAGCGACGTCAGGACTCCTGCCTAGTTGCGAGGGAAAACTCGGGATTCTCCTCGAGGCTTGGCAGGGCAATTGGGACGCCTCTCCAGCTGAGGCGGGAGACCAAGGGTCCCTTTCCACGGGCCACAGGAATCCTGGGACTCCTATCAAGTTTCATGAGGAGTCAGGCATCGTCTCCTTTGGAGGCACTGATCTCCGCGTACCTCTGAAGTTTTCAAAGGATGTGAGGCCTAGGGTCGGGATGAGGTGGGGAACTAGGTCTTTCTCTGTGGTCTCCACAGGGTATTCAGACATCCTTTCGTCTTGGCAGATGCAAGACGAGTCTGCATTCAAGTCACTGCAGGAATATCCGGCCTTATTTCGAGTCAGGGCATCACAGTGTCCATTCCACTTGAGGCCGCAAACTCAGGGTCCCTCTCACATACCTAGAGCTGAGAGAAGCCTCCTCTTGAGGTGCTTGTGGTAAGGTGGTATTCCTCTGGAGTTGAAGCCAGGAACTAACCTCTCATCTCGAGTTGATATTTGGTCCACGGAGCTCTTTCGTGTTGCTACAGTGACCTCAGGTTCCCTCTAGCCTTGAAACAGTGTTCTTGGGGTTTCTCTGGAGTGCCATCAAGGAAATCAAGGCTCCTTTCATGTGTGATGTGCAACACGGAATTGCTCTGCACGCAGTGCAGGATATCGGGCCTCATTTTGCGGCGAGGGGGAAGTCTCATGGTTTTTCTCGAGTTGCGGCGGGAACCTGGGGTATATTCTCGAGTTGTGACGGGGATGGCCCTTCCACCCACGTGTTTGTTCAGCGACGTCAGGACTCCTGCCTAGTTGCGAGGGACAACTCGGGATTCTCCTCGAGGCTTGGCAGGGCAATTGGGACGCCTCTCCAGCTGAGGGGGGAGACCAAGGGTCCCTTTCCACGTGCCACAGGAATCCTGGGACTCCTATCAAGTTTCACGAGGAGTCAGGCATCGTCTCCTTTGGCGTCACTGATCTCCGCGTACCTCTGGAGTTTTCAAAGAATGTGAGGCCTCCGGTCGAGATGAGGTGGGGAACTAGGTCTTTCTCTGTGGTCTCCACAGGGGATTCAGACATCCTTTCGTCTTCGGAGATGCAAGACGAGCCTGCATTCAAGTCACTGCAGGGATATCCGGCCTTATTTCGAGCCAGGGCATTGCGGTGTCCATTCCACTTGAGGCCGCAAACTCAGAGTCCCTCTCACATACCTAGAGCTGAGAGAAGCCTCCTCTTGAGGTGCTTGTGGTAAGGTGGTATTCCTCTGGAGTCGAAGCCAGGGACTAACCTCTCATCTCGAGTTGATTTCTGGTACACGGAGCTCTTTCATGTGGCTACAGTGACCTCAGGATCCCTCTAGCCTTGAAACAGTGTTCTTGGGGTTTCTCTGCAGTGCCAACAAGGAAATCAAGGCTCCTTTCATGTGTGATGTGCAACACGGAATTGCTCTGCACGCAGTACAGGGGAATCGGGCCTCATCTCGCGGCGAGGTGGAAGTCTCATGGTTTTTCTCGAGTTGCGGCGGGAACCTGGGGTATATTCTCGAGTTACGACGGGGATGGCCCTTCCACACACGTGTTTGTTCAGCGACGTCAGGACTCCTGCCTAGTTGCGAGGGAAAACTCGGGATTCTCCTCGAGGCTTGGCAGGGCAATTGGGACGCCTCTCCAGCTGAGGCGGGAGACCAAGGGTCCCTTTCCACGGGCCACAGGAATCCTGGGACTCCTATCAAGTTTCATGAGGAGTCAGGCATCGTCTCCTTTGGAGGCACTGATCTCCGCGTACCTCTGAAGTTTTCAAAGGATGTGAGGCCTAGGGTCGGGATGAGGTGGGGAACTAGGTCTTTCTCTGTGGTCTCCACAGGGTATTCAGACATCCTTTCGTCTTGGGAGATGCAAGACGAGTCTGCATTCAAGTCACTGCAGGAATATCCGGCCTTATTTCGAGTCAGGGCATCACAGTGTCCATTCCACTTGAGGCCGCAAACTCAGGGTCCCTCTCACATACCTAGAGCTGAGAGAAGCCTCCTCTTGAGGTGCTTGTGGTAAGGTGGTATTCCTCTGGAGTCGAAGCCAGGGACTAACCTCTCATCTCGAGTTGATTTTTGGTCCACGGAGCTCTTTCGTGTTGCTACAGTGACCTCAGGTTCCCTCTAGCCTTGAAACAGTGTTCTTGGGGTTTCTCTGGAGTGCCATCAAGGAAATCAAGGCTCCTTTCATGTGTGATGTGCAACACGGAATTGCTCTGCACGCAGTGCAGGATATCGGGCCTCATTTTGCGGCGAGGGGGAAGTCTCATGGTTTTTCTCGAGTTGCGGCGGGAACCTGGGGTATATTCTCGAGTTGTGACGGGGATGGCCCTTCCACCCACGTGTTTGTTCAGCGACGTCAGGACTCCTGCCTAGTTGCGAGGGACAACTCGGGATTCTCCTCGAGGCTTGGCAGGGCAATTGGGACGCCTCTCCAGCTGAGGCGGGAGACCAAGGGTCCCTTTCCACGTGCCACAGGAATCCTGGGACTCCTATCAAGTTTCACGAGGAGTCAGGCATCGTCTCCTTTGGCGTCACTGATCTCCGCGTACCTCTGGAGTTTTCAAAGAATGTGAGGCCTCCGGTCGAGATGAGGTGGGGAACTAGGTCTTTCTCTGTGGTCTCCACAGGGGATTCAGACATCCTTTCGTCTTCGGAGATGCAAGACGAGCCTGCATTCAAGTCACTGCAGGGATATCCGGCCTTATTTCGAGCCAGGGCATTGCGGTGTTCATTCCACTTGAGGCCGCAAACTCAGAGTCCCTCTCACATACCTAGAGCTGAGAGAAGCCTCCTCTTGAGGTGCTTGTGGTAAGGTGGTATTCCTCTGGAGTCGAAGCCAGGGACTAACCTCTCATCTCGAGTTGATTTCTGGTACACGGAGCTCTTTCATGTGGCTACAGTGACCTCAGGATCCCTCTAGCCTTGAAACAGTGTTGTTGGGGTTTCTCTGCAGTGCCAACAAGGAAATCAAGGCTCCTTTCATGTGTGATGTGCAACACGGAATTGCTCTGCACGCAGTACAGGGGAATCGGGCCTCATCTCGCGGCGAGGTGGAAGTCTCATGGTTTTTCTCGAGTTGCGGCGGGAACCTGGGGTATATTCTCGAGTTACGACGGGGATGGCCCTTCCACACACGTGTTTGTTCAGCGACGTCAGGACTCCTGCCTAGTTGCGAGGGACAACTCGGGATTCTCCTCGAGGCTTGGCAGGGCAATTGGGACGCCTCTCCAGCTGAGGCGGAAGACCAAGTGTCCCTTTCCACGGGCCACAGGAATCCTGGGACTTCTATCAAGTTTCACGAGGAGTCAGGCATCGTCTCCTTTGGAGGCACTGATCTCCGCGTACCTCTGGAGTTTTCAAAGGATGTGAGGCCTCCGGTCGCGATGAGGTGGGGAACTAGGTCTTTCTCTGTGGTCTGCACAGGGGATTCAGACATCCTTTCGTCTTGGGAGATGCAAGACGAGCCTGCATTCAAGTCACTGCAGGGATATCCGGCCTTATTTCGCGTCAGGGCATCGCAGTGTCCATTCCACTTGAGGCCGCAAAATCAGGGTCCCTCTCACATACCTAGAGCTGAGAGAAGCCTCCTCTTGAGGTGCTTGTGGTAAGGTGATATTCCTCTGGAGTCGAAGCCAGGAACTAACCTCTCATCTCGAGTTGATATTTGGTCCACGGAGCTCTTTCGTGTTGCTACAGTGACCTCAGGTTCCCTCTAGCCTTGAAACAGTGTTCTTGGGGTTTCTCTGGAGTGCCATCAAGAAAATCAAGGCTCCTTTCATGTGTGATGTGCAACACGGAATTGCTCTGCACGCACTGCAGGATATCGGGCCTGATTTTGCGGCGAGGGGGAAGTCTCATGGTTTTTCTCGAGTTGCGGTGGGTACCTGGGGTATATTCTCGTGTTATGACGGGGATGGCCCTTCCACCCACGTGTTTGTTCAGCCACGTCAGGACTGCTGCCTAGTTGCGAGGGACAACTCGGGATTCTCCTCGAGGCTGGGCAGGGCAATTGGAACGCCTCTCCATCTGTGGCGGTAGACCAAGTGTCCCTTTCCACGTGCCGCAGGAATCCTCGGACTCCGATCAAGTTTCACGAGGAGTCAGGCATCGTCTCCTTTGGAGGCACTGATCTCCGCGGACCTCTGAAGTTTTCAAAGGATGTGAGGCCTCCGGTCGCGATGAGGTGGGGAACTAGGTCTTTCTCTGTGGTCTCCACAGGGGATTCAGACATCCTTTCGTCTTGGGAGATGCAAGACGAGTCTGCATTCAAGTCACTGCAGGAATATCCGGACTTATTTCGAGTCAGGGCATCACAGTGTCCATTCCACTTGAGGCCGCAAACTCAGGGTCCCTCTCACATACCTAGAGCTGAGAGAAGCCTCCTCTTGAGGTGCTTGTGGTAAGGTGGTATTCCTCTGGAGTCGAAGCCAGGGACTAACCTCTCATCTCGAGTTGATTTTTGGTCCACGGAGCTCTTTCGTGTTGCTACAGTGACCTCAGGTTCCCTCTAGCCTTGAAACAGTGTTCTTGGGGTTTCTCTGGAGTGCCATCAAGGAAATCAAGGCTCCTTTCATGTGTGATGTGCAACACGGAATTGCTCTGCACGCAGTGCAGGATATCGGGCCTCATTTTGCGGCGAGGGGGAAGTCTCATGGTTTTTCTCGAGTTGCGGCGGGAACCTGGGGTATATTCTCGAGTTGTGACGGGGATGGCCCTTCCACCCACGTGTTTGTTCAGCGACGTCAGGACTCCTGCCTAGTTGCGAGGGAGAACTCGGGATTCTCCTCGAGGCTTGGCAGGGCAATTGGGACGCCTCTCCAGCTGAGGCGGGAGACCAAGGGTCCCTTTCCACGTGCCACAGGAATCCTGGGGCTCCTATCAAGTTTCACGAGGAGTCAGGCATCGTCTCCTTTGGCGTCACTGATCTCCGCGTACCTCTGGAGTTTTCAAAGAATGTGAGGCCTCCGGTCGAGATGAGGTGGGGAACTAGGTCTTTCTCTGTGGTCTCCACAGGGGATTCAGACATCCTTTCGTCTTCGGAGATGCAAGACGAGCCTGCATTCAAGTCACTGCAGGGATATCCGGGCTTATTTCGAGTCAGGGCATCGCGGTGTCCATTCCACTTGAGGCCGCAAATTCAGGGTCCTTCTCACATACCTAGAGCTGAGAGAAGCCTCCTCTTGAGGTGCTTGTGGTAAGGTGGTATTCCTCTGGAGTCGAAGCCAGGGACTAACCTCTCATCTCGAGTTGATTTTTCGTCCACGGAGCTCTTTCGTGTTGCTACAGTGACCTCAGGATCCCGCTAGCCTTGAAACAGTGTTCTTGGGGTTTCTCTGTAGTTCCATCAAGGAAATCAAGGCTCCTTTCATGTGTGATGTGCAACACGGAATTGCTCTGCAAGCAGTGCAGTGGAATCGGGCCTCATTTTGCGGCGAGGGGGAAGTCTCATGGTTTTTCTCGAGTTGCGGCGGGAACCTGGGGTATATTCCCGAGTTACGACAGGGATGGCCCTTCCACTCACGTGTTTCTTCAGCGACGTCAGGACTCCTGCCTAGTTGCGAGGGACAACTCGGGATTCTCCTCGAGGCTTGGCAGGGCAATTGGGACGCCTCTCCAGCTGAGGCGGGATACCAAGGGTCCCTTTCCATGTGCCACAGGAATCCTGGGACTCCTATCAAGTTTCACGAGGAGTCAGGCATCGTCTCTTTTGGAGGCAATGATTTCCACGTACCTCTGGAGTTTTCAAAGGATGTGAGGCCTCCGGTCGCGATGAGGTGGGGAACTAGGTCTTTCTCTGTGGTCTCCATAGGGGATTCAGACATCCTTTCGTCTTGGGGGATGCAAGCCGAGCCTGCATTCAAGTCACTGCAGGGATATCCGGCCTTATTTCGAGTCAGGGCATCGCGGTGTCCATTCCACTTCCGGCCGCAAAATCAGGGTCCCTCTCACATACCTAGAGCTGAGAGAAGCCTCCTCTTGAGGTGCTTGTGGTAAGGTGGTATTCCTCTGGAGTCGAAGCCAGGGACTAACCTTTCATCTCGAGTTGATTTTTGGTCCATGGAGCTCTTTCGTGTTGCTACAGTGACCTCAGGATCCCGCTAGCCTTGAAACAGTGTTCTTGGGGTTTCTCTGTAGTTCCATCAAGGAAATCAAGGCTCCTTTCATGTGTGATGTGCAACACGGAATTGCTCTGCACGCAGTGCAGGGGAATCGGGCCTCATATCGCGGCGAGGGGAAGGTCTCATGGTTTTTCTCCATTTGCGGTGGGAACCTGGGGTATATTCTCCAGTTACGACGGGGATTGCCCTTTCAACCACGTGTTTGTTCAGCGACGTCAGGACTCCTTCCTAGTTGCGAGGGACAACTCGGGATTCTCCTCGAGGCTTGGCAGGGCAATTGGGACGCCTCTCCAGCTGAGGCGGGAGACCAAGGGGCCTATCCACGTGCACGGGAATCCTGGAAATCCTATCAAGTTTCACGAGGAGTCAGGCATCGTCTCCTTTGGAGGCACTGATCTACGTGTAACTCTGGAGTTTTCAAAGGATGTGAGGCCTCCGGTCGCGATGAGGTGGGGAACTAGGTCTTTCTCTGTGGTCTCCACAGGGGATTCAGACATCCTTTCGTCTTGGGAGATGCAAGACGAGCCTGCATTCAAGTCACTGCAGGGATATCCGGCCTTATTTCAAGCCAGGGCATCCCGGTGTCCATTCCACTTGAGGCCGCAAAATCAGGGTCCCTCTCACATACCTAAAGCTGAGAGAAGCCTCCTCTTGAGGTGCTTGTGGTAAGGTGGTATTCCTCTGGAGAAGAAGCCAGGGACTAACCTCTCATCTCGAGTTGATTTTTGGTCCACGGATCTCTTTCGTGTTGCTACAGTGACCTCAGGATCCCTCTAGCCTTGAAACAGTGTTCTTGGGGTTTCTCTGGAGTGCCATCAAGGAAATCAAGGCTCCTTTCATGTGTGATGTGCAACACGGAATTGCTCTGCACGCAGTGCAGGGGAATCGGACCTCATCTCGCGGCGAGGGGGAAGTCTCATGGTTTTTCTCGAGTTGCGGCGGGAACCTGGGGTATATTCTCGATTTACGACGGGGATGGCCCTTCCACACACGTGTTTGTTCAGCGACGTCAGGACTCCTGCCTAGTTGCGAGTGACAACTCGGGATTTTCCTCGAGGCTTGGCAAGGCAATTGGGACGCCTCTCCACCTGAGGCGGGAGACCAAGTGTCCCTTTCTACGTGCCACAGGAATCCTGGGACTCCTATCAAGTTTCACGAGGAGTCAGGCATCGTCTCCTTTGGAGGCAGTGATCTCCGCGTACCTCTGGAGTTTTCAAAGGATATAAGGAATCCGGTCGCGATGAGGTGGGGAACTAGGTCTTTCTCTGTGGTCTCCACAGGGGATTCAGACATCCTTTCGTCTTGGGAGATGCAAGATGAGCCTGCATTCAAGTCACTGCAGGGATATCCGGCCTTATTTCGAGTCAGGGCATCGCGGTGTCCATTCCACTTGAGGCCGCAAACTCAGGGTCCCTCTCACATACCTAGAGCTGAGAGAAGCCTCCTCTTGAGGTGCTTGTGGTAAGGTGGTATTCCTCTGGAGTCGAAGCCAGGGACTAACCTCTCATCTCGAGTTGATTTTTGGTCGACGGAGCTCTTTCGTGTTGCTACAGTGACGTCAGGATCCCTCTAGCCTTGAAACAGTGTTCTTGGGGATTCTCTGGAGTGCCATCAAGGAAATCAAGGCTCCTTTCATGTGTGATGTGCAACACGGGATTGCTCTGCACGCAGTGCAGGGGAATCGGGCCTCATGTCGCGGCGAGGGGGAAGTCTCATGGTTTTTCTCGAGTTGCTGCGGGAACCTGGGGTATATTCTCGAGTTACGACGGGGATGGCCCTTCCACCCACGTGTTTCTTCAGCGACGTCAGGACTCCTGCCTAGTTGCGAGGGACAACTCGGGATTCTCCTCGAGGCTTGGCAGGGAAATTGGAACGCCTCTCGAGCTGAGGTGGGAGACCAAGGGACCCTTTCCATGTGCCACAGGAATCCTGGGACTCCTATCAAGTTTCACGAAGAGTCAGGCATCATCTCCTTTGGAGGCACTGATCTCCGCGTACCTCTGGAGTTTTCAAAGGATGTGAGGCCTCCGGTCGCGATGAGGTGGGGAACTAGGTCTTTCTCTGTGGTCTCCACAGGGGATTCAGACATCCTTTCGTCTTGGGAGATGCAAGATGAGCCTGCATTCAAGTCACTGCAGGGATATCCGGCCTTATTTCGAGTCAGGGCATCGCGGTGTCCATTCCACTTGAGGCCGCAAACTCAGGGTCCCTCTCACATACCTAGAGCTGAGAGAAGCCTCCTGTTGAGGTGCTTGTGGTCAGGTGGTATTCCTCTGGAGTCGAAGCCAGGGACTAACCTCTCATCTCGAGTTGATTTTTGGTCCACGGAGCTCTTTCGTGTTGCTACAGTGACCTCAGGATCCCTCTAGCCTTGAAACAGTGTTCTTGGGGTTTCTCTGGAGTGCCATCAGGGAAATCAAGGCTCCTTTCATGTGTGATGTGCAACACGGAATTGCTCTGCACGCAGTGCAGGGGAATCGGGCCTCATCTCGCGGCGAGGGGGAAGTCTCATGGTTTTTCTCGAGTTGCGGCGGGAACCTGGGGTATATTCTCGAGTTACGACGAGGATGGGCATTCCACCCACGTGTTTCTTCAGCGACGTCAGGACTCCTGCCTAGTTGCGAGGGACAACTCGGGATTCTCCTCGAGGCTTGGCAGGGCAATTGGGACGCCTCTCCAGCTGAGGCGGGAGACCAAGGGTCCCTTTCCATGTGCCACAGGAATCCTGGGACTCCTATCAAGTTTCACGAAGAGTCAGGCATCATCTCCTTTGGAGGCACTGATCTCCGCGTACCTCTGGAGTTTTCAAAGGATGTGAGGCCTCCGGTCGCGATGAGGTGGGGAACTAGGTCTTTCTCTGCGGTCTCCACAGGGGATTCAGACATCCTTTCATCTTGGCAGATGCAAGACGAGCCTGCATTCAAGTCACTGCAGGGATATCCGGCGTGATTTCGAGTCAGGGCATCGCGGTGTCCATTCCACTTGAAGCCGCAAAATCAGGGTCCCTCTCACATACCTAGAGCTGAGAGAAGCCTCCTCTTGAGGTGCTTGTGGTAAGGTGGTATTCCTCTGGACTCGAAGCCAGGGAGTACCTCTCATCTCGAGTTGATTTTTGGCCCATGGAGCTCTATCGTGTTGCTACAGTGACCTCAGGATCCCTCTAGCCTTGAAACAGTGTTCTTGGGGTTTCTCTGGAGGGCCATCAAGGAAATCAAGGTTCCTTTCATGTGTGATGTGCAACACGGAATTGCTCTGCATGCAGTGCAGGGGAATCGGGCCTCATCTCGTGGCGAGGGGGAAGTCTCATGGTTTTTCTCGAGTTGCGGCGGAAACCTGGGGTATATTCTCGATTTACGACGGGGATGGCCCTTCCACACACGTGTTTCTTCAGCGACGGCAGGACTCCTGCCTAGTTGCGAGGGACAACTCGGGATTCTCCTCGAGGTTTGGCAGGGCAATTGGGACGCCTCTCCAGCTGAGGCGGGAGACCAAGAGTCCCTTTCCACGTGCCACAGGAATCCTGGGGCTCCTATCAAGTTTCACGAGGAGTCAGGCATCGTTTCCTTTGGAGGCACTGATATCCACGTAGCTCTGGAGTTTTCAAAGGATGTGAGGCCTCCGCTGGCGATGAGATGCGGAACTAGGTCTTTCTCTGTGGTCTGCACAGAGGATTCAGACATCCTTTCGTCTTGGGAGATGCAAGACGAGCCTGCATTTATGTCAATGCAGGGTTATCCGGCCTTATTTCGAGTCAGGGCATTGCGGTGTCCATTCCACTGGAGGCTGCAATCTAAGGATCCCTCTCACATACCTAAAGCTGTGAGAAGCCTCCTCTTGAGGTGCTTGTGGTAAGGTGGTATTCCTCTGGAGTCGAAGTTAGGGACTAACCTCTCATCTCGAGATGATTTTTGGTCCACAGAGTTCTTTCTTGTTGCTACAGTGACCTCAGGATCCCTCTAGCCTTGAAACAGTGTTCTTGGGGTTTCTCTGGAGTGCCATCAAGGAAATCAAGGCTCCTTTCATGTGTGATGTGCAACACGGAATTTCTCTGCCCGCAGTGTAGGGGAATCGGGCCTCATCTCGCGGCGAGGGGGAAGTTTCATGGTTTATCTCGAGTTGCGGCGGGAACCTGGGCTATATTATCGAGTTACGATGTTAATGGCCCATCCACCCACGTGTTTGTTCAGCGACGTCAGGACTCCTGCCTAGTTGCGAGGGAAAACACGGGATTCTCCTCGAGGTTGGCAGGGCAATTGGGACGCCTCTCCAGCTGAGGCGGGAGACCAAGGGTCCCTTTCCACGTGCCACAGGAATCCTGGGACTCCTATCAAGTTTCATGAGGAGTCAGGCATCGTCTGCTTTGCAGGCACTGATCTCCGCGTACCTCTGAAGTTTTCAAAGGATGTGAGGCCTCCGGTCGCGATGAGGTGGGGAACTAGGTCTTTCTCTGTGGTCTCCACAGGGTACTCAGACATCCTTTCATCTTGGGAGATGCAAGACGAGCCTGCATTCAAGTCACTGCCGGAATATCCGGCCTTATTTCAAGTCAGGGCATCACAGTGTCCATTCCACTTGAGGCCACAAACTCAGGGTCCCTCTCACATACCTAGAGCTGAGAGAAACTTCCTCTTGAGGTGCTTGTGGTAAGGTGGTATTCCTCTGGAGTCGAAGCCAGGGACTAACCTCTCATCTCGAGTTGATTTTTGGTCCACGGAGCTCTTTTGTGTTGCTACAGTGACCTCAGGTTCCCTCTAGCCTTGAAACAGTGTTCCTGGGGTTTCTCTGGAGTGCCATCAAGGAAATCAAGGCTCCTTTCATATGTGATGTGACACACCATATTGCTCTGTACGCAGTGTAGGGGATCAGGAATCATCTCGCGGCGAGGGGGAAGTCTCATGGTTTTTCTCGAGTTGCGGCGGGAACCAGGGGTATATTATCGAGTTAAGACGGGGATGGCCCTTCCACACACGTGTTTGTTCAGCGATGTCAGGACTTCTGCCTAGTTGCGAGGGACAACTCGGAATTCTCCTCGAGGCTTGGCAGGGAAATTGGGACGCCTCTCCAGCTGAGGCGGGAGACCAAGGGTCCCTTTCCATGTGCCACAGGAATCCTGGGACTCCTTCCAAGTTTCCCGAGAAGTCAGGCATCCTCTCCTTTGGAGGCACTGATCTCCGCGTACCTCTGGAGTTTTCAAAGGATGTGAGGCCTCCGGTCGCGATGAGGTGGGGAACTAGGTATTTCTCTGTGGTCTCCACAGAGGATTCAGACATTCTTTCTTCTTGGGAGATGCAAGACGAGCCTGCATTCAAGTCACTGCAGGAATATCCGGCCTTATTTCGAGTCAGGGTATCACAGTGTCCATTCCACTTGAGGCCGCAAACTCAGGGTCCCTCTCACATACCTAGAGCTGAGAGAAGCCTCCTCTTGAGGTGCTTGTGGTAAGGTGGTATTCCTCTGGAGTCGAAGCCAGGGACTAACCTCTCATCTCGAGTTGATTTTTGGTCCACGGAGCGCTTTTGTGTTGCTACAGTGACCTCAGGTTCCGTCTAGCCTTGAAACAGTGTTCTTGGGGTTTCTCTGGAGTGCCATCAAGGAAATCAAGGCTCCTTTCATGTGTGATGTGCCACACGATAATGCTCTGTACGCAGTGTAGGGGATCAGGCCTCATCTCGCGGCGATGGGGTAGTCTCATGGTTTTTCTCGAGTTGCTGCGGGAACCAGGGGTATATTCTCGAGTTACGACGGGGATGGCCCTTCCACACACGTGTTTGTTCAGCGATGTCAGGACTTCTGCCTAGTTGCGAGGGACAACTCGGGATTCTCCTCGAGGCTTGGCAGGGAAATTGGGATGCCTCTCCAGCTGAGGCGGGAGACCAAGTGTCCCTTTCCACGTGCCACAGGAATCCTGGGGCTCCTATCAAGTTTCATGAGGAGTCAGGCATCGTTTCCTTTGGCGGCACTGATCTCCGCATCCCTCTGGAGTTTTCAAAGGATGTGAGGCCTCCGGTCGCGATGAGGTGGGGAACTAGGTCTTTCTCTGTGGTCTCCACAGAGGATTCAGACATTCTTTCTTCTTGGGAGATGCAAGACGAGCCTGCATTCAAGTCACTGCAGGGATATCCGGCATTATTTTGAGTCAGGGCATCGCGGTGTCCATTCCACTTGAGGCCGCAAACTCAGGGTCCCTCTCACATACTTAGGGCTGAGAGAAGCCTCCTGTTGAGGTGATTGTGGTAAGGTGGTAGTCCTCTGGAGTCGAAGCCAGGGACTAACCTCTCATCTCGAGTTGATTCTTGGTCCACGGAGCTCTTTCGTGTTGCTACAGTCACCTCAGCATCCCTCTAGCCTTGAAACAGTGTTCTTGGGGTTTCTCTGGAGTGCCATCAAGGAAATCAAGGCTCCTTTCATGTGTGATGTGCAAGACGGAATTGCTCTGCATGCAGTGCAGGGGAATCGGGCCTCATCTCGCGGCGAGGGGGAAGTCTCATGGTTTTTCTCGAGTTGGGGCGGGAACCTGGGGTAAATTCTCGAGTTACGACGGGGATGGCCCTTCCACCCACGTGTTTGTTCAGCGACGTCAGGACTCCTGCCTAGTTGCGCCGGAAAACACGGGATTCTCCTCGAGGCTTGGCAGGGCAATTGGGACGCCTCTCCAGCTGAGGCGGGAGACCAAGGGTCCCTTTCCACGTGCCACAGGAATCCTGGGACTCCTATAAAGTTTCACGAGGAGTCAGGCATCGTCTCCTTTGGAGGCACTGATCTCCGCGTACCTCTGGAGTTTTCAAAGGATGTGAGGCCTCCGGTCGCGATCAGGTGGGGTACTAGGTCTTTCTCTGTGGTCTCCACAGGGGATTCAGACATCCTTTCGTCTTGGGAGATGCAAGACGAGCCTGCATTCAAGTCACTGCAGGAATATCCGGCCTTATTTCGAGTCAGGGCATCACAGTGTCCATTCCACTTGAGGCCGCAAACTCAGGGTCCCTCTCACATACCTAGAGCTGAGAGAAGCCTCCTCTTGAGGTGCTTGTGGTAAGGTGGTATTCCTCTGGAGTCGAAGCCAGGGACTAACCTCTCATCTCGAGTTGATTTTTGGTCCACGGAGCGCTTTTGTGTTGCTACAGTGACCTCAGGTTCCGTCTAGCCTTGAAACAGTGTTCTTGGGGTTTCTCTGGAGTGCCATCAAGGAAATCAAGGCTCCTTTCATGTGTGATGTGCCACACGATAATGCTCTGTACGCAGTGTAGGGGATCAGGCCTCATCTCGCGGCGATGGGGTAGTCTCATGGTTTTTCTCGAGTTGCTGCGGGAACCAGGGGTATATTCTCGAGTTACGACGGGGATGGCCCTTCCACACACGTGTTTGTTCAGCGATGTCAGGACTTCTGCCTAGTTGCGAGGGACAACTCGGGATTCTCCTCGAGGCTTGGCAGGGAAATTGGGATGCCTCTCCAGCTGAGGCGGGAGACCAAGTGTCCCTTTCCACGTGCCACAGGAATCCTGGGGCTCCTATCAAGTTTCATGAGGAGTCAGGCATCGTTTCCTTTGGCGGCACTGATCTCCGCGTCCCTCTGGAGTTTTCAAAGGATGTGAGGCCTCCGGTCGCGATGAGGTGGGGAACTAGGTCTTTCTCTGTGGTCTCCACAGGGGATTCAGACATCCTTTCATCTTGGGAGATGAAAGACGAGCCTGCATTCAAGTCACTGCAGGGATATCCGGCCTTATTTCGAGTCAGGGCATCGCGGTGTCCATTCCACTTGAGGCCGCAAATTCAGGGTCCCTCTCACATACCTAGAGCTGAGAGAAGCCTTCTCTTGAGGTGCTTGTGGTAAGGTGGTATTCCTCTGGAGTTGAAGCAAGGAACTAACCTCTCATCTCGAGTTGATTTGTGGTCCACGGAGCTCTTTCGTGTTGCTACAGTGACCTCAGGATCCCTCTAGCCTTGAAACAGTGTTCTTGGGGTTTCTCTGGAGTGCCATCAAGGAAATCAAGGTTCCTTTCATGTGTGATGTGCAACACGGAATTGCTCTGCATGCAGTGCAGGGTTATCGGGCCTCATCTCGTGGCGAGGGGGAAGTCTCATGGTTTTTCTCGAGTTGCGGCGGAAACCTGGGGTATATTCTCGATTTACGACGGGGATGGCCCTTCCACACACGTGTTTCTTCAGCGACGGCAGGACTCCTGCCTAGTTGCGAGGGACAACTCGGGATTCTCCTCGAGGCTTGGCAGGGCAATTGGGACGCCTCTCCAGCTGAGGCGGGAGACCAAGAGTCCCTTTCCACGTGCCACAGGAATCCTGGGGCTCCTATCAAGTTTCACGAGGAGTCAGGCATCGTTTCCTTTGGAGGCACTGATATTCACGTAGCTCTGGAGTTTTCAAAGGATGTGAGGCCTCCGCTGGCGATGAGATGCGGAACTAGGTCTTTCTCTGTGGTCTGCACAGAGGATTCAGACATCCTTTCGTCTTGGGAGATGCAAGACGAGCCTGCATTTATGTCAATGCAGGGTTATCCGGCCTTATTTCGAGTCAGGGCATTGCGGTGTCCATTCCACTGGAGGCTGCAATCTAAGGATCCCTCTCACATACCTAAAGCTGTGAGAAGCCTCCTCTTGAGGTGCTTGTGGTAAGGTGGTATTCCTCTGGAGTCGAAGTTAGGGACTAACCTCTCATCTCGAGATGATTTTTGGTCCACAGAGTTCTTTCTTGTTGCTACAGTGACCTCAGGATCCCTCTAGCCTTGAAACAGTGTTCTTGGGGTTTCTCTGGAGTGCCATCAAGGAAATCAAGGCTCCTTTCATGTGTGATGTGCAACACGGAATTTCTCTGCCCGCAGTGTAGGGAAATCGGGCCTCATCTCGCGGCGAGGGGGAAGTTTCATGGTTTATCTCGAGTTGCGGCGGGAACCTGGGCTATATTATCGAGTTACGATGTTAATGGCCCATCCACCCACGTGTTTGTTCAGCGACGTCAGGACTCCTGCCTAGTTGCGAGGGAAAACACGGGATTCTCCTCGAGGTTGGCAGGGCAATTGGGACGCCTCTCCAGCTGAGGCGGGAGACCAAGGGTCCCTTTCCACGTGCCACAGGAATCCTGGGACTCCTATCAAGTTTCATGAGGAGTCAGGCATCGTCTCCTTTGCAGGCACTGATCTCCGCGTACCTCTGAAGTTTTCAAAGGATGTGAGGCCTCCGGTCGCGATGAGGTGGGGAACTAGGTCTTTCTCTGTGGTCTCCACAGGGTACTCAGACATCCTTTCGTCTTGGGAGATGCAAGACGAGCCTGCATTCAAGTCACTGCCGGAATATCCGGCCTTATTTCGAGTCAGGCCATCACAGTGTCCATTCCACTTGAGGCCGCAAACTCAGGGTCCCTCTCACATACCTAGAGCTGAGAGAAGCCTCCTCTTGAGGTGCTTGTGGTAAGGTGGTATTCCTCTGGAGTCGAAGCCAGGGACTAACCTCTCATCTCGAGTTGATTTTTGGTCCACGGAGCGCTTTTGTGTTGCTACAGTGACCTCAGGTTCCGTCTAGCCTTGAAACAGTGTTCTTGGGGTTTCTCTGGAGTGCCATCAAGGAAATCAAGGCTCCTTTCATGTGTGATGTGCCACACGATAATGCTCTGTACGCAGTGTAGGGGATCAGGCCTCATCTCGCGGCGATGGGGTAGTCTCGTGGTTTTACTCGAGTTGCTGCGGGAACCAGGGGTATATTCTCGAGTTACGACGGGGATGGCCCTTCCACACACGTGTTTGTTCAGCGATGTCAGGACTTCTGCCTAGTTGCGAGGGACAACTCGGGATTCTCCTCGAGGCTTGGCAGGGAAATTGGGATGCCTCTCCAGCTGAGGCGGGAGACCAAGTGTCCCTTTCCACGTGCCACAGGAATCCTGGGGCTCCTATCAAGTTTCATGAGGAGTCAGGCATCGTTTCCTTTGGCGGCACTGATCTCCGCGTCCCTCTGGAGTTTTCAAAGGATGTGAGGCCTCCGGTTGCGATGAGGTGGGGAACTAGGTCTTTCTCTGTGGTCTCCACAGGGGATTCAGACATTCTTTCGTCTTGGGAGATGCAAGACGAGCCTGCATTCAAGTCACTGCAGGGATATCCGGCCTTATTTTGAGTCAGGGCATCGCGGTGTCCATTCCACTTGAGGCCGCAAACTCAGGGTCCCTCTCACATACTTAGGGCTGAGAGAAGCCTCCTGTTGAGGTGATTGTGGTAAGGTGGTAGTCCTCTGGAGTCGAAGCCAGGGACTAACCTCTCATCTCGAGTTGATTCTTGGTCCACGGAGCTCTTTCGTGTTGCTACAGTCACCTCAGGATCCCTCTAGCCTTGAAACAGTGTTCTTGGGGTTTCTCTGGAGTGCCATCAAGGAAATCAAGGCTCCTTTCATGTGTGATGTGCAAGACGGAATTGCTCTGCATGCAGTGCAGGGGAATCGGGCCTCATCTCGCGGCGAGGGGGAAGTCTCATGGTTTTTCTCGAGTTGCGGCGGGAACCTGGGGTAAATTCTCGAGTTACGACGGAGATGGCCCTTCCACCCACGTGTTTGTTCAGCGACGTCAGGACTCCTGCCTAGTTGCGCCGGAAAACACGGGATTCTCCTCGAGGCTTGGCAGGGCAATTGGGACGCCTCTCCAGCTGAGGCGGGAGACCAAGGGTCCCTTTCCACGTGCCACAGGAATCCTGGGACTCCTATAAAGTTTCATGAGTAGTCAGGCATCGTCTCCTTTGGAGGCACTGATCTCCGCGTACCTCTGGAGTTTTCAAAGGATGTGAGGCCTCCGGTCGCGATGAGGTGGGGAACTAGGTCTTTCTCTGTGGTCTCCACAGGGTATTCAGACATCCTTTCGTCTTGGGAGATGCAAGACGAGCCTGCATTCAAGTCACTGCAGGAATATCCGGCCTTATTTCGAGTCAGGGCATCACAGTGTCCATTCCACTTGAGGCCGCAAACTCAGGGTCCCTCTCACATACCTAGAGCTGAGAGAAGCCTCCTCTTGAGGTGCTTGTGGTAAGGTGGTATTCCTCTGGAGTCGAAGCCAGGGACTAACCTCTCATCTCGAGTTGATTTTTGGTCCACGGAGCGCTTTTGTGTTGCTACAGTGACCTCAGGTTCCGTCTAGCCTTGAAACAGTGTTCTTGGGGTTTCTCTGGAGTGCCATCAAGGAAATCAAGGCTCCTTTCATGTGTGATGTGCCACACGATAATGCTCTGTACGCAGTGTAGGGGATCAGGCCTCATCTCGCGGCGATGGGGTAGTCTCATGGTTTTTCTCGAGTTGCTGCGGGAACCAGGGGTATATTCTCGAGTTACGACGGGGATGGCCCTTCCACCCACGTGTTTGTTCAGCGATGTCAGGACTTCTGCCTAGTTGCGAGGGACAACTCGGGATTCTCCTCGAGGCTTGGCAGGGAAATTGGGATGCCTCTCCAGCTGAGGCGGGAGACCAAGTGTCCCTTTCCACGTGCCACAGGAATCCTGGGGCTCCTATCAAGTTTCATGAGGAGTCAGGCATCGTTTCCTTTGGCGGCACTGATCTCCGCGTCCCTCTGGAGTTTTCAAAGGATGTGAGGCCTCCGGTCGCGATGAGGTGGGGAACTAGGTCTTTCTCTGTGGTCTCCACAGGGGATTCAGACATCCTTTCATCTTGGGAGATGAAAGACGAGCCTGCATTCAAGTCACTGCAGGGATATCCGGCCTTATTTCGAGTCAGGGCATCGCGGTGTCCATTCCACTTGAGGCCGCAAATTCAGGGTCCCTCTCACATACCTAGAGCTGAGAGAAGCCTTCTCTTGAGGTGCTTGTGGTAAGGTGGTATTCCTCTGGAGTTGAAGCAAGGAACTAACCTCTCATCTCGAGTTGATTTGTGGTCCACGGAGCTCTTTCGTGTTGCTACAGTGACCTCAGGATCCCTCTAGCCTTGAAACAGTGTTCTTGGGGTTTCTCTGGAGTGCCATCAAGGAAATCAAGGTTCCTTTCATGTGTGATGTGCAACACGGAATTGCTCTGCATGCAGTGCAGGGGAATCGGGCCTCATCTCGTGGCGAGGGGGAAGTCTCATGGTTTTTCTCGAGTTGCGGCGGAAACCTGGGGTATATTCTCGATTTACGACGGGGATGGCCCTTCCACACACGTGTTTCTTCAGCGACGGCAGGACTCCTGCCTAGTTGCGAGGGACAACTCGGGATTCTCCTCGAGGCTTGGCAGGGCAATTGGGACGCCTCTCCAGCTGAGGCGGGAGACCAAGAGTCCCTTTCCACGTGCCACAGGAATCCTGGGGCTCCTATCAAGTTTCACGAGGAGTCAGGCATCGTTTCCTTTGGAGGCACTGATATCCACGTAGCTCTGGAGTTTTCAAAGGATGTGAGGCCTCCGCTGGCGATGAGATGCGGAACTAGGTCTTTCTCTGTGGTCTGCACAGAGGATTCAGACATCCTTTCGTCTTGGGAGATGCAAGACGAGCCTGCATTTATGTCAATGCAGGGTTATCCGGCCTTATTTCGAGTCAGGGCATTGCGGTGTCCATTCCACTGGAGGCTGCAATCTAAGGATCCCTCTCACATACCTAAAGCTGTGAGAAGCCTCCTCTTGAGGTGCTTGTGGTAAGGTGGTATTCCTCTGGAGTCGAAGTTAGGGACTAACCTCTCATCTCGAGATGATTTTTGGTCCACAGAGTTCTTTCTTGTTGCTACAGTGACCTCAGGATCCCTCTAGCCTTGAAACAGTGTTCTTGGGGTTTCTCTGGAGTGCCATCAAGGAAATCAAGGCTCCTTTCATATGTGATGTGACACACGATATTGCTCTGTACGCAGTGTAGGGGATCAGGAATCATCTCGCGGCGAGGGGGAAGTCTCATGGTTTTTCTCGAGTTGCGGCGGGAACCAGGGGTATATACTCGAGTTATGACGTGGATGGCCCTTCCACACACGTGTTTGTTCAGCGATGTCAGGACTTCTGCCTAGTTGCGAGGGACAACTCGGAATTCTCCTCGAGGCTTGGCAGGGCAATTGGGACGCCTCTCCAGCTGAGGCGGGAGACCAAGGGTCCCTTTCCATGTGCCACAGGAATCCTGGGACTCCTTCCAAGTTTCCCGAGGAGTCAGGCATCCTCTCCTTTGGAGGCACTTATCTCCGCGTACCTCTGGAGTTTTCAAAGGATGTGAGGCCTCCGGTCGCGATGAGGTGGGGAACTAGGTATTTCTCTGTGGTCTCCACAGAGGATTCAGACATTCTTTCTTCTTGGGAGATGCAAGACGAGCCTGCATTCAAGTCACTGCAGGAATATCCGGCCTTATTTCGAGTCAGGGTATCACAGTGTCCATTCCACTTGAGGCCGCAAACTCAGGGTCCCTCTCACATACCTAGAGCTGAGAGAAGCCTCCTCTTGAGGTGCTTGTGGTAAGGTGGTATTCCTCTGGAGTCGAAGCCAGGGACTAACCTCTCATCTCGAGTTGATTTTTGGTCCACGGAGCGCTTTTGTGTTGCTACAGTGACCTCAGGTTCCGTCTAGCCTTGAAACAGTGTTCTTGGGGTTTCTCTGGAGTGCCATCAAGGAAATCAAGGCTCCTTTCATGTGTGATGTGCCACACGATAATGCTCTGTACGCAGTGTAGGGGATCAGGCCTCATCTCGCGGCGATGGGGTAGTCTCATGGTTTTTCTCGAGTTGCTGCGGGAACCAGGGGTATATTCTCGAGTTACGACGGGGATGGCCCTTCCACACACGTGTTTGTTCAGCGATGTCAGGACTTCTGCCTAGTTGCGAGGGACAACTCGGGATTCTCCTCGAGGCTTGGCAGGGAAATTGGGATGCCTCTCCAGCTGAGGCGGGAGACCAAGTGTCCCTTTCCACGTGCCACAGGAATCCTGGGGCTCCTATCAAGTTTCATGAGGAGTCAGGCATCGTTTCCTTTGGCGGCACTGATCTCCGCGTCCCTCTGGAGTTTTCAAAGGATGTGAGGCCTCCGGTCGCGATGAGGTGGGGAACTAGGTCTTTCTCTGTGGTCTCCACAGAGGATTCAGACATTCTTTCTTCTTGGGAGATGCAAGACGAGCCTGCATTCAAGTCACTGCAGGGATATCCGGCCTTATTTTGAGTCAGGGCATCGCGGTGTCCATTCCACTTGAGGCCGCAAACTCAGGGTCCCTCTCACATACTTAGGGCTGAGAGAAGCCTCCTGTTGAGGTGATTGTGGTAAGGTGGTAGTCCTCTGGAGTCGAAGCCAGGGACTAACCTCTCATCTCGAGTTGATTCTTGGTCCACGGAGCTCTTTCGTGTTGCTACAGTCACCTCAGGATCCCTCTAGCCTTGAAACAGTGTTCTTGGGGTTTCTCTGGAGTGCCATCAAGGAAATCAAGGCTCCTTTCATGTGTGATGTGCAAGACGGAATTGCTCTGCATGCAGTGCAGGGGAATCGGGCCTCATCTCGCGGCGAGGGGGAAGTCTCATGGTTTTTCTCGAGTTGCGGCGGGAACCTGGGGTAAATTCTCGAGTTACGACGGGGATGGCCCTTCCACCCACGTGTTTGTTCAGCGACGTCAGGACTCCTGCCTAGTTGCGCCGGAAAACACGGGATTCTCCTCGAGGCTTGGCAGGGCAATTGGGACGCCTCTCCAGCTGAGGCGGGAGACCAAGGGTACCTTTCCACGTGCCACAGGAATCCTGGGACTCCTATAAAGTTTCATGAGTAGTCAGGCATCGTTTCCTTTGGAGGCACTGATCTCCGCGTACCTCTGGAGTTTTCAAAGGATGTGAGGCCTCCGGTCGCGATGAGGTGGGGTACTAGGTCTTTCTCTGTGGTCTCCACAGGGTATTCAGACATCCTTTCGTCTTGGGAGATGCAAGACGAGCCTGCATTCAAGTCACTGCAGGAATATCCGGCCTTATTTCGAATCAGGGCATCACAGTGTCCATTCCACTTGAGGCCGCAAACTCAGGGTCCCTCTCACATACCTAGAGCTGAGAGAAGCCTCCTCTTGTGGTGCTTGTGGTAAGGTGGTATTCCTCTGGAGTCGAAGCCAGGGACTAACCTCTCATCTCGAGTTGATTTTTGGTCCACGGAGCGCTTTTGTGTTGCTACAGTGACCTCAGGTTCCGTCTAGCCTTGAAACAGTGTTCTTGGGGTTTCTCTGGAGTGCCATCAAGGAAATCAAGGCTCCTTTCATGTGTGATGTGCCACACGATAATGCTCTGTACGCAGTGTAGGGGATCAGGCCTCATCTCGCGGCGATGGGGTAGTCTCATGGTTTTTCTCGAGTTGCTGCGGGAACCAGGGGTATATTCTCGAGTTACGACGGGGATGGCCCTTCCACACACGTGTTTGTTCAGCGATGTCAGGACTTCTGCCTAGTTGCGAGGGACAACTCGGGATTCTCCTCGAGGCTTGGCAGGGAAATTGGGATGCCTCTCCAGCTGAGGCGGGAGACCAAGTGTCCCTTTCCACGTGCCACAGGAATCCTGGGGCTCCTATCAAGTTTCATGAGGAGTCAGGCATCGTTTCCTTTGGCGGCACTGATCTCCGCGTCCCTCTGGAGTTTTCAAAGGATGTGAGGCCTCCGGTCGCGATGAGGTGGGGAACTAGGTCTTTCTCTGTGGTCTCCACAGGGGATTCAGACATCCTTTCATCTTGGGAGATGAAAGACGAGCCTGCATTCAAGTCACTGCAGGGATATCCGGCCTTATTTCGAGTCAGGGCATCGCGGTGTCCATTCCACTTGAGGCCGCAAATTCAGGGTCCCTCTCACATACCTAGAGCTGAGAGAAGCCTTCTCTTGAGGTGCTTGTGGTAAGGTGGTATTCCTCTGGAGTTGAAGCAAGGAACTAACCTCTCATCTCGAGTTGATTTGTGGTCCACGGAGCTCTTTCGTGTTGCTACAGTGACCTCAGGATCCCTCTAGCCTTGAAACAGTGTTCTTGGGGTTTCTCTGGAGTGCCATCAAGGAAATCAAGGTTCCTTTCATGTGTGATGTGCAACACGGAATTGCTCTGCATGCAGTGCAGGGGAATCGGGCCTCATCTCGTGGCGAGGGGGAAGTCTCATGGTTTTTCTCGAGTTGCGGCGGAAACCTGGGGTATATTCTCGATTTACGACGGGGATGGCCCTTCCACACACGTGTTTCTTCAGCGACGGCAGGACTCCTGCCTAGTTGCGAGGGACAACTCGGGATTCTCCTCGAGGCTTGGCAGGGCAATTGGGACGCCTCTCCAGCTGAGGCGGGAGACCAAGAGTCCCTTTCCACGTGCCACAGGAATCCTGGGGCTCCTATCAAGTTTCACGAGGAGTCAGGCATCGTTTCCTTTGGAGGCACTGATATCCACGTAGCTCTGGAGTTTTCAAAGGATGTGAGGCCTCCGCTGGCGATGAGATGCGGAACTAGGTCTTTCTCTGTGGTCTGCACAGAGGATTCAGACATCCTTTCGTCTTGGGAGATGCAAGACGAGCCTGCATTTATGTCAATGCAGGGTTATCCGGCCTTATTTCGAGTCAGGGCATTGCGGTGTCCATTCCACTGGAGGCTGCAATCTAAGGATCCCTCTCACATACCTAAAGCTGCGAGAAGCCTCCTCTTGAGGTGCTTGTGGTAAGGTGGTATTCCTCTGGAGTCGAAGTTAGGGACTAACCTCTCATCTCGAGATGATTTTTGGTCCACAGAGTTCTTTCTTGTTGCTACAGTGACCTCAGGATCCCTCTAGCCTTGAAACAGTGTTCTTGGGGTTTCTCTGGAGTGCCATCAAGGAAATCAAGGCTCCTTTCATGTGTGATGTGCAACACGGAATTTCTCTGCCCGCAGTGTAGGGGAATCGGGCCTCATCTCGCGGCGAGGGGGAAGTTTCATGGTTTATCTCGAGTTGCGGCGGGAACCTGGACTATATTATCGAGTTACGATGTTAATGGCCCATCCACCCACGTGTTTGTTCAGCGACGTCAGGACTCCTGCCTAGTTGCGAGGGAAAACACTGGATTCTCCTCGAGGTTGGCAGGGCAATTGGGACGCCTCTCCAGCTGAGGCGGGAGACCAAGGGTCCCTTTCCACGTGCCACAGGAATCCTGGGACTCCTATCAAGTTTCATGAGGAGTCAGGCATCGTCTCCTTTGCAGGCACTGATCTCCGCGTACCTCTGAAGTTCTCAAAGGATGTGAGGCCTCCGGTCGCGATGAGGTGGGGAACTAGGTCTTTCTCTGTGGTCTCCACAGGGTACTCAGACATCCTTTCGTCTTGGGAGATGCAAGACGAGCCTGCATTCAAGTCACTGCCGGAATATCCGGCCTTATTTCGAGTCAGGGCATCACAGTGTCCATTCCACTTGAGGCCGCAAACTCAGGGTCCCTCTCACATACCTAGAGCTGAGAGAAGCCTCCTCTTGAGGTGCTTGTGGTAAGGTGGTATTCCTCTGGAGTCGAAGCCAGGGACTAACCTCTCATCTCGAGTTGATTTTTGGTCCACGGAGCGCTTTTGTGTTGCTACAGTGACCTCAGGTTCCGTCTAGCCTTGAAACAGTGTTCTTGGGGTTTCTCTGGAGTGCCATCAAGGAAATCAAGGCTCCTTTCATGTGTGATGTGCCACACGATAATGCTCTGTACGCAGTGTAGGGGATCAGGCCTCATCTCGCGGCGATGGGGTAGTCTCATGGTTTTTCTCGAGTTGCTGCGGGAACCAGGGGTATATTCTCGAGTTACGACGGGGATGGCCCTTCCACACACGTGTTTGTTCAGCGATGTCAGGACTTCTGCCTAGTTGCGAGGGACAACTCGGGATTCTCCTCGAGGCTTGGCAGGGAAATTGGGATGCCTCTCCAGCTGAGGCGGGAGACCAAGTGTCCCTTTCCACGTGCCACAGGAATCCTGGGGCTCCTATCAAGTTTCATGAGGAGTCAGGCATCGTTTCCTTTGGCGGCACTGATCTCCGCGTCCCTCTGGAGTTTTCAAAGGATGTGAGGCCTCCGGTCGCGATGAGGTGGGGAACTAGGTCTTTCTCTGTGGTCTCCACAGAGGATTCAGACATTCTTTCTTCTTGGGAGATGCAAGACGAGCCTGCATTCAAGTCACTGCAGGGATATCCGGCCTTATTTTGAGTCAGGGCATCGCGGTGTCCATTCCACTTGAGGCCGCAAACTCAGGGTCCCTCTCACATACTTAGGGCTGAGAGAAGCCTCCTGTTGAGGTGATTGTGGTAAGGTGGTAGTCCTCTGGAGTCGAAGCCAGGGACTAACCTCTCATCTCGAGTTGATTCTTGGTCCACGGAGCTCTTTCGTGTTGCTACAGTCACCTCAGGATCCCTCTAGCCTTGAAACAGTGTTCTTGGGGTTTCTCTGGAGTGCCATCAAGGAAATCAAGGCTCCTTTCATGTGTGATGTGCAAGACGGAATTGCTCTGCATGCAGTGCAGGGGAATCGGGCCTCATCTCGCGGCGAGGGGGAAGTCTCATGGTTTTTCTCGAGTTGCGGCGGGAACCTGGGGTAAATTCTCGAGTTACGACGGGGATGGCCCTTCCACCCACGTGTTTGTTCAGCGACGTCAGGACTCCTGCCTAGTTGCGCCGGAAAACACGGGATTCTCCTCGAGGCTTGGCAGGGCAATTGGGACGCCTCTCCAGCTGAGGCGGGAGACCAAGGGTCCCTTTCCACGTGCCACAGGAATCCTGGGACTCCTATAAAGTTTCATGAGTAGTCAGGCATCGTCTCCTTTGGAGGCACTGATCTCCGCGTACCTCTGGAGTTTTCAAAGGATGTGAGGCCTCCGGTCGCGATGAGGTGGGGAACTAGGTCTTTCTCTGTGGTCTCCACAGGGTATTCAGACATCCTTTCGTCTTGGGAGATGCAAGACGAGCCTGCATTCAAGTCACTGCAGGAATATCCGGCCTTATTTCGAGTCAGGGCATCACAGTGTCCATTCCACTTGAGGCCGCAAACTCAGGGTCCCTCTCACATACCTAGAGCTGAGAGAAGCCTCCTCTTGAGGTGCTTGTGGTAAGGTGGTATTCCTCTGGAGTCGAAGCCAGGGACTAACCTCTCATCTCGAGTTGATTTTTGGTCCACGGAGCGCTTTTGTGTTGCTACAGTGACCTCAGGTTCCGTCTAGCCTTGAAACAGTGTTCTTGGGGTTTCTCTGGAGTGCCATCAAGGAAATCAAGGCTCCTTTCATGTGTGATGTGCCACACGATAATGCTCTGTACGCAGTGTAGGGGATCAGGCCTCATCTCGCGGTGATGGGGTAGTCTCATGGTTTTTCTCGAGTTGCTGCGGGAACCAGGGGTATATTCTCGAGTTACGACGGGGATGGCCCTTCCACACACGTGTTTGTTCAGCGATGTCAGGACTTCTGCCTAGTTGCGAGGGACAACTCGGGATTCTCCTCGAGGCTTGGCAGGGAAATTGGGATGCCTCTCCAGCTGAGGCGGGAGACCAAGTGTCCCTTTCCACGTGCCACAGGAATCCTGGGGCTCCTATCAAGTTTCATGAGGAGTCAGGCATCGTTTCCTTTGGCGGCACTGATCTCCGCGTCCCTCTGGAGTTTTCAAAGGATGTGAGGCCTCCGGTCGCGATGAGGTGGGGAACTAGGTCTTTCTCTGTGGTCTCCACAGGGGATTCAGACATCCTTTCATCTTGGGAGATGCAAGACGAGCCTGCATTCAAGTCACTGCAGGGATATCCGGCCTTATTTCGAGTCAGGGCATCGCGGTGTCCATTCCACTTGAGGCCGCAAATTCAGGGTCCCTCTCACATACCTAGAGCTGAGAGAAGCCTTCTCTTGAGGTGCTTGTGGTAAGGTGGTATTCCTCTGGAGTTGAAGCAAGGAACTAACCTCTCATCTCGAGTTGATTTGTGGTCCACGGAGCTCTTTCGTGTTGCTACAGTGACCTCAGGATCCCTCTAGCCTTGAAACAGTGTTCTTGGGGTTTCTCTGGAGTGCCATCAAGGAAATCAAGGTTCCTTTCATGTGTGATGTGCAACACGGAATTGCTCTGCATGCAGTGCAGGGGAATCGGGCCTCATCTCGTGGCGAGGGGGAAGTCTCATGGTTTTTCTCGAGTTGCGGCGGAAACCTGGGGTATATTCTCGATTTACGACGGGGATGGCCCTTCCACACACGTGTTTCTTCAGCGACGGCAGGACTCCTGCCTAGTTGCGAGGGACAACTCGGGATTCTCCTCGAGGCTTGGCAGGGCAATTGGGACGCCTCTCCAGCTGAGGCGGGAGACCAAGAGTCCCTTTCCACGTGCCACAGGAATCCTGGGACTCCTATCAAGTTTCACGAGGAGTCAGGCATCGTTTCCTTTGGAGGCACTGATATCCACGTAGCTCTGGAGTTTTCAAAGGATGTGAGGCCTCCGCTGGCGATGAGATGCGGAACTAGGTCTTTCTCTGTGGTCTGCACAGAGGATTCAGACATCCTTTCGTCTTGGGAGATGCAAGACGAGCCTGCATTTATGTCAATGCAGGGTTATCCGGCCTTATTTCGAGTCAGGGCATTGCGGTGTCCATTCCACTGGAGGCTGCAATCTAAGGATCCCTCTCACATACCTAAAGCTGCGAGAAGCCTCCTCTTGAGGTGCTTGTGGTAAGGTGGTATTCCTCTGGAGTCGAAGTTAGGGACTAACCTCTCATCTCGAGATGATTTTTGGTCCACAGAGTTCTTTCTTGTTGCTACAGTGACCTCAGGATCCCTCTAGCCTTGAAACAGTGTTCTTGGGGTTTCTCTGGAGTGCCATCAAGGAAATCAAGGCTCCTTTCATGTGTGATGTGCAACACGGAATTTCTCTGCCCGCAGTGTAGGGGAATCGGGCCTCATCTCGCGGCGAGGGGGAAGTTTCATGGTTTATCTCGAGTTGCGGCGGGAACCTGGGCTATATTATCGAGTTACGATGTTAATGGCCCATCCACCCACGTGTTTGTTCAGCGACGTCAGGACTCCTGCCTAGTTGCTAGGGAAAACACGGGATTCTCCTCGAGGTTGGCAGGGCAATTGGGACGCCTCTCCAGCTGAGGCGGGAGACCAAGGGTCCCTTTCCACGTGCCACAGGAATCCTGGGACTCCTATCAAGTTTCATGAGGAGTCAGGCATCGTCTCCTTTGCAGGCACTGATCTCCGCGTACCTCTGAAGTTTTCAAAGGATGTGAGGCCTCCGGTCGCGATGAGGTGGGGAACTAGGTCTTTCTCTGTGGTCTCCACAGGGTACTCAGACATCCTTTCGTCTTGGGAGATGCAAGACGAGCCTGCATTCAAGTCACTGCCGGAATATCCGGCCTTATTTCAAGTCAGGGCATCACAGTGTCCATTCCACTTGAGGCCACAAACTCAGGGTCCCTCTCACATACCTAGAGCTGAGAGAAACCTCCTCTTGAGGTGCTTGTGGTATGGTGGTATTCCTCTGGAGTCGAAGCCAGGGACTAACCTCTCATCTCGAGTTGATTTTTGGTCCACGGAGCGCTTTTGTGTTGCTACAGTGACCTCAGGTTCCCTCTAGCCTTGAAACAGTGTTCCTGGGATTTCTCTGGAGTGCCATCAAGGAAATCAAGGCTCCTTTCATATGTGATGTGACACACGATATTGCTCTGTACGCAGTGTAGGGGATCAGGAATCATCTCGCGGCGAGGGGGAAGTCTCATGGTTTTTCTCGAGTTGCGGCGGGAACCAGGGGTATATACTCGAGTTACGACGGGGATGGCCCTTCCACACACGTGTTTGTTCAGCGATGTCAGGACTTCTGCCTAGTTGCGAGGGACAACTCGGAATTCTCCTCGAGGCTTGGCAGGGCAATTGGGACGCCTCTCCAGCTGAGGCGGGAGACCAAGGGTCCCTTTCCATGTGCCACAGGAATCCTGGGACTCCTTCCAAGTTTCCCGAGGTGTCAGGCATCCTCTCCTTTGGAGGCACTGATCTCCGCGTACCTCTGGATTTTTCAAAGGATGTGAGGCCTCCGGTCGCGATGAGGTGGGGAACTAGGTCTTTCTCTGTGGTCTCCACAGAGGATTCAGACATTCTTTCTTCTTGGGAGATGCAAGACGAGCCTGCATTCAAGTCACTGCAGGAATATCCGGCCTTATTTCGAGTCAGGGCATCACAGTGTCCATTCCACTTGAGGCCGCAAACTCAGGGTCCCTCTCACATACCTAGAGCTGAGAGAAGCCTCCTCTTGAGGTGCTTGTGGTAAGGTGGTATTCCTCTGGAGTCGAAGCCAGGGACTAACCTCTCATCTCGAGTTGATTTTTGGTCCACGGAGCGCTTTTGTGTTGCTACAGTGACCTCAGGTTCCGTCTAGCCTTGAAACAGTGTTCTTGGGGTTTCTCTGGAGTGCCATCAAGGAAATCAAGGCTCCTTTCATGTGTGATGTGCCACACGATAATGCTCTGTACGCAGTGTAGGGGATCAGGCCTCATCTCGCGGCGATGGGGTAGTCTCATGTTTTTTCTCGAGTTGCTGCGGGAACCAGGGGTATATTCTCGAGTTACGACGGGGATGGCCCTTCCACACACGTGTTTGTTCAGCGATGTCAGGACTTCTGCCTAGTTGCGAGGGACAACTCGGGATTCTCCTCGAGGCTTGGCAGGGAAATTGGGATGCCTCTCCAGCTGAGGCGGGAGACCAAGTGTCCCTTTCCACGTGCCACAGGAATTCTGGGGCTCCTATCAAGTTTCATGAGGAGTCAGGCATCGTTTCCTTTGGCGGCACTGATCTCCGCGTCCCTCTGGAGTTTTCAAAGGATGTGAGGCCTCCGGTCGCGATGAGGTGGGGAACTAGGTCTTTCTCTGAGGTCTCCACAGAGGATTCAGACATTCTTTCTTCTTGGGAGA
Source organism: Cervus elaphus (assembly GCF_910594005.1). Classification (NCBI taxonomy): domain Eukaryota; kingdom Metazoa; phylum Chordata; class Mammalia; order Artiodactyla; family Cervidae; genus Cervus; species Cervus elaphus. Next base: position 2,086,317 of record NC_057838.1, read on the forward strand.
TGCAAGACGAGCCTGCATTCAAGTCACTGCAGGGATATCCGGCCTTATTTTGAGTCAGGGCATCGCGGTGTCCATTCCACTTGAGGCCGCAAACTCAGGGTCCCTCTCATAAACTTAGGGCTGAGAGAAGCCTCCTGTTGAGGTGATTGTGGTAAGGTGGTAGTCCTCTGGAGTCGAAGCCAGGGACTAACCTCTCATCTCGAGTTGATTCTTGGTCCACGGAGCTCTTTCGTGTTGCTACAGTCACCTCAGGATCCCTCTAGCCTTGAAACAGTGTTCTTGGGGTTTCTCTGGAGTGCCATCAAGGAAATCAAGGCTCCTTTCATGTGTGATGTGCAAGACGGAATTGCTCTGCATGCAGTGCAGGGGAATCGGGCCTCATCTCGCGGCGAGGGGGAAGTCTCATGGTTTTTCTCGAGTTGCGGCGGGAACCTGGGGTAAATTCTCGAGTTACGACGGGGATGGCCCTTCCACCCACGTGTTTGTTCAGCGACGTCAGGACTCCTGCCTAGTTGCGCCGGAAAACACGGGATTCTCCTCGAGGCTTGGCAGGGCAATTGGGACGCCTCTCCAGCTGAGGGGGGAGACCAAGGGTCCCTTTCCACGTGCCACAGGAATCCTGGGACTCCTATAAAGTTTCATGAGTAGTCAGGCATCGTCTCCTTTGGAGGCACTGATCTCCGCGTACCTCTGGAGTTTTCAAAGGATGTGAGGCCTCCGGTCGCGATGAGGTGGGGAACTAGGTCTTTCTCTGTGGTCTCCACAGGGTATTCAGACATCCTTTCGTCTTGGGAGATGCAAGACGAGCCTGCATTCAAGTCACTGCAGGAATATCCGGCCTTATTTCGAGTCAGGGCATCACAGTGTCCATTCCACTTGAGGCCGCAAACTCAGGGTCCCTCTCACATACCTAGAGCTGAGAGAAGCCTCCTCTTGAGGTGCTTGTGGTAAGGTGGTATTCCTCTGGAGTCGAAGCCAGGGACTAACCTCTCATCTCGAGTTGATTTTTGGTCCACGGAGCGCTTTTGTGTTGCTACAGTGACCTCAGGTTCCGTCTAGCCTTGAAACAGTGTTCTTGGGGTTTCTCTGGAGTGCCATCAAGGAAATCAAGGCTCCTTTCATGTGTGATGTGCCACACGATAATGCTCTGTACGCAGTGTAGGGGATCAGGCCTCATCTCGCGGCGATGGGGTAGTCTCATGGTTTTTCTCGAGTTGCTGCGGGAACCAGGGGTATATTCTCGAGTTACGACGGGGATGGCCCTTCCACACACGTGTTTGTTCAGCGATGTCAGGACTTCTTCCTAGTTGCGAGGGACAACTCGGGATTCTCCTCGAGGCTTGGCAGGGAAATTGGGATGCCTCTCCAGCTGAGGCGGGAGACCAAGTGTCCCTTTCCACGTGCCACAGGAATACTGGGGCTCCTATCAAGTTTCATGAGGAGTCAGGCATCGTTTCCTTTGGCGGCACTGATCTCCGCGTCCCTCTGGAGTTTTCAAAGGATGTGAGGCCTCCGGTCGCGATGAGGTGGGGAACTAGGTCTTTCTCTGTGGTCTCCACAGGGGATTCAGACATCCTTTCACCTTGGGAGATGAAAGACGAGCCTGCATTCAAGTCACTGCAGGGATATCCGGCCTTATTTCGAGTCAGGGCATCGCAGTGTCCATTCCACTTGAGGCCGCAAATTCAGGGTCCCTCTCACATACCTAGAGCTGAGAGAAGCCTTCTCTTGAGGTGCTTGTGGTAAGGTGGTATTCCTCTGAAGTTGAAGCAAGGAACTAACCTCTCATCTCGAGTTGATTTGTGGTCCACGGAGCTCTTTCGTGTTGCTACAGTGACCTCAGGATCCCTCTAGCCTTGAAACAGTGTTCTTGGGGTTTCTCTGGAGTGCCATCAAGGAAATCAAGGTTCCTTTCATGTGTGATGTGCAACACGGAATTGCTCTGCATGCAGTGCAGGGGAATCGGGCCTCATCTCGTGGCGAGGGGGAAGTCTCATGGTTTTTCTCGAGTTGCGGCGGAAACCTGGGGTATATTCTCGATTTACGACGGGGATGGCCCTTCCACACACGTGTTTCTTCAGCGACGGCAGGACTCCTGCCTAGTTGCGAGGGACAACTCGGGATTCTCCTCGAGGCTTGGCAGGGCAATTGGGACGCCTCTCCAGCTGAGGCGGGAGACCAAGAGTCCCTTTCCACGTGCCACAGGAATCCTGGGGCTCCTATCAATTTCACGAGGAGTCAGGCATCGTTTCCTTTGGAGGCACTGATATCCACGTAGCTCTGGAGTTTTCAAAGGATGTGAGGCCTCCGGTGGCGATGAGATGCGGAACTAGGTCTTTCTCTGTGGTCTGCACAGAGGATTCAGACATCCTTTCGTCTTGGGAGATGCAAGACGAGCCTGCATTTATGTCAATGCAGGGTTATCCGGCCTTATTTCGAGTCAGGGCATTGCGGTGTCCATTCCACTGGAGGCTGCAATCTAAGGATCCCTCTCACATACCTAAAGCTGCGAGAAGCCTCCTCTTGAGGTGCTTGTGGTAAGGTGGTATTCCTCTGGAGTCGAAGTTAGGGACTAACCTCTCATCTCGAGATGATTTTTGGTCCACAGAGTTCTTTCTTGTTGCTACAGTGACCTCAGGATCCCTCTAGCCTTGAAACAGTGTTCTTGGGGTTTCTCTGGAGTGCCATCAAGGAAATCAAGGCTCCTTTCATGTGTGATGTGCAACACGGAATTTCTCTGCCCGCAGTGTAGGGGAATCGGGCCTCATCTCGCGGCGAGGGGGAAGTTTCATGGTTTATCTCGAGTTGCGGCGGGAACCTGGGCTATATTATCGAGTTACGATGTTAATGGCCCATCCACCCACGTGTTTGTTCAGCGACGTCAGGACTCCTGCCTAGTTGCGAGGGAAAACACGGGATTCTCCTCGAGGTTGGCAGGGCAATTGGGACGCCTCTCCAGCTGAGGCGGGAGACCAAGGGTCCCTTTCCACGTGCCACAGGAATCCTGGGACTCCTATCAAGTTTCATGAGGAGTCAGGCATCGTCTCCTTTGGAGGCACTGATCTCCGCGTACCTCTGAAGTTTTCAAAGGATGTGAGGCCTCCGGTCGCGATGAGGTGGGGAACTAGGTCTTTCTCTGTGGTCTCCACAGGGTACTCAGACATCCTTTCGTCTTGGGAGATGCAAGACGAGCCTGCATTCAAGTCACTGCCGGAATATCCGGCCTTATTTCGAGTCAGGGCATCACAGTGTCCATTCCACTTGAGGCCGCAAACTCAGGGTCCCTCTCACATACCTAGAGCTGAGAGAAGCCTCCTCTTGAGGTGCTTGTGGTAAGGTGGTATTCCTCTGGAGTCGAAGCCAGGGACTAACCTCTCATCTCGAGTTGATTTTTGGTCCACGGAGCGCTTTTGTGTTGCTACAGTGACCTCAGGTTCCGTCTAGCCTTGAAACAGTGTTCTTGGGGTTTCTCTGGAGTGCCATCAAGGAAATCAAGGCTCCTTTCATGTGTGATGTGCCACACGATAATGCTCTGTACGCAGTGTAGGGGATCAGGCCTCATCTCGCGGCGATGGGGTAGTCTCATGTTTTTTCTCGAGTTGCTGCGGGAACCAGGGGTATATTCTCGAGTTACGACGGGGATGGCCCTTCCACACACGTGTTTGTTCAGCGATGTCAGGACTTCTGCCTAGTTGCGAGGGACAACTCGGGATTCTCCTCGAGGCTTGGCAGGGAAATTGGGATGCCTCTCCAGCTGAGGCGGGAGACCAAGTGTCCCTTTCCACGTGCCACAGGAATTCTGGGGCTCCTATCAAGTTTCATGAGGAGTCAGGCATCGTTTCCTTTGGCGGCACTGATCTCCGCGTCCCTCTGGAGTTTTCAAAGGATGTGAGGCCTCCGGTCGCGATGAGGTGGGGAACTAGGTCTTTCTCTGTGGTCTCCACAGAGGATTCAGACATTCTTTCTTCTTGGGAGATGCAAGACGAGCCTGCATTCAAGTCACTGCAGGGATATCCGGCCTTATTTTGAGTCAGGGCATCGCGGTGTCCATTCCACTTGAGGCCGCAAACTCAGGGTCCCTCTCACATACTTAGGGCTGAGAGAAGCCTCCTGTTGAGGTGATTGTGGTAAGGTGGTAGTCCTCTGGAGTCGAAGCCAGGGACTAACCTCTCATCTCGAGTTGATTCTTGGTCCACGGAGCTCTTTCGTGTTGCTACAGTCACCTCAGGATCCCTCTAGCCTTGAAACAGTGTTCTTGGGGTTTCTCTGGAGTGCCATCAAGGAAATCAAGGCTCCTTTCATGTGTGATGTGCAAGACGGAATTGCTCTGCATGCAGTGCAGGGGAATCGGGCCTCATCTCGCGGCGAGGGGGAAGTCTCATGGTTTTTCTCGAGTTGCGGCGGGAACCTGGGGTAAATTCTCGAGTTACGACGGGGATGGCCCTTCCACCCACGTGTTTGTTCAGCGACGTCAGGACTCCTGCCTAGTTGCGCCGGAAAACACGGGATTCTCCTCGAGGCTTGGCAGGGCAATTGGGACGCCTCTCCAGCTGAGGCGGGAGACCAAGGGTCCCTTTCCACGTGCCACAGGAATCCTGGGACTCCTATCAAGTTTCATGAGTAGTCAGGCATCGTCTCCTTTGGAGGCACTGATCTCCGCGTACCTCTGGAGTTTTCAAAGGATGTGAGGCCTCCGGTCGCGATGAGGTGGGGAACTAGGTCTTTCTCTGTGGTCTCCACAGGGTATTCAGACATCCTTTCGTCTTGGGAGATGCAAGACGAGCCTGCATTCAAGTCACTGCAGGAATATCCGGCCTTATTTCGAGTCAGGGCATCACAGTGTCCATTCCACTTGAGGCCGCAAACTCAGGGTCCCTCTCACATACCTAGAGCTGAGAGAAGCCTCCTCTTGAGGTGCTTGTGGTAAGGTGGTATTCCTCTGGAGTCGAAGCCAGGGACTAACCTCTCATCTCGAGTTGATTTTTGGTCCACGGAGCGCTTTTGTGTTGCTACAGTGACCTCAGGTTCCGTCTAGCCTTGAAACAGTGTTCTTGGGGTTTCTCTGGAGTGCCATCAAGGAAATCAAGGCTCCTTTCATGTGTGATGTGCCACACGATAATGCTCTGTACGCAGTGTAGGGGATCAGGCCTCATCTCGCGGCGATGGGGTAGTCTCATGGTTTTTCTCGAGTTGCTGCGGGAACCAGGGGTATATTCTCGAGTTACGACGGGGATGGCCCTTCCACACACGTGTTTGTTCAGCGATGTCAGGACTTCTGCCTAGTTGCGAGGGACAACTCGGGATTCTCCTCGAGGCTTGGCAGGGAAATTGGGATGCCTCTCCAGCTGAGGCGGGAGACCAAGTGTCCCTTTCCACGTGCCACAGGAATACTGGGGCTCCTATCAAGTTTCATGAGGAATCAGGCATCGTTTCCTTTGGCGGCACTGATCTCCGCGTCCCTCTGGAGTTTTCAAAGGATGTGAGGCCTCCGGTCGCGATGAGGTGGGGAACTAGGTCTTTCTCTGTGGTCTCCACAGGGGATTCAGACATCCTTTCACCTTGGGAGATGAAAGACGAGCCTGCATTCAAGTCACTGCAGGGATATCCGGCCTTATTTCGAGTCAGGGCATCGCAGTGTCCATTCCACTTGAGGCCGCAAATTCAGGGTCCCTCTCACATACCTAGAGCTGAGAGAAGCCTTCTCTTGAGGTGCTTGTGGTAAGGTGGTATTCCTCTGAAGTTGAAGCAAGGAACTAACCTCTCATCTCGAGTTGATTTGTGGTCCACGGAGCTCTTTCGTGTTGCTACAGTGACCTCAGGATCCCTCTAGCCTTGAAACAGTGTTCTTGGGGTTTCTCTGGAGTGCCATCAAGGAAATCAAGGTTCCTTTCATGTGTGATGTGCAACACGGAATTGCTCTGCATGCAGTGCAGGGGAATCGGGCCTCATCTCGTGGCGAGGGGGAAGTCTCATGGTTTTTCTCGAGTTGCGGCGGAAACCTGGGGTATATTCTCGATTTACGACGGGGATGGCCCTTCCACACACGTGTTTCTTCAGCGACGGCAGGACTCCTGCCTAGTTGCGAGGGACAACTCGGGATTCTCCTCGAGGCTTGGCAGGGCAATTGGGACGCCTCTCCAGCTGAGGCGGGAGACCAAGAGTCCCTTTCCACGTGCCACAGGAATCCTGGGGCTCCTATCAAGTTTCACGAGGAGTCAGGCATCGTTTCCTTTGGAGGCACTGATATCCACGTAGCTCTGGAGTTTTCAAAGGATGTGAGGCCTCCGGTGGCGATGAGATGCGGAACTAGGTCTTTCTCTGTGGTCTGCACAGAGGATTCAGACATCCTTTCGTCTTGGGAGATGCAAGACGAGCCTGCATTTATGTCAATGCAGGGTTATCCGGCCTTATTTCGAGTCAGGGCATTGCGGTGTCCATTCCACTGGAGGCTGCAATCTAAGGATCCCTCTCACATACCTAAAGCTGCGAGAAGCCTCCTCTTGAGGTGCTTGTGGTAAGGTGGTATTCCTCTGGAGTCGAAGTTAGGGACTAACCTCTCATCTCGAGATGATTTTTGGTCCACAGAGTTCTTTCTTGTTGCTACAGTGACCTCAGGATCCCTCTAGCCTTGAAACAGTGTTCTTGGGGTTTCTCTGGAGTGCTATCAAGGAAATCAAGGCTCCTTTCATGTGTGATGTGCAACACGGAATTTCTCTGCCCGCAGTGTAGGGGAATCGGGCCTCATCTCGCGGCGAGGGGGAAGTTTCATGGTTTATCTCGAGTTGCGGTGGGAACCTGGGCTATATTATCGAGTTACGATGTTAATGGCCCATCCACCCACGTGTTTGTTCAGCGACGTCAGGACTCCTGCCTAGTTGCGAGGGAAAACACGGGATTCTCCTCGAGGTTGGCAGGGCAATTGGGACGCCTCTCCAGCTGAGGCGGGAGACCAAGGGTCCCTTTCCACGTGCCACAGGAATCCTGGGACTCCTATCAAGTTTCATGAGGAGTCAGGCATCGTCTCCTTTGCAGGCACTGATCTCCGCGTACCTCTGAAGTTTTCAAAGGATGTGAGGCCTCCGGTCGCGATGAGGTGGGGAACTAGGTCTTTCTCTGTGGTCTCCACAGGGTACTCAGACATCCTTTCGTCTTGGGAGATGCAAGACGAGCCTGCATTCAAGTCACTGCCGGAATATCCGGCCTTATTTCGAGTCAGGGCATCACAGTGTCCATTCCACTTGAGGCCGCAAACTCAGGGTCCCTCTCACATACCTAGAGCTGAGAGAAGCCTCCTCTTGAGGTGCTTGTGGTAAGGTGGTATTCCTCTGGAGTCGAAGCCAGGGACTAACCTCTCATCTCGAGTTGATTTTTGGTCCACGGAGCGCTTTTGTGTTGCTACAGTGACCTCAGGTTCCGTCTAGCCTTGAAACAGTGTTCTTGGGGTTTCTCTGGAGTGCCATCAAGGAAATCAAGGCTCCTTTCATGTGTGATGTGCCACACGATAATGCTCTGTACGCAGTGTAGGGGATCAGGCCTCATCTCGCGGCGATGGGGTAGTCTCATGTTTTTTCTCGAGTTGCTGCGGGAACCAGGGGTATATTCTCGAGTTACGACGGGGATGGCCCTTCCACACACGTGTTTGTTCAGCGATGTCAGGACTTCTGCCTAGTTGCGAGGGACAACTCGGGATTCTCCTCGAGGCTTGGCAGGGAAATTGGGATGCCTCTCCAGCTGAGGCGGGAGACCAAGTGTCCCTTTCCACGTGCCACAGGAATTCTGGGGCTCCTATCAAGTTTCATGAGGAGTCAGGCATCGTTTCCTTTGGCGGCACTGATCTCCGCGTCCCTCTGGAGTTTTCAAAGGATGTGAGGCCTCCGGTCGCGATGAGGTGGGGAACTAGGTCTTTCTCTGTGGTCTCCACAGAGGATTCAGACATTCTTTCTTCTTGGTAGATGCAAGACGAGCCTGCATTCAAGTCACTGCAGGGATATCCGGCCTTATTTTGAGTCAGGGCATCGCGGTGTCCATTCCACTTGAGGCCGCAAACTCAGGGTCCCTCTCACATACTTAGGGCTGAGAGAAGCCTCCTGTTGAGGTGATTGTGGTAAGGTGGTAGTCCTCTGGAGTCGAAGCCAGGGACTAACCTCTCATCTCGAGTTGATTCTTGGTCCACGGAGCTCTTTCGTGTTGCTACAGTCACCTCAGGATCCCTCTAGCCTTGAAACAGTGTTCTTGGGGTTTCTCTGGAGTGCCATCAAGGAAATCAAGGCTCCTTTCATGTGTGATGTGCAAGACGGAATTGCTCTGCATGCAGTGCAGGGGAATCGGGCCTCATCTCGCGGCGAGGGGGAAGTCTCATGGTTTTTCTCGAGTTGCGGCGGGAACCTGGGGTAAATTCTCGAGTTACGACGGGGATGGCCCTTCCACCCACGTGTTTGTTCAGCGACGTCAGGACTCCTGCCTAGTTGCGCCGGAAAACACGGGATTCTCCTCGAGGATTGGCAGGGCAATTGGGACGCCTCTCCAGCTGAGGCGGGAGACCAAGGGTCCCTTTCCACGTGCCACAGGAATCCTGGGACTCCTATAAAGTTTCATGAGTAGTCAGGCATCGTCTCCTTTGGAGGCACTGATCTCCGCGTACCTCTGGAGTTTTCAAAGGATGTGAGGCCTCCGGTCGCGATGAGGTGGGGAACTAGGTCTTTCTCTGTGCTCTCCACAGAGGATTCAGACATTCTTTCTTCTTGGGAGATGCAAGACGAGCCTGCATTCAAGTCACTGCAGGGATATCCGGCCTTATTTGAGTCAGGGCATCGCGGTGTCCATTCCACTTGAGGCCGCAAACTCAGGGTCCCTCTCACATACTTAGGGCTGAGAGAAGCCTCCTGTTGAGGTGATTGTGGTAAGGTGGTAGTCCTCTGGAGTCGAAGCCAGGGACTAACCTCTCATCTCGAGTTGATTCTTGGTCCACGGAGCTCTTTCGTGTTGCTACAGTCACCTCAGGATCCCTCTAGCCTTGAAACAGTGTTCTTGGGGTTTCTCTGGAGTGCCATCAAGGAAATCAAGGCTCCTTTCATGTGTGATGTGCAAGACGGAATTGCTCTGCATGCAGTGCAGGGGAATCGGGCCTCATCTCGCGGCGAGGGGGAAGTCTCATGGTTTTTCTCGAGTTGCGGCGGGAACCTGGGGTAAATTCTCGAGTTACGACGGGGATGGCCCTTCCACCCACGTGTTTGTTCAGCGACGTCAGGACTCCTGCCTAGTTGCGCCGGAAAACACGGGATTCTCCTCGAGGCTTGGCAGGGCAATTGGGACGCCTCTCCAGCTGAGGCGGGAGACCAAGGGTCCCTTTCCACGTGCCACAGGAATCCTGGGACTCCTATAAAGTTTCATGAGTAGTCAGGCATCGTCTCCTTTGGAGGCACTGATCTCCGCGTACCTCTGAAATTTTCAAAGGATGTGAGGCCTCCGGTCGCGATGAGCTGGGGAACTAGGTCTTTCTCTGTGGTCTCCACAGGGTATTCAGACATCCTTTCGTCTTGGGAGATGCAAGACGAGCCTGCATTCAAGTCACTGCAGGAATATCCGGCCTTATTTCGAGTCAGGGCATCACAGTGTCCATTCCACTTGAGGCCGCAAACTCAGGGTCCCTCTCACATACCTAGAGCTGAGAGAAGCCTCCTCTTGAGGTGCTTGTGGTAAGGTGGTATTCCTCTGGAGTCGAAGCCAGGGACTAACCTCTCATCTCGAGTTGATTTTTGGTCCACGGAGCGCTTTTGTGTTGCTACAGTGACCTCAGGTTCCGTCTAGCCTTGAAACAGTGTTCTTGGGGTTTCTCTGGAGTGCCATCAAGGAAATCAAGGCTCCTTTCATGTGTGATGTGCCACACGATAATGCTCTGTACGCAGTGTAGGGGATCAGGCCTCATCTCGCGGTGATGGGGTAGTCTCATGGTTTTTCTCGAGTTGCTGCGGGAACCAGGGGTATATTCTCGAGTTACGACGGGGATGGCCCTTCCACACACGTGTTTGTTCAGCGATGTCAGGACTTCTGCCTAGTTGCGAGGGACAACTCGGGATTCTCCTCGAGGCTTGGCAGGGAAATTGGGATGCCTCTCCAGCTGAGGCGGGAGACCAAGTGTCCCTTTCCACGTGCCACAGGAATCCTGGGGCTCCTATCAAGTTTCATGAGGAGTCAGGCATCGTTTCCTTTGGCGGCACTGATCTCCGCGTCCCTCTGGAGTTTTCAAAGGATGTGAGGCATCCGGTCGCGATGAGGTGGGGAACTAGGTCTTTCTCTGTGGTCTCCACAGGGGATTCAGACATCCTTTCATCTTGGGAGATGAAAGACGAGCCTGCATTCAAGTCACTGCAGGGATATCCGGCCTTATTTCGAGTCAGGGCATTGCGGTGTCCATTCCACTTGAGGCCGCAAATTCAGGGTCCCTCTCACATACCTAGAGCTGAGAGAAGCCTTCTCTTGAGGTGCTTGTGGTAAGGTGGTATTCCTCTGGAGTTGAAGCAAGGAACTAACCTCTCATCTCGAGTTGATTTGTGGTCCACGGAGCTCTTTCGTGTTGCTACAGTGACCTCAGGATCCCTCTAGCCTTGAAACAGTGTTCTTGGGGTTTCTCTGGAGTGCCATCAAGGAAATCAAGGTTCCTTTCATGTGTGATGTGCAACACGGAATTGCTCTGCATGCAGTGCAGGGGAATCGGGCCTCATCTCGTGGCGAGGGGGAAGTCTCATGGTTTTTCTCGAGTTGCGGCGGAAACCTGGGGTATATTCTCGATTTACGACGGGGATGGCCCTTCCACACACGTGTTTCTTCAGCGACGGCAGGACTCCTGCCTAGTTGCGAGGGACAACTCGGGATTCTCCTCGAGGCTTGGCAGGGCAATTGGGACGCCTCTCCAGCTGAGGCGGGAGACCAAGAGTCCCTTTCCACGTGCCACAGGAATCCTGGGGCTCCTATCAAGTTTCACGAGGAGTCAGGCATCGTTTCCTTTGGAGGCACTGATATCCACGTAGCTCTGGAGTTTTCAAAGGATGTGAGGCCTCCGGTGGCGATGAGATGCGGAACTAGGTCTTTCTCTGTGGTCTGCACAGAGGATTCAGACATCCTTTCGTCTTGGGAGATGCAAGACGAGCCTGCATTTATGTCAATGCAGGGTTATCCGGCCTTATTTCGAGTCAGGGCATTGCGGTGTCCATTCCACTGGAGGCTGCAATCTAAGGATCCCTCTCACATACCTAAAGCTGCGAGAAGCCTCCTCTTGAGGTGCTTGTGGTAAGGTGGTATTCCTCTGGAGTCGAAGTTAGGGACTAACCTCTCATCTCGAGATGATTTTTGGTCCACAGAGTTCTTTCTTGTTGCTACAGTGACCTCAGGTTCCGTCTAGCCTTGAAACAGTGTTCTTGGGGTTTCTCTGGAGTGCCATCAAGGAAATCAAGGCTCCTTTCATGTGTGATGTGCAACACGGAATTTCTCTGCCCGCAGTGTAGGGGAATCGGGCCTCATCTCGCGGCGAGGGGGAAGTTTCATGGTTTATCTCGAGTTGCGGCGGGAACCTGGGCTATATTATCGAGTTACGATGTTAATGGCCCATCCACCCACGTGTTTGTTCAGCGACGTCAGGACTCCTGCCTAGTTGCAAGGGAAAACACGGGATTCTCCTCGAGGTTGGCAGGGCAATTGGGACGCCTCTCCAGCTGAGGCGGGAGACCAAGGGTCCCTTTCCACGTGCCACAGGAATCCTGGGACTCCTATCAAGTTTCATGAGGAGTCAGGCATCGTCTCCTTTGCAGGCACTGATCTCCGCGTACCTCTGAAGTTTTCAAAGGATGTGAGGCCTCCGGTCGCGATGAGGTGGGGAACTAGTTCTTTCTCTGTGGTCTCCACAGGGTACTCAGACATCCTTTCGTCTTGGGAGATGCAAGACGAGTCTGCATTCAAGTCACTGCCGGAATATCCGGCCTTATTTCAAGTCAGGGCATCACAGTGTCCATTCCACTTGAGGCCGCAAACTCAGGGTCCCTCTCACATACCTAGAGCTGAGAGAAACCTCCTCTTGAGGTGCTTGTGGTAAGGTGGTATTCCTCTGGAGTCGAAGCCAGGGACTAACCTCTCATCTCGAGTTGATTTTTGGTCCACGGAGCTCTTTTGTGTTGCTACAGTGACCTCAGGTTCCCTCTAGCCTTGAAACAGTGTTCCTGGGGTTTCTCTGGAGTGCCATCAAGGAAATCAAGGCTCCTTTCATGTGTGATGTGCCACACGATATTGCTCTGTACGCAGTGTAGGGGATCAGGCATCATCTCGTGGCGAGGGGGAAGTCTCATGGTTTTTCTCGAGTTGCGGCGGGAACCAGGGGTATATTCTCGAGTTACGACGGGGATGGCCCTTCCACACACGTGTTTGTTCAGCGATGTAAGGACTTCTGCCTAGTTGCGAGGGACTACTCGGGATTCTCCTCGAGGCTTGGCAGGGAAATTGGGACGCCTCTCCAGCTGAGGCGGGAGACCAAGGGTCCCTTTCCACGTGCCACAGGAATCCTGGGACTCCTATCAAGTTTCACGAGGAGTCAGGCATCGTCTCCTTTGGCGTCACTGATCTCTGCGTACCTCTGGAGTTTTCAAAGAATGTGAGGCCTCCGGTCGGGATGAGGTGGGGAACTAGGTCTTTCTCTGTGGTCTCCACAGGGGATTCAGACATCCTTTCGTCTTGGGAGATGCAAGACGAGCCTGCATTCAAGTCACTGCAGGGATATCCGGCCTTCTTTCGAGCCAGGGCATTGCGGTGTCCATTCCACTTGAGGCCGCAAACTCAGGGTCCCTCTCACATACCTAGAGCTGAGAGAAGCCTCCTCTTGAGGTGCTTGTGGTAAGGTGGTATTCCTGTGGAGTCGAAGCCAGGGACTAACCTCTCATCTCGAGTTGATTTCTGGTCCACGGAGCTCTTTCATGTGGCTACAGTGACCTCAGGATCCCTCTAGCCTTGAAACAGTGTTCTTGGGGTTTCTCTGGAGTGCCATCAAGGAAATCAAGTCTCTTTTCATGTGTGATGTGCAACACGGAATTGCTCTGCACGCAGTACAGGGGAATCGGGCCTCATCTCGCGGCGAGGTGGAAGTCTCATGGTTTTTCTCGAGTTGCGGCGGGAACCTGGGGTATATTCTCGAGTTACGACGGGGATGGCCCTTCCACACACGTGTTTGTTCAGCGACGTCAGGACTCCTGCCTAGTTGCGAGGGACAACTCGGGATTCTCCTCGAGGCTTGGCAGGGCAATTGGGACGCCTCTCCAGCTGAGGCGGAAGACCAAGTGTCCCTTTCCACGGGCCACAGGAATCCTGGGACTTCTATCAAGTTTCACGAGGAGTCAGGCATCGTCTCCTTTGGAGGCACTGATCTCCGCGTACCTCTGGAGTTTTCAAAGGATGTGAGGCCTTCGGTCGCGGTGAGGTGGGGAACTAGGTCTTTCTCTCTGGTCTGCACAGGGGATTCAGACATCCTTTCGTCTTGGGAGATGCAAGACGAGCCTGCATTCAAGTCACTGCAGGGATATCCGGCCTTATTTCGCGTCAGGGCATCGCAGTGTCCATTCCACTTGAGGCCGAAAAATCAGGGTCCCTCTCACATACCTAGAGCTGAGAGAAGCCTCCTCTTGAGGTGCTTGTGGTAAGGTGGTATTCCTCTGGAGTCGAAGCCAGGGACTAACCTTTCATCTCGAGTTGACTTTTGGTCCATGGAGCTCTTTCGTGTTGCTACAGTGACCTCAGGTTCCCTCTAGCCTTGAAACAGTGTTCTTGGGGTTTCTCTGGAGTGCCATCAAGGAAATCAAGGCTCCTTTCATGTGTGATTTGCAATACGGAATTGCTCTGAACGCAGTACAGGGGAATCGGGCCTCATCTCGCGGCGAGGGGGAAGTCTCATGGTTTATCTCGAGTTGCGGCGGGAACCTGGGCTATATTATGGAGTTACGATGGGAATGTCCCATCCACCCACGTGTTTGATCAGCCACGTCAGGACTCCTTCCTAGTTGCGAGGGACAACTCGGGATTCTCCTCGAGGCTTGGCAGGGGAATTGGGACGCCTCTCCAGCTGAGGCGGGAGACCAAGGGTCCCTTTCCACGTGCCACAGGAATCCTGGGACTCCTATCAAGTTTCCCGAGGAGTCAGGCATCGTCTCCTTTGGAGGCACTGATCTCCGCGTACCTCTGGAGTTTTCAAAGGATGTGAGGCCTCCGGTCGCGATGAGGTGGGGAACTAGGTCTTTCTTTGTGGTCTCCACAGAGGATTCAGACATCCTTTCGTCTTGGGAGATGCAAGACGAGCCTGCATTCAAGTCACTGCAGGGATATCCGGCCTTATTTCGAGTCAGGGCATCGCGGTGTCCATTCCACTTGAGGCCGCAAACTCAGGGTCCCTCTCACATACTTAGGGCTGAGAGAAGCCTCCTGTTGAGGTGATTGTGGTAAGGTGGTATTCCTCTGGAGTCGAAGCCAGGGACTAACCTCTCATCTCGAGTTGATTCTTGTTCCACGGAGCTCTTTCTTGTTGCTACAGTGACCTAGGGTCCCTCTAGCCTTGAAACAGTGTTCTTGGGGTTTCTCTGGAGTGCCATCAAGGAAATCAAGGCTCCTTTCATGTGTGATGTGCAAGACAGAATTGCTCTGCATGCAGTGCAGGGGAATCGGGCCTCATCTCGCGGCGAGGGGGAAGTCTCATGGTTTTTCTCGAGTTGCGGCGGGAACCTGGGGTAAATTCTCGAGTTACGACGGTCATGTCGCTTCCACCCACGTGTTTGTTCAGCGACGTCAGGACTCCTGCCTAGTTGCGAGGGAAAACTCGGGATTCTCCTCGAGGCTTGGCAGGGCAATTGGGACGCCTCTCCAGCTGAGGCGGGAGACCAAGGGTCCCTTTCCACGGGCCACAGGAATCCTGGGACTCCTATCAAGTTTCATGATGAGTCAGGCATCGTCTCCTTTGGAGGCACTGATCTCCGTGTACCTCTGGAGTTTTCAAAGGATGTGAGGCCTTCGGTCGCGATGAGGTGGGGAACTAGGTCTTTCTCTGTGGTCTGCACAGGGGATTCAGACATCCTTTCGTCTTGGGAGATGCAAGACGAGCCTGCATTCAAGTCACTGCAGGGATATCCGGCCTTATTTCGCGTCAGGGCATCGCAGTGTCCATTCCACTTGAGGCCGCAAAATCAGGGTCCCTCTCACATACCTAGAGCTGACAGAAGCCTCCTCTTGAGGTGCTTGTGGTAAGGTGGTATTCCTCTGGAGTCGAAGCCAGGGACTAACCTCTCATCTCGAGTTGATATTTGGTCCACGGAGCTCTTTCGTGTTGCTACAGTGACCTCAGGATCCCTCTAGCCTTGAAACAGTGTTCTTGGGGTTTCTCTGGAGTGCAATCAAGAAAATCAAGGCTCCTTTCATGTGTGATGTGCAACACGGAATTGCTCTGCACGCAGTGCAGGATATCGGGCCTCATTTTGCGGCGAGGGGGAAGTCTCATGGTTTTTCTCGAGTTGCGGTGGGAACCTGGGGTATATTCTCGTGTTATGACGGGGATGGCCCTTCCACCCACGTGTTTGTTCAGCCACGTCAGGACTGCTGCCTAGTTGCGAGGGACAACTCGGGATTCTCCTCGAGGCTGGGCAGGACAATTGGAACGCCTCTCCATCTGTGGCGGTAGACCAAGTGTCCCTTTCCACGTGCCGCAGGAATCCTCGGACTCCTATCAAGTTTCACGAGGAGTCAGGCATCGTCCCCTTTGGAGGCACTGATCTCCGCGTACCTCTGAAGTTTTCAAAGGATGTGAGGCCTCCGGTTGCGATGAGGTGGGGAACTAGGTCTTTCTCTGTGGTCTCAACAGGGGATTCAGACATCCTTTCGTCTTGGGAGATGCAAGACGAGCCTGCATTCAAGTCACTGCAGGAATATCCGGCCTTATTTCGAGTCAGGGCATCACAGTGTCCATTCCACTTGAGGCCGCAAACTCAGGGTCCCTCTCACATACCTAGAGCTGAGAGAAGCCTCCTCTTGAGGTGCTTGTGGTAAGGTGGTATTCCTCTGGAGTCGAAGCCAGGGACTAACCTCTCATCTCGAGTTGATTTTTGGTCCACGGAGCTCTTTCGTGTTGCTACAGTGACCTCAGGATCCCGCTAGCCTTGAAACAGTGTTCTTGGGGTTTCTCTGTAGTTCCATCAAGGAAATCAAGGCTCCTTTCATGTGTGATGTGCAACACGGAATTGCTCTGCATGCAGTGCAGTGGAATCGGGCCTCATTTTGCGGCGAGGGGGAAGTCTCATGGTTTTTCTCGAGCTGCGGCGGGAACCTGGTGTATATTCTCGAGTTACGACGGGGATGGCCCTTCCACACACGTGTTTCTTCAGCGACGTCAGGACTCCTGCCTAGTTGCGAGGGACAACTCGGGATTCTCCTCGAGGCTTGGCAGGGCAATTGGGACGCCTCTCCAGCTGAGGCGGGAGACCAAGGGTCCCTTTCCATGTGCCACAGGAATCCTGGGACTCCTATCAAGTTTCACTAGGAGTCAGGCATCATCTCCTTTGGAGGCAGTGATCTCCGCGTACCTCTGAAGTTTTCAAAGGATGTGAGGCCTCCGGTCGCGATGAGGTGGGGAACTAGGTCTTTCTCTGTGGTCTCCACAGGGGATTCAGACATCCTTTGGTCTTGGGAGATGCAAGACGAGCCTGCATTCAAGTCACTGCAGGGATATCCGGCCTTATTTCGAGCCAGGGCCACACGGTGTCCATTCCACTTGAGGCCGCAAACTCAGGGTCCCTCTCACATACCTAGAGCTGAGAGAAGCCTCCTCTTGAGGTGCTTGTGGTAAGGTGGTATTCCTCTGGAGTCGAAGCCAGGGACTAACCTCTCATCTCGAGTTGATTTTTCGTCCACGGAGCTCTTTCGTGTTGCTACAGTGACCTCAGGATCCCTCTAGCCTTGAAACAGTGTTCTTGGGGTTTCTCTGGAGTGCCACCAAGGAAATCAAGGCTCCTTTCATGTGTGATGTGCAACACGGAATTGCTCTGCACGCAGTGCAGGGGAATCGGGCCTCATCTCGCGGCGAGGGGGAAGTCTCATGGTTTTTCTCGAGTTGCGGCGGGAACCTGGGGTATATTCTCGAGTTACGACGAGGATGGGCCTTCCACCCACCTGTTTCTTCAGCGACGTCAGGACTCCTGCCTAGTTGCGAGGGACAACTCGGGATTCTCCTCGAGGCTTGGCAGGGAAATTGGAACGCCTCTCCAGCTGAGGCGGGAGACCAAGATTCCCTTTCCATGTGCCACAGGAATCCTGGGACTCCTATCAAGTTTCACGAAGAGTCAGGCATCATCTCCTTTGGAGGCACTGATCTCCGCGTACCTCTGGAGTTTTCAAAGGATGTGAGGCCTCCGGTCGCGATGAGGTGGGGAACTAGGTCTTTCTCTGTGGTCTCCACAGGGGATTCAGACATCCTTTCATCTTGGCAGATGCAAGACGAGCCTGCATTCAAGTCACTGCAGGGATATCCGGCGTGATTTCGAGTCAGGGCATCGCGGTGTCCATTCCACTTGAAGCCGCAAAATCAGGGTCCCTCTCACATACCTAGAGCTGAGAGAAGCCTCCTCTTGAGGTGCTTGTGGTAAGGTGGTATTCCTCTGGACTCGAAGCCAGGGACTACTTCTCATCTCGAGTTGATTTTTGGCCCATGGAGCTCTATCGTGTTGCTACAGTGACCTCAGGATCCCTCTAGCCTTGAAACAGTGTTCTTGGGGTTTCTCTGGAGGGCCATCAAGGAAATCAAGGCTCCTTTCATGTGTGAGGTGCAACACGGAATTGCTCTGCACGCAGTGCAGGGGAATCGGGCCTCATATCGCGGCGAGGGGAAAGTCTCATGGTTTTTCTCGAGTTGCGGCGGGAACCTGGGGTATATTCTCGAGTTACGACGGGGATGGCCCTTTCAACCACGTGTTTGTTCAGCGACGTCCGGACTCCTGCCTAGTTGCGAGGGACAACTCGGGATTCTCCTCGAGGCTTGGCAGGGCAATAGGGACGCCTCTCCAGCTGAGGCGGGAGACCAACGGTCCCTATCCACGTAACAGGAATCCTGGGACTCCTATCAAGTTTCACGAGGAGTCAGGCATCGTCTCCTTTGGAGGCACTGATCTCCGTGTACCTCTGGAGTTTTCAAAGGATGTGAGGCCTCCGGTCGCGATGAGGTGGGGAACTAGGTCTTTCTCTGTGGTCTCCACAGGGGATTCAGACATCCTTTCGTCTTGGGAGATGCAAGACGAGCCTGCATTCAAGTCACTGCAGGGATATTCGGCCTTATTTCGAATCAGGGCATCGCGGTGTCCATTCCACTTGAGGCCGCAAACTCAGGGTCCCTCTCACATAGCTAGAGCTGAGAGAAGCCTCCTCTTGAGGTGCTTGTGGTAAGGTGGTATTCCTCTAGAGTCGAAGCCAGGGACTAACCTCTCATCTCGAGTTGATTTTTGGTCCACAGAGCTCTTTCGTGTTGCTCCAGTGACCTCAGTATCCCTCTAACCTGGAAACAGTGTTCTTGGGGTTTCTCTGGAGTGCCACCAAGGAAATCAAGGCTCCTTTCATGTGTGATGTGCAAGACGGAATTGCTCTGCACGCAGTGCAGGGGAATCGGGCCTCATCTCGCGGCGAGGGGGAAGTCTCATGGTTTTTCTCGAGTTGCGGCGGGAACCTGGGGTATATTCTCGAGTTACGACGGGGATGCCCCTTCGACCCACGTGTTTCTTCAGCGACGTCAGGACTCCTGCCTAGTTGCGAGGGACAACTCGGGATTCTCCTTGAGGCTTGGCAGGGCAATTGGGACGCCTCTCCAGCTGAGGCGGGAGACCAAGGTTCCCTTTCCACGTGCCACAGGAATCCTGGGACTCCTATCAAGTTTCACGAGGAGTCAGGCATCGTCTCCTTTGGAGGCACTGATCTCCGCGTCCCTCTGGAGTTTTCAAAGGATGTGAGGCCTCCGGTCGCGATGAGGTGGGGAACTAGGTCTTTCTCTGTGGTCTCCACAGGGGATTCAGACATCCTTTCGTCTTGGGGGATGCAAGACGAGCCTGCATTCAAGTCACTGCAGGGATATCCGGCCTTATTTCGAATCAGGGCATCGCGGTGTCCATTCCACTTGAGACCGCAAACTCAGGGTCCCTCTCACATAGCTATAGTTGAGAGAAGCCTCCTCTTGAGGTGCTTGTGGTAAGGTGGTATTCCTCTGGAGTCGAAGTCAGGGACTAACCTCTCATCTCGAGTTGATTTTTGGTCCATGGAACTCTTTCGTGTTGCTAAAGGGACCTCAGGATCCCTCTAGCCTGGAAACAGTGTTCTTGGGGTTTCTCTGGAGTGCCATCAAGGAAATCAAGGCTTCTTTCATGTGTGATGTGCAACACGGAATTGCTCTGCACGCAGTGCAGGGGAATCGGGCCTCATCTCGCGGTGAGGGGGAAGTCTCATGGTTTTTCTCGAGTTGCGGCGGGAACCTGGGGTAAATTCTCGAGTTACGACGGGGATGGCCCTTCCACCCACGTGTTTCTTCAGCGACGTCAGGACTCCTGCCTAGTTGCGAGGGACAACTCGGGATTCTCCTCGAGGCTTGGCAGGGCAATTGGGACGCCTCTCCAGCTGAGGCGGGAGACCAAGGGTCCCTTTCCATGTGCCACAGGTATCCTGGGGCTCCTATCAAGTTTCACGAGGAGTCAGGCATCATCTCCTTTGGAGGCACTGATCTCCGCGTACCTCTGGAGTTTTCAAAGGATGTGAGGCATCCGGTCGCGATGAGGTGGGGAACTAGGTCTTTCTCTGTGGTCTCCACAGGGGACTCAGACATCCTTTCGTCTTGGGAGATGCAAGACGAGCCTGCATTCAAGTCACTGCAGGGATATCCGGCCTTATTTTGAGTCAGGGCATCGCGGTGTCCATTCTACTTGAGGCCGCAAACTCAGGGTCCCTCTCACATACCTAGAGCTGAGAGAAGCCTCCTCTTGAGGTGCTTGTGGTAAGGTGGTATTCCTCTGGAGTCGAAGCCAGGGACTAACCACTCATCTCGAGTTGATTTTTGGTCCACGGAGCTCTTTCGTGTTGCTACAGTGACCTCAGGATCCCTCTAGCCTTGAAACAGTGTTCTTGGGGTTTCTCTGGAGTGCCATCAAGGAAATCAAGGCTCCTTTCATGTGTGATGTGCAACACGGAATTGCTCTGCACGCAGTGCAGGGGAATCAGGCCTCATCTCGCGGCCCGGGGGAAGTCTCATGGTTTTTCTCGAGTTGCGGCGGGAACCTGGGGTATATTCTCGAGTTACGACGGGGATGGCCCTTCCACACACGTGTATCTTCAGTGACGTCAGGACTCCTGCCTAGTTGCGAGGGACAGCTCGGGATTCTCCTCGAGGCTTGGCAGGGCAATTGGGACGCCTCTCCAGCTGAGGCGGGAGACCAAGGGTCCCTTTCCACGTGCCACAGGAATCCTGGGACTCCTAAGAAGTTTCACGAGGAGTCAGGCATCGTCTCCTTTGGAGGCACTGATCTCCCGGTACCTCTGGAGTTTTCAAAGGATGTGAGGCCTCCGGTGGCGATGAGGTGGGGAACTAGGTCTTTCTCTGAGGACTCCACAGGGGATTCAGACATCCTTTCGTCTTGGGAGATGCAAGACGAGCCTGCATTCAAGTCACTGCAGGGATATCCGGCCTTATTTCGAGTCAGGGCATCGCGGTGTCCATTCCACTTGAGGCCGCAAACTCAGGGTCCCTCTCACATACCTAGAGCTGAGAGAAGCCTCCTCTTGAGGTGCTTGTGGTAAGGTGGTATTCCTATGAAGTCGAAGCCAGGGACTAACCTCTCATCTCGAGTTGATTTTTGGTCCACGGAGCTCTTTCGTGTTGCTCCAGTGACCTCAGGATCCCTCTAGCCTTGAAACAGTGTTCTTGGGGTTTCTCTGGAGTGCCATCAAGGAAATCAAGGCTCCTTTCATGTGTGATGTGCAACACGGAATTGCTCTGCACACAGTGCAGGGGAATCGGGCCTCATCTCGCGGCGAGGGGAAAGTCTCATGGTTTTTCTCGAGATGCGGCGGGAACATGGGGTATATTCTCGAGTTACGACGGGGATGGCCCTTCCACACACGTGTTTGTTCACTGACGTCAGGACTCCTGCCTAGTTGCGAGGGACAACTCGGGATTCTCCTCGAGGCTTGGCAGGGCAATTGGGACGCCTCTCCAGCTGAGGCGGGAGACCAAGTGTCCCTTTCCACGTGCCACAGGAATCCTGGGACTCCTATCAAGTTTCACGAGGAGTCAGGCATCGTCTCCTTTGGAGGCACTGATCTCCGCGTACCTCTGGAGTTTTCAAAGGATGTGAGGCCTCCGGTCGCGATGAGGTGGGGAACTAGGTCTTTCTCTGTGGTCTCCACAGGGGATTCAGACATCCTTTCGTCTTGGGGGATGCAAGACGAGCCTGCAATCAAGTCACTGCAGGGATATCCGGCCTTATTTCGAGTCAGGGCATCGCGGTGTCCATTCCACTTCAGGCCGCAAAATCAGGGTCCCTCTCACATACCTAGAGCTGAGAGAAGCCTCCTCTTGAGGTGCTTGTGGTAAGGTGGTATTCCTCTGGAGTCGAAGCCAGGGACTAACCTCTCATCTCGAGTTGATTTTTGGCCCATGGAGCTCTTTCGTGTTGCTACCGTGACCTCAGGATCCCTCTAGCCTTGAAACAGTGTTCTTGGGGTTTCTCTGGAGGGCCATCAAGGAAATCAAGGCTCCTTTCATGTGTGATGTGCAACACGGAATTGCTCTGCACGCAGTGCAGGGGAATCGGGCCTCATATCGCGGCGAGGGGAAAGTCTCATGGTTTTTCTCGAGTTGCGGCGGGAACCTGGGGTATATTCTCGAGTTACGACGGGAATGGCCCTTTCAACCACGTGTTTGTTCAGCGACGTCCGGACTCCTGCCTAGTTGCGAGGGACAACTCGGGATTCTCCTCGAGGCTTGGCAGGGCAATTGGGACGCCTCTCCAGCTGAGGCGGGAGACCAACGGTCCCTATCCACGTAACAGGAATCCTGGGACTCCTATCAATTTTCACGAGGAGTCAGGCATCGTCTCCTTTGGAGGCACTGATCTCCGTGTACCTCTGGAGTTTTCAAAGGATGTGAGGCCTCCGGTCGCCATGAGGTGGGGAACTAGGTCTTTCTCTGTGGTCTCCACAGGGGATTCAGACATCCTTTCGTCTTGGGAGATGCAAGACGAGCCTGCATTCAAGTCACTGCAGGGATATCCGGCCTTATTTCAAGTCAGGGCATAGCGGTGTCCATTCCACTTGAGGCCGCAAACTCAGGGTCCCTCTCACATACCTAGAGCTGCGAGAAGCCTGCTCTTGAGGTGCTTGTGGTAAGGTGGTATTCCTCTGGAGTCGAAGCCCGGGACTAACCTCTCATCTCGAGTTGATTTTTGGTCCATGGAACTCTTTCGTGTTGCTACAGTGACCTCAGGATCCCTCTAGCCCTGAAACAGTGTTCTTGGGGTTTCTCTGGAGTGCCATCAAGGAAATCAAGGCTTCTTTCATGTGTGATGTGCAACACGGAATTGCTCTGCACGCAGTACAGGGGAATCGGGCCTCATCTCGCGGCGAGGGGGAAGTCTCATGGTTTTTCTCGAGTTGCGGTGGGAACCTGGGTTATATTCTCGAGTTAGGACGGGGATGGCCCTTCCACCCACGTGTTTCTTCAGCGACGTCAGGACTCCTGCGTAGTTGCGAGGGACAACTCGGGATTCTCCTCGAGGCTTGGCAGGGCAATAGGGACGCCTCTCCAGCTGAGGCGGGAGACCAAGTGTCCCTTTCCATGTGCCACAGGAATCCTGGGACTCCTATCAAGTTTCACGAGGAGTCAGGCATCATCTCCTTTGAAGGCACTGATGTCCGCGTACCTCTGGAGTTTTCAAAGGATGTGAGGCCTCCGGTCGCGATGAGGTGGGGAACTATGGCTTTCTCTGTGGCCTCCACAGGGGATTCAGACATCCTTTCGTCTTGGGAGATGCAAGACGAGCCTGCATTCAAGTCACTGCAGGGAAATCCAGCCTTATTTCGAGTCAGGGCATCGCGGTGTCCATTCCACTTGAGGCCGCAAACTCAGGGTCCCTCTCACATACCTAGAGCTGAGAGAAGCCTCCTCTTGAGGTGCTTGTGATAAGGTGGTATTCCTGTGGAGTTGAAGCCAGGGACTAACCTCTCATCTCGAGTTGATTTTTGGTCCACGGAGCTCTTTCGTGTTGCTACAGTGACGTCAGGATCCCTCTAGCCTTGAAACAGTGTTCTTGGGGTTTCTCTGGAGTGCCACCAAGAAAATCAAGGCTCGTTTCATGTGTGATGTGTAACACAGAATTGCTCTGCACGCAGTGCAGGGGAATCGGGCCTCATCTCGCGGCGAGGGGGAAGTCTCATGGTTTTTCTCGAGTTGCGGCGGGAACCTGGGGTATATTCTCGAGTTACGACGGGGATGGCCCTTCCCCCCACGTGATTGTTCAGCGACGTCAGGACTCCTGCCTAGTTGCGAGGGACAACTCGGGATTCTCCTCGAGGCTTGGCAGGGCAATTGGGACGCCTCTCCAGCTGAGGCGTGGGACCAAGGGTCCCTTTCCACGTGCCACAGGAATCCTGGGACTTATATCAAGTTTCACGAGGAGTCAGGCATCGTCTCCTTTGGAGGCACTGATCTCCGCGTACCTCTGGAGTTTTCAAAGGATATAAGGAATCCGGTCGCGATGAGGTGGGGAACTAGGTCTTTCTCTGTGGTCTCCACAGGTGATTCAGACATCCTTTCGTCTTGGGAGATGCAAGACGAGCCTGCATTCAAGTCACTGCAGGGATATCCGGCCTTATTTAGAGTCAGGGCATCGCGGTGTCCATTCCACTTGAGGCCGCAAACTCAGGGCCCCTCTCACATACCTAGAGCTGAGAGAAGCCTCCTCTTGAGGTGCTTGTGGTAAGGTGGTATTCCTCTGGAGTCGAAGCCAGGGACTAACCTCACATCTCGAGTTGATTTTTGGTCCACGGAGCTCTTTCGTGTTGCTACAGTGAATTCAGGATCACTTTAGCCTTGAAACAGTGTTCTTGGGGTTTCTCTGGAGTGCCACCAAGGAAATCAAGGCTCCTTTCATGTGTGATGTGCAACACGGAATTGCTCTGCACGCAGTACAGGGGAATCGGGCTTCATCTCGCGGCGAGGGGGAAGTCTCATGGTTTTTCTCGAGTTGCGGCGGGAACCTGGGGTATATTCTCGAGTTACGATGGGGATGGCCCTTCCACCCACGTCTTTGTTCAGCGACGTCAGGACTCCTGCCTAGTTGCGAAGGACAACTCGGGATTCTCCTCGAGGCTTGGCAGGGCAATTGGGACGCCTCTCCAGCTGAGGCGGGAGACCAAGGGTCCCTTTCCATGTGCCACAGGAATCCTGGGACTCCTATCAAGTTTCACGAGGAGTCAGGCATCGTCTCCTTTGGAGGCACTGATCTCCGCGTACCTCTGAAGTTTTCAAAGGATGTGAGGCATCCGGTCGCGATGAGGTGGGGAACTATGGCTTTCTCTGTGGTCTCCACAGGGGATTCAGACATCCTTTCGTCTTGGGAGATGCAAGACGAGCCTGCATTCAAGTCACGGCAGGGATATCCGGCCTTATTTAGAGTCAGGGCATCGCGGTGTCCATTCCACTTGAGGCCACAAACTCAGGGTCCCTCTCACATACCTAGAGCTGAGAGAAGCCTCCTCTTGAGGTGCTTGTGGTAAGGTGGTATTCCTCTGGAGTCGAAGCCAGGGAATAACCTCTCATCTCGAGTTGATTTTTGGTCCATGGAGCTCTATCGTGTTGCTACATGGACCTCAGGATCCCTCTAGCCTTGAAACAGTGTTCTTGTGGTTTCTCTGGAGTGCCACCAAGGAAATCAAGGCTCCTTTCATGTGTGATGTGCAACACGGAATTGCTCTGCACGCAGTGCAGGGGAATCGGGCCTCATCTCGCGGCGAGGGGGAAGTCTCATGGTTTTTCTCGAGTTCCGGCGGGAACCTGGGGTATATTCTAGAGTTACGACGGGGATGGCCCTTCCACACACGTGTTGCTTCAGCGACGGCAGGACTCCTGCCTAGTTGCGAGGGACAACTCGGTATTCTCCTCGAGGCTTGACAGGGCAATTGGGACGCCTCTCCAGCTGAGGCGTGAGACCAAGGGTCCCTTTCCACGTGCCACAGGAATCCTGGGACTGATATCAAGTTTCACGAGGAGTCAGGCATCGTCTCCTTTGGAGGCACTGATCTCCGCGTACCTCTGGAGTTTTCAAAGGATATAAGGAATCCGGTCGCGATGAGGTGGGGAACTAGGTCTTTCTCTGTGGTCTCCACAGGTGATTCAGACATCCTTTCGTCTTGGGAGATGCAAGACGAGCCTGCATTCAAGTCACTGCAGGGATATCCGGCCTTATTTAGAGTCAGGGCATCGCGTTGTCCATTCCACTTGAGGCCGCAAACTCAGGGCCCCTCTCACATACCTAGAGCTGAGAGAAGCCTCCTCTTGAGGTGCTTGTGGTAAGGTGGTATTCCTCTGGAGTCGAAGCCAGGGACTAACCTCTTATCTTGAGTTGATTTTTGGTCCACGGAGCTCTTTCGTGTTGCTACATGGACCTCAGGATCCCTCTAGCCTTGAAACAGCGTTCTTGGGGTTTCTCTGGAGTGCCACCAAGGAAATCAAGGCTCCTTTCATGTGTGATGTGCAACACGGAATTGCTCTGCACGCAGTGCAGGGGAATCGGGCCTCATCTCGCGGCGAGGGGGAAGTCTCATGGTTTTTCTCGAGTTGCGGCGGGAACCTGGGTTATATTCTCGAGTTACGACGGGGATGGCCCTTTCAACCACGTGTTTGTTCAGCAACGTCAGGAGTCCTGCCTAGTTGCGAGGGACAACTCGGGATTCTCCTCGAGGCTTGGCAGGGCAATTGGGACGCCTCTCCAGCTGAGGCGGGAGACCAAGGGTCCCTTACCACGTGCCACAGGAATCCTGGGACTCCTATCAAGTTTCACGAGGAGTCAGGCATCGTCTCCTTTGGAGGCACTGATCTCCGCGTACCTCTGTAATTTTCAAAGGATGTAAAGCCTCCGGTAGCGATGAGGTGGGGACCTAGGTCTTTCTCTATGGTCTCCACAGGGGATTCAGACATCCTTTCGTCTTGTGAGATGCAAGACGAGCCTGCATTCAAGTCACTGCAGGGATATCCGGCCTTATTTCGAGTCAGGGCATCGCGGTGTCCATTCAACTTGAGGCCGCAAACTCAGGGCCCCTCTCACATACCTAGAGCTGAGAGAAGCCTCCTCTTGAGGTGCTTGTGGTAAGGTGGTATTCCTCTGGAGTCGAAGCCAGGGACTAACCTCTCATCTCGAGTTGATTTTTGGTCCACGGAACTCTTTCGTGTTGCTACAGTGACCTCAGGATCCCTCTAGCCTTGAAACAGTGTTCTTGGGGTTTCTCTGGAGTGCCACCAAGAAAATCAAGGCTCGTTTCATGTGTGATGTGTAACACGGAATTGCTCTGCACGCAGTGCAGGGGAATCGGGCCTCATCTCGCGGCGAGGGGGAAGTCTCATGGTTTTTCTCGAGTTGCGGCGGGAACCTGGGGTATATTCTCGAGTTACGACGGGGATGCCCCTTCCACCCACGTGATTGTTCAGCGACATCAGGACTCCTGCCTAGTTGCGAGGGACAACTCGGGATTCTCCTCGAGGCTTGGCAGGGCAATTGGGACGCTTCTTCAGCTGAGGCGCGAGACCAAGGGTCCCTTTCCACGTGC
This sequence comes from Cervus elaphus, assembly GCF_910594005.1. Taxonomy (NCBI): domain Eukaryota; kingdom Metazoa; phylum Chordata; class Mammalia; order Artiodactyla; family Cervidae; genus Cervus; species Cervus elaphus. The sequence goes on from NC_057838.1 coordinate 2,113,176, forward strand.
CACAGGAATCTTGGGACTCCTATCAAGTTTCACGAGGAGTCAGGCATCGTCTCCTTTGGAGGCACTGATCTCCGCGTACCTCTGGAGTTTTCAAAGGATATAAGGAATCCGGTCGCGATGAGGTGGGGAACTAGGTATTTCTCTGTGATCTCCACAGGTGATTCAGACATCCTTTCGTCTTGGGAGATGCAAGACGAGCCTGCATTCAAGTCACTGCAGGGATATCCGGCCTTATTTAGAGTCAGGGCATCGCGGTGTCCATTCCACTTGAGGCCGCAAACTCAGGGCCCCTCTCACATACCTAGAGCTGAGAGAAGCCTCCTCTTGAGGTGCTTGTGGTAAGGTGGTATTCCTCTGGAGTCGAAGCCAGGGACTAACCTCTCATCTCGAGTTGATTTTTGGTCCACGGAGCTCTTTCGTGTTGCTACAGTGATGTCAGGATCCCTCTAGCCTTGAAACAGTGTTCTTGGGGTTTCTCTGGAGTGCCACCAAGAAAATCAAGGCTCGTTTCATGTGTGATGTGTAACACGGAATTGCTCTGCACGCACTGCAGGGGAATCGGGCCTCATCTCGCGGCGAGGGGGAAGTCTCATGGTTTTTCTCGAGTTGCGGCGGGAACCTGGGGTATATTCTCGAGTTACGACGGGGATGGCCCTTCCACCCACGTGATTGTTCAGCGACATCAGGACTCCTGCCTAGTTGCGAGGGACAACTCGGGATTCTCCTCGAGGCTTGGCAGGGCAATTGGGACGCTTCTTCAGCTGAGGCGCGAGACCAAGGGTCCCTTTCCACGTGCCACAGGAATCCTGGGACTCCTATCAAGTTTCACGAGGAGTCAGGCATCGTCTCCTTTGGAGGCACTGATCTCCGCGAACCTCTGGAATATTCAAAGGATATAAGGAATCCGGTCGCGATGAGGTGGGGAACTAGGTCTTTCTCTGTGGTCTCCACAGGTGATTCAGACATCCTTTCGTCTTGGGAGATGCAAGACGAGCCTGCATTCAAGTCACAGCAGGGATATCCGGCCTTATTTAGAGTCAGGGCATCGCGTTGTCCATTCCACTTGAGGCCGCAAACTCAGGGCCCCTCTCACATACCTAGAGCTGAGAGAAGCCTCCTCTTGAGGTGCTTGTGGTAAGGTGGTATTCCTCTGGAGTCGAAGCCAGGGACTAACCTCACATCTCGAGTTGATTTTTGGTCCACGGAGCTCTTTCGTGTTGCCACAGTGAATTCAGGATCCCTCTAGCCTTGAAACACTGTTCTTGGGGTTTCTCTGGAGTGCCACCAAGGAAATCAAGGCTCCTTTCATGTGTGATGTGCAACACGGAATTGCTCTGCACGCAGTGCAGGGGAATCGGGCTTCATCTCACGGCGAGGGGGAAGTCTCATGGTTTTTCTCGAGTTGCGGCGGGAACCTGGGGTATATTCTCGAGTTACGACGGGGATGGCCCTTCCACCCACGTGTTTGTTCAGCGACGTCAGGACTCCTGCCTAGTTGCGAGGGACAACTCGGGATTCTCCTCGAGGCTTGGCAGGGCAATTGGGACGCCTCTCCACCTGAGGCGGGAGACCAAGGGTCCCTTTCCATGTGCCACAGGAATCCTGGGACTCCTATCAAGTTTCATGAGGAGTCAGGCATCGTGTCCTTTGGAGGCACTGATCTCCGTGTACCTCTGGAGTTTTCAAAGGATGTGAGGCCTCCGGTCGCGATGAGGTGGGGAACTAGGTCTTTCTCTGTGGTCTCCACAGGGGATTCAGACATCCTTTCGTCTTGGGAGATGCAAGACGAGCCTGCATTCAAGTCACTGCAGGGATATCCGGCCTTATTTCGAGCCAGGGCATCGCGGTGTCCATTCCACTTGAGGCCGCAAACTCAGGGTCCCTCTCACATACCTAGAGCTGAGAGAAGCCTCCTCTTGAGGTGCTTGTGGTAAGGTGGTATTCCTCTGGAGTCGAAGCCAGGGACTAACCTCTCATCTCGAGTTGATTTTTGGTCCACGGAGCTCTTTCGTGTTGCTACATGGTCCTCAGGATCCCTCTAGCCTTGAAACAGCGTTCTTGGGGTTTCTCTGGAGTGCCACCAAGGAAATCAAGGCTCCTTTCATGTGTGATGTGCAAGACGGAATTGCTCTGCACGCAGTGCAGGGGAATCGGGCCTCATCTCGCGGCGAGGGGGAAGTCTCATGGTTTTACTCGAGTTGCGGCGGGAACCTGGGGTATATTCTCGAGTTACGACGGGGATGGCCCTTTCAACCACGTGTTTGTTCAGCGACGTCAGGACTCCTACCTAGTTGCGAGGGACAACTCGGGATTCTCCTCGAGGCTTGGCAGGGCAATTGGGACGCCTCTCCAGCTGAGGCGGGAGACCAAGGGTCCCTTACCACGTGCCACAGGAATTCTGGGACTCCTATCAAGTTTCACGAGGAGTCAGGCATCGTCTCCTTTGGAGGCACTGATCTCCGCGTACCTCTGTAATTTTCAAAGGATGTAAAGCCTCCGGTCGCGATGAGGTGGGGACCTAGGTCTTTCTCTATGGTCTCCACAGGGGATTCAGACATCCTTTCGTCTTGTGAGATGCAAGACGAGCCTGCATTCAAGTCACTGCAGGGATATCCGGCCTTATTTCGAGTCAGGGCATCGCGGTGTCCATTCCACTTCAGGCCGCAAACTCAGGGCCCCTCACACATACCTAGAGCTGAGAGAAGCCTCCTCTTGAGGTGCTTGTGGTAAGGTGGTATTCCTCTGGAGTCGAAGCCAGGGACTAACCTCTCATCTCGAGTTGATTTTTGGTCCACGGAGCTCTTTCGTGTTGCTACAGTGACCTCAGGATCCCTCTAGCCTTGAAACAGTGTTCTTGGGGTTTCTCTGGAGTGCCATCAAGGAAATCAAGGCTCCTTTCATGTGTGATGTGCAACAAGGAATTGCTCTGCACGCAGTGCAGGGGAATCGGGCTTCATATCGCGGCGAGGGGGAAGTCTCATGGTTTTTCTCGAGTTGCGGCGGGAACCTGGGGTATATTCTCGAGTTACGACGGGGATGGCCCTTCCAACCTCGTGTTTGTTCAGCGACGTCAGGACTCCTGCCTAGTTGCGAGGGACAACTCGGGATTTTCCTCGAGGCTTGGCAGGGCAATTGGGACGCCTCTCCAGCTGAGGCGGGAGACCAAGGGTCCCTTTCCACGTTCACAGGAATCCTGGGACTCCTATCAAGTTTCACGAGGAGTCAGGCATTGTCTCCTTTGGAGGCACTGATCTCCGCGTACCTCTGAAGTTTTCAAAGGATGTGAGGCATCCGGTCGCGATGAGGTGGGGAACTAGGGCTTTCTCTGTGGTCTCCACAGGGGATTCAGACATCCTTTCGTCTTGGGAGATGCAAGACGAGCCTGCATTCAAGTCACTGCAGGAATATCCGGCCTTATTTCCAGTCAGGGCATCGCGGTGTCCATTCCACTTGAGGCCGCAAACTCAGAGTCCCTCTCACATACCTAGAGCTGAGAGAAGCCTCCTCTTGAGGTGCTTGTGGTAAGGTGGTATTCCTCTGGAGTCGAAGCCAGGGACTAACCTCTCATCTCGAGTTGATTTTTGGTCCACGGAGCTCTTTCGTGTTGCTACATGGACCTCAGGATCCCTCTAGCCTTGAAATAGCGTTCTTGGGGTTTCTCTGGAGTGCAACCAAGGAAATCAAGGCTTCTTTCATGTGTGATGTGCAACACGGAATTGCTCTGCACGCAATGCAGGGGAATCGGGCCTCATCTCGCGGCGAGGGGGAAGTCTCATGGTTTTTCTCGAGTTCCGGCGAGAACCTGGGGTATATTCTAGAGTTACGACGGGGATGGCCCTTCCACACACGTGTTGCTTCAGCGACGGCAGGACTCCTGCCTAGTTGCGAGGGACAACTCGGGATTCTCCTCGAGGCTTGGCAGGGCAATTGGTGCGCCTCTCCAGCTGAGGCGGGAGACCAAGTGTCCCTTTCCACGTGCCACAGGAATCCTGGGACTCCTATCAAGTTTCACGAGGAGTCAGGCATCGTCTCCTTTGGAGGCACTGATCTCCGTGTACCTCTGGAGTTTTCAAAGGATGTGAGGCCTCCGGTAGCGATGAGGTGGGGAACTAGGTCTTTCTCTGTGGTCTACACAGGGGATTCAGACATCCTTTCGTCTTGGGAGATGCAAGACGAGCCTGCATTCAAGTCACTGCAAGGAAATCCAGCCTTATTTCGAGTCAGGGCATCGCGGTGTCCATTCCACTTGAGGCCGCAAACTCAGGGTCCCTCTCACATACCTAGAGCTGAGATAAGCCTCCTCTTGACGTGCTTGTGGTAAGGTGGTATTCCTGTGGAGTTGAAGCCAGGGACTAACTCCTCATCTCGAGTTGATTTTTGGTCCACGGAGCTCTTTCGTGTTGCTACAGTGACGTCAGGATCCCTCTAGCCTTGAAACAGTGTTCTTGGGGTTTCTCTGGATTGCCACCAAGAAAATCAAGGCTCGTTTCATGTGTGATGTGTAACACGGAATTGCTCTGCACGCACTGCAGGGGAATCGGGCCTCATCTCGCGGCGAGGGGGAAGTCTCATGGTTTTTCTCGAGTTGCGGCGGGAACCTGGGGTATATTCTCGAGTTACGACGGGGATGGCCCTTACACCCACGTGATTGTTCAGCGACATCAGGACTCCTGCCTAGTTGCGAGGGACAACTCGGGATTCTCCTCGAGGCTTGGCAGGGCAATTGGGACGCCTCTCCAGCTGAGGCGTGAGACCAAGGGTCCCTTTCCACGTGCCACAGGAATCCTGGGACTCCAATCAAGTTTCACGAGGAGTCAGGCATCGTCTCCTTTGGAGGCACTGATCTCCGCGTACCTCTGGAGTTTTCAAAGGATATAAGGAATCCGGTCGCGATGAGGTGGGGAACTAGGTCTTTCTCTGTGGTCTCCACAGGGGATTCAGACATCCTTTCGTCTTGGGAGATGCAAGACGAGCCTGCATTCAAGTCACTGCAGGGATATCCGGCCTTATTTCGAGTCAGGGCATCGCGGTGTCCATTCCACTTGAGGCCGCAAACTCAGGGTCCCTCTCACATACCTAGAGCTGAGAAAAGCCTCCTCTTGAGGTGCTTGTGGTAAGGTGGTATTCCTCTGGAGTCGAAGCCAGGGACTAACCTCTCATCTCGAGTTGATTTTTGGTCCACGGAACTCTTTCGTGTTGCTACAGTGATGTCAGGATCCCTCTAGCCTTGAAACAGTGTTCTTGGGGTTTCTCTGGAGTGCCACCAAGAAAATCAAGGCTCGTTTCATGTGTGATGTGTAACACGGAATTGCTCTGCACGCACTGCAGGGGAATCGGGCCTCATCTCGCGGCGAGGGGGAAGTCTCATGGTTTTTCTCGAGTTGCGGCGGGAACCTGGGGTATATTCTCGAGTTACGACGGGGATGGCCCTTCCACCCACGTGATTGTTCAGCGACATCAGGACTCCTGCCTAGTTGCGAGGGACAACTCGGGATTCTCCTCGAGGCTTGGCAGGGCAATTGGGACGCTTCTTCAGCTGAAGCGCGAGACCAAGGGTCCCTTTCCACGTGCCACAGGAATCCTGGGACTCCTATCAAGTTTCACGAGGAGTCAGGCATCGTCTCCTTTGGAGGCACTGATCTCCGCGTACCTCTGGAGTATTCAAAGGATATAAGGAATCCGGTCGCGATGAGGTGGGGAACTAGGTCTTTCTCTGTGGTCTCCACAGGTGATTCAGACATCCTTTCGTCTTGGGAGATGCAAGACGAGCCTGCATTCAAGTCACTGCAGGGATATCCGGCCTTATTTAGAGTCAGGGCATCGCGGTGTCCATTCCACTTGAGGCCGCAAACTCAGGGCCCCTCTCACATACCTAGAGCTGAGAGAAGCCTCCTCTTGAGGTGCTTGTGGTAAGGTGGTATTCCTCTGGAGTCGAAGCCAGGGACTAACCTCACATCTCGAGTTGATTTTTGGTCCACGGAGCTCTTTCGTGTTGCTACAGTGAATTCAGGATCCCTCTAGCCTTGAAACACTGTTCTTGGGTTTTCTCTGGAGTGCCACCATGGAAATCAAGGCTCCTTTCATGTGTGATGTGCAACACGGAATTGCTCTGCACGCAGTGCAGGGGAATCGGGCTTCATCTCACGGCGAGGGGGAAGTCTCATGGTTTTTCTCGAGTTGCGGCGGGAACCTGGGGTATATTCTCGAGTTACGACGGGGATGGCCCTTCCACCCACGTCTTTGTTCAGCGACGTCAGGACTCCTGCCTAGTTGCGAGGGACAACTCGGGATTCTCCTCGAGGCTTGGCAGGGCAATTGGGACGCCTCTCCAGCTGAGGCGGGAGACCAAGGGTCCCTTTCCATGTGCCACAGGAATCCTGGGACTCCTATCAAGTTTCATGAGGAGTCAGGCATCGTCTCCTTTGGAGGCACTGATCTCCGTGTACCTCTGGAGTTTTCAAAGGATGTGAGGCCTCCGGTCGCGATGAGGTGGGGAACTAGGTCTTTCTCTGTGGTCTCCACAGGGGATTCAGACATCCTTTCGTCTTGGGAGATGCAAGACGAGCCTGCATTCAAGTCACTGCAGGGATATCCGGCCTTATTTCGTGTCAGGGCATCGCGGTGTCCATTCCACTTGAGGCCACAAACTCAGGGCCCCTCTCACATACCTAGAGCTGAGAGAAGCCTCCTCTTGAGGTGCTTGTGGTAAGGTGGTATTCCTCTGGAGTCGAAGCCAGGGACTAACATCTCATCTCGAGTTGATTTTTGGTCCACGGAGCTCTTTCGTGTTGCTACAGTGACCTCAGGATCCCTCTAGCCTTGAAACAGTGTTCTTGGGGTTTCTCTGGAGTGCCACCAAGGAAATCAAGGCTCCTTTCATGTGTGATGTGCAACACGGAATTGCTCTGCACGCACTGCAGGGGAATCGGGCCTCATCTCGCGGCGAGGGGGAAGTCTCATGGTTTTTCTCGAGTTGCGGCGGGAACCTGGGGTATATTCTCGAGTTACGACGGGGATGGCCCTTCCACCCACGTGATTGTTCAGCGACATCAGGACTCCTGCCTCGTTGCGAGGGACAACTCGGGATTCTCCTCGAGGCTTGGCAGGGCAATTGGGACGCCTCTCCAGCTGAGGCGTGAGACCAAGGGTCCCTTTCCACGTGCCACAGGAATCCTGGGACTCCAATCAAGTTTCACGAGGAGTCAGGCATCGTCTCCTTTGGAGGCACTGATCTCCACGTACCTCTGGAGTTTTCAAAGGATATAAGGAATCCGGTCGCGATGAGGTGGGGAACTAGGTCTTTCTCTGTGGTCTCCACAGGGGATTCAGACATCCTTTCGTCTTGGGAGATGCAAGACGAGCCTGCATTCAAGTCACTGCAGGGATATCCGGCTTTATTTCGTGTCAGGGCATCGCGGTGTCCATTCCACTTGAGGCCGCAAACTCAGGGCCCCTCTCACATACCTAGAGCTGAGAGAAGCCTCCTCTTGAGGTGCTTGTGGTAAGGTGGTATTCCTCTGGAGTCGAAGCCTGGGACTAACCTCTCATCTCGAGTTGATTTTTGGTCCACGGAGCTCTTTCGTGTTGCTACAGTGAATTCAGGATCCCTCTAGCCTTGAAACAGTGTTCTTGGGGTTTCTCTGGAGTGCCACCAAGGAAATCAAGGCTCCTTTCATGTGTGATGTGCAACACGGAATTGCTCTGCACGCAGTGCAGGGGAATCGGGCTTCATCTCGCGGCGAGGGGGAAGTCTCATGGTTTTTCTCGAGCTGCGGCTGGAACCTGGGGTATAGTCTCGAGTTACGACGGGGATGGCCCTTCCACCCACGTCTTTGTTCAGCGACGTCAGGACTCCTGCCTAGTTGCGAGGGACAACTCGGGATTCTCCTCGAGGCTTGGCAGGGCAATTTGGACGCCTATCCAGCTGAGGCGGGAGACCAAGGGTCCCTTTCCATGTGCCACAGGAATCCTGGGACTCCTATCAAGTTTCATGAGGAGTCAGGCATCGTCTCCTTTGGAGGCACTGATCTCCGTGTACCTCTGGAGTTTTCAAAGGATGTGAGGCCTCCGGTCGCCATGAAGTGGGGAACTAGGTCTTTCTCTGTGGTCTGCACAGGGGATTCAGACATCCTTTCGTCTTGGGAGATTCAAGACGAGCCTGCATTCAAGTCATTGCAGGGATATCCGGCCTTATTTCGAGTCAGGGCTTCGCGGTGTCCATTCCACTTGAGGCCGCAACTCAGCGTCCCTCTTACATACCTAGAGCTGAGAGAAGCCTCCTCTTGAGGTGCTTGTGGTAAGGTGGTATTCCTCTGGAGTCGAAGCCAGGGACTAACCTCTCATCTCAAGTTGATTTTTGGTCCACGGAGCTCTTTCGTGTGGCTACAGTGACCTCAGGATCCCTCTAGCCTTGAAAGAGTGTTCTTGGGGTTTCTCTGGAGTGCCATCAAGGAAATCAAGGCTTCTTTCATGTGTGATGTGCAACACGGAATTGCTCTGAACGCAGTGCAGGGGAATCGGGCCTCATCTCGCGGCGAGGGGGAATTCTCATGGTTTTTCTCGAGTTGCGGCGGGAACCTGGCGTATATTCTCGAGGTACGACGGGGATGGCCCTTCCACACACGTGTTTGTTCAGCGAGGTCAGGACTCCTGCCTAGTTGCGAGGGACAACTCGGGATTCTCCTCGAGGCTTGGCAGGGCCATTGGGACGCCTCTCCAGCTGAGGCGGGAGACCAAGTGTCCCTTTCCACGTGCCACAGGAATCCTGGGACTCCTATCAAGTTTCACGAGGAGTCAGGCATCGTCTCCTTTGGAGGCACTGATCTCCGCGCACCTCTGGAGTTTTCAAAGGATGTGAGGCCTCCGGTCGCCATGAAGTAGGGAACTAGGTCTTTCTCTGTGGTCTCAACAGGGAATTCAGACATCCTTTCGTCTTCGGAGATGCAAGACGAGCCTGCATTCAAGTCACTGCAGGGTTATCCGGCATTATTTCGCGTCAGGGCATCGCAGTGTCCATTCCACTTGAGGCCGCAAAATCAGGGTCCCTCTCACATACCTAGAGCTGAGAGCAGCCTCCTCTTGAGGTGCTTCTGGTAAGGTGGTATTCCTCTGGAGTCGAAGCCAGGGACTAACCTCTCATCTCGAGTTGATTTTTGGTCCACGGAGCTCTTTCGTGTTGCTACAGTGACCTCAGGATCCCTCTAGCCTTGAAACAGTGTTCTTGGGGTTTCTCTGGAGTGCCATCAAGGAAATCAAGGCTCCTTTCATGTGTGATGTGCAACACGGAATTGCTCTGCACGCAGTGCAGGGGAATCGGGCCTCATCTCGCGGCGAGGGGGAAGTCTCATGGTTTTTCTCGAGTTGCGGCGGGAACCTGGGGTATATTCTCGAGTTACGACGGGGATGGCCCTTCCACACACGTGTTTGTTCAGCTACGGCAGGACTCCTGCCTAGTTGCGAGGGACAACTCGGGATTCTCCTCGAGGCTTGGCAGGGCAATTGGGACGCCTCTCCAGCTGAGCCGGGAGACCAAGTGTCCCTTTCCACGTGCCACAGGAATCCTGGGACTCCTATCAAGTTTCACGAGGAGTCAGGCATCGTCTCCTTTGGAGGCACTGATCTCCGCGTACCTCTGGAGTTTTCAAAGGATGTGAGGCCTCTGGTCGCGATGAGGTGGGGAACTAGGTCTTTCTCTGTGGTCTCCACAGGGGATTCAGACATCCTTTCGTCTTGGGAGATGCAAGACGAGCCTGCATTCAAGTCACTGCAGGGATATCCGGCCTTATTTCGAGTCAGGGCGTCGCGGTGTCCATTCCACTTGAGGCCACAAACTGAGGGTCCCTCTCACATAGCTAGAGCTGAGAGAAGCCTCCTCTTGAGGTGCTTGTGGTAAGGTGGTATTCCTCTGGAGTCGAAGCCAGGGAATAACCTCTCATCTCGAGTTGATTTTTCGTCCACGGACCTCTTTCGTGTTGCTACAGTGACCTCAGGATCCCTCTAGCCTTGAAACAGTGTTCTTGGGGTTTCTCTGAAGTGCCATCAAGGAAATCAAGGCTCCTTTCATGTGTGATGTGCAACACGGAATTGCTCTGCTCGCAGTGCAGGGGAATCGGGCCTCATCTCGCGGCGAGGGGGAAGTCTCATGGTTTTTCTCGAGTTGCGGCGGGAACCTGGGGTATATTCTCGAGTTACGACGGGGATGTCCCTTCCACACACATGTTTGTTCAGCGACGGCAGGACTTCTGTCTAGTTGTGAGGGAAAACTCGGGATTCTCCTCGAGGCTTGGCAGGGCAATTGGGACGCCTCTCCAGCTGAGGCGGGAGACCAAGGGTCCCTTTCCACGTGCCACAGGAATCCTGGGACTCCTATCAATTTTCACGAGGAGTCAGGCATCGTCTCCTTTGGAGGCACTAATCTCTGCGTACCTCTGGAATTTTCAAAGGATGTGAGGCCTCCGGTCGCGATGAGGTGGGGAACTAGGTCTTTCTCTGTGGTCTCCACAGGTGATTCAGACATCCTTTCGTCTTGGGAGATGCAAGACGAGCCTGCATTCAAGTCACTGCAGGGATATCCATCCTTATTTCGCGTCAGGGCATCGCAGTGTCCATTCCACTTGAGGCCGCAAACTCAGGGTCCCTCTCACATAGCTAGAGCTGAGAGAAGCCTCCTCTTGAGGTGCTTGTGGTAAGGTGGTATTCCTCTGGAGTCGAAGCCAGGGACTAAGCTCTCATCTCGAGTTGATTTTTGGTCCACGGAGCTCTTTCGTGTTGCTACAGTGACCTCAGGATCCCTCTAGCCTTGAAACAGTGTTCTTGGGGTTTCTCTGGAGTGCCATCAAGGAAATCAAGGCTCCTTTCATGTGTGATGTGCAACACGGAATTGCTCTGCATGCAGTGCAGGGGAATCGGGCCTCATCTCACGGCGAGGGGGAAGACTCATGGTTTTTCTCGAGTTGCGGCGAGAACCTGGGGTATATTCTCGAGTTACGACGGGGATGGCCCTTCCACCCACGTGTTTATTCAGCGACGTCAGGACTCCTGCCTAGCTGCGAGGGACAACTCGGGATTCTCCTCGAGGCTTGGCAGGGCAATTGGAACGCCTCTCCAGCTGAGGCGGAAGACCAAGGGTCCCTTTCCACGTGCCACAGGAATCCTGGGAATCCTATCAAGTTTCACGAGGAGTCAGGCATCGTCTCCTTTGGAGGCACTGATCTCCGCGTACCTCTGGAGTTTTCAAAGGATGTGAGGCCTCCGGTCGCGATAAGGTGGGGAACTAGGTCTTTCTCTGTGGTCTCCACAGGGGATTCAGACATCCTTTCGTTTTGGGAGATGCAAGACGAGCCTGCATTCAAGTCACTGCAGGGATATCTGGCCTTATTTCGCGTCACGGCATCGCGGTGTCCATTCCACTTGAGGCCGCAAAGTCAGGGTCCCTCTCCCATACCTAGAGCTGAGAGAAGCCTCCTCTTGAGGTGCATGTGGTAAGGTGGTATCCCTCTCGAGTCGAAGCCAGGGACTAACCTCTCATCTCGAGTTGATTTTTGGTCCACGGAGCTCTTTCGTGTTGCTACAGTGACCTCAGGATCCCTCTAGCCTTGAAACAGTGTTCCTGGGGTTTCTCTGGAGTGCCATCAAGGAAATCAAGGCTCCTTTCATGTGTGATGTGCAACACGGAATTGCTCTGCACGCAGTGCAGGGGAATCGGGCCTCATCTCGCGACGAGGGGGAAGTCTCATGGTTTTTCTCGAGTTGCGGTGGGAACCTGGGGTATATTCTCGAGTTACGACGGGGATGGCCCTTCCACACACGTGTTTGTTCAGTGACGTCAGGACTCCTGCCTAGTTGCGAGGGACAACCCGGGATTCTCCTCGAGGCTTGGCAGGGCAATTGCGACGCCTCTCCAGCTGAGGCGGGAGACCAAGGGTCCCTTTCCACGTGCCACAGGAATCCTGGGACTCCTATCAAGTTTCACGAGGAGTCAGGCATCGTCTCCTTTGGAGGCACTGATCTTCGCGTACCTCTGGAGTTTGCAAAGGATGTGAGGCCTCTGGTCATTACGAGGTGGGGAACTAGGTCTTTCTCTGTGGTCTCCACAGGGGATTCAGACATCCTTTCGTCTTGGGAGATGCAAGACGAGCCTGCATTCAAGTCACTGCAGGGATATCCGGCATTATTTCGAGTCAGGGCATCGCGGTGTCCATTCCACTTGAGGCCGCAAACTCAGGGTCCCTCTCACATAGCTAGAGCTGAGAGAAGCCTCCTCTTGAGGTGCTTGTGGTAAGGTGGTATTCCTCTGGAGTCGAAGCCAGGGACTAACCTCTCATCTCAAGTTGATTTTTGGTCCACGGAGCTCTTTCATGTTGCTACAGTGACCTCAGGATCCCTCTAGCCTTGAAACAGTGTTCTTGGGGTTTCTCTGGAGTGCCATCAAGGAAATCAAGGCTCCTTTCATGTGTGATGTGCAACACGGAATTGCTCTGCACGCAGTGCAGGGGAATCGGGCCTCATCTCGCGGCGAGGGGGAAGTCTCATGGTTTTTCTCGAGTTGCGGCGGGAACCTGGGGTATATTCTCGAGTTACGACGGGGATGGCCCTTCCACACACGTGTTTGTTCAGCGACGGCAGGACTCCTGCCTAGTTGCGAGGGACAACTCGGGATTCTCCTCGAGGCTTGGCAGGGCCATTGGGACGCCTCTCCAGCTGAGGCGGGAGACCAAGTGTCCCTTTCCACGTGCCACAGGAATCCTGGGACTCCTATCAAGTTTCACGAGGAGTCAGGCATCGTCTCCTTTGGAGGCACTGATCTCCGCGTACCTCTGGAGTTTTCAAAGGATGTGAGGCCTCTGGTCGCGATGAGGTGGGGAACTAGGTCTTTCTCTGTGGTCTCCACAGGGGATTCAGACATCCTTTCGTCTTGGGAGATGCAAGACGAGCCTGCATTCAGGTCACTGCAGGGATATCCGGCCTTATTTCGAGTCAGGGCGTCGCGGTGTCCATTCCACTTGAGGCCACAAACTGAGGGTCCCTCTCACATAGCTAGAGCTGAGAGAAGCCTCCTCTTGAGGTGCTTGTGGTAAGGTGGTATTCCTCTGGAGTCGAAGCCAGGGAATAACCTCTCATCTCGAGTTGATTTTTGGTCCACGGAGCTCTTTCGTGTTGCTACAGTGACCTCAGGATCCCTCTAGCCTTGAAACAGTGTTCTTGGGGTTTCTCTGAAGTGCCATCAAGGAAATCAAGGCTCCTTTCATGTGTGATGTGCAACACGGAATTGCTCTGCTCGCAGTGCAGGGGAATCGGGCCTCATCTCGCGGCGAGGGGGAAGTCTCATGGTTTTTCTCGAGTTGCGGCGGGAACCTGGGGTATATTCTCGAATTACGACGGGGATGTCCCTTCCACACACATGTTTGTTCAGCGACGGCAGGACTCCTGTCTAGTTGTGAGGGAAAACTCAGGATTCTCCTCGAGGCTTGGCAGGGCAATTGGGACGCCTCTCCAGCTGAGGCGGGAGACCAAGGGTCACTTTCCACGTGCCACAGGAATCCTGGGACTCCTATCAAGTTTGATGAGGAGTCAGGCATCGTCTCTTTTGGAGGCACTAATCTCTGCGTACCTCTGGAATTTTCAAAGGATGTGAGGCCTCCGGTCGCGATGAGGTGGGGAACTAGGTCTTTCTCTGTGGTCTCCACAGGGGATTCAGACATCCTTTCGTCTTGGGAGATGCAAGACGAGCCTGCATTCAAGTCACTGCAGGGATATCCGTCCTTATTTCGCGTCAGGGCATCGCAGTGTCCATTCCACTTGAGGCCGCAAACTCAGGGTCCCTCTCACATAGCTAGAGCTGAGAGAAGCCTCCTCTTGAGGTGCTTGTGGTAAGGTGGTATTCCTCTGGAGTCGAAGCCAGGGACTAAGCTCTGATCTTGAGTTGATTTTTGGTCCACGGAGCTCTTTCGTGTTGCTACAGTGACCTCAGGATCCCTCTAGCCTTGAAACAGTGTTCCTGGGGTTTCTCTGGAGTGCCATCAAGGAAATCAAGGCTCCTTTCATGTGTGGTGTGCAACACGGAATTGCTCTGCACGCAGTGCAGGGGAATCGGGCCTCATCTCGCGGCGAGGGGAAAGTCTCATGGTTTTTCTCGAGTTGCGGTGGGAACCTGGGGTATATTCTCGAGTAACAATGGGCACGGCCCTTCCACACACGTGTTTGTTCAGCGACGTCAGGACTCCTGCCTAGTTGCGAGGGACAACTCGGGATTCTCCTCGAGGCTTGGCAGGGCAACTGGGACGCCTCTCCAGCTGAGGCGGGAGACCGAGGGTCCCTTTCCACGTGCCACAGGAATCCTGGGACTCCTATCAAGTTTCACGAGGAGTCAGGCATCGTCTCCTTTGGAGGCATTGATCTCCGCGTACCTCTGGAGTTTTCAAAGAATGTGAGGCCTCCGGTCGCGATGAGGTGGGGAACTAGGTCTTTCTCTGTGGTCTCCACAGGGGATTCAGACATCCTTTCGTCTTGGGAGATGCAAGACGAGCCTGCATTCAAGTCACTGCAGGGATATCCGGCCTTATTTCGAGTCAGGGCGTCGCGGTGTCCATTTCACTTGAGGCCACAACCTCAGGGTCCCTCTCACATACCTAGAGCTGAGAGAAGCCTCCTCTTGAGGTGCTTGTGGTAAGGTGGTATTCCTCTGGAGTCGAAGCCAGGGACTACCCTCTTATCTCGAGTTGATTTCTGGTCGACAGAGCTCTTTCGTGTTGCTACAGTGACCTCAGGATCCCTCTAGCCTTGAAAGAGTGTTCTTGGGGATTCTCTGGAGTGCCATCAAGGAAATCAAGGCTCCTTTCATGTGTGATGTGCAACACGGAATTGCTTTGAATGCAGTGCAGGGGAATCAGGCCTCATCTTGCGGCGAGGGGGAAGTCTCATGGTTTTTCTCGAGTTGCGGCGGGAAACTGGGGTATATTCTCGAGTTACGACGGGGATGGCCCTTCCACCCACGTGTTTGTTCAGCGACGTCAGGACTCCTGCCTAGTTGCGAGGGACAACTCGGTATTCTCCTGAGGGCTTGGCAGGGCAATTGGGACAACTCTCCAGCTGAGGCGGGAGACGAAGTGGCCCTTTCCACGTGCCACAGGAATCCTGGGACTCCTATCAAGTTTCACGAGGAGTCAGGCATCGTCTCCTTTGGAGGCACTGATCTCAGTGTACCTCTGGAGTTTTCAAAGTATGTGAGGCCTCCGGTCGCGATGAGATGGGGAACTAGGTCTTTCTCTGTGGTCTCCACAGGGGATTCAGACATCCTTTCGTCTTGGGAGATGCAAGACGAGCCTGCATTCAAGTCACTGCAGGGATATCCAGCCTTATTTCGAGTCAGGGCATCGCGGTGTCCATTCCACTTGAGGCCGCAAACTCAGGGTCCCTCTCACATACCTAGAGCTGAGAGAAGCCTCCTCTTGAGGTGCTTGTGGTAAGGTGGTTTCCTCTGGAGTCGAAGCCAGGGACTAACCTCTCATCTCGAGTTGATTTTTGGTCCACGGAGCTCTTTCGTGTAGCTGCAGTGACCTCAGAATCCCTCTAGCCTTGAAACAGTGTTCTTGGGATTTCTCTGGAATGCCATCAAGGAAATCAAGGCTCCTTTCATGTTTGATATGCAGCACGGAATTGCTCTGCACGCACTGCAGGGGAATCTGGCCTCTTCTCGCGGCGAGGGGGACGTCTCATGGTTTTTTTCGAGTTGCGGCGGGAACCTGGGGTATATTCTCGAATTACGACGGGGATGGCCCTTCCACACAAGTGTTTGTTCAGCGATGGCAGGATTCCTGCCTAGTTGCGAGGGACAACTCGGGATTCTCCTCGAGGCTTGGAAGGGGAATTGGGATGGCTCTCCAGCTGAGGCTGGAGACCAAGGGTCCCTTTCCACGTGCCACAGGAATCCTGGGACTCCTATCAAGTTTCACGAGGAGTCAGGCATCGTCTCCATTGGAGGCACGGATCTCTGCGTACCTCTGGAGTTATCAAAGGATGTGAGGCCTCCGGTCGCGATGAGGTGGGGAACTAGGTCTTTCTCTGTGGTCTCCACAGGGGATTCAGACATCCTTTCATCTTGGGAGATGCAAGACGAGCCTGCATTCAAGTCACTGCAGGGATATCCGGCCTTATTTCGAGTCAGGGTATCGCGGTGTCCATTCCACTTGAGGCCCCAAACTCAGGGTCCCTCTCACATACCTAAAGCTGCGAGAAGCCTCCTCTTGAGGTACTTGTGGTAAGGTGGTATTCCTCTGGAGTCGAAGTTAGGGACTAACCCCTCATCTCGAGTTGATTTTTTGTCCACGGAGCTCTTTCGTGTTGCTACAGTGACATCAGGATCCCTCTAGCCTTGAAACAGTGTTCTTGGGGTTTCTCTGGAGTGCCATGAAGGAAATCAAGGCACCTTTCATGTGTGATGTGCGACACAGAACTGCTCTGCACGCAGTGCAGGGAAATCGGGCCTGATCTCGCGGCGAGGGGGAAGTCTCATGGTTTTTCTCGAGTTGCGGCGGGGACCTGGGGTATATTCTCGAGTTACGACGGGGATGGACCTTCCAACCACGTGTTTGTTCAGCGACGTCAGGACTCCTGCCTAGTTGCGAGGGACAACTGGGGATTCTCCTCGAGGCTTGGTAGGGCAATTGGGACGCCTCTCCAGCTGAGGCGGGAGACCAAGGTTCCCTTTCCACGTGCCACAGGAATCCTGGGACTCCTATCAAGTTTCACGAGGAGTCAGGCATCGTCCCCTTTGGAGGCACTGATCTCCCCGTACCTCTGGAGTTTCAACGGATGTGAGGACTCCGGTCGCAATGAGGTGGGAAACTAGGTCTTTCTCCTTGGTCTCCACAGGGGATTCAGACATCCTTTAGTCTTGGGAGATGCAAGACGAGCCTGCATTCAAGTCACTGCAGGGATATCCGGCCTTATTTCGCGTCAGGGCATAGCGGTGTCCATTCCACTTGAGGCTGCAAACTCAGGGTCCCTCTCACATACCTAGAGCTGAGAGAAGCCTCCTCTTGAGGTACTCGTGGGAAGGTGGTGTTCTTCTGGAGTCGAACCCAGGGACTAACCTCTCATCTCGAGTTGATTTTTGGCCCACGGAGCTCTTTTGTGTTGCTACAGTGACCTCAGGATCCCTCTAGCCTTGAAACAGTGTTCTTGGGTTTTCTCTGGAGTGCCATCAAGGAAATCAAGGCTCCTTTCATGTGTGATGTGCAAGACGGAATTGCTCTGCACGCAGTGCAGGGTATCGGGCCTCATCTCGCGGCGAGGGGGAAGTCTCATGGTTTTTCTCGAATTGCGGTGGGAACCTGGGGTATATTCTCGAGTTACGACGGGGATGGCCCTTCCACCCACGTGTTTGTTCAGCGACGTCAGGACTCCTGCCTAGTTGCGAGGGACAACTCGGGATTCTCCTCGAGGCTTGGCAGGGCAATTGGGATGCCTCTCCAGCTGAGGCGGGAGACCAAGGGTCCCTTTCCACGTGCCACAGGAATCCTGGGACTCCTATCAAGTTTCACGAGGAGACAGGCATCGTCCCCTTTGGAGGCACTGATCTCCGCGTACCTCTGGAATTTTCAAAGAATTTGAGGCCTCCGGTCGGGATGAGGTGGGGAACTAGGTCTTTCTCTGTGGTCTCCACAGGGGATTCAAACATCCTTTCATCTTGGGAGATGCAAGGCGAGTCGGCATTCAAGTCACTTCAGAGATATTTGGCCTTATTTCGAGTCAGGGCATCGCGGTGTCCATTCCACTTGAGGTCACAAACTCAGGTTCCCTCTCACATACCTAGAGCTGAGAGAAGCCTCCTCTTGAGGTGCTTGTGGTAAGGTGGTATTCCTCTGGAGTCGAAGCCAGGGACTAACCTCTCGTCTCGAGTTGATTTTTGGTCCACGGAGCTCTTTCGCGTTGCTACAGTGACCTCAGGATGCCTCTAGCCTTGAAACAGTGTTCTTGGGGTTTCTCTGGAGTGCCATCAAGGAAATCAAGGCTCCTTTCATGTGTGATGTGCAACACGGAATTGCTCTGCACGCAGTGCAGGGGAATCCGGCCTGATCTCGCGGCGAGGGGGAAGTCTCATGGTTTTTCTCGAGTTGCGGCGGGAACCTGGGGTACATTCTCGAGTTACGACGGGGATGGCCCTTCCACCCACATGTCTGTTCAGCCTCGTCAGGATTCCATCCTAGTTGCGAGGGACAACTCGGGATTCTCCTTGAGGCTTGGCAGGGCAATTGGGACGCCCCACCAGCTGAGGCTGGAGACCAAGGGTCCCTTTCCACGTGCCACAGGAATCCTGGGACTCTTATCAAGTTTCACGAGGAGTCAGGCATCGTCTCCTTTGGAGGCACTGATCTCCGCGTCCCTCTGTAGTTTTCAAAGGATGTGAGGCCTCCGGTCGCGATGAGGTGAGGAACTAGGTCTTTCTCTGTGGTCTCCACAGGGGATTCAGACATCCTTTGGTCTTGTGAGATGCAAGACGAGCCTGCATTCAAGTCACTGCAGGGATATCCGGCCTTATTTCGAGTCAGGGCATCTCGGTTTCCATTCCACTTGAGGCCGCTAACTCAGGTTCCCCCTCACATACATAGAGCTGAGAGAAGCCTCCTCTTGAGGTACTTGTGGTAAGGTGGTGTTCTTCTGGAGTGGAAGCCAGGGACTAACCTCTCATCTCGAGTTGATTTTTGGCCCACGGAGCTCTTTTGTGTTGCTACAGTGACCTCAGGATCCCTCTAGCCTTGAAACAGTGTTCTTGGGCTTTCTCTGGAGTGCCATCAAGCAAATCAAGGCTCCTTTCATGTGTGATGTGCAACACGGAATTGCTCTGCACGCAGTGCAGCGGAATCGGGCCTGATCTCAGGGCGAGGGGGAAGTCTCATGGTTTTTCTCGAGTTGCGGCTGGAACCTGGGGTATATTCTCGAGTTACGACGGGGATGGCCCTTCCACACACGTGTTTGTTCAGCGACGTCAGAACTTCTGCCTAGTTGCGAGGGACAACTCGGGATTCTCCTCGAGGCTTGGAAGGGGAATTGGGATGCCTCTCCAGCTGAGGCGGGAGACCAAGCGTCCCTTTCCACGTGCCACAGGAATCCTGGGACTCCTATCAAGTTTCACGAGGAGTCAGGCATCGTCTCCATTGGAGGCACGGATCTCTGCGTACCTCTGGAGTTATCAAAGGATGTGAGGCCTCCGGTCGCGATGAGGTGGGGAACTAGGTCTTTCTCTGTGGTCTCCACAGGGGATTCAGACATCCTTTCATCTTGGGAGATGCAAGACGAGCCTGCATTCAAGTCACTGCAGGGATATCCGGCCTTATTTCGAGTCAGGGCATCGCGGTGTCCATTCCACTTGAGGCCCCAAACTCAGGGTCCCTCTCACATACCTAAAGCTGCGAGAAGCCTCCTCTTGAGGTACTTGTGGTAAGGTGGTATTCCTCTGGAGTCGTAGTTAGGGACTAACCCCTCATCTCGAGTTGATTTTTTGTCCACGGAGCTCTTTCGTGTTGCTACAGTGACCTCAGGATCCCTCTAGCCTTGAAACAGTGTTCTTGGGGTTTCTCTGGAGTGCCATGAAGGAAATCAAGGCACCTTTCATGTGTGATGTGCGACACAGAACTGCTCTGCACGCAGTGCAGGGAAATCGGGCCTGATCTCGCGGCGAGGGGGAAGTCTCATGGTTTTTCTCGAGTTGCGGCGGGGACCTGGGGTATATTCTCGAGTTACGACGGGGATGGACCTTCCACCCACGTGTTTGTTCATCGACGTCAGGAGTCCTGCCTAGTTGCGAGGGACAACTCGGGATTCTCCTCGAGGCTTGGCAGGGCAATTGGGATGCCTCTCCAGCTGAGGCAGGAGACCAAGGGTCCCTTTCCACGTGCCACAGGAATCCTGGGACTCCTATCAAGTTTCCCGAGGAGTCAGGCATCGTCTCCTTTGGAGGCACTGATCTCTGCGTACCTCTGGAGTTTCAAAGGATGTGAGGCCTCCGGTCGCCATGAGGTGGGGAACTAGGTCTTTCTCTGTGGTCTCCACAGGGGATTCAGACATCTTTTCGTCTTGGGAGATGCAAGACGAGCCTGCATTCAAGTCACTGCACGGATATCCGGCCTTATTTCGCGTCAGGGCATCGCGGTGTCCATTCCACTTGAGGCCGCTAACTCAGGTTCCCTCTCACATACCTAGAGCTGAGAGAAGCCTCCTCTTGAGGTACTTGTGGTAAGGTGGTATTCTTCTGGATTCGAAGCCAGGGACTAAGCTCTCATCTCGAGTTGATTTTTGGCCCACAGAGCTCTTTCGCATTGCTACAGTGACCTCAGGATGCCTCTAGCCTTGAAACAGTGTTCTTGGGGTTTCTCTGGAGTGCCATCAAGGAAATCAAGGCTCCTTTCATGTGTGATGTGCAACACGGAATTGCTCTGCACGCAGTGCAGCGGAATCCGGCCTGATCTCGCGGCGAGGGGGAAGTCTCATGGTTTTTCTCGGGTTGCGGCGGGAACCTGGGGTATATTCTCGAGTTACGACGGGGATGTCCCTTCCACACACTTGTTTGTTCAGCGACGTCAGGACTCCTGCCTTGTTGTGCGGGACAACTCGGGATTCTCCTCGAGGCTTGGCAGGGCAATTGGGATGGCTCTCTAGCTGAGGCATGAGACCAAGGGTCCCTTTCCACGTGCCACAGGAATCCTGGGACTCCTATCAAGTTTCATGAGGAGTCAGGCATCGTCTACTTTAGAGGCGCGGATCTCTGCATACCTCTGGAGTTATCAAAAGATGTGAGGCCTCCGGTCGCGATGAGGTGGGGAACTAGGTCTTTCTCTGTGGTCTCCACAGGGGATTCAGACATCCTTTCGTCTTGGGAGATGCAAGACGAGCCTGCATTCAAGTCACTGCATGGATATCCGGCCTTATTTCGAGTCAGGGCATCGCGGTGTCCATTCCACTTGAGGCCGCAAACTCAGGGTCCCTTTCACATACCTAGAGCTGAGAGAAGCCTCCTCTTGGGGTGCTTGTGGTTAGGTGGTATTCCTCTGGAGTCGAAGCCAGGGACTAACCTCTCATCTCGAGTTGATTTTTGGTCCACGGAGCTTTTTCGTGTTGCTACAGTGACTCAGGATCCCTCTAGCCTGGAAACAGTGTTCTTGGGGTTTCTCTGGAGTGCCATCAAGGAAATCAAGGCTCCTTTCATGTGTGATGTGCAACACGGAATTGCTCTGCACGCAGTGCAGGGGAATCGGGACTCATCTCGCGGCGAGGGGAAGTCTCATGGTTTTTCTCGAGTTGCGGCGGGAACCTGGGGTATATTCTCGAGTTACGACGGGGATGGCCTTTCCCCACACTTGTTTGTTCAGCAACGTCAGGGCTCCTGTCTAGTTGCGCGGGACAACTCGAGATTCTCCTCGAGGCTTGGCAGGGCAATTGGGATGCCTCTCTAGCTGAGGCATGAGACCAAGGGTCCCTTTCCACGTGCCACAGGAATCCTGGGACTCCTATCAAGTTTCATGAGGAGTCAGGCATCGTCTCCTTTGGAGGCGCGGATCTCTGCGTACCTCTGGAGTTATCAAAGGATGTGAGGCCTCCGGTTGGGGTGAGGTGGGGAAGTAGGTCTCTCTCTGTGGTCTCGACAGGGGATTCAGACATCCTTTCGTCTTGGGAGATGCAAGACGAGCCGGCATTCAAGTCACTGCAGGGATATCCGGCCTTATTTCGAGTCAGGGCATCGCGGGGTCCATTCCACTTGAGGCCGCAAACTCAGGGTTCCTCTCACATAGCTAGAGCTGAGAGAAGCCTCCTCTTGAGGTGCTTGTGGTAAGGTGGTATTCCTCTGGAGTTGAAGTTAGCGACTGACCTCTCATCTCGAATTGATTTTTGGTCCACGGAGCTCTTTCGTGTTACTACAGTGACCTCAGGATCCTTCTAGCCTTGAAACAGTGTTCTTGGGGTTTCTCTGAAGTGCCATCAAGGAAATCAAGGCTCCTTTCATGTGTGATGTGCAACACGGAATTGCTCTGCATGCAGTGTAGGGGAATCGGGCCTCATCTCGCGAAGAGGGGGAAGTCTCATGGTTTTACTCGAGTTGCGGCGGGAACCTGGGCTATATTCCCGAGTTACAGTGGGGATGGCCCTTCCACCCACGTGTTTGTTCAGCGACGTCAGCTCTTCTGCCTTGATGCGATGGACAACTCGGGATTCTCCTCGAGGCTTGGCAGGGAAATTGGGACGACTCTCCAAATGAGGGGTGAGACCAAGGGTCACTTTCAATGTGCCACAGGAATCCTGGGACTCCTATCAAGTTTCACAAGGAGTCAGCCATCGTCTCCTTTGGAGGCACTGATCTCCGCGTACCTCTGGAGTTTTCAAAGGATGTGAGGCCTCCGGTCGCGATGAGGTGGGGAACTAGGTCTTTCTCTGTGGTCTCCACAGGGGATTCAGACATCCTTTCGTCTTGGGAGATGCAAGACGAGCCTGCATTCAAGTCACTGCAGGGATATCCGGCCTTAATTCGAGTCAGGGCATCGCGGTGTCCATTCGACTTGAGGCTGCAAACTCAGGGTCCCTCTCACATACCTAGAGCTGAGAGAAGCCTCCTCTTGAGGTGCTTCTGGTAAGGGGGTATTCCTCTGGAGTCGAAGCCAGGGACTAACCCCTCATCTCGAGTTGATTTTTGGTCCACGGAGCTCTCTCGTGTTGCTACAGTGACCTCAGGATCCCTCTAGCCTGGAAACAGTGTTCTTGGGGTTTCTCTGGAGTGCCATCAAGGAAATCAAGGCTCCTTTCATGTGTGATGTGCAACACGGAATTGCTCTGCACGCAGTGCTGGGGAATCAGTCCTCATCTCGCGGCGAGGGGGAAGTCTCATGGTTTTTCTCGAGTTGCGGCGGGAACCTGGGGTATATTCTCGAGTTACGACGGGGATGGCCCTTCCACACACGTGTTTGTTCAGCGACGTCAGGACTCCTGCCCAGTTGCGAGGGACAACTCGGGATTCTCCTCGAGGCTTGGCAGGGCAATTGGGATGCCTCTCCAGCTGAGGCGGGAGACCAAGGGTCCCTTTCCACGTGCCACAGGAATCCTGGGACTCCTATCAAGTTTCACGAGGAGTCAGGCATCGTCTCCTTTGGTGGCACGGATCGCTGCGTACCTCTGGAGTTATCAAAGGATGTGAGGCCTCCGGTCGCGATGAGGTGGGGAACTAGGTCTTTCTCTGTGGTCTCCACAGGGGATTCAGACATCCCATCGTCTTGGGAGATGAAAGACGAGCCTGCATTCAAGTCACTGCAGGAATATCCGGCCTTATTTCGATTCAGGGCATCGCGGTGTCCATTCCACTTGAGGCCGCAAACTCAGGGTCCCTCTCACATATCTTGAGCTGAGAGAAGCCTCCTCTTGAGGTGCTTGTGGTAAGGTGTTATTCCTCTCGAGTCGAAGCCAAGGACTAACCTCTCATCTCGAGTTGATTTTTGGTCCACGGAGCTCTTTTGTGTTGCTACAGTGACCTCAGGATCCCTCTAGCCTTGAAACAGTGTTCTTGGGGTTTCTCTGGAGTGCCATCAAGGAAATCAAGGGTCCTTTCATGTGTGATGTGCAACACGGAATTGCTCTGCACGCAGTGCAGGGGAATCGGGCCTCATCTCGTGGCGAGGGGGAAGTCTCATGGTTTTTCTCGAGTTGCGGCGGGAACCTGGGCTATATTCTCGAGTTAGGACGGGGATGGCCCTTCCACCCACGTGTTTGTTCAGCGACGTCAGGACTCCTGCCTAGTTGCGAGGGACATCTCGGCATTCTCCTTGAGGCTTGGTAGGGCAATTGGGACGCCTCTCCTGCTGAGGCGGGAGACCAAGGGTCCCTTTCCACGTGCCACAGGAATCCTGGGACTCCTATCAAGTTTCATGAGGAGTCAGGCATCGTCCCCTTTGGAGGCACTGATCTCCGCATACCTCTGGAGTTTTCAAAGTATGTGAGGCATCCGGTCGCGATGAGGTGGGAAACTAGGTCTTTCTCTGTGGTCTCCACAGGGGATTCAGACATCCTTTCGTCTTGGGAGATGCAAGACGAGCCTGCATTCAAGTCACTGCAGGGATATCCGGCCTTATTTCGAGTCAGGGCATCGCGGTGTCCATTCCACTTGAGGCCGCAAACTCAAGGTCCCTCTCACATACCTAGAGCTGAGAGAAGCCTCCTCTTGAGGTGCTTGTGGAAAAGTGGTATTCCTCTGGAGTCGAAGCCAGGGACTAACCTCTCATCTCGAGTTGATTTTTGGTCCACGGAGCTCTTTCGTGTTGCTACAGTGACCTCAGGATCCCTCTAGCCTGGAAACAGTGTTCTTGGGGTTTCTCTGGAGTGCCATCAAGGAAATCAAGGCTCCTTTCATGTGTGATGTGCAACACGGAAATGCTCTGCACGCAATGCAGGGGAATCGGGCCTCATTTTGCGGCGAGGGGGATTTCTCATGGTTTTTCTCGAGTTGCGGCGGGGACCTGGGGTATATTCTCGAGTTACGACGGGGATGGCCCTTCCACCCACGTGTTTCTTCAGCAACGTCAGGACTCCTGCCTAGTTGCGAGGGACAACTCGGGATTCTCCTCGAGGTTTGGCAGGGCAATTGGGACGCCTCTCCAGCTGAGGCGGGAGACCAAGGTTCCCTTTCCACGTGCCACAGGAATCCTGGGACTCCTATCAAGTTTCACGAGGGGTCAGGCATCGTCTCCTTTGGAGGCACTGATCTCCGCGTACCTCTGAAGTTTACAAAGGATGTGAGACCTCCGGTCGCGATGAGGTGGGGAACTAGGTCTTTCTCTGTGGTCTCCACAGGGGATTCAGACATCCTTTCATCTTGGGAGATGCAAGACGAGCCTGCATTCAAGTCACTGCAGGGATATCCGGCCTTATTTCGAGTCAGGGCATCGCGGTGTCCATTCCACTTGAGGCCGCAAACTCAGGGTCCCTCTCACATACCTAGAGCTGAGAGACGCCTCCTCTTGAGGTGCTTGTGGTAAGGTGGTATTCCTTTGGAGTCGAAGCCAGGGACTAACCTCTCATCTCGAGTTGATTTTTGGTCCACGGAGCTCTTTCGTGTTGCTACAGTGACCTCAGGATCCCTCTAGCCTTGAAATAATGCTCTTGGGGGTTCTCTGGAGTGCCATCAAGGAAATCAAGGCTCCTCTCATGTGTGATGTGCAACACGGAATTGCTCTGCACGCAGTGCAGGGGAATCGGGCCTCATCTCGCGGCGAGGGAGAAGTCTCATGTTTTTTCTCGAGTTGCGGTGGGAACCTGGGGTATATTCTCGAGTTAAGACGGGGATGGCCCTTCCACCCACGTGTTTGTTCAGCGACGTCAGGACTCCTGCCTAGTTGTGAGGGACAACTCGGGATTCTCCACGAGGCTTGGCAGTGCAATTGGGACGCCTGTCCAGCTGAGGCGGGAGACCAAGGGTCCCTTTCCACGTGCCACAGGAATCCTGGGACTCCTATCAAGTTTCACGAGGAGTCAGGCATCGTCTTCTTTGGAGGCACTGATCTCCGCGTACCTCTGAAGTTTTCAAAGGATGTGAGGCCTCCGGTAGCGATGATTAGGGGAAGTAGGTCTTTCTCTGTGGTCTCCACAGGGGATTCAGACATCCTTTCATCTTGGGAGATGCAAGACGAGCCTGCATTCAATTCACTGCAGGGATATCCGGCCTTATTTCGCGTCAGGACATCGCAGTGTCCATTCCACATGAGACCGCAAAATCAGGGTCCCTCTCACATACCTAGAGCTGAGAGAAGCCTCCTCTTGAGGTGCTTGTGGTAAGGTGGTATTCCTCTGGAGTCGAAGCCAGGGACTAACCTCTCATCTCGAGTTGATTTGTGGTCCACGGAGCTCTTTCGTGTTGCTACAGTGACCTCAGCATCCCTCTAGCCTTGAAACAGTGTTCTTGGGGTTTCTCTGGAGTGCCATCAAGGAAATCAAGGCTCCTTTTATGTGTGATGTGCAACAAGGAATTGCTCTGCACGCAGTGCAGGGGAATCGGGCCTCATCTCGCGGCGAGGGGAAAGTCTCATGGATTTTCTCGAGTTGCGGTGGGAACCTGGGGTATATTCGCGAGTTACGACGAGGATGGCCCTTCCACCCTCGTGTTTGTTCAGCGACGTCAGGACTCCTGCCTAGTTGCGAGGGACAATTCGGGATTCTCCTCGAGGCTTGGCAGGGCAATTGGGACGCCTCTCCGGCTGAGGCGGGAGACCAAGGGTCCCTTTCCACGTGCCACAGGAATCCTGGGACTCCTACCAAGTTTCACGAGGAGTCAGGCATCGTCTCCTTTGTAGGCACTGATCCCCGCGTACCTCTGGAGTTTCCAAATGATGTGAGGCCTCCGGTCGCGATGAGGTGGGGAACTAGGTCTTTCTCTGTGGTCTCCACAGGGGATTCAGACATCCTTTCGTCTTGGGAGATGTAAGACGAGCCTGCATTCAAGTCACTGCAAGGATATCCAGCCTTATTTCGAGTCAGGGCATCACGGTGTCCATTCCACCTGAGGCCGCAATCTCAGGGTCCCTCTCACATACCTAGAGCTGAGAGAAGCCTCCTCTTGAGGTGCTTGTGGTAAGGTGGTATTCCTCTGGATTCGAAGCCAGGGACTAACCTCTCATCTTGAGTTAATTTTTGGTCCACGGAGCTCTTTAGTGTGGCTACAGTGACCTCAGGATCCCTCTAGCTTTGAAACAGTGTTCTTGGGGTTTCTCTGGAGTGCCATCAAGGAAATCAAGGGTCCTTTCATGTGTGATGTGCAACACGGAATTACTCTGCATTCAGTGCAGCGGAATCGGGCCTCATCTCGCGGCGAGGGAGAAGTCTCATGGTTTTTCTCGAGTTGCGCCGGGAACCTGGGGTATATTCTCGAGTTACGACGGGGATGGCCCTTCCACCCACTTGTTTGATCAGCCACGTCAGGACTCCTGCCTAGTTGTGAAGGCCAACTCGGGATTCTCCTCGAGGCTTGGCAGGGCAATTGGGACGCCTCTCCAGCTGAGGCGGGAGACCAAGGGTCCCTTTCCACGTGCCACAGGAATCCTGGGACTCCTATCAAGTTTCACGAGGAGTCAGGCATCGTCTCCTTTGGAGGCACTGATCTCCGCGTACCTCTGGAGTTTCCAAGGGATGTGAGGCCTCCGGTCGCGATGAGGTGGGGAACTAGATCTTTCTCTGAAGTCTCCACAGGGGATTCAGACATCCTTTCGTCTTGGGAGATGCAAGACGAGCCTGCATTCAAGTCACTGCAGGAATATCCGGCCTTATTTCGAGTCAGGGCATCGCGGTGTCCATTCCACTTGAGGCCGCAAACTCAGGGTCCCTCTCACATACCTAGAGCTGAGAGAAGCCTCCTCTTGAGGTGCTTGCAGTAAGGTGGTATTCCTCTGGAGTCGAAGCCAGGGACTAACCTCTCATCTCGTGTTGATTTTTGGTCCACGGAGCTCTTTCGTGTTGCTACAGTGACCTCAGGATCCCTCTAGCCTTGAAACAGTGTTCTTGGGGTTTCTCTGGAGTGCCATCAAGGAAATCAAGGCTCCTTTCATGTGTGATGTGCAACACGGAATTGCTCTGCATGCAGTGCAGGGGAATCGGGCCTCATCTCGAGGCGAGGGGGAAGTCTCATGGTTTTTCTCGAGTTGCGGCGGGAACCTGGGGTATATTCTCGATTTACGACGGGGATGGCCCTTCCACCCACGTGTTTGTCCAGCGACGTCAGGACTCCTGCCTAGTTGCGAGGGACAACTCGGGATTCTCCTCTAGGATTGGCAGGGCAATTGGGATGCCTCTCCAGCTGAGGGGGGATACCAAGGGTCCCTATCCACGTGCCACAGGAATCCTGGGACTCCTATCAAGTTTCACGAGGAGTCAGGCACCGTCTCCTTTGGAGGCACTGATCTCCGCGTACCTCTGGAGTTTTCAAAGGATGTGAGGCCTCCGGTCGCGATGAGGTGGGGAACTAGATCTTTCTCTGAAGTCTCCACAGGGGATTCAGACATCCTTTCGTCTTGGGAGATGCAAGACGAGCCTGCATTCAAGTCACTGCAGGGATATCCGGCCTTATTTCGCATCAGGGCATCGCAGTGTCCATTCCACTTGAGGCCACAAAATCAGGGTCCCTCTCACATATCTAGAGCTGAGAGAAGCCTCCTCTTGAGGTGCTTGTGGTAAGGTGGTATTCCTCTGGAGTCGAAGCCAGGGACTAACCTCTCATCTCGAGTTGATTTTTGGGCCACGGAGCTCTTTCTTGTTGCTACAGTGACTTCAGGATCCCTCTAGCCTTGAAACAGTGTTCTTGGGGTTTCTCTGGAGTGCCATCAAGGAAATCAAGGCTCCTTTCATGTGTGATGTGCAACACTGAATTGCTCTGCACGCAGTGCAGGGGAATCGGGCCTCATCTCCCGGCGAGGGGGAAGTCTCATGGTTTTTCTCGAGTTGCGGCGGGAACCTGGGGTATATTCTCGAGTTACGACTGGGATGGCCCGTCCACCCACGTGTTTGTTCAGGGAAGTCAGGACTCCTGCCTAGTTGCGAGGGACAACTCGGGATTCTCCTCGAGGCTTGGCAGGGCAATTGGGACGCCTCTCCAGCTGAGGCGGGAGACCAAGGGTCCCTTTCCACGTGCCACAGGAATCCTGGGACTCCTATCAAGTTTCATGAGGAGTCTGGAATCGTC
Organism: Cervus elaphus; assembly: GCF_910594005.1. Lineage (NCBI taxonomy): Eukaryota > Metazoa > Chordata > Mammalia > Artiodactyla > Cervidae > Cervus > Cervus elaphus. The sequence continues at coordinate 2,141,875 of NC_057838.1, forward strand.
TCCTTTGGAGGCACTGATCTCCGCGTACCTCTGAAGTTTTCAAAGGATGTGAGGCCTCCGGTCGCGATGAGGTGGGGAACTAGGTCTTTCTCTGTAGTCTCCACAGGGGATTCAGACATTCTTTCATCTTGGGAGATGCAAGATGAGCCTGCATTCAATTCACTGCAGGGATATCCGGCCTTATTTCGCGTCAGGGCATCGCGGTGGCCATTCCACTTGAGTCCGCAAAATCAGGGTCCCTCTCACATACCTAGAGCTGAGAGAAGCCTCCTCTTGAGGTGCTTGTGGTAAGGTGGTATTCCTCTGGAGTCGAAGCCGGGGACCAACCTCTCATCTCGAGTTGATTTTTGGTCCACGGACCTCTTTCGTGTTGCTACAGTAACCTCAGGATCCCTTAAGCCTTGAAACAGTGTTCTTGGGGTTTCTCTGGAGTGCCATCAAGGAAATCAAGGCTCCTTTCCTGTGTGATGTGCAACACGGAATTGCTCTGCATGCAGTGCAGGAGAATCGAGCCTCATCTCGTGGCGAGGGGGAAGTCTCATGGTTTTTCTCGAGTTGCGGCGGGACCCTGCGGTATATTCTCGAGTTATGACGGGGATGGCCCTTCCAGCCACGTGTTTGTTCAGCGACGTCAGGACTCCTGCCTAGTTGCGAGGGACAACTCGGGATTCTCCTCGAGGCTTGGCAGGGCAATTGGGACGCCTCTCCAGCTGAGGCGGGAGACCAAGGGTCCCTTTCCATGTGCCATAGGAATCCTGGGACTCCTATCAAGTTTCACGAGGAGTCAGGCATCGTCTCCTTTGGAGGCACTGATCTCCGCGTACCTCTGGTGTTTTCAAAGGATGTGAGGCCTCCGGTCCTGATGAGGTGGGGAACTAGGTCTTTTTCTGTGGTCTCCACAGGGGATTCAGACATCCTTTCATCTTGGGAGATGCAAGACGAGCCTGCATTCAAGTCACTGCAGGGATATCCGGCCTTATTTCGAGTCAGGGCATCGCGGTGTCCATTCCACTTGAGGCCGCAAACTCAGCACATAGCTAGAGCTGAGAGAAGCCTCCTCTTGAGGTGCTTGTGGTAAGGTGGTATTCCTCTGGAGTCGAAGCCAGGGACTAACTTCTCATCTCGAGTTGATTTTTGGTCCACGGAGCTCTTTCGTGTTGCTACAGTGACCTAAGTTTCCCTCTAGCCTTGAAACAGTGTTCTTGGGGTTTCTCTGGAGTGCCATCAAGGAAATCAAGGCTCCTTTCATGTCTGATATGCAACACGGAATTGCTCTGCACGCAGTGCAGGGGAATCGGGCCTCATCTCGCGGCGAGGGGGAAGTCTCATGGTTTTTCTCGAGTTGGGGCGGGAACCTGGGGTATATTCTCGAGTTACGACGGGGATTGCCCTTCCACACACGTGCTTGTTCAGTGACGTCAGGACTTCTGCCTAGTTGCGAGGGACAACTCGGGATTCTCCTCGAGGCTTGCCAGGGCAATTGGGACGCCTCTCCAGCTGAGGGGGGAGACCAAGTGTCCCTTTCCACGTGCCACAGGAATCCTGGGACTCCTATCAAGTTTCACGAGGAGTCAGGCATCGTCTCCTTTGGAGGCACTGATCTCCGCGTACCTCTGGAGTTTTCAAAGGATGTGAGCCCTCCGGTCGCGATGAAGTGGGGAACTATGTCTTTCTCTGTGGTCTCCACAGGGGATTCAGACGTCCTTTCGTCTTGGGAGATGCAAGACGAGCCTGCTTTCAAGTCACTGCAGGGATATCCGGCCTTATTTCGAGTCAGGGCATCGCGGTGTCCATTCCACTTGAGGCCGCAAACTCAGGGTCCCTCTCACATACCTAGAGCTGAGAGAAGCCTCCTCTTGAGGTGCTTGTGGTAAGGTGGTATTCCTCTGGAGTCGAAGCCAGGGACTAACCTCTCAACTCGAGTTGATTTTTGGTCCACGGAGCTCTTTCGTGTTGCTACAGTGACCTCAGGATCCCTCTAGCCTTGAACCAGGGTTCTTGTGGTTTCTCTGGAATGCCATCAAGGAAATCAAGGCTCCTTTCATGTGTGATGTGCAACACGGAATTGCTCTGCACCCAGTACAGGGGAATCGGGCGTCATCTCGCGGCGAGGGGGAAGTCTCATGGTTTTTCTCGAGTTGCGGCGGGAACATGGGGTATATTCTCGAGTTACGACGGGGATGGCCCTTCCACACACGTGTTTGTTCAGCGATGGCAGGACTCCTGCCTAGTTGCGAGGGACAACTCGGGATTCTCCTCGAGGCTTGGCAGGGCAATTGGGATGCCTCTCCATCTGAGGCGGGAGACCAAGGGTCCCTTTCCACGTGCCACAGGAATTCTGGGACTCCTATCAAGTTTCACGAGGAGTCAGGCATCGTCTCCTTTGGAGGCACTGATCTCCGTGTACCTCTGGAGTTTTCAAAGGATGTGAGGCCTCCGGTCGCCATGATGTGGGGAACTAGGTCTTTCTCTGTGGTCTCCACAGGGGATTCAGACATCCTTTCATCTTGGGAAATGCAAGACGAGCCTGCATTCAAGTCACTGCAGGGATATCCGGCCTTATTTCGCGTCAGGGCATCGCAGTGTCCATTCCACTTGAGGCCGCAAAATCAGAGTACCTCTCACATACCTAGAGCTGAGAAAACCCTCCTCTTGAGGTGCTTGTGGTAAGGTGGTATTCCTCTGGAGTAGAAGCCAGGGACTAACCTCTCATCTCGAGTTGATTTTTGGTCCACGGAGCTCTTTCGTGTTGCTACAGTGAACTCAGGATCCCTCTAGCCTTGAAACAGTGTTCTTGGGGTTTCTCTGGAGTGCCATCAAGGAAATCAAGGCTCCTTTCATGTGTGATGTGCAACACGGAATTGCTCTGCACGCATTGCAGGGGAATCGGGCCTCATCTCGCGGCGAGGGGGAAGTCTCATGGTTTTTCTCGAGTTGCGGCGGGAACCTGGGGAATATTCTCGAGTTACGACGGGGATGGCCCTTCCACACACGTGTTTGTTCAGCGACGTCAGGACTCCTGCCTAGTTGCGAGGGACAACTCGGGATTCTCCTCGAGGCTTGGCAGGGCAATTGGGACGCCTCTCCAGCTGAGGCGGGAGACCAAGGGTCCCTTTCCACGTGCCGCAGGAATCTTGGGACTCCTATCAAGTTTCACGAAGAGTCAGGCATCGTCTCCTTTGGAGGCACTGATCTCCGCGTACCTCTGGAGTTTTCAAAGGATGTGAGGCCTCCGGGTGCGATGAAGTGGGGAACTATGTCTTTCTCTGTGGTATCCACAGGGGATTCAGACATCCTTTCATCTTGGGAGATGCAAAACGAGCCTGCATTCAAGTCACTGCAGGGATATCCGGCCTTATTTCGAGTCAGGGCATCGCGGTGTCCATTCCACTTGAGGCCGCAAACTCAGGGTCCCTCTCACATAGCTAGAGCTGAGAGAAGCCTCCTCTTGAGGTGCTTGTGGTAAGGTGGTATTCCTCTGGAGTCGAAGCCAGGGAATAACCTCTCATCTCGAGTTGATTTTTGGTCTACGGAGCTCTTTCTTGTTGCTACAGTGACCTCAGGATCCCTCTAGCCTTGAAACAGTGTTCGTGGGGTTTCTCTGGAGTGCCATCAAGGAAATCAAGGCTCCTTTCATGTGTTATGTGCAACACGGAATTGCTCTGCACGCAGTGCAGGGGAATCGGGCCTCATCTCGCGGCGAGGTTGAAGTCTCATGGTTTTTCTCGAGTTGCGGCCGGAACCTGGGGTATATTCTCGAGGTACGACGTGGATGGCCCTTCCACACACGTGTTTGTTCAGCGACGGCAGGACTCCTGCCTAGTTGCGAGGGACAACTCGGGATTCTCCTCGAGGCTTGGCAGGGCAATTGGGACGCCTCTCCAGGTGAGGCGGGAGATCAAGGGTCCCTTTCCACGTGCCACAGGAATCCTGGGACTCCTATCAAGATTCACGAGGAGTCAGGCATCGTCTCCTTTGGAGGCACTGATCTCCGCGTACCTCTGGAGTTTTCAAAGGATGTGAGGCCTCCGGTCGCGATGAGGTGGGGAACTATGTCTTTCTCTGTGGTCTCCACAGGGGAGTCAGACATCCTTTCGTCTTGGGAGATGCAAGACGAGCCTGCATTCAAGTCACTGCAGGGATATCCGGCCTTATTTTGAGTCAGGGCATCGCGGTCTCCATTCCACTTGAGGCCGCAAACTCAGGGTCCCTCTCACATATCTAGAGCTGAGAGAAGCCTCCTCTTGAGGTGCTTGTGGTAAGGTGGTATTCCTCTGGAGTCGAAGCCAGGGACTACCCTCTCATCTCGAGTTGATTTTTGGTCCACGGAGCTCTTTTGTGTTGCTACAGTGACCTCAGGATCCCTCTACCTTGAAACAGTGTTCTTGGGGTTTCTCTGGAGTGCCATCAAAGAAATCAAGCCTCCTTTGATGTGTAATGTGCAAGACGGAATTGTTCTGCACGCATTACAGGGGAATCGGGCCTCATCTCGCGGCGAGGGGGAAGTCTCATGGTTTTTCTCGAGTTGCGGCGGGAACCTGGGGTATATTCTCGAGTTACGATGGGGATGGCCCTTCCACCCACGTGTTTGTTCAGCCACGTCAGGACTCCTGCCTAGTTGCGAGGGACAACTCGGGATTCTCCTCGAGGCTTGGCAGGGCAATTGGGACGCCTCTCCAGGTGAGGCGGGAGACCAAGGGTCCCTTTCCCCGTGCCACAGGAATCCTGGGACTCCTATCAAGTTTCACGAGGAGTCAGACATCGTCTCCTTTGGAGGCACTGATCTCCGCGTTCCTTTGGAATTTTCAAAGAATGTGAGGCCTCCGGTCGTGATTAGGTGGGGAACTAGTTCTTTTTCTGTGGTCTCCACAGGGGAGTCAGACATCCTTTCGTCTTGGGAGATGCAAGACGAGCCTCCATTCAAGTCACTGCAGGGATATCCGGCCTTATTTCGAGTCAGGGCATCGCGGTGTCCATTCCACTTGAGGCCGCAAATCACGGTCCCTCCCACATACCTAGAGCTGAGAGAAGCCTCCTCTTGAGGTGCTTGTGGTAAGATGATATTCCTCTGGAGTCGAAGCTAGGGACTAAGCTCTCATCACGAGTTGATTTTTGGTCCACGGAGCTCTTTCGTGTTGCTACAGTGACCTCAGGATCCCACTAGCCTGGAAACAGTGTTCTTGGGGTTTCGTTGGAGTGCCGTCAAGGAAATCCAGGCTCCTTTCATGTGTGATGTGCAACACGGAATTGCTCTGCACGCAGTGAGGGAAATCGGGCCTCATCTCGCGGCGAGGGGGAAGTCTCATGGTTTTTCTCGAGTTGCGGCGGGAACCTGGGGTATATTCTCGAAGTACGACGGGGATGGCCCTTCCAACCACGTGTTTGTTCAGCGACGTCAGGACTCCTGCCTAGTTGCGAGGGACAACTCGGGGTTTTCCTCGAGGCTTAGCAGGGCAATTGGGACGCCTCTCCAGCTGAGGCCGGAGACCAAGTGTCCCTTTCCACGTGCTACAGGAATCCTGGGAATCCTATCAAGTTTCACGAGGAGTCAGGGATCGTCTCCTTTGGAGGCACTGATCTCCGTGTACCTCTGGAGTTTTCAAAGGATGTGAGGCCTCCGGTCGTGATGAGGTGGGGAACTAGGTCTTTCTCTGTGGTCTCCACAGGGGATTCAGACATCCTTTCATCTTGGGAAATGCAAGACGAGCCTGCATTCAAGTCACTGCAGGGATATCCGGCCTTATTTCGCGTCAGGGCATCGCAGTGTCCATTCCACTTGAGGCCGCAAAATCAGAGCACCTCTCACATACCTAGAGCTGAGAAAACCCTCCTCTTGAGGTGCTTGTGGTAAGGTGGTATTCCTCTGGAGTAGAAGCCAGGGACTAACCTCTCATCTCGAGTTGATTTTTGGTCCACGGAGCTCTTTCGTGTTGCTACAGTGAACTCAGGATCCCTCTAGCCTTGAAACAGTGTTCTTGGGGTTTCTCTGGAGTGCCATCAAGGAAATCAAGGCTCCTTTCATGTGTGATGTGCAACACGGAATTGCTCTGCACGCATTGCAGGGGAATCGGGCCTCATCTCGCGGCGAGGGGGAAGTCTCATGGTTTTTCTCGAGTTGCGGCGGGAACCTGGGGAATATTCTCGAGTTACGACGGGGATGGCCCTTCCACACACGTGTTTGTTCAGCGACGTCAGGACTCCTGCCTAGTTGCGAGGGACAACTCGGGATTCTCCTCGAGGCTTGGCAGGGCAATTGGGACGCCTCTCCAGCTGAGGCGGGAGACCAAGGGTCCCTTTCCACGTGCCACAGGAATCCTGGGACTCCTATCAAGATTCACGAGGAGTCAGGCATCGTCTCCTTTGGAGGCACTGATCTCCGCGTACCTCTGGAGTTTTCAAAGGATGTGAGGCCTCCGGTCGCGATGAGGTGGGGAACTATGTCTTTCTCTGTGGTCTCCACAGGGGAGTCAGACATCCTTTCGTCTTGGGAGATGCAAGACGAGCCTGCATTCAAGTCACTGCAGGGATATCCGGCCTTATTTCGAGTCAGGGCATCGCGGTCTCCATTCCACTTGAGGCCGCAAACTCAGGGTCCCTCTCACATATCTAGAGCTGAGAGAAGCCTCCTCTTGAGGTGCTTGTGGTAAGGTGGTATTCCTCTGGAGTCGAAGCCAGGGACTACCCTCTCATCTCGAGTTGATTTTTGGTCCACGGAGCTCTTTTGTGTTGCTACAATGACCTCAGGATCCCTCTACCTTGAAACAGTGTTCTTGGGGTTTCTCTGGAGTGCCATCAAAGAAATCAAGCCTCCTTTGATGTGTAATGTGCAAGACGGAATTGTTCTGCACGCATTACAGGGGAATCGGGCCTCATCTCGCGGCGAGGGGGAAGTCTCATGGTTTTTCTCGAGTTGCGGCGGGAACCTGGGGTATATTCTCGAGTTACGATGGGGATGGCCCTTCCACCCACGTGTTTGTTCAGCCACGTCAGGACTCCTGCCTAGTTGCGAGGGACAACTCGGGATTCTCCTCGAGGCTTGGCAGGGTAAGTGGGACGCCTCTCCAGGTGAGGCGGGAGACCAAGGGTCCCTTTCCCCGTGCCACAGGAATCCTGGGACTCCTATCAAGTTTCACGAGGAGTCAGACATCGTCTCCTTTGGAGGCACTGATCTCTGCGTACCTTTGGAATTTTCAAAGAATGTGAGGCCTCCGGTCGTGATTAGGTGGGGAACTAGTTCTTTTTCTGTGGTCTCCACAGGGGAGTCAGACATCCTTTCGTCTTGGGAGATGCAAGACGAGCCTCCATTCAAGTCACTGCAGGGATATCCGGCCTTATTTCGAGTCAGGGCATCGCGGTGTCCATTCCACTTGAGGCCGCAAATCACGGTCCCTCCCACATACCTAGAGCTGAGAGAAGCCTCCTCTTGAGGTGCTTGTGGTAAGGTGATATTCCTCTGGAGTCGAAGCTAGGGACTAAGCTCTCATCACGAGTTGATTTTTGGTCCACGGAGCTCTTTCCTGTTGCTACAGTGACCTCAGGATCCCACTAGCCTGGAAACAGTGTTCTTGGGGTTTCGTTGGAGTGCCGTCAAGGAAATCCAGGCTCCTTTCATGTGTGATGTGCAACACGGAATTGCTCTGCACGCAGTGAGGGAAATCGGGCCTCATCTCGCGGCGAGGGGGAAGTCTCATGGTTTTTCTCGAGTTGCGGCGGGAACCTGGGGTATATTCTCGAAGTACGACGGGGATGGCCCTTCCAACCACGTGTTTGTTCAGCGACGTCAGGACTCCTGCCTAGTTGCGAGGGACAACTCGGGGTTTTCCTCGAGGCTTAGCAGGGCAATTGGGACGCCTCTCCAGCTGAGGCCGGAGACCAAGTGTCCCTTTCCACGTGCTACAGGAATCCTGGGAATCCTATCAAGTTTCACGAGGAGTCAGGGATCGTCTCCTTTGGAGGCACTGATCTCCGTGTACCTCTGGAGTTTTCAAAGGATGTGAGGCCTCCGGTCGTGATGAGGTGGGGAACTAGGTCTTTCTCTGTGGTCTCCACAGGGGATTCAGACATCCTTTCGTCTTGGGAGATGCAACACGAGCCTGCATTCAAGTCACTGCAGGGATATCCAGCCTTATTTCGAGTAAGGGCATCGCGGTCTCCATTCCAATTGAGGCCGCAAAATCAGGGTCCCTCTCACATACCTAGAGCTGATAGAAGCCTCCTCTTGAGGTGCTTGTGGTAAGGTGGTATTCCTCTGGAGTCGAAGCCAGGGACTAACCTCTCATCTCGAGTTGATTTTTGGTCCACGGAGCTCTTTCGTGTTGCTACAGTGACCTCAGGATCCCTCTAGCCTTGAAACAGTGTTCTTGGGGTTTCTCTGGAGTGCCATCAAGGAAATCAAGGCTCCTTTCATGTGTGATGTGCAACACGGAATTGCTCTGCACGCAGTGCAGGGGAATCGGGCCTCATCTCGCGGCGAGGGGGAAGTCTCATGGTTTTTCTCGAGTTGCGGCGGGAACCTGGGGTATATTCTCGAGTTACGACGGGGATGGCCCTTCCACCCACGTGTTTCTTCAGCGACGTCAGGACTCCTGCCTTGTTGCGAGGGACAACTCGGGATTCTCCTCGAGGCTTGGCAGGGCAATTGGGACGCCTCTCCAGCTGAGGCGGGAGACCAAGTGTCCCTTTCCACGTGCCATAGGAATCCTGGGACTCCTATCAAGTTTCACGAGGAGTCAGGCATCGTCTCCTTTGGAGGCACTGATCTCTGCGTACCTCTGTAGTTTTCAAAGGATGTGAGGCCTCCGGTCGCGATGAGGTGGGAAACTAGTTCTTTCTCTATGGTCTCCACAGGGGATTCAGTCATCCTTTCATCTTTGGAGATGCAAGACGAGCCTGCATTCAAGTCACTGCAGGGATATCCGGCCTTATATCGAGTCAGGGCATCCCGGTGTCCATTCCACTTGAGGCCGCAAACTCAGGGTCCCTCTCACATAGCTAGAGCTGAGAGAAGCCTCCTCTTGAGGTGCTTGTGGTAAGGTGGTATTCCTCTGGAGTCGAAGACAGGGACTAACCTCTCATCTCGAGTTGATTTTTGGTCCACGGAGCTCTTTCGTGTTGCTACAGTGACCTCAGGATCCCTCTAGCCTTGAAACAGTGTTCTTGGGGTTTCTCTGGAGTGCCATCAAGGAAATCAAGGCTCCTTTCATGTGTGATGTGCAACACGGAATTGCTCTGCACGCAGTGCAGGGGAATCGGGCCTCATCTCGCGGCGAGGGGGAAGTCTCATGGTTTTTCTCGAGTTGGGGCGGGAACCTGGGGTATATTCTCGAGTTACGACGGGGATTGCCCTTCCACACACGTGCTTGTTCAGTGACGTCAGGACTCCTGCCTAGTTGCGAGGGACAACTCGGGATTCTCCTCGAGGCTTTCCAGGGCAATTGGGACGCCTCTCCAGCTGAGGGGTAGACCAAGTGTCCCTTTCCACGTGCCACAGGAATCGTGGGACTCCTATCAAGTTTCACGAGGAGTCAGGCATCGTCTCCTTTGGAGGCACTGATCTCCGCGTACCTCTGGAGTTTTCAAAGGATGTGAGCCCTCCGGTCGCGATGAAGTGGTGAACTAGGTCTTTCTCTGTGGTCTCCACAGGGGATTCAGACATCCTTTCGTCTTGGGAGATGCAAGACGAGCCTGCTTTCAAGTCACTGCAGGGATATCCGGCCTTATTTCGAGTCAGGGCATCGCGGTGTCCATTCCACTTGAGGCCGCAAACTCAGGGTCCCTCTCACATACCTAGAGCTGAGAGAAGCCTCCTCTTGCGGTGCTTGTGGTAAGGTGGTATTCCTCTGGAGTCGAAGCCAGGGACTAACCTCTCAACTCGAGTTGATTTTTGGTCCACGGAGCTCTTTCGTGTTGCTACAGTGACCTCAGGATCCCTCTAGCCTTGAAACAGGGTTCTTGTGGTTTCTCTGGAATGCCATCAAGGAAATCAAGGCTCCTTTCATGTGTGATGTGCAACACGGAATTGCTCTGCACCCAGTACAGGGGAATCGGGCGTCATCTCGCGGCGAGGGGGAAGTCTCATGGTTTTTCTCGAGTTGCGGCGGGAACATGGGGTATATTCTCGAGTTACGAAGGGGATGGCCCTTCCACACACGTGTTTGTTCAGCGATGGCAGGACTCCTGCCTAGTTGCGAGGGACAACTCGGGATTCTCCTCGAGGCTTGGCAGGGCAATTGGGATGCCTCTCCATCTGAGGCGGGAGACCAAGGGTCCCTTTCCACGTGCCACAGGAATTCTGGGACTCCTATCAAGTTTCACGAGGAGTCAGGCATCGTCTCCTTTGGAGGCACTGATCTCCGCGTACCTCTGGAGTTTTCAAAGGATGTGAGGCCTCCGGTCGCCATGATGTGGGGAACTAGGTCTTTCTCTGTGGTCTCCACAGGGGATTCAGACATCCTTTCATCTTGGGAAATGCAAGACGAGCCTGCATTCAAGTCACTGCAGGGATATCCGGCCTTAATTCGAGTCAGGGCATCGCGGTGTCCATTCGACTTGAGGCTGCAAACTCAGGGTCCCTCTCACATACCTAGAGCTGAGAGAAGCCTCCTCTTGAGGTGCTTCTGGTAAGGGGGTATTCCTCTGGAGTCGAAGCCAGGGACTAACCCCTCATCTCGAGTTGATTTTTGGTCCACGGAGCTCTCTCGTGTTGCTACAGTGACCTCAGGATCCCTCTAGCCTGGAAACAGTGTTCTTGGGGTTTCTCTGGAGTGCCATCAAGGAAATCAAGGCTCCTTTCATGTGTGATGTGCAACACGGAATTGCTCTGCACGCAGTGCTGGGGAATCAGGCCTCATCTCGCGGCGAGGGGGAAGTCTCATGGTTTTTCTCGAGTTGCGGCGGGAACCTGGGGTATATTCTCGAGTTACGACGGGGATGGCCCTTCCACACACGTGTTTGTTCAGCGACGTCAGGACTCCTGCCCAGTTGCGAGGGACAACTCGGGATTCTCCTCGAGGCTTGGCAGGGCAATTGGGATGCCTCTCCAGCTGAGGCGGGAGACCAAGGGTCCCTTTCCACGTGACACAGGAATCCTGGGACTCCTATCAAGTTTCACGAGGAGTCAGGCATCGTCTCCTTTGGTGGCACGGATCGCTGCGTACCTCTGGAGTTATCAAAGGATGTGAGGCCTCCGGTCGCGATGAGGTGGGGAACTAGGTCTTTCTCTGTGGTCTCCACAGGGGATTCAGACATCCCATCGTCTTGGGAGATGAAAGACGAGCCTGCATTCAAGTCACTGCAGGAATATCCGGCCTTATTTCGAGTCAGGGCATCGCGGTGTCCATTCCACTTGAGGCCGCAAACTCAGGGTCCCTCTCACATATCTTGAGCTGAGAGAAGCCTCCTCTTGAGGTGCTTGTGGTAAGGTGTTATTCCTCTCGAGTCGAAGCCAAGGACTAACCTCTCATCTCGAGTTGATTTTTGGTCCACGGAGCTCTTTTGTGTTGCTACAGTGACCTCAGGATCCCTCTAGCCTTGAAACAGTGTTCTTGGGGTTTCTCTGGAGTGCCATCAAGGAAATCAAGGGTCCTTTCATGTGTGATGTGCAACACGGAATTGCTCTGCACGCAGTGCAGGGGAATCGGGCCTCATCTCGTGGCGAGGGGGAAGTCTCATGGTTTTTCTCGAGTTGCGGCGGGAACCTGGGCTATATTCTCGAGTTAGGACGGGGATGGCCCTTCCACCCACGTGTTTGTTCAGCGACGTCAGGACTCCTGCCTAGTTGCGAGGGACATCTCGGCATTCTCCTTGAGGCTTGGTAGGGCAATTGGGACGCCTCTCCTGCTGAGGCGGGAGACCAAGGGTCCCTTTCCACGTGCCACAGGAATCCTGGGACTCCTATCAAGTTTCACGAGGAGTCAGGCATCGTCCCCTTTGGAGGCACTGATCTCCGCATACCTCTGGAGTTTTCAAAGTATGTGAGGCATCCGGTCGCGATGAGGTGGGAAACTAGGTCTTTCTCTGTGGTCTCCACAGGGGATTCAGACATCCTTTCGTCTTGGGAGATGCAAGACGAGCCTGCATTCAAGTCACTGCAGGGATATCCGGCCTTATTTCGAGTCAGGGCATCGCGGTGTCCATTCCACTTGAGGCCGCAAACTCAAGGTCCCTCTCACATACCTAGAGCTGAGAGAAGCCTCCTCTTGAGGTGCTTGTGGAAAAGTGGTATTCCTCTGGAGTCGAAGCCAGGGACTAACCTCTCATCTCGAGTTGATTTTTGGTCCACGGAGCTCTTTCGTGTTGCTACAGTGACCTCAGGATCCCTCTAGCCTGGAAACAGTGTTCTTGGGGTTTCTCTGGAGTGCCATCAAGGAAATCAAGGCTCCTTTCATGTGTGATGTGCAACACGGAAATGCTCTGCACGCAATGCAGGGGAATCGGGCCTCATTTTGGGGCGAGGGGGATTTCTCATGGTTTTTCTCGAGTTGCGGCGGGGACCTGGGGTATATTCTCGAGTTACGACGGGGATGGCCCTTCCACCCACGTGTTTCTTCAGCAACGTCAGGACTCCTGCCTAGTTGCGAGGGACAACTCGGGATTCTCCTCGAGGTTTGGCAGGGCAATTGGGACGCCTCTCCAGCTGAGGCGGGAGACCAAGGTTCCCTTTCCACGTGCCACAGGAATCCTGGGACTCCTATCAAGTTTCACGAGGGGTCAGGCATCGTCTCCTTTGGAGGCACTGATCTCCGCGTACCTCTGAAGTTTACAAAGGATGTGAGACCTCCGGTCGCGATGAGGTGGGGAACTAGGTCTTTCTCTGTGGTCTCCACAGGGGATTCAGACATCCTTTCATCTTGGGAGATGCAAGACGAGCCTGCATTCAAGTCACTGCAGGGATATCCGGCCTTATTTCGAGTCAGGGCATCGCGGTGTCCATTCCACTTGAGGCCGCAAACTCAGGGTCCCTCTCACATACCTAGAGCTGAGAGACGCCTCCTCTTGAGGTGCTTGTGGTAAGGTGGTATTCCTTTGGAGTCGAAGCCAGGGACTAACCTCTCATCTCGAGTTGATTTTTGGTCCACGGAGCTCTTTCGTGTTGCTACAGTGACCTCAGGATCCCTCTAGCCTTGAAATAATGTTCTTGGGGGTTCTCTGGAGTGCCATCAAGGAAATCAAGGCTCCTCTCATGTGTGATGTGCAACACGGAATTGCTCTGCACGCAGTGCAGGGGAATCGGGCCTCATCTCGCGGCGAGGGAGAAGTCTCATGTTTTTTCTCGAGTTGCGGTGGGAACCTGGGGTATATTCTCGAGTTACGACGGGGATGGCCCTTCCACCCACGTGTTTGTTCAGCGACGTCAGGACTCCTGCCTAGTTGTGAGGGACAACTCGGGATTCTCCAAGAGGCTTGGCAGTGCAATTGGGACGCCTGTCCAGCTGAGGCGGGAGACCAAGGGTCCCTTTCCACGTGCCACAGGAATCCTGGGACTCCTATCAAGTTTCACGAGGAGTCAGGCATCGTCTTCTTTGGAGGCACTGATCTCCGCGTACCTCTGAAGTTTTCAAAGGATGTGAGGCCTCCGGTAGCGATGATTAGGGGAAGTAGGTCTTTCTCTGCGGTCTCCACAGGGGATTCAGACATCCTTTCATCTTGGGAGATGCAAGACGAGCCTGCATTCAATTCACTGCAGGGATATCCGGCCTTATTTCGCGTCAGGACATCGCAGTGTCCATTCCACATGAGACCGCAAAATCAGGGTCCCTCTCACATACCTAGAGCTGAGAGAAGCCTCCTCTTGAGGTGCTTGTGGTAAGGTGGTATTCCTCTGGAGTCGAAGCCAGGGACTAACCTCTCATCTCGAGTTGATTTGTGGTCCACGGAGCTCTTTCGTGTTGCTACAGTGACCTCAGCATCCCTCTAGCCTTGAAACAGTGTTCTTGGGGTTTCTCTGGAGTGCCATCAAGGAAATCAAGGCTCCTTTTATGTGTGATGTGCAACAAGGAATTGCTCTGCACGCAGTGCAGGGGAATCGGGCCTCATCTCGCGGCGAGGGGAAAGTCTCATGGATTTTCTCGAGTTGCGGTGGGAACCTGGGGTATATTCGCGAGTTACGACGGGGATGGCCCTTCCACCCTCGTGTTTGTTCAGCGACGTCAGGACTCCTGCCTAGTTGCGAGGGACAATTCGGGATTCTCCTCGAGGCTTGGCAGGGCAATTGGGACGCCTCTCCGGCTGAGGCGGGAGACCAAGGGTCCCTTTCCACGTGCCACAGGAATCCTGGGACTCCTACCAAGTTTCACGAGGAGTCAGGCATCGTCTCCTTTGTAGGCACTGATCCCCGCGTACCTCTGGAGTTTCCAAATGATGTGAGGCCTCCGGTCGCGATGAGGTGGGGAACTAGGTCTTTCTCTGTGGTCTCCACAGGGGATTCAGACATCCTTTCGTCTTGGGAGATGTAAGACGAGCCTGCATTCAAGTCACTGCAAGGATATCCAGCCTTATTTCGAGTCAGGGCATCACGGTGTCCATTCCACCTGAGGCCGCAATCTCAGGGTCCCTCTCACATACCTAGAGCTGAGAGAAGCCTCCTCTTGAGGTGCTTGTGGTAAGGTGGTATTCCTCTGGATTCGAAGCCAGGGACTAACCTCTCATCTTGAGTTGATTTTTGGTCCACGGAGCTCTTTAGTGTGGCTACAGTGACCTCAGGATTCCTCTAGCTTTGAAACAGTGTTCTTGGGGTTTCTCTGGAGTGCCATCAAGGAAATCAAGGGTCCTTTCATGTGTGATGTGCAACACGGAATTACTCTGCATTCAGTGCAGCGGAATCGGGCCTCATCTCGCGGCGAGGGAGAAGTCTCATGGTTTTTCTCGAGTTGCGCCGGGAACCTGGGGTATATTCTCGAGTTACGACGGGGATGGCCCTTCCACCCACTTGTTTGATCAGCCACGTCAGGACTCCTGCCTAGTTGTGAAGGCCAACTCGGGATTCTCCTCGAGGCTTGGCAGGGCAATTGGGACGCCTCTCCAGCTGAGGCGGGAGACCAAGGGTCCCTTTCCACGTGCCACAGGAATCCTGGGACTCCTATCAAGTTTCACGAGGAGTCAGGCATCGTCTCCTTTGGAGGCACTGATCTCCGCGTACCTCTGGAGTTTTCAAAGGATGTGAGGCCTCCGGTCGCGATGAGGTGGGGAACTAGATCTTTCTCTGAAGTCTCCACAGGGGATTCAGACATCCTTTCGTCTTGGGAGATGCAAGACGAGCCTGCATTCAAGTCACTGCAGGAATATCCGGCCTTATTTCGAGTCAGGGCATCGCGGTGTCCATTCCACTTGAGGCCGCAAACTCAGGGTCCCTCTCACATACCTAGAGCTGAGAGAAGCCTCCTCTTGAGGTGCTTGCAGTAAGGTGGTATTCCTCTGGAGTCGAAGCCAGGGACTAACCTCTCATCTCGTGTTGATTTTTGGTCCACGGAGCTCTTTCGTGTTGCTACAGTGACCTCAGGATCCCTCTAGCCTTGAAACAGTGTTCTTGGGGTTTCTCTGGAGTGCCATCAAGGAAATCAAGGCTCCTTTCATGTGTGATGTGCAACACGGAATTGCTCTGCATGCAGTGCAGGGGAATCGGGCCTCATCTCGAGGCGAGGGGGAAGTCTCATGGTTTTTCTCGAGTTGCGGCGGGAACCTGGGGTATATTCTCGATTTACGACGGGGATGGCCCTTCCACCCACGTGTTTGTCCAGCGACGTCAGGACTCCTGCCTAGTTGCGAGGGACAACTCGGGATTCTCCTCTAGGATTGGCAGGGCAATTGGGATGCCTCTCCAGCTGAGGGGGGATACCAAGGGTCCCTATCCACGTGCCACAGGAATCCTGGGACTCCTATCAAGTTTCACGAGGAGTCAGGCACCGTCTCCTTTGGAGGCACTGATCTCCGCGTACCTCTGGAGTTTTCAAAGGATGTGAGGCCTCCGGTCGCGATGAGGTGGGGAACTAGATCTTTCTCTGAAGTCTCCACAGGGGATTCAGACATCCTTTCGTCTTGGGAGATGCAAGACGAGCCTGCATTCAAGTCACTGCAGGGATATCCGGCCTTATTTCGCATCAGGGCATCGCAGTGTCCATTCCACTTGAGGCCGCAAAATCAGGGTCCCTCTCACATATCTAGAGCTGAGAGAAGCCTCCTCTTGAGGTGCTTGTGGTAAGGTGGTATTCCTCTGGAGTCGAAGCCAGGGACTAACCTCTCATCTCGAGTTGATTTTTGGGCCACGGAGCTCTTTCTTGTTGCTACAGTGACTTCAGGATCCCTCTAGCCTTGAAACAGTGTTCTTGGGGTTTCTCTGGAGTGCCATCAAGGAAATCAAGGCTCCTTTCATGTGTGATGTGCAACACTGAATTGCTCTGCACGCAGTGCAGGGGAATCGGGCCTCATCTCCCGGCGAGGGGGAAGTCTCATGGTTTTTCTCGAGTTGCGGCGGGAACCTGGGGTATATTCTCGAGTTACGACTGGGATGGCCCGTCCACCCACGTGTTTGTTCAGGGAAGTCAGGACTCCTGCCTAGTTGCGAGGGACAACTCGGGATTCTCCTCGAGGCTTGGCAGGGCAATTGGGACGCCTCTCCAGCTGAGGCGGGAGACCAAGGGTCCCTTTCCACGTGCCACAGGAATCCTGGGACTCCTATCAAGTTTCATGAGGAGTCTGGAATCGTCTCCTTTGGAGGCACTGATCTCCGCGTACCTCTGAAGTTTTCAAAGGATGTGAGGCCTCCGGTCGCGATGAGGTGGGGAACTAGGTCTTTCTCTGTGGTCTCCACAGGGGATTCAGACATTCTTTCATCTTGGGAGATGCAAGATGAGCCTGCATTCAATTCACTGCAGGGATATCCGGCCTTATTTCGCGTCAGGGCATCGCGGTGGCCATTCCACTTGAGTCCGCAAAATCAGGGTCCCTCTCACATACCTAGAGCTGAGAGAAGCCTCCTCTTGAGGTGCTTGTGGTAAGGTGGTATTCCTCTGGAGTCGAAGCCGGGGACCAACCTCTCATCTCGAGTTGATTTTTGGTCCACGGACCTCTTTCGTGTTGCTACAGTAACCTCAGGATCCCTTAAGCCTTGAAACAGTGTTCTTGGGGTTTCTCTGGAGTGCCATCAAGGAAATCAAGGCTCCTTTCCTGTGTGATGTGCAACACGGAATTGCTCTGCATGCAGTGCAGGAGAATCGAGCCTCATCTCGTGGCGAGGGGGAAGTCTCATGGTTTTTCTCGAGTTGCGGCGGGACCCTGCGGTATATTCTCGAGTTATGACGGGGATGGCCCTTCCAGCCACGTGTTTGTTCAGCGACGTCAGGACTCCTGCCTAGTTGCGAGGGACAACTCGGGATTCTCCTCGAGGCTTGGCAGGGCAATTGGGACGCCTCTCCAGCTGAGGCGGGAGACCAAGGGTCCCTTTCCATGTGCCATAGGAATCCTGGGACTCCTATCAAGTTTCACGAGGAGTCAGGCATCGTCTCCTTTGGAGGCACTGATCTCCGCGTACCTCTGGTGTTTTCAAAGGATGTGAGGCCTCCGGTCCTGATGAGGTGGGGAACTAGGTCTTTTTCTGTGGTCTCCACAGGGGATTCAGACATCCTTTCATCTTGGAAGATGCAAGACGAGCCTGCATTCAAGTCACTGCAGGGATATCCGGCCTTATTTCGAGTCAGGGCATCGCGGTGTCCATTCCACTTGAGGCCGCAAACTCAGCACATAGCTAGAGCTGAGAGAAGCCTCCTCTTGAGGTGCTTGTGGTAAGGTGGTATTCCTCTGGAGTCGAAGCCAGGGACTAACCTCTCATCTCGAGTTGATTTTTGGTCCACGGAGTTCTTTCGTGTTGCTACAGTGACCTCAGGATCCCTCTAGCCTTGAAACAGTGTTCTTGGGGTTTCTCTGGAGTGCCATCAAGGAAATCAAGGCTCCTTTCATGTGTGATGTGCAACACGGAATTGCTCTGCACGCAGTGCAGGGGAATCGGGCCTCATCTCGCGGCGAGGGGGAAGTCTCATGGTTTTTCTCGAGTTGCGGCGGTAACCTGGGGTATATTCTCGAGTTACGACGGGCATGGCCCTTCCACCCACGTGTTTGTTCAGCGACGTCAGGACTCCTGCCTAGTTGCCAGGGACAACTCGGGATTCTCCTCGAGGCTTGGCAGGGCAATTGGGACGCCTCTCCAGCTGAGGCGGGAGTCCAAGGGTCCCTATCCACGTGCCACAGGAATCCTGGGACTCCTATCAAGTTTCACGAGGAGTCAGGCATCGTCTCCTTTGGCGGCACTGATCTCCGCGTACCTCTGGAGTTTTCAAAGGATGTGAGGCCTCCGGTCGCCATGAGATGGGAAACTAGGTCTTTCTCTGTTGTCTCCACAGGGGATTCAGACATTCTTTCATCTTGGGAGATGCAAGACGAGCCTGCATTCAAGTCACTGCAGGGATATCCGGCCTTATTTCGCGTCAGGGCATTGCAGTGTCCATTCCACTTGAGGCCGCAAAATCAGGGTCCCTCTCACATACCTAGAGCTGAGAGAAGCCTCCTCTTGAGGTGCTTGTGGTAAGGTGGTATTCCTCTGGAGTCGAAGCCAGGGACTAACTTCTCATCTCGAGTTGATTTTTGGTTCACGGAGCTCTTTCGTGTTGCTACAGTGACCTAAGTTTCCCTCTAGCCTTGAAACAGTGTTCTTGGGGTTTCTCTAGAGAGCCATCAAGGAAATCAAGGCTCCTTTCATGTCTGATATGCAACACGGAATTGCTCTGCACGCAGTGCAGGGGAATCGGGCCTCATCTCGCGGCGAGGGGGAAGTCTCATGGTTTTTCTCGAGTTGCGGCGGGAACCTGGGGTATATTCTCGAGTTACGACGGGGATGGTCCTTCCACTCACGTGTTTGTTCAGCGACGTCAGGACTACTGCCTAGTTGCGAGGGACAACTCGGGATTCTCCTCGAGGCTTGGCAGGGCAACTGGGACGCCTCTCCATGTGAGGCGGGAGACCAAGGGTCCCTTTCCACGTGCCACAGGAATCCTGGGTCTCCTATCAAGTTTCACGAGGAGTCAGGTATCGTCTCCTTTGGAGGCACTGATCTCCGCGTCCCTCTGGAGTTTTCAAAGGATGTGAGGCCTCCGGTCGCCATGAGGTGGGGAACTAGGTCTTTCTCTGTGGTCTCCACAGGGGATTCAGACATCCTTTCATCTTGGGAGATGCAAGACGAGCCTGCATTCAAGTCACTGCAGTGATATCCGGCCTTATTTCGAGTCAGGGCATCGCGGTGTCCATTCCACTTGAGGCCGCAAACTCAGGGTCCCTCTCACATACATAGAGCTGAGAGAAGCCTCCTCTTGAGGTGCTTGTGGTAAGGTGGTATTCCTCTGGAGTCGAAGCTAGGGACTAACCTCTCATCTCGAGTTGATTCTTGGTCCACGGAGCTCTTTCGTGTTGCTACAGTGACCTCAGGATCCCTCTAGCCTTGAAACAGTGTTCTTTGGGTTTCTCTGGAGTGCCATTAAGGAAATTAAGGCTCCTTTCATGTGTGATGTGCAACACGGAATTGCTCTGCACGCAGTGCAGGGGAATCGGGCCTCATCTCGGGGCGAGGGGGAAGTCTCATGGTTTTTCTCGAGTTGGGGCGGGAACCTGGGGTATATTCTCGAGTTACGACGGGGATGGCCCTTCCACACACGTGTTTGTTCAGCGACGTCAGGACTCCTGCCTAGTTGCGAGGGACAACTCGGGATTCTCCTCGAGGCTTGGCAGGGCCATTGGGATGCCTCTCCAGCTGAGGCGGGAGACCAAGGGTCCCTTTCCACGTGCCACAGGAATCCTGGGACTCCTATCAAGTTTCACGAGGAGTCAGGCATCGTCTCCTTTGGAGGCACTGATCTCCGCGTACCTCTGGAGTTTTCAAAGGATGTGAGGCCTCCGGTCGCCATGAGGTGGGAAACTAGGTCTTTCTCTGCGGTCTCCACAGGGGATTCAGACATTCTTTCATCTTGGGAGATGCAAGACGAGCCTGCATTCAAGTCACTGCAGGGATATCCGGCCTTATTTCGCGTCAGGGCATTGCAGTGTCCATTCCACTTGAAGCCGCAAAATCAGGGTCCCTCTCACATACCTAGAGCTGAGAGAAGCCTCCTCTTGAGGTGCTTGTGGTAAGGTGGTATTCCTCTGGAGTCGAAGCCAGGGACTAACCTCTCATCTCGAGTTGATTTGTGGTCCACGGAGCTCTTTCCTGTTGCTACAGTGACCTCAGCATCCCTCTAGCCTTGAAACAGTGTTCTTGGGGTTTCTCTGGAGTGCCATCAAGGAAATCAAGGCTCCTTTCATGTGTGATGTGCAACACGGAGTTGCTCTGCATGCAATGCAGGGGAATCGGGCCTCATCTCGCGGCGAGGGGGAAGTCTCATGGTTTTTCTCGAGTTGCGGCGGGAACCTGGGGTATATTCTCGAGTTACAATGGGGATGGCCCTTCCACCCATGTGTTTGTTCAGCGACGTCAGGACTCCTGCCTAGTTGCGAGGGACAACTCGGGATTCTCCTCGAGGCTTGGCAGGGCAATTGGGACGCCTCTCCAGCTGAGGCGGGAAAATAAGGGTCCCTTTCCACGTGCCACAGGAATCCTGGGACTCCTATCAAGTTTCACGAGGAGTCAGGCATCGTCTCCTTTGGAGGCACTGATCTCCGCGTACCTCTGGAGTTTTCAAAGGATGTGAGGCCTCCGGTCGCGATGAGGTGGGCAACTAGGTCTTTCTCTGTGGTCTACACAGGTGATTCAGACATCCTTTCTTCTTGGGAGATGCAAGACGAGCCTGCATTCAAGTCACTGCAGGGATATCCGGCCTTATTTCGAGTCAGGGCATCACGGTGTCCATTCCACTTGAGGCCGCAAACTCAGGGTCCCTCTCACATACTTAGAGCTGAGAGAAGCCTCCTCTTGAGGTGCTTGTGGTAACGTGGTATTCCTCTGGAGTCGAAGCCAGGGACTAACCTCTCATCTCGCGTTGATTTTTGGTCCACGGAGCTCTTTCGTGTTGCTACAGTGACCTCAGGATCCCTCTAGCCTTGAAACAGTGTTCTTGGGTTTTCTCTGGAGTGCCATCAAGGAAATCAAGGCTCCTTTCATGTGTGATGTGCAACACGGAGTTGCTCTGCACGCAGTGCAGGGGAATCAGGCCTCAACTCGCGACGAGGGGGAAGTCTCATGGTTTTTCTCGTGTTGCGGCGGGAACCTGGGGTATATTCTCGAGTTCCAACGGGGATGGCCCTTCCACACACGTGTTTCTTCAGCGACGTCAGGACTCCTGCCTAGTTGCGAGGGACAACTCGGGATTCTCCTCGAGGCTTGGCAGGGCAATTGGGACGCCTCTTCAGCTGAGGAGGGAGACCAAGTGTCCCTTTCCATGTGCCACAGGAATCCTGGGACTCCTATCAAGTTTCACGAGGAGTCAGGCATCGTCTCCTTTGAAGGCACTGATCTCCGCGTACCTCTGGAATTTTCAAAGGATGTGAGGCCTCCGGTCGCCATGAGGTGGGGAACTAGGTATTTCTCTGTGGTCTCCACAGGGGATTCAGACATCCTTTCATCTTGGGAGATGAAAGACGACCCTGCATTCAAGTCACTGCAGGGATATCCGGCCTTATTTCAAGTCAGGTCATCGCGGTGTCCACTCCACTTGAGGCCGCAAAATCAGGGTCCCTCTCACATACCTAGAGCTGAGAGAAGCCTCCTCTTGAGGTGCTTGTGGTAAGGTGGTATTCCTCTGGAGTCGAAGCCAGGGACTAACCTCTCATCTCGAGTTGATTTTTGGTCCACGGAGTTCTTTCGTGTTGCTACAGTGACCTCAGGATCCCTCTAGCCTTGAAACAGTGTTCTTGGGGTTTCTCTGGAGTGCCATCAAGGAAATCAAGGCTCCTTTCATGTGTGATGTGCAACACGGAGTTGCTCTGCATGCAGTGCAGGGGAATCGGGCCTCATCTCGCGGCGAGGGGGAAGTCTCATGGTTTTTCTCGAGTTGCGGCGGGAACCTGGGGTATATTCTCGAGTTACAACGGGGATGTCCCTTCCACCCACGTGTTTGTTCAGCGACGTCAGGACTCCTGCCTAGTTGCGAGGGACAACTCGGGATTCTCCTCGAGGTTTGGCAGGGCAATTGGGACGCCTCACCAGCTGAGGCGGGAGACCAAGGGTCCCTTTCCACGTGCCACAGGAATCCTGGGACTCCTATCAAGTTTCACGAGGAGTCAGGCATCGTCTCCTTTGGAGGCACTGATCTCCGCGTACCTCTGGAATTTTCAAAGGATGTGAGGCCTCCGGTCGCCATGAGGTGGGAAACTAGGTCTTTCTCTGTGGTCTCCACAGGGGATTCAGACATCCTTTCTTCTTGGGAGATGCAAGACGAGCCTGCATTCAAGTCACTGCAGGGATATCCGGCCTTATTTCGCGTCAGGGCATTGCAGTGTCCATTCCACTTGAGGCCGCAAAATCAGGGTCCCTCTCACATATCTAGAGCTGAAAGCAGCCTCCTCTTGAGGTGCTTGTGGTAAGGTGGTATTCCTCTGGAGTCGAAGCCACGGACTAACCTCTCATCTCGAGTTGTTTCTTGGTCCACGGAGCTCTTTCGTGTTGCTACAGTGACCTCAGGATCCCTCTAGCCTTGAAACAGTGTTCTTTGGGTTTCTCTGGAGTGCCATCAAGGAAATTAAGGCTCCTTTCATGTGTGATGTGCAACATGGAATTGCTCTGCACGCAGTGCAGGGGAATCGGGCCTCATCTCGGGGCGAGGGGGAAGTCTCATGGTTTTTCTCGAGTTGCGGCGGAAACCTGGGGTATATTCTCGAGTTACGACTGGGATGGCCCTTCCACCCACGTGTTTGTTCAGCGACGTCAGGACTCCTGCCTAGTTGCGAGGGACAACTCGGGATTCTCCTCGAGGCTTGGCAGGGCCATTGGGATGCCTCTCCAGCTGAGGCGGGAGACCAAGGGTCCCTTTCCACGTGCCACAGGAATCCTGGGACTCCTATCAAGTTTCACGAGGAGTCAGGCATCGTTTCCTTTGGAGGCACTGATCTCCGCGTACTTCTGGAGTTTTCAAAGGATGTGAGGCCTCCGGTCCCGATGAGCTGGGGAACTAGATCTTTCTCTGAGGTCTCCACAGGGGATTCAGACATCCTTTCATCTTGGGAGATGCAAGACGAGCCTGCATTCAAGTCACTGCAGGGATATCCGGCCTTATTTCGAGTCAGGGCATCGCGGTGTCCATTCCACTTGAGGCCGCAAACTCAGGGTCCCTCTCACATACCTAGAGCTGAGAGAAGCCTCCTCTTGAGGTGCTTGTGGTAAGGTGGTATTCCTCTGGAGTCGAAGCCAGGGAATAACCTCTCATCTCGAGTTGATTTTTGGGCCACGGAGCTCTTTCGTGTGGCTACAGTGACCTAAGTTTCCCTCTAGCCTTGAAACAGTGTTCTTGGGGTTTCTCTGGAGTGCCATCAAGGAAATCAAGGCTCCTTTCATATGTGATGTGCAACACTGAATTGCTCTGCACGCAGTGCAGGGGAATCGGGCCTCATCTCGCGGCGAGGGGGAAGTCTCATGGTTTTTCTCGAGTTGCGGCGGGAACCTGGGGTATATTCTCGAGTTACGACGGGGATGGCCCTTCCACCCACGTGTTTGTTCAGCGACGTCAGGACTCCTGCCTAGTTGCGAGGGACAACTCGGGATTCTCCTCGAGGCTTGGCAGGGCAATTGGGACGCCTCTCCAGCTGAGGCGGGAGACCAAGGGTCCCTATCCACGTGCCACAGGAATCCTGGGACTCCTATCAAGTTTCACGAGGAGTCAGGCATCGTCTCCTTTGGAGGCACTGATCTCCGCATACCTCTGGAGTTTTCAAAGGATGTGAGGCCTCCGGTCGCCATGAGGTGGGAAACTAGGTCTTTCTCTGTGGTCTCCACAGGGGATTCAGACATTCTTTCATCTTGGGAGATGCAAGACGAGCCTGCATTCAAGTCACTGCAGGGATATCCGGCCTTATTTCGCGTCAGGGCATCGCGGTGTCCATTCCACTTGAGGCCGCAAACTCAGGGTCCCTCTCACATACCTAGAGCTGAGAGAAGCCTCCTCTTGAGGTGCTTGTGGTAAGGTGGTATTCCTCTGGAGTCGAAGCCAGGGACTAACCTCTCATCTCGAGTTGATTCTTGGTCCACGGAGCTCTTTCGTGTTGCTACTGTGACCTCAGGATCCCTCTAGCCTTGAAACAGTGTTCTTGGGGTTTCTCTGGAGTGCCATCAAGGAAATTAAGGCTCCTTTCATGTGTGATGTGCAACATGGAATTGCTCTGCACGCAGTGCAGGGGAATCGGGCCTCATCTCGGGGCGAGGGGGAAGCCTCATGGTTTTTCTCGAGTTGCGGCGGGAACCTGGGGTATATTCTCGAGTTACGACGGGGATGGCCCTTCCACCCACGTGTTTGTTCAGCGACGTCAGGACTCCTGCCTAGTTGCGAGGGACAACTCGGGATTCTCCTCGAGGCTTGGCAGGGCCATTGGGATGCATCTCCAGCTGAGGCGGGAGACCAAGGGTCCCTTTCCACGTGCCACAGGAATCCTGGGACTCCTATCAAGTTTCACGAGGAGTCAGGCATCGTCTCCTTTGGAGGCACTGATCTCCGCGTACTTCTGGAGTTTTCAAAGGATGTGAGGCCTCCGGTCCGGATGAGGTGGGGAACTAGATCTTTCTCTGAGGACTCCACAGGGGATTCAGACATCCTTTCATCTTGGGAGATGCAAGACGAGCCTGCATTCAAGTCACTGCAGGGATATCCGGCCTTATTTCGAGTCAGGGCATCGCGGTGTCCATTCCACTTGAGGCCGCAAACTCAGGGTCCCTCTCACATACCTAGAGCTGAGAGAAGCCTCCTCTTGAGGTGCTTGTGGTAAGGT
Organism: Cervus elaphus; assembly: GCF_910594005.1. Taxonomy (NCBI): domain Eukaryota; kingdom Metazoa; phylum Chordata; class Mammalia; order Artiodactyla; family Cervidae; genus Cervus; species Cervus elaphus. The sequence goes on from NC_057838.1 coordinate 2,166,820, forward strand.
GGTATTCCTCTGGAGTCGAAGCCAGGGACTAACCTCTCATCTCGAGTTGATTTTTGGGCCACGGAGCTCTTTCGTGTTGCTACAATGACCTCAGGATCCCTCTAGCCTTGAAACAGTGTTCTTGTGGTTTCTCTGGAGTGCCACCAAGGAAATCAAGGCTCCTTTCATGTGTGATGTGCAACACGGAATTGCTCTGCACGCAGTGCAGGGGAATCGGGCCTCATCTCGCGGCGAGGGGGAAGTCTCATGGTTTTTCTCGAGTTGCGGCGGGAACCTGGGGTATATTCTCGAGTTACGTCAGGGATGGCCCTTCCACCCACGTGTTTGTTCAGCGACGTCAGGACTCCTGCCTAGTTGCGAGGGACAACTCGGGATTCTCCTCGAGGCTTGGCAGGGCAATTGGGACACCTCTCCAGCTGAGGCGGGAGACCAAGGGTCCCTTTCCACGTGCCACAGGAATCCTGGGACTCCTATCAAGTTTCACGAGGAGTCAGGCATCGTCTCCTTTGGAGGCACTGATCTCCGCGTACCTCTGGAGTTTTCAAAGGATGTGAGGCCTCCGGTCGCCATGAGGTGGGGAACTAGGTCTTTCTCTGTGGTCTCCACAGGGGATTCAGACATCCTTTCATCTTGGGAGATGCAAGACGAGCCTGCATTCAAGTCACTGCAGGAATATCAGGCCTTATTTTGAGTCAGGGCATCGCGGTGTCCATTCCACTTGAGGCCGCAAACTCAGGGTCCCTCTCCATACCTAGAGCTGAGAGAAGCCTCCTCTTGAGGTGCTTGTGGTAAGGTGGTATTCCTCTGGAGTCGAAGCCAGGGAATAACCTCTCATCTTGAGATGATTTTTGGTCCACGGAGCTCTTTCGTGTTGCTACAGTGACCTCAGGATCCCTCTAGCCTTGAAACAGTGTTCTTGGGTTTTCTCTGGAGTGCCATCAAGGAAATCAAGGCTCCTTTCATGTGTGATGTGGAACGCGGAGTTGCTCTGCACGCATTGCAGGGGAATCAGGCCTCATCTCGCGGCGAGGGGGAAGTCTCATGGTTTTTCTCGAGTTGCGGCGGGAACCTGGGGTATATTCTCGAGTTACGACGGGGATGGCCCTTCCACACACGTGTTTGTTCAGCGACGTCAGGACTCCTGCCTAGTTGTGAGGGACAACTCGGGATTCTCCTCGAGGCTTGGCAGGGCAATTGGGACGCCTCTCCAGCTGAGGCGGGAGACCAAGGGTCCCTATCCAAGTGCCACAGGAATCCTGGGACTCCTATCAAGTTTCACGAGGAGTCAGGCATCGTTTCCTTTGGAGGCACTGATCTCCGCGTACCTCTCGAGTTTTCAAAGGATGTGAGGCCTCCGGTCGCCATGAAGTGGGCAACTAGGTCTTTCTCTGTGGTCTCCACAGGGGATTCAGACATTCTGTCATCTTGGGAGATGCAAAACAAGCCTGCATTCAAGTCACTGCAGGGATATCCGGCCTTATTTCGCGTCAGGGCATCGCAGTGTCCATTCCACTTGAGGCCGCAAACTCAGGGTCCCTCTCACATACTTAGAGCTGAGAGAAGCCTCCTCTTGAGGTGCTTGTGGTAAGGTGGTATTCCTCTGGAGTCGAAGCCACGGACTAACCTCTCATCTCGAGTTGTTTCTTGGTCCACGGAGCTCTTTCGTGTTGCTACAGTGACCTCAGGATGCCTCTAGCCTTGAAACAGTGTTCTTGGGGTTTCTCTGGAGTGCCACCATGGAAATCAAGGCTCCTTTCATGTGTGATGTGCAACACGGAATTGCTCTGCACTCAGTGCAGGGAAATCGGTCCTCATCTCGCGGCGAGGGGGAAGTCTCATGGTTTTTCTCGAGTTGCGGCGGGAACCTGGGGTATATTCTCGAGTTACGACGGGGATGGCCCTTCCACAAACGTGTTTCTTAAGCGACATCAGTACTCCTGGCTAGTTGCGAGGGACAACTCGGGATTCTCCTCGAGGCTTGGCAGGGCAATTGGGACGCCTCTCCAGCTGAGGCGGGAAACCAAGGGTCCCTTTCCATGTGCCACAGGAATCCTGGGACTCCGATAAAGTTTCACGAGGAGTCAGGCATCGTCTCCTTTGGAGGCACTGATCTCCGCGTACCTCTGGAGTTTTCAAAGGATGTGAGGCCTCCGGTCGCCATGAGGTGGGTATCTAGGTCTTTCTCTGTGGTCTCCACAGGGGATTCAGACATCCTTTCATCTTGAGAGATGAAAGACGAGCCTGCATTCAAGTCACTGCAGGGATATCCGGCCTTATTTCACGTCAGTGCATCGCGGTGTCCATTCCACTTGAAGCCGCAAAATCAGGGTCCCTCTCACATACCTAGAGCTGAGAGAAGCCTCCTCTTGAGGTGCTTGTGGTAAGGTGGTATTCCTCTGGAGTCGAAGCCAGTGAATAACCTCTCATCTCGAGTTGATTTTTGGTCCACGGAGCTCTTTCGTGTTGCTACAGTGACCTCAGGATCCCTCTAGCCTTGAAACAGTGTTCTTGGGGTTTCTCTGGAGTGCCATCAAGGAAATCAAGGCTCCTTTCATGTGTGATGTGCAACACGGAATTGCTCTGCACGCAGTGCAGGGGAATCGGGCCTCATCTCACGGCGAGGGGGAAGTCTCATGGTTTTTCTCAAGTTGCGGCGGGAACCTGGTGTATATTCTCGAGTTAAGACGGGGATGGTCCCTCCACCCACGTGTTTGTTCAGCGACGTCAGGACTCCTGCCTAGTTTCGAGGGACAACTCGGGATTCTCCTCGAGGCTTGGCAGGGCAATTGGGACGCCTCTCCAGCTGAGGCGGGAGACCAAGCGTCCCTTTCCACGTGCCACAGGAATCCTGGGACTCCTATCAAGTTTCACGAGGAGTCAGGCATCCTCTCCTTTGGAGGTACTGATCTCCGCGTACCTCTGGAGTTTTCAAAGGATGTGAGGCCTCCGGTCGCCATGAGGTGGGGAACTAGGTCTTTCTCTGTGGTCTCCACAGGGGATTCAGACATCCTTTCGTCTTGCGAGATGCAAGACGAGCCTGCATTCAAGTCACTGCCGGAATATCCGGCTTTATTTTGCGTCAGGGCATCGCGGTGTCCATTCCACTTGAGGCCGCAAACTCAGGGTCCCTCTCACATACCTAGAGCTGAGAGAAGCCTCCTCTTGAGGTGCTTGTGGTAAGGTGGTATTCCTCTGGAGTCGAAGCCAGGGACTAACCTCTCATTTCGAGTTGATTCTTGGTCCACGGAGCTCTTTCGTGTTGCTACAGTGAACTCAGGATCCCTCTAGCCTTGAAACAGTGTTCTTGGGGTTTCTCTGGAGTGCCATTAAGGAAATCAAGGCTCCTTTCATGTGTGATGTGCAAGACGGAATTGCTCTGCACGTAGTGCAGGGGAATCGGGTCTCATCTCGCGGCGAGGTGGAAATCTCATGGTTTTTCTCGAGTTGCGGCGGGAACCTGGGGTATAGTCTCGAGTTACGACGGGGATGGCCCTTCCACACACGTGTTTGTTCAGCAACGGCAGGACTCCTGCCTAGTTGCGAGGGACAACTCGGGATTCTCCTCGAGGCTTGGCAGGGCCATTGGGATGCCTCTCCAGCTGAGGCGGGAGACCAAGGGTCCCTTTCCACGTGCCACAGGAATGCTGGGACTCCTATCATGTTTCACGAGGAGTCAGGCATCGTCTCCTTTGGAGGCACTGATCTCCGCGTACCTCTGGAGTTTTCAAAGGATGTGAGGCCTCCGGTCGCGATGAGGTGGGGAACTAGGTCTTTCTCTGTGGTCTCCACAGGGGATTCAGACATCCTTTCGTCTTGGGAGATGCCAGACGAGCCTGCATTCAAGTCACTGCAGGGATATCCGGCCTTATTTCGAGTCAGGGCATCGCGGTGTCCATTCCACTTGAGGCCGCAAACTCAGGGTCCCTCTCACATACCTAGAGCTGAGAGAAGCCTCCTCTTGAGGTGCTTGTGGTAAGGTGGTATTCCTCTGGAATCGAAGCCAGGGACTAACCTCTCATCTCGAGTTGATTTTTGGTCCACGGAGCTCTTTCGTGTTGCTACAGTGACCTCAGGATCCCTCTAGACTTGAAACAGTGTTCTTGGGGTTTCTCTGGAGTGCCATCAAGGAAATCAAGGCTCCTTTCATGTGTGATGTGCAACACGGAATTGCTCTGCACGCAGTGCAGGGGAATCGGTCCTCATCTCGTGGCGAGGGGGAAGTCTCATGGTTTTTCTCGAGTTGCGGCGGGAACCTGTGGTATATTCTCGAGTTACGATGGGTCTGGCCCTTCCACCCACGTGTTTGTGCAGCGACGTCAGGACTCCTGCCTAGTTGCGAGGGACAACTCGGGATTCTCCTCGAGGCTTGGCAGGGCAATTGGGACGCCTCTCCAGCTGAGGCGGGAGACCAAGCGTCCCTTTCCACGTGCCACAGGAATCCTGGGACTTCTATCATGTTTCACGAGGAGTCAGGCTTCGTCTCCTTTGGAGGCACTGATCTCCACGTACCTCTGGAGTTTTCAAAGGAAGTGAGGCCTCCGGTCGCGATGATGAGAGGGTAACAGGCAGGAAGGCCAGGGGTCTCCAAATGGAGGAAAGAGGCTGTAAGTGCCAGACATTTTTATCTCTCTTAAATGGCAAGAAGAAACAAACCAGAGATCTGTTTTTCATTCTCTATACAAATTTAAAAGGAGGTTTCTCTTAACATTCTGTGTTGCCATGACACCTGGTTTCACCTAAAGCTAACCACTCTCAAACTTTGAGTTAACCAATACATGCCTTTTTCGTATGGAAATGTGGTCTTAAGCTATGTTAATGAACCCCAGACTCAATCTTCAAGTTGGTTCTGCTAAACGGCCTAACTTACTTCCTCAGGTATTGTTCTCCTAATCTATGTAAACGGAAGTATTTGTTGGTATTCTGCCCTTCTAAAAGATTCAAATCAATCGTTTTATGGCCTGGGATAAATTATCTGATGCCATTCTAAATTTTATGACATTCCTTTCATTTCATTAACAGACTGTGAGTGACTATATAACATACAGCTAAAGACTAGGAGGGGGGTACTCTTTTGCCCCCTTCTGATGCCTATGTCAGAAGCTTTCCCTATCTCCTTTATACTTTAATAAAACTTTATTACACAAAAGCTCTGAGCGATCCAGCCTCGTCTCTGGCCCCGGATTGAATTCGTCTCCTCCGGAGGCCAAGAATCCCGCGTCTTATCGTTCAGCAACAACCTTTCATCTTGGGGGTTCGTCCGGGATCCTTCAGGACAAGGTAAAGATGCTTGGAGCTCTAGTTCTTTGTTCTCCTAGCGAACACGTTTTCCGCTGTACTTTACTAACTTTATGGTGTGCTTGTGTAAATGAATGAAACGCCCTGCGCGAAGCAAGTGAGGAGCCCTGCTCTGTGGTCCCGCGGTGACCTCATAAGGCTATGGCAAAAACCTGTCGGGGGTTTATACCGACCTGCCAATGCCAAGAGGCAACCAATGTCTCCTTCGGGAACTGACCAGAAACGGGCAAAGCGTGTGGACCGAACTCTCCTTTCTCGGTCAAACTTTTCGGTCTCTTTGACCATTTCATAGCTCCTTGGGAATTAGAAGTACTAACCTTATCTATCGGATCATAGACTTTCAAGGGACTTGTGGCCTATGTTGCTACTCTACTGTGGTCTAGGTCTCAAACTTGGATTGGTAGTCAGGAAGCGCCTAGCCTCGCTAGGCATGGAAAGTTCGGAAGCTAGATGGAGCTCTAACTCCCAGAGCATCTCTGAGGTTAAAGGTTACTCGGATTGGAACTGCAATGGTTTTTTCCTTTGGTAACACTGGCTCTTAGTGGACCAGAGGAGGCTCTTATACCGGTGTGGTGACGCTTAGAAGGAACATCTCAGTTTCATGTTGTATCGGTCTTATTGCGGTCAGAAATGTACTCAGGGTCGTGCACAGGCACTCAGGTGATGAATGTGTCCCCCAGAGGTCTTAGCTTGGGAAGCATTCCGGAAGGTTACTCTGATTGCGCCCCGGGTGGCATCAGAGGCAAGCAAGGTGAAGGGCTGGACGTCAGTCAGGGATGCCATCAGGTCTACCCCTGGTGCATCCCCACCCCGTCTCGGTGGTAGAACCGGGAGGGACGAATGTGACGCCTGCGTCGGTAAGAGACAGACTAAGTCCGACCAGGAAGGAAAAGCTTTTGGTGTAACGTCTGTCTACACCCCCATCTAGAGCAGGGAGGGACGCCTCCGGTAGAAAAAAATGGCACTGGTCGCTTTTTTTCTCTCTTACAGATGGGAGCTAACAATTCCAGCCTCACTCCTTTGAACTGTATCCTGAAAAACTGGGATAGATTTGATCCCCAGGGCTTAAAGAAGACACACCTGGTCTTCCTATGTGATACTGCATGGCCGCGGTACCCACTGGAGGACGGCGAACGGTGGCCAGTTGGAGGGTCTCTTAAGTATAACACTGTTTTACAATTAGACCGGTTCTGTAAAAAGCAAGGGAAATGGGTAGAAGTAGCGTATGTGTTGCCCTTTTTCTCTCTGCGAAATATGCCAGACTTATGTCCTAAGGGTGTAGATTTGGGTGTGAAACCTTCCGCTCCCCCCTGTCCTCCTACTTTGCCCCCGTATCCGGGTCTCCAAACTGAGACTCAAACTGCTTTGGTCTCAGTGGAAACACAAACTGAGACTCAAACTGCCTCGGTCTCAGTGGGAACCCAAATTGAGATTCGAATTGCTCACGTAGAGGTCCAAACAACTCCTGTCTCAGTACGACTTCAGACTACTCTGGTTTCAGTAGAAACTCAGACCATCGAAGTAAGAGATGAGATGGAGGACAGGAGGCAAAGAGATAAAGAAAAGCAGGTTTCTCCAATCTACCCCTGGGATATGTCCAGAGCAGCCAGAGAGACTGAGGGACAGCCACTCATGCTGTTGCCTCTTCACGAAGTACCCACCGGGAGAAATTATCAGTCTATGAGAGTTAATAAGCCTTTTTCTTATCAAGAGATACAAAGAATTAAAGAGGACCTGGGAGACTATTTAGAGGACCCAGAAAAGTATATTAGAGCTTTTAAAGGTGTTACTCTGCATTATGACCTCACTTGGAAGGATGTGATGTATATCTTGGGACAAACGCTGACTCCCGACTCAAAGGCTCGAGTTTTGGGGAAAGCGGTTGCTTATGGTGATGAGTGGCTTGGTAATGAATCAGTGGGAAAGAGGGAGGACGAGATAACTGCCCTCCCCACTGGGAGTCAGGCGGTCCCAGCTACAGAACCAGACTGGGACTATAACACTGCTAAAGGAAGATGGGATCAGAGTCATTTTGTCAGATGTATTCTTGAAGGACTCAGACAGGCGCGTTCTAAGCCTTTAAACTATGGCAAACTGGCAGACATAGAACAGGAGGAGAAAGAAGCTCCTGGTAAATTCCTAGATAGACTGAGAGAAGCCCTTCGCAGATTCACTGAGATTGATCCCGAAAGTGAAGAAGGGAAAGTGATCTTAAAAGATAAATTTCTCACTCAGTCGGCTCCAGATATTCGCCGTAAGTTATCAAAACGGGCGTATGGACCAAATCAGTCTTTAGATAATCTGTTACAACTGGCTCAGACAGTCTATTATGGTAGGGAATATGAGGAAAAGAAAGAAAGGCAGAAAAAGACGAAGGAAAAGGCGGAAGCCCTCGCAATGGCTATGAAAACCGTTCTTAAGCAGCCTGAGAAAAATGCCCAGAGGGACCCAGGTGAAAAGGGATGGGCTTGCTATTGCTGTGGAAAGGAGGGGCATCTCAAGCGGGATTGCCCTCAGGCATCTAAGCCGCCCCCGGCTCCATGTCCAGTCTGCAAGGGACCACACTGGAGGAGAGACTGCCCCCAGAGGCGTAGGTCTCAGGGGTCTGACTCTCAAGACAATCAGGACTGAAGGTGCCCGGGGGTCCCCACACAAGCTCCCGTCCTAATTACACCTGAGGAACCCCGGGTATTAATAACAGTGGGAGGCCAATCCGTCAATTTCCTTTTAGATATTGGGGCAACTTACTCCGTGCTTACTGAAGCCCCTGGCCCACTTTCTTCCCGATCCGCTTCCGTAATGGGACTGTCTGGACGAGCCGAAAGGTATTACTTCAGTTATTCTCTATCATGCAACTGGGATTCTGTGCTATTTTCACACGAGTTTCTTATCGTGCCAGAATCACCCTCACCCCTTTTGGGGAGGGATATACTGAGCAAAGTCCATGCCTCTGTTTTCATGAATATGGAGCCTTCCCTTTCTCTCCCTTTAGTTGAACAAAATGTGAATCCTAGAGTATGGGCTGATGGAAAATCTGTGGGTCGAGCACAAAATGCTATTCCTGTAGTTGTCAAGCTCAAGGACCCACACTTATTCCCACATAAGAAGCAGTATTCACTGAAACCTGAGGTTAAGGAAGGGTTAAAACCCATCATTGAGAATTTAAAGGAACAGGGACTATTAGTTCCCTGTAACAGTCCATGCAACACTCCTATTTTGGGTGTAAAAAAATCAAATGATAAATGGAGATTAGTTCAAGATTTACGAATAATAAATGAGGCTGTGGTTCCTTTACACCCTGTGGTGCCTAATCCTTATACTCTATTGTCTGAAATTCCTGAACGAGCCAAATATTTTTCAGTAATTGATTTGAAAGATGCCTTCTATTCAGTGCCTTTGGCAGAGGAAAGTCAATTTCTATTTGCCTTTGAAGACCCTACACAGCCAGCTTCCCAGTTAACCTGGACAGTTTTGCCGCAGGGATTTCGTGACAGTCCTCACTTATTTGGACAGTTTGTCACGAGATCTACAAAACTTTAATAGCTCTGAAGCGGTAGTGTTACAATATGTAGATGATATTTTGCTCTGTGCTGAGACAGAGGAAGCTTGTTCACGAGCCTCAGAAGATTTCTTAAACTTTCTGGCAGGCTGCGGTTACAAGGCATCAAGAGAAAAGGCTCAGCTTTGTCAACAATCTGTTAGATATCTGGGCCTAATCATCTCAGAAGGGACTAGGGCCATAGGCCCTGAGAGAATTAAACCTATACTAAACCATCCCCTACCTATGACTTTAAGACAATTGAGAGGATTTTTGGGAATCACAGGCTACTGTCGTATTTGGATTCCGAGCTATGGGGAACTTGCCCGGCCTTTATATAAACTTATAGCTGAAACTCAGCAGGCCCAAACCGACAAACTGGTTTGGTCTCCAGATACTCAAAAGGCTTTTAAGGTTCTTCAGACTGCTCTCCTGCAAGCTCCAGCTTTGAGTTTGCCCACAGGGTCAGAATTTAACCTGTTTGTCACTGAAAGAAAAGGTATGGCCTTGGGAGTTTTGACACAACCCCGGGGGCCTCACCAGCAACCTATTGCTTATCTAAGCAAAGAATTAGATGTAATTGCACGTGGGTGGCCCCACTGCCTAAGAGTAATTGGGGCAACGGCTTTATTAGCACCTGAAGCTTTAAAAATAATTAATGGGCGAAACCTTACTGTACTGACTTCTCATGATGTGAGTGGAATCTTAAATTCTAAGGTTAATATTTGGATGACAGACAGTAGGCTTCTTAAATATCAGTCACTGTTGTTAGAAGGACCAGTAACTAAGCTTAAAGTTTGTGGAAATTTAAATCCTGCCACTTTCCTTCCTGAGAAGGAAGATGAAACACCTGATCACGATTGTTCCCAATTCCTAACCTTAAACTATGCAGCTCGGGAGGATCTAATGGATACCCCATTAGACAATCCTGACATGGAAATATTTACAGACGGCAGTTCTTTTGTTCGGGATGGAAAGCGCAAAGCAGGTTACGCTGTGGTGACTGCTGAACAGGTTTTAGAAGCAAAATCTCTCCCCCAGGGAACCAGTGCCCAGTTAGTGGAGCTTGTGGCTCTGACCCGAGCTCTAGAGTTAAGCAAAGGGCAGCGAGTGAATATCTACATTGATTCTAAGTATGCTTATTTGACTTTACATGCTCATGCTGCAATATGGAAAGAAAGACAGTTTAAAACAGCAACAGGAGAACCTATTAAGCATTTCAGAGAGATTGAGAGACTTTTAACTGCTATCTATTGTCCTAAAGAAGTAGCTGTTATGCATTGCAAAGGGCACAGCAGGGATGGGAGTAAAGTAGCTGCCGGTAACCTGCTGGCTGATTCTCAAGCCAAAAAAGCGACACTTTACGAAACCCCCTCCCTACAGACGCCTTTGATCTGGACAGGTCCTGTGGAACAGGAAAAACCACAATATACTGAGGAAGAATTAGAAAGATATGAGAAAAGAGGAGCAAAGATTACTGGTAAAGGATGGTTACAGTCCGAGGATGGACGATTAATAATTCCTGAAAATGCTCAGTGGAAAATTCTTAAGGGTTTACACCAGAGTTTTCATTTGGGTGTAGAAAGTACTTACCAGATGGCTTCTCGTTTGTTTGAAGGTAAAAATATAATGAAAACTTTAAAGAACATTATCAAACGGTGTGAGGTATGTCAGAAAAATAACCCAAAGACTGAAAAGATAGCAAAATCTGGATTACAACGAAAGGGAAAGTATCCTGGAGAAGACTGGGAAATTGATTTTACTCATATGCCAAAAGCTAATGGATATTCTTGCTTACAAGTTTGGGTGGATACTTTTACTGGATGGATTGAGGCGTTCCCCTGTCGTAGTGAACAAGCTAAGGAGGTTATAAAGATTTTAATCCATGAAATTATCCCCAGGTTTGGGCTGCCATGGAGCCTTCAGAGTGACAATGGTTCTGCCTTTAAAGCTGCTGTAACTCAGGGGGTGTCTAAAGCTCTAGGAATAGAGTATCACTTACACTGTTCCTGGAGACCCCAATCTTCAGGAAAGGTTGAAAAAGCTAATGACATTATCAAAAGACATCTGCGCAAATTAACTCAAGAAACGCAGGACAACTGGATTAAAGTCCTACCCATAGCTTTAATGAGGGCTCGAACTGCCCCAAAAAAGGAGGGACTGTCCCCCTTTGAATGTATTTATGGAAGGCCTTTCTTACGTACAGACACTGTTATAGATCCTGAGGCCTTAGAGTTAACTAATTATGTAACTCAGCTCTCAGCTTTTCAACAGGCATTAACAGAACTCCGGGAGACGACTCCTGACCCAGCCTCTGAATCCAGCAAGCCTCTATTTGAGCCAGGAACCGAGGTCCTCATAAAAACATTGCGATCTGGGGGCTCATCCCTCGAGCCCCTCTGGGAAGGCCCTTACCAGGTTATTCTTTCTTCTCCCACAGCTGTCAAAGTCCCAGGAATTGATTCGTGGGTACATCACACTCGAGTCAAGAGGTGGCACCCTGACCAGAACTAAGTGATGTCATTTTATGTTTTTACTTTCTATGCTCTGACTTTGTATGTTTCAGATGGGCCTGATAATCTATGTGAGCCTACTTCTGCTGACTCCAGAAATCCTGAGTCTGCCCTTTGATCCTCAAGACAATGCCTTTCTGTCCTGGGCTCACTCCTATGCTGCATTCCACAATCGGTCTTACTGCTGGGTCTGCGGAGCACTCCCCTCTTCATCAGTGGAAGGCTTCCCGTGGTGGACATCTCCACTTCAAGGAAAAGACTTTCTCCAAGTCTGCGAATACCTTCGACAACAATCACATGTGATGCCTCTTCTTCGTCTGATGACATCTAACAACCCTAGAATGGACTGGTGCAATACTTTGTACCTTAACTATGGACATAATGTGACTTTTAATTTTGATTATACACTGTCTCAGTTTGATCACTATTTTGCTGCACATAAGACAAATAGGTCTAGATCTGATGGTTTTTTACCTGACGTTTATCAAATATGGGATGAGGTTATATGGCTAACTCCTGAAAAGGGACGTCTAATATCTACTGCCCCTATATGCTGGGAACAAGCAGAGCCATCCCCCAAAGTTAGCCAGCAACTTAATTACACTGATTGGAAACAATTGGGATTTTTGCCTCAAGAAATATGTAACGTAATCATTCCCGTGTTTTCCAATCCCAGTTCAGGACCTCCCTTTGTCTGGCCAGGCACTAATTGGGACTGGGTATCTCAGTCACGCTGGCTTGCCCCAAACGGGACTTACTGGATATGTGGCTCTTACCTATGGGCTTGGCTTCCCCCTGGCTGGATAGGGAGATGCACCCTGGGTCTAGCCTTTACTCATGGTTTTATATTTTCAGAGCTTCCAGAAAAGCCTGCTAATTTACCCCACCTTAAAACTCGGTGGGCAAGGTCTGTATTTCACTGGTATGATTATTTAGCTGCAGTGTTTGTCCCCTCTTTGGGAACTACAGATGTTATGCTACAAGTAGATGCTTTGACTAATTTTACTCAACAGGCATTACAAGATTCTCAAAAAGCTATTTCAGCTCTTAATGCTGAACAAGCACAAATTAGAAAGGTGGTTTTACAAAACAGATTGGCTTTAGATATTCTGACAGCTGCACAAGGAGGAACTTGTGCCATCATTCATACTCAATGCTGCACATATATACCTGATATGAGCACTAATGTTACTCATTTTTACTAAACACATGAACAAGATAATTGGGGCCATGGATACTCCTGAAGCCTCAATTGCCTCACTTTGGGAGACGTTAACTAGTTCCCCATGGTGGAAAACTATCTTAATTACAATAATTCTGATTGTTTTGTTTTTGCTGTTTGCTCCCTGCATCTGTAACTGTGTAACTAGATTTGTTTCTAGTCGCATGAAAGCTTTTAAGTTACAAATGGTTGCTCAAACTCCTGCTATCACTGCAGCTTCTTCCGACTACTATTTGGGGCCCCTGGATCAGACATCCTCATTATGAGGATTAGGAGAATATGTTGCCTCACCAATTTAGGGACAACGCCCCTTGTCAGCTCGGAAGCAGTTATGGAATAGAAATGACGCCCCTTTTCCCTAGGCAACATAATTCTCCTAAAAGAAAAGGGGGGAATGAGAGGGTAACAGGCAGGAAGGCCACGGGTCTCCAAATGGAGGAAAGAGGCTGTAAGTGCCAGACATTTTTATCTCTCTTAAATGGCAAGAAGAAACAAACCAGAGATCTGTTTTTCATTCTCTATACAAATTTAAAAGGAGGTTTCTCTTAACATTCTGTGTTGCCATGACACCTGGTCTCACCTAAAGCTAACCACTCTCAAACTTTGAGTTAACCAATACATGCCTTTTTCGTATGGAAATGTGGTCTTAAGCTATGTTAATGAACCCCAGACTCAATCTTCAAGTTGGTTCTGCTAAACGGCCTAACTTACTTCCTCAGGTATTGTTCTCCTAATCTATGTAAACGGAAGTATTTGTTGGTATTCTGCCCTTCTAAAAGATTCAAGTCAATTGTTTTATGGCCTGGGATAAATTATCTGATGCCATTCTAAATTTTATGACATTCCTTTCATTTCATTAACAGACTGTGAGTGACTATATAACATACAGCTAAAGACTAGGAGGGGGGTACTCTTTTGCACCCTTCTGATGCCTATGTCAGAAGCTTTCTCTATACTTTAATAAAACTTTATTACACAAAAGCTCTGAGCGATCCAGCCTCGTCTCTGGCCCCGGATTGAATTCGTCTCCTCCGGAGGCCAAGAATCCCGCGTCTTATCGTTCAGCAACAACCTTTCAGCACTCCAGAGAAACCCCAAGAACACTGTTTCAAGGCTAGAGGGTTCCTGAGGTCACTGTAGCCACATGAAAGAGCTCCGTGGACCAAAAATCAACTCGAGATGAGAGGTTAGTCCCTGGCTTCGACTCCAGAGGAATACCACCTTACCACAAGCACCTCAAGAGGAGGCTTCTCTCAGCTCTAGGTATGTGAGAGGGACCCTGAATTTGGGGCCTCAAGTGGAATGGACACCGCGATGCCCTGACGCGAAATAAGGCCGGATATCCCTGCAGTGACTTGAATGCAGGCTCGTCTTGCATCTCCCAAGACGAAAGGATGTCTGAATCCCTTGTGCAGACCACAGAGAAAGACCTAGTTCCCAACCTCATCGCGACCGGAGGCCTCACATCCTTTGATAACTCCAGAGGTACGCAGAGATCAGTGCCTCCAAAGGAGACGATGCCTGACTCCTCGTGAAACTTGATAGGAGTCCCAGGATTCCTGTGGCACGTGGAAAGGGATCCTTGGTCTCCCGCCTCAGCTGGAGAGGCGTCCCAATTGCCCTGCCAAGCCTCGAGGAGAATCCCGAGTTGTCCCTCGCAACTAGGCAGGAGTCCTGACGTCGCTGAACAAACACGTGTGTGGAAGGGCCATCCCCGTCGTAACTCGAGAATATACCCCAGGTTCCCGCCGCAACTCGAGAAAAACCATGAGACTTCCCCCTCGCCGCGAGATGAGGCCCGATTCCCCTGCACTGCATGCAGAGCAATTCCGTGTTGCACATCACACATGAAAAGAGCCTTGATTTCCTTGATGTCACTCCAGAGAATCCCCAAGAACACTGTTTCAAGGCTAGAGGGATACTGAGGTCACTGTAGCCACACGAAAGAGCTCCGTGGACCAAAAATCAACTCGAGATGAGAGGTGAGTCCCTGGCTTCGACTCCAGAGGAATACCACCTTACCACAAGCACCTCAAGAGGAGGCTTCTCTCAGCTCTAGGTATGTGAGAGGGACCCTGAGTTTGCGGCCTCAAGTGGAATGGACACCGCGATGCCCTGACGCGAAATAAGGCCGGATATCCCTGCAGTAACTTGAATGCAGGCTCGTCTTGCATCTCCCAAGACGAAAGGATGTCTGAATCCCCTGTGGAGACCACAGAGAAAGACCTAGTTCCCCACCTCATCGCGACCGGAGGCCTCACATCCTTTGAAAACTCCAGAGGTACGCGGAGATCAGTGCCTCCAAAGGAGCCAATGCCTGACTCCTCGTCAAACTTGATAGGAGTCCCAGGATTCCTATGGCACGTGGAAAGGGACCCTTGGTCTCCCGCCTCAGCTGGAGAGGCGGCCCAATTGCCCTGCCAAGCCTCGAGGAGAATCCCGAATTGACCCTCGCAACTAGGCAGGAGTCCTGACGTCGCTGAACAAACACGTGTGTGGAAGGGCCATCCCCGTCGTAACTCGAGAATATACCCCAGGTTCCCGCCGCAACTTGAGAAAAACCATGAAAATTCCACCTCGCCGCGAGATGAGGCCCGATTCCCCTGCACTGCATGCAGAGCAATTCCGTGTTGCACATCACACATGAAAGGAGACTTGATTTCCTTGATGGCACTCCAGAGAAACCCCAAGAACACTCTTTCAAGGGTAGAGGGATCCTGAGGTCACTGTAGCCACACGAAAGAGCTCCGTGGCCCAAAAATCAGCTCGAGATGAGAGGTAGTCCCTGGCTTCGACTCCAGAGGAATACCACCTTACCACAAGCACCTCAAGAGGAGGCTTCTCTCAGCTCTAGGTATGTGAGAGGGACCCTGAGTTTGCGGCCGCAAGTGGAATGGACACCGCGATGCCCTGACGCGAAATAAGGCCGGATATCCCTGCAGTGACTTGAATGCAGGCTCGTCTTGCATCTTCCAAGACGAAAGATTGTCTGAATCCCCTGTGGAGACCACAGAGAAAGATCTAGTTCCCCACCTCATCGCGACCGGAGGCCTCACATCCTTTGAAAACTCCAGAGGTACGCGGAGATCAGTGCCTCCAAAGGAGTCGATGCCTGACTCCTCATCAAACTTGATAGGAGTCCCAGGATTCCTGTGGCACGTGGAAAGGGACACTTGGTCTCCCGCCTCAGCTGGAGAGGCGTCCCAATTGCCCTGCCAAGCCTCGAGGAGAATCCCAAGTTGTCCCTCGCAACTAGGCAGGAGTCCTGACATCGCTGAAGAAACACGTGGGTGGAAGGGCCATCCGCGTCGTAACTCGAGAATATACCCCTGGTTCCCGCCGCAACACGAGAAAATCCATGAGAATTCCCCCTCGCCGAGAGATGAGGCCTGATTCCCCTGCACTGCATGCAGAGCAATTCCGTGCTGCACATCACACATGAAAGGAGACTTGATTTCCTTGATGGCACTCCAGAGAAACCCCAAGAACACTGTTTCAAGGCTAGAGGGATCCTGAGGTCACTGTAGCGACACGAAAGAAGTACGTGGACCAAAAATCAACTCGAGATGAGAGGTTAGTCCCTGGCTTCGACTCCAGAGGAATACCACCTTACCACAAGCACCTCAAGAGAAGGCTTCTCTCAGCTCTAGGTATGTGAGAGGGACCCTGAGTTTGCGGCCTCAAGTGGAATGGACACCGCGATGCCCTGACTCGATATAAGGCCGGATATCCCTGCAGTGACTTGAATGCAGGCTCGTCTTGCATCTCCCAAGATGAAAGGATGTCTGAATCCCCTGTGGAGACCACAGAGAAAGAGCTAGTTCCGCACCTCATGGCGACCTGAGGCCTCACATCCTTTGAAAACTCCAGAGGTACGCGGAGATCAGTGCCTCCAGAGGAGACGATGCCTGACTCCTCATGAAACTTGATAGGAGTCGCAGGATTCCTGTGGCAGGTGGAAAGAGACCCTTGGTCTCCCGGCTCAGCTGGAGAGGCGTCCCAATTGCCCTGCCAAGCCTCGAGGAGAATCCCTAGTTGTCCCTCGCAACTAGGCAGGAGTCTTGCCGTCGCTGAACAAATACGTGGGTCGAAGGGACATCCCCGTCGTAACTCGAGAATATACCCCAGGTTCCCGCCGAAACTCGAGAAAAACCATGAGACTTCCCCCTCACCGCGAGATCAGGCCCGATTCCCCTGCACTGCGTGCAGAGCAATTCCGTGTTGCACATCACACATGAAAGGAGCCTTGATTTCCCTGTTGGCACTCCAGAGAAACCCCAAGAACACTGTTTCAAGGCTAGAGGGATCCTCAGGTCACTGTAGCCACACGAAAGAGTTCCGTGGACCAAAAATCAACTCGAGATGAGAGGTTAGTCCCTGGCTTCGACTCCAGAGGAATACCACCTTACCACAAGCACCTCAAGAGGAGGCTTCTCGCAGCTCTAGGTATGTGAGAGGGACCCTGAGTTTGCGGCCTCAAGTGGAATGGACACCGCGATGCCCTGACGCGAAATAAGGCCGGATATCCCTGCAGTGACTTGAATGCAGGCTCGTTTTGCATCTCCCAAGACGAAAGGATGTCTGAATCCCCTGTGGAGACCACAGAGAAAGACCTAGTTCCCCACCTCATCGCGAACGGAGGCCTCACATCCTTTGAAAACTTCAGAGGTACGCGGAGATCAGTGCCTCCAAAGGAAACGATGCCTGACTCCTCATGAAACTTGATAGGAGTCCCAGGATTCCTGTGGCACGTGGAAAGGGACCCGTGTTCTCCCGCCTCAGCTGGAGAGGCGTCCCAATTGCCCTGCCAAGCCTCGAGGAGAATCCCGAGTTGTCCCTCGCAATTAGGCAGGACTCCTGACGTCGGTGAACAAACACGTGTGTGGAAGGGCCATCCCCGTCGTAACTCGAGAATATACCCCAGGTTCCCACCGCAACTCGAGAAAAACCATGAGACTTCCCCCTCGCCGCGAGATGAGGCCCGATTCCCCTGCACTGCGTGCAGAGCAATTCCGTGTTGCACATCACACATGAAAGGAGACTTGATTTCCTTGATGGCACTCCAGAGAAACCCCAAGAACACTGTTTCAAGGCTAGAGGGATCCTGAGGTCACTGTAGCAACACGAAAGAGCTCTGTGGACCAAAAATCAACTCGCGATGAGAGGTTAGTCCCTGGCTTCGACTCCAGAGGAATACCACCATACCACAAGCACCTCAAGAGGAGGCTTCTCTCAGCTCTAGGTATGTGAGAGGGACCCTGAGTTTGCGGCCTCAAGTGGAATGGACACCGCGATGCCCTGACTCGAAATAAGGCCAGATATCTCTGCAGTGACTTGAATGCCGGCTTGTTTTGCATCTGCAAAGATGAAAGGATGTTTGAATCCCCTGTGGAGACCACAGAGAAAGACCCAGTTCCCCACCTCATCGCGACCAGAGGCCTCAAATCCTTTGAAAACTCCAGAGGTACGCTGAGATCAGTGCCTCCAAAAGGGACGATGCCTGACTCCTCGTGAAACTTGATAGGAGTCCCAGGATTCCTGTGGCACGTGGATAGGGACCCTTGGTCTCCCGCCTCAGCTGGAGAGGCGTCCCAATTGCCCTGCCAAGCCTCGAGGAGAATCCCGAATTGACCCTCGCAACTAGGCAGGAGTCCTGACGTCGCTGAACAAACACGGGTGTGGAAGGGCCAACCCCGTCGAAACTCGAGAATATACCCCAGGTTCCCGCCGCAACTTGAGAAAAACCATGAGACTTCCCCCTCGCCGCGAGATGAGGCCCGATTCCCCTGCACTGCGTGCAGAGCAATTCTGTGTTGCACGTCAAACATGAAAGGAGCCTTGATTTCCTTGATGGCACTCCAGAGAAACCCCAAGAACACTGTTTCAAGGCAGAGGGATCCTGAGGTCACTGTAGCAACACGAAAGAGCTCCGTGGACCAAAAATCAACTCGAGATGAGAGGTTAGTCCCTGGCTTCGACTCCAGAGGAATACCACCTTACCACAAGCACCTCAAGAGGAGGCTTCTCTCAGCTCTAGGTATGTGAAAGGGACCCAGTGGAATGGACATCGCGATGCCCTGACTCGAAATAAGGCCGGATATCCCTGCAGTGACTTGAATGCAGGCTCGTCTTGCATCTTCCAAGATGAAAGGATGTCTGAATCACCTGTGCAGACCACAGAGAAAGACCTAGTTCCCCACTTCATGGCGACCGGAGGCCTCACATCCTTTGAAAACTCCAGAGGTACGCGGAGATCAGTGCCTCCAAAGGAGACGATGCCTGACTCCTCGTGAAACTTGATAGGAGTCCCAGGATTCCTGTGGCACGTGGAAAGGGACACTTCGTCTCCCGCCTCAGCTGGAGAGGCGTCCCAATTGCCCTGCCAAGCCTCGAGGAGAATCCCGAGTTGTCCCTCGCAACTAGGCAGGAGTCCTGACATCGCTGAAGAAACACGTGGGTGGAAGGGCCATCCGCGTCGTAACTCGAGAATATACCCCAGGTTCCCGCCGCAACACGAGAAAATCCATGAGAATTCCCCCTCGCCGCGAGATGAGGCCCGATTCCCATGCACTGCATGCAGAGCGATTCCGTGCTGCACATCACACATGAAAGGAGCCTTGATTTCCTTGATGGCACTCCAGAGAAACCTCAAGAATACTGTTTCAAGGCTAGAGTGATCCTGAGGTCACTGTAGGCACACGAAAGAGTTCCGTGGACCAAAAATCAACTCGAGATGAGAGCTTAGTCCCTGGCTTCGATTCCAGAGGAATACCACCTTACCACAAGCACCTCAAGAGGAGGCTTCTCTCAGCTCTAGGTATGTGAGAGGGACCCTGAGTTTGCGGCCTCAAGTGGAATGGACACCGCGATGCCCTGACTCGAAATAAGGCCGGATATCCCTGCAGTGACTTGAATGCAGGCTCGTCTTGCATCTCCGAAGACGAAAGTATGTCTGAATCCCCTGTGGAGACCACAGAGAAAGACTTAGTTCCCCACCTCATCGCGACCGGAGGCCTCACATCCTTTGAAAACTCCAGAGGTACACGGAGATCAGTGCTTCCAAAGGACACGATGCCTGACTCCACGTGAAACTTGATAGGAGTCCCAGGATTACTGTGGCTCGTGGAAAGGGACACTTGGTCTCCCGCCTCAGCTGGAGAGTCGTCCCAATTGCCCTGCCAAGCCTCTAGGAGAATCCCGAGTTGTCCCTCGCAACTAGGCAGGAGTCCTGACGTCGCTGAACAAACACGTGTTTGGAAGGGCCATCCCCGTCGTAACTCGAGAATATACCCCAGGTTCCCGCCGCAACTCGAGAAAAACCATGAGACTTCCCCCTCGCCGCGAGATGAGGCCCGATTCCCCTGCACTACATGCAGAGCAATTCTGTGTTGCACGTCAAACATGAAAGGAGCCTTGATTTCCTTGATGGCACTCCAGAGAAACCCCAAGAACACTGTTTCAAGGCTAGAGGAATCCTGAGGTCACTGTAGCTACACGAAAGACCTCTGTGGACCAAAAATCAACTCGAGATGAGAGGTTAGTCCCTGGCTTCGACTCCAGAGGAAACCACCTTACCACAAGCACCTCAAGAGGAGGCTTCTCTCAGCTCTAAGTATGTGAGAGGGACCCTGAGTTTGCGGCCACAAGTGGAATGGACACCGCGATGCCCTGACTCGAAATTAGGCCGGATATCCCTGCAGTGACTTGAATGCAGGCTCGTCTGGCATCTCCCAAGACGAAAGGATGTCTGAATCCCCTGTGGAGACCACAGAGAAAGACCTAGTTCCCCACCTCATCGCGACCGGAGGCCTCACATCCTTTGAAAACTCCAGAGGTATGCGGAGATCAGTGCCTCCAAAGGAGACGAGGCCTGACTCCTCGTGAAACTTGATAGGAGTCCCAGGATTCCTGTGGTACGTGGAAAGGGAACTTTGGTCTCCCGCCTCACCTGGAGAGGCGTTCCAATTGCCCTGCCAAGCCTCGAGGAGAATCCCGAGTTGTCCCTCGCAACTAGGCAGGAGTCCTGACGTCACTGAACAAACACGTGGGTGGAAGGGCCATCCCCGTCGTAACTCGAGAATATACCCCAGGTTCCCGCCGCAACTCGAGAAAAACCATGAGACTTCCCCTTCGTCGCGAGATGAGGCCCGATTCCCCTGCACTGCGTGCAGAGCAATTCCGTGTTGCACATCACACATGAAAGGAGCCTTGATTTCCTTGATGGCACTCCAGAGAAACCCCAAGAACACTGTTTCAAGGCTAGAGGGATCCTGAGGTCACTGTAGCAACACGAAAGAGCTCCGTGGACCAAAAATCAACTCGAGATGAGAGGTTAGTCCCTGGCTTCGAATCCAGAGGAATACCACGTTACCACAAGCACCTCAAGAGGAGGCTTCTCTCAGCTCTAGGTATGTGAGAGGGACCCTGAATTTGCGGCCTCAAGTGGAATGGACACCGCGATGCCCTGAATCGAAATAAGGCCGGATATCCCTGCAGTGACTTGAATGCAGGCTCGTCTTCCATCTCCCAAGACGAAAGGATGTCTGAATCCCCTGTGGAGACCACAGAGAAAGACCTAGTTCCCCACGTCATCGCGACCTGAGGCCTCACATCCTTTGATAACTCCAGAGGTACGCGGAGGTCAGTGCCTCCAAAGGAGACGATGCCTGACGCCTCGTGCAACTTGATAGGAGTCCCAGGATTCCTGTGGCACGTGGAAACGGACCCTTGGTCTCCCGCCTCAGCTGGAGAGGCGTCCCAATTCCCCTGCCCAGCCTCGAGGAGAATCCCGAGTTGACCCTCGCAACTAGGCAGGAGTCCTGACGTCGCTGAACAAACACGTGTGTGGAAGGGCCATCCCCGTCCTAACTCGAGAATATACCCCTGGTCTCGCCGCAACTTGAGAAAAACCATGAGACTTTCCCCTCGCCGCGAGATGAGGCCCGATTCCCCTGCACTGCATGCAGAGCAATTCCGTGTTGCACATCACACATGAAAGGAGCCTTGATTTCCTTGATGGCACTCCAGAGAAACCCCAAGAACACTGTTTCAAGGCTAGAGGGATCCTGAGGTCACTGTAGCCACACGAAAGAGCTCCGTGGACCAAAAATCAACTCGAGATGAGAGCTTAGTCCCTGGCTTCGACTCCAGAGGGATACCACCTTACCACAAGCACCTCAAGAGGAGGCTTCTCTCAGCTCTAGGTATGTGAGAGGGACCCTGAGTTTGCAGCCTCAAGTGGAATGGACACCGCGATGCCCTGACTCGATATAAGGCCGGATATCCCTGCAGTGACTTGAATGCAGGCTCGTCTTGCATCTCCCAAGACGAAAGGATGTCTGAATCCCCTGTG
Source organism: Cervus elaphus (assembly GCF_910594005.1). Classification (NCBI taxonomy): domain Eukaryota; kingdom Metazoa; phylum Chordata; class Mammalia; order Artiodactyla; family Cervidae; genus Cervus; species Cervus elaphus. Next base: position 2,188,740 of record NC_057838.1, read on the forward strand.
GAGACCAGAGAGAAAGACCTAGTTCCCCATCTCGTCGCGACCGGAGGCCTCATATCCTTTGAAAACTCCAGAGGTACACGGAGATCAGTGCTTCCAAAGGAGACGATGCCTGACTCCACGTGAAACTTGATAGGAGTCCCAGGATTACTGTGGCACGTGGAAAGGGACACTTGGTCTCCCGCCTCAGCTGGAGAGTCGTCCCAATTGCCCTGCCAAGCCTCGAGGAGAATCCCGAGTTGTCCCTCGCAACTAGGCAGGAGTCCTGACGTCGCTAAACAAACACGAGGGTGGAAGGGCCATCCCCGGCTTAATTCGAGAATATACCCCAGGTTCCCGCCGCAACTCGAGAAAAACCATGAGACTTCCCCCTCACCGCGAGTGGAGGCCCGATTCCCCTGCACTGCGTGCAGAGCAATTCCGTGATGCACATCACACATGAAAGGAGCCTTGATTTCCTTGATGGCACTCCAGAGAAACCCCAAGAACACTGTTTCAAGGCTAGAGGGATCCTGAGGTCACTGTAGCAACACGAAAGAGCTCCGTGGACCAAAAATCAACTCGAGATGAGAGGTTAGTCCCTGGCTTCGACTCCAGAGGAATACCACCTTACCACAAGCACCTCAAGAGGAGGCTTCTCTCAGCTCTAGGTATGTGAGAGGGACCCTGAGTTTGTGGCCTCAAGTGGAATGGACACCGCAATGCCCTGACGCGAAATAAGGCCGGATATCCCTGCATGGACTTAAATGCAGGCCCGTCTTGCATCTTCCAAGATGAAAGGATGTCTGAATCCCCTGTGAAGACCACAGAGAAAGACCAAGTTCCCCACCTCATCGCGACCGGAAGCCTCACATCCTTTGAAAACTCCAGAGGTACGCGGAGATCAGTGCCTCCAAAGGAGACGATGCCTGACTCCTCGTGAAACTTGATAGGAGTCCCAGGATTCCTGTGGCACGTGGAAAGGGACCCTTGGTCTCCCGCCTCAGCTGGAGAGGCATTCCAATTGCCCTGCCAAGCCTCGAGGAGAATCCCGAGTTGTCCCTCGCAACTAGGCAGGAGTCCTGACGTCGCTGAACAAACACGTGGGTGGAAGGGCCATCCCCGTCGGAACTCGAGAATATACACCAGGTTCCCGCCACAACTCCAGAAAAACCATGAGACTTCCCTCTCGCCGCAAGATGAGGCCCGATTCCCCTGCACTGCGTGCAGAGAAATTCCGTGTTGCACATCACACATGAAAGGAGCCTTGATTTCCTTGATGGCACTCCAGAGAAACCCCAAGAACACTGTTTCAAGGCTAGAGAGATCCTGAGGTCACTGTAGCAACACGAAAGAGCTCCGTGGACCGCAAATCAACTCGAGATAAGAGGTTAGTCCCTGGCTTCAACTCCAGAGGAATACCACCTTACCACAAGCACCTCAAGAGGAGGCTTCTCTCAGCTCTAGGTATGTGAGAGGGACCCTGAGTTTGCGGCCTCAAGTGGAATGGACACCGCGATGCCCTGACTCGAAATAAGGCCGGATATCCCTGCAGTGACTTGAATGCAGGCTCGTCTTGCATCTCCCAAGACGAAAGGATGTCTGAATAACCTGTGGAGACCACAGAGAAAGACCTAGTTCTCCACCTCATCGTGACCGGAGGCCTCACATCCTTTGAAAACTTCAGAGGTACGCGGAGATTAGTGCCTCCAATGGAGACGATGCCTGACTCCTCGTGAAACTTGATAGGAGTCCCAGGATTCCTGTGACACGTGGAAAGGGACACTTGGTCTCCCGCCTCAGCTGGAGAGTCGTCCCAATTGCCCTGCCAAGCCTCGAGGAGAATCCCGAGTTGTCCCTCGCAACTAAGCAGGAGTCCTGACGTCGCTGAACAAACACGTGGGTGGAAGGGCCATCCCCGGCGTAACTCGAGAATATACCCCAGGTTCCCGCCGCAACTCGAGAAAAACCATGAGACTTCCCCCTCGCCGCGAGATGAGGCCCGATTCCCCTGCACTGCGAGCAGAGCAATTCCGTGTTGCACATCACACATGAAAGGGGCCTTGATTTCCTTGGTGGCACTCCAGAGAAACCCCAAGAACACTGTTTCAAGGCTAGAGGGATCCTGAGGTCACTGTAGCAACACGAAAGAGCTCCGTGGACCAAAAATCAACTCGAGATGAGAGGTTAGTCCCTGGCTTCGACTCCAGAGGAATACCACCTTACCACAAGCACCTCAAGAGGAGGCTTCTTTCAGCTCTAGGTATGTGAGAGGGACCCTGAGTTTGCGGCCTCAAGTGGAATGGACACCGCGATGCCCTGACTCGAAATAAGGCCGGATATTCCTGCAGTGTCTTGAATGCAGGCTCGTCTTGCATCTCCCAAGACGAAAGGATGTCTGAATCCCCTGTGGAGACCACAGAGAAAGACCTAGTTCCCCACCTCATAGCGATCGGAGGCCTCACATCCTTTGAAAACTCCAGAGGTATGCGGAGATCAGTGCCTCCAAGGGAGATGATGCCTGACTCCTCGCGAAACTTAATAGGAGTCCCAGGATTCCTGTGGCACGTGGAAAGGGACCCTTGGTCTCCCGCCTCAGCTGGAGAGGCGTCCCAATTGCCCTGCCAAGCCTCAAGGAGAATCCCGAGTTGTCCCTCGCAACTAGGAAGGAGACCAGACGTCGCGGAACAAACTCGTGTTTGGAAGGGCAATCCCCGTTGAAACTCGAGAATATACCCCAGGTTCCCACCGCAACTGGAGAAAAACCATGAGACTTCACCCTCGCTGCGAGATGAGGCCCAATTCCCCTGCACTGCGTGCAGAGCAATTCCGTGTTGCACATCACACATGAAAGGAGCCTTGATTTCCTTGATGGCACTCCAGAGAAACCCCAAGAACACTCTTTCAAGGCTAGAGGATCCTGAGGTCACTGAAGCAACACGAAAGAGTTCCGTGGACGAAGAATCAACTCGAGATAAGAGGTTAGTCCCTGGCTTCGACTCCAGAGGAACACCACCTTACCACAAGCACCTCAAGAGGAGGCTTCTCTCAGCTCTAGGTATGTGAGAGGGACCCTGAGTTTGCGGCCTCAAGTGGAATGGACACCGCGATGCCCTGACTCGAAATAAGGCCGGATATCCCTGCAGTGACTTGAATGCAGGCTCGTCTTGCATCTCCCAAGACGAAAGGATGTATGAATTCCCTGTTGAGACCACAGAGAAAGACCTAGTTCCCCACCTCATCACGACCGGAGGCCTCACATCCTTTGAAAACTCCAGAGGTACGCGGAGATCAGTGCCTCGAAAGGAGACGACGCCTGACTCCTCGTGAAACTTGATAGGCGTCCCAGGACTCCTGTGGCACGTGGAAAGGGACCCTTGGGCTCCCGCCTCAGCTGGAGAGGCGTCCCAATTGCCCTGCCAAGCCTCGAGGAGAATCCCGAGTTGTCCCTCGCAACTAGGCAGGAGTTCCGACGTCGCTGAAGAAACACGTGGGTGGAAGGGCCATCCCCGTCGTAACTCGAGAATATACCCCTGGTTCCCAACGCAACTCGAGAAAAACCATGAGACTTCCCCCTCGCCGCGAGATGAGGCCCGATTCCCCTGCACTGCGAGCAGAGCAATTCCGTGTTGCACATCACACATGAAAGGGGCCTTGATTTCCTTGGTGGCACTCCAGAGAAACCCCAAGAACACTGTTTCAAGGCTAGAGGGATCCTGAGGTCACTGTAGCAACACGAAAGAGCTCCGTGGACCAAAAATCAACTCGAGATGAGAGGTTAGTCCCTGGCTTCGACTCCAGAGGAATACCACCTTACCACAAGCACCTCAAGAGGAGGCTTCTCTCAGCTCTAGGTATGTGAGAGGGACCCTGAGTTTGCGGCCTCAAGTGGAATGGACACCGCGATGCCCTGACTCGAAATAAGGCCGGATATTCCTGCAGTGACTTGAATGCAGGCTCGTCTTGCATCTCCCAAGACGAAAGGATGTCTGAATCCCCTGTGGAGACCACAGAGAAAGACCTAGTTCCCCACCTCATCGCGACCGGAGGCCTCACATCCTTTGAAAACTCCAGAGGTATGCGGAGATCAGTGCCTCCAAAGGAGATGATGCCTGACTCCTCGCGAAACTTAATAGGAGTCCCAGGATTCCTGTGGCACGTGGAAAGGGACCCTTGGTCTCCCGCCTCAGCTGGAGAGGCGTCCCAATTGCCCTGCCAAGCCTCAAGGAGAATCCCAAGTTGTCCCTCGCAACTAGGAAGGAGTCCAGACGTCGCGGAACAAACTCGTGTTTGGAAGGGCAATCCCCGTTGAAACTCGAGAATATACCCCAGGTTCCCACCGAAACTGGAGAAAAACCATGAGACTTCACCCTCGCTGCGAGATGAGGCCCAATTCCCCTGCACTGCGTGCAGAGCAATTCCGTGTTGCACATCACACATGAAAGGAGCCTTGATTTCCTTGATGGCACTCCAGAGAAACCCCAAGAACACTCTTTCAAGGCTAGAGGATCCTGAGGTCACTGAAGCAACACGAAAGAGTTCCGTGGACGAAGAATCAACTCGAGATAAGAGGTTAGTCCCTGGCTTCGACTCCAGAGGAATACCACCTTACCACAAGCACCTCAAGAGGAGGCTTCTCTCAGCTGTAGGTATGTGAGAGGGACCCTGAGTTTGCGGCCTCAAGTGGAATGGACACCGCGATGCCCTGATTCGAAATAAGGCCGGATATCCCTGCAGTGACTTGAATGCAGGCTAGTCTTGCATCTCCCAAGACGAAAGGATGTATGAATCCCCTGTTGAGACCACAGAGAAAGACCTAGTTCCCCACCTCATCACGACCGGAGGCCTCACATCCTTTGAAAACTCCAGAGGTACGCGGAGATCAGTGCCTCGAAAGGAGACGACGCCTGACTCCTCGTGAAACTTGATAGGCGTCCCAGGACTCCTGTGGCACGTGGAAAGGGACCCTTGGTCTCCCGCCTCAGCTGGAGAGGCATCCCAATTGCCCTGCCAAGCCTTGAGGAGAATCCCGAGTTATCCCTCGCAACTAGGCAGGAGTCCTGACGTCGCTGAACAAACACGTGGGTGAAAGGGCCATCCCCGTCTTAACTCGAGAATATACCCCAGGTTCCCGCCGCAACTCGAGAAAAACCATGAGACTTCCCTCTCGCCGCGAGATGAGGCCCGATTCCCCTGCACTGCGTGCAGAGCAATTCCTTGTTGCACATCAAATATGAAAGGAGCCTTGATTTCCTTGATGGCACTCCAGAGAAACCCCAAGAACACTGTTTCAAGGCTAGAGGGATCCTGAGGTCACTGTAGCAACACGAAAGAGCTCCGTGGACCAAAAAGCAACTCGAGATGAGAGGTTTGTCCCTGGCTTCGATTACAGAGAAATACCACCTTACCACAAGCACCTCAAGAGGAGGCTTCTCTCAGCTCTAGGTATGTGAGAGGGACCCTGATTTTGCGGCCTCAAGTGGAATGGACACTGCGATGCCGTGACACGAGATAAGGCCGGATATCCCTGCAGTGACTTGAATGCAGGCTCGTCTTGCATCTCCCAAGATGAAAGGATGTCTGAATCCCCTGTGGAGACCACAGAGAAAGACCTAGTTCCCCACCTCATCGCGACCGGAGGACTCACATCCTTTGAAAACTCCAGAGGTACGCGGAGATCAGTGCCTCCAAAGGAGACGATGCCTGACTCCTCGTGAAACTTGATAGGAGTCCCAGGATTCCTGTGGCACGTGGAAAGGGACTCTTGGTCTCCCACCTCAGCTGGAGAAACGTCCCAATTGCCCTGCCAAGCCTCGAGGAGAATCCCGAGTTGTCCCTCGCAACTAGGCAGGAGACCTGCCGTCACTGAACAAACACGTGTGTGGGAGGGCTATTCCCGTCGGAACTCGAGAATATATCCTAGGTTCCCGCCGCAACTCGAGAAAAACCATGAGACTTCCCCCTCGCCGCGAGATGAGGACCGATTCCCCTGCACTGGGTGCAGAGCAATTCCGTGTTGCACATCACACATGAAAGGAGCCTTGATTTCCTTGATGGCACTCCAGAGAAACCCCAAGAACACTGTTTCAAGGCTAGAGGGATCCGGAGGTCACTGTAGCAACACGAAAGAGCTCCGTGGACCAAAAATCAACTCGAGATGAGAGGTTAGTCTCTGGCTTCGACTCCAGAGGAATACCACCTTACCACAAGCACCTCAAGAGGAGGCTTCTCTCAGCTCTAAGTATGTGAGAGGGCCCTGATTTTGCGTCCTCAAGTGGAATGGACACCGCGATGCCCTGACTCGAAATAAGGCCGGATATCCCTGCAGTGACTTGAATGCAGGCTCGTCTTGCATCTCCCGAGACGAAAGGATGTCTGAATCCCCTGTGGAGACCACAGAGAAAGACCTAGTTCCCCACCTGATCGCGACCGGAGGCCTAACATCCTTTGAAAACTCCAGAGGTACGCGGAGATCAGTGCCTCCAAAGGAGACGATGCCTGACTCCTCGTGAAACTTGATAGGAGTCCCAGGATACCTGTGGCACGTGGAAAGGGACACTTTGTCTCCCGTCTCAGCTGGGGAGGCGTCCCAATTGCCCTGCCAAGCCTCGAGGAGAATCCCGAGTTGTCCCTCGCAACTGGGCAGGAGTCCTGACGTCGCTGAACAAACACGTGCGAGGAAGGGCCATCCCCGTCGGAACTCGAGAATATACCCCAGGTTCCCGCCGCAACTCGAGAAAAACCATGAGACATCCCCCTCGCTGCGAGATGATGCCCGATTCCCCTGCACTGCGAGCAGAGCAATTCCGTGTTGCACATCACACATGAAAGGAGCCTTGATTTCCTTGATGGCACTCCAGAGAAACCCGAAGAACACTGTTTCAAGGCTAGAGGGATCCTGAGGTCACTGTAGCAACACGAAAGAGCTCCGTGGACCAAAAATCAACTCGAGATGAGAGGTTAGTCCCTGGCTTCGACTCCAGAGGAATACCACCTTACCACAAGCACCTCAAGAGGAGGTTTCTCTCAGCTCTAGGTATATGAGAGGGACCCTGAGTTTGCGGCCTCAAGTGGAATGGACACCGCGATGCCCTGACTCGAAATAAGGCCGGATATCCCTGCAGTGACTTGAATGCAGGCTCGTCTTGCATCTCCCAAGACGAAAGGATGTCTGAATCCCCTGTGGAGACCACAGAGAAAGAACTAGTTCCCCACCTCATCGCGACCGGAGGCCTCACATCCTTTGAAAACTCCAGACGTACGCGGAGATCAGTGCCTCCAAAGGAGACGATGCCTGACTCCTCGTGAAACTTGATAGGAGTCCCAGGATTCCTGTGGAATGTGGAAAGGGACCCTTGGTCTCCCGCCTCAGCTGGAGAGGCGTCCCAATTGCCCTGCCAAGCCTCGAGGAGAATCCCGAGTTGTCCCTCACAACTAGGCAGGAGTCCTGTCGTCGCTGAACAAACACGTGGGTGGAAGGGCCATCCCCGTCGTAACTCGAGAATATACCCCAGGTTCCCGCCGCAACTCGAGAAAAACCATGAGACTTCCCCCTCGCCGCGAGATGAAGCCCGATTCCCCTGCACTGTGTGCAGAGCAATTCCGTGTTGCACATCACACATGAAAGGAGCCTTGATTTCCTTGATGGCACTCCAGAGAAACCACAAGAACACTGTTTCAAGGCTAGAGGGATCCTGAGGTCACTGTAGCAACACGAAAGAGCTCCATGGACCAAATATCAACTCGAGATGAGAGGTTAGTCGCTGGCTTCGACTCCAGAGGAATACCACCTTACCACAAGCACCTCAAGAGGGGGCTTCTCTCAGCTCTAGGTATGTAAGAGGGACCCTGATTTTGCGGCCTCAAGTGGAATGGACACTGCGATGCCCTGACGCGAAATAGGCCGGATATCCCTGCAGGGACTTGAATGCAGGCTCGTCTTGCATCTCCCAAGACGAAAGGATGTCTGAATCCCCTGTGGAGACCACAGAGAAAGACCTAGTTCCCCACCTCATCGCGACCGGAGGCCTCACATCCTTTGAAAACTCCAGAGGTACGCGGAGATCAGTGCCTCCAAAGGAGACGATGCCTGACTCCTCGTGAAACTTGATAGGAGTCCCAGGATTCCTGTGGAATGTGGAAAGGGACCCTTGGTCTCCCGCCTCAGCTGGAGAGGCGTCCCAATTGCCCTGCCAAGCCTCGAGGAGAATCCCGAGTTGTTCCTCACAACTAGGCAGGAGTCCTGTCGTCGCTGAACAAACACGTGGGTGGAAGGGCCATCCCCGTCGTAACTCGAGAATATACCCCAGGTTCCCGCCGCAACTCGAGAAAAACCATGAGACTTCCCCCTCGCCGCGAGATGAAGCCCGATTCCCCTGCACTGTGTGCAGAGCAATTCCGTGTTGCACATCACACATGAAAGGAGCCTTGATTTCCTTGATGGCACTCCAGAGAAACCACAAGAACACTGTTTCAAGGCTAGAGGGATCCTGAGGTCACTGTAGCAACACGAAAGAGCTCCATGGACCAAATATCAACTCGAGATGAGAGGTTAGTCGCTGGCTTCGACTCCAGAGGAATACCACCTTACCACAAGCACCTCAAGAGGGGGCTTCTCTCAGCTCTAGGTATGTAAGAGGGACCCTGATTTTGCGGCCTCAAGTGGAATGGACACTGCGATGCCCTGACGCGAAATAGGCCGGATATCCCTGCAGGGACTTGAATGCAGGCTCGTCTTGCATCTCCCAAGACGAAAGGATGTCTGAATCCCCTGTGGAGACCACAGAGAAAGACCTAGTTCCACACCTCATTGCGACCGGAGGCCTCACATCCTTTGAAAACTCCAGAGGTACGCGGAGATCAGTGCCTCCAAAGGAGACGACGCCTGACTCCTCGTGAAATATTATAGGAGTCCCAGGATTCCTGTGGCACGTGGAAAGGGACACTTGGTCTCCCGCCTCAGCTGGAGAGGCGTCCCAATTGCCCTGCCAAGCCTCGAGGAGAATCCCGAATTGTCCCTCGCAACTAGGCAGGAGTCCTGACGTCGCTGAACAAACACGTGGGTGAAAGTGCCATCCCCGTCGTAACTCCAGAATATACCCCAGGTTCCCGCCGCAACTCGAGAAAAACCATGAGACTTCCCCCTCGCCGCGAGATGAGGCCCGATTCCCCTGCACTGCGAGCAGAGCAATTCCGTGTTGCACATCACACATGAAAGGAGCCTTGATTTCCTTGGTGTCACTCCAGAGAAACCCCAAGAACACTGTTTCAAGGCCAGAGGGATCCTGAGGTCACTGTAGCAACACGAAAGAGTTCCGTGGACCAAAAATCAACTCGAGATGAGAGGTTAGTCCCTGGCTTCGAATCCAGAGGAATACCACCTTACCACAAGCACCTCAAGAGCAGGCTTCTCTCAGCTCTAGTTATGTGAGAGGGACCCTGAGTTTGCGGCCTCAAGTGGAATGGACACCGCGATACCCTGACTCGAAATAAGGCCGGATATCCCTGCAGTGTCTTGAATGCAGGCTCGTCTTTCATCTCCGAAGACGAAAGGATGTCTGAATCCCCTGTGGAGACCACAGAGAAAGACCTAGTTCCCCACCTCATCACGACCGGAGGCCTCACATCCTTTGAAAACTCCAGAGGTACGCGGAGATCAGTGCCTCCAAAGGAGACGATGCCTGACTCCTCGTGAAACTTGATAGGAGTCCCAGGATTCCTGTGGCACGTGGAAAGGCAACCTTGGCATCCGCCTCAGCTGGAGAGGCGTCCCAATTGCCCTGCCAAGCCTCGAGGAGAATCCCGAGTTGTCCCTCGCAACTAGGCAGGGGTCCTGACGTCGCTGAACAAACACCTGGGTGGAAGGGCCATCCCCGTCGTAACTCGAGAATATACCCCAGGTTCCCGCCGCAACTCGCGAAAAACCATGAGATTTCCCCCTCGCCGCGAGATGAGGCCCGATTCCCCTGCACTGCGAGCAGAGCAATTCCGTGTTGCACATCACACATGAAAGGGGCCTTGATTTCCTTGGTGGCGCTCCAGAGAAACCCCAAGAACACTGTTTCAAGGCCAGAGGGATCCTGAGGTCATTGTAGCAACACGAAAGAGCTCGGTGGACCAAAAATCAACTCGAGATGAGAGGTTCGTCAGTGGCTTCGACTCCAGAGGAATACCACCTTACCACAAGCACCCCAAGAGGAGGCTTCTCTCAGCTCTATGTATGTGAGAGGGACTCTGAGTTTGCGGCCTCATGTGGACTGGACACCGCGATGCCCTGACTCGAAATAAGGCCGGATATCCCTGCAGTGACTTGAATGCAGGCTCATCTTGCATCTCCCAAGACGAAAGGATGTTTGAATCCCCTGTGGAGACCACAGAGAAAGACCTAGTTCCCCACCTTATCACGACCGGAGGCCTCACATCCTTTGAAAACTCCAGAGGTACGCGGAGATCAGTGCCTCAATAGGAGACGATGCCTGACTCCTCGTGAAACTTGATAGGAGTCCCAGGATTCCTGTGGCACGTGGAAAGGGACACTTGGTCTCCCGCCTCAGCTGGAGAGGCGTCCCAATTGCCCTGCCAAGCCTCGAGGAGAATCCCGAGTTGTCGGTCACAACGAGGCAGGAGTCCTGACGTCGCTGAACAAACACATGAGTGGAAGGGCCATCCCCGTCGTAACACGAGAATATACCCCTGGTTCCCAACGCAACTCGAGAAAAACCATGAGACTTCACCTTCGCCGTGAGATGAGGCCTGATTCCCCTGCACTGCATGCAGAGGAATTCTGTGTTGCACATCACACATGAAAGGAGCCTTGATTTCCTTGATGGCACGCCAGAGAATCCCCAAGAACACTGTTTCAAGTCTAGAGGAATCCTGAGGTCACTGTAGCAACAAGAAAGAGCTCTGTGGACCAAAAATCAACTCGAGATGCGAGGTTAGTCCCTGGCTTCGACTCCAGAGGAGTACCACCTTACCACAAGCACCTCAAGAGGAGGCTTCTCTCACCTCTAAGTATGTGAGAAGGACCCTGAGTTTGTGGCGTCAAGAGGAATGGACACCGCGTTGCCCTGACTCAAAATAAGGCCGGATATCCCTGCAGTGACTTGAATGCAAGCTCGTCTTGCATCTCCCAAGACGAAAGGATGTCTGAATCCCCTGTGGAGACCACAGAAAAAGACCTAGTACCCCACCTCATCGCTACCGGAGGCCTCACATCCTTTGAAAACTCCAGAGGTACGCAGAGATCAGTGCCTCCAAAGGAGACGATGCCTGACTCCTCGTGAAACTTGATAGGAGTCCCAGGATTCCTGTGGCACGTGGAAAGGGAACCTTGATCTCCGCCTCAGGTGGAGAGGCGTCCCAATTGCCCTGCTATGCCTCGAGGAGAATCCCGAGTTGTCGCTCGCAACTAGGCAGGAGTCCTGACGTCGCTGAACAAACACGTGGGTGGAAGGGCCATCCCCGTCGTAACTCGAGAATATACCCCAGGTTCCCGCCGCAACTCGAGAAAAACCATGAGACTTCCCCCTCGCCGCGAGATGAGGCCCGATTCCCCTGCACTGCGTGCAGAGAAATTCCGTGTTGCACATCACACATGAAAGGAGCCTTGATTTCCTTGATGGCACTCCAGAGAAACCCCAAGAACACTGTTTCAAGGCTAGAGGGATCCTGAGGTCACAGTAGCAACATGAAAGAGCTCCGTGGACGAAAAATCAACTCGAGATGAGAGGTTAGTCCCTGGCTTCGCCTCAGAGGAATACCACCTTATCATAAGCACCTCAAGAGGAGGCTTCTCTCAGCTTAAGGTATGTGAGAGGGACCTTGAGTTAGCGGCCTCAAGTGGAATGGACACCGCGATGCCCTGACTCGAAATAAGGCCTGATATCCCAGCAATGACGTGAATGCAGGCTCGTCTTGCATGTCCCAAGACGAAAGGATGTCTGAATCCCCTGTGGAGACCACAGAGAAAGACCTAGTTCCCCACCTCATCGCGACCGGAGGCCTCACATCCTTTGAAATCTCCAGAGGTACGCGGAGATAAGTGCGTCCAATGGAGACGATGCCTGATTCCTCGTGAAACTTGATAGAAGTCCCAGGATTCCTGTGGCACGTGGAAAGGGACCCTTGGTCTCCAGCCTCAGCTGGAGACGCGTCCCAATTGCCCTGTCAAGCCTCGAGGAGAATCCCGAGTTGTTCTCGCAACTAGGCAGGAGTCCTGACGTGGCTGAACAAACAGGTGTGGGGAAGGGCCATCCCCGTCGTAACTCGAGAATATACCCCAGGTTCCCGCCGCAACTCGAGAAAAACCATGAGACTTCCCCCTCGCCGCGAGATGAGGCCCGATTCCCCTGCACTGTTTGCAGAGCAATTCCGTGTTGCACATCACACATGAAAGGAGCCTTGATTTCCTTGATGGCACTCCAGAGAAACCCGAAGAACACTGTTTTAAGGCTAGAGGGATCCTGAGGTCACTGTAGCAACATGAAAGAGCTCCGTGGACCAAAAATCAACTCGAGATGAGAGGTTAGTCCCTGGCTTCGACTCCAAGAGGAATACCACCTTACCACAAGCACCTCAACTGGAGGCTTCTCTCATCTCTAGGTATGTGAGAGGGTCCCTGAGTTTGCGGCCTCAAGTGGAATGGACACCGCGATGCCGTGACTCGAAATAAGGCCGGATATCCCTGCAGTGACTTGAATGCAGGCTCGTCTTGCATCTCCCAAGACGAAAGGATGTCTGAATCCCCTGTGGAGACCACAGAGAAAGAACTAGTTCCCCACCTCATCGCGACCGGAGGCCTCACATCCTTTGAAAACTCCAGAGGTACGCGGAGATCAGTGCCTCCAAAGGAGACGATGCCTGACTCCTCGTGAAACTTGATAGGAGTCCCAGGATTCCTGTGGCACGTGGAAAGGGAACCTTGATCTCCGCCTCAGGTGGAGAGGCGTCCCAATTGCCCTGCTATGCCTCGAGGAGAATCCCGAGTTGTCGCTCGCAACTAGGCAGGAGTCCTGACGTCGCTGAACAAACACGTGGGTGGAAGGGCCATCCCCGTCGTAACTCGAGAATATACCCCAGGTTCCCGCCGCAACTCGAGAAAAACCATGAGACTTCCCCCTCGCCGCGAGATGAGGCCCGATTCCCCTGCACTGCGTGCAGAGAAATTCCGTGTTGCACATCACACATGAAAGGAGCCTTGATTTCCTTGATGGCACTCCAGAGAAACCCCAAAAACACTGTTTCAAGGCTAGAGGGATCCTGAGGTCACTGTAGCAACATGAAAGAGCTCCGTGGACCAAGAATCAACTCGAGATGAGATGTTAGTCCCTGGCTTCGACTCCAGAGGAATACCCCCTTACCACAAGCACCTCAAGAGGAGACTTCTCTCAGCTCTAGGTATGCTAGAGGGACCCTGAGGTTGCGGCTTCAAGTGGAATGGACACCGCGATGCCCTGACTCGAAATAAGGCCGGATATCCCTGCAGTGACTTGAATGCAGGCTCGTCTTGCATCTCCCATGAAGAAAGTATATCTGAATCCCCTATGGAGACCACAGAGAAAGACTTAGTTCCCCACCTCATCGCGACCGGAGGCCTCACATCCTTTGAAAACTCCAGAGGTACGCGGAGATCAGTGCCTCCAAAGGAGACGATGCCTGACTCTTCGTGAAACTTGATAGGAGTCCCAGGATTCCTGTGGCACGTGGAAAGGGAACCTTGGTCTCCCGCCTCAGCTGGAGAGACGTCCCAATTGCCCTGCCAAGCCTCGAGGAGAATCCCGAGTTGTCCCTCGCAACTAGGCAGGAGTCCTGACGTCGCTGAAGAAACAAGCGGGTTGAATGGCCATTCCTGACGGAACTCGAGAATATGCCCCAGGTTCCCGCCGCAACTCGAGAAATACCATGAGACGTCCCACTCGCCCTGAGATGAGGCCCGATTTCCCTGCACTGCATGCAGAGCAATTCCGTGTTGCACATCACACATGAAAGGAGCCTTGATTTCCTTGATGGCACTCCAGAGAAACCGCAAGAACACTGTTTCAAGTCTAGAGGAATCCTGAGGTCACTGTAGCAACATAAAATAGCTCCGTGGACCAAGAATCAACTCGAGATGAGATGTTAGTCCCTGGCTTCGACTCCAGAGGAATACCCCCTTACCACAAGCACCTCAAGAGGAGGCTTCTCTCAGCTCTAGGTATGCTAGAGGGACCCTGAGTTTGCGGCCTCAAGTGGAATGGACACCGCGATGCCGTGACTCGAAATAAGGCCGGATATCCCTGCAGTGACTTGAATGCAGGCTCGTCTTGCATCTCCCAAGACGAAAGGATGTCTGAATCCCCTGTGGAGACAACAGAGAAAGACCTAGTTCCCCACCTCATCGCGACCGGAGGCCTCACATCCTTTGAAAACTCCAGAGGTACGCGGAGATCAGTGCCTCCAAAGGAGACGATGCCTGACTCCTCGTGAACCTTGATAGGAGTCCCAGGATTCCTGCGGCACGTGGAAAGGGACCCTTGGTCTCCCGCCTCAGCTGGAGAGGCGTCCCAATTGCCCTGCCAAGCCTCGAGGAGAATACCGAGTTGTCCCTCGCAACTAGGCAGGAGTCCTGACGTCGCTGAAGAAACACTTCTGTGGAAGGGCCATCTCCGTGGTAAGTCGAGAATATAACCCAGGTTCCCGCCGCAACTCGACAAAAACCATGAGACTTCCCCCGCGACGCGAGATGAGGCCCGATTTCCCTGCACTGCGTGCAGAGCAATTCCGTGTTGCACATCACACATGAAAGGAGCCTTGATTTCCTTGATGGCACTAAAGAGAAACCCCAAGAACACTGTTTCAAAGATAGAGGGATCCTGAGGTCACTGTAGCAACACCAAAGAGCTCCGTGGATGAAGAATCAACTCGAGATGAGAGGTTATTCCCTGGCTTCGACTCCAGAGGAATACCACCTTTCCACAAGCACCTCAAGAGGGGGCTTCTCTCAGCTCTAGGTATGTGAGAGGGACCCTGAGTTTGCGGCCTCAAATGGAATGGACACCGCGATGCCCTGACTCGAAATAAGGCCGGATATCCCTGCAGTGACTTGAATGCAGGCTCGTCTTGCATCTCCCAAGGCGAAAGGATGTCTGAATCCCCTGTGGAGACCACAGAGAAAGACCTAGTTCCCCACCTCATCGCGACCGGAGGCCTCACATCCTTTGAAAACTCCAGAGGTACGCGGAGATCAGTGCCTCCAAAGGAGACGATGCCTGACTCCTCGTGAAACTTGATAGGAATCCCAGGATGCTTGGGACACGTGGAAAGGGACCCTTAGTCTCCCGCCTCAGCTGGAGAGGCGTCCCAATTGCCCTGCCAAGCCTCGAGGAGAATCCCGAGTTGTCCCTCGCAACTAGGCAGGAGTCCTGACGTCACTGAAGAAACACGTGTGTGGAAGGGCCATCCCCGTCGT
The DNA here is from genome assembly GCF_910594005.1 of Cervus elaphus. NCBI lineage: Eukaryota > Metazoa > Chordata > Mammalia > Artiodactyla > Cervidae > Cervus > Cervus elaphus. Next base: position 2,204,164 of record NC_057838.1, read on the forward strand.
AACTCGAGAATATACCCCAGGTTCCCGCCGCAACCTGAGAAAAACCATGAGACTTCCCCCTCGCTGCGAGATTAGTCCTAATTTCCCATCACTGCGTGCAGAGCAATTCCGTGTGGCGCATCACACATGAAAGGAGCCTTGATTTCCTTGATGGCACTCCAGAGAAACCCAAAGAACACTGTTTCAAGGCTAGAGGAAACCTGAGGTCACTTTAGCAACACGAAAGAGCTCCGTGGACCAAAAATCAACTCGAGATGAGAGGTTAGTCCCTGGCTTCGACTCCAGAGGAATACCACCTTACCACAAGCACCTCAAGAGGAGGCTTCTCTCAGCTCTAGGTATGTGAGAGGGACCCTGAGTTTGCGGCCTCAAGTGGAATGGACACCGCGATGCCCTGACTCGAAACAATGCCGGATATCCCTGCAGTGACTTGAATGCAGGCTCGTCTTGCATCTCCCATGAAGAAAGTATATCTGAATCCCCTATGGAGACCACAGAGAAAGACTTAGTTCCCCACCTCATCACGACCGGAGGCCTGACATCCTTTGAAAACTCCAGAGGTACGTGCAGATCAGTGCCTCCAAAGGAGACGATGCCTGACTCCTCGTGAAACTTGATAGGAGTCCCAGGATTCCTGTGGCACGTGGAAAGGGACACTTGGTCTCCCGCCTCAGCTGGAGAGGCGTCCCAATTATCCTGCGACGCCTCGAGAGGAATCCCGAGTTGTCCCTCGCAACTAGGCAGGAGTCCTGACGTCGCTGAACAAACACGTGTGTGGAAGGGTCATCCCCGTCGTAATTCGAGAATATACCCCAGGTTCCCGCCGCAACTCGAGGAAAACCATAAGACTTCCCCCTCGCCGCGAGATGAGGCCCGATTTCCCTGCACTGCGTGCAGAGCAATTCCGTGTTGCACATCACACATGAAAGGAGCCTTGATTTCCTTGATGGCACTCCAGAGAAACCCCAAGAACACTGTTTCAAGGCTAGAGGGATCCTGACGTCACTGTAGCAACACAAAAGAGCTCCGTGGACCAAAAATCAACTCGAGATGAGAGGTTATTCCCTGGCTTCGACTCCAGAGGAATACCACCTTACCACAAGCACCTCAAGAGGAGGCTTCTCTCAGCTCTAGGTATGTGAGAGGGACCCTGATTTTGCGGCCTCAAGTGAAATGGACACCGCGATGCCCTGGCTCGAAATAAGGCCGGATATCCCTGCAGTGACTTGAATGCAGGCTCGTCTTGCATCTCCCAAGACGAAAGTATAACTGAATCCCCTATGGAGACCACAGAGAAAGACCTAGTTCACCACCTCATGGCGACCGGAGGCCCCACATCCTTTGAAAACTCCAGAGGTACCCGGAGATCAGTGTCTCCAAAGGAGACGATGCTTGACTCCTCGTGAAACTTGATCGGAGTCCCAGGATTCCTGTGGCACGTGGAAAGGGACCCTTGGTCTCCCGCCTCAGCTGGAGAGGCGTCCCAATTGCCCTGCCAAGCCTCGAGGAGAATCCCGAGTTGTCCCTCGCAACTAGGCAGGAGTCCTGACGTCGCTGAAGAAACACGTGGGTGGAAGGGCTATCCCCGTCGTAACTCGAGAATATACCCCAGGTTCCCACCGCAACTCTAGAAAAACCATGAGACTTCCCCCTCGCCGCGAGATGAGGCCCGATTCCCCGGCACTGCGTGCAGAACATTTCCGTGTTGCACATCACACATGGAAGGAGCCTTGATTTCCTTGATGGCACTCCAGAGAAACCCCAAGAACACTGTTTCAAGGCTAGAGGGATCTTGAGGTCACTGTAGCAACACGAAAGAGCTCCGTGGACCAAGAATCAACTCAAGATGAGAGGTTATTCCCTGGCGTCGACTCCAGGGGAATACCCCCTTACCACAAGCACCTCAAGAGGAGGCTTCTCTCAGCTCTAGGTATGTGAGAGGGACCCTGAGTTTGCAGCCTCAAGTGGAATGGACACCGCGATGCCCTGACTCGAACTAAGGCCGGATATCCCTGCAGTGACTTGAATGCAGGCTCGTCTTGCATCTCCCAAGATGAAAGGATGTCTGAATCCCCTGTGGAAACCACAGAGAAAGACCTAGTTCCCCACCTCATCGCGACCGGAGGCTTCACATCCTTTGAAAACTCCAGAGGTACGCGGAGATCAGTGCCTCCAAAGGGGACGATGCCTGACTCCTCGTGAAACTTGATAGGAGTCCCAGGATTCCTGTGGCACGTGGAAAGGGACACTTGGTCTCCCGCCTCAGCTGGAGAGGCGTCCCAATTGCCCTGCCAAGCCTCGAGGAGAATCCCGAGATGTCCCTCGCAACTTTTCAGGAGTCCTGACGTGGCTGAACAAACACGTGGGTGGAAGGGCCATCCCCGTCATACCTCGAAAATATACCCCAGATTCCCGCCGCAACTCGAGAAAAACCATGAGACTTCCCCCTCGCCGCGAGATGAGGCACGATTCCCCGGCACTGCGTGCAGAACATTTCCGTGTTGCACATCACACATGAAAGGAGCCTTGATTTCCTTGATGGCACTCCAGAGAATCCCCAAAAAAACTGTTTCAAGGCTAGAGGGATCCTGAGGTCACTGTAGCAACATGAAAGAGCTCCGTGGACCAAGAATCAACTCGAGATGAGATGTTAGTCCCTGGTTTCGACTCCAGAGGAATACCCCCTTACCACAAGCACCTCAAGAGGAGGCTTCTCTCAGCTCTAGGTATGCTAGAGGGACCCTGAGGTTGCGGCTTCAAGTGGAATGGACACCGCGATGCCCTGACTCGAAATAAGGCCGGATATCCCTGCAGTGACTTGAATGCAGGCTCGTCTTGCATCTCCCATGAAGAAAGTATATTTGAATCCCCTATGGAGACCACACAGAAAGACTTAGTTCCCCACCTCATCGCGACCGGAGGCCTCACATCCTTTGAAAACTCCAGAGGTACGCGGAGATCAGTGCCTCCAAAGGAGACGATGCCTGACTTTTCGTGAAACTTGATAGGAGTCCCAGGATTCCTGTGGCACGTGGAAAGGGAACCTTGGTCTCCCGCCTCAGCTGGAGAGGCGTCCCAATTGCCCTGCCAAGCCTCGAGGAGAATCCCGAGTTGTCCCTCGCAACTAGGCAGGAGTCCTGACGTCGCTGAAGAAACAAGCGGGTTGAATGGCCATCCCTGACGGAACTCGAGAATATGCCCCAGGTTCCCGCCGCAACTCGAGAAATACCATGAGACTTCCCACTCGCCCTGAGATGAGGCCCGATTCCCCTGCACTGCATGCAGAGCAATTCCGTGTTGCACATCACACATGAAAGGAGCCTTGATTTCCTTGATGGCACTCCAGAGAAACACCAAGAACACTGTTTCAAGGCTAGAGGAATCCTGAGGTCACTGTAGCAACATGAAAGAGCTCCGTGGACCAAGAATCAACTCGAGATGAGATGTTAGTCCCTGGCTTCGACTCCAGAGGAATACCCCCTTACCACAAGCACCTCAAGAGGAGGCTTCTCTCAGCTCTAGGTATGCTAGAGGGACCCTGAGTTTGCCCCCTCAAGTGTAATGGACACCGCGATGCCGTGACTCGAAATAAGGCCGGATATCCCTGCAGTGACTTGAATGCAGGCTCGTCTTGCATCTCCCAAGACGAAAGGATGTCTGAATCCCCTGTGCAGACAACAGAGAAAGACCTAGTTCCCCACCTCATCGCGACCGGAGGCCTCACATCCTTTGAAAACTCCAGAGGTACGCGGAGATCAGTGCCTCCAAAGGAGACGATGCCTGACTCCTCGTGAAACTTGATAGGAATCCCAGGATGCTTGGGACACGTGGAAAGGGACCCTTAGTCTCCCGCCTCAGCTGGAGAGGCGTCCCAATTGCCCTGCCAAGCCTCGAGGAGAATCCCGAGTCGTCCCTCGCAACTAGGCAGGAGTCCTGACGTCACTGAAGAAACACGTGTGTGGAAGGGCCATCCCCGTCGTAACTCGAGAATATACCCCAGGTTCCCGCCGCAACTCGAGAAAAACCATGAGACTTCCCCCTCGCCGCGAGATGAGGCCTGATTCCCCTGCACTGCGTGCAGAGCAATTCCGTGTTGCACTTCACACATGAAAGGAGCCTTGATTTCCTTGATGGCACTCCAGAGAAACCCCAAGAACACTGTTTCCAGGTTAGAGGGATCCTGAGGTCACTGTAGCAACAGTAAAGAGCTCCGTGGACGAAAAATCAACCCGAGATGAGAGGTTAGTCCCTGGCTTCGACTCCAGAGGAATACCACCTTACCACAAGCACCTCAAGAGGAGGCTTCTCTCAGCTCTAGGTATGTGAGAGGGACCCTGATTTTGCGGCTTCAAGTGGAATGACACTGCGATGCCCTGACTCGAAATAAGGCCGGATATCCCTGCAGTGACTTGAATGCAGGCTCGTCTTGCATCTCCCAAGACGAAAGTATAACTGAATCCCCTATGGAGACCACAGAGAAAGACCTAGTTCACCACCTCATGGCGACCGGAGGCCCCACATCCTTTGAAAACTCCAGAGGTACCCGGAGATCAGTGTCTCCAAAGGAGACGATGCTTGACTCCTCGTGAAACTTGATAGGAGTCCCAGGATTCCTGTGGCACGTGGAAAGGGACCCTTGGTCTCCCGCCTCAGCTGGAGAGGCGTCCCAATTGCCCTGCCAAGCCTCGAGGAGAATCCCGAGTTGTCCCTCGCAACTAGGCAGGAGTCCTGACGTCGCTGAACAAACACGTGTGTGGAAGGGTCATCCCCGTCGTAACTCGAGAATATACCCCAGGTTCCCGCCGCAACTCGAGAAAAACCATAAAACTTCCCCCTCTCCGCGAGATGAGGCCCGATTCCCCTGCACTGCGTGCAGAGCAATTCCGTGTTGCACATCACACATGAAAGGAGCCTTGATTTCCTTGATGGCACTGCAGAGAAAACCCAAGAACACTGTTTCCAAGCTAGAGGGATCCTGAGGTCACTGTAGCAACAGGAAACAGCTCCGTGGACCAAAAATCAACTCGAGATGAGAGGTTAGTCCCTGACTTCGACTCCAGAGGAATACCACCTTACCACAAGCACCTCAAGAGGAGGCTTCTCTCAGCTCTAGGTATGTGAGAGGGACCCTGAGTTTACGGCCTCAAGTGGAATGGACACCGCGATGCCCTGACTCGAAATAAGGCCGGATATTCCTGCAGTGACTTGAATGCAGGCTCGTCTTGCATCTCCCAAGACGAAAGGATGTCTGAATCCCCTGTGGACACCACAGAAAAAGACCTAGTTCCCCACCTCATTGCGACCGGAGGCCTCACATCCTCTGAAAACTCCAGAGGTACGTGGAGATCAGTGCCTCCAAAGGAGACGATGCCTGACTCCTCGTGAAACTTGATAGGAGTCCCAGGATTCCTGTGGCACGTGGAAAGGGACCCTTGGTCTCCCGCCTCAGCTGGAGAGGCGTCCCAATTGCCCTGCCAAGCCTCGAGGAGAATCCCGAGTTGTCCCTCGCAACTAGGCAGGAGTCCTGCCGTCGCTGAACAAACACGTGGGTGGAAGGGCCATCCCCGTCGTAACTCGAGAATATACCCCAGGTTCCCGCCGCAACTAGAGAAAAACCGTGAGACTGCCCCCTCGCCGCGAGATGAGGCCCGATTCCCCTGCACTGCGTGCAGAGCAATTCCGTGTTGCACATCACACATGAAAGGAGCCTTGATTTCCTTGATGGCACCCCTGAGAAACCCCAAGAACACTGTTTCAAGGCTAGAGGGATCCTGAGGTCACTGTAGCAACAAGAAAGAGCTCCGTGGACCAAAAATCAACTCGAGATGAGAGGTTAGTCCCTGGCTTCGACTCCAGAGGAATACCACCTTACCACAAGCACCTCAAGAGGAGGCTTCTCTCAGCTCTAGGTATGTGAGAGGGACCCTGAGTTTGCGGCCTCAAGTGGAATGGACACTGCGATGCCCTGACGCGAAATAAGGCTGGATATCCCTGCAGTGACTTGAATGCAGGCTCGTCTTGCATCTCCCAAGATGAAAGGATGTCTGAATGCCCTGTGGAGACCACAGAGAAAGACCTAGTTCCCCACCTCATCGCGACCGGAGGCTTCACATCCTTTGAAAACTCCAGAGGTACGCGGAGATCAGTGCCTCCAAAGGGGACGATGCCTGACTCCTCGTGAAACTTGATAGGAGTCCCAGGATTCCTGTGGCACGTGGAAAGGGACACTTGGTCTCCCGCCTCAGCTGGAGAGGCGTCCCAATTGCCCTGCCAAGCCTCGAGGAGAATCCCGAGATGTCCCTCACAACTTTTCAGGAGTCCTGACGTGGCTGAACAAACACGTGGGTGGAAGGGCCATCCCCGTCGTAACTCAGAATATACCCCAGGTTCCCACCGCAACTCGAGAAAACCATGAGTCTTCCCCCTCGCCGTGAGATGAGGCCCGATTCCCCTGCACTGCATGCAGAGCAATTCCGTGTTGCACATCACACATGAAAGGAGCCTGGATTTCCTTGATGGCACTCCAGAGAAACCCCAAGAACACTGTTTCAAGGCTAGAGGGATCCTGAGGTCACTGTAGCAACACGAAAGAGCTCCGTGGACCAAAAATCAACTCGAGATGAGAGGTTAGTCCCTGGCTTCGACTCCTGAGGAATACCACCTTACCACAAGCACCTCAAGAGGAGGCTTCTCTCAGCTCTAGGTATGTGAGAGGGACCCTGAGTTTGCGGCCTCAAGTGGAATGGACACCGCGATGCCCTGACTCAAAATAAGGCCGGATATCCCTGCAGTGAGTTGAATGCAGGCTCGTCTCGCATGTCCCAAGATGAAAGGATGTCTGAATCCCCTGTGGAGACCACAGAGAAAGACCTAGTTCCCCACCTCATCGCGACCGGAGGCCTCACATCCTTTGAAAACTCCAGAGTTACGCGGAGATCAGTGCCTCCAAAGGAGACGATGCCTGACTCCTCGTGAAACTTGATAGGAGTCCCAGGATTCCTGTGGCACGTGGAAAGGGACCCTTGGTCCCCCTCCTCAGCTGGAGAGGCGTCCCAATGGCCCTGCCAAGCCTCGAGGAGAATCCCGAGTTGTCCCTTTTAACTAGGCAGGAGTCCTGACGTCGCTGAACAAACACGTGGGTGGAATGGCCATCCCCGTCGTAACTCAGAATATACCCCAGGTTCCCGCCGCAACTCGAGAAAAACCATGAGACTTTCCCCTCACCGCGAGATGAGGCCCGATTCCCCTGCACTGCGTGCAGAGCAATTCCGTGTTGAACATCACACATGAAAGAAGCCTTGATTTCCTTGATGGCATTCCAGATAAACCCCAAGAACACTGTTTCAAGGCTAGAGGGATCCTGAGGTCACTGTAGCAACACGAAAGAGCTCCGTGGCCCAAAAATCAACTCGAGATGAGAGGTTAGTCCCTGGCTTCAACTCCAGAGGAATACCACCTTGCCACAAGCACCTCAAGAGGAGACTTCTCTCAGCTCTATGTATTTGAGAGGGACCCTGAGTTTGCGGCCTCAAATGGAATGGACACCGCGATGCTCTGACTCGAAATAAGGCCGGATATCCCTGCAGTGACTTGAATGCAGGCTCGTCTTGCATCTCCCAAAACGAAAGGGTGTCTGAATCCCCTGTGGAGACCACAGAGAAAGACCTAGTTCCCCACCTCATCGCGACAGGAGGCCTACCATCCTTTGAAACATCCAGAGGTACGCGGAGATCAGTGCCTCCAAAGGAGACGATGCCTGACTCCTCGTGAAACTTGATAGGAGTCCCAGGATTCCTGTGGCACGTGGAAGGGGAACTTTGGTCTACCTCCTCAGATGGAGAGGCGTCCAATTGCCCTGCTAAACCTCGAGGAGAATCCCGAGTTGTCCCTCGCAACTAGGCAGGAGTCCTGACGTAGCTGAACAAACACGTGGGTGGAATGGCCATCCCCGTCGTAACTCAGAATATACTCCAGGTTCCCGCCGCAACTCGAGAAAAACCATGAGACTTCCCCTTCACCGCGAGATGAGGCCCGATTCCCCTGCACTGCGTGCAGAGCAATTCCGTGTGGCACATCACACATGAAAGGAGCCTTGATTTCCTTGATGGCACTGCAGAGAAACCCCAAGAAACCTGTTTCAAGGCTAGAGGGATCCTGAGGTCAATGTAGCAACACGAAAGAGCTCCGTGGCCCAAAAATCAACTCGAGATGAGAGGTTAGTCCCTGGCTTCAACTCCAGAGGAATACCACCTTACCACAAGCACCTCAAGAGGAGGCTTCTCTCAGCTCTATGTATGTGAGAGGGACCCTGAGTTTGCGGCCTCAAGTGGAATGGACACCGCGATGCCCTGACTGGAAATAAGGCCGGATATCCCTGCAGTGACTTGAATGCAGGCTCGTCTTGCATCTCCCAAGATGAAAGGGTGTCTGAATCCCCTGTGGAGACCACAGAGAAAGACCTAGTTCCCCACCTCATCGCGACCGGAGGCCTCACATCCTTTGAAAACTCCAGAGGTACGCGGAGATCAGTGCCTCCAAAGGAGACGATGCCTGACTCCTCGGGAAACTTAATAGGAGTCCGAGGATTCCTGAGGCACGTGGAAAGGGAACTTTGGTCTACCGCCACAGATGGAGAGGCGTTCCAATTGCCCTGCCCAGCCTCGAGGAGAATCCCGAGTTGTTCCTCGCAACTAGGCAGGAGTCCTGACGTCGCTGAACAAACACGTGGGTGGAAGGGCCATCCCCGTCATAACTCGAGAATATACCCAAGATTCCCACCGCAACTGGAGAAAAACCATGAGACTTCCCCCTCGCCGCAAAAAGAGGCCCGATATCCTGCACTGCGTGCAGAGCAATTCCGTGTTGCACATCACACATGAAAGGAGCCTTGATTTCCTTGATGGCACTCCAGAGAAACCCCAAGAACACTGTTTCAAGGCTAGAGGGAACCTGAGGTCACTGTAGTAACACGAAAGAGCTCCGTGGACCAAAAATCAACTCGAGATGAGAGGTTAGTCCCTGGCTTCGACTCCAGAGGAATACCACCTTACCACAAGCACCTCAAGAGGAGGCTTCTCTCAGCTCTAGCTATGTGAGAGGGACCCTGAGTTTGCGGCCTCAAGTGGAATGGACACCGCGATGCCCTGACTCGAAATAAGGCCGGATATCCCTGCAGTGACTTGAATGCAGGCTCATCTTGCATCTCCCAAGACGAAAGGATGTCTGAATCCTCTGTGGAGACCACAGAGAAAGACCTAGTTCCCCACCTCATCGCGACCGGAGGCCTCACCTCCTTTGAAAACGCCAGAGGTACGCGGAGATCAGTGCCTCCAAAGGAGAGGATGCCTGACTCCTCGTGAAACTTGATAAGAGTCCCAGGATTCCTGTGGCACGTGGAAAGGGACGCTTGGTCTCCCGCCTCAGCTGGAGAGGCGTCCCAATTGCTCTGCCAAGCCTCGAGGAGAATCCCGAGTTGGCCCTCGCAACTAGGCAGGAGTCCTGACGTCGCTGAAGAAACACGTGGTTGGAAGGGCCATCCCCGTTGTAACTCGAGAATATACCCCAGGTTCCCGCCGCAACTCGAGAAAAACAATGAGACTTCCCCATCGCCGCGAGATGAGGCCCGATTCCCCTGCACTGCGTGCAGAGCAATTCCGTGTTGCACATCACACATGAAAGGAGCCTTGATTTCCTAGATGGCACTCAGAGAAACCCCAAGAACACTGTTTCAAGGCTAGAGGGATCCTGAGGTCACTGTAGCAACATGAAAGAGCTCCGTGGACCAAGAATCAACTCGAGATGAGAGGTTAGTCCCTGGCTTCGACTCCAGAGGAATACCACCTTACCACAAGCACCTCAAGTTGAGGCTTCTCTCAGCTCTAGGTATGTGAGAGGGACCCTGAATTTGCGGCCTCAAGTGGAATGGACACTGTGATGCCCTGACGCAAAATAAGGCCGGATATTCCAGCAGTGGCTTGAATGCAGGCTCGTCTTGCATCTCCCAAGACGAAAGGATGTCTGAATCCCCTGTGGAGACCACAGAGAAAAACCTAGTTCCCCACCTCATCGCGACCGGAGGCCTCACATCCTTTGAAAACTCCAGAGGTACGCGGAGATCAGTGCCACCAAAGGAGACGATGCCTGACTCCTCGTGAAACTTGATAGGAGTCCCAGGATTCCTGTGGTACGTGGAAAGGGACCCTTGGTCTCCCGCCTCAGCTGGAGAGGCGTCCCAATAGCCCTGCCAAGACTCGAGGAGAATTCCGAGTTGTCCCTCGCAACTAGGCAGGAGTCCTGACGTCGCTGAACAAACACGTGGGTGGAAGGGCCATCCCCGTCATAACTCGAGAATATAGCCGAGGTTCCCGCCGCAACTCGAGAAAAACCATGAGACTTCCCCCTCGCCGCGAGATGAGGCCCGATTCCCCTGCACTGCGTGCAGAGCAATTCCGTGTTGCACATCACACATGAAAGGAGCCTTGATTTCCTTGATGGCATTCCAGAGACACTCCAAGAACACTGTTTAAAGTCTAGAGGGATCCTGAGGTCAATGTAGCAACACGAAAGAGCTCCGTGGACCAAAAATCAATTCGAGATGAGAGCTTAGTCCCTGGCTTCAACTCCAGAGGAATACCACCTTACCACAAGCACCTCAAGAGGAGGCTTCTCTCAGCTCTATGTATTTGAGAGGGACCCTGAGTTTGCGGCCTCAAATGGAATGGACACCGCGATGCCCTGACTCGAAATAAGGCCGGATATCCCTGCAGTGACTTGAATGCAGGCTCGTCTTGCATCTCCCAAAACGAAAGGGTGTCTGAATCCCATGTGGAGACCACAGAGAAAGACCTAGTTCCCCACCTCATCGCGACAGGAGGCCTACCATCCTTTGAAACATCCAGAGGTACGCGGAGATCAGTGCCTCCAAAGGAGACGATGCCTGACTCCTCGTGAAACTTGATAGGAGTCCCAGGATTCCTGTGGCACGTGGAAGGGGAACTTTGGTCTACCTCCTCAGATGGAGAGGAGTCCAATTGCCCTGCTAAACCTCGAGGAGAATCCCGAGTTGTCCCTCGCAACTAGGCAGGAGTCCTGACGTAGCTGAACAAACACGTGGGTGGAATGGCCATCCCCGTCGTAACTCAGAATATACTCCAGGTTCCCGCCGCAACTCGAGAAAAACCATGAGACTTCCCCTTCACCGCGAGATGAGGCCCGATTCCCCTGCACTGCGTGCAGAGCAATTCCGTGTGGCACATCACACATGAAAGGAGCCTTGATTTCCTTGATGGCACTGCAGAGAAACCCCAAGAACACTGTTTCAAGGCTAGAGGGATCCTGAGGTCAATGTAGCAACACGAAAGAGCTCCGTGGACCAAAAATCAATTCGAGATGAGAGCTTAGTCCCTGGCTTCAACTCCAGAGGAATACCACCTTAACACAAGCACCTCAAGTGGAGGCTTCTCTCAGCTCTAGGTATGTGAGAGGGACCCTGAGTTTGCGGCCTCAAGTGGAATGGACACCGCGATGCCCTGACTCGAAATAAGGCCGGATATCCCTGCAGTGACTTGAATGCAGGCTCGTCTTGCATCTCCCAAGACGAAAGGTTGTCTGAATCCCCTGTGGAGACCACAGAGAAAGACCTAGTTCCCCACCTCATCGCGACAGGAGGCCTCACATCCTTTGAAAACTCCAGAGGGACGCGGAGATCAGTGCCTCCAAAGGAGACGATGCCTGACTCCTCGTGAAACTTGATCGGAGTCCCAGGATTCCTGTGGCACGTGGAAAGGGACCTTTGGTCTACCTCCTCAAATGGAGAGGCGTCCCAATTGCCCTGCCAAGCCTCGAGGAGAATCCCGAGTTGTCTCTCGCAACTAGGCAGGAGTCCTGACGTCGCTGAACAAACACGTGAGTGGAAGGGCCATCCCCGTCATAACTCGAGAATATACCCCAGGTTCCCACCGCAACTCGAGAAAAACCATGAGTCTTCCCCCTCGCCGTGAGATGAAGCTCGATTCTCCTTCACTGCATGCAGAGCAATTCCGTGTTGCACATCACACATGAAAGGAGCCTTGATTTCCTTGATGGCACTCCAGAGAAACCCCAAGAACACTGCTTCAAGGCTAGAGGGATCCTGAGGTCACTGTAGCAACACGAAAGAGCTCCGTGGACCAAAAATCAACTCGAGATGAGAGGTTAGTCCCTGGCTTCGACTCCTGAGGAATACCACCTTACCACAAGCACCTCAAGAGGAGGCTTCTCTCAGCTCTAGGTATGTGAGAGGGACCCTGAGTTTGCGGCCTCAAGTGGAATGGACACCGCGATGCCCTGACTCGAAATAAGGCCGGATATCCCTGCAGTGAGTTGAATGCAGGCTCGTCTTGCATGTCCCAAGATGAAAGGATGTCTGAATCCCCTGTGGAGACCACAGAGAAAGACCTAGTTCCCCACCTCATGGCGACCGGAGGCCTCACATCCTTTGAAAACTCCAGAGGTACGCGGAGATCAGTGCCTCCAAAGGAGACGATGCCTGACTCCTCGTGAAACTTGATAGGAGTCCCAGGATTCCTGTGGCACGTGGAAAGGGACCCTTGGTCTCCAGCCTCAGCTGGAGAGGCGTCCCAATTGCCCTGCCAAGCCTCGAGGAGAATCCCGAGTTGTCCCTTTTAACTAGGCAGGAGTCCTGACGTCGCTGAACAAACACGTGGTTGGAATGGCCATCCCCGTCGTAACTCGAGAATATACCCCAGGTTCCCGCCGCAACTCGAGAAAAACCATGAGACTTCCCCCTCACCGCGAGATGAGGCCCGATTCCCCTGCACTGCGTGCAGAGCAATTCCGTGTTGAACATCACACATGAAAGAAGCCTTGATTTCCTTGATGGCATTCCAGATAAACCCCAAGAACACTGTTTCAAGGCTAGAGGGATCCTGAGGTCACTGTAGCAACACGAAAGAGCTCCGTGGCCCAAAAATCATCTCGTGATGAGAGGTTAGTCCCTGGCTTCAACTCCAGAGGAATACCACCTTACCACAAGCACCTCAAGAGGAGGCTCCTCTCAGCTCTATGTATTTGAGAGGGACCCTGAGTTTGCGGCCTCAAATGGAATGGACACCGCGATGCCCTGACTCGAAATAAGGCCGGATATCCCTGCAGTGACTTGAATGCAGGCTCGTCTTGCATCTCCCAAAACGAAAGGTTGTCTGAATCCCCTGTGGAGAACACAGAGCAAGACCTAGTTCCCCACCTCATCGCGACAGGAGGCCTACCATCCTTTGAAACATCCAGAGGTACGCGGAGATCAGTGCCTCCAAAGGAGACGATGCCTGACTCCTCGTGAAACTTGATAGGAGTCCCAGGATTCCTGTGGCACGTGGAAGGGGAACTTTGGTCTACCTCCTCAGATGGAGAGGAGTCCAATTGCCCTGCTAAACCTCGAGGAGAATCCCGAGTTGTCCCTCGCAACTAGGCAGGAGTCCTGACTTAGCTGAACAAACACGTGGGTGGAATGGCCATCCCCGTCGTAACTCAGAATATACTCCAGGTTCCCGCCGCAACTCGAGAAAAACCATGAGACTTCCCCTTCACCGCGAGATGAGGCCCGATTCCCCTGCACTGCGTGCAGAGCAATTCCGTGTGGCACATCACACATGAAAGGAGCCTTGATTTCCTTGATGGCACTGCAGAGAAACCCCAAGAACACTGTTTCAAGGCTAGAGGGATCCTGAGGTCAATGTAGCAACACGAAAGAGCTCCGTGGCCCAAAAATCAACTCGAGATGAGAGGTTAGTCCCTGGCTTCAACTCCAGAGGAATACCACCTTACCACAAGCACCTCAAGAGGAGGCTTCTCTCAGCTCTATGTATGTGAGAGGGACCCTGAGTTTGCGGCCTCAAGTGGAATGGACACCGCGATGCCCTGACTGGAAATAAGGCCGGATATCACTGCAGTGACTTGAATGCAGGCTCGTCTTGCATCTCCCAAGACGAAAGGGTGTCTGAATCCCCTGTGGAGACCACAGAGAAAGACCTAGTTCCCCACCTCATCGCGACCGGAGGCCTCACATCCTTTGAAAACTCCAGAGGTACGCGGAGATCAGTGCCTCCAAAGGAGACGATGCCTGACTCCTCGGGAAACTTGATAGGAGTCCGAGGATTCCTGTGGCACGTGGAAAGGGCCCTTTGGTCTACCGCCACAGATGGAGAGGCGTTCCAATTGCCCTGCCCAGCCTCGAGGAGAATCCCGAGTTGTTCCTCGCAACTAGGCAGGAGTCATGACGTCGCGTAACAAACACGTGGGTGGTAGGGCCATCCCCGTCATAACTCGAGAATATACCCAAGATTCCCACCGCAACTGGAGAAAAACCATGAGACTTCCCCCTCGCCGCAAAATGAGGCCCGATATCCTGCACTGCGTGCAGAGCAATTCCGTGTTGCACATCACACATGAAAGGAGCCTTGATTTCCTTGATGGCACTCCAGAGAAACCCCAAGAACACTGTTTCAAGGCTAGAGGGAACCTGAGGTCACTGTAGCAACACGAAAGAGCTCCGTGGACCAAAAATCAACTCGAGATGAGAGGTTAGTCCCTGGCTTCGACTCCAGAGGAATACCACCTTACCACAAGCACCTCAAGAGGAGGCTTCTCTCAGCTCTAGGTATGTGAGAGGGACCCTGATTTTGCGGCCTCAAGTGGAATGGACACCGCGATGCCCTGACTCGAAATAAGGCCGGATATCCCTGCAGTGACTTGAATGCAGGCTCATCTTGCATCTCCCAAGACGAAAGGATGTCTGAATCCCCTGTGGAGACCACAGAGAAAGACCTAGTTCCCCACCTCATCGCGACCGGAGGCCTCACATCCTTTGAAAACGCCAGAGGTACGCAGAGATCAGTGCCTCCAAAGGAGAGGATGCCTGACTCCTTGTGAAACTTGATAAGAGTCCCAGGATTCCTGTGGCACGTGGAAAGGGACGCTTGGTCTCCCGCCTCAGCTGGAGAGGCGTCCCAATTGCTCTGCCAAGCCTCGAGGAGAATCCCGAGTTGTCCCTCGCAACTAGGCAGGAGTCCTGACGTCGCTGAAGAAACACGTGGTTGGAAGGGCCATCCCCGTTGTAACTCGAGAATATACCCCAGGTTCCCGCCGCAACTCGAGAAAAACAATGAGACTTCCCCATCGCCGCGAGATGAGGCCCGATTCCCCTGCACTGCGTGCAGAGCAATTCCGTGTTGCACATCACACATGAAAGGAGCCTTGATTTCCTAGATGGCACTCAGAGAAACCCCAAGAACACTGTTTCAAGGCTAGAGGGTTCCTGAGGTCACTGTAGCAACACGAAAGAGCTCCGTGGACCAAGAATCAACTCGAGATGAGAGGTTAGTCCCTGGCTTCGACTCCAGAGGAATACCACCTTACCACAAGCACCTCAAGTTGAGGCTTCTCTCAGCTCTAGGTATGTGAGAGGGACCCTGAATTTGCGGCCTCAAGTGGAATGGACACTGTGATGCCCTGACGCGAAATAAGGCCGGATATTCCAGCAGTGACTTGAATGCAGGCTCGTCTTGCAACTCCCAAGACGAAAGGATGTCTGAATCCCCTGTGGAGACCACAGAGAAAAGCCTAGTTCCCCACCTCATCGCGACCGGAGGCTTCACATCCTTTGAAAACTCCAGAGGTACGCGGAGATCAGTGCCTCCAAAGGAGACGATGCCTGACTCCTCGTGAAACTTGATAGGAGTCCCAGGATTCCTGTGGCACGTGGAAAGGGACCCTTGGTCTCCCGCCTCAGCTGGAGAGGCGTCCCAATTGCCCTGCCAAGCCTCGAGGAGAATCCCGAGTTGTCCCTTTTAACTAGGAAGGAGTCCTGACGTCGCTGAACAAACACGTGGGTGGAATGGCCATCCCCGTCGTAACTCAGAATATACTCCAGGTTCCCGCCGCAACTCGAGAAAAACCATTAGACTTCCCCCTCGCCGCGAGATGAGGCCCGATTCCCCTGCACTGCGTGCAGAGCAATTCCGTGTTGCACATCACACATGAAAGGAGCCTTGATTTCCTTGATGGCACTCCAGAGAAACCCCAAGAACACTGTTTCAAGGCTCGAGGGATCCTGAGGTCACTGTAGCAACACGAAAGAGCTCCGTGGACCAAAAATCCACTCGAGATGAGAGGTTAGTCCCTGGCTTCGACTCCAGAGGAATACCACCTTACCACAAGCACCTCAAGAGGAGGCTTCTCTCAGCTCTAGGTATGTGAGAGGGACCCTGAGTTTGCGGCCTCAAGTGGAATGGACACCGCGATGCCCTGACTCGAAATAAGGCCGGATATCCCTGCAGTGACTTGAATGCAGGCTCGTCTTGCATCTCCCAAGACGAAAGGGTGTCTGAATCCCCTGTGGAGACCACAGAGAAAGACCTAGTTCCCCACCTCATCGCGACCGGAGGCCTCACATCCTTTGAAAACTCCAGAGGTACGCGGAGATCAGTGCCTCCAAAGGAGACGATGCCTGACTCCTCGGGAAACTTGATAGGAGTCCCAGGATTCCTGTGGCACGTGGAAAGGGACCTTTGGTCTACCGCCACAGATGGAGAGGCGTTCCAATTGCCCTGCCCAGCCTCGAGGAGAATCCCGAGTTGTCCCTCGCAACTAGGAAGGAGTCCTGACGTCGTGGAACAAACACGTGGGTGGAAGGGCCATCCCCGTCATAACTCGAGAATATACCCAAGATTCCCACCGCAACTGGAGAAAAACCATGAGACTTCCCCCTCGCCGCAAAATGAGGCCCGATATCCTGCACTGCGTGGAGAGCAATTCCGTGTTGCACATCACACATGAAAGGAGCCTTAATTTCCTTGATGGCACTCCAGAGAAACCCCAAGAACACTGTTTCAAGGCTAGAGGGAACCTGAGGTCACTGTAGCAACACGAAAGAGCTCCGTGGACCAAAAATCAACTCGAGATGAGAGGTTAGTCCCTGGCTTCGACTCCAGAGGAATACCACCTTACCACAAGCACCTCAAGAGGAGGCTTCTCTCAGCTCTAGGTATGTGAGAGGGACCCTGAGTTTGCGGCCTCAAGTGGAATGGACACCGCGATGCCCTGACTCGAAATAAGGCCGGATATCCCTGCAGTGACTTGAATGCAGGCTCGTCTTGCATCTCCCAAGGCGAAAGGATGTCTGAATCCCCTGTGGAGACCACAGAGAAAGACCTAGTTCCCCACCTCATCGCGACCGGAGGCCTCACATCCTTTGAAAACTCCAGAGGTACGCGGAGATCAGTGCCACCAAAGGAGACGATGCCTGACTCCTCGTGAAACTTGATAGGAGTCCCAGGATTCCTGTGGCACGTGGAAAGGGACCCTTGGTCTCCCGCCTCAGCTGGAGAGGCGTCCCAATAGCCCTGCCAAGACTCGAGGAGAATCCCGAGTTGTCCCTCGCAACTAGGCAGGAGTCCTGACGTCGCTGAACAAACACGTGGGTGGAAGGGCCATCCCCGTCATAACTCGAGAATATAGCCGAGGTTCCCGCCGCAACTCGAGAAAAACCATGAGACTTCCCCCTCGCCGCGAGATGAGGCCCGATTCCCCTGCACTGCGTGCAGAGCAATTCCGTGTTGCACATCACACATGAAAGAAGCCTTGATTTCCTTGATGGCATTCCAGATAAACCCCAAGAACACTGTTTCAAGGCTAGAGGGATCCTGAGGTCACTGTAGCAACACGAAAGAGCTCCGTGGCCCAAAAATCATCTCGTGATGAGAGGTTAGTCCCTGGCTTCAACTCCAGAGGAATACCACCTTACCACAAGCACCTCAAGAGGAGGCTTCTCTCAGCTCTATGTATTTGAGAGGGACCCTGAGTTTGCGGCCTCAAATGGAATGGACACCGCGATGCCCTGACTCGAAATAAGGCCGGATATCCCTGCAGTGACTTGAATGCAGGCTCGTCTTGCATCTCCCAAAACGAAAGGGTGTCTGAATCCCATGTGGAGACCACAGAGAAAGACCTAGTTCCCCACCTCATCGCGACAGGAGGCCTACCATCCTTTGAAACATCCAGAGGTACGCGGAGATCAGTGCCTCCAAAGGAGACGATGCCTGACTCCTCGTGAAACTTGATAGGAGTCCCAGGATTCCTGTGGCACGTGGAAGGGGAACTTTGGTCTACCTCCTCAGATGGAGAGGAGTCCAATTGCCCTGCTAAACCTCGAGGAGAATCCCGAGTTGTCCCTCGCAACTAGGCAGGAGTCCTGACGTAGCTGAACAAACACGTGGGTGGAAGGTCCATCCCCGTCGTAACTCAGAATATACTCCAGGTTCCCGCCGCAACTCGAGAAAAACCATGAGACTTCCCCTTCACCGCGAGATGAGGCCCGATTCCCCTGCACTGCGTGCAGAGCAATTCCGTGTGGCACATCACACATGAAAGGAGCCTTGATTTCCTTGATGGCACTGCAGAGAAACCCCAAGAACACTGTTTCAAGGCTAGAGGGATCCTGAGGTCAATGTAGCAACACGAAAGAGCTCCGTGGACCAAAAATCAATTCGAGATGAGAGCTTAGTCCCTGGCTTCAACTCCAGAGGAATACCACCTTAACACAAGCACCTCAAGTGGAGGCTTCTCTCAGCTCTAGGTATGTGAGAGGGACCCTGAGTTTGCGGCCTCAAGTGGAATGGACACCGCGATGCCCTGACTCGAAATAAGGCCGGATATCCCTGCAGTGACTTGAATGCAGGCTCGTCTTGCATCTCCCAAGACGAAAGGTTGTCTGAATCCCCTGTGGAGACCACAGAGAAAGACCTAGTTCCCCACCTCATCGCGACAGGAGGCCTCACATCCTTTGAAAACTCCAGAGGGACGCGGAGATCAGTGCCTCCAAAGGAGACGATGCCTGACTCCTCGTGAAACTTGATCGGAGTCCCAGGATTCCTGTGGCACGTGGAAAGGGACCTTTGGTCTACCTCCTCAAATGGAGAGGCGTCCCAATTGCCCTGCCAAGCCTCGAGGAGAATCCCGAGTTGTCTCTCGCAACTAGGCAGGAGTCCTGACGTCGCTGAACAAACACGTGAGTGGAAGGGCCATCCCCGTCATAACTCGAGAATATACCCCAGGTTCCCACCGCAACTCGAGAAAAACCATGAGTCTTCCCCCTCGCCGTGAGATGAAGCTCGATTCTCCTTCACTGCATGCAGAGCAATTCCGTGTTGCACATCACACATGAAAGGAGCCTTGATTTCCTTGATGGCACTCCAGAGAAACCCCAAGAACACTGCTTCAAGGCTAGAGGGATCCTGAGGTCACTGTAGCAACACGAAAGAGCTCCGTGGACCAAAAATCAACTCGAGATGAGAGGTTAGTCCCTGGCTTCGACTCCTGAGGAATACCACCTTACCACAAGCACCTCAAGAGGAGGCTTCTCTCAGCTCTAGGTATGTGAGAGGGACCCTGAGTTTGCGGCCTCAAGTGGAATGGACACCGCGATGCCCTGACTCGAAATAAGGCCGGATATCCCTGCAGTGAGTTGAATGCAGGCTCGTCTTGCATGTCCCAAGATGAAAGGATGTCTGAATCCCCTGTGGAGACCACAGAGAAAGACCTAGTTCCCCACCTCATGGCGACCGGAGGCCTCACATCCTTTGAAAACTCCAGAGGTACGCGGAGATCAGTGCCTCCAAAGGAGACGATGCCTGACTCCTCGTGAAACTTGATAGGAGTCCCAGGATTCCTGTGGCACGTGGAAAGGGACCCTTGGTCTCCAGCCTCAGCTGGAGAGGCGTCCCAATTGCCCTGCCAAGCCTCGAGGAGAATCCCGAGTTGTCCCTTTTAACTAGGCAGGAGTCCTGACGTCGCTGAACAAACACGTGGTTGGAATGGCCATCCCCGTCGTAACTCGAGAATATACCCCAGGTTCCCGTCGCAACTCGAGAAAAACCATGAGACTTCCCCCTCACCGCGAGATGAGGCCCGATTCCCCTGCACTGCGTGCAGAGCAATTCCGTGTTGAACATCACACATGAAAGAAGCCTTGATTTCCTTGATGGCATTCCAGATAAACCCCAAGAACACTGTTTCAAGGCTAGAGGGATCCTGAGGTCACTGTAGCAACACGAAAGAGCTCCGTGGCCCAAAAATCATCTCGTGATGAGAGGTTAGTCCCTGGCTTCAACTCCAGAGGAATACCACCTTACCACAAGCACCTCAAGAGGAGGCTCCTCTCAGCTCTATGTATTTGAGAGGGACCCTGAGTTTGCGGCCTCAAATGGAATGGACACCGCGATGCCCTGACTCGAAATAAGGCCGGATATCCCTGCAGTGACTTGAATGCAGGCTCGTCTTGCATCTCCCAAAACGAAAGGTTGTCTGAATCCCATGTGGAGACCACAGAGAAAGACCTAGTTCCCCACCTCATCGCGAGAGGAGGCCTACCATCCTTTGAAACATCCAGAGGTACGCGGAGATCAGTGCCTCCAAAGGAGACGATGCCTGACTCCTCGTGAAACTTGATAGGAGTCCCAGGATTCCTGTGGCACGTGGAAGGGGAACTTTGGTCTACCTCCTCAGATGGAGAGGAGTCCAATTGCCCTGCTAAACCTCGAGGAGAATCCCGAGTTGTCCCTCGCAACTAGGCAGGAGTCCTGACGTAGCTGAACAAACACGTGGGTGGAATGGCCATCCCCGTCGTAACTCAGAATATACTCCAGGTTCCCGCCGCAACTCGAGAAAAACCATGAGACTTCCCCTTCACCGCGAGATGAGGCCCGATTCCCCTGCACTGCGTGCAGAGCAATTCCGTGTGGCACATCACACATGAAAGGAGCCTTGATTTCCTTGATGGCACTGCAGAGAAACCCCAAGAACACTGTTTCAAGGCTAGAGGGATCCTGAGGTCAATGTAGCAACACGAAAGAGCTCCGTGGCCCAAAAATCAACTCGAGATGAGAGGTTAGTCCCTGGCTTCAACTCCAGAGGAATACCACCTTACCACAAGCACCTCAAGAGGAGGCTTCTCTCAGCTCTATGTATGTGAGAGGGACCCTGAGTTTGCGGCCTCAAGTGGAATGGACACCGCGATGCCCTGACTGGAAATAAGGCCGGATATCACTGCAGTGACTTGAATGCAGGCTCGTCTTGCATCTCCCAATACGAAAGGGTGTCTGAATCCCCTGTGGAGACCACAGAGAAAGACCTAGTTCCCCACCTCATCGCGACCGGAGGCCTCACATCCTTTGAAAACTCCAGAGGTACGCGGAGATCAGTGCCTCCAAAGGAGACGATGCCTGACTCCTCGGGAAACTTGATAGGAGTCCGAGGATTCCTGTGGCACGTGGAAAGGGCCCTTTGGTCTACCGCCACAGATGGAGAGGCGTTCCAATTGCCCTGCCCAGCCTCGAGGAGAATCCCGAGTTGTTCCTCGCAACTAGGCAGGAGTCCTGACGTCGCGGAACAAACACGTGGGTGGAAGGGCCATCCCCGTCATAACTCGAGAATATACCCAAGATTCCCACCGCAACTGGAGAAAAACCATGAGACTTCCCCCTCGCCGCAAAATGAGGCCCGATATCCTGCACTGCGTGCAGAGCAATTCCGTGTTGCACATCACACATGAAAGGAGCCTTGATTTCCTTGATGGCACTCCAGAGAAACCCCAAGAACACTGTTTCAAGGCTAGAGGGAACCTGAGGTCACTGTAGCAACACGAAAGAGCTCCGTGGACCAAAAATCAACTCGAGATGAGAGGTTAGTCCCTGGCTTCGACTCCAGAGGAATACCACCTTACCACAAGCACCTCAAGAGGAGGCTTCTCTCAGCTCTAGGTATGTGAGAGGGACCCTGAGTTTGCGGCCTCAAGTGGAATGGACACCGCGATGCCCTGACTCGAAATAAGGCCGGATATCCCTGCAGTGACTTGAATGCAGGCTCATCTTGCATCTCCCAAGACGAAAGGATGTCTGAATCCCCTGTGGAGACCACAGAGAAAGACCTAGTTCCCCACCTCATCGCGACCGGAGGCCTCACATCCTTTGAAAACGCCAGAGGTACGCGGAGATCAGTGCCTCCAAAGGAGAGGATGCCTGACTCCTTGTGAAACTTGATAAGAGTCCCAGGATTCCTGTGGCACGTGGAAAGGGACGCTTGGTCTCCCGCCTCAGCTGGAGAGGCGTCCCAATTGCTCTGCCAAGCCTCGAGGAGAATCCTGAGTTGTCCCTCGCAACTAGGCAGGAGTCCTGACGTCGCTGAAGAAACACGTGGTTGGAAGGGCCATCCCCGTTGTAACTCGAGAATATAACCCAGGTTCCCGCCGCAACTCGAGAAAAACAATGAGACTTCCCCATCGCCGCGAGATGAGGCCTGATTCCCCTGCACTGCGTGCAGAGCAATTCCGTGTTGCACATCACACATGAAAGGAGCCTTGATTTCCTAGATGGCACTCAGAGAAACCCCAAGAACACTGTTTCAAGGCTAGAGGGTTCCTGAGGTCACTGTAGCAACACGAAAGAGCTCCGTGGACCAAGAATCAACTCGAGATGAGAGGTTATTCCCTGGCTTCGACTCCAGAGGAATACCACCTTACCACAAGCACCTCAAGTTGAGGCTTCTCTCAGCTCTAGGTATGTGAGAGGGACCCTGAATTTGCGGCCTCAAGTGGAATGGACACTGTGATGCCCTGACGCGAAATAAGGCCGGATATTCCAGCAGTGACTTGAATGCAGGCTCGTCTTGCAACTCCCAAGACGAAAGGATGTCTGAATCCCCTGTGGAGACCACAGAGAAAAGCCTAGTTCCCCACCTCATCGCGACCGGAGGCTTCACATCCTTTGAAAACTCCAGAGGTACGCGGAGATCAGTGCCTCCAAAGGAGACGATGCCTGACTCCTCGTGAAACTTGATAGGAGTCCCAGGATTCCTGTGGCACGTGGAAAGGGACCCTTGGTCTCCCGCCTCAGCTGGAGAGGCGTCCCAATTGCCCTGCCAAGCCTCGAGGAGAATCCCGAGTTGTCCCTCGCAACTAGGCAGGAGTCCTGACGTCGCTGAACAAACACGTGGCTGGAAGGGCCATCCCCGTCATAACTCGAGAATATAGCCGAGGTTCCCGTCGCAACTCGAGAAAAACCATGAGACTTCCCCCTCGCCGCGAGATGAGGCCCGATTCCCCTGCACTGCGTGCAGAGCAATTCCGTGTTGCACCTGACACATGAAAGAAGCCTTGATTTCCTTGATGGCACTCCAGAAAAACCCCAAGAACACTGTTTCAAGGCTAGAGGGATCCTGAGGTCACTGCAGCAACAGGAAAGAGCTCCATGGACCAAAAATCAACTAGAGATGAGAGGTTAGTCCCTGGCTTCGACTCCAGAGGAATACCACCTTACCACAAGCACCTCAAGAGGAGGCTTCTCTCAGCTCTATGTATGTGAGAGGGACCCTGAGTTTGCCGCCTTAAGTGGAATGGACACCGCGATGCCCTGACTCGAAATAAGGCCGGATATCCCTGCAGTGACTTGAATGCAGGCTAGTCTTGCATCTCCCAAGACGAAAGGGTGTCTGAATCCCCTGTGGAGACCACAGAGAAAGACCTAGTTCCCCACCTCATCGCGACCGGAGGCCTCACATCCTTTGAAAACTCCAGAGGGACACGGAGATCAGTGCCTCCAAAGGAGACGATGCCTGACTCCTCGTGAAACTTGATTGGAGTCCCAGGATTCCTGTGGCACGTGGAAAGGGACCCTTGGTCTCCCGCCTCAGCTGGAGAGGCGTCCCAATTGCCCTGCCAAGCCTCGAGGAGAATCCCGAGTTGTCCCTTTTAACTAGGAAGGAGTCCTGACGTCGCTGAACAAACACGTGGGTGGAATGGCCATCCCCGTCGTAACTCAGAATATACTCCAGGTTCCCGCCGCAACTCGAGAAAAACCATTAGACTTCCCCCTCGCCGCGAGATGAGGCCCGATTCCCCTGCACTGCGTGCAGAGCAATTCCGTGTTGCACATCACACATGAAAGGAGCCTTGATTTCCTTGATGGCACTCCAGAGAAACCCCAAGAACACTGTTTCAAGGCTAGAGGGATCCTGAGGTCACTGTAGCAACACGAAAGAGCTCCGTGGACCAAAAATCCACTCGAGATGAGAGGTTAGTCCCTGGCTTCAACTCCAGAGGAATACCACCTTACCACAAGCACCTCAAGAGGAGGCTTCTCTCAGCTCTAGGTATGTGAGAGGGACCCTGAGTTTGCGGCCTCAAGTGGAATGGACACCGCGATGCCCTGACTCGAAATAAGGCCGGATATCCCTGCAGTGACTTGAATGCAGGCTCGTCTTGCATCTCCCAAGACGAAAGGGTGTCTGAATCCCCTGTGGAGACCACAGAGAAAGACCTAGTTCCCCACCTCATCGCGACCGGAGGCCTCACATCCTTTGAAAACTCCAGAGGTACGCGGAGATCAGTGCCTCCAAAGGAGACGATGCCTGACTCCTCGGGAAACTTGATAGGAGTCCCAGGATTCCTGTGGCACGTGGAAAGGGACCTTTGGTCTACCGCCACAGATGGAGAGGCGTTCCAATTGCCCTGCCCAGCCTCGAGGAGAATCCCGAGTTGTCCCTCGCAACTAGGAAGGAGTCCTGACGTCGTGGAACAAACACGTGGGTGGAAGGGCCATCCCCGTCATAACTCGAGAATATACCCAAGATTCCCACCGCAACTGGAGAAAAACCATGAGACTTCCCCCTCGCCGCAAAATGAGGCCCGATATCCTGCACTGCGTGGAGAGCAATTCCGTGTTGCACATCACACATGAAAGGAGCCTTAATTTCCTTGATGGCACTCCAGAGAAACCCCAAGAACACTGTTTCAAGGCTAGAGGGAACCTGAGGTCACTGTAGCAACACGAAAGAGCTCCGTGGACCAAAAATCAACTCGAGATGAGAGGTTAGTCCCTGGCTTCGACTCCAGAGGAATACCACCTTACCACAAGCACCTCAAGAGGAGGCTTCTCTCAGCTCTAGGTATGTGAGAGGGACCCTGAGTTTGCGGCCTCAAGTGGAATGGACACCGCGATGCCCTGACTCGAAATAAGGCCGGATATCCCTGCAGTGACTTGAATGCAGGCTCGTCTTGCATCTCCCAAGGCGAAAGGATGTCTGAATCCCCTGTGGAGACCACAGAGAAAGACCTAGTTCCCCACCTCATCGCGACCGGAGGCCTCACATCCTTTGAAAACTCCAGAGGTACGCGGAGATCAGTGCCGCCAAAGGAGACGATGCCTGACTCCTCGTGAAACTTGATAGGAGTCCCAGGATTCCTGTGGCACGTGGAAAGGGACCCTTGGTCTCCCGCCACAGATGGAGAGGCGTCCCAATTGCCCTGCAAAGCCTCGAGGAGAATCCCGAGTTGTCCCTCGCAACTAGGCAGGATTCCTGACGTCGCTGAACAAACACGTGGGTGGAAGGGCCATCCCCAACGTAACTCGATAATATAGCCCAGGTTCCCGCCGCAACTCGAGAAAAACCATGAGACTTCCCCCTCGCCGCGAGATGAGGCTCGATTCTCCTGCACTGCATGCAGAGCAATTCCGTGTTGCACATCACACATGAAAGGAGCCTTGATTTTCTTGATGGCACTCCAGAGAAACCCCAAGAACACTGTTTCAAGGCTAGAGGGATCCTGAGGTCACTGTAGCAACAGGAAAGTGCTCCGTGGACCAAAAATCAACTCGAGATGAGAGGTTAGTCCCTGGCTTCGACTCCAGAGGAATACCACGTTATCACAAGCACCTCAAGAGGAGGCTTCTCTCAGCTCTAGGTATGTGAGAAGGACCCTGAGTTTGCAGCCTCAAGTGGAATGGACACCACGCTGCCCTGACTCGAAATAAGGCCGGATATCCCTGCAGTGACTTGAATGCAGGCTCGTCTTGCATCTCCCAAGACGAAAGGATGTCTGAATCCCCTGTGGAGACCACAGAGAAAGACCTAGTTCCCCACCTCATCGCGACCGGAGGCCTCACATCCTTTGAAAACTCCAGAGGTACGCGGAGATCAGTGCCTCCAAAGGAGCCAATGCCTGATTCCTCGTGAAATTGATAGGAGTCCCAGGATTCCTGTGGCACGTGGAAAGGGACCCTTGGTCTCCCGCCTCAGCTGGAGAGGCGTCCCAATTGCCCTGCCAAGCCTCGAGGAGAATCCCGAGTTGTCCCTCGCAACTAGGCAGGAGTCCTGACGTCGCTGAACAAACACGTGTGTGGAAGTGCCATCCCCGTCGTAACTCGAGAATGTACCCCAGGTTCCCGCCGCAACTCGAGAAAAACCATGAGATTTCCCCCTAGCCCCGAGATGAGGCCCGATTCCCCTGCACTGCGTGCAGAGCAATTCCGTGTTGCACATCACACATGAAAGTAGACTTGATTTCCTTGATGGCACTCCAGAGAAACCCCAAGAACACTGTTTCACGGCTAGAGGGATCCTCAGGTCACTGTAGCCAAACGAAAGAGCTCCGTGGACCAAAAATCAACTCGAGATGAGAGGTTATTGCCTGGCTTCGACTCAAGAGGAATACCACCTTACCACAAGCACCTCAAGAGGAGGCTTCTCTCAGCTCTAGGTATGTGAGAGGGACCCTGAGTTTGCGGCCTCAAGTGGAATGGACACCGCGATGCCCTGACGCGAAATAAGGCCGGATGTCCCTGCAGTGACTTGAATGCAGGCTCGTCTTGCATCTCCCAAGAAGAAAGAATGTATGAATCCCCTGTGGAGACCACAGAGAAAGACCTAGTTCCCCACCTCATCGCGACCGGAGGCCTCACATCTTTGAAAACTCCAGAGGTACGCGGAGATCAGTGCCTCCAAAGGGGACGATGCCTGACTCCTCGTGAAACTTGATAGAAGTCCCAGGATTCCTGTGGCATGTGGAAAGGGACCCTTGGCCTCCCTCCTCAGCTGGAGAGGCATTCCAATTGCCCTGCCAAGCCTCGAGGAGAATCCCGAGTTGTCCCTCGCAACTAGGCAGGAGTCCTGACGTCGCTGAACAAACACGTGTGTGGAAGGGCCATCCCCGTCGTAACTCGAGAATATACCCCAGGTTCCCGCCGCAACTTGAGAAAACCATGAGACTTCCCCCTCGCCGCGAGATGAGGCCCCATTCCCCTGCACTGAATGCAGGGCAATTCCGTGTTGCACATCAAACATGGAAGGAGCCTTGATTTCCTTGATGGCACTCCAGAGAAACCCCAAGAACACTGTTTCAAGGCTAGAGGGATCCTGAGGTCACTGTAGCAACACGAAAGAGCTCCGTGGACCAAAAATCAACTCGAGATGAGAGGTTAGTCCCTGGCTTCGACTCCAGAGGAATACCACCTTACCACAAGCACCTCAGGAGGAGGCTTCTCTCAGCTCTAGGTATGTGAGAGGCACCCTGATTTTGCGGCCTCAAGTGGAATGGACACTGCGATGCCCTGACGCGAAATAAGGCCGGATATGCCTGTAGTGACTTGAGGGCAGTCTCGTCTTGCATCTCCCAAGATGAAAGGATGTCTGAATCCCCTGTGGAGACCACAGAGAAATACCTAGTTTCCCACCTCATCGTGACCGGAGGCCTCACATCCTTTGAAAACTCGAGAGGTACGCGGAGATCAGTGCCTCCAAAGGAGACGATGCCTGACTCCTCCTGAAACTTGATACGAGTCCCAGGATTCCTGTGGCACGTGGAAAGGGACCCTTGGTCTCCCGCCTCAGCTGGAGAGGCGTCCCAATTGCCCTGCCAAGCCTCGAGGAGAATCCCGAGTTGTCCCTCGCAAGTAGGCAGGTGTTCTGACGTGGCTGAACAAACACGTGGGTGGAAGGGCCATCCCCGTCCTAACTCGAGAATATACCCCAGGTTCCCGCCACAACTCGAGAAAAACCATGAGACTTCCCCCTCGCCGCGAGATGAGGCCCGATTCCCCTGCACTGCGTGCAGAGCAATTCCGTGTTGCACATCACACATGAAAGGAGCC
Organism: Cervus elaphus; assembly: GCF_910594005.1. Lineage (NCBI taxonomy): Eukaryota > Metazoa > Chordata > Mammalia > Artiodactyla > Cervidae > Cervus > Cervus elaphus. Next base: position 2,232,135 of record NC_057838.1, read on the forward strand.
TTGATTTCCTTGATGGCACTCCAGAGAAACCCCAAGAACACTGTCTCAAGGCTAGAGGGATCCTGAGGTCACTGTAGCCACACGAAAGAGCTCCGTGGACCAAAAGTCAACTCGAGATGAGAGGTTAGTCCCTGGCTTCGACTCCAGAGGAATACCACCTTACCACAAGCACCTCAAGAGGAGGCTTCTCTCTACTCTAGGTATGTGAGAGGGACCCTGAGTTTGCAGCCTCAAGTCAAATGGACACTGCGATGCCCTGACTCGAAATAAGGCCGGATATCCCTGCAGTGACTTGAATGCAGGCTCGTCTTGCATCGCCCAAGACGAAAGGATGTCTGAATCCCCTGTGGAGACCACAGAGAAAGACCTAGTTCCCCACCTCATCGCGACCGGAGGCCTCACATCCTTTGAAAACTCCAGAGGTACGCGGAGATCAGTGCCTCCAAAGGGGACGATGCCTGACTCCTCGTGAAACTTGATAGGAGTCCCAGGATTCCTGTGGCATGTGGAAAGGGACCCTTGGTCTCCCACCTCAGCTGGAGAGGCATTCCAATTGCCCTCCCAAGCCTCGAGGAGAATCCCGAGTTGTCCCTCGCAACTAGGCAGGAGTCCTGACGTCGCTGAACAAACACGTGGGTGGAAGGGCCATCCCCGTCGTAACTCGAGAATATACCCCAGGTTCCCGCCGCAACTCGAAAAAAACCATGAGACTTCCCCCTCGCCGCGAGATGAGGCCCGATTCCCCTGCACTGCGTGAAGAGCAATTCCGTGTTGCACATCACACATGAAAGGAGCCTTGATTTCCTTGATGGCACTCCAGAGAAACCCCAAGAACACTGTTTCAAGGCTAGAGGGATCCTAAGGTCACTGTAGCCACACGAAAGAGCTCCGTGGACCAAAAATCAACTCGAGATGAGAGGTTAGTCCCTGGCTTCGACTCCAGAGGAATACCACCTTACCACAAGCACCTCAAGAGGAGGCTTCTCTCAGCTTTAGGTATGTGAGAGGGACCCTGAGTTTGCGGCCTCAAGTGGAATGCACACCGCGATGCCCTGGCTCGAATTAAGGCCGGATATCCCTGCAGTGACTTGAATGCAGGCTCCTCTTGCATCGCCCAAGATGAAAGGATGTCTGAATCCCCTGTGGAGACCACAGAGAAAGACCTAGTTCCCCACCTCATCGCGACCGGAGGCCTCACATCCTTTGAAAACTCCAGAGGTACGCGGAGATCAGTGCCTCCAAAGGAGCCAATGCCTGACTCCTCGTCAAACTTGATAGGAGTCCCAGGATTCCTGTGGCACGTGGAAAGGGACCCTTGGTCTTCCGCCTCAGCTGGAGAGGCGTCCCAATTGCCCTGCCAAGCCTCGAGGAGAATCCCGAGTTGTCGCTCGCAAATAGGCAGGAGTCCTGACGTCGCTGAACAAACACGTGGGTGGAAGGGCCATCCCCGTCGTAACTCGACAATATAGCCCAGGTTCCCGCCGCAATTCGAGAAAAACCATGAGACTTCCCCCTCGCCGCGAGATGAGGCCCGATTCCCCTGCACTGCGTGCAGAGCAATTCCGTGTTGCACATCACACATGAAAAGAGCCTTGATTTCCATAGTGGCACTCCAGAGAAACCCCAAGACCACTGTTTCAAGGCTAGAGGGATCCTGAGGTCACTGTAGCAACATGAAAGAGCTCCGTGGACCAAAAATCAACTCGAGATGAGAGGTTAGTCCCTGGCTTCGACTCCAGAGGAATACCACCTTACCACAAGCACCTCAAGAGGAGGCTTCTCTCAGCTCTAGGTATGTGAGAGGGACCCTGAGTTAGCGGCCTCAAGTGGAATGGACACCACTGTGCCCTGACTCGAAAAAAGGCCGGATATTCCTGCAGTGACTATAATGCAGGTTCGTCTTGCATCTCCCAAGACGAAAGGATGTCTGAATCCCCTGTGGAGACCACAGAGAAAGACCTATTTCCCCACCTCATCGCGACTGGAGGCCTCACATCCTTTGAAAACTCCAGAGGTACGCGGAGATCAGTGCCTCCAAAGAAGACGATGCCTGACTCCTCGTGAAACTTGATAGGAGTTCCAGGATTCCTGTGGCACGTGGAAAGGGACCCTTGGTCTCCCGCCTCAGCTGGAGAGGCGTCCCAATGGCCCTGCCAAGCCTCGAGGAGAATCCCGAGTTGTCCCTCGCAACTAGGCAGGAGTCCTGACGTGGCTGAACAAACACGTGGGTGGAAGGGCCATCCCCGTCGTAACTCGAAAATACACCCCAGGTTCCCGCCGCAACTCGAGAAAAACCATGAGACTTCCCCCTCGCTGAGAGATGAGGCCCGATTCCCCTACACTGCAGGCAGAGAAATTCCGTGTTGCACATCACACGTGAAAGGAACCTTGATTTCCTTCATGGCACTCCAGAGAAACCCCAAGTACACTGTTTCCAGGCTAGAGGGATCCTGAGGTCACTGTAGCCACACGAAAGAGCTCTGTGGACCAAAAATCAACTCGAGATGAGAGGTTAGTCCCTGGCTTCGACTCCAGAGGAATACCACCTTACCACAAGCACCTCAAGAGGAGGCTTCTCTCAGCTCTAGGTATGTGAGAGGGACCCTGAGTTTGCGGCCTCAAGTGGAATGGACACCGCGATGCCCTGACACGAAATAAGGCCGGATATCCCTGCAGTGACTTGAATCCAGGCTCGTCTTGCATCTCCCAAGACGAAAGGATGTCTGAATGCCCTGTGGAGACCACAGAGAAAGACCTAGTTCCCCACCTCATCGCGACAGGAGGCCTCACATCCTTTGATAACTCCAGAGGTACGCTGAGATCAGTGCTTCCAAAGAGACGATGCCTGACTCCTCGTGAAACTTGATAGGAGTCCCAGGATTCCTGTGGCACGTGGAAAAGGACCCTTGGTCTCCCGCCTCAGCTGGAGAGGCGTCCCAATTTCCCTGCCAAGACTCGAGAAGAATCCCGAGTTGTCCCTCGCAACTAGGCAGGAGTCCTGACGTCGCTGAACAAACACGTGGGTGGAAGGGCCATCCCCGTCGTAACTCGATAATATACCCCAGGTTCCCGCCGCAACTCGAGAACAACCATGAGACTTCCCCCTCGCCGCGAGATGAGGCCTGAGCCCCTACACTGCGTGCAGAGCAATTCCGTGTGGCACATCACACATGAAAGGAGCCTTGATTTCCTTAATGGCACTCCAGAGAAACCCCAAGAACACTGTTTCAAGGCTAGAGGGATCCTGAGGTCACTGTAGCAACACGAAAAAGCTCCGTGGACCAAAAAGCAACTCGAGATGAGGGATTAGTCCCTGGCTTCGACTCCAGAGGAATACCACCTTACCACAAGCACCTCAAGAGGAGGCTTGTCTCAGCTCTAGGTATGTGAGAGGGACCCTGAGTTAGCGCCCTCAAGTGGAATGGACACCGCGATGCCCTTACTCGAAATAAGGCCGGATATCCCTGCAGTGACTTGAATGCAGGCTCGTCTTGCATCTCCCATGACGAAAGGATGTCTGAATCCCCTGTGGAGACCACAGAGAAAGACCTAGTTCCCCACCTCATCGCGACCGGAGGCCTCACATCCTTTGAAAACTCCAGAGGTACGCGGAGATTAGTGCCTCCAAAGGAGACAAAGCCTGACTCCTCGTGAAACTTGATAGGAGTCCCAGGATTCCTGTGGCACGTGGAAAGGGACCCTTGGTCTCCCGCCTCAGCTGGAGACGCGTCCCAATTGCCCTGCCAAGCCTCGAGGAGAATCCCGAGTTGTCCCTCGCAACTAGGCAGGAGTCCCGACGTGGTTGAACAAACACGTGTGTGGCAGGGCCATGCCCGTCTTAACTCGAGAATACACCCTAGGTTCCCACCGCAACTCGAGAAAAACCATGAGACTTCCCCCTCGCTGAGAGATGAGGCCCGATTCCCCTACACTGCAGGCAGAGAAATTCCGTGTTGCACATCACACATGAAAGGAACCTTGATTTCCTTCATTGCACTCCAGAGAAACCCCAAGAACACTGTTTCCAGGCTAGAGGGATCCTGAGGTCACTGTAGCAACACGAAAGAGCTCCGTGGACCAAAAATCAACTCGAGATGAGAGGTTAGTCCCTGGCTTCGACTCCAGAGGAATACCACCTTAACACAAGCACCTCAAGAGGAGGCTTCTCTCAGCTCTAGGTATGTTAGAGGGACCCTGAGTTTACGGCCTCAAGTGGAATGGACACCGCGATGCCCTGACTCGAAATAAGGCCGGATATCCCTGCAGTGACTTGAATGCAGGCTCGTCTTGCATCTCCCAAGACGAAAGGATGTCTGAATCCCCTGTGGAGACCACAGAGAAAGAACTAATTCACCACCTCATCGCGACAGGAGGCCTCACATCCTTTGAAAACTCCAGAGGTACGCGGAGATCAGTGCCTCCAAAGGAGACGATGCCTGACTCCTCGTGAAATTGATAGGAGTCCCAGGATTCATGTGGCACGTGGAAAGGGACCCTTGGTCTCCCGCCTCAGCTGGAGAAGCGTCCCAATTGCCCTGCCAAGCCTCGAGGAGAATCCGGAGTTGTCCCTCGCAACTAGGCAGGAGTCCTGCCGTTGCTCAACAAACACGTGGGTGGAATGGCCATCCCCGTTGTAACTCGAGAATATACCCCAGGTTCCCGCCGCAACTCGAGAAAAACCATGAGACTTCCCCCTCGCCGCGAGATGAGGCCCGATCCCCTACACTGCGTGCAGAGCAATTCCGTGTTGCACATCACACATGAAAGGAGCCTTGATTTCCTTGATGGCACTCCAGAGAAACCCCAAGAACACTGTTTCAAGGCTAGAGGGATCCTGAGGTCACTGTAGCAACACGAAAGAGCTCCGTGGACCAAAAATCAACTCGAGATGAGAGGTTATTGCCTGGCTTCGACGCCAGAGGAATACCACCTTACCACAAGCACCTCAAGAGGAGGCTTCTCTCAGCTCTAGGTATGTGAGAGGGACCCTGAGTTAGCGGCCTCAAGTGGAATGGACACCGCTGTGACCTGCCTCGAAAAAAGGCCGGATATTCCTGCAGTGACTATAATGCAGGTTCGTCTTGCATCTCCCAAGACGAAAGGATGTCTGAATCCCCTGTGGAGACCAAAGAGAAAGACCTATTTCCCCACCTCATCGCGACTGGAGGCCTCACATCCTTTGAAAACTCCAGAGGTACGCGGAGATCAGTGCCTCCAAAGAAGACGATGCCTGACTCTTCGTGAAACTTGATAGGATTCCCAGGATTCCTGTGGCACGTGGAAAGGGACCCTTGGTCTCCAGCCTCAGCTGGAGAGGCGTCCCAATTGCCCTGCCAAGCCTCGAGGAGAATCCCGAGTTGTCCCTCGCAACTAGGCAGGAGTCCTGACGTGGCTGAACAAACACGTGGGTGGAAGGGCCATCCGCGTCGTAACTCGAGAATATACCCCAGGTACCCACCGCAAGTCGAGAAAAACCATGAGACTTCCCCCTCGCAGAGAGATGAGGCCCGATTCCCCTACACTGCAGGCAGAGAAATTCCGTGTTGCACATCACACGTGAAAGTAACCTTGATTTCCTTCATGGCACTCCAGAGAAACCCCAAAAACACTGTTTCCAGGCTAGAGGGATCCTGAGGTCACTGTAGCAACATGAAAGAGCTCCGTGGACCAAACATCAACTCGAGATGAGGGGTTAGTCCCTGGCTTCGACTCCAGAGGAATACCACCTTACCACAAGCACCTCAAGAGGAGGCTTCTCTCAGCTCTAGGTATGTGAGAGGGACCCTGAGTTTGCAGCCTCAAGTGGAATGGACACCACGATGCCCTGACTCGAAATAAGGCCGGATATCCCTGCAGTGACTTGAATGCAGGCTCGTCTTGCATCGCCCAAGACGAAAGGATGTCTGAATCCCCTGTGGAGACCACAGAGAAAGACCTAGTTCCCCACCTCATCGCGACCGGAGGCCTCACATCCTTTGAAAACGCCAGAGGTACGCGGAGATCAGTGCCTCCAAAGGAGCCAATGCCTGACTCCTCGTCAAACTTGATAGGAGTCCCAGGATTCCTGTGGCACGTGGAAAGGGACCCTTGGTCTCCCGCCTCAGCTGGAGAGGCGTCCCAATTGCCCTGCCAAGCCTCGAGGAGAATCCCGAGTTGTCCCTCGCAACTAGGCAGGAGTCCTGACGTCGCTGAACAAACACGTGGGTGGAAGGGCCATCCCCGTCGTAACTCGAGAATATACCCCAGGTTCCCGCCGCAAACTCGAGAAAAACCATGAGACTTCCCCCTCGCCGCGAGATGAGGCCCGAGCCCCTACACTGCGTGCAGAGCAATTCCGTGTGGCACATCACACATGAAAGGAGCCTTGATTTCCTTGATGGCACTCCAGAGAAACCCCAAGAACACTGTTTCAATGCTAGAGGGATCCTGAGGTCACTGTAGCAACACGAAAGAGCTCCGTGGACCAAAAAGCAACTCGAGATGAGGGGTTAGTCCCTGGTTTCGACTGCAGAGGAATACCACCTTACCACAAGCACCTCAAGAGGAGGCTTCTCTCAGCTCTAGGTATGTGAGAGGGACCCTGAGTTTGCGGCCTCAAGTGGAATGGACACCGCGATGCCCTGACTCGAAATAAGGCCGGGTATCCCTGCAGTGACTTGAATGCAGGCTCGTCTTGCATCTCCCAAGACGAAAGGATGTCTGAATCCCCTGTGGAGACCACAGAGAAAGACCTAGTTCCCCACCTCATCGCGACCGGAGGCCTCACATCCTTTGAAAACTCCAGAGGTACGCGGAGATCAGTGCCTCCAAAAGAGACGATGCCTGACTCCTCGTGAAACTTGATAGGAGTCCCAGGATTCCTGTGGCACGTGGAAAGGGACACTTCGTCTCCCGCCTCAGCTGGAGAGGCGTCCCAATTGCCCTGCCAAGCCTCGAGGAGAATCCCGAGTTGTCCGTCGCAATTAGGCAGGAGTCCTGACATCGCTGAACAAACACGTGTGTGGAAGTGCCATCCCCGTCGTAACTCGAGAATGTACCCCAGGTTCCCGCCGCAACTCGAGAAAAACCATGAGATTTCCCCCTAGCCCCGAGATGAGGCCCGATTCCCCTGCACTGCGTGCAGAGCAATTCCGTGTTGCACATCACACATGAAAGTAGACTTGATTTCCTTGATGGCACTCCAGAGAAACCCCAAGAACACTGTTTCACGGCTAGAGGGATCCTCAGGTCACTGTAGCCAAACGAAAGAGCTCCGTGGACCAAAAATCAACTCGAGATGAGAGGTTATTGCCTGGCTTCGACTCAAGAGGAATACCACCTTACCACAAGCACCTCAAGAGGATGCTTCTCTCAGCTCTAGGTATGTGAGAGGGACCCTGAGTTTGCGGCCTCAAGTGGAATGGACACCGCGATACCCTGACGCGAAATAAGGCCGGATGTCCCTGCAGTGACTTGAATGCAGGCTCGTCTTGCATCTCCCAAGAAGAAAGAATGTATGAATCCCCTGTGGAGACCACAGAGAAAGACCTAGTTCCCCAACTCATCGCGACCGGAGGCCTCACATCTTTGAAAACTCCAGAGGTACGCGGAGATCAGTGCCTCCAAAGGGGACGATGCCTGACTCCTCGTGAAACTTGATAGGAGTCCCAGGATTCCTGTGGCATGTGGAAAGGGACCCTTGGTCTCCCGCCTCAGCTGGAGAGGCATTCCAATTGCCCTGCCAAGCCTCGAGGAGAATCCTGAGTTGTCCCTCGCAACTAGGCAGGAGTCCTGACGTCGCTGAACAAACACGTGGGTGGAAGGGCCATCCCCGTCGTAACTCGAGAATATACCCCAGGTTCCCGCCGCAACTTGAGAAAACCATGAGACTTCCCCCTCGCCGCGAGATGAGGCCCCATTCCCCTGCACTGAATGCAGGGCAATTCCGTGTTGCACATCAAACATGGAAGGAGCCTTGATTTCCTTGATGGCACTCCAGAGAAACCCCAAGAACACTGTTTCAAGGCTAGAGGGATCCTGAGGTCACTGTAGCAACACGAAAGAGCTCCGTGGACCAAAAATCAACTCGAGATGAGAGGTTAGTCCCTGGCTTCGACTCCAGAGGAATACCACTTTACCACAAGCACCTCAGGAGGAGGCTTCTCTCAGCTTTAGGTATGTGAGAGGCACCCTGATTTTGCGGCCTCAAGTGGAATGGACACTGCGATGCCCTGACGCGAAATAAGGCCGGATATGCCTGTAGTGACTTGAGGGCAGTCTCGTCTTGCATCTCCCAAGATGAAAGGATGTCTGAATCCCCTGTGGAGACCACAGAGAAATACCTAGTTTCCCACCTCATCGTGAGCGGAGGCCTCACATCCTTTGAAAACTCGAGAGGTACACGGAGATCAGTGCCTCCAAAGGAGACGATACCTGACTCCTCCTGAAACTTGATACGAGTCCCAGGATTCCTGTGGCACGTGGAAAGGGACCCTTGGTCTCCCGCCTCAGCTGGAGAGGCGTCCCAATTGCCCTGCCAAGCCTCGAGGAGAATCCCGAGTTGTCCCTCGCAAGTAGGCAGGTGTTCTGACGTCGCTGAACAAACACGTGGGTGGAAGGGCCATCCCCGTCCTAACTCGAGAATATACCCCAGGTTCCCGCCGCAACTCGAGAAAAACCATGAGACTTCCCCCTCGCCGCGAGATGAGGCCCGATTCCCCTGCACTGCGTGCAGAGCAATTCCGTGTTGCACATCACACATGAAAGGAGCCTTGATTTCCTTGATGGCACTCCAGAGAAACCCCAAGAACACTGTCTCAAGGCTAGAGGGATCCTGAGGTCACTGTAGCCACACGAAAGAGCTCCGTGGACCAAAAGTCAACTCGAGATGAGAGGTTAGTCCCTGGCTTCGACTCCAGAGGAATACCACCTTACCACAAGCACCTCAAGAGGAGGCTTCTCTGTACTCTAGGTATGTGAGAGGGACCCTGAGTTTGCAGCCTCAAGTCGAATGGACACTGCGATGCCCTGACTCGAAATAAGGCCGGATATCCCTGCAGTGACTTGAATGCAGGCTCGTCTTGCATCGCCCAAGACGAAAGGATGTCTGAATCCCCTGTGGAGACCACAGAGAAAGACATAGTTCCCCACCTCATCGCGACCGGAGGCCTCACATCCTTTGAAAACTCCAGAGGTACGCGGAGATCAGTGCCTCCAAAGGAGCCAATGCCTGTCTCCTCGTCAAACTTGATAGGAGTCCCAGGATTCCTGTGGCACGTGGAAAGGGACCCTTGGTCTCCCGCCTCAGCTGGAGAGGCGTCCCAATTGCCCTGCCAAGCCTCGAGGAGAATCCCGAGTTGTCCCTCGCAACTAGGCAGGAGTCCTTACGTCGCTGAACAAACACGTGTGTGGAAGGGCCATCCCCGTCGTAACTCGAGAATATACCACAGGTTCCCGCCGCAACTCGAGAAAAACCATGAGACTTCCCCCTCGCCGCGAGATGAGGCCCGATTCCCCTGCACTGCGTGCAGAGCAATTCCGTGTTGCACATCACACATGAAAGGAGCCTTGATTTCCTTGATGGCACTCCAGAGAAAACCCAAGAACACTGTTTAACGGCTAGAGGGATCCTGAGGTCACTGTAGCAACACGAAAGAGCTCCGTGGACCAAAAATCAACTCGAGATGAGAGGTTAGTCCCTGGCTTCGACTCCAGAGGAATACCACCTTAGTGCAAGCACCTCAAGAGGAGGCTTCTCTCAGCTCTAGGTATGTGAAAGGGACCCTGAGTTTGCGGCCTCAAGTGGAATGGACACCGCGATTCCCTGACGCGAAATAAGGCCGGACATCCCTGCAGTGACTTGAATGCCGGCTCGTCCTGCATCTCCCAAGATGAAAGGATGTCTGAATCCCCTGTGGAGACCACAGAGAAAGACCTATTTCCCCACCTCATCGCGACTGGAGGCCTCACATCCTTTGAAAACTCCAGAGGTACGCGGAGATCAGTGCCTCCAAAGAAGATGATGCCTGACTCCTCGTGAAACATGATAGGAGTTCCAGGATTCCTGTGGCACGTGGAAAGGGACCCTTGGTCTCCCGCCTCAGCTGGAGAGGCGTCCCAATGGCCCTGCCAAGCCTCGAGGAGAATCCCGAGTTGTCCCTCGCAACTAGGCAGGAGTCCTGACGTGGCTGAACAAACACGTGGGTGGAAGGGCCATCCCCGTCGTAACTCGAAAATACACCCCAGGTTCCCGCCGCAACTCGAGAAAAACCATGAGACTTCCCCCTCGCTGAGAGATGAGGCCCGATTCCCCTACACTGCAGGCAGAGAAATTCCGTGTTGCACATCACACGTGAAAGGAACCTTGATTTCCTTCATGGCACTCCAGAGAAACCACAAGTACACTGTTTCCAGGCTAGAGGGATCCTGAGGTCACTGTAGCCACACGAAAGAGCTCTGTGGACCAAAAATCAACTCGAGATGAGAGGTTAGTCCCTGGCTTCGACTCCAGAGAAATACCACCTTACCACAAGCACCTCAAGAGGAGGCTTTTCTCAGCTCTAGGTATGTGAGAGGGACCCTGAGTTTGCGGCCTCAAGTGGAATGGACACCGCGATGCCCTGACACGAAATAAGGCCGGATATCCCTGCAGTGACTTGAATGCAGGCTCGTCTTGCATCTCCCAAGACGAAAGGATGTCTGAATGCCCTGTGGAGACCACAGAGAAAGACCTAGTTCCCCACCTCATCGCGACAGGAGGCCTCACATCCTTTGATAACTCCAGAGGTACGCTGAGATCAGTGCTTCCAAAGAGACGATGCCTGACTCCTCGTGAAACTTGATAGGAGTCCCAGGATTCCTGTGGCACGTGGAAAAGGACCCTTGGTCTCCCGCCTCAGCTGGAGAGGCGTCCCAATTTCCCTGCCAAGACTCGAGGAGAATCCCGAGTTGTCCCTCGCAACTAGGCAGGAGTCCTGACGTCGCTGAACAAACACGTGGGTGGAAGGGCCATCCCCGTCGTAACTCGATAATATACCCCAGGTTCCCGCCGCAACTCGAGAAAAACCATGAGACTTCCCCCTCGCCGCGAGATGAGGCCCGAGCCCCTACACTGCGTGCAGAGCAATTCCGTGTGGCACATCACACATGAAAGGAGCCTTGATTTTCTTAATGGCACTCCAGAGAAACCCCAAGAAAACTGTTTCAAGGCTAGAGGGATCCTGAGGTCACTGTAGCAACACGAAAGAGCTCCGTGGACCAAAAAGCAACTCGAGATGAGGGATTAGTCCCTGGCTTCGACTCCAGAGGAATACCACCTTACCACAAGCACCTCAAGAGGAGGCTTGTCTCAACTCTAGGTATGTGAGAGGGACCCTGAGTTAGCGGCCTCAAGTGGAATGGACACCGCGATGCCCTGACTCGAAATAAGGCCGGATATCCCTGCAGTGACTTGAATGCAGGCTCGTCTTGCATCTCCCATGACGAAAGGATGTCTGAATCCCCTGTGGAGACCACAGAGAAAGACCTAGTTCCCCACCTCATCGCGACCGGAGGCCTCACATCCTTTGAAAACTCCAGAGGTACGCGGAGATTAGTGCCTCCAAAGGAGACGATGCCTGACTCCTCGTGAAACTTGATAGGAGTCCCAGGATTCCTGTGGCACGTGGAAAGGGACCCTTGGTCTCCCGCCTCAGCTGGAGAGGCGTCCCAATTGCCCTGCCAAGCCTCGAGGAGAATCCCGAGTTGTCCCTCGCAACTAGGCAGGAGTCCTGACGTGGTTGAACAAACACGTGTGTGGCAGGGCCATGCCCGTCTTAACTCGAGAATACACCCTAGGTTCCCGCCGCAACTCGAGAAAAACCATGAGACTTCCCCCTCGCTGAGAGATGAGGCCCGATTCCCCTACACTGCAGGCAGAGAAATTCCGTGTTGCACATCACACATGAAAGGAACCTTGATTTCCTTGATGGCACTCCAGAGAAACCACAAGAACACTGTTTCCAGGCTAGAGGGATCCTGAGGTCACTGTAGCAACACGAAAGAGCTCCGTGGACCAAAAATCAACTCGAGATGAGGGGTTAGTCCCTGGCTTCGACTCCAGAGGAATACCACCTTACCACAAGCACCTCAAGAGGAGGCTTCTCTCAGCTCTAGGTATGTGAGAGGGACCCTGAGTTTGCAGCCTCAAGTCGAATGGACACCACGATGCCCTGACTCGAAATAAGGCCGGATATCCCTGCAGTGACTTGAATGCAGGCTCGTCTTGCATCGCCCAAGACGAAAGGATGTCTGAATCCCCTGTGGAGACCACAGAGAAAGACCTAGTTTCCCACCTCATCGCGACCGGAGGCCTCACATCCTTTGAAAACTCCAGAGGTACGCGGAGATCAGTGCCTCCAAAGGAAACGATGCCTGACTCCTCATGAAACTTGATAGGAGTCCCAGGATTCCTGTGGCACGTGGAAAGGGACACTTGGTCTCCCGCCTCAACTGGAGAGGCGTCCCAATTGCCCTGCCAAGCCTCGAGGAGAATCCCGAGTTGTCCCTCGCAACTAGGCAGGAGTCCTGACGTCACTGAACAAACACGTGTGTGGAAGGGCCATCCCCGTCGTAACTCGAGAATATACCCCAGGTTCCCGCCGCAACTCGAGAAAAACCATGAGACTTCCCCCTCGCTGCGAGATGAGGACCGATTCCCCTGCACTGCGTGCAGAGCAATTCCGTTTTGCACATCACACATGAAAAGAGCCTTGATTTCCTTAATGGCACTCCAGAGAAACCCCAAGACCACTGTTTCAAGGCTAGAGGGATCCTGAGGTCAATGTAGCAACACAAAAGAGCTCCGTGGACCAAAAATCAACTCGAGATGAGAGGTTAGTCCCTGGCTTCGACTCCAGAGGAATACCACCTTAACACAAGCACCTCAAGAGGAGGCTTCTCTCAGCTCTAGGTATGTTAGAGGGACCCTGAGTTTACGGCCTCAAGTGGAATGGACACCGCGATGCCCTGACTCGAAATAAGGCCGGATATCCCTGCAGTGACTTGAATGCAGGCTCGTCTTGCATCTCCCAAGACGAAAGGATGTCTGAATCCCCTGTGGAGACCACAGAGAAAGACCTAGTTCCCAACCTCATCACGACCGGAGGCCTCACATCCTTTTAAAACTCCAGAGGTACGCGGAGATCAGTGCCTCCAAAGGAGCCAATGCCTGTCTCCTCGTCAAACTTGATAGGAGTCCCAGGATTCCTGTGGCACGTGGAAAGGGACCCTTGGTCTCCCGCCTCAGCTGGAGAGGCGTCCCAATTGCCCTGCCAAGCCTAGAGGAGAATCCCGAGTTGTCCCTCGCAACTAGGCAGGAGTCCTGACGTCGCTGAACAAACACGTGGGTGGAAGGCCCATCCCCGTCGTAACTCTAGAATATACCCCAGGTTCACACAGCAACTCGAGGAAAACCATGAGACTTCCCCCTCGCCGAAAAATGAGGCCCGATACCGTGCACTGCGTGCAGAGCAATTCCCTGTTGCACATCACAGATGAAAGGAGCCTTGATTTCCTTGATGGCACTCCAGAGAAACCCCAAGAACACTGTTTCAATGCTAGAGGGATCCTGAGGTCACTGTAGCAACACGAAAGAGCTCCGTGGACCAAAAAGCAACTCGAGATGAGGGGTTAGTCCCTGGTTTCGACTCCAGAGGAATACCACCTTACCACAAGCACCTCAAGAGGAGGCTTCTCTCAGCTCTAGGTATGTGAGAGGGACCCTGAGTTAGCGGCCTCAAGTGGAATGGACACCGCGATGCCCTGACTCGAAATAAGGCCGGATATCCCTGCAGTGACTTGAATGCAGGCTCGTCTTGCATCTCCCAAGACGAAAGGATGTCTGAATCCCCTGTGGAGACCACAGAGAAAGACCTAGTTCCCAACCTCATCACGACCGGAGGCCTCACATCCTTTTAAAACTCCAGAGGTACGCGGAGATCAGTGCCTCCAAAGGAGACGACGCCTGACTCCTCGTGAAACTTGATAGGAGTCCCAGGATTCCTGTGGCACGTGGAAAGGGACCCTTGGTCTCCCGCCTCAGCTGGAGAGGCATCCCAATTTCCCTGCCAAGCCTCGAGGAGAATCCCGAGTTGTCCCTCGCAACTAGGCAGGAGTCCTGACGTGGCTGAACAAACACGTGTGTGGCAGGCCCATGCCCGTCGTAACTCGAGAATACACCCCAGGTTCCCGGCGCAACTCGAGAAAAACCATGAGACTTCCCCCTCGCTGAGAGATGAGGCCCGATTCCCCTACACTGCAGGCAGAGAAATTCCGTGTTGCACATCACACATGAAAGGAACCTTGATTTCCTTCATTGCACTCCAGAGAAACCCCAAGAACACTGTTTCAAGGCTAGAGGGATCCTGAGGTCACTGTAGCAACACGAAAGAGCTCCGTGGACCAAAAATCAACTCGAGATGAGGGGTTAGTCTCTGGCTTCGACTCCAGAGGAATACCACCTTACCACAAGCACCTCAAGAGGAGGCTTCTCTCAGCTCTAGGTATGTGAGAGGGACCCTAAGTTTGCAGCCTCAAGTTGAATGGACACCGCGATGCCCTGACTCGAAATAAGGCCGGATATCCCTGCAGTGACTTGAATGCAGGCTCGTCTTGCATCGCCCAAGACGAAAGGATGTCTGAATCCCCTGTGGAGACCACAGAGAAAGACCTAGTTCCCCTCTTCTCGCGACCGGAGGCCTCACATCCTTTGAAAATTCCAGAGGTACGCGGAGATCAGTGTCTCCAAAGGAGCCAATGCCTGACTCCTCGTCAAACTTGAGAGGAGTCCCAGGATTCCTGTGGCACGTGGAAAGGGACCCTTGGTCTCCCGCCTCAGCTGGAGAGGCATCCCAATTGCCCTGCCAAGCCTCGAGGAGAATCCCGAGTTGTCCCTCGCAACTAGGCAGGAGTCCTGACGTCGCTGAACAAACACGTGGGTGGAAGGGCCATCCCCATCGTAATTCGATAATATAGCCCAGGTTCCCGTCGCAACTCGAGAAAAACCATGAGACTTACCCCTGCTGCGAGTTGAGGCCCGATTCCCCTACACTGCGTGCAGAGCAATTCCGTGTTGCACATCACACATGAAAGGAGCCTTGATTTCCTTGATGGCACTCCAGAGAAACCCCAAGAACACTGTTTCAAGGCTAGAGGGATCCTGAGGTCACTGTAGCAACAAGAAAGAGCTCCGTGGACCAAGAATCAACTCGTGATGAGAGGTTAGTCCCTGGCTTCGACTCCAGAGGAATACCACCTTACCACAAGCACCTCAAGAGGAGGCTTCTCTCAGCTCTAGGTATGTGAGAGGGACCCTGAGTTTGCGGCCTCAGGTGGAATGGACACCGCGATGCCCTGACTCGAAATAAGGCCGGATATCCCTGCAGTGACTTGAATGCAGGCTCCTTTTGCATCTCCCAAGAGGAAAGGATGTCTGAATCCCCTGTGGAGACCACAGAGAAAGACCTAGTTCCCCACCTCATGGCGACCGGAGGCCTCACATCCTTTGAAAACTCCAGAGGTACGCGGAGTTCAGTGCCTCCAAAGGAGACGATGCCTGACTCCTCGTGAAACTTGATAGGAGTCCCAGGATTCCTGTGGCACGTGGAAATGGACCCTTGGTCTCCCGCCTCAGCTGGAGAGGCGTCATAATTGCCCTGCCAAGCCTCGAGGAGAATCCCGAGTTGTCCCTCGCAACTAGGCAGGAGTCCTGATGTCGCTGAACAAACACGTGTGTGGCAGGGCCATGCCCGTCGTAACTCGAGAATATACCCCAGGTTCCCGCCGCAACTCGAGAAAAACCATGAGACTTCCCTCTCGCCGCGAGATGAGGCCCGATTCCCCTGCACTGCGTGCAGAGCAATTGTGTGTTGCACATCACACATGAAAGGAGACTTGATTTCCTTGATGGCACTCCAGAGAAACCCCAAGAACACTGTTTTAAAGCTAGAGGGATTCTGAGGTCAATGAAGCAACACGAAAGAGTTCCGTGGCCCAAAAATCAACTCGAGAAGAGAGGTTAGTCCCTGGCTTCGACTCCAGAGGAATTCCACCTTACCACAAGCACCTCAAGAGTAGGCTTCTCTCAGCTCTAGGTATGTGAGAGGGACCCTGAGTTTGCGGCCTAAAGTGGAATGGACAGCGCGATGCCCTGACTCGAAATAAGGCCGGATATCCCTGCAGTGACTTGAATGCAGGCTCGTCTTGCATCTCCCAAGACGAAAGGATATCTGAATCCCCTGTGGAGACCACAGAGAAAGACCTAGTTCCCAACCTCATCGCGACCGGAGGCCTCACATCCTTTGAAAACTCCAGAGGTACGCGGAGATCAGTGCCTCCAAAGGAGACGATGCCTGACTCCTCGTGAAACTTGATAGGAGTCCCAGGATTCCTGTGGCACGTGGAAAGGGACCCTTGGTCTCCCGCCTCAGCTGGAGAGGCGTCCCAATTTCCCTGCCAAGCCTCGAGGAGAATCCCGAGTTGTCCCTCGCAACTAGGCAGGAGTCCTTCCGTCGCTGAACAAACACGTGGGTGGAAGGGCCATCCCCGTCGTAACTCGAGAATATACCCCAGGTTCCCGCCGCAACTCGAGAAAAACCATGAGACTTCCCCCTCGCCGCGAGATGAGGCCCGATTCCCCTGCAATGTGTGCAGAGCAATTCCGTGTTGCACATCACACATGAAAGGAGCCTTGATTTCCTTGATGGCACTCCAGAGAAACCCAAAAAACACTGTTTCAAGGCTATAGGGATCCTGAGGTCACTGTAGCAACACGAAAAAGCTCCGTGGACCAAGAGTCAACTTGAGATGAGAGGTTAGTCCTGGATTCGACTCCAGAGGAATACCACCTTACCACAAGCACCTCAAGAGGAGGCTTCTCTCAGCTCTAGGTATGTGAGAGGGACCCTGATTTTGCGGCCTCAAGTGGAATGGACACTGCAATGCCCTGACGTGAAATAAGGCCGGATATCCCTGCAGTGACTTGAATGCAGGCTCGTCTTGCATCTCCCAAAATGAACGAATGTCTGAATCCCCTGTGGAGACCACAGAGAAAGACCTAGTTTCCCACCTCATGGCGACCGGAGGCCTCACATCCTTTGAAAACTCCAGAGGTACGCGGAGATCAGTGCCTCAAAGGAGACGATGCCTGACTCCTCGTGAAACTTGATAGGAGTCCCAGGATTCCTGTGGCACGTGGATAGGGACCCTTGGTCTCCCGTCTCAGCTGGAGAGGCGTCCCAATTGCCCTGCCAAGCCTCGAGGAGAATCCCGAGTTGTCCCTCGCAACTAGGCAGGAGTCCTGAAGTCACTGAACAAACACGTGTGTGGAAGGGCCATCCCCGTCGTAACTCGAGAATATATCCCAGGTTCGCGAAGCAACTCGAGAAAAACCATGAGACTTCCCCCTCGCCGCGAGATGAGGCCTGATTCCCCTGCACTGCGTGCAGAGCAATTCCGTGTTGCACATCACACATGAAAGGAGCCGTGATTTCCTTGATGGCACTCCAGAGAAACCCCAAGAACACTGTTTCAAGGCTAGAGGGATCCTGAGGTCACTGTAGCAACACGAAAGAGCTCCGTGGACTAAAAATCAACTCGAGATGAGAGGTTAGTCCCTGGCTTCGACTCCAGAGAAATACCACCTTACCAGAAGCACCTCAAGAGGAGGCTTCTCTCAGCTCTAGGTATTTGAGAGGGACCCTGAGTTTGCGGCCTCAAGTGGAATGGACACCGCGATGCCCTGACTCGAAATAAGGCCGGATATCCCTGCAGTGTCTTGAATGCAGGCTCGTCTTGCATCTCCCAAGATGAAAGGATGTCTGAATCCCCTGTGGAGACCACAGAGAAAGACCTAGTTCCCCACCTCATGGCGACCGGAGGCCTCACATCCTTTGAAAACTCCAGAGGTACGCGGAGATCAGTGCCTCCAAAGGAGACGATGCCTGACTCCTCGTGAAACTTGATGGGAGTCCCAGGATTCCTGTGGCACATGGAAAGGGACCCTTGGTCTCCCGCCTCAGCTGGAGAGGCGTCCCAATTGCCCTGCCAAGCCTCGAGGAGAATCCCGAGTTGTCCCTCGCAAATAGGCAGGAGTCCTGACGTCGCTGAACAAACACGTGGGTGGAAGGGCCATCCCCGTCGTAACTCGAGAATATATCCCAGGTTCCCGCCGCAACTCGAGAAAAACCATGATACTTCCCCCTCGCCGCGAGATGAGGCCCGATTCCCCTGCACTGCGTGCAGAGCAATTCCGTGTTGCACATCACACATGAAAGGAGCCTTGATTTCCTTGATGGCACTCCAGAGAAACCCCAAGAACACTGTTTCAAGGCTAGAGGAATCCTGAGGCCACTGTAGCAACAAGAAAGAGCTCCATGGACCAAAAATCAACTTGAGATGAGAGGTTAGTCCCTGGCTTCGACTCCAGAGGAATACCACCTTACCACAAGCACCTCAAGAGGAGGCTTCTCTCAGCTCTATGTATGTGAGAGGGACCCAGAGTTTGCGGCCTCAAGTGGAATGGACACCGCGATGCCCTGGCTTGAAATAAGGCCGAATATCCCTGCAGTGACTTGAATGCAGGCTCGTCTTGCATCTCCCAAGATGAAAGGATGTCCGAATCCCCTGTGGAGACCACAGAAAAAGACCTAGTTCCCCACCTCATCGCGACCGGAGGCCTCACATCCTTTGAAAACTCCAGAGGTACGCGGAGATCAGTGCCTCCAAAGGAGACGATGCCTGACTCCTCGTGAAACTTGATAGGAGTCCCAGGATTCCTGTGGCACGTGGATAGGGACCCTTGGTCTCCCGCCTCAGCTGGAGAGGCGTCCGAATTGCGCTGCCAAGCCTCGAGGAGAATCCCGAGTTGTCCCTCGCAACTAGGCAGGAGTCCTGACGTCGCTGAACAAACACGTTGGTGGAAGGGCCATCCCCGTCGTAACTCGAGAATATACCCCAGGTTCCCGCCGCAACTCGAGAAAAACTATGAGACTTCCCCCTCGCCGCGAGATGAGGCCCGATTCCCCTGCACTGCGTGCAGAGCAATTCACTGTTGCACATCACACATGAAAGGAGCCTTGATTTCCTTGATGGCACTCCAGAGAAACCCCAAGAACACTGTTTCAAGGCTAGAGGGATCCTGAGGTCACTGTAGCCACACGGAAGAGCACCGTGGCCCAAAAATCAACTCGAGATGAGAGGATAGTCCCTGGCTTCGACTCCAGAGGAATACCACCTTAACACAAGCACCTCAAGAGGAGGCTTCTCTCAGCTCTACGTATCTGAGAGGGACCCTGATTTTGCGGCCTCAAGTGGAATGGACACCGCGATGCCCTAACTCGAAATAAGGCCGGATATCCCTGCAGTGACTTGAATGCAGGCTCGTCTTGCATCTCCGAAGACGAAAGGATGTCTGAATCCCCTGTGGAGACCTCAGAGAAAGATCTAGTTCCCCACCTCATCGCGACCGGAGGCCTCACATCCTTTGAAAACTCCAGAGGTACGCGGAGATCAGTGCCTCCAAAGGAGACGATGCCTGACTCCTCGTGAAACTTGATAGGAGTCCCAGGATTCCTGTGGCACATGGAAAGGGACCCTTGGTCTCCCGCCTCAGCTGGAGAGGCGTCCCAAATGCCCTGCCAAGCCTCCAGGAGAATCCCGAGTTGTCCCTCGCAACTAGGCAGGAGCCCTTACGTCGCTGAACAAACACGTGTGTGGAACGACCATCCCCGTCGTAACTCGAGAATATACCCCAGGTTCCCGCCGCAACTCGAGAAAAACCATGAGACTTCCCCCTCGCCGCGAGATGAGGCCCGATTCCCCTCCACTGCGTGCAGAGCAATTCCGTGTTGCACATCAGACATGAAATGAGCCTTGATTTCCTTGATGGCACTCCAGAGAAACCCCAAGAACACTGTTTCAAGGCTAGAGGGATCCTGAGGTCACTGTAGCAACACGAAAGAGCTCCGTGGACCAAAAATCAACTCGAGATGAGAGGTTAGTCCCTGGCTTCGACTCCAGAGGAATACCACCTTACCACAAGCACCTCAAGAGGAGGCTTCTCTCAGCTCTAGGTATGTGAGAGGGACCCTTAGTTTGAGGCCTCAAGTGGAATGGACACCACGATGCCCTGACTCGAAATAAGGCCGGATATCCCTGCAGTGACTTGAATGCAGGCTCGTCTTGCATCTCCCAAGATGAAAGGATGTCTGAATCACCTGTGTAGACCACAGAGAAAGACCTAGTTCCCCACCTCATCTCGACCGGAGGCCTCATATCCTTTGACAACTCCAGAGGTACGCGGAGATCAGTGCCTCCAAAGGAGACGATGCCTGACTCCTCGTGAAACTTGATAGGAGTCCCAGGATTCCTGTGCACGTGGAAAGGGACCCTTGGTCTCCCGCCACAGCTGGAGAGGCGTCCCAATTGCCCTGCCAAGCCTCGAGGAGAATCCCGAGTTGTCCGTCGCAACTAGGCAGGAGTCCTGCCGTCGCTGAACATACACGTGGTTGGAGGGCCATCCCCGTCGTAACTCGAGAATATACCCCAGGTTCCCGCCGCAACTCGAGAAAAACCATGAGACTTCCCCCTCGCCGCGAGATGAGGCCCGATTCCCCTGCACTGCGTGCAGAGCAATTCCGTGTTGCACATCACACATGAAAGGAGCCTTGATTTCCTTGATGGCACTCCAGAGAAACCCCAAGAACACTGTTTCAAGGCTAGAGGAATCCTGAGGTCACTGTAGCAACAAGAAAGAGCTCCGTGGACCAAAAATCAACTCGACATGAGAGGTTAGTCCCTGGCTTCGACTCAAGAGGAATACCACCTTACCACAAGCACCTCAAGAGGAGGCTTCTCTCAGCTCTAGGTATGTGAGAGGGACCCTTAGTTTGAGGCCTCAAGTGGAATGGACACCACGATGCCCTGACTCGAAATAAGGCCGGATATCCCTGCAGTGACTTGAATGCAGGCTCGTCTTGCATCTCCCAAGATGAAAGGATGTCTGAATCCCCTGTGGAGACCACAGAGAAAGACCTAGTTCCCCACCTCATCTCGACCGGAGGCCTCATATCCTTTGACAACTCCAGAGGTACGCGGAGATCAGTGCCTCCAAAGGAGACGATGCCTGACTCCTCGTGAAACTTGATAGGAGTCCCAGGATTCCTGTGCACGTGGAAAGGGACCCTTGGTCTCCCGCCACAGCTGGAGAGGCGTCCCAATTGCCCTGCCAAGCCTCGAGGAGAATCCCGAGTTGTCCGTCGCAACTAGGCAGGAGTCCTGCCGTCGCTGAACATACACGTGGTTGGAAGGGCCATCCCCGTCGTAACTCGAGAATATACCCCAGGTTCCCGCCGCAACTCGAGAAAAACCATGAGACTTCCCCCTCGCCGCGAGATGAGGCCCGATTCCCCTGCACTGCGTGCAGAGCAATTCCGTGTTGCACATCACACATGAAAGGAGCCTTGATTTCCTTGATGGCACTCCAGAGAAACCCCAAGAACACTGTTTCAAGGCTAGCGGGATCCTGAGGTTACTGTAGCAACAGGAAAGGTCTCCGTGGACCAACAATCAATTCGAGATGAGAGGTTAGTCCCTGGCTTCGACTCCAGAGGAATACCACCTTACCACAAGCACCTCAAGAGGAGGCTTCTCTCAACTCTAGCTATGTGCTGAGTTTGCGGCCTCAAGTGGAATGGACACCGCGATGCCCTGACTCGAAATAAGGCCGGATATCCCTGCAGTGACTTGAATGCAGGCTCCTCTTGCTTCTCCCAAGATGAAATGATGTCTGAATCCCCTGTGGAGACCACAGAGAAAGACCTAGTTCCCCACCTCATGGCGACCGGAGGCCTCACATCCTTTGAAAACACCAGAGGTACGCGGAGATCAGTGCCTCCAAAGGAGACGATGCCTGACTCCTCGTGAAACTTGATAGGAGTCCCAGGATTCCTGTGGCACGTGGAAAGGGACCCTTGGTCTCCCGCCTCGGATGGAGAGGCGTCCTAATTTCCCTGCCAAGCCTCGAGGAGAATCCCGAGTTGTCCGTCGCAACTAGGCAGGAGTCCTGCCGTCGCTGAACATACACGTGGTTGGAGGGCCATCCCCGTCGTAACTCGAGAATATACCCCAGGTTCCCGCCGCAACTCGAGAAAAACCATGAGACTTCCCCCTCGCCGCGAGATGAGGCCCGATTCCCCTGCACTGCGTGCAGAGCAATTCCGTGTTGCACATCACACATGAAAGGAGCCTTGATTTCCTTGACGGCACTCCAGAGAAACCCCAAGAACACTGTTTCAAGGCTAGAGGGATCCTGAAGTCACTCTAGCAACACGAAAGAGCTCCATGGACAAAAAATCAACTCGAGATGAGAGGTTAGTCCCTGGCTTCGACTCCAGAGGAATACCACCTTACCACAAGCACCTCAAGAGGAGGCTTCTCTCAGCTCTAGGTATGTGAGAGGGACCCTGAGTTTGCGGCCTCAAGTGGAATGGACACCGCGATGCCCTGACTCGAAATAAGGCCGGATATCCCTGCAGTGACTTGAATGCAGGCTCGTCTTGCATCTCCCAAGACGAGAGGATGTCTGAATCCCCTCTGGAGACCACAGGGAAAGACCTAGTTCCCCACCTCATCGCGACCGGAGGCCTCACATCCTTTGAAATCTTCAGAGGTATGCGGAGATCAGTGCCTCCAAAGGAGACGATGCCTGACTCTTCGTGAAACTTGATAGGAGTCCCAGGATTCCTGTGGCACATGGAAAGGGACCCTTGGTCTCCCGCCTCAGCTGGAGAGGCGTCCCAATTGCCCTGCCAAGCCTCGAGGAGAATCCCGAGTTGTCCCTCGCAACTAGGCAGGAGTCCTGACGTCGCTGAACAAACACGTGGGTGGAAGGGCCATCCCCGTCGTAACTCGAAAACATACCCCAGGTTCCCGCCGCAACTCGAGAAAAACCATGAGACTTCCCCCTCGCCGCGAGATGAAGCACGATTCCCCTTCACTGCGTGCAGAGCAATTCCGTGTTGCACATCAGACATGAAAGGAGCCTTGATTTCCTTGGTGGCACTCCAGAGAAACCCCAAGAACACTGTTTCAAGGCTAGACGGATCCTGAGGTCACTCTAGCAACACGAAAGAGCTCCGTGGACCAAAAATCAACTCGAGATGAGAGGTTAGTCCCTGGCTTCGACTCCAGAGGAATACCACCTTACCACAAACACCTCAAGAGGAGGCTTCTCTCAGCTCTAGGTATGTGAGAGGGACCCTTAGTTTGAGGCCTCAAGTGGAATGGACACCACGATGCCCTGACTCGAAATAAGGCCGGATATCCCTGCAGTGACTTGAATGCAGGCTCGTCTTGCATCTCCCAAGATGAAAGGATGTCTGAATCACCTGTGTAGACCACAGAGAAAGACCTAGTTCCCCACCTCATCTCGACTGGGGGCCTCATATCCTTTGACAACTCCAGAGGTACGCGGAGATCAGTGCCTCCAAAGGAGACGATGCCTGACTCCTCGTGAAACTTGATAGGAGTCCCAGGATTCCTGTGGCACGTGGAAAGGGACCCTTGTTCTCCCGCCTCAGCTGGAGAGGCATCCCAATTGCCCTGCCAAGCCTCGAGGAGAATCCCGAGTTGTCCCTCACAACTAGGCAGGAGTCCTGACGTCGCTGAACAAACACGTGCGTGGAAGGGCCATCCCCATCGTAATTTGAGAATATACCCCAGGTTCCTGCCACAACTCGAGAAAAACCATGAGACTTTCCACTCACCCCGAGATGAGGCCCGATTCCCCTGCACTGCGTGCAGAGCAATTCCGTGTTGCACATCACACATGAAAGGAGCCTTGATTTCCTTGATGGCACTCCAGAGAAACCCCACGAACACTGTTTCAAGGCTGGAGGGATCCTGAGGTCCCTGTAGCAGCACGAAAGAGCTCCGTGGACCATGAATCAACTCGAGATGAGAGGTTATTCCCTGGCTTCGACTCCAGAGGAATACCACCTTACCACAAGCACCTCAAGAGGAGGCTTCTCTCAGCTCTAGGTATGTGAGAGGGACCCTGAGTTTGCGGCCTCAAGTGGAATGGACACCGCGATGCCCTGACGCGAAATAAGGCCGGATATCCCTGCAGTGACTTGAATGCAGGCTCGTCTTGCATCTCCCAAGACGAAAGGATGTCTGAATCCCCTGTGTAGACCACAGAGAAAGACCTAGTTCCCCACCTCATCGCGACCGGAGGCCTCACATCCTTTTAAAACTCCAGAGGTATGCGGAGATCAGTGCCACCAAAGGAGACGATGCCTGACTCCTCGTGAAACTTGATAGGAGTCCCAGGATTCCTGTGGCACGTGGAAAGGGACCCTTGGTTTCCCGCCTCAGCTGGAGAGGCGTCCCAATTGCCCTGCCAAGCCTCGCGGAGAATCCCGCGTTTTCCCTCGCAACTAGGCAGGTGTCCTGACGTCGCTGAACAAACACGTGGGGAGAAGGGCCATCCCCGTCGTAACTCGAGAATATACCCCAGGTTCCAATCGCAACTCGAGAAAAACCATGAGACTTCCCCCTCGCCGCGAGATTGAGGCCCGATTCCCCTGCACTGCGTGCAGAGCAATTCCGTGTTGCACATCACACAAGAAAGGAGCCTTGATTTCCTTGATGACACTCCAGAGAAACCCCAAGAACACTGTTTCAAGGTTGAGGGATCCTGAGGTCACTGTAGCAACACGAAAGAGCTCCGTGGACCAAAAATCAACTCGAGATGAGAGGTTAGTCCCTGGCTTCGACTCCAGAGGAATACCACCTTACCACAAGCACCTCAAGAGGAGGCTTCTCTCAACTCTATGTATGTGAGAGGGACCCTGAGTTTGCAGCCTAAAGTGGAATGGAGACCGCGATGCCCTGACTCGAAATAAGGCCGGATATCCCTGCAGTGACTTGAATGCAGGCTCGTCTTGCATCTCCCAAGACGAAAGGATGTCTGAATCCCCAGTGGAGACCACAGAGCAAGACCTAGTTCCCCTCCTCATCGCGACCGGAGGTCTCACATCCTTTGAAAACTCCAGAGGTACGCGGAGATCAGTGCCTCCAAAGGAGACGATGCCTGACTCCTCGTGAAACTTGATAGGAGTCCCAGGATTCCTGTGGCACGTGGAAAGGGACCCTTGGTCTCCCGCCTCAGCTGGAGAGGCGTCCCAATTGCCCTGCCAAGCCTCGAGGAGAATCCCGAGTTGTCCCTCGCAACTAGGCAGGAGTCCTGACGTCGCTGAACAAACACATGGGTGGAAGGGCCATCCCCATTGTAACTCGAGAATATACCCCAGGTTCCCGCCGAAACTGGAGAAAAACCATGAGACTTCCCCCTCGCCGCGAGATGAGGCCCGATTCCCCTGCACTGCGTGCAGAGCAATTCCGTGTTGCACATCACACATGAAAGGAGCCTGGATTTCCTTGATGGCACTCCAGAGAAACCCCAAGAACACTGTTTCAAGGTTGAGGGATCCTGAGGTCACTGTAGCCACACGAAAGAGCTCCGTGGACCAAAAATCAACTCGAGATGAGAGGTTAGTCCCTGGCTTCGACTCCAGAGGAATACCACCTTACCACAAGCACCTCAAGGGGAGGCTTCTCTCAGCTCTATGTATGTGAGAGGGACCCTGAGTTTGCGGCCTCAAGTGGAATGGACACCGCAATGCCCTGACTCGAAATAAGGCCGGATATCCCAGCAGTGACTTGAATGCAGGCTCGTCTTGCACCTCCCAAGACGAAAGAATGTCTGAATCCCCTGCGGAGACCACAGAGAAAGACCTAGTTCCCCACCTCATCGCGACCGGAGGCCTCACATCCTTTGAAAACTCCAGAGGTACGCGGAGATCAGTGCCTCCAAAGGAGACGATGCCTGACTCCTCGTGAAACTTGATAGGAGTCCCAGGATTCCTGTGGCACGTGGAAAGGGACCCTTGGTCTCCCGCCTCAGCTCGAGAGGCGTCGCAATTGCCCTGCCAAGCCTCGAGGAGAATCCCCAGTTGTCCCTCGCAACTAGGCAGGAGTCCTGACGTCGCTGAACAAACACGTGGGTGGAAGGGCCATCCCCGTCGTAACTCGAGAATATACCCCAGGTTCCCGCCGCAACTCGAGAAAAACCATGAGACTTCCCCCTCGCCGCGAGATGAGGCCCGATTCCCCTGCACTGCGTGCAGAGCAATTCCGTGTTGCACATCACACATGAAAGGAGCCTTGATTTCCTTGATGGCACTCCAGAGAAACCCCAAGAACACTGTTTCAAGGTTGAGGGATCCTGAGGTCACTGTAGCAACACGAAAGAGCTCCGTGGACCAAAAATCAACTTGAGATGAGAGGTTAGTCCCTGGCTTCGACTCCAGAGGAATACCACCTTACAACAAGCACCTCAAGAGGAGGCTTCTCTCAGCTCTATGTATGTGAGAGGGACCCTGAGTTTGCGGCCTCAAGTGGAATGGAGACCGCGATGCCCTGACTCGAAATAAGGCCGGATATCCCTGCAGTGACTGGAATGCAGGCTCGTCTTGCATCTCCCAAGACGAAAGGATGTCTGAATCCCCTGTGGAGACCACAGAGAAAGACCTAGTTCCCCACCTCATCGCGACCGGAGGCCTCACATCCTTTGAAAACTCCAGAGGTACACGGAGATCAGTGCCTCCAAAGGAGACGACGCCTGACTCCTCGTGAAACTTGATAGGAGTCCCAGGATTCCTGTGGCACGTGGAAAGGGACCCTTGGTCTCCCGCCACAGCTCGAGAGGCGTCGCAATTGCCCTGCCAAGCCTCGAGGAGAATCCCGAGTTGTCCCTCGCAACTAGGCAGGAGTCCTGACGTCGCTGAACAAACACGTGGTTGGAAGGGCCATCCCCGTCGTAACTCGAGAATATACCCTAGGTTCCCGCCGCAACTCGAGAAAAACCATGAGACTTCCCCCTCGCCGTGAGATGAGGCCCGATTCCCCTCAACTGCGTGCAGAGCAATTCCGTGTTGCACATCACACATGAAAGGAGCCTTGATTTCCTTGATGGCACTCCAGAGAAACCCCAAGAACACTGTTTCAAGGCTGGAGGGATCCTGAGGTCCCTGTAGCAGCACGAAAGAGCTCCGTGGACCATGAATCAACTCGAGATGAGAGGTTAGTACCTGGCTTCGACTCCAGAGGAATACCACCTTACCACAAGCACCTCAAGAGGAGGCTTCTCTCAGCTCTATGTATGTGAGAGGGACCCTGAGTTTGCGGCCTCAAGTGGAATGGAGACCGCGATGCCCTGACTCGAAATAAGGCCGGATATCCCTGCAGTGACTTGAATGCAGGCTCGTCTTGCATCTCCCAAGACGAAAGGATGTCTGAATCCCCTGTGGAGACCACAGAGAAAGACCTAGTTCCCCACCTCATCGCGACCGGAGGCCTCACATCCTTTGAAAACTCCAGAGGTACGCGGAGATCAGTGCCTCCAAAGGAGACGATGCCTGACTCCTCGTGAAACTTGATAGGAGTCCCAGGATTCCTGTGGCACGTGGAAAGGGACCCTTGGTCTCCCGCCTCAGCTGGAGAGGCGTCCCAATTGCCCTGCCAAGCCTCGAGGAGAATCCCGATTTGTCCCTCGCAACTAGGCAGGAGTCCTGACGTCGCTGAACAAACACATAGGTGGAAGGGCCATCCCCGTCGTAACTCGAGAATATACCCCAGGTTCCCGCCGCAACTCGAGAAAAACCATGAGACTTCCCCCTCGCCGCGAGATGAGGCCCGATTCCCCTGCTCTGCGTGCAGAGCAATTCCGTGTTGCACATCACACATGAAAGGAGCCTTGATTTCCTTGATGGCACTCCAGAGAAACCCCAAGAACACTGTTTCAAGGCTGGAGGGATCCTGAGGTCCCTGTAGAAGCACGAAAGAGCTCCGTGGACCATGAATCAACTCGAGATGAGAGGTTAGTCCCTGGCTTCGACTCCAGAGGAATACCACCTTACCACAAGCACCTCAAGAGGAGGCTTCTCTCAGCTCTAGGTATGTGAGAGGGACCCTGAGTTTGCGGCCTCAAGTGGAATGGACACCGCGATGCCCTGATGCGAAATAAGGCCGGACATCCCTGCAGTGACTTGAATGCAGGCTCGTCTTGCATCTCCCAAGACGAAAGGATGTCTGAATCCCCTGTGGAGACCACAGAGAAAGACCTAGTTCCCCACCTCATCGCGACCGGAGGCCTCACATCCTTTGAAAACTCCAGAGGTATGCGGAGATCAGTGCCTCCAAAGGAGACGATGCCTGACTCCTCGTGAAACTTGATAGGAGTCCCAGGATTCCTGTGGCAAGTGGAAAGGGACACTTGGTCTCCCGCCTCAGCTGGAGAGCCGTCCCAATTGCCCTGCCAAGCCTCGAGGAGAATCCCGAGTTGTCCCTCGAAACTAGGCAGGAGTCCTGACGTTGCTGAACAAACACGTGTGTGGAAGGGCCATCCCCGTCGTAACTCGAGAATATACCCCAGGTTCCCGCCGCAACTCGAGAAAAACCATGAGACTTCCCCCTCGCCGCGAGATGAGGCCCGATTCCCCTGCACTGCGTGCAGAGCAATTCCGTGTTGCACATCACACATGAAAGGAGCCTGGATTTCCTTGATGGCACTCCAGAGAAACCCCAAGAACACTGTTTCAAGGTTGAGGGATCCTGAGGTCACTGTAGCAACACGAAAGAGCTCCGTGGACCAAAAATCAACTCGAGATGAGAGGTTAGTCCCTGGCTTTGATTCCAGAGGAATACCACCTTACCAAAAGCACCTCAAGGGGAGGCTTCTCTCAGCTCTATGTATGTGAGAGGGACCCTGAGTTTGCGGCCTCAAGTGGAATGGACACCGCGATGCCCTGACTCGAAATAAGGCCGGATATCCCTGCAGTGACTTGAATGCAGGCTCGTCTTGCATCTCCCAAGACGAAAGGATGTCTGAATCCCCTGTGGAGACCACAGAGAAAGACCTAGTTCCCCACCTCATCGCGACCGGAGGCCTCACAGCCTTTGAAAACTCCAGAGGTACGCGGAGATCAGTGCCTCCAAAGGAGACGATGCCTGACTCCTCGTGAAACTTGATAGGAGTCCCAGGATTCCTGTGGCACGTGGAAAGGGACCCTTGGTCTCCCGCCTCAGCTCGAGAGGCGTCGCAATTGCCCTGCCAAGCCTCGAGGAGAATCCCCAGTTGTCCCTTGTAACTAGGCAGGAGTCCTGACGTCGCTGAAGAAACACGTGGGTGGAAGGGCCATCCCCGTCGTAACTCGAGAATATACCCCAGGTTCCCGCCGCAACTCGAGAAAAACCATGAGACTTCCCCCTCGCCGCGAGATGAGGCTCGATTCCCCTGCACTGCATGAAGAGCAATTCCGTGTTGCACATCACACATGAAAGGAGCCTTGATTTCCTTGATGGCACTCCAGAGAAACCCCAAGAACACTGTTTCAAGGTTGAGGGATCCTGAGGTCACTGTAGCAACATGAAAGAGCTCCGTGGACCAAAAATCAACTCGAGATGAGAGGTTAGTCCCTGGCTTCGACTCCAGAGGAATACCACCTTACCACAAGCACCTCAAAAGGAGGCTTCTCTCAGCTCTTTGTATGTTAGAGGGACCCTGAGTTTGCGGCCTCAAGTGGAATGGAGACCGCGATGCCCTGACTCGAAATAAGGCCGGATATCCCTGCAGTGACTTGAATGCAGGCTCGTCTTGCATCTCCCAAGACGAAAGGATGTCTGAATCCCCTGTGGGGACCACAGAGAAAGACCTAGTTCCCCACCTCATCGCGACCGGAGGCCTCACATCCTTTGAAAACTCCAGAGGTACACGGAGATCAGTGCCTCCAAAGGAGACGACGCCTGACTCCTCGTGAAACTTGATAGGAGTCCCAGGATTCCTGTGGCACGTGGAAAGGGACCCTTGGTCTCACGCCACATCTCGAGAGGCGTCGCAATTGCCCTGCCAAGCCTCGAGGAGAATCCCGAGTTGTCCCTCGCAACTAGGCAGGAGTCCTGACGTCGCTGAACAAACACGTGGTTGGAAGGGCCATCCCCGTCGTAACTCGAGAATATACCCCAGGTTCCCGCCGCAACTCGAGAAAAACCATGAGACTTCCCCCTCGCCGCGAGATGAGGCCCGATTCCCCTCAACTGCGTGCAGAGCAATTCCGTGTTGCACATCACACATGAAAGGAGCCTTGATTTCCTTGATGGCACTCCAGAGAAACCCCAAGAACACTGTTTCAAGGCTGGAGGGATCCTGAGGTCCCTGTAGCAGCATGAAAGAGCTCCGTGGACCATGAATCAACTCGAGATGAGAGGTTAGTACCTGGCTTCGACTCCAGAGGAATACCACCTTACCACAAGCACCTCAAGAGGAGGCTTCTCTCAGCTCTATGTATGTGAGAGGGACCCTGAGATTGCGGCCTCAAGTGGAATGGAGACCGCGATGCCCTGACTCGAAATAAGGCCGGATATCCCTGCAGTGACTTGAATGCAGGCTCGTCTTGCATCTCCCAAGACGAAAGAATGTCTGAATCCCCTGTGGAGACCACAGAGAAAGACCTAGTTCCCCACCTCATCGCAACCGGAGGCCTCACATCCTTTGAAAACTCCAGAGGTACGCGGAGATCAGTTCCTCCAAAGGAGACGATGCCTGACTCCTCGTGAAACTTGATAGGAGTCCCAGGATTCCTGTGGCACGTGGAAAGGGACCCTTGGTCTCCCGCCTCAGCTGGAGAGGGGTCCCAATTTCCCTGCCAAGCCTCGAGGAGAATCCCGATTTGTCCCTCGCAACTAGGCAGGAGTCCTGACGTCGCTGAACAAACACATAGGTGGAAGGGCCATCCCCGTCGTAACTCGAGAATATACCCCAGGTTCCCGCCGCAACTCGAGAAGAACCATGAGACTTCCCCCTCGCCGCGAGATGAGGCCCGATTCCCCTGCACTGCGTGCAGAGCAATTCCGTGTTGCACATCACACATGAAAGGAGCCTTGATTTCCTTGATGGCACTCCAGAGAAACCCCAAGAACACTGTTTCAAGGTTGAGGGATCCTGAGGTCACTGTAGCAACACGAAAGAGCTCCGTGGACCAAAAATCAACTCGAGATGAGAGGTTAGTCCCTGGCTTCGACTCCAGAGGTATACCACCTTACCACAAGCACCTCAAGAGGAGGCTTCTCTCAACTCTATGTATGTGAGAGGGACCCTGATTTTGCGGCCTCAAGTGGAATGGACACCGCGATGCCCTGACTCGAAATAAGGCCGGATATCCCTGCAGTGACTTGAATGCAGGCTCGTCTTGCATCTCCCAAGACGAAAGGATGTCTGAATCCCCTGTGGAGACCACAGAGAAAGACCTAGTTCCCCACCTCATCGCGACCGGAGGCCTCACATCATTTGAAAACTCCAGAGGTACGCGGAGATCAGTGCCTCCAAAGGAGACGATGCCTGACTCCTCGTGAAACATGATAGGAGTCCCAGGATTCCTGTGGCACGTGGAAAGGGACACTTGGTCTCCCGCCTCAGCTGGAGAGGCGTCCCAATTGCCCTGCCAAGCCTCGAGGAGAATCCCGAGTTGTCCCTTGCAACTAGGCAGGAGTCCTGACGTCGCTGAACCAACACGTGTGTGGAAGGGCCATCCCCGTCGTAACTCGAGAATATACCCCAGGTTCCCGCCGCAACTCGAGAAAAACCATGAGACTTCCCCCTCGCCGCGATATGAGGCCAGATTCCCCTGCACTGCGTGCAGAGCAATTCCGTGTTGCACATCACACATGAAAGGAGCCTTGATTTCCCTGATGGCACTCCAGAGAATCCCCAAGAACACTGTTTCAAGGATAGAGGGATCCTGAGGTCACTGTAGCAACACGAAAGAGCTCCGTGGACGACAAATCAACTCGAGATGAGAGGTTAGTCCCTGGCTTCGACTCCAGGGGAATACCACCTTACCACAAGCACCTCAAGAGGAGGCTTCTCTCAGCTCTAGATATGTGACAGGGACCCTGATTTTGCGGCCTCAAGTGGAATGGTTACTGCAATGCCCTGACGCAAAATAAGGCCGGATATCCCTGCAGTGACTTGAATGCAGGCTCGTCTTGCATCTCCCAAGATGAACGGATGTCTGAATCCCCTGTGGAGACCACAGAGAAAGACCAAGTTCCCCACCTCATCGCGACCGGAGGGCTCACATCCTTTGAAAACTCCATAGTTACGCGGAGATCAGTGCCTCCAAAGGAGACGATGCCTGACTCCTCGTGAAACTTGATAGGAGTCCCAGGATTCCTTTGGCACATGGAAAGGGACCCTTGGTCTCCCGCCT
Source organism: Cervus elaphus (assembly GCF_910594005.1). Classification (NCBI taxonomy): domain Eukaryota; kingdom Metazoa; phylum Chordata; class Mammalia; order Artiodactyla; family Cervidae; genus Cervus; species Cervus elaphus. Next base: position 2,264,477 of record NC_057838.1, read on the forward strand.
CAGCTGGAGAGGCGTCCCAATTGCCCTGCCAAGCCTCGAGGAGAATCCCGAGTTGTCCCTCGCAACTAGGCAGGAGTCCTGCCGTCGCTGAACTAACACGTGTGTGGAAGGGCCATCCCCGTCGTAACTCGAGAATATACCGCATGTTCCCGCCGCAACTCGAGAAAAACCATGAGACTTCCCCCTCGCCGCGAGATGAGGCCCGATTCCCCTGCACTGCGTGCAGAGCAATTCCGAGTTGCACATCACACATGAAAGGAGCCTTGATTTCCTTGATGGCACTCCAGAGAAACCCCAAGAACACTGTTTCAAGGCTGGAGGGATCCTGAGGTCCCTGTAGCAGCACGAAAGAGCTCCGTGGACCATGAATCAACTCGAGATGAGAGGTTAGTCCCTGGATTCGACTCCAGAGGATTACCACCTTACCACAAGCACCTCAAGAGGAGGCTTCTCTCAGCTCTAGGTATGTGAGAGGGACCCTGAGTTTGCGGCCTCAAGTGGAATGGACACCGCGATTCCCTGACGCGAAATAAGGCCGGATATCCCTGCAGTGACTTGAATGCAGGCTCGTCTTGCATCTCCCAAGACGAAAGGATGCCTGAATCCCCAGTGGAGACCACAGAGAATGACCTAGTTTCCCACCTCATCGCGACCGGAGGCCTCACATCCTTTGAAAACTCCAGAGGTACGCGGAGATCAGTGCCTCCAAAGGAGACGATGCCTGACTCCTCGTGAAACTTGATAGGAGCCCCAGGATTCCTGTGGCACGTGGAAAGGGACCCTTGGTCACCCACCTCAGCTGGAGAGGCGTCCCAATTGCCCTGCCAAGCCTCGAGGAGAATCCCGAGTTGTCCCTCGCAGCTAGGCAGGAGTCCTGACGTGGCAGAACAAACACGTGGGTGGAAGGGCCATCCCCGTCGTAACTCGAGAATATACCCCAGGTTCCCGCCGCAACTCGAGAAAAACCATGAGACTTCCCCCTCGCCGCGAGATGAGGCCCGATTCCCCTGCACTGCGTGCAGAGCAATTCCGTGTTGCACATCACACAAGAAAGGAGCCTTGATTTCCTTGATGGCACTCCAGAGAAACCCCAAGATCACTGTTTCAAGGCTGGAGGGATCCTGAGGTCCCTGTAGCAGCACGAAAGAGCTACGTGGACCATGAATCAACTCGAGATGAGAGGTTAGTCCCTGGCTTCGACTCCAGAGGAATACCACCTTACCACAAGCACCTCAAGAGGAGGCTTCTCTCAGCTCTAGGTATGTGAGAGGGACCCTGATTTTGCGGCCTCAAGTGGAATGGACACCGCGATTCCCTGACGCGAAATAATGCCGGATATTCCTGCAGTGACTTGAATGCAGGCTCGTCTTGCATCGCCCAAGACGAAAGGATGTCTGAATCCCCTGTGGAGACCACAGAGAAAGACCTAGTTCCCCACCTCATCGCGACCGGAGGCCTCACATCCTTTGAAAATTCCAGAGCTACGCGGAGATCAGTGCTTCCGAAGGAGACGATGCCTGACTCCTCGTGAATCTTGATAGGAGTCCCAGGATTCCTGTGGCACGTGGAAAGGGACACTTGGTCTCCCGCCTCAGATGGAGAGGCGTCCCAATTGCCCTGCCAAGCCTCGAGGAGAATCCCGAGTTGTCCCTCGCAACTAGGCAGGAGTCTGACGTCGCTGAACAAACACGTGGGTGGAAGGGCCATCCCCGTCGTAACTCGATAATATACCCCAGGTTCCCGCCGCAACTCGAGAAGAACCATGAGACTTCCCCCTCGCCGCGAGATGAGGCCCGATTCCCCTGCACTGCGTGCAGAGCAATTCCGTGTTGCACATCACACATGAAAGGAGCCTTGATTTCCTTGATGGCACTCCAGAGAAACCCCAAGAACACTGTTTCAAGGTTGAGGGATCCTGAGGTCACTATAGCAACACGAAACAGCTCCGTGGACCAGAAATCAACTCGAGATGAGAGGTTAGTCCCTGGCTTCGACTCCAGGGGAATACCCCCTTACCACAAGCACCTCAAGAGGAGGCTTCTCTCAGCTCTAGGTATGGGAGAGGCACCCTGATTTTGCGGCCTCAAGTGGAATGGACACTGCAATGCCCTGACGCAAAATAAGGCCGGATATCCCTGCAGTGACTTGAATGCAGGCTCGTCTTGCATCTCCCAAGATGAACGGATGTCTGAATCCCCTGTGGAGACCACAGAGAAAGACCAAGTTCCCCACCTCATCGCGACCGGAGGCCTCACATCCTTTGAAAACTCCATAGGTACGCGGAGATCAGTGCCTCCAAAGGAGACGATGCCTGACTCCTCGTGAAACTTGATAGGAGTCCCAGGATTCCTGTGGCACATGGAAAGGGACCCTTGGTCTCCCGCCTCAGCTGGAGAGGCGTCCCAATTGCCCTGCCAAGCCTCGAGGAGAATCCCGAGTTGTCCCTCGCAACTAGGCAGGAGTCCTGCCGTCGCTGAACTAACACGTGTGTGGAAGGGCTATCCCCGTCGTAACTCGAGAATATACCGCAGGTTCCCGCCGCAACTCGAGAAAAACCATGAGACTTCCCCCTCGCCGCGAGATGAGGCCCGATTCCCCTGCACTGCGTGCAGAGCAATTCCGAGTTGCACATCACACATGAAAGGAGCCTTGATTTCCTTGATGGCACTCCAGAGAAACCCCAAGAACACTGTTTCAAGGCTGGAGGGATCCTGAGGTCCCTGTAGCAGCACGAAAGAGCTCCGTGGACCATGAATCAACTCGAGATGAGAGGTTAGTCCCTGGATTCGACTCCAGAGGATTACCACCTTACCACAAGCACCTCAAGAGGAGGCTTCTCTCAGCTCTAGGTATGTGAGAGGGACCCTGAGTTTGCGGCCTCAAGTGGAATGGACACCGCGATTCCCTGACGCGAAATAAGGCCGGATATCCCTGCAGTGACTTGAATGCAGGCTCGTCTTGCATCTCCCAAGATGAAAGGATGTCTGAATCCACTGTGGAGACCACAGAGAATGACCTAGTTCCCCACCTCATGGCGACCGGAGGCCTCACATCCTTTGAAAACTCCAGAGGTACGCGGAGATCAGTGCCTCCAAAGGAGACGATGCCTGACTCCTCGTGAAACTTGATAGGAGTCCCAGGATTCCTGTGGCACGTGGAAAGGGACCCTTGGTCTCCCGCCTCAGCTGGAGAGGCGTCCCAATTGCCCTGCCAAGCCTCGAGGAGAATCCCGAGTTGTCCCTCGCAAATAGGCAGGAGTCCTGACTTCGCTGAACAAACACGTGGGTGGAAGGGCCCTCCCCGTCGTAACTTGAGAATATACCCCAGGTTCCCGCCGCAACTCGAGAAAAACCATGAGACTTCCCCCTCGCCGCCAGATGAGGCCCGATTCCCCTGCACTGCGTGCAGAGCAATTCCGTGTTTCACATCACACATGAAAGGAGCCTTGATTTCCTTAATGGCACTCCAGAGAAACCCCAAGAACACTGTTTCAAGGCTAGAGGGATCCCGAGGTCACTGTAGCAACACGAAAGAGCTCTGTGGACCAAAAATCAACTCGAGATGAGAGGTTAGTCCCTGGCTTCGATTCCAGAGGAATACCACCTTACCACAAGCACCTCAAGAGGAGGCTTCTCTCAGCTCTAGGTATGTGAGAGGGACCCTGAGTTTGCGGCCTCAAGTGGAATGGACACCGCGATGCCCTGACTCGAAATAAGGCCTGATCTCCCTGCAGTGACATGAATGCAGGCTCTTCTTGCATCTCCCAAGACGAAAAGATGTCTGAATCCCCTGTGGAGACCACAGAGAAAGACCTAGTTCCCCACCTCATCGCGACCGGAGGCCTCACATCCTTTAAAAACTCCAGAGGTACGCGGAGATCAGTGCCTCCAAAGGAGACGATGCCTGACTCCTCGTGAAACTTGATAGGAGTCCCAGGATTCCTGTGGCACGTGGAAAGGGACCCTTGGTCTCCCGCCTCAGCTGGAGAGGCATACCAATTGCCCTGCCAAGCCTCGAGGAGAATCCCGAGTTGTCCCTCGCAACTAAGCAGGAGTCCTGACGTCGCTGAACAAACACGTGTGTGGAAGGGCCATCCCCGTCGTAACTCGAGAATATACCCTAGGTTCCCGCCGCAACTCGAGAAAAACCATGAGACTTCCCCCTCGCCGCGAGATGAGGCCCGATTCCCCTGCACTGCGTGCAGAGCAATTCCGTGTTGAACATCACACATGAAAGGAGCCTTGATTTCCTTGATGGCACTCCAGAGAAACCCCAAGAACACTGTTTCAAGGCTAGAGGGATCCTGAGGTCACTGTAGCAACACGAAAGAGCTCCGTGCACCAAAAATCAACTAGAGATGAGAGGTTAGTCCCTGGCTTCGATCCAGAGGAATACCACCTTACCACAAGCACCTCAAGAGGAGGCTTCTCTCAGCTCTAGGTATGTGACAGGGACCCTGATTTTGCGGCCTCAAGTGGAATGGACACCGCGATGCCCTGACGCGAAATAAGGCCGGATATCCCTGCAGTGACTTGAATGCAGGCTCGTCTTGCATCTCCCAAGACGAAAGGATGTCTGACTCCCCTGTGGAGACCACAGATAAAGACCTAGTTCCCCACCTCATCGTGACTGGAGCCCTCACATCCTTTGAAAACTCCAGAGGTACGCGGAGATCAGCGCCTCCAAAGGAGACGATGTCTGACTCCTCGTGAAATTTGATAGGAGTCCCAGGATTCCTGTGGCACGTGGAAAGGGACACTTGGTCTCCCGCCTCAGCTGGAGAGGCGTCCCAATTGCCCTGCCAAGCCTCGAGGAGAATCCCGAGTTGTCCCTTGCAACTAGGCAGGAGTCCTGACGTCGCTGAAGAAACACGTGGGTGGAAGGGCCATCCCCGTCGTAACTCGAGAATATACCCCAGGTTCCCACCGCAACTCGAGAAAAACCATGAGACTTCCACCTCGACGCGATATGAGGCCCGATTCCCCTGCACTGCGTGCAGAGCAATTCCGTGTTGCACATCACACATGAAAGGAGCCTTGATTTCCTTGATGGCACTCCAGAGAAACCCCAAGAATACTGTTTCAAGGCTAGAGGTATCCTGAGGTCACTGTAGCAACACGAAAGAGCTCCGTGGACCAAAAATCAACTCGAGATGAGAGGTTAGTCCCTGGCTTCGACTCCAGAGGAATACCACCTTACCACAAGCACCTCAAGAGGAGGCTTCTCTCAGCTCTAGGTATGTGAGAGGGACCCTGATTTTGCGGCCTCAAGTGGAATGGACACTGCGATGCCCTGACTCAAAATAAGGCCGGATATCCCTGCAGTGACTTTAATGCAGGCTCGTCTTGCATCTGCCAAGACGAAAGGATGTCTGAATCCCCTGTGGAGACCATCGAGAAAGACCTAGTTCCCCACCTCATCGCGACCGGAGGCCTGACATCCTTTGAAAACTCCAGAGGTACGCGGAGATCAGTGCCTCCAAAGGGGACGATGCCTGACTCCTCGTGAAACTTGATAGGATTCCCAGGATTCCTGTTGCACGTGGAAAGGGACCCTTGGTCTCCCGCCTCAGCTGGAGAGGCGTCCCAATTGCCCTGCCAAGCCTCGAGGAGAATCCCGAGTTGTCCCTCGCAACTAGGCAGGAGTCCTGACGTCGCTGAACAAACACGTGTGTGGAAGGGCCATCCCCATCGTAACTCGAGAATATTCCCCAGGTTCCCGCCGCAACTCGAGAAAAACCATGAAACTTCCCCCTCGCCGCGAGATGAGGCCCGATTCCCCTGCACTGCATGCAGTGCAATTCCGTGTTGCACATCACACATGAAAGGAGCCTTGATTTCCTTGATGGCACTCCAGAGAAACCCCAAGAACACTGTTTCCAGGCTAAAGAGATTCTGAGGTCACTGTAGCAACACGAAAGAGCTCCGTGGACCAAAAATCAACTCGAGATGAGAGGTTAGTCCCTGGCTTCGACTCCAGAGGAATACCACCTTACCACAAGCACCTCAAGAGGAGGCTTCTCTCAGCTCTAGCTATGTGAGAGGGACCCTGAGTTTGCGGCCTGAAGTGGAATGGACACCGCGATTCCCTGACGCGAAATTAGGCCGGATATCCCTGCAGTGACTTGAATTCAGGCTCGTCTTGCATCTCCCAAGACGAAAGGATGTCTGAATCCCCTGTGGAGACCACAGAGAATGACCTAGTTCCCAACCTCATCGCGACCGTAGGCCTCACATCCTTTGAAAACTCCAGAGGTACGCGGAGATCAGTGCCTCCAAAGGAGACGATGCCTGACTCCTCGTGAAACTTGATAGGAGTCCCAGGATTCCTGTGGCACGTGGAAAGGGACACTTGGTCTCCCACCTCAGCTGGAGAGGCGTCCCAATTGCCCTGCCAAGCCTCGAGGAGAATCCCGAGTTGTCCCTCGCAACTAGGCAGGAGTCCTGCCGTCGCTGAACTAACACGTGTGTGGAAGGGCCATCCCCGTCGTAACTCGAGAATATACCGCAGGTATCCGCCGCAACTCGAGAAAAACCATGAGACTTCCCCCTCGCCGCGAGATGAGGCCCGATTCTCCTGCACTGCGTGCAGAGCAATTCCGTGTTGCACATCACACATGTAAGGAGCCTTGATTTCCCTGATGGCACTCCAGAGAATCCCCAAGAACACTGTTTCAAGGCTAGAGGGATCCTGAGGTCACTGTAGCAACACGAAAGAGCTCCGTGGACCAAAAATCAACTCGAGATGAGAGGTTAGTCCCTGGCTTCGACTCCAGGGGAATACCACCTTACCACAAGCACCTCAAGAGGAGGCTTCTCTCAGCTCTAGATATGTGACAGGGACCCTGATTTTCGGCCTCAAGTGGAATGGTCACTGCAATGCCCTGACTCAAAATAAAGCCGGATATCCCTGCAGTGACTTGAATGCAGGCTCGTCTTGCATCTCCCAAGATGAACGGATGTCTGAATCCCCTGTGGAGACCACAGAGAAAGACCAAGTTCCCCACCTCATCGCGACCGGAGGCCTCACATCCTTTGAAAACTCCATAGGTACGCGGAGATCAGTGCCTCCAAAGGAGACGATGCCTGACTCCTCGTGAAACTTGATAGGAGTCCCAGGATTCCTGTGGCACATGGAAAGGGACCCTTGGTCTCCCGCCTCAGCTGGAGAGGCGTCCCAATTGCCCTGCCAAGCCTCGAGGAGAATCCCGAGTTGTCCCTCGCAACTAGGCAGGAGTCCTGCCGTCGCTGAACTAACACGTGTGTGGAAGGGCTATCCCCGTCGTAACTCGAGAATATACCGCAGGTTCCCGCCGCAACTCGAGAAAAACCATGAGACTTCCCCCTCGCCGCGAGATGAGGCCCGATTCCCCTGCACTGCGTGCAGAGCAATTCCGAGTTGCACATCACACATGAAAGGAGCCTTGATTTCCTTGATGGCACTCCAGAGAAACCCCAAGAACACTGTTTCAAGGCTGGAGGGATCCTGAGGTCCCTGTAGCAGCACGAAAGAGCTCCGTGGACCATGAATCAACTCGAGATGAGAGGTTAGTCCCTGGATTCGACTCCAGAGGATTACCACCTTACCACAAGCACCTCAAGAGGAGGCTTCTCTCAGCTCTAGGTATGTGAGAGGGACCCTGATTTTGCGGCCTCAAGTGGAATGGACACCGCGATTCCCTGACGCGAAATAAGGCCGGATATCCCTGCAGTGACTTGAATGCAGGCTCGTCTTGCATCTCCCAAGACGAAAGGATGTCTGAATCCACTGTGGAGACCACAGAGAATGACCTAGTTCCCCACCTCATCGCGACCGGAGGCCTCACATTCTTTGAAAACTCCAGAGGTACGCGGAGATCAGTGCCTCCAAAGGAGACGATGCCTGACTCCTCGTGAAACTTGATAGGAGTCCCAGGATTCCTGTGGCACGTGGAAAGGGACCCTTGGTCTCCCGCCTCAGCTGGAGAGGCGTCCCAATTGCCCTGCCAAGCCTCGAGGAGAATCCCGAGTTGTCCCTCGCACTAGGCAGGAGTCCTGACGTCGCTGAACAAACACTTGTGTGGAAGAGCCATCCCCGTCGTAACTCGAGAATATACCCCAGGTTCCCGCCGCAACTGGAGAAAAACCATGAGACTTCCCCCTCGCCGTGAGATGAGGCCCGATTCCCCTGCACTGCGTGCAGAGCAATTCCGTGTTGCACATCACACATGAAAGGAGCCTTGATTTCCTTGATGGCACTCCAGAGAAACCCCAAGAACACTGTTTCAAGGCTGGAGGGATCTTGAGGTCCCTGTAGCAGCACGAAAGAGCTCCGTGGACCAAAAATCAACTCGAGATGAGAGGTTATTACCTGATTTCGACTCCAGAGGAATACCACCTTACCACAAGCACCTCCAGAGGAGGCTTCTCTCAGCTCTAGGTATGTGAGAGGGACCCTGAGTTTGCGGCCTCAAGTGGAATGGACACCGCGATGCCCTGACTCGAAATAAGGCCGGATCTCCCTGCAGTGACTTGAATGCAGGCTCGTCTTGCATCTCCCAAGACGAAAGGATGTCTGAATCCACTGTGGAGACCACAGAGAAAGACCTAGTTCCCCACCTCATCGCGACCGGAGGCCTCACATCCTTTAAAAACTCCAGAGGTACGCGGAGATCAGTGCCTCCAAAGGAGACGATGCCTGACTCCTCGTGAAACTTGATAGGAGTCCCAGGATACCTGTGGCACGTGGAGAGGGACCCTTGGTCTCCCGCCTCAGCTGGAGAGGCATACCAATTGCCCTGCCAAGCCTCGAGGAGAATCCCGAGTTGTCCCTCGCAACTAGGCAGGAGTCCTGACGTCGCTGAACAAACACGTGGGTGGAAGGGCCATCCCCGTCGTAACTCGAGAATATACCCTAGGTTCCCGCCGCAACTCGAGAAAAACCATGAGACTTCCCCCTCGCCGCCAGATGAGGCCCGATTCCCCTGCACTGCGTGCAGAGCAATTCCGTGTTGCACATCACACATGAAAGGATCATTGATTTCCTTGATGGCACTCCAGAGAAACCCCAAGAACACTGTTTCAAGGCTAGAGGGATCCTGAGGTCACTGTAGCAACACGAAAGAGCTCCGTGCACCAAAAATCAACTAGAGATGAGAGGTTAGTCCCTGGCTTCGACTCCAGAGGAATACCACCTTACCACAAGCACCTCAAGAGGAGGCTTCTCTCAGCTCTAGGTATGTGACAGGGACCCTGATTTTGCGGCCTCAAGTGGAATGGACACCGCGATGCCCTGACGCGAAATAAGGCCGGATATCCCTGCAGTGACTTGAATGCAGGCTCGTCTTGCATCTCCCAAGACGAAAGGATGTCTGAATCCCCTGTGGACACCACAGATAAAGACCTAGTTCCCCACCTCATCGTGACCGGAGCCCTCACATCCTTTGAAAACTCCAGAGGTACGCGGAGATCAGCACCTCCAAAGGAGACGATGCCTGACTCCTCGTGAAATTTGATAGGAGTCCCAGGATTCCTGTGGCACTTGGAAAGGGACACTTGGTCTCCCGCCTCAGCTGGAGAGGCGTCCCAATTGCCCTGCTAAGCCTCGTGGAGAATCCCGAGTTGTCCCTTGCAACTAGGCAGGAGTCCTGACGTCGCTGAAGAAACACGTGGGTGGAAGGGCCATCCCCGTCGTAACTCGAGAATATACCCCAGGTTCCCACCGCAACTCGAGAAAAACCATGAGACTTCCACCTCGACTCGATATGAGGCCCGATTCCCCTGCACTGCGTGCAGAGCAATTCCGTGTTGCACATCACACATGAAAGGAGCCTTGATTTCCTTGATGGCACTCCAGAGAAACCCCAAGAAGAATGTTTCAAGGCTAGAGGGATCCTGAGGTCACTGTAGCAACATGAAAGAGCTCTGTGGGCCAAAAATCAACTCGAGATGAGAGGTTAGTCCCTGGCTTCGACTCCAGAGGAATACCACCTTACCACAAGCACCTCAAGAGGAGGCTTCTCTCAGCTCTAGGTATGTGAGAGGGACCCTGAGTTTTCGGCCTCAAGTGGAATGGACACTGCGATGCCCTGACTCGAAATAAGGCCGGATATCCCTGCAGTGACTTGAATGCAGGCTCGTCTTGCATCTCCCAAGACGAAAGGATGTCTGAATCCCCTGTGGAGACCATCGAGAAAGACCTAGTTCCCCACCTCATCGCGACCGGAGGCCTGACATCCTTTGAAAACTCCAGAGGTACGCGGAGATCAGTGCCTCCAAAGGGGACGATGCCTGACTCCTCGTGAAACTTGATAGGATTCCCAGGATTCCTGTGGCACGAGGAAAGGGACCCTTGGTCTCCCGCCTCAGCTGGAGAGGCGTCCCAATTGCCCTGCCAAGCCTCGAGGAGAATCCCGAGTTGTCCCTCGCAACTAGGCAGGAGTCCTGACGTCGCTGAACAAACACGTGTGTGGAAGGGCCATCCCCATCGTAACTCGAGAATATTCCCCAGGTTCCCGCCGCAACTCGAGAAAAACCATGAAACTTCCCCCTCGCCGCGAGATGAGGCCCGATTCCCCTGCCCTGCATGCAGTGCAATTCCGTGTTGCACATCACACATGAAAGGAGCCTTGATTTCCTTGAAGGCACTCCAGAGAAACCCCAAGGACACTGTTTCAAGGCTAGAGGGATCCTGGGGTCACTGTAGCCACACGAAAGAGCTCCGTGGACCAAAAATCAACTCGAGATGAGAGGTTAGTCCCTGGCTTCGACTCCAGAGGAATACCACCTTACCACAAGCACCTCAAGAGGAGGCTTCTCTCAGCTCTAGCTATGTGAGAGGGACCCTGAGTTTGCGGCCTCAAGTGGAATGGACACCGCGATGCCCTGACTCGAAATAAGGCGGGATATCCCTGCAGTGACTTGAATGCAGGCTCGGCTTGCATCTCCCAAGACGAAAGGATGTCTGAATCCCCTGTGGAGACCACAGATAAAGACCTAGTTGCCCACCTCATCGCGACCGGAGGCCTCACATCCTTTGAAAACCCCAGAGGTACGCGGAGATCAGTGCCTCCAAAGGAGACGATGCCTGACTCCTCGTGAAACTTGATAGGAGTCCCAGGATTCCTGTGGCACGTGGAAAGGGACCCTTGGTCTCCCGTCTCAGCTGGAGAGGCGTCCCAATTGCCCTGCCAAGCCTCGAGGAGAATCCCGAGTTGTCCCTCGCAACTAGGCAGGAGTCCTGACGTCGCTGAAGAAACACGTGTGTGGAAGGGCCATCCCCGTCACAACTCGAGAATATACCCCAGGTTCCCGCCGCAACTCGAGAAAAACCATGAGACTTCCCCCTCGCCGCGAGATGAGGCCCGATTCCCCTGCACTGCGTGCAGAGCAATTCCGTGTTGCACATCACACATGAAAGGAGCCTGAATTTCCTTGATGGCACTCCAGAGAAACCCCAAGAACACTGTTTCAAGGCTAGAGGGATCCTGAGGTCACTGTAGCAACACGAAAGAGCTCCGTGGACCAAAAATCAACTCGAGATGAGAGGTTAGTCCCTGGCTTCGACTCCAGAGGAATACCACCTTACCACAAGCACCTCAAGAGGAGGCTTCTCTCAGCTCTAGCTATGTGAGAGGGACCCTGAGTTTGCGGCCTCAACTGGAATGGACACTGCGATGCCCTGACGCAAAATAAGGCCGAATATCCCTGCAGTGACTTGAATGCAGGCTCGTCTTGCATCTCCCAAGACGAAAGGATGTCTGAATCCCCTGTGGAGACAACAGAGAAAGAACTAGTTCCCCACCTCATCGCGACCGGAGGCCTCACATCCTTTGAAAACTCCAGAGGTACGCGGAGATCAGTGCCTCCAAAGGAGACGATGCCTGACTCCTCGTGAAACTTGATAGGAGTCCCAGGATTCCTGTGGCACGTGGAAAGGGTCCCTTGGTCTCCCGCCTCAGCTGGAGAGGCATCCCAATTGCCCTGCCAAGCCTCGAGGAAAACCCCGAGTTGTCCCTCGCAACTAGGCAGGAGTCCTGACGTCGCTGAACAAACACGTGGTTGGAAGGGCCATCCCCGTCGTACTTCGAGAATATACCCCAGATTCCCGCCATAACTCGAGAAAGACCATGAGACTTCCCCCTCGCCGCGAGATGAGGCCCGATTCCCCTGCACTGCGTGCAGAGCAATTCCGTGTTGCACATCACACATGAAAGGAGCCTGGATTTCCTTGACGGCACTCCAGCGAAAACCCAAGAACACTGTTTCAAGGCTAGAGGGATCCTGAGGTCACTGTAGCAACACGAAAGAACTCCGTGGATCAAAAATCAACACGTGATGAGAGCTTAGTCCCTGGCTTCGACTCCAGAGGAATACCACCTTACCACAAGCACCTCAAGAGGAGGCTTCTCTCAGCTCTAAGTATGTGAGAGGGACCCTGAGTTTGCGGCCTCAAGTGGAATGGACACCGCGATGCCCTGACGCGAAATAAGGCCGGATATCCCTGCAGTGACTTAAATGCCGGCTCGTTTTGCATCTCCCAAGACGAAAGGATGTCTGAATCCCCTGTGGAGACCACAGAGAAAGACATAGTTCCCCACTTCATGGCGACCGGAGCGCTCACATCCTTTGAAAACTCCAGAGGTACGCGGAGATCAGTGCCTCCAAAGGAGACGATGCCTGACTCCTCGTCAAACTTGATAGGAGTCCCAAGATTCCTGTGGCACGTGGAAAGGGACACTTGGTCTCCCCCCTCAGCTGGAGCGGCGTCCCATTTGCCCTGCCAAGCCTCGAGGAGAATCCCGAGTTGTCCCTCGCAACTAGGCAGGAGTCCTGACTTCACTGAACAAGCACGTGTGTGGAAGGGCCATCCCCGTCGTAACTCGAGAATATAACCCAGGTTCCCGCCGCAACTCGAGAAAAACCATGAGACTTCCCCCTCGCCACGAGATGAGGCCCGATTCCCCTGCACTGCGTGCAGAGCAATTCCGTGTTGCACATCACACATGAAAGGAGCCTTGATTTCCTTGATGGCATTCCAGAGAAACCCCAAGAACACTGTTTCAAAGCTAGAGGGATCCTGAGGTCACTGTAGCCACACGAAAGAGCTCCGTGGACCAAAAATCAACTCGAGATGAGAGGTTAGTCCCTGGCTTCGACTCCAGAAGAATATCACCTTACCAGAAGCACCTCAAGAGGAGGCTTCTCTCAGCTCTAGGTATGTGAGAGGGACCCTGATTTGCGGCCTCAAGTGGAATGGACACCGCGATGCCCTGACTCGAAATAAGGCCGGATATCCCTGCAGTGACTTGAATGCAGGCTCGTCTTGCATCTCCCAAGACGAAAGGATGTCTGAATCCCCTGTGGAGACACAGAGAAAGACCTAGTTCCCCACCTCATCGCGACCGGAGACCTCACATCCTTTAAAAATTCCAGAGGTACGCGCAGATCAGTGCCTCCAAAGGAGACGATGCCTGACTCCTCGTGAAACTTGATAGGAGTCCCAGGATTCCTGTGACACGTGGAAAGGGACCCTTGGTCTCCCGCCTCAGCTGGAGAGGCGTCCCAATTGCCCTGCCAAGCCTCGAGGAGAATCCCGAGTTGTCCCTCGCAACTAGGCAGGAGTCCTGACGTCGCTGAACAAACACGTGGTTGGAAGGGCCATCCCCGTCGTAACTCGAGAATATACCCCAGGTTCCCGCCGCAACTCGAGGAAAACCATGAGACTTCCCCCTCGCCGCGAGATGAGGCCCGATTCCCCTGCACTGCGTGCAGAGCAATTCCGTGTTGAACATCACACATGAAAGGAGCCTTGATTTCCTTGATGGCACTCCAGAGAAACCCCAAGAACACTGTTTCAAGGCTAGAGGGATCCTGAGGTCACTGTAGCAACACGAAAGAGCTCCGTGCACCAAAAATCAACTAGAGATGAGAGGTTAGTCCCTGGCTTCGATCCAGAGGAATACCACCTTACCACAAGCACCTCAAGAGGAGGCTTCTCTCAGCTCTAGGTATGTGACAGGGACCCTGATTTTGCGGCCTCAAGTGGAATGGACACCGCGATGCCCTGACGCGAAATAAGGCCGGATATCCCTGCAGTGACTTGAATGCAGGCTCGTCTTGCATCTCCCAAGACGAAAGGATGTCTGAATCCCCTGTGGAGACCACAGATAAAAACCTAGTTCCCCACCTCATCGTGACCGGAGGCCTCACATCCTTTGAAAACTCCGGAGGTACGCGGAGATCAGCGCCTCCAAAGGAGACGATGCCTGACTCCTCGTGAAAATTGATAGGAGTCCCAGGATTCCTGTGGCACGTGGAAAGGGACACTTGGTCTCCCGCCTCAGCTGGAGAGGCGTCCCAATTGCCCTGCCAAGCCTCGAGGAGAATCCCGAGTTGTCCCTCGCAACTAGGCAGGAGTCCTGACTTCACTGAACAAGCACGTGTGTGGAAGGGCCATCCCCGTCGTAACTCGAGAATATAACCCAGGTTCCCGCCGCAACTCGAGAAAAACCATGAGACTTCCCCCTCGCCACGAGATGAGGCCCGATTCCCCTGCACTGCGTGCAGAGCAATTCCGTGTTGCACATCACACATGAAAGGAGCCTTGATTTCCTTGATGGCATTCCAGAGAAACCCCAAGAACACTGTTTCAAGGCTAGAGGGATCATGAGGTCACTGTAGCCACACGAAAGAGCTCCGTGGACCAAAAATCAACTCGAGATGAGAGGTTAGTCCCTGGCTTCGACTCCAGAAAAATATCACCTTACCAGAAGCACCTCAAGAGGAGGCTTCTCTCAGCTCTAGGTATGTGAGAGGGACCCTGATTTGCGGCCTCAAGTGGAATGGACACCGCGATGCCCTGACTCGAAATAAGGCCGGATATCCCTGCAGTGACTTGAATGCAGGCTCGTCTTGCATCTCCCAAGACGAAAGGATGTCTGAATCCCCTGTGGAGACACAGAGAAAGACCTAGTTCCCCACCTCATCGCGACCGGAGACCTCACATCCTTTAAAAATTCCAGAGGTACGCGGAGATCAGTGCCTCCAAAGGAGACGATGCCTGACTCCTCGTGAAACTTGATAGGAGTCCCAGGATTCCTGTGGCACGTGGAAAGGGACCCTTGGTCTCCCGCCTCAGCTGGAGAGGCGTCCCAATTGCCCTGCCAAGCCTCGAGGAGAATCCCGAGTTGTCCCTCGCAACTAGGCAGGAGTCCTGACGTCGCTGAACAAACACGTGGGTGGAAGGACCATCCCCGTCGTAACTCGAGAATATACCCCAGGTTCCCGCCGCAACTCGAGGAAAACCATGAGACTTCCCCCTCGCCGCGAGATGAGGCCCGATTCCCCTGCACTGCGTGCAGAGCAATTCCGTGTTGAACATCACACATGAAAGGAGCCTTGATTTCCTTGATGGCACTCCAGAGAAACCCCAAGAACACTGTTTCAAGGCTAGAGGGATCCTGAGGTCACTGTAGCAACACGAAAGAGCTCCGTGCACCAAAAATCAACTAGAGATGAGAGGTTAGTCCCTGGCTTCGATCCAGAGGAATACCACCTTACCACAAGCACCTCAAGAGGAGGCTTCTCTCAGCTCTAGCTATGTGAGAGGGACCCTGATTTTGCGGCCTCAAGTGGAATGGACACCGCGATGCCCTGACGCGAAATAAGGCCGGATATCCCTGCAGTGACTTGAATGCAGGCTCGTCTTGCATCTCCCAAGACGAAAGGATGTCTGAATCCCCTGTGGAGACCACAGATAAAGACCTAGTTCCCCACCTCATCGTGACCGGAGGCCTCACATCCTTTGAAAACTCCGGAGGTACGCGGAGATCAGCGCCTCCAAAGGAGACGATGCCTGACTCCTCGTGAAAATTGATAGGAGTCCCAGGATTCCTGTGGCACGTGGAAAGGGACACTTGGTCTCCCGCCTCAGCTGGAGAGGCGTCCCAATTGCCCTGCCAAGCCTCGAGGAGAATCCCGAGTTGTCCCTCGCAACTAGGCAGGAGTCCTGACGTCGCTGAAGAAACACGTGGGTGGAAGGGCCATCCCCGTCGTAACTCGAGAATATACCCCAGGTTCCTGCCGCAACTCGAGAAAAACCATGAGACTTCCCCCTCGCCGCGAGATGAGGCCCGATTCCCCTGCACTGCGTGCAGAGCAATTCCGTGTTGCACATCACACATGAAAGGAGCCTTGATTTCCTTGATGGCACTCCAGAGAAACCCCAAGAACACTGTTTCAAGGTTGAGGGATCCTGAGGTCACTGTAGCAACACGAAAGAGCTCCGTGGACCAAAAATCAACTCGAGATGAGAGGTTAGTCTATGGCTTCGACTCCAGAGGAAAACTACCTTACCACAAGCACCTCAAGAGGAGGCTTCTCTCAGCTCTAGCTATGTGAGAGGGACCCTGAGTTTGCGGCCTCAAGTGGAATGGACACCGCGATGCCCTGACTCTAAATAAGGCGGGATATCCCTGCAGTGACTTGAATGCAGGCTCGTCTTGCATCTCCCAAGACGAAAGGATGTCTGAATCCCCTGTGGAGACCACAGAGAAAGACCTAGTTCCCCACCTCATCGCGACCGGAGGCCTCACATCCTTTGAAAACTCCAGAGGTACTCGGAGATCAGTGCCTCCAAAGGAGACGATGCCTGACTCCTCGTGAAACTTGATAGGAGTCCCAGGATTCATGTGGCACGTGGAAAGGGACCCTTGGTCTCCCGCCTCAGCTGGAGAGGCGTCCCAATTGCCCTGCCAAGCCTCGAGGAGAATCCCGAGTTGTCCCTTGCAACTAGGCAGGAGTCCTGACATCGCTGAAGAAACACGTGGGTGGAAGGGCCATCCCCGTCGTAACTCGAGAATATACCCCAGGTTCCCACCGCAACTCGAGAAAAACCATGAGACTTCCACCTCGACGCGATATGAGGCCTGATTCCCCTGCACTGCGTGCAGAGCAATTCCGTGTTACACATCACACATGAAAGGAGCCTTGATTTCCTTGATGGCACTCCAGAGAAACCCCAAGAATACTGTTTCAAGGCTAGAGGGATCCTGAGGTCACTGTAGCAACACGAAAGAGCTCTGTGGGCCAAAAATCAACTCGAGATGAGAGGTTAGTCCCTGGCTTCGACTCCAGAGGAATACCACCTTACCACAAGCACCTCAAGAGGAGGCTTCTCTCAGCTCTAGGTATGTGAGAGGGACCCTGAGTTTGCGGCCTCAAGTGGAATGGACACTGCGATGCCCTGACTCAAAATAAGGCCGGATATCCCTGCAGTGACTTGAATGCAGGCTCGTCTTGCATCTCCCAAGACGAAAGGATGTCTGAATCCCCTGTGGAGACCATCGAGAAAGACCTAGTTCCCCACCTCATCGCGACCGGAGGCCTCACATCCTTTGAAAACTCCAGAGGTACGCGGAGATCAGTGCCTCTAAAGGAGATGATGCCTGACTCCTCGTGAAACTTGATAGGAGTCCCAGGATTCCTGTGGCACGTGGAAAGGGACCCTTGGTCTCCCGCCTCAGCTGGAGAGGCGTCCCAATTGCCCTGCCAAGCCTCGAGGAGAATCCCGAGTTGTCCCTCGCAACTAGGCAGGAGTCCTGACGTCGCTGAACAAACACGTGGGTGGAAGGGCCATCCCCATCGTAACTCGAGAATATTCCCCAGGTTCCCGCCGCAACTCGAGAAAAACCATGAGACTTCCCCCTCGCCGCGAGATGAGGCCCGATTCCCCTGCACTGCGTGCAGAGCAATTCCGTGTTGCACATCACACATGAAAGGAGCCTTGATTTCCTTGATGGCATTCCAGAGAAACCCCAAGAACACTGTTTCAAGGCTAGAGGGATCCTGAAGTCACTGTAGCCACACGAAAGAGCTCCGTGGACCAAAAATCAACTCGAGATGAGAGGTTAGTCCCTGGCTTCGACTCCAGAAGAATATCACCTTACCAGAAGCACCTCAAGAGGAGGCTTCTCTCAGCTCTAGGTATGTGAGAGGGACCCTGATTTTGCGGCCTCAAGTGGAATGGACACCGCGATGCCCTGACTCGAAATAAGGCCGGATATCCCTGCAGTGACTTGAATGCAGGCTCGTCTTGCATCTCCCAAATGAAAGGATATCTGAAACCCCTGTGGAGACCACAGAGAAAGACCTAGTTCCCCACCTCATCGCGACCGGAGGCCTCACATCCTTTGAAAACTCCAGAGGTACGCGGAGATCAGTGCCTCCAAAGGCGACGATGCCTAACTCCTCGTGAAACTTGATAGGAGTCCCAGGATTCCTGTGGCACGTGGAAAGGGACCCTTGGTCTCCCGTCTCAGCTGGAGAGGCGTCCCAATTGCCCTGCCAAGCGTCGAGGAGAATCCCGAGTTGTCCCTCGCAACTAGGCAGGAGTCCTGACGTCGCTGAACAAACACGTGGGTGGAAGGCCCATCCCCGTCGTAACTCGAGAATATACCCCAGGTTCACACAGCAACTCGAGGAAAACCATGAGACTTCCCCCTCTCCGAAAAATGAGGCCCGATACCGTGCACTGCGTGCAGAGCAATTCCCTGTTGCACATCACACATGAAAGGAGCCTTGATTTCCTTGATGGCACTCCAGAGAAACCCCAAGAACACTGTTTCAAGGCTAGAGGGATCCTGAGGTCACTGTAGCAACACGAAAGAGCTCCGTGGACCAAAAATCAACTCGAGATGAGAGGTTAGTCCCTGGCTTCGACTCCAGAGGAATACCACCTTACCACAAGCACCTCAAGAGGAGGCTTCTCTCAGCTCTAGGTATGTGAGAGGGACCCTGATTTTGCGGCCTCACGTGAAATGGACACCGCGATGCCCTGACTCGATATAAGGCCGGATATCCCTGCAGTGACTTGAATGCAGGCTCGTCTTGCATCTCCCAAGACGAAAGGATGTCTGAATCCCCTGTGGAGACCACCGAGAAAGACCTAGTTCCCCACCACATCGCCACCGGATGCCTCACATCTTTTGAAAACTCCAGAGGTACACGGAGATCATTGCCTCCAAAGGAGACGATGCTGACTCCTCGTGAAACTTGATAGGAGTCCGAGGATTCCTGTGGCACGTGGAAAGGGACCCTTGGTCTCCCGCCTCAGCTGGAGAGGCGTCCCAATTGCCCTGCCAAGCCTCGAGGAGAATCCCGAGTTGTCCCTCGCAACTAGGCAGGAGTCCTGCCGTCGCTGAACAAACACGTAGGTGGAAGGGCCATCCCCGTCGTAACTCGAGAATATACCGCAGGTTCACGCCGCAACTCGAGAAAAAGCATGAGACTTCCCCCTCGCCGCGAGAAGAGGCCCGATTCCCCTGCACTGCGTGCAGAGTAATTCCGTGTTGCACATCACACATGAAAGGAGCCTTGATTTCCTTGATGGCACTCCAGAGAAACCCCAAGAACACTGTTTCAAGGCTAGAGGGATCCTGAGGTCACTGTAGCCACACG
Source organism: Cervus elaphus (assembly GCF_910594005.1). NCBI lineage: Eukaryota > Metazoa > Chordata > Mammalia > Artiodactyla > Cervidae > Cervus > Cervus elaphus. Next base: position 2,283,913 of record NC_057838.1, read on the forward strand.
AAAGAGCTCCGTGGACCAAAAATCAACTCGAGATGAGAGGTTACTCCCTGGCTTCAACTCCACAGGAATACCACCTTACCACAAGCACCTCAAGAGGAGGCTTCTCTCAGCTCTAGGTATGTGAGAGGGACCCTGAGTTTGCGGCCTCAAGTGGAATGGACACCGCGATGCTCTGACTCAAAATAAGGCCGGATATCCCTGCAGTGACTTGAATGCAGGCTCGTTTTGCATCTCACAAGATGTAAGGATGTCTGAATCCCCTGTGGAGACCACAGAGAAAGACATAGTTCCCCACTTCATCGCGACCGGAGGGCTCACATCCTTTAAAAACTCCCGAGGTACACGGAGATCAGTGCCTCCAAAGAAGACAATGCCTGACTCCTCGTGAAACTTGATAGGAGTCCCAGGATTCCTGTGGCACGTGGAAAGGGACACTTGGTCTCCCGCCTCAGCTGGAGAGGCGTCCCAATTGTCCTGCCAAGCCTCGAGGAGAATCCCGAGTTGTCCCTCGCAACTAGGCAGGAGTCCTGACGTCGCTGAACAAGCACGTGTGTGGAAGGCCCATCCCCGTCGTAACTCGAGAATATACCCCAGGTTCCCGTCGCAACTCGAGAAAAACCATGTGACTTCTTCCTCGACGCAAAATGAGGCCCGATTCCCCTGCACTGCGTGCAGAGCAATTCCCTGTTGCACATCACACATGAGAGGAGCCTTGATTTCCTTGATGGCACTCCAGAGAAACCCCAAGAACACTGTTTCAAGGCTAGAGGGATACTGAGGTCACTGTAGCAACACGAAAGAGCTCCGTGGACCAAAAATCAACTCGAGATGAGAGGTTAGTCCCTGGCTTCGACTCCAGAGGAATACCACCTTACCACAAGCACCTCAAGAGGAGGCTTCTCTCAGTTCTAGATATGTGAGAGGGACCCTGAGTTTGCGGCCTCAAGTGGAAAGGACACCGCGATGCCCTGACTCGAAATAAGGCGGGATATCCCTGCAGTGACTTGAATGCAGGCTCGTCTTGCATCTCCCAAGATGAAAGGATGTCTGAATCCCCTGTGGAGACCACAGAAAAAGATCTAGTTCCCCACCTCATCGCGACCGGAGGCCTCACATCCTTTGAAAACTCCAGAGGTACGCGGAGATCAGTGCCTCCAAAGGAGACGATGCCTGACTCCTCGTGAAACTTGATAGGAGTCCCAGGATTCCTGTGGCACGTGGAAAGGGACCCTTGGTCTCCCGCCTCAGCTGGAGAGGCGTCCCAATTGCCCTGCCAAGCCTCGAGGAGAATCCCGAGTTGTCCCTCGCAACTAGGCAGGAGTCCTGACGTCGCTGAACAAACACGTGGGTGGAAGGGCCATCCCCGTCGTAACTCGAGAATATACCCCAGGTTCCCGCCGCAACTCGAGAAAAACCATGAGAGTTCCCCCTCGCCGCGAGATGAGGCCCGATTCCCCTGCACTGCGTGCAGAGCAATTCCGTGTTGCACATCACACATGAAAGGAGCCTTGATTTCCTTGATGGCACTCCAGAGAAACCCCAAGAACACTGATTCAAGGCTAGAGGGATCCTGAGGTCACTGTAGCAACACGAAAGAGCTCCGTGGACCAAAAATCAACTCGAGATGAGAGGTTAGTCCCTGGCTTCGACTCCAGAGGAATACCACCTTACCACAAGCACCTCAAGAGGAGGCTTCTCTCAGCTCTAGGTATGTGAGAGGGACCCTGAGTTTGCGGCCTCAAGTGGAATGGACACCGCGATGCCCTGACGCGAAATAAGGCCGGATATCCCTGCAGTGACTTGAATGCAGGCTCGTCTTGCATCTCCCAAGACGAAAGGATGTCTGAATCCACTGTTGAGACCACAGAGAAAACCTACTTCCCCACCTCATCGCGACCGGAGGCCTCACATCCTTTGAAAACTCCAAAGGTACGCGGAGATCAGTGCCTCCAAAGGAGACGATGGCTGACTCCTCGTGAAACTTGATAGGAGTCCCAAGATTCCTGTGGCACGTGGAAAGGGACCCTTGGTCTACCACCTCAGCTGGAGAGGCATCCCAATTGCCCTGCCAAGCCCCCAGGAGAATCCCGAGTTGTCCCTCGCAACTAGGCAGGAGTCCTGACGTCGATGAACAAACACGTGGGTGGAACGGCCATCCCCGTCGTAATTCGAGAATATACCCCAGGTTCCCGCCACAACTCGAGGAAAACCATGAGACTACCCCCTCGTCGCGAGATGAGGCCCGATTCCCCTGCACTGCGGGCAGAGCAATTCCGTGTTGCACATCACACATGAAAGGAGCCTTGATTTCCTTGATGGCCCTCCAGAGAAACCCCAAGAACACTGTTTCAAGGCTAGAGGGATCATGAGGTCACTGTAGCAACAAGAAAGAGCTCCGTGGACCAAAAATCAACTCGAGATGAGAGGTTAGTCCCTGGCTTCGACTCCAGAGGAATACCACCTTATCACAAGCACCTCAAGAAGAGGCTTCTCTCAGCTCTAGATATGTGAGAGGGACCCTGAGTTTGCGGCCTCAAGTGGAATGGACACCGCGATGCCCTGACTCGAAATAAGGCCGGATATCCCTGCAGTGACTTGAATGCAGGCTCGTCTTGCATCTCCCATATGAAAGGATATCTGAAACCCCTGTGGAGACCACAGAGAAAGACCTAGTTCCCCACCTCATCGCGACCGGAGGCCTCACATCCTTTGAAAACTCCAGAGGAACGCGGAGATCAGTGCCTCCAAAGGCGACGATGCCTGACTCCTCGTGAAACTTGATAGGAGTCCTAGGATTCCTGTGGCACGGGGAAAGGGACCCTTGGTCTCCCGCCTCAGCTGGAGAGGCGTCCCAATTGCCCTGCCAAGCGTCGAGGAGAATCCCGAGTTGTCCCTCGCAACTAGGCAGGAGTCCTGACGTCGCTGAACAAACACGTGGGTGGAAGGCCCATCCCCGTCGTAACTCTAGAATATACCCCAGGTTCACACAGCAACTCGAGGAAAACCATGAGACTTCCCCCTCGCCGATAAATGAGGCCCGATACCGTGCACTGCGTGCAGAGCAATTCCCTGTTGCACATCACACATGAAAGGAGCCTTGATTTCCTTGATGGCACTCCAGACAAACCCCAAGAACACTGTTACAAGGCTAGAGGAAAACTGAGGTCACTGTAGCAACACAAAAGAGCTCCGTGGACCAAGAATCAACTCCAGATGAGAGGTTAGTCCCTGGCTTCGACTCCAGAGGAATACCACCTTACAACAAGCACCTCAAGAGGAGGCTTGTCTCAGCTCTAGGTATGTGAGAGGGACCCTGAGTTTGCGGCCTCAAGTGGAATGGACACCGCGATGCCCTGACTCGATATAAGGCCGGATATCCCTGCAGTGACTTGAATGCAGGCTCGTCTTGCATCTCCCAAGATGAAAGGATGACTGAATCCCCTGTGGACACCACAGAGAAAGACCTAGTTCCCCACCTCATCGCGACCGGAAGCCTCACATCTTTTGAAAACTCCAGAGGTACGCGGAGATCAGTGCCTCCAAAGGAGACGATGCCTGACTCCTCGTGAAACTTGATAGGAGTCCCAGGATTCCTGTGGCACGTGGAAAGGGACCCTTGGTCTCCCGCCTCAGATTGAGAGGAGTCCCAATTGCCCTGCCAAGCCTCGAGGAGAATCCCGAGTTGTCCCTCGCAACTAGGCAGGAGTCCTGACGTCGCTGAACAAACACGTGGGTGGAAGGGCCATCCCCGTCGTAACTCGAGAATATACCCCAGGTTCCCGCCGCAACTCGAGAAAAACCATGAGACTTCCCCCTCGCCGCAAAATGAGGCCCGATTCCCCTGCACTGCATGCAGAGCAATTCCGTGTTGCACATCACACATGAAAGGAGCCTTGATTTCCTTGATGGCACTCCAGAGAAACCCCAAGAACACTGTTTCAAGGCTAGAGGGAAACTGAGGTCACTGTAGCAACACGAAAGAGCTCCGTGGACCAAAAATCAACTCGAGATGAGAGGTTAGTCCCTGGCTTCGACTCCAGAGGAATACCACCTTACCACAAGCACCTCAAGAGGAGGCTTCTCTCAGCTTTAGGTATGTGAGAGGGACCCTGATTTTGCGGCCTCAAGTGGAATGGACACTGCGATGCCCTGATGCGAAATAAGGCCGGATATCCCTGCAGTGACTTGAATGCAGGCTCGTCTTGCATATCCCAAGACGAAAGGATGTCTGAATCCCCTGTGGAGACCACAGAGAAAGACCTAGTTCCCCACCACATCGCCACCGGATGCCTCACATCTTTTGAAAACTCCAGAGGTACACGGAGATCATTGCCTCCAAAGGAGACGATGCTGACTCCTCGTGAAACTTGATAGGAGTCCGAGGATTCCTGTGGCACGTGGAAAGGGACCCTTGGTCTCCCGCCTCAGCTGGAGAGGCGTCCCAATTGCCCTGCCAAGCCTCGAGGAGAATCCCGAGTTGTCCCTCGCACTAGGCAGGAGTCCTGCCGTCGCTGAACAAACACGTAGGTGGAAGGGCCATCCCCGTCGTAACTCGAGAATATACCGCAGGTTCACGCCGCAACTCGAGAAAAAGCATGAGACTTCCCCCTCGCCGCGAGAAGAGGCCCGATTCCCCTGCACTGCGTGCAGAGCAATTCCGTGTTGCACATCACACATGAAAGGAGCCTTGATTTCCTTGATGGCACTCCAGAGAAACCCCAAGAACACTGTTTCAAGGCTAGAGGGATCCTGAGGTCACTGTAGCCACACGAAAGAGCTCCGTGGACCAAAAATCAACTCGAGATGAGAGGTTACTTCCTGGCTTCGACTCAAGAGGAATACCACCTAACCACAAGCACCTCAAGAGGAGTCTTCTCTCAGCTCTAGGTATGTGAGAGGGACCCTGAGTTTGCGGCCTCAAGTGGAATGGACACCGCGATGCTCTGACTCAAAATAAGGCCGGATATCCCTGCAGTGACTTAAATGCAGGCTCGTTTTGCATCTCACAAGATGTAAGGATGTCTGAATCCCATGTGGAGACCACAGAGAAAGACATAGTTCCCCACTTCATCGCGACCGGAGGGCTCACATCCTTTGAAAACTCCCGAGGTACACGGAGATCAGTGCCTCCAAAGAAGACAATGCCTGACTCCTCTTGAAACTTGATAGGAGTCCCAGGATTCCTGTGGCACGTGGAAAGGGACACTTGGTCTCCCGCCTCAGCTGGAGAGGCGTCCCAATTGTCCTGCCAAGCCTCGAGGAGAATCCCGAGTTGTCCCTCGCAACTAGGCAGGAGTCCTGACGTCGCTGAACAAGCACGTGTGTGGAAGGCCCATCCCCGTCGTAACTCGAGAATATACCCCAGGTTCCCGTCGCAACTCGAGAAAAACCATGTGACTTCCCCCTCGACGCAAAATGAGGCCCGATACCCTGCACTGCGTGCCGAGCAATTCCCTGTTGCACATCACACATGAGAGGAGCCTTGATTTCCTTGATGGCACTCCAGAGAAACCCCAAGAACACTGTTTCAAGGCTAGAGGGATACTGAGGTCACTGTAGCAACACGAAAGAGCTCCGTGGACCAAAAATCAACTCGAGATGAGAGGTTAGTCCCTGGCTTCGACTCCAGAGGAATACCACCTTACCACAAGCACCTCAAGAGGAGGCTTCTCTCAGCTCTAGATATGTGAGAGGGACCCTGAGTTTGCGGCCTCAAGTGGAATGGACACCGAGATGCCCTGACTCGAAATAAGGCCGGATATCCCTGCAGTGACTTGAATGCAGGCTCGTCTTGCATCTCCCAAGATGAAAGGATGTCTGAATCCCCTGTGGAGACCACAGAAAAAGACCTAGTTCCCCACCTCATCGCGACCGGAGGCCTCACATCCTTTGAAAACTCCAGAGGTACGAGGAGATCAGTGCCTCCAAAGGAGACGATGCCTGACTCCTCGTGAAACTTGATAGGAGTCCCAGGATTCCTGTGGCACGTGGAAAGGGACCCTTGGTCTCCCGCCTCAGCTGGAGAGGCGTCCCAATTGCCCTGCCAAGCCTCGAGGAGAATCCCGATTTGTCCCTCGCAACTAGGCAGGAGTCCTGACGTCGCTGAACAAACACGTGGGTGGAAGGGCCATCCCCGTCGTAACTCGAGAATATACACCAGGTTCCCGACGCAACTCGAGAAAAACCATGAGACTTCCCCCTCGCCACGAGACGAGGCCCGATTCCCCTGCACTGCGTGCAGAGCAATTCCGTGTTGCCCATCACACATCAAAGGAGCCTTGATTTACTTGATGGCACTCCAGAGAAACCCCAAGAACACTGTTTCAAGGCTAGAGGGATCCTGAGGTCACTGTAGCCACACGAAAGAGGTCCGTGGACCAAAAATCAACTCGAGTTGAGAGGTTAGTCCCTGGCTTCGACTCCAGAGGAATACTACCTTACCACAAGCACCTCAAGAGGAGGCTTCTCTCAGATTCAGCTATGTGAGAGGGACCCTTAGTTTGCGGCCTCAAGTTCAATGGACACCGCGATGCCCTGACTAGAAATAAGGCCGAATATCCCTGCAGTGACTTGAATGCAGGCGCGTCTTGCATCTCCCAAGACGAAAGGATGTCTGAATTCCCTGTGGAGACTACAGAGAAAACCTAGTTCCCCACCTCATCGCAACCGGAGGCCTCACATCCTTTGAAAACTCCAGAGGTAGGCGGAGATCAGTGCCTCCAAAGGAGACGATGCCTGACTCCTCGAGAAACTTGATAGGAGTCCCAGGATTCCTGTGGCACGTGGAAAGGGACCCTTGGTCTACCGCCTCACCTGGAGAGGCGTCCCAATTGCCCTGCCAAGCCCCCAGGAGAATCCCGAGTTATCCCTCGCAACTAGGCAGGAGTCCTGACGTCGCTGAACAAACACGTGGGTGGAAGGGCCATCCCCGTCGGAATTCGAGAATATACCCCAGGTTCCCACCGCAACTCGAGAAAAACCATGAGACTTCCCCCTCGCCGCGAGATGAGGCCCGATTCCCCTGCACTGCGTGCAGAGCAATTCCGTGTTGCACATCACACATGAAAGGAGCCTTGATTTCCTTGATGGCACTCCAGAGAAACCCCAAGAACACTGTTTCAAGGCTAGAGGGAAACTGAGGTCACTGTAGCAACAGGAAAGAGCTCCGTGGACCAAGAATCAACTCGAGATGGGAGGTTAGTCCCTGGCTTCGACTCCAGAGGAATACCACCTTACCACAAGCACCTCAAGAGGAGGCTTCTCTCAGCTCTAGCTATGTGAGAGGGACCCTGAGTTAGCGGCCTCAAGTGGAATGGAGACCGCGATGCCCTGACTCGAAATAAGGCCGGATATCCCTGCAGTGACTTGAATGCAGGCTCGTCTTGCATGTCCCAAGACGAAAGGATGTCTGAATCCCCTGTGGAGACCAAAGAGAAAGAACTAGTTCCCCACCTCATCGCGACCGGAGGCCTCACATCCTTTGAAAACTCCAGAGGTACGCGGAGATCAGTGCCTCCAAAGGAGACGATGCCTGACTCCTCGTGAAACTTGATAGGAGTCCCAGGATTCCTGTGTCACGTGGAAAGGGACCCTTGGTCTCCCGCCTCAGCTGGAGAGGCGTCCCAATTGCCCTGCCAAGCCTCGAGGAAAACCCCGAGTTGTCCCTCGCAACTAGGCAGGAGTCCTGACGTCGCTGAACAAACACGTGTGTGGAAGGGCCATCCCCGTCGTACTTCGAGAATATACCCCAGGTTCCCCCCGCAACTCGAGAAAAACCATGAGAGTTCCCCCTCGCCTTGAGATGAGGCCCGATTTCCCTCACTGCGTGCAGAGCAATTCCGTGTTGCACATCACACATGAAAGGAGCCCGGATTTCCTCGACGGCACTCCAACGAAACCCCAAGAACACTGTTTCAAGGCTAGAGGGATCCTGAGGTCACTGTAGCAACACGAAAGAGCTCCGTGGACCAAAAATCAACTCGTGATGAGAGCTTAGTCCCTGGCTTCGACTCCAGAGGAATATCACCTTACCACAAGCACCTCAAGAGGAGGCTTCTCTCAGCTCTAGGTATGTGGGAGGGACCGTGATTTGCGGCCTTAAGTGGAATGGACACCGCGATGCCCTGACTCGAAATAAGGCCGGATATCCCTGCAGTGACTTGAATGGAGGCTCGTCTTGCATCTCCCAAGACGAAAGGATGTCTGACTCCCCTGTGGAGACCACAGAAAAAGAACTAGTTCCCCACCTAATCACGACCGGAGGCCTCACATTCTTTGAAAATTCCAAAGGTACGCGGAGATCAGTGCCTCCAAAGGAGACGATGTCTGACTCCTCGTGAAACTTGATAGGAGTCCCAGGATTCCTGTGGCACGGGGAAAGGGACCCTTGGTCTCCCGCCTCACCTGGAGAGGCGTCCCAATTGCCCTGCCAAGCCTCGAGGAGAATCCCGAGTTGTCCCTCGCAACTAGGCAGGAGTCCTGACGTGGCTGAACAAACACGTGGGTGGAAGGGCCATCCCCATCGTAACTCGAGAATATACACCAGGTTCCCGCCGCAACTCGAGAAAAACCATGAGACTTCCCCCTCGCCGCGAGATGAGGCCCGATTCCCCTGTAATGCGTGCAGAGCAATTCCGTCTTGCACATTACACATCAAAGGAGGCTTGATTTCTTTGATGGCACTCCAGAGAAACCCCAAGAACACTGTTTCAAGGTAGAGGGATCCTGAGGTCACTGTAGCAACACAAAAGAGCTCCGTGGACCAAAAATCAACTCGAGATGAGAGGGTAGTCCCTGGCTTCGACTCCAGAGGAATACCACCTTACCACAAGCACCTCAAGAGGAGGCTTCTCTCAGCTCTAGATATGTGAGAGGGACCCTGAGTTTGCGGCCTCAAGTGGAATGGAGACCGCGATGCCCTGACTCGAAATAAGGCCGGATATCCCTGCAGTGACTTGAATGCAGGCTCGTCTTGCATCTCCCAAGACGAAAGGATGTCTGACTCCCCTGTGGAGACCACAGAGAAAGACATAGTTCCCCACCTCATCGCGACCGGAGGCCTCACATCCTTTGAAAACTCCAGAGGTACGCGGAGATCAGTGCCTCCAAAGGAGACGATGCCTGACTCCTCGTGAATCTTGATAGGAGTCCCAGGATTCCTGTGGCACGTGGAAAGGGACCCTTGATCTCCCGCCTCACCTGGAGAGGCGTCCCAATTGCCCTGCCAAGCCTCGAGGAGAATCCCGAGTTGTCCCTCGCAACTAGGCAGGAGTCCTGCCGTCGCTGAACAAACACGTGTGTGGAAGGGCCATCCACGTCGTACCTCGAGAATATTCCCCAGGTTCCCGCCGCAACTCGAGAAAAACCATGAGACTTCCCCCTCGCCGCGAGATGAGGCCCGATTCCCCTGCAATGCGTGCAGAGCAATTCCGTGTTGCACATCACACATGAAAGGAGCCTTGATTTCCTTGATGGCACTCCAGAGAAACCCCAAGAACACTGTTTCAAGGCTAGAGGGATCCTGAGTTCACTGTAGCAACACGAAAGAGCTCCGTGGACCAAAAATCAACTCGAGATGAGAGGTTAGTCCCTGGCTTCTACTCCAGAGGAATACCACCTTACCACAAGCACCTCAAGAGGAGGGTTTTCTCAGCTCTAGGTATGTGAGAGGTACTCTGATTTTGCGGCCTCAAGTGGAATGGACACTGCGATGCCCTGACGCGAAATAAGGCCGGATATCCCTGCAGTGACTTGAATGCAGGCTCGTCTTGCATTTCCCAAGATGAAAGGATGTCTGAATCCCCTGTGGAGACCACAGAGAAAGACCTAGTTCCCCACATCATGGCGACCGGAGGCCTCACATCCTTTGAAAACTCCAGAGGTACGCGGAGATCAGTGCCTCCAAAGGAGACGATGCCTGACTCCTCGTGAAACTTGATAGGAGTCCCAGGATTCCTGTGGCACGTGGAAAGGGACACTTGGTCTCCCCCCTCAGCTGGAGAGGCGTCCCAATTGCCCTGGCAAGCCTCGAGGAGAATCCCGAGTTGTCCCTCGCAACTAGGCAGGAGTCCTGACGTCACTGAACAAGCACGTGTGTGGAAGGGCAATCCCCGTCGTAACTCGAGAATATACCCCAGGTTCCCGCCCCAACTCGAGAAAAACCCTGAGACTTCCCCCTCGCCGCGAGATGAGGCCCGATTCCCCTGCACTGCGTGCAGAGCAATTCCGTGTTGCACATCACACATGAAAGGAGCCGTGATTTCCTTGATGGCACTCCAGAGAAACCCCAAGAACACTGTTTCAAGGCTAGAGGGATCCTGAGGTCACTGTAGCAACACGAAAGAGCTCCGTGGACCAAAAATCAACTCGAGATGAGAGGTTAGTCCCTGGCTTCGACTCCAGAGGAATACCACCTTACCACAAGCACCTCAAGAGGAGGCTTCTCTCAGCTCTAGGTATGTGAGAGGGACCCTGAGTTTGCGGCCTCAAATGGAATGGACACCGGGATGCCCTGACTCGATATAAGGCCGGATATCCCTGCAGTGACTTGAATGCAGGCTCGTCTTGCATCTCCCAAGATGAAAGGATGACTGAATCCCCTGTGGAGACCATAGAGAAAGAACTAGTTTCCCACCTCATCGCGACCGGAGGCCTCACATCCTTTGAAAACTGCGGAGGTACGCAGAGATCAGTGACTCCAAAGGAGACGATGCCTGACTCCTCGTGAAACTTGATAGGAGTCCCAGGATTCCTGTGGCACGTGGAAAGGGACACTTGGTCTCCCGCCTCAGCTGGAGAGGCGTCCCAATTGCCCTGCCAAGCCTCGAGGAGAATCCCGAGTTGTCCCTCGCAACTAGGCAGGAGTCCTGACGTCGCTGAAGAAACACGTGGGTGGAAGGGCCATCCCCGGCGTAACTCGAGAATATACCCCAGGTTCCCGCCGCAACTCGAGAAAAACCATGAGACTTCCCCCTCGCCGCGAGATGAGGCCCGATTCCCCTGCACTGCGTGCAGAGCAATTCCGTGTTGCACATCACACATGAAAGGAGCCTTGATTTCCTTGATGGCACTCCAGAGAAACCCCAAGAACACTGTTTCAAGGCTAGAGGGATCCTGAGGTCACTGTAGCAACACGAAAGAGCTCCGTGGACCAAAAATCAACTCGAGATGAGAGGTTAGTCCCTGGCTTCGACTCCAGAGGAATACCACCTTACCACAAGCACCTCAAGAGGAGGCTTCTATCAGCTCTAGGTATGTGAGAGGGACCCTGAGTTTGCGGCCTCAAGTGGAATGGAGACCGTGATGCCCTTACTCGAAATAAGGCTGGATATCCCTGCAGTGACTTGAATGCAGGCTCGTGTTGCATCTCCCAAGACGAAAGGTTGTCTGAATCCCCTGTGGAGACCACAGAGAAAGACCTAGTTCCCCACCTCATCACGACCGGAGGCCTCACATCCTTTGAAAACTCCAGAGGTACACGGAGATCAGTGCCTCCAAAGGAGACGATCCCTGACTCCTCGTGAAACTTGATAGGATTCCCAGGATTCCTGTAGCACGTGGAAAGGGACCCTTGGTCTCTGGCCTCAGCTGGAGAGGCGTCCCAATTGCCCTGCTAAGCCTCGAGGAAAACCCCGAGTTGTCCCTCGCAACTAGGCAGGAGTCCTGACGTCGCTGAACAAACACGTGGTTGGAAGGGCCATCCCCGTCGTACTTCGAGAATATTCCCCAGGTTCCCGCCGCAACTCGAGAAAAACCATGAGACTTCCCCCTCGCCGCGAGATGAGGCCCGATTTCCCTCACTGCGTGCAGAGCAATTCCGTGTTGCACATCACACATGAAAGGAGCCTGGATTTCCTTGACGGCACTCCAACGAAACCCCAAGAACACTGTTTCCAGGCTAGAGGGATCCTGAGGTCACTGTAGCAACACGAAAGAGCTCCGTGGACCAAAAATCAACTCGTGATGAGAGCTTAGTCCCTGGCTTCGACTTCAGAGGAATATCACCTTACCACAAGCACCTCAAGAGGAGGCTTCTCTCAGCTCTAGGTATGTGGGAGGGACCGTGATTTGCGGCCTCAAGTGGAATGGACACCGCGATGCCCTGACTCGAAATAAGGCCGGATATCCCTGCAGTGACTTGAATGGAGGCTCGTCTTGCATCTCCCAAGACGAAAGGATGTCTGACTCCCCTGTGGAGACCACAGAAAAAGAACTAGTTCCCCACCTAATCACGACCGGAGGCCTCACATTCTTTGAAAATTCCAAAGGTACGCGGAGATCAGTGCCTCCAAAGGAGACGATGTCTGACTCCTCGTGAAACTTGATAGGAGTCCCAGGATTCCTGTGGCACGGGGAAAGGGACCCTTGGTCTCCCGCCTCACCTGGAGAGGCGTCCCAATTGCCCTGCCAAGCCTCGAGGAGAATCCCGAGTTGTCCCTCGCAACTAGGCAGGAGTCCTGACGTGGCTGAACAAACACGTGGGTGGAAGGGCCATCCCCATCGTAACTCGAGAATATACCCCAGGTTCCCGCCGCAACTCGAGAAAAACCATGAGACTTCCCCCTCGCCGCGAGATGAGGCCCGATACCCTTGTAATGCGTGCAGAGTAATTCCGTCTTGCACATTACACATCAAAGGAGGCTTGATTTCTTTGATGGCACTCCAGAGAAACCCCAAGAACACTGTTTCAAGGTAGAGGGATCCTGAGGTCACTGTAGCAACACAAAAGAGCTCCGTGGACCAAAAATCAACTCGAGATGAGAGGGTAGTCCCTGGCTTCGACTCCAGAGGAATACCACCTTACCACAAGCACCTCAAGAGGAGGCTTCTCTCAGCTCTAGATATGTGAGAGGGACCCTGAGTTTGCGGCCTCAAGTGGAATGGAGACCGCGATGCCCTGACTCGAAATAAGGCCGGATATCCCTGCAGTGACTTGAATGCAGGCTCGTCTTGCATCTCCCAAGACGAAAGGATGTCTGACTCCCCTGTGGAGACCACAGAGAAAGACATAGTTCCCCACCTCATCGCGACCGGAGGCCTCACATCCTTTGAAAACTCCAGAGGTACGCGGAGATCAGTGCCTCCAAAGGAGACGATGCCTGACTCCTCGTGAATCTTGATAGGAGTCCCAGGATTCCTGTGGCACGTGGAAAGGGACCCTTGATCTCCCGCCTCACCTGGAGAGGCGTCCCAATTGCCCTGCCAAGCCTCGAGGAGAATCCCGAGTTGTCCCTCGCAACTAGGCAGGAGTCCTGCCGTCGCTGAACAAACACGTGTGTGGAAGGGCCATCCACGTCGTACCTCGAGAATATACCCCAGGTTCCGGCCGCAACTCGAGAAAAACCATGAGACTTCAACCTCGCCGCGAGATGAGGCCCGATTCCCCTGCACTGCGTGCAGAGCAATTCCGTGTTGCACATAACACATGAAAGGAGCCTTGATTTCCTTGATGGCACTCCAGAGAAACCCCACGAACACTGTTTCAAGGCTAGAGGGATCCTGAGGTCACTGTAGCAACAAGAAAGAGCTCCGTAGACCAAAAATCAACTCGAGATGAGAGGTTATTCCCTGGCTTCGACTCCAGAGGAATACCACCTTACCACAAGCACCTCACGAGGAGGCTTCTCTCAGCTCTAGCTATGTGAGAGGGACCCTGAGTTTGCGGCCTCAAGTGGAATGGACACCGCGATGCCCTGACTCGAAATAAGGCCGGATATCCCTGCAGTGACTTGAATGCAGGCTCGTTTTGCATCTCCCAAGATGAAAGGATGTCTGAATCCCCTGTGGATACCACAGAGAAAGACATAGTTCCCCACTTCATCGCGCCCAGAGGCCTCACATCCTTTGAAAACTCCAGAGGTACGCGGAGATCAGTGCCTCCAAAGGAGACGATGCCTGACTCTTCGTGAAACTTGATAGGAGTCCCAAGATTCCTGCGGCACGTGGAAAGGGACCCTTGGTCTCCCGCCTCAGCTGGAGAGGCGTCCCAATTGCCCTGCCAAGCCTCGAGGAGAATCCCGAGTTGTCCCTCGCAACTAGGCAGGAGTCCTGACGTCGCTGAACAAACACGTGTGTGGAAGGGCCATCCCCGTCGTAACTCGAGAATATTCCCCAGGTTCCCGCCGCAACTCGAGAAAAACCATGAGACTTCCCCCTCGCCGCGAGATGAGGCCCGATTCCCCTGCAATGCGTGCAGAGCAATTCCGTGTTGCACATCACACATGAAAGGAGCCTTGATTTCCTTGATGGCACTCCAGAGAAACCCCAAGAACACTGTTTCAAGGCTAGAGGGATCCTGAGTTCACTGTAGCAACACGAAAGAGCTCTGTGGACCAAAAATCAACTCGAGATGAGAGGTTAGTCCCTGGCTTCTACTCCAGAGGAATACCACCTTACCACAAGCACCTCAAGAGGAGGGTTTTCTCAGCTCTAGGTATGTGAGAGGTACTCTGATTTTGCGGCCTCAAGTGGAATGGACACTGCGATGCCCTGACGCGAAATAAGGCCGGATATCCCTGCAGTGACTTGAATGCAGGCTCGTCTTGCATTTCCCAAGATGAAAGGATGTCTGAATCCCCTGTGGAGACCACAGAGAAAGACCTAGTTCCCCACATCATGGCGACCGGAGGCCTCACATCCTTTGAAAACTCCAGAGGTACGCGGAGATCAGTGCCTCCAAAGGAGACGATGCCTGACTCCTCGTGAAACTTGATAGGAGTCCCAGAATTCCTGTGGCACGTGGAAAGGGACACTTGGTCTCCCGCCTCAGATGGAGAGGCATCCCAATTGCCCTGCCAAGCCTCGAGGAGAATCCCGAGTTGTCCCTCGCAACTAGGCAGGAGTCCTGCCATCGCTGAACAAACACGTGTGTGGAAGGGCCATCCCCGTCGTAACTCGAGAATATACCCCATGTTCCCGCCGCAACTCGAGAAAAACCATGAGACTTCCCCCTCGCCGCGAGATGACGCCCGATTCCCCTGTACTGGGTGCAGAGCAATTCCGTGTTGCACATCACACATGAAAGGAGCCTTGATTTCCTTGATGGCATTCCAGAGAAACCACAAGAACCCTGTTTCAAGGCTAGAGGGATCCTGAGGTCACTGTAGCAACACGAAAGAGCTCCGTGGACCAAAAATCAACTCGAGTTGAGAGGTTAGTCCCTGGCTTCGACTCCAGAGGAATACCACCTTACCACAAGCACCTCAAGAGGAGGCTTCTCTCAGCTCTAGGTATGTGAGAGGGACCCTGAGTTTGCGGCCTCAAGTGGAATGGACACCGCGATGCCCTGACTCGAAATAAGGCCGGATATCCCTGCAGTGACTTGAAAGCAGGCTCGTCTTGCATCTCCCAAGACGAAAGGATGTCTGAATCCCCTGTGGAGACCACAGAGAAAGACCTAGTTCACCACTTCATCGCGACCGGAGGGCTCACATCCTTTGAAAACTCCAGAGGTACGCGGAGATCAGTGCCTCCAAAGGAGACGATGCCTGACTCCTCGTGAAACTTGATAGGAGTCCCACGATTCCTGTGGCACGTGGAAAGGGACACTTGGTCTCCCCCCTCAGCTGGAGAGGCGTCCCAATTGCCCTGGCAAGCCTCGAGGAGAATCCCGAGTTGTCCCTCGCAACTAGGCAGGAGTCCTGACGTCACTGAACAAGCACGTGTGTGGAAGGGCAATCCCCGTCGTAACTCGAGAATATACCCCAGGTTCCCGCCCCAACTCGAGAAAAACCATGAGACTTCCCCCTCGCCGCGAGATGAGGCCCGATTCCCCTGCACTGCGTGCAGAGCAATTCCGTGTTGCACATCACACATGAAAGGAGCCTTGATTTCCTTGATGGCACTCCAGAGAAACCCCAAGAACACTGTTTCAAGGCTAGAGGGATCCTGAGGTCACTGTAGCAACACGAAAGAGCTCCGTGGACCAAAAATCAACTCGAGATGAGAGGTTAGTCCCTGTCTTCGACTCCAGAGGAATACCACCTTACCACAAGCACCTCAAGAGGAGGCTTCTCTCAGCTCTAGCTATGTGAGAGGGACCCTGAGTTTGCGGCCTCAAGTGGAATGGACACTGCGATGCCCTGACTCGATATAAGGCCGGATATCCCTGCAGTGACTTGAATGCAGGCTCGTCTTGCATCTCCCAAGATGAAAGGATGACTGAATCCCCTGTGGAGACCATAGAGAAAGAACTAGTTTCCCACCTCATCGCGACCGGAGGCCTCACATCCTTTGAAAACTACAGAGGTACGCAGAGATCAGTGCCTCCAAAGGAGACGATGCCTGACTCCTCGTGAAACTTGATAGGAGTCCCAGGATTCCTATGGCACGTGGAAAGGGACACTTGGTCTCCCGCCTCAGCTGGAGAGGCGTCCCAATTGCCCTGCCAAGCCTCGAGGAGAATCCCGAGTTGTCCCTCGCAACAAGGCAGGAGTCCTGACGTCGCTGAAGAAACACGTGGGTGGAAGGGCCATCCCCGTCGTAACTCGAGGATATACCCCAGGTTCCCGCCGCAACTCGAGAAAAACCATGAGACTTCCCCCTCGCCGCGAGATGAGGCCCGATTCCCCTGCACTGCGTGCAGAGCAATTCCGTGTTGCACATCACACATGAAAGGAGCCTTGATTTCCTTGATGGCACTCCAGAGAAACCCCAAGAACACTGTTTCAAGGCTAGAGGGATCCTGAGGTCACTGTAGCAACACGAAAGAGCTCCGTGGACCAAAAATCAACTCGAGATGAGAGGTTAGTCCCTGGCTTCGACTCCAGAGGAATACCACCTTACCACAAGCACCTCAAGAGGAGGCTTCTATCAGCTCTAGGTATGTGAGAGGGACCCTGATTTTGCGGCCTCAAGTGGAATGGAGACCGCGATGCCCTTACTCGAAATAAGGCTGGATATCCCTGCAGTGACTTGAATGCAGGCTCGTGTTGCATCTCCCAAGACGAAAGGATGTCTGAATCCCCTGTGGAGACCACAGAGAAAGACCTAGTTCCCCACCTCATCACGACCGGAGGCCTCACATCCTTTGAAAACTCCAGAGGTACACGGAGATCAGTGCCTCCAAAGGAGACGATCCCTGACTCCTCGTGAAACTTGATAGGATTCCCAGGATTCCTGTAGCACGTGGAAAGGGACACTTGGTCTCCGGCCTCAGCTGGAGAGGCGTCCCAATTGCCCTGCTAAGCCTCGAGGAAAACCCCGAGTTGTCCCTCGCAACTAGGCAGGAGTCCTGACGTCGCTGAACAAACACGTGGTTGGAAGGGCCATCCCCGTCGTACTTCGAGAATATACCCCAGGTTCCCGCCGCAACTCGAGAAAAACCATGAGACTTCCCCCTCGCCGCGAGATGAGGCCCGATTTCCCTCACTGCGTGCAGAGCAATTCCGTGTTGCACATCACACATGAAAGGAGCCTGGATTTCCTTGACGGCACTCCAACGAAACCCCAAGAACACTGTTTCCAGGCTAGTGGGATCCTGAGGTCACTGTAGCAACAGGAAAGAGCTCCGTGGACCAAAAATCAACTCGTGATGAGAGCTTAGTCCCTAGCTTCGACTCCAGAGGAATATCACCTTACCACAAGCACCTCAAGAGGAGGCTTCTCTCAGCTCTAGGTATGTGGGAGGGACCGTGATTTGCGGCCTCAAGTGGAATGGACACCGCGATGCCCTGACTCGAAATAAGGCCGGATATCCCTGCAGTGACTTGAATGGAGGCTCGTCTTGCATCTCCCAAGACGAAAGGATGTCTGACTCCCCTGTGGAGACCACAGAAAAAGAACTAGTTCCCCACCTAATCACGACCGGAGGCCTCACATTCTTTGAAAATTCCAAAGGTACGCGGAGATCAGTGCTTCCAAAGGAGACGATGTCTGACTCCTCGTGAAACTTGATAGGAGTCCCAGGATTCCTGTGGCACGGGGAAAGGGACCCTTGGTCTCCCGCCTCACCTGGAGAGGCGTCCCAATTGCCCTGCCAAGCCTCGAGGAGAATCCCGAGTTGTCCCTCGCAACTAGGCAGGAGTCCTGACGTGGCTGAACAAACACGTGGGTGGAAGGGCCATCCCCATCGTAACTCGAGAATATACCCCAGGTTCCCGCCGCAACTCGAGAAAAACCATGAGACTTCCCCCTCGCCGCGAGATGAGGCCCGATTCCCCTGTAATGCGTGCAGAACAATTCCGTCTTGCACATTACACATCAAAGGAGGCTTGATTTCTTTGATGGCACTCCAGAGAAACCCCAAGAACACTGTTTCAAGGTAGAGGGATCCTGAGGTCACTGTAGCAACACAAAAGAGCTCCGTGGACCAAAAATCAACTCGAGATGAGAGGGTAGTCCCTGGCTTCGACTCCAGAGGAATACCACCTTACCACAAGCACCTCAAGAGGAGGCTTCTCTCAGCTCTAGATATGTGAGAGGGACCCTGAGTTTGCGGCCTCAAGTGGAATGGAGACCGCGATGCCCTGACTCGAAATAAGGCCGGATATCCCTGCAGTGACTTGAATGCAGGCTCGTCTTGCATCTCCCAAGACGAAAGGATGTCTGACTCCCCTGTGGAGACCACAGAGAAAGACATAGTTCCCCACCTCATCGCGACCGGAGGCCTCACATCCTTTGAAAACTCCAGAGGTACGCGGAGATCAGTGCCTCCAAAGGAGACGATGCCTGACTCCTCGTGAATCTTGATAGGAGTCCCAGGATTCCTGTGGCACGTGGAAAGGGACCCTTGATCTCCCGCCTCACCTGGAGAGGCGTCCCAATTGCCCTGCCAAGCCTCGAGGAGAATCCCGAGTTGTCCCTCGCAACTAGGCAGGAGTCCTGCCGTCGCTGAACAAACACGTGTGTGGAAGGGCCATCCACGTCGTACCTCGAGAATATACCCCAGGTTCCGGCCGCAACTCGAGAAAAACCATGAGACTTCAACCTCGCCGCGAGATGAGGCCCGATTCCCCTGCACTGCGTGCAGAGCAATTCCGTGTTGCACATAACACATGAAAGGAGCCTTGATTTCCTTGATGGCACTCCAGAGAAACCCCACGAACACTGTTTCAAGGCTAGAGGGATCCTGAGGTCACTGTAGCAACAAGAAAGAGCTCCGTAGACCAAAAATCAACTCGAGATGAGAGGTTATTCCCTGGCTTCGACTCCAGAGGAATACCACCTTACCACAAGCACCTCAAGAGGAGGCTTCTCTCAGCTCTAGCTATGTGAGAGGGACCCTGAGTTTGCGGCCTCAAGTGGAATGGACACCGCGATGCCCTGACTCGAAATAAGGCCGGATATCCCTGCAGTGACTTGAATGCAGGCTCGTCTTGCATCTCCCAAGATGAAAGGATGTCTGAATCCCCTGTGGATACCACAGAGAAAGACATAGTTCCCCACTTCATCGCGACCGGAGGGCTCACATCCTTTGAAAACTCCAGAGGTACGCGGAGATCAGTGCCTCCAAAGGAGACGATGCCTGACTCCTCGTGAAACTTGATAGGAGTCCCAGGATTCCTGTGGCACGTGGAAAGGGACACTTGGTCTCCCCCCTCAGCTGGAGAGGCGTCCCAATTGCCCTGGCAAGCCTCGAGGAGAATCCCGAGTTGTCCCTCGCAACTAGGCAGGAGTCCTGACGTCACTGAACAAGCACGTGTGTGGAAGGGCAATCCCCGTCGTAACTCGAGAATATACCCCAGGTTCCCGCCCCAACTCGAGAAAAACCATGAGAATTCCCCCTCGCCGCGAGATGAGGCCCGATTCCCCTGCACTGCGTGCAGAGCAATTCCGTGTTGCACATCACACATGAAAGGAGCCTTGATTTCCTTGATGGCACTCCAGAGAAACCCCAAGAACACTGTTTCAAGGCTAGAGGGATCCTGAGGTCACTGTAGCAACACGAAAGAGCTCCGTGGACCAAAAATCAACTCGAGATGAGAGGTTAGTCCCTGTCTTCGACTCCAGAGGAATACCACCTTACCACAAGCACCTCAAGAGGAGGCTTCTCTCAGCTCTAGGTATGTGAGAGGGACCCTGAGTTTGCGGCCTCAAGTGGAATGGACACCGGGATGCCCTGACTCGATATAAGGCCGGATATCCCTGCAGTGACTTGAATGCAGGCTCGTCTTGCATCTCCGAAGATGAAAGGATGTCTGAATCCCCTGTGGAGACCACAGAGAAAGACCTAGTTCCCCACCTCATCACGACCGGATGCCTCACATCCTTTGAAAACTCCAGAGGTACACGGAGATCAGTGCCTCCAAAGGAGACGATCCCTGACTCCTCGTGAAACTTGATAGGATTCCCAGGATTCCTGTAGCACGTGGAAAGGGACCCTTGGTCTCCGGCCTCAGCTGGAGAGGCGTCCCAATTGCCCTGCTAAGCCTCGAGGAAAACCCCGAGTTGTCCCTCGCAACTAGGCAGGAGTCCTGACGTCGCTGAACAAACACGTGGTTGGAAGGGCCATCCCCGTCGTACTTCGAGAATATACCCCAGGTTCCCGCCGCAACTCGAGAAAAACCATGAGACTTCCCCCTCGCCGCGAGATGAGGCCCGATTTCCCTCACTGCGTGCAGAGCAATTCCGTGTTGCACATCACACATGAAAGGAGCCTGGATTTCCTTGACGGCACTCCAACGAAACCCCAAGAACACTGTTTCCAGGCTAGAGGGATCCTGAGGTCACTGTAGCAACACGAAAGAGCTCCGTGGACCAAAAATCAACTCGTGATGAGAGCTTAGTCCCTGGCTTCGACTCCAGAGGAATATCACCTTACCACAAGCACCTCAAGAGGAGGCTTCTCTCAGCTCTAGGTTTGTGGGAGGGACCCTGATTTGCGGCCTCAAGTGGAATGGACACCGCGATGCCCTGACTCGAAATAAGGCCGGATATCCCTGCAGTGACTTGAATGCAGGCTCGTCTTGCATCTCCCAAGACGAAAGGATGTCTGACTCCCCTGTGGAGACCACAGAAAAAGAACTAGTTCCCCACCTCATGGCGACCGGAGGCCTCACATTCTTTGAAAATTCCAGAGGTATGCGGAGATCAGTGCCTCCAAAGGAGACGATGCCTGACTCCTCGTGAAACTTGATAGGAGTCCCAGGATTCCTGTGGCACGGGGAAAGGGACCCTTGGTCTCCCGCCTCAGCTGGAGAGGCGTCCCAATTGCCCTGCCAAGCCTCGAGGAGAATCCCGAGTTGTCCCTCGCAACTAGGCAGGAGTCATGCCATCGCTGAACAAACACGTGTGTGGAAGGGCCATCCCCGTCGTAACTCGAGAATATACCCCAGGTTCCCACCGCAACTCGAGAAAAACCATGAGACTTCCCCCTCGCCGCGAGATGAGGCCCGATTCCCCTGCACTGCGTGCAGAGCAATTCCGTGTTGCACATCACACATGAAAGGAGCCTTGATTTCCTTGATGGCACTCCAGAGAAACCCCAAGAACACTGTTTCAAGGCTAGAGGGATCCTGAGGTCAATGTAGCAACGCGAAAGAGCTCCGTGGACCAAAAATCAACTCGAGATGAGAGGTTAGTCCCTGGTTTTGACTCCAGAGGAATACCACCTTACCACAAGCACCTCAAGAGGAGGCTTCTCTCAGCTCTAGGTATGTGAGAGGGACCCTGAGTTTGTGGCCTCAAGTGGAATGGACACCGGGATGCCCTGACTCGATATAAGGCCGGATATCCCTGCAGTGACTTGAATGCAGGCTCGTCTTGCATCTCCCAAGATGAAACGATGACTGAATCCCCTGTTGAGACCATAGAGAAAGAACTAGTTCCCACCTCATCGCGACCGGAGGCCTCACATCCTTTGAAAACTACAGAGGTACGCAGAGATCAGTGCCTCCAAAGGAGACGATGCCTGACTCCTCGTCAAACTTGATAGGAGTCCCAGGATTCCTGTGGCACGTGGAAAGGGACCCTTGGTCTCCCGCCTCAGATGGAGAGGCGTCCCAATTGCCCTGCCAAGCCTCGAGGAGAATCCCGAATTGTCCCTCGCAACTAGGCAGGAGTCCTGCCATCACTGAACAAACACGTGTGTGGAAGGGCCATCCCCGTCGTAACTCGAGAATATACCCCATGTTCCCGCCGCAACTCGAGAAAAACCATGAGACTTCCCCCTCGCCGCGAGATGACGCCCGATTCTCCTGTACTGGGTGCAGAGCAATTCCGTGTTGCACATCACACATGAAAGGAGCCTTGATTTCCTTGATGGCACTCCAGAGAAACCCCAAGAACACTGTTTCAAGGCTAGAGGGATCCTGAGGTCACTGTAGCCACACGAAAGAGCTCCGTGGACCAAAAATCAACTCGAGATGAGAGGTTAGTCCCTGGCTTCGACTCCAGAAGAATATTACCTTACCAGAAGCACCTCAAGAGGAGGCTTCTCTCAGCTCTAGGTATGTGAGAGGGACCCTGATTTGCGGCCTCAAGTGGAATGGACACCGCGATGCCCTGACTCGAAATAAGGCCGGATATTCCTGCAGTGACTTGAATGCAGGCTCGTCTTGCATCTCCCAAGACGAAAGGATGTCTGACTCCCCTGTGGAGACCACAGAAAAAGAACTAGTTCCCCACCTCATCGCGACCGGAGGCCTCACATTCTTTGAAAACCCCAGAGGTACGCTTAGATCAGTGCCTCCAAAGGAGACGATGCCTGACTCCTCGTGAAACTTGATAGGAGTCCCAGGATTCCTGTGGCACGGGGAAAGGGACCCTTGGTCTCCCGCCTCACCTGGAGAGGCGTCCCAATTGCCCTGCCAAGCCTCGAGGAGAATCCCGAGTTGTCCCTCGCAACTAGGCAGGAGTCCTGACGTGGCTGAACAAACACGTGGGTGGAAGGGCCATCCCCGTCGTAACTCGAGAATATACCCCAGGTTCCCGCCGCAACTCGAGAAAAACAATGAGACTTCCCCCTCGCCGCGAGATGAGGCCCGATTCCCCTGCACTGCATGCAGTGCAATTCCGTCTTGCACATCACACATGAAAGGAGCCTTGATTTCCTTGATGGCACTCCAGAGAAACCCCAAGAACACTGTTTCAAAGTAGAGGGATCCTGAGGTCACTGTAGCCACACAAAAGAGCTCCGTGGACCAAAAATCAACTCGAGATGAGAGGTTAGTCCCTGGCTTCGACTCCAGAGGAATACCACCTTACCACAAGCACCTCAAGAGGAGGCTTCTCTCAGCTCTAGATATGTGAGAGGGACCCTGAGTTTGCGGCCTCAAGTGGAATGGACACCGTGATGCTCTGACTCGAAATAAGGCCGAATATCCCTGCAGTGACTTGAATGCAGGCTCGTCTTGCATCTCCCAAGACGAAAGGATGTCTGAATCCCCTGTGGAGACCACAGAGAAAGACCTAGTTCCCCACCTCATCGCGACCGGATGCCTCACATCCTTTGAAAACTCCAGAGGTACGCGGAGATCAGTGCCTCCAAAGGAGACGATGCCTGACTCCTCGTGAAACTTGATAGGAGTCCCAGGATTCCTGTGGCACGTGGAAAGGGACCCTTGGTCTCCCGCCTCAGCTGGAGAGGCGTCCAAATTGCCCTGCCAAGCCTCGAGGAGAATCCCGAGTTGTCCCTCGCCACTAGGCAGGAGTCCTGCCGTCGCTGAACAAACACGTGGGTGGAAGGGCCATCCCCGTCGTAACTCGAGAATATACCCCAGGTTCACGCCGCAACTCGAGAAAAACCATGAGACTTCCCCCTCGCCGCGAGGTGAGGACCGATTCCCCTACACTGCGTGCAGAGCAATTCCGTGTTGCACATCACACATGAAAGGAGCCTTGATTTCCTTGATGGCACTCCAGAGAAACCCCAAGAACACTGTTTCAAGGCTAGAGGGATTCTGAGGTCACTGTAGCAACACGAAAGAGCTCCGTGGACCAAAAATCAACTCGAGATGAGAGGTTAGTCCCTGGCTTCGACTCCACAGGAATACCACCTTACCACAAGCACCTCAAGAGGATGCTTCTCTCAGCTCTAGGTATGTGAGAGGGACCCTGAGTTTGCGGCCTCAAGTGGAAAGGACACCGCGATGCCCTGACTCGAAATAAGGCCGGATATCCCTGCAGTGACTTAAATGCAGGCTCGTTTTGCATCTCCCAAGACGAAAGGATGTCTGAATCCCCTGTGGAGACCACAGAGAAAGACATAGTTCCCCACTTCATCGCGACCGGAGGGCTCACATCCTTTGAAAACTCCAGAGGTACGCGGAGATCAGTGCCTCCAAAGGAGACGATGCCTGACTCCTCGTGAAACTTGATAGGAGTCCCACGATTCCTGTGGCACGTGGAAAGGGACCCTTGGTCTACCGCCTCAGCTGGAGAGGCGTCCCAATTGCCCTGCCAAGCCTCGAGGAAAACCCCGAGTTGTCCCTCGCAACTAGGCAGGAGTCCTGATGTCGCTGAACAAACACGTGGGTGGAAGGGCCATCCCCGTCGTAACTCGAGAATATACCCCAGGTTCCCGCCGCAACACGAGAAAAACCATGAGACTTCCCCCTCGCCGCGAGATGAGGCCTCATTTCCCTGCACTGCGTGCAGAGCAATTCCGTGTTGCACATCACACATGAAAGGAGCCTTGATTTCCTTGATGGCACTCCAGAGAAACCCCAAGAACACTGTTTCAAGGCTAGAGGGATCCTGAGGTCACTGTAGCAACACGAAAGAGCTCCGTGGACCAAAAATCAACTCGAGATGAGGGGTTAATCCCTGGCTTCGACTCCAGATGGATACTACCTTACCACAAGCACCTCAAGAGGAGGCTTCTCTCAGCTCTAGGTATGTGAGAGGGACCCTGATTTTGCGGCCTCAAGTGGAATGGACACCGCGATGCCCTGACTCGAAATAAGGTCGGATATCCCTGCAGTGACTTGAATGCAGGCTCGTCTTGCACATCCCAAGATGAAAGGATGACTGAATCCCCTGTGGAGACCACAGAGAAAGACCTAGTTCCCCACCTCATCGCGACCGGAGGCCTCACATCCTTTGAAAACTACAGAGGTACACGGAGCTCAGTGCCTCCAAAGGAGACGATGCCTGACTCCTCGTGAAACTTGACAGGAGTCCCAGGATTCCTGTGGCACGTGGAAAGGGACCCTTGGTCTCCCGCCTCAGATGGAGAGGCATCCCAATTGCCCTGCCAAGCCTCGAGGAGAATCCCGAGTTGTCCCTCGCAACTAGGCAGGAGTCTTGACGTCGCTGAACAAACACGTGTGTGGAAGGGCCATCCCCGTCGTAACTCGAGAATATACCCCAGGTTCCCGCCGCAACTCGAGAAAAAGCATGAGACTTCCCCCTCACCACGAGATGACGCCCGATTCCCCTGCTCTGCGTGCAGAGCAATTCCGTGTTGCACATCACACATGAAAGGAGCCTTGATTTCCTTGATGACACTCCAGAAAAACCCCAAGAACTCTGTTTCAAGGCTAGAGGGATCCTGAGGTCACTGTAGCAACACGAAAGAGCTTCGTGGACCAAAAATCAACTCGAGATGAGAGGTTAGTCCCTGGCTTCGACTCCAGAAGAATATCACCTTACCAGAAGCACCTCAAGAGGAGGCTTCTCTCAGGTCTAGGTATGTGAGAGGGACCCTGATTTGCGGCCTCAAGTGGAATGGACACCGCGATGCCCTGACTCGAAATAAGGCCGGATATCCCTGCAGTGAATTGAATGCAGGCTCGTCTAGTATCTCCCAAGACGAAAGGATGTCTGACTCCCCTGTTGAGACCACAGAAAAAGAACTAGTTCCCCACCTCATCGCGACCGGAAGTCTCTCATTCTTTGAAAACTCCAGAGGTACGCGGAGATCAGTGCCTCCAAAGCAGACGATGCCTGACTCCTCGTGAAACTTGATAGGAGTCCCAGGATTCCTGTGGCACGGGGAAAGGGACACTTGGTCTTCCGCCTCACCTGGAGAGGCGTCCCAATTGCCCTGCCAAGCCTCGAGGAGAATCCCGAGTTGTCCCTCGCAACTAGGCAGGAGTCCTGACGTGGCTGAACAAACACGTGGGAGGAAGGGCCATCACCGTCGTAATTCGAGAATATACCCCAGGTTCCCGCCGCAACTCGAGAAAAACCTTGAGACTTCCCTCTCGCCGCGAGATGAGGCCCGATTCCCCTGCACTGCGTGCAGAGCAATTCCGTCTTGCACATCACACATGAAAGGAGCCTTGATTTCCTTGATGGCACTCCAGAGAAACCCCAAGAACACTGTTTCAAGGCTAGAGGGATCCTGAGGTCACTGTAGCAACACGAAAGAGCTCCGTGGACCAAAAATCAAACTCGAGATGAGAGGTTAGTCCCTGGCTTCGACTCCAGAGGAATACCACCTTACCACAAGCACCTCAAGAGGAGGCTTCTCTCAGCTCTAGGTATGTGAGAGGGACCCTGATTTTGCGGCCTCAAGTGGAATGGAGACCGCGATGCCCTGACTCGAAATAAGGCTGGATATCCCTGCAGTGACTTGAATGCAGGCTCGTGTTGCATCTCCCAAGACGAAAGGATGTCTGAATCCCCTGTGGAGACCACAGAGAAAGACCTAGTTCCCCACCTCATCACGACCGGAGGCCTCACATCCTTTGAAAACTCCAGAGGTACACGGAGATCAGTGCCTCCAAAGGAGACGAACCCTGACTCCTCGTGAAACTTGATAGGATTCCCAGGATTCCTGTAGCACGTGGAAAGGGACCCTTGGTCTCCCGCCTCAGCTGGAGAGGCGTCCCAATTGCCCTGCCAAGCCTCGAGGAAAACCCCGAGTTGTCCCTCGCAACTAGGCAGGAGTCCTGACGTCGCTGAACAAACACGTGGTTGGAAGGGCCATCCCCGTCGTACTTCGAGAATATACCCCAGGTTCCCGCCGCAACTCGAGAAAAACCATGAGACTTCCCCCTCGCCGCGAGATGAGGCCCGATTTCCCTCACTGCGTGCAGAGCAATTCCGTGTTGCACATCACACATGAAAGGAGCCTGGATTTCCTTGACGGCACTCCAACGAAACCCCAAGAACACTGTTTCAAGGCTAGAGGGATCCTGAGGTCACTGTAGCAACACGAAAGAGCTCCGTGGACCAAAAATCAACTCGTGATGAGAGCTTAGTCCCTGGCTTCGACTCCAGAGGAATATCACCTTACCACAAGCACCTCAAGAGGAGGCTTCTCTCAGCTCTAGGTATGTGAGAGGGACCCTGATTTGCGGCCTCAAGTGGAATGGACACCGCGATGCCCTGACTCGAAATAAGGCCGGATATCCCTGCAGTGACTTGAATGCAGGCTCGTCTTGCATCTCCCAAGACGAAAGGATGTCTGACTCCCCTGTGGAGACCACAGAAAAAGAACTAGTTCCCCACCTAATCGCGACCGGAGGCCTCACATTCTTTGAAAATTCCAGAGGTATGCGGAGATCAGTGCCTCCAAAGGAGACGATGCCTGACTCCTCGTGAAACTTGATAGGAGTCCCAGGATTCCTGTGGCACGGGGAAAGGGACACTTGGTCTCCCGCCTCACCTGGAGAGGCGTCCCAATTGCCCTGCCAAGCCTCCAGGAGAATCCCGAGTTGTCCCTCGCAAATAGGCAGGAGTCCTGACGTGGCTGAACAAACACGTGGGTGGAAGGGCCATCCCTATCGTAACTCGAGAATATACCCCAGGTTCCCGCCGCAACTCGAGAAAAACCATGAGACTTCCCCCTCGCCGCGAGATGAGGCCCGATTCCCCTGTACTGCGTGCAGAGCAATTCCGTCTTGCACATTACACAGCAAAGGAGGCTTGATTTCTTTGATGGCACTCCAGAGAAACCCCAAGAACACTGCTTCAAGGTAGAGGGATCCTGAGGTCACTGTAGAAACACAAAAGAGCTCCGTGGACCAAAAATCAATTCGAGTTGAGAGGTTAGTCCCTGGCTTCGACTCCAGAGGAATACCACCTTACCACAAGCACCTCAAGAGGAGGCTTCTCTCAGCTCTAGATATGTGAGAGGGACCCTGAGTTTGCGGCCTCAAGTGGAATGGACACCGCGATGCCCTGACTCGAAATAAGGCCGGATATCCCTGCAGTGACTTGAATGCAGGCTCGTTTTGCATCTCCCAAGACGAAAGGATGTCTGAATCCCCTGTGGATACCACAGAGAAAGACATAGTTCCCCACTTCATCGCGCCCGGAGGCCTCACATCCTTTGAAAACTCCAGAGGTACGCGGAGATCAGTGCCTCCAAAGGAGACGATGCCTGACTCTTCGTGAAACTTGATAGGAGTCCCAAGATTCCTGCGGCACGTGGAAAGGGACCCTTGGTCTCCCCCCTCAGCTGGAGAGGCGTCCCAATTGCCCTGCCAAGCCTCAAGGAGAATCCCGAGTTGTCCCTCGCAACTAGGCAGGAGTCCTGATGTCGCTGAACAAACACGTGTGTGGCAGTGCCATCCCCGTCGTAACTCGAGAATATTCCCCAGGTTCCCACCGCAACTCGAGAAAAACCATGAGACTTCCCCCTCGCCGCGAGATGAGGCCCGATTCCCCTGCAATACGTGCAGAGCAATTCCGTGTTGCACATCACACATGAAAGGAGCCTTGATTTCCTTGATGGCACTCCAGAGAAACCCCAAGAACACTGTTTCAAGGCTAGAGGGATCCTGAGGTCACTGTAGCAACACGAAAGAACTCCGTGGACCAAAAATCAACTCGAGATGAGAGGTTAGTCCCTGGCTTCTACTCCAGAGGAATACCACCTTACCACAAGCACCTCAAGAGGAGGGTTTTCTCAGCTCTAGGTATGTGAGAGGTACCCTGATTTTGCGGCCTCAAGTGGAATGGACACTGCGATGCCCTGACGCGAAATAAGGCCGGATATCCCTGCAGTGACTTGAATGCAGGCTCGTCTTTCATTTCCCAAGAAGAAAGGATGTCTGAATCCCCTGTGGAGACCACAGAGAAAGACCTAGTTCCCCACATCATGGCGACCGGAGGCCTCACATCCTTTGAAAACTTCAGAGGTACGCGGAGATCAGTGCCTCCAAAGGAGATGATGCCTGACTCCTCGTGAAACTTGATAGGAGTCCCAGAATTCCTGTGGCACGTGGAAAGGGACCCTTGGTCTCCCGCCTCAGATTGAGAGGAGTCCCAATTGCCCTGCCAAGCCTCGAGGAAAATCCCGAGTTGTCCCTCGCAACTAGGCAGGAGTCCTGCCATCGCTGAACAAACACGTGTGTGGAAGGGCCATCCCCGTCGTAACTCGAGAATATACCCCAGGTTCCCGCCGCAACTCGAGAAAAACCATGAGACTTCCCCCTCGCCGTGAGATGACGCCCGATTCCCCTGTACTGGGTGCAGAGCAATTCCGTGTTGCACATCACACATGAAAGGAGCCTTGATTTCCTTGATGGCATTCCAGAGAAACCCCAAGAACACTGTTTCAAGGCTAGAGGGATCCTGAGGTCACTGTAGCAACATGAAAGAGCTCCGTGGACCAAAAATCAACTCGAGTTGAGAGGTTAGTCCCTGGCTTCGACTCCAGAGGAATACCACCTTACCACAAGCACCTCAAGAGGAGGCTTCTCTCAGCTCTAGGTATGTGAGAGGGACCCTGAGTTTGCGGCCTCAAGTGGAATGGACACCGCGATGCCCTGACTCGAAATAATGCCGAATATCCCTGCAGTGACTTGAATGCAGGCTCGTCTTGCATCTCCCAAGACGAAAGGATGTCTGAATCCCCTGTGGAGACCACAGAGAAAGACATAGTTCCCCACTTCATCGCGACCGGAGGGCTCACATCCTTTGAAAACTACAGAGGTACGCAGAGATCAGTGACTCCAAAGGAGACGATGCCTGACTCCTCGTCAAACTTGATAGGAGTCCCAGGATTCCTGTGGCACGTGGAAAGGGACCCTTGGTCTACCGCCTCAGCTGGAGAGGCGTCCCAATTGCCCTGCCAAGCCTCGAGGAGAATCCCGAGTTGTCCCTCGCAACTAGGCAGGAGTCCTGACGTCGCTGAAGAAACACGTGGGTGGAAGGGCCATCCCCGTCGTAACTCGAGAATATACCCCATGTTCCCGCCGCAACTCGAGAAAAACCATGAGACTTCCCCCTCGCGGCGAGATGAGGCCCGATTCCCCTGCACTGCGTGAAGAGCAATTCCGTGTTGCACATCACACATGAAAGGAGCCTTGATTTCCTTGATGGCACTCCAGAGAAACCCCAAGAACACTGTTTCAAGGCTAGTGGGTTCCTGAGGTCACTGTAGCAACATGAAAGAGCTCCGTGGACCAAAAATCAACTAGAGATGAGAGGTTAGTCCCTGGCTTCGACTCCAGAGGAATACCACCTTACCACAAGCACCTCAAGAGGAGGCTTCTATCAGCTCTAGGTATGTGAGAGGGACCCTGATTTTGCGGCCTCAAGTGGAATGGAGACCGCGATGCCCTGACTCGAAATAAGGCTGGATATCCCTGCAGTGACTTGAATGCAGGCTCGTCTTGCATCTCCCAAGACGAAAGGATGTCTGAATCCCCTGTGGAGACCACAGAGAAAGACCTAGTTCCCCACCTCATCGCGACCGGATGCCTCACATCCTTTGAAAACTCCAGAGGTACGCGGAGATCAGTGCCTCCAAAGGAGACGATGCCTGACTCCTCGTGAAACTTGATAGGAGTCCCAGGATTCCTGTGGCACGTGGAAAGGGACCCTTGGTCTCCCGCCTCAGCTGGAGAGGCGTCCAAATTGCCCTGCCAAGCCTCGAGGAGAATCCCGAGTTGTCCCTCGCCACTAGGCAGGAGTCCTGCCGTCGCTGAACAAACACGTGGGTGGAAGGGCCATCCCCGTCGTAACTCGAGAATATACCCCAGGTTCACACCGCAACTCGAGAAAAACCATGAGACTTCCCCCTCGCCGCGAGGTGAGGACCGATTTCCCTCACTGCGTGCAGAGCAATTCCGTGTTGCACATCACACATGAAAGGAGCCTGGATTTCCTTGACGGCACTCCAACGAAACCCCAAGAACACTGTTTCAAGGCTAGAGGGATCCTGAGGTCACTGTAGCAACACGAAAGAGCTCCGTGGACCAAAAATCAACTCGTGATGAGAGCTTAGTCCCTGGCTTCGACTCCAGAGGAATATCACCTTACCACAAGCACCTCAAGAGGAGGCTTCTCTCAGCTCTAGGTATGTGAGAGGGACCCTGATTTGCGGCCTCAAGTGGAATGGACACCGCGATGCCCTGACTCGTAATAAGGCCGGATATCCCTGCAGTGACTTGAATGCAGGCTCGTCTTGCATCTCCCAAGACGAAAGGATGTCTGACTCCCCTGTGGAGACCACAGAAAAAGAACTAGTTCCCCACCTCATCGCGACCGGAGGCCTCACATTCTTTGAAAATTCCAGAGGTATGCGGAGATCAGTGCCTCCAAAGGAGACGATGCCTGACTCCTCGTGAAACTTGATAGGAGTCCCAGGATTCCTGTGGCACGGGGAAAGGGACACTTGGTCTCCCGCCTCACCTGGAGAGGCGTCCCAATTGCCCTGCCAAGCCTCCAGGAGAATCCCGAGTTGTCCCTCGCAAATAGGCAGGAGTCCTGACGTGGCTGAACAAACACGTGGGTGGAAGGGCCATCCCTATCGTAACTCGAGAATATACCCCAGGTTCCCGCCGCAACTCGAGAAAAACCATGAGACTTCCCCCTCGCCGCGAGATGAGGCCCGATTCCCCTGTACTGCGTGCAGAGCAATTCCGTCTTGCACATTACACAGCAAAGGAGGCTTGATTTCTTTGATGGCACTCCAGAGAAACCCCAAGAACACTGCTTCAAGGTAGAGGGATCCTGAGGTCACTGTAGAAACACAAAAGAGCTCCGTGGACCAAAAATCAATTCGAGTTGAGAGGTTAGTCCCTGGCTTCGACTCCAGAGGAATACCACCTTACCACAAGCACCTCAAGAGGAGGCTTCTCTCAGCTCTAGATATGTGAGAGGGACCCTGAGTTTGCGGCCTCAAGTGGAATGGACACCGCGATGCCCTGACTCGAAATAAGGCCGGATATCCCTGCAGTGACTTGAATGCAGGCTCGTTTTGCATCTCCCAAGACGAAAGGATGTCTGAATCCCCTGTGGATACCACAGAGAAAGACATAGTTCCCCACTTCATCGCGCCCGGAGGCCTCACATCCTTTGAAAACTCCAGAGGTACGCGGAGATCAGTGCCTCCAAAGGAGACGATGCCTGACTCTTCGTGAAACTTGATAGGAGTCCCAAGATTCCTGCGGCACGTGGAAAGGGACCCCTGGTCTCCCCCCTCAGCTGGAGAGGCGTCCCAATTGCCCTGCCAAGCCTCAAGGAGAATCCCGAGTTGTCCCTCGAAACTAGGCAGGAGTCCTGACGTGGCTGAACAAACACGTGTGTGGCAGTGCCATCCCCGTCGTAACTCGAGAATATTCCCCAGGTTCCCACCGCAACTCGAGAAAAACCATGAGACTGCACCCTCGCCGCGAGATGAGGCCCGATTCCCCTGCAATACGTGCAGAGCAATTCCGTGTTGCACATCACACATGAAAGGAGCCTTGATTTCCTTGATGGCACTCCAGAGAAACCCCAAGAACACTGTTTCAAGGCTAGAGGGATCCTGAGGTCACTGTAGCAACACGAAAGAGCTCCGTGGACCAAAAATCAACTCGAGATGAGAGGTTAGTCCCTGGCTTCTACTCCAGAGGAATACCACCTTACCACAAGCACCTCAAGAGGAGGGTTTTCTCAGCTCTAGGTATGTGAGAGGTACCCTGATTTTGCGGCCTCAAGTGGAATGGACACTGCGATGCCCTGACGCGAAATAAGGCCGGATATCCCTGCAGTGACTTGAATGCAGGCTCGTCTTTCATTTCCCAAGAAGAAAGGATGTCTGAATCCCCTGTGGAGACCACAGAGAAAGACCTAGTTCCCCACATCATGGCGACCGGAGGCCTCACATCCTTTGAAAACTTCAGAGGTACGCGGAGATCAGTGCCTCCAAAGGAGACGATGCCTGACTCCTCGTGAAACTTGATAGGAGTCCCAGAATTCCTGTGGCACGTGGAAAGGGACCCTTGGTCTCCCGCCTCAGATTGAGAGGAGTCCCAATTGCCCTGCCAAGCCTCGAGGAAAATCCCGAGTTGTCCCTCGCAACTAGGCAGGAGTCCTGCCATCGCTGAACAAACACGTGTGTGGAAGGGCCATCCCCGTCGTAACTCGAGAATATACCCCAGGTTCCCGCCGCAACTCGAGAAAAACCATGAGACTTCCCCCTCGCCGTGAGATGACGCCCGATTCCCCTGTACTGGGTGCAGAGCAATTCCGTGTTGCACATCACACATGAAAGGAGCCTTGATTTCCTTGATGGCATTCCAGAGAAACCCCAAGAACACTGTTTCAAGGCTAGAGGGATCCTGAGGTCACTGTAGCAACATGAAAGAGCTCCGTGGACCAAAAATCAACTCGAGTTGAGAGGTTAGTCCCTGGCTTCGACTCCAGAGGAATACCACCTTACCACAAGCACCTCAAGAGGAGGCTTCTCTCAGCTCTAGGTATGTGAGAGGGACCCTGAGTTTGCGGCCTCAAGTGGAATGGACACCGCGATGCCCTGACTCGAAATAATGCCGAATATCCCTGCAGTGACTTGAATGCAGGCTCGTCTTGCATCTCCCAAGACGAAAGGATGTCTGAATCCCCTGTGGAGACCACAGAGAAAGACATAGTTCCCCACTTCATCGCGACCGGAGGGCTCACATCCTTTGAAAACTACAGAGGTACGCAGAGATCAGTGACTCCAAAGGAGACGATGCCTGACTCCTCGTCAAACTTGATAGGAGTCCCAGGATTCCTGTGGCACGTGGAAAGGGACCCTTGGTCTACCGCCTCAGCTGGAGAGGCGTCCCAATTGCCCTGCCAAGCCTCGAGGAGAATCCCGAGTTGTCCCTCGCAACTAGGCAGGAGTCCTGACGTCGCTGAAGAAACACGTGGGTGGAAGGGCCATCCCCGTCGTAACTCGAGAATATACCCCATGTTCCCGCCGCAACTCGAGAAAAACCATGAGACTTCCCCCTCGCGGCGAGATGAGGCCCGATTCCCCTGCACTGCGTGCAGAGCAATTCCGTGTTGCACATCACACATGAAAGGAGCCTTGATTTCCTTGATGGCACTCCAGAGAAACCCCAAGAACACTGTTTCAAGGCTAGTGGGTTCCTGAGGTCACTGTAGCAACATGAAAGAGCTCCGTGGACCAAAAATCAACTAGAGATGAGAGGTTAGTCCCTGGTTTCGACTCCAGAGGAATACCACCTTACCACAAGCACCTCAAGAGGAGGCTTCTATCAGCTCTAGGTATGTGAGAGGGACCCTGATTTTGCGGCCTCAAGTGGAATGGAGACCGCGATGCCCTGACTCGAAATAAGGCTGGATATCCCTGCAGTGACTTGAATGCAGGCTCGTCTTGCATCTCCCAAGACGAAAGGATGTCTGAATCCCCTGTGGAGACCACAGAGAAAGACCTAGTTCCCCACCTCATCACGACCGGAGGCCTCACATCCTTTGAAAACTCCAGAGGTACACGGAGATCAGTGCCTCCAAAGGAGACGATCCCTGACTCCTCGTGAAACTTGATAGGATTCCCAGGATTCCTGTAGCACGTGGAAAGGGACCCTTGGTCTCCCGCCTCAGCTGGAGAGGCGTCCCAATTGCCCTGCCAAGCCTCGAGGAAAACCCCGAGTTGTCCCTCGCAACTAGGCAGGAGTCCTGACGTCGCTGAACAAACACGTGGTTGGAAGGGCCATCACCGTCGTACTTCGAGAATATACCCCAGGTTCCCGCCGCAACTCGACAAAAACCATGAGACTTCCCCCTCGCCGCGAGATGAGGCCCGATTTCCCTCACTGCGTGCAGAGCAATTCCGTGTTGCACATCACACATGAGAGGAGCCTGGATTTCCTTGACGGCACTCCAACGAAACCCCAAGAACACTGTTTCAAGGCTAGAGGGATCCTGAGGTCACTGTAGCAACACGAAAGAGCTCCGTGGACCAAAAATCAACTCGTGATGAGAGCTTAGTCCCTGGCTTCGACTCCAGAGGAATATCACCTTACCACAAGCACCTCAAGAGGAGGCTTCTCTCAGCTCTAGGTATGTGAGAGGGACCCTGATTTGCGGCCTCAAGTGGAATGGACACCGCGATGCCCTGACTCGAAATAAGGCCGGATATCCCTGCAGTGACTTGAATGCAGGCTCGTCTTGCATCTCCCAAGACGAAAGGATGTCTGACTCCCCTGTGGAGACCACAGAAAAAGAACTAGTTCCCCACCTAATCGCGACCGGAGGCCTCACATTCTTTGAAAATTCCAGAGGTATGCGGAGATCAGTGCCTCCAAAGAAGACGATGCCTGACTCCTCGTGAAACTTGATAGGAGTCCCAGGATTCCTGTGGCACGGGGAAAGGGACACTTGGTCTCCCGCCTCACCTGGAGAGGCGTCCCAATTGCCCTGCCAAGCCTCGAGGAGAATCCCGAGTTGTCCCTCGCAACTTGGCAGGAGTCCTGACGTGGCTGAACAAACACGTGGGTGGAAGGGCCATCCACGTCGTACCTCGAGAATATACCCCAGGTTCCCGCCGCAACTCGAGAAAAACCATGAGACTTCCCCCTCGCCGCGAGATGAGGCCCGATTCCCCTGTATTGCGTGCAGAGCAATTCCGTCTTGCACATTACACATCAAAGGAGCCTTGATTTCCTTGATGGCACTCCAGAGAAACCCCAAGAACACTGTTTCAAGGCTAGAGGGATCCTGAGGTCACTGTAGCAACACGAAAGAGCTCCGTGGACCAAAAATCAACTCGAGATGAGAGGTTAGTCCCTGGCTTCTACTCCAGAGGAATACCACCTTACCACAAGCACCTCAAGAGGAGGGTTTTCTCAGCTCTAGGTATGTGAGAGGTACCCTGATTTTGCGGCCTCAAGTGGAATGGACACTGCGATGCCCTGACGCGAAATAAGGCCGGATATCCCTGCAGTGACTTGAATGCAGGCTCGTCTTTCATTTCCCAAGAAGAAAGGATGTCTGAATCCCCTGTGGAGACCACAGAGAAAGACCTAGTTCCCCACATCATGGCGACCGGAGGCCTCACATCCTTTGAAAACTCCAGAGGTACGCGGAGATCAGTGCCTCCAAAGGAGACGATGCCTGACTCCTCGTGAAACTTGATAGGAGTCCCAGAATTCCTGTGGCACGTGGAAAGGGACCCTTGGTCTCCCGCCTCAGATTGAGAGGAGTCCCAATTGCCCTGCCAAGCCTCGAGGAAAATCCCGAGTTGTCCCTCGCAACTAGGCAGGAGTCCTGCCATCGCTGAACAAACACGTGTGTGGAAGGGCCATCCCCGTCGTAACTCGAGAATATACCCCATGTTCCCGGCGGAACTCGAGAAAAACCATGAGACTTCCCCCTCGCCGTGAGATGACGCCCGATTCCCCTGTACTGGGTGCAGAGCAATTCCGTGTTGAACATCACACATGAAAGGAGCCTTGATTTCCTTGATGGCATTCTAGAGAAACCCCAAGAACACTGTTTCAAGGCTAGAGGGATCCTGAGGTCACTGTAGCAACATGAAAGAGCTCCGTGGACCAAAAATCAACTCGAGTTGAGAGGTTAGTCCCTGGCTTCGACTCCAGAGGAATACCACCTTACCACAAGCACCTCAAGAGGAGGCTTCTCTCAGCTCTAGGTATGTGAGAGGGACCCTGAGTTTGCGGCCTCAAGTGGAATGGACACCGCGATGCCCTGACTCGAAATAAGGCCGGATATCCCTGCAGTGACTTGAATGCAGGCTCGTCTTGCATCTCCCAAGACGAAAGGATGTCTGAATCCCCTGTGGAGACCACAGAGAAAGACATAGTTCCCCACTTCATCGCGACCGGAGGGCTCACATCCTTTGAAAACTCCAGAGGTACGCGGAGATCAGTGCCTCCAAAGGAGACGATGCCTGACTCCTCGTGAAACTTGATAGGAGTCCCAGTATTCCTGTGGCACGTGGAAAGGGACACTTGGTCTCCCCCCTCAGCTGGAGAGGCGTCCCAATTGCCCTGCCAAGCCTCGAGGAGAATCCCGAGTTGTCCCTCGCCACTAGGCAGGAGTCCTGACGTCACTGAACAAGCACGTGTGTGGAAGGGCCATCCCCGTCGTAACTCGAGAATATACCCCAGGTTCCCGCCGCAACTCGAGAAAAACCATGAGACTTCCCCCTCGCCGCGAGATGAGGCCCGATTCCCCTGCACTGCGTGCAGAGCAATTCCGTGTTGCACATCACACATGAAAGGAGCCTTGATTTTTTTGATGGCACTCCAGAGAAACCCCAAGAACACTGTTTCAAGGCTAGAGGGATCCTGAGGTCACTGTAGCAACACGAAAGAGCTCCGTGGACCAAAAATCAACTCGAGATGAGAGGTTAGTCCCTGGCTTCGACTCCAGAGGAATACCACCTTACCACAAGCACCTCAAGAGGAGGCTTCTCTCAGCTCTAGGTATGTGAGAGGGACCCTGAGTTTGCGGCCTCAAGTGGAATGGACACCGGGATGCCCTGACTCGATATAAGGCCGGATATCCCTGCAGTGACTTGAATGCAGGCTCGTCTTGCATCTCCCAAGATGAAAGGATGACTGAATCCCCTGTGGAGACCATAGAGAAAGAACTAGTTCCCCACCTCATCGCGACCGGAGGCCTCACATCCTT
Organism: Cervus elaphus; assembly: GCF_910594005.1. Taxonomy (NCBI): domain Eukaryota; kingdom Metazoa; phylum Chordata; class Mammalia; order Artiodactyla; family Cervidae; genus Cervus; species Cervus elaphus. The sequence goes on from NC_057838.1 coordinate 2,321,620, forward strand.
TGAAAACTACAGAGGTACGCAGAGATCAGTGACTCCAAAGGAGACGATGCCTGACTCCTCGTCAAACTTGATAGGAGTCCCAGGATTCCTGTGGCACGTGGAAAGGGACCCTTGGTCTCCCGCCTCAGCTGGAGAGGCGTCCCAATTGCCCTGCCAAGCCTCGAGGAGAATCCCGAGTTGTCCCTCGCAACTAGGCAGGAGTCTTGACGTCGCTGAAGAAACACGTGGGTGGAAGGGCCATCCCCGTCTTAACTCGAGAATATACCCCAGGTTCCCGCCGCAACTCGAGAAAAACCATGAGACTTCCCCCTCCGGGCGAGATGAGGCCCGATTCCCCTGCACTGCGTGCAGAGCAATTCCGTGTTGCACATCACACATGAAAGGAGCCTTGATTTCCTTGATGGCACTCCAGAGAAACCCCAAGAACACTGTTTCAAGGCTAGAGGGATCCTGAGGTCACTGTAGCAACACGAAAGAGCTCCGTGGACCAAAAATCAACTAGAGATGAGAGGTTAGTCCCTGGCTTCGACTACAGAGGAATACCACCTTACCACAAGCACCTCAAGAGGATGCTTCTCTCAGCTCTAAGTATGTGAGAGGGACCCTGAGTTTGCGGCCTCAAGTGGAAAGGACACTGCGATGCCCTGACTCGAAATAAGGCCGGATATCCCTGCAGTGACTTAAATGCAGGCTCGTTTTGCATCTCCCAAGACGAAAGGATGTCTGAATCCCCTGTGGAGACCACAGAGAAAGACATAGTTCCCCACTTCATCGCGACCGGAGGGCTCACATCCTTTGAAAACTCCAGAGGTACGCGGAGATAAGTGCCTCCAAAGGAGACGATGCCTGACTCCTCGTGAAACTTGATAGGAGTCCCAAGATTCCTGTGGCACGTGGAAAGGGACCCTTGGTCTACCGCCTCAGCTGGAGAGGCGTCCCAATTGCCCTGCCAAGCCTCGAGGAGAATCCCGAGTTGTCCCTCGCAACTAGGCAGGAGTCCTGACGTCGCTGAACAAGCACGTGTGTGGAAGGGCCATCCCCGTCGTAACTCGAGAATATAACCCAGGTTCCCGCCGCAACTCGAGAAAAACCATGAGACTTCCCCCTCGCCGCGAGATGAGGCCCGATTCCCCTGCACTGCGTGCAGAGCAATTCCGTGTTGCACATCACACATGAAAGGAGCCTTGATTTCCTTGATGGCATTCCAGAAAAACCCCAAGAACACTGTTTCAAGGCTAGAGGGATCCGGAGGTCACTGTAGCCACACGAAAGAGCTCCGTGGACCAAAAATCAACTCGAGATGAGAGGTTAGTCCCTGGCTTCGACTCCAGAAGAATATCACCTTACCAGAAGCACCTCAAGAGGAGGCTTCTCTCAGCTCTAGGTATGTGAGAGGGACCCTGATTTGCGGCCTCAAGTGGAATGGACACCGCGATGCCCTGACTCGAAATAAGGCCGGATATCCCTGCAGTGACTTGAATGCAGACTCGTCTTGCATCTCCCAAGATGAAAGGATGACTGAATCCCCTGTGGAGACCACAGAGAAAGACCTAGTTCCCCACCTCATCGCGACCGGAGGCCTCACATCCTTTGAAAACTACAGAGGTACACGGAGATCAGTGCCTCCAAAGGAGACGATGCCTGACTCCTCGTGAAACTTGATAGGAGTCCCAGGATTCCTGTGGCACGTGGAAAGGGACACTTGGTCTCCCGCCTCAGATTGAGAGGAGCCCCAATTGCCCTGCCAAGCCCCCAGGAGAATCCAGAGTTGTCCCTCGCAACTAGGCAGGAGTCTTGACGTCGCTGAACAAACACGTGTGTGGAAGGGCCATCCCCGTCGTAACTCGAGAATATACCCCAGGTTCCCGCCGCAACTCGAGAAAAAGCATGAGACTTCCCCCTCACCACGAGATGGGGCCCGATTCCCCTGCACTGCGGGCAGAGCAATTCCGTGTTGCACATCACACATGAAAGGAGCCTTGATTTCCTTGATGGCATTCCAGAAAAACCCCAAGAACTCTGTTTCAAGGCTAGAGGGATCCTGAGGTCACTGTAGCAACACGAAAGAGCTCCGTGGACCAAAAATCAACTCGAGATGAGAGGTTAGTCCCTGGCTTCGACTCCAGAAGAATATCACCTTACCAGAAGCACCTCAAGAGGAGGCTTCTCTCAGCTCTAGGTATGTGAGAGGGACCCTGATTTGCGGCCTCAAGTTAAGTGGACACCGCGATGCCCTGACTCGAAATAAGGCCGGATATCCCTGCAGTGACTTGAATGCAGGCTCGTCTAGTATCTCCCAAGACGAAAGGATGTCTGACTCCCCTGTGGAGACCACAGAGAAAGACCTAGTTCCCCACCTCATCGCGACCGGAGGCCTCTCATTCTTTGAAACCTCCAGAGGTACGCGGAGATCAGTGCCTCCAAAGGAGACGATGCCTGACTCCTCGTGAAACTTGATAGGAGTCCCAGGATTCCTGTGGCAAGGGGAAAGGGACCCTTGGTCTTCCGCCTCACCTGGAGAGGCGTCCCAATTGCCCTGCCAAGCCTCGAGGAGAATCCCGAGTTGTCCCTCGCAACTAGGCAGGAGTCCTCACGTGGCTGAACAAACACGTGGGTGGAAGGGCCATCCTCGTCGTAACTCGAGAATATACCCCAGGTTCCCGCCGCAACTCGAGAAAAACCATGAGACTTCCCTCTCGCCGCGAGATGAGGCCCGATTCCCCTGCACTGCGTGCAGAGCAATTCCGTCTTGCACATCACACATGAAAGGAGCCTTGATTTCCTTGATGGCACTCCAGAGAAACCCCAAGAACACTGTTTCAAGGCTAGAGGGACCCTGAGGTCACTGTAGTAACACGAAAGAGCTCCGTGGACCAAAAATCAACTCGAGATGAGAGGTTAGTCCCTGGCTTCGACTCCAGAGGAATACCACCTTACCACAAGCACCTCAAGAGGAGGCTTCTCTCAGCTCTAGGTATGTGAGAGGGACCCTGAGTTTGCGGCCTCAAGTGGAATGGACACCGGGATGCCCTGACTCGATATAAGGCCGGATATTCCTGCAGTGACTTGAATGCAGGCTCGTCTTGCATCTCCCAAGATGAAAGGATGTCTGAATCCCCTGTGGAGACCATAGAGAAAGACCTACTTCCCCACCTCATCGCGACTGGAGGCCTCACATCTTTTGAAAACTCCAGAGGTACGCGTAGATCAGTGCCTCCAAAGGAGACGATGCCTGACTCCTCGTGAAACTTGATAGGAGTCCCAGGATTCCTGTGGCACGTGGAAAGGGATCCTTGGTCTCCCGCCTCAGCTGGAAATGCGTCCCAATTGCCCTGCCAAGCCTCGAGGAGAATCCCGAGTTGTCCCTCGCAACTAGGCAGGAGTCCTTACGGCGGTGAACAAACAAGTGGGTGGAAGGGCCATCCCCGTCGTAACTCGAGAATATACCCCAGGTTCCCGCCGCAACTCGAGAAAAACCATGAGACTTCTCCCTCGCCGCGAGATGAGGCCCGATTCCCCTGCACTGCGTGCAGAGCAATTCCGTGTTGCACATCACACGTGAAAGGAGCCTTGATTTCCTTCATGGCACTCCAGAGAAACCCCAAGAACACTGTTTTAAGGCTAGAGGGATCCTGAGGTCACTGAAGCAACATGAAAGAGCTCCGTGGACCAAGAATTAACTCGAGATGAGAGGTTAGTCCCTGGCTTCGACTCCAGAGGAATACCACCTTACCACAAGCACCTCAAGAGGAGGCTTCTCTCAGCTCTAGCTATGTGAGAGGGACCCTGAGTTTGCGGCCTCAAGTGGAATGGAGACCGCGATGCCCTGAATCGAAATCAGGCCGGATATCCCTGCAGTGACTTGAATCCAGGCTCGTTTTCCATCTCCCAAGACGAAACGATGTCTGAATCCCCTGTGGAGACCACAGAGAAAGACCTAGTTCCCCACCTCATCGCGACCGGAGGCCTCACATCCTTTGAAAACTACAGGGGTACGCGGAGATTAGTGCCTCCAAAGGAGACGATGCCTGACTCCTCGTCAAACTTGATAGGAGTCCCAGGATTCCTCTGGCACGGGAAAGGGACACTTGGTCTCCCGCCTCAGCTCGAGAGGCATCCCAATTGCCCTGCCAAGCCTCGAAGAGAATCCCGAGTTGTCCCTCGCAACTAGGCAGGAGTCCTGACGTAGCTGAAGAAGCACGTGTGTGGAAGGGCCATCCCCGTCGTAACTCGAGAATATACCCCAGGTTCCCGCCGCAACTCGAGAAAAAACATTAGACTTCACCCTCTCCGCGAGATGAGGCACGATTCCCCTGCACTGCGTGCAGAGCAATTCCGTGTTGCACATCACACATGAAAGGAGCCTTGATTTCCCTGATGGCACTCCAGAGAAACCCAAAGAACACTGTTTCAAGGCTAGAGGGATCCTGAGGTCACTGTAGCAACACGAAAGAGCACCGTGGACCAAAAATCAACTCGAGATGAGAGGTTAGTCCCTGGCTTCGACTCCAGAGGAATACCACCTTACCACTAGCACCTCAAGAGGAGGCTTCTCTCAGCTATAGGTATGTGAGAGGGACCCTGAGTTTGCGGCCTCAAGTGGAATGGACACCGCGATGCCCTGACTCGAAATAAGGCCGGATATACCTGCAGTGACTTAAATGCAGGCTCGTTTTGCATCTCCCAAGACGAAAGGATGTCTGAATCCCCTGTGGAGACCACAGAGAAAGACATAGTTCCCCACTTCATCGCGACCGGAGGGCTCACATCCTTTGAAAACTCCAGAGGTACGCGGAGATCAGTGCCTCCAAAGGAGACGATGCCTGACTCCTCGTGAAACTTGATAGGAGTCCCAAGATTCCTGTGGCACGTGGAAAGGGACCCTTGGTCTACCGCCTCAGCTGGAGAGGCGTCCCAATTGCCCTGCCAAGCCCCCAGGAGAATCCCGAGTTGTCCCTCGCAACTGGGCAGGAGTCCTGACGTCGCTGAACAAACACGTGGTTGGAAGGCCCATCCCCGTCGTAACTCGAGAATATACCCCAGGTTCCCGCCGCAACTCGAGAAAAACCATGAGACTTCCCCCTCGCCGCGAGATGAGGCCCGATTCCCCTGCACTGCGTGCAGAGCAATTCCGTGTTGCACATCACACATGAAAGGAGCCTTGATTTCCTTGATGGCACTCCAGAGAAATCCCAAGAACACTGTTTCAAGGCTAGAGGGATCCTGAGGTCACTGTAGCAACACGAAAGAGCTCCGTGGACCAAAAATCAACTCGAGATGAGGGGTTAGTCCCTGGCTTCGACTCAGGATGAATACTACCTTATCACAAGCACCTGAAGAGGAGGCTTCTCTCAGCTCTAGGTATGTGAGAGGGACCCTGAGTTTGCGGCCTCAAGTGGAATGGACACCGCGATGCCCTGACTCGAAATAAGGCCGGATATCCCTGCAGTGACTTGAATGCAGGCTCGTCTTGCATCTCCCAAGATGAAAGGATGTCTGAATCCCCTGTGGAGACCACAGAGAAAGACCTAGGTCGCCACCTCATCGCGACCGGAGGCCTCACATCCTTTGAAAACTACAGAGGTACACGGAGATCAGTGCCTCCAAAGGAGACGATGCCTGACTCCTCGTGAAACTTGATAGGAGTCCCAGGATTCCTGTGGCACGTGGAAAGGGACCCTTGTTCTCCCGCCTCAGATTGAGAGGAGCCCCAATTGCCCTGCCAACCCTCGAGGAGAATCCCGAGTTGTCCCTCGCAACTAGGCAGGAGTCTTGACGTCACTGAACAAACACGTGTGTGGAAGGGCCATCCCCGTCGTAACTCGAGAATATACCCCAGGTTCCCGTCGCAACTCGAGAAAAAGCATGAGACTTCCCCCTCACCACGAGATGAGGCCCGATTCCCCTGCACTGCGGGCAGAGCAATTCCGTGTTGAACATCACACATGAAAGGAGCCTTGATTTCCTTGATGGCATTCTAGAGAAACCCCAAGAACACTGTTTCAAGGCTAGAGGGATCCTGAGGTCACTGTAGCAACATGAAAGAGCTCCGTGGACCAAAAATCAACTCGAGTTGAGAGGTTAGTCCCTGGCTTCGACTCCAGAGGAATACCACCTTACCACAAGCACCTCAAGAGGAGGCTTCTCTCAGCTCTAGGTATGTGAGAGGGACCCTGAGTTTGCGGCCTCAAGTGGAATGGACACCGCGATGCCCTGACTCGAAATAAGGCCGGATATCCCTGCAGTGACTTGAATGCAGGCTCGTCTTGCATCTCCCAAGACGAAAGGATGTCTGAATCCCCTGTGGAGACCACAGAGAAAGACATAGTTCCCCACTTCATCGCGACCGGAGGGCTCACATCCTTTGAAAACTCCAGAGGTACGCGGAGATCAGTGCCTCCAAAGGAGACGATGCCTGACTACTCGTGAAACTTGATAGGAGTCCCAGTATTCCTGTGGCACTTGGAAAGGGACACTTGGTCTCCCCCCTCAGCTGGAGAGGCGTCCCAATTGCCCTGCCAAGCCTCGAGGAGAATCCCGAGTTGTCCCTCGCCACTAGGCAGGAGTCCTGACGTCACTGAACAAGCACGTGTGTGGAAGGGCCATCCCCGTCGTAACTCGAGAATATACCCCAGGTTCCCGCCGCAACTCGAGAAAAACCATGAGACTTCCCCCTCGCCGCGAGATGAGGCCCGATTCCCCTGCACTGCGTGCAGAGCAATTCCGTGTTGCACATCACACATGAAAGGAGCCTTGATTTTTTTGATGGCACTCCAGAGAAACCCCAAGAACACTGTTTCAAGGCTAGAGGGATCCTGAGGTCACTGTAGCAACACGAAAGAGCTCCGTGGACCAAAAATCAACTCGAGATGAGAGGTTAGTCCCTGGCTTCGACTCCAGAGGAATACCACCTTACCACAAGCACCTCAAGAGGAGGCTTCTCTCAGCTCTAGGTATGTGAGAGGGACCCTGAGTTTGCGGCCTCAAGTGGAATGGACACCGGGATGCCCTGACTCGATATAAGGCCGGATATCCCTGCAGTGACTTGAATGCAGGCTCGTCTTGCATCTCCCAAGATGAAAGGATGACTGAATCCCCTGTGGAGACCATAGAGAAAGAACTAGTTCCCCACCTCATCGCGACCGGAGGCCTCACATCCTTTGAAAACTACAGAGATACGCAGAGATCAGTGACTCCAAAGGAGACGATGCCTGACTCCTCGTCAAACTTGATAGGAGTCCCAGGATTCCTGTGGCACGTGGAAAGGGACCCTTGGTCTCCCGCCTCAGATTGAGAGGCGTCCCAATTGCCCTGCCAAGCCTCGAGGAGAATCCCGAGTTGTCCCTCGCAACTAGGCAGGAGTCTTGACGTCGCTGAAGAAACACGTGGGTGGAAGGGCCATCCCCGTCTTAACTCGAGAATATACCCCAGGTTCCCGCCGCAACTCGAGAAAAACCATGAGACTTCCCCCTCCGGGCGAGATGAGGCCCGATTCCCCTGCACTGCGTGCAGAGCAATTCCGTGTTGCACATCACACATGAAAGGAGCCTTGATTTCCTTGATGGCACTCCAGAGAAACCCCAAGAACACTGTTTCAAGGCTAGAGGGATCCTGAGGTCACTGTAGCAACACGAAAGAGCTCCGTGGACCAAAAATCAACTAGAGATGAGAGGTTAGTCCCTGGCTTCGACTACAGAGGAATACCACCTTACCACAAGCACCTCAAGAGGATGCTTCTCTCAGCTCTAAGTATGTGAGAGGGACCCTGAGTTTGCGGCCTCAAGTGGAAAGGACACTGCGATGCCCTGACTCGAAATAAGGCCGGATATCCCTGCAGTGACTTAAATGCAGGCTCGTTTTGCATCTCCCAAGACGAAAGGATGTCTGAATCCCCTGTGGAGACCACAGAGAAAGACATAGTTCCCCACTTCATCGCGACCGGAGGGCTCACATCCTTTGAAAACTCCAGAGGTACGCGGAGATAAGTGCCTCCAAAGGAGACGATGCCTGACTCCTCGTGAAACTTGATAGGAGTCCCAAGATTCCTGTGGCACGTGGAAAGGGACCCTTGGTCTACCGCCTCAGCTGGAGAGGCGTCCCAATTGCCCTGCCAAGCCTCGAGGAGAATCCCGAGTTGTCCCTCGCAACTAGGCAGGAGTCCTGACGTCGCTGAACAAGCACGTGTGTGGAAGGGCCATCCCCGTCGTAACTCGAGAATATACCCCAGGTTCCCGCCGCAACTCGAGAAAAACCATGAGACTTCCCCCTCGCCGCGAGATGAGGCCCGATTCCCCTGCACTGCGTGCAGAGCAATTCCGTGTTGCACATCACACATGAAAGGAGCCTTGATTTCCTTGATGGCATTCCAGAAAAACCCCAAGAACACTGTTTCAAGGCTAGAGGGATCCGGAGGTCACTGTAGCCACACGAAAGAGCTCCGTGGACCAAAAATCAACTCGAGATGAGAGGTTAGTCCCTGGCTTCGACTCCAGAAGAATATCACCTTACCAGAAGCACCTCAAGAGGAGGCTTCTCTCAGCTCTAGGTATGTGAGAGGGACCCTGATTTGCGGCCTCAAGTGGAATGGACACCGCGATGCCCTGACTCGAAATAAGGCCGGATATCCCTGCAGTGACTTGAATGCAGACTCGTCTTGCATCTCCCAAGATGAAAGGATGACTGAATCCCCTGTGGAGACCACAGAGAAAGACCTAGTTCGCCACCTCATCGCGACCGGAGGCCTCACATCCTTTGAAAACTACAGAGGTAGACGGAGATCAGTGCCTCCAAAGGAGACGATGCCTGACTCCTCGTGAAACTTGATAGGAGTCCCAGGATTCCTGTGGCACGTGGAAAGGGACCCTTGGTCTCCCGCCTCAGATTGAGAGGAGCCCCAATTGCCCTGCCAAGCCCCCAGGAGAATCCAGAGTTGTCCCTCGCAACTAGGCAGGAGTCTTGACGTCGCTGAACAAACACGTGTGTGGAAGGGCCATCCCCGTCGTAACTCGAGAATATACCCCAGGTTCCCGCCGCAACTCGAGAAAAAGCATGAGACTTCCCCCTCACCACGAGATGGGGCCCGATTCCCCTGCACTGCGGGCAGAGCAATTCCGTGTTGCACATCACACATGAAAGGAGCCTTGATTTCCTTGATGGCATTCCAGAAAAACCCCAAGAACTCTGTTTCAAGGCTAGAGGGATCCTGAGGTCACTGTAGCAACACGAAAGAGCTCCGTGGACCAAAAATCAACTCGAGATGAGAGGTTAGTCCCTGGCTTCGACTCCAGAAGAATACCACCTTACCACAAGCACCTCAAGAGGAGGCTTCTCTCAGCTCTAGGTATGTGAGAGGGACCCTGAGTTTGCGGCCTCAAGTGGAATGGACACCGGGATGCCCTGACTCGATATAAGGCCGGATATCCCTGCAGTGACTTGAATGCAGGCTCGTCTTGCATCTCCCAAGATGAAAGGATGTCTGAATCCCCTGTGGAGACCATAGAGAAAGACCTACTTCCCCACCTCATCGCGACCGGAGGCCTCACATCTTTTGAAAACTCCAGAGGTACGCGTAGATCAGTGCCTCCAAAGGAGACGATGCCTGACTCCTCGTGAAACTTGATAGGAGTCCCAGGATTCCTGTGGCACGTGGAAAGGGATCCTTGGTCTCCCGCCTCAGCTGGAAATGCGTCCCAATTGCCCTGCCAAGCCTCGAGGAGAATCCCGAGTTGTCCCTCGCAACTAGGCAGGAGTCCTTACGGCGGTGAACAAACAAGTGGGTGGAAGGGCCATCCCCGTCGTAACTCGAGAATATACCCCAGGTTCCCGCCGCAACTCGAGAAAAACCATGAGACTTCTCCCTCGCCGCGAGATGAGGCCCGATTCCCCTGCACTGCGTGCAGAGCAATTCCGTGTTGCACATCACACGTGAAAGGAGCCTTGATTTCCTTCATGGCACTCCAGAGAAACCCCAAGAACACTGTTTCAAGGCTAGAGGGATCCTGAGGTCACTGAAGCAACATGAAAGAGCTCCGTGGACCAAGAATTAACTCGAGATGAGAGGTTAGTCCCTGGCTTCGACTCCAGAGGAATACCACCTTACCACAAGCACCTCAAGAGGAGGCTTCTCTCAGCTCTAGCTATGTGAGAGGGACCCTGAGTTTGCGGCCTCAAGTGGAATGGAGACCGCGATGCCCTGACTCGAAATCAGGCCGGATATCCCTGCAGTGACTTGAATCCAGGCTCGTTTTCCATCTCCCAAGACGAAACGATGTCTGAATCCCCTGTGGAGACCACAGAGAAAGACCTAGTTCCCCACCTCATCGCGACCGGAGGCCTCACATCCTTTGAAAACTACAGGGGTACGCGGAGATTAGTGCCTCCAAAGGAGACGATGCCTGACTCCTCGTCAAACTTGATAGGAGTCCCAGGATTCCTCTGGCACGGGAAAGGGACACTTGGTCTCCCGCCTCAGCTCGAGAGGCATCCCAATTGCCCTGCCAAGCCTCGAAGAGAATCCCGAGTTGTCCCTCGCAACTAGGCAGGAGTCCTGACGTAGCTGAAGAAGCACGTGTGTGGAAGGGCCATCCCCGTCGTAACTCGAGAATATACCCCAGGTTCCCGCCGCAACTCGAGAAAAAACATTAGACTTCACCCTCTCCGCGAGATGAGGCACGATTCCCCTGCACTGCGTGCAGAGCAATTCCGTGTTGCACATCACACATGAAAGGAGCCTTGATTTCCCTGATGGCACTCCAGAGAAACCCAAAGAACACTGTTTCAAGGCTAGAGGGATCCTGAGGTCACTGTAGCAACACGAAAGAGCACCGTGGACCAAAAATCAACTCGAGATGAGAGGTTAGTCCCTGGCTTCGACTCCAGAGGAATACCACCTTACCACTAGCACCTCAAGAGGAGGCTTCTCTCAGCTATAGGTATGTGAGAGGGACCCTGAGTTTGCGGCCTCAAGTGGAATGGACACCGCGATGCCCTGACTCGAAATAAGGCCGGATATACCTGCAGTGACTTAAATGCAGGCTCGTTTTGCATCTCCCAAGACGAAAGGATGTCTGAATCCCCTGTGGAGACCACAGAGAAAGACATAGTTCCCCACTTCATCGCGACCGGAGGGCTCACATCCTTTGAAAACTCCAGAGGTACGCGGAGATCAGTGCCTCCAAAGGAGACGATGCCTGACTCCTCGTGAAACTTGATAGGAGTCCCAAGATTCCTGTGGCACGTGGAAAGGGACCCTTGGTCTACCGCCTCAGCTGGAGAGGCGTCCCAATTGCCCTGCCAAGCCCCCAGGAGAATCCCGAGTTGTCCCTCGCAACTAGGCAGGAGTCCTGACGTCGCTGAACAAACACGTGGTTGGAAGGCCCATCCCCGTCGTAACTCGAGAATATACCCCAGGTTCCCGCCGCAACTCGAGAAAAACCATGAGACTTCCCCCTCGCCGCGAGATGAGGCCCGATTCCCCTGCACTGCGTGCAGAGCAATTCCGTGTTGCACATCACACATGAAAGGAGCCTTGATTTCCTTGATGGCACTCCAGAGAAATCCCAAGAACACTGTTTCAAGGCTAGAGGGATCCTGAGGTCACTGTAGCAACACGAAAGAGCTCCGTGGACCAAAAATCAACTCGAGATGAGGGGTTAGTCCCTGGCTTCGACTCAGGATGAATACTACCTTATCACAAGCACCTGAAGAGGAGGCTTCTCTCAGCTCTAGGTATGTGAGAGGGACCCTGAGTTTGCGGCCTCAAGTGGAATGGACACCGCGATGCCCTGACTCGAAATAAGGCCGGATATCCCTGCAGTGACTTGAATGCAGGCTCGTCTTGCATCTCCCAAGATGAAAGGATGTCTGAATCCCCTGTGGAGACCACAGAGAAAGACCTAGGTCGCCACCTCATCGCGACCGGAGGCCTCACATCCTTTGAAAACTACAGAGGTACACGGAGATCAGTGCCTCCAAAGGAGACGATGCCTGACTCCTCGTGAAACTTGATAGGAGTCCCAGGATTCCTGTGGCACGTGGAAAGGGACCCTTGTTCTCCCGCCTCAGATTGAGAGGAGCCCCAATTGCCCTGCCAACCCTCGAGGAGAATCCCGAGTTGTCCCTCGCAACTAGGCAGGAGTCTTGACGTCACTGAACAAACACGTGTGTGGAAGGGCCATCCCCGTCGTAACTCGAGAATATACCCCAGGTTCCCGTCGCAACTCGAGAAAAAGCATGAGACTTCCCCCTCACCACGAGATGAGGCCCGATTCCCCTGCACTGCGGGCAGAGCAATTCCGTGTTGAACATCACACATGAAAGGAGCCTTGATTTCCTTGATGGCATTCTAGAGAAACCCCAAGAACACTGTTTCAAGGCTAGAGGGATCCTGAGGTCACTGTAGCAACATGAAAGAGCTCCGTGGACCAAAAATCAACTCGAGTTGAGAGGTTAGTCCCTGCCTTCGACTCCAGAGGAATACCACCTTACCACAAGCACCTCAAGAGGAGGCTTCTCTCAGCTCTAGGTATGTGAGAGGGACCCTGAGTTTGCGGCCTCAAGTGGAATGGACACCGCGATGCCCTGACTCGAAATAAGGCCGGATATCCCTGCAGTGACTTGAATGCAGGCTCGTCTTGCATCTCCCAAGACGAAAGGATGTCTGAATCCCCTGTGGAGACCACAGAGAAAGACATAGTTCCCCACTTCATCGCGACCGGAGGGCTCACATCCTTTGAAAACTCCAGAGGTACGCGGAGATCAGTGCCTCCAAAGGAGACGATGCCTGACTCCTCGTGAAACTTGATAGGAGTCCCAGTATTCCTGTGGCACTTGGAAAGGGACACTTGGTCTCCCCCCTCAGCTGGAGAGGCGTCCCAATTGCCCTGCCAAGCCTCGAGGAGAATCCCGAGTTGTCCCTCGCCACTAGGCAGGAGTCCTGACGTCACTGAACAAGCACGTGTGTGGAAGGGCCATCCCCGTCGTAACTCGAGAATATACCCCAGGTTCCCGCCGCAACTCGAGAAAAACCATGAGACTTCCCCCTCGCCGCGAGATGAGGCCCGATTCCCCTGCACTGCGTGCAGAGCAATTCCGTGTTGCACATCACACATGAAAGGAGCCTTGATTTTTTTGATGGCACTCCAGAGAAACCCCAAGAACACTGTTTCAAGGCTAGAGGGATCCTGAGGTCACTGTAGCAACACGAAAGAGCTCCGTGGACCAAAAATCAACTCGAGATGAGAGGTTAGTCCCTGGCTTCGACTCCAGAGGAATACCACCTTACCACAAGCACCTCAAGAGGAGGCTTCTCTCAGCTCTAGGTATGTGAGAGGGACCCTGAGTTTGCGGCCTCAAGTGGAATGGACACCGGGATGCCCTGACTCGATATAAGGCCGGATATCCCTGCAGTGACTTGAATGCAGGCTCGTCTTGCATCTCCCAAGATGAAAGGATGACTGAATCCCCTGTGGAGACCATAGAGAAAGAACTAGTTCCCCACCTCATCGCGACCGGAGGCCTCACATCCTTTGAAAACTACAGAGGTACGCAGAGATCAGTGACTCCAAAGGAGACGATGCCTGACTCCTCGTCAAACTTGATAGGAGTCCCAGGATTCCTGTGGCACGTGGAAAGGGACCCTTGGTCTACCGCCTCAGCTGGAGAGGCGTCCCAATTGCCCTGCCAAGCCTCGAGGAGAATCCCGAGTTGTCCCTCGCAACTAGGCAGGAGTCCTGACGTCGCTGAACAAGCACGTGTGTGGATGGGCCATCCCCGTCGTAACTCGAGAATATAACCCAGGTTCCCGCCGCAACTCGAGAAAAACCATGAGACTTCCCCCTCGCCGCGAGATGAGGCCCGATTCCCCTGCACTGCGTGCAGAGCAATTCCGTGTTGCACATCACACATGAAAGGAGCCTTGATTTCCTTGATGGCATTCCAGAAAAACCCCAAGAACACTGTTTCAAGGCTAGAGGGATCCGGAGGTCACGGTAGCCACACGAAAGAGCTCCGTGGACCAAAAATCAACTCGAGATGAGAGGTTAGTCCCTGGCTTCGACTCCAGAAGAATATCACCTTACCAGAAGCACCTCAAGAGGAGGCTTCTCTCAGCTCTAGGTATGTGAGAGGGACCCTGATTTGCGGCCTCAAGTGGAATGGACACCGCGATGCCCTGACTCGAAATAAGGCCGGATATCCCTGCAGTGACTTGAATGCAGACTCGTCTTGCATCTCCCAAGATGAAAGGATGACTGAATCCCCTGTGGAGACCACAGAGAAAGACCTAGTTCGCCACCTCATCGCGACCGGAGGCCTCACATCCTTTGAAAACTCCAGAGGTACGCGGAGATCAGTGCCTCCAAAGGAGACGATGCCTGACTCCTCGTGAAACTTGATAGGAGTCCCAGGATTCCTGTGGCACGTGGAAAGGGACCCTTGGTCTCCCGCCTCAGATTGAGAGGAGCCCCAATTGCCCTGCCAAGCCCCCAGGAGAATCCAGAGTTGTCCCTCGCAACTAGGCAGGAGTCTTGACGTCGCTGAACAAACACGTGTGTGGAAGGGCCATCCCCGTCGTAACTCGAGAATATACCCCAGGTTCCCGCCGCAACTCGAGAAAAAGCATGAGACTTCCCCCTCACCACGAGATGAGGCCCGATTCCCCTGCACTGCGGGCAGAGCAATTCCGTGTTGCACATCACACATGAAAGGAGCCTTGATTTCCTTGATGGCATTCCAGAAAAACCCCAAGAACTCTGTTTCAAGGCTAGAGGGATCCTGAGGTCACTGTAGCAACACGAAAGAGCTCCGTGGACCAAAAATCAACTCGAGATGAGAGGTTAGTCCCTGGCTTCGACTCCAGAAGAATATCACCTTACCAGAAGCACCTCAAGAGGAGGCTTCTCTCAGCTCTAGGTATGTGAGAGGGACCCTGATTTGCGGCCTCAAGTGAAATGGACACCGCGATGCCCTGACTCGAAATAAGGCCGGATATCCCTGCAGTGACTTGAATGCAGGCTCGTCTAGTATCTCCCAAGACGAAAGGATGTCTGACTCCCCTGTGGAGACCACAGAGAAAGACCTAGTTCCCCACCTCATCGCGACCGGAGGCCTCTCATTCTTTGAAACCTCCAGAGGTACGCGGAGATCAGTGCCTCCAAAGGAGACGATGCCTGACTCCTCGTGAAACTTGATAGGAGTCCCAGGATTCCTGTGGCACGGGGAAAGGGACCCTTGGTCTTCCGTCTCACCTGGAGAGGCGTCCCAATTGCCCTGCCAAGCCTCGAGGAGAATCCCGAGTTGTCCCTCGCAACTAGGCAGGAGTCCTCACGTGGCTGAACAAACACGTGGGTGGAAGGGCCATCCCCGTCGTAACTCGAGAATATACCCCAGGTTCCCGCCGCAACTCGAGAAAAACCATGAGACTTCCCTCTCGCCGCGAGATGAGGCCCGATTCCCCTGCACTGCGTGCAGAGCAATTCCGTCTTGCACATCACACATGAAAGGAGCCTTGATTTCCTTGATGGCACTCCAGAGAAACCCCAAGAACACTGTTTCAAGGCTAGAGGGATCCTGAGGTCACTGTAGCAACACGAAAGAGCTCCGTGGACCAAAAATCAACTCGAGATGTGAGGTTAGTCCCTGGCTTCGACTCCAGAGGAATACCACCTTACCACAAGCACCTCAAGAGGAGGCTTCTCTCAGCTCTAGGTATGTGAGAGGGACCCTGAGTTTGCGGCCTCAAGTGGAATGGACACCGGGATGCCCTGACTCGATATAAGGCCGGATATCCCTGCAGTGACTTGAATGCAGGCTCGTCTTGCATCTCCCAAGATGAAAGGATGTCTGAATCCCCTGTGGAGACCATAGAGAAAGACCTACTTCCCCACCTCATCGCGACCGGAGGCCTCACATCTTTTGAAAACTCCAGAGGTACGCGTAGATCAGTGCCTCCAAAGGAGACGATGCCTGACTCCTCGTGAAACTTGATAGGAGTCCCAGGATTCCTGTGGCACGTGGAAAGGGATCCTTGGTCTCCCGCCTCAGCTGGAAATGCGTCCCAATTGCCCTGCCAAGCCTCGAGGAGAATCCCGAGTTGTCCCTCGCAACTAGGCAGGAGTCCTTACGGCGGTGAACAAACAAGTGGGTGGAAGGGCCATCCCCGTCGTAACTCGAGAATATACCCCAGGTTCCCGCCGCAACTCGAGAAAAACCATGAGACTTCTCCCTCGCCGCGAGATGAGGCCCAATTCCCCTGCACTGCGTGCAGAGCAATTCCGTGTTGCACATCACACGTGAAAGGAGCCTTGATTTCCTTCATGGCACTCCAGAGAAACCCCAAGAACACTGTTTCAAGGCTAGAGGGATCCTGAGGTCACTGAAGCAACATGAAAGAGCTCCGTGGACCAAGAATTAACTCGAGATGAGAGGTTAGTCCCTGGCTTCGACTCCAGAGGAATACCACCTTACCACAAGCACCTCAAGAGGAGGCTTCTCTCAGCTCTAGCTATGTGAGAGGGACCCTGAGTTTGCGGCCTCAAGTGGAATGGAGACCGCGATGCCCTGACTCGAAATCAGGCCGGATATCCCTGCAGTGACTTGAATCCAGGCTCGTTTTGCATCTCCCAAGACGAAACGATGTCTGAATCCCCTGTGGAGAGCACAGAGAAAGACCTAGTTCCCCACCTCATCGCGACCGGAGGCCTCACATCCTTTGAAAACTACAGGGGTACGCGGAGATTAGTGCCTCCAAAGGAGACGATGCCTGACTCCTCGTCAAACTTGATAGGAGTCCCAGGATTCCTCTGGCACGGGAAAGGGACACTTGGTCTCCCGCCTCAGCTCGAGAGGCATCCCAATTGCCCTGCCAAGCCTCGAAGAGAATCCCGAGTTGTCCCTCGCAACTAGGCAGGAGTCCTGACGTAGCTGAAGAAGCACGTGTGTGGAAGCGACTTCCCCGTCGTAACTCGAGAATATACCCCAGGTTCCCGCCGCAACTCGAGAAAAAACATTAGATTTCACCCTCTCCGCGAGATGAGGCCCGATTCCCCTGCACTGCGTGCAGAGCAATTCCGTGTTGCACATCACACATGAAAGGAGCCTTGATTTCCCTGATGGCACTCCAGAGAAACCCAAAGAACACTGTTTCAAGGCTAGAGGGATCCTGAGGTCACTGTAGCAACACGAAAGAGCACCGTGGACCAAAAATCAACTCGAGATGAGAGGTTAGTCCCTGGCTTCGACTCCAGAGGAATACCACCTTACCACTAGCACCTCAAGAGGAGGCTTCTCTCAGCTCTAGGTATGTGAGAGGGACCCTGAGTTTGCGGCCTCAAGTGGAATGGACACCGCGATGCCCTGACTCGAAATAAGGCCGGATATCCCTGCAGTGACTTAAATGCAGGCTCGTTTTGCATCTCCCAAGACGAAAGGATGTCTGAATCCCCTGTGGAGACCACAGAGAAAGACATAGTTCCCCACTTCATCGCGACCGGAGGGCTCACATCCTTTGAAAACTCCAGAGGTACGCGGAGATCAGTGCCTCCAAAGGAGACGATGCCTGACTCCTCGTGAAACTTGATAGGAGTCCCAAGATTCCTGTGGCACGTGGAAAGGGACCCTTGGTCTCCCGCCTCAGCTGGAGAGGCGTCCCAATTGCCCTGCCAAGCCTCGAGGAGAATCCCGAGTTGTCCCTCGCAACTAGGCAGGAGTCCTGACGTCGCTGAACAAGCACGTGTGTGGAAGGGCCATCCCCGTCGTAACTCGAGAATATAACCCAGGTTCCCGCCGCAACTCGAGAAAAACCATGAGACTTCCCCCTCGCCGCGAGATGAGGCCCGATTCCCCTGCACTGCGTGCAGAGCAATTCCGTGTTGCACATCACACATGAAAGGAGCCTTGATTTCCTTGATGGCATTCCAGAAAAACCCCAAGAACACTGTTTCAAGGCTAGAGGGATCCGGAGGTCACGGTAGCCACACGAAAGAGCTCCGTGGACCAAAAATCAACTCGAGATGAGAGGTTAGTCCCTGGCTTCGACTCCAGAAGAATATCACCTTACCAGAAGCACCTCAAGAGGAGGCTTCTCTCAGCTCTAGGTATGTGAGAGGGACCCTGATTTGCGGCCTCAAGTGGAATGGACACCGCGATGCCCTGACTCGAAATAAGGCCGGATATCCCTGCAGTGACTTGAATGCAGACTCGTCTTGCATCTCCCAAGATGAAAGGATGACTGAATCCCCTGTGGAGACCACAGAGAAAGACCTAGTTCGCCACCTCATCGCGACCGGAGGCCTCACATCCTTTGAAAACTCCAGAGGTACGCGGAGATCAGTGCCTCCAAAGGAGACGATGCCTGACTCCTCGTGAAACTTGATAGGAGTCCCAGGATTCCTGTGGCACGTGGAAAGGGACACTTGGTCTCCCGCCTCAGATTGAGAGGAGCCCCAATTGCCCTGCCAAGCCCCCAGGAGAATCCAGAGTTGTCCCTCGCAACTAGGCAGGAGTCTTGACGTCGCTGAACAAACACGTGTGTGGAAGGGCCATCCCCGTCGTAACTCGAGAATATACCCCAGGTTCCCGCCGCAACTCGAGAAAAAGCATGAGACTTCCCCCTCACCACGAGATGAGGCCCGATTCCCCTGCACTGCGGGCAGAGCAATTCCGTGTTGCACATCACACATGAAAGGAGCCTTGATTTCCTTGATGGCATTCCAGAAAAACCCCAAGAACACTGTTTCAAGGCTAGAGGGATCCTGAGGTCACTGTAGCAACACGAAAGAGCTCCGTGGACCAAAAATCAACTCGAGATGAGAGGTTAGTCCCTGGCTTCGACTCCAGAGGAATACCACCTTACCACAAGCACCTCAAGAGGAGGCTTCTCTCAGCTCTAGGTATGTGAGAGGGACCCTGAGTTTGCGGCCTCAAGTGGAATGGACACCGGGATGCCCTGACTCGATATAAGGCCGGATATCCCTGCAGTGACTTGAATGCAGGCTCGTCTTGCATCTCCCAAGATGAAAGGATGACTGAATCCCCTGTGGAGACCATAGAGAAAGAACTAGTTCCCCACCTCATCGCGACCGGAGGCCTCACATCCTTTGAAAACTACAGAGGTACGCAGAGATCAGTGACTCCAAAGGAGACGATGCCTGACTCCTCGTCAAACTTGATAGGAGTCCCAGGATTCCTGTGGCACGTGGAAAGGGACCCTTGGTCTACCGCCTCAGCTGGAGAGGCGTCCCAATTGCCCTGCCAAGCCTCGAGGAGAATCCCGAGTTGTCCCTCGCAACTAGGCAGGAGTCCTGACGTCGCTGAACAAGCACGTGTGTGGATGGGCCTTCCCCGTCGTAACTCGAGAATATAACCCAGGTTCCCGCCGCAACTCGAGAAAAACCATGAGACTTCCCCCTCGCCGCGAGATGAGGCCCGATTCCCCTGCACTGCGTGCAGAGCAATTCCGTGTTGCACATCACACATGAAAGGAGCCTTGATTTCCTTGATGGCATTCCAGAAAAACCCCAAGAACACTGTTTCAAGGCTAGAGGGATCCGGAGGTCACGGTAGCCACACGAAAGAGCTCCGTGGACCAAAAATCAACTCGAGATGAGAGGTTAGTCCCTGGCTTCGACTCCAGAAGAATATCACCTTACCAGAAGCACCTCAAGAGGAGGCTTCTCTCAGCTCTAGGTATGTGAGAGGGACCCTGATTTGCGGCCTCAAGTGGAATGGACACCGCGATGCCCTGACTCGAAATAAGGCCGGATATCCCTGCAGTGACTTGAATGCAGACTCGTCTTGCATCTCCCAAGATGAAAGGATGACTGAATCCCCTGTGGAGACCACAGAGAAAGACCTAGTTCGCCACCTCATCGCGACCGGAGGCCTCACATCCTTTGAAAACTCCAGAGGTACGCGGAGATCAGTGCCTCCAAAGGAGACGATGCCTGACTCCTCGTGAAACTTGATAGGAGTCCCAGGATTCCTGTGGCACGTGGAAAGGGACCCTTGGTCTCCCGCCTCAGATTGAGAGGAGCCCCAATTGCCCTGCCAAGCCCCCAGGAGAATCCAGAGTTGTCCCTCGCAACTAGGCAGGAGTCTTGACGTCGCTGAACAAACACGTGTGTGGAAGGGCCATCCCCGTCGTAACTCGAGAATATACCCCAGGTTCCCGCCGCAACTCGAGAAAAAGCATGAGACTTCCCCCTCACCACGAGATGAGGCCCGATTCCCCTGCACTGCGGGCAGAGCAATTCCGTGTTGCACATCACACATGAAAGGAGCCTTGATTTCCTTGATGGCATTCCAGAAAAACCCCAAGAACTCTGTTTCAAGGCTAGAGGGATCCTGAGGTCACTGTAGCAACACGAAAGAGCTCCGTGGACCAAAAATCAACTCGAGATGAGAGGTTAGTCCCTGGCTTCGACTCCAGAAGAATATCACCTTACCAGAAGCACCTCAAGAGGAGGCTTCTCTCAGCTCTAGGTATGTGAGAGGGACCCTGATTTGCGGCCTCAAGTGAAATGGACACCGCGATGCCCTGACTCGAAATAAGGCCGGATATCCCTGCAGTGACTTGAATGCAGGCTCGTCTAGTATCTCCCAAGACGAAAGGATGTCTGACTCCCCTGTGGAGACCACAGAGAAAGACCTAGTTCCCCACCTCATCGCGACCGGAGGCCTCTCATTCTTTGAAACCTCCAGAGGTACGCGGAGATCAGTGCCTCCAAAGGAGACGATGCCTGACTCCTCGTGAAACTTGATAGGAGTCCCAGGATTCCTGTGGCACGGGGAAAGGGACCCTTGGTCTTCCGTCTCACCTGGAGAGGCGTCCCAATTGCCCTGCCAAGCCTCGAGGAGAATCCCGAGTTGTCCCTCGCAACTAGGCAGGAGTCCTCACGTGGCTGAACAAACACGTGGGTGGAAGGGCCATCCCCGTCGTAACTCGAGAATATACCCCAGGTTCCCGCCGCAACTCGAGAAAAACCATGAGACTTCCCTCTCGCCGCGAGATGAGGCCCGATTCCCCTGCACTGCGTGCAGAGCAATTCCGTCTTGCACATCACACATGAAAGGAGCCTTGATTTCCTTGATGGCACTCCAGAGAAACCCCAAGAACACTGTTTCAAGGCTAGAGGGATCCTGAGGTCACTGTAGCAACACGAAAGAGCTCCGTGGACCAAAAATCAACTCGAGATGTGAGGTTAGTCCCTGGCTTCGACTCCAGAGGAATACCACCTTACCACAAGCACCTCAAGAGGAGGCTTCTCTCAGCTCTAGGTATGTGAGAGGGACCCTGAGTTTGCGGCCTCAAGTGGAATGGACACCGGGATGCCCTGACTCGATATAAGGCCGGATATCCCTGCAGTGACTTGAATGCAGGCTCGTCTTGCATCTCCCAAGATGAAAGGATGTCTGAATCCCCTGTGGAGACCATAGAGAAAGACCTACTTCCCCACCTCATCGCGACCGGAGGCCTCACATCTTTTGAAAACTCCAGAGGTACGCGTAGATCAGTGCCTCCAAAGGAGACGATGCCTGACTCCTCGTGAAACTTGATAGGAGTCCTAGGATTCCTGTGGCACGTGGAAAGGGATCCTTGGTCTCCCGCCTCAGCTGGAAATGCGTCCCAATTGCCCTGCCAAGCCTCGAGGAGAATCCCGAGTTGTCCCTCGCAACTAGGCAGGAGTCCTTACGGCGGTGAACAAACAAGTGGGTGGAAGGGCCATCCCCGTCGTAACTCGAGAATATACCCCAGGTTCCCGCCGCAACTCGAGAAAAACCATGAGACTTCTCCCTCGCCGCGAGATGAGGCCCAATTCCCCTGCACTGCGTGCAGAGCAATTCCGTGTTGCACATCACACGTGAAAGGAGCCTTGATTTCCTTCATGGCACTCCAGAGAAACCCCAAGAACACTGTTTCAAGGCTAGAGGGATCCTGAGGTCACTGAAGCAACATGAAAGAGCTCCGTGGACCAAGAATTAACTCGAGATGAGAGGTTAGTCCCTGGCTTCGACTCCAGAGGAATACCACCTTACCACAAGCACCTCAAGAGGAGGCTTCTCTCAGCTCTAGCTATGTGAGAGGGACCCTGAGTTTGCGGCCTCAAGTGGAATGGAGACCGCGATGCCCTGACTCGAAATCAGGCCGGATATCCCTGCAGTGACTTGAATCCAGGCTCGTTTTGCATCTCCCAAGACGAAACGATGTCTGAATCCCCTGTGGAGAGCACAGAGAAAGACCTAGTTCCCCACCTCATCGCGACCGGAGGCCTCACATCCTTTGAAAACTACAGGGGTACGCGGAGATTAGTGCCTCCAAAGGAGACGATGCCTGACTCCTCGTCAAACTTGATAGGAGTCCCAGGATTCCTCTGGCACGGGAAAGGGACACTTGGTCTCCCGCCTCAGCTCGAGAGGCATCCCAATTGCCCTGCCAAGCCTCGAAGAGAATCCCGAGTTGTCCCTCGCAACTAGGCAGGAGTCCTGACGTAGCTGAAGAAGCACGTGTGTGGAAGCGACTTCCCCGTCGTAACTCGAGAATATACCCCAGGTTCCCGCCGCAACTCGAGAAAAAACATTAGACTTCACCCTCTCCGCGAGATGAGGCCCGATTCCCCTGCACTGCGTGCAGAGCAATTCCGTGTTGCACATCACACATGAAAGGAGCCTTGATTTCCCTGATGGCACTCCAGAGAAACCCAAAGAACACTGTTTCAAGGCTAGAGGGATCCTGAGGTCACTGTAGCAACACGAAAGAGCACCGTGGACCAAAAATCAACTCGAGATGAGAGGTTAGTCCCTGGCTTCGACTCCAGAGGAATACCACCTTACCACTAGCACCTCAAGAGGAGGCTTCTCTCAGCTCTAGGTATGTGAGAGGGACCCTGAGTTTGCGGCCTCAAGTGGAATGGACACCGCGATGCCCTGACTCGAAATAAGGCCGGATATACCTGCAGTGACTTAAATGCAGGCTCGTTTTGCATCTCCCAAGACGAAAGGATGTCTGAATCCCCTGTGGAGACCACAGAGAAAGACATAGTTCCCCACTTCATCGCGACCGGAGGGCTCACATCCTTTGAAAACTCCAGAGGTACGCGGAGATCAGTGCCTCCAAAGGAGACGATGCCTGACTCCTCGTGAAACTTGATAGGAGTCCCAAGATTCCTGTGGCACGTGGAAAGGGACCCTTGGTGTACCGCCTCAGCTGGAGAGGCGTCCCAATTGCCCTGCCAAGCCCCCAGGAGAATCCCGAGTTGTCCCTCGCAACTAGGCAGGAGTCCTGACGTCGCTGAACAAACACATGGGTGGAAGGGCCATCCCCGTCGTAACTCGAGAATATACCCCAGGTTCCCGCCGCAACTCGAGAAAAACCATGAGACTTCCCCCTCGCCGCGAGATGAGGCCCGATTCCCCTGCACTGCGTGCAGAACAATTCCGTGTTGCACATCACACATGAAAGGAGCCTTGATTTCCTTGATGGCACTCCAGAGAAACCCCAAGAACACTCTTTCAAGGCTAGAGGGAAACTGAGGTCAATGTAGCAACACGAAAGAGCTCCGTGGACCAAGAATCAACTCGAGATGAGAGGTTAGTCCCTGGCTTCGACTCCAGAGGAATACCACCTTACCACAAGCACCTCAAGAGGAGGCTTCTCTCAGCTCTAGGTATGTGAGAGGGACCCTGATTTTGCGGCCTCAAGTGGAATGGACACCGCGATGCCCTGACTCGATATAAGGCCGGATATCCCTGCAGTGACTTGAATGCAGGCTCGTCTTGCATCTCCCAAGATGAAAGGATGTCTGAATCCCCTGTGGAGACCATAGAGAAAGACCTAGTTCCCCACCTCATCGCGACCGGAGGCCTCACATTTTTTGAAAACTCCAGAGGTACGCGTAGATCAGTGCCTCCAAAGGAGACGATGCCTGACTCCTCGTGAAACTTGATAGGAGTCCCAGGATTCCTGTGGCACGTGGAAAGGGATCCTTGGTCTCCCGCCTCAGCTGGAAATGCGTCCCAATTGCCCTGCCAAGCCTTGAGGAGAATCCCGAGTTGTCCCTCGCAACTAGGCAGGAGTCCTTACGGCGGTGAACAAACACGTGGGTGGAAGGGCCATCCCCGTCGTAACTCGAGGATATACCCCAGGTTCCCGCCGCAACTCGAGAAAAACCATGAGACTTCTCCCTCGCCGCGAGATGAGGCCCGATTCCCCTGCACTGCGTGCAGAGCAATTCCGTGTTGCACATCACACGTGAAAGGAGCCTTGATTTCCTTCATGGCACTCCAGAGAAACCCCAAGAACACTGTTTCAAGGCTAGAGGGATCCTGAGGTCACTGAAGCAACATGAAAGAGCTCCGTGGACCAAGAATTAACTCGAGATGAGAGGTTAGTCCCTGGCTTCGACTCCAGAGAAATACCACCTTACCACAAGGACCTCAAGAGGAGGCTTCTCTCAGCTCTAGCTATGTGAGAGGGACCCTGAGTTTGCGGCCTCAAGTGGAATGGAGACCGCGATGCCCTGACTCGAAATCAGGCCGGATATCCCTGCAGTGACTTGAATCCAGGCTCGTTTTGCATCTCCCAAGACGAAACGATGTCTGAATCCCCTGTGGAGAGCACAGAGAAAGACCTAGTTCCCCACCTCATCGCGACCGGAGGCCTCACATCCTTTGAAAACTACAGGGGTACGCGGAGATTAGTGCCTCCAAAGGAGACGATGCCTGACTCCTCGTCAAACTTGATAGGAGTCCCAGGATTCCTCTGGCACGGGAAAGGGACACTTGGTCTCCCGCCTCAGCTCGAGAGGCATCCCAATTGCCCTGCCAAGCCTCGAAGAGAATCCCGAGTTGTCCCTCGCAACTAGGCAGGAGTCCTGACGTAGCTGAAGAAGCACGTGTGTGGAAGCGACTTCCCCGTCGTAACTCGAGAATATACCCCAGGTTCCCGCCGCAACTCGAGAAAAAACATTAGACTTCACCCTCTCCGCGAGATGAGGCCCGATTCCCCTGCACTGCGTGCAGAGCAATTCCGTGTTGCACATCACACATGAAAGGAGCCTTGATTTCCCTGATGGCACTCCAGAGAAACCCAAAGAACACTGTTTCAAGGCTAGAGGGATCCTGAGGTCACTGTAGCAACACGAAAGAGCACCGTGGACCAAAAATCAACTCGAGATGAGAGGTTAGTCCCTGGCTTCGACTCCAGAGGAATACCACCTTACCACTAGCACCTCAAGAGGAGGCTTCTCTCAGCTCTAGGTATGTGAGAGGGACCCTGAGTTTGCGGCCTCAAGTGGAATGGACACCGCGATGCCCTGACTCGAAATAAGGCCGGATATACCTGCAGTGACTTAAATGCAGGCTCGTTTTGCATTTCCCAAGACGAAAGGATGTCTGAATCCCCTGTGGAGACCACAGAGAAAGACATAGTTCCCCACTTCATCGGGACCGGAGGCCTCACATCCTTTGAAAACTCCAGAGGTACGCGGAGATCAGTGCCTCCAAAGGAGACGATGCCTGACTCCTCGTGAAACTTGATAGGAGTCCCAAGATTCCTGTGGCACGTGGAAAGGGACCCTTGGTCTACCGCCTCAGCTGGAGAGGCGTCCCAATTGCCCTGCCAAGCCCCCAGGAGAATCCCGAGTTGTCCCTCGCAACTAGGCAGGAGTCCTGACGTCGCTGAACAAACACGTGGTTGGAAGGCCCATCCCCGTCGTAACTCGAGAATATACCCCAGGTTCCCGCCGCAACTCGAGAAAAACCATGAGACTTCCCCCTCGCCGCGAGATGAGGCCCGATTCCCCTGCACTGCGTGCAGAGCAATTCCGTGTTGCACATCACACATGAAAGGAGCCTTGATTTCCTTGATGGCACTCCAGAGAAATCCCAAGAACACTGTTTCAAGGCTAGAGGGATCCTGAGGTCACTGTAGCAACACGAAAGAGCTCCGTGGACCAAAAATCAACTCGAGATGAGGGGTTAGTCCCTGGCTTCGACTCAGGATGAATACTACCTTATCACAAGCACCTGAAGAGGAGGCTTCTCTCAGCTCTAGGTATGTGAGAGGGACCCTGAGTTTGCGGCCTCAAGTGGAATGGACACCGCGATGCCCTGACTCGAAATAAGGCCGGATATCCCTGCAGTGACTTGAATGCAGGCTCGTCTTGCATCTCCCAAGATGAAAGGATGACTGAATCCCCTGTGGAGACCACAGAGAAAGACCTAGGTCGCCACCTCATCGCGACCGGAGGCCTCACATCCTTTGAAAACTACAGAGGTACACGGAGATCAGTGCCTCCAAAGGAGACGATGCCTGACTCCTCGTGAAACTTGATAGGAGTCCCAGGATTCCTGTGGCACGTGGAAAGGGACCCTTGTTCTCCCGCCTCAGATTGAGAGGAGCCCCAATTGCCCTGCCAACCCTCGAGGAGAATCCCGAGTTGTCCCTCGCAACTAGGCAGGAGTCTTGACGTCGCTGAACAAACACGTGTGTGGAAGGGCCATCCCCGTCGTAACTCGAGAATATACCCCAGGTTCCCGCCGCAACTCGAGAAAAAGCATGAGACTTCCCCCTCACCACGAGATGAGGCCCGATTCCCCTGCACTGCGGGCAGAGCAATTCCGTGTTGCACATCACACATGAAAGGAGCCTTGATTTCCTTGATGGCACCCCAGAGAAACCCCAAGAACACAGTTTCAAGGCTAGAGGGATCCTGAGGTCACTGTAGCAACACGAAAGAGCTCCGTGGACCAAAAATCAACTCGAGATGAGAGGTTAGTCCCTGGCTTCGACTCCAGAGGAATAACACCTTACCACAAGCACCTCAAGAGGAGGCTTCTCTCAGCTCTAGCTATGTGAGAGGGACCCTAATTTTGCGGCCGCAAGTGGAATGGACACCACGATGCCCTGACTCGAAATAAGGCCGGATATCCCTGCAGTGACTTGAATCCAGGCTCGTTATGCATCTCCCAAGACGAAACGATGTCTGAATCCCCTGTGGAGACCACAGAGAAAGACCTAGTTCCCCACCTCATCGCGGCCGGAGGCCTCACATCCTTTGAAAACTCCAGGGGTACGCGGAAATCAGTGCCTCCAAAGGAGACGATGCCTGACTCCTCGTCAAACTTGATAGGAGTCCCAGGATTCCTCGGGCACGTGGAAAGGGACACTTGGTCTCCCGCCTCAGCTGGAGAGGCATCCCAATTGCCCTGCCAAGCCTCGAAGAGAATCCCGAGTTGTCCCTCGCAACTATGCAGGAGTCCTGACGTCGCTGAACAAGCACGTGTGTGGAAGGGACTTCCCCGTCGTAACTCGAGAATATACCCCAGGTTCCCGCCGGAACTCGAGAAAAAACATTAGACTTCCCCCTCTCCGCGAGATGAGGCCCGATTCCCCTGCACTGCGTGCAGAGCAATTCCGTGTTGCACATCACACATGAAAGGAGCCTTGATTTCCTTGATGGCACTCCAGAGAAACCCCAAGAACACTGTTTCAAGGCTAGAGGGATCCTGAGGTCACTGTAGCAACACGAAAGAGCTCCGTGGACCAAAAATCAACTCGAGATGAGAGGTTAGTCCCTGGCTTCGACTCCAGAGGAATACCACCTTACCACTAGCACCTCAAGAGGAGGCTTCTCTCAGCTCTAGGTATGTGAGAGGGACCCTGAGTTTGCGGCCTCAAGTGGAATGGACACCGCGATGCCCTGACTCGATATAAGGCCGGATATCCCTGCAGTGACTTGAATGCAGGCTCCTCTTGCATCTCCCAAGATGAAAGGATGTCTGAATCCCCTGTGGAGACCACAGAGAAAGACCTAGTTCCCCACCTCATCGCGACCGGAGGCCTCACATCCTTTGAAAACTCCAGAGGTACGCGGAGGTCAGTGCCTCCAAAGGAGACGATGCCTGACTCCTCGTGCAACTTGATAGGAGTCCCAGGATTCCTGTGGCACGTGGAAAGGGACCCTTGGTCTCCCGCCTCAGTTGGACAGGCGTCCTAATTGCCCTGTCAAGCCTCGAAGAGAATCCCGAGTTGTCCCTCGCAACTAGGCAGGAGTCCTGACGTCGCTTAACAAACACGTGTGTGGAAGGACCATCCCCGTCGTAACTCGAGAATAAACCCCAGGTTCCCATCGCAACTCGAGAAAAATCATGAGACTTCCCCCTCGCCGCGAGATGAGGCCCGATTTCCCTGCACTGCGTGCAGAGCAATTCCGTGTTGCACATCACACATGAAAGGAGCCTTGATTTCCTTGATGGCACTCCAGAGAAACCCCAAGCACACTGTTTCAAGGCTAGAGGGATCCTGAGGTCACTGAAGCAACATGAAAGAGCTCCGTGGACCAAGAATTAACTCGAGATGAGAGGTTAGTCCCTGGCTTCGACTCCAGAGGAATACCACCTTACCACAAGCACCTCAAGAGGAGGCTTCTCTCAGCTCTAGCTATGTGAGAGGGACCCTAATTTTGCAGCCGCAAGTGGAATGGACACCGCGATGCCCTGACTCGAAATAAGGCCAGATATCCCTGCAGTGACTTGAATCCAGGCTCGTTTTGCATCTCCCAAGACGAAAGGATGTCTGAATCCCCTGTGGAGACCACAGAGAAAGACCTAGTTCCCCACCTAATCGCGACCGGAGGCCTCACATCCTTTGAAAACTCCAGGGGTACGCGGAGATCAGTGCCTCCAAAGGAGACGATGCCTGACTCCTCGTCAAACTTGATAGGAGTCCCAGGATTCCTCTGGCACGTGGAAAGGGACACTTGGTCTCCCGCCTCAGCTGGAGAGGCGTCCCAATTGCCCTGCCAAGCCTCGAGGAGAATCCCGAGTTGTCCCTCGAAACTAGGGAGGAGTCCTGCCATCGCTGAACAAACACGTGTGTGGAAGGGCCATCCCCGTCGTAACTCGAGAATATACCCCAGGTTCCCGCCGCAACTCGAGAGAAACCATGATACTTCCCCCTCGCCGCGAGATGAGGCCCGATTCCCCTGCACTGCGTGCAGAGCAATTCCGTGTTGCACATCACACATGAAAGGAGCCTTGATTTCCTTGATGGCACTCCAGAGAAACCCCAAGAACACTGTTTCAAGGCTAGAGGGATCCTGAGGTCACTGTAGCAACACGAAAGAGCTCCGTGGACCAAAAATCAACTCGAGATGAGAGGTTAGTCCCTGGCTTCGACTCCAGAGGAATACCACCTTACCACTAGCACCTCAAGAGGAGGCTTCTCTCAGCTCTAGGTATGTGAGAGGGACCCTGAGTTTGCGGCCTCAAGTGGAATGGACACCGCGATGCCCTGACTCGATATAAGGCCGGATATCCCTGCAGTGACTTGAATGCAGGCTCCTCTTGCATCTCCCAAGATGAAAGGATGTCTGAATCCCCTGTGGAGACCACAGAGAAAGACCTAGTTCCCCACCTCATCGCGACCGGAGGCCTCACATCCTTTGAAAACTCCAGAGGTACGCGGAGGTCAGTGCCTCCAAAGGAGACGATGCCTGACTCCTCGTGCAACTTGATAGGAGTCCCAGGATTCCTGTGGCACGTGGAAAGGGACCCTTGGTCTCCCGCCTCAGTTGGACAGGCGTCCTAATTGCCCTGTCAAGCCTCGAAGAGAATCCCGAGTTGTCCCTCGCAACTAGGCAGGAGTCCTGACGTCGCTTAACAAACACGTGTGTGGAAGGACCATCCCCGTCGTAACTCGAGAATAAACCCCAGGTTCCCATCGCAACTCGAGAAAAATCATGAGACTTCCCCCTCGCCGCGAGATGAGGCCCGATTTCCCTGCACTGCGTGCAGAGCAATTCCGTGTTGCACATCACACATGAAAGGAGCCTTGATTTCCTTGATGGCACTCCAGAGAAACCCCAAGCACACTGTTTCAAGGCTAGAGGGATCCTGAGGTCACTGAAGCAACATGAAAGAGCTCCGTGGACCAAGAATTAACTCGAGATGAGAGGTTAGTCCCTGGCTTCGACTCCAGAGGAATACCACCTTACCACAAGCACCTCAAGAGGAGGCTTCTCTCAGCTCTAGCTATGTGAGAGGGACCCTAATTTTGCAGCCGCAAGTGGAATGGACACCGCGATGCCCTGACTCGAAATAAGGCCAGATATCCCTGCAGTGACTTGAATCCAGGCTCGTTTTGCATCTCCCAAGACGAAAGGATGTCTGAATCCCCTGTGGAGACCACAGAGAAAGACCTAGTTCCCCACCTAATCGCGACCGGAGGCCTCACATCCTTTGAAAACTCCAGGGGTACGCGGAGATCAGTGCCTCCAAAGGAGACGATGCCTGACTCCTCGTCAAACTTGATAGGAGTCCCAGGATTCCTCTGGCACGTGGAAAGGGACACTTGGTCACCCGCCTCAGCTGGAGAGGCGTCCCAATTGCCCTGCCAAGCCTCGAGGAGAATCCCGAGTTGTCCCTCGAAACTAGGGAGGAGTCCTGCCATCGCTGAACAAACACGTGTGTGGAAGGGCCATCCCCGTCGTAACTCGAGAATATACCCCAGGTTCCCACCGCAACTCGAGAAAAACCATGAGACTTCCCCCTCGCCGCGAGATGAGGCCCGATTCCCCTGCACTGCGTGCAGAACAATTCCGTGTTGCACATCACACATGAAAGGAGCCTTGATTTCCTTGATGGCACTCCAGAGAAACCCCAAGAACACTGTTTCAAGGCTAGAGGGAAACTGAGGTCAATGTAGCAACACGAAAGAGCTCCGTGGACCAAGAATCAACTCGAGATGAGAGGTTAGTCCCTGACTTCGACTCCAGAGGAATACCACCTTACCACAAGCACCTCAAGAGGAGGCTTCTCTCTGCTCTAGGTATGTGAGAGGGACCCTGAGTTTGCGGCCTCAAGTGGAATGGACACCGCGATGCCCTGACTCGATATAAGGCCGGATATTCCTGCAGTGACTTGAATGCAGGCTCGTCTTGCATCTCCCAAGATGAAAGGATGTCTGAATCCCCTGTGGAGACCATAGAGAAAGAACTAGTTCCCCACCTCATCGCGACCGGAGGCCTCACATCTTTTGAAAACTCCAGAGGTACGCGTAGATCAGTGCCTCCAAAGGAGACGATGCCTGACTCCTCGTGAAACTTGATAGGAGTCCCAGGATTCCTGTGGCACGTGGAAAGGGATCCTTGGTCTCCCGCCTCAGCTGGAGAGGCGTCCCAATTGCCCTGCCAAGCCTCGAGGAGAATCCCGAGTTGTCCCTCGCAACTAGGCAGGAGTCCTGCCATCGCTGAACAAACACGTGTGTGGAAGGGCCATCCCCGTCGTAACTCGAGAATATACCCCAGGTTCCCGCCGCAACTCGAGAGAAACCATGAGACTTCTCCCTCGCCGCGAGATGAGGCCCGATTCCCCTGCACTGCGTGCAGAGCAATTCCGTGTTGCACATCACACGTGAAAGGAGCCTTGATTTCCTTCATGGCACTCCAGAGAAACCCCAAGAACACTATTTCAAGGCTAGAGGGATCCTGAGGTCACTGAAGAAACATGAAAGAGCTCCGTGGACCAAGAATTAACTCGAGATGAGAGGTTAGTCCCTGGCTTCGACTCCAGAGGAATACCACCTTACCACAAGCACCTCAAGAGGAGGCTTCTCTCAGCTCTAGCTATGTGAGAGGGACCCTGAGTTTGCGGCCTCAAGTGGAATGGAGACCGCGATGCCCTGACTCGAAATCAGGCTGCATATCCCTGCAGTGACTTGAATCCAGGCTCGTTTTGCATCTCCCAAGACGAAAGGATGTCTGAATCCCCTGTGGAGACCACAGAGAAAGACCTAGTTCCCCACCTCATCGCGACAGGAGGCCTCACATCCTTTGAAAATTACAGGGGTACGCGAAGATTAGTGCCTCCAAAGGAGACGATGCCTGACTCCTCGTCAAACTTGATAGGAGTCCCAGGATTCCTCTGGCACGTGGAAAGGGACACTTGGTCTTCCGCCTCAGCTCGAGAGGCATCCCAATTGCCCTGCCAAGCCTCGAAGAGAATCCCGAGTTGTCCCTCGCAACTAGGCAGGAGTCCTGACGTTGCTGAACAAACACGTGGGTGGAAGGGCCATCCCCGTCGTAACTCGAGAATATACCCCAGGTTCCCGCCGCAACTCGAGAGAAACCATGATACTTCCCCCTCGCCGCGAGATGAGGCTCGATTCCCCTGCACTGCGTGCAGAGCAATTCCCTGTTGCACATCACACATGAAAGGAGCGTTGATTTCCTTGATGGCACTCCAGAGAAACCCCAAGAACACTGTTTCAAGGCTAGAGGGATCCTGAGGTCACTGTAGCCACACGAAAGAGCTCGGTGGTCCAGAAATCAACTCGAGATGAGAGGTTACTCCCTGGCTTCGACTCCAGAGGAATACCACCTTACCACAAGCACCTCAAGAGGAAGCTTCTCGCAGCTCTAGGTATGTGAGAGGGACCCTGATTTTGCGGCCTCAAGTGGAATGGACACTGCGATGCCCTGACGCGAAATAAGGCCGGATATCCCTGCAGTGACTTGAATGCAGGCTCGTCTTGCATCTCCCAAGATGAAAGGATGTCTGAATCCCCTGTTGAGACCACAGAGAAAGACCTAGTTCCCCACCTCATCGCGACCGGAGGCCTCACATCCTTTGAAAACAACAGAAGTACGCGGAGATCAGTGCCTCCAAAGGAGACGATGCCTGACTCCTCGTGAAACTGGATAGGAGTCCCAGGATTCCTGTGGCACGTGGAAAGGGACCCTTGGTCTCCCGCCTCAGCTGGAGAGGCGTCCCAATTGCCCTGCCAAGCCTCGAGGAGAATCCCGAGTAGTCCCTCGCAACTAAGCAGGAGTCCTGACGTCGTTGAACAAACACGTGGGTGGAAGGGCCATCCCCGTCGTAACTCGAGAATATACACCAGGTTCCCGCCGCAACTCGAGAAAAACCATGAGACTTCCCCCTCGCCGCGAGATGAGGCCCGATTCCCCTGTACTGCGTGCAGAGCAATTCCGTGTTGCACATCACACATGAAAGGAGCCTTGATTTCCTTAATGGCACTCCAGAGAAACCCCAAGAACACTGTTTCAAGGCTAGAGGGATCCTGAGGTCACTGTAGCCACACGAAAGAGCTCCGTGGACCAAAAATCAAATCGAGATGAGAGGTTAGTCCCTGGCTTCGACTCCAGAGGAATACCACCTTAACACAAGCACCTCAAGAGGAGGCTTCTCTCAGCTCTAGCTATGTGAGAGGGAACCTGAGTTTGTGGCCTCAAGTGGAATGGACACTGCGATGCCCTGACGTGAAATAAGGCCGGATATCCCTGCAGTGACTTGAATGCAGGCTCGTCTTGCATCTCCCAAGATGGAACGATGTCTGAATCCCCTGTGGAGACCACAGAGAAAGACCTAGTTCCCCACCTCATCGCGACCGGAGGCCTCACATCCTTTGAAAACTCCAGAGGTACGCGGAGATCAGTGCCTCCAAAGGAGACGATGCCTGACTCCTCGTCAAACTTGATAGGAGTCCCAGGATTCCTCTGGCACGTGGAAAGGGACACTTGGTCTCCCGCCTCAGCTCGAGAGGAATCCCAATTGCCCTGCCAAGCCTCGAAGAGAATCCCGAGTTGTCCCTCGCAACTAGGCAGGAGTCCTGACGTAGCTGAAGAAGCACGTGTGTGGAAGCGACTTCCCCGTCTTAACTCGAGAATATACCCCAGGTTCCCGCCACAACTCGAGAAAAAACATTAGACTTCACCCTCTCCGCGAGATGAGGCCCGATTCCCCTGCACTGCGTGCAGAGCAATTCCGTGTTGCACATCACACATGAAAGGAGCCTTGATTTCCCTGATGGCACTCCAGAGAAACCCCAAGAACACTGTTTCAGGGCTAGAGGGATCCTGAGGTCACTGTAGCAACACGAAAGAGCTCCGTGGACCAAAAACCAACTCGAGATGAGAGGTTAGTCCCTGGCTTCGACTCCAGAGGAATACCACCTTACCACTAGCACCTCAAGAGGAGGCTTCTCTCAGCTATAGGTATGTGAGAGGGACCCTGAGTTTGCGGCCTCAAGTGGAATGGACACCGCGATGCCCTGACTCGATATAAGGCCGGATATCCCTGCAGTGACTTGAATGCAGGCTCGTCTTGCATCTCCCAAGATGAAAGGATGTCTGAATCCCCTGTGGAGACCACAGAGAAAGACCTAGTTCCCCACCTCATCGCGACCAGAGGCCTCACATCTTTTGAAAACTCCAGAGGTACGCGGAGGTCAGTGCCTCCAAAGGAGACGATGCCTGACTCCTCGTGAAACTTGATAGGAGTCCCAGGATTCCTGTGGCACGTGGAAAGGGACCCTTGGTCTCCCGCCTCAGCTGGAGAGGCGTCCCAATTGCCCTGCCAAGCCTCGAGGAGAATCCCGAGTTGTCCCTCGCAACTAGGCAGGAGTCCTGACGTTGCTGAACAAACACGTGGGTGGAAGGGCCATCCCCGTCGTAACTCGAGAATATACCCCAGGTTCCCGCCGCAACTCGAGAGAAACCATGATACTTCCCCCTCGCCGCGAGATGAGGCGCGATTCCCCTGCACTGCGTGCAGAGCAATTCCCTGTTGCACATCACACATGAAAGGAGCGTTGATTTCCTTGATGGCACTCCAGAGAAACCCCAAGAACACTGTTTCAAGGCTAGAGGGATCCTGAGGTCACTGTAGCCACACGAAAGAGCTCGGTGGTCCAAAAATCAACTCGAGATGAGAGGTTACTCCCTGGCTTCGACTCCAGAGGAATACCACCTTACCACAAGCACCTCAAGAGGAAGCTTCTCGCAGCTCTAGGTATGTGAGAGGGACCCTGATTTTGCGGCCTCAAGTGGAATGGACACTGCGATGCCCTGACGCGAAATAAGGCCGGATATCCCTGCAGTGACTTGAATGCAGGCTCGTCTTGCATCTCCCAAGACAAAAGGATGTCTGAATACCCTGTGGAGACCACAGAGAAAGTCCTAGTTCCCCACCATATCGCGACCGGAGGCCTCACATCCTTTGAAAACTCCAGAGGTACGCGGAGATCAGTGCCTCCAAAGGAGACGATACCTGACTCCTCGTGAAACTTGATAGGAGTCCCAGGATTCCTGTGGCACGTGGAAAGGGACCCTTGGTCTCCCGCCTCAGCTGGAGAGGCGTCCCAATTGCCCTGCCAAGCCTCGAGGAGAATCCCGAGTTGTCCCTCGCAACTAAGCAGGAGTCCTGACGTCGTTGAACAAACACGTGGGTGGAAGGGCCATCCCCGTCGTAACTCGAGAATATACACCAGGTTTCCGCCGCAACTCGAGAAAAACCATGAGACTTCCCCCTCGCCGCGAGATGAGGCCCGATTCCCCTGTACTGCGTGCAGAGCAATTCCGTGTTGCACATCACACATGAAAGGAGCCTTGATTTCCTTAATGGCCCTCCAGAGAAACCCCAAGAACACTGTTTCAAGGCTAGAGGGATCCTGAGGTCACTGTAGCCACACGAAAGAGCTCCGTGGACCAAAAATCAAATCGAGATGAGAGGTTAGTCCCTGGCTTCGACTCCAGAGGAATACCACCTTACCACAAGCACCTCAAGAGGAGGCTTCTCTCAGCTCTAGGTATGTGAGAGGGACCCTGAGTTTGCGGCCTCAAGTGGAATGGACACCGCGATGCCCTGACTCGAAATAAGGCCGGATATCCCTGCAGTGACTTGAATGCAGGCTCGTCTTGCATCTCCCAAGACAAAAGGATGTCTGAATACCCTGTGGAGACCACAGAGAAAGTCCTAGTTCCCCACCATATCACGACCGGAGGCCTCACATCCTTTGAAAACTCCAGAGGTACGCGGAGATCAGTGCCTCCAAAGGAGACGATGCCTGACTCCTCGTGAAACTTCTTAGGAGTCCCAAGATTCCTGTGGCACATGGAAAGGGACCCTTGGTCTCCCGCCTCAGCTGGAGAGGCGTCCCAATTGCCCTGCCAAGCCTCGAGGAGAATCCCGAGTTGTCCCTCGCAACTAGGCAGGAGTCCTGACGTTGCTGAACAAACACGTGGGTGGAAGGGCCATCCCCGTCGTAACTCGAGAATATACCCCAGGTTCCCGCCGCAACTCGAGAGAAACCATGATAATTCCCCCTCGCCGCGAGATGAGGCGCGATTCCCCTGCACTGCGTGCAGAGCAATTCCCTGTTGCACATCACACATGAAAGGAGCGTTGATTTCCTTGATGGCACTCCAGAGAAACCCCAAGAACACTGTTTCAAGGCTAGAGGGATCCTGAGGTCACTGTAGCAACACGAAAGAGCTCCGTGGCCCAAAAATCAACTTGAGATGAGAGGTTAGTTCCTGGCTTCGACTCCAGAGGAATACCACCTTACCACAAGCACCTCAAGAGGAGGCTTCTCTCAGCTCTAGGTATGTGAGAGGGACCCTGAGTTTGCGGCCTCAAGTGGAATGGACACCGCGATGCCCTGATTCGAAATAACGCCGGATATCCCTGCAGTGACTTGAATGCAGGCTCGTCTTGCATCTCCCAAGACGAAAGGATGTCTGAATCCCCTGTGGAGACCACAGAGAATGACCTAGTTCCTCACCTCATCGCGACCGGAGGCCTCACATCCTTTGAAAACTCCAGAGGTACGCGGAGATCAGTGCCTCCAAAGGAGACGATGCCTGACTCCTCCTGAAACTTGATAGGAGTCCCAAGATTCCTGTGGCACATGGAAAGGAACCCTTGGTCTCCCGCCTCAGCTGGAGAGGCGTCCCAATTGCCCTGCCAAGCCTCGAGGAGAATCCCGAGTTGTCCCTCGCAACTAGGCAGGAGTCCTGACGTTGCTGAACAAACACGTGGGTGGAAGGGCCATCCCCGTCGTAACTCGAGAATATACCCCATGTTCCCGCCGCAACTCGAGAGAAACCATGATACTTCCCCCTCGCCGCGAGATGAGGCGCGATTCCCCTGCACTGCGTGCAGAGCAATTCCGTGTTGCACATCACACATGAAAGGAGCGTTGATTTCCTTAATGGCACTCCAGAGAAACCCCAAGAACACTGTTTCAAGGCTAGAGGGATCCTGAGGTCACTGTAGCAACACGAAAGAGCTCCGTTGCCCAAAAATCAACTCGAGATGAGAGGTTAGTTCCTGGCTTCGACTCCAGAGGAATACCACCTTACCACAAGCACCTCAAGAGGAGGCTTCTCTCAGCTCTAGGTATGTGAGAGGGACCCTGAGTTTGCGGCCTCAAGTGGAATGGACACCGCGATGCCCTGACTCGAAATAAGGCCGGATATTCCTGCAGTGACTTGAATGCAGGCTCGTCTTGCATCTCCCAAGACAAAAGGATGTCTGAATACCCTGTGGAGACCACAGAGAAAGTCTAAGTTCCCCACCATATCGCGACCGGAGGCCTCACATCCTTTGAAAACTCCAGAGGTACGCGGAGATCAGTGCCTCCAAAGGAGACGATGCCTGACTCCTCGTGAAACTTCTTAGGAGTCCCAAGATTCCTGTGGCACATGGAAAGGGACCCTTGGTCTCCCGCCTCAGCTGGAGAGGCGTCCCAATTGCCCTGCCAAGCCTCGAGGAGAATCCCGAGTTGTCCCTCGCAACTAGGCAGGAGTCCTGACGTTGCTGAACAAACACGTGGGTGGAAGGGCCATCCCCGTCGTAACTCGAGAATATACCCCAGGTTCCCGCCGCAACTCGAGAGAAACCATGATACTTCCCCCTCGCCGCGAGATGAGGCGCGATTCCCCTGCACTGCGTGCAGAGCAATTCCCTGTTGCACATCACACATGAAAGGAGCGTTGATTTCCTTGATGGCACTCCAGAGAAACCCCAAGAACACTGTTTCAAGGCTAGAGGGATCCTGAGGTCACTGTAGCCACACGAAAGAGCTCGGTGGTCCAAAAATCAACTCGAGATGAGAGGTTACTCCCTGGCTTCGACTCCAGAGGAATACCACCTTACCACAAGCACCTCAAGAGGAAGCTTCTCGCAGCTCTAGGTATGTGAGAGGGACCCTGATTTTGCGGCCTCAAGTGGAATGGACACTGCGATGCCCTGACGCGAAATAAGGCCGGATATCCCTGCAGTGACTTGAATGCAGGCTCGTCTTGCATCTCCCAAGATGAAAGGATGTCTGAATCCCCTGTTGAGACCACAGAGAAAGACCTAGTTCCCCACCTCATCGCGACCGGAGGCCTCACATCCTTTGAAAACACCAGAAGTACGCGGAGATCAGTGCCTCCAAAGGAGACGATGCCTGACTCCTCGTGAAACTTGATAGGAGTCCCAGGATTCCTGTGGCACGTGGAAAGGGACCCTTGGTCTCCCGCCTCAGCTGGAGAGGCGTCCCAATTGCCCTGCCAAGCCTCGAGGAGAATCCCGAGTTGTCCCTCGCAACTAAGCAGGAGTCCTGACGTCGTTGAACAAACACGTGGGTGGAAGGGCCATCCCCGTCGTAACTCGAGAATATACACCAGGTTCCCGCCGCAACTCGAGAAAAACCATGAGACTTCCCCCTCGCCGCGAGATGAGGCCCGATTCCCCTGTACTGCGTGCAGAGCAATTCCGTGTTGCACATCACACATGAAAGGAGCCTTGATTTCCTTAATGGCACTCCAGAGAAACCCCAAGAACACTGTTTCAAGGCTAGAGGGATCCTGAGGTCACTGTAGCCACACGAAAGAGCTCCGTGGACCAAAAATCAACTCGAGATGAGAGGTTAGTCCCTGGCTTCGACTCCAGAGGAATACCACCTTAACACAAGCACCTCAAGAGGAGGCTTCTCTCAGCTCTAGCTATGTGAGAGGGAACCTGAGTTTGCGGCCTCAAGTGGAATGGACACTGCGATGCCCTGACGTGAAATAAGGCCGGATATCCCTGCAGTGACTTGAATGCAGGCTCGTCTTGCATCTCCCAAGATGGAACGATGTCTGAATCCCCTGTGGAGACCACAGAGAAAGACCTAGTTCCCCACCTCATCGCGACCGGAGGCCTCACATCCTTTGAAAACACCAGAAGTACGCGGAGATCAGTGCCTCCAAAGGAGACGATGCCTGACTCCTCGTGAAACTTGTTAGGAGTCCCAGGATTCCTGTGGCACATGGAAAGGGACCCTTGGTCTCCCGCCTCAGCTGGAGAGGCGTCCCAATTGCCCTGCCAAGCCTCGAGGAGAATCCCGAGTTGTCCCTCGCAACTAAGCAGGAGTCCTGACGTCGCTGAACAAACACGTGTGTGGAAGGGCCATCCCCGTCGTAACTCGAGAATATACCCCAGGTTCCCGCCGCAACTCGAGAGAAACCATGATACTTCCCCCTCGCCGCGAGATGAGGCGCGATTCCCCTGCACTGCGTGCAGAGCAATTCCCTGTTGCACATCACACATGAAAGGAGCCTTGATTTCCTTGATGGCACTCCAGAGAAACCCCAAGAACACTGTTTCAAGGCTAGAGGGATCCTGAGGTCACTGTAGCCACACGAAAGAGCTCCGTGGACCAAAAATCAAATCGAGATGAGAGGTTAGTCCCTGGCTTCGACTCCAGAGGAATACCACCTTACCACAAGCACCTCAAGAGGAGGCTTCTCTCAGCTCTAGGTATGTGAGAGGGACCCTGAGTTTGCGGCCTCAAGTGGAATGGACACCGCGATGCCCTGACTCGAAATAAGGCCGGATATCCCTGCAGTGACTTGAATGCAGGCTCGTCTTGCATCTCCCAAGACAAAAGGATGTCTGAATACCCTGTGGAGACCACAGAGAAAGTCCTAGTTCCCCACCATATCACGACCGGAGGCCTCACATCCTTTGAAAACTCCAGAGGTACGCGAAGATCAGTGCCTCCAAAGGAGACGATGCCTGACTCCTCGTGAAACTTGATAGGAGTCCCAGGATTCCTGTGCCACGTGGAAAGGGACCCTTGGTCTCCCGCCTCAGCTGGAGAGGCGTCCCAATTGCCCTGCCAAGCCTCGAGGAGAATCCCGAGTTGTCCCTCGCAACTAGGCAGGAGTCCTGACGTCACTGAACAAACACGTGTGTGGAAGGGCCATCCCCGTCGTAACTCGAGAATATACCCCAGGTTCCCGCCGCAACTCGAGAGAAACCATGATACTTCCCCCTCGCCGCGAGATGAGGCGCGATTCCCCTGCACTGCGTGCAGAGCAATTCCGTGTTGCACATCACACATGAAAGGAGCCTTGATTTCCTTAATGGCACTCCAGAGAAACCCCAAGAACACTGTTTCAAGGCTAGAGGGATCCTGAGGTCACTGTAGCAACACGAAAGAGCTCCGTGGCCCAAAAATCAACTCGAGATGAGAGGTTAGTTCCTGGCTTCGACTCCAGAGGAATACCACCTTACCACAAGCACCTCAAGAGGAGGCTTCTCTCAGCTCTAGGTATGTGAGAGGGACCCTGATTTTGGGGCCTCAAGTGGAATGGACACTGCGATGCCCTGACGCGAAATAAGGCCGGATATCCCTGCAGTGACTTGAATGCAGGCTCGTCTTGCATCTCCCAAGATGAAAGGATGTCTGAATCCCCTGTGGAGACCATAGAGAAAGACCTAGTTCCCCACCTCATGGCGACCGGAGGCCTCACATCCTTTGAAAACTCCAGAGGTACGCGGAGATCAGTGCCTCCAAAGGAGACGATGCCTGACTCCTCGTGAAACTTGATAGGAGTCCCAGGATTCCTGTGGCACGTGGAAAGGGATCCTTTGTCTCCCGCCTCAGCTGGAGAGGCGTCCCAATTGCCCTGCCAAGCCTCGAGGAGAATCCCGAGTTGTCCCTCGCAACTGGGCAGGAATCCTGACGTCACTGAACAAACACGTGTGTGGAAGGGCCATCCCCGTCGTAACTCGAGAATATACCCCAAGTTCCCGCCGCAACTCGAGAAAAACCATGAGACTTCCCCCTCGCCGCGAGATGAGGCGTGATTCCCCTGCACTGCGTGCAGACTAATTCCGTGCTGCACATCACACATGAAAGGAGCCTTGATTTCCTTGATGGCACTCCAGAGAAACCCCAAGAACACTGTTTCAAGGCTAGAGGGATCCTGAGGTCACTGTAGCCACACGAAAGAGCTCCGTGGACGAAAAATCAAATCGAGATGAGAGGTTAGTCCCTGGCTTCGACTCCAGCGGAATACCACCTTACCACAAGCACCTCAAGAGGAGGCTTCTCTCAGCTCTAGGTATGTGAGAGGGACCCTGAGTTTGCGGCCTCAAGTGGAATGGACACCGCGATGCCCTGACTCGAAATAAGGCCGGATATCCCTGCAGTGACTTGAATGCAGGCTCGTCTTGCATCTCCCAAGACAAAAGGATGTCTGAATACCCTGTGGAGACCACAGAGAAAGTCCTAGTTCCCCACCATATCGCGACCGGAGGCCTCACATCCTTTGAAAACTCCAGAGGTACGCGGAGATCAGTGCCTCCAAAGGAGACGATGCCTGACTCCTCGTGAAACTTCTTAGGAGTCCCAAGATTCCTGTGGCACTTGGAAAGGGACCCTTGGTCTCCCGCCTCAGCTGGAGAGGCGTCCCAATTGCCCTGCCAAGCCTCGAGGAGAATCCCGAGTTGTCCCTCGCAACTAGGCCGGAGTCCTGACGTTGCTGAACAAACACGTGGGTGGAAGGGCCATCCCCGTCGTAACTCGAGAATATACCCCAGGTTCCCGCCGCAACTCGAGAGAAACCATGAGACTTCCCCCTCGCCGCGAGATGAGGCCCGATTCCCCTGCACTGCGTGCAGAGCAATTCCGTGTTGCACATGACACATGAAAGGAGTCTTGATTTCCTTGATGGCACTCCAGAGAAACCCCAAGAACACTGTTTTAAGGCTAGAGCGATCCTGTGGTCACTGTAGCAACACGAAAGAGCTCCGTGGACCAAAAATCAACTCG
Source organism: Cervus elaphus (assembly GCF_910594005.1). Classification (NCBI taxonomy): domain Eukaryota; kingdom Metazoa; phylum Chordata; class Mammalia; order Artiodactyla; family Cervidae; genus Cervus; species Cervus elaphus. The sequence goes on from NC_057838.1 coordinate 2,363,501, forward strand.
AGATGAGAGGTTAGTCCCTGGCTTCGACTCCAGAGGAATACCACCTTACCACAAGCACCTCAAGAGGAGGCTTCTCTCAGCTCTAGGTATGTGAGAGGCACCCTGAGTTTGCGGCCTCAAGTGGAATGGACATTGCGATTCCCTGACTCGAAATAAGGCCGGATATCCCTGCAGTGACTTGAATGCAGGCTCGTCTTGCATCTCCCAAGACGAAAGGATGTCTGAATCCCCTGTGGAGACCACAGAGAAAAGCCTAGTTGCCCACCTCATCGTGACCGGAGGCCTCACATCCTTTGAAAACTTCAGAGGTACGTGGAGATCAGTGCCTCCAAAGGAGACGATGCCTGACTCCTCGTGAAACTTGATAGGAGTCCCAGGATTCCTGTGGTACGTGGAAAGGGACCCTTGGTCTCCCGCCTCAGCTGGAGAGGCGTCCCAATTGCCCTGCCAAACCTCGAGGAGAATCCCGAGTTGTCCCTCGCAACTAGGCAGGAGTCCTGACGTCCCTGAACAAGCACGTGTGTGGAAGGGCCATCCTCGTTGTAACTCGAGAATATACCCCAGGTTCCCGCCGCAACTCGAGAAAAACCATGAGACTTACCCCTCGACGTGAGATGAGGCCCGATTCCCCTGCACTGCGTGCAGAGCAATTCCGTGTTGCACATCACACATGAAAGGAGCCTTGATTTCCTTGATGGCACTCCAGAGAAACCCCAAGAACACTGTTTCAAGGCTAGAGGGATCCTGAGGTCACTGTAGCCACACGAAAGAGCTCTGTGGACCAAAAATCAACTCGAGATGAGAGGTTAGTATCTGGCTTCGACTCCAGAGGAATACCACCTTACCACAAGCACCTCAAGGGGAAACTTCTCTCAGCTCTAGGTATGTGAGAGGGACCCTGAGTTTGCGGCCTCAAGTGGAATGGACACCGCGATGCCCTGACTCGAAATAAGGCCGGATATCCCTGCAGTGACTTGAATGCAGACTCGTCTTGCATCTCCCAAGACGAAAGGATGTCTGAATCCCCTGAGGAGACCACAGAGAAAGACCTAGTTCCCCACCTCATCGGGACAGGGGGCCTCACATCCTTTGAAAACTCCAGAGGTATGCAGAGATCAGTGCCTCCAAAGGAGACGATGCCTGACTCCTCGTGAAACTTGATAGGAGTCCCAGGATTCCTGTGGCACGTGGAAAGGGACCCTTGGTCTCCCGCCTCAGCTGGAGAAACGTCCCAATTGCCCTGCCAAGCCTCGAGGAGAATCCCGAGTTGTCCCTCGCAAGTAGGCAGGAGTCCTGACGTCGCTGAACAAACACGTGGGTGGAAGGGCCATCCCCGTCGTAACTCGAGAATATACCCCAGGTTCCCGCCGCAACTCGAGAAAAACCATGAGACTTCCCCCTCGCCGCGAGATGAGGCCCGATTCCCCTGCACTGCGTGCAGAGCAATTCCGTGTTGCACATGACACATGAAAGGAGTCTTGATTTCCTTGATGGCACTCCAGAGAAACCCCAAGAACACTGTTTTAAGGCTAGAGGGATCCTGTGGTCACTGTAGCAACACGAAAGAGCTCCGTGGACAAAAAATCAACTCGAGATGAGAGGTTAGTCCCTGGCTTCGACTCCAGAGGAATACCACCTTACCACAAGCACCTCAAGAGGAGGCTTCTCTCAGCTCTAGGTATGTGAGAGGGACCCTGAGTTTGCGGCCTCAAGTGGAATGGACACCGCGATGCCCTGATTCGAAATAAGGCCGGATATCCCTGCAGTGACTTGAATGCAGGCTCATCTTGCATCTCCCAAGACGAAAGGATGTCTGAATCCCCTGTGGAGACCACAGAGAAAAGCCTAGTTGCCCACCTCATCGCGACCGGAGGCCTCACATCCTTTGAAAACTTCAGAGGTACGTGGAGATCAGTGCCTCCAAAGGAGACGATGCCTGACTCCTCGTGAAACTTGATAGGAGTCCCAGGATTCCTGTGGTACGTGGAAAGGGACCCTTGGTCTCCCGCCTCAGCTGGAGAGGCGTCCCAATTGCCCTGCCAAGCCTCGAGGAGAATCCCGAGTTGTCCCTCGCAACTAGGCAGGAGTCCTGACGTCGCTGAACAAGCACGTGTGTGGAAGGGCCATCCTCGTCGTAACTCGAGAATATACCCCAGGTTCCCGCCGCAACTCGAGAAAAACCATGAGACTTACCCCTCGCCGCGAGATGAGGCCCGATTCCCCTGCACTGCGTGCAAAGCAATTCCGTGTTGCACATCACACATGAAAAGAGCCTTGATTTCCTTGATGGCACTCCAGAGAAACCCCAAGAACACTGTTTCAAGGCTAGAGGGATCCTGAGGTCACTGTAGCCACAAGAAAGAGCTCCGTGGACCAAAAATCAACTCGAGATGAGAGGTTAGTATCTGGCTTTGACTCCAGAGGTATACCACCTTACCACAAGCACCTCAAGAGGAGGCTTCTCTCAGCTCTAGGTATGTGAGAGGGACCCTGAGTTTGCGGCCTCAAGTGGAATGGACACCGCGATGCCCTGACTCGAAATAAGGCCGGATATCCCTGCAGTGACTTGAATGCAGGCTCGTCTTGCATCTCCCAAGACGAAAGGATGTCTGAATCCCCTGTGGAGACCACAGAGAAAGACCTAGTTCCCCACCTCATCGCGACAGGGGGCCTCACATCCTTTGAAAACTCCAGAGGTATGCAGAGATCAGTGCCTCCAAAGGAGACGATGCCTGACTCCTCGTGAAACTTGATAGGAGTCCCAGGATTCCTGTGGCACGTGGAAAGGGACCCTTGGTCTCCCGCCTCAGCTGGAGAGGCGTCCCAATTGCCCTGCCAAGCCTCGAGGAGAATCCCGAGTTGTCCCTCGCAACTAGGCAGGAGTCCTGACGTTGCTGAACAAACACGTGGGTGGAAGGGCCATCCCCGTCGTAACTCGAGAATATACCCCAGGTTCCCGCCGCAACTCGAGAGAAACCATGATACTTCCCCCTCGCCGCGAGATGAGGCCCGATTCCCCTGCACTGCGTGCAGAGCAATTCCCTGTTGCACATCACACATGAAAGGAGCCTTGATTTCCTTAATGACACACCAGAGAAACCACAAGAACACTGTTTCAAGGCTAGAGGGATCCTGAGGTCACTGTAGCAACACGAAAGAGCTCCGTGGCCCAAAAATCAACTCGAGATGAGAGGTTAGTTCCTGACTTCGACTCCAGAGGAATACCACCTTACCACAAGCACCTCAAGAGGAGGCTTCTCTCAGCTCTAGGTATGTGAGAGGGACCCTGAGTTTGCGGCCTCAAGTGGAATGGACACTGCGATGCCCTGACGCGAAATAAGGCCGGATATCCCTGCAGTGACTTGAATGCAGGCTCGTCTTGCATCTCCCAAGACGAAAGGATGTCTGAATACCCTGTGGAGACCACAGAGAAAGACCTAGTTCCCCACCTCATTGCGACCGGAGGCCTCACATCCTTTGAAAACTCCAGAGGTACGCGGAGATCAGTGCCTCCAAAGGAGACGATGCCTGACTCCTCGTGAAACTTGATAGGAGTCCCAAGATTCCTGTGGCACGTGGAAAGGGACCCTTGGTCTCCCGCCTCAGCTGGAGAGGCGTCCCAATTGCCCTGCCAAGCCTCGAGGAGAATCCCGAGTTGTCCCTCGCAACTAGGCAGGAGTCCTGACGTTGCTGAACAAACACGTGGGTGGAAGGGCCATCCCCGTCGTAACTCGAGAATATACCCCAGGTTCCCGCCACAACTCGAGAGAAACCATGATACTTCCCCCTCGCCGCGAGATGAGGCGCGATTCCCCTGCACTGCGTGCAGAGCAATTCCGTGTTGCACATCACACATGAAAGGAGCCTTGATTTCCTTAATGACACACCAGAGAAACGACAAGAACACTGTTTCAAGGCTAGAGGGATCCTGAGGTCACTGTAGCAACACGAAAGAGCTCCGTGGCCCAAAAATCAACTCGAGATGAGAGGTTAGTTCCTGACTTCGACTCCAGAGGAATACCACCTTACCACAAGCACCTCAAGAGGAGGCTTCTCTCAGCTCTAGGTATGTGAGAGGGACCCTGATTTTGCGGCCTCAAGTGGAATGGACACTGCAATGCCCTGACGCGAAATAAGGCCGGATATCCCTGCAGTGACTTGAATGCAGGCTCGTCTTGCATCTCCCAAGATGAAAGGATGTCTGAATCCCCTGTGGAGACCACAGAGAAAGAACTAGTTCCCCACCTCATGGCGACCGGAGGCCTCACATCCTTTGAAAATTCCAGAGGGACGCGGAGATCAATGCCTCCAAAGGAGACGATGCCTGACACCCCGTGAAACTTGATAGGATTCCCAAGATTTCTGTGGCACGTGGAAAGGGACCCTTGGTCTCCCGCCTCAGCTGGAGAGGCGTCCCAATTGCCCTGCCAAGCCTCGAGGAGAATCCCGAGTTGTCCCTCGCAACTAGGCAGGAGTCCTGACGTTGTTGAACAAACACGTGGGTGGAAGGGCCATCCCCGTCGTAACTCGAGAATATACCCCAGGTTCCCGCCGCAACTCGAGAGAAACCATGATACTTCCCCCTCGCCGCGAGATGAGGCGCGATTCCCCTGCACTGCGTGCAGAGCAATTCCGTGTTGCACATCACACATGAAAGGATCCTTGATTTCCTTGATGGCACTCCAGAGAAACCCCAAGAGCACTGTTTCAAGGCTAGAGGGATCCTGAGGTCACTGTAGCAACACGAAAGAGCTCCGTGGACCAAAAATCAACTCGAGATGAGAGGGTAGTCCCTGGCTTCGACTCCAGAGGAATACCACCTTACCACAAGCACCTCAAGACGAGGCTTCTCTCAGCTCTAGCTATGTGAGAGGGACCCTGAGTTTGCGGCCTCAAGTGGAATGGACACCACGATGCCCTGACTCGAAATAAGGAAGGATATCCCTGCAGTGACTTGAATGCAGGCTCGTCTTGCATCTCCCAAGACGAAAGGATGTCTGAATACCCTGTGGAGACCACAGAGAAAGACCTAGTTCCCCACCTCATCGCGACAGGGGGCCTCACATCCTTTGAAAACTCCAGAGGTATGCAGAGATCAGTGCCTCCAAACGAGACGATGCCTGACTCCTCGTGAAACTTGATAGGAGTCCCAGGATTCCTGTGGCACGTGGAAAGGGACCCTTGGTCTCCCGCCTCAGCTGGAGAGGCGTCCCAATTGCCCTGCCAAGCCTCGGGGAGAATCCCGAGTTGTCCCTCACAACTAGGCGAGCGTCCTGACGTCGCTGAACAAAAACGTGGGTGGAAGTGCCATCCCCGTCGTAACTCGAGAATATACCCCAGGTTCCCGCCGCAACTCGAGAGAAATCATGAGACTTCCCCCTCGCCGCGAAATGAGGCGCGATTCCCCTGCACTGCGTGCAGAGCAATTCCGTGTTGCACATCACACATGAAAGGAGCCTTGATTTCCTTGATGGCACTCCAGAGAAACCCCAAGAACACTGTTTCAAGGCTAGAGGGATCCTGAGGTCACTGTAGCAACACGAAAGAGCTCCGTGGCCCAAAAATCAACTCGAGATGAGAGGTTAGTTCCTGGCTTCGACTCCAGAGGAATACCACCTTACCACAAGCACCTCAAAAGGAGGCTTCTCTCAGCTTTAGGTATGTGAGAGGGACCCTGATTTTGCGGCCTCAAGTGGAATGGACACTGCGATGCCCTAACGCGAAATAAGGCCGGATATCCCTGCAGTGACTTGAATGCAGGCTCGTCTTGCATCTCCCAAGATGAAAGGATGTCTGAATCCCCTGTGGAGACCACAGAGAAAGACCTAGTTCCCCACCTCATGGCGACCGGAGGCCTCACATTCTTTGAAAACTCCAGAGGTACGCGGAGATCAGTGCCTCCAAAGCAGATGATGTCTGACTCCTCGTGAAACTTGATAGGAGTCCCAGGATTCCTGTGGCACGTGGAAAGGGACCCTTGGTGTCCCGCCTCAGCTGGAGAGGCGTCCCAATTGCCCTGCCAAGCGTCGAGGAGAATCCTGAGATGTCCCTCGCAACTAGGCAGGAGTCCTGACGTCGCTGAACAAACACGTGGGTGGAAGGGCCACCCCCATCGTAACTCGAGAATATACCCCAGGTTCACACCGCAACTCGAGAGAAACCATGATACTTCCCCCTCGCCGCGAGATGAGGCCCGATTTCCCTGCACTGCGTGCAGAGCAATTCCGTGTTGCACATCACACATGAAAGGAGCCTTGATTTCCTTGATGGCACTCCAGAGAAACCCCAAGAACACTGTTTCAAGGCTAGAGGGATCCTGAGGTCACTGTAGCAACATGAAAGAGCTCCGTGGCCCAGAAATCAACTCGAGATGAGAGGTTAGTTCCTGGCTTCGACTCCAGAGGAATACCACCTTACCACAAGCACCTCAAGAGGAGGCTTCTCTCAGCTTTAGATATGTGAGAGGGACCCTGATTTTGTGGCCTCAAGTGGAATGGACACTGCGATGCCCTGACGCGAAATAAGGCCGGATATCACTGCAGTGACTTGAATGCAGGCTCGTCTTGCATCTCCCAAGATGAAAGGATGTCTGAATCCCCTGTGGAGACCACAGAGAAAGACCTAGTTCCCCACCTCATGGCGACCGGAGGCCTCACATCCTTTGAAAACTCCAGAGGTACGCGGAGTTCAGTGCCTCCAAAGGAGACGATGCCTGACTCCTCGTGAAACTTGATAGCAGTCCCAGGGTTCCTGTGGCACGTGGAAAGGGACCCTTGGTCTCCCGCCTCAGCTGGAGAGGCGTCCCAATTGCCCTGCCAATCCTCGAGGAGAATCCTGAGATGTCCCTCGCAACTAGGCAGGAGTCCTGACGTCGCTGAACAAACACGTGGGTGGAAGGGCCATCCCCGTCGTAACTCGAGAATATACCCCAGGTTTCCGCCGCAACTGGAGAAAAACCATGAGACTTCCGCCTCGCCGCGAGATGAGGCCTGATTCCCCTACAGTGCGTGCAGAGCAATTCCGTGTTGCACATCACACATGAAAGGAGCCTTGATTTCCTTGATGGCACTCCAGAGAAACACCAAGAACACTGTTTCAAGGCTAGCGGGATCCTGAGGTCACTGTAGTAACAAGAAAGAGCTCCGTGGACCAAAAATCAACTCGAGATGAGAGGTTAGTCCCTGGCTTCGACTCCAGAGGAATACCACCTTACCACAAGCACCTAAAGAGGAGGCTTCTCTCAGCTCTAGGTATGTGAGAGGGACCCTGAGTTTGCGGCCTCAAGTGGAATGGACACCGCGATGCCCTGACTCGAAATAAGGCCGGATATCCCTGCAGTGACTTCAATGCAGGCTCGTCTTGCATCTCCCAAGACGAAAGGATGTCTGAATCCCCTGTGGAGACCACAGAGAAAGACCTAGTTCCCCACCTCATCGCGACCGGAGGCCTCACATCCTTTGAAAACTCCAGAGGTACGCGGAGATCAGTGCCTCCAAAGGAGACGGTGCCTGACTCCTCATGAAACTTGATAGGAGTCCCAGGATTCCTGTGGCACTTGGAAAGGGACCCTTGGTCTCCCGCCTCAGCTGGAGAGGCGTCCCAATTGCCCTGCCAAGCCTCGAGGAGAATCCCGAGTTGTCCCTCGCAACTAGGCAGGAGTCCTGACGTCGCTGAACAAACACGTGGGTGGAAGGGCCATCCCCGTCGTAACTCGAGAATATACCCCAGGTTCCCGCCGCAACTCGAGAAAAACCATGAGACGTCCCCCTCGCCGCGAGATGAGGCCCGATTCCCCTGCACTGCGTGCAGAGCAATTCCGTGTTGCACATCACACATGAAAGGAGCCTTGATTTCCTTGATGGCACTCCAGAGAAACCCCAAGAACATTGTTTCAAGGCTAGAGGAACCCTGAGGTCACTGTAGTAACACGAAAGAGCTCCGTGGACCAAAAATCAACTCGAGATGAGAGGTTAGTCCCTGGCTTCGACTCCAGAGGAATACCACCTTACCACAAGCACCTCAAGAGGAGGCTTCTCTCAGCTCTAGGTATGTGAGAGTGACCCTGAGTTTGCGGCCTCAAGTGGAATGGACATTGCGATGCCCTGACTCGAAATAAGGCCGGATATCCCTGCAGTGACTTGAATGCAGGCTCGTCTTGCATCTCCCAAGACGAAAGGATGTCTGAATCCCCTGTGGAGACCACAGAGAAAGACCTAGTTCCCCACCACATCGCGACAGGGGGCCTCACATCCTTTGAAAAGTCCAAAGGTATGCAGAGATCAGTGCCTCCAAAGGAGATGATGCCTGACTCCTTGTGAAACTTGATAGGAGTCCCAGGATTCCTGTGGCACGTGGAAAGGGACCCTTGGTCTCCGGCCTCAGCTGGAGAGGCGTCCCAATTGCCCTGCCAAGCCTCGAGGAGAATCCCGAGTTGTCCCTCGCAACTAGGCAGGCGTCCTGACGTCGCTGAACAAAAACGTGGGTGGAAGGGCCATCCACGTCGTAACTCGAGAATATACCCCACGTTCCCGCCGCAACTCGAGAAAAACCATGAGACTTCCCCCTCGCTGCAAAATGAGGCCCGATTCCCCTGTACTGCGTGCAGAGCAATTCCGTGTTGCACATCACACATGAAAGGAGCCTTGATTTCCTTGATGGCACTCCAGAGAAACCCTAAGAACACTGTTTCAAGGCTAGAGGGATCCTGAGGTCACTGTAGCCACATGAAAGAGCTTCGTGGACCAAAAATCAACTCGAGATGAGAGGTTAGTCCCTGGCTTCGACTCCAGAGGAATACCACCTTACCACAAGCACCTCAAGAGGAGGCTTCTCTCAGCTCTAGGTATGTGAGAGGGACCCTGAGTTTGCGGCCTCAAGTGGAATGGACACCGCGATGCCCTGATTCGAAATAAGGCTGGATATCCCTGCAGTGACTTGAATGCAGGCTCGTCTTGCAACTCCCAAGATGAAAGGATGTCTGAATCCCCTGTGGAGACCACAGAGAAAGACCTAGTTCCCCACCTCATGGCGACCGGAGGCCTCCCATCCTTTGAAAACTCCAGAGGTACGCGGAGATCAGTGCCTCCAAAGGAGACGATGCCTGACTCCTCGTGAAACTTGATAGGAGTACCAAGATTCCTGTGGCACATGGAAAGGGACCCTTGGTCTCCCGGCTCAGCTGGAGAGGCGTCCCAATTGCCCTGCCAACCTCGAGGAGAATCCCGAGTAGTCCCTCGCAACTAGGCAGGAGTCCTGACGTTGCTGAACAAACACGTGGGTGGAAGGGCCATCCCCGTCGTAACTCGAGAATATACCTCAGGTTCCCGCCGCAACTCGAGAGAAACCATGAGACTTCCCCCTCGCCGCGAGATGAGGCGCGATTCCCCTGCACTGCGTACAGAGCAATTCCGTGTTGCACATCACACATGAAAGGAGCCTTGATTTCCTTGATGGCACTCCAGAGAAACCCCAACAACACTGTTTCAAGGCTAGAGGAATCCTGAGGTCACTGTAGCAACACGAAAGAGCTCCGTGGCCCAAAAATCAACTCGAGATGAGAGGGTAGTCCCTGGCTTCGACTCCAGAGGAATACCACCTTACCACAAGCACCTCAAGAGGAGGCTTCTCTTAGCTCTAGGTATGTGAGAGGGACCCTGAGTTTGCGGCCTCAGGTGGAATGGACACTGCAATGCCCTGACTCGAAATAAGGCCGGATATCCCTGCAGTGACTTGAATGCAGGCTCGTCTTGCATCTCCCAAGACGAAAGGATGTCTGAATCCCCTGTGGAGACCACAGAGAAAGACCTAGTGCCCCACCTCATCGCGACAGGAGGCCTCACATCCTTTGAAAACTCCAGAGGTACGCGGAGATCAGTGCCTCCAAAGGAGACGATGCCTGACTCCTCGTGAAACTTGATAGGAGTCCCAGGATTCCTGTGGCACGTGGAAAGGGACCCTTGGTGTCCCGCCTCAGCTGGAGAGGCGTCCCAATTGCCCTGCCAAGCCTCGAGGAGAATCCCGAGTTGTCCCTCGCAACTAGGCAGGTGTCCTGACGTCGCAGAACAAACACGTGGGTGGAAGGTCCATCCCCGTCGTAACTCGAGAATATACCCCAGGTTCCCGCCGCAACTCGAGAAAAACCATGAGACTTCCCCCTCGCCGCGAGATGAGGCCCGATTCCCCTGCACTGCGTGCAGAGCAACTCCGTGATGCACATCACACATGAAAGGAGCCTTGATTTCCTTGATGGCACTCCGGAGAAACCCCAAGAACACTGTTTCAAGGCTAGAGGGATCCTGAAGTCACTGTAGCCACACGAAAGAGCTCCGTGGATCAAAAATCAACTCGAGATGTGAGGGTAGTCCCTGGCTTCGACTCCAGAGGAATACCACCTTACCACAAGCACCTCAAGAGGAGGCTTCTCTCAGCTCTAGGTATGTGAGAGGGACCCTGAGTTTGCGGCCTCAAGTGGAATGGACACCGCGATGCCCTGACTCGAAATAAGGCCGGATATCCCTGCAGTGACTTGAATGCAGGCTCGTCTTGCATCTCCCAAGACGAAAGGATGTCTGAATCCCCTGTGGAGACCACAGAGAAAGACCTAGTTCCCCACCTCATCGTGACAGGGGGCCTCACATCCTTTGAAAACTCCAGAGGTATGCAGAGATCAGTGCCTCCAAAGGAGACGATGCCTGACTCCTCGTGAAACTTGATAGGAGTCCCAGGATACCTGTGGCACGTGGAAAGGGACCCTTGGTCTCCCGCCTCAGCTGGAGAGGCGTCCCAATTGCCCTGCCAAGCCTCGAGGAGAATCCGGAGTTGTCCCTCACAACTAGGCAGTCGTCCTGACATCGCTGAACAAAAACGTGGGTGGAAGGGTCATCCCCGTCGTAACTCGAGAATATACCCCAGGTTCCCGCCGCAACTCGAGAAAAACCATGAGACTTCCCCCTCGCCGAAAAATGAGGCCCGATTCCCCTGCACTGTGTGCAGAGCAATTCCGTGTTGCACATCCCACATGAAAGGAGCCTTGATTTCCTTGATGGCACTCCAGAGAAACCCCAAGAACACTGTTTCAAGGCTAGAGGGATCCTGAGGTCACTGTAGCCACACGAAATAGCTCCGTGGACCAAAAATCAACTCGAGATGTGAGGTTAGTCCCTGGTTTCGAATCCAGAGGAATACCACCTTACCACAAGCACCTCAAGAGGAGGCTTCTCTCAGCTCTAGGTATGTGAGAGGGACCCTGAGTTTGCGGCCTCAAGTGGAATGGACACCGCGATGCCCTGACTCGAAATAAGGCCGGATATCCCTGCAGTGACTTGAATGCAGGCTCGTCTTGCATTTCCCAAGACGAAAGGATGTCTGAATCCCCTGTGGAGACCACAGAGAAAGACCTAGTTCCCCACCTCATCGCGACCGGAGGCCTCACATCCTTTGAAAACTCCAGAGGTATGCAGAGATCAGTGCCTCCAAAGGAGACGATGCCTGACTCCTCGTGAAACTTGATAGGAGTCCCAGGATTCCTGTGGCACGTGGAAAGGGACCCTTGGTCTCCCGCCTCAGCTGGAGAGGCGTCCCAATTGCCCTGCCAAGCCTCGAGGAGAATCCTGAGTTGTCCCTCACAACTAGGCAGGCGTCCTGAAGTCGCTGAACAAAAACGTGGGTGGAAGGTCCATCCCCGTCGTAACTCGAGAATATATCCCAGGTTCCCGCCGCAACTCGAGAGAAACCATGAGACTTCCCCCTCGCCGCGAGATGAGGCGCGATTCCCCTGCACTGCGTGCAGAGCAATTCCGTGTTGCACATCACACATGAAAGGAGTCTTGATTTCCTTGATGGCACTCCAGAGAAACCCCAAGAACACTGTTTCAAGGCTGGAGGGATCCTGAGGTCCCTGTAGCAGCACGAAAGAGCTCCGTGGACCACAAATCAACTCGAGATGAGAGGTTAGTCCCTGGCTTCGACTCCAGAGGAATACCACCTTACCACAAGCACCTCAAGAGGAGGCTTCTCTCAGCTCTAGGTATGTGAGAGGGACCCTGAGTTTGCGGCCTCAAGTGGAATGGACACCGCGATGCCCTGATTCGAAATAAGGCCGGATATCCCTGCAGTGACTTGAATGCAGGCTCGTCTTGCATCTCCCAAGACGAAAGGATGTCTGAATCCCCTGTGGAGGCCACAGAGAAAGACCTAGTTCCCAACCTCATCGCGACCGGAGGCCTCACATCCTTTGAAACTCCAGAGGTACGCGGAGATCAGTGCCTCCAAAGGAGACGATGCCTGACTCCTCGTGAAACTTGATAGGAGTCCCAGGATTCCTGTGGCACGAGGAAAGGGACCCTTGGTCTTCCGGCTCAGCTGGTGAAGCGTCCCAATTGCCCTGCCAAGCCTCGAGGAGAATCCCGAGTTGTCCCTCGCAACTAGGCAGGAGTCCTGACGTCGCTGAACAAACACGTGGCTGGAAGGGCCATCCCCGTTGTAAGTCGAGAATATACCCCAGGTTCCGGCCGCAACTCGAGAAAAACCATGAGACTTCCCCCTCGCCGCGAGATGAGGCCCGATTCCCCTGCACTGCGTGCAGAGCAATTCCGTGTTGCACATGACACATGAAAGGAGTCTTGATTTTCTTGATGGCACTCCAGAGAAACCCCAAGAACACTGTTTTAAGGCTAGAGCGATCCTGAGGTCACTGTAGCAACACGAAAGAGCTCCGTGGACCAAAAATCAACTCGAGATGAGAGGTTAGTACCTGGCTTCGACTCCAGAGGAATACAACCTTACCACAAGCACCTCAAGAGGAGGCTTCTCTCAGCTCTAGGTATGTGAGAGGGACCCTGATTTTGCGGCCTCAAGTGGAATGGACATTGCGATGCCCTGACTCGAAATAAGGCCGGATATCCCTGCAGTGACTTGAATGCATGCTCGTCTTGCATCTCCCAAGACGAAAGGATGTCTGAATCCCCTGTGGAGACCACAGCGAAAAGCCTAGTTCCCCACCTCATCGCGACCGGAGGCCTCACATCCTTTGAAAACTCCAGAGGTACACGGAGATCAGTGCCTCCAAAGGAGACGATGCCTGACTCCTCGTGAAACTTGATAGGAGTCCCAGGATTCCTGTGGCACGTGGAAAGGGACCCTTGGTCTCTCGCCTCAGCTGGAGAGGCGTCCCAATTGCCCTGCCAAGCCTCGAGGAGAATCCCGAGTTCTCCCTCACAACTAGGCAGGCGTCCTGACGTCGCTGAACAAAAACGTGGGTGGAAGGGCCATCCCCGTCGTAACTCGAGAATATACCCCAGGTTCCCGCCGCAACTCAAGAAAAACCATGAGACTTCCCCCTCGCTGCAAAATGAGGCCCGATTCCCCTGCACTGCGTGCAGAGCAATTCCGTGTTGCACATCACACATGAAAGGAGCCTTGATTTCCTTGACGGCACTACACAGAAACCCCAAGAACACCGTTTCAAGGCTAGAGGGATCCTGAGGTCACTGTAGCCACACGAAAGAGCTCCGTGGACCAAAAATCAACTCGAGATGAGAGGTTAGTCCCTGGCTTCGACTCCAGAGGAATACCACCTTACCACAAGCACCTCAAGAGGAGGCTTCTCTCAGCTCTAGGTATGTGAGAGGGACCCTGAGTTTCCGGCCTCAAGTGGAATGGACACCGCGATGCCCTGACTCGAAATAAGGCCGGATATCCCTGCAGTGACTTGAATGCAGGCTCGTCTTGTATCTCCCAAGACGAAAGGATGTCTGAATCCCCTGTGGAGACCACAGAGAAAGACCTAGTTCCCCACCTCATCGCGACCGGAGGCCTCACATCCTTTGAAAACTCCAGAGGTACGCGGAGATCAGTGCCTCCAAAGGGGTCGATGCCTGACTTCTCGTGAAACTTGATAGGAGTCCCAAGATTCCTGTGGCACATGGAAAGGGACACTTGGTCTCCCGCCTCAGCTGGAGAGGCGTCCCAATTGCCCTGCCAAGCCTCGAGGAGAATCCCGAGTTGTCCCTCGCAACAAGGCAGGAGTCCTGACGTTGCTGAACAAACACGTGGGTGGAAGGGCCATCCCCGTCGTAACTCGAGAATATACCCCAGGTTCCCGCCGCAACTCGAGAGAAACCATGATACTTCCCCCTCGCCGCGAGATGAGGCGCGATTCCCCTGCACTGCGTGCAGAGCAATTCCGTGTTGCACATCACACATGAAAGGAGCCTTGATTTCCTTAACGGCACTCCAGAGAAACCCCAAGAACACTCTTTCAAGGCTAGAGGGATCCTGAGGTCACTGTAGCAACACGAAAGAGCTCCGTGGACCAAAAATCAACTCGAGATGAGAGGTTAGTCCCTGGCTTCGACTCCAGAGGAATACCACCTTACCACAAGGACCTCAAGAGGAGGCTTCTCGCAGCTCTAGGTATGTGAGAGGGACCCTGAGTTTGCGGCCTCAAGTGGAATGGACATTGCGATGCCCTGACTCGAAATAAGGCCGGATATCCCTGCAGTGACTTGAATGCAGGCTCCCCTTGCATATCCCAAGACGAAAGGATGTCTGAATCCCCTGTGGAGACCACAGAGAAAGACCTAGTTCCCCACCTCATCGCGACCGGAGGCCTCACATCCTTTGAAAACTCCAGAGGTACGCGGAGATCAGTGCCTCCAAAGGAGACGATGCCTGACTCCTCGTGAAACTTGATAGGAGTCCCAGGATTCCTGTGGCATTTGGAAAGGGACACTTGGTCTCCCGCTTCAGCTGGAGAGGCGTCCCAATTGCCCTGCCAAGCCTCGAGGAGAATCCCGAGTTATCCCTCGCAACTAGGCAGGAGTCCTGACGTTGCTGAACAAACACGTGTGTGGAAGGGCCATCCCCGTCGTAACTCGAGAATATATCCCAGGTTCCCGCCGCAACTCGAGAAAAACCATGAGACTTCCCCCTCGCCGCGAGATGAGGCCCGATTCCCCTGCACTGCGTGCAGAGCAATTCCGTGTTGCACATCACACATGAAAGGAGCCTTGATTTCCTTGATGGCACTCCAGAGAAACCCCAAGAACACTGTTTCAAGGCTAGAGGGATCCTGAGGTCACTGTAGCCACACGTAAGAGCTCCGTGGACCAAAAATCAACTCGAGATGAGAGGTTAGTCCCTGGCTTCGACTCCAGAGGAATACCACCTTACCACAAGCACCTCAAGAGGAAGCTTCTCTCAGCTCTAGGTATGTGAGAGGGACCCTGAGTTTGCGGCCTCAAGTGGAATGGACACCGCGATGCCCTGACTAGAAATAAGGCCGGATATCCCTTCAGTGACTTGAATGCAGGCTCGTCTTGCATCTCCCAAGACGAAAGGATGTCTGAATCCCCTGTGGAGACCACAGAGAAAGATTTAGTTCCCCACCTCATTGCGTCAGGGGGCCTCATATTCTTTGAAAACTCCAGAGGTATGCAGAGATCAGTGCCTCCAAAGGAGACGATGCCTGACTCCTCGTGAAACTTGATAGGAGTCCCAGGATTCCTGTGGAACGTGGAAAGGGACCCTTGGTCTCCCGCCTCAGCTGGAGAGGCGTCCCAATTGCCCTGCCAAGCCTCGAGGAGAATCCCGAGTTGTCCCTCACAACTAGGCAGGCGTCCTGACGTCGCTGAACAAAAACGTGTGTGGAAGGGCCATCCCCGTCGTAACTCGAGAATATACCCCAGGTTCCCGCCGCAACTCGAGAAAAACCATGAGACTTCCCCCTCGCCGCAAAATGAGGCCCGATTCCCCTGCACTGCGTGCAGAGCAATTCCGTGTTGCACATCACACATGAAAGGAGCCTTGATTTCCTTGATGGCACTACAGAGAAACCCCAAGAACACTGTTTCAAGGCTAGAGGGATCCTGAGGTCACTGTAGCAACACGAAAGAGCTCCATGGACCACAAATCAACTCGAGATGAGAGGTTAGTCCCTGGCTTCGACTCCAGAGGAATACCACCTTACCACAAGCACCTCAAGAGGAGGCTTCTCTCAGCTCTAGGTATGTGAGAGGGACCCTGAGTTTGCGGCCTCAAGTGGAATGGACACCGCGATGCCCTGATTCGAAATAAGGCCGGATATCCCTGCAGTGACTTGAATGCAGGCTCGTCTTGCATCTCCCAAGACGAAAGGATGTCTGAATCCCCTGTGGAGACCACAGAGAAAGACCTAGTTCCCCACCTCATCGCGACCGGAGGCCTCACATCCTTTGAAACTCCAGAGGTACGCGGAGATCAGTGCCTCCAAAGGAGACGATGCCTGACTCCTCGTGAAACTTGATAGGAGTCCCAGGATTCCTGTGGCACGAGGAAAGGGACCCTTGGTCTTCCGGCTCAGCTGGTGAAGCGTCCCAATTGCCCTGCCAAGCCTCGAGGAGAATCCCGAGTTGTCCCTCGCAACTAGGCAGGAGTCCTGACGTCACTGAACAAACACGTGGCTGGAAGGGCCATCCCCGTTGTAAGTCGAGAATATACCCCAAGTTCCGGCCGCAACTCGAGAAAAACCATGAGACTTCCCCCTCGCCGCGAGATGAGGCCCGATTCCCCTGCACTGCGTGCAGAGCAATTCCGTGTTGCACATCACACATGAAAGGAGTCTTGATTTCCTTGATGGCACTCCAGAGAAACCCCAAGAACACTGTTTTAAGGCTAGAGCGATCCTGAGGTCACTGTAGCCACACGAAAGAGCTCCGTGGACCAAAAATCAACTCGAGATGAGAGGTTAGTCCCTGGCTTCGACTCCAGAGGAATACAACCTTACCACAAGCACCTCAAGAGGAGGCTTCTCCCAGCTCTAGGTATGTGAGAGGGACCCTGATTTTGCGGCCTCAAGTGGAATGGACATTGCGATGCCCTGACTCGAAATAAGGCCGGATATCCCTGCAGTGACTTGAATGCATGCTCGTCTTGCATCTCCCAAGACGAAAGGATGTCTGAATCCCCTGTGGAGACCACAGAGAAAAGCCTAGTTCCCCACCTCATCGCGACCGGAGGCCTCACATCCTTTGAAAACTCCAGAGGTACACGGAGATCAGTGCCTCCAAAGGAGACGATGCCTGACTCCTCGTGAAACTTGATAGGAGTCCCAGGATTCCTGTGGCACGTGGAAAGGGACCCTTGGTCTCCCGCCTCAGCTGGAGAGGCATCCCAATTGCCCTGCCAAGCCTCGAGGAGAATCCCGAGTTCTCCCTCACAATTAGGCAGGCGTCCTGACGTCGCTGAACAAAAACGTGGGTGGAAGGGCCATCCCCGTCGTAACTCGAGAATATACCCCAGGTTCCCGCCGCAACTCGAGGGAAACCATGAGACTTCCCCCTCGCCGCGAGATGAGGCGCGATTTCCCTGCACTGCGTGCAGAGCAATTCCGTGTTGCACATCACACATGAAAGGAGCCTTGATTTCCTTAACGGCACTCCAGAGAAATCCCAAGAACACTGTTTCATGGCTAGAGGGATCCTGAGGTCACTGTAGCAACACGAAAGAGCTCCGTGGACCAAAAATCAACTCGAGATGAGAGGTTAGTCCCTGGCTTCGACTCCAGAGGAATACCACCTTACCACAAGCACCTCAAGAGGAGACTTCTCGCACCTCTAGGTATGTGAGAGGGACCCTGAGTTTGCGGCCTCAAGTGGAATGGACACCGCGATGCCCTGACTCGAAATAAGGCCGGATATCCCTGCAGTGACTTGAATGCAGGCTCGTCTTGCATCTCCCAAGACGAAAGGATGTCTGAATCCCCTGTGGAGACCACAGAGAAAGACCTAGTTCCCCACCTCATCCCGACCGGAGGCCTCACATCCTTTGAAAACTCCAGAGGTATGCAGAGATCAGTGCCTCCAAAGGAGACGATGCCTGACTCCTCGTGAAACTTCTTAGGAGTCCCAGGATTCCTGTGGCACGTGGAGAGGGACCCTTGGTCTCCCGCCTCAGCTGGAGAGGCGTCCCAATTGCCCTGCCAAGCCTCGAGGAGAATCCCGAGTTGTCCCTCGCAACTAGGCAGGCTTCCTGACGTCGCTGAACAAAAACGTGGGTTGAAGGGCCATCCCCGTCGTAACTCGAGAATATACCCCAGGTTCCCGCCGCAACTCGAGAAAAACCATGAGACTTCCCCCTCGCCGCAAAATGAGGCCCGATTCCCCTGCACTGCGTGCAGAGCAATTCCGTGTTGCACATCACACATGAAAGGAGCCTTGATTTCCTTGATGGCACTCCAGAGAAACCCCAAGAACACTGTTTCAAGGCTAGATGGATCCTGAGGTCACTGTAGCAACACGAAAGAGCTCCGTGGACCAAAAATCAACTCAAGATGAGAGGTTAGTCCCTGGCTTCGACTCCAGAGGAATACCACCTTACCACAAGCACCTCAAGAGGAGGCTTCTCTCAGCACTAGGTATGTGAGAGGGACCCTGAGTTTGCGGCCTCAAGTGGAATGGACACCGCGATGCCCTGATTTAAAATAAGGCCGGATATCCCTGCAGTGACTTGAATGCAGGCTCGTCTTGCATCTCCCAAGACGAAAGGATGTCTGAATCCCCTGTGGAGACCACAGAGAAAGACCTAGTTCCCCACCTCATGGCGACCGGAGGCCTCACATCCTTTGAAAACTCCAGAGGTACGCGGAGATCAGTGCCTCCAAAGGAGACGATGCCTGACTCCTCGTGAAACTTGATAGGAGTCCCAAGATTCCTGTGGCACACGGAAAGGGACCCTTGGTCTCCCGGCTCAGCTGGAGAGGCGTCCCAATTGCCCTGCCAAGCCTCGAGGAGAATCCCGAGTTGTCCCTCGCAACTAGGCAGGAGTCCTGACGTTGCTGAACAAACACGTGGGTGGAAGGGCCATCCCCGTCGTAACTCGAGAATATACCCCAGGTTCCCACCGCAACTCGAGAAAAACCATGAGACTTCCCCCTCGCCGCGAGATGAGGCCCGATTCCCCTGCACTGCGTGCAGAGCAATTCCGTGTTGCACATCACACATGAAAGGAGCATTGATTTCCTTAATGGCACACCAGAGAAACCCCAAGAACACTGTTTCAAGGCTAGAGGGATCCTGAGGTCACTGTAGCAACACGAAAGAGCTCCGTGAACCAGAAATCAACTCGAGATGAGAGGGTAGTCCCTGGCTTCGACTCCAGAGGAATACCACCTTACCACAAGCACCTCAAGAGGAGGCTTCTCTCAGCTCTAGGTATGTGAGAGGGACCCTGAGTTTGCGGCCTCAAGTGGAATGGACACTGCGATGCCCTGACGCGAAGTAAGGCCGGATATCCCTGCAGTGACTTGAATGCAGGCTCGTCTTGCATCTCCCAAGATGAAAGGATGTCTGAATCCCCTGTGGAGACGACAGAGAAAGACCTAGTTCCCCACCTCATGGCGACCGGAGGCCTCACATCCTTTAAAAACTCCAGAGGTTCGCGGAGATCAGTGCCTCCAAAGGAGACGATGCCTGACTCCTCGTGAAACTTGATAGGAGTCCCAGGATTCCTGTGGCACGTGGAAAGGGACCCTTGGTCTCCCGCCTCAGCTGGAGAGGCGTCCCAATTGCCCTGCTAAGCCTCGAGTAGATTCACGAGTTGTCCCTCGCAACTAGGCAGGAGTCCTGACGTCGCTGAACAAACATGTGGCTGGAAGGGCCATCCCCGTCGTAACTCGAGAATATACCCCAGGTTCCCGCCGCAACTCGAGAAAAACCATGAGACTTGCCCCTCGCCACGAGATGAGGCCCGATTCCCCTGCACTGCGTGCAGAGCAATTCTGTCTTGCACATCACACATGAAAGGAGCCTTGATTTCCTTAATGGCACACCAGAGAAACCCCAAGAACACTGTTTCAAGGCTAGAGGGATCCTGAGGTCACTGTAGCCACAAGAAAGAGCTCCGTGGACCAGAAATGAACTCGAGATGAGAGGGTAATCCCTGGCTTCGACTCCACAGGAATACCACCTTACCACAAGCACCTCAAGAGGAGGCTTCTCTCAGCACTAGGTATGTGAGAGGGACCCTGAGTTTGCGGCCTCAAGTGGAATGGACACTGCGATGCGCTGACGCGAAGTAAGGCCGGATATCCCTGCAGTGACTTGAATGCTGGCTCGTCTTGCATCTCCCAAGACGAAAGGATGTCTGAATCCCCTGTGGAGACCACAGAGAAAGACCTAGTTCCCCACCTCATCGCGACCGGAGGCCTCACATCCTTTGAAAACTCCAGAGGTACGCGGAGATCAGTGCCTGCAAAGGAGACGATGCCTGACTCCTCGTGAAACTTGATAGGAGTCCCAAGACTCCTGTGGCACATGGAAAGGGACACATGCTCTCCTGGCTCACCTGGAGAGGCGTCCCAATTGCCCTGCCAAGCCTCGAGGAGAATCCCGAGTTGTCCCTCGTAACTAGGCAGGAGTCCTGACGTCGCTGAACAAACACGTGGGTGGAAGGGCCATCCCCGTCGTAACTCGAGAATATACCCCAGGTTCCCGCCGCAACTCGAGAGAAACCATGATACTTCCCCCTCGCCGCGAGATGAGGCGCGATTCCCCTGCACTGCATGCAGAGCAATTCCGTGTTGCACATCACAAATGAAAGGAGCCTTGATTTCCTTGATGGCACTCCAGAGAAACCCCAAGAGCACTGTTTCAAGGGTAGAGGGATCCTGAGGTCACTGTAGCAACACGAAAGAGCTCCGTGGACCAAAAATCAACTCGAGATGAGAGGTTAGTCCCTGGCTTCGACTCCAGAGGAATACCACCTTACCACAAGCACCTCAAGAGGAGGCTTCTCTCAGCTCTAGGTATGTGAGAGGGACCCTGAGTTTGCGGCCTCAAGTAGAATGGACACTGTGATGCCCTGACGCGAAATAAGGCCGGATTTCCCTGCAGTGACTTGAATGCAGGCTCGCCTTGCATCTCCCAAGACGAAAGGATGTCTGAATCCCCTGTGGAGAACACAGAGAAAAACCTAGTTCCCAACCTCATCGCGACCGGAGGCCTCACATCCTTTGACAACTCCAGAGGTACACGGAGATCAGTGCCTCCAAAGGAGACGATGCCTGACTAATCGTGAAACTTGATAGGCGTCCGAGGATTCCTGTGGCACGTGGAAAGGGACCCTTGGTCTCCCGCCTCAGCTGGAGAGGCGTCCCAATTGCCCTGCCAAGCCTCGAGGAGAATCCCGAGTTGTCCCTCGCAACTGGGCAGGAGTCCTGACGTCGCTGAACAAACACGTGGGTGGAAGGGCCATCCCCATCGTAACTCGAGAATATACCCCAGGTTCCTGCCGCAACTCGAGAAAAACCATGAGACTTCCCCCTCGCCGCGAGATGAGGCCCGATTCCCCTGCACTGCGTGCAGAGCAATTCCGTGTTGCACATCACACATGAAAGGAACCTTGATTTCCTTGATGGCACTCCAGAGAAACCCCAAGAACATTGTTTCAAAGCTAGAGGGACCCTGAGGTCACTGTAGCAACACGAACGAGCTCCGTGGACCAAAAATCAACTCGAGATGAGAGGTTAGTCCCTGGCTTCGACTCCAGAGGAATACCACCTTACCACAAGCACCTCAAGAGGAGGCTTCTCTCAGCTCTAGGTATGTGAGAGGGTCCCTGAGTTTGCGGCCTCAAGTGGAATGGACACCGCGATGCCCTGACTCGAAATAAGGCCGGATATCCCTGCAGTGACTTGAATGAAGGCTCGTCTTGCATCTCCCAAGACGAAAAGATGTCTGAATCCCCTGTGGAGACCACAGAGAAAGACTTAGTTCCCCACCTCATCGCGACCGGAGGCCTCACATCCTTTGAAAACTCCAGAGTTACGTGGAGATCAGTGCCTCCAAAGGAGACGATGCCTGACTCCTCGTGAAACTTGATAGGAGTCCCAGGATTCCCGTGGCACGTGGAAAGGGACCCTTGGTCTCCCGCCTCAGATGAAGAGGCGTCCCAATTGCCCTGCCAAGCCTAGAGGAGAATCCCGAGTTGTCCCTCGCAAATAGGCAGGAGTCCTGACGTCGCTGAACAAACACGTGGCTGGAAGGGCCATCCCCGTCGTAACTCGAGAATATACCCCAGGTTCCGGCCGCAACTCGAGAAAAACCATGAGACTTCCCCCTCGCCGCGAGATGAGGCGCGATTCCCCTGCACTGCGTGCAGAGCAATTCCGTGCTGCACATCACACATGAAAGGAGCCTTGATTTCCTTGATGGCACTCCCGAGAAACCCCATGAACACTGTTTCAAGGCTAGAGGGATCCTGAGGTCACTGTAGCAACACGAAACAGCTCCGTGGACCAAAAATCAACTCGAGATGAGAGGTTAGTTCCTGGCTTCGACTCCAGAGTAATACCACCTTACCACAAGCACCTCAAGAAGAGGCTTCTCTCAGCTCTAGGTATGTGAGAGGGACCCTGATTTTGCGGCCTCAAGTGGAATGGACACTGTGATGCCCTGACGCGAAATAAGGCCGGATATCCCTGCAGTGACTTGAATGCAGGCTCGTCTTGCATCTCCCAAGATGAAAGGACGTCTGAATCCCCTGTGGAGACCACAGAGAAAGACCTAGTTCCCCACCTCATGGCGACCGGAGGCCTCACATCCTTTGAAAACTCCAGAGGTACGCGAAGATCAGTGCCTCCAAAGGAGACGATGCCTGACTCCTCGTGAAACTTGATAGGAGTCCCAGGATTCCTGTTGCACGTGGAAAGGGACCCTTGGTCTCCCGCCTCAGCTGGAGAGGCGTCCCAATTGCCCTGCCAAGCCTCGAGGAGAATCCCGAGTTGTCCCTCGCAACTAGGCAGGAGTCCTGACGTCACTGAACAAACACGTGGGTGGAAGGGCCATCCCCGTCGTAACTCGAGAATATACCCCAGGTTCCCGCCGCAACTCGAGAGAAACCATGAGACTTCCCCCTCGCCGCAAAATGAGGCGCGATTCCCCTGCACTGCGTGCAGAGCAATTCCGTGTTGCACATCACACATGAAAGGAGCCTTGATTTCCTTAATGGCACTCCAGAGAAACCCCAAGAACACTGTTTCAAGGCTAGAGGGATCCTGAGGTCACTGTAGCAACACGAAAGAGCTCCGTGGCCCAAAAATCAACTCGAGATGAGAGGTTAGTCCCTGGCTTCGACTCCAGAGGAATACCACCTTACCACAAGCACCTCAAGAGGAGGCTTCTCTCAGCTCTAGGTATGTGAGAGGGACCCTGATTTTGCGGCCTCAAGTGGAATGGACACTGCGATGCCCTGACGCGAAATAAGGCCGGATATCCCTGCAGTGACTTGAATGCAGGCTCGTCTTGCATCTCCCAAGATGAAAGGATGTCTGAATCCCCTGTGGAGACCATAGAGAAAGACCTAGTTACCCACCTCATGGCGACCGGAGGCCTCACATCCTTTGAAAACTCCAGAGGTACGCGGAGATCAGTGCCTCCAAAGGAGACGATGCCTGACTCCTCGTGAAACTTGATAGGAGTCCCAGGATTCCTGTGGCACGTGGAAAGGGACTCTTGGTCTCCCGCCTCAGCTGGAGAGGCGTCCCAATTGCCCTGCCAAAACTCGAGGAGAATCCCGAGTTGTCCCTCGCAACTGGGCAGGAGTCCTGACGTCACTGAACAAACACGTGGGTGGAAGGGCCATCCCCATCGTAACTCGAGAATATACCCCAAGTTCCCGCCGCAACTCGAGAAAAACCATGAGACTTCCCCCTCGCCGCGAGATGAGGCGCGATTCCCCTGCACTGTGTGCAGACTAATTCCGTGCTGCACATCACACATGAAAGGAGCCTTGATTTCCTTGATGGCACTCCAGAGAAACCCCAAGAACACTGTTTCAAGGCTAGAGGGATCCTGAGGTCACTGTAGCCACACGAAAGAGCTCCGTGGACCAAAAATCAAATCGAGATGAGAGGTTAGTCCCTGGCTTCGACTCCAGAGGAATACCACCTTACCACAAGCACCTCAAGAGGAGGCTTCTCTCAGCTCTAGGTATGTGAGAGGGACCCTGAGTTTGCGGCCTCAAGTGGAATGGACACCGCGATGCCCTGACTCGAAATAAGGCCGGATATCCCTGCAGTGACTTGAATGCAGGCTCGTCTTGCATCTCCCAAGACAAAAGGATGTCTGAATACCCTGTGGAGACCACAGAGAAAGTCCTAGTTCCCCACCATATCGCGACCGGAGGCCTCACATCCTTGGAAAACTCCAGAGGTACGCGGAGATCAGTGCCTCCAAAGGAGACGATGCCTGACTCCTCGTGAAACTTCTTAGGAGTCCCAAGATTCCTGTGGCACATGGAAAGGGACCCTTGGTCTCCCGCCTCAGCTGGAGAGGCGTCCCAATTGCCCTGCCAAGCCTCGAGGAGAATCCCGAGTTGTCCCTCGCAACTAGCCAGGAGTCCTGACGTTGCTGAACAAACACGTGGGTGGAAGGGCCATCCCCGTCGTAACTCGAGAATATACCCCAGGTTCCCGCTGCAACTCGAGAGAAACCATGATACTTCCCCCTCGCCGCGAGATGAGGCGCGATTCCCCTGCACTGCGTGCAGAGCAATTCCCTGTTGCACATCACACATGAAAGGAGCGTTGATTTCCTTGATGGCACTCCAGAGAAACCCCAAGAACACTGTTTCAAGGCTAGAGGGATCCTGAGGTCACTGTAGCAACACGAAAGAGCTCGGTGGTCCAAAAATCAACTCGAGATGAGAGGTTACTCCCTGGCTTCGACTCAGGGGAATACCACCTTACCACAAGCACCTCAAGAGGAAGCTTCTCGCAGCTCTAGGTATGTGAGAGGGACCCTGATTTTGCGGCCTCAAGTGGAATGGACACTGCGATGCCCTGAGGCGAAATAAGGCCGGATATCCCTGCAGTAACTTGAATGCAGGCTCGTCTTGCATCTCCCAAGACGAAAGGATGTCTGAATCCCCTGTGGAGACCACAGAGAAAAGCCTAGTTGCCCACCTCATCGCGACCGGAGGCCTCACATCCTTTGAAAACTTCAGAGGTACGTGGAGATCAGTGCCTCCAAAGGAGACGATGCCTGACTCCTCGTGAAACTTGATAGGAGTCCCAGGATTCCTGTGGTACGTGGAAAGGGAACCTTGGTCTCCCGCCTCAGCTGGAGAGGCGTCCCAATTGCTCTGACAAGCCTCGAGGAGAATCCCGAGTTGTCCCTCGCAACTAGGCAGGAGTCCTGACGTCGCTGAACAAGCACGTGTGTGGAAGGCCCATCCTCGTCGTAACTCGAGAATATACCCCAGGTTCCCGCCGCAACTCGAGAAAAACCATGAGACTTCCCCCTCGCCGCGAGATGAGGCCCGATTCCCCTGCACTGCGTGCAGAGCAATTCCGTGTTGCACATCACACATGAAAAGAGCCTTGATTTCCTTGATGGCATTCCAGAGAAACCCCAAGAACACTGTTTCAAGGCGAGAGGGATCCTGAGGTCACTGTAGCCACACGAAAGAGCTCCGTGGACCAAAAATCAACTCGAGATGAGAGGTTAGTATCTGGCTTCGACTCCAGAGGAATACCACCTTACCACAAGCACCTCATGAGGAGGCTTCTCTCAGCTCTAGGTATGTGAGAGGGACCCTGAGTTTGCGGCCTCAAGTGGAATAGACACCGCGATGCCCTGACTCGAAATAAGGCCGGATATCCCTGCAGTGACTTGAATGCAGGCTCGTCTTGCATCTCCCAAGACGAAAGGATGTCTGAATCCCCTGTGGAGACCACAGAGAAAGACCTAGTTCCCCACCTCATGGCGACCGGAGGCCTCACATCCTTTGAAAACTCCAGAGGTACGCGGAGATCAGTGCCTCCAAAGGAGACGATGCCTGACTCCTCGTGAAACTTGATAGGAGTCCCAGGATTCCTGTGGCACGTGGAAAGGGACCCTTGGTCTCCCGCCTCAGCTGGAGAGGCGTCCCAATTGCCCTGCCAAGCCTCGAGGAGAATCCCGAGTTGTCCCTCGCAACTGGGCAGGAGTCCTGACGTCACTGAACAAACACGTGGGTGGAAGGGCCATCCCCGTCGTAACTCGAGAATATACCCCAAGTTCCCGCCGCAACTCGAGAAAAACCATGAGACTTCCCCCTCGCCGCGAGATGAGGCGCGATTCCCCTGCACTGCGTGCAGACTAATTCCGTGCTGCACATCACACATGAAAGGAGCCTTGATTTCCTTGATGGCACTCCAGAGAAACCCCAAGAACACTGTTTCAAGGCTAGAGGGATCCTGAGGTCACTGTAGCCACACGAAAGAGCTCCGTGGACCAAAAATCAAATCGAGATGAGAGGTTAGTCCCTGGCTTCGACTCCAGCGGAATACCACCTTACCACAAGCACCTCAAGAGGAGGCTTCTCTCAGCTCTAGGTATGTGAGAGGGACCCTGAGTTTGCGGCCTCAAGTGGAATGGACACCGCGATGCCCTGACTCGAAATAAGGCCGGATATCCCTGCAGTGACTTGAATGCAGGCTCGTCTTGCATCTCCCAAGACAAAAGGATGTCTGAATACCCTGTGGAGACCACAGAGAAAGTCCTAGTTCCCCACCATATCGCGACCGGAGGCCTCACATCCTTTGAAAACTCCAGAGGTACGCGGAGATCAGTGCCTCCAAAGGAGACGATGCCTGACTCCTAGTGAAACTTCTTAGGAGTCCCAAGATTCCTGTGGCACATGGAAAGGGACCCTTGGTCTCCCGCCTCAGCTGGAGAGGCGTCCCAATTGCCCTGCCAAGCCTCGAGGAGAATCCCGAGTTGTCCCTCGCAACTAGGCAGGAGTCCTGCCTTCGCTGAACAAACACGTGTGTGGAAGGTCAATCCCCGTCGTAACTCGAGAATATACCCCAGGTTCCCGCCGCAACTCGAGAGAAACCATGATACTTCCCCCTCGCCGCGAGATGAGGCGCGATTCCCCTGCACTGCGTGCAGAGCAATTCCCTGTTGCACATCACACATGAAAGGAGCGTTGATTTCCTTGATGGCACTCCAGAGAAACCCCAAGAACACTGTTTCAAGGCTAGAGGGATCCTGAGGTCACTGTAGCCACACGAAAGAGCTCGGTGGTCCAAAAATCAACTCGAGATGAGAGGTTACTCCCTGGCTTCGACTCCAGAGGAATACCACCTTACCACAAGCACCTCAAGAGGAAGCTTCTCGCAGCTCTAGGTATGTGAGAGGGACCCTGATTTTGCGGCCTCAAGTGGAATGGACACTGCGATGCCCTGAGGCGAAATAAGGCCGGATATCCCTGCAGTGACTTGAATGCAGGCTCGTCTTGCATCTCCCAAGATGAAAGGATGTCTGAATCCCCTGTTGAGACCACAGAGAAAGACCTAGTTCCCCACCTCATCGCGACCGGAGGCCTCACATCCTTTGAAAACACCAGAAGTACGCGGAGATCAGTGCCTCCAAAGGAGACGATGCCTGACTCCTCGTGAAACTTGATAGGAGTCCCAGGATTCCTGTGGCACGTGGAAAGGGACCCTTGGTCTCCCGCCTCAGCTGGAGAGGCGTCCCAATTGCCCTGCCAAGCCTCGAGGAGAATCCCGAGTTGTCCCTCACAACTAGGCAGGAGTCCTGACGTCGCTGAACAAACACGTGGGTGGAAGGGCCATCCCCGTCGTAACTCGAGAATATACACCAGGTTCCCGCCGCAACTCGAGAAAAACTATGAGACTTCCCACTCGCCGCGAGATGAGGCCCGATTCCCCTGCACTGCGTGCAGAGCAATTCCGTGTTGCACATCACACATGAAATGAGCCTTGATTTCCATGATGGCACTCCAGAGAAACCCCAAGAACACTGTTTCAAGGCTAGAGGGATCCTGAGGTCACTGTAGCCACACGAAAGAGCTCCGTGGACCAAAAATCAACTCGAGATGAGAGGTTAGTCCCTGGCTTCGACTCCAGAGGAATACCACCTTACCACAAGCACCTCAAGAGGACGCTTCTCTCAGCTCTAGGTATGTGAGAGGGACCCTGAGTTTGCGGCCTCAAGTGGAATGGACACCGCGATGCCCTGACTCGAAATAAGGCCGGATATCCCTGCAGTGACTTGAATGCAGGCTCGTCTTGCATCTCCCAAGACGAAAGGATGTCTGAATCCCCTGTGGAGACCACAGAGAAAGACCTAGTTCCCCACCTCATCGCGACCGGGGGCCTCACATCCTTTGAAAACTCCAGAGGTATGCAGAGATCAGTGCCTCCAAAGGAGACGATGCCTGACTCCTCGTGAAACTTGATAGGAGTCCCAGGATTCCTGCGGTACGTGGAAAGGGACCCTTGGTCTCCCGCCTCAGCTGGAGAGGCGTCCCAATTGCCCTGCCAAGCCTCGAAGAGAATCCCGAGTTGTCCCTCACAAGTAGGCAGGCGTCCTGACGTCGCTAAACAAAAACGTGGGTGGAAGGGCCATCCCCGTCGTAACTCGAGAATATACCCCAGGTTCCCGCCGCAACTCGAGAAAAACCATGAGACTTCCCCCTCGCTGCAAAATGAGGCCCGATTCCCCTGCACTGCGTGCAGAGCAATTCCGTGTTGCACATGACACATGAAAGGAGTCTTGATTTCCTTGATGGCACTCCAGAGAAACCCCAAGAACACTGTTTTAAGGCTAGAGGGATCCTGTGGTCACTGTAGCAACACGAAAGAGCTCCGTGGACCAAAAATCAACTCGAGATGAGAGGTTAGTCCCTGGCTTCGACTCCAGAGGAATACCACCTTACCACAAGCACCTCAAGAGGAGGCTTCTCTCAGCTCTAGGTATGTGAGAGGGACCCTGAGTTTGCGGCCTCAAGTGGAATGGACATTGCGATGCCCTGACTCGAAATAAGGCCGGATATCCCTGCAGTGACTTGAATGCAGGCTCGTCTTGCATCTCCCAAGACGAAAGGATGTCTGAATCCCCTGTGGAGACCACAGAGAAAAGCCTAGTTGCCCACCTCATCGCGACCGGAGGCCTCACATCCTTTGAAAACTTCAGAGGTACGTGGGGATCAGTGCCTCTAAAGGAGACGATGCCTGACTCCTCGTGAAACTTGATAGGAGTCCCAGGATTCCTGTGGTACGTGGAAAGGGACCCTTGGTCTCCCGCCTCAGCTGGAGAGGCGTCCCAATTGCTCTGACAAGCCTCGAGGAGAATCCCGAGTTGTCCCTCGCAACAAGGCAGGAGTCCTGACGTCGCTGAACAAGCACGTGTGTGGAAGGCCCATCCTCGTCGTAACTCGAGAATATACCCCAGGTTCCCGCCGCAACTCGAGAAAAACCATGAGACTTCCCCCTCGCCGCGAGATGAGGCCCGATTCCCCTGCACTGCGTGCAGAGCAATTCCGTGTTGCACATCACACATGAAAAGAGCCTTGATTTCCTTGATGGCATTCCAGAGAAACCCCAAGAACACTGTTTCAAGGCTAGAGGGATCCTGAGGTCACTGTAGCCACACGAAAGAGCTCCGTGGACCAAAAATCAACTCGAGATGAGAGGTTAGTATCTGGCTTCGACTCCAGAGGAATACCACCTTACCACAAGCACCTCAAGAGGAGGCTTCTCTCAGCTCTAGGTATGTGAGAGGGACCCTGAGTTTGCGGCCTTAAGTGGAATGGACACCGCGATGCCCTGACTCGAAATAAGGCCGGATATCCCTGCAGTGACTTGAATGCAGGCTCGTCTTGCATCTCCCAAGACGAAAGGATGTCTGAATCCCCTGTGGAGACCACAGAGAAAGACCTAGTTCCCCACCTCATCGCGACAGGGTTCCTCACATCCTTTGAAAACTCCAGAGGTATGCAGAGATCAGTGCCTCCAAAGGAGACGATGCCTGACTCCTCGTGAAACTTGATAGGAGTCCCAGGATTCCTGTGGCACGTGGAAAGGGACCCTTGGTCTCCCGCCTCAGCTGGAGAGGCGTGCCAATTGCCCTGCCAAGCCTCAAAGAGAATCCCGAGTTGTCCCTCCCAACTAGGCAGGCGTCCTGACGTCGCTGAACAAAAACGTGGGTGGAAGGGCCATCCCCGTCGTAACTCGAGAATATACCCCAGGTTTCCGCCGCAACTCGAGAAAAACCATGAGACTTCCCCCTCGCTGCAAAATGAGGCCCGATTCCCCTGCACTGCGTGCAGAGCAATTCCGTGTTGCACATCACACATGAAAGGAGCCTTGATTTCCTTGATGGCACTCCAGAGAAACCCCAAGAACACTGTTTCAAGGCTAGAGGGATCCTGAGGTCAGTGTAGCCACACGAAAGAGCTCCGTGGACCAAAAATCAACTCGAGATGAGAGGTTAGTCCCTGGCTTCGACTCCAGAGGAATACCACCTTACCACAAGCACCTCAAGAGGAGGCTTCTCTCAGCTCTAGCTATGTGAGAGGGACCCTGAGTTTGCGGCCTCAAGTGGAATGGACACCGCGATGCCCTGATTCGAAATAAGGCCGGATATCCCTGCAGTGACTTGAATGCAGGCTCGTCTTGCATCTCCCAAGACGAAAGGATGTCTGAATCCCCTGTGGAGACCACAGAGAAAGACCTAGTTCCCCACCTCATCGCGACCGGAGGCCTCACATCCTTTGAAAACTCCAGAGGTACGCGGAGATCAGTGCCTCCAAAGGAGACGATGCCTGACTCCTCGTGAAACTTGATAGGGGTCCCAGGATTCCTGTGGCACTTGGAAAGGGACCCTTGGTCTCCCGGCTCAGCTGGAGAAGCGTCCCAATTGCCCTGCCAAGCCTCGAGGAGAATCCCGAGTTGTCCCTCGCTACTAGGCAGGAGTCCTGATGTCGCTGAACAAACACGTGGGTGGAAGGGCCATCCCCGTCGTAACTCGAGAATATACCCCAGGTTTCCGCCGCAACTGGAGAAAAACCATGAGACTTCCCCCTCGCCGCGAGATGAGGCCTGATTCACCTACACTGCGTGCAGAGCAATTCCGTGTTGCACATCACACATGAAAGGAGCCTTGATTTCCTTGATGGCACTCCAGAGAAACACCAGGAACACTGTTAAAAGGCTAGCGGGATCCTGAGGTCACTGTAGCAACAAGAAAGAGCTCCGTGGACCACAAATCAACTCGAGATGAGAGGTTAGTCCCTGGCTTCGACTCCAGAGGAATACCACCTTACCACAAGCAGCTCAAGAGGAGCCTTCTCTCAGCTCTAGGTATGTGAGAGGGACCCTGAGTTTGCGGCCTCAAGTGGAATGGACACCGCGATGCCCTGACTCGAAATAAGGCCGGATATCCCTGCAGTGACTTGAATGCAGGCTCGTCTTGCATCTCCCAAGACGAAAGGATGTCTGAATCCCCTGTGGAGACCACAGAGAAAGCCCTAGTTCCCCACCTCATCGCGACCGGAGGCCTCACATCCTTTGAAAACTCCAGAGGTACGCGGAGATCAGTGCCTCCAAAGGAGACGGTGCCTGACTCCTCATGAAACTTGATAGGAGTCCCAGGATTCCTGTGGCACTTGGAAAGGGACCCTTGGTCCCCCGCCTCAGCTGGAGAGGCGTCCCAATTGCCCTGCCAAGCCTCGAGGAGAATCCCGAGTTGTCCCTCGCAACTAGGCAGGAGTCCTGACGTCGCTGAACAAACACGTGGGTGGAAGGGCCATCCCCGTCGTAACTCGAGAATATACCCCAGGTTCCCGCCGCAACTCGAGAAAAACCATGAGACGTCCCCCTCGCCGCGAGATGAGTCGCGATTCCCCTGCACTGCGTGCAGAGCAATTCCGTGTTGCACATCACACATGAAAGGAGCCTTGATTTCCTTGATGGCACTCCAGAGAAACCCCAAGAGCACTGTTTCAAGGCTAGAGGGATCCTGAGGTCACTGTAGCAACAAGAAAGAGCTCCGTGGACCAAAAATCAACTCGAGATGAGAGGTTAGTCCCTGGCTTCGACTCCAGAGGAATACCACCTTACCACAAGCACCTCAAGAGGAGGCTTCTCTCAGCTCTAGGTATGTGAGAGGGACCCTGATTTTGCGGCCTCAAGTGGAATGGACACTGCGATGCCCTGACGCGAAATAAGGCCGGATATCCCTGCAGTGACTTGAATGCAGGCTCGTCTTGCATCTCCCAAGACGAAAGGATGTCTGAATCCCCTGTGGAGACCACAGATAAAAACCTAGTTCCCAACCTCATCGCGACCGGAGGCCTCACATCCTTTGACAACTCCAGAGGTACACGGAGATCAGTGCCTCCAAAGGAGACGATGCCTGACTCCTCGTGAAACTTGATAGGAGTCCCAGGATTCCTGTGGCACGTGGAAAGGACCCTTGGCCTCCCGCCTCAGCTGGAGAGGCGTCCCAATTGCCCTGCCAAGCCTCGAGGAGTATCCCGAGTTGTCCCTCGCAACTAGGCTGGAGTCCTGACGTCGCTGAACAAACACGTGGGTGGAAGAGCCATCCCCATCGTAACTCGAGAATATACCCCAGGTTCACACCGCAACTCGAGAGAAACCATGATACTTCCCCCTCGCCGCGAGATGAGGCGCGATTCCCCTGCACTGCGTGCAGAGCAATTCCGTGTTGCACATCACACATGAAAGGAGCCTTGATTTCCTTGATGGCACTCCAGAGAAACCCCAAGAACACTGTTTCAAGGCTAGAGGGATCCTGAGGTCACTGTAGCAACACGAAAGAGCTCCGTGGACCAAAAATCAACTCGAGATGAGAGGTTAGTCCCTGGCTTCGACTCCAGAGGAATACCACCTTACCACAAACACCTCAAGAGGAGGCTTCTCTCAGCTCTAGGTATGTGAGAGGGACCCTGATTTTGTGGCCTCAAGTGGAATGGACACTGCGATGCCCTGACGCGAAATAAGGCCGGATATCCCTGCAGTGACTTGAATGCAGGCTCGTCTTGCATCTCCCAAGACGAAAGGATATCTGAATCCCCTGTGGAGACCACTGAGAAAGACCTAGTTCCCCACCTCATCGCGACCGGACGCCTCACATCATTTGAAAACTTCAGAGGTACGCGGAGATCAGTGCCTCCAAAGGAGACGATGCCTGACTCCTCGTGAAACTTGATAGGGGTCCCAGGATTCCTGTGGCACGTGGAAAGGGACCCTTGGTTTCCCGGCTCAGCTGGAGAAGCGTCCCAATTGCCCTGCCAAGCCTCGAGGAGAATCCCGAGTTGTCCCTCGCTACTAGGCAGGAGTCCTGACGTCGCTGAACAAACACGTGGGTGGAAGGGCCATCCCCGTCGTAACTCGAGAATATACCCCAGGTTTCCGCCGCAACTGGAGAAAAACCATGAGACTTCCCCCTCGCCGCGAGATGAGGCCCGATTACCCTACACTGCGTGAAGAGCAATTCCGTGTTGCACATCACACATGAAAGGAGCCTTGATTTCCTTGATGGCACTCCAGAGAAACACCAAGAACACTGTTAAAAGGCTAGCGGGATCCTGAGGTCACTGTAGCACAAGAAAGAGCTCCGTGGACCAAAAATCAACTCGAGATGAGAGGTTAGTCCCTGGCTTCGACTCCAGAGGAATACCACCTTACCACAAGCACCTCAAGACGAGACTTCTCTCAGCTCTAGCTATGTGAGAGGGACCCTGATTTTGCGGCCTCAAGTGGAATGGACACCGCGATGCCCTGACTCGAAATAAGGCCGGATATCCCTGCAGTGACTTGAATGCAGGCTCGCCTTGCATCTCCCAAGACGAAAGGATGTCTGAATCCCCAGTGGAGACCACAGAGAAAGACCTAGTTCCCCACCTCATCGCGACCGGAGGCCTCACATCCTTTGAAAACTCTAGAGGTACGCGGAGATCAGTGCCTCCAAAGGAGACGATGCCTGACTCCTCGTGAAACTTGATAGGAGTCCCAGGATTCCTGTGGCACGTGGAAAGGGACCCTTGGTCTCCCGCCTCAGCTGGAGAGGCGTCCCAATTGCCCTGCCAAGCCTCGAGGAGAATCCCGAGTTGTCCCTCGCAAGTAGGCAGGAGTCCTGACGTCGCTGAACAAACACGTGGGTGGAAGGGCCATCCCCGTCGTAACTCGAGAATATACCCCAGGTTTCCGCCGCAACTCGAGAAAAACCATGAGACTTCCCCCTCGCCGCGAGATGAGGCCCGATTCCCCTGCACTGCGTGCAGAGCAATTCCGTGTTGCACATCACACATGAAAGGAGTCTTGATTTCCTTGATGGCACTCCAGAGAAACCCCAAGAACACTGTTTTAAGGCTAGAGCGATACTGTGGTCACTGTAGCCACACGAAAGAGCTCCGTGGACCAAAAATCAACTCGAGATGAGAGGTTAGTCCCTGGCTTCGACTCCAGAGGAATACAACCTTACCACAATCACCTCAAGAGGAGGCTTCTCTCAGCTCTAGGTATGTGAGAGGGAACCTGAGTTTGCGGCCTCAAGTGGAATGGACATTGCGATGCCCTGACTCGAAATAAGGCCGGATATCCCTGCAGTGACTTGAATGCAGGCTCGTCTTGCATTTCCCAAGACGAAAGGATGTCTGAATCCCCTGTGGAGACCACAGAGAAAAGCCTAGTTGCCCACCTCATCGCGACCGGAGGCCTCACATCCTTTGAAAACTTCAGAGGTACGTGGAGATCAGTGCCTCCAAAGGAGACGATGCCTGACTCCTCGTGAAACTTGATAGGAGTCCCAGGATTCCTGTGGTACGTGGAAAGGGACCCTTGGTCTCCCGCCTCAGCTGGAGAGGCGTCCCAATTGCTCTGACAAGCCTCGAGGAGAATCCCGAGTTGTCCCTCGCAACTAGGCAGGAGTCCTGACGTCGCTGAACAAGCACGTGTGTGGAAGGCCCATCCTCGTCGTAACTCGAGAATATACCCCAGGTTCCCGCCGCAACTCGAGAAAAACCATGAGACTTCCCCCTCGCCGCGAGATGAGGCCCGATTCCCCTGCACTGCGTGCAGAGCAATTCCGTGTTGCACATCACACATGAAAAGAGCCTTGATTTCCTTGATGGCATTCCAGAGAAACCCCAAGAACACTGTTTCAAGGCGAGAGGGATCCTGAGGTCACTGTAGCCACACGAAAGAGCTCCGTGGACCAAAAATCAACTCGAGATGAGAGGTTAGTATCTGGCTTCGACTCCAGAGGAATACCACCTTACCACAAGCACCTCATGAGGAGGCTTCTCTCAGCTCTAGGTATGTGAGAGGGACCCTGAGTTTGCGGCCTCAAGTGGAATGGACACCGCGATGCCCTGACTCGAAATAAGGCCGGATATCCCTGCAGTGACTTGAATGCAGGCTCGTCTTGCATCTCCCAAGACGAAAGGATGTCTGAATCCCCTGTGGAGACCACAGAGAAAGACCTAGTTCCCCACCTCATCGCGACAGGGTTACTCACATCCTTTGAAAACTCCAGAGGTACGCGGAGGTCAGTGCCTCCAAAGGAGACGATGCCTGACTCCTCGTGAAACTTGATAGGAGTCCCAGGATTCCTGTGGCACGTGGAAAGGGACCCTTGGTCTCCCGCCTCAGCTGGAGAGGCGTCCCAATTGCCCTGCCAAGCCTCAAAGAGAATCCCGAGTTGTCCCTCACAACTAGGCAGGCGTCCTGACGTCGCTGAACAAACACGTGGGTGGAAGGGCCATCCCCGTCGTAACTCGAGAATATACCCCAGGTTCCCGCCGCAACTCGAGAGAAACCATGATACTTCCCCCTCGCCGCGAGATGAGGCGCGATTCCCCTGCACTGCGTGCAGAGCAATTCCGTGTTGCACATCACACATGAAAGGAGCCTTGATTTCCTTAATGACACACCAGAGAAACGACAAGAACACTGTTTCAGGGCTAGAGGGATCCTGAGGTCACTGTAGCCACACGAAAGAGCTCCGTGGCCCAAAAATCAACTCGAGATGAGAGGTTAGTTCCTGACTTCGACTCCAGAGGAATACCACCTTACCACAAGCACCTCAAGAGGAGGCTTCTCTCAGCTCTAGGTATGTGAGAGGGACCCTGATTTTGCGGCCTCAAGTGGAATGGACACTGAAATGCCCTGACGCGAAATAAGGCCGGATATCCCTGCAGTGACTTGAATGCAGGCTCGTCTTGCATCTCCCAAGATGAAAGGATGTCTGAATCCCCTGTGGAGACCACAGAGAAAGAACTAGTTCCCCACCTCATGGCGACCGGAGGCCTCACATCCTTTGAAAATTCCAGAGGGACGCGGAGATAAGTGCCTTCAAAGGAGACGATGCCTGACTCCCCGTGAAACTTGATAGGAGTCCCAAGATTTCTGTGGCACGTGGAAAGGGACCCTTGGTCTCCCGCCTCAGCTGGAGAGGCGTCCCAATTGCCCTGCCAAGCCTCGAGGAGAATCCCGAGTTGTCCCTCGCAACTAGGCAGGAGTCCTGACGTTGCTGAACAAACACGTGGGTGGAAGGGCCATCCCCGTCGTAAATCGAGAATATACCCCATGTTCCCGCCGCAACTCGAGAGAAACCATGAGACTTCCCCCTCGCCGCGAAGTGAGGCCCGATTCCCCTGCACTGCGTGCAGAGCATTTCCGTGTTGCACATCACACATGAAAGGAGCCTTGGTTTCCTTGATGGCACTCCAGAGAAACCCCAAGAACACTGTTTCAAGGCTAGAGGGATCCTGAGGTCACTGTAGCCACACGAAAGAGCTCCGTGGACCAAAAATCAACTCGAGATGAGATGGTAGTCCCTGGCTTTGACTCCAGAGGAATACCACCTTACCACAAGCACCTCAAGAGGAGGCTTCTCTCAGCTTTAGGTATGTGAGAGGGACCCTGATTTTGTGGCCTCAAGTGGAATGGACACTGCGATGCCCTGACGCGAAATAAGGCCGGATATCCCTGCAGTGACTTGAATGCAAGCTCGTCTTGCATCTCCCAAGATGAAAGGATATCTGAATCCCCTGTGGAGACCACTGAGAAAGACCTAGTTCCCCACCTCATCGCGACCGGAGGCCTCACATCATTTGAAAACTTCAGAGGTACGCGGAGATCAGTGCCTCCAAAGGAGACGATGCCTGACTCCTCGTGAAACTTGATAGGGGTCCCAGGATTCCTGTGGCACGTGGAAAGGGACCCTTGGTTTCCCGCCTCAGCTGGAGAGGCGTCCCAATTGCCCTGCCAAGCCTCGAGGAGAATCCCGAGTTGTCCCTCGCAACTAAGCAGGAGTCCTGACGTCGCTGAACAAACACGTGGGTGGAAGGGCCATCCCCGTCGTAACTCGAGAATATACACCAGGTTCCCGCCGCAACTCGAGAAAAACCATGAGACTTCCCCCTCGCCGCGAGATGAGGCCCGACTCCCCTGCACTGTGTGCAGAGCAATTCCGTGTTGCACATCACACATGAAATGAGCCTTGATTTCCATGATGGCACTCCAGAGAAACCCCAAGAACACTGTTTCAAGGCTAGAGGGATCCTGAGGTCACTCTAGCAACACGAACGAGCTCCGTGGACCAAAAATCAACTCGAGATGAGAGGTTAGTCCCTGGCTTCGAATCCAGAGGAATACCACCTTACCACAAGCACCTCAAGACGAGACTTCTCTCAGCTCTAGCTATGTGAGAGGGACCCTGATTTTGCGGCCTCAAGTGGAATGGACACCGCGATGCCCTGACGCGAAATAAGGCCGGATATCCCTGCAGTGACTTGAATGCAGGCTCGTCTTGCATCTCCTAAGATGAAAGGATGTCTGAATCCCCTGTGGAGACCACAGAGAAAGACCTAGTTCCCCACCTCATGGCGACCGGAGGCCTCACATCCTTTGAAAACTCCAGAGGTACGCGGAGATCAGTGCCTCCAAAGGAGACGATGCCTGACTCCTCGTGAAACTTGATAGGAGTCCCAGGATTCCTGTGGCACGTGGAAAGGGACCCTTGGTCTCCCGCCTCAGCTGGAGAGGCGTCCCAATTGCCCTGCCAAGCCTCGAGGAGAATCCCGAGTTGTCCCTCGCAACTGGGCAGGAGTCCTGACGTCACTGAACAAACACGTGGTTGGAAGGGCCATCCCCGTCGTAACTCGAGAATATACCCCAAGTTCCCGCCGCAACTCGAGAAAAACCATGAGACTTCCCCCTCGCCGCGAGATGAGGCGCGATTCCCCTGCACTGCGTGCAGACTAATTCCGTGCTGCACATCACACATGAAAGGAGCCTTGATTTCCTTGATGGCACTCCAGAGAAACCCCAAGAACACTGTTTCAAGGCTAGAGGGATCCTGAGGTCACTGTAGCCACACGAAAGAGCTCCGTGGACCAAAAATCAAATCGAGATGAGAGGTTAGTCCCTGGCTTCGACTCCAGCGGAATACCACCTTACCACAAGCACCTCAAGAGGAGGCTTCTCTCAGCTCTAGGTATGTGAGAGGGACCCTGAGTTTGCGGCCTCAAGTGGAATGGACACCGCGATGCCCTGACTCGAAATAAGGCCGGATATCCCTGCAGTGACTTGAATGCAGGCTCGTCTTGCATCTCCCAAGACAAAAGGATGTCTGAATACCCTGTGGAGACCACAGAGAAAGTCCTAGTTCCCCACCATATCGCGACCGGAGGCCTCACATCCTTTGAAAACTCCAGAGGTACGCGGAGATCAGTGCCTCCAAAGGAGACGATGCCTGACTCCTAGTGAAACTTCTTAGGAGTCCCAAGATTCCTGTGGCACATGGAAAGGGACCCTTGGTCTCCCGCCTCAGCTGGAGAGGCGTCCCAATTGCCCTGCCAAGCCTCGAGGAGAATCCCGAGTTGTCCCTCACAACTAGGCAGGAGTCCTGCCTTCGCTGAACAAACACGTGTGTGGAAGGTCAATCCCCGTCGTAACTCGAGAATATACCCCAGGTTCCCGCCGCAACTCGAGAGAAACCATGATACTTCCCCCTCGCCGCGAGATGAGGCGCGATTCCCCTGCACTGCGTGCAGAGCAATTCCCTGTTGCACATCACACATGAAAGGAGCGTTGATTTCCTTGATGGCACTCCAGAGAAACCCCAAGAACACTGTTTCAAGGCTAGAGGGATCCTGAGGTCACTGTAGCCACACGAAAGAGCTCGGTGGTCCAAAAATCAACTCGAGATGAGAGGTTACTCCCTGGCTTCGACTCCAGAGGAATACCACCTTACCACAAGCACCTCAAGAGGAAGCTTCTCGCAGCTCTAGGTATGTGAGAGGGACCCTGATTTTGCGGCCTCAAGTGGAATGGACACTGCGATGCCCTGACGCGAAATAAGGCCGGATATCCCTGCAGTGACTTGAATGCAGGCTCGTCTTGCATCTCCCAAGACGAAAGGATGTCTGAATCCCCTGTTGAGACCACAGAGAAAGACCTAGTTCCCCACCTCATCGCGACCGGAGGCCTCACATCCTTTGAAAACACCAGAAGTACGCGGAGATCAGTGCCTCCAAAGGAGACGATGCCTGACTCCTCGTGAAACTTGATAGGAGTCCCAGGATTCCTGTGGCACGTGGAAAGGGACCCTTGGTCTCCCGCCTCAGCTGGAGAGGCGTCCCAATTGCCCTGCCAAGCCTCGAGGAGAATCCCGAGTTGTCCCTCACAACTAGGCAGGAGTCCTGACGTCGCTGAACAAACACGTGGGTGGAAGGGCCATCCCCGTCGTAACTCGAGAATATACACCAGGTTCCTGCCGCAACTCGAGAAAAACTATGAGACTTCCCACTCGCCGCGAGATGAGGCCCGATTCCCCTGCACTGCGTGCAGAGCAATTCCGTGTTGCACATCACACATGAAATGAGCCTTGATTTCCATGATGGCACTCCAGAGAAACCCCAAGAACACTGTTTCAAGGCTAGAGGGATCCTGAGGTCACTCTAGCAACACGAAAGAGCTCCGTGGACCAAAAATCAACTCGAGATGAGAGGTTAGTCCCTGGCTTCGACTCCAGAGGAATACCACCTTACCACAAGCACCTCAATAGGAGGCTTCTCTCAGCTCTAGCTATGTGAGAGGGACCCTGAGTTTGCGGCCTCAAGTGGAATGGACACCGCGATGCCCTGACTCGAAATAAGGCCGGATATCCCTGCAGTGACTTCAATGCAGGCTCGCCTTGCATCTCCCAAGACGAAAGGATGTTTGAATCCCCTGTGGAGACCACAGAGAAAGACCTAGTTCCCCACCTCATCGCGACCGGAGGCCTCACATCCTTTGAAAACTCTAGAGGTACGCGGAGATCAGTGCCTCCAAAGTAGACGATGCCTGACTCCTCGTGAAACTTGATAGGAGTCCCAGGATTCCTGTGGCACGTGGAAAGGGTCCCTTGGTCTCCCGCCTCAGCTGGAGAGGCGTCCCAATTGCCCTGCCAAGCCTCGAGGAGAATCCCGAGTTGTCCCTCGCAAGTAGGCAGGAGTCCTGACGTCGCTGAACAAACAC
Source organism: Cervus elaphus (assembly GCF_910594005.1). Lineage (NCBI taxonomy): Eukaryota > Metazoa > Chordata > Mammalia > Artiodactyla > Cervidae > Cervus > Cervus elaphus. Next base: position 2,403,813 of record NC_057838.1, read on the forward strand.
GTGGGTGGAAGGGCCATCCCCGTCGTAACTCGAGAATATACCCCAGGTTCCCGCCGCAACTCGAGAAAAACCATGAGACTTCCCCCTCGCCGCGAGATGAGGCCCGATTCCCCTGCACTGCGTGCAGAGCAATTCCGTGTTGCACATCACACATGAAAGGAGTCTTGATTTCCTTGATGGCACTCCAGAGAAACCCCAAGAACACTGTTTTAAGGCTAGAGCGATACTGTGGTCACTGTAGCCACACGAAAGAGCTCCGTGGACCAAAAATCAACTCGAGATGAGAGGTTAGTCCCTGGCTTCGACTCCAGAGGAATACAACCTTACCACAAGCACCTCAAGAGGAGGCTTCTCTCAGCTCTAGGTATGTGAGAGGAAACCTGAGTTTGCGGCCTCAAGTGGAATGGACATTGCGATGCCCTGACTCGAAATAAGGCCGGATATCCCTGCAGTGACTTGAATGCAGGCTCGTCTTGCATCTCCCAAGACGAAAGGATGTCTGAATCCCCTGTGGAGACCACAGAGAAAAGCCTAGTTGCCCACCTCATCGCGACCGGAGGCCTCACATCCTTTGAAAACTTCAGAGGTACGTGGAGATCAGTGCCTCCAAAGGAGACGATGCCTGACTCCTCGTGAAACTTGATAGGAGTCCCAGGATTCCTGTGGTACGTGGAAAGGGAACCTTGGTCTCCCGCCTCAGCTGGAGAGGCGTCCCAATTGCTCTGACAAGCCTCGAGGAGAATCCCGAGTTGTCCCTCGCAACTAGGCAGGAGTCCTGACGTCGCTGAACAAGCACGTGTGTGGAAGGCCCATCCTCGTCGTAACTCGAGAATATACCCCAGGTTCCCGCCGCAACTCGAGAAAAACCATGAGACTTCCCCCTCGCCGCGAGATGAGGCCCGATTCCCCTGCACTGCGTGCAGAGCAATTCCGTGTTGCACATCACACATGAAAAGAGCCTTGATTTCCTTGATGGCATTCCAGAGAAACCCCAAGAACACTGTTTCAAGGCGAGAGGGATCCTGAGGTCACTGTAGCCACACGAAAGAGCTCCGTGGACCAAAAATCAACTCGAGATGAGAGGTTAGTATCTGGCTTCGACTCCAGAGGAATACCACCTTACCACAAGCACCTCATGAGGAGGCTTCTCTCAGCTCTAGGTATGTGAGAGGGACCCTGAGTTTGCGGCCTCAAGTGGAATGGACACCGCGATGCCCTGACTCGAAATAAGGCCGGATATCCCTGCAGTGACTTGAATGCAGGCTCGTCTTGCATCTCCCAAGACGAAAGGATGTCTGAATCCCCTGTGGAGACCACAGAGAAAGACCTAGTTCCCCACCTCATCGCGACAGGGTTACTCACATCCTTTGAAAACTCCAGAGGTATGCAGAGATCAGTGCCTCCAAAGGAGACGATGCCTGACTCCTCGTGAAACTTGATAGGAGTCCCAGGATTCCTGTGGCACGTGGAAAGGGACCCTTGGTCTCCCGCCTCAGCTGGAGAGGCGTCCCAATTGCCCTGCCAAGCCTCAAAGAGAATCCCGAGTTGTCCCTCACAACTAGGCAGGCGTCCTGACGTCGCTGAACAAACACGTGGGTGGAAGGGCCATCCCCGTCGTAACTCGAGAATATACCCCAGGTTCCCGCCGCAACTCGAGAGAAACCATGATACTTCCCCCTCGCCGCGAGATGAGGCGCGATTCCCCTGCACTGCGTGCAGAGCAATTCCGTGTTGCACATCAAACATGAAAGGAGCCTTGATTTCCTTAATGACACACCAGAGAAACGACAAGAACACTGTTTCAGGGCTAGAGGGATCCTGAGGTCACTGTAGCCACAAGAAAGAGCTCCGTGGCCCAAAAATCAACTCGAGATGAGAGGTTAGTTCCTGACTTCGACTCCAGAGGAATACCACCTTACCACAAGCACCTCAAGAGGAGGCTTCTCTCAGCTCTAGGTATGTGAGAGGGACCCTGATTTTGCGGCCTCAAGTGGAATGGACACTGCAATGCCCTGACGCGAAATAAGGCCGGATATCCCTGCAGTGACTTGAATGCAGGCTCGTCTTGCATCTCCCAAGATGAAAGGATGTCTGAATCCCCTGTGGAGACCACAGAGAAAGAACTAGTTCCCCACCTCATGGCGACCGGAGGCCTCACATCCTTTGAAAATTCCAGAGGGACGCGGAGATAAGTGCCTTCAAAGGAGACGATGCCTGACTCCCCGTGAAACTTGATAGGAGTCCCAAGATTTCTGTGGCACGTGGAAAGGGACCCTTGGTCTCCCGCCTCAGCTGGAGAGGCGTCCCAATTGCCCTGCCAAGCCTCGAGGAGAATCCCGAGTTGTCCCTCGCAACTAGGCAGGAGTCCTGACGTTGCTGAACAAACACGTGGGTGGAAGGGCCATCCCCGTCGTAAATCGAGAATATACCCCATGTTCCCGCCGCAACTCGAGAGAAACCATGAGACTTCCCCCTCGCCGCGAGATGAGGCCCGATTCCCCTGCACTGCGTGCAGAGCATTTCCGTGTTGCACATCACACATGAAAGGAGCCTTGATTTCCTTGATGGCACTCCAGAGAAACCCCAAGAACACTGTTTCAAGGCTAGAGGGATCCTGAGGTCACTGTAGCCACACGAAAGAGCTCCGTGGACCAAAAATCAACTCGAGATGAGATGGTAGTCCCTGGCTTTGACTCCAGAGGAATACCACCTTACCACAAGCACCTCAAGAGGAGGCTTCTCTCAGCTTTAGGTATGTGAGAGGGACCCTGATTTTGTGGCCTCAAGTGGAATGGACACTGCGATGCCCTGACGCGAAATAAGGCCGGATATCCCTGCAGTGACTTGAATGCAAGCTCGTCTTGCATCTCCCAAGATGAAAGGATATCTGAATCCCCTATGGAGACCACTGAGAAAGACCTAGTTCCCCACCTCATCGCGACCGGACGCCTCACATCATTTGAAAAGTTCAGAGGTACGCGGAGATCAGTGCCTCCAAAGGAGACGATGCCTGACTCCTCGTGAAACTTGATAGGAGTCCCAGGATTCCTGTGGCACGTGGAAAGGGACCCTTGGTTTCCCGCCTCAGCTGGAGAGGCGTCCCAATTGCCCTGCCAAGCCTCGAGGAGAATCCCGAGTTGTCCCTCGCAACTAAGCAGGAGTCCTGACGTCGCTGAACAAACACGTGGGTGGAAGGGCCATCCCCGTCGTAACTCGAGAATATACACCAGGTTCCCGCCGCAACTCGAGAAAAACCATGAGACTTCCCCCTCGCCGCGAGATGAGGCCCGACTCCCCTGCACTGTGTGGAGAGCAATTCCGTGTTGCACATCACACATGAAATGAGCCTTGATTTCCATGATGGCACTCCAGAGAAACCCCAAGAACACTGTTTCAAGGCTAGAGGGATCCTGAGGTCACTCTAGCAACACGAAAGAGCTCCGTGGACCAAAAATCAACTCGAGATGAGAGGTTAGTCCCTGGCTTCGAATCCAGAGGAATACCACCTTACCACAAGCACCTCAAGACGAGACTTCTCTCAGCTCTAGCTATGTGAGAGGGACCCTGATTTTGCGGCCTCAAGTGGAATGGACACCGCGATGCCCTGACGCGAAATAAGGCCGGATATCCCTGCAGTGACTTGAATGCAGGCTCGTCTTGCATCTCCTAAGATGAAAGGATGTCTGAATCCCCTGTGGAGACCACAGAGAAAGACCTAGTTCCCCACCTCATGGCGACCGGAGGCCTCACATCCTTTGAAAACTCCAGAGGTACGCGGAGATCAGTGCCTCCAAAGGAGACGATGCCTGACTCCTCGTGAAACTTGATAGGAGTCCCAGGATTCCTGTGGCACGTGGAAAGGGACCCTTGGTCTCCCGCCTCAGCTGGAGAGGCGTCCCAATTGCCCTGCCAAGCCTCGAGGAGAATCCCGAGTTGTCCCTCGCAACTGGGCAGGAGTCCTGACGTCACTGAACAAACACGTGGTTGGAAGGGCCATCCCCGTCGTAACTCGAGAATATACCCCAAGTTCCCGCCGCAACTCGAGAAAAACCATGAGACTTCCCCCTCGCCGCGAGATGAGGCGCGATTCCCCTGCACTGCGTGCAGACTAATTCCGTGCTGCACATCACACATGAAAGGAGCCTTGATTTCCTTGATGGCACTCCAGAGAAACCCCAAGAACACTGTTTCAAGGCTAGAGGGATCCTGAGGTCACTGTAGCCACACGAAAGAGCTCCGTGGACCAAAAATCAAATCGAGATGAGAGGTTAGTCCCTGGCTTCGACTCCAGCGGAATACCACCTTACCACAAGCACCTCAAGAGGAGGCTTCTCTCAGCTCTAGGTATGTGAGAGGGACCCTGAGTTTGCGGCCTCAAGTGGAATGGACACCGCGATGCCCTGACTCGAAATAAGGCCGGATATCCCTGCAGTGACTTGAATGCAGGCTCGTCTTGCATCTCCCAAGACAAAAGGATGTCTGAATACCCTGTGGAGACCACAGAGAAAGTCCTAGTTCCCCACCATATCGCGACCGGAGGCCTCACATCCTTTGAAAACTCCAGAGGTACGCGGAGATCAGTGCCTCCAAAGGAGACGATGCCTGACTCCTAGTGAAACTTCTTAGGAGTCCCAAGATTCCTGTGGCACATGGAAAGGGACCCTTGGTCTCCCGCCTCAGCTGGAGAGGCGTCCCAATTGCCCTGCCAAGCCTCGAGGAGAATCCCGAGTTGTCCCTCGCAACTAGGCAGGAGTCCTGCCTTCGCTGAACAAACACGTGTGTGGAAGGTCAATCCCCGTCGTAACTCGAGAATATACCCCAGGTTCCCGCCGCAACTCGAGAGAAACCATGATACTTCCCCCTCGCCGCGAGATGAGGCGCGATTCCCCTGCACTGCGTGCAGAGCAATTCCCTGTTGCACATCACACATGAAAGGAGCGTTGATTTCCTTGATGGCACTCCAGAGAAACCCCAAGAACACTGTTTCAAGGCTAGAGGGATCCTGAGGTCACTGTAGCCACACGAAAGAGCTCGGTGGTCCAAAAATCAACTCGAGATGAGAGGTTACTCCCTGGCTTCGACTCCAGAGGAATACCACCTTACCACAAGCACCTCAAGAGGAAGCTTCTCGCAGCTCTAGGTATGTGAGAGGGACCCTGATTTTGCGGCCTCAAGTGGAATGGACACTGCGATGCCCTGACGCGAAATAAGGCCGGATATCCCTGCAGTGACTTGAATGCAGGCTCGTCTTGCATCTCCCAAGACGAAAGGATGTCTGAATCCCCTGTTGAGACCACAGAGAAAGACCTAGTTCCCCACCTCATCGCGACCGGAGGCCTCACATCCTTTGAAAACACCAGAAGTACGCGGAGATCAGTGCCTCCAAAGGAGACGATGCCGACTCCTCGTGAAACTTGATAGGAGTCCCAGGATTCCTGTGGCACGTGGAAAGGGACCCTTGGTCTCCCGCCTCAGCTGGAGAGGCGTCCCAATTGCCCTGCCAAGCCTCGAGGAGAATCCCGAGTTGTCCCTCACAACTAGGCAGGAGTCCTGACGTCGCTGAACAAACACGTGGGTGGAAGGGCCATCCCCGTCGTAACTCGAGAATATACACCAGGTTCCTGCCGCAACTCGAGAAAAACTATGAGACTTCCCACTCGCCGCGAGATGAGGCCCGATTCCCCTGCACTGCGTGCAGAGCAATTCCGTGTTGCACATCACACATGAAATGAGCCTTGATTTCCATGATGGCACTCCAGAGAAACCCCAAGAACACTGTTTCAAGGCTAGAGGGATCCTGAGGTCACTCTAGCAACACGACAGAGCTCCGTGGACCAAAAATCAACTCGAGATGAGAGGTTAGTCCCTGGCTTCGAATCCAGAGGAATACCACCTTACCACAAGCACCTCAAGACGAGACTTCTCTCAGCTCTAGCTATGTGAGAGGGACCCTGAGTTTGCGGCCTCAAGTGGAATGGACACCACGATGTCCTGACGCGAAATAAGGCCGGATATCCCTGCAGTGACTTGAATGCAGGCTCGTCTTGCATCTCCCAAGATGAAAGGATGTCTGAATCCCCTGTGGAGACCACAGAGAAAGACCTAGTTCACCACCTCATGGCGACCGGAGGCCTCACATCCTTTGAAAACACCAGAGGTACGCGGAGATCAGTGCCTCCAAAGGAGATGATGCCTGACTCCTCGTGAAACTTGATAGGAGTCCCAGGATTCCTGTGGCACGTGGAAAGGGACCCTTGGTCTCCCACCTCAGCTGGAGAGGCGTCCCAATTGCCCTGCCAAGCCTCGAGGAGATTCCCGTGTTGTCCCTCGCAACTAGGCAGGAGTCCTGACTTCGCTGAACAAACACGTGGGTGGAAGGGCCATCCCCGTCGTAACTCGAGAATATACCCCAGGTTCCCGCCGCAACTCGAGAAAAACCATGAGACTTCCCCCTCGCCGCGAGTTGAGGCCCGATTCCCCTGTACTGCGTGCAGAGCAATTCCGTGTTGCACATCACACATGAAAGGAGCCTTGATTTCCTTAATGGCACTCCAGAGAAACCCCAAGAACACTGTTTCAAGGCTAGAGGGATCCTGAGGTCACTGTAGCCACACGAAAGAGCTCTGTGGACCAAAAATCAAATCGAGATGAGAGGTTAGTCCCTGGCTTCGACTCCAGAGGAATACCACCTTAACACAAGCACCTCAAGAGGAGGCTTCTCTCAGCTCTAGCTATGTGAGAGGGAACCTGAGTTTGCGGCCTCAAGTGGAATGGACACTGCGTTGCCCTGACTCGAAGTAAGGCCGGATATCCCTGCAGTGACTTGAATGCAGGCTCGTCTTGCATCTCCCAAGACGAAAGGATGTCTGAATCCCCTGTGGAGACCACAGAGAAGGACCCAGTTTCCCACCTCATCGCGACCGGAGGACTCACATCCTTTGAAAACTCCAAAGGTACGCGGAGATCAGTGCCTCCAAAGGAGACGATGCCTGACTCCTCGTTAAACTTGATAGGAGTCCCAGGATTCCTGTGGCACGTGGAAAGGGACCCTTGGTCTCCCGCCTCAGCTGGAGAGGCGTCCCAATTGCCCTGCCAAGCCTCGAGGAGAATCCCGAGTTGTCCCTCGCAACTAGGCAACAGTCCTGCCATCGCTGAACAAACACGTGGGTGGAAGGGCAATCCCCGTCGTAACTCGAGAATATACCACAGGTTCCTGCCGCAACTCGAGAAAAACCAAGAGACTTCCCCCTCGCCGCTAGATGAGGCCCGATTCCCCTGTACTGCTTGTAGAGCAATTCCGTGTTGCACATCACACATGAAAGGAGCCTTGATTTCCTTGATGGCACTCCAGAGAAACCCCAAGAACACTGTTTCAAGGCTAGAGGGTTCCTGAGGTCACTGTAGCCACACGAAAGAGCTCCGTGGACCAAAAATCAACTCGAGATGAGAGGTTAGTCCCTGGCTTCGACTCCAGAGGAATACCACCTTACCACAAGCACCTCAAGAGGAGGCTTCTCTCAGCTCTAGGTATGTGAGAGGGACCCTGAGTTTGCGGCCTCAAGTGGAATGGACACCGCGATGCCCTGACTCGAAATAAGGCCGGATATCCCTGCAGTGACTTGAATGCAGGCTCGTCTTGCATCTCCCAAGACGAAAGGATGTCTGAATCCCCTGTGGAGACCACAGAGAAAGACCTAGTTCCCCACCTCATCGCGACCGGAGGCCTCACATCCTTTGAAAACTCCAGAGGTATGCAGAGATCAGTGCCTCCAAAGGAGACGATGCCTGACTCCTCGTGAAACTTGATAGGAGTCCCAGGATTCCTGCGGTACGTGGAAAGGAACCCTTGGTCTCCCGCCTCAGCTGGAGAGGCGTCCCAATTGCCCTGCCAAGCCTCGAAGAGAATCCCGAGTTGTCCCTCACAACTAGGCAGGCGTCCTGACGTCGCTGAACAAAAACGTGGGTGGAAGGGCCATCCCCGTCGTAACTCGAGAATATACCCCAGGTTCCCGCCGCAACTCGAGAAAAACCATGAGACTTCCCCCTCGCTGCAAAATGAGGCCCGATTCCCCTGCACTGCGTGCAGAGCAATTCCGTGTTGCACATGACACATGAAAGGAGTCTTGATTTCCTTGATGGCACTCCAGAGAAACCCCAAGAACACTGTTTTAAGGCTAGAGGGATCCTGTGGTCACTGTAGCAACACGAAAGAGCTCCGTGGACCAAAAATCAACTCGAGATGAGAGGTTAGTCCCTGGCTTCGACTCCAGAGGAATACCACCTTACCACAAGCACCTCAAGAGGAGGCTTCTCTCAGCTCTAGGTATGTGAGAGGGACCCTGAGTTTGCGGCCTCAAGTGGAATGGACATTGCGATGCCCTGACTCGAAATAAGGCCGGATATCCCTGCAGTGACTTGAATGCAGGCTCGTCTTGCATCTCCCAAGACGAAAGGATGTCTGAATCCCCTGTGGAGACCACAGAGAAAAGCCTAGTTGCCCACCTCATCGCGACCGAAGGCCTCACATCCTTTGAAAACTTCAGAGGTACGTGGAGATCAGTGCCTCCAAAGGAGACGATGCCTGACTCCTCGTGAAACTTGATAGGAGTCCCAGGATTCCTGTGGTACGTGGAAAGGGACCCTTGGTCTCCCGCCTCAGCTGGAGAGGCGTCCCAATTGCCCTGCCAAGCCTCGAGGAGAATCCCGAGTTGTCCCTCGCAACAAGGCAGGAGTCCTGACGTCGCTGAACAAGCACGTGTGTGGAAGGCCCATCCTCGTCGTAACTCGAGAATATACCCCAGGTTCCCGCCGCAACTCGAGAAAAACCATGAGACTTCCCCCTCGCCGCGAGATGAGGCCCGATTCCCCTGCACTGCGTGCAGAGCAATTCCGTGTTGCACATCACACATGAAAAGAGCCTTGATTTCCTTGATGGCATTCCAGAGAAACCCCAAGAACACTGTTTCAAGGCTAGAGGGATCCTGAGGTCACTGTAGCCACACGAAAGAGCTCCGTGGACCAAAAATCAACTCGAGATGAGAGGTTAGTATCTGGCTTCGACTCCAGAGGAATACCACCTTACCACAAGCACCTCAAGAGGAGGCTTCTCTCAGCTCTAGGTATGTGAGAGGGACCCTGAGTTTGCGGCCTCAAGTGGAATGGACACCGCGATGCCCTGACTCGAAATAAGGCCGGATATCCCTGCAGTGACTTGAATGCAGGCTCGTCTTGCATCTCCCAAGACGAAAGGATGTCTGAATCCCCTGTGGAGACCACAGAGAAAGACCTAGTTCCCCACCTCATCGCGACAGGGTTCCTCACATCCTTTGAAAACTCCAGAGGTATGCAGAGATCAGTGCCTCCAAAGGAGACGATGCCTGACTCCTCGTGAAACTTGATAGGAGTCCCAGGATTCCTGTGGCACGTGGAAAGGGACCCTTGGTCTCCCGCCTCAGCTGGAGAGGCGTCCCAATTGCCCTGCCAAGCCTCAAAGAGAATCCCGAGTTGTCCCTCACAACTAGGCAGGCGTCCTGACGTCGCTGAACAAAAACGTGGGTGGAAGGGCCATCCCCGTCGTAACTCGAGAATATACCCCAGGTTCCCGCCGCAACTCGAGAAAAACCATGAGACTTCCCCCTCGCTGCAAAATGAGGACCGATTCCCCTGCACTGCGTGCAGAGCAATTCCGTGTTGCACATCACACATGAAAGGAGCCTTGATTTCCTTGATGGCACTCCAGAGAAACCCCAAGAACACTGTTTCAAGGCTAGAGGGATCCTGAGGTCACTGTAGCAACATGAAAGAGCTCCGTGGACCAAAAATCAACTCGAGATGAGAGGTTAGTCCCTGGCTTCGACTCCAGAGGAATACCACCTTACCACAAGCACCTCAAGAGGAGGCTTCTCTCAGCTCTAGCTATGTGAGAGGGACCCTGAGTTTGCGGCCTCAAGTGGAATGGACACCGCGATGCCCTGATTCGAAATAAGGCCGGATATCCCTGCAGTGACTTGAATGCAGGCTCGTCTTGCATCTCCCAAGACGAAAGGATGTCTGAATCCCCTGTGGAGACCACAGAGAAAGACCTAGTTCCTCACCTCATCGCGACCGGAGGCCTCACATCCTTTGAAAACTCCAGAGGTACGCGGAGATCAGTGCCTCCAAAGGAGACGATGCCTGACTCCTCCTGAAACTTGATAGGAGTCCCAAGATTCCTGTGGCACGTGGAAAGGGACCCTTGGTCTACCGCCTCAGCTGGAGAGGCGTCCCAATTTCCCTGCCAAACCTCGAGGAGAATCCCGAGTTGTCCCTCGCAACTAGGCAGGAGTCCTGACGTTGCTGAACAAACACGTGGGTGGAAGGGCCATCCCCCTCGTAACTCGAGAATATACCCCAGGTTCCCGCCGCAACTCGAGAGAAACCATGATACTTCCCCCTCGCCGCGAGATGAGGCGCGATTCCCCTGCACTGCGTGCAGAGCAATTCCGTGTTGCACATCACACATGAAAGGAGCCTTGATTTCCTTAATGACACACCAGAGAAACCACAAGAACACTGTTTCAAGGCTCGAGGGATCCTGAGGTCACTGTAGCAACACGAAAGAGCTCCGTGGCCCAAAAATCAACTCGAGATGAGAGGTTAGTTCCTGACTTCGACTCCAGAGGAATACCACCTTACCACAAGCACCTCAAGAGGAGGCTTCTCTCAGCTCTAGGTATGTGAGAGGGACCCTGATTTTGCGGCCTCAAGTAGAATGGACACTGCGATGCCCTAAAGCGAAATAAGGCCGGATATCCCTGCAGTGACTTGAATGCAGGCTCGTCTTGCATCTCCCAAGACGAAAGGATGTCTGAATCCCCTGTGGAGACCACAGAGAAAGACCTAGTTCCCCACCTCATCGCGACCGGAGGCCTCACATCCTTTGAAAACTCCAGAGGTACGCAGAGATCAGTGCCTCCAAAGGAGACGATGCCTGACTCCTCGTGAAACTTGATAGGAGTCCCAAGATTCCTGTGGCACGTGGAAAGGGACCCTTGGTCTCCCGCCTCAGCTGGAGAGGCGTCCCAATTGCCCTGCCAAGCCTCGAGGAGAATCCCGAGTTGTCCCTCGCAACTAGGCTGGAGTCCTGACGTCGCTGAACAAACACGTGGGTGGAAGAGCCATCCCCATCGTAACTCGAGAATATACCCCAGGTTCACACCGCAACTCGAGAGAAACCATGATACTTCCCCCTCGCTGCGAGATGAGGCGCGATTCCCCTGCACTGCGTGCAGAGCAATTCCGTGTTGCACATCACACATGAAAGGAGCCTTGATTTCCTTGATGGCACTCCAGAGAAACCCCAAGAACACTGTTTCAAGGCTAGAGGGATCCTGAGGTCACTGTAGCAACATGAAAGAGCTCCGTGGACCAAAAATCAACTCGAGATGAGAGGTTAGTTCCTGGCTTCGACTCCAGAGGAATACCACCTTACCACAAGCACCTCAAGAGGAGGCTTCTCTCAGCTTTAGGTATGTGAGAGGGACCCTGATTTTGTGGCCTCAAGTGGAATGGACACTGCGATGCCCTGACGCGAAATAAGGCCGGATATCCCTGCAGTGACTTGAATGCAGGCTCGTCTTGCATCTCCCAAGACGAAAGGATATCTGAATCCCCTGTGGAGACCACTGAGAAAGACCTAGTTCCCCACCTCATGGCGACCGGAGGCCTCACATCCTTTGAAAACTCCAGAGGTACGCGGAGATCAGTGCCTCCAAAGGAGACGATGCCTGACTCCTCGTGAAACTTGATAGGAGTCCCAGGATTCCTGTGGCACGTGGAAAGGGACCCTTGGTTTCCCGGCTCAGCTGGAGAAGCGTCCCAATTGCCCTGCCAAGCCTCGAGGAGAATCCCGAGTTGTCCCTCGCTACTAGGCAGGAGTCCTGACGTCGCTGAACAAACACGTGGGTGGAAGGGCCATCCCCGTCGTAACTCGAGAATATACCCCAGGTTTCCGCCGCAACTGGAGAAAAACCATGAGACTTCCCCCTCGCCGCGAGATGAGGCCTGATTCCCCTACACTGCGTGCAGAGCAATTCCGTGTTGCACATCACACATGAAAGGAGCCTTGATTTCCTTGATGGCACTCCAGAGAAACACCAAGAACACTGTTAAAAGGCTAGCGGGATCCTGAGGTCACTGTAGCAACAAGAAAGAGCTCTGTGGACCAAAAATCAACTCGAGATGAGAGGTTAGTCCCTGGCTTCGACTCCAGAGGAATACCACTTTACCACAAGCAGCTCAAGAGGAGGCTTCTCTCAGCTCTAGGTATGTGAGAGGGACCCTGAGTTTGCGGCCTCAAGTGGAATGGACACCGCGATGCCCTGACTCGAAATAAGGCCGGATATCCCTGCAGTGACTTGAATGCAGGCTCGTCTTGCATCTCCCAAGACGAAAGGATGTCTGAATCCCCTGTGGAGACCACAGAGAAAGACCTAGTTCCCCACCTCATCGCGACCGGAGGCCTCACATCCTTTGAAAACTCCAGAGGTACGCGGAGATCAGTGCCTCCAAAGGAGACTGTGCCTGACTCCTCATGAAACTTGATAGGAGTCCCAGGATTCCTGTGGCACTTGGAAAGGGACCCTTGGTCTCCCGCCTCAGCTGGAGAGGCGTCCCAATTGCCCTGCCAAGCCTCGAGGAGAATCCCGAGTTGTCCCTCGCAACTAGGCAGGAGTCCTGACGTCGCTGAACAAACACGTGGGTGGAAGGGCCATCCCCGTCGTAACTCGAGAATATACCCCAGGTTCCCGCCGCAACTCGAGAAAAACCATGAGACGTCCCCCTCGCCGCGAGATGAGGCCCGATTCCCCTGCACTGCGTGCAGAGCAATTCCGTGTTGCACATCACACATGAAAGGAGCCTTGATTTCCTTGATGGCACTCCAGAGAAACCCCAAGAACATTGTTTCAAGGCTAGAGGGACCCTGAGGTCACTGTAGTAACACGAAAGAGCTCCGTGGACCAAAAATCAACTCGAGATGAGAGGTTAGTCCCTGGCTTCGACTCCAGAGGAATACCACCTTACCACAAGCACCTCAAGAGGAGGCTTCTCTCAGCTCTAGGTATGTGAGAGGGACCCTGAGTTTGCGGCCTCAAGTGGAATGGACACCGGGATGCCCTGACTCGTAATAAGGCCGGATATCCCTGCAGTGACTTGAATGCAGGCTCGTCTTGCATCTCCCAAGACGAAAGGATGTCTGAATCCCCTGTGGAGACCACAGAGAAAGACCTAGTTCCCCACCTCATCGCGACCGGAGGCCTCACATCCTTTGAAAACTCCAGAGGTACGCGGAGATCAGTGCCTCCAAAGGAGACGATGCCTGACTCCTCGTGAAACTTGATAGGAGTCCCAAGAATCCTGTGGCACGTGGAAAGGGACACTTGGTCTCCCGCCTCAGCTGGAGAGGCGTCCCAATTGCCCTGCCAAGCCTCGAGGAGAATCCCGAGTGGTCCCTCGTAACTAGGCAGGAGTCCTGACGTCGCTGAACAAACAGGTGGGTGGAAGGGCCATCCCCGTCGTAACTCGAGAATATACCCCAGGTTCCCGCCGCAACTCGAGAGAAACCATGATACTTCCCCCTCGCCGCGAGATGAGGCGCGATTCCCCTGCACTGCGTGCAGAGCAATTCCGTGTTGCACATCACACATGAAAGGAGCCTTGATTTCCTTGATGGCACTCCAGAGAAACCCCAAGAGCACTGTTTCAAGGCTAGAGGGATCCTGAGGTCACTGTAGCAACAAGAAAGAGCTCCGTGGACCAAAAATCAACTCGAGATGAGAGGTTAGTCCCTGGCTTCGACTCCAGAGGAATACCACCTTACCACAAGCACCTCAAGAGGAGGCTTCTCTCAGCTCTAGGTATGTGAGAGGGACCCTGATTTTGCGGCCTCAAGTGGAATGGACACTGCGATGCCCTGACGCGAAATAAGGCCGGATATCCCTGCAGTGACTTGAATGCAGGCTCGCCTTGCATCTCCCAAGACGAAAGGATGTCTGAATCCCCTGTGGAGACCACAGAGAAAGACCTAGTTCCCCACCTCATCGCGACCGGAGGCCTCACATCCTTTGAAAACTCTAGAGGTACGCGGAGATCAGTGCCTCCAAAGGAGACGATGCCTGACCCCTCGTGAAACTTGATAGGAGTCCCAGGATTCCTGTGGCACGTGGAAAGGGACCCTTGGTCTCCCGCCTCAGCTGGAGAGGCGTCCCAATTGCCCTGCCAAGCCTCGAGGAGAATCCCGAGTTGTCCCTCGCAAGTAGGCAGGAGTCCTGACGTCGCTGAACAAACACGTGGGTGGAAGGGCCATCCCCGTCGTAACTCGAGAATATACCCCAGGTTCCCGCCGCAACTCGAGAAAAACCATGAGACTTCCCCCTCGCCGCGAGATGAGGCCCGATTCCCCTGCACTGCGTGCAGAGCAATTCCGTGTTGCACATCACACATGAAAGGAGTCTTGATTTCCTTGATGGCACTCCAGAGAAACCCCAAGAACACTGTTTTAAGGCTAGAGCGATCCTGTGGTCACTGTAGCCACACGAAAGAGCTCCGTGGACCAAAAATCAACTCGAGATGAGAGGTTAGTCCCTGACTTCGACTCCAGAGGAATACAACCTTACCACAAGCACCTCAAGAGGAGGCTTCTCTCAGCTCTAGGTATGTGAGAGGGAACCTGAGTTTGCGGCCTCAAGTGGAATGGACATTGCGATGCCCTGACTCGAAATAAGGCCGGATATCCCTGCAGTGACTTGAATGCAGGCTCGTCTTGCATCTCCCAAGACGAAAGGATGTCTGAATCCCCTGTGGAGACCACAGAGAAAAGCCTAGTTGCCCACCTCATCGCGACCGGAGGCCTCACATCCTTTGAAAACTTCAGAGGTACGTGGAGATCAGTGCCTCCAAAGGAGACGATGCCTGACTCCTCGTGAAACTTGATAGGAGTCCCAGGATTCCTGTGGTACGTGGAAAGGGACCCTTGGTCTCCCGCCTCAGCTGGAGAGGCGTCCCAATTGCTCTGACAAGCCTCGAGGAGAATCCCGAGTTGTCCCTCGCAACTAGGCAGGAGTCCTGACGTCGCTGAACAAGCACGTGTGTGGAAGGCCCATCCTCGTCGTAACTCGAGAATATACCCCAGGTTCCCGCCGCAACTCGAGAAAAACCATGAGACTTCCCCCTCGCCGCGAGATGAGGCCCGATTCCCCTGCACTGCGTGCAGAGCAATTCCGTGTTGCACATCACACATGAAAAGAGCCTTGATTTCCTTGATGGCATTCCAGAGAAACCCCAAGAACACTGTTTCAAGGCTAGAGGGATCCTGAGGTCACTGTAGCCACACGAAAGAGCTCCGTGGACCAAAAATCAACTCGAGATGAGAGGTTAGTATCTGGCTTCGACTCCAGAGGAATACCACCTTACCACAAGCACCTCATGAGGAGGCTTCTCTCAGCTCTAGGTATGTGAGAGGGACCCTGAGTTTGCGGCCTCAAGTGGAATGGACACCGCGATGCCCTGACTCGAAATAAGGCCGGATATCCCTGCAGTGACTTGAATGCAGGCTCGTCTTGCATCTCCCAAGACGAAAGGATGTCTGAATCCCCTGTGGAGACCACAGAGAAAGACCTAGTTACCCACCTCATCGCGACAGGGTTACTCACATCCTTTGAAAACTCCAGAGGTATGCAGAGATCAGTGCCTCCAAAGGAGACGATGCCTGACTCCTCGTGAAACTTGATAGGAGTCCCAGGATTCCTGTGGCACGTGGAAAGGGACCCTTGGTCTCCCGCCTCAGCTGGAGAGGCGTCCCAATTGCCCTGCCAAGCCTCAAAGAGAATCCCGAGTTGTCCCTCACAACTAGGCAGGCGTCCTGACGTCGCTGAACAAACACGTGGGTGGAAGGGCCATCCCCGTCGTAACTCGAGAATATACCCCAGGTTCCCGCCGCAACTCGAGAGAAACCATGATACTTCCCCCTCGCCGCGAGATGAGGCGCGATTCCCCTGCACTGCGTGCAGAGCAATTCCGTGTTGCACATCACACATGAAAGGAGCCTTGATTTCCTTAATGACACACCAGAGAAACGACAAGAACACTGTTTCAAGGCTAGAGGGATCCTGAGGTCACTGTAGCCACACGAAAGAGCTCCGTGGCCCAAAAATCAACTCGAGATGAGAGGTTAGTTCCTGACTTCGACTCCAGAGGAATACCACCTTACCACAAGCACCTCAAGAGGAGGCTTCTCTCAGCTCTAGGTATGTGAGAGGGACCCTGATTTTGCGGCCTCAAGTGGAATGGACACTGCAATGCCCTGACGCGAAATAAGGCCGGATATCCCTGCAGTGACTTGAATGCAGGCTCGTCTTACATCTCCCAAGATGAAAGGATGTCTGAATCCCCTGTGGAGACCACAGAGAAAGAACTAGTTCCCCACCTCATGGCGACCGGAGGCCTCACATCCTTTAAAAATTCCAGAGGGACGCGGAGATAAGTGCCTTCAAAGGAGACGATGCCTGACTCCCCGTGAAACTTGATAGGAGTCCCAAGATTTCTGTGGCACGTGGAAAGGGACCCTTGGTCTCCCGCCTCAGCTGGAGAGGCGTCCCAATTTCCCTGCCAAGCCTCGAGGAGAATCCCGAGTTGTCCCTCGCAACTAGGCAGGAGTCCTGACGTTGCTTAACAAACACGTGGGTGGAAGGGCCATCCCCGTCGTAAATCGAGAATATACCCCATGTTCCCGCCGCAACACGAGAGAAACCATGAGACTTCCCCCTCGCCGCGAGATGAGGCCCGATTCCCCTGCACTGCGTGCAGAGCATTTCCGTGTTGCACATCACACATGAAAGGAGCCTTGATTTCCTTGATGGCACTCCAGAGAAACCCCAAGAACACTGTTTCAAGGCTAGAGGGATCCTGAGGTCACTGTAGCCACACGAAAGAGCTCCGTGGACCAAAAATCAACTCGAGATGAGATGGTAGTCCCTGGCTTTGACTCCAGAGGAATACCACCTTACCACAAGCACCTCAAGAGGAGGCTTCTCTCAGCTTTAGGTATGTGAGAGGGACCCTGATTTTGTGGCCTCAAGTGGAATGGACACTGCGATGCCCTGACGCGAAATAAGGCCGGATATCCCTGCAGTGACTTGAATGCAAGCTCGTCTTGCATCTCCCAAGATGAAAGGATATCTGAATCCCCTGTGGAGACCACTGAGAAAGACCTAGTTCCCCACCTCATCGCGACCGGACGCCTCACATCATTTGAAAACTTCAGAGGTACGCGGAGATCAGTGCCTCCAAAGGAGACGATGCCTGACTCCTCGTGAAACTTGATAGGGGTCCCAGGATTCCTGTGGCACGTGGAAAGGGACCCTTGGTTTCCCGGCTCAGCTGGAGAAGCGTCCCAATTACCCTGCCAAGCCTCGAGGAGAATCCCGAGTTGTCCCTCGCTACTAGGCAGGAGTCCTGACGTCGCTGAACAAACACGTCGGGGGAAGGGCCATCCCCGTCGTAACTCGAGAATATACCCCAGGTTTCCGCCGCAACTGGAGAAAAACCATGAGACTTCCCCCTCGCCGCGAGATGAGGCCTGATTCCCCTACGCTGCGTTCAGAGCAATTCCGTGTTGCACATCACACATGAAAGGAGCCTTGATTTCCTTGATGGCACTCCAGAGAAACCCCAAGAACACTGTTTCAAGGCTAGCGGGATCCTGAGGTCACTGTAGCAACAAGAAAGAGCTCCGTGGACCAAAAATCAACTCGAGATGGGAGGTTAGTCCCTGGCTTCGACTCCAGAGGAATACCACCTTACCACAAGCACCTCAAGAGGAGGCTTCTCTCAGCTCTAGGTATGTGAGAGGGACCCTGAGTGTGCGGCCTCAAGTGGAATGGACACCGCGATGCCCTGAGGCGAAATAAGGCCGGATATCCCTGCAGTGACTTGAATGCAGGCTCGTCTTGCATCTCCCAAGACGAAAGGATGTCTGAATTCCCTGTGGAGACCACAGAGAAAGACCTAGTTCCCCACCTCATCGCGACTGGAGGCCTCACATCCTTCGAAAACTCCAGAGGTACGCGGAGATCAGTGCCTCCAAAGGAGACGATGCCTGACTCCTCATGAAACTTGATAGGAGTCCCAGGATTCCTGTGGCACTTGGAAAGGGACCCTTGGTCTCCCGCCTCAGCTGGAGAGGCGTCCCAATTGCCCTGCCAAGCCTCGAGGAGAATCCCGAGTTGTCCCTCGCAAGTAGGCAGGAGTCCTGACGTCGCTGAACAAACACGTGGGTGGAAGGGCCATCCCCGTCGTAACTCGAGAATATACCCCAGGTTCCCGCCGCAACTCGAGAAAAACCATGAGACTTCCCCCTCGCCGCGAGATGAGGCCCGATTCCCCTGCACTGCGTGCAGAGCAATTCCGTGTTGCACATGACACATGAAAGGAGTCTTGATTTCCTTGATGGCACTCCAGAGAAACCCCAAGAACACTGTTTTAAGGCTAGAGCGATCCTGTGGTCACTGTAGCCACACGAAAGAGCTCCGTGGACCAAAAATCAACTCGAGATGAGAGGTTAGTCCCTGGCTTCGACTCCAGAGGAATACAACCTTACCACAAGCACCTCAAGAGGAGGCTTCTCTCAGCTCTAGGTATGTGAGAGGGAACCTGAGTTTGCGGCCTCAAGTGGAATGGACATTGCGATGCCCTGACTCGAAATAAGGCCGGATATCCCTGCAGTGACTTGAATGCAGGCTCGTCTTGCATCTCCCAAGACGAAAGGATGTCTGAATCCCCTGTGGAGACCACAGAGAAAAGCCTAGTTGCCCACCTCATCGCGACCGGAGGCCTCACATCCTTTGAAAACTTCAGAGGTACGTGGAGATCAGTGCCTCCAAAGGAGACGATGCCTGACTCCTCGTGAAACTTGATAGGAGTCCCAGGATTCCTGTGGTACGTGGAAAGGGACCCTTGGTCTCCCGCCTCAGCTGGAGAGGCGTCCCAATTGCTCTGACAAGCCTCGAGGAGAATCCCGAGTTGTCCCTCGCAACTAGGCAGGAGTCCTGACGTCGCTGAACAAGCACGTGTGTGGAAGGCCCATCCTCGTCGTAACTCGAGAATATACCCCAGGTTCCCGCCGCAACTCGAGAAAAACCATGAGACTTCCCCCTCGCCGCGAGATGAGGCCCGATTCCCCTGCACTGCGTGCAGAGCAATTCCCTGTTGCACATCACACATGAAAAGAGCCTTGATTTCCTTGATGGCATTCCAGAGAAACCCCAAGAACACTGTTTCAAGGCGAGAGGGATCCTGAGGTCACTGTAGCCACACGAAAGAGCTCCGTGGACCAAAAATCAACTCGAGATGAGAGGTTAGTATCTGGCTTCGACTCCAGAGGAATACCACCTTACCACAAGCACCTCAAGAGGAGGCTTCTCTCAGCTCTAGGTATGTGAGAGGGACCCTGAGTTTGCGGCCTCAAGTGGAATGGACACCGCTATGTCCTGACTCGAAATAAGGCCGGATATCCCTGCAGTGACTTGAATGCAGGCTCGTCTTGCATCTCCCAAGACGAAAGGATGTCTGAATCCCCTGTGGAGACCACAGAGAAAGACCTAGTTCCCCACCTCATGGCGACCGGAGGCCTCACATCCTTTGAAAACTCCAGAGGTACGCGGAGATCAGTGCCTCCAAAGAAGACGATGCCTGAATCCTCGTGGAACTTGATAGGGGTCCCAGGATTCTCGTGGCACGTGGAAAGGGACCCTTGGTTTCCCGGCTCAGCTGGAGAAGCGTCCCAATTGCCCTGCCAAGCCTCGAGGAGAATCCCGAGTTGTCCCTCGCTACTAGGCAGGAGTCCTGACGTCGCTGAACAAACACGTCGGGGGAAGGGCCATCCCCGTCGTAACTCGAGAATATACCCCAGGTTTCCGCCGCAACTGGAGAAAAACCATGAGACTTCCGCCTCGCCGCGAGATGAGGCCTGATTCCCCTACAGTGCGTGCAGAGCAATTCCGTGTTGCACATCAAACATGAAAGGAGCCTTGATTTCCTTGATGGCAATCCAGAGAAACACCAAGAACACTGTTTCAAGGCTAGCGGGATCCTGAGGTCACTGTAGCAACAAGAAAGAGCTCCGTGGACCAAAAATCAACTCGAGATGAGAGGTTAGTCCCTGGCTTCGACTCCAGAGGAATACCACCTTACCACAAGCACCTCAAGAGGAGGCTTCTCTCAGCTCTAGGTATGTGAGAGGGACCCTGAGTTTGCGGCCTCAAGTGGAATGGACACCGCGATGCCCTGACTCGAAATAAGGCCGGATATCCCTGCAGTGACTTGAATGCAGGCTCGTCTTGCATCTCCCAAGACGAAAGGATGTCTGAATCCCCTGTGGAGACCACAGAGAAAGACCTAGTTCCCCACCTCATGGCGACCGGAGGCCTCACATCCTTTGAAAACTCCAGAGGTACGCGGAGATCAGTGCCTCTAAAGGAGACGGTGTCTGACTCCTCATGAAACTTGATAGGAGTCCCAGGATTCCTGTGGCACTTGGAAAGGGACCCTTGGTCTCCCGCCTCAGCTGGAGAGGCGTCCCAATTGCCCTGCCAAGCCTCGAGGAGAATCCCGAGTTGTCCCTCGCAACTAGGCAGGAGTCCTGACGTCGCTGAACAAACAGGTGTGTGGAAATGCCATCCCTGTCGTAACTCGAGAATATACCCCAGGTTCCCGCCGTAACTCGAGAAAAACCATGAGACGTCCCCCTCGCCGCGAGATGAGGCCCGATTCCCCTGCACTGCGTGCAGAGCTATTCCGTGTTGCACATCACACATGAAAGGAGCCTTGATTTCCTTGATGGCACTCCAGAGAAACCCCAAGAACATTGTTTCAAGGCTAGAGGGACCCTGAGGTCACTGTAGTAACACGAAAGAGCTCCGTGGACCAAAAATCAACTCGAGATGAGAGGTTAGTCCCTGGCTTCGACTCCAGAGGAATACCACCTTAACACAAGCACCTCAAGAGGAGGCTTCTCTCAGCTCTAGGTATGTGAGAGGGACCCTGATATTGCGGCCTCAAGTGGAATGGACACTGCGATGCCCTGACGCGAAATAAGGCCGGATATCCCTGCAGTGACTTGAATGCAGGCTCGTCTTGCATCTCCCAAGACGAAAGGATGTCTGAATCCACTGTGGAGACCACAGAGAAAAACCTAGTTCCCAACCTCATCGCGACCGGAGGCCTCACATCCTTTGACAACTCCAGAGGTATGCGGAGATCAGTGCCTCCAAAGGAGACGATGCCTGACTCCTCGTGAAACTTGATAGGAGTCACAGGATTCCTGTGGCACGTGGAAAGGGACCCTTGGTCTCCCGCCTCAGCTTTAGAGGCGTCCCAATTGCCCTGCCAAGCCTCGAGGAGAATCCCGAGTTGTCCCTCGCAACTAGGCAGGAGTCCTGACGTTGCTGAACAAACACGTGGGTGGAAGGGCCATCCCCGTCGTAACTCGAGAATATACCCCAGGTTCCCGCCGCAACTCGAGAGAAACCATGAGACTTCCCCCTCGCTGCGAGATTAGGCGCGATTCCCCTGCACTGCGTGCAGAGCAATTCCCTGTTGCACATCACACATGAAAGGAGCGTTGATTTCCTTGATGGCACTCCAGAGAAACCCCAAGAACACTGTTTCAAGGCTAGAGGGATCCTGAGGTCACTGTAGCAACACGAAAGAGCTCCGTGGACCAAAAATCAACTCGAGATGAGAGGTTAGTCCCTGGCTTCGACTCCAGAGGAATACCACCTTACCACAAGCACCTCAAGAGGAGGCTTCTCTGAGCTCTAGGTATGTGAGAGGGACCCTGAGTTTGCGGCCTCAAGTGGAATGGACACCGCGATGCCCTGACTCGAAATAAGGCCGAATATCCCTGCAGTGACTTCAATGCAGGCTCGTCTTGCATCTCCCAAGACGAAAGGATGTCTGAATCCCCTGTGGAGACCACAGAGAAAGACCTAGTTCCCCACCTCATGGCGACCGGAGGCCTCACATCCTTTATAAACTCCAGATGTACGCGGAGATCCTTGCCTCCAAAGGAAACGATGCCTGACTCCTCGTCAAACTTGATAGGAGTCCCAGGTTTCCTGTGGCACGTGGAAAGGGACCCTTGGTCTCCCCCCTCAGCAGGAGAGGCGTCCCAATTGCCCTGCCAAGCCTCGAGGAGAATCCCGAGTTGTCCCTCGCAACTAGGCAGGAGTCCTGACGTCGCTGAACAAACACGTGGGTGGAAGGGCCATCCCCGTCGTAACTCGAGAATATACCCCAGGTTCCCGCCACAACTTGAGAAAAACCATGAGACTTCCCCCTCGCCGCGAGATGAGGCCCGATTCCCCTGCACTGCGTGCAGAACAATTCCGTGTTGCACATCACACATGAAAGGAGCCTTGATTTCCTTGATGGCACTACAGAGAAACCCCAAGAACACTGTTTCAAGGCTAGAGGGATCCTGAGGTCACTGTAGCAACACGAAAGAGCTCCGTGGACCAAAAATCAACTCGAGATGAGAGGTTAGTCCCTGGCTTCGACTCCAGAGGAATACCACCTTAAAACAAGCACCTCAAGAGGAGGCTTCTCTCAGCTTTAGGTATGTGAGAGGGACCCTGAGTTTGCGGCCTCAAGTGGAATGGACACCGAGATGCCCTGACTCGAAATAAGGCCGGATATCCCTGCAGTGACTTCAATGCAGGCTCGTCTTGCATCTCCCAAGACGAAAGGATGTCTGAATCCCCTGTGGAGACCACAGAGAAAGACCTAGTTCCCCACCTCATGGCGACCGGAGGCCTCACATCCTTTATAAACTCCAGATGTACGCGGAGATCCTTGCCTCCAAAGGAAACGATGCCTGACTCCTCGTCAAACTTGATAGGAGTCCCAGGTTTCCTGTGGCACGTGGAAAGGGACCCTTGGTCTCCCCCCTCAGTTGGAGAGGCGTCCCAATTGCCCTGCCAAGCCTCGAGGAGAATCCCGAGTTGTCCCTCGCAACTAGGCAGGAGTCCTGTCGTCGCTGAACAAACACGTGGGTGGAAGGGCCATCCCCGTCGTAACTCGAGAATATACCCCAGGTTCCCGCCACAACTCGAGAAAAACTATGAGACTTCCCCCTCGCCGCGAGATGAGGCCCGATTCCCCTGCACTGCGTGCAGAACAATTCCGTGTTGCACATCACACATGAAAGGAGCCTTGATTTCCTTGATGGCACTCCAGAGAAACCCCAAGAACACTGTTTCAAGGCTAGAGGGATCCTGAGGTCACTGTAGCAACACGAAAGAGCTCCGTGGACCAAAAATCAACTCGAGATGAGAGGTTAGTCCCTGGCTTCGACTCCAGAGGAATACCACCTTACCACAAGCACCTCAAGAGGAGGCTTCTCTCAGCTCTAGGTATGTGAGAGGGACCCTGAGTTTGCGGCCTCAAGTGGAATGGACACCGCGATGCCCTGACTCGAAATAAGGCCGGATATCCTTGCAGTGACTTGAATGCAGGCTCGTCTTACATCTCCCAAGATGAAAGGATGTCTGAATCCCCTGTGGAGACCACAGAGAAAGACCTAGTTCCCCACCTCATGGCGACCAGAGGCCTCAAATCCTTTGAAAACTCCAGAGGGACGCGGAGATCAGTGCCTCCAAAGGAGACGATGCCTGACTCCTCGTGAAACTTGATAGGAGTCCCAGGATTCCTGTGGCACGTGGAAGGGACCCTTGGTCTCCCGCCTCAGCTGGAGAGGCGTCCCAATTGCCCTGCCAAGCCTCGAGGAGAATCCCGAGTTGTTCCTCGCAACTAGGCAGGAGTCCTGACGTCGCTGAACAAACACGTGTGTGGAAAGGCCATCCCCGTCGTAACTCGACAATATACCCCAGGTTCCCGCCGCAACTCGAGAAAAACCATGAGACTTCCCCCTCGCCGCGAGATGAGGCCCGATTCCCCTGCACTGCGTGCAGAGCAATTCCGTGTTGCACATCACACATGAAAGGAGCCTTGATTTCCTTGATGGCACTCCAGAGAAACCCCAAGAACATTGTTTCAAGGCTAGAGGGACCCTGAGGTCACTGTAGTAACACGAAAGAGCTCCGTGGACCAAAAATCAACTCGAGATGAGAGGTTAGTCCCTGGCTTCGACTCCAGAGGAATACCACCTTACCACAAGCACCTCAAGAGGAGGCTTCTCTCAGCTCTAGGTATGTGAGAGGGACCCTGAGTTTGTGGCCTCAAGTGGAATGGACACCGCGATGCCCTGACTCGAAATAAGGCTGGATATCCCTGCAGTGACTTGAATGCAGGCTCGTCTTGCAACTCCCAAGACGAAAGGATGTCTGAATCCCCTGTGGAGACCACAGAGAAAGACCTAGTTCCGCACCTCATCGCCACCGGAGGCCTCACATCCTTTGAAAACTCCAGAGGTACGCGGATATCACTGCCTCCAAAGGAAACGATGCCTGACTCCTCGTCAAACTTGATAGGAGTCCCAGGTTTCCTGTGGCACGTGGAAAGGGACCCTTGGTCTCCCGCCTCAGCTGGAGAGGAGTCCCAATTGCCCTGCCAAGCCTCGAGGATAATCCCGAGTTGTCCCTCGCAACTAGGCAGGAGTCCTGACGTCGCTGAAGAAACACGTGGGTGGAAGGTCCATTCCCGTCGTAACTCGAGAATATACCCCAGGTTCCCGCCACAACTCGATAAAAACCATAAGACTTCCCCCTCGCCGCGAGATGAGGCCCGATTCCCCTGCACTGCTTGCAGAGCAATTCCGTGTTGCACATCACACATGAAAGGAGCCTTGATTTCCTTGATGGCACTCCAGAGAAACCCCAAGAACACTGTTTCAAGGCTAGAGGGATCCTAAGGTCACTGTAGCCACACGAAAGAGCTCCGTGGACCAAAAATCAACTCGAGATGAGAGGTTAGTCCCTGGCTTCGAATCCAGAGGAATACCACCTTACCACAAGCACCTCAAGAGGAGGCTTCTCTCAGCTCTAGGTATGTGAGAGGGACCCTGAGTTTGCGGCCTCAAGTGGAATGGACACCGCGATGCCCTGACTCGAAATAAGGCCGGATATCCCTGCAGTGACTTGAATGCAGGCTCGTCTTGCATCTCCCAAGACGAAAGGATGTCTGAATCCCCTGTGGAGACCACAGAGAAAGACCTAGTTCCCCACCTCATCGCAACCGGAGGCCTCACATCCTTTGTAAACTCCAGACATACGCGGAGATCCTTGCCTCCAAAGGAGACGATGCCTGACTCCTCGTCAAACTTGATAGGAGTCCCAGGTTTCCTGTGGCACGTGGAAAGGGACCCTTGGTCTCCCGCCTCAGCTTTAGAGGCGTCCCAATTGCCCTGCCAAGCCTCGAGGAGAATCCCGAGTTGTCCCTCGCAACTAGGCAGGAGTCCTGCCTTCGCTGAACAAACACGTGTGTGGAAGGTCAATCCCCGTCGTAACTCGAGAATATACCCCAGGTTCCCGCCACAACTCGAGAAAAACCATAAGACTTCCCCCTCGCCGCCAGATGAGGCCCGATTCCCCTGCACTGCGTGCAGAGCAATTCCGTGTTACACATCACACATGAAAGGAGCCCTGATTTCCTTGATGGCACTCCAGAGAAACCCCAAGAACACTGTTTCAAGGCTAGAGGAATCCTGAGCTCACTGTAGCAACACGAAAGAGCTACGTGGACCAAAAATCAACTCGAGATGAGAGGTTAATCCCTGGCTTCGACTCCAGAGGAATACCACCTTACCACAAGCACCTCAAGAGGAGGCTTCTCTCAGCTCTAGCTATGTGAGAGGGACCCTGAGTTTGCGGCCTCAAGTGGAATGGACACCGCTATGTCCTGACTCGAAATAAGGCCGAATATCCCTGCAGTGACTTGAATGCAGGCTCGTCTTGCATCTCCCAAGACGAAAGGATGTCTGAATCCCCTGTGGAGACCACATAGAAAGACCTAGTTCCCGACCTCATGGCGACAGGAGGCCTCACATCCTTTGAAAACTCCAGAGGTACGCGGAGATCAGTGCCTCCAAAGGAGACGATGCCTGACTCCTCGTGAAACTTGACAGGAGACCCAGAATTCCTGTGGCACGTGGAAAGGGACCCTTGGTCTCCCGCCTCGGCTGGAGAGGCGTCCCAATTGCCCTGCCAAGCCTCGAGGAGAATCCCGAGTTGTCCCTCGCAACTAGGCAGGAGTCCTGACGTCGCTGAACAAACACGTGGGTGGAAGGGCCATCCCCGGCGTAACTCGACAATATACCCCAGGTTCCCGCCGCAACTCGAGAAAAACCATGAGACTTCCCCCTCGCCGTGAGATGAGGCCCGATTCCCCTGCACTGCGTGCAGAGCAACTCCGTGTTGCACATCACACATGAAAGGAGCCTTGATTTCCTTGATGGCACTCCAGAGAAAGCCCAAGAACACTGTTTCAAGGCTAGAGGGATCCTGAGGTCACTGTAGCCACACGAAAGAGCTCCGTGGACCAAAAATCAACTCGAGATGAGAGGTTAGTCCCTGGCTTCGACTCCAGAGGAATACCACCTTACCACAAGCACCTCAAGAGGAGGCTTCTCTCAGCTCTAGGTATGTGAGAGGGACCCTGAGTTTGCGGCCTCAAGTGGAATGTACACCGCGATGCCCTGCCTCGAAATAAGGCCGGATATCCCTGCAGTGACTTGAATGCAGGCTCGTCTTGCATCTCCCAAGACGAAAGGATGTCTGAATCCCCTGTGGAGACCACAGAGAAAGACCTAGTTCCCCACCTCATCGCGACCGGAGGCCTCACATCCTTTGAAAACTCCAGAGGTACGCGGAGATCCTTGCCTCCAAAGGAGACGATGCCTGACTCCCCGTCAAACTTGATAGGAGTCCCAGGTTTCCTGTGGCACGTGGAAAGGGACCCTGGGTCTCCCGCCTCAGCTTTAGAGGCGTCCCAATTGCCCTGCCAAGCCTCGAGGAGAATCCCGAGTTGTCCCTCGCAACTAGGCAGGAGTCCTGCCTTCGCTGAACAAACACGTGTCTGGAGGGTCAATCCCCGTCGTAACTCGAGAATATACCCCAGGTTCCCGCCACAACTCGAGAAAAACCATAAGACTTCACCCTCGCCGCCAGATGAGGCCCGATTCCCCTGCACTGCGTGCAGAGCAATTCCGTGTTACACATCACACATGAAAGGAGCCCTGATTTCCTTGATGGCACTCCAGAGAAACCCCAAGAACACTGTTTCAAGGCTAGAGGAATCCTGAGCTCACTGTAGCAACACGAAAAAGCTACGTGGACCAAAAATCAACTCGAGATGAGAGGTTAATCCCTGGCTTCGACTCCAGAGGAATACCACCTTACCACAAGCACCTCAAGAGGAGGCTTCTCTCAGCTCTAGCTATGTGAGAGGGACCCTGAGTTTGCGGCCTCAAGTGGAATGGTCACCACGATGCCCTGACTCGAAATAAGGCCGGATATCCCTGCAGTGACTTGAATGCAGGCTCGTCTTGCATCTCCCAAGACGAAAGGATGTCTGAATCCCCTGTGGAGACCACAGAGAAAGACCTAGTTCCCGACCTCATGGCGACCGGAGGCCTCACATCCTTTGAAAACTCCAGAGGGACGCGGAGATCAGTGCCTCCAAAGGAGACGATGCCTGACTCCTCATGAAACTTGACAGGAGTCCCAGGATTCCTGTGCACGTGGAAAGGGACCCTTGGTCTCCCGCCTCAGCTGGAGAGGCGTCCCAATTGCCCTGCCAAGCCTCGAGGAGAATCCCGAGTTGTCCCTCGCAACTAGGCAGGAGTCCTGCCGTCGCTGATCAAACACGTGTGTGGAAGGGCCATCCCCGTCGTAACTCGAGAATATACCCCAGGTTCCCGCCGCAACTCGAGAAAAACCATGAGACTTCCCCCTCGCCGCGAGATGAGGCCCGATTCCCCTGCACTGCGTGCAGAGCAATTCCGTGTTGCACATCACACATGAAAGGAGCCTTGATTTCCTTGATGGCACTACAGAGAAACCCCAAGAACACTGTTTCAAGGCTAGAGGGATCCTGAGGTCACTGTAGCAACACGAAAGAGCTCCGTGGACCAAAAATCAACTCGAGATGAGAGGTTAGTCCCTGGCTTCGACTCCAGAGGAATACCACCTTACCACAAGCACCTCAAGAGGAGGCTTCTCTCAGCTCTAGGTATGTGAGAGGGACCCTGAGTTTGCGGCCTCAAGTGGAATGGACACCGCGATGCCCTGACTCGAAATAAGGCTGGATATCCCTGCAGTGACTTGAATGCAGGCTCGTCTTGCAACTCCCAAGACGAAAGGATGTCTGAATCCCCTGTGGAGACCACAGAGAAATACCTAGTTCCCCACCTCATCGCGACCGGAGGCCTCACATCCTTTGTAAACTCCAGAGGTACGCGGAGATCCTTGCCTCCAAAGGAGACGATGCCTGACTCCTAGTCAAACTTGATAGGAGTCCCAGGTTTCCTGTGGCACGTGGAAAGGGACCCTTGGTCTCCCGCCTCAGCTTTAGAGGCGTCCCAATTGCCCTGCCAAGCCTCGAGGAGAATCCCGAGTTGTCCCTCGCAACTAGGCAGGAGTCCTGCCTTCGCTGAACAAACACGTGTGTGGAAGGTCAATCCCCGTCGTAACTCGAGAATATATCCCAGGTTCCCGCCACAACTCGAGAAAAACCATAAGACTTCCCCCTCGCCGCGAGATGAGGCCCGATTCCCCTGCACTGCGTGCAGAGCAATTCCGTGTTACACATCACACATGAAAGGAGCCCTGATTTCCTTGATGGCACTCCAGAGAAACCCCAAGAACACTGTTTCAAGGCTAGAGGAATCCTGAGCTCACTGTAGCAACACGAAAGAGCTACGTGGACCAAAAATCAACTCGAGATGAGAGGTTAGTCCCTGGCTTCGACTCCAGAGGAATACCACCTTACCACAAGCACCTCAAGAGGAGGCTTCTCTCAGCTCTAGCTATGTGAGAGGGACCCTGAGTTTGCGGCCTCAAGTGGAATGGACACCACTATGCCCTGACTCGAAATAAGGCTGGATATCCCTGCAGTGACTTGAATGCAGGCTCGTCTTGCGTCTCCCTAGACGAAAGGATGTCTGAATCACCTGTGGAGACCACAGAGAAAGACCTAGTTCCCGACCTCATGGCGACCGGAGGCCTCACATCCTTTGAAAACTCCAGAGGTACGCGGAGATCAGTGCCTCCAAAGGAGACGATGCCTGACTCCTCGTGAAACTTGACAGGAGACCCAGAATTCCTGTGGCACGTGGAAAGGGACCCTTGGTCTCCCGCCTCAGCTGGAGAGGCGTCCCAATTGCCCTGCCAAGCGTCGAGGAGAATCCCGAGTTGTCCCTCGCAACTAGGCAGGAGTCCTGACGTCGCTGAACAAACACGTGGGTGGAAGGGCCATCCCCGTCGTAACTCGAGAATATACCCCAGGTTCCCGCCGCAACTCGAGAAAAACTATGAGACTTCCCCCTCGCCGTGAGATGAGGCCCGATTCCCCTGCACTGCATGCAGAGCAATGCCGTGTTGCACATCAAACATGAAAGGAGCCTTCATTTTCTTGATGGCACTCCAGAGAAACCCCAAGAACACTGTTTCAAGGCTAGAGGGATCCTGAGGTCACTGTGGCAACACGAAAGAGCTCCGTGGACCAAAAATCAACTCGAGATGAGAGGTTAGTCCCTGGCTTCGACTCCAGAGGAATACCACCTTACCACAAGCACCTCAAGAGGAGGCTTCTCTCAGCTCTAGGTATGTGAGAGGGACCCTGAGTTTGCGGCCTCAAGTGGAATGGACACCGGGATGCCCTGACTCGTAATAAGGCTGGATATCCCTGCAGTGACTTGAATGCAGGTTCGTCTTGCAACTCCCAAGACGAAAGGATGTCTGAATCCCCTGTGGAGACCACAGAGAAATACCTAGTTCCCCACCTCATCGCGACCGGAGGCCTCACATCCTTTGAAAACTCCAGAGGTACGCGGAAATCCTTGCCTCCAAAGGAGACGATGCCTGACTCCTCGTCAAACTTGATAGGAGTCCCAGGTTTCCTGTGGCACGTGGAAAGGGACCCTTGGTCTCCCGCCTCAGCTGGAGAGGCGTCCCAATTGCCCTGCCAAGCCTCGAGGAGAATCCCGAGTTGTCCCTCGCAACTAGGCAGGAGTCCTGACATCGCTGAAGAAACACGTGGGTGGAAGGTCCATTCCCGTCGTAACTCGAGAATATACCCCAGGTTCCCGCCGCAACTCGAGAAAAACCATGAGACTTCCCCCTCACCGCGAGATGAGGCCCGATTCCCCTGCACTGCGTGCAGAGCAATTCCGTGTTGCACATCACACATGAAAGGAGCCTTGATTTCCTTGATGGCACTCCAGAGAAACCCCAAGAACACTGTTTCAAGGCTATAGGGATCCTGAGGTCACTGTAGCAACAAGAAAGAGCTCCGTGGACCAAAAATCAACTCGAGATGAGAGGTTAGTCCCTGGCTTCGACTCCAGAGGAATACCACCTTACCACAAGCACCTCAAGAGGAGGCTTCTCTCAGCTCTAGGTATGTGAGAGGGACCCTGAGTTTGCGGCCTCAAGTGGAATGGACACCGCCATGCCCTGACTCGAAATAAGGCCGGATATCCCTGCAGTGACTTGAATGCAAGCTCGTCTTGCATCTCCCAAGACGAAAGGATGTCTGAATCACCTGTGGAGACCACAGAGAAAGACCTAGTTCCCCACCTCATCGCGACCGGAGGCCTCACATCCTTTGAAAACTCCAGAGGTACGCGGAGATCAGTGCCTCCAAAGGAGACGATGCCTGACTCCTCATGAAACTTGATAGGAGTCCCAGGATTCCTGTGGCACGTGGAAAGGGACCCTTGGTCTCCCGCCTCAGCTGGAGAGGCGTCCCAATTGCCCTGCCAAGCCTCGAGGAGAATCCCGAGTTGTCCCTCGCAACTAGGCAGGAGTCCTGCCCTCGCTGATCGAACACGTGTGTGGAAGGGCCATCCCCGTCGTAACTCGAGAATATACCCCAGGTTCCCGCCGCAACTCGAGAAAAACCATGAGACTTCCCCCTCGCCGCGAGATGAGGCCCGATTCCCCTGCACTGCGTGCAGAGCAATTCCGTGTTGCACATCACACATGAAAGGAGCCTTGATTTCCTTGATGGCACTCCAGAGAAAACCCAAGAACACTGTTTCAAGGCTAGAGGGATCCTGAGGTCACTGTAGCAACACGAAAGAGCTCCGTGGACCAAAAATCAACTCGAGATGAGAGGTTAGTCCCTGGCTTCGACTCCAGAGGAATACCACCTTACCACAAGCACCTCAATAGGAGGCTTCTCTCAGCTCTAGGTATGTGAGAGGGACCCTGAGTTTGCGGCCTCAAGTGGAATGGACACCGCGATGCCCTGACTCGAAATAAGGCCGGATATCCCTGCAGTGACTTGAATGCAGGCTCGTCTTGCATCTCCCAAGACGAAAGGATGTCTGAATCCCCTGTGGAGACCACAGAGAAAGACCTAGTTCCCAACCTCATCGCGACCGGAGGCCTCACATCCTTTGAAAACACCGGAGGTAGGCGGAGATCAGTGCCTCCAAAGGAGACGATGCCTGACTCCTCGTGAAACTTGATAGGAGTCCCAGGATTCCTGTGGCACGTGGAAAGGGACGCTTAGTCTCCCGCCTCAGCTGGAGAGGCGTCCCAATTGCCCTGCCAAGCCTCGAGGAGAATCCCGAGTTGTCCCTCACAACTAGGCAGGAGTCCTGACGTCGCTGAACAAACACGTGGGTGGAAGGGCCATCCTCGTGGTAACTCGAGAATATATCCCAGGTTCCCGCCGCAACTCGAGAAAAACTATGAGACTTCCCCCTCGCCGTGAGATGAGGCCCGATTCCCCTGCACTGCATGCAGAGCAATGCCGTGTTGCACATCAAACATGAAAGGAGCCTTCATTTTCTTGATGGCACTCCAGAGAAACCCCAAGAACACTGTTTCAAGGCTAGAGGGATCCTGAGGTCACTGTAGCAACACGAAAGAGCTCCGTGGACCAAAAATCAACTCGAGATGAGAGGTTAGTCCCTGGCTTCGACTCCAGAGGAATACCACCTTACCACAAGCACCTCAAGAGGAGGCTTCTCTCAGCTCAAGGTATGTGAGAGGGACCCTGAGTTTGCGGCCTCAAGTGGAATGGACACCGCGATGCCCTGACTCGTAATAAGGCCGGATATCCCTGCAGTGACTTGAATGCAGGCTCGTCCTGCATCTCCCAAGACGAAAGGATGTCTGAATCCCCTGTGGAGACCACAGAGAAAGACCTAGTTCCCCACATCATGGCGACCGGAGGCCTCACATCCTTTATAAACTGCAGATGTACGCGGAGATCCTTGCCTCCAAAGGAAACGATGCCTGACTCCTCGTGAAACTTGATAGGAGTCCCAGGTTTCCTGTGGCACGTGGAAAGGGACCCTTGGTCTCCCCCCTCAGCTGGAGAGGCGTCCCAATTGCCCTGCCAAGCCTCGAGGAGAATCCCGAGTTGTCCCTCGCAACTAGGCAGGAGTCCTGACGTCGCTGAACAAACACGTGGGTGGAAGGGCCATCCCCGTCGTAACTCGAGAATATACCCCAGGTTCCCGCCACAACTCGAGAAAAACCATGAGACTTCCCCCTCGCCGCGAGATGAGGCCCGATTCCCCTGCACTGCGTGCAGAACAATTCCGTGTTGCACATCACACATGAAAGGAGCCTTGATTTCCTTGATGGCACTCCAGAGAAACCCCAAGAACACTGTTTCAAGGCTAGAGGGATCCTGAGGTCACTGTAGCAACACGAAAGAGCTCCGTGGACCAAAAATCAACTCGAGATGAGAGGTTAGTCCCTGGCTTTGACTCCAGAGGAATACCACCTTACCACAAGCACCTCAAGAGGAGGCTTCTCTCAGCTCTAGCTATGTGAGAGGGACCCTGATTTTGCGGCCTCAAGTGGAATGGACACCGCGATGCCCTGACTCGAAATAAGGCCGGATATCCCTGCAGTGACTTGAATGCAGGCTCGTCTTGCATCTCCCAAGACGAAAGGATGTCTGAATCCCCTGTGGAGACCACAGAGAAAGACCTAGTTCCCCACCTCATCGCGACCGGACGCCTCACATCCTTTGAAAACTCCAGAGGTACGCGGAGATCAGTGCCTCCAAAGGAGACGATGCCTGACTCCTCATGAAACTTGATAGGAGTCCCAGGATTCCTGTGGCACTTGGAAAGGGACCCTTGGTCTCCCGCCTCAGCTGGAGAGGCGTCCCAATTGCCCTGCCAAGCCTCGAGGAGAATCCCGAGTTGTCCCTCGCAACTAGGCAGGAGTCCTGACGTCGCTGAACAAACAAGTGGGTGGAAGGGCCATCCCCGTCGTAACTCGAGAATATACCCCAGGTTCCCGCCGCAACTCGAGAAAAACCATGAGACGTCCCCCTCGCCGCGAGATGAGGCCCGATTCCCCTGCACTGCGTGCAGAGCAATTCCGTGTTGCACATCACACATGAAAGGAGCCTTGATTTCCTTGATGGCACTCCAGAGAAACCCCAAGAACATTGTTTCAAGGCTAGAGGGACCCTGAGGTCACTGTAGTAACACGAAAGAGCTCCGTGGACCAAAAATCAACTCGAGATGAGAGGTTAGTCCCTGGCTTCGACTCCAGAGGAATACCACCTTACCACAAGCACCTCAAGAGGAGGCTTCTCTCAGCTCTAGGTATGTGAGAGGGACCCTGAGTTTGCGGCCTCAAGTGGAATGGACACCGGGATGCCCTGACTCGTAATAAGGCCGGATATCCCTGCAGTGACTTGAATGCAGGCTCGTCTTGCATCTCCCAAGACGAAAGGATGTCTGAATCCCCTGTGGAGACCACAGAGAAAGACCTAGTTCCCCACCTCATCGCGACCGGAGGCCTCACATCCTTTGAAAACTCCAGAGGTACGCGGAGATCAGTGCCTCCAAAGGAGACGATGCCTGACTCCTCGTGAAACTTGATTGGGGTCCCAGGATTCTCGTGGCACGTGGAAAGGGACCCTTGGTTTCCCGGCTCAGCTGGAGAAGCGTCCCAATTGCCCTGCCAAGCCTCGAGGAGAATCCCGAGTTGTCCCTCGCTACTAGGCAGGAGTCCTGACGTCGCTGATCAAACACGTCGGGGGAAGGGCCATCCCCGTCGTAACTCGAGAATATACCCCAGGTTTCCGCCGCAACTGGAGAAAAACCATGAGACTTCCGCCTCGCCGCGAGATGAGGCCTGATTCCCCTACAGTGCGAGCAGAGCAATTCCGTGTTGCACATCACACATGAAAGGAGCCTTGATTTCCTTGATGGCACTCCAGAGAAACACCAAGAACACTGTTTCAAGGCTAGCGGGATCCTGAGGTCACTGTAGCAACAAGAAAGAGCTCCGTGGACCAAAAATCAACTCGAGATGAGAGGTTAGTCCCTGGCTTCGACTCCAGAGGAATACCACCTTACCACAAGCACCTCAAGAGGAGGCTTCTCTCAGCTCTAGGTATGTGAGAGGGACCCTGAGTTTGCGGCCTCAAGTGGAATGGACACCGCGATGCCCTGACTCGAAATAAGGCCGGATATCCCTGCAGTGACTTGAATGCAGGCTCGTCTTGCATCTCCCAAGACGAAAGGATGTCTGAATCCCCTGTGGAGACCACAGAGAAAGACCTAGTTCCCCACCTCATCGCGACCGGAGGCCTCACATCCTTTGAAAACTCCAGAGGTACGCGGAGATCAGTGCCTCCAAAGGAGACGGTGCCTGACTCCTCATGAAACTTGATAGGAGTCCCAGGATTCCTGTGGCACTTGGAAAGGGACCCTTGGTCTCCCGCCTCAGCTGGAGAGGCGTCCCAATTGCCCTGCCAAGCCTCGAGGAGAATAACGAGTTGTCCCTCGCAACTAGGCAGGAGTCCTGACGTCGCTGAACAAACACGTGGGTGGAAATGCCATCCCTGTCGTAACTCGAGAATATACCCCAGGTTCCCGCCGCAACTCGAGAAAAACCATGAGACGTCCCCCTCGCCGCGAGATGAGGCCCGATTCCCCTGCACTGCGTGCAGAGCAATTCCGTGTTGCACATCACCCATGAAAGGAGCCTTGATTTCCTTGATGGCACTCCAGAGAAACCCCAAGAACATTGTTTCAAGGCTAGAGGGACCCTGAGGTCACTGTAGTAACACGAAAGAGCTCCGTGGACCAAAAATCAACTCGAGATGAGAGGTTAGTCCCTGGCTTCGACTCCAGAGGAATACCACCTTACCACAAGCAGCTCAAGAGGAGGCTTCTCTCAGCTCTAGGTATGTGAGAGGGACCCTGATATTGCGGCCTCAAGTGGAATGGACACTGCGATGCCCTGACTCGAAATAAGGCCGGATATCCCTGCAGTGACTTGAATGCAGGCTCGTCTTGCATCTCCCAAGACGAAAGGATGTCTGAATCCACTGTGGAGACCACAGAGAAAAACCTAGTTCCCAACCTCTTCGCGACCGGAGGCCTCACATCCTTTGACAACTCCAGAGGTACACGGAGATCAGTGCCTCCAAAGGAGACGATGCCTGACTCCTCGTGAAACTTGATAGGAGTCACAGGATTCCTGTGGCACGTGGAAAGGGACCCTTGGTCTCCAGCCTCAGCTTTAGAGGCGTCCCAATTGCCCTGCCAAGCCTCGAGGAGAATCCCGAGTTGTCCCTCGCAACTAGGCAGGAGTCCTGACTTTGCTGAACAAACACGTGGGTGGAAGGGCCATCCCCGTCGTAACTCGAGAATATACCCCAGGTTCCCGCCGCAACTCGAGAGAAACCATGAGACTTCCCCCTCGCCGCGAGATTAGGCGCGATTCCCCTGCACTGCGTGCAGAGCAATTCCCTGTTGCACATCACACATGAAAGGAGCGTTGATTTCCTTGATGGCACTCCAGAGAAACCCCAAGAACACTGTTTCAAGGCTAGAGGGATCCTGAGGTCACTGTAGCAACACGAAAGAGCTCCGTGGTCCAAAAATCAACTCGAGATGAGAGGTTAGTCCCTGGCTTCGACTCCAGAGGAATACCACCTTACCACAAGCACCTCAAGAGGAGGCTTCTCTCAGCTCTAGGTATATGAGAGGGACCCTGAGTTTGCGGCCTCAAGTGGAATGGACACCGCGATGCCCTGACTCGAAATAAGGCCGGATATCCCTGCAGTGACTTCAATGCAGGCTCGTCTTGCATCTCCCAAGACGAAAGGATGTCTGAATCCCCTGTGGAGACCACAGAGAAAGACCTAGTTCCCCACCTCATCGCGACCGGAGGCCTCACATCCTTTATAAACTCCAGATGTACGCGGAGATCCTTGCCTCCAAAGGAAACGATGCCTGACTCCTTGTCAAACTTGATAGGAGTCCCAGGTTTCCTGTGGCACGTGGAAAGGGACCCTTGGTCTCCCCCCTCAGCTGGA
The DNA here is from genome assembly GCF_910594005.1 of Cervus elaphus. NCBI lineage: Eukaryota > Metazoa > Chordata > Mammalia > Artiodactyla > Cervidae > Cervus > Cervus elaphus. The sequence continues at coordinate 2,440,335 of NC_057838.1, forward strand.
GAGGCGTCCCAATTGCCCTGCCAAGCCTCGAGGAGAATCCCGAGTTGTCCCTCGCAACTAGGCAGGAGTCCTGACGTCGCTGAACAAACACGTGGGTGGAAGGGCCATCCCCGTCGTAACTCGAGAATATACCCCAGGTTCCCGCCACAACTTGAGAAAAACCATGAGACTTCCCCCTCGCCGCGAGATGAGGCCCGATTCCCCTGCACTGCGTGCAGAACAATTCCGTGTTGCACATCACACATGAAAGGAGCCTTGATTTCCTTAATGGCACTCCAGAGAAACCCCAAGAACACTGTTTCAAGGCTAGAGGGATCCTGAGGTCACTGTAGCAACACGAAAGAGCTCCGTGGACCAAAAATCAACTCGAGATGAGAGGTTAGTCCCTGGCTTCGACTCCAGAGGAATACCACCTTAAAACAAGCACCTCAAGAGGAGGCTTCTCTCAGCTTTAGGTATGTGAGAGGGACCCTGAGTTTGCGGCCTCAAGTGGAATGGACACCGAGATGCCCTGACTCGAAATAAGGCCGGATATCCCTGCAGTGACTTGAATGCAGGCTCGTCTTGCATCTCCCAAGACCAAAGGATGTCTGAATCCCCTGTGGAGACCACAGAGAAAGACCTAGTTCCCCACCTCATGGCGACCGGAGGCCTCACATCCTTTATAAACTCCAGATGTACGCGGAGATCCTTGCCTCCAAAGGAAACGATGCCTGACTCCTCGTCAAACTTGATAGGAGTCCCAGGTTTCCTGTGGCACGTGGAAAGGGACCCTTGGTCTCCCCCCTCAGCTGGAGAGGCGTCCCAATTGCCCTGCCAAGCCTCGAGGAGAATCCCGAGTTGTCCCTCGCAACTAGGCAGGAGTCCTGACGTCGCTGAACAAACACGTGGGTGGAAGGGCCATCCCCGTCGTAACTCGAGAATATACCCCAGGTTCCCGCCACAACTCGAGAAAAACCATGAGACTTCCCCCTCGCCGCGAGATGAGGCCCGATTCCCCTGCACTGCGTGCAGAACAATTCCGTGTTGCACATCACACATGAAAGGAGCCTTGATTTCCTTGATGGCACTCCAGAGAAACCCCAAGAACACTGTTTCAAGGCTAGAGGGATCCTGAGGTCACTGTAGCAACACGAAAGAGCTCCGTGGACCAAAAATCAACTCGAGATGAGAGGTTAGTCCCTGGCTTCGACTCCAGAGGAATACCACCTTACCAAAAGCAGCTCAAGAGGAGGCTTCTCTCAGCTCTAGGTATGTGAGAGGGACCCTGAGTTTGCGGCCTCAAGTGGAATGGACACCGCGATGCCCTGACTCGAAATAAGGCCGGATATCCTTGCAGTGACTTGAATGCAGGCTCGTCTTACATCTCCCAAGATGAAAGGATGTCTGAATCCCCTGTGGAGACCACAGAGAAAAACCTAGTTCCCCACCTCATGGCGACCAGAGGCCTCAAATCCTTTGAAAACTCCAGAGGGACGCGGAGATCAGTGCCTCCAAAGGAGACGATGCCTGACTCCTCATGAAACTTGATAGGAGTCCCAGGATTCCTGTGGCACGTGGAAGGGACCCTTGGTCTCCCGCCTCAGCTGGAGAGGCGTCCCAATTGCCCTGCCAAGCCTCGAGGAGAATCCCGAGTTGTTCCTCGCAACTAGGCAGGAGTCCTGACGTCGCTGAACAAACACGTGTGTGGAAAGGCCATCCCCGTCGTAACTCGACAATATACCCCAGGTTCCCGCCGCAACTCGAGAAAAACCATGAGACTTCCCCCTCGCCGCGAGATGAGGCCCGATTCCCCTGCACTGCGTGCAGAGCAATTCCGTGTTGCACATCACACATGAAAGGAGCCTTGATTTCCTTGATGGCACTCCAGAGAAACCCCAAGAACATTGTTTCAAGGCTAGAGGGACCCTGAGGTCACTGTAGTAACACGAAAGAGCTCCGTGGACCAAAAATCAACTCGAGATGAGAGGTTAGTCCCTGGCTTCGACTCCAGAGGAATACCACCTTACCACAAGCACCTCAAGAGGAGGCTTCTCTCAGCTCTAGGTATGTGAGAGGGACCCTGAGTTTGCGGCCTCAAGTGGAATGGACACCGGGATGCCCTGACTCGTAATAAGGCCGGATATCCCTGCAGTGACTTGAATGCAGGCTCGTCTTGCATCTCCCAAGACGAAAGGATGTCTGAATCCCCTGTGGAGACCACAGAGAAAGACCTAGTTCCCCACCTCATCGCGACCGGAGGCCTCACATCCTTTGAAAACTCCAGAGGAACGCGGAGATCAGTGCCTCCAAAGGAGACGATGCCTGACTCCTCGTGAAACTTGATAGGAGTCCCAAGAATCCTGTGGCACGTGGAAAGGGACACTTGGTCTCCCGGCTCAGCTGGAGAGGCGTCCCAATTGCCCTGCCAAGCCTCGAGGAGAATCCCGAGTTGTCCCTCGTAACTAGGCAGGAGTCCTGACGTCGCTGAACAAACACGTGGGTGGAAGGGCCATCCCCGTCGTAACTCGAGAATATACCCCAGGTTCCCGCCACAACTCGAGAGAAACCATGATACTTGCCCCTCGCCGCGAGATGAGGCGCGATTCCCCTGCACTGCGTGCAGAGCAATTCCGTGTTGCACATCACACATGAAAGGAGCCTTGATTTCCTTGATGGCACTCCAGAGAAACCCCAAGAGCACTGTTTCAAGGCTAGAGGGATCCTGAGGTCACTGTAGCAACAAGAAAGAGCTCCGTGGACCAAAAATCAACTCGAGATGAGAGGTTAGTCCCTGGCTTCGACTCCAGAGGAATACCACCTTACCACAAGCACCTCAAGAGGAGGCTTCTCTCAGCTCTAGGTATGTGAGAGGGACCCTGATTTTGCGGCCTCAAGTGGAATGGACACTGCGATGCCCTGACGCGAAATAAGGCCGGATATCCCTGCAGTGACTTGAATGCAGGCTCGTCTTTCATCTCCCAAGACGAAAGGATGTCTGAATCCCCTGTGGAGACCACAGAGAAAAACCTAGTTCCCAACCTCATCGCGACCGGAGGCCTCACATCCTTTGACAACTCCAGAGGTACACGGAGATCAGTGCCTCCAAAGGAGACGATGCCTGACTCCTCGTCAAACTTGATAGGAGTCCCAGGATTCCTGTGGCACGTGGAAAGGGACCCTTGGTCTCCCGCCTCAGCTTTAGAGGTGTCCCAATTGCCCTGCCAAGCCTCGAGGAGAATCCCGAGTTGTCCCTCGCAACTAGGCAGGAGTCCTGACGTTGCTGAACAAACACGTGGGTGGAAGGGCCATCCCCGTCGTAACTCGAGAATATACCCCAGGTTCCCGCCACAACTCGAGAAAAACCATAAACTTCCCCCTCGCCGCCAGATGAGGCCCGATTCCCCTGCACTGCGTGCAGAACAATTCCGTGTTACACATCACACATGAAAGGAGCCCTGATTTCCTTGATGGCACTCCAGAGAAACCGCAAGAACACTGTTTCAAGGCTAGAGGAATCCTGAGCTTACTGTAGCAACACGAAAGAGCTCCGTGGACCAAAAATCAACTCGAGATGAGAGGTTAATCCCTGGCTTCGACTCCAGAGGAATACCACCTTACCACAAGCACCTCAAGAGGAGGCTTCTCTCAGCTCTAGCTATGTGAGAGGGACCCTGAGTTTGCGGCCTCACGTGGAATGGACACCACTATGCCCTGACTCGAAATAAGGCCGGATATCCCTGCAGTGACTTGAATGCAGGCTCGTCTTGCATCTCCCAAGACGAAAGGATGTCTGAATCCCCTGTGGAGACCACAGAGAAAGACCTAGTTCCTGACCTCATGGCGACCGGAGGCCTCACATCCTTTGAAAACTCCAGAGGGACGCGGAGATCAGTGCCTCCAAAGGAGACGATGCCTGACTCCTCGTGAAACTTGACAGGAGACCCAGAATTCCTGTGGCACGTGGAAAGGGACCCTTGGTCTCCCGCCTCAGCTGGAGAGGCGTCCCAATTGCCCTGCCAAGCCTCGAGGAGAATCCCGAGTTGTCCCTCGCAACTAGGCAGGAGTCCTGACGTCGCTGAACAAACACGTGGGTGGAAGGGCCATCCCCGTGGTAACTCGAGAATATATCCCAGGTTCCCGCCGCAACTCGAGAAAATCTATGAGACTTCCCCCTCGCCGTGAGTTGAGGCCCGATTCCCCTGCACTGCATTCAGAGCAATGCCGTGTTGCACATCAAACATGAAAGGAGCCTTCATTTTCTTGATGGCACTCCAGAGAAACCCCAAGAACACTGTTTCAAGGCTAGAGGGATCCTGAGGTCACTGTAGCAACACGAAAGAGCTCCGTGGACCAAAAATCAACTCGAGATGAGAGGTTAGTCCCTGGCTTCGACTCCAGAGGAATACCACCTTACCACAAGCACCTCAAGAGGAGGCTTCTCTCAGCTCTAGGTATGTGAGAGGGACCCTGAGTTTGTGGCCTCAAGTGGAATGGACACCGCGATGCCCTGACTCGAAATAAGGCTGGATATCCCTGCAGTGACTTGAATGCAGGCTCGTCTTGCAACTCCCAAGACGAAAGGATGTCTGAATCCCCTGTGGAGACCACAGAGAAAGACCTAGTTCCCCACCTCATCGCGACCGGAGGCCTCACATCCTTTGAAAACTCCAGAGGTACGCGGAGATCCTTGCCTCCAAAGGAGACGATGCCTGACTCCTCGTCAAACTTGATAGGAGTCCCAGGTTTCCTGTGGCACGTGGAAAGGGACCCTTGGTCTCCCGCCTCAGCTGGAGAGGCGTCCCAATTGCCCTGCCAAGCCTCGAGGAGAATCCCGAGTTGTCCCTCGCAACTAGGCAGGAGTCCTGACGTCGCTGAAGAAACACGTGGGTGGAAGGGCCATCCCCGTCGTAACTCGAGAATATACCCCAGGTTCCCGCCACAACTCGAGAAAAACCATGAGACTTCCCCCTCGCCACGAGATGAGGCCCGATTCCCCTGCACTGCGTGCAGAACAATTCCGTGTTACACATCACACATGAAAGGAGCCCTGATTTCCTTGATGGCACTCCAGAGAAACCGCAAGAACACTGTTTCAAGGCTAGAGGAATCCTGAGCTCACTGTAGCAACACGAAAGAGCTACGGGGACCAAAAATCAACTCGAGATGAGAGGTTAATCCCTGGCTTCGACTCCAGAGGAATACCACCTTACCACAAGCACCTCAAGAGGAGGCTTCTCTCAGCTCTAGGTATGTGAGAGGGACCCTGAGTTTGCGGCCTCAAGTGGAATGGACACCGCGATGCCCTGACTCGAAATAAGGCCGGATATCCCTGCAGTGACTTGAATGCAGGCTCGTCTTGCATCTCCCAAGACGAAAGGATGTCTGAATCCCCTGTGGAGACCACAGAGAAAGACCTAGTTCCCCACCTCATCGCAACCGGAGGCCTCACATCCTTTGTAAACTCCAGAGATACGCGGAGATCCTTGCCTCCAAAGGAGACGATGCCTGACTCCTCGTCAAACTTGATAGGAGTCCCAGGTTTCCTGTGGCACGTGGAAAGGGACCCTTGGTCTCCCGCCTCAGCTTTAGAGGCGTCCCAATTGCCCTGCCAAGCCTCGAGGAGAATCCCGAGTTGTCCCTCGCAACTAGGCAGGAGTCCTGCCTTCGCTGAACAAACACGTGTGTGGAAGGTCAATCCCCGTCGTAACTCGAGAATATACCCCAGGTTCCCGCCACAACTCGAGAAAAACCATAAGACTTCCCCCTCGCCGCCAGATGAGGCCCGATTCCCCTGCCCTGCGTGCAGAGCAATTCCGTGTTACACATCACACATGAAAGGAGCCCTGATTTCCTTGATGGCACTCCAGAGAAACCCCAAGAACACTGTTTCAAGGCTAGAGGAATCCTGAGCTCACTGTAGCAACACGAAAGAGCTACGTGGACCAAAAATCAACTCGAGATGAGAGGTTAATCCCTGGCTTCGACTCCAGAGGAATACCACCTTACCACAAGCACCTCAAGAGGAGGCTTCTCTCAGCTCTAGCTATGTGAGAGGGACCCTGAGTTTGCGGCCTCAAGTGGAATGGACACCGCTATGTCCTGACTCGAAATAAGGCCGGATATCCCTGCAGTGACTTGAATGCAGGCTCGTCTTGCATCTCCCAAGACGAAAGGATGTCTGAATCCCCTGTGGAGACCACATAGAAAGACCTAGTTCCCGACCTCATGGCGACAGGAGGCCTCACATCCTTTGAAAACTCCAGAGGTACGCGGAGATCAGTGCCTCCAAAGGAGACGATGCCTGACTCCTCGTGAAACTTGACAGGAGACCCAGAATTCCTGTGGCACGTGGAAAGGGACCCTTGGTCTCCCGCCTCGGCTGGAGAGGCGTCCCAATTGCCCTGCCAAGCCTCGAGGAGAATCCCGAGTTGTCCCTCGCAACTAGGCAGGAGTCCTGACGTCGCTGAACAAACAAGTGGGTGGAAGGGCCATCCCCGTCGTAACTCGACAATATACCCCAGGTTCCCGCCGCAACTCGAGAAAAACCATGAGACTTCCCCCTCGCCGTGAGATGAGGCCCGATTCCCCTGCACTGCGTGCAGAGCAATTCCGTGTTGCACATCACACATGAAAGGAGCCTTGATTTCCTTGATGGCACTCCAGAGAAACCCCAAGAACACTGTTTCAAGGCTAGAGGGATCCTGAGGTCACTGTAGCCACACGAAAGAGCTCCGTGGACCAAAAATCAACTCAAGATGAGAGGTTAGTCCCTGGCTTCGACTCCAGAGGAATACCACCTTACCACAAGCACCTCAAGAGGAGGCTTCTCTCAGCTCTAGCTATGTGAGAGGGACCCTGAGTTTGCGGCCTCAAGTGGAATGTACACCGCGATGCCCTGCCTCGAAATAAGGCCGGATATTCCTGCAGTGACTTGAATGCAGGCTCGTCTTGCATCTCCCAAGACGAAAGGATGTCTGAATCCCCTGTGGAGACCACAGAGAAAGACCTAGTTCCCCACCTCATCGCGACCGGAGGCCTCACATCCTTTGAAAACTCCAGAGGTACGCGGAGATCCTTGCCTCCAAAGGAGACGATGCCTGACTCCCCGTCAAACTTGATAGGAGTCCCAGGTTTCCTGTGGCACGTGGAAAGGGACCCTGAGTCTCCCGCCTCAGCTTTAGAGGCGTCCCAATTGCCCTGCCAAGCCTCGAGGAGAATCCCGAGTTGTCCCTCGCAACTAGGCAGGAGTCCTGCCTTCGCTGAACAAACACGTGTGTGGAGGGTCAATCCCCGTCGTAACTCGAGAATATACCCCAGGTTCCCGCCACAACTCGAGAAAAACCATAAGACTTCCCCCTCGCCGCCAGATGAGGCCCGATTCCCCTGCACTGCGTGCAGAGCAATTCCGTGTTACACATCACACATGAAAGGAGCCCTGATTTCCTTGATGGCACTCCAGAGAAACCCCAAGAACACTGTTTCAAGGCTAGAGGAATCCTGAGCTCACTGTAGCAACACGAAAAAGCTACGTGGACCAAAAATCAACTCGAGATGAGAGGTTAATCCCTGGCTTCGACTCCAGAGGAATACCACCTTACCACAAGCACCTCAAGAGGAGGCTTCTCTCAGCTTTAGCTATGTGAGAGGGACCCTGAGTTTGCGGCCTCACGTGGAATGGACACCGCTATGCCCTGACTCGAAATAAGGCCGGATATCCCTGCAGTGACTTGAATGCAGGCTCGTCTTGCATCTCCCAAGACGAAAGGATGTCTGAATCCCCTGTGGAGACCACAGAGAAAGACCTAGTTCCCGACCTCATGGCGACCGGAGGCCTCACATCCTTTGAAAACTCCAGAGGGACGCGGAGATCAGTGCCTCCAAAGGAGACGATGCCTGACTCCTCGTGAAACTTGACAGGAGACCCAGAATTCCTGTGGCACGTGGAAAGGGACCCTTGGTCTCCCGCCTCAGCTGGAGAGGCGTCCCAATTGCCCTGCCAAGCCTCGAGGAGAATCCCGAGTTGTCCCTCGCAACTAGGCAGGAGTTCTGACATCGCTGAACAAACACGTGGGTGGAAGGGCCATCCCCGTGGTAACTCGAGAATATATCCCAGGTTCCCGCCGCAACTCGAGAAAATCTATGAGACTTCCCCCTCGCCGTGAGATGAGGCCCGATTCCCCTGCACTGCATGCAGAGCAATGCCGTGTTGCACATCAAACATGAAAGGAGCCTTCATTTTCTTGATGGCACTCCAGAGAAACCCCAAGAACACTGTTTCAAGGCTAGAGGGATCCTGAGGTCACTGTAGCAACACGAAAGAGCTCCGTGGACCAAAAATCAACTCGAGATGAGAGGTTAGTCCCTGGCTTCGACTCCAGAGGAATACCACCTTACCACAAGCACCTCAAGAGGAGGCTTCTCTCAGCTCTAGGTATGTGAGAGGGACCCTGAGTTTGTGGCCTCAAGTGGAATGGACACCGCGATGCCCTGACTCGAAATAAGGCTGGATATCCCTGCAGTGACTTGAATGCAGGCTCGTCTTGCAACTCCCAAGACGAAAGGATGTCTGAATCCCCTGTGGAGACCACAGAGAAAGACCTAGTTCCCCACCTCATCGCGACCGGAGGCCTCACATCCTTTGAAAACTCCAGAGGTACGCGGAGATCCTTGCCTCCAAAGGAGACGATGCCTGACTCCTCGTCAAACTTGATAGGAGTCCCAGGTTTCCTGTGGCACGTGGAAAGGGACCCTTGGTCTCCCGCCTCAGCTGGAGAGGCGTCCCAATTGCCCTGCCAAGCCTCGAGGAGAATCCCGAGTTGTCCCTCGCAACTAGGCAGGAGTCCTGACGTCGCTGAAGAAACACGTGGGTGGAAGGTCCATTCCCGTCGTAACTCGAGAATATACCCCAGGTTCCCGCCACAACTCGAGAAAAACCATAAGACTTCCCCCTCGCCGCGAGATGAGGCCCGATTCCCCTGCACTGCGTGCAGAGCAATTCCGTGTTGCACATCACACATGAAAGGAGCCTTGATTTCCTTGATGGCACTCCAGAGAAACCCCAAGAACACTGTTTCAAGGCTAGAGGGATCCTGAGGTCACTGTAGCCACACGAAAGAGCTCCGTGGACCACAAATCAACTCGAGATGAGAGGTTAGTCCCTGGCTTCGACTCCAGAGGAATACCACCTTACCACAAGCACCTCAAGAGGAGGCTTCTCTCAGCTCTAGGTATGTGAGAGGGACCCTGAGTTTGCGGCCTCAAGTGGAATGGACACCGCGATGCCCTGACTCGAAATAAGGCCGGATATCCCTGCAGTGACTTGAATGCAGGCTCGTCTTGCATCTCCCAAGACGAAAGGATGTCTGAATCCCCTGTGGAGACCACAGAGAAAGACCTAGTTCCCCACCTCATCGCAACCGGAGGCCTCACATCCTTTGTAAACTCCAGAGATACGCGGAGATCCTTGCCTCCAAAGGAGACGATGCCTGACTCCTCGTCAAACTTGATAGGAGTCCCAGGTTTCCTGTGGCACGTGGAAAGGGACCCTTGGTCTCCCGCCTCAGCTTTAGAGGCGTCCCAATTGCCCTGCCAAGCCTCGAGGAGAATCCCGAGTTGTCCCTCGCAACTAGGCAGGAGTCCTGCCTTCGCTGAACAAACACGTGTGTGGAAGGTCAATCCCCGTCGTAACTCGAGAATATACCCCAGGTTCCCGCCACAACTCGAGAAAAACCATAAGACTTCCCCCTCGCCGCCAGATGAGGCCCGATTCCCCTGCACTGCGTGCAGAGCAATTCCGTGTTACACATCACACATGAAAGGAGCCCTGATTTCCTTGATGGCACTCCAGAGAAACCCCAAGAACACTGTTTCAAGGCTAGAGGAATCCTGAGCTCACTGTAGCAACACGAAAGAGCTACGTGGACCAAAAATCAACTCGAGATGAGAGGTTAATCCCTGGCTTCGACTCCAGAGGAATACCACCTTACCACAAGCACCTCAAGAGGAGGCTTCTCTCAGCTCTAGCTATGTGAGAGGGACCCTGAGTTTGCGGCCTCAAGTGGAATGGACACCGCTATGTCCTGACTCGAAATAAGGCCGGATATCCCTGCAGTGACTTGAATGCAGGCTCGTCTTGCATCTCCCAAGACGAAAGGATGTCTGAATCCCCTGTGGAGACCACATAGAAAGACTTAGTTCCCGACCTCATGGCGACAGGAGGCCTCACATCCTTTGAAAACTCCAGAGGTACGCGGAGATCAGTGCCTCCAAAGGAGACGATGCCTGACTCCTCGTGAAACTTGACAGGAGACCCAGAATTCCTGTGGCACGTGGAAAGGGACCCTTGGTCTCCCGCCTCGGCTGGAGAGGCGTCCCAATTGCCCTGCCAAGCCTCGAGGAGAATCCCGAGTTGTCCCTCGCAACTAGGCAGGAGTCCTGACGTCGCTGAACAAACACGTGGGTGGAAGGGCCATCCCCGGCGTAACTCGACAATATACCCCAGGTTCCCGCCGCAACTCGAGAAAAACCATGAGACTTCCCCCTCGCCGTGAGATGAGGCCCGATTCCCCTGCACTGCGTGCAGAGCAATTCCGTGTTGCACATCACACATGAAAGGAGCCTTGATTTCCTTGATGGCACTCCAGAGAAACCCCAAGAACACTGTTTCAAGGCTAGAGGGATCCTGAGGTCACTGTAGCCACACGAAAGAGCTCCGTGGACCAAAAATCAACTCGAGATGAGAGGTTAGTCCCTGGCTTCGACTCCAGAGGAATACCACCTTACCACAGGCACCTCAAGAGGAGGCTTCTCTCAGCTCTAGGTTTGTGAGAGGGACCCTGAGTTTGCGGCCTCAAGTGGAATGTACACCGCGATGCCCTGCCTCGAAATAAGGCCGGATATCCCTGCAGTGACTTGAATGCAGGCTCGTCTTGCATCTCCCAAGACGAAAGGATGTCTGAATCCCCTGTGGAGACCACAGAGAAAGACCTAGTTCCCCACCTCATCGCGACCGGAGGCCTCACATCCTTTGAAAACTCCAGAGGTACGCGGAGATCCTTGCCTCCAAAGGAGACGATGCCTGACTCCCCGTCAAACTTGATAGGAGTCCCAGGTTTCCTGTGGCACGTGGAAAGGGACCCTGGGTCTCCCGCCTCAGGTTTAGAGGCGTCCCAATTGCCCTGCCAAGCCTCGAGGAGAATCCCGAGTTGTCCCTCGCAACTAGGCAGGAGTCCTGCCTTCGCTGAACAAACACGTGTGTGGAGGGTCAATCCCCGTCGTAACTCGAGAATATACCCCAGGTTCCCGCCACAACTCGAGAAAAACCATAAGACTTCCCCCTCGCCGCCAGATGAGGCCCGATTCCCCTGCACTGCGTGCAGAGCAATTCCGTGTTACACATCACACATGAAAGGAGCCCTGATTTCCTTGATGGCACTCCAGAGAAACCCCAAGAACACTGTTTCAAGGCTAGAGGAATCCTGAGCTCACTGTAGCAACACGAAAAAGCTACGTGGATCAAAAATCAACTCGAGATGAGAGGTTAATCCCTGGCTTCGACTCCAGAGGAATACCACCTTACCACAAGCACCTCAAGAGGAGGCTTCTCTCAGCTCTAGCTATGTGAGAGGGACCCTGAGTTTGCGGCCTCAAGTGGAATGGACACCGCGATGCCCTGACTCGAAATAAGGCCGGATATCCCTGCAGTGACTTGAATGCAGGCTCGTCTTGCATCTCCCAAGACGAAAGGATGTCTGAATCCCCTGTGGAGACCACAGAGAAAGACCTAGTTCCCGACCTCATGGCGACCGAAGGCCTCATATCCTTTGAAAACTCCAGAGGGACGCGGAGATCAGTGCCTCCAAAGGAGACGATGCCTGACTCCTCATGAAACTGGATAGGAGTCCCAGGATTCCTGTGGCACGTGGAAAGGGACCCTTGGTCTCCCGCCTCAGCTGGAGAGGCGTCCCAATTGCCCTGCCAAGCCTCGAGGAGAATCCCGAGTTGTCCCTCGCAACTAGGCAGGAGTCCTGCCGTCGCTGATCAAACACGTGTGTGGAAGGGCCATCCCCGTCGTAACTCGAGAATATACCCCAGGTTCCCGCCGCAACTCGAGAAAAACCATGAGACTTCCCCCTCGCCGCGAGATGAGGCTCGATTCCCCTTCACTGCGTGCAGAGCAATTCCGTGTTGCACATCACACATGAAAGGAGCCTTGATTTCCTTGATGGCACTACAGAGAAACCCCAAGAACACTGTTTCAAGGCTAGAGGGATCCTGAGGTCACTGTAGCAACACGAAAGAGCTCCGTGGACCAAAAATCAACTCGAGATGAGAGGTTAGTCCCTGGCTTCGACTCCAGAGGAATACCACCTTACCACAAGCACCTCAAGAGGAGGCTTCTCTCAGCTCTAGCTATGTGAGAGGGACCCTGAGTTTGCGGCCTCAAGTGGAATGGACACCGCGATGCCCTGACTCGAAATAAGGCTGGATATCCCTGCAGTGACTTGAATGCAGGCTCGTCTTGCAACTCCCAAGACGAAAGGATGTCTGAATCCCCTGTGGAGAACACAGAGAAATACCTAGTTCCCCACCTCATCGCGACCGGAGGCCTCACATCCTTTGTAAACTCCAGAGGTACGCGGAGATCCTTGCCTCCAAAGGAGACGATGCCTGACTCCTCGTCAAACTTGATAGGAGTCCCAGGTTTCCTGTGGCACGTGGAAAGGAACCCTTGGTCTCCCGCCTCAGCTTTAGAGGCGTCCCAATTGCCCTGCCAAGCCTCGAGGAGAATCCCGAGTTGTCCCTCGCAACTAGGCAGGAGTCCTGCCTTCGCTGAACAAACACGTGTGTGGAAGGTCAATCCCCGTCGTAACTCGAGAATATATCCCAGGTTCCCGCCACAACTCGAGAAAAACCATAAGACTTCCCCCTCGCCGCGAGATGAGGCCCGATTCCCCGGCACTGCGTGCAGAGCAATTCCGTGTTACACATCACACATGAAAGGAGCCCTGATTTCCTTGATGGCACTCCAGAGAAACCCCAAGAACACTGTTTCAAGGCTAGAGGAATCCTGAGCTCACTGTAGCAACACGAAAGAGCTACGTGGACCAAAAATCAACTCGAGATGAGAGGTTAATCCCTGGCTTCGACTCCAGAGGAATACCACCTTACCACAAGCACCTCAAGAGGAGGCTTCTCTCAGCTCTAGCTATGTGAGAGGGACCCTGAGTTTGCGGCCTCAAGTGGAATGGACACCACTATTCCCTGACTCGAAATAAGGCTGGATATCCCTGCAGTGACTTGAATGCAGGCTCGTCTTGCGTCTCCCTAGACGAAAGGATGTCTGAATCCCCTGTGGAGACCACAGAGAAAGACCTAGTTACCGACCTCATGGCGACCGGAGGCCTCACATCCTTTGAAAACTCCAGAGGTACGCGGAGATCAGTGCCTCCAAAGGAGACGATGCCTGACTCCTCGTGAAACTTGACAGGAGACCCAGAATTCCTGTGGCACGTGGAAAGGGACCCTTGGTCTCCCGCCTCAGCTGGAGAGGCGTCCCAATTGCCCTGCCAAGCCTCGAGGAGAATCCCGAGTTGTCCCTCGCAACTAGGCAGGAGTCCTGACGTCGCTGAACAAACACGTGGGTGGAAGGGCCATCCCCGTCGTAACTCGAGAATATACCCCAGGTTCCCGCCGCAACTCGAGAAAAACTATGAGACTTCCCCCTCGCCCTGAGCTGAGGTCCGATTCCCCTGCACTGCATGCAGAGCAATGCCGTGTTGCACATCAAACATGAAAGGAGCCTTCATTTTCTTGATGGCCCTCCAGAGAAACCCCAAGAACACTGTTTCAAGGCTAGAGGGATCCTGAGGTCACTGTGGCAACACGAAAGAGCTCCGTGGACCAAAAATCAACTCGAGATGAGAGGTTAGTCCCTGGCTTCGACTCCAGAGGAATACCACCTTACCACAAGCACCTCAAGAGGAGGCTTCTCTCAGCTCTAGGTATGTGAGAGGGACCCTGAGTTTGCGGCCTCAAGTGGAATGGACACCGCGATTCCCTGACTCGAAATAAGGCCTGATATCCCTGCAGTGACTTGAATGCAGGCTCGTCTTGCAACTCCCAAGACGAAAGGATGTCTGAATCCCCTGTGGAGACCACAGAGAAAGACCTAGTTCCCCACCTCATCGCGACCGGAGGCCTCACATCCTTTGAAAACTCCAGAGGTACGCGGAGATCCTTGCCTCCAAAGGAGACGATGCCTGACTCCTCGTCAAACTTGATAGGAGTCCCAGGTTTCCTGTGGCACGTGGAAAGGGACCCTTGGTCTCCCGCCTCAGCTGGAGAGGCGTCCCAATTGCCCTGCCAAGCCTCGAGGAGAATCCCGAGTTGTCCCTCGCAACTAGGCAGGAGTCCTGACATCGCTGAAGAAACACGTGGGTGGAAGGTCCATTCCCGTCGTAACTCGAGAATATACCCCAGGTTCCCGCCGCAACTCGAGAAAAACCATGAGACTTCCCCCTCACCGCGAGATGAGGCCCGATTCCCCTGCACTGCGTGCAGAGCAATTCCGTGTTGCACATCACACATGAAAGGAGCCTTGATTTCCTTGATGGCACTCCAGAGAAACCCCAAGAACACTGTTTCAAGGCTATAGGCATCCTGAGGTCACTGTAGCAACAAGAAAGAGCTCCGTGGACCAAAAATCAACTCGAGATGAGAGGTTAGTCCCTGGCTTCGACTCCAGAGGAATACCACCTTACCACAAGCACCTCAAGAGGAGGCTTCTCTCAGCTCTAGGTATGTGAGAGGGACCCTGAGTTTGCGGCCTCAAGTGGAATGGACACCGCGATGCCCTGACTCGAAATAAGGCCGAATATCCCTGCAGTGACATGAATGCAAGCTCGTCTTGCATCTCCCAAGACGAAAGGATGTCTGAATCACCTGTGGAGACCACAGAGAAAGACCTAGTTCCCCACCTCATGGCGACCGGAGGCCTCACATCCTTTGAAAACTCCAGAGGTACGCGGAGATCAGTGCCTCCAAAGGAGACGATGCCTGACTCCTCATGAAACTTGATAGGGGTCCCAGGATTCCTGTGGCACGTGGAAAGGGACCCTTGGTCTCCCGCCTCAGATGGAGAGGCGTCCCAATTGCCCTGCCAAGCCTCGAGGAGAATCCCGAGTTGTCCCTCGCAACTAGGCAGGAGTCCTGCCGTCGCTGATCAAACACGTGTGTGGAAGGTCATTCCCCGTCGTAACTCGAGAATATATCCCAGGTTCCCGCCACAACTCGAGAAAAACCATAAGACTTCCCCCTCGCCGCCAGATGAGGCCCGATTCCCCTGCACTGCGTGCAGAGCAATTCCGTGTTACACATCACACATGAAAGGAGCCCTGATTTCCTTGATGGCACTCCAGAGAAACCCCAAGAACACTGTTTCAAGGCTAGAGGAATCCTGAGCTCACTGTAGCAACACGAAAGAGCTACGTGGACCAAAAATCAACTCGAGATGAGAGGTTAATCCCTGGCTTCGACTCCAGAGGAATACCACCTTACCACAAGCACCTCAAGAGGAGGCTTCTCTCAGCTCTAGCTATGTGAGAGGGACCCTGAGTTTGCGGCCTCAAGTGGAATGGACACCACTATGCCCTGACTCGAAATAAGGCTGGATATCCCTGCAGTGACTTGAATGCAGGCTCGTCTTGCGTCTCCCTAGACAAAAGGATGTCTGAATCCCCTGTGGAGACCACAGAGAAAGACCTAGTTCCCGACCTCATGGCGACCGGAGGCCTCACATCCTTTGAAAACTCCAGAGGTACGCGGAGATCAGTGCCTCCAAAGGAGACGATGCCTGACTCCTCGTGAAACTTGACAGGAGACCCAGAATTCCTGTGGCACGTGGAAAGGGACCCTTAGTCTCCCGCCTCAGCTGGAGAGGCGTCCCAATTGCCCTGCCAAGCCTCGAGGAGAATCCCGAGTTGTCCCTCGCAACTAGGCAGGAGTCCTGACGTCGCTGAACAAACACGTGGGTGGAAGGGCCATTCCCGTGGTAACTCGAGAATATATCCCAGGTTCCTGCCGCAACTCGAGAAAAACTATGAGACTTCCCCCTCGCCGTGAGATGAGGCCCGATTCCCCTGCACTGCATGCAGAGCAATGCCGTGTTGCACATCAAACATGAAAGGAGCCTTCATTTTATTGATGGCACTCCAGAGAAACCCCAAGAACACTGTTTCAAGGCTAGAGGGATCCTGAGGTCACTGTAGCAACACGAAAGAGCTCCGTGGACCAAAAATCAACTCGAGATGAGAGGTTAGTCCCTGGCTTCGACTCCAGAGGAATACCACCTTACCACAAGCACCTCAAGAGGAGGCTTCTCTCAGCTCTAGGTATGTGAGAGGGACCCTGAGTTTGCGGCCTCAAGTGGAATGGACACCGTGATGCCCTGGCTCGAAATAAGGCTGGATATCCCTGCAGTGACTTGAATGCAGGCTCGTCTTGCAACTCCCAAGACGAAAGGATGTCTGAATCCCCTGTGGAGACCACAGAGAAAGACCTAGTTCCCCACCTCATCGCAACCGGAGGCCTCACATCCTTTGAAAACTCCAGAGGTACGCGGAGATCCTTGCCTCCAAAGGAGACGATGCCTGACTCCTCGTCAAACTTGATAGGAGTCCGAGGTTTCCTGTGGCACGTGGAAAGGGACTCTTGGTCTCCCGCCTCAGCTGGAGAGGCGTCCCAATTGCCCTGCCAAGCCTCGAGGAGAATCCCGAGTTGTCCCTCGCAACTAGGCAGGAGTCCTGACGTCGCTGAAGAAACACGTGGGTGGAAGGTCCATTCCCGTCGTAACTCGAGAATATACCCCAGGTTCCCGCCGCAACTCGAGAAAAACCATGAGACTTCCCCCTCGCCGCGAGATGAGGCCCGATTCCCCTGCACTGCGTGCAGAGCAATTCCGTGTTGCACATCACACATGAAAGGAGCCTTGATTTCCTTGATGGCACTCCAGAGAAACCCCAAGAACACTGTTTCAAGGCTAGAGGGATCCTGAGGTCACTGTAGCAACAAGAAAGAGCTCCGTGGACCAAAAATCAACTCGAGATGAGAGGTTAGTCCCTGGCTTCGACTCCAGAGGAACCTAACCTCAAGCACCTCAAGAGAAGGCTTCTCTCAGCTCTAGCTATGTGAGAGGGACCCTGAGTTTGCGGCCTCAAGTGGAATGGACACCGCGATGCCCTGCCTCGAAATAAGGCCGGATATACCTGCAGTGACTTGAATGCAGGCTCGTCTTGCATCTCCCAAGACGAAAGGATGTCTGAATCCCCTGTCGAGACCACAGAGAAAGACCTAGTTCCCCACCTCATCGCGACCGGACGCTTCACATCCTTTGAAAACTCCAGAGGTACGCGGAGATCAGTCCCTCCAAAGGAGACGATGCCTGACTCCTCGTGAAACTTGATAGGAGTCCCAGGATTCCTGTGGCACGTGGAAAGGGACCCTTGGTTTCCCGGCTCAGTTGGAGAAGCGTCCCAATTGCCCTGCCAAGCCTCGAGGAGAATCCCGAGTTGTCCCTCGCTACTAGGCAGGAGTCCTGACGTCGCTGAAAAAACACGAGGGTGGAAGGGCCATCCCCGTCGTAACTCGAGAATATACCCCAGGTTCCCGCCGCAACTCGAGAAAAACCATGAGACTTCCCCCTCGCCCCGAGATGAGGCCTGATTCCCCTGCACTGCATGCAGAGCAATTCCGTGCTGCACATCACACATGAAAGGAGCCTTGATTTCCTTGATGACACTCCAGAGAAACACCAAGAACACTGTTTCAAGGCTAGCGGGATCCTGAGGTCACTGTAGCAACAAGAAAGAGCTCCGTGGACCAAAAATCAACTCGAGATGAGAGGTTAGTCCCTGGCTTCGACTCCAGAGGAATACCACCTTACCACAAGCACCTCAACAGGAGGCTTCTCTCAGCTCTAGGTATGTGAGAGGGACCCTGAGTTTGCGGCATCAAGTGGAATGGACACCGCGATGCCCTGACTCGAAATAAGGCCGGGTATCCCTGCAGTGACTTGAATGCAAGCTCGTCTTGCATCTCCCAAGACGAAAGGATGTCTGAATCACCTGTGGAGACCACAGAGAAAGACCTAGTTCCCCACCTCATCGCGACCGGAGGCCTCACATCCTTTGAAAACTCCAGAGGTACGCGGAGATCAGTGCCTCCAAAAGAGACGATGCCTGACTCCTCATGAAACTTGATAGGAGTCCCAGGATTCCTGTGGCACGTGGAAAGGGACCCTTGGTCTCCCGCCTCAGCTGGAGAGGCGTCCCAATTGCCCTGCCAAGCCTCGAGGAGAATCCCGAGTTGTCCCTCGCAACTAGGCAGGAGTCCTGACGTCCCTGAACAAACACGTGGGTGGAAGGGCCATCCCTGTCGTAAGTCGAGAATATACCCCAGGTTCCCGCCACAACTCGAGAAAAACCATGAGACTTCCCCCTCGCCACGAGATGAGGCCCGATTCCCCTGCACTGCGTGCAGAGCAATTCCGTGTTGCACATCACACATGAAAGGAGCCTTGATTTCCTTGATGGCACTCCAGAGAAACCCCAAGAACACTGTTTCAAGGCTAGAGGGATCCTGAGGTCACTGTAGCAACACAAAAGACCTCCGTGGACCAAAAATCAACTCGAGATGAGAGGTTAGTACCTGGCTTCGACTCCAGAGGAATACCACCTTACCACAAGCACCTCAAGAGGAGGCTTCTCTCAGCTCTAGATACGTGAGAGGGACCCTGAGCTTGCGGCCTCAAGTGGAATGGACACCGCGATGCCCTGACTCAAAATAAGGCCGGATATCCCTGCAGTGACTTGAATGCAGGCTCGTCTTGCGTCTCCCTAGACGAAAGGATGTCTGAATCCCCTGTGGAGACCACAGAGAAAGACCTAGTTCCCGACCTCATGGCGACCGGAGGCCTCACATCCTTTGAAAACTCCAGAGGTACGCGGAGATCAGTGCCTCCAAAGGAGACGATGCCTGACTCCTCGTGAAACTTGACAGGAGACCCAGAATTCCTGTGGCACGTGGAAAGGGACGCTTAGTCTCCCGCCTCATCTGGAGAGGCGTCCCAATTGCCCTGCCAAGCCTCGAGGAGAATCCCGAGTTGTCCCTCGCAACTAGGCAGGAGTCCTGACGTCGCTGAACAAACACGTGGGTGGAAGGGCCATCCCCGTGGTAACTCGAGAATATATCCCAGGTTCCCGCCGCAACTCGAGAAAAACTATGAGACTTCCCCCTCGCCGTGAGATGAGGCCCGATTCCCCTGCACTGCATGCAGAGCAATGCCGTGTTGCACATCAAACATGAAAGGAGCCTTCATTTTCTTGATGGCACTCCAGAGAAACCCCAAGAACACTGTTTCAAGGCTAGAGGGATCCTGAGGTCACTGTAGCAACACGAAAGAGCTCCGTGGACCAAAAATCAACTCGAGATGAGAGGTTAGTCCCTGGCTTCGACTCCACAGGAATACCACCTTACCACAAGCACCTCAAGAGGAGGCTTCTCTCAGCTCTAGGTATGTGAGAGGGACCCTGAGTTTGCGGCCTCAAGTGGAATGGACACCGCGATGCCCTGACACGAAATAAGGCTGGATATCCCTGCAGTGACTTGAATGCAGGCTCGTCTTGCAACTCCCAAGACGAAAGGATGTCTGAATCCCCCGTGGAGACAACAGAGAAAAAACTAGTTCCCCACCTCTTCGCGACCGGAGGCCTCACATCCTTTGAAAACTCCAGAGGTACGCGGAGATCCTTGCCTCCAAAGGAGACGATGCCTGACTCCTCGTCAAACTTGATAGAAGTCCCAGGTTTCCTGTGGCACGTGGAAAGGGACCCTTGGTCTCCCGCCTCAGCTGGAGAGGCGTCCCAATTGCCCTGCCAAGCCTCGAGGAGAATCCCGAGTTGTCCCTCGCAACTAGGCAGGAGTCCTGACGTCGCTGAAGAAACACGTGGGTGGAAGGTCCATTCCCGTCGTAACTCGAGAATATACCCCAGGTTCCCGCCGCAACTCGAGAAAAACCATGAGACTTCCCCCTCGCCGCGAGATGAGGCCCGATTCCCCTGCACTGCGTGCAGAGCAATTCCGTGTTGCACATCACACATGAAAGGAGCCTTGATTTCCTTGATGGCACTCCAGAGAAACCCCAAGAACACTGTTTCAAGGCTAGAGGGATCCTGAGGTCACTGTAGCAACAAGAAAGAGCTCCGTGGACCAAAAATCAACTCGAGATGAGAGGTTAGTCCCTGGCTTCGACACCAGAGGAATACCACCTTACCACAAGCACCTCAAGAGGAGGCTTCTCTCAGCTCTTGGTATGTGAGAGGGACCCTGAGTTTGCGGCCTCAAGTGGAATGGACACCGCGATGCCCTGACTCGAAATAAGGCCGGATATCCCTGCAGTGACTTGAATGCAAGCTCGTCTTGCATCTCCCAAGACGAAAGGATGTCTGAATCCCCTGTGGAGACCACAGAGAAAGACCTAGTTCCCCACCTCATGGCGACCGGAGGCCTCACATCCTTTGAAAACTCCAGAGGTACGCGGAGATCAGTGCCTCCAAAGGAGACGATGCCTGACTCCTCATGAAACTTGATAGGAGTCCCAGGATTCCTGTGGCACGTGGAAAGGGACCCTTGGTCTCCCGCCTAAGCTGGAGAGGCGTCCCAATTGCCCTGCCAAGCCTCGAGGAGAATCCCGAGTTGTCCCTCGCAACTAGGCAGAAGTCCTGCCGTCGCTGATCAAACACGTGTGTGGAAGGGCCATCCCCGTCGTAACTCGAGAATATACCCCAGGTTCCCGCCGCAACTCGAGAAAAACCATGAGACTTCCCCCTCGCCGCGAGATGAGGCCCGATTCCCCTGCACTGCGTGCAGAGCAATTCCGTGTTGCACATCACACCTGAAAGGAGCCTTGATTTCCTTGATGGCACTCCAGAGAAACCCCAAGAACACTGTTTCAAGGCTAGAGGGATCCTGAGGTCACTGTAGCAACACGAAAGAGCTCCGTGGACCAAAAATCAACTTGAGATGAGAGGTTAGTCCCTGGCTTCGACTCCAGAGGAATACCACCTTACCACAAGCACCTCAAGAGGAGGCTTCTCTCAGCTCTAGGTATGTGAGAGGGACCCTGAGTTTGCGGCCTCAAGTGGAATGGACACCGCGATGCCCTGACACGAAATAAGGCCGGATATGCCTGCAGTGACTTGAATGCAGGCTGGTCTTGCACCTCTAAAGACGAAAGGATGTCTGAATCCCCTGTGGAGACCACAGAGAAAGACCTAGTTCCCCAACTCATCGCGACCGGAGGCCTCACATCCTTTGAAAACTCCAGAGGGACGCGGAGATCAGTGCCTCCAAAGGAGACGATGCCTGGCTCCTCGTGAAACTTGATAGGAGTCCCAGGATTCCTGTGGCACGTGGAAAGGGACCCTTGGTCTCCCGCCTCAGCTGAAGAGGCGTCCCAATTGCCCTGCCAAGCCTCGAGGAGAATCCCGAGTTGTCCCTCGCAACTAGGCAGGAGTCCTGACGTCGCTGAACAAACACGTGTGTGGAAGGGCCATCCCCGTCGTAACTCGAGAATATACCCCAGGTTCCCGCCGCAACTCGAGAAAAACCATGAGACTTCCCCCTCACCGCGAGATGAGGCCCGATTCCCCTGCACTGCGTGCAGAGCAATGCCGTGTTGCACATCACACAGGAAAGGAGCTTTGATTTCCTTGATGGCACTCCAGAGAAAGCCCAAGAACACTGTTTCAATGCTAGAGGGATACTGAGGTCACTGTAGTAACACGAAAGAACTCCGTGGAGCAAAAATCAACTCGAGATGAGAGGTTAGTCCCTGGCTTCGAATCCAGAGGAATACCACCTTACCACAAGCACCTCAGGAGGAGGCTTCTCTGATCTCTAGGTATGTGAGAGGGACCCTGAGTTTGCGGCCTCAAGTGGAATGGACACCGCGATGCCCTGACTCGAAATAAGGCCGAATATCCCTGCAGTGACTTGAATGCAGGCTCGCCTTGCATCTCCCAAGATGAAAGGATGTCTGAATCCCCTGTGGAGACCACAGAGAAAGACCTAGTTCCCCACCTCATCGCGACCGGAGGCCTCACATCCTTTGAAAACTCCAGAGGTAGGCGGAGATCAGTGCCTCCAAAGGAGACGATGCCTGACTCCTCGTGACACTTGATAGAAGTCCCAGGATTCCTGTGGCACGTGGAAAGGGACACTTGGTCTCCCGCCTCAGCTGGAGAGGCGTCCCAATTCCCCTGCCAAGCCTCGAGGAGAATCCCGAGTTGTCCCTCGCAACTAGGCAGGAGTCCTCACGTCGTTGAACAAACACGGGTGTGCAAGGGCCATCCCCGTCCTAACTCGAGAATATAGTCCAGGTTCCCGCCGCACCTCGAGAAAAACCATGAGACTTCCCCCTGGCCGCGAGATGAGGCCCGATTTCCCTGCACTGCGTGCAGAGCAATGCCGTGTTGCACATCACACAGGAAAGGAGCTTTGATTTCCTTGATGGCACTCCAGAGAATGCCCAAGAACACTGTTTCAAGGCTAGAGGGATCCTGAGGTCACTGTAGCAACGCGAAAGAGCTCCGTGGACCAAAAATCAACTCGAGATGAGAGGTTAGTCCCTGGCTTCGATTCCAGAGGAATACCACCTTACCACAAGCACCTCAAGAGGAGGCTTCTCTCAGCTCTAGGTATGTGAGAGGGACCCTGAGTTTGCGGCCTCAAGAGGAATGGACACCGCGATGCCCTGACTCGAAACAAGGCCGGATATGCCTGCAGTGAATTTAATGCAGGCTCATGTTGCATCTCCCAAGACGAAAGGATGTCTGAATCCCCTGTGGAGAACACAGAGAAAGACCTAGTTCCCCACCTCATCGCGACCGGAGGCCTCACATCCTTTGAAAACTCCAGAGGGACGTGGAGATCAGTGCCTCCAAAGGAGACGATGCCTGACTCCTCGTGAAACTTGATAGGAGTCCCAGGATTCCTGTGGCACGTGGAAAGGGACACTTGGTCTCCCGCCTCAGCTGGAGAGGCGTCCCAATTGCCCTGCCAAGCATCGAGGAGAATCCCAAGTTGTCCCTCGCAACTAGGCAGGAGTCCTGACGTCGCTGAACAAACACGGGTGTGGAAGGGCCATCCCCGTCCTAACTCGAGAATAGACCCTAGGTTCCCGCCGCAACTCGAGAAAAACCATGAGACTTCCCCCTCGCCGCGAGATGAGGCCCGATTCCCCTGCACTGCGTGCAGAGCAATGCCGTGTTGCACATCACACAGGAAAGGAGCCTTGATTTCCTTGAAGGCACTCCAGAGAAACCCCAAGAACACTGTTTCAAGGCTAGAGGGATCCTGAGGTCACTGTAGCAACAGGAAAGAACTCCGTGGACCACAAATCAACTCGAGATGAGAGGTTAGTTCCTGGCTTCGACTCCAGAGGAATACCACCTTACCACAAGCACCTCAAGGGGAGACTTCTCTGAGCTCTAGGTATGTGAGAGGGACCCTGAGTTTGTGGCCTCAAGTGGAATGGACACCGCGATACCCTGACTCAAAATAAGGCCGGATATGCCTGCAGTGACTTGAATGCCGGCTCGTCTTGTATCTCCCAAGATGAAAGGATGTCTGAATCCCCTGTGGAGACCACAGAGAAAGACCTAGTTCCCCACCTCATCGCGACCGGAGGCCTCACATCCTTTGAAAAGTCCAGAGGGAACTGGAGATCAGTGCCTCAAAAGGAGACGATGCCTGACTCCTCGTGAAACTTGATAGGAGTCCCAGGATTCCTGTGGCACGTGGAAAGGGACCCTTGGTCTCCCGCCTCAGCTGGAGATGCGTCCCAATTGCTCTGCCAAGCCTCGAGGAGAATCCCGAGTTGTCCCTCGCAACTAGGCAGGAGTCCTGACGTCGCTGAACAAACACGTGTGTGGAAGGGCCATCCCCATCGTAACTCGAGAATATACCCCAGGTTCCCGCCGCAACTCGAGAAAAACCATGAGACTTCCTCCTCGCCGGGAGATGAGGCCCGATTCCCCTGCACTGCGTGCAGAGCAATGCCGTGTTGCACATCACACAGGAAAGGAGCCTTGATTTCCTTGATGGCACTCCAGAGAAACCCCAAGAACACTGTTTTAAGGCTCGAGGGATCCTGAGGTCACTGTAGAAACACGACAGAGCTCCGTGGACCAAAAATCAACCCGAGATGAGAGGTTAGTCCCTGGCTTCGACTCCAGAGGAGTACCACCTTACCACAAGCACCTCAAGAGGAGGCTTCTCTCAGCTCTAGGTATGTGAGAGGGTCCCTGAGTTTGCGGCCTCAAGTGGAATGGACACCGCGATGCCCTGACACGAAATAAGGCCAGATATGCCTGCAGTGACTTGAATGCAGGCTGGTCTTGCACCTCTAAAGACGAAAGGATGTCTGAATCCCCTGTGGAGACCACAGAGAAAGACCTAGTTCCCCAACTCATCGCGACCGGAGGCCTCACATCCTTTGAAAACTCCAGAGGGACGCGGAGATCAGTGCCTTCAAAGGAGACGATGCCTGGCTCCTCGTGAAACTTGATAGGAGTCCCAGGATTCCTGTGGCACGTGGAAAGGGACCCTTGGTCTCCCGCCTCAGCTGAAGAGGCGTCCCAATTGCCCTGCCAAGCCTCGAGGAGAATCCCGAGTTGTCCCTCACAACTAGGCAGGAGTCCTGACGTCGCTGAACAAACACGTGTGTGGAAGGGCCATCCCCGTCGTAACTCGAGAATATACCCCAGGTTCCCGCCGCAACTCGAGAAAAACCATGAGACTTCCCCCTCACCGCGAGATGAGGCCCGATTCCCCTGCACTGCGTGCAGAGCAATGCCGTGTTGCACATCACACAGGAAAGGAGCTTTGATTTCCTTGATGGCACTCCAGAGAAAGCCCAAGAACACTGTTTCCATGCTAGAGGGATACTGAGGTCACTGTAGTAACACGAAAGAACTCCGTGGAGCAAAAATCAACTCGAGATGAGAGGTTAGTCCCTGGCTTCGAATCCAGAGGAATACCACCTTACCACAAGCACCTCAGGAGGAGGCTTCTCTGATCTCTAGGTATGTGAGAGGGACCCTGAGTTTGCGGCCTCAAGTGGAATGGACACCGCGATGCCCTGACTCGAAATAAGGCCGAATATCCCTGCAGTGACTTGAATGCCGGCTCGCCTTGCATCTCCCAAGATGAAAGGATGTCTGAATCCCCTGTGGAGACCACAGAGAAAGACCTAGTTCCCCACCTCATCGCGACCGGAGGCCTCACATCCTTTGAAAACTCCAGAGGGACGCGGAGATCAGTGCCTCCAAAGGAGACGATGCCTGACTCCTCGTGACACTTGATAGAAGTCCCAGGATTCCTGTGGCACGTGGAAAGGGACACTTGGTCTCCCGCCTCAGCTGGAGAGGCGTCCCAATTCCCCTGCCAAGCCTCGAGGAGAATCCCGAGTTGTCCCTCGCAACTAGGCAGGAGTCCTCACGTCGTTGAACAAACACGGGTGTGCAAGGGCCATCCCCGTCGTAACTCGAGAATATAGTCCAGGTTCCCGCCGCACCTCGAGAAAAACCATGAGACTTCCCCCTGGCCGCGAGATGAGGCCCGATTCCCCTGCACTGCGTGCAGAGCAATGCCGTGTTGCACATCACACAGGAAAGGAGCCTTGATTTCCTTGATGGCACTCCAGAGAATGCCCAAGAACACTGTTTCAAGGCTAGAGGGATCCTGAGGTCACTGTAGCAACGCGAAAGAGCTCCGTGGACCAAAAATCAACTCGAGATGAGAGGTTAGTCCCTGGCTTCGATTCCAGAGGAATACCACCTTACCACAAGCACCTCAAGAGGAGGCTTCTCTCAGCTCCAGGTATGTGAGAGGGACCCTGAGTTTGCGGCCTCAAGAGGAATGGACACCGCGATGCCCTGACTCGAAACAAGGCCGGATATGCCTGCAGTGAATTTAATGCAGGCTCATCTTGCATCTCCCAAGACGAAAGGATGTCTGAATCCCCTGTGGAGAACACAGAGAAAGACCTAGTTCCCCACCTCATCGCGACCGGAGGCCTCACATCCTTTGAAAACTCCAGAGGGACGTGGAGATCAGTGCCTCCAAAGGAGACGATGCCTGACTCCTCGTGAAACTTGATAGGAGTCCCAGGATTCCTGTGGCACGTGGAAAGGGACACTTGGTCTCCCGCCTCAGCTGGAGAGGCGTCCCAATTGCCCTGCCAAGCATCGAGGAGAATCCCGAGTTGTCCCTCGCAACTAGGCAGGAGTCCTGACGTCGCTGAACAAACACGGGTGTGGAAGGGCCATCCCCGTCCTAACTCGAGAATAGACCCTAGGTTCCCGCCGCAACTCGAGAAAAACCATGAGACTTCCCCCTCGCCGCGAGATGAGGCCCGATTCCCCTGCACTGCGTGCAGAGCAATGCCGTGTTGCACATCACACAGGAAAGGAGCCTTGATTTCCTTGGTGGCACTCCAGAGAAACCACAAGAACACTGTTTCAAGGCTAGAGGGATCCTGAGGTCACTGTAGCAACAGGAAAGAACTCCGTGGACCACAAATAAACTCGAGATGAGAGGTTAGTTCCTGGCTTCGACTCCAGAGGAATACCACCTTACCACAAGCACCTCAAGGGGAGACTTCTCTGAGCTCTAGGTATGTGAGAGGGACCCTGAGTTTGTGGCCTCAAGTGGAATGGACACCGCGATACCCTGACTCAAAATAAGGCCGGATATGCCTGCAGTGACTTGAATGCCGGCTCGTCTTGCATCTCCCAAGATGAAAGGATGTCTGAATCCCCTGTGGAGACCACAGAGAAAGACCTAGTTCCCCACCTCATCGCGACCGGAGGCCTCACATCCTTTGAAAAGTCCAGAGGGAACTGGAGATCAGTGCCTCCAAAGGAGACGATGCCTGACTCCTCGTGAAACTTGATAGGAGTCCCAGGATTCCTGTGGAACGTGGAACGGGACCCTTGGTCTCCCGCCTCAGCTGGAGATGCGTCCCAATTGCTCTGCGAAGCCTCGAGGAGAATCCCGAGTTGTCCCTCGCAACTAGGCAGGAGTCCTGACGTCGCTGAACAAACACGTGTGTGGAAGGGCCATCCCCGTCATAACTCGAAAATATACCCGAGGTTCACGCTGCAACTCGAGAAACCCATGAGACTTTCCCCTCGCCGGGAGATGAGGCTCGATTCCCCTGCACTTCGTGCAGAGCAATGCCGTGTTGCACATCACACAGGAAAGGAGCCTTGATTTCCTTGATGGCACTCCAGAGAAAGCCCAAGAACACTGTTTCAAGGCTAGAGGGATCCTGAGGTCACTGCAGCAACACGAAAGAGCTCCGTGGACCAAAAATCCACTCGAGATGAGAGGTTAGTCCCTGGCTTCGACTCCAGAGGAATACCACCTTACCACAAGCACCTCAAGAGGAGGCTTCTCTCAGCTCTAGGTATGTGAGAGGGACCCTGAGTTTGCAGCCTCAAGTGGAATGGACACCGCGATGCCCTGACTCGAAATAAGGCCGGATATCCCTGCAGTGACTTGAATGCAGGCTCGTCTTGCATCTCCCAAGACAAAAGGATGTCTGAATCCCCTGTGGAGACCACAGAGAAAGACCTAGTTCCCCACCTCATCGCGACCGGAGGCCTCACAACCTTTGAAAACTCCAGAGGTACTCGGAGATCAGTGCCTCCAAAGGAGACGATGCCTGACTCCTCGTGAAACTTGATAGGAGTCCCAGGATTCCTGTGGCACGTGGAAAGGGACCCTTGGTCTCCCGCCTCAGCTGGAGAGGCGTCCCAATTGCCCTGCCAAGCCTCGAGGAGAATCCCGAGTTGTCCGTCGCAACTAGGCAGGAGTCCTGACGTCGCTGAAGAAACACGTGTGTGGAAAGGCCATCCCCGTCGTAACTCGAGAATATACCCCAGGTTCCCGCCGCAACTAGAGAAAATCCATGAGACTTCCCCCTCGCCGCGAGATCAGGCCCAATTCCCCTGCACTGCCTGCAAAGCAATTCCGTGTTGCACATCACACATGAAAGGAGCCTTGATTTCCTTGACGGCACTCCAGAGAAACCCCAAGGACACTGTTTCAAGGCTAGAGGGAACCTGAGGTCACTGTAGCAACATGAAAGAGCTCCGTGGACCAAAAATCAACTCGAGATGAGTGGTTAGTCCCTGGCTTCGACTCCAGAGGAATACCACCTTACCACAAGCACCTCAAGAGGAGGCTTCTCTCAGCTCTAGGTATGTGAGAGGGACCCTGAGTTTGCGGCCTCAAGTGGAATGGACACTGCGAAGCCCTGACACAAAATAAGGCCGAATATCCCTGCAGTGACTTGAATGCAGTCTCGTCCTGCATCTCCCAAGATGAAAGGATGTCTGAATCCCCTGTGGAGACCACAGAGAAAGACCTAGTTCCCCACCTCATCGCGACCGGAGGCCTCACATCCTTTGAAAACTCCAGAGGTATGTGGAGATCAGTGCCTCCAAAGGAGACGATGCCTGACTCCTCGTGAAACTTGATAGGAGTCCCAGGATTCCTGTGGCACCTGGAAAGGGACCCTTGGTCTCCCCCCTCAGCTGGAGAGGCGTCCCAATTGCCCTGCCAAACCTCGAGGAGAATCCCGAGTTGTTCCTCGCAACTAGGCAGGAGTCCTGACGTTGCTGAACAAACACGTGAGAGGAAGGGCCCTCCCCGTCGTAACTCGAGAATATACCCCAGGTTCCCACTGCAACTCGAGAAAAACCATGAGACTTCCCCCTCGCCGCGAGATGAGGCCCGATTCCCCTGCAGTGCGTGCAGAGCAATTCTGAGTTGCACATCACACATGAAAGGAGCCTTGATTTCCTTGATGGCACTCCAGAGAAACCCCAAGAACACTGTTTCAAGGCTAGAGGGATCCTGAGGTCACTGTAGCAACACGAAAGAGCTCCGTGGACCACAAATCAACTCGAGATGAGAGGGTAGTCCCTGGCTTCGACTCCAGAGGAATACCACCTTACCACAAGCACCTCAAGAGGAGGCTTCTCTCAGCTCTAGCTATGTGAGAGGGACCCTGCGTTTGCGGCCTCAAGTCGAATGGACACTGCGATGCCCTGACTCGAAATAAGGCCGGATATCCCTGCAGTGACTTGAATGCAGGCTCGTCTTGCATCTCCCAAGAAGAAAGGATGTCTGAATCCCCTGTGGAGACCACAGAGAAGGACCTAGTTCCCCACCTCATCGTGACCGGAGGCCTCACATCCTTTGAAAACTCCAGAGGGACGCGGAGATCAGTGCCTCCAAAGGAGACGATGCCTGACTCCTCGTGAAACTTGATAGGAGTCCCAGGATTCCTGTGGCACTTGGAAAGGGTCCCTTGGTCTCCCGCCTCAGCTGGAGAGGCGTCCCAATTGCCCTGCCAAGCCTCGAGGAGAATCCCGAGTTGTCGCTCACAACTAGGCAGGAGTCCTGACGTCGCTGAACAAACACGTGGGTGGAAGGGCCATCCCTGTCGTAACTCGAGAATGTACCCCAGGTTCCCGCCGCAACTCGAGAAAAACCATGAGACTTCCCCCTCGCCGCTTGATGAGGCCCGATTCCCCTGCACTGCGTGCAGAGCAATTCCGTGTTGCACATCACACATGAAAGGAGCCTTGATTTCCTTGATGGCACTCCAGAGAAACCCCAAGAACACTGTTTCAAGGCTAGAGGGATCCTGAGGTCACTGTAGCAACACGAAAGAGCTCCGTGGCCGAAAAATCAACTCGAGATGAGAGGTTAGTCCCTGGCTTCGACTCCAGAGGAATACCACCTTACCACAAGCACCTCAAGAGGAGGCTTCTCTCAGCTCTAGGTATGTGAGAGGGACCCTGAGTTTGCGGCCTCAAGTGGAATGGACACCGCGATGCCCTGACCCGAAATAAGGCCGGATATCCCTGCAGTGACTTGAATGCAGGCTCGTCTTGCATCTCCCAAGACGAAAGGATGT
This sequence comes from Cervus elaphus, assembly GCF_910594005.1. Classification (NCBI taxonomy): domain Eukaryota; kingdom Metazoa; phylum Chordata; class Mammalia; order Artiodactyla; family Cervidae; genus Cervus; species Cervus elaphus. The sequence continues at coordinate 2,470,369 of NC_057838.1, forward strand.
CTGAATCCCCTGTGGAGACCACAGAGAAAGACCTAGTTCCCCACCTCATCGCGGACCGGAGGCCTCACATCCTTTGAAAACTCCAGAGGTACGCGGAGATCAGTGCCTCCAAAGGAGACGATGCCTGACTCCTCGTGAAACTTGATAGGAGTGTCAGGATTCTTGTGACACGAGGAAAGGGATCCTTGGTCTCCCGCCTCAGCTGGAGAGGCGTTCCAATTGCCCTGCCAAGCCTCGAGGAGAATCCCGAGTTGTCCCTCGCAACTAGGCAGGAGTCCTGACGTGGCTGAACAGACACGAGGGTGGAAGGGCCATCCCCGTCGTAACTCGAGAATATACCCCAGGTTTCCACCGCAACTCGAGAAAAACCATGAGACTTCCCCCTCGATGCGAGGTGAGGCCCGATTTCCCTGTACTGCGTGCAGAGCAATTCCGTGTTGCACATCAAACATGAAAGGAGCCTTGATTTCCTTGATGGCACTCCAGAGAAACCCCAAGAACACTGTTTCAAGGCTAGAGGGATCCTGAGGTCACTGTAGCAACACGAAAGAGCTCCGTGGACCACAAATCAACTCGAGATGAGAGGTTAGTCCCTGGCTTCGACTGCAGAGGACTACCACCTTCCCGTAAGCACCTCAAGAGGAGGCTTCTGTCAGCTCTAGGTATGGGAGAGGGACTCTAAGTTTGCGCCCTCAAGTGGAATGGACACCGCGATGCCCTGACTCGAAATAAGGCCAGATATCTCTTCATTGACTTGAATGCAGGCTCGTATTGCATCTCCCAAGACGAAAGGATGTCTGAATCCCCTGTGGAGACCACAGAGAAAGACCTAGTTTCCCACCTCATCGCGACTGGAGGCCTCACATCCTTTGAAAACTCCAGAGGTACGCGGAGATCAGTGCCTCCAAAGGAGACGATGCCTGACTCCTCGTGAAACTTGATAGGAGTCCCAGGATTCCTGTGGCACGTGGAAAGGGACCCTTGGTCTCCCGCCTCAGCTGGAGAGGCGTCCCAATTGCCCTGCCAAGCCTCGAGGAGAATCCCGAGTTGTCCCTCACAACTAGGCAGGAGTCCTGACGTCGCTGAACAAACACGTCGGTGGAAGGGCCATCCCTGTCGTAACTCGAGAATGTACCCCAGGTTCCCGCCGCAACTAGAGAAAAACCATGAGACTTACACCTCGCGTGAGATGCCGCCCGAGTCCCCTGCACTGCGTGCAGAGTAATGCCGTGTTGCACATCACACAGGGAAGGAACTTTGATTTTCTTGATGGCACTCCAGAGAAAGACCAAGAAAACTGTTTCAAGGCTAGAGGGATCCTGAGGTCACTGTAGCATCGAAAAAGAGCTCCGTGGACCACAAATCAACTCGAGATGAGAGGTTAGTCCCTGGCTTCGACTCCAGAGGAATACCACCTTACCACAAGCACCTCAAGAGGAGGCTTCTCTCAGCTCTAGGTATGTGAGAGGGTCCCTGAGTTTGCGGCCTCAAGTGGAATGGACACCGCGATGCCCTGACATGAAATAAGGCCAGATATGCCTGCAGTGACTTGAATGCAGGCTCGTCTTGCATCTCTAAAGACGAAAGGATGTCTGAATCCCCTGTGGAGACCACAGAGAAAGACCTAGTTCCCCACCTCATCGCGACCGGAGGCCTCACATCCTTTGAAAACTCCAGAGGGACGCGGAGATCAGTGCCTCCAAAGGAGACGAAGCCTGACTCCTCGGGAAACTTGATAGGAGTCCCAGGATTCCTGTGGCACGTGGAAAGGGACCCTTGGTCTCCCGCCTCAGCTGGAGAGGCGTCCCAATTGCCCGGCCAAGCCTCGAGGAGAATCCCGAGTTATCCTTCGCAACTAGGCAGGAGTCCTGACGTCGCTGAACAAACACGTGTGTGGAAGGGCCAACCCCATCGTAACTCGAGAATATACCCCAGGTTCCCGCCGCAACTCGAGAAAAACCATGAGACTTCCCCCTCGCCGCGAGATGAGGCCCGATTCCCCTGCACTGCGTGCAGAGCAATGCCGTGTTGCACATCACACAGGAAAGGAGCCTTGATTTCCTTGATGGCACTCCAGAGAAACCCCAAGAACACTGTTTTAAGGCTCGAGGGATCCTGAGGTCACTGTAGAAACACGACAGAGCTCCGTGGACCAAAAATCAACCCGAGATGAGAGGTTAGTCCCTGGCTTCGACTCCAGAGGAGTACCACCTTACCACAAGCACCTCAAGAGGAGGCTTCTCTCAGCTCTAGGTATGTGAGAGGGTCCCTGAGTTTGCGGCCTCAAGTGGAATGGACACCGCGATGCCCTGACACGAAATAAGGCCAGATATGCCTGCAGTGACTTGAATGCAGGCTCGTCTTGCATCTCCCAAGACGAAAGGATGTCTGAATCCCCTGTGGAGACCACAGAGAAAGACCTAGTTCCCCAACTCATCGCGACCGGAGGCCTCACATCCTTTGAAAACTCCAGAGGGACGCGGAGATCAGTGCCTTCAAAGGAGACGATGCCTGACTCCTCGTGAAACTTGATAGGAGTCCCAGGATTCCTGTGGCACGTGGAAAGGGACCCTTGGTCTCCCGCCTCAGCTGAAGAGGCGTCCCAATTGCCCTGCCAAGCCTCGAGGAGAATCCCGAGTTGTCCCTCGCAACTAGGCAGGAGTCCTGACGTCGCTGAACAAACACGTGTGTGGAAGGGCCATCCCCGTCGTAACTCGAGAATATACCCCAGGTTCCCGCCGCAACTCGAGAAAAACCATGAGACTTCCCCCTCACCGCGAGATGAGGCCCGATTCCCCTGCACTGCGTGCAGAGCAATGCCGTGTTGCACATCACACAGGAAAGGAGCTTTGATTTCCTTGATGGCACTCCAGAGAAAGCCCAAGAACACTGTTTCAATGCTAGAGGGATACTGAGGTCACTGTAGCAATGCGAAAGAGCTCCGTGGACCACAAATCAACTCAAGATGAGAGGTTAGTCCCTGGCTTCGACTCCAGAGGAATACCACCTTACCACAAGCACCTCAAGAGGAGGCTTCTCTCAGCTCTAGGTATGTGAGAGGGTCCCTGAGTTTGCGGCCTCAAGTGGAATGGACACCGCAATGCCCTGACACGAAATAAGGCCGGATATCCCTGCAGTGACTTGAATGCAGGCTCGTCTTGCATCTCCCAAGACGAAAGGATGTCTGAATCCCCTGTGGAGACCACAGAGAAACACCTAGTTCCCCACCTCATCACGACCGGAGGCCTCACATCCTTTGAAAACTCCAGAGGTACGCGGAGATCAGTGCCTCCAAAGGAGACGATGCCTGACTCCTCGTGAAGTTTGATAGGAGTCCCAGGATTCCTGTGGCACGTGGAAAGGGACCCTTGGTCTCCCGCCTCAGCTGGAGAGGCGTCCCAATTGCCCTGCCAAGTCTCGAGGAGAATCCCGAGTTGTCCCTCGCAACTAGGCAGGAGTCCTGACGTCGCTGAACAAACACGTGTGTGGAAGGGCCATCCCCGTCGTAACTCGAGAATATACCCCAGGTTCCCGCCGCAACTCGAGGAAAACCATGAGACTTCCCCCTCCCGGCGAGATGAGGCACGATTCCTCTGCATTGCGTGCAGAGCAATGTCCTGTTGCACATCACACAGGAAAGGAGCCTTGATTTCCTTGATGGCACTCCAGAGAAACCCCAAGAACACTGTTTCAAGGCTAGAGGGATCCTGAGGTCACTGTAGCAACGCGAAAGAGCTCCGTGGACCACAAATCAACTCAAGATGAGAGGTTAGTCCCTGGCTTCGACTCCAGAGGAATACCACCTTACCACAAGCACCTCAAGAGGAGGCTTCTCTCAGCTCTAGGTATGTGAGAGGGTCCCTGAGTTTGCGGCCTCAAGTGGAATGGACACCGCAATGCCCTGACACGAAATAAGGCCGGATATCCCTGCAGTGACTTGAATGCAGGCTCGTCTTGCATCTCCCAAGACGAAAGGATGTCTGAATCCCCTGTGGAGAACACAGAGAAAGACCTAGTTCCCCACCTCATCGCGACCGGAGGCCTCACATCCTTTGAAAACTCCAGAGGGACGCAGAGATCAGTGCCTCCAAAGGAGACGATGCCTGACTCCTCGTGAAACTTGATAGGAGTCCCAGGATTCCTGTGGCACGTGGAAAGGGACCCTTGGTCTCCCGCCTCAGCTGGAGAGGCGTCCCAATTGCCCTGCCAAGCCTCGAGGAGAATCCCGAGTTGTCCCTCGCAACTAGGCAAGAGTCCTGACGTCGCTGAACAAACACGTGTGTGGAAGGGCCATCCCCGTCGTAACTCGAGAATATACCCCAGGTTCCCGCCGCAACTCGAGAAAAACCATGAGACTTCCCCCTCACCGCGAGATGAGGCCCGATTCCCCTGCACTGCGTGCAGAGCAATGCCGTGTTGCACATCACACAGGAAAGGAGCCTTGATTTCCTTGATGGCACTCCAGAGAAAGCCCAAGAACACTGTTTCAAGGCTAGAGGGATCCTGAGGTCACTGTAGCAACACGAAAGAGCTCCATGGACCACAAATCAACTTGAAATAAGAGGTTAGTCCCTGGCTTCGACTCCAGAGGAATACCACCTTACCACAAGCACCTCAAGAGGAGGCTTCTCTCAGCTCTAGGTATGTGAGAGGGACCCTGATATTGCAGCCTCAAGAGGAATGGACACTGAGATGCCCTGACTCGAAATAAGGCCGGATATCCCTGCAGTGACTTGAATGCAGGCTCGTCTTGCATCTCCCACGACGAAAGGATGTCTGAATCCCCTGTGGAGACCACAGAGAAAGACCTAGTTCCCCACCTCATCGCGACCGGAGGCCTCACATCCTTTGAAAAGTCCAGAGGGACGCGGAGATCAGTGCCTCTAAAGGAGACGATGCCTGACTCCTCTTGAAAATTGATAGAAGTCCCAGGATTCCTGTGGCACGTGGAAAGGGACACTTGGTCTCCCGCCTCAGCTGGAGAGGCGTCCCAATTGCCCTGCCAAGCCTCGAGGAGAATCCCGAGTTGTCCCTCGCAACTAGGCAGGAGTCCTGACGTTGCTGAACAAACACTTGTGTGGAAGGGCCATCCCCATCGTAACTCGAGAATGTACCCCAGGTTCCCGCCGCAACACGAGAAAAACCATGAGACTTCCCCCTCACCGCGAGATGAGGCCCGATTCCCCTGCACTGCGTGCAGAGCAATTCCGTGTTGCACATCACACATGAAAGGAGCTTTGATTTCCTTGATGGCACTCCAGAGAAAGCCCAAGAACACTGTTTCAAGGCTAGAGGGATCCTGAGGTCACTGTAGCAACATGAAAGAGCTCCGTAGACCACAAATCAACTAGAGATGAGAGGTTAGTCCCTGGCTTGGACTCCAGAGGAATACCACCTTACCACAAGCACCTCAAGAGGAGGCTTCTCTCAGCTCTAGGTATGTGAGAGGGTCCCTGAGATTGCGGCCTCAAGTGGAATGGACACCGTGATGCCCTGACTCGAAATAAGGCTGGATATCCATGCAGTGACTTGAATGCAGGCTCGTCTTGCATCTCCCAAGACGAAAGGATGTCTGAATCCCCTGTGGAGACCACAGAGAAAGACCTAGTTCCCCAACTCATCGCGACCGGAGGCCTCACATCCTTTGAAAACACCAGAGGGACGCGGAGATCAGTGCCTCCAAAGGAGACGATGCCTGACTCCTCGTGAAACTTGATAGGAGTCCCAGGATTCCTGTGGCACGTGGAAAGGGACCCTTGGTCTCCCGCCTCAGCTGGAGAGGCGTCCCAATTGCCCTGCCAAGTCTCGAGGAGAATCCCGAGTTGTCCCTCACAACTAGGCAGGAGTCCTGACGTCGCTGAACAAACACGTGTGTGGAAGGGCCATCCCCGTCGTAACTCGAGAATATACCCCAGGTTCCCGCCGGAACTCGAGAAAAACCATGAGACTTCCCCCTCGCCGCGAGATGAGGCCCGATTCCCCTGCACTGCGTGCAGAGCAATGCCGTGTTGCACATCACACAGGAAAGGAGCCTTGATTTCCTTGATGGCACTCCAGAGAAAGCCCAAGAACACTGTTTCAAGGCTAGAGGGATCCTGAGGTCACTGTAGCAACACGAAAGAGCTCCGTGGACCACAAATCAACTCGAGATGAGAGGTTAGTCCCTGGCTTCGACTCCAGAGGAATACCACCTTACCACAAGCACCTTAAGAGGAGGCTTCTCTCAGCTCTAGGTATGTGAGAGGGACCCTGAGTTTGCGGCCTCAAGGGGAATGGACACCGCGATGCCCTGACTCGAAATAAGGCCGGATATCCCTGCAGTGACTTGAATGCAGACTCGTCTTGCATCTCCGAAGATGAAAGAATGTCTGAATCCCCTGTGGAGACCACAGAGAAAGACCTAGTTCCCCACCTCATCGCGACCGGAGGCCTCACATCCTTTGAAAACACCAGAGGGACGCGGAGATCAGTGCCTCCAAAGGAGACGATGCCTGACTCCTCGTGAAACTTGATAGGAGTCCCAGGATTCCTGTGGCACGTGGATAGGGTCACTTGGTCTCCCGCCTCAGCTGGAGAGGCGTCCCAATTGCCCTGCCAAGCATCGAGGAGAATCCCGAGTTGTCCCTCGCAACTAGGCAGGAGTCCTGACGTCGCTGAACAAACACGGGTGTGGAAGTGCCATCCCCGTCCTAACTCGAGAATAGACCCTAGGTTCCCGCCGCAACTCGAGAAAAACCATGAGACTTCCCCCTCGCCGCGAGATGAGGCCCGATTCCCCTGCACTGCGTGCAGAGCAGTGCCGTGTTGCACATCACACAGCAAAGGAGCCTTGATTTCCTTGATGGCACTCCAGAGAAACCCCAAGAACACTGTTTCAAGGCTAGAGGGATCCTGAGGTCACTGTAGCAACAGGAAAGAGCTCCGTGGACCACAAATCAACTCGAGATGAGAGGTTAGTCCCTGGCTTCGACTCCAGAGGAATACCACCTTACCACAAGCACCTCAAGGGGAGACTTCTCTGAGCTCTAGGTATGTGAGAGGGACCCTGAGTTTGTGGCCTCAAGTGGAATGGACACCGCGATACCCTGACTCAAAATAAGGCCGGATATGCCTGCAGTGACTTGAATGCCGGCTCGTCTTGCATCTCCCAAGTTGAAAGGATGTCTGAATCCCCTGTGGAGACCACAGAGAAAGAACTCGTTCCCCACCTCATCGCGACCGGAGGCCTCACATCCTTTGAAAAGTCCAGAGGGAACTGGAGATCAGTGCCTCCAAAGGAGACGATGCCTGACTCCTCGTGAAACTTGATAGGAGTCCCAGGATTCCTGTGGCACGTGGAAAGGGACCCTTGGTCTCACGCCTCAGCTGGAGATGCGTCCCAATTGCTCTGCCAAGCCTCGAGGAGAATCCCGAGTTGTCCCTCGCAACTAGGCAGGAGTCCTGTCTATGCTGAACAAATACGTGTGTGGAAGGGCCATCCCCGTCATAACTCGAAAATATACCCGAGGTTCACGCTGCAACTCGAGAAACCCATGAGACTTCCCCCTCACCGGGAGATGAGGCTCGATTCCCCTGCACTGCGTGCAGAGCAATGCCGTGTTGCACATCACACAGGAAAGGAGCCTTGATTTCCTTGATGGCACTCCAGAGAAAGCCCAAGAACACTGTTTCAAGGCTAGAGGGATCCTGAGGTCACTGTAGCAACACGAAAGAGCTCCGTGGACCACAAATCAACTCGAGATGAGAGGTTAGTCCCTGGCTTCGACTCCAGAGGAATACCACCTTACCACAAGCACCTCAAGAGGAGGCTTCTCTCAGCTCTAGGTATGTGAGAGGGACCCTGAGTTTGCGGCCTCAAGAGGAATGAACACCGCGATGCCCTGACTCGAAACCAGGCCGGATATGCCTGCAGTGAATTTAATGCAGGCTCACTTTGCATCTCCCAAGACGAAAGGATGTCTGAATCCCCTGTGGAGACCACAGAGAAGGACCCAGTTCCCCACCTCATCGCAACCGGAGGTCTCACATCCTTTGAAAACTCCAGAGGGACGTGGAGATCAGTGCCTCCAAAGAAGACGATTCCTGACTCCTCGTGAAACTTGATAGGAGTCCCAGGATCCCTGTGTCACATGGAAAGGGACACTTGGTCTCCCGCCTCAGCTGGAGAGGCGTCCCAATTGCCCTGCCAAGCCTCGAGGAGAATCCCGAGTTGTCCCTCGAAACTAGGCAGGAGTCCTTACGTCGCTGAACAAACACGTGTGTGGAAGGGCCATCCCCGTCGTAACTCGAGAATATACCCCAGGTTCCCGCCGCAACTCGAGGAAAACCATGAGACTTCCCCCTCCCGGCGAGATGAGGCACGATTCCCCTGCATTGCGTGCAGAGCAATGTCCTGTTGCACATCACACAGGAAAGGAGCCTTGATTTCCTTGATGGCACTCCAGAGAAACCCCAAGAACACTGTTTCAAGGCTAGAGGGATCCTGAGGTCATTGTAACAACACGAAAGAGCTCCGTGGACCACAAATCAACTCGAGATGAGAGGTTAGTCCCTGGCTTCGACCCCAGAGGAATATCACCTTACCACAAGCACCTCAACAGGAGGCTTCTCTCAGCTCTAGGTATGTGTGATGGACCCTGAGTTTGCAGCCTCAAGTGGAATGGACACCGCGATGCCCTGACGCGAAATAAGGCCGGATATGCCTGCAGTGACTTGAATGCAGGCTCGTCTTGCATCTCCCAAGACGAAAGGATGTCTGCATCCCCTGTGGAGACCACAGAGAAAGATCTAGTTCCCCACCTCATCGCGACCGGAGGCCTCACATCCTTTGAAATCTCCAGAGGGACGCGGAGATCTGTGCCTCCAAAGGAGACGATGCCTGACTCCTCGTGAAAATTGATAGGAGTCCCAGGATTCCGGTGGCACGTGGAAAGGGACCATTGGTCTACCGCCTCAACCGGAGAGGTGTGCCAATTGCCCTGCCAAGCCTCGAGGAGAATCCCGAGTTGTCCCTCGCAACTAGGCAGGAGTCCTGACGTCGCTGAACAAACACGTGGGTGGAAGGGCCATCCCCGTCGTAACTCGAAAATATACCCCAGGTTCCCGCTGCAACTCGAGAAAAACCATGAGACTTCCCCCTCGCCGCGAGATGAGGCCCAATTCCCCTGCACTGTGTGCAGAGCAATGCCGTGTTGCACATCACACAGGAAAGGAGCCTTGATTTCCTTGATGGCACTCCAGAGAAAGCCCAAGAACACTGTTTCAAGGCTAGAGGGATCCTGAGGTCACTGTAGCAACAGGAAAGAGCTCCGTGGACCAAAAATCAACTCGAGATGAGAGGTTAGTCCCTGGCTTCGACTCCAGAGGAATACCACCTTACCACAAGCACCTCAAGAGGAGGCTTCTCTCAGCTCTAGGTATGTGAGAGGGACCCTGAGTTTGCGGCCTCAAGACGAATGGACACCGCGATGCCCTGACTCGAAATAAGGCCGGATATGCCTGCAGTGACTTGAATGCAGGCTCGTCTTGCATCTCCCAAGACGAAAGGTTGACTGAATCCCCTGTGGAGACCACAAAGAAAGACCTACTTCCCCACCTCATCGCGACCGGAGGCCTCACATCCTTTGAAAACTCCAGAGGGACGCGGAGATCAGTGCCTCCAAAGGAGACGATGCCTGACTCCTCGTGAAACTTGATAGGAGTCCCAGGATTCCTGTGGCACTTGGAAAGGGACCCTTGGTCTCCCGCCTCAGCTGGAGAGGCGTCCCAATTGCCCTGTCAAGCCTCGAGGAGAATCCCGAGTTGTCCCTCACAACTAGGCAGGAGTCCTGTCTATGCTGAACAAACACGTGTGTGGAAGGGCCATCCCCATCGTAACTCGAGAATATACCCCAGGTTCCTGCCGCAACTCGAGAAAAACCATGAGACTTCCCCCTCGCCGCGAGATGAGGCCCGATTCCCCTGCACTGCGTGCAGAGCAATGCCGAGTTGCACATCACACAGGAAAGGAGCCTTGATTTCCTTGATGGCACTCCAGAGAAAACCCAAGAACACTGTTTCACGGCTAGAGGGATCCTGAGGTCACTCTAGCAACACGAAAGAGCTCCATGGACCAAAAGTCAACTCGAGATGAGAGGTTAGTCCCTGGCTGCGACTCCAGAGGAATACCTCCTTACCACAAGCAAATCAAAAGGAGGCTTCTCTCAGCTCTAGATATGTGAGAGGGACCCTGCGTTTGCGGCCTCAAGTGGAATCGACACCGTGATGCCCTGACTCGAAATAAGGCCGGATATCCCTGCAGTGACTTGAATGCAGTCTCGTCTTGCATCTCCCAAGACGAAAGGATGTCTGAATCCCCTGTGGAAACCTCAGAGAAAGACCTAGTTCCCCACCTCATCACCACCGGAGGCCTCACATCCTTTGAAAATTCCAGAGGGACGCGGAGATCAGTGCCTCCAAAGGAGACGATGCCTGACTCCTCGTGAAACTTGGTAGGAGTCCCAGGATTCCTGTGGCACTTGGAAAGGGACCCTTGGTCTCCCGCCTCAGCTGGAGATGCGTCCCAATTGCTCTGCCAAGCCTCGAGGAGAATCCCGAGTTGTCCCTCGCAACTAGGCAGGAGTCCTGACGTCGCTGAACAAACACGTGTGTGGAAGGGCCATCCCCGTCGTAACTCGAAAATATACCCGAGGTTCACGCTGCAACTCGAGAAACCCATGAGACTTCCCCCTCGCCGGGAGATGAGGCTCGATTCCCCTGCACTGCGTGCAGAGCAATGCCGTGTTGCACATCACACATGAAAGGAGCCTTGATTTCCTTGATGGCACTCCAGAGAAAGCCCAAGAACACTGTTTCAAGGCTAGAGGGATCCTGAGGTCACTGCAGCAACACGAAAGAGCTCCGTGGACCAAAAATCAACTCGAGATGAGAGGTTAGTCCCTGGCTTCGACTCCAGAGGAATACCACCTTACCACAAGCACCTCAAGAGGAGGCTTCTCTCAGCTCTAGGTATGTGAGAGGGACCCTGAGTTTGCGGCCTCAAGAGGAATGGACACCGCGATTCCCTGACTCGAAACAAGGCCGGATATGCCTGCAGTGAATTTAATGCAGGCTCATCTTGCATCTCCCAAGACGAAAGGATGTCTGAATCCCCTGTGGAGAACACAGAGAAAGACCTAGTTCGCCACCTCATCGCAACCGGAGGTCTCACATCCTTTGAAAACTCCACAGGGACGTGGAGATCAGTGCCTCCAAAGGAGACGATGCCTGACTCCTCGTGAAACTTGATAGGAGTCCCAGGATTCCTGTGGCACGTGGAAAGGGACCCTTGGTCTCCCGCCTCAGCTGGAGAGGCGTCCCAATTGCCCTGCCAAGCATCGAGGAGAATCCCGAGTTGTCCCTCGCAACTATGCAGGAGTCCTGTCTATGCTGAACAAACACGTGTGTGGAAGGGCCATCCCCGTCGTAACTCGAGAATATACCCCAGGTTCCTGCCGCAACTCGAGAAAAACCATGAGACTTCCCCCTCGCCGCGAGATGAGGCCCGATTCCCCTGCACTGCGTGCAGAGCAATGCCGAGTTGCACATCACACAGGAAAGGAGCCATGATTTCCTTGATGGCACTCCAGAGAAACCCCAAGAACACTGTTTCAAGGCTAGAGGGATCCTGAGGTCACTCTAGCAACACGAAAGAGCTCCGTGGACCAAAAGTCAACTCGAGATGAGAGGTTAGTCCCTGGCTTCGACTCCAGAGGAATACCTCCTTACCACAAGCAAATCAAGAGGAGGCTTCTCTCAGCTCTAGGTATGTGAGAGGGACCCTGAGTTTGCGGCCTCAAGTGGAATCGACACCGCGATGCCCTGACTCGAAATAAGGCCGGATATCCCTGCAGTGACTTGAATGCAGTCTCGTCTTGCATCTCCCAAGACGAAAGGATGTCTGAATCCCCTGTGGAAACCACAGAGAAAGACCTAGTTCCCCACCTCATCACCACCGGAGGCCTCACATCCTTTGAAAATTCCAGAGGGACGCGGAGATCAGTGCCTCCAAAGGAGACGATGCCTGACTCCTCGTGAAACTTGATAGGAGTCCCAGGATTCCTGTGGCACTTGGAAAGGGACCCTTGGTCTCCCGCCTCAGCTGGAGAGGCGTCCCAATTGCCCTGCCAAGCCTCTAGGAGAATCCCGAGTTGTCCCTCACAACTAGGCAGGAGTCCTGTCTATGCTTAACAAACACGTGGGTGGAAGGGCCATCCCCGTCGTAACTCGAAAATATACCCGAGGTTCACGCTGCAACTCGAGAAGCCCATGAGACTTCCCCCTCGCCGGGAGATGAGGCTCAATTCCCCTGCACTGCGTGCAGAGCAATGCCGTGTTACACATCACACAGGAAAGGAGCCTTGATTTCCTTGATGGCACTCCAGAGAAAGCCCAAGAACACTGTTTCAAGGCTAGAGGGATCCTGAGGTCACGGCAGCAACACGAAAGAGCTCCGTGGACCAAAAATCAACTCGAGATGAGAGGTTAGTCCCTGGCTTCGACTCCAGAGGAATACCACCTGACCACAAGCACCTCAAGAGGAGGCTTCTCTCAGCTCTAGGTATGTGAGAGGGACCCTGAGTTTGCGGCCTCAAGAGGAATGGACACCGCGATGCCCTGACGCGAAACAAGGCCGGATATGCCTGCAGTGAATTTAATGCAGGCTCATGTTGCATCTCCCAAGACGAAAGGATGTCTGAATCCCCTGTGGAGAACACAGAGAAAGACCTAGTTCCCCACCTCATCGCGACCGGAGGCCTCACATCCTTTGAAAAGTCCAGAGGGACGTGGAGATCAGTGCCTCCAAAGGAGACGATGCCTGACTCCTCGTGAAACTTGATAGGACTCCCAGGATTCCTGTGGCACGTGGAAAGGGACACTTGGTCTCCCGCCTCAGCTGGAGAGGCGTCCCAATTGCCCTGCCAAGCATCGAGGAGAATCCCGAGTTGTCCCTCACAACTAGGCAGGAGTCCTGACGTCGCTGAACAAACACGGGTGTGTAAGGGCCATCCCCGTCCTAACTCGAGAATAGACCCTAGGTTCCCGCCGCAACTCGAGAAAAACCATGAGACTTCCCCCTCGCCGCGAGATGAGGCCCGATTCCCCTGCACTGCGTACAGAGCAATGCCGTGTTGCACATCACACAGGAAAGGAGCCTTGATTTCCTTGATGGCACTCCAGAGAAAGCCCAAGAACACTTTTTCAAGGCTAGAGGGATCCTGAGGTCACTGCAGCAACACGAAAGAGCTCCGTGGACCAAAAATCAACTCGAGATGAGAGGTTAGTCCCTGGCTTCGACTCCAGAGGAATACCACCTGACCACAAGCACCTCAAGAGGAGGCTTCTCTCAGCTCTAGGTATGTGAGAGGGACCCTGAGTTTGCGGCCTCAAGAGGAATGGACACCGCGATGCCCTGACTCGAAACAAGGCCGGATATGCCTGCAGTGAATTTAATGCAGGCTCATCTTGCATCTCCCAAGACGAAAGGATGTCTGAATCCCCTGTGGAGAACACAGAGAAAGACCTAGTTCCCCACCTCATCGCAACCGGAGGTCTCACATCCTTTGAAAACTCCAGAGGGACGCGGAGATCAGTGCCTCCAAAGGAGACGATGCCTGACTCCTCGTGAAACTTGATAGGAGTCCCAGGATCCCTGTGTCACATGGAAAGGGACCCTTGGTCTCCCGCCTCAGCTGGAGAGGCGTCCCAATTGCCCTGCCAAGCCTCGAGGAGAATCCCGAGTTGTCCCTCGAAACTAGGCAGGAGTCCTGACGTCGCTGAACAAACACGGGTGTGGAAGGGCCATCCCCGTCCTAACTCGAGAATAGACCCCAGGTTCTCGCCGCAACTCGAGGAAAACCATGAGACTTCCCCCGCCCGGCGAGATGAGGCATGATTCCCCTTTATTGCGTGCAGAGCAATGTCCTGTTGCACATCACACAGGAAAGGAGCCTTGATTTCCTTGATGGCACTCCAGAGAAACCCCAAGAACACTGTTTCAAGGCTAGAGGGATCCTGAGGTCATTGTAACAACATGAAAGAGCTCCGTGGACCACAAATCAACTCGAGATGAGAGGTTAGTCCCTGGCTTCGACCCCAGAGGAATATCACCTTACCACAAGCACCTCAAGAGGAGGCTTCTCTCAGCTCTAGGTATGTGTGAGGGACCCTGAGTTTGCGGCCTCAAGTGGAATGGACACCGCAATGCCCTGACGCGAAATAAGGCCGGATATGCCTGCAGTGACTTGAATGCAGGCTCGTCTTGCATCTCCCAAGACGAAAGGATGTCTGCATCCCCTGTGGAGACCACAGAGAAAGATCTAGTTCCCCACCTCATCGCGACCGGAGGCCTCACATCCTTTGAAATCTCCAGAGGTACGCGAAGATCAGTGCCTCCAAAGGAGACGATGCCTGACTCCTCGTGAAACTTGATAGGAGTCCCAGGATTCCGGTGGCACGTGGAAAGGGACCCTTGGTCTCCCGCCTCAGCCGGAGAGGCGTCCCAATTGCCCTGCCAAGCCTCGAGGAGAATCCCGAGTTGTCCCTCGCAACTAGGCAGGAGTCCTGACGTCGCTGAACAAACACGTGTGTGGAAGGGCCATCCCCGTCGTAACTCGAAAATATACCCCAGGTTCCCGCTGCAACTCAGGAAAAACCATGAGACTTCCCCCTCGCCGCGAGATGAGGTCCGATTCCCCTGCACTGTGTGCAGAGCAATGCCGTGTTGCACATCACACAGGAAAGGAGCCTTGATTTCCTTGATGGCACTCCAGAGAAAGCCCAAGAACACTGTTTCAAGGCTAGAGGGATCCTGAGGTCACTGTAGCAACACGAAAGAGCTCCGTGGACCACAAATCAACTCGAGATGAGAGGTTAGTCCCTCGCTTCGACTCCAGAGGAATACCACCTTACCACAAGCACGTCAAGAGGAGGCTTCTCTCAGCTCTAGGTATGTGGGAGGGACCCTGAGTTTGCGGCCTCAAGAGGAATGGACACCGCGATGCCCTTACTCGAAACAAGGCCAGATATGCCTGCCGTGAATTTAATGCAGGCTCGTCTTGCATCTCCCAAGATGAAAGGTTGTCTGAATCCCCTGTGGAGACCACAGAGAAAGACCTAGTTCCCAACCTCATCGCGACCGGAGGCCTCACATACTTTGAAAACAACAGAGGGACGTGGAGATCAGTGCCTCCAAAGGAGACGATGCCTGACTCCTCGTGAAACTTGATAGGAGTCCCAGGATTCCTGTGGCACGTGGAAAGGGACCCTTGGTCTCCCGCCTCAGCTGGAGAGGCGTCCCAATTGCCCTGCCAAGCATCGAGGAGAATCCCGAGTTGTCCCTCGCAACTAGGCAGGAGTCCTGTCTATGCTGAACAAACACGTGTGTGGAAGGTCCATCCCCGTCGTAACTCGAGAATATACCCCAGGTTCCTGCCGCAACTCGAGAAAAACCATGAGACTTCCCCCTCGCCGCGAGATGAGGCCCGATTCCCCTGCACTGCGTGCAGAGTAATGCCGTGTAGCACATCACACAGGAAAGGAGCCTTGATTTCCTTGATGGCACTCCAGAGAAAGCCCAAGAACACTGTTTCAAGGCTAGAGGGATCCTGAGGTCATGGAGCAACACGAAAGAGCTCCATGGACCACAAATCATCTTGAAATAAGAGGTTAGTCCCTGGCTTCGACTCCAGAGGAATACCACCTTACCACAAGCACCTCAAGAGGAGGCTTCTCTCAGCTTTAGGTATGTGAGAGGGACCTGATATTGCGGCCTCAAGAGGAATGGACACCGAGATGCCCTGACTCGAAATAAGGCCGGATATCCCTGCAGTGACTTGAATGCAGGCTCGTCTTGCATCTCCCAAGACGAAAGGATGTCTGAATCCCCTGTGGAGACCACAGAGAAAGACCTAGTTCCCCACCTCATCGCGACCGGAGGCCTCACATCCTTTGAAAAGTCCAGAGGGACGCGGAGATCAGTGCCTCCAAAGGAGACGATGCCTGACTCCTCTTGAAAATTGATAGAAGTCCCAGGATTCCTGTGGCACGTGGAAAGGGACACTTGGTCTCCCGCCTCAGCTGGAGAGGCGTCCCAATTGCCCTGCCAAGCCTCGAGGAGAATCCCGAGTTGTCCCTCGCAACTAGGCAGGAGTCCTGACGTTGCTGAACAAACACTTGTGTGGAAGGGCCATCCCCATCGTAACTCGAGAATGTACCCCAGGTTCCCGCCGCAACTCGAGAAAAACCATGAGATTTCCCCCTCACCGCGAGATGAGGCCCGATTCCCCTGCACTGCGTGCAGAGCAATGCCGTGTTGCACATCACACATGAAAGGAGCTTTGATTTCCTTGATGGCACTCCAGAGAAAGCCCAAGAACACTGTTTCAAGGCTAGAGGGATCCTGAGGTCACTGTAGCAACATGAAAGAACTCGGTGGACCACAAATCAACTCGAGATGAGAGGTTAGTTCCTGGCTTCGACTCCAGAGGAATACCACCTTACCACAAGCACCTCAAGGGGAGACTTCTCTGAGCTCTAGGTATGTGAGAGGGACCCTGAGTTTGTGGCCTCAAGTGGAATGGACACCGCGATACCCTGACTCAAAATAAGGCCGGATATGCCTGCAGTGACTTGAATGCCGGCTCGTCTTGCATCTCCCAAGATGAAAGGATGTCTGAATCCCCTGTGGAGACCACAGAGAAAGACCTAGTTCCCCACCTCATCGCGACCGGAGGCCTCACATCCTTTGAAAAGTCCAGAGGGAACTGGAGATCAGTGCCTCCAAAGGAGACGATGCCTGACTCCTCGTGAAACTTGATAGGAGTCCCAGGATTCCTGTGGCACGTGGAAAGGGACCCTTGGTCTCCCGCCTCAGCTGGAGATGCGTCCCAATTGCTCTGCCAAGCCTCGAGGAGAATCCCGAGTTGTCCCTCGCAACTAGGCAGGAGTCCTGTCTATGCTGAACAAATACGTGTGTGGAAGGGCCATCCCCGTCGTAACTCGAAAATATACCCGAGGTTCACGCTGCAACTCGAGAAGCCCATGAGACTTCCCCCTCGCCGGGAGATGAGGCTCGACTCCCCTGCACTGCGTGCAGAGCAATGCCGTGTTACACATCACACAGGAAAGGAGCCTTGATTTCCTTGATGGCACTCCAGAGAAAGCCCAAGAACACTGTTTCAAGGCTAGAGGGATCCTGAGGTCACTGCAGCAACACGAAAGAGCTCCGTGGACCAAAAATCAACTCGAGATGAGAGGTTAGTCCCTGGCTTCGACTCCAGAGGAATACCACCTTACCACAAGCACCTCAAGAGGAGGCTTCTCTCAGCTCTAGCTATGTGAGAGGGACCCTGAGTTTGCGGCCTCAAGAGGAATGGACACCGCGATGCCCTGACTCGAAACAAGGCCGGATATGCCTGCAGTGAATTTAATGCAGGCTCATCTTGCATCTCCCAAGACGAAAGGATGTCTGAATCCCCTGTGGAGAACACAGAGAAAGACCTAGTTCCCCACCTCATCGCAACCGAAGGTCTCACATCCTTTGAAAACTCCAGAGGGACGCGGAGATCAGTGCCTCCAAACGAGACGATGCCTGACTCCTCGTGAAACTTGATAGGAGTCCCAGGATCCCTGTGTCACATGGAAAGGGACACTTGGTCTCCCGCCTCAGCTGGAGAGGCGTCCCAATTGCCCTGCCAAGCCTCGAGGAGAATCCCGAATTGTCCCTCGCAACTAGGCAGGAGTCCTGACGTCGCTGAACAAACACGTGTGTGGAAGGGCCATCCCCGTCGTAACTCGAGAATATACCCCAGGTTCCCACCGCAACTCGAGGAAAACCATGAGACTTCCCCCTCCCGGCGAGATGAGGCACGATTCCCCTGCATTGCGTGCAGAGCAATGTCCTGTTGCACATCACACAGGAAAGGAGCCTTGATTTCCTTGATGGCACTCCAGAGAAACCCCAAGAACACTGTTTCAATGATTGAGGGATCCTGAGGTCATTGTAACAACACGAAAGATCTCCGAGGACCACAAATCAACTCGAGATGAGAGGTTAGTCCCTGGCTTCGACCCCAGAGGAATATCACCTTACCACAAGCACCTCAAGAGGAGGCTTCTCTCAGCTCTAGGTATGTGAGAGGGACCCTGATTTTGCGGCCTCAAGTGGAATGGACACCGTGATGCCCTGACGCGAAATAAGGCCGGATATGCCTGCAGTGACTTGAATGCAGGCTCGTCTTGCATCTCCCAAGACGAAAGGATGTCTGCATCCCCTGTGGAGACCATAGAGAATGATCTAGTTCCCCACCTCATCGCGACCGTAGGCCTCACATCCTTTGAAAACTCCAGAGGGACGCGGAGATCAGTGCCTCCAAAGGAGACGATGCCTGACTCCTCGTGAAACTTGATAGGAGTCCCAGGATTCTGGTGGCACGTGGAAAGGGACCCTTGGTATCCGGCCTCAGCCGGAGAGGCATCCCAATTGCCCTGCCAAGCCTCTAGGAGAATCCCGAGTTTTCCCTTGCAACTAGGCAGGAGTCCTGACATCGCTGAACAAACACGTGTGTGGAAGGGCCATCCCCGTCTTAACTGGAGAATATACCCCAGGTTCCCTCCGCAACTCGAGAAAAACCATGAGACTTCCCCCTGCCACGAGATGAGGCCCGATTCCCCTGCACTGCGTGCAGAGCAATGCCGTGTTGTACATCACACAGGAAAGGAGCCTTGATTTCCTTGATGGCACTCCAGAGAAAGCCCAAGAACACTGTTTCAAGGCTAAAGGGATCCTGAAGTCACTGTAGCAACACGAAAGAGCTTCGTGGACCAAAAATCAACTCGAGATGAGAGGTTAATCCCTGGCTTCGACTCCAGAGGAATACCACCTTACCACAAGCACCTCAAGAGGAGACTTCTCTCAGCTCTAGGTATGTGAGAGGGACCCTGAGTTTGCGGCCTCAAGTGGAATGGACACCGCGATGCCCTGACTCGAAATAAGGCCGGATATGCCTGCAGTGACTTGAATGCAGGCTCGTCTTGCATCTCCCAAGACGAAAGGATGTCTGAATCCCCTGTGGAGACCACAGAGAAAGACCTAGTTCCCCACCTCATCGCGACCGGAGGCCTCACATCCTTTGAAAAGTCCAGAGGGACGTGGAGATCAGTGCCTAAAAAGGAGACGATGCCTGACTCCTCGTGAAACTTGATAGGAGTCCCAGGATCCCTGTGTCACGTGGAAAGGGACACTTGGTCTCCCGCCTCAGCTGGAGAGGCGTCCCAATTGCCCTAACAAGCATCGAGGAGAATCCCGAGTTGTCCCTCGCAACTAGGCAGGAGTCCTGACGTCGCTGAACAAACACGTGTGTGGAAGGGCCATCCCCGTCGTAACTCGAGAACATACGCGAGGTTCCCGCCGCAACTCGAGAATAACCATGAGACTTCCCCCTCGCCGCCAGATGAGGCCCGATTCCTCTGCACTGCGTGCAGAGGAATGCCGTGTGGCATATCACACAGGAAAGGAGCCTTGATTTCCTTGATGGCACTCCAGAGAAACCCCAAGAACACTGTTTCAAGGCTAGAGGGATCCTGAGGTCACTGTAGCAACACGAAAGAGCTCCGTGGACCAAAAATCAAATCGAGATGAGATGTTAGTCCCTGGCTTCGACTCCAGAGGAATACCACCTTATCACAAGCACCTCAAGGGGAGACTTCTCTCAGCTCTAGGTATGTGAGAGGGACCCTGAGTTTGCGGCCTCAAGTGGAATGGACACCGCGATGCCCTGACTCAAAATAAGGCCGGATATGCCTGCAGTGTCTTGAATGCAGGCTCGTCTTGCATCTCCCAAGATGAAAGGATGTCTGAATCCCCTGTGGAGACCACAGAGAAAGACCTAGTTCCCCACCTCATCGCGACCGGAGGCCTCACATCCTTTGAAAAGTCCAGAGGGAACTGGAGATCAGTGCCTAAAAAGGAGACGATGCCTGACTCCTCGTGAAACTTGATAGGAGTCCCAGGATTCCTGTGGCACGTGGAAAGGGACCCTTGGTCTCCCGCCTCAGCTGGAGATGCGTCCCAATTGCTCTGCCAAGCCTCGAGGAGAATCCTGAGTTGTCCCTTGCAACTAGGCAGGATTCCTGACGTCGCTCAACAAAAACGTGTGTGGAAGGGCCATCCCCGTCGTAACTCGAGAATATACCCCAGGTTCCCGCCGCAACTCGAGAAAAACCATGAGACTTCCCCCTCGCCGCGAGATGAGGCCCGATTCCCCTGCACTGCGTGCAGAGCAATTCCGTGTTGTACATCACACATGAAAGGAGCCTTGATTTTCTTGGTGGCACTCCAGAGAAACCCCAAGAACACTGTTTCAAGGCTAGAGGGATCCTGAGGTCACTGTAGCAACAAGAAAGACCTCCGTGGACCAAAAATCAACTCGAGATGAGAGGTTAGTCCCTGGCTTCGACTCCAGAGGAATACCACCTTACCACAAGGACCTCAAGAGGAGGCTTCTCTCAGCTCTAGGTATGTGAGAGGGACCCTGAGTTTGCGGCCTCAAGTGGAATGGACAACGCGATGCCCTGACTCGAAATAAGGCTGGATATCCCTGCAGTGACTTGAATGCAGGCTCGTCTTGCATCTCCCAAGACGAAAGGATGTCTGAATCCCCTGTGGAGACCACAGAGAAAGACCTAGTTCCCCACCTCATCGCGACCGGAGGCCTCACATCCTTTGAAAACTCCAGAGGTACGCGGAGATCAGTGCCTCCAAAGGAGACGATGCCTGACTCCTCGTGATACTTGATAGGAGTCCCAGGATTCCTGTGGCACGTGGAAAGGGACCCTTGGTCTCCCGCCTCAGCTGGAGAGGCGTCCCAATTGCCCTGCCAAGCCTCGAGGAGAATCCGGAGTTGTCCCTCTCAACTAGGCAGGAGTCCTGACGTCGCTGAACAAAAACGTGTGAGGAAGCGCCATTCCCGTCCTAACTCGAGAATATACCCCAGGTTCCCGCCGCAACTCGAGAAAAACCATGAGACTTCCCCCTCGCCACGAGATGAGGCCCGATTTCCCTGCACTTCGTGCAGGGCAATTCCGTGTTGCACATCACACATGAAAGGAGCCTTGATTTCCTTGATGGCACTCCAGAGAAACCCCAAGAACACTGTTTCAAGGCTAGAGGGATCCTGAGGTCACTGTAGCAACACGAAAGAGCTCCGTGGACCAAAAATCAACTCGAGATGAGAGGTTAGTCCCTGGCTTCGACTCCAGAGGAATACCACCTTACCACAAGCACCTCAAGAGGAGGCTTCTCTCAGCTCTAGGTATGTGAGAGGGACCCTGAGTTTGCGGCCTCAAGTGGAATGGACACCGCGATGCCCTGACTCGAAATAAGGCCGGATATCCCTGCAGTGACTTGAATGCAGGCTCGTCTTGCATCTCCCAAGATGAAAGGATGTCTGAATCCCCTGTGGAGACCACAGAGAAAGACCTAGTTCCCCACCACATCGCGACCGGAGGCCTCACATCCTTTGAAAACTCCAGAGGTACGCGGAGATTAGTGCCTCCAAAGGAGACGATGCCTGACTCCTCGTGAAACTTGATAGGAGTCCCAGGATTCCTGTGGCACGTGGAAAGGGACCCTTGGTCTCCCGCCTCAGCTGGAGAGGCGTCCCAATTGCCCTGCCAAGCCTCGAGGAGAATCCCGAGTTGTCCCTCGCAACTAAGCAGGAGTCCTGACGTCGCTGAACAAACACGTGGGTGGAAGGGCCATCCCCTTCGTAACTCGAGAATATACCCCAGGTTCCCATCGCAACTCGAGAAAAACCATGAGACTTCCCCCTCGCCGCAAAATGAGGCCAGATACCCTGCACTGCATGCAGAGCAATTCCGTGTTGCACATCAAACATGAAAGGAGCCTTGATTTCCTTGATGGCACTCCAGAGAAACCCCAAGGACACTGTTTCAAGGCTAGAGGGATCCTGAGGTCACTGTAGCAACAAGAAAGACCTCCGTGGACCAAAAATCAACTCGAGATGAGAGGTTAGTCCCTGGCTTCGCTTCCAGAGGAATACCACCTTACCACAAGCACCTCAAGAGGAGGCTTCTCTCAGCTCTAGGTATGTGAGAGGGACCCTGAGTTTGCGGCCTCAAGTGGAATGGACACCGCGATGCCCTGACTCGAAATAAGGCCGGATATCCCTGCAGTGACTTGAATGCAGGCTCGTCTTGCATCTCCCAAGACGAAAGGATGTCTGAATCCCCTGTGAAGACCACAGAGAAACACCTAGTTCCCCACCTCATCGCGACCGGAGGCCTCACATCCTTTGAAAACTCCAGAGGTACGTGGAGATCAGTGCCTCCAAAGGAGACGATGCCTGACTCCTCGTGAAACTTGATAGGAGTCCCAGAATTCCTGTGGCACCTGGAAAGGGACCCTTGGTCTCCCGCCTCAGATTGAGAAGCGTCCCAATTGCCCTGCCAAGCCTCGAGGAGAATCCCGAGTTGTCCCTCGCAACTAGTAAGGAGTCTGACGTCGCTGAACAAACACGTGGGTGGAAGGGCCATCCCCGTCGTAACTCGAGAATATACCCCAGGTTCCCATCACAACTCGAGAAAAACCATGAGACTTCCCCCTCGCCGCAAAATGAGGCCCAATACCCTGCACTGCATGCAGAGCAATTCCGTGTTGCACATCACACATGAAAGGAGCCTTGATTTCCTTGATGGCACTCCAGAGAATCCCAAGAACACTGTTTCAAGGCTAGAGGGATCCTGAGGTCACTGTAGCAACACGAAAGAGCTCCGTGGACCAAAAATCAACTCGAGATGAGAGGTTAGTCCCTGGCTTCGACTCCAGAGGAATACCACCTTACCACAAGCACCTCAAGAGGAGGCTTCTCTCAGCTCTAGGTATGTGAGTGGGACCCTGAGTCTGCGGCCTCAAGTGGAATGGACACCGCGATACCCTGCCTCGAAATAAGGCCGGTTATCCTTGCAGTGACTTGAATGCAGGCTCGTCTTGCATCTCCCAAGACGAACGGATGTCTGAATCCCCTGTGGAGACGACAGAGAAAGACCTAGTTCCCCACCTCATCGCGACCGGAGGCCTCACATCCTTTGAAAACTCCAGAGGTACGCGGAGATCAGTGCCTCCAAAGGAGACGATGCCTGACTCCTCGTGAAACTTGATAGGAGTCCCAGGATTCCTGTGGCACGTGGAAAGGGACCCTTGGTCTCCCGCCTCAGCTGGAGAGGCGTCCCAATTGCCCTGCCAAGCCTCGAGGAGAATCCCGAGTTGTCCCTCGCAACTAGGCAGGAGTCCTGACGTCGCTGAACAAACACGTAGGTGGAAGGGCCATCCCCTTCGTAACTCGAGAATATACCCCAGGTTCCCATCGCAACACGAGAAAAACCATGAGACTTCCCCCTCGCCGCAAAATGAGGCCAGATACCCTGCACTGCATGCAGAGCAATTCCGTGTTGCACATCACACATGAAAGGAGCCTTGATTTCCTTGATGGCACTCCAGAGAAACCCCAAGGACACTGTTGCAAGGCTAGAGGGATCCTGAGGTCACTGCAGCAACAAGAAAGACCTCCGTGGACCAAAAATCAACTCGAGATGAGAGGTTAGTCCCTGGCTTCGATTCCAGAGGAATACCACCTTACCACAAGCACCTCAAGAGGAGGCTTCTCTCAGCTCTAGGTATGTGAGAGGGAACCTGAGTTTGCGGCCTCAAGTGGAATGGACACCGCGATGCCCTGACTCGAAATAAGGCCGGATATCCCTGCAGTGACTTGAATGCAGGCTCGTCTTGCATCTCCCAAGACGAAAGGATGTCTGAATCCCCTGTGGAGACCACAGAGAAAGACCTAGTTCCCTACCTCATCGCGACCGGAGGCCTCACATCCTTTGAAAACTCCAGAGGTACGTGGAGATCAGTGCCTCCAAAGGAGACGATGCCTGACTCCTCGTGAAACTTGATAGGAGTCCCAGAATTCCTGTGGCACCTGGAAAGGGACCCTTGGTCTCCCGCCTCAGATTGAGAGGTGTCCCAATTGCCCTGCCAAGCCTCGAGGATAATCCCGTGTTTTCCCTCGCAACTAGTAAGGAGTCTGACGTCGCTGAACAAACACGTGTGTGGAAGGGCCATCCCCGCCGTAACTCGAGAATATACCCCAGGTTCCCGCCGCAACTCGAGAAAAACCATGAGACTTCCCCCTCGCCGCGAGATGAGGCCCGATTCCCCTGCACTGCGTGCAGAGCAATTCCGTGTTGCACATCACACATGAATGGAGCCTTGATTTCCTTGATGGCACTCCAGAGAAACCCCAAGAACACTGTTTCCAGGCTAGAGGGATCCTGAGGTCACTGTAGCAACACAAAAGAGCTCCGTGGACCAAAAATCAACTCGAGATGAGAGGTTAGTCCCTGGCTTCGACTCCAGAGGAATACCACCTTACCACAAGCACCTCAAGAGGAGGCTTCTCTCAGCTCTATGTATGTGAGAGGGACCCTGAGTTTCCGGCCTCAAGTGGAATGGACACCGCGATGCCCTGACTCGAAATAAGGCCGGAAATCCCTGCAGTGACTTGAATGCAGGCTCGTCTTGCATCTCCCAAGAGGAAAGGATGTCTGAATCCCCTGTGGAGACCACAGAGTAAGACCTAGGCCCCCACCTCATCGCGACCGGAGGCCTCACATCCTTTGAAAACTCCAGAGGTACGCGGAGATCAGTGCCTCCAAAGGAGACGATGCCTGACTCCTCGTGAAACTTCTTAGGAGTCCCAGGATTCCTGTGGCACGTGGAAAGGGACCCTTTGTCTCCCGCCTCAGTTGGAGAAGCGTCCCAATTGCCCTGCCAAGCCTCGAGGAGAATCCGGAGTTGTCCCTCGCAACTAGGCAGGAGTCCTGACGTCGCTGAACAAACACGTGTGTGGAAGGGCCATTCCCGTCGTAACTCGAGAATATACCCCAGGTTCCCGCCGCAACTCGAGAAAAACCATGAGACTTCCCCCTCGCCGCGAGATGAGTCCCGATTCCCCTGCACTGCGTGCAGAGCAATTCCGTGTTGCACATCACACATGAAAGGAGCCTTGATTTCCTTGATGGCACTCCAGAGAAACCCCAACAACACTGTTTCAAGGCTAGAGGGATCCTGAGGTCACTGTAGCAACACGAAAGAGCTCCGTGGACCAAAAATCAACTCGAGATGAGAGGTTAGTCCCTGGCTTCGACTCCAGAGGAATACGACCTTACCACGAGCACCTCAAGAGGAGGCTTCTCTCAGCTCTAGGTATGTGAGAGGGACCCTGAGTTTCCGGCCTCAAGTGGAATGGACACCGCGATGGCCTGACTCGAAATAAGGCCGGATATCCCTGCCGTGACTTGAATGCAGGCTCGTCTTGCATCTCCCAAGACGAAAGGATGTCTGAATCCCCTGTGGAGACCACAGAGAAAGACCTAGTTCCCCACCTCATCGCGACCGGAGGCCTCACATCCTTTGAAAACTCCAGAAGTAGGCGGAGATCAGTACCTCTAAAGGAGACGATGCCTGACTTCTCGTGAAACTTGATAGGAGTCCCAGTATTCCTGTGGCACGTGGAAAGGGACCCTTGGTCTCCTGCCTCAGCTGGAGAGGCGTCCCAATTGCCCTGCCAAGCCTCGAGGAGAATTCCAAGTTGTCCCTCGCAACTAGGCAGGAGTCCTGACGTCGCTGAACAAACACGTGGGTGGAAGGGCCATCCCCGTCGTAACTCGAGAATATACCCCAGGTTCCCATCACAACTCGAGAAAAACCATGAGACTTCCCCCTCGCCGCAAAATGAGGCCCAATACCCTGCACTGTATGCAGAGCAATTCCGTGTTGCACATCAAACATGAAAGGAGCCTTGATTTCCTTGATGGCACTCCAGAGAAACCCCAAGGACACTGTTGCAAGGCTAGAGGGATCCTGAGGTCACTGTAGCAACAAGAAAGACCTCCGTGGACCAAAAATCAACTCGAGATGAGAGGTTAGTCCCTGGCTTCGATTCCAGAGGAATACCACCTTACCACAAGCACCTCAAGAGGAGGCTTCTCTCAGCTCTAGGTATGTGAGAGGGAACCTGAGTTTGCGGCCTCAAGTGGAATGGACACCGCGATGCCCTGACTCGAAATAAGGCCGGATATCCCTGCAGTGACTTGAATGCAGGCTCGTCTTGCATCTCCCAAGACGAAAGGATGTCTGAATCCCCTGTGGAGACCACAGAGAAAGACCTAGTTCCCCACCTCATCGCGACCGGAGGCCTCACATCCTTTGAAAACTCCAGAGGTACGTGGAGATCAGTGCCTCCAAAGGAGACGATGCCTGACTCCTCGTGAAACTTGATAGGAGTCCCAGAATTCCTGTGGCACCTGGAAAGGGACCCTTGGTCTCCCGCCTCAGATTGAGAGGTGTCCCAATTGCCCTGCCAAGCCTCGAGGAGAATCCCGAGTTGTCCCTCGCAACTAGGCAGGAGTCCTGACGTCGCTGAACAAACACGTGTGTGGAAGGGCCATCCCCGTCGTAACTCGAGAATATACCCCAGGTTCCCGCCGCAACTCGAGAAAAACCATGAGACTTCCCCCTCGCCGCGAGATGAGGCCCGATTCCCCTGCACTGCGTGCAGAGCAATTCCGTGTTGCACATCACACATGAAAGGAGCCTTGATTTCCTTGATGGCACTCCAGAGAAACCCCAACAACACTGTTTCAAGGCTAGAGGGATCCTGAGGTCACTGTAGCAACACGAAAGAGCTCCGTGGACCAAAAATCAACTCGAGATGAGAGGTTAGTCCCTGGCTTCGACTCCAGAGGAATACCACCTTACCACAAGCACCTCAAGAGGAGGCTTCTCTCAGCTCTAGGTATGTGAGAGGGACCCTGAGTTTCCGGCCTCAAGTGGAATGGACACCGCGATGGCCTGACTCGAAATAAGGCCGGATATCCCTGCCGTGACTTGAATGCAGGCTCGTCTTGCATCTCCCAAGACGAAAGGATGTCTGAATCCCCTGTGGAGACCACAGAGAAAGACCTAGTTCCCCACCTCATCGCGACCGGAGGCCTCACATCCTTTGAAAACTCCAGAAGTAGGCGGAGATCAGTACCTCCAAAGGAGACGATGCCTGACTCCTCGTGAAACTTGATAGGAGTCCCAGTATTCCTGTGGCACGTGGAAAGGGACCCTTGGTCTCCTGCCTCAGCTGGAGAGGCGTCCCAATTGCCCTGCCAAGCCTCGAGGAGAATTCCGAGTTGTCCCTCGCAACTAGGCAGGAGTCCTGACGTCACTGAACAAACACGTGTGTGGAAGGGCCATCCCCGTCGTAACTCGAGAATATACACCAGGTTCCCGCCGCAACTCGAGAAAAACCATGAGACTTCCCCCTCGCCGCAAAATGAGGCCCGATATCCTGCACTGCATGCAGAGCAATTCCGTGTTGCACATCACACATGAAAGGAGCCTTGATTTCCTTGATGGCACTCCAGAGAAACCCCAAGAACACTGTTTCAAGGCTAGAGGGATCCTGAGGTCACTGTAGCAACACGAAAGAGCTCCGTGGACCAAAAATCAACTCGAGATGAGAGGTTAGTCCCTGGCTTCGACTCCAGAGGAATACCACCTTACCACAAGCACCTCAAGACGAGGCTTCTCTCAGCTCTAGGTATGTGAGAGGGAACCTGAGTTTGCGGCCTCAAGTGGAATGGACACCGCGATGCCCTGACTCGAAATATGGCCGGATATCCCTGCAGTGACTTGAATGCTGGCTCGTCTTGCATCTCCCAAGACGAAAGGATGTCTGAATCCCCTGTGGAGACCACAGAGAAAGACTTAGTTCCCCACCTCATTGCGACTGGAGGCCTCACATCCTTTGAAAACTCCAGAGGTACGCGGAGATCAGTGCCTCCAAAGGAGACGATGCCTGACTCCTCGTGAAACTTGATAGGAGTCCCAGGATTCCTGTGGCACGTGGAAAGGGACCCTTGGTCTCCCGCCTCAGCTGGAGAGGCGTTCCAATTGCCCTGCCAAGCCTCGAGGAGAATCCCGAGCTGTCCCTCCCAACTAGGCAGGAGTCCTGACGTCGCTGAATAAACACGTGGGTGGAAGGGCCATCCCCGTCGTAACTCGAGAATATACCCCAGGTTCTCGCCGCAACTCGAGAAAAATCATGAGACTTCCCCCTCGCCGTGAGATGAGGCCCGATTCCCGTGGACTGCATGCAGAGCAATTCCGTGTTGCACATCAAACATGAAAGGAGCCTTGATTTCCTTGATGGCACTCCAGAGAAACCCCAAGAACACTGTTGCAAGGCTAGAGGGATCCTGAGGTCACTGTAGCAACAAGAAAGACCTCCGTGGACCAAAAATCAACTCGAGATGAGAGGTTAGTCCCTGGCTTCGACTCCAGAGGAATACCACCTTACCACAAGCACCTCAAGAGGAGGTTTCTCTCAGCTCTAGGTATGTGAGAGGGACCCTGAGTTTGCGGCCTCAAGTGGAATGGACACTGCGATGCCCTGACTCGAAATAAGGCCGGATATCCCTGCAGTGACTTGAATGCAGGCTCGTCTTGCATCTCCCAAGATGAAAGGATGTCTGAATCCCCTCTGGAGACCACAGAGAAAGTCCAATTCCCCACCTCATCACGACGGATGCCTCACATCCTTTGAAAACTCCAGAGGTATGCGTAGATCAGTGCCTCCAAAGGAGACGATGCCTGACTCCTCGTGAAACTTGATAGGAGTCCCAGGATTCCTGTGGCACGTGGAAAGGGACCCTTGGTCTCCCGCCTCAGCTGGAGAGGCGTCCCAATTGCCCTGCCAAGCCTCGAGGAGAATCCCGAGTTGTCCCTCGCAACTAGGCAGGAGTCTGACGGCGCTGAACAAACACGTGGGTGGAAGGACCATTCCCGTCGTAACTCGAGAATATACCCCAGGTTCCCATCGCAACTCGAGAAAAACCATGAGCCTTCCCCTTCGCCGCAAAATGAGGCCCGATACCGTGCACTGCATGCAGAGCAATTCCGTGTTGCACATCACACATGAAAGGAGCCTTGATTTCCTTGATGGCACTCCAGAGAAACCCAAGAACACTGTTTCCAGGCTAGAGGGATCCTGAGGTCACTGTAGCAACACGAAAGAGCTCCGTGGACCAAAAATCAACTCGAGATGAGAGGTTAGTCCCTGGCTTCGACTCCAGAGGAATACCACCTTACCACAAGCACCTCAAGAGGAGGCTTCTCTCAGCTCTAGGTATGTGAGTGGGACCCTGAGTCTGCGGCCTCAAGTGGAATGGACACCGCGATACCCTGACTCGAAATAAGGCCGGTTATCCCTGCAGTGACTTGAATGCAGGCTCGTCTTGCATCTCCCAAGACGAAAGGATGTCTGAATCCCCTGTGGAGACGACAGAGAAAGACCTAGTTCCCCACCTCATCGCGACCGGAGGCCTCACATCCTTTGAAAACTCCAGAGGTACGCGGAGATCAGTGCCTCCAAAGGAGACGATGCCTGACTCCTCGTGAAACTTGATAGGAGTCCCAGGATTCCTGTGGCACGTGGAAAGGGACCCTTGGTCTCCCACCTCAGCTGGAGAGGCGTCCCAATTGCCCTGCCAAGCCTCGAGGAGAATCCCGAGTTGTCCCTCGCAACTGGGCAGAAGTCCTGACGTCGCTGAACAAACACGTGGGTGGAAGGGCCATCCCCTTCGTAACTCGAGAATATACCCCAGGTTCCCATCGCAACTCGAGAAAAACCATGAGACTTCCCCCTCGCCGCAAAATGAGGCCAGATACCCTGCACTGCATGCAGAGCAATTCCGTGTTGCACATCACACATGAAAGGAGCCTTGATTTCCTTGATGGCACTCCATAGAAACCCCAAGAACACTGTTTCAAGGCTAGAGGGATCCTGAGGTCACTGTAGCAACACGAAAGAGCTCCGTGGACCAAAAATCAACTCGAGATGAAGGGTTAGTCCCTGGCTTCGAATCCAGAGGAATACCACCTTACCACAATCACCTCAAGAGGAGGCTTCTCTCAGCTCTAGCTATGTGAGAGGGACCCTGAGTTTGCGGCCTCAAGTGGAATGGACACCACGATGCCCTGACTCGAAATAAGGCCGGATATCCCTGCAGTGACTTGAATGCAGCCTCGTCTTGCATCTCCCAAGATGAAAGGATGTCTGAATCCCCTGTGGAGACCACAGAGAAAGACCTAGTTCCCCACCTCATCGCGACCGGAGGCCTCACATCCTTTGAAAACTCCAGAGGTACGCGGAGATCAGTGCCTCCAAAGGAGACGATGCCTGACTCCTCGTGAAACTTGATAGGAGTCCCAGGATTCCTGTGGCACTTGGAAAGGGACCCTTGGTCTCCCGCCTCAGCTGGAGAGGCGTCCCAATTGCCCTGCCAAGCCTCGAGGAGAATCCCGAGCTGTCCCTCCCAACTAGTCAGGAGTCCTGACGTCGCTGAATAAACACGTGGGTGGAAGGGCCATCCCCGTCGTAACTCGAGAATATACCCCAGGTTCTCGCCGCAACTCGAGAAAAATCATGAGACTTCCCCCTCGCCGTGAGATGAGGCCCGATTCCCGTTCACTGCATGTAGAGCAATTCCGTGTTGCACATCAAACATGAAAGGAGCGTTGATTTCCTTGATGGCACTCCAGAGAAACCCCAAGAACACTGTTGCAAGGCTAGAGGGATCCTGAGGTCACTGTAGCAACAAGAAAGACCTCCGTGGACCAAAAATCAACTCGAGATGAGAGGTTAGTCCCTGGCTTCGACTCCAGAGGAATTCCACCTAACCACAAGCACCTCAAGAGGAGGCTTCTCTCAGCTCTAGGTATGTGAGAGGGACCCTGAGTTTGCGGCCTCAAGTGGAATGGACACTGCGATGCCCTGACTCGAAATAAGGCCGGATATCCCTGCAGTGACTTGAATGCAGGCTCGTCTTGCATCTCCCAAGATGAAAGGATGTCTGCATCCCCTGTGGAGACCACAGAGAAAGTCCAATTCCCCACCTCATCACGACGGATGCCTCACATCCTTTGAAAACTCCAGAGGTACGCGGAGATCAGTGCCTCCAAAGGAGACGATGCCTGACTCCTCGTGAAACTTGATAGGAGTCCCAGGATTCCTGTCGCAAGTGGAAAGGGACCCTTGGTCTTCCGTCTCAGCTGGAGAGGCGTCCCAATTGCCCTGCCAAGCCTCGAGGAGAATCCCGAGTTGTCCCTCGCAACTAGGCTGGAGTCTGACGGCGCTGAACAAACACGTGGGTGGAAGGGCCATTCCCGTCGTAACTCGAGAATATAACCCAGGTTCCCATCGCAACTCGAGAAAAACCATGAGACTTCCCCTTCGCCGCAAAATGAGGCCCGATACCCTGCACTGCATGCAGAGCAATTCCGTGTTGCACATCACACATGAAAGGAGCCTTGATTTCCTTGATGGCACTCCAGAGAAACCCAAGAACACTGTTTCAAGGCTAGAGGGATCCTGAGGTCACTGTAGCAACACGAAAGAGCTCCGTGGACCAAAAATCAACTCGAGATGAGAGGTTAGTCCCTGGCTTCGACTCCAGAGGAATACCACCTTTCCACAAGCACCTCAAGAGGAGGCTTCTCGCAGCTCTAGGTATATGAGTGGGACCCTGAGTCTGCGGCCTCAAGTGGAATGGACACCGCGATACCCTGCCTCGAAATAAGGCCGGTTATCCCTGCAGTGACTTGAATGCAGGCTCGTCTTGCATCTCCCAAGACGAAAGGATGTCTGAATCCCCTGTGGAGACCACAGAGAAAGACCTAGTTCCCCACCTCATCGCGACCGGAGGCCTCACATCCTTTGAAAAGTCCAGAGGGACGCGGAGATCAGTGCCTCCAAAGGAGACGATGCCTGACTCCTCTTGAAAATTGATAGAAGTCCCAGGATTCCTGTGGCACGTGGAAAGGGACACTTGGTCTCCCGCCTCAGCTGGAGAGGCGTCCCAATTGCCCTGCCAAGCCTCGAGGAGAATCCCGAGTTGTCCCTCACAACTAGGCAGGAGTCCTGACGTCGCTGAACAAACACGTAGGTGGAAGGGCCATCCCCTTCGTAACTCGAGAATATACCCCAGGTTACCATCGCAACTCGAGAAAAACCATGAGACTTTCCCCTCACCGCAAATTGAGGCCAGATACCCTGCACTGCATGCAGAGCAATTCCGTGTTGCACATCAAACATGAAAGGAGCCTTGGTTTCCTTGATGGCACTCCAGAGAAACCCCAAGGACACTGTTGCAAGGCTAGAGGGATCCTGAGGTCACTGTAGCAACAAGAAAGACCTCCGTGGACCAAAAATCAACTCGAGATGAGAGGTTAGTCCCTGGCTTCGATTCCAGAGGAATACCACCTTACCACAAGCACCTCAAGAGGAGGCTTCTCTCAGCTCTAGGTATGTGAGAGGGACCCTGAGTTTGCGGCCTCAAGTGGAATGGACACCGCGATGCCCTGACTCGAAATAAGGCCGGATATCCCTGCAGTGACTTGAATGCAGGCTCGTCTTGCATCTCCCAAGACGAAAGGATGTCTGAATCCCCTGTGGAGACCACAGAGAAACACCTAGTTCCCCACCTCATCGCGACCGGAGGCCTCACATCCTTTGAAAACTCCAGAGGTACGTGGAGATCAGTGCCTCCAAAGGAGACGATGAATGACTCCTCGTGAAACTTGATAGGAGTCCCAGAATTCCTGTGGCACCTGGAAAGATACCCTTGGTCTCCCGCCTCAGTTGGAGAAGCGTCCCAATTGCCCTGCCAAGCCTCGAGGAGAATTCCGAGTTGTCCCTCGCAACTAGGCAGGAGTCCTGACGTCGCTGAACAAACACGTGTGTGGAAGGGCCATCCCCGTCGTAACTCGTGAATATACCCCAGGTTCCCGCTGCAACTCGAGAAAAACCATGAGACTTCCCCCTCGCCGCGAGAAGAGGCCCGATTCACCTGCACTGCGTGCAGAGCAATTCCGTGTTGCACATCACACATGAAAGGAGCCTTGATTTTCTTGGTGGCATTCCAGAGAAACCCCAAGAACACTGTTTCAAGGCTAGAGGGATCCTGAGGTCACTGTAGCAACACGAAAGAGCTCCGTGGACCAAAAATCAACTCGAGATGAGAGGTTAGTCCCTGGCTTCGACTCCAGAGGAACACCACCTTACCACAAGCACCTCAAGAGGAGGCTTCTCTCAGCTCTAGCTATGTGAGAGGGACCCTGATTTTGCGGCCTCAACTGGAATGGACACTGCGATGCCCTGATTCGAAATAAGGCTGGATATCCCTGCAGTGACTTGAATGCAGGCTCGTCTTGCATCTCCCAAGACGAAAGGATGTCTGAATCCCCTGTGGAGACCACAGAGAAAGACCTAGTTCCCCACCTCATCGCGACCGGAGGCCTCACATCCTTTGAAAACTCCAGAGGTACGCGGAGATCAGTGCCTCCAAAGGAGACGATGCCTGACTCCTCGTGAAACTTGATAGGAGTCCCAGGATTCCTGTGGCACGTGGAAAGGGACCCTTGGTCTCCCGCCTCAGCTGGAGAGGCGTTCCAAATGCCCTGCCAAGCCTCGAGGAGAATCCCGAGTTGTCCCTCTCAACTAGGCAGGAGTCCTGACGTCGCTGAACAAACACGTGTGAGGAGGCGCCATTCCCGTCGTAACTCGAGAATATACACCAGGTTCCCGCCGCAACTCGAGAAAAACCATGAGACTTCCCCCTCGCCGCAAAATGAGGCCCGATACCCTGCACTGCATGAAGAGCAATTCCGTGTTGCACATCACACATGAAAGGAGCCTTGATTTCCTTGATGGCACTCCAGAGAAACCCAAGAACACTGTTTCAAGGCTAGAGGGATCCTGACGTCACTGTTGCAACACGAAAGAGCTCCGTGGACCAAAAATCAACTCGAGATGAGAGGTTAGTCCCTGGCTTCGACTCCAGAGGAATACCACCTTACCACAAGCACCTCAAGAGGAGGCTTCTCTCAGCTCTAGGTATGTGAGAGGGACTCTGAGTTTGCGGCCTCAAGTGGAATGGACACCTCGATGCCATGACTCGAAATAAGGCCGGATATCCCTGCAGTGACTTGAATGCAGGCTCGTCTTGCATCTCCCAAGACGAAAGGATGTTTGAATCCCCTGTGGAGACCACAGAGAAAGACCTAGTTCCCCACCTCATCGTGACCGGAGGCCTCACATCCTTTGAAAACTCCAGAGGTACGCGGAGATCAGTGCCTCCAAAGGAGACGATGCCTGACTCCTCGTGAAACTTGATAGGAGTCCCAGGATTCCTGTGGCACGTGGAAAGGGACCCTTGGTCTCCCGCCTCAGCTGGAGAGGCGTTCCAATTGCCCTGCCAAGCCTCGAGGAGAATCCCAAGTTGTCCCTCGCAACTAGGCAGGAGTCCTAACGTCGCTGAACAAACACGTGTGTGGAAGGGCCATTCCCGTCGTAACTCGAGATTATACCCCAGGTTCCCGCCGCAACTCGAGAAAAACCATGAGACTTCCCCCTCACCGCGAGATGAGGCCCGATTCCCCTGCACTGCGCGCAGAGCAATTCCGTGTTGCACATCACACATGAAAGGAGCGTTGATTTCCTTGATGGCACTCCCGAGAAACCCCAAGAACACTGTTTCAAGGCTAGAGGGATCCTGAGGTCACTGTAGCAACACGAAAGAGCTCCGTGGACCAAAAATCAACTCGAGATGAGAGGTTAGTCCCTGGCTTCGACTCCAGAGGAATACCACCTTACCACAAGCACCTCAAGAGGAGGCTTCTCTCAGCTCTAGGTATGTGAGAGGGACCCTGAGTTTGCGGCCACAAGTGGAATGGACACCGCGATGCCCTGACTCGAAATAAGGCAGGAAATCCCTGCAGTTACTTGAATGCAGGCTCCTCTTGCATCTCCGAAGACGAAAGGATGTCTGAATCCCCTGTGGAGACCACAGAGAAAGACCTAGTTCCCCACCTCATCTCGACCGGAGGCCTCACATCCTTTGAAAACTCCAGAGGTACGCGGAGATCAGTGCCTCCAAAGGAGACGATGCCTGACTCCTCGTGAAACTTGATAGGAGTCCCAGGATTCCTGTGGCACGTGGAAAGGGACCCTTGGTCTCCCGCCTCAGCTGGAGAGGCGTCCCAATTGCCCTGCCAAGCCTCGAGGAGAATCCCGAGTTGTCCCTCGCAACTAGGCAGGAGTCCTGACGTCGCTGAACAAACACGTAGGTGGAAGGGCCATCCCCTTCGTAACTCGAGAATATACCCCAGGTTCCCATCGCAACTCGAGAAAAACCATGAGACTTCCCCCTCGCCGCAAAATGAGGCCAGATACCCTGCACTGCATGCAGAGCAATTCCGTGTTGCACATCACACATGAAAGGAGCCTTGATTTCCTTGATGGCACTCCAGAGAAACCCCAAGGACACTGTTGCAAGGCTAGAGGGATCCTGAGGTCACTGTAGCAACACGAAAGAGCTCCGTGGCCCAAAAATCAACTCGAGATGAGAGGTTAGTCCCTGGCTTCGACTTCAGAGGAATACCACCTTACCACAAGCACCTCAAGAGGAAGCTTCTCTCAGCTCTAGGTATGTGAGAGGGACCCTGATTTTGCGGCCTCAAGTGGAATGGACACTGCGATGCCCTGACTCGAAATAAGGCCGGATATCCCTGCAGTGACTTGAATGCAGGCTCGTCTTGCATCTCCCAAGATGAAAGGATGTCTGAATCCCCTGTGGAGACCACAGAGAAAAGCCTAGTTCCCCACTTCATCGCGACCGGAGGCCTCACATCCTTTGAAAACTCCAGAGGTACGCGGAGATCAGTGCCTCCAAAGGAGACAATGCCTGACTCCTCGTGAAACTTCTTAGGAGTCCCAGGATTCCTGTGGCACGTGGAAAGGGACCCTTGGTCTCCCGCCTCAGCTGGAGAGGCGTCCCAATTGCCCTGCCAAGCCTCGAGGAGAATCCCGAGTTGTCCCTCGCAACTAGGCAGGAGTCCTGACGGTGCTGAACAAACGCGCGGGTGGAAGGCCCATCCCCGTCGTAACTGGAAAATATACCCCAGGTACCTGACGCAACTCGAGAGAAACCATGATACTTCCCCCTCGCCAGGAGATGAGGCACGATTCCCCTGCAATGCGTGCAGAGCAATTCCCTGTTGCACATCACACATGAAAGGAGCGTTGATTTCCTTGATGGCACTCCAGAGAAACCCCAAGAACACTGTTTCAAGGCTAGAGGGATCCTGAGGTCACTGTAGCAACAAGAAAGAGCTCCGTGGACCAAAAATCAACTCGAGATGAGAGGTTAGTCCCTGGCTTCAAATCCAGAGGAATACCACCTTACCACAAGCACCTCAAGAGGAGGCTTTTCTTAGCTCTAGCTATGTGAGAGGGACCCTGAGTTTGCGGCCTCAAGTGAAATGGACACCACGATGCCCTGACTCGAAATAAGGCCGGATATCCCTGCAGTGACTTGAATGCAGGCTCGTCTTGCATCTCCCAAGACGAAAGGATGTCTGAATACCCTCTGGAGACCACAGAGAAAGACCTAGTTCCCCACCTCATCGCGACCGGAGGCCTCACATCCTTTGAAAACTCCAGATGTACGCAGAGATCAGTGCCTCCAAAGGAGACGATGCCTGACTCCTCGTGAAACTTGATAGGAGTCCCAGGATTCCTGTGGCACGTGGAAAGGGACACTTGGTCTCCCGCCTCAGCTGGAGAGGCGTCCCAATTGCCCTGCCAAGCCTCGAGGAGAATCCCGAGTTGTCCCTCGCAACTGGGAAGGAGTCCTGACGTCGCTGAACAAACACGTGGCTGGAAGGGCCATCCCCGTCGTAACTCGAGAATATACCCCAGGTTCCCGCCGCAACTCGAGAAAAACCATGAGACTTCCCCCTCGCCGCGAGATGAGGCCCGATTCCCCTGCACTGCGTGCAGAGCAATTCCGTGTTGCACATCACACATGAAAGGAGCCTTGATTTCCTTAATGGCACTCCAGAGAAACCCCAAGAACACTGTTTCAATGCTAGAGGGATCCTGAGGTCACTGTAGCCACACGAAAGAGCTCCGTGGACCAAAAATCAACTCGAGATGAGAGGGTAGTCCCTGGCTTCGACTCCAGAGGAATACCACCTTACCACAAGCACCTCAAGAGGAGGCTTCTCTCAGCTCTAGGTATGTGAGAGGGACCCTGAGTTTGCGGCATCAAGTGGAATGGACACTGCGATGCCCTGACGCGAAGTAAGGCCGGATATCCCTGCAGTGACTTGAATGCAGGCTCGTCTTGCATCTCCCAAGATGAAAGGATGTCTGAATCCCCTGTGGAGACCACAGAGAAAGACCTAGTTCCCCACCTCATCGCGACCGGAGGCCTCACATCCTTTGAAAACTCCAGAGGTACGCGGAGATCAGTGCCTCCAAAGGAGAGGATGCCTGACACCTCGTGAATCTTCTTAGGAGTCCCAAGATTCCTGTGGCTCATGGAAAGGGACCCTTGGTCTCCCGCCTCAGCTGGAGAGGCGTCCCAATTGCCCTGCCAAGCCTCGAGGAGAATCCCGAGTTGTCCCTCGTAACTAGGCAGGAGTCCTGACGTTGCTGAACAAACACGTGGGTGGAAGGGCCATCCCCGTCGTAACTCGAGAATATACCCCAGGTTCCCGCCGCAACTCGAGAGAAACCATGATACTTCCCCCTCGTCACGAGATGAGGCGCGATTCCCCTGCACTGCGTGCAGAGCATTTCCCTGTTGCACATCACACATGAATGGAGCCTTGATTTCCTTAATGGCACTCCAGAGAAACCCCAAGAACACTGTTTCAAGGCTAGAGGGATCCCGAGGTCACTGTAGCAACACGAAAGAGCTCCGTGGTCCAAAAATCAACTCGAGATGAGAGGTTAGTCCCTGGCTTCGACTCCAGAGGAATACCACCTTACCAGAAGCACCTCAAGCGGAGGCTTCTCTCAGCTCTAGGTATGTGAGAGGGACCCTGAGTTTGCGGCCTCAAGTGGAATGGACACCGCGATGCCCTGATTTGAAATTAGGCCGGATATCCCTGCAGTGACTTGAATGCAGGCTCGTCTTGCATCTCCCAAGACGAAAGGATGTCTGAATCCCCTGTGGAGACCAGAGAGAAAGACCTAGTTCCCCACCTCATGGTGACCGGAGGCCTCACATCCTTTGAAAACTCCAGAGGTACGCGGAGATCAGTGCCTCCAAAGGAGACGATGCCTGACTCCTCGTGAAACTTGATAGGAGTCCCAAGATTCCTGTGGCACATGGAAAGGGACCCTTGGTCTCCCGCCTCAGCTGGAGAGGCGTCCCAATTGCCCTGCCAAGCCTCGAGGAGAATCCCGAGTTGTCCCTCGCAACTAGGCAGGAGTCCTGACGTTGCTGAACAAACACGTGGGTGGAAGGGTCATCCCCGTCGTAACTCGAGAATATACCCCAGGTTCCCGCCGCAACTCGAGAAAAACCATGAGACTTCCCCCTCGCCGCGAGATGAGGCCCGATTCCCCTGCACTGCGTGCAGAGCAATTCCCTGTTGCACATCACACATGAAAGGAGCCTTGATTTCCTTGATGGCACTCCAGAGAAACCCCAAGAGCACTGTTTCAAGGCTAGAGGGATCCTGAGGTCACTGTAGCAACAAGAAAGAGCTCCGTGGACCAAAAATCAACTCGAGATGAGAGGTTAGTCCCTGGCTTCGACTTCAGAGGAATACCACCTTACCACAAGCACCTCAAGAGGAAGCTTCTCTCAGCTCTAGGTATGTGAGAGGGACCCTGATTTTGCGGCCTCAAGTGGAATGGACACTGCGATGCCCTGACTCGAAATAAGGCCGGATATCCCTGCAGTGACTTGAATGCAGGCTCGTCTTGCATCTCCCAAGATGAAAGGATGTCTGAATCCCCTGTGGAGACCACAGAGAAAGACCTAGTTCCCCACCTCATCGCGACCTGAGGCCTCACATCCTTTGAAAACTCCAGAGGTACGCGGAGATCAGTGCCTCCAAAGGAGACAATGCCTGACTCCTCGTGAAACTTCTTAGGAGTCCCAGGATTCCTGTGGCACGTGGAAAGGGACCCTTGGTCTCCCGCCTCAGCTGGAGAGGCGTCCCAATTGCCCTGCCAAGCCTCGAGGAGAATCCCGAGTTGTCCCTCGCAACCAGGCAGGAGTCCTGACGGTGCTGAACAAACGTGAGGGTGGAAGGCCCATCCCCGTCGTAACTGGAAAATATACCCCAGGTACCCGACGTAACTCGAGAGAAACCATGATACTTCCCCCTCGCCAGGAGATGAGGCGCGATTCCCCTGCACTGCGTGCAGAGCAATTCCCTGTTGCACATCACACATGAAAGGAGCGTTGATTTCCTTGATGGCACTCCAGAGAACCCCAAGAACACTGTTTCAAGGCTAGAGGGATCCTGAGGTCACTGTAGCAACACGAAAGAGCTCCGTGGACCAAAAATCAACTCGAGATGAGAGGTTAGTCCCTGGCTTCGAATCCAGAGGAATACCACCTTACCACAAGCACCTCAAGAGGAGGCTTTTCTTAGCTCTAGCTATTTGAGAGGGACCCTGAGTTTGCGGCCTCAATTGAAATGGACACCACGATGCCCTGACTCGAAATAAGGCCGGATATCCCTGCAGTGACTTGAATGCAGGCTCGTCTTGCATCTCCCAAGACGAAAGGATGTCTGAATACCCTGTGGAGACCACAGAGAAAGACCTAGTTCCCCACCTCATCGCGACCGGAGGCCTCACATCCTTTGAAAACTCCAGATGTACACAGAGATCAGTGCCTCCAAAGGAGACGATGCCTGACTCCTCGTGAAACTTGATAGGAGTCCCAGGATTCCTGTGGCACGTGGAAAGGGACACTTGGTCTCCCGCCTCAGCTGGAGAGGCGTCCCAATTGCCCTGCCAAGCCTCGAGGAGAATCCCGAGTTGTCCCTCGCAACTGGGCAGGAGTCCTGACGTCGCTGAACAAACACGTGGCTGGAAGGGCCATCCCCGTCGTAACTCGAGAATATACCCCAGGTTCCCGCCGCAACTCGAGAAAAACCATGAGACTTCACCCTCGCCGCGAGATGAGGCCCGATTACCCTGCACTGCGTGCAGAGCAATTCCGTGTTGCACATCACACATGAAAGGAGCCTTGATTTCCTTAATGGCACTCCAGAGAAACCCCAAGAACACTGTTTCAATGCTAGAGGGATCCTGAGGTCACTGTAGCCACACGAAAGAGCTCCGTGGACCAAAAATCAACTCGAGATGAGAGGTTAGTCCCTGGCTTCGACTCCAGAGGAATACCACCTTACCACAAGCACCTCAAGAGGAGGCTTTTCTCAGCTCTAGGTATGTGAGAGGGACCCTGAGTTTGCGGCATCAAGTGGAATGGACACTGCGATGCCCTGACGCGAAGTAAGGCCGGATATCCCAGCAGTGACTTGAATGCAGGCTCGTCTTGCATCTCCCAAGACGAAAGGATGTCTGAATCCCACGTGGAGACCACAGAGAAAGACCTAGTTCCCCACCTCATCGCGACAGGAGGCCTCACATCCTTTGAAAACTCCAGAGGTACGCGGAGATCAGGGCCTCCAAAGGAAACTATGCCTGACTCCTCGTGAAACTTGATAGGAGACCCAAGACTCCTGTGGCACATGGAAAGGGACACTTGGTCTCCCGCCTCAGCTGGAGAGGCGTCCCAATTGCCCTGCCAAGCCTCGAGGAGAATCCCGAGTTGTCCCTCGTAACTAGGCAGGAGTCCTGACGTCGCTGAACAAACACGTGGGTGGAAGGGCCATCCCCGTCGTAACTCGAGAATATACCCCAGGTTCCCGCCGCAACTCGAGAAAAACCATGAGACTTCCCCCTCGCCGCGAGATGAGGCGCGATTCCCCTGCACTGCGTTCAGAGCAATTCCGTGTTGCACATCACACATGAAAGGAGCCTTGATTTCCTTGATGGCACTCCAGAGAAACCCCAAGAACACTGTTTCAAGGCTAGAGGGATCCTGAGATCACTGTAGCAACACGAAAGAGCTCCGTGGCCCAAAAATCAACTCGAGATGAGAGGTTAGTTCCTGGCTTCGACTCCAGAGGAATACCACCTTACCACAAGCACCTCAAGAGGAGGCTTCTCTCAGCTCTAGCTATGTGAAAGGGACCCTGAGTTTGCGGCCTCAAGTGGAATGGACACCGCGATGCCCTGATTTGAAATTAGGCCGGATATCCCTGCAGTGACTTGAATGCAGGCTCGTCTTGCATCTCCCAAGACGAAAGGATGTCTGAATCCCCTGTGGAGACCACAGAGAAAGACCTAGTTCCCCACCTCATCGCGACCGGAGGCCTCACATCCTTTGAAAACTCCAGAGGTACGCGGAGATCAGTGCCTCCAAAGGAGACGATGCCTGACTCCTCGTGAAACTTGATAGGAGTCCCAGGATTCCTGTGGCACGTGGAAAGGGACCCTTGGTCTCCCGCCTCAGCTGGAGAGGCGTCCCAATTGCCCTGCCAAGCCTCGAGGAGAATCCCGAGTTGTCCCTCGCAACTAGGCAGGAGTCCTGACGTCGCTGAACAAACACGTAGGTGGAAGGGCCATCCCCTTCGTAACTCGAGAATATACCCCAGGTTCCCATCGCAACTCGAGAAAAACCATGAGACTTCCCCCTCGCCGCAAAATGAGGCCAGATACCCTGCACTGCATGCAGAGCAATTCCGTGTTGCACATCACACATGAAAGGAGCCTTGATTTCCTTGATGGCACTCCAGAGAAACCCCAAGGACACTGTTGCAAGGCTAGAGGGATTCTGAGGTCACTGTAGCAACAAGAAAGACCTCCGTGGACCAAAAATCAACTCGAGACGAGAGGTTAGTCCCTGGCTTCGATTCCAGAGGAATACCACCTTACCACAAGCACCTCAAGAGGAGGCTTCTCTCAGCTCTAGGTATGTGAGAGGGACCCTGAGTTTGCGGCCTCAAGTGGAATGGACACCGCGATGCCCTGACTCGAAATAAGGCCGGATATCCCTGCAGTGACTTGAATGCAGGCTCGTCTTGCATCTCCCAAGATGAAAGGATGTCTGAATCCCCTGTGGAGACCACAGAGAAACATCTAGTTCCCCACCTCATCGCGACCGGAGGCCTCATATCCTTTGAAAACTCCAGAGGTACGTGGAGATCAGTGCCTCCAAAGGAGACGATGAATGACTCCTCGTGAAACTTGATAGGAGTCCCAGAATTCCTGTGGCACCTGGAAAGATACCCTTGGTCTCCCGCCTCAGATTGAGAGACGTCCCAATTGCCCTGCCAAGCCTCGAGGAGAATCCCGAGTTGTCCCTCGCAACTAGTAAGGAGTCTGACGTCGCTGAACAAACACGTGGGTGGAAGGGCCATCCCCTTCGTAACTCGAGAATATACCCCAGGTTCCCATCACAACTCGAGAAAAACCATGAGACTTCCCCCTCGCCGCAAAATGAGGCCCGATACCCTGCACTGCATGCAGAGCAATTCCGTGTTGCACATCACACATGAAAGGAGCCTTGATTTCCTTGATGGCACTCCAGAGAAACCCAAGAACACTGTTTCAAGGCTAGAGGGATCCTGACGTCACTGTAGCAACACGAAAGAGCTCCGTGGACCAAAAATCAACTCGAGATGAGAGGTTAGTCCCTGGCTTCGACTCCAGAGGAATACCACCTTACCACAAGCACCTCAACATGAGGCTTCTCTCAGCTCTAGGTATGTGAGTGGGACCCTGAGTCTGCGGCCTCAAGTGGAATGGACACCGCGATACCCTGCCTCGAAATAAGGCCGGATTTCCCTGCAGTGACTTGAATGCAGGCTCGTCTTGCATCTCCCAAGACGAAAGGATGTCTGAATCCCCTGTGGAGACGACAGAGAAAGACCTAGTTCCCCACCTTATCGCGACCGGAGGCCTCACATCCTTTGAAAACTCCAGAGGTACGCGGAGATCAGTGCCTCCAAAGGAGACGATGCCTGACTCCTCGTGAAACTTGATAGGAGTCCCAGGATTCCTGTGGCACGTGGAAAGGGACCCTTGGTCTCCCGCCTCAGCTGGAGAGGCGTCCCAATTGCCCTTCCAAGCCTCGAGGAGAATCCCGAGTTGTCCCTCGCAACTAGGCAGGAGTCCTGACGTCACTGAACAAACACGTGTGTGGAAGGGCCATTCCCGTCGTAACTCGAGATTATACACCAGGTTCCCGCCGCAACTCGAGAAAAACCATGAGACTTCCCCCTCACCGCGAGATGAGGCCCGATTCCCCTGCACTGCGCGCAGAGCAATTCCGTGTTGCACATCACACATGAAAGGAGCCTTGATTTCCTTGATGGCACTCCCGAGAAACCCCAAGAACACTGTTTCAAGGCTAGAGGGATCCTGAGGTCACTGTAGCAACACGAAAGAGCTCCGTGGACCAAAAATCAACTCGAGATGAGAGGTTAGTCCCTGGCTTCGACTCCAGAGGAATACCACCTTACCACAAGCACCTCAAGAGGAGGCTTCTCTCAGCTCTAGGTATGTGAGAGGGACCCTGAGTTTGCGGCCACAAGTGGAATGGACACCGCGATGCCCTGACTCGAAATAAGGCAGGAAATCCCTGCAGTTACTTGAATGCAGGCTCCTCTTGCATCTCCGAAGACGAAAGGATGTCTGAATCCCCTGTGGAGACCACAGAGAAAGACCTAGTTCCCCACCTCATCTCGACCGGAGGCCTCACATCCTTTGAAAACTCCAGAGGTACGCGGAGATCAGTGCCTCCAAAGGAGACGATGCCTGACTCCTCGTGAAACTTGATAGGAGTCCCAGGATTCCTGT
Source organism: Cervus elaphus (assembly GCF_910594005.1). Classification (NCBI taxonomy): domain Eukaryota; kingdom Metazoa; phylum Chordata; class Mammalia; order Artiodactyla; family Cervidae; genus Cervus; species Cervus elaphus. The sequence goes on from NC_057838.1 coordinate 2,514,279, forward strand.
GGCACGTGGAAAGGGACCCTTGGTCTCCCGCCTCAGCTGGAGAGGCGTCCCAATTGCCCTGCCAAGCCTCGAGGAGAATCCCGAGTTGTCCCTCGCAACTAGGCAGGAGTCCTGACGTCGCTGAACAAACACGTAGGTGGAAGGGCCATCCCCTTCGTAACTCGAGAATATACCCCAGGTTCCCATCGCAACTCGAGAAAAACCATGAGACTTCCCCCTCGCCGCAAAATGAGGCCAGATACCCTGCACTGCATGCAGAGCAATTCCGTGTTGCACATCACACATGAAAGGAGCCTTGATTTCCTTGATGGCACTCCAGAGAAAACCCAAGGACACTGTTTTAAGGCTAGAGGGATCCTGAGGTCACTGTAGCAACACGAAAGAGCTCCGTGGCCCAAAAATCAACTCGAGATGAGAGGTTAGTCCCTGGCTTCGACTTCAGAGGAATACCACCTTACCACAAGCACCTCAAGAGGAAGCTTCTCTCAGCTCTAGGTATGTGAGAGGGACCCTGATTTTGCGGCCTCAAGTGGAATGGACACCGCGATGCCCTGATTCGAAATAAGGCCGGATATCCCTGCAGTGACTTGAATGCAGGCTCGTCTTGCATCTCCCAAGACGAAAGGATGTCTGAATCCCCTGTGGAGACCACAGAGAAAGACCTAGTTCCCCACCTCATCGCGACCGGAGGCCTCACATCCTTTGAAAACTCCAGAGGTACGCGGAGATCAGTGACTCCAAAGGAGACGATGCCTGACTCCTCGTGAAACTTGATAGGAGTCTCAAGATTCCTGTTGCACATGTAAAGGGACCCTTGGTCTCCCGCCTCAGCTGGAGAGGCGTCCCAATTGCCCTGCCAAGCCTCGAGGAGAATCCCGAGTTGTCCCTCGCAACTAGGCAGGAGTCCTGACGGTGCTGAACAAACGCGCGGGTGGAAGGCCCATCCCCGTCGTAACTGGAAAATATACCCCAGGTACCTGACGCAACTCGAGAGAAACCATTATACTTCCCCCTCGCCAGGAGATGAGGCGCGATTCCCCTGCACTGCGTGCAGAGCAATTCCCTGTTGCACATCACACATGAAAGGAGCGTTGATTTCCTTGATGGCACTCCAGAGAAACCCCAAGAACACTGTTTCAAGGCTAGAGGGATCCTGAGGTCACTGTAGCAACACGAAAGAGCTCCGTGGACCAAAAATCAACTCGAGATGAGAGGTTAGTCCCTGGCTTCGAATCCAGAGGAATACCACCTTACCACAAGCACCTCAAGAGGAGGCTTTTCTTAGCTCTAGCTATGTGAGAGGGACCCTGAGTTTGCGGCCTCAAGTGAAATGGACACCACGATGCCCTGACTCGAAATAAGGCCGGATATCCCTGCAGTGACTTGAATGCAGGCTCGTCTTGCATCTCCCAAGACGAAAGGATGTCTGAATACCCTGTGGAGACCACAGAGAAAGACCTAGTTCCCCACCTCATCGCGACCGGAGGCCTCACATCCTTTGAAAACTCCAGATGTACGCAGAGATCAGTGCCTCTAAAGGAGACGATGCCTGACTCCTCGTGAAACTTGATAGGAGTCCCAGGATTCCTGTGGCACGTGGAAAGGGACACTTGGTCTCCCGCCTCAGCTGGAGAGGCGTCCCAATTGCCCTGCCAAGCCTCGAGGAGAATCCCGAGTTGTCCCCCGCAACTGGGCAGGAGTCCTGACGTCGCTGAACAAACACGTGGCTGGAAGGGCCATCCCCGTCGTAACTCGAGAATATACCCCAGGTTCCCATCGCAACTCGAGAAAAACCATGAGACTTCCCCCTCGCCGCAAAATGAGGCCAGATACCCTGCACTGCATGCAGAGCAATTCCGTGTTGCACATCACACATGAAAGGAGCCTTGATTTCCTTGATGGCACTCCAGAGAAACCCCAAGGACACTGTTGCAAGGCTAGAGGGATTCTGAGGTCACTGTAGCAACAAGAAAGACCTCCGTGGACCAAAAATCAACTCGAGATGAGAGGTTAGTCCCTGGCTTCGATTCCAGAGGAATACCACCTTACCACAAGCACCTCAAGAGGAGGCTTCTCTCAGCTCTAGGTATGTGAGAGGGACCCTGAGTTTGCGGCCTCAAGTGGAATGGACACCGCGATGCCCTGACTCGAAATAAGGCCGGATATCCCTGCAGTGACTTGAATGCAGGCTCGTCTTGCATCTCCCAAGATGAAAGGATGTCTGAATCCCCTGTGGAGACCACAGAGAAACATCTAGTTCCCCACCTCATCGCGACCGGAGGCCTCATATCCTTTGAAAACTCCAGAGGTACGTGGAGATCAGTGCCTCCAAAGGAGACGATGAATGACTCCTCGTGAAACTTGATAGGAGTCCCAGAATTCCTGTGGCACCTGGAAAGATACCCTTGGTCTCCCGCCTCAGATTGAGAGACGTCCCAATTGCCCTGCCAAGCCTCGAGGAGAATCCCGAGTTGTCCCTCGCAACTAGTAAGGAGTCTGACGTCGCTGAACAAACACGTGGGTGGAAGGGCCATCCCCTTCGTAACTCGAGAATATACCCCAGGTTCCCATCACAACTCGAGAAAAACCATGAGACTTCCCCCTCGCCGCAAAATGAGGCCCGATACCCTGCACTGCATGCAGAGCAATTCCGTGTTGCACATCACACATGAAAGGAGCCTTGATTTCCTTGATGGCACTCCAGAGAAACCCAAGAACACTGTTTCAAGGCTAGAGGGATCCTGACGTCACTGTAGCAACACGAAAGAGCTCCGTGGACCAAAAATCAACTCGAGATGAGAGGTTAGTCCCTGGCTTCGACTCCAGAGGAATACCACCTTACCACAAGCACCTCAACATGAGGCTTCTCTCAGCTCTAGGTATGTGAGTGGGACCCTGAGTCTGCGGCCTCAAGTGGAATGGACACCGCGATACCCTGCCTCGAAATAAGGCCGGATTTCCCTGCAGTGACTTGAATGCAGGCTCGTCTTGCATCTCCCAAGACGAAAGGATGTCTGAATCCCCTGTGGAGACGACAGAGAAAGACCTAGTTCCCCACCTTATCGCGACCGGAGGCCTCACATCCTTTGAAAACTCCAGAGGTACGCGGAGATCAGTGCCTCCAAAGGAGACGATGCCTGACTCCTCGTGAAACTTGATAGGAGTCCCAGGATTCCTGTGGCACGTGGAAAGGGACCCTTGGTCTCCCGCCTCAGCTGGAGAGGCGTCCCAATTGCCCTTCCAAGCCTCGAGGAGAATCCCGAGTTGTCCCTCGCAACTAGGCAGGAGTCCTGACGTCACTGAACAAACACGTGTGTGGAAGGGCCATTCCCGTCGTAACTCGAGATTATACACCAGGTTCCCGCCGCAACTCGAGAAAAATCATGAGACTTCCCCCTCACCGCGAGATGAGGCCCGATTCCCCTGCACTGCGCGTAGAGCAATTCCGTGTTGCACATCACACATGAAAGGAGCCTTGATTTCCTTGATGGCACTCCCGAGAAACCCCAAGAACACTGTTTCAAGGCTAGAGGGATCCTGAGGTCACTGTAGCAACACGAAAGAGCTCCGTGGACCAAATATCAACTCGAGATGAGAGGTTAGTCCCTGGCTTCGACTCCAGAGGAATACCACCTTACCACAAGCACCTCAAGAGGAGGCTTCTCTCAGCTCTAGGTATGTGAGAGGGACCCTGAGTTTGCGGCCACAAGTGGAATGGACACCGCGATGCCCTGACTCGAAATAAGGCAGGAAATCCCTGCAGTTACTTGAATGCAGGCTCCTCTTGCATCTCCGAAGACGAAAGGATGTCTGAATCCCCTGTGGAGACCACAGAGAAAGACCTAGTTCCCCACCTCATCTCGACCGGAGGCCTCACATCCTTTGAAAACTCCAGAGGTACGCGGAGATCAGTGCCTCCAAAGGAGACGATGCCTGACTCCTCGTGAAACTTGATAGGAGTCCCAGGATTCCTGTGGCACGTGGAAAGGGACCCTTGGTCTCCCGCCTCAGCTGGAGAGGCGTCCCAATTGCCCTGCCAAGCCTCGAGGAGAATCCCGAGTTGTCCCTCGCAACTAGGCAGGAGTCCTGACGTCGCTGAACAAACACGTAGGTGGAAGGGCCATCCCCTTCGTAACTCGAGAATATACCCCAGGTTCCCATCGCAACTCGAGAAAAACCATGAGACTTCCCCCTCGCCGCAAAATGAGGCCAGATACCCTGCACTGCATGCAGAGCAATTCCGTGTTGCACATCACACATGAAAGGAGCCTTGATTTCCTTGATGGCACTCCAGAGAAACCCCAAGGACACTGTTTTAAGGCTAGAGGGATCCTGAGGTCACTGTAGCAACACGAAAGAGCTCCGTGGCCCAAAAATCAACTCGAGATGAGAGGTTAGTCCCTGGCTTCGACTTCAGAGGAATACCACCTTACCACAAGCACCTCAAGAGGAAGCTTCTCTCAGCTCTAGGTATGTGAGAGGGACCCTGATTTTGCGGCCTCAAGTGGAATGGACACTGCGATGCCCTGACTCGAAATAAGGCCGGATATCCCTGCAGTGACTTGAATGCAGGCTCGTCTTGCATCTCCCAAGATGAAAGGATGTCTGAATCCCCTGTGGAGACCACAGAGAAAGACCTAGTTCCCCACCTCATCGCGACCGGAGGCCTCACATCCTTTGAAAACTCCAGAGGTACGCGGAGATCAGTGCCTCCAAAGGAGACAATGCCTGACTTCTCGTGAAACTTCTTAGGAGTCCCAGGATTCCTGTGGCACGTGGAAAGGGACCCTTGGTCTCCCGCCTCAGCTGGAGAGGCGTCCCAATTGCCCTGCCAAGCCTCGAGGAGAATCCCGAGTTGTCCCTCGCAACTAGGCAGGAGTCCTGACGGTGCTGAACAAACGCGCGGGTGGAAGGCCCATCCCCGTCGTAACTGGAAAATATACCCCAGGTACCTGACGCAACTCGAGAGAAACCATGATACTTCCCCCTCGCCAGGAGATGAGGCGCGATTCCCCTGCAATGCGTGCAGAGCAATTCCCTGTTGCACATCACACATGAAAGGAGCGTTGATTTCCTTGATGGCACTCCAGAGAAACCCCAAGAACACTGTTTCAAGGCTAGAGGGATCCTGAGGTCACTGTAGCAACACGAAAGAGCTCCGTGGACCAAAAATCAACTCGAGATGAGAGGTTAGTCCCTGGCTTCGAATCCAGAGGAATACCACCTTACCACAAGCACCTCAAGAGGAGGCTTTTCTTAGCTCTAGCTATGTGAGAGGGACCCTGAGTTTGCGGCCTCAAGTGAAATGGACACCACGATGCCCTGACTCGAAATAAGGCCGGATATCCCTGCAGTGACTTGAATGCAGGCTCGTCTTGCATCTCCCAAGACGAAAGGATGTCTGAATACCCTGTGGAGACCACAGAGAAAGACCTAGTTCCCCACCTCATCGCGACCGGAGGCCTCACATCCTTTGAAAACTCCAGATGTACGCAGAGATCAGTGCCTCTAAAGGAGACGATGCCTGACTCCTCGTGAAACTTGATAGGAGTCCCAGGATTCCTGTGGCACGTGGAAAGGGACACTTGGTCTCCCGCCTCAGCTGGAGAGGCGTCCCAATTGCCCTGCCAAGCCTCGAGGAGAATCCCGAGTTGTCCCCCGCAACTGGGCAGGAGTCCTGACGTCGCTGAACAAACACGTGGCTGGAAGGGCCATCCCCGTCGTAACTCGAGAATATACCCCAGGTTCCCGCCGCAACTCGAGAAAAACCATGAGACTTCCCCCTCGCCGCGAGATGAGGCCCGATTCCCCTGCACTGCGTGCAGAGCAATTCCGTGTTGCACATCACACATGAAAGGAGCCTTGATTTCCTTAATGGCACTCCAGAGAAACCCCAAGAACACTGTTTCAATGCTAGAGGGATCCTGAGGTCACTGTAGCCACACGAAAGAGCTCCGTGGACCAAAAATCAACTCGTGATGAGAGGGTAGTCCCTGGCTTCGACTCCAGAGGAATACCACCTTACCACAAGCACCTCAAGAGGAGGCTTCTCTCAGCTCTAGGTATGTGAGAGGGACCCTGAGTTTGCGGCATCAAGTGGAATGGACACTGCGATGCCCTGACGCGAAGTAAGGCCGGATATCCCTGCAGTGACTTGAATGCAGGCTCGTCTTGCATCTCCCAAGATGAAAGGATGTCTGAATCCCCTGTGGAGACCACAGAGAAAGACCTAGTTCCCCACCTCATCGCGACCGGAGGCCTCACATCCTTTGAAAACTCCAGAGGTACGCGGAGATCAGTGCCTCCAAAGGAGACGATGCCTGACACCTCGTGAATCTTCTTAGGAGTCCCAAGATTCCTGTGGCTCATGGAAAGGGACCCTTGGTCTCCCGCCTCAGCTGGAGAGGCGTCCCAATTGCCCTGCCAAGCCTCGAGGAGAATCCCGAGTTGTCCCTCGTAACTAGGCAGGAGTCCTGACGTTGCTGAACAAACACGCGGGTGAAAGGGCCATCCCCGTCGTAACTCGAGAATATATCCCAGGTTCCCGCCGTAACTCGAGAAAAACCATGAGACTTCCCCCTCGCCGCAAGATGAGGCCCGATTCTCCTGCACTGCGTGCAGAGCAATTCCGTGTTGCACATCACACATGAAAGGAGCCTTGATTTCCATGATGGCACTCCAGAGAAACCCCAAGAACACTGTTTCAAGGCTAGAGGGATCCTGAGGTCACTGTAGCAACAGGAAAGAGCTCCGTGGACCAAAAATCAACTCGAGATGAGAGGTTAGTCCCTGGCTTCGAATCCAGAGGAATACCACCTTACCACAAGCACCTCAAGAGGAGGCTTCTCTCAGCTCTAGCTATGTGAAAGGGACCCTGAGTTTGCGGCCTCAAGTGGAATGGACACCGCGATGCCCTGATTTGAAATTAGGCCGGATATCCCTGCAGTGACTTGAATGCAGGCTCGTCTTGCATCTCCCAAGACGAAAGGATGTCTGAATCCCCTGTGGAGACCACAGAGAAAGACCTAGTTCCCCACCTCATCGCGACCGGAGGCCTCACATCCTTTGAAAACTCCAGAGGTACGCGGAGATCAGTGCCTCCAAAGGAGACGATGCCTGACTCCTCGTGAAACTTGATAGGAGTCCCAGGATTCCTGTGGCACGTGGAAAGGGACCCTTGGTCTCCCGCCTCAGCTGGAGAGGCGTCCCAATTGCCCTGCCAAGCCTCGAGGAGAATCCCGAGTTGTCCCTCGCAACTAGGCAGGAGTCCTGACGTCGCTGAACAAACACGTAGGTGGAAGGGCCATCCCCTTCGTAACTCGAGAATATACCCCAGGTTCCCATCGCAACTCGAGAAAAACCATGAGACTTCCCCCTCGCCGCAAAATGAGGCCAGATACCCTGCACTGCATGCAGAGCAATTCCGTGTTGCACATCACACATGAAAGGAGCCTTGATTTCCTTGATGGCACTCCAGAGAAACCCCAAGGACACTGTTGCAAGGCTAGAGGGATTCTGAGGTCACTGTAGCAACAAGAAAGACCTCCGTGGACCAAAAATCAACTCGAGACGAGAGGTTAGTCCCTGGCTTCGATTCCAGAGGAATACCACCTTACCACAAGCACCTCAAGAGGAGGCTTCTCTCAGCTCTAGGTATGTGAGAGGGACCCTGAGTTTGCGGCCTCAAGTGGAATGGACACCGCGATGCCCTGACTCCAAATAAGGCCGGATATCCCTGCAGTGACTTGAATGCAGGCTCGTCTTGCATCTCCCAAGATGAAAGGATGTCTGAATCCCCTGTGGAGACCACAGAGAAACATCTAGTTCCCCACCTCATCGCGACCGGAGGCCTCATATCCTTTGAAAACTCCAGAGGTACGTGGAGATCAGTGCCTCCAAAGGAGACGATGAATGACTCCTCGTGAAACTTGATAGGAGTCCCAGAATTCCTGTGGCACCTGGAAAGATACCCTTGGTCTCCCGCCTCAGATTGAGAGACGTACCAATTGCCCTGCCAAGCCTCGAGGAGAATCCCGAGTTGTCCCTCGCAACTAGTAAGGAGTCTGACGTCGCTGAACAAACACGTGGGTGGAAGGGCCATCCCCTTCGTAACTCGAGAATATACCCCAGGTTCCCATCACAACTCGAGAAAAACCATGAGACTTCCCCCTCGCCGCAAAATGAGGCCCGATACCCTGCACTGCATGCAGAGCAATTCCGTGTTGCACATCACACATGAAAGGAGCCTTGATTTCCTTGATGGCACTCCAGAGAAACCCAAGAACACTGTTTCAAGGCTAGAGGGATCCTGACGTCACTGTAGCAACACGAAAGAGCTCCGTGGACCAAAAATCAACTCGAGATGAGAGGTTAGTCCCTGGCTTCGACTCCAGAGGAATACCACCTTACCACAAGCACCTCAACATGAGGCTTCTCTCAGCTCTAGGTATGTGAGTGGGACCCTGAGTCTGCGGCCTCAAGTGGAATGGACACCGCGATACCCTGCCTCGAAATAAGGCCGGATTTCCCTGCAGTGACTTGAATGCAGGCTCGTCTTGCATCTCCCAAGACGAAAGGATGTCTGAATCCCCTGTGGAGACGACAGAGAAAGACCTAGTTCCCCACCTCATCGCGACCGGAGGCCTCACATCCTTTGAAAACTCCAGAGGTACGCGGAGATCAGTGCCTCCAAAGGAGACGATGCCTGACTCCTCGTGAAACTTGATAGGAGTCCCAGGATTCCTGTGGCACGTGGAAAGGGACCCTTGGTCTCCCGCCTCAGCTGGAGAGGCGTCCCAATTGCCCTTCCAAGCCTCGAGGAGAATCCCGAGTTGTCCCTCGCAACTAGGCAGGAGTCCTGACGTCACTGAACAAACACGTGTGTGGAAGGGCCATTCCCGTCGTAACTCGAGATTATACACCAGGTTCCCGCCGCAACTCGAGAAAAACCATGAGACTTCCCCCTCACCGCGAGATGAGGCCCGATTCCCCTGCACTGCGCGCAGAGCAATTCCGTGTTGCACATCACACATGAAAGGAGCCTTGATTTCCTTGATGGCACTCCCGAGAAACCCCAAGAACACTGTTTCAAGGCTAGAGGGATCCTGAGGTCACTGTAGCAACACTAAAGAGCTCCGTGGACCAAAAATCAACTCGAGATGAGAGGTTAGTCCCTGGCTTCGACTCCAGAGGAATACCACCTTACCACAAGCACCTCAAGAGGAGGCTTCTCTCAGCTCTAGGTATGTGAGAGGGACCCTGAGTTTGCGGCCACAAGTGGAATGGACACCGCGATGCCCTGACTCGAAATAAGGCAGGAAATCCCTGCAGTTACTTGAATGCAGGCTCCTCTTGCATCTCCGAAGACGAAAGGATGTCTGAATCCCCTGTGGAGACCACAGAGAAAGACCTAGTTCCCCACCTCATCTCGACCGGAGGCCTCACATCCTTTGAAAACTCCAGAGGTACGCGGAGATCAGTGCCTCCAAAGGAGACGATGCCTGACTCCTCGTGAAACTTGATAGGAGTCCCAGGATTCCTGTGGCACGTGGAAAGGGACCCTTGGTCTCCCGCCTCAGCTGGAGAGGCGTCCCAATTGCCCTGCCAAGCCTCGAGGAGAATCCCGAGTTGTCCCTCGCAACTAGGCAGGAGTCCTGACGTCGCTGAACAAACACGTAGGTGGAAGGGCCATCCCCTTCGTAACTCGAGAATATACTCCAGGTTCCCATCGCAACTCGAGAAAAACCATGAGACTTCCCCCTCGCCGCAAAATGAGGCCAGATACCCTGCACTGCATGCAGAGCAATTCCGTGTTGCACATCACACATGAAAGGAGCCTTGATTTCCTTGATGGCACTCCAGAGAAACCCCAAGGACACTGTTGCAAGGCTAGAGGGATCCTGAGGTCACTGTAGCAACACGAAAGAGCTCCGTGGCCCAAAAATCAACTCGAGATGAGAGGTTAGTCCCTGGCTTCGACTTCAGAGGAATACCACCTTACCACAAGCACCTCAAGAGGAAGCTTCTCTCAGCTCTATGTATGTGAGAGGGACCCTGATTTTGCGGCCTCAAGTGGAATGGACACTGCGATGCCCTGACTCGAAATAAGGCCGGATATCCCTGCAGTGACTTGAATGCAGGCTCGTCTTGCATCTCCCAAGATGAAAGGATGTCTGAATCCCCTGTGGAGACCACAGAGAAAGACCTAGTTCCCCACCTCATCGCGACCGGAGGCCTCACATCCTTTGAAAACTCCAGAGGTACGCGGAGATCAGTGCCTCCAAAGGAGACAATGCCTGACTCCTCGTGAAACTTCTTAGGAGTCCCAGGATTCCTGTGGCACGTGGAAAGGGACCCTTGGTCTCCCGCCTCAGCTGGAGAGGCGTCCCAATTGCCCTGCCAAGCCTCGAGGAGAATCCCGAGTTGTCCCTCGCAACTAGGCAGGAGTCCTGACGGTGCTGAACAAACGCGCGGGTGGAAGGCCCATCCCCGTCGTAACTGGAAAATATACCCCAGGTACCTGACGCAACTCGAGAGAAACCATGATACTTCCCCCTCGCCAGGAGATGAGGCGCGATTCCCCTGCAATGCGTGCAGAGCAATTCCCTGTTGCACATCACACATGAAAGGAGCGTTGATTTCCTTGATGTCACTCCAGAGAAACCCCAAGAACACTGTTTCAAGGCTAGAGGGATCCTGAGGTCACTGTAGCAACACGAAAGAGCTCCGTGGACCAAAAATCAACTCGAGATGAGAGGTTAGTCCCTGGCTTCGAATCCAGAGGAATACCACCTTACCACAAGCACCTCAAGAGGAGGCTTTTCTTAGCTCTAGCTATGTGAGAGGGACCCTGAGTTTGCGGCCTCAAGTGAAATGGACACCACGATGCCCTGACTCGAAATAAGGCCGGATATCCCTGCAGTGACTTGAATGCAGGCTCGTCTTGCATCTCCCAAGACGAAAGGATGTCTGAATACCCTGTGGAGACCACAGAGAAAGACCTAGTTCCCCACCTCATCGCGACCGGAGGCCTCACATCCTTTGAAAACTTCAGATGTACGCAGAGATCAGTGCCTCTAAAGGAGACGATGCCTGACTCCTCGTGAAACTTGATAGGAGTCCCAGGATTCCTGTGGCACGTGGAAAGGGACACTTGGTCTCCCGCCTCAGCTGGAGAGGCGTCCCAATTGCCCTGCCAAGCCTCGAGGAGAATCCCGAGTTGTCCCCCGCAACTGGGCAGGAGTCCTGACGTCGCTGAACAAACACGTGGCTGGAAGGGCCATCCCCGTCGTAACTCGAGAATATACCCCAGGTTCCCGCCGCAACTCGAGAAAAACCATGAGACTTCCCCCTCGCCGCGAGATGAGGCCCGATTCCCCTGCACTGCGTGCAGAGCAATTCCGTGTTGCACATCACACATGAAAGGAGCCTTGATTTCCTTAATGGCACTCCAGAGAAACCCCAAGAACACTGTTTCAATGCTAGAGGGATCCTGAGGTCACTGTAGCCACACGAAAGAGCTCCGTGGACCAAAAATCAACTCGTGATGAGAGGGTAGTCCCTGGCTTCGACTCCAGAGGAATACCACCTTACCACAAGCACCACAAGAGGAGGCTTCTCTCAGCTCTAGGTATGTGAGAGGGACCCTGAGTTTGCGGCATCAAGTGGAATGGACACTGCGATGCCCTGACGCGAAGTAAGGCCGGATATCCCTGCAGTGACTTGAATGCAGGCTCGTCTTGCATCTCCCAAGATGAAAGGATGTCTGAATCCCCTGTGGAGACCACAGAGAAAGACCTAGTTCCCCACCTCATCGCGACCGGAGGCCTCACATCCTTTGAAAACTCCAGAGGTACGCGGAGATCAGTGCCTCCAAAGGAGACGATGCCTGACACCTCGTGAATCTTCTTAGGAGTCCCAAGATTCCTGTGGCTCATGGAAAGGGACCCTTGGTCTCCCGCCTCAGCTGGAGAGGCGTCCCAATTGCCCTGCCAAGCCTCGAGGAGAATCCCGAGTTGTCCCTCGTAACTAGGCAGGAGTCCTGACGTTGCTGAACAAACACGCGGGTGGAAGGGCCATCCCCGTCGTAACTCGAGAATATACCCCAGGTTCCCGCCGCAACTCGAGAGAAACCATGATACTTCCCCCTCGTCATGAGATGAGGCGCGATTCCCCTGCACTGCGTGCAGAGCATTTCCCTGTTGCACATCACACATGAATGGAGCCTTGATTTCCTTAATGGCACTCCAGAGAAACCCCAAGAACACTGTTTCAAGGCTAGAGGGATCCCGAGGTCACTGTAGCAACACGAAAGAGCTCCGTGGTCCAAAAATCAACTCGAGATGAGAGGTTAGTCCCTGGCTTCGACTCCAGAGGAATACCACCTTACCAGAAGCACCTCAAGCGGAGGCTTCTCTCAGCTCTAGGTATGTGAGAGGGACCCTGAGTTTGCGGCCTCAAGTGGAATGGACACCACGATGCCCTGACTCGAAATAAGGCCGGATATCCCTGCAGTGACTTGAATGCAGGCTCGTCTTGCATCTCCCAAGACGAAAGGATGTCTGAATCCCCTGTGGAGACCAGAGAGAAAGACCTAGTTCCCCACCTCATGGTGACCGGAGGCCTCACATCCTTTGAAAACTCCAGAGGTACGCGGAGATCAGTGCCTCCAAAGGAGACGATGCCTGACTCCTCGTGAAACTTGATAGGAGTCCCAAGATTCCTGTGGCACATGGAAAGGAACCCTTGGTCTCCCGCCTCAGCTGGAGAGGCGTCCCAATTGCCCTGCCAAGCCTCGAGGAGAATCCCGAGTTGTCCCTCGCAACTAGGCAGGAGTCCTGACGTTGCTGAACAAACACGTGGGTGGAAGGGCCATCCCCGTCGTAACTCGAGAATATACCCCAGGTTCCCGCCGCAACTCGAGAGAAACCATGATACTTCCCCCTCGCCGCGAGATGAGGCGCGATTCCCCTGCAATGCGTGCAGAGCAATTCCCTGTTGCACATCACACATGAAAGGAGCCTTGATTTCCTTGATGGCACTCCAGAGAAACCCCAAGAACACTGTTTCAAGGCTAGAGGGATCCTGAGGTCACTGTAGCAACACGAAAGAGCTCCGTGGCCCAAAAATCAACTCGAGATGAGAGGTTAGTCCCTGGCTTCGACTTCAGAGGAATACCACCTTACCACAAGCACCTCAAGAGGAAGCTTCTCTCAGCTCTAGGTATGTGAGAGGGACCCTGATTTTGCGGCCTCAAGTGGAATGGACACTGCGATGCCCTGACTCGAAATAAGGCCGGATATCCCTGCAGTGACTTGAATGCAGGCTCGTCTTGCATCTCCCAAGATGAAAGGATGTCTGAATCCCCTGTGGAGACCACAGAGAAAGACCTAGTTCCCCACCTCATCGCGACCGGAGGCCTCACATCCTTTGAAAACTCCAGAGGTACGCGGAGATCAGTGCCTCCAAAGGAGACAATGCCTGACTCCTCGTGAAACTTCTTAGGAGTCCCAGGATTCCTGTGGCACGTGGAAAGGGACCCTTGGTCTCCCGCCTCAGCTGGAGAGGCGTCCCAATTGCCCTGCCAAGCCTCGAGGAGAATCCCGAGTTGTCCCTCGCAACTAGGCAGGAGTCCTGACGGTGCTGAACAAACGTGCGGGTGGAAGGCCCATCCCCGTCGTAACTGGAAAATATACCCCAGGTACCCGACGCAACTCGAGAGAAACCATGATACTTCCCCCTCGCCAGGAGATGAGGCGCGATTCCCCTGCACTGCGTGCAGAGCAATTCCCTGTTGCACATCACACATGAAAGGAGCGTTGATTTCCTTGATGGCACTCCAGAGAAACCCCAAGAACACTGTTTCAAGGCTAGAGGGATCCTGAGGTCACTGTAGCAACACGAAAGAGCTCCGTGGACCAAAAATCAACTCGAGATGAGAGGTTAGTCCCTGGCTTCAAATCCAGAGGAATACCACCTTACCACAAGCACCTCAAGAGGAGGCTTTTCTTAGCTCTAGCTATGTGAGAGGGACCCTGAGTTTGCGGCCTCAAGTGAAATGGACACCACGATGCCCTGACTCGAAATAAGGCCGGATATCCCTGCAGTGACTTGAATGCAGGCTCGTCTTGCATCTCCCAAGACGAAAGGATGTCTGAATACCCTGTGGAGACCACAGAGAAAGACCTAGTTCCCCACCTCATCGCGACCGGAGGCCTCACATCCTTTGAAAACTCCAGATGTACACAGAGATCAGTGCCTCCAAAGGAGACGATGCCTGACTCCTCGTGAAACTTGATAGGAGTCCCAGGATTCCTGTGGCACGTGGAAAGGGACCCTTGGTCTCCCGCCTCAGCTGGAGAGGCGTCCCAATTGCCCTGCCAAGCCTCGAGGAGAATCCCGAGTTGTCCCTCGCAACTGGGCAGGAGTCCTGACGTCGCTGAACAAACACGTGGCTGGAAGGGCCATCCCCGTCGTAACTCGAGAATATACCCCAGGTTCCCGCCGCAACTCGAGAAAAACCATGAGACTTCACCCTCGCCGCGAGATGAGGCCCGATTCCCCTGCACTGCGTGCAGAGCAATTCCGTGTTGCACATCACACATGAAAGGAGCCTTGATTTCCTTAATGGCACTCCAGAGAAACCCCAAGAACACTGTTTCAATGCTAGAGGGATCCTGAGGTCACTGTAGCCACACGAAAGAGCTCCGTGGACCAAAAATCAACTCGAGATGAGAGGGTAGTCCCTGGCTTCGACTCCAGAGGAATACCACCTTACCACAAGCACCTCAAGAGGAGGCTTCTCTCAGCTCTAGGTATGTGAGAGGGACCCTGAGTTTGCGGCATCAAGTGGAATGGACACTGCGATGCCCTGACGCGAAGTAAGGCCGGATATCCCTGCAGTGACTTGAATGCAGGCTCGTCTTGCATCTCCCAAGACGAAAGGATGTCTGAATCCCACGTGGAGACCACAGAGAAAGACCTAGTTCCCCACCTCATCGCGACAGGAGGCCTCACATCCTTTGAAAACTCCAGAGGTACGCGGAGATCAGGGCCTCCAAAGGAGACTATGCCTGACTCCTCGTGAAACTTGATAGGAGACCCAAGACTCCTGTGGCACATGGAAAGGGACACTTGCTCTCCCGGCTCAGCTGGAGAGGCGTCCCAATTGCCCTGCCAAGCCTCGAGGAGAATCCCGAGTTGTCCCTCGTAACTAGTCAGGAGTCCTGACGTCGCTGAACAAACACGTGGGTGGAAGGGCCATCCCCGTCGTAACTCGAGAATATACCCCAGGTTCCCGCCGCAACTCGAGAGAAACCATGATACTTCCCCCTCGCCGCGAGATGAGGCGCGATTCCCCTGCACTGCGTTCAGAGCAATTCCGTGTTGCACATCACACATGAAAGGAGCCTTGATTTCCTTGATGGCACTCCAGAGAAACCCCAAGAACACTGTTTCAAGGCTAGAGGGATCCTGAGATCACTGTAGTAACACGAAAGAGCTCCGTGGCCCAAAAATCAACTCGAGATGAGAGGTTAGTTCCTGGCTTCGACTCCAGAGGAATACCACCTTACCACAAGCACCTCAAGAGGAGGCTTCTCTCAGCTTTAGGTATGTGAGAGGGACCCTGATTTTGCGGCCTCAAGTGGAATGGACACTGCGATGCCCTGACGCGAAATAAGGCCGGATATCCCTGCAGTGACTTGAATGCAGGCTCGTCTTGCATCTCCCAAGATGAAAGGATGTCTGAATCCCCTGTGGAGACCACAGAGAAAGACCTAGTTCCCCACCTCATCGCGACCGGAGGCCTCACATCATTTGAAAATTCCAGAGGTACGCGGAGATCAGTGCCTCCAAAGGAGACGATGCCTGACTCCTCGTGAAACTTGATAGGAGTCCCAGGATTCCTGTGGCACGTGGAAAGGGACCCTTGGTCTCCCGCCTCAGCTGGAGAGGCGTCCCAATTGCCCTGCCAAGCCTCGAGGAGAATCCCGAGTTGTCCCTCGCAACTAGGCAGGAGTCCTGACGTCGCTGAACAAACACGTGGGTGGAAGGGCCATCCCCGTCGTAACTCGAGAATATATCCCAGGTTCCCGCCGTAACTCGAGAAAAACCATGAGACTTCCCCCTCGCCGCAAGATGAGGCCCGATTCTCCTGCACTGCGTGCAGAGCAATTCCGTGTTGCACATCACACATGAAAGGAGCCTTGATTTCCATGATGGCACTCCAGAGAAACCCCAAGAACACTGTTTCAAGGCTAGAGGGATCCTGAGGTCACTGTAGCAACAGGAAAGAGCTCCGTGGACCAAAAATCAACTCGAGATGAGAGGTTAGTCCCTGGCTTCCAATCCAGAGGAATACCACCTTACCACAAGCACCTCAAGAGGAGGCTTCTCTCAGCTCTAGCTATGTGAGAGGGACCCTGAGTTTGCGGCCTCAAGTGGAATGGACACCACGATGCCCTGACTCGAAATAAGGCCGGATATCCCTGCAGTGACTTGAATGCAGGCTCGTCTTGCATCTCCCAAGACAAAAGTATGTCTGAATACCCTGTGGAGACCACAGAGAAAGTCCTAGTTCCCCACCTCATCGCGACCGGAGGCCTCACATCCTTTGAAAACTCCAGAGGTACGTGGAGATCAGTGCCTCCAAAGGAGACGATGCCTGACTCCTCGTGAAACTTGATAGGAGTCCCAGGATTCCTGTGGCACGTGGAAAGGGACCCTTGGTCTCCCGCCTCAGCTGGAGAGGCGTCCCAATTGCCCTGCCAAGCCTCGAGGAGAATCCCGAGTTGTCCCTCGCAACTGGGCAGGAGTCCTGACGTCGCTGAACAAACACGTGGCTGGAAGGTCCATCCCCGTCGTAACTCGAGAATATACCCCAGGTCCCAGCCGCAACTCGAGAAAAACCATGAGACTTCCCCCTCGTCGCGAGATGAGGCCCGATTCCCCTGCACTGCATGCAGAGCAATTCCGTGTTGCACGTCACACATGAAAGGAGCCTTGATTTCCATGATGGCACTCCAGAGAAACCCCAAGAACACTGTTTCAAGGCTAGAGGGATCCTGAGGTCACTGTAGCAACACGAAAGAGCTCCGTGGACCAAAAATCAACTCGAGATGAGAGGGTAGTCCCTGGCTTCGACTCCAGAGGAATACCACCTTACCACAAGCACCTCAAGAGGAGGTTTCTCTCAGCTCTAGGTATGTGAGAGGGACCCTGAGTTTGCGGCATCAAGTGGAATGGACACTGCGATGCCCTGACGCGAAGTAAGGCCGGATATCCCTGCAGTGACTTGAATGCAGGCTCGTCTTGCATCTCCCAAGACGAAAGGATGTCTGAATCCCCTGTGGAGACCACAGAGAAAGACCTAGTTCCCCACCTCATCGCGACAGGAGGCCTCACATCCTTTGAAAACTCCAGAGGTACGCGGAGATCAGTGCCTCCAAAGGAGACGATGCCTGACTCCTCGTGAAACTTGATAGGAGTCCCAAGACTCCTGTGGCACATGGAAAGTGACACTTGCTCTCCCGGCTCAGCTGGAGAGGCGTCCCAATTGCCCTGCCAAGCCTCGAGGAGAATCCCGAGTTGTCCTTCGTAACTAGGCAGGAGTCCTGACGTCGCTGAACGAACACGTGGGTGGAAGGGCCATCCCTGTCGTAACTCGAGAATATACCCCAGGTTCCCGCCGCAACTCGATCCAAACCATGATACTTCCCCCTCGCCGCGAGATGAGGCGCGATTCCCCTGCACTGCGTGCAGAGAAATTCCGTGTTGCACATCACACATGAAAGGAGCCTTGATTTCCTTGATGGCACTCCAGAGAAACCCCAAGAGCACCGTTTCAAGGCTAGAGGGATCCTGAGGTCACTGTAGCCACACGAAAGAGCTCAGTGGCCCAAAAATCAACTCGAGATGAGAGGTTAGTCCCTGGCTTCGACTCCAGAGGAATACCACCTTACCACAAGCACCTCAACATGAGGCTTCTCTCAGCTTTAGGTATGTGGGAGGGACCCTGATTTTGCGGCCTCAAGTCGAATGGACACTGCGATGCCCTGACGCGAAATAAGGCCGGATATCCCTGCAGTGACTTGAATGCAGGCTCGTCTTGCATCTCCCAAGATGAAAGGATGTCTGAATCCCCTGTGGAGACCACAGAGAAAAACCTAGTTCCCCACCTCATGGCGAACGGAGGCCTCACATCCTTTGAAAACTCCAGAGGTACGCGGAGATCAGTGCCTCCATAGGAGACGATGCCTGACTCCTCGTGAAACTTGATAGGAGTCCCAGGATTCCTGTGGCACGTGGAAAGGGACCCTTGGTGTCCCGCCTCAGATGGAGAGGCGTCCCAATTGCCCTGCCAAGCCTCGAGGAGAATCCCGAGTTGTCCCTAGGAACTAGACAGGAGTCCTGACGTTGCTGAACAAACACGTGTGTGGAAGGGCCATTCCCGTCGTAACTCGAGAATATACCCCAGGTTCCCGCCGCAACTCGAGAAAAACCATGAGACTTCCCCCTCGCCACGAGATGAGGCCCGATTCCCCTGCACTGCGTGCAGAGCAATTCCGTGTTGCACATCATACATGAATGGAGCCTTGATTTCCTTAATGGCACTCCAGAGAAACCCCAAGAACACTGTTTCAAGGCTAGAGGGATCCTGAGGTCACTGTAGCCACACGAAAGAGCTCCATGGACCAAAAATCAACTCGAGATGAGAGGATAGTCCCTGGCTTCGACTCCAGAGGAATACCACCTTACCACAAGCACCTCAAGAGGAGGCTTCTCTCAGCTCTAGCTATGTGAGAGGGAACCTGAGTTTGCGGCCTCAAGTGGAACGGACACCGCGATGCCCTGACGCGAAATAAGGCCAGATATCCCTGCAGTGACTTGAATGCAGGCTCGTCTTGCATCTCCCAAGACGAAAGGATGTCTGAATCCCCTGTCGAGACCACAGAGAAAGACCTAGTTCCCAACCTCATCGCGACCGGAGGCCTCACATCCTTTGACAACTCCAGAGGTACACGGAGATCAGTGCCTCCAAAGGAGACGATGCCTGACTCCTCGTGAAACTTGATAGGAGTCCCAGGATTCCTGTGGCACGTGGAAAGGGAGCCTTGGTCTCCCGCCTCAGCTGGAGAGGCGTCCCAATTGCCCTGCCAAGCCTCGAGGAGAATCCCGAGTTGTCCCTCGCAACTAGGCAGGAGTCCTGACGTCACTGAACAAACACGTGGGTGGAAGGGCCATCCCAATCATAACTCGAGAATATACCCCAGGTTCCCGCTGCAACTCGAGAAAAACCATGATACTTCCCCCTCGCCGCGAGATGAGGCCCGATTCCCCTGCACTGCGTGCAGAGCAATTCCGTGTTGCACATCACACATGAAAGGAGACTTGATTTCCTTGATGGCACTCCAGAGAAACCCCAAGAACACTGTTTCAAGGCTAGAGGGATCCTGAGGTCACTGTAGCAACACGAAGGAGCTCCGTGGACCAAAAATCAACTCGAGATGAGAGGTTAGTCCCTGGCTTCGACTCCAGAGGAACACCACCTTACCACAAGCACCTCAGGAGGAGGCTTCTCTCAGCTCTAGCTATGTGAGAGGGACCCTGAGTTTGCGGCCTCAAGTGGAATGGACACCGCGATGCCCTGACGCGAAATAAGGCCGGATTTCCCTGCAGTGACTTGAATGCAGGCTCGTCTTGCATCTCCCAAGATGAAAGGATGTCTGAATCCCCTGTGGAGACCACAGAGAAAGACCTAGTTCCCAACCTCATCGCGACCGGAGGCCTCACATCCTTTGAAAACTCCAGAGGTACACGGAGATCAGTGCCTCCAAAGGAGACGATGCCTGACTCCTCGTGAAACTTGATAGGAGTCCCAGGATTCCTGTGGCACGTGGAAAGGGACCCTTGGTCTCCCGCCTCAGCTGGAGAGGCGTCCCAATTGCCCTGCCAAGCCTCGAGGAGAATCCCGAGTTGTCCCTCGCAACTAGGCAGGAGACCTGACGTCGCTGAACAAACACGTGGGTGGAAGGGCCATCCCCATCGTAACTCGAGAATATATCCTAGGTTCCCGCCGCATCTCGAGAGAAACCATGATACTTCCCCCTCGCCGCGAGATGAGGCGCGATTCCCCTGCACTGCGTGCAGAGCAATTCCGTGTTGCACATCACACATGAAAGGAGCCTTGATTTCCTTGATGGCACTCCAGAGAAACCCCAAGAACACTGTTTCAAGGCTAGAGGGATCCTGAGGTCACTGTAGCAACACGAAAGAGCTCCGTGGCCCAAAAATCAACTCGAGATGAGAGGTTAGTTCCTGGCTTCGACCCCAGAGGAATACCACCTTACCACAAGCACCTCAAGAGCAGGCTTCTCTCAGCTTTATGTATGTGAGAGGGACCCTGATTTTGCGGCCTCAATTGGAATGGACACGGCGATGCCCTGACTCGAAATAAGGCCAGACATCCCTGCAGTGACTTGAATGCAGGCTCGTCTTGCATCTCCTAAGATGAAAGGATGTCTGTATACCCTGTGGAGACCACAGAGAAAGACCTAGTTCCCCACCTCATCGCGACCGGAGGCCTCACATCCTTTGAAAACTCCAGAGGTACGCGGAGATCAGTGCCTCCAAAGGAGACGATGCCTGACTCCTCGTGAAACTTGATAGGAGTCCCAGGATTCCTGTAGCACGTGGAAAGGGACCCTTGGTCTCCCGCCTCAGCTGGAGAGGCGTCCCAATTGCCCTGCCAAGCCTCGAGGAGAATCCCGAGTTGTCCCTCGCAACTAGGCAGGAGTCCTGACGTTGCTGAACAAACACGTGGGTGGAAGGGCCATCCCCGTCATAACTCGAGAATATACCCCAGGTTCCCGCCGTAACTCGAGAAAAAACATGAGACTTCCCCCTCGCCGCAAGATGAGGCCCGATTCCCCTGCACTGCGTGCAGAGCAATGCCGTGTTGCACATCACACATGAAAGGAGCCTTGATTTCCATGATGGCACTCCAGAGAAACCCCAAGAACACTGTTTCAAGGCTAGAGGAATCCTGAGGTCACTGTAGCAACACGAAAGAGCTCCGTGGACCAAAAATCAACTCGAGATGAGAGGTTAGTCCCTGGCTTCGAATCCAGAGGAATACCACCTTACCACAAGCACCTCAAGACGAGGCTTCTCTCAGCTCTAGCTATGTGAGAGGGACCCTGAGTTTGCGGCCTCAAGTGGAATGGACACCACGATGCCCTGACTCGAAATAAGGCCGGATATCCCTGCAGTGACTTGAATGCAGGCTCGTCTTGCATCTCCCAAGATGAAAGGATGTCTGAATCCCCTGTGGAGACCACAGAGAAAGACCTAGTTCCCCACCTCATCGCGACCGGAGGCCTCACATCCTTTGAAAACACCAGAGGTACGCGGAGATCAGTGCCTCCAAAGGAGACGATGCCTGACTCCTCGTGAAACTTGATAGGAGTCCCAGGATTCCTGTGGCACGTGGAAAGGGACCCTTGGTCTCCCGCCTCAGCTGGAGAGGCGTCCCAATTGCCCTGCCAAAACTCGAGGAGAATCCCGAGTTGTCCCTCGCAACTGGGCAGGAGTCCTGACGACACTGAACAAACACGTGGCTGGAAGGGCCATCCCCGTCGTAACTCGAGAATATACCCCAGGTTCCCGCCGCAACTCGAGAAAAACCATGAGACTTCTCCCTCGCCGCGAGATGAGGCCCGATTCCCCTGCACTGCGTGCAGAGCAATTCCGTGTTGCACATCACACATGAAAGGAGCCTTGATTTCCTTGATGGCACTCCAGAGAAACCCCAAGAACACTGTTTCAACGCTAGAGGGATCCTGACGTCACTGTAGCAACACGAAAGAGCTCCGTGGCCCAAAAATCAACTCGAGATGAGAGGTTAGTCCCTGGCTTCGACTCCAGAGGAATACCACCTTACCACAAGCACCTCAAGAGGAAACTTCTCTCAGCTCTAGGTATGTGAGAGGGACCCTGATTTTGCGGCCTCAAGTGGAATGGACACTGCGATGCCCTGACGCGAAATAAGGCCGGATATTCCTGCAGTGACTTGAATGCAGGCTCGTCTTTCATCTCCCAAGACGAAAGGATGTCTCAATCACCTGTGGAGACCACAGAGAAAAGCCTAGTTCCCCACCTCATCGCGACCGGAGGCCTCACATCCTTTGAAAACTCCAGAGGTACGCGGAGATCAGTGCCTCTAAAGGAGACGATGTCTGACTCCTCGTGAAACTTGATAGGAGTCCCAGGATTCCTGTGGCACGTGGAAAGGGACCCTTGGTCTCCCGCCTCAGCTGGAGAGGAGTCCCAATTGCCCTGCCAAGCCTCGAGGAGAATCCCGAGTTGTCCCTCGCAACTAGGCAGGAGTCCTGACGTCGCTGAACAAACACGTGGGTGGAAGGGCCATCCCCGTCGTAACTCGAGAATATACCCCAGGTTCCCGCCGTAACTCGAGAAAAACCATGAGACTTCCCCCTCGCCGCGAGATGAGGCCCGATTCCCCTGCACTGCGTGCAGAGCAATTCCGTGTTGCACATCACACATGAAAGGAGTCTTGATTTCCTTGATGGCACTACAGAGAAACCCCAAGAACACTGTTTCAAGGCTAGAGGAATCCTGAGGTCAATGTAGCAACACGAAAGAGCTCCATGGACCAAAAATCAACTCGAGATGAGAGGTTAGTCCCTGGCTTCGACTCCAGAGGAATACAACCTTACCACAAGCACCTCAAAAGGAGGCTTCTCGCAGCTCTAGGTATGTGAAAGGGACCCTGAGTTTGCGGCCTCAAGTGGAATGGACATTGCGATGCCCTGACTCGAAATAAGGCCGGATATCCCTGCAGTGACTTGAATACAGGCTCGTCTTGCATCTCCCAAGACGAACGGATGTCTGAATCCCCTGTGGAGACCACAGAGAAAGACCTAGTTCCCCACCTCATCGCGACCGGAGGCCTCACATTCTTTGAAAACTCCAGAGGTACGCGGAGATCAGTGTCTCCAAAGGAGACGATGCCTGACTCCTCGTGAAATTTGATAGGAGTCCCAGGATTCCTGTGGCACGTGGAAAGGGACCCTTGGTCTCCCGCCTCAGCTGGAGAGGCGTCCCAATTGCCCTGCCAAGCCTCGAGGAGAATCCCGAGTTGTCCCTCACAACTAGGCAGGCGTCCTGACGTCAATGAACAAAAATGTGGGTGGAAGGGCCATCCCCGTCGTAACTCGAGAATATACCCCAGGTTCCCGCCGCAACTCGAGAAAAACCATGAGACTTCCCCCTCGCTGCAAAATGAGGCCCGATTCCCCTGCACTGCATGCAGAGCAATTCCGTGTTGCACATCACACATGAAAGGAGCCTTGATTTCCTTGATGGCACTCCAGAGAAACCCCAAGAACACTGTTTCCAGGCTAGAGGGATCCTGAGGTCACTGTAGCAACAGGAAAGAGCTCCGTGGACCAAAAATCAACTCGAGATGAGAGGTTAGTCCCTGGCTTCGACTCCAGAGGAATACGACCTTACCACAAGCACCTCAAGAGGAGGCTTCTCTCAGCTCTAGGTATGTGAGAGGGACCCTGAATTTGCGGCCTCAAGTGGAATGGACACCGCGATGCCCTGATTCGAAATAAGGCCGGATATCCCTGCAGTGACTTGAATGCAGGCTCGTCTTGCATCTCCCAAGACGAAAGGATGTCTGAATCCCCTGTGGAGACTACAGAGAAAGACCTAGTTCCCCACCTCATCGCGACCGGAGGTCTCACATCCTTTGAAAACTCCAGAGGGACGTGGAGATCAGTGCCTCCAAAGGAGACGATGCCTGACTCCTCGTGAAACTTGATAGGAGTGCCAGGATTCCTGTGGCACGTGGAAAGGGACCCTTGGCCTCCCGCCTCAGCTGGAGAGGCGTCCCAATTGCCCTGCCAAGCCTCGAGGAGATTCCCGAGTTGTCCCTCGCAACTAGGCAGGAGTCCTGACGTCGCTGAACAAACACGTGGGTGGAAGGGCCATCCCCGTCGTAACTCGAGAATATACCCCAGGTTCCCGCCGCAACTCGAGAAAAACCATGAGACTTCCCCCTCGCCGCGAGATGAGGCCCGATTCCCCTGCACTGTGTGCAGAGCAATTCCGTGTTGCACATCACACATGAATGGAGCCTTGATTTCCGTAATGGCACTCCAGAGAAACCCCAAGAACACTGTTTCAAGGCTAGAGGGATCCTGAGGTCACTGTAGCCACACGAAAGAGCTCCGTGGACCAAAAATCAACTCGAGATGAGAGGTTAGTCCCTGGCTTCGAATCCAGAGGAATACCACCTTACCACAAGCACCTCAAGACGAGGCTTCTCTCAGCTCTAGCTATGTGAGAGGGACCCTGAGTTTGCGGCCTCAAGTGGAATGGACACCACGATGCCCTGACTCGAAATAAGGCCGGATATCCCTGCAGTGACTTGAATGCAGGCTCGTCTTGCATCTCCCAAGACAAAAGGATGTCTGAATACCCTGTGGAGACCACAGAGAAAGTCCTAGTTCCCCACCTCATCGCGACCGGAGGCCTCACATCCTTTGAAAACTCCAGAGGTACGCGGAGATCAGTGCCTCCAAAGGAGACGATGCCTGACTTCTCGTGAAACTTGATAGGAGTCCCAAGACTCCTGTGGCACATGGAAAGGGACCCTTGGTCTCCCGCCTCAGCTGGAGAGGCGTCCCAATTGCCCTGCCAAGCCTCGAGGAGAATCCCGAGTTGTCCCTCGTAACTAGGCAGGAGTCCTGACGTCGCTGAACAAACACGTGGGTGGAAGGGCCATCCCCGTCGTAACTCGAGAATATACCCCAGGTTCCCGCCGCAACTCGAGAGAAACCATGAGACTTCCCCCTCGCCGCGAGATGAGGCCCGATTCACCTGCACTGCGTGCAGAGCAATTCCGTGTTGCACATCACACATGAAAGGAGCCTTGATTTCCTTGATGGCACTCCAGAGAAACCCCAAGAACACTGTTTCAAGGCTAGAGGGATCCTGAGGTCACTGTAGCCACACGAAAGAGCTCCATGGACCAAAAATCAACTCGAGATGAGAGGTTAGTCCCTGGCTTCGACTCCAGAGGAATACCACCTTAACACAAGCAACTCAAGAGGAGGCTTCTCTCAGCTCTAGCTATGTGGGAGGGAACCTGAGTTTGCGGCCTCAAGTGGAATGGACACTGCGTTCCCTGACTCGAAATAAGGCCGGATATCCCTGCAGTGACTTGAATGCAGGCTCGTCTTTCATCTCCCAAGACGAAAGGATGTCTCAATCACCTGTGGAGACCACAGAGAAAAGCCTAGTTCCCCACCTCATCGCGACCGGAGGCCTCACATCCTTTGAAAACTCCAGAGGTACGCGGAGATCAGTGCCTCTAAAGGAGACGATGTCTGACTCCTCGTGAAACTTGATAGGAGTCCCAGGATTCCTGTGGCACGTGGAAAGGGACCCTTGGTCTCCCGCCTCAGCTGGAGAGGAGTCCCAATTGCCCTGCCAAGCCTCGAGGAGAATCCCGAGTTGTCCCTCGCAACTAGGCAGGAGTCCTGACGTCGCTGAACAAACACGTGGGTGGAAGGGCCATCCCCGTCGTAACTCGAGAATATACCCCAGGTTCCCGCCGTAACTCGAGAAAAACCATGAGACTTCCCCCTCGCCGCGAGATGAGGCCCGATTCCCCTGCACTGCGTGCAGAGCAATTCCGTGTTGCACATCACACATGAAAGGAGTCTTGATTTCCTTGATGGCACTACAGAGAAACCCCAAGAACACTGTTTCAAGGCTAGAGGAATCCTGAGGTCAATGTAGCAACACGAAAGAGCTCCATGGACCAAAAATCAACTCGAGATGAGAGGTTAGTCCCTGGCTTCGACTCCAGAGGAATACAACCTTACCACAAGCACCTCAAAAGGAGGCTTCTCGCAGCTCTAGGTATGTGAAAGGGACCCTGAGTTTGCGGCCTCAAGTGGAATGGACATTGCGATGCCCTGACTCGAAATAAGGCCGGATATCCCTGCAGTGACTTGAATACAGGCTCGTCTTGCATCTCCCAAGACGAACGGATGTCTGAATCCCCTGTGGAGACCACAGAGAAAGACCTAGTTCCCCACCTCATCGCGACCGGAGGCCTCACATTCTTTGAAAACTCCAGAGGTACGCGGAGATCAGTGTCTCCAAAGGAGACGATGCCTGACTCCTCGTGAAATTTGATAGGAGTCCCAGGATTCCTGTGGCACGTGGAAAGGGACCCTTGGTCTCCCGCCTCAGCTGGAGAGGCGTCCCAATTGCCCTGCCAAGCCTCGAGGAGAATCCCGAGTTGTCCCTCACAACTAGGCAGGCGTCCTGACGTCAATGAACAAAAATGTGGGTGGAAGGGCCATCCCCGTCGTAACTCGAGAATATACCCCAGGTTCCCGCCGCAACTCGAGAAAAACCATGAGACTTCCCCCTCGCTGCAAAATGAGGCCCGATTCCCCTGCACTGCATGCAGAGCAATTCCGTGTTGCACATCACACATGAAAGGAGCCTTGATTTCCTTGATGGCACTCCAGAGAAACCCCAAGAACACTGTTTCCAGGCTAGAGGGATCCTGAGGTCACTGTAGCAACACGAAAGAGCTCCGTGGACCAAAAATCAACTCGAGATGAGAGGTTAGTCCCTGGCTTCGACTCCAGAGGAATACGACCTTACCACAAGCACCTCAAGAGGAGGCTTCTCTCAGCTCTAGGTATGTGAGAGGGACCCTGAATTTGCGGCCTCAAGTGGAATGGACACCGCGATGCCCTGATTCGAAATAAGGCCGGATATCCCTGCAGTGACTTGAATGCAGGCTCGTCTTGCATCTCCCAAGACGAAAGGATGTCTGAATCCCCTGTGGAGACTACAGAGAAAGACCTAGTTCCCCACCTCATCGCGACCGGAGGTCTCACATCCTTTGAAAACTCCAGAGGTACGCGGAGATCAGTGCCTCCAAAGGAGACGATGCCTGACTCCTCGTGAAACTTGATAGGAGTCCCAGGATTCCTGTGGCACGTGGAAAGGGACCCTTGGCCTCCCGCCTCAGCTGGAGAGGCGTCCCAATTGCCCTGCCAAGCCTCGAGGAGATTCCCGAGTTGTCCCTCGCAACTAGGCAGGAGTCCTGACGTCGCTGAACAAACACGTGGGTGGAAGGGCCATCCCCGTCGTAACTCGAGAATATACCCCAGGTTCCCGCCGCAACTCGAGAAAAACCATGAGACTTCCCCCTCGCCGCGAGATGAGGCCCGATTCCCCTGCACTGTGTGCAGAGCAATTCCGTGTTGCACATCACACATGAATGGAGCCTTGATTTCCGTAATGGCACTCCAGAGAAACCCCAAGAACACTGTTTCAAGGCTAGAGGGATCCTGAGGTCACTGTAGCCACACGAAAGAGCTCCGTGGACCAAAAATCAACTCGAGATGAGAGGTTAGTCCCTGGCTTCGAATCCAGAGGAATACCACCTTACCACAAGCACCTCAAGACGAGGCTTCTCTCAGCTCTAGCTATGTGAGAGGGACCCTGAGTTTGCGGCCTCAAGTGGAATGGACACCACGATGCCCTGACTCGAAATAAGGCCGGATATCCCTGCAGTGACTTGAATGCAGGCTCGTCTTGCATCTCCCAAGACAAAAGGATGTCTGAATACCCTGTGGAGACCACAGAGAAAGTCCTAGTTCCCCACCTCATCGCGACCGGAGGCCTCACATCCTTTGAAAACTCCAGAGGTACGCGGAGATCAGTGCCTCCAAAGGAGACGATGCCTGACTTCTCGTGAAACTTGATAGGAGTCCCAAGACTCCTGTGGCACATGGAAAGGGACCCTTGGTCTCCCGCCTCAGCTGGAGAGGCGTCCCAATTGCCCTGCCAAGCCTCGAGGAGAATCCCGAGTTGTCCCTCGTAACTAGGCAGGAGTCCTGACGTCGCTGAACAAACACGTGGGTGGAAGGGCCATCCCCGTCGTAACTCGAGAATATACCCCAGGTTCCCGCCGCAACTCGAGAGAAACCATGAGACTTCCCCCTCGCCGCGAGATGAGGCCCGATTCACCTGCACTGCGTGCAGAGCAATTCCGTGTTGCACATCACACATGAAAGGAGCCTTGATTTCCTTGATGGCACTCCAGAGAAACCCCAAGAACACTGTTTCAAGGCTAGAGGGATCCTGAGGTCACTGTAGCCACACGAAAGAGCTCCATGGACCAAAAATCAACTCGAGATGAGAGGTTAGTCCCTGGCTTCGACTCCAGAGGAATACCACCTTAACACAAGCAACTCAAGAGGAGGCTTCTCTCAGCTCTAGCTATGTGGGAGGGAACCTGAGTTTGCGGCCTCAAGTGGAATGGACACTGCGTTCCCTGACTCGAAATAAGGCCGGATATCCCTGCAGTGACTTGAATGCAGGCTCGTCTTGCATCTCCCAAGACGAAAGGATGTCTGAATCCCCTGTGGAGACCACAGAGAAGGACCTAGTTCCCCACCTCATCGCGACCGGAGGACTCACATCCTTTGAAAACTCCAGAGGTACGCGGAGATCAGTGCCTCCAAAGGAGACGATGCCTGACTCCTCGTGAAACTTGATAGGAGTCCCAGGATTCCTGTGGCACGTGGAAAGGGACCCTTGGCCTCCCGCCTCAGCTGGAGAGGCGTCCCAATTGCCCTGCCAAGCCTCGAGGAGAATCCCGAGTTGTCCCTCGCAACTAGGCAGGAGTCTTGACGTCGCTGAACAAACACGTGTGTGGAAGGGCCATTCCCGTCGTAACTTGAGAATATACCCCAGGTTCCCGCCGCAACTCGAGAAAAACCATGAGACTTCCCCTTCGCCGCGAGATGAGGCCCGATTCCCCTGCACTGCGTGCAGAGCAATTCCGTGTTGCACATCACACATGAAAGGAGCCTTGATTTCCTTGATGGCACTCCAGAGAAACCCCAAGAACACTGTTTCAAGGCTAGAGGGACCCTGAGGTCACTGTAGCAACACGAAGGAGCTCCGTGGACCAAAAATCAACTCGAGATGAGAGGTTAGTCCCTGGCTTCGACTCCAGAGGAATACCACCTTACCACAAGCACCTCAAGTGGAGGCTTCTCTCAGCTTTATGTATGTGAGAGGGACCCTGATTTTGCGGCCTCAATTGGAATGGACACGGCGATGCCCTGACTCGAAATAAGGCCAGACATCCCTGCAGTGACTTGAATGCAGGCTCGTCTTGCATCTCCTAAGATGAAAGGATGTCTGTATACCCTGTGGAGACCACAGAGAAAGACCTAGTTCCCCACCTCATCGCGACCGGAGGCCTCACATCCTTTGAAAACTCCAGAGGTACGCGGAGATCAGTGCCTCCAAAGGAGACGATGCCTGACTCCTCGTGAAACTTGATAGGAGTCCCAGGATTCCTGTGGCACGTGGAAAGGGACCCTTGGTCTCCCGCCTCAGCTGGAGAGGCGTCCCAATTGCCCTGCCAAGCCTCGAGGAGAATCCCGAGTTGTCCCTCGCAACTAGGCAGGAGTCCTGACGTTGCTGAACAAACACGTGGGTGGAAGGGCCATCCCCGTCATAACTCGAGAATATACCCCAGGTTCCCGCCGTAACTCGAGAAAAAACATGAGACTTCCCCCTCGCCGCAAGATGAGGCCCGATTCCCCTGCACTGCGTGCAGAGCAATGCCGTGTTGCACATCACACATGAAAGGAGCCTTGATTTCCATGATGGCACTCCAGAGAAACCCCAAGAACACTGTTTCAAGGCTAGAGGAATCCTGAGGTCACTGTAGCAACACGAAAGAGCTCCGTGGACCAAAAATCAACTCGAGATGAGAGGTTAGTCCCTGGCTTCGAATCCAGAGGAATACCACCTTACCACAAGCACCTCAAGACGAGGCTTCTCTCAGCTCTAGCTATGTGAGAGGGACCCTGAGTTTGCGGCCTCAAGTGGAATGGACACCACGATGCCCTGACTCGAAATAAGGCCGGATATCCCTGCAGTGACTTGAATGCAGGCTCGTCTTGCATCTCCCAAAACAAAAGGATGTCTGAATACCCTGTGGAGACCACAGAGAAAGTCCTAGTTCCCCACCTCATCGCGACCGGAGGCCTCACATCCTTTGAAAACTCCAGAGGTACGCAGAGATCAGTGCCTCCAAAGGAGACGATGCCTGACTCCTCGTGAAACTTGATAGGAGTCCCAAGACTCCTGTGGCACATGGAAAGGGACCCTTGGTCTCCCGCCTCAGCTGGAGAGGCGTCCCAATTGCCCTGCCAAGCCTCGAGGAGAATCCCGAGTTGTCCCTCGTAACTAGGCAGGAGTCCTGACGTTGCTGAACAAACACGTGGGTGGAAGGGCCATCCCCGTCGTAACTCGAGAATATACCCCAGGTTCCCGCCGCAACTCGAGAGAAACCATGAGACTTCCCCCTCGCCGCGAAATGAGGCCCGATACCCCTGCACTGCGTGCAGAGCAATTCCGTGTTGCACATCACACATGAAAGGAGCCTTGATTTCCTTGATGGCACTCCAGAGAAACCCCAAGAACACTGTTTCAAGGCTAGAGGGATCCTGAGGTCACTGTAGCCACAGGAAAGAGCTCCGTGGCCCAAAAATCAACTCGAGATGAGAGGTTAGTTCCTGGCTTCGCCTCCAGAGGAATACCACCTTACCACAAGCACCTCAAGAGGAGGCTTCTCTCAGCTTTAGGTATGTGAGAGGGACCCTGATTTTGCGGCCTCAAGTGGAATGGACACTGCGATGCCCTGACGCGAAATAAGGCCGGATATCCCTGCAGTGACTTGAATGCAGGCTCGTCTTGCATCTCCCAAGATGAAAGGATGTCTGAATCCCCTGTGGAGACCACAGAGAAAGACCTAGTTCCCCACCTCATCGCGACCGGAGGCCTCACATCCTTTGAAAACACCAGAAGTACGCGGAGATCAGTTCCTCCAAAGGAGACGATGCCTGACTCCTCGTGAAACTTGATAGGAGTCCCAGGATTCCTGTGGCACATGGAAAGGGACCCTTGGTCTCCCACCTCAGCTGGAGAGGCGTCCCAATTGCCCTGCCAAGCCTCGAGGAGAATCGCGAGTTGTCCCTCGCAACTAAGCAGGAGTCCTGACGTCGCTGAACAAACACGTGTGTGGAAGGGCCATCCCCGTCGTAACTCGAGAATATACACCAGGTTCCCGCCGCAACTCGAGAAAAACCATGAGACTTCTCCCTCGCCGCGAGATGAGGCCCGATTCCCCTGCACTGCGTGCAGAGCAATTCCGTGTTGCACATCACACATGAAATGAGCCTTGATTTCCATGATGGCACTCCAGAGAAACCCCAAGAGCACTGTTTCAAGGCTAGAGGGATCCTGAGGTCACTCTAGCAACACGAAAGAGCTCCGTGGACCAAAAATCAACTCGAGATGAGAGGTTAGTCCCTGGCTTCGACTCCAGAGGAATACCTCCTTACCACAAGCAAATCAAGAGGAGGCTTCTCTCAGCTCTAGGTATGTGAGAGGGACCCTGAGTTTGCGGCCTCAATTGGAATGGACACCACGATGCCCTGACGCGAAATAAGGCCGGATATCCCTGCAGTGACTTGAATGCAGGCTCGTCTTGCATCTCCCAAGATGAAAGGATGTCTGAATCCCCTGTGGAGACCACAGAGAAAGACCTAGTTCACAACCTCATGGCGAACGGAGGCCTCACATCCTTTGAAAACACCAGAGGTACGCGGAGATCAGTGCCTCCAAAGGAGACGATGCCTGACTCCTCGTGAAACTTGATAGGAGTCCCAGGATTCCTGTGGCACGTGGAAAGGGACCCTTGGTCTCCCGCCTCAGCTGGAGAGGCGTCCCAATTGCCCTGCCAAGCCACGAGGAGATTCCCGAGTTGTCCCTCGCAACTAGGCAGGAGTCCTGACGTCGCTGAACAAACACGTGGGTGGAAGGGCCATCCCCGTCGTAACTCGAGAATATACCCCAGGTTCCCGCCGCAACTCGAGAAAAACCATGAGACTTCCCCCTCGCCGCGAGATGAGTCCCGATTCCCCAGCACTGCGTGCAGAGTAATTCCGTGTTGCACATCAAACATGAATAGAGCCTTGATTTCCTTAATGGCACTCCAGAGAAAACCCAAGAACACTGTTTCAAGGCTGGAGGGATCCTGAGGTTACTGTAGCCACACGAAAGAGCTCCGTGGACCAAAAATCAACTCGAGATGAGAGGTTAGTCCCTGGCTTCGACTCCAGAGGAATACCACCTTACCACAAGCACCTCAAGAGGAGGCTTCTCTCAGCTCTAGCTATGTGAGAGGGAACCTGAGTTTGCGGCCTCAAGTGGAATGGACACTGCGTTGCTCTGAGTCGAAGTATGGCCGGATATCCCTGCAGTGACTTGAATGCAGGCTCGTCTTGCATCTCCCAAGAAGAAAGGATGTCTGAATCCCCTGTGGAGACCACAGAGAAGGACCTAGTTCCCCACCTCATCGCGACCGGAGGACTCACATCCTTTGAAAACTCCAGAGGTACGTGGAGATCAGTGCCTCCAAAGGAGAGGATGCCTGACTCCTCGTTAAACTTGATAGGAGTCCCAGGATTCCTGTGGCACGTGGAAAGGGACCCTTGGTCTCCCGCCTCAGCTGGAGAGGCGTCCCAATTGCCCTGCCAAGCCTCGAGGAGAATCCCGAGTTGTCCCTCGCAACTAGGCAGCAGTCCTGCCGTCGCTGAACATACACGTGTGTGGAAGGGCCATCCCCGTCGTAACTTGAGAATATACCCCAGGTTCCTGCCGCAACTCGAGAAAAACCATGAGACTTCCCCCTCGCTGCTAGATGAGGCCCGATTCCCCTGCACTGCGTGCAGAGCAATTCCGTGTTGCACATCACACATGAAAGGAGCCTTGATTTCCTTGATGGCACTCCAGAGAAACCTCAAGAACACTGTTTCAAGGCTAGAGGGACCCTGAGGTCACTGTAGCAACACGAAGGAGCTCCGTGGACCAAAAATCAACTGGAGATGAGAGGTTACTCCCTGGCTTCGACTCCAGAGGAATACCACCTTACCACAAGCACCTCAAGAGGAAGCTTCTCTAAGCTCTAGGTATGTGAGAGGGACCCTGATTTTGCGGCCTCAAGTGGAATGGACACTGCGATGCCCTGACGCGAAATAAGGCCGGATATCCCTGCAGTGACTTGAATGCAGGCTCGTCTTGCATCTCCCAAGATGAAAGGATGTCTGAATCCCCTGTGGAGACCACAGAGAAAGACCTAGTTCCCCACCTCATCGCGACCGGAGGCCTCACATCCTTTGAAAACAACAGAAGTACGCGGAGATCAGTGCCTCCAAAGGAGACGATGCCTGACTCCTCGTGAAACTTGATAGGAGTCCCAGGATTCCTGTGGCACATGGAAAGGGACCCTTGGTCTCCCGCCTCAGCTGGAGAGGCGTCCCAATTGCCCTGCCAAGCCTCGAGGAGAATCCCGAGTTGTCCCTCGCAACTAAGCAGGAGTCCTGACGTCGCTGAACAAACACGTGGGTGGAAGGGCCATCCCCGTCGTAACTCGAGAATATACACCAGGTTCCCGCCGCAACTCGAGAAAAACCATGAGACTTCCCCCTCGCCGCGAGATGAGGCCCGATTCCCCTGCACTGTGTCCAGAGCAATTCCGTGTTGCACATCACACATGAAATGAGCCTTGATTTCCATGATGGCACTCCAGAGAAACCCCAAGAACACTGTTTCAAGGCTAGAGGGATCCTGAGGTCACTCTAGCAACACGAAAGAGCTCCGTGGACCAAAAATCAACTCGAGATGAGAGGTTAGTCCCTGGCTTCGAATCCAGAGGAATACCACCTTACCACAAGCACCTCAAAACGAGACTTCTCTCAGCTCTAGCTATGTGAGAGGGACCCTGAGTTTGCGGCCTCAAGTGGAATGGACACCACGATGCCCTGACACGAAATAAGGCCGGATATCCCTGCAGTGACTTGAATGCAGGCTCGTCTTGCATCTCCCAAGATGAAAGGATGTCTGAATCCCCTGCGGAGACCACAGAGAAAGACCTAGTTCACCACCTCATGGCGACCGGAGGCCTCACATCCTTTGAAAACACCAGAGGTACGCGGAGATCAGTGCCTCCAAAGGAGACGATGCCTGACTCCTCGTGAAACTTGATAGGAGTCCCAGGATTCCTGTGGCACGTGGAAAGGGACCCTTGGTCTCCCGCCTCAGCTGGAGAGGCGTCCCAATTGCCCTGCCAAGCCTCGAGGAGATTCCCGAGTTGTCCCTCGCAACTAGGCAGGAGTCCTGACGTCGCTGAACAAACACGTGGGTGGAAGGGCCATCCCCGTCGTAACTCGAGAATATACCCCAGGTTGCCGCCGCAACTCGAGAAAAACCATGAGACTTCCCCCTCGCCGCGAGATGAGGCCCGATTCCCCTGCACTGCGTGCAGAGCAATTCCGTGTTGCACATCACACATGAATGGAGCCTTGATTTCCGTAATGGCACTCCAGAGAAACCCCAAGAACACTGTTTCAAGGCTAGAGGGATCCTGAGGTCACTGTAGCCACACGAAAGAGCTCCGTGGACCAAAAATCAACTCGAGATGAGAGGTTAGTCCCTGGCTTCGACTCCAGAGGAATACCACCTTAACACAAGCAACTCAAGAGGAGGCTTCTCTCAGCTCTAGCTATGTGAGAGGGAACCTGAGTTTGCGGCCTCAATTGGAATGGACACTGCGTTCCCTGACTCGAAATAAGGCCGGATATCCCTGCAGTGACTTGAATGCAGGCTCGTCTTGCATCTCCCAAGACGAAAGGATGTCTGAATCCCCTGTGGAGACCACAGAGAAAGACCTAGTTCCCCACCTCATCGCGACCGGAGGCCTCACATCCTTTGAAAACTCCAGAGCTACGCGGAGATCAGTGCCTCCAAAGGAGACGATGCCTGACTCCTCGTGAAATTTGATAGGAGTCCCAGGATTCCTGTGGCACGTGGAAAGGGACCCTTGGTCTCCCGCCTCAGCTGGAGAGGCGTCCCAATTGCCCTGCCAAGCCTCGAGGAGAATCCCGAGTTGTCCCTCGCAACTAGGCAGGAGTCTTGACGTCGCTGAAGAAACACGTGTGTGGAAGGGCCATTCCCGTCGTAACTTGAGAATATACCCCAGGTTCCCGCCGCAACTCGAGAAAAACCATGAGACTTCCCCTTCGCCGCGAGATGAGGCCCGATTCCCCTGCACTGCGTGCAGAGCAATTCCGTGTTGCACATCACACATGAAAGGAGCCTTGATTTCCTTGATGGCACTCCAGAGAAACCCCAAGAACACTGTTTCAAGGCTAGAGGGACCCTGAGGTCACTGTAGCAACACGAAAGAGCTCCGTGGACCAAAAATCAACTCGAGATGAGAGGTTAGTCCCTGGCTTCGACTCCAGAGGAATACCACCTTACCACAAGCACCTCAAGTGGAGGCTTCTCTCAGCTTTATGTATGTGAGAGGGACCTTGATTTTGCGGCCTCAATTGGAATGGACACGGCGATGCCCTGACTCGAAATAAGGCCAGACATCCCTGCAGTGACTTGAATGCAGGCTCGTCTTGCATCTCCTAAGATGAAAGGATGTCTGTATACCCTGTGGAGACCACAGAGAAAGACCTAGTTCCCCACCTCATCGCGACCGGAGGCCTCACATCCTTTGAAAACTCCAGAGGTACGCGGAGATCAGTGCCTCCAAAGGAGACGATGCCTGACTCCTCGTGAAACTTGATAGGAGTCCCAGGATTCCTGTGGCACGTGGAAAGGGACCCTTGGTCTCCCGCCTCAGCTGGAGAGGCGTCCCAATTGCCCTGCCAAGCCTCGAGGAGAATCCCGAGTTGTCCCTCGCAACTAGGCAGGAGTCCTGACGTTGCTGAACAAACACGTGGGTGGAAGGGCCATCCCCGTCATAACTCGAGAATATACCCCAGGTTCCCGCCGTAACTCGAGAAAAAACATGAGACTTCCCCCTCGCCGCAAGATGAGGCCCGATTCCCCTGCACTGCGTGCAGAGCAATGCCGTGTTGCACATCACACATGAAAGGAGCCTTGATTTCCATGATGGCACTCCAGAGAAACCCCAAGAACACTGTTTCAAGGCTAGAGGAATCCTGAGGTCACTGTAGCAACACGAAAGAGCTCCGTGGACCAAAAATCAACTCGAGATGAGAGGTTAGTCCCTGGCTTCGAATCCAGAGGAATACCACCTTACCACAAGCACCTCAAGACGAGGCTTCTCTCAGCTCTAGCTATGTGAGAGGGACCCTGAGTTTGCGGCCTCAAGTGGAATGGACACCACGATGCCCTGACTCGAAATAAGGCCGGATATCCCTGCAGTGACTTGAATGCAGGCTCGTCTTGCATCTCCCAAGACAAAAGGATGTCTGAATACCCTGTGGAGACCACAGAGAAAGTCCTAGTTCCCCACCTCATCGCGACCGGAGGCCTCACATCCTTTGAAAACTCCAGAGGTACGCAGAGATCAGTGCCTCCAAAGGAGACGATGCCTGACTCCTCGTGAAACTTGATAGGAGTCCCAAGACTCCTGTGGCACATGGAAAGGGACCCTTGGTCTCCCGCCTCAGCTGGAGAGGCGTCCCAATTGCCCTGCCAAGCCTCGAGGAGAATCCCGAGTTGTCCCTCGTAACTAGGCAGGAGTCCTGACGTCGCTGAACAAACACGTGGGTGGAAGGGCCATCCCCGTCGTAACTCGAGAATATACCCCAGGTTCCCGCCGCAACTCGAGAGAAACCATGAGACTTCCCCCTCGCCGCGAAATGAGGCCCGATACCCCTGCACTGCGTGCAGAGCAATTCCGTGTTGCACATCACACATGAAAGGAGCCTTGATTTCCTTGATGGCACTTCAGAGAAACCCCAAGAACACTGTTTCAAGGCTAGAGGGATCCTGAGGTCACTGTAGCCACAGGAAAGAGCTCCGTGGCCCAAAAATCAACTCGAGATGAGAGGTTAGTTCCTGGCTTCGCCT
This sequence comes from Cervus elaphus, assembly GCF_910594005.1. Taxonomy (NCBI): domain Eukaryota; kingdom Metazoa; phylum Chordata; class Mammalia; order Artiodactyla; family Cervidae; genus Cervus; species Cervus elaphus. The sequence continues at coordinate 2,551,320 of NC_057838.1, forward strand.
CCAGAGGAATACCACCTTACCACAAGCACCTCAAGAGGAGGCTTCTCTCAGCTTTAGGTATGTGAGAGGGACCCTGATTTTGCGGCCTCAAGTGGAATGGACACTGCGATGCCCTGACGCGAAATAAGGCCGGATATCCCTGCAGTGACTTGAATGCAGGCTCGTCTTGCATCTCCCAAGATGAAAGGATGTCTGAATCCCCTGTGGAGACCACAGAGAAAGACCTAGTTCCCCACCTCATCGCGACCGGAGGCCTCACATCCTTTGAAAACACCAGAAGTACGCGGAGATCAGTTCCTCCAAAGGAGACGATGCCTGACTCCTCGTGAAACTTGATAGGAGTCCCAGGATTCCTGTGGCACATGGAAAGGGACCCTTGGTCTCCCACCTCAGCTGGAGAGGCGTCCCAATTGCCCTGCCAAGCCTCGAGGAGAATCGCGAGTTGTCCCTCGCAACTAAGCAGGAGTCCTGACGTCGCTGAACAAACACGTGTGTGGAAGGGCCATCCCCGTCGTAACTCGAGAATATACACCAGGTTCCCGCCGCAACTCGAGAAAAACCATGAGACTTCTCCCTCGCCGCGAGATGAGGCCCGATTCCCCTGTACTGCGTGCAGAGCAATTCCGTGTTGCACATCACACATGAAATGAGCCTTGATTTCCATGATGGCACTCCAGAGAAACCCCAAGAGCACTGTTTCAAGGCTAGAGGGATCCTGAGGTCACTCTAGCAACACGAAAGAGCTCCGTGGACCAAAAATCAACTCGAGATGAGAGGTTAGTCCCTGGCTTCGACTCCAGAGGAATACCTCCTTACCACAAGCAAATCAAGAGGAGGCTTCTCTCAGCTCTAGGTATGTGAGAGGGACCCTGAGTTTGCGGCCTCAATTGGAATGGACACCACGATGCCCTGACGCGAAATAAGGCCGGATATCCCTGCAGTGACTTGAATGCAGGCTCGTCTTGCATCTCCCAAGATGAAAGGATGTCTGAATCCCCTGTGGAGACCACAGAGAAAGACCTAGTTCACAACCTCATGGCGAACGGAGGCCTCACATCCTTTGAAAACACCAGAGGTACGCGGAGATCAGTGCCTCCAAAGGAGACGATGCCTGACTCCTCGTGAAACTTGATAGGAGTCCCAGGATTCCTGTGGCACGTGGAAAGGGACCCTTGGTCTCCCGCCTCAGCTGGAGAGGCGTCCCAATTGCCCTGCCAAGCCACGAGGAGATTCCCGAGTTGTCCCTCGCAACTAGGCAGGAGTCCTGACGTCGCTGAACAAACACGTGGGTGGAAGGGCCATCCCCGTCGTAACTCGAGAATATACCCCAGGTTCCCGCCGCAACTCGAGAAAAACCATGAGACTTCCCCCTCGCCGCGAGATGAGTCCCGATTCCCCAGCACTGCGTGCAGAGTAATTCCGTGTTGCACATCAAACATGAATAGAGCCTTGATTTCCTTAATGGCACTCCAGAGAAAACCCAAGAACACTGTTTCAAGGCTGGAGGGATCCTGAGGTTACTGTAGCCACACGAAAGAGCTCCGTGGACCAAAAATCAACTCGAGATGAGAGGTTAGTCCCTGGCTTCGACTCCAGAGGAATACCACCTTACCACAAGCACCTCAAGAGGAGGCTTCTCTCAGCTCTAGCTATGTGAGAGGGAACCTGAGTTTGCGGCCTCAAGTGGAATGGACACTGCGTTGCCCTGAGTCGAAGTATGGCCGGATATCCCTGCAGTGACTTGAATGCAGGCTCGTCTTGCATCTCCCAAGAAGAAAGGATGTCTGAATCCCCTGTGGAGACCACAGAGAAGGACCTAGTTCCCCACCTCATCGCGACCGGAGGACTCACATCCTTTGAAAACTCCAGAGGCACGTGGAGATCAGTGCCTCCAAAGGAGAGGATGCCTGACTCCTCGTTAAACTTGATAGGAGTCCCAGGATTCCTGTGGCACGTGGAAAGGGACCCTTGGTCTCCCGCCTCAGCTGGAGAGGCGTCCCAATTGCCCTGCCAAGCCTCGAGGAGAATCCCGAGTTGTCCCTCGCAACTAGGCAGCAGTCCTGCCGTCGCTGAACAAACACGTGTGTGGAAGGGCCATCCCCGTCGTAACTTGAGAATATACCCCAGGTTCCTGCCGCAACTCGAGAAAAACCATGAGACTTCCCCCTCGCTGCTAGATGAGGCCCGATTCCCCTGCACTGCGTGCAGAGCAATTCCGTGTTGCACATCACACATGAAAGGAGCCTTGATTTCCTTGATGGAACTCCAGAGAAACCTCAAGAACACTGTTTCAAGGCTAGAGGGACCCTGAGGTCACTGTAGCAACACGAAGGAGCTCCGTGGACCAAAAATCAACTCGAGATGAGAGGTTACTCCCTGGCTTCGACTCCAGAGGAATACCACCTTACCACAAGCACCTCAAGAGGAAGCTTCTCTAAGCTCTAGGTATGTGAGAGGGACCCTGATTTTGCGGCCTCAAGTGGAATGGACACTGCGATGCCCTGACGCGAAATAAGGCCGGATATCCCTGCAGTGACTTGAATGCAGGCTCGTCTTGCATCTCCCAAGATGAAAGGATGTCTGAATCCCCTGTGGAGACCACAGAGAATGACCTAGTTCCCCACCTCATCGCGACCGGAGGCCTCACATCCTTTGAAAACAACAGAAGTACGCGGAGATCAGTGCCTCCAAAGGAGACGATGCCTGACTCCTCGTGAAACTTGATAGGAGTCCCAGGATTCCTGTGGCACATGGAAAGGGACCCTTGGTCTCCCGCCTCAGCTGGAGAGGCGTCCCAATTGCCCTGCCAAGCCTCGAGGAGAATCCCGAGTTGTCCCTCGCAACTAGGCAGGAGTCCTGACGTCGCTGAACAAACACGTGGGTGGAAGGGCCATCCCCGTCGTAACTCGAGAATATACACCAGGTTCCCGCCGCAACTCGAGAAAAACCATGAGACTTCCCCCTCGCCGCGAGATGAGGCCCGATTCCCCTGCACTGTGTCCAGAGCAATTCCGTGTTGCACATCACACATGAAATGAGCCTTGATTTCCATGATGGCACTCCAGAGAAACCCCAAGAACACTGTTTCAAGGCTAGAGGGATCCTGAGGTCACTGTAGCAACACGAAAGAGCTCCGTGGACCAAAAATCAACTCGAGATGAGAGGTTAGTCCCTGGCTTCGAATCCAGAGGAATACCACCTTACCACAAGCACCTCAAAACGAGACTTCTCTCAGCTCTAGCTATGTGAGAGGGACCCTGAGTTTGCGGCCTCAAGTGGAATGGACACCACGATGCCCTGACGCGAAATAAGGCCGGATATCCCTGCAGTGACTTGAATGCAGGCTCGTCTTGCATCTCCCAAGATGAAAGGATGTCTGAATCCCCTGCGGAGACCACAGAGAAAGACCTAGTTCACCACCTCATGGCGACCGGAGGCCTCACATCCTTTGAAAACACCAGAGGTACGCGGAGATCAGTGCCTCCAAAGGAGACGATGCCTGACTCCTCGTGAAACTTGATAGGAGTCCCAGGATTCCTGTGGCACGTGGAAAGGGACCCTTGGTCTCCCGCCTCAGCTGGAGAGGCGTCCCAATTGCCCTGCCAAGCCTCGAGGAGATTCCCGAGTTGTCCCTCGCAACTAGGCAGGAGTCCTGACGTCGCTGAACAAACACGTGGGTGGAAGGGCCATCCCCGTCGTAACTCGAGAATATACCCCAGGTTGCCGCCGCAACTCGAGAAAAACCATGAGACTTCCCCCTCGCCGCGAGATGAGGCCCGATTCCCCTGCACTGCGTGCAGAGCAATTCCGTGTTGCACATCACACATGAATGGAGCCTTGATTTCCGTAATGGCACTCCAGAGAAACCCCAAGAACACTGTTTCAAGGCTAGAGGGATCCTGAGGTCACTGTAGCCACACGAAAGAGCTCCGTGGACCAAAAATCAACTCGAGATGAGAGGTTAGTCCCTGGCTTCGACTCCAGAGGAATACCACCTTAACACAAGCAACTCAAGAGGAGGCTTCTCTCAGCTCTAGCTATGTGAGAGGGAACCTGAGTTTGCGGCCTCAATTGGAATGGACACTGCGTTCCCTGACTCGAAATAAGGCCGGATATCCCTGCAGTGACTTGAATGCAGGCTCGTCTTGCATCTCCCAAGACGAAAGGATGTCTGAATCCCCTGTGGAGACCACAGAGAAAGACCTAGTTCCCCACCTCATCGCGACCGGAGGCCTCACATCCTTTGAAAACTCCAGAGCTACGCGGAGATCAGTGCCTCCAAAGGAGACGATGCCTGACTCCTCGTGAAATTTGATAGGAGTCCCAGGATTCCTGTGGCACGTGGAAAGGGACCCTTGGTCTCCCGCCTCAGCTGGAGAGGCGTCCCAATTGCCCTGCCAAGCCTCGAGGAGAATCCCGAGTTGTCCCTCGCAACTAGGCAGCTGTCCTGCCGTCGCTGAACAAACACGTGTGTGGAAGGGCCATCCCCTTCGTAACTCGAGAATATACCCCTGGTTCCCGCCGCAACTCGTGAGAAACCATGATACTTCCTCCTCGCCGCGAGATGAGGCGCGATTCCCCTGCACTGCGTGCAGCGCAATTCCGTGTTGCACATCACACATGAAAGGAGCCTTGATTTCCTTAATGACACACCAGAGAAACGACAAGAACACTGTTTCAAGGCTAGAGGGATCCTGAGGTCACTGTAGCAACACGAAAGAGCTCCGTGGCCCAAAAATCAACTCGAGATGAGATGTTAGTTCCTGGCTTTGACTCCAGAGGAATACCACCTTACCACAAGCACATCAAGAGGAGGCTTCTCTCAGCTCTAGGTATGTGAGAGGGACCCTGATTTTGCGGCCTCAAGTGGAATGGACACTGCGATGCCCTGACGCGAAATAAGGCCGGATATCCCTGCAGTGACTTGAATGCAGGCTCGTCTTGCATCTCCCAAGATGAAAGGATGTCTGAATCCCCTGTGGAGACCACAGAGAAAGACCTAGTTCCCGACCTCATGGCGACCGGAGGCCTCACATCCTTTGAAAACTCCAGAGGTACGCGGAGATCAGTGCCTCCAAAGGAGACGATGCCTGACTCCTCGTGAAACTTGATAGGAGTCCCAGGATTCCTGTGGCACGTGGAAAGGGACCCTTGGTCTCCCGCCTCAGCTGGAGAGGCGTCCCAATTGCCCTGCCAAAACTCGAGGAGAATCCCGAGTTGTCCCTCGCAACTGGGCAGGAGTCCTGACGACACTGAACAAACACGTGGCTGGAAGGGCCATCCCCGTCGTAACTCGAGAATATACCCCAGGTTCCCGCCGCAACTCGAGAAAAACCATGAGACTTCCCCCTCGCCGCGAGATGAGGCCCGATTCCCCTGCACTGCGTGCAGAGCAATTCCGTGTTGCACATCACACATGAAAGGAGCCTTGATTTCCTTGATGGCACTCCAGAGAAACCCCAAGAACACTGTTTCAACGCTAGAGGGATCCTGACGTCACTGTAGCAACACGAAAGAGCTCCGTGGCCCAAAAATCAACTCGAGATGAGAGGTTAGTCCCTGGCTTCGACTCCAGAGGAATACCACCTTACCACAAGCACCTCAAGAGGAAACTTCTCTCAGCTCTAGGTATGTGAGAGGGACCCTGATTTTGCGGCCTCAAGTGGAATGGACACTGCGATGCCCTGACGCGAAATAAGGCCGGATATTCCTGCAGTGACTTGAATGCAGGCTCGTCTTTCATCTCCCAAGACGAAAGGATGTCTCAATCACCTGTGGAGACCACAGAGAAAAGCCTAGTTCCCCACCTCATCGCGACCGGAGGCCTCACATCCTTTGAAAACTCCAGAGGTACGCGGAGATCAGTGCCTCTAAAGGAGACGATGTCTGACTCCTCGTGAAACTTGATAGGAGTCCCAGGATTCCTGTGGCACGTGGAAAGGGACCCTTGGTCTCCCGCCTCACCTGGAGAGGCGTCCCAATTGCCCTGCCAAGCCTCGAGGAGAATCCCGAGTTGTCCCTCGCAACTAGGCAGGAGTCCTGACGTCGCTGAACAAACACGTGGGTGGAAGGGCCATCCCCGTCGTAACTCGAGAATATACCCCAGGTTCCCGCCGCAACTCGAGAAAAACCATGAGACTTCCCCCTCGCCGCGAGATGAGGCCCGATTCCCCTGCACTGCGTGCAGAGCAATTCCGTGTTGCACATCACACATGAAAGGAGTCTTGATTTCCTTGATGGCACTACAGAGAAACCCCAAGAACACTGTTTCAAGGCTAGAGGAATCCTGAGGTCAATGTAGCAACACGAAAGAGCTCCGTGGACCAAAAATCAACTCGAGATGAGAGGTTAGTCCCTGGCTTCGACTCCAGAGGAATACAACCTTACCACAAGCACCTCAAAAGGAGGCTTCTCGCAGCTCTAGGTATGTGAAAGGGACCCTGAGTTTGCGGCCTCAAGTGGAATGGACATTGCGATGCCCTGACTCGAAATAAGTCCGGATATCCCTGCAGTGACTTGAATACAGGCTCGTCTTGCATCTCCCAAGACGAACGGATGTCTGAATCCCCTGTGGAGACCACAGAGAAAGACCTAGTTCCCCACCTCATCGCGACCGGAGGTCTCACATCCTTTGAAAACTCCAGAGGGACGTGGAGATCAGTGCCTCCAAAGGAGACGATGCCTGACTCCTCGTGAAACTTGATAGGAGTGCCAGGATTCCTGTGGCACGTGGAAAGGGACCCTTGGCCTCCCGCCTCAGCTGGAGAGGCGTCCCAATTGCCCTGCCAAGCCTCGAGGAGATTCCCGAGTTGTCCCTCGCATCTAGGCAGGAGTCCTGACGTCGCTGAACAAACACGTGGGTGGAAGGGCCATCCCCGTCGTAACTCGAGAATATACCCCAGGTTCCCGCCGCAACTCGAGAAAAACCATGAGACTTCCCCCTCGCCGCAAAATGAGGCCCGATTCCCCTGCACTGCGTGCAGAGCAATTCCGTGTTGCACATCACACATGAATGGAGCCTTGATTTCCGTAATGGCACTCCAGAGAAACCCCAAGAACACTGTTTCAAGGCTAGAGGGATCCTGAGGTCACTGTAGCCACAGGAAAGAGCTCCGTGGACCAAAAATCACCTCGAGATGAGAGGTTAGTCCCTGGCTTCGAATCCAGAGGAATACCACCTTACCACAAGCACCTCAAGACGAGGCTTCTCTCAGCTCTAGCTATGTGAGAGGGACCCTGAGTTTGCGGCCTCAAGTGGAATGGACACCACGATGCCCTGACTCGAAATAAGGCCGGATATCCCTGCAGTGACTTGAATGCAGGCTCGTCTTGCATCTCCCAAGACAAAAGGATGTCTGAATACCCTGTGGAGACCACAGAGAAAGTCCTAGTTCCCGGCCTCATCGCGACCGGAGGCCTCACATCCTTTGAAAACTCCAGAGGTACGCGGAGATCAGTGCCTCCAAAGGAGACGATGCCTGACTTCTCGTGAAACTTGATAGGAGTCCCAAGACTCCTGTGGCACATGGAAAGGGACCCTTGGTCTCCTGCCTCAGCTGGAGAGGCGTCCCAATTGCCCTGCCAAGCCTCAAGGAGAATCCCGAGTTGTCCCTCGTAACTAGGCAGGAGTCCTGACGTCGCTGAACAAACACGTGGGTGGAAGGGCCATCCCCGTCGTAACTCGAGAATATACCCCAGGTTCCCGCCGCAACTCGAGAGCAACCATGAGACTTCCCCCTCGCCGCGAGATGAGGCCCGATTCACCTGCACTGCGTGCAGAGCAATTCCGTGTTGCACATCACACATGAAAGGAGCCTTGATTTCCTTGATGGCACTCCAGAGAAACCCCAAGAACACTGTTTCAAGGCTAGAGGGATCCTGAGGTCACTGTAGCCACAGGAAAGAGCTCCGTGGCCCAAAAATCAACTCGAGATGAGAGGTTAGTTCCTGGCTTCGCCTCCAGAGGAATACCACCTTACCACAAGCACCTCAAGAAGAGGCTTCTCTCAGCTTTAGGTATGTGAGAGGGACCCTGATTTTGCGGCCTCAAGTGGAATGGACACTGCGATGCCCTGACTCGAAATAAGGCCGGATATCCCTGCAGTGACTTGAATGCAGGCTCGTCTTGCATCTCCCAAGATGAAAGGATGTCTGAATCCCCTGTGGAGACCACAGAGAAAGACCTAGTTCCCCACCTCATCGCGACCGGAGGCCTCACATCCTTTGAAAACACCAGAAGTACGCGGAGATCAGTGCCTCCAAAGGAGACGATGCCTGACTCCTCGTGAAACTTGATAGGAGTCCCAGGATTCCTGTGGCACGTGGAAAGGGACCCTTGGTCTCCCGCCTCAGCTGGAGAGGCGTCCCAATTGCCCTGCCAAGCCTCGAGGAGAATCCCGAGTTGTCCCTCGCAACTAAGCAGGAGTCCTGACGTCGCTGAACAAACACGTGGGTGGAAGGGCCATCCCCGTCGTAACTCGAGAATATACACCAGGTTCCCGCCACAACTCGAGAAAAACCATGAGACTTCTCCCTCGCCGCGAGATGAGGCCCGATTAACCTGCACTGCGTGCAGAGCAATTCCGTGTTGCACATCACACATGAAATGAGCCTTGATTTCCATGATGGCACTCCAGAGAAACCCCAAGAACACTGTTTCAAGGCTAGAGGGATCCTGAGGTCACTCTAGCAACACGAAAGAGCTCCGTGGACCAAAAATCAACTCGAGATGAGAGGTTAGTCCCTGGCTTCGAATCCAGAGGAATACCACCTTACCGCAAGCACCTCAAAACGAGACTTCTCTCAGCTCTAGCTATGTGAGAGGGACCCTGAGTTTGCGGCCTCAAGTGGAATGGACACCACGATGCCCTGACGCGAAATAAGGCCGGATATCCCTGCAGTGACTTGAATGCAGGCTCGTCTTGCATCTCCCAAGATGAAAGGATGTCTGAATCCCCTGTGGAGACCACAGAGAAAGACCTAGTTCACCACCTCAGGGCGACCGGAGGCATCACATTCTTTGAAAACACCAGAGGTACGCGGAGATCAGTGCCTCCAAAGGAGACGATGCCTGACTCCTCGTGAAACTTGATAGGAGTCCCAGGATTCCTGTGGCACGTGGAAAGGGACCCTTGGTCTCCCGCCTCAGCTGGAGAGGCGTCCCAATTGCCCTGCCAAGCCTCGAGGAGATTCCCGAGTTGTCCCTCGCACCTAGGCAGGAGTCCTGACGTCGCTGAACAAACACGTGGGTGGAAGGGCCATCCCCGTCGTAACTCGAGAATATACCCCAGGTTCCCGCCGCAACTCGAGAAAAACCATGAGACTTCACCCTCGCCTCGAGATGAGGCCCGATTCCCCTGCACTGCGTGCAGAGCAATTCCGTGTTCCACATCACACATGAATGGAGCCTTGATTTCCTTGATGGCACTCCAGAGAAACCCCAAGAACACTGTTTCAAGGCTAGAGGGATCCTGAGGTCACTGTAGCCACACGAAAGAGCTCCGTGGACCAAAAATCAACTCGAGATGATAGGTTAGTCCCTGGCTTCGACTCCAGAGGAATACCACCTTACCACAAGCACCTCAAGAGGAGGCTTCTCTCAGCTCTAGCTATGTGAGAGGGAACCTGAGTTTGCGGCCTCAAGTGGAATGGACACTGCGTTGCCCTGACTCGAAGTAAGGCCGGATATCCCTGCAGTGACTTGAATGCAGGCTCGTCTTGCATCTCCCAAGATGAAAGGATGTCTGAATCCCCTGTGGAGACCACAGAGAAAGACCTAGTTCCCCACCTCATCGCGACCGGAGGCCTCACATCCTTTGAAAACTCCAGAGCTACGCGGAGATCAGTGCCTCCAAAGGAGACGATGCCTGACTCCTCGTGAAACTTGATAGGAGTCCCAGGATTCCTGTGGCACGTGGAAAGGAACCCTTGGTCTCCCGCCTCAGCTGGAGAGGCGTCCCAATTGCCCTGCCAAGCCTCGAGGAGAATCCCGAGTTGTCCCTCGCAACTAGGCAGCAGTCCTGCCATCGCTGAACAAACACGTGTGTGGAAACGCCATCCCCCTCGTAACTCGAGAATATACCCCAGGTTCCCGCCGCAACTCGAGAGAAACCATGAGACTTCCCCCTCGCCGCGAGATGAGGCGCGATTCCCCTGCACTGCGTGCAGAGCAATTCCGTGTTGCACATCACACATGAAAGGAGCCTTGATTTCCTTGATGGCACTACAGAGAAACCCCAAGAACACTGTTTCAAGGCTAAAGGGATCCTGAGGTCACTGTAGCAACACGAAAGAGCTCCATGGCCCAAAAATCAACTCGAGATGAGAGGTTAGTCCCTGGCTTCGACTCCAGAGGAATACCACCTTACCACAAGCACCTCAAGAGGAAACTTCTCTCAGCTCTAGGTATGTGATAGGGACCCTGATTTTGCGGCCTCAAGTGGAATGGACACTGCGATGCCCTGACGCGAAATAAGGCCGGATATCCCTGCAGTGACTTGAATGCAGGCTCGTCTTGCATCTCCCAAGACGAAAGGATGTCTGAATCCCCTGTGGAGACCACAGAGAAAAGCCTAGTTCCCCACCTCATCGCGACCGGAGGCCTCACATCCTTTGAAAACTCCAGAGGTACGCGGAGATCAGTGTCTCCAAAGGAGACGATGCCTGACTCCTCGTGAAATTTGATAGGAGTCCCAGGATTCCTGTGGCACGTGGAAAGGGACACTTGGTCTCCCGCCTCAGCTGGAGAGGCGTCCCAATTGCCCTGCCAAGCCTCGAGGAGAATCCCGAGTTGTCCCTCACAACTAGGCCGGCGTCCTGACGTCAATGAACAAAAACGTGGGTGGAAGGGCCATCCCCGTCGTAACTCGAGAATATACCCCAGGTTCCCGCCACAACTCGAGAAAAACCATGAGACTTCCCCCTCGCTGCAAAATGAGGCCCGATTCCCCTGCACTGCATGCAGAGCAATTCCGTGTTGCACAACACACATGAAAGGAGCCTTGATTTCCTTGATGGCACTCCAGAGAAACCCCAAGAACACTGTTTCCAGGCTAGAGGGATCCTGAGGTCACTGTATCAACACGAAAGAGCTCCGTGGACCAAAAATCAACTCGAGATGAGAGGTTAGTCCCTGGCTTCGACTCCAGAGGAATACCACCTTACCACAAGCACCTCAAGAGGAGGCTTCTCTCAGCTCTAGGTATGTGAGAGGGACCCTGAGTTTGCGGCCTCAAGTGGAATGGACACCGCGATGCCCTGATTCGAAATAAGGCCGGATATCCCTGCAGTGACTTGAATGCAGGCTCGTCTTGCATCTCCCAAGACGAAAGGATGTCTGAATCCCCTGTGGAGACTACAGAGAAAGACCTAGTTCCCCACCTCATCGCGACCGGAGGTCTCACATCCTTTGAAAACTCCAGAGGGACGTGGAGATCAGTGCCTCCAAAGGAGACGATGCCTGACTCCTCGTGAAACTTGATAGGAGTGCCAGGATTCCTGTGGCACGTGGAAAGGGACCCTTGGTCTCCCGCCTCAGCTGGAGAGGCGTCCCAATTGCCCTGCCAAGCCTCGAGGAGATTCCCGAGTTGTCCCTCGCAACTAGGCAGGAGTCCTGACGTCGCTGAACAAACACGTGTGTGGAAGGGCCATCCCCGTCGTAACTCGAGAATATACCCCAGGTTCCCGCCGCAACTCGAGAAAAACCATGAGACTTCCCCCTCGCCGCGAGATGAGGCCCGATTCCCCTGCACTGCGTGCAGAGCAATTCCGTGTTGCACATCACACATGAATGGAGCCTTGATTTCCGTAATGGCACTCCAGAGAAACCCCAAGAACACTGTTTCAAGGCTAGAGGGATCCTGAGGTCACTGTAGCCACACGAAAGAGCTCCATGGACCAAAAATCAACTCGAGATGAGAGGTTAGTCCCTGGCTTCGACTCCAGAGGAATACCACCTTAACAGAAGCAACTCAAGAGGAGGCTTCTCTCAGCTCTAGCTATGTGAGAGGGAACCTGAGTTTGCGGCCTCAAGTGGAATGGACACTGCGTTCCCTGACTCGAAATAAGGCCGGATATCCCTGCAGTGACTTGAATGCAGGCTCGTCTTGCATCTCCCAAGACGAAAGGATGTCTGAATCCCCTGTGGAGACCACAGAGAAGGACCTAGTTCCCCACCTCATCGCGACCGGAGGACTCACATCCTTTGAAAACTCCAGAGGTACGCGGAGATCAGTGCCTCCAAAGGAGACGATGCCTGACTCCACGTGAAACTTGATAGGAGTCCCAGGATTCCTGTGGCAAGTGGAAAGGGACCCTTGGCCTCCCGCCTCAGCTGGAGAGGTGTCCCAATTGCCCTGCCAAGCCTCGAGGAGAATCCCGAGTTGTCCCTCGCAACTAGGCAGGAGTCTTGACGTCGCTGAACAAACACGTGTGTGGAAGGGCCATTCCCGTCGTAACTTGAGAATATACCCCAGGTTCCCGCCGCAACTCGAGAAAAACCATGAGACTTCCCCTTCGCCGCGAGATGAGGCCCGATTCCCCTGCACTGCGTGCAGAGCAATTCCGTGTTGCACATCACACATGAAAGGAGCCTTGATTTCCTTGATGGCACTCCAGAGAAACCTCAAGAACACTGTTTCAAGGCTAGAGGGACCCTGAGGTCTCTGTAGCAACACGAAGGAGCTCCGTGGACCAAAAATCAACTCGAGATGAGAGGTTAGTCCCTGGCTTCGACTCCAGAGGAATACCACCTTACCACAAGCACCTCAAGTGGAGGCTTCTCTCAGCTCTAGGTATGTGAGAGGGACCCTGAATTTGCGGCCTCAAGTGGAATGGACACCGCGATGCCCTGATTCGAAATAAGGCCGGATATCCCTGCAGTGACTTGAATGCAGGCTCGTCTTGCATCTCCCAAGACGAAAGGATGTCTGAATCCCCCGTGGAGACCACAGAGAAAGACCTAGTTCCCCACCTCATCGCGACCGGAGGCCTCACATCCTTTGAAAACTCCAGAGGTACGCGGAGATCAGTGCCTCCAAAGGAGACGATGCCTGACTCCTCGTGAAACTTGATAGGAGTCCCAAGATTCCTGTGGCACAAGGAAAGGGACCCTTGGTCTCCCGGCTCAGCTGGAGAGGCATCACAATTGCCCTGCCAAGCCTCGAGGAGAATCCCGAGTTGTCCCTCGCAACTAGGCAGGAGTCCTGACGTTGCTGAACAAACACGTGGGTGGAAGGGCCATCCCCGTCGTAACTCGAGAATATACCCCAGGTTGCCGCCGCAACTCGAGAAAAACCATGAGACTTCCCCCTCGCCGCGAGATGAGGCGCGATTCCCCTGCACTGTGTGCAGAGCAATTCCGTGTTGCACATCACACATGAAAGGAGCCTTGAGTTCCTTAACGGTACACCAGAGAAACCACAAGAACACTGTTTCAAGGCTAGAGGGATCCTGAGGTCACTGTAGCAACACGAAAGAGCTCCGTGGACCAAAAATCAACTCGAGATGAGAGGTTAGTTCCTGGCTTCGACTCCAGAGGAACACCACCTTACCACAAGCACCTCAAGAGGAGGCTTCTCTCAGCTCTAGGTATGTGAGAGGGACCCTGAGTTTGCGGCCTCAAGTGGAATGGACATTGCGATGCCCTGACTCGAAATAAGGCCGGATATCCCTGCAGTGACTTGAATGCAGGCTCGTCTTGCATCTCCCAAGACGAAAGGATGTCTGAATCCCCTGTGGAGACCACAGAGAAAGACCTAGTTCCCCACCTCATCACGACAGGGGGCCTCACATCCTTTGAAAACTCCAGAGGTATGCAGAGATCAGTGCCTCCAAAGGAGACGATGCCTGACTCCTTGTGAAACTTGATAGGAGTCCCAGGATTCCTGTGGCACGTGGAAAGGGACCCTTGGTCTCCGGCCTCAGCTGGAGAGGCGTCCCAATTGCCCTGCCAAGCCTCGAGGAGAATCCCGAGTTGTCCCTCACAACTAGGCAGGCGTCCTGACATCGCTGAACAAAAACGCGGGTGGAAGGGCCATCCCCGTCGTAACTCGAGAATATACCCCAGGTTCCCGCCGCAACTCGAGAAAAACCATGAGACTTCCCCCTCGCCGCAAAATGAGGCCCGATTCCCCTACACTGCGTGCAGAGCAATTCCGTGTTGCACATCACACATGAAAGGAGCCTTGATTTCCTTGATGGCACTCCAGAGAAACCCCAAGAACACGGTTTCAAGGCTAGAGGGATCCTGAGGTCACTGTAGCCACACGAAAGAGCTCCGTGGACCAAAAATCAACTCGAGATGAGAGGTTAGTCCCTGGCTTCGACTCCAGAGGAATACCACCTTACCACAAGCACCTCAAGAGGAGGCTTCTCTCAGCTCTAGGTATGTGAGAGGGACCCTGAGTTTGCGGCCTCAAGTGGAATGGACACCGCGATGCCCTGACGTGAAATAAGGCCGGATATCCCTGCAGTGACTTGAATGCAGGCTCGTCTTGCATCTCCCAAGACGAAAGGATGTCTGAATCCCCTGTGGAGACCACAGAGAAAGACCTAGTTCCCCACCTCATCGCGACCGGAGGCCTCACATCCTTTGAAAACTCCATAGGTACGTGGAGATCAGTGCCTCCAAAGGAGACGATGCCTGACTCCTCGAGAAACTTGATAGGAGTCCCAGGATTCCTGTGGCACGTGGAAAGGGAGCCTTGGTCTCCGGCCTCAGCTGGAGAGGCGTCCCAATTGCCCTGCCAAGCATCGAGGAGAATCCCGAGTTGTCCCTCGCAACTAGGCAGCAGTCCTGACGTCGCTGAACAAACACGTGGGTGGAAGGGCCATCCCCGTCGTAACTCGAGAATATACCCCAGGTTCCCGCCGCTACTCGAGAAAAACCATGAGACTTCCCCCTCGCCGCGAGATGAGGCCCGATTCCCCTGCACTGCGTGCAGAGCAATTCCGTGTTGCACATCACACATGAAAGGAGTCTTGATTTCCTTGATGGCACACCAGAGAAACCACAAGAACACTGTTTCAAGGCTAGAGGGATCCTGAGGTCACTGTAGCAACACGAAAGAGCTCCGTGGACCAAAAATCAACTCGAGATGAGAGGTTAGTTCCTGGCTTCGACTCCAGAGGAATACCACCTTACCACAAGCACCTCAAGAGGAGGCTTCTCTCAGCTCTAGGTATGTGAGAGGGACCCTGAGTTTGCGGCCTCAAGTGGAATGGACACTGCGTTGCCCTGACGCGAAGTAAGGCCGGATATCCCTGCAGTGACTTGAATGCAGGCTCGTCTTGCATCTCCCAAGACGAAAGGATGTCTGAATCCCCTGTGGAGACCACAGAGAAGGACCTAGTTCCCTACCTCATTGCGACCGGAGGCCTCACATCCTTTGAAAACTCCAGAGGTATGCGGAGATCAGTGCCTCCAAAGGAGACGATGCCTGACTCCTCGTGAAACTTGATAGGAGTCCCAGGATTCCTGTGGCACGTGGAAAGGGACACTTGGTCTCCCGCCTCAGCTGGAGAGGCGTCCCAATTGCCCTGCCAAGCCTCGAGGAGAATCCCGAGTTGTCCCTCGCAACTAGGCAGCAGTCCTGCCGTCGCTGAACAAAAACGTGGGTGGAAGGGCCATCCCCGTCGTAACTCGAGAATGTACCCCAGGTTCCTGCCGCAACTCGAGAAAAACCATGAGACTTCCCCCTCGCCGGGAGATGAGGCCCGATTCCCCTGCACTGCGTGCAGAGCAATTCCGTGTTGCACATCACACATGAAAGGAGCCTTGATTTCCTTGATGGCACTCCAGAGAAACCCCAAGAACACTGTTTCAAGGCTAGAGGGATCCTGAGGTCACTGTAGCCACACGAAAGAGCTCTGTGGACCAATAATCAACTCGAGATGAGAGGTTAGTCCCTGGCTTCGACTCCAGAGGAATACCACCTTACCACAAGCACCTCAAGAGGAGGCTTCTCTCAGCTCTAGGTATGTGAGAGGGACCCTGAGTTTGCGGCCTCAAGTGGAATGGACATTGCGATGCCCTGACTCGAAATGAGGCCGGATATCCCTGCAGTGACTTGAATGCAGGCTCGTCTTGCATCTCCCAAGACGAAAGGATGTCTGAATCCCCTGTGGAGACCACAGAGAAAGACCTAGTTCCCCACCTCATCGCGACCGGAGGCCTCACATCCTTTGAAAACTCCATAGGTACGTGGAGATCAGTGCCTCCAAAGGAGACGATGCCTGACTCCTCGTGAAACTTGATAGGAGTCCCAGGATTCCTGTGGCACGAGGAAAGGGACCCTTGGTCTTCCGCCTCAGCTGGTGAAGCGTCCCAATTGCCCTGCCAAGCCTCGAGGAGAATCCCGAGTTGTCCCTCGTAACTAGGCAGGAGTCCTGACGTCGCTGAACTAACACGTGGCTGGAAGGGCCATCCCCGTCGGAACTCGAGAATATACCCCAGGTTCCCGCCGCTACTCGAGAAAAACCATGAGACTTCCCCCTCGCCGCGAGATGAGGCCCGATTCCCCTGCACTGCGTGTAGAGCAATTCCGTGTTGCACATCACACATGAAAGGAGTCTTGATTTGCTTGATGGCACTACAGAGAAACCTCAAGAACACTGTTTCAAGGCAAGAGGGATCCTGAGGTCACTGTAGCCACACGAAAGAGCTCCGTGGATCAAAAATCAACTCGAGATGAGAGGTTAGTCCCTGGTTTCGACTCCAGAGAAATACCACCTTACCACAAGCACCTCAAGAGGAGGCTTCTCTCAGCTCTAGGTATGTGAGAGGGACCCTGAGTTTGCGGCCTCAAGTGGAATGGACATTGCGATGCCCTGACTCGAAATAAGGCCGGATATCCCTGCAGTGACTTGAATGCAGGCTCGTCTTGCATCTCCCAAGACGAAAGGATGTCTGAATCCCCTGTGGAGACCACAGAGAAAGACCTAGTTCCCCACCTCATCGCGACAGGGGGCCTCACATCCTTTGAAAACTCCAGAGGTATGCAGAGATCAGTGCCTCCAAAGGAGACGATGCCTGACTCCTTGTGAAACTTGATAGGAGTCCCAGGATTCCTGTGGCACGTGGAAAGGGACCCTTGGTCTCCGGCCTCAGCTGGAGAGGCGTCCCAATTGCCCTGCTAAGCCTCGAGGAGAATCCCGAGTTGTCCCTCGCAACTAGGCAGGAGTCCTGACGTCGCTGAACAAACACGTGGGTGGAAGGGCCATCCCCGTCGTAACTCGAGAATATACCCCAGGTTCCCGCCGCAACTCGAGAAAAACCATGAGACTTCCCCCTCGCCGCGAGATTAGGCGCGATTCCCCTGCACTGCGTGCAGAGCAATTCCGTGTTGCACATCACACATGAAAGGAGCCTTGAGTTCCTTAACGGCACACCAGAGAAACCACAAGAACACTGTTTCAAGGCTAGAGGGATCCTGAGGTCACTGTAGCAACACGAAAGAGCTCCGTGGACCAAAAATCAACTCGAGATGAGAGGTTAGTTCCTGGCTTCGACTCCAGAGGAATACCACCTTACCACAAGCACCTCAAGAGGAGGCTTCTCTCAGCTCTAGGTATGTGAGAGGGACCCTGAGTTTGCGGCCTCAAGTGGAATGGACACTGCGTTGCCCTGACGCGAAGTAAGGCCTGATATCCCTGCAGTGACTTGAATGCAGGCTCGTCTTGCATCTCCCAAGACGAAAGGATGTCTGAATCCCCTGTGGAGACCACAGAGAAGGAACTAGTTCCCTACCTCATTGCGACCGGAGGCCTCACATCCTTTGAAAACTCCAGAGGTATGCGGAGATCAGTGCCTCCAAAGGAGACGATGCCTGACTCCTCGTGAAACTTGATAGGAGTCCCAGGATTCCTGTGGCACGTGGAAAGGGACACTTGGTCTCCCGCCTCAGCTGGAGAGGCGTCCCAATTGCCCTGCCAAGCCTCGAGGAGAATCCCGAGTTGTCCCTCGCAACTAGGCAGCAGTCCTGCCGTCGCTGAACAAAAACGTGGGTGGAAGGGCCATCCCCGTCGTAACTCGAGAATATACCCCAGGTTCCTGCCGCAACTCGAGAAAAACCATGAGACTTCCCCCTCGCCGCGAGATGAGGCCCGATTCCCCTGCACTGCGTGCAGAGCAATTCCGTGTTGCACATCACACATGAAAGGAGCCTTGATTTCCTTAATGGCACTCCAGAGAAACCCCAAGAACACTGTTTCAAGGCTAGAGGGATCCTGAGGTCACTGTAGCCACACGAAAGAGCTCCGTGGACCAATAATCAACTCGAGATGAGAGGTTAGTCCCTGGCTTCGACTCCAGAGGAATACCACCTTACCACAAGCACCTCAAGAGGAGGCTTCTCTCAGCTCTAGGTATGTGAGAGGGACCCTGAGTTTGCGGCCTCAAGTGGAATGGACACCGCGATGCCCTGACGCGAAGTAAGGCCGGATATCCCTGCAGTGACTTGAATGCAGGCTCGTCTTGCATCTCCCAAGACGAAAGGATGTCTGAATCCCCTGTGGAGACCACAGAGAAAGACCTAGTTCCCCACCTCATCGCGACCGGAGGCCTCACATCCTTTGAAAACTCCAGAGGTACGCGGAGATCAGTGCCTCCAAAGGAGACGATGCCTGACTCCTCGTGAAACTTGATAGGAGTCCCAAGATTCCTGTTGCACATGGAAAGGGACCCTTGGTCTCCCGCCTCAGCTGGAGAGGCGTCCCAATTGCCCTGCTAAGCCTCGAGGAGAATCCCGAGTTGTCCCTCGCAACTAGGCAGGAGTCCTGACGTTGCTGAACAAACACGTGGGTGGAAGGGCCATCCCCGTCGTAACTCGAGAATATACCCCAGGTTCCCGCCGCAACTCGAGAGAAACCATGATACTTCCCCCTCGCCGCGAGATGAGGCGCGATTCCCCTGCACTGCGTGCAGAGCAATTCCGTGTTGCACATCACACATGAAAGGAGCCTTGAGTTCCTTAACGGCACACCAGAGAAACCACAAGAACACTGTTTCAAGGCTAGAGGGATCCTGAGGTCACTGTAGCAACACGAAAGAGCTCCGTGGACCAAAAATCAACTCGAGATGAGAGGTTAGTTCCTGGCTTCGACTCCAGAGGAATACCACCTTACCACAAGCACCTCAAGAGGAGGCTTCTCTCAGCTCTAGGTATGTGAGAGGGACCCTGAGTTTGCGGCCTCAAGTGGAATGGACATTGCGATGCCCTGACTCGAAATGAGGCCGGATATCCCTGCAGTGACTTGAATGCAGGCTCGTCTTGCATCTCCCAAGATGAAAGGATGTCTGAATCCCCTGTGGAGACCACAGAGAAAAACCTAGTTCCCCACCTCATCGCGACAGGGGGCCTCACATCCTTTGAAAACTCCAGAGGTATGCAGAGATCAGTGCCTCCAAAGGAGACGATGCCTGACTCCTTGTGAAACTTGATAGGAATCCGAGGATTCCTGTGGCACGTGGAAAGGGACCCTTGGTCTCCGGCCTCAGCTGGAGAGGCGTCCCAATTGCCCTGCTAAGCCTCGAGGAGAATCCCGAGTTGTCCCTCGCAACTAGGCAGGAGTCCTGACGTCGCTGAACAAACACGTGGGTGGAAGGGCCATCCCCGTCGTAACTCGAGAATATACCCCAGGTTCCCGGCGCAACTCGAGAGAAACCATGATACTTCCCCCTCGCCGCGAGATGAGGCGCGATTCCCCTGCACTGCGTGCAGAGCAATGCCGTGTTGCACATCACACATGAAAGGAGCCTTGAGTTCCTTAACGGCACACCAGAGAAACCACAAGAACACTGTTTCAAGGCTAGAGGGATCCTGAGGTCACTGTAGCAACACGAAAGAGCTCCGTGGACCAGAAATCAACTCGAGATGAGAGGTTAGTTCCTGGCTTCGCCTCCAGAGGAATACCACCTTACCACAAGCACCTCAAGAGGAGGCTTCTCTCAGCTCTAGGTATGTGAGAGGGACCCTGAGTTTGCGGCCTCAAGTGGAATGGACATTGCGATGCCCTGACTCGAAATAAGGCCGGATATCCCTGCAGTGACTTGAATGCAGGCTCGTCTTGCATCTCCCAAGACGAAAGGATGTCTGAATCCCCTGTGGAGACCACAGAGAAAGACCTAGTTCCCCACCTCATCGCGACAGGGGGCCTCACATCCTTTGAAAGCTCCAGAGGTATGCAGAGATCAGTGCCTCCAAAGGAGACGATGCCTGACTCCTTGTGAAACTTGATAGGAGTCCCAGGATTCCTGTGGCACGTGGAAAGGGACCCTTGGTCTCCGGCCTCAGCTGGAGAGGCATCCCAATTGCCCTGCCAAGCCTCGAGGAGAATCCCGAGTTGTCCCTCGCAACTAGGCAGGCGTCCTGACGTCGCTGAACAAAAACGTGGGTGGAAGGGCCATCCACGTCGTAACTCGAGAATATACCCCATGTTCCCGCCGCAACTCGAGAAAAACCATGAGACTTCCCCCTCGCTGCAAAATGAGGCCCGATTCCCCTGTACTGCGTGCAGAGCAATTCCGTGTTGCACATCACACATGAAAGGAGCCTTGATTTCCTTGATGGCACTCCAGAGAAACCCTAAGAACACTGTTTCAAGGCTAGAGGGATCCTGAGGTCACTGTAGCCACACGAAAGAGCTTCGTGGACCAATAATCAACTCGAGATGAGAGGTTAGTCCCTGCCTTCGACTCCAGAGGAATACCACCTTACCACAAGCACCTCAAGAGGAGGCTTCTCTCAGCTCTAGGTATGTGAGAGGGACCCTGAGTTTGCGGCCTCAAGTGGAATGGACACCGCGATGCCCTGATTCGAAATAAGGCTGGATATCCCTGCAGTGACTTGAATGCAGGCTCGTCTTGCATCTCCCAAGACGAAAGGATGTCTGAATCCCCTGTGGAGACCACAGAGAAAGACCTAGTTCCCCACCTCATCGCGACCGGAGGCCTCACATCCTTTGAAAACTCCAGAGGTACGCGGAGATCAGTGCCTCCAAAGGAGACGATGCCTGACTCCTCGTGAAACTTGATAGGAGTCCCAAGATTCCTGTTGCACATGGAAAGGGACCCTTGGTCTCCCGCCTCAGCTGGAGAGGCGTCCCAATTGCCCTGCTAAGCCTCGAGGAGAATCCCGAGTTGTCCCTCGCAACTAGGCAGGAGTCCTGACGTTGCTGAACAAACACGTGGGTGGAAGGGCCATCCCCGTCGTAACTCGAGAATATACCCCAGGTTCCCGCCGCAACTCGAGAGAAACCATGATACTTCCCCCTCGCCGCGAGATGAGGCGCGATTCCCCTGCACTGCGTGCAGAGCAATTCCGTGTTGCACATCACACATGAAAGGAGCCTTGATTTCCTTGATGGCACTCCAGAGAAACCCCAAGAACACTGTTTCAAGGCTAGAGGGATCCTGAGGTCACTGTAGCCACACGAAATAGCTCCGTGGACCAAAAATCAACTCGAGATGAGAGGTTAGTCCCTGGCTTCGACTCCAGAGGAATACCACCTTACCACAAGCACCTCAAGAGGAGGCTTCTCTCAGCTCTAGGTATGTGAGAGGGACCCCGAGTTTGCGGCCTCAAGTGGAATGGACACCGCGATGCCCTGACTCGAAATAAGGCCGGATATCCCTGCAGTGACTTGAATGCAGGCTCGTCTTGCATCTCCCAAGACGAAAGGATGTCTGAATCCCCTGTGGAGACCACAGAGAAAGACCTAGTTCCCCACCTCATCGCGACCGGAGGCCTCACATCCTTTGAAAACTCCAGAGTTATGCAGAGATCAGTGCCTCCAAAGGAGACGAGGCCTGACTCCTCGTGAAACTTGATAGGAGTCCCAGGATTCCTGTGGCACGTGGAAAGGGACACTTGGTCTCCTGCCTCAGCTGGAGAGGCGTCCCAATTGCCCTGCCAAGCCTCGAGGAGAATCCTGAGTTGTCCCTCACAACTAGGCAGGCGTCCTGAAGTCGCTGAACAAAAACGTGGGTGGAAGGTCCATCCCCGTCGTAACTCGAGAATATACCCCAGGTTCCCGCCGCAACTCGAGAAAAACCATGAGACTTCTCCCTCGCCGCAAAATGAGGCCCGATTCCCCTGCACTGCGTGCAGAGCAATTCCGTGTTGCACATCACACATGAAAGGAGCCTTGATTTCCTTGATGGCACTCCAGAGAAACCCCAAGAGCACTGTTTCAAGGCTAGAGGGATCCTGAGGTCACTGTAGCCACACGAAAGAGCTCCGTGGACCAAAAATCAACTCGAGATGAGAGGTTAGTCCCTGGCTTCGACTCCAGAGGAATACCACCTTACCACAAGCACCTCAAGAGGAGGCTTCTTTCAGCTCTAGGTATGTGAGAGGGACCCTGAGTTTGCGGCCTCAAGTGGAATGGACACTGCGATGCATTGATTTGAAATAAGGCCGGATATCCCTGCAGTGACTTGAATGCAGGCTCGTCTTGCATCTCCCAAGACGAAAGGATGTCTGAATCCCCTGTGGAGACCACAGAGAAAAACCTAGTTCCCAACCTCATCGCGACCGGAGGCCTCACATCCTTTGACAACTCCAGAGGTACACGGAGATCAGTGCTTCCAAAGGAGACGGTGCCTGACTCCTCGTGAAACTTGATAGGCGTCCCAGGATTCCTGTGGCACGTGGAAAGGGACCCTTGGTCTCCCGCCTCAGCTGGAGAGGCGTCCCAATTGCCCTGCCAATCCTCGAGGAGAATCCCGAGTTGTCCCTCGCAACTGGGCAGGAGTCCTGACGTCGCTGAACAAACACGTGGGTGGAAGGGCCATCCCCATCGTAACTCGAGAATATACCCCAGGTTCCCGCCACAACTCGAGAGAAACCATGAGACTTCCCCTCACCGCGAGATGAGGCGCGATTCCCCTGCACTGTGAGCAGAGCAATTCCGTGTTGCACATCACACATGAAAGGAGCCTTGATTTCCTTGATGGCACTCCAGAGAAACCCCAAGAACACTGTTTCAAGGCTAGAGGGATCCTGAGGTCACTGTAGCAACACGAAAGAGCTCCGTGGCCCAAAAATCAACTCGAGATGAGAGGTTAGTTCCTGGCTTCGACCCCAGAGGAATACCACCTTACCACAAGCACCTCAAGAGGAGGCTTCTCTCAGCTTTAGGTATGTGAGAGGGACCCTGATTTCGCGGCCTCAAGTGGAATGGACACTGCGATGCCCTGACGCGAAATGAGGCCGGATATCCCTGCAGTGACTTGAATGCAGGCTCGTCTTGCATCTCCCAAGATGAAAGGATGTCTGAATCCCCTGTGGAGACCACAGAGAAAGACCTAGTTCCCCACCTCATGGCGACCGGAGGCCTCACATCCTTTGAAAACTCCAGAGGTACGCGGAGATCAGTGCCTCCAAAGGAGACGATGCCTGACTCCTCGTGAAACTTGATAGGAGTCCCAGGATTCCTGTGGCACGTGGAAAGGGACACTTGGTCTCCCGCCTCAGCTGGAGAGGCGTCCCAATTGCCCTGCCAAGCCTCGAGGAGAATCCCGAGTTGTCCCTCGGAACTAGGCAGCAGTCCTGCCGTCGCTGAACAAACACGTGTGTGGAAGGGCCATCCCCGTCGTAACTCGAGAATATACCCCAGGTTCCTGCCGCAACTCGAGAAAAACCATGAGTCTTCCCCCTCGCCGCGAGATGAGGCCCGATTCCCCTGCACTGCGTGCAGAGCAATTCCGTGTTGCACATCACACATGAAAGGAGCCTTGATTTCCTTGATGGCACTCCAGAGAAACCCCAAGAACACTGTTTCAAGGCTAGAGGGATCCTGACGTCACTGTAGCCACACGAAAGAGCTCCGTGGACCAAAAATCAACTCGAGATGAGAGGTTAGTCCCTGGCTTCGACTCCAGAGGAATACCACCTTACCACAAGCACCTCAAGAGGAGGCTTCTCTCAGCTCTAGGTATGTGAGAGGGACCCTGAGTTTGCGGCCTCAAGTGGAATGGACACCGCGATGCCCTGATTCGAAATAAGGCCGGATATCCCTGCAGTGACTTGAATGCAGGCTCGTCTTGCATCTCCCAAGACGAAAGGATGTCTGAATCCCCTGTGGAGACCACAGAGAAAGACCTAGTTCCCCACCTCATCGCGACCGGAGGCCTCACATCCTTTGAAAACTCCAGAGGTACGCGGAGATCAGTGTCTCCAAAGGAGACGATGCCTGACTCCTCGTGAAACTTGATAGGAGTCCCAAGATTCCTGTTGCACATGGAAAGGGACACTTGGTCTCCCGCCTCAGCTGGAGAGGCGTCCCAATTGCCCTGCCAAGCCTCGAGGAGAATCCCGAGTTGTCCCTCGCAACTAGGCAGGAGTCCTGACGTTGCTGAACAAACACGTGGGTGGAAGGGCCATCCCCGTCGTAACTCGAGAATATACCCCAGGTTCCCGCCGCAACTCGAGAGAAACCATGATACTTCCCCCTCGCCGCGAGATGAGGTGCGATTCCCCTGCACTGCGTGCAGAGCAATGCCGTGTTGCACATCACACATGAAAGGAGCCTTGAGTTCCTTAACGGCACACCAGAGAAACCACAAGAACACTGTTTCAAGGCTAGAGGGATCCTGAGGTCACTGTAGCAACACGAAAGAGCTCCGTGGACCAAAAATCAACTCGAGATGAGAGGTTAGTTCCTGGCTTCGACTCCAGAGGAATACCACCTTACCACAAGCACCTCAAGAGGAGGCTTCTCTCAGCTCTAGGTATGTGAGAGGGACCCTGAGTTTGCGGCCTCAAGTGGAATGGACATTGCGATGCCCTGACTCGAAATAAGGCCGGATATCCCTGCAGTGACTTGAATGCAGGCTCGTCTTGCATCTCCCAAGACGAAAGGATGTCTGAATCCCCTGTGGAGACCACAGAGAAAGACCTAGTTCCCCACCTCATCGCGACAGGGGGCCTCACATCCTTTGAAAAGTCCAGAGGTATGCAGAGATCAGTGCCTCCAAAGGAGACGATGCCTGACTCCTTGTGAAACTTGATAGGAGTCCCAGGATTCCTGTGGCACGTGGAAAGGGACCCTTGGTCTCCGGCCTCAGCTGGAGAGGCGTCCCAATTGCCCTGCCAAGCCTCGTGGAGAATCCCGAGTTGTCCCTCGCAACTAGGCAGGCGTCCTGACGTCGCTGAACAAAAACGTGGGTGGAAGGGCCATCCACGTCGTAACTCGAGAATATACCCCATGTTCCCGCCGCAACTCGAGAAAAACCATGAAACTTCCCCCTCGCTGCAAAATGAGGCCCGATTCCCCTGTACTGCGTGCAGAGCAATTCCGTGTTGCACATCACACATGAAAGGAGCCTTGATTTCCTTGATGGCACTCCAGAGAAACCCTAAGAACACTGTTTCAAGGCTAGAGGGATCCTGAGGTCACTGTAGCCACACGAAAGAGCTTCGTGGACCAAAAATCAACTCGAGATGAGAGGTTAGTCCCTGGCTTCGACTCCAGAGGAATACCACCTTACCACAAGCACCTCAAGAGGAGGCTTCTCTCAGCTCTAGGTATGTGAGAGGGACCCTGATTTTTCGGCCTCAAGTGGAATGGACACCGCGATGCCCTGATTCGAAATAAGGCTGGATATCCCTGCAGTGACTTGAATGCAGGCTCGTCTTGCATCTCCCAAGATGAAAGGATGTCTGAATCCCCTGTGGAGACCACAGAGAAAGACCTAGTTCCCCACCTCATCGCGACCGGAGGCCTCACATCCTTTGAAAACTCCAGAGGTACGTGGAGATCAGTGCCTCCAAAGGAGACGATGCCTGACTCCTCGTGAAACTTGATAGGAGTCCCAAGATTCCTGTGGCACATGGAAAGGGACCCTTGGTCTCCCGGCTCAGCTGGAGAGGCGTCCCAATTGCCCTGCCAAGCCTCGAGGAGAATCCCGAGTAGTCCCTCGCAAATAGGCAGGAGTCCTGACGTTGCTGAACAAACACGTGGGTGGAAGGGCCATCCCCGTCGTAACTCGAGAATATACCCCAGGTTCCCGCCGCAACTCGAGAGAAACCATGATACTTCCCCCTCGCCGCGAGATGAGGCGCGATTCCCCTGCACTGCGTGCAGAGCAATGCCGTGTTGCACATCACACATGAAAGGAGCCTTGAGTTCCTTAACGGCACACCAGAGAAACCACAAGAACACTGTTTCAAGGCTAGAGGGATCCTGAGGTCACTGTAGCAACACGAAAGAGCTCCGTGGACCAAAAATCAACTCGAGATGAGAGGTTAGTTCCTGGCTTCGACTCCAGAGGAATACCACCTTACCACAAGCACCTCAAGAGGAGGCTTCTCTCAGCTCTAGGTATGTGAGAGGGACCCTGAGTTTGCGGCCTCAAGTGGAATGGACATTGCGATGCCCTGACTCGAAATAAGGCCGGATATCCCTGCAGTGACTTGAATGCAGGCTCGTCTTGCATCTCCCAAGACGAAAGGATGTCTGAATCCCCTATGGAGACCACAGAGAAAGACCTAGTTCCCCACCTCATCGCGACAGGGGGCCTCACATCCTTTGAAAACTCCAGAGGTATGCAGAGATCAGTGCCTCCAAAGGAGACGATGCCTGACTCCTTGTGAAACTTGATAGGAGTCCCAGGATTCCTGTGGCACGTGGAAAGGGACCCTTGGTCTCCGGCCTCAGCTGGAGAGGCGTCCCAATTGCCCTGCCAAGCCTCGAGGAGAATCCCGAGTTGTCCCTCGCAACTAGGCAGGCGTCCTGACGTCGCTGAACAAAAACGTGGGTGGAAGGGCCATCCACGTCGTAACTCGAGAATATACCCCATGTTCCCGCCGCAACTCGAGAAAAACCATGAGACTTCCCCCTCGCTGCAAAATGAGGCCCGATTCCCCTGTACTGCGTGCAGAGCAATTCCGTGTTGCACATCACACATGAAAGGAGCCTTGATTTCCTTGATGGCACTCCAGAGAAACCCTAAGAACACTGTTTCAAGGCTAGAGGGATCCTGAGGTCACTGTAGCCACACGAAAGAGCTTCGTGGACCAAAAATCAACTCGAGATGAGAGGTTAGTCCCTGGCTTCGACTCCAGGGGAATACCACCTTACCACAAGCACCTCAAGAGGAGGCTTCTCTCAGCTCTAGGTATGTGAGAGGGACCCTGAGTTTGCGGCCTCAAGTGGAATGGACACCGCGATGCCCTGATTCGAAATAAGGCTGGATATCCCTGCAGTGACTTGAATGCAGGCTCGTCTTGCATCTCCCAAGATGAAAGGATGTCTGAATCCCCTGTGGAGACCACAGAGAAAGACCTAGTTCCCCACCTCATCGCGACCGGAGGCCTCACATCCTTTGAAAACTCCAGAGGTACGTGGAGATCAGTGCCTCCAAAGGAGACGATGCCTGACTCCTCGTGAAACTTGATAGGAGTCCCAAGATTCCTGTGGCACATGGAAAGGGACCCTTGGTCTCCCGGCTCAGCTGGAGAGGCGTCCCAATTGCCCTGCCAAGCCTCGAGGAGAATCCCGAGTAGTCCCTCGCAACTAGGCAGGAGTCCTGACGTTGCTGAACAAACACGTGGGTGGAAGGGCCATCCCCGTCGTAACTCGAGAATATACCCCAGGTTCTCGCCGCAACTCGAGAGAAACCATGAGACTTCACCCTCGCCGCGAGATGAGGCGCGATTCCCCTGCACTGCGTACAGAGCAATTCCGTGTTGCACATCACACATGAAAGGAGCCTTGATTTCCTTGATGGCACTCCAGAGAAACCCCAAGAACATTGTTTCAAGGCTAGAGGGATCCTGAGGTCACTGTAGCAACACGAAAGAGCTCCGTGGCCCAAAAATCAACTCGAGATGAGAGGGTAGTCCCTGGCTTCGACTCCAGAGGAATACCACCTTACCACAAGCACCTAAAGAGGAGGCTTCTCTTAGCTCTAGGTATGTGAGAGGGACCCTGATTTTGCGGCCTCAAGTGGAATGGACACTGCGATGCCCTGACGCGAAATAAGGCCGGATATCCCTGCAGTGACTTGAATGCAGGCTCGTCTTGCATCTCCCAAGACGAAAGGATGTCTGAATCCCCTGTGGAGACCACAGAGAAAGACCTAGTGCCCCACCTCATCGCGACAGGAGGCCTCACATCCTTTGAAAACTCCAGAGGTACGCGGAGATCAGTGCCTCCAAAGGAGACGATGCCTGATTCCTCGTGAAACTTGATAGTAGTCCCAGGATTCCTGTGGCACGTGGAAAGGGACCCTTGGTGTCCCGCCTCAGCTGGAGAGGCGTCCCAATTGCCCTGCCAAGCCTCGAGGAGAATCCCGAGTTGTCCCTCGCAACTAGGCAGGTGTCCTGACGTCGCTGAACAAACACGTGGGTGGAAGGTCCATCCCCGTCGCAACTCGAGAATATACACCAGGTTCCCGCCGCAACTCGAGAAAAACCATGAGACTTCCCCCTCGCCACGAGATGAGGCCCGATTCCCCTGCACTGCGTGCAGAGCAACTCCGTGATGCACATCACACATGAAAGGAGCCTTGATTTCCTTCATGGCACTCCGGAGAAACCCCAAGAA
Organism: Cervus elaphus; assembly: GCF_910594005.1. Lineage (NCBI taxonomy): Eukaryota > Metazoa > Chordata > Mammalia > Artiodactyla > Cervidae > Cervus > Cervus elaphus. Next base: position 2,579,868 of record NC_057838.1, read on the forward strand.
CACTGTTTCAAGGCTAGAGGGATCCTGAGGTCACTGTAGCCACACGAAAGAGCTCCGTGGATCAAAAATCAACTCGAGATGAGAGGGTAGTCCCTGGCTTCGACTCCAGAGGAATACACCCTTACCACAAGCACCTCAAGAGGAGGCTTCTCTCAGCTCTAGGTATGTGAGAGGGACCCTGAGTTTGCGGCCTCAAGTGGAATGGACACTGCGTTGCCCTGACGCGAAGTAAGGCCGGATATCCCGGCAGTGACTTGAATGCAGGCTCGTCTTGCATCTCCCAAGACGAAAGGATGTCTGAATCCCCTGTGGAGACCACAGAGAAGGACCTAGTTCCCTACCTCATTGCGACCGGAGGCCTCACATCCTTTGAAAACTCCAGAGGTATGCGGAGATCAGTGCCTCCAAAGGAGACGATGCCTGACTCCTCGTGAAACTTGATAGGAGTCCCAGGATTCCTGTGGCACGTGGAAAGGGACACTTGGTCTCCCGCCTCAGCTGGAGAGGCGTCCCAATTGCCCTGCCAAGCCTCGAGGAGAATCCCGAGTTGTCCCTCGCAACTAGGCAGCAGTCCTGCCGTCGCTGAACAAACACGTGTGTGGAAGGGCCATCCCCGTCGTAACTCGAGAATATACCCCAGGTTCCTGCCGCAACTCGAGAAAAACCATGAGACTTCCCCCTTGCCGCGAGATGAGGCCCGATTCCCCTGCACTGCGTGCAGAGCAATTCCGTGTTGCACATCACACATGAAAGGAGCCCTGATTTCCTTGATGGCACTCCAGAGAAACCCCAAGAACACTGTTTCAAGGCTAGAGGGATCCTGAGGTCACTGTAGCCACACGAAAGAGCTCCGTGGACCAAAAATCAACTCGAGATGAGAGGTTAGTCCCTGGCTTCGACTCCAGAGGAATACCACCTTACCACAAGGACCTCAAGAGGAGGCTTCTCGCAGCTCTAGGTATGTGAGAGGGACCCTGAGTTTGCGGCCTCAAGTGGAATGGACACCGCGATGCCCTGATTCGAAATAAGGCCGGATATCCCTGCAGTGACTTGAATGCAGGCTCGTCTTGCATCTCCCAAGACGAAAGGATGTCTGAATCCCCTGTGGAGACCACAGAGAAAGACCTAGTTCCCCACCTCATCGCGACCGGAGGCCTCACATCCTTTGAAAACTCCAGAGGTACGCGGAGATCAGTGACTCCAAAGGAGACGATGCCTGACTCCTCGTGAAACTTGATAGGAGTCTCAAGATTCCTGTTGCACATGTAAAGGGACCCTTGGTCTCCCGCCTCAGCTGGAGAGACGTCCCAATTGCCCTGCCAAACCTCGAGGAGAATCCCGAGTTGTCCCTCGCAACTAGGCATTAGTCCTGACGTTGCTGAACAAACACGTGGCTGGAAGGGCCATCCCCGTCGTAACTCGAGAATATACCCCAGGTTCCCGCCGCAACTCGAGAAAAACCATGAGACTTCCCCCTCGCCGCAAAATGAGGCCCGATTCCCCTGCACTGCGTGCAGAGCAATTCCGTGTTGCACATCACACATGAAAGGAGCCTTGATTTCCTTGATGGCACTCCAGAGAAACCCCAAGAACACTGTTTCAAGGCTAGAGGGATCCTGACGTCACTGTAGCCACACGAAAGAGCTCCGTGGACCAAAAATCAACTCGAGATGAGAGGTTAGTCCCTGGCTTTGACTCCAGAGGAATACCACCTTACCACAAGCACCTCAAGAGGAGGCTTCTCTCAGCTCTAGGTATGTGAGAGGGACCCTGAGTTTGCGGCCTCAAGTGGAATGGACACCGCGATGCCCTGACTCGAAATAAGGCCGGATATCCCTGCAGTGACTTGAATGCAGGCTCGTCTTGCATCTCCCAAGACGAAAGGATGTCTGAATCCCCTGTGGAGACCACAGAGAAAGACCTAGTTCCCCACCTCATCGCGACCGGAGGCCTCACATCCTTTGAAAACTCCAGAGGTATGCAGAGATCAGTGCCTCCAAAGGAGACGATGCCTGACTCCTCGTGAAACTTGATAGGAGTCCCAGGATTCCTGTGGCACGTGGAAAGGGACCCTTGGTCTCCCGCCTCAGCTGGAGAGGCGTCCCAATTGCCCTGCCAAGCCTCGAGGAGAATCCGGAGTTGTCTCTCACAACTAGGCAGTCGTCCTGACATCGCTGAACAAAAACGTGGGTGGAAGGGTCATCCCCGTCGTAACTCGAGAATATACCCCAGGTTCCCGCCGCAACTCGAGAAAAACCATGAGACTTCCCCCTCGCCGCAAAATGAGGCCCGATTCCCCTGCACTGTGTGCAGAGCAATTCCGTGTTGCACATCACACATGAAAGGAGCCTTGATTTCCTTGATGGCACTCCAGAGAAACCCCAAGAACACTGTTTCAAGGCTAGAGGGATCCTGAGGTCACTGTAGCCACACGAAATACCTCCGTGGACCAAAAATCAACTCGAGATGAGAGGTTAGTCCCTGGCTTCGACTCCAGAGGAATACCACCTTACCACAAGCACCTCAAGAGGAGGCTTCTCTCAGCTCTAGGTATGTGAGAGGGACCCTGAGTTTGCGGCCTCAAGTGGAATGGACACCGCGATGCCCTGACTCGAAATAAGGCCGGATATCCCTGCAGTGACTTGAATGCAGGCTCGTCTTGCATCTCCCAAGACGAAAGGATGTCTGAATCCCCTGTGGAGACCACAGAGAAAGACCTAGTTCCCCACCTCATCGCGACCGGAGGCCTCACATCCTTTGAAAACTCCAGAGGTATGCAGAGATCAGTGCCTCCAAAGGAGACGATGCCTGACTCCTCGTGAAACTTGATAGGAGTCCCAGGATTCCTGTGGCACGTGGAAAGGGACCCTTGGTCTCCCGCCTCAGCTGGAGAGGCGTCCCAATTGCCCTGCCAAGCCTCGAGGAGAATCCTGAGTTGTCCCTCACAACTAGGCAGGCGTCCTGAAGTCGCTGAACAAAAACGTGGGTGGAAGGTCCATCTCCGTCGTAACTCGAGAATATATCCCAGGTTCCCGCCGCAACTCGAGAAAAACCATGAGACTGCCCCCTCGCCGCCAGATGAGGCCCGATTCCCCTGCACTGCGTGCAGAGCAATTCCGTGTTGCACATCACACATGAAAGGAGCCTTGATTTCCTTGATGGCACTCCAGAGAAACCCCAAGAACACTGTTTCAAGGCTAGATGGATCCTGAGGTCACTGTAGCAACACGAAAGAGCTCCGTGGACCAAAAATCAACTCGAGATGAGAGGTTAGTCCCTGGCTTCGACTCCAGAGGAATACCACCTTACCACAAGCACCTCAAGAGGAGGCTTCTCTCAGCTCTATGTATGTGAGAGGGACCCTGAGTTTGCGGCCTCAAGTGGAATGGACACCGCGATGCCCTGATTTGAAATAAGGCCGGATATCCCTGCAGTGACTTGAATGCAGGCTCGTCTTGCATCTCCCAAGACGAAAGGATGTCTGCATCCCCTGTGGAGACCACAGAGAAAGACCTAGTTCCCCACCTCATCGCGACCGGAGGCCTCACATCCTTTGAAAACTCCAGAGGTACGCGGAGATCAGTGCCTCCAAAGGAGACGATGTCTGACTCCTCGTGAAAGTTGATAGGAGTCCCAAGATTCCTGTGGCACAAGGAAAGGGACCCTTGGTCTCTCGGCTCAGCTGGAGAGGCGTCCCAATTGCCCTGCCAAGCCTCGAGGAGAATCCCGAGTTGTCCCTCGCAACTAGGCAGGAGTCCTGACGTTGCTGAACAAACACGTGGGTGGAAGGGCCATCCCCGTCGTAACTCGAGAATATACCCCAGGTTCCCGCCGCAACTCGAGAGAAACCATGATACTTCCCCCTCGCCGCGAGATGAGGCGCGATTCCCCTGCACTGCGTGCAGAGCAATCCCGTGTTGCACATCACACATGAAAGGAGCCTTGATTTCCTTGATGGCACTCCAGAGAAACCCCAAGAACACTGTTTCAAGGCTAGAGGGATCCTGACGTCACTGTAGCAACACGAAAGAGCTCCGTGGACCAAAAATCAACTCGAGATGAGAGGTTAGTCCCTGGCTTCGACTCCAGAGGAATACCACCTTACCACAAGCACCTCAAGAGGAAGCTTCTCTCAGCTCTAGGTATGTGAGAGGGACCCTGATTTTGCAGCCTCAAGTGGAATAGACACTGCGATGCCCTGACGCGAAATAAGGCCGGATATCCCTGCAGTGACTTGAATGCAGGCTCGTCTTGCATCTCCCAAGACGAAAGGATGTCTGAATCCCCTGTGGAGACCACAGAGAAAGACCTAGTTCCCCACCTCATCGCGACCGGAGGCCTCACATCCTTTGAAAACTCCAGAGGTATGCAGAGATCAGTGCCTCCAAAGGAGACGATGCCTGACTCCTCGTGAAACTTGATAGGAGTCCCAGGATTCCTGTGGCACGTGGAAAGGGACCCTTGGTCTCCCGCCTCAGCTGAAGAGGCATCCCAATTGCCCTGCCAAGCCTCGAGGAGAATCCTGAGTTGTCCCTCACAACTAGGCAGGCGTTCTGAAGTCGCTGAACAAAAACGTGGGTGGAAGGTCCATCCCCGTCGTAACTCGAGAATATACCCCAGGTTCCCGCCGCAACTCGAGAAAAACCATGAGACTTCCCCCTCGCCGCAAAATGAGGCCCGATTCCCCTGCACTGCGTGCAGAGCAAATCCGTGTTGCACATCACACATGAAAGGAGCCTTGATTTCCTTGATGGCACTCCAGAGAAACCGCAAGAACACTGTTTCAAGGCTAGAGGGATCCTGAGGTCACTGTAGCAACACGAAAGAGCTCCGTGGACCAAAAATCAACTCGAGATGAGAGGTTAGTCCCTGGCTTCGACTGAAGAGGAATACCACCTTACCACAAGCACCTCAAGAGGAGGCTTCTCTCAGCTCTAGGTATGTGAGAGGGACCCTGAGTTTGCGGCCTCAAGTGGAATGGACACCGTGATGCCCTGATTTGAAATAAGGCCGGATATCCCTGCAGCGACTTGAATGCAGGCTCGTCTTGCATCTCCCAAGACGAAAGGATGTCTGAATCCCCTGTGGAGACCACAGAGAAAAGCCTAGTTCCCCACCTCATCGCGACCGGAGGCCTCACATCCTTTGAAAACTCCAGAGGTACGTGGAGATCAGTGCCTCCAAAGGAGACGATGTCTGACTCCTCGTGAAACTTGATAGGAGTCCCAGGATTCCTGTGGCACGTGGAAAGGTACCCTTGGTCTCCCGCCTAAGCTGGAGAGGCGTCCCAATTGCCATGCCAAGCATCGAGGAGAATCCCGAGTTGTCCCTCGCAACTAGGCAGGAGTCCTGACGTCGCTGAACAAACACGTGGCTGGAAGGGCCATCCCCGTCGAAACTCGAGAATATACCCCAGGTTTCCGCCGCAACTCGAGAAAAACCATGAGACTTCCCCCTCGCCGCGAGATGAGGCCCGATTACCCTGCACTGCGTGCAGAGCAATTCCGTGTTGCACATCACACATGAAAGGAGTCTTGATTTCCTTGATGGCACTCCAGAGAAACCCCAAGAACACTGTTTTAAGGCTAGAGCGATCCTGAGGTCACTGTAGCAACACGAAAGAGCTCCGTGGACCAAAAATCAACTCGAGATGAGAGGTTAGTCCCTGGCTTCGACTCCAGAGGAATACAACCTTACCACAAGCACCTCAAGAGGAGGCTTCTCTCAGCTCTAGGTATGTGAGAGGGACCCTGATTTTGCGGCCTCAAGTGGAATGGACATTGCGATGCCCTGACTCGAAATAAGGCCGGACATCCCTGCATTGACTTGAATGCATGCTCGTCTTGCATCTCCCAAGACGAAAGGATGTCTGAATTCCCTGTGGAGACCACAGAGAAAAGCCTAGTTCCCCACCTCATCGCGACCGGAGGCCTCACATCCTTTGAAAACTCCAGAGGTACACGGAGATCAGTGCCTCCAAAGGAGACGATGCCTGACTCCTCGTGAAACTTAATAGGAGTCCCAGGATTCCTGTGGCACGTGGAAAGGGACCCTTGGTCTCCCGGCTCAGCTGGAGAGGCGTCCCAATTGCCCTGCCAAGCCTCGAGGAGAATCCCGAGTTGTCCCTCGCAACTAGGCAGGAGTCCTGACGTTGCTGAAGAAACACGTGGGTGGAAGGGCCATCCCCGTCGTAACTCGAGAATATACCCCAGGTTCCCGCCGCAACTCGAGAGAAACCATGATACTTCCCCCTCGCCGCGAGATGAGGCGCGATTCCCCTGCACTGCGTGCAGAGCAATTCCGTGTTGCACATCACACATGAAAGGAGCCTTGATTTCCTTGATGGCACTCCAGAGAAACCCCAAGAACACTGTTTCAAGGCTAGAGGAATCCTGAGGTCACTGTAGCAACACAAAAGAGCTCCGTGGACCAAAAATCAACTCGAGATGAGAGGTTAGTCCCTGGCTTCAACTCCAGAGGAATACCACCTTACCACAAGCACCTCAAGAGGAGGCTTCTCTCAGCTCTAGGTATGTGAGAGGGACCCTGAGTTTGCGGCCTCAAGTGGAATGGACACCGCGATGCCCTGACTCGAAATAAGGCCGGATATCCCTGCAGTGACTTGAATGCAGGCTCGTCTTGCATCTCCCAAGACGAAAGGATGTCTGCATCCCCTGTGGAGACCATAGAGAAAGACCTAGTTCCCCACCTCATCGCGACCGGAGGCCTCACATCCTTTGAAAACTCCAGAGGTACGCGGAGATCAGTGCCTCCAACAGAGACGATGCCTGACTCCTTGTGAAACTTGATAGGAGTCCCAGGATTCCTGTGGCACGTGGAAAGGGACCCTTGGTCTCCCGCCTCAGCTGGAGAGGCCTCCCAATTGCCCTGCCAAGCCTCGAGGAGAATCCCGAGTTCTCCCTCACAACTAGGCAGGCGTCCTGACGTCGCTGAACAAAAACGTGGGTGGAAGGGCCATCCCCGTCGTAACTCGAGAATATACCCCAGGTTCCCGCCGCAACTCGAGAAAAACCATGAGACTTCCCCCTCGCCGCCAAATGAGGCCCGATTCCCCTGCACTGCGTGCAGAGCAATTCCGTGTTGCACATCACACATGAAAGGAGCCTTGATTTCCTTGATGGCACTACAGAGAAACCCCAAGAACACTGTTTCAAGGCTAGAGGGATCCTGAGGTCACTGTAGCAACACGAAAGAGCTCCGTGGACCACAAATCAACTCGAGATGAGAGGTTAGTCCCTGGCTTCGACTCCAGAGGAATACCACCTTACCACAAGCACCTCAAGAGGAGGCTTCTCTCAGCTCTAGGTATGTGAGAGGGACCCTGAGTTTGCGGCCTCAAGTGGAATGGACACCGCGATGCCCTGATTCGAAATAAGGCCGGATATCCCTGCAGTGACTAGAATGCAGGCTCGTCTTGCATCTCCCAAGACGAAAGGATGTCTGAATCCCCTGTGGAGACCACAGAGAAAGACCTAGTTCCCCACCTCATCGCGACCGGAGGCCTCACATCCTTTGAAAACTCCAGAGGTACGCGGAGATCAGTGCCTCCAAAGGGGTCGATGCCTGACTCCTCGTGAAACTTGATAGGAGTCCCAATATTCCTGTGGCACATGGAAAGGGACACTTGGTCTCCCGCCTCAGCTGGAGAGGCGTCCCAATTGCCCTGCCAAGCCTCGAGGAGAATCCCGAGTTGTCCCTCGCAACTAGGCAGGAGTCCTGACGTTGCTGAACAAACACGTGGGTGGAAGGGCCATCCCCGTCGTAACTCGAGAATATACCCCAGGTTCCCGCAGCAACTCGAGAGAAACCATGAGACTTCCCCCTCGCCGCGAGATGAGGCGCGATTCCCCTGCACTGCGTGCAGAGCAATTCCGTGTTGCACATCACACATGAAAGGAGCCTTGATTTCCTTAACGGCACTCCAGAGAAACCCCAAGAACACTGTTTCAAGGCTAGAAGAATCCTGAGGTCACTGTAGCAACACGAAAGAGCTCCGTGGCCCAAAAATCAACTCGAGATGAGAGGTTAGTCCCTGGCTTCGACTCCAGAGGAATACCACCTTACCACAAGCACCTCAAGAGGAGGCTTCTCGCAGCTCTAGGTATGTGAGAGGGACCCTGAGTTTGCGGCCTCAAGTGGAATGGACATTGCGATGCCCTGACTCGAAATAAGGCCTGATATCCCTGCAGTGACTTGAATGCAGGCTCCCCTTGCATATCCCAAGATGAAAGGATGTCTGAATCCCCTGTGGAGACCACAGAGAAAGACCTAGTTCCCCACCTCATCGCGACCCGAGGCCTCACATCGTTTGAAAACTCCAGAGATACGCGGAGATCAGTGCCTCCAAAGGAGACGATGCCTGACTCCTCGTGAAACTTGATAGGAGTCCCAGGATTCCTATGGCACGTGGAAAGGGACCCTTGGTCTCCCGCCTCAGCTGGAGAGGCGTCCCAATTGCCCTGCCAAGCCTCGAGGAGAATCCCGAGTTGTCCCTCGCAACTGGGCAGGAGTCCTGACGTCACTGAACAAACACGTGGCTGGAAGGGCCATCCCCGTCGTAACTCTAGAATATACCCCAGGTTCCCGCTGCAACTCGAGAAAAACCATGAGACTTCCCCCTCGCCGCGAGATGAGGCGCGATTCCCCTGCACTGCATGCAGAGCAATTCCGTGTTGCACATCACACATGAAAGGAGCCTTGATTTCCTTGATGGCACTCCAGAGAAACCCCAAGAACACTGTTTCAAGGCTAGAGGGATCCTGACGTCACTGTAGCAACACGAAAGAGCTCCGTGGACCAAAAATCAACTCGAGATGAGAGCTTAGTCCCTGGCTTCGACTCCAGAGGAATACCACCTTACCACAAGCACCTCAAGAGGAAGCTTCTCTCAGCTCTAGGTATGTGAGAGGGACCCTGATTTTGCAGCCTCAAGTGGAATAGACACTGCGATTCCCTGACGCGAAATAAGGCCGGATATCCCTGCAGTGACTTGAATGCAGGCTCGTCTTGCATCTCCCAAGACGAAAGGATGTCTGAATCCCCTGTGGAGACCACAGAGAAAGACCTAGTTCCCCAACTCATCGCGACCGGAGGCCTCACATCCTTTGAAAACTCCAGAGGTATGCAGAGATCAGTGCCTCCAAAGGAGACGATGCCTGACTCCTCGTGAAACTTGATAGGAGTCCCAGGATTCTTGTGGCACGTGGAAAGGGACCCTTGGTCTCCCGCCTCAGCTGGAGAGGCGTCCCAATTGCCCTGCCAAGCCTCGAGGAGAATCCTGAGTTGTCCCTCACAACTAGGCAGGCGTCCTGAAGTCGCTGAACAAAAACGTGGGTGGAAGGTCCATCCCCGTCGTAACTCGAGAATATACCCCAGGTTCCCGCCGCAACTCGAGAAAAACCATGAGACTTCCCCCTCGCCGCAAAATGAGGCCCGATTCCCCTGCACTGCGTGCAGAGCAATTCCGTGTTGCACATCACACATGAAAGGAGCCTTGATTTCCTTGATGGCACTCCAGGGAAACCCCAAGAACACTGTTTCAAGGCTAGAGGGATCCTGAGGTCACTGTAGCAACACGAAAGAGCTCCGTGGACCAAAAATCAACTCGAGATGAGAGGTTAGTCCCTGGCTTCGACTCCAGAGGAATACCACCTTACCACAAGCACCTCAAGAGGAGGCTTCTCTCAGCTCTAGGTATGTGAGAGGGACCCTGAGTTTGCGGCCTCAAGTGGAATGGACACCGCGATGCCCTGATTTGAAATAAGGCCGGATATCCATGCAGTGACTTGAATGCAGGCTCGTCTTGCATCTCCCAAGACGAAAGGATGTCTGAATCCCCTGTGGAGACCACAGAGAAAGACCTAGTTCCCCACCTCATCGCGACCGGAGGCCTCACATCCTTTGAAAACTCCAGAGGTACGCGGAGATCAGTGCCTCCAAAGGAGACGATGCCTGACTCCTCGTGAAACTTGATAGGAGTCCCAAGATTCCTGTGGCACAAGGAAAGGGACCCTTGGTCTCCCGGCTCAGCTGGAGAGGCGTCCCAATTGCCCTGCCAAGCCTCGAGGAGAATCCCGAGTTGTCCCTTGCAACTAGGCAGGAGTCCTGACGTTGCTGAACAAACACGTGTGTGGAAGGGCCATCCCCGTCGTAACTCGAGAATATACCCCAGGTTCCCGCCGCAACTCGAGAGAAACCATGATACTTCCCCCTCGCCGCGAGATGAGGCGCGATTCCCCTGCACTACGTGCAGAGCAATTCCGTGTTGCACATCACACATGAAAGGAGCCTTGATTTCCTTGATGGCACTCCAGAGAAACCCCAAGAACACTGTTTCAAGGCTAGAGGAATCCTGAGGTCACTGTAGCAACACGAAAGAGCTCCGTGGACCAAAAATCAACTCGAGATGAGAGGTTAGTCCCTGGCTTCAACTCCAGAGGAATACCACCTTACCACGAGCACCTCAAGAGGAGGCTTCTCTCAGCTCTAGGTATGTGAGAGGGACCCTGAGTTTGCGGCCTCAAGTGGAATGGACACCGCGATGCCCTGACTCGAAATAAGGCCGGATATCCCTGCAGTGACTTGAATGCAGGCTCGTCTTGCATCTCCCAAGACGAAAGGATGTCTGCATCCCCTGTGGAGACCACAGAGAAAGACCTAGTTCCCCACCTCATCGCGACCGGAGGCCTCACATCCTTTGAAAACTACAGAGGTACGCGGAGATCAGTGCCTCCAACAGAGACGATGCCTGACTCCTTGTGAAACTTGATAGGAGTCCCAGGATTCCTATGGCACGTGGAAAGGGACCCTTGGTCTCCCGCCTCAGCTGGAGAGGCGTCCCAATTGCCCTGCCAAGCCTCGAGGAGAATCCCGAGTTGTCCCTCGCAACTGGGCAGGAGTCCTGACGTCACTGAACAAACACGTGGCTGGAAGGGCCATCCCCGTCGTAACTCGAGAATATACCCCAGGTTCCCGCCGCAACTCGAGAGAAACCATGAGACTTCCCCCTCGCCGCGAGATGAGGCGCGATTCCCCTGCACTGCGTGCAGAGCAATTCCGTGTTGCACATCACACATGAAAGGAGCCTTGATTTCCTTGATGGCACTCCAGAGAAACCCCAAGAACACTGTTTCAAGGCTAGAGGGATCCTGACGTCACTGTAGCAACACGAAAGAGCTCCGTGGACCAAAAATCAACTCGAGATGAGAGGTTAGTCCCTGGCTTCGACTCCAGAGGAATACCACCTTACCACAAGCACCTCAAGAGGAAGCTTCTCTCTGCTCTAGGTATGTGAGAGGGACCCTGATTTTGCAGCCTCAAATGGAATGGACACTGCGATGCTCTGACGCGAAATAAGGCCGGATATCCCTGCAGTGACTTGAATGCAGGCTCGTCTTGCATCTCCCAAGACGAAAGGATGTCTGAATCCCCTGTGGAGACCACAGAGAAAAGCCTAGTTCCCCACCTCATCGCGACCGGAGGCCTCACATCCTTTGAAAACTCCAGAGGTACGTGGAGATCAGTGCCTCCAAAGGAGACGATGTCTGACTCCTCGTGAAACTTGATAGGAGTCCCAGGATTCCTGTGGCACGTGGAAAGGTACCCTTGGTCTCCCGCCTAAGCTGGAGAGGCGTCCCAATTGCCATTCCAAGCCTCGAGGAGAATCCCGAGTTGTCCCTCGCAACTAGGCAGGAGTCCTGACGTCGCTGAACAAACACGAGGCTGGAAGGGCCATCCCCGTCGAAACTCGAGAATATACCCCAGGTTCCCGCCGCAACTCGAGAAAAACCATGAGACTTCCCCCTCGCCGCGAGATGAGGCCCGATTCCCCTGCACTGCGTGCAGAGCAATTCCGTGTTGCACATCACACATGAAAGGAGCCTTGATTTCCTTGATGGCACTCCAGAGAAACCCCAAGAACACTGTTTCAAGGCTAGAGGAATCCTGAGGTCACTGTAGCAACACGAAAGAGCTCCGTGGACCAAAAATCAACTCGAGATGAGAGGTTAGTCCCTGGCTTCAACTCCAGAGGAATACCACCTTACCACAAGCACCTCAAGAGGAGGCTTCTCTCAGCTCTAGGTATGTGAGAGGGACCCTGAGTTTGCGGCCTCAAGTGGAATGGACACCGCGATGCCCTGACTCGAAATAAGGCCGGATATCCCTGCAGTGACTTGAATGCAGGCTCGTCTTGCATCTCCCAAGACGAAAGGATGTCTGCATCCCCTGTGGAGACCACAGAGAAAGACCTAGTTCCCCACCTCATCGCGACCGGAGGCCTCACATCCTTTGAAAACTCCAGAGGTACGCGGAGATCAGTGCCTCCAACAGAGACGATGCCTGACTCCTTGTGAAACTTGATAGGAGTCCCAGGATTCCTGTGGCACGTGGAAAGGTACCCTTGGTCTCCCGCCTAAGCTGGAGAGGCGTCCCAATTGCCATTCCAAGCCTCGAGGAGAATCCCGAGTTGTCCCTCGCAACTAGGCAGGAGTCCTGACGTCGCTGAACAAACACGAGGCTGGAAGGGCCATCCCCGTCGAAACTCGAGAATATACCCCAGGTTCCCGCCGCAACTCGAGAAAAACCATGAGACTTCCCCCTCGCCGCGAGATGAGGCCCGATTCCCCTGCACTGCGTGCAGAGCAATTCCGTGTTGCACTCACACATGAAAGGAGCCTTGATTTCCTTGATGGCACTCCAGAGAAACCCCAAGAACACTGTTTCAAGGCTAGAGGAATCCTGAGGTCACTGTAGCAACACGAAAGAGCTCCGTGGACCAAAAATCAACTCGAGATGAGAGGTTAGTCCCTGGCTTCAACTCCAGAGGAATACCACCTTACCACAAGCACCTCAAGAGGAGGCTTCTCTCAGCTCTAGGTATGTGAGAGGGACCCTGAGTTTGCGGCCTCAAGTGGAATGGACACCGCGATGCCCTGACTCGAAATAAGGCCGGATATCCCTGCAGTGACTTGAATGCAGGCTCGTCTTGCATCTCCCAAGACGAAAGGATGTCTGCATCCCCTGTGGAGACCACAGAGAAAGACCTAGTTCCCCACCTCATCGCGACCGGAGGCCTCACATCCTTTGAAAACTCCAGAGGTACGCGGAGATCAGTGCCTCCAACAGAGACGATGCCTGACTCCTTGTGAAACTTGATAGGAGTCCCAGGATTCCTGTGGCACGTGAAAAGGGACCCTTGGTCTCCCGCCTCAGCTGGAGAGGCGTCCCAATTGCCCTGCCAAGCCTCGAGGAGAATCCCGAGTTGTCCCTCGCAACTGGGTAGGAGTCCTGACGTCACTGAACAAACACGTGGCTGGAAGGGCCATCCCCGTCGTAACTCGAGAATATACCCCAGGTTCCCGCCGCAACTCGAGAGAAACCATGAGACTTCCCCCTCGCCGCGAGATGAGGCGCGATTCCCCTGCACTGCGTGCAGAGCAATTCCGTGTTGCACATCACACATGAAAGGAGCCTTGATTTCCTTGATGGCACTCCAGAGAAACCCCAAGAACACTGTTTCAAGGCTAGAGGGATCCTGACGTCACTGTAGCAACACGAAAGAGCTCCGTGGACCAAAAATCAACTGGAGATGAGAGGTTAGTCCCTGGCTTCGACTCCAGAGGAATACCACCTTACCACAAGCACCTCAAGAGGAAGCTTCTCTCAGCTCTAGGTATGTGAGAGGGACCCTGATTTTGCAGCCTCAAGTGGAATGGACACTGCGATGCTCTGACGCGAAATAAGGCCGGATATCCCTGCAGTGACTTGAATGCAGGCTCGTCTTGCATCTCCCAAGACGAAAGGATGTCTGAATCCCCTGTGGAGACCACAGAGAAAAGCCTAGTTCCCCACCTCATCGCGACCGGAGGCCTCACATCCTTTGAAAACTCCAGAGGTACACGGAGATCAGTGCCTCCAAAGGAGACGATGCCTGACTCCTCGTGAAACTTGATAGGAGTCCCAGGATTCCTGTGGCACGTGGAAAGGGACCCTTGGTCTCCCGCCTCAGCTGGAGAGGCGTCCCAATTGCCCTGCCAAGCCTCGAGGAGAATCCCGAGTTGTCCCTCACAACTAGGCAGGTGTCCTGACGTCGCTGAACAAACACGTGGGTGGAAGGGCCATCCCCGTCGTAACTCGAGAATATACCCCAGGTTCCCGCCGCAACTCGAGAAAAACCATGAGACTTCCCCCTCGCCGCAAAATGAGGCCCGATTCCCCTGCACTGCGTGCAGAGCAATTCCGTGTTGCACATCACACATGTAAGGAGCCTTGATTTCCTTGATGGCACTACAGAGAAACCCAAAGAACACTGTTTCAAGGCTAGAGGGATCCTGAGGTCACTGTAGCAACACGAAAGAGCTCCGTGGACCAAAAATCAACTCGAGATGAGAGGTTAGTCCCTGGCTTCGACTCCAGAGGAATACCACCTTACCACAAGCACCTCAAGAGGAGGTTTCTCTCAGCTCTAGGTATGTGAGAGGGACCCTGAGTTTGCGGCCTCAAGTGGAATGGACACCGCGATGCCCTGATTCGAAATAAGGCCGGATATCCCTGCAGTGACTTGAATGCAGGCTCGTCTTGCATCTCCCAAGACGAAAGGATGTCTGAATCCCCTGTGGAGACCACAGAGAAAGACCTAGTTCCCCACCTCATCGCGACCGGAGGCCTCACATCCTTTGAAAACTCCAGAGGTACGCGGAGATCAGTGCCTCCAAAGGGGTCGATGCCTGACTCCTCGTGAACCTTGATAGGAGTCCCAAGATTCCTGTGGCACATGGAAAGGGGCACTTGGTCTCCCGCCTCAGCTGGAGAGGCGTCCCAATTGCCCTGCCAAGCCTCGAGGAGAATCCCGAGTTGTCCCTCGCAACTAGGCAGGAGTCCTGACGTTGCTGAACAAACACGTGTGTGGAAGGGCCATCCCCGTCGTAACTCGAGAATACACCCCAGGTTCCCGCCGCAACTCGAGAGAAACCATGATACTTCCCCCTCGCCGCGAGATGAGGCGCAATTCCCCTGCACTGCGTGCAGAGCAATTCCGTGTTGCACATCACACATGAAAGGAGCCTTGATTTCCTTAACGGCACTCCAGAGAAACCCCAAGAACACTGTTTCAAGGCTAGAGGGATCCTGAGGTCACTGTAGCAACACGAAAGAGCTCCGTGGACCAAAAATCAACTCGAGATGAGAGGTTAGTCCCTGGCTTCGACTCCAGAGGAATACCACCTTACCACAAGCACCTCAAGAGGAGGCTTCTCGCAGCTCTAGGTATGTGAGAGGGAACCTGAGTTTGCGGCCTCAAGTGGAATGGACATTGCGATGCCCTGACTCGAAATAAGGCCGGATATCCCTGCAGTGACTTGAATGCAGGCTCCCCTTGCATATCCCAAGACGAAAGGATGTCTGAATCCCCTGTGGAGACCACAGAGAAAGACCTAGTTCCCCACCTCATCGCGACCGGAGGCCTCACATCCTTTGAAAACTCCAGAGGTACGCGGAGATCAGTGCCTCCAAAGGAGACGATGCCTGACTCCTCGTGAAACTTGATAGGAGTCCCAGGATTCCTGTGGCATTTGGAAAGGGACACTTGGTCTTCCGCCTCAGCTGGAGAGGCGTCCCAATTGCCCTGCCAAGCCTCGAGGAGAATCCCGAGTTATCCCTCGCAACTAGGCAGGAGTCCTGACGTTGCTGAACAAACACGTGTGTGGAAGGGCCATCCCCGTCGTAACTCGAGAATATACCCCAGGTTCCCGCCGCAACTCGAGAAAAACCATGAGACTTCCCCCTCGCCGCAAAATGAGGCCCGATTCCCCTGCACTGCGTGCAGAGCAATTCCGTGTTGCACATCACACATGAAAGGAGCCTTGATTTCCTTGATGGCACTACAGAGAAACCCCAAGAACACTGTTTCAAGGCTAGAGGGATCCTGAGGTCACTGTAGCCACACGAAAGAGCTCCGTGGACCACAAATCAACTCGAGATGAGAGGTTAGTCCCTGGCTTCGACTCCAGAGGAATACCACCTTACCACAAGCACCTCAAGAGGAGGCTTCTCTCAGCTCTAGGTATGTGAGAGGGACCCTGAGTTTGCGGCCTCAAGTGGAATGGACACCGCGATGCCCTGATTCGAAATAAGGCCGGATATCCCTGCAGTGACTTGAATGCAGGCTCGTCTTGCATCTCCCAAGACGAAAGGATGTCTGAATCCCCTGTGGAGACCACAGAGAAAGACCTAGTTTCCCACCTCATCGCGACCGGAGGCCTCACATCCTTTGAAAACTCCAGAGGTACGCGGAGATCAGTGCCTCCAAAGGGGTCGATGCCTGACTCCTCGTGAACCTTGATAGGAGTCCCAAGATTCCTGTGGCACATGGAAAGGGACACTTGGTCTCCCGCCTCAGCTGGAGAGGCGTCCCAATTGCCCTGCCAAGCCTCGAGGAGAATCCCGAGTTGTCCCTCGCAACTGGGCAGGAGTCCTGACGTCACTGAACAAACACGTGGCTGGAAGGGCCATCCCCGTCGTAACTCGAGAATATACCCCAGGTTCCCGCTGCAACTCGAGAAAAACCATGAGACTTCCCCCTCGCCGCGAGATGAGGCGCGATTCCCCTGCACTGCGTGCAGAGCAATTCCGTGTTGCACATCACACATGAAAGGAGCCTTGATTTCCTTGATGGCACTCCAGAGAAACCCCAAGAACACTGTTTCAAGGCTAGAGGGATCCTGACGTCACTGTAGCAACACGAAAGAGCTCCGTGGACCAAAAATCAACTCGAGATGAGAGCTTAGTGCCTGGCTTCGACTCCAGAGGAATACCACCTTACCACAAGCACCTCAAGAGGAAGCTTCTCTCAGCTCTAGGTATGTGAGAGGGACCCTGAGTTTGCAGCCTCAAGTGGAATAGACACTGCGATGCCCTGACGCGAAATAAGGCCGGATATCCCTGCAGTGACTTGAATGCAGGCTCGTCTTGCATCTCCCAAGACGAAAGGATGTCTGAATCCCCTGTGGAGACCACAGAGAAAGACCTAGTTCCCCAACTCATCGCGACCGGAGGCCTCACATCCTTTGAAAACTCCAGAGGTATGCAGAGATCAGTGCCTCCAAAGGAGACGATGCCTGACTCCTCGTGAAACTTGATAGGAGTCCCAGGATTCTTGTGGCACGTGGAAAGGGACCCTTGGTCTCCCGCCTCAGCTGGAGAGGCGTCCCAATTGCCCTGCCAAGCCTCGAGGAGAATCCTGAGTTGTCCCTCACAACTAGGCAGGCGTCCTGAAGTCGCTGAACAAAAACGTGGGTGGAAGGTCCATCCGCGTCGTAACTCGAGAATATACCCCAGGTTCCCGCCGTAACTCGAGAAAAACCATGAGACTTCCCCCTCGCCGCAAAATGAGGCGCGATTCCCCTGCACTGCGTGCAGAGCAATTCCGTGTTGCACATCACACATGAAAGGAGCCTTGATTTCCATGATGGCACTCCAGAGAAACCCCAAGAACACTGTTTCAAGGCTAGAGGGATCCTGACGTCACTGTAGCAACACGAAAGAGCTCCGTGGACCAAAAATCAACTCGAGATGAGAGGTTAGTCCCTGGCTTCGACTCCAGAGGAATACCACCTTACCACAAGCACCTCAAGAGGAGGCTTCTCTCAGCTCTAGGTATGTGAGAGGGACCCTGAGTTTGCGGCCTCAAGTGGAATGGACACCGCGATGCCCTGATTCGAAATAAGGCCGGATATCCCTGCAGTGACTTGAATGCAGGCTCGTCTTGCATCTCCCAAGACGAAAGGATGTCTGAATCCCCTGTGGAGACCACAGAGAAAGACCTAGTTCCCCACCTCATCGCGACCGGAGGCCTCACATCCTTTGAAAACTCCAGAGGTACGCGGAGATCAGTGCCTCCAAAGGGGTCGATGCCTGACTCCTCGTGAACCTTGATAGGAGTCCCAAGATTCCTGTGGCACATGGAAAGGGGCACTTGGTCTCCCGCCTCAGCTGGAGAGGCGTCCCAATTGCCCTGCCAAGCCTCGACGAGAATCCCGAGTTGTCCCTCGCAACTAGGCAGGAGTCCTGACGTTGCTGAACAAACACGTGTGTGGAAGGGCCATCCCCGTCGTAACTCGAGAATACACCCCAGGTTCCCGCCGCAACTCGAGAGAAACCATGATACTTCCCCCTCGCCGCGAGATGAGGCGCAATTCCCCTGCACTGCGTGCAGAGCAATTCCGTGTTGCACATCACACATGAAAGGAGCCTTGATTTCCTTAACGGCACTCCAGAGAAACCCCAAGAACACTGTTTCAAGGCTAGAGGGATCCTGAGGTCACTGTAGCAACACGAAAGAGCTCCGTGGCCCAAAAATCAACTCGAGATGAGAGGTTAGTCCCTGGCTTCGACTCCAGAGGAATACCACCTTACCACAAGCACCTCAAGAGGAGGCTTCTCGCAGCTCTAGGTATGTGAGAGGGAACCTGAGTTTGCGGCCTCAAGTGGAATGGACATTGCGATGCCCTGACTCGAAATAAGGCCGGATATCCCTGCAGTGACTTGTATGCAGGCTCCCCTTGCATATCCCAAGACGAAAGGATGTCTGAATCCCCTGTGGAGACCACAGAGAAAGACCTAGTTCCCCACCTCATCGCGACCGGAGGCCTCACATCCTTTGAAAACTCCAGAGGTACGCGGAAATCAGTGCCTCCAAAGGAGACGATGCCTGACTCCTCGTGAAACTTGATAGGAGTCCCAGGATTCCTGTGGCATTTGGAAAGGGACACTTGGTCTTCCGCCTCAGCTGGAGAGGCGTCCCAATTGCCCTGCCAAGCCTCGAGGAGAATCCCGAGTTATCCCTCGCAACTAGGCAGGAGTCCTGACGTTGCTGAACAAACACGTGTGTGGAAGGGCCATCCCCGTCGTAACTCGAGAATATACCCCAGGTTCCCGCCGCAACTCGAGAAAAACCATGAGACTTCCCCCTCGCCGCAAAATGAGGCCCGATTCCCCTGCACTGCGTGCAGAGCAATTCCGTGTTGCACATCACACATGAAAGGAGCCTTGATTTCCTTGATGGCACTACAGAGAAACCCCAAGAACACTGTTTCAAGGCTAGAGGGATCCTGAGGTCACTGTAGCCACACGAAAGAGCTCCGTGGACCACAAATCAACTCGAGATGAGAGGTTAGTCCCTGGCTTCGACTCCAGAGGAATACCACCTTACCACAAGCACCTCAAGAGGAGGCTTCTCTCAGCTCTAGGTATGTGAGAGGGACCCTGAGTTTGCGGCCTCAAGTGGAATGGACACCGCGATGCCCTGATTCGAAATAAGGCCGGATATCCCTGCAGTGACTTGAATGCAGGCTCGTCTTGCATCTCCCAAAACGAAAGGATGTCTGAATCCCCTGTGGAGACCACAGAGAAAGACCTAGTTCCCCACCTCATCGCGACCGGAGGCCTCACATCCTTTGAAAACTCCAGAGGTACGCGGAGATCAGTGCCTCCAAAGGGGTCGATGCCTGACTCCTCGTGAAACTTGATAGGAGTCCCAAGATTCCTGTGGCACATGGAAAGGGACACTTGGTCTACCGCCTCAGCTGGAGAGGCGTCCCAATTGCCCTGCCAAGCCTCGAGGAGAATCCCGAGTTGTCCCTCGCAACTGGGCAGGAGTCCTGACGTCACTGAACAAACACGTGGCTGGAAGGGCCATCCCCGTCGTAACTCTAGAATATACCCCAGGTTCCCGCTGCAACTCGAGAAAAACCATGAGACTTCCCCCTCGCCGCGAGATGAGGCGCGATTCCCCTGCACTGCGTGCAGAGCAATTCCGTGTTGCACATCACACATGAAAGGAGCCTTGATTTCCTTGATGGCACTCCAGAGAAACCCCAAGAACACTGTTTCAAGGCTAGAGGGATCCTGACGTCACTGTAGCAACACGAAAGAGCTCCGTGGACCAAAAATCAACTCGAGATGAGAGCTTAGTGCCTGGCTTCGACTCCAGAGGAATACCACCTTACCACAAGCACCTCAAGAGGAAGCTTCTCTCAGCTCTAGGTATGTGAGAGGGACCCTGATTTTGCAGCCTCAAGTGGAATAGACACTGCGATGCCCTGACGCGAAATAAGGCCGGATATCCCTGCAGTGACTTGAATGCAGGCTCGTCTTGCATCTCCCAAGACGAAAGGATGTCTGAATCCCCTGTGGAGACCACAGAGAAAGACCTAGTTCCCCAACTCATCGCGACCGGAGGCCTCACATCCTTTGAAAACTCCAGAGGTATGCAGAGATCAGTGCCTCCAAAGGAGACGATGCCTGACTCCTCGTGAAACTTGATAGGAGTCCCAGGATTCTTGTGGCACGTGGAAAGGGACCCTTGGTCTCCCGCCTCAGCTGGAGAGGCGTCCCAATTGCCCTGCCAAGCCTCGAGGAGAATCCTGAGTTGTCCCTCACAACTAGGCAGGCGTCCTGAAGTCGCTGAACAAAAACGTGGGTGGAAGGTCCATCCGCGTCGTAACTCGAGAATATACCCCAGGTTCCCGCCGTAACTCGAGAAAAACCATGAGACTTCCCCCTCGCCGCAAAATGAGGCGCGATTCCCCTGCACTGCGTGCAGAGTAATTCCGTGTTGCACATCACACATGAAAGAAGCCTTGATTTCCATGATGGCACTCCAGAGAAACCCCAAGAACACTGTTTCAAGGCTAGAGGGATCCTGACGTCACTGTAGCAACACGAAAGAGCTCCGTGGACCAAAAATCAACTCGAGATGAGAGGTTAGTCCCTGGCTTCGACTCCAGAGGAATACAACCTTACCACAAGCACCTCAAGAGGAAGCTTCTCTCAGCTCTAGGTATGTGAGAGGGACCCTGATTTTGCAGCCTCAAGTGGAATGGACACCGCGATGCCCTGACTCGAAATAAGGCCGGATATCCCTGCAGTGACTTGAATGCAGGCTCGTCTTGCATCTCCCAAGACGAAAGGATGTCTGAATCCCCTGTGGAGACCACAGAGAAAGACCTAGTTCCCCACCTCATCGCGACCGGAGGCCTCACATCCTTTGAAAACTCCAGAGGTACGCGGAGATCAGTGCCTCCAAAGGGGTCGATGCCTGACTCCTCGTGAACCTTGATAGGAGTCCCAAGATTCCTGTGGCACATGGAAAGGGACACTTGGTCTCCCGCCTCAGCTGGAGAGGCGTCCCAATTGCCCTGCCAAGCCTCGAGGAGAATCCCGAGTTGTCCCTCGCAACTAGGCAGGAGTCCTGACGTTGCTGAACAAACACGTGTGTGGAAGGGCCATCCCCGTCGTAACTCGAGAATACACCCCAGGTTCCCGCCGCAACTCGAGAGAAACCATGATACTTCCCCCTCGCCGCGAGATGAGGCGCAATTCCCCTGCACTGCGTGCAGAGCAATTCCGTGTTGCACATCACACATGAAAGGAGCCTTGATTTCCTTAACGGCACTCCAGAGAAATCCCAAGAACACTGTTTCAAGGCTAGAGGGATCCTGAGGTCACTGTAGCAACACGAAAGAGCTCCGTGGACCAAAAATCAACTCGAGATGAGAGGTTAGTCCCTGGCTTCGACTCCAGAGGAATACAACCTTACCACAAGCACCTCAAGAGGAAGCTTCTCTCAGCTCTAGGTATGTGAGAGGGACCCTGATTTTGCAGCCTCAAGTGGAATGGACACCGCGATGCCCTGACTCGAAATAAGGCCGGATATCCCTGCAGTGACTTGAATGCAGGCTCGTCTTGCATCTCCCAAGACGAAAGGATGTCTGAATCCCCTGTGGAGACCACAGAGAAAGACCTAGTTCCCCACCTCATCGCGACCGGAGGCCTCACATCCTTTGAAAACTCCAGAGGTACGCGGAGATCAGTGCCTCCAAAGGGGTCGATGCCTGACTCCTCGTGAACCTTGATAGGAGTCCCAAGATTCCTGTGGCACATGGAAAGGGACACTTGGTCTCCCGCCTCAGCTGGAGAGGCGTCCCAATTGCCCTGCCAAGCCTCGAGGAGAATCCCGAGTTGTCCCTCGCATCTAGGCAGGAGTCCTGACGTTGCTGAACAAACACGTGTGTGGAAGGGCCATCCCCGTCGTAACTCGAGAATACACCCCAGGTTCCCGCCGCAACTCGAGAGAAACCATGATACTTCCCCCTCGCCGCGAGATGAGGCGCAATTCCCCTGCACTGCGTGCAGAGCAATTCCGTGTTGCACATCACACATGAAAGGAGCCTTGATTTCCTTAACGGCACTCCAGAGAAATCCCAAGAACACTGTTTCAAGGCTAGAGGGATCCTGAGGTCACTGTAGCAACACGAAAGAGCTCCGTGGACCAAAAATCAACTCGAGATGAGAGGTTAGTCCCTGGCTTCGACTCCAGAGGAATACCACCTTACCACAAGGACCTCAAGAGGAGGCTTCTCGCAGCTCTAGGTATGTGAGAGGGAACCTGAGTTTGCGGCCTCAAGTGGAATGGACATTGCGATGCCCTGACTCGAAATAAGGCCGGATATCCCTGCAGTGACTTGAATGCAGGCTCCCCTTGCATATCCCAAGACGAAAGGATGTCTGAATCCCCTGTGGAGACCACAGAGAAAGACCTAGTTCCCCACCTCATCGCGACCGGAGGCCTCACATCCTTTGAAAACTCCAGAGGTACGCGGAGATCAGTGCCTCCAAAGGAGACGATGCCTGACTTCTCGTGAAACTTGATAGGAGTCCCAGGATTCCTGTGGCATTTGGAAAGGGACACTTGGTCTCCCGCTTCAGCTGGAGAGGCGTCCCAATTGCCCTGCCAAGCCTCGAGGAGAATCCCGAGTTATCCCTCGCAACTAGGCAGGAGTCCTGACGTTGCTGAACAAACACGTGTGTGGAAGGGCCATCCCCGTCGTAACTCGAGAATATACCCCAGGTTCCCGCCGCAACTCGAGAAAAACCATGAGACTTCCCCCTCGCCGCAAAATGAGGCCCGATTCCCCTGCACTGCGTGCAGAGCAATTCCGTGTTGCACATCACACATGAAAGGAGCCTTGATTTCCTTGATGGCACTACAGAGAAACCCCAAGAACACTGTTTCAAGGCTAGAGGGATCCTGAGGTCACTGTAGCAACACGAAAGAGCTCCGTGGACCACAAATCAACTCGAGATGAGAGGTTAGTCCCTGGCTTCGACTTCAGAGGAATACCACCTTACCACAAGCACCTCAAGAGGAGGCTTCTCTCAGCTCTAGGTATGTGAGAGGGACCCTGAGTTTGCGGCCTCAAGTGGAATGGACACCGCGATGCCCTGATTCGAAATAAGGCCGGATATCCCTGCAGTGACTTGAATGCAGGCTCGTCTTGCATCTCCCAAGACGAAAGGATGTCTGAATCCCCTGTGGAGACCACAGAGAAAGACCTAGTTCCCCACCTCATCGCGACCGGAGGCCTCACATCCTTTGAAAACTCCAGAGGTACGCGGAGATCAGTGCCTCCAAAGGGGTCGATGCCTGACTCCTCGTGAAACTTGATAGGAGTCCCAAGATTCCTGTGGCACATGGAAAGGGACACTTGGTCTCCCGCCTCACCTGGAGAGGCGTCCCAATTGCCCTGCCAAGCCTCGAGGAGAATCCCGAGTTGTCCCTCGCAACTAGGCAGGAGTCCTGACGTTGCTGAACAAACACGTGGGTGGAAGAGCCATCCCCGTCGTAACTCGAAAATATACCCCAGGTTCCCGCTGCAACTCGAGAGAAACCATGATACTTCCCCCTCGCCACGAGATGAGGCGCGATTCCCCTGCACTGCGTGCAGAGCAATTCCGTGTTGCACATCACACATGAAAGGAGCCTTGATTTCCTTAATGGCACTCCAGAGAAACCCCAAGAACACTGTTTCAATGCTAGAGGGATACTGAGGTCACTGTAGTAACACGAAAGAGCTCCGTGGCCCAAAAATCAACTCGAGATGAGAGGTTAGTCCCTGGCTTCGACTCCAGAGGAATACCACCTTACCACAAGGACCTCAAGAGGAGGCTTCTCGCAGCTCTAGGTATGTGAGAGGGACCCTGAGTTTGCGGCCTCAAGTGGAATGGACATTGCGATGCCCTGACTCGAAATAAGGCCGGATATCCCTGCAGTGACTTGAATGCAGGCTCCCCTTGCATATCCCAAGACGAAAGGATGTCTGAATCCCCTGTGGAGACCACAGAGAAAGACCTAGTTCCCCACCTCATCGCGACCGGAGGCCTCACATCCTTTGAAAACTCCAGAGATACGCGGAGATCAGTGCCTCCAAAGGAGACGATGCCTGACTCCTCGTGAAACTTGATAGGAGTCCCAGGATTCCTGTGGCATTTGGAAAGGGAGCCTTGGTCTCCCGCCTCAGCTGGAGAGGCGTCCCAATTGCCCTGCCAAGCCTCGAGGAGAATCCCGAGTTGTCCCTCGCAACTGGGCAGGAGTCCTGACGTCATTGAACAAACACGTGGCTGGAAGGGCCATCCCCGTCGTAACTCTAGAATATACCCCAGGTTCCCGCTGCAACTCGAGAAAAACCATGAGACTTCCCCCTCGCCGCGAGATGAGGCGCGATTCCCCTGCACTGCGTGCAGAGCAATTCCGTGTTGCACATCACACATGAAAGGAGCCTTGATTTCCTTGAGGGCACTCCAGAGAAACCCCAAGAACACTGTTTCAAGGCTAGAGGGATCCTGACGTCACTGTAGCGACAAGAAAGAGCTCCGTGGACCAAAAATCAACTCGAGATGAGAGCTTAGTCCCTGGCTTCGACTCCAGAGGAATACCACCTTACCACAAGCACCTCAAGAGGAAGCTTCTCTCAGCTCTAGGTATGTGAGAGGGACCCTGATTTTGCAGCCTCAAGTGGAATAGACACTGCGATGCCCTGACGCGAAATAAGGCCGGATATCCCTGCAGTGACTTGAATGCAGGCTCGTCTTGCATCTCCCAAGACGAAAGGATGTCTGAATCCCCTGTGGAGACCACAGAGAAAGACCTAGTTCCCCAACTCATCGCGACCGGAGGCCTCACATCCTTTGAAAACTCCAGAGGTATGCAGAGATCAGTGCCTCCAAAGGAGACGATGCCTGACTCCTCGTGAAACTTGATAGGAGTCCCAGGATTCTTGTGGCACTTGGAAAGGGACCCTTGGTCTCCCGCCTCAGCTGGAGAGGCGTCCCAATTGCCCTGCCAAGCCTCGAGGAGAATCCTGAGTTGTCCCTCACAACTAGGCAGGCGTCCTGAAGTCGCTGAACAAAAACGTGGGTGGAAGGTCCATCCGCGTCGTAACTCGAGAATATACCCCAGGTTCCCGCCGCAACTCGAGAAAAACCATGAGACTTCCCCCTCGCCGCAAAATGAGGCCCGATTCCCCTGCACTGCGTGCAGAGCAATTCCGTGTTGCACATCACACATGAAAGGAGCCTTGATTTCCTTGATGGCACTCCAGAGAAACCCCAAGAACACTGTTTCAAGGCTAGAGGGATCCTGAGGTCACTGTAGCAACACGAAAGAGCTCCGTGGACCAAAAATCAACTCGAGATGAGAGGTTAGTCCCTGGCTTCGACTCCAGAGGAATACCACCTTACCACAAGCACCTCAAGAGGAGGCTTCTCTCAGCTCTAGGTATGTGAGAGGGACCCTGAGTTTGCGGCCTCAAGTGGAATGGACACCGCGATGCCCTGATTTGAAATAAGGCCGGATATCCATGCAGTGACTTGAATGCAGGCTCGTCTTGCATCTCCCAAGACGAAAGGATGTCTGAATCCCCTGTGGAGACCACAGAGAAAGACCTAGTTCCCCACATCATCGCGACCGGAGGCCTCACATCCTTTGAAAACTCCAGAGGTACGCGGAGATCAGTGCCTCCAAAGGAGACGATGCCTGACTCCTCGTGAAACTTGATAGGAGTCCCAAGATTCCTGTGGCACGTGGAAAGGGACCCTTGGTCTCCCGGCTCAGCTGGAGAGGCGTCCCAATTGCCCTGCCAAGCCTCGAGGAGAATCCCGAGTTGTCCCTCGCAACTAGGCAGGAGTCCTGACGTTGCTGAACAAACACGTGGGTGGAAGGGCCATCCCCGTCGTAACTCGAGAATATACCCCAGGTTCCCGCCGCAACTCGAGAGAAACCATGATACTTCCCCCTCGCCGCGAGATGAGGCGCGATTCCCCTGCACTGCGTGCAGAGCAATTCCGTGTTGCACATCACACATGAAAGGAGCCTTGATTTCCTTGATGGCACTCCAGAGAAACCCCAAGAACACTGTTTCAAGGCTAGAGGAATCCTGAGGTCACTGTAGCAACACAAAAGAGCTCCGTGGACCAAAAATCAACTCGAGATGAGAGGTTAGTCCCTGGCTTCAACTCCAGAGGAATACCACCTTACCACAAGCACCTCAAGAGGAGGCTTCTCTCAGCTCTAGGTATGTGAGAGGGACCCTGAGTTTGCGGCCTCAAGTGGAATGGACACCGCGATGCCCTGACTCGAAATAAGGCCGGATATCCCTGCAGTGACTTGAATGCAGGCTCGTCTTGCATCTCCCAAGACGAAAGGATGTCTGCATCCCCTGTGGAGACCATAGAGAAAGACCTAGTTCCCCACCTCATCGCGACCGGAGGCCTCACATCCTTTGAAAACTCCAGAGGTACGCGGAGATCAGTGCCTCCAAAGGGGTCGATGCCTGACTCCTCGTGAACCTTGATAGGAGTCCCAAGATTCCTGTGGCACATGGAAAGGGACACTTGGTCTCCCGCCTCAGCTGGAGAGGCGTCCCAATATCCCTGCCAAGCCTCGAGGAGAATCCCGAGTTGTCCCTCGCAACTAGGCAGGAGTCCTGACGTTGCTGAACAAACACGTGTGTGGTAGGGCCATCCCCGTCGTAACTCGAGAATACACCCCAGGTTCCCGCCGCAACTCGAGAGAAACCATGATACTTCCCCCTCGCCGCGAGATGAGGCGCAATTCCCCTGCACTGCGTGCAGAGCAATTCCGTGTTGCACATCACACATGAAAGGAGCCTTGATTTCCTTAACGGCACTCCAGAGAAACCCCAAGAACACTGTTTCAAGGCTAGAGGTATCCTGAGGTCACTGTAGCAACACGAAAGAGCTCCGTGGACCACAAATCAACTCGAGATGAGAGGTTAGTCCCTGGCTTCGACTCCAGAGGAATACCACCTTACCACAAGGACCTCAAGAGGAGGCTTCTCGCAGCTCTAGGTATGTGAGAGGGAACCTGAGTTTGGGGCCTCAAGTGGAATGGACATTGCGATGCCCTGACTCGAAATAAGGCCGGATATCCCTGCAGTGACTTGAATGCAGGCTCCCCTTGCATATCCCAAGACGAAAGGATGTCTGAATCCCCTGTGGAGACCACAGAGAAAGACCTAGTTCCCCACCTCATCGCGACCGGAGGCCTCACATCCTTTGAAAACTCCAGAGGTACGCGGAGATCAGTGCCTCCAAAGGAGACGATGCCTGACTCCTCGTGAAACTTGATAGGAGTCCCAGGATTCCTGTGGCATTTGGAAAGGGACACTTGGTCTCCCGCTTCACCTGGAGAGGCGTCCCAATTGCCCTGCCAAGCCTCGAGGAGAATCCCGAGTTATCCCTCGCAACTAGGCAGGAGTCCTGACGTTGCTGAACAAACACGTGTGTGGAAGGGCCATCCCCGTCGTAACTCGAGAATATACCCCAGGTTCCCGCCGCAACTCGAGAAAAACTATGAGACTTCCCCCTCGCCGCAAAATGAGGCCCGATTCCCCTGCACTGCGTGCAGAGCAATTCCGTGTTGCACATCACACATGAAAGGAGCCTTGATTTCCTTGATGGCACTACAGAGAAACCCCAAGAACACTGTTTCAAGGCTAGAGGGATCCTGAGGTCACTGTAGCAACACGAAAGAGCTCCGTGGACCACAAATCAACTCGAGATGAGAGGTTAGTCCCTGGCTTCGACTCCAGAGGAATACCACCTTACCACAAGCACCTCAAGAGGAGGCTTCTCTCAGCTCTAGGTATGTGAGAGGGACCCTGAGTTTGCGGCCTCAAGTGGAATGGACACCGCGATGCCCTGATTCGAAATAAGGCCGGATATCCCTGCAGTGACTTGAATGCAGGCTAGTCTTGCATCTCCCAAGACGAAAGGATGTCTGAATCCCCTGTGGAGACCACAGAGAAAGACCTAGTTCCCCACCTCATCGCGACCGGAGGCCTCACATCCTTTGAAAACTCCAGAGGTACGCGGAGATCAGTGCCTCCAAAGGGGTCGATGCCTGACTCCTCGTGAAACTTGATAGGAGTCCCAAGATTCCTGTGGCACATGGAAAGGGACACTTGGTCTCCCGCCTCAGCTGGAGAGGCGTCCCAATTGCCCTGCCAAGCCTCGAGGAGAATCCCGAGTTGTCCCTCGCAACTAGGCAGGAGTCCTGGCGTTGCTGAACAAACACGTGGGTGGAAGGGCCATCCCCGTCGTAACTCGAGAATATACCCCAGGTTCCCGCAGCAACTCGAGAGAAACCATGATACTTCCCCCTCGCCACGAGATGAGGCGCGATTCCCCTGCACTGCGTGCAGAGCAATTCCGTGTTGCACATCACACATGAAAGGAGCCTTGATTTCCTTAACGGCACTCCAGAGAAACCCCAAGAACACTGTTTCAAGGCTAGAGGGATCCTGAGGTCACTGTAGCAACACGAAAGAGCTCCGTGGACCAAAAATCAACTCGAGATGAGAGGTTAGTCCCTGGCTTCGACTCCAGAGGAATACCACCTTACCACAAGGACCTCAAGAGGAGGCTTCTCGCAGCTCTAGGTATGTGAGAGGGACCCTGAGTTTGCGGCCTCAAGTGGAATGGACATTGCGATGCCCTGACTCGAAATAAGGCCCGATATCCCTGCAGTGACTTGAATGCAGGCTCCCCTTGCATATCCCAAGACGAAAGGTTGTCTGAATCCCCTGTGGAGACCACAGAGAAAGACCTAGTTCCCCACCTCATCGCGACCGGAGGCCTCACATCCTTTGAAAACTCCAGAGGTACGCGGAGATCAGTGCCTCCAAAGGAGACGATGCCTGACTCCTCGTGAAACTTGATAGGAGTCCCAGGATTCCTGTGGCATTTGGAAAGGGAGCCTTGGTCTCCCGCCTCAGCTGGAGAGGCGTCCCAATTGCCCTGCCAAGCCTCGAGGAGAATCCCGAGTTGTCCCTCGCAACTGGGCAGGAGTCCTGACGTCACTGAACAAACACGTGGCTGGAAGGGCCATCCCCGTCGTAACTCTAGAATATACCCCAGGTTCCCGCTGCAACTCGAGAAAAACCATGAGACTTCCCCCTCGCCGCAAAATGAGGCCCGATTCCCCTGCACTGCGTGCAGAGCAATTCCGTGTTGCACATCACACATGAAAGGAGCCTTGATTTCCTTGATGGCACTCCAGAGAAACCCCAAGAACACTGTTTCAAGGCTAGAGGGATCCTGAGGTCACTGTAGCAACACGAAAGAGCTCCGTGGACCAAAAATCAACTCGAGATGAGAGGTTAGTCCCTGGCTTCGACTCCAGAGGAATACCACCTTACCACAAGCACCTCAAGAGGAGGCTTCTCTCAGCTCTAGGTATGTGAGAGGGACCCTGAGTTTGCGGCCTCAAGTGGAATGGACACCGCGATGCCCTGATTTGAAATAAGGCCGGATATCCATGCAGTGACTTGAATGCAGGCTCGTCTTGCATCTCCCAAGACGAAAGGATGTCTGAATCCCCTGTGGAGACCACAGAGAAAGACCTAGTTCCCCACATCATCGCGACCGGAGGCCTCACATCCTTTGAAAACTCCAGAGGTACGCGGAGATCAGTGCCTCCAAAGGAGACGATGCCTGACTCCTCGTGAAACTTGATAGGAGTCCCAAGATTCCTGTGGCACAAGGAAAGGGACCCTTGGTCTCCCGGCTCAGCTGGAGAGGCGTCCCAATTGCCCTGCCAAGCCTCGAGGAGAATCCCGAGTTGTCCCTCGCAACTAGGCAGGAGTCCTGACGTTGCTGAACAAACACGTGGGTGGAAGGGCCATCCCCGTCGTAACTCGAGAATATACCCCAGGTTCCCGCCGCAACTCGAGAGAAACCATGATACTTCCCCCTCGCCGCGAGATGAGGCGCGATTCCCCTGCACTGCGTGCAGAGCAATTCCGTGTTGCACATCACACATGAAAGGAGCCTTGATTTCCTTGATGGCACTCCAGAGAAACCCCAAGAACACTGTTTCAAGGCTAGAGGAATCCTGAGGTCACTGTAGCAACACAAAAGAGCTCCGTGGACCAAAAATCAACTCGAGATGAGAGGTTAGTCCCTGGCTTCAACTCCAGAGGAATACCACCTTACCACAAGCACCTCAAGAGGAGGCTTCTCTCAGCTCTAGGTATGTGAGAGGGACCCTGAGTTTGCGGCCTCAAGTGGAATGGACACCGCGATGCCCTGACTCGAAATAAGGCCGGATATCCCTGCAGTGACTTGAATGCAGGCTCGTCTTGCATCTCCCAAGACGAAAGAATGTCTGCATCCCCTGTGGAGACCATAGAGAAAGACCTAGTTCCCCACCTCATCGCGACCGGAGGCCTCACATCCTTTGAAAACTCCAGAGGTACGCGGAGATCAGTGCCTCCAACAGAGACGATGCCTGACTCCTTGTGAAACTTGATAGGAGTCTCAGGATTCCTGTGGCACGTGGAAAGGGACCCTTGGTCTCCCGCCTCAGCTGGAGAGGCCTCCCAATTGCCCTGCCAAGCCTCGAGGAGAATCCCGAGTTCTCCCTCACAACTAGGCAGGCGTCCTGACGTCGCTGAACAAAAACGTGGGTGGAAGGGCCATCCCCGTCGTAACTCGAGAATATACCCCAGGTTCCCGCCGCAACTCGAGAAAAACCATGAGACTTCCCCCTCGCTGCAAAATGAGGCCCGATTCCCCTGCACTGCGTGCAGAGCAATTCCGTGTTGCACATCACACATGAAAGGAGCCTTGATTTCCTTGATGGCACTCCAGAGAAACCCCAAGAACACCGTTTCAAGGCTAGAGGGATCCTGAGGTCACTGTAGCCACACGAAAGAGCTCCGTGGACCAAAAATCAACTCGAGATGAGAGGTTAGTCCCTGGCTTCGACTCCAGAGGAATACCACCTTACCACAAGGACCTCAAGAGGAGGCTTCTCGCAGCTCTAGGTATGTGAGAGGGACCCTGAGTTTGCGGCCTCAAGTGGAATGGACATTGCGATGCCCTGACTCGAAATAAGGCCGGATATCCCTGCAGTGACTTGAATGCAGGCTCCCCTTGCATATCCCAAGACGAAAGGATGTCTGAATCCCCTGTGGAGACCACAGAGAAAGACCTAGTTCCCCACCTCATCGCGACCGGAGGCCTCACATCCTTTGAAAACTCCAGAGGTACGCGGAGATCAGTGCCTCCAAAGGAGACGATGCCTGACTCCTCGTGAAACTTGATAGGAGTCCCAGGATTCCTGTGGCATTTGGAAAGGGACACTTGTTCTCCCGCTTCAGCTGGAGAGGCGTCCCAATTGCCCTGCCAAGCCTCGAGGAGAATCCCGAGTTATCCCTCGCAACTAGGCAGGAGTCCTGACGTTGCTGAACAAACACGTGTGTTGAAGGGCCATCCCCGTCGTAACTCGAGAATATATCCCAGGTTCCCGCCGCAACTCGAGAAAAACCATGAGACTTCCCCCTCGCCGCGAGATGAGGCCCGATTCCCCTGCACTGCGTGCAGAGCAATTCCGTGTTGCACATCACACATGAAAGGAGCCTTGATTTCCTTGATGGCACTCCAGAGAAACCCCAAGAACACTGTTTCAAGGCTAAAGGGATCCTGAGGTCACTGTAGCCACACGTAAGAGCTCCGTGGACCAAAAATCAACTCGAGATGAGAGGTTAGTCCCTGGCTTCGACTCCAGAGGAATACCACCTTACTACAAGCACCTCAAGAGGAAGCTTCTCTCAGCTCTAGGTATGTGAGAGGGACCCTGAGTTTGCGGCCTTAAGTGGAATGGACACCGCGATGCCCTGACTCGAAATAAGGCCGGATATCCCTGCAGTGACTTGAATGCAGGCTCGTCTTGCATCTCCCAAGACGAAAGGATGTCTGAATCCCCTGTGGAGACCACAGAGAAAGACTTAGTTCCCCACCTCATCGCGACAGGGGGCCTCACATCCTTTGAAAACTCCAGAGGTATGCAGAGATCAGTGCCTCCAAAGGAGACGATGCCTGACTCCTCGTGAAACTTGATAGGAGTCCCAGGATTCCTGTGGCACGTGGAAAGGGACCCTTGGTCTCCCGCCTCAGCTGGAGAGGCGTCCCAATTGCCCTGCCAAGCCTCGAGGAGAATCCCGAGTTGTCCCTCACAACTAGGCAGGCGTCCTGATGTCGCTGAAAAAAAACGTGGGTGGAAGGGCCATCCCCGTCGTAACTCGAGAATATACCCCAGGTTCCCGCCGCAACTCGAGAAAAACCATGAGACT
This sequence comes from Cervus elaphus, assembly GCF_910594005.1. Lineage (NCBI taxonomy): Eukaryota > Metazoa > Chordata > Mammalia > Artiodactyla > Cervidae > Cervus > Cervus elaphus. The sequence continues at coordinate 2,612,381 of NC_057838.1, forward strand.
TCCCCCTCGCCGCAAAATGAGGCCCGATTCCCCTGCACTGCGTGCAGAGCAATTCCGTGTTGCACATCACACATGAAAGGAGCCTTGATTTCCTTGATGGCACTACAGAGAAACCCCAAGAACACTGTTTCAAGGCTAGAGGGATCCTGAGGTCACTGTAGCAACACGAAAGAGCTCCGTGGACCACAAATCAACTCGAGATGAGAGGTTAGTCCCTGGCTTCGACTCCAGAGGAATACCACCTTACCACAAGCACCTCAAGAGGAGGCTTCTCTCAGCTCTAGGTATGTGAGAGGGACCCTGAGTTTGCGGCCTCAAGTGGAATGGACACCGCGATGCCCTGATTCGAAATAAGGCCGGATATCCCTGCAGTGACTTGAATGCAGGCTCGTCTTGCATCTCCCAAGACGAAAGGATGTCTGAATCCCCTGTGGAGACCACAGAGAAAGACCTAGTTCCCCACCTCATCGCGACCGGAGGCCTCACATCCTTTGAAAACTCCAGAGGTACGCGGAGATCAGTGCCTCCAAAGGAGACGATGCCTGACTCCTCGTGAAACTTGATAGGAGTCCCAAGATTCCTGTGGCACAAGGAAAGGGACCCTTGGTCTCCCGGCTCAGCTGGAGAGGCGTCCCAATTGCCCTGCCAAGCCTCGAGGAGAATCCCGAGTTGTCCCTCGCAACTAGGCAGGAGTCCTGACGTTGCTGAACAAACACGTGGGTGGAAGGGCCATCCCCGTCGTAACTCGAGAATATACCCCAGGTTCCCGCCGCAACTCGAGAGAAACCATGAGACTTCCCCCTCGCCACGAGATGAGGCGCGATTCCCCTGCACTGCGTGCAGAGCAATTCCGTGTTGCACATCACACATGAAAGGAGCCTTGATTTCCTTGATGGCACTCCAGAGAAACCCCAAGAACACTGTTTCAAGGCTAGAGGAATCCTGAGGTCACTGTAGCAACACGAAAGAGCTCCGTGGACCAAAAATCAACTCGAGATGAGAGGTTAGTCCCTGGCTTCAACTCCAGAGGAATACCACCTTACCACAAGCACCTCAAGAGGAGGCTTCTCTCAGCTCTAGGTATGTGAGAGGGACCCTGAGTTTGCGGCCTCAAGTGGAATGGACACCGCGATGCCCTGACTCGAAATAAGGCCGGATATCCCTGCAGTGACTTGAATGCAGGCTCGTCTTGCATCTCCCAAGACGAAAGGATGTCTGCATCCCCTGTGGAGACCACAGAGAAAGACCTAGTTCCCCACCTCATCGCGACCGGAGGCCTCACATCCTTTGAAAACTCCAGAGGTACGCGGAGATCAGTGCCTCCAACAGAGACGATGCCTGACTCCTTGTGAAACTTGATAGGAGTCCCAGGATTCCTGTGGCACGTGGAAAGGGACCCTTGGTCTCCCGCCTCAGCTGGAGAGGCGTCCCAATTGCCCTGCCAAGCCTCGAGCAGAATCCCGAGTTGTCCCTCGCAACTGGGCAGGAGTCCTGACGTCACTGAACAAACACGTGGCTGGAAGGGCCATCCCCGTCGTAACTCGAGAATATACCCCAGGTTCCCGCCGCAACTCGAGAGAAACCATGAGACTTCCCCCTCGTCGCGAGATGAGGCGCGATTCCCCTGCACTGCGTGCAGAGCAATTCCGTGTTGCACATCACACATGAAAGGAGCCTTGATTTCCTTGATGGCACTCCAGAGAAACCCCAAGAACACTGTTTCAAGGCTAGAGGGATCCTGACGTCACTGTAGCAACACGAAAGAGCTCCGTGGACCAAAAATCAACTCGAGATGAGAGGTTAGTCCCTGGCTTCGACTCCAGAGTAATACCACCTTACCACAAGCACCTCAAGAGGAAGCTTCTCTCAGCTCTAGGTATGTGAGAGGGACCCTGATTTTGCAGCCTCAAGTGGAATGGACACTGCGATGCTCTGACGCGAAATAAGGCCGGATATCCCTGCAGTGACTTGAATGCAGGCTCGTCTTGCATCTCCCAAGACGAAAGGATGTCTGAATCCCCTGTGGAGACCACAGAGAAAAGCCTAGTTCCCCACCTCATCGCGACCGGAGGCCTCACATCCTTTGAAAACTCCAGAGGTACGTGGAGATCAGTGCCTCCAAAGGAGACGATGTCTGACTCCTCGTGAAACTTGATAGGAGTCCCAGGATTCCTGTGGCACGTGGAAAGGTACCCTTGGTCTCCCGCCTAAGCTGGAGAGGCGTCCCAATTGCCATTCCAAGCCTCGAGGAGAATCCCGAGTTGTCCCTCGCAACTAGGCAGGAGTCCTGACGTCGCTGAACAAACACGAGGCTGGAAGGGCCATCCCCGTCGAAACTCGAGAATATACCCCAGGTTCCCGCCGCAACTCGAGAAAAACCATGAGACTTCCCCCTCGCCGCGAGATGAGGCCCGATTCCCCTGCACTGCGTGCAGAGCAATTCCGTGTTGCACATCACAAATGAAAGGAGCCTTGATTTCCTTGATGGCACTCCAGAGAAACCCCAAGAACACTGTTTCAAGGCTAGAGGAATCCTGAGGTCACTGTAGCAACACAAAAGAGCTCCGTGGACCAAAAATCAACTCGAGATGAGAGGTTAGTCCCTGGCTTCAACTCCAGAGGAATACCACCTTACCACAAGCACCTCAAGAGGAGGCTTCTCTCAGCTCTAGGTATGTGAGAGGGACCCTGAGTTTGCGGCCACAAGTGGAATGGACACCGCGATGCCCTGACTCGAAATAAGGCAGGAAATCCCTGCAGTTACTTGAATGCAGGCTCGTCTTGCATCTCCCAAGAAGAAAGGATGTCTGAATCCCCTGTGGAGACCACAGAGAAAGACCTAGTTCCCCACCTCATCGCGACCGGAGGCCTCACATCCTTTGAAAACTCCAGAGGTACGCGGAGATCAGTGCCTCCAACAGAGACGATGCCTGACTCCTTGTGAAACTTGATAGGAGTCCCAGGATTCCTGTGGCACGTGAAAAGGGACCCTTGGTCTACCGCCTCAGCTGGAGAGGCGTCCCAATTGCCCTGCCAAGCCTCGAGGAGAATCCCGAGTTGTCCCTCGCAACTGGGCAGGAGTCCTGACGTCACTGAACAAACACGTGGCTGGAAGGGCCATCCCCGTCGTAACTCGAGAATATACCCCAGGTTCCCGCCGCAACTCGAGAGAAACCATGATACTTCCCCCTCGCCGCGAGATGAGGCGCGATTCCGCTGCACTGCGTGCAGAGCAATTCCGTGTTGCACATCACACATGAAAGGAGCCTTGATTTCCTTGATGGCACTCCAGAGAAACCCCAAGAACACTGTTTCAAGGCTAGAGGGATCCTGACGTCACTGTAGCAACACGAAAGAGCTCCGTGGACCAAAAATCAACTCGAGATGAGAGCTTAGTGCCTGGCTTCGACTCCAGAGGAATACCACCTTACCACAAGCACCTCAAGAGGAAGCTTCTCTCAGCTCTAGGTATGTGAGAGGGACCCTGATTTTGCAGCCTCAAGTGGAATAGACACTGCGATGCCCTGACGCGAAATAAGGCCGGATATCCCTGCAGTGACTTGAATGCAGGCTCGTCTTGCATCTCCTAAGATGAAAGGATGTCTGAATCCCCTGTGGAGACCACAGAGAAAGACCTAGTTCCCCACCTCATCGCGACCGGAGGCCTCACATCCTTTGAAAACTCCAGAGGTACGCGGAGATCAGTGCCTCCAAAGGGGTCGATGCCTGACTCCTCGTGAACCTTGATAGGAGTCCCAAGATTCCTGTGGCACATGGAAAGGGACACTTGGTCTCCCGCCTCAGCTGGAGAGGCGTCCCAATTGCCCTGCCAAGCCTCGAGGAGAATCCCGAGTTGTCCCTCGCAACTAGGCAGGAGTCCTGACGTTGCTGAACAAACACGTGTGTGGAAGGGCCATCCCCGTCGTAACTCGAGAATACACCCCAGGTTCCCGCCGCAACTCGAGAGAAACCATGATACTTCCCCCTCGCCGCGAGATGAGGCGCAATTCCCCTGCACTGCGTGCAGAGCAATTCCGTGTTGCACATCACACATGAAAGGAGCCTTGATTTCCTTAACGGCACTCCAGAGAAACCCCAAGAACACTGTTTCAAGGCTAGAGGTATCCTGAGGTCACTGTAGCAACACGAAAGAGCTCCGTGGCCCAAAAATCAACTCGAGATGAGAGGTTAGTCCCTGGCTTCGACTCCAGAGGAATACCACCTTACCACAAGGACCTCAAGAGGAGGCTTCTCGCAGCTCTAGGTATGTGAGAGGGAACCTGAGTTTGCGGCCTCAAGTGGAATGGACATTGCGATGCCCTGACTCGAAATAAGGCCGGATATCCCTGCAGTGACTTGAATGCAGGCTCCCCTTGCATATCCCAAGACGAAAGGATGTCTGAATCCCCTGTGGAGACCACAGAGAAAGACCTAGTTCCCCACCTCATCGCGACCGGAGGCCTCACATCCTTTGAAAACTCCAGAGGTACGCGGAGATCAGTGCCTCCAAAGGAGACGATGCCTGACTCCTCGTGAAACTTGATAGGAGTCCCAGGATTCCTGTGGCATTTGGAAAGGGACACTTGGTCTCCCGCTTCAGCTGGAGAGGCCTCCCAATTGCCCCCCAAGCCTCGAGGAGAATCCCGAGTTATCCCTCGCAACTAGGCAGGAGTCCTGACGTTGCTGAACAAACACGTGTGTGGAAGGGCCATCCCCGTCGTAACTCGAGAATATACCCCAGGTTCCCGCCGCAACTCGAGAAAAACCATGAGACTTCCCCCTCGCCGCAAAATGAGGCGCGATTCCCCTGCACTGCGTGCAGAGCAATTCCGTGTTGCACATCACACATGAAAGGAGCCTTGATTTCCTTGATGGCACTACAGAGAAACCCCAAGAACACTGTTTCAAGGCTAGAGGGATCCTGAGGTCACTGTAGCAACACGAAAGAGCTCCGTGGACCACAAATCAACTCGAGATGAGAGGTTAGTCCCTGGCTTCGACTCCAGAGGAATACCACCTTACCACAAGCACCTCAAGAGGAGGCTTCTCTCAGCTCTAGGTATGTGAGAGGGACCCTGAGTTTGCGGCCTCAAGTGGAATGGACACCGCGATGCCCTGATTCGAAATAAGGCCGGATATCCCTGCAGTGACTTGAATGCAGGCTCGTCTTGCATCTCCCAAGACGAAAGGATGTCTGAATCCCCTGTGGAGACCACAGAGAAAGACCTAGTTCCCCACCTCATCGCGACCGGAGGCCTCACATCCTTTGAAAACTCCAGAGGTACGCGGAGATCAGTGCCTCCAAAGGGGTCGATGCCTGACTCCTCGTGAAACTTGATAGGAGTCCCAAGATTCCTGTGGCACATGGAAAGGGACACTTGGTCTCCCACCTCAGCTGGAGAGGCGTCCCAATTGCCCTGCCAAGCCTCGAGGAGAATCCCGAGTTGTCCCTCGCAACTAGGCAGGAGTCCTGGCGTTGCTGAACAAACACGTGGGTGGAAGGGCCATCCCCGTCGTAACTCAAGAATATACCCCAGGTTCCCGCAGCAACTCGAGAGAAACCATGATACTTCCCCCTTGCCACGAGATGAGGCGCGATTCCCCTGCACTGCGTGCAGAGCAATTCCGTGTTGCACATCACACATGAAAGGAGCCTTGATTTCCTTAACGGCACTCCAGAGAAACCCCAAGAACACTGTTTCAAGGCTAGAGGGATCCTGAGGTCACTGTAGCAACACGAAAGAGCTCCGTGGCCCAAAAATCAACACGAGATGAGAGGTTAGTCCCTGGCTTCGACTCCAGAGGAATACCACCTTACCACAAGGACCTCAAGAGGAGGCTTCTCGCAGCTCTAGTTATGTGAGAGGAACCCTGAGTTTGCGGCCTCAAGTGGAATGGACATTGCGATGCCCTGACTCGAAATAAGGCCGGATATCCCTGCAGTGACTTGAATGCAGGCTCCCCTTGCATATCCCAAGACGAAAGGATGTCTGAATCCCCTGTGAAGACCACAGAGAAAGACCTAGTTCCCCACCTCATCGCGACCGGAGGACTCACATCCTTTGAAAACTCCAGAGATACGCGGAGATCAGTGCCTCCAAAGGAGACGATGCCTGACTCCTCGTGAAACTTGATAGGAGTCCCAGGATTCCTGTGGCATTTGGAAAGGGAGCCTTGGTCTCCCGCCTCAGCTGGAGAGGCGTCCCAATTGCCCTGCCAAGCCTCGAGGAGAATCCCGAGTTGTCCCTCGCAACTGGGCAGGAGTCCTGACGTCACTGAACAAACACGTGGCTGGAAGGGCCATCCCCGTCGTAACTCTAGAATATACCCCAGGTTCCCGCCGTAACTCGAGAAAAACCATGAGACTTCCCCCTCGCCGCAAAATGAGGCGCGATTCCCCTGCACTGCGTGCAGAGCAATTCCGTGTTGCACATCACACATGAAAGGAGCCTTGATTTCCATGATGGCACTCCAGAGAAACCCCAAGAACACTGTTTCAAGGCTAGAGGGATCCTGACGTCACTGTAGCAACACGAAAGAGCTCCGTGGACCAAAAATCAACTCGAGATGAGAGGTTAGTCCCTGGCTTCGACTCCAGAGGAATACCACCTTACCACAAGCACCTCAAGAGGAAGCTTCTCTCAGCTCTAGGTATGTGAGAGGGCCCCTGATTTTGCAGCCTCAAGTGGAATGGACACCGCGATGCCCTGACTCGAAATAAGGCCGGATATCCCTGCAGTGACTTGAATGCAGGCTCGTCTTGCATCTCCCAAGACGAAAGGATGTCTGAATCCCCTGTGGAGACCACAGAGAAAGACCTAGTTCCCCACCTCATCGCGACCGGAGGCCTCACATCCTTTGAAAACTCCAGAGGTACGCGGAGATCAGTGCCTCCAAAGGGGTCGATGCCTGACTCCTCGTGAACCTTGATAGGAGTCCCAAGATTCCTGTGGCACATGGAAAGGGACACTTGGTCTCCCGCCTCAGCTGGAGAGGCGTCCCAATTGCCCTGCCAAGCCTCGAGGAGAATCCCGAGTTGTCCCTCGCAAATAGGCAGGAGTCCTGTCGTTGCTGAACAAACACGTGTGTGGAAGGGCCATCCCCGTCGTAACTCGAGAATACACCCCAGGTTCCCGCCGCAACTCGAGAGAAACCATGATACTTCCCCCTCGCCGCGAGATGAGGCGCAATTCCCCTGCACTGCGTGCAGAGCAATTCCGTGTTGCACATCACACATGAAAGGAGCCTTGATTTCCTTAACGGCACTCCAGAGAAACCCCAAGAACACTGTTTCAAGGCTAGAGGTATCCTGAGGTCACTGTAGCAACACGAAAGAGCTCCGTGGCCCAAAAATCAACTCGAGATGAGAGGTTAGTCCCTGGCTTCGACTCCAGAGGAATACCACCTTACCACAAGGACCTCAAGAGGAGGCTTCTCGCAGCTCTAGGTATGTGAGAGGGAACCTGAGTTTGCGGCCTCAAGTGGAATGGACATTGCGATGCCCTGACTCGAAATAAGGCCGGATATCCCTGCAGTGACTTGAATGCAGGCTCCCCTTGCATATCCCAAGACGAAAGGATGTCTGAATCCCCTGTGGAGACCACAGAGAAAGACCTAGTTCCCCACCTCATCGCGACCGGAGGCCTCACATCCTTTGAAAACTCCAGAGGTACGCGGAGATCAGTGCCTCCAAAGGAGACGATGCCTGACTCCTCGTGAAACTTGATAGGAGTCCCAGGATTCCTGTGGCATTTGGAAAGGGACACTTGGTCTCCCGCTTCAGCTGGAGAGGCCTCCCAATTGCCCCCCAAGCCTCGAGGAGAATCCCGAGTTATCCCTCGCAACTAGGCAGGAGTCCTGACGTTGCTGAACAAACACGTGTGTGGAAGGGCCATCCCCGTCGTAACTCGAGAATATACCCCAGGTTCCCGCCGCAACTCGAGAAAAACCATGAGACTTCCCCCTCGCCGCAAAATGAGGCCCGATTCCCCTGCACTGCGTGCAGAGCAATTCCGTGTTGCACATCACACATGAAAGGAGCCTTGATTTCCTTGATGGCACTACAGAGAAACCCCAAGAACACTGTTTCAAGGCTAGAGGGATCCTGAGGTCACTGTAGCAACACGAAAGAGCTCCGTGGACCACAAATCAACTCGAGATGAGAGGTTAGTCCCTGGCTTCGACTCCAGAGGAATACCACCTTACCACAAGCACCTCAAGAGGAGGCTTCTCTCAGCTCTAGGTATGTGAGAGGGACCCTGAGTTTGCGGCCTCAAGTGGAATGGACACCGCGATGCCCTGATTCGAAATAAGGCCGGATATCCCTGCAGTGACTTGAATGCAGGCTCGTCTTGCATCTCCCAAGACGAAAGGATGTCTGAATCCCCTGTGGAGACCACAGAGAAAGACCTAGTTCCCCACCTCATCGCGACCGGAGGCCTCACATCCTTTGAAAACTCCAGAGGTACGCGGAGATCAGTGCCTCCAAAGGGGTCGATGCCTGACTCCTCGTGAAACTTGATAGGAGTCCCAAGATTCCTGTGGCACATGGAAAGGGACACTTGGTCTCCCGCCTCAGCTGGAGAGGCGTCCCAATTGCCCTGCCAAGCCTCGAGGAGAATCCCGAGTTGTCCCTCGCAACTAGGCAGGAGTCCTGGCGTTGCTGAACAAACACGTGGGTGGAAGGGCCATCCCCGTCGTAACTCAAGAATATACCCCAGGTTCCCGCAGCAACTCGAGAGAAACCATGATACTTCCCCCTTGCCACGAGATGAGGCGCGATTCCCCTGCACTGCGTGCAGAGCAATTCCGTGTTGCACATCACACATGAAAGGAGCCTTGATTTCCTTAACGGCACTCCAGAGAAACCCCAAGAACACTGTTTCAAGGCTAGAGGGATCCTGAGGTCACTGTAGCAACACGAAAGAGCTCCGTGGCCCAAAAATCAACACGAGATGAGAGGTTAGTCCCTGGCTTCGACTCCAGAGGAATACCACCTTACCACAAGGACCTCAAGAGGAGGCTTCTCGCAGCTCTAGTTATGTGAGAGGAACCCTGAGTTTGCGGCCTCAAGTGGAATGGACATTGCGATGCCCTGACTCGAAATAAGGCCGGATATCCCTGCAGTGACTTGAATGCAGGCTCCCCTTGCATATCCCAAGACGAAAGGATGTCTGAATCCCCTGTGAAGACCACAGAGAAAGACCTAGTTCCCCACCTCATCGCGACCGGAGGACTCACATCCTTTGAAAACTCCAGAGATACGCGGAGATCAGTGCCTCCAAAGGAGACGATGCCTGACTCCTCGTGAAACTTGATAGGAGTCCCAGGATTCCTGTGGCATTTGGAAAGGGAGCCTTGGTCTCCCGCCTCAGCTGGAGAGGCGTCCCAATTGCCCTGCCAAGCCTCGAGGAGAATCCCGAGTTGTCCCTCGCAACTGGGCAGGAGTCCTGACGTCACTGAACAAACACGTGGCTGGAAGGGCCATCCCCGTCGTAACTCTAGAATATACCCCAGGTTCCCGCCGTAACTCGAGAAAAACCATGAGACTTCCCCCTCGCCGCAAAATGAGGCGCGATTCCCCTGCACTGCGTGCAGAGCAATTCCGTGTTGCACATCACACATGAAAGGAGCCTTGATTTCCATGATGGCACTCCAGAGAAACCCCAAGAACACTGTTTCAAGGCTAGAGGGATCCTGACGTCACTGTAGCAACACGAAAGAGCTCCGTGGACCAAAAATCAACTCGAGATGAGAGGTTAGTCCCTGGCTTCGACTCCAGAGGAATACCACCTTACCACAAGCACCTCAAGAGGAAGCTTCTCTCAGCTCTAGGTATGTGAGAGGGCCCCTGATTTTGCAGCCTCAAGTGGAATGGACACCGCGATGCCCTGACTCGAAATAAGGCCGGATATCCCTGCAGTGACTTGAATGCAGGCTCGTCTTGCATCTCCCAAGACGAAAGGATGTCTGAATCCCCTGTGGAGACCACAGAGAAAGACCTAGTTCCCCACCTCATCGCGACCGGAGGCCTCACATCCTTTGAAAACTCCAGAGGTACGCGGAGATCAGTGCCTCCAAAGGGGTCGATGCCTGACTCCTCGTGAACCTTGATAGGAGTCCCAAGATTCCTGTGGCACATGGAAAGGGACACTTGGTCTCCCGCCTCAGCTGGAGAGGCGTCCCAATTGCCCTGCCAAGCCTCGAGGAGAATCCCGAGTTGTCCCTCGCAAATAGGCAGGAGTCCTGTCGTTGCTGAACAAACACGTGTGTGGAAGGGCCATCCCCGTCGTAACTCGAGAATACACCCCAGGTTCCCGCCGCAACTCGAGAGAAACCATGATACTTCCCCCTCGCCGCGAGATGAGGCGCAATTCCCCTGCACTGCGTGCAGAGCAATTCCGTGTTGCACATCACACATGAAAGGAGCCTTGATTTCCTTAACGGCACTCCAGAGAAACCCCAAGAACACTGTTTCAAGGCTAGAGGTATCCTGAGGTCACTGTAGCAACACGAAAGAGCTCCGTGGCCCAAAAATCAACTCGAGATGAGAGGTTAGTCCCTGGCTTCGACTCCAGAGGAATACCACCTTACCACAAGGACCTCAAGAGGAGGCTTCTCGCAGCTCTAGGTATGTGAGAGGGAACCTGAGTTTGCGGCCTCAAGTGGAATGGACATTGCGATGCCCTGACTCGAAATAAGGCCGGATATCCCTGCAGTGACTTGAATGCAGGCTCCCCTTGCATATCCCAAGACGAAAGGATGTCTGAATCCCCTGTGGAGACCACAGAGAAAGACCTAGTTCCCCACCTCATCGCGACCGGAGGCCTCACATCCTTTGAAAACTCCAGAGGTACGCGGAGATCAGTGCCTCCAAAGGAGACGATGCCTGACTCCTCGTGAAACTTGATAGGAGTCCCAGGATTCCTGTGGCATTTGGAAAGGGACACTTGGTCTCCCGCTTCAGCTGGAGAGGCCTCCCAATTGCCCCCCAAGCCTCGAGGAGAATCCCGAGTTATCCCTCGCAACTAGGCAGGAGTCCTGACGTTGCTGAACAAACACGTGTGTGGAAGGGCCATCCCCGTCGTAACTCGAGAATATACCCCAGGTTCCCGCCTCAACTCGAGAAAAACCATGAGACTTCCCCCTCGCCGCAAAATGAGGCGCGATTCCCCTGCACTGCGTGCAGAGTAATTCCGTGTTGCACATCACACATGAAAGGAGCCTTGATTTCCTTGATGGCACTACAGAGAAACCCCAAGAACACGGTTTCAAGGCTAGAGGGATCCTGAGGTCACTGTAGCAACACGAAAGAGCTCCGTGGACCACAAATCAACTCGAGATGAGAGGTTAGTCCCTGGCTTCGACTCCAGAGGAATACCACCTTACCACAAGCACCTCAAGAGGAGGCTTCTCTCAGCTCTAGGTATGTGAGAGGGACCCTGAGTTTGCGGCCTCAAGTGGAATGGACACCGCGATGCCCTGATTCGAAATAAGGCCGGATATCCCTGCAGTGACTTGAATGCAGGCTCGTCTTGCATCTCCCAAGACGAAAGGATGTCTGAATCCCCTGTGGAGACCACAGAGAAAGACCTAGTTCCCCACCTCATCGCGACCGGAGGCCTCACATCCTTTGAAAACTCCAGAGGTACGCGGAGATCAGTGCCTCCAAAGGGGTCGATGCCTGACTCCTCGTGAAACTTGATAGGAGTCCCAAGATTCCTGTGGCACATGGAAAGGGACACTTGGTCTCCCGCCTCAGCTGGAGAGGCGTCCCAATTGCCCTGCCAAGCCTCGAGGAGAATCCCGAGTTGTCCCTCGCAACTAGGCAGGAGTCCTGGCGTTGCTGAACAAACACGTGGGTGGAAGGGCCATCCCCGTCGTAACTCAAGAATATACCCCAGGTTCCCGCAGCAACTCGAGAGAAACCATGATACTTCCCCCTCGCCACGAGATGAGGCGCGATTCCCCTGCACTGCGTGCAGAGCAATTCCGTGTTGCACATCACACATGAAAGGAGCCTTGATTTCCTTAACGGCACTCCAGAGAAACCCCAAGAACACTGTTTCAAGGGTAGAGGGATCCTGAGGTCACTGTAGCAACACGAAAGAGCTCCGTGGCCCAAAAATCAACACGAGATGAGAGGTTAGTCCCTGGCTTCGACTCCAGAGGAATACCACCTTACCACAAGGACCTCAAGAGGAGGCTTCTCGCAGCTCTAGTTATGTGAGAGGAACCCTGAGTTTGCGGCCTCAAGTGGAATGGACATTGCGATGCCCTGACTCGAAATAAGGCCGGATATCCCTGCAGTGACTTGAATGCAGGCTCCCCTTGCATATCCCAAGACGAAAGGATGTCTGAATCCCCTGTGAAGACCACAGAGAAAGACCTAGTTCCCCACCTCATCGCGACCGGAGGACTCACATCCTTTGAAAACTCCAGAGATACGCGGAGATCAGTGCCTCCAAAGGAGACGATGCCTGACTCCTCGTGAAACTTGATAGGAGTCCCAGGATTCCTGTGGCATTTGGAAAGGGAGCCTTGGTCTCCCGCCTCAGCTGGAGAGGCGTCCCAATTGCCCTGCCAAGCCTCGAGGAGAATCCCGAGTTGTCCCTCGCAACTGGGCAGGAGTCCTGACGTCACTGAACAAACACGTGGCTGGAAGGGCCATCCCCGTCGTAACTCTAGAATATACCCCAGGTTCCCGCTGCAACTCGAGAAAAACCATGAGACTTCCCCCTCGCCGCGAGATGAGGCGCGATTCCCCTGCACTGCGTGCAGAGCAATTCCGTGTTGCACATCACACATGAAAGGAGCCTTGATTTCCTTGATGGCACTCCATAGAAACCCCAAGAACACTGTTTCAAGGCTAGAGGGATCCTGACGTCACTGTAGCAACACGAAAGAGCTCCGTGGACCAAAAATCAACTCGAGATGAGAGCTTAGTGCCTGGCTTCGACTCCAGAGGAATACCACCTTACCACAAGCACCTCAAGAGGAAGCTTCTCTCAGCTCTAGGTATGTGAGAGGGACCCTGATTTTGCAGCCTCAAGTGGAATAGACACTGCGATGCCCTGACGCGAAATAAGGCCGGATATCCCTGCAGTGACTTGAATGCAGGCTCGTCTTGCATCTCCCAAGACGAAAGGATGCCTGAATCCCCTGTGGAGACCACAGAGAAAGACCTAGTTCCCCAACTCATCGCGACCGGAGGCCTCACATCCTTTGAAAACTCCAGAGGTATGCAGAGATCAGTGCCTCCAAAGGAGACGATGCCTGACTCCTCGTGAAACTTGATAGGAGTCCCAGGATTCTTGTGGCACGTGGAAAGGGACCCTTGGTCTCCCGCCTCAGCTTTAGAGGCGTCCCAATTGCCCTGCCAAGCCTCGAGGAGAATCCTGAGTTGTCCCTCACAACTAGGCAGGCGTCCTGAAGTCGCTGAACAAAAACGTGGGTGGAAGGTCCATCCGCGTCGTAACTCGAGAATATACCCCAGGTTCCCGCCGCAACTCGAGAGAAACCATGAGACTTCCCCCTCGCCGCAAAATGAGGCGCGATTCCCCTGCACTGCGTGCAGAGCAATTCCGTGTTGCACATCACACATGAAAGGAGCCTTGATTTCCATGATGGCACTCCAGAGAAACCCCAAGAACACTGTTTCAAGGCTAGAGGGATCCTGACGTCACTGTAGCAACACGAAAGAGCTCCGTGGACCACAAATCAACTCGAGATGAGAGGTTAGTCCCTGGCTTCGACTCCAGAGGAATATCACTTACCACAAGCACCTCAAGAGGAGGCTTCTCTCAGCTCTAGGTATGTGAGAGGGACCCTGAGTTTGCGGCCTCAAGTGGAATGGACACCGCGATGCCCTGACTCGAAATAAGGCCGGATATCCCTGCAGTGACTTGAATGCAGGCTCGTCTTGCATCTCCCAAGACGAAAGGATGTCTGAATCCCCTGTGGAGACCACAGAGAAAGACCTAGTTCCCCACCTCATCGCGACCGGAGGCCTCACATCCTTTGAAAACTCCAGAGGTACGCGGAGATCAGTGCCTCCAAAGGGGTCGATGCCTGACTCCTCGTGAACCTTGATAGGAGTCCCAAGATTCCTGTGGCACATGGAAAGGGACACTTGGTCTCCCGCCTCACCTGGAGAGGCGTCCCAATTGCCCTGCCAAGCCTCGAGGAGAATCCCGAGTTGTCCCTCGCAACTAGGCAGGAGTCCTGACGTTGCTGAACAAACACGTGTGTGGAAGGGCCATCCCCGTCGTAACTCGAGAATACACCCCAGGTTCCCGCCGCAACTCGAGAGAAACCATGATACTTCCCCCTCGCCGCGAGATGAGGCGCAATTCCCCTGCACTGCGTGCAGAGCAATTCCGTGTTGCACATCACACATGAAAGGAGCCTTGATTTCCTTAACGGCACTCCAGAGAAACCCCAAGAACACTGTTTCAAGGCTAGAGGGATCCTGAGGTCACTGTAGCAACACGAAAGAGCTCCGTGGCCCAAAAATCAACTCGAGATGAGAGGTTAGTCCCTGGCTTCGACTCCAGAGGAATACCACCTTACCACAAGGACCTCAAGAGGAGGCTTCTCGCAGCTCTAGGTATGTGAGAGGGACCCTGAGTTTGCGGCCTCAAGTGGAATGGACATTGCGATGCCCTGACTCGAAATAAGGCCGGATATCCCTGCAGTGACTTGAATGCAGGCTCCCCTTGCATATCCCAAGACGAAAGGATGTCTGAATCCCCTGTGGAGACCACAGAGAAAGACCTAGTTCCCCACCTCATCGCGACCGGAGGCCTCACATCCTTTGAAAACTCCAGAGATACGCGGAGATCAGTGCCTCCAAAGGAGACGATGCCTGACTCCTCGTGAAACTTGATAGGAGTCCCAGGATTCCTGTGGCATTTGGAAAGGGAGCCTTGGTCTCCCGCCTCAGCTGGAGAGGCGTCCCAATTGCCCTGCCAAGCCTCGAGGAGAATCCCGAGTTGTCCCTCGCAACTGGGCAGGAGTCCTGACGTCACTGAACAAACACGTGGCTGGAAGGGCCATCCCCGTCGTAACTCTAGAATATACCCCAGGTTCCCGCTGCAACTCGAGAAAAACCATGAGACTTCCCCCTCGCCGCGAGATGAGGCGCGATTCCCCTGCACTGCGTGCAGAGCAATTCCGTGTTGCACATCACACATGAAAGGAGCCTTGATTTCCTTGATGGCACTCCAGAGAAACCCCAAGAACACTGTTTCAAGGCTAGAGGGATCCTGATGTCACTGTAGCAACACGAAAGAGCTCCGTGGACCAAAAATCAACTCGAGATGAGAGCTTAGTCCCTGGCTTCGACTCCAGAGGAATACCACCTTACCACAAGCACCTCAAGAGGAAGCTTCTCTCAGCTCTAGGTATGTGAGAGGGACCCTGAGTTTGCAGCCTCAAGTGGAATAGACACTGCGATGCCCTGACGCGAAATAAGGCCGGATATCCCTGCAGTGACTTGAATGCAGGCTCGTCTTGCATCTCCCAAGACGAAAGGATGTCTGAATCCCCTGTGGAGACCACAGAGAAAGACCTAGTTCCCCAACTCATCGCGACCGGAGGCCTCACATCCTTTGAAAACTCCAGAGGTATGCAGAGATCAGTGCCTCCAAAAGAGACGATGCCTGACTCCTCGTGAAACTTGATAGGAGTCCCAGGATTCTTGTGGCACGTGGAAAGGGACCCTTGGTCTCCCGCCTCAGCTGGAGAGGCGTCCCAATTGCCCTGCCAAGCCTCGAGGAGAATCCTGAGTTGTCCCTCACAACTAGGCAGGCGTCCTGAAGTCGCTGACTAAAAACGTGGGTGGAAGGTCCATCCGCGTCGTAACTCGAGAATATACCCCAGGTTCCCGCCGCAACTCGAGAAAAACCATGAGACTTCCCCCTCGCCGCAAAATGAGGCGCGATTCCCCTGCACTGCGTGCAGAGCAATTCCGTGTTGCACATCACACATGAAAGGAGCCTTGATTTCCTTGATGGCACTACAGAGAAACCCCAAGAACACTGTTTCAAGGCTAGAGGGATCCTGAGGTCACTGTAGCAACACGAAAGAGCTCCGTGGACCACAAATCAACTCGAGATGAGAGGTTAGTCCCTGGCTTCGACTCCAGAGGAATACCACCTTACCACAAGCACCTCAAGAGGAGGCTTCTCTCAGCTCTAGGTATGTGAGAGGGACCCTGAGTTTGCGGCCTCAAGTGGAATGGACACCGCGATGCCCTGATTCGAAATAAGGCCGGATATCCCTGCAGTGACTTGAATGCAGGCTCGTCTTGCATCTCCCAAGACGAAAGGATGTCTGAATCCCCTGTGGAGACCACAGAGAAAGACCTAGTTCCCCACCTCATCGCGACCGGAGGCCTCACATCCTTTGAAAACTCCAGAGGTACGCGGAGATCAGTGCCTCCAAAGGGGTCGATGCCTGACTCCTCGTGAAACTTGATAGAAGTCCCAAGATTCCTGTGGCACATGGAAAGGGACACTTGGTCTCCCGCCTCAGCTGGAGAGGCGTCCCAATTGCCCTGCCAAGCCTCGAGGAGAATCCCGAGTTGTCCCTCGCAACTAGGCAGGAGTCCTGGCGTTGCTGAACAAACACGTGGGTGGAAGGGCCATCCCCGTCGTAACTCAAGAATATACCCCAGGTTCCCGCAGCAACTCGAGAGAAACCATGATACTTCCCCCTCGCCACGAGATGAGGCGCGATTCCCCTGCACTGCGTGCAGAGCAATTCCGTGTTGCACATCACACATGAAAGGAGCCTTGATTTCCTTAACGGCACTCCAGAGAAACCCCAAGAACACTGTTTCAAGGCTAGAGGGATCCTGAGGTCACTGTAGCAACACGAAAGAGCTCCGTGGCCCAAAAATCAACACGAGATGAGAGGTTAGTCCCTGGCTTCGACTCCAGAGGAATACCACCTTACCACAAGGACCTCAAGAGGAGGCTTCTCGCAGCTCTAGGTATGTGAGAGGGACCCTGAGTTTGCGGCCTCAAGTGGAATGGACATTGCGATGCCCTGACTCGAAATAAGGCCGGATATCCCTGCAGTGACTTGAATGCAGGCTCCCCTTGCATATCCCAAGACGAAAGGATGTCTGAATCCCCTGTGAAGACCACAGAGAAAGACCTAGTTCCCCACCTCATCGCGACCGGAGGACTCACATCCTTTGAAAACTCCAGAGATACGCGGAGATCAGTGCCTCCAAAGGAGACGATGCCTGACTCCTCGTGAAACTTGATAGGAGTCCCAGGATTCCTGTGGCATTTGGAAAGGGAGCCTTGGTCTCCCGCCTCAGCTGGAGAGGCGTCCCAATTGCCCTGCCAAGCCTCGAGGAGAATCCCGAGTTGTCCCTCGCAACTGGGCAGGAGTCCTGACGTCACTGAACAAACACGTGGCTGGAAGGGCCATCCCCGTCGTAACTCTAGAATATACCCCAGGTTCCCGCTGCAACTCGAGAAAAACCATGAGACTTCCCCCTCGCCGCGAGATGAGGCGCGATTCCCCTGCACTGCGTGCAGAGCAATTCCGTGTTGCACATCACACAAGAAAGGAGCCTTGATTTCCTTGATGGCACTCCATAGAAACCCCAAGAACACTGTTTCAAGGCTAGAGGGATCCTGACGTCACTGTAGCAACACGAAAGAGCTCCGTGGACCAAAAATCAACTCGAGATGAGAGCTTAGTCCCTGGCTTCGACTCCAGAGGAATACCACCTTACCACAAGCACCTCAAGAGGAAGCTTCTCTCAGCTCTAGGTATGTGAGAGGGACCCTGATTTTGCAGCCTCAAGTGGAATAGACACTGCGATGCCCTGACGCGAAATAAGGCCGGATATCCCTGCAGTGACTTGAATGCAGGCTCGTCTTGCATCTCCCAAGACGAAAGGATGTCTGAATCCCCTGTGGAGACCACAGAGAAAGACCTAGTTCCCCAACTCATCGCGACCGGAGGCCTCACATCCTTTGAAAACTCCAGAGGTATGCAGAGATCAGTGCCTCCAAAGGAGACGATGCCTGACTCCTCGTGAAACTTGATAGGAGTCCCAGGATTCTTGTGGCACGTGGAAAGGGACCCTTGGTCTCCCGCCTCAGCTTTAGAGGCGTCCCAATTGCCCTGCCAAGCCTCGAGGAGAATCCTGAGTTGTCCCTCACAACTAGGCAGGCGTCCTGAAGTCGCTGAACAAAAACGTGGGTGGAAGGTCCATCCGCGTCGTAACTCGAGAATATACCCCAGGTTCCCGCCGCAACTCGAGAGAAACCATGAGACTTCCCCCTCGCCGCAAAATGAGGCGCGATTCCCCTGCACTGCGTGCAGAGCAATTCCGTGTTGCACATCACACATGAAAGGAGCCTTGATTTCCATGATGGCACTCCAGAGAAACCCCAAGAACACTGTTTCAAGGCTAGAGGGATCCTGACGTCACTGTAGCAACACGAAAGAGCTCCGTGGACCACAAATCAACTCGAGATGAGAGGTTAGTCCCTGGCTTCGACTCCAGAGGAATACCACTTACCACAAGCACCTCAAGAGGAGGCTTCTCTCAGCTCTAGGTATGTGAGAGGGACCCTGAGTTTGCGGCCTCAAGTGGAATGGACACCGCGATGCCCTGATTCGAAATAAGGCCGGATATCCCTGCAGTGACTTGAATGCAGGCTCGTCTTGCATCTCCCAAGACGAAAGGATGTCTGAATCCCCTGTGGAGACCACAGAGAAAGACCTAGTTCCCCACCTCATCGCGACCGGAGGCCTCACATCCTTTGAAAACTCCAGAGGTACGCGGAGATCAGTGCCTCCAAAGGGGTCGATGCCTGACTCCTCGTGAACCTTGATAGGAGGCCCAAGATTCCTGTGGCACATGGAAAGGGACACTTGGTCTCCCGCCTCACCTGGAGAGGCGTCCCAATTGCCCTGCCAAGCCTCGAGGAGAATCCCGAGTTGTCCCTCGCAACTAGGCAGGAGTCCTGACGTTGCTGAACAAACACGTGTGTGGAAGGGCCATCCCCGTCGTAACTCGAGAATACACCCCAGGTTCCCGCCGCAACTCGAGAGAAACCATGATACTTCCCCCTCGCCGCGAGATGAGGCGCAATTCCCCTGCACTGCGTGCAGAGCAATTCCGTGTTGCACATCACACATGAAAGGAGCCTTGATTTCCTTAACGGCACTCCAGAGAAACCCCAAGAACACTGTTTCAAGGCTAGAGGGATCCTGAGGTCACTGTAGCAACACGAAAGAGCTCCGTGGCCCAAAAATCAACTCGAGATGAGAGGTTAGTCCCTGGCTTCGACTCCAGAGGAATACCACCTTACCACAAGGACCTCAAGAGGAGGCTTCTCGCAGCTCTAGGTATGTGAGAGGGACCCTGAGTTTGCGGCCTCAAGTGGAATGGACATTGCGATGCCCTGACTCGAAATAAGGCCGGATATCCCTGCAGTGACTTGAATGCAGGCTCCCCTTGCATATCCCAAGACGAAAGGATGTCTGAATCCCCTGTGGAGACCACAGAGAAAGACCTAGTTCCCCACCTCATCGCGACCGGAGGCCTCACATCCTTTGAAAACTCCAGAGATACGCGGAGATCAGTGCCTCCAAAGGAGACGATGCCTGACTCCTCGTGAAACTTGATAGGAGTCCCAGGATTCCTGTGGCATTTGGAAAGGGAGCCTTGGTCTCCCGCCTCAGCTGGAGAGGCGTCCCAATTGCCCTGCCAAGCCTCGAGGAGAATCCCGAGTTGTCCCTCGCAACTGGGCAGGAGTCCTGACGTCACTGAACAAACACGTGGCTGGAAGGGCCATCCCCGTCGTAACTCTAGAATATACCCCAGGTTCCCGCTGCAACTCGAGAAAAACCATGAGACTTCCCCCTCGCCGCGAGATGAGGCGCGATTCCCCTGCACTGCGTGCAGAGCAATTCCGTGTTGCACATCACACATGAAAGGAGCCTTGATTTCCTTGATGGCACTCCAGAGAAACCCCAAGAACACTGTTTCAAGGCTAGAGGGATCCTGACGTCACTGTAGCAACACGAAAGAGCTCCGTGGACCAAAAATCAACTCGAGATGAGAGCTTAGTCCCTGGCTTCGACTCCAGAGGAATACCACCTTACCACAAGCACCTCAAGAGGAAGCTTCTCTCAGCTCTAGGTATGTGAGAGGGACCCTGAGTTTGCAGCCTCAAGTGGAATAGACACTGCGATGCCCTGACGCGAAATAAGGCCGGATATCCCTGCAGTGACTTGAATGCAGGCTCGTCTTGCATCTCCCAAGACAAAAGGATGCCTGAATCCCCTGTGGAGACCACAGAGAAAGACCTAGTTCCCCAACTCATCGCGACAGGGGGCCTCACATCCTTTGAAAACTCCAGAGGTATGCAGAGATCAGTGCCTCCAAAGGAGACGATGCCTGACTCCTCGTGAAACTTGATAGGAGTCCCAGGATTCCTGTGGCACGTGGAAAGGGACCCTTGGTCTCCCGCCTCAGCTGGAGAGGCGTCCCAATTTCCCTGCCAAGCCTCGAGGAGAATCCCGAGTTGTCCCTCACAACTAGGCAGGCGTCCTGACGTCGCTGAACAAAAACGTGGGTGGAGGGGCCATCCCCGTCGTAACTCGAGAATATACCCCAGGTTCCCGCCGCAACTCGAGAAAAACCATGAGACTTCCCCCTCGCCGCAAAATGAGGCCCGATTCCCCTGCACTGCGTGCAGAGCAATTCCGTGTTGCACATCACACATGAAAGGAGCCTTGATTTCCTTGATGGCACTACAGAGAAACCCCAAGAACACTGTTTCAAGGCTAGAGGGATCCTGAGGTCACTGTAGCAACACGAAAGAGCTCCGTGGACCACAAATCAACTCGAGATGAGAGGTTAGTCCCTGGCTTCGACTCCAGAGGAATACCACCTTACCACAAGCACCTCAAGAGGAGGCTTCTCTCAGCTCTAGGTATGTGAGAGGGACCCTGAGTTTGCGGCCTCAAGTGGAATGGACACCGCGATGCCCTGATTCGAAATAAGGCCGGATATCCCTGCAGTGACTTGAATGCAGGCTCGTCTTGCATCTCCCAAGACGAAAGGATGTCTGAATCCCCTGTGGAGACCACAGAGAAAGACCTAGTTCCCCACCTCATCGCGACCGAAGGCCTCACATCCTTTGAAACTCCAGAGGTACGCGGAGATCAGTGCCTCCAAAGGACACGATGCCTGACTCCTCGTGAAACTTGATAGGAGTCCCAGGATTCCTGTGGCACGAGGAAAGGGACCCTTGGTCTTCCGGCTCAGCTGGTGAAGCGTCCCAATTGCCCTGCCAAGCCTCGAGGAGAATCCCGAGTTGTCCCTCGCAACTAGGCAGGAGTCCTGACGTCACTGAATAAACACGTGGCTGGAAGGGCCATCCCCGTTGTAAGTCGAGAATATACCCCAAGTTCCGGCCGCAACTCGAGGAAAACCATGAGACTTCCCCCTCGCCGCGAGATGAGGCCCGATTCCCCTGCACTGCGTGCAGAGCAATTCCGTGTTGCACATGACACATGAAAGGAGTCTTGATTTCCTTGATGGCACTCCAGAGAAACCCCAAGAACAATGTTTTAAGGCTAGAGCGATCCTGAGGTCACTGTAGCCACACGAAAGAGCTCCGTGGACCAAAAATCAACTCGAGATGAGAGGTTAGTCCCTGGCTTCGACTCCAGAGGAATACCACCTTACCACAAGCACCTCAAGAGGAGGCTTCTCTCAGCTCTAGCTATGTGAGAGGGACCCTGAGTTTGCGGCCTCAAGTGGAATGGACACCGCGATGCCCTGATTCGAAATAAGGCCGGATATCCCTGCAGTGACTTGAATGCAGGCTCGTCTTGCATCTCCCAAGACGAAAGGATGTCTGAATCCCCTGTGGAGACCACAGAGAAAGACCTAGTTCCCCACCTCATCGCGACCGGAGGCCTCACATCCTTTGAAAACGCCAGAGGTACGCGGAGATCAGTGCCTCCAAAGGAGTCGATGCCTGACTCCTCGTGAAACTTGATAGGAGTCCCAAGATTCCTGTGGCACATGGAAAGGGACACTTGGTCTCCCGCCTCAGCTGGAGAGGCGTCCCAATTGCCCTGCCAAGCCTCGAGGAGAATCCCGAGTTGTCCCTCGCAACTAGGCAGAAGTCCTGACGTTGCTGAACAAACACGTAGGTGGAAGGGCCATCCCCGTCGTAACTCGAGAATATACCCCAGGTTCCCGCCGCAACTCGAGGGAAACCATGAGACTTCCCCCTCGCTGCGAGATGAGGCGCGATTCCCCTGCACTGCGTGCAGAGCAATTCCGTGTTGCACATCACACATGAAAGGAGCCTTGATTTCCTTAACGGCACTCCAGAGAAACCCCAAGAACACTGTTTCAAGGCTAGAGGGATCCTGAGGTCACTGTAGCAACACGAAAGAGCTCCGTGGCCCAAAAATCAACTCGAGATGAGAGGTTAGTCCCTGGCTTCGACTCCAGAGGAATACCACCTTACCACAAGGACCTCAAGAGGAGGCTTCTCGCACCTCTAGGTATGTGAGAGGGACCCTGAGTTTGCGGCCTCAAGTGGAATGAACATTGCGATGCCCTGACTCGAAATAAGGCCGGATATCCCTGCAGTGACTTGAAGGCAGGCTCGTCTTGCATCTCCCAAGACGAAAGGATGTCTGAATCCCCTGTGGAGACCACAGAGAAAGACCTAGTTCCCCACCTCATCGCGACCGGAGGCCTCACATCCTTTGAAAACTCCAGAGGTACGCGGAGATCAGTGCCTCCAAAGGAGACGATGCCTGACTCCTCGTGAAACTTGATAGGAGTCCCAGGATTCCTGTGGCATTTGGAAAGGGACACTTGGTCTCCCGCCTCAGCTGGAGAGGCGTCCCAATTGCCCTGCCATGCCTCGAGGAGAATCCCGAGTTATCCCTCGCAACTAGGCAGGAGTCCTGACGTTGCTGAACAAACACGTGGGTGGAAGGGCCATCCCCGTCGTAACTCGAGAATATATCCCAGGTTCCCGCCGCAACTCGAGAAAAACCATGAGACTTCCCCCTCGCCGCGAGATGAGGCCCGATTCCCCTGCACTGCGTGCAGAGCAATTCCGTGTTGCACATCACACATGAAAGGAGCCTTGATTTCCTTGATGGCACTCCAGAGAAACCCCAAGAACACTGTTTCCAGGCTAGAGGGATCCTGAGGTCACTGTAGCCACACGAAAGAGCTCCGTGGACCAAAAATCAACTCGAGATGAGAGGTTAGTCCCTGGCTTCGACTCCAGAGGAATACCACCTTACCACAAGCACCTCAAGAGGAAGCTTCTCTCAGCTCTAGGTATGTGAGAGGGACCCTGAGTTTGCGGCCTCAAGTGGAATGGACACCGCGATGCCCTGACTCGAAATAAGGCCGGATATCCCTGCAGTGACTTGAATGCAGGCTCGTCTTGCATCTCCCAAGACGAAAGGATGTCTGAATCCCCTGTGGAGACCACAGAGAAAGACCTAGTTCCCCACCTCATCGCGACAGGGGGCCTCACATCCTTTGAAAACTCCAGAGGTATGCAGAGATCAGTGCCTCCAAAGGAGACGATGCCTGACTCCTCGTGAAACTTGATAGGAGTCCCAGGATTCCTGTGGCACGTGGAGAGGGACCCTTGGTCTCCCGCCTCAGCTGGAGAGGCGTCCCAATTGCCCTGCCAAGCCTCGAGGAGAATCCCGAGTTGTCCCTCACAACTAGGCAGGCGTCCTGACGTCGCTGAACAAACACGTGGGTGGAAGGGCCATCCCCGTCGTAACTCGAGAATATACCCCAGGTTCCCGCCGCAACTCGAGAAAAACCATGAGACTTCCCCCTCGCCGCAAAATGAGGCCCGATTCCCCTGCACTGCGTGCAGAGCAATTCCGTGTAGCACATCACACATGAAAGGAGCCTTGATTTCCTTGATGGCACTCCAGAGAAACCCCAAGAACACTGTTTCAAGGCTAGAGGAATCCTGAGGTCACTGTAGCAACACGAAAGAGCTCCGTGGACCAAAAATCAACTCGAGATGAGAGGTTAGTCCCTGGCTTCGACTCCAGAGGAATACCACCTTACCACAAGCACCTCAAGAGGAGGGTTCTCTCAGCACTAGGTATGTGAGAGGGACCCTGATTTTGCGGCCTCAAGTGGAATGGACACCGCGATGCCCTGATTTGAAATAAGGCCGGATATCCCTGCAGTGACTTGAATGCAGGCTCGTCTTGCATCTCCCAAGACGAAAGGATGTCTGAATCCCCTGTGGAGACCACAGAGAAAGACCTAGTTCCCCACCTCATCGCGACCGGAGGCCTCACATTCTTTGAAAACTCCAGAGGTACGCGGAGATCAGTGCCTCCAAAGGAGACGATGCCTGACTCCTCGTGAAACTTGATAGGAGTCCCAAGATTCCTGTGGCACACGGAAAGGGACCCTTGGTTTCCCGGCTCAGCTGGAGAGGCGTCCCAATTGCCCTGCCAAGCCTCGAGGAGAATCCCGAGTTGTCCCTCGCAACTAGGCAGGAGTCCTGACGTTGCTGAACAAACACGTGGGTGGAAGGGCCATCCCCGTCGTAACTCGAGAATATACCCCAGGTTCCCGCCGCAACTCGAGAAAAACCATGAGACTTCCCCCTCGCCGCGAGATGAGGCCCGATTCCCCTGCACTGCGTGCAGAGCAATTCCGTGTTGCACATCACACATGAAAGGAGCATTGATTTCCTTGATGGCACACCAGAGAAACCCCAAGAACACTGTTTCAAGGCTAGAGGGATCCTGAGGTCACTGTAGCCACACGAAAGAGCTCCGTGAACCAGAAATCAACTCGAGATGAGAGGGTAGTCCCTGGCTTCGACTCCAGAGGAATACCACCTTACCACAAGCACCTCAAGAGGAGGCTTCTCTCAGCTCTAGGTATGTGAGAGGGAACCTGAGTTTGCGGCCTCAAGTGGAATGGACACTGCGATGCCCTGACGCGAAGTAAGGCCGGATATCCCTGCAGTGACTTGAATGCAGACTCGTCTTGCATCTCCCAAGACGAAAGGATGTCTGAATCCCCTGTGAAGACCACAGAGAAAGACCTAGTTCCCCACCTCATCGCGACCGGAGGCCTCACATCCTTTGAAAACTCCAGAGTTACGTGGAGATCAGTGCCTCCAAAGGAGACGATGCCTGACTCCTCCTGAAACTTGATAGGAGTCCCAGGATTCCTGTGGCACGTGGAAAGGGACCCTTGGTCTCCCGCCTCAGCTGGAGAGGCGTCCCAAATGCCCTGCCAAGCCTCGAGGAAAATACCGAGATGTCCCTCGCAACTAGCCAGGAGTCCTGACGTCGCTGAACAAGCACTTGTGTGGAAGGGCCATCCTCGTCGTAACTCGAGAATATACCCCAGGTTCCCGCCGCAACTCGAGAGAAACCATGATACTTCCCACTCGCCGCGAGATGAGGCGCGATTCCCCTGCACTGCGTGCAGAGCAATTCCGTGTTGCACATCACACATGAAAGGAGCCTTGATTTCCTTGATGGCACTCCAGAGAAACCCCAAGAACACTGTTTCAAGGCTGAAGGGATCCTGAGGTCACTGTAGCAACACGAAAGAGCTCCGTGGCCCAAAAATCAACTCGAGATGAGAGGTTAGTCCCTGGCTTCGACTCCAGAGGAATACCACCTTACCACAAGCACCTCAAGGGGAAGCTTCTCTCAGCTCTAGGTATGTGAGAGGGACCCTGATTTTGCGGCCTCAAGTGGAATGGACACTGCGATGCCCTGACGCGAAATAAGGCCGGATATCCCTGCAGTGACTTGAATGCAGGCTCGTCTTGCATCTCCCAAGATGAAAGGATGTCTGAATCCCCTGTGGAGACCACAGAGAAAGACCTAGTTCCCCACCTCATGGCGACCGGAGGCCTCACATCCTTTGAAAACTCCAGAGGTTCGCGGAGATCAGTGCCTCCAAAGGAGACGATGCCTGACTCCTCCTGAAACTTGATAGGAGTCCCAGGATTCCTGTGGCACGTGGAAAGGGACCCTTGGTCTCCCGCCTCAGCTGGAGAGGCGTCCCAATTGCCCTGCCAAGCCTCGAGTAGAATCACGAGTTGTCCCTCGCAACTAGGCAGGATTCCTGACGTCGCTGAACAAACACGTGGCTGGAAGGGCCATCCCCGTCGTAACTCGAGAATATACCCCAGGTTCCCGCCGCAACTCGAGAAAAACCATGAGACTTCCCCCTCGCCACGAGATGAGGCCCGATTCCCCTGCACTGCGTGCAGAGCAATTCTGTGTTGCACATCACACATGAAAGGAGCCTTGATTTCCTTAATGGCACACCAGAGAAACCCCAAGAACACTGTTTCAAGGCTAGAGGCATCCTGAGGTCACTGTAGCCACAAGAAAGAGCTCCGTGGACCAGAAATCAACTCGAGATGAGAGGGTAATCCCTGGGTTCGACTCCACAGGAATACCACCTTAACACAAGCACCTCAAGAGGAGGCTTCTCTCAGCTCTAGGTATGTGAGAGGGACCCTGAGTTTGCGGCCTCAAGTGGAATGGACACTGCGATGCCCTGACGCGAAGTAAGGCCGGATATCCCTGCAGTGACTTGAATGCAGGCTCGTCTTGCATCTCCCAAGACGAAAGGATGTCTGAATCCCCTGTGGAGACCACAGAGAAAGACCTAGTTCCCCACCTCATCGCGACCGGAGGCCTCACATCCTTTGAAAACTCCAGAGGTACGCGGAGATCAGTGCCTCCAAAGGAGACGATGCCTGACTCCTCGTGAAACTTGATAGGAGTCCCAAGACTCCTGTGGCACATGGAAAGGGACACTTGCTCTCCCGGCTCACTTGGAGAGGCGTCCCAATTGCCCTGCCAAGCCTCGAGGAGAATCCCGAGTTGTCCCTCGCAACTAGGCAGGAGTCCTGACGTCGCTGAACAAACACGTGGGTGGAAGGGCCATCCCCGTTGTAACTCGAGAATATACCCCAGGTTCCCGCCGCAACTCGAGAGAAACCATGATACTTCCCCCTCGCCGCGAGATGAGGCGCGATTCCCCTGCACTGCGTGCAGAGCAATTCCGTGTTGCACATCACACATGAAAGGAGCCTTGATTTCCTTGATGGCACTCCAGAGAAACCCCAAGAGCACTGTTTCAAGGCTAGAGGGATCCTGAGGTCACTGTAGCCACACGAAAGAGCTTCGTGGACCAAAAATCAACTCGAGATGAGAGGTTAGTCCCTGGCTTCGACTCCAGAGGAATACCACCTTACCACAAGCACCTCAAGAGGAGGCTTCTCTCAGCTCTAGGTATGTGAGAGGGACCCTGATTTAGCGGCCTCAAGTAGAATGGACACTGTGATGCCCTGACGCGAAATAAGGCCGGATTTCCCTGCAGTGATTTGAATGCAGGCTCGTCTTGCATCTCCCAAGACGAAAGGATGTCTGAATCCCCTGTGGAGAACACAGAGAAAAACCTAGTTCCCAACCTCATCGCGACCGGAGGCCTCACATCCTTTGACAACTCCAGAGGTACACGGAGATCAGTGCCTCCAAAGGAGACGATGCCTGACTCCTCGTCAAACTTGATAGGCGTCCCAGGATTCCTGTGGCACGTGGAAAGGGACCCTTGGTCTCCCGCCTCAGCTGGAGTGGCGTCCCAATTGCCCTGCCAAGCCTCGAGGAGAATCCCGAGTTGTCCCTCGCAACTGGGCAGGAGTCCTGACGTCGCTGAACAAACACGTGGGTGGAAGGGCCATCCCCATCTTAACTCGAGAATATACCCCAGGTTCCCGCCGCAACTCGAGAGAAACCATGATACTTCCCCCTCGCCGCGAGATGAGGCCCGATTCCCCTGCACTGCGTGCAGAGCAATTCCGTGTTGCACATCACACATGAAAGGAGCCTTGATTTCCTTGATGGCACTCCAGAGAAACCCCAAGAGCACTGTTTCAAGGCTAGAGGGATCCTGAGGTCACTGTAGCAACACGAAAGAGCTCCGTGGACCAAAAATCAACTCGAGATGAGAGGTTAGTTCCTGGCTTCGACGCCAGAGGAATACCACCTTACCACAAGCACCTCAAGAGGAGGCTTCTCTCAGCTTTAGGTATGTGAGAGGGACCCTGATTTTGCGGCCTCAAGTGGAATGGACACTGCGATGCCCTGACGCGAAATAAGGCCGGATATCCCTGCAGTGACTTGAATGCAGGCGCGTCTTGCATCTCCCAAGATGAAAGGATGTCTGAATCCCCTGTGGACACCACAGAGAAAGACCTAGTTCCCCACCTCATGGCGACTGGAGGCCTCACATCCTTTGAAAACTCCAGAGGTATGCGGAGATCAGTGCCTCCAAAGGAGACGATGCCTGACTCCTCGTGAAACTTGATAGGAGTCCCAGGATTCCTGTGGCACGTGGAAAGGGACACTTGGTCTCCCGCCTCAGCTGGAGAGGCGTCCCAATTGCCCTGCCAAGCCTCGAGGAGAATCCCGAGTTGTTCCTCGCAACTAGGCAGGAGTCCTGACGTCGCTGAACAAACACGTGGCTGGAAGGGCCATCCCCGTCGTAACTCGAGAATATACCCCAGGTTCCCGCCGCAACTCGAGAAAAACCATGAGACTTCCCCCTCGCCGCGAGATGAGGCCTGATTCCCCTGCACTGCGTGCAGAGCAACTCCGTGTTGCACATCACACATGAAAGGAGCCTTGATTTCCTTAATGGCACTCCAGAGAATCCCCAAGAACACTGTTTCAAGATTAGAGGGATCCTGAGGTCACTGTAGCAACACGAAAGAGTTCCGTGGACCAAAAATCAACTCGAGATGAGAGGTTAGTCCCTGGCTTCGACTCCAGAGGAATACAACCTTACCACAAGCACCTCAAGAGGAGGCTTCTCTCAGCTCTAGCTATGTGAGAGGGACCCTGAGTTTGCGGCCTCAAGTGGAATGGACACCGCAATGCCCTGACTCGAAATAAGGCTGGATATCCCTGCAGTGACTTGAATGCAGGCTCGTCTTGCATCTCCCAAGACGAAAGGATGTCTGAATCCCCTGTGGAGACCACAGAGAAAGACCTAGTTCCCCACCTCATCGCGACAGGGGGCCTCACATCCTTTGAAAACTCCAGAGGTATGCAGAGATCAGTGCCTCCAAAGGAGACGATGCCTGACTCCTCGTGAAACTTGATAGGAGTCCCAGGATTCCTGTGGCACGTGGAAAGGGACCCTTGGTCTCCCGCCTCAGCTGGAGAGGCGTCCCAATTGCCCTGCCAAGCCTCGAGGAGAATCCCGAGTTGTCCCTCACAACTAGGCAGGCGTCCTGACGTCGCTGAACAAAAACGTGGGTGGAAGGGCCATCCCCGTCGTAACTCGAGAATATACCCCAGGTTCCCGCCGCAACTCGAGAAAAACCATGAGACTTCCCCTTCGCTGCAAAATGAGGCCCGATTCCCCTGCACTGCGTGCAGAGCAATTCCGTGTTGCACATCACACATGAATGGAGCCTTGATTTCCTAGATGGCACTCCAGAGAAACCCCAAGAACACTGTTTCAAGGCTAGAGGGATCCGGAGGTCACTGTAGCAACATGAAAGAGCTCCGTGGACCAAAAATCAACTCGAGATGAGAGGTTAGTCCCTGGCTTCGACTCCAGAGGAATACCACCTTACCACAAGCACCTCAAGAGGAGGCTTCTCTCAGCTCTAGGTATGTGAGAGGGACCCTGAGTTTGCGGCCTCAAGTGGAATGGACACCGCGATTCCCTGATTCGAAATAAGGCCGGATATCCCTGCAGTGACTTGAATGCAGGCTCGTCTTGCATCTCCCAAGACGAAATGATGTCTGAATCCCCTGTGGAGACCACAGAGAAAGACCTAGTTCCCCACCTCATCGCGACCGGAGCCCTCACATCCTTTGAAAACTCCAGAGGTACGAGCAGATCAGTGCCTCCAAAGAAGACGATGCCTGACTCCTCCTGAAACTTGATAGGAGTCCCAAGATTCCTGTGGCACATGGAAAGGGACCCTTGGTCTCCCGCCTCAGCTGGAGAGGCGTCCCAATTGCCCTGCCAAGCCTCGAGGAGAATCCCGAGTTGTCCCTCGCAACTAGGCAGGAGTCCTGACGTTGCTGAACAAACACGTGGGTGGAAGGGCCATCCCCGTCGTAACTCGAGAATATACCCCAGGTTCCCGCCGCAACTCGAGAGAAACCATGATACTTCCCCCTCGTCGCGAGATGAGGCGCGATTCCCCTGCACTGCGTGCAGAGCAATTCCGTGTTGCACATCACACATGAAAGGAGCCTTGATTTCCTTAATGGCACTCCAGAGAAACCCCAAGAACACTGTTTCAAGGCTAGAGGAATCCTGAGGTCACTGTAGCAACACGAAAGAGCTCCGTGGCACAAAAATCAACTCGAGATGAGAGGTTAATTCCTGGCTTCGACTCCAGAGGAATACCACCTTACCACAAGCACCTCAAGAGAAGGCTTCTCTCAGCTCTAGGTATGTGAGAGGGACCCTGATTTTGCGGCCTCAAGTGGAATGGACACTGCGATGCCCTGACGCGAAATAAGGCCGGATATCCCTGCAGTGACTTGAATGCAGGCTCGTCTTGCATCTCCCAAGATGAAAGGATGTCTGAATCCCCTGTGGAGACCACAGAGAAAGACCTAATTCCCCACCTCATGGCGACCGGAGGCCTCACATCCTTTGAAAACTCCAGAGGTACGCGAAGATCAGTGCCTCCAAAGGAGACGATGCCTGACTCCTCGTGAAACTTGATAGGAGTCCCAGGATTCCTGTGGCACGTGGAAAGGGACCCTTGGTCTCCCGCCTCAGCTGGAGAGGCGTCCCAATTGCCCTGCCAAGCCTCGAGGAGAATCCCGAGTTGTCCCTCGCAACTAGGCAGGAGTCCTGACTTCACTGAACAAACACGTGGGTGGAAGGGCCATCCCCGTCGTAACTCGAGAATATACCCCAGGTTCCCGCCGCAACTCGAGAGAAACCATGATACTTCCCCCTCGCCGAGAGATGAGGCGCGATTCCCCTGCACTGCGTGCAGAGCAATTCCGTGTTGCACATCACACATGAAAGGAGCCTTGATTTCCTTAATGGCACTCCAGAGAAACCCCAAGAACACTGTTTCAAGGCTAGAGGGATCCTGAGGTCACTGTAGCAACACGAAAGAGCTCCGTGGCCCAAAAATCAACTCGAGATGAGAGGTTAGTCCCTGGCTTCGACTCCAGAGGAATACCACCTTACCACAAGCACCTCAAGAGGAGGCTTCTCTCAGCTCTAGGTATGTGAGAGGGACCCTGAGTTTGCGGCCTCAAGTGGAATGGACACCGCGATGCCCTGATTCGAAATAAGGCCGGATATCCCTGCAGTGACTTGAATGCAGGCTCGTCTTGCATCTCCCAAGACGAAAGGATGTCTGAATCCCCTGTGGAGACCACAGAGAAAGACCTAGTTCCCCACCTCATCGCGACCGGAGCCCTCACATCCTTTGAAAACTCCAGAGGTACGCGAAGATCAGTGCCTCCAAAGGAGACGATGCCTGACTCCTCGTGAAACTTGATAGGAGTCCCAGGATTCCTGTGGCACGTGGAAAGGGACCCTTGGTCTCCCGCCTCAGCTGGAGAGGCGTCCCAATTGCCCTGCCAAGCCTCGAGGAGAATCCCGAGTTGTCCCTCGCAACTAGGCAGGAGTCCTGACGTCACTGAACAAACACGTGGGTGGAAGGGCCATCCCCGTCGTAACTCGAGAATATACCCCAGGTTCCCGCCGCAACTCGAGAGAAACCATGAGACTTCCCCCTCGCCGAGAGATGAGGCGCGATTCCCCTGCACTGCGTGCAGAGCAATTCCGTGTTGCACATCACACATGAAAGGAGCCTTGATTTCCTTAATGGCACTCCAGAGAAACCCCAAGAACACTGTTTCAAGGCTAGAGGGATCCTGAGGTCACTGTAGCAACACGAAAGAGCTCCGTGGCCCAAAAATCAACTCGAGATGAGAGGTTAGTTCCTGGCTTCGACTCCAGAGGAATACCACCTTACCACAAGCACCTCAAGAGGAGGCTTCTCTCAGCTCTAGGTATGTGAGAGGGACCCTGATTTTGCGGCCTCAAGTGGAATGGACACTGCGATGCCCTGACGCGAAATAAGGCCGGATATCCCTGCAGTGACTTGAATGCAGGCTCGTCTTGCATCTCCCAAGATGAAAGGATGTCTGAATCCCCTGTGGAGACCATAGAGAAAGACCTAGTTCCCCACCTCATGGCGACCGGAGGCCTCACATCCTTTGACAACTCCAGAGGTACGCGGAGATCAGTGCCTCCAAAGGAGACGATGCCTGACTCCTCGTGAAACTTGATAGGAGTCCCAGGATTCCTGTGGCACGTGGAAAGGGACCCTTGGTCTCCCGCCTCAGCTGGAGAGGCGTCCCAATTGCCCTGCCAAGCCTCGAGGAGAATCCCGAGTTGTCCCTCGCAACTGGGCAGGAGTCCTGACGTCACTGAACAAACACGTGGGTGGAAGGGCCATCCCCGTCGTAACTCGAGAATATACCCCAAGTTCCCGCCGCAACTCGAGAAAAACCATGAGACTTCCCCCTCGCCGCGAGATGAGGCGCGATTCCCCTGCACTGCGTGCAGAGCAATTCCGTGCTGCACATCACACATGAAAGGAGCCTTGATTTCCTTGATGGCACTCCAGAGAAACCCCAAGAACACTGTTTCAAGGCTAGAGGGATCCTGAGGTCACTGTAGCCACACGAAAGAGCTCCGTGGACCAAAAATCAAATCGAGATGAGAGGTTAGTCCCTGGCTTCGACTCCAGAGGAATACCACCTTACCACAAGCACCTCAAGAGGAGGCTTCTCTCAGCTCTAGGTATGTGAGAGGGACTCTGAGTTTGCGGCCTCAAGTGGAATGGACACCGCGATGCCCTGACTCGAAATAAGGCCGGATATCCCTGCAGTGACTTGAATGCAGGCTCGTCTTGCATCTCCCAAGACAAAAGGATGTCTGAATACCCTGTGGAGACCACAGAGAAAGTCCTAGTTCCCCACCATATCGCGACCGGAGGCCTCACATCCTTTGAAAACTCCAGAGGTACGCGGAGATCAGTGCCTCCGAAGGAGACGATGCCTGACTCCTCGTGAAACTTCTTAGGAGTCCCAAGATTCCTGTGGCACATGGAAAGGGACCCTTGGTCTCCCGCCTCAGCTGGAGAGGCGTCCCAATTGCCGTGCCAAGCCTCGAGGAGAATCCCGAGTTGTCCCTCGCAACTAGGCAGCAGTCCTGCCGTCGCTGAACAAACACGTGTGTGGAAGGGCCATCCCCGTCGTAACTCGAGAATATACCCCAGGTTCCTGCCGCAACTCGAGAAAAACCAAGAGACTTCCCCCTCGCCGCGAGATGAGGCGCGATTCCCCTGCACTGCGTGCATAGCAATTCCCTGTTGCACATCACACATGAAAGGAGCCTTGATTTCCTTGATGGCATTCCAGAGAAACCCCAAGAACACTGTTTCAAGGCTAGAGGGATCCTGAGGTCACTGTAGCCACACGAAAGAGCCCCGTGGCCCAAAAATCAACTCGAGATGAGAGGTTAATTCCTGGCTTTGACTCCAGAGGAATACCACCTTACCACAAGCACCTCAAGAGGAGGCTTCTCTCAGCTTTAGGTATGTGAGAGGGACCCTGATTTTGCGGCCTCAAGTGGAATGGACACCGCGATGCCCTGACGCGAAATAAGGCCGGATATCCCTGCAGTGACTTGAATGCAGGCTCGTCTTGCATCTCCTAAGATGAAAGGATGTCTGAATCCCCTGTGGAGACCACAGAGAAAGACCTAGTTCCCCACCTCATCGCGACCGGAGGCCTCACATCCTTTGAAAATTCCAGAGGTACGCGGAGATCAGTGCCTCCAAAGGAGACGATGCCTGACTCCTCGTGAAACTTGATAGGAGTCCCAGGATTCCTGTGGCACGTGGAAAGGGACCCTTGGTCTCCCGCCTCAGCTGGAGAGGCGTCCCAATTGCCCTGCCAAGCCTCGAGGAGAATCCCGAGTTGTCCCTCGCAAGTAGGCAGGAGTCCTGACGTCGCTGAACAAACACGTGGATGGAAGGGCCATCCCCGTCGTAACTCGAGAATATACCCCAGGTTCCCGCCGCATATCGAGAAAAATCATGAGACTTCCCCCTCGCCGCAAGATGAGGCCCGATTCCCCTGCACTGCGTGCAGAGCAATTCCGTGTTGCACATCACACATGAAAGGAGCCTTGATTTTCATGATGGCACTCCAGAGAAACCCCAAGAACACTGTTTCAAGGCTAGAGGGATCCTGAGGTCACTGTAGCAACACGAAAGAGCTCCGGGGACCAAAAATCAACTCGAGATGAGAGGTTAGTCCCTGGCTTCGAATCCAGAGGAATACCACCTTACCACAAGAACCTCAAGACGAGGCTTCACTCAGCTCTAGCTATGTGAGAGGGACCCTGAGTTTGCGGCCTCAAGTGGAATGGACACCACGATGCCCTGACTCGAAATAAGGCCGGATATCCCTGCAGTGACTTGAATGCAGGCTCGTCTTGCATCTCCCAAGACAAAAGGATGTCTGAATACCCTGTGGAGACCACAGAGAAAGTCCTAGTTCCCCACCTCATCGCGACCGGAGGCCTCACATCCTTTGAAAACTCCAGAGGTACGCGGAGATCAGTGCCTCCAAAGGAGACGATGCCTGACTCCTCGTGAAACTTGATAGGAGTCCCAGGATTCCTGTGGCACGTGGAAAGGGACCCTTGGTCTCCCGCCTCCGATGGAGAGGCGTCCCAATTGCCCTGCCAAGCCTCGAGGAGATTCCCGAGTTGTCCCTCGCAACTAGGCAGGAGTCCTGACGTCGCTGAACAAGCACGTGTGTGGAAGGGCCATCCCCGTCGTAACTCGAGAATATACCCCAGGTTCCCGCCGCAACTCGAGAAAAACCATGAGACTTCCCCCTCGCCGCGAGATTAGGCCCGATTCCCCTGTACTGCGTGCAGAGCAATTCCGTGTTGCACATCACACATGAAAGGAGCCTTGATTTCCTTAATGGCACTCCAGAGAAACCCCAAGAACACTGTTTCAAGGCTAGAGGGATCCTGAGGTCACTGTAGCAACACGAAAGAGCTCCGTGGCCCAAAAATCAACTCGAGATGAGAGGTTAGTTCCTGGCTTCGACTCCAGAGGAATACCACCTTACCACAAGCACCTCAAGAGGAGGCTTCTCTCAGCTCTAGGTATGTGAGAGGGACCCTGATTTTGCGGCCTCAAGTGGAATGGACACTGCGATGCCCTGACGCGAAATAAGGCCGGATATCCCTGCAGTGACTTGAATGCAGGCTCGTCTTGCATCTCCCAAGATGAAAGGATGTCTGAATCCCCTGTGGAGACCATAGAGAAAGACCTAGTTCCCCACCTCATGGCGACCGGAGGCCTCACATCCTTTGACAACTCCAGAGGTACGCGGAGATCAGTGCCTCCAAAGGAGACGATGCCTGACTCCTCGTGAAACTTGATAGGAGTCCCAGGATTCCTGTGGCACGTGGAAAGGGACCCTTGGTCTCCCGCCTCAGCTGGAGAGGCGTCCCAATTGCCCTGCCAAGCCTCGAGGAGAATCCCGAGTTGTCCCTCGCAACTGGGCAGGAGTCCTGACGTCACTGAACAAACACGTGGGTGGAAGGGCCATCCCCGTCGTAACTCGAGAATATACCCCAAGTTCCCGCCGCAACTCGAGAAAAACCATGAGACTTCCCCCTCGCCGCGAGATGAGGCGCGATTCCCCTGCACTGCGTGCAGAGCAATTCCGTGCTGCACATCACACATGAAAGGAGCCTTGATTTCCTTGATGGCACTCCAGAGAAACCCCAAGAACACTGTTTCAAGGCTAGAGGGATCCTGAGGTCACTGTAGCCACACGAAAGAGCTCCGTGGACCAAAAATCAAATCGAGATGAGAGGTTAGTCCCTGGCTTCGACTCCAGAGGAATACCACCTTACCACAAGCACCTCAAGAGGAGGCTTCTCTCAGCTCTAGGTATGTGAGAGGGACTCTGAGTTTGCGGCCTCAAGTGGAATGGACACCGCGATGCCCTGACTCGAAATAAGGCCGGATATCCCTGCAGTGACTTGAATGCAGGCTCGTCTTGCATCTCCCAAGACAAAAGGATGTCTGAATACCCTGTGGAGACCACAGAGAAAGTCCTAGTTCCCCACCATATCGCGACCGGAGGCCTCACATCCTTTGAAAACTCCAGAGGTACGCGGAGATCAGTGCCTCCGAAGGAGACGATGCCTGACTCCTCGTGAAACTTCTTAGGAGTCCCAAGATTCCTGTGGCACATGGAAAGGGACCCTTGGTCTCCCGCCTCAGCTGGAGAGGCGTCCCAATTGCCGTGCCAAGCCTCGAGGAGAATCCCGAGTTGTCCCTCGCAACTAGGCAGCAGTCCTGCCGTCGCTGAACAAACACGTGTGTGGAAGGGCCATCCCCGTCGTAACTCGAGAATATACCCCAGGTTCCTGCCGCAACTCGAGAAAAACCAAGAGACTTCCCCCTCGCCGCGAGATGAGGCGCGATTCCCCTGCACTGCGTGCATAGCAATTCCCTGTTGCACATCACACATGAAAGGAGCCTTGATTTCCTTGATGGCATTCCAGAGAAACCCCAAGAACACTGTTTCAAGGCTAGAGGGATCCTGAGGTCACTGTAGCCACACGAAAGAGCCCCGTGGCCCAAAAATCAACTCGAGATGAGAGGTTAATTCCTGGCTTTGACTCCAGAGGAATACCACCTTACCACAAGCACCTCAAGAGGAGGCTTCTCTCAGCTTTAGGTATGTGAGAGGGACCCTGATTTTGCGGCCTCAAGTGGAATGGACACCGCGATGCCCTGACGCGAAATAAGGCCGGATATCCCTGCAGTGACTTGAATGCAGGCTCGTCTTGCATCTCCTAAGATGAAAGGATGTCTGAATCCCCTGTGGAGACCACAGAGAAAGACCTAGTTCCCCACCTCATCGCGACCGGAGGCCTCACATCCTTTGAAAATTCCAGAGGTACGCGGAGATCAGTGCCTCCAAAGGAGACGATGCCTGACTCCTCGTGAAACTTGATAGGAGTCCCAGGATTCCTGTGGCACGTGGAAAGGGACCCTTGGTCTCCCGCCTCAGCTGGAGAGGCGTCCCAATTGCCCTGCCAAGCCTCGAGGAGAATCCCGAGTTGTCCCTCGCAAGTAGGCAGGAGTCCTGACGTCGCTGAACAAACACGTGGATGGAAGGGCCATCCCCGTCGTAACTCGAGAATATACCCCAGGTTCCCGCCGCATATCGAGAAAAATCATGAGACTTCCCCCTCGCCGCAAGATGAGGCCCGATTCCCCTGCACTGCGTGCAGAGCAATTCCGTGTTGCACATCACACATGAAAGGAGCCTTGATTTTCATGATGGCACTCCAGAGAAACCCCAAGAACACTGTTTCAAGGCTAGAGGGATCCTGAGGTCACTGTAGCAACACGAAAGAGCTCCGGGGACCAAAAATCAACTCGAGATGAGAGGTTAGTCCCTGGCTTCGAATCCAGAGGAATACCACCTTACCACAAGAACCTCAAGACGAGGCTTCACTCAGCTCTAGCTATGTGAGAGGGACCCTGAGTTTGCGGCCTCAAGTGGAATGGACACCACGATGCCCTGACTCGAAATAAGGCCGGATATCCCTGCAGTGACTTGAATGCAGGCTCGTCTTGCATCTCCCAAGACAAAAGGATGTCTGAATACCCTGTGGAGACCACAGAGAAAGTCCTAGTTCCCCACCTCATCGCGACCGGAGGCCTCACATCCTTTGAAAACTCCAGAGGTACGCGGAGATCAGTGCCTCCAAAGGAGACGATGCCTGACTCCTCGTGAAACTTGATAGGAGTCCCAGGATTCCTGTGGCACGTGGAAAGGGACCCTTGGTCTCCCGCCTCCGATGGAGAGGCGTCCCAATTGCCCTGCCAAGCCTCGAGGAGATTCCCGAGTTGTCCCTCGCAACTAGGCAGGAGTCCTGACGTCGCTGAACAAGCACGTGTGTGGAAGGGCCATCCCCGTCGTAACTCGAGAATATACCCCAGGTTCCCGCCGCAACTCGAGAAAAACCATGAGACTTCCCCCTCGCCGCGAGATTAGGCCCGATTCCCCTGTACTGCGTGCAGAGCAATTCCGTGTTGCACATCACACATGAAAGGAGCCTTGATTTCCTTGATGGCACTCCAGAGAAACCCCAAGAACACTGTTTCCAGGCTAGAGGGATCCTGAGGTCTCTGTAGCCACACGAAAGAGCTCCGTGGACCAAAAATCAACTCGAGATGAGAGGTTAGTTCCTGGCTTCGACTCCAGAGGAATACCACCTTACCACAAGCACCTCAAGAGGAGGCTTCTCTCAGCTCTAGGTATGTGAGAGGGACCCTGAGTTTGCGGCCTCAAGTGGAATCGACACCGCGATGCCCTGACTCGAAATAAGGCCGGATATCCCTGCAGTGACTTGAATGCAGGCTCGTCTTGCATCTCCCAAGACGAAAGGATGTCTGAATCCCCTGTGGAGACCACAGAGAAAGACCTAGTTCCCCACCTCATCGCGACAGGGGGCCTCACATCCTTTGAAAACTCCAGAGGTATGCAGAGATCAGTGCCTCCAAAGGAGACGATGCCTGACTCCTCGTGAATCTTGATAGGAGTCCCAGGATTCCTGTGGCACGTGGATAGGGACCCTTGGTCTCCCGCCTCAGCTGGAGAGGCGTCCCAATTGCCCTGCCAAGCCTCAAAGAGAATCCCGAGTTGTTCCTCACAACTAGGCAGGCGTCCTGACGTCGCTGAACAAAAACGTGGGTGGAAGGGCCATCCCTGTCGTAACTCGAGAATATACCCCAGGTTCCCGCGGCAACTCGAGAAAAACCATGAGACTTCCCCCTCGCTGCAAAATGAGGCCCGATTCCCCTGCACTGCATGCAGAGCAATTCCGTGTTGCACATCACACATGAAAGGAGTCTTGATTTCCTTTATGGCACTCCAGAGAAACCCGAAGAACACTGTTTCAAGACTAGAGCGATCCTGAGGTCACTGTAGCAACATGAAAGAGCTCCGTGGCCCAAAAATCAACTCGAGATGAGAGGTTAGTCCCTGGCTTCGACTCCAGAGGAATACAACCTTACCACAAGCACCTCAAGAGGAGGCTTCTCTCAGCTCTAGGTATGTGAGAGGGACCCTGAGTTTGCGGCCTCAAGTGGAATGGACAATGCGATGCCCTGACTCGAAATAAGGCCGGATATCCCTGCAGTGACTTGAATGCAGGCTCGTCTTGCATCTCCCAAGACGAAAGGATGTCTGAATCCCCTGTGGAGACCACAGAGAAAGACCTAGTTCCCCACCTCATCGCGACCGGAGGCCTCACATCCTTTGAAACTCCAGAGGTACGCGGAGATCAGTGCCTCCAAAGGACACGATGCCTGACTCCTCGTGAAACTTGATAGGAGTCCCAGGATTCCTGTGGCACGAGGAAAGGGACGCTTGGTCTTCCGCCTCAGCTGGTGAAGCGTCCCAATTGCCCTGCCAAGCCTCGAGGAGAATCCCGAGTTGTCCCTCGCAACTAGGCAGGAGTCCTGACGTCGCTGAACAAACACGTGGCTGGAAGGGCCATCCCCGTGGTAACTCGAGAATATATCCCAGGTTCCCGCCGCAACTCGAGAAAAACCATGAGACTTCCCCCTCGCCGCGAGATGAGGCCCGATTCCCCTGCACTGCGTGCAGAGCTATTCCGTGTTGCACATGACACATGAAAGGAGTCTTGATTTCCTTGATGGCACTCCAGAGAAACCCGAAGAACACTGTTTTAAGGCTAGAGCGATCCTGTGGTCACTGTAGCAACACGAAAGAGCTCCGTGGACCAAAAATCAACTCGAGATGAGAGGTTAGTCCCTGGCTTCGACTCCAGAGGAATACAACCTTACCACAAGGACCTCAAGAGGAGGCTTCTCGCAGCTCTAGGTATGTGAAAGGGACCCTGAGTTTGCGGCCTCAAGTGGAATGGACATTGCGATGCCCTGACTCGAAATAAGGCCGGATATCCCTGCAGTGACTTGAACGCAGGCTCGTCTTGCATCTCCCAAGACGAAAGGATGTCTGAATCCCCTGTGGAGACCACAGAGAAAAGCCTAGTTGCCCACCTCATCGCGACCGGAGGCCTCACATCCTTTGAAAACTTCAGAGGTACGTGGAGATCAGTGCCTCCAAAGGAGACGATGCCTGACTCCTCGTGAAACTTGATAGGAGTCCCAGGATTCCTGTGGTACGTGGAAAGGGACCCTTGGTCTCCCGCCTCAGCTGGAGAGGCGTCCCAATTGCCCTGCCAAGCCTCGAGGAGAATCCCGAGTTGTCCCTCGCAACTAGGCAGGAGTCCTGACGTCGCTGAACAAGCACGTGTGTGGAAGGGCCATCCTCGTCGTAACTCGAGAATATACCCCAGGTTCCCGCCGCAACTCGAGAAAAACCATGAGACTTACCCCTCGCCGCGAGATGAGGCCCGATTCCCCTGCACTGCGTGCAGAGCAATTCCGTGGTGCACATCACACATGAAAAGAGCCTTGATTTCCTTGATAGCACTCCAGAGAAACCCCAAGAACACTGTTTCAAGGCTAGAGGGATCCTGAGGTCACTGTAGCCACAAGAAAGAGCTCCGTGGACCAAAAATCAACTCGAGATGAGAGGTTAGTATCTGGCTTTGACTCCAGAGGTATACCACCTTACCACAAGCACCTCAAGAGGAGGCTTCTCTCAGCTCTATGTATGTGAGAGGGACCCTGAGTTTGCGGCCTCAAGTGGAATGGACACCGCGATGCCCTGACTCGAAATAAGGCCGGATATCCCTGCAGTGACTTGAATGCAGGCTCGTCTTGCATCTCCCAAGACGAAAGGATGTCTGAATCCCCTGTGGAGACCACAGAGAAAGACCTAGTTCCCCAACTCATCGCGAAAGGGGGCCTCACATCCTTTGAAAACTCCAGAGGTATGCAGAGATCAGTGCCTCCAAAGGAGACGATGCCTGACTCCTCGTGAAACTTGATAGGAGTCCCAGGATTCCTGTGGCACGTGGAAAGGGACCCTTGGTCTCCCGCCTCAGCTGGAGAGACGTCCCAAATGCCCTGCCAAGCCTCAAAGAGAATCCCGAGTTGTCCCTCACAACTAGGCAGGCGTTCTGACGTCGCTGAACAAAAACGTGGGTGGAAGGGGCATCCCCGTCGTAACTCGAGAATATACCCCAGGTTCCCGCCGCAACTCGAGAAAAACCATGAGACTTCCCCCTCGCTGCAAAATGAGGACCGATTCCCCTGCACTGCGTGCAGAGCAATTCCGTGTTGCACATCACACATGAAAGGAGCCTTGATTTCCGTGATGGCACTCCAGAGAAACCCCAAGAACACTGTTTCAAGGCTAGAGGGATCCTGAGGTCACTGTAGCCACAAGAAAGAGCTCCGTGGCCCAAAAATCAACTCGAGATGAGAGGTTAGTTCCTGGCTTCGACTCCAGAGGAATACCACCTTACCACAAGCACCTCAAGAGGAGGCTTCTCTCAGCTCTAGGTATGTGAGAGGGACCCTGATTTTGCGGCCTCAAGTGGAATGGACACCGCGATGCCCTGACGCGAAATAAGGCCGGATATCCCTGCAGTGACTTGAATGCAGGCTCGTCTTGCATCTCCTAAGATGAAAGGATGTCTGAATCCCCTGTGGAGACCACAGAGAAAGACCTAGTTCCCCACCTCATCGCTACTGGAGGCCTCACATCCTTTGAAAACTCTAGAGGTACGCGGAGATCAGTGCCTCCAAAGGAGACGATGCCTGACTCCTCGTGAAACTTGATAGGAGTCCCAGGATTCCTGTGGCACGTGGAAAGGGACCCTTGGTCTCCCCCCTCAGCTGGAGAGGCGTCCCAATTGCCCTGCCAAGCCTCGAGGAGAATCCCGAGTTGTCCCTCGCAAGTAGGCAGGAGTCCTGACGTCGCTGAACAAACACGTGGGTGGAAGGGCCATCCCCGTCGTAACTCGAGAATATACCCCAGGTTCCCGCCGCAACTCGAGAAAAACCATGAGACTTCCCCCTCGCCGCGAGATGAGGCCCGATTCCCCTGCACTGCGTGCAGAGCAATTCCGTGTTGCACATGACACATGAAAGGAGTCTTGATTTCCTTGATGGCACTCCAGAGAAACCCCAAGAACACTGTTTCCAGGCTAGAGGGATCCTGTTGTCACTGTAGCAACACGATAGAGCTCCGTGGCCCAAAAATCAACTCGAGATGAGAGGTTAGTCCCTGGCTTCAACTCCAGAGGAATACCACCTTACCACAAGCACCTCAAGAGGAGGCTTCTCTCAGCTCTAGGTATGTGAGAGGGACCCTGAGTTTGCGGCCTCAAGTGGAATGGACATTGCGATGCCCTGACTCGAAATAAGGCCGGATATCCCTGCAGTGACTTGAATGCAGGCTCGTCTTGCATCTCCCAAGACGAAAGGATGTCTGAATCCCCTGTGGAGACCACAGAGAAAAGCCTAGTTGCCCACTTCATCGCGACCGGAGGCCTCACATCCTTTGAAAACTTCAGAGGTACGTGGAGATCAGTGCCTCCAAAGGAGACGATGCCTGACTCCTCGTGAAACTTGATAGGAGTCCCAGGATTCCTGTGGTACGTGGAAAGGGACCCTTGGTTTCCCGCCTCAGCTGGAGAGGCGTCCCAATTGCCCTGACAAGCCTCGAGGAGAATCCCGAGTTGTCCCTCGCAACTAGGCAGGAGTCCTGACGTCGCTGAACAAGCACGTGTGTGGAAGGGCCATCCTCGTCGTAACTCGAGAATATACCCCAGGTTCCCGCCGCAACTCGAGAAAAACCATGAGACTTACCCCTCGCCGCGAGATGTGGCCCGATTCCCCTGCACTGCGTGTAGAGCAATTCCGTGTTGCACATCACACATGAAAAGAGCCTTGATTTCCTTGATGGCACTCCAGAGAAAGCCCAAGAACACTGTTTCAAGGCTAGAGGGATCCTGAGGTCACTGTAGCCACACGAAAGAGCTCCGTGGACCAAAAATCAACTCGAGATGAGAGGTTAGTATCTGGCTTCGACTCCAGAGGAATACCACCTTACCACAAGCACCTCAAGAGGAGGCTTCTCTCAGCTCTAGGTATGTGAGAGGGACCCTGAGTTTGCGGCCTCAAGTGGAATCGACACCGCGATGCCCTGACTCGAAATAAGGCCGGATATCCCTGCAGTGACTTGAATGCAGGCTCGTCTTGCATCTCCCAAGACGAAAGGATGTCTGAATCCCCTGTGGAGACCACAGAGAAAGACCTAGTTCCCCACCTCATCGCGACAGGGGGCCTCACATCCTTTGAAAACTCC
Organism: Cervus elaphus; assembly: GCF_910594005.1. Lineage (NCBI taxonomy): Eukaryota > Metazoa > Chordata > Mammalia > Artiodactyla > Cervidae > Cervus > Cervus elaphus. The sequence goes on from NC_057838.1 coordinate 2,655,860, forward strand.
AGAGGTATGCAGAGATCAGTGCCTCCAAAGGAGACGATGCCTGACTCCTCGTGAATCTTGATAGGAGTCCCAGGATTCCTGTGGCACATGGATAGGGACCCTTGGTCTCCCGCCTCAGCTGGAGAGGCGTCCCAATTGCCCTGCCAAGCCTCAAAGAGAATCCCGAGTTGTTCCTCACAACTAGGCAGGCGTCCTGACGTCGCTGAACAAAAACGTGGGTGGAAGGGCAATCCCCGTCGTAACTCGAGAATATACCCCAGGTTCCCGCGGCAACTCGAGAAAAACCATGAGACTTCCCCCTCGCTGCAAAATGAGGACCGATTCCCCTGCACTGCGTGCAGAGCAATTCCGTGTTGCACATCACACATGAAAGGAGCCTTGATTTCCTTGATGGCACTCCAGAGAAACCCCAAGAACACTGTTTCAAGGCTAGAGGGATCCTGAGGTCAGTGTAGCCACACGAAAGAGCTCCGTGGACCAAAAATCAACTCGAGATGAGAGGTTAGTCCCTGGCTTCGACTTCAGAGGAATACCACCTTACCACAAGCACCTCAAGAGGAGGCTTCTCTCAGCTCTAGCTATGTGAGAGGGACCCTGAGTTTGCGGCCTCAAGTGGAATGGACACCGCGATGCCCTGATTCGAAATAAGGCCGGATATCCCTGCAGTGACTTGAATGCAGGCTCGTCTTGCATCTCCCAAGACGAAAGGATGTCTGAATCCCCTGTGGAGACCACAGAGAAAGACCTAGTTCCCCACCTCATCGCGACCGGAGACCTCACATCCTTTGAAAACTCCAGAGGTACCCGGAGATCAGTGCCTCCAAAGGAGACGATGCCTGACTCCTCGTGAAACTTGATAGGAGTCCCAAGATTCCTGTGGCACGTGGAAAGGGACCCTTGGTCTCCCGCCTCAGCTGGAGAGGCGTCCCAATTGCCCTGCCAAGCCTCGAGGAGAATCCCGAGTTTTCCCTCGCAACTAGGCAGGAGTCCTGACGTTGCTGAACAAACACGTGGGTGGAAGGGCCATCCCCGTCGTAACTCGAGAATATACCCCAGGTTCCCGCCGCAACTCGAGAGAAACCATGAGACTTCCCCCTCGCCGCGAGATTAGGCGCGATTCCCCTGCACTGCGTGCAGAGCAATTCCCTGTTGCACATCACACATGAAAGGAGCGTTGATTTCCTTGATGGCACTCCAGAGAAACCCCAAGAACACTGTTTCAAGGCTAGAGGGATCCTGAGGTCACTGTAGCAACACGAAAGAGCTCCGTGGTTCAAAAATCAACTTGAGATGAGAGGTTAGTCCCTGGCTTCGACTCCAGAGGAATACCACCTTACCACAAGCACCTCAAGAGGAGGCTTCTCTCAGCTGTAGGTATGTGAGAGGGACCCTGATTTTGCGGCCTCAAGTGGAATGGACACTGCGATGCCCTGACGCGAAATAAGGCCGGATATCCCTGCAGTGACTTGAATGCAGGCTTGTCTTGCATCTCCCAAGACGAAAGGATGTCTGAATCCCCTGTGGAGACCACAGAGAAAAACCTAGTTCCCAACCTCATGGCGACCGGAGGCCTCACATCCTTTGAAAACACCGGAGGTACGCGGAGATCAGTGCCTCCAAAGGAGACGATGCCTGACTCCTCGTGAAACTTGATAGGAGTCCCAGGATTCCTGTGGCACGTGGAAAGGGACGCTTAGTCTCCCGCCTCAGCTGGAGAGGCGTCCCAATTGCCCTGCCAAGCCTCGAGGAGAATCCCGAGTTGTCCCTCACAACTAGGCAGGAGTCCTGACGTCGCTGAACAAACACGTGGGTGGAAGGGCCATCCCCGTGGTAACTCGAGAATATATCCCAGGTTCCCGCCGCAACTCGAGAAAAAGTATGAGACTTCCCCCTCGCCGTGAGATGAGGCCCGATTCCCCTGCACTGCATGCAGAGCAATGACGTGTTGCACATCAAACATGAAAGGAGCCTTCATTTTCTTGATGGCACTCCAGAGAAACCCCAAGAACACTGTTTCAAGGCTAGAGGGATCCTGAGGTCACTGTAGCAACACGAAAGAGCTCCGTGGACCACAAATCAACTCGAGATGAGAGGTTAGTCCCTGGCTTCGACTCCAGAGGAATACCACCTTACCACAAGCACCTCAAGAGGAGGCTTCTCTCAGCTCTAGGTATGTGAGAGGGACCCTGAGTTTGCGGCCTCAAGTGGAATGGACACCGCGATGCCCTGACTCGAAATAAGGCCGGATATCCCTGCAGTGACTTCAATGCAGGCTCGTCTTGCATCTCCCAAGACGAAAGGATGTCTGAATCCCCTGTGGAGACCACAGAGAAAGACCTAGTTCCCCACCTCATGGCGACCGGAGACCTCACATCCTTTATAAATTCCAGATGTACGCGGAGATCCTTGCCTCCAAAGGAAACGATGCCTGACTCCTCGTCAAACTTGATAGGAGTCCCAGGTTTCCTGTGGCACGTGGAAAGGGACCCTTGGTCTCCCGCCTCAGCTGGAGAGGCGTCCCAATTGCCCTGCCAAGCCTCGAGGAGAATCCCGAGTTGTCCCTCGCAACTAGGCAGGAGTCCTGCCTTCGCTGAACAAACACGTGGGTGGAAGGGCCATCCCCGTCGTAACTCGAGAATATACCCCAGGTTCCCGCCACAACTCGAGAAAAACCATGAGACTTCCCCCTCGCCGCGAGATGAGGCCCGATTCCCCTGCACTGCGTGCAGAACAATTCCGTGTTGCACATCACACATGAAAGGAGCCTTGATTTCCTTGATGGCACTCCAGAGAAACCCCAAGAACACTGTTTCAAGGCTAGAGGGATCCTGAGGTCACTGTAGCAACACGAAAGAGCTCCGTGGACCAAAAATCAACTCGAGATGAGAGGTTAGTCCCTGGCTTCGACTCCAGAGGAATACCACCTTACCACAAGCACCTCAAGAGGAGGCTTCTCTCAGCTCTAGGTATGTGAGAGGGACCCTGAGTTTGCGGCCTCAAGTGGAATGGACACCGCGATGCCCTGACTCGAAATAAGGCCGGATATCCCTGCAGTGACTTGAATGCAGGCTCGTCTTGCATCTCCCAAGACGAAAGGATGTCTGAATCCCCTGTGGAGACCACAGAGAAAGACCTAGTTCCCCACCTCATCGCGACCGGAGGCCTCACATCCTTTGAAAACTCCAGAGGTACGCGGAGATCAGTGCCTCCAAAGGAGACGGTGCCTGACTCCTCATGAAACTTGATAGGAGTCCCAGGATTCCTGTGGCACTTGGAAAGGGACCCTTGGTCTCCCGCCTCAGCTGGAGAGGCGTCCCAATTGCCCTGCCAAGCCTCGAGGAGAATCCCGAGTTGTCCCTCGCAACTAGGCAGGAGTCCTGACGTCGCTGAACAAACACGTGTGTGGAAGGGCCATCCCCGTCGTAACTCGAGAATATACCCCAGGTTCCCACCGCAACTCGAGAAAAACCATGAGACGTCCCCCTCGCCGCGAGATGAGGCCCGATTCCCCTGCACTGCGTGCAGAGCAATTCCGTGTTGCACATCACACATGAAAGGAGCCTTGATTTCCTTGATGGCACTCCAGAGAAACCCCAAGAACATTGTTTCAAGGCTAGAGGGACCCTGAGGTCACTGTAGTAACACGAAAGAGCTCCGTGGACCAAAAATCAACTCGAGATGAGAGGTTAGTCCCTGGCTTCGACTCCAGAGGAATACCACCTTACCACAAGCACCTCAAGAGGAGGCTTCTCTCAGCTCTAGGTATGTGAGAGGGACCCTGAGTTTGCGGCCTCAAGTGGAATGGACACCGGGATGCCCTGACTCGTAATAAGGCCGGATATCCCTGCAGTGACTTGAATGCAGGCTCGTCTTGCATCTCCCAAGACGAAAGGATGTCTGAATCCCCTGTGGAGACCACAGAGAAAGACCTAGTTCCCCACCTCATCGCGACCGGAGGCCTCACATCCTTTGAAAACTCCAGAGGTACGCGGAGATCAGTGCCTCCAAAGGAGACGATGCCTGACTCCTCGTGAAACTTGATAGGGGTCCCAGGATTCCTGTGGCACGTGGAAAGGGACCCTTGGTTTCCCGGCTCAGCTGGAGAAGCGTCCCAATTGCCCTGCCAAGCCTCGAGGAGAATTCCGAGTTGTCCCTCGCTACTAGGCAGGAGTCCTGACGTCGCTGAACAAACACGTCGGGGGAAGGGCCATCCCCGTCGTAACTCGAGAATATACCCCAGGTTTCCGCCGCAACTGGAGAAAAACCATGAGACTTCCCCCTCGCCGCGAGATGAGGCCTGATTCCCCTACACTGCGTGCAGAGCAATTCCGTGTTGCACATCACACATGAAAGGAGCCTTGATTTCCTTGATGGCACTCCAGAGAAACCCCAAGAACACTGTTTCAAGGCTAGAGGGATCCTGAGGTCACTGTAGCAACACGAAAGAGCTCCGTGGACCAAAAATCAACTCGAGATGAGAGGTTAGTCCCTGGCTTCGACTCCAGAGGAATACCACCTTACCACAAGCACCTCAAGAGGAGGCTTCTCTCAGCTCTAGGTATGTGAGAGGGACCCTGAGTTTGCGGCCTCAAGTGGAATGGACACCGCGATGCCCTGACTCGAAATAAGGCCGGATATCCCTGCAGTGACTTGAATGCAGGCTCGTCTTGCATCTCCCAAGACGAAAGGATGTCTGAATCCCCTGTGGAGACCACAGAGAAAGACCTAGTACCCCACCTCATGGCGACCGGAGGCCTCACATCCTTTATAAACTCCAGATGTACGCGGAGATCCTTGCCTCCAAAGGAAACGATGCCTGACTCCTCGTCAAACTTGATAGGAGTCCCAGGTTTCCTGTGGCACGTGGAAAGGGACACTTGGTCTCCCCCCTCAGCTGGAGAGGCGTCCCAATTGCCCTGCCAAGCCTCGAGGAGAATCCCGAGTTGTCCCTCGCAACTAGGCAGGAGTCCTGACGTCGCTGAACAAACACGTGGGTGGAAGGGCCATCCCTGTCGTAACTCGAGAATATACCCCGGGTTCCCGCCACAACTTGAGAGAAACCATGAGACTTCCCCCTCGCCGCGAGATGAGGCCCGATTCCCCTGCACTGCGTGCAGAGCAATTCCGTGTTGCACATCACACATGAAAGGAGCCTTGATTTCCTTGATGGCACTCCAGAGAAACCCCAAGAACACTGTTTCAAGGCTAGAGGGATCCTGAGGTCACTGTAGCAACACGAAAGAGCTCCGTGGACCAAAAATCAACTCGAGATGAGAGGTTAGTTCCTGGCTTCGACTCCAGAGGAATACCACCTTACCACAAGCACCTCAAGAGGAGGCTTCTCTCAGCTCTAGGTATGTGAGAGGGACCCTGAGTTTGCGGCCTCAAGTGGAATGGACACCGAGATGCCCTGACTCGAAATAAGGCCGGATATCCCTGCAGTGACTTCAATGCAGGCTCGTCTTGTATCTCCCAAGACGAAAGGATGTCTGAATCCCCTGTGGAGACCACAGAGAAAGACCTAGTTCCCCACCTCATGGCGACCGGAGGCCTCACATCCTTTATAAATTCCAGATGTACGCGGAGATCCTTGCCTCCAAAGGAAACGATGCCTGACTCCTCGTCAAACTTGATAGGAGTCCCAGGTTTCCTGTGGCACGTGGAAAGGGACCCTTGGTCCCCCCCCTCAGTTGGAGAGGCGTCCCAATTGCCCTGCCAAGCCTCGAGGAGAATCCCGAGTTGTCCCTGGCAACTAGGCAGGAGTCCTGACGTCGCTGAACAAACACGTGGGTGGAAGGGCCATCCCCGTCGTAACTCGAGAATATACCCCAGGTTCCCGCCACAACTCGAGAAAAACCATGAGAATTCCCCCTCGCCGCGAGATGAGGCCCGATTCCCCTGCACTGCGTGCAGAGCAATTCCGTGTTGCACATCTCACATGAAAGGAGCCTTGATTTCCTTGATGTCACTCCAGAGAAACCCCAAGAACACTGTTTCAAGGCTAGAGGGATCCTGAGGTCACTGTAGCAACACGAAAGAGCTCCGTGGACCAAAAATCAACTCGAGATGAGAGGTTAGTCCCTGGCTTCGACTCCAGAGGAATACCACCTTACCACAAGCACCTCAAGAGGAGGCTTCTCTCAGCTCTAGGTATGTGAGAGGGACTCTGAGTTTGCGGCCTCAAGTGGAATGGACACCGGGATGCCCTGACTCGTAATAAGGCCGGATATCCCTGCAGTGACTTGAATGCAGGCTCGTCTTGCATCTCCCAAGACGAAAGGATGTCTGAATCCCCTGTGGAGACCACAGAGAAAGACCTAGTTCCCCACCTCATGGCGACCGGAGGCCTCACATCCTTTGAAAACTCCAGAGGTACGCGGAGATCAGTGCCTCCAAAGGAGACGATGCCTGACTCCTCGTGAAACTTGATAGGAGTCCCAAGAATCCTGTGGCACGTGGAAAGGAACACTTGGTCTCCCGCCTCAGCTGGAGAGGCGTCCCAATTGCCCTGCCAAGCCTCGAGGAGAATCCCGAGTTGTCCCTCGCAACTAGGCAGGAGTCCTGCCGTCGCTGAACAAACACGTGGGTGGAAGGGCCATCCCCGTCGTAACTCGAGAATATACCCCAGGTTCCCGCCGCAACTCGAGAGAAACCATGATACTTCCCCCTCGCCGCGAGATTAGGCGCGATTCCCCTGCACTGCGTGCAGAGCAATTCCGTGTTGCACATCACACATGAAAGGAGTGTTGATTTCCTTGATGGCACTCCAGAGAAACCCCAAGAACACTGTTTCAAGGCTAGAGGGATCCTGAGGTCACTGTAGCAACACGAAAGAGCTCCGTGGTCCAAAAATCAACTCGAGATGAGAGGTTAGTCCCTGGCTTCGACTCCAGAGGAATACCACCTTACCACAAGCACCTCAAGAGGAGGCTTCTCTCAGCTCTAGGTATGTGAGAGGGACCCTGATTTTGCGGCCTCAAGTGGAATGGACACTGCGATGCCCTGACGCGAAATAAGGCCGGATATCCCTGCAGTGACTTGAATGCAGGCTCGTCTTGCATCTCCCAAGACGAAAGGATGTCTGAATCCCCTGTGGAGACCACAGAGAAAAACCTAGTTCCCAACCTCATCGCGACCGGAGGCCTCACATCCTTTGAAAACACCGGAGGTACGCGGAGATCAGTGCCTCCAAAGGAGACGATGCCTGACTCCTCGTGAAACTTGATAGGAGTCCCAGGATTCCTGTGGCACGTGGAAAGGGACCCTTAGTCTCCCGCCTCAGCTGGAGAGGCGTCCCAATTGCCCTGCCAAGCCTCGAGGAGAATCCCGAGTTGTCCCTCACAACTAGGCAGGAGTCCTGACGTCGCTGAACAAACACGTGGGTGGAAGGGCCATCCTCGTGGTAACTCGAGAATATATCCCAGGTTCCCGCCGCAACTCGAGAAAAACTATGAGACTTCCCCCTCGCCGTGAGATGAGGCCCGATTCCCCTGCACTGCATGCAGAGCAATGCCGTGTTGCACATCAAACATGAAAGGAGCCTTCATTTTCTTGATGGCACTCCAGAGAAACCCCAAGAACACTGTTTCAAGGCTAGAGGGATCCTGAGGTCACTGTAGCAACACGAAAGAGCTCCGTGGACCAAAAATCAACTCGAGATGAGAGGTTAGTCCCTGGCTTCGACTCCAGAGGAATACCACCTTACCACAAGCACCTCAAGAGGAGGCTTCTCTCAGCTCTAGGTATGTGAGAGGGACCCTGAGTTTGCGGCCTCAAGTGGAATGGACACCGCGATGCCCTGACTCGAAATAAGGCCGGATATTCCTGCAGTGACTTGAATGCAGGCTCGTCTTGCATCTCCCAAGACGAAAGGATGTCTGAATCCCCTGTGGAGACCACAGAGAAAGACCTAGTTCCCCACCTCATGGCGACCGGAGGCCTCACATCCTTTATAAACTCCAGATGTACGCGGAGATCCTTGCCTCCAAAGGAAACGATGCCTGACTCCTCGTCAAACTTGATAGGAGTCCCAGGTTTCCTGTGGCACGTGGAAAGGGACACTTGGTCTCCCCCCTCAGCTGGAGAGGCGTCCCAATTGCCCTGCCAAGCCTCGAGGAGAATCCCGAGTTGTCCCTCGCAACTAGGCAGGAGTCCTGACGTCGCTGAACAAACACGTGGGTGGAAGGGCCATCCCCGTCGTAACTCGAGAATATACCCCGGGTTCCCGCCACAACTTGAGAGAAACCATGAGACTTCCCCCTCGCCGCGAGATGAGGCCCGATTCCCCTGCACTGCGTGCAGAGCAATTCCGTGTTGCACATCACACATGAAAGGAGCCTTGATTTCCTTGATGGCACTAGAGAAACCCCAAGAACACTGTTTCAAGGCTAGAGGGATCCTGAGGTCACTGTAGCAACACGAAAGAGCTCCGTGGACCAAAAATCAACTCGAGATGAGAGGTTAGTCCCTGGCTTCGACTCCAGAGGAATACCACCTTACCACAAGCACCTCAAGAGGAGGCTTCTCTCAGCTCTAGGTATGTGAGAGGGACCCTGAGTTTGCGGCCTCAAGTGGAATGGACACCGTGATGCCCTGACTCGAAATAAGGCCGGATATCCCTGCAGTGACTTCAATGCAGGCTCGTCTTGCATCTCCCAAGACGAAAGGATGTCTGAATCCCCTGTGGAGACCACAGAGAAAGACCTAGTTCCCCACCTCATGGCGACCGGAGGCCTCACATCCTTTATAAATTCCAGATGTACGCGGAGATCCTTGCCTCCAAAGGAAACGATGCCTGACTCCTCATCAAACTTGATAGGAGTCCCAGGTTTCCTGTGGCACGTGGAAAGGGACCCTTGGTCTCCCCCCTCAGCTGGAGAGGCGTCCCAATTGCCCTGCCAAGCCTCGAGGAGAATCCCGAGTTGTCCCTCGCAACTAGGCAGGAGTCCTGACGTCGCTGAACAAACACGTGGGTGGAAGGGCCATCCCCGTCGTAACTCGAGAATATACCCCAGGTTCCCGCCACAACTCGAGAAAAACCATGAGACTTCCCCCTCGCCGCGAGATGAGGCCCGATTCCCCTGCACTGCGTGCAGAACAATTCCGTGTTGCACATCACACATGAAAGGAGCCTTGATTTCCTTGATGGCACTCCAGAGAAACCCCAAGAACACTGTTTCAAGGCTAGAGGGATCCTGAGGTCACTGTAGCAACACGAAAGAGCTCCGTGGACCAAAAATCAACTCGAGATGAGAGGTTAGTCCCTGGCTTCGACTCCAGAGGAATACCACCTTACCACAAGCACCTCAAGAGGAGGCTTCTCTCAGCTCTAGGTATGTGAGAGGGACCCTGAGTTTGCGGCCTCAATTGGAATGGACACCGCGATGCCCTGACTCGAAATAAGGCCGGATATCCATGCAGTGACTTGAATGCAGGCTCGTCTTGCAGCTCCCAAAATGAAAGGATGTCTGAATCCCCTGTGGAGACCACAGAGAAAAACCTAGTTCCCCACCTCATGGCGACCTGAGGCCTCAAATCCTTTGAAAACTCCAGAGGGACGCGGAGATCAGTGCCTCCAAAGGAGACGATGTCTGACTCCTCGTGAAACTTGATAGGAGTCCCAAGAATCCGGTGGCACGTGGAAAGGGACACTTGGTCTCCCGCCTCAGCTCTAGAGGCGTCCCAATTGCCCTGCCAAGCCTCGAGGAGAATCCCGAGTTGTCACTCGTAACTAGGCAGGAGTCCTGACGTCGCTGAGCAAACACGTGGGTGGAAGGGCCATCCCCGTCGTAACTCGAGAATATACCCCAGGTTCCCGCCGCAACTCGAGAAAAACCATGAGACTTCCCCCTCGCCGCGAGATGAGGCGCGATTCCCCTGCACTGCGTGCAGAGCAATTCCGTGTTGCACATCACACAGGAAAGGAGCCTTGATTTCCTTGATGGCACTCCAGAGAAACCCCAAGAGCACTGTTTCAAGGCTAGAGGGATCCTGAGGTCACTGTAGCAACAAGAAAGAGCTCCGTGGACCAAAAATCAACTCAAGATGAGAGGTTAGTCCCTGGCTTCGACTCCAGAGGAATACCACCTTACCACAAGCACCTCAAGAGGAGGCTTCTCTCAGCTCTAGGTATGTGAGAGGGACCCTGATTTTGCGGCCTCAAGTGGAATGGACACTGCGATGCCCTGACGCGAAATAAGGCCGGATATTCCTGCAGTGACTTGAATGCAGGCTCGTCTTGCATCTCCCAAGACGAAAGGATGTCTGAATCCCCTGTGGAGACCACAGAGAAAAACCTAGTTCCCAACCTCTTCGCGACCGGAGGCCTCACATCCTTTGACAACTCCAGAGGTACACGGAGATCAGTGCCTCAAAAAGGAAACGATGCCTGACTCCTCGTGAAACTTGATAGGAGTCACAGGATTCCTGTGGCACGTGGAAAGGGACCCTTGGTCTCCCGCCTCAGCTGGAGAGGCGTCCCAATTGCCCTGCCAAGCCTCGAGGAGAATCCCGAGTTGTCCCTCGCAACTAGGCAGGAGTCCTGACGTTGCTGAACAAACACGTGGGTGGAAGGGCCATCCCCGTCGTAACTCGAGAATATACCCCAGGTTCCCGCCGCAACTCGAGAGAAAGCATGAGACTTCCCCCTCGCCGCGAGATTAGGCGCGATTCCTCTGCACTGCGTGCAGAGCAATTCCCTGTTGCACATCACACATGAAAGGAGCGTTGATTTCCTTGATGGCACTCCAGAGAAACCCCAAGAACACTGTTTCAAGGCCAGAGGGATCCTGAGGTCACTGTAGCAACACGAAAGAGCTCCGTGGACCAAAAATCAACTCGAGATGAGAGGTTAGTCCCTGGCTTCGACTCCAGAGGAATACCACCTTACCACAAGCACCTCAAGAGGAGGCTTCTCTCAGCTCTAGGTATGTGAGAGGGACCCTGATTTTGCGGCCTCAAGTGGAATGGACACTGCGATGCCCTGACGCGAAATAAGGCCGGATATCCCTGCAGTGACTTGAATGCAGGCTCGTCTTGCATCTCCCAAGACGAAAGGATGTCTGAATCCCCTGTGGAGACCACAGAGAAAAACCTAGTTCCCAACCTCATCGCGACCGGAGGCCTCACATCCTTTGAAAACACCGGAGGTAGGCGGAGATCAGTGCCTCCAAAGGAGACGATGCCTGACTCCTCGTGAAACTTGATAGGAGTCCCAGGATTCCTGTGGCACGTGGAAAGGGACCCTTAGTCTCCCGCCTCAGCTGGAGAGGCGTCCCAATTTCCCTGCCAAGCCTCGAGGAGAATCCCGAGTTGTCCCTCACAACTAGGCAGGAGTCCTGACGTCGCTGAACAAACACGTGGGTGGAAGGGCCATCCCCGTGGTAACTCGAGAATATATCCCAGGTTCCCGCCGCAACTCGAGAAAAACTATGAGACTTCCCCCTCGCCGTGAGATGAGGCCCGATTCCCCTGCACTGCATGCAGAGCAATGCCGTGTTGCACATCAAACATGAAAGGAGCCTTCATTTTCTTGATGGCACTCCAGAGAATACCCAAGAATACTGTTTCAAGGCTAGAGGGATTCTGAGGTCACTGTAGCAACACGAAAGAGCTCCGTGGACCAAAAATCAACTCGAGATGAGAGGTTAGTCCCTGGCTTCGACTCCAGAGGAATACCACCTTACCACAAGCACCTCAAGAGGAGGCTTCTCTCAGCTCTAGGTATGTGAGAGGGACCCTGAGTTTGCGGCCTCAAGTGGAATGGACACCGCGATGCCCTGACTCGAAATAAGGCCGGATATCCCTGCAGTGACTTCAATCCAGGCTCGTCTTGCATCTCCCAAGACGAAAGGATGTCTGAATCCCCTGTGGAGACCACAGAGAAAGACCTAGTTCCCCACCTCATGGCGACCGGAGGCCTCACATCCTTTATAAACTCCAGATGTACGCGGAGATCCTTGCCTCCAAAGGAAACGATGCCTGACTCCTCGTCAAACTTGATAGGAGTCCCAGGTTTCCTGTGGCACGTGGAAAGGGACCCTTGGTCTCCCCCCTCAGCTAGAGAGGCGTCCCAATTGCCCTGCCAAGCCTCGAGGAGAATCCCGAGTTGTCCCTCGCAACTAGGCAGGAGTCCTGACGCCGCTGAACAAACACGTGGGTGGAAGGGCCATCCCCGTCGTAACTCGAGAATATACCCCAGGTTCCCGCCACAACTCGAGAAAAACCATGAGACTTCCCCCTCGCCGCGAGATGAGGCCCGATTCCCCTGCACTGCGTGCAGAACAATTCCGAGTTGCACATCACACATGAAAGGAGCCTTGATTTCCTTGATGGCACTCCAGAGAAACCCCAAGAACACTGTTTCAAGGCTAGAGGGATCCTGTGGTCACTGTAGCAACACGAAAGAGCTCCGTGGACCAAAAATCAACTCGAGATGAGAGGTTAGTCCCTGGCTTCGACTCCAGAGGAATACCACCTTACCAGAAGCACCTCAAGAGGAGGTTTCTCTCAGCTCTAGGTATGTGAGAGGGACCCTGAGTTTGCGGCCTCAAGTGAAATGGACACCGCGATGCCCTGACTCGAAATAAGGCCGGATATCCTTGCAGTGACTGGAATGCAGGCTCGTCTTACATCTCCCAAGATGAAAGGATGTCTGAATCCCCTGTGGAGACCACAGAGAAAAACCTAGTTCCCCACCTCATGGCGACCAGAGGCCTCAAATCCTTTGAAAACTCAAGAGGGACGCGGAGATCAGTGCCTCCAAAGGAGACGATGCCTGACTCCTCGTGAAACTTGATAGGAGTCCCAGGATTCCTGTGGCACGTGGAAGGGACCCTTGGTCTCCCGCCTCAGCTGGAGAGGCGTCCCAATTGCCCTGCCAAGCCTCGAGGAGAATCCCGAGTTGTTCCTCGCAACTAGGCAGGAGTCCTGACGTCGCTGAACAAACACGTGTGTGGAAAGGCCATCCCCGTCGTAACTCGACAATATAGCCCAGGTTCCCGCCGCAACTCGAGAAAAACCATGAGACTTCCCCCTCGCCGCGAGATGAGGCCCGATTCCCCTGCACTGCGTGCAGAGCAATTCCGTGTTGCACATCACACATGAAAGGAGCCTTGATTTCCTTGATGGCACTCCAGAGAAACCCCAAGAACACTGTTTCAAGGCTAGAGGGATCCTGAGGTCACTGTAGCCACACGAAAGAGCTCCGTGGACCAAAAATCAACTCGAGATGAGAGGTTAGTCCCTGGCTTCGACTCCAGAGGAATAGCACCTTACCACAAGCACCTCAAGAGGAGGCTTCTCTCAGCTCTAGGTATGTGAGAGGGACCCTGAGTTTGCGGCCTCAAGTGGAATGTACACCGCGATGCCCTGCCTCGAAATAAGGCCGGATATCCCTGCAGTGACTTGAATGCAGGCTCGTCTTGCATCTCCCAGGACGAAAGGATGTCTGAATCCCCTGTGGAGACCACAGAGAAAGACCTAGTTCCCCACCTCATCGCGACCGGAGGCCTCAAATCCTTTATAAACTCCAGAGGTACGCAGAGATCCTTGCCTCCAAAGGAGACGATGCCTGACTCCTCGTCAAACTTGATAGGAGTCCCAGGTTTCCTGTGGCACGTGGAAAGGGACACTTGGTCTCCCGCCTCAGCTTTAGAGGCGTCCCAATTGCCCTGCCAAGCCTCGAGGAGAATGCCGAGTTGTCCCTCGCAACTAGGCAGGAGTCCTGCCTTCGCTGAACAAACACGTGTGTGGAAGGTCAATCCCCGTCGTAACTCGAGAATATACCCCAGGTTCCCGCCACAACTCGAGAAAAACCATAAGACTTCCCCCTCGCCGCCAGATGAGGCCCGATTCCCCTGCACTCCTTGCAGAGCAATTCCGTGTTACACATCACACATGAAAGGAGCCCTGATTTCCTTGATGGCACTCCAGAGAAACCCGAAGAACACTGTTTTAAGGCTAGAGGAATCCTGAGGTCACTGTAGCAACACGAAAGAGCTCCGTGGACCAAAAATCAACTCGAGATGAGAGGTTAATCCCTGGCTTCGACTCCAGAGGAATACCACCTTACCACAAGCACCTCAAGAGGAGGCTTCTCTCAGCTCTAGCTATGTGAGAGGGACCCTGAGTTTGCGGCCTCACGTGGAATGGACACCGCTATGCCCTGACTCGAAATAAGGCCGGATATCCCTGCAGTGACTTGAATGCAGGCTCGTCTTGCATCTCCCAAGACGAAAGGAAGTCTGAATCCCCTGTGGAGACCACATAGAAAGACCTAGTTCCCGACCTCATGGCGACCGGAGGCCTCACATCCTTTGAAAACTCCAGAGGTACGCGGAGATCAGTGCCTCCAAAGGAGACGATGCCTGACTCCTCGTGAAACTTGACAGGAGACCCAGAATTCCTGTGGCACGTGGAAAGGGACCCTTGGTCTCCCGCCTCAGCTGGAGAGGCGTCCCAATTGCCCTGCCAAGCCTCGAGGAGAATCCCGAGTTGTCCCTCGCAACTAGGCAGGAGTCCTGACGTCGCTGAACAAACACGTGGGTGAAAGGACCATCCCCGTCGTAACTCGAGAATATACCCCAGGTTCCCGCCGCAACTCGAGAGAAACCATGATACTTCCCCCTCGCCGCGAGATGAGGCGCGATTCCCCTGCACTGCGTGCAGAGCAATTCCGTGTTGCACATCACACATGAAAGGAGCCTTGATTTCCTTGATGGCACTCCAGAGAAACCCCAAGAACACTGTTTCAAGGCTAGAGGGATCCTGAGGTCACTGTAGCAACAAGAAAGAGCTCCGTGGACCAAAAATCAACTCGAGATGAGAGGTTAGTCCCTGGCTTCGACTCCAGAGGAATACCACCTTACCACAAGCACCTCAAGAGGAGGCTTCTCTCAGCTCTAGGTATGTGAGAGGGACCCTGAGTTTGCGGCCTCAAGTGGAATGGACACCGAGATGCCCTGACTCGAAATAAGGCCGGATATCCCTGCAGTGACTTCAATGCAGGCTCGTCTTGCATCTCCCCAGACGAAAGGATGTCTGAATCCCCTGTGGAGACCACAGAGAAAGACCTAGTTCCCCACCTCATGGCGACCGGAGGCCTCACATCCTTTATAAATTCCAGATGTACGCGGAGATCCTTGCCTCCAAAGGAAACGATGCCTGACTCCTCGTGAAACTTGATAGGAGTCCCAGGTTTCCTGTGGCACGTGGAAAGGGACCCTTGGTCTCCCCCCTCAGCTGGAGAGGCGTCCCAATTGCCCTGCCAAGCCTCGAGGAGAATCCCGAGTTGTCCCTCGCAACTAGGCAGGAGTCCTGACGTCGCTGAACAAACACGTGGGTGGAAGGGCCATCCCCGTCGTAACTCGAGAATATACCCCAGGTTCCCGCCACAACTCTAGAAAAACCATGAGACTTCCCCCTCGCCGCGAGATGAGGCCCGATTCCCCTGCACTGCGTGCAGAACAATTCCGTGTTGCACATCACACATGAAAGGAGCCTTGATTTCCTTGATGGCACTCCAGAGAAACCCCAAGAACACTGTTTCAAGGCTAGAGGGATCCTGAGGTCACTGTAGCAACACGAAAGAGCTCCGTGGACCAAAAATCAACTCGAGATGAGAGGTTAGTCCCTGGCTTCGACTCCAGAGGAATACCACCTTACCACAAGCACCTCAAGAGGAGGCTTCTCTCAGCTCTAGGTATGTGAGAGGGACCCTGAGTTTGCGGCCTCAATTGGAATGGACACCGCGATGCCCTGACTCGAAATAAGGCCGGATATCCTTGCAGTGACTTGAATGCAGGCTCGTCTTGCATCTCCCAAAATGAAAGGATGTCTGAATCCCCTGTGGAGACCACAGAGAAAAACCTAGTTCCCCACCTCATGGCGACCAGAGGCCTCAAATCCTTTGAAAACTCCAGAGGGACGCGGAGATCAGTGCCTCCAAAGGAGACGATGTCTGACTCCTCGTGAAACTTGATAGGAGTCCCAAGAATCCGGTGGCACGTGGAAAGGGACACTTGGTCTCCCGCCTCAGCTGGAGAGGCGTCCCAATTGCCCTGCCAAGCCTCGAGGAGAATCCCGAGTTGTCACTCGTAACTAGGCAGGAGTCCTGACGTCGCTGAACAAACACGTGGGTGGAAGGGCCATCCCCGTCGTAACTCGAGAATATACCCCAGGTTCCCGCCGCAACTCGAGAAAAACCATGAGACTTCCCCCTCGCCGCGAGATGAGGCGCGATTCCCCTGCACTGCGTGCAGAGCAATTCCGTGTTGCACATCACACAGGAAAGGAGCCTTGATTTCCTTGATGGCACTCCAGAGAAACCCCAAGAGCACTGTTTCAAGGCTAGAGGGATCCTGAGGTCACTGTAGCAACAAGAAAGAGCTCCGTGGACCAAAAATCAACTCGAGATGAGAGGTTAGTCCCTGGCTTCGACTCCAGAGGAATACCACCTTACCACAAGCACCTCAAGAGGAGGCTTCTCTCAGCTCTAGCTATGTGAGAGGGACCCTGATTTTGCGGCCTCAAGTGGAATGGACACTGCGATGCCCTGACGCGAAATAAGGCCGGATATCCCTGCAGTGACTTGAATGCAGGCTCGTCTTGCATCTCCCAAGACGAAAGGATGTCTGAATCCCCTGTGGAGACCACAGAGAAAAACCTAGTTCCCAACCTCATCGCGACCGGAGGCCTCACATCCTTTGACAACTCCAGAGGTACACGGAGATCAGTGCCTCCAAAGGAGACGATGCCTGACTCCTCCTGAAACTTGATAGGAGTCACAGGATTCCTGTGGCACGTGGAAAGGGACCCTTGGTCTCCCGCCTCAGCTGGAGAGGCGTCCCAATTGCCCTGCCAAGCCTCGAGGAGAATCCCGAGTTGTCCCTCGCAACTAGGCAGGAGTCCTGACGTTGCTGAACAAACACGTGGGTGGAAGTGCCATCCCCGTCGTAACTCGAGAATATACCCCAGGTTCCCGCCGCAACTCGAGAGAAACCATGAGACTTCCCCCTCGCCGCGAGATTAGGCGCGATTCCCCTGCACTGCATGCAGAGCAATTCCCTGTTGCACATCACACATGAAAGGAGCGTTGATTTCCTTGATGGCACTCCAGAGAAACCCCAAGAACACTGTTTCAAGGCCAGAGGGATCCTGAGGTCACTGTAGCAACACGAAAGAGCTCCGTGGACCAAAAATCAACTCGAGATGAGAGGTTAGTCCCTGGCTTCGACTCCAGAGGAATACCACCTTACCACAAGCACCTCAAGAGGAGGCTTCTCTCAGCTCTAGGTATGTGAGAGGGACCCTGATTTTGCGGCCTCAAGTGGAATGGACACTGCGATGCCCTGACGCGAAATAAGGCCGGATATCCCTGCAGTGACTTGAATGCAGGCTCGTCTTGCATCTCCCAAGACGAAAGGATGTCTGAATTCCCTGTGGAGACCACAGAGAAAAACCTAGTTCCCAACCTCATCGCGACCGGAGGCCTCACATCCTTTGAAAACACCGGAGGTAGGCAGAGATCAGTGCCTCCAAAGGAGACGATGCCTGACTCCTCGTGAAACTTGATAGGAGTCCCAGGATTCCTGTGGCACGTGGAAAGGGACCCTTAGTCTCCCGCCTCAGCTGGAGAGGCGTCCCAATTGCCCTGCCAAGCCTCGAGGAGAATCCCGAGTTGTCCCTCACAACTAGGCAGGAGTCCTGACGTCGCTGAACAAACACGTGGGTGGAAGGGCCATCCCCGTGGTAACTCGAGAATATATCCCAGGTTCCCGCCGCAACTCGAGAAAAACTATGAGACTTCCCCCTCGCCGTGAGATGAGGCCCGATTCCCCTGCACTGCATGCAGAGCAATGCCGTGTTGCACATCAAACATGAAAGGAGCCTTCATTTTCTTGATGGCACTCCAGAGAAAACCCAAGAATACTGTTTCAAGGCTAGAGGGATCCTGAGGTCACTGTAGCAACACGAAAGAGCTCCGTGGACCAAAAATCAACTCGAGATGAGAGGTTAGTCCCTGGCTTCGACTCCAGAGGAATACCACCTTACCACAAGCACCTCAAGAGGAGGCTTCTCTCAGCTCTAGGTATGTGAGAGGGACCCTGAGTTTGCGGCCTCAAGTGGAATGGACACCGCGATGCCCTGACTCGAAATAAGGCCGGATATCCCTGCAGTGACTTCAATCCAGGCTCGTCTTGCATCTCCCAAGACGAAAGGATGTCTGAATCCCCTGTGGAGACCACAGAGAAAGACCTAGTTCCCCACCTCATGGCGACCGGAGGCCTCACATCCTTTATAAACTCCAGATGTACGCGGAGATCCTTGCCTCCAAAGGAAACGATGCCTGACTCCTCGTCAAACTTGATAGGAGTCCCAGGTTTCCTGTGGCAAGTGGAAAGGGACTCTTGGTCTCCCCCCTCAGCTGGAGAGGCGTCCCAATTGCCCTGCCAAGCCTCGAGGAGAATCCCGAGTTGTCCCTCGCAACTAGGCAGGAGTCCTGACGTCGCTGAACAAACACGTGGGTGGAAGGGCCATCCCCGTCGTAACTCGAGAATATACCCCAGGTTCCCGCCACAACTCGAGAAAAACCATGAGACTTCCCCCTCGCCGCGAGATGAGGCCCGATTCCCCTGCACTGCGTGCAGAACAATTCCATGTTGCACATCACACATGAAAGGAGCCTTGATTTCCTTGATGGCACTCCAGAGAAACCCCAAGAACACTGTTTCAAGGCTAGAGGGATCCTGAGGTCACTGTAGCAACACGAAAGAGCTCCGTGGACCAAAAATCAACTCGAGATGAGAGGTTAGTCCCTGGCTTCGACTCCAGAGGAATACCACCTTACCACAAGGACCTCAAGAGGAGGCTTCTCTCAGCTCTAGGTATGTGAGAGGGACCCTGAGTTTGCGGCCTCAAGTGGAATGGACACCGAGATGCCCTGACTCGAAATAAGGCCGGATATCCCTGCAGTGACTTCAATGCAGGCTCGTCTTGCATCTCCCAAGACGAAAGGATGTCTGAATCCCCTGTGGAGACCACAGAGAAAGACCTAGTTCCCCACCTCATGGCGACCGGAGGCCTCACATCCTTTATAAACTCCAGATGTACGCGGAAATCCTTGCCTCCAAAGGAAACGATGCCTGACTCCTCGTCAAACTTGATAGGAGTCCCAGGTTTCCTGTGGCACGTGGAAAGGGACCCTTGGTCTCCCCCCTCAGCAGGAGAGGCGTCCCAATTGCCCTGCCAAGCCTCGAGGAGAATCCCGAGTTGTCCCTCGCAACTAGGCAGGAGTCCTGACGCCGCTGAACAAACACGTGGGTGGAAGGGCCATCCCCGTCGTAACTCGAGAATATACCCCAGGTTCCTGCCACAACTCGAGAAAAACCATGAGACTTCCCCCTCGCCGCGAGATGAGGCCCGATTCCCCTGCACTGCGTGCAGAACAATTCCGTGTTGCACATCACACATGAAAGGAGCCTTGATTTCCTTGATGGCACTCCAGAGAAAACCCAAGAACACTGTTTCAAGGCTAGAGGGATCCTGTGGTCACTGTAGCAACACGAAAGAGCTCCGTGGACCAAAAATCAACTCGAGATGAGAGGTTAGTCCCTGGCTTCGACTCCAGAGGAATACCACCTTACCAGAAGCACCTCAAGAAGAGGTTTCTCTCAGCTCTAGGTATGTGAGAGGGACCCTGAGTTTGCGGACTCAAGTGAAATGGACACCGCGATGCCCTGACTCGAAATAAGGCCGGATATCCTTGCAGTGACTGGAATGCAGGCTCGTCTTACATCTCCCAAGATGAAAGGATGTCTGAATCCCCTGTGGAGACCACAGAGAAAAACCTAGTTCCCCACCTCATGGCGACCAGAGGCCTCAAATCCTTTGAAAACTCAAGAGGGACGCGGAGATCAGTGCCTCCAAAGGAGACGATGCCTGACTCCTCGTGAAACTTGATAGGAGTCCCAGGATTCCTGTGGCACGTGGAAGGGACCCTTGGTTTCCCGCCTCAGCTGGAGAGGCGTCCCAATTGCCCTGCCAAGCCTCGAGGAGAATCCCGAGTTGTTCCTCGCAACTAGGCAGGAGTCCTGACGTCGCTGAACAAACACGTGTGTGGAATGGCCATCCCCGTCGTAACTCGACAATATACCCCAGGTTCCCGCCGCAACTCGAGAAAAACCATGAGACTTCCCCCTCGCCGCGAGATGAGGCCCGATTCCCCTGCACTGCGTGCAGAGCAATTCCGTGTTGCACATCACACATGAAAGGAGCCTTGATTTCCGTAATGGCACTCCAGAGAAACCCCAAGAACACTGTTTCAAGGCTAGAGGGATCCTGAGGTCACTGTAGCCACACGAAAGAGCTCCGTGGACCAAAAATCAACTCGAGATGAGAGGTTAGTCCCTGGCTTCGACTCCAGAGGAATAGCACCTTACCACAAGCACCTCAAGAGGAGGCTTCTCGCAGCTCTAGGTATGTGAGAGGGACCCTGAGTTTGCGGCCTCAAGTGGAATGTACACCGCGATGCCCTGCCTCGAAATAAGGCCGGATATCCCTGCAGTGACTTGAATGCAGGCTCGTCTTGCATCTCCCAAGACGAAAGGATGTCTGAATCCCCTGTGGAGACCACAGAGAAAGACCTAGTTCCCCACCTCATCGCGACCGGAGGCCTCAAATCCTTTGTAAACTCCAGAGGTACGCAGAGATCCTTGCCTCCAAAGGAAACGATGCCTGACTCCTCGTCAAACTTGATAGGAGTCCCAGGTTTCCTGTGGCACGTGGAAAGGGACACTTGGTCTCCCGCCTCAGCTTTAGAGGCGTCCCAATTGCCCTGCCAAGCCTCGAGGAGAATCCCGAGTTGTCCCTCGCAACTAGGCAGGAGTCCTGCCTTCGCTGAACAAACACGTGTGTGGAAGGTCAATCCCCGTCGTAACTCGAGAATATACCCCAGGTTCCCGCCACAACTCGAGAAAAACCATAAGACTTCCCCCTCGCCGCCAGATGAGGCCCGATTCCCCTGCACTGCGTGCAGAGCAATTCCGTGTTACACATCACACATGAAAGGAGCCCTGATTTCCTTGATGGCACTCCAGAGAAACCCCAAGAACACTGTTTTAAGGCTAGAGGAATCCTGAGGTCACTGTAGCAACACGAAAGAGCTACGTGGACCAAAAATCAACTCGAGATGAGAGGTTAATCCCTGGCTTCGACTCCAGAGGAATACCACCTTACCACAAGCACCTCAAGAGGAGGCTTCTCTCAGCTCTAGCTATGTGAGAGGGACCCTGAGTTTGCGGCCTCACGTGGAATGTACACCGCTATGCCCTGACTCGAAATAAGGCCGGATATCCCTGCAGTGACTTGAATGCAGGCTCGTCTTGCATCTCCCAAGACGAAAGGATGTCTGAATCCCCTGTGGAGACCACAGAGAAAGACCTAGTTCCCGACCTCATGGCGACCGGAGGCCTCACATCCTTTGAAAACTCCAGAGGTACGCGGAGATCAGTGCCTCCAAAGGAGACGATGTCTGACTCCTGGTGAAACTTGATAGGAGTCCCAGGATTCCTGTGGCACGTGGAAAGGGACCCTTGGTCTCCCGCCTCAGCTGGAGAGGCGTCCCAATTGCCCTGCCAAGCCTCGAGGAGAATCCCGAGTTGTCCCTCGCAACTAGGCAGCAGTGCTGCCGTCGCTGAACAAACACGTGGGTGGAAGGGCCATCCCCGTCGTAACTCGAGAATATACCCCAGGTTCCTGCCGCAACTCGAGAAAAACCATGAGACTTCCCCCTCGCCGCGAGATGAGGCCCGATTCCCCTGCACTGCGTGCAGAGCAATTCCGTGTTGCACATCACACAGGAAAGGAGCCTTGATTTCCTTGATGGCACTCCAGAGAAACCCCAAGAACATTGTTTCAAGGCTAGAGGGACCCTGAGGTCACTGTAGTAACACGAAAGAGCTCCGTGGACCAAAAATCAACTCGAGATGAGAGGTTAGTCCCTGGCTTCGACTCCAGAGGAATACCACCTTACCACAAGCACCTCAAGAGGAGGCTTCTCTCAGCTCTAGGTATGTGAGAGGGACCCTGAGTTTGCGGCCTCAAGTGGAATGGACACTGCGATGCCCTGACTCGAAATAAGGCCGGATATCCCTGCAGTGACTTGAATGCAGGCTCGTCTTGCATCTCCCAAGACGAAAGGATGTCTGAATCCCCTGTGGAGACCACAGAGAAAAACCTAGTTCCCAACCTCATCGCGACCGGAGGCCTCACATCCTTTGACAACTCCAGAGGTACACGGAGATCCTTGCCTCCAAAGGAGACGATGCCTGACTCCTCGTGAAACTTGACAGGAGACCCAGAATTCCTGTGGCACGTGGAAAGGGACCCTTGGTCTCCCGCCTCAGCTGGAGAGGCATCCCAATTGCCCTGCCAAGCCTCGAGGAGAATCCCGAGTTGTCCCTCGCAACTAGGCAGGAGTCCTGACGTCGCTGAACAAACACGTGGGTGGAAGGGCCATCCCCGTCGTAACTCGAGAATATATCCCAGGTTCCCGCCCCAACTCGAGAAAAACTATGAGACTTCCCCCTCGCCGTGAGATGAGGCCCGATTCCCCTGCACTGCGTGCAGAGCAATGCCGTGTTGCACATCAAACATGAAAGGAGCCTTCATTTTCTTGATGGCACTCCAGAGAAACCCCAAGAACACTGTTTCAAGGCTAGAGGGATCCTGAGGTCACTGTAGCAACACGAAAGAGCTCCGTGGACCAAAAATCAACTCGAGATGAGAGGTTAGTCCCTGGCTTCGACTCCAGAGGAATACCACCTTACCACAAGCACCTCAAGAGGAGGCTTCTCTCAGCTCTAGGTATGTGAGAGGGACCCTGAGTTTGCGGCCTCAAGTGGAATGGACACCGCCATGCCCTGACTCGAAATAAGGCTGGATATCCCTGCAGTGACTTGAATGCAGGCTCGTCTTGCAACTCCCAAGACGAAAGGATGTCTGAATCCCCTGTGGAGACCACAGAGAAAGACCTAGTTCCCCACCTCATCGCGACCGGAGGCCTCACATCCTTTGTAAACTCCAGAGGTACGCGGAGATCCTTGCCTCCAAAGGAGACGATGCCTGACTCCTCGTCAAACTTGATAGGAGTCCCAGGTTTCCTGTGGCACGTGGAAAGGGACCCTTGGTCTCCCGCCTCAGCTGGAGAGGCGTCCCAATTGCCCTGCCAAGCCTCGAGGAGAATCCCGAGTTGTCCCTCGCAACTAGGCAGGAGTCCTGCCTTCGCTGAACAAACATGTGTGTGGAAGGTCAATCCCCGTCGTAACTCGAGAATATACCCCAGGTTCCCGCCACAACTCGAGAAAAACCATAAGACTTCCCCCTCGCCGCCAGATGAGGCCCGATTCCCCTGCACTGCGTGCAGAGCAATTCCGTGTTACACATCACACATGAAAGGAGCCCTGATTTCCTTGATGGCACTCCAGAGAAACCCCAAGAACACTGTTTCAAGGCTAGAGGAATCCTGAGGTCACTGTAGCAACACGAAAGAGCTACGTGAACCAAAAATCAACTCGAGATGAGAGGTTAATCCCTGGCTTCGACTCCAGAGGAATACCACCTTACCACAAGCACCTCAAGAGGAGGCTTCTCTCAGCTCTAGCTATGTGAGAGGGACCCTGAGTTTTCGGCCTCAAGTGGAATGGACACCACTATGCCCTGACTCGAAATAAGGCCGGATATCCCTGCAGTGACTTGAATGCAGGCTCGTCTTGCATCTCCCTAGACGAAAGGATTTCTGAATCCCCTGTGGAGACCACAGAGAAAGACCTAGTTCCCGACCTCATGGCGACCGGAGGCCTCACATCCTTTGAAAACTCCAGAGTTACGCGGAGATCAGTGCCTCCAAAGGAGACGATGCCTGACTCCTCGTGAAACTTGACAGGAGTCCCAGGATTCCTGTGGCACGTGGAAAGGGACCCTTGGTCTCCCGCCTCAGCTGGAGAGGCGTCCCAATTGCCCTGCCAAGCCTCGAAGAGAATCCCGAGTTGTCCCTCGCAACTAGGCAGGAGTCCTGACGTCGCTGAACAAACACGTGGGTGGAAGGGCCATCCCCGTGGTAACTCGAGAATATATCCCAGGTTCCCGCCGCAACTCGAGAAAAACTATGAGACTTCCCCCTCGCCGTGAGATGAGGCCCGATTCCCCTGCACTGCATGCAGAGCAATGCCGTGTTGCACATCACACATGAAAGGAGCCTTGATTTCCTTGATGGCACTCCAGAGAAACCCCAAGAACACTGTTTCAAGGCTAGAGGGATCCTGAGGTCACTGTAGCAACACGAAAGAGCTCCTTGGACCAAAAATCAACTCGAGATGAGAGGTTAGTCCCTGGCTTCGACTCCAGAGGAATACCACCTTACCACAAGCACCTCAGGAGGAGGCTTCTCTCAGCTCTAGGTATGTGAGAGGGACCCTGAGTTTGCGGCCTCAAGTGGAATGGACACCGCGATGCCCTGACTCGAAATAAGGCTGGATATCCCTGCAGTGACTTGAATGCAGGCTCCTCTTGCAACTCCCAAGACGAAAGGATGTCTGAATCCCCTGTGGAGACCACAGAGAAAGACCTAGTTCCCCACCTCATCGCGACCGGAGGCCTCACATGCTTTGAAAACTCCAGAGGTACGCGGAGATCCTTGCCTCCAAAGGAGACGATGCCTGACTCCTCGTCAAACTTGATAGGAGTCCCAGGTTTCCTGTGGCACGTGGAAAGGGACCCTTGGTTTCCCGCCTCAGCTGGAGAGGCGTCCCAACTGCCCTGCCAAGCCTCGAGGAGAATCCCGAGTTGTCCCTCGCAACTAGGCAGGAGTCCTGACGTCGCTGAAGAAACACGTGGGTGGAAGGTCCATTCCCGTCGTAACTCGAGAATATACCCCAGGTTCCCGCCGCAACTCGACAAAAACCATGAGACTTCCCCCTCGCCGCGAGATGAGGCCCGATTCCCCTGCACTGCGTGCAGAGCAATTCCGTGTTGCACATCACACATGAAAGGAGCCTTGATTTCCTTGATGGCACTCCAGAGAAACCCCAAGAACACTGTTTCAAGGCTAGAGGGATCCTGAGGTCACTGTAGCAACAAGAAAGAGCTCCGTGGACCAAAAATCAACTCGAGATGAGAGGTTAGTCCCTGGCTTCGACTCCAGAGGAATACCACCTTACCACAAGCACCTCAAGAGGAGGCTTCTCTCAGCTCTAGGTATGTGAGAGGGACCCTGAGTTTGCGGCCTCAAGTGGAATGGACACCGCCATGCCCTGACTCGAAATAAGGCCGGATATCCCTGCAGTGACTTGAATGCAAGCTCGTCTTGCATCTCCCAAGACGAAAGGATGTCTGAATCACCTGTGGAGACCACATAGAAAGACCTAGTTCCCGACCTCATGGCGACCGGAGGCCTCACATCCTTTGAAAACTCCTGAGGTACGCGGAGATCAGTGCCTCCAAAGGAGACGATGCCTGACTCCTCATGAAACTTGATAGGAGTCCCAGGATTCCTGTGGCACGTGGAAAGGGACCCTTGGTCTCCCGCCTCAGCTGGAGAGGCGTCCCAATTGCCCTGCCAAGCCTCGAGGAGAATCCCGAGTTGTCCCTCGCAACTAGGCAGGAGTCCTGCCGTCGCTGATCAAATACGTGTGTGGAAGGGCCATCCCCGTCGTAACTCGAGAATATACCCCAGGTTCCCGCCGCAACTCGAGAAAAACCATGAGACTTCCCCCTCGCCGCGAGATGAGGCCTGATTCCCCTGCACTGCGTGCAGAGCAATTCCGTGTTGCACATCACACATGAAAGGAGCCTTGATTTCCTTGATGGCACTCCAGAGAAACCCCAAGAACTCTGTTTCAAGGCTAGAGGGATCCTGAGGTCACTGTAGCAACACGAAAGAGCTCCGTGGACCAAAAATCAACTCGAGATGAGAGGTTAGTCCCTGGCTTCGACTCCAGAGGAATACCACCTTACCACAAGCACCTCAAGAGGAGGCTTCTCTCAGCTCTAGGTATGTGAGAGGGACCCTGAGTTTGCGGCCTCAAGTGGAATGGACACCGCGATGCCCTGACTCGAAATAAGGCTGGATATCCCTGCAGTGACTTGAATGCAGGCTCGTCTTGCAACTCCCAAGACGAAAGGATGTCTGAATCCCCTGTGGAGACCACAGAGAAATACCTAGTTCCCCACCTCATCGCGACCGGAGGCCTCACATCCTTTGTAAACTCCACAGGTACGCGGAGATCCTTGCCTCCAAAGGAGACGATGCCTGACTCCTCGTCAAACTTGATAGGAGTCCCAGGTTTCCTGTGGCACGTGGAAAGGGACCCTTGGTTTCCCGCCTCAGCTGGAGAGGCGTCCCAACTGCCCTGCCAAGCCTCGAGGAGAATCCCGAGTTGTCCCTCGCAACTAGGCAGGAGTCCTGACGTCGCTGAAGAAACACGTGGGTGGAAGGTCCATTCCCGTCGTAACTCGAGAATATACCCCAGGTTCCCGCCGCAACTCGACAAAAACCATGAGACTTCCCCCTCGCCGCGAGATGAGGCCCGATTCCCCTGCACTGCGTGCAGAGCAATTCCGTGTTGCACATCACACATGAAAGGAGCCTTGATTTCCTTGATGGCACTCCAGAGAAACCCCAAGAACACTGTTTCAAGGCTAGAGGGATCCTGAGGTCACTGTAGCAACAAGAAAGAGCTCCGTGGACCAAAAATCAACTCGAGATGAGAGGTTAGTCCCTGGCTTCGACTCCAGAGGAATACCACCTTACCACAAGCACCTCAAGAGGAGGCTTCTCTCAGCTCTAGGTATGTGAGAGGGACCCTGAGTTTGCGGCCTCAAGTGGAATGGACACCGCCATGCCCTGACTCGAAATAAGGCCGGATATCCCTGCAGTGACTTGAATGCAAGCTCGTCTTGCATCTCCCAAGACGAAAGGATGTCTGAATCACCTGTGGAGACCACATAGAAAGACCTAGTTCCCGACCTCATGGCGACCGGAGGCCTCACATCCTTTGAAAACTCCTGAGGTACGCGGAGATCAGTGCCTCCAAAGGAGACGATGCCTGACTCCTCATGAAACTTGATAGGAGTCCCAGGATTCCTGTGGCACGTGGAAAGGGACCCTTGGTCTCCCGCCTCAGCTGGAGAGGCGTCCCAATTGCCCTGCCAAGCCTCGAGGAGAATCCCGAGTTGTCCCTCGCAACTAGGCAGGAGTCCTGCCGTCGCTGATCAAATACGTGTGTGGAAGGGCCATCCCCGTCGTAACTCGAGAATATACCCCAGGTTCCCGCCGCAACTCGAGAAAAACCATGAGACTTCCCCCTCGCCGCGAGATGAGGCCCGATTCCCCTGCACTGCGTGCAGAGCAATTCCGTGTTGCACATCACACATGAAAGGAGCCTTGATTTCCTTGATGGCACTCCAGAGAAACCCCAAGAACTCTGTTTCAAGGCTAGAGGGATCCTGAGGTCACTGTAGCAACACGAAAGAGCTCCGTGGACCAAAAATCAACTCGAGATGAGAGGTTAGTCCCTGGCTTCGACTCCAGAGGAATACCACCTTACCACAAGCACCTCAAGAGGAGGCTTCTCTCAGCTCTAGGTATGTGAGAGGGACCCTGAGTTTGCGGCCTCAAGTGGAATGGACACCGCGATGCCCTGACTCGAAATAAGGCTGGATATCCCTGCAGTGACTTGAATGCAGGCTCGTCTTGCAACTCCCAAGACGAAAGGATGTCTGAATCCCCTGTGGAGACCACAGAGAAATACCTAGTTCCCCACCTCATCGCGACCGGAGGCCTCACATCCTTTGTAAACTCCACAGGTACGCGGAGATCCTTGCCTCCAAAGGAGACGATGCCTGACTCCTCGTCAAACTTGATAGGAGTCCCAGGTTTCCTGTGGCACGTGGAAAGGGACCCTTGGTCTCCCGCCTCAGCTGGAGAGGCGTCCCAATTGCCCTGCCAAGCCTCGAGGAGAATCCCGAGTTGTCCCTCGCAACTAGGCAGGAGTCCTGACGTCGCTGAAGAAACACGTGGGTGGAAGGTCCATTCCCGTCGTAACTCGAGAATATACCCCAGGTTCCCGCCGCAACTCGAGAAAAACCATGAGACTTCCCCCTCGCCGCGAGATGAGGCCCGATTCCCCTGCACTGCGTGCAGAGCAATTCCGTGTTGCACATCACACATGAAAGGAGCCTTGATTTCCTTGATGGCACTCCAGAGAAACCCCAAGAACACTGTTTCAAGGCTAGAGGGATCCTGAGGTCACTGTAGCAACAAGAAAGAGCTCCGTGGACCAAAAATCAACTCGAGATGAGAGGTTAGTCCCTGGCTTCGACTCCAGAGGAACCTAACCACAAGCACCTCAAGAGAAGGCTTCTCTCAGCTCTAGCTATGTGAGAGGGACCCTGAGTTTGCGGCCTCAAGTGGAATGGACACCGCGATGCCCTGACGCGAAATAAGGCCGGATATCCCTGCAGTGACTTGAATGCAGGCTCGTCTTGCATCTCCCAAGACGAAAGGATGTCTGAATCCCCTGTGGAGACCACAGAGAAAGACCTAGTTCCCCACCTCATCGCGACCGGAGGCCTCACATCCTTTGAAAACTCCACAGGTACGCGGTGATCAGTGCCTCCAAAGGAGACGATGCCTGACTCCTCGTGAAACTTGATAGGAGTCCCAGGATTCCTGTGGCACGTGGAAAGGGACACTTGGTCTCCCGCCTCAGCTGGAGAGGCGTCCCAATTGCCCTGCCAAGCCTCGAGGAGAATCCCGAGTTGTCCCTCGCAACTAGGCAGGAGTCCTGATGTGGCTGAACAAACACGTGCGTGGAAGGGCCATCCCCGTCGTAACTCGAGAATACACCCCAGGTTCCCGCCGCAACTCGAGAGAAACCATGAGACTTCCCCCTCGCCGCGAGATGAGGCCCGATTCCCCTGCACTGCGTGCAGAGCAATTCCGTGTTGCACATCACACATGAAAGGAGCCTTGATTTCCTTGATGGCACTCCAGAGACCCCAAGAACACTGTTTCAAGGCTAGAGGGATCCTGAGGTCACTGTAGCAACACGAAAGAGCTTCGTGGACCAAAAATCAACTCGAGATGAGAGGTTAGTCCCTGGCTTCGACTCCAGAGGAATACCACCTTACCACAAGCACCTCAAGAGGAGGCTTCTCTCAGCTCTAGGTATGTGAGAGGGATCCTGATTTTGCCGCCTCAAGTGGAATGGACACCGCGATGCCCTGACGTGAAATAATGCCGGATATCCCTGCAGTGACTTGAATGCAGGCTCGTCTTGCATCTCCCAAGATGAAAGGATGTCTGAATCCCCTGTGGAGACCACAGAGAAAGACCAAGTTCCCCACCTCATGGCGACCGAAGGCCTCACATCCTTTGAAAACTCCAGAGGTACGCGGAGATCAGTGCCTCCAAAGGAGACGATGCCTGACTCCTCGTGAAACTTGATAGGAGTCCCAGGATTCCTGTGGCACGTGGAAAGGGACCCTAGGTCTCCCGCCTAAGCTGGAGAGGCGACCCAATTGGCCTGCCAAGCCTCAAGGAGAATCCCGAGTTGTCCCTCGCAACTAGGCAGGAGTCCTGACGTCGCTGAACAAACACGTGGGTGGAAGAGCCATCCCCGACGTAAGTCGAGAATATAACCCAGGTTCCCGCCGCAACTCGAGAAAAACCATGAGACTTCCCCCTCGCTGCGAGATTGAGGCCCGATTCCCCTGCACTGCATGCAGAGCAATTCCGTGTTGCACATCACACATGAAAGGAGCCTTGATTTTCTTGATGGCACTCCAGAGAAACCCCAAGAACACTGTTTCAAAGCTAGAGGGATCCTGAGGTCACTGTAGCCACAGGAAAGAGCTCCGTGGGCCAAATATCAACTCGCGATGAGAGGTTAGTCCCTGGCTTCGACTCCAGAGGAATACCACCTTACCACAAGCACCTCAAGAGGAGGCTTCTCTCAGCTCTAGGTATGTGAGAGGGACCCTGAGTTTGCGGCCTCAAGTGGAATGGACACTGCGATGGCCTGGTTCGAAATAAGGCCGGATATCCCTGCAGTGACTTGAATGCAGGCTCGTCTTGCATCTCCCAAGACGAAAGAATGTCTGAATCCCCTGTGGAGACCACAGAGAAACCTAGTTTCCCACCTAATGGCGACCGGAGGCCTCACATCCTTTGAAAACTCCAGAGGTACGCGGAGATCAGTGCCTCCAAAGGAGACGATGCCTGACTCCTCGTGAAACTTGATAGGAGTCCCAGGATTCCTGTGGCACGTGGAAAGGGACACTTGGTCTCCCGCCTCAGTTGGAGAGGCGTCCCAATTGCCCTGCCAAGCCTCGAGGAGAATCCCGAGTTGTCCCTCGCAACTAGGCAGGAGTCCTGCCGTCGCTGAACAAACACGTGTGTGGAAGGGCCATCCCCGTCGAAACTCGAGAATATACCCCAGGTTCCCGCCGCAACTCGAGAAAAACCATGAGACTTTCCCCTAGCCGCGAGATGAGGCCCGATTCCCCTGCACTGCGTGCAGAGCAATTCCGTGTTGCACATCACACATGAAAGGAGCCTTGATTTCCTTGATGGCACTCCAGAGAAACCCCAAGAACACTGTTTCAAGGCTAGAGGAATCCTGAGGTCACTGTACCAACAAGAAAGTGCTCCGTGGACCAAAAATCAACTCGAGATGAGAGGTTAGTCCCTGGCTCGACTCCAGAGGAACACCACCTTAGTACAAGCACCTCAAGAGGAGGCTTCTCTCAGTTCTAGGTATGTGAGAGGGACCCTGACTTTGCGGCCTCAAGTGGAATGGACACCGCAATGCCCTCGTTCGAAATAAGGCCGGATATTCCTGCAGTGACTTCAATGCAGGCTCGTCTTGCATCTCCCAAGACGAAAGGATGTCTGAATCCCCGGTGGAGACCACAGAGAAAGACCTAGTTCCCCACCTCATCGCGACCAGAGGCCTCACATCCTTTGAAAACTCCAGAGGTACGCGGAGATCAGTGCCTCCAAAGAAGATGATGCCTGACTCCTCGTGAAACTTGATAGGAGTCCCAGGATTCCTGTGGCAAGTGGAAAGGGACCCTTGGTCTCCCGCCTCAGCTGGAGAGGTGTCCCAATTGCCCTGCCAAGCCTCGAGGAGAATCCCGAATTGTCCCTCGCAACTAGGCAGGAGTACTCACGTCGCTGAACAAACACATGTGTGGAAGGGCCATCCCCGTCGTAACTCGAGAATATACCCCAGCTTCCCGCCGCAACTCAAGAAAAACCATGAGTCTTCCCCCTCGCCGCGAGATGAGGGCCGATTCTCCTGCACTGCGGCAGAGCAATTCCGTGTTGCACATCACACATGAAAGGAGCCTTGATTTTCTTGATGGCACTCCATAGAAACCCCAAGAACACTGTTTCAAGGCTAGAGGGATCCTGAGGACACTGTAGGAACACGAAAGAGCTCCGTGGACCAAAAATCAACTCGAGATGAGAGGTTAGTCCCTGGCTTCGACTCCAGAGGAATACCACCTTACCACAAGCACCTCAAGAGGAGGCTTCTCTCAGCACTAGGTATGTGAGAGGGACCCTGAGTTTGCGGCCTCAAGTGGAATGGACACCGCGATGCCCTGACTCGAAATAAGGCCGGATATCCCTGCAGTGACTTGAATGCAGGCTCGTCTTGCATCTCCCAAGACGAAAGGATGTCTGAATCCCCTGTGGAGACCACAGAGAAAGACCTATTTGCCCAACTCATCGCGACCGGAGGCCTCACATCCTTTGAAAACTCCAGAGGTACGCGGAGATCAGTGCCTCCAAAGGAGACGATGCCTGACTCCTCGTGAAACTTGATAGGAGTCCCAGGATTCCTGTGGCACGTGGAAAGGGACCCTTTGTCTCCCGCCTCACCTGGAGAGGCGTCCCAATTGCCCTGCCAAGCCTCGAGGAGAATGCCGAGTTGTCCCCCGCAACTAGGCAGGAGTGCTGACATCGCTGAACAAACACGTGTGTGGAAGGGCCATCCCCGTCGTAACTCGAGAATATACCCCAGGTTCCCGCCGCAACTCGAGAAAAACCATGAGACTTCCCCCTCGCTGTGAGATGAGGCCCGATTCTCCTGCACTGCGTGCAGAGCAATTCCGTGTTGCACATCACACATGAAAGGAGCCTTGATTTCCTTGATGGCACTCCAGAGACACCCCAAGAACACTGTTTCAAGGCTAGAGGGATCCTGAGGTCACTGTAGCAACATGAAAGAGTTGCGTGGACTAAATATCAACTTGAGATGAGAGGTTAGTCCCTGACTTCGACTCCAGAGGAATACCACCTTACCACAAGCACCTCAAGAGGAGGCTTCTCTCAGCTCTAGGTATGTGAGAGCGACCCTGACTTTGCGGCCTCAAGTGGAATGGACACCGCGATGCCCTGACTCGAATAAAGGCCCGATATACCTGCAGTGACTTGAATGCAGGCTCGTCTTGCATCTCCCAAGATGAAAGGATGTCTGAATCCCCTGTGGAGACCACAGAGAAAGACCTAGTTATCCACCTCATCGCGACCGGAGGCCTCACATCCTTTGAAAACTCCAGAGGTACCCGGAGACCAGGGCCCCCAAAGGAGACGATGCCTGACTCCTCGTGAAACTTGATAGGAGTCCCAGGATTCCTGTGGCACGTGGAAAGGGACCCTTGGTCTCCTGCCTCAGCTGGACAGGCATCCCAATTGCCCTGTCAAGCCTCGAGGAGAATCACGAGTTGTCCCTCGAAACTAGGCAGGAGTCCTGAAGTCGCTGAACAAACAAGTGGGTGGAAGGGCCATCCCCGTTGTAACTCGAGAATATACCCCAGGTTCCCGCCACAACTCGAGAAAAAACATGAGACTTCCCCCTCGCCGTGAGATGAGGCCCGATTCCCCTGCACTGCATGCAGAGCAATTCCGTGTTGCACATCACACATGAAAGGAGCCTTGATTTCCTTGATGGCACTCCAGAGAAACCCCAAGAACACTGTTTCAAGGCTAAAGGGATCCTGAGATCACTGTAGCAACACGAAACAGCTCCGTGAACCAAAAATCAACTTGAGATGAGAGGTTAGTCCCTGGCTTCGACTCCAGAGGAATACCACCTTACCACAAGCACCTCAAGAGGAGGCTTCTCTCAGCTCTAACTATGTGAGAGGGACCCTGAGTTTGCAGCCTGAAGTGAAATGGCACCACGATGCCCTGACTCGAAATAAGGCCGGATATCCCTGCAGTGACTTGAATGCAGGCTCGCCTTGCATCTCCCAAGACGAAAGGATGTCTGAATCCCCTGTGGAGACCACAGAGAAAGACTTAGTACCCCACCTCATCGCGACCGGAGGCCTCACATCCTTTGAAAACTCCAGAGGTACACGGAGATCAGTGCCTCCAAAGGAGAGGATGCTTGACTCCTCGAGTATCTTGATAGGAGTCCCAGGATTCCTCTGGCACTTGGAAAGGGACCCTTGGTCTCCCGCCTCAGCTGGAGAGGTGTCCCAGTTGCCCTGTCCAGCCTCGAGGAGAATCCCGAGTTGTCCCTCGCAACTAGGCAGGAGTCCTGACCTCGCTGAACAAACACGTGTGTGGAAGGGCCATCCCCGTTGTAACTCGAGAATATACCCCAGGTTCCCGCCGCAACTCGAGAAAAACCATGAGACTTCACCCTCTCCGCGAGACGAGGCCCGATTCCCCTGCACTGCGTGCAGAGCAATTCCGTGTTGCACATCACACATGAAAGGAGCCTTGATTTCCTTGATGGCACTCCAGAGAAACCCCAAGAACACTGTTTCAAGGTTAGAGGGATCCTGAGGTCACTGTAGCAACAGGAAAGAGCTCCGTGGACCAAAAATCAACTCGAGATGAGAGGTTAGTCCTTGGCTTCGACTCCAGAGGAATACCACCTTACCAGAAGCACCTCAAGAGGAGGCTTCTCCCAGCTCTAGGTATGTGAGAGGCACCCTGAGTTTGCGGCCTCAAGTGGAATGGACACCGTGATGCCCTGACTCGAAATAAGGCCGGATATCCCTGCAGTGACTTGAATGCAGGCTCGTCTTGCATCTCCCAAGATGAAAGGATGTCTGAACCCCTGTGGAGACCACAGAGAAAGACCTAGTCCCCACTTCATGGCGTCGGAGGCCTCACATCCTTTGAAAACTCCAGAGGTACGCGGAGATCAGTGCCTCCAAAGGAGACGATGCCTGACTCCTCGTGAAACTTGATAGGAGTCCCAGGATTCCTGTGGCACGTGGAAAGGGACCCTTGGTCTCCCGACTCAGCTGGAGAGGCGTCCCAATTGCCCTGCCAAGCCTCGAGGAGAATCCCGAGTTGTCCCTCGCAACTAGGCAGGAGTCCTGACGTCGCTGAACAAACACGTGGGTGGAAGTGCCATCCCCGTCGTAACTCGAGAATATACCCCTGGTTCCCGCCGCAACTCGAGAAAAACCATGAGACTTCCCCCTCGGCGCGAGATGAGGCCCGATAACCCTGCACTGCGTGCAGAGCAATTCCGTGTTGCACATCACACATGAAAGGAGCCTTGATTTCCTTGATGGCACTCCAGAGAAACCCCAAGAACTCTGTTTCAAGGCTAGAGGGATCCTGAGGTCACTGTAGCAACACGAAAGAGCTCCGTGGACCAAAAATCAACTCGAGATGAGAGGTTAGTCCCTGGCTTCGACTCCAGAGGAATACCACCTTACCACAAGCACCTCAAGAGGAGGCTTCTCTCAGCTCTAGGTATGTGAGAGGGACCCTGAGTTTGCGGCCTCAAGTGGAATGGACACCGCGATGCCCTGACTCGAAATAAGGCTGGATATCCCTGCAGTGACTTGAATGCAGGCTCGTCTTGCAACTCCCAAGACGAAAGGATGTCTGAATCCCCTGTGGAGACCACAGAGAAATACCTAGTTCCCCACCTCATCGCGACCGGAGGCCTCACATCCTTTGTAAACTCCACAGGTACGCGGAGATCCTTGCCTCCAAAGGAGACGATGCCTGACTCCTCGTCAAACTTGATAGGAGTCCCAGGTTTCCTGTGGCACGTGGAAAGGGACCCTTGGTTTCCCGCCTCAGCTGGAGAGGCGTCCCAACTGCCCTGCCAAGCCTCGAGGAGAATCCCGAGTTGTCCCTCGCAACTAGGCAGGAGTCCTGACGTCGCTGAAGAAACACGTGGGTGGAAGGTCCATTCCCGTCGTAACTCGAGAATATACCCCAGGTTCCCGCCGCAACTCGACAAAAACCATGAGACTTCCCCCTCGCCGCGAGATGAGGCCCGATTCCCCTGCACTGCGTGCAGAGCAATTCCGTGTTGCACATCACACATGAAAGGAGCCTTGATTTCCTTGATGGCACTCCAGAGAAACCCCAAGAACACTGTTTCAAGGCTAGAGGGATCCTGAGGTCACTGTAGCAACAAGAAAGAGCTCCGTGGACCAAAAATCAACTCGAGATGAGAGGTTAGTCCCTGGCTTCGACTCCAGAGGAATACCACCTTACCACAAGCACCTCAAGAGGAGGCTTCTCTCAGCTCTAGGTATGTGAGAGGGACCCTGAGTTTGCGGCCTCAAGTGGAATGGACACCGCCATGCCCTGACTCGAAATAAGGCCGGATATCCCTGCAGTGACTTGAATGCAAGCTCGTCTTGCATCTCCCAAGACGAAAGGATGTCTGAATCACCTGTGGAGACCACATAGAAAGACCTAGTTCCCGACCTCATGGCGACCGGAGGCCTCACATCCTTTGAAAACTCCTGAGGTACGTGGAGATCAGTGCCTCCAAAGGAGACGATGCCTGACTCCTCATGAAACTTGATAGGAGTCCCAGGATTCCTGTGGCACGTGGAAAGGGACCCTTGGTCTCCCGCCTCAGCTGGAGAGGCGTCCCAATTGCCCTGCCAAGCCTCGAGGAGAATCCCGAGTTGTCCCTCGCAACTAGGCAGGAGTCCTGCCGTCGCTGATCAAATACGTGTGTGGAAGGGCCATCCCCGTCGTAACTCGAGAATATACCCCAGGTTCCCGCCGCAACTCGAGAAAAACCATGAGACTTCCCCCTCGCCGCGAGATGAGGCCCGATTCCCCTGCACTGCGTGCAGAGCAATTCCGTGTTGCACATCACACATGAAAGGAGCCTTGATTTCCTTGATGGCACTCCAGAGAAACCCCAAGAACTCTGTTTCAAGGCTAGAGGGATCCTGAGGTCACTGTAGCAACACGAAAGAGCTCCGTGGACCAAAAATCAACTCGAGATGAGAGGTTAGTCCCTGGCTTCGACTCCAGAGGAATACCACCTTACCACAAGCACCTCAAGAGGAGGCTTCTCTCAGCTCTAGGTATGTGAGAGGGACCCTGAGTTTGCGGCCTCAAGTGGAATGGACACCGCGATGCCCTGACTCGAAATAAGGCTGGATATCCCTGCAGTGACTTGAATGCAGGCTCGTCTTGCAACTCCCAAGACGAAAGGATGTCTGAATCCCCTGTGGAGACCACAGAGAAATACCTAGTTCCCCACCTCATCGCGACCGGAGGCCTCACATCCTTTGTAAACTCCACAGGTACGCGGAGATCCTTGCCTCCAAAGGAGACGATGCCTGACTCCTCGTCAAACTTGATAGGAGTCCCAGGTTTCCTGTGGCACGTGGAAAGGGACCCTTGGTCTCCCGCCTCAGCTGGAGAGGCGTCCCAATTGCCCTGCCAAGCCTCGAGGAGAATCCCGAGTTGTCCCTCGCAACTAGGCAGGAGTCCTGACGTCGCTGAAGAAACACGTGGGTGGAAGGTCCATTCCCGTCGTAACTCGAGAATATACCCCAGGTTCCCGCCGCAACTCGAGAAAAACCATGAGACTTCCCCCTCGCCGCGAGATGAGGCCCGATTCCCCTGCACTGCGTGCAGAGCAATTCCGTGTTGCACATCACACATGAAAGGAGCCTTGATTTCCTTGATGGCACTCCAGAGAAACCCCAAGAACACTGTTTCAAGGCTAGAGGGATCCTGAGGTCACTGTAGCAACAAGAAAGAGCTCCGTGGACCAAAAATCAACTCGAGATGAGAGGTTAGTCCCTGGCTTCGACTCCAGAGGAACCTAACCACAAGCACCTCAAGAGAAGGCTTCTCTCAGCTCTAGCTATGTGAGAGGGACCCTGAGTTTGCGGCCTCAAGTGGAATGGACACCGCGATGCCCTGACGCGAAATAAGGCCGGATATCCCTGCAGTGACTTGAATGCAGGCTCGTCTTGCATCTCCCAAGACGAAAGGATGTCTGAATCCCCTGTGGAGACCACAGAGAAAGACCTAGTTCCCCACCTCATCGCGACCGGAGGCCTCACATCCTTTGAAAACTCCACAGGTACGCGGTGATCAGTGCCTCCAAAGGAGACGATGCCTGACTCCTCGTGAAACTTGATAGGAGTCCCAGGATTCCTGTGGCACGTGGAAAGGGACACTTGGTCTCCCGCCTCAGCTGGAGAGGCGTCCCAATTGCCCTGCCAAGCCTCGAGGAGAATCCCGAGTTGTCCCTCGCAACTAGGCAGGAGTCCTGATGTGGCTGAACAAACACGTGCGTGGAAGGGCCATCCCCGTCGTAACTCGAGAATACACCCCAGGTTCCCGCCGCAACTCGAGAGAAACCATGAGACTTCCCCCTCGCCGCGAGATGAGGCCCGATTCCCCTGCACTGCGTGCAGAGCAATTCCGTGTTGCACATCACACATGAAAGGAGCCTTGATTTCCTTGATGGCACTCCAGAGACCCCAAGAACACTGTTTCAAGGCTAGAGGGATCCTGAGGTCACTGTAGCAACACGAAAGAGCTTCGTGGACCAAAAATCAACTCGAGATGAGAGGTTAGTCCCTGGCTTCGACTCCAGAGGAATACCACCTTACCACAAGCACCTCAAGAGGAGGCTTCTCTCAGCTCTAGGTATGTGAGAGGGATCCTGATTTTGCCGCCTCAAGTGGAATGGACACCGCGATGCCCTGACGTGAAATAATGCCGGATATCCCTGCAGTGACTTGAATGCAGGCTCGTCTTGCATCTCCCAAGATGAAAGGATGTCTGAATCCCCTGTGGAGACCACAGAGAAAGACCAAGTTCCCCACCTCATGGCGACCGAAGGCCTCACATCCTTTGAAAACTCCAGAGGTACGCGGAGATCAGTGCCTCCAAAGGAGACGATGCCTGACTCCTCGTGAAACTTGATAGGAGTCCCAGGATTCCTGTGGCACGTGGAAAGGGACCCTAGGTCTCCCGCCTAAGCTGGAGAGGCGACCCAATTGGCCTGCCAAGCCTCAAGGAGAATCCCGAGTTGTCCCTCGCAACTAGGCAGGAGTCCTGACGTCGCTGAACAAACACGTGGGTGGAAGAGCCATCCCCGACGTAAGTCGAGAATATAACCCAGGTTCCCGCCGCAACTCGAGAAAAACCATGAGACTTCCCCCTCGCTGCGAGATTGAGGCCCGATTCCCCTGCACTGCATGCAGAGCAATTCCGTGTTGCACATCACACATGAAAGGAGCCTTAATTTTCTTGATGGCACTCCAGAGAAACCCCAAGAACACTGTTTCAAAGCTAGAGGGATCCTGAGGTCACTGTAGCCACAGGAAAGAGCTCCGTGGGCCAAATATCAACTCGCGATGAGAGGTTAGTCCCTGGCTTCGACTCCAGAGGAATACCACCTTACCACAAGCACCTCAAGAGGAGGCTTCTCTCAGCTCTAGGTATGTGAGAGGGACCCTGAGTTTGCGGCCTCAAGTGGAATGGACACTGCGATGGCCTGGTTCGAAATAAGGCCGGATATCCCTGCAGTGACTTGAATGCAGGCTCGTCTTGCATCTCCCAAGACGAAAGAATGTCTGAATCCCCTGTGGAGACCACAGAGAAACCTAGTTTCCCACCTAATGGCGACCGGAGGCCTCACATCCTTTGAAAACTCCAGAGGTACGCGGAGATCAGTGCCTCCAAAGGAGACGATGCCTGACTCCTCGTGAAACTTGATAGGAGTCCCAGGATTCCTGTGGCACGTGGAAAGGGACACTTGGTCTCCCGCCTCAGTTGGAGAGGCGTCCCAATTGCCCTGCCAAGCCTCGAGGAGAATCCCGAGTTGTCCCTCGCAACTAGGCAGGAGTCCTGCCGTCGCTGAACAAACACGTGTGTGGAAGGGCCATCCCCGTCGAAACTCGAGAATATACCCCAGGTTCCCGCCGCAACTCGAGAAAAACCATGAGACTTTCCCCTAGCCGCGAGATGAGGCCCGATTCCCCTGCACTGCGTGCAGAGCAATTCCGTGTTGCACATCACACATGAAAGGAGCCTTGATTTCCTTGATGGCACTCCAGAGAAACCCCAAGAACACTGTTTCAAGGCTAGAGGAATCCTGAGGTCACTGTACCAACAAGAAAGTGCTCCGTGGACCAAAAATCAACTCGAGATGAGAGGTTAGTCCCTGGCTCGACTCCAGAGGAACACCACCTTAGTACAAGCACCTCAAGAGGAGGCTTCTCTCAGTTCTAGGTATGTGAGAGGGACCCTGACTTTGCGGCCTCAAGTGGAATGGACACCGCAATGCCCTCGTTCGAAATAAGGCCGGATATTCCTGCAGTGACTTCAATGCAGGCTCGTCTTGCATCTCCCAAGACGAAAGGATGTCTGAATCCCCGGTGGAGACCACAGAGAAAGACCTAGTTCCCCACCTCATCGCGACCAGAGGCCTCACATCCTTTGAAAACTCCAGAGGTACGCGGAGATCAGTGCCTCCAAAGAAGATGATGCCTGACTCCTCGTGAAACTTGATAGGAGTCCCAGGATTCCTGTGGCAAGTGGAAAGGGACCCTTGGTCTCCCGCCTCAGCTGGAGAGGTGTCCCAATTGCCCTGCCAAGCCTCGAGGAGAATCCCGAATTGTCCCTCGCAACTAGGCAGGAGTACTCACGTCGCTGAACAAACACATGTGTGGAAGGGCCATCCCCGTCGTAACTCGAGAATATACCCCAGCTTCCCGCCGCAACTCAAGAAAAACCATGAGTCTTCCCCCTCGCCGCGAGATGAGGGCCGATTCTCCTGCACTGCGGCAGAGCAATTCCGTGTTGCACATCACACATGAAAGGAGCCTTGATTTTCTTGATGGCACTCCATAGAAACCCCAAGAACACTGTTTCAAGGCTAGAGGGATCCTGAGGACACTGTAGGAACACGAAAGAGCTCCGTGGACCAAAAATCAACTCGAGATGAGAGGTTAGTCCCTGGCTTCGACTCCAGAGGAATACCACCTTACCACAAGCACCTCAAGAGGAGGCTTCTCTCAGCACTAGGTATGTGAGAGGGACCCTGAGTTTGCGGCCTCAAGTGGAATGGACACCGCGATGCCCTGACTCGAAATAAGGCCGGATATCCCTGCAGTGACTTGAATGCAGGCTCGTCTTGCATCTCCCAAGACGAAAGGATGTCTGAATCCCCTGTGGAGACCACAGAGAAAGACCTATTTGCCCAACTCATCGCGACCGGAGGCCTCACATCCTTTGAAAACTCCAGAGGTACGCGGAGATCAGTGCCTCCAAAGGAGACGATGCCTGACTCCTCGTGAAACTTGATAGGAGTCCCAGGATTCCTGTGGCACGTGGAAAGGGACCCTTTGTCTCCCGCCTCACCTGGAGAGGCGTCCCAATTGCCCTGCCAAGCCTCGAGGAGAATGCCGAGTTGTCCCCCGCAACTAGGCAGGA
Source organism: Cervus elaphus (assembly GCF_910594005.1). Lineage (NCBI taxonomy): Eukaryota > Metazoa > Chordata > Mammalia > Artiodactyla > Cervidae > Cervus > Cervus elaphus. Next base: position 2,696,619 of record NC_057838.1, read on the forward strand.
GTGCTGACATCGCTGAACAAACACGTGTGTGGAAGGGCCATCCCCGTCGTAACTCGAGAATATACCCCAGGTTCCCGCCGCAACTCGAGAAAAACCATGAGACTTCCCCCTCGCTGTGAGATGAGGCCCGATTCTCCTGCACTGCGTGCAGAGCAATTCCGTGTTGCACATCACACATGAAAGGAGCCTTGATTTCCTTGATGGCACTCCAGAGACACCCCAAGAACACTGTTTCAAGGCTAGAGGGATCCTGAGGTCACTGTAGCAACATGAAAGAGTTGCGTGGACTAAATATCAACTTGAGATGAGAGGTTAGTCCCTGACTTCGACTCCAGAGGAATACCACCTTACCACAAGCACCTCAAGAGGAGGCTTCTCTCAGCTCTAGGTATGTGAGAGCGACCCTGACTTTGCGGCCTCAAGTGGAATGGACACCGCGATGCCCTGACTCGAATAAAGGCCCGATATACCTGCAGTGACTTGAATGCAGGCTCGTCTTGCATCTCCCAAGATGAAAGGATGTCTGAATCCCCTGTGGAGACCACAGAGAAAGACCTAGTTATCCACCTCATCGCGACCGGAGGCCTCACATCCTTTGAAAACTCCAGAGGTACCCGGAGACCAGGGCCCCCAAAGGAGACGATGCCTGACTCCTCGTGAAACTTGATAGGAGTCCCAGGATTCCTGTGGCACGTGGAAAGGGACCCTTGGTCTCCTGCCTCAGCTGGACAGGCATCCCAATTGCCCTGTCAAGCCTCGAGGAGAATCACGAGTTGTCCCTCGAAACTAGGCAGGAGTCCTGAAGTCGCTGAACAAACAAGTGGGTGGAAGGGCCATCCCCGTTGTAACTCGAGAATATACCCCAGGTTCCCGCCACAACTCGAGAAAAAACATGAGACTTCCCCCTCGCCGTGAGATGAGGCCCGATTCCCCTGCACTGCATGCAGAGCAATTCCGTGTTGCACATCACACATGAAAGGAGCCTTGATTTCCTTGATGGCACTCCAGAGAAACCCCAAGAACACTGTTTCAAGGCTAAAGGGATCCTGAGATCACTGTAGCAACACGAAACAGCTCCGTGAACCAAAAATCAACTTGAGATGAGAGGTTAGTCCCTGGCTTCGACTCCAGAGGAATACCACCTTACCACAAGCACCTCAAGAGGAGGCTTCTCTCAGCTCTAACTATGTGAGAGGGACCCTGAGTTTGCAGCCTGAAGTGAAATGGCACCACGATGCCCTGACTCGAAATAAGGCCGGATATCCCTGCAGTGACTTGAATGCAGGCTCGCCTTGCATCTCCCAAGACGAAAGGATGTCTGAATCCCCTGTGGAGACCACAGAGAAAGACTTAGTACCCCACCTCATCGCGACCGGAGGCCTCACATCCTTTGAAAACTCCAGAGGTACACGGAGATCAGTGCCTCCAAAGGAGAGGATGCTTGACTCCTCGAGTATCTTGATAGGAGTCCCAGGATTCCTCTGGCACTTGGAAAGGGACCCTTGGTCTCCCGCCTCAGCTGGAGAGGTGTCCCAGTTGCCCTGTCCAGCCTCGAGGAGAATCCCGAGTTGTCCCTCGCAACTAGGCAGGAGTCCTGACCTCGCTGAACAAACACGTGTGTGGAAGGGCCATCCCCGTTGTAACTCGAGAATATACCCCAGGTTCCCGCCGCAACTCGAGAAAAACCATGAGACTTCACCCTCTCCGCGAGACGAGGCCCGATTCCCCTGCACTGCGTGCAGAGCAATTCCGTGTTGCACATCACACATGAAAGGAGCCTTGATTTCCTTGATGGCACTCCAGAGAAACCCCAAGAACACTGTTTCAAGGTTAGAGGGATCCTGAGGTCACTGTAGCAACAGGAAAGAGCTCCGTGGACCAAAAATCAACTCGAGATGAGAGGTTAGTCCTTGGCTTCGACTCCAGAGGAATACCACCTTACCAGAAGCACCTCAAGAGGAGGCTTCTCCCAGCTCTAGGTATGTGAGAGGCACCCTGAGTTTGCGGCCTCAAGTGGAATGGACACCGTGATGCCCTGACTCGAAATAAGGCCGGATATCCCTGCAGTGACTTGAATGCAGGCTCGTCTTGCATCTCCCAAGATGAAAGGATGTCTGAACCCCTGTGGAGACCACAGAGAAAGACCTAGTCCCCACTTCATGGCGTCGGAGGCCTCACATCCTTTGAAAACTCCAGAGGTACGCGGAGATCAGTGCCTCCAAAGGAGACGATGCCTGACTCCTCGTGAAACTTGATAGGAGTCCCAGGATTCCTGTGGCACGTGGAAAGGGACCCTTGGTCTCCCGACTCAGCTGGAGAGGCGTCCCAATTGCCCTGCCAAGCCTCGAGGAGAATCCCGAGTTGTCCCTCGCAACTAGGCAGGAGTCCTGACGTCGCTGAACAAACACGTGGGTGGAAGTGCCATCCCCGTCGTAACTCGAGAATATACCCCTGGTTCCCGCCGCAACTCGAGAAAAACCATGAGACTTCCCCCTCGGCGCGAGATGAGGCCCGATAACCCTGCACTGCATGCAGAGCAATTCCGTGTTGCACATCACACATGAAAGGAGCCTTGATTTCCTTGATGGCACTCCAGAGAAACCCCAAGAACACTGTTTCAAGGCTAGAGGGATCCTGAGGTCACTGTAGCCACACGAAAGAGCTCCGTGGACCAAAAATCAACTCGAAATGAGAGGTTAGTCCCTGGCTTCGACTCCAGAGGATTACCACCTTAACACAAGCACCTCAAGAGGAGGCTTCTCTCAGCTCTAACTATGTGAGAGGGACCCTGAGTTTGCGGCCTCAAGTGGAATGGACACCGCCATGCCCTGACTCGAAATAAGGCCGTATATCCCTGCAGTGACTTGAATGCAGGCTCGTCTTGCATCTCCCAAGATGAAAGGATGTCTGAATCCCCTGTGGAGACCACAGAGAAAGACCTAGTTGCCCACCTCATCACGACCGGAGGCCTCACATCCTTTGAAAACTCCAGAGGTACGCGGAGATCAGTGCCTCCAAAGGAGACGATGCCTGACCCCTCGTGAAACTTGATAGGAGTCCCAGGATTCCTGTGGAACGTGGAAAGGCACCCTTGGTCTCCCGCCTCAGCCGGAGAGGCGTCCCAATTGCCCTGCAAAGCCTCGAGGAAAATCCCGAGTTGTCCCTCGCAACTAGGCAGGAGTCCTGCCGTCACTGAACAAACACGGGGGTGGAAGGGCCATCCCCGTCGTAACTCGAGAATATTCCCCAGGTTCTCGCCGCAACTCGAGAAAAACCATGAGACTTCCCACTCGGCGCGAGATGAGGCCCGATTCCCCTGCACTGCGTGCAGAGCAATTCCGTGTTGCACATCACACATGAAAGGAGCCTTGATTTCCTTGATGGCACTCCAGAGAAACCCCAAGAACACTGTTTCAAGGCTAGAGGGATCCTGAGGTCACTGTAGCAACACGAAAGAGCTCCATGGACAAAAAATCAACTCGAGATGAGAGGTTTATCCCTGGCTTCGACTCCAGAGGAACCTAACCTCAAGCACCTCAAGAGAAGGCTTCTCTCAGCTCTAGGTATATGAGAGGGACCCTGAGTTTGCGGCCTCAAGTGGAATGGACACCGCGATGCCCTGACGCGAAATAAGGCCGGATATCCCTGCAGTGACTTGAATGCAGGCTCGTCTTGCATCTCCCAAGACGAAAGGATGTCTGAATCCCCTGTGGAGACCACAGAGAAAGACCTAGTTCCCCACCTCATCGCGACCGGACGCCTCACATCCTTTGAAAACTCCAGAGGTACGCGGAGATCAGTGCCTCCCAAAGAGACGATGCCTGACTCCTCATGAAACTTGATAGGCGTCCCAGGATACCTGTGGCACGTGGAAAGGAACCCTTGGTCTCCCGCCTCAGCTGGAGAGGCGTCCCAATTGCCCTGCCAAGCCTCGAGGAGAATCCCGAGTTGTCCCTCGCAACTAGGCAGGAGTCCTGCCGTCGCTGAACAAACACGTGTGTGGAAGGGCCATCCCCGTCGTAACTCGAGAATATACCCCAGGTTCCCGCCGCAACTCAAGAAAAACCATGAGACTTCCCCCTCGCCGGGAGATGAGGCCCGATTCCCCTGCACTGTGTGCAGAGCAATTCCGTGTTGCACATCACACATGAAAGGAGCCTTGATTTCCTTGATGGCACTCCAGAGAAACCCCAAGAACACTGTTTCAAGGCTAGAGGGATCCTGAGGTCACTGTAGCAACACGAAAGAGCTCCGTGGACCAAAAATCAACTCGAGATGAGAGGTTAGTCCCTGGCTCGACTCCAGAGGAACACCACCTTACCAGAAGCACCTCAAGAGGAGGCTTCTCTCAGCTCTAGGTATGTGAGAGGGACCCTGAGTTTGCGGCCTCAAGTGGAATGGACACCGCCATGCCCTGACTCGAAATAAGGCTGGATATCCCTGCAGTGACTTGAATGCAGGCTCGTCTTGCAACTCCCAAGACGAAAGGATGTCTGAATCCCCTGTGGAGACCACAGAGAAAGACCTAGTTCCCCACCTCATCGCGACCGGAGGCCTCACATCCTTTGTAAACTCCAGAGGTACGCGGAGATCCTTGCCTCCAAAGGAGACGATGCCTGACTCCTCGTCAAACTTGATAGGAGTCCCAGGTTTCCTGTGGCACGTGGAAAGGGACCCTTGGTCTCCCGCCTCAGCTGGAGAGGCGTCCCAATTGCCCTGCCAAGCCTCGAGGAGAATCCCGAGTTGTCCCTCGCAACTAGGCAGGAGTCCTGACGTCCCTGAACAAACACGTGGGTGGAAGGGCCATCCCCGTCGTAAGTCGAGAATATACCCCAGGTTCCCGCCGCAACTCGAGAAAAACCATGAGACTTCCCCCTCGCCACGAGATGAGGCCCGATTCCCCTGCACTGCGTGCAGAGCAATTCCGTGTTGCACATCACACATGAAAGGAGCCTTAATTTCCTTGATGGCACTCCAGAGAAACCCCAAGAACACTGTTTCAAGGCTAGAGGGATCCTGAGGTCACTGTAGCAACATGAAAGAGCTCCGTGGACCAAAAATCAACTCGAGATGAGAGGTTAGTCCCTGGCTTCGACTCCAGAGGAATACCACTTTACCACAAGCACCTCAAGAGGAGGCTTCTCTCAGCTCTAGGTAAGTGAGAGGGACCCTGATTTGCGGCCTCAGGTGGAATGGACACCGCGATGCCCTGACTCGAAATAAGGCCGTATATCCCTGCAGTGACTTGAATGCAGGCTCGTCTTGCATCTCCCAAGATGAAAGGATGTCTGAATCCCCTGTGGAGACCACAGAGAAAGACCTAGTTGCCCACCTCATCGCGACCGGAGGCCTCACATCCTCTGAAAACTCCAGAGGTATGCGGAGATCAGTGCCTCCAAAGTAGACGATGCCTGACTCCTCGTGAAACTTGATAGGAGTCCCAGGATTCCTGTGGCACGTGGAAAGGGACCCTTGGTTTCCCGGCTCAGCTGGAGAAGCGTCCCAATTGCCCTGCCAAGCCTCGAGGAGAATCCCGAGTTGTCCCTCGCTACTAGGCAGGAGTCCTGACGTCCCTGAACAAACACGTGGGTGGAAGGGCCATCCCCGTCGTAACTCGAGAATATACCCCAGGTTCCCGCCGCAACTCGAGAAAAACCATGAGACTTCCCCCTCGCCGCGAGATGAGGCCTGATTCCCCTGCACTGCGTGCAGAGCAATTCCGTGTTGCACATCACACATGAAAGGAGCCTTGATTTCCTTGATGGCACTCCAGAGAAACACCAAGAACACTGTTTCAAGGCTAGCGGGATCCTGAGGTCACTGTAGCAAAAAGAAAGAGCTCCGTGGACCAAAAATCAACTCGAGATGAGAGGTTAGTCCCTGGCTTCGACTCCAGAGGAACCTAACCACAAGCACCTCAAGAGGAGGCTTCTCTCAGCTCTAGGTATGTGAGAGGGACCCTGAGTTTGCGGCCTCAAGTGGAATGGACACCGCGATGCCCTGGTTCGAAATAAGGCCGGATATCCCTGCAGTGACTTGAATGCAGGCTCGTCTTGCATCTCCCAAGACGAAAGGATGTCTGAATCCCCTGTGGAGACCACAGAGAAAGACCTAGTTCCCCACCTCATCGCGACCGGAGGCCTCACATCCTTTGAAAACTCGAGAGGTACCCGGAGATCACTGCCTCCAAAGGAGACGATGCCTGACTCCTCGTGAAACTTCTTAGGAGTCCCAGGATTCCTGTGGCACTTGCAAAGGAACACTTGGTCTCCCGCTGCAGCTGGAGAGGCGTCCCAATTGCCCTGCCAAGCCTCGAGGAGAATCCCGAGTTGTCCCTCGCAACTAGGCAGGAGTCCTGATGTCGCTGAACAAACACGTGGGTGGAAGGGCCATCCCCGTCGTAACTCGAGAATATAGCCCAGGTTCCCGCCGCAACTCGAGAAAAACCATGAGACTTCCCCCTCGCCGCGAGATGAGGCCCGATTCCCCTGCACTGCGTGCAGAGCAATTCCGTGTTGCACATCACACATGAAAGGAGCCCTGATTTCCTTGATGGCAATCCAGAGAAACCCCAAGAACACTGTTTCAAGGCTAGCGGGATCCTGAGGTCACTGTAGCAAGAGGAAAGAGCTCCGTGGACCAAAAATCAACTCGAGATGAGAGGTTAGTCCCTGGCTTCGACTCCAGAGGAACACCACCTTACCACAAGCACCTCAAGAGGAGGCTTCTCTCAGCTCTAGGTATGTGAGAGGCAACCTGAGTTTGCGGCCTCAAGTGGAATGGACACCGCGATGCCCTGACTCGAAATAAGGCCGGATATCCCTGCAGTGACTTGAATGCAGGCTCGTCTTGTATCTCCCAAGACGAAAGGATGTCTGAATCCCCTGTGGAGACCACAGAGAAAGAGCTAGTTCCCCACCTCATCGCGACCGGAGGCCTCACATCCTTTGAAAACTCCAGAGGTACACGGAAATCAGTGCCTCCAAAGGAGAGGATGCTTGACTCCTCGAGTATCTTGATAGGAGTCCCAGGATTCCTCTGGCACTTGGAAAGGGACCCTTGGTCTCCCGCCTCAGCTGGAGAGGCGTCCCAATTGCCGTGCCAAGCCTCGAGGAGAATCCCGAGTTGTCCCTCGCAACTAGGCAGCAGTCATGACGTAGCTGTAGAAACACGTGGGTGGAAATGCCATCCCTGTCGTAACTCGAGAATATAGCCCAGGTTCCCGCCGCAACTCGAGAAAAACCATGAGACTTCCCCCTCGCCACGAGATGAGGCCCGATTCCCCTGCACTGCGTGCAGAGCAATTCCGTGTTGCATATCACACATGAAAGGAGCCTTGATTTCCTTGATGGCACTCCAGAGAAACACCAAGAACACTGTTTCAAGGCTAGAGGGATCCTGAGGTCACTGTAGCAACACGAAAGAGCTCCGTGGCCAAAAATCAACTCGAGATGAGAGGTTAATCCCTGGCTTCGACTCCAGAGGAATACCACCTTACCACAAGCACCTCAAGAGGAGGCTTCTCTCAGCTCTAGCTATGTGAGAGGGACCCTGAGTTTCCGGCCTCAAGTGGAATGGACACTGCGATGCCCTGACTCGAAATAAGGCCGGATATCCCTGCAGTGACTTGAATGCAGGCTCGTCTTGTATCTCCCAAGACGAAAGGATGTCTGAATCCCCTGTGGAGACCACAGAGAAAGAACTAGTTCCCCACCTCATCGCGACCGGAGGCCTCACATCCTTTGAAAACTCCAGAGGTACGCGGAGATCAGTGCCTCCAAAGGAGACGATGCCTGACTCCTCGTGAAAATTCTTAGGAGTCCCAGGATTCCTGTGGAACGTGGAAAGGAACACTTGGTCTCCCGCTGCAGCTGGAGAGGCGTCCCAATTGCCCTGCAAGCCTCGAGGAGAATCCCGAGTTGTCCCTCGCAACTAGGCAGGAGTCCTGATGTCGCTGAACAAACACGTGGGTGGAAGGGCCATCCCCGTTGTAACTCGAGAATATACCCCAGGTTCCCGCCGCAACTCGAGAAAAACCATGAGACTTCCCCCTCGCCACGAGATGAGGCCCGATTCCCCTGCACTGCGTGCAGAGCAATTCCGTGTTGCACATCACACATGAAAGGAGCCTTGATTTCCTTGATGGCACTCCAGAGAAACCCCAAGAACACTGTTTCAAGGCTTGAGGGATCCTGAGGTCACTGTAGCAAGAGGAAAGAGCTCCGTGGACCAAAAATCAACTCGAGATGAGAGCTTAGTCCCTGGCTTCGACTCCAGAGGAACACCACCTTACCACAAGCACCTCAAGAGGAGGCTTCTCTCAGCTCTAGGTATGTGAGAGGCACCCTGAGTTTGCGGCCTCAAGTGGAATGGACACTGCGATGCCCTGACTCGAAATAAGGCCGGATATCCCTGCAGTGACTTGAATGCAGGCTCGTCTTGCATCTCCCAAGACGAAAGGATGTCTGAATCCCCTGTGGAGACCACAGAGAAAGACCTAATTCACCACCTCATCGCGACCGGAGGCCTCACATCCTTTGAAAACTCCAGAGGTACGCGGAGATCTGTGCCTCCAAAGGAGACGATGCCTGACTCCACGTGAAACTTGGTAGGAGTTCCAGGATTCCTGTGGCACGTGGAAAGGGACCCTTGGTCTCCCGCCTCAGCTGGAGAGGCGTCCCAATTGCCCTGCCAAGCCTCGAGGAGAATCCCGAGTTGTCCCTCGCAACTAGGCAGGAGTCCTGACGTCGCTGAAGAAACACGTGGGTGGAAATGCCATCCCTGTCGTAACTCGAGAATATAGCCCAGGTTCCCGCCGCAACTCGAGAAAAACCATGAGACTTCCCCCTCGCCACGAGATGGGGCCTGATTCCCCTGCACTGCGTGCAGAGCAATTCCGTGTTGCACATCACACATGAAAGGAGCCTTGATTTCCTTGATGGCACTCCAGAGAAACCCCAAGAACACTGTTTCAAGGCTAGAGGGATCCTGAGGTCACTGTAGCAACACGAAAGAGCTCCGTGGACCAAAAATCAACTCGAGATGAGAGGTTAGTCCCTGGCTTCGACTCCAGAGGAACACCACCTTACCACAAGCACCTCAAGAGGAGGCTTCTCTCAGCTCTAGGTATGTGAGAGGGACCCTGAGTTTGCGGCCTCAAGTGGAATGGACACCGCGATGCCCTGACTCGAAATAAGGCCGGATATCCCTGCAGTGACTTGAATGCAGGCTCGTCTTGCATCTCCCAAGATGAAAGGACGTCTGAACCCCTGTGGAGACCACAGAGAAAGACCTAGTTCCCCACCTCATGGCGACCGGAAGCCTCACATCCTTTGAAAACTCCAGAGGGACTCGGAGATCAGTGCCTCCAAAGGAGACGATGCCTGACTCCTCGTGAAACTTGATAGGAGTCCCAGGATTCCTGTGGCACGTGGAAAGGGACACTTGGTCTCCCGCCTCAGCTGGAGAGGCGTCCCTATTGCCCTGCCAAGCCTCGAGGAAAATTCCGAGTTGTCCCTCGCAACTAGGCAGGAGTCCTGAAGTGGCTGAACAAACACGTGGGTGGAAGGGCCATCCCCGTCGTAACTCGAGAATATACCCCAGGTTCCCGCCGCAACTCGAGAGAAACCATGAGACTTCCCCCTCGCCACGAGATGAGGCCCGATTCCCCTGCACTGCGTGCAGAGCAATTCCGTGTTGCACATCACACATGAAAGGAGCCCTGATTTCCTTGATGGCACTCCAGAGAAACCCCAAGAACACTGTTTCAAGGCTAGCGGGATCCTGAGGTCACTGTAGCAACACGAAAGAGCTCCATGGAGCAAAAATCAACTCGAGATGAGAGGTTAGTCCCTGGCTTCGACTCCAGAGGAACACCACCTTACCACAAGAACCTCAAGAGGAGGCTTCTCTCAGCTCTAGGTATGTGAGAGGCAACCTGAGTTTGCGGCCTCAAGTGGAATGGACATCGCGATGCCCTGACTCGAAATAAGGCCCGATATCCCTGCAGTGACTTGAATGCAGGCTCGTCTTGCATCTCCCAAGACGAAAGGATGTCTGAATCCCCTGTGGAGACCACAGAGAAAGACCTAATTCACCACCTCATCGCGACCGGAGGCCTCACATCCTTTGAAAACTCCAGAGGTACGCGGAGATCTGTGCCTCCAAAGGAGACGATGCCTGACTCCACGTGAAACTTGGTAGGAGTTCCAGGATTCCTGTGGCACGTGGAAAGGGACCCTTGGTCTCCCGCCTCAGCTGGAGAGGCGTCCCAATTGCCCTGCCAAGCCTCGAGGAGAATCCCGAGTTGTCCCTCGCAACTAGGCAGGAGTCCTGACGTCGCTGAAGAAACACGTGGGTGGAAATGCCATCCCCGTCGTAACTCGAAAATATACCCCAGATTCCCGCTGCAACTCCAGAAAAACCATGAGACTTCCCCCTCGCCGCGAGATGAGGTCCGATTCCCCTGCACTGCGTGCAGCGCAATGCCGTGTTGCACATCACACAGGAAAGGAGCCTTGATTTCCTTGATGGCACTCCAGAGAAAGCCCAAGAACACTGTTTCAAGGCTAGAGGGATCCTGAGGTCACTGTAGCAACACGAAAGAGCTCCGTGGACCAAAAATCAACTCGAGATGAGAGGTTAGTCCCTGGCTTCGACTCCAGAGGAACACCACCTTACCACAAGAACCTCAAGAGGAGGCTTCTCTCAGCTCTAGGTATGTGAGAGGCAACCTGAGTTTGCGGCCTCAAGTGGAATGGACATCGCGATGCCCTGACTCGAAATAAGGCCGGATATCCCTGCAGTGACTTGAATGCAGGCTCGTCTTGCATCTCCCAAGACGAAAGGATGTCTGAATCCCCTGTGGAGACCACAGAGAAAGACCTAATTAACCACCTCATCGCGACCGGAGGCCTCACATCCTTTGAAAACTCCAGAGGTACGCGGAGATCTGTGCCTCCAAAGGAGACGATGCCTGACTCCACGTGAAACTTGGTAGGAGTTCCAGGATTCCTGTGGCACGTGGAAAGGGACCCTTGGTCTCCCGCTGCAGCTGGAGAGGCGTCCCAATTGCCCTGCCAAGCCTCGAGGAGAATCCCGAGTTGTCCCTCGCAACTAGGCAGGAGTCCTGACGTCGCTGAAGAAACACGTGGGTGGAAATGCCATCCCTGTCGTAACTCGAGAATATAGCCCAGGTTCCCACCGCAACTCGAGAAAAACCATGAGACTTCCCCCTCGCCACGAGATGGGGCCCGATTCCCCTGCACTGCGTGCAGAGCAATTCCGTGTTGCACATCACACATGAAAGGAGCCTTGATTTCCTTGATGGCACTCCAGAGAAACCCCAAGAACACTGTTTCAAGGCTAGAGGGATCCTGAGGTCACTGTAGCAACACGAAAGAACTCCGTGGACCAAAAATCAACTCGAGATGAGAGGTTAGTCCCTGGCTTCGACTCCAGAGGAACACCACCTTACCACAAGCACCTCAAGAGGAGGCTTCTCTCAGCTCTAGGTATGTGAGAGGGACCCTGAGTTTGCGGCCTCATGTGGAATGGACACTGCGAGGCCCTGTCTCGAAATAAGGCCGGATTTCCCTGCAGTGACTTGAATGCAGGCTCGTCTTGCATCTCCCAAGACGAAAGGATGTCTGAATCCCCTGTGGAGACCACAGAGAAAGACCTAGTTCCCCACCTCATGGCGACCGGAGGCCTCACATCCTTTGTTAACTCCAGAGGTACGCGGAGATCCTTGCCTCCAAAGGAGACGATGCCTGACTCCTCGTCAAACTTGATAGGGGTCCCAGGATTCCTGTGGCAGGTGGAAAGGGACACTTGGTCTCCCTCCTCAGCTGGAGAGGCGTCCCAATTGCCCTGCCAAGCCTGGGGGAGAATCCCGAGTTGTCCCTCGCAACTAGGCAGGAGTCCTGACGTTGCTGAACAAGCACGTGTGTGGAAGGTCCATCCCCGTCGTAATTCGAGAATATACCCCAGGTTCTCGCCGCAACTCGAGAAAAATCATGAGACTTCCCCCTCGCCACGAGATGAGGCCCGATTCCACTGCACTGCGTGCAGAGCAATTCCGTGTTGCACATCACACATGAAAGGAGCCTTGATTTCCTTGATGGCACTCCAGAGAAACCCCAAGAACACTGTTTCAAGGCTAGAGGGATCCTGAGGTCACTGTAGCAACACGAAAGAGCTCCGTGGACCAAAAATCAACTCGAGATGAGAGGTTAGTCCCTGGCTTCGACTCCAGAGGAATACCACCTTACCACAAGCACCTCAAGAGGAGGCTTCTCTCAGCTCTAGGTATGTGAGAGGGACCCTGAGTTTGCGGCCTCAAGTGGAATGGACACCGCGATGCCCTGACTCGAAATAAGGCCGGATATCCCTGCAGTGACTTGAATGCAGGCTCGTCTTGCATCTCCCAAGATGAAAGGACGTCTGAACCCCTGTGGAGACCACAGAGAAAGACCTAGTTCCCCACCTCATGGCGACCGGAGGCCTCACATCCTTTGAAAACTCCAGAGGGACTCGGAGATCAGTGCCTCCAAAGGAGACGATGCCTGACTCCTCGTGAAACTTGATAGGAGTCCCAGGATTCCTGTGGCACGTGGAAAGGGACACTTGGTCTCCCGCCTCAGCTGGAGAGGCGTCCCTATTGCCCTGCCAAGCCTCGAGGAAAATTCCGAGTTGTCCCTCGCAACTAGGCAGGAGTCCTGAAGTGGCTGAACAAACACGTGGGTGGAAGGGCCATCCCCGTCGTAACTCGAGAATATACCCCAGGTTCCCGCCGAAACTCGAGAGAAACCATGAGACTTCCCCCTCGCCACGAGATGAGGCCCGATTCCCCTGCACTGCGTGCAGAGCAATTCCGTGTTGCACATCACACATGAAAGGAGCCCTGATTTCCTTGATGGCACTCCAGAGAAACCCCAAGAACACTGTTTCAAGGCTAGCGGGATCCTGAGGTCACTGTAGCAACACGAAAGAGCTCCGTGGAGCAAAAATCAACTCGAGATGAGAGGTTAGTCCCTGGCTTCGACTCCAGAGGAACACCACCTTACCACAAGAACCTCAAGAGGAGGCTTCTCTCAGCTCTAGGTATGTGAGAGGCAACCTGAGTTTGCAGCCTCAAGTGGAATGGACATCGCGATGCCCTGACTCGAAATAAGGCCGGATATCCCTGCAGTGACTTGAATGCAGGCTCGTCTTGCATCTCCCAAGACGAAAGGATGTCTGAATCCCCTGTGGAGACCACAGAGAAAGACCTAGTTCCCCACCTCATCGCGACCGGAGGCCTCACATCCTTTGAAAACTCCAGAGGTACGCGGAGATCAGTGCCTCCAAAGGAGACGATGCCTGACTCCTCGTGAAACTTCTTAGGAGTCCCAGGATTCCTGTGGTACGTGGAAAGGGACCCTTGGTCTCCCGCTGCAGCTGGAGAGGCGTCCCAATTGCCCTGCCAAGCCTCGAGGAGAATCCTGAGTTGTCCCTCGCAACTAGGCAGGAGTCCTGATGTCGCTGAACAAACACGTGGGTGGAAGGGCCATCCCCGTCGTAACTCGAGAATATACCCCAGGTTCCCGCCGCAACTCGAGAAAAACCATGAGACTTCCCCCTCGCCGCGAGATGAGGCCCGATTCCCCTGCACTGCGTGCAGAGCAATTCCGAGTTACACATCACACATGAAAGGAGCCTTGATTTCCTTGATGGCACTCCAAAGAAACCCCAAGAACACTGTTTCAAGGCTAGCGGGATCCTGAGGTCACTGTAGCAACACGAAAGAGCTCCGTGGACCAAAAATCAACTCGAGATGAGAGGTTAGTCCCTGGCTTCGACTCCAGAGGAATACCACCTTACCACAAGCACCTCAAGAGGAGGCTTCTCTCAGCTCTAGGTATGTGAGAATGACCCTGAGTTTGCGGCCTCAAGTGGAATGGACATCGCGATGCCCTGACTCGAAATAAAGCCGGATATCCCTGCAGTGACTTGAATGCAGGCTCGTCTTGCATCTCCCGAGACGAAAGGATGTCTGAATCCCCTGTGGAGACCACAGAGAAAGACCTAGTTCCCCACCTCATCACGACCGGAGGCCTCACATGCTTTGAAAACTCCTGAGGTACGCGGAGATCAGTGCCTCCAAAGGAGACGATGCCTGACTCCTCGTGAAACTTGATAGGAGTCCCAGGATTCCTGTGGCACGTGGAAAGGGACCCTTGGTTTCCCGCCTCACATGGAGAGGCGTCCCAATTGCCCTGCCAAGCCTCGAGGAGAATCCCGAATTATCCCTCACAACTAGGCAGGAGTCCTGACGTCGCTGAACAAACACGTGTGTGGAAGGGCCATCCCCGTCGTAACTCGAGAATATACCCCAGGTTCCCGCCGCAACTCGAGAAAAACCATGAGACTTCTCTCTCGCCGCGAGATGAGGCCCGATTCCCCTGCACTGCGTGCAGAGCAATTCCGTGTTACACATCACACATGAAAGGAGCCTTGATTTCCTTGATGGCACTCCAGAGAAACCCCAAGAACACTGTTTCAAGGCTAGAGGGATCCTGAGGTCACTGTAGCAACACGAAAGAGCTCCGTGGCCAAAAATCAACTCCAGATGAGAGGTTAATCCCTGGCTTCGACTCCAGAGGAATACCACCTTACCACAAGCACCTCAAGAGGAGGCTTCTCTCAGCTCAAGGTATGTGAGAGGGACCCTGAGTTTCCGGCCTCAAGTGGAATGGACACCGCAATGCCCTGACTCGAAATAAGGCCGGATATCCCTGCAATGATTTGAATGCAGGCTCGTCTTGTATCTCCCAAGACGAAAGGATGTCTGAATCCCCTGTGGAGACCACAGAGAAAGAACTAGTTCGCCACCTCATCGCAACCGGAGGCCTCACATCCTTTGAAAACTCCAGAGGTACGCGGAGATCAGTGCCTCCAAAGGAGACGATGCCTGACTCCCCGTGAATCTTGGTAGGAGTCCCAGGATTCCTGTGGCACGTGGAAAGGGAACCTTGGTCTCCCGCCTCAGCTGGAGAGGCGTCCCAATTGCCCTGCCAAGCCTCGAGGAGAATCCCGAGTTGTCCCTCGCAACTAGGCAGGAGTCCTGACGTCGCTGAAGAAACACGTGGGTGGAAATTCCATCCCTGTCGTAACTCGAGAATATAGCCCAGGTTCCCGCCGCAACTCGAGAAAAACCATGAGACTTCCCCCTCGCCACGAGATGAGGCCCGATTCCCCTGCACTGCGTGCAGAGCAATTCCGTGTTGCACATCACACATGAAAGGAGCCTTGATTTCCTTGATGGCACTCCAGAGAAACCCCAAGAACACTGTTTCAAGGCTAGAGGGATCCTGAGGTCACTGTAGCAACATGAAAGAGCTCCGTGGACCAATAATCAACACGAGATGAGAGGTTAGTCCCTGGCTTCGAATCCAGAGGAATACCAACTTACCACAAGCACTTCAAGAGGAGGCTTCTCTTAGCTCTAGGTATGTGAGAGGGACCCTGAGTTTGCGGCCTCAAGTGGAATGGACACCGCGATGCTCTGACTCGAAATAAGGCCGGATATCCCTGCAGTGACTTGAATGCAGGCTCGTCTTGCATCTCCCAAGACGAAAGGATGTCTGAATCCCCTGTGGAGACCACAGAGAAAGACCTAGTTCCCCACCTCATGGCGACCGGAGGCCTCACATCCTTTGAAAACTCCAGAGGTACGCGGAGATCAGTGCCTCCAAAGGAGACGATGCCTGACTCCTCGTGAAACTTTATCAGAGTCCCAGGATTCCTGTGGCACGTGGAAAGGGACCCTTGGTCTCCCGCCTCACCTGGAGAGGCGTCCCAATTGCCCTGCCAAGCCTCGAGGAGAATCCCGAGTTGTCCCTCGCAACTAGGCAGGAGTCCTGACGTCGCTGAACAAACACGTGTGTGGAAGGGCCATCCCCGTCGTAACTCGAGAATATACCCCAGGTTCCCGCCGCAACTCGAGAAAAACCATGAGACTTCCCCCTCGCCGCGAGATGATGCCCAATTCCCCTGCACTGCGTGCAGAGCAATTCCGTGTTGCACATCACACATGAAAGGAGCCTTGATTTCCTTGATGGCACTCCAGAGAAACACCAAGAACACTGTTTCAAGGCTAGAGGGATCCTGAGGTCACTGTAGCAACACGAAAGAGCTACGTGGCCAAAAATCAACTCGAGATGAGAGGTTAGTCCCTGGCTTCGACTCCAGAGGAATACCACCTTACCACAAGCACCTCAAGAGGAGGCTTCTCTCAGCTCTAGCTATGTGAGAGGGACCCTGAGTTTCCAGCCTCAAGTGGAATGGACACCGCAATGCCCTGACTCGAAATAAGGCCGGATATCCCTGCAGTGACTTGAATGCAGGCTCGTCTTGTATCTCCCAAGACGAAAGGATGTCTGAATCCCCTGTGGAGACCACAGAGAAAGAACTAGTTCCCCACCTCATCGCGACCGGAGGCCTCACATCCTTTGAAAACTCCAGAGGTACGCGGAGATCAGTGCCTCCAAAGGAGACGATGCCTGACTCCTCGTGAAAATTCTTAGGAGTCCCAGGATTCCTGTGGAACGTGGAAAGGAACACTTGGTCTCCCGCTGCAGCTGGAGAGGCGTCCCAATTGCCCTGCCAAGCCTCGAGGAGAATCCCGAGTTGTCCCTCGCAACTAGGCAGGAGTCCTGATGTCGCTGAACAAACACGTGGGTGGAAGGTCCATCCCCGTTGTAACTCGAGAATATACCCCAGGTTCCCGCCGCAACTCGAGAAAAACCATGAGACTTCCCCCTCGACACGAGATGAGGCGCGATTCCCCTGCACTGCGTGCAGAGCAATTCCGTGTTGCACATCACACATGAAAGGAGCCTTGATTTCCTTGATGGCACTCCAGAGAAACCCCAAGAACACTGTTTCAAGGCTAGAGGGATCCTGAGGTCACTGTAACAAGAGGAAAGAGCTCCGTGGACCAAAAATCAACTCCAGATGAGAGGTTAGTCCCTGGCTTCGACTCCAGAGGAACACCACCTTACCACAAGCACCTCAAGAGGAGGCTTCTCTCAGCTCTAGGTATGTGAGAGGCACCCTGAGTTTGCGGCCTCAAGTGGAATGGACACTGCGATGCCCTGACTCGAAATAAGGCCGGATATCCCTGCAGTGACTTGAATGCAGGCT
Source organism: Cervus elaphus (assembly GCF_910594005.1). Classification (NCBI taxonomy): domain Eukaryota; kingdom Metazoa; phylum Chordata; class Mammalia; order Artiodactyla; family Cervidae; genus Cervus; species Cervus elaphus. The sequence continues at coordinate 2,713,806 of NC_057838.1, forward strand.
CGTCTTGCATCTCCCAAGACGAAAGGATGTCTGAATCCCCTGTGGAGACCACAGAGAAAGACCTAATTCACCACCTCATCGCGACCGGAGGCCTCACATCCTTTGAAAACTCCAGAGGTACGCGGAGATCAGTGCCTCCAAAGGAGACGATGCCTGACTCCACGTGAAACTTGGTAGGAGTTCCAGGATTCCAGTGGCACGTGGAAAGGGACCCTTGGTCTCCCGCCTCAGCTGGAGAGGCGTCCCAATTGCCCTGCCAAGCCTCGAGGAGAATCCCGAGTTGTCCCTCGCAACTAGGCAGGAGTCCTGACGTCGCTGAAGAAACACGTGGGTGGAATTGCCATCCCTGTCGTAACTCGAAAATATAGCCCAGGTTCCCGCCGCAACTCGAGAAAAACCATGAGACTTACCCCTCGCCACGAGATGGGGCCCGATTCCCCTGCACTGCGTGCAGAGCAATTCCGTGTTGCACATCACACATGAAAGGAGCCTTGATTTCCTTGATGGCACTTCAGAGAAACCCCAAGAACACTGTTTCAAGGCTAGAGGGATCCTGAGGTCACTGTAGCAACACGAAAGAGCTCCGTGGACCAAAAATCAACTCGAGATGAGAGGTTAGTCCCTGGCTTCGACTCCAGAGGAACACCACCTTACCACAAGCACCTCAAGAGGAGGCTTCTCTCAGCTCTAGGTATGTGAGAGGCACCCTGAGTTTGCGGCCTCAAGTGGAATGGACACTGCGATGCCCTGACTCGAAATAAGGCCGGATATCCCTGCAGTGACTTGAATGCAGGCTCGTCTTGCATCTCCCAAGACGAAAGGATGTCTGAATCCCCTGTGGAGACCACAGAGAAAGACCTAGTTCCCCACCTCATCGCGACCGGAGGCCTCACATCCTTTGAAAACTCCAGAGGTACGCGGAGATCAGTGCCTCCAAAGGAGACGATGAATGACTCCACGTGAAACTTGGTAGGAGTTCCAGGATTTCAGTGGCACGTGGAAAGGGACCCTTGGTCTCCCGTCTCAGCTGGAGAGGCGTCCCAATTGCCCTGCCAAGCCTCGAGGAGAATCCCGAGTTGTCCCTCGCAACTAGGCAGGAGTCCTGACGTCGCTGAAGAAACACGTGGGTGGAAATGCCATCCCTGTCGTAACTCGAGAATATAGCCCAGGTTCCCGCCGCAACTCGAGAAAAACCATGAGACTTACCCCTCGCCACGAGATGGGGCCCGATTCCCCTGCACTGCGTGCAGAGCAATTCCGTGTTGCACATCACACATGAAAGGAGCCTTGATTTCCTTGATGGCACTCCAGAGAAACCCCAAGAACACTGTTTCAAGGCTAGAGGGATCCTGAGGTCACTGTAGCAACACGAAAGAGCTCCGTGGACCAAAAATCAACTCGAGATGAGAGGTTAGTCCCTGGCTTCGACTCCAGAGGAACACCACCTTACCACAAGCACCTCAAGAGGAGGCTTCTCTCAGCTCTAGGTATGTGAGAGGGACCCTGAGTTTGCGGCCTCATGTGGAATGGACACTGCGAGGCCCTGTCTCGAAATAAGGCCGGATTTCCCTGCAGTGACTTGAATGCAGGCTCGTCTTGCATCTCCCAAGACGAAAGGATGTCTGAATCCCCTGTGGAGACCACAGAGAAAGACCTAGTTCCCCACCTCATCGCGACCGGAGGCCTCACATCCTTTGTAAACTCCAGAGGTACGCGGAGATCCTTGCCTCCAAAGGAGACGATGCCTGACTCCTCGTCAAACTTGATAGGGGTCCCAGGTTTCCTGTGGCACGTGGAAAGGGACACTTGGTCTCCCTCCTCAGCTGGAGAGGCGTCCCAATTGCCCTGCCAAGCCTGGGGGAGAATCCCGAGTTGTCCCTGGCAACTAGGCAGGAGTCCTGACGTTGCTGAACAAGCACGTGTGTGGAAGGTCCATCCCCGTCGTAATTCGAGAATATACCCCAGGTTCCCGCCGAAACTCGAGAAAAACCATGAGACTTCCCCCTCGCCACGAGATGAGGCCCGATTCCCCTGCACTGCGTGCAGAGCAATTCCGTGTTGCACATCACACATGAAAGGATCCTTGATTTCCTTGATGGCACTCCAGAGAAACCCCAAGAACACTGTTTCAAGGCTAGAGGGATCCTGAGGTCACTGTAGCAACACGAAAGAGCTCCGTGGACCAAAAATCAACTCGAGATGAGAGGTTAGTCCCTGGCTTCGACTCCAGAGGAACACCACCTTACCACAAGCACCTCAAGAGGAGGCTTCTCTCAGCTCTAGGTATGTGAGAGGGACCCTGAGTTTGCGGCCTCAAGTGGAATGGACACCGCGATGCCTTGACTCGAAATAAGGCTGGATATCCCTGCAGTGACTTGAATGCAGGCTCGTCTTGCAACTCCCAAGACGAAAGGATGTCTGAATCCCCTGTGGAGACCACAGAGAAAGACCTAGTTCCCCACCTCATGGCGACCGGAGGCCTCACATCCTTTGAAAACTCCAGAGGTATGCGGAGATCAGTGCCTCCAAAGGAGACGATGCCTGACTCCTCGTGGAACTTGATAGGAGTCCCAGGATTCCTGTGGCACATGGAAAGGCACGCTTGGTCTCCCACCTCAGCTGGAGAGGCGTCCCAATTGCCCTGCCAAGCCTCGAGGAGAATCCCGAGTTGTCCCTCGCAACTAGGCAGGAGTCCTGACGCTGCTGAACAAGCACGTGTGCGGAAGGGCCATCCCCGTCGTAACTCGAGAATATACCCCAGGTTCCCGCCGCAACTCGAGAAAAACCATGAGACTTCCACCTCGCCGCGAGATGAGGCCCGAATACCCTGCACTGCATGCAGAGCAATTACGTGTTGCACATCACACATGAAAGGAGCCTTGATTTCCTTGATGGCACTCCAGAGAAACCCCAAGAACACTGTTTCAAAGCTAGAGGGATCCTGAGGTCACTGTAGCCACACAAAATAGCTCCGTGGACCAAAAATCAACTCGAGATAAGAGGTTAGTCCCTGGCTTCGACTCTAGAGGAATACCACCTTACCACAAGCACCTCAAGAGGAGACTTCTCTCAGCTCTAGGTATGTGAGAGGGACCCTGAGTTTGCGGCCTCAAGTGGAATGGACACCGCAATGCCCTGACTCGAAATAAGGCCGGATATCCCTGCAGTGACTTGAATGCAGGCTCGTCTTGCATCTACCAAAACGAAAGGATGTCTGAATCCACTGTGGAGACCACAGAGAAAGACCTAGTTCCCCACCTCATCGCGATCGGAGGGCTCACATCCTTTGAAAACTCCTGAGGTACACGGAGATCAGTGCCTCCCGAGGAGACGATTCCTGACTCCTCGTGAAACTTGATAGGAGTCCCAAGATTCCTGTGGCACGTGGAAAGGGACCCTTGGTCTCCCGCATCACCTGGAGAGGCGTCCCAATTGCCCTGCCAAGCCTCGAGGAGAATTCGGAGTTGTCCCTCGCAAGTAGGCAGGAGTTCTGACGTCGCTGAAGAAACACGTGGGTGGAAGGGCCATCCCTGTCGTAACTCGAGAATATAGCCCAGATTCCCGCCGCAACTCGATAAAAACCATGAGACTTCCCCCTCGCCACGAGATGAGGCCCGATTCCCCTGCACAGCGTGCAGAGCAATTCCGTGTTGCACATCACACATGAAAGGAGCCTTGATTTCCTTGATGGCACTCCAGAGAAACCCCAAGAACACTGTTTCAAGGCTAGAGGGATCCTGAGGTCACTGTAGCAACATGAAAGAGCTCCGTGGACCAAAAATCAACTCGAGATGAGAGGTTAGTCCCTGGCTTCGAATCCAGAGGAATACCAACTTACCACAAGCACCTCAAGAGGAGGCTTCTCTTAGCTCTAGGTATGTGAGAGGGACCCTGAGTTTGCGGCCTCACGTGGAATGGACACCGCGATGCCCTGACTCGAAATAAGGCCGGATATCCCTGCAGTGACTTGAATGCAGGCTCGTCTTGCATCTCCCAAACGAAAGGATGTCTGAATTCTTTGTGGAGACCACAGAGAAAGACCTAGTTCCCCACCTCATCACGACCGGAGGCCTCACATCCTTTGAAAACTCCAGAGGTACGCGGAGATCAGGGCCTCCAAAGGAGACGATGCCTGACTCCTCGTGAAACTTTATCAGAGTCCCAGGATTCCTGTGGCACGTGGAAAGGGACCCTTGGTCTCCCGCCTCACCTGGAGAGGCGTCCCAATTGCCCTGCCAAGCCTCGAGGAGAATCCCGAATTATCCCTCGCAACTAGGCAGGAGTCCTAACGTCGATGAACAAACATGTGGGTGGAAGGGCCATCCCCGTCGTAACTCGAGAATATACCCCAGGTTCCCGCCGCAACTCGAGAAAAACCATGAGACTTCCCCCTCGCTGCGAGATGAGGCCGATTCCCCTGCACTGCGTGCAGTGCAATTCCGTGTTGCACGTCACACATGAAAGGAGCCTTGATTTCCTTGATGGCACTCTAGAGAAACCCCAAGAACACTGTTTCAAGGCTAGAGGGATCCTGAGGTCACTGTAGCAACACGAAAGAGCTCCGTGGACCAAAAATCAACTCGAGATGAGAGGGTTGTCTCTGGCTTCGACTCCAGAGGAAAACCAACTTACCACAAGCACCTCAATAGGAGGCTTCTCTCAGCTCTAGATACGTGAGAGGGACCCTGAGTTTGCGGCCTCAAGTGGAATGGACACCGCGATGCCCTGACGTGAAATAAGGCCGGATATCCCTGCAGTGACTTGAATGCAGGCTCGTCTTGCATCTCCCGAGACGAAAGGATGTCTGAATCCCCTGTGGAGACCACAGAGAAAGACCTAGTTCCCCACCTCATCACGACCGGAGGCCTCACATGCTTTGAAAACTCCTGAGGTACGCGGAGATCAGTGCCTCCAAAGGAGACGATGCCTGACTCCTCGTGAAACTTGATAGGAGTCCCAGGATTCCTGTGGCACGTGGAAAGGGACCCTTGGTTTCCCGCCTCACATGGAGAGGCGTCCCAATTGCCCTGCCAAGCCTCGAGGAGAATCCCGAATTATCCCTCACAACTAGGCAGGAGTCCTGACGTCGCTGAACAAACACGTGTGTGGAAGGGCCATCCCCGTCGTAACTCGAGAATATACCCCAGGTTCCCGCCGCAACTCGAGAAAAACCATGAGACTTCTCTCTCGCCGCGAGATGAGGCCCGATTCCCCTGCACTGCGTGCAGAGCAATTCCGTGTTACACATCACACATGAAAGGAGCCTTGATTTCCTTGATGGCACTCCAGAGAAACCCCAAGAACACTGTTTCAAGGCTAGAGGGATCCTGAGGTCACTGTAGCAACACGAAAGAGCTCCGTGGCCAAAAATCAACTCCAGATGAGAGGTTAATCCCTGGCTTCGACTCCAGAGGAATACCACCTTACCACAAGCACCTCAAGAGGAGGCTTCTCTCAGCTCAAGGTATGTGAGAGGGACCCTGAGTTTCCGGCCTCAAGTGGAATGGACACCGCAATGCCCTGACTCGAAATAAGGCCGGATATCCCTGCAATGATTTGAATGCAGGCTCGTCTTGTATCTCCCAAGACGAAAGGATGTCTGAATCCCCTGTGGAGACCACAGAGAAAGAACTAGTTCGCCACCTCATCGCAACCGGAGGCCTCACATCCTTTGAAAACTCCAGAGGTACGCGGAGATCAGTGCCTCCAAAGGAGACGATGCCTGACTCCCCGTGAATCTTGGTAGGAGTCCCAGGATTCCTGTGGCACGTGGAAAGGGAACCTTGGTCTCCCGCCTCAGCTGGAGAGGCGTCCCAATTGCCCTGCCAAGCCTCGAGGAGAATCCCGAGTTGTCCCTCGCAACTAGGCAGGAGTCCTGACGTCGCTGAAGAAACACGTGGGTGGAAATTCCATCCCTGTCGTAACTCGAGAATATAGCCCAGGTTCCCGCCGCAACTCGAGAAAAACCATGAGACTTCCCCCTCGCCACGAGATGAGGCCCGATTCCCCTGCACTGCGTGCAGAGCAATTCCGTGTTGCACATCACACATGAAAGGAGCCTTGATTTCCTTGATGGCACTCCAGAGAAACCCCAAGAACACTGTTTCAAGGCTAGAGGGATCCTGAGGTCACTGTAGCAACATGAAAGAGCTCCGTGGACCAATAATCAACACGAGATGAGAGGTTAGTCCCTGGCTTCGAATCCAGAGGAATACCAACTTACCACAAGCACTTCAAGAGGAGGCTTCTCTTAGCTCTAGGTATGTGAGAGGGACCCTGAGTTTGCGGCCTCAAGTGGAATGGACACCGCGATGCTCTGACTCGAAATAAGGCCGGATATCCCTGCAGTGACTTGAATGCAGGCTCGTCTTGCATCTCCCAAGACGAAAGGATGTCTGAATCCCCTGTGGAGACCACAGAGAAAGACCTAGTTCCCCACCTCATGGCGACCGGAGGCCTCACATCCTTTGAAAACTCCAGAGGTACGCGGAGATCAGTGCCTCCAAAGGAGACGATGCCTGACTCCTCGTGAAACTTTATCAGAGTCCCAGGATTCCTGTGGCACGTGGAAAGGGACCCTTGGTCTCCCGCCTCACCTGGAGAGGCGTCCCAATTGCCCTGCCAAGCCTCGAGGAGAATCCCGAGTTGTCCCTCGCAACTAGGCAGGAGTCCTGACGTCGCTGAACAAACACGTGTGTGGAAGGGCCATCCCCGTCGTAACTCGAGAATATACCCCAGGTTCCCGCCGCAACTCGAGAAAAACCATGAGACTTCCCCCTCGCCGCGAGATGATGCCCAATTCCCCTGCACTGCGTGCAGAGCAATTCCGTGTTGCACATCACACATGAAAGGAGCCTTGATTTCCTTGATGGCACTCCAGAGAAACACCAAGAACACTGTTTCAAGGCTAGAGGGATCCTGAGGTCACTGTAGCAACACGAAAGAGCTACGTGGCCAAAAATCAACTCGAGATGAGAGGTTAGTCCCTGGCTTCGACTCCAGAGGAATACCACCTTACCACAAGCACCTCAAGAGGAGGCTTCTCTCAGCTCTAGCTATGTGAGAGGGACCCTGAGTTTCCAGCCTCAAGTGGAATGGACACCGCAATGCCCTGACTCGAAATAAGGCCGGATATCCCTGCAGTGACTTGAATGCAGGCTCGTCTTGTATCTCCCAAGACGAAAGGATGTCTGAATCCCCTGTGGAGACCACAGAGAAAGAACTAGTTCCCCACCTCATCGCGACCGGAGGCCTCACATCCTTTGAAAACTCCAGAGGTACGCGGAGATCAGTGCCTCCAAAGGAGACGATGCCTGACTCCTCGTGAAAATTCTTAGGAGTCCCAGGATTCCTGTGGAACGTGGAAAGGAACACTTGGTCTCCCGCTGCAGCTGGAGAGGCGTCCCAATTGCCCTGCCAAGCCTCGAGGAGAATCCCGAGTTGTCCCTCGCAACTAGGCAGGAGTCCTGATGTCGCTGAACAAACACGTGGGTGGAAGGTCCATCCCCGTTGTAACTCGAGAATATACCCCAGGTTCCCGCCGCAACTCGAGAAAAACCATGAGACTTCCCCCTCGACACGAGATGAGGCGCGATTCCCCTGCACTGCGTGCAGAGCAATTCCGTGTTGCACATCACACATGAAAGGAGCCTTGATTTCCTTGATGGCACTCCAGAGAAACCCCAAGAACACTGTTTCAAGGCTAGAGGGATCCTGAGGTCACTGTAACAAGAGGAAAGAGCTCCGTGGACCAAAAATCAACTCCAGATGAGAGGTTAGTCCCTGGCTTCGACTCCAGAGGAACACCACCTTACCACAAGCACCTCAAGAGGAGGCTTCTCTCAGCTCTAGGTATGTGAGAGGCACCCTGAGTTTGCGGCCTCAAGTGGAATGGACACTGCGATGCCCTGACTCGAAATAAGGCCGGATATCCCTGCAGTGACTTGAATGCAGGCTCGTCTTGCATCTCCCAAGACGAAAGGATGTCTGAATCCCCTGTGGAGACCACAGAGAAAGACCTAATTCACCACCTCATCGCGACCGGAGGCCTCACATCCTTTGAAAACTCCAGAGGTACGCGGAGATCAGTGCCTCCAAAGGAGACGATGCCTGACTCCACGTGAAACTTGGTAGGAGTTACAGGATTCCAGTGGCACGTGGAAAGGGACCCTTGGTCTCCCGCCTCAGCTGGAGAGGCGTCCCAATTGCCCTGCCAAGCCTCGAGGAGAATCCCGAGTTGTCCCTCGCAACTAGGCAGGAGTCCTGACGTCGCTGAAGAAACACGTGGGTGGAATTGCCATCCCTGTCGTAACTCGAAAATATAGCCCAGGTTCCCGCCGCAACTCGAGAAAAACCATGAGACTTACCCCTCGCCACGAGATGGGGCCCGATTCCCCTGCACTGCGTGCAGAGCAATTCCGTGTTGCACATCACACATGAAAGGAGCCTTGATTTCCTTGATGGCACTTCAGAGAAACCCCAAGAACACTGTTTCAAGGCTAGAGGGATCCTGAGGTCACTGTAGCAACACGAAAGAGCTCCGTGGACCAAAAATCAACTCGAGATGAGAGGTTAGTCCCTGGCTTCGACTCCAGAGGAACACCACCTTACCACAAGCACCTCAAGAGGAGGCTTCTCTCAGCTCTAGGTATGTGAGAGGCACCCTGAGTTTGCGGCCTCAAGTGGAATGGACACTGCGATGCCCTGACTCGAAATAAGGCCGGATATCCCTGCAGTGACTTGAATGCAGGCTCGTCTTGCATCTCCCAAGACGAAAGGATGTCTGAATCCCCTGTGGAGACCACAGAGAAAGACCTAGTTCCCCACCTCATCGCGACCGGAGGCCTCACATCCTTTGAAAACTCCAGAGGTACGCGGAGATCAGTGCCTCCAAAGGAGACGATGAATGACTCCACGTGAAACTTGGTAGGAGTTCCAGGATTTCAGTGGCACGTGGAAAGGGACCCTTGGTCTCCCGTCTCAGCTGGAGAGGCGTCCCAATTGCCCTGCCAAGCCTCGAGGAGAATCCCGAGTTGTCCCTCGCAACTAGGCAGGAGTCCTGACGTCGCTGAAGAAACACGTGGGTGGAAATGCCATCCCTGTCGTAACTCGAGAATATAGCCCAGGTTCCCGCCGCAACTCGAGAAAAACCATGAGACTTACCCCTCGCCACGAGATGGGGCCCGATTCCCCTGCACTGCGTGCAGAGCAATTCCGTGTTGCACATCACACATGAAAGGAGCCTTGATTTCCTTGATGGCACTCCAGAGAAACCCCAAGAACACTGTTTCAAGGCTAGAGGGATCCTGAGGTCACTGTAGCAACACGAAAGAGCTCCGTGGACCAAAAATCAACTCGAGATGAGAGGTTAGTCCCTGGCTTCGACTCCAGAGGAACACCACCTTACCACAAGCACCTCAAGAGGAGGCTTCTCTCAGCTCTAGGTATGTGAGAGGGACCCTGAGTTTGCGGCCTCATGTGGAATGGACACTGCGAGGCCCTGTCTCGAAATAAGGCCGGATTTCCCTGCAGTGACTTGAATGCAGGCTCGTCTTGCATCTCCCAAGACGAAAGGATGTCTGAATCCCCTGTGGAGACCACAGAGAAAGACCTAGTTCCCCACCTCATCGCGACCGGAGGCCTCACATCCTTTGTAAACTCCAGAGGTACGCGGAGATCCTTGCCTCCAAAGGAGACGATGCCTGACTCCTCGTCAAACTTGATAGGGGTCCCAGGTTTCCTGTGGCACGTGGAAAGGGACACTTGGTCTCCCTCCTCAGCTGGAGAGGCGTCCCAATTGCCCTGCCAAGCCTGGGGGAGAATCCCGAGTTGTCCCTGGCAACTAGGCAGGAGTCCTGACGTTGCTGAACAAGCACGTGTGTGGAAGGTCCATCCCCGTCGTAATTCGAGAATATACCCCAGGTTCCCGCCGAAACTCGAGAAAAACCATGAGACTTCCCCCTCGCCACGAGATGAGGCCCGATTCCCCTGCACTGCGTGCAGAGCAATTCCGTGTTGCACATCACACATGAAAGGATCCTTGATTTCCTTGATGGCACTCCAGAGAAACCCCAAGAACACTGTTTCAAGGCTAGAGGGATCCTGAGGTCACTGTAGCAACACGAAAGAGCTCCGTGGACCAAAAATCAACTCGAGATGAGAGGTTAGTCCCTGGCTTCGACTCCAGAGGAACACCACCTTACCACAAGCACCTCAAGAGGAGGCTTCTCTCAGCTCTAGGTATGTGAGAGGGACCCTGAGTTTGCGGCCTCAAGTGGAATGGACACCGCGATGCCTTGACTCGAAATAAGGCTGGATATCCCTGCAGTGACTTGAATGCAGGCTCGTCTTGCAACTCCCAAGACGAAAGGATGTCTGAATCCCCTGTGGAGACCACAGAGAAAGACCTAGTTCCCCACCTCATGGCGACCGGAGGCCTCACATCCTTTGAAAACTCCAGAGGTATGCGGAGATCAGTGCCTCCAAAGGAGACGATGCCTGACTCCTCGTGGAACTTGATAGGAGTCCCAGGATTCCTGTGGCACATGGAAAGGCACGCTTGGTCTCCCACCTCAGCTGGAGAGGCGTCCCAATTGCCCTGCCAAGCCTCGAGGAGAATCCCGAGTTGTCCCTCGCAACTAGGCAGGAGTCCTGACGCTGCTGAACAAGCACGTGTGCGGAAGGGCCATCCCCGTCGTAACTCGAGAATATACCCCAGGTTCCCGCCGCAACTCGAGAAAAACCATGAGACTTCCACCTCGCCGCGAGATGAGGCCCGAATACCCTGCACTGCATGCAGAGCAATTACGTGTTGCACATCACACATGAAAGGAGCCTTGATTTCCTTGATGGCACTCCAGAGAAACCCCAAGAACACTGTTTCAAAGCTAGAGGGATCCTGAGGTCACTGTAGCCACACAAAATAGCTCCGTGGACCAAAAATCAACTCGAGATAAGAGGTTAGTCCCTGGCTTCGACTCTAGAGGAATACCACCTTACCACAAGCACCTCAAGAGGAGACTTCTCTCAGCTCTAGGTATGTGAGAGGGACCCTGAGTTTGCGGCCTCAAGTGGAATGGACACCGCAATGCCCTGACTCGAAATAAGGCCGGATATCCCTGCAGTGACTTGAATGCAGGCTCGTCTTGCATCTACCAAAACGAAAGGATGTCTGAATCCACTGTGGAGACCACAGAGAAAGACCTAGTTCCCCACCTCATCGCGATCGGAGGGCTCACATCCTTTGAAAACTCCTGAGGTACACGGAGATCAGTGCCTCCCGAGGAGACGATTCCTGACTCCTCGTGAAACTTGATAGGAGTCCCAAGATTCCTGTGGCACGTGGAAAGGGACCCTTGGTCTCCCGCATCACCTGGAGAGGCGTCCCAATTGCCCTGCCAAGCCTCGAGGAGAATTCGGAGTTGTCCCTCGCAAGTAGGCAGGAGTTCTGACGTCGCTGAAGAAACACGTGGGTGGAAGGGCCATCCCTGTCGTAACTCGAGAATATAGCCCAGATTCCCGCCGCAACTCGATAAAAACCATGAGACTTCCCCCTCGCCACGAGATGAGGCCCGATTCCCCTGCACAGCGTGCAGAGCAATTCCGTGTTGCACATCACACATGAAAGGAGCCTTGATTTCCTTGATGGCACTCCAGAGAAACCCCAAGAACACTGTTTCAAGGCTAGAGGGATCCTGAGGTCACTGTAGCAACATGAAAGAGCTCCGTGGACCAAAAATCAACTCGAGATGAGAGGTTAGTCCCTGGCTTCGAATCCAGAGGAATACCAACTTACCACAAGCACCTCAAGAGGAGGCTTCTCTTAGCTCTAGGTATGTGAGAGGGACCCTGAGTTTGCGGCCTCACGTGGAATGGACACCGCGATGCCCTGACTCGAAATAAGGCCGGATATCCCTGCAGTGACTTGAATGCAGGCTCGTCTTGCATCTCCCAAACGAAAGGATGTCTGAATTCTTTGTGGAGACCACAGAGAAAGACCTAGTTCCCCACCTCATCACGACCGGAGGCCTCACATCCTTTGAAAACTCCAGAGGTACGCGGAGATCAGGGCCTCCAAAGGAGACGATGCCTGACTCCTCGTGAAACTTTATCAGAGTCCCAGGATTCCTGTGGCACGTGGAAAGGGACCCTTGGTCTCCCGCCTCACCTGGAGAGGCGTCCCAATTGCCCTGCCAAGCCTCGAGGAGAATCCCGAATTATCCCTCGCAACTAGGCAGGAGTCCTAACGTCGATGAACAAACATGTGGGTGGAAGGGCCATCCCCGTCGTAACTCGAGAATATACCCCAGGTTCCCGCCGCAACTCGAGAAAAACCATGAGACTTCCCCCTCGCTGCGAGATGAGGCCGATTCCCCTGCACTGCGTGCAGTGCAATTCCGTGTTGCACGTCACACATGAAAGGAGCCTTGATTTCCTTGATGGCACTCTAGAGAAACCCCAAGAACACTGTTTCAAGGCTAGAGGGATCCTGAGGTCACTGTAGCAACACGAAAGAGCTCCGTGGACCAAAAATCAACTCGAGATGAGAGGGTTGTCTCTGGCTTCGACTCCAGAGGAAAACCAACTTACCACAAGCACCTCAATAGGAGGCTTCTCTCAGCTCTAGATACGTGAGAGGGACCCTGAGTTTGCGGCCTCAAGTGGAATGGACACCGCGATGCCCTGACGTGAAATAAGGCCGGATATCCCTGCAGTGACTTGAATGCAGGCTCGTCTTGCATCTCCCAAGACAAAAGGGTGTCTGAATCCCCTGTGGAGACCACAGAGAAACACCTAGTTCCCCACCTCATCGCGACCAGAGGCCTCACATTCTTTGTAAACTCCAGAGGTACGCGGAGATCCTTGCCTCCAAAGGAGACGATGCCTGACTCCTCGTCAAACTTGATAGGAGTCCCAGGTTTCCTGTGGCACGTGGAAAGGGACACTTGGTCTCCCCCCTCAGCTGGAGAGGCGTCCCAATTGCCCTGCCAAGCCTCGAGGAGAATCCCGAGTTGTCCCTCGCAACTTGGCAAGAGTCCTGACGTCGCTGAACAAGCACGTGTGTGGAAGGGCCATCCCCGTCGTAACTCGAGAATATACCCCAGGTTCCCGCCGCAACTCGAGAAAAACCATGAGACTTCCCCCTCGCCGCGAGATGAGGCCGATTCCCCTGCACTGCGTGCAGAGCAATTCCGTGTTGCACATCACACATGAAAGGAGCCTTGATTTCCTTGATGGCACTCCAGAGAAACGCCAAGAACACTGTTTCAAGGCTAGAGGGATCCTGAGGTCACTGTAGCAACACGAAAGAGCTCCGTGGACCAAAAATCAACTCGAGATGAGAGATTAGTCCCTGGCGTCGACTCCAGAGGAATACCACCTTACCACGAGCACCTCAAAAGGAGGCTTCTCTCAGCTCTAGGTATGTGAGAGGGACCCTGAGTTTGCGGCCTCAAGTGGAATGGACACCGCGATGCCCTGACTCGAAATAAGGCCAGATATCCCTGCAGTGACTTGAATGCAGGCTCGTCTTGCATCTCCCAAGACGAAAGGATGTCTGAATCCCCTGTGGAGACCACAGAGTAAGACCTAGTTCCCCACCTCATCACGACCGGAGGCCTCACATCCTTTGAAAACTCCAGAGGTACGCGGAGATCAGTGCCTCCAAAGAAGATGATGCCTGACTCCTCGTGAAACTTGATAGGAGTCCCAGGATTCCTGTGGCACGTGGAAAGGGACCCTTGGTCTCCCGCCTCAGCTGGAGAGGCGTCCCAATTACCCTGCCAAGCCTCGAGGAGAATCCCGAGTTGTCCCTCGCCACTAGGCAGGAGTCCTGACGTCGCTGAACAAACACGTGGGTGGAAGGGCCATCCCCGTCGTAACTCGAGAATATACCCCAGGTTCCCGCCGCAACTCGAGAAAAACCATGAGACTTCCCCCTCGCCGCGAGATGAGGCACGATTCCCCTGCGCTGCGTGCAGAGCCATTCCGTGTTGCACATCACACATGAAAGGAGCCTTGATTTCCTTGATGGCACTCCAGAGAAACCCCAAGAACACTGTTTCAAGGCTAGAGGGATCCTGAGGTCACTGTAGCAACACGAAAGAGCTCAGTGGACCAAAAATCAACTCGAGATGAGAGGTTAGTCCCTGGCTTCGACTCCAGAGGAATACCACCTTACCACAAGCACCTCAAGAGGAGGCTTCTCTCAGCTCTAGATACGTGAGAGGGACCCAGAGTTTGCGGCCTCAAGTGGAATGGACACCGCGATGCACTGACGTGAAATAACGCCGGATATCCCTGCAGTGACTTGAATGCAGGCTCGTCTTGCATCTCCCACGATGAAAGGATGTCTGAATCCCCTGTGGAGACCACAGAGAAAGACCTAGTTCCCCACCTCATGGCGACCGGAGGCCTCACATCCTTTGAAAACTCCAGAGGTACGCGGAGATCAGTGCCTCCAAAGGAGACGATGCCTGACTCCTCGTGAAACTTGATAGGAGTCCCAGGATTCCTGTGGCACGTGGAAAAGGACCCTTGGTCTCCCGCCTCAGATGGAGAGGCATCCCAAATGCCCTGCTAAGCCTCGAGGAGAATCCCGAGTTTTCCCTCGCAACTAGGCAGGAGTCCTGACGTCGCTGAACAAACACGTGTGTGGAAGGGCCATCCCCGTCGTAACTCGAGAATATACCCCAGGTTCCCGCCGCAACTCGAGAAAAACCATGAGACGTCCCCCTCGCCGCGAGATGAGGCCCGATTACCCTGCACTGCGTGCAGAGCAATTCCGTGTTGCACAACTCATATGAAAGGAACCTTAATTTCCTTGATGGCACTCCAGAGAAACCCCAAGAACACTGTTTCCAGGCTAGAGGGATCCTGAGGTCACTGTAGCAACACGAAAGAGCTCCGTGGACCAAAAATCAAGTCGAGATGAGAGGTTAGTCCCTGGCTTCGACTCCAGAGGAATACCACGTAACCACAAGCACCTCAAGAGGAGGCTTCTCTCAGCTCTAGGTATGTGAGAGGGACCCTGAGTTTGCGGCCTCAAGTGAATGGACACCGCGATGCCCTGACTCGAAATAAGGCCGGATATCCCTGCAGTGACTTAAATGCAGGCTCGTCTTGCATCTCCCAAGACGAAAGGATGTCTGAATCCCCTGTGGAGACCACAGAGAAAGACCTAGTTCCCCACCTCATCGGGACCGGAGGCCTCACATCCTTTGAAAACTCCAGAGGTATGCGGAGATCAGTGCCTCCAAAGGAGACGATGCCTGACTCCTCGTGAAACTTCACAGGAGTCCCAGGATTCCTGTGGCACGTGAAAAGGGAGCCTTGGTCTCCCGCCTCAGCTGGAGAGGCGTCCCAATTGCCCTGCCAAGCCTCGAGGAGAATCCCGAGTTGTCCCTCGCAACTAGGCACGAGTCCTGACGTGGCTGAACAAACACGTGGTTGGAAGGGCCAACCCCATCGTAACTCGAGAATATACCCCAGGTTCCCGCCGCAACCCGAGAAAAACCATGAGACTTCCCCCTCGTCGTGAGATGAGGCCCGATTCCCCTGCACTGCACGTAGTGCAATTCCGTGTTGCACATCAAACATGAAAGGAGCCTTGATTTCCTTGATGGCATTCCAGAGAAACCCCAAGAACACTGTTTCAAGGCTAGAGGGATCCTAAGGTCACTGTAGCAACACGAAAGAGCTCCGTGGACCAAAAATCAACTCGAGATGAGAGGTTAGTCCCTGGCTTCGACTCCAGAGGAATACCACGTAACCACAAGCACCTCAAGAGGAGGCTTCTCTCAGCTCTAGGTATGTGAGAGGGACCCTGAGTTTGAGGCCTCAAGTGGAATAGACACCGCGATGCCCTGACTCGAAATAAGGCCGGATATCCCTGCAGTGACTTGAATGCAGGCTCGTCTTGCATCTCCCAAGACGAAAGGATGTCTGAATCCCCTGTGGAGACCACAGAGAAAGACCTAGTTCACCACCTCATCGCGACCGGACGCCTCACATCCTTTGAAAACTCCAGAGGTATGCGGAGATCAGTGCCTCCAAAGGAGACGATGCCTGACTCCTCGTGAAACTTGATAGGAGTCCCAGGATTCCTGTGGCACGTGGAAAGGGACCCTTGGTCTCCCGCCTCAGCTGGAGAGGCGTCCCAATTGCCCTGTCAAGCCTCGAGGAGAATCCCGAGTTGTCCCTCGCAACTAGGCAGGAATCCTGACGTCGCTGAACAAACACGTGTGTGGAAGGACCATCCCCGTCGTAACTCGAGAATATACCCCAGGTTCCCGCCGCAACTCGAGAAAAACCATGAGACTTCCCGCTTGCCGCGAGATGAGGCCCGATTCCCCTGCACTGCGTGCAGAGCAATTCCGTGTTGCACATCACACATGAAAGGAGCCTTGATTTCCTTGATGGCACTCCAGAGAAACCCCAAGAACACTGTTTCAAGGCTAGAGGGATCCTGAGGTCACTGTAGCAACACGAAAGAGCTCCGTGCACAAAAAATCAACTCGAGATGAGAGGTTAGTCCCTGGCTTCGACTCCAGAGGAATACCACCTTACCACAAGCACCTCAAGAGGAGGCTTCTCTCAGCTCTAGCTATGTGAGAGGGACCCTGAGTTTGCGGCCTCAAGTGGAATGGACACCGCGATGCCCTGACTCGAAATAAGGCCGGATATCCCTGCAGTGACTTGAATGCAGGCTCGTCTTGCATCTCCCAAGACGAAAGGATACCTGAATCCCCTGTGGAGACCACAGACAAAAACCTAGTTCCCCACCTCATCGCGACCGGAGGCCTCACATCCTTTGAAAATTCCAGAGGGACGCGGAGATCAGTGCCTCCAAAAGAGACGATGCCTGACTCCTCGTGAAACTTGATAGGAGTCCCAGGATTCCTGTGGCACGTGGAAAGGGACACTTGGTCTCCCGCCTCAGCTGGAGAGGCGTCCCAATTGCCCTGCCAAGCCTCGAGGAGAATCCCGAGTTGTCCCTCGCAACTAGGCAGGAGTCCTGACGTCGCTGAACAAACACGTGGGTGGAAGAGTCATCCCCGTCATAACTCGAGAATATACCCCAGGTTCCCGCTGCAACTCGAGAAAAACCATGAGACTTCTCCCTCGCCGCGAGATGAGGCCCGATTCCCCTGCACTGCGTGCAGAGCAAATCCGTGTTGCACATCACACATGAAAGGAGCCTTGATTTCCTTGATGGCACTCCAGAGAAACCCCAAGAACACTGTTTCAAGGCTAGAGGGATCCTGAGGTCACTGTAGCAACACGAAAGAGCTCCGTGGACCAAAAATCAACTCGAGATGAGAGGTTAGTCCCTGGCTTCGACTCCGAGGAACACCACCTTACCACAAGCACCTCAAGAGGAGGCTTCTCTCAGCTCTAGGTATGTGAGAGGGACCCTGAGTTGCGGCCTCAAGTGAATGGACACCGCGATGCCCTGACGTGAAATAAGGCCGGATATCCCTGCAGTGACTTGAATGCAGGCTCGTCTTGCATCTCCCAAGACGAAAGGATGTCTGAATCCCCTGTGGAGACCACAGAGAAAGACCGAGTTCCCCACCTCATCGGGACCGGAGGCCTCACATCCTTTGAAAACTCCAGAGGTACGCGGAAATCAGTGCCTCCAAAGGAGACGATGCCTGACTCCTCGTGAAACTTCACAGGGGTCCCAGGATTCCTGTGGCACGTGGAAAGGGATCCTTGGTCTCCCGCCTCAGCTGGAGAGGCGTCCCAATTGCCCTGCCAAGCCTCCAGGAGAATCCCGAGTTTTCCCTCGCAATTAGGCACGAGTCCTGACGTGGCTGAACAAACACGTGGGTGGAAGGTCCAACCCCATCGTAACTCGAGAATATACCCCAGGTTCCCGCCGCAACCCGAGAAAAACCATGAGACTTCCCCCTCGTCGTGAGATGAGGCCCGATTCCCCTGCACTGCATGCAGCGCAATTCCGTGTTGCACATCCAACATGAAAGGTGCCTTGATTTCCTTGATGGCACTCCAGAGAAAGCCCAAGAACACTGTTTCAAGGCTAGAGGGATCCTGAGGTCACTGTAGCAACACGAAAGAGCTCCGTGGACCAAAAATCAACTCGAGATGAGAGGTTAGTCCCTGGCTTCGACTCCAGAGGAATACCACCTTACCACAAGCACCTCAAGAGGAGGCTTCTCTCAGCTCTAGGTATTTGAGAGGGACCCTGAGTTTGCGGCCTCAAGTGGAATGGACACCGCGATGCCCTGACTCGAAATAAGGCCGGATATCCCTGCAGTGACTTGAATGCAGGCTCGTCTTGCATCTTCCAAAAAGAAAGGATACCTGAATCCCCTGTGGAGACCACAGAGAAAGACCTAGTTCACCACCTCATGGCGACCGGAGGCCTCACATCCTTTGAAAAGTCCAGAGGGAACTGGAGATCAGTGCCTCCAAAGGAGACGATGCCTGACTCCTCGTGAAACTTGATAGGAGTCCCAGGATTCCTGTGGCACGTGGAAAGGGACCCTTGGTTTCCCGCCTCAGCTGGAGAGGCGTCCCAATTGCCCTGCCAAGCCTCGAGGAGAATCCCGAGTTGTCCCTCGCAACTAGGCAGGAGTCCTGACGTCGCTGAAGAAACACGTGGGTGGAAGGGCCATCCCCGTCTTAACTCGAGAATATACCCCACGTTCCCGCCACAACTCGAGAAAAACCATGAGACTTCCCGCTCGCCGCGAGATGAGGCCCGATTCCCCTGCACTGCGTGCAGAGCAATTCCGTGTTGCACATCACACATGAAAGGAGCCTTGATTTCCTTGATGGCACTCCAGAGAAACCCCAAGAACACTGTTTCAAGGCTAGAGGGATCATGAGGTCACTGTAGCAACACGAAAGAGCTCCGTGGACCAAAAATCAACTCGAGATGAGAGGTTAGTCCCTGGCTTCGACTCCAGAGGAATACCACCTTACCATAAGCACCTCAAATGGAGGCTTCTCTCAGCTCTAGGTATGTGAGAGGGACCCTGAGTTTGCGGCCTCAAGTGAATGGACATCGCGATGCCCTGACTCGAAATAAGGCCGGATATCCTTGCAGTGACTTGAATGCAGGCTCGTCTTGCATCTCCCAAGACGAAAGGATACCTGAATCCCCTGTGGAGACGACAGAGAAAGACTTAGTTTCCCACCTATTCGCGAACGGAGGCCTCACATCCTTTGAAAACTCCAGAGGTACGCGGAGATCAGTGCCTCCAAAGGACACGATGCCTGACTCCTCGTGAAACTTCACAGGATTCCCAGGATTCCTGTGGCACGTGGAAAGGGACCCTTGGTCTCCCGCCTCAGCTGGAGAGGCGTCCCAATTGCCCTGCCAAGCCTCGAGGAGAATCCCGAGTTGTCCCTCGCAACTAGGCACGAGTCCTGACGTGGCTGAACAAACACGTGGGTGGAAGGGCCATCCCCGTCGTAACTCGAGAATATACCCCAGGTTCCCGCCGCAACTCGAGAAAAACCATGAGACTTCCCCCTCGTCCTGAGATGAGGCCCGATTCCCCTGCACTGCATGCAGAGCAATTCCGTGTTGCACATCAAACATGAAAGGAGCCTAGATTTCCTTGATGGCACTCCAGAGAAACCCCAAGAACACTGTTTCAAGGCTAGAGGGATCCTGAGGTCACTGTAGCAACACGAAAGAGCTCCGTGGACCAAAAATCAACTCGAGATGAGAGGTTAGTCACTGGCGTCCACTCCAGAGGAATGCCACCTTACCACAAGCACCTCAAGAGGAGGCTTCTCTCAGCTCTAGGTATGTGAGAGGGACCCTGAGTTTGCGGCCTCAAGTGGAATGGACACCGCGATGCCCTGACTCGAAATAAGGCCGAATATCCCTGCAGTGACTTGAATGCAGGCTCGTCTTGCATCTCCCAAGACGAAAGGATGTCTGAATCCCCTGTGGAGACCACAGAGAAAGACCTAGTTCCCCACCTAATCGCGACCGGAGGCCTTACATCATTTGAAAACTCCAGAGGTATGCGGAGATCAGTGCCTCCAAAGGAGACGATGCCTGACTCCTCGTGAAACTTGATAGGAGTCCCAGGATTCCTGTGGCACGTGGAAAGGGACCCTTGGTCTCCCGCCTCAGCTGGAGAGGCATCCCAAATGCCCTGCCAAGCCTCGAGGAGAATCCCGAGTTGTCCCTCGCAACTAGGCAGGAGTCCTGACGTCGCTGAAGAAACACGTGTGTGGAAGGGCCATCCCCGTCGTAACTCGAGAATATACCCCAGGTTCCCGCCGCAACTCGAGAAAAACCATGAGACGTCCCCCTCGCCGCGAGATGGGGCCCGATTTCCCTGCACTGCGTGCAGAGCAATTCCGTGTTGCACATCACATATGAAAGGAACCTTGATTTCCTTGATGGCACTCCAGAGAAAACCCAAGAACACTGTTTCCAGGCTAGAGGGATCCTGAGGTCACTGTAGCAACACGAAAGAGCTCCGTGGACCAAAAATCAACTCGAGATGAGAGGTTAGTCCCTGGCTTCGACTCCAGAGGAATACCACCTTACCACAAGCACCTCAAGAGGAGGCTTCTCTCAGCTCTAGCAATGTGAGAGGGACCCTGAGTTTGCGGCCTCAAGTGGAATGGACACCGCGATGCCCTGACTCGAAATAAGGCCGGATATCCCTGCAGTGACTTGAATGCAGGCTCGTCTTGCATCTCCCAAGACGAAAGGATGTCTGAATCCCCTGTGGAGACCACAGAGAAAGACCTAGTTCCCCACCTCATCGCGACCGGAGGCCTCACATCCTTTGAAAACTCCAGAGGTACCCGGAGATCAGTGCCTCCAAAGGAGACGATGCCTGACTCCTCGTGAAACTTGATAGGAGTCCCAGGATTCCTGTGGCACGTGGATAGGGACGCTTGGTCTCCCGTCTCAGGTGGAGAGGCGTCCCAATTGCCCTGCCAAGCCTCGAGGAGAATCCCGCGTTGTCCCTCGCAACTAGGCAGGAGTCCGGACGTTGCTGAACAAACACGTGGGTGGAAGGGCCATCCCCGTCGTAACTCGAGAATATACCCCAGGTTCCAGCCGCAACTCGAGAAAAACCATGAGACTTCCCACTCGCCGCAAAATGAGGCCCGATTCCCCTGCACTGCGTGCAGAGCAATTCCGTGTTGCACATCACTGATGAAAGGAGCCTTGATTTCCTTGATGGCACTCCAGAGAAACCCCAAGAACACTGTTTCAAGGCTAGAGGGATCCTGAGGTCACTGTAACAAAACGAAAGAGCTCCGTGGACCAAGAATCAACTCGAGATGAGCGGTTAGTCCCTGGCTTCGACTCCAGAGGAAAACCACCTTACCCCAAGCACCTCAAGAGGAGGCTTCTCTCAGGTTTAGGTATGTGAGAGGGACCCTGGGTTTGCGGCCTCAAGTGGAATGGACACCACGATGCCATGACTCAAATTAAGGCTGAAAATCCCTGCAGTGACTTGAATGCAGGCTCGTCTTGCATCTCCCAAGACGAAAGGATGTCTGAATCCCCTGTGGAGAACACAGAGAAAGACCTAGTTCCCCACCTCATCGCGACCGGAGGCCTCACATCCTTTGAAAACTCCAGAGGTACCCGGAGATCAGTGCCTCCAAAGGAGACGATGCCTGACTCCTCGTGAAACTTGATAGGAGTCCCAGGATTCCTGTGGCACGTGGATAGGGACGCTTGGTCTCCCGTCTCAGCTGGAGAGGCGTCCCAATTGCCCTGCCAAGCCTCGAGGAGAATCCCGCGTTGTCCCTCGCAACTAGGCAGGAGTCCGGACTTTGCTGAACAAACACGTGGGTGGAAGGGCCATCCCCGTCGTAACTCGAGAATATACCCCAGGTTCCAGCCGCAACTCGAGAAAAACCATGAGACTTCCCACTCGCCGCAAAATGAGGCCCGATTCCCCTGCACTGCGTGCAGAGCAATTCCGTGTTGCACATCACAGATGAAAGGAGCCTTGATTTCCTTGATGGCACTCCAGAGAAACCCCAAGAACACTGTTTCAAGGCTAGAGGGATCCTGAGGTCACTGTAACAAAACGAAAGAGCTCCGTGGACCAAGAATCAACTCGAGATGAGCGGTTAGTCCCTGGCTTCGACTCCAGAGGAAAACCACCTTACCCCAAGCACCTCAAGAGGAGGCTTCTCTCAGGTTTAGGTATGTGAGAGGGACCCTGGGTTTGCGGCCTCAAGTGGAATGGACACCACGATGCCATGACTCAAATTAAGGCTGAAAATCCCTGCAGTGACTTGAATGCAGGCTCGTCTTGCATCTCCCAAGACGAAAGGATGTCTGAATCCCCTTTGGAGACCACAGAGAAAGACTTAGTTCCCCACCTCATCGCGACCGGAGGCCTCACATCCTTTAAAAACTACAGAGGTACACGGAGATCAGTGCCTCCAAAGGAGACGATGCCTGACTCCTCGTGAAATTTGATAGGAGTCCCAGGATTCCTGTGGCACGTGGAAAGGGACCCTTGGTCTCCCGCCTCAGCTGGAGAGGCATCCCAAATGCCCTGCCAAGCCTCGAGGAGAATCCCGAGTTGTCCCTCGCAACTAGACTGCAGTCGTGACGAGGCTGAACAAACACGTGGGTGGAAGGGCCATCCCCGTCGTAACTCGAGAATATACCCCAGGTTCCCGCCGCAACTCGAGAAAAACCATGAGACTTCCCCCTCGCCATGAGATGAGGCCCGATTCCCCTGCACTGCATGCAGAGCAATTCAGTGTTGCACATCAAACATGAAAGGAGCCTTGATTTCCTTCATGGCACTCCAGAGAAACCCCAAGAACACTGTTTCAAGGCTAGAGGCATCCTGAGGTCACTGTAGCAACACGAAAGAGCTCCGTGGACCAAAAATCAACTCGAGATGAGAGGTTAGTCCCTGGCTTCGACTCCAGAGGAATACCACCTTACCACAAGCACCTCAAGAGGAGGCTTCTCTCAGCTCTAGGTATGTGAGAGGGACCCTGAGTTTGCGGCCTCAAGTGGAATGGACACCGCGATGCCCTGACTCGAAATAAGGCCGGATATCCCTGCAGTGACTTGAATGCAGGCTCGTCTTGCATCTCCCAAGACGAAAGGATGTCTGAATCCCCTGTGGAGAACACAGAGAAAGACCTAGTTTCCCACCTCATCGCGACCGGAGGCCTCACATCCTTTGAAAACTCCAGAGGTACGCGGAGATCAGTGCCTCCAAAGGAGACAATGCGTGACTCCTCGTGAAACTTGATAGGAGTCCCAGGATTCCTGTGGCACGTGGAAAGGGACACTTGGTCTCCCGCCTCAGTTGGAGAGGCGTCCCAATTGCCCTGCCAAGCCTCGAGGAGAATCCCGAGTTGTCCTTCTCAACTAGGCAGGCGTCCTGCCATCGCTGAACAAACACCTGTGTGGAAGGGCCATCCTCGTCGTAACTCGAGAATATACCCCAGGTTCCCGCCGCAACTCGTGAAAAACCATGAGACTTCTCCCTCGCCGCAAGATGAGGCCCGATTCCCCTGCACTGCGTGAAGAGCAATTCCGTGTTGCACATCACACATGAAAGGAGCCTTGATTTCCTTGATGGCACTCCAGAGAAACCCCAAGAACACTGTTTCAAGGCTACAGGGATCCTCAGGTCACTGTAGCAACACGAAAGAGCTCCGTGGACCAAAAATCAACTCGAGATGAGAGGTTAGTCCCTGGCTTCGACTCCAGAGGAATACCACCTTACCACAAGCACCTCAAGAGGAGGCTTCTCTCAGCTCTAGGTATGTGAGAGGGACCCTGAGTTTGCAGCCTCAAGTGGAATGAACACCGCGATGCCCTGACTCGAAATAAGGCCGGATATCCCTGCAGTGACTTGAATGCAGGCTCGTCTTGCATCTCCCAAGACGAAAGGATGTCTGAATCCCCTGTGGAGACCACAGAGAAAGACCTAGTTCCCCACCTCATCGCGACCGGAGGCCTCACATCCTCTGAAAACTCCAGAGGTTCGCGGAGGTCAGTGCCTCCAAAGGAGACGATGCGTGACTCCTCGTGAAACTTGATAGGAGTCCCAGGATTCCTGTGGCACATGGAAAGGGACCCTGGGTCTCCCGCCTCAGGTGGAGAAGCGTCCCAATTGCCCTGCCAAGCCTCGAGGAGAATCCCGAGTTGTGCCTCGCAACTAGGCAGGCGTCCTGCCATAGCTGAACAAAGACGTGTGTGGAAGGGCCATCCCCGTCGTAACTCGAGAATATACCCCAGGTTCCCACCGCAACTCGAGAAAAACCATGAGACTTCCCCCTCGCCACGAGATGAGGCCTGATTCCCCTGCACTGCGTGCAGAGCAATTCCGTGTTGCACATCACACATGAAAGGAGGCTTGATATCCATCATGGCACTCCAGAGAAACCCCAAGAACACTGTTTCAAGGCTAGATGGATCCTGAGGTCACTGTAGCAACACAAAAGAGCTCCGTGGACCAAAAATCAACTCGAGATGAGAGGGTAGTCCCTGGCTTCGACTCCAGAGGAATACCACCTTACCACAAGCACCTCAAGAGGAGGCTTCTCTCAGCTCTAGGTATGTGAGAGGGACCCTGAGTTTGCGGCCTCAAGTGGAATGGACACCGCGTTGTCCTGACTCGAAATAAGGCCGGATATCCCTGCAGTGACTTGAATGCAGGCTCGTCTTGCATCTCCCAAGACGAAAGGATGTCGGAATCCCCTGTGGAGACCACAGAGAAAGACCTAGTTCCCCACCTCATCGCGACCGGAGGCCTCATATCCTCTGAAAACTACAGACGTACGCGGAGGTCAGTGCCTCCAAAGGAGACGATGCCTGACTCCTCGTGAAACTTTTTAGGAGTCCCAGGATTCCTGTGGCACGTGGAAAGGGACCCTTGTTCTCCCGCCTCAGCTGGAGAGGCATCCCAATTGCCCTGCCAAGCCTCGAGGAGAATCCCGAGTTGTCCCTCGCAACTAGGCAGGAGTCCTGATGTCGCTGAAAAACACGTGTGTGGAAGGGCCATCCCCGTCGTATCTCGAGAATATACCCCAGGTTCCCGCCGCAACTCGAGAAAAACCATGAGACTTCCCCCTCGCAGCGAGATGAGGCCCGATTCCCCTGCACTGCGTGCAGAGCAATTCCGTGTTGCACATCACACATGAAAGGAGCCTTGATTTCCTTGATGGCACTCCAGAGAAACCCCAAGAACACTGTTTCAAGGCTAGAGGGATCCTGAGGTCACTGTAGCAACACGAAAGAGCTCCGTGGACCAAAAATCAACTCGAGATGAGAGGTTAGTCCCTGGCTTCGACTCCAGAGGAATACCACCTTACCACAAGCACCTCAAGAGGAGGCTTCTCTCAGCTCTAGGTATGTGAGAGGGACCCTGAGTTTGCGGCCTCAAGAGGATGGACACCGCGATGCCCTGACTCGATATAAGGCCGGATATCCCTGCGGTGACTTGAATGCAGGCTCGTCTTGCATCTCCCAAGACGAAAGGATGTCTGAATCCCCTGTGGAGACCACAGAGAAAGACCTAGTTCCCCACCTCATCGCGACCGGAGGCCTCACATATTTTGAAAACTCCAGAGGTACGCGGAGATCAGTGCCTCCAAAGGAGACGATGCCTGACTCCTCGTGAAACTTGATAGGAGTCCCAGGATTCCTGTGGCACGTGGAAAGGGACCCTTGGTCTCCCGCTTCAGCTGGAGAGGCGTCCCAATTGCCCTGCCAAGCCTCGAGGAGAATCCCGAGTTGTCCCTCGCAACTAGGCAGGAGTCCTGACGTCGTTGAACAAACACGTGGGTGGAAGGGACATCCCCGTCGTAACTCGAGAATATACCCCAGGTTCCCGCCTCAACTCGAGATAAACCATGAGACTTCCCCCTCGCCGAGAGATGAGGCCCGATTCCCCTGCACTGCGTGCAGAGCAATTCCGTGTTGCACATCACACATGAAAGGAGCCTTGATTTCCTTGATGGCACTCCAGAGAAACACCTAGAACACTGTTTCAAGGCTAGAGGGATCCTGAGGTCACTGTAGCAACACGAAAGAGCTCCGTGGACCAAAAATCAACTCGAGATGAGAGGGTAGTCCGTGGCTTCAACTCCAGAGGAATACCTTCTTACCACAAGCACCTCAAGAGGAGGCTTCTCTCAACTCTAGGTGTGTGAGAGGGACCCTGAGTTTGCGGCCTCAAGTGGAATGGACACCGCGATGCCCTGACTCGAAATAAGGCCGGATATCCCTGCAGTGACTTGAATGCAGGCTCGTCTTGCATCTCTCAAGACGAAAGGATGTCTGAATCCCCTGTGGAGACCACAGAGAAAGACCTAGTTCCCCACATCATCACGACCGGAGGCCTCACATCCTTTGATAAGTCCAGAGGTACGCGGAGATCAGTGCCTCCAAAGGAGACGATGCCTGATTCCTCATGAAACTTGATAGGAGTCCCAGAATTCCTGTGGCACGTGGAAAGGGACCCTTGGTCTACCGCCTCAGCTGGAGAGGCGTCCCAATTGCCCTGCCAAGCCTCGAGGAGAATCCCGAGTTGTCCCTTGCAACTAGGCAGGAGCCCTGACGTCGCTGAACAAACACGTGGGTGGAAGGGCCATCCCCGTCGTAACTCGAGAATATACCCCAGGTTCCGGCCGCAACTCGAGAAAAACCATGAGACTTCCCACTCGCCGCGAGCTGAGGCCCGATTCCCCTGCACTGCCTGCAGAGCAATTCCGTGTTGCACATCACACATGAAAGGAGCCCTGATTTCCTTGATGGCACTCCAGAGAAACCCCAAGAACACTGTTTCCAGGCTAGAGGGATCCTGAGGTCACTGTAGCAACACGAAAGAGCTCCGTGACCAAAAATCAACTCGAGATGAGAGGTTAGTCCCTGGCTTAGACTCCAGGGGAATACCACCTTACCACAAGCACCTCAAGAGGAGGCTTCTCTCAGCTCTAGGTATGTGAGAGGGACCCTGAGTTTGAAGCCTCTAGTCGAATGGATACCGGGATGCCCTGACTCGAAATAAGGCCGGATATCCCTGCAGTGACTTGAATGCAGGCTCGTCTTGCATCTCCCAAGACGAAAGGATGTCTGAATCCCCTGTGGAGACCACAAAGAAAGACCTAGTTCCCCACCTCATCGCGACCGGAGGCCTCACATCCTTTGAAAACTCCAGAGGCATGCGGAGATCAGTGCCTCCAAAGGAGACGATGCCTGACTCCTCGTGAAACTTGATAGGAGTCCCAGGATTCCTGTGGCACGTGGAAAGGGACCCTTGGTCTCCCGCCTCAGCTGGAGAGGCGTCCCAATTGCCCTGCCAAGCCTCGAGGAGAATCCCGAGTTGTCCCTCACAACTAGGCAGGAGTCCTGACGTCGCTGAACAAACACGTGTGTGGAAGGGCCATCCCCATCGTAACTTGAGAATACAGCCCAGGTTCCCGCCGCAACTCGAGAAAAACCATGAGACTTCCCCCTCGCCGCGAGATGAGGCCCGATTCCCCTACACTGCGTGCAGAGCAATTCTGTGTTGCACATCACACATGAAAGGAGCCTTGATTTCCTTGATGGCACTCCAGAGAAACCCCAAGAACACTGTTTCAAGGCTAGAGGGATCCTGAGGTCACTGTAGCAACACGAAAGAGCTCCGTGGACCAAAAATCAACTCGAGATGAGAGGTTAGTCCCTAACTTCGACTCCAGAGAAATACCAACTTACCACAAGCACCTCAAGAGGAGGCTTCTCGCAGCTTTAGGTATGTGAGAGGGACCCTGAGTTTGCGGCCTCAAGTGGAATGGACACCGTGATGCCCTGAGTCAAAATAAGGCCGGATAACCTTGCAGTGACTTGAATGCAGGCTCGTCTTGCATCTCCCAAGACGAAAGGATGTCTGAATCACCTGTGGAGAACACAGAGAAAGACCTAGTCTCACACCTCATCGGGATCGGAGGCCTCACATCCTTTGAAAACTCCAGAGGTACGCGGAGATCAGTGCCTCCAAAGGAGACGATGCCTGACTCCTCGTGAAACTTGATAGGAGTCCCAGGATTCCTGTGGCACGTGGAAAGGGACCCTTGGTCTCCCGCCTCAGCTGGAGAGGCGTCCCAATTGCCCTGCCAAGCCTCGAGGAGAATCCCGAGTTGTCCCTCGCAACTAGGCAGGAGTCCTGACGTCGCTGAACAAACACGTGGCTGGAAGGGCCATCCCCGTCGTAACTTGAGAATATACCCCAGGTTCCCGCCGCAACTCGAGAAAAGCCATGAGACTTCCCCCTCGCCGCGAGATGAGGCCCGATTCCCCTGCACTGCGTGCAGAGCAATTCCGTGTTGCACATCACACAGGAAAGGAGCCTTGATTTCCTTGATGGCACTCCAGAGAAACCCCAAGAACACTGTTTCAAGGCTAGAGGGAACCTGAGGTCACTGTAGCAACATGAAAGAGCTCCGTGGACCAAAAATCAACTCGAGATGAGTGGTTAGTCCCTGGCTTCGACTCCAGAGGAATACCACCTTACCACAAGCACCTCAAGAGGAGGCTTCTCTCATCTCTAGGTATGTGAGAGGGACCCTGAGTTTGCGGCCTCAAGTGGAATGGACACTGCGAAGCCCTGACACAAAATAAGGCCGAATATCCCTGCAGTGACTTGAATGCAGGCTCGTCCTGCATCTCCCAAGATGAAAGGATGTTTGAATCCCCTGTGGAGACCACAGAGAAAGACCTAGTTCCCCACCTCATCGCGACCGGAGGCCTCACATCCTTTGAAAACTCCAGAGGTATGTGGAGATCAGTGCCTCCAAAGGAGACGATGCCTGACTCCTCGTGAAACTTGATAGGAGTCCCAGGATTCCTGTGGCACGTGGAAAGGGACTCTTGGTCTCCCCCCTCAGCTGGAGAGGCGTCCCAATTGCCCGGCCAAGCCTCGAGGAGAATCCCGAATTGTCCCTCGCAACTACGCAGGAGTCCTGACGTTGCTGAACAAACACGTGAGAGGAAGGGCCCTCCCCATCGTAACAGGAGAATATAACCCAGGTTCCCACTGCAACTCGAGAAAAACCATGAGACTTCCTCCTCGCCGCGAGATGAGGCCCGATTCCCCTGCACTGCGTGTAGAGCAATTATGTGTTGAACATGACACATGAAACGAGACCTGATTTCCTTGATGGCACTCCAGAGAAACCCCAAGAACACTGTTTCAAGGCTAGAGGATTCCCGAGGTCACTGTAGCAACACGAAAGAGCTCCGTGGGCCAAAAATCAACTCGAGATGAGAGGTTAGTCCCTGGTTTCGACTTCAGAGGAATACCACCTTACCACAAGCACCTCAAGAGGAGGCTTCTCTCATCTCTAGGTATGTGAGAGGGACCCTGAGTTTGCGGCCTCAAGTGGAATGGACACTGCGAAGCCCTGACACAAAATAAGGCCGAATATCCCTGCAGTGACTTGAATGCAGGCTCGTCCTGCATCTCCCAAGATGAAAGGATGTTTGAATCCCCTGTGGAGACCACAGAAAAAGACCTAGTTCCCCACCTCATCGCGACCGGAGGCCTCACATCCTTTGAAAACTCCAGAGGTACGCGGAGATCAGTGCCTCCAAAGGAGACGATGCCTGACTCCTCGTGAAACTTGATAGGAGTCCCAGGATTCCTGTGGCACGTGGAAAGGGACTCTTGGTCTCCCCCCTCAGCTGGAGAGGCGTCCCAATTGCCCTGCCAAGCCTCGAGGAGAATCCCGAGTTGTCCCTCGCAACTACGCAGGAGTCCTGACGTTGCTGAACAAACACGTGAGAGGAAGGGCCCTCCCCATCGTAACTCGAGAATATACCCCAGGTTCCCACTGCAACTCGAGAAAAACCATGAGACTTCCTCCTCGCCGCGAGATGAGGCCCGATTCCCCTGCACTGCGTGTAGAGCAATTAAGTGTTGAACATGACACATGAAACGAGACTTGATTTCCTTGATGGCACTCCAGAGGAACCCCAAGAACACTGTTTCAAGGCTAGAGGATTCCCGAGGTCACTGTAGCAACACGAAAGAGCTCCGTGGACCAAAAATCAACTCGAGATGAGAGGTTAGTCCCTGGTTTCGACTTCAGAGGAATACCACCTTACCACAAGCACCTCAAGAGGAGGCTTTTCTCAGCTCTAGCTATGTGAGAGGGACCCTGAGTTTGCGGCCTCAAGTGGAATGGACACCGCGATGCCCTGACTCGAAATAAGGCCCGATATCCCTGCAGTGACTTGAATGCAGGCTCGTCTTGCATCTCCCAAGACGAAAGGATGTCTGAATCCCCTGTGGAGAACACAGAGAAAGACCTAGTTCCCCACCTCATCGCGACCGGAGGCCTCACATCCTTTGAAAACTCCAGAGGTACGCGGAGATCAGTGCCTCCAAAGAAGACGATGCCTGACTCCTCGTGAAACTTGATACGAGTCCCAGGATTCCGGTGGCACGTGGAAAAGGACCCTTGGTCTCCCGCCTCAGCTGGAGTGGCGTCCCAATTGCCCTGCCAAGCCTCGAGGAGAATCCCGAGTTGTCCCTCGCAACTAGACAGGAGTCCTTACGTCGCTGAACAAACACGTGGGTGGAAGGTCCATCCCCGTCGTAACTCGAGAATATACCCCAGGTTCCCGCCGCAACTCGAGAAAAACCATGAGATTTCCCCTCGCTGCAAAATGAGGCCCGATTCCCCTGCACTGCGTGCAGAGTAATTCCGTGTTGCACATCACACATGAAAGGAGCCTTGATTTCCTTGATGGCACTACAGAGAAAACCCAAGAACACTGTTTCAAGGCTAAAGGGATCCTGAGGTGACTGTAGCAACAAAAAAGAGCTCCGTGGACCAAAAATCAACTCGAGAAGAGAGGTTAGTCCCTGGCTTCGTCTCCAGAGGAATACCACCTTACCACAAGCACCTCAAGAGGAGGCTTCTCTGAGCTCTAGGTATGTGAGAGGGACCCTGAGTTTGCGGCCTCAAGTGGAATGGACATCGCGATGCCCTGACTCGAAATAAGGCGGGATATCCCTGCAGTGACTTGAATGCAGGCTCGCCTTGCATCTCCCAAGACGAAAGGATGTCTGAATCCCCTGTGGAGACCACAGAGAAAGACCTAGTTCCCCACCTCATCGCGACCGGAGGCCTCACATCCTTTGAAAAGTCCAGAGGGAACTGGAGATCAGTGCCTCCAAAGGAGACGATGCCTGACTCCTCGTGAAACTTGATAGGAGTCCCAGGATTCCTGTGGCACGTGAAAAGGGACCCTTGGTCTCATGCCTCAGCTGGAGATGCGTCCCAATTGCTCTGCCAAGCCTCGAGGAGAATCCCGAGTTGTCCCTCGCAACTAGGCAGGAGTCCTGACGTCGCTGAACAAACACCTGTGTGGAAGGGCCATCCCCGTCGTAACTCGAAAATATACCCGAGGTTCACGCTGCAACTCGAGAAACCCATGACACTTCCCCCTCGCCGGGAGATGAGGCTCGATTCCCCTGCACTGCGTGCAGAGCAATGCCGTGTTGCACATCACACAGGAAAGGAGCCTTGATTTCCTTGATGGCACTCCAGAGAAAGCCCAAGAACACTGTTTCAAGGCTAGAGGGATCCTGAGGTCACTGTAGCAACACGAAAGAGCTCCGTGGACCAAAAATCAACTCGAGATGAGAGGTTAGTCCCTGGCTTCGACTCCAGAGGAATACCACCTTACCACAAGCACCTCAAGAGGAGGCTTCTCTCAGCTCTAGGTATGTGAGAGGGACCCTGAGTTTGCGGCCTCAAGAGGAATGAACACCGCGATGCCCTGACTCGAAACAAGGCTGAATATGCCTGCAGTGAATTTAATGCAGGCTCACCTTGCATCTCCCAAGACGAAAGGATGTCTGAATCCCCTGTGGAGACCACAGAGAAGGACCCAGTTCCCCACCTCATCGCAACCGGAGGTCTCACATCCTTTGAAAACTCCAGAGGGACGTGGAGATCAGTGCCTCCAAAGAAGACGATGCCTGACTCCTCGTGAAACTTGATAGGAGTCCCAGGATCCCTGTGTCACATGGAAAGGGAAACTTGGTCTCCCGCCTCAGCTGGAGAGGCGTCCCAATTGCCCTGCCAAGCCTCGAGGAGAATCCGGAGTTGTCCCTCGAAACTAGGCAGGAGTCCTTACGTCGCTGAACAAACACGTGTGTGGAAGGGCCATCCCCGTCGTAAATCGAGAATATACCCCAGGTTCCCGCCGCAACTCGAGGAAAACCATGAGACTTCCCCCTCCCGGCGAGATTAGGCACGATTCCCCTGCATTGCGTGCAGAGCAATGTCCTGTTGCACATCACACAGGAAAGGAGCCTTGATTTCCTTGATGGCACTCCAGAGAACCCCCAAGAACACTGTTTCAAGGCCTGAGGGATCCTGAGGTCACTGTAGCAACATGAAAGAGCTCCGTGGACCACAAATCAACTCGAGATGAGAGGTTAGTCCCTGGCTTAGACTCCAGGGGAATACCACCTTACCACAAGCACCTCAAGAGGAGGCTTCTCTCAGCTCTAGGTATGTGAGAGGGACCCTGAGTTTGAAGCCTCTAGTCGAATGGATACCGGGATGCCCTGACTCGAAATAAGGCCGGATATCCCTGCAGTGACTTGAATGCAGGCTCGTCTTGCATCTCCCAAGACGAAAGGATGTCTGAATCCCCTGTGGAGACCACAAAGAAAGACCTAGTTCCCCACCTCATCGCGACCGGAGGCATCACATCCTTTGAAAACTCCAGAGGCATGCGGAGATCAGTGCCTCCAAAGGAGACGATGCCTGACTCCTCGTGAAACTTGATAGGAGTCCCAGGATTCCTGTGGCACGTGGAAAGGGACCCTTGGTCTCCCGCCTCAGCTGGAGAGGCGTCCCAATTGCCCTGCCAAGCCTCGAGGAGAATCCCGAGTTGTCCCTCACAACTAGGCAGGAGTCCTGACGTCGCTGAACAAACACGTGTGTGGAAGGGCCATCCCCATCGTAACTTGAGAATACAGCCCAGGTTCCCGCCGCAACTCGAGAAAAACCATGAGACTTCCCCCTCGCCGCGAGATGAGGCCCGATTCCCCTACACTGCGTGCAGAGCAATTCTGTGTTGCACATCACACATGAAAGGAGCCTTGATTTCCTTGATGGCACTCCAGAGAAACCCCAAGAACACTGTTTCAAGGCTAGAGGGATCCTGAGGTCACTGTAGCAACACGAAAGAGCTCCGTGGACCAAAAATCAACTCGAGATGAGAGGTTAGTCCCTAACTTCGACTCCAGAGAAATACCAACTTACCACAAGCACCTCAAGAGGAGGCTTCTCGCAGCTTTAGGTATGTGAGAGGGACCCTGAGTTTGCGGCCTCAAGTGGAATGGACACCGTGATGCCCTGAGTCAAAATAAGGCCGGATAACCTTGCAGTGACTTGAATGCAGGCTCGTCTTGCATCTCCCAAGACGAAAGGATGTCTGAATCCCCTGTGGAGAACACAGAGAAAGACCTAGTCTCACACCTCATCGGGATCGGAGGCCTCACATCCTTTGAAAACTCCAGAGGTACGCGGAGATCAGTGCCTCCAAAGGAGACGATGCCTGACTCCTCGTGAAACTTGATAGGAGTCCCAGGATTCCTGTGGCACGTGGAAAGGGACCCTTGGTCTCCCGCCTCAGCTGGAGAGGCGTCCCAATTGCCCTGCCAAGCCTCGAGGAGAATCCCGAGTTGTCCCTCGCAACTAAGCTGGAGTCCTGACGTCGCTGAACAAACACGTGGCTGGAAGGGCCATCCCCGTCGTAACTCGAGAATATACCCCAGGTTCCCGCCGCAACTCGAGAAAAGCCATGAGACTTCCCCCTCGCCGCGAGATGAGGCCCGATTCCCCTGCACTGCGTGCAGAGCAATTCCGTGTTGCACATCACACATGAAAGGAGCCTTGATTTCCTTGATGGCACTCCAGAGAAACCCCAAGAACACTGTTTCAAGGCTAGAGGGAACCTGAGGTCACTGTAGCAACATGAAAGAGCTCCGTGGACCAAAAATCAACTCGAGATGAGTGGTTAGTCCCTGGCTTCGACTCCAGAGGAATACCACCTTACCACAAGCACCTCAAGAGGAGGCTTCTCTCATCTCTAGGTATGTGAGAGGGACCCTGAGTTTGCGGCCTCAAGTGGAATGGACACTGCGAAGCCCTGACACAAAATAAGGCCGAATATCCCTGCAGTGACTTGAATGCAGGCTCGTCCTGCATCTCCCAAGATGAAAGGATGTTTGAATCCCCTGTGGAGACCACAGAGAAAGACCTAGTTCCCCACCTCATCGCGACCGGAGGCCTCACATCCTTTGAAAACTCCAGAGGTATGTGGAGATCAGTGCCTCCAAAGGAGACGATGCCTGACTCCTCGTGAAACTTGATAGGAGTCCCAGGATTCCTGTGGCACGTGGAAAGGGACTCTTGGTCTCCCCCCTCAGCTGGAGAGGCGTCCCAATTGCCCGGCCAAGCCTCGAGGAGAATCCCGAATTGTCCCTCGCAACTACGCAGGAGTCCTGACGTTGCTGAACAAACACGTGAGAGGAAGGGCCCTCCCCATCGTAACTCGAGAATATACCCCAGGTTCCCACTGCAACTCGAGAAAAACCATGAGACTTCCTCCTCGCCGCGAGATGAGGCCCGATTCCCCTGCACTGCGTGTAGAGCAATTATGTGTTGAACATGACACATGAAACGAGACCTGATTTCCTTGATGGCACTCCAGAGAAACCCCAAGAACACTGTTTCAAGGCTAGAGGATTCCCGAGGTCACTGTAGCAACACGAAAGAGCTCCGTGGGCCAAAAATCAACTCGAGATGAGAGGTTAGTCCCTGGTTTCGACTTCAGAGGAATACCACCTTACCACAAGCACCTCAAGAGGAGGCTTCTCTCATCTCTAGGTATGTGAGAGGGACCCTGAGTTTGCGGCCTCAAGTGGAATGGACACTGCGAAGCCCTGACACAAAATAAGGCCGAATATCCCTGCAGTGACTTGAATGCAGGCTCGTCCTGCATCTCCCAAGATGAAAGGATGTTTGAATCCCCTGTGGAGACCACAGAAAAAGACCTAGTTCCCCACCTCATCGCGACCGGAGGCCTCACATCCTTTGAAAACTCCAGAGGTACGTGGAGATCAGTGCCTCCAAAGGAGACGATGCCTGACTCCTCGTGAAACTTGATAGGAGTCCCAGGATTCCTGTGGCACGTGGAAAGGGACTCTTGGTCTCCCCCCTCAGCTGGAGAGGCGTCCCAATTGCCCTGCCAAGCCTCGAGGAGAATCCCGAGTTGTCCCTCGCAACTACGCAGGAGTCCTGACGTTGCTGAACAAACACGTGAGAGGAAGGGCCCTCCCCATCGTAACTCGAGAATATACCCCAGGTTCCCACTGCAACTCGAGAAAAACCATGAGACTTCCTCCTCGCCGCGAGATGAGGCCCGATTCCCCTGCACTGCGTGTAGAGCAATTAAGTGTTGAACATGACACATGAAACGAGACTTGATTTCCTTGATGGCACTCCAGAGGAACCCCAAGAACACTGTTTCAAGGCTAGAGGATTCCCGAGGTCACTGTAGCAACACGAAAGAGCTCCGTGGACCAAAAATCAACTCGAGATGAGAGGTTAGTCCCTGGTTTCGACTTCAGAGGAATACCACCTTACCACAAGCACCTCAAGAGGAGGCTTTTCTCAGCTCTAGCTATGTGAGAGGGACCCTGAGTTTGCGGCCTCAAGTGGAATGGACACCGCGATGCCCTGACTCGAAATAAGGCCCGATATCCCTGCAGTGACTTGAATGCAGGCTCGTCTTGCATCTCCCAAGACGAAAGGATGTCTGAATCCCCTGTGGAGAACACAGAGAAAGACCTAGTTCCCCACCTCATCGCGACCGGAGGCCTCACATCCTTTGAAAACTCCAGAGGTACGCGGAGATCAGTTCCTCCAAAGGAGACGATGCCTGACTCCTCGTGAAACTTGATACGAGTCCCAGGATTCCGGTGGCACGTGGAAAGGGACCCTTGGTCTCCCGCCTCAGCTGGAGTGGCGTCCCAATTGCCCTGCCAAGCCTCGAGGAGAATCCCGAGTTGTCCCTCGCAACTAGACAGGAGTCCTTACGTCGCTGAACAAACACGTGGGTGGAAGGTCCATCCCCGTCGTAACTCGAGAATATACCCCAGGTTCCCGCCGCAACTCGAGAAAAACCATGAGATTTCCCCTCGCTGCAAAATGAGGCCCGATTCCCCTGCACTGCGTGCAGAGTAATTCCGTGTTGCACATCACACATGAAAGGAGCCTTGATTTCCTTGATGGCACTACAGAGAAAACCCAAGAACACTGTTTCAAGGTTAAAGGGATCCTGAGGTGACTGTAGCAACAAAAAAGAGCTCCGTGGACCAAAAATCAACTAGAGATGAGAGGTTAGTCCCTGGCTTCGTCTCCAGAGGAATACCACCTTACCACAAGCACCTCAAGAGGAGGCTTCTCTGAGCTCTAGGTATGTGAGAGGGACCCTGAGTTTGCGGCCTCAAGTGGAATGGACATCGCGATGCCCTAACTCGAAATAAGGCGGGATATCCCTGCAGTGACTTGAATGCAGGCTCGCCTTGCATCTCCCAAGACGAAAGGATGTCTGAATCCCCTGTGGAGACCACAGAGAAAGACCTAGTTCCCCACCTCATCGCGACCGGAGGCCTCACATCCTTTGTAAAGTCCAGAGGGAACTGGAGATCAGTGCCTCCAAAGGAGACGATGCCTGACTCCTCGTGAAACTTGATAGGAGTCCCAGGATTCCTGTGGCACGTGAAAAGGGACCCTTGGTCTCATGCCTCAGCTGGAGATGCGTCCCAATTGCTCTGCCAAGCCTCGAGGAGAATCCCGAGTTGTCCCTCGCAACTAGGCAGGAGTCCTGACGTCGCTGAACAAACACGTGTGTGGAAGGGCCATCCCCGTCGTAACTCGAAAATATACCCGAGGTTCACGCTGCAACTCGAGAAACCCATGACACTTCCCCCTCGCCGGGAGATGAGGCTCGATTCCCCTACACTGCGTGCAGAGCAATGCCGTGTTGCACATCACACAGGAAAGGAGCCTTGATTTCCTTGATGGCACTCCAGAGAAAGCCCAAGAACACTGTTTCAAGGCTAGAGGGATCCTGAGGTCACTGTAGCAACACGAAAGAGCTCCGTGGACCAAAAATCAACTCGAGATGAGAGGTTAGTCCCTGGCTTCGACTCCAGAGGAATACCACCTTACCACAAGCACCTCAAGAGGAGGCTTCTCTCAGCTCTAGGTATGTGAGAGGGACCCTGAGTTTGCGGCCTCAAGAGGAATGAACACCGCGATGCCCTGACTCGAAACAAGGCTGAATATGCCTGCAGTGAATTTAATGCAGGCTCACCTTGCATCTCCCAAGACGAAAGGATGTCTGAATCCCCTGTGGAGACCACAGAGAAGGACCCAGTTCCCCACCTCATCGCAACCGGAGGTCTCACATCCTTTGAAAACTCCAGAGGGACGTGGAGATCAGTGCCTCCAAAGAAGACGATGCCTGACTCCTTGTGAAACTTGATAGGAGTCCCAGGATCCCTGTGTCACATGGAAAGGGAAACTTGGTCTCCCGCCTCAGCTGGAGAGGCGTCCCAATTGCCCTGCCAAGCCTCGAGGAGAATCCGGAGTCGTCCCTCGAAACTAGGCAGGAGTCCTTACGTCGCTGAACAAACACGTGTGTGGAAGGGCCATCCCCGTCGTAAATCGAGAATATACCCCAGGTTCCCGCCGCAACTCGAGAAAAACCATGAGACTTCCCCCTCCCGGCGAGATTAGGCACGATTCCCCTGCATTGCGTGCAGAGCAATGTCCTGTTGCACATCACACAGGAAAGGAGCCTTGATTTCCTTGATGGCACTCCAGAGAAACCCAAAGAACACTGTTTCAAGGCTAGAGGGATCCTGAGGTCATTGTAACAACACGAAAGAGCTCCGTGGACCACAAATCAACTCGAGATGAGAGGTTAGTCCCTGGCTTCGACCCCAGAGGAATATCACCTTACCACAAGCACCTCAAGAGGAGGCTTCTCTCAGCTCTAGGTATGTGTGAGGGACCCTGAGTTTGCGGCCTCAAGTGGAATGGACACCGCGATGCCCTGACGCGAAATAAGGCCGGATATGCCTGCAGTGACTTGAATGCAGGCTCGTCTTGCATCTCGCAAGACGAAAGGTTGTCTGAATCCCGTGTGGAGACCACAAAGAAAGACCTAGTTCCCCACCTCATCGCGACCGGAGGCCTCACATCCTTTGAAAACTCCAGAGGTACGCGGAGATCAGTGCCTCCAAAGGAGACGATGCCTGACTCCTCGTGAAACTTGATAGGAGTCCCAGGATTCCTGTGGCACTTGGAAAGGGACCCTTGGTCTCCCGCCTCAGCTGGAGAGGCGTCCCAATTGCCCTGCCAAGCCTCGAGGAGAATCCCGAGTTGTCCCTCACAACTAGGCAGGAGTCCTGTCTATGCTGAACAAACACGTGTGTGAAAGGGCCATCCCCATCGTAACTCGAGAATATACCCCAGGTTCCTGCCGCAACTCGAGAAAAACCATGAGACTTCCCCCTCGCCGCGAGATGAGGCCCGATTCCCCTGCACTGCGTGCAGAGCAATGCCGAGTTGCACATCACACAGGAAAGGAGCCTTGATTTCCTTGATGGCACTCCAGAGAAACCCCAAGAACACTGTTTCAAGGCTAGAGGGATCCTGAGGTCACTCTAGCAACACGAAAGAGCTCCGTGGACCAAAAGTCAACTCGAGATGAGAGGTTAGTCCCTGGCTTCGACTCCAGAGGAATACCTCCTTACCACAAGCACCTCAAGAGGAGGCTTCTCTCAGCTCTAGGTATGTGAGAGGGACCCTAGGTTTGCGGCCTCAATTGGAATCGACACCGCGATGCCCTGACTCGAAATAAGGCCGGATATCCCTGCAGTGACTTGAATGCAGTCTCGTCTTGCATCTCCCAAGACGAAAGGATGTCTGAATCCCCTGTGGAAACCACAGAGAAAGACCTAGTTCCCCACCTCATCACCACCGGAGGCCTCACATCCTTTGAAAATTCCAGAGGGACGCGGAGATCAGTGCCTCCAAAGGAGACGATGCCTGACTCCTCGTGAAACTTGATAGGAGTCCCAGGATTCCTGTGGCACTTGGAAAGGGACCCTTGGTCTCCCGCCTCAGCTGGAGAGGCGTCCCAATTGCCCTACCAAGCCTCTAGGAGAATCCCGAGTTGTCCCTCACAACTAGGCAGGAGTCCTGTCTATGCTGAACAAACACGTGTGTGGAAGGGCCATCCCCGTCGTAACTCGAAAATATACCCGAGGTTCACGCTGCAACTCGAGAAACCCATGAGACTTCCCCCTCGCCGGGAGATGAGGCTCGATTCCCCTGCACTGCGTGCAGAGCAATTCCGTGTTACACATCACACAGGAAAGGAGCCTTGATTTCCTTGATGGCACTCCAGAGAAAGCCCAAGAACACTGTTTCAAGGCTAGAGGGATCCTGAGGTCACTGCAGCAACACGAAAGAGCTCCGTGGACCAAAAATCAACTCGAGATGAGAGGTTAGTCCCTGGCTTCGACTCCAGAGGAATACCACCTTACCACAAGCACCTCAAGAGGAGGCTTCTCTCAGCTCTAGGTATGTGAGAGGGACCCTGAGTTTGCGGCCTCAAGAGGAATGGACACCGCGATGCCCTGACTCGAAACAAGGCCGGATATGCCTGCAGTGAATTTAATGCAGGCTCATCTTGCATCTCCCAAGACGAAAGGATGTCTGAATCCCCTGTGGAGAACACAGAGAAAGACCTAGTTCCCCACCTCATCGCGACCGGAGGCCTCACATCCTTTGAAAACTCCAGAGGGACGTGGAGATCAGTGCCTCCAAAGGAGACGATGCCTGACTCCTCGTGAAACTTGATAGGAGTCCCAGGATTCCTGTGGCACGTGGAAAGGGACACTTGGTCTCCCGCCTCAGCTGGAGAGGCGTCCCAATTGCCCTGCCAAGCATCGAGGAGAATCCCGAGTTGTCCCTCGCAACTAGGCAGGAGTCCTGACGTCGCTGAACAAACACGGGTGTGGAAGGGCCATCCTCGTCCTAACTCGAGAATAGACCCTAGGTTCCCGCCGCAACTCGAGAAAAACCATGAGACTTCCCCCTCGCCGCGAAATGAGGCCCGATTCCCCTGCACTGCGTGCAGAGCAATTCCGTGTTGCACATCACACAGGAAAGGAGCCTTGATTTCCTTGATGACACTCCAGAGAAACCCCAAGAACACTGTTTCAAGGCTAGAGGGATCCTGAGGTCACTGTAGCAACAGGAAAGAACTCCGTGGACCACAAATCAACTCGAGATGAGAGCTTAGTTCCTGGCTTCGACTCCAGAGGAATACCACCTTACCACAAGCACCTCAAGGGGAGACTTCTCTGAGCTCTAGGTATGTGAGAGGGACCCTGAGTTTGTGGCCTCAAGTGGAATGGACACCGCGATACCCTGACTCAAAATAAGGCCGGATATGCCTGCAGTGACTTGAATGCCGGCTCGTCTTGTATCTCCCAAGATGAAAGGATGTCTGAATCCCCTGTGGAGACCACAGAGAAAGACCTAGTTCCCCACCTCATCGCGACCGGAGGCCTCACATCCTTTGAAAAGTCCAGAGGGAACTGGAGATCAGTGCCTCCAAAGGAGACGATGCCTGACTCCTCGTGAAACTTGATAGGAGTCCCAGGATTCCTGTGGCACGTGGAAAGGGACCCTTGGTCTCCCGCCTCAGCTGGAGTTGCGTCCCAATTGCTCTGCCAAGCCTCGAGGAGAATCCCGAGTTGTCCCTCGCAACTAGGCAGGAGTCCTGACGTCGCTGAACAAACACGTGTGTGGAAGGGCCATCCCCGTCGTAACTCGAAAATATACCCGAGGTTCACGCTGCAACTCGAGAAACCCATGAGACTTCCCCCTCGCCGGGAGATGAGGCTCGATTCCCCTGCACTGCGTGCAGAGCAATGCCGTGTTGCACATCACACAGAAAAGGAGCCTTGATTTCCTTGATGGCACTCCAGAGAAACCCCAAGAACACTGTTTCAAGGCTAGAGGGATCCTGAGGTCACTGCAGCAACACGAAAGAGCTCCGTGGACCAAAAATCAACTCGAGATGAGAGGTTAGTCCCTGGCTTCAACTCCAGAGGAATACCACCTTACCACAAGCACCTCAAGAGGAGGCTTCTCTCAGCTCTAGGTATGTGAGAGGGACCCTGAGTTTGCGGCCTCAAGAGGAATGGACACCGCGATTCCCTGACTCGAAACAAGGCCGGATATGTCTGCAGGGAATTTAATGCAGGCTCATCTTGCATCTCCCAAGACGAAAGGATGTCTGAATCCCCTGTGGAGAACGCAGAGAAAGACCTAGTTCCCCACCTCATCGCAACCGGAGGTCTCACATCCTTTGAAAACTCCAGAGGGACGTGGAGATCAGTGCCTCCAAAGGAGACGATGCCTGACTCCTCGTGAAACTTGATAGGAGTCCCAGGATCCCTGTGTCACATGGAAAGGGACACTTGGTCTCCCGCCTCAGCTGGAGAGGCGTCCCAATTGCCCTGCCAAGCCTCGAGGAGAATCCCGAGT
Organism: Cervus elaphus; assembly: GCF_910594005.1. NCBI lineage: Eukaryota > Metazoa > Chordata > Mammalia > Artiodactyla > Cervidae > Cervus > Cervus elaphus. Next base: position 2,755,458 of record NC_057838.1, read on the forward strand.
TGTCCCTCGAAACTAGGCAGGAGTCCTGACGTCGCTGAACAAACACGGGTGTGGAAGGGCCATCCCCGTCCTAACTCGAGAATAGACCCCAGGTTCTCGCCGCAACTCGAGGAAAACCATGAGACTTCCCCCTCCCGGCGAGATGAGGCACGATTCCCCTGCATTGCGTGCAGAGCAATGTCCTGTTGCACATCACACAGGAAAGGAGCCTTGATTTCCTTGATGGCACTCCAGAGAAACCCCAAGAACACTGTTTCAAGGCTAGAGGGATCCTGAGGTCATTGTAACAACACGAAAGAGCTCCGTGGACCACAAATCAACTCGAGATGAGAGGTTAGTCCCTGGCTTCGACCCCAGAGGAATATCACCTTACCACAAGCACCTCAAGAGGAGGCTTCTCTCAGCTCTAGGTATGTGTGAGGGACCCTGAGTTTGCGGCCTTAAGTGGAATGGACACCGCAATGCCCTGACGCGAAATAAGGCCGGATATGCCTGCAGTGACTTGAATGCAGGCTCGTCTTGCATCTCCCAAGACGAAAGGATGTCTGCATCCCCTGTGGAGACCACAGAGAAAGATCTAGTTCCCCACCTCATCGCGACCGGAAGCCTCACATCCTTTGAAATCTCCAGAGGGACGCGGAGATCAGTGCCTCCAAAGGAGACGATGCCTGACTCCTCGTGAAACTTGATAGGAGTCCCAGGATTCCGGTGGCACGTGGAAAGGGACCATTGGTCTACCGCCTCAGCCGGAGAGGCGTCCCAATTGCCCTGCCAAGCCTCGAGGAGAATCCCGAGTTGTCCCTCGCAACTAGGCAGGAGTCCTGAAGTCGCTGAACAAACACGGGGGTGGAAGGGCCATCCCCGTCGTAACTCGAAAATATACCCCAGGTTCCCGCTGCAACTCGAGAAAAACCATGAGACTTCCCCCTCGCCGCGAGATGAGGTCCGATTCCCCTGCACTGTGTGCAGAGCAATGCCGTGTTGCACATCACACAGGAAAGGAGCCTTGATTTCCTTGATGGCACTCCAGAGAAAGCCCAAGAACACTGTTTCAAGGCTAGAGGGATCCTGAGGTCACTGTAGCAACACGAAAGAGCTCCGTGGACCACAAATCAACTCGAGATGAGAGGTTAGTCCCTCGCTTCGAATCCAGAGGAATACCACCTTACCACAAGCACGTCAAGAAGAGGCTTCTCTCAGCTCTAGGTATGTGGGAGGGACCCTGAGTTTGCGGCCTCAAGAGGAATGGACACCGCGATGCCCTGACTCGAAACAAGGCCAGATATGCCTGCAGTGAATTTAATGCAGGCTCGTCTTGCATCTCCCAAGACGAAAGGTTGTCTGAATCCCCTGTGGAGACCACAGAGAAAGACCTAGTTCCCAACCTCATCGCGACCGGAGACCTCAAATCCTTTGAAAACAACAGAGGGACGTGGAGATCAGTGCCTCCAAAGGAGACGATGCCTGACTCCTCGTGAAACTTGATAGGAGTCCCAGGATTCCTGTGGCACGTGGAAAGGGACCCTTGGTCTCCCGCCTCAGCTGGAGAGGCGTCCCAATTGCCCTGCCAAGCATCGAGGAGAATCCCGAGTTGTCCCTCGTAACTACGCAGGAGTCCTGTCTATGCTGAACAAACACGTGTGTGGAAGGGCCATCCCCGTCGTAACTCGAGAATATTCCCCAGGTTCCTGCCGCAACTCGAGAAAAACCATGAGACTTCCCCCTCGCCGCGAGATGAGGCCCGATTCCCCTGCACTGCGTGCAGAGCAATGCCGAGTTGCACATCACACAGGAAAGGAGCCTTGATTTCCTTGATGGCACTCCAGAGAAACCCCAAGAACACTGTTTCAAGGCTAGAGGGATCCTGAGGTCACTCTAGCAACACGAAAGAGCTCCGTGGACCAAAAGTCAACTCGAGATGAGAGGTTAGTCCCTGGCTTCGACTCCAGAGGAATACCTCCTTACCACAAGCAAATCAAGAGGAGGCTTCTCTCAGCTCTAGGTATGTGAGAGGGACCCTGAGTTTGCGGCCTCAAGTGGAATCGACACCGCGATGCCCTGACTCGAAATAAGGCCGGATATCCATGCAGTGACTTGAATGCAGTCTCGTCTTGCATCTCCCAAGACGAAAGGATGTCTGAATCCCCTGTGGAAACCACAGAGAAAGACCTAGTTCCCCACCTCATCACCACCGGTCGCCTCACATCCTTTGAAAATTCCAAAGGGACGCGGAGATCAGTGCCTCCAAAGGAGACGATGCCTGACTCCTCGTGAAACTTGATAGGAGTCCCAGGATTCCTGTGGCACTTGGAAAGGGACCCTTGGTCTCCCGCCTCAGCTGGAGAGGCGTCCCAATTGCCCTGCCAAGCCTCGAGGAGAATCCCGAGTTGTCCCTCACAACTAGGCAGGAGTCCTGTCTATGCTTAACAAACACGTGGGTGGAAGGGCCATCCCCGTCGTAACTCGAAAATATACCCGAGGTTCACGCTGCAACTCGAGAAGCCCATGAGACTTCCCCCTCGCCGGGAGATGAGGCTCGATTCCCCTGCACTGCGTGCAGAGCAATGCCGTGTTACACATCACACAGGAAAGGAGCCTTGATTTCCTTGATGGCACTCCAGAGAAAGCCCAAGAACACTGTTTCAAGGCTAGAGGGATCCTGAGGTCACTGCAGCAACACGAAAGAGCACCGTGGCCAAAAATCAACTCGAGATGAGAGGTTAGTCCCTGGCTTCGACTCCAGAGGAATACCACCTTACCACAAGCACCTCAAGAGGAGGCTTCTCTCAGCTCTAGGTATGTGAGAGGGACCCTGAGTTTGCGGCCTCAAGAGGAATGGACACCGCGATGCCCTGACTCGAAACAAGGCCGGATATGCCTGCAGTGAATTTAATGCAGGCTCATCTTGCATCTCCCAAGACGAAAGGATGTCTGAATCCCCTGTGGAGAACACAGAGAAAGACCTAGTTCCCCACCTCATCGCGACCGGAGGCCTCACATCCTTTGAAAACTCCAGAGGGACGTGGAGATCAGTGCCTCCAAAGGAGACGATGCCTGACTCCTCGTGAAACTTGATAGGAGTCCCAGGATTCCTGTGGCACGTGGAAAGGGACACTTGGTCTCCCGCCTCAGCTGGAGAGGCGTCCCAATTGCCCTGCCAAGCATCGAGGAGAATCCCGAGTTGTCCCTCGCAACTAGGCAGGAGTCCTGACGTCGCTGAACAAACACGGGTGTGGAAGGGCCATCCCCGTCCTAACTCGAGAATAGACCCTAGGTTCCCGCCGCAACTCGAGAAAAACCATGAGACTTCCCCCTCGCCGCGAGATGAGGCCCGATTCCCCTGCACTGCGTGCAGAGCAATTCCGTGTTGCACATCACACAGGAAAGGAGCCTTGATTTCCTTGATGGCACTCCAGAGAAACCCCAAGAACACTGTTTCAAGGCTAGAGGGATCCTGAGGTCACTGTAGCAACAGGAAAGAACTCCGTGGACCACAAATCAACTCGAGATGAGAGGTTAGTTCCTGGCTTCGACTCCAGAGGAATACCACCTTACCACAAGCACCTCAAGGGGAGACTTCTCTGAGCTCTAGGTATGTGAGAGGGACCCTGAGTTTGTGGCCTCAAGTGGAATGGACACCGCGATACCCTGACTCAAAATAAGGCCGGATATGCCTGCAGTGACTTGAATGCCGGCTCGTCTTGCATCTCCCAAGATGAAAGGATGTCTGAATCCCCTGTGGAGACCACAGAGAAAGACCTAGTTCCCCACCTCATCGCGACCGGAGGCCTCACATCCTTTGAAAAGTCCAGAGGGAACTGGAGATCAGTGCCTCCAAAGGAGACGATGCCTGACTCCTCGTGAAACTTGATAGGAGTCCCAGGATTCCTGTGGCACGTGGAAAGGGACCCTTGGTCTCCCGACTCAGCTGGAGATGCGTCCCAATTGCTCTGCCAAGCCTCGAGGAGAATCCCGAGTTGTCCCTCGCAACTAGGCAGGAGTCCTGACGTCGCTGAACAAACACGTGTGTGGAAGGGCCATCCCCGTCGTAACTCGAAAATATACCCGAGGTTCACGCTGCAACTCGAGAAACCCATGAGACTTCCCCCTCGCCGGGAGATGAGGCTCGATTCCCCTGCACTGCGTGCAGAGCAATGCCGTGTTGCACATCACACAGGAAAGGAGCCTTGATTTCCTTGATGGCACTCCAGAGAAAGCCCAAGAACACTGTTTCAAGGCTAGAGGGATCCTGAGGTCACTGCAGAAACACGAAAGAGCTCCGTGGACCAAAAATCAACTCGAGATGAGAGGTTAGTCCCTGGCTTCGACTCCAGAGGAATACCACCTTACCACAAGCACCTCAAGAGGAGGCTTCTCTCAGTTCTAGGTATGTGAGAGGGACCCTGAGTTTGCGGCCTCAAGAGGAATGGACACCGCGATGCCCTGACTCGAAACAAGGCCGGATATGCCTGCAGTGAATTTAATGCAGGCTCATCTTGCATCTCCCAAGACGAAAGGATGTCTGAATCCCCTGTGGAGAACACAGAGAAAAACCTAGTTCCCCACCTCATCGCAACCGGAGGTCTCACATCCTTTGATAACTCCAGAGGGACGTGGAGATCAGTGCCTCCAAAGGAGACGATTCCTGACTCCTCGTGAAACTTGATAGGAGTCCCAGGATCCCTGTGTCACATGGAAAGGGACACTTGGTCTCCCGCCTCAGCTGGAGAGGCGTCCCAATTGCCCTGCAAAGCCTCGAGGAGAATCCCGAGTTGTCCCTCGATACTAGGCAGGAGTCCTGACGTCGCTGAACAAACACGGGTGTGGAAGGGCCATCCCCGTCCTAACTCGAGAATAGACCCCAGGTTCTCGCCGCAACTCGAGGAAAACCATGAGACTTCCCCCTCCCGGCGAGATTAGGCACGATTCCCCTGCATTGCGTGCAGAGCAATATCCTGTTGCACATCACACAGGAAAGGAGCCTTGATTTCCTTGATGGCACTCCAGAGAAACCCCAAGAACACTGTTTCAAGGCTAGAGGGATCCTGAGGTCATTGTAACAACACGAAAGAGCTCCGTGGACCACAAATCAACTCGAGATGAGAGGTTAGTCCCTGGCTTCGACCCCAGAGGAATATCACCTTACCACAAGCACCTCAAGAGGAGGCTTCTCTCAGCTCTAGGTATGTGTGAGGGACCCTGAGTTTGCGGCCTCAAGTGGAATGGACACCGCAATGCCCTGACGCGAAATAAGGCCGGATATGCCTGCAGTGACTTGAATGCAGGCTCTTCTTGCATCTCCCAAGACGAAAGGATGTCTGCATCCCCTGTGGAGACCACAGAGAAAGATCTAGTTCCCCACCTCATCGCGACCGGAGGCCTCACGTCCTTTGAAATCTCCAGAGGGACGCGGAGATCAGTGCCTCCAAAGGAGACGATGCCTGACTCCTCGTGAAACTTGATAGGAGTCCCAGGATTCCGGTGGCACGTGGAAAGGGACCATTGGTCTACCGCCTCAGCCGGAGAGGCGTCCCAATTGCCCTGCCAAGCCTCGAGGAGAATCCCGAGTTGTCCCTCGCAACTAGGCAGGAGTCCTGACGTCGCTGAACAAACACGGGTGTGGAAGGGCCATCCCCGTCGTAACTCGAAAATATACCCCAGGTTCCCGCTGCAACTCGAGAAAAACCATGAGACTTCCCCCTCGCCGCGAGATGAGGTCCGATTCCCCTGCACTGTGTGCAGAGCAATGCCGTGTTGCACATCACACAGGAAAGGAGCCTTGATTTCCTTGATGGCACTCCAGAGAAACCCCAAGAACACTGTTTCAAGGCTAGAGGGATCCTGAGGTCACTGTAGCAACACGAAAGAGCTCCGTGGACCACAAATCAACTCGAGATGAGAGGTTAGTCCCTCGCTTCGACTCCAGAGGAATACCACCTTACCACAAGCACGTCAAGAGGAGGCTTCTCTCAGCTCTAGGTATGTGGGAGGGACCCTGAGTTTGCGGCCTCAAGAGGAATGGACACCGCGATGCCCTGACTCGAAACAAGGCCAGATATGCCTGCAGTGAATTTAATGCAGGCTCGTCTTGCATCTCCCAAGACGAAAGGTTGTCTGAATCCCCTGTGGAGACCACAGAGAAAGACCTAGTTCCCAACCTCATCGCGACCGGAGGCCTCACATCCTTTGAAAACAACAGAGGGACGTGGAGATCATTGCCTCCAAAGGAGACGATGCCTGACTCCTCGTGAAACTTGATAGGAGTCCCAGGATTCCTGTGGCACGTGGAAAGGGACCCTTGGTCTCCCGCCTCAGCTGGAGAGGCGTCCCAATTGCCCTGCCAAGCATCGAGGAGAATCCCGAGTTGTCCCTCGCAACTAGGCAGGAGTCCTGTCTATGCTGAACAAACACGTGTGTGGAAGGGCCATCCCCGTCGTAACTCGAGAATATACCCCAGGTTCCTGCCGCAACTCGAGAAAAACCATGAGACTTCCCCCTCGCCGCGAGATGAGGCCCGATTCCCCTGCACTGCGTGCAGAGCAATGCCGAGTTGCACATCACACAGGAAAGGAGCCATGATTTCCTTGATGGCACTCCAGAGAAACCCCAAGAACACTGTTTCAAGGCTAGAGGGATCCTGAGGTCACTCTAGCAACACGAAAGAGCTCCGTGGAACAAAAGTCAACTCGAGATGAGAGGTTAGTCCCTGGCTTCGACTCCAGAGGAATACCTCCTTACCACAAGCAAATCAAGAGGAGGCTTCTCTCAGCTCTAGGTATGTGAGAGGGACCCTGAGTTTGCGGCCTCAAGTGGAATCGACACCGCGATGCCCTGACTCGAAATAAGGAAGGATATCCCTGCAGTGACTTGAATGCCAGCTCGTCTTGCATCTCCCAAGACGAAAGGATGTCTGAATCCCCTGTGGAAACCACAGAGAAAGACCTAGTTCCGCACCTCATCACCACCGGAGGCCTCACATCCTTTGAAAATTCCAGAGGGACGCAGAGATCAGTGCCTCCAAAGGAGACGATGCCTGACTCCTCGTGAAACTTGATAGGAGTCCCAGGATTCCTGTGGCACATGGAAAGGGACCCTTGGTCTCCCGCCTCAGCTGGAGAGGCGTCCCAATTGCCCTGCCAAGCCTCTAGGAGAATCCCGAGTTGTCCCTCACAACTAGGCAGGAGTCCTGTCTATGCTTAACAAACACGTGTGTGGAAGGGCCATCCCCGTTGTAACTCGAAAATATACCCGAGGTTCACGCTGCAACTCGAGAAGCCCATGAGACTTCCCCCTCGCCGGGAGATGAGGCTCGATTCCCCTGCACTGCGTGCAGAGCAATTCCGTGTTACACATCACACAGGAAAGGAGCCTTGATTTCCTTGATGGCACTCCAGAGAAAGCCCAAGAACACAGTTTCAAGGCTAGAGGAATCCTGAGGTCACTGCAGCAACACGAAAGAGCTCCGTGGACCAGAAATCAACTCGAGATGAGAGGTTAGTCCCTGGCTTCGACTCCAGAGGAATAACACCTGACCACAAGCACCTCAAGAGGAGGCTTCTCTCAGCTCTAGGTATGTGAGAGGGACCCTGAGTTTGCGGCCTCAAGAGGAATGGACACCGCGATGCCCTGACTCGAAACAAGGCGGGATATGCCTGCAGTGAATTTAATGCAGGCTCATCTTGCATCTCGCAAGACGAAAGGATGTCTGAATCCCCTGTGGAGAACACATAGAAAGACCTAGTTCCCCACCTCATCGCAACCGGAGGTCTCACATCCTTTGAAAACTCCAGAGGGACGCGGAGATCAGTGCCTCCAAAGGAGACGATGCCTGACTCCTCGTGAAACTTGATAGGAGTCCCAGGATCCCTGTGTCACATGGAAAGGGACACTTGGTCTCCCGCCTCAGCTGGAGAGGCGTCCCAATTGCCCTGCCAAGCCTCGAGGAGAATCCCGAGTTGTCCCTCGCAACTAGGCAGGAGTCCTGACGTCGCTGAACAAACACGGGTGTGGAAGGGCCATCCCCGTCCGAACTCCAGAATAGACCCCAGGTTCCCGCCGCAACTCGAGAATAACCATGAGACTTCTCCCTCGCCGCCAGATGAGGCCCGATTCCTCTGCACTGCGTGCAGAGGAATGCCGTGTGGCACATCACACAGGAAAGCAGCCTTGATTTCCTTGATGGCACTCCAGAGAATCCCCAAGAACACTGTTTCAAGGCTAGAGGGATCCTGAGGTAACTCTAGCAACAGGAAAGAGCTCCGTGGACCAAAAATCAAATCGAGATGAGACGTTAGTCCCTGGCTTCGACTCCAGAGGAATACCACCTTATTACAAGCACCTCAAGGGGAGACTTCTCTCAGCTCTAGGTATGTGAGAGGGACCCTGAGTTTGCGGCCTCAAGTGGAATCGACACCGCGATGCCCTGACTCGAAATAAGGCCGGATATCCCTGCAGTGACTTGAATGCAGGCTCGTCTTGCATCTCCCAAGACGAAAGGATGTCTGAATCCCCTGTGGAAACCACAGAGAAAGACCTAGTTCCCCACCTCATTACGACCGGAGGCCTCACATCCTTTGAAAATTCCAGAGGGACGCGGAGATCAGTGCCTCCAAAGGAGACGATGCCTGACTCCTCGTGAAACTTGATAGGAGTCCCAGGATTCCTGTGGCACTTGGAAAGGGACCCTTGGTCTCCCGCCTCAGCTGGAGAGGCGTCCCAATTGCCCTGCCAAGCCTCTAGGAGAATCCCGAGTTGTCCCTCACAACTAGGCAGGAGTCCTGTCTATGCTGAACAAACACGTGTGTGGAAGCGCCATCCCTGTCGTAACTCGAGAATATACCCCAGGTTCCCGCCGCAACTCGAGAAAAACCATGAGACTTCCCCCTCGCCGCGAGATGAGGCCCGATTCCCCTGCACTGCGTGCAGAGCAATGCCGTGTTGCACATCACACAGGAAAGGAGCCTTGATTTCCTTGATGGCACTCCAGAGAAACCCCAAGAACACTGTTTCAAGGCTAGAGGGATCCTGAGGTCACTGTAGCAACACGAAAGAGCTCCGTGGACCACAATTCAACTTGAGATGAGAGGTTAGTCCCTGGCTTCGACTCCAGAGGAATACCACCTTACCACAAGCACCTCAAGGGGAGACTTCTCTCAGCTCTAGGTATGTGAGAGGGACCCTGAGTTTGCGGCCTCAAGTGGAATGGACACCGCGATACCCTGACTCAAAATAAGGCCGGATATGCCTGCAGTGACTTGAATGTATGCTCGTCTTGCATCTCCCAAGATGAAAGGATGTCTGAATCCCCTGTGGAGACCACAGAGAAAGACCTAGTTCCCCACCTCATCGCGACCGGAGGCCTCACATCCTTTGAAAAGTCCAGAGGGAACTGGAGATCAGTGCCTCCAAAGGAGACGATGCCTGACTCCTCGTGAAACTTGATAGGAGTCCCAGGATTCCGGTGGCACGTAGAAAGGGACACTTGGTCTCCCGCCTCAGCTGGAGATGCGTCCCAATTGCTCTTCCAAGCCTCGAGGAGAATCCCGAGTTGTCCCTTGCAACTAGGCAGGAGTCCTGACGTCGCTGAACAAACACGTGTGTGGAAGGGCCATCCCCGTCGTAACTCGAGAATATACCCCAGGTTCCCGCCGCAACTCGAGAAAAGCCATGAGACTTCCCCCTCGCCACGAGATGAGGCCCGATTCCCCTGCACTGCGTGCAGAGCAATGGCGTGTTGCACATCACACAGGAAAGGAGCCTTGATTTCCTTGATGGCACTCCAGAGAAAGCCCAGGAACACTGTTTCAAGGCTAGAGGGATCCTGAGGTCACTGTAGCAACACGAAAGAGCTCCGTGGACCACAAATCAACTCGAGATGAGAGGTTAGTCCCTCTCTTCGAATCCAGAGGAATACCACCTTACCACAAGCACCTCAAGAGGAGGCTTCTCTCAGCTCTATGTACGTGAGAGGGACCCTGAGTTTGCGGCCTCAAGTGGAATGGACACCGCGATGCCCTGACTCGAAATAAGGCCGGATATCCCTGCAGTGACTTGAATGCAGGCTCGTCTTGCATCTCCCAAGACGAAAGGTTGTCTGAATCCCCTGTGGAGACCACAGAGAAAGACCTAGTTCCCCACTTCATCGCGACCAGAGGCCTCACATCCTTTGAAAACTCCAGAGGGACGCGGAGATCAGTGCCTCCAAAGGAGCCGATGCCTGACTCCTCGTGAAACTTGATAGGAGTCCCAGGATTCCTGTGGCACTTGGAAAGGGACCCTTCGTCTCCCGCCTCAGCTGGAGAGGCGTTCCAGTTGCCCTGCCAAGCCTCGAGGAGAATCCCGAGTTGTCCCTCGCAACTAGGCAGAAGTCCTGACGTCGCTGAACAAACACGTGTGTGGAAGGGCCATCCCCGTCGTAACTGGAGAATATACCCCAGGTGCCCGCCGCAACTCGAGAAAAACCATGAGACTTCCCCCTGCCGCGAGATGAGGCCCGATTCCCCTGCACTGCGTGCAGAGCAATGCCGTGTTGCACATCACACAGGAAAGGAGCCTTGATTTCCTTGATGGCACTCCAGAGAAAGCCCAAGAACACTGTTTCAAGGCTAGAGGGATCCTGAGGTCACTGTAGCAACACGAAAGAGCTCCGTGGACCAAAAATCAACTCGAGATGAGAGGTTAGTCCCTGGCTTCGACTCCAGAGGAATACCACCTTACCACAAGCACCTCAAGAGGAGGCTTCTCTCAGCTCTAGGTATGTGAGAGGGACCCTGAGTTGGCGGCCTCAAGTGGAATGGACACCGCGATGCCCTGACTCGAAATAAGGCCGGATATGCCTGCAGTGACGTGAATGCAGGCTCGTCTTGCATCTCCCAAGAAGAAAGGATGTCTGAATCCCCTGTGGAGAACACAGAGAAAGACCTAGTTCCCCACCTCATCGCAACCGGAGGTCTCACATCCTTTGAAAACTCCAGAGGGACGTGGAGATCAGTGCCTCCAAAGGAGACGATGCCTGACTCCTCGTGAAACTTGATAGGAGTCCGAGGATCCCTGTGTCACATAGAAAGGGACACTTGGTCTCCCGCCTCAGCTGGAGAGGCGTCCCAATTGCCCTGCCAAGCCTCGAGGAGAATCCCGAGTTGTCCCTCGCAACTAGGCAGGAGTCCTGACGTCGCTGAATAAACACGTGTGAGGAAGGGCCATCCCCGTCTTAACTGGAGAATATACCCCAGGTGCCCGCCGCAACTCGAGAAAAACCATGAGACTTCCCCCTGCCGCGAGATGAGGCCCGATTCCCCTGCACTGCGTGCAGAACAATTCCGTGTTGCACATCACACATGAAAGGAGCCTTGATTTCCTTGATGGCATTCGAGAGAAACCCGAAGAACACTGTTTCAAGGCTAGAGGGATCCTGAAGTCACTGTAGCAACACGAAAGAGCTTCGTGGACCAAAAATCAACTCGAGATGAGAGGTTAGTCCCTGGCTTCGACTCCAGAGGAATACCACCTTACCACAAGCACCTCAAGAGGAGACTTCTCTCAGCTCTAGGTATGTGAGAGGTACCCTGAGTTTGCGGCCTCAAGTGGAATGGACACCGCGATGCCCTGACTCGAAATAAGGCCGGATATGCCTGCAGTGACTTGAATGCAGGCTCGTCTTGCATCTCCCAAGACGAAAGGATGTCTGCATCCCCTGTGGAGACCACAGAGAAAGATCTAGTTCCCCACCTCATCGCGACCGGAGACCTCACATCCTTTGAAATCTCCAGAGGGACGCGGAGATCAGTGCCTCCAAAGGAGACGATGCCTGACTCCTCGTGAAACTTGATAGGAGTCCCAGGATTCCGGTGGCACGTGGAAAGGGACCATTGGTCTACCGCCTCAGCCGGAGAGGCGTCCCAATTGCCCAGCCAAGCCTCGAGGAGAATCCCGAGTTGTCCCTCGCAACTAGGCAGGAGTCCTGACGTCGCTGAACAAACACGTGTCTGGAAGGGCCATCCCCGTCGTAACTCGAGAATATTCCCCAGGTTCCCGCTGCAACTCGAGAAAAACCATGAGACTTCCCCCTCGCCGCGAGATGAGGTCCGATTCCCCTGCACTGCGTGCAGAGCTATGCCGTGTTGCACATCACACAGGAAAGGAGCCTTGATTTCCTTGATGGCACTCCAGAGAAAGCCCAAGAACACTGTTTCAAGGCTAGAGGGATCCTGAGGTCACTGTAGCAACACGAAAGAGCTCCGTGGACCACAAATCAACTCGAGATGAGAGGTTAGTCCCTCTCTTCGACTCCAGAGGAATACCACCTTACCACAAGCACCTCAAGAGGAGGCTTCTCTCAGCTCTAGGTATGTGAGAGGGACCCTGAGTTTGCGGCCTCAAGTGGAATGGACACCGCGATGCCCTGACTCGAAATAAGGCCGGATATGCCTGCAGTAACTTGAATGCAGGCTCGTCTTGCATCTCCCAAGACGAAAGGTTGTCTGAATCCCCTGTGGAGACCACAGAGAAAGACCTAGTTCCCCACCTCATCGCGACCGGAGGCCTCACATCCTTTGAAAACTCCAGAGGGACGCGGAGATCAGTGCCTCCAAAGGAGACGATGCCTGACTCCTCGTGAAACTTGATAGGAGTTACAGGATTCCTGTGGCACGTGGAAAGGGACCCTTGGTCTCCCGCCTCAGCTGGAGAGGCGTCCCAATTGCCCTGCCAAGCCTCTAGGAGAATCCCGAGTTGTCCCTCACAACTAGGCAGGAGTCCTGACGTCGCTGAACAAACACGTGTGTGGAAGGGCCAACCCCGTCTTAACTGGAGAATATACCCCAGGTGCCCGCCGCAACTCGAGAAAAACCATGAGACTTCCCCCTGCCGCGAGATGAGGCCCGATTTCCCTGCACTGCGTGCAGAGCAATGCCGTGTTGCACATCACACAGGAAAGGAGCCTTGATTTCCTTGATGGCACTCCAGAGAAACCCCAAGAACACTGTTTCAAGGCTAGAGGGATCCTGAGGTCACTGTAGCAACACGAAAGAGCTCCGTGGACCAAAAATCAACTCGAGATGAGAGGTTAGTCCCTCTCTTCGAATCCAGAGGAATACCACCTTACCACAAGCACCTCAAGAGGAGGCTTCTCTCAGCTCTATGTACGTGAGAGGGACCCTGAGTTTGCGGCCTCAAGTGGAATGGACACCGCGATGCCCTGACTCGAAATAAGGCCGGATATCCCTGCAGTGACTTGAATGCAGGCTCGTCTTGCATCTCCCAAGACGAAAGGATGTCTGAATCCCCTGTGGAGACCACAGAGAAAGACCTAGTTCCCCACTTCATCGCGACCGGAGGCCTCACATCCTTTGAAAACTCCAGAGGGACGCGGAGATCAGTGCCTCCAAAGGAGCCGATGCCTGACTCCTCGTGAAACTTGATAGGAGTCCCAGGATTCCTGTGGCACTTGCAAAGCGACCCTTGGTCTCCCGCCTCAGCTGGAGAGGCGTTCCAGTTGCCCTGCCAAGCCTCGAGGAGAATCCCGAGTTGTCCCTCGCAACTAGGCAGAAGTCCTGACGTTGCTGAACAAACACGTGTGTGGAATGCCATCCCCGTCGTAACTGGAGAATATACCCCAGGTGCCCGCCGCAACTCGAGAAAAACCATGAGACTTCCCCCTGCCGCGAGATGAGGCCCGATTCCCCTGCACTGCGTGCAGAGCAATGCCGTGTTGCACATCACACAGGAAAGGAGCCTTGATTTCCTTGATGGCACTCCAGAGAAACCCCAAGAACACTGTTTCAAGGCTAGAGGGATCCTGAAGTCACTGTAGCAACACGAAAGAGCTTCGTGGACCAAAAATCAACTCGAGATGAGAGGTTAGTCCCTGGCTTAGACTCCAGAGGAATACCACCTTACCACATGCACCTCAAGAGGAGGCCTCTCTCAGCTCTAGGTATGTGAGACGGACCCTGAGTTTGCGGCCTCAAGTGGAATGGACACCGCGATGCCCTGACTCGAAATAAGGCCGGTTATCCCTGCAGTGACATGAATGCAGGCTCGTCTTGCATCTCCCAAGACGAAAGGATGTCTGAATCCCCTGTGGAGACCACAGAGAAAGACCTAGTCTCCCACCTCATCGCGACCGGAGACCTCACATCCTTTGAAATCTCCAGAGGTACGCGGAGATCAGTGCCTCCAAAGGAGACGATGCCTGACTCCTCGTGAAACTTGATAGGAGTCCCAGGATTCCTGTGGCACGTGGAAAGGGACCCTTGGTCTCCCGCCTCAGCTGGAGAGGCGTCCCAATTGCCCTGTCAAGCATGGAGGAGAATCCCGAGTTGTCCCTCGCAACTAGGCAGGAGTCCTGACGTCGCTGAAGAAACACGTGTATGGAAGGGCCATCCCCGTCGTAACTCGAGAACATACGCGAGGTTCCCGCCGCAACTCGAGAATAACCATGAGACTTCTCCCTCGCCGCCAGATGAGGCCCGATTCCTCTGCACTGCGTGCAGAGGAATGCCGTGTGGCACATCACACAGGAAAGCAGCCTTGATTTCCTTGATGGCACTCCAGAGAATCCCCAAGAACACTGTTTCAAGGCTAGAGGGATCCTGAGGTCACTCTAGCAACACGAAAGAGCTCCGTGGACCAAAAATCAAATCGAGATGAGAGGTTAGTCCCTGGCTTCGACTCCAGAGGAATACCACCTTATCACAAGCACCTCAAGGGGAGACTTCTCTCAGCTCTAGGTATGTGAGAGGGACCCTGAGTTTGCCGCCTCAAGTGGAATCGACACCGCGATGCCCTGACTCGAAATAAGGCCGGATATCCCTGCAGTGACTTGAATGCAGTCTCGTCTTGCATCTCCCAAGACGAAAGGATGTCTGAATCCCCTGTGGAGACCACAGAGAAAGACCTAGTTCCCCACCTCATTACGACCGGAGGCCTCACATCCTTTGAAAATTCCAGAGGGACGCGGAGATCAGTGCCTCCAAAGGAGACGATGCCTGACTCCTCGTGAAACTTGATAGGAGTCCCAGGATTCCTGTGGCACTTGGAAAGGGACCCTTGGTCTCCCGCCTCAGCTGGAGAGGCGTCCCAATTGCCCTGCCAAGCCTCTAGGAGAATCCCGAGTTGTCCCTCACAACTAGGCAGGAGTCCTGTCTATGCTGAACAAACACGTGTGTGGAAGCGCCATCCCCGTCGTAACTCGAGAATATACCCCAGGTTCCCGCCGCAACTCGAGAAAAACCATGAGACTTCCCCCTCGCCGCGAGATGAGGCCCGATTCCCCTGCACTGCGTGCAGAGCAATGCCGTGTTGCACATCACACAGGAAAGGAGCCTTGATTTCCTTGATGGCACTCCAGAGAAACCCCAAGAACACTGTTTCAAGGCTAGAGGGATCCTGAGGTCACTGTAGCAACACGAAAGAGCTCCGTGGACCACAAATCAACTCGAGATGAGAGGTTAGTCCCTGGCTTCGACTCCAGAGGAATACCACCTTACCACAAGCACCTCAAGGGGAGACTTCTCTCAGCTCTAGTTATGTGAGAGGGACCCTGAGTTTGCGGCCTCAAGTGGAATGGACACCGCGATACCCTGACTCAAAATAAGGCCGGATATGCCTGCAGTGACTTGAATGTATGCTCGTCTTGCATCTCCCAAGACGAAAGGATGTCTGAATCCCCTGTGGAGACCACAGAGAAAGACCTAGTTCCCCACTTCATCGCGACCGGAGGCCTCACATCCTTTGAAAACTCCAGAGGGACGCGGAGATCAGTGCCTCCAAAGGAGCCGATGCCTGACTCCTCGTGAAACTTGATAGGAGTCCCAGGATTCCTGTGGCACTTGCAAAGCGACCCTTGGTCTCCCGCCTCAGCTGGAGAGGCGTTCCAGTTGCCCTGCCAAGCCTCGAGGAGAATCCCGAGTTGTCCCTCGCAACTAGGCAGAAGTCCTGACGTTGCTGAACAAACACGTGTGTGGAATGCCATCCCCGTCGTAACTGGAGAATATACCCCAGGTGCCCGCCGCAACTCGAGAAAAACCATGAGACTTCCCCCTGCCGCGAGATGAGGCCCGATTCCCCTGCACTGCGTGCAGAGCAATGCCGTGTTGCACATCACACAGGAAAGGAGCCTTGATTTCCTTGATGGCACTCCAGAGAAACCCCAAGAACACTGTTTCAAGGCTAGAGGGATCCTGAAGTCACTGTAGCAACACGAAAGAGCTTCGTGGACCAAAAATCAACTCGAGATGAGAGGTTAGTCCCTGGTTTCGACTCCAGAGGAATACCACCTTACCACAAGCACCTCAAGAGGAGACTTCTCTCAGCTCTAGATATGTGAGAGGTACCCTGAGTTTGCGGCCTCAAGTGGAATGGACACCGCGATGCCCTGACTCGAAATAAGGCCGGATATGCTTGCAGTGACTTGAATGCAGGCTCGTCTTGCATCTCCCAAGACGAAAGGATGTCTGAATCCCCTGTGGAGACCACAGAGAAAGATCTAGTTCCCCACCTCATCGCGACCGGAGACCTCACATCCTTTGAAATCTCCAGAGGGACGCGGAGATCAGTGCCTCCAAAGGAGACGATGCCTGACTCCTCGTGAAACTTGATAGGAGTCCCAGGATTCCGGTGGCACGTGGAAAGGGACCATTGGTCTACCGCCTCAGCCGGAGAGGTGTCCCAATTGTCCTGCCAAGCCTCGAGGAGAATCCCGAGTTGTCCCTCTCAACTAGGCAGGAGTCCTGTCTATGCTGAACAAACACGTGGGTGGAAGGGCCATCCCCGTCGTAACTCGAAAATATACCCCAGGTTCCCGCCGCAACTCGAGAAAAACCATGAGACTTCTCCCTCGCCGCGAGATGAGGCCCGATTCCCCTACACTGCGTGCAGAGCAATGCCGTGTTGCACATCACACAGGAAAGGAGCCATGATTTCCTTGATGGCACTCCAGAGAAACCCCAAGAACACTGTTTCAAGGCTAGAGGGATCCTGAGGTCACTCTAGCAACACGAAAGAGCTCCGTGGACCAAAAGTCAACTCGAGATGAGAGGTTAGTCCCTGGCTTCGACTCCAGAGGAATACCTCCTTACCACAAGCAAAACAAGAGGAGGCTTCTCTCAGCTCTAGGTATGTGAGAGGGACCCTGAGTTTGCGGCCTCAAGTGGAATGGACACCGCGATGCCCTGACTCGAAATACGGCAGGATATGCCTGCAGTAACTTGAATGCAGGCTCGTCTTGCATCTCCCAAGACGAAAGGTTGTCTGAATCCCCTGTGGAGACCACAGAGAAAGACCTAGTTCCCCACCTCATCGCGACCGGAGGCCTCACATCCTTTGAAAACTCCAGAGGGACGGGGAGATCAGTGCCTCCAAAGAGACGATGCCTGACTCCTCGTGAAACTTGATAGGAGTTCCAGGATTCCTGTGGCACGTGGAAAGGGACACTTGGTCTCCCGCCTCAACTGGAGAGGCATCCCAATTGCCATGCCAAGCCTCGAGGAGAATCCCGAGTTGTCCCTCGCAACTAGACAGGAGTCCTTACGTCGCTGAACAAACACGTGGGTGGAAGGTCCATCCCCGTCGTAACTCGAGAATATACCCCAGGTTCCCGCCGCAACTCGAGAAAAACCATGAGATTTCCCCTCGCTGCAAAATGAGGCCCGATTCCCCTGCACTGCGTGCAGAGTAATTCCGTGTTGCACATCACACATGAAAGGAGCCTTGATTTCCTTGATGGCACTACAGAGAAAACCCAAGAACACTGTTTCAAGGCTAAAGGGATCCTTAGGTCACTGTAGCAACACGAAAGAGCTTCGTGGACCAAAAATCAACTCGAGATGAGAGGTTAGTCCCTGGCTTAGACTCCAGAGGAATACCACCTTACCACATGCACCTCAAGAGGAGGCCTCTCTCAGCTCTAGGTATGTGAGACGGACCCTGAGTTTGCGGCCTCAAGTGGAATGGACACCGCGATGCCCTGACTCGAAATAAGGCCGGTTATCCCTGCAGTGACATGAATGCAGGCTCGTCTTGCATCTCCCAAGACGAAAGGATGTCTGAATCCCCTGTGGAGACCACAGAGAAAGACCTAGTCTCCCACCTCATCGCGACCGGAGACCTCACATCCTTTGAAATCTCCAGAGGTACGCGGAGATCAGTGCCTCCAAAGGAGACGATGCCTGACTCCTCGTGAAACTTGATAGGAGTCCCAGGATTCCTGTGGCACGTGGAAAGGGACCCTTGGTCTCCCGCCTCAGCTGGAGAGGCGTCCCAATTGCCCTGTCAAGCATGGAGGAGAATCCCGAGTTGTCCCTCGCAACTAGGCAGGAGTCCTGACGTCGCTGAAGAAACACGTGTATGGAAGGGCCATCCCCGTCGTAACTCGAGAACATACGCGAGGTTCCCGCCGCAACTCGAGAATAACCATGAGACTTCTCCCTCGCCGCCAGATGAGGCCCGATTCCTCTGCACTGCGTGCAGAGGAATGCCGTGTGGCACATCACACAGGAAAGCAGCCTTGATTTCCTTGATGGCACTCCAGAGAATCCCCAAGAACACTGTTTCAAGGCTAGAGGGATCCTGAGGTCACTCTAGCAACACGAAAGAGCTCCGTGGACCAAAAATCAAATCGAGATGAGAGGTTAGTCCCTGGCTTCGACTCCAGAGGAATACCACCTTATCACAAGCACCTCAAGGGGAGACTTCTCTCAGCTCTAGGTATGTGAGAGGGACCCTGAGTTTGCCGCCTCAAGTGGAATCGACACCGCGATGCCCTGACTCGAAATAAGGCCGGATATCCCTGCAGTGACTTGAATGCAGTCTCGTCTTGCATCTCCCAAGACGAAAGGATGTCTGAATCCCCTGTGGAGACCACAGAGAAAGACCTAGTTCCCCACCTCATTACGACCGGAGGCCTCACATCCTTTGAAAATTCCAGAGGGACGCGGAGATCAGTGCCTCCAAAGGAGACGATGCCTGACTCCTCGTGAAACTTGATAGGAGTCCCAGGATTCCTGTGGCACTTGGAAAGGGACCCTTGGTCTCCCGCCTCAGCTGGAGAGGCGTCCCAATTGCCCTGCCAAGCCTCTAGGAGAATCCCGAGTTGTCCCTCACAACTAGGCAGGAGTCCTGTCTATGCTGAACAAACACGTGTGTGGAAGCGCCATCCCCGTCGTAACTCGAGAATATACCCCAGGTTCCCGCCGCAACTCGAGAAAAACCATGAGACTTCCCCCTCGCCGCGAGATGAGGCCCGATTCCCCTGCACTGCGTGCAGAGCAATGCCGTGTTGCACATCACACAGGAAAGGAGCCTTGATTTCCTTGATGGCACTCCAGAGAAACCCCAAGAACACTGTTTCAAGGCTAGAGGGATCCTGAGGTCACTGTAGCAACACGAAAGAGCTCCGTGGACCACAAATCAACTCGAGATGAGAGGTTAGTCCCTGGCTTCGACTCCAGAGGAATACCACCTTACCACAAGCACCTCAAGGGGAGACTTCTCTCAGCTCTAGGTATGTGAGAGGGACCCTGAGTTTGCGGCCTCAAGTGGAATGGACACCGCGATACCCTGACTCAAAATAAGGCCGGATATGCCTGCAGTGACTTGAATGTATGCTCGTCTTGCATCTCCCAAGATGAAAGGATGTCTGAATCCCCTGTGGAGACCACAGAGAAAGACCTAGTTCCCCACCTCATCGCGACCGGAGGCCTCACATCCTTTGAAAAGTCCAGAGGGAACTGGAGATCAGTGCCTCCAAAGGAGACGATGCCTGACTCCTCGTGAAACTTGATAGGAGTCCCAGGATTCCGGTGGCACGTAGAAAGGGACACTTGGTCTCCCGCCTCAGCTGGAGATGCGTCCCAATTGCTCTTCCAAGCCTCGAGGAGAATCCCGAGTTGTCCCTTGCAACTAGGCAGGAGTCCTGACGTCGCTGAACAAACACGTGTGTGGAAGGGCCATCCCCGTCGTAACTCGAGAATATACCCCAGGTTCCCGCCGCAACTCGAGAAAAGCCATGAGACTTCCCCCTCGCCACGAGATGAGGCCCGATTCCCCTGCACTGCGTGCAGAGCAATGGCGTGTTGCACATCACACAGGAAAGGAGCCTTGATTTCCTTGATGGCACTCCAGAGAAAGCCCAAGAACACTGTTTCAAGGCTAGAGGGATCCTGAGGTCACTGTAGCAACACGAAAGAGCTCCGTGGACCACAAATCAACTCGAGATGAGAGGTTAGTCCCTCTCTTCGAATCCAGAGGAATACCACCTTACCACAAGCACCTCAAGAGGAGGCTTCTCTCAGCTCTATGTACGTGAGAGGGACCCTGAGTTTGCGGCCTCAAGTGGAATGGACACCGCGATGCCCTGACTCGAAATAAGGCCGGATATCCCTGCAGTGACTTGAATGCAGGCTCGTCTTGCATCTCCCAAGACGAAAGGTTGTCTGAATCCCCTGTGGAGACCACAGAGAAAGACCTAGTTCCCCACTTCATCGCGACCAGAGGCCTCACATCCTTTGAAAACTCCAGAGGGACGGGGAGATCAGTGCCTCCAAAGGAGCCGATGCCTGACTCCTCGTGAAACTTGATAGGAGTCCCAGGATTCCTGTGGCACTTGGAAAGGGACCCTTCGTCTCCCGCCTCAGCTGGAGAGGCGTTCCAGTTGCCCTGCCAAGCCTCGAGGAGAATCCCGAGTTGTCCCTCGCAACTAGGCAGAAGTCCTGACGTCGCTGAACAAACACGTGTGTGGAAGGGCCATCCCCGTCGTAACTGGAGAATATACCCCAGGTGCCCGCCGCAACTCGAGAAAAACCATGAGACTTCCCCCTGCCGCGAGATGAGGCCCGATTCCCCTGCACTGCGTGCAGAGCAATGCCGTGTTGCACATCACACAGGAAAGGAGCCTTGATTTCCTTGATGGCACTCCAGAGAAAGCCCAAGAACACTGTTTCAAGGCTAGAGGGATCCTGAGGTCACTGTAGCAACACGAAAGAGCTCCGTGGACCAAAAATCAACTCGAGATGAGAGGTTAGTCCCTGGCTTCGACTCCAGAGGAATACCACCTTACCACAAGCACCTCAAGAGGAGGCTTCTCTCAGCTCTAGGTATGTGAGAGGGACCCTGAGTTTGCGGCCTCAAGTGGAATGGACACCGCGATGCCCTGACTCGAAATAAGGCCGGATATGCCTGCAGTGACGTGAATGCAGGCTCGTCTTGCATCTCCCAAGAAGAAAGGATGTCTGAATCCCCTGTGGAGAACACAGAGAAAGACCTAGTTCCCCACCTCATCGCAACCGGAGGTCTCACATCCTTTGAAAACTCCAGAGGGACGTGGAGATCAGTGCCTCCAAAGGAGACGATGCCTGACTCCTCGTGAAACTTGATAGGAGTCCGAGGATCCCTGTGTCACATGGAAAGGGACACTTGGTCTCCCGCCTCAGCTGGAGAGGCGTCCCAATTGCCCTGCCAAGCCTCGAGGAGAATCCCGAGTTGTCCCTCGCAACTAGGCAGGAGTCCTGACGTCGCTGAATAAACACGTGTGTGGAAGGGCCATCCCCGTCTTAACTGGAGAATATACCCCAGGTGCCCGCCGCAACTCGAGAAAAACCATGAGACTTCCCCCTGCCGCGAGATGAGGCCCGATTCCCCTACACTGCGTGCAGAGCAATGCCGTGTTGCACATCACACAGGAAAGGAGCCATGATTTCCTTGATGGCACTCCAGAGAAACCCCAAGAACACTGTTTCAAGGCTAGAGGGATCCTGAGGTCACTCTAGCAACACGAAAGAGCTCCGTGGACCAAAAGTCAACTCGAGATGAGAGGTTAGTCCCTGGCTTCGACTCCAGAGGAATACCTCCTTACCACAAGCAAAACAAGAGGAGGCTTCTCTCAGCTCTAGG
Organism: Cervus elaphus; assembly: GCF_910594005.1. Classification (NCBI taxonomy): domain Eukaryota; kingdom Metazoa; phylum Chordata; class Mammalia; order Artiodactyla; family Cervidae; genus Cervus; species Cervus elaphus. The sequence goes on from NC_057838.1 coordinate 2,777,346, forward strand.
TATGTGAGAGGGACCCTGAGTTTGCGGCCTCAAGTGGAATGGACACCGCGATGCCCTGACTCGAAATAAGGCCCGATATCCCTGCAGTGACTTGAATGCAGGCTCGTCTTGCATCTCCCAAGACGAAAGGATGTCTGAATCCCCTGTGGAGAACACAGAGAAAGACCTAGTTCCCCACCTCATCGCGACCGGAGGCCTCACATCCTTTGAAAACTCCAGAGGTACGCGGAGATCAGTGCCTCCAAAGGAGACGATGCCTGACTCCTCGTGAAACTTGATACGAGTCCCAGGATTCCTGTGGCACGTGGAAAGGGACCCTTGGTCTCCCGCCTCAGCTGGAGTGGCGTCCCAATTGCCCTGCCAAGCCTCGAGGAGAATCCCGAGTTGTCCCTCGCAACTAGACAGGAGTCCTTACGTCGCTGAACAAACACGTGGGTGGAAGGTCCATCCCCGTCGTAACTCGAGAATATACCCCAGGTTCCCGCCGCAACTCGAGAAAAACCATGAGATTTCCCCTCGCTGCAAAATGAGGCCCGATTCCCCTGCACTGCGTGCAGAGTAATTCCGTGTTGCACATCACACATGAAAGGAGCCTTAATTTCCTTGATGGCACTACAGAGAAAACCCAAGAACACTGTTTCAAGGCTAAAGGGATCCTTAGGTCACTGTAGCAACACGAAAGAGCTCCGTGGACCAAAAATCAACTCGAGATGAGAGGTTAGTCCCTGGCTTAGACTCCAGAGGAATACCACCTTACCACATGCACCTCAAGAGGAGGCCTCTCTCAGCTCTAGGTATGTGAGACGGACCCTGAGTTTGCGGCCTCAAGTGGAATGGACACCGCGATGCCCTGACTCGAAATAAGGCCGGTTATCCCTGCAGTGACATGAATGCAGGCTCGTCTTGCATCTCCCAAGACGAAAGGATGTCTGAATCCCCTGTGGAGACCACAGAGAAAGACCTAGTCTCCCACCTCATCGCGACCGGAGACCTCACATCCTTTGAAATCTCCAGAGGTACGCGGAGATCAGTGCCTCCAAAGGAGACGATGCCTGACTCCTCGTGAAACTTGATAGGAGTCCCAGGATTCCTGTGGCACGTGGAAAGGGACCCTTGGTCTCCCGCCTCAGCTGGAGAGGCGTCCCAATTGCCCTGTCAAGCATGGAGGAGAATCCCGAGTTGTCCCTCGCAACTAGGCAGGAGTCCTGACGTCGCTGAAGAAACACGTGTGTGGAAGGGCCATCCCCGTCGTAACTCGAGAACATACGCGAGGTTCCCGCCGCAACTCGAGAATAACCATGAGACTTCTCCCTCGCCGCCAGATGAGGCCCGATTCCTCTGCACTGCGTGCAGAGGAATGCCGTGTGGCACATCACACAGGAAAGCAGCCTTGATTTCCTTGATGGCACTCCAGAGAATCCCCAAGAACACTGTTTCAAGGCTAGAGGGATCCTGAGGTCACTCTAGCAACACGAAAGAGCTCCGTGGACCAAAAATCAAATCGAGATGAGAGGTTAGTCCCTGGCTTCGACTCCAGAGGAATACCACCTTATCACAAGCACCTCAAGGGGAGACTTCTCTCAGCTCTAGGTATGTGAGAGGGACCCTGAGTTTGCCGCCTCAAGTGGAATCGACACCGCGATGCCCTGACTCGAAATAAGGCCGGATATCCCTGCAGTGACTTGAATGCAGTCTCGTCTTGCATCTCCCAAGACGAAAGGATGTCTGAATCCCCTGTGGAGACCACAGAGAAAGACCTAGTTCCCCACCTCATTACGACCGGAGGCCTCACATCCTTTGAAAATTCCAGAGGGACGCGGAGATCAGTGCCTCCAAAGGAGACGATGCCTGACTCCTCGTGAAACTTGATAGGAGTCCCAGGATTCCTGTGGCACTTGGAAAGGGACCCTTGGTCTCCCGCCTCAGCTGGAGAGGCGTCCCAATTGCCCTGCCAAGCCTCTAGGAGAATCCCGAGTTGTCCCTCACAACTAGGCAGGAGTCCTGTCTATGCTGAACAAACACGTGTGTGGAAGCGCCATCCCCGTCGTAACTCGAGAATATACCCCAGGTTCCCGCCGCAACTCGAGAAAAACCATGAGACTTCCCCCTCGCCGCGAGATGAGGCCCGATTCCCCTGCACTGCGTGCAGAGCAATGCCGTGTTGCACATCACACAGGAAAGGAGCCTTGATTTCCTTGATGGCACTCCAGAGAAACCCCAAGAACACTGTTTCAAGGCTAGAGGGATCCTGAGGTCACTGTAGCAACACGAAAGAGCTCCGTGGACCACAAATCAACTCGAGATGAGAGGTTAGTCCCTGGCTTCGACTCCAGAGGAATACCACCTTACCACAAGCACCTCAAGGGGAGACTTCTCTCAGCTCTAGGTATGTGAGAGGGACCCTGAGTTTGCGGCCTCAAGTGGAATGGACACCGCGATACCCTGACTCAAAATAAGGCCGGATATGCCTGCAGTGACTTGAATGTATGCTCGTCTTGCATCTCCCAAGATGAAAGGATGTCTGAATCCCCTGTGGAGACCACAGAGAAAGACCTAGTTCCCCACCTCATCGCGACCGGAGGCCTCACATCCTTTGAAAAGTCCAGAGGGAACTGGAGATCAGTGCCTCCAAAGGAGACGATGCCTGACTCCTCGTGAAACTTGATAGGAGTCCCAGGATTCCGGTGGCACGTAGAAAGGGACACTTGGTCTCCCGCCTCAGCTGGAGATGCGTCCCAATTGCTCTTCCAAGCCTCGAGGAGAATCCCGAGTTGTCCCTTGCAACTAGGCAGGAGTCCTGACGTCGCTGAACAAACACGTGTGTGGAAGGGCCATCCCCGTCGTAACTCGAGAATATACCCCAGGTTCCCGCCGCAACTCGAGAAAAGCCATGAGACTTCCCCCTCGCCACGAGATGAGGCCCGATTCCCCTGCACTGCGTGCAGAGCAATGGCGTGTTGCACATCACACAGGAAAGGAGCCTTGATTTCCTTGATGGCACTCCAGAGAAACCCCAAGAACACTGTTTCAAGGCTAGAGGGATCCTGAGGTCACTGTAGCAACACGAAAGAGCTCCGTGGACCACAAATCAACTCGAGATGAGAGGTTAGTCCCTCTCTTCGAATCCAGAGGAATACCACCTTACCACAAGCACCTCAAGAGGAGGCTTCTCTCAGCTCTATGTACGTGAGAGGGACCCTGAGTTTGCGGCCTCAAGTGGAATGGACACCGCGATGCCCTGACTCGAAATAAGGCCGGATATCCCTGCAGTGACTTGAATGCAGGCTCGTCTTGCATCTCCCAAGACGAAAGGTTGTCTGAATCCCCTGTGGAGACCACAGAGAAAGACCTAGTTCCCCACTTCATCGCGACCAGAGGCCTCACATCCTTTGAAAACTCCAGAGGGACGCGGAGATCAGTGCCTCCAAAGGAGCCGATGCCTGACTCCTCGTGAAACTTGATAGGAGTCCCAGGATTCCTGTGGCACTTGGAAAGGGACCCTTCGTCTCCCGCCTCAGCTGGAGAGGCGTTCCAGTTGCCCTGCCAAGCCTCGAGGAGAATCCCGAGTTGTCCCTCGCAACTAGGCAGAAGTCCTGACGTCGCTGAACAAACACGTGTGTGGAAGGGCCATCCCCGTCGTAACTGGAGAATATACCCCAGGTGCCCGCCGCAACTCGAGAAAAACCATGAGACTTCCCCCTGCCGCGAGATGAGGCCCGATTCCCCTGCACTGCGTGCAGAGCAATGCCGTGTTGCACATCACACAGGAAAGGAGCCTTGATTTCCTTGATGGCACTCCAGAGAAAGCCCAAGAACACTGTTTCAAGGCTAGAGGGATCCTGAGGTCACTGTAGCAACACGAAAGAGCTCCGTGGACCAAAAATCAACTCGAGATGAGAGGTTAGTCCCTGGCTTCGACTCCAGAGGAATACCACCTTACCACAAGCACCTCAAGAGGAGGCTTCTCTCAGCTCTAGGTATGTGAGAGGGACCCTGAGTTGGCGGCCTCAAGTGGAATGGACACCGCGATGCCCTGACTCGAAATAAGGCCGGATATGCCTGCAGTGACGTGAATGCAGGCTCGTCTTGCATCTCCCAAGAAGAAAGGATGTCTGAATCCCCTGTGGAGAACACAGAGAAAGACCTAGTTCCCCACCTCATCGCAACCGGAGGTCTCACATCCTTTGAAAACTCCAGAGGGACGTGGAGATCAGTGCCTCCAAAGGAGACGATGCCTGACTCCTCGTGAAACTTGATAGGAGTCCGAGGATCCCTGTGTCACATGGAAAGGGACACTTGGTCTCCCGCCTCAGCTGGAGAGGCGTCCCAATTGCCCTGCCAAGCCTCGAGGAGAATCCCGAGTTGTCCCTCGCAACTAGGCAGGAGTCCTGACGTCGCTGAATAAACACGTGTGTGGAAGGGCCATCCCCGTCTTAACTGGAGAATATACCCCAGGTGCCCGCCGCAACTCGAGAAAAACCATGAGACTTCCCCCTGCCGCGAGATGAGGCCCGATTCCCCTACACTGCGTGCAGAGCAATGCCGTGTTGCACATCACACAGGAAAGGAGCCATGATTTCCTTGATGGCACTCCAGAGAAACCCCAAGAACACTGTTTCAAGGCTAGAGGGATCCTGAGGTCACTCTAGCAACACGAAAGAGCTCCGTGGACCAAAAGTCAACTCGAGATGAGAGGTTAGTCCCTGGCTTCGACTCCAGAGGAATACCTCCTTACCACAAGCAAAACAAGAGGAGGCTTCTCTCAGCTCTAGGTATGTGAGAGGGACCCTGAGTTTGCGGCCTCAAGTGGAATGGACACCGCGATGCCCTGACTCGAAATAAGGCCCGATATCCCTGCAGTGACTTGAATGCAGGCTCGTCTTGCATCTCCCAAGACGAAAGGATGTCTGAATCCCCTGTGGAGAACACAGAGAAAGACCTAGTTCCCCACCTCATCGCGACCGGGGGCCTCACATCCTTTGAAAACTCCAGAGGTACGCGGAGATCAGTGCCTCCAAAGGAGACGATGCCTGACTCCTCGTGAAACTTGATACGAGTCCCAGGATTCCTGTGGCACGTGGAAAGGGACCCTTGGTCTCCCGCCTCAGCTGGAGTGGCGTCCCAATTGCCCTGCCAAGCCTCGAGGAGAATCCCGAGTTGTCCCTCGCAACTAGACAGGAGTCCTTACGTCGCTGAACAAACACGTGGGTGGAAGGTCCATCCCCGTCGTAACTCGAGAATATACCCCAGGTTCCCGCCGCAACTCGAGAAAAACCATGAGATTTCCCCTCGCTGCAAAATGTGGCCCGATTCCCCTGCACTGCGTGCAGAGTAATTCCGTGTTGCACATCACACATGAAAGGAGCCTTGATTTCCTTGATGGCACTACAGAGAAAACCCAAGAACACTGTTTCAAGGCTAAAGGGATCCTTAGGTCACTGTAGCAACACGAAAGAGCTCCGTGGACCAAAAATCAACTCGAGATGAGAGGTTAGTCCCTGGCTTAGACTCCAGAGGAATACCACCTTACCACATGCACCTCAAGAGGAGGCCTCTCTCAGCTCTAGGTATGTGAGACGGACCCTGAGTTTGCGGCCTCAAGTGGAATGGACACCGCGATGCCCTGACTCGAAATAAGGCCGGTTATCCCTGCAGTGACATGAATGCAGGCTCGTCTTGCATCTCCCAAGACGAAAGGATGTCTGAATCCCCTGTGGAGACCACAGAGAAAGACCTAGTCTCCCACCTCATCGCGACCGGAGACCTCACATCCTTTGAAATCTCCAGAGGTACGCGGAGATCAGTGCCTCCAAAGGAGACGATGCCTGACTCCTCGTGAAACTTGATAGGAGTCCCAGGATTCCTGTGGCACGTGGAAAGGGACCCTTGGTCTCCCGCCTCAGCTGGAGAGGCGTCCCAATTGCCCTGTCAAGCATGGAGGAGAATCCCGAGTTGTCCCTCGCAACTAGGCAGGAGTCCTGACGTCGCTGAAGAAACACGTGTGTGGAAGGGCCATCCCCGTCGTAACTCGAGAACATACGCGAGGTTCCCGCCGCAACTCGAGAATAACCATGAGACTTCTCCCTCGCCGCCAGATGAGGCCCGATTCCTCTGCACTGCGTGCAGAGGAATGCCGTGTGGCACATCACACAGGAAAGCAGCCTTGATTTCCTTGATGGCACTCCAGAGAATCCCCAAGAACACTGTTTCAAGGCTAGAGGGATCCTGAGGTCACTCTAGCAACACGAAAGAGCTCCGTGGACCAAAAATCAAATCGAGATGAGAGGTTAGTCCCTGGCTTCGACTCCAGAGGAATACCACCTTATCACAAGCACCTCAAGGGGAGACTTCTCTCAGCTCTAGGTATGTGAGAGGGACCCTGAGTTTGCGGCCTCAAGTGGAATCGACACCGCGATGCCCTGACTCGAAATAAGGCCCGATATCCCTGCAGTGACTTGAATGCAGTCTCGTCTTGCATCTCCCAAGACGAAAGGATGTCTGAATCCCCTGTGGAGACCACAGAGAAAGACCTAGTTCCCCACCTCATTACGACCGGAGGCCTCACATCCTTTGAAAATTCCAGAGGGACGCGGAGATCAGTGCCTCCAAAGGAGACGATGCCTGACTCCTCGTGAAACTTGATAGGAGTTCCAGGATTCCTGTGGCACGTGGAAAGGGACCCTTGGTCTCCCGCCTCAGCTGGAGTGGCGTCCCAATTGCCCTGCCAAGCCTCGAGGAGAATCCCGAGTTGTCCCTCGCAACTAGACAGGAGTCCTTACGTCGCTGAACAAACACGTGGGTGGAAGGTCCATCCCCGTCGTAACTCGAGAATATACCCCAGGTTCCCGCCGCAACTCGAGAAAAACCATGAGATTTCCCCTCGCTGCAAAATGAGGCCCGATTCCCCTGCACTGCGTGCAGAGTAATTCCGTGTTGCACATCACACATGAAAGGAGCCTTGATTTCCTTGATGGCACTACAGAGAAAACCCAAGAACACTGTTTCAAGGCTAAAGGGATCCTTAGGTCACTGTAGCAACATGAAAGAGCTCCGTGGACCAAAAATCAACTCGAGATGAGAGGTTAGTCCCTGGCTTAGACTCCAGAGGAATACCACCTTACCACATGCACCTCAAGAGGAGGCCTCTCTCAGCTCTAGGTATGTGAGACGGACCCTGAGTTTGCGGCCTCAAGTGGAATGGACACCGCGATGCCCTGACTCGAAATAAGGCCGGTTATCCCTGCAGTGACATGAATGCAGGCTCGTCTTGCATCTCCCAAGACGAAAGGATGTCTGAATCCCCTGTGGAGACCACAGAGAAAGACCTAGTCTCCCACCTCATCGCGACCGGAGACCTCACATCCTTTGAAATCTCCAGAGGTACGCGGAGATCAGTGCCTCCAAAGGAGACGATGCCTGACTCCTCGTGAAACTTGATAGGAGTCCCAGGATTCCTGTGGCACGTGGAAAGGGACCCTTGGTCTCCCGCCTCAGCTGGAGAGGCGTCCCAATTGCCCTGTCAAGCATGGAGGAGAATCCCGAGTTGTCCCTCGCAACTAGGCAGGAGTCCTGACGTCGCTGAAGAAACACGTGTGTGGAAGGGCCATCCCCGTCGTAACTCGAGAACATACGCGAGGTTCCCGCCGCAACTCGAGAATAACCATGAGACTTCTCCCTCGCCGCCAGATGAGGCCCGATTCCTCTGCACTGCGTGCAGAGGAATGCCGTGTGGCACATCACACAGGAAAGCAGCCTTGATTTCCTTGATGGCACTCCAGAGAATCCCCAAGAACACTGTTTCAAGGCTAGAGGGATCCTGAGGTCACTCTAGCAACACGAAAGAGCTCCGTGGACCAAAAATCAAATCGAGATGAGAGGTTAGTCCCTGGCTTCGACTCCAGAGGAATACCACCTTATCACAAGCACCTCAAGGGGAGACTTCTCTCAGCTCTAGGTATGTGAGAGGGACCCTGAGTTTGCGGCCTCAAGTGGAATCGACACCGCGATGCCCTGACTCGAAATAAGGCCCGATATCCCTGCAGTGACTTGAATGCAGTCTCGTCTTGCATCTCCCAAGACGAAAGGATGTCTGAATCCCCTGTGGAGACCACAGAGAAAGACCTAGTTCCCCACCTCATTACGACCGGAGGCCTCACATCCTTTGAAAATTCCAGAGGGACGCGGAGATCAGTGCCTCCAAAGGAGACGATGCCTGACTCCTCGTGAAACTTGATAGGAGTCCCAGGATTCCTGTGGCACTTGGAAAGGGACCCTTGGTCTCCCGCCTCAGCTGGAGAGGCGTCCCAATTGCCCTGCCAAGCCTCTAGGAGAATCCCGAGTTGTCCCTCACAACTAGGCAGGAGTCCTGTCTATGCTGAACAAACACGTGTGTGGAAGCGCCATCCCCGTCGTAACTCGAGAATATACCCCAGGTTCCCGCCGCAACTCGAGAAAAACCATGAGACTTCCCCCTCGCCGCGAGATGAGGCCCGATTCCCCTGCACTGCGTGCAGAGCAATGCCGTGTTGCACATCACACAGGAAAGGAGCCTTGATTTCCTTGATGGCACTCCAGAGAAACCCCAAGAACACTGTTTCAAGGCTAGAGGGATCCTGAGGTCACTGTAGCAACACGAAAGAGCTCCGTGGACCACAAATCAACTCGAGATGAGAGGTTAGTCCCTGGCTTCGACTCCAGAGGAATACCACCTTACCACAAGCACCTCAAGGGGAGACTTCTCTCAGCTCTAGGTATGTGAGAGGGACCCTGTGTTTGCGGCCTCAAGTGGAATGGACACCGCGATGCCCTGACTCGAAATAAGGCCGGATATGCCTGCAGTGACTTGAATGCAGGCTCGTCTTGCATCTCCCAAGACGAAAGGATGTCTGCATCCCCTGTGGAGACCACAGAGAAAGATCTAGTTCCCCACCTCATCGCGACCGGAGGCCTCACATCCTTTGAAAAGTCCAGAGGGAACTGGAGATCAGTGCCTCCAAAGGAGACGATGCCTGACTCCTCGTGAAACTTGATAGGAGTCCCAGGATTCCGGTGGCACGTAGAAAGGGACACTTGGTCTCCCGCCTCAGCTGGAGATGCGTCCCAATTGCTCTTCCAAGCCTCGAGGAGAATCCCGAGTTGTCCCTTGCAACTAGGCAGGAGTCCTGACGTCGCTGAACAAACACGTGTGTGGAAGGGCCATCCCCGTCGTAACTCGAGAATATACCCCAGGTTCCCGCCGCAACTCGAGAAAAGCCATGAGACTTCCCCCTCGCCACGAGATGAGGCCCGATTCCCCTGCACTGCGTGCAGAGCAATGGCGTGTTGCACATCACACAGGAAAGGAGCCTTGATTTCCTTGATGGCACTCCAGAGAAAGCCCAAGAACACTGTTTCAAGGCTAGAGGGATCCTGAGGTCACTGTAGCAACACGAAAGAGCTCCGTGGACCACAAATCAACTCGAGATGAGAGGTTAGTCCCTCTCTTCGAATCCAGAGGAATACCACCTTACCACAAGCACCTCAAGAGGAGGCTTCTCTCAGCTCTATGTACGTGAGAGGGACCCTGAGTTTGCGGCCTCAAGTGGAATGGACACCGCGATGCCCTGACTCGAAATAAGGCCGGATATCCCTGCAGTGACTTGAATGCAGGCTCGTCTTGCATCTCCCAAGACGAAAGGTTGTCTGAATCCCCTGTGGAGACCACAGAGAAAGACCTAGTTCCCCACTTCATCGCGACCAGAGGCCTCACATCCTTTGAAAACTCCAGAGGGACGCGGAGATCAGTGCCTCCAAAGGAGCCGATGCCTGACTCCTCGTGAAACTTGATAGGAGTCCCAGGATTCCTGTGGCACTTGGAAAGGGACCCTTCGTCTCCCGCCTCAGCTGGAGAGGCGTTCCAGTTGCCCTGCCAAGCCTCGAGGAGAATCCCGAGTTGTCCCTCGCAACTAGGCAGAAGTCCTGACGTCGCTGAACAAACACGTGTGTGGAAGGGCCATCCCCGTCGTAAATGGAGAATATACCCCAGGTGCCCGCCGCAACTCGAGAAAAACCATGAGACTTCCCCCTGCCGCGAGATGAGGCCCGATTCCCCTGCACTGCGTGCAGAGCAATGCCGTGTTGCACATCACACAGGAAAGGAGCCTTGATTTCCTTGATGGCACTCCAGAGAAAGCCCAAGAACACTGTTTCAAGGCTAGAGGGATCCTGAGGTCACTGTAGCAACACGAAAGAGCTCCGTGGACCAAAAATCAACTCGAGATGAGAGGTTAGTCCCTGGCTTCGACTCCAGAGGAATACCACCTTACCACAAGCACCTCAAGAGGAGGCTTCTCTCAGCTCTAGGTATGTGAGAGGGACCCTGAGTTGGCGGCCTCAAGTGGAATGGACACCGCGATGCCCTGACTCGAAATAAGGCCGGATATGCCTGCAGTGACGTGAATGCAGGCTCGTCTTGCATCTCCCAAGAAGAAAGGATGTCTGAATCCCCTGTGGAGAACACAGAGAAAGACCTAGTTCCCCACCTCATCGCAACCGGAGGTCTCACATCCTTTGAAAACTCCAGAGGGATGTGGAGATCAGTGCCTCCAAAGGAGACGATGCCTGACTCCTCGTGAAACTTGATAGGAGTCCGAGGATCCCTGTGTCACATGGAAAGGGACACTTGGTCTCCCGCCTCAGCTGGAGAGGCGTCCCAATTGCCCTGCCAAGCCTCGAGGAGAATCCCGAGTTGTCCCTCGCAACTAGGCAGGAGTCCTGACGTCGCTGAATAAACACGTGTGTGGAAGGGCCATCCCCGTCTTAACTGGAGAATATACCCCAGGTGCCCGCCGCAACTCGAGAAAAACCATGAGACTTCCCCCTGCCGCGAGATGAGGCCCGATTCCCCTGCACTGCATGCAGAACAATTCCGTGTTGCACATCACACATGAAAGGAGCCTTGATTTCCTTGATGGCACTCCAGAGAAACCCGAAGAACACTGTTTCAAGGCTAGAGGGATCCTGAAGTCACTGTAGCAACACGAAAGAGCTTCGTGGACCAAAAATCAACTCGAGATGAGAGGTTAGTCCCTGGCTTCGACTCCAGAGGAATACCACCTTACCACAAGCACCTCAAGAGGAGACTTCTCTCAGCTCTAGGTATGTGAGAGGTACCCTGAGTTTGCGGCCTCAAGTGGAATGGACACCGCGATGCCCTGACTCGAAATAAGGCCGGATATGCCTGCAGTGACTTGAATGCAGGCTCGTCTTGCATCTCCCAAGACGAAAGGATGTCTGCATCCCCTGTGGAGACCACAGAGAAAGATCTAGTTCCCCACCTCATCGCGACCGGAGACCTCACATCCTTTGAAATCTCCAGAGGGACGCGGAGATCAGTGCCTCCAAAGGAGACGATGCCTGACTCCTCGTGAAACTTGATAGGAGTCCCAGGATTCCGGTGGCACGTGGAAAGGGACCATTGGTCTACCGCCTCAGCCGGAGAGGCGTCCCAATTGCCCTGCCAAGCCTCGAGGAGAATCCCGAGTTGTCCCTCGCAACTAGGCAGGAGTCCTGACGTCGCTGAACAAACACGTGTGTGGAAGGGCCATCCCCGTCGTAACTCGAAAATATACCCCAGGTTCCCGCTGCAACTCGAGAAAAACCATGAGACTTCCCCCTCGCCGCGAGATGAGGTCCGATTCCCCTGCACTGCGTGCAGAGCTATGCCGTGTTGCACATCACACAGGAAAGGAGCCTTGATTTCCTTGATGGCACTCCAGAGAAAGCCCAAGAACACTGTTTCAAGGCTAGAGGGATCCTGAGGTCACTGTAGCAACACGAAAGAGCTCCGTGGACCACAAATCAACTCGAGATGAGAGGTTAGTCCCTCTCTTCGACTCCAGAGGAATACCACCTTACCACAAGCACCTCAAGAGGAGGCTTCTCTCAGCTCTAGGTATGTGAGAGGGACCCTGAGTTTGCGGCCTCAAGTGGAATGGACACCGCGATGCCCTGACTCGAAATAAGGCCGGATATGCCTGCAGTAACTTGAATGCAGGCTCGTCTTGCATCTCCCAAGACGAAAGGTTGTCTGAATCCCCTGTGGAGACCACAGAGAAAGACCTAGTTCCCCACCTCATCGCGACCGGAGGCCTCACATCCTTTGAAAACTCCAGAGGGACGCGGAGATCAGTGCCTCCAAAGGAGACGATGCCTGACTCCTCGTGAAACTTGATAGGAGTTACAGGATTCCTGTGGCACGTGGAAAGGGACCCTTGGTCTCCCGCCTCAGCTGGACAGGCGTCCCAATTGCCCTGCCAAGCCTCTAGGAGAATCCCGAGTTGTCCCTCACAACTAGGCAGGAGTCCTGACGTCGCTGAACAAACACGTGTGTGGAAGGGCCAACCCCGTCTTAACTGGAGAATATACCCCAGGTGCCCGCCGCAACTCGAGAAAAACCATGAGACTTCCCCCTGCCGCGAGATGAGGCCCGATTTCCCTGCACTGCGTGCAGAGCAATGCCGTGTTGCACATCACACAGGAAAGGAGCCTTGATTTCCTTGATGGCACTCCAGAGAAAGCCCAAGAACACTGTTTCAAGGCTAGAGGGATCCTGAGGTCACTGTAGCAACACGAAAGAGCTCCGTGGACCAAAAATCAACTCGAGATGAGAGGTTAGTCCCTCTCTTCGAATCCAGAGGAAAACCACCTTACCACAAGCACCTCAAGAGGAGGCTTCTCTCAGCTCTATGTACGTGAGAGGGACCCTGAGTTTGCGGCCTCAAGTGGAATGGACACCGCGATGCCCTGACTCGAAATAAGGCCGGATATCCCTGCAGTGACTTGAATGCAGGCTTGTCTTGCATCTCCCAAGACGAAAGGATGTCTGAATCCCCTGTGGAGACCACAGAGAAAGACCTAGTTCCCCACTTCATCGCGACCGGAGGCCTCACATCCTTTGAAAACTCCAGAGGGACGCGGAGATCAGTGCCTCCAAAGGAGCCGATGCCTGACTCCTCGTGAAACTTGATAGGAGTCCCAGGATTCCTGTGGCACTTGGAAAGCGACCCTTGGTCTCCCGCCTCAGCTGGAGAGGCGTTCCAGTTGCCCTGCCAAGCCTCGAGGAGAATCCCGAGTTGTCCCTCGCAACTAGGCAGAAGTCCTGACGTCGCTGAACAAACACGTGTGTGGAAGGGCCATCCCCGTCGTAACTGGAGAATATACCCCAGGTGCCCGCCGCAACTCGAGAAAAACCATGAGACTTCCCCCTGCCGCGAGATGAGGCCCGATTCCCCTGCACTGCGTGCAGAGCAATGCCGTGTAGCACATCACACAGGAAAGGAGCCTTGATTTCCTTGATGGCACTCCAGAGAAACCCGAAGAACACTGTTTCAAGGCTAGAGGGATCCTGAAGTCACTGTAGCAACACGAAAGAGCTTCGTGGACCAAAAATCAACTCGAGATGAGAGGATAGTCCCTGGCTTCGACTCCAGAGGAATACCACCTTACCACAAGCACCTCAAGAGGAGACTTCTCTCAGCTCTAGGTATGTGAGAGGTACCCTGAGTTTGCGGCCTCAAGTGGAATGGACACCGCGATGCCCTGACTCGAAATAAGGCCGGATATGCCTGCAGTGACTTGAATGCAGGCTCGTCTTGCATCTCCCAAGACGAAAGGATGTCTGAATCCCCTGTGGAGACCACAGAGAAAGATCTAGTTCCCCACCTCATCGCGACCGGAGACCTCACATCCTTTGAAATCTCCAGAGGGACGCGGAGATCAGTGCCTCCAAAGGAGACGATGCCTGACTCCTCGTGAAACTTGATAGGAGTCCCAGGATTCCGGTGGCACGTGGAAAGGGACCATTGGTCTACCGCCTCAGCCGGAGAGGTGTCCCAATTGCCCTGCCAAGCCTCGAGGAGAATCCCGAGTTGTCCCTCTCAACTAGGCAGGAGTCCTGACGTCGCTGAACAAACACGTGGGTGGAAGGGCCATCCCCGTCGTAACTCGAAAATATACCCCAGGTTCCCGCTGCAACTCGAGAAAAACCATGAGACTTCCCCCTCGCCGCGAGATGAGGTCCGATTCCCCTGCACTGCGTGCAGAGCTATGCCGTGTTGCACATCACACAGGAAAGGAGCCTTGATTTCCTTGATGGCACTCCAGAGAAAGCCCAAGAACACTGTTTCAAGGCTAGAGGGATCCTGAGGTCACTGTAGCAACACGAAAGAGCTCCGTGGACCACAAATCAACTCGAGATGAGAGGTTAGTCCCTCTCTTCGACTCCAGAGGAATACCACCTTACCACAAGCACCTCAAGAGGAGGCTTCTCTCAGCTCTAGGTATGTGAGAGGGACCCTGAGTTTGCGGCCTCAAGTGGAATGGACACCGCGATGCCCTGACTCGAAATACGGCAGGATATGCCTGCAGTAACTTGAATGCAGGCTCGTCTTGCATCTCCCAAGAGGAAAGGTTGTCTGAATCCCCTGTGGAGACCACAGAGAAAGACCTAGTTCCCCACCTCATCGCGACCGGAGGCCTCACATCCTTTGAAAACTCCAGAGGGACGCGGAGATCAGTGCCTCCAAACGAGACGATGCCTGACTCCTCGTGAAACTTGATAGGAGTTCCAGGATTCCTGTGGCACGTGGAAAGGGACACTTGGTCTCCCGCCTCAGCTGGAGAGGCATCCCAATTGCCATGCCAAGCCTCTAGGAGAATCCCGAGTTGTCCCTCACAACTAGGCAGGAGTCCTGTCTATGCTGAACAAACACGTGTGTGGAAGGGCCATCCCCGTCGTAACTCGAGAATATACCCCAGGTTCCCGCCGCAACTCGAGAAAAACCATGAGACTTCTCCCTCGCCGCGAGATGAGGCCCGATTCCCCTACACTGCGTGCAGAGCAATGCCGTGTTGCACATCACACAGGAAAGGAGCCATGATTTCCTTGATGGCACTCCAGAGAAACCCCAAGAACACTGTTTCAAGGCTAGAGGGATCCTGAGGTCACTCTAGCAACACGAAAGAGCTCCGTGGACCAAAAGTCAACTCGAGATGAGAGGTTAGTCCCTGGCTTCGACTCCAGAGGAATACCTCCTTACCACAAGCAAAACAAGAGGCGGCTTCTCTCAGCTCTAGGTATGTGAGAGGGACCCTGAGTTTGCGGCCTCAAGTGGAATGGACACCGCGATGCCCTGACTCGAAATAAGGCCCGATATCCCTGCAGTGACTTGAATGCAGGCTCGTCTTGCATCTCCCAAGACGAAAGGATGTCTGAATCCCCTGTGGAGAACACAGAGAAAGACCTAGTTCCCCACCTCATCGCGACCGGGGGCCTCACATCCTTTGAAAACTCCAGAGGTACGCGGAGATCAGTGCCTCCAAAGGAGACGATGCCTGACTCCTCGTGAAACTTGATACGAGTCCCAGGATTCCTGTGGCACGTGGAAAGGGACCCTTGGTCTCCCGCCTCAGCTGGAGTGGCGTCCCAATTGCCCTGCCAAGCCTCGAGGAGAATCCCGAGTTGTCCCTCGCAACTAGACAGGAGTCCTTACGTCGCTGAACAAACACGTGGGTGGAAGGTCCATTCCTGTCGTAACTCGAGAATATACCCCAGGTTCCCGCCGCAACTCGAGAAAAACCATGAGATTTCCCCTCGCTGCAAAATGAGGCCCGATTCCCCTGCACTGCGTGCAGAGTAATTCCGTGTTGCACATCACACATGAAAGGAGCCTTGATTTCCTTGATGGCACTACAGAGAAAACCCAAGAACACTGTTTCAAGGCTAAAGGGATCCTTAGGTCACTGTAGCAACACGAAAGAGCTCCGTGGACCAAAAATCAACTCGAGATGAGAGGTTAGTCCCTGGCTTAGACTCCAGAGGAATACCACCTTACCACATGCACCTCAAGAGGAGGCCTCTCTCAGCTCTAGGTATGTGAGACGGACCCTGAGTTTGCGGCCTCAAGTGGAATGGACACCGCGATGCCCTGACTCGAAATAAGGCCGGTTATCCCTGCAGTGACATGAATGCAGGCTCGTCTTGCATCTCCCAAGACGAAAGGATGTCTGAATCCCCTGTGGAGACCACAGAGAAAGACCTAGTCTCCCACCTCATCGCGATCGGAGGCCTCACATCCTTTGAAAACTCCAGAGGTACGCGGAGATCAGTGCCTCCAAAGGAGACGATGCCTGACTCCTCGTGAAACTTGATAGGAGTCCCAGGATTCCTGTGGCACGTGGAAAGGGACCCTTGGTCTCCCGCCTCAGCTGGAGAGGCGTCCCAATTGCCCTGCCAAGCCTCGAGGAGAATCTCGAGTTGTCCGTCGCAACTAGGCAGGAGTCCTGACGTCGCTGAAGAAACACGTGTGTGGAAGGGCCATCCCCGTCGTAACTCGAGAATATACCCCAGGTTCCCGCCGCAACTCGAGAAAAACCATGAGACTTCCCCCTCGTCGCGAGATCAGGCCCAATTCCCCTGCACTGCCTGCAAAGCAATTCCGTGTTGCACATCACACATGAAAGGAGCCTTGATTTCCTTGACGGCACTCCAGAGAAACCCCAAGAACACTGTTTCAAGGCTAGAGGGAACCTGAGGTCACTGTAGCAACATGAAAGAGCTCCGTGGACCAAAAATCAACTTGAGATGAGTGGTTAGTCCCTGGCTTCGACTCAATAGAAATACCACCTTACCACAAGCACCTCAAGAGGAGGCTTCTCTCAGCTCTAGGTATGTGAGAGGGACCCTGAGTTTGCGGCCTCAAGTGGAATGGACACTGCGAAGCCCTGACACAAAATAAGGCCGAATATCCCTGCAGTGACTTGAATGCAGGCTCGTCCTGCATCTCCCAAAATGAAAGGATGTCTGAATCCCCTGTGGAGACCACAGAGAAAGACCTAGTTCCCCACCTCATCGCGACCGGAGGCCTCACATCCTTTGAAAACTCCAGAGGTATGTGGAGATCAGTGCCTCCAAAGGAGACGATGTCTGACTCCTCGTGAAACTTGATAGGAGTCCCAGGATTCCTGTGGCACTTGGAAAGGGTCCCTTGGTCTCCCGCCTCAGCTGGAGAGGCGTCCCAATTGCCCTGCCATGCCTCGAGGAGAATCCCGAGTTGTCCCTCACAACTAGGCAGGAGTCCTGACGTCGCTGAACAAACACGTGGGTGGAAGGGCCATCCCTGTCGTAACTCGAGAATGTACCCCAGGTTCCCCCCGCAACTCGAGAAAAACCATGAGACTTCCTCCTCGCCGCTTAATGAGGCCCGATTCCCCTGCACTGCGTGCAGAGCAATTCCGTGTTGCACATCACACATGAAAGGAGCCTTGATTTCCTTGATGGCACTCCAGAGAAAACCCAAGAACACTGTTTCAAGGATAGAGGGATCCTGAGGTCACTGTAGCAACACGAAAGAGCTCCGTGGACCAAAAATCAACTCGAGATGAGAGGTTAGTCCCTGGCTTCGACTCCAGAGGAATACCACCTTACCACAAGCACCTCAAGAGGAGGCTTCTCTCAGCTCTAGGTATGTGAGAGGGACCCTGAGTTTGCGGCCTCAAGTGGAATGGACACCGCGATGCCCTGACCCGAAATAAGGCCGGATATCCCTGCAGTGACTTGAATGCAGGCTCGTCTTGCATCTCCCAAGACGAAAGGATGTCTGAATCCCCTGTGGAGACCACAGAGAAAGACCTAGTTCCCCACCTCATCGCGACCGGAGGCCTCACATCCTTTGAAAACTCCAGAGGTACGCGGAGATCAGTGCCTCCAAAGGAGACGATGCCTGACTCCTCGTGAAACTTGATAGGAGTGTCAGGATTCTTGTGACACGTGGAAAGGGACCCTTGGTCTCCCGCCTCAGCTGGAGAGGCGTTCCAATTGCCCTGCCAAGCCTCGAGGAGAATCCCGAGTTGTCCCTCGCAACTAGGCAGGAGTCCTGACGTGGCTGAACAGACACGAGGGTGGAAGGGCCATCCCCGTCGTAACTCGAGAATATACCCCAGGTTTCCGCCGCAACTCGAGAAAAACCATGAGACTTCCCCCTCGATGCGAGGTGAGGCCCGATTTCCCTGTACTGCGTGCAGAGCAATTCCGTGTTGCACATCAAACATGAAAGGAGCCTTGGTTTCCTTGATGGCACTCCAGAGAAACCCCAAGAACACTGTTTCAAGGCTAGAGGGATCCTGAGGTCACTGTAGCAACACGAAAGAGCTCCGTGGACCACAAATCAACTCGAGATGAGAGGTTAGTCCCTGGCTTCGACTGCAGAGGACTACCACCTTACCGTAAGCACCTCAAGAGGAGGCTTCTCTCAGCTCTAGGTATGGGAGAGGGACTCTAAGTTTGCGCCCTCAAGTGGAATGGACAACGCGATGCCCTGACTCGAAATAAGGCCAGATATCTCTTCATTGACTTGAATGCAGGCTCGTATTGCATCTCCCATGATGAAAGGATGTCTGAATCCCCTGTGGAGACCACAGAGAAAGACCTAGTTCCCCACCTCATCGCGACCGGAGGCATCAAATCTTTTGAAAACTCCAGAGGTACGCGGAGGTCAGTGCCTCCAAAAGGGACGATGCCTGACTAATCATGAAACTTGATAGGAGTCCCAGGATTCCTGTGGCACGTGGAAAGGGACCCTTGGTCTCCCGCCTCAGCTGGAGAGGCGTCCCAATTGCCCTGCCAAGCCTCGAGGAGAATCCCGAGTTTTCCCTCGCAACTAGGCAGGAGTCCTGACGTCGCTGAACAAACACGTGGGTGGAAGGGCCATCCCCGTCGTAACTCGAGAATATACCCCAGGTTCCCACCGCAACTCGAAAAAAACCATGAGACTTCCCCCTCGCCACGAGATGAGGCCTGATTCCCCTACACTGCGTGCAGAGCAATTCCGTGTTGCACATCAAACATGAAAGGAGCATTGATTTCCCTGATGGCACTCCAGAGAAACCCCAAGAACACTGTTTCAAGGCTAGAGGCATCCTGAGGTGACTGTAGCAACAAAAAAGAGCTCCGTGGACCAAAAATCAACTAGAGATGAGAGGTTAGTCCCTGGCTTCGTCTCCAGAGGAATACCACCTTACCACAAGCACCTCAAGAGGAGGCTTCTCTCAGCTCTAGGTATGTGAGAGGGACCCTGAGTTTGCGGCCTCAAGTGGAATGGACATCGCGATGCCCTGACTCGAAATAAGGCGGGATATCCCTGCAGTGACTTGAATGCAGGCTCGCCTTGCATCTCCCAAGACGAAAGGATGTCTGAATCCCCTGTGGAGACCACAGAGAAAGACCTAGTTTCCCACCTCATCGCGACTGGAGGCCTCACATCCTTTGAAAACTCCAGAGGTACGCGGAGATCAGTGCCTCCAAAGGAGACGATGCCTGACTCCTCGTGAAACTTGATAGGAGTCCCAGGATTCCTGTGGCACGTGGAAAGGGACCCTTGGTCTCCCGCCTCAGCTGGAGAGGCGTCCCAATTGCCCTGCCAAGCCTCGAGGAGAATCCCGAGTTGTCCCTCACAACTAGGCAGGAGTCCTGACGTCGCTGAACAAACACGGGTGTGGAAGGGCCATCCCCGTCGTAACTCGAGAATATACCCCAGGTTCCCGCCGCAACTCGAGAAAAACCATGAGACTTCCCCCTCACCGCGAGATGAGGCCCGATTCCCCTGCACTGCGTGCAGAGCAATGCCGTGTTGCACATCACACAGGAAAGGAGCCTTGATTTCCTTGATGGCACTCCAGAGAAAGCCCAAGAACACTGTTTCAAGGCTAGAGGGATCCTGAGGTCACTGTAGCAACACGAAAGAGCTCCATGGACCACAAATCAACTTGAAATAAGAGGTTAGTCCCTGGCTTCGACTCCAGAGGAATACCACCTTACCACAAGCACCTCAAGAGGAGGCTTCTCTCAGCTTTAGGTATGTGAGAGGGACCCTGATATTGCGGCCTCAAGAGGAATGGACACCGCGATTCCCTGACTCGAAAAAAGGCCGGATATCCCTGCAGTGACTTGAATGCAGGCTCGTCTTGCATCTCCCAAGACGAAAGGATGTCTGAATCTCCTGTGGAGACCACAGAGAAAGACCTAGTTCCCCACCTCATCGCGACCGGAGGCCTCACATCCTTTGAAAAGTCCAGAGGGACGCGGAGATCAGTGTCTCCAAGGGAGACGATGCCTGACTCCTCTTGAAAATTGATAGAAGTCCCAGGATTCCTGTGGCACGTGGAAAGGGACCCTTGGTCTCCCGCCTCAGCTGTAGAGGCGTCCCAATTGCCCTGCCAAGTCTCGAGCAGAATCCCGAGTTGTCCCTCGCAACTAGGCAGGAGTCCTGACGTCGCTGAACAAACACGTGTGTGGAAGGGCCATCCCCGTCGTAACTCGAGAATATACCCCAGGTTCCCGCCGCAACTCGAGAAAAACCATGAGACTTCCCCCTCACCGCGAGATGAGGCCCGATTCCCCTGCACTGCGTGCAGAGCAATGCCGTGTTGCACATCACACAGGAAAGGAGCCTTGATTTCCTTGATGGCACTCCAGAGAAAGCCCAAGAACACTGTTTCAAGGCTAGAGGGATCCTGAGGTCACTGTAGCAACACGAAAGAGCTCCGTGGACCACAAATCAACTCGAGATGAGAGGTTAGTCCCTGGCTTCGACTACAGAGGAATACTACCTTACCACAAGCACCTTAAGAGGAGGCTTCTCTCAGCTCTAGGTATGTGAGAGGGACCCTGAGTTTGCGGCCTCAAGGGGAATGGACACCGCGATGCCCTGACTCGAAATAAGGCCGGATATCCCTGCAGTGACTTGAATGCAGACTCGTCTTGCATCTCCCAAGATGAAAGAATGTCTGAATCCCCTTTGGAGACCACAGAGAAAGACCTAGTTCCCCACCTCATCGCGACCGGAGGCCTCACATCCTTTGAAAACTCCAGAGGGACGCGGAGATCAGTGCCTCCAATGGAGACGATGCCTGACTCCGCGTGAAACTTGATAGGAGTCCCAGGATTCCTGTGGCACTTGGAAAGGGACCCTTGGTCTCCCGCCTCAGCTGGAGAGGCGTCCCAATTGCCCTGCCAAGCCTCGAGGAGAATCCCGAGTTGTCCCTCACAACTAGGCAGGAGTCCTGTCTATGCTGAACAAACACGTGTGTGGAAGGGCCATCCCCATCGTAACTCGAGAATATACCCCAGGTTCCTGCCGCAACTCGAGAAAAACCATGAGACTTCCCCCTCGCCGCGAGATGAGGCCCGATTCCCCTGCACTGCGTGCAGAGCAATGCCGAGTTGCACATCACACAGGAAAGGAGCCTTGATTTCCTTGATGGCACTCCAGAGAAACCCCAAGAACACTGTTTCAAGGCTAGAGGGATCCTGAGGTCACTCTAGCAACACGAAAGAGCTCCGTGGACCAAAAGTCAACTCGAGATGAGAGGTTAGTCCCTGGCTTCGACTCCAGAGGAATACCTCCTTACCACAAGCAAATCAAGAGGAGGCTTCTCTCAGCTCTAGGTATGTGAGAGGGACCCTAGGTTTGCGGCCTCAAGTGGAATCGACACCGCGATGCCCTGACTCGAAATAAGGCCCGATATCCCTGCAGTGACTTGAATGCAGGCTCGTCTTGCATCTCCCAAGACGAAAGGATGTCTGAATCCCCTGTGGAGAACACAGAGAAAGACCTAGTTCCCCACCTCATCGCGACCGGAGGCCTCACATCCTTTGAAAACTCCAGAGGTACGCGGAGATCAGTGCCTCCAAAGGAGACGATGCCTGACTCCTCGTGAAACTTGATACGAGTCCCAGGATTCCTGTGGCACGTGGAAAGGGACCCTTGGTCTCCCGCCTCAGCTGGAGTTGCGTCCCAATTGCCCTGCCAAGCCTCGAGGAGAATCCCGAGTTGTCCCTCGCAACTAGACAGGAGTCCTTACGTCGCTGAACAAACACGTGGGTAGAAGGTCCATCCCCGTCGTAACTCGAGAATATACCCCAGGTTCCCGCCGCAACTCGAGAAAAACCATGAGATTTCCCCTCGCTGCAAAATGAGGCCTGATTCCCCTGCACTGCGTGCAGAGTAATTCCGTGTTGCACATCACACATGAAAGGAGCCTTGATTTCCTTGATGGCACTACAGAGAAAACCCAAGAACACTGTTTCAAGGCTAAAGGGATCCTTAGGTCACTGTAGCAACACGAAAGAGCTCCGTGGACCAAAAATCAACTCGAGATGAGAGGTTAGTCCCTGGCTTAGACTCCAGAGGAATACCACCTTACCACATGCACCTCAAGAGGAGGCCTCTCTCAGCTCTAGGTATGTGAGACGGACCCTGAGTTTGCGGCCTCAAGTGGAATGGACACCGCGATGCCCTGACTCGAAATA
This sequence comes from Cervus elaphus, assembly GCF_910594005.1. Taxonomy (NCBI): domain Eukaryota; kingdom Metazoa; phylum Chordata; class Mammalia; order Artiodactyla; family Cervidae; genus Cervus; species Cervus elaphus. The sequence continues at coordinate 2,799,691 of NC_057838.1, forward strand.
AGGCCGGTTATCCCTGCAGTGACATGAATGCAGGCTCGTCTTGCATCTCCCAAGACGAAAGGATGTCTGAATCCCCTGTGGAGACCACAGAGAAAGACCTAGTCTCCCACCTCATCGCGATCGGAGGCCTCACATCCTTTGAAAACTCCAGAGGTACGCGGAGATCAGTGCCTCCAAAGGAGACAATGCCTGACTCCTCGTGAAACTTGATAGGAGTGTCAGGATTCTTGTGGCACGTGGAAAGGGACCCTTGGTCTCCCGCCTCAGCTGGAGAGGCGTTCCAATTGCCCTGCCAAGCCTCGAGGAGAATCCCGAGTTGTCCCTCGCAACTAGGCAGGAGTCCTGACGTGGCTGAACAGACACGAGGGTGGAAGGGCCATCCCCGTCGTAACTCGAGAATATACCCCAGGTTTCCGCCGCAACTCGAGAAAAACCATGAGACTTCCCCCTCGATGCGAGGTGAGGCCCGATTCCCTGTACTGCGTGCAGAGCAATTCCGTGTTGCACATCAAACATGAAAGGAGCCTTGGTTTCCTTGATGGCACTCCAGAGAAAACCCAAGAACACTGTTTCAAGGCTAGAGGGATCCTGAGGTCACTGTAGCAACACGAAAGAGCTCCGTGGACCACAAATCAACTCGAGATGAGAGGTTAGTCCCTGGCTTCGACTGCAGAGGACTACCACCTTACCGTAAGCACCTCAAGAGGAGGCTTCTCTCAGCTCTAGGTATGTGAGACGGACCCTGAGTATGCGGCCTCAAGTGGAATGGACACCGCGATGCCCTGACTCGAAATAAGGCCGGTTATCCCTGCAGTGACATGAATGCAGGCTCGTCTTGCATCTCCCAAGACGAAAGGATGTCTGAATCCCCTGTGGAGACCACAGAGAAAGACCTAGTTTCCCACCTCATCGCGACTGGAGGCCTCATATCCTTTGAAAACTCCAGAGGTACGCGGAGATCAGTGCCTCCAAAGGAGACGATGCCTGACTCCTCGTGAAACTTGATAGGAGTCCCAGGATTCCTGTGGCACGTGGAAAGGGACCCTTGGTCTCCCGCCTCAGCTGGAGAGGCGTCCCAATTGCCCTGCCAAGCCTCGAGGAGAATCCCGAGTTGTCCCTCACAACTAGGCAGGAGTCCTGACGTCGCTGAACAAACACGGGTGTGGAAGGGCCATCCCCGTCGTAACTCGAGAATATACCCCAGGTTCCCGCCGCAACTCGAGAAAAACCATGAGACTTCCCCCTCACCGCGAGATGAGGCCCGATTCCCCTGCACTGCGTGCAGAGCAATGCCGTGTTGCACATCACACAGGAAAGGAGCCTTGATTTCCTTGATGGCACTCCAGAGAAAGCCCAAGAACACTGTTTCAAGGCTAGAGGGATCCTGAGGTCACTGTAGCAACACGAAAGAGCTCCATGGACCACAAATCAACTTGAAATAAGAGGTTAGTCCCTGGCTTCGACTCCAGAGGAATACCACCTTACCACAAGCACCTCAAGAGGAGGCTTCTCTCAGCTCTAGGTATGTGAGAGGGACCCTGAGTTTGCGGCCTTAAGAGGAATGGACACCGCGATTCCCTGACTCGAAACAAGGCCGGATATGCCTGCAGTGAATTTAATGCAGGCTCATCTTGCATCTCCCAAGACGAAAGGATGTCTGAATCCCCTGTGGAGAACACAGAGAAAGACCTAGTTCCCCACCTCATCGCAACCGGAGGTCTCACATCCTTTGAAAACTCCAGAGGGACGTGGAGATCAGTGCCTCCAAAGGAGACGATGCCTGACTCCTCGTGAAACTTGATAGGAGTCCCAGGATCCCTGTGTCACATGGAAAGGGACACTTGGTCTCCCGCCTCAGCTGGAGAGGCGTCCCAATTGCCCTGCCAAGCCTCGAGGAGAATCCCGAGTTGTCCCTCGAAACTAGGCAGGAGTCCTGACGTCGCTGAACAAACACGGGTGTGGAAGGGCCATCCCCGTCCTAACTCGAGAATAGACCCCAGGTTCTCGCCGCAACTCGAGGAAAACCATGAGACTTCCCCCTCCCGGCGAGATGAGGCACGATTCCCCTGCATTGCGTGCAGAGCAATGTCCTGTTGCACATCACACAGGAAAGGAGCCTTGATTTCCTTGATGGCACTCCAGAGAAACCCCAAGAACACTGTTTCAAGGCTAGAGGGATCCTGAGGTCATTGTAACAACACGAAAGAGCTCCGTGGACCACAAATCAACTCGAGATGAGAGGTTAGTCCCTGGCTTCGACCCCAGAGGAATATCACCTTACCACAAGCACCTCAAGAGGAGGCTTCTCTCAGCTCTAGGTATGTGTGAGGGACCCTGAGTTTGCGGCCTCAAGTGGAATGGACACCGCAATGCCCTGACGCGAAATAAGGCCGGATATGCCTGCAGTGACTTGAATGCAGGCTCGTCTTGCATCTCCCAAGACGAAAGGATCTCTGCATCCCCTGTGGAGACCACAGAGAAAGATCTAGTTCCCCACCTCATCGCGACCGGAGGCCTCACATCCTTTGAAATCTCCAGAGGGACGCGGAGATCAGTGCCTCCAAAGGAGACGATGCCTGACTCCTCGTGAAACTTGATAGGAGTCCCAGGATTCCGGTGGCACGTGGAAAGGGACCATTGGCCTACCGCCTCAGCCGGAGAGGCGTCCCAATTGCCCTGCCAAGCCTCGAGGAGAATCCCGAGATGTCCCTCGCAACTAGGCAGGAGTCCTGACGTCGCTGAACAAACACGGGGGTGGAAGGGCCATCCCCGTCGTAACTCGAAAATATACCCCAGGTTCCCGCTGCAACTCGAGAAAAACCATGAGACTTCCCCCTCGCCGCGAGATGAGGTCCGATTCCCCTGCACTGTGTGCAGAGCAATGCCGTGTTGCACATCACACAGGAAAGGAGCCTTGATTTCCTTGATGGCACTCCAGAGAAAGCCCAAGAACACTGTTTCAAGGCTAGAGGGATCCTGACGTCACTGTAGCAACACGAAAGAGCTCCGTGGACCACAAATCAACTCGAGATGAGAGGTTAGTCCCTCGCTTCGAATCCAGAGGAATACCACCTTACCACAAGCACCTCAAGAGGAGGCTTCTCTCAGCTCTAGGTATGTGGGAGGGACCCTGAGTATGCGGCCTCAAGAGGAATGGACACCGAGATGCCCTGACTCGAAACAAGGCCAGATATGCCTGTAGTGAATTTAATGCAGGCTCGTCTTGCATCTCCCAAGACGAAAGGTTGTCTGAATCCCCTGTGGAGACCACAGAGAAAGACCTAGTTCCCAACCTCATCGCGACCGGAGGCCTCACATCCTTTGAAAACAACAGAGGGACGTGGAGATCAGTGCCTCCAAAGGAGACGATGCCTGACTCCTCGTGAAACTTGATAGGAGTCCCAGGATTCCTGTGGCACGTGGAAAGGGACCCTTGGTCTCCCGCCTCAGCTGGAGAGGCGTCCCAATTGCCCTGCCAAGCCTCGAGGAGAATTCCGAGTTGTCCCTCGTAACTATGCAGGAGTCCTGTCTATGCTGAACAAACACGTGTGTGGAAGGGCCATCCCCGTCGTAACTTGAGAATATACCCCAGGTTCCTGACGCAACTCGAGAAAAACCATGAGACTTCCCCCTCGCCTCGAGATGAGGTCCGATTCCCCTGCACTGCGTGCAGAGCAATGCCGAGTTGCACATCACACAGGAAAGGAGCCATGATTTCCTTGATGGCACTCCAGAGAAACCCCAAGAACACTGTTTCAAGGCTAGAGGGATCCTGAGGTCACTCTAGCAACACGAAAGAGCTCCGTGGACCAAAAGTCAACTCGAGATGAGAGGTTAGTCCCTGGCTTCGACTCCAGAGGAATACCTCCTTACCACAAGCAAATCAAGAGGGGCTTCTCTCAGCTCTAGGTATGTGAGAGGGACCCTGAGTTTGCGGCCTCAAGTGGAATCGACACCGCGATGCCCTGACTCGAAATAAGGCCGGATATCCCTGCAGTGACTTGAATGCAGTCTCGTCTTGCATCTCCCAAGACGAAAGGATGTCTGAATCCCCTGTGGAAACCACAGAGAAAGACCTAGTTCCCCACCTCATCACCACCGGGGGCCTCACATCCTTTGAAAATTCCAGAGGGACGCGGAGATCAGTGCCTCCAAAGGAGACGATGCCTGACTCCTCGTGAAACTTGATAGGAGTCCCAGGATTCCTGTGGCACTTGGAAAGGGACCCTTGGTCTCCCGCCTCAGCTGGAGAGGCGTCCCAATTGCCCTGCCAAGCCTCGAGGAGAATCCCGAGTTGTCCCTCACAACTAGGCAGGAGTCCTGTCTATGCTTAACAAACACGTGGGTGGAAGGGCCATCCCCGTCGTAACTCGAAAATATACCCGAGGTTCACGCTGCAACTCGAGAAGCCCATGAGACTTCCCCCTCGCCGGGAGATGAGGCTCGATTCCCCTGCACTGCGTGCAGAGCAATGCCGTGTTACACATCACACAGGAAAGGAGCCTTGATTTCCTTGATGGCACTCCAGAGAAACCCCAAGAACACTGTTTCAAGGCTAGAGGGATCCTGAGGTCACTGCAGCAACACGAAAGAGCACCGTGGACCAAAAATCAACTCGAGATGAGAGGTTAGTCCCTGGCTTCGACTCCAGAGGAATACCACCTGACCACAAGCACCTCAAGAGGAGGCTTCTCTCATCTCTAGGTATGTGAGAGGGACCCTGAGTTTGCGGCCTCAAGAGGAATGGACACCGCGATGCCCTGACTCGAAATAAGGCCGGATATGCCTGCAGTGAATTTAATGCAGGCTCATCTTGCATCTCCCAAGACGAAAGGATGTCTGAATCCCCTGTGGAGAACACAGAGAAAGACCTAGTTCCCCACCTCATCGCGACCGGAGGCCTCACATCCTTTGAAAACTCCAGAGGGACGTGGAGATCAGTGCCTCCAAAGGAGACGATGCCTGACTCCTCGTGAAACTTGATAGGAGTCCCAGGATTCCTGTGGCACGTGGAAAGGGACACTTGGTCTCCCGCCTCAGCTGGAGAGGCGTCCCAATTGCCCTGCCAAGCATCGAGGAGAATCCCGAGTTGTCCCTCGCAACTAGGCAGGAGTCCTGACGTCGCTGAACAAACACGGGTGTGGAAGGGCCATCCCCGTCCTAACTCGAGAATAGACCCTAGGTTCCCGCCGCAACTCGAGAAAAAACATGAGACTTCCCCCTCGCCGCGAGATGAGGCCCGATTGCCCTGCACTGCGTGCAGAGCAATTCCGTGTTGCACATCACACAGGAAAGGAGCCTTGATTTCCTTGATGGCACTCCAGAGAAACCCCAAGAACACTGTTTCAAGGCTAGAGGGATCCTGAGGTCACTGTAGCAACAGGAAAGAACTCCGTGGACCACAAATCAACTCGAGATGAGAGGTTAGTTCCTGGCTTCGACTCCAGAGGAATACCACCTTACCACAAGCACCTCAAGGGGAGACTTCTCTGAGCTCTAGGTATGTGAGAGGGACCCTGAGTTTGTGGCCTCAAGTGGAATGGACACCGCGATACCCTGACTCAAAATAAGGCCGGATATGCCTGCAGTGACTTGAATGCCGGCTCGTCTTGCATCTCCCAAGATGAAAGGATGTCTGAATCCCCTGTGGAGACCACAGAGAAAGACCTAGTTCCCCACCTCATCGCGACCGGAGGCCTCACATCCTTTGAAAAGTCCAGAGGGAACTGGAGATCAGTGCCTCCAAAGGAGACGATGCCTGACTCCTCGTGAAACTTGATAGGAGTCCCAGGATTCCTGTGGCACGTGGAAAGGGACCCTTGGTCTCCCGACTCAGCTGGAGATGCGTCCCAATTGCTCTGCCAAGCCTCGAGGAGAATCCCGAGTTGTCCCTCGCAACTAGGCAGGAGTCCTGACGTCGCTGAACAAACACGTGTGTGGAAGGGCCATCCCCGTCGTAACTCGAAAATATACCCGAGGTTCACGCTGCAACTCGAGAAACCCATGAGACTTCCCCCTCGCCGGGAGATGAGGCTCGATTCCCCTGCACTGCGTGCAGAGCAATGCCGTGTTGCACATCACACAGGAAAGGAGCCTTGATTTCCTTGATGGCACTCCAGAGAAAGCCCAAGAACACTGTTTCAAGGCTAGAGGGATCCTGAGGTCACTGCAGCAACACGAAAGAGCTCCGTGGACCAAAAATCAACTCGAGATGAGAGGTTAGTCCCTGGCTTCGACTCCAGAGGAATACCACCTTACCACAAGCACCTCAAGAGGAGGCTTCTCTCAGCTCTAGGTATGTGAGAGGGACCCTGAGTTTGCGGCCTCAAGAGGAATGGACACCGCGATTCCCTGACTCAAAACAAGGCCGGATATGCCTGCAGTGAATTTAATGCAGGCTCATCTTGCATCTCCCAAGACGAAAGGATGTCTGAATCCCCTGTGGAGAACACAGAGAAAGACCTAGTTCCCCACCTCATCGCAACCGGAGGTCTCACATCCTTTGAAAACTCCAGAGGGACGTGGAGATCAGTGCCTCCAAAGGAGACGATGCCTGACTCCTCGTGAAACTTGATAGGAGTCCCAGGATCCCTGTGTCACATGGAAAGGGACACTTGATCTCCCGCCTCAGCTGGAGAGGCGTCCCAATTGCCCTGCCAAGCCTCGAGGAGAATCCCGAGTTGTCCCTCGAAACTAGGCAGGAGTCCTGACGTCGCTGAACAAACACGGGTGTGGAAGGGCCATCCCCGTCCTAACTCGAGAATAGACCCCAGGTTCTCGCCGCAACTCGAGGAAAACCATGAGACTTCCCCCTCCCGGCGAGATGAGGCACGATTCCCCTGCATTGCGTGCAGAGCAATGTCCTGTTGCACATCACACAGGAAAGGAGACTTGATTTCCTTGATGGCACTCCAGAGAAACCCCAAGAACACTGTTTCAAGGCTAGAGGGATCCTGAGGTCATTGTAACAACACGAAAGAGCTCCGTGGACCACAAATCAACTCGAGATGAGAGGTTAGTCCCTGGCTTCGACCCCAGAGGAATATCACCTTACCACAAGCACCTCAAGAGGAGGCTTCTCTCAGCTCTAGGTATGTGTGAGGGACCCTGAGTTTGCGGCCTCAAGTGGAATGGACACCGCAATGCCCTGACGCGAAATAAGGCCGGATATGCCTGCAGTGACTTGAATGCAGGCTCGTCTTGCATCTCCCAAGACGAAAGGATGTCTGCATCCCCTGTGGAGACCACAGAGAAAGATCTAGTTCCCCACCTCATCGCGACCGGAGGCCTCACATCCTTTGAAATCTCCAGAGGGACGCGGAGATCAGTGCCTCCAAAGGAGACGATGCCTGACTCCTCGTGAAACTTGATAGGAGTCCCAGGATTCCGGTGGCACGTGGAAAGGGACCATTGGTCTACCGCCTCAGCCGGAGAGTCGTCCCAATTGCCCTGCCAAGCCTCGAGGAGAATCCCGAGTTGTCCCTCGCAACTAGGCAGGAGTCCTGACATCGCTGAACAAACACGTGTGTGGAAGGGCCATCCCCGTCGTAACTCGAAAATATACCCCAGGTTCCCGCTGCAACTCGAGAAAAACCATGAGACTTCCCCCTCGCCGCGAGATGAGGTCCGATTCCCCTGCACTGTGTGCAGAGCAATGCCGTGTTGCACATCACACAGGAAAGGAGCCTTGATTTCCTTGATGGCACTCCAGAGAAAGCCCAAGAACACTGTTTCAAGGCTAGAGGGATCCTGAGGTCACTGTAGCAACACGAAAGAGCTCCGTGGACCACAAATCAACTCGAGATGAGAGGTTAGTCCCTCGCTTCGACTCCAGAGGAATACCACCTTACCACAAGCACGTCAAGAGGAGGCTTCTCTCAGCTCTAGGTATGTGGGAGGGACCCTGAGTTTGCGGCCTCAAGAGGAATGGACACCGCGATGCCCTGACTCGAAACAAGGCCAGATATGCCTGCAGTGAATTTAATGCAGGCTCGTCTTGCATCTCCCAAGACGAAAGGTTGTCTGAATCCCCTGTGGAGACCACAGAGAAAGACCTAGTTCCCAACCTCATCGCGACCGGAGGCCTCACATCCTTTGAAAACAACAGAGGGACGTGGAGATCAGTGCCTCCAAAGGAGACGATGCCTGACTCCTCGTGAAACTTGATAGGAGTCCCAGGATTCCTGTGGCACGTGGAAAGGGACCCTTGGTCTCCCGCCTCAGCTGGAGAGGCGTCCCAATTGCCCTGCCAAGCCTCGAGGAGAATCCCGAGTTGTCCCTCGTAACTATGCAGGAGTCCTGTCTATGCTGAACAAACACGTGTGTGGAAGGGCCATCCCCGTCGTAACTTGAGAATATACCCCAGGTTCCTGACGCAACTCGAGAAAAACCATGAGACTTCCCCCTCGCCTCGAGATGAGGTCCGATTCCCCTGCACTGCGTGCAGAGCAATGCCGAGTTGCACATCACACAGGAAAGGAGCCATGATTTCCTTGATGGCACTCCAGAGAAACCCCAAGAACACTGTTTCAAGGCTAGAGGGATCCTGAGGTCACTCTAGCAACACGAAAGAGCTCCGTGGACCAAAAGTCAACTCGAGATGAGAGGTTAGTCCCTGGCTTCGACTCCAGAGGAATACCTCCTTACCACAAGCAAATCAAGAGGGGCTTCTCTGAGCTCTAGGTATGTGAGAGGGACCCTGAGTTTGCGGCCTCAAGTGGAATCGACACCGCGATGCCCTGACTCGAAATAAGGCCGGATATCCCTGCAGTGACTTGAATGCAGTCTCGTCTTGCATCTCCCAAGACGAAAGGATGTCTGAATCCCCTGTGGAAACCACAGAGAAAGACCTAGTTCCCCACCTCATCACCACCGGAGGCCTCACATCCTTTGAAAATTCCAGAGGGACGCGGAGATCAGTGCCTCCAAAGGAGACGATGCCTGACTCCTCGTGAAACTTGATAGGAGTCCCAGGATTCCTGTGGCACTTGGAAAGGGACCCTTGGTCTCCCGCCTCAGCTGGAGAGGCGTCCCAATTGCCCTGCCAAGCCTCGAGGAGAATCCCGAGTTGTCCCTCACAACTAGGCAGGAGTCCTGTCTATGCTTAACAAACACGTGGGTGGAAGGGCCATCCCCGTCGTAACTCGAAAATATACCCGAGGTTCACGCTGCAACTCGAGAAGCCCATGAGACTTCCCCCTCGCCGGGAGATGAGGCTCGATTCCCCTGCACTGCGTGCAGAGCAATGCCGTGTTACACATCACACAGGAAAGGAGCCTTGATTTCCTTGATGGCACTCCAGAGAAACCCCAAGAACACTGTTTCAAGGCTAGAGGGATCCTGAGGTCACTGCAGCAACACGAAAGAGCACCGTGGACCAAAAATCAACTCGAGATGAGAGGTTAGTCCCTGGCTTCGACTCCAGAGGAATACCACCTGACCACAAGCACCTCAAGAGGAGGCTTCTCTCAGCTCTAGGTATGTGAGAGGGACCCTGAGTTTGCGGCCTCAAGAGGAATGGACACCGCGATGCCCTGACTCGAAATAAGGCCGGATATGCCTGCAGTGAATTTAATGCAGGCTCATCTTGCATCTCCCAAGACGAAAGGATGTCTGAATCCCCTGTGGAGAACACAGAGAAAGACCTAGTTCCCCACCTCATCGCGACCGGAGGCCTCACATCCTTTGAAAACTCCAGAGGGACGTGGAGATCAGTGCCTCCAAAGGAGACGATGCCTGACTCCTTGTGAAACTTGATAGGAGTCCCAGGATTACTGTGGCACGTGGAAAGGGACACTTGGTCTCCCGCCTCAGCTGGAGAGGCGTCCCAATTGCCCTGCCAAGCATCGAGGAGAATCCCGAGTTGTCCCTCGCAACTAGGCAGGAGTCCTGACGTGGCTGAACAAACACGGGTGTGGAAGGGCCATCCCCGTCCTAACTCGAGAATAGACCCTAGGTTCCCGCCGCAACTCGAGAAAAAACATGAGACTTCCCCCTCGCCGCGAGATGAGGCCCGATTGCCCTGCACTGCGTGCAGAGCAATTCCGTGTTGCACATCACACAGGAAAGGAGCCTTGATTTCCTTGATGGCACTCCAGAGAAAGCCCAAGAACACTGTTTCAAGGCTAGAGGGATCCTGAGGTCACTGCAGCAACACGAAAGAGCTCCGTGGACCACAAATCAACTCGAGATGAGAGGTTAGTCCCTGGCTTCGACTCCAGAGGAATACCACCTTACCACAAGCACCTCAAGAGGAGGCTTCTCTCAGCTCTAGGTATGTGAGAGGGACCCTGAGTTTGCGGCCTCAAGAGGAATGGACACCGCGATTCCCTGACTCAAAACAAGGCCGGATATGCCTGCAGTGAATTTAATGCAGGCTCATCTTGCATCTCCCAAGACGAAAGGATGTCTGAATCCCCTGTGGAGAACACAGAGAAAGACCTAGTTCCCCACCTCATCGCAACCGGAGGTCTCACATCCTTTGAAAACTCCAGAGGGACGTGGAGATCAGTGCCTCCAAAGGAGACGATGCCTGACTCCTCGTGAAACTTGATAGGAGTCCCAGGATCCCTGTGTCACATGGAAAGGGACACTTGATCTCCCGCCTCAGCTGGAGAGGCGTCCCAATTGCCCTGCCAAGCCTCGAGGAGAATCCCGAGTTGTCCCTCGAAACTAGGCAGGAGTCCTGACGTCGCTGAACAAACACGGGTGTGGAAGGGCCATCCCCGTCCTAACTCGAGAATAGACCCCAGGTTCTCGCCGCAACTCGAGGAAAACCATGAGACTTCCCCCTCCCGGCGAGATGAGGCACGATTCCCCTGCATTGCGTGCAGAGCAATGTCCTGTTGCACATCACACAGGAAAGGAGACTTGATTTCCTTGATGGCACTCCAGAGAAACCCCAAGAACACTGTTTCAAGGCTAGAGGGATCCTGAGGTCATTGTAACAACACGAAAGAGCTCCGTGGACCACAAATCAACTCGAGATGAGAGGTTAGTCCCTGGCTTCGACCCCAGAGGAATATCACCTTACCACAAGCACCTCAAGAGGAGGCTTCTCTCAGCTCTAGGTATGTGTGAGGGACCCTGAGTTTGCGGCCTCAAGTGGAATGGACACCGCAATGCCCTGACGCGAAATAAGGCCGGATATGCCTGCAGTGACTTGAATGCAGGCTCGTCTTGCATCTCCCAAGACGAAAGGATGTCTGCATCCCTTGTGGAGACCACAGAGAAAGATCTAGTTCCCCACCTCATCGCGACCGGAGGCCTCACATCCTTTGAAATCTCCAGAGGGACGCGGAGATCAGTGCCTCCAAAGGAGACGATGCCTGACTCCTCGTGAAACTTGATAGGAGTCCCAGGATTCCGGTGGCACGTGGAAAGGGACCATTGGTCTACCGCCTCAGCCGGAGAGTCGTCCCAATTGCCCTGCCAAGCCTCGAGGAGAATCCCGAGTTGTCCCTCGCAACTAGGCAGGAGTCCTGACATCGCTGAACAAACACGTGTGTGGAAGGGCCATCCCCGTCGTAACTCGAAAATATACCCCAGGTTCCCGCTGCAACTCGAGAAAAACCATGAGACTTCCCCCTCGCCGCGAGATGAGGCCCGATTCCCCTGCACTGTGTGCAGAGCAATGCCGTGTTGCACATCACACAGGAAAGGAGCCTTGATTTCCTTGATGGCACTCCAGAGAAAGCCCAAGAACACTGTTTCAAGGCTAGAGGGATCCTGAGGTCACTGTAGCAACACGAAAGAGCTCCGTGGACCACAAATCAACTCGAGATGAGAGGTTAGTCCCTCGCTTCGACTCCAGAGGAATACCACCTTACCACAAGCACGTCAAGAGGAGGCTTCTCTCAGCTCTAGGTATGTGGGAGGGACCCTGAGTTTGCGGCCTCAAGAGGAATGGACACCGCGATGCCCTGACTCGAAACAAGGCCAGATATGCCTGCAGTGAATTTAATGCAGGCTCGTCTTGCATCTCCCAAGACGAAAGGTTGTCTGAATCCCCTGTGGAGACCACAGAGAAAGACCTAGTTCCCAACCTCATCGCGACCGGAGGCCTCACATCCTTTGAAAACAACAGAGGGACGTGGAGATCAGTGCCTCCAAAGGAGACGATGCCTGACTCCTCGTGAAACTTGATAGGAGTCCCAGGATTCCTGTGGCACGTGGAAAGGGACCCTTGGTCTCCCGCCTCAGCTGGAGAGGCGTCCCAATTGCCCTGCCAAGCCTCGAGGAGAATCCCGAGTTGTCCCTCGTAACTATGCAGGAGTCCTGTCTATGCTGAACAAACACGTGTGTGGAAGGGCCATCCCCGTCGTAACTTGAGAATATACCCCAGGTTCCTGACGCAACTCGAGAAAAACCATGAGACTTCCCCCTCGCCTCGAGATGAGGTCCGATTCCCCTGCACTGCGTGCAGAGCAATGCCGAGTTGCACATCACACAGGAAAGGAGCCATGATTTCCTTGATGGCACTCCAGAGAAACCCCAAGAACACTGTTTCAAGGCTAGAGGGATCCTGAGGTCACTCTAGCAACACGAAAGAGCTCCGTGGACCAAAAGTCAACTCGAGATGAGAGGTTAGTCCCTGGCTTCGACTCCAGAGGAATACCTCCTTACCACAAGCAAATCAAGAGGGGCTTCTCTGAGCTCTAGGTATGTGAGAGGGACCCTGAGTTTGCGGCCTCAAGTGGAATCGACACCGCGATGCCCTGACTCGAAATAAGGCCGGATATCCCTGCAGTGACTTGAATGCAGTCTCGTCTTGCATCTCCCAAGACGAAAGGATGTCTGAATCCCCTGTGGAAACCACAGAGAAAGACCTAGTTCCCCACCTCATCACCACCGGAGGCCTCACATCCTTTGAAAATTCCAGAGGGACGCGGAGATCAGTGCCTCCAAAGGAGACGATGCCTGACTCCTCGTGAAACTTGATAGGAGTCCCAGGATTCCTGTGGCACTTGGAAAGGGACCCTTGGTCTCCCGCCTCAGCTGGAGAGGCGTCCCAATTGCCCTGCCAAGCCTCGAGGAGAATCCCGAGTTGTCCCTCACAACTAGGCAGGAGTCCTGTCTATGCTTAACAAACACGTGGGTGGAAGGGCCATCCCCGTCGTAACTCGAAAATATACCCGAGGTTCACGCTGCAACTCGAGAAGCCCATGAGACTTCCCCCTCGCCGGGAGATGAGGCTCGATTCCCCTGCACTGCGTGCAGAGCAATGCCGTGTTACACATCACACAGGAAAGGAGCCTTGATTTCCTTGATGGCACTCCAGAGAAACCCCAAGAACACTGTTTCAAGGCTAGAGGGATCCTGAGGTCACTGCAGCAACACGAAAGAGCACCGTGGACCAAAAATCAACTCGAGATGAGAGGTTAGTCCCTGGCTTCGACTCCAGAGGAATACCACCTGACCACAAGCACCTCAAGAGGAGGCTTCTCTCAGCTCTAGGTATGTGAGAGGGACCCTGAGTTTGCGGCCTCAAGAGGAATGGACACCGCGATGCCCTGACTCGAAATAAGGCCGGATATGCCTGCAGTGAATTTAATGCAGGCTCATCTTGCATCTCCCAAGACGAAAGGATGTCTGAATCCCCTGTGGAGAACACAGAGAAAGACCTAGTTCCCCACCTCATCGCGACCGGAAGCCTCACATCCTTTGAAAACTCCAGAGGGACGTGGAGATCAGTGCCTCCAAAGGAGACGATGCCTGACTCCTTGTGAAACTTGATAGGAGTCCCAGGATTACTGTGGCACGTGGAAAGGGACACTTGGTCTCCCGCCTCAGCTGGAGAGGCGTCCCAATTGCCCTGCCAAGCATCGAGGAGAATCCCGAGTTGTCCCTCGCAACTAGGCAGGAGTCCTGACGTGGCTGAACAAACACGGGTGTGGAAGGGCCATCCCCGTCCTAACTCGAGAATAGACCCTAGGTTCCCGCCGCAACTCGAGAAAAAACATGAGACTTCCCCCTCGCCGCGAGATGAGGCCCGATTGCCCTGCACTGCGTGCAGAGCAATTCCGTGTTGCACATCACACAGGAAAGGAGCCTTGATTTCCTTGATGGCACTCCAGAGAAACCCCAAGAACACTGTTTCAAGGCTAGAGGGATCCTGAGGTCACTGTAGCAACAGGAAAGAACTCCGTGGACCACAAATCAACTCGAGATGAGAGGTTAGTTCCTGGCTTCGACTCCAGAGGAATACCACCTTACCACAAGCACCTCAAGGGGAGACTTCTCTGAGCCTTAGGTATGTGAGAGGGACCCTGAGTTTGTGGCCTCAAGTGGAATGGACACCGCGATACCCTGACTCAAAATAAGGCCGGATATGCCTGCAGTGACTTGAATGCCGGCTCGTCTTGCATCTCCCAAGATGAAAGGATGTCTGAATCCCCTGTGGAGACCACAGAGAAAGACCTAGTTCCCCACCTCATCGCGACCGGAGGCCTCACATCCTTTGAAAAGTCCAGAGGGAACTGGAGATCAGTGCCTCCAAAGGAGACGATGCCTGACTCCTCGTGAAACTTGATAGGAGTCCCAGGATTCCTGTGGCACGTGGAAAGGGACCCTTGGTCTCCCGACTCAGCTGGAGATGCGTCCCAATTGCTCTGCCAAGCCTCGAGGAGAATCCCGAATTGTCCCTCGCAACTAGGCAGGAGTCCTGACGTCGCTGAACAAACACGTGTGTGGAAGGGCCATCCCCGTCGTAACTCGAAAATATACCTGAGGTTCATGCTGCAACTCGAGAAACCCATGAGACTTCCCCCTCGCCGGGAGATGAGGCTCGATTCCCCTGCACTGCGTGCAGAGCAATGCCGTGTTGCACATCACACAGGAAAGGAGCCTTGATTTCCTTGATGGCACTCCAGAGAAAGCCCAAGAACACTGTTTCAAGGCTAGAGGGATCCTGAGGTCACTGCAGCAACACGAAAGAGCTCCGTGGACCAAAAATCAACTCGAGATGAGAGGTTAGTCCCTGGCTTCGACTCCAGAGGAATACCACCTGACCACAAGCACCTCAAGAGGAGGCTTCTCTCAGCTCTAGGTATGTGAGAGGGACCCTGAGTTTGCGGCCTCAAGAGGAATGGACACCGCGATTCCCTGACTCAAAACAAGGCCGGATATGCCTGCAGTGAATTTAATGCAGGCTCATCTTGCATCTCCCAAGACGAAAGGATGTCTGAATCCCCTGTGGAGAACACAGAGAAAGACCTAGTTCCCCACCTCATCGCAACCGGAGGTCTCACATCCTTTGAAAACTCCAGAGGGACGTGGAGATCAGTGCCTCCAAAGGAGACGATGCCTGACTCCTCGTGAAACTTGATAGGAGTCCCAGGATCCCTGTGTCACATGGAAAGGGACACTTGATCTCCCGCCTCAGCTGGAGAGGCGTCCCAATTGCCCTGCCAAGCCTCGAGGAGAATCCCGAGTTGTCCCTCGAAACTAGGCAGGAGTCCTGACGTCGCTGAACAAACACGGGTGTGGAAGGGCCATCCCCGTCCTAACTCGAGAATAGACCCCAGGTTCTCGCCGCAACTCGAGGAAAACCATGAGACTTCCCCCTCCCGGCGAGATGAGGCACGATTCCCCTGCATTGCGTGCAGAGCAATGTCCTGTTGCACATCACACAGGAAAGGAGCCTTGATTTCCTTGATGGCACTCCAGAGAAACCCCAAGAACACTGTTTCAAGGCTAGAGGGATCCTGAGGTCATTGTAACAACACGAAAGAGCTCCGTGGACCACAAATCAACTCGAGATGAGAGGTTAGTCCCTGGCTTCGACCCCAGAGGAATATCACCTTACCACAAGCACCTCAAGAGGAGGCTTCTCTCAGCTCTAGGTATGTGTGAGGGACCCTGAGTTTGCGGCCTCAAGTGGAATGGACACCGCAATGCCCTGACGCGAAATAAGGCCGGATATGCCTGCAGTGACTTGAATTCAGGCTCGTCTTGCATCTCCCAAGACGAAAGGATGTCTGCATCCCCTGTGGAGACCACAGAGAAAGATCTAGTTCCCCACCTCATCGCGACCGGAGGCCTCACATCCTTTGAAATCTCCAGAGGGACGCGGAGATCAGTGCCTCCAAAGGAGACGATGCCTGACTCCTCGTGAAACTTGATAGGAGTCCCAGGATTCCTGTGGCACGTAAAAAGGGACCATTGGTCTACCGCCTCAGCCGGAGAGTCGTCCCAATTGCCCTGCCAAGCCTCGAGGAGAATCCCGAGTTGTCCCTCGCAACTAGGCAGGAGTCCTGACGTCGCTGAACAAACACATGTGTGGAAGGGCCATCCCCGTCGTAACTCGAAAATATACCCCAGGTTCCCGCTGCAACTCGAGAAAAACCATGAGACTTCCCCCTCGCCGCGAGATGAGGTCCGATTCCCCTGCACTGTGTGCAGAGCAATGCCGTGTTGCACATCACACAGGAAAGGAGCCTTGATTTCCTTGATGGCACTCCAGAGAAAGCCCAAGAACACTGTTTCAAGGCTAGAGGGATCCTGAGATCACTGTAGCAACACGAAAGAGCTCCGTGGACCACAAATCAACTCGAGATGAGAGGTTAGTCCCTCGCTTCGACTCCAGAGGAATACCACCTTACCACAAGCACGTCAAGAGGAGGCTTCTCTCAGCTCTAGGTATGTGGGAGGGACCCTGATTTTGCGGCCTCAAGAGGAATGGACACCGCGATGCCCTGACTCGAAACAAGGCCAGATATGCCTGCAGTGAATTTAATGCAGGCTCGTCTTGCATCTCCCAAGACGAAAGGTTGTCTGAATCCCCTGTGGAGACCACAGAGAAAGACCTAGTTCCCAACCTCATCGCGACCGGAGGCCTCACATCCTTTGAAAACAACAGAGGGACGTGGAGATCAGTGCCTCCAAAGGAGACGATGCCTGACTCCTCGTGAAACTTGATAGGAGTCCCAGGATTCCTGTGGCACGTGGAAAGGGACCCTTGGTCTCCCGCCTCAGCTGGAGAGGCGTCCCAATTGCCCTGCCAAGTATCGAGGAGAATCCCGAGTTGTCCCTCGCAACTAGGCAGGAGTCCTGTCTATGCTGAACAAACACGTGTGTGGAAGGGCCATCCCCGTCGTAACTCGAGAATATACCCCAGGTTCCTGCCGCAACTCGAGAAAAACCATGAGACTTCCCCCTCGCCGCGAGATGAGGCCCGATTCCCCTGCACTGCGTGCAGAGCAATGCCGAGTTGCACATCACACAGGAAAGGAGCCATGATTTCCTTGATGGCACTCCAGAGAAACCCCAAGAACACTGTTTCAAGGCTAGAGGGATCCTGAGGTCACTCTAGCAACACGAAAGAGCTCCGTGGACCAAAAGTCAACTCGAGATGAGAGGTTAGTACCTGGCTTCGACTCCAGAGGAATACCTCCTTACCACAAGCAAATCAAGAGGAGGCTTCTCTCAGCTCTAGGTATGTGAGAGGGACCCTGAGTTTGCGACCTCAAGTGGAATCGACACCGCGATGCCCTGACTCGAAATAAGGAAGGATATCCCTGCAGTGACTTGAATGCCAGCTCGTCTTGCATCTCCCAAGACGAAAGGATGTCTGAATCCCCTGTGGAAACCACAGAGAAAGACCTAGTTCCCCACCTCATCACCACCGGAGGCCTCACATCCTTTGAAAATTCCAGAGGGACGCAGAGATCAGTGCCTCCAAAGGAGACGATGCCTGACTCCTCGTGAAACTTGATAGGAGTCCCAGGATTCCTGTGGCACATGGAAAGGGACCCTTGGTCTCCCGCCTCAGCTGGAGAGGCGTCCCAATTGCCCTGCCAAGCCTCTAGGAGAATCCCGAGTTGTCCCTCACAACTAGGCAGGAGTCCTGTCTATGCTTAACAAACACGTGTGTGGAAGGGCCATCCCCGTTGTAACTCGAAAATATACCCGAGGTTCACGCTGCAACTCGAGAAGCCCATGAGACTTCCCCCTCGCCGGAAGATGAGGCTCGATTCCCCTGCACTGCGTGCAGAGCAATGCCGTGTTACACATCACACAGGAAAGGAGCCTTGATTTCCTTGATGGCACTCCAGAGAAACCCCAAGAACACAGTTTCAAGGCTAAAGGGATCCTGAGGTCACTGCAGCAACACGAAAGAGCTCCGTGGACCAAAAATCAACTCGAGATGAGAGGTTAGTCCCTGGCTTCGACTCCAGAGGAATAACACCTGACCACAAGCACCTCAAGAGGAGGCTTCTCTCAGCTCTAGGTATGTGAGAGGGACCCTGAGTTTGCGGCCTCAAGAGGAATGGACACCGCGATGCCCTGACTCGAAACAAGGCGGGATATGCCTGCAGTGAATTTAATGCAGGCTCATCTTGCATCTCCCAAGACGAAAGGATGTCTGAATCCCCTGTGGAGAACACATAGAAAGACCTAGATCCCCACCTCATCGCAACCGGAGGTCTCACATCCTTTGAAAACTCCAGAGGGACGCGGAGATCAGTGCCTCCAAAGGAGACGATGCCTGACTCCTCGTGAAACTTGATAGGAGTCCCAGGTTCCCTGTGTCACATGGAAAGGGACACTTGGTCTCCCGCCTCAGCTGGAGAGGCGTCCCAATTGCCCTGCCAAGCCTCGAGGAGAATCCCGAGTTGTCCCTCGCAACTAGGCAGGAGTCCTGACGTCGCTGAACAAACACGGGTGTGGAAGGGCCATCCCCGTCCGAACTCCAGAATAGACCCCAGGTTCCCGCCGCAACTCGAGGAAAACCATGAGACTTCCCCCTCCCGGCGAGATGAGGCACGATTCCCCTGCATTGCGTGCAGAGCAATGTTCTGTTGCACATCACACAGGAAAGGAGCCTTGATTTCCTTGATGGCACTCCAGAGAAACCCCAAGAACAATGTTTCAAGGCTAGAGGGATCCTGAGGTCACTGTAGCAACACGAAAGAGCTCCGTGGACCACAAATCAACTCGAGATGAGAGGTTAGTCCCTGGCTTCGACCCCAGAGGAATATCACCTTACCACAAGCACCTCAAGAGGAGGCTTCTCTCAGCTCTAGGTATGTGAGAGGGACCCTGAGTTTGCGGGCTCAAGTGGAATGGACACCGCGATGCCCTGACTCGAAATAAGGCCGGATATGCCTGCAGTGACTTGAATGCATGCTCGTCTTGCATCTCCCAAGACGAAAGGATGTCTGCATCCCCTGTGGAGACCACAGAGAATGATCTAGTTCCCCACCTCATCGCGACCGTAGGCCTCACATCCTTTGAAAACTCCAGAGGGACGCGGAGATCAGTGCCTCCAAAGGAGACGATGCCTGACTCCTCGTGAAACTTGATAGGAGTCCCAGGATTCCGGTGGCACGTGGAAAGGGACCCTTGGTCTCCGGCCTCAGCCAGAGAGACATCCCAATTGCCCTGCGAAGCCTCGAGGAGAATCCCGAGTTTTCCCTTGCAACTAGGCAGGAGTCCTGACATCGCTGAACAAACACGTGTGTGGATGGGCCATCCCCGTCTTAACTGGAGAATATACCCCAGGTGCCCGCCGCAACTCGATAAAAACCATGAGACTTCCCCCTGCCGCGAGATGAGGCCCGATTCCCCTGCACTGCGTGCACAGCAATGCCGTGTTGTACATCACACAGGAAAGCAGCCTTGATTTCCTTGATGGCACTCCAGAGAAACCCCAAGAACACTGTTTCAAGGCTATAGGGATCCTGAAGTCACTGTAGCAACATGAAAGAGCTTCGTGGACCAAAAATCAACTCGAGATGAGAGGTTAATCCCTGGCTTCGACTCCAGAGGAATACCACCTTACCACAAGCACCTCAAGAGGAGACTTCTCTCAGCTCTAGGTATGTGAGAGGGACCCTGAGTTTGCGGCCTCAAGTGGAATGGACACCGCGATGCCCTGACTCGAAATAAGGCCGGATATGCCTGCAGTGACTTGAATGCAGGCTCGTCTTGCATCTCCCAAGACGAAAGGATGTCTGCATCCCCTGTGGAGACCACAGAGAAAGATCTAGTTCCCCACCTCATCGCGACCGGAGGCCTCACATCCTTTGAAAATTCCAGAGCTACGCGGAGATCAGTGCCTCCAAAGGAGACGATGCCTGACTCCTCGTGAAACTTGATAGGAGTCCCAGGATCCCTGTGTCACGTGGAAAGGGACACTTGGTCTCCCGCCTCAGCTGGAGAGGCGTCCCAATTGCCCTGTCAAGCATCGAGGAGAATCCCGAGTTGTCCCTCGCAACTAGGCAGGAGTCCTGACGTCGCTGAACAAACACGTGTGTGGAAGGGCCATCCCCGTCGTAACTCGAGAACATACGCGAGGTTCCCGCCGCAACTCGAGAATAACCATGAGACTTCTCCCTCGCCGCCAGATGAGGCCCGATTCCTCTGCACTGCGTGCAGAGGAATGCCGTGTGGCACATCACACAGGAAAGCAGCCTTGATTTCCTTGATGGCACTCCAGAGAAACCCCAAGAACACTGTTTCAAGGCTAGAGGGATCCTGAGGTCACTGTAGCAACACGAAAGAGCTCCGTGGACCAAAAATCAAATCGAGATGAGAGGTTAGTCCCTGGCTTCGACTCCAGAGGAATACCACCTTATCACAAGCACCTCAAGGGGAGACTTCTCTCAGCTCTAGGTATGTGAGAGGAACCCTGAGTTTGCGGCCTCAAGTGGAATGGACACCGCGATGCCCTGACTCAAAATAAGGCCGGATATGCCTGCAGTGACTTGAATGCAGGCTCGTCTTGCATCTCCCAAGATGAAAGGATGTCTGAATCCCCTGTGGAGACCACAGAGAAAGACCTAGTTCCCCACCTCATCGCGACCGGAGGCCTCACATCCTTTCAAAAGTCCAGAGGGAACTGGAGATCAGTGCCTCCAAAGGAGACGATGCCTGACTCCTCGTGAAACTTGATAGGAGTCCCAGGATTCCTGTGGCACTTGGAAAGGGACACTTGGTCTCCCGCCTCAGCTGGAGAGGCGTCCCAATTGCTCTGCCAAGCCTCGAGGAGAATCCTGAGTTGTCCCTTGCAACTAGGCAGGAGTCCTGACGTCGCTCAACAAACACGTGTGTGGAAGGGCCATCCCCGTCGTAACTCGAGAATATACCCCAGGTTCCCGCCGCAACTCGAGAAAAACCATGAGACTTCCCCCTCGCCACGAGATGAGGCCCGATTCCCCTGCACTGCGTGCAGAGCAATGCCGTGTTGCACATCACACAGGAAAGGAGCCTTGATTTCCTTGATGGCACTCCAGAGAAACCCCAAGAACACTGTTTCAAGGCTAGAGGGATCCTGAGGTCACTCTAGCAACACGAAAGAGCTCCGTGGACCAAAAGTCAACTCGAGATGAGAGGTTAGTCCCTGGCTTCGACTCCAGAGGAATACCTCCTTACCACAAGCAAATCAAGAGGAGGCTTCTCTCAGCTCTATGTACGTGAGAGGGACCCTGAGTTTGCGGCCTCAAGTGGAATGGACACCGCGATGCCCTGACTCGAAATAAGGCCGGATATCCCTGCAGTGACTTGAATGCAGTCTCGTCTTGCATCTCCCAAGACGAAAGGATGTCTGAATCCCCTGTGGAAACCACAGAGAAAGACCTAGTTCCCCACCTCATTACGACCGGAGGCCTCACATCCTTTGAAAATTCCAGAGGGACGCGGAGATCAGTGCCTCCAAAGGAGACGATGCCTGACTCCTCGTGAAACTTGATAGGAGTCCCAGGATTCCTGTGGCACTTGGAAAGGGACCCTTGGTCTCCCGCCTCAGCTGGAGAGGCGTCCCAATTGCCCTGCCAAGCCTCTAGGAGAATCCCGAGTTGTCCCTCACAACTAGGCATGAGTCCTGTCTGTGCTGAACAAACACGTGTGTGGAAGCGCCATCCCCGTCGTAACTCGAGAATATACCCCAGGTTCCCACAGCAACTCGAGAAAAACCATGAGACTTCCCCCTCGCCGCGAGATGAGCTCCGATTCCCCTGCACTGCGTGCAGAGCAATGCCGTGTTGCACATCACACAGGAAAGGAGCCTTGATTTCCTTGATGGCACTCCAGAGAAACCCCAAGAACACTGTTTCAAGGCTAGAGGTATCCTGAGGTCACTGTAGCAACACGAAAGAGCTCCGTGGACCACAAATCAACTCGAGATGAGAGGTTAGTTCCTGGCTTCGACTCCAGAGGAATACCACCTTACCACAAGCACCTCAAGGGGAGACTTCTCCGAGCTCTAGGTATGTGAGAGGGACCCTGAGTTTGTGGCCTCAAGTGGAATGGACACCGCGATACCCTGACTCAAAATAAGGCCGGATATGCCTGCAGTGACTTGAATGCCGGCTCGTCTTGTATCTCCCAAGATGAAAGGATGTCTGAATCCCCTGTGGAGACCACAGAGAAAGACCTAGTTCCCCACCTCATCGCGACCGGAGGCCTCACATCCTTTGAAAAGTCCAGAGGGAACTGGAGATCAGTGCCTCCAAAGGAGACGATGCCTGACTCCTCGTGAAACTTGATAGGAGTCCCAGGATTCCTGTGGCACGTGGAAAGGGACCCTTGGTCTCCCGACTCAGCTGGAGATGCGTCCCAATTGCTCTGCCAAGCCTCGAGGAGAATCCCGAGTTGTCCCTCGCAACTAGGCAGGAGTCCTGACGTCGCTGAACAAACACGTGTGTGGAAGGGCCATCCCCGTCGTAACTCGAAAATATACCCGAGGTTCACGCTGCAACTCGAGAAACCCATGAGACTTCCCCCTCGCCGGGAGATGAGGCTCGATTCCCCT
Organism: Cervus elaphus; assembly: GCF_910594005.1. Classification (NCBI taxonomy): domain Eukaryota; kingdom Metazoa; phylum Chordata; class Mammalia; order Artiodactyla; family Cervidae; genus Cervus; species Cervus elaphus. The sequence goes on from NC_057838.1 coordinate 2,822,444, forward strand.
GCACTGCGTGCAGAGCAATGCCGTGTTGCACATCACACAGGAAAGGAGCCTTGATTTCCTTGATGGCACTCCAGAGAAAGCCCAAGAACACTGTTTCAAGGCTAGAGGGATCCTGAGGTCACTGCAGCAACACGAAAGAGCTCCGTGGACCAAAAATCAACTCGAGATGAGAGGTTAGTCCCTGGCTTCGACTCCAGAGGAATAACACCTGACCACAAGCACCTCAAGAGGAGGCTTCTCTCAGCTCTAGGTATGTGAGAGGGACCCTGAGTTTGCGGCCTCAAGAGGAATGGACACCGCGATGCCCTGACTCGAAACAAGGCGGGATATGCCTGCAGTGAATTTAATGCAGGCTCATCTTGCATCTCCCAAGACGAAAGGATGTCTGAATCCCCTGTGGAGAACACATAGAAAGACCTAGATCCCCACCTCATCGCAACCGGAGGTCTCACATCCTTTGAAAACTCCAGAGGGACGCGGAGATCAGTGCCTCCAAAGGAGACGATGCCTGACTCCTCGTGAAACTTGATAGGAGTCCCAGGTTCCCTGTGTCACATGGAAAGGGACACTTGGTCTCCCGCCTCAGCTGGAGAGGCGTCCCAATTGCCCTGCCAAGCCTCGAGGAGAATCCCGAGTTGTCCCTCGCAACTAGGCAGGAGTCCTGACGTCGCTGAACAAACACGGGTGTGGAAGGGCCATCCCCGTCCGAACTCCAGAATAGACCCCAGGTTCCCGCCGCAACTCGAGGAAAACCATGAGACTTCCCCCTCCCGGCGAGATGAGGCACGATTCCCCTGCATTGCGTGCAGAGCAATGTTCTGTTGCACATCACACAGGAAAGGAGCCTTGATTTCCTTGATGGCACTCCAGAGAAACCCCAAGAACAATGTTTCAAGGCTAGAGGGATCCTGAGGTCACTGTAGCAACACGAAAGAGCTCCGTGGACCACAAATCAACTCGAGATGAGAGGTTAGTCCCTGGCTTCGACCCCAGAGGAATATCACCTTACCACAAGCACCTCAAGAGGAGGCTTCTCTCAGCTCTAGGTATGTGAGAGGGACCCTGAGTTTGCGGGCTCAAGTGGAATGGACACCGCGATGCCCTGACTCGAAATAAGGCCGGATATGCCTGCAGTGACTTGAATGCATGCTCGTCTTGCATCTCCCAAGACGAAAGGATGTCTGCATCCCCTGTGGAGACCACAGAGAATGATCTAGTTCCCCACCTCATCGCGACCGTAGGCCTCACATCCTTTGAAAACTCCAGAGGGACGCGGAGATCAGTGCCTCCAAAGGAGACGATGCCTGACTCCTCGTGAAACTTGATAGGAGTCCCAGGATTCCGGTGGCACGTGGAAAGGGACCCTTGGTCTCCGGCCTCAGCCAGAGAGACATCCCAATTGCCCTGCGAAGCCTCGAGGAGAATCCCGAGTTTTCCCTTGCAACTAGGCAGGAGTCCTGACATCGCTGAACAAACACGTGTGTGGATGGGCCATCCCCGTCTTAACTGGAGAATATACCCCAGGTGCCCGCCGCAACTCGATAAAAACCATGAGACTTCCCCCTGCCGCGAGATGAGGCCCGATTCCCCTGCACTGCGTGCACAGCAATGCCGTGTTGTACATCACACAGGAAAGCAGCCTTGATTTCCTTGATGGCACTCCAGAGAAACCCCAAGAACACTGTTTCAAGGCTATAGGGATCCTGAAGTCACTGTAGCAACATGAAAGAGCTTCGTGGACCAAAAATCAACTCGAGATGAGAGGTTAATCCCTGGCTTCGACTCCAGAGGAATACCACCTTACCACAAGCACCTCAAGAGGAGACTTCTCTCAGCTCTAGGTATGTGAGAGGGACCCTGAGTTTGCGGCCTCAAGTGGAATGGACACCGCGATGCCCTGACTCGAAATAAGGCCGGATATGCCTGCAGTGACTTGAATGCAGGCTCGTCTTGCATCTCCCAAGACGAAAGGATGTCTGCATCCCCTGTGGAGACCACAGAGAAAGATCTAGTTCCCCACCTCATCGCGACCGGAGGCCTCACATCCTTTGAAAATTCCAGAGCTACGCGGAGATCAGTGCCTCCAAAGGAGACGATGCCTGACTCCTCGTGAAACTTGATAGGAGTCCCAGGATCCCTGTGTCACGTGGAAAGGGACACTTGGTCTCCCGCCTCAGCTGGAGAGGCGTCCCAATTGCCCTGTCAAGCATCGAGGAGAATCCCGAGTTGTCCCTCGCAACTAGGCAGGAGTCCTGACGTCGCTGAACAAACACGTGTGTGGAAGGGCCATCCCCGTCGTAACTCGAGAACATACGCGAGGTTCCCGCCGCAACTCGAGAATAACCATGAGACTTCTCCCTCGCCGCCAGATGAGGCCCGATTCCTCTGCACTGCGTGCAGAGGAATGCCGTGTGGCACATCACACAGGAAAGCAGCCTTGATTTCCTTGATGGCACTCCAGAGAAACCCCAAGAACACTGTTTCAAGGCTAGAGGGATCCTGAGGTCACTGTAGCAACACGAAAGAGCTCCGTGGACCAAAAATCAAATCGAGATGAGAGGTTAGTCCCTGGCTTCGACTCCAGAGGAATACCACCTTATCACAAGCACCTCAAGGGGAGACTTCTCTCAGCTCTAGGTATGTGAGAGGAACCCTGAGTTTGCGGCCTCAAGTGGAATGGACACCGCGATGCCCTGACTCAAAATAAGGCCGGATATGCCTGCAGTGACTTGAATGCAGGCTCGTCTTGCATCTCCCAAGATGAAAGGATGTCTGAATCCCCTGTGGAGACCACAGAGAAAGACCTAGTTCCCCACCTCATCGCGACCGGAGGCCTCACATCCTTTCAAAAGTCCAGAGGGAACTGGAGATCAGTGCCTCCAAAGGAGACGATGCCTGACTCCTCGTGAAACTTGATAGGAGTCCCAGGATTCCTGTGGCACTTGGAAAGGGACACTTGGTCTCCCGCCTCAGCTGGAGAGGCGTCCCAATTGCTCTGCCAAGCCTCGAGGAGAATCCTGAGTTGTCCCTTGCAACTAGGCAGGAGTCCTGACGTCGCTCAACAAACACGTGTGTGGAAGGGCCATCCCCGTCGTAACTCGAGAATATACCCCAGGTTCCCGCCGCAACTCGAGAAAAACCATGAGACTTCCCCCTCGCCACGAGATGAGGCCCGATTCCCCTGCACTGCGTGCAGAGCAATGCCGTGTTGCACATCACACAGGAAAGGAGCCTTGATTTCCTTGATGGCACTCCAGAGAAACCCCAAGAACACTGTTTCAAGGCTAGAGGGATCCTGAGGTCACTCTAGCAACACGAAAGAGCTCCGTGGACCAAAAGTCAACTCGAGATGAGAGGTTAGTCCCTGGCTTCGACTCCAGAGGAATACCTCCTTACCACAAGCAAATCAAGAGGAGGCTTCTCTCAGCTCTATGTACGTGAGAGGGACCCTGAGTTTGCGGCCTCAAGTGGAATGGACACCGCGATGCCCTGACTCGAAATAAGGCCGGATATCCCTGCAGTGACTTGAATGCAGTCTCGTCTTGCATCTCCCAAGACGAAAGGATGTCTGAATCCCCTGTGGAAACCACAGAGAAAGACCTAGTTCCCCACCTCATTACGACCGGAGGCCTCACATCCTTTGAAAATTCCAGAGGGACGCGGAGATCAGTGCCTCCAAAGGAGACGATGCCTGACTCCTCGTGAAACTTGATAGGAGTCCCAGGATTCCTGTGGCACTTGGAAAGGGACCCTTGGTCTCCCGCCTCAGCTGGAGAGGCGTCCCAATTGCCCTGCCAAGCCTCTAGGAGAATCCCGAGTTGTCCCTCACAACTAGGCAGGAGTCCTGTCTGTGCTGAACAAACACGTGTGTGGAAGCGCCATCCCCGTCGTAACTCGAGAATATACCCCAGGTTCCCACAGCAACTCGAGAAAAACCATGAGACTTCCCCCTCGCCGCGAGATGAGCTCCGATTCCCCTGCACTGCGTGCAGAGCAATGCCGTGTTGCACATCACACAGGAAAGGAGCCTTGATTTCCTTGATGGCACTCCAGAGAAACCCCAAGAACACTGTTTCAAGGCTAGAGGTATCCTGAGGTCACTGTAGCAACACGAAAGAGCTCCGTGGACCACAAATCAACTCGAGATGAGAGGTTAGTTCCTGGCTTCGACTCCAGAGGAATACCACCTTACCACAAGCACCTCAAGGGGAGACTTCTCCGAGCTCTAGGTATGTGAGAGGGACCCTGAGTTTGTGGCCTCAAGTGGAATGGACACCGCGATACCCTGACTCAAAATAAGGCCGGATATGCCTGCAGTGACTTGAATGCCGGCTCGTCTTGTATCTCCCAAGATGAAAGGATGTCTGAATCCCCTGTGGAGACCACAGAGAAAGACCTAGTTCCCCACCTCATCGCGACCGGAGGCCTCACATCCTTTGAAAAGTCCAGAGGGAACTGGAGATCAGTGCCTCCAAAGGAGACGATGCCTGACTCCTCGTGAAACTTGATAGGAGTCCCAGGATTCCTGTGGCACGTGGAAAGGGACCCTTGGTCTCCCGACTCAGCTGGAGATGCGTCCCAATTGCTCTGCCAAGCCTCGAGGAGAATCCCGAGTTGTCCCTCGCAACTAGGCAGGAGTCCTGACGTCGCTGAACAAACACGTGTGTGGAAGGGCCATCCCCGTCGTAACTCGAAAATATACCCGAGGTTCACGCTGCAACTCGAGAAACCCATGAGACTTCCCCCTCGCCGGGAGATGAGGCTCGATTCCCCTGCACTGCGTGCAGAGCAATGCCGTGTTGCACATCACACAGGAAAGGAGCCTTGATTTCCTTGATGGCACTCCAGAGAAAGCCCAAGAACACTGTTTCAAGGCTAGAGGGATCCTGAGGTCACTGCAGCAACACGAAAGAGCTCCGTGGACCAAAAATCAACTCGAGATGAGAGGTTAGTCCCTGGCTTCGACTCCAGAGGAATACCACCTTACCACAAGCACCTCAAGAGGAGGCTTCTCTCAGCTCTAGGTATGTGAGAGGGACCCTGAGTTTGCGGCCTCAAGAGGAATGGACACCGCGATTCCCTGACTCAAAACAAGGCCGGATATGCCTGCAGTGAATTTAATGCAGGCTCATCTTGCATCTCCCAAGACGAAAGGATGTCTGAATCCCCTGTGGAGAACACAGAGAAAGACCTAGTTCCCCACCTCATCGCAACCGGAGGTCTCACATCCTTTGAAAACTCCAGAGGGACGTGGAGATCAGTGCCTCCAAAGGAGACGATGCCTGACTCCTCGTGAAACTTGATTGGAGTCCCAGGATCCCTGTGTCACATGGAAAGGGACACTTGGTCTCCCGCCTCAGCTGGAGAGGCGTCCCAATTGCCCTGCCAAGCCTCGAGGAGAATCCCGAGTTGTCCCTCGAAACTAGGCAGGAGTCCTGACGTCGCTGAACAAACACGGGTGTGGAAGGGCCATCCCCGTCCTAACTCGAGAATAGACCCCAGGTTCTCGCCGCAACTCGAGGAAAACCATGAGACTTCCCCCTCCCGGCGAGATGAGGCACGATTCCCCTGCATTGCGTGCAGAGCAATGTCCTGTTGCACATCACACAGGAAAGGAGCCTTGATTTCCTTGATGGCACTCCAGAGAAACCCCAAGAACACTGTTTCAAGGCTAGAGGGATCCTGAGGTCATTGTAACAACACGAAAGAGCTCCGTGGACCACAAATCAACTCGAGATGAGAGGTTAGTCCCTGGCTTCGACCCCAGAGGAATATCACCTTACCACAAGCACCTCAAGAGGAGGCTTCTCTCAGCTCTAGGTATGTGTGAGGGACCCTGAGTTTGCGGCCTCAAGTGGAATGGACACCGCAATGCCCTGACGCGAAATAAGGCCGGATATGCCTGCAGTGACTTGAATGCAGGCTCTTCTTGCATCTCCCAAGACGAAAGGATTTCTGCATCCCCTGTGGAGACCACAGAGAAAGATCTAGTTCCCCACCTCATCGCGACCGGAGGCCTCACATCCTTTGAAATCTCCAGAGGGACGCGGAGATCAGTGCCTCCAAAGGAGACGATGCCTGACTCCTCGTGAAACTTGATAGGAGTCCCAGGATTCCGGTGGAACGTGGAAAGGGACCATTGGTCTACCGCCTCAGCCGGAGAGGCGTCCCAATTGCCCTGCCAAGCCTCGAGGAGAATCCCGAGTTGTCCCTCGCAACTAGGCAGGAGTCCTGACGTCGCTGAACAAACACGGGTGTGGAAGGGCCATCCCCGTCGTAACTCGAAAATATACCCCAGGTTCCCGCTGCAACTCGAGAAAAACCATGAGACTTCCCCCTCGCCGCGAGATGAGGTCCGATTCCCCTGCACTGTGTGCAGAGCAATGCCGTGTTGCACATCACACAGGAAAGGAGCCTTGATTTCCTTGATGGCACTCCAGAGAAAGCCCAAGAACACTGTTTCAAGGCTAGAGGGATCCTGAGGTCACTGTAGCAACACGAAAGAGCTCCGTGGACCACAAATCAACTCGAGATGAGAGGTTAGTCCCTCGCTTCGACTCCAGAGGAATACCACCTTACCACAAGCACGTCAAGAGGAGGCTTCTCTCAGCTCTAGGTATGTGGGAGGGACCCTGAGTTTGCGGCCTCAAGAGGAATGGACACCGCGATGCCCTGACTCGAAACAAGGCCAGATATGCCTGCAGTGAATTTAATGCAGGCTCGTCTTGCATCTCCCAAGACGAAAGGTTGTCTGAATCCCCTGTGGAGACCACAGAGAAAGACCTAGTTCCCAACCTCATCGCGACCGGAGGCCTCACATCCTTTGAAAACAACAGAGGGACGTGGAGATCAGTGCCTCCAAAGGAGACGATGCCTGACTCCTCGTGAAACTTGATAGGAGTCCCAGGATTCCTGTGGCACGTGGAAAGGGACCCTTGGTCTCCCGCCTCAGCTGGAGAGGCGTCCCAATTGCCCTGCCAAGCATCGAGGAGAATCCCGAGTTGTCCCTCGCAACTAGGCAGGAGTCCTGTCTATGCTGAACAAACACGTGTGTGGAAGGGCCATCCCCGTCGTAACTCGAGAATATACCCCAGGTTCCTGCCGCAACTCGAGAAAAACCATGAGACTTCCCCCTCGCCGCGAGATGAGGCCCGATTCCCCTGCACTGCGTGCAGAGCAATGCCGAGTTGCACATCACACAGGAAAGGAGCCATGATTTCCTTGATGGCACTCCAGAGAAACCCCAAGAACACTGTTTCAAGGCTAGAGGGATCCTGAGGTCACTGTAGCAACACGAAAGAGCTCCGTGGACCAAAAGTCAACTCGAGATGAGAGGTTAGTACCTGGCTTCGACTCCAGAGGAATACCTCCTTACCACAAGCAAATCAAGAGGAGGCTTCTCTCAGCTCTAGGTATGTGAGAGGGACCCTGAGTTTGCGACCTCAAGTGGAATCGACACCGCGATGCCCTGACTCGAAATAAGGAAGGATATCCCTGCAGTGACTTGAATGCCAGCTCGTCTTGCATCTCCCAAGACGAAAGGATGTCTGAATCCCCTGTGGAAACCACAGAGAAAGACCTAGTTCCCCACCTCATCACCACCGGAGGCCTCACATCCTTTGAAAATTCCAGAGGGACGCAGAGATCAGTGCCTCCAAAGGAGACGATGCCTGACTCCTCGTGAAACTTGATAGGAGTCCCAGGATTCCTGTGGCACATGGAAAGGGACCCTTGGTCTCCCGCCTCAGCTGGAGAGGCGTCCCAATTGCCCTGCCAAGCCTCTAGGAGAATCCCGAGTTGTCCCTCACAACTAGGCAGGAGTCCTGTCTATGCTTAACAAACACGTGTGTGGAAGGGCCATCCCCGTTGTAACTCGAAAATATACCCGAGGTTCACGCTGCAACTCGAGAAGCCCATGAGACTTCCCCCTCGCCGGAAGATGAGGCTCGATTCCCCTGCACTGCGTGCAGAGCAATGCCGTGTTACACATCACACAGGAAAGGAGCCTTGATTTCCTTGATGGCACTCCAGAGAAACCCCAAGAACACAGTTTCAAGGCTAGAGGGATCCTGAGGTCACTGCAGCAACACGAAAGAGCTCCGTGGACCAAAAATCAACTCGAGATGAGAGGTTAGTCCCTGGCTTCGACTCCAGAGGAATAACACCTGACCACAAGCACCTCAAGAGGAGGCTTCTCTCAGCTCTAGGTATGTGAGAGGGACCCTGAGTTTGCGGCCTCAAGAGGAATGGACACCGCGATGCCCTGACTCGAAACAAGGCGGGATATGCCTGCAGTGAATTTAATGCAGGCTCATCTTGCATCTCCCAAGACGAAAGGATGTCTGAATCCCCTGTGGAGAACACATAGAAAGACCTAGTTCCCCACCTCATCGCAACCGGAGGTCTCACATCCTTTGAAAACTCCAGAGGGACGCGGAGATCAGTGCCTCCAAAGGAGACGATGCCTGACTCCTCGTGAAACTTGATAGGAGTCCCAGGTTCCCTGTGTCACATGGAAAGGGACACTTGGTCTCCCGCCTCAGCTGGAGAGGCGTCCCAATTGCCCTGCCAAGCCTCGAGGAGAATCCCGAGTTGTCCCTCGCAACTAGGCAGGAGTCCTGACGTCGCTGAACAAACACGGGTGTGGAAGGGCCATCCCCGTCCGAACTCCAGAATAGACCCCAGGTTCCCGCCGCAACTCGAGGAAAACCATGAGACTTCCCCCTCCCGGCGAGATGAGGCACGATTCCCCTGCATTGCGTGCAGAGCAATGTTCTGTTGCACATCACACAGGAAAGGAGCCTTGATTTCCTTGATGGCACTCCAGAGAAACCCCAAGAACAATGTTTCAAGGCTAGAGGGATCCTGAGGTCACTGTAGCAACACGAAAGAGCTCCGTGGACCACAAATCAACTCGAGATGAGAGGTTAGTCCCTGGCTTCGACCCCAGAGGAATATCACCTTACCACAAGCACCTCAAGAGGAGGCTTCTCTCAGCTCTAGGTATGTGAGAGGGACCCTGAGTTTGCGGCCTCAAGTGGAATGGACACCGCGATGCCCTGACTCGAAATAAGGCCGGATATGCCTGCAGTGACTTGAATGCATGCTCGTCTTGCATCTCCCAAGACGAAAGGATGTCTGCATCCCCTGTGGAGACCACAGAGAATGATCTAGTTCCCCACCTCATCGCGACCGTAGGCCTCACATCCTTTGAAAACTCCAGAGGGACGCGGAGATCAGTGCCTCCAAAGGAGACGATGCCTGACTCCTCGTGAAACTTGATAGGAGTCCCAGGATTCCGGTGGCACGTGGAAAGGGACCCTTGGTCTCCGGCCTCAGCCAGAGAGACATCCCAATTGCCCTGCGAAGCCTCGAGGAGAATCCCGAGTTTTCCCTTGCAACTAGGCAGGAGTCCTGACATCGCTGAACAAACACGTGTGTGGATGGGCCATCCCCGTCTTAACTGGAGAATATACCCCAGGTGCCCGCCGCAACTCGATAAAAACCATGAGACTTCCCCCTGCCGCGAGATGAGGCCCGATTCCCCTGCACTGCGTGCACAGCAATGCCGTGTTGTACATCACACAGGAAAGCAGCCTTGATTTCCTTGATGGCACTCCAGAGAAACCCCAAGAACACTGTTTCAAGGCTATAGGGATCCTGAAGTCACTGTAGCAACATGAAAGAGCTTCGTGGACCAAAAATCAACTCGAGATGAGAGGTTAATCCCTGGCTTCGACTCCAGAGGAATACCACCTTACCACAAGCACCTCAAGAGGAGACTTCTCTCAGCTCTAGGTATGTGAGAGGGACCCTGAGTTTGCGGCCTCAAGTGGAATGGACACCGCGATGCCCTGACTCGAAATAAGGCCGGATATGCCTGCAGTGACTTGAATGCAGGCTCGTCTTGCATCTCCCAAGACGAAAGGATGTCTGCATCCCCTGTGGAGACCACAGAGAAAGATCTAGTTCCCCACCTCATCGCGACCGGAGGCCTCACATCCTTTGAAAATTCCAGAGCTACGCGGAGATCAGTGCCTCCAAAGGAGACGATGCCTGACTCCTCGTGAAACTTGATAGGAGTCCCAGGATCCCTGTGTCACGTGGAAAGGGACACTTGGTCTCCCGCCTCAGCTGGAGAGGCGTCCCAATTGCCCTGTCAAGCATCGAGGAGAATCCCGAGTTGTCCCTCGCAACTAGGCAGGAGTCCTGACGTCGCTGAACAAACACGTGTGTGGAAGGGCCATCCCCGTCGTAACTCGAGAACATACGCGAGGTTCCCGCCGCAACTCGAGAATAACCATGAGACTTCTCCCTCGCCGCCAGATGAGGCCCGATTCCTCTGCACTGCGTGCAGAGGAATGCCGTGTGGCACATCACACAGGAAAGCAGCCTTGATTTCCTTGATGGCACTCCAGAGAAAGCCCAAGAACACTGTTTCAAGGCTAGAGGGATCCTGAGGTCACTGTAGCAACACGAAAGAGCTCCGTGGACCAAAAATCAAATCGAGATGAGAGGTTAGTCCCTGGCTTCGACTCCAGAGGAATACCACCTTATCACAAGCACCTCAAGGGGAGACTTCTCTCAGCTCTAGGTATGTGAGAGGAACCCTGAGTTTGCGGCCTCAAGTGGAATGGACACCGCGATGCCCTGACTCAAAATAAGGCCGGATATGCCTGCAGTGACTTGAATGCAGGCTCGTCTTGCATCTCCCAAGATGAAAGGATGTCTGAATCCCCTGTGGAGACCACAGAGAAAGACCTAGTTCCCCACCTCATCGCGACCGGAGGCCTCACATCCTTTCAAAAGTCCAGAGGGAACTGGAGATCAGTGCCTCCAAAGGAGACGATGCCTGACTCCTCGTGAAACTTGATAGGAGTCCCAGGATTCCTGTGGCACTTGGAAAGGGACACTTGGTCTCCCGCCTCAGCTGGAGAGGCGTCCCAATTGCTCTGCCAAGCCTCGAGGAGAATCCTGAGTTGTCCCTTGCAACTAGGCAGGAGTCCTGACGTCGCTCAACAAACACGTGTGTGGAAGGGCCATCCCCGTCGTAACTCGAGAATATACCCCAGGTTCCCGCCGCAACTCGAGAAAAACCATGAGACTTCCCCCTCGCCACGAGATGAGGCCCGATTCCCCTGCACTGCGTGCAGAGCAATGCCGTGTTGCACATCACACAGGAAAGGAGCCTTGATTTCCTTGATGGCACTCCAGAGAAACCCCAAGAACACTGTTTCAAGGCTAGAGGGATCCTGAGGTCACTCTAGCAACACGAAAGAGCTCCGTGGACCAAAAGTCAACTCGAGATGAGAGGTTAGTCCCTGGCTTCGACTCCAGAGGAATACCTCCTTACCACAAGCAAATCAAGAGGAGGCTTCTCTCAGCTCTATGTACGTGAGAGGGACCCTGAGTTTGCGGCCTCAAGTGGAATGGACACCGCGATGCCCTGACTCGAAATAAGGCCGGATATCCCTGCAGTGACTTGAATGCAGTCTCGTCTTGCATCTCCCAAGACGAAAGGATGTCTGAATCCCCTGTGGAAACCACAGAGAAAGACCTAGTTCCCCACCTCATTACGACCGGAGGCCTCACATCCTTTGAAAACTCCAGAGGTACGCGGAGATCAGTGCCTCCAAAGGAGACGATGCCTGACTCCTCGTGAAACTTGATAGGAGTCCCAGGATTCCTGTGGCACTTGGAAAGGGACCCTTGGTCTCCCGCCTCAGCTGGAGAGGCGTCCCAATTGCCCTGCCAAGCCTCTAGGAGAATCCCGAGTTGTCCCTCACAACTAGGCAGGAGTCCTGTCTGTGCTGAACAAACACGTGTGTGGAAGCGCCATCCCCGTCGTAACTCGAGAATATACCCCAGGTTCCCACAGCAACTCGAGAAAAACCATGAGACTTCCCCCTCGCCGCGAGATGAGCTCCGATTCCCCTGCACTGCGTGCAGAGCAATGCCGTGTTGCACATCACACAGGAAAGGAGCCTTGATTTCCTTGATGGCACTCCAGAGAAACCCCAAGAACACTGTTTCAAGGCTAGAGGTATCCTGAGGTCACTGTAGCAACACGAAAGAGCTCCGTGGACCACAAATCAACTCGAGATGAGAGGTTAGTTCCTGGCTTCGACTCCAGAGGAATACCACCTTACCACAAGCACCTCAAGGGGAGACTTCTCCGAGCTCTAGGTATGTGAGAGGGACCCTGAGTTTGTGGCCTCAAGTGGAATGGACACCGCGATACCCTGACTCAAAATAAGGCCGGATATGCCTGCAGTGACTTGAATGCCGGCTCGTCTTGTATCTCCCAAGATGAAAGGATGTCTGAATCCCCTGTGGAGACCACAGAGAAAGACCTAGTTCCCCACCTCATCGCGACCGGAGGCCTCACATCCTTTGAAAAGTCCAGAGGGAACTGGAGATCAGTGCCTCCAAAGGAGACGATGCCTGACTCCTCGTGAAACTTGATAGGAGTCCCAGGATTCCTGTGGCACGTGGAAAGGGACCCTTGGTCTCCCGACTCAGCTGGAGATGCGTCCCAATTGCTCTGCCAAGCCTCGAGGAGAATCCCGAGTTGTCCCTCGCAACTAGGCAGGAGTCCTGACGTCGCTGAACAAACACGTGTGTGGAAGGGCCATCCCCGTCGTAACTCGAAAATATACCCGAGGTTCACGCTGCAACTCGAGAAACCCATGAGACTTCCCCCTCGCCGGGAGATGAGGCTCGATTCCCCTGCACTGCGTGCAGAGCAATGCCGTGTTGCACATCACACAGGAAAGGAGCCTTGATTTCCTTGATGGCACTCCAGAGAAAGCCCAAGAACACTGTTTCAAGGCTAGAGGGATCCTGAGGTCACTGCAGCAACACGAAAGAGCTCCGTGGACCAAAAATCAACTCGAGATGAGAGGTTAGTCCCTGGCTTCGACTCCAGAGGAATACCACCTTACCACAAGCACCTCAAGAGGAGGCTTCTCTCAGCTCTAGGTATGTGAGAGGGACCCTGAGTTTGCGGCCTCAAGAGGAATGGACACCGCGATTCCCTGACTCAAAACAAGGCCGGATATGCCTGCAGTGAATTTAATGCAGGCTCATCTTGCATCTCCCAAGACGAAAGGATGTCTGAATCCCCTGTGGAGAACACAGAGAAAGACCTAGTTCCCCACCTCATCGCAACCGGAGGTCTCACATCCTTTGAAAACTCCAGAGGGACGTGGAGATCAGTGCCTCCAAAGGAGACGATGCCTGACTCCTCGTGAAACTTGATTGGAGTCCCAGGATCCCTGTGTCACATGGAAAGGGACACTTGGTCTCCCGCCTCAGCTGGAGAGGCGTCCCAATTGCCCTGCCAAGCCTCGAGGAGAATCCCGAGTTGTCCCTCGAAACTAGGCAGGAGTCCTGACGTCGCTGAACAAACACGGGTGTGGAAGGGCCATCCCCGTCCTAACTCGAGAATAGACCCCAGGTTCTCGCCGCAACTCGAGGAAAACCATGAGACTTCCCCCTCCCGGCGAGATGAGGCACGATTCCCCTGCATTGCGTGCAGAGCAATGTCCTGTTGCACATCACACAGGAAAGGAGCCTTGATTTCCTTGATGGCACTCCAGAGAAACCCCAAGAACACTGTTTCAAGGCTAGAGGGATCCTGAGGTCATTGTAACAACACGAAAGAGCTCCGTGGACCACAAATCAACTCGAGATGAGAGGTTAGTCCCTGGCTTCGACCCCAGAGGAATATCACCTTACCACAAGCACCTCAAGAGGAGGCTTCTCTCAGCTCTAGGTATGTGTGAGGGACCCTGAGTTTGCGGCCTCAAGTGGAATGGACACCGCAATGCCCTGACGCGAAATAAGGCCGGATATGCCTGCAGTGACTTGAATGCAGGCTCTTCTTGCATCTCCCAAGACGAAAGGATTTCTGCATCCCCTGTGGAGACCACAGAGAAAGATCTAGTTCCCCACCTCATCGCGACCGGAGGCCTCACATCCTTTGAAATCTCCAGAGGGACGCGGAGATCAGTGCCTCCAAAGGAGACGATGCCTGACTCCTCGTGAAACTTGATAGGAGTCCCAGGATTCCGGTGGAACGTGGAAAGGGACCATTGGTCTACCGCCTCAGCCGGAGAGGCGTCCCAATTGCCCTGCCAAGCCTCGAGGAGAATCCCGAGTTGTCCCTCGCAACTAGGCAGGAGTCCTGACGTCGCTGAACAAACACGGGTGTGGAAGGGCCATCCCCGTCGTAACTCGAAAATATACCCCAGGTTCCCGCTGCAACTCGAGAAAAACCATGAGACTTCCCCCTCGCCGCGAGATGAGGTCCGATTCCCCTGCACTGTGTGCAGAGCAATGCCGTGTTGCACATCACACAGGAAAGGAGCCTTGATTTCCTTGATGGCACTCCAGAGAAAGCCCAAGAACACTGTTTCAAGGCTAGAGGGATCCTGAGGTCACTGTAGCAACACGAAAGAGCTCCGTGGACCACAAATCAACTCGAGATGAGAGGTTAGTCCCTCGCTTCGACTCCAGAGGAATACCACCTTACCACAAGCACGTCAAGAGGAGGCTTCTCTCAGCTCTAGGTATGTGGGAGGGACCCTGAGTTTGCGGCCTCAAGAGGAATGGACACCGCGATGCCCTGACTCGAAACAAGGCCAGATATGCCTGCAGTGAATTTAATGCAGGCTCGTCTTGCATCTCCCAAGACGAAAGGTTGTCTGAATCCCCTGTGGAGACCACAGAGAAAGACCTAGTTCCCAACCTCATCGCGACCGGAGGCCTCACATCCTTTGAAAACAACAGAGGGACGTGGAGATCAGTGCCTCCAAAGGAGACGATGCCTGACTCCTCGTGAAACTTGATAGGAGTCCCAGGATTCCTGTGGCACGTGGAAAGGGACCCTTGGTCTCCCGCCTCAGCTGGAGAGGCGTCCCAATTGCCCTGCCAAGCATCGAGGAGAATCCCGAGTTGTCCCTCGCAACTAGGCAGGAGTCCTGTCTATGCTGAACAAACACGTGTGTGGAAGGGCCATCCCCGTCGTAACTCGAGAATATACCCCAGGTTCCTGCCGCAACTCGAGAAAAACCATGAGACTTCCCCCTCGCCGCGAGATGAGGCCCGATTCCCCTGCACTGCGTGCAGAGCAATGCCGAGTTGCACATCACACAGGAAAGGAGCCATGATTTCCTTGATGGCACTCCAGAGAAACCCCAAGAACACTGTTTCAAGGCTAGAGGGATCCTGAGGTCACTGTAGCAACACGAAAGAGCTCCGTGGACCAAAAGTCAACTCGAGATGAGAGGTTAGTACCTGGCTTCGACTCCAGAGGAATACCTCCTTACCACAATCAAATCAAGAGGAGGCTTCTCTCAGCTCTAGGTATGTGAGAGGGACCCTGAGTTTGCGACCTCAAGTGGAATCGACACCGCGATGCCCTGACTCGAAATAAGGAAGGATATCCCTGCAGTGACTTGAATGCCAGCTCGTCTTGCATCTCCCAAGACGAAAGGATGTCTGAATCCCCTGTGGAAACCACAGAGAAAGACCTAGTTCCCCACCTCATCACCACC
Source organism: Cervus elaphus (assembly GCF_910594005.1). Taxonomy (NCBI): domain Eukaryota; kingdom Metazoa; phylum Chordata; class Mammalia; order Artiodactyla; family Cervidae; genus Cervus; species Cervus elaphus. Next base: position 2,838,004 of record NC_057838.1, read on the forward strand.
GGAGGCCTCACATCCTTTGAAAATTCCAGAGGGACGCAGAGATCAGTGCCTCCAAAGGAGACGATGCCTGACTCCTCGTGAAACTTGATAGGAGTCCCAGGATTCCTGTGGCACATGGAAAGGGACCCTTGGTCTCCCGCCTCAGCTGGAGAGGCGTCCCAATTGCCCTGCCAAGCCTCTAGGAGAATCCCGAGTTGTCCCTCACAACTAGGCAGGAGTCCTGTCTATGCTTAACAAACACGTGTGTGGAAGGGCCATCCCCGTTGTAACTCGAAAATATACCCGAGGTTCACGCTGCAACTCGAGAAGCCCATGAGACTTCCCCCTCGCCGGGAGATGAGGCTCGATTCCCCTGCACTGCGTGCAGAGCAATGCCGTGTTACACATCACACAGGAAAGGAGCCTTGATTTCCTTGATGGCACTCCAGAGAAACCCCAAGAACACAGTTTCAAGGCTAGAGGGATCCTGAGGTCACTGCAGCAACACGAAAGAGCTCCGTGGACCAAAAATCAACTCGAGATGAGAGGTTAGTCCCTGGCTTCGACTCCAGAGGAATAACACCTGACCACAAGCACCTCAAGAGGAGGCTTCTCTCAGCTCTAGGTATGTGAGAGGGACCCTGAGTTTGCGGCCTCAAGAGGAATGGACACCGCGATGCCCTGACTCGAAACAAGGCGGGATATGCCTGCAGTGAATTTAATGCAGGCTCGTCTTGCATCTCCCAAGACGAAAGGATGTCTGAATCCCCTGTGGAGAACACATAGAAAGACCTAGATCCCCACCTCATCGCAACCGGAGGTCTCACATCCTTTGAAAACTCCAGAGGGACGCGGAGATCAGTGCCTCCAAAGGAGACGATGCCTGACTCCTCGTGAAACTTGATAGGAGTCCCAGGTTTCCTGTGGCACGTGGAAAGGGACACTTGGTCTCCCGCCTCAGCTGGAGAGGCGTCCCAATTGCCCTGCCAAGCCTCGAGGAGAATCCCGAGTTGTCCCTCGCAACTAGGCAGGAGTCCTGACGTCGCTGAACAAACACGGGTGTGGAAGGGCCATCCCCGTCCGAACTCCAGAATAGACCCCAGGTTCCCGCCGCAACTCGAGGAAAACCATGAGACTTCCCCCTCCCGGCGAGATGAGGCACGATTCCCCTGCATTGCGTGCAGAGCAATGTTCTGTTGCACATCACACAGGAAAGGAGCCTTGATTTCCTTGATGGCACTCCAGAGAAACCCCAAGAACACTGTTTCAAGGCTAGAGGGATCCTGAGGTCACTGTAGCAACACGAAAGAGCTCCGTGGACCACAAATCAACTCGAGATGAGAGGTTAGTCCCTGGCTTCGACCCCAGAGGAATATCACCTTACCACAAGCACCTCAAGAGGAGGCTTCTCTCAGCTGTAGGTATGTGAGAGGGACCCTGAGTTTGCGGGCTCAAGTGGAATGGACACCGCGATGCCCTGACTCGAAATAAGGCCGGATATGCCTGCAGTGACTTGAATGCAGGCTCGTCTTGCATCTCCCAAGACGAAAGGATGTCTGCATCCCCTGTGGAGACCACAGAGAATGATCTAGTTCCCCACCTCATCGCGACCGTAGGCCTCACATCCTTTGAAAACTCCAGAGGGACGCGGAGATCAGTGCCTCCAAAGGAGACGATGCCTGACTCCTCGTGAAACTTGATAGGAGTCCCAGGATTCCGGTGGCACGTGGAAAGGGACCCTTGGTCTCCGGCCTCAGCCAGAGAGACATCCCAATTGCCCTGCGAAGCCTCGAGGAGAATCCCGAGTTTTCCCTTGCAACTAGGCAGGAGTCCTGACATCGCTGAACAAACACGTGTGTGGATGGGCCATCCCCGTCTTAACTGGAGAATATACCCCAGGTGCCCGCCGCAACTCGAGAAAAACCATGAGACTTCCCCCTGCCGCGAGATGAGGCCCGATTCCCCTGCACTGCGTGCAGAGCAATGCCGTGTTGTACATCACACAGGAAAGCAGCCTTGATTTCCTTGATGGCACTCCAGAGAAACCCCAAGAACACTGTTTCAAGGCTATAGGGATCCTGAAGTCACTGTAGCAACACGAAAGAGCTCCGTGGACCAAAAATCAACTCGAGATGAGAGGTTAATCCCTGGCTTCGACTCCAGAGGAATACCACCTTACCACAAGCACCTCAAGAGGAGACTTCTCTCAGCTCTAGGTATGTGAGAGGGACCCTGAGTTGGCGGCCTCAAGTGGAATGGACACCGCGATGCCCTGACTCGAAATAAGGCCGGATATGCCTGCAGTGACGTGAATGCAGGCTCGTCTTGCATCTCCAAAGACGAAAGGATGTCTGAATCCCCTGTGGAGAACACAGAGAAAGACCTAGTTCCCCTCCTCATCGCGACCGGAGGCCTCACATCCTTTGAAAACTCCAGAGGGACGTGGAGATCAGTGCCTCCAAAGGAGACGATGCCTGACTCCTCGTGAAACTTGATAGGAGTCCGAGGATCCCTGTGTCACATGGAAAGGGACACTTGGTCTCCCGCCTCAGCTGGAGAGGCGTCCCAATTGCCCTGCCAAGCCTCGAGGAGAATCCCGAGTTGTCCCTCGCAACTAGGCAGGAGTCCTGACGTCGCTGAACAAACACGTGTGTGGAAGGGCCATCCCCGTCTTAACTGGATAATATACCCCAGGTGCCCGCCGCAACTCGAGAAAAACCATGAGACTTCCCCCTGCCGCGAGATGAGGCCCGATTCCCCTGCACTGCGTGCAGAGCAATTCCGTGTTGCACATCACACATGAAAGGAGCCTTGATTTCCTTGATGGCACTCCAGAGAAACCCGAAGAACACTGTGTCAAGGCTAGAGGGATCCTGAAGTCACTGTAGCAACACGAAAGAGCTTCGTGGACCAAAAATCAACTCGAGATGAGAGGTTAGTCCCTGGCTTCGACTCCAGAGGAATACCACCTTACCACAAGCACCTCAAGAGGAGACTTCTCTCAGCTCTAGGTATGTGAGAGGTACCCTGAGTTTGCGGCCTCAAGTGGAATGGACACCGCGATGCCCTGACTCGAAATAAGGCCGGATATGCCTGCAGTGACTTGAATGCAGGCTCGTCTTGCATCTCCCAAGACGAAAGGATGTCTGCATCCCCTGTGGAGACCACAGAGAAAGATCTAGTTCCCCACCTCATCGCGACCGGAGACCTCACATCCTTTGAAATCTCCAGAGGGACGCGGAGATCAGTGCCTCCAAAGGAGACGATGCCTGACTCCTCGTGAAACTTGATAGGAGTCCCAGGATTCCGGTGGCACGTGGAAAGGGACCATTGGTCTACCGCCTCAGCCGGAGAGGCGTCCCAATTGCCCTGCCAAGCCTCGAGGAGAATCCCGAGTTGTCCCTCGCAACTAGGCAGGAGTCCTGACGTCGCTGAACAAACACGTGTGTGGAAGGCCATCCCCGTCGTAACTCGAAAATATACCCCAGGTTCCCGCTGCAACTCGAGAAAAACCATGAGTGTTCCCCCTCGCCGCGAGATGAGGTCCGATTCCCCTGCACTGCGTGCAGAGCTATGCCGTGTTGCACATCACACAGGAAAGGAGCCTTGATTTCCTTGATGGCACTCCAGAGAAAGCCCAAGAACCCTGTTTCAAGGCTAGAGGGATCCTGAGGTCACTGTAGCAACACGAAAGAGCTCCGTGGACCACAAATCAACTCGAGATGAGAGGTTAGTCCCTCTCTTCGACTCCAGAGGAATACCACCTTACCACAAGCACCTCAAGAGGAGGCTTCTCTCAGCTCTAGGTATGTGAGAGGGACCCTGAGTTTGCGGCCTCAAGTGGAATGGACACCGCGATGCCCTGACTCGAAATAAGGCCGGATATGCCTGCAGTAACTTGAATGCAGGCTCGTCTTGCATCTCCCAAGACGAAAGGTTGTCTGAATCCCCTGTGGAGACCACAGAGAAAGACCTAGTTCCCCACCTCATCGCGACCGGAGGCCTCACATCCTTTGAAAACTCCAGAGGGACGCGGAGATCAGTGCCTCCAAAGGAGACGATGCCTGACTCCTCGTGAAACTTGATAGGAGTTCCAGGATTCCTGTGGCACGTGGAAAGGGACCCTTGGTCTCCCGCCTCAGCTGGAGAGGCGTCCCAATTGCCCTGCCAAGCCTCGAGGAGAATCCCGAGTTGTCCCTCGCAACTAGGCAGGAGTCCTGACGTCGCTGAACAAACACGTGTGTGGAAGGGCCATCCCCGTCGTAACTCGAGAATATACCCCAGGTTACCGCCGCAACTCGAGGAAAACCATGAGACTTCCCCCTCCCGGCGAGATGAGGCACGATTCCCCTGCATTGCGTGCAGAGCAATGTCCTGTTGCACATCACACAGGAAAGGAGCCTTGATTTCCTTGATGGCACTCCAGAGAAACCCCAAGAACACTGTTTCAAGGCTAGAGGGATCCTGAGGTCATTGTAACAACACGAAAGAGCTCCGTGGACCACAAATCAACTCGAGATGAGAGGTTAGTCCCTGACTTCGACCCCAGAGGAATATCACCTTACCACAAGCACCTCAAGAGGAGGCTTCTCTCAGCTCTAGGTATGTGAGAGGGACCCTGAGTTTGCGGCCTCAAGTGGAATGGACACCGCGATGCCCTGACGTGAAATAAGGCCGGATATGCCTGCAGTGACTTGAATGCAGGCTCGTCTTGCATCTCCCAAGACGAAAGGATGTCTGCATCCCCTGTGGAGACCACAGAGAATGATCTAGTTCCCCACCTCATCGCGACCGTAGGCCTCACATCCTTTGAAAACTCCAGAGGGATGCGGAGATCAGTTTGTCCAAAGGAGACGATGCCTGTCTCTTCGTGAAACTTGATAGGAGTCCCCGGACTCCGGTGGCATGTGGAAAGGGACCCTTGGTCTCCGGCCTCAGCCGGAGAGGCATCCCAATTGCCCTGCCAAGCCTCTAGGAGAATCCCGAGTTGTCCCTCACAACTAGGCAGGAGTCCTGTCTATGCTGAACAAACACGTGTGTGGAAGGGCCATCCCCGTCGTAACTCGAGAATATACCCCAGGTTCCTGCCGCAATTCGAGAAAAACCATGAGACTTCCCCCTCGCCACGAGATGAGGCCCGATTCCCCTGCCCTGCGTGCAGAGCAATGCCGAGTTGCACATCACACAGGAAAGGAGCCATGATTTCCTTGATGGCACTCCAGAGAAACCCCAAGAACACAGTTTCAAGGCTAGAGGGATCCTGAGGTCACTCTAGCAACACGAAAGAGCTCCGTGGACCAAAAGTCAACTCGAGATGAGAGGTTAGTCCCTGGCTTCGACTCCAGAGGAATACCTCCTTACCACAAGCAAATCAAGAGGAGGCTTCTCTCAGCTCTAGGTATGTGAGAGGGACCCTGAGTTTGCGGCCTCAAGTGGAATGGACACCGCGATGCCCTGACTCGAAATAAGGCCGGATATCCCTGCAGTGACTTGAATGCAGTCTCGTCTTGCATCTCCCAAGACGAAAGGATGTCTGAATCCCCTGTGGAGACCACAGAGAAAGACCTAGTTCCCCACCTCATCACCACCGGAGGCCTCACATCCTTTGAAAATTCCAGAGGGACGCGGAGATCAGTGCCTCCAAAGGAGACGATGCCTGACTCCTCGTGAAACTTGATAGGAGTCCCAGGATTCCTGTGGCACTTGGAAAGGGACACTTGGTCTCCCGCCTCAGCTGGAGAGGCGTCCCAATTGCCCTGCCAAGCCTCTAGGAGAATCCCGAGTTGTCCCTCACAACTAGGCAGGAGTCCTGTCTATGCTGAACAAATACGTGTGTGGAAGGGCCATCCCCGTCGTAACTCGAAAATATACCCGAGGTTCACGCTGCAACTCGAGAAGCCCATGAGACTTCCCCCTCGCCGGGAGATGAGGCTCGATTCCCCTGCACTGCGTGCAGAGCAATGCCGTGTTACACATCACACAGGAAAGGAGCCCTGATTTCCTTGATGGCACTCCAGAGAAAGCCCAAGAACACTGTTTCAAGGCTAGAGGGATCCTGAGGTCACTGCAGCAACACGAAAGAGCTCCGTGGACCAAAAATCAACTCGAGATGAGAGGTTAGTCCCTGGCTTCGACTCCAGAGGAATACCACCTTACCACAAGCACCTCAAGAGGAGGCTTCTCTCAGCTCTAGGTATGTGAGAGGGACCCTGAGTTTGCGGCCTCAAGAGGAATGGACACCGCGATGCCCTGACTCGAAACAAGGCCGGATATGCCTGCAGTGAATTTAATGCAGGCTCATCTTGCATCTCCCAAGACGAAAGGATGTCTGAATCCCCTGTGGAGAACACAGAGAAAGACCTAGTTCCCCACCTCATCGCAACCGGAGGCCTCACATCCTTTGAAAACTCCAGAGGGACGCGGAGATCAGTGCCTCCAAAGGAGACGATGCCTGACTCCTCGTGAAACTTGATAGGAGTCCCAGGATTCCTGTGGCACGTGGAAAGGGACCCTTGGTCTCCCGCCTCAGCTGGAGATGCGTCCCAATTGCTCTGCCAAGCCTCGAGGAGAATCCCGACTTGTCCCTTGCAACTAGGCAGGAGTCCTGACGTCGCTGAACAAACACGTGTGTGGAAGGACCATCCCCGTCGTAACTCGAGAATATACCCCAGGTTCCCGCCGCAACTCGAGAAAAACCATGAGACTTCCCCCTCGCGACGAGATGAAGCCCGATTCCCCTGCACTGCGTGCAGAGCAATGCCGTGTTGCACATCACACAGGAAAGGAGCCTTGATTTCCTTGATGGCACTCCAGAGAAAGCCCAAGAACACTGTTTCAAGGCTAGAGGGATCCTGAGGTCACTCTAGCAACACGAAAGAGCTCCGTGGACCACAAATCAACTCGAGATGAGAGGTTAGTCCCTCTCTTCGACTCCAGAGGAATACCAACTTATCACAAGCACCTCAAGAGGAGGCTTCTCTCAGCTCTAGGTATGTGAGAGGGACCCTGAGTTTGCAGCCTCAAGTGGAATCGACACCGCGATGCCCTGACTCGAAATAAGGCCGGATATGCCTGCAGTGACTTGAATGCAGGCTCGTCTTGCATCTCCCAAGACGAAAGGTTGTCTGAATCCCCTGTGGAGACCACAGAGAAAGACCTAGTTCCCCACCTCATCGTGACCGGAGGCCTCACATCCTTTGAAAACTCCAGAGGGACGCGGAGATCAGTGCCTCCAAAGGAGACGATGCCTGACTCCTCGTGAAACTTGATAGGAGTTCCAGGATTCCTGTGGCACGTGGAAAGGGACCCTTGGTGTCCCGCCTCAGCTGGAGAGGCGTCCCAATTGCCCTGCCAAGCCTCGAGGAGAATCCCGAGTTGTCCCTCACAACTAGGCAGGAGTCCTGTCTATGCTGAACAAACACGTGTGTGGAAGGGCCGTCCCCGTCGTAACTCGAGAATATACCCCAGGTTCCTGCCGCAACTCGAGAAAAACCATGAGACTTCTCCCTCGCCGTGAGATGAGGCCCGATTCCCCTGCACTGCGTGCAGAGCAATGCCGTGTTGCACATCACACAGGAAATGAGCCATGATTTCCTTGATGGCACTCCAGAGAAACCCCAAGAACACTGTTTCAAGGCTAGAGGGATCCTGAGGTCACTCTAGCAACACGAAAGAGCTCCGTGGACCAAAAGTCAACTCGAGATGAGAGGTTAGTCCCTGGCTTCGACTCCAGAGGAATACCTCCTTACCACAAGCAAATCAAGAGGAGGCTTCTCTCAGCTCTAGGTATGTGAGAGGGACCCTGAGTTTGCGGCCTCAAGTGGAATCGACACCGCGATGCCCTGACTCGAAATAAGGCCGGATATCCCTGCAGTGACTTGAATGCAGCCTCGTCTTGGATCTCCCAAGACGAAAGGATGTCTGAATCCCCTGTGGAAACCACAGAGAAAGACCTAGTTCCCCACCTCATTACGACCGGAGACCTCACATCCTTTGAAAATTCCAGAGGGACGCGGAGATCAGTGCCTCCAAAGGAGACGATGCCTGACTCCTCGTGAAACTTGATAGGAGTCCCAGGATTCCTGTGGCACTTGGAAAGGGACCCTTGGTCTCCCGCCTCAGCTGGAGAGGCGTCCCAATTGCCCTGCCAAGCCTCTAGGAGAATCCCGAGTTGTCCCTCACAACTAGGCAGGAGTCCTGTCTATGCTGAACAAACACGTGTGTGGAAGCGCCATCCCCGTCGTAACTCGAGAATATACCCCAGGTTCCCGCCGCAACTCGAGAAAAACCATGAGACTTCCCCCTCGCCGCGAGATGAGGCCCGATTCCCCTGCACTGCGTGCAGAGCAATGCCGTGTTGCACATCACACAGGAAAGGAGCCTTGATTTCCTTGATGGCACTCCAGAGAAACCCCAAGAACACTGTTTCAAGGCTAGAGGGATCCTGAGGTCACTGTAGCAACACGAAAGAGCTCCGTGGACCACAAATCAACTCGAGATGAGAGGTTAGTCCCTGGCTTCGACTCCAGAGGAATACCACCTTACCACAAGCACCTCAAGGGGAGACTTCTCTCAGCTCTAGGTATGTGAGAGGGACCCTGAGTTTGCGGCCTCAAGTGGAATGGACACCGCGATACCCTGACTCAAAATAAGGCCGGATATGCCTGCAGTGACTTGAATGTAGGCTCGTCTTGCATCTCCCAAGATGAAAGGATGTCTGAATCCCCTGTGGAGACCACAGAGAAAGACCTAGTTCCCCACCTCATCGCGACCGGAGGCCTCACATTCTTTGAAAAATCCAGAGGGAACTGGAGATCAGTGCCTCCAAAGGAGACGATGCCTGACTCCTCGTGAAACTTGATAGGAGTCCCAGGATTCCTGTGGCACGTGGAAAGGGACCCTTGGTCTCCCGCCTCAGCTGGAGATGCGTCCCAATTGCTCTGCCAAGCCTCGAGGAGAATCCCGAGTTGTCCCTTGCAACTAGGCAGGAGTCCTGACGTCGCTGAACAAACACGTGTGTGGAAGGGCCATCCCCGTCGTAACTCGAGAATATACCCCAGGTTCCCGCCGCAACTCGAGAAAAGCCATGAGACTTCCCCCTCGCCACGAGATGAGGCCCGATTCCCCTGCACTGCGTGCAGAGCAATGCCGTGTTGCACATCACACAGGAAAGGAGCCTTGATTTCCTTGATGGCACTCCAGAGAAAGCCCAAGAACACTGTTTCAAGGCTAGAGGGATCCTGAGGTCACTGTAGCAACACGAAAGAGCTCCGTGGACCAAAAATCAACTCGAGATGAGAGGGTAGTCCCTCTCTTCGAATCCAGAGGAATACCACCTTACCACAATCACCTCAAGAGGAGGCTTCTCTCAGCTCTATGTACATGAGAGGGACACTGAGTTTGCGGCCTCAAGTGGAATGGACACCGCAATGCCCTGACTCGAAATAAGGCCGGATATCCCTGCAGTGACTTGAATGCAGGCTCGTCTTGCATCTCCCAAGACGAAAGGATGTCTGAATCCCCTGTGGAGACCACAGAGAAAGACCTAGTTCCCCACCTCATCGCGACCGGAGGCCTCACATCCTTTGAAAACTCCAGAGGGACGCGGAGATCAGTGCTTCCAAAGGAGCCGATGCCTGACTCCTCGTGAAACTTGATAGGAGTCCCAGGATTCCTGTGGCACGTGAAAAGGGACCCTTGGTCTCCCGCCTCAGCTGGAGAGGCGTCCCAGTTGCCCTGCCAAGCCTCGAGGAGAATCCCGAGTTGTCCCTCGCAACTAGGCAGGAGTTCTGACGTCGCTGAACAAACACGTGTGTGGAAGGGCCATCCCCGTCTTAACTGGAGAATATACCCCAGGTGCCCGCCGCAACTCGAGAAAAACCATGAGACTTCCCCCTGCCGCGAAATGAGGCCCGATTCCCCTGCACTGCGTGCAGAGCAATGCCGTGTTGCACATCACACAGGAAAGGAGCCTTGATTTCCTTGATGGCACTCCAGAGAAACCCCAAGAACACTGTTTCAAGGCTAGAGGGATCCTGAGGTCACTCTAGCAACACGAAAGAGCTCCGTGGACCAAAAGTCAACTCAAGATGAGAGGTTAGTCCCTGGCTTCGACTCCAGAGGAATACCTCCTTACCACAAGCAAAACAAGAGGAGGCTTCTCTCAGCTCTAGGTATGTGAGAGGGACCCTGAGTTTGCGGCCTCAAGTGGAATCGACACCGCGATGCCCTGACTCGAAATAAGGCCGGATATCCCTGCAGTGACTTGAATGCAGTCTCGTCTTGCATCTCCCAAGACGAAAGGATGTCTGAATCCCCTGTGGAAACCACAGAGAAAGACCTAGTTCCCCACCTCATCACGAGCGGAGGCCTCACATCCTTTGAAAATTCCACTGGGACGCGGAGATCAGTGCCTCCAAAGGAGACGATGCCTGACTCCTCGTCAAACTTGATAGGAGTCCCAGGATTCCTGTGGCACGTGGAAAGGGACCCTTGGTCTCCCGCCTCAGCTGGAGAGGCGTTCCAATTGCCCTGCCAAGCCTCGAGGAGAATCCCGAGTTGTCCCTCACAACTAGGCAGGAGTCCTGTCTATGCTGAACAAACACGTGTGTGGAAGGGCCATCTCCGACGTAACTCGAGAATATACCCCAGGTTCCCGCCGCAACTCGAGAAAAACCATGAGACTTCCCCCTCGCCGCGAGATGAGGCCCGATTCCCCTGCACTGCGTGCAGAGCAATGCCTTGTTGCACATCACACAGGAAAGGAGCCTTGATTTCCTTGATGGCACTCCAGAGAAACCCCAAGAACACTGTTTCAAGGCTAGAGGGATCCTGAGGTCACTGTAGCAACACGAAAGAGCTCCGTGGACCAAAAATCAACTCGAGATGAGAGGTTAGTCCCTGGCTTCGACTCCAGAGGAATACCACCTTACCACAAGCACCTCAAGAGGAGGCTTCTCTCAGCTCTAGGTATGTGAGAGGGACCCTGAGTTTGCGGCCTCAAGAGGAATGGACACCGCGATGCCCTGACTCGAAACAAGGCCGGATATGCCTGCAGTGAATTTAATGCAGGCTCATCTTGCATCTCCCAAGACGAAAGGATGTCTGAATCCCCTGTGGAGAACACAGAGAAAGACCTAGTTCCCCACCTCATCGCAACCGGAGGTCTCACATTCTTTGAAAACTCCAGAGGGACGTGGAGATCAGTGCCTCCAAAGGAGACGATGCCTGACTCCTCGTGAAACTTGATAGGAGTCCCAGGATCCCTGTGTCACCTGGAAAGGGACACTTGGTCTCCCGCCTCAGCCGGAGAGGCGTCCCAATTGCCCTGCCAAGCCTCGAGGACAATCCCGAGTTGTCCCTCGCAACTAGGCAGGAGTCCTGACATCGCTGAACAAACACGTGTGTGAAAGGGCCATCCCCGTCGTAACTCGAGAATATACCCCACGTTCCCGCCGCAACTCGAGGAAAACCATGAGACTTCCCCCTCCCGGCGAGATGAGGCACGATTCCCCTGCATTGCGTGCAGAGCAATGTCCTGTTGCACATCACACAGGAAAGGAGCCTTGATTTCCTTGATGGCACTCCAGAGAAACCCCAAGAACACTGTTTCAAGGCTAGAGGGATCCTTAGCTCACTGTAGCACCACGAAGGAGCTCCGTGGACCACAAATCAACTCGAGATGAGAGGTTAGTGCCCGGCTTCGACTCCAGAGGAATACCACCTTACCACAAGCACCTCAAGAGGAGGCTTCTCTCAGCTCTAGGTATGTGAGAGGGACCCTGAGTTTGCGGCTTCAAGTGGAATGGACACCGCGATGCCCTGACTCGAAAGAAGGCCGGATATCCCTGCAGGGACTTGAATGCAGGCTCGTCTTGCATCTCCCAAGACGAAAGGATGTCTGAATCCCCTGTGTAGACCACAGAGAAATACCTAGGTCCCCACCTCATCGCGACCGGAGGCCTCACATCCTTTGAAAACTCCAGAGGGACGCGGAGATCAGTGCCTCCAAAGGAGACGATGCCTGACTCCTCGTGAAACTTGATAGGAGTCCCAGAATTCCTGTGGCACGTGGAAAGGGACCCTTGGTCTCCTGCCTCAGCTGGAGAGGAGTCCCAATTGCCCTGCCAAGCCTCGAGGAGAATCCCGAGTTGTCCCTCGCAACAAGGCAGGAGTCCTGACGTGGCTGAACAAACACCTGTGTGGAAGGGCCATCCCCGTCGTAACTCAAGAATATACCCCAGGTTCCCGCCGCAACTCGAGAAAAACCATGAGACTTCCCCCTCGCCGCGAGATGAGGAACGATTCCCTGCACTGCGTGCAGAGCAATGCCGTGTTGCACATCACACAGGAAAGGAGCCTTGATTTCCTTGATGGCACTCCAGAGAAAGCCCAAGAACACTGTTTCAAGGCTAGAGAGATCCTGAGGTCACTGTAGCAACACGAAAGAGCTCCGTGGACCAAAAATCAACTCGAGATGAGAGGTTAGTCCCTGGCTTTGACTCCAGAGGAATACCACCTTACCACAAGCACCTCAAGGGGAGACTTCTCTCAGCTCTAGGTATGTGAGAGGGACCCTGAGTTTGCGGCCTCAAGTGGAATGGACACCGCGATGCCCTGACTCAAAATAAGGCCGGATATGCCTGCAGTGACTTTAATGTAGGCTCGTCTTGCATCTCCCAAGATGAAAGGATGTCTGAATCCCCTGCGGAGACCACAGAGAAAGACCTAGTTCCCCACCTCATCGCGACCGGAGGCCTCACATCCTTTGAAAAGTCCAGAGGGAACTGGAGATCAGTGCCTCCAAAGGAGACGATGCCTGACTCCTCGTGAAACTTGATAGGAGTCCCAGGATTCCTGTGGCACGTGGAAAGGGACCCTTGGTCTCCCGCCTCAGCTGGAGATGCGTCCCAATTGCTCTGCCAAGCCTCGAGGAGAATCCCGAGTTGTCCCTTGCAACTAGGCAGGAGTCCTGACGTCGCTGAACAAACACGTGTGTGGAAGGGCCATCCCCGTCGTAACTCGAGAATATACCCCAGGTTCCCGCCGCAACTCGAGAAAAACCATGAGACTTCCCCCTGCCGCGAGATGAGGCCCGATTCCCCTGCACTGCGTGCAGAGCAATGCCGTGTTGCACATCACACAGGAAAGGAGCCTTGATTTCCTTGATGGCACTCCAGAGAAACCCCAAGAACACTGTTTCAAGGCTAGAGGGATCCTGAGGTCACTGTAGCAACACAAAAGAGCTTCGTGGACCAAAAATCAACTCGAGATGAGAGGTTAGTCCCTGGCTTCGACTCCAGAGGAATACCACCTTACCACAAGCACCTCAAGAGGAGACTTCTCTCAGCTCTAGGTATGTGAGAGGTACCCTGAGTTTGCGGCCTCAAGTGGAATGGACACCGCGATGCCCTGACTCGAAATAAGGCCGGATATGCCTGCAGTGACTTGAATGCAGGCTCGTCTTGAATCTCCCAAGACGAAAGGATGTCTGCATCCCCTGTGGAGACCACAGAGAAAGATCTAGTTCCCCACCTCATCGCGACCGGAGGCCTCACATCCTTTGAAATCTCCAGAGGGACGCGGAGATCAGTGCCTCCAAAGGAGACGATGCCTGACTCCTCGTGAAACTTGATAGGAGTCCCAGGATTCCGGTGGCACGTGGAAAGGGACCATTGGTCTACCGCCTCAGCCGGAGAGGCGTCCCAATTGCCCTGCCAAGCCTCGAGGAGAATCCCGAGTTGTCCCTCGCAACTAGGCAGGAGTCCTGACGTCGCTGAACAAACACGTGGGTGGAAGGGCCATCCCCGTCGTAACTCGAAAATATACCCCAGGTTCCCGCTGCAACTCCAGAAAAACCATGAGACTTCCCCCTCGCCGCGAGATGAGGTCCGATTCCCCTGCACTGCGTGCAGAGCAATGCCGTGTTGCACATCACACAGGAAAGGAGCCTTGATTTCCTTGATGGCACTCCAGAGAAAGCCCAAGAACACTGTTTCAAGGCTAGAGGGATCCTGAGGTCACTGTAGCAACACGAAAGAGCTCCGTGGACCAAAAATCAACTCGAGATGAGAGGTTACTCCCTGGCTTCGACTCCAGAGGAATACCACCTTACCACAAGCACCTCAAGAGGAGGCTTCTCTCAGCTCTAGGTATGTGAGAGGGACCCTGAGTTTGCGGCCTCAAGAGGAATGGACACCGCGATGCCCTGACTCGAAACAAGGCCGGATATGCCTGCAGTGACTTGAATGCAGGCTCGTCTTGCATCTCCCAAGACGAAAGGTTGTCTGAATCCCCTGTGGAGACCACAGAGAAAGACCTAGTTCCCCACCTCATCGCGACCGGAGGCCTCACATCCTTTGAAAACTCCAGAGGGACGCGGAGATCAGTGCCTCCAAAGGAGACGATGCCTGACTCCTCGTGAAACTTGATAGGAGTTCCAGGATTCCTGTGGCACGTGGAAAGGGACCCTTGGTCTCCCGCCTCAGCTGGAGAGGCGTCCCAATTGCCCTGCCAAGCCTCTAGGAGAATCCCGAGTTGTCCCTCACAACTAGGCAGGAGTCCTGTCTATGCTGAACAAACACGTGTGTGGAAGCGCCATCCCCGTCGTAACTCGAGAATATACCCCAGGTTCCCGCCGCAACTCGAGAAAAACCATGAGACTTCCCCCTCGCCGCGAGATGAGGCCCGATTCCCCTGCACTGCGTGCAGAGCAATGCCGTGTTGCACATCACACAGGAAAGGAGCCTTGATTTCCTTGATGGCACTCCAGAGAAACCCCAAGAACACTGTTTCAAGGCTAGAGGGATCCTGAGGTCACTGTAGCAACACGAAAGAGCTCCGTGGACCACAAATCAACTCGAGATGAGAGGTTAGTCCCTGGCTTCGACTCCAGAGGAATACCACCTTACCACAAGCACCTCAAGGGGAGACTTCTCTCAGCTCTAGGTATGTGAGAGGGACCCTGAGTTTGCGGCCTCAAGTGGAATGGACACCGCGATACCCTGACTCAAAATAAGGCCGGATATGCCTGCAGTGACTTGAATGTAGGCTCGTCTTGCATCTCCCAAGATGAAAGGATGTCTGAATCCCCTGTGGAGACCACAGAGAAAGACCTAGTTCCCCACCTCATCGCGACCGGAGGCCTCACATCCTTTGAAAAATCCAGAGGGAACTGGAGATCAGTGCCTCCAAAGGAGACGATGCCTGACTCCTCGTGAAACTTGATAGGAGTCCCAGGATTCCTGTGGCACGTGGAAAGGGACCCTTGGTCTCCCGCCTCAGCTGGAGATGCGTCCCAATTGCTCTGCCAAGCCTCGAGGAGAATCCCGAGTTGTCCCTTGCAACTAGGCAGGAGTCCTGACGTCGCTGAACAAACACGTGTGTGGAAGGGCCATCCCCGTCGTAACTCGAGAATATACCCCAGGTTCCCGCCGCAACTCGAGAAAAGCCATGAGACTTCCCCCTCGCCACGAGATGAGGCCCGATTCCCCTGCACTGCGTGCAGAGCAATGCCGTGTTGCACATCACACAGGAAAGGAGCCTTGATTTCCTTGATGGCACTCCAGAGAAAGCCCAAGAACACTGTTTCAAGGCTAGAGGGATCCTGAGGTCACTGTAGCAACACGAAAGAGCTCCGTGGACCAAAAATCAACTCGAGATGAGAGGGTAGTCCCTCTCTTCGAATCCAGAGGAATACCACCTTACCACAATCACCTCAAGAGGAGGCTTCTCTCAGCTCTATGTACTTGAGAGGGACACTGAGTTTGCGGCCTCAAGTGGAATGGACACCGCGATGCCCTGACTCGAAATAAGGCCGGATATCCCTGCAGTGACTTGAATGCAGGCTCGTCTTGCATCTCCCAAGACGAAAGGATGTCTGAATCCCCTGTGGAGACCACAGAGAAAGACCTAGTTCCCCACCTCATCGCGACCGGAGGCCTCACATCCTTTGAAAACTCCAGAGGGACGCGGAGATCAGTGCTTCCAAAGGAGCCGATGCCTGACTCCTCGTGAAACTTGATAGGAGTCCCAGGATTCCTGTGGCACGTGAAAAGGGACCCTTGGTCTCCCGCCTCAGCTGGAGAGGCGTCCCAGTTGCCCTGCCAAGCCTCGAGGAGAATCCCGAGTTGTCCCTCGCAACTAGGCAGGAGTTCTGACGTCGCTGAACAAACACGTGTGTGGAAGGGCCATCCCCGTCTTAACTGGAGAATATACCCCAGGTGCCCGCCGCAACTCGAGAAAAACCATGAGACTTCCCCCTGCCGCGAAATGAGGCCCGATTCCCCTGCACTGCGTGCAGAGCAATGCCGTGTTGCACATCACACAGGAAAGGAGCCTTGATTTCCTTGATGGCACTCCAGAGAAACCCCAAGAACACTGTTTCAAGGCTAGAGGGATCCTGAGGTCACTCTAGCAACACGAAAGAGCTCCGTGGACCAAAAGTCAACTCAAGATGAGAGGTTAGTCCCTGGCTTCGACTCCAGAGGAATACCTCCTTACCACAAGCAAAACAAGAGGAGGCTTCTCTCAGCTCTAGGTATGTGAGAGGGACCCTGAGTTTGCGGCCTCAAGAGGAATGGACACCGCGATGCCCTGACTCGAAACAAGGCCGGATATGCCTGCAGTGAATTTAATGCAGGCTCATCTTGCATCTCCCAAGACGAAAGGATGTCTGAATCCCCTGTGGAGAACACAGAGAAAGACCTAGTTCCCCACCTCATCGCAACCGGAGGTCTCACATTCTTTGAAAACTCCAGAGGGACGTGGAGATCAGTGCCTCCAAAGGAGACGATGCCTGACTCCTCGTGAAACTTGATAGGAGTCCCAGGATCCCTGTGTCACCTGGAAAGGGACACTTGGTCTCCCGCCTCAGCCGGAGAGGCGTCCCAATTGCCCTGCCAAGCCTCGAGGAGAATCCCGAGTTGTCCCTCGCAACTAGGCAGGAGTCCTGACATCGCTGAACAAACACGTGTGTGAAAGGGCCATCCCCGTCGTAACTCGAGAATATACCCCACGTTCCCGCCGCAACTCGAGGAAAACCATGAGACTTCCCCCTCCCGGCGAGATGAGGCACGATTCCCCTGCATTGCGTGCAGAGCAATGTCCTGTTACACATCACACAGGAAAGGAGCCTTGATTTCCTTGATGGCACTCCAGAGAAACCCCAAGAACACTGTTTCAAGGCTAGAGGGATCCTTAGCTCACTGTAGCACCACGAAGGAGCTCCGTGGACCACAAATCAACTCGAGATGAGAGGTTAGTGCCCGGCTTCGACTCCAGAGGAATACCACCTTACCACAAGCACCTCAAGAGGAGGCTTCTCTCAGCTCTAGGTATGTGAGAGGGACCCTGAGTTTGCGACTTCAAGTGGAATGGACACCGCGATGCCCTGACTCGAAAGAAGGCCGGATATCCCTGCAGGGACTTGAATGCAGGCTCGTCTTGCATCTCCCAAGACGAAAGGATGTCTGAATCCCCTGTGTAGACCACAGAGAAATACCTAGGTCCCCACCTCATCGCGACCGGAGGCCTCACATCCTTTGAAAACTCCAGAGGGACGCGGAGATCAGTGCCTCCAAAGGAGACGATGCCTGACTCCTCGTGAAACTTGATAGGAGTCCCAGAATTCCTGTGGCACGTGGAAAGGGACCCTTGGTCTCCTGCCTCAGCTGGAGAGGAGTCCCAATTGCCCTGCCAAGCCTCGAGGAGAATCCCGAGTTGTCCCTCGCAACAAGGCAGGAGTCCTGACGTGGCTGAACAAACACCTGTGTGGAAGGGCCATCCCCGTCGTAACTCAAGAATATACCCCAGGTTCCCGCCGCAACTCGAGAAAAACCATGAGACTTCCCCCTCGCCGCGAGATGAGGAACGATTCCCTGCACTGCGTGCAGAGCAATGCCGTGTTGCACATCACACAGGAAAGGAGCCTTGATTTCCTTGATGGCACTCCAGAGAAAGCCCAAGAACACTGTTTCAAGGCTAGAGAGATCCTGAGGTCACTGTAGCAACACGAAAGAGCTCCGTGGACCAAAAATCAACTCGAGATGAGAGGGTAGTCCCTGGCTTCCACTCCAGAGGAATACCACCTTACCACAAGCAACTCGAGAGGAGGCTTCTCTCAGCTCTAGGTATGTGAGAGGGCCCCTGAGTTTGCGGCCTCAAGTGGAATGGACACCGCGATGCCCTGACTCGAAGTAAGGCCGGAAATGCCTGCAATGACTTGAATGCAGGCTCGACTTGCATCTCCCGAGACGAAAGGATGTCTGAATACCCTGTGGAGACAACAGAGAAAGACCTAGTTGCCCACCTCATCGCGACCGGAGGCCTCACATCCTTTGAAACCTCCAGAGGGACGCGGAGATCAGTGCCTCCAAAGGAGACGATGCCTGACTCCTCTTCAAACTTGATAGGAGTCCCAGGATTCCTGTGGCACGTGGAAAGGGACCCTTGGTCTCCCGCCTCAGCTGGAGAGGCGTCCCAATTGCCCTGCCAAGCCTCGAGGAGAATCCCGAGTTGTCCCTCGCAACTAGGCAGGAGTCCTGACGTCGCTGAACAAACACGTGTGTGGAAGGGCCATGCCCGTGGTAACTCGAAAATATACCCCAGGTTCCCGCCCCAACTCGAGAAAAACCATGAGACTTCCCCCTCGCCGCGAGATGAGGCCCGATTCCCCTGCACTGCGTGCAGAGCAATGCCGTGTTGCACATCACACAGGAAAGGAGCCTTGATTTCCTTGATGGCACTCCAGAGAAAGCCCAAGAACACTGTTTCAAGGCTAGAGGGATCCTGAGGTCACTGTAGCAACACGAAAGAGCTCCGTGGACCAAAAATCAACTCGAGATGAGAGGTTACTCCCTGGCTTCGACTCCAGAGGAATACCACCTTACCACAAGCACCTCAAGAGGAGGCTTCTCTCAGCTCTAGGTATGTGAGAGGGACCCTGAGTTTGCGGCCTCAAGAGGAATGGACACCGCGATGCCCTGACTCGAAACAAGGCCGGATATGCCTGCAGTGACTTGAATGCAGGCTCGTCTTGCATCTCCCAAGACGAAAGGTTGTCTGAATCCCCTGTGGAGACCACAGAGAAAGACCTAGTTCCCCACCTCATCGCGACCGGAGGCCTCACATCCTTTGAAAACTCCAGAGGGACGCGGAGATCAGTGCCTCCAAAGGAGACGATGCCTGACTCCTCGTGAAACTTGATAGGAGTTCCAGGATTCCTGTGGCACGTGGAAAGGGACACTTGGTCTCCCGCCTCAGCTGGAGAGGCGTCCCAATTGCCCTGCCAAGCCTCTAGGAGAATCCCGAGTTGTCCCTCACAACTAGGCAGGAGTCCTGTCTATGCTGAACAAACACGTGTGTGGAAGGGCCATCCCCGTCGTAACTCGAGAATATACCCCAGGTTCCCGCCGCAACTCGAGAAAAACCATGAGACTTCTCCTTCGCCGCGAGATGAGGCCCGATTCCCATGCACTGCGTGCAGAGCAATGCCGTGTTGCACATCACACAGGAAAGGAGCCATGATTTCCTTGATGGCACTCCAGAGAAACCCCAAGAACACTGTTTCAAGGCTAGAGGGATCCTGAGGTCACTCTAGCAACACGAAAGAGCTCCGTGGACCAAAAGTCAACTCAAGATGAGAGGTTAGTCCCTGGCTTCGACTCCAGAGGAATACCTCCTTACCACAAGCAAAACAAGAGGAGGCTTCTCTCAGCTCTAGGTATGTGAGAGGGACCCTGAGTTTGCGGCCTCAAGTGGAATCGACACCGCGATGCCCTGACTCGAAATAAGGCCGGATATCCCTGCAGTGACTTGAATGCAGTCTCGTCTTGCATCTCCCAAGACGAAAGGTTGTCTGAATCCCCTGTGGAAACCACAGAGAAAGACCTAGTTCCCCACCTCATCACGAGCGGAGGCCTCACATCCTTTGAAAATTCCAGTGGGACGCGGAGATCAGTGCCTCCAAAGGAGACGATGCCTGACTCCTCGTGAAACTTGATAGGAGTCCCAGGATTCCTGTGGCACGTGGAAAGGGACCCTTGGTCTCCCGCCTCAGCTGGAGAGGCGTTCCAATTGCCCTGCCAAGCCTCGAGGAGAATCCCGAGTTGTCCCTCACAACTAGGCAGGAGTCCTGTCTATGCTGAACAAACACGTGTGTGGAAGGGCCATCTCCGTCGTAACTCGAGAATATACCCCAGGTTCCCGCCGCAACTCGAGAAAAACCATGAGACTTCCCCCTCGCCGCGAGATGAGGCCCGATTCCCCTGCACTGCGTGCAGAGCAATGCCTTGTTGCACATCACACAGGAAAGGAGCCTTGATTTCCTTGATGGCACTCCAGAGAAACCCCAAGAACACTGTTTCAAGGCTAGAGGGATCCTGAGGTCACTGTAGCAACACGAAAGAACTCCGTGGACCAAAAATCAACTCGAGATGAGAGGTTAGTCCCTGGCTTCGACTCCAGAGGAATACCACCTTACCACAAGCACCTCAAGAGGAGGCTTCTCTCAGCTCTAGGTATGTGAGAGGGACCCTGAGTTTGCGGCCTCAAGAGGAATGGACACCGCGATGCCCTGACTCGAAACAAGGCCGGATATGCCTGCAGTGAATTTAATGCAGGCTCATCTTGCATCTCCCAAGACGAAAGGATGTCTGAATCCCCTGTGGAGAACACAGAGAAAGACCTAGTTCCCCACATCATCGCAACCGGAGGTCTCACATTCTTTGAAAACTCCAGAGGGACGTGGAGATCAGTGCCTCCAAAGGAGACGATGCCTGACTCCTCGTGAAACTTGATAGGAGTCCCAGGATCCCTGTGTCACCTGGAAAGGGACACTTGGTCTCCCGCCTCAGCCGGAGAGGCTTCCCAATTGCCCTGCCAAGCCTCGAGGAGAATCCCGAGTTGTCCCTCGCAACTAGGCAGGAGTCCTGACATCGCTGAACAAACACGTGTGTGAAAGGGCCATCCCCGTCGTAACTCGAGAATATACCCCACGTTCCCGCCGCAACTCGAGGAAAACCATGAGACTTCCCCCTCCCGGCGAGATGAGGCACGATTCCCCTGCATTGCGTGCAGAGCAATGTCCTGTTGCACATCACACAGGAAAGGAGCCTTGATTTCCTTGATGGCACTCCAGAGAAACCCCAAGAACACTGTTTCAAGGCTAGAGGGATCCTTAGCTCACTGTAGCACCACGAAGGAGCTCCGTGGACCACAAATCAACTCGAGATGAGAGGTTAGTGCCCGGCTTCGACTCCAGAGGAATACCACCTTACCACAAGCACCTCAAGAGGAGGCTTCTCTCAGCTCTAGGTATGTGAGAGGGACCCTGAGTTTGCGGCTTCAAGTGGAATGGACACCGCGATGCCCTGACTCGAAAGAAGGCCGGATATCCCTGCAGGGACTTGAATGCAGGCTCGTCTTGCATCTCCCAAGACGAAAGGATGTCTGAATCCCCTGTGTAGACCACAGAGAAATACCTAGTTCCCCACCTCATCGCGACCGGAGGCCTCACATCCTTTGAAAACTCCAGAGGGACGCGGAGATCAGTGCCTCCAAAGGAGACGATGCCTGACTCCTCGTGAAACTTGATAGGAGTCCCAGAATTCCTGTGGCACGTGGAAAGGGACCCTTGGTCTCCTGCCTCAGCTGGAGAGGAGTCCCAATTGCCCTGCCAAGCCTCGAGGAGAATCCCGAGTTGTCCCTCGCAACAAGGCAGGAGTCCTGACGTGGCTGAACAAACACCTGTGTGGAAGGGCCATCCCCGTCGTAACTCAAGAATATACCCCAGGTTCCCGCCGCAACTCGAGAAAAACCATGAGACTTCCCCCTTGCCGCGAGATGAGGAACGATTCCCTGCACTGCGTTCAGAGCAATGCCGTGTTGCACATCACACAGGAAAGGAGCCTTGATTTCCTTGATGGCACTCCAGAGAAAGCCCAAGAACACTGTTTCAAGGCTAGAGAGATCCTGAGGTCACTGTAGCAACACGAAAGAGCTCCGTGGACCAAAAATCAACTCGAGATGAGAGGGTAGTCCCTGGCTTCCACTCCAGAGGAATACCACCTTACCACAAGCACCTCGAGAGGAGGCTTCTCTCAGCTCTAGGTATGTGAGAGGGCCCCTGAGTTTGCGGCCTCAAGTGGAATGGACACCGCGATGCCCTGACTCGAAGTAAGGCCGGAAATGCCTGCAGTGACTTGAATGCAGGCTCGTCTTGCATCTCCCGAGACGAAAGGATGTCTGAATACCCTGTGGAGACAACAGAGAAAGACCTAGTTGCCCACCTCATCGCGACCGGAGGTCTCACATCCTTTGAAACCTCCAGAGGGACGCGGAGATCAGTGCCTCCAAAGGAGACGATGCCTGACTCCTCTTCAAACTTGATAGGAGTCCCAGGATTCCTGTGGCACGTGGAAAGGGACCCTTGGTCTCCCGCCTCAGCTGGAGAGGCGTCCCAATTGCCCTGCCAAGCCTCGAGGAGAATCCCGAGTTGTCCCTCGCAACTAGGCAGGAGTCCTGACGTCGCTGAACAAACACGTGTGTGGAAGGGCCATGCCCGTGGTAACTCGAAAATATACCCCAGGTTCCCGCCCCAACTCGAGAAAAACCATGAGACTTCCCCCTCGCCGCGAGATGAGGCCCGATTCCCCTGCACTGCGTGCAGAGCAATGCCGTGTTGCACATCACACAGGAAAGGAGCCTTGATTTCCTTGATGGCACTCCAGAGAAACCCCAAGAACACTGTTTCAAGGCTAGAGGGATCCTGAGGTCACTGTATCAACACGAAAGAGCTCCGTGGACCAAAAATCAACTCGAGATGAGAGGTTACTCCCTGGCTTTGACTCCATTGGAATACCACCTTACACAAGCACCTCAAGACGAGGCTTCTCTCAGCTCTAGGTATGTGAGAGGGACCCTGAATTTGCGGCCTCAAGTGGAATGGACAACGCGATGCCCTGACTCGAAATAAGGCCGGATATCCCTGCAGTGACTTGAATGCAGGCTCGTATAGCATCTCCCAAGATGAAAGGATGTCTGAATCCCCTGTGGAGACCACAGAGAAAGACCTAGTTTCCCACCTCATCGCGACCGGAGGCCTCACATCCTTTGAAAACTCCAGAGGTACGCGGAGATCAGTGCCTCCAAAGGAGACGATGCCTGACTCCTCGTGAAACTTGATAGGAGTCCCAGAATTCCTGTGGCACGTGGAAAGGGACCCTTGGTCTCCCGCCTCAGCTGGAGAGGCGTCCCAATTGCCCTGCCAAGCCTCGAGGAGAATCCCGAGTTGTCCCTCGCAACTAGGCAGGAGTCCTGACGTTGCTGAACAAACACCTGTGTGGAAGGGCCATCCCCATCGTAACTCAAGAATATATCCCAGGTTCCCGCCGCAACTCGAGAAAAACCATGAGACTTCCCCCTCGCCCTGAGATGAGGCCCGATTCCCTGCACTGCGTGCAGAGCAATGCCGTGTTGCACATCACACATGAAAGGAGCCTTGATTTCCTTGATGGCACTCCAGAGAAAGCCCAAGAACACTGTTTCAAGGCTAGAGAGGTCCTGAGGTCACTGTAGCAACACGAAAGAGCTCCGTGGACCAAAAATCAACTAGAGATGAGAGGGTAGTCCCTGGCTTCCACTCCAGAGGAATACCACCTTACCACAAGCACCTCAAGGGGAGACTTCTCTCAGCTCTAGGTATGTGAGAGGGACCCTGAGTTTGCGGCCTCAAGTGGAATGGACACCGCGATACCCTGACTCAAAATAAGTCCGGATATGCCTGCAGTGACTTGAATGTAGGCTCGTCTTGCATCTCCCAAGATGAAAGGATGTCTGAATCCCCTGTGGAGACCACAGAGAAAGACCTAGTTCCCCACCTCATCGCGACCGGAGGCCTCACATCCTTTGAAAAGTCCAGAGGGAACTGGAGATCAGTGCCTCCAAAGGAGACGATGCCTGACTCCTCGTGAAACTTGATAGGAGTCCCAGGATTCCTGTGGCACGTGGAAAGGGACCCTTGGTCTCCCGCCTCAGCTGGAGATGCGTCCCAATTGCTCTGCAAAGCGTCGAGGAGAATCCCGAGTTGTCCCTTGCAACTAGGCAGGAGTCCTGACGTCGCTGAACAAACACGTGTGTGGAAGGGCCATCCCCGTCGTAACTCGAGAATATACCCCAGGTTCCCGCCGCAACTCGAGAAAAGCCATGAGACTTCCCCCTCGCCACGAGATGAGGCCCGATTCCCCTGCACTGCGTGCAGAGCAATGCCGTGTTGCACATCACACAGGAAAGGAGCCTTGATTTCCTTGATGGCACTCCAGAGAAAGCCCAAGAACACTGTTTCAAGGCTAGAGGGATCCTGAGGTCACTGTAGCAACACGAAAGAGCTCCGTGGACCAAAAATCAACTCGAGATGAGAGGGTAGTCCCTCTCTTCGAATCCAGAGGAATACCACCTTACCACAATCACCTCAAGAGGAGGCTTCTCTCAGCTCTATGTACATGAGAGGGACACTGAGTTTGCGGCCTCAAGTGGAATGGACACCGCGATGCCCTGACTCGAAATAAGGCCGGATATCCCTGCAGTGACTTGAATGCAGGCTCGTCTTGCATCTCCCAAGACGAAAGGATGTCTGAATCCCCTGTGGAGACCACAGAGAAAGACCTAGTTCCCCACCTCATCGCGACCGGAGGCCTCACATCCTTTGAAAACTCCAGAGGGACGCGGAGATCAGTGCCTCCAAAGGAGCCGATGCCTGACTCCTCGTGAAACTTGATAGGAGTCCCAGGATTCCTGTGGCACGTGAAAAGGGACCCTTGGTCTCCCGCCTCAGCTGGAGAGGCGTCCCAGTTGCCCTGCCAAGCCTCGAGGAGAATCCCGAGTTGTCCCTCGCAACTAGGCAGGAGTTCTGACGTCGCTGAACAAACACGTGTGTGGAAGGGCCATCCCCGTCTTAACTGGAGGATATACCCCAGGTGCCCGCCGCAACTCGAGAAAAACCATGAGACTTCCCCCTGCCGCGAGATGAGGCCCGATTCCCCTGCACTGCGTGCAGAGCAATGCCGTGTTGCACATCACACAGGAAAGGAGCCTTGATTTCCTTGATGGCACTCCAGAGAAACCCCAAGAACACTGTTTCAAGGCTAGAGGGATCCTGAGGTCACTGTAGCAACACAAAAGAGCTTCGTCGACCAAAAATCAACTCGAGATGAGAGGTTAGTCCCTGGCTTCGACTCCAGAGGAATACCACCTTACCACAAGCACCTCAAGAGGAGACTTCTCTCAGCTCTAGGTATGTGAGAGGTACCCTGAGTTTGCGGCCTCAAGTGGAATGGACACCGCGATGCCCTGACTCGAAATAAGGCCGGATATGCCTGCAGTGACTTGAATGCAGGCTCGTCTTGAATCTCCCAAGACGAAAGGATGTCTGCATCCCCTGTGGAGACCACAGAGAAAGATCTAGTTCCCCACCTCATCGCGACCGGAGGCCTCACATCCTTTGAAATCTCCAGAGGGACGCGGAGATCAGTGCCTCCAAAGGAGATGATGCCTGACTCCTCGTGAAACTTGATAGGAGTCCCAGGATTCCGGTGGCACGTGGAAAGGGACCATTGGTCTACCGCCTCAGCCGGAGAGGCGTCCCAATTGCCCTGCCAAGCCTCGAGGAGAATCCCGAGTTGTCCCTCGCAACTAGGCAGGAGTCCTGACGTCGCTGAACAAACACGTGGGTGGAAGGGCCATCCCCGTCGTAACTCGAAAATATACCCCAGGTTCCCGCTGCAACTCCAGAAAAACCATGAGACTTCCCCCTCGCCGCGAGATGAGGTCCGATTCCCCTGCACTGCGTGCAGAGCAATGCCGTGTTGCACATCACACAGGAAAGGAGCCTTGATTTCCTTGATGGCACTCCAGAGAAAGCCCAAGAACACTGTTTCAAGGCTAGAGGGATCCTGAGGTCACTGTAGCAACACGAAAGAGCTCCGTGGACCAAAAATCAACTCGAGATGAGAGGTTACTCCCTGGCTTCGACTCCAGAGGAATACCACCTTACCACAAGCACCTCAAGAGGAGGCTTCTCTCAGCTCTAGGTATGTGAGAGGGACCCTGAGTTTGCGGCCTCAAGAGGAATGGACACCGCGATGCCCTGACTCGAAACATGGCCGGATATGCCTGCAGTGACTTGAATGCAGGCTCGTCTTGCATCTCCCAAGACGAAAGGTTGTCTGAATCCCCTGTGGAGACCACAGAGAAAGACCTAGTTCCCCACCTCATCGCGACCGGAGGCCTCACATCCTTTGAAAACTCCAGAGGGACGCGGAGATCAGTGCCTCCAAAGGAGACGATGCCTGACTCCTCGTGAAACTTGATAGGAGTTCCAGGATTCCTGTGGCACGTGGAAAGGGACACTTGGTCTCCCGCCTCAGCTGGAGAGGCGTCCCAATTGCCCTGCCAAGCCTCTAGGAGAATCCCGAGTTGTCCCTCACAACTAGGCAGGAGTCCTGTCTATGCTGAACAAACACGTGTGTGGAAGGGCCATCCCCGTCGTAACTCGAGAATATACCCCAGGTTCCCGCCGCAACTCGAGAAAAACCATGAGACTTCTCCCTCGCCGCGAGATGAGACCCGATTCCCATGCACTGCGTGCAGAGCAATGCCGTGTTGCACATCACACAGGAAAGGAGCCATGATTTCCTTGATGGCACTCCAGAGAAACCCCAAGAACACTGTTTCAAGGCTAGAGGGATCCTGAGGTCACTCTAGCAACACGAAAGAGCTCCGTGGACCAAAAGTCAACTCAAGATGAGAGGTTAGTCCCTGGCTTCGACTCCAGAGGAATACCTCCTTACCACAAGCAAAACAAGAGGAGGCTTCTCTCAGCTCTAGGTATGTGAGAGGGACCCTGAGTTTGCGGCCTCAAGTGGAATCGACACCGCGATGCCCTGACTCGAAATAAGGCCGGATATCCCTGCAGTGACTTGAATGCAGTCTCGTCTTGCATCTCCCAAGACGAAAGGATGTCTGAATCCCCTGTGGAAACCACAGAGAAAGACCTAGTTCCCCACCTCATCACGAGCGGAGGCCTCACATCCTTTGAAAATTCCACTGGGACGCGGAGATCAGTGCCTCCAAAGGAGACGATGCCTGACTCCTCGTCAAACTTGATAGGAGTCCCAGGATTCCTGTGGCACGTGGAAAGGGACCCTTGGTCTCCCGCCTCAGCTGGAGAGGCGTTCCAATTGCCCTGCCAAGCCTCGAGGAGAATCCCGAGTTGTCCCTCACAACTAGGCAGGAGTCCTGTCTATGCTGAACAAACACGTGTGTGGAAGGGCCATCTCCGTCGTAACTCGAGAATATACCCCAGGTTCCCGCCGCAACTCGAGAAAAACCATGAGACTTCCCCCTCGCCGCGAGATGAGGCCCGATTCCCCTGCACTGCGTGCAGAGCAATGCCTTGTTGCACATCACACAGGAAAGGAGCCTTGATTTCCTTGATGGCACTCCAGAGAAACCCCAAGAACACTGTTTCAAGGCTAGAGGGATCCTGAGGTCACTCTAGCAACACGAAAGAGCTCCGTGGACCAAAAATCAACTCGAGATGAGAGGTTAGTCCCTGGCTTCTACTCCAGAGGAATACCACCTTACCACAAGCACCTCAAGAGGAGGCTTCTCTCAGCTCTAGGTATGTGAGAGGGACCCTGAGTTTGCGGCCTCAAGAGGAATGGACACCGCGATGCCCTGACTCGAAACAAGGCCGGATATGCCTGCAGTGAATTTAATGCAGGCTCATCTTGCATCTCCCAAGACGAAAGGATGTCTGAATCCCCTGTGGAGAACACAGAGAAAGACCTAGTTCCCCACCTCATCGCAACCGGAGGTCTCACATTCTTTGAAAACTCCAGAGGGACGTGGAGATCAGTGCCTCCAAAGGAGACGATGCCTGACTCCTCGTGAAACTTGATAGGAGTCCCAGGATCCCTGTGTCACCTGGAAAGGGACACTTGGTCTCCCGCCTCAGCCGGAGAGGCGTCCCAATTGCCCTGCCAAGCCTCGAGGAGAATCCCGAGTTGTCCCTCGCAACTAGGCAGGAGTCCTGACATCGCTGAACAAACACGTGTGTGAAAGGGCCATCCCCGTCGTAACTCGAGAATATACCCCACGTTCCCGCCGCAACTCGAGGAAAACCATGAGACTTCCCCCTCCCGGCGAGATGAGGCACGATTCCCCTGCATTGCGTGCAGAGCAATGTCCTGTTGCACATCACACAGGAAAGGAGCCTTGATTTCCTTGATGGCACTCCAGAGAAACCCCAAGAACACTGTTTCAAGGCTAGAGGGATCCTTAGCTCACTGTAGCACCACGAAGGAGCTCCGTGGACCACAAATCAACTCGAGATGAGAGGTTAGTGCCCGGCTTCGACTCCAGAGGAATACCACCTTACCACAAGCACCTCAAGAGGAGGCTTCTCTCAGCTCTAGGTATGTGAGAGGGACCCTGAGTTTGCGGCTTCAAGTGGAATGGACACCGCGATGCCCTGACTCGAAAGAAGGCCGGATATTCCTGCAGGGACTTGAATGCAGGCTCGTCTTGCATCTCCCAAGACGAAAGGATGTCTGAATCCCCTGTGTAGACCACAGAGAAAGACCTAGGTCCCCACCTCATCGCGACCGGAGGCCTCACATCCTTTGAAAACTCCAGAGGGACGCGGAGATCAGTGCCTCCAAAGGAGACGATGCCTGACTCCTCGTGAAACTTGATAGGAGTCCCAGAATTCCTGTGGCACGTGGAAAGGGACCCTTGGTCTCCTGCCTCAGCTGGAGAGGAGTCCCAATTGCCCTGCCAAGCCTCGAGGAGAATCCCGAGATGTCCCTCGCAACAAGGCAGGAGTCCTGACGTGGCTGAACAAACACCTGTGTGGAAGGACCATCCCCGTCGTAACTCAAGAATATACCCCAGGTTTCCGCCGCAACTCGAGAAAAACCATGAAACTTCCCCCTCGCCGCGAGATGAGGAACGATTCCCTGCACTGCGTGCAGAGCAATGCCGTGTTGCACATCACACAGGAAAGGAGCCTTGATTTCCTTGATGGCACTCCAGAGAAAGCCCAAGAACACTGTTTCAAGGCTAGAGAGATCCTGAGGTCACTGTAGCAACACGAAAGAGCTCCGTGGACCAAAAATCAACTCGAGATGAGAGGGTAGTCCCTGGCTTCGACTCCAGAGGAATACCACCTTACCACAAGCACCTCGAGAGGAGGCTTCTCTCAGCTCTAGGTATGTGAGAGGGCCCCTGAGTTTGCGG
Source organism: Cervus elaphus (assembly GCF_910594005.1). Lineage (NCBI taxonomy): Eukaryota > Metazoa > Chordata > Mammalia > Artiodactyla > Cervidae > Cervus > Cervus elaphus. The sequence goes on from NC_057838.1 coordinate 2,867,278, forward strand.
CCTCAAGTGGAATGGACACCGCGATGCCCTGACTCGAAGTAAGGCCGGAAATGCCTGCAGTGACTTGAATGCAGGCTCGACTTGCATCTCCCAAGACGAAAGGATGTCTGAATACCCTGTGGAGACAACAGAGAAAGACCTAGTTGCCCACCTCATCGCGACCGGAGGCCTCACATCCTTTGAAACCTCCAGAGGGACGCGGAGATCAGTGCCTCCAAAGGAGACGAGGCCTGACTCCTCTTCAAACTTTATAGGAGTCCCAGGATTCCTGTGGCACGTGGAAAGGGACCCTTGGTCTCCCGCCTCAGCTGGAGAGGCGTCCCAATTGCCCTGCCAAGCCTCGAGGAGAATCCCGAGTTGTCCCTCGCAACTAGGCAGGAGTCCTGACGTCGCTGAACAAACACGTGTGTGGAAGGGCCATGCCCGTGGTAACTCGAAAATATACCCCAGGTTCCCGCCCCAACTCGAGAAAAACCATGAGACTTCCCCCTCGCCGCGAGATCAGGCCCGATTCCCCTGCACTGCGTGCAGAGCAATGCCGTGTTGCACATCACACAGGAAAGGAGCCTTGATTTCCTTGATGGCACTCCAGAGAAACCCCAAGAACACTGTTTCAAGGCTAGAGGTATCCTGAGGTCACTGTATCAACACGAAAGAGCTCCGTGGACCAAAAATCAACTCGAGATGAGAGGTTACTCCCTGGCTTTGACTCCATTGGAATACCACCTTACACAAGCACCTCAAGACGAGGCTTCTCTCAGCTCTAGGTATGTGAGAGGGACCCTGAATTTGCGGCCTCAAGTGGAATGGACACCGCGATGCCCTGACTCGAAATAAGGCCGGATATCCCTGCAGTGACTTGAATGCAGGCTCGTATAGCATCTCCCAAGATGAAAGGATGTCTGAATCCCCTGTGGAGACCACAGAGAAAGACCTAGTTTCCCACCTCATCGCGACCGGAGGCCTCACATCCTTTGAAAACTCCAGAGAGACGCGGAGATCAGTGCCTCAAAAGGAGACGATGCCTGACTCCTCGTGAAACTTGATAGGAGTCCCAGAATTCCTGTGGCACGTGGAAAGGGACCCTTGGTCTCCCGCCTCAGGTGGAGAGGCGTCCCAATTGCCCTGCCAAGCCTCGAGGAGAATCCCGAGTTGTCCCTCGCAACTAGGCAGGAGTCCTGACGTTGCTGAACAAACACCTGTGTGGAAGGGCCATCCCCATCGTAACTCAAGAATATATCCCAGGTTCCCGCCTCAACTCGAGAAAAACCATGAGACTTCCCCCTCGCCCTGAGATGAGGCCCGATTCCCTGCACTGCGTGCAGAGCAATGCCGTGTTGCACATCACACATGAAAGGAGCCTTGATTTCCTTGATGGCACTCCAGAGAAACCCCAAGAACACTGTTTCAAGGCTAGAGGGATCCTGAGGTCACTGTAGCAACACGAAAGAGCTCCGTGGACCAAAAATCAGCTCGAGATGAGAGGGTAGTCCCTGGCTTCGACTCCAGAGGAATATCACCTTACCACAAGCACCTCGAGAGGAGGCTTCTCTCAGCTCTAGGTATGTGAGAGGGACCCTGAGTTTGCGGCCTCAAGTGGAATGGACACCGCGATGCCCTGACTCGAAGTAAGGCCGGATATGCCTGCAGTGACTTGAATGCAGGCTCGACTTGCATCTCCCAAGACGAAAGGATGTCTGAATAACCTGTGGAGACCACAGAGAAAGACCTAGTTCCCCACCTCATCGCGACCGGAGGCCTCACATCCTTTGAAAACTCGAGAGGGAGGCGGAGATCAGTGCCTCCAAAGGAGACGATGCCTGACTCCTCGTGAAACTTGATAGGAGTCCCAGGATTCCTGTGGCACGTGGAAAGGGACCCTTGGTCTCCTGGCTCAGCTGGAGAGGCGTCCCAATTGCCCTGCCAAGCCTCGAGGAGAATCCCGAGTTGTCCCTCGCAACTAGGCAGGAGTCCTGACGTCGCTAAACAAACACGTGTGTGGAAGGGCCATGCCCGTGGTAACTCGAGAATATAGCCCAGGTTCCCGCCCCAACTCGAGAAAAACCATGAGACTTCCCCCTCGCTGCGAGATGAGGCCCGATTCCCCTGCACTGCGTGCAGAGAAATGCCGTGTTGCACATCACACAGGAAAGGAGCCTTGATTTCCTTGATGGCACTCCAGAGAAACCCCAAGAACACTGTTTCAAGGCTAGAGGCATCCTGAGGTCACTGTAGCAACAAGAAAGAGCTCCGTGGACCAAAAATCAACTCGAGATGAGAGGTTAGTCCCTGGCTTCGACTCCAGAGGAATACCACCTTACCACAAGCACCTCAAGAGGAGGCTTCTCTCAGCTCTAGCTATGTGAGAGGGACCCTGAGTTTGCGGCCTCAAGTGGAATGAACACCGAGATGCCCTGACTCAAAATAAGGCCGGATATGCCTGCAGTGACTTGAATGCAGGCTCGTCTTGCATGTCCCAAGACGAAAGGATGTCTGAATCCCCTTTGGAGACCACAGAGAAAGACCTAGTTATCCACGTCATCGCGACCGGAGGCCTCACATCCTTTGAAAACTCCAGAGGGACACGGAGATCAGTGCCTCCAAAGGAGACAAAGCCTGACTCCTCGTGAAACTTGATAGAAGTCCCAGGATTCATGTGGCACGTGGAAAGGGACACTTGGTCTCCCGCCTCAGCTGGAGAGGCGGCCCAATTGCCCTGCCAAGCCTCGAGGAGAATACCGAGTTGTCCCTCGCAAATAGGCAGGAGTCTTGACGTCGCTGAACAAACACGTGTTTTTAAGGGCCATCCCCGTCATAACTCGAGAATATACCCCAGGTTCCCGCCGCAACTCGAGAAAAACCATGAGACTTCCCCCTCGCCGCGAGATGAAGCCCGATTCCCATGCACTGCGTGCAGAGCAATGCCGTGTTGCACATCACACAGGAAAGGAGCCTTGATTTCCTTGATGGAACTCCAGAGAAAGCCCAAGAACACTGTTTCAAGGCTAGAGGGATCCTGAGGTCACTGTAGCCACACGAAAGAGCTCCGTGGACCACAAATCAACTCGAGATGAGAGGTTAGTCCCTGGCTTCGACTCCAGAGGAATACCACCTTACCACAAGCACCTCAAGAGGAGGCTTCTCTGAGCTCTAGGTATGTGAGAGGGACCCTGAATTTGCGGCCTCAAGTGGAATGGACACCGCGATGCCCTGACTCGAAATAAGGCCGGATATGCCTGCAGTGACTTGAATGCAGGCTCGTCTTGCATCTCCCAAGACGAAAGGATGTCTGAATCCCCTGTTGAGACCACAGAGAAAGACCTAGTTCTCCAACTCATCGCGACCGGAGGCCTCACATCCTTTGAAAAGTCCAGAGGGAACTGGAGATCAGTGCCTCCAAAGGAGACGATGCCTGACTCCTCGTGAAACTTGATAGGAGTCCCAGGATTCCTGTGGCACGTGGAAAGGGACCCTTGGTCTCCAGCCTCAGCTGGAGAGGCGTCCCAATTGCCCTGCCAAGCCTCGAGGAGAATCCCGAGTAGTCCCTCGCAACTAGGCAGGAGTCCTGACGTCGCTGAACAAACATGTGTGTGGAAGGGCCTTCCCAGTCGAAACTCGAGAATATACCCCAGGTTCCCGCCGCAACTCGAGAAAAACCATGAGACTTCCCCCTCGCCGCGAGATGAGGCCCGATTCCCCTGCACTGCGTGCAGATCAATGCCGTGTTGCACATCACACAGAAAAGGAGCCTTGATTTCCTTGATGGCACTCCAGAGAAACTCCAAGAACACTGTTTCAAGGCTAGAGGGATCCTGAGGTCACTGTAGCAACAAGAAAGAGATCCGTGGACCAATAATCAACTCGACATGAGAGGTTAGTCCCTGGCTTCGACTCCAGAGGAATACCACCTTACCACAAGCACCTCAAGAGGAGGCTTCTCTGAGCTCTAGGTATGTGAGAGGAACCTGAGTTTGCGCCCGCAAGTGGAATGGACACCGCGATGACCTTCCTTGAAGTAAGACCGGATATGCCTGCAATGATTTGAATGCAGGCACGTCTTGTATCTCCCAAGACGAAAGGATGTCTGAATCCCCTGTGGAGACCACAGAGAAAGACCTAGTTTCCCACCTCATCGCGACCGGAGGCCTCACATCCTTTGAAAATTCCAGAGGGATGCGGAGATCAGTGCCTCCAAAGGATACGATGCCTGACTCCTCGTGAAACTTGATAGGAGTCCCAGGATTCCTGTGGCACGTGGAAAGGGACCCTTGGTCTCCCGCCTCAGCTGGAGAGGCGTCCCATTTGCCCTGCCAAGCCTCGAGGAGAATCCCGAGTTGTCCCTCGCAACTAGGCAGGAGTCCTGACGTCGCTGAACAAACACGTGGGTGGAAGGGCCATCCCCGTCGAAACTCGAGAATATACCCCAGGTCCCCCCCCCAACTCGAGAAAAACCATGAGACTTCCCCCTCGGCGCGAGATGAGGCCCGATTCCCCAGCACTGCGTGCAGAGCAATGCCATGTTGCACATCATACAGGAAAGGAGCCTTGATTTCCTTGATGGCACTCCAGAGAAACACAAGAACACTGTTTCAAGGCTAGAGGGATCCTGAGGTCACTGTAGCAACACGAAAGAGCTCCGTGGACCACAAATCAATTCGAGATGAGAGCATGGTCCCTGGCTTCGACTCCAGAGGAATACCACCTTACCACAAGCACCTCAAGAGGAGGCTTCTCTCAGCTCTAGGTATGTGAGAGGGACCCTGAGTTAGCGGCCTCAAGTGGAATGGACACCGCAATGCCCTGACTCGAAATAAGGCCGGATATTCTTGCAGTGACTTGAATGCAGGCTCGTCTTGCATCTCACAAGACGAAAGGATGTCTGAATCCCCTGTGGAGAACACAGAGAAAGACCTAGTTGCCACGTCATCGCGACGGGAGGCCTCACATCCTTTGAAACCTCCAGAGGGACGCAGAGATCAGTTCCTTCAAAGGAAACAATGCCTGACTCTTTGTGAAACTTGATAGGAGTCCCCGGATTCCTGTGATACGTGGAAAGTGACACTTGGTCTCCCGCCTCAGCTGGAGAGGCGTCCCAATTGCCCTGCCAAGCCTCGAGTTGAATCCCGAGTTGTCCCTCGCAACTAGGCAGGAGTCCTGACGTCGCTGAACAAACACGTGTGTGGAAGGGCCATCCCCGTCGTAACTCGAGAATATACCCCAGGTTCCCGCCGCAACTCGAGAAAAACCATGAGACTTCCCCCTCGCCGCGAGATGAGGCTCGATTCCCCAGCACTGCGTGCAGAGCAATGCCGTGTTGCACATCACACAGGAAAGGAGCCTTGATTTCCTTGTTGGCACTCCAGAGAAACCCCAAAAACACTGTTTCAAGGCTAGAGAGACCCTGAGGTCAGTGTAGCAACATGAAAGAGCTCCGTGGACCAAAAATCAACTCGAGATGAGAGGTTAGTCCCTGGCTTCGACTCCAGAGGAATACCACCTTACCACAAGCACCTCAAGAGGAGGCTTCTCTCAGCTCTAGGTATGTGAGAGGTTCCCTGAGTTTGCGGCCTCGAGTGGAATGGACTCCGCGATGCAATGACTCGAAATAAGGCCGGATATCCCTGCAGTGACTTGAATGCAGGCTCGTCTTGCATCTCCCAAGACGAAAGGGTGTCTGAATCCCCTGTGGAGACCACAGAGAAAGACCTAGTTCCCCACCTCATCGCGACAGGAGGCCTCACATCCTTGAAAACTCCAGAGGGACACGGAGATCAGTTCCTACAAAGGAGACAATGCCTGACTCCTCCTGAAACTTGATAGGAGTGCCAGGATTCCTGTGGCACGTGGAAAGGGACCCTTGGTCTACGCCGCAGCTGGAGAGGCGTCCCAATTGCCCTGCCAAGCCTCGAGGAGAACCCCGAGTTGTCCCTCGCAACTAGGTAGGAGTCCTGACGTCGCTGAAGAAACACGTGTGTGGAAGGGCAATCCTCTTCGTAACTCGAGAATATACCCCAGGTTCCCGCTGCAACTCGAGAAAAACCATGAGACTTCAACATCGCCGCGAGATGAGGCCTGATTCCCCTGCACTGCGCACAGAGCAATGCCGTGTTGCACATCACACAGAAAAGGACCCTTGATTTCCTTGATGGCACTCCAGAGAAACCCCAAGAACACTGTTTCAAGGCTAGAGGGATCCTGAGGTAACAGGAGCAACACGAAAGAGCTCCGTGGACCAAAAATCTACTCGAGATGAGAGGTTAGTCCCTGGCTTCGACTATAGAGGAATACCACCTTACCACAAGCACCTCAAGAGGAGGCTTCTCTCAACTCTAGGTATGTGAGAGGGACCCTGAGTTTGCGGCCTCAAGTGGAATGGACACCGGGATGCCCTGACTAGAAATAAGGCCAGATATCCCTGCAGTGACTTGAATGCAGGCTCCTCTTACATCTCCCAAGACGAAAGGATGTCTGAATCCCCTGGGGAGACCACAGAGAAAGACCTAGTTCCCCACCTCATCGCGACCGGAGGCCTCACATCCTTTGAAAACACCAGAGGGACGCGGAGATCAGTGCCTCCAAAGGAGACGATGCCTGACTCCTCGTGAAACTTGATAGGAGTCCCAGGATTCCTGTGGCACGTGGAAAGGGACCCTTGGTCTCCCGGCTCAGCTGGAGAGGCGTCCCAATTGCCCTGCCAAGCCTCGAGGAGAATCCCGAGTTGTCCCTCGCAACTAGGCAGGAGTCCTGACGTCGCTAAACAAACACGTGTGTGGAAGGGCCATGCCCGTGGTAACTCGAGAATATAGCCCAGGTTCCCGCCCCAACTCGAGAAAAACCATGAGACTTCCCCCTCGCTGCGAGATGAGGCCCGATTCCCCTGCACTGCGTGCAGAGAAATGCCGTGTTGCACATCACACAGGAAAGGAGCCTTGATTTCCTTGATGGCACTCCAGAGAAACCCCAAGAACACTGTTTCAAGGCTAGAGGCATCCTGAGGTCACTGTAGCAACAAGAAAGAGCTCCGTGGACCAAAAATCAACTCGAGATGAGAGGTTAGTCCCTGGCTTCGACTCCAGAGGAATACCACCTTACCACAAGCACCTCAAGAGGAGGCTTCTCTCAGCTCTAGGTATGTGAGAGGGACCCTGAGTTTGCGGCCTCAAGTGGAATGGACACCGAGATGCCCTGACTCAAAATAAGGCCGGATATCCCTGCAGTGACTTGAATGCAGGCTCGTCTTGCATGTCCCAAGACGAAAGGATGTCTGAATCCCCTTTGGAGACCACAGAGAAAGACCTAGTTATCCACGTCATCGCGACCGGAGGCCTCACATCCTTTGAAAACTCCAGAGGGACACGGAGATCAGTGCCTCCAAAGGAGACAAAGCCTGACTCCTCGTGAAACTTGATAGAAGTCCCAGGATTCATGTGGCACGTGGAAAGGGACACTTGGTCTCCCGCCTCAGCTGGAGAGGCGGCCCAATTGCCCTGCCAAGCCTCGAGGAGAATCCCGAGTTGTCCCTCGCAAATAGGCAGGAGTCTTGACGTCGCTGAACAAACACGTGTTTTTAAGGGCCATCCCCGTCATAACTCGAGAATATACCCCAGGTTCCCGCCGCAACTCGAGAAAAACCATGAGACTTCCCCCTCGCCGCGAGATGAAGCCCGATTCCCATGCACTGCGTGCAGAGCAATGCCGTGTTGCACATCACACAGGAAAGGAGCCTTGATTTCCTTGATGGAACTCCAGAGAAAGCCCAAGAACACTGTTTCAAGGCTAGAGGGATCCTGAGGTCACTGTAGCCACACGAAAGAGCTCCGTGGACCACAAATCAACTCGAGATGAGAGGTTAGTCCCTGGCTTCGATTCCAGAGGAATAGCACCTTACCACAAGCACCTCAAGAGGAGGCTTCTCTGAGCTCTAGGTATGTGAGAGGGACCCTGAATTTGCGGCCTCATGTGGAATGGACACCGCGATGCCCTGACTTGAAATAAGGCCGGATATGCCTGCAGTGACTTGAATGCAGGCTCGTCTTGCATCTCCCAAGACGAAAGGATGTCTGAATCCCCTGTTGAGACCACAGAGAAAGACCTAGTTCTCCAACTCATCGCGACCGGAGGCCTCACATCCTTTGAAAAGTCCAGAGGGAACTGGAGATCAGTGCCTCCAAAGGAGACGATGCCTGACTCCTCGTGAAACTTGATAGGAGTCCCAGGATTCCTGTGGCACGTGGAAAGGGACCCTTGGTCTCCAGCCTCAGCTGGAGAGGCGTCCCAATTGCCCTGCCAAGCCTCGAGGAGAATCCCGAGTAGTCCCTCGCAACTAGGCAGGAGTCCTGACGTCGCTGAACAAACATGTGTGTGGAAGGGCCTTCCCAGTCGAAACTCGAGAATATACCCCAGGTTCCCGCCGCAACTCGAGAAAAACCATGAGACTTCCCCCTCGCCGCGAGATGAGGCCCGATTCCCCTGCACTGCGTGCAGATCAATGCCGTGTTGCACATCACACAGAAAAGGAGCCTTGATTTCCTTGATGGCACTCCAGAGAAACTCCAAGAACACTGTTTCAAGGCTAGAGGGATCCTGAGGTCACTGTAGCAACAAGAAAGAGATCCGTGGACCAATAATCAACTCGACATGAGAGGTTAGTCCCTGGCTTCGACTCCAGAGGAATACCACCTTACCACAAGCACCTCAAGAGGAGGCTTCTCTGAGCTCTAGGTATGTGAGAGGAACCTGAGTTTGCGCCCGCAAGTGGAATGGACACCGCGATGACCTTCCTTGAAGTAAGACCGGATATGCCTGCAATGATTTGAATGCAGGCACGTCTTGTATCTCCCAAGACGAAAGGATGTCTGAATCCCCTGTGGAGACCACAGAGAAAGACCTAGTTTCCCACCTCATCGCGACCGGAGGCCTCACATCCTTTGAAAATTCCAGAGGGATGCGGAGATCAGTGCCTCCAAAGGATACGATGCCTGACTCCTCGTGAAACTTGATAGGAGTCCCAGGATTCCTGTGGCACGTGGAAAGGGACACTTGGTCTCCCGCCTCAGCTGGAGAGGCGTCCCATTTGCCCTGCCAAGCCTCGAGGAGAATCCCGAGTTGTCCCTCGCAACTAGGCAGGAGTCCTGACGTCGCTGAACAAACACGTGGGTGGAAGGGCCATCCCCGTCGAAACTCGAGAATATACCCCAGGTTCCCCCCCCAACTCGAGAAAAACCATGAGACTTCCCCCTCGGCGCGAGATGAGGCCCGATTCCCCAGCACTGCGTGCAGAGCAATGCCATGTTGCACATCATACAGGAAAGGAGCCTTGATTTCCTTGATGGCACTCCAGAGAAACACAAGAACACTGTTTCAAGGCTAGAGGGATCCTGAGGTCACTGTAGCAACACGAAAGAGCTCCGTGGACCAAAAATCAATTCGAGATGAGAGCATGGTCCCTGGCTTCGACTCCAGAGGAATACCACCTTACCACAAGCACCTCAAGAGGAGGCTTCTCTCAGCTCTAGGTATGTGAGAGGGACCCTGAGTTAGCGGCCTCAAGTGGAATGGACACCGCAATGCCCTGACTCGAAATAAGGCCGGATATTCTTGCAGTGACTTGAATGCAGGCTCGTCTTGCATCTCACAAGACGAAAGGATGTCTGAATCCCCTGTGGAGAACACAGAGAAAGACCTAGTTGCCACGTCATCGCGACGGGAGGCCTCACATCCTTTGAAACCTCCAGAGGGACGCAGAGATCAGTTCCTTCAAAGGAAACAATGCCTGACTCTTTGTGAAACTTGATAGGAGTCCCCGGATTCCTGTGATACGTGGAAAGTGACACTTGGTCTCCCGCCTCAGCTGGAGAGGCGTCCCAATTGCCCTGCCAAGCCTCGAGTTGAATCCCGAGTTGTCCCTCGCAACTAGGCAGGAGTCCTGACGTCGCTGAACAAACACGTGTGTGGAAGGGCCATCCCCGTCGTAACTCGAGAATATACCCCAGGTTCCCGCCGCAACTCGAGAAAAACCATGAGACTTCCCCCTCGCCGCGAGATGAGGCTCGATTCCCCAGCACTGCGTGCAGAGCAATGCCGTGTTGCACATCACACAGGAAAGGAGCCTTGATTTCCTTGTTGGCACTCCAGAGAAACCCCAAAAACACTGTTTCAAGGCTAGAGAGACCCTGAGGTCAGTGTAGCAACATGAAAGAGCTCCGTGGACCAAAAATCAACTCGAGATGAGAGGTTAGTCCCTGGCTTCGACTCCAGAGGAATACCACCTTACCACAAGCACCTCAAGAGGAGGCTTCTCTCAGCTCTAGGTATGTGAGAGGTTCCCTGAGTTTGCGGCCTCGAGTGGAATGGACTCCGCGATGCAATGACTCGAAATAAGGCCGGATATCCCTGCAGTGACTTGAATGCAGGCTCGTCTTGCATCTCCCAAGACGAAAGGATGTCTGAATCCCCTGTGGAGACCACAGAGAAAGACCTAGTTCCCCACCTCATCGCGACAGGAGGCCTCACATCCTTGAAAACTCCAGAGGGACACGGAGATCAGTTCCTACAAAGGAGACAATGCCTGACTCCTCCTGAAACTTGATAGGAGTGCCAGGATTCCTGTGGCACGTGGAAAGGGACCCTTGGTCTACGCCGCAGCTGGAGAGGCGTCCCAATTGCCCTGCCAAGCCTCGAGGAGAACCCCGAGTTGTCCCTCGCAACTAGGTAGGAGTCCTGACGTCGCTGAAGAAACACGTGTGTGGAAGGGCAATCCTCTTCGTAACTCGAGAATATACCCCAGGTTCCCGCTGCAACTCGAGAAAAACCATGAGACTTCAACATCGCCGCGAGATGAGGCCTGATTCCCCTGCACTGCGCACAGAGCAATGCCGTGTTGCACATCACACAGAAAAGGACCCTTGATTTCCTTGATGGCACTCCAGAGAAACCCCAAGAACACTGTTTCAAGGCTAGAGGGATCCTGAGGTAACAGGAGCAACACGAAAGAGCTCCGTGGACCAAAAATCTACTCGAGATGAGAGGTTAGTCCCTGGCTTCGACTATAGAGGAATACCACCTTACCACAAGCACCTCAAGAGGAGGCTTCTCTCAACTCTAGGTATGTGAGAGGGACCCTGAGTTTGCGGCCTCAAGTGGAATGGACACCGGGATGCCCTGACTAGAAATAAGGCCAGATATCCCTGCAGTGACTTGAATGCAGGCTCCTCTTACATCTCCCAAGACGAAAGGATGTCTGAATCCCCTGGGGAGACCACAGAGAAAGACCTAGTTCCCCACCTCATCGCGACCGGAGTCCTCACATCCTTTGAAAACACCAGAGGGACGCGGAGATCAGTGCCTCCAAAGGAGACGATGCCTGACTCCTCGTGAAACTTGATAGGAGTCCCAGGATTCCTGTGGCACGTGGAAAGGGACCCTTGGTCTCCCGGCTCAGCTGGAGAGGCGTCCCAATTGCCCTGCCAAGCCTCGAGGAGAATCCCGAGTTGTCCCTCGCAACTAGGCAGGAGTCCTGACGTCGCTAAACAAACACGTGTGTGGAAGGGCCATGCCCGTGGTAACTCGAGAATATAGCCCAGGTTCCCGCCCCAACTCGAGAAAAACCATGAGACTTCCCCCTCGCTGCGAGATGAGGCCCGATTCCCCTGCACTGCGTGCAGAGAAATGCCGTGTTGCACATCACACAGGAAAGGAGCCTTGATTTCCTTGATGGCACTCCAGAGAAACCCCAAGAACACTGTTTCAAGGCTAGAGGCATCCTGAGGTCACTGTAGCAACAAGAAAGAGCTCCGTGGACCAAAAATCAACTCGAGATGAGAGGTTAGTCCCTGGCTTCGACTCCAGAGGAATACCACCTTACCACAAGCACCTCAAGAGGAGGCTTCTCTCAGCTCTAGGTATGTGAGAGGGACCCTGAGTTTGCGGCCTCAAGTGGAATGGACACCGCGATGCCCTGACTCGAAATAAGGCCGGATATGCCTGCAGTGACTTGAATGCAGGCTCGTCTTGCATCTCCCAAGACGAAAGGATGTCTGAATCCCCTGTTGAGACCACAGAGAAAGACCTAGTTCTCCAACTCATCGCGACCGGAGGCCTCACATCCTTTGAAAAGTCCAGAGGGAACTGGAGATCAGTGCCTCCAAAGGAGACGATGCCTGACTCCTCGTGAAACTTGATAGGAGTCCCAGGATTCCTGTGGCACGTGGAAAAGGACCCTTGGTCTCCAGCCTCAGCTGGAGAGGCGTCCCAATTGCCCTGCCAAGCCTCGAGGAGAATCCCGAGTAGTCCCTCGCAACTAGGCAGGAGTCCTGACGTCGCTGAACAAACATGTGTGTGGAAGGGCCTTCCCAGTCGAAACTCGAGAATATACCCCAGGTTCCCGCCGCAACTCGAGAAAAACCATGAGACTTCCCCTCGCCGCGAGATGAGGCCCGATTCCCCTGCACTGCGTGCAGATCAATGCCGTGTTGCACATCACACAGAAAAGGAGCCTTGATTTCCTTGATGGCACTCCAGAGAAACTCCAAGAACACTGTTTCAAGGCTAGAGGGATCCTGAGGTCACTGTAGCAACAAGAAAGAGATCCGTGGACCAATAATCAACTCGACATGAGAGGTTAGTCCCTGGCTTCGACTCCAGAGGAATACCACCTTACCACAAGCACCTCAAGAGGAGGCTTCTCTGAGCTCTAGGTATGTGAGAGGAACCTGAGTTTGCGCCCGCAAGTGGAATGGACACCGCGATGACCTTCCTTGAAGTAAGACCGGATATGCCTGCAATGATTTGAATGCAGGCACGTCTTGTATCTCCCAAGACGAAAGGATGTCTGAATCCCCTGTGGAGACCACAGAGAAAGACCTAGTTTCCCACCTCATCGCGACCGGAGGCCTCACATCCTTTGAAAATTCCAGAGGGATGCGGAGATCAGTGCCTCCAAAGGATACGATGCCTGACTCCTCGTGAAACTTGATAGGAGTCCCAGGATTCCTGTGGCACGTGGAAAGGGACACTTGGTCTCCCGCCTCAGCTGGAGAGGCGTCCCATTTGCCCTGCCAAGCCTCGAGGAGAATCCCGAGTTGTCCCTCGCAACTAGGCAGGAGTCCTGACGTCGCTGAACAAACACGTGGGTGGAAGGGCCATCCCCGTCGAAACTCGGAATATACCCCAGGTCCCCCCCCCAACTCGAGAAAAACCATGAGACTTCCCCCTCGGCGCGAGATGAGGCCCGATTCCCCAGCACTGCGTGCAGAGCAATGCCATGTTGCACATCATACAGGAAAGGAGCCTTGATTTCCTTGATGGCACTCCAGAGAAACACAAGAACACTGTTTCAAGGCTAGAGGGATCCTGAGGTCACTGTAGCAACACGAAAGAGCTCCGTGGACCACAAATCAATTCGAGATGAGAGCATGGTCCCTGGCTTCGACTCCAGAGGAATACCACCTTACCACAAGCACCTCAAGAGGAAGCTTCTCTCAGCTCTAGGTATGTGAGAGGGACCCTGAGTTAGCGGCCTCAAGTGGAATGGACACCGCAATGCCCTGACTCGAAATAAGGCCGGATATTCTTGCAGTGACTTGAATGCAGGCTCGTCTTGCATCTCACAAGACGAAAGGATGTCTGAATCCCCTGTGGAGAACACAGAGAAAGACCTAGTTGCCACGTCATCGCGACGGGAGGCCTCACATCCTTTGAAACCTCCAGAGGGACGCAGAGATCAGTTCCTTCAAAGGAAACAATGCCTGACTCTTTGTGAAACTTGATAGGAGTCCCCGGATTCCTGTGATACGTGGAAAGTGACACTTGGTCTCCCGCCTCAGCTGGAGAGGCGTCCCAATTGCCCTGCCAAGCCTCGAGTTGAATCCCGAGTTGTCCCTCGCAACTAGGCAGGAGTCCTGACGTCGCTGAACAAACACGTGTGTGGAAGGGCCATCCCCGTCGTAACTCGAGAATATACCCCAGGTTCCCGCCGCAACTCGAGAAAAACCATGAGACTTCCCCCTCGCCGCGAGATGAGGCTCGATTCCCCAGCACTGCGTGCAGAGCAATGCCGTGTTGCACATCACACAGGAAAGGAGCCTTGATTTCCTTGTTGGCACTCCAGAGAAACCCCAAAAACACTGTTTCAAGGCTAGAGAGACCCTGAGGTCAGTGTAGCAACATGAAAGAGCTCCGTGGACCAAAAATCAACTCGAGATGAGAGGTTAGTCCCTGGCTTCGACTCCAGAGGAATACCACCTTACCACAAGCACCTCAAGAGGAGGCTTCTCTCAGCTCTAGGTATGTGAGAGGTTCCCTGAGTTTGCGGCCTCGAGTGGAATGGACTCCGCGATGCAATGACTCGAAATAAGGCCGGATATCCCTGCAGTGACTTGAATGCAGGCTCGTCTTGCATCTCCCAAGACGAAAGGATGTCTGAATCCCCTGTGGAGACCACAGAGAAAGACCTAGTTCCCCACATCATCGCGACAGGAGGCCTCACATCCTTGAAAACTCCAGAGGGACACGGAGATCAGTTCCTACAAAGGAGACAATGCCTGACTCCTCCTGAAACTTGATAGGAGTGCCAGGATTCCTGTGGCACGTGGAAAGGGACCCTTGGTCTACGCCGCAGCTGGAGAGGCGTCCCAATTGCCCTGCCAAGCCTCGAGGAGAATCCCGAGTTGTCCCTCGCAACTAGGTAGGAGTCCTGACGTCGCTGAAGAAACACGTGTGTGGAAGGGCAATCCTCTTCGTAACTCGAGAATATACCCCAGGTTCCCGCTGCAACTCGAGAAAAACCATGAGACTTCAACATCGCCGCGAGATGAGGCCTGATTCCCCTGCACTGCGCACAGAGCAATGCCGTGTTGCACATCACACAGAAAAGGACCCTTGATTTCCTTGATGGCACTCCAGAGAAACCCCAAGAACACTGTTTCAAGGCTAGAGGGATCCTGAGGTAACAGGAGCAACACGAAAGAGCTCCGTGGACCAAAAATCTACTCGAGATGAGAGGTTAGTCCCTGGCTTCGACTATAGAGGAATACCACCTTACCACAAGCACCTCAAGAGGAGGCTTCTCTCAACTCTAGGTATGTGAGAGGGACCCTGAGTTTGCGGCCTCAAGTGGAATGGACACCGGGATGCCCTGACTAGAAATAAGGCCAGATATCCCTGCAGTGACTTGAATGCAGGCTCCTCTTACATCTCCCAAGACGAAAGGATGTCTGAATCCCCTGGGGAGACCACAGAGAAAGACCTAGTTCCCCACCTCATCGCGACCGGAGTCCTCACATCCTTTGAAAACACCAGAGGGACGCGGAGATCAGTGCCTCCAAAGGAGAGGATGCCTGACTCCTCGTGAAACTTGATAGGAGTCCCAGGATTCCTGTGGCACGTGGAAAGGGACCCTTGGTCTCCCGCCTCAGCTGGAGAGGCGTCCCAATTGCCCTGCCAAGCCTCGAGGAGAATCCCGAGTTGTCCCTCGCAACTACGCAGGAGTCCTGACATCGCTGAACAAACACGTGTGTGGAAGGGCCATCCCCGTCGTAACTCGAGAATATACCCCAGGTTCCCGCCGCAACTCGAGAAAAACCATGAGACTTCCCCCTCGCCGCGAGATGAGGCCCGATTCCCCTGCACTGCGTGCAAAGCAATGCCGTGTTGCACATCACACAGGAAAGGAGACTTGATTTCCTTGATGGCACTCCAGAGAAACCCCAAGAACACTGTTTCAATGCTAGAGGGATCCTGAGGTCCCTGTAGCAACATGAAAGAGCTCCGTGGACCACAAATCAACTCGAGATGAGAGGTTAGTCCCTGGCTTCGACTCCAGAGGAATACCACCTTACCACAAGCACCTCAAGAGGAGGCTTCTCTCAGCTCTAGGTATATGAGAGGGACCCTGAGTTTGCGGCCTCAAGTGGAATGGACACCGCGATGCCCTGACTCGAAATAAGGCTGGATATCCCTGCAGTGACTTGAATGCAGCCTCGTCTTGCATCTCCCAAGACGAAAGGATGTCTGAATCCCCTGTGGAGACCACAGAGAAAGACCTAGTTCCCCACCTCAACGCGACCGGAGGCCTCACATACTTTGAAAACTCTACAGGACAGGGAGATCAGTGCCTCCAAAGGAGACGATGCCTGACTCTTCGTGAAACTTGATAGGAGTCCCAGGATTCCTGTGGCACGTGGAAAGGGACCCTTGGTCTCCCGCCTCAGCTGGAGAGGCATCCCAATTGCCCTGCCAAGCCTCGAGGAGAATCCCGAGTTGTCCCTCGCAACTAGGCAGGAGTACTGATGTCGCTGAACAAACACGTGTGTGGAAGGGCCATCTCCGACGTAACTCGAGAATATACCCCAGGTTCCCGCCGCAACTCGAGAAAAACCATGAGACCTCCCCCTCGCCGCGAGATGAGGCCTGCTTCCACGGCTCTGCGTGCAGAGCAATGCCGTGTTGCACATCACACAGGAACGGAGCCTTGATATCCTTGATGGCACTCCAGAGAAACCCCAAGAACACTGTTTCAAGGCTAGAGGGATCCTGAGGTCACAGGAGCAACATGAAAGAGCTCCGTGGACCAAAAATCTACTCGAGATGAGAGGTTAGTCCCTGGCTTCGACTATAGAGGAATACCACCTTACCACAAGCACCTCAAGCGGAGGCTTCTCTCAACTCTAGGTTTGTGAGAGGGACCCTGAGTTTGCGGCCTTAAGTGGAATGGACACCGCGATGCCCTGACTAGAAATAAGGCCAGATATCCCTGCAGTGACTTGAATGCAGGCTCCTCTTACATCTCCCAAGACGAAAGGATGTCTGAATCCCCTGTGGAGACCACAGAGAAAGACCTAGTTCCCCACCTCATCGTGACAGGGGGCCTCACATCCTTTGAAAACACCAGAGGGACGCGGAGATCAGTGCCTCCAAAGGAGACGATGCCTGACTCCTCGTGAAACTTGATAGGAGTCCCAGGATTCCTGTGGCACATGGAAAGGGACCCTTGGTCTCCCGCCTCAGCTGGAGAGGCGTCCCAATTGCCCTGCCAAGCCTCGAGGAGAATCCCGAGTTGTCCCTCGCAACTACGCAGGAGTCCTGACGTCGCTGAACAAACACGTGTGTGGAAGGGGCATCCCCGCCGTAACTCGAGAATATACCCCAGGTTCCCGCCGCACCTCGAGAAAAACCATGAGACTTCCCCCTCGCCGCGAGATGAGGCCCGATTCCCCTGCACTGCGTGCAGAACAATGCCGTGTTGCACATCACACAGGAAAGGAGACTTGATTTCCTTGATGGCACTCCAGAGAAACCCCAAGAACACTGTTTCAAGGTTAGAGGGAAGCTGAGGTCACTGTAGGAACACGAAAGAGCTCCGTGGACCACAAATCAACTCGAGATGAGAGGTGAGTCCCTGGCTTCGACTCCAGAGGAATACCACCTTACCAGAAGCACCTCAAGAGGAGGCTTCTCTCAGCTCTAGGTATGTGAGAGGCTCCCTGAGTTTGCGGCCTCAAGTGGAATGGACAGCGTGATGCCCTGACTCGAAATAAGGCCGGATATCCCGGCAGTGACTTGAATGCAGGCTCGTCTTGCATCTCCCAAGACGAAAGGATGTCTGAATCCCCTGTGGAGACCACAGAGAAAGACCTAATTTCTCACCTCATCGCGACCGGAGGCCTCACGCCTTTGAAAATTCCAGAGGGTCGCAGAGATCAGTGCCTCCAAAGGAGACGATGCCTGACTCTTCGTGAAACTTGATAGGAGTACCAGGATTCTTGTGGCATGTGGAAAGGGCCCCTTGGTCTCCCGCCTCAGCTGTAGAGGCGTCCCAATTGCCCTGCCAAGCCTCGAGGAGATTCCCGAGGTGTCCCTCGCAACTGGGTAGGAGTCCTGACGTCGCTGAACAAACACGTGTGTGGAAGTGCCATCCCCGTCGTAACTCGAGAATATACCCCAGGTTTCCACCGCAACTCGAGAAAAACCATGAAACTTCCCCCTCGCCGCGAGATGAGGCCCGATTCCCCTGCACTGCGTACAGAGCAATTCCGTGTTGCACATCACACAGGACAGGAGCCTTGATTTCCTTGATGGCACTCCAGAGAAAGCCCAAGAACACTGTTTCAAGGGTAGAGGGATCCTGAGGTCACTGTAGCAACACAAAAGAGCTCCGTGGAGCAGAAATCAACTCGAGATGAGACGTTAGTCCCTGGCTTCGACTCCAGAGGAATACCACTTTACCACAAGCACCTCAAGAGGAGGCTTCTCTCAGCTCTAGGTATGTGAGAGGGACCCTGAGTTTGCGACCTCAAGTGGAATGGACACCGCGATGCCCTGACTCGAAATAAGGCCAGATATGCCTGCAGTGACTTGAATGCAGGCTCATCTTACATCTCCCAAGACGAAAGGATGTCTGAATCCCCTGTGGAGACCACAGAGAAAGACCTAGTTCCCCACCTCATCGCGACCGGAGGCCTCACATCCTTTGAAAACTCCAGAGGTACGCGGAGATCAGTGCCTCCAAAGGAGACGATGCCTGACTCCTCGTGAAACTTGATAGGAGTCCCAGGATTCCTGTGGCATTTGGAAAGGGACACTTGGTCTCCCGCTTCAGCTGGAGAGGCGTCCCAATTGCCCTGCCAATCCTCGAGGAGAATCCCGAGTTATCCCTCGCAACTAGGCAGGAGTCCTGACGTTGCTGAACAAACACGTGTGTGGAAGGGCCATCCCCGTCGTAACTCGAGAATATACCCCAGGTTCCCGTCGCAACTCGAGAAAAACCATGAGACTTGCCCCTCGCCGCGAAATGAGGCCCGATTCCCCTGCACTGCGGGCAGAGCAATGCCGTCTTGCACATCACACAGGAAAGGAGCCTTGATTTCCTTGATGGCACTCCAGAGAAACCCCAAGAACACTGTTTCAAGGCAGAGGGATCCTGAGGTCACTGTAGCAACACGAAAGAGCTCCGTGGACCAAAAATCAACTCAAGATGAGAGGTTAGTCCCTGGCTTCGACTTCAGAGGAATACCAGCTTACCACAAGCACCTCAAGAGGAGGCTTCTCTCAGCTCTAGGTATGTGAGAAGGACCCTGAGTTTGCGGCCTCAAGTGGAATGGACACCGCGATGGCCTGACTCGAAATAAGGCCGTATATCCCTTCAGTGACTTGAATGCAGGCTCGTCTTGCATCTCCCAAGACGAAAGGATGTCTGAATCCCCTGTGGAGACCACAGAGAAAGACCTAGTTCCCCACCTCATTGCGACCGAGGCCTCACATCCTTTGAAAACTCCAGAGGGTCGCAGAGATCAGTGCCTCCAAAGGAGACGATGCCTGACTCCTCGTGAAACTTGATAGGAGTCCCAGGATTCCTGTGGCACGTGGAAAGGGAACCGTGGTCTCCCGCCTCAGCTGGAGAGGCGTCCCAATTGCCCTGCCAAGCCTCGAGGAGAATCCCGAGTTTTCCCTCGCAACTAGGCAGGAGTCCTGACGTCGCTGAACAAACACGTGTGTGGAAGGGCCCTCCCCGGCGTAACTCGAGAATATACCTCAGGTTCCCGCCGCAACTTGAGAAAAACCATGAGACTTCCCCCTCGCCGCGAGATGAGGCCCGATTCCCCTGCACTGCGTGCAGAGCAATGCCGTGTTGCACATCACATGGGAAAGGAGACTTGATTTCCTTGATGGCACTCCAGAGAAACCCCAAGAACACTGTTTCAAGGCTAGAGGGATCGTGAGGTCACTGTAGCAACACGAAAGATCTCCGCGAACAAAAAATCAACTTGAGATGAGAGGTTAGGCCCTGGCTTCGACTCCAGAGGAATACCACCTTACCACAAGCACCTCAAGAGGAGGCTTCTCTCAGCTCTAGGTATGTGAGAGGGACCCTGAGTTTGCGGCCTCAAGTGGAATTGACACCGCGATGCCCTGACTCGAAATAAGGCTGGATATCCCTGCAGTGACTTGAATGCAGGCTCGTCTTGCATGTCCCAAGACGAAAGGATGTCTGAATCCCCTGTGGAGACCACAGAGTTTGACCTAGATCCCCACCTCATCGCGACCGGAGACCTCACATCCTTTGAAAACTCCAGAGGGACGAGGAGATCAGTGTCTCCAAAGGAGACGATGCCTGACTCCTCGTGAAACTTGATAGGAGTCCCAGGATTCCTGTGGCACGTGGAAAGGGACCCTTGGTCTCCCGCCTCAGCTGGAGAGGCGTCCCAATTGCCCTGCCAAGCCTCGAGGAGAATCCCGAGTTGTCCCTCGCAACTAGGCAGGAGTCCTGACGTCGCTGAACAAACACGTGTGTGGAAGGGGCATCCCCGTCGTAACTCGAGAATATACCCCAGGTTCCCGCCGCAACTCGAGAAAAACCATGAGGTTTCCCCCTCGCCGCGAGATGAGGCCCGATTCCCCTGCACTGCTTGCAGAGCAATGCCGTGTTGCACATCACACAGGAAAGGAGCCTTGATTTCCTTGATGGCACTCCAGAGAAACCCCAAGAACCCTGTTTCAAGGTTAGAGGGAAACTGAGGTCACTGTAGCAACACGAAAGAGCTCCGTGGACCACAAATCAACTCGAGATGAGAGGTTAGTCCCTGGCTTCGACTCCAGAGGAATACCACCTTACCACAAGCACCTGAAGAGGAGGCTTCTCTGAGCTCTAGGTATGTGAGAGGGTCCCTGAGTTTGCGGCCTCAAGCGGAATGGACACCGCGATGCCCTGACTCAAAATAAGGCCGGATATCCCTGCAGTGACTTGAATGCAGGCTCGTCTTGCATCTCCCAAGACGAAAGGATGTCTGAATCCCCTGTGGAGACCACAGAGAAAGACCTAATTTCCCACCTCATCGCGACCGGAGGCCTCACGCCTTTCAAAATTCCAGAGGGTCGCAGAGATCAGTGCCTCCAAAGGAGACGATGCCTGACTTCTCGAGAAACTTGATAGGAGTACCAGGATTCTTGTGGCACGTGGAAAGGGCCCCTTGGTCTCCCGCCTCAGCTGGAGAGGCGTCCCAATTGCCCTGCCAAGCCTCGAGGAGATACCCGAGTTGTCCCTCGCAACTAGGCAGGAGTCCTGACGTTGCTGAACAAACACGTGTGTGGAAGGGCCATCCCCGTCGTAACTCGAGAATATACCCCAGGTTCCCACCGCAACTCGAGAAAAACCATGAGACTTCCCCCTCGCCGCGAGATGAGGCTCGATTCCCCTGCACTGCGTGCAGAGCAATTCCGTGATGCACATCACACAGGACAGGAGCCTTGATTTCCTTGATTGCACTCCAGAGAAAGCCCAAGAACACTGTTTCAAGGCTAGAGGGATCCTGAGGTCAGTGTAGCAACACGAAAGAGCTCCGTGGACCAAAAATCAACTCGAGATGAGAGGTTAGTCCCTGGCTTCGACTCCAGAGGAATACCACTTTACCACACGCACCTCAAGAGGAGGCTTCTCTCAGCTCTAGGTATGTGAGAGGGACCCTGAGTTGGCGGCCTCAATTGAAATGGACACCGCGATGCCCTGACTCGAAATAAGGCCAGATATGCCTGCAGTGACTTGAATGCAGGTTCGTCTTGCATCTCCCAAGACGAAAGGATGTCTGAATCCCCTGTGGAGACCGCAGAGAATGACCTAGTTCCCCACCTCATCGCAACCGGAGACCTCACAACCTTTGAAAACTCCATAGGGACGAGGAGATCCAAAGGAGACGATTCCTGACTCCTCGTGAAATTTGATAGGAGTCCCAGGATTCCTGTGTCACGTGGAACGGGACCCTTGGTCTCCCGCCTCAGATGGAGAGGCGTCCCAATTGCCCTGCCAAGCCTCGAGGAGAATCCCGAGTTGTCCCTCGCAACTAGGCAGGAGTCCTGACGTCGCTGAACAAACACGTGGGTGGAAGGGCCATCCCCGTCGTAACTCGACAATATACCCCAGGTTCCCGCTGCAACCTGAGAAAAACCATGAGACTTCAACATCGCCGCGAGATGAGGCCTGATTCCCCTGCACTGCGTGCAGAGTAATGCCGTGTTGCACATCATACAGGAAAGGAGCCTTGATTTCCTTGATGGCACACCAGAGAAAGCCCAAGACCACTGTTTCAAGGCTAGAGGGATCCTGAGGTCACTGTAGCAAAACGAAAGAGCTCCGTGGACCACAAATCAACTCGAGATGAGAGGTTAGTACCTGGCTTCGACTCCAGAGGAATACCACTTTACCACAAGCACCTCAAGAGGAGGCTTCTCTCAGCTCTAGTTATGTGAGAGGGACCCTGAGTTTGCGGCCTCAAGAGGAATGGACACCGCGATGCCCTGACTCGAAATAAGGCCGGATATCCCTGCAGTGACTTGAATGCAGCCTCGTCTTGCATCTCCCAAGACGAAAGGTTGTCTGAATCCCCTGTGGAGACCACAGACAAAGTCCTAGTTCCCCACCTCATGGCGACCGGAGGCCTCACATCCTTTGAAAACTCCAGAGGGACGCGGAGATCAGTGCCTCCAAAGGAGACGATGCCTGACTCCTCGTGAAACTTGATAGGAGTCCCAGGATTCCTGTGGCACGTGGAAAGGGACCCTTGGTCTCCCGCCTAGCTGGAGAGGCGACCCAATTGCCCTACCGAACCTCGAGGAGAATCCCGAGTTGTCCCTCGCAACTAGGCAGGAGTCCTGACGTCGCTGAACAAACACGTGTGTGGAAGGGCCATCCCCGTCGTAACTCGAGAATATACCCCAGGTTCCCGTCGCAACTCGAGAAAAAGCATGAGACTTGCCCCTCGCCGCGAAATGAGGCCCGATTCCCCTGCACTGCGTGCAGAGCAATGCCGTCTGGCACATCACACAGGAAAGGAGCCTTGATTTCCTTGATGGCACTCCAGAGAAACCCCAAGAACACTGTTTCAAGGCAGAGGGATCCTGAGGTCACTGTAGCAACACGAAAGAGCTTCGTGGACCAAAAATCAACTCAAGATGAGAGGTTAGTCCCTGGCTTCGACTTCAGAGGAATACCAGCTTACCACAAGCACCTCAAGAGGAGGCTTCTCTCAGCTCTAGGTATGTGAGAGGGACCCTGAGTTTGCGGCCTCAAGTGAAATGGACACCGCGATGCCCTGACTCGAAATAAGGCCGGATATCCCTGCAGTGACTTGAATGCAGCCTCGTCTTGCATCTCCCATGATGAAAGGTTGTCTGAATCCCCTGTGGAAACCACAGACAAAGTCCTAGTTCCCCACCTCATGGCGACCGGAGGCCTCACATCCTTTGAAAACTCCAGAGGGACGCGGAGATCAGTGCCTCCAAAGGAGACGATGCCTGACTCCTCGTGAAACTTGATAGGAGTCCCAGGATTCCTGTGGCACGTGGAAAGGGACCCTTGGTCTCCCGCCTCAGCTGGAGAGGCGTTCCAATTGCCCTGCCAAGCCTCGAGGAGAATCCCGAGTTGTCCCTCGCAACTAGGCAGGAGTCCTGACGTCGCTGAACAAACACGTGGGTGGAAGGGCCCTCCCCGGCGTAACTCGAGAATATACCTCAGGTTCCCGCCGCAACTTGAGAAAAACCATGAGACTTCCCCCTCGCCGCGAGATGAGGCTCGATTCCCCTGCACTGCGTGCAGAGCAATGCCGTGTTGCACATCACATGGGAAAGGAGCCTTGATTTCCTTGATGGCACTCCAGAGAAACCCCAAGAACACTGTTTCAAGGCTAGAGGGATCCTGAGGTCACTGTAGCAACACGAAAGAGCTCCGTGGACCAAAAATCAACTCGAGATGAGAGGTTAGTCCCTGGCTTCGACTCCAGAGGAATATCACCTTACCACAAGCACCTCGAGAGGAGGCTTCTCTCAGCTCTAGGTATGTGAGAGGGACCCTGAGTTTGCGGCCTCAAGTGGAATGGACACCGCGATGCCCTGGCTCGAAGTAAGGCTGGAAATGCCTGCAGTGACTTGAATGCAGGCTCGACTTGCATCTCCCAAAACGAAAGGATGTCTGAATACCATGTGGAGACCACAGAGAAAGACCTAGTTCCCCACCTCATCGCGACCGGAGGCCTCACATCCTTTGAAAACTCCAGAGGGAGGCGGAGATCAGTGCCTCCAAAGGAGACGATGCCTGACTCCTCGTGAAATTTGATAGGAGTCCCAGGATTCCTGTGGCACGTGGAAAGGGACCCTTGGTCTCCCGCCTCAGCTGGATAGGCGTCCCAATTGCCCTGCCAAGCCTCGAGGAGAATCCCGAGTTGTCCCTCGCAACTAGGCAGGAGTCCTGACGTCGCTGAACAAACACGTGTGTGGAAGGGCCATCCCCGTGGTAACTCGAGAATATAGCCCAGGTTCCCGCCCCAACTCGAGAAAAACCATGAGAGTTCCCCCTCGCCGCGAGATGAGGCCCGATTCCCCTGCACTGCGTGCAGAGAAATGCCGTGTTTCACATCACACAGGAAAGGAGCCTTGATTTCCTTGATGGCACTCCAGAGAAAGCCCAAGAACACTGTTTCAAGGCTAAAGGGATCGTGACATCACTGTAGCAACAAGAAAGATCTCCGTGGACAAAAAATCAACTCGAGATGAGAGGTTAGGCCCTGGCTTCGACTCCAGAGGAATACCACCTTACCACAAGCACCTCAAGAGGAGGCTTCTCTCAGCTCTAGGTATGTGAGAGGGACCCTGAGTTTGCGGCCTCAAGTGGAATGGACACCGCGATGCCCTGACTCGAAATAAGGCCGGATATCCCTGCAGTGACTTGAATGCAGGCTCGTCTTGCATGTCCCAAGACGAAAGGATGTCTGAATCCCCTGTGGAGACCACAGAGTTTGACCTAGATCCCCACCTCATCGCGACCGGAGACCTCACATCCTTTGAAAACTCCAGAGGGACGAGGAGATCAGTGCCTCCAAAGGAGACGATGCCTGACTCCTCGTGAAACTTGATAGGAGTTCCAGCATTCCTGTGGCACGTGGAAAGGGACCCTTGGTCTCCCGCCTCAGCTGGAGAGGCGTCCCAATTGCCCTGCCAAGCCTCGAGGAGAATCCCGAGTTGTCCCTCGCAACTAGGCAGGAGTCCTGACGTCGCTGAACAAACACGTGTGTGGAAGGGGCATCCCTGTCGTAACTCGAGAATATACCCCAGGTTCCCGCCGCAACTCGAGAAAAACCATGAGATTTCCCCCTCGCCGCGAGATGAGGCCCGATTCCCCTGCACTGCTTGCAGAGCAATGCCGTGTTGCACATCACACAGGAAAGGAGCCTTGATTTCCTTGATGGCACTCCAGAGAAACCGCAAGAACCCTGTTTCAAGGTTAGAGGGAAACTGAGGTCACTGTAGCAACACGAAAGAGCTCCGTGGACCACAAATCAACTCGAGATGAGAGGTTAGTCCCTGGCTTCGACTCCAGAGGAATACCACCTTACCACAAGCACCTGAAGAGGAGGCTTCTCTGAGCTCTAGGTATGTGAGAGGGTCCCTGAGTTTGCGGCCTCAAGTGGAATGGACACCGCGATGCCCTGACTCGAAATAAGGCCGGATATCCCTGCAGTGACTTGAATGCAGGCTCGTCTTGCATCTCCCAAGACGAAAGGATGTCTGAGTCCCCTGTGGAGACCACAGAGAAAGACCTAATTTCCCACCTCATCGCGACCGGAGGCCTCACGCCTTTGAAAATTCCAGAGGGTCGCAGAGATCAGTGCCTCCAAAGGAGACGATGCCTGACTTCTCGAGAAACTTGATAGGAGTACCAGGATTCTGGTGGCACGTGGAAAGGGCCCCTTGGTCTCCCGCCTCAGCTGGAGAGGCGTCCCAATTGCCCTGCCAAGCCTCGAGGAGATTCCCGAGTTGTCCCTCGCAACTAGGCAGGAGTCCTGACGTCGCTGAACAAACACGTGTGTGGAAGGGCCATCCCCGTCGTAACTCGAGAATATACCCCAGGTTACCACCGCAACTCGAGAAAAACCATGAGACTTCCCCCTCGCCGCGAGATGAGGCTCGATTCCCCTGCACTGCGTGCAGAGCAATTCCGTGTTGCACATCACACAGGACAGGAGCCTTGATTTCCTTGATTGCACTCCAGAGAAAGCCCAAGAACACTGTTTCAAGGCTAGAGGGATCCTGAGGTCACTGTAGCAACACGAAAGAGCTCCGTGGACCAAAAATCAACTCGAGATGAGAGGTTAGTCCCTGGCTTCGACTCCAGAGGAATACCACTTTACCACACGCACCTCAAGAGGAGGCTTCTCTCAGCTCTAGGTATGTGAGAGGGACCCTGAGTTTGCGGCCTCAATTGAAATGGACACCGCGATGCCCTGACTCGAAATAAGGCCGGATATCCCTGCAGTGACTTGAATGCAGGCTCGTCTTGCATCTCCCAAGACGAAAGGATGTCTGAATCCCCTGTGGAGACCACAGAGAATGACCTAGTTCCCCACCTCATCGCAACCGGAGACCTCACATCCTTTGAAAACTCCATAGGGACGAGGAGATCCAAAGGAGACGATTCCTGACTCCTCGTGAAATTTGATAGGAGTCCCAGGATTCCTGTGTCACGTGGAACGGGACCCTTGGTCTCCCGCCTCAGATGGAGAGGCGTCCCAATTGCCCTGCCAAGCCTCGAGGAGAATCCCAAGTTGTCCCTCGCAACTAGGCAGGAGTCCTGACGTCGCTGAACAAACACGTGTTTGGAAGGTCCATCCCCGTCGTAACTCGAGAATATACCCCAGGTTCCCGCCGCAACTCGAGAAAAACCATGAGACTTCCCCCTCGCCGCGAGATGAGGCCTGATTCCCCTGCACTGCGTGCAGAGTAATGCCGTGTTGCACATCATACAGGAAAGGAGCCTTGATTTCCTTGATGGCACTCCAGAGAAAGCCCAAGACCACTGTTTCAAGGCTAGAGGTATCCTGAGGTCACTGTAGCAACACGAAAGAGCTCCGTGGACCACAAATCAACTCGAGATGAGAGGTTAGTCCCTGGCATCGACTCCAGAGGAATACCACTTTACCACAAGCACCTCAAGAGGAGGCTTCTCTCAGCTCTAGGTATGTGAGAGGGACCCTGAGTTTGCGGCCTCAAGTGGAATGGACACCGCGATGACCTGACTCGAAATAAGGCCGGATATCCCTGCAGTGACTTGAATGCAGCCTCGTCTTGCATCTCCCAAGACGAAAGGTTGTCTGAATCCCCTGTGGAGACCACAGACAAAGTCCTAGTTCCCGACCTCATGGCGACCGGAGGCCTCACATCCTTTGAAAACTCCAGAGGGACGCGGAGATCAGTGCCTCCAAAGGAGACGATGCCTGACTTCTCGTGAAACTTGATAGGAGTCCCAGGATTCCTGTGGCACGTGGAAAGGGACCCTTGGTCTCCCGCCTCAGCTGGAGAGGCGTCCCAACTGCCCTGCCAAGCCTCGAGGAGAATCCCAAGTTGTCCCTCGCAACTAGGCAGGAGTCCTGATGTCGCTGAACAAACACGTGGGTGGAAGGGCCATCCCCGTCGTAACTCGAGAATATACCCCAGGTTCCCGCTGCAACTCGAGAAAAACCATGAGACTTCCCCCTCGCCGCGAGATGAGGCCTGATTCCCCTGCACTGCGTGCAGAGCAATGCCGTGTTGCACATCACATGGGAAAGGAGCCTTGATTTCCTTGATGGCACTCCAGAGAAAGCCCAAGAACACTGTTTCATGGCTAGAGGGATCCTGAGGTCACTGTAGCAACACGAAAGAGCTCCGTGGACCAAAAATCATCTCGAGATGAGAGGTTAGTCCCTGGCTTCGACTCCAGAGAAATACCACCTTACCACAAGCACGTCAAGAGAAGGCTTCTCTCAGCTCTAGGTATGTGAGAGGGACCCTGAGTTTGCGGCCTCAAGTGGAATGGACACCGCGATGCCCTGACGTTAAATAAGGCCGGATATCCCTGCAGTGACTTGAATGCAGGCTCGTCTTTCATCTCCCAAGATGAAAGGATGTCTGAATCCGCTGTGGAGACCACAGAGAAAGACCTAGTTCCCCACCTCATTGCGACCGGAGGCCTCACATCCTTTGAAAACTCCAGAGGGACGCGGAGATCAGTGCCTCCAAAGGAGACGATGCCTGACTCCTCGTGAAACTTGATAGGAGTCCCAGGATTCCTGTGGCACGTGGAAAGGGACCCTTGGTCTCGCGCCTCAGCTGGAGAGGCGGCCCAATTGCCCTGCTAAGCCTCGAGGAGAATCCCGAGCTGTTCCTCGCAACTAGGCAGGAGGATTGACGTCGCTGAACAAACACGTGTGTGGAAGGGCCATCCCCGTCGTAACTCGAGAATATACCCCAGGTTCCCGCCGCAACTCGAGAAAAACCATGAGACTTCCCCCTCGCCGCGAGATGAGGCCCGATTCCCCTGCACTGCGTGCAGAGCAATGCCCTGTTGCACATCACACAGGAAAGGAGCCTTGATTTCCTTGATGGCACTCCAGAGAAACCCCAAGAACACTATTTCAAGGCTAGAGTGATCCTGAGGTCACTGTAGCAACACGAAAGAGCTCCGTGGACCAAAAATCAACTCGAGATGAGAGGGTAGTCCCTGGCTTCGACTCCAGAGAAATACCACCTTACCACAAGCACCTCAAGAGGAGGCTTCTCTCAGCTCTAGGTATGTGAGAGGGACCCTGAGTTTGCGGCCTCAAGTGGAATGGACACCGCGATGCCCTGATTCGAAGTAAGGCCGGATATGCCTGCAGTGACTTGAATGCAGGCTCGACTTGCATCTCCCAAGACGAAAGGATGTCTGAATCCCCTGTGGAGACCACAGAGAAAGACCTAGTTCCCCACCTCATCGCGACCGGAGGCCTCACATCCTTTGAAAACTCCAGAGGGACGCGGAGATCAGTGCCTCCAAAGGAGACGATGCCTGACTCCTCGTGAAATTGATAGGAGTCCCAGGATTCCTGTGGCACGTGGAAAGGGAACCTTGGTCTCCCGCCTCAGCTGGAGAGGCGTCCCAAATGCCCTGCCAAGCCTGGAGGAGAATCCCGAGTTGTCCCTCGCAACTAGGCAGGAGTCCTGACGTCGCTGAACAAACACGTGTGTGGAAGGGCCTTCCCAGTCGAAACTCGGGAATATACCCCAGGTTCCCGCCGCAACTCGAGAAAAACCATGAGACTTCCCCCTTGCCGCGAGATGAAGCCCGATTCCCCTGCACTGCGTGCAGAGCAAAGCCGTGTTGCACATCACACACAAAAGGAGCCTTGATTTCCTTGATGGCACTCCAGAGAAACTCCAAGAACACTGTTTCAAGGCTAGAGGGATCCTGAGTTCACTGTAGCAACACGAAAGAGCTCCATGGACCACAAATCAACTCGAGATGAGAGGTTAGTCACTGGCTTCGACTCCAGAGGAATACCACCTTACCACAAGCACCTCAAGAGGAGGCTTCTCTCAGCTCTAGGTATGTGAAAGGGACCCTGATTATGCGGCCTCAGGTGGAATGGACACCGCGATGCCCTGACTTGAAATAAGGTCGGACATCCCTGCAGTGAATTGAATGCAGGCTCCTTTTGCATCTCCTAAGACGAAAGGATGTCTGAATCCACTGTGGAGACCAAAGAGAAAGACTTAGTTCCCCACCTCATGGCGACCGGAGGCCTCACATCCTTTGAAAACTCCAGAGGGACGCGGAGATCAGTGCCTCTAACGTAGAGAAGATGCCTGACTCCTCGTGAAACTTGATAGGAGTCCCAGGATTCCTGTGGCACGTGGAAAGGGAACCTTGGTCTCCCGCCTAGCTGGAGAGGCGTCCCAATTGCCCTGCCAAGCCTCGAGGAGAATCCCGAGTTGTCCCTCGCAACTAGGCAGGAGTCCTGACGTTGCTGAACAAACACGTGTGTGGAAGGGGCATCCCCGTCGTAACTCGAGATTATAACCCAGGTTCCTGCCGCAACTCGAGAAAAACCATGAGACTTCCCCCTCGCCGCGAGATGAGGCAAGATTCCCCTGCACTGCGTGCAGAGCAATGCTGTGTTGCACATCACATGGGAAAGGAGCCTTGATTTCCTTGATGGCACTCCAGAGAAACCCCAAGAACCCTGTTGCAAGGTTAGAGGGAAACTGAGGTCACTGTAGCAACACGAAAGAGCTCCGTGGATGACAAATCAACTCGAGATGAGAGGTTAGTCCCTGGCTTCGACTCCAGAGGAATAACACCTTACCACAAGCACCTCAAGAGGAGGCTTCTCTCAGCTCTAGGTATGTGAGAGGTTCCCTGAGTTTGCGGCCTCAAGTGGAATGGACACCGCGATGCCCTGATTCGAAGTAAGGCCGGATATGCCTGCAGTGACTTGAATGCAGGCTCGACTTGCATCTCCCAAGACGAAAGGATGTCTGAATCCCCTGTGGAGACCACAGAGAAAGACCTAGTTCCCCACCTCATCGCAACCGGAGGCCTCACATCCTTTGAAAACTCCAGAGGAACGCGGAGATCAGTGCCTCCAAAGGAGACGATGCCTGACTCCTCGTGAAATTGATAGGAGTCCCAGGATTCCTGTGGCACGTGGAAAGGGACCCTTGGTCTCCCGCCTCAGCTGGAGAGGCGTCCCAAATGCCCTGCCAAGCCTGGAGGAGAATCCCGAGTTGTCCCTCGCAACTAGGCAGGAGTCCTGACGTCGCTGAACAAACACGTGTGTGGAAGGGCCTTCCCAGTCGAAACTCGAGAATATACCCCAGGTTCCCGCCGCAACTCGAGAAAAACCATGAGACTTCCCCCTTGCCGCGAGATGAAGCCCGATTCCCCTGCACTGCGTACAGAGCAAAGCCGTGTTGCACATCACACAGAAAAGGAGCCTTGATTTCCTTGATGGCACTCCAGAGAAACTCCAAGAACACTGTTTCAAGGCTAGAGGGATCCTGAGGTCACTGTAGCAACACGAAAGAGCTCCATGGACCACAAATCAACTCGAGATGAGAGGTTAGTCCCTGGCTGCGACTTCAGAGGAATACCACCTTACCACAAGCACCTGAAGAGGAGGCTTCTCTGAGCTCTAGGTATGTGAGAGGGACCCTGAGTTAGCGGCCTCAAGTGGAATGGACACCGCGATGCCCTGACTCGAAATAAGGTCGTATATCGCTGCAGTGACTTGAATGCAGGCTCGTCTTGCATCTCCCAAGACGAAAGGATGGCTGAATCCCATGTGGAGACCACAGAGAAAGACCTAGTTCCCCACCTCATCGCGACCGGAGGCCTCACACCCTTTGAAAACTCCAGAGGGACTCGGAGATCAGTGCCTCCAAAGGAGACGATGCCTGACTCCTCGTGAAACTTGATAGGAACCCCAGGATTCCTGTGGCACGTGGAAAGGGACCCTTGGTCTCCCGCCTCAGCTGGAGAGGCGTCCCAATTGCCCTGCCAAGCCTCGAGGAGAATACTGAGTTGTCCCTCGCAACTAGGCAGGAGTTCTGACGTCGCTTAACTAACACGTGTGTGGAAGGGCCATCCCTGTGATAACTCGAGAATATACCCCAGGTTCCCGCCCCAACTCGAGAAAAACCATGAGACTTCCCCCTCGCCGCGAGATGAAGCCCGATTCCCATGCACTGCGTGCAGAGCAATGCCGTGTTGCACATCACACAGGAAAGGAGCCTTGATTTCCTTGATGGAACTCCAGAGAAAGCCCAAGAACACTGTTTCATGGCTAGAGGGATCCTGAGGTCACTGTAGCAACACGAAAGAGCTCCGTGGACCACAAATCAACTCGAGATGAGAGGTTAGTCCCTGGCTTCGACTCCAGAGGAATACCACCTTACCACAAGCACCACAAGAGGAGGCTTCTCTGAGCTCTAGGTATGTGAGAGGGACCCTGAGTTTGCGGCCTCAAGTGGAATGGACACCGCGATGCCCTGACTCGAAACAAGGCCGGATATGCCTGCAGTGACTTGAATGCAGGTTCGTCTTGCATCTCCCAAGACGAAAGGATGTCTGAATCCCCTGTTGAGACCACAGAGAAAGACCTAGTTCTCCACCTCATCGCGACCGGAGGCCTCACATCCTTTGAAAACTCCAGAGGGACGCGGAAATCAGTGCCTCCAAAGGAGACGATGCCTGACTCCTGGTGAAACTGATAGGAGTCCCAGGATTCCTGTGGCACGTGGAAAGGGACCCTTGGTCTCCCGCCTCAGCTGGAGAGGCGTCCCAATTGCCCTGCCAAGCCTCGAGGAGAATCCCGAGTTGTCCCTCGCAACTAGGTAGGAGTCCTGACGTCGCTGAACAAACACGTGTGTGGAAGGGCCTTCCCAGTCGAAACTCGAGAATATACCCCAGGTTCCCGCCGCAACTCGAGAAAAACCATGAAACTTCCCCCTCGCCGCGAGATGAGGCCCGATTCCGCTGCACTGCGTGCAGATCAATGCCGTGTTGCACATCACACAGAAAAGGAGCCTTGATTTCCTTGATGGCACTCCAGAGAAACTCCAAGAACACTGTTTCAAGGCTAGAGGGATCCTGAGGTCACTGTAGCAACAAGAAAGAGCTCCGTGGACCAAAAATCAACTCGAGATGAGAGATTAGTCCCTGGCTTCGACTCCAGAGGAATACCACCTTACCACAAGCACCTCAAGAGGAGGCTTCTCTGAGCCCTAGGTATGTGAGAGGGATCCTGAGTTTGCGCCCGCAAGTGCAATGGACACCGCGATGACCTTCCTCGAAGTAAGACCGGATATGTCTGCAATGATTTGAATGCAGGCACGTCTTGTATCTCCCAAGACGAAAGGATGTCTGAATCCCCTGTGGAGACCACAGAGAAAGACCTAGTTCCCCAACTCATCGCGACCGGAGGCCTCACATCCTTTGAAAACTCCAGAGGGACGCAGAGATCAGTGCCTTCAAAGGAGACGATGCCTGACTCTTTGTGAAACTTGATAGGAGTCCCCGGATTCCTGTGATACGTGGAAAGTGACACTTGGTCTCCCGCCTCAGCTGGAGAGGCGTCCCAATTGCCCTGCCAAGCCTCGAGGAGAATCCCGAATTGTCCCTCGCAACTAGGCAGGAGTCCTGACGTCGCTGAACAAACACGTGTGTGGAAGGGCCATCCCCGTCGTAACTCGAGAATATACCCCAGGTTCCCGCCGCAACTCGAGAAAAACCATGAGACTTCCCCCTCGCCGCGAGATGAGGCTCGATTCCCCAGCACTGCGTGCAGAGCAATGCCGTGTTGCACATCACACAGGAAAGGAGCCTTGATTTCCTTGTTGGCACTCCAGAGAAACCCCAAGAACACTGTTTCAAGGCTAGAGAGACCCTGAGGTCAGTGTAGCAACATTAAAGAGCTCCGTGGACCAAAAATCAACTCGAGATGAGAAGTTAGTCCCTGGCTTCGACTCCAGAGGAATACCACCTTACCACAAGCACCTCAAGAGGAGGCTTCTCTCAGCTCTAGGTATGTGAGAGGGACCCTGAGGTTGCGGCCTCAAGTGGAATGGACACCGCGATGCAATGACTCGAAATAAGGCCGGATATCCCTGCAGTGACTTGCATGCAGGCTCGTCTTGCCTCTCCCAAGACGAAGGGATGGCTGAATCCCCTGTGGAGACCACAGAGAAAGACGTAGTTCCCCACCTCATCGCGACCGGAGGCCTCACATCCTTTGAAAACTCCAGAGGGAGCGGAGATCAGTGCCTCCAAAGGATATGATGCCTGACTCCTCGTGAAACGTGATAGGAGTCCCAGGATTCCTGTGGCACGTGGAAAGGGCCGCTTGGTCTCCCGCCTCAGCTGGAGAGGCGTCCCAATTGCCCTGCCAAGCCTCGAGGAGGATCCTGAGTTTTACCTCGCAACTAGGCAGGAGTCCTGATGTCGCTGAACAAACACGTGTGTGGAAGGGCCATCCCCGTCGTAACTCGAGAATATACCCCAGGTTCCCGCCGCAACTCGAGAAAAACCATGAGACTTCCCCCTCGCCGCGAGATGAGGCCCGATTCCCCTGCACTGCGTGCAGAGCAATGCTGTGTTGCACATCACACAGGAAAGGAGCCTTGATTTCCTTGATGGCACTCCAGAGAAACCACAAGAACACTGTTTCAAGGCTGGAGGGATCCTGAGGTCACAGTAGCAACACGAAAAAGGTCCGTGGACCAAAAATCAACTCGAGATGAGAGGTTATTCCCTGGCTTCGACTCCAGAGGAATACAACCTTACCACAAGCACCTCAAGAGGAGGCTTCTATCAGCTCTAGGTATGTGAGAGGGTCCCTGAGTTTGCGGCCTCGAGTGGAATGGACACCGCGATGCCCTGACTCGAAATAAGGCCGGATATCCCTGCAGTGACTTGAATTCATGCTCGTCTTGCATCTCCCAAGACGAAAGGATGTCTGAATCCCCTGTGGAGACCACAGAGAAAGACCTAGTTCCCCACCTCATCGCGACAGGAGGCCTCACATCCTTTGAAAACTCCAGAGGTACGCGGAAATCAGTGCCTCCAAAGGAGACGATGCCTGACTCCTCGTGAAACTTGATAGGAGTCCCTGGATTCCTGTGGCACGTGGAAAGGGACCCTTGGTCTACCGCCTCAGTTGGATAGGTGTCCCAATTGCCCTGCCAAGCCTCGAGGAAAATCACGAGTTGTCCCTCGCAACTAGGCAGGAGTCCTGACGTCGCTGAACAAACACGTGTGTGGAACGGCCATCTCCGTCGTAACTCGAGAATATACTCCAGGTTCCCGCCGCAACTCGAGAAAAACCATGAGACTTCCCCGTCGCTGCGACATGAGGCCCGATTCCCTTGCACTGCGTGCAGAGCAATTCCGTGTTGCACATCACAAAGGAAAGGAGCCTTGATTTCCTTGATGACACTCCAGAGAAACCCCAAGAACACTGTTTCAAGGCTAGAGGGATCCTGAGGTCACTATAGCAACACAAAAGAGCTCCGTGGACCACAAGTCAACTCAAGATGAGAGGTTAGTCCCTGCCTTCGACTCCAGAGGAATACCACCTTACCACAAGCACCTCAAGAGGAGGCTTCTCTCAGCTTTTGGTGTGTGTGAGGGATGCTGAGTTTGCGGCTGCAAATGAAATGGACACCGCGATGCCATGACTCGAAATAAGGCCGGATATGCCTGCAGTGACTTGAATTCATGCTCGTCTTGCATCTCCCAAGACGAAAGGATGTCTGAATCCCCTGTGGAGACCACAGAGAAAGACCAAGTTCCCCACTTCATGGCGACCGGAGGCCTCACATCCTTTGAAAACTCCAGAGGGACGAGGAGATCAGTGCCTCCAAAGGAGACGATGCCTGACTCCTCGTGAAACTTGATAGGAGTCCCAGGATTCCTGTGGCACGTGGAAAGGGATCCGTGGTCTCCCGCCTCAGCTGGAGAGGCGTCCCAATTGAGCTGCCAAGCCTTGAGGAGAATCCCGAGTTGTCCCTCGCAACTAGGCAGGAGTCCTGACGTCGCTGAACAAACACGTGTGCGGAAGGGCTATCCCCGTCGTAACTCGAGAATATACCCCAGGTTCCCGCCGCAACTCGAAAAAAACCATGAGACTTCCCCCTCGCCGCGAGATTAGGCCCGATTCCCCTGCACTGCATACAGAGCAATGCCGTGTTGCACATCACACAGGAAAGGAGCCTTGATTTCCTTGATGGCACTCCAGAGAACCCCCAAGAACACTGTTTCAAGGCCTGAGGGATCCTGAGGTCACTGTAGCAACATGAAAGAGCTCCGTGGACCAAAAATCAACTCGAGATGAGAGGTTAGTCCCTGGCTTCGACTCCAGAGGAATACCACCTTACCACAAGCACCTCAAGAGGAGGCTTCTCTCAGCTCTAGGTATGTGGGAGGGACCCTGAGTTTGCGGCCTCAAGTGGAATGGACACCGCGATGCAATGACTCGAAATAAGGCCGGATATCCCTGCAGTGACTTGAATGCAGGCTCGTCTTGCATCTCCCAAGACGAAAGGATGTCTGAATCCCCTGTGGAGACCACAGAGAAAGACCTAGTTCCCCACCTCATCGCGACCGGAGGCCTCACATCCTTGAAAACTCCAGAGGGACACGGAGATCAGTTCCTACAAAGGAGACAATGTCTGACTCCTCCTGAAACTTGATAAGAGTGCCAGGATTCCTGTGGCACTTGGAAAGGGACCCTTGGTCTACGCCGCAGCTGGAGAGGCGTCCCAATTGCCCTGCCAAGCCTCGAGGAGAATCCCGAGTTGTCCCTCGCAACTAGGCAGGAGTCCTGACGTCGCTGAACAAACACGTGTGTGGAAGGGCAATCCTCTTCGTAACTCGAGAATATACCCCAGGTTCCCGCTGCAACTCGAGAAAAACCATGAGACTTCAACATCGCCGCGAGATGAGGCCTGATTCCCCTGCACTGCACGCAGAGCAATGCCGTGTTGCACATCACACAGGAAAGGACCCTTGATTTCCTTGATGTCACTCCAGAGAAAGCCCAAGAACACTGTTTCAAGGCTAGAGGGATCCTGAGGTCACTGTAGCAACACGAAAGAGCTCCGTGGGCCAAAAATCAACTCGACATGAGAGGTTAGTCCCTGGCTTCGACTCCAGAGGAATACCACCTTACCACAAGCACCTGAAGAGGAGGCTTCTCTGAGCTCTAGGTATGTGAGAGGGACCCTGAGTTTGCGCCCTCAAGTGGAATAGACACCGCGATGACCTTCCTCGAAGTAAGACCGGATATGCCTGCAGTGATTTGAATGCAGGCACGTCTTGTATCTCCCAAGACGAAAGGATGGCTGAATCCCCTGTGGAGACCACAGAGAAAGACCTAGTTCCCCACCTCATCGCGACCGGAGGCCTCACATCCTTTGAAAACTCCAGAGGTACGCGGAGATCAGTGCCTCCAAAGGAGACGATGCCTGACTCCTAGTGAAACTTGATAGGAGTCCCAGGATTCCTGTGGCACGTGGAAAGGGACCCTTGGTCTCCCGCCTCAGCTGGAGAGGCGTCCCAATTGCCCTGCCAAGCCTCGAGGAGAATCCCGAGTTGTCCCTCGCAACTAGGCAGGAGTCCTGACGTCGCTGAACAAACACGTGTGTGGAAGGGCCATCCCCGTCGTAACTCGAGAATATACGCCAGGTTCCCGCCGCAACTCGAGAAAAACCATGAGACTTCCCCCTCGCCGCGAGATGAAGCCCGATTCCCATGCACTGCGTGCAGAGCAATGCCGTGTTGCACATCACACAGGAAAGGAGCCTTGATTTCCTTGATGGAACTCCAGAGAAAGCCCAAGAACACTGTTTCATGGCTAGAGGGATCCTGAGGTCACTGTAGCAACACGAAAGAGCTCCGTGGACCACAAATCAACTCGAGATGAGAGGTTAGTCCCTGGCTTCGACTCCAGAGGAATACCACCTTACCACAAGCACCACAAGAGGAGGCTTCTCTGAACTCTAGGTATGTGAGAGGGACCCTGAGTTTGCGGCCTCAAGTGGAATGGACACCGCGATGCCCTGACTCGAAACAAGGCCGGATATGCCTTCAGTGACTTGAATGCAGGCTCGTCTTGCATATCCCAAGACGAAAGGATGTCTGAATCCCCTGTGGAGACCACAGAGAAAGACCTAGTTCTCCACCTCATCGCGACCGGAGGCCTCACATCCTTTGAAAACTCCAGAGGGACGCGGAAATCAGTGCCTCCAAAGGAGACGATGCCTGACTCCTCGTGAAACTGATAGGAGTCCCAGGATTCCTGTGGCACGTGGAAAGGGACCCTTGGTCTCCCGCCTCAGCTGGAGAGGCGTCCCAATTGCCCTGCCAAGCCTCGAGGAGAATCCCGAGTTGTCCCTCGCAACTAGGCAGGAGTCCTGACGTTGCTGAACAAACACGTGTGTGGAAGGGCCTTCCCAGTCGAAACTCGAGAATATACCCCAGGTTCCCGCCGCAACTCGAGAACAACCATGAAACTTCCCCCTCGCCGCGAGATGAGGCCCGATTCCCCTGCACTGCGTGCAGATCAATGCCGTGTTGCACATCACACAGAAAAGGAGCCTTGATTTCCTTGATGGCACTCCAGAGAAACTCCAAGAACACTGTTTCAAGGCTAGAGGGATCCTGAGGTCACTGTAGCAACAAGAAAGAGCTCCGTGGACCAAAAATCAACTCGAGATGAGAGGTTAGTCCCTGGCTTCGACTCCAGAGGAATACCACCTTACCACAAGCACCTCAAGAGGAGGCTTCTCTGAGCCCTAGGTATGTGAGAGGGACCCTGAGTTTGCGCCCGCAAATGCAATGGACACCGCGATGACCTTCCTCGAAGTAAGACCGGATATGTCTGCAATGATTTGAATGCAGGCACGTCTTGTATCTCCCAAGACGTAAGGATGTCTGAATCTCCTGTGGAGACCACAGAGAAAAACCTAGTTCCCCAACTCATCGCGACCGGAGGCCTCACATCCTTTGAAAACTCCAGAGGGACGCAGAGGTCAGTGCCTTCAAAGGAGACGATGCCTGACTCTTTGTGAAACTTGATAGGAGTCCCCGGATTCCTGTGATACGTGGAAAGTGACACTTGGTCTCCCGCCTCAGCTGGAGAGGCGTCCCAATTGCCCTGCCAAGCCTCGAGGAGAATCCCGAATTGTCCCTCGCAACTAGGCAGGAGTCCTGCCGTCGCTGAACAAACACGTGTGTGGAAGGGCCATCCCCGTCGTAACTCGAGAATATACCCCAGGTTCCCGCCGCAACTCGAGAAAAACCATGAGACTTCCCCCTCGCCGCGAGATGAGGCTCGATTCCCCTGCACTGCGTGCAGAGCAATGCCGTGTTGCACATCACACAGGAAAGGAGCCTTGATTTCCTTGTTGGCACTCCAGAGAAACCCCAAGAACACTGTTTCAAGGCTAGAGAGACCCTGAGGTCAGTGTAGCAACATGAAAGAGCTCCGTGGACCAAAAATCAACTCGAGATGAGAGGTTAGTCCCTGGCTTCGACTCCAGAGGAATACCACCTTACCACAAGCACCTCAAGAGGAGGCTTCTCTCAGCTCTAGGTATGTGAGAGGGACCCTGAGTTTGCGGCCTCAAGTGGAATGGACACCGCGATGCAATGACTCGAAATAAGGCCGGATATCCCTGCAGTGACTTGCATGCAGGCTCGTCTTGCCTCTCCCAAGACGAAGGGATGGCTGAATCCCCTGTGGAGACCACAGAGAAAGACGTAGTTCCCCACCTCATCGCGACCGGAGGCCTCACATCCTTTGAAAACTCCAGAGGGAGCGGAGATCAGTGCCTCCAAAGGATATGATGCCTGACTCCTCGTGAAACTTGATAGGAGTCCCAGGATTCCTGTGGCACGTGGAAAGGGCCGCTTGGTCTCCCGCCTCAGCTGGAGAAGCGTCCCAATTGCCCTGCCAAGCCTCGAGGAGGATCCTGAGTTTTACCTCGCAACTAGGCAGGAGTCCTGATGTCGCTGAACAAACACGTGTGTGGAAGGGCCATCCCCGTCGTAACTCGAGAATATACCCCAGGTTCCCGCCGCAACTCGAGAAAAACCATGAGACTTCCCCCTCGCCGCGAGACGAGGCCCGATTCCCCTGCACTGCGTGCAGAGCAATGCTGTGTTGCACATCACACAGGAAAGGAGCCTTGATTTCCTTGATGGCACTCCAGAGAAACCACAAGAACACTGTTTCAAGGCTGGAGGGATCCTGAGGTCACAGTAGCAACACGAAAAAGGTCCGTGGACCAAAAATCAACTCGAGATGAGAGGTTAGTCCCTGGCTTCGACTCCAGAGGAATACAACCTTACCACAAGCACCTCAAGAGGAGGCTTCTATCAGCTCTAGGTATGTGAGAGGGTCCCTGAGTTTGCGGCCTCGAGTGGAATGGACACCGCGATGCCCTGACTCGAAATAAGGCCGGATATCCCAGCAGTGACTTGAATTCATGCTCGTCTTGCATCTCCCAAGACGAAAGGATGTCTGAATCCCCTGTGGAGACCACAGAGAAAGACCTAGTTCCCCACCTCATCGCGACAGGAGGCCTCACATCCTTTGAAAACTCCAGAGGTACGCGGAAATCAGTGCCTCCAAAGGAGACGATGCCTGACTCCTCGTGAAACTTGATAGGAGTCCCTGGATTCCTGTGGCACGTGGAAAGGGACCCTTGGTCTACCGCCTCAGTTGGATAGGCGTCCCAATTGCCCTGCCAAGCCTCGAGGAAAATCTCGAGCTGTCCCTCGCAACTAGGCAGGAGTCCTGACGTCGCTGAACAAACACGTGTGTGGAACGGCCATCTCCGTCGTAACTCGAGAATATACTCCAGGTTCCCGCCGCAACTCGAGAAAAACCATGAGACTTCCCCGTCGCTGCGACATGAGGCCCGATTCCCTTGCACTGCGTGCAGAGCAATTCCGTGTTGCACATCACAAAGGAAAGGAGCCTTGATTTCCTTGATGACACTCCAGAGAAACCCCAAGAACACTGTTTCAAGGCTAGAGGGATCCTGAGGTCACTATAGCAACACAAAAGAGCTCCGTGGACCACAAGTCAACTCAAGATGAGAGGTTAGTCCCTGCCTTCGACTCCAGAGGAATACCACCTTACCACAAGCACCTCAAGAGGAGGCTTCTCTCAGCTCTAGGTGTGTGTGAGGGATGCTGAGTTTGCGGCTGCAAATGAAATGGACACCGCGATGCCATGACTCGAAATAAGGCCGGATATGCCTGCAGTGACTTGAATTCATGCTCGTCTTGCATCTCCCAAGACGAAAGGATGTCTGAATCCCCTGTGGAGACCACAGAGAAAGACCAAGTTCCCCACTTCATGGCGACCGGAGGCCTCACATCCTTTGAAAACTCCAGAGGGACGAGGAGATCAGTGCCTCCAAAGGAGACGATGCCTGACTCCTCGTGAAACTTGATAGGAGTCCCAGGATTCCTGTGGCACGTGGAAAGGGATCCGTGGTCTCCCGCCTCAGCTGGAGAGGCGTCCCAATTGAGCTGCCAAGCCTTGAGGAGAATCCCGAGTTGTCCCTCGCAACTAGGCAGGAGTCCTGACGTCGCTGAACAAACACGTGTGCGGAAGGGCTATCCCCGTCGTAACTCGAGAATATACCCCAGGTTCCCGCCGCAACTCGAAAAAAACCATGAGACTTCCCCCTCGCCGCGAGATTAGGCCCGATTCCCCTGCACTGCATACAGAGCAATGCCGTGTTTCACATCACACAGGAAAGGAGCCTTGATTTCCTTGATGGCACTCCAGAGAACCCCCAAGAACACTGTTTCAAGGCCTGAGGGATCCTGAGGTCACTGTAGCAACATGAAAGAGCTCCGTGGACCAAAAATCAACTCGAGATGAGAGGTTAGTCCCTGGCTTCGACTCCAGAGGAATACCACCTTACCACAAGCACCTCAAGAGGAGGCTTCTCTCAGCTCTAGGTATGTGGGAGGGACCCTGAGTTTGCGGCCTCAAGTGGAATGGACACTGCGATGCAATGACTCGAAATAAGGCCGGATATCCCTGCAGTGACTTGAATGCAGGCTCGTCTTGCATCTCCCAAGACGAAAGGATGTCTGAATCCCCTGTGGAGACCACAGAGAAAGACCTAGTTCCCCACCTCATCGCGACAGGAGGCCTCACATCCTTGAAAACTCCAGAGGGACACGGAGATCAGTTCCTACAAAGGAGACAATGCCTGACTCCTCCTGAAACTTGATAGGAGTGCCAGGATTCCTGTGGCACGTGGAAAGGGACCCTTGGTCTACGCCGCAGCTGGAGAGGCGGCCCAATTGCCCTGCCAAGCCTCGAGGAGAATCCCGAGTTGTCCCTCGCAACTAGGCAGGAGTCCTGACGTCGCTGAACAAACACGTGTGTGGAAGGGCAATCCTCTTCGTAACTCGAGAATATACCCCAGGTTCCCGCTGCAACTCGAGAAAAACCATGAGACTTCAACATCGCCGCGAGATGAGGCCTGATTCCCCTGCACTGCACGCAGAGCAATGCCGTGTTGCACATCACACAGGAAAGGAGCCTTGATTTCCTTGTTGGCACTCCAGAGAAACCCCAAGAACACTGTTTCAAGGCTAGAGGGATCCTGAAGTCACTGTAGCAACAAGAAAGAGCTCCGTGGACCAAAAATCAACTCGATATGAGAGGTTAGTCCCTGGCTTCGACTTCAGAGGAATACCACCTTACCACAAGCACCTGAAGAGGAGGCTTCTCTGAGCTCTAGGTATGTGAGAGGGACCCTGAGTTTGCGCCCTCAAGTGGAATAGACACCGCGATGACCTTCCTCTAAGAAAGACCGGATATGCCTGCAGTGATTTGAATGCAGGCACGTCTTGTATCTCCCAAGACGAAAGGATGGCTGAATCCCCTGTGGAGACCACAGAGAAAGACCTAGTTCCCCACCTCATCGCGACCGGAGGCCTCACATCCTTTGAAAACTCCAGAGGGATGCGGAGATCAGTGCCTCCAAAGGAGACGATGCCTGACTCCTAGTGAAACTTGATAGGAGTCCCAGGATTCCTGTGGCACGTGGAAAGGGA
Source organism: Cervus elaphus (assembly GCF_910594005.1). Taxonomy (NCBI): domain Eukaryota; kingdom Metazoa; phylum Chordata; class Mammalia; order Artiodactyla; family Cervidae; genus Cervus; species Cervus elaphus. The sequence goes on from NC_057838.1 coordinate 2,909,702, forward strand.
CCCTTGGTCTCCCGCCTCAGCTGGAGAGGCGTCCCAATTGCCCTGCCAAGCCTCGAGGAGAATCCCGAGTTGTCCCTCGCAACTAGGCAGGAGTCCTGACGTCGCTGAACAAACACGTGTGTGGAAGGGCCATCCCCGTCGTAACTCGAGAATATACGCCAGGTTCCCGCCGCAACTCGAGAAAAACCATGAGACTTCCCCCTCGCCGCGAGATGAGGCCCGATTCCCCAGCACTGCGTGCAGAGCAATGCCATGTTGCACATCACACAGGAAAGGAGCCTTGATTTCCCTGATGGCACTCCAGAGAAACCCCAAGAACACTGTTTCAAGGCTAAAGGGATCCTGAGGTCACTGTAGCAACACGAAAGAGCTCCGTGGACCAAAAATCAATTCGAGATGAGAGCATGGTCCCTGGCTTCGACTCCAGAGGAATACCACCTTACCATAAGCACCTCAAGAGGAGGCTTCTCTCAGCTCTAGGTATGTGAGAGGGACCCTGAGTTAGCGGCCTCAAGTGGAATGGACACCGCGATGCCCTGACTCGAAATAAGGTCGTATATCACTGCAGTGACTTGAATGCAGGCTCGTCTTGCATCTACCAAGACGAAAGGATGGCTGAATCCCCTGTGGAGACCACAGAGAAAGACCTAGTTCCCCACCTCATCGCGACCGGAGGCCTCACACCCTTTGAAAACTCCAGAGGGACGCGGAGATCAGTGCCTCCAAAGGAGACGATGCCTGACTCCTCGTGAAACTTGACAGGAGTCCCAGGATTCCTGTGGCACGTGGAATGGGACCCTTGGTCTCCCGCCTCAGCTGGAGAGGCGTCCCAATTGCCCTGCCAAGCCTCGAGGAGAATCCCGAGTTGTTCCTCGCAACTAGGCAGGAGTCCTGACGTCGCTGAACAAACACATGTGTGGAAGGGCCATCCCCGTCGTAACTCGAGAATATACCCCAGGTTCCCGCCGCAACTCGAGAAAAACCATGAGAGTTCCCCCTCGCCGCGAGATTAGGCCCGATTCCCATGAACTGCATGCAGAGCAATGCCCTGTTGCACATCACACAGGAAAGGAGCCTTGATTTCCTTGATGGCTTTCCAGAGAAACCGCAAGACCACTGTTTCAAGGCTAGAGGGATCCTGAGTTCACTGTAACAACACGAAAGAGCTCCGTGGACCAAAAATCAACTCGAGATGAGAGGTTAGTCCCTGGCTTCGACTCCAGAGGAATACCACCTTACCACAAGCACCTCAAGAGGAGGCTTCTCTCAGCTCTAGGTATGTGAGAGGAACCCTGAGTTTGCGGCCTCAAGTGGAATGGACACCGCGATGCCCTGACTCGAAATAAGGCCGGATATTCTTGCAGTGACTTGAATGCAGGCTCGTCTTGCATCTCACAAGACGAAAGGATGTCTAAATCCCCTGTGGAGACCACAGAGAAAAACCTAGTTGCCACGTCATCGCGACCGGAGGCCTCACATCCTTTGAAAACTCCAGAGGGACGCAGAGGTCAGTGCCTTCAAAGGAGACGATGCCTGACTCTTTGTGAAACTTGATAGGAGTCCCCGGATTCCTGTGATACGTGGAAAGTGACACTTGGTCTCCCGCCTCAGCTGGAGAGGCGTCCCAATTGCCCTGCCAAGCCTCGAGGAGAATCCTGAGTTGTCCCTCGCAACTAGGCAGGAGTCCTGCCGTCGCTGAACAAACACGTGTGTGGAAGGGCCATCCCCGTCGTAACTCGAGAATATACCCCAGGTTCCCGCCGCAACTCGAGAAAAACCATGAGACTTCCCCCTCGCCGCGAGATGAGGCTCGATTCCCCAGCACTGCGTGCAGAGCAATGCTGTGTTGCACATCACACAGGAAAGGAGCCTTGATTTCCTTGATGGCACTCCAGAGAACCCCCAAGAACACTGTTTCAAGGCCTGAGGGATCCTGAGGTCACTGTAGCAACATGAAAGAGCTCCGTGGACCAAAAATCAACTCGAGATGAGAGGTTAGTCCCTGGCTTCGACTCCAGAGGAATACCACCTTACCACAAGCACCTCAAGAGGAGGCTTCTCTCAGCTCTAGGTATGTGAGAGGGACCCTGAGTTTGCGGCCTCAAGTGGAATGGACACCGCGATGCCCTGACTCGAAATAAGGCCGGATATCCCTGCAGTGACTTGAATGCAGGCTCGTCTTGCATCTCCCAAGACGAAAGGATGTCTGAATCCCCTGTGGAGACCACAGAGAAAGACCTAGTTCCCCACCTCATCGCGACAGGAGGCCTCACATCCTTGAAAACTCCAGAGGGACACGGAGATCAGTTCCTACAAAGGAGACAATGCCTGACTCCTCCTGAAACTTGATAGGAGTGCCAGGATTCCTGTGGCACGTGGAAAGGGACCCTTGGTCTACGCCGCAGCTGGAGAGGCGTCCCAATTTCCCTGCCAAGCCTCGAGGAGAATCCCGAGTTGTCCCTCACAACTAGGCAGGAGTCCTGACGTCGCTGAACAAACACGTGTGTGGAAGGGCAATCCTCTTCGTAACTCGAGAATATACCCCAGGTTCCCGCTGCAACTCGAGAAAAACCATGAGACTTCAACATCGCCGCGAGATGAGGCCTGATTCCCCTGCACTGTGCGTAGAGCAATGCCGTGTTGCACATCACACAGGAAAGGACCCTTGATTTCCTTGATGGCACTCCAGAGAAAGCCCAAGAACACTGTTTCAAGGCTAGAGGGATCCTGAGGTCACTGTAGCAACACGAAAGAGCTCCGTGGGCCAAAAATCAACTCGACATGAGAGGTTAGTCCCTGGCTTCGACTCCAGAGGAATACCACCTTACCACAAGCACCTCAAGAGGAGGCTTCTCTCAGCTCTAGGTATGTGAGAGGGCCCCTGAGTTTGCGGCCTCAAGTGGAATGGACACCGCGATGGAATGACTCGAAATAAGGCTGGATATCCCTGCAGTGACTTGAATGCAGGCTCGTCTTGCATCTCCCAAGACGAAAGGATGTCTGAATCCCCTGTGGAGACCACAGAGAAAGACCTAGTTCCCCACCTCATCTCGTCAGGAGGCCTCACATCCTTTGAAAACTCCAGAGGGACGCGGAGATCAGTTCCTACAAAGGAGACGATGAGTGACTCCTCGTGAAACTTGATAGGAGTGCCAGGATTCCTGTGGCACGTGGAAAGGGACACTTGGTCTCCCGACTCAGCTGGAGAGGCGTCCCAATTGCCCTGCCAAGCCTCGAGGAGAATCCCGAGTTGTCCCTCGCAACTAGGCAGGAGACCTGACATCGCTGAACAAACACGTGTGTGGAAGGGCCATCCCCGTCGTAACTCGAGAATATACCCCAGGTTCCCGCCGCAACTCGAGAAAATCCATGAGACTTCCCCCTCGCCGCGAGATGAGGCCAGATTCCCTTGCACTACGTGCAGAGCAATACCGTGTTGCACATCACAAAGGAAAGGAGCCTTGATTTCCTTGATGGCACTCCAGAGAAACCCCAAGAACACTGTTTCAAGGGTAGAGGGATCCTGAGGTCACTATAGCAACACGAAAGAGCTCTGTGGACCACAAATCAACTAGAGATGAGAGGTTAGTCCCTGGCTTCGACTCCAGAGGAATCCCACCTTAACACAAGCACCTCAAGAGGAGGCTTCTCTCAGCTCTAGGTGTGTGAGAGGGACGCTGAGTTTGCGGCCTCAAGTGGAATGGACACCGCGATGCCCTGACTCGAAATAAGGCTGGATATCCCTGCAGTGACTTGAATGCAGCCTCGTCTTGCATCTCCCAAGACGAAAGGATGTCTGCATCCCCTGTGGAGACCACAGAGAAAGACCTAGTTCCCCACCTCATTGCGACCGGAGGCCTCACATACTTTGAAAAATCCAGAGGGACGCGGAGATCAGTGCCTCCAAAGGAGACGATGCCTGACTCTTCGTGAAACTTGATAGGAGTCCCAGGATTCCTGTGGCACGTGGAAAGGGACCCTTGGTCTCCCGCCTCAGCTGGAGAGGCGTCCCAATTGCCCTGCCAAGCCTCGAGGAGAATCGCGAGTTGTCCCTCGCAACTAGGCAGGAGTCCTGACGTCGCTGAACAAACACGTGTGTGGAAGGACCATCCCCGTCGTAACTAGAGAATATACCCCACGTTTCCGCCGCAACTCGAGAAAAACCATTAGACTTCACCCGCGCCGTGAGATGAGGCCGTATTCCACTGCACTGCGTGCAGAGCAATTCCGTGTTGCCTATCACACAGGAAAGGAGCCTTGATTTCCTTGATGGCACTCCAGAGAAACCCCACGAACACTGTTTCGAGGCTAGAGGACTCCTGAGGTCACTGTAGCAACATGAATGAGATGCGTGGACCAAAAATCAACTCGAGATGAGAGGTTAGTCCCTGACTTCGATTCCAGAGGAATAGCACCTTACCACAAGCACCTCAAGAGGAGGCTTCTCTCAGCTCTAGGTATGTGAGAGGGACCCTGAGTTTGCGGCCTCAAATAGAATGGACACCGCGATGCCCTGACTCGAAATAAGGCCGGATATCCCTGCAGTGACTTGAATGCAGGCTCGTCTTGCATCTCTAAAGACGAAAGGATGTCTGAATCCCCTGTGGAGTCCACAGAGAACGACCTAGTTCCCCACCTCACCGCGAACGGAGGCCTCACATCCTTTGAAAATTCCATAGAGTCGCGGAGATCAGTGCCTACAAAGGAGACGATGCCTGACTACTCGTGAAACTTGATAGGAGTCCCAGGATTCCTGTGGCTCGTGGAAAGGGACACTTGGTCTCCCGCCTCAGCTGGAGAGGCGTCCCAAATGCCCTGCCAAGCCTCGAGGAGAATCCCGAGTTGTCCCTCGCAACTAGGCAGGAGTCCTGACGTCGCTGAACAAACACGTGTGTGGAAGGTCCATCCCCGTCGTAACTCGAGAATATACACCAGGTTCCCGCCGCAACTCGAGAAAAACCATGAGACTTCCCCCTCGCCGCGAGATGAGGCCCGATTCCCCTGTACTGCGTGCAGAGCAATGCCGAGTTGCACATCACACAGAAAAGGAGCCTTGATTTCCTTGATGGCCCTCCACAGAAAGCCCAAGAACACTGCTTCAAGGCTAGAGGCATTCTGAGGTCACTGTAGCAACACGAAAGAGCTCCGTGGACCAAAAATCAACTCGAGATGAGAAGTTAGTCCCTGGCTTCGACTCCGGAGGAATACCACCTTAAAACAAGCACCTCAAGAGGAGGCTTCTCTCAGCTCTAGGTATGTGAGAGGGACCCTGAGTTTGCGGCCTCAAGTGGAATGGACACCGCGATGCCCTGACTCGAAATAAGGCCGGATATCCCTGCAGTGACTTGAATGCAGGCTCGTCTTGCATCTCCCAAGACGAAAGGATGTCTGAATCCCCTGTGGAGACCACAGACAAAGACCAAGTTCCCCACCTCATCGCGACCGGAGGCCACACATCCTTTGAAAATTCCAGACGTACGCAGAGATCAGTGCCTCCAAAGGAGACGATGCCTGACTCCTCGTGAAACTTGATAGGAGTCCCAGGATTCCTGTGGCACGTGGAAAGGGACCCTTGGTCTCCCGCCTCAGCTGGAGAGGCATCCCAATTGCCCTGCCAAGCCTCGAGGAGAATCCCGGGTTGTCCCTCACAACTAGGCAGGAGTACTGATGTCGCTGAACAAACACGTGTGTGGAAGGGCCATCCCCGTCGTAACTCGAGAATATACCCCAGGTTCCCGCCGCAACTCGAGAAAAACCATGAGACTTCCCCCTCGCCGCGAGATGAGGCCTGATTCCCCTGCTCTGCGTGCAGAGCAATGCCGTGTTGCACATCACACAGGAACGGAGCCTTGATATCCTTGATGGCACTTCAGAGAAACCCCAAGAACACTGTTTCAAGGCTAGAGGGATCCTGAGGTCCCTGTAGCAACACGAAAGAGCTCCGTGGACCACAAATCAACTCGAGATGAAAGGTTAGTCCCTCGCTTCGACTCCAGAGGAATACCACCTTACCACAAGCACCTCAAGAGGAGGCTTCTCTCAGCTCTAGGTATGTGAGAGGGACCCTGAGTTTGCGGCCTCAAGTGGAATGGACACCGCGATGCCCTGACTCGAAATAAAACTGGATATCCCTGCAGTGACTTGAATTCTGCCTCGTCTTGCATCTCCCAAGACGAAAGGATGTCTGAATCCAATGTGGAGACCACAGAGAAAGACCTAGTTCCCCACCTCTTCGCCACCGGAGGCCTCACATCCTTTGAAAACTCCACAGAACAGGGAGATCAGTGCCTCCAAAGGAGACGATGCCTGACTCCTCGTGAAACTTGATAGGAGTCCCAGGATTCCTGTGGCACGTGGAAAGGGACCCTTGCTCTCCCGCCTCAGCTGGAGAGGCATCCCAATTGCCCTGCCAAGCCTCGAGGAGAATCCCGAGTTGTCCCTCGCAACTAGGCAGGAGTACTGATGTCGCTGAACAAACACGTGTGTGGAAGGGCCATCCCCGTCGTAACTCGAGAATATACCCCAGGTTCCCGCCGCAACTCGAGAAAAACCATGAGAATTCCCCCTCGCCGCGAGATGAGGCCTGCTTCCACGGCTCTGTGTGCAGAGCAATGCCGTGTTGCACATCACACAGGAACGGAGCCTTGATATCCTTGATGGCACTCCAGAGAAACCCCAAGAACACTGTTTCAAGTAAAGAGGGATCCTGAGGTCACAGGAGCAACACGAAAGAGCTCCGTGGACCAAAAATCTACTCGAGATGAGAGGTTAGTCCCTGGCTTCGACTATAGAGGAATACCACCTTACCACAAGCACCTCAAGAGGAGGCTTCTCTCAACTCTAGGTATGTGAGAGGGACCCTGAGTTTGCGGCCTCAAGTGGAATGGACACCGCGATGCCCTGACACGAAATAAGGCCAGATATCCCTGCAGTGACTTGAATGCAGGCTCCTCTTACATCTCCCAAGACGAAAGGATGTCTGAATCCCCTGTGGAGACCACAGAGTTTGACCTAGATTCCCACCTCATCGCGACCGGAGACCTCACATCCTTTGAAAACTCCAGAGGGACGAGGAGATCAGTGCCTCCAAAGGAGACGATGCCTGACTCCTCGTGAAACTTGATAGGAGTCCCAGGATTCCTGTGGCACGTGGAAAGGGACCCTTGGTCTCCCGCCTCAGCTGGAGTGGCGTCCCAATTGCCCTGCCAAGCCTCGAGGAGAATCCCGAGTTGTCCCTCGCAACTAGGCAGGAGTCCTGACGTCGCTGAACAAACACGTGTGTGGAAGGGGCATCCCCGTCGTAACTCGAGAATATACCCCAGGTTCCCGCCGCACCTCGAGAAAAACCATGAGACTTCCCCCTGGCCGCGAAATGAGGCTCGATTCCCCTGCACTGCGTGCAGAGCAATTCCTTGTTGCACATCACACAGGACAGGAGCCTTGATTTCCTTGATGGCACTCCAGAGAAAGCCCAAGAACACTGTTTCAAGGCTAGAGGGATCCTGAGGTCACTGTAGCAACACGAAAGAGCTCCGTGGAGCACAAATCAACTTGAGATGAGAGGTTAGTCCCTGGCTTCGACTCCAGAGGAATACCACTTTACCACAAGCACCTCAAGAGGAGGCTTCTCTCAGCTCTATGTTTGTGAGAGGGACCCTGAGTATGCGGCCTGAAGTGGAATGGACACCGCGATGCCCTGACTCGAAACAAGGCCGGATAACCCTGAAGTGACTTGAATGCAGGCTCGTCTTGCATCTCCCAAGACGAATGGATGTCTGAATCCCCTGTGGAGACCACAGAGAAAGACCTAGTTCCCCACCGCATCACGACCGGTAGCCCCACATCCTTTGAAATCTCCAGAGGGACGCTGAGATCAGTGCCTCCAAAGGAGATGATGCCTGCCTCCTCGTGAAACTTTATAGGAGTCCCAGGATTCCTATGGCACGTGGAAAGGGACCCTTGGTCTCCCGCCTCAGCTGGAGAGGCGTCCCAATTGCCCTGCCAAGCCTCGAGGAGAATCCCGAGTTGTCCCTCGCAACTAGGCAGGAGTCCTGACGTCGCTGAACAAACACGTGTGTGAAAGGGGCATCCCCGTCGTAACTCGAGAATATACCCCAGGTTCCCGCCGCACCTCGAGAAAAACCATGAGACTTCCCCGTCGCTGCGACATGAGGCCCGATTCCCTTGCACTGCATACAGAGCAATGCCGTGTTGCACATCACACAGGAAAGGAGCCTTGATTTCCTTGATGGCACTCCAGAGAACCCCCAAGAACACTGTTTCAAGGCCTGAGGGATCCTGAGGTCACTGTAGCAACATGAAAGAGCTCTGTGGACCAAAAATCAACTCGAGATGAGAGGTTAGTCCCTGGCTTCGACTCCAGAGGAATACCACCTCACCACAAGCACCTCAAGAGGAGGCTTCTCTCAGCTCTAGGTATGTGAGAGGGACCCTGATTTTGCGGCCTCAAGTGGAATGGACACCGCGATGCAATGACTCGAAATAAGGCCGCATATCCCTGCAGTGACTTGAATGCAGGCTCGTCTTGCATCTCCCAAGACGAAAGGATGTCTGAATCCCCTGTGGAGACCACAGAGAAAGACCTAGTTCCCCACCTCATCGCGACAGGAGGCCTCACATCCTTGAAAACTCCAGAGGGACACGGAGATCAGTTCCTACAAAGGAGACAATGCCTGACTCCTCCTGAAACTTGATAGGAGTGCCAGGATTCCTGTGGCACGTGGAAAGGGACCCTTGGTCTACGCCGCAGCTGGAGAGGCGTCCCAATTGCCCTGCCAAGCCTCGAGGAGAATCCCGAGTTGTCCCTCGCAACTAGGCAGGAGTCCTGACGTCGCTGAACAAACACGTGTGTGGAAGGGCGATCCCCGTCGTAACTCGAGAATATACCCCAGGTTCCCGCCGCAACTCGAGAAAATCCATGAGACTTCCCCCTCGCCGCGAGATGAGGCCAGATTCCCCTGCACTGCGTGCAGAGCAATACCGTGTTGCACATCACAAAGGAAAGGAGCCTTGATTTCCTTGATGGCACTCCAGAGAAACCCCAAGAACACTGTTTCAAGGGTAGAGGGATCCTGAGGTCACTATAGCAACACGAAAGAGCTCTGTGGACCACAAATCAACTAGAGATGAGAGGTTAGTCCCTGGCTTCGACTCCAGAGGAATACCACCTTACCACAAGCACCTCAAGAGGAGGCTTCTCTCAGCTCTAGGTGTGTGAGAGGGACGCTGAGTTTGCGGCCTCAAGTGGAATGGACACCGCGATGCCCTGACTCGAAATAAGGCTGGATATCCCTGCAGTGACTTGAATGCAGCCTCGTCTTGCATCTCCCAAGACGAAAGGATGTCTGAATCCCCTGTGGAGACCACAGAGAAAGATCTAGTTCCGCACCTCTTCGCGACCAGAGGCCTCACATACTTTGAAAAATCCAGAGGGACGCGGAGATCAGTGCCTCCAAAGGAGACGATGCCTAACTCTTCGTGAAACTTGATAGGAGTCCCAGGATTCCTGTGGCACGTGGAAAGGGACCCTTGGTCTCCCGCCTCAGCTGGAGAGGCGTCCCAATTGCCCTGCCAAGCCTCGAGGAGAATCGCGAGTTGTCCCTCGCAACTAGGCAGGAGTCCTGACGTCGCTGAACAAACACGTGTGTGGAAGGACCATCCCCTTCGTAACTAGAGAATATACCCCACGTTTCCGCCGCAACTCGAGAAAAACCATTAGACTTCACCCTCGCCGTGAGATGAGGCCGTATTCCACTGCACTGCGTGCAGAGCAATTCCGTGTTGCCTATCACACAGGAAAGGAGACTTGATTTCCTTGATGGCACTCCAGAGAAACCCCACGAACACTGTTTCGCGGCTAGAGGACTCCTGAGGTCACTGTAGCAACATGAATGAGATGCGTGGACCAAAAATCAACTCGAGATGAGAGGTTAGTCCCTGACTTCGATTCCAGAGGAATAGCACCTTACCACAAGCACCTCAAGAGGAGGCTTCTCTCAGCTCTAGGTATGTGAGAGGGACCCTGAGTTTGCGGCCTCAAATAGAATGGACACCGCGATGCCCTGACTCGAAATAAGGCCGGATATCCCTGCAGTGACTTGAATGCAGGCTCGTCTTGCATCTCTAAAGACGAAAGGATGTCTGAATCCCCTGTGGAGTCCACAGAGAAAGACCTAGTTCCCCACCTCACCGCGAACGGAGGCCTCACATCCTTTGAAAATTCCATAGAGTCGCGGAGATCAGTGCCTCCAAAGGAGACGATGCCTGACTCCTCGTGAAACTTGATAGGAGTCCCAGGATTCCTGTGGCTCGTGGAAAGGGACACTTGGTCTCCCGCCTCAGCTGGAGAGGCGTCCCAAATGCCCTGCCAAGCCTCGAGAAGAATCCCGAGTTGTCCCTCGCAACTAGGCAGGAGTCCTGACGTCGCTGAACAAACACGTGTGTGGAAGGTCCATCCCCGTCGTAACTCGAGAATATACCCCAGGTTCCCGCCGCAACTCGAGAAAAACCATGAGACTTCCCCCTCGCCGCGAGATGAGGCCCGATTCCCCTGCACTGCGTGCAGAGCAATGCCGTGTTGCACATCACACAGAAAAGGAGCCTTGATTTCCTTGATGGCCCTCCACAGAAAGCCCAAGAACACTGCTTCAAGGCTAGAGGCATTCTGAGGTCACTGTAGCAACACGAAAGAGCTCCGTGGACCAAAAATCAACTCGAGATGAGAAGTTAGTCCCTGGCTTCGACTCCGGAGGAATACCACCTTAAAACAAGCACCTCAAGAGGAGGCTTCTCTCAGCTCTAGGTATGTGAGAGGGACCCTGAGTTTGCGGCCTCAAGTGGAATGGACACCGCGATGCCCTGACTCGAAATAAGGCCGGATATCCCTGCAGTGACTTGAATGCAGGCTCGTCTTGCATCTCCCAAGACGAAAGGATGTCTGAATCCCCTGTGGAGACCACAGACAAAGACCAAGTTCCCCACCTCATCGCGACCGGAGGCCTCACATCCTTTGAAAATTCCAGACGTACGCAGAGATCAGTGCCTCCAAAGGAGACGATGCCTGACTCCTCGTGAAACTTGAAAGGAGTCCCAGGATTCCTGTGGCACGTGGAAAGGGACCCTTGGTCTCCCGCCTCAGCTGGAGAGGCATCCCAATTGCCCTGCCAAGCCTCGAGGAGAATCCCGGGTTGTCCCTCACAACTAGGCAGGAGTACTGATGTCGCTGAACAAACACGTGTGTGGAAGGGCCATCCCCGTCGTAACTCGAGAATATACCCCAGGTTCCCGCCGCAACTCGAGAAAAACCATGAGACTTCCCCCTCGCCGCGAGATGAGGCCTGATTCCCCTGCTCTGCGTGCAGAGCAATGCCGTGTTGCACATCACACAGGAACGGAGCCTTGATATCCTTGATGGCACTCCTGAGAAACCCCAAGAACACTGTTTCAAGGCTAGAGGGATCCTGAGGTCACAGGAGCAACACGAAAGAGCTCCGTGGACCAAAAATCTACTCGAGATGAGAGGTTAGTCCCTGGCTTCGACTATAGAGGAATACCACCTTACCACAAGAACCTCAAGAGGAGGCTTCTCTCAGCTCTAGGTATGTGAGAGGGACCCTGAGTTTGCGGCCTCAAGTGGAATGGACCCTGGGATGCCCTGACTCGAAATAAGGCCAGATATCCCTGCAGTGACTTGAATGCAGGCTCCTCTTACATCTCCCAAGACGAAAGGATGTCTGAATACCCTGTGGAGACCATAGAGAAAGACCTAGTCCCCACCTCATCGCGACCGGAGTCCTCACATCCTTTGAAAACACCAGAAGGGACGCGGAGATCAGTGCCTCCAAAGGAGACGATGCCTGACTCCTCGTGAAACTTGATAGGAGTCCCAGGATTCCTGTGGCACGTAGAAAGGGACCCTTGGTCTCCCGCCTCAGCTGGAGAGGCGTCCCAATTGCCCTGCCAAGCCTCGAGGAGAATCCCGAGTTGTCCCTCGCAACTACGCAGGAGTCATGACTTCGCTGAACAAACACGTGTGTGGAAGGGCCATCCCCGTCGTAACTCAAGAATATACCCCAGGTTCCCGCCGCAACTCGAGAAAAACCATGAGACTTCCCCCTCGCCGCGAGATGAGGCTCGATTCCCCAGCACTGCGTGCAGAGCAATGCCGTGTTGCACATCACACAGGAAAGGAGCCTTGATTTCCTTGTTGGCACTCCAGAGAAACCCCAAGAACACTGTTTCAAGGCTAGAGAGACCCTGAGGTCAGTGTAGCAACATGAAAGAGTTCCGTGGACCAAAAATCAACTCGAGATGAGAGGTTAGTCCCTGGCTTCGACTCCAGAGGAATACCACCTTACCACAAGCACCTCAAGAGGAGGCTTCTCTCAGCTCTAGGTATGTGAGAGGGACCCTGAGTTTGCGGCCTCAAGTGGAATGGACACCGCGATGCAATGACTCGAAATAAGGCCGGATATCCCTGCAGTGACTTGAATGCAGGCTCGTCTTGCCTCTCCCAAGACGAAGGGATGGCTGAATCCCCTGTGGAGACCACAGAGAAAGACGTAGTTCCCCACCTCATCGCGACCGGAGGCCTCACATCCTTTGAAAACTCCAGAGGGAGCGGAGATCAGTGCCTCCAAAGGATATGATGCCTGACTCCTCGTGAAACTTGATAGGAGTCCCAGGATTCCTGTGGCACGTGGAAAGGGCCGCTTGGTCTCCCGCCTCAGCTGGAGAGGCGTCCCAATTGCCCTGCCAAGCCTCGAGGAGGATCCTGAGTTTTACCTCGCAACTAGGCAGGAGTCCTGATGTCGCTGAACAAACACGTGTGTGGAAGGGCCATCCCCGTCGTAACTCGAGAATATACCCCAGGTTCCCGCCGCAACTCGAGAAAAACCATGAGACTTCCCCGTCGCTGCGACATGAGGCCCGATTCCCCTGCACTGCGTGCAGAGCAATGCTGTGTTGCACATCACACAGGAAAGGAGCCTTGATTTCCTTGATGGCACTCCAGAGAACCCCCAAGAACACTGTTTCAAGGCCTGAGGGATCCTGAGGTCACTGTAGCAACATGAAAGAGCTCCGTGGACCAAAAATCAACTCGAGATGAGAGGTTAGTCCCTGGCTTCGACTCCAGAGGAATACCACCTTACCACAAGCACCTCAAGAGGAGGCTTCTCTCAGCTCTAGGTATGTGAGAGGGACCCTGAGTTTGCGGCCTCAAGTGGAATGGACACCGCGATGCCCTGACTCGAAATAAGGCCGGATATCCCTGCAGTGACTTGAATGCAGGCTCGTCTTGCATCTCCCAAGACGAAAGGATGTCTGAATCCCCTGTGGAGACCACAGAGAAAGACCTAGTTCCCCACCTCATCGCGACAGGAGGCCTCACATCCTTGAAAACTCCAGAGGGACACGGAGATCAGTTCCTACAAAGGAGACAATGCCTGACTCCTCCTGAAACTTGATAGGAGTGCCAGGATTCCTGTGGCACGTGGAAAGGGACCCTTGGTCTACGCCGCAGCTGGAGAGGCGTCCCAATTTCCCTGCCAAGCCTCGAGGAGAATCCCGAGTTGTCCCTCACAACTAGGCAGGAGTCCTGACGTCGCTGAACAAACACGTGTGTGGAAGGGCAATCCTCTTCGTAACTCGAGAATATACCCCAGGTTCCCGCTGCAACTCGAGAAAAACCATGAGACTTCAACATCGCCGCGAGATGAGGCCTGATTCCCCTGCACTGTGCGCAGAGCAATGCCGTGTTGCACATCACAAAGGAAAGGAGCCTTGATTTCCTTGATGGCACTCCAGAGAAACCCCAAGAACACTGTTTCAAGGGTAGAGGGATCCTGAGGTCACTATAGCAACACGAAAGAGCTCTGTGGACCACAAATCAACTAGAGATGAGAGGTTAGTCCCTGGCTTCGACTCCAGAGGAATACCACCTTACCACAAGCACCTCAAGAGGAGGCTTCTCTCAGCTCTAGGTGTGTGAGAGGGACGCTGAGTTTGCGGCCTCAAGTGGAATGGACACCGCGATGCCCTGACTCGAAATAAGGCTGGATATCCCTGCAGTGACTTGAATGCAGCCTCGTCTTGCATCTCCCAAGACGAAAGGATGTCTGAATCCCCTGTGGAGACCACAGAGAAAGACCTAGTTCCCCACCTCTTCGCGACCGGAGGCCTCACATATTTTGAAAAATCCAGAGGGACGCGGAGATCAGTGCCTCCAAAGGAGACGATGCCTGACTCTTCGTGAAACTTGATAGGAGTCCCAGGATTCCTGTGGCACGTGGAAAGGGACCCTTGGTCTCCCGCCTCAGCTGGAGAGGCGTCCCAATTGCCCTGCCAAGCCTCGAGGAGAATCGCGAGTTGTCCCTCGCAACTAGGCAGGAGTCCTGACGTCGCTGAACAAACACGTGTGTGGAAGGACCATCCCCGTCGTAACTAGAGAATATACCCCACGTTTCCGCCGCAACTCGAGAAAAACCATTAGACTTCACCCTCGCCGTGAGATGAGGCCGTATTCCACTGCACTGCGTGCAGAGCAATTCCGTGTTGCCTATCACACAGGAAAGGAGCCTTGATTTCCTTGATGGCACTCCAGAGAAACCCCACGAACACTGTTTCGAGGCTAGAGGACTCCTGAGGTCACTGTAGCAACATGAATGAGATGCGTGGACCAAAAATCAACTCGAGATGAGAGGTTAGTCCCTGACTTCGATTCCAGAGGAATAGCACCTTACCACAAGCACCTCAAGAGGAGGCTTCTCTCAGCTCTAGGTATGTGAGAGGGACCCTGAGTTTGCGGCCTCAAATAGAATGGACACCGCGATGCCCTGACTCGAAATAAGGCCGGATATCCCTGCAGTGACTTGAATGCAGGCTCGTCTTGCATCTCTAAAGACGAAAGGATGTCTGAATCCCCTGTGGAGTCCACAGAGAACGACCTAGTTCCCCACCTCACCGCGAACGGAGGCCTCACATCCTTTGAAAATTCCATAGAGTCGCGGAGATCAGTGCCTCCAAAGGAGACGATGCCTGACTCCTCGTGAAACTTGATAGGAGTCCCAGGATTCCTGTGGCACGTGGAAAGGGACCCTTGCTCTCCCGCCTCAGCTGGAGATGCATCCCAATTGCCCTGCCAAGCCTCGAGGAGAATCCCGAGTTGTCCCTCGCAACTAGGCAGGAGTACTGATGTCGCTGAACAAACACGTGTGTGGAAGGGCCATCCCCGTCGTAACTCGAGAATATACCCCAGGTTCCCGCCGCAACTCGAGAAAAACCATGAGAATTCCCCCTCGCCGCGAGATGAGGCCTGCTTCCACGGCTCTGTGTGCAGAGCAATGCCGTGTTGCACATCACACAGGAACGGAGCCTTGATATCCTTGATGGCAGTCCAGAGAAACCCCAAGAACACTGTTTCAAGTAAAGAGGGATCCTGAGGTCACAGGAGCAACACGAAAGAGCTCCGTGGACCAAAAATCTACTCGAGATGAGAGGTTAGTCCCTGGCTTCGACTATAGAGGAATACCACCTTACCACAAGCACCTCAAGAGGAGGATTCTCTCAACTCTAGGTATGTGAGAGGGACCCTGAGTTTGCGGCCTCAAGTGGAATGGACACCGCGATGCCCTGACACGAAATAAGGCGAGATATCCCTGCAGTGACTTGAATGCAGGCTCCTCTTACATCTCCCAAGACGAAAGGATGTCTGAATCCCCTGTGGAGACCACAGAGTTTGACCTAGATTCCCACCTCATCGCGACCGGAGACCTCACATCCTTTGAAAACTCCAGAGGGACGAGGAGATCAGTGCCTCCAAAGGAGACGATGCCTGACTCCTCGTGAAACTTGATAGGAGTCCCAGGATTCCTGTGGCACGTGGAAAGGGACCCTTGGTCTCCCGCCTCAGCTGGAGTGGCGTCCCAATTGCCCTGCCAAGCCTCGAGGAGAATCCCGAGTTGTCCCTCGCAACTAGGCAGGAGTCCTGACGTCGCTGAACAAACACGTGTGTGGAAGGGGCATCCCCGTCGTAACTCGAGAATATACCCCAGGTTCCCGCCGCACCTCGAGAAAAACCATGAGACTTCCCCCTGGCCGCGAAATGAGGCTCGATTCCCCTGCACTGCGTGCAGAGCAATTCCTTGTTGCAGATCACACAGGACAGGAGCCTTGATTTCCTTGATGGCACTCCAGAGAAAGCCCAAGAACACTGTTTCAAGGCTAGAGGGATCCTGAGGTCACTGTAGCAACACGAAAGAGCTCCGTGGAGCACAAATCAACTTGAGATGAGAGGTTAGTCCCTGGCTTCGACTCCAGAGGAATACCACTTTACCACAAGCACCTCAAGAGGAGGCTTCTCTCAGCTCTATGTTTGTGAGAGGGACCCTGAGTATGCGGCCTGAAGTGGAATGGACACCGCGATGCCCTGACTCGAAACAAGGCCGGATAACCCTGAAGTGACTTGAATGCAGGCTCGTCTTGCATCTCCCAAGACGAATGGATGTCTGAATCCCCTGTGGAGACCACAGAGAAAGACCTAGTTCCCCACCGCATCACGACCGGTAGCCCCACATCCTTTGAAATCTCCAGAGGGACGCTGAGATCAGTGCCTCCAAAGGAGATGATGCCTGCCTCCTCGTGAAACTTTATAGGAGTCCCAGGATTCCTATGGCACGTGGAAAGGGACCCTTGGTCTCCCGCCTCAGCTGGAGAGGCGTCCCAATTGCCCTGCCAAGCCTCGAGGAGAATCCCGAGTTGTCCCTCGCAACTAGGCAGGACTCCTGACGTCGCTGAACAAACACGTGTTTGGAAGGGCCATCCCCGTCGTAACTCGAGAGTATACCCCAGGTTCCCGCCGCAACTCGAGAAAAATCATGAGACTTCCCCCTCGCCGCGAGATGAGGCCTGATTCCCCTGCTCTGCGTGCAGAGCAATTCCGTGTTGCACATCACACATGAAAGGAGCCTTGATTTCCTTGATGGCACTCCAGAGAAAGCCCGAGAACACTGTTTCAAGGCTAGAGGGATCCTGAGGTCACTGTAGCAACACGAAAGAGCTCCGTGGACCACAAATCAACTTGAGATGAGAGGTTAGTCCCTGGCTTCGACTCAATAGAAATACCACCTTACCACAAGCACCTCAAGAGGAGGCTTCTCTGAGCTCTAGGTATGTGAGAGGCACCCTGAGTTTGCGGCCTCAAGTGAAATGGACACCGCGAAGCCCTGACTCGATGTAAGGCCGGATATCCCTGCAGTGACTTGAATGCAGGCTCGTCTTGCATCTCCCAAGATGAAAGGATGTCTGAATCCCCTGTGGAGACCACAGACAAAGACCTAGTTCCCCACCTCATTGCGACCAGAGGCCTCACATCCTTTGAAAACTCCAGAGGGAGCGGAGATCAGTGCCTCCAAAGGATATGATGCCTGACTCCTCGTGAAACTTGATAGGAGTCCCAGGATTCCTGTGGCACGTGGAAAGGGCCGCTTGGTCTCCCGCCTCAGCTGGAGAGGCGTCCCAATTGCCCTGCCAAGCCTCGAGGAGGATCCTGAGTTTTCCCTCGCAACTAGGCAGGAGTCCTGATGTCGCTGAACAAACACGTGTGTGGAAGGGCCATCCCCGTCGTAACTCGAGAATATACCCCAGGTTCCCGCCGCAACTCGAGAAAAACCATGAGACTTCCCCGTCGCTGCGACATGAGGCCCGATTCCCTTGCACTGCATACAGAGCAATGCCGTGTTGCACATCACACAGGAAAGGAGCCTTGATTTCCTTGATGGCACTCCAGAGAACCCCCAAGAACACTGTTTCAAGGCCTGAGGGATCCTGAGGTCACTGTAGCAACATGAAAGAGCTCTGTGGACCAAAAATCAACTCGAGATGAGAGGTTAGTCCCTGGCTTCGACTCCAGAGGAATACCACCTTACCACAAGCACCTCAAGAGGAGGCTTCTCTCAGCTCTAGGTATGTGAGAGGGACCCTGAGTTTGCGGCCTCAAGTGGAATGGACACCGCGATGCAATGACTCGAAATAAGGCCGCATATCCCTGCAGTGACTTGAATGCAGGCTCGTCTTGCATCTCCCAAGACGAAAGGATGTCTGAATCCCCTGTGGAGACCACAGAGAAAGACCTAGTTCCCCACCTCATCGCGACAGGAGGCCTCACATCCTTGAAAACTCCAGAGGGACACGGAGATCAGTTCCTACAAAGGAGACAATGCCTGACTCCTCCTGAAACTTGATAGGAGTGCCAGGATTCCTGTGGCACGTGGAAAGGGACCCTTGGTCTACGCCGCAGCTGGAGAGGCGTCCCAATTGCCCTGCCAAGCCTCGAGGAGAATCCCGAGTTGTCCCTCGCAACTAGGCAGGAGTCCTGACGTCGCTGAACAAACACGTGTGTGGAAGGGCGATCCCCGTCGTAACTCGAGAATATACCCCAGGTTCCCGCCGCAACTCGAGAAAATCCATGAGACTTCCCCCTCGCCGCGAGATGAGGCCAGATTCCCTTGCACTACGTGCAGAGCAATACCGTGTTGCACATCACAAAGGAAAGGAGCCTTGATTTCCTTGATGGCACTCCAGAGAAACCCCAAGAACACTGTTTCAAGGGTAGAGGGATCCTGAGGTCACTATAGCAACACGAAAGAGCTCTGTGGACCACAAATCAACTAGAGATGAGAGGTTAGTCCCTGGCTTCGACTCCAGAGGAATACCACCTTACCACAAGCACCTCAAGAGGAGGCTTCTCTCAGCTCTAGGTGTGTGAGAGGGACGCTGAGTTTGCGGCCTCAAGTGGAATGGACACCGCGATGCCCTGACTCGAAATAAGGCTGGATATCCCTGCAGTGACTTGAATGCAGCCTCGTCTTGCATCTCCCAAGACGAAAGGATGTCTGAATCCCCTGTGGAGACCACAGAGAAAGATCTAGTTCCGCACCTCTTCGCGACCAGAGGCCTCACATACTTTGAAAAATCCAGAGGGACGCGGAGATCAGTGCCTCCAAAGGAGACGATGCCTGACTCTTCGTGAAACTTGATAGGAGTCCCAGGATTCCTGTGGCACGTGGAAAGGGACCCTTGGTCTCCCGCCTCAGCTGGAGAGGCGTCCCAATTGCCCTGCCAAGCCTCGAGGAGAATCGCGAGTTGTCCCTCGCAACTAGGCAGGAGTCCTGACGTCGCTGAACAAACACGTGTGTGGAAGGACCATCCCCGTCGTAACTAGAGAATATACCCCACGTTTCCGCCGCAACTCGAGAAAAACCATTAGACTTCACCCTCGCCGTGAGATGAGGCCGTATTCCACTGCACTGCGTGCAGAGCAATTCCGTGTTGCCTATCACACAGGAAAGGAGACTTGATTTCCTTGATGGCACTCCAGAGAAACCCCACGAACACTGTTTCGAGGCTAGAGGACTCCTGAGGTCACTGTAGCAACATGAATGAGATGCGTGGACCAAAAATCAACTCGAGATGAGAGGTTAGTCCCTGACTTCGATTCCAGAGGAATAGCACCTTACCACAAGCACCTCAAGAGGAGGCTTCTCTCAGCTCTAGGTATGTGAGAGGGACCCTGAGTTTGCGGCCTCAAATAGAATGGACACCGCGATGCCCTGACTCGAAATAAGGCCGGATATCCCTGCAGTGACTTGAATGCAGGCTCGTCTTGCATCTCTAAAGACGAAAGGATGTCTGAATCCCCTGTGGAGTCCACAGAGAAAGACCTAGTTCCCCACCTCACCGCGAACGGAGGCCTCACATCCTTTGAAAATTCCATAGAGTCGCGGAGATCAGTGCCTCCAAAGGAGACGATGCCTGACTCCTCGTGAAACTTGATAGGAGTCCCAGGATTCCTGTGGCTCGTGGAAAGGGACACTTGGTCTCCCGCCTCAGCTGGAGAGGCGTCCCAAATGCCCTGCCAAGCCTCGAGAAGAATCCCGAGTTGTCCCTCGCAACTAGGCAGGAGTCCTGACGTCGCTGAACAAACACGTGTGTGGAAGGTCCATCCCCGTCGTAACTCGAGAATATACCCCAGGTTCCCGCCGCAACTCGAGAAAAACCATGAGACTTCCCCCTCGCCGCGAGATGAGGCCCGATTCCCCTGCACTGCGTGCAGAGCAATGCCGTGTTGCACATCACACAGAAAAGGAGCCTTGATTTCCTTGATGGCCCTCCACAGAAAGCCCAAGAACACTGCTTCAAGGCTAGAGGCATTCTGAGGTCACTGTAGCAACACGAAAGAGCTCCGTGGACCAAAAATCAACTCGAGATGAGAAGTTAGTCCCTGGCTTCGACTCCGGAGGAATACCACCTTAAAACAAGCACCTCAAGAGGAGGCTTCTCTCAGCTCTAGGTATGTGAGAGGGACCCTGAGTTTGCGGCCTCAAGTGGAATGGACACCGCGATGCCCTGACTCGAAATAAGGCCGGATATCCCTGCAGTGACTTGAATGCAGGCTCGTCTTGCATCTCCCAAGACGAAAGGATGTCTGAATCCCCTGTGGAGACCACAGACAAAGACCAAGTTCCCCACCTCATCGCGACCGGAGGCCTCACATCCTTTGAAAATTCCAGACGTATGCAGAGATCAGTGCCTCCAAAGGAGACGATGCCTGACTCCTCGTGAAACTTGAAAGGAGTCCCAGGATTCCTGTGGCACGTGGAAAGGGACCCTTGGTCTCCCGCCTCAGCTGGAGAGGCATCCCAATTGCCCTGCCAAGCCTCGAGGAGAATCTCGGGTTGTCCCTCACAACTAGGCAGGAGTACTGATGTCGCTGAACAAACACGTGTGTGGAAGGGCCATCCCCGTCGTAACTCGAGAATATACCCCAGGTTCCCGCCGCAACTCGAGAAAAACCATGAGACTTCCCCCTCGCCGCGAGATGAGGCCTGATTCCCCTGCTCTGCGTGCAGAGCAATGCCGTGTTGCACATCACACAGGAACGGAGCCTTGATATCCTTGATGGCACTCCTGAGAAACCCCAAGAACACTGTTTCAAGGCTAGAGGGATCCTGAGGTCACAGGAGCAACACGAAAGAGCTCCGTGGACCAAAAATCTACTCGAGATGAGAGGTTAGTCCCTGGCTTCGACTATAGAGGAATACCACCTTACCACAAGAACCTCAAGAGGAGGCTTCTCTCAGCTCTAGGTATGTGAGAGGGACCCTGAGTTTGCGGCCTCAAGTGGAATGGACCCTGGGATGCCCTGACTCGAAATAAGGCCAGATATCCCTGCAGTGACTTGAATGCAGGCTCCTCTTACATCTCCCAAGACGAAAGGATGTCTGAATACCCTGTGGAGACCATAGAGAAAGACCTAGTCCCCACCTCATCGCGACCGGAGTCCTCACATCCTTTGAAAACACCAGAAGGGACGCGGAGATCAGTGCCTCCAAAGGAGACGATGCCTGACTCCTCGTGAAACTTGATAGGAGTCCCAGGATTCCTGTGGCACGTAGAAAGGGACCCTTGGTCTCCCGCCTCAGCTGGAGAGGCGTCCCAATTGCCCTGCCAAGCCTCGAGGAGAATCCCGAGTTGTCCCTCGCAACTACGCAGGAGTCATGACTTCGCTGAACAAACACGTGTGTGGAAGGGCCATCCCCGTCGTAACTCGAGAATATACCCCAGGTTCCCGCCGCAACTCGAGAAAAACCATGAGACTTCCCCCTCGCCGCGAGATGAGGCTCGATTCCCCAGCACTGCGTGCAGAGCAATGCCGTGTTGCACATCACACAGGAAAGGAGCCTTGATTTCCTTGTTGGCACTCCAGAGAAACCCCAAGAACACTGTTTCAAGGCTAGAGAGACCCTGAGGTCAGTGTAGCAACATGAAAGAGCTCCGTGGACCAAAAATCAACTCGAGATGAGAGGTTAGTCCCTGGCTTCGACTCCAGAGGAATACCACCTTACCACAAGCACCTCAAGAGGAGGCTTCTCTCAGCTCTAGGTATGTGAGAGGGACCCTGAGTTTGCGGCCTCAAGTGGAATGGACACCGCGATGCAATGACTCGAAATAAGGCCGGATATCCCTGCAGTGACTTGAATGCAGGCTCGTCTTGCCTCTCCCAAGACGAAGGGATGGCTGAATCCCCTGTGGAGACCACAGAGAAAGACGTAGTTCCCCACCTCATCGCGACCGGAGGCCTCACATCCTTTGAAAACTCCAGAGGGAGCGGAGATCAGTGCCTCCAAAGGATATGATGCCTGACTCCTCGTGAAACTTGATAGGAGTCCCAGGATTCCTGTGGGACGTGGAAAGGGCCGCTTGGTCTCCCGCCTCAGCTGGAGAGGCGTCCCAATTGCCCTGCCAAGCCTCGAGGAGGATCCTGAGTTTTACCTCGCAACTAGGCAGGAGTCCTGATGTCGCTGAACAAACACGTGTGTGGAAGGGCCATCCCCGTCGTAACTCGAGAATATACCCCAGGTTCCCGCCGCAACTCGAGAAAAACCATGAGACTTCCCCGTCGCTGCGACATGAGGCCCGATTCCCCTGCACTGCGTGCAGAGCAATGCTGTGTTGCACATCACACAGGAAAGGAGCCTTGATTTCCTTGATGGCACTCCAGAGAACCCCCAAGAACACTGTTTCAAGGCCTGAGGGATCCTGAGGTCACTGTAGCAACATGAAAGAGCTCCGTGGACCAAAAATCAACTCGAGATGAGAGGTTAGTCCCTGGCTTCGACTCCAGAGGAATACCACCTTACCACAAGCACCTCAAGAGGAGGCTTCTCTCAGCTCTAGGTATGTGAGAGGGACCCTGAGTTTGCGGCCTCAAGTGGAATGGACACCGCGATGCCCTGACTCGAAATAAGGCCGGATATCCCTGCAGTGACTTGAATGCAGGCTCGTCTTGCATCTCCCAAGACGAAAGGATGTCTGAATCCCCTGTGGAGACCACAGAGAAAGACCTAGTTCCCCACCTCATCGCGACAGGAGGCCTCACATCCTTGAAAACTCCAGAGGGACACGGAGATCAGTTCCTACAAAGGAGACAATGCCTGACTCCTCCTGAAACTTGATAGGAGTGCCAGGATTCCTGTGGCACGTGGAAAGGGACCCTTGGTCTACGCCGCAGCTGGAGAGGCGTCCCAATTTCCCTGCCAAGCCTCGAGGAGAATCCCGAGTTGTCCCTCACAACTAGGCAGGAGTCCTGACGTCGCTGAACAAATACGTGTGTGGAAGGGCAATCCTCTTCGTAACTCGAGAATATACCCCAGGTTCCCGCTGCAACTCGAGAAAAACCATGAGACTTCAACATCGCCGCGAGATGAGGCCTGATTCCCCTGCACTGTGCGCAGAGCAATGCCGTGTTGCACATCACAAAGGAAAGGAGCCTTGATTTCCTTGATGGCACTCCAGAGAAACCCCAAGAACACTGTTTCAAGGGTAGAGGGATCCTGAGGTCACTATAGCAACACGAAAGAGCTCTGTGGACCACAAATCAACTAGAGATGAGAGGTTAGTCCCTGGCTTCGACTCCAGAGGAATACCACCTTACCACAAGCACCTCAAGAGGAGGCTTCTCTCAGCTCTAGGTGTGTGAGAGGGACGCTGAATTTGCGGCCTCAAGTGGAATGGACACCGCGATGCCCTGACTCGAAATAAGGATGGATATCCCTGCAGTGACTTGAATGCAGCCTCGTCTTGCATCTCCCAAGACGAAAGGATGTCTGAATTCCCTGTGGAGACCACAGAGAAAGACCTAGTTCCCCACCTCTTCGCGACCGGAGGCCTCACATATTTTGAAAAATCCAGAGGGACGCGGAGATCAGTGCCTCCAAAGGAGACGATGCCTGACTCTTCGTGAAACTTGATAGGAGTCCCAGGATTCCTGTGGCACGTGGAAAGGGACCCTTGGTCTCCCGCCTCAGCTGGAGAGGCGTCCCAATTGCCCTGCCAAGCCTCGAGGAGAATCGCGAGTTGTCCCTCGCAACTAGGCAGGAGTCCTGACGTCGCTGAACAAACACGTGTGTGGAAGGACCATCCCCGTCGTAACTAGAGAATATACCCCACGTTTCCGCCGCAACTCGAGAAAAACCATTAGACTTCACCCGCGCCGTGAGATGAGGCCGTATTCCACTGCACTGCGTGCAGAGCAATTCCGTGTTGCCTATCACACAGGAAAGGAGCCTTGATTTCCTTGATGGCACTCCAGAGAAACCCCACGAACACTGTTTCGAGGCTAGAGGACTCCTGAGGTCACTGTAGCAACATGAATGAGATGCGTGGACCAAAAATCAACTCGAGATGAGAGGTTAGTCCCTGACTTCGATTCCAGAGGAATAGCACCTTACCACAAGCACCTCAAGAGGAGGCTTCTCTCAGCTCTAGGTATGTGAGAGGGACCCTGAGTTTGCGGCCTCAAATAGAATGGACACCGCGATGCCCTGACTCGAAATAAGGCCGGATATCCCTGCAGTGACTTGAATGCAGGCTCGTCTTGCATCTCTAAAGACGAAAGGATGTCTGAATCCCCTGTGGAGTCCACAGAGAACGACCTAGTTCCCCACCTCACCGCGAACGGAGGCCTCACATCCTTTGAAAATTCCATAGAGTCGCGGAGATCAGTGCCTCCAAAGGAGACGATGCCTGACTCCTCGTGAAACTTGATAGGAGTCCCAGGATTCCTGTGGCTCGTGGAAAGGGACACTTGGTCTCCCGCCTCAGCTGGAGAGGCGTCCCAAATGCCCTGCCAAGCCTCGAGGAGAATCCCGAGTTGTCCCTCGCAACTAGGCAGGAGTCCTGACGTCGCTGAACAAACACGTGTGTGGAAGGTCCATCCCCGTCGTAACTCGAGAATATACACCAGGTTCCCGCCGCAACTCGAGAAAAACCATGAGACTTCCCCCTCGCCGCGAGATGAGGCCCGATTCCCCTGCACTGCGTGCAGAGCAATGCCGTGTTGCACATCACACAGAAAAGGAGCCTTGATTTCCTTGATGGCACTCCAGAGAAACCCCAAGAACACTGTTTCAAGTAAAGAGGGATCCTGAGGTCACAGGAGCAACACGAAAGAGCTCCGTGGACCAAAAATCTACTCGAGATGAGAGGTTAGTCCCTGGCTTCGACTATAGAGGAATACCACCTTACCACAAGCACCTCAAGAGGAGGCTTCTCTCAACTCTAGGTATGTGAGAGGGACCCTGAGTTTGCGGCCTCAAGTGGAATGGACACCGCGATGCCCTGACTAGAAATAAGGCCAGATATCCCTGCAGTGACTTGAATGCAGGCTCCTCTTACATCTCCCAAGACGAAAGGATGTCTGAATCCCCTGTGGAGACCACAGAGTTTGACCTAGATTCCCACCTCATCGCGACCGGAGACCTCACATCCTTTGAAAACTCCAGAGGGACGAGGAGATCAGTGCCTCCAAAGGAGACGATGCCTGACTCCTCGTGAAACTTGATAGGAGTCCCAGGATTCCTGTGGCACGTGGAAAGGGACCCTTGGTCTCCCGCCTCAGCTGGAGTGGCGTCCCAATTGCCCTGCCAAGCCTCGAGGAGAATCCCGAGTTGTCCCTCGCAACTAGGCAGGAGTCCTGACGTCGCTGAACAAACACGTGTGTGGAAGGGCCATCCCCGTCGTAACTCGAGAATATACCCCAGGTTCCCGCCACAACTCGAGAAAAACCATGAGACTTCCCCCTGGCCGCGAAATGAGGCTCGATTCCCCTGCACTGCGTGCAGAGCAATTCCTTGTTGCACATCACACAGGACAGGAGCCTTGATTTTCTTGATGGCACTCCAGAGAAAGCCCAAGAACACTGTTTCAAGGCTAGAGGGATCCTGAGGTCATTGTAGCAACACGAAAGAGCTCCGTGGAGCACAAATCAACTTGAGATGAGAGGTTAGTCCCTGGCTTCGACTCCAGAGGAATACCACTTTACCACAAGCACCTCAAGAGGAGGCTTCTCTCAGCTCTATGTTTGTGAGAGGGACCCTGAGTATGCGGCCTGAAGTGGAATGGACACCGCGATGCCCTGACTCGAAACAAGGCCGGATAACCCTGAAGTGACTTGAATGCAGGCTCGTCTTGCATCTCCCAAGACGAATGGATGTCTGAATCCCCTGTGGAGACCACAGAGAAAGACCTAGTTCCCCACCGCATCACGACCGGTAGCCCCACATCCTTTGAAATCTCCAGAGGGACGCTGAGATCAGTGCCTCCAAAGGAGACGATGCCTGCCTCCTCGTGAAACTTGATAGGAGTCCCAGGATTCCTGTGGCACGTGGAAAGGGCCGCTTGGTCTCCCGCCTCAGCTGGAGAGGCGTCCCAATTGCCCTGCCAAGCCTCGAGGAGGATCCTGAGTTTTCCCTCGTAACTAGGCAGGAGTCCTGATGTCGCTGAACAAACACGTGTGTGGAAGGGCCATCCCCGTCGTAACTCGAGAATATACCCCAGGTTCCCGCCGCAACTCGAGAAAAACCATGAGACTTCCCCGTCGCTGCGACATGAGGCCCGATTCCCTTGCACTGCATACAGAGCAATGCCGTGTTGCACATCACACAGGAAAGGAGCCTTGATTTCCTTGATGGCACTCCAGAGAACCCCCAAGAACACTGTTTCAAGGCCTGAGGGATCCTGAGGTCACTGAAGCAACATGAAAGAGCTCCGTGGACCAAAAATCAACTCGAGATGAGAGGTTAGTCCCTGGCTTCGACTCCAGAGGAATACCACCTTACCACAAGCACCTCAAGAGGAGGCTTCTCTCAGCTCTAGGTATGTGAGAGGGACCCTGAGTTTGCGGCCTCAAGTGGAATGGACACCGCGATGCAATGACTCGAAATAAGGCCGGATATCCCTGCAGTGACTTGAATGCAGGCTCGTCTTGCATCTCCCAAGACGAAAGGATGTCTGAATCCCCTGTGGAGACCACAGAGAAAGACCTAGTTTCCCAACTCATCGCGACAGGAGGCCTCACATCCTTGAAAACTCCAGAGGGACACGGAGATCAGTTCCTACAAAGGAGACAATGCCTGACTCCTCCTGAAACTTGATAGGAGTGCCAGGATTCCTGTGGCACGTGGAAAGGGACCCTTGGTCTACGCCGCAGCTGGAGAGGCGTCCCAATTGCCCTGCCAAGCCTAGAGGAGAATCCCGAGTTGTCCCTCACAACTAGGCAGGAGTCCTGACGTCGCTGAACAAACACGTGTGTGGAAGGGCGATCCCCGTCGTAACTCGAGAATATACCCCAGGTTCCCGCCGCAACTCGAGAAAATCCATGAGACTTCCCCCTCGCCGCGAGATGAGGCCAGATTCCCTTGCACTACGTGCAGAGCAATACCGTGTTGCACATCACAAAGGAAAGGAGCCTTGATTTCCTTGATGGCACTCCAGAGAAACCCCAAGAACACTGTTTCAAGGGTAGAGGGATCCTGAGGTCACTATAGCAACACGAAAGAGCTCTGTGGACCACAAATCAACTCGAGATGAGAGGTTAGTCCCTGGCTTCGACTCCAGAGGAATACCACCTTACCACAAGCACCTCAAGAGGAGGCTTCTCTCAGCTCTAGGTGTGTGAGAGGGACGCTGAGTTTGCGGCCTCAAGTGGAATGGACACCGCGATGCCCTGACTCGAAATAAGGCTGGATATCCCTGCAGTGACTTGAATGCAGGCTCGTCTTGCATCTCCCAAGACGAAAGGATGTCTGAATCCCCTGTGGAGACCACAGAGAAAGACCTAGTTCCGCACCTCTTCGCGACCAGAGGCCTCACATACTTTGAAAAATCCAGAGGGACGCGGAGATCAGTGCCTCCAAAGGAGACGATGCCTGACTCTTCGTGAAACTTGATAGGAGTCCCAGGATTCCTGTGGCACGTGGAAAGGGACCCTTGGTCTCCCGCCTCAGCTGGAGAGGCGTCCCAATTGCCCTGCCAAGCCTCGAGGAGAATCGCGAGTTGTCCCTCGCAACTAGGCAGGAGTCCTGACGTCGCTGAACAAACACGTGTGTGGAAGGACCATCCCCGTCGTAACTAGAGAATATACCCCACGTTTCCGCCGCAACTCGAGAAAAACCATTAGACTTCACCCTCGCCGTGAAATGAGGCCGTATTCCACTGCACTGCGTGCAGAGCAATTCCGTGTTGCCTATCACACAGGAAAGGAGACTTGATTTCCTTGATGGCACTCCAGAGAAACCCCACGAACACTGTTTCGAGGCTAGAGGACTCCTGAGGTCACTGTAGCAACATGAATGAGATGCGTGGACCAAAAATCAACTCGAGATGAGAGGTTAGTCCCTGACTTCGATTCCAGAGGAATAGCACCTTACCACAAGCACCTCAAGAGGAGGCTTCTCTCAGCTCTAGGTATGTGAGAGGGACCCTGAGTTTGCGGCCTCAAATAGAATGGACACCGCGATGCCCTGACTCGAAATATGGCCGGATATCCCTGCAGTGACTTGAATGCAGGCTCGTCTTGCATCTCTAAAGACGAAAGGATGTCTGAATCCCCTGTGGAGTCCACAGAGAAAGACCTAGTTCCCCACCTCACCGCGAACGGAGGCCTCACATCCTTTGAAAATTCCATAGAGTCGCGGAGATCAGTGCCTCCAAAGGAGACGATGCCTGACTCCTCGTGAAACTTGATAGGAGTCCCAGGATTCCTGTGGCTCGTGGAAAGGGACACTTGGTCTCCCGCCTCAGCTGGAGAGGCGTCCCAAATGCCCTGCCAAGCCTCGAGAAGAATCCCGAGTTGTCCCTCGCAACTAGGCAGGAGTCCTGACGTCGCTGAACAAACACGTGTGTGGAAGGTCCATCCCCGTCGTAACTCGAGAATATACCCCAGGTTCCCGCCGCAACTCGAGAAAAACCATGAGACTTCCCCCTCGCCGCGAGATGAGGCCCGATTTCCCTGCACTGCGTGCAGAGCAATGCCGTGTTGCACATCACACAGAAAAGGAGCCTTGATTTCCTTGATGGCCCTCCACAGAAAGCCCAAGAACACTGCTTCAAGGCTAGAGGCATTCTGAGGTCACTGTAGCAACACGAAAGAGCTCCGTGGACCAAAAATCAACTCGAGATGAGAAGTTAGTCCCTGGCTTCGACTCCGGAGGAATACCACCTTAAAACAAGCACCTCAAGAGGAGGCTTCTCTCAGCTCTAGGTATGTGAGAGGGACCCTGAGTTTGCGGCCTCAAGTGGAATGGACACCGCGATGCCCTGACTCGAAATAAGGCCGGATATCCCTGCAGTGACTTGAATGCAGGCTCGTCTTGCATCTCCCAAGACGAAAGGATGTCTGAATCCCCTGTGGAGACCATAGACAAAGACCAAGTTCCCCACCTCATCGCGACCGGAGGCCTCACATCCTTTGAAAATTCCAGACGTACGCAGAGATCAGTGCCTCCAAAGGAGACGATGCCTGACTCCTCGTGAAACTTGATTGGAGTCCCAGGATTCCTGTGGCACGTGGAAAGGGACCCTTGGTCTCCCGCCTCAGCTGGAGAGGCATCCCAATTGCCCTGCCAAGCCTCGAGGAGAATCCCGGGTTGTCCCTCACAACTAGGCAGGAGTACTGATGTCGCTGAACAAACACGTGTGTGGAAGGGCCATCCCCGTCGTAACTCGAGAATATACCCCAGGTTCCCGCCGCAACTCGAGAAAAACCATGAGACTTCCCCCTCGCCGCGAGATGAGGCCTGATTCCCCTGCTCTGCGTGCAGAGCAATGCCGTGTTGCACATCACACAGGAACGGAGCCTTGATATCCTTGATGGCACTCCAGAGAAACCCCAAGAACACTGTTTCAAGGCTAGAGGGATCCTGAGGTCACAGGAGCAACACGAAAGAGCTCCGTGGACCAAAAATCTACTCGAGATGAGAGGTTAGTCCCTGGCTTCGACTATAGAGGAATACCACCTTACCACAAGAACCTCAAGTGGAGGCTTCTCTCAGCTCTAGGTATGTGAGAGGGACCCTGAGTTTTCGGCCTCAAGTGGAATGGACCCTGGGATGCCCTGACTCGAAATAAGGCCAGATATCCCTGCAGTGACTTGAATGCAGGCTCCTCTTACATCTCCCAAGACGAAAGGATGTCTGAATACCCTGTGGAGACCATAGAGAAAGACCTAGTCCCCACCTCATCGCGACCGGAGTCCTCACATCCTTTGAAAACACCAGAAGGGACGCGGAGATCAGTGCCTCCAAAGGAGACGATGCCTGACTCCTCGTGAAACTTGATAGGAGTCAGAGGATTCCTGTGGCACGTAGAAAGGGACCCTTGGTCTCCCGCCTCAGCTGGAGAGGCGTCCCAATTGCCCTGCCAAGCCTCGAGGAGAATCCCGAGTTGTCCCTCGCAACTACGCAGGAGTCATGACGTCGCTGAACAAACATGTGGGTGGAAGGGCCATCCCCGTCGTAACTAGAGAATATAATCCAGGTTCCCGCCGCAACTCGAGAAAAACCATGAGACTTCCCCCTCGCCGCGAGATGAGGCCCGATTCCCCTGCACTGCGTGCAGAGCAATTCCGTGTTGCACATCACACAGGAAAGGAGACTTGATTTCCTTGATGGCACTCCAGAGAAACCCCAAGAACACTGTTTAAAGGCTAGAGGGATCCTGAGGTCCCTGTAGCAACACGAAAGAGCTCCGTGGACCACAAATCAACTCGAGATGAGAGGTTAGTCCCTCGCTTCGACTCCAGAGGAATACCACCTTACCACAAGCACCTCAAGAGGAGGCTTCTCTCAGCTCTAGGTATGTGAGAGGGACCCTGAGTTTGCGGCCTCAAGTGGAATGGACACCGCGATGCCCTGACTCGAAATAAGACTGGATATCCCTGCAGTGACTTGAATGCTGCCTCGTCTTGCATCTCCCAAGACGAAAGGATGTCTGAATCCAATGTGGAGACCACAGAGAAAGAGCTAGTTCCCCACCTCTTCGCGACCGGAGGCCTCACATCGTTTGAAAACTCCACAGAACAGGGAGATCAGTGCCTCCAAAGGAGACGATGCCTGACTCCTCGTGAAACTTGATAGGAGTCCCAGGATTCCCGTGGCACGTGGAAAGGGACCCTTGCTCTCCCGCCTCAGCTGGAGATGCATCCCAATTGCCCTGCCAAGCCTCGAGGAGAATCCCGAGTTGTCCCTCGCAACTAGGCAGGAGTACTGATGTCGCTGAACAAACACGTGTGTGGAAGGGCCATCCCCGTCGTAACTCGAGAATATACCCCAGGTTCCCGCCACAACTCGAGAAAAACCATGAGAATTCCCCCTCGCCGCGAGATGAGGCCTGCTTCCACGGCTCTGTGTGCAGAGCAATGCCGTGTTGCACATCACACAGGAACGGAGCCTTGATATCCTTGATGGCACTCCAGAGAAACCCCAAGAACACTGTTTCAAGTAAAGAGGGATCCTGAGGTCACAGGAGCAACACGAAAGAGCTCCGTGGACCAAAAATCTACTCGAGATGAGAGGTTAGTCCCTGGCTTCGACTATAGAGGAATACCACCTTACCACAAGCACCTCAAGAGGAGGCTTCTCTCAACTCTAGGTATGTGAGAGGGACCCTGAGTTTGCGGCCTCAAGTGGAATGGACACCGCGATGCCCTGACTAGAAATAAGGCCAGATATCCCTGCAGTGACTTGAATGCAGGCTACTCTTACATCTCCCAAGACGAAAGGATGTCTGAATCCCCTGTGGAGACCACAGAGTTTGACCTAGATTCCCACCTCATCGCGACCGGAGACCTCACATCCTTTGAAAACTCCAGAGGGACGAGGAGATCAGTGCCTCCAAAGGAGACGATGCCTGACTCCTCGTGAAACTTGATAGGAGTCCCAGGATTCCTGTGGCACGTGGAAAGGGACCCTTGGTCTCCCGCCTCAGCTGGAGTGGCGTCCCAATTGCCCTGCCAAGCCTCGAGGAGAATCCCGAGTTGTCCCTCGCAACTAGGCAGGAGTCCTGACGTCGCTGAACAAACACGTGTGTGAAAGGGGCATCCCCGTCGTAACTCGAGAATATACCCCAGGTTCCCGCCGCACCTCGAGAAAAACCATGAGACTTCCCCCTGGCCGCGAAATGAGGCTCGATTCCCCTGCACTGCGTGCAGAGCAATTCCTTGTTGCACATCACACAGGACAGGAGCCTTGATTTCCTTGATGGCACTCCAGAGAAAGCCCAAGAACACTGTTTCAAGGCTAGAGGGATCCTGAGGTCACTGTAGCAACACGAAAGAGCTCCGTGGAGCACAAATCAACTTGAGATGAGAGGTTAGTCCCTGGCTTCGACTCCAGAGGAATACCACTTTACCACAAGCACCTCAAGAGGAGGCTTCTCTCAGCTCTAGCTATGTGAGAGGGACCCTGAGTATGCGGCCTGAAGTGGAATGGACACCGCGATGCCCTGACTCGAAATAAGGCCGGATAACCCTGAAGTGACTTGAATGCAGGCTCGTCTTGCATCTCCCAAGACGAATGGATGTCTGAATCCCCTGTGGAGACCACAGAGAAAGACCTAGTTCCCCACCGCATCACGACCGGTAGCCCCACATCCTTTGAAATCTCCAGAGGGACGCTGAGATCAGTGCCTCCCAAGGAGACGATGCCTGCCTCCTCGTGAAACTTTATAGGAGTCCCAGGATTCCTATGGCACGTGGAAAGGGACCCTTGGTCTCCCGCCTCAGCTGGAGAGGCGTCCCAATTGCCCTGCCAAGCCTCGAGGAGAATCCCGAGTTGTCCCTCGCAACTAGGCAGGACTCCTGACGTCGCTGAACAAACACGTGTGTGGAAGGGCCATCCCCGTCGTAACTCGAGAGTATACCCCAGGTTCCCGCCGCAACTCGAGAAAAATCATGAGACTTCCCCCTCGCCGCGAGATGAGGCCCGATTGCCCTGCACTACGTGCAGAGCAATGCCGTGTTGCACATCACACAGGAAAGGAGCCTTGATTTCCTTGATGGCACTCCAGAGAAAGCCCGAGAACACTGTTTCAAGGCTAGAGGGATCCTGAGATCACTGTAGCAACACGAAAGAGCTCCGTGGACCACAAATCAACTTGAGATGAGAGGTTAGTCCCTGACTTCGATTCCAGAGGAATAGCACCTTACCACAAGCACCTCAAGAGGAGGCTTCTCTCAGCTCTAGGTATGTGAGAGGGACCCTGAGTTTGCGGCCTCAAGTGGAATGGACACCGCGATGCCCTGACTCGAAATAAGGCCGGATATCCCTGCAGTGACTTGAATGCAGGCTCGTCTTGCATCTCCCAAGACGAAAGGATGTCTGAATCCCCTGTGGAGACCACAGAGAAAGACCAAGTTCCCCACCTCATCGCGACCGGAGGCCTCACATCCTTTGAAAATTCCAGAGGGACGCAGAGATCAGTGCCTCCAAAGGAGACGATGCCTGACTCCTCGTGAAACTTGATAGGAGTCCCAGGATTCCTGTGGCACGTGGAAAGGGACCCTTGGTCTCCCACCTCAGCTGGAGAGGCATCCCAATTGCCCTGCCAAGCCTCGAGGAGAATCCCGGGTTGTCCCTCACAACTAGGCAGGAGTACTGATGTCGCTGAACAAACACGTGTGTGGAAGGGCCATCCCCGTCGTAACTCGAGAATATACCCCAGGTTCCCGCCGCAACTCGAGAAAAACCATGAGACTTCCCCCTCGCCGCGAGATGAGGCCTGATTCCCCTGCTCTGCGTGCAGAGCAATGCCGTGTTGCACATCACACAGGAACGGAGCCTTGATATCCTTGATGGCACTCCAGAGAAACCCCAAGAACACTGTTTCAAGGCTAGAGGGATCCTGAGGTCACAGGAGCAACACGAAAGAGCTCCGTGGACCAAAAATCTACTCGAGATGAGAGGTTAGTCCCTGGCTTCGACTATAGAGGAATACCACCTTACCACAAGCACCTCAAGAGGAGGCTTCTCTCAGCTCTAGGTATGTGAGAGGGACCCTGAGTTTGCGGCCTCAAGTGGAATGGACCCTGAGATGTCCTGACTCGAAATAAGGCCAGATATCCCTGCAGTGACTTGAATGCAGGCTCCTCTTACATCTCCCAAGACGAAAGGATGTCTGAATACCCTGTGGAGACCATAGAGAAAGACCTAGTCCCCACCTCATCGCGACCGGAGTCCTCACATCCTTTGAAAACACCAGAAGGGACGCGGAGATCAGTGCCTCCAAAGGAGACGATGCCTGACTCCTCGTGAAACTTGATAGGAGTCCCAGGATTCCTGTGTCACGTAGAAAGGGACCCTTGGTCTCCCGCCTCAGCTGGAGAGGCGTCCCAATTGCCCTGCCAAGCCTCGAGGAGAATCCCGAGTTGTCCCTCGCAACTACGCAGGAGTCATGACGTCGCTGAACAAACATGTGGGTGGAAGGGCCATCCCCGTCGTAACTAGAGAATATACCCCAGGTTCCCGCCGCAACTCGAGAAAAACCATGAGACTTCCCCCTCGCCGCGAGATGAGGCCCGATTCCCCTGCACTGCGTGCAGAGCAATGCCGTGTTGCACATCACACATGAAAGGAGCCTTGATTTCCTTGATGGCACTCCAGAGAAACCCGAAGAACACTGTTTAAAGGCTAGAGGGATCCTGAGGTCCCTGTAGCAACACGAAAGAGCTCCGTGGACCACAAATCAACTCGAGATGAGAGGTTAGTCCCTCGCTTCGACTCCAGAGGAATACCACCTTACCACAATCACCTCAAGAGGAGGCTTCTCTCAGCTCTAGGTATGTGAGAGGGACCCTGAGTTTGCGGCCTCAAGTGGAATGGACACCGCGATGCCCTGACTCGAAATAAGGCCGGATATCCCTGCAGTGACTTGAATGCAGGCTCGTCTTGCATCTCCCAAGACGAAAGGATGTCTGAATCCAATGTGGAGACCACAGAGAAAGACCTAGTTCCCCACCTCTTCGCGACCGGAGGCCTCACATCCTTTGAAAACTCCACAGAACAGGGAGATCAGTGCCTCCAAAGGAGACGATGCCTGACTCTTCGTGAAACTTGATAGGAGTCCCAGGATTCCTGTGGCACGTGGAAAGGGACCCTTGCTCTCCCGCGTCAGCTGGAGATGCATCCCAATTGCCCTGCCAAGCCTCGAGGAGAATCCCGAGTTGTCCCTCGCAACTAGGCAGGAGTACTGATGTCGCTGAACAAACACGTGTGTGGAAGGGCCATCCCCGTCGTAACTCGAGAATATACCCCAGGTTCCCGCCACAACTCGAGAAAAACCATGAGAATTCCCCCTCGCCGCGAGATGAGGCCTGCTTCCACGGCTCTGTGTGCAGAGCAATGCCGTGTTGCACATCACACAGGAACGGAGCCTTGATATCCTTGATGGCACTCCAGAGAAACCCCAAGAACACTGTTTCAAGTAAAGAGGGATCCTGAGGTCACAGGAGCAACACGAAAGAGCTCCGTGGACCAAAAATCTACTCGAGATGAGAGGTTAGTCCCTGGCTTCGACTATAGAGGAATACCACCTTACCACAAGCACCTCAAGAGGAGGCTTCTCTCAACTCTAGGTATGTGAGTGGGACCCTGAGTTTGCGGCCTCAAGTGGAATGGACGCCGCGATGCCCTGACTAGAAATAAGGCCAGATATCCCTGCAGTGACTTGAATGCAGGCTCCTCTTACATCTCCCAAGACGAAAGGATGTCTGAATCCCCTGTGGAGACCACAGAGTTTGACCTAGATTCCCACCTCATCGCGACCGGAGACCTCACATCCTTTGAAAACTCCAGAGGGACGAGGAGATCAGTGCCTCCAAAGGAGACGATGCCTGACTCCTCTGGAAACTTGATAGGAGTCCCAGGATTCCTGTGGCACGTGGAAAGGGACCCTTGGTCTCCCGCCTCAGCTGGAGAGGCGTCCCAATTGCCCTGCCAAGCCTCGAGGAGAATCCCGAGTTGTCCCTCGCAACTAGGCAGGAGTCCTGACGTCGCTGAACAAACACGTGTGTGGAAGGGCCATCCCCGTCGTAACTCGAGAATATACCCCAGGTTCCCGCCGCACCTCGAGAAAAACCATGAGACTTCCCCCTGGCCGCGAAATGAGGCTCGATTCCCCTGCACTGCGTGCAGAGCAATTCCTTGTTGCACATCACACAGGACAGGAGCCTTGATTTCCTTGATGGCACTCCAGAGAAAGCCCAAGAACACTGTTTCAAGGCTAGAGGGATCCTGAGGTCACTGTAGCAACACGAAAGAGCTCCGTGGAGCACAAATCAACTTGAGATGAGAGGTTAGTCCCTGGCTTCGACTCCAGAGGAATACCACTTTACCACAAGCACCTCAAGAGGAGGCTTCTCTCAGCTCTATGTTTGTGAGAGGGACCCTGAGTATGCGGCCTGAAGTGGAATGGACACCGCGATGCCCTGACTCGAAATAAGGCCGGATAACCCTGAAGTGACTTGAATGCAGGCTCGTCTTGCATCTCCCAAGACGAATGGATGTCTGAATCCCCTGTGGAGACCACAGAGAAAGACCTAGTTCCCCACCGCATCACGACCGGTAGCCCCACATCCTTTGAAATCTCCAGAGGGACGCTGAGATCAGTGCCTCCAAAGGAGACGATGCCTGCCTCCTCGTGAAACTTTATAGGAGTCCCAGGATTCCTATGGCACGTGGAAAGGGACCCTTGGTCTCCCGCCTCAGCTGGAGAGGCGTCCCAATTGCCCTGCCAAGCCTCGAGGAGAATCCCGAGTTGTCCCTCGCAACTAGGCAGGACTCCTGACGTCGCTGAACAAACACGTGTGTGGAAGGGCCATCCCCGTCGTAACTCGAGAGTATACCCCAGGTTCCCGCCGCAACTCGAGAAAAATCATGAGACTTCCCCCTCGCCGCGAGATGAGGCCCGATTGCCCTGCACTACGTGCAGAGCAATGCCGTGTTGCACATCACACAGGAAAGGAGCCTTGATTTCCTTGATGGCACTCCAGAGAAAGCCCGAGAACACTGTTTCAAGGCTAGAGGGATCCTGAGATCACTGTAGCAACACGAAAGAGCTCCGTGGACCACAAATCAACTTGAGATGAGAGGTTAGTCCCTGGCTTCGACTCAATAGAAATACCACCTTACCACAAGCACCTCAAGAGGAGGCTTCTCTGAGCTCTAGGTATGTGAGAGGCACCCTGAGTTTGCGGCCTCAAGTGAAATGGACACCGCGAAGCCCTGACTCGATGTAAGGCCGGATATCCCTGCAGTGACTTGAATGCAGGCTCGTCTTGCATCTCCCAAGACGAAAGGATGTCTGAATCCCCTGTGGAGACCACAGACAAAGACCTAGTTCCCCACCTCATTGCGACCAGAGGCCTCACATCCTTTGAAAACTCCAGAGGTACGCGGAGATCAGTGCCTCCAAAGGAGACGATGCCTGACTCCTCGTGAATCTTGATAGGAGTCTCAGGATGCCTGTGGCACGTGGAGAGGGACACTTGGTCCCCGCCTCAGCTGGAGTGGCGTCCCAATTGCCCTGCCAAGCCTCCAGGAGAATCCCGAGTTGTCCCTCGCAACTAGGCAGGAGTCATGACGTCGCTGAACAGACACCTGTGTGGAAGGGCCATCCCCGTCATAATTCGAGAATATACCCCAGGATCCCGCCGCAACTCGTGAAAAACCATGAGACTTCCCCCTCGCCGCGAGATGAGGCCCGATTCCCCTGCACTGCGTGCAGAGCAATGCCGTGTTGCACATCACACAGGAAAGGAGCCTTGATTTCCTTGATGGCACTCCAGAGAAAGCCCAAGAACACTGTTTCAAGGCAGAGGGATCCTGAGGTCACTGTAGCAACACGAAAGAGCTCCGTGGACCAAAAATCAACTCGAGATGAGAGGTTAGTCCGTGGCTTCGACTCCAGAGGTATACCACCTTACCACAAGCACCTCAAGAGGAGGCTTCTCTCAGGTCTAGGTATGAGAGAGGAACCCTGAGTTTGCGGCCTCAAATGGAATGGACACCGCGATGCCCTGACTCGAAATAAGGCCGGATATCCCTGCAGTGACTTGAATGCAGGCTCGTCTTGCACCTCCCAAGACGAAAGGATGTCTGAATCCCATGTGGAGACCACAGAGAAAGACCTAGTTCCCCACCTCATCAAGACCGGAGGACTCACATCCTTTGAAAACTCCAGAGGTACGCGGAGATCAGTGCCTCCAAAGGAGACGATGCCTGACTCCTCCTGAAACTTGATAGGAGTCCCTGGATTCCTGTGGCACATGGAAAGGGACACTTGGTCTCCCGCCTCAGCTGGAGAGGCGTCCCAATTGCCCTGCCAAGCCTCGAGGAGAATCCCGAGTTGTCCCTCACAACTAGGCAGGAGTCCTGACGTCGCTGAACAAACACCTGTGTGGAAGGGCCATCCCCGTCGTAACTCGAGAATATACCCCAGGTTCGCGCCGCAACTCGAGAAAAACCATGAGACGTCCCCCTCGCCGCGAGATCTGGCCCATTTCCCTGCACTGCGTGCAGAGCAATGCCGTGTTGCACATCACAAAGGAAAGGAGCCTTGATTTCCTTGATGGCACTCCAGAGAAAGCCCAAGAACACTGTCTCAAGGCTAGAGGGATCCTGAGGTCACTGTAGCAGCACGAAAGATCTCTGTGGACCAAAAATCAACTCGAGATGAGAGGTTAGTCCCTGGCTTCAACTCCAGAGGAATACCACCTTACGACAAACACCTCAAGAGGAGGCTTCTCTCAGCTCTAGGTATGTGAGAGGGACCCAGAGTTTGCGGCCTCAAGTGGAATGGACACCGGGATGCCCTGACTCGAAATAAGGCCGGATATCCCTGCAGTGACTTGAATGCAGGCTTGTCTTGCATCTCCCAAGACAAAAGAATGTCTGAATCCCCTGTGGAGACCACAGAGAAAGACCTAGTTCCCCACCTCATCGCGACCGGAGACCTCACATCCTTTGAACACTCCAGAGGGACGCGGAGATCAGTGTCTCCAAAGGAGACGATGCCTGACTCCTCCTGAAACTTGATAGGAGTCCCAGGATTCCTGTGGCACGTGGAAAGGGACCCTTGGTCTCCCGCCACAGCTGGAGTGGCGTCCCAATTGCCCTGCCAAGCCTCCAGGAGAATACCGAGTTGTCCCTCGCAACTAGGCAGGAGTCCTGACGTCGATGAACAAACACCTGTATGGAAGGGCTATCCCCGTCATAATTCGAGAATACACCCCAGGTTCCCGCCGCAACTCGAGAAAAACCATGAGACTTCCCCCTCGCCGCGAGATGAGGCCCGGTTCCCCTGCACTGCGTGCAGAGCAATACCGTGTTGCACATCACACAGGATAGGAGCCTTGATTTCCTTGATGGCACTCCAGAGAAACCCCAAGAACACTGTTTCAAGGCTAGAGGGATCCTGAGGTCACTGTAGCAACACGAAAGAGCTCGGTGGACCACAAATCAACTCGAGATGAGAGGTTAGTCCCTGGCTTCGACTCCAGAGGAATACCACCTTACCACAAGCACCTCAAGAGGAGGCTTCTCTCAGCTCTAGGTATGTGAGAGGGACCCTGAGTTTGCGGCCTCAAGTGGAATGGACACCGCGATGCCCTGACTCGAAATAAGGCCCGATATCCCTGCAGTGACTTGAATGCAGGCTCGTCTTGCATCTCCAAAAATGAAAGGATGTCTGAATCCCCTGTGGAGACAACAGAGAAAGACCTATTTCCCCACCTCATCGAGATCGGAGGCCTCACATCCTTTGAAAACTCCAGAGGGACGCGGAGATCAGTGCCTCCAAAGGAGACGATGCCTGACTCCTCGTGTAACTTGATAGGAGTCCCAGGATTCCTGTGGCACGTGGAAAGGGACCTTTCGTTTCCCGCCTCAGCTGGAGAGGCGTCCCAATTGCCCTGCCAAGCCTCGAGGCGAATCCCGAGTTGTCCCTCGCAACTAGGCAGGAGTCCTGACGTCGCTGAACAAACACCTGTGTGGAAGGGCCAGCCCCGAGTAACTCGAGAATATACCCCAGGTTCGCGCCGCAACTAGAGAAAAACCCTGAGACTTCCCCCTCGCCGCGAGCTCTGGCCCGATTCCCCTGCACTGCGTTCAGAGTAATGCCATGTTGCACATCACACAGGACAGGAGCCTTGATTTTCTTGATTTCACTCCAGAGAAAGCCCAAGAACACTGTTTCAAGGCTGGAGGGATCCTGAGGTCACTGTAGCAACACGAAAGAGCTCCGTGGACCTCAAATCAAGTCGAGCTGAGAGGTTATTCCCTGGCTTCGGCTCCAGAGGAATACCACCTTACCACAGGCACCCCAAGAGGAGGCTTCTCTCAACTCTAGGTATGTGAGAGGGACCCTGAGTTTGCCGCCTCAAGTGGAATGGACACCGCGATTCCTTGACTCGAAATATGGCCGGATATCCCTGCAGTGACTTGAATGCAGGCTCGTCTTGCATCTCCCAAAACGAAAGGATGTCTGAATCCTCTGTGGAGACCACAGAGAAAGACCTAGTTCCCCACCTCATCGCGACCGGAGGCCTCACATCCTTTGAAAACTCCAGAGGTACATGGAGATCAGTGCCTCCAAAGGAGACGATGCCTGACTCCTCGTGAAACTTGATAGGAGTCCCAGGATTCCTGTGCACGTGGATAGGGACCCTTGGTCTCCCGCCTCAGCTGGAGATGCGTCCCAATTGCCCTGCCAAGCCTCGAGGAGAATCCCGAGTTGTCCCTCGCAACTAGGCAGGAGTCCTGACGTCGCTGAACAAACACGTGGTTGAAAGGGCCATCCCCGTCGTAACTCGAGAATATACCCCAGGTTCCCGCCGCAACTCGAGAAAAACCATGAGACTTTCCCCTCGCCGCGATATGAGGCCTGATTCCCCTGCACTGCGTGCAGAGCAATTCCGTGTTGCACATCACACAGGAAAGGAGCCTTGATTTCCTGATGGCACTCCAGCGAAACCCCAAGAACACTGTTTCAAGGCTAGAGGGATCCTGAGGTCACTATAGCAACACGAAACAGCTCCGTGGACCAAAAATCAACTCGAGATGAGAGGTTAGTCCCTGGCTTCCACTCCAGAGGAATACCACCTTACCACAATCACCTCAAGAGGAGGCTTCTCTCAGCTCTAGGTATGTGAGAGGGACCCTGAGTTTGCGGCCTCAAGTGGAATGGACACCGCGATGCCCTGACTCGAAATAAGGCCGGATATCCCTGCAGTGACTTGAATGCAGGCTCGTCTTGCATCTCCCAAGACGAAAGGATGTCTGAATCCCCTGTGGAGACCACAGAGAAAGACCTAGATCCCACCTCATCGCGACCGGAGGCCTCACATCCTTTGAAAACTCCAGAGGTACACGGAGATCAGTGCCTCCAAAGGAGACGATGCCTGACTCCTCGTGAAACTTGATAGGAGTCCCAGGATACCTGTGGCACGCGGAAAGGAAGACTTGGTCTCCCGCCTCAGCTGGAGAGGCGTCCCAATTGCCCTGCCAAGCCTCGAGGAGAATCCCGAGTTGTCCCTCGCAACTAGGCAGGAGTCATGACGTCGCTGAAGAAACACGTGGGTGAAAGGGCCATCCCCGTCGTAACTCGGAATATACCCCAGGTTCCCGCCGCAACTCGAGAAAAACCATGAGTCTTCCCCCTCGCCGCGAGATGAGGTTCGATTCCCCTGCACTGCGTGCAGAGCAATTCCGTGTTGCACATCACACATGAAAGGAGCCTTGATTTCCTTGGTGGCACTCCAGAGAAACCCCAAGAACACTGTTTCAAGGCTAGAGGGATCCTGAGGTCACTGTAGCCACAGGAAAGAGCTCCGTGGACCAAAAATCAACTCGAGATGAGAGGTTAGTCCCTGGCTTCGACTCCACAGGAATACCACCTTACCACAAGCACCTCAAGAGGAGGCTTCTCTCAGCTCTAGGTATGTGAGAGGGACCCTGAGTTTGCGGCCTCAAGTGGAATGGACACCGCGATGCCCTGACTCAAAATAAGGCCGGATATCCCTGCAGTGACTTGAATGCAGGCTCGTCTTGCATCTCCCAAGACGAAAGGATGTCTGCATCCCCTGTGGAGACCACAGAGAAAGACCTAGTTCCCCACCTCATCGCGACCGGAGGCCTCACATCCTTTGAAAACTCCAGAGGTACGTGGAGATCAGTGCCTCCAAAGGAGACGATGCCTGACTCCTCGGGAAACTTGATAGGAGTCCCAGGATTCCTGTGGCACGTGGAAAGGGACACTTGGTCTCCCGCCTCAGCTGGAGAGGCGTCCCAATTGCCTTGCCAAGCCACGAGGAGAATCCCGAGTTGTCCCTCGCAACTAGGCAGGAGTCCTGACGTCGCTGAAGAAACACGTGTGTGGAAGGGCCATCCCCGTCGTAACTCGAGAATATACCCCAGGTTCCTGCCGCAACTCGAGAAAAACCATGAGACATCCCCCTCGCCGCGAGCTGAGGCCCGATTCCCCTGCACTGCGTGCAGAGCAATTCCATGTTGCACATCACACATGAAAGGAGCCTTGATTTCCTTGATGGCACTCCAGAGAAACCCCAAGAACACTGTTTCAAGGCTAGAGGGATCCTGAGGTCACTGTAGCAACAAGAATGAGCTCCGTGGACCACAAATCAACTCGAGATGAGAGGTTAGTCCCTGGCTTCGACTCCAGAGGAATACCACCTTACCACAAGAACCTCAAGAGGAGGCTTCTCTCAGCTCTAGGTATGTGAGAGGGACCCTGAGTTTGCGGCCTCAAGTGGAATGGACACCGCGATGCAATGACTCGAAATAAGGCCGGATATCCCTGCAGTGACTTGAATGCAGGCTCGTCTTGCATCTCCCAAAACGAAAGGATGTCTGAATCCCCTGTGGAGACCACAGAGAAAGACCTAGTTCCCCACCTCATCGCGACTGGAGGCCTCACATCCTCTGAAAACTCCAGAGGTACGCGGAGATCAGTGCCTCCAAAGGAGATGATGCCTGACTCCTCGTGAAACTTGATAGGAGTCCCAGGATTCCTGTGGCACATGGAAAGGGACCCTTGGTCTCCCGCGTCAGCTGGAGAGGTGTCCCAATTGCCCTGCCAAGCCTCGAGGAGAATCCCGAGTTGTCCCTCGCAACTAGGCAGGAGTCCTGACGACGCTGAACAAACACGTGGGTGGAAGGCCATCCCCATCGTAACTCGAGAATATACCCCAGGTTCCCGCCGCAACTCGAGAAAAACCATGAGACTTCCCCCTCGCCGCGAGATGAGGCCCGATTCCCCTGCACTGCGTGCAGAGCAATTCCGTGTTGCACATCACACATGAAAGGAGCCTTGATTTCCTTGATGGCACTGCAGAGAAACCCCAAGAACACTGTTTCAAGGCTAGAGGGATCCTGAGGTCACTGTAGCAACACGAAAGAGCTCCGTGGACCAAAAATCAACTCGAGATGAGAGGTTAGTCCCTGGCTTCGACTCCACAGCAATACCACCTTACCTCAAGCACCTCAAGAGGAGGCTTCTCTCAGCTCTAGGTATGTGAGAGGGACCCTGAGTTTGCGGCCTCAAGTGGAATGGACACCGCGATGCCCTGACTCGAAATAAGGCCGGATATCCCTGCAGTGACTTGAATGCAGGCTCGTCTTGCATCTCCCAAGATGAAAGGATGTTTGAATCCCCTGTGGAGACCACAGAGAAAGACCTAGTTCCCCACCTCATCGCGACCGGAGGCCTCACATCCTTTGAAAAATCCAGAGGTACGCGGAGATCAGTGCCTCCAAAGGGGACGATGCCTGACTCCTCGTGAAACTTGATAGGAGTTCCAGGATTCCTGTCGCACGTGGAAAGGGACCCTTGGACTCCCGCCTCAGCTGGAGAGGCATCCCAATTGCCCTGCCAATCCTCGAGGAGAATCCCGAGTTGTCCCTCGTAACTAGGCAGAAGTCGTGAAGTCACTGAACAAACACGTGGGTGGAAGGGCTATCCCCGTCTTAACTCGAGAATATACCCCAGGTTCCCACCTCAACTCGAGAAAACCATGAGACTTCCCCCTCGCCGCAAAATGAGGCCCGATACCCTGCACTGCGTGCAGAGCAATTCCGTGTTGCACATCACACATGAAAGGAGCCTTGATTTCCTTGATGGCACTGGAGAGAAACCCCAAGAACACTGTTTCAAGGCTAGAGGGATCCTGAGGTCACTGTAGCCACAGGAAAGAGCTCCGTGGACCAAAAATCAACTCGAGATGAGAGGTTAGTCCCTGGCTTCGACTCCACAGGAATACCACCTTACCTCAAGCACCTCAAGAGGAGGCTTCTCTCAGCTCTAGGTATGTGAGAGGGACCCTGAGTTTGCGGCCTCAAGTGGAATGGACACCGCGATGCCCTGACTCAAAATAAGGCCGGATATCCCTGCAGTGACTTGAATGCAGGCTCGTCTTGCATCTCCCA
Organism: Cervus elaphus; assembly: GCF_910594005.1. Taxonomy (NCBI): domain Eukaryota; kingdom Metazoa; phylum Chordata; class Mammalia; order Artiodactyla; family Cervidae; genus Cervus; species Cervus elaphus. Next base: position 2,954,053 of record NC_057838.1, read on the forward strand.
AGACGAAAGGATGTCTGCATCCCCTGTGGAGACCACAGAGAAAGACGTAGTTCCCCACCTCATCGCGACCGGAGGCCTCACATCCTTTGAAAACTCCAGAGGTACGTGGAGATCAGTGCCTCCAAAGGAGACGATGCCTGACTCCTCTGGAAACTTGATAGGAGTCCCAGGATTCCTGTGGCACGTGGAAAGGGACCCTTGGTCTCCCGCCTCAGCTGGAGAGGCGTCCCAATTGCCCTGCCAAGCCACGAGGAGAATCCCGAGTTGTCCCTCGCAACTAGGCAGGAGTCCTGACGTCGCTGAAGAAACACGTGAGTGGAAGGGCCATCCCCGTCGTAACTCGACAATATACCCCAGGTTCCCGCCGCAACTCGAGAAAAACCATGAGACTTCCCCCTCGCCGCGAGATGAGGCCCGATTCCCCTGCACTGCGTGCAGAGCAATTCTATGTTGCACATCACACATGAAAGGAGCCTTGATTTCCTTGATGGCACTCCAGAGAAACCCCAAGAACACTGTTTCAAGGCTAGAGTGATCCTGAGGTCACTGTAGCAACACGAAAGAGCTCCGTGGACCACAAATCAACTCGAGATGAGAGGTTAGTCCCTGGCTTCGACTCCAGAGGAATACCACCTTACCACAAGCACCTCAAGAAGAGGCTTCTCTCAGCTCTAGGTATGTGAGAGGGACCCTGAGTTTTCGGCCTCAAGTGGAATAGACACCGCGATGTCCTGACTCGAAATAAGGCCGGATATCCCTGCAGTGACTTGAATGCAGGCTCGTCTTGCATCTCCCAAGACGAAAGGATGTCTGAATCCCCTGTGTAGACCACAGAAAAAGAACTAGTTAACCACCTCATCACGACTGGAGGCCTCACATCCTTTGAAAACTCCAGAGGGACGCGGAGATCAGTGCCTCCAAAGGAGACGATGCCTGACTCCTCGTGAAACTTGATAGGAGTCCCAGGATTCATGTGGCACGTGGAAAGGAAGCCTTGGTCTCCCGCCTCAGCTAGAGAGGCGTCCCAATTGCCCTGCCAAGCTTCGAGTAGAATCCCGAGTTGTCCCTCGCAACTAGGCAGGAGTCCTGTCGTCGCTGAAGAAACACGTGTGTGGAAGGGCCATCCCCGTCGTAACTCGAGAATATACCCCAGGTTCCCGCCGCAACTCGAGAAAAACCATGAGACTTCCCCCACGCCGCGAGCTGAGGCCCGATTCCCCTGCACTGCGTGCAGAGCAATTCCATGTTGCACATCACACATGAAAGGAGCCTTGATTTCCTTGATGGCACTCCAGAGAAACCCCAAGAACACTGTTTCAAGGCTAGAGGGATCCTGAGGTCACTGTAGCAACACGAAAGAGCTCCGTGGACGAAAATTCAACTCGAGATGAGAGGTTAGTCCCTGGCTTCGACTACAGAGGAATACCACCTTACCACAAGCACCTCAAGAGGAGGCTTCTCTCAGCTCTAGGTATGTGAAAGGGACACTGAGTTTTCGGCCTCAAGTGGAATGGACACCGCGATGCCCTGGCTCGAAATAAGGCCGGATATCCCTGCAGTGACCTGAATGCAGGCTCGTCTTGCATCTCCCAAGACGAAAGGATGTCTGAATCCACTGTGGAGACCACAGAGAAAGACCTAGTTCCCCATCTCATCGCGATTGGAGGCCTCACATCCTCTGAAAACTCCAGAGGTACGCGGAGATCAGTGCCTCCAAAGAAGATGATGCCTGACTCCTCGTGAAACCTGATAGGAGTCCCAGGCTTCCTGTGACACATGGAAAGGGACTCTTGGTCTCCCGCTTCAGCTGGAGAGGTGTCCCAATTGCCCTGCCAAGCCTCGAGTAGAATCCTGAGTTGTCCCTCGCAACTAGGCAGGAGTCCTGACGACGCTGAACAAACACGTGGGTGGAAGGGCCATCCCCATCGTAACTCGAGAATATACCCCAGGTTCCCGCCGCAACTCGAGAAAAACCATGAGACTTCCCCCTCGCTGCGAGATGAGGCCAGATTCCCCTGCACTGCGTGCAGAGCAATTCCGTGTTGCACATCACACATGAAAGGAGCCTTGATTTCCTTGTTGGCACTCCAGAGAAACCCCAAGAACACTGTTTCAAGGCTAGAGGGATCCTGAGGTCACTGTAGCAACACGAAAGACCTCCATGGACCAAAAATCAACTCGAGATGAGAGGTTAGTCCCTGGCTTCGACTCCAGAGGAATACCACCTTACCTCAAGCACCTCAAGAGGAGGCTTCTCTCAGCTCTAGGTATGTGAGAGGGACCCTGAGTTTGCGGCCTTAAGTGGAATGGACACCGCGATGCCCTGACTCAAAATAAGGCCGGATATCCCTGCAGTGACTTGAATGCAGGCTCGTCTTGCATCTCCCAAGACGAAAGGATGTCTGCATCCCCTGTGGAGACCACAGAGAAAGACCTAGTTCCCCACCTCATCGCGACCGGAGGCCTCACATCCTTTGAAAACTCCAGAGGTACGTGGATATGAGTGCCTCCAAAGGAGACGTTGCCTGACTCCTCGGGAAACTTGATAGGAGTCCCAGGATTCCTGTGGCACGTGGAAAGGGACCCTTGGTCTCCCGCCTCAGCTGGAGAGGCGTCCCAATTGCCCTGCCAAGCCTCGAGGAGAATCCCGAGTTGTCCCTCGCAACAAGGCAGGAGTCCTGACGTTGCTGAACAAACCCGTGTGTGGAAGGGCCATTCCCGTCGTAACTCGAGAATATACCCCAGGTTCCCACCGCAACTCGAGAAAAACCATGAGACTTCCCCCTCGCCGCGAGATGAGGCCCGATTCCCCTGCACTGCGTGCAGAGCAATTCCGTGTTGCACATCACACATGAAAGGAGCCTTGATTTCCTTGATGGCACTCCAGAGAAACCCCAAGAACACTGTTTCAAGGCTAGAGGGATCCTGAGGTCACTGTAGCAACACGAAAGAGCTCCGTGGACCAAAAATCAACTCGAGATGAGAGGTTAGTCCCTGGCTTCGACTCCAGAGGAATACCACCTTACCACAAGCACCTCAAGAGGAGGCTTCTCTCAGCTCTAGGTATGTGAGAGGGACCCTGAGTTTTTGGCCTCAAGTGGAATGGACACCGCGATGCCCTGGCTCGAAATAAGGCAGGATATCCCTGCAGTGACTTGAATGCAGGCTCGTCTTGCATCTCCCAAGACGAAAGGATGTCTGAATCCCCTGTGGAGACCACAGAGAAAGACCTAGTTCCCCACCTCATGGCGACCGGAGGCCTCACATCCTTTGAAAACTCCAGAGGTACGCGGAGATCAGTGCCTCCAAAGGGGACGATGCCTGACTCCTCGTGAAACTTGATAGGAGTTCCAGGATTCCTGTCGCACGTGGAAAGGGACCCTTGGTCTCCCGCCTCAGCTGGAGAGGCATCCCAATTGCCCTGCCAATCCTCGAGGAGAATCCCGAGTTGTCCCTCGTAACTAGGCAGGAGTCGTGACGTCACTGAACAAACACGTGGGTGGAAAGGCTATCCGCGTCTTAACTCGAGAATATACCCCAGGTTCCCACAGCAACTCGAGAAAACCATGAGACTTCCCCCTCGCCGCAAAATGAGGCCCGATACCCTGCACTGCGTGCAGAGCAATTCCGTGTTGCACATCACACATGAAAGGAGCCTTGATTTCCTTGATGGCACTGGAGAGAAACCCCAAAAACACTGTTTCAAGGCTAGAGGGATCCTGAGGTCACTGTAGCCACAGGAAAGAGCTCCGTGGACCAAAAATCAACTCGAGATGAGAGGTTAGTTCCTGGCTTCGACTCCACAAGAATACCACCTTACCACAAGCACCTCAAGAGGAGGCTTCTCTCAGCTGTAGGTATGTGAGAGGGACCCTGAGTTTGCGGCCTCAAGAGGAATAGACACCGCGATGCCCTGACTCGAAATAAGGCCGGATATCCCTGCAGTGACTTGAATGCAGGCTCGTCTTGCATCTCCCAAGACGAAAGGATGTCTGAATTCCCTGTGGAGACCACAGAGAAAGACCTAGTTCCCCACCTCATCGCGACCGGAGGCCTCACATCCTTTGAAAACTCCAGAGGTACGTGGAGATCAGTGCCTCCAAAGGAGACGATGCCTGACTCCTCGGGAAACTTGATAGGAGTCCCAGGATTCCTGTGGCACGTGGAAAGGGACCTTTGGTCTCCCGCCTCAGCTGGAGAGGCGTCCCAATTGCCCTGCCAAGCCACGAGGAGAATCCCGAGTTGTCCCTCGCAACTAGGCAGGAGTCCTGACGTCGCTGAACAAACACGTGGGTGGAAGGGCCATCCCCGTCGTAACTCGAGAATATACCCCAGGTTCCCGCCGCAACTCGAGAAAAACCATGAGACTTCCCCCTCGCCGCGAGATGAGGCCCGATTCCCCTGCACTGCGTGCAGAGAAATTCCGTGTTGCACATCACACATGAAAGGAACCTTGATTTCCTTGATGGCACCAGAGACACCCCAAGAACACTGTTTCAATGCTAGAGGGATCCTGAGGTCACTTTAGCAACACGAAAGAGCTCCGTGGCCTAAAAATCAACTCGAGATGAGAGGTTAGTCCCTGGCTTCGACTCCAGAGGAATACCACCTTACTGCAAGCACCTCAAGAGGAGGCTTCTCTCTGCTCTAGCTATGTGAGAGGGACCCTGAGTTTGCGGCCTCAAGTGGAATGGATACCGCGATGCCCTGACTCAAAATAAGGCCGGATATCCCTGCAGTGACTTGAATGCAGGCTCGTCTTGCATCTCCCAAGATGAAAGGATGTCTGAATCCCCTGTGCAGACCACAGAGAAAGACCTCGTTCCCCACCTCATCGCGACCGGAGGCCTCACATCCTTTGAAAACTCCAGAGGTACGCGGAGATCAGTGCCTCCAAAGCAGACGATGCCTGACTCCTCGTGCAACTTCATAGGAGTCCCAGGATTCCTGTGGCACATGGAAAGGAACCCTTGGTCTCCCGCCTCAGCTGGAGAGGCATCCCAATTGCCCTGCCAAGCCTCGAGGAGAATCCCGAGTTGTCCCTCGCAACTAGGCAGGAATCCTGACGTCGCTGAACAAACACATGTGTGGAAGGGCCATCCCAGTCGTAACTCGAGAATATACCCCAGGTTCCCGCCGCACCTCGAGAAAAACCATGAGACTTCCCCCTCGCCGCGAGATGAGGCCCGATTCCTCTGCACTGCGTGCAGAGCAATTCCGTGTTGCACATCACACATGAAAGGAGCCTTGATTTCCTTGGTGGCACTCCAGGGAAAACCCAAGAACACTGTTTCAAGGCTAGAGGGATCCTGAGGTCACTGTAGCAACACGAAAGAGCTCCGTGGACCAAAAATCAACTCGAGATGAGAGGTTAGTCCCTGGCTTCGACTCCAGAGGAATACCACCTAACCACAAGCACCTCAAGGGGAGGTTCTCTCAGCTCTAGGTATCTGAGAAGGACCCTGAGTTTGCGGCCTCAAGTGGAATGGACACCGCGATGCCCTGACTCGAAATAAGGCAGGATATCCCTGCAGTGACTTGAATGCAGGCTCGTCTTGCATCTTCCAAGACGAAAGGATGTCTGAATCCCCTGTGAAGACCACTGAGAAAGACCTAGTTCCCCACCTCATCGCGACCGGAGGCCTCACATCCTTTGAAAACTCCAGAGGTACGTGGAGATCAGTGCCTCCAAAGGAGACGATGCCTGACTCCTCGGGAAACTTGATAGGAGTCCCAGGATTCCTGTGGCACGTGGAAAGGGACCCTTGGTCTCCCGCCTCAGCTGGAGAGGCGTCCCAATTGCCCTGCCAAGCCACGAGGAGAATCCCGAGTTGTCCCTCGCAACTAGGCAGGAGTCCTAACGTCGCTGAACAAACACGTGGGTGGAAGGGCCATCCCCGTCGTAACTCGAGAATATACCCCAGGTTCCCGCCGCAACTCGAGAAAAACCATGAGACTTCCCCTTCGTCGCGAGATGAGGCCCGATTCCCCTGCACTGCGTGCAGAGAAATTCCGTGTTGCACATCACACATGAAAGGAACCTTGATTTTCTTGATGGCACCAGAGACACCCCAAGAACACTGTTTCAAGGCTAGAGGGATCCTGAGGTCACTTTAGCAACACGAAAGAGCTCCGTGGCCTTAAAATCAACTCGAGATGAGAGGTTAGTCCCTGGCTTCGACTCCAGAGGAATACCACCTTACTGCAAGCACCTCAAGAGGAGGCTTCTCTCTGCTCTAGCTATGTGAGAGGGACCCTGAGTTTGCGGCCTCAAGTAGAATGGACACCGCGATTCCCTGACTCGAAATAAGGCCGGATATCCCTGCAGTGACTTGAATGCAGGCTCGTCTTGCATCTCCCAAGATGAAAGGATGTTTGAATCCCCTGTGGAGACCACAGAGAAAGACCTAGTTCCCCACCTCATCACGACCGGAGGCCTCACAACCTTTGAAAACTCCAGAGGTACGCGGAGATCAGTGCCTCCAAAGGGGACGATGCCTGACTCCTCGTGAAACTTGATAGGAGTTCCAGGATTCCTGTGGCACGTGGAAAGGGACCCTTGGTCTCCTGCCTCAGCTGGAGAGCCATCCCAATTGCCCTGCCAAGCCTCGAGGAGAATCCCGAGTTGTCCCTCGTAACTAGGCAGGATTCGTGACGTCACTGAACAAACACGTGGGTGGAAGGGCTATCCCCGTCTTAACTCGAGAATATACCCCAGGTTCCCACCGCAATTCGCGAAAGCCATGAGACTTCCCCCTCGCCGCAAAATGAGGCCCGATACCCTGAACTGCGTGCAGAGCAATTCCGTGTTACACATCACACATGAAAGGAGCCTTGATTTCCTTAATGGCACTGGAGAGAAACCCCAAGAACACTGTTTCAAGGCTAGAGGGATCCTGAGGTCACTGTAGCAACACGAAAGAGCTCCGTGGACCAAGAATCAACTCGAGATGAGAGGTTAGTCCCTGGCTTCGACTCCAGAGGAATACCACCTTACCACAAGCACCTCAAGAGGAGGCTTCTCTCAGCTCTAGGTATGTGAGAGGGACCCTGAGTTTGCGGCCTCAAGTGGAATGGACACTGCGATGCCCTGACGCGATATAAGGTCGAATATAGCTGCAGTGACTTGAATGCAGGCTCCTCTTGCATCTCCCAAAACGAAAGGATGTCTGAATCCCCTGTGGAGACCACAGAGAAAGACCTAGTTCCCCACCTCATCGCGACCAGAGGCCTCACATCCTTTGAAAACTCCAGAGGTACGCGGAGATCAGTGCCTCCAAAGGAGACGATGCCTGACTACTCGTGAAACTTGATAGGAGTCCCAGGATTCCTGTGGCACGTGGAAAGGGACCCTTGGTCTCCCGCCTCAGCTGGAGAGGCGTCCCAATTGCCCTGCCAAGCCTCGAGGAGAATCCCGAGTTGTCCCTCGCAACTAGGCAGGAGTCCTGACGTGGCTGAACAAACACGTGGGTGGAAGGGCCATCCCCGTCGTAACTCGAGAATATACCCCAGGTTCCTGCCGCAACTCGAGAAAAACCATGGGACTTCCCCCTCGCCGCGAGATGAGGCCCGATTCCCCTGCACTGCGTGCAGAGCAATTCCGTGTTGCACATCACACATGAAAGGAGCCTTGATTTCCTTGATGGCACTCCAGAGAAACCCCAAGAACACTGTTTCAAGGCTAGAGGGATCCTGAGGTCACTGTAGCAAAACGAAAGAGCTCCGTGGACCAAAAATCAACTCGAGATGAGAGGTTAGTCCCTGGCTTCGACTCCAGAGGAATACCACCTTACCACAAGCACCTCAAGAGGAGGCTTCTCTCAGCTCTAGCTATGTGAGAGGGACCCTGAGTTTGCGGCCTCAAGTGGAATGGATACCGCGATGCCCTGACTCGAAATAAGGCCGGATATCCCTGCAGTGACTTGAATGCAGGCTCGTCTTGCATCTCCCAAGATGAAAGGATGTCTGAATCCCCTGTGCAGACCACAGAGAAAGACCTAGTTCCCCACCTCATCGTGACCGGAGGCCTCACATCCTTTGAAAACTCCAGAGGTACGCGGAGATCAGTGCCTCCAAAGCAGACGATTCCTGACTCCTCGTGAAACTTGATAGGAGTCCCAGGATTCCTGTGGCACATGGAAAGGAACCCTTGGTCTCCCGCCTCAGCTGGAGAGGCATCCCAATTGCCCTGCCAAGCCTCGAGGAGAATCCCGAGTTGTCCCTCGCAACTAGGCAGGAATCCTGACGTCGCTGAACAAACACATGTGTGGAAGGGCCATCCCAGTCGTAACTCGAGAATATACCCCAGGTTCCCGCCGCACCTCGAGAAAAACCATGAGACTTCCCCCTCGCCGCGAGATGAGGCCCGATTCCCCTGCACTGCGTGCAGAGCAATTCCGTGTTGCACATCACACATGAAAGGAGCCTTGATTTCCTTGGTGGCACTCCAGGGAAACCCCAAGAACACTGTTTCAAGGCTAGATGGATCCTGAGGTCACTGTAGCAACACGAAAGAGCTCCGTGGACCAAAAATCAACTCGAGATGAGAGGTTAGTCCCTGGCTTCTACTCCAGAGGAATACCACCTAACCACAAGCACCTCAAGGGGAGGTTCTCTCAGCTCTAGGTATCTGAGAAGGACCCTGAGTTTGTGGCCTCAAGTGGAATGGACACCGCGATGCCCTGACTCGAAATAAGGCAGGATATCCCTGCAGTGACTTGAAAGCAGGCTCGTCTTGCATCTTCCAAGACGAAAGGATGTCTGAATCCCCTGTGGAGACCACTGAGAAAGAACTAGTTCCCCACCTCATCGCGACCGGAGGCCTCACATCCTTTGAAAACTCCAGAGGTACGCGGAGATCAATGCCTCCAAAGGAGACGATGCCTGAGTCCTCATCAAACTTAAAGGAAGTCCCAGGATTCCTGTGGCACGTGGAAAGGGACCCTTTGTCTCCCGCCTCAGCTGGAGAGGCGTCCCAATTGCCCTGCCAAGCCTCGAGGAGAATCCCGAGTTGTCCCTCGCAACTAGGCAGGAGTCCTGCCGTCGCTGAACAAACACGTGGGTGGAAGGGCCATCCCCGTCGTAACTCGAGAATATACCCCAGGTTCCCGCCGCAACTCGAGAAAAACCATGAGACTTCGCCCTCGCCGCGAGATGAGGCCCGATTCCCCTGCACTGCGTGCAGAACAATTCCGTGTTGCCCATCAAACATGAAAGAAGCCTTGATTTCCTTGATGGCACTCTAGAGAAACCCCAAGAACACTGTTTCAAGGCTAGAGGGATCCTGAGGTCACTGTAGCAACACGAAAGAGCTCCGTGGACCACAAATCAACTCGAGATGAGAGGTTAGTCCCTGTATTCGACTCCAGAGCAAACCACCTTACCACAAGCACCTCAAGAGGAGGCTTCTCTCAGCTCTAGCTATGTGAGAGGGACCCTGAGTTTGCGGCCTCAAGTGGAATGGACACCGCGATGCCCTGACTCGAAATAAGGCCGGATATCCCTGCAGTGACTTGAATACAGGCTCGTCTTGCATCTCCCAAACGAAAGGATGTCTGAATCCCCTGTGGAGACCACAGAGAAAGACCTAGTTCCCCACCTCATCGCGACCGGAGGCCTCACATACTTTGAAAACTCCAGAGGTACGTGGAGATCAGTGCCTCCAAAGGAGACGATGTCTGACTCCTCGTGAAACTTGATAGGAGTCCCAGGATTCCTGTGGCACGTGGAAAGGGACACTTGGTCTCCCGCCTCAGCTGGAGAGGCGTCCCAATTGCCCTGCCAAGCCTCGAGGAGAATCCCGAGTTGTCCCTCGCAATTAGGCAGGAGTCCTGCCGTCGCTGAACAAACACTTGTGTGGAAGGGCCATCCCCGTCGTAATTCGAGAATATACCCCAGGTTCCCGCCGCAACTCGAGAAAACCATGAGACTTCCCCCTCGCCGCGAGATGAGATCCGATTCCCCTGCACTGCGTGCAAAGCAATTCCGTGTTGCATATCACACTTGACAGGAGTCTTGATTTCCTTGATGGCACTCTAGAGAAACCCCAAGAACACTGTTTCAAGGCTAGAGGAATCCTGAGGTCACTGTAGCAACAAGAAAGCGCTCCGTGGCCCAAAAATCAACTCGAGATTAGAGGTTAGTCCCTCTCTTCGACTCCAGAGGAATACCACCTTACCACAAGCACCTCAAGAGGAGGCTTCTCTCAGCTGTAGCTATGTGAGAGGGACCCTGAGTTTGTGGCCTCAAGTGGAATGGACACCGCGATGCCCTGACTCGAAATAATGCCGGATATCCCTGCAGTGACTTGAATGAAGGCTCGTCTTGCATCTCCCAAGATGAAAGGATGTCTGAATCCCCTGTGGAGACCACAGAGAAAGACCTAGTTCCCCACCTCATCGTGACCGGAGGCCTCAAATCCTTTGAAAACTCCAGAGGTACGCGGAGATCAGTGCCTCCAAAGGAGACGATGCCTGACTCCACGTGAAACTTGATAGGCGTCCCAGGATTCCTGTGGCACATGGAAAGGGACCCTTGGTCTCCCGCCTCAGCTGGAGAGGCGTCCCAATTGCTCTGCCAAGCGTCGAGGAGAATCCCGGGTTGTCCCTCGCAACTAGGCAGGAGTCCTGACGTCGCTGAACAAACACGTGGGTGGAAGGGCCATCCCCGTTGAAACTCGAGAATATAACCCAGGTTCCCACCGCAACTCGAGAAAATCCATGAGACTCCCCCCTCCCCGCGAGATGAGGCCCGATTCCCCTGCACTACATGCAGAGTAGTTCCGTGTTGCACATCACACATGAAAGGAGCCTTGATTTCCTTGATGGCACTCCAGAGAAACCCCAAGAACACTGTTTCAAGGCTAGAGGGATCCTGAGGTCACTGTAGCAACAAGAAAGAGCTCCGTGGACCAAAAATCAACTCGAGATGAGAGGGTAGTCCCTGGCTTCGACTCCAGAGGAATACCTCCTTACCACAAGCACCTCAAGAAGAGGCTTCTCTCAGCTTTAGGTATGTGAGAGGGACCCTGAGTTTGCGGCCTCAGGTGGAATGGACACCGCGATGCCCTGACTCGAAATAAGGTCGGATATCCCTGCAGTGACTTGAATGCAGGCTTGTCTTGCATCTCCCAAGACGAAAGGATGTCTGAATCCCCTTTGGAGACCACAGAGAAATTCCTAGTTCCCCACCTCATCGTGACCGGAGGCCTCACATCCTTTGAAAACTCCAGAGGTACGCGCAGATCAGTGCCTCCAAAGGAGATGATGCCTGACTCCTCGTGAAACTTGATAGGAGTCCCAGGATTCCTGTGGCACGTGGAAACGGACCCTTGGTCTCCCGCCTCAGCTGGAGAGGCGTCCCAATTGCACTGCCAAGCCTCGAGGAGAATCCCGAGTTGTCCCTCGCAACTAGGCAGGAGTCCTTTCGTCGCTGAACAAACACGTGTGTGGAAGGGCCATGCCCGTCGTAACTCGAGAATATACCCCAGGTTCCCGCCGCAACTCGAGAAAAACCATGAGACTTCCCCCTCGCCGCTAGATGAGGCCCGATTCCCCTGCTCTGCATGCAGAGCAATTCCGTGTTGCACATCACACATGAAAGGAGCCTTGATTTCCTTGATGGCACTCCAGAGAAACACCAAGAACACTGTTTCAAGGCTAGAGGGATCCTGAGGTCACTGTAGCAACACGAAAGAGCTCCGTGGACCAAAAATCAACTCGAGATGAGAGGTTAGTCCCTGGCTTCGACTTCAGAGGAATACCACCTTACCACAAGCACCTCAAGAAGAGGCTTCTCTCAGCTCTAAGTATGTGAGAGGGACCCTGAGTTTGCGGCCACAAGTGGAATGGACACTGCGATGCCCTGACTTGAAATAAGGCCGGATATCGCTGCAGTGACTTGAATGCAGGCTCGTCTTGCATCTCCCAAGATGAAAGGATGTCTGAATCACCTGTGGAGACCACAGAAAAAGACCTAGTTCCCCACCTCATTGCGACCGGAGGCCTCACATCCTTTGAAAACTCCAGAGGTACGCGGAGATCAGTGCCTCCAAAGGAGACGATGCCTGACTCCTCGTGAAATTTGATAGGAGTCCCAGGATTCCTGTGGCACGTGGAAAGGGACACTTGGTCTCCCTCCTCAGCTGGAGAGGCGTCCCAATTGCCCTGCCAAGCCTCGAGGAGAATCTTGAGTTGTCCCTCGCAACTAGGCAGGAGTCCAGCCATCCCTGAACAAACACGTGGGTGGAAGGGCCATCCCCGTCGTAACTCGAGAATATACCCCAGGTTCCCGCCGCAACTCGAGAAAAACCATGAGACTTCCCCCTCGCCGTGAGTTGCTGCCCGATTCCCCTGCACTGCGTGCAGAGCAATTCCGTGTTGCACATCATACATGAAAGGAGCCTTGATTTCCTTGATGACACCCCAGAGAAACCACAAGAACACTGTTTCAAGGCTAGAGGGATCCTGAGGTCACTGTAGCAACACGAAAGAGCTCCATGGACCAAAAATCAACTCGAGATGAGAGGTTAGTCCCTGGCTTCAACTCCAGAGGAATACCACCTTACCACAAGTACCTCAAGAGGAGGCTTCTCTCAGCTCTAGCTATGTGAGAGGGACCCTGAGTTTGCGGCCTCAAGTGGAATGGACACCGCGATGCCCTGACTCGAAATAAGGCCGGATATCCCTGCAGTGACTTGAATGCAGGCTCGTCTTGCATCTCCCAAGATGAAAGGATGTCTCAATCCCCTGTGGAGACCACAGAGAAAGACCTAGTTTCCCACCTCATCGTGACCGGAGGCCTCACATCCTTTGAAAACTCCAGAGGTACGCGGAGATCAGTGCCTCCAAAGGAGACGATGCCTGACTCCTCGTGAAACTTGATAGGAGTCCCAGGATTCCTGTGTACGTGGAAAGGGACACTTGGTCTCCCTCCTCAGCTGGAGAGGCGTGCCAATTGCCCTGCCAAGCCTCGAGGAGAATCCCGAGTTGTCCCTCGCAACTATGCAGGAGTCCTGACGTCGCTGAACAAACACGTGGGTGGAAGGGCCATCCCCGTCTTAACTCGAGAATATACCCCAGTTTCCCGCCGCAACTCGAGAAAAACCATGAGACTTCCCCCTCGCCGCGAGATGAGGCCCGATTCCCCTGCACTGCGTGCAGAGCAATTCCGTGTTGCACATCACACATGAAAGGAGCCTTGATTTCCTTGATGGCACTCCAGAGAAACCCCAAGAATAAAGTTTCAAGGCTAGAGGAATCCTGAGGTCACTGTAGCCACACGAAACAGCTCCGTGGACCAAAAATCAACTCGAGATAAGAGGTTAGTCCCTGGCTTCGACTCCAGAGGAATACCACCTTACCACAAGCACCTCAAGAGGAGGATTCTCTCAGCTCTAGGTATGTGAGAGGGACCCTGAGTTTGCGGCCTCAAGTGGAATGGACACCGCCATGCCCTGACTCGAAATCAGGCCGGATATCCCTGCAGTGACTTGAATGCAGGCTTGTCTTGCATCTCCAAAGACGAAAGGATGTCTGAATCCCCTTTGGAGACCAGAGAGAAATTCCTAGTTTCCCACCTCATCGTGAACGGAGGCCTCACATCCTTTGAAAACTCCAGAGGTACGGGCAGATCTGTGCCTCCAAAGGAGACGATGCCTGACTCCTCGTGAAACTTGATAGGAGTCCCAGGATTCCTGTGGCACGTGGAAAGGGACCATTGGTCTCCCGCCTCAGCTGGAGAGGCGTCCCAATTGCACTGCCAAGCCTCGAGGAGAATCCCGAGTTGTCCCTCGCAACTAGGCAGGAGTCCTTTCGTCGCTGAACAAACACGTGTGTGGAAGGGCCATCCCCGTCGTAACTCGAGAATATACCCCAGGTTCCCGCCGCAACTCGAGAAAAACCATGAGACTTCCCCCTCGCCGCTAGATGAGGCCCGATTCCCCTGCTCTGCATGCAGAGCAATTCCGTGTTGCACATCACACATGAAAGGAGCATTGATTTCCTTGATGGCACTCCAGAGAAACCCCAAGAACACTGTTTCAAGGCTAGAGGGATCCTGAGGTCACTGTAGCAACACGAAAGAGCTCCGTGGACCAAAAATCAACTCGAGATGAGAGGTTAGTCCCTGGCTTCGACTCCAGAGGAATACCACCTTACCACAAGCACCTCAAGAAGAGGTTTCTCTCAGCTCTAAGTATGTGAGAGGCACCCTGAGTTTGCGGCCACAAGTGGAATGGACACCGCAATGCCCTGACTCGAAATAATGCCGGATATCCCTGCAGTGACTTGAATGCAGGCTCGTCTTGCATCTCCGAAGACGAAAGGTTGTCTGAATCACCTGTGGAGACCACAGAGAAAGACCTAGTTCCCCACCTCATCGTGACCGGAGGCCTCACATCCTTTGAAAAATCCAGAGGTACGCGGACATCAGTGCCTCCAAAGGAGACGATGCCTGACTCCTCGTGAAACTTGATAGGCGTCCTAGGAATCCTGTGGCACGTGGAAAGGGACCCTTGGTCTCCCGCCTCAGCTGGAGAGGCGTCCCAATTGCTCTGCCATGCGTCGAGGAGAATCCCGGGTTGTCCCTCGCAACTAGGCAGGAGTCCTGACGTCGCTGAACAAACACGTGGGTGGAAGGGCCATCCCCGTTGTAACTCGAGAATATAACCCAGGTTCCCACCGCAACTCGAGAAAATCCATGAGACTCCCCCCTCGCCGCGAGATGAGGCCCGATTCCCCTGCACTACATGCAAAGCAGTTCCGTGTTGCATATCACACATGAAAGGAGCCTTGATTTCCTTGATGGCACTCCAGAGAAACCCCAAGAACACTGTTTCAAGGCTAGAGGGATCCTGAGGTCACTGTAGCAACACGAAAGAGCTCCGTGGACCAAAAATCAACTCGAGATGAGAAGTTAGTCCCTGGCTTCGACTCAAGAGGAATACCACCTTACCACAAGCACCTCAAGAGGAGGCTTCTCTCAGCTCTAGGTATGTGAGAGGGATCCTGATTTTGCGGCCTCAAGTGGAATGGACACTGCGATGCCCTGACGCGAAATAACGCCGGATATCCCTGCAGTGACTTGAATGCAGGCTCGTCTTGCATGTCCCAAGACGAAATGATGTCTGAATCACCTGTGGAGACCACAGAGAAAGACCTAGTTCCCCACCTCATGGCGACCGGAGGCCTCACATCCTTTGAAATCTCCAGAGGTTCGCGGAGATCAGTGCGTCCAATGGAGTCGATGTCTGACTCCTCGTGAAACTTGATAGGAGTCCCAGGATTCCTGTGGCACGTGGAAAGGGAACCTTGGTCTCCCGCCTCAGCTGGAGAGGCGTCCCAATTGCCCTGCCAAGCCTCAAGGAGAATCCCGAGTTGTCCCTCGCAACTAGGCAGGAGTCCTGACGTGGCTGAACTAACACCTGGGTGGAAGGGCCATCCCCGTTGTAACTCGAGAATATACCCCAGGTTCCCGCCGCAACTCGAGAAAAACCATGAGACTTCCCCCTCGCCGCGAGATGAGGCCAGATTCCCCTGCACTGCGTGCAGAGCAATGCCCTGTTGCACATCACACATGAAAGGAGCCTTGATTTCCTTGATGGCACTCCAGAGAAACCCCAAGAACACTATTTCAAGGCTAGAGGGATCCTGAGGTCACTGTAGCCACACGAAACAGCTCCGTGGACCAAAAATCAACTCGAGATGAGAGGTTATTCCCTGGCTTCGACTCCAGAGGAATACCACCTTACCACAAGCACCTCAAGAGGAGGCTTCTCTCAGCTCTAGGTATGTGAGAGGGACCCTGAGTTTGCGGCCTCAAGTGGAATCGACACCGCGATGCCCTGACTCGAAATAAGGCCGGATATTCCTGTAGTGACTTGAATGCAGGCTCGTCTTGCATCTCCCAAGACGAAAGGATGTCTGAATCCCCTGTGCAGACCACAGAGAAAGACCTAGTTCCCCACCTCATCGCGACCGGAGGCCTGACATCCTTTGAAAACTCCAGAGGTACGCGGAGATCAGTGCCTCCAAAGGAGACGATGCCTGACTCCTCGTGAAAATTGATAGGAGTCCCAGGATTCCTGTGGCACGTGGAAAGGGACCCTTGGTCTCCCGCCTCAGCTGGAGAGGCGTCCCAATTGCCCTGCCAAGCCTCGAGGAGAATCCCGAGTTGTCCCTCGCAACTAGGCATGAGTCCTGACGTCGCTGAACAAACACGTCTGTGGAAGGGCCATCCCCCTCGTAACTCGAGAATATACCCCAGGTTCCCGCCGCAACTGGAGAAAAACCATGAGACTTCCCCCTCGCCGCGAGATGAGGCCCGATTCCCCTGCACTGCTTACAGAGCAATTCCGTGTTGCACATCACACATGAAAGGAGCCTTGATTTCCTTGATGGCACTCCAGAGAAACCACAAGAACACTGTTTCCAGGCTAGAGTGATCCTGAGGTCACTGTAGCATCACGAAAAAGCTCCGTGGACCAAGAATCAACTCGAGATGAGGGGTTAGTCCCTGGCTTCGACTCAAGAGGAATACCACCTTACCACGAACACCTCAAGAGGAGGCTTCTCTCAGCTCTAGGTATGTGAGAGGGACCCTGAGTTTGCGGCCTCAAGTGGAATGGACACCGCGATGCCCTGACTTGAAATAAGGCCGGATATCCCTGCAGTGACTTGAATGCAGGCTCGTCTTGCATCTCCCAAGATGAAAGGATGTCTGAATCACCTGTGGAGACCACAGAAAAAGACCTAGTTCCCCACCTCATTGCGACCGGAGGCCTCACATCCTTTGAAAACTCCAGAGGTACGCGGAGATCAGTGCCTCCAAAGGAGACGTTGCCTGACTCCTCGTGAAACTTGATAGGAGTCCCAGGATTCCTGTGGCACGTGGAAAGGGACCCTTGGTCTCCCGCCTCAGCTGGAGAGGCGTCCCAATTGCCCTGCCAAGCCTCGAGGGGAATCCCGAGTTGTCCCTCGCAACTAGGCAGGAGTCCTGCCGTCGCTGAACAAACACGTGGGTGGAAGGGCCATCCCCGTCGTAACTCGAGAATATACCCCAGGTTCCCGCCGCAACTCGACAAAAACCATGAGACTTCCCCCTCGCCGCGAGATGAGGCCCGATTCCCCTGCACTGCGTGCAGAGCAATTCCGAGTTGCACATCACACATGAACGGAGCCTTGATTTCCTTGATGGCACTCCAGAGAAACACCAAGAACACTGTTTCAAGGCTAGAGGGACCCTGAGGTCACTGTAGCAACACGAAAGAGATCCGTGGACCAAAAATCAACTCGAGATGAGAGGTTAGTCCCTGGCTTCGACTAGAGGAATACCACCTTACCACAAGCACCTCAAGAGGAGGCTTCTCTCAGCTCTAGCTATGTGAGAGGGACTCTGAGTTTGCAGCCTCAAGTGGAATGGACACCGCGAAGCTCTGACTCGAAATAAGGGCGGATATCCCTGCAGTGACTTGAATGCAGGCTCGTCTTGCATCTCCCAAGACGAAAGGATGTCTGAATCCCCTGTGGAGACCACAGAGAAAGACGTAGTTCCCCACCTCATCGGGACCGGAGGCCTCACATCCTTTGAAAACTCCAGAGGTACGCGGAGATCAGTGCCTCCAAAGGAGACGATGCCTGACTCCTCGTGAAACTTGATAGGAGTCCCAGGATTCCTGTGGCACGTGGAAAGGGACCCTTGGTCTCCCGCCTCAGCTGGAGAGGCGTCCCAATTGCCCTGCCAAGCCTCGAGGAGAATCCCGAGTTGTCCCTCGCAACTAGGCAGGAGTCTTGACGTCGCTGAACAAACACGTGGGTGGAAGGGCCATTCCCGGCGTAACTCGAGAATATACCCCAGGTTCCCGCCGCAACTCGAGAAAAACCATGAGACTTCCCCCTCGCCACAAGATGAGGCCCGATTCCCGTGCACTGCGTGCAGAGCAATTCCGTGTTGCACATCACACATGAAAGGAGCCTTGATTTCCTTGATGGCACTCCAGAGAAACCCCAAGAACACTGTTTCAAGGCTAGAGGGATCCTGAGGTCACTGTAGCAACACGAAAGATCTCCGTGGACCAAAAATCAACTCGAGATGAGAGGTTAGTCCCTGGCTTCGACTCCAGAGGAATACCACCTTACCACAAGCACCTCAAGAGGAGGCTTCTCTCAGCTCTAGCTAAGTGAGAGGGTCCCTGAGTTTGTGGCCTCAAGTGGAATGGACACCGTGACGCCCTGACTCGAAATAAGGCCGGATATCCCTGCAGTGACTTGAATACATGCTCTTCTTGCATCTCCCAAGACGAAAGGATGTCTGAATCCCCTGTGGAGACCACAGAGAAAGACCTAGTTCCCCACTTCATGACGACCAGAGGCCTCACATCCTTTGAAAACTCCAGAGGTACGCGGACATCAGTGCCTCCAAAGGAGCCGATGCCTGACTCCTCATGAAACTTGATAGGAGTCCCAGGATTCCTGTGGCACGTGGAAAGGGACCCTTGGTCTCCCGCCTCAGCTGGAGAGGCGTCCCAATTGCCCTGCCAAGCCTCGAGGAGAATCCCGAGTTGTCCCTCGCAACTAGGCAGGAGTCCTGACGTCACTGAACAAACACGTGTGTGGAAGGGCCATCCCCGTCGTAACTCGAGAATATACCCCAGGTTCCCGCCGCAACTCGAGAAAAACCATGAGACTTCCCCCTCGCCGCGAGATGAGGCCCGATTCCCCTGCACTGCGTGCAGAGCAATTCCATCTTGCACATCACACATGAAAGGAGCCTTGATTTCCTTGATGGCACTCCAGAGAAACCCCAAGAACACTGTTTCCAGGCTAGAGGGATCCTGAGGTCACTGTAGCAACACGAAAGAGCTCCGTGGACCAAAAATCAACTCGAGATGAGAGGTTAGTCCCTGGCTTCGACTCCAGAGGAATACCACCTTACCACAAGCACCTCAAGAGGAGGCTTCTCTCAGCTCTAGCTATGTGAGAGGGACCCTGAGTTTGCAGCCTCAAGTGGAATGGACACCGCAAAGCCCTGACTCAAAATAAATCCGGATATCCCTGCAGTGACTTGAATGCAGGCTCGCCTTGCATCTCCCAAGACGAAAGGATGTCTGAATCCCCTGTGGAGACCACAGAGAAAGACCTAGTTCCCCACCTCATCGCGACCGGAGGCCTCACATCCTTTGAAAACTCCAGAGGTACGCGGAGATCAGTGCCTCCAAAGGAGACGATGCCTGACTCCTCGTGAAACTTGATAGGAGTCCCAGGATTCCTGTGGCACGTGGAAAGGGACCCTTGGTCTCCCGCCTCAGCTGGAGAGGCGTCCCAATTGCCCTGCCAAGCCTCGAGGAGAATTCCGAGTTGTCCCTCGCAACTAGGCAGGAGTCCTGACGTCGCTGAACAAACACGTGGGTGGAAGGGCCATTCCCGGCGTAACTCGAGAATATACCCCAGGTTCCCGCCGCAACTCGAGAAAAACCATGAGACTTCCCCCTCGCCGCAAGATGAGGCCCGATTCCCCTGCACTGCGTGCAGAGCAATTCCGTGTTGCACATCACACATGAAAGGAGCCTTGATTTCCTTGATGGCACTGCAGAGAAACCCCAAGAACACTGTTTCAAGGCTAGAGGTATCCTGAGGTTACTGTAGCAACACGAAAGAACTCAGTGGACCAAAAATCCACTCGAGATGAGAGGTTAGTCCCTGGCTTCGACTCCAGAGGAATACCACCTTACCACAAGCACCTCAAGAGGAGGCTTCTCTCAGCTCTAGGTATGTGAGAGGGACCCTGAGTTTGCGGCCTCAAGTGGAATGGACTCTGCGATGCCCTGACGGGAAATAACGCCGGAAATCCCTGCAGTGACTTGAATGCAGGCTCGTCTTGCATCTCCCAAGATGAAAGGATGTCTGAATCCCCTGTGGAGACCACAGAGAAAGACCTAGTTCCCCACCTCATCGCGACCGGAGGCCTCACATCCTTTGAAAACTCCAGAGGTACGTGGAGATCAGTGCCTTCAAAGGAGACGATGCATGACTCCTCGTGAAACTTGATAGGAGTCCCAGGATTCCTGTGGCACATGGAAAGGGACCCTTGGTCTCCCGCCTCAGCTGGAGAGGCGTCCCAATTGCCCTGCCAACCCTCGAGGAGAATCCCGAGTTGTCCCGCGCAACTAGGCAGGAGTCCTGCCGTCGTTGAACAAACACGTGTGTGGAAGGGCCATTCCCGGCGTAACTCGAGAATATACCCCAGGTTCCCGCCGCAACTCGAGAAAAACCATGACACATCCCCCTCACCGCGAGATGAGGCCCGATTCCCCTACACTGCGTGCAGAGCAATTCCGTGTTGCACATCACACATGAAAGGAGCCTTGATTTCCTTAATGGCACTCCAGAGAAACCCCAAGAACACTGTTTCAAGGCTAGAGGGATCCTGAGGTCACTGTAGCAACACGAAAGAACTCCGTGGACCAAAAATCAACTCGAGATGAGAGGTTAGTCCCTGGCTTCGACTCCAGAGGAATACCACCTTACCACAAGCACCTCAAGAGGAGGCTTCTCTCAGCTCTAGCTATGTGAGAGGGACCCTGAGTCTGTGGCCTCAAGTGGAAAGGACACTGCGATGCCCTGACGCGCAATAAGGCCAGACATCCCTGCAGTGACTTGAATGCAGGCTCGTCTTGCATTTCCCAAGATGTAAGGATGTCTGAATCCCCTGTGGAGACCACAGAGAAAGACCTAGTTCCCCACCTCATCGCGACCGGAGGCCTCACATCCTTTGAAAACTCCAGAGGTACGCGGAGATCAGTGCCTCCAAAGGAGACGATGCCTGACTCCTCGTGAAACTTGATAGGAGTCCCAGGAATCCTGTGGCACGTGGAAAGGGACCCTTGGTCTCCCGCCTCAGCTGGAGAGGCGTCCCAATTGCCCTGCCAAGCCTCGAGGAGAATCCCGAGTTGTCCCTCGCAACTAGGCAGGAGTCTTGACGTCGCTGAACAAACACGTGTGTGGAAGGGCCATCCCTGTCGTAACTCGAGAATATACCCCAGGTTCCCGCCGCAACTCGAGAAAAACCATGACACTTCCCCCTCGCCGCGAGATGAGGCCCGATTCCCCTGCACTGCGTGCAGAGCAATTCCGTGTTGCACATCACACATGAAAGGAGCCTTGATTTCCTTGATGGCACTCCAGAGAAACCCCAAGAACACTGTTTCAAGGCTAGAGGGATCCTGAGGTTACTGTAGCAACACGAAAGAGCTCCGTGGACCAAAAATCCACTCGAGATGAGAGGTTAGTCCCTGGCTTCGACTCCAGAGGAATACCACCTTACCACAAGCACCTCAAGAGGAGGCTTCTCTCAGCTCTAGCTATGTGAGAGGGACCCTGAGTTTGCGGCCTCAAGTGGAATGGACACTGCGATGCCCTGACGTGAAATAAGGCCGGATATCCCTGCAGTGACATGAATGCAGGCTCGTCTTGCATCTCCGAAGACGAAAGGATGTCTGAATCCCCTGTGGAGACAACAGAGAAAGACCTAGTTCCCCACCTCATCGCGACCGGAGGCCTCACATCCTCTGAAAATTCCAGAGGTACGCAGAGATCAGTGCCTCCAAAGGAGACGATGCCTGACTCCTCGTGAAACTTGATAGGAGTCCCAGGATTCCTGTGGCACGTGGAAAGGGACCCTTGGTCTCCCGCCTCAGCTGGAGAGGCGTCCCAATTGCCCTGCCAAGCCTCGAGGAGAATCCCGAGTTGTCCCTCGCAACTAGGCAGGAGTCCTGCCGTCGCTAAACAAACACTAGTGTGGAAGGACCATCCCCGTCGTAACTCGAGAATATACCCCAGGTTCCCGCCGCAACTCGAGAAAAACCATGAGACTTCCCCCTCGCCGCGAGATGAGGCCCGATTCCCCTGCACTGCGTGCAGAGCAATTCCGAGTTGCACATCACACATGAAAGGAGCCTTGATTTCCTTGATGGCACTCCAGAGAAACCCCAAGAACACTGTTTCAAGGCTAGAGGCACCCTGAGGTCACTGTAGCCACACGAAAGAGCTCCGTGGACCAAAAATCAATTCGAGATGAGAGGTTAGTCCCTGGCTTCGACTCCAGAGGAATACCACCTTACCACAAGCACCTCAAGAGGAGGCTTCTCTCAGCTCTAGCTAAGTGAGAGGGACCCTGAGTTTGCGGCCTCAAGTGGAATGGACTCTGCGATGCCCTGCCGGGAAATAACGCCGGAAATCCCTGCAGTGACTTGAATGCAGGCTCGTCTTGCATCTCCCAAGATGAAAGGATGTCTGAATCCCCTGTGGAGACCACAGAGAAAGACCTAGTTCCCCACCTCATCGCGACCGGAGGCCTCACATCCTTTGAAAACTCCAGAGGTATGCGGAGATCAGTGCCTCCAAAGGAGACGATGCCTGACTCCTCGTGAAACTTGATAGGAGTCCCAGGATTCCTGTGGCACGTGGAAAGGGACCCTTGGTCTCCCGCCTCAGCTGTAGAGGCGTCCCAATTGCCCTGCCAAGCCTCGAGGAGAATCCCGAGTTGTCCCTCGCAACTAGGCAGGAGTCTTGACGTCGCTGAACAAACACGTGTGTGGAAGGGCCATCACTGTCGTAACTCGAGAATATACCCCAGGTTCCCGCCGCAACTCGAGAAAAACCATGACACATCCCCCTCGCCGCGAGATGAGGCCCGATTCCCCTGCACTGCGTGCAGAGCAATTCCGTGTTGCACATCATACATGAAAGGAGCCTTGATTTCCTTAATTGCACTCCAGAGAAACCCCAAGAACACTGTTTCAAGGCTAGAGGGATCCTGAGGTCACTGTAGCAACACGAAAAAACTCCGTGGAGCAAAAATCAACTCGAGATGAGAGGTTAGTCCCTGGCTTCGACTCCAGAGGAATACCACCTTACCACAAGCACCTCAAGAAGAGGCTTCTCTCAGCTCTAGCTATGTGTGAGGGACCCTGATTTTGCAGCTTCAAGTGGAATGGACACTGCGATGCCCTGACGGGAAATAACGCCGGAAATCCCTGCAGTGACTTGAATGCAGGCTCGTCTTGCATCTCCCAAGATGAAAGGATGTCTGAATCCCCTGTGGAGACCACAGAGAAAGACCTAGTTCCCAACCTCATCGTGACCGGAGGCCTCACATCCTTTGAAATCTCCAGAGGTACGCGGAGATCAGTGCCTCCAAAGGAGACGATGCCTGACTCCTCGTGTAACTTGATAGGAGTCCCAGGATTCCTGTGGCACGTGGAAAGGGACCCTTGGTCTCCCACCTTAGCTGGAGAGGCGTCCCAATTGCCCTGCCAAGCCTCGAGGAGAATCCCGAGTTGTCCCTCGCAACTAGGCAGGAGTCCTGACGTCGCTGAACAAACACGTGTGTGGAAGGGCCATCCCCGTCGTAACTCGAGAATATACCGCAGGTTCCCGCCGCAACTCGAGAAAAACCATGAGACTTCCCCCTCGGTGCAAGATGAGGCCCAATTCCCCTGCACTGCGTGCAGAGCAATTCCGTGTTGCACATCACACATGAAAGGAGCCTTGATTTCCTTGATGGCACTCCAGAGAAATCCCAAGAACACTGTTTCAAGGCTAGAGGGATCCTGAGGTCACTGTAGCAACACGAAAGAGCTCCGTGGACCACAATTCAACTGGAGATGAGAGGTTAGTCCCTGGCTTCGACTCCAGAGGAATACCACCTTACCACAAGCACCTCAAGAGGAGGCTTCTCTCCGCTCTAGCTATGTGAGAGGGACCCTGAGTTTGCGGCCTCAAGTGGAATGGACACTGCGATGCCCTGACGCGAAATAAGGCCGGATATCCCTGCAGTGACTTGAATGCAGGCTCGTCTTGCATCTCCCAAGACGAAAGGATGTCTGAATCCCCTGTGTAGACAACAGAGAAAGACCTAGTTCACCACCTCATCGCGACCGGAGGCCTCACATCCTTTGAAAACTCCAGAGGTACGCAGAGATCAGTGCCTCCAAAGGAGACGATGCCTGACTCCTCGTGAAACTTGATAAGAGTCCCAGGATTCCTGTGGCACTTGGAAAGGGACCCTTGGTCTCCCGCCTCAGCTGGAGAGGCGTCCCAATTGCCCTGCCAAGCCTCGAGGAGAATCCCGAGTTGTCCCTCACAACTAGGCAGGAGTCCTGCCGTCGCTAAACAAACACTTTTGTGGAAGGGCCATCCCCGTCGTAACTCGAGAATATACCCCAGGTTCCCGCCGCAACTCGAGAAAAACCATGAGACTTCCCCCTCGCCGCGAGATGAGGCCCGATTCCCCTGCACTGCGTGCAGAGCAATTCCGAGTTGCACATCACACATGAAACGAGCCTTGATTTCCTTGATGGCACTCCAGAGAAACCCCAAGAACACTGTTTCAAGGCTAGAGGCACCCTGAGGTCACTGTAGCAACATGAAAGAGCTCCGTGGACCACAAATCAACTCGAGATGAGAGGTTAGTCCCTGGCTTCGACTCCAGAGGAATACCACCTTACCACAAGCACCTCAAGAGGAGGCTTCTCTCAGCTCTAGCTATGTGAGAGGGTCCCTGAGTTTGCAGCCTCAAGTGGAATGGACACCGCGAAGCTCTGACACGAAATAAGGGCGGATATCCCTGCAGTGACTTGAATGCAGGCTCGTCTTGCATCTCCCAAGACGAAAGGATGTCTGAATCCCCTGTGGAGACAACAGAGAAAGACCGAGTTCCCCACCTCATCCCGACCGTATGCCTCACATCCTTTGAAAACTCCAGAGGTACGCGGAGATCAGTGCCTCCAAAGGAGACGATGCCTGACTCCTCGTGAAACTTGATAGGAGTCCCAGGATTCCTGTGGCACGTGGAAAGGGACCCTTGGTCTCCCGCCTCAGCTGGAGAGGCGTCCCAATTGCTCTGCCAAGCCTCGAAGAGAATCCCGAGTTGTCCCTCGCAACTAGGCAGGCGTCCTGACATCGCTGAACAAACACGTGGGTGGAAGGGCCATTCCCGGCGTAACTCGAGAATATACCGCAGGTTCCCGCCGCAACTCGAGAAAAACCATGAGACTTCCCCCTCGCTGCAAGATGAGGCCCGATTCCCCTGCACTGCGTGCAGAGCAATTCCGTGCTGCACATCACACATGAAAGGAGCCTTGATTTCCTTGATGGCACTCCAGAGAAATCCCAAGAACACTGTTTCAAGGCTAGAGGGATCCTGAGGTCACTGTAGCAACACGAAAGAGCTCCGTGGACCACAATTCAACTGGAGATGAGAGGTTAGTCCCTGGCTTCGACTCCAGAGGAATACCACCTTACCACAAGCACCTCAAGAGGAGGCTTCTCTCAGCTCTAGCTATGTGAGAGGGACCCTGAGTTTGCGGCCTCAAGTGGAATGGACACTGCGATGCCCTGACGCGAAATCAGGCCGGATATCCCTGCAGTTACATGAATGCAGGCTCGTCTTGCATCTCCCAAGACGAAAGGATGTCTGAATCCCCTGTGGAGACAACAGAGAAAGACCTAGTTCCCCACCTCATCGCGACCGGAGGCCTCACATCCTTTGAAAATTCCGGAGGTACGCAGAGATCAGTGCCTCCAAAGGAGACGATGCCTGACTACTCGTGAAACTTGATAGGAGTCCCAGGATTCCTGTGGCACGTGGAAAGGGACCCTTGGTCTCCCGCCTCAGCTGGAGAGGCGTCCCAATTACCCTGCCAAGCCTCGAGGAGAATCCCGAGTTTTCCCTCACAACTAGACAGGAGTCCTGCCGTCGCTAAACAAACACTTGTGAGGAAGGGCCATCCCCTTCGTAACTCGAGAATATACCCCAGGTTCCCGCCGCAACTCGAGAAAAACCATGAGACTTCCCCCTCGCCGCGAGATGAGGCCCGATTGCCCTGCACTGCGTGCAGAGCAATTCCGAGTTACACATCACACATGAAAGGAGCCTTGATTTCCTTGATGGCACTCCAGAGAAACCCCAAGAACACTGTTTCAAGGCTAGAGGCACCCTGAGGTCACTGTAGCAACACGAAAGAGCTCCGTGGACCAAAAATCAACTCGAGATGAGAGGATAGTCCCTGGCTTCGACTCCAGAGGAATACCACCTTACCACAAGCACCTCAAGAGGAGGCTTCTCTCAGGTCTAGCTAAGTGAGAGGGTCCCTGAGTTTGTGGCCTCAAGTGGAATGGACACCGTGACGCCCTGACTCGAAATAAGGCCGGATATCCCTGCAGTGACTTGAATACAGGCTCGTCTTGCATCTCCCAAGACGAAAGGATGTCTGAATCCCCTGTGGAGACCACAGAGAAAGACCTAGTTCCCCACTTCATGGCGACCAGAGGCCTCACATCCTTTGAAAACTCCAGAGGTACGCGGACATCAGTGCCTCCAAAAGAGCCGATGCCTGACTCCTCATGAAACTTGATAGGAGTCCCAGGATTCCTGTGGCACGTGGAAAGGGACCCTTGGTCTCCCGCCTCAGCTGGAGAGGCGTCCCAATTGCCCTGCCAAGCCTCGAGGAGAATCCCGAGTTGTCCCTCGCAACTAGGCAGGAGTCCTGACGTCACTGAACAAACACGTGGCTGGAAGGGCCATCCCCGTCGTAACTCGAGAATATACCCCAGGTTCCCGCCGCAACTCGAGAAAAACCATGAGACTTCCCCCTCGCCGCGAGATGAGGCCCGATTCCGTAGCACTGCATGCAGAGCAATTCCGTGTTGCACATCACACATGAAAGGAGCCTTGATTTCCTTGATGGCACTCCAGAGAAACCCCAAGAACACTGTTTCCAGGCTAGAGGGATCCTGAGGTCACTGTAGCAACACGAAAGAGCTCCGTGGACCAAAAATCAACTCGAGATGAGAGGTTAGTCCCTGGCTTCGACTCCAGAGGAATACCACCTTACCACAAGCACCTCAAGAGGAGGCTTCTCTCAGCTCTAGCTATGTGAGAGGGACCCTGAGTTTGCAGCCTCAAGTGGAATGGACACCGCGAAGCTCTGACTCGAAATAAGGGCGGATATCCCTGCAGTGACTTGAATGCAGGCTCGTCTTGCATCTCCCAAGACGAAAGGATGTCTGAATCCCCTGTGGAGACCACAGAGAAAGACCTAGTTCCCCACCTCATCCCGACCGTATGCCTCACATCCTTTGAAAACTCCAGAGGTACGCGGAGATCAGTGCCTCCAAAGGAGACGATGCCTGACTCCTCGTGAAACTTGATAGGAGTACCAGGATTCCTGTGGCACGTGGAAAGGGACCCTTGGTCTCCCGCCTCAGCTGGAGAGGCGTTCCAATTGCCCTGCCAAGCCTCGAGGAGAATCCCGAGTTGTCCCTCGCAACTAGGCAGGAGTCCTGACGTCGGTGAACAAACACGTGGGTGGAAGGGCCATTCCCGGCATAACTCGAGAATATACCCCAGGTTCCCGCCGCAACTCGAGAAAAACCATGAGACTTCCCCCTCGCCGCAAGATGAGGCCCGATTCCCCTGCACTGCGTGCAGAGCAATTCTGAGTTGCCTATCACACATGAAAGGAGCCTTGATTTCCTTGATGGCACTGCAGAGAAACCCCAAGAACACTGTTTCAAGGCTAGAGGGATCCTGAGGTTACTGTAGCAACACGAAAGAACTCCGTGGACCAAAAATCAACTCGAGATGAGAGGTTAGTCCCTGGCTTCGACTCCAGAGGAATACCACCTTACCACAAGCACCTCAAGAGGAGGCTTCCCTCAGCTCTAGGTATGTGAGAGGGACCCTGAGTTTGCGGCCTCAAATGGAATGGACTCTGCGATGCCCTGACGGGAAATAACGCCGGAAATCCCTGCAGTGACTTGAATGCAGGCTCGTCTTGCATCTCCCAAGATGAAAGGATGTCTGAATCCCCTGTGGAGACCACAGACAAAGACCTAGTTCCCCACCTCATGGCGACCGGAGGCCTCACATCCTTTGAAAACTCCAGAGGTACGCGGAGATCAGTGCCTCCAAAGAGACGATGCCTGACTCCTCGTGAAACTTGATAGGAGTCCCAGGATTCCTGTGGCACATGGAAAGGGACCCTTGGTCGCCCGCCTCAGCTGGAGAGACGTCCCAATTGCCCTGCCAACCCTCGAGGAGAATCCCGAGTTGTCCTGCGCAACTAGGCAGGAGTCCTGCCGTCGTTGAACAAACACGTGTGTGGAAGGGCCATCCCCGTCGTAACTCGAGAATATACCCCAGGTTCCCGCCGCAACTCGAGAAAAACCATGAGACTTCCCCCTCGGTGCAAGATGAGGCCCGATTCCCCTGCACTATGTGCAGAGCAATTCCGTGTTGCACATCACACATGAAAGGAGCCTTGATTTCCTTGATGGCACTCCAGAGAAACCCCAAGAACACTGTTTCCAGGCTAGAGGGATCCTGAGGTCACTGTAGCAACACGAAAGAGCTCCGTGGACCAAAAATCAACTCGAGATGAGAGGTTAGTCCCTGGCTTCGACCTCAGAGGAATACCACCTTACCACAAGCACCTCAAGAGGAGGCTTCTCTCAGCTGTAGCTATGTGGGAGCGACCCTGATTTTGCAGCCTCAAGTGGAATGGACACTGCGATGCCCTGACGGGAAATAACGCCGGAAATCCCTGCAGTGACTTGAATGCAGGCTCGTCTTGCATCTCCCAAGATGAAAGGATGTCTGAATCCCCTGTGGAGACCACAGAGAAAGACCTAGTTCCCAACCTCATCGTGACCGGAGGCCTCACATCCTTTGAAATCTCCAGAGGTACGCGGAGATCAGTGCCTCCAAAGGAGACGATGCCTGACTCCTCGTGAAACTTGATAGGAGTCCCAGGATTCCTGTGGCACGTGGAGAGGGACCTTTGGTCTCCCGCCTCAGCTGGAGAGGCGTCCCAATTGCCCTGCCAAGCCTCGAGGAGAATCCCGAGTTGTCCCTCACAACTAGGCAGGAGTTCTGCCGTCGCTGAACAAACACTTGTGTGGAAGGGCCATCCCCGTCGTAACTCGAGAATATACCCCAGGTTCCCGCCGCAACTCGAGAAAAACCATGAGACTTCCCCCTCGCCGCGAGATGAGGCCCGATTCCCCTGCACTGCATGCAGAGCAATTCCGAGATGCACATCACACATGAAAGGAGCCTTGATTTCCTTGATGGCACTCCAGAGAAACCCCAAGAACACTGTTTCAAGGCTAGAGGCACCCTGAGGTCAGTGTAGCAACACGAAAGAGCTCCGTGGACCAAAAATCAACTCGAGATGAGAGGTTAGTCCCTGGCTTCGACTCCAGAGGATTACCACCTTACCACAAGCACCTCAAGAGGAGGCTTCTCTCAGCTCTAGGTATGTGAGAGGGTCCCTGAGTTTGTGGCCTCAAGTGAAATGGACACCGCGACGCCCTGACTCGAAATAAGGCCGGATATCTCTGCAGTGACTTGAATGCAGGCTCGTCTTTCATCTCCCAAGGCGAAAGGATGTCTGAATCCCCTGTGGAGACCACAGAGAAAAACCTAGTTCCCCACCTCATCGCGACCGGAGGCCTCACATCCTTTGAAAACTCCAGAGGTACGCGGAGATCAGTGCCTCCAAAAGAGACGATGCCTGACTCCTCGTGAAACTTGATAGGAGTCCCAGGATTCCTGTGGCACGTGGAAAGGGACCCTTGGTCTCCCGCCTCAGCTGGAGAGGCGTCCCAATTGCCCTGCCAAGCCTCGAGGAGAATCCCGAGTTGTCCCTCGCAACTAGGCAGGAGTCCTGAGGTCACTGAACAAACACGTGGCTGGAAGGGCCATCCCCGTCGTAACTCGAGAATATACCCCAGGTTCCCGCCGCAACTTGAGAAAAACCATGAGAATTCCCCCTCGCCGCGAGATGAGGCCCGATTCCCCTGCACTGCGTGCAGAGCAATTCCGTGTTGCACATCACACATGAAAGGAGCCTTGATTTCCTTGATGGCACTCCAGAGAAACCCCAAGAACACTGTTTCAAGGCTAGAGGGATCCTGAGGTCACTGTAGCAACACGAAAGAGCACCGTGGACCAAAAATCAACTCGAGATGAGGGGTTAGTCCCTGGCTGTGACTCCAGAGGAATACCACCTTACCACAAGCACCTCAAGAGGAGGCTTCTCTCAGCTCTATGTTTGTGAGAGGGACCCTGAGTTTGCAGCCTCAAGTGGAATGGAAACCGCGATGCCCTGACTCGAAATAAGGCCGGATATCCCTGCAGTGACTTGAATGCAGGCTCGTCTTGCATCTCCCAAGAAGAAAGGATGTCTGAATCCCCTGTGGAGACCACAGAGAAAGACCTAGTTCCCCACCTCATCGCGACCGGAGGTCTCTCATCCTTTGAAAACTCCAGGGGTACGCGGAGATCAGAGCCTCCAAAGGAGACGATGCCTGACTCCGCTGAAACATGATAGGAGTCCCAGGATTCCTGTGGCACGTGGAAAGGGACCCTTGGTCTCCCGCCTCAGCTGGAGTGGCGTCCCAATTGCCCTGCCAAGCCTCGAGGAGAATCCCGAGTTGTCCCTCGCAACTAGGCAGGAGTCCTGACGTCGCTGAACAAACACGTGTGTGGAAGGGCCATCCCCGTCGTAACTCGAGAATATACCCCAGGTTCCCGCCGCAACTCGAGAAAAACCATGAGACTTCCCCCTCGCCGCGAGATGAGGCCCGATTCCCCTTCACTGCGTGCAGAGCAATTCCGTGTTGCACATCACACATGAAAGGAGCCTTGATTTCCTTGATGGCACTCCAGAGAAACCCCAAGAACACTGTTTCAAGGCTAGAGGGATCCTGAGGTCACTGTAGCAACACGAAAGAGCTCCGTGGACCAAAAATCAACTCGAGATGAGAGGTTAGTCCCTGGCTTCGACTCCAGAGAAATACCACCTTACCACAAGCACCTCAAGAGGAGGCTTCTCTCAGCTCTAGCTATGTGAGAGGGACTCTGAGTTTGCGGCCTCAAGTGGAATGGACACCGCGATGCCCTGACTCGAAATAAGGCCGGATATCCCTGCAGTGACTTGAATGCAGGCTCGTCTTGCATCTCCCAAGACGAAAGGATGTCTGAATCCCATGGGGAGACCACAGAGAAAGACCTAGTTCCCCACCTCATCGCGACCGGAGGCCTCACATCCTATGAAAACTCCAGAGGTACGCGGAGATCAGTGCCTCCAAAGGAGACGATGCCTGATTCCTCGTGAAACTTGATAGGAGTCCCAGGATTCCTGTGGCACGTAGAAAGGGAACCTTGGTCTCTCACCTCAGCTGGAGAGGCGCCCCAATTGTCCTGCCAAGCCTCGAGGAGAATCCCGAGTTGTCCCTCGCAACTAGGCAGGAGTCCTGACGTCACTGAACAAACACGTGGCTGGAAGGGCCATCCCCGTCGTAATTCGAGAATATACCCCAGGTTCCCACCGCAACTCGAGAAAAACCATGAGACTTCCCCCTCGCCGCGAGATGAGGCCCGATTCCCCTGCACTGCATGCAGAGCAATTCCGTGTAGCACATCACACAGGAAAGGAGCCTTGATTTCCTTGATGGCACTCCAGAGAAACCCCAAGAACACTGTTTCAAGGCTTGAGGGATCCTGAGGTCACTGTAGCAACACGAAAGAGCTCCGTGGACCAAAAATCAACTCGAGATGAGAGGTTAGTCCCTGGCTTCGACTCCAGAGGAATACCACCTTACCACAAGCACCTCAAGAGGAGGCTTCTCTCAGCTCTAGCTATGTGAGAGGGACCCTGAGCTTGCGGCCTCAAATGGAATGGACACCGCGATGCCCTGACTCGAAATAACGCCGGATATCCCTGCAGTGACTTGAATGCAGGCTCGTCTTGCATCTCCCAAGACGAAAGGATGTCTGAATCCCCTGTGGAGACCACAGAGAAAGACCTAGTTCCCCACCTCATCGCGACCGGAGGTCTCACATCCTTTGAAAACTCCAGAGGTATGCGGAGATCAGTGCCTCCAAAGGAGACGATGCCTTACTCTTCGTGAAACTTGATAGGAGTCCCAGGATTCCTGTGGCACGTGGAAAGGGACACTTGGTCTCCCGCCTCAGCTGGAGAGGCGTCCCAATTGCCCTGCCAAGCCTCGAGGAGAATCCCGAGTTTTCCCTCGCAACTAGGCAGGAGTCCTGCGTCGCTGAACAAACACGTGGGTGGAAGGGCCATCCCCGTCGTAACTCGAGAATATACCCCAGGTTCCCGCCGCAACTCGAAAAAAACCATGAGACTTGCCCCTCGCCGCAAAATGAGGCCCGATT
The DNA here is from genome assembly GCF_910594005.1 of Cervus elaphus. NCBI lineage: Eukaryota > Metazoa > Chordata > Mammalia > Artiodactyla > Cervidae > Cervus > Cervus elaphus. The sequence continues at coordinate 2,986,294 of NC_057838.1, forward strand.
CCCCTGCTCTGCGTGCAGAGCAATTCAGTCTTGCACATCACACATGAAAGGAGCCTTGATTTCCTTGATGGCACTCCAGAGAAACCCCAAGAACACTGTTTCAAGGCTAGAGGGAACCTGAGGTCACTGTGGCAACACGAAAGAGCACCGTGGACCAAAAATCAACTCGAGATGAGGGGTTAGTCCCTGGCTTCGACTCCAGAGGAATACCACTTTACCACAAGCACCTCAAGAGGAGGCTTCTCTCAGCTCTAGGTATGTGAGAGGGACCCTGAGTTTGCAGCCTCAAGTGGAATGGACACCGCGAAGCCCTGACTCAAAATAAGGCCGGATATCCCTGCAGTGACTTGAATGTAGGCTCGTCTTGCATCTCCCAAGATGAAAGGATGTCTGAATCCCCTGTGGAGACCACAGAGAAAGACCTAGTTCCCCACCTCATCGCGACCGGAGGCCTCACATCCTTTGAAAACTCCAGAGGTACGCGGAGATCAGTGCCTCCAAAGGAGACGATGCCTGACTCCTCTGAAACTTGATAGGAGTCCCAGGATTCCTGTGGCACGTGGAAAGGGACCCTTGGTCTCCCGCCTCAGCTGGAGATGCGTCCCAATTTCCCTGCCAAGCCTTGAGGAGAATCCCGAGTTGTCCCTCGCAACTAGGCAGGAGTCCTGACGTCGCTGAACAAACACGTGGGTGGAAGGGCCATCCCCGTCGTAACTCGAGAATATACCCCAGGTTCCCGCCGCAACTCGAGAAAAACCATGAGAATTCCCCCTCGCCACGAGATGAGGCCCGATTCCCCTACACTGCGTGCAGAGCAATTCCGTGTTGCACATCACACAGGAAAGGAGCCTTGATTTCTTTGATGGCACTCCAGAGAAACCCCAAGAACACTGTTTCAAGGCTAGAGGGATCCTGAGGTCACTGTAGCAACAAGAAAGAGCTCCTTGGACCAAAAATCAACTCGAGATGAGAGGTTAGTCCCTGGCTTCGACTCCAGAGGAATACCACTTTACCACAAGCACCTCAAGAGGAGGCTTCTCTCAGCTATAAGTATGTGAGAGGGACCCTGAGTTTGCAGCCTCAAGTGGAATGGACACCGCGATGCCCTGACTCGAAATAAGGCCGGATATCCCTGCAGTGACTTGAATGCAGGCTCGTCTTGCATCTCCCAAGACGAAAGGATGTCTGAATCCCCTGTGGAGACCACAGAGAAAGACCTAGTTCCCCACCTCATCGCGACCGGAGGCCTCACATCCTTTGAAAACTCCAGAGGTACGCGGAGATCAGTGCCTCCAAAGGAGACGATGCCTGACTCCTCGTGAAACTTGATAGGAGTCCCAGGATTCCTGTGGCACGTGGAAAGGGACACTTGGTCTCCCGCCTCAGCTGGAGAGGCGTCCCAATTGCCCTGCCAAGCCTCGACGAGAATCCCGAGTTGTCCCTCGCAACTATGCAGGGGTCCTGACGTCGCTGAACAAACACGTGTGTGGCAGGGCCATGCCCGTCGTAACTCGAGAATATACCCCAGGTTCCCGCCGCAACTCGAGAAAAACCATGAGACTTCCCCCTCGCCGCAAGATGAGGCCCGATTTCCCTGCACTGCGTGCAGAGCAATTCCGTGTTGCACATCACACATGAAAGGAGCCTTGATTTCCTTGATGGCACTCCAGAGAAACCCCAAGAACACTGTTTCAAGGCTAGAGGGATCCTGAGGTCACTGTAGCAACACGAAAGAGCACCGTGGACCCAAAATCAACTCGAGAGGAGGGGTTAGTCCCTGGCTGCGACTCCAGAGGAATACCACTTTACCACAAGCACCTCAAGAGGAGGCTTCTCTCAGCTCTAGGTATGTGAAAGGGACCCTGAGTTTGCAGCCTCAAGTGGAATGAACACCGCGATGCCCTGACTCGAAATAAGGTCGGATATCCCTGCAGTGACTTGAATGCAGGCTCGTCTTGCATCTCCCAAGAAGAAAGGATGTCTGAATCCCCTGTGGAGACCACAGAGAAAGACCTAGTTCCCCACCTCATCGCGACCGGAGGTCTCTCATCCTTTGAAAACTCCAGAGGTACGCGGAGATCAGAGCCTCCAAAGGAGACGATGCCTGACTCCGCTGAAACATGATAGAAGTCCAAGGATTCCTGTGGCACGTGGAAAGGGACCCTTGGTCTCCCGCCTCAGCTGGAGAGGCGTCCCAATTCCCCTGCCAAGCCTCGAGGAGAATCCCGAGTTGTCCCGCGCAACTAGGCAGGAGTCCTGACGTCGCTGAACAAAGACGTGTGTGGAAGGGCCATCCCCGTCGGAACCCGAGAATATACCCCAGGTTCCCGCCGCAACTCGAGAAAAACCATGAGACTTCCCCCTCGCCGCGAGATGAGGCCCGATTCCCCTGCACTGTGTGCAGAGCAATTCCGTGTTGCACATCACACATGAAAGGAGCCTTGATTTCCTTGATGGCACTCCAGAGAAACCCCAAGAACACTGTTTCAAGGCTAGAGGGATCCTGAGGTCACTGTAGCAACACAAAAGAGCTCCGTGGTCCAAGAATCAACTCGAGATGAGAGGTTAGTCCCTGGCTTCGACTCCAGAGGAATACCACCTTACCACAAGCACCTCAAGAGGAGGCTTCTCTCAGCTCTAGGTATGTGAGAGGGACCCTGAGTTTGCGGCCTCAAGTGGAATGGACACTGCGATGCCCTGACGCGAAATAAGGCCGGATATCCCTGCAGTGACTTGAATGCAGGCTTGTCTTGCATCTCCCAAGACGAAAGGATGTCTGAATCCCCTGTGGAGACCACAGAGAAAGACCTAGTTCCCCACCTCATCGCGACCGGAGGCCTCACATCCTTTGAAAACTCCAGAGGTACGCGGAGATCAGTGCCTCCAAAGGAGACGATGCCTGACTCCTCGTGAAACTTGATAGGAGTCCCAGGATTCCTGTGGCACGTGGAAAGGGACCCTTGGTCTCCCGCTCAGATGGAGAGGCGTTCCAAATGCCCTGCCAAGCCTCGAGGAGAATCCCGAGTTGTCCCTCGCAACTAGGCAGGAGTCCTGACGTCGCTGAACAAACACGTGGGTGGAAGGGCCATCCCCGTCGTAACTCGAGAATATACCCCAGGTTCCCGCTGCAACTCGAGAAAAACCATGAGTCTTCCCCCTCGCCGTGAGATGAGGCCCGATTCCACTGCACTGCATGCAGAGCAATTCCGTGTTGCACATCAAAAATGAAAGGAGCCTTGATTTCCTTGATGGCACTCCAGAGAAACCCCAAGAACACTGTTTCAAGGCTAGAGGGATCCTGAGGTCACTGTAGCAACACGTCAGAGCTCCGTGGACCAAAAATCAACTCGAGATGAGAGGTTAGTCCCTGGCTTCGACTCCAGAGGAATACCACCTTACCACAATCACCTCAAGAGGAGGCTTCTCTCAGCTCTAGGTATGTGAGAGGGACCCTGAGTTTGCGGCCTCAAGTGGAATGGACACTGCGATGCCCTGACGCGAAATAAGGCCGGATATCCCTGCAGTGACTTGAATGCAGGCTCGTCTTGCATCTCCCAAGACGAAAGGATGTCTGAATCCCCTGTGGAGACCACAGAGAAAGACCTCGTTCCCCACCTCATTACGACCGAAGGCCTCACATCCTTTGAAAACTCCAGAGGTAGGCGGAGATCAGTGCCTCCAAAGGAAACGATGCCTGACTCCTCATGAAACTTGATAGGAGTCCCAGGATTCCTGTGGCACGTGGAAAGGGACCCTTGGTCTCCCGCCTCAGCTGGAGTGGCGTCCCAATTGCCCTGCCAAGCCTCGAGGAGAATCCCGAGTTGTCCCTCGCAACTAGGCAGGAGTCCTGACGTCGCTGAACAAACACGTGTGTGGAAGGGCCATCCCCGTCGTAACTCGAGAATATACCCCAGGTTCCCGCCGCAACTCGAGAAAAACCATGAGACTTCCCCCTCGCCGCGAGATGAGGCCCGATTCCCCTTCACTGCGTGCAGAGCAATTCCGTGTTGCACATCACACATGAAAGGAGCCTTGATTTCCTTGATGGCACTCCAGAGAAACCCCAAGAACACTGTTTCAAGGCTAGAGGGATCCTGAGGTCACTGTAGCAACACGAAAGAGCTCCGTGGACCAAAAATCAACTCGAGATGAGAGGTTAGTCCCTGGCTTCGACTCCAGAGGAATACGACCTTACCACAAGCACCTCAAGAGGAGGCTTCTCTCAGCTCTAGGTATGTGAGAGGGACCCTGAGTTTGCGGCCTCAAGTGGAATGGACACTGCGATGCCCTGATGCGAAATAAGGCCGGATATCCCTGCAGTGACTTGAATGCAGGCTCTTCTTGCATCTCCCAAGATGAAAGGATGTCTGAATCCCTTGTGGAGACCACAGAGAAAGACCAAGTTCCCCACTTCATGGCGACCAGAGGCCTCACATCCTTTGAAAACTTCAGAGGTACGCGGACATCAGTGCCTCGAAAGGAGACGATGCCTGACTCCTCGTGAAACTTGATAGGAGTCCAAGGATTCCTGTGGCACGTGGAAAGGGACCCTTGGTCTCCCGCTCAGCTGGAGAGGCGTTCCAATTGCCCTGCCAAGCCTCGAGGAGAATCCCGAGTTGTCCCTCGCAACTAGGCAGGAGTCTGCCGTCGCTGAACAAACACTTGTGTGGAAGGGCCATCCCCGTCGTAACTCGAGAATATACCCCAGGTTCCCGCCGCAACTCGAGAAAAACCATGAGACTTCCCCCTCGCCGCGAGATGAGGCCCGATTCCCCTGCACTGCATGCAGAGCAATTCCGAGTTGCACATCACACATGAAAGGAGCCTTGATTTCCTTGATGGCACTCCAGAGAAACCCCAAGAACACTGTTTCAAGGCTAGGGGCTCCCTGAGGTCACTGTAGCAACACGAAAGAACTCCGTGGACCAAAAATCAACTCGAGATGAGGGGTTAGTCCCTGGCTTCGACTCCAGAGGAATACCACTTTACCACAAGCACCTCAAGAGGAGGCTTCTTTCAGCTCTAAGTATGTGAGAGGGACCCTGAGTTTGCAGCCTCAAGTGGAATGGACACCGCGAAGCCCTGACTCGAAATAAGGCCGGATATCCCTGCAGTGACTTGAATGCAGGCTCATCTTGCATCTCCCAAGATGAAAGGATGTCTGAATCCCCTGTGGAGAACACAGAGAAAGATCTAGTTCACCACCTCATCGCGACCGGAGGTCTCTCATCCTTTGAAAACTCCAGAGGTACGCGGAGATCAGTGCCTCCAAAGGAGACGATGCCTGACTCCTCTGAAACTTGATAGGAGTCCCAGGATTCCTGTGGCACGTGGAAAGGGACCCTTGGTCTCCCGCCTCAGATGGAGATGCGTCCCAATTTCCCTGCCAAGCCTCGAGGAGAATCCCGAGTTTTCCCTCGCAACTAGGCAGGAGTCCTGACGTCGCTGAACAAACACGTGGTTGGAAGGGCCATCCCCGTCGTAACTCGAGAATATACCCCAGGTTCCCGCCGCAACTCGAGAAAAACCATGAGACTTCCCCCTCGCCGCGAGATGAGGCCCGATTCCCCTACACTGCGTGCAGAGCAATTCCGTGTTGCACATCACACATGAAAGGAGCCTTGATTTCCTTGATGGCACTCCAGAGAAACCCCAAGAACACTGTTTCAAGGCTAGAGGGATCCTGAGGTCACTGTAGCAACAAGAAAGAGCTCCGTGGACCAAAAATCAACTCGAGATGAGAGGTTAGTCACTGGCTTCGACTCCAGAGGAATACCACCTTACCACAAGCACCTCAAGAGGAGGCTTCTCTCAGTTCTAGGTATGTGAGAGGGACACTGAGATTGCGGCCTCAAGTGGAATGGACACTGCGATGCCCTGACGCGAAATAAGGCCGGATATCCCTGCAGTGACTTGAATGCAGGCTCGTCTTGAATTTCCCAAGACGAATGGATGTCTGAATCCCCTGTGGAGACCACAGAGAAAGACCTAGTTCCCACCTCATTGCGACCGGAGGCCTCACATCCTTTGAAAACTCCAGAGGTACGCGGAGAACAGTGCCTCCAAAGGAAAACATGCCTGACTCCTCATGAAACTTGATAGGAGTCCCAGGATTCCTGTGGCACGTGGAAAGGGACACTTGGTCTCCCGCTCAGCTGGAGAGGCGTCCCAATTGCCCTGCCAAGCCTCGAGGAGAATCCCGAGTTGTCCCTTGCAACTAGGCAGGAGTCCCTACGTCGCTGAACAAACACGTGTGTGGAAGGCCATCCCCGTCGTAACTCGAGAATATACCCCAGGTTCCCGCCGCAACACGAAAAAAACCATGAGACTTCCCCCTCACCGCGAGATGAGGCCCGATTCCCCTACACTGCTTGCAGAGCAATTCAGTCTTGCACATCACACATGAAAGGAGCCTTGATTTCCTTGATGGCACTCCAGAGAAACCCCAAGAACACTGTTTCAAGGCTAGAGGGATCCTGAGGTCACTGTAGCAACACGAAAGAGCTCCGTGGACCAAAAATCAACTCGAGATGAGAGGTTAGTCCCTGGCTTCGACTCCAGAGGAATACCACCTTACCACAAGCACCTCAAGACGAGGCTTCTCTCAGTTCTAGGTATGTGAGAGGGACCCTGAGTTTGCGGCCTCAAGTGGAATGGACACTGCGATGCCCTGACGCGAAATAAGGCCAGATATCCCTGCAGTGACTTGAATGCAGGCTCGTCTTGCATCTCCCAAGACGAAAGGATGTCTGAATCCCCTGTGGAGACCACAGAGAAAGACCAAGTTCCCCACTTCATGGCGACAAGGGGCCTCACATCCTTTGAAAACTTCAGAGGTACGCGGACATCAGTGCCTCCAAAGGAGACGATGCCTGACTCCTCGTGAAACTTGATAGGAGTCCCAGGATTCCTGTGACACGTGGAAAGGGACCCTTGGTTTCCCGCTCAGCTTGAGAGGCGTTCCAATTGCCCTGCCAAGCCTCGACGAGAATCCCGAGTTGTCCCTCGCAACTAGGCAGGAGTTCTGCCGTCGCTGAACAAACACTTGTGTGGAAGGGCCATCACCGTCGTAACTCGAGAATATACCCCAGGTTCCCGCCGCAACTCGAGAAAAACCATGAGACTTCCCCCTCGTCGCGAGATGAGGCCCGATTCCCCTGCACTGCGTGCAGAGCAATTCCGAGTTGCACATCACACATGAAAGGAGCCTTGATTTCCTTGATGGCACTCCAGAGAAACCCCAAGAACACTGTTTCAAGGCTAGAGGCACACTGAGGTCACTGTAGCAACACGAAAGAGCTCCGTGGACCAAAAATCAACTCGAGATGAGAGGTTAGTCCATGGCTTCGACTCCAGAGGAATACCACCTTAAATCAAGCACCTCAACAGGAGGCTTCTCTCAGCTCTAGGTATGTGAGAGGGTCCCTGTGTTTGTGGCCTCAAGTGGAATGGACACCGCGACGCCCTGACTCGAAATAAGGCCGGATATCCCTGCAGTGACTTGAATGCAGGCTCTTCTTGCATCTCCCAAGACGAAAGGATGTCTGAATCCCCTGTGGAGACCACAGAGAAAAACCTAGTTCCCCACCTCATCGCGACCGGAGGCCTCACATCCTTTGAAAACTCCAGAGGTACGCGGAGATCAGTGCCTCCAAAAGAGACGATGCCTGACTCCTCGTGAAACTTGATAGGAGTCCCAGGATTCCTGTGGCACGTGGAAAGGGACCCTTGGTCTCCCGCCTCAGCTGGAGAGGCGTCCCAATTGCCCTGCAAAGCCTCGAGGAGAATCCCGAGTTGTCCCTCGCAACTAGGCAGGAGTCCTGACGTCACTGAACAAACACGTGGCTGGAAGGGCCATCCCCGTCGTAACTCGAGAATATACCCCAGGTTCCCGCCGCAACTCGAGAAAAACCATGAGAATTCCCCCTCGGCGCGAGATGAGGCCCGATTCCCCTGCACTGCGTGCAGAGCAATTCCGTGTTGCACATCACACATGAAAGGAGCCTTGATTTCCTTGATGGCACTCCAGAGAAACCCCAAGAACACTGTTTCAAGGCTAGAGGGATCCTGAGGTCACTGTAGCAACACGAAAGAGCTCCGTGGACCAAAAATCAACTCGAGATGAGAGGTTAGTCCCTGGCTTCGACTCCAGAGGAATACCACCTTACCAAAAGCACCTCAAGAGGAGGCTTCTCTCAGCTCTAGCTATGTGAGAGGGACCCTGAGTTTGCAGTCTTAAGTGGAATGGACACCGCGAAGCCCTGACTCGAAATAAGGCTGGATATCCCTGCAGTGAGTTGAATGCAGGCTCGTCTTGCATCTCCCAAGACGAAAGGATGTCTGAATCCCCTGTGGAGACCACAGAGAAAGACCTAGTTCCCCACCTCATCGCGACCGGAGGCCTCACATCCTTTGAAAACTCCAGAGGTACGCGGAGATCAGTGCCTCCAAAGGAGACGATGCCTGACTCCTCGTGAAACTTCTTAGTCGTCCCAGGATTCCTGTGGCACGTGGAAAGGGACCCTTGGTCTCCCGCCTCAGCTGGAGAGGCGTCCCAATTGCCCTGCCAAGCCTCGAGAAGAATCCCGAGTTGTCCCTCGCAACTAGGCAGGAGTCCTGACGTCGCTGAACAAACACGTGGGTGGAAGGGCCATCCCCGTCGTAACTCGAGAATATACCCCAGATTCTCGCCGTAACTCGAGAAAAACCATGAGTCTTCCCCCTCGCCATGAGATGAGGCCCGATTCCGTAGCACTGCATGCAGAGCAATTCCGTGTTGCACATCACACATGAAAGGAGCCTTGATTTCCTTGATGGCACTCCAGAGAAACCCCAAAAACACTGTTTCAAGGCTAGAGGGATCCTGAGGTCACTGTAGCAACACGAAAGAGCTCCGTGGACCAAAAATCAACTAGAGATGGGAGGTTAGTCCCTGGCTTCGACTCCAGAGGAATACCACCTTACCACAAGCACCTCAAGAGGAGGCTTCTCTCAGCTCTAGGTATGTGAGAGGGACCCTGAATTTGTGGCCTAAAGTGGAATGGACACCGCGATGCCCTGACTGGAAATAAGGCCGGATATCCCTGCAGTGACTTGAATGCAGGCTCGTCTTGCATCTCCCAAGACGAAAGGATGTCTGAATCCCCTGTGGAGACCACAGAGAAAGACCTAGTTCCCCACCTCATCGCGACCGGAGGCCTCACATCCTTTTAAAACTCCAGAGGTACGCGGAGATCAGTGCCTCCAAAGGAGACGATGCCTGACTCCTCGTGAAACTTGATAGGAGTCCCAGGATTCCTGTGGCACGTGGAAAGGGACCCTTGGTCTCCCGCCTCAGCTGGAGAGGCGTCCCAATTGCCCTGCCAAGCCTCGACGAGAATCCCGAGTTGTCCCTCGCAACTATGCAGGAGTCCTGACGTCGCTGAACAAACACGTGTGTGGCAGGGCCATGCCCGTCGTAACTCGAGAATATACCCCAGGTTCCCGCCGCAACTCGAGAAAAACCATGAGACTTCCCCCTCGCCGCAAGATGAGGCCCGATTCCCCTGCACTGCGTGCAGAGCAATTCCGTGTTGCACATCACACATGAAAGGAGCCTTGATTTCCTTGATGGCACTCCAGAGAAACCCCAAGAACACTGTTTCAAGGCTAGAGGGATCCTGAGGTCACTGTAGCAACACGAAAGAGCACCGTGGACCAAAAATCAACTCGAGATGAGGGGTTAGTCCCTGGCTGCGACTCCAGAGGAATACCACCTCACCACAAGCACCTCAAGAGGAGGCTTCTCTCAGCTTTAGGTATGTGAGAGGGACCCTGAGTTTGCAGCCTCAAGTGGAATGGACACCACGATGCCCTAGCTCGAAATAAGGCCGAATATCCCTGCAGTGACTTGAATGCAGGCTCGTCTTGCATCTCCCAAGAAGAAAGGATGTCTGAATCCCCTGTTGAGACCACAGAGAAAGACCTAGTTCCCCACCTCATCGCGACCGGAGGTCTCTCAACCTTTGAAAACTCCAGAGGTACGCGGAGATCAGAGCCTCCAAATGAGACGATGCCTGACTCCGCTGAAACATGATAGGAGTCCCAGCATTCCTGTGGCACGTGGAAAGGGACCCTTGGTCTCCCGCCTCAGCTGGAGAGGCGTCCCAATTGCCCTGCCAAGCCTCGAGAAGAATCCCGAGTTGTCCCTCGCAACTAGGCAGGAGTCCTGCGTCGCAGAACATACACGTGGGTGGAAGGGCCATCCCCGTCGTAACTCGAGAATATACCCCAGGTTCCCGCCGCAACTCGAGAAAAACCATGAGACTTCCCCCTCGCCTCGAGATGAGGCCCGATTCCCCTACACTGCGTGCAGAGCAATTCCGTGTTGCACATCACACATGAAAGGAACCTTGATTTCCTTGATGGCACTCCAGAGAAACCCCAAGAACACTGTTTCAAGGCTAGAGGGATCCTGAGGTCACTGTAGCAACACGAAAGAGCTCCGTGGACCAAAAATCAACTCGAGATGAGAGGTTAGTCCCTGGCTTCGACTCCAGAGGAATACCACCTTACCACAAGCACCTCAAGAGGAGGCTTCTCTCAGCTCTAGGTATGTGAGAGGGACCCTGAGTTTGCGGCCTCAAGTGGAATGGACACTGCGATGCCCTGACGCGAAATAAGGCCGGATATCCCTGCAGTGACTTGAATGCAGGCTCGTCTTGCATCTCCCAAGACGAAAGGATGTCTGAATCCCCTGTGGAGACCACAGAGAAAGACCAAGTTCCCCACTTCATGGCGACCAGAGGCCTCACATCCTTTGAAAACTTCAGAGGTACGCGGACATCAGTGCCTCCAAAGGAGACGATGCCTGACTCCTCGTGAAACTTGATAGGAGTCCCAGGATTCCTGTGACACGTGGAAAGGGACCCTTGGTCTCCCGCTCAGCTTGAGAGGCGTTCCAATTGCCCTGCCAAGCCTCGAGGAGAATCCCGAGTTGTCCCTCGCAACTAGGCAGGAGTTCTGCCGTCGCTGAACAAACACTTGATTGGAAGGGCCATCCCCGTCGTAACTCGTGAATATACCCCAGGTTCCCGCCGCAACTCGAGAAAAACCATGAGACTTCCCCCTCGTCGCGAGATGAGGCCCGATTCCCCTGCACTGCGTGCAGAGCAATTCCGAGTTGCACATCACACATGAAAGGAGCCTTGATTTCCTTGATGGCACTCCAGAGAAACCCCAAGAACACTGTTTCAAGGCTAGAGGCACGCTGAGGTCACTGTAGCAACACGAAAGAGCTCCGTGGACCAAAAATCAACTCGAGATGAGAGGTTAGTCCCTGGCTTCGACTCCAGAGGAATACCACCTTACCACAAGCACCTCAAGAGGAGGCTTCTCTCAGCTCTAGTTATGTGAGAGGGACCCTGATTTTGCGGCCTCAAGTAGAATGGACACCGCAACGCCCTGACTCGAAATAAGGCCGGATATCCCTGCAGTGACTTGAATGCAGGCTCGTCTTGCATCTCCCAAGACGAAAGGATGTCTGAATCCCCTGTGGAGACCACAGAGAAAAACCTAGTTCCCCACCTCATCGCGACCGGAGGCCTCACATCCTTTGAAAACTCCAGAGGTACGCGGAGATCAGTGCCTCCAAAAGAGAGGATGCCTGACTCCTGGTGAAACTTGACAGGAGTCCCAGGATTCCTGTGGCACGTGGAAAGGGACCCTTGGTCTCCCGCCTCAGCTGGAGAGGCGTCCCAATTGCCCTGCCAAGCCTCGAGGAGAATCCCGAGTTGTCCCTCGCAACTAGGCAGGAGTCCTGACGTCACTGAACAAACACGTGGCTGGAAGGGCCATCCCCGTCGTAACTCGAGAATATACCCCAGGTTCCCGCCGCAACTCGAGAAAAACCATGAGAATTCCCCCTCGCCGCGAGATGAGGCCCGATTTCCCTGCACTGCGTGCAGAGCAATTCCGTGTTGCACATCACACATGAAAGGAGCCTTGATTTCCTTGATGGCACTCCAGAGAAACCCCAAGAACACTGTTTCAAGGCTAGAGGGATCCTGAGGTCACTGTAGCAACACGAAAGAGCTCAGTGGACCAAAAATCAACTCGAGATGAGAGGTTAGTCCCTGGCTTCGACTCCAGAGGAATACCACCTTACCAAAAGCACCTCAAGAGGAGGCTTCTCTCAGCTCTAGCTATGTGAGAGGGACCCTGAGTTTGCAGTCTCAAGTGGAATGGACACCGCGAAGCCCTGACTCGAAATAAGGGTGGATATCCCTGCAGTGAGTTGAATGCAGGTTCGTCTTGCATCTCCCAAGACGAAAGGATGTCTGAATCCCCTGTGGAGACCACAGAGAAAGACCTAGTTCCCCACCTCATCGCGACCGGAGGCCTCACATCCTTTGAAAACTCCAGAGGTACGCGGACATCAGTGCCTCCAAAGGAGACGATGCCTGACTCCTCGTGAAACTTCTTAGTCGTCCCAGGATTCCTGTGGCACGTGGAAAGGGACACTTGGTCTCCCGCCTCAGCTGGAGAGGCGTCCCAATTGCCCTGGCAAGCCTCGACGAGAATCCCGAGTTGTCCCTCGCAACTAGGCAGGAGTCCTGACGTCGCTGAATAAACACGTGTGTAGCAGGGCCATGCCCGTCGTAACTCGAGAATATACCCCAGGTTCCCGCCGCAACACGAAAAAAACCATGAGACTTCCCCCTCGTCGCAAAATGAGGCCTGATTCCCCTGCACAGCGTGCAGAGCAATTCAGTCTTGCACATCACACATGAAAGGAGCCTTGATTTCCTTCATGGCTCTCCAGAGAAACCCCAAGAACACTGTTTCAAGGCTAGAGGGATCCTGAGGTCACTGTGGCAACACGAAAGAGCACCGTGGACCAAAAATCAACTCGAGATGAGGGGTTAGTCCCTGGCTTCGACTCCAGAGGAATACCACTTTACCACAAGCACCTCAAGAGGAGGCTTCTCTCAGCTCTAGGTATGTGAGAGGGACCCTGAGTTTGCGGCCTCAAGTGGAATGGTCACCGCGAAGCCCTGACTCGAAATAAGGCCGGATATCCCTGCAGTGACTTGAATGCAGGCTCGTCTTGCATCTCCCAAGACGAAAGGATGTCTGAATCCCCTGTGGAGACCACAGAGAAAGACCTAGTTCCCCACCTCATCGCGACCGGAGGCCTCTCATCCTTTGAAAACTCCAGAGGTACGCGGAGATCAGTGCCTCCAAAGGAGACGATGCCTGACTCCTCTGAAACTTGATAGGAGTCCCAGGATTCCTGTGGCACGTGGAAAGGGACCCTTGGTCTCCCGCCTCAGCTGGAGTTGCGTCCCAATTTCCCTGCCAAGCCTCGAGGAGAATCCCGAGTTGTCCCTCGCAACTAGGCAGGAGTCCTGACGTCGCTGAACAAACACGTGTGTGGAAGGGCCATCCCCATAGTAACTCGAGAATTTACCCCAGGTTCCCGCCGCAACTCGAGAAAAACCATGAGACTTCCCCCTCGCCGTGAGATGAGGCCCGATTCCCCTACACTGCTTGCAGAGCAATTCCGTGTTGCACATCACACATGAAAGGAGCCTTGATTTCCTTGATGGCACTCCAGAGAAACCCCAAGAACACTGTTTCAAGGCTAGAGGGATCCTGAGGTCACTGTAGCAACACGAAAGAGCTCCGTGGACCAAAAATCAACTCGAGATGAGAGGTTAGTCCCTGGCTTCGACTCCAGAGGAATACCACCTTACCACAAGCACCTCAAGAGGAGGCTTCTCTCAGCTCTAGTTATGTGAGAGGGACCCTGATTTTGCGGCCTCAAGTGGAATGGACACTGCGATGCCCTGACGCGAAATAAGGCCGGATATCCCTGCAGTGACTTGAATGCAGGCTCGTCTTGCATCTCCCAAGACGAAAGGATGTCTGAATCCCCTGTGGAGACCACAGAGAAAGACCAAGTTCCCCACTTCATGGCGACCAGAGGCCTCACATCCTTTGAAAACTTCAGAGGTACGCGGACATCAGTGCCTCCAAAGGAGACGATGCCTGACTCCTCGTGAAACTTGATAGGAGTCCCAGGATTCCTGTGACACGTGGAAAGGGACCCTTGGTCTCCCGCCTCAGATGGAGAGGCGTCCCAATTGCCCTGCCAAGCCTCGAGGAGCATCCCGAGTTGTCCCTCGCAACTAGGCAGGAGTCCTGACGTCGCTGAACAAACACGTGTGTGGAAGGGCCATCCCCGTCGTAACTCGAGAATATACCCCAGGTTCCCGCCGCAACTCGAGAAAAACCATGAGACTTCCCCCTCGCCGAGAGATGAGGCCCGATTCCCCTGCACTGCGTGCAGAGCAATTCCGAGTTGCACATCACACATGAAAGGAGCCTTGATTTCCTTGATGGCACTCCAGAGAAACCCCAAGAACACTGTTTCAAGGCTAGAGGCACACTGAGGTCACTGTAGCAACACGAAAGAGCTCCGTGGACCAAAAATCAACTCGAGATGAGAGGTTAGTCCCTGGCTTCGACTCCAGAGGAATACCACCTTACCACAAGCACCTCAAGAGGAGGCTTCTCTCAGCTCTAGGTATGTGAGAGGGTCCCTGTGTTTGTGGCCTCAAGTGGAATGGACACCGCGACGCCCTGACTCGAAATAAGGCCGGATATCCCTGCAGTGACTTGAATGCAGGCTCGTCTTGCATCTCCCAAGACGAAAGGATGTCTGAATCCCCTGTGGAGACCACAGAGAAAAACCTAGTTCCCCACCTCATCGCGACCGGAGGCCTCACATCCTTTGAAAACTCCAGAGGTACGCGGAGATCAGTGCCTCCAAAGGAGACGATGCCTGACTCCTCGTGAAACTTCTTAGTCGTCCCAGGATTCCTGTGGCACGTGGAAAGGGACACTTGGTCTCCCGCCTCAGCTGGAGAGGCGTCCCAATTGCCCTGGCAAGCCTCGACGAGAATCCCGAGTTGTCCCTCGCAACTAGGCAGGAGTCCTGACGTCGCTGAATAAACACGTGTGTAGCAGGGCCATGCCCGTCGTAACTCGAGAATATACCCCAGGTTCCCGCCGCAACACGAAAAAAACCATGAGACTTCCCCCTCGTCGCAAAATGAGGCCTGATTTCCCTGCACAGCGTGCAGAGCAATTCAGTCTTGCACATCACACATGAAAGGAGCCTTGATTTCCTTCATGGCTCTCCAGAGAAACCCCAAGAACACTGTTTCAAGGCTAGAGGGATCCTGAGGTCACTGTGGCAACACGAAAGAGCACCGTGGACCAAAAATCAACTCGAGATGAGGGGTTAGTCCCTGGCTTCGACTCCAGAGGAATACAACTTTACCACAAGCACCTCAAGAGGAGGCTTCTCTCAGCTCTAGGTATGTGAGAGGGACCCTGAGTTTGCGGCCTCAAGTGGAATGGTCACCGCGAAGCCCTGACTCGAAATAAGGCCGGATATCCCTGCAGTGACTTGAATGCAGGCTCGTCTTGCATCTCCCAAGACGAAAGGATGTCTGAATCCCCTGTGGAGACCACAGAGAAAGACCTAGTTCCCCACCTCATCGCGACCGGAGGCCTCTCATCCTTTGAAAACTCCAGAGGTACGCGGAGATCAGTGCCTCCAAAGGAGACGATGCCTGACTCCTCTGAAACTTGATAGGAGTCCCAGGATTCCTGTGGCACGTGGAAAGGGACCCTTGGTCTCCCGCCTCAGCTGGAGTTGCGTCCCAATTTCCCTGCCAAGCCTCGAGGAGAATCCCGAGTTGTCCCTCGCAACTAGGCAGGAGTCCTGACGTCGCTGAACAAACACGTGTGTGGAAGGGCCATCCCCATAGTAACTCGAGAATTTACCCCAGGTTCCCGCCGCAACTCGAGAAAAACCATGAGACTTCCCCCTCGCCGTGAGATGAGGCCCGATTCCCCTACACTGCTTGCAGAGCAATTCCGTGTTGCACATCACACATGAAAGGAGCCTTGATTTCCTTGATGGCACTCCAGAGAAACCCCAAGAACACTGTTTCAAGGCTAGAGGGATCCTGAGGTCACTGTAGCAACACGAAAGAGCTCCGTGGACCAAAAATCAACTCGAGATGAGAGGTTAGTCCCTGGCTTCGACTCCAGAGGAATACCACCTTACCACAAGCACCTCAAGAGGAGGCTTCTCTCAGCTCTACCTATGTGAGAGGGACCCTGATTTTGCGGCCTCAAGTGGAATGGACACTGCGATGCCCTGACGCGAAATAAGGCCGGATATCCCTGCAGTGACTTGAATGCAGGCTCGTCTTGCATCTCCCAAGACGAAAGGATGTCTGAATCCCCTGTGGAGACCACAGAGAAAGACCAAGTTCCCCACTTCATGGCGACCAGAGGCCTCACATCCTTTGAAAACTTCAGAGGTACGCGGACATCAGTGCCTCCAAAGGAGACGATGCCTGACTCCTCGTGAAACTTGATAGGAGTCCCAGGATTCCTGTGACACGTGGAAAGGGACCCTTGGTCTCCCGCTCAGCTTGAGAGGCGTTCCAATTGCCCTGCCAAGCCTCGAGGAGAATCCCGAGTTGTCCCTCGCAACTAGGCAGGAGTTCTGCCGTCGCTGAACAAACACTTGTGTGGAAGGGCCATCCCCGTCGTAACTCGAGAATATACCCCAGGTTCCCGCCGCAACTCGAGAAAAACCATGAGACTTCCCCCTCGCCGCGAGATGAGGCCCGATTCCCCTGCACTGCGTGCAGAGCAATTCCGAGTTGCACATCACACATGAAAGGAGCCTTGATTTCCTTGATGGCACTCCAGAGAAACCCCAAGAACACTGTTTCAAGGCTAGAGGCACACTGAGGTCACTGTAGCAACACGAAAGAGCTCCGTGGACCAAAAATCAACTCGAGATGAGAGGTTAGTCCCTGGCTTCGACTCCAGAGGAATACCACCTTACCACAAGCACCTCAAGAGGAGGCTTCTCTCAGCTCTAGGTATGTGAGAGGGTCCCTGTGTTTGTGGCCTCAAGTGGAATGGACACCGCGACGCCCTGACTCGAAATAAGGCCGGATATCCCTGCAGTGACTTGAATGCAGGCTCGTCTTGCATCTCCCAAGACGAAAGGATGTCTGAATCCCCTGTGGAGACCACAGAGAAAAACCTAGTTCCCCACCTCATCGCGACCGGAGGCCTCACATCCTTTGAAAACTCCAGAGGTACGCGGAGATCAGTGCCTCCAAAAGAGACGATGCCTGACTCCTCGTGAAACTTGATAGGAGTCCCAGGATTCCTGTGGCACTTGGAAAGGGACCCTTGGTCTCCCGCCTCAGCTGGAGAGGCGTCCGAATTGCCCTGCCAAGCCTCGAGGAGAATCCCGAGTTGTCCCTCGCAACTAGGCAGGAGTCCTGACGTCACTGAACAAACACGTTGCTGGAAGGGCCATCCCCGTCGTAACTCGAGAATATACCCCAGGTTCCCGCCGCAACTCGAGAAAAACCATGAGAATTCCCCCTCGCCGCGAGATGAGGCCCGATTCCCCTGCACTGCGTGCAGAGCAATTCCGTGTTGCACATCACACATGAAAGGAGCCTTGATTTCCTTGATGGCACTCCAGAGAAACCCCAAGAACACTGTTTCCAGGCTAGAGGGATCCTGAGGTCACTGTAGCAACACGAACGAGCTCCGTGGACCAAAAATCAACTCGAGATGAGGGGTTAGTCCCTGGCTGCGACTCCAGAGGAATAAGACTTTACCACAAGCACCTCAAGAGGAGGCTTCTCTCAGCTCTAGGTATGTGAGAGGGACCCTGAGTTTGCAGCCTCAAGTGGAATGGACACCGCGATGCCCTGACTCGAAATAAGGCCGGATATCCCTGCAGTGACTTGAATGCAGGCTCGTCTTGCATCTCCCAAGAAGAAAGGATGTCTGAATCCCCTGTGGAGACCACAGAGAAAGACCTAGTTCCCCACCTCATCGCGACCGGAGGTCTCTCATCCTTTGAAAACTCCAGAGGTACGCGGAGATCAGAGCCTCCAAAGGAGACGATGCCTGACTCCGCTGAAACATGATAGGAGTCCAAGGATTCCTGTGGCATGTGGAAAGGGACCCTTGGTCTCCCGCCTCAGCTGGAGAGGCGTCCCAATTGCCCTGCCAAGCCTCGAGGAGAATCCCGAGTTGTCCCTCGCAACTAGGCAGGAGTCCTGACGTCGCTGAACAAACATGTGGGTGGAAGGGCCATCCCCGTCGTAACTTCAGAATATACCCCAGGTTCCCGCCGCAACTCGAGAAAAACCATGAGACTTCCCCTTCGCCGCGAGATGAGGCCCGATTCCTCTGCACTGTGTGCAGAGCAATTCCGTGTTGCACATCACACATGAAAGGAGCCTTGATTTCCTTGATGGCACTCCAGAGAATCACCAAGAACACTGTTTCCAGGCTAGAGGGATCCTGAGGTCACTGTAGCAACACAAAAGAGCTCCGTGGCCCAAAAATCAACTCGAGATGAGAGGTTAGTCCCTGGCTTCGACTCCAGAGGAATACTACCTTACCACAAGCACCTCAAGAGGAGGCTTCTCTCAGCTCTAGGTATGTGAGAGGGACCCTGAGTTTGCGGCCTCAAGTGGAATGGACACCGCGATGCCCTGACTCGAAATAAGGCCGGATATCCCTGCAGTGAGTTGAATGCAGGCTGGTCTTGCATCTCCCAAGACGAAAGGCTGTCTGAATCCCCTGTGAAGACCACAGAGAAACACCTAGTTCCCCACCTCATCGCGACCGGAGGCCTCACATCCTTTGAAAACTCCAGAGGTACGCAGAGATCAGTGCCTCCAAAGGAGACGATTCCTGACTCCTCGTGAAACTTGATAGGAGTCCCAGGATTCCTGTGGCACGTGGAAAGGGACCCTTGGTCTCCCGCCTCAGCTGGAGAGGCATCCCAATTGCCCTGCCAAGCCTCGAGGAGAATCCCGAGTTGTCCCTCGCAACTAGGCAGGAGTCCTGCGTCGCTGAACAAACACGTGGGTGGAAGGGCCATGCCCGTCGTAACTCGAGAATATACCCCAGGTTCCCGCCGCAACTCGAGAAAAACCATGAGACTTCCCCCTGGCCGCGAGATGAGGCCCGATTCCCCTGCACTGCGTGCAGAGCAATTCAGTGTTGCACATCACACATGAAAGGAGCCTTGATTTCCTTGATGGCACTCCAGGGAAACCCCAAGAACACTGTTTCAAGGCTAGAGGGATCCTGAGGTCAATGTAGCAACACGAAAGAGCTCCGTGGACCAAAAATCAACTCGAGAAGAGAGGTTAGTCCCTGGCTTCGACTCCAGCGGAATACAACCTTACCACAAGCACCTCAAGAGGAGGCTTCTCTCAGCTCTAGGTATGTGAGAGGCACCCTGAGTTTGCGGCCTCAAGTGGAATGGACACCGCGATGCCCTGACTCGAAATAAGGCCGGATATCCCTGCAGTGACTTGAATGCAGGCTGGTCTTGCATCTCCCAAGACGAAAGGCTGTCTGAATCCTCTGTGGAGACCACAGAGAAAGACCCAGTTCCCCACCTCATCGCGACCGGAGGCCTCACATCCTTTGAAAACTCCAGAGGTACGCAGAGATCAGTGACTACAAAGGAGACGATGCCTGACTCCTCGTGAAACTTGATAGGAGTCCCAGGATTCCTGTGGCACGTGGAAAGGGACCCTTGGTCTCCCACCTCAGCTGGAGAGGCGTCCCAATTGCCCTGCCAAGCCTCGAGGAGAATCCCGAGTTGTCCCTCGCAACTAGGCAGGAGTCTTGACGTCGCTGAACAAACACGTGTGTGGAAGGGCCATTCCCGTCGTAACTTGAGAATATACCCCAGGTTCCCGCCGCAACTCGAGAAAAACCATGAGACTTCCCCTTCGCCGCGAGATGAGGCCCGATTCCCCTGCACTGCGTGCAGAGCAATTGTGTGTTGCACATCACACATGAAAGGAGCCTTGATTTCCTTGATGGCACTCCAGAGAAACCCCAAGAACACTGTTTCAAGGGTAGAGGGATCCTGAGGTCAATGTAGCAACACGAAAGAGCTCCGTGGCCCAAAATTCAACTCGAGATGAGAGGTTAGTCCCTGGCTTCGACTCCAGAGGAATACCACCTTACCACAAGCACCTCAAGAGGAGGCTTCTCTCAGCTCTAGGTATGTGAGAGGGACCCTGAGTTTGCGGCCTCAAGTGGAATGGACACCGCGATGCCCTGACTCGAAATAAGGACGGATATCCCTGCAGTGACTTGAATGCAGGCTCGTCTTGCATCTCCCAAGATGAAAGGATGTCTGAATACCCTGTGGAGACCACAGAGAAAGACCCAGTTCCCCACTTCATGGCGACCAGAGGCCTCACATCCTTTGAAAACTTCAGAGGTACGCGGACATCAGTGCCTCCAAAGGAGACGATGACTGACTCCTCGTGAAACTTGATAGGAGTCCCAGGATTCCTGTGGCACGTGAAAAGGGACCCTTGGTCTCCCGCCTCAGCTGGAGAGGCGTCCCAATTGCCCTGCCAAGCCTCGAGGAGAATCCCGAGTTGTCCCTCGCAACTAGGCAGGAGTCCTGCGTCGCTGAACAAACACGTGTGTGGAAGGGCCATCCCCGTCGTAACTCGAGAATATACCCCAGGTTCCCGCCGCAACACGAAAAAAACCATGAGACTTCCCCCTCGTCGCAAAATGAGGCCTGATTCCCCTGCACAGCGTGCAGAGCAATTCAGTCTTGCACATCACACATGAAAGGAGCCTTGATTTCCTTCATGGCTCTCCAGAGAAACCCCAAGAACACTGTTTCAAGGCTAGAGGGATCCTGAGGTCACTGTGGCAACACGAAAGAGCACCGTGGACCAAAAATCAACTCGAGATGAGGGGTTAGTCCCTGGCTTCGACTCCAGAGGAATACCACTTTACCACAAGCACCTCAAGAGGAGGCTTCTCTCAGCTCTAGGTATGTGAGAGGGACCCTGAGTTTGCGGCCTCAAGTGGAATGGTCACCGCGAAGACCTGACTCGAAATAAGGCCGGATATCCCTGCAGTGACTTGAATGCAGGCTCGTCTTGCATCTCCCAAGACGAAAGGATGTCTGAATCCCCTGTGGAGACCACAGAGAAAGACCTAGTTCCCCACCTCATCGCGACCGGAGGCCTCTCATCCTTTGAAAACTTCAGAGGTACGCGGAGATCAGTGCCTCCAAAGGAGACGATGCCTGACTCCTCTGAAACTTGATAGGAGTCCCAGGATTCCTGTGGCACGTGGAAAGGGACCCTTGGTCTCCCGCCTCAGCTGGAGTTGCGTCCCAATTTCCCTGCCAAGCCTCGAGGAGAATCCCGAGTTGTCCCTCGCAACTAGGCAGGAGTCCTGACGTCGCTGAACAAACACGTGTGTGGAAGGGCCATCCCCATAGTAACTCGAGAATTTACCCCAGGTTCCCGCCGCAACTCGAGAAAAACCATGAGACTTCCCCCTCGCCGTGAGATGAGGCCCGATTCCCCTACACTGCTTGCAGAGCAATTCCGTGTTGCACATCACACATGAAAGGAGCCTTGATTTCCTTGATGGCACTCCAGAGAAACCCCAAGAACACTGTTTCAAGGCTAGAGGGATCCTGAGGTCACTGTAGCAACACGAAAGAGCTCCGTGGACCAAAAATCAACTCGAGATGAGAGGTTAGTCCCTGGCTTCGACTCCAGAGGAATACCACCTTACCACAAGCACCTCAAGAGGAGGCTTCTCTCAGCTCTAGTTATGTGAGAGGGACCCTGATTTTGCGGCCTCAAGTGGAATGGACACTGCGATGCCCTGACGCGAAATAAGGCCGGATATCCCTGCAGTGACTTGAATGCAGGCTCGTCTTGCATCTCCCAAGACGAAAGGATGTCTGAATCCCCTGTGGAGACCACAGAGAAAGACCAAGTTCCCCACTTCATGGCGACCAGAGGCCTCACATCCTTTGAAAACTTCAGAGGTACGCGGACATCAGTGCCTCCAAAGGAGACGATGCCTGACTCCTCGTGAAACTTGATAGGAGTCCCAGGATTCCTGTGGCACTTGGAAAGGGACCCTTGGTCTCCCGCCTCAGCTGGAGAGGCGTCCGAATTGCCCTGCCAAGCCTCGAGGAGAATCCCGAGTTGTCCCTCGCAACTAGGCAGGAGTCCTGACGTCACTGAACAAACACGTTGCTGGAAGGGCCATCCCCGTCGTAACTCGAGAATATACCCCAGGTTCCCGCCGCAACTCGAGAAAAACCATGAGAATTCCCCCTCGCCGCGAGATGAGGCCCGATTCCCCTGCACTGCGTGCAGAGCAATTCCGTGTTGCACATCACACATGAAAGGAGCCTTGATTTCCTTGATGGCACTCCAGAGAAACCCCAAGAACACTGTTTCAAGGCTAGAGGGATCCTGAGGTCAATGTAGCAACACGAAAGAGCTCCGTGGCCCAAAATTCAACTCGAGATGAGAGGTTAGTCCCTGGCTTCGACTCCAGAGGAATACCACCTTACCACAAGCACCTCAAGAGGAGGCTTCTCTCAGCTCTAGGTATGTGAGAGGGACCCTGAGTTTGCGGCCTCAAGTGGAATGGACACCGCGATGCCCTGACTCGAAATAAGGACGGATATCCCTGCAGTGACTTGAATGCAGGCTCGTCTTGCATCTCCCAAGATGAAAGGATGTCTGAATACCCTGTGGAGACCACAGAGAAAGACCCAGTTCCCCACTTCATGGCGACCAGAGGCCTCACATCCTTTGAAAACTTCAGAGGTACGCGGACATCAGTGCCTCCAAAGGAGACGATGACTGACTCCTCGTGAAACTTGATAGGAGTCCCAGGATTCCTGTGGCACGTGGAAAGGGACCCTTGGTCTCCCACCTCAGCTGGAGAGGCGTCCCAATTGCCCTGCCAAGCCTCGAGGAGAATCCTGAGTTGTCCCTCGCAACTAGCCAGGAGTCCTGCCGTCGCTGAACAAACACGTGGGTAAAAGGGCCATCCCCGTCGTAACTCGAGAATATACCCCAGGTTCCCGCCGCAACTCGAGAAAAACCATGAGACTTCCCCCTCGCCGCGAGATGAGGCCCGATTCCCTTGCACTGCATGCAGAGCAATTCCGTGTTGCACATCAAACATAAAAGGAGCCTTGATTTCCTTGATGGCACTCCAGAGAAACCCCAAGAACACTGTTTCAAGGCTAGCGCGATCCAGAGGTCACTGTAGCAACACGAAAGAGCTCCGTGGACCAAAAATCAACTCGAGATGAGAGGTTAGTCCCTGGCTTCGACTCCAGAGGAATACCACTTTACCACAAGCACCTCAAGAGGAGGCTTCTCTCAGCTCTAAGTATGTGAGAGGGACCCTGATTTTGCGGCCTAAAGTGGAATGGACACTGCAATGCCCTGACGCGAAATAAGGCCGGATATCTCTGCAGTGACTTGAATGCAGGCTCGTCTTGCATATCCCAAGATGAAAGGATGTCTGAATCCCCTGTGGAGACCACAGAGAAAGACCTGGTTCCCCACCTGATCGCGACCGGAGGCCGCACATCCTTTGAAAACTCCAGAGGTAAGCAGAGACCAGTGCCTCCAAAGGAGACGATGCCTGACTCCTCGTGAAACTTGATAGGAGTCCCAGCATTCCTGTGGCACGTGGAAAGGGACCCTTGGTCTCCCGCCTCAGATGGAGAGGCGTCCCAATTGCCCTGCCAAGCCTCGACGAGAATCCCGAGTTGTCCCTCGCAACTATGCAGGGGTCCTGACGTCGCTGAACAAACACGTGTGTGGCAGAGCCATGCCTGTCGTAACTCGAGAATATACCCCAGGTTCCCGCCGCAACTCGAGAAAAACCATGAGACTTCCCCCTCGCCGCAAGATGAGGCCCGATTCCCCTGCACTGCGTGCAGAGCAATTCCGTGTTGCACATCACACATGAAAGGAGCCTTGATTTCCTTGATGGCACTCCAGAGAAACCCCAAGAACACTGTTTCAAGGCTAGAGGGATTCTGAGGTCACTGTAGCAACACGAAAGAGCACCGTGGACCAAAAATCAACTCGAGATGAGGGGTTAGTCCCTGGCTGCGACTCCAGAGGAATAAGACTTTACCACAAGCACCTGAAGAGGAGGCTTCTCTCAGCTCTAGGTATGTGAGAGGGACCCTGAGTTTGCAGCCTCAAGTGGAATGGACACCGCGATGCCCTGACTCGAAATAAGGCCGGATATCCCTGCAGTGACTTGAATGCAGGCTCGTCTTGCATCTCCCAAGAAGAAAGGATGTCTGAATCCCCAGTGGAGACCACAGGGAAAGACCTAGTTCCCCACCTCATCGCGACCGGAGGTCTCTCATCCTTTGAAAACTCCAGAGGTACGCGGAGATCAGAGCCTCCAAAGGAGACGATGCCTGACTCCGCTGAAACATGATAGGAGTCCAAGGATTCCTGTGGCATGTGGAAAGGGACCCTTGGTCTCCCGCCTCAGCTGGAGAGGCGTCCCAATTGCCCTGCCAAGCCTCGAGGAGAATCCCGAGTTGTCCCTCGCAACTAGGCAGGAGTCCTGACGTCGCTGAACAAACACGTGGGTGGAAGGGCCATCCCCGTCGCAACTTCAGAATATACCCCAGGTTCCCGCCGCAACTCGAGAAAAACCATGAGACTTCCCCCTCGCCGCGAGATGAGGCCCGATTCCCCTGCACTGCCTGCAGAGCAATTCCGTGTTGTACATCACACATGAAAGGAGCCTTGATTTCCTTGATGGCACTCCAGAGAAACCCCAAGAACACTGTTTCAAGGCTACAGGTATCCTGAGGTCACTGTAGCAACACAAAAGAGCTCCGTGGCCCAAAAATCAACTCGAGATGAGAGGTTAGTCCCTGGCTTCGACTCCAGAGGAATACCACCTTACCACAAGCACCTCAAGAGGAGGCTTCTCTCAGCTCTAGGTATGTGAGAGGGACCCTGAGTTTGCGGCCTCAAGTGGAATGGACACCGCGATGCCCTGACTCGAAATAAGGCCGGATATCCCTGCAGTGACTTAAATGCAGTCTCGTCTTGCATCTCCCAAGACGAAAGGCTGTCTGAATCCCCTGTGGAGACCACAGAGAAAGACCTAGTTCCCCACCTCATCGCGACCGGAGGCCTCACATCCTTTGAAAACTCCAGAGGTACGCAGAGATCAGTGCCTCCAAAGGAGACGATTCCTGACTCCTCGTGAAACTTGATAGGAGTCCCAGGATTCCTGTGGCACGTGGAAAGGGACCCTTGGTCTCCCGCCTCAGCTGGAGAGGCATCCCAATTGCCCTGCCAAGCCTCGAGGAGAATCCCGAGTTGTCCCTCGCAACTAGGCAGGAGTCCTGCGTCGCTGAACAAACACGTGGGTGGAAGGGCCATGCCCGTCGTAACTCGAGAATATACCCCAGGTTCCCGCCGCAACTCGAGAAAAACCATGAGACTTCCCCCTGGCCGCGAGATGAGGCCCGATTCCCTTGCACTGCGTGCAGAGCAATTCTGTGTTGCACATCACACATGAAAGGAGCCTTGATTTCCTTGATGGCACTCCAGGGAAACCCCAAGAACACTGTTTCAAGGCTAGAGGGATCCTGAGGTCAATGTAGCAACACGAAAGAGCTCCGTGGACCAAAAATCAACTCGAGAAGAGAGGTTAGTCCCTGGCTTCGACTCCAGCGGAATACAACCTTACCACAAGCACCTCAAGAGGAGGCTTCTCTCAGCTCTAGGTATGTGAGAGGCACCCTGAGTTTGCGGCCTCAAGTGGAATGGACACCGCGATGCCCTGACTCGAAATAAGGCCGGATATCCCTGCAGTGACTTGAATGCAGGCTCGTCTTGCATCTCCCAAGACGAAAGGCTGTCTGAATCCTCTGTGGAGACCACAGAGAAAGACCCAGTTCCCCACCTCATTGCGACCGGAGGCCTCACATCCTTTGAAAACTCCAGAGGTACGCGGAGATCAGTGCCTCCAAAGGAGACGATGCCTGACTCCTCGTGAAACTTGATAGGAGTCCCAGGATTCCTGTGGCACGTGGAAAGGGACCCTTGGTCTCCCACCTCAGCTGGAGAGGCGTCCCAATTGCCCTGCCAAGCCTCGAGGAGAATCCTGAGTTGTCCCTCGCAACTAGCCAGGAGTCCTGCCGTCGCTGAACAAACACGTGGGTAAAAGGGCCATCCCCGTCGTAACTCGAGAATATACCCCAGGTTCCCGCCGCAACTCGAGAAAAACCATGAGACTTCCCCCTCGCCGCGAGATGAGGCCCGATTCCCTTGCACTGCATGCAGAGCAATTCCGTGTTTCACATCAAACATAAAAGGAGCCTTGATTTCCTTGATGGCACTCCAGAGAAACCCCAAGAACACTGTTTCAAGGCTAGCGCGATCCAGAGGTCACTGTAGCAACACGAAAGAGCTCCGTGGACCAAAAATCAACTCGAGATGAGAGGTTAGTCCCTGGCTTCGACTCCAGAGGAATACCACTTTACCACAAGCACCTCAAGAGGAGGCTTCTCTCAGCTCTAAGTATGTGAGACGGACCCTGATTTTGCGGCCTAAAGTGGAATGGACACTGCAATGCCCTGACGCGAAATAAGGCCGGATATCTCTGCAGTGACTTGAATGCAGGCTCGTCTTGCATCTCCCAAGATGAAAGGATGTCTGAATCCCCTGTGGAGACCACAGAGAAAGACCTGGTTCCCCACCTGATCGCGACCGGAGGCCGCACATCCTTTGAAAACTCCAGAGGTAAGCAGAGACCAGTGCCTCCAAAGGAGACGATGCCTGACTCCTCGTGAAACTTGATAGGAGTCCCAGCATTCCTGTGGCACGTGGAAAGGGACCCTTGGTCTCCCGCCTCAGATGGAGAGGCGTCCCAATTGCCCTGCCAAGCCTCGAGGAGCATCCCGAGTTGTCCCTCGCAACTAGGCAGGAGTCCTGACGTCGCTGAACAAACACGTGTGTGGAAGGGCCATCCCGGTCATAACTCGATAATATAGCCCAGGTTCCCGCCGCAACTCGAGAAAAACCATGAGACTTCCCCCTCGCCGCGAGATGAGGCTCGATTCTCCTGCACTGCATGCAGAGCAATTCCGTGTTGCACATCAAACATGAAAGAAGCCTTGATTTTCTTGATGGCACTCCAGAGAAACCCCAAGAACACTGTTTCCAGGCTAGAGGGATGCTGAGGTCACTGTAGCAACACGAAAGTGCTCCGTGGACCAAAAATCAACTCGAGATGAGAGGGTAGTCCCTGGCTTCGACTCCAGAGGAATACCACCTTACCACAAGCACCTCAAGAGGAGGCTTCTCTCAACTCTAGGTATGTGAGAGGGACCCTGAGTTTGCGGCCTCAAGTGGAATGGACACCGCGAAGCCCTGACTCAAAATAAGGCCGGATATCCCTGCAGTGACTTGAATGCAGGCTCCTCTTGCATCTCCCAAGACGAAAGGATGTCTGAATCCCCTGTGGAGACCACAGAGAAAGACCTAGTTCCCCACCTCATCGCGACCGGAGGCCTCACATCCTTTGAAAACTCCAGAGGTACGCGGAGATCAGTGCCTCCAAAGGAGACGATGCCTGACTCCTCATGAAACTTGATAGGAGTCCCAGGAATTCTGTGGCACGTGGAAAGGGACCCTTGGTCTAACGCCACAGATGGAGAGGCGTCCCAATTGCCCTGCCAAGCCTCGAGGAGAATCCCGAGTTGTCCCTCGCAACTAGGCAGGAGTCCTGCCGTCGCTGAACAAACACGTTGGTGGAAGGGCCATCCCCGTCTCGACTCGAGAATATACCCCAGGTTCCCGCCGCAACTCGAGAAAAACCATGAGACTTCGCCCTCGCCGCGAGATGAGGCCCGATTCCCCTGCACTGCGTGCAGAGCAATTCCGTGTTGCACATCACACATGAAAGGAGCCTTGATTTCCTTGATGGCACTCCAGAGAAACCCCAAGAACACTGTTTCAAGGCTAGAGGGATTCTGAGGTCACTGTAGCAACACGAAAGAGCACCGTGGACCAAAAATCAACTCGAGATGAGGGGTTAGTCCCTGGCTGCGACTCCAGAGGAATAAGACTTTACCACAAGCACCTCAAGAGGAGGCTTCTCTCAGCTCTAGGTATGTGAGAGGGACCCTGAGTTTGCAGCCTCAAGTGGAATGGACACCGCGATGCCCTGACTCGAAATAAGGCCGGATATCCCTGCAGTGACTTGAATGCAGGCTCGTCTTGCATCTCCCAAGAAGAAAGGATGTCTGAATCCCCAGTGGAGACCACAGGGAAAGACCTAGTTCCCCACCTCATCGCGACCGGAGGTCTCTCATCCTTTGAAAACTCCAGAGGTACGCGGAGATCAGAGCCTCCAAAGGAGACGATGCCTGACTCCGCTGAAACATGATAGGAGTCCAAGGATTCCTGTGGCATGTGGAAAGGGACCCTTGGTCTCCCGCCTCAGCTGGAGAGGCGTCCCAATTGCCCTGCCAAGCCTCGAGGAGAATCCCGAGTTGTCCCTCGCAACTAGGCAGGAGTCCTGACGTCGCTGAACAAACACGTGGGTGGAAGGGCCATCCCCGTCGCAACTTCAGAATATACCCCAGGTTCCCGCCGCAACTCGAGAAAAACCATGAGACTTCCCCCTCGCCGCGAGATGAGGCCCGATTCCCCTGCACTGCCTGCAGAGCAATTCCGTGTTGTACATCACACATGAAAGGAGCCTTGATTTCCTTGATGGCACTCCAGAGAAACCCCAAGAACACTGTTTCAAGGCTACAGGTATCCTGAGGTCACTGTAGCAACACAAAAGAGCTCCGTGGCCCAAAAATCAACTCGAGATGAGAGGTTAGTCCCTGGCTTCGACTCCAGAGGAATACCACCTTACCACAAGCACCTCAAGAGGAGGCTTCTCTCAGCTCTAGGTATGTGAGAGGGACCCTGATTTTTCGGCCTCAAGTGGAATGGACACCGCGATGCCCTGACTCGAAATAAGGCCGGATATCCCTGCAGTGACTTAAATGCAGGCTCGTCTTGCATCTCCCAAGACGAAAGGCTGTCTGAATCCCCTGTGGAGACCACAGAGAAAGACCTAGTTCCCCACCTCATCGCGACCGGAGGCCTCACATCCTTTGAAAACTCCAGAGGTACGCAGAGATCAGTGCCTCCAAAGGAGACGATTCCTGACTCCTCGTGAAACTTGATAGGAGTCCCAGGATTCCTGTGGCACGTGGAAAGGGACCCTTGGTCTCCCGCCTCAGCTGGAGAGGCATCCCAATTGCCCTGCCAAGCCTCGAGGAGAATCCCGAGTTGTCCCTCGCAACTAGGCAGGAGTCCTGCGTCGCTGAACAAACACGTGGGTGGAAGGGCCATGCCCGTCGTAACTCGAGAATATACCCCAGGTTCCCGCCGCAACTCGAGAAAAACCATGAGACTTCCCCCTGGCCGCGAGATGAGGCCCGATTCCCTTGCACTGCGTGCAGAGCAATTCTGTGTTGCACATCACACATGAAAGGAGCCTTGATTTCCTTGATGGCACTCCAGGGAAACCCCAAGAACACTGTTTCAAGGCTAGAGGGATCCTGAGGTCAATGTAGCAACACGAAAGAGCTCCGTGGACCAAAAATCAACTCGAGAAGAGAGGTTAGTCCCTGGCTTCGACTCCAGCGGAATACAACCTTACCACAAGCACCTCAAGAGGAGGCTTCTCTCAGCTCTAGGTATGTGAGAGGCACCCTGAGTTTGCGGCCTCAAGTGGAATGGACACCGCGATGCCCTGACTCGAAATAAGGCCGGATATCCCTGCAGTGACTTGAATGCAGGCTCGTCTTGCATCTCCCAAGACGAAAGGCTGTCTGAATCCTCTGTGGAGACCACAGAGAAAGACCCAGTTCCCCACCTCATCGCGACCGGAGGCCTCACATCCTTTGAAAACTCCAGAGGTACGCGGAGATCAGTGCCTCCAAAGGAGACGATGCCTGACTCCTCGTGAAACTTGATAGGAGTCCCAGGATTCCTGTGGCAAGTGGAAAGGGACCCTTGGTCTCCCGCCTCAGCTGGAGAGGCGTCCCAATTGCCTTGCCAAGCCTCGAGGAGAATCCCGAGTTGTCCCTCGCAACTAGGCAGGAGTCTTGACGTCGCTGAACAAACACGTGTGTGGAAGGGCCATTCCCGTCGTAACTTGAGAATATACCCCAGGTTCCCGCCGCAACTCGAAAAAAACCATGAGACTTCCCCTTCGCCGCGAGATGAGGCCCGATTCCCCTGCACTGCGTGCAGAGCAATTGTGTGTTGCACATCACAAATGAAAGGAGCCTTGATTTCCTTGATGGCACTCCAGAGAAACCCCAAGAACACTGTTTCAAGGCTAGAGGGATCCTGAGGTCAATGTAGCAACACGAAAGAGCTCCGTGGCCCAAAATTCAACTCGAGAAGAGAGGTTAGTCCCTGGCTTCGACTCCAGAGGAATACCACCTTACCACAAGCACCTCAAGAGGAGGCTTCTCTCAGCTCTAGGTATTTGAGAGGGACCCTGAGTTTGCGGCCTCAAGTGGAATGGACACCGCGATGCCCTGACTCGAAATAAGGACGGATATCCCTGCAGTGACTTGAATGCAGGCTCGTCTTGCATCTCCCAAGATGAAAGGATGTCTGAATCCCCTGTGGAGACCACAGAGAAAGACCCAGTTCCCCACTTCATGGCGACCAGAGGCCTCACATCCTTTGAAAACTTCAGAGGTACGCGGACATCAGTGCCTCCAAAGGAGACGATGACTGACTCCTCGTGAAACTTGATAGGAGTCCCAGGATTCCTGTGGCACGTGGAAAGGGACCCTTGGTCTCCCACCTCAGCTGGAGAGGCGTCCCAATTGCCCTGCCAAGCCTCGAGGAGAATCCTGAGTTGTCCCTCGCAACTAGCCAGGAGTCCTGCCGTCGCTGAACAAACACGTGGGTAAAAGGGCCATCCCCGTCGTAACTCGAGAATATACCCCAGGTTCCCGCCGCAACTCGAGAAAAACCATGAGACTTCCCCCTCGCCGCGAGATGAGGCCCGATTCCCTTGCACTGCATGCAGAGCAATTCCGTGTTGCACATCAAACATAAAAGGAGCCTTGATTTCCTTGATGGCACTCCAGAGAAACCCCAAGAACACTGTTTCAAGGCTAGCGCGATCCAGAGGTCACTGTAGCAACACGAAAGAGCTCCGTGGACCAAAAATCAACTCGAGATGAGAGGTTAGTCCCTGGCTTCGACTCCAGAGGAATACCACTTTACCACAAGCACCTCAAGAGGAGGCTTCTCTCAGCTCTAAGTATGTGAGACGGACCCTGATTTTGCGGCCTAAAGTGGAATGGACACTGCAATGCCCTGACGCGAAATAAGGCCGGATATCTCTGCAGTGACTTGAATGCAGGCTCGTCTTGCATCTCCCAAGATGAAAGGATGTCTGAATCCCCTGTGGAGACCACAGAGAAAGACCTGGTTCCCCACCTGATCGCGACCGGAGGCCGCACATCCTTTGAAAACTCCAGAGGTAAGCAGAGACCAGTGCCTCCAAAGGAGACGATGCCTGACTCCTCGTGAAACTTGATAGGAGTCCCAGCATTCCTGTGGCACGTGGAAAGGGACCCTTGGTCTCCCGCCTCAGATGGAGAGGCGTCCCAATTGCCCTGCCAAGCCTCGAGGAGCATCCCGAGTTGTCCCTCGCAACTAGGCAGGAGTCCTGACGTCGCTAAACAAACACGTGTGTGGAAGGGCCATCCCGGTCATAACTCGATAATATAGCCCAGGTTCCCGCCGCAACTCGAGAAAAACCATGAGACTTCCCCCTCGCCGCGAGATGAGGCTCGATTCTCCTGCACTGCATGCAGAGCAATTCCGTGTTGCACATCAAACATGAAAGAAGCCTTGATTTTCTTGATGGCACTCCAGAGAAACCCCAAGAACACTGTTTCCAGGCTAGAGGGATGCTGAGGTCACTGTAGCAACACGAAAGTGCTCCGTGGACCAAAAATCAACTCGAGATGAGAGGGTAGTCCCTGGCTTCGACTCCAGAGGAATACCACCTTACCACAAGCACCTCAAGAGGAGGCTTCTCTCAACTCTAGGTATGTGAGAGGGACCCTGAGTTTGCGGCCTCAAGTGGAATGGACACC
This sequence comes from Cervus elaphus, assembly GCF_910594005.1. NCBI lineage: Eukaryota > Metazoa > Chordata > Mammalia > Artiodactyla > Cervidae > Cervus > Cervus elaphus. Next base: position 3,018,413 of record NC_057838.1, read on the forward strand.
GCGAAGCCCTGACTCAAAATAAGGCCGGATATCCCTGCAGTGACTTGAATGCAGGCTCCTCTTGCATCTCCCAAGACGAAAGGATGTCTGAATCCCCTGTGGAGACCACAGAGAAAGACCTAGTTCCCCACCTCATCGCGACCGGAGGCCTCACATCCTTTGAAAACTCCAGAGGTACGCGGAGATCAGTGCCTCCAAAGGAGACGATGCCTGACTCCTCATGAAACTTGATAGGAGTCCCAGGAATTCTGTGGCACGTGGAAAGGGACCCTTGGTCTAACGCCACAGATGGAGAGGCGTCCCAATTGCCCTGCCAAGCCTCGAGGAGAATCCCGAGTTGTCCCTCGCAACTAGGCAGGAGTCCTGCCGTCGCTGAACAAACACGTTGGTGGAAGGGCCATCCCCGTCTCGACTCGAGAATATACCCCAGGTTCCCGCCGCAACTCGAGAAAAACCATGAGACTTCGCCCTCGCCGCGAGATGAGGCCCGATTCCCCTGCACTGCGTGCAGAGCAATTCCGTGTTGCACATCACACATGAAAGGATCCTTGATTTCCTTGATGGCACTCCGGAGAAACCCCAAGAACACTGTTTCAAGGCTAGAGGGATCCTGAGGTCACTGTAGCAACACGAAAGAGCTCCGTGGACGAAAAATCAACTCGAGATGAGAGGTTAGTCCCTGGCTCGACTCCAGAGGAATACCACCTTACCACAAGCACCTCAAGAGGAGGCTTCTCTCAGCTCTAGGTATGTGAGAGGGTCCCTGAGTTTGCGGCCTCAAGTGGAATGGACACCGTAATGCCCTGACTCGAAATAAGGCCGGATATCCCTGCAGTGACTTGAATGCAGGCTCGTCTTGCATCTCCCAAGACGAAAGGGTGTCTGAATCTCCTCTGGAGACCACAGAGAAAGACCTAGTTCCCCACCTCATCGCGACAGGAGGCCTCACATCCTTTGAAAACTCCAGAGGTACGCGGAGATCAGTGCCTCCAAAGGAGACGATGCCTGACTCCTCGTGAAACTTGATACGAGTCCCAGGATTCCTGTGGCACGTGGAAAGGGACCCTTGGTCTCCCGCCTCAGCTGGAGAGGCGTCCCAATTGCCCTGCAAAGCCTCGAGGAGAATCCCGAGTTGTTCCTCGCAACTAGGCAGGAGTCCTGACGTCGCTGAACAAACACGTGGGTGGGAGGGCTATCGCCGTCGTAACTCGAGAATATACCCCAGGTTCCCGCCGCAACTCGAGAAAAACCATGAGACTTCCCCCTCGCCGCGAGATGAGGCCCGATTCCCCTGCACTGCGTGCAGAGCAATAACGTGTTGCACATCACACATGAAAGGAGCCTTGATTTCCTTGATGGCACTCCAGAGAAACCCCAAGAACACTGTTTCAAGGCTAGAGGGATCCTGAGGTCACTGTAGCAACACGAAATAGCTCCGTGGACCAAGAATCAACTCGAGATGAGAGGTTAGTCCCTGGCTTCGACTCCAGAGGACTACCACCTTACCACAAGCACCTCAAGAGAAGGCTTCTCTCAGCTCTAAGTATGTGAGAGGGACCCTGAGTTTGCGGCCTCAAGTGGAATGGACACCGCGATGCCCTGACTGGAAATAAGGCCGGATATCCCTGCAGTGACTTGAATGCAGGCTCGTCTTGCATCTCCCAAGACGAAAGGATGTCTGAATCCCCTGTGGAGACCACAGAGAAAGACCTAGTTTCCCACCTCATCGCGACCGGAGGCCTCACATACTTTGAAAAATCCAGAGGTACGCGGAGATCAGTGCCTCCAAAGGAGACGATGCCTGACTCCTCGTGAAACTTGATAGGAGTCCCAGGATTCCTGTGGCACGTGGAAAGGGACCCTTGGTCTCCCGCCTCAGCTGGAGAGGCATCCCAATTGCCCTGCCAAGCCTCGACGAGAATCCCGAGTTGTCCCTCGCAACTATGCAGGGGTCCTGACGTCGCTGAACAAACACGTGTGTGGCAGGGCCATGCCCGTCGTAACTCGAGAATATACCCCAGGTTCCCGCCGCAACTCGAGAAAAACCATGAGACTTCCCCCTCGCCGCAAGATGAGGCCCGATTCCCCTGCACTGCGTGCAGAGCAATTCCGTGTTGCACATCACACATGAAAGGAGCCTTGATTTCCTTGATGGCACTCCAGAGAAACCCCAAGAACACTGTTTCAAGGCTAGAGGGATTCTGAGGTCACTGTAGCAACACGAAAGAGCTCCGTGGACCAAAAATCAACTCGAGATGAGGGGTTAGTCCCTGGCTGCGACTCCAGAGGAATACCACTTTACCACAAGCACCTCAAGAGGAGGCTTCTCTCAGCTCTAGGTATGTGAGAGGGACCCTGAGTTTGCAGCCTCAAGTGGAATGGAAACCGCAATGCCCTGACTCGAAATAAGGCCGGATATCCCTGCAGTGACTTGAATGCAGGCTCGTCTTGCATCTCCAAAGAAGAAAGGATGTCTGAATCCCCTGTGGAGACCACAGAGAAAGACCTAGTTCCCCACCTCATCGCGACCGGAGGTCTCTCATCCTTTGAAAACTCCAGAGGTACGCGGAGATCAGAGCCTCCAAAGGAGACGATGCCTGACTCCGCTGAAACATGATAGGAGTCCAAGGATTCCTGTGGCATGTGGAAAGGGACCCTTGGTCTCCCGCCTCAGCTGGAGAGGCGTCCCAATTGCCCTGCCAAGCCTCGAGGAGAATCCCGAGTTGTCCCTCGCAACTAGGCAGGTGTCCTGCGTCGCTGAACAAACACGTGGGTGGAAGGGCCATCCCCGTCGTAACTCGAGAACACACCCCAGGTTCCCGCCGCATCTCGAGAAAAACCATGAGACTTCCCCCTCGCCGCGAGATGAGGCCCGATTCCCCTGCACTGCGTGCAGAGCAATTCCGTGTTGCACATCACACATGAAAGGATCCTTGATTTCCTTGATGGCACTCCAGAGAAACCCCAAGAACACTGTTTCAAGGCTAGAGGGATCCTGAGGTCACTGTAGCAACACGAAAGAGCTCCGTGGACCACAAATCAACTCGAGATGAGAGGTTAGTCCCTGGCTTCGACTCCAGAGGAATACCACCTTACCACAAGCACCTCAAGAGGAGGCTTCTCTCAGCTCTAGGTATGTGAGAGGGACCTGATTTTGCGGCCTCAAGTGAATGGACACTGCGATGCCCTGACGCGAAATAAGGCCGGATATCCCTGCAGTGACTTGAATGCAGGCTCGTCTTGCATCTCCCAAGACGAAAGGATGTCTGAATCCCCTGTGGAGACCACAGAAAAAGACCTAGATCCCCACCTCATCGCGACCGGAGGCCTCACATCCTTTGAAAACTCCAGAGGTACGCGGAGATCAGTGCCTCCAAAGGAGACGATGCCTTACTCCTCGTGAAACTTGATAGGAGTCCCAGGATTCCTGTGGCACGTGGAAAGGGACACTTGGTCTCCCGCCTCAGCTGGAGAGGCGTCCCAATTGCCCTGCCAAGCCTCGAGGAGAATCCCGAGTTGTCCCTCGCAACTAGGCAGGAGTCCTGACGTCGCTGAACAAACACGTGAGTGGAAAGGCTATCCCCGACGTAACTCGAGAATATACCCCAGGTTCCAGCCGCAACTCGAGAAAAACCATGAGACTTCCCCCTCGCCGAGAGATGAGGCCCGATTCCCCTGCTCTGCGTGCAGAGCAATTCCGTGTTGCACATCACACATGAAAGGAGCCTTGATTTCCTTGATGGCACTCCAGAGAAACCCCAAGAACACTGTTTCAAGGCTAGAGGGATCCTGAGGTCACTGTAGCAACACGAAAGAGCTCCGTGGACCAAAAATCAACTCGAGATGAGAGGTTAGTCCCTCTCTTCGACTCCAGAGGAATACAAACTTTCCACAAGCACCTCAAGAGGAGGCTTCTCTCAGCTCTAGGTATGTGAGAGGGACCCTGAGTTTGCGGCCTCAAGTGGAATGGACACCGCGATGCTCTGACTCGAAATAAGGCCGGATATCCCTGCAGTGACTTGAATGCAGGCTCGTCTTGCATCTCCCAAGACGAAAGGATGTCTGAATCCCCTGTGGAGACCACAGAGAAAGACCTAGTTCCCCACCTCATCGCGACCGGAGGCCTCACATCCTTTGAAAACTCCAGAGGTACGCGGAGATCAGTGCCTCCAAAGGAGACGATGCCTGACTCCTCGTGAAACTTGATAGGAGTCCCAGGATTCCTGTGGCACGTGGAAAGGGACCCTTGGTTTCCCGCCTCAGCTGGAGAGGCGTCCCAATTGCCCTGCCAAGCCTCGAGGAGAATCCCGAGTTGTCCCTCGCAACTAGGCAGGAGTCCTGACGTCGCTGAACAAACACGTGGGTGGAAGGGCCATCCCCGTTGTAACTCGAGAATATACCCCAGGTTCCCGCCGCAACTCGAGAAAATCCATGAGACTTTCCCCTCGCCGCGAGATGAGGCCCGATTCCCCTGCACTGCGTGCAGAGCAATTCCGTGTTGCACATCACACATGAAAGGAGCCTTGATTTCCTTGATGGCACTCCAGAGAAACCCCAAGAACACTGTTTCAAGGCTAGAGGGGTCCTGAGGTCACTGTAGAAACACGAAAGAGCACCGTGGACCAAAAATCAACTCGAGATGAGAGGTTAGTCCCTGGCTTCGACTCCAGAGGAATACCACCTTACCACAAGCACCTCAAGAGGAGGCTTCTCTCAGCTCTAGGTATGTGAGAGGGACCCTGATTTTGCGGCCTCAAGTGGAATGGACACCGCGATGCCCTGACGTGAAATAAGGCCGGATATCCCTGCTGTGACTTGAATGCAGGCTCGTCTTGCATCTCCCAAGATGAAAGGATGTCTCAATCCCCTGTGGAGACCACAGAGAAAGACCTAGTTCCCCACCTCATGGCGATCGGAGGCCTCACATCCTTTCAAAACTCTAGAGGTACGCGGAGATCAGTGCCTCCAAATGAGACGAAGCCTGACTCCTCGTGAAACTTGATAGGAGTCCCAGGATTCCTGTGGCACATGGAAAGGGACCCTTGGTCTCCCGCCTCAGCTGGAGAGGCGTCCCAATTGCCCTGCCAAGCCTCGAGGAGAATCCCGAGTTGTCCCTCGCAACTAGGCATGAGTCCTGACGTCGCTGAACAAACCCGTGTGTGGAAGGGCCATCCCCGTCGTAAGTCGAGAATATACCCCAGGTTCCCGCCGCAACTTGAGAAAAACCATGAGACTTCCCCCTCGCCGCGAGATGCTGCCCGATTCCCCTGCACTGGGTGCAGAGCAATTCCGTTTTGCACATCATACATGAAAGGAGCCTTGATTTCCTTGATGGCACTCCAGAGAAACCCCAAGAACACTGTTTCAAGGCTAGAGGGATCCTGAGGTCACTGTAGCAAAATGAAAGTGCTCCGTGGACCAAAAATCAACTCAAGATGAGAGGTTAGCCCCTGGCTTCGACTCCAGAGGAATACCACCTTACCATAAGCACCTCAAGAGGAGGCTTCTCTCAGCTCTAGCTTTGTGAGAGGGACCCTGAGTTTGCGGCCTCAAGTGGAATGGACACCGCGATGCCCTGACTCGAAATAAGGCCGGATATCCCTGCAGTGACTTGAATGCAGGCTCGTCTTGCATCTCCCAAGACGAAAGGATGTCTGAATCCCCTGTTGAGACCACAGAGAAAGACCTAGTTCCCCACCTCATCGCGACCGGAGGCCTCACATCCTTTGAAAACTCCAGAGGTACGCGGAGATCAGTGCCTCCAAAGGAGACGATGCCTGACTCCTCGTGAAACTTGATAGGAGTCCCAGGATTCCTGTGGCACGTGGAAAGGGAACCTTGGTCTCCCGCCTCAGCTGGAGAGGTGTCCCAATTGCCGTGCCAAGCATCGAGGAGAATCCCGAGTTGTCCCTCGCAACTAGGCAGGAGTCCTGACGTCGCTGAAGAAACACGTGGGTGGAAGGGCTATCCCCGTCGTAACTCGAGAATATACCCCAGGTTCCCGCCGCAACTCGAGAAAAACCATGAGACTTCCCCCTCGCCGCGAGATGAGGCCCGATTCCCCTGCACTGCGTGCAGAGCAATTCCGTGTTGTACATCACACATGAAAGGAGCCTTGATTTCCTTGATGGCACTCCAGAGAAACCCCAAGAACACTGTTTCAAGGCTAGAGGGATCCTGAGGTCACTGTAGCAACACGAAAGAGCTCCGTGGACCAAAAATCAACTCGAGATGAGAGGTTAGTCCCTGGCTTCGACTCCAGAGGAATACCACCTTACCACAAGCACCTCAAGAGGAGGCTTCTCTCAGCTCTAGGTATGTGAGAGGGACCCTGAGTTTGCGGCCTCAAGTGGAATGGACACCGCGATGCCCTGACTCGAAATAAGGCCGGATATCCCTGCAGTGACTTGAATGCAGGCTCGTCTTGCATCTCCCAAGACGAAAGGATGTCTGAATCCCCTGTGGAGACCACAGAGAAAGACCTAGTTCCCCACCTCATCGCGATCGGAGGTCTCACATCCTTTGAAAACTCCAGAGCTACGCGGAGATCAGTGCCTCCAAAGGAGACGATGCCTGACTCCTCGTGAAACTTGATAGGATTCCCAGGATTCCTGTGGCACGTGGAAAGGGACCCTTGGTCTCCCGCCTCAGCTGGAGAGGCGTCCCAATTGCCCTGCCAAGCCTCGAGGAGAATCCCGAGTTGTCCCTCGCAACTAGGCAGGAGTCCTGACGTCGCTGAACAAACACGTGGGTGGAAGGGCCATCCCCGTCGTAACTCGAGAATATTCCCCAGGTTCCCGCCGCAACTCGAGAAAAACCATGAGACTTCCCCCTCGCCGCGAGATGAGGCCGGATTCCCGTGCACTGCGTGCAGAGCAATTCCGTGTTCCACATCACACATGAAAGGAGCCTTGATTTCCTTGATGGCACTCCAGAGAAACCCCAAGAACACTGTTTCAAGGCTAGAGGGATCCTGAGGTCACTGTAGCAACACGAAAGAGCTCCGTGGACCAAAAATCAACTTGAGATGAGAGGTTAGTCCCTGGCTTCGACTCCAGAGGAATACCACCTTACCACAAGCACCTCAAGAGAAGGCTTCTCTCAACTCTAGCTATGTGAGAGGGACCCTGAGTTTGCGGCCTCAAGTGGAATGGACACCGCGATGCCCTGACTCGAAATAAGGCCGGATATTCCTGCAGTGACTTGAATGCAGGCTCGTCTTGCGTCTCCCAAGATGAAAGGATGTCTGAATCCCCTGTGGAGACTACAGAGAAAGACCTAGTTCCCCACCTCATCGCGATCGGAGTCCTCACATCCTTTGAAAACTCCACAGGTACGCGGAGATCAGTGCCTCCAAAGGAGACGATGCCTGACTCCTCGTGAAACTTGATAGGATTCCCAGGATTCCTGTGGCACGTGGAAAGGGACCCTTGGTCGCCCGCCTCAGCTGGAGAGGCGTCCCAATTGCCCTGCCAAGCCTCGAGGAGAATCCCGAGTTGTCCCTCGCAACTAGGCAGGAGTCCTGACGTCGCTGAAGAAACACGTGTGTGGAAGGGTCATCCCCGTCGTAACTCGAGAATATTCCCCAGGTTCCCGCCGCAACTAGAGAAAAACCATGAGACTTCCCCCTCGCGGCGAGATGAGGCCCGATTCCCCTGCACTGCGTGCAGAGCAATTCCGTGTTGCACATCACACATGAAAGGAGCCTTGATTTCCTTGATGGCACTCCAGAGAAACCCCAAGAACACTGTTTCAAGGCTAGGGGGATCCTGAGGTCACTGTTGCAACACGAAAGAGCTCCGTGAACCAAAAATCAACTCGAGATGAGAGGTTCGTCCCTAACTTCGACTCCAGAGGAATACCACCTTACCACAAGCACCTCAAGAGGAGGCTTCTCTCAGCTCTAGGTATGTGAGAGGGACCCTGATTTTGCGGCCTCAAGTGGAATGGACACTGCGATGCCCTGACGCGAAATAAGGTCGGATATCCCTGCAGTGACTTGAATGCAGGCTCGTCTTGCATCTCCTAAGATGAAAGGATGCCTGAATCCACTGTGGAGACCACAGAGAAAGACCTAGTTCCCCACCTCATCGCGACCGGCGGCCTCACATCCTTTGAAAACTCCAGAGGTACGCGGAGATCAGTGCCTCCAAAGGAGACGATGCCTGACTCCTCGTGAAACTTGATAGGAGTCCCAGGATTCCTGTGGCACGTGGAAAGGGACCCTTGGTCTCCCGCCTCAGCTGGAGAGGCGTCCCAATTGCCCTGCCAAGCCTCGAGGAGAATCCCGAGTTGTCCCTCGCAACTAGGCAGGAGTCCTGACGTCGCTGAAGAAACACGTTTGTGGAAGGGCCATCCCCGTCGTAACTCGAGAATATACCCCAGGTTCCCGCCGCAACTCGAGAAAAACCATGAGACTTCCCCCTCGCCGCGAGATGAGGCCCGATTCCTCTGCACTGCGTGCAGAGCAATTCCGTGTTGCACATCACACATGAAAGGAGCCTTGATCTCCTTGATGGCACTCCAGAGAAACCCCAAGAACACTGTTTCAAGGCTAGAGGGATCCTGAGGTCACTGTAGAAACACGAAAGAGCTCCATGGACCAAAAATCAACTCGAGATGAGAGGTTACTCCCTGGCTTCGACTCCAGAGGAATAGCACCTAACCACAAGCACCTCAAGAGGAGGCTTCTCTCAGCTCTAGCTATGTGAGAGGGACCCTGAGTTTGTGGCCTCAAGTGGAATGGAGACCGCGATGCCCTGACTCGACATAAGGCCGGATATCCCTGCAGTGACTTGAATGCAGGCTCGTCTTGCATCTCCCAAGACGAAAGGATGTCTGAATCGCCTGTGGAGACCACAGAGAAAGACCTAGTTCCCCACCTCATCGCGACTGGAGGCCTCACATCCTTTGAAAACTCCAGAGGTACGCGGAGATCAGTGCCTCCAAAGGAGACGATGCCTGACTCTTTGTGAAACTTGATAGGAGTCCCAGGATTCCTGTGGCACGTGGAAAGGGACCCTTGGTCTCCCGCCTCAGCTGAAGAGGGGTCCCAATTGCCCTTCCAAGCCTCGAGGAGAATCCCGAGTTGTCCCTCGCAACTAGGCAGGAGTTCTGACGTCGCTGAACAAACACGTGTGTGGAAGGGCCATCACCGTCGTAACTCGAATATATTCCCCAGGTTCCCGCCGCAACTCGAGAAAAACCATGAGACTTCCCCCTCGCCGCGAGATGAGGCCCGATTCCCCTGCACTGCCTGCAGAGCAATTCCGTCTTGCACATCACACATGAAAGGAGCCTTGATTTCCTTGATGGCACTCCAGAGAAACCCCAAGAACACTGTTTCAAGGCTACAGGGATCCTGAGGTCACTGTAGCAACACGAAAGAGCTCCGTGGACCAAAAATCAACTCGAGATGAGAGGTTCGTCCCTGGCTTCGACTCCAGAGGAATACCACCTTACCACAAGCACCTCAAGAGGAGGCTTCTCTCAGCTCTAGCTATGTGAGAGGGACCCTGAGTTTGCGGCCTCAAGTGGAATGGACACCGCGATGCCCTGACTTGAAAAAAGGCCGGATATCCCTGCAGTGACTTGAATGCAGGCTCGTCTTGCATCTCCCAAGGCGAAAGGATGTCTGAATCCCCTGTGGAGACCACAGAGAAAGACCTAGTTCCCCACCTCATCGCGACCGGAGGCCTCACATCCTTTGAAAACTCCAGAGGTACGCGGAGATCAGTGCCTCCAAAGGAGACGATGCCTGACTCCTCGTGAAACTTGATAGGAGTCCCAGGATTCCTGTGGCACGTGGAAAGGGACCCTTGGTCTCCCGCCTCAGCTTGAGAGGCGTCCCAAATGCCCTGCCAAGCCTCGAGGAGAATCCCGAGTTGTCCCTCGCAACTAGGCAGGAGTCCTGACATCGCTGAACAAACACGTGTGTGGAAGGGCCATCCCCGTCGTAACTCGAGAATATTCCCCAGGTTCCCGCCGCAACTCGAGAAAAACCATGAGACTTCCCCCTCGCCGCGAGATGAGGCCCGATTCCCCTGCACTGCCTGCAGAGCAATTCCGTGTTGCACATCACACATGAAAGGAGCCTTGATTTCCTTGATGGCACTCCAGAGAAACCCCAAGAACACTGTTTCAAGGCTACAGGGATCCTGAGGTCACTGTAGCAACACGAAAGAGCTCCGTGGACCAAAAATCAACTCGAGATGAGAGGTTAGTCCCTGGCTTCGACTCCAGAGGAATACCACCTTACCACAAGCACCTCAAGAGGAGGCTTCTCTCAGCTCTAGCTTTGTGAGAGGGACCCTGAGTTTGCGGCCTCAAGTGGAATGGACACCGCGATGCCCTGACATGAAAAAAGGCCGGATATCCCTGCAGTGACTTGAATGCAGGCTCTTCTTGCATCTCCCAAGACGAAAGGATGTCTGAATCCCATGTGGAGACCACAGAGAAAGACCTAGTTCCCCACCTCATCGCGACCGGAGGCCTCACATCCTTTGAAAACTCCAGAGGTACGCGGAGATCAGTGCCTCCAAAGGAGACGATGCCTGACTCCTCGTGAAACTTGATAGGAGTCCCAGGATTCCTGTGGCACGTGGAAAGGGACCCTTAGTCTCCCGCCTCAGCTGGAGAGGCGTCCCAATTGCCCTGCCAAGCCTCGAGGAGAATCCCGAGTTGTCCCTCGCAACTAGGCAGGAGTCCTGACATCGCTGAACAAACACGTGTGTGGAAGGGCCATCCCCGTCGTAACTCGAGAATATTCCCCAGGTTCCCGCCGCAACTCGAGAAAAACCATGAGACTTCCCCCTCGCCGCGAGATGAGGCCCGATTCCCGTGCACTGCGTGCAGAGCAATTCCGTGTTGCACATCACACATGAAAGGAGCCTTGATTTCCTTGATGGCACTCCAGAGAAACTCCAAGAACACTGTTTCAAGGCTAGAGGGATCCTGAGGTCACTGTAGCAACACGAAAGAACTCCGTGGACCACAAATCAACTCGAGATGAGAGGTTAGTCCCTGGCTTCGACTCCAGAGGAATACCACCTTACCACAAGCACCTCAAGAGGAGGCTTCTCTCAGCTCTAGGTATGTGAGAGGGACCCTGAGTTTGCGGCCTCAAGTGGAATGGACACCGCGATGCCCTGACTCGAAATAAGGCCGGATATCCCTGCAGTGACTTGAATGCAGGCTCGTCTTGCATCTCCCAAGACGAAAGGATGTCTGAATCCCCTGTGGAGACCACAGAGAAAGACCTAGTTCCCCACCTCATCGCGACTGGGGGCCTCACATCCCTTGAAAACTCCAGAGGTACGCGGAGATCAGTGCCTCCAAAGGAGACGATGCCTGACTCCTCGTGAAACTTGATAGGAGTCCAAGGATTCCTGTGGCACGTGGAAAGGGACCCGTGGTCTCCCGCCTCAGCTGGAGAGGCCTCCCAAATGCGCTGCCAAGCCTCGAGGAGAATCCCGAGTTGTCCCTCGCAACTAGGCATGAGTCCTGACGTCGCTGAACAAACCCGTGTGTGGAAGGGCCATCCCCGTCGTAACTCGAGAATATACCCCAGGTTTCCGCCGCAACTTGAGAAAAACCATGAGACTTCCCCCTCGCCGCGAGATGCTGCCCGATTCCCCTGCACTGGGTGCAGAGCAATTCCGTTTTGCACATCACACATGAAAGGAGCCTTGATTTCCTTGATGGCACTCCAGAGAAACCCCAAGAACACTGTTTCAAGGCTAGAGGGATCCTGAGGTCACTGTAGCAACACGAAAGAGCTCCGTGGACCAAAAATCAACTCGAGATGAGAGGTTAGTCCCTGGCTTCGACTCCAGAGAAATACCACCTTACCACAAGCACTTCAAGAGGAGGCTTCTCTCAGCTCTAGGTATGTGAGAGGGACCCTGAGTTTGCGGCCTCAAGTGGAATGGACACCGTGATGCCCTGACTCGAAATAAGGCCGGATATCCCTGCAGTGACTTGAATGCAGGCTCGTCTTGCATCTCCCAAGACGAAAGGATGTCTGAATACCCTGTGGAGACCACAGAGAAAGACCTCATTCCCCACCTCATCGCGACCGGAGGCCTCACATCCTTTGAAAACTCCAGAGGTACGCAGAGATTAGTGCCTTCAAAGGAGACGATGCCTAACTCCTCGTGAAACTTGACAGGATTCCCAGGATTCCTGTGGCACGTGGAAAGGGACCCTTGGTCGCCCGCCTCAGCTGGAGAGGCGTCGCAATTGCCCTGCCAAGCCTCGAGGAGAATCCCGAGTTGTCCCTCGCAACTAGGCAGGAGTCCTGACGTCGCTGAAGAAACACGTGGGTGGAAGGGCCATCCCCGTCGTAACTCGAGAATATTCCCCAGGTTCCTCGCCGCAACTCGAGAAAACCATGAGACTTCCCCCTCGCCGCGAGATGAGGCCCGATTCCCCTGCACTGCGTGCAGAGCAATTCCGTGTTGCACATCACACATGAAAGAAGCCTTGATTTCCTTGATGGCACTCCAGAGAAACCCCAAGAACACTGTTTCAAGGCTAGAGGGATCCTGAGGTCACTGTAGTAACACGAAAGAGCTCCGTGGACCAAAAATCAACTCGAGATGAGAGGAGAGTCCCTGGCTTCGACTCCAGAGGAATACCACCTTACCACAAGCACCTCAAGAGGAGGCTTCTCTCAGCTCTAGGTATGTGAGAGGGACCCTGAGTTTGCGGCCTCAAGTGGAATGGACACCGCGATGCCCTGACTCGAAATAAGGCCGGATATCCCTGCAGTGACTTGAATGCAGGCTCGTCTTGCATCTCCCAAGATGAAAGGATGTCTGAATCCCCTGTGGAGACCACAGAGAAAGACCTAGTTCCCCACCTCATCGCGACTGGAGGCCTCACATCCTTTGAAAACTCCAGAGGTACGCGGAGATCAGTGCCTCCAAAGGAGACGATGCCTGACTCCTCGTGAAACTTGATAGGAGTCCCAGGATTCCTGTGGCACGTGGAAAGGGACCCTTGGTCTCCCGCCTCAGCTGAAGAGGGGTCACAATTGCCCTGCCAAGCCTCGAGGAGAATCCCGAGTTGTCCCTCGCAACTAGGCAGGAGTCCTGACGTCGCTGAACAAACACGTGTGTGGAAGGGCCATCCCCGTCGTAACTCGAGAATATTCCCCAGGTTCCCGCCGCAACTCGAGAAAAACCATGAGACTTCCCCCTCGCCGCGAGATGAGGCCCGATTCCCCTGCACTGGGTGCAGAGCAATTCCGTTTTGCACATCACACATGAAAGGAGCCTTGATTTCCTTGATGGCACTCCAGAGAAACCCCAAGAACACTGTTTCAAGGCTAGAGGGATCCTGAGGTCACTGTAGCAACACGAAAGAGCTCCGTGGACCAAAAATCAACTCGAGATGAGAGGTTAGTCCCTGGCTTCGACTCCAGAGAAATACCACCTTACCACAAGCACTTCAAGAGGAGGCTTCTCTCAGCTCTAGGTATGTGAGAGGGACCCTGAGTTTGCGGCCTCAAGTGGAATGGACACCGTGATGCCCTGACTCGAAATAAGGCCGGATATCCCTGCAGTGACTTGAATGCAGGCTCGTCTTGCATCTCCCAAGACGAAAGGATGTCTGAATACCCTGTGGAGACCACAGAGAAAGACCTCATTCCCCACCTCATCGCGACCGGAGGCCTCACATCCTTTGAAAACTCCAGAGGTACGCAGAGATTAGTGCCTCCAAAGGAGACGATGCCTAACTCCTCGTGAAACTTGACAGGATTCCCAGGATTCCTGTGGCACGTGGAAAGGGACCCTTGGTCGCCCGCCTCAGCTGGAGAGGCGTCGCAATTGCCCTGCCAAGCCTCGAGGAGAATCCCGAGTTGTCCCTCGCAACTAGGCAGGAGTCCTGACGTCGCTGAAGAAACACGTGGGTGGAAGGGCCATCCCCGTCGTAACTTGAGAATATTCCCCAGGTTCCTCGCCGCAACTCGAGAAAACCATGAGACTTCCCCCTCGCCGCGAGATGAGGCCCGATTCCCCTGCACTGCGTGCAGAGCAATTCCGTGTTGCACATCACACATGAAAGGAGCCTTGATTTCCTTGATGGCACTCCAGAGAAACCCCAAGAACACTGTTTCAAGGCTAGAGGGATCCTGAGGTCACTGTAGTAACACGAAAGAGCTCCGTGGACCAAAAATCAACTCGAGATGAGAGGAGAGTACCTGGCTTCGACTCCAGAGGAATACCACCTTACCACAAGCACCTCAAGAGGAGGCTTCTCTCAGCTCTAGGTATGTGAGAGGGACCCTGAGTTTGCGGCCTCAAGTGGAATGGACACCGCGATGCCCTGACTCGAAATAAGGCCGGATATCCCTGCAGTGACTTGAATGCAGGCTCGTCTTGCATCTCCCAAGATGAAAGGATGTCTGAATCCCCTGTGGAGACCACAGAGAAAGACCTAGTTCCCTACCTCATCGCGACTGGAGGCCTCACATCCTTTGAAAACTCCAGAGGTACGCGGAGATCAGTGCCTCCAAAGGAGACGATGCCTGACTCCTCGTGAAACTTGATAGGAGTCCCAGGATTCCTGTGGCACGTGGAAAGGGACCCTTGGTCTCCCGCCTCAGCTGAAGAGGGGTCACAATTGCCCTGCCAAGCCTCGAGGAGAATCCCGAGTTGTCCCTCGCAACTAGGCAGGAGTCCTGACGTCGCTGAACAAACACGTGTGTGGAAGGGCCATCCCCGTCGTAACTCGAGAATATTCCCCAGGTTCCCGCCGCAACTCGAGAAAAACCATGAGACTTCCCCCTCGCCGCGAAATGAGGCCCGATTCCCCTGCACTGCCTGCAGAGCAATTCCGTGTTGCACATCACACATGAAAGGAGCCTTGATTTCCTTGATGGCACTCCAGAGAAACCCCAAGAACACTGTTTCAAGGCTACAGGGATCCTGAGGTCACTGTAGCAACACGAAAGAGCTCCGTGGACCAAAAATCAACTCGAGATGAGAGGTTAGTCCCTGGCTTCGACTCCAGAGGAATACCACCTTACCACAAGCACCTCAAGAGGAGGCTTCTCTCAGCTCTAGGTATGTGAGAGGGACCCTGATTTTTCGGCCTCAAGTGGAATGGACACCGCGATGCCCTGACTCGAAATAAGGCCGGATATCCCTGCAGTGACTTAAATGCAGGCTCGTCTTGCATCTCCCAAGACGAAAGGCTGTCTGAATCCCCTGTGGAGACCACAGAGAAAGACCTAGTTCCCCACCTCATCGCGACCGGAGGCCTCACATCCTTTGAAAACTCCAGAGGTACGCAGAGATCAGTGCCTCCAAAGGAGACGATTCCTGACTCCTCGTGAAACTTGATAGGAGTCCCAGGATTCCTGTGGCACGTGGAAAGGGACCCTTGGTCTCCCGCCTCAGCTGGAGAGGCATCCCAATTGCCCTGCCAAGCCTCGAGGAGAATCCCGAGTTGTCCCTCGCAACTAGGCAGGAGTCCTGCGTCGCTGAACAAACACGTGGGTGGAAGGGCCATGCCCGTCGTAACTCGAGAATATACCCCAGGTTCCCGCCGCAACTCGAGAAAAACCATGAGACTTCCCCCTGGCCGCGAGATGAGGCCCGATTCCCTTGCACTGCGTGCAGAGCAATTCTGTGTTGCACATCACACATGAAAGGAGCCTTGATTTCCTTGATGGCACTCCAGGGAAACCCCAAGAACACTGTTTCAAGGCTAGAGGGATCCTGAGGTCAATGTAGCAACACGAAAGAGCTCCGTGGACCAAAAATCAACTCGAGAAGAGAGGTTAGTCCCTGGCTTCGACTCCAGCGGAATACAACCTTACCACAAGCACCTCAAGAGGAGGCTTCTCTCAGCTCTAGGTATGTGAGAGGCACCCTGAGTTTGCGGCCTCAAGTGTAATGGACACCGCGATGCCCTGACTCGAAATAAGGCCGGATATCCCTGCAGTGACTTGAATGCAGGCTCGTCTTGCATCTCCCAAGACGAAAGGCTGTCTGAATCCTCTGTGGAGACCACAGAGAAAGACCCAGTTCCCCACCTCATCGCGACCGGAGGCCTCACATCCTTTGAAAACTCCAGAGGTACGCGGAGATCAGTGCCTCCAAAGGAGACGATGCCTGACTCCTCGTGAAACTTGATAGGAGTCCCAGGATTCCTGTGGCACGTGGAAAGGGACCCTTGGTCTCCCGCCTCAGCTGGAGAGGCGTCCCAATTGCCTTGCCAAGCCTCGAGGAGAATCCCGAGTTGTCCCTCGCAACTAGGCAGGAGTCTTGACGTCGCTGAACAAACACGTGTGTGGAAGGGCCATTCCCGTCGTAACTTGAGAATATACCCCAGGTTCCCGCCGCAACTCGAAAAAAACCATGAGACTTCCCCTTCGCCGCGAGATGAGGCCCGATTCCCCTGCACTGGGTGCAGAGCAATTGTGTGTTGCACATCACAAATGAAAGGAGCCTTGATTTCCTTGATGGCACTCCAGAGAAACCCCAAGAACACTGTTTCAAGGCTAGAGGGATCCTGAGGTCAATGTAGCAACACGAAAGAGCTCCGTGGCCCAAAATTCAACTCGAGAAGAGAGGTTAGTCCCTGGCTTCGACTCCAGAGGAATACCACCTTACCACAAGCACCTCAAGAGGAGGCTTCTCTCAGCTCTAGGTATTTGAGAGGGACCCTGAGTTTGCGGCCTCAAGTGGAATGGACACCGCGATGCCCTGACTCGAAATAAGGACGGATATCCCTGCAGTGACTTGAATGCAGGCTCGTCTTGCATCTCCCAAGATGAAAGGATGTCTGAATCCCCTGTGGAGACCACAGAGAAAGACCCAGTTCCCCACTTCATGGCGACCAGAGGCCTCACATCCTTTGAAAACTTCAGAGGTACGCGGACATCAGTGCCTCCAAAGGAGACGATGACTGACTCCTCGTGAAACTTGATAGGAGTCCCAGGATTCCTGTGGCACGTGGAAAGGGACCCTTGGTCTCCCACCTCAGCTGGAGAGGCGTCCCAATTGCCCTGCCAAGCCTCGAGGAGAATCCTGAGTTGTCCCTCGCAACTAGCCAGGAGTCCTGCCGTCGCTGAACAAACACGTGGGTAAAAGGGCCATCCCCGTCGTAACTCGAGAATATACCCCAGGTTCCCGCCGCAACTCGAGAAAAACCATGAGACTTCCCCCTCGCCGCGAGATGAGGCCCGATTCCCTTGCACTGCATGCAGAGCAATTCCGTGTTGCACATCAAACATAAAAGGAGCCTTGATTTCCTTGATGGCACTCCAGAGAAACCCCAAGAACACTGTTTCAAGGCTAGCGCGATCCAGAGGTCACTGTAGCAACACGAAAGAGCTCCGTGGACCAAAAATCAACTCGAGATGAGAGGTTAGTCCCTGGCTTCGACTCCAGAGGAATACCACTTTACCACAAGCACCTCAAGAGGAGGCTTCTCTCAGCTCTAAGTATGTGAGACGGACCCTGATTTTGCGGCCTAAAGTGGAATGGACACTGCAATGCCCTGACGCGAAATAAGGCCGGATATCTCTGCAGTGACTTGAATGCAGGCTCGTCTTGCATCTCCCAAGATGAAAGGATGTCTGAATCCCCTGTGGAGACCACAGAGAAAGACCTGGTTCCCCACCTGATCGCGACCGGAGGCCGCACATCCTTTGAAAACTCCAGAGGTAAGCAGAGACCAGTGCCTCCAAAGGAGACGATGCCTGACTCCTCGTGAAACTTGATAGGAGTCCCAGCATTCCTGTGGCACGTGGAAAGGGACCCTTGGTCTCCCGCCTCAGATGGAGAGGCGTCCCAATTGCCCTGCCAAGCCTCGAGGAGCATCCCGAGTTGTCCCTCGCAACTAGGCAGGAGTCCTGACGTCGCTGAACAAACACGTGTGTGGAAGGGCCATCCCGGTCATAACTCGATAATATAGCCCAGGTTCCCGCCGCAACTCGAGAAAAACCATGAGACTTCCCCCTCGCCGCGAGATGAGGCTCGATTCTCCTGCACTGCATGCAGAGCAATTCCGTGTTGCACATCAAACATGAAAGAAGCCTTGATATTCTTGATGGCACTCCAGAGAAACCCCAAGAACACTGTTTCCAGGCTAGAGGGATGCTGAGGTCACTGTAGCAACACGAAAGTGCTCCGTGGACCAAAAATCAACTCGAGATGAGAGGGTAGTCCCTGGCTTCGACTCCAGAGGAATACCACCTTACCACAAGCACCTCAAGAGGAGGCTTCTCTCAACTCTAGGTATGTGAGAGGGACCCTGAGTTTGCGGCCTCAAGTGGAATGGACACCGCGAAGCCCTGACTCAAAATAAGGCCGGATATCCCTGCAGTGACTTGAATGCAGGCTCCTCTTGCATCTCCCAAGACGAAAGGATGTCTGAATCCCCTGTGGAGACCACAGAGAAAGACCTAGTTCCCCACCTCATCGCGACCGGAGGCCTCACATCCTTTGAAAACTCCAGAGGTACGCGGAGATCAGTGCCTCCAAAGGAGACGATGCCTGACTCCTCATGAAACTTGATAGGAGTCCCAGGAATTCTGTGGCACGTGGAAAGGGACCCTTGGTCTAACGCCACAGATGGAGAGGCGTCCCAATTGCCCTGCCAAGCCTCGAGGAGAATCCCGAGTTGTCCCTCGCAACTAGGCAGGAGTCCTGCCGTCGCTGAACAAACACGTTGGTGGAAGGGCCATCCCCGTCTCGACTCGAGAATATACCCCAGGTTCCCGCCGCAACTCGAGAAAAACCATGAGACTTCGCCCTCGCCGCGAGATGAGGCCCGATTCCCCTGCACTGCGTGCAGAGCAATTCCGTGTTGCACATCACACATGAAAGGAGCCTTGATTTCCTTGATGGCACTCCGGAGAAACCCCAAGAACACTGTTTCAAGGCTAGAGGGATCCTGAGGTCACTGTAGCAACACGAAAGAGCTCCGTGGACGAAAAATCAACTCGAGATGAGAGGTTAGTCCCTGGCTCGACTCCAGAGGAATACCACCTTACCACAAGCACCTCAAGAGGAGGCTTCTCTCAGCTCTAGGTATGTGAGAGGGTCCCTGAGTTTGCGGCCTCAAGTGGAATGGACACCGTAATGCCCTGAGTCGAAATAAGGCCGGATATCCCTGCAGTGACTTGAATGCAGGCTCGTCTTGCATCTCCCAAGACGAAAGGGTGTCTGAATCTCCTCTGGAGACCACAGAGAAAGACCTAGTTCCCCACCTCATCGCGACAGGAGGCCTCACATCCTTTGAAAACTCCAGAGGTACGCGGAGATCAGTGCCTCCAAAGGAGACGATGCCTGACTCCTCGTGAAACTTGATACGAGTCCCAGGATTCCTGTGGCACGTGGAAAGGGACCCTTGGTCTCCCGCCTCAGCTGGAGAGGCGTCCCAATTGCCCTGCAAAGCCTCGAGGAGAATCCCGAGTTGTTCCTCGCAACTAGGCAGGAGTCCTGACGTCGCTGAACAAACACGTGGGTGGGAGGGCTATCGCCGTCGTAACTCGAGAATATACCCCAGGTTCCCGCCGCAACTCGAGAAAAACCATGAGACTTCCCCCTCGCCGCGAGATGAGGCCCGATTCCCCTGCACTGCGTGCAGAGCAATAACGTGTTGCACATCACACATGAAAGGAGCCTTGATTTCCTTGATGGCACTCCAGAGAAACCCCAAGAACACTGTTTCAAGGCTAGAGGGATCCTGAGGTCACTGTAGCAACACGAAATAGCTCCGTGGACCAAGAATCAACTCGAGATGAGAGGTTAGTCCCTGGCTTCGACTCCAGAGGACTACCACCTTACCACAAGCACCTCAAGAGAAGGCTTCTCTCAGCTCTAAGTATGTGAGAGGGACCCTGAGTTTGCGGCCTCAAGTGGAATGGACACCGCGATGCCCTGACTGGAAATAAGGCCGGATATCCCTGCAGTGACTTGAATGCAGGCTCGTCTTGCATCTCCCAAGACGAAAGGATGTCTGAATCCCCTGTGGAGACCACAGAGAAAGACCTAGTTTCCCACCTCATCGCGACCGGAGGCCTCACATACTTTGAAAAATCCAGAGGTACGCGGAGATCAGTGCCTCCAAAGGAGACGATGCCTGACTCCTCGTGAAACTTGATAGGAGTCCCAGGATTCCTGTGGCACGTGGAAAGGGACCCTTGGTCTCCCGCCTCAGCTGGAGAGGCATCCCAATTGCCCTGCCAAGCCTCGACGAGAATCCCGAGTTGTCCCTCGCAACTATGCAGGGGTCCTGACGTCGCTGAACAAACACGTGTGTGGCAGGGCCATGCCCGTCGTAACTCGAGAATATACCCCAGGTTCCCGCCGCAACTCGAGAAAAACCATGAGACTTCCCCCTCGCCGCAAGATGAGGCCCGATTCCCCTGCACTGCGTGCAGAGCAATTCCGTGTTGCACATCACACATGAAAGGAGCCTTGATTTCCTTGATGGCACTCCAGAGAAACCCCAAGAACACTGTTTCAAGGCTAGAGGGATTCTGAGGTCACTGTAGCAACACGAAAGAGCTCCGTGGACCAAAAATCAACTCGAGATGAGGGGTTAGTCCCTGGCTGCGACTCCAGAGGAATACCACTTTACCACAAGCACCTCAAGAGGAGGCTTCTCTCAGCTCTAGGTATGTGAGAGGGACCCTGAGTTTGCAGCCTCAAGTGGAATGGAAACCGCAATGCCCTGACTCGAAATAAGGCCGGATATCCCTGCAGTGACTTGAATGCAGGCTCGTCTTGCATCTCCAAAGAAGAAAGGATGTCTGAATCCCCTGTGGAGACCACAGAGAAAGACCTAGTTCCCCACCTCATCGCGACCGGAGGTCTCTCATCCTTTGAAAACTCCAGAGGTACGCGGAGATCAGAGCCTCCAAAGGAGACGATGCCTGACTCCGCTGAAACATGATAGGAGTCCAAGGATTCCTGTGGCATGTGGAAAGGGACCCTTGGTCTCCCGCCTCAGCTGGAGAGGCGTCCCAATTGCCCTGCCAAGCCTCGAGGAGAATCCCGAGTTGTCCCTCGCAACTAGGCAGGTGTCCTGCGTCGCTGAACAAACACGTGGGTGGAAGGGCCATCCCCGTCGTAACTCGAGAATACACCCCAGGTTCCCGCCGCATCTCGAGAAAAACCATGAGACTTCCCCCTCGCCGCGAGATGAGGCCCGATTCCCCTGCACTGCGTGCAGAGCAATTCCGTGTTGCACATCACACATGAAAGGATCCTTGATTTCCTTGATGGCACTCCAGAGAAACCCCAAGAACACTGTTTCAAGGCTAGAGGGATCCTGAGGTCACTGTAGCAACACGAAAGAGCTCCGTGGACCACAAATCAACTCGAGATGAGAGGTTAGTCCCTGGCTTCGACTCCAGAGGAATACCACCTTACCACAAGCACCTCAAGAGGAGGCTTCTCTCAGCTCTAGGTATGTGAGAGGGACCTGATTTTGCGGCCTCAAGTGAATGGACACTGCGATGCCCTGACGCGAAATAAGGCCGGATATCCCTGCAGTGACTTGAATGCAGGCTCGTCTTGCATCTCCCAAGACGAAAGGATGTCTGAATCCCCTGTGGAGACCACAGAAAAAGACCTAGATCCCCACCTCATCGCGACCGGAGGCCTCACATCCTTTGAAAACTCCAGAGGTACGCGGAGATCAGTGCCTCCAAAGGAGACGATGCCTTACTCCTCGTGAAACTTGATAGGAGTCCCAGGATTCCTGTGGCACGTGGAAAGGGACACTTGGTCTCCCGCCTCAGCTGGAGAGGCGTCCCAATTGCCCTGCCAAGCCTCGAGGAGAATCCCGAGTTGTCCCTCGCAACTAGGCAGGAGTCCTGACGTCGCTGAACAAACACGTGAGTGGAAAGGCTATCCCCGACGTAACTCGAGAATATACCCCAGGTTCCAGCCGCAACTCGAGAAAAACCATGAGACTTCCCCCTCGCCGAGAGATGAGGCCCGATTCCCCTGCTCTGCGTGCAGAGCAATTCCGTGTTGCACATCACACATGAAAGGAGCCTTGATTTCCTTGATGGCACTCCAGAGAAACCCCAAGAACACTGTTTCAAGGCTAGAGGGATCCTGAGGTCACTGTAGCAACACGAAAGAGCTCCGTGGACCAAAAATCAACTCGAGATGAGAGGTTAGTCCCTCTCTTCGACTCCAGAGGAATACAAACTTTCCACAAGCACCTCAAGAGGAGGCTTCTCTCAGCTCTAGGTATGTGAGAGGGACCCTGAGTTTGCGGCCTCAAGTGGAATGGACACCGCGATGCTCTGACTCGAAATAAGGCCGGATATCCCTGCAGTGACTTGAATGCAGGCTCGTCTTGCATCTCCCAAGACGAAAGGATGTCTGAATCCCCTGTGGAGACCACAGAGAAAGACCTAGTTCCCCACCTCATCGCGACCGGAGGCCTCACATCCTTTGAAAACTCCAGAGGTACGCGGAGATCAGTGCCTCCAAAGGAGACGATGCCTGACTCCTCGTGAAACTTGATAGGAGTCCCAGGATTCCTGTGGCACGTGGAAAGGGACCCTTGGTTTCCCGCCTCAGCTGGAGAGGCGTCCCAATTGCCCTGCCAAGCCTCGAGGAGAATCCCGAGTTGTCCCTCGCAACTAGGCAGGAGTCCTGACGTCGCTGAACAAACACGTGGGTGGAAGGGCCATCCCCGTTGTAACTCGAGAATATACCCCAGGTTCCCGCCGCAACTCGAGAAAATCCATGAGACTTTCCCCTCGCCGCGAGATGAGGCCCGATTCCCCTGCACTGCGTGCAGAGCAATTCCGTGTTGCACATCACACATGAAAGGAGCCTTGATTTCCTTGATGGCACTCCAGAGAAACCCCAAGAACACTGTTTCAAGGCTAGAGGGGTCCTGAGGTCACTGTAGAAACACGAAAGAGCACCGTGGACCAAAAATCAACTCGAGATGAGAGGTTAGTCCCTGGCTTCGACTCCAGAGGAATACCACCTTACCACAAGCACCTCAAGAGGAGGCTTCTCTCAGCTCTAGGTATGTGAGAGGGACCCTGATTTTGCGGCCTCAAGTGGAATGGACACCGCGATGCCCTGACGTGAAATAAGGCCGGATATCCCTGCTGTGACTTGAATGCAGGCTCGTCTTGCATCTCCCAAGATGAAAGGATGTCTCAATCCCCTGTGGAGACCACAGAGAAAGACCTAGTTCCCCACCTCATGGCGATCGGAGGCCTCACATCCTTTCAAAACTCTAGAGGTACGCGGAGATCAGTGCCTCCAAATGAGACGAAGCCTGACTCCTCGTGAAACTTGATAGGAGTCCCAGGATTCCTGTGGCACATGGAAAGGGACCCTTGGTCTCCCGCCTCAGCTGGAGAGGCGTCCCAATTGCCCTGCCAAGCCTCGAGGAGAATCCCGAGTTGTCCCTCGCAACTAGGCATGAGTCCTGACGTCGCTGAACAAACCCGTGTGTGGAAGGGCCATCCCCGTCGTAAGTCGAGAATATACCCCAGGTTCCCGCCGCAACTTGAGAAAAACCATGAGACTTCCCCCTCGCCGCGAGATGCTGCCCGATTCCCCTGCACTGGGTGCAGAGCAATTCCGTTTTGCACATCATACATGAAAGGAGCCTTGATTTCCTTGATGGCACTCCAGAGAAACCCCAAGAACACTGTTTCAAGGCTAGAGGGATCCTGAGGTCACTGTAGCAAAATGAAAGTGCTCCGTGGACCAAAAATCAACTCAAGATGAGAGGTTAGCCCCTGGCTTCGACTCCAGAGGAATACCACCTTACCATAAGCACCTCAAGAGGAGGCTTCTCTCAGCTCTAGCTTTGTGAGAGGGACCCTGAGTTTGCGGCCTCAAGTGGAATGGACACCGCGATGCCCTGACTCGAAATAAGGCCGGATATCCCTGCAGTGACTTGAATGCAGGCTCGTCTTGCATCTCCCAAGACGAAAGGATGTCTGAATCCCCTGTTGAGACCACAGAGAAAGACCTAGTTCCCCACCTCATCGCGACCGGAGGCCTCACATCCTTTGAAAACTCCAGAGGAACGCGGAGATCAGTGCCTCCAAAGGAGACGATGCCTGACTCCTCGTGAAACTTGATAGGAGTCCCAGGATTCCTGTGGCACGTGGAAAGGGAACCTTGGTCTCCCGCCTCAGCTGGAGAGGTGTCCCAATTGCCGTGCCAAGCATCGAGGAGAATCCCGAGTTGTCCCTCGCAACTAGGCAGGAGTCCTGACGTCGCTGAAGAAACACGTGGGTGGAAGGGCTATCCCCGTCGTAACTCGAGAATATACCCCAGGTTCCCGCCGCAACTCGAGAAAAACCATGAGACTTCCCCCTCGCCGCGAGATGAGGCCCGATTCCCCTGCACTGCGTGCAGAGCAATTCCGTGTTGTACATCACACATGAAAGGAGCCTTGATTTCCTTGATGGCACTCCAGAGAAACCCCAAGAACACTGTTTCAAGGCTAGAGGGATCCTGAGGTCACTGTAGCAACACGAAAGAGCTCCGTGGACCAAAAATCAACTCGAGATGAGAGGTTAGTCCCTGGCTTCGACTCCAGAGGAATACCACCTTACCACAAGCACCTCAAGAGGAGGCTTCTCTCAGCTCTAGGTATGTGAGAGGGACCCTGAGTTTGCGGCCTCAAGTGGAATGGACACCGCGATGCCCTGACTCGAAATAAGGCCGGATATCCCTGCAGTGACTTGAATGCAGGCTCGTCTTGCATCTCCCAAGACGAAAGGATGTCTGAATCCCCTGTGGAGACCACAGAGAAAGACCTAGTTCCCCACCTCATCGCGATCGGAGGTCTCACATCCTTTGAAAACTCCAGAGCTACGCGGAGATCAGTGCCTCCAAAGGAGACGATGCCTGACTCCTCGTGAAACTTGATAGGATTCCCAGGATTCCTGTGGCACGTGGAAAGGGACCCTTGGTCTCCCGCCTCAGCTGGAGAGGCGTCCCAATTGCCCTGCCAAGCCTCGAGGAGAATCCCGAGTTGTCCCTCGCAACTAGGCAGGAGTCCTGACGTCGCTGAACAAACACGTGGGTGGAAGGGCCATCCCCGTCGTAACTCGAGAATATTCCCCAGGTTCCCGCCGCAACTCGAGAAAAACCATGAGACTTCCCCCTCGCCGCGAGATGAGGCCGGATTCCCGTGCACTGCGTGCAGAGCAATTCCGTGTTCCACATCACACATGAAAGGAGCCTTGATTTCCTTGATGGCACTCCAGAGAAACCCCAAGAACACTGTTTCAAGGCTAGAGGGATCCTGAGGTCACTGTAGCAACACGAAAGAGCTCCGTGGACCAAAAATCAACTTGAGATGAGAGGTTAGTCCCTGGCTTCGACTCCAGAGGAATACCACCTTACCACAAGCACCTCAAGAGAAGGCTTCTCTCAACTCTAGCTATGTGAGAGGGACCCTGAGTTTGCGGCCTCAAGTGGAATGGACACCGCGATGCCCTGACTCGAAATAAGGCCGGATATTCCTGCAGTGACTTGAATGCAGGCTCGTCTTGCGTCTCCCAAGATGAAAGGATGTCTGAATCCCCTGTGGAGACTACAGAGAAAGACCTAGTTCCCCACCTCATCGCGATCGGAGTCCTCACATCCTTTGAAAATTCCACAGGTACGCGGAGATCAGTGCCTCCAAAGGAGACGATGCCTGACTCCTCGTGAAACTTGATAGGATTCCCAGGATTCCTGTGGCACGTGGAAAGGGACCCTTGGTCGCCCGCCTCAGCTGGAGAGGCGTCCCAATTGCCCTGCCAAGCCTCGAGGAGAATCCCGAGTTGTCCCTCGCAACTAGGCAGGAGTCCTGACGTCGCTGAAGAAACACGTGTGTGGAAGGGTCATCCCCGTCGTAACTCGAGAATATTCCCCAGGTTCCCGCCGCAACTAGAGAAAAACCATGAGACTTCCCCCTCGCCGCGAGATGAGGCCCGATTCCCCTGCACTGCGTGCAGAGCAATTCCGTGTTGCACATCACACATGAAAGGAGCCTTGATTTCCTTGATGGCACTCCAGAGAAACCCCAAGAACACTGTTTCAAGGCTAGGGGGATCCTGAGGTCACTGTTGCAACACGAAAGAGCTCCGTGAACCAAAAATCAACTCGAGATGAGAGGTTCGTCCCTAACTTCGACTCCAGAGGAATACCACCTTACCACAAGCACCTCAAGAGGAGGCTTCTCTCAGCTCTAGGTATGTGAGAGGGACCCTGAGTTTGCGGCCTCAAGTGGAATGGACACCGTGATGCCCTGACTCGAAATAAGGCCGGATATCCCTGCAGTGACTTGAATGCAGGCTCGTCTTGCATCTCCCAAGACGAAAGGATGTCTGAATACCCTGTGGAGACCACAGAGAAAGACCTCATTCCCCACCTCATCGCGACCGGAGGCCTCACATCCTTTGAAAACTCCAGAGGTACGCAGAGATTAGTGCCTTCAAAGGAGACGATGCCTAACTCCTCGTGAAACTTGACAGGATTCCCAGGATTCCTGTGGCACGTGGAAAGGGACCCTTGGTCGCCCGCCTCAGCTGGAGAGGCGTCGCAATTGCCCTGCCAAGCCTCGAGGAGAATCCCGAGTTGTCCCTCGCAACTAGGCAGGAGTCCTGACGTCGCTGAAGAAACACGTGGGTGGAAGGGCCATCCCCGTCGTAACTCGAGAATATTCCCCAGGTTCCTCGCCGCAACTCGAGAAAACCATGAGACTTCCCCCTCGCCGCGAGATGAGGCCCGATTCCCCTGCACTGCGTGCAGAGCAATTCCGTGTTGCACATCACACATGAAAGAAGCCTTGATTTCCTTGATGGCACTCCAGAGAAACCCCAAGAACACTGTTTCAAGGCTAGAGGGATCCTGAGGTCACTGTAGTAACACGAAAGAGCTCCGTGGACCAAAAATCAACTCGAGATGAGAGGAGAGTCCCTGGCTTCGACTCCAGAGGAATACCACCTTACCACAAGCACCTCAAGAGGAGGCTTCTCTCAGCTCTAGGTATGTGAGAGGGACCCTGAGTTTGCGGCCTCAAGTGGAATGGACACCGCGATGCCCTGACTCGAAATAAGGCCGGATATCCCTGCAGTGACTTGAATGCAGGCTCGTCTTGCATCTCCCAAGATGAAAGGATGTCTGAATCCCCTGTGGAGACCACAGAGAAAGACCTAGTTCCCCACCTCATCGCGACTGGAGGCCTCACATCCTTTGAAAACTCCAGAGGTACGCGGAGATCAGTGCCTCCAAAGGAGACGATGCCTGACTCCTCGTGAAACTTGATAGGAGTCCCAGGATTCCTGTGGCACGTGGAAAGGGACCCTTGGTCTCCCGCCTCAGCTGAAGAGGGGTCACAATTGCCCTGCCAAGCCTCGAGGAGAATCCCGAGTTGTCCCTCGCAACTAGGCAGGAGTCCTGACGTCGCTGAACAAACACGTGTGTGGAAGGGCCATCCCCGTCGTAACTCGAGAATATTCCCCAGGTTCCCGCCGCAACTCGAGAAAAACCATGAGACTTCCCCCTCGCCGCGAGATGAGGCCCGATTCCCCTGCACTGGGTGCAGAGCAATTCCGTTTTGCACATCACACATGAAAGGAGCCTTGATTTCCTTGATGGCACTCCAGAGAAACCCCAAGAACACTGTTTCAAGGCTAGAGGGATCCTGAGGTCACTGTAGCAACACGAAAGAGCTCCGTGGACCAAAAATCAACTCGAGATGAGAGGTGAGTCCCTGGCTTCGACTCCAGAGAAATACCACCTTACCACAAGCACTTCAAGAGGAGGCTTCTCTCAGCTCTAGGTATGTGAGAGGGACCCTGAGTTTGCGGCCTCAAGTGGAATGGACACCGTGATGCCCTGACTCGAAATAAGGCCGGATATCCCTGCAGTGACTTGAATGCAGGCTCGTCTTGCATCTCCCAAGACGAAAGGATGTCTGAATACCCTGTGGAGACCACAGAGAAAGACCTCATTCCCCACCTCATCGCGACCGGAGGCCTCACATCCTTTGAAAACTCCAGAGGTACGCAGAGATTAGTGCCTCCAAAGGAGACGATGCCTAACTCCTCGTGAAACTTGACAGGATTCCCAGGATTCCTGTGGCACGTGGAAAGGGACCCTTGGTCGCCCGCCTCAGCTGGAGAGGCGTCGCAATTGCCCTGCCAAGCCTCGAGGAGAATCCCGAGTTGTCCCTCGCAACTAGGCAGGAGTCCTGACGTCGCTGAAGAAACACGTGGGTGGAAGGGCCATCCCCGTCGTAACTCGAGAATATTCCCCAGGTTCCTCGCCGCAACTCGAGAAAACCATGAGACTTCCCCCTCGCCGCGAGATGAGGCCCGATTCCCCTGCACTGCGTGCAGAGCAATTCCGTGTTGCACATCACACATGAAAGGAGCCTTGATTTCCTTGATGGCACTCCAGAGAAACCCCAAGAACACTGTTTCAAGGCTAGAGGGATCCTGAGGTCACTGTAGTAACACGAAAGAGCTCCGTGGACCAAAAATCAACTCGAGATGAGAGGAGAGTACCTGGCTTCGACTCCAGAGGAATACCACCTTACCACAAGCACCTCAAGAGGAGGCTTCTCTCAGCTCTAGGTATGTGAGAGGGACCCTGAGTTTGCGGCCTCAAGTGGAATGGACACCGCGATGCCCTGACTCGAAATAAGGCCGGATATCCCTGCAGTGACTTGAATGCAGGCTCGTCTTGCATCTCCCAAGATGAAAGGATGTCTGAATCCCCTGTGGAGACCACAGAGAAAGACCTAGTTCCCTACCTCATCGCGACTGGAGGCCTCACATCCTTTGAAAACTCCAGAGGTACGCGGAGATCAGTGCCTCCAAAGGAGACGATGCCTGACTCCTCGTGAAACTTGATAGGAGTCCCAGGATTCCTGTGGCACGTGGAAAGGGACCCTTGGTCTCCCGCCTCAGCTGAAGAGGGGTCACAATTGCCCTGCCAAGCCTCGAGGAGAATCCCGAGTTGTCCCTCGCAACTAGGCAGGAGTCCTGACGTCGCTGAACAAACACGTGTGTGGAAGGGCCATCCCCGTCGTAACTCGAGAATATTCCCCAGGTTCCCGCCGCAACTCGAGAAAAACCATGAGACTTCCCCCTCGCCGCGAGATGAGGCCCGATTCCCCTGCACTGCCTGCAGAGCAATTCCGTGTTGCACATCACACATGAAAGGAGCCTTGATTTCCTTGATGGCACTCCAGAGAAACCCCAAGAACACTGTTTCAAGGCTACAGGGATCCTGAGGTCACTGTAGCAACACGAAAGAGCTCCGTGGACCAAAAATCAACTCGAGATGAGAGGTTAGTCCCTGGCTTCGACTCCAGAGGAATACCACCTTACCACAAGCACCTCAAGAGGAGGCTTCTCTCAGCTCTAAGTATGTGAGAGGGACCCTGAGTTTGCGGCCTCAAGTGGAATGGACACCGCGATGCCCTGACTTGAAAAAAGGCCGGATATCCCTGCAGTGACTTGAATGCAGGCTCTTCTTGCATCTCCCAAGACGAAAGGATGTCTGAATCCCATGTGGAGACCACAGAGAAAGACCTAGTTCCCCACCTCATCGCGACCGGAGGCCTCACATCCTTTGAAAACTCCAGAGGTACGCGGAGATCAGTGCCTCCAAAGGAGACAATGCCTTACTCCTCGTGAAACTTGATAGGAGTCCAAGGATTCCTGTGGCACGTGGAAAGGGACCCGTGGTCTCCCGCCTCAGCTGGAGAGGCCTCCCAAATGCGCTGCCAAGCCTCGAGGAGAATCCCGAGTTGTCCCTCGCAACTAGGCATGAGTCCTGACGTCGCTGAACAAACCCGTGTGTGGAAGGGCCATCCCCGTCGTAACTCGAGAATATACCCCAGGTTCCCGCCGCAACTTGAGAAAAACCATGAGACTTCCCCCTCGCCGCGAGATGCTGCCCGATTCCCCTGCACTGGGTGCAGAGCAATTCCGTTTTGCACATCACACATGAAATGAGCCTTGATTTCCTTGATGGCACTCCAGAGAAACCCCAAGAACACTGTTTCAAGGCTAGAGGGATCCTGAGGTCACTGTAGCAACACGAAAGAGCTCCGTGGACCAAAAATCAACTCGAGATGAGAGGTTAGTCCCTGGCTTCGACTCCAGAGGAATACCACCTTACCACAAGCACCTCAAGAGGAGGCTTCTCTCAGCTCTAGGTATGTGAGAGGGACCCTGAGTTTACGGCCTCAATTGGAATGGACACTGCGATGCCCTGACGCGAAATAAGGCCGAATATCCCTGCAGTGACTTGAATGCAGGCTCGTCTTGCATCTCCCAAGACGAAAGGATGTCTGAGTCCCCTGTGGAGACCACAGAGAAAGACCTAGTTCCCCAACTCATGGCGACCGGAGGCCTCACATCCTTTGAAAACTCCAGAGGTACGCGGAGATCAGTGCCTCCAAAGGAGACGATGCCTGACTCCTCGTGAAACTTGATAGGATTCCCAGGATTCCTGTGGCACGTGGAAAGGGACCCTTGGTCTCCCGCCTCAGCTGGAGAGGCGTCCCAATTGCCCTGCCAAGCCTCGAGGAGAATCCCGAGTTGTCCCTCGCAACTAAGCAGGAGTCCTGACGTCGCTGAACAAACACGTGTGTGGAAGGGCCATCCCCGTCGTAACTGGAGAATATTCCCCAGGTTCCCGCCGCAACTAGAGAAAAACCATGAGACTTCCCCCTCGCGGCGAGATGAGGCCCGATTCCCGTGCACTGCGTGCAGAGCAATTCCGTGTTGCACATCACACATGAAAGGAGCCTTGATTTCCTTGATGGCACTCCAGAGAAACCCCAAGAACACTGTTTCAAGGCTAGAGGGATCCTGAGGTCACTGTAGCAACACGAAAGAGCTCCGTGGACCAAAAATCAACTCGAGATGAGAGGTTAGTCCCTGGCTTCGACTCCAGAGGAATACCACCTTACCACAAGCACCTCAAGAGGAGGCTTCTCTCAGCTTTAGGTATGTGAGAGGGACCCTGAGTTTGCGGCCTCAAGTGGAATGGACACCGCGATGCCCTGACTCGAAATAAGGCCGGATATCCCTGCAGTGACTTGAATGCAGGCTCGTCTTGCATCTCCCAAGACGAAAGGATGTCTGAATCCCCTGTGGAGACCACAGAGAAAGACCTAGTTCCCCACCTCATCGCGACCGGAAGCCTCACATCCTTTGAAAACTCCAGAGGTACGCGGAGATCAGTGCCTAAAAAGGAGACGATGCCTGACTCCTCGTGAAACTTGATAGGAGTCCCAGGATTCCTGTGGCACATGGAAAGGGACCCTTGGTCTCCCGCCTCAGCTGGAGAGGCGTCCCAATTGCCCTGCCAAGCCTCGAGGAGAATCCCGAGTTGTCCCTCGCAACTAGGCAGGAGTCCTGACGTCGCTGAAGAAACACGTGGGTGGAAGGGCTATCCCCGTCGTAACTCGAGAATATACCCCAGGTTCCCGCCGCAACTCGAGAAAAACCATGAGACTTCCCCCTCGCCGCGAGATGAGGCCCGATTCCCCTGCACTGCGTGCAGAGCAATTCCGTGTTGCACATCACACATGAAAGGAGCCTTGATTTCCTTGATGGCACTCCATAGAAACCCCAAGAACACTGTTTCAAGGCTACAGGGATCCTGAGGTCACTGTAGCAACACGAAAGAGCTCCGCGGACCAAAAATCAACTAGAGATGAGAGGTTAGTCCCTGGCTTCGACTCCAGAGGAATACCACCTTACCACAAGCACCTCAAGAGGAGGCTTCTCTCAGCTCTAGGTATGTGAGAGGGACCCTGATTTTGGGTCCTCAAGTGGAATGGACACCGCGATGCCCTGACTCGAAATAAGGCCAGAGATCCCTGCAGTGACTTGAATGCAGGCTTGTCTTGCATCTCCCAAGATGAAAGGATGTCTGAATCCCTTGTGGAGACCACAGAGAAAGACCTAGTTCCCCACCTCATCGCAACCGGAGGCCTCACATCCTTTGAAAAGTCCAGAGGTACGCGGAGATCAGTGCCTCCAAAGGAGACGATGCCTGACTCCTCGTGAAACTTGATAGGAGTCCCAGGATTCCTGTGGCACGTGGAAAGGGACACTTGGTCTCCCGCCTCAGCTGGAGAGGCGTCCCAATTGCCCTGCCAAGCCTCGAGGAGAATCCCGAGTTGTCCCTCGCAACTAGGCAGGAGTCCTGACGTCGCTGAACAAACATGTGGGTGGAAGGGCCATCCCCTTCGTAACTCGAGAACATACCCCAGGTTCCCGCCGCAACTCGAGAAAAACCATGAGACTTCCCCCTCGCCGTGAGATGAGGCATGATTCCCCTGCACTGCATGCAGAGCAATTCCGTGTTGCACATCAAACATGAAAGTAGCCTTGATTTCCTTGATGGCACTCCAGAAAAACCCCAAGAACACTGTTTCAAGGCTAGAGGGATCCTGAGGTCACTGTAGCAACACGAAAGAGCTCCGTGGACCAAAAATCAACTCGAGATGAGAGGTTAGTCCCTGGCTTCGACTCCAGAGGAATACCACCTTACCACAAGCACCTCAAGAGGAGGCTTCTCTCAGCTCTAGGTATGTGAGAGGGACCCTGATTTTTCGGCCTCAAGTGGAATGGACACCGCGATGCCCTGACTCGAAATAAGGCCGGATATCCCTGCAGTGACTTGAATGCAGGCTCGTCTTGCATCTCCCAAGACGAAAGGATGTCTGAATCCCCTGTGGAGACCACAGAGAAAGACCTAGTTCCCCACCTCATCGCGACCGGAGGTCTCACATCCTTTGAAAACTCCAGAGGTACGCGGAGATCAGTGCCTCCAAAGGATACGATGCCTGACTCCTCGTGAAACTTGATAGGATTCCCAGGATTCCTGTGGCACGTGAAAAGGGACCCTTGGTCTCCCGCCTCAGCTGGAGAGGCGTCCCAATTGCCCTGCCAAGCCTCGAGGAGAATCCCGAGTTGTCCCTCGCAAGTAGGCAGGACTCCTGACGTCGCTGAACAAACACGTGTGTGGAAGGGCCATCCCCGTCGTAACTCGAGAATATTCCCCAGGTTCCCGCCGCAACTCGAGAAAAACCATGAGACTTCCCCCTCGCCGCGAGATGAGGCCGGATTCCCGTGCACTGCGTGCAGAGCAATTCCGTGTTGCACATCACACATGAAAGGAGCCTTGATTTCCTTGATGGCACTCCAGAAAAACCCCAAGAACACTGTTTCAACGCTACAGGGATCCTGAGGTCACTGTAGCAACACGAAAGAGCTCCGTGGACCAAAAATCAACTTGAGATGAGAGGTTAGTCCCTGGCTTCGACTCCAGTGGAATACCACCTTACCACACGCACCTCAAGAGAAGGCTTCTCTCAGCTCTAGCTATGTGAGAGGGACCCTGAGTTTGCGGCCTCAAGTGGAATGGACACCACGATGCCCTGACTCGAAATAAGGCCGGATATCCCTGCAGTGACTTGAATGCAGGCTCGTCTTGCATCTCCCAAGACGAAAGGATGTCTGAATCCCCTGTGGAGACCACAGAGAAAGACCTAGTTCCCCACTTCATCGCGATCGGAGGCCTCACATCCTTTGAAAACTCCAGAGGTACGCGGAGATCAGTGCCTCCAAAGGAGACGATGCCTGACTCCTCGTGAAACTTGATAGGAGTCCCAGGATTCCTGAGGCACGTGGAAAGGGACCCTTGGTCTCCCGCCTCAGCTGGAGAGGCGTCCCAATTGCCCTGCCAAGCCTCGAGGAGAATCCCGAGTTGTCCCTCGCAACTAGGCAGGAGTCCTGACGTCGCTGAACAAACACGTGTGTGGAAGGGCCATCCCCGTCGTAACTCGAGAATATTCCCCAGGTTCCCGCCGCAACTAGAGAAAAACCATGAGACTTCCCCCTCGCCGCAAGATGAGGCCCGATTCCCGTGCACTGCGTGCAGAGCAATTCCGTGTTGCACATCACACATGAAAGGAGCCTTGATTTCCTTGATGGCACTCCAGAGAAAACCCAAGAACACTGTTTCAAGGCTAGAGGGATCCTGAGGTCACTGTAGCAACACGAAAGAGCTCCGTGGACCAAAAATCAACTCGAGATGAGAGGTTAGTCCCTGGCTTCCACTCCAGAGGAATACCACCTTACCACAAGCACCTCAAGAGGTGGCTTCTCTCAGCTCTAGGTATGTGAGAGGGACCCTGATTTTTCGGCCTCAAGTGGAATGGACACCGCGATGCCCTGACTCGAAATAAGGCCGGATATCCCTGCAGTGACTTGAATGCAGGCTCGTCTTGCATCTCCCAAGACGAAAGGATGTCTGAATCCCCTGTGGAGACCACAGAGAAAGACCTAGTTCCCTACCTCATCGCGACCGGAGGCCTCACATCCTTTGAAAACTCCAGAGGTACGCGGAGATTAGTGCTTCCAAAGGAGACGATGCCTGACTCCTCGTGAAACTTGATAGGAGTCCCAGGATTCCTGTGGCACGTGGAAAGGGACCCTTGGTCTCCCGCCTCAGCTGGAGAGGCGTCCCAATTGCCCTGCCAAGCCTCGAGGAGAATCCCGAGTTGTCCCTCGCAACTAGGCAGGAGTCCTGACGTCGCTGAATAAACACGTGTGTGGAAGGGCCATCCCCGTCGTAACTCGAGAATATTCCCCAGGTTCCCGCCGCAACTGGAGAAAAACCATGAGACTTCCCCCTCGCCGCGAGATGAGGCCGGATTCCCGTGCACTGCGTGCAGAGCAATTCCGTGTTGCACATCACACATGAAAGGAGCCTTGATTTCCTTGATGGCACTCCAGAGAAACCCCAAGAACACTGTTTCAAGGCTAGAGGGATCCTGAGGTCACTGTAGCAACACGAATGAGCTCCGTGGACCAAAAATCAACTCGAGATGAGACGTTAGTCCCTGGCTTCGACTCCAGAGGAATACCACCTTACCACAAGCACCTCAAGAGGAGGCTTCTCTCAGCTCTAGGTATGTGAGAGGGACCCTGAGTTTACGGCCTCAATTGGAATGGACACTGCGATGCCCTGACGCGAAATAAGGCCGAATATCCCTGCAGTGACTTGAATGCAGGCTCGTCTTGCATCTCCCAAGACGAAAGGATGTCTGAGTCCCCTGTGGAGACCACAGAGAAAGACCTAGTTCCCCAACTCATGGCGACCGGAGGCCTCACATCCTTTGAAAACTCCAGAGGTACGCGGAGATCAGTGCCTCCAAAGGAGACGATGCCTGACTCCTCGTGAAACTTGATAGGATTCCCAGGATTCCTGTGGCACGTGGAAAGGGACCCTTGGTCTCCCGCCTCAGCTGGAGAGGCGTCCCAATTGCCCTGCCAAGCCTCGAGGAGAATCCCGAGTTGTCCCTCGCAACTAAGCAGGAGTCCTGACGTCGCTGAACAAACACGTGTGTGGAAGGGCCATCCCCGTCGTAACTCGAGAATATTCCCCAGGTTCCCGCCGCAACTAGAGAAAAACCATGAGACTTCCCCCTCGCGGCGAGATGAGGCCCGATTCCCGTGCACTGCGTGCAGAGCAATTCCGTGTTGCACATCACACATGAAAGGAGCCTTGATTTCCTTGATGGCACTCCAGAGAAACCCCAAGAACACTGTTTCAAGGCTAGAGGGATCCTGAGGTCACTGTAGCAACACGAAAGAGCTCCGTGGACCAAAAATCAACTCGAGATGAGAGGTTAGTCCCTGGCTTCGACTCCAGAGGAATACCACCTTACCACAAGCACCTCAAGAGGAGGCTTCTCTCAGCTTTAGGTATGTGAGAGGGACCCTGAGTTTGCGGCCTCAAGTGGAATGGACACCGCGATGCCCTGACTCGAAATAAGGCCGGATATCCCTGCAGTGACTTGAATGCAGGCTCGTCTTGCATCTCCCAAGACGAAAGGATGTCTGAATCCCCTGTGGAGACCACAGAGAAAGACCTAGTTCCCCACCTCATCGCGACCGGAGGCCTCACATCCTTTGAAAACTCCAGAGGTACGCGGAGATCAGTGCCTAAAAAGGAGACGATGCCTGACTCCTCGTGAAACTTGATAGGAGTCCCAGGATTCCTGTGGCACATGGAAAGGGACCCTTGGTCTCCCGCCTCAGCTGGAGAGGCGTCCCAATTGCCCTGCCAAGCCTCGAGGAGAATCCCGAGTTGTCCCTCGCAACTAGGCAGGAGTCCTGACGTCGCTGAAGAAACACGTGGGTGGAAGGGCTATCCCCGTCGTAACTCGAGAATATACCCCAGGTTCCCGCCGCAACTCGAGAAAAACCATGAGACTTCCCCCTCGCCGCGAGATGAGGCCCGATTCCCCTGCACTGCGTGCAGAGCAATTCCGTGTTGCACATCACACATGAAAGGAGACTTGATTTCCTTGATGGCACTCCATAGAAACCCCAAGAACACTGTTTCAAGGCTACAGGGATCCTGAGGTCACTGTAGCAACACGAAAGAGCTCCGCGGACCAAAAATCAACTAGAGATGAGAGGTTAGTCCCTGGCTTCGACTCCAGAGGAATACCACCTTACCACAAGCACCTCAAGAGGAGGCTTCTCTCAGCTCTAGGTATGTGAGAGGGACCCTGATTTTGGGTCCTCAAGTGGAATGGACACCGCGATGCCCTGACTCGAAATAAGGCCAGAGATCCCTGCAGTGACTTGAATGCAGGCTTGTCTTGCATCTCCCAAGATGAAAGGATGTCTGAATCCCTTGTGGAGACCACAGAGAAAGACCTAGTTCCCCACCTCATCGCAACCGGAGGCCTCACATCCTTTGAAAAGTCCAGAGGTACGCGGAGATCAGTGCCTCCAAAGGAGACGATGCCTGACTCCTCGTGAAACTTGATAGGAGTCCCAGGATTCCTGTGGCACGTGGAAAGGGACACTTGGTCTCCCGCCTCAGCTGGAGAGGCGTCCCAATTGCCCTGCCAAGCCTCGAGGAGAATCCCGAGTTGTCCCTCGCAACTAGGCAGGAGTCCTGACGTCGCTGAACAAACATGTGGGTGGAAGGGCCATCCCCTACGTAACTCGAGAACATACCCCAGGTTCCCGCCGCAACTCGAGAAAAACCATGAGACTTCCCCCTCGCCGTGAGATGAGGCATGATTCTCCTGCACTGCATGCAGAGCAATTCCGTGTTGCACATCAAACATGAAAGTAGCCTTGATTTCCTTGATGGCACTCCAGAAAAACCCCAAGAACACTGTTTCAAGGCTAGAGGGATCCTGAGGTCACTGTAGCAACACGAAAGAGCTCCGTGGACCAAAAATCAACTCGAGATGAGAGGTTAGTCCCTGGCTTCGACTCCAGAGGAATACCACCTTACCACAAGCACCTCAAGAGGAGGCTTCTCTCAGCTCTAGGTATGTGAGAGGGACCCTGATTTTTCGGCCTCAAGTGGAATGGACACCGCGATGCCCTGACTCGAAATAAGGCCGGATATCCCTGCAGTGACTTGAATGCAGGCTCGTCTTGCATCTCCCAAGACGAAAGGATGTCTGAATCCCCTGTGGAGACCACAGAGAAAGACCTAGTTCCCCACCTCATCGCGACCGGAGGCCTCACATCCTTTGAAAAATCCAGAGGTACGCGGAGATCAGTGCCTCCAAAGGAGACGATGCCTGACTCCTCGTGAAACTTGATAGGAGTCCCAGGATTCCTGTGGCACGTGGAAAGGGACCCTTGGTCTCCTGCCTCAGCTGGAGAGGCGTCCCAATTGCCCTGCCAAGCCTCGAGGAGAATCCCGAGTTGTCCCTCGCAACTAGGCAGGAGTCCTGCCTTCGCTGAACAAACACGTGTGTGGAAGGGCCATCCCCGTCGTAACTCGAGAATATTCCCCAGGTTCCCGCCGCAACTGGAGAAAAACCATGAGACTTCCCCCTCGCGGCGAGATGAGGCCCGATTCCCGTGCACTGCGTGCAGAGCAATTCCGTGTTGCACATCACACATGAAAGGAGCCTTGATTTCCTTGATGGCACTCCAGAGAAACCCCAAGAACACTGTTTCAAGGCTAGAGGGATCCTGAGGTCACTGTAGCAACACGAAAGAGCTCCGTGGACCAAAAATCAACTCGAGATGAGAGGTTAGTCCCTGGCTTCCACTCCAGAGGAATTCCACCTTACCACAAGCACCTCAAGAGGAGGCTTCTCTCAGCTTTAGGTATGTGAGAGGGACCCTGAGTTTGCGGCCTCAAGTGGAATGGACACCGCGATGCCCTGACTCGAAATAAGGCCGGATATCCCTGCAGTGACTTGAAGGCAGGCTCGTCTTGCATCTCCCAAGACGAAAGGATGTCTGAATCCCCTGTGGAGACCACAGAGAAAGACCTAGTTCCCCACCTCATCGCGACCGGAGGCCTCACATCCTTTGAAAACTCCAGAGGTACGCGGAGATCAGTGCCTTAAAAGGAGACGATGCCTGACTCCTCGTGAAACTTAATAGGAGTCCCAGGATTCCTGTGGCACGTGGAAAGGGACCCTTGGTCTCCCGCCTCAGATGGAGAGGCGTCCCAATTGCCCTGCCAAGCCTCGAGGAGAATCCCGAGTTGTCCCTCGCAACTAGGCAGGAGTCCTGACGTCGCTGAAGAAACACGTGGGTGGAAGGGCCATCCCCGTCGTAACTCGAGAATATTCCCCAGGTTCCCGCCGCAACTAGAGAAAAACCATGAGACTTCCCCCTCGCGGCGAGATGAGGCCCGATTCCCGTGCACTGCGTGCAGAGCAATTCCGTGTTGCACATCACACATGAAAGGAGCCTTGATTTCCTTGATGGCACTCCAGAGAAACCCCAAGAACACTGTTTCAAGGCTAGAGGGATCCTGAGGTCACTGTAGCAACACGAAAGAGCTCCGTGGACCAAAAATCAACTCGAGATGAGAGGTTAGTCCCTGGCTTCAACTCCAGAGGAATACCACCTTACCACAAGCACCTCAAGAGGAGGCTTCTCTCAGCTCTAGGTATGTGAGAGGGACCCTGATTTTTCGGCCTCAAGTGGAATGGACACCGCGAAGCCCTGACTCGAAATAAGGCCGGATATCCCTGCAGTGACTTGAATGCAGGCTCGTCTTGCATCTCCCAAGACGAAAGGATGTCTGAATCCCATGTGGAGACCACAGAGAAAGACCTAGTTTCCTACCTCATCGCGACCGGAGGCCTCACATCCTTTGAAAACTCCAGAGGTACGCGGAGATTAGTGCCTCCAAAGGAGACGATGCCTGACTCCTCGTGAAACTTGATAGGAGTCCCAGGATTCCTGTGGCACGTGGAAAGGGACACTTGGTCTCCCGCCTCAGCTGGAGAGGCGTCCCAATTGCCCTGCCAAGCCTCGAGGAGAATCCCGAGTTGTCCCTCGCAACTAGGCAGGAGTCCTGACGTCGCTGAATAAACACGTGTGTGGAAGGGCCATCCCCGTCGTAACTCGAGAATATTCCCCAGGTTCCCGCCGCAACTGGAGAAAAACCATGAGACTTCCCCCTCGCCACGAGATGAGGCCCGATTCCCGTGCACTGCGTGCAGAGCAATTCCGTGTTGCACATCACACATGAAAGGAGCCTTGATTTCCTTGATGGCACTCCAGAGAAACCCCAAGAACACTGTTTCAAGGCTAGAGGGATCCTGAGGTCACTGTAGCAACACGAAAGAGCTCCGTGGACCAAAAATCAACTCGAGATGAGAGGTTAGTCCCTGGCTTCGACTCCAGAGGAATACCACCTTACCACAAGCACCTCAAGAGGAGGCTTCTCTCAGCTCTAGGTATGTGAGAGGGACCCTGAGTTTGCGGCCTCAAGTGGAATGGACACCGCGATGCCCTGACTCGAAATAAGGCCGGATATCCCTGCAGTGACTTGAATGCAGGCTCGTCTTGCATCTCCCAAGACGAAAGGATGTCTGAATCCCCTGTGGAGACCACAGAGAAAGACCTAGTTCCCCACCTCATCGCGACCGGAGGCCTCACATCCTTTGAAAACTCCAGAGGTACGCGGAGATCAGTGCCTCCAAAGGAGACGATGCCTGACTCCTCGTGAAACTTGATAGGATTCCCAGGATTCCTGTGGCACGTGGAAAGGGACCCTTGGTCTCCCGCCTCAGCTGGAGAGGCGTCCCAATTGCCCTGCCAAGCCTCGAGGAGAATCCCGAGTTGTCCCTCGCAACTAGGCAGGAGTCCTGACGTCGCTGAACAAACACGTGTGTGGAAG
Source organism: Cervus elaphus (assembly GCF_910594005.1). Classification (NCBI taxonomy): domain Eukaryota; kingdom Metazoa; phylum Chordata; class Mammalia; order Artiodactyla; family Cervidae; genus Cervus; species Cervus elaphus. The sequence continues at coordinate 3,058,597 of NC_057838.1, forward strand.
GGGCATCCCCGTCGTAACTCGAGAATATTCCCCAGGTTCCCGCCGCAACTAGAGAAAAACCATGAGACTTCCCCCTCGCGGCGAGATGAGGCCCGATTCCCGTGCACTGCGTGCAGAGCAATTCCGTGTTGCACATCACACATGAAAGGAGCCTTGATTTCCTTGATGGCACTCCAGAGAAACCCCAAGAACACTGTTTCAAGGCTAGAGGGATCCTGAGGTCACTGTAGCAACACGAAAGAGCTCCGTGGACCAAAAGTCAACTCGAGATGAGAGGTTAGTCCCTGGCTTCGACTCCAGAGGAATACCACCTTACCACAAGCACCTCAAGAGGAGGCTTCTCTCAGCTCTAGGTATGTGAGAGGGACCCTGATTTTTCGGCCTCAAGTGGAATGGACACCGCGATGCCCTGACTCGAAATAAGGCCGGATATCCCTGCAGTGACTTGAATGCAGGCTCGTCTTGCATCTCCCAAGACGAAAGGATGTCTGAATCCCATGTGGAGACCACAGAGAAAGACCTAGTTCCCTACCTCATCGCGACCGGAGGCCTCACATCCTTTGAAAACTCCAGAGGTACGCGGAGATTAGTGCCTCCAAAGGAGACGATGCCTGACTCCTCGTGAAACTTGATAGGAGTCCCAGGATTCCTGTGGCACGTGGAAAGGGACCCTTGGTCTCCCGCCTCAGCTGGAGAGGCGTCCCAATTGCCCTGCCAAGCCTCGAGGAGAATCCCGAGTTTTCCCTCGCAACTAGGCAGGAGTCCTGACGTCGCTGAAGAAACACGTGTGTGGAAGGGCCATCCCCGTCGTAACTCGAGAATATACCCCAGGTTCCCGCCGCAACTCGAGAAAAACCATGAGACTTCCCCCTCGCCGCGAGATGAGGCCCGATTCCCGTGCACTGCGTGCAGAGCAATTCCGTGTTGCACATCACACATGAAAGGAGCCTTGATTTCCTTGATGGCACTCCAGAGAAACCCCAAGAACACTGTTTCAACGCTACAGGGATCCTGAAGTCACTGTAGCAACACGAAATAGCTCCGTGGGCCAAAAATCAACTTGAGATGAGAGGTTAGTCCCTGGCTTCGACTCCAGAGGAATACCACCTTACCACAGGCACCTCAAGAGAAGGCTTCTCTCAGCTCTAGCTATGTGAGAGGGACCCTGAGTTTGCGGCCTCAAGTGGAATGGACACCGCGATGCCCTGACTCGAAATAAGGCCGGATATCCCTGCAGTGACTTGAATGCAGGCTCGTCTTGCATCTCCCAAGACGAAAGGATGTCTGAATCCCCTGTGGAGACCACAGAGAAAGACCTAGATCCCCACTTCATCGCGATCGGAGGCCTCACATCCTTTGAAAACTCCAGAGGTACGCGGAGATCAGTGCCTCCAAAGGAGACGATGCCTGACTCCTCGTGAAACTTGATAGGAGTCCCAGGATTCCTGAGGCACGTGGAAAGGGACCCTTGGTCTCCCGCCTCAGCTGGAGAGGCGTCCCAATTGCCCTGCCAAGCCTCGAGGAGAATCCCGAGTTGTCCCTCGCAACTAGGCAGGAGTCCTGACGTCGCTGAACAAACACGTGTGTGGAAGGGCCATCCCCGTCGTAACTCGAGAATATTCCCCAGGTTCCCGCTGCAACTAGAGAAAAACCATGAGACTTCCCCCTCGCGGCGAGATGAGGCCCGATTCCCCTGCACTGCCTGCAGAGCAATTCCGTGTTGCACATCACACATGAAAGGAGCCTTGATTTCCTTGATGGCACTCCAGAGAAACCCCAAGAACACTGTTTCAAGGCTACAGGGATCCTGAGGTCACTGTAGCAACACGAAAGAGCTCCGTGGACCAAAAATCAACTCGAGATGAGAGGTTAGTCCCTGGCTTCGACTCCAGAGGAATACCACCTTACCACAAGCACCTCAAGAGGAGGCTTCTCTCAGCTCTAGGTATGTGAGAGGGACCCTGATTTTTCGGCCTCAAGTGGAATGGACACCGCGATGCCCTGACTCGAAATAAGGCCGGATATCCCTGCAGTGACTTGAATGCAGGCTCGTCTTGCATCTCCCAAGATGAAAGGATGTCTGAATCCCATGTGGAGACCACAGAGAAAGACCTAGTTCCCTACCTCATCGCGACCGGAGGACTCACATCCTTTGAAAACTCCAGGGGTACGCGGAGATTAGTGCCTCCAAAGGAGACGATGCCTGACTCCTCGTGAAACTTGATAGGATTCCCAGGATTCCTGTGGCACGTGGAAAGGGACCCTTGGTCTCCCGCCTCAGCTGGAGAGGCGTCCCAATTGCCCTGCCAAGCCTCGAGGAGAATCCCGAGTTGTCCCTCGCAACTAGGCAGGAGTCCTGACGTCGCTGAATAAACACGTGTGTGGAAGGGCCATCCCCGTCGTAACTCGAGAATATTCCCCAGGTTCCCGCCGCAACTCGAGAAAAACCATGAGACTTCCCCCTCGCCGCGAGATGAGGCCCGATTCCCGTGCACTGCGTGCAGAGCAATTCCGTGTTGCACATCACACATGAAAGTAGCCTTGATTTCCTTGATGGCACTCCAGAGAAACCCCAAGAACACTGTTTCAAGGCTAGAGGGATCCTGAGGTCACTGTAGCAACACGAAAGAGCTCCGTGGACCAAAAATCAACTCGAGATGAGAGGTTAGTCCCTGGCTTCGACTCCAGAGGAATACCACCTTACCACAAGCACCTCAAGAGGAGGCTTCTCTCAGCTCTAGGTATGTGAGAGGGACCCTGAGTTTGCGGCCTCAAGTGGAATGGACACCGCGATGCCCTGACTCGAAATAAGGCCGGATATCCCTGCAGTGACTTGAATGCAGGCTCGTCTTGCATCTCCCAAGACGAAAGGATGTCTGAATCCCCTGTGGAGACCACAGAGAAAGACCTAGTTCCCCACCTCATCGCGACCGGAGGCCTCACATCCTTTGAAAACTCCAGAGGTACGCGGAGATCAGTGCCTCCAAAGGAGACGATGCCTGACTCCTCGTGAAACTTGATAGGAGTCCCAGGATTCCTGAGGCACGTGGAAAGGGACCCTTGGTCTCCCGCCTCAGCTGGAGAGGCGTCCCAATTGCCCTGCCAAGCCTCGAGGAGAATCCCGAGTTGTCCCTCGCAACTAGGCAGGAGTCCTGACGTCGCTGAACAAACCCGTGTGTGGAAGGGCCATCCCCGTCGTAACTCGAGAATATTCCCCAGGTTCCCGCCTCAACTAGAGAAAAACCATGAGACTTCCCCCTCGCGGCGAGATGAGGCCCGATTCCCGTGCACTGCGTGCAGAGCAATTCCGTGTTGCACATCACACATGAAAGGAGCCTTGATTTCCTTGATGGCACTCCAGAGAAACCCCAAGAACACTGTTTCAAGGCTACAGGGATCCTGAGGTCACTGTAGCAACACGAAAGAGCTCCGTGGACCAAAAATCAACTAGAGATGAGAGGTTAGTCCCTGGCTTCGACTCCAGAGGAATACCTCCTTACCACAAGCACCTCAAGAGGAGGCTTCTCTCAGCTCTAGGTATGTGAGAGGGACCCTGATTTTTCGGCCTCAAGTGGAATGGACACTGCGATGACCTGACTCGAAATAAGGCCGGATATCCCTGCAGTGACTTGAATGCAGGCTCGTCTTGCATCTCCCAAGACGAAAGGATGTCTGAATCCCATGTGGAGACCACAGAGAAAGACCTAGTTCCCTACCTCATCGCGACCGGAGGCCTCACATCCTTTGAAAACTCCAGAGGTACGCGGAGATTAGTGCCTCCAAAGGAGACGATGCCTGACTCCTCGTGAAACTTGATAGGATTCCCAGGATTCCTGTGGCACGTGGAAAGGGACCCTTGGTCTCCCGCCTCAGCTGGAGAGGCGTCCCAATTGCCCTGCCAAGCCTCGAGGAGAATCCCGAGTTGTCCCTCGCAACTAGGCAGGAGTCCTGACGTCGCTGAATAAACACGTGTGTGGAAGGGCCATCCCCGTCGTAACTCGAGAATATTCCCCAGGTTCCCGCCGCAACTCGAGAAAAACCATGAGACTTCACCCTCGCCGCGAGATGAGGCCCGATTCCCGTGCACTGCGTGCAGAGCAATTCCGTGTTGCACATCACACATGAAAGGAGCCTTGATTTCCTTGATGGCACTCCAGAGAAACCCCAAGAACACTGTTTCAAGGCTAGAGGGATCCTGAGGTCACTGTAGCAACACGAAAGAGCTCCGTGGACCAAAAATCAACTCGAGATGAGAGGTTAGTCCCTGGCTTCGACTCCAGAGGAATACCACCTTACCACAAGCACCTCAAGAGGAGGCTTCTCTCAGCTCTAGGTATGTGAGAGGGACCCTGAGTTTGCGGCCTCAAGTGGAATGGACACCGCGATGCCCTGACTCGAAATAAGGCCGGATATCCCTGCAGTGACTTGAATGCAGGCTCGTCTTGCATCTCCCAAGACGAAAGGATGTCTGAATCCCCTGTGGAGACCACAGAGAAAGACCTAGTTCCCCACCTCATCGCGACCGGAGGCCTCACATCCTTTGAAAACTCCAGAGGTACGCGGAGATCAGTGCCTCCAAAGGAGACGATGCCTGACTCCTCGTGAAACTTGATAGGAGTCCCAGGATTCCTGTGGCACGTGGAAAGGGACCCTTGGTCTCCCGCCTCAGCTGGAGAGGCGTCCCAATTGCCCTGCCAAGCCTCGAGGAGAATCCCGAGTTGTCCCTCGCAACTAGGCAGGAGTCCTGACGTCGCTGAACAAACACGTGTGTGGAAGGGCCATCCCCGTCGTAACTCGAGAATATACCCCAGGTTCCCGCCACAACTCGAGAAAAACCATGAGACTTCCCCCTCGCCGCGAGATGAGGCCGGATTCCCGTGCACTGCGTGCAGAGCAATTCCGTGTTGCACATCACACATGAAAGGAGCCTTGATTTCCTTGATGGCACTCCAGAGAAACCCCAAGAACACTGTTTCAACGCTACAGGGATCCTGAGGTCACTGTAGCAACACGAAAGAGCTCCGTGGACCAAAAATCAACTAGAGATGAGAGGTTAGTCCCTGGCTTCCACTCCAGAGGAATACCACCTTACCACAAGCACCTCAAGAGGAGGCTTCTCTCAGCTTTAGGTATGTGAGAGGGACCCTGAGTTTGCGGCCTCAAGTGGAATGGACACCGCGATGCCCTGACTCGAAATAAGGCCGGATATCCCTGCAGTGACTTGAATGCAGGCTCGTCTTGCATCTCCCAAGACGAAAGGATGTCTGAATCCCCTGTGGAGACCACAGAGAAAGACCTAGTTCCCCACCTCATCGCGACCGGAGTCCTCACATCCTTTGAAAACTCCAGAGGTACGCGGAGATCAGTGCCTCCAAAGGAGACGATGCCTGACTCCTCGTGAAATTTGATAGGAGTCCCAGGATTCCTGTGGCACATGGAAAGGGACCCTTGGTCTCCCGCCTCAGCTGGAGAGGCGTCCCAATTGCCCTGCCAAGCCTCGAGGAGAATCCCGAGTTGTCCCTCGCAACTAGGCAGGAGTCCTGACGTCGCTGAACAAACACGTGGGTGGAAGGGCTATCCCCGTCGTAACTCGAGAATATACCCCAGGTTCCCGCCGCAACTCGAGAAAAACCATGAGACTTCCACCTCGCCGCGAGATGAGGCCCGATTCCCCTGCACTGCGTGTAGAGCAATTACGTGTTGTACATCACACATGAAAGGAGCCTTGATTTCCTTGATGGCACTCCAGAGAAACCCCAAGAACACTGTTTCAAGACTAGAGGGATCCTGAGGTCACTGTAGCAACACGAAAGAGCTCCGTGGACCAAAAATCAACTCGAGATGAGAGGTTAGTCCCTGGCTTCGACTCCAGAGGAATACCACCTTACCACAAGCACCTCAGAGGAGGCTTCTCTCAGCTCTAGGTATGTGAGAGGGACCCTGATTTTTCGGCCTCAAGTGGAATGGACACCGCGATGCCCTGACTCGAAATAAGGCCGGATATCCCTGCAGTGACTTGAATGCAGGCTCGTCTTGCATCTCCCAAGACGAAAGGATGTCTGAATCCCCTGTGGAGACCACAGAGAAAGACCTAGTTCCCCACCTCATCGCGACCGGAGGTCTCACATCCTTTGAAAACTCCAGAGGTACGCGGAGATCAGTGCCTCCAAAGGAGACGATGCCTGACTCCTCGTGAAACTTGATAGGATTCCCAGGATTCCTGTGGCACGTGGAAAGGGACCCTTGGTCTCCTGCCTCAGCTGGAGAGGCGTCCCAATTGCCCTGCCAAGCCTCGAGGAGAATCCCGAGTTGTCCCTCGCAACTAGGCAGGAGTCCTGACGTCGCTGAACAAACACGTGTGTGGAAGGGCCATCCCCGTCGTAACTCGAGAATATTCCCCAGGTTCCCGCCGCAACTCGAGAAAAACCATGAGACTTCCCCCTCGCCGCGAGATGAGGCCGGATTCCCGTGCACTGCGTGCAGAGCAATTCCGTGTTGCACATCACACATGAAAGGAGCCTTGATTTCCTTGATGGCACTCCAGAGAAACCCCAAGAACACTGTTTCAACGCTACAGGGATCCTGAGGTCACTGTAGCAACACGAAAGAGCTCCGTGGGCCAAAAATCAACTTGAGATGAGAGGTTAGTCCCTGGCTTCGACTTCAGAGGAATACCACCTTACCACAGGCACCTCAAGAGAAGGCTTCTCTCAGCTCTAGCTATGTGAGAGGGACCCTGAGTTTGCGGCCTCAAGTGGAATGGACACCGCGATGCCCTGACTCGAAATAAGGCCGGATATCCCTGCAGTGACTTGAATGCAGGCTCGTCTTGCATCTCCCAAGACGAAAGGATGTCTGAATCCCCTGTGGAGACCACAGAGAAAGACCTAGTTCCCCACTTCATCGCGATCGGAGGCCTCACATCCTTTGAAAACTCCAGAGGTACGCGGAGATCAGTGCCTCCAAAGGAGACGATGCCTGACTCCTCGTGAAACTTGATAGGAGTCCCAGGATTCCTGAGGCACGTGGAAAGGGACCCTTGGTCTCCCGCCTCAGCTGGAGAGGCGTCCCAATTGCCCTGCCAAGCCTCGAGGAGAATCCCGAGTTGTCCCTCGCAACTAGGCAGGAGTCCTGACGTCGCTGAACAAACACGTGTGTGGAAGGGCCATCCCCGTCGTAACTCGAGAATATTCCCCAGGTTCCCGCCGCAACTAGAGAAAAACCATGAGACTTCCCCCTCGCGGCGAGATGAGGCCCGATTCCCGTGCACTGCGTGCAGAGCAATTCCGTGTTGCACATCACACATGAAAGGAGCCTTGATTTCCTTGATGGCACTCCAGAGAAACCCCAAGAACACTGTTTCAAGGCTAGAGGGATCCTGAGGTCACTGTAGCAACACGAAAGAGCTCCGTGGACCAAAAATCAACTCGAGATGAGAGGTTAGTCCCTGGCTTCCACTCCAGAGGAATACCACCTTACCACAAGCACCTCAAGAGGAGGCTTCTCTCAGCTCTAGGTATGTGAGAGGGACCCTGATTTTTCGGCCTCAAGTGGAATGGACACCGCGATGCCCTGACTCGAAATAAGGCCGGATATCCCTGCAGTGACTTGAATGCAGGCTCGTCTTGCATCTCCCAAGACGAAAGGATGTCTGAATCCCATGTGGAGACCACAGAGAAAGACCTAGTTCCCTACCTCATCGCGACCGGAGGCCTCACATCCTTTGAAAACTCCAGAGGTACGCGGAGATTAGTGCCTCCAAAGGAGACGATGCCTGACTCCTCGTGAAACTTGATAGGATTCCCAGGATTCCTGTGGCACGTGGAAAGGGACCCTTGGTCTCCCGCCTCAGATGGAGAGGCGTCCCAATTGCCCTGCCAAGCCTCGAGGAGAATCCCGAGTTGTCCCTCGCAACTAGGCAGGAGTCCTGACGTCGCTGAAGAAACACGTGGGTGGAAGGGCCATCCCCGTCGTAACTCGAGAATATTCCCCAGGTTCCCGCCGCAACTAGAGAAAAACCATGAGACTTCCCCCTCGCGGCGAGATGAGGCCCGATTCCCGTGCACTGCGTGCAGAGCAATTCCGTGTTGCACATCACACATGAAAGGAGCCTTGATTTCCTTGATGGCACTCCAGAGAAACCCCAAGAACACTGTTTCAAGGCTAGAGGGATCCTGAGGTCACTGTAGCAACACGAAAGAGCTCCGTGGACCAAAAATCAACTCGAGATGAGAGGTTAGTCCCTGGCTTCAACTCCAGAGGAATACCACCTTACCACAAGCACCTCAAGAGGAGGCTTCTCTCAGCTCTAGGTATGTGAGAGGGACCCTGATTTTTCGGCCTCAAGTGGAATGGACACCGCGAAGCCCTGACTCGAAATAAGGCCGGATATCCCTGCAGTGACTTGAATGCAGGCTCGTCTTGCATCTCCCAAGACGAAAGGATGTCTGAATCCCATGTGGAGACCACAGAGAAAGACCTAGTTCCCTACCTCATCGCGACCGGAGGCCTCACATCCTTTGAAAACTCCAGAGGTACGCGGAGATTAGTGCCTCCAAAGGAGACGATGCCTGACTCCTCGTGAAACTTGATAGGAGTCCCAGGATTCCTGTGGCACGTGGAAAGGGACACTTGGTCTCCCGCCTCAGCTGGAGAGGCGTCCCAATTGCCCTGCCAAGCCTCGAGGAGAATCCCGAGTTGTCCCTCGCAACTAGGCAGGAGTCCTGACGTCGCTGAATAAACACGTGTGTGGAAGGGCCATCCCCGTCGTAACTCGAGAATATTCCCCAGGTTCCCGCCGCAACTGGAGAAAAACCATGAGACTTCCCCCTCGCCACGAGATGAGGCCCGATTCCCGTGCACTGCGTGCAGAGCAATTCCGTGTTGCACATCACACATGAAAGGAGCCTTGATTTCCTTGATGGCACTCCAGAGAAACCCCAAGAACACTGTTTCAAGGCTAGAGGGATCCTGAGGTCACTGTAGCAACACGAAAGAGCTCCGTGGACCAAAAATCAACTCGAGATGAGAGGTTAGTCCCTGGCTTCGAATCCAGAGGAATACCACCTTACCACAAGCACCTCAAGAGGAGGCTTCTCTCAGCTCTAGGTATGTGAGAGGGACCCTGAGTTTGCGGCCTCAAGTGGAATGGACACCGCGATGCCCTGACTCGAAATAAGGCCGGATATCCCTGCAGTGACTTGAATGCAGGCTCGTCTTGCATCTCCCAAGACGAAAGGATGTCTGAATCCCCTGTGGAGACCACAGAGAAAGACCTAGTTCCCCACCTCATCGCGACCGGAGGCCTCACATCCTTTGAAAACTCCAGAGGTACGCGGAGATCAGTGCCTCCAAAGGAGACGATGCCTGACTCCTCGTGAAACTTGATAGGATTCCCAGGATTCCTGTGGCACGTGGAAAGGGACCCTTGGTCTCCCGCCTCAGCTGGAGAGGCGTCCCAATTGCCCTGCCAAGCCTCGAGGAGAATCCCGAGTTGTCCCTCGCAACTAGGCAGGAGTCCTGACGTCGCTGAACAAACACGTGTGTGGAAGGGGCATCCCCGTCGTAACTCGAGAATATTCCCCAGGTTCCCGCCGCAACTAGAGAAAAACCATGAGACTTCCCCCTCGCGGCGAGATGAGGCCCGATTCCCGTGCACTGCGTGCAGAGCAATTCCGTGTTGCACATCACACATGAAAGGAGCCTTGATTTCCTTGATGGCACTCCAGAGAAACCCCAAGAACACTGTTTCAAGGCTAGAGGGATCCTGAGGTCACTGTAGCAACACGAAAGAGCTCCGTGGACCAAAAGTCAACTCGAGATGAGAGGTTAGTCCCTGGCTTCGACTCCAGAGGAATACCACCTTACCACAAGCACCTCAAGAGGAGGCTTCTCTCAGCTCTAGGTATGTGAGAGGGACCCTGATTTTTCGGCCTCAAGTGGAATGGACACCGCGATGCCCTGACTCGAAATAAGGCCGGATATCCCTGCAGTGACTTGAATGCAGGCTCGTCTTGCATCTCCCAAGACGAAAGGATGTCTGAATCCCATGTGGAGACCACAGAGAAAGACCTAGTTCCCTACCTCATCGCGACCGGAGGCCTCACATCCTTTGAAAACTCCAGAGGTACGCGGAGATTAGTGCCTCCAAAGGAGACGATGCCTGACTCCTCGTGAAACTTGATAGGAGTCCCAGGATTCCTGTGGCACGTGGAAAGGGACCCTTGGTCTCCCGCCTCAGCTGGAGAGGCGTCCCAATTGCCCTGCCAAGCCTCGAGGAGAATCCCGAGTTTTCCCTCGCAACTAGGCAGGAGTCCTGACGTCGCTGAAGAAACACGTGTGTGGAAGGGCCATCCCCGTCGTAACTCGAGAATATACCCCAGGTTCCCGCCGCAACTCGAGAAAAACCATGAGACTTCCCCCTCGCCGCGAGATGAGGCCCGATTCCCGTGCACTGCGTGCAGAGCAATTCCGTGTTGCACATCACACATGAAAGGAGCCTTGATTTCTTGATGGCACTCCAGAGAAACCCCAAGAACACTGTTTCAACGCTACAGGGATCCTGAAGTCACTGTAGCAACACGAAATAGCTCCGTGGGCCAAAAATCAACTTGAGATGAGAGGTTAGTCCCTGGCTTCGACTCCAGAGGAATACCACCTTACCACAGGCACCTCAAGAGAAGGCTTCTCTCAGCTCTAGCTATGTGAGAGGGACCCTGAGTTTGCGGCCTCAAGTGGAATGGACACCGCGATGCCCTGACTCGAAATAAGGCCGGATATCCCTGCAGTGACTTGAATGCAGGCTCGTCTTGCATCTCCCAAGACGAAAGGATGTCTGAATCCCCTGTGGAGACCACAGAGAAAGACCTAGATCCCCACTTCATCGCGATCGGAGGCCTCACATCCTTTGAAAACTCCAGAGGTACGCGGAGATCAGTGCCTCCAAAGGAGACGATGCCTGACTCCTCGTGAAACTTGATAGGAGTCCCAGGATTCCTGAGGCACGTGGAAAGGGACCCTTGGTCTCCCGCCTCAGCTGGAGAGGCGTCCCAATTGCCCTGCCAAGCCTCGAGGAGAATCCCGAGTTGTCCCTCGCAACTAGGCAGGAGTCCTGACGTCGCTGAACAAACACGTGTGTGGAAGGGCCATCCCCGTCGTAACTCGAGAATATTCCCCAGGTTCCCGCTGCAACTAGAGAAAAACCATGAGACTTCCCCCTCGCGGCGAGATGAGGCCCGATTCCCCTGCACTGCCTGCAGAGCAATTCCGTGTTGCACATCACACATGAAAGGAGCCTTGATTTCCTTGATGGCACTCCAGAGAAACCCCAAGAACACTGTTTCAAGGCTACAGGGATCCTGAGGTCACTGTAGCAACACGAAAGAGCTCCGTGGACCAAAAATCAACTCGAGATGAGAGGTTAGTCCCTGGCTTCGACTCCAGAGGAATACCACCTTACCACAAGCACCTCAAGAGGAGGCTTCTCTCAGCTCTAGGTATGTGAGAGGGACCCTGATTTTTCGGCCTCAAGTGGAATGGACACCGCGATGCCCTGACTCGAAATAAGGCCGGATATCCCTGCAGTGACTTGAATGCAGGCTCGTCTTGCATCTCCCAAGATGAAAGGATGTCTGAATCCCATGTGGAGACCACAGAGAAAGACCTAGTTCCCTACCTCATCGCGACCGGAGGACTCACATCCTTTGAAAACTCCAGGGGTACGCGGAGATTAGTGCCTCCAAAGGAGACGATGCCTGACTCCTCGTGAAACTTGATAGGATTCCCAGGATTCCTGTGGCACGTGGAAAGGGACCCTTGGTCTCCCGCCTCAGCTGGAGAGGCGTCCCAATTGCCCTGCCAAGCCTCGAGGAGAATCCCGAGTTGTCCCTCGCAACTAGGCAGGAGTCCTGACGTCGCTGAATAAACACGTGTGTGGAAGGGCCATCCCCGTCGTAACTCGAGAATATTCCCCAGGTTCCCGCCGCAACTCGAGAAAAACCATGAGACTTCCCCCTCGCCGCGAGATGAGGCCCGATTCCCGTGCACTGCGTGCAGAGCAATTCCGTGTTGCACATCACACATGAAAGTAGCCTTGATTTCCTTGATGGCACTCCAGAGAAACCCCAAGAACACTGTTTCAAGGCTAGAGGGATCCTGAGGTCACTGTAGCAACACGAAAGAGCTCCGTGGACCAAAAATCAACTCGAGATGAGAGGTTAGTCCCTGGCTTCGACTCCAGAGGAATACCACCTTACCACAAGCACCTCAAGAGGAGGCTTCTCTCAGCTCTAGGTATGTGAGAGGGACCCTGAGTTTGCGGCCTCAAGTGGAATGGACACCGCGATGCCCTGACTCGAAATAAGGCCGGATATCCCTGCAGTGACTTGAATGCAGGCTCGTCTTGCATCTCCCAAGACGAAAGGATGTCTGAATCCCCTGTGGAGACCACAGAGAAAGACCTAGTTCCCCACCTCATCGCGACCGGAGGCCTCACATCCTTTGAAAACTCCAGAGGTACGCGGAGATCAGTGCCTCCAAAGGAGACGATGCCTGACTCCTCGTGAAACTTGATAGGAGTCCCAGGATTCCTGAGGCACGTGGAAAGGGACCCTTGGTCTCCCGCCTCAGCTGGAGAGGCGTCCCAATTGCCCTGCCAAGCCTCGAGGAGAATCCCGAGTTGTCCCTCGCAACTAGGCAGGAGTCCTGACGTCGCTGAACAAACCCGTGTGTGGAAGGGCCATCCCCGTCGTAACTCGAGAATATTCCCCAGGTTCCCGCCTCAACTAGAGAAAAACCATGAGACTTCCCCCTCGCGGCGAGATGAGGCCCGATTCCCGTGCACTGCGTGCAGAGCAATTCCGTGTTGCACATCACACATGAAAGGAGCCTTGATTTCCTTGATGGCACTCCAGAGAAACCCCAAGAACACTGTTTCAAGGCTACAGGGATCCTGAGGTCACTGTAGCAACACGAAAGAGCTCCGTGGACCAAAAATCAACTAGAGATGAGAGGTTAGTCCCTGGCTTCGACTCCAGAGGAATACCTCCTTACCACAAGCACCTCAAGAGGAGGCTTCTCTCAGCTCTAGGTATGTGAGAGGGACCCTGATTTTTCGGCCTCAAGTGGAATGGACACTGCGATGACCTGACTCGAAATAAGGCCGGATATCCCTGCAGTGACTTGAATGCAGGCTCGTCTTGCATCTCCCAAGACGAAAGGATGTCTGAATCCCATGTGGAGACCACAGAGAAAGACCTAGTTCCCTACCTCATCGCGACCGGAGGCCTCACATCCTTTGAAAACTCCAGAGGTACGCGGAGATCAGTGCCTCCAAAGGAGACGATGCCTGACTCCTCGTGAAACTTGATAGGATTCCCAGGATTCCTGTGGCACGTGGAAAGGGACCCTTGGTCTCCCGCCTCAGCTGGAGAGGCGTCCCAATTGCCCTGCCAAGCCTCGAGGAGAATCCCGAGTTGTCCCTCGCAACTAGGCAGGAGTCCTGACGTCGCTGAATAAACACGTGTGTGGAAGGGCCATCCCCGTCGTAACTCGAGAATATTCCCCAGGTTCCCGCCGCAACTCGAGAAAAACCATGAGACTTCACCCTCGCCGCGAGATGAGGCCCGATTCCCGTGCACTGCGTGCAGAGCAATTCCGTGTTGCACATCACACATGAAAGGAGCCTTGATTTCCTTGATGGCACTCCAGAGAAACCCCAAGAACACTGTTTCAAGGCTAGAGGGATCCTGAGGTCACTGTAGCAACACGAAAGAGCTCCGTGGACCAAAAATCAACTCGAGATGAGAGGTTAGTCCCTGGCTTCGACTCCAGAGGAATACCACCTTACCACAAGCACCTCAAGAGGAGGCTTCTCTCAGCTCTAGGTATGTGAGAGGGACCCTGAGTTTGCGGCCTCAAGTGGAATGGACACCGCGATGCCCTGACTCGAAATAAGGCCGGATATCCCTGCAGTGACTTGAATGCAGGCTCGTCTTGCATCTCCCAAGACGAAAGGATGTCTGAATCCCCTGTGGAGACCACAGAGAAAGACCTAGTTCCCCACCTCATCGCGACCGGAGGCCTCACATCCTTTGAAAACTCCAGAGGTACGCGGAGATCAGTGCCTCCAAAGGAGACGATGCCTGACTCCTCGTGAAACTTGATAGGAGTCCCAGGATTCCTGTGGCACGTGGAAAGGGACCCTTGGTCTCCCGCCTCAGCTGGAGAGGCGTCCCAATTGCCCTGCCAAGCCTCGAGGAGAATCCCGAGTTGTCCCTCGCAACTAGGCAGGAGTCCTGACGTCGCTGAACAAACACGTGTGTGGAAGGGCCATCCCCGTCGTAACTCGAGAATATACCCCAGGTTCCCGCCACAACTCGAGAAAAACCATGAGACTTCCCCCTCGCCGCGAGATGAGGCCGGATTCCCGTGCACTGCGTGCAGAGCAATTCCGTGTTGCACATCACACATGAAAGGAGCCTTGATTTCCTTGATGGCACTCCAGAGAAACCCCAAGAACACTGTTTCAACGCTACAGGGATCCTGAGGTCACTGTAGCAACACGAAAGAGCTCCGTGGACCAAAAATCAACTAGAGATGAGAGGTTAGTCCCTGGCTTCCACTCCAGAGGAATACCACCTTACCACAAGCACCTCAAGAGGAGGCTTCTCTCAGCTTTAGGTATGTGAGAGGGACCCTGAGTTTGCGGCCTCAAGTGGAATGGACACCGCGATGCCCTGACTCGAAATAAGGCCGGATATCCCTGCAGTGACTTGAATGCAGGCTCGTCTTGCATCTCCCAAGACGAAAGGATGTCTGAATCCCCTGTGGAGACCACAGAGAAAGACCTAGTTCCCCACCTCATCGCGACCGGAGTCCTCACATCCTTTGAAAACTCCAGAGGTACGCGGAGATCAGTGCCTCCAAAGGAGACGATGCCTGACTCCTCGTGAAATTTGATAGGAGTCCCAGGATTCCTGTGGCACATGGAAAGGGACCCTTGGTCTCCCGCCTCAGCTGGAGAGGCGTCCCAATTGCCCTGCCAAGCCTCGAGGAGAATCCCGAGTTGTCCCTCGCAACTAGGCAGGAGTCCTGACGTCGCTGAACAAACACGTGGGTGGAAGGGCTATCCCCGTCGTAACTCGAGAATATACCCCAGGTTCCCGCCGCAACTCGAGAAAAACCATGAGACTTCCACCTCGCCGCGAGATGAGGCCCGATTCCCCTGCACTGCGTGTAGAGCAATTACGTGTTGTACATCACACATGAAAGGAGCCTTGATTTCCTTGATGGCACTCCAGAGAAACCCCAAGAACACTGTTTCAAGACTAGAGGGATCCTGAGGTCACTGTAGCAACACGAAAGAGCTCCGTGGACCAAAAATCAACTCGAGATGAGAGGTTAGTCCCTGGCTTCGACTCCAGAGGAATACCACCTTACCACAAGCACCTCAGAGGAGGCTTCTCTCAGCTCTAGGTATGTGAGAGGGACCCTGATTTTTCGGCCTCAAGTGGAATGGACACCGCGATGCCCTGACTCGAAATAAGGCCGGATATCCCTGCAGTGACTTGAATGCAGGCTCGTCTTGCATCTCCCAAGACGAAAGGATGTCTGAATCCCCTGTGGAGACCACAGAGAAAGACCTAGTTCCCCACCTCATCGCGACCGGAGGTCTCACATCCTTTGAAAACTCCAGAGGTACGCGGAGATCAGTGCCTCCAAAGGAGACGATGCCTGACTCCTCGTGAAACTTGATAGGATTCCCAGGATTCCTGTGGCACGTGGAAAGGGACCCTTGGTCTCCTGCCTCAGCTGGAGAGGCGTCCCAATTGCCCTGCCAAGCCTCGAGGAGAATCCCGAGTTGTCCCTCGCAACTAGGCAGGAGTCCTGACGTCGCTGAACAAACACGTGTGTGGAAGGGCCATCCCCGTCGTAACTCGAGAATATTCCCCAGGTTCCCGCCGCAACTCGAGAAAAACCATGAGACTTCCCCCTCGCCGCGAGATGAGGCCGGATTCCCGTGCACTGCGTGCAGAGCAATTCCGTGTTGCACATCACACATGAAAGGAGCCTTGATTTCCTTGATGGCACTCCAGAGAAACCCCAAGAACACTGTTTCAACGCTACAGGGATCCTGAGGTCACTGTAGCAACACGAAAGAGCTCCGTGGGCCAAAAATCAACTTGAGATGAGAGGTTAGTCCCTGGCTTCGACTTCAGAGGAATACCACCTTACCACAGGCACCTCAAGAGAAGGCTTCTCTCAGCTCTAGCTATGTGAGAGGGACCCTGAGTTTGCGGCCTCAAGTGGAATGGACACCGCGATGCCCTGACTCGAAATAAGGCCGGATATCCCTGCAGTGACTTGAATGCAGGCTCGTCTTGCATCTCCCAAGACGAAAGGATGTCTGAATCCCCTGTGGAGACCACAGAGAAAGACCTAGTTCCCCACTTCATCGCGATCGGAGGCCTCACATCCTTTGAAAACTCCAGAGGTACGCGGAGATCAGTGCCTCCAAAGGAGACGATGCCTGACTCCTCGTGAAACTTGATAGGAGTCCCAGGATTCCTGAGGCACGTGGAAAGGGACCCTTGGTCTCCCGCCTCAGCTGGAGAGGCGTCCCAATTGCCCTGCCAAGCCTCGAGGAGAATCCCGAGTTGTCCCTCGCAACTAGGCAGGAGTCCTGACGTCGCTGAACAAACACGTGTGTGGAAGGGCCATCCCCGTCGTAACTCGAGAATATTCCCCAGGTTCCCGCCGCAACTAGAGAAAAACCATGAGACTTCCCCCTCGCGGCGAGATGAGGCCCGATTCCCGTGCACTGCGTGCAGAGCAATTCCGTGTTGCACATCACACATGAAAGGAGCCTTGATTTCCTTGATGGCACTCCAGAGAAACCCCAAGAACACTGTTTCAAGGCTAGAGGGATCCTGAGGTCACTGTAGCAACACGAAAGAGCTCCGTGGACCAAAAATCAACTCGAGATGAGAGGTTAGTCCCTGGCTTCCACTCCAGAGGAATACCACCTTACCACAAGCACCTCAAGAGGAGGCTTCTCTCAGCTCTAGGTATGTGAGAGGGACCCTGATTTTTCGGCCTCAAGTGGAATGGACACCGCGATGCCCTGACTCGAAATAAGGCCGGATATCCCTGCAGTGACTTGAATGCAGGCTCGTCTTGCATCTCCCAAGACGAAAGGATGTCTGAATCCCATGTGGAGACCACAGAGAAAGACCTAGTTCCCTACCTCATCGCGACCGGAGGCCTCACATCCTTTGAAAACTCCAGAGGTACGCGGAGATTAGTGCCTCCAAAGGAGACGATGCCTGACTCCTCGTGAAACTTGATAGGATTCCCAGGATTCCTGTGGCATGTGGAAAGGGACCCTTGGTCTCCCGCCTCAGCTGGAGAGGCGTCCCAATTGCCCTGCCAAGCCTCGAGGAGAATCCCGAGTTGTCCCTCGCAACTAGGCAGGAGTCCTGACGTCGCTGAACAAACACGTGTGTGGAAGGGCCATCCCCGTCGTAACTCGAGAATATTCCCCAGGTTCCCGCCGCAACTCGAGAAAAACCATGAGACTTCCCCCTCGCCGCGAGATGAGGCCGGATTCCCGTGCACTGCGTGCAGAGCAATTCCGTGTTGCACATCACACATGAAAGGAGCCTTGATTTCCTTGATGGCACTCCAGAGAAACCCCAAGAACACTGTTTCAAGGCTAGAGGGATCCTGAGGTCACTGTAGCAACACGAAAGAGCTCCGTGGACCAAAAATCAACTTGAGATGAGAGGTTAGTCCCTGGCTTCGACTCCAGAGGAATACCACCTTACCACAGGCACCTCAAGAGAAGGCTTCTCTCAGCTCTAGCTATGTGAGAGGGACCCTGAGTTTGCGGCCTCAAGTGGAATGGACACCGCGATGCCCTGACTCGAAATAAGGCCGGATATCCCTGCAGTGACTTGAATGCAGGCTCGTCTTGCATCTCCCAAGACGAAAGGATGTCTGAATCCCCTGTGGAGACCACAGAGAAAGACCTAGTTCCCCACTTCATCGCGATCGGAGGCCTCACATCCTTTGAAAACTCCAGAGGTACGCGGAGATCAGTGCCTCCAAAGGAGACGATGCCTGACTCCTCGTGAAACTTGATAGGAGTCCCAGGATTCCTGTGGCACGTGGAAAGGGACCCTTGGTCTCCCGCCTCAGCTGGAGAGGCGTCCCAATTGCCCTGCCAAGCCTCGAGGAGAATCCCGAATTGTCCCTCCAAACTAGGCAGGAGTCCTGACGTCGCTGAACAAACACGTGTGTGGAAGGGCCATCCCCGTCGTAACTCGAGAATATTCCCCAGGTTCCCGCCGCAACTCGAGAAAAACCATGAGACTTCCCCCTCGCGGCGAGATGAGGCCCGATTCCCGTGCACTGCGTGCAGAGCAATTCCGTGTTGCACATCACACATGAAAGGAGCCTTGATTTCCTTGATGGCACTCCAGAGAAACCCCAAGAACACTGTTTCAAGGCTAGAGGGATCCTGAGGTCACTGTAGCAACACGAAAGAGCTCCGTGGACCAAAAGTCAACTCGAGATGAGAGGTTAGTCCCTGGCTTCCACTCCAGAGGAATACCACCTTACCACAAGCACCTCAAGAGGAGGCTTCTCTCAGCACTAGGTATGTGAGAGGGACCCTGATTTTTCGGCCTCAAGTGGAATGGACACCGCGATGCCCTGACTCGAAATAAGGCCGGATATCCCTGCAGTGACTTGAATGCAGGCTCGTCTTGCATCTCCCAAGACGAAAGGATGTCTGAATCCCTTGTGGAGACCACAGAAAGACCTAGTTCCCTACCTCATCGCGACCGGAGGCCTCACATCCTTTGAAAACTCCAGAGGTACGCGGAGATTAGTGCCTCCAAAGGAGACGATGCCTGACTCCTCGTGAAACTTGATAGGATTCCCAGGATTCCTGTGGCACGTGGAAAGGGACTCTTGGTCTCCCGCCTCAGCTGGAGAGGCGTCCCAATTGCCCTGCCAAGCCTCGAGGAGAATCCCGAGTTGTCCCTCGCAACTAGGCAGAAGTCCTGACGTCGCTGAATAAACACGTGTGTGGAAGGGCCATCCCCGTCGTAACTCGAGAATATTCCCCAGGTTCCCGCCGCTACTCGAGAAAAACCATGAGACTTCCCCCTCACCGTGAGATGACGCCCGATTCCCGTGCACTGCGTGCAGAGCAATTCCGTGTTGCACATCACACATGAAAGGAGCCTTGATTTCCTTGATGGCACTCCAGAGAAACCCCAAGAACACTGTTTCAAGGCTAGAGGGATCCTGAGGTCACTGTAGCAACACGAAAGAGCTCCGTGGACCAAAAATCAACTCGAGATGAGAGGTTAGTCCCTGGCTTCGACTCCAGAGGAATACCACCTTACCACAAGCACCTCAAGAGGAGGCTTCTCTCAGCTCTAGGTATGTGAGAGGGACCCTGAGTTTGCGGCCTCAAGTGGAATGGACACCGCGATGCCCTGACTCGAAATAAGGCCGGATATCCCTGCAGTGACTTGAATGCAGGCTCGTCTTGCATCTCCCAAGACGAAAGGATGTCTGAATCCCCTGTGGAGACCACAGAGAAAGACCTAGTTCCCCACCTCATCGCGACCGGAGGCCTCACATCCTTTGAAAACTCCAGAGGTACGCGGAGATCAGTGCCTCCAAAGGAGACGATGCCTGACTCCTCGTGAAACTTGATAGGATTCCAAGGATTCCTGTGGCACGTGGAAAGGGACCCTTGGTCTCCCGCCTCAGCTGGAGAGGCGTCCCAATTGCCCTGCCAAGCCTCGAGGAGAATCCCGAGTTGTCCCTCACAACTAGGCAGGAGTCCTGACGTCGCTGAACAAACACGTGTGTGGAAGGGCCATCCCCGTCGTAACTCGAGAATATTCCCCAGGTTCCCGCCGCAACTCGAGAAAAACCATGAGACTTCCCCCTCGCCGCGAGATGAGGCCCGATTCCCCTGCACTGCATGCAGAGCAATTCCGTGTTGCACATCACACATGAAAGGAGCCTTGATTTCCTTGATGGCACTCCAGAGAAACCCCAAGAACACTGTTTCAAGGCTACAGGGATCCTGAGGTCACTGTAGCAACACGAAAGAGCTCCGTGGACCAAAAATCAACTCGAGATGAGAGGTTAGTCCCTGGCTTCGACTCCAGAGGAATACCACCTTACCACAAGCACCTCAAGAGGAGGCTTCTCTCAGCTCTAGGTATGTGAGAGGGACCCTGATTTTGGGTCCTCAAGTGGAATGGACACCGCAATGCCCTGACTCGAAATAAGGCCGGAGATCCCTGCAGTGACTTGAATGCAGGCTTGTCTTGCATCTCCCAAGATGAAAGGATGTCTGAATCCCTTGTGAAGACCACAGAGAAAGACCTAGTTCCCCACCTCATCGCGACCGGAGGCCTCACATCCTTTGAAAACTCCAGAGGTACGCGCAGATCAGTGCCTCCAAAGGAGACGATGCCTGACTCCTCGTGAAACTTGATAGGAGTCCCAGGATTCCTGTGGCACGTGGAAAGGGACCCTTGGTCTCCCGCCTCAGCTGGAGAGGCGTCCCAATTGCCCTGCCAAGCCTCGAGGAGAATCCCGAGTTGTCCCTCGCAACTAGGCAGGAGTCCTGACGTCGCTGAACAAACACGTGTGTGGAAGGGCCATCCCCGTCCTAACTCGAGAATATTCCCCAGGTTCCCGCCGCAACTAGAGAAAAACCATGAGACTTCCCCCTCGCGGCGAGATGAGGCCCGATTCCCGTGCACTGCGTGCAGAGCAATTCCGTGTTGCACATCACACATGAAAGGAGCCTTGATTTCCTTGATGGCACTCCAGAGAAACCCCAAGAACACTGTTTCAAGGCTAGAGGGATCCTGAGGTCACTGTAGCAACACGAAAGAGCTCCGTGGACCAAAAGTCAACTCGAGATGAGAGGTTAGTCCCTGGCTTCGACTCCAGAGGAATACCACCTTACCACAAGCACCTCAAGAGGAGGCTTCTCTCAGCTCTAGGTATGTGAGAGGGACCCTGATTTTTCGGCCTCAAGTGGAATGGACACCGCGATGCCCTGACTCGAAATAAGGCCGGATATCCCTGCAGTGACTTGAATGCAGGCTCGTCTTGCATCTCCCAAGACGAAAGGATGTCTGAATCCCATGTGGAGATCACAGAAAGACCTAGTTCCCTACCTCATCGCGACCGGAGGCCTCACATCCTTTGAAAACTCCAGAGGTACGCAGAGATTAGTGCCTCCAAAGGAGACGATGCCTGACTCCTCGTGAAACTTGATAGGATTCCCAGGATTCCTGTGGCACGTGGAAAGGGACTCTTGGTCTCCCGCCTCAGCTGGAGAGGCGTCCCAATTGCCCTGCCAAGCCTCGAGGAGAATCCCGAGTTGTCCCTCGCAACTAGGCAGGAGTCCTGACGTCGCTGAATAAACACGTGTGTGGAAGGGCCATCCCCGTCATAACTCGAGAATATTCCCCAGGTTCCCGCCGCTACTCGAGAAAAACCATGAGACTTCCCCCTCACCGCGAGATGAGGCCCGATTCCCGTGCACTGCGTGCAGAGCAATTCCGTGTTGCACATCACACATGAAAGGAGCCTTGATTTCCTTGATGGCACTCCAGAGAAACCCCAAGAACACTGTTTCAAGGCTAGAGGGATCCTGAGGTCACTGTAGCAACATGAAAGAGCTCCGTGGACCAAAAATCAACTCGAGATGAGAGGTTAGTCCCTGGCTTCGACTCCAGAGGAATACCACCTTACCACAAGCACCTCAAGAGGATGCTTCTCTCAGCTCTAGGTATGTGAGAGGGACCCTGAGTTTGCGGCCTCAAGTGGAATGGACACCGCGATGCCCTGACTCGAAATAAGGCCGGATATCCCTGCAGTGACTTGAATGCAGGCTCGTCTTGCATCTCCCAAGACGAAAGGATGTCTGAATCCCCTGTGGAGACCACAGAGAAAGACCTAGTTCCCCACCTCATCGCGACCGGAGGCCTCACATCCTTTGAAAACTCCAGAGGTACGCGGAGATCAGTGCCTCCAAAGGAGACGATGCCTGACTCCTCGTGAAACTTGATAGGATTCCAAGGATTCCTGTGGCACGTGGAAAGGGACCCTTGGTCTCCCGCCTCAGCTGGAGAGGCGTCCCAATTGCCCTGCCAAGCCTCGAGGAGAATCCCGAGTTGTCCCTCGCAACTAGGCAGGAGTCCTGACGTCGCTGAACAAACACGTGTGTGGAAGGGCCATCACCGTCGTAACTCGAGAATATTCCCCAGGTTCCCGCCGCAACTAGAGAAAAACCATGAGACTTCCCCCTCGCCGCGAGATGAGGCCCGATTCCCCTGCACTGCGTGCAGAGCAATTCCGTGTTGCACATCACACATGAAAGGAGCCTTGATTTCCTTGATGGCACTCCAGAGAAACCCCAAGAACACTGTTTCAAGGCTACAGGGATCCTGAGGTCACTGTAGCAACACGAAAGAGCTCCGTGGACCAAAAATCAACTCGAGATGAGAGGTTAGTCCCTGGCTTCGACTCCAGAGGAATACCACCTTACCACAAGCACCTCAAGAGGAGGCTTCTCTCAGCTCTAGGTATGTGAGAGGGACCCTGATTTTGGGTCCTCAAGTGGAATGGACACCGCAATGCCCTGACTCGAAATAAGGCCGGAGATCCCTGCAGTGACTTGAATGCAGGCTTGTCTTGCATCTCCCAAGATGAAAGGATGTCTGAATCCCTTGTGAAGACCACAGAGAAAGACCTAGTTCCCCACCTCATCGCGACCGGAGGCCTCACATCCTTTGAAAACTCCAGAGGTACGCGCAGATCAGTGCCTCCAAAGGAGACGATGCCTGACTCCTCGTGAAACTTGATAGGAGTCCCAGGATTCCTGTGGCACGTGGAAAGGGACACTTTGTCTCCCGCCTCAGCTGGAGAGGCGTCCCAATTGCCCTGCCAAGCCTCGAGGAGAATCCCGAGTTGTCCCTCGCAACTAGGCAGGAGTCCTGACGTCGCTGAACAAACATGTGGGTGGAAGGGCCATCCCCGTCGTAACTCGAGAATATTCCCCAGGTTCCCGCCGCAACTCGAGAAAAACCATGAGACTTCCCCCTCGCCGTGAGATGAGGCACGATTCCCCTGCACTGCATGCAGAGCAATTCCGTGTTGCACATCAAACATGAAAGTAGCCTTGATTTCCTTGATGGCACTCCAGAGAAACCCCAAGAACACTGTTTCAAGGCTAGAGGGATCCTGAGGTCACTGTAGAAACACGAAAGAACTCCGTGGACCAAGAATCAACTCGAGATGAGAGGTTAGTCCCTGGCTTCGACTCCAGAGGAATACCACCTTACCACAAGCACCTCAAGAGGAGGCTTCTCTCAGCTCTAGGTATGTGAGAGGGACCCTGATTTTGCGGCCTCAAGGGAATGGAAACCTTGATGCCCTGACTCGAAATAAGGCCGAATATCCCTGCAGTGACTTGAATGCAAGCTCGTCTTGCATCTCCCAAGATGAAAGGATGTCTGAATCCCCTGTGGAGACCACAGAGAAAGACCTAGTTCCCCACCTCATGGCGACCGGAGGCCTCACATCCTTTGAAAACTCCAGAGGTACGCGGAGATCAGTGCCTCCAAAGGAGACGATGCCTGACTCCTCGTGAAACTTGATAGGAGTCCCAGGATTCCTGTGGCACGTGGAAAGGGACCCTTGGTCTCCCGCCTCAGCTGGAGAGGCGTCCCAATTGCCCTGCCAAGCCTCGAGGAGAATCCCGAGTTGTCCCTCGCAACTAGGCAGGAGTCCTGCCGTCGCTGAACTAACACGTGTGTGGAAGGGCCATCCCCGTTGTAACTCGAGAATATACCCCAGGTTCCCGCCGCAACTCGAGAAAAACCATGAGACTTCCCCCTCGCCGCGAGATGAGGCCCGATTCCCCTGCACTGCGTGCAGAGCAATTCCGTGTTGTACATCACACATGAAAGGAGCCTTGATTTCCTTGATGGCACTCCAGAGAAACCCCAAGAACACTGTTTCAAGGCTAGAGGGATCCTGAGGTCACTGTAGCAACACGAAAGAGCTCCGTGGACCAAAAATCAACTAGAGATGAGAGGTTAGTCCCTGGCTTCGACTCCAGAGGAATACCACCTTACCACAAGCACCTCAAGAGGAGGCTTCTCTCAGCTCTAGGTATGTGAGAGGGACCCTGATTTTTCGGCCTCAAGTGGAATGGACACCGCGATCTCCTGACTCGAAATAAGGCCGGATATCCCTGCAGTGACTTGAATGCAGGCTCGTCTTGCATCTCCCAAGACGAAAGGATGTCTGAACCCCTGTGGAGACCACAGAGAAAGACCTAGTTCCCCACCTCATCGCGACCGGAGGCCTCACATCCTTTGAAAACTCCAGAGGTACGCGGAAATCAGTGCCTCCAAAGGAGACGATGCCTGACTCCTTGTGAAACTTGATAGGATTCCCAGGATTCCTGTGGCACGTGGAAAGGGACCCTTGGTCTCCCGCCTCAGCTGGAGAGGCGTCCCAATTGCCCTGCCAAGCCTCGAGGAGAATCCCGAGTTGTCCCTCGCAACTAGGCAGGAGTCCTGACGTCGCTGAACAAACACGTGTGTGGAAGCGCCATCCCAGTCCTAACTCGAGAATATTCCCCAGGTTCCCGCCGCAACTCGAGAAAAACCATGAGACTTCCCCCTCGCCGCGAGATGAGGCCGGATTCCCGTGCACTGCGTGCAGAGCAATTCCGTGTTGCACATCACACATGAAAGGAGCCTTGATTTCCTTGATGGCACTCCAGAGAAACCCCAAGAACACTGTTTCAACGCTACAGGGATCCTGAGGTCACTGTAGCAACACGAAAGAGCTCCGTGGACCAAAAATCAACTTGAGATGAGAGGTTAGTCCCTGGCTTCGACTCCAGAGGAATACCACCTTACCACAGGCATCTCAAGAGAAGGCTTCTCTCAGCTCTAGGAATGTGAGAGGGACCCTGAGTTTGCGGCCTCAAGTGGAATGGACACCGCGATGCCCTGACTCGAAATAAGGCCGGATATCCCGGCAGTGACTTGAATGCAGGCTCGTCTTGCATCTCCCAAGACGAAAGGATGTCTGAATCCCCTGTGGAGACCACAGAGAAAGACCTAGTTCCCCACTTCATCGCGATCGGAGGCCTCACATCCTTTGAAAACTCCAGAGGTACGCGGAGATCAGTGCCTCCAAAGGAGACGATGCCTGACTCCTCGTGAAACTTGATAGGAGTCCCAGGATTCCTGTGGCACGTGGAAAGGGACCCTTGGTCTCCCGCCTCAGCTGGAGAGGCGTCCCAATTGCCCTGCCAAGCCTCGAGGAGAATCCCGAGTTGTCCCTCGCAACTAGGCAGGAGTCCTGCCATCGCTGAACAAACACGTGTGTGGAAGGGCCATCCCCGTCCTAACTCGAGAATATTCCCCAGGTTCCCGCCGCAACTAGAGAAAAACCATGAGACTTCCCCCTCGCCGCGAGATGACGCCCGATTCCCGTGCACTGCGTGCAGAGCAATTCCGTGTTGCACATCACACATGAAAGGAGCCTTGATTTCCTTGATGGCACTCCAGAGAAACCCCAAGAACACTGTTTCAAGGCTAGAGGGATCCTTAGGTCACTGTAGCAACACGAAAGAGCTCCGTGGACCAAAAATCAACTCGAGATGAGAGGTTAGTCCCTGGCTTCGACTCCAGAGGAATACCACCTTACCACAAGCACCTCAAGAGGAGGCTTCTCTCAGCTCTAGGTATGTGAGAGGGACCCTGATTTTTCGGCCTCAAGTGGAATGGACACCGCGATGCCCTGACTCGAAATAAGGCCGGATATCCCTGCAGTGACTTGAATGCAGGCTCGTCTTGCATCTCCCAAGACGAAAGGATGTCTGAATCCCATGTGGAGACCACAGAGAAAAACCTAGTTCCCTACCTCATCGCGACCGGAGGCCTCACATCCTTTGAAAACTCCAGAGGTACACGGAGATTAGTGCCTCCAAAGGAGACGATGCCTGACTCCTCGTGAAACTTGATAGGATTCCCAGGATTCCTGTGGCACGTGGAAAGGGACCCTTGGTCTCCCGCCTCAGCTGGAGAGGCGTCCCAATTGCCCTGCCAAGCCTCGAGGAGAATCCCGAGTTGTCCCTCGCAACTAGGCAGGAGTCCTGACGTCGCTGAATAAACACGTGTGTGGAAGGGCCATCCTCGTCGTAACTCGAGAATATTCCCCAGGTTCCCGCCGCAACTCGAGAAAAACCATGAGACTTCCCCCTCGCCGCGAGATGAGGCCCGATTCCCGTGCACTGCGTGCAGAGCAATTCCGTGTTGCACATCACACATGAAAGGAGCCTTGATTTCCTTGATGGCACTCCAGAGAAACCCCAAGAACACTGTTTTAAGGCTAGAGGGATCCTGAGGTCACTGTAGTAACACGAAAGAGCTCCGTGGACCAAAAATCAACTCGAGATGAGAGGTTAGTTCCTGGCTTCGACTCCAGAGGAATACCACCTTACCACAAGCACCTCAAGAGAAGGCTTCTCTCAGCTCTAGGTATGTGAGAGGGACCCTGAGTTTGCGGCCTCAAGTGGAATGGACACCGCGATGCCCTGACGTGAAATAAGGCCGGATATCCCTGCAGTGACTTGAATGCAGGCTCGTCTTGCATCTCCCAAGACGAAAGGATGTCTGAATCCCCTGTGGAGACCACAGAGAAAGACCTAGTTCCCCACCTCATCGCGACCGGAGGCCTCACATCCTTTGAAAACTCCAGAGGTACGCGGAGATCAGTGCCTCCAAAGGAGACGATGCCTGACTCCTCGTGAAACTTGATAGGATTCCCAGGATTCCTGTGGCACGTGGAAAGGGACCCTTGGTCTCCCGCCTCAGCTGGAGAGGCGTCCCAATTGCCCTGCCAAGCCTCGAGGAGAATCCCGAGTTGTCCCTCGCAACTAGGCAGGAGTCCTGACGTCGCTGAACAAACATGTGTGTGGAAGGGCCATCCCCGTCCTAACTCGAGAATATTCCCCAGGTTCCCGCCGCAACTCGAGAAAAACCATGAGACTTCCCCCTCGCCGCGAGATGAGGCCCGATTCCCCTGCACTGCGGGCAGAGCAATTCCGTGTTGCACATCACACATGAAAGGAGCCTTGATTTCCTTGATGGCACTCCAGAGAAACCCCAAGAACACTGTTTCAAGGCTACAGGGATCCTGAGGTCACTGTAGCAACACGAAAGAGCTCCGTGGACCAAAAATCAACTCGAGATGAGAGGTTAGTCCCTGGCTTCGACTCCAGTGGAATACCACCTTACCACAAGCACCTCAAGAGGAGGCTTCTCTCAGCTCTAGGTATGTGAGAGGGACCCTGATTTTGGGTCCTCAAGTGGAATGGACACCGCGATGCCCTGACTCGAAATAAGGCCGGATATCCCTGCAGTGACTTGAATGCAGGCTTGTCTTGCATCTCCCAAGATGAAAGGATGTCTGAATCCCTTGTGGAGACCACAGAGAAAGACCTAGTTCCCCACCTCATCGCGACCGGAGGCCTCACATCCTTTGAAAACTCCAGAGGTACGCGGAGATCAGTGCCTCCAAAGGAGACGATGCCTGACTCCTCGTGAAACTTGATAGGAGTCCCAGGATTCCTGTGGCACGTGGAAAGGGACACTTGGGCTCCCGCCTCAGCTGGAGAGGCGTCCCAATTGCCCTGCCAAGCCTCGAGGAGAATCCCGAGTTGTCCCTCGCAACTAGGCAGGAGTCCTGACGTCGCTGAAAAAACATGTGGGTGGAAAAGCCATCCCCGTCGTAACTCGAGAATATACCCCAGGTTCCCGCCGCAACTCGAGAAAAACCATGAGACTTCCCCCTCGCCGTGAGATGAGGCACGATTCCCCTGCACTGCATGCAGAGCAATTCCGTGTTGCACATCAAACATAAAAGTAGCCTTGATTTCCTTGATGGCACTCCAGAGAAACCCCAAGAACACTGTTTCAAGGCTAGAGGGATCCTGAGGTCACTGTAGCAACACGAAAGAGCTCCGTGGACCAAAAATCAACTCGAGATGAGAGGTTAGTCCCTGGCTTCGACTCCAGAGGAATACCACCTTATCACAAGCACCTCAAGAGGAGGCTTCTCTCAGCTCTAGGTATGTGAGAGGGACCCTGAGTTTGCGGCCTCAAGTGGAATGGACACTGCGATGCCCTGACGCGAAATAAGGCCGGATATCCCTGCAGTGACTTGAATGCAGGCTCGTCTTGCATCTCCCAAGACGAAAGGATGTCTGAATCCCCTCTGGAGACCACAGAGAAAGACCTAGTTCCCCAACTCATGGCGACCGGAGGCCTCACATCCTTTGAAAACTCCAGAGGTACGCGGAGATCAGTGCCTCCAAAGGAGACGATGCCTGACTCCTCGTGAAACTTGATAGGAGTTCCAGGATTCCTGTGGCACGTGGAAAGGGACCCTTGGTCTCCGGCCTCAGCTGGAGAGGCGTCCCAATTGCCCTGCCAAGCCTCGAGGAGAATCCCGAGTTGTCCCTCGCAACTAGGCAGCAGTCCTGCCGTCGCTGAACAAACACGTGTGTGGAAGGGCCATCCCCGTCGTAACTCGAGAATATTCCCCAGGTTCCCGCCGCAACTCGAGAAAAACCATGAGACTTCCCCCTCGCCGCGAGATGAGGCCCGATTCCCCTGCACTGCGTGCAGAGCAATTCCGTGTTGCACATCACACATGAAGGAGCCTTGATTTCCTTGATGACTATCCAGAGAAACCCCAAGAACACTGTTTCAAGGCTACAGGGATCCTGAGGTCACTGTAGCAACATGAAAGAGCTCCGTGGGCCAAGAATCAACTAGAGATGAGAGGTTAGTCCCTGGCTTCGACTCCAGAGGAATACCACCTTACCACAAGCACCTCAAGAGGAGGCTTCTCTCAGCTCTAGGTATGTGAGAGGGACCCTGATTTTGCGGCCTCAAGGGATTGGACACTGCGAAGCCCTGACTCGAAATAAGGCCGAATATCCCTGCAGTGACTTGAATGCAGGCTCGTCTTGCATCTCCCAAGACGAAAGGGTGTCTGAATCCCCTGTGGAGACCACAGAGAAAGACCTAGTTCCCCACCTCATCGCGACCGGAGGCCTCACATCCTTTGAAAACTCCAGAGGTACGCGGAGATCAGTGCCTCCAAAGGAGACGATGCCTGACTCCTCGTGAAACTTGATAGGATTCCCAGGATTCCTGTGGCACGTGGAAAGGGACCCTTGGTCTCCCGCCTCAGCTGGAGAGGCGTCCCAATTGCCCTGCCAAGCCTCGAGGAGAATCCCGAGTTGTCCCTCGCAACTAGGCAGGAGTCCTGACGTCGCTGAACAAACACGTGTGTGGAAGGGCCATCCCCGTCCTAACTCGAGAATATTCCCCAGGTTCCCGCCGCAACTCGAGAAAAACCATGAGACTTCCCCCTCGCCGCGAGATGAGGCCCGATTCCCCTGCACTGCGTGCAGAGCAATTCCGTGTTGCACATCACACATGAAAGGAGCCTTGATTTCCTTGATGGCACTCCAGAGAAACCCCAAGAACACTGTTTCAAGGCTACAGGGATCCTGAGGTCACTGTAGCAACACGAAAGAGCTCCGTGGACCAAAAATCAACTAGAGATGAGAGGTTAGTCCCTGGCTTCGACTCCAGTGGAATACCACCTTACCACAAGCACCTCAAGAGGAGGCTTCTCTCAGCTCTAGGTATGTGAGAGGGACCCTGATTTTGGGTCCTCAAGTGGAATGGACACCGCGATGCCCTGACTCGAAATAAGGCCGGATATCCCTGCAGTGACTTGAATGCAGGCTTGTCTTGCATCTCCCAAGATGAAAGGATGTCTGAATCCCCTGTGGAGACCACAGAGAAAGACATAGTTCCCCACCTCATCGCGACCGGAGGCCTCACATCCTTTGAAAACTCCAGAGGTACACGGAGATCAGTGCCTCCAAAGGAGACGATGCCTGACTCCTCGTGAAACTTGATAGGAGTCCCAGGATTCCTGTGGCACGTGGAAAGGGACACTTGGTCTCCCGCCTCAGATGGAGAGGCGTCCCAATTGCCCTGCCAAGCCTCGAGGAGAATCCCAAGTTGTCCCTCGCAACTAGGCAGGATTCCTGACGTCGCTGAACAAACATGTGGGTGGAAGGGCCATCCCCGTCGTAACTCGAGAATATACCCCAGGTTCCCGCCGCAACTCGAGAAAAACCATGAGACTTCCCCCTCGCCGTGAGATGAGGCCCGATTCCCCTGCACTGCGTGCAGAGCAATTCCGTGTTGCACATCAAACATGAAAGTAGCCTTGATTTCCTTGATGGCACTCCAGAGAATCCCCAAGAACACTGTTTCAAGGCTAGAGGGATCCTGAGGTAACTGTAGCAACACGAAAGAGCTCCGTGGACCAAAAATCAACTCGAGATGAGAGGTTAGTCCCTGGCTTCGACTCCAGAGGAATACCACCTTACCACAAGCACCTCAAGAGGAGGCTTCTCTCAGCTCTAGGTATGTGAGAGGGACCCTGATTTTGGGTCCTCAAGTGGAATGGACACCGCGATGCCCTGACTCGAAATAAGGCCGGATATCCCTGCAGTGACTTGAATGCAGGCTTGTCTTGCATCTCCCAAGATGAAAGGATGTCTGAATCCCCTGTGGAGACCACAGAGAAAGACCTAGTTCCCCAACTCATGGCGACCGGAGGCCTCACATCCTTTGAAAACTCCAGAGGTACGCGGAGATCAGTGCCTCCAAAGGAGACGATGCCTGACTCCTCGTGAAACTTGATAGGAGTCCCAGGATTCCTGTGGCACGTGGAAAGGGACCCTTGGTCTCCCGCCTCAGCTGGAGAGGCGTCCCAATTGCCCTGCCAAGCCTCGAGGAGAATCCCGAGTTGTCCCTCGCAACTACGCAGGAGTCCTGACGTCGCTGAACAAACACGTGTGTGGAAGGGCCAAACCCTCGTAACTCGAGAATATTTCCCAGGTTCCCGCCGCAACTAGAGAAAAACCATGAGACTTACCCCTCGCCCCGAGATGAGGCCCGATTCCCCTGCACTGCGTGCAGAGCAATTCCGTGTTGCACATCACACATGAAGGAGCCTTGATTTCCTTGATGGCACTCCAGAGAAACCCCAAGAACACTGTTTCAAGGCTAGAGGGATCCTGAGGTCACTGTAGCAACACAAAAGAGCTCCGTGGACCAAGAATCAACTCGAGATGAGAGGTTAGTCCCTGGCTTCGACTCCAGAGGAATACCACCTTACCACAAGCACCTCAAGAGGAGGCTTCTCTCAGCTCTAGGTATGTGAGAGGGACCCTGATTTTGCGGCCTCAAGGGAATGGAAACCGCGATGCCCTGACTCGAAATAAGGCCGAATATCCCTGCAGTGACTTGAATGCAGGCTCGTCTTGCATCTCCCAAGATGAAAGGATGTCTGAATACCCTGTGGAGACCACAGAGAAAGACCTAGTTCCCCACCTCATGGCAACCGGAGGCCTCACATCCTTTGAAAACTCCAGAGGTACGCGGAGATCAGTGCCTCCAAAGGAGACGATGCCTGACTCCTCGTGAAACTTGATAGGAGTCCCAGGATTCCTGTGGCACGTGGAAAGGGACCCTTGGTCTCCCGCCTCAGCTGGGGAGGCGTCCCAATTGCCCTGCCAAGCCTCGAGGAGAATCCCGAGTTGTCCCTCGAAACTAGGCAGGAGTCCTGACGTCGCTGAACAAACATGTGGGTGGAAGGGCCATCCCCGTCGTAACTCGAGAATATACCCCAGGTTCCCGCCGCAACTCGAGAAAAACCATGAGACTTCCCCCTCGCCGTGAGATGAGGCACGATTCCCCTGTACTGCATGCAGAGCAATTCCGAGTTGCACATCAAACATGAAAGTAGCCTTGATTTCCTTGATGGCACTCCAGAGAAACACCAAGAACACTGTTTCAAGGCTAGAGGGATCCTGAGGTCACTGTAGCAACACGAAAGAGCTCCATGGACCAAAAATCAACTCGAGATGAGAGGTTAGTCCCTGGCTTCGACTCCAGAGGAACACCACCTTACCATAAGCACCTCAAGAGGAGGCTTCTCTCAGCTCTAGGTATGTGAGAGGGACCCTGAGTTTGCGGCCTCAAGTGGAATGGACACCACGATGCCCTGACGTGAAATAAGGCCGGATATCCCTGCAGTGACTTGAATGCAGGCTCGTCTTGCATGTCCCAAGACGAAAGGATGTCTGAATCCCCTGTGGAGACCACAGAGAAAGACCTAGTTCCCCACCTCATCGCGACCGGAGGCCTCACATCCTTTGAAAACTCCAGAGGTACGCGGAGATCAGTGCCTCCAAGGAGACGATGCCTGACTCCTCGTGAAACCTGATAGGATTCCCAGGATTCCTGTGGCACGTGGAAAGGGACACTTGGGCTCCCGCCTCAGCTGGAGAGGCGTCCCAATTGCCCTGCCAAGCCTCGAGGAGAATCCCGAGTTGTCCCTCGCAACTAGGCAGGAGTCCTGACGTCGCTGAACAAACACGTGTGTGGAAGGGCCATCCCCGTCGTAACTCGAGAATATTCCCCAGGTTCCCGCCGCAACTCGAGAAAAACCATGAGACTTCCCCCTCGCCGCGAGATGAGGCCCGATTACCCTGCACTGCGTGCAGAGCAATTTCGTGTTGCACATCACACATGAAAGGAGCCTTGATTTCCTTGATGGCACTCCAGAGAAACCCCAAGAACACTGTTTCAAGGCTAGAGGGATCCTGAGGTCACTGTAGCAACAAGAAAGAGCTCCGTGGACCAAAAATCAACTCGAGATGAGAGGTTAGTCCCTGGCTTCGACTCCAGAGGAATACCACCTTACCACAAGCACCTCAAGAGGAGGCTTCTCTCAGCTCTAGGTATGTGAGAGGGACCCTGATTTTGGGTCCTCAAGTGGAATGGACACCGTGATGCCCTGACTCGAATTAAGGCCGGAGATCCCTGCAGTGACTTGAATGCAGGCTTGTCTTGCATCTCCCAAGATGAAAGGATGTCTGAATCCCCTGTGGAGACCACAGAGAAAGACCTAGTTCCCCACCTCATCGCGACCGGAGGCCTCACATCCTTTGAAAACTCCAGAGGTACGCGGAGATCAGTGCCTCCATAGGAGACGATGCCTGACTCCTCGTGAAACTTGATAGGAGTCCCAGGATTCCTGTGGCACGTGGAAAGGGACCCTTGGTCTCCCGCCTCAGCTGGAGAGGCGTCCCAATTGCCCTGCCAAGCCTCGAGGAGAATCCCGAGTTATCCGTCGCAACTAGGCAGGAGTCCTGACGTCGCTGAACAAACACGTGTGTGGAAGGGCCATCCCCGTCGTAACTCGAGAATATTCCCCAGGTTCCCGCCGCAACTCGAGAAAAACCATGAGACTTCCCCCTCGCCGCGAGATGAGGCCCGATTCCCCTGCACTGCATGCAGAGCAATTCCGAGTTGCACATCACACATGAAAGGAGCCTTGATTTCCTTGATGGCACTCCAGAGAAACCCCAAGAACACTGTTTCAAGGCTAGAGGGATCCTGAGGTCACTGTAGCAACACGAAAGAGCTCCGTGGACCAAAAATCAACTCGAGATGAGAGGTTAGTCCCTGGCTTCGACTCCAGAGGAATACCACCTTACCACAAGCACCTCAAGAGGAGGCTTCTCTCAGCTTTAGGTATGTGAGAAGGACCCTGAGTTTGCGGCCTCAAGTGGAATGGACACCGCGATGCCCTGACTCGAAATAAGGCCGGATATCCCTGCAGTGACTTGAATGCAGGCTCGTCTTGCATTTCCCAAGACGAAAGGATGTCTGAATCCCCTGTGGAGACCACAGAGAAAGACCTAGTTCCCCACCTCATCGCGACCGGAGGCCTCACATCCTTTGAAAACTCCAGAGGTACGCGGAGATCAGTGCCTCCAAAGGAGACGATGCCTGACTCCTCGTGAAACTTGATAGGATTCCCAGGATTCCTGTGGCACGTGGAAAGGGACCCTTGGTCTCTCGCCTCAGCTGGAGAGGCGTCCCAATTGCCCTGCCAAGCCTCGAGGAGAATCCCGAGTTGTCCCTCGCAACTAGGCAGGAGTTCTGACATCGCTGAACAAACACGTGTGTGGAAGGGCCATCCCCGTCGTAACTCGAGAATATTCCCCAGGTTCCCGCCGCAACTCGAGAAAAACCATGAGACTTCCCACTCGCCGCGAGATGAGGCCCGATTCCCCTGCAATGCGTGCAGAGCAATTCCGTGTTGCACATCACACATGAAAGGAGCCTTGATTTCCTTGATGGCACTCCAGAGAAACCCCAAGAACACTGTTTCAAGGCTACAGGGATCCTGAGGTCACTGTAGCAACACGAAAGAGCTCCGTGGACCAAAAATCAACTAGAGATGAGAGGTTAGTCCCTGGCTTCGACTCCAGTGGAATACCACCTTACCACAAGCACCTCAAGAGGAGGCTTCTCTCAGCTCTAGGTATGTGAGAGGGACCCTGATTTTGGGTCCTCAAGTGGAATGGACACCGCGATGCCCTGACTCGAAATAAGGCCGGATATCCCTGCAGTGACTTGAATGCAGGCTTGTCTTGCATCTCCCAAGATGAAAGGATGTCTGAATCCCCTGTGGAGACAACAGAGAAAGACCTAGTTCCTCACCTCATCGCGACCGGAGGCCTCACATCCTTTGAAAACTCCAGAGGTACACGGAGATCAGTGCCTCCAAAGGAGACGATGACTGACTCCTCGTGAAACTTGATAGGAGTCCCAGGATTCCTGTGGCACGTGGAAAGGGACACTTGGTCTCCCGCCTCAGCTGGAGAGGCGTCCCAATTGCCCTGCCAAGCCTCGAGGAGAATCCCGAGTTGTCCCTCGCAACTAGGCAGGAGTCCTGACGTCGCTGAACAAACACGTGTGTGGAAGGGCCATCCCCGTCGTAACTCGAGAATATTCCCCAGGTTCCCGCCGCAACTCGAGAAAAACCATGAGACTTCCCCCTCGCCGCGAGATGAGGCCCGATTCCCCTGCACTGCGTGCAGAGCAATTCCGTGTTGCACATCACACATGAAGGAGCCTTGATTTCCTTGATGGCACTCCAGAGAAACCCCAAGAACACTGTTTCAAGGCTAGAGGGATCCTGAGGTCACTGTAGCAACACGAAAGAGCTCCGTGGACCAAGAATCAACTCGAGATGAGAGGTTAGTCCCTGGCTTCGACTCCAGAGGAATACCACCTTACCACAAGCACCTCAAGAGGAGGCTTCTCTCAGCTCTAGGTATGTGAGAGGGACCCTGATTTTGCGGCCTCAAGGGAATGGAAACCGCGATGCCCTGACTCGAAATAAGGCCGAATATCCCTGCAGTGACTTGAATGCAGGCTCGTCTTGCATCTCCCAAGACGAAAGGATGTCTGAATCCCCTGTGGAGACCACAGAGAAAGACCTAGTTCCCCACCTCATCGCGACCGGAGGCCTCACATCCTTTGAAAACTCCAGAGGTACGCGGAGATCAGTGCCTCCAAAGGAGACGATACCTGACTCCTCGTGAAACTTGATAGGATTCCCAGGATTCCTGTGGCACGTGGAAAGGGACCCTTGGTCTCCCGCCTCAGCTGGAGAGTTGTCCCAATTGCCCTGCCAAGCCTCGAGGAGAATCCCAAGTTGTCCCTCGCAACTAGGCAGGAGTTCTGACATCGCTGAACAAACACGTGTGTGGAAGGGCCATCCCCGTCGTAACTCGAGAATATTCCCCAGGTTCCCGCCGCAACTCGAGAAAAACCATGAGACTCCCCCCTCTCCGCGAGATGAGGCCCGATTCCCCTGCACTGCGTGCAGAGCAATTCCGTGTTGCACATCACACATGAAAGGAGCCTTGATTTCCTTGATGGCACTCCAGAGAAACCCCAAGAACACTGTTTTAAGGCTAGAGGGATCCTGAGGTCACTGTAGCAACACGAAAGAGCTCCGTGGACCAAAAATCAACTTGAGATGAGAGGTTAGTCCCTGGCTTCGACTCCAGAGGAATACCACCTTACCACAAGCACCTCAAGAGGAGGCTTCTCTCAGCTTTAGGTATGTGAGAGGGACCCTGAGTTTGCGGCCTCAAGTGGAATGGACACCGCGATGCCCTGACTCGAAATAAGGCCGGATATCCCTGCAGTGACTTGAATGCAGGCTCGTCTTGCATCTCCCAAGACGAAAGGATGTCTGAATCCCCTGTGGAGACCACAGAGAAAGACCTAGTTCCCCACCTCATCGCGACCGGAGGCCTCACATCCTTTGAAAACTCCAGAGGTACGCGGAGATCAGTGCCTCCAAAGGAGACGATGCCTGACTCCTCGTGAAACTTGATAGGATTCCCATGATTCCTGTGGCACGTGGAAAGGGACCCTTGGTCTCCCGCCTCAGCTGGAGAGGCGTCCCAATTGCCCTGCCAAGCCTCGAGGAGAATCCCGAGTTGTCCCTCGCAACTAGGCAGGAGTCCTGACGTCGCTGAACAAACACGTGTGTGGAAGGGCCATCCCCGTCCTAACTCGAGAATATTCCCCAGGTTCTCGCCGCAACTCGAGAAAAACCATGAGACTTCCCCCTCGCCGCGAGATGAGGCCCGATTCCCCTGCACTGCGTGCAGAGCAATTCCGTGTTGCACATCACACATGAAAGGAGCCTTGATTTCCTTGATGGCACTCCAGAGAAACCCCAAGAACACTGTTTCAAGGCTAGAGGGATCCTGAGGTCACTGTAGCAACACGAAAGAGCTCCGTGGACCAAAAATTCACTAGAGATGAGAGGTTAGTCCCTGGCTTCGACTCCAGTGGAATACCACCTTACCACAAGCACCTCAAGAGGAGGCTTCTCTCAGCTCTAGGTATGTGAGAGGGACCCTGATTTTTCGGCCTCAAGTGGAATGGACACCGCGAAGCCCTGACTCGAAATAAGGCCGGATATCCCTGCAGTGACTTGAATGCAGGCTCGTCTTGCATCTCCCAAGACGAAAGGATGTCTGAATCCCATGTGGAGACCACAGAGAAAGACCTAGTTTCCTACCTCATCGCGACCGGAGGCCTCACATCCTTTGAAAACTCCAGAGGTACGCGGAGATCAGTGCCTCCAAAGGAGACGATGCCTGACTCCTCGTGAAACTTGATAGGAGTCCCAGGATTCCTGTGGCACGTGGAAAGGGACACTTGGTCTCCCGCCTCAGCTGGAGAGGCGTCCCAATTGCCCTGCCAAGCCTCGAGGAGAATCCCGAGTTGTCCCTCGCAACTAGGCAGGAGTCCTGACGTCGCTGAATAAACACGTGTGTGGAAGGGCCATCCCCGTCGTAACTCGAGAATATTCCCCAGGTTCCCGCCGCAACTGGAGAAAAACCATGAGACTTCCCCCTCGCCACGAGATGAGGCCCGATTCCCGTGCACTGCGTGCAGAGCAATTCCGTGTTGCACATCACACATGAAAGGAGCCTTGATTTCCTTGATGGCACTCCAGAGAAACCCCAAGAACACTGTTTCAAGGCTAGAGGGATCCTGAGGTCACTGTAGCAACACGAAAGAGCTCCGTGGACCAAAAATCAACTCGAGATGAGAGGTTAGTCCCTGGCTTCGAATCCAGAGGAATACCACCTTACCACAAGCACCTCAAGAGGAGGCTTCTCTCAGCTCTAGGTATGTGAGAGGGACCCTGAGTTTGCGGCCTCAAGTGGAATGGACACCGCGATGCCCTGACTCGAAATAAGGCCGGATATCCCTGCAGTGACTTGAATGCAGGCTCGTCTTGCATCTCCCAAGACGAAAGGATGTCTGAATCCCCTGTGGAGACCACAGAGAAAGACCTAGTTCCCCACCTCATCGCGACCGGAGGCCTCACATCCTTTGAAAACTCCAGAGGTACGCGGAGATCAGTGCCTCCAAAGGAGACGATGCCTGACTCCTCGTGAAACTTGATAGGATTCCCAGGATTCCTGTGGCACGTGGAAAGGGACCCTTGGTCTCCCGCCTCAGCTGGAGAGGCGTCCCAATTGCCCTGCCAAGCCTCGAGGAGAATCCCGAGTTGTCCCTCGCAACTAGGCAGGAGTCCTGACGTCGCTGAACAAACACGTGTGTGGAAGGGGCATCCCCGTCGTAACTCGAGAATATTCCCCAGGTTCCCGCCGCAACTAGAGAAAAACCATGAGACTTCCCCCTCGCGGCGAGATGAGGCCCGATTCCCGTGCACTGCGTGCAGAGCAATTCCGTGTTGCACATCACACATGAAAGGAGCCTTGATTTCCTTGATGGCACTCCAGAGAAACCCCAAGAACACTGTTTCAAGGCTAGAGGGATCCTGAGGTCACTGTAGCAACACGAAAGAGCTCCGTGGACCAAAAGTCAACTCGAGATGAGAGGTTAGTCCCTGGCTTCGACTCCAGAGGAATACCACCTTACCACAAGCACCTCAAGAGGAGGCTTCTCTCAGCTCTAGGTATGTGAGAGGGACCCTGATTTTTCGGCCTCAAGTGGAATGGACACCGCGATGCCCTGACTCGAAATAAGGCCGGATATCCCTGCAGTGACTTGAATGCAGGCTCGTCTTGCATCTCCCAAGACGAAAGGATGTCTGAATCCCATGTGGAGACCACAGAGAAAGACCTAGTTCCCTACCTCATCGCGACCGGAGGCCTCACATCCTTTGAAAACTCCAGAGGTACGCGGAGATTAGTGCCTCCAAAGGAGACGATGCCTGACTCCTCGTGAAACTTGATAGGAGTCCCAGGATTCCTGTGGCACGTGGAAAGGGACCCTTGGTCTCCCGCCTCAGCTGGAGAGGCGTCCCAATTGCCCTGCCAAGCCTCGAGGAGAATCCCGAGTTTTCCCTCGCAACTAGGCAGGAGTCCTGACGTCGCTGAAGAAACACGTGTGTGGAAGGGCCATCCCCGTCGTAACTCGAGAATATACCCCAGGTTCCCGCCGCAACTCGAGAAAAACCATGAGACTTCCCCCTCGCCGCGAGATGAGGCCCGATTCCCGTGCACTGCGTGCAGAGCAATTCCGTGTTGCACATCACACATGAAAGGAGCCTTGATTTCCTTGATGGCACTCCAGAGAAACCCCAAGAACACTGTTTCAACGCTACAGGGATCCTGAAGTCACTGTAGCAACACGAAATAGCTCCGTGGGCCAAAAATCAACTTGAGATGAGAGGTTAGTCCCTGGCTTCGACTCCAGAGGAATACCACCTTACCACAGGCACCTCAAGAGAAGGCTTCTCTCAGCTCTAGCTATGTGAGAGGGACCCTGAGTTTGCGGCCTCAAGTGGAATGGACACCGCGATGCCCTGACTCGAAATAAGGCCGGATATCCCTGCAGTGACTTGAATGCAGGCTCGTCTTGCATCTCCCAAGACGAAAGGATGTCTGAATCCCCTGTGGAGACCACAGAGAAAGACCTAGATCCCCACTTCATCGCGATCGGAGGCCTCACATCCTTTGAAAACTCCAGAGGTACGCGGAGATCAGTGCCTCCAAAGGAGACGATGCCTGACTCCTCGTGAAACTTGATAGGAGTCCCAGGATTCCTGAGGCACGTGGAAAGGGACCCTTGGTCTCCCGCCTCAGCTGGAGAGGCGTCCCAATTGCCCTGCCAAGCCTCGAGGAGAATCCCGAGTTGTCCCTCGCAACTAGGCAGGAGTCCTGACGTCGCTGAACAAACACGTGTGTGGAAGGGCCATCCCCGTCGTAACTCGAGAATATTCCCCAGGTTCCCGCTGCAACTAGAGAAAAACCATGAGACTTCCCCCTCGCGGCGAGATGAGGCCCGA
This sequence comes from Cervus elaphus, assembly GCF_910594005.1. Taxonomy (NCBI): domain Eukaryota; kingdom Metazoa; phylum Chordata; class Mammalia; order Artiodactyla; family Cervidae; genus Cervus; species Cervus elaphus. The sequence continues at coordinate 3,098,476 of NC_057838.1, forward strand.
TTCCCCTGCACTGCCTGCAGAGCAATTCCGTGTTGCACATCACACATGAAAGGAGCCTTGATTTCCTTGATGGCACTCCAGAGAAACCCCAAGAACACTGTTTCAAGGCTACAGGGATCCTGAGGTCACTGTAGCAACACGAAAGAGCTCCGTGGACCAAAAATCAACTCGAGATGAGAGGTTAGTCCCTGGCTTCGACTCCAGAGGAATACCACCTTACCACAAGCACCTCAAGAGGAGGCTTCTCTCAGCTCTAGGTATGTGAGAGGGACCCTGATTTTTCGGCCTCAAGTGGAATGGACACCGCGATGCCCTGACTCGAAATAAGGCCGGATATCCCTGCAGTGACTTGAATGCAGGCTCGTCTTGCATCTCCCAAGATGAAAGGATGTCTGAATCCCATGTGGAGACCACAGAGAAAGACCTAGTTCCCTACCTCATCGCGACCGGAGGACTCACATCCTTTGAAAACTCCAGGGGTACGCGGAGATTAGTGCCTCCAAAGGAGACGATGCCTGACTCCTCGTGAAACTTGATAGGATTCCCAGGATTCCTGTGGCACGTGGAAAGGGACCCTTGGTCTCCCGCCTCAGCTGGAGAGGCGTCCCAATTGCCCTGCCAAGCCTCGAGGAGAATCCCGAGTTGTCCCTCGCAACTAGGCAGGAGTCCTGACGTCGCTGAATAAACACGTGTGTGGAAGGGCCATCCCCGTCGTAACTCGAGAATATTCCCCAGGTTCCCGCCGCAACTCGAGAAAAACCATGAGACTTCCCCCTCGCCGCGTGATGAGGCCCGATTCCCGTGCACTGCGTGCAGAGCAATTCCGTGTTGCACATCACACATGAAAGTAGCCTTGATTTCCTTGATGGCACTCCAGAGAAACCCCAAGAACACTGTTTCAAGGCTAGAGGGATCCTGAGGTCACTGTAGCAACACGAAAGAGCTCCGTGGACCAAAAATCAACTCGAGATGAGAGGTTAGTCCCTGGCTTCGACTCCAGAGGAATACCACCTTACCACAAGCACCTCAAGAGGAGGCTTCTCTCAGCTCTAGGTATGTGAGAGGGACCCTGAGTTTGCGGCCTCAAGTGGAATGGACACCGCGATGCCCTGACTCGAAATAAGGCCGGATATCCCTGCAGTGACTTGAATGCAGGCTCGTCTTGCATCTCCCAAGACGAAAGGATGTCTGAATCCCCTGTGGAGACCACAGAGAAAGACCTAGTTCCCCACCTCATCGCGACCGGAGGCCTCACATCCTTTGAAAACTCCAGAGGTACGCGGAGATCAGTGCCTCCAAAGGAGACGATGCCTGACTCCTCGTGAAACTTGATAGGAGTCCCAGGATTCCTGAGGCACGTGGAAAGGGACCCTTGGTCTCCCGCCTCAGCTGGAGAGGCGTCCCAATTGCCCTGCCAAGCCTCGAGGAGAATCCCGAGTTGTCCCTCGCAACTAGGCAGGAGTCCTGACGTCGCTGAACAAACCCGTGTGTGGAAGGGCCATCCCCGTCGTAACTCGAGAATATTCCCCAGGTTCCCGCCTCAACTAGAGAAAAACCATGAGACTTCCCCCTCGCGGCGAGATGAGGCCCGATTCCCGTGCACTGCGTGCAGAGCAATTCCGTGTTGCACATCACACATGAAAGGAGCCTTGATTTCCTTGATGGCACTCCAGAGAAACCCCAAGAACACTGTTTCAAGGCTACAGGGATCCTGAGGTCACTGTAGCAACACGAAAGAGCTCCGTGGACCAAAAATCAACTAGAGATGAGAGGTTAGTCCCTGGCTTCGACTCCAGAGGAATACCTCCTTACCACAAGCACCTCAAGAGGAGGCTTCTCTCAGCTCTAGGTATGTGAGAGGGACCCTGATTTTTCGGCCTCAAGTGGAATGGACACTGCGATGACCTGACTCGAAATAAGGCCGGATATCCCTGCAGTGACTTGAATGCAGGCTCGTCTTGCATCTCCCAAGACGAAAGGATGTCTGAATCCCATGTGGAGACCACAGAGAAAGACCTAGTTCCCTACCTCATCGCGACCGGAGGCCTCACATCCTTTGAAAACTCCAGAGGTACGCAGAGATTAGTGCCTCCAAAGGAGACGATGCCTGACTCCTCGTGAAACTTGATAGGATTCCCAGGATTCCTGTGGCACGTGGAAAGGGACCCTTGGTCTCCCGCCTCAGCTGGAGAGGCGTCCCAATTGCCCTGCCAAGCCTCGAGGAGAATCCCGAGTTGTCCCTCGCAACTAGGCAGGAGTCCTGACGTCGCTGAATAAACACGTGTGTGGAAGGGCCATCCCCGTCGTAACTCGAGAATATTCCCCAGGTTCCCGCCGCAACTCGAGAAAAACCATGAGACTTCACCCTCGCCGCGAGATGAGGCCCGATTCCCGTGCACTGCGTGCAGAGCAATTCCGTGTTGCACATCACACATGAAAGGAGCCTTGATTTCCTTGATGGCACTCCAGAGAAACCCCAAGAACACTGTTTCAAGGCTAGAGGGATCCTGAGGTCACTGTAGCAACACGAAAGAGCTCCGTGGACCAAAAATCAACTCGAGATGAGAGGTTAGTCCCTGGCTTCGACTCCAGAGGAATACCACCTTACCACAAGCACCTCAAGAGGAGGCTTCTCTCAGCTCTAGGTATGTGAGAGGGACCCTGAGTTTGCGGCCTCAAGTGGAATGGACACCGCGATGCCCTGACTCGAAATAAGGCCGGATATCCCTGCAGTGACTTGAATGCAGGCTCGTCTTGCATCTCCCAAGACGAAAGGATGTCTGAATCCCCTGTGGAGACCACAGAGAAAGACCTAGTTCCCCACCTCATCGCGACCGGAGGCCTCACATCCTTTGAAAACTCCAGAGGTACGCGGAGATCAGTGCCTCCAAAGGAGACGATGCCTGACTCCTCGTGAAACTTGATAGGAGTCCCAGGATTCCTGTGGCACGTGGAAAGGGACCCTTGGTCTCCCGCCTCAGCTGGAGAGGCGTCCCAATTGCCCTGCCAAGCCTCGAGGAGAATCCCGAGTTGTCCCTCGCAACTAGGCAGGAGTCCTGACGTCGCTGAACAAACACGTGTGTGGAAGGGCCATCCCCGTCGTAACTCGAGAATATACCCCAGGTTCCCGCCACAACTCGAGAAAAACCATGAGACTTCCCCCTCGCCGCGAGATGAGGCCGGATTCCCGTGCACTGCGTGCAGAGCAATTCCGTGTTGCACATCACACATGAAAGGAGCCTTGATTTCCTTGATGGCACTCCAGAGAAACCCCAAGAACACTGTTTCAACGCTACAGGGATCCTGAGGTCACTGTAGCAACACGAAAGAGCTCCGTGGACCAAAAGTCAACTCGAGATGAGAGGTTAGTCCCTGGCTTCGACTCCAGAGGAATACCACCTTACCACAAGCACCTCAAGAGGAGGCTTCTCTCAGCTCTAGGTATGTGAGAGGGACCCTGATTTTTCGGCCTCAAGTGGAATGGACACCGCGATGCCCTGACTCGAAATAAGGCCGGATATCCCTGCAGTGACTTGAATGCAGGCTCGTCTTGCATCTCCCAAGATGAAAGGATGTCTGAATCCCATGTGGAGACCACAGAGAAAGACCTAGTTCCCTACCTCATCGCGACCGGAGGACTCACATCCTTTGAAAACTCCAGGGGTACGCGGAGATTAGTGCCTCCAAAGGAGACGATGCCTGACTCCTCGTGAAACTTGATAGGATTCCCAGGATTCCTGTGGCACGTGGAAAGGGACCCTTGGTCTCCCGCCTCAGCTGGAGAGGCGTCCCAATTGCCCTGCCAAGCCTCGAGGAGAATCCCGAGTTGTCCCTCGCAACTAGGCAGGAGTCCTGACGTCGCTGAATAAACACGTGTGTGGAAGGGCCATCCCCGTCGTAACTCGAGAATATTCCCCAGGTTCCCGCCGCAACTCGAGAAAAACCATGAGACTTCCCCCTCGCCGCGTGATGAGGCCCGATTCCCGTGCACTGCGTGCAGAGCAATTCCGTGTTGCACATCACACATGAAAGTAGCCTTGATTTCCTTGATGGCACTCCAGAGAAACCCCAAGAACACTGTTTCAAGGCTAGAGGGATCCTGAGGTCACTGTAGCAACACGAAAGAGCTCCGTGGACCAAAAATCAACTCGAGATGAGAGGTTAGTCCCTGGCTTCGACTCCAGAGGAATACCACCTTACCACAAGCACCTCAAGAGGAGGCTTCTCTCAGCTCTAGGTATGTGAGAGGGACCCTGAGTTTGCGGCCTCAAGTGGAATGGACACCGCGATGCCCTGACTCGAAATAAGGCCGGATATCCCTGCAGTGACTTGAATGCAGGCTCGTCTTGCATCTCCCAAGACGAAAGGATGTCTGAATCCCCTGTGGAGACCACAGAGAAAGACCTAGTTCCCCACCTCATCGCGACCGGAGGCCTCACATCCTTTGAAAACTCCAGAGGTACGCGGAGATCAGTGCCTCCAAAGGAGACGATGCCTGACTCCTCGTGAAACTTGATAGGAGTCCCAGGATTCCTGAGGCACGTGGAAAGGGACCCTTGGTCTCCCGCCTCAGCTGGAGAGGCGTCCCAATTGCCCTGCCAAGCCTCGAGGAGAATCCCGAGTTGTCCCTCGCAACTAGGCAGGAGTCCTGACGTCGCTGAACAAACCCGTGTGTGGAAGGGCCATCCCCGTCGTAACTCGAGAATATTCCCCAGGTTCCCGCCTCAACTAGAGAAAAACCATGAGACTTCCCCCTCGCGGCGAGATGAGGCCCGATTCCCGTGCACTGCGTGCAGAGCAATTCCGTGTTGCACATCACACATGAAAGGAGCCTTGATTTCCTTGATGGCACTCCAGAGAAACCCCAAGAACACTGTTTCAAGGCTACAGGGATCCTGAGGTCACTGTAGCAACACGAAAGAGCTCCGTGGACCAAAAATCAACTAGAGATGAGAGGTTAGTCCCTGGCTTCGACTCCAGAGGAATACCTCCTTACCACAAGCACCTCAAGAGGAGGCTTCTCTCAGCTCTAGGTATGTGAGAGGGACCCTGATTTTTCGGCCTCAAGTGGAATGGACACTGCGATGACCTGACTCGAAATAAGGCCGGATATCCCTGCAGTGACTTGAATGCAGGCTCGTCTTGCATCTCCCAAGACGAAAGGATGTCTGAATCCCATGTGGAGACCACAGAGAAAGACCTAGTTCCCTACCTCATCGCGACCGGAGGCCTCACATCCTTTGAAAACTCCAGAGGTACGCAGAGATTAGTGCCTCCAAAGGAGACGATGCCTGACTCCTCGTGAAACTTGATAGGATTCCCAGGATTCCTGTGGCACGTGGAAAGGGACCCTTGGTCTCCCGCCTCAGCTGGAGAGGCGTCCCAATTGCCCTGCCAAGCCTCGAGGAGAATCCCGAGTTGTCCCTCGCAACTAGGCAGGAGTCCTGACGTCGCTGAATAAACACGTGTGTGGAAGGGCCATCCCCGTCGTAACTCGAGAATATTCCCCAGGTTCCCGCCGCAACTCGAGAAAAACCATGAGACTTCACCCTCGCCGCGAGATGAGGCCCGATTCCCGTGCACTGCGTGCAGAGCAATTCCGTGTTGCACATCACACATGAAAGGAGCCTTGATTTCCTTGATGGCACTCCAGAGAAACCCCAAGAACACTGTTTCAAGGCTAGAGGGATCCTGAGGTCACTGTAGCAACACGAAAGAGCTCCGTGGACCAAAAATCAACTCGAGATGAGAGGTTAGTCCCTGGCTTCGACTCCAGAGGAATACCACCTTACCACAAGCACCTCAAGAGGAGGCTTCTCTCAGCTCTAGGTATGTGAGAGGGACCCTGAGTTTGCGGCCTCAAGTGGAATGGACACCGCGATGCCCTGACTCGAAATAAGGCCGGATATCCCTGCAGTGACTTGAATGCAGGCTCGTCTTGCATCTCCCAAGACGAAAGGATGTCTGAATCCCCTGTGGAGACCACAGAGAAAGACCTAGTTCCCCACCTCATCGCGACCGGAGGCCTCACATCCTTTGAAAACTCCAGAGGTACGCGGAGATCAGTGCCTCCAAAGGAGACGATGCCTGACTCCTCGTGAAACTTGATAGGAGTCCCAGGATTCCTGTGGCACGTGGAAAGGGACACTTGGTCTCCCGCCTCAGCTGGAGAGGCGTCCCAATTGCCCTGCCAAGCCTCGAGGAGAATCCCGAGTTGTCCCTCGCAACTAGGCAGGAGTCCTGACGTCGCTGAACAAACACGTGTGTGGAAGGGCCATCCCCGTCGTAACTCGAGAATATACCCCAGGTTCCCGCCACAACTCGAGAAAAACCATGAGACTTCCCCCTCGCCGCGAGATGAGGCCGGATTCCCGTGCACTGCGTGCAGAGCAATTCCGTGTTGCACATCACACATGAAAGGAGCCTTGATTTCCTTGATGGCACTCCAGAGAAACCCCAAGAACACTGTTTCAACGCTACAGGGATCCTGAGGTCACTGTAGCAACACGAAAGAGCTCCGTGGACCAAAAATCAACTAGAGATGAGAGGTTAGTCCCTGGCTTCCACTCCAGAGGAATACCACCTTACCACAAGCACCTCAAGAGGAGGCTTCTCTCAGCTTTAGGTATGTGAGAGGGACCCTGAGTTTGCGGCCTCAAGTGGAATGGACACCGCGATGCCCTGACTCGAAATAAGGCCGGATATCCCTGCAGTGACTTGAATGCAGGCTCGTCTTGCATCTCCCAAGACGAAAGGATGTCTGAATCCCCTGTGGAGACCACAGAGAAAGACCTAGTTCCCCACCTCATCGCGACCGGAGTCCTCACATCCTTTGAAAACTCCAGAGGTACGCGGAGATCAGTGCCTCCAAAGGAGACGATGCCTGACTCCTCGTGAAACTTGATAGGAGTCCCAGGATTCCTGTGGCACATGGAAAGGGACCCTTGGTCTCCCGCCTCAGCTGGAGAGGCGTCCCAATTGCCCTGCCAAGCCTCGAGGAGAATCCCGAGTTGTCCCTCGCAACTAGGCAGGAGTCCTGACGTCGCTGAACAAACACGTGGGTGGAAGGGCTATCCCCGTCGTAACTCGAGAATATACCCCAGGTTCCCGCCGCAACTCGAGAAAAACCATGAGACTTCCACCTCGCCGCGAGATGAGGCCCGATTCCCCTGCACTGCGTGTAGAGCAATTCCGTGTTGTACATCACACATGAAAGGAGCCTTGATTTCCTTGATGGCACTCCAGAGAAACCCCAAGAACACTGTTTCAAGACTAGAGGGATCCTGAGGTCACTGTAGCAACACGAAAGAGCTCCGTGGACCAAAAATCAACTCGAGATGAGAGGTTAGTCCCTGGCTTCGACTCCAGAGGAATACCACCTTACCACAAGCACCTCAGAGGAGGCTTCTCTCAGCTCTAGGTATGTGAGAGGGACCCTGATTTTTCGGGCTCAAGTGGAATGGACACCGCGATGCCCTGACTCGAAATAAGGCCGGATATCCCTGCAGTGACTTGAATGCAGGCTCGTCTTGCATCTCCCAAGACGAAAGGATGTCTGAATCCCCTGTGGAGACCACAGAGAAAGACCTAGTTCCCCACCTCATCGCGACCGGAGGTCTCACATCCTTTGAAAACTCCAGAGGTACGCGGAGATCAGTGCCTCCAAAGGAGACGATGCCTGACTCCTCGTGAAACTTGATAGGATTCCCAGGATTCCTGTGGCACGTGGAAAGGGACCCTTGGTCTCCTGCCTCAGCTGGAGAGGCGTCCCAATTGCCCTGCCAAGCCTCGAGGAGAATCCCGAGTTGTCCCTCGCAACTAGGCAGGAGTCCTGACGTCGCTGAACAAACACGTGTGTGGAAGGGCCATCCCCGTCGTAACTCGAGAATATTCCCCAGGTTCCCGCCGCAACTCGAGAAAAACCATGAGACTTCCCCCTCGCCGCGAGATGAGGCCGGATTCCCGTGCACTGCGTGCAGAGCAATTCCGTGTTGCACATCACACATGAAAGGAGCCTTGATTTCCTTGATGGCACTCCAGAGAAACCCCAAGAACACTGTTTCAACGCTACAGGGATCCTGAGGTCACTGTAGCAACACGAAAGAGCTCCGTGGGCCAAAAATCAACTTGAGATGAGAGGTTAGTCCCTGGCTTCGACTTCAGAGGAATACCACCTTACCACAGGCACCTCAAGAGAAGGCTTCTCTCAGCTCTAGCTATGTGAGAGGGACCCTGAGTTTGCGGCCTCAAGTGGAATGGACACCGCGATGCCCTGACTCGAAATAAGGCCGGATATCCCTGCAGTGACTTGAATGCAGGCTCGTCTTGCATCTCCCAAGACGAAAGGATGTCTGAATCCCCTGTGGAGACCACAGAGAAAGACCTAGTTCCCCACTTCATCGCGATCGGAGGCCTCACATCCTTTGAAAACTCCAGAGGTACGCGGAGATCAGTGCCTCCAAAGGAGACGATGCCTGACTCCTCGTGAAACTTGATAGGAGTCCCAGGATTCCTGAGGCACGTGGAAAGGGACCCTTGGTCTCCCGCCTCAGCTGGAGAGGCGTCCCAATTGCCCTGCCAAGCCTCGAGGAGAATCCCGAGTTGTCCCTCGCAACTAGGCAGGAGTCCTGACGTCGCTGAACAAACACGTGTGTGGAAGGGCCATCCCCGTCGTAACTCAAGAATATTCCCCAGGTTCCCGCCGCAACTAGAGAAAAACCATGAGACTTCCCCCTCGCGGCGAGATGAGGCCCGATTCCCGTGCACTGCATGCAGAGCAATTCCGTGTTGCACATCACACATGAAAGGAGCCTTGATTTCCTTGATGGCACTCCAGAGAAACCCCAAGAACACTGTTTCAAGGCTAGAGGGATCCTGAGGTCACTGTAGCAACACGAAAGAGCTCCGTGGACCAAAAATCAACTCGAGATGAGAGGTTAGTCCCTGGCTTCCACTCCAGAGGAATACCACCTTACCACAAGCACCTCAAGAGGAGGCTTCTCTCAGCTCTAGGTATGTGAGAGGGACCCTGATTTTTCGGCCTCAAGTGGAATGGACACCGCGATGCCCTGACTCGAAATAAGGCCGGATATCCCTGCAGTGACTTGAATGCAGGCTCGTCTTGCATCTCCCAAGACGAAAGGATGTCTGAATCCCATGTGGAGACCACAGAGAAAGACCTAGTTCCCTACCTCATCGCGACCGGAGGCCTCACATCCTTTGAAAACTCCAGAGGTACGCGGAGATTAGTGCCTCCAAAGGAGACGATGCCTGACTCCTCGTGAAACTTGATAGGATTCCCAGGATTCCTGTGGCACGTGGAAAGGGACCCTTGGTCTCCCGCCTCAGCTGGAGAGGCGTCCCAATTGCCCTGCCAAGCCTCGAGGAGAATCCCGAGTTGTCCCTCGCAACTAGGCAGGAGTCCTGACGTCGCTGAACAAACACGTGTGTGGAAGGGCCATCCCCGTCGTAACTCGAGAATATTCCCCAGGTTCCCGCCGCAACTCGAGAAAAACCATGAGACTTCCCCCTCGCCGCGAGATGAGGCCGGATTCCCGTGCACTGCGTGCAGAGCAATTCCGTGTTGCACATCACACATGAAAGGAGCCTTGATTTCCTTGATGGCACTCCAGAGAAACCCCAAGAACACTGTTTCAAGGCTAGAGGGATCCTGAGGTCACTGTAGCAACACGAAAGAGCTCCGTGGACCAAAAATCAACTCGAGATGAGAGGTTAGTCCCTGGCTTCGACTCCAGAGGAATACCACCTTACCACAGGCACCTCAAGAGAAGGCTTCTCTCAGCTCTAGCTATGTGAGAGGGACCCTGAGTTTGCGGCCTCAAGTGGAATGGACACCGCGATGCCCTGACTCGAAATAAGGCCGGATATCCCTGCAGTGACTTGAATGCAGGCTCGTCTTGCATCTCCCAAGACGAAAGGATGTCTGAATCCCCTGTGGAGACCACAGAGAAAGACCTAGTTCCCCACTTCATCGCGATCGGAGGCCTCACATCCTTTGAAAACTCCAGAGGTACGCGGAGATCAGTGCCTCCAAAGGAGACGATGCCTGACTCCTCGTGAAACTTGATAGGAGTCCCAGGATTCCTGTGGCACGTGGAAAGGGACACTTGGTCTCCCGCCTCAGCTGGGGAGGCGTCCCAATTGCCCTGCCAAGCCTCGAGGAGAATCCCGAATTGTCCCTCGCAACTAGGCAGGAGTCCTGACGTCGCTGAACAAACACGTGTGTGGAAGGGCCATCCCCGTCGTAACTCGAGAATATTCCCCAGGTTCCCGCCGCAACTCGAGAAAAACCATGAGACTTCCCCCTCGCGGCGAGATGAGGCCCGATTCCCGTGCACTGCGTGCAGAGCAATTCCGTGTTGCACATCACACATGAAAGGAGCCTTGATTTCCTTGATGGCACTCCAGAGAAACCCCAAGAACACTGTTTCAAGGCTAGAGGGATCCTGAGGTCACTGTAGCAACACGAAAGAGCTCCGTGGACCAAAAGTCAACTCGAGATGAGAGGTTAGTCCCTGGCTTCCACTCCAGAGGAATACCACCTTACCACAAGCACCTCAAGAGGAGGCTTCTCTCAGCACTAGGTATGTGAGAGGGACCCTGATTTTTCGGCCTCAAGTGGAATGGACACCGCGATGCCCTGACTCGAAATAAGGCCGGATATCCCTGCAGTGACTTGAATGCAGGCTCGTCTTGCATCTCCCAAGACGAAAGGATGTCTGAATCCCTTGTGGAGACCACAGAAAGACCTAGTTCCCTACCTCATCGCGACCGGAGGCCTCACATCCTTTGAAAACTCCAGAGGTACGCGGAGATTAGTGCCTCCAAAGGAGACGATGCCTGACTCCTCGTGAAACTTGATAGGATTCCCAGGATTCCTGTGGCACGTGGAAAGGGACTCTTGGTCTCCCGCCTCAGCTGGAGAGGCGTCCCAATTGCCCTGCCAAGCCTCGAGGAGAATCCCGAGTTGTCCCTCGCAACTAGGCAGAAGTCCTGACGTCGCTGAATAAACACGTGTGTGGAAGGGCCATCCCCGTCGTAACTCGAGAATATTCCCCAGGTTCCCGCCGCTACTCGAGAAAAACCATGAGACTTCCCCCTCACCGCGAGATGACGCCCGATTCCCGTGCACTGCGTGCAGAGCAATTCCGTGTTGCACATCACACATGAAAGGAGCCTTGATTTCCTTGATGGCACTCCAGAGAAACCCCAAGAACACTGTTTCAAGGCTAGAGGGATCCTGAGGTCACTGTAGCAACACGAAAGAGCTCCGTGGACCAAAAATCAACTCGAGATGAGAGGTTAGTCCCTGGCTTCGACTCCAGAGGAATACCACCTTACCACAAGCACCTCAAGAGGAGGCTTCTCTCAGCTCTAGGTATGTGAGAGGGACCCTGAGTTTGCGGCCTCAAGTGGAATGGACACCGCGATGCCCTGACTCGAAATAAGGCCGGATATCCCTGCAGTGACTTGAATGCAGGCTCGTCTTGCATCTCCCAAGACGAAAGGATGTCTGAATCCCCTGTGGAGACCACAGAGAAAGACCTAGTTCCCCACCTCATGGCGACCGGAGGCCTCACATCCTTTGAAAACTCCAGAGGTACGCGGAGATCAGTGCCTCCAAAGGAGACGATGCCTGACTCCTCGTGAAACTTGATAGGATTCCAAGGATTCCTGTGGCACGTGGAAAGGGACCCTTGGTCTCCCGCCTCAGCTGGAGAGGCGTCCCAATTGCCCTGCCAAGCCTCGAGGAGAATCCCGAGTTGTCCCTCACAACTAGGCAGGAGTCCTGACGTCGCTGAACAAACACGTGTGTGGAAGGGCCATCCCCGTCGTAACTCGAGAATATTCCCCAGGTTCCCGCCGCAACTCGAGAAAAACCATGAGACTTCCCCCTCGCCGCGAGATGAGGCCCGATTCCCCTGCACTGCATGCAGAGCAATTCCGTGTTGCACATCACACATGAAAGGAGCCTTGATTTCCTTGATGGCACTCCAGAGAAACCCCAAGAACACTGTTTCAAGGCTACAGGGATCCTGAGGTCACTGTAGCAACACGAAAGAGCTCCGTGGACCAAAAATCAACTCGAGATGAGAGGTTAGTCCCTGGCTTCGACTCCAGAGGAATACCACCTTACCACAAGCACCTCAAGAGGAGGCTTCTCTCAGCTCTAGGTATGTGAGAGGGACCCTGATTTTGGGTCCTCAAGTGGAATGGACACCGCAATGCCCTGACTCGAAATAAGGCCGGAGATCCCTGCAGTGACTTGAATGCAGGCTTGTCTTGCATCTCCCAAGATGAAAGGATGTCTGAATCCCTTGTGAAGACCACAGAGAAAGACCTAGTTCCCCACCTCATCGCGACCGGAGGCCTCACATCCTTTGAAAACTCCAGAGGTACGCGCAGATCAGTGCCTCCAAAGGAGACGATGCCTGACTCCTCGTGAAACTTGATAGGAGTCCCAGGATTCCTGTGGCACGTGGAAAGGGACCCTTGGTCTCCCGCCTCAGCTGGAGAGGCGTCCCAATTGCCCTGCCAAGCCTCGAGGAGAATCCCGAGTTGTCCCTCGCAACTAGGCAGGAGTCCTGACGTCGCTGAACAAACACGTGTGTGGAAGGGCCATCCCCGTCCTAACTCGAGAATATTCCCCAGGTTCCCGCCGCAACTAGAGAAAAACCATGAGACTTCCCCCTCGCGGCGAGATGAGGCCCGATTCCCGTGCACTGCGTGCAGAGCAATTCCGTGTTGCACATCACACATGAAAGGAGCCTTGATTTCCTTGATGGCACTCCAGAGAAACCCCAAGAACACTGTTTCAAGGCTAGAGGGATCCTGAGGTCACTGTAGCAACACGAAAGAGCTCCGTGGACCAAAAGTCAACTCGAGATGAGAGGTTAGTCCCTGGCTTCGACTCCAGAGGAATACCACCTTACCACAAGCACCTCAAGAGGAGGCTTCTCTCAGCTCTAGGTATGTGAGAGGGACCCTGATTTTTCGGCCTCAAGTGGAATGGACACCGCGATGCCCTGACTCGAAATAAGGCCGGATATCCCTGCAGTGACTTGAATGCAGGCTCGTCTTGCATCTCCCAAGACGAAAGGATGTCTGAATCCCATGTGGAGATCACAGAAAGACCTAGTTCCCTACCTCATCGCGACCGGAGGCCTCACATCCTTTGAAAACTCCAGAGGTACGCAGAGATTAGTGCCTCCAAAGGAGACGATGCCTGACTCCTCGTGAAACTTGATAGGATTCCCAGGATTCCTGTGGCACGTGGAAAGGGACTCTTGGTCTCCCGCCTCAGCTGGAGAGGCGTCCCAATTGCCCTGCCAAGCCTCGAGGAGAATCCCGAGTTGTCCCTCGCAACTAGGCAGGAGTCCTGACGTCGCTGAATAAACACGTGTGTGGAAGGGCCATCCCCGTCATAACTCGAGAATATTCCCCAGGTTCCCGCCGCTACTCGAGAAAAACCATGAGACTTCCCCCTCACCGCGAGATGAGGCCCGATTCCCGTGCACTGCGTGCAGAGCAATTCCGTGTTGCACATCACACATGAAAGGAGCCTTGATTTCCTTGATGGCACTCCAGAGAAACCCCAAGAACACTGTTTCAAGGCTAGAGGGATCCTGAGGTCACTGTAGCAACACGAAAGAGCTCCGTGGACCAAAAATCAACTCGAGATGAGAGGTTAGTCCCTGGCTTCGACTCCAGAGGAATACCACCTTACCACAAGCACCTCAAGAGGATGCTTCTCTCAGCTCTAGGTATGTGAGAGGGACCCTGAGTTTGCGGCCTCAAGTGGAATGGACACCGCGATGCCCTGACTCGAAATAAGGCCGGATATCCCTGCAGTGACTTGAATGCAGGCTCGTCTTGCATCTCCCAAGACGAAAGGATGTCTGAATCCCCTGTGGAGACCACAGAGAAAGACCTAGTTCCCCACCTCATCGCGACCGGAGGCCTCACATCCTTTGAAAACTCCAGAGGTACGCGGAGATCAGTGCCTCCAAAGGAGACGATGCCTGACTCCTCGTGAAACTTGATAGGATTCCAAGGATTCCTGTAGCACGTGGAAAGGGACCCTTGGTCTCCCGCCTCAGCTGGAGAGGCGTCCCAATTGCCCTGCCAAGCCTCGAGGAGAATCCCGAGTTGTCCCTCGCAACTAGGCAGGAGTCCTGACGTCGCTGAACAAACACGTGTGTGGAAGGGCCATCACCGTCGTAACTCGAGAATATTCCCCAGGTTCCCGCCGCAACTAGAGAAAAACCATGAGACTTCCCCCTCGCCGCGAGATGAGGCCCGATTCCCCTGCACTGCGTGCAGAGCAATTCCGTGTTGCACATCACACATGAAAGGAGCCTTGATTTCCTTGATGGCACTCCAGAGAAACCCCAAGAACACTGTTTCAAGGCTACAGGGATCCTGAGGTCACTGTAGCAACACGAAAGAGCTCCGTGGACCAAAAATCAACTCGAGATGAGAGGTTAGTCCCTGGCTTCGACTCCAGAGGAATACCACCTTACCACAAGCACCTCAAGAGGAGGCTTCTCTCAGCTCTAGGTATGTGAGAGGGACCCTGATTTTGGGTCCTCAAGTGGAATGGACACCGCAATGCCCTGACTCGAAATAAGGCCGGAGATCCCTGCAGTGACTTGAATGCAGGCTTGTCTTGCATCTCCCAAGATGAAAGGATGTCTGAATCCCTTGTGAAGACCAAAGAGAAAGACCTAGTTCCCCACCTCATCGCGACCGGAGGCCTCACATCCTTTGAAAACTCCAGAGGTACGCGCAGATCAGTGCCTCCAAAGGAGACGATGCCTGACTCCTCGTGAAACTTGATAGGAGTCCCAGGATTCCTGTGGCACGTGGAAAGGGACACTTGGTCTCCCGCCTCAGCTGGAGAGGCGTCCCAATTGCCCTGCCAAGCCTCGAGGAGAATCCCGAGTTGTCCCTCGCAACTAGGCAGGAGTCCTGACGTCGCTGAACAAACATGTGGGTGGAAGGGCCATCCCCGTCGTAACTCGAGAATATACCCCAGGTTCCCGCCGCAACTCGAGAAAAACCATGAGACTTCCCCCTCGCCGTGAGATGAGGCACGATTCCCCTGCACTGCATGCAGAGCAATTCCGTGTTGCACATCAAACATGAAAGTAGCCTTGATTTCCTTGATGGCACTCCAGAGAAACCCCAAGAACACTGTTTCAAGGCTAGAGGGATCCTGAGGTCACTGTAGAAACACGAAAGAACTCCGTGGACCAAGAATCAACTCGAGATGAGAGGTTAGTCCCTGGCTTCGACTCCAGAGGAATACCACCTTACCACAAGCACCTCAAGAGGAGGCTTCTCTCAGCTCTAGGTATGTGAGAGGGACCCTGATTTTGCGGCCTCAAGGGAATGGAAACCGCGATGCCCTGACTCGAAATAAGGCCGAATATCCCTGCAGTGACTTGAATGCAAGCTCGTCTTGCATCTCCCAAGATGAAAGGATGTCTGAATCCCCTGTGGAGACCACAGAGAAAGACCTAGTTCCCCACCTCATGGCGACCGGAGGCCTCACATCCTTTGAAAACTCCAGAGGTACGCGGAGATCAGTGCCTCCAAAGGAGACGATGCCTGACTCCTCGTGAAACTTGATAGGAGTCCCAGGATTCCTGTGGCACGTGGAAAGGGACCCTTGGTCTCCCGCCTCAGCTGGAGAGGCGTCCCAATTGCCCTGCCAAGCCTCGAGGAGAATCCCGAGTTGTCCCTCGCAACTAGGCAGGAGTCCTGCCGTCGCTGAACTAACACGTGTGTGGAAGGGCCATCCCCGTTGTAACTCGAGAATATACCCCAGGTTCCCGCCGCAACTCGAGAAAAACCATGAGACTTCCCCCTCGCCGCGAGATGAGGCCCGATTCCCCTGCACTGCGTGCAGAGCAATTCCGTGTTGTACATCACACATGAAAGGAGCCTTGATTTCCTTGATGGCACTCCAGAGAAACCCCAAGAACACTGTTTCAAGGCTAGAGGGATCCTGAGGTCACTGTAGCAACACGAAAGAGCTCCGTGGACCAAAAATCAACTAGAGATGAGAGGTTAGTCCCTGGCTTCGACTCCAGAGGAATACCACCTTACCACAAGCACCTCAAGAGGAGGCTTCTCTCAGCTCTAGGTATGTGAGAGGGACCCTGATTTTTCGGCCTCAAGTGGAATGGACACCGCGATCTCCTGACTCGAAATAAGGCCGGATATCCCTGCAGTGACTTGAATGCAGGCTCGTCTTGCATCTCCCAAGACGAAAGGATGTCTGAACCCCTGTGGAGACCACAGAGAAAGACCTAGTTCCCCACCTCATCGCGACCGGAGGTCTCACATCCTTTGAAAACTCCAGAGGTACGCGGAAATCAGTGCCTCCAAAGGAGACGATGCCTGACTCCTTGTGAAACTTGATAGGATTCCCAGGATTCCTGTGGCACGTGGAAAGGGACCCTTGGTCTCCCGCCTCAGCTGGAGAGGCGTCCCAATTGCCCTGCCAAGCCTCGAGGAGAATCCCGAGTTGTCCCTCGCAACTAGGCAGGAGTCCTGACGTCGCTGAACAAACACGTGTGTGGAAGCGCCATCCCAGTCCTAACTCGAGAATATTCCCCAGGTTCCCGCCGCAACTCGAGAAAAACCATGAGACTTCCCCCTCGCCGCGAGATGAGGCCGGATTCCCGTGCACTGCGTGCAGAGCAATTCCGTGTTGCACATCACACATGAAAGGAGCCTTGATTTCCTTGATGGCACTCCAGAGAAACCCCAAGAACACTGTTTCAACGCTACAGGGATCCTGAGGTCACTGTAGCAACACGAAAGAGCTCCGTGGACCAAAAATCAACTTGAGATGAGAGGTTAGTCCCTGGCTTCGACTCCAGAGGAATACCACCTTACCACAGGCATCTCAAGAGAAGGCTTCTCTCAGCTCTAGGAATGTGAGAGGGACCCTGAGTTTGCGGCCTCAAGTGGAATGGACACCGCGATGCCCTGACTCGAAATAAGGCCGGATATCCCGGCAGTGACTTGAATGCAGGCTCGTCTTGCATCTCCCAAGACGAAAGGATGTCTGAATCCCCTGTGGAGACCACAGAGAAAGACCTAGTTCCCCACTTCATCGCGATCGGAGGCCTCACATCCTTTGAAAACTCCAGAGGTACGCGGAGATCAGTGCCTCCAAAGGAGACGATGCCTGACTCCTCGTGAAACTTGATAGGAGTCCCAGGATTCCTGTGGCACGTGGAAAGGGACCCTTGGTCTCCCGCCTCAGCTGGAGAGGCGTCCCAATTGCCCTGCCAAGCCTCGAGGAGAATCCCGAGTTGTCCCTCGCAACTAGGCAGGAGTCCTGCCGTCGCTGAACAAACACGTGTGTGGAAGGGCCATCCCCGTCCTAACTCGAGAATATTCCCCAGGTTCCCGCCGCAACTAGAGAAAAACCATGAGACTTCCCCCTCGCCGCGAGATGACGCCCGATTCCCGTGCACTGCGTGCAGAGCAATTCCGTGTTGCACATCACACATGAAAGGAGCCTTGATTTCCTTGATGGCACTCCAGAGAAACCCCAAGAACACTGTTTCAAGGCTAGAGGGATCCTGAGGTCACTGTAGCAACACGAAAGAGCTCCGTGGACCAAAAATCAACTCGAGATGAGAGGTTAGTCCCTGGCTTCGACTCCAGAGGAATACCACCTTACCACAAGCACCTCAAGAGGAGGCTTTTCTCAGCTCTAGGTATGTGAGAGGGACCCTGATTTTTCGGCCTCAAGTGGAATGGACACCGCGATGCCCTGACTCGAAATAAGGCCGGATATCCCTGCAGTGACTTGAATGCAGGCTCGTCTTGCATCTCCCAAGACGAAAGGATGTCTGAATCCCATGTGGAGACCACAGAGAAAAACCTAGTTCCCTACCTCATCGCGACCGGAGGCCTCACATCCTTTGAAAACTCCAGAGGTACACGGAGATTAGTGCCTCCAAAGGAGACGATGCCTGACTCCTCGTGAAACTTGATAGGATTCCCAGGATTCCTGTGGCACGTGGAAAGGGACCCTTGGTCTCCCGCCTCAGCTGGAGAGGCGTCCCAATTGCCCTGCCAAGCCTCGAGGAGAATCCCGAGTTGTCCCTCGCAACTAGGCAGGAGTCCTGACGTCGCTGAATAAACATGTGTGTGGAAGGGCCATCCCCGTCCTAACTCGAGAATATTCCCCAGGTTCCCGCCGCAACTCGAGAAAAACCATGAGACTTCCCCCTCGCCGCGAGATGAGGCCCGATTCCCCTGCACTGCGTGCAGAGCAATTCCGTGTTGCACATCACACATGAAAGGAGCCTTGATTTCCTTGATGGCACTCCAGAGAAACCCCAAGAACACTGTTTCAAGGCTACAGGGATCCTGAGGTCACTGTAGCAACACGAAAGAGCTCCGTGGACCAAAAATCAACTCGAGATGAGAGGTTAGTCCCTGGCTTCGACTCCAGAGGAATACCACCTTACCACAAGCACCTCAAGAGGAGGCTTCTCTCAGCTCTAGGTATGTGAGAGGGACCCTGATTTTGGGTCCTCAAGTGGAATGGACACCGCGATGCCCTGACTCGAAATAAGGCCGGATATCCCTGCAGTGACTTGAATGCAGGCTTGTCTTGCATCTCCCAAGATGAAAGGATGTCTGAATCCCTTGTGGAGACCACAGAGAAAGACCTAGTTCCCCACCTCATCGCGACCGGAGGCCTCACATCCTTTGAAAACTCCAGAGGTACGCGGAGATCAGTGCCTCCAAAGGAGACGATGCCTGACTCCTCGTGAAACTTGATAGGAGTCCCAGGATTCCTGTGGCACGTGGAAAGGGACACTTGGGCTCCCGCCTCAGCTGGAGAGGCGTCCCAATTGCCCTGCCAAGCCTCGAGGAGAATCCCGAGTTGTCCCTCGCAACTAGGCAGGAGTCCTGACGTCGCTGAAAAAACATGTGGGTGGAAAAGCCATCCCCGTCGTAACTCGAGAATATACCCCAGGTTCCCGCCGCAACTCGAGAAAAACCATGAGACTTCCCCCTCGCCGTGAGATGAGGCACGATTCCCCTGCACTGCATGCAGAGCAATTCCGTGTTGCACATCAAACATAAAAGTAGCCTTGATTTCCTTGATGGCACTCCAGAGAAACCCCAAGAACACTGTTTCAAGGCTAGAGGGATCCTGAGGTCACTGTAGCAACACGAAAGAGCTCCGTGGACCAAAAATCAACTCGAGATGAGAGGTTAGTCCCTGGCTTCGACTCCAGAGGAATACCACCTTATCACAAGCACCTCAAGAGGAGGCTTCTCTCAGCTCTAGGTATGTGAGAGGGACCCTGATTTTGCGGCCTCAAGTGGAATGGACACTGCGATGCCCTGACGCGAAATAAGGCCGGATATCCCTGCAGTGACTTGAATGCAGGCTCGTCTTGCATCTCCCAAGACGAAAGGATGTCTGAATCCCCTCTGGAGACCACAGAGAAAGACCTAGTTCCCCAACTCATGGCGACCGGAGGCCTCACATCCTTTGAAAACTCCAGAGGTACGCGGAGATCAGTGCCTCCAAAGGAGACGATGCCTGACTCCTCGTGAAACTTGATAGGAGTTCCAGGATTCCTGTGGCACGTGGAAAGGGACCCTTGGTCTCCGGCCTCAGCTGGAGAGGCGTCCCAATTGCCCTGCCAAGCCTCGAGGAGAATCCCGAGTTGTCCCTCGCAACTAGGCAGCAGTCCTGCCGTCGCTGAACAAACACGTGTGTGGAAGGGCCATCCCCGTCGTAACTCGAGAATATTCCCCAGGTTCCCGCCGCAACTCGAGAAAAACCATGAGACTTCCCCCTCGCCGCGAGATGAGGCCCGATTCCCCTGCACTGCGTGCAGAGCAATTCCGTGTTGCACATCACACATGAAGGAGCCTTGATTTCCTTGATGACTATCCAGAGAAACCCCAAGAACACTGTTTCAAGGCTACAGGGATCCTGAGGTCACTGTAGCAACATGAAAGAGCTCCGTGGGCCAAGAATCAACTAGAGATGTGAGGTTAGTCCCTGGCTTCGACTCCAGAGGAATACCACCTTACCACAAGCACCTCAAGAGGAGGCTTCTCTCAGCTCTAGGTATGTGAGAGGGACCCTGATTTTGCGGCCTCAAGGGATTGGACACTGCGAAGCCCTGACTCGAAATAAGGCCGAATATCCCTGCAGTGACTTGAATGCAGGCTCGTCTTGCATCTCCCAAGACGAAAGGGTGTCTGAATCCCCTGTGGAGACCACAGAGAAAGACCTAGTTCCCCACCTCATCGCGACCGGAGGCCTCACATCCTTTGAAAACTCCAGAGGTACGCGGAGATCAGTGCCTCCAAAGGAGACGATGCCTGACTCCTCGTGAAACTTGATAGGATTCCCAGGATTCCTGTGGCACGTGGAAAGGGACCCTTGGTCTCCCGCCTCAGCTGGAGAGGCGTCCCAATTGCCCTGCCAAGCCTCGAGGAGAATCCCGAGTTGTCCCTCGCAACTAGGCAGGAGTCCTGACGTCGCTGAACAAACACGTGTGTGGAAGGGCCATCCCCGTCCTAACTCGAGAATATTCCCCAGGTTCCCGCCGCAACTCGAGAAAAACCATGAGACTTCCCCCTCGCCGCGAGATGAGGCCCGATTCCCCTGCACTGCGTGCAGAGCAATTCCGTGTTGCACATCACACATGAAAGGAGCCTTGATTTCCTTGATGGCACTCCAGAGAAACCCCAAGAACACTGTTTCAAGGCTACAGGGATCCTGAGGTCACTGTAGCAACACGAAAGAGCTCCGTGGACCAAAAATCAACTAGAGATGAGAGGTTAGTCCCTGGCTTCGACTCCAGTGGAATACCACCTTACCACAAGCACCTCAAGAGGAGGCTTCTCTCAGCTCTAGGTATGTGAGAGGGACCCTGATTTTGGGTCCTCAAGTGGAATGGACACCGCGATGCCCTGACTCGAAATAAGGCCGGATATCCCTGCAGTGACTTGAATGCAGGCTTGTCTTGCATCTCCCAAGATGAAAGGATGTCTGAATCCCCTGTGGAGACCACAGAGAAAGACATAGTTCCCCACCTCATCGCGACCGGAGGCCTCACATCCTTTGAAAACTCCAGAGGTACACGGAGATCAGTGCCTCCAAAGGAGACGATGCCTGACTCCTCGTGAAACTTGATAGGAGTCCCAGGATTCCTGTGGCACGTGGAAAGGGACACTTGGTCTCCCGCCTCAGATGGAGAGGCGTCCCAATTGCCCTGCCAAGCCTCGAGGAGAATCCCAAGTTGTCCCTCGCAACTAGGCAGGATTCCTGACGTCGCTGAACAAACATGTGGGTGGAAGGGCCATCCCCGTCGTAACTCGAGAATATACCCCAGGTTCCCGCCGCAACTCGAGAAAAACCATGAGACTTCCCCCTCGCCGTGAGATGAGGCCCGATTCCCCTGCACTGCGTGCAGAGCAATTCCGTGTTGCACATCAAACATGAAAGTAGCCTTGATTTCCTTGATGGCACTCCAGAGAATCCCCAAGAACACTGTTTCAAGGCTAGAGGGATCCTGAGGTAACTGTAGCAACACGAAAGAGCTCCGTGGACCAAAAATCAACTCGAGATGAGAGGTTAGTCCCTGGCTTCGACTCCAGAGGAATACCACCTTACCACAAGCACCTCAAGAGGAGGCTTCTCTCAGCTCTAGGTATGTGAGAGGGACCCTGATTTTGGGTCCTCAAGTGGAATGGACACCGCGATGCCCTGACTCGAAATAAGGCCGGATATCCCTGCAGTGACTTGAATGCAGGCTTGTCTTGCATCTCCCAAGATGAAAGGATGTCTGAATCCCCTGTGGAGACCACAGAGAAAGACCTAGTTCCCCAACTCATGGCGACCGGAGGCCTCACATCCTTTGAAAACTCCAGAGGTACGCGGAGATCAGTGCCTCCAAAGGAGACGATGCCTGACTCCTCGTGAAACTTGATAGGAGTCCCAGGATTCCTGTGGCACGTGGAAAGGGACCCTTGGTCTCCCGCCTCAGCTGGAGAGGCGTCCCAATTGCCCTGCCAAGCCTCGAGGAGAATCCCGAGTTGTCCCTCGCAACTAGGCAGGAGTCCTGACGTCGCTGAACAAACACGTGTGTGGAAGGGCCAAACCCTCGTAACTCGAGAATATTTCCCAGGTTCCCGCCGCAACTAGAGAAAAACCATGAGACTTACCCCTCGCCCCGAGATGAGGCCCGATTCCCCTGCACTGCGTGCAGAGCAATTCCGTGTTGCACATCACACATGAAGGAGCCTTGATTTCCTTGATGGCACTCCAGAGAAACCCCAAGAACACTGTTTCAAGGCTAGAGGGATCCTGAGGTCACTGTAGCAACACAAAAGAGCTCCGTGGACCAAGAATCAACTCGAGATGAGAGGTTAGTCCCTGGCTTCGACTCCAGAGGAATACCACCTTACCACAAGCACCTCAAGAGGAGGCTTCTCTCAGCTCTAGGTATGTGAGAGGGACCCTGATTTTGCGGCCTCAAGGGAATGGAAACCGCGATGCCCTGACTCGAAATAAGGCCGAATATCCCTGCAGTGACTTGAATGCAGGCTCGTCTTGCATCTCCCAAGATGAAAGGATGTCTGAATACCCTGTGGAGACCACAGAGAAAGACCTAGTTCCCCACCTCATGGCGACCGGAGGCCTCACATCCTTTGAAAACTCCAGAGGTACGCGGAGATCAGTGCCTCCAAAGGAGACGATGCCTGACTCCTCGTGAAAGTTGATAGGAGTCCCAGGATTCCTGTGGCACGTGGAAAGGGACCCTTGGTCTCCCGCCTCAGCTGGGGAGGCGTCCCAATTGCCCTGCCAAGCCTCGAGGAGAATCCCGAGTTGTCCCTCGAAACTAGGCAGGAGTCCTGACGTCGCTGAACAAACATGTGGGTGGAAGGGCCATCCCCGTCGTAACTCGAGAATATACCCCA
Source organism: Cervus elaphus (assembly GCF_910594005.1). NCBI lineage: Eukaryota > Metazoa > Chordata > Mammalia > Artiodactyla > Cervidae > Cervus > Cervus elaphus. Next base: position 3,121,486 of record NC_057838.1, read on the forward strand.
GGTTCCCGCCGCAACTCGAGAAAAACCATGAGACTTCCCCCTCGCCGTGAGATGAGGCACGATTCCCCTGTACTGCATGCAGAGCAATTCCGAGTTGCACATCAAACATGAAAGTAGCCTTGATTTCCTTGATGGCACTCCAGAGAAACACCAAGAACCCTGTTTCAAGGCTAGAGGGATCCTGAGGTCACTGTAGCAACACGAAAGAGCTCCATGGACCAAAAATCAACTCGAGATGAGAGGTTAGTCCCTGGCTTCGACTCCAGAGGAACACCACCTTACCATAAGCACCTCAAGAGGAGGCTTCTCTCAGCTCTAGGTATGTGAGAGGGACCCTGAGTTTGCGGCCTCAAGTGGAATGGACACCACGATGCCCTGACGTGAAATAAGGCCGGATATCCCTGCAGTGACTTGAATGCAGGCTCGTCTTGCATGTCCCAAGACGAAAGGATGTCTGAATCCCCTGTGGAGACCACAGAGAAAGACCTAGTTCCCCACCTCATCGCGACCGGAGGCCTCACATCCTTTGAAAACTCCAGAGGTACGCGGAGATCAGTGCCTCCAAGGAGACGATGCCTGACTCCTCGTGAAACCTGATAGGATTCCCAGGATTCCTGTGGCACGTGGAAAGGGACACTTGGGCTCCCGCCTCAGCTGGAGAGGCGTCCCAATTGCCCTGCCAAGCCTCGAGGAGAATCCCGAGTTGTCCCTCGCAACTAGGCAGGAGTCCTGACGTCGCTGAACAAACACGTGTGTGGAAGGGCCATCCCCGTCGTAACTCGAGAATATTCCCCAGGTTCCCGCCGCAACTCGAGAAAAACCATGAGACTTCCCCCTCGCCGCGAGATGAGGCCCGATTACCCTGCACTGCGTGCAGAGCAATTTCGTGTTGCACATCACACATGAAAGGAGCCTTGATTTCCTTGATGGCACTCCAGAGAAACCCCAAGAACACTGTTTCAAGGCTAGAGGGATCCTGAGGTCACTGTAGCAACAAGAAAGAGCTCCGTGGACCAAAAATCAACTCGAGATGAGAGGTTAGTCCCTGGCTTCGACTCCAGAGGAATACCACCTTACCACAAGCACCTCAAGAGGAGGCTTCTCTCAGCTCTAGGTATGTGAGAGGGACCCTGATTTTGGGTCCTCAAGTGGAATGGACACCGTGATGCCCTGACTCGAATTAAGGCCGGAGATCCCTGCAGTGACTTGAATGCAGGCTTGTCTTGCATCTCCCAAGATGAAAGGATGTCTGAATCCCCTGTGGAGACCACAGAGAAAGACCTAGTTCCCCACCTCATCGCGACCGGAGGCCTCACATCCTTTGAAAACTCCAGAGGTACGCGGAGATCAGTGCCTCCAAAGGAGACGATGCCTGACTCCTCGTGAAACTTGATAGGAGTCCCAGGATTCCTGTGGCACGTGGAAAGGGACCCTTGGTCTCCCGCCTCAGCTGGAGAGGCGTCCCAATTGCCCTGCCAAGCCTCGAGGAGAATCCCGAGTTATCCGTCGCAACTAGGCAGGAGTCCTGACGTCGCTGAACAAACACGTGTGTGGAAGGGCCATCCCCGTCGTAACTCGAGAATATTCCCCAGGTTCCCGCCGCAACTCGAGAAAAACCATGAGACTTCCCCCTCGCCGCGAGATGAGGCCCGATTCCCCTGCACTGCATGCAGAGCAATTCCGAGTTGCACATCACACATGAAAGGAGCCTTGATTTCCTTGATGGCACTCCAGAGAAACCCCAAGAACACTGTTTCAAGGCTAGAGGGATCCTGAGGTCACTGTAGCAACACGAAAGAGCTCCGTGGACCAAAAATCAACTCGAGATGAGAGGTTAGTCCCTGGCTTCGACTCCAGAGGAATACCACCTTACCACAAGCACCTCAAGAGGAGGCTTCTCTCAGCTTTAGGTATGTGAGAAGGACCCTGAGTTTGCGGCCTCAAGTGGAATGGACACCGCGATGCCCTGACTCGAAATAAGGCCGGATATCCCTGCAGTGACTTGAATGCAGGCTCGTCTTGCATTTCCCAAGACGAAAGGATGTCTGAATCCCCTGTGGAGACCACAGAGAAAGACCTAGTTCCCCACCTCATCGCGACCGGAGGCCTCACATCCTTTGAAAACTCCAGAGGTACGCGGAGATCAGTGCCTCCAAAGGAGACGATGCCTGACTCCTCGTGAAACTTGATAGGATTCCCAGGATTCCTGTGGCACGTGGAAAGGGACCCTTGGTCTCCCGCCTCAGCTGGAGAGGCGTCCCAATTGCCCTGCCAAGCCTCGAGGAGAATCCCGAGTTGTCCCTCGCAACTAGGCAGGAGTTCTGACATCGCTGAACAAACACGTGTGTGGAAGGGCCATCCCCGTCGTAACTCGAGAATATTCCCCAGGTTCCCGCCGCAACTCGAGAAAAACCATGAGACTTCCCACTCGCCGCGAGATGAGGCCCGATTCCCCTGCAATGCGTGCAGAGCAATTCCGTGTTGCACATCACACATGAAAGGAGCCTTGATTTCCTTGATGGCACTCCAGAGAAACCCCAAGAACACTGTTTCAAGGCTACAGGGATCCTGAGGTCACTGTAGCAACACGAAAGAGCTCCGTGGACCAAAAATCAACTAGAGATGAGAGGTTAGTCCCTGGCTTCGACTCCAGTGGAATACCACCTTACCACAAGCACCTCAAGAGGAGGCTTCTCTCAGCTCTAGGTATGTGAGAGGGACCCTGATTTTGGGTCCTCAAGTGGAATGGACACCGCGATGCCCTGACTCGAAATAAGGCCGGATATCCCTGCAGTGACTTGAATGCAGGCTTGTCTTGCATCTCCCAAGATGAAAGGATGTCTGAATCCCCTGTGGAGACCACAGAGAAAGACCTAGTTCCTCACCTCATCGCGACCGGAGGCCTCACATCCTTTGAAAACTCCAGAGGTACACGGAGATCAGTGCCTCCAAAGGAGACGATGACTGACTCCTCGTGAAACTTGATAGGAGTCCCAGGATTCCTGTGGCACGTGGAAAGGGACACTTGGTCTCCCGCCTCAGCTGGAGAGGCGTCCCAATTGCCCTGCCAAGCCTCGAGGAGAATCCCGAGTTGTCCCTCGCAACTAGGCAGGAGTCCTGACGTCGCTGAACAAACACGTGTGTGGAAGGGCCATCCCCGTCGTAACTCGAGAATATTCCCCAGGTTCCCGCCGCAACTCGAGAAAAACCATGAGACTTCCCCCTCGCCGCGAGATGAGGCCCGATTCCCCTGCACTGCGTGCAGAGCAATTCCGTGTTGCACATCACACATGAAGGAGCCTTGATTTCCTTGATGGCACTCCAGAGAAACCCCAAGAACACTGTTTCAAGGCTAGAGGGATCCTGAGGTCACTGTAGCAACACGAAAGAGCTCCGTGGACCAAGAATCAACTCGAGATGAGAGGTTAGTCCCTGGCTTCGACTCCAGAGGAATACCACCTTACCACAAGCACCTCAAGAGGAGGCTTCTCTCAGCTCTAGGTATGTGAGAGGGACCCTGATTTTGCGGCCTCAAGGGAATGGAAACCGCGATGCCCTGACTCGAAATAAGGCCGAATATCCCTGCAGTGACTTGAATGCAGGCTCGTCTTGCATCTCCCAAGACGAAAGGATGTCTGAATCCCCTGTGGAGACCACAGAGAAAGACCTAGTTCCCCACCTCATCGCGACCGGAGGCCTCACATCCTTTGAAAACTCCAGAGGTACGCGGAGATCAGTGCCTCCAAAGGAGACGATGCCTGACTCCTCGTGAAACTTGATAGGATTCCCAGGATTCCTGTGGCACGTGGAAAGGGACCCTTGGTCTCCCGCCTCAGCTGGAGAGTTGTCCCAATTGCCCTGCCAAGCCTCGAGGAGAATCCCAAGTTGTCCCTCGCAACTAGGCAGGAGTTCTGACATCGCTGAACAAACACGTGTGTGGAAGGGCCATCCCCGTCGTAACTCGAGAATATTCCCCAGGTTCCCGCCGCAACTCGAGAAAAACCATGAGACTCCCCCCTCTCCGCGAGATGAGGCCCGATTCCCCTGCACTGCGTGCAGAGCAATTCCGTGTTGCACATCACACATGAAAGGAGCCTTGATTTCCTTGATGGCACTCCAGAGAAACCCCAAGAACACTGTTTCAAGGCTAGAGGGATCCTGAGGTCACTGTAGCAACACGAAAGAGCTCCGTGGACCAAAAATCAACTAGAGATGAGAGGTTAGTCCCTGGCTTCGACTCCAGTGGAATACCACCTTACCACAAGCACCTCAAGAGGAGGCTTCTCTCAGCTCTAGGTATGTGAGAGGGACCCTGATTTTGGGTCCTCAAGTGGAATGGACACCGCGATGCCCTGACTCGAAATAAGGCCGGATATCCCTGCAGTGACTTGAATGCAGGCTCGTCTTGCATCTCCCAAGATGAAAGGATGTCTGAATCCCCTGTGGAGACCACAGAGAAAGACCTAGTTCCCCACCTCATCGCGACCGGAGGCCTCACATCCTTTGAAAACTCCAGAGGTACACGGAGATCAGTGCCTCCAAAGGAGACGATGCCTGACTCCTCGTGAAACTTGATAGGAGTCCCAGTATTCCTGTGGCACGTGGAAAGGGACCCTTGGTCTCCCGCCTCAGATGGAGAGGCGTCCCAATTGCCCTGCCAAGCCTCGAGGAGAATCCCGAGTTGTCCCTCGCAACTAGGCAGGAGTCCTGACGTCGCTGAACAAACACGAGTGTGGAAGGGCCAAACCCTCGTAACTCGAGAATATTCCCCAGGTTCCCGCCGCAACTCGAGAAAAACCATGAGACTTCCTCCTCGCCGCGAGATGAGGCCCGATTCCCCTGCACTGCGTGCAGAGCAATTCCGTGTTGCACATCACACATGAAGGAGCCTTGATTTCCTTGATGGCACTCCAGAGAAACCCCAAGAACACTGTTTCAAGGCTAGAGGGATCCTGAGGTCACTGTAGCAACACAAAAGAGCTCCGTGGACCAAGAATCAACTCGAGATGAGAGGTTAGTCCCTGGCTTCGACTCCAGAGGAATACCACCTTACCACAAGCACCTCAAGAGGAGGCTTCTCTCAGCTCTAGGTATGTGAGAGGGACCCTGATTTTGCGGCCTCAAGGGAATGGAACCGCGATGCCCTGACTCGAAATAAGGCCGAATATCCCTGCAGTGACTTGAATGCAGGCTCGTCTTGCATCTCCCAAGATGAAACGATGTCTGAATACCCTGTGGAGACCACAGAGAAAGACCTAGTTCCCCACCTCATGGCGACCGGAGGCCTCACATCCTTTGAAAACTCCAGAGGTACGCGGAGATCAGTGCCTCCAAAGGAGACGATGCCTGACTCCTCGTGAAACTTGATAGGAGTCCCAGGATTCCTGTGGCACGTGGAAAGGGACCCTTGGTCTCCCGCCTCAGCTGGGGAGGCGTCCCAATTGCCCTGCCAAGCCTCGAGGAGAATCCCGAGTTGTCCCTCGCAACTAGGCAGGAGTCCTGACGTCGCTGAACAAACACGTGTGTGGAAGGGCCATCCCCGTCGTAACTCGAGAATATTCCCCAGGTTCCCGCCGCAACTCGAGAAAAACCATGAGACTTCCCCCTCGCCGCGAGATGAGGCCCGATTCCCCTGCACTGCGTGCAGAGCAATTCCGTGTTGCACATCAAACATGAAAGGAGCCTTGATTTCCTTGATGGCACTCCAGAGAAACCCCAAGAACACTGTTTCAAGGCTACAGGGATCCTGAGGTCACTGTAGCAACACGAAAGAGCTCCGTGGACCAAAAATCAACTCGAGATGAGAGGTTAGTCCCTGGCTTCCACTCCAGAGGAATACCACCTTACCACAAGCACCTCAAGAGGAGGCTTCTCTCAGCTCTAGGTATGTGAGAGGGTCCCTGATTTTTCGGCCTCAAGTGGAATGGACACCGCGATGCCCTGACTCGAAATAAGGCCGGATATCCCTGCAGTGACTTGAATGCAGGCTCGTCTTGCATCTCCCAAGATGAAAGGATGTCTGAATCCCCTGTGGAGACCACAGAGAAAGACCTAGTTCCCCACCTCATCGCGACCGGAGGCCTCACATCCTTTGAAAACTCCAGAGGTACGCGGAGATCAGTGCCTCCAAAGGAGACGATGCCTGACTCCTCGTGAAAGTTGATAGGAGTCCCAGGATTCCTGTGGCACGTGGAAAGGGACACTTGGTCTCCCGCCTCAGCTGGAGAGGCGTCCCAATTGCCCTGCCAAGCCTCGAGGAGAATCCCGAGTTGTCCCTCGCAACTAGGCAGGAGTCCTGACGTCGCTGAACAAACACGTGTGTGGAAGGGCCATCCCCGTCGTAACTCGAGAATATTCCCCAGGTTACCGCCGCAACTCGAGAAAAACCATGAGACTTCCCCCTCGCCGCGAGATGAGGCCCGATTCCCCTGCACTGCGTGCAGAGCAATTCCGTGTTGCACATCACACATGAAAGGAGCCTTGATTTCCTTGATGGCACTCCAGAGAAACCCCAAGAACACTGTTTCAACGCTACAGGGATCCTGAGGTCACTGTAGCAACACGAAAGAGCTCCGTGGACCAAAAATCAACTCGAGATGAGAGGTTAGTCCCTGGCTTCGACTCCAGAGGAATACCACCTTACCACAAGCACCTCAAGAGGAGGCTTCTCTCAGCTCTACCTATGTGAGAGGGACCCTGAGTTTGCGGCCTCAAGTGGAATGGACACCGCGATGCCCTGACTTGAAATAAGGCCGGATATCCCTGCAGTGACTTGAATGCAGGCTCGTCTTGCATCTCCCAAGACGAAAGGATGTCTGAATCCCCTGTGGAGACCACAGAGAAAAACCGAGTTCCCCACCTCATCGCGACCGGAGGCCTCACATCCTTTGAAAACTCCAGAGGTACGCGGAGATCAGTGCCTCCAAAGGAGACGATGCTTGACTCCTCGTGAAACTTGATAGGAGTCCCAGGATTCCTGTGGCACGTGGAAAGGGACCCTTGGTCTCCCGCCTCAGCTGGAGAGGCGTCCCAATTGCCCTGCCAAGCCTCGAGGAGAATCCCGAGTTGTCCCTCGCAACTAGGCAGGAGTTCTGACATCGCTGATCAAACACGTGTGTGGAAGGGCCATCCCCGTCGTAACTCGAGAATATTCCCCAGGTTCCCGCCGCAACTCGAGAAAAACCATGAGACTTACCCCTCGCCCCGAGATGAGGCCCGATTCCCCTGCACTGCGTGCAGAGCAATTCCGTGTTGCACATCACACATGAAAGGAGCCTTGATTTCCTTGATGGCACTCCAGAGAAACCCCAAGAACACTGTTTCAAGGCTAGAGGGATCCTGAGGTCACTGTAGCAACACGAAAGAGCTCCGTGGACCAAAAATCAACTCGAGATGAGAGGTTAGTCCCTGGCTTCGACTCCAGAGGAATACCACCTTACCACAAGCACCTCAAGAGGAGGCTTCTCTCAGCTCTAGGTATGTGAGAGGGACCCTGAGTTTGCGGCCTCAAGTGGAATGGACACCGCGATGCCCTGACTCGAAATAAGGCCGGATATCCCTGCAGTGACTTGAATGCAGGCTCGTCTTGCATCTCCCAAGACGAAAGGATGTCTGAATCCCCTGTGGAGACCACAGAGTAAGACCTAGTTCCCCACCTCATCGCGACCAGAGGCCTCACATCCTTTGAAAACTCCAGAGGTAGGCGGAGATCAGTGCCTCCAAAGGAGACGATGCCTGACTCCTCGTGAAACTTGATAGGATTCCCAGGATTCCTGTGGCACGTGGAAAGGGACCCTTGGTCTCCCACCTCAGCTGGAGAGGCGTCCCAATTGCCCTGCCAAGCCTCGAGGAGAATCCCGAGTTGTCCCTCGCAACTAGGCAGGAGTCCTGACGTCGCTGAACAAACACGTGTGTGGAAGGGCCATCCCCGTCGTAACTCGAGAATATTCCCCAGGTTCCCGCCGCAACTCGAGAAAAACCATGAGACTTCCCCCTCGCCGCGAGATGAGGCCCGATTCCCCTGCACTGCGTGCAGAGCAATTCCGTGTTGCACATCACACATGAAAGGAGCCTTGATTTCCTTGATGGCACTCCAGAGAAACCCCAAGAACAATGTTTCAAGGCTAGAGGGATCCTGAGGTCACTGTAGCAACACGAAAGAGCTCCGTGGACCAAAAATCAACTCGAGATGAGAGGTTAGTCCCTGGCTTCGACTCCAGTGGAATACCACCTTACCACAAGCACCTCAAGAGGAGGCTTCTCTCAGCTCTAGGTATGTGAGAGGGACCCTGATTTTGGGTCCTCAAGTGGAATGGACACCACGATGCCCTGACTCGAAATAAGGCCGGATATCCCTGCAGTGACGTGAATGCAGGCTTGTCTTGCATCTCCCAAGATGAAAGGATGTCTGAATCCCCTGTGGAGACCACAGAGAAAGACCTAGTTCCCCACCTCATCGCGACCGGAGGCCTCACATCCTTTGAAAACTCCAGAGGTACACGGAGATCAGTGCCTCCAAAGGAGACGATGCCTGACTCCTCGTGAAACTTGATAGGAGTCCCAGGATTCCTGTGGCACGTGGAAAGGGACACTTGGTCTCCCGCCTCAGATGGAGAGGCGTCCCAATTGCCCTGCCAAGCCTCGAGGAGAATCCCGAGTTGTCCCTCGCAACTAGGCAGGAGTCCTGACGTCGCTGAACAAACACGTGTGTGGAAGGGCCATCCCCGTCGTAACTCGAGAATATTCCCCAGGTTCCCGCCGCAACTCGAGAAAAACCATGAGACTTCACCCTCGCCGCGAGATGAGGCCCGATTCCCCTGCACTGCGTGCAGAGCAATTCCGTGTTGCACATCAAACATGAAAGGAGCCTTGATTTCCTTGATGGCACTCCAGAGAAACCCCAAGAACACTGTTTTAAGGCTCCAGGGATCCTGAGGTCACTGTAGCAACACGAAAGAGCTCCGTGGACCAAAAATCAACTCGAGATGAGAGGTTAGTCCCTGGCTTCGACTCCAGAGGAATACCACCTTACCACAAGCACCTCAAGAGGAGGCTTCTCTCAGCTCTAGGTATGTGAGAGGGTCCCTGATTTTTCGGCCTCAAGTGGAATGGACACCGCGATGCCCTGGCTCGAAATAAGGCCGAATATCCCTGCAGTGACTTGAATGCAGGCTCGTCTTGCATCTCCCAAGATGAAAGGATGTCTGAATCCCCTGTGGAGACCACAGAGAAAGACCTAGTTCCCCACCTCATCGCGACCGGAGGCCTCACATCCTTTGAAAACTCCAGAGGTACGCGGAGATCAGTGCCTCCAAAGGAGACGATGCCTGACTCCTCGTGAAAGTTGATAGGAGTCCCAGGATTCCTGTGGCACGTGGAAAGGGACACTTGGTCTCCCGCCTCAGCTGGAGAGGCGTCCCAATTGCCCTGCCAAGCCTCGAGGAGAATCCCGAGTTGTCCCTCGCAACTAGGCAGGAGTCCTGACGTCGCTGAACAAACACGTGTGTGGAAGGGCCATCCCCGTCGTAACTCGAGAATATTCCCCAGGTTACCGCCGCAACTCGAGAAAAACCATGAGACTTCCCCCTCGCCGCGAGATGAGGCCCGATTCCCCTGCACTGCGTGCAGAGCAATTCCGTGTTGCACATCACACATGAAAGGAGCCTTGATTTCCTTGATGGCACTCCAGAGAAACCCCAAGAACACTGTTTCAAGGCTAGAGGGATCCTGAGGTCACTGTAGCAACACGAAAGAGCTCCGTGGACCAAAAATCAACTCGAGATGAGAGGTTAGTCCCTGGCTTCGACTCCAGAGGAATACCACCTTACCACAAGCACCTCAAGAGGAGGCTTCTCTCAGCTCTACCTATGTGAGAGGGACCCTGAGTTTGCGGCCTCAAGTGGAATGGACACCGCGATGCCCTGACTCGAAATAAGGCCGGATATCCCTGCAGTGACTTGAATGCAGGCTCGTCTTGCATCTCCCAAGACGAAAGGATGTCTGAATCCCCTGTGGAGGCCACAGAGAAAAACGGAGTTCCCCACCTCATCGCGACCGGAGGCCTCACATCCTTTGAAAACTCCAGAGGTACGCGGAGATCAGTGCCTCCAAAGGAGACGATGCTTGACTCCTCGTGAAACTTGATAGGAGTCCCAGGATTCCTGTGGCACGTGGAAAGGGACCCTTGGTCTCCCGCCTCAGCTGGAGAGGCGTCCCAATTGCCCTGCCAAGCCTCGAGGAGAATCCCGAGTTGTCCCTCGCAACTAGGCAGGAGTTCTGACATCGCTGATCAAACACGTGTGTGGAAGGGCCATCCCCGTCGTAACTCGAGAATATTCCCCAGGTTCCCGCCGCAACTCGAGAAAAACCATGAGACTCCCCCCTCGCCGCGAGATGAGGCCCGATTCCCCTGCACTGCGTGCAGAGCAATTCCGTGTTGCACATCACACATGAAAGGAGCCTTGATTTCCTTGATGGCACCCCAGAGAAACCCCAAGAACACTGTTTTAAGGCTAGAGGGATCCTGAGGTCACTGTAGCAACACGAAAGAGCTCCGTGGACCAAAAATCAACTCGAGATGAGAGGTTAGTCCCTGGCTTCGACTCCAGAGGAATACCACCTTACCACAAGCACCTCAAGAGGAGGCTTCTCTCAGCTCTAGGTATGTGAGAGGGACCCTGAGTTTGCGGCCTCAAGTGGAATGGACACCGCGATGCCCTGACTCGAAATAAGGCCGGATATCCCTGCAGTGACTTGAATGCAGGCTCGTCTTGCATCTCCCAAGACGAAAGGATGTCTGAATCCCCTGTGGAGACCACAGAGTAAGACCTAGTTCCCCACCTCATCGCGACCGGAGGCCTCACATCCTTTGAAAACTCCAGAGGTAGGCGGAGATCAGTGCCTCCAAAGGAGACGATGCCTGACTCCTCGTGAAACTTGATAGGATTCCCAGGATTCCTGTGGCACGTGGAAAGGGACCCTTGGTCTCCCACCTCAGCTGGAGAGGCGTCCCAGTTGCCCTGCCAAGCCTCGAGGAGAATCCCGAGTTGTCCCTCGCAACTAGGCAGGAGTCCTGACGTCGCTGAACAAACACGTGTGTGGAAGGGCCATCCCCGTCGTAACTCGAGAATATTCCCCAGGTTCCCGCCGCAACTCGAGAAAAACCATGAGACTTCCCCCTCGCCGCGAGATGAGGCCCGATTCCCCTGCACTGCGTGCAGAGCAATTCCGTGTTGCACATCACACATGAAAGGAGCCTTGATTTCCTTGATGGCACTCCAGAGAAACCCCAAGAACACTGTTTCAAGGCTACAGGGATCCTGAGGTCACTGTAGCAACACGAAAGAGCTCCGTGGACCAAAAATCAACTAGAGATGAGAGGTTAGTCCCTGGCTTCGACTCCAGTGGAATACCACCTTACCACAAGCACCTCAAGAGGAGGATTCTCTCAGCTCTAGGTATGTGAGAGGGACCCTGATTTTGGGTCCTCAAGTGGAATGGACACCGCGATGCCCTGACTCGAAATAAGGCCGGATATCCCTGCAGTGACGTGAATGCAGGCTTGTCTTGCATCTCCCAAGATGAAAGGATGTCTGAATCCCCTGTGGAGACCACAGAGAAAGACCTAGTTCCCCACCTCATCGCGACCGGAGGCCTCACATCCTTTGAAAACTCCAGAGGTACACGGAGATCAGTGCCTCCAAAGGAGACGATGCCTGACTCACCGTGAAACTTGATAGGAGTCCCAGGATTCCTGTGGCACGTGGAAAGGGACACTTGGTCTCCCGCCTCAGATGGAGAGGCGTCCCAATTGCCCTGCCAAGCCTCGAGGAGAATCCCGAGTTGTCCCTCGCAACTAGGCAGGATTCCTGACGTCGCTGAACAAACATGTGGGTGGAAGGGCCATCCCCGTCGTAACTCGAGAATATACCCCAGGTTCCCGCCGCAACTCGAGAAAAACCATGAGACTTCCCCCTCGCCGTGAGATGAGGCCCGATTCCCCTGCACTGCGTGCAGAGCAATTCCGTGTTGCACATCAAACATGAAAGTAGCCTTGATTTCCTTGATGGCACTCCAGAGAATCCCCAAGAACACTGTTTCAAGGCTAGAGGGATCCTGAGGTCACTGTAGCAACACGAAAGAGCTCCGTGGACCAAAAATCAACTCGAGATGAGAGGTTAGTCCCTGGCTTCGACTCCAGAGGAATACCACCTTACCACAAGCACCTCAAGAGGAGGCTTCTCTCAGCTCTAGGTATGTGAGAGGGACCCTGATTTTGGGTCCTCAAGTGGAATGGACACCGCGATGCCCTGACTCGAAATAAGGCCGGATATCCCTGCAGTGACTTGATTGCAGGCTTGTCTTGCATCTCCCAAGATGAAAGGATGTCTGAATCCCTTGTGGAGACCACAGAGAAAGACCTAGTTCCCCACCTCATGGCGACCGGAGGCCTCACATCCTTTGAAAACTCCAGAGGTACGCGGAGATCAGTGCCTCCAAAGGAGACGATGCCTGACTCCTCGTGAAACTTGATAGGAGTCCCAGGATTCCTGTGGCACGTGGAAAGGGACCCTTGGTCTCCCGCCTCAGCTGGAGAGGCGTCCCAATTGCCCTGCCAAGCCTGGAGGAGAATCCCGATTTGTCCCTCGCAACTAGGCAGGAGTCCTGCCGTCGCTGAACTAACACGTGTGTGGAAGGGCCATCCCCGTCGTAACTCGAGAATATACCCCAGGTTCCCGCCGCAACTCGAGAAAAACCATGAGACTTCCCCCTCACCGCGAGATGAGGCCCGATTCCCCTGCACTGCGTGCAGAGCAATTCCGTGTTGCACATCACACATGAAAGGAGCCTTGATTTCCTTGATGGCACTCCAGAGAAACCCCAAGAACACTGTTTCAAGGCTAGAGGGATCCTGAGGTCACTGTAGCAACACGAAAGAGCTCCGTGGACCAAAAATCAACTCGAGATGAGAGGTTAGTCCCTGGCTTCGACTCCAGAGGAATACCACCTTACCACAAGCACCTCAAGAGGAGGCTTCTCTCAGCTTTAGGTATGTGAGAGGGACCCTGAGTTTGCGGCCTCAAGTGGAATGGACACCGCGATGCCCTGACTCGAAATAATGCTGGATATCCCTGCAGTGACTTGAATGCAGGCTCGTCTTGCATCTCCCAAGACGAAAGGATGTCTGAATCCCCTGTGGAGACCACAGAGAAAGACCTAGTTCCCCAACTCATGGCGACCGGAGGCCTCACATCCTTTGAAAACTCCAGAGGTACGCGGAGATCAGTGCCTCCAAAGGAGACGATGCCTGACTCCTCGTGAAACTTGATAGGAGTCCCAGGATTCCTGTGGCACGTGGAAAGGGACCCTTGGTCTCCCGCCTCAGCTGGAGAGGCGTCCCAATTGCCCTGCCAAGCCTCGAGGAGAATCCCGAGTTGTCCCTCGCAACTAGGCAGGAGTCCTGACGTCGCTGAACAAACACGTGTGTGGAAGGGCCAAACCCTCGTAACTCGAGAATATTCCCCAGGTTCCCGCCGCAACTCGAGAAAAACCATGAGACTTCCCCCTCGCCGCGAGATGAGGCCCGATTCCCCTGCACTGCGTGCAGAGCAATTCCGTGTTGCACATCACACATGAAGGAGCCTTGATTTCCTTGATGGCACTCCAGAGAAACCCCAAGAACACTGTTTCAAGGCTAGAGGGATCCTGAGGTCACTGTAGCAACACGAAAGAGCTCCGTGGACCAAAAATCAACTCGAGATGAGAGGTTCGTCCCTGGCTTCGACTCCAGAGGAATACCACCTTACCACAAGCACCTCAAGAGGAGGCTTCTCTCAGCTCTAGGTATGTGAGAGGGACCCTGAGTTTGCGGCCTCAAGTGGAATGGACACCGCGATGCCCTGACTCGAAATAAGGCCGAATATCCCTGCAGTGACTTGAATGCAGGCTCGTCTTGCATCTCCCAAGATGAAAGGATGTCTGAATCCCCTGTGGAGACCACAGAGAAAGACCTAGTTTCCCACCTCATGGCGACCGGAGGCTTCACATCCTTTGAAAACTCCAGAGGTAGGCGGAGATCAGTGCCTCCAAAGGAGACGATGCCTGACTCCTCGTGAAACTTGATAGGAGTCCCAGGATTCCTGTGGCACGTGGAAAGGGACCCTTGGTCTCCCGCCTCAGCTGGAGAGGCGTCCCAATTGCCCTGCCAAGCCTCGAGGAGAATCCCGAGTTGTCCCTCGCAACTAGGCAGGAGTCCTGACGTCGCTGAACTAACACGTGTGTGGAAGGGCCATCCCCGTCGTAACTCGAAAATATTCCCCTGGTTCCCGCTGCAACTCGAGAAAAACCATGAGACTTCCCCCTCGCCGCGAGATGAGGCCCGATTCCCCTGCACTGCGTGCAGAGCAATTCCGTGTTGCACATCACACATGAAAGGAGCCTTGATTTCCTTGATGGCAATCCAGAGAAACCCCAAGAACACTGTTTCCAGGCTAGAGGGATCCTGAGGTCACTGTAGCAACACGAAAGAGCTCCGTGGACCAAGAATCAACTCGAGATGAGAGGTTAGTCCCTGGCTTCGACTCCAGAGGAATACCACCTTACCACAAGCACCTCAAGAGGAGGCTTCTCTCAGCTCTAGGTATGTGAGAGGGACCCTGATTTTGCGGCCTCAAGAGAATGGAAACCGCGATGCCCTGACTCGAAATAAGGCCGAATATCCCTGCAGTGACTTGAATGCAGGCTCGTCTTGCATCTCCCAAGATGAAAGGATGTCTGAATCCCCTGTGGAGACCACAGAGAAAGACCTAGTTCCCCACCTCATCGCGACCGGAGGCCTCACATCCTTTGAAAACTCCAGAGGTACGCGGAGATCAGTGCCTCCAAAGGAGACGATGCCTGACTCCTCGTGAATCTTGATAGGAGTCCCAGGATTCCTGTGGCACGTGGAAAGGGACACTTGGTCTCCTGCTTCAGCTGGAGAGGCGTCCCAATTGCCCTGCCAAGCCTCGAGGAGAAGCGCGAGTTGTCCCTCGCAACTAGGCAGGAGTCCTGACGTCGCTGAACAAACATGTGGGTGGAAGGGCCATCCCCGTCGTAACTCGAGAATATACCCCAGGTTCCCGCCGCAACTCGAGAAAAACCATGAGACTTCCCCCTCGCCGTGAGATGAGGCACGATTCCCCTGCACTGCGTGCAGAGCAATTCCGTGTTGCACATCACACATGAAAGGAGCCTTGATTTCCTTGATGGCACTCCAGAGAAACCCCAAGAACACTGTTTCAAGGCTAGAGGGATCCTGAGGTCACTGTAGCAACACGAAAGAGCTCCGTGGACCAAAAATCAACTCGAGATGAGAGGTTAGTCCCTGGCTTCGACTCCAGAGGAATACCACCTTACAACAACCACCTCAAGAGGAGGCTTCTCTCAGCTCTAGGTATGTGAGAGGGACCCTGATTTTGCGGCCTCAAGTGGAATGGAAACTGCGATGCCCTGACTCGAAATAAGGCCGAATATCCCTGCAGTGACTTGAATGCAGGCTCGTCTTGCATCTCCCAAGATGAAAGGATGTCTGAATCCCCTGTGGAGACCACAGAGAAAGACCTAGTTCCCCATCTCATGGCGACCGGAGGCCTCACATCCTTTGAAAACTCCAGAGGTAGGCGGAGATCAGTGCCTCCAAAGGAGACGATGCCTGACTCCTCATGAAACTTGATAGGAGTCCCAGGATTCCTGTGGCACGTGGAAAGGGACCCTTGGTCTCCCGCCTCAGCTGGAGAGGCGTCCCAATTGCCCTGCCAAGCCTCGAGGAGAATCCCGAGTTGTCCCTCGCAACTAGGCAGGAGTCCTGATGTCGCTGAACAAACACGTGTGTGGAAGGGCCATCCCCGTCGTAACTCGAGAATATTCCCCAGGTTCCCGCCGCAACTCGAGAAAAACCATGAGACTTCCCCCTCGCCGCGAGATGAGGCCCGATTCCCCTGCACTGCGTGCAGAGAATTCCGTGTTGCACATCACACATGAAAGGAGCCTTGATTTCCTTGATGGCACTCCAGAGAAACCCCAAGAACACTGTTTCAAGGCTAGAGGGATCCTGAGGTCACTGTAGCAACACGAAAGAGCTCCGTGGATCAAAAATCAACTCGAGATGAGAGGTTAGTCCCTGACTTCGACTCCAGAGGAATACCACCTTACCACAAGCACCTCAAGAGGAGGCTTCTCTCAGCTTTAGGTATGTGAGAGGGACCCTGAGTTTGCGGCCTCAAGTGGAATGGACACCGCGATGCCCTGACTCGAAATAAGGCCGGATATCCCTGCAGTGACTTGAATGCAGGCTCGTCTTGCATCTCCCAAGACGAAAGGATGTCTGAATCCCCTGTGGAGACCACAGAGAAAGACCTAGTTCCCCACCTCATCGCGACCGGAGGCCTCACATCCTTTGAAAACTCCAGAGGTACGCGGAGATCAGTGCCTCCAAAGGAGACGATGCCTGACTCCTCGTGAAACTTGATAGGAGTCCCAGGATTCCTGTGGCACGTGGAAAGGGACCCTTGGTCTCCCGCCTCAGCTGGAGAGGCGTCCCAATTGCCCTGCCAAGCCTCGAGGAGAATCCCGAGCTGTCCCTCGCAACTAGGCAGTAGTCCTGCCGTCGCTGAACTAACACGTGTGTGGAAGGGCCATCCCCGTCGTAACTCGAGAATATTCCCCAGGTTCCCGCTGCAACTCGAGAAAAACCATGAGACTTCCCCCTCGCCGCGAGATGAGGCCCGATTCCCGTGCACTGCGTGCAGAGCAATTCCGTGTTGCACATCACACATGAAAGGAGCCTTGATTTCCTTGATGGCACTCCAGAGAAACCCCAAGAACACTGTTTCAAGGCTAGAGGGATCCTGAGGTCAATGTAGCAACACGAAAGAGCTCCGTGGACCAAAAATCAACTCGAGATGAGAGGTTAGTCCCTGGCTTCGACTCCAGAGGAATACCACCTTACCACAAGCACCTCAAGAGGAGGCTTCTCTCAGCTATAGCTATGTGAGAGGGACCCTGAGTTTGCGGCCTCAAGTGGAATGGACACCGCGATGCCCTGACTCGAAATAAGGCCGGATATCCCTGCAGTGACTTGAATGCAGGCTCGTCTTGCATCTCCCAAGACGAAAGGATGACTGACTCCCCTGTGGAGACCACAGAGAAAGACCTAGTTCCCAACCTCATCGCGACCGGAGGCCTCACATCCTTTGAAAACTCCAGAGGTACGCGGAGATCACTGCCTCCAAAGGAGACGATGCCTGACTCCTCGTGAAACTTGATAGGAGTCCCAGGATTCCTGTGGCACGTGGAAAGGGACCCTTGGTCTCCCGCCTCAGCTGGAGAGGCGTCCCAATTGCCCTGCCAAGCCTCGAGGAGAATCCCGAGTTGTCCCTCGCAACTAGGCAGGAGTCCTGCCGTCGCTGAACAAACAAGTGTGTGGAAGGGCCATCCCCGTCGTAACTCGAGAATATACCCCAGGTTCCCGCCGCAACTCGAGAAAAACCATGAGACTTCCCCCTCGCCGCGAGATGAGGCCTGATTCCCGTGCACTGTGTGCAGAGCAATTCCGTGTTGCACATCACACATGAAAGGAGCCTTGATTTCCTTGATGGCACTCCAGAGAAACACCTAGAACACTGTTTCAAGGCTAGAGGGATCCTGAGGTCACTGTAGCAACACGAAAGAGCTCTGTGGACCAAAAATCAACTCGAGATGAGAGGTTAGTCCCTGGCTTCCACTCCAGAGGAATACCACCTTACCACAAGCACCTCAAGAGGAGGCTTCTCTCAGCTCTAGGTATGTGAGAGGGTCCCTGATTTTTCGGCCTCAAGTGGAATGGACACCGCGATGCCCTGACTCGAAATAAGGCCGGATATCCCTGCAGTGAATTGAATGCAGGCTCGTCTTGCATCTCCCAAGATGAAAGGATGTCTGAATCCCCTGTGGAGACCACAGAGAAAGACCTACTTCCCCACCTCATCGCGACCGGAGGCCTCACATCCTTTGAAAACTCCAGAGGTACGCGGAGATCAGTGCCTCCAAAGGAGACGACGCCTGACTTCTCGTGAAACTTGATAGGAGTCCCAGGATTCCTGTGGCACGTGCAAAGGGACCCTTGGTCTCCCGCCTCAGCTGGAGAGGCGTCCCAATTGCCCTGCCAAGCCTCGAGGAGAATCCCGAGTTGTCCCTCGCAACTAGGCAGGAGTAATGACGTCGCTGAACAAACACGTGTGTGGAAGGGCCATCCCCGTCGTAACTCGAGAATATTCCCCAGGTTCCCGCCGCAACTCGAGAAAAACCATGAGACTTCCCCCTCTCCGCGAGATGAGGCCCGATTCCCCTGCACTGCGTGCAGAGCATTCCGTGTTGCACATCACACATGAAAGGAGCCTTGATTTCCTTGATGGCACTCCAGAGAAACCCCAAGAACACTGTTTCAAGGCTACAGGGATCCTGAGGTCACTGTAGCAACACGAAAGAGCTCCGTGGACCAAAAATCAACTAGAGATGAGAGGTTAGTCTCTGGCTTCGACTCCAGAGGAATACCACCTTACCACAAGCACCTCAAGAGGAGGCTTCTCTCAGCTTTAGGTATGTGAGAGGGACCCTGAGTTTGCGGCCTCAAGTGGAATGGACACCGCGATGCCCTGACTCGAAATAAGGCCGGATATCCCTGCAGTGACTTGAATGCAGGCTCGTCTTGCATCTCCCAAGACGAAAGGATGTCTGCATCCCCTGTGGAGACCACAGAGAAAGACCTAGTTCCCCACCTCATCGCGACCGGAGGCCTCACATCCTTTGAAAACTCCAGAGGTACGCGGAGATCAGTGCCTCCAAAGGAGACGATGCCTGACTCCTCGTGAAACTTGATAGCATTCCCAGGATTCCTGTGGCACGTGGAAAGGGACACTTGGTCTCCCGCCTCAGCTGGAGAGGCGTCCCAATTGCCCTGCCAAGCCTCGAGGAGAATCCCGAGTTGTCCCTCGCAACTAGGCAGGAGTCCTGACGTCGATGAACAAACATGTGGGTGGAAGGGCCATCCCCGTCGTAACTCGAGAATATACCCCAGGTTCCCGCCGCAACTCGAGAAAAACCATGAGACTTCCCCCTCGCCGTGAGATGAGGCACGATTCCCCTGCACTGCATGCAGAGCAATTCCGTGTTGCACATCAAACATGAAAGTAGCCTTGATTTCCTTGATGGCACTCCAGAGAAACCCCAAGAACACTGTTTCAAGGCTAGAGGGATCCTGAGGTGACTGTAGCAACACGAAAGAGCTCCGTGGACCAAAAATCAACTCGAGATGAGAGGTTAGTCCCTGGCTTCGACTCCAGAGGAATACCACCTTACCACAAGCACCTCAAGAGGAGGCTTCTCTCAGCTCTAGCTATGTGAGAGGGACCCTGAGTTTGCGGCCTCAAGTGGAATGGAAACTGCGATGCCCTGACTCGAAATAAGACCGAATATCACTGCAGTGACTTGAATGCAGGCTTTTCTTGCATCTCCCAAGATGAAAGGATATCTGAATCCCCTGTGGAGACCACAGAGAAAGACATAGTTCCCCACCTCATGGCGACCGGAGGCCTCACATCCTTTGAAAACTCCAGAGGTACGCGGAGATCAGTGCCTCCAAAGGAGACGATGCCTGACTCCTCGTGAAACTTGATAGGAGTCCCAGGATTCCTGTGGCACGTGGAAAGGGACCCTTGGTCTCCCGCCTCAGCTGGAGAGGCGTCCCAATTGCCCTGCCAAGCCTCGAGGAGAATCCCGAGTTGTCCCTCGCAACTAGGCAGGAGTCCTGACGTCGCTGAACAAACACGTGTGTGAAAGGGCCATCCCCGTCCTAACTCGAGAATATTCCCCAGGTTCCCGCCGCCACTCGAGAAAAACCATGAGACTTCCCCCTCGCCGCGAGAAGAGGCCCGATTCCCGTGCACTGCGTGCAGAGCAATTGCGTGTTGCACATCACACATGAAAAGAGCCTTGATTTCCTTAATGGCACTCCAGAGAAACCCCAAGAACACTGTTTCAAGGCTAGAGGGATCCTGAGGTCACTGTAGCAACACAAAAGAGCTCCGTGGACCAAAAATCAACTCGAGATGAGAGGTTAGGCCCTGGCTTTGACTCCAGAGGAATACCACCTTACCACAAGCACCTCAAGAGGAGGCTTCTCTCAGCTCTAGGTATGTGAGGGGGACCGTGATTTTTCGGCCTCAAGTGGAATGGACACCGCGATGCTCTGACTCGAAATAAGGCCGGATATCCCTGCAGTGACTTGAATGCAGGCTCGTCTTGCATCTCCCAAGACGAAAGGATGTCTGAATCCCCTGTGGAGACCACAGAGAAAGACCTAGTTCCCCACCTCATCGCGACCGGAGGCCTCACATCCTTTGAAAACTCCAGAGGTACGCGGAGATCAGTGCCTCCAAAGGAGACGATGCCTGACTCCTCGTGAAACTTGATAGCATTCCCAGGATTCCTGTGGCACGTGGAAAGGGACACTTGGTCTCCCGCCTCAGCTGGAGAGGCGTCCCAATTGCCCTGCCAAGCCTCGAGGAGAATCCCGAGTTGTCCCTCGCAACTAGGCAGGAGTCCTGACGTCGCTGAGCAAACACGTGTGTGGAAGGGCCATCCCCGTCGTAACTCGAGAATATTCCCCAGGTTCCCGCCGCAACTCGAGAAAAACCATGAGACTTCCCCCTCGCCGCGAGATGAGGCCCGATTCCCCTGCACTGCGTGCAGAGCAATTCCGTGTTGCACATCACACATGAAAGGAGCCTTGATTTCCTTGATGGCACTCCAGAGAAACCCCAAGAACACTGTTTCAAGGCTAGAGGGATCCTGAGGTCACTGTAGCAACACGAAAGAGCTCCGTGGACCAAAAATCAACTAGAGATGAGAGGCTAGTCCCTGGCTTCGACTCCAGAGGAATACCACCTTACCACAAGCACCTCAAGAGGAGGCTTCTCTCAGCTCTAGGTATGTGAGAGGGACCCTGATTTTGGGTCCTCAAGTGGAATGGACACCGCGATGCCCTGACTCGAAATAAGGCCGGATATCCCTGCAGTGACTTGAATGCAGGCTCGTCTTGCATCTCCCAAGGTGAAAGGATGTCTGAATCCCCTGTGGAGACCACAGAGAAAGACGTAGTTCCCCACCTCATCGCGACCGGAGGCCTCACATCCTTTGAAAACTCCAGAGGTACGCGGAGATCAGTGCCTCCAAAGGAGACGATGCCTGACTCCTCGTGAAACTTGATAGGAGTCCCAGGATTCCTGTGGCACGTGGAAAGGGACACTTGGTCTCCCGCCTCAGCTGGAGAGGCGTCCCAATTGCCCTGCCAAGCCTCGAGGAGAATCCCGAGTTGTCCCTCGCAACTAGGCAGGAGTCCTGACGTCGCTGAACAAACATGTGGGTGGAAGGGCCATCCCCGTCGTAACTCGAGAATATACCACAGGTTCCCGCCGCAACTCGAGAAAAACCATGAGACTTCCCCCTCGCCGTGAGATGAGGCACGATTCCCCTTAACTGCATGCAGAGCAATTCCGTGTTGCACATCAAACATGAAAGTAGCCTTGATTTCCTTGATGGCACTCCAGATAATCCCCAAGAACACTGTTTCAAGGCTAGAGGGATCCTGAGGTCACTGTAGCAACAGGAAAGAGCTCCGTGGACCAAAAATCAACTCGAGATGAGAGGTTAGTCCCTGGCTTCGACTCCAGAGGAACACCACCTTACCATAAGCACCTCAAGAGGAGGCTTCTCTCAGTTTTAGGTATGTGAGAGGGACCCTGAGTTTGCGGCCTCATGTGGAATGGACACCACGATGCCCTGACTCGAAATAAGGCCGGATATCCCTGCAGTGACTTGAATGCAGGCTCGTCTTGCATCTCCCAAGATGAAAGGATGTCTGAATCCCCTGTGGAGACCACAGAGAAAGACCTAGTTCCCCACCTCATTGCGACCGGAGGCCTCACATCCTTTGAAAACTCCAGAGGTACGCGGAGATCAGTGCCTCCAAAGGAGACGATGCCTGACTCCTCGTGAAACTTGATAGGATTCCCAGGATTCCTGTGGCACGTGGAAAGGGACCCTTGGTCTCCCGCCTCAGCTGGAGAGGCGTCCCAATTGCCCTGCCAAACCTCGAGGAGAATCCCGAGTTGTCCCTCGCAACTAGGCAGGAGTCCTGACGTCGCTGAACAAACACGTGTGTGGAAGGGCCATCCCCGTCGTAACTCGAGAATATTCCCCAGGTTCCCGCCGCAACTCGAGAAAAACCATGAGACTTCCCCCTCGCCGCGAGATGAGGCCCGATTCCCCTGCACTGCGTGCAGAGCATTCCGTGTTGCACATCAACATGAAAGGAGCCTTGATTTCCTTGATGGCACTCCAGAGAAACCCCAAGAACACTGTTTCAAGGCTAGAGTGATCCTGAGGTCACTGTAGCAACACGAAATAGCTCCGTATACCAAAAATCAACTCGAGATGAGAGGTTAGTCCCTGGCTTCGACTCCAGAGGAATACCACCTTACCACAAGCACCTCAAGAGGAGGCTTCTCTCAGCTCTAGGTATGTGAGAGGGACCCTGATTTTGCGGCCTCAAGTGGAATGGACACTGCGATGCCCTGACGCGAAATAAAGCCGGATATCCCTGCAGTGACTTGAATGCAGGCTCGTCTTGCATCTCCCAAGACGACAGGATGTCTGAATCCCCTGTGGAGACCACAGAGAAAGACCTAGTTCCCCAACTCATGGCGACCGGAGGCCTCACATCCTTTGAAAACTCCAGAGGTACGCGGAGATCAGTGCCTCCAAAGGAGACGATGCCTGACTCCGCGGGAAACTTGATAGGAGTCCCAGGATTCCTGTGGCACGTGGAAAGGGACCCGTGGTCTCCCGCCTCAGCTGGAGAGGCGTCCCAATTGCCCTGCCAAGCCTCGAGGAGAATCCCGAGTTGTCCCTCGCAACTAGGCAGGAGTCCTGACGTCGCTGAACAAACACGTGTGTGGAAGGGCCAAACCCTCGTAACTCGAGAATATTCCCCAGGTTCCCGCCGCAACTCGAGAAAAACCATGAGACTTCCTCCTCGCCGCGAGATGAGGCCCGATTCCCCTGCACTGCGTGCAGAGCAATTCCGTGTTGCACATCACACATGAAGGAGCCTTGATTTCCTTGATGGCACTCCAGAGAAACCCCAAGAACACTGTTTCAAAGCTAGAGGGATCCTGAGGTCACTGTAGCAACACGAAAGAGCTCCGTGGACCAAGAATCAACTCGAGATGAGAGGTTAGTCCCTGGCTTCGACTCCAGAGGAATACCACCTTACCACAAGCACCTCAAGAGGAGGCTTCTCTCAGCTCTAGGTATGTGAGAGCGACCCTGATATTGCGGCATCAAGGGAATGGATACCGCGATGCCCTGACTCGAAATAAGGCCGAATATCCCTGCAGTGACTTGAATGCAGGCTCGTCTTGCATCTCCCAAGATGAAAGGATGTCTGAATCCCCTGTGGAGACCACAGAGAAAGACCTAGTTCCCCACCTCATGGCGACCGGAGGACTCACATCCTTTGAAAACTCCAGAGGTACGCGGAGATCAGTGCCTCCAAAGGAGACGATGCCTGACTCCTCGTGAAACGTGATAGGAGTCCCAGCATTCCTGTGGCACGTGGAAAGGGACCCTTGGTCTCCCGCCTCAGCTGGAGAGGCGTCCCAATTGCCCTGCCAAGCCTCGAGGAGAATCCCGAGTTGTCCCTTGCAACTAGGCAGGAGTCCTGCCGTCGCTGAACTAACACGTGTGTGGAAGGGCCATCCCCGTCGTAACTCGAGAATATACCCCAGGTTCCCGCCGCAACTCGAGAAAAACCATGAGACTTCCCCCTCGAAGTGAGATGAGGCCCGACTCCCCTCTACTGCATGCAGAGCAATTCCGTGTTGCACATCACACATGAAAGGAGCCTTGATTTCCTTGATGGCACTCCAGAGAAACCCCAAGAACACTGTTTCAAGGCTAGAGGGATCCTGAGGTCACTGTAGCAACACGATAGAGCTCCGTGGACCAAAAATCAACTCGAGATGAGAGGTTAGTCCCTGACTTCGACTCCAGAGGAATACCACCTTACCACAAGCACCTCAAGAGGAGGCTTCTCTCAGCTTTAGGTATGTGAGAGGGACCCTGAGTTTGCGGCCTCAAGTGGAATGGACACCGCGATGCCCTGACTCGAAATAAGGCCGGATATCCCTGCAGTGACTTGAATGCAGGCTCGTCTTGCATCTCCCAAGACGAAAGGATGTCTGAATCCCCTGTGGAGACCACAGAGAAAGACCTAGTTCCCCACCTCATCGCGACCGGAGGCCTCACATCCTTTGAAAACTCCAGAGGTACGCGGAGATCAGTGCCTCCAAAGGAGACGATGCCTGACTCCTCGTGAAACTTGATAGGATTCCCAGGATTCCTGTGGCACGTGGAAAGGGACCCTTGGTCTCCCGCCTCAGCTGGAGAGGCGTCCCAATTGCCCTGCCAAGCCTCGAGGAGAATCCCGAGTTGTCCCTCGTAACTAGGCAGGAGTCCTGACGTCGCTGAATAAACACGTGTGTGGAAGGGCCATCCCCGTCGTAACTCGAGAATATTCCCCAGGTTCCCGCCGCAACTCGAGAAAAACCATGAGACTTCCCCCTCGCCGCGAGATGAGGCCCGATTCCCGTGCACTGCGTGCAGAGCAATTCCGTGTTGCACATCACACATGAAAGGAGCCTTGATTTCCTTGATGGCACTCCAGAGAAACGCCAAGAACACTGTTTCAAGGCTAGAGGGATCCTGAGGTCACTGTAGCAACACGAAAGAGCTCCGTCGACCAAAAATCAACTCGAGATGAGAGGTTAGTCCCTGGCTTCGACTCCAGAGGAATACCACCTTACCACAAGCACCTCAAGAGGAGGCTTCTCTCAGCTCTAGGTATGTGAGAGGGACCCTGAGTTAGCGGCCTCAAGTGGAATGGACACCGCGATGCCCTGACTCGAAATAAGGCCGGATATCCCTGCAGTGACTTGAATGCAGGCTCGTCTTGCATCTCCCAAGACGAAAGGATGTCTGAATCCCCTGTGGAGACCACAGAGAAAGACCTAGTTCCCCACCTCATCGCGACCGGAGGCCTCACATCCTTTGAAAACTCCAGAGGTACGCGGAGATCAGTGCCTCCAAAGGAGACGATGCCTGACTCCTCGTGAAACTTGATAGGATTCCCAGTATTCCTGTGGCACGTGGAAAGGGACCCTTGGTCTCCCGCCTCAGCTGGAGAGGCGTCCCAATTGCCCTGCCAAGCCTCGAGGAGAATCCCGAATTGTCCCTCGCAACTAGGCAGGAGTCCTGACGTCGCTGAACAAACACGTGTGTGGAAGGGCCATCCCCGTCGTAACTCGAGAATATTTCCCAGGTTCCCGCCGCAACTCGAGAAAAACCATGAGACTTCCCCCTCGCCGCGAGATGAGGCCCGATTCCCCTGCACTGCGTGCAGAGCAATTCCGTGTTGCACATCACACATGAAAGGAGCCTTGATTTCCTTGATGGCACTCCAGAGAAACCCCAAGAACACTGTTTCAAGGCTACAGGGATCCTGAGGTCACTGTAGCAACACGAAAGAGCTCCGTGGACCAAAAATCAACTAGAGATGAGAGGTTAGTCCCTGGCTTCGACTCCAGAGGAATGCCACCTTACCACAAGCACCTCAAGAGGAGGCTTCTCTCAGCTCTAGGTATGTGAGAGGGACCCTGATTTTGGGTCCTCAAGTGGAATGGACACCGCGATGCCCTGACTCGAAATAAGGCCGGATATCCCTGCAGTGACTTGAATGCAGGCTTGTCTTGCATCTCCCAAGATGAAAGGATGTCTGAATCCCCTGTGGAGACCACAGAGAAAGACCTAGTTCCCCACCTCATCGCGACCGGAGGCCTCACATCCTTTGAAAACTCCAGAGGTACGCGGAGATCAGTGCCTCCAAAGGAGACGATGCCTGACTCCTCGTGAAACTTGATAGGAGTCCCAGGATTCCTGTGGCACGTGGAAAGGGACCCTTGGTCTCCCGCCTCAGCTGGAGAGGCGTCCCAATTGCCCTGCCAAGCCTCGAGGAGAATCCCGAGTTGTCCCTCGCAACTAGGCAGGAGTCCTGACGTCGCTGAACAAACACGTGGTTGGAAGGGCCAAACCCTCGTAACTCGAGAATATTCCCCAGGTTCCCGCCGCAACTCGAGAAAAACTATGAGACTTCCCCCTCGCCGCGAGATGAGGGCCGATTCCCCTGCACTGCGTGCAGAGCAATTCCGTCTTGCACATCACACATCAAAGGAGCCTTGATTTCCTTGATGGCACTCCAGAGAAACCCCAAGAACACTGTTTCAAGGTAGAGGGATCCTGAGGTCACTGTAGCCACACAAAAGAGCTCCGTGGACCAAAAATCAACTCGAGATGAGAGGTTAGTCCCTGGCTTCGACTCCAGAGGAATACCACCTTACCACAAGCACCTCAAGAGGAGGCTTCTCTCAGCTCTAGATATGTGAGAGGGACCCTGAGTTTGCGGCCTCAAGTGGAATGGACACCGTGATGCCCTGACTCGAAATAAGGCCGAATATCCCTGCAGTGACTTGAATGCAGGCTCGTCTTGCATCTCCCAAGACGAAAGGATGTCTGAATCCCCTGTGGAGACCACAGAGAAAACCTACTTCCCCACCTCATCGCGACCGGAGGCCTCACATCCTTTGACAACTCCAGAGGTACGCGGAGATCAGTGCCTCCAAAGGAGACGATGCCTGACTCCTCGTGAAACTTGATAGGAGTCCCAGGATTCCTGTGGCACGTGGAAAGGGACCCTTGGTCTCCCGCCTCAGCTGGAGAGGCGTCCCAATTGCCCTGCCAAGCCTCGAGGAGAATCCCGAGTTGTCCATCGCAACTAGGCAGGAGTCTTGACGTCGCTGAACAAACACGTGTGTGGAAGGGCCATCCCCTTCGTAACTCGAGAATATACCCCAGGTTCCCGCCGCAACTCGAGAAAAAGCATGAGACTTTCCCCTCGCCGCGAGATGAGGCCCGATTCCCCTGCACTGCGTGCAGAGCAATTCCGTGTTGCACATCACACATGAAAGGAGCCTTGATTTCCTTGATGGCACTCCAGAAAAACCCCAACAACACTGTTTCAAGGCTAGAGGGATCCTGAGGTCACTGTAGCCACACGAAAGAGCTCCGTGGACCAAAAATCAACTCGAGATGAGAGGTTAGTCCCTGGCTTCGACTCCAGAGGAATACCACCTTACCTCAAGCACCTCAAGAGGAGGCTTCTCTCAGCTCTATGTATGTGAGAGGGACCCTGATTTTGCGGCCTCAAGTGGAATGGACACTGCGATGCCCTGACGCGAAATAAGGCCGGATATCCCTGCAGTGACTTGAATGCAGGCTCGTTTTGCATCTCCCAAAACGAACGTTTGTCTGAATCTCCTGTGGAGACCACAGAGAAAGACCTAGTTCCCCACCTCATCGCGACCGGAGGCCTCACATTCTTTGAAAACTCCAGAGGTACGCGGAGATAAGTGCCTCCAAAGGTGACGATGCCTGACTCCTCGTGAAACTTGATAGGAGTCTCAGGATTCCTGTGGCAAGTGGAAAGAGACCCCTGGTCTCCGGCCTCAGCTGGAGAGGCGTCCCAATTGCCCTGCCAAGCCTCAAGGAGAATCCCGAGTTGTCCCTCGCAACTAGGCAGGAGTCCTGACGTCGCTGAACAAACACGTGTGTGGAAGGGCCATCCCCGTCGTAACTCGAGAATATTCCCCAGGTTCCCGCCGCAACTCGAGAAAAACCATGAGACTTCCCCCTCGCCGCGAGATGAGGCCCGATTCCCCTGCACTGCGTGCAGAGTAATTCCGTCTTGCACATCACACATGAAAGGAGCCTTGATTTCCTTGATGGCACTCCAGAGAAACCCCAAGAACACTGTTTCAAGGCTAGAGGGATCCTGAGGTCACTGTAGCAACACGAAAGAGCTACGTGGACCAAAAATCAACTCGAGATGAGAGGTTAGTCCCTGGCTTCGACTGCAGAGGAATACCACCTTAGTACAAGCACCTCAAGAGGAGGATTCTCTCAGCTCTAGGTATATGAGAGGGACCCTGAGATTGCGGCCTCAAGTGGAATGGACACCGCGATGCCCTGACTCGAAATAAGGCCGGATATCCCTGCAGTGACTTGAATGCAGGCTCGTCTTGCATCTCCCAAGATGAAAGGATGTCTGAATCCCCTGTGGAGACCACAGAGAAAGACCTACTTCCCCACCTCATCGCGACCGGAGGCCTCACATCCTTTGAAAACTCCAGAGGTACGCGGAGATCAGTGCCTCCAAAGGAGACGACGCCTGACTCCTCGTGAAACTTGATAGGAGTCCCAGGATTCCTGTGGCACGTGGAAAGGGACCCTTGGTCTCCCGCCTCAGCTGGAGAGGCGTCCCAATTGCCCTGCCAAGCCTCGAGGAGAATCCCGAGTTGTCCCTCGCAACTAGGCAGGAGTAATGACGTCGCTGAACAAACACTTGTGTGGAAGGGCCATCCCCGTCGTAACTCGAGAATATTCCCCAGGTTCCCGCCGCAACTCGAGAAAAACCATGAGACTTCCCCCTCGCCGCGAGATGAGGCCCGATTCCCCTGCACTGCGTGCAGAGCATTCCGTGTTGCACATCACACATGAAAGGAGCCTTGATTTCCTTGAAGGCACTCAAGAGAAACCCCAAGAACACTGTTTCAAGGCTACAGGGATCCTGAGGTCACTGTAGCAACACGAAAGAGCTCCGTGGACCAAAAATCAACTAGAGATGAGAGGTTAGTCTCTGGCTTCGACTCCAGAGGAATACCACCTTACCACAAGCACCTCAAGAGGAGGCTTCTCTCAGCTTTAGGTATGTGAGAGGGACCCTGAGTTTGCGGCCTCAAGTGGAATGGACACCGCGATGCCCTGACTCGAAATAAGGCCGGATATCCCTGCAGTGACTTGAATGCAGGCTCGTCTTGCATCTCCCAAGAAGAAAGGATGTCTGAATCCCCTGTGGAGACCACAGAGAAAGACCTAGTTCCCCACCTCATCGCGACCGGAGGCCTCACATCCTTTGAAAACTCCAGAGGTACGCGGAGATCAGTGCCTCCAAAGGAGACGATGCCTGACTCCTCGTGAAACTTGATAGCATTCCCAGGATTCCTGTGGCACGTGGAAAGGGACACTTGGTCTCCCGCCTCAGCTGGAGAGGCGTCCCAATTGCCCTGCCAAGCCTCGAGGAGAATCCCGAGTTGTCCCTCGCAACTAGGCAGGAGTCCTGACGTCGCTGAGCAAACACGTGTGTGGAAGGGCCATCCCCGTCGTAACTCGAGAATATTCCCCAGGTTCCCGCCGCAACTCGAGAAAAACCATGAGACTTCCCCCTCGCCGCGAGATGAGGCCCGATTCCCCTGCACTGCGTGCAGAGCAATTCCGTGTTGCACATCACACATGAAAGGAGCCTTGATTTCCTTGATGGCACTCCAGAGAAACCCCAAGAACACTGTTTCAAGGCTAGAGGGATCCTGAGGTCACTGTAGCAACACGAAAGAGCTCCGTGGACCAAAAATCAACTCGAGATGAGAGGTTAGTCCCTGGCTTCGACTCCAGAGGAATACCACCTTACCACAAGCACCTCAAGAGGAGGCTTCTCTCAGCTCTAGGTATGTGAGAGGGACCCTGATTTTGGGTCCTCAAGTGGAATGGACACCGCGATGCCCTGACTCGAAATAAGGCCGGATATCCCTGCAGTGACTTGAATGCAGGCTTGTCTTGCATCTCCCAAGATGAAAGGATGTCTGAATCCCTTGTGGAGACCACAGAGAAAGACCTAGTTCCCCACCTCATCGCGACCGGAGGCCTCACATCCTTTGAAAACTCCAGAGGTACGCGGAGATCAGTGCCTCCAAAGGAGACGATGCCTGACTCCTCGTGAAACTTGATAGGAGTCCCAGGATTCCTTTGGCACGTGGAAAGGGACCCTTGGTCTCCCGCCTCAGCTGGAGAGGCGTCCCAATTGCCCTGCCAAGCCTCGAGGAGAATCCCGAGTTGTCCCTCACAACTAGGCAGGAGTCCTGACGTCGCTGAACAAACATGTGGGTGGAAGGGCAATCCCCGTCGTAACTCGAGAATATACCCCAGGTTCCCAACGCAACTCGAGAAAAACCATGAGAATTCCCCCTCGGCGCGAGATGAGGCCCGATTCCCCTGCACTGCATGCAGAGCAATTCCGTGTTGCACATCACACATGAAAGGAGCCTTGATTTCCTTGATGGCACTCCAGAGAAACCCCAAGAACACTGTTTCAAGGCTAGAGTGATCCTGAGGTCACTGTAGCAACACGAAATAGCTCCGTATACCAAAAATCAACACGAGATGAGAGGTTAGTCCCTGGCTTCGACTCCAGAGGAATACCACCTTAACACAAGCACCTCAAGAGGAGGCTTCTCTCAGCTCTAGGTATGTGAGAGGGACCCTGATTTTGCGGCCTCAAGTGGAATGGACACTGCGATGCCCTGACGCGAAATAAAGCCGGATATCCCTGCAGTGACTTGAATGCAGGCTCGTCTTGCATCTCCCAAGACGACAGGATGTCTGAATCCCCTGTGGAGACCACAGAGAAAGACCTAGTTCCCCAACTCATGGCGACCGGAGGCCTCACATCCTTTGAAAACTCCAGAGGTACGCGGAGATCAGTGCCTCCAAAGGAGACGATGCCTGACTCCGCGGGAAACTTGATAGGAGTCCCAGGATTCCTGTGGCACGTGGAAAGGGACCCTTGGTCTCCCGCCTCAGCTGGAGAGGCGTCCCAATTGCCCTGCCAAGCCTCGAGGAGAATCCCGAGTTGTCCCTCGCAACTAGGCAGGAGTCCTGACGTCGCTGAACAAACACGTGTGTGGAAGGGCCATCCCCGTCGTAACTCGAGAATATTCCCCAGGTTCCCGCCGCAACTCGAGAAAAACCATGAGACTTCCCCATCGCCGCGAGATGAGGCCCGATTCCCCTGCACTGCGTGCAGAGCAATTCCGTGTTGCACATCACACATGAAAGGAGCCTTGATTTCCTTGATGGCACTCCAGAGAAACCCCAAGAACACTGTTTCAAGGCTAGAGGGATCCTGAGGTCACTGTAGCAACACGAAAGAGCTCCGTGGACCAAAAATCAACTCGAGATGAGAGGTTAGTCCCTGGCTTCGACTCCAGAGGAATACCACCTTACCACAAGCACCTCAAGAGGAGGCTTCTCTCAGCTCTAGGTATGTGAGAGGGACCCTGATTTTGGGTCCTCAAGTGGAATGGACACCGCGATGCCCTGACTCGAAATAAGGCCGGATATCCCTGCAGTGACTTGAATGCAGGCTTGTCTTGCATCTCCCAAGATGAAAGGATGTCTGAATCCCCTGTGGAGACCACAGAGAAAGACCTAGTTCCCCACCTCATGGCGACCGGAGGCCTCACATCCTTTGAAAACTCCAGAGGTACGCAGAGATCAGTGCCTCCAAAGGAGACGATGCCTGACTCCTCGTGAAACTTGATAGGAGTCCCAGGATTCCTGTGGCACGTGGAAAGGGACCCTTGGTCTCCCGCCTCAGCTGGAGAGGCGTCCCAATTGCCCTGCCAAGCCTCGAGGAGAATCCCGAATTGTCCCTCGCAACTAGGCAGGAGTCCTGACGTCGCTGAACAAACACGTGTGTGGAAGGGCCATCCCCGTCCTAACTCGAGAATATTCCCCAGGTTCCCGCCGCAACTCGAGAAAAACTATGAGACTTCCCCCTCGCCGCGAGATGAGGGCCGATTCCCCTGCACTGCGTGCAGAGCAATTCCGTCTTGCACATCACACATCAAAGGAGCCTTGATTTCCTTGATGGCACTCCAGAGAAACCCCAAGAACACTGTTTCAAGGTAAAGGGATCCTGAGGTCACTGTAGCCACACAAAAGAGCTCCGTGGACCAAAAATCAACTCGAGTTGAGAGGTTAGTCCCTGGCTTCGACTCCAGAGGAATACCACCTTACCACAAGCACCTCAAGAGGAGGCTTCTCTCAGCTCTAGATATGTGAGAGGGACCCTGAGTTTGCGGCCTCAAGTGGAATGGACACCGTGATGCCCTGACTCGAAATAAGGCCGAATATCCCTGCAGTGACTTGAATGCAGGCTCGTCTTGCATCTCCCAAGACGAAAGGATGTCTGAATCCCCTGTGGAGACCACAGAGAAAACCTACTTCCCCACCTCATCGCGACCGGAGGCCTCACATCCTTTGAAAACTCCAGAGGTACGCGGAGATCAGTGCCTCCAAAGGAGACGATGCCTGACTCCTCGTGAAACTTGATAGGAGTCCCAGGATTCCTGTGGCACGTGGAAAGGGACCCTTGGTCTCCCGCCTCAGCTGGAGAGGCGTCCCAATTGCCCTGCCAAGCCTCGAGGAGAATCCCGAGTTGTCCATCGCAACTAGGCAGGAGTCTTGACGTCGCTGAACAAACACGTGTGTGGAAGGGCCATCCCCTTCGTAACTCGAGAATATACCCCAGGCTCCCGCCGCAACTCGAGAAAAAGCATGAGACTTTCCCCTCGCCGCGAGATGAGGCCCGATTCCCCTGCACTGCGTGCAGAGCAATTCCGTGTTGCACATCACACATGAAAGGAGCCTTGATTTCCTTGATGGCACTCCAGAAAAACCCCAACAACACTGTTTCAAGGCTAGAGGGATCCTGAGGTCACTGTAGCCACACGAAAGAGCTCCGTGGACCAAAAATCAACTCGAGATGAGAGGTTAGTCCCTGGCTTCGACTCCAGAGGAATACCACCTTACCTCAAGCACCTCAAGAGGAGGCTTCTCTCAGCTCTATGTATGTGAGAGGGACCCTGATTTTGCGGCCTCAAGTGGAATGGACACTCCGATGCCCTGACGCGAAATAAGGCCGGATATCCCTGCAGTGACTTGAATGCAGGCTCGTCTTGCATCTCCCAAAACGAAAGTTTGCCTGAATCTCCTGTGGAGACCACAGAGAAAGACCTAGTTCCCCACCTCATCGCGACCGGAGGCCTCACATTCTTTGAAAACTCCAGAGGTACGCGGAGATAAGTGCCTCCAAAGGTGACGATGCCTGACTCCTCGTGAAACTTGATAGGAGTCTCAGGATTCCTGTGGCAAGTGGAAAGAGACCCTTGGTCTCCGGCCTCAGCTGGAGAGGCGTCCCAATTGCCCTGCCAAGCCTCAAGGAGAATCCCGAGTTGTCCCTCGCAACTAGGCAGGAGTCCTGACGTCGCTGAACAAACAAGTGTGTGGAAGGGCCATCCCCGTCGTAACTCGAGAATATTCCCCAGGTTCCCGCCGCAACTCGAGAAAAACCATGAGACTTCCCCCTCGCCGCGAGATGAGGCCCGATTCCCCTGCACTGCGTGCAGAGTAATTCCGTCTTGCACATCACACATGAAAGGAGCCTTGATTTCCTTGATGGCACTCCAGAGAAACCCCAAGAACACTGTTTCAAGGCTAGAGGAATCCTGAGGTCACTGTAGCAACACGAAAGAGCTACGTGGACCAAAAATCAACTCGAGATGAGAGGTTAGTCCCTGGCTTCGACTGCAGAGGAATACCACCTTAGTACAAGCACCTCAAGAGGAGGATTCTCTCAGCTCTAGGTATATGAGAGGGACCCTGAGATTGCGGCCTCAAGTGGAATGGACACCGCGATGCCCTGACTCGAAATAAGGCCGGATATCCCTGCAGTGACTTGAATGCAGGCTCTTCTTGCATCTGCCAAGATGAAAGGATGTCTGAATCCCCTGTGGAGACCACAGAGAAAGACCTAGTTCCCCACCTCATCGCGACCCGAGGCCTCACATCCTTTGAAAACTCCAGAGGTACGCGGAGATCAGTGCCTCCAAAGGAGACGACGCCTGAATCCTCGTGAAACTTGATAGGAGTCCCAGGATTCCTGTGGCACGTGGAAAGGGACCCTTGGTCTCCCGCCTCAGCTGGAGAGGCGGCCCAATTGCCCTGCCAAGCCTCGAGGAGAATCCCGAGTTGTCCCTCGCAACTAGGCAGGAGTCTGACGTCGCTGAACAAACACGTGGGTGGAAGGGCCATCCCCGTCGTAACTCGAGAATATACCCCAGGTTCCCGCCGCAACTCGAGAAAAACCATGAGACTTCCCCCTCGCCGCGAGATTAGGCCCGATTCTCCGGCACTGCGTGCAGAGCAATTCCGTGTTGCACATCACACATGACAGGAACCTTGATTTCCTTGATGGGACTCCAGAGAAACCCCAAGAACACTGTTTCCAGGCTAGAGGGATCCTGAGGTCACTGTAGCAACACGAAAGTGCTTCGTGGACCAAAAATCAACTCGAGATGAGAGGTTAGTCCCTGGCTTCGACTCCAGAGGAATACCACCTTACTACAAGCACCTCAAGAGGAGGATTCTCTCAGCTCTAGGTATATGAGAGGGACCCTGAGTTTGCGGCCTCAAGTGAAATGGACACCGCAATGCCATGACTCGAAATAAGGCTGGATATCCCTGCAGTAACTTGAATGCAGGCTCGTCTTGCATCTCCCAAGATGAAAGGATGTCTGAATCCCCTGTGGAGACCACAGAGAAAGACCTAGTTCCCCACCTCATCGCGACCGGAGGCCTCACATCCTTTGAAAACTCCAGAGCTATGCGGAGATCAGTGCCTCCAAAGGAGACGATGCCTGACTCCTCGTGAAACTTGATAGGAGTCCCAGGATTCCTGTGGCACGTGGAAAGGGACCTGTGTTCTCCCGTCTCAGCTGGAGAGGCGTCCCAATTGCCCTGCCAAGCCTCGAGGAGAATCCTGAGTTGTCCCTCGCAACTAGGCAGGAGTCCTGACGTCGCTGAACAAACACGTGTGTGGAAGGGCCATTCCCGTTGTAACTCGAAAACATACCCCAGGTTCCCGCCGCAACTCGAGAAAAACCTGAGACTTCCCCCTCGCCGTGAGATGAGGCCCGATTCCCCTGCACAGCGTGCAGAATAATTCCGTGTTGCACATCACACATGAAAGGAGCCTTGATTACCTTGATGGCACTCCAGAGAAATCCCAAGAACACTGTTTCAAGGCTAGAGTTATCCTGAGGTCACTGTAGCAACACGAAAGAGCTCCGTGGACCAAAAATCAACTCGAGATGAGAGATTAGTACCTGGATTCGACTCCAGAGGAATACCACCTTACCTCAAGCACCTCAAGAGGAGGCTTCTCTAGGCTCTATGTATGTGAGAGGGACCCTGAGTTTGCGGCCTCAAGTGGAA
This sequence comes from Cervus elaphus, assembly GCF_910594005.1. NCBI lineage: Eukaryota > Metazoa > Chordata > Mammalia > Artiodactyla > Cervidae > Cervus > Cervus elaphus. The sequence continues at coordinate 3,156,844 of NC_057838.1, forward strand.
TGGACACTGCGATGCTCTGATGCGAAATAAGGCTGGTTATCCCTGCAGTGACTTGAATGCAGGCTCGTCTTGCATCTCCCAAGATGAAAGGATGTCTGAATACCCTGTGGAGACAACAGAGAAAGATCAAGTTCCCCACCTCTTCGCGACCGGAGGCCTCACATCCTTTGAAAACTCCAGAGGTACGCGGAGATCAGTGCCTCCAAAGGAGACGATTCCTGACTCCTCGTGAACCTTGATAGGTGTCCCAGGATTCCTGTGGCACGTGGAAAGGGACCCTTGGTCTCCCGCCTCAGCTGGAGAGGCGTCCCAATTGCCCTGCCAAGCCTCGAGGAGAATCCCGAGTTGTCCCTCGCAACTAGGCAGGAGTCCTGACGTCGCTGAACAAACACGTGTGTGGAAGGGCCATTCCCGTTGTAACTCGAAAACATACCCCAGGTTCCCGCCGCAACTCGAGAAAAACCTGAGACTTCCCCCTCGCCGTGAGATGAGGCCCGATTCCCCTGCACAGCGTGCAGAATAATTCCGTGTTGCACATCACACATGAAAGGAGCCTTGATTACCTTGATGGCACTCCAGAGAAACCCCAAGAACACTGTTTCAAGGCTAGAGTTATCCTGAGGTCACTGTAGCAACACGAAAGAGCTCCGTGGACCAAAAATCAACTCGAGATGAGAGGTTAGTACCTGGCTTCGACTCCAGAGGAATACCACCTTACCTCAAGCACCTCAAGAGGAGGCTTCTCTCAGCTCTATGTATGTGAGAGGAACCCTGATTTTGCGGCCTCAAGTGGAATGGATACTGCGATGCCCTGACGCGAAATAAGGCCGGATATCCCTGCAGTGACTTGAATGCAGGCTCGTCTTGCATCTCCCAAAACGAAAGGTTGTCTGAATCTCCTGTGGAGACCACAGAGAAAGACCTAGTTCCCCACCTCATCGCGACCGGAGGCCTCACATCCTTTGAAAACTCCAGAGGTACGCGGAGATCAGTGCCTCCAAAGGAGACGATGCCTGACTCCTCGTGAAACTTGATAGGAGTCCCAGAATTCCTGTGGCACGTGGAAAGGGACCCTTGGTCTCCCGCCTCAGCTGGAGAGGCGTCCCAATTGCCCTGCCAAGCCTCGAGGAGAATCCCGAGTTGTCCCTCGCAACTAGGCAGGAGTCTGACGTCGCTGAACAAACACGTGGGTGGAAGGGCCATCCCCGTCGTAACTCGAGAATATACCCCAGGTTCCCATCGCAACTCGAGAAAAACCATGAGACTTCCCCCTCGCCGCAAAATGAGGCCCGATATCCTGCACTGCATGCAGAGCAATTCCGTGTTGCACATCACACATGAAAGGAGCCTTGATTTCCTTGATGGCACTCCAGAGAAACCCCAAGAACACTGTTTCCAGGCTAGAGGGATCCTGAGGTCACTGTAGCAACACGAAAGTGCTCCGTGGACCAAAAATCAACTCGAGATGAGAGGTTAGTCCCTGGCTTCGACTCCAGAGGAATACCACCTTACTACAAGCACCTCAAGAGGAGGATTCTCTCAGCTCTAGGTATATGAGAGGGACCCTGAGTTTGCGGCCTCAAGTGAAATGGACACCGCAATGCCATGACTCGAAATAAGGCTGGATATCCCTGCAGTAACTTGAATGCAGGCTCGTCTTGCATCTCCCAAGATGAAAGGATGTCTGAATCCCATGTGGAGACCACAGAGAAAGACCTAGTTCCCCACCTCATCGCGACCGGAGGCCTCACATCCTTTGAAAACTCCAGAGCTATGCGGAGATCAGTGCCTCCAAAGGAGACGATGCCTGACTCCTCGTGAAACTTGATAGGAGTCCCAGGATTCCTGTGGCACGTGGAAAGCGACCTGTGTTCTCCCGCCTCAGCTGGAGAGGCGTCCCAATTGCCCTGCCAAGCCTCGAGGAGAATCCTGAGTTGTCCCTCGCAACTAGGCAGGAGTCCTGACGTCGCTGAACAAACACGTGTGTGGAAGGGCCATTCCCGTTGTAACTCGAAAACATACCCCAGGTTCCCGCCGCAACTCGAGAAAAACCTGAGACTTCCCCCTCGCCGTGAGATGAGGCCCGATTCCCCTGCACAGCGTGCAGAATAATTCCGTGTTGCACATCACACATGAAAGGAGCCTTGATTACCTTGATGGCACTCCAGAGAAACCCCAAGAACACTGTTTCAAGGCTAGAGTTATCCTGAGGTCACTGTAGCAACACGAAAGAGCTCCGTGGACCAAAAATCAACTCGAGATGAGAGGTTAGTACCTGGCTTCGACTCCAGAGGAATACCACCTTACCTCAAGCACCTCAAGAGGAGGCTTCTCTCAGCTCAATGTATGTGAGAGGGACCCTGATTTTGCGGCCTCAAGTGGAATGGACACTGCGATGCCCTGACGCGAAATAAGGCCGGATATCCCTGCAGTGACTTGAATGCAGGCTCGTCTTGCATCTACCAAAACGAAAGGTTGTCTGAATCTCCTGTGGAGACCACAGAGAAAGACCTAGTTCCCCACCTCATCGCGACCGGAGGCCTCACATTCTTTGAAAACTCCAGAGGTACGTGGAAATAAGTGCCTCCAAAGGTGACGATGCCTGACTCCTCGTGAAACTTGATAGGAGTCCCAGGATTTCTGTGGCACGTGGAAAGGGACACTTGGTCTTCCGCCTTAGCTGGAGCGGCGTACCAATTGCCCTGCCAAGCCTCGAGGAGAATCCGAGTTGTCCCTTACAACTAGGCAGGAGTCCTGACGTCGCTGAACAAACACGTGTGTGGAAGGGCCATCCCCGTCGTAACTCGAGAATATACCCCAGGTTCCCGCCGCAACTCGAGAAAAACCATGAGACTTCCCCCTCACCGCGAGATGAGGCCCGATTCCCCTGCACTGCGTGCAGAGCAATTCCGTCTTGCACATCACACATGAAAGGAACCTTGATTTCCTTGATGGCACTCCAGAGAAACCCCAAGAACACTGTTTCAAGGCTAGAGGGATCCTGAGGTCACTGTAGCAACACGAAAGAGCTCCGTGGACCAAAAATCAACTCGAGATGAGAGGTTAGTCCCTGGCTTCGACTCCAGAGGAATACCACCTTACTACAAGCACCTCAAAAGGAGGATTCTCTCAGCTCTAGGTATATGAGAGGGAGCCTGAGATTGCGGCCTCAAGTGGAATGGACACCGCGATGCCCTGACTCGAAATAAGGCTGGATATCCCTGCAGTGACTTGAATGCAGGCTCGTCTTGCATCTGCCAAGATGAAAGGATGTCTGAATCCCCTGTGGAGACCACAGAGAAAGACCTAGTTTCCCACCTCATCGCGACCGGAGGCCTCACATCCTTTGAAAACTCCAGAGGTACGCGGAGATCAGTGCCTCCAAAGGAGACGACGCCTGACTCCTCGTGAAAATTGATAGGAGTTCCAGGATTCCTGTGGCAGGTGGAAAGGGACTCTTGGTCTCCCGCCTCAGCTGGAGAGGCGTCCCAATTGCCCTGCCAAGCCTCGAGGAGAATCCCGAGTTGTCCCTCGCAACTCGGCAGGAGTCCTGACGTCACTGAACAAACACGTGTGTGGAAGGGCCATTCCCGTCGTAACTCGAGAATATACCCCAGGTTCCCGCCACAACTCGAGAAAAACCATGAGACTTCCCCCTCGCCGCGAGATAAGGCCCGATTCCCCTGCACTGCGTGCAGAGCAATTCCGTGTTGCACATCACACATGAAAGGAGCCTTGATTTCCTTGATGGCACTCCAGAGAAACCCCAAGAACACTGTATTAAGGCTAGAGGGATCCGGAGGTCACTGTAGCAACACGAAAGAGCTCCGTGGACCAAAAATCAACTCGAGATGAGAGGTTAGTCCCTGGCTTCGACTCCAGAGGAATACCACCTTACCACAAGCACCTCAAGAGGAGGCTTCTCTCAGCTCTAGGTATGTGAGAGGGACCCTGAGTTTGCGGCCTCAAGTGGAATGGACACTGCGATGCCCTGACGCGAAATAAGGCCGGATATCCCTGCAGTGACTTGAATGCAGGCTCGTCTTGCACCTCCCAAGACGAAAGGATGTCTGAATCCCCTGTGGAGACAACAGAGAAAGACCTAGTTCCCCACCTCATCGCGACCGGAGGCCTCACATCCTTTGAAAACTCCAGAGGTACGCGGAGATCAGTGCCTCCAAAGGAGACGATGCCTGAATCCTCGTGAAACTTGATAGGAGTCCCAGGATTCCTGTGGCACGTGGAAAGGGACCCTTGGTCTCCCGCCTCAGCTGGAGAGGCGTCCCAATTGCCCTGCCAAGCCTCGAGGAGAATCCCGAGTTGTCCCTCGCAACTAGGCAGGAGTCCTTACGTCGCTGAACAAACACGTGTGTGGAAGGGCCATTCCCGTTGTAACTCGAAAACATACCTCAGGTTCCCGCCGCAACTGGAGAAAAACCTTAGACTTCCCCCTCGCCGTGAGATGAGGCCCGATTCCCCTGCACTGCGTGCAGAATAATTCCGTGTTGCACATCACACATAAAAGGAGCCTTGATTACTTTGATGGCACTCCAGAGAAACCCCAAGAACACTGTTTCAAGGCTAGAGGGATCCTGAGGTCACTGTAGCAACACGAAAGAGCTCCGTGGACCAAAAATCAACTCGAGATGAGAGGTTAGTCCCTGGCTTCGACTCCAGAGAAATACCACCTTACCTCAAGCACCTCAAGAGGAGGCTTCTCTCAGCTCTAGGTATGTGAGAGGGACCCTGAGTTTGCGGCCTCAAGTGGAATGGACACTGCGATGCCCTGACGCGAAATAAGGCCGGTTATCCCTGCAGTGACTTGAATGCAGGCTCGTCTTGCATCTCCCAAGAAGAAAGGATGTCTGAATCCCCTGTGGAGACCACAGAGAAAGACCTAGTTCCCCACCTCATCGCGACCGGAGGCCTCACATCCTTTGAAAACTCCAGAGGTACGCGGAGATCAGTGCCTCCAAAGGAGACGATGCCTGACTCCTCGTGAAACTTGATAGCATTCCCAGGATTCCTGTGGCACGTGGAAAGGGACACTTGGTCTCCCGCCTCAGCTGGAGAGGCGTCCCAATTGCCCTGCCAAGCCTCGAGGAGAATCCCGAGTTGTCCCTCGCAACTAGGCAGGAGTCCTGACGTCGCTGAGCAAACACGTGTGTGGAAGGGCCATCCCCGTCGTAACTCGAGAATATTCCCCAGGTTCCCGCCGCAACTCGAGAAAAACCATGAGACTTCCCCCTCGCCGCGAGATGAGGCCCGATTCCCCTGCACTGCGTGCAGAGCAATTCCGTGTTGCACATCACACATGAAAGGAGCCTTGATTTCCTTGATGGCACTCCAGAGAAACCCCAAGAACACTGTTTCAAGGCTAGAGGGATCCTGAGGTCACTGTAGCAACACGAAAGAGCTCCGTGGACCAAAAATCAACTCGAGATGAGAGGTTAGTCCCTGGCTTCGACTCCAGAGGAATACCACCTTACCACAAGCACCTCAAGAGGAGGCTTCTCTCAGCTCTAGGTATGTGAGAGGGACCCTGATTTTGGGTCCTCAAGTGGAATGGACACCGCGATGCCCTGACTCGAAATAAGGCCGGATATCCCTGCAGTGACTTGAATGCAGGCTTGTCTTGCATCTCCCAAGATGAAAGGATGTCTGAATCCCTTGTGGAGACCACAGAGAAAGACCTAGTTCCCCACCTCATCGCGACCGGAGGCCTCACATCCTTTGAAAACTCCAGAGGTACGCGGAGATCAGTGCCTCCAAAGGAGACGATGCCTGACTCCTCGTGAAACTTGATAGGAGTCCCAGGATTCCTTTGGCACGTGGAAAGGGACCCTTGGTCTCCCGCCTCAGCTGGAGAGGCGTCCCAATTGCCCTGCCAAGCCTCGAGGAGAATCCCGAGTTGTCCCTCACAACTAGGCAGGAGTCCTGACGTCGCTGAACAAACATGTGGGTGGAAGGGCAATCCCCGTCGTAACTCGAGAATATACCCCAGGTTCCCAACGCAACTCGAGAAAAACCATGAGAATTCCCCCTCGGCGCGAGATGAGGCCCGATTCCCCTGCACTGCATGCAGAGCAATTCCGTGTTGCACATCACACATGAAAGGAGCCTTGATTTCCTTGATGGCACTCCAGAGAAACCCCAAGAACACTGTTTCAAGGCTAGAGTGATCCTGAGGTCACTGTAGCAACACGAAATAGCTCCGTATACCAAAAATCAACACGAGATGAGAGGTTAGTCCCTGGCTTCGACTCCAGAGGAATACCACCTTAACACAAGCACCTCAAGAGGAGGCTTCTCTCAGCTCTAGGTATGTGAGAGGGACCCTGATTTTGCGGCCTCAAGTGGAATGGACACTGCGATGCCCTGACGCGAAATAAAGCCGGATATCCCTGCAGTGACTTGAATGCAGGCTCGTCTTGCATCTCCCAAGACGACAGGATGTCTGAATCCCCTGTGGAGACCACAGAGAAAGACCTAGTTCCCCAACTCATGGCGACCGGAGGCCTCACATCCTTTGAAAACTCCAGAGGTACGCGGAGATCAGTGCCTCCAAAGGAGACGATGCCTGACTCCGCGGGAAACTTGATAGGAGTCCCAGGATTCCTGTGGCACGTGGAAAGGGACCCTTGGTCTCCCGCCTCAGCTGGAGAGGCGTCCCAATTGCCCTGCCAAGCCTCGAGGAGAATCCCGAGTTGTCCCTCGCAACTAGGCAGGAGTCCTGACGTCGCTGAACAAACACGTGTGTGGAAGGGCCATCCCCGTCGTAACTCGAGAATATTCCCCAGGTTCCCGCCGCAACTCGAGAAAAACCATGAGACTTCCCCATCGCCGCGAGATGAGGCCCGATTCCCCTGCACTGCGTGCAGAGCAATTCCGTGTTGCACATCACACATGAAAGGAGCCTTGATTTCCTTGATGGCACTCCAGAGAAACCCCAAGAACACTGTTTCAAGGCTAGAGGGATCCTGAGGTCACTGTAGCAACACGAAAGAGCTCCGTGGACCAAAAATCAACTCGAGATGAGAGGTTAGTCCCTGGCTTCGACTCCAGAGGAATACCACCTTACCACAAGCACCTCAAGAGGAGGCTTCTCTCAGCTCTAGGTATGTGAGAGGGACCCTGATTTTGGGTCCTCAAGTGGAATGGACACCGCGATGCCCTGACTCGAAATAAGGCCGGATATCCCTGCAGTGACTTGAATGCAGGCTTGTCTTGCATCTCCCAAGATGAAAGGATGTCTGAATCCCCTGTGGAGACCACAGAGAAAGACCTAGTTCCCCACCTCATGGCGACCGGAGGCCTCACATCCTTTGAAAACTCCAGAGGTACGCAGAGATCAGTGCCTCCAAAGGAGACGATGCCTGACTCCTCGTGAAACTTGATAGGAGTCCCAGGATTCCTGTGGCACGTGGAAAGGGACCCTTGGTCTCCCGCCTCAGCTGGAGAGGCGTCCCAATTGCCCTGCCAAGCCTCGAGGAGAATCCCGAATTGTCCCTCGCAACTAGGCAGGAGTCCTGACGTCGCTGAACAAACACGTGTGTGGAAGGGCCATCCCCGTCCTAACTCGAGAATATTCCCCAGGTTCCCGCCGCAACTCGAGAAAAACTATGAGACTTCCCCCTCGCCGCGAGATGAGGGCCGATTCCCCTGCACTGCGTGCAGAGCAATTCCGTCTTGCACATCACACATCAAAGGAGCCTTGATTTCCTTGATGGCACTCCAGAGAAACCCCAAGAACACTGTTTCAAGGTAAAGGGATCCTGAGGTCACTGTAGCCACACAAAAGAGCTCCGTGGACCAAAAATCAACTCGAGTTGAGAGGTTAGTCCCTGGCTTCGACTCCAGAGGAATACCACCTTACCACAAGCACCTCAAGAGGAGGCTTCTCTCAGCTCTAGATATGTGAGAGGGACCCTGAGTTTGCGGCCTCAAGTGGAATGGACACCGTGATGCCCTGACTCGAAATAAGGCCGAATATCCCTGCAGTGACTTGAATGCAGGCTCGTCTTGCATCTCCCAAGACGAAAGGATGTCTGAATCCCCTGTGGAGACCACAGAGAAAACCTACTTCCCCACCTCATCGCGACCGGAGGCCTCACATCCTTTGAAAACTCCAGAGGTACGCGGAGATCAGTGCCTCCAAAGGAGACGATGCCTGACTCCTCGTGAAACTTGATAGGAGTCCCAGGATTCCTGTGGCACGTGGAAAGGGACCCTTGGTCTCCCGCCTCAGCTGGAGAGGCGTCCCAATTGCCCTGCCAAGCCTCGAGGAGAATCCCGAGTTGTCCATCGCAACTAGGCAGGAGTCTTGACGTCGCTGAACAAACACGTGTGTGGAAGGGCCATCCCCTTCGTAACTCGAGAATATACCCCAGGCTCCCGCCGCAACTCGAGAAAAAGCATGAGACTTTCCCCTCGCCGCGAGATGAGGCCCGATTCCCCTGCACTGCGTGCAGAGCAATTCCGTGTTGCACATCACACATGAAAGGAGCCTTGATTTCCTTGATGGCACTCCAGAAAAACCCCAACAACACTGTTTCAAGGCTAGAGGGATCCTGAGGTCACTGTAGCCACACGAAAGAGCTCCGTGGACCAAAAATCAACTCGAGATGAGAGGTTAGTCCCTGGCTTCGACTCCAGAGGAATACCACCTTACCTCAAGCACCTCAAGAGGAGGCTTCTCTCAGCTCTATGTATGTGAGAGGGACCCTGATTTTGCGGCCTCAAGTGGAATGGACACTCCGATGCCCTGACGCGAAATAAGGCCGGATATCCCTGCAGTGACTTGAATGCAGGCTCGTCTTGCATCTCCCAAAACGAAAGTTTGCCTGAATCTCCTGTGGAGACCACAGAGAAAGACCTAGTTCCCCACCTCATCGCGACCGGAGGCCTCACATTCTTTGAAAACTCCAGAGGTACGCGGAGATAAGTGCCTCCAAAGGTGACGATGCCTGACTCCTCGTGAAACTTGATAGGAGTCTCAGGATTCCTGTGGCAAGTGGAAAGAGACCCTTGGTCTCCGGCCTCAGCTGGAGAGGCGTCCCAATTGCCCTGCCAAGCCTCAAGGAGAATCCCGAGTTGTCCCTCGCAACTAGGCAGGAGTCCTGACGTCGCTGAACAAACAAGTGTGTGGAAGGGCCATCCCCGTCGTAACTCGAGAATATTCCCCAGGTTCCCGCCGCAACTCGAGAAAAACCATGAGACTTCCCCCTCGCCGCGAGATGAGGCCCGATTCCCCTGCACTGCGTGCAGAGTAATTCCGTCTTGCACATCACACATGAAAGGAGCCTTGATTTCCTTGATGGCACTCCAGAGAAACCCCAAGAACACTGTTTCAAGGCTAGAGGAATCCTGAGGTCACTGTAGCAACACGAAAGAGCTACGTGGACCAAAAATCAACTCGAGATGAGAGGTTAGTCCCTGGCTTCGACTGCAGAGGAATACCACCTTAGTACAAGCACCTCAAGAGGAGGATTCTCTCAGCTCTAGGTATATGAGAGGGACCCTGAGATTGCGGCCTCAAGTGGAATGGACACCGCGATGCCCTGACTCGAAATAAGGCCGGATATCCCTGCAGTGACTTGAATGCAGGCTCTTCTTGCATCTGCCAAGATGAAAGGATGTCTGAATCCCCTGTGGAGACCACAGAGAAAGACCTAGTTCCCCACCTCATCGCGACCCGAGGCCTCACATCCTTTGAAAACTCCAGAGGTACGCGGAGATCAGTGCCTCCAAAGGAGACGACGCCTGAATCCTCGTGAAACTTGATAGGAGTCCCAGGATTCCTGTGGCACGTGGAAAGGGACCCTTGGTCTCCCGCCTCAGCTGGAGAGGCGGCCCAATTGCCCTGCCAAGCCTCGAGGAGAATCCCGAGTTGTCCCTCGCAACTAGGCAGGAGTCTGACGTCGCTGAACAAACACGTGGGTGGAAGGGCCATCCCCGTCGTAACTCGAGAATATACCCCAGGTTCCCGCCGCAACTCGAGAAAAACCATGAGACTTCCCCCTCGCCGCGAGATTAGGCCCGATTCTCCGGCACTGCGTGCAGAGCAATTCCGTGTTGCACATCACACATGACAGGAACCTTGATTTCCTTGATGGGACTCCAGAGAAACCCCAAGAACACTGTTTCCAGGCTAGAGGGATCCTGAGGTCACTGTAGCAACACGAAAGTGCTTCGTGGACCAAAAATCAACTCGAGATGAGAGGTTAGTCCCTGGCTTCGACTCCAGAGGAATACCACCTTACTACAAGCACCTCAAGAGGAGGATTCTCTCAGCTCTAGGTATATGAGAGGGACCCTGAGTTTGCGGCCTCAAGTGAAATGGACACCGCAATGCCATGACTCGAAATAAGGCTGGATATCCCTGCAGTAACTTGAATGCAGGCTCGTCTTGCATCTCCCAAGATGAAAGGATGTCTGAATCCCCTGTGGAGACCACAGAGAAAGACCTAGTTCCCCACCTCATCGCGACCGGAGGCCTCACATCCTTTGAAAACTCCAGAGCTATGCGGAGATCAGTGCCTCCAAAGGAGACGATGCCTGACTCCTCGTGAAACTTGATAGGAGTCCCAGGATTCCTGTGGCACGTGGAAAGGGACCTGTGTTCTCCCGTCTCAGCTGGAGAGGCGTCCCAATTGCCCTGCCAAGCCTCGAGGAGAATCCTGAGTTGTCCCTCGCAACTAGGCAGGAGTCCTGACGTCGCTGAACAAACACGTGTGTGGAAGGGCCATTCCCGTTGTAACTCGAAAACATACCCCAGGTTCCCGCCGCAACTCGAGAAAAACCTGAGACTTCCCCCTCGCCGTGAGATGAGGCCCGATTCCCCTGCACAGCGTGCAGAATAATTCCGTGTTGCACATCACACATGAAAGGAGCCTTGATTACCTTGATGGCACTCCAGAGAAATCCCAAGAACACTGTTTCAAGGCTAGAGTTATCCTGAGGTCACTGTAGCAACACGAAAGAGCTCCGTGGACCAAAAATCAACTCGAGATGAGAGATTAGTACCTGGATTCGACTCCAGAGGAATACCACCTTACCTCAAGCACCTCAAGAGGAGGCTTCTCTAGGCTCTATGTATGTGAGAGGGACCCTGAGTTTGCGGCCTCAAGTGGAATGGACACTGCGATGCTCTGATGCGAAATAAGGCTGGTTATCCCTGCAGTGACTTGAATGCAGGCTCGTCTTGCATCTCCCAAGATGAAAGGATGTCTGAATACCCTGTGGAGACAACAGAGAAAGATCAAGTTCCCCACCTCTTCGCGACCGGAGGCCTCACATCCTTTGAAAACTCCAGAGGTACGCGGAGATCAGTGCCTCCAAAGGAGACGATTCCTGACTCCTCGTGAACCTTGATAGGTGTCCCAGGATTCCTGTGGCACGTGGAAAGGGACCCTTGGTCTCCCGCCTCAGCTGGAGAGGCGTCCCAATTGCCCTGCCAAGCCTCGAGGAGAATCCCGAGTTGTCCCTCGCAACTAGGCAGGAGTCCTGACGTCGCTGAACAAACACGTGTGTGGAAGGGCCATTCCCGTTGTAACTCGAAAACATACCCCAGGTTCCCGCCGCAACTCGAGAAAAACCTGAGACTTCCCCCTCGCCGTGAGATGAGGCCCGATTCCCCTGCACAGCGTGCAGAATAATTCCGTGTTGCACATCACACATGAAAGGAGCCTTGATTACCTTGATGGCACTCCAGAGAAACCCCAAGAACACTGTTTCAAGGCTAGAGTTATCCTGAGGTCACTGTAGCAACACGAAAGAGCTCCGTGGACCAAAAATCAACTCGAGATGAGAGGTTAGTACCTGGCTTCGACTCCAGAGGAATACCACCTTACCTCAAGCACCTCAAGAGGAGGCTTCTCTCAGCTCTATGTATGTGAGAGGAACCCTGATTTTGCGGCCTCAAGTGGAATGGATACTGCGATGCCCTGACGCGAAATAAGGCCGGATATCCCTGCAGTGACTTGAATGCAGGCTCGTCTTGCATCTCCCAAAACGAAAGGTTGTCTGAATCTCCTGTGGAGACCACAGAGAAAGACCTAGTTCCCCACCTCATCGCGACCGGAGGCCTCACATCCTTTGAAAACTCCAGAGGTACGCGGAGATCAGTGCCTCCAAAGGAGACGATGCCTGACTCCTCGTGAAACTTGATAGGAGTCCCAGAATTCCTGTGGCACGTGGAAAGGGACCCTTGGTCTCCCGCCTCAGCTGGAGAGGCGTCCCAATTGCCCTGCCAAGCCTCGAGGAGAATCCCGAGTTGTCCCTCGCAACTAGGCAGGAGTCTGACGTCGCTGAACAAACACGTGGGTGGAAGGGCCATCCCCGTCGTAACTCGAGAATATACCCCAGGTTCCCATCGCAACTCGAGAAAAACCATGAGACTTCCCCCTCGCCGCAAAATGAGGCCCGATATCCTGCACTGCATGCAGAGCAATTCCGTGTTGCACATCACACATGAAAGGAGCCTTGATTTCCTTGATGGCACTCCAGAGAAACCCCAAGAACACTGTTTCCAGGCTAGAGGGATCCTGAGGTCACTGTAGCAACACGAAAGTGCTCCGTGGACCAAAAATCAACTCGAGATGAGAGGTTAGTCCCTGGCTTCGACTCCAGAGGAATACCACCTTACTACAAGCACCTCAAGAGGAGGATTCTCTCAGCTCTAGGTATATGAGAGGGACCCTGAGTTTGCGGCCTCAAGTGAAATGGACACCGCAATGCCATGACTCGAAATAAGGCTGGATATCCCTGCAGTAACTTGAATGCAGGCTCGTCTTGCATCTCCCAAGATGAAAGGATGTCTGAATCCCATGTGGAGACCACAGAGAAAGACCTAGTTCCCCACCTCATCGCGACCGGAGGCCTCACATCCTTTGAAAACTCCAGAGCTATGCGGAGATCAGTGCCTCCAAAGGAGACGATGCCTGACTCCTCGTGAAACTTGATAGGAGTCCCAGGATTCCTGTGGCACGTGGAAAGCGACCTGTGTTCTCCCGCCTCAGCTGGAGAGGCGTCCCAATTGCCCTGCCAAGCCTCGAGGAGAATCCTGAGTTGTCCCTCGCAACTAGGCAGGAGTCCTGACGTCGCTGAACAAACACGTGTGTGGAAGGGCCATTCCCGTTGTAACTCGAAAACATACCCCAGGTTCCCGCCGCAACTCGAGAAAAACCTGAGACTTCCCCCTCGCCGTGAGATGAGGCCCGATTCCCCTGCACAGCGTGCAGAATAATTCCGTGTTGCACATCACACATGAAAGGAGCCTTGATTACCTTGATGGCACTCCAGAGAAACCCCAAGAACACTGTTTCAAGGCTAGAGTTATCCTGAGGTCACTGTAGCAACACGAAAGAGCTCCGTGGACCAAAAATCAACTCGAGATGAGAGGTTAGTACCTGGCTTCGACTCCAGAGGAATACCACCTTACCTCAAGCACCTCAAGAGGAGGCTTCTCTCAGCTCAATGTATGTGAGAGGGACCCTGATTTTGCGGCCTCAAGTGGAATGGACACTGCGATGCCCTGACGCGAAATAAGGCCGGATATCCCTGCAGTGACTTGAATGCAGGCTCGTCTTGCATCTACCAAAACGAAAGGTTGTCTGAATCTCCTGTGGAGACCACAGAGAAAGACCTAGTTCCCCACCTCATCGCGACCGGAGGCCTCACATTCTTTGAAAACTCCAGAGGTACGTGGAAATAAGTGCCTCCAAAGGTGACGATGCCTGACTCCTCGTGAAACTTGATAGGAGTCCCAGGATTTCTGTGGCACGTGGAAAGGGACACTTGGTCTTCCGCCTTAGCTGGAGCGGCGTACCAATTGCCCTGCCAAGCCTCGAGGAGAATCCGAGTTGTCCCTTACAACTAGGCAGGAGTCCTGACGTCGCTGAACAAACACGTGTGTGGAAGGGCCATCCCCGTCGTAACTCGAGAATATACCCCAGGTTCCCGCCGCAACTCGAGAAAAACCATGAGACTTCCCCCTCACCGCGAGATGAGGCCCGATTCCCCTGCACTGCGTGCAGAGCAATTCCGTCTTGCACATCACACATGAAAGGAACCTTGATTTCCTTGATGGCACTCCAGAGAAACCCCAAGAACACTGTTTCAAGGCTAGAGGGATCCTGAGGTCACTGTAGCAACACGAAAGAGCTCCGTGGACCAAAAATCAACTCGAGATGAGAGGTTAGTCCCTGGCTTCGACTCCAGAGGAATACCACCTTACTACAAGCACCTCAAAAGGAGGATTCTCTCAGCTCTAGGTATATGAGAGGGAGCCTGAGATTGCGGCCTCAAGTGGAATGGACACCGCGATGCCCTGACTCGAAATAAGGCTGGATATCCCTGCAGTGACTTGAATGCAGGCTCGTCTTGCATCTGCCAAGATGAAAGGATGTCTGAATCCCCTGTGGAGACCACAGAGAAAGACCTAGTTTCCCACCTCATCGCGACCGGAGGCCTCACATCCTTTGAAAACTCCAGAGGTACGCGGAGATCAGTGCCTCCAAAGGAGACGACGCCTGACTCCTCGTGAAAATTGATAGGAGTTCCAGGATTCCTGTGGCAGGTGGAAAGGGACTCTTGGTCTCCCGCCTCAGCTGGAGAGGCGTCCCAATTGCCCTGCCAAGCCTCGAGGAGAATCCCGAGTTGTCCCTCGCAACTCGGCAGGAGTCCTGACGTCACTGAACAAACACGTGTGTGGAAGGGCCATTCCCGTCGTAACTCGAGAATATACCCCAGGTTCCCGCCACAACTCGAGAAAAACCATGAGACTTCCCCCTCGCCGCGAGATAAGGCCCGATTCCCCTGCACTGCGTGCAGAGCAATTCCGTGTTGCACATCACACATGAAAGGAGCCTTGATTTCCTTGATGGCACTCCAGAGAAACCCCAAGAACACTGTATTAAGGCTAGAGGGATCCGGAGGTCACTGTAGCAACACGAAAGAGCTCCGTGGACCAAAAATCAACTCGAGATGAGAGGTTAGTCCCTGGCTTCGACTCCAGAGGAATACCACCTTACCACAAGCACCTCAAGAGGAGGCTTCTCTCAGCTCTAGGTATGTGAGAGGGACCCTGAGTTTGCGGCCTCAAGTGGAATGGACACTGCGATGCCCTGACGCGAAATAAGGCCGGATATCCCTGCAGTGACTTGAATGCAGGCTCGTCTTGCACCTCCCAAGACGAAAGGATGTCTGAATCCCCTGTGGAGACAACAGAGAAAGACCTAGTTCCCCACCTCATCGCGACCGGAGGCCTCACATCCTTTGAAAACTCCAGAGGTACGCGGAGATCAGTGCCTCCAAAGGAGACGATGCCTGAATCCTCGTGAAACTTGATAGGAGTCCCAGGATTCCTGTGGCACGTGGAAAGGGACCCTTGGTCTCCCGCCTCAGCTGGAGAGGCGTCCCAATTGCCCTGCCAAGCCTCGAGGAGAATCCCGAGTTGTCCCTCGCAACTAGGCAGGAGTCCTTACGTCGCTGAACAAACACGTGTGTGGAAGGGCCATTCCCGTTGTAACTCGAAAACATACCTCAGGTTCCCGCCGCAACTGGAGAAAAACCTTAGACTTCCCCCTCGCCGTGAGATGAGGCCCGATTCCCCTGCACTGCGTGCAGAATAATTCCGTGTTGCACATCACACATAAAAGGAGCCTTGATTACTTTGATGGCACTCCAGAGAAACCCCAAGAACACTGTTTCAAGGCTAGAGGGATCCTGAGGTCACTGTAGCAACACGAAAGAGCTCCGTGGACCAAAAATCAACTCGAGATGAGAGGTTAGTCCCTGGCTTCGACTCCAGAGAAATACCACCTTACCTCAAGCACCTCAAGAGGAGGCTTCTCTCAGCTCTAGGTATGTGAGAGGGACCCTGAGTTTGCGGCCTCAAGTGGAATGGACACTGCGATGCCCTGACGCGAAATAAGGCCGGTTATCCCTGCAGTGACTTGAATGCAGGCTCGTCTTGCATCTCCCAAGATGAAAGGATGTCTGAATCCCCTGTGGAGACCACAGAGAAAGACCTAGTTCCCCACCTCATCGCGACCGGATGCCTCACATCCTTTGAAAACTCCAGAGGTAGGCGTAGATCAGTGCCTCCAAAGGAGACGATGCCTGACTCGTCGTGAACCTTGATAGGAGTCCCAGGATTCCTGTGGCACGTGGAAAGGGACACTTGGTCTCCCGCCTCAGCTGTAGCGGCGGACCAATTGCCCTGCCAAGCCTCGAGGAGAATCCCGAGTTGTCCCTCACAACTAGGCAGGAGTCCTGACGTCGCTGAACAAACACGTGTGTGGAAGGGCCATCCCCGTCGTAACTCGAGAATATACCCCAGGTTCCCGCCGCAACTCGAGAAAAACCATGAGACTTCCCCCTCGCCGCGAGATGAGGCCCGATTCCCCTGCACTGCGTGCAGAGTAATTCCGTCTTGCACATCACACATGAAAGGAACCTTGATTTCCTTGATGGCACTCCAGAGAAACCCCAAGAACACTGTTTCAAGGCTAGAGGGATCCTGAGGTCACTGTAGCAACACGAAAGAGCTCCGTGGACCAAAAATCAACTCGAGATGAGAGGTTAGTCCCTGGCTTCGACTCCAGAGGAATACCACCTTACTACAAGCACCTCAAGAGGAGGATTCTCTCAGCTCTAGGTATATGAGAGGGACCCTGAGATTGCGGCCTCAAGTGGAATGGACACCGTGATGCCCTGACTCGAAATAAGGCTGGATATCCCTGCAGTGACTTGAATGCAGGCTCTTCTTGCATCTGCGAAGATGAAAGGATGTCTGAATCCCCTGTGGAGACCACAGAGAAAGACCTAGTTCCCCACCTCATCGCGACCGGAGGCCTCACCTCCTTTGAAAACTCCAGAGGTACGCAGAGATCAGTGCCTCCAAAGGAGACGATGCCTGAATCCTCGTGAAACTTGATAGGAGTCCCAGGATTCCTGTGGCACGTGGAAAGGGACCCTTGGTCTCCCGCCTCAGCTGGAGAGGCGGCCCAATTGCCCTGCCAAGCCTCGAGGAGAATCCCGAGTTGTCCCTCGCAACTAGGCAGGAGTCTGACGTCGCTGAACAAACACGTGTGTGGAAGGGCCATCCCCGTCGTAACTCGAGAATATACCCCAGGTTCCCGCCGCAACTCGAGAAAAACCATGAGACTTCCCCATCGCCGCGAGATTAGGCCCGATTTTTCGGCACTGCGTGCAGAGCAATTCCGTGTTGCACATCACACATGACAGGAACCTTGATTTCCTTGATGGCACTCCAGAGAAACCCCAAGAACACTGTTTCCAGGCTAGAGGGATCCTGAGGTCACTGTAGCAACACGAAAGAGCTCCGTGGACCAAAAATCAACTCGAGATGAGAGGTTAGTCCCTGGCTTCGATTCCAGAGGAATACCACCTTACTACAAGCACCTCAAGAGGAGGATTCTCTCAGCTCTATGTATGTGAGAGGGACCCTGATTTTGCGGCCTCAAGTGGAATGGACACTGCGATGCCCTGACGCGAAATAAGGCCGGATATCCCTGCAGTGACTTGAATGCAGGCTCGTCTTGCATCTCCCAAAACGAAAGGTTGTCTGAATCTCCTGTGGAGACCACAGAGAAAGACCTAGTTCCCCACCTCATCGCGACCGGAGGCCTCACATTCTTTGAAAACTCCAGAGGTACGCGGAGATAAGTGCCTCCAAAGGTGACGATGCCTGACTCCTCGTGAAACTTGATAGGAGTCTCAGGATTCCTGTGGCAAGTGGAAAGAGACCCTTGGTCTCCGGCCTCAGCTGGAGAGGCGTCCCAATTGCCCTGCCAAGCCTCAAGGAGAATCCCGAGTTGTCCCTCGCAACTAGGCAGGAGTCCTGACGTCGCTGAACAAACACGTGGGTGGAAGGGCCATCCCCGTCGTAACTCGAGAATATACCCCAGGTTCCCGCCGCAACTCGAGAAAAACCATGAGACTTCCCCCTCGCCGCGAGATAAGGCCCGATTCCCCTGCACTGCGTGCAGAGCAATTCCGTGTTGCACATCACACATGAGAGGAGCCTTGATTTCCTTGATGGCACTCCAGAGAAACCCCAAGAACACTGTATCAAGGCTAGAGGGATCCGGAGGTCACTGTAGCAACACGAAAGAGCTCCGTGGACCAAAAATCAACTCGAGATGAGAGGTTAGTCCCTGGCTTCGACTCCAGAAGAATACCACCTTACCACAAGCACCTCAAGAGGAGGCTTCTCCCAGCTCTAAGTATGTGAGAGGGACCCTGAGTTTGCGGCCTCAAGTGGAATGGACACTGCGATGCCCTGACGCGAAATAAGGCCGGTTATCCCTGCAGTGACTTGAATGCAGGCTCGTCTTGCATCTCCCAAGATGAAAGGATGTCTGAATCCCCTGTGGAGACCACAGAGAAAGACCTAGTTCCCCACTTCATCGCGACCGGATGCCTCACATCCTTTGAAAACTCCAGAGGTACGCGTAGATCAGTGCCTCCAAAGGAGACGATGCCTGACTCCTCGTGAACCTTGATAGGAGTCCCAGGATTCCTGTGGCACGTGGAAAGGGACACTTGGTTCCCCGCCTCAGCTGGAGTGGCGTACCAATTTCCCTGCCAAGCCTCGAGGAGAATCCCGAGTTGTCCCTCGCAACTAGGCAGGAGTCCTGACGTCGCTGAACAAACACGTGTGTGGAAGGGCCATCCCCGTCGTAACTCGAGAATATACCCCAGGTTCCCGCCGCAACTCGAGAAAAACCATGAGACTTCCCCCTCGCCGCGAGATGAGGCCCGATTCCCCTGCACTGCGTGCAGAGCAATTCCGTCTTGCACATCACACATGAAAGGAACCTTGATTTCCTTGATGGCACTCCAGAGAAACCCCAAGAACACTGTTTCAAGGCTAGAGGGATCCTGAGGTCACTGTAGCAACACGAAAGAGCTCCGTGGACCAAAAATCAACTCGAGATGAGAGGTTAGTCCCTGGCTTCGACTCCAGAGGAATACCACCTTACTACAAGCACCTCAAAAGGAGGATTCTCTCAGCTCTAGGTATATGAGAGGGAGCCTGAGATTGCGGCCTCAAGTGGAATGGACACCGCGATGCCCTGACTCGAAATAAGGCTGGATATCCCTGCAGTGACTTGAATGCAGGCTCGTCTTGCATCTGCCAAGATGAAAGGATGTCTGAATCCCCTGTGGAGACCACAGAGAAAGACCTAGTTCCCCACCTCATCGCGACCGGAGGCCTCACATCCTTTGAAAACTCCAGAGCTATGCGGAGATCAGTGCCTCCAAAGGAGACGATGCCTGACTCCTCGTGAAACTTGATAGGAGTTCCAGAATTCCTGTGGCACGTGGAAAGGGACCCTTGTTCTCCCGCCTCAGCTGGAGAGGCGTCCCAATTGCCCTGCCAAGCCTCGAGGAGAATCCCGAGTTGTCCCTCGCAACTAGGCAGGAGTCCTGACATCGCTGAACAAACACGTGTGTGGAAGGGCCATTCCCGTTGTAACTCGAAAACATACCCCAGGTTCCCGCCGCAACTCGAGAAAAACCTGAGACTTCCCCCTCGCCGCGAGATGAGTCCCGATTCCCCTGCACTGCGTGCAGAATAATTCCGTGTTGCACATCACACATGAAAGGAGCCTTGATTACCTTGATGGCACTCCAGAGAAACCCCAAGAACACTGTTTCCAGGCTAGAGGGATCCTGAGGCCACTGTAGCAACACGAAAGAGCTCCGTGGACCAAAAATCAACTCGAGATGAGAGGTTAGTCCCTGGCTTCGACTCCAGAGGAATACCACCTTACTACAAGCACCTCAAGAGGAGGATTCTCTCAGCTCTATGTATGTGAGAGGGACCCTGAATTTGCGGCCTCAAGTGGAATGGACACTGCGATGCCCTGACGCGAAATAAGGCCGGATATCCCTGCAGTGACTTGAATGCAGGCTCGTCTTGCATCTCCCAAAACGAAAGGTTGTCTGAATCTCCTGTGGAGACCACAGAGAAAGACCTAGTTCCCCACCTCATCGCGACCGGAGGCCTCACATTCTTTGAAAACTCCAGAGGTACGCGGAGATAAGTGCCTCCAAAGGTGACGATGCCTGACTCCTCGTGAAACTTGATAGGAGTCTCAGGATTCCTGTGGCAAGTGGAAAGAGACCCTTGGTCTCCGGCCTCAGCTGGAGAGGCGTCCCAATTGCCCTGCCAAGCCTCAAGGAGAATCCCGAGTTGTCCCTCGCAACTAGGCAGGAGTCCTGACGTCGCTGAACAAACACGTGGGTGGAAGGGCCATCCCCGTCGTAACTCGAGAATATACCCCAGGTTCCCGCCGCAACTAGAGAAAAACCATGAGACTTCCCCCTCGCCGCGAGATAAGGCCCGATTCCCCTGCACTGCGTGCAGAGCAATTCCGTGTTGCACATCACACATGAGAGGAGCCTTGATTTCCTTGATGGCACTCCAGAGAAACCCCAAAAACACTGTATCAAGGCTAGAGGGATCCGGAGGTCACTGTAGCAACACGAAAGAGCTCCGTGGACCAAAAATCAACTCGAGATGAGAGGTTAGTCCCTGGCTTCGACTCCAGAAGAATACCACCTTACCACAAGCACCTCAAGAGGAGGCTTCTCCCAGCTCTAAGTATGTGAGAGGGACCCTGAGTTTGCGGCCTCAAGTGGAATGGACACTGCGATGCCCTGACGCGAAATAAGGCCGGTTATCCCTGCAGTGATTTGAATGCAGGCTCGTCTTGCATCTCCCAAGATGAAAGGATGTCTGAATCCCCTGTGGAGACCACAGAGAAAGACCTAGTTCCCCACTTCATCGCGACCGGATGCCTCACATCCTTTGAAAACTCCAGAGGTACGCGTAGATCAGTGCCTCCAAAGGAGACGATGCCTGACTCCTCGTGAACCTTGATAGGAGTCCCAGGATTCCTGTGGCACGTGGAAAGGGACACTTGGTCTCCCGCCTCAGCTGGAGCGGCGTACCAATTGCCCTGCCAAGCCTCGAGGAGAATCCCGAGTTGTCCCTCGCAACTAGGCAGGAGTCCTGACATCGCTGAACAAACACGTGTGTGGAAGGGCCATTCCCGTTGTAACTCGAAAACATACCCCAGGTTCCCGCCGCAACTCGAGAAAAACCTGAGACTTCCCCCTCGCCGCGAGATGAGTCCCGATTCCCCTGCACTGCGTGCAGAATAATTCCGTGTTGCACATCACACATGAAAGGAGCCTTGATTACCTTGATGGCACTCCAGAGAAACCCCAAGAACACTGTTTCAAGGCTAGAGGGATCCTGAGGTCACTGTAGCAACACGAAAGAGCTCCGTGGACCAAAAATCAACTCGAGATGAGAGGTTAGTCCCTGGCTTCGACTCCAGAGGAATACCACCTTACCACAAGCACCTCAAGAGGAGGCTTCTCTCAGCTCTATGTATGTGAGAGGGACCCTGAATTTGCGGCCTCAAGTGGAATGGACACTGCGATGCCCTGACGCGAAATAAGGCCGGTATCCCTGCAGTGACTTGAATGCAGGCTCGTCTTGCACCTCCCAAGACGAAAGGATGTCTGAATCCCCTGTGGAGACCACAGAGAAAGACCTAGTTCCCCACCTCATCGCGACCGGAGGCCTCACATCCTTTGAAAACTCCAGAGGTACGCGGAAATCAGTGCCTCCAAAGGAGACGATGCCTGACTCCTCGTGAACCTTGATAGGAGTCCCAGGATTCCTGTGGCACGTGGAAAGGGACCCCGATCTCCCACCTCAGCTGGAGAGGCGTCCCAATTGCCCTGCCAAGCCTCGAGGAGAATCCCGAGTTGTCCCTCGCAACTAGGCAGGAGTCCTGCCGTCGCTGTACAAACACGTGGGTGGAAGGGCCATCCCCGTCGTAACTCGAGAATATACCCCAGGTTCCCGCCGCAACTCGAGAAAAACCATGAGACTTCCCCCTCGCCGCGAGATGAGTCCCGATTCCCCGGCACTGCGTGCAGTAATTCCGTGTTGCACATCACACATGAAAAGAGCCTTGATTTCCTTGATGTCACTCCAGAGAAACCCCAAGAACACTGTTTCAAGGCTATAGGGATCCTGAGGTCACTGTAGCAACACGAAAGAGCTCCGTGGACCAAAAATCAACTCGAGATGAGAGGTTAGTCCCTGGCTTCGACTCCAGAGGAATACCACCTTACCACAAGCACCTCAAGAGGAGGCTTCTCTCAGCTCTATGTATGTGAGAGGGACCCTGAATTTGCGGCCTCAAGTGGAATGGACACTGCGATGCCCTGACGCGAAATAAGGCCGGTATCCCTGCAGTGACTTGAATGCAGGCTCGTCTTGCACCTCCCAAGACGAAAGGATGTCTGAATCCCCTGTGGAGACCACAGAGAAAGACCTAGTTCCCCACCTCATCGCGACCGGAGGCCTCACATCCTTTGAAAACTCCAGAGGTACGCGGAGATCAGTGCCTCCAAAGGAGACGATGCCTGAATCCTCGTGAAACTTGATAGGAGTCCCAGGATTCCTGTGGCACGTGGAAAGGGACCCTTGGTCTCCCGCCTCACCTGGAGAGGCGTCCCAATTGCCCTGCCAGGCCTCGAGGAGAATCCCGAGTTGTCCCTGGCAACTAGGCAGGAGTCCTTACGTCGCTGAACAAACACGTGTGTGGAAGGGCCATTCCCGTTGTAACTCGAAAACATACCCCAGGTTCCCGCCACAACTGGAGAAAAACTGAGACTTCCCCCTCGCCGTGAGATGAGGCCCGATTCCCCTGCACTGCGTGCAGAATAATTCCGTGTTGCACATCACACATAAAAGGAGCCATGATTACTTTGATGGCACTCCAGAGAAACCCCAAGAACACTGTTTCAAGGCTAGAGGGATCCTGAGGTCACTGTAGCAACACGAAAGAGCTCCGTGGACCAAAAATCAACTCGAGATGAGAGGTTAGTCCCTGGCTTCGACTCCAGAGGAATACCACCTTACCTCAAGCACCTCAAGAGGAGGCTTCTCTCAGCTCTTGGTATGTGAGAGGGACCCTGAATTTGCGGCCTCAAGTGGAATGGACACTGCGATGCCCTGACGCGAAATAAGGCCGGATATCCATGCAGTGACTTGAATGCAGGCTCGTCTTGCATCTCCCAAGACGAAAGGATGTCTGAATCCCCTGTGGAGACCACAGAGAAAGACCTAGTTCCCCACCTCATCGCGACCGGAGGCCTCACATCCTTTGAAAACTCCAGAGGTACGCGGAGATCAGTGCCTCCAAAGGAGACGATGCCTGACTCCTCGTGAAAATTGATAGGAGTCCCAGGATTCCTGTGGCACGTGGAAAGGGACCCTTGGTCTCCCACCTCAGCTGGAGAGGCGTCCCAATTGCCCTGCCAAGCCTCGAGGAGAATCCCGAGTTGTCCCTCACAACTAGGCAGGAGTCTGACGTCGCTAAACAAACACGTGGATGGACGGGCCATCCCCCTCGTAACTCGAGAATTTACCCCAGGTTCCCATCGCAACTCGAGAAAAACCATGAGACTTCCCCCTCGCCGCAAAATGAGGCCCGATACCCTGCTCTGGATGCAGAGCAATTCCGTGTTGCACATCACACATGAAAGGAGCCTTGATTTCCTTGATGGCACTCCAGAGAAACCCCAAGAACACTGTTTCAAGGCTAGAGGGATCCTGAGGTCACTGTAGCAACACGAAAGAGCTCCGTGGACCAAAAATCAACTCGAGATGAGAGGTTAGTCCCTGGCTTCGATTCCAGAGGAATACCACCTTACTACAAGCACCTCAAGAGGAGGCTTCTCTCAGCTCTAGGTATGTGAGAGGGACCCTGAGTTTGCGGCCTCAAGTGGAATGGACACCGCGATGCCCTGACTCGAAATAATGCTGGATATCCCTGCAGTGACTTGAATGCAGGCTCGTCTTGCATCTGCCAAGATGAAAGGATGTCTGAATCCCCTGTGGAGACCACAGAGAAAGACCTAGTTCCCCACGTCATCGCGACCGGAGGCCTCACATCCTTTGAAAACTCCAGAGGTATGCGGAGATCAGTGCCTCCAAAGGAGACGATGCCTGACTCCTCGTGAAACTTGATAGGAGTCCCAGGATTCCTGTGGCACGTGGAAAGGGACCCTTGGTCTCCCGCCTCAGCTGGAGAGGCGTCCCAATTGCCCTGCCAAGCCTCGAGGAGAATCCAGAGTTGTCCCTCGCAACTGGGCAGGAGTCCTGACGTCGCTGAACAAACACGTGTGTGGAAGGGCAATTCCCGTTGTAACTCGAAAACATACACCAGGTTCCCGCCGCAACTCGAGAAAACCTGAGACTTCTCCCTCGCCGTGAGATGAGGCCCGATTCCCCTGCACTGCGTGCAGAGCAATTCCGTGTTGCACATCACACATGAAAGGAGCCTTGATTACCTTGATGGCACTCCAGAGAAACCCCAAGAACACTGTTTCAAGGCTAGAGGGATCCTGAAGTCACTGTAGCAACACGAAAGAGCTCCGTGGCCCAAAAATCAACTCGAGATGAGAGGTTAGTCCCTGGCTTCGACTCCAGAGGAATACCAGCTTACCACAAGCACCTCAAGAGGAGGCTTCTCTCAGCTCTATGTATGAGAGAGGGACCCTGAATTTGCGGCCTCAAGTGGAATGGACACTGCGATGCCCTGACGCGAAATAAGGCCGGATATCCCTGCAGTGACTTGAATGCAGGCTCGTCTTGCATCTCCCAAAACGAAAGGATGACTGAATCCCCTGTGGAGACCACAGATAAAGACCTAGTTCCCCACCTCATCGCGACCGGAGGCCTCAAATCCTTTGAAAACTCCAGAGGTACGCGGAAATCAGTGCCTCCAAAGGAGACGATTTCTGAATCCTCGTGACACTTGATAGGAGTCCCAGGATTCCTGTGGCACGAGGAAAGGGACTCTTGGTCTCCCGCCTCAGCTGGAGAGACGTCCCAATTGCCCTGCAAAGCCTCGAGGAGAATCCCGAGTTGTCCCTCGCAACTAGGCAGGAGTCCTTACATCGCTGAAGAAACACGTGGGTGGAAGGGCCATCCCCGTCGTAACTCAAGAATATACCCCAGGTTCCCGCCGCAACTCGAGAAAAACCATGAGACTTCCCCCTCACCGCGAGATGAGGCCCGATTCCCCTGCACTGTGTGCAGAGCAATTCCGTGTTGCACATCACACATGAAAGGAGCCTTGATTTCCTTGATGGCACTCCAGAGAAACCCCAAGAACACTTTTTCAAGGCTAGAGGGATCCTGAGGTCACTGTAGCAACACGAAAGAGCTCCGTGGGCAAAAAATCAACTCGACATGGGAGGATAGTCCCTGGCTTCGACTCCAGAGGAATAGCACCTTACCACAAGCACCTCAAGAGGAGGCTTCTCTCAGCTCTAGGTATGTGAGAGGGACCCTGAGTTTGCGGCCTCAAGTGGAATGGACACCGCGATGCCCTGACTCGATATAAGGCCGGATATCCCTGCAGTGACTTGAATGCAGGCTCGTCTTACATCTCTCAAGATGACAGGATGTCTAAATCCCCTGTGGAGACCACAGAGAAAGACCGAGTTCCCCACCTCATCGCGACCGGAGGCCTCACATCCTTTGAAAATTCCAGAGGTACGCGGAGATCAGTGCCTCCAAAGGAGACGATGCCTGACTCCTCGTGAAACTTGATAGGAGTCCCAGGATTCCTGTGGCACGTGGAAAGGGACCCTTGGTCTCCCGCCTCAGCTGGAGAGGCGTCCCGATTGCCCTGCTAAGCCTCGAGGAGATTCCCGAGTTGTCCCTCGCAACTAGGCAGGAGTCCTGACGTCGCTGAATAAACATGTGGGTGGAAGTGCCATCCCCGTCGTAACTCGAGAATATACCCCAGGTTCCCGCCGCAACTCGAGAAAAACCATGAGACTTCCCCCTCGCCGTGAGATGAGGCACGATTCCCCTGCACTGCGTGCAGAGCAATTCCGTGTTGCACATCACACATGAAAGCAGCCTTGATTTCCTTGATGGCACTCCAGAGAAACCCCAAGAACACTGTTTCAAGGCTAGAGGGATCCTGAGGTCACTGTAGCAACACGAAAGAGATCCGTGGACCAAAAAACAACTCGAGATGAGAGCTTAGTCCCTGGCTTCGACTCCAGAGGAATACCACCTTACCACAAGCACCTCAAGAGGAGGATTCTCTCAGCTCTAGGTATGTGAGAGGGACCCTGATTTTGCGGCCTCAAGTGGAATGGACACTGTGATGCCCTGACGCAAAATAAGGCCAGATAACCCTGCAGTGACTTGAATGCAGGCTCGTCTTGCATTTCCCAAGATGAAAGGATGTCTGAATCCCCTGTGGAGACCACAGAAAAAGACCTAGTTCCCCACCTCATGGCGACCGGAGGCCTCACATCCTTTGAAAACTCCAGAGGTACGCGGAGATCAGTGCCTCCAAAGGAGACGATGCCTGACTCCTCGTGAAACTTGATAGGAGTTCCAGAATTCCTGTGGCACGTGGAAAGGGACCCTTGTTCTCCCGCCTCAGCTGGAGAGGCGTCCCAATTGCCCTGCCAAGCCTCGAGGAGAATCCCGAGTTGTCCCTCGCAACTAGGCAGGAGTCCTGACATCGCTGAACAAACACGTGTGTGGAAGGGCCATTCCCGTTGTAACTCGAAAACATACCCCAGGTTCCCGCCGCAACTCGAGAAAAACCTGAGACTTCCCCCTCGCCGCGAGATGAGTCCCGATTCCCCTGCACTGCGTGCAGAATAATTCCGTGTTGCACATCACACATGAAAGGAGCCTTGATTACCTTGATGGCACTCCAGAGAAACCCCAAGAACACTGTTTCCAGGCTAGAGGGATCCTGAGGCCACTGTAGCAACACGAAAGAGCTCCGTGGACCAAAAATCAACTCGAGATGAGAGGTTAGTCCCTGGCTTCGACTCCAGAGGAATACCACCTTACTACAAGCACCTCAAGAGGAGGATTCTCTCAGCTCTATGTATGTGAGAGGGACCCTGAATTTGCGGCCTCAAGTGGAATGGACACTGCGATGCCCTGACGCGAAATAAGGCCGGATATCCCTGCAGTGACTTGAATGCAGGCTCGTCTTGCATCTCCCAAAACGAAAGGTTGTCTGAATCTCCTGTGGAGACCACAGAGAAAGACCTAGTTCCCCACCTCATCGCGACCGGAGGTCTCACATTCTTTGAAAACTCCAGAGGTACGCGGAGATAAGTGCCTCCAAAGGTGACGATGCCTGACTCCTCGTGAAACTTGATAGGAGTCTCAGGATTCCTGTGGCAAGTGGAAAGAGACCCTTGGTCTCCGGCCTCAGCTGGAGAGGCGTCCCAATTGCCCTGCCAAGCCTCAAGGAGAATCCCGAGTTGTCCCTCGCAACTAGGCAGGAGTCCTGACGTCGCTGAACAAACACGTGGGTGGAAGGGCCATCCCCGTCGTAACTCGAGAATATACCCCAGGTTCCCGCCGCAACTAGAGAAAAACCATGAGACTTCCCCCTCGCCGCGAGATAAGGCCCGATTCCCCTGCACTGCGTGCAGAGCAATTCCGTGTTGCACATCACACATGAGAGGAGCCTTGATTTCCTTGATGGCACTCCAGAGAAACCCCAAAAACACTGTATCAAGGCTAGAGGGATCCGGAGGTCACTGTAGCAACACGAAAGAGCTCCGTGGACCAAAAATCAACTCGAGATGAGAGGTTAGTCCCTGGCTTCGACTCCAGAAGAATACCACCTTACCACAAGCACCTCAAGAGGAGGCTTCTCCCAGCTCTAAGTATGTGAGAGGGACCCTGAGTTTGCGGCCTCAAGTGGAATGGACACTGCGATGCCCTGACGCGAAATAAGGCCGGTTATCCCTGCAGTGATTTGAATGCAGGCTCGTCTTGCATCTCCCAAGATGAAAGGATGTCTGAATCCCCTGTGGAGACCACAGAGAAAGACCTAGTTCCCCACTTCATCGCGACCGGATGCCTCACATCCTTTGAAAACTCCAGAGGTACGCGTAGATCAGTGCCTCCAAAGGAGACGATGCCTGACTCCTCGTGAACTTTGATAGGAGTCCCAGGATTCCTGTGGCACGTGGAAAGGGACACTTGGTCTCCCGCCTCAGCTGGAGCGGCGTACCAATTGCCCTGCCAAGCCTCGAGGAGAATCCCGAGTTGTCCCTCGCAACTAGGCAGGAGTCCTGACATCGCTGAACAAACACGTGTGTGGAAGGGCCATTCCCGTTGTAACTCGAAAACATACCCCAGGTTCCCGCCGCAACTCGAGAAAAACCTGAGACTTCCCCCTCGCCGCGAGATGAGTCCCGATTCCCCTGCACTGCGTGCAGAATAATTCCGTGTTGCACATCACACATGAAAGGAGCCTTGATTACCTTGATGGCACTCCAGAGAAACCCCAAGAACACTGTTTCAAGGCTAGAGGGATCCTGAGGTCACTGTAGCAACACGAAAGAGCTCCGTGGACCAAAAATCAACTCGAGATGAGAGGTTAGTCCCTGGCTTCGACTCCAGAGGAATACCACCTTACCACAAGCACCTCAAGAGGAGGCTTCTCTCAGCTCTATGTATGTGAGAGGGACCCTGAATTTGCGGCCTCAAGTGGAATGGACACTGCGATGCCCTGACGCGAAATAAGGCCGGTATCCCTGCAGTGACTTGAATGCAGGCTCGTCTTGCACCTCCCAAGACGAAAGGATGTCTGAATCCCCTGTGGAGACCACAGAGAAAGACCTAGTTCCCCACCTCATCGCGACCGGAGGCCTCACATCCTTTGAAAACTCCAGAGGTACGCGGAAATCAGTGCCTCCAAAGGAGACGATGCCTGACTCCTCGTGAACCTTGATAGGAGTCCCAGGATTCCTGTGGCACGTGGAAAGGGACCCCGATCTCCCACCTCAGCTGGAGAGGCGTCCCAATTGCCCTGCCAAGCCTCGAGGAGAATCCCGAGTTGTCCCTCGCAACTAGGCAGGAGTCCTGCCGTCGCTGTACAAACACGTGGGTGGAAGGGCCATCCCCGTCGTAACTCGAGAATATACCCCAGGTTCCCGCCGCAACTCGAGAAAAACCATGAGACTTCCCCCTCGCCGCGAGATGAGTCCCGATTCCCCGGCACTGCGTGCAGTAATTCCGTGTTGCACATCACACATGAAAAGAGCCTTGATTTCCTTGATGGCACTCCAGAGAAACCCCAAGAACACTGTTTCAAGGCTATAGGGATCCTGAGGTCACTGTAGCAACACGAAAGAGCTCCGTGGACCAAAAATCAACTCGAGATGAGAGGTTAGTCCCTGGCTTCGACTCCAGAGGAATACCACCTTACCACAAGCACCTCAAGAGGAGGCTTCTCTCAGCTCTATGTATGTGAGAGGGACCCTGAATTTGCGGCCTCAAGTGAAATGGACACTGCGATGCCCTGACGCGAAATAAGGCCGGTATCCCTGCAGTGACTTGAATGCAGGCTCGTCTTGCACCTCCCAAGACGAAAGGATGTCTGAATCCCCTGTGGAGACCACAGAGAAAGACCTAGTTCCCCACCTCATCGCGACCGGAGGCCTCACATCCTTTGAAAACTCCAGAGGTACGCGGAGATCAGTGCCTCCAAAGGAGACGATGCCTGAATCCTCGTGAAACTTGATAGGAGTCCCAGGATTCCTGTGGCACGTGGAAAGGGACCCTTGGTCTCCCGCCTCAGCTGGAGAGGCGTCCCAATTGCCCTGCCAGGCCTCGAGGAGAATCCCGAGTTGTCCCTGGCAACTAGGCAGGAGTCCTTACGTCGCTGAACAAACACGTGTGTGGAAGGGCCATTCCCGTTGTAACTCGAAAACATACCCCAGGTTCCCGCCACAACTGGAGAAAAACTGAGACTTCCCCCTCGCCGTGAGATGAGGCCCGATTCCCCTGCACTGCGTGCAGAATAATTCCGTGTTGCACAGCACACATGAAAGGAGCCATGATTACTTTGATGGCACTCCAGAGAAACCCCAAGAACACTGTTTCAAGGCTAGAGGGATCCTGAGGTCACTGTAGCAACACGAAAGAGCTCCGTGGACCAAAAATCAACTCGAGATGAGAGGTTAGTCCCTGGCTTCCACTCCAGAGGAATACCACCTTACCTCAAGCACCTCAAGAGGAGGCTTCTCTCAGCTCTTGGTATGTGAGAGGGACCCTGAATTTGCGGCCTCAAGTGGAATGGACACTGCGATGCCCTGACGCGAAATAAGGCCGGATATCCATGCAGTGACTTGAATGCAGGCTCGTCTTGCATCTCCCAAGACGAAAGGATGTCTGAATCCCCTGTGGAGACCACAGAGAAAGACCTAGTTCCCCACCTCATCGCGACCGGAGGCCTCACATCCTTTGAAAACTCCAGAGGTACGCGGAGATCAGTGCCTCCAAAGGAGACGATGCCTGACTCCTCGTGAAAATTGATAGGAGTCCCAGGATTCCTGTGGCACGTGGAAAGGGACCCTTGGTCTCCCACCTCAGCTGGAGAGGCGTCCCAATTGCCCTGCCAAGCCTCGAGGAGAATCCCGAGTTGTCCCTCACAACTAGGCAGGAGTCTGACGTCGCTAAACAAACACGTGGATGGACGGGCCATCCCCCTCGTAACTCGAGAATTTACCCCAGGTTCCCATCGCAACTCGAGAAAAACCATGAGACTTCCCCCTCGCCGCAAAATGAGGCCCGATACCCTGCTCTGGATGCAGAGCAATTCCGTGTTGCACATCACACATGAAAGGAGCCTTGATTTCCTTGATGGCACTCCAGAGAAACCCCAAGAACACTGTTTCAAGGCTAGAGGGATCCTGAGGTCACTGTAGCAACACGAAAGAGCTCCGTGGACCAAAAATCAACTCGAGATGAGAGGTTAGTCCCTGGCTTCGATTCCAGAGGAATACCACCTTACTACAAGCACCTCAAGAGGAGGCTTCTCTCAGCTCTAGGTATGTGAGAGGGACCCTGAGTTTGCGGCCTCAAGTGGAATGGACACCGCGATGCCCTGACTCGAAATAATGCTGGATATCCCTGCAGTGACTTGAATGCAGGCTCGTCTTGCATCTGCCAAGATGAAAGGATGTCTGAATCCCCTGTGGAGACCACAGAGAAAGACCTAGTTCCCCACCTCATCGCGACCGGAGGCCTCACATCCTTTGAAAACTCCAGAGGTATGCGGAGATCAGTGCCTCCAAAGGAGACGATGCCTGACTCCTCGTGAAACTTGATAGGAGTCCCAGGATTCCTGTGGCACGTGGAAAGGGACCCTTGTTCTCCCGCCTCAGCTGGAGAGGCGTCCCAATTGCCCTGCCAAGCCTCGAGGAGAATCCAGAGTTGTCCCTCGCAACTGGGCAGGAGTCCTGACGTCGCTGAACAAACACGTGTGTGGAAGGGCAATTCCCGTTGTAACTCGAAAACATACACCAGGTTCCCGCCGCAACTCGAGAAAAACCTGAGACTTCTCCCTCGCCGTGAGATGAGGCCCGATTCCCCTGCACTGCGTGCAGAGCAATTCCGTGTTGCACATCACACATGAAAGGAGCCTTGATTACCTTGATGGCACTCCAGAGAAACCCCAAGAACACTGTTTCAAGGCTAGAGGGATCCTGAAGTCACTGTAGCAACACGAAAGAGCTCCGTGGACCAAAAATCAACTCGAGATGAGAGGTTAGTCCCTGGCTTCGACTCCAGAGGAATACCAGCTTACCACAAGCACCTCAAGAGGAGGCTTCTCTCAGCTCTATGTATGAGAGAGGGACCCTGAATTTGCGGCCTCAAGTGGAATGGACACTGCGATGCCCTGACGCGAAATAAGGCCGGATATCCCTGCAGTGACTTGAATGCAGGCTCGTCTTGCATCTCCCAAAACGAAAGGATGACTGAATCCCCTGTGGAGACCACAGATAAAGACCTAGTTCCCCACCTCATCGCGACCGGAGGCCTCAAATCCTTTGAAAACTCCAGAGGTACGCGGAAATCAGTGCCTCCAAAGGAGACGATTTCTGAATCCTCGTGACACTTGATAGGAGTCCCAGGATTCCTGTGGCACGAGGAAAGGGACTCTTGGTCTCCCGCCTCAGCTGGAGAGACGTCCCAATTGCCCTGCAAAGCCTCGAGGAGAATCCCGAGTTGTCCCTCGCAACTAGGCAGGAGTCCTTACATCGCAGAAGAAACACGTGGGTGGAAGGGCCATCCCCGTCGTAACTCAAGAATATACCCCAGGTTCCCGCCGCAACTCGAGAAAAACCATGAGACTTCCCCCTCACCGCGAGATGAGGCCCGATTCCCCTGCACTGTGTGCAGAGCAATTCCGTGTTGCACATCACACATGAAAGGAGCCTTGATTTCCTTGATGGCACTCCAGAGAAACCCCAAGAACACTTTTTCAAGGCTAGAGGGATCCTGAGGTCACTGTAGCAACACGAAAGAGCTCCGTGGGCAAAAAATCAACTCGACATGGGAGGATAGTCCCTGGCTTCGACTCCAGAGGAATAGCACCTTACCACAAGCACCTCAAGAGGAGGCTTCTCTCAGCTCTAGGTATGTGAGAGGGACCCTGAGTTTGCGGCCTCAAGTGGAATGGACACCGCGATGCCCTGACTCGATATAAGGCCGGATATCCCTGCAGTGACTTGAATGCAGGCTCGTCTTACATCTCTCAAGATGACAGGATGTCTAAATCCCCTGTGGAGACCACAGAGAAAGACCGAGTTCCCCACCTCATCGCGACCGGAGGCCTCACATCCTTTGAAAATTCCAGAGGTACGCGGAGATCAGTGCCTCCAAAGGAGACGATGCCTGACTCCTCGTGAAACTTGATAGGAGTCCCAGGATTCCTGTGGCACGTGGAAAGGGACCCTTGGTCTCCCGCCTCAGCTGGAGAGGCGTCCCGATTGCCCTGCTAAGCCTCGAGGAGATTCCCGAGTTGTCCCTCGCAACTAGGCAGGAGTCCTGACGTCGCTGAATAAACATGTGGGTGGAAGTGCCATCCCCGTCGTAACTCGAGAATATACCCCAGGTTCCCGCCGCAACTCGAGAAAAACCATGAGACTTCCCCCTCGCCGTGAGATGAGGCACGATTCCCCTGCACTGCGTGCAGAGCAATTCCGTGTTGCACATCACACATGAAAGCAGCCTTGATTTCCTTGATGGCACTCCAGAGAAACCCCAAGAACACTGTTTCAAGGCTAGAGGGATCCTGAGGTCACTGTAGCAACACGAAAGAGATCCGTGGACCAAAAAACAACTCGAGATGAGAGCTTAGTCCCTGGCTTCGACTCCAGAGGAATACCACCTTACCACAAGCACCTCAAGAGGAGGTTTCTCTCAGCTCTAGGTATGTGAGAGGGACCCTGATTTTGCGGCCTCAAGTGGAATGGACACTGTGATGCCCTGACGCAAAATAAGGCCAGATAACCCTGCAGTGACTTGAATGCAGGCTCGTCTTGCATTTCCCAAGATGAAAGGATGTCTGAATCCCCTGTGGAGACCACAGAAAAAGACCTAGTTCCCCACCTCATGGCGACCGGAGGCCTCACATCCTTTGAAAACTCCAGAGGTACGCGGAGATCAGTGCCTCCAAAGGAGACGATGCCTGACTCCTCGTGAAACTTGATAGGAGTTCCAGAATTCCTGTGGCACGTGGAAAGGGACCCTTGTTCTCCCGCCTCAGCTGGAGAGGCGTCCCAATTGCCCTGCCAAGCCTCGAGGAGAATCCCGAGTTGTCCCTCGCAACTAGGCAGGAGTCCTGACATCGCTGAACAAACACGTGTGTGGAAGGGCCATTCCCGTTGTAACTCGAAAACATACCCCAGGTTCCCGCCGCAACTCGAGAAAAACCTGAGACTTCCCCCTCGCCGCGAGATGAGTCCCGATTCCCCTGCACTGCGTGCAGAATAATTCCGTGTTGCACATCACACATGAAAGGAGCCTTGATTACCTTGATGGCACTCCAGAGAAACCCCAAGAACACTGTTTCCAGGCTAGAGGGATCCTGAGGCCACTGTAGCAACACGAAAGAGCTCCGTGGACCAAAAATCAACTCGAGATGAGAGGTTAGTCCCTGGCTTCGACTCCAGAGGAATACCACCTTACTACAAGCACCTCAAGAGGAGGATTCTCTCAGCTCTATGTATGTGAGAGGGACCCTGAATTTGCGGCCTCAAGTGGAATGGACACTGCGATGCCCTGACGCGAAATAAGGCCGGATATCCCTGCAGTGACTTGAATGCAGGCTCGTCTTGCATCTCCCAAAACGAAAGGTTGTCTGAATCTCCTCTGGAGACCACAGAGAAAGACCTAGTTCCCCACCTCATCGCGACCGGAGGTCTCACATTCTTTGAAAACTCCAGAGGTACGCGGAGATAAGTGCCTCCAAAGGTGACGATGCCTGACTCCTCGTGAAACTTGATAGGAGTCTCAGGATTCCTGTGGCAAGTGGAAAGAGACCCTTGGTCTCCCGCCTCAGCTGGAGAGGCGTCCCAATTGCCCTGCCAAGCCTCAAGGAGAATCCCGAGTTGTCCCTCGCAACTAGGCAGGAGTCCTGACGTCGCTGAACAAACACGTGGGTGGAAGGGCCATCCCCGTCGTAACTCGAGAATATACCCCAGGTTCCCGCCGCAACTAGAGAAAAACCATGAGACTTCCCCCTCGCCGCGAGATAAGGCCCGATTCCCCTGCACTGCGTGCAGAGCAATTCCGTGTTGCACATCACACATGAGAGGAGCCTTGATTTCCTTGATGGCACTCCAGAGAAACCCCAAAAACACTGTATCAAGGCTAGAGGGATCCGGAGGTCACTGTAGCAACACGAAAGAGCTCCGTGGACCAAAAATCAACTCGAGATGAGAGGTTAGTCCCTGGCTTCGACTCCAGAAGAATACCACCTTACCACAAGCACCTCAAGAGGAGGCTTCTCCCAGCTCTAAGTATGTGAGAGGGACCCTGAGTTTGCGGCCTCAAGTGGAATGGACACTGCGATGCCCTGACGCGAAATAAGGCCGGTTATCCCTGCAGTGATTTGAATGCAGGCTCGTCTTGCATCTCCCAAGATGAAAGGATGTCTGAATCCCCTGTGGAGACCACAGAGAAAGACCTAGTTCCCCACTTCATCGCGACCGGATGCCTCACATCCTTTGAAAACTCCAGAGGTACGCGTAGATCAGTGCCTCCAAAGGAGACGATGCCTGACTCCTCGTGAACCTTGATAGGAGTCCCAGGATTCCTGTGGCACGTGGAAAGGGACACTTGGTCTCCCGCCTCAGCTGGAGCGGCGTACCAATTGCCCTGCCAAGCCTCGAGGAGAATCCCGAGTTGTCCCTCGAAACTAGGCAGGAGTCCTGACATCGCTGAACAAACACGTGTGTGGAAGGGCCATTCCCGTTGTAACTCGAAAACATACCCCAGGTTCCCGCCGCAACTCGAGAAAAACCTGAGACTTCCCCCTCGCCGCGAGATGAGTCCCGATTCCCCTGCACTGCGTGCAGAATAATTCCGTGTTGCACATCACACATGAAAGGAGCCTTGATTACCTTGATGGCACTCCAGAGAAACCCCAAGAACACTGTTTCAAGGCTAGAGGGATCCTGAGGTCACTGTAGCAACACGAAAGAGCTCCGTGGACCAAAAATCAACTCGAGATGAGAGGTTAGTCCCTGGCTTCGACTCCAGAGGAATACCACCTTACCACAAGCACCTCAAGAGGAGGCTTCTCTCAGCTCTATGTATGTGAGAGGGACCCTGAATTTGCGGCCTCAAGTGGAATGGACACTGCGATGCCCTGACGCGAAATAAGGCCGGTATCCCTGCAGTGACTTGAATGCAGGCTCGTCTTGCACCTCCCAAGACGAAAGGATGTCTGAATCCCCTGTGGAGACCACAGAGAAAGACCTAGTTCCCCACCTCATCGCGACCGGAGGCCTCACATCCTTTGAAAACTCCAGAGGTACGCGGAAATCAGTGCCTCCAAAGGAGACGATGCCTGACTCCTCGTGAACCTTGATAGGAGTCCCAGGATTCCTGTGGCACGTGGAAAGGGACCCCGATCTCCCACCTCAGCTGGAGAGGCGTCCCAATTGCCCTGCCAAGCCTCGAGGAGAATCCCGAGTTGTCCCTCGCAACTAGGCAGGAGTCCTGCCGTCGCTGTACAAACACGTGGGTGGAAGGGCCATCCCCGTCGTAACTCGAGAATATACCCCAGGTTCCCGCCGCAACTCGAGAAAAACCATGAGACTTCCCCCTCGCCGCGAGATGAGTCCCGATTCCCCGGCACTGCGTGCAGTAATTCCGTGTTGCACATCACACATGAAAAGAGCCTTGATTTCCTTGATGGCACTCCAGAGAAACCCCAAGAACACTGTTTCAAGGCTATAGGGATCCTGAGGTCACTGTAGCAACACGAAAGAGCTCCGTGGACCAAAAATCAACTCGAGATGAGAGGTTAGTCCCTGGCTTCGACTCCAGAGGAATACCACCTTACCACAAGCACCTCAAGAGGAGGCTTCTCTCAGCTCTATGTATGTGAGAGGGACCCTGAATTTGCGGCCTCAAGTGGAATGGACACTGCGATGCCCTGACGCGAAATAAGGCCGGTATCCCTGCAGTGACTTGAATGCAGGCTCGTCTTGCACCTCCCAAGACGAAAGGATGTCTGAATCCCCTGTGGAGACCACAGAGAAAGACCTAGTTCCCCACCTCATCGCGACCGGAGGCCTCACATCCTTTGAAAACTCCAGAGGTACGCGGAGATCAGTGCCTCCAAAGGAGACGATGCCTGACTCCTCGTGAAACTTGATAGGAGTCCCAGGATTCCTGTGGCACGTGGAAAGGGACCCTTGGTCTCCCGCCTCAGCTGGAGAGGCGTCCCAATTGCCCTGCCAGGCCTCGAGGAGAATCCCGAGTTGTCCCTGGCAACTAGGCAGGAGTCCTTACGTCGCTGAACAAACACGTGTGTGGAAGGGCCATTCCCGTTGTAACTCGAAAACATACCCCAGGTTCCCGCCACAACTGGAGAAAAACTGAGACTTCCCCCTCGCCGTGAGATGAGGCCCGATTCCCCTGCACTGCGTGCAGAATAATTCCGTGTTGCACATCACACATAAAAGGAGCCATGATTACTTTGATGGCACTCCAGAGAAACCCCAAGAACACTGTTTCAAGGCTAGAGGGATCCTGAGGTCACTGTAGCAACACGAAAGAGCTCCGTGGACCAAAAATCAACTCGAGATGAGAGGTTAGTCCCTGGCTTCGACTCCAGAGGAATACCACCTTACCTCAAGCACCTCAAGAGGAGGCTTCTCTCAGCTCTTGGTATGTGAGAGGGACCCTGAATTTGCGGCCTCAAGTGGAATGGACACTGCGATGCCCTGACGCGAAATAAGGCCGGATATCCATGCAGTGACTTGAATGCAGGCTCGTCTTGCATCTCCCAAGACGAAAGGATGTCTGAATCCCCTGTGGAGACCACAGAGAAAGACCTAGTTCCCCACCTCATCGCGACCGGAGGCCTCACATCCTTTGAAAACTCCAGAGGTACGCGGAGATCAGTGCCTCCAAAGGAGACGATGCCTGACTCCTCGTGAAAATTGATAGGAGTCCCAGGATTCCTGTGGCACGTGGAAAGGGACCCTTGGTCTCCCACCTCAGCTGGAGAGGCGTCCCAATTGCCCTGCCAAGCCTCGAGGAGAATCCCGAGTTGTCCCTCACAACTAGGCAGGAGTCTGACGTCGCTAAACAAACACGTGGATGGACGGGCCATCCCCCTCGTAACTCGAGAATTTACCCCAGGTTCCCATCGCAACTCGAGAAAAACCATGAGACTTCCCCCTCGCCGCAAAATGAGGCCCGATACCCTGCTCTGGATGCAGAGCAATTCCGTGTTGCACATCACACATGAAAGGAGCCTTGATTTCCTTGATGGCACTCCAGAGAAACCCCAAGAACACTGTTTCAAGGCTAGAGGGATCCTGAGGTCACTGTAGCAACACGAAAGAGCTCCGTGGACCAAAAATCAACTCGAGATGAGAGGTTAGTCCCTGGCTTCGATTCCAGAGGAATACCACCTTACTACAAGCACCTCAAGAGGAGGCTTCTCTCAGCTCTAGGTATGTGAGAGGGACCCTGAGTTTGCGGCCTCAAGTGGAATGGACACCGCGATGCCCTGACTCGAAATAATGCTGGATATCCCTGCAGTGACTTGAATGCAGGCTCGTCTTGCATCTGCCAAGATGAAAGGATGTCTGAATCCCCTGTGGAGACCACAGAGAAAGACCTAGTTCCCCACGTCATCGCGACCGGAGGCCTCACATCCTTTGAAAACTCCAGAGGTATGCGGAGATCAGTGCCTCCAAAGGAGACGATGCCTGACTCCTCGTGAAACTTGATAGGAGTCCCAGGATTCCTGTGGCACGTGGAAAGGGACCCTTGTTCTCCCGCCTCAGCTGGAGAGGCGTCCCAATTGCCCTGCCAAGCCTCGAGGAGAATCCAGAGTTGTCCCTCGCAACTGGGCAGGAGTCCTGACGTCGCTGAACAAACACGTGTGTGGAAGGGCAATTCCCGTTGTAACTCGAAAACATACACCAGGTTCCCGCCGCAACTCGAGAAAAACCTGAGACTTCTCCCTCGCCGTGAGATGAGGCCCGATTCCCCTGCACTGCGTGCAGAGCAATTCCGTGTTGCACATCACACATGAAAGGAGCCTTGATTACCTTGATGGCACTCCAGAGAAACCCCAAGAACACTGTTTCAAGGCTAGAGGGATCCTGAAGTCACTGTAGCAACACGAAAGAGCTCCGTGGACCAAAAATCAACTCGAGATGAGAGGTTAGTCCCTGGCTTCGACTCCAGAGGAATACCAGCTTACCACAAGCACCTCAAGAGGAGGCTTCTCTCAGCTCTATGTATGAGAGAGGGACCCTGAATTTGCGGCCTCAAGTGGAATGGACACTGCGATGCCCTGACGCGAAATAAGGCCGGATATCCCTGCAGTGACTTGAATGCAGGCTCGTCTTGCATCTCCCAAAACGAAAGGATGACTGAATCCCCTGTGGAGACCACAGATAAAGACCTAGTTCCCCACCTCATCGCGACCGGAGGCCTCAAATCCTTTGAAAACTCCAGAGGTACGCGGAAATCAGTGCCTCCAAAGGAGACGATTTCTGAATCCTCGTGACACTTGATAGGAGTCCCAGGATTCCTGTGGCACGAGGAAAGGGACTCTTGGTCTCCCGCCTCAGCTGGAGAGACGTCCCAATTGCCCTGCAAAGCCTCGAGGAGAATCCCGAGTTGTCCCTCGCAACTAGGCAGGAGTCCTTACATCGCTGAAGAAACACGTGGGTGGAAGGGCCATCCCCGTCGTAACTCAAGAATATACCCCAGGTTCCCGCCGCAACTCGAGAAAAACCATGAGACTTCCCCCTCACCGCGAGATGAGGCCCGATTCCCCTGCACTGTGTGCAGAGCAATTCCGTGTTGCACATCACACATGAAAGGAGCCTTGATTTCCTTGATGGCACTCCAGAGAAACCCCAAGAACACTGTTTCAAGGCTAGAGGGATCCTGAGGTCACTGTAGCAACACGAAAGAGCTCCGTGGGCAAAAAATCAACTCGACATGGGAGGATAGTCCCTGGCTTCGACTCCAGAGGAATAGCACCTTACCACAAGCACCTCAAGAGGAGGCTTCTCTCAGCTCTAGGTATGTGAGAGGGACCCTGAGTTTGCGGCCTCAAGTGGAATGGACACCGCGATGCCCTGACTCGATATAAGGCCGGATATCCCTGCAGTGACTTGAATGCAGGCTCGTCTTACATCTCTCAAGATGACAGGATGTCTAAATCCCCTGTGGAGACCACAGAGAAAGACCGAGTTCCCCACCTCATCGCGACCGGAGGCCTCACATCCTTTGAAAATTCCAGAGGTACGCGGAGATCAGTGCCTCCAAAGGAGACGATGCCTGACTCCTCGTGAAACTTGATAGGAGTCCCAGGATTCCTGTGGCACGTGGAAAGGGACCCTTGGTCTCCCGCCTCAGCTGGAGAGGCGTCCCGATTGCCCTGCTAAGCCTCGAGGAGATTCCCGAGTTGTCCCTCGCAACTAGGCAGGAGTCCTGACGTCGCTGAATAAACATGTGGGTGGAAGTGCCATCCCCGTCGTAACTCGAGAATATACCCCAGGTTCCCGCCGCAACTCGAGAAAAACCATGAGACTTCCCCCTCGCCGTGAGATGAGGCACGATTCCCCTGCACTGCGTGCAGAGCAATTCCGTGTTGCACATCACACATGAAAGCAGCCTTGATTTCCTTGATGGCACTCCAGAGAAACCCCAAGAACACTGTTTCAAGGCTAGAGGGATCCTGAGGTCACTGTAGCAACACGAAAGAGATCCGTGGACCAAAAAACAACTCGAGATGAGAGCTTAGTCCCTGGCTTCGACTCCAGAGGAATACCACCTTACCACAAGCACCTCAAGAGGAGGTTTCTCTCAGCTCTAGGTATGTGAGAGGGACCCTGATTTTGCGGCCTCAAGTGGAATGGACACTGTGATGCCCTGACGCAAAATAAGGCCAGATAACCCTGCAGTGACTTGAATGCAGGCTCGTCTTGCATTTCCCAAGATGAAAGGATGTCTGAATCCCCTGTGGAGACCACAGAAAAAGACCTAGTTCCCCACCTCATGGCGACCGGAGGCCTCACATCCTTTGAAAACTCCAGAGGTACGCGGAGATCAGTGCCTCCAAAGGAGACGATGCCTGACTCCTCGTGAAACTTGATAGGAGTCCCAGGATTCCTGTGGCACGTGGAAAGGGACCCTTGGTCTCCCGCCTCAGCTGGAGAGGCGTTCCAATTGCCCTGTCAAGCCTCGAGGAGAACCCCGAGTTGTCCCTCGCAACTAGGTAGGAGTCCTGACGTCGCTGAACAAACACGTGTGTGGAAGGGCCATCCCAGTCGAACTTCGAGAATATACCCCAGGTTCGCGCCGCAACTCGAGAAAAACCATGAGACTTCCCCCTCGCCGCGAGATGAGGCCCGATTCCCCTGCACTGCGTGCAGAGCAATTCCGTGTTGCACATCACACATGAAAGGAGCCTTGATTTCCTTGACAGCACTCCAGCGAAACCCCAAGAATACTGTTTCAAGGCTAGAGGGATCCTGAGGTCACTGTAGCAACACGAAAGAGCTCCGTGGACCAAAAATCAACTCGAGATGAGAGCTTAGTCCCTGGCTTCGACTCCAGAGGAATACCACCTTTCCACAAGCACCTCAAGAGGAGGCTTCTCTCAGCTCTAGCTATGTGAGAGGGACCCTGAGTTTGCGGCCTCAAGTGGAATGGACACCGCGATGCCCTGACTCGAAATACGGCCGGATATCCCTGCAGTGACTTGAATGCAGGCTCGTCTTGCATCTCCCAAGACGAAAGGAAGTCTGAATCCCCTGTGGAGACCACAGAGAAAGACCTAGTTCCCCACCTCATCGCGACCGGAGGCCTCACATCCTTTGAAAACTCCAGAGGTACGCGGAGATCAGTGCCTCCAAAGGAGACGATGCCTGACTCCTCGTGAAACTTGATAGGAGTCCCAGGATTCCTCTGGCACGTGGAAAGGGACCCTTGGTCTCCCGCCTCAGCTGGAGAGGCGTCCCAATTGCCCTGCCAAGCCTCGAGGAGAATCCCGAGTTGTCCCTCGCAACTAGGCAGGAGTCTTGACGTCGCTGAAGAAACACGTGGGTGGAAGGGCCATCCCCGTCTTAACTCGAGAATATACCCCAGGTTCGCGCCGCAACTCGAGAAAAACCATGAGATTTCCCCTCGCCGCGAGATGAGGCCCGATTCCCCTGCACTGCGTGCAGAGCAATTCCGTGTTGCACATCACACATGAAAGGAGCCTTGATTTCCTTGACAGCACTCCAGCGAAACCCCAAGAATACTGTTTCAAGGCTAGAGGGATCCTGAGGTCACTGTAGCAACACGAAAGAGCTCCGTGGTCCAAAAATCAACTCGAGATGAGAGCTTAGTCCCTGGCTTCGACTCCAGAGGAATACCACCTTTCCACAAGCACCTCAAGAGGAGGCTTCTCTCAGCTCTAGGTATGTGAGAGGGACCCTGAGTTTGCGGCCTCAAGTGGAATGGACACCGCGATGCCCTGACGCGAAATAAGGCCGGATATCCCTGCAGTGACTTGAATGCAGGCTCGTCTTGCATCTCCCAAGACGAAAGGATGTCTGAATCCCCTGTGGAAACCACAGAGAAAGACCTAGTTCCCCACCTCATCGCGACCGGAGGCCTCACATCCCTTGAAAACTGCAGAGGTACGCGGAGATCAGTGCCTCCAAAGGAGGCGATGCTTGACTCCTCGTGAAACTTGATAGGAGTCCCAGGATTACTATGGCACGTGGAAAGGAACACTTGGTCTCCCGCCTCAGCTGGAGAGGCGTCCCAATTGCCCTGCTAAGCCTCGAGGAGATTCCCGAGTTGTCCCTCGCAACTAGGCAGGAGTCCTGACGTCTCTGAACAAACATGTGGGTGGAAGTGCCATCCCCGTCGTAACTCGAGAATATCCCCCAGGTTCCCGCCGCAACTCGAGAAAAACCATGAGACTTCCCCCTCGCCGTGAGATGAGGCACGATTCCCCTGCACTGCGTGCAGAGCAATTCCGTGTTGCACATCACACATGAAAGCAGCCTTGATT
The DNA here is from genome assembly GCF_910594005.1 of Cervus elaphus. Lineage (NCBI taxonomy): Eukaryota > Metazoa > Chordata > Mammalia > Artiodactyla > Cervidae > Cervus > Cervus elaphus. The sequence continues at coordinate 3,199,539 of NC_057838.1, forward strand.
TCCTTGATGGCACTACAGAGAAACCCCAAGAACACTGTTTCAAGGCTAGAGGGATCCTGAGGTCACTGTAGCAACACGAAAGAGCTCCGTGGACCAAAAAACAACTCGAGATGAGAGCTTAGTCCCTGGCTTCGACTCCAGAGGAATACCACCTTACCACAAGCACCTCAAGAGGAGGTTTCTCTCAGCTCTAGGTATGTGAGAGGGACCCTGATTTTGCGGCCTCAAATGGAATGGACACTGTGATGCCCTGACGCAAAATAAGGCCAGATAACCCTGCAGTGACTTGAATGCAGGCTCGTCTTGCATTTCCCAAGATGAAAGGATGTCTGAATCCCCTGTGGAGACCACAGAGAAAGACCTAGTTCCCCACCTCATGGCGACCGGAGGCCTCACATCCTTTGAAAACTCCAGAGGTACGCGGAGATCAGTGCCTCCAAAGGATACGATGCCTGACTCCTCGTGAAACTTGATAGGAGTCCCAGGATTCCTGTGGCACGTGGAAAGGGACCCTTGGTCTCCCGCCTCAGCTGGAGAGGCGTTCCAATTGCCCTGTCAAGCCTCGAGGAGAACCCCGAGTTGTCCCTCGCAACTAGGTAGGAGTCCTGACGTCGCTGAACAAACACGTGGTTGGAAGGGCCATCCCAGGCGAACTTCGAGAATATACCCCAGGTTCGCGCCGCAACTCGAGAAAAACCATGAGACTTCCCCCTCGCCGCGAGATGAGGCCCGATTCCCCTGCACTGCGTGCAGAGCAATTCCGTGTTGCACATCACACATGAAAGGAGCCTTGATTTCCTTGAGAGCACTCCAGCGAAACCCCAAGAATACTGTTTCAAGGCTAGAGGGATCCTGAGGTCACTGTAGCATCACGAAAGAGCTCCGTGGACCAAAAATCAACTCGAGATGAGAGCTTAGTCCCTGGTTTCGACTCCAGAGGAATACCACCTTTCCACAAGCACCTCAAGAGGAGGCTTCTCTCAGCTCTAGGTATGTGAGAGGGACCCTGATTTTGCGGCCTCAAGTGGAATGGACACTGTGATGCCCTGACGTGAAATAAGTCCAGATAACCCTGCAGTGACATGAATGCAGGCTCGTCTTGCATCTCCCAAGATGAAAGGATGTCTGAATTCCCTGTGGAGACCACAGAGAAAGACCTAGTTCCCCACCTCATCGCGACCGGAGGCCTCACAACCTTTGAAAACTCCAGAGGTACGCGGAGATCAGTGCCTCCAAAGGAGACGATGCCTGACTCCTCGTGAAACTTGATAGGAGTCCCAGGATTCCTGTGGCACGTGGAAAGGGACCCTTGGTCTCCCGCCTCAGCTGGAGAGGCGTCCCAATTGCCCTGCCAAGCCTCGAGGAGAATCCCGAGTTGTCCCTCGCAACTAGGCAGGAGTCCTGACGTCGCTGAACAAGCATGTGGGTGGAAGGGCCATCCCCGTCGTAACTCGAGAATATACCCCAGGTTCCCGCCGCAACTCGAGATAAACCATGAGACTTCCCCCTCGCCGTGAGATGAGGCACGATTCCCCTGCACTGCATGCAGAGCAATTCCGTGTTGCACATCAAACATGAAAGGAGCCTTGATTTCCTTGATGGCACTCCAGAGAAACCCCAAGAACACTGTTTCAAGGCTAGAGGGATCCTGAGGTCACTGTAGCAACACGAAAGAGCTCCGTGGACCAAAAATCAACTCGAGATGAGAGCTTAGTCCCTGGCTTCGACTCCAGAGGAATACCACCTTACCACAAGCACCTCAAGAGCAGGATTCTCTCAGCTCAAGGTATGTGAAAGGGACCCTGATTTTGCGGCATCAAGTGGAAAGGACACTGCGATGCCCTGACGCGAAATAAGGCCGGATATCCCTGCAGTGATTTGAATGCAGGCTCCTCTTGCATCTCCCAAGATGAAAGGATGTCTGAATCCCCTGTGGAGACCACAGAGAAAGACCTAGTTCCCCACCTCATGGCGACCAGAGGCCTCACATCCTTTGAAAACTCCAGAGGTACGCGGAGATCAGTGCCTCCAAAGGAGACGATGCCTGACTCCTCGTGAAAATTGATAGGATTCCCAGGATTCCTGTGGCACGTGGAAAGGGACCCTTGGTCTCCCGCCTCAGCTGGAGAGGCGTCCCAATTGCCCTGCCAAACCTCGAGGAGAATCCCGCGTTGTCCCTCGCAACTAGGCAGGAGTCCTGACGTCGCTGAAGAAACACGTGTGTGGAAGGGCCATCCCCGTCGTAACACGAGAATATACTCCAGGTTCCCGCCGCAACTCGAGAAAAACCATGAGACTTCCCCTCGCCGCGAGATGAGGCCCGATTCCCCTGCACTGCGTGTAGAGCAATTCCGTGTTACACATCACACATGAAAGGAGCCTTGATTTCCTTGATGGCACTCCAGAAAAACCCCAAGAACACTGTTTCAAGGTTAGAGGGATCCCGAGGTCACTGTAGCAACACGAAAGAGCTCCGTGGACCAAAAATCAACTCGAGATGAGAGGTTAGTCCCTGGCTGCGACTCCAGAGGAATACCACCTTACCACAAGCACCTCAAGAGGAGGCTTCTCTCAGCTCTAGCTATGTGAGAGGGACCCTGAGTTTGCGGCCTCAAGTGGAATGGACACCGCGATGCCCTGACTCGAAATAAGGCCGGATATCCCTGCAGTGACTTGAATGCAGGCTCGTCTTGCATCTCCCAAGATGAAAGGATGTCTGAATCCCCTGTGGAGACCACAGAGAAAGACTTACTTCCCCACCTCATCGCGACCGGAGGCCTCACATCCTTTAAAAACTCCAGAGGTACGCGGAGATCAGTGCCTCCAAAGGAGACGATGCCTGACTCCTCGTGAAACCTGATAGGAGTCCCAGTATTCCTGTGGCACGTGGAAAGGGACCCTTGGTCTCCCGCCTCAGCTGGAGAGGCGTTCCAATTGCCCTGCCAAGCCTCGAGGAGAACCCCGAGTTGTCACTCGCAACTAGGCAGGAGTCCTGACGTCGCTGAACAAACATGTGGGTGGAAGTGCCATCCCCGTCGTAACTCGAGAATATACCCCAGGTTCCCGCCGCAACTCGAGAAAAACCATGAGACTTCCCCCTCGCCGTGAGATGAGGCACGATTCCCCTGCACTGCGTGCAGAGCAATTCCGTGTTGCACATCACACATGAAAGCAGCCTTGATTTCCTTGATGGCACTCCAGAGAAACCCCAAGAACACTGTTTCAAGGCTAGAGGGATCCTGAGGTCACTGTAGCAACACGAAAGAGCTCCGTGGACCAAAAATCAACTCGAGATGAGAGCTTAGTCCCTGGCTTCGACTCCAGAGGAATACCACCTTACCACAAGCACCTCAAGAGCAGGATTCTCTCAGCTCTAGGTATGTGAAAGGGACCCTGATTTTGCGGCATCAAGTGGAAAGGACACTGCGATGCCCTGACGCGAAATAAGGCCGGATATCCCTGCAGTGATTTGAATGCAGGCTCCTCTTGCATCTCCCAAGATGAAAGGATGTCTGAATCCCCTGTGGAGACCACAGAGAAAGACCTAGTTCCCCACCTCATGGCGACCGGAGGCCTCACATCCTTTGAAAACTCCAGAGGTACGCGGAGATCAGTGCCTCCAAAGGATACGATGCCTGACTCCTCGTGAAACTTGATAGGAGTCCCAGGATTCCTGTGGCACGTGGAAAGGGACCCTTGGTCTCCCGCCTCAGCTGGAGAGGCGTTCCAATTGCCCTGTCAAGCCTCGAGGAGAACCCCGAGTTGTCCCTCGCAACTAGGTAGGAGTCCTGACGTCGCTGAACAAACACGTGGTTGGAAGGGCCATCCCAGTCGAACTTCGAGAATATACCCCAGGTTCGCGCCGCAACTCGAGAAAAACCATGAGACTTCCCCCTCGCCGCGAGATGAGGCCCGATTCCCCTGCACTGCGTGCAGAGCAATTCCGTGTTGCACATCACACATGAAAGGAGCCTTGATTTCCTTGACAGCACTCCAGCGAAACCCCAAGAATACTGTTTCAAGGCTAGAGGGATCCTGAGGTCACTGTAGCAACACGAAAGAGCTCCGTGGACCAAAAATCAACTCGAGATGAGAGCTTAGTCCCTGGTTTCGACTCCAGAGGAATACCACCTTTCCACAAGCACCTCAAGAGGAGGCTTCTCTCAGCTCTAGGTATGTGAGAGGGACCCTGATTTTGCGGCCTCAAGTGGAATGGACACTGTGATGCCCTGACGCGAAATAAGTCCAGATAACCCTGCAGTGACTTGAATGCAGGCTCGTCTTGCATCTCCCAAGATGAAAGGATGTCTGAATCCCCTGTGGAGACCACAGAGAAAGACCTAGTTCCCCACCTCATGGCGACCAGAGGCCTCACATCCTTTGAAAACTCCAGAGGTACGCGGAGATCAGTGCCTCCAAAGGAGACGATGCCTGACTCCTCGTGAAACTTGATAGGAGTCCCAGGATTCCTGTGGCACGTGGAAAGGGACCCTTGGTCTCCCGCCTCAGCTGGAGAGGCGTCCCAATTGCCCTGCCAAGCCTCGAGGAGAATCCCGAGTTGTCCCTCGCAACTAGGCAGGAGTCCTGACGTCGCTGAACAAGCATGTGGGTGGAAGGGCCATCCCCGTCGTAACTCGAGAATATACCCCAGGTTCCCGCCGCAACTCGAGATAAACCATGAGACTTCCCCCTCGCCGTGAGATGAGGCACGATTCCCCTGCACCGCATGCAGAGCAATTCCGTGTTGCACATCAAACATGAAAGGAGCCTTGATTTCCTTGATGGCACTCCAGAGAAACCCCAAGAACACTGTTTCAAGGCTAGAGGGATCCTGAGGTCACTGTAGCAACACGAAAGAGCTCCGTGGACCAAAAATCAACTCGAGATGAGAGGTTAGTCCCTGGCTTCGACTCCAGAGGAATACCACCTTACCACAAGCACCTCAAGAGCAGGATTCTCTCAGCTCTAGGTATGTGAAAGGGACCCTGATTTTGCGGCATCAAGTGGAAAGGACACTGCGATGCCCTGACGCGAAATAAGGCCGGATATCCCTGCAGTGATTTGAATGCAGGCTCCTCTTGCATCTCCCAAGATGAAAGGATGTCTGAATCCCCTGTGGAGACCACAGAGAAAGACCTAGTTCCCCACCTCATGGCGACCAGAGGCCTCACATCCTTTGAAAACTCCAGAGGTACGCGGAGATCAGTGCCTCCAAAGGAGACGATGCCTGACTCCTCGTGAAAATTGATAGGATTCCCAGGATTCCTGTGGCACGTGGAAAGGGACCCTTGGTCTCCCGCCTCAGCTGGAGAGGCGTCCCAATTGCCCTGCCAAACCTCGAGGAGAATCCCGCGTTGTCCCTCGCAACTAGGCAGGAGTCCTGACGTCGCTGAAGAAACACGTGTGTGGAAGGGCCATCCCCGTCGTAACACGAGAATATACTCCAGGTTCCCGCCGCAACTCGAGCAAAACCATGAGACTTCCCCTCGCCGCGAGATGAGGCCCGATTCCCCTGCACTGCGTGTAGAGCAATTCCGTGTTGCACATCACACATGAAAGGAGCCTTGATTTCCTTGATGGCACTCCAGAAAAACCCCAAGAACACTGTTTCAAGGTTAGAGGGATCCCGAGGTCACTGTAGCAACACGAAAGAGCTCCGTGGACCAAAAATCAACTCGAGATGAGAGGTTAGTCCCTGGCTTCGACTCCAGAGGAATACCACCTTACCACAAGCACCTCAAGAGGAGGCTTCTCTCAGCTCTAGGTATGTGAGAGGGACCCTGATTTTGGGTCCTCAAGTGGAATGGACACCGCGATGCCCTGACTCGAAATAAGGCCGGATATCCCTGCAGTGACTTGAATGCAGGCTCGTCTTGCATCTCCCAAGATGAAAGGATGTCTGAATCCCCTGTGGAGACCACAGAGAAAGACTTACTTCCCCACCTCATCGCGACCGGAGGCCTCACATCCTTTAAAAACTCCAGAGGTACGCGGAGATCAGTGCCTCCAAAGGAGACGATGCCTGACTCCTCGTGAAACCTGATAGGAGTCCCAGTATTCCTGTGGCACGTGGAAAGGGACCCTTGGTCTCCCGCCTCAGCTGGAGAGGCGTTCCAATTGCCCTGCCAAGCCTCGAGGAGAACCGCGAGTTGTCACTCGCAACTAGGTAGGAGTCCTGACGTCGCTGAACAAACACGTGGTTGGAAGGGCCATCTCCGTCGAACTTCGAGAATATACCCCAGGTTCGCGCCGCAACTCTAGAAAAACCATGAGACTTCCCCCTCGCCGCGAGATGAGGCCCGATTCCCCTGCACTGCGTGCAGAGCAATTCCGTGTTGCACATCACACATGAAAGGAGCCTTGATTTCCTTGACAGCACTCCAGCGAAACCCCAAGAATACTGTTTCAAGGCTACAGGGATCCTGAGGTCACTGTAACAACACGAAAGAGCTCCGTAGACCAAAAATCAACTCGAGATGAGAGCTTAGTCCCTGGCTTCGACTCCAGAGGAATACCACCTTTCCACAAGCACCTCAAGAGGAGGCTTCTCTCACCTCTAGGTATGTGAGAGGGACCCTGAGTTTGCGGCCTCAAGTGGAATGGACACCACGGTGCCCTGACTCGAAATAAGGCCGGATATCCCTGCAGTGACTTGAATGCAGGCTCGTCTTGCATCTCCCAAGACGAAAGGATGTCTGAATCCCCTGTGGAGACCACAGAGAAAGACCTAGTTCCCCACCTCATCGCGACCGGAGGCCTCACATCCCTTGAAAACTCCAGAGGTACGCGGAGATCAGTGCCTCCAAAGGAGACGATGCCTGACTCCTCGTGAAACTTGATAGGAGTCCCAGGATTCCTGTGGCACGTGGAAAGGGACCCTTGGTCTCGCGCCTCAGCTGGAGAGGCGTCCCAATTGCCCTGCTAAGCCTCGAGGAGATTCCCGAGTTGTCCCTCGCAACTAGGCAGGAGTCCTGCCGTCGCTGAAGTAACACGTGTGTGGAAGGGCCATGCCCGTCGTAACTCAAGAATATACCCCAGGTTCCCGCCGCAACACGAGAAAAACCATGAGACTTCCCCCTCGCCGCGAGATGAGTCCCGATTCCCCTGCGCTGCGTGCAGAGCAATTCCATGTTGCACATCACACATGAAAGGAGCCTTGATTTCCTTGATGGCACTCCAGAGAAACCCCAAGAACACTGTTTCAAGGCTAGAGGGATCCTGAGGTCACTGTAGCAACACGAAAGAGCTCCGTGGACAAAAAATCAACTCGAGATGAGTGGTTAGTCCCTGGCTTCAACTCCAGAGGAATACCACCTTACCACAAGCACCTCAAGAGGAGGCTTCTCTCAGCTCTAGCTATGTGAGAGGGACCCTGAGTTTGTGGCCTCAAGTGGAATGGAGACCGCGATGCCCTGACTCGAAATAAGGCCGGATATCACTGCAGTGACTTGAATGCAGGCTCGTCTTGCATCTCCCAAGACGAAAGGATGTCTGAATCCCCTGTGGAGACCACAGAGAAAGACCGAGTTCCCCACCTCATCGCGACCGCAGGCCTCACATCCTTTGAAAACTCCAGAGGTACGCGGAGATCAGTGCCTCCAAAGGAGACGATGTCTGAATCCTCGTGAAACTTGATAGGAGTCCCAGGATTCCTGTGGCACGAGGAAAGGGCCCCTTGGTCTCCCGCCTCAGCTGGAGAGACGTCCCAATTGCCCTGCAAAGCCTCGAGGAGAATCCCGAGTTGTGCCTCGCAACTAGGCAGGAGTCCTTACATCGCTGAAGAAACACGTGGGTGGAAGGGCCATCCCCGTCGTAACTCGAGATTATACCCCAGGTTGCCGCCGCAACTCGAGAAAAACCATGAGACTTCCCCCTCGCCGCGAGATGAGGCCCGATTCCCCTGCACTGCGGGCAGAGCAATTCCGTGTTGCACATCACACAGGAAAGGAGCCTTGATTTCCTTGATGGCACTCCAGAGAAACCCCAAGAACACTGTTTCAAGGCTAGAGGGATCCTGAGGTCACTGTAGCAACAGGAAAGAGCTCCGTGGACCAAAAATCAAATCGAGATGAGATTTTAGTCCCTGGCTTCGACTCCAGAGGAATACCACCTTACCACAAGCACCTCAAGAGGAGGCTTCTCTCAGCTCTAGGTATGTGAGAGGGACCCTGAGTTTGCGGCCTCAAGTGGAATGGACACCGCGATGCCCTGACTCGAAATAAGGCCGGATATCCCTGCAGTGACTTGAATGCAGGCTTGTCTTGCATCTCCCAAGACGAAAGAATGTCTGAATCATCTGTGGAGACCACAGAAAAAGACCTAGTTCCCCACCTCCTCGCGATCGGAGGCCTCACATCCTTTGAAAACTCCAGAGGTACGCGTAGATCAGTGCCTCCAAAGGAGACGATGCCTGACTCCTCGTGAAACTTGATAGGAGTCCCAGGATTCCTGTGGCACGTGGAAAGGGACACTTGGTCTCCCGCCTCAGCTGGAGAGGAGTCCCAATTGCCCTGCCAAGCCTCAAGGAGAATCCCGAGTTGTCCCTCGCAACTAGGCAGGAGTCCTGACGTCGCTGAACAAACACGTGGGTGGAAGGGCCATCCCCGTCGTAACTCGAGAATATAACCCAGGTTCCCGCCGCAACTCGATAAAAACCATGAGACTTCCCCCTCGCCGTGAGATGAGGCCCGATTCCCCTGCACTGCGTGCAGAGCAATTCCGTGTTGCACATCACACATGAAAGGAGCCTTGATTACCTTGATGGCACTCCAGAGAAACCCCAAGAATACTGTGTCAAGGCTAGAAGGATCCTGAGGTTACTGTAGCAACACGAAAGAGCTCCGTGGACCACAGATCAACTCGAGATGAGAGGTTAGTCCCTGGCTTCGACTCCAGAGGAATACCACCTTACCACAAGCACCTCAAGAGGAGGCTTCTCTAATCTCTAGGTATGTGAGAGGGACCCGGAGTTTGCGGCCTCAAGAGGAATGGACACCGCGATGCCCTGACTTGAAATCAGGCCGGATATTCCTGCAGTGACTTGAATGCAGGTTCGTCTTGCATCTCCCAAGATGAAAGGATGTCTGAATCCCCTGTGGAGACCACAGAGAAAGACTTAGTTCCCCACCTCATCGCGACCGGAAGCCTCACATCCTTTGAAAACTCCAGATGTACGCGGAGATCAGTGCCTCGAAAGAAGACGATGCCTGACTCCTCGTGAAACTTGATAGGAGTCCCAGGAATCCTGTGGCACGTGGAAAGGGACCCTTGGTCTCCCGCCTCAGCTGGAGAGGCGTCCCAATTTCCCTGCTAAGCCTCGAGGAGAATCCCGAGTTGTCCCGCGCAACTAGGCAGGAGTCCTGACGTCGCTGAACAAACACGTGTCTGGAAGGGCCATCCCCTTCGTAACTCGAGAATATTCCCCAGGTTCCCGCCGCAACTCGAGAAAAACCATGAGATTTCCCTCTCTCCGCGAGATGAGGCCCGATTCCCCTGCACTGCGTGCAGAGCAATTCCGTGTTGCACATCACACATGAAAGGAGCCTTGATTTCCTTGACGGCACTCCAGCGAATCCCCAAGAACACTGTTTCAAGGCTAGAGGGATCCTGAGGTCACTGTAGCAACACGAAAGAGCTCCGTGGACCAAGAATCAACTCGAGATGAGAGGTTAGTCCCTGGCTTCGACTCCAGAGGAATACCACCTTACCACAAGCACCTCAAGAGGAGGCTTCTCTCAGCTCTAGGTATGTGAGAGGGACCCTGAGTTTGTGGCCTCAAGTGGAATGGACACCGCGATGCCCTGACGCGAAATAAGGCCGGATATCCCTGCAGTGACTTGAATGCAGGCTCGTCTTGCATCTCCCAAGACGAAAGGATGTCTGAATCCCCTGTGGAGACCACAGAGAAAGACCTAGTTCCCCACCTCATCGCGACCGGAGGCCTCACATCCCTTGAAAACTCCAGAGGTACGCGGAGATCAGTGCCTCCAAAGGAGACGATGCCTGACTCCTCGTGAAACTTGATAGGATTCCCAGGATTCCTGTGGCACGTGCAAAGTGACACTTGGTCTCCCGCCTCAGCTGGAGAGGCGTCCCAATTGCCCTGCCAAGCCTCGAGGAGAACCCCCAGTTGTCCCTCGCAACTAGGCAGGAGTCCTGACGTCGCTGAAGAATCACGTGGGTGGAAGGGCTATCCCCGTCGTATCTCGAGAATACACCCCAGGTTCCCGCCGCAACTCGAGAAAAACCATGAGACTTCCCCCTCGCCGGGAGATGAGGCCCGATTCCCCTGCACTGCGTGGAGAGCCATTCCGTGTTGCACATCACACATGAAAGGAGCCTTGATTTCCTTGATGGCACTCCAGAGAAAGCCCAAGAACACTGTTTCAATGCTAGAGGGATCCTGAGGTCATTGTAGCAACACGAAAGAGCTCCGTGGACCAAAAATCAACTCGAGATGAGAGGTTAGTCCCTGGCTTCGACTCCAGAGGAATACCACCTTACCACAAGCACCTCAAGAGGAGGCTTCTCTCAGCTCTAGCTATGTGAGAGGGACCCAGAGTTTGCGGCCTCAAGTGGAATGGACACTGCGATGCCCGGACTCGAAATAAGGCCGGATATCCCTGCAGTGACTTGAAAGCATGCTCGTCTTGCATCTCCCAAGACGAAAGGATGTCTGAATCCCCTGTAGAGACCATAGAGAAAGACCTAGTTCCCCACTTCATCGCGACCGGAGGCCTCACATCCTTTGAAAACTCCAGAGGTATGCGGAGATCAGTGCCTCCAAAGGAGACGATGTCTGAATCCTCTTGAAACTTGATAGGAGTCCCAGGATTCCTGTGGCACGTGGAAAGGGACACTTGGTCTCCCGCCTCAGCTGGAGAGACGTCCCAATTGCCCTGCAAAGCCTCGAGGAGAATCCCGAGTTGTCCCTCGAACTAGGCAGGAGTCCTTACATCGCTGAAGAAACACGTGGGTGGAAGGGCCATCCCCGTCGTAACTCAAGAATATACCCCAGGTTCCCGCCGCAACTCGAGAAAAACCGTGAGACTTCCCCCTCACCGCGAGATGAGGCCCGATTCCCCTGCACTGCGTGCAGAGCAATTCCGTGTTGCACATCACACATGAAAGGAGCCTTGATTTCCTTGATGGCACTCCAGGGAAACCCCAAGAACACTTTTTCAAGGCTAGAGGGATCCTGAGGTCACTGTAGCAACACGAAAGAGCTCCGTGGGCAAGAAATCAACTCGACATGAGAGGATAGTCCCTGGCTTCGACTCCAGAGGAATACCACCTTACCACAAGCACCTCAAGAGGAGGCTTCTCTCAGCTCTAGGTAGGTGAGAGGGACCCTGATTTTGCGGCCTCAAGTGGAATAGACACCGCGATGCCCTGACTCGAAATAAGGCCGAATATCCCTGCAGTGACTTGAATGCAGGCTCGTCTTGCATCTCCCAAGATGAAAGGATGTCTGAATCCCCTGTGGAGATCACAGAGAATGACCTAGTTCCCCACCTCATGGCGACCGGAGGGCTCACATCCTTTGAAAACTCCAGAGGTACGCGGAGATCAGTGCCTCCAAAGGAGACGATGCCTGACTCCTCGTGAAACTTGATAAGAGTCCCAGGATTCCTGTCGCACGTGGAAAGGGACCCTTGGTCTCCCGCCTCAGCTGGAGAGGCGTCCCAATTGCCCTGCCAAGCCTCGAGGAGAATCCCGAGTTGTCCCTCGCAACTAGGCAGGAGTCCTGAAGTCGCTGAACAAACACGTGTCTGGAAGGGCCATCCCCTTCGTAACTCGAGAATATTCCCCAGGTTCCCGCCGCAACTCGAGAAAAACCATGACACTTCCCACTCGCCGCGAGATGAGGCCCGATTCCCCTGCACTGCGTACAGAGCAATTCCGTGTTGCACATCAAACAAGAAAGGAGCCTTGATTTCCTTGATGGCACTCCAGAGAAACCCCAAGAACACTGTTTCAATGCAAGAGGGATCCTGAGGTCACTGTAGCAACACGAAAGAGCTCCGTGGACCAAAAATCAACTCGAGATGAGAGGTTAGTCCCTGGCTTCGACTCCAGAGGAATACCACCTTACCACAAGCACCTCAAGAGGAGGCTTCTCTCAGCTCTAGGTATGTGAGAGGGACCCTGAGTTTGCGGCCTCAAGTGGAATGGACACCGCGATGCCATGACTCGAAATAAGGCCGGATATCCCTGCAGTGACTTGAATGCAGGCTCGTCTTGCATCTCCCAAGACGAAAGGATGTCTGAATCCCCTGTGGAGACCACAGAGAAAGACCTAGTTCCCCACCTCATCGCGACCGGAGGCCTCACATCTTTTGAAAACTCCAGAGGTACGCGGAGATCAGTGCCTCCAAAGGAGACGATGCCTGACTCCTCGTGAACCTTGATAGGAGTCCCAGGATTCCTGTGGCACGTGGAAAGGGACACTTGGTCTCCCGCCTCAGCTGCAGAGGCGTCCCAATTGCCCTGCCAAGCCTCGAGGAGAATCCCGAGTTGTCCCTCGCAACTAGCAGGAGTCCTGCCGTCGCTGAACTAACACGTGTGTGGAAGGGCCATCCCCGTCGTAACTCGAGAATATACCCCAGGTTCCCGCCGCAACTCGAGAAAAACCATGAGACTTCCCCCTCGCCGCGAGATGAGGCCCGATTCCCCTGCACTGCGTGCAGAGCAATTCCGTGTTGCACATCACACATGAAAGGAGCCTTGATTTCCTTGATGGCACTCCAGAGAAAGCCCAAGAACACTGTTTCAAGGCTAGAGGGATCCTGAGGTCACTGTAGCAACACGAAAGAGCTCCGTGGACCAAAAATCAATTCGAGATGAGAGGTTAGTCCCTGGCTTCGACTCCAGAGGAATACCACCTTACCACAAGCACCTCAAGAGGAGGCTTCTCTCAGCTCTATGTATGTGAGAGGGACCCTGAGTTTGCGGCCTCAAGTGGAATGGACACCGCGATGCCCTGACTCGAAATAAGGCCGGATATCCCTGCAGTGACTTGAATGCAGGCTCGTCTTGCATCTCCCAAGACGAAAGGATGTCTGAATCCCCTGTTGAGACCACAGAGAAAGACCTAGTTGCGCACCACATCGCGACCGGAGGCCTCACATCCTTTGAAAACTCCAGAGGTTCGCGGAGATCAGTGCCTCCAAAGGAGACGATGCCTGACTCCTCGTGAAAATTGATAGGAGTCCCAGGATTCCTGTGGCACGTGGAAAGGGACCCTTGGTCTCCCGCCTCAGCTGGAGAGGCGTCCCAATTGCCCTGCCAAGCCTCGAGGAGAACCCCGAGTTGTCCCTCGCAACTAGGCAGGAGTCCTGACGTCGCTGAAGAAATACGTGGGTGGAAGGGCCATCCCCGTCTTAACTCGAGAATATACCCCAGGTTCGCGCCGCACTCGAGAAAAACCATGAGACTTCCCCCTCGCCGCGAGATGAGGCCCGATTCCCCTGCACTGCGTGCAGAGCAATTCCGTGTTGCACATCACACATGAAAGGAGCCTTGATTTCCTTGACAGCACTCCAGCGAAACCCCAAGAATACTGTTTCAAGGCTAGAGGGATCCTGAGGTCACTGTAGCAACACGAAAGAGCTCCGTGGACCAAAAATCAACTCGAGATGAGAGCTTAGTCCCTGGCTTCGACTCCAGAGGAATACCACCTTTCCACAAGCACCTCAAGAGGAGGCTTCTCTCAGATCTAGGTATGTGAGAGGGACCCTGAGTTTGCGGCCTCAAGTGGAATGGACACCGCGATGCCCTGACTCGAAATAAGGCCGGATATCCCTGCAGTGACTTGAATGCAGGCTCGTCTTGCATCTCCCAAGACGAAAGGATGTCTGAATCCCCTGTGGAAACCACAGAGAAAGACCTAGTTCCCCACCTCATCGCGACCGGAGGCCTCACATCCCTTGAAAACTCCAGAGGTACGCGGAGATCAGTGCCTCCAAAGGAGACGATGCCTGACTCCTCGTGAAACTTGATAGGAGTCCCAGGATTCCTATGGCACGTGGAAAGGGACCCTTGGTCTCCCGCCTCAGCTGGAGAGGCGTCCCAATTGCCCTGCTAAGCCTCGAGGAGATTCCCGAGTTGTCCCTCGCAACTAGGCAGGAGTCCTGACGTCGCTGAACAAACATGTGGGTGGAAGTGCCATCCCCGTCGTAACTCGAGAATATTCCCCAGGTTCCCGCCGCAACTCGAGAAAAACCATGAGACTTCCCCCTCGCCGTGAGATGAGGCACGATTCCCCTGCACTGCGTGCAGAGCAATTCCGTGTTGCACATCACACATGAAAGGAGCCTTGATTTCCTTGATGGCACTCCAGAGAAACCCCAAGAATACTGTTTCAAGGCTAGAGGGATCCTGAGGTCACTGTAGCAACACGAAAGAGCTCCATGGACCAAAAATCAACTCGAGATGAGAGCTTAGTCCCTGGCTTCGACTCCAGAGGAATACCACCTTACCACAAGCACCTCAAGAGGAGGCTTCTCTCAGCTCTAGGTATGTGAGAGGTACCCTGATTTTGCGGCCTCAAGTGGAATGGACACTGCGATGCCCTGACGTGAAATAAGGCCGGATATCCCTGCAGTGACTTGAATGCAGGCTCGTCTTGCATTTCCCAAGATGAAAGGATGTCTGAATCCCCTGTGGAGACCACAGAGAAAGACCTAGTTCCCCACCTCATGGCGACCGGAGGCCTCACATCCTTTGAAAACTCCAGAGGTACGCGGAGATCAGTGCCTCCAAAGGATACGATGCCTGACTCCTCGTGAAACTTGATAGGAGTTCCAGGATTCCTGTGGCACGTGGAAAGGGACCCTTGGTCTCCCGCCTCAGCTGGAGAGGCGTTCCAATTGCCCTGCCAAGCCTCGAGGAGAACCCCGAGTTGTCCCTCGCAACTAGGTAGGAGTCCTGACGTCGCTGAACAAACACGTGGTTGGAAGGGCCATCCCCGTCGAACTTCGAGAATATACCCCAGGTTCGCGCCGCAACTCGAGAAAAACCATGAGACTTACCCCTCGCCGCGAGATGTGGCCCGATTCCCCTGCACTGCGTGCAGAGCAATTCCGTGTTGCACATCACACATGAAAGGAGCCTTGATTTCCTTGACAGCACTCCAGCGAAACCCCAAGAATACTGTTTCAAGGCTAGAGGGATCCTGAGGTCACTGTAGCAACACGAAAGAGCTCCGTGGACCAAAAATCAACTCGAGATGAGAGGTTAGTCCCTGGCTTCGACTCCAGAGGAATACCACCTTTCCACAAGCACCTCAAGAGGAGGCTTCTCTCAGCTCTAGGTATGTGAGAGGGACCCTGATTTTGCGGCCTCAAGTGGAATGGACACTGTGATGCCCTGACGCGAAATAAGGCCAGATAACCCTGCAGTGACTTGAATGCAGGCTCGTCTTGCATCTCCCAAGATGAAAGGATGTCTCAATCCCCTGTGGAGACCACAGAGAAAGACCTAGTTCCCCACCTCATGGCGACCGGAGGCCTCACATCCTTTGAAAATTCCAGAGGTACGCTGAGATCAGTGCCTTCAAAGGAGACGATGCCTGACTCCTCGTGAAACTTGATAGGAGTCCCAGGATTCCTGTGGCACGTGGAAAGGGACCCTTGGTCTCCCGCCTCAGCTGGAGAGGCGTCCCAATTGCCCTGCCAAACCTCGAGGAGAATCCCGCGTTGTCCCTCGCAACTAGGCAGGAGTCCTGACGTCGCTGAAGAAACACGTGTGTGGAAGGGCCATCCCCGTCGTAACTCGAGAATATACCCCAGGTTCCCGCCGCAACTCGAGAAAAACCATGAGACTTCCCCTCGCCGCGAGATGAGGCCCGATTCCCCTGCACTGCGTGTAGAGCAATTCCGTGTTGCACATCACACAGGAAAGGAGCCTTGATTTCCTTGATGGCACTCCAGAAAAACCCCAAGAACACTGTTTCAAGGTTAGAGGGATCCTGAGGTCACTGTAGCAACACGAAAGAGCTCCGTGGACCAAAAATCAACTCGAGATGAGAGCTTAGTCCCTGGCTTCGACTCCAGAGGAATACCACTTTTCCACAAGCACCTCAAGAGGAGGCTTCTCTCAGCTCTAGGTATGTGAGAGGGACCCTGAGTTTGCGGCCTCAAGTGGAATGGACACCGCGATGCCCTGACTCGAAATAAGGCCGGATATCCCTGCAGTGACTTGAATGCAGGCTCGTCTTGCATCTCCCAAGACGAAAGGATGTCTGAATCCCCTGTGGAGACCACAGAGAAAGACCTAGTTCCCCACCTCATCGCGACCGGAGGCCTCACATCCTTTGAAAACTCCAAGGTACGCGGAGATCAGTGCCTCCAAAGGAGACGATGCCTGACTCCTCGTGAAACTTGATAGGAGTCCCAGGATTCCTGTGGCACGTGGAAAGGGACTCTTGGTCTCGCGCCTCAGCTGGAGAGGCGTCCCAATTGCCCTGCTAAGCCTCGAGGAGATTCCCGAGTTGTCCCTCGCAACTAGGCAGGAGTCCTGCCGTCGCTGAAGTAACACGTGTGTGGAAGGGCCATCCCCGTCGTAACTCAAGAATATACCCCAGGTTCCCGCCGCAACTCGAGAAAAACCATGAGACTTCCCCCTCGCCGCGAGATGAGTCCCGATTCCCCTGTGCTGCGTGCAGAGCAATTCCATGTTGCACATCACACATGAAAGGAGCCTTGATTTCCTTGATGGCACTCCAGAGAAACCCCAAGAACACTGTTTCAAGGCTAGAGGGATCCTGAGGTCACTGTAGCAACACGAAAGAGCTCCGTGGACAAAAAATCAACTCGAGATGAGAGGTTAGTCCCTGGCTTCGACTCCAGAGGAATACCACCTTTCCACAAGCACCTCAAGAGGAGGCTTCTCTCAGCTCTAGGTATGTGAGAGGGACCCTGAGTTTGCGGCCTCAAGTGGAATGGACACCGCGATGCCCTGACTCGAAATAAGGCCGGATATCCCTGCAGTGACTTGAATGCAGGCTCGTCTTGCATCTCCCAAGACGAAAGGATGTCTGAATCCCCTGTGGAAACCACAGAGAAAGACCTAGTTCCCCACCTCATCGCGACCGGAGGCCTCACATCCCTTGAAAACTCCAGAGGTACGCGGAGATCAGTGCCTCCAAAGGAGACGATGCCTGACTCCTCGTGAAACTTGATAGGAGTCCCAGGATTCCTATGGCACGTGGAAAGGGACCCTTGGTCTCCCGCCTCAGCTGGAGAGGCGTCCCAATTGCCCTGCTAAGCCTCGAGGTGATTCCCGAGTTGTCCCTCGCAACTAGGCAGGAGTCCTGACGTCGCTGAACAAACATGTGGGTGGAAGTGCCATCCCCGTCGTAACTCGAGAATATTCCCCAGGTTCCCGCCGCAACTCGAGAAAAACCATGAGACTTCCCCCTCGCCGTGAGATGAGGCACGATTCCCCTGCACTGCGTGCAGAGCAATTCCGTGTTGCACATCACACATGAAAGGAGCCTTGATTTCCTTGATGGCACTCCAGAGAAACCCCAAGAATACTGTTTCAAGGCTAGAGGGATCCTGAGGTCACTGTAGCAACACGAAAGAGCTCCATGGACCAAAAATCAACTCGAGATGAGAGCTTAGTCCCTGGCTTCGACTCCAGAGGAATACCACCTTACCACAAGCACCTCAAGAGGAGGCTTCTCTCAGCTCTAGGTATGTGAGAGGAACCCTGATTTTGCGGCCTCAAGTGGAATGGACACTGCGATGCCCTGACGTGAAATAAGGCCGGATATCCCTGCAGTGACTTGAATGCAGGCTCGTCTTGCATTTCCCAAGATGAAAGGATGTCTGAATCCCCTGTGGAGACCACAGAGAAAGACCTAGTTCCCCACCTCATGGCGACCGGAGGCCTCACATCCTTTGAAAACTCCAGAGGTACGCGGAGATCAGTGCCTCCAAAGGATACGATGCCTGACTCCTCGTGAAACTTGATAGGAGTTCCAGGATTCCTGTGGCACGTGGAAAGGGACCCTTGGTCTCCCGCCTCAGCAGGAGAGGCGTTCCAATTGCCCTGCCAAGCCTCGAGGAGAACCCCGAGTTGTCCCTCGCAACTAGGTAGGAGTCCTGACGTCGCTGAACAAACACGTGGTTGGAAGGGCCATCCCCGTCGAACTTCGAGAATATACCCCAGGTTCGCGCCGCAACTCGAGAAAAACCATGAGACTTACCCCTCGCCGCGAGATGTGTCCCGATTCCCCTGCACTGCGTGCAGAGCAATTCCGTGTTGCACATCACACATGAAAGGAGCCTTGATTTCCTTGACAGCACTCCAGCGAAACCCCAAGAATACTGTTTCAAGGCTAGAGGGATCCTGAGGTCACTGTAGCAACACGAAAGAGCTCCGTGGACCAAAAATCAACTCGAGATGAGAGGTTAGTCCCTGGCTTCGACTGCAGAGGAATACCACCTTTCCACAAGCACCTCAAGAGGAGGCTTCTCTCAGCTCTAGGTATGTGAGAGGGACCCTGATTTTGCGGCCTCAAGTGGAATGGACACTGTGATGCCCTGACGCGAAATAAGGCCAGATAACCCTGCAGTGACTTGAATGCAGGCTCGTCTTGCATCTCCCAAGATGAAAGGATGTCTCAATCCCCTGTGGAGACCACAGAGAAAGACCTAGTTCCCCACCTCATGGCGACCGGAGGCCTCACATCCTTTGAAAATTCCAGAGGTACGCTGAGATCAGTGCCTTCAAAGGAGACGATGCCTGACTCCTCGTGAAACTTGATAGGAGTCCCAGGATTCCTGTGGCACGTGGAAAGGGACCCTTGGTCTCCCGCCTCAGCTGGAGAGGCGTCCCAATTGCCCTGCCAAGCCTTGAGGAGAATCCCGAGTTGTCCCTCGCAACTAGGCAGGAGTCCTGACGTCGCTGAACAAGCATGTGGGTGGAAGGGCCATCCCCGTCGTAACTCGAGAATATACCCCAGGTTCCCGCCGCAACTCGAGATAAACCATGAGACTTCCCCCTCGCCGTGAGATGAGGCACGATTCCCCTGCACTGCATGCAGAGCAATTCCGTGTTGCACATCAAACATGAAAGGAGCCTTGATTTCCTTGATGGCACTCCAGAGAAACCCCAAGAACACTGTTTCAAGGCTAGAGGGATCCTGAGGTCACTGTAGCAACACGAAAGAGCTCCGTGGACCAAAAATCAACTCGAGATGAGAGCTTAGTCCCTGGCTTCGACTCCAGAGGAATACCACCTTACCACAAGCACCTCAAGAGCAGGCTTCTCTCAGCTCTAGGTATGTGAAAGGGACCCTGATTTTGCGGCATCAAGTGGAAAGGACCCTGCGATGCCCTGACGCGAAATAAGGCCGGATATCCCTGCAGTGACTTGAATGCAGGCTCGTCTTGCATCTCCCAAGATGAAAGGATGTCTGAATCCCCTGTGGAGACCACAGAGAAAGACCTAGTTCCCCACCTCATGGCGACCAGAGGCCTCACATCCTTTGAAAACTCCAGAGGTACGCGGAGATCAGTGCCTCCAAAGGAGACGATGCCTGACTCCTCGTGAAAATTGATAGGAGTCCCAGGATTCCTGTGGCACATGGAAAGGGACACTTGGTCTCCCGCCTCAGCTGGAGAGGCGTCCCAATTGCCCTGCCAAACCTCGAGGAGAATCCCGCGTTGTCCCTCGCAACTAGGCAGGAGTCCTGACGTCGCTGAAGAAACACGTGTGTGGAAGGGCCATCCCCGTCGTAACTCGAGAATATACCCCAGGTTCCCGCCGCAACTCGAGAAAAACCATGAGACTTCCCCTCGCCGCGAGATGAGGCCCGATTCCCCTGCACTGCGTGTAGAGCAATTCCGTGTTGCACATCACACAGGAAAGGAGCCTTGATTTCCTTGATGGCACTCCAGAAAAACCCCAAGAACACTGTTTCAAGGTTAGAGGGATCCCGAGGTCACTGTAGCAACACGAAAGAGCTCCGTGGACCAAAAATCAACTCGAGATGAGAGCTTAGTCCCTGGCTTCGACTCCAGAGGAATACCACCTTTCCACAAGCACCTCAAGAGGAGGCTTCTCTCAGCTCTAGGTATGTGAGAGGGACCCTGAGTTTGCGGCCTCAAGTGGAATGGACACCGCGATGCCCTGACTCGAAATAAGGCCGGATATCCCTGCAGTGACTTGAATGCAGGCTCGTCTTGCATCTCCCAAGACGAAAGGATGTCTGAATCCCCTGTGGAGACCACAGAGAAAGACCTAGTTCCCCACCTCATCGCGACCGGAGGCCTCACATCCTTTGAAAACTCCAAGGTACGCGGAGATCAGTGCCTCCAAAGGAGACGATGCCTGACTCCTCGTGAAACTTGATAGGAGTCCCAGGATTCCTGTGGCACGTGGAAAGGGACTCTTGGTCTCGCGCCTCAGCTGGAGAGGCGTCCCAATTGCCCTGCTAAGCCTCGAGGAGATTCCCGAGTTGTCCCTCGCAACTAGGCAGGAGTCCTGCCGTCGCTGAAGTAACACGTGTGTGGAAGGGCCATCCCCGTCGTAACTCAAGAATATACCCCAGGTTCCCGCCGCAACTCGAGAAAAACCATGAGACTTCCCCCTCGCCGCGAGATGAGTCCCGATTCCCCTGTGCTGCGTGCAGAGCAATTCCATGTTGCACATCACACATGAAAGGAGCCTTGATTTCCTTGATGGCACTCCAGAGAAACCCCAAGAACACTGTTTCAAGGCTAGAGGGATCCTGAGGTCACTGTAGCAACACGAAAGAGCTCCGTGGACAAAAAATCAACTCGAGATGAGAGGTTAGTCCCTGGCTTCAACTCCAGAGGAATACCACCTTACCACAAGCACCTCAAGAGGAGGCTTCTCTCAGCTCTAGCTATGTGAGAGGGACCCTGATATTGCGGCCTCAAGTGGAATGGAGACCGCGATGCCCTGACTCGAAATAAGGCCGGATATCACTGCAGTGACTTGAATGCAGGCTCGTCTTGCATCTCCCAAGACGAAAGGATGTCTGAATCCCCTGTGGAGACCACAGAGAAAGACCTAGTTCCCCACCTCATCGCGACCGGAGGCCTCACATCCTTTGAAAACTCCAGAGGTACGCGGAGATCAGTGCCTCCAAAGGAGACGATGCCTGACTCCTCGTGAAAATTGATAGGAGTCCCAGGATTCCTGTGGCACGTGGAAAGGGACCCTTGGTTTCCCGCCTCAGCTGGAGAGGCGTCCCAATTGCCCTGCCAAGCCTCGAGGAGAACCCCGAGTTGTCCCTCGCAACTAGGCAGGAGTCCTGACGTCGCTGAACAAACATGTGGGTGGAAGTGCCATCCCCGTCGTAACTCGAGAATATTCCCCAGGTTCCCGCCGCAACTCGAGAAAAACCATGAGACTTCCCCCTCGCCGTGAGATGAGGCACGATTCCCCTGCACTGCGTGCAGAGCAATTCCGTGTTGCACATCACACATGAAAGGAGCCTTGATTTCCTTGATGGCACTCCAGAGAAACCCCAAGAACACTGTTTCAAAGCTAGAGGGATTCTGAGGTCACTGTAGCAACACGAAAGAGCTCCGTGGACCAAAAAACAAATCGAGATGAGAGCTTAGTCCCTGGCTTCGACTCCAGAGGAATACCACCTTACCACAAGCACCTCAAGAGGAGGCTTCTCTCAGCTCTAGGTATGTGAGAGGAACCCTGATTTTGCGGCCTCAAGTGGAATGGACACTGTGATGCCCTGACGCGAAATAAGGCCAGATAACCCTGCAGTGACTTGAATGCAGGCTCGTCTTGCATTTCCCAAGATGAAAGGATGTCTGAATCCCCTGTGGAGACCACAGAGAAAGACCTAGTTCCCCACCTCATGGCGACCGGAGGCCTCACATCCTTTGAAAACTCCAGAGGTACGCGGAGATCAGTGCCTCCAAAGGATACGATGCCTGACTCCTCGTGAAACTTGATAGGAGTCCCAGGATTCCTGTGGCACGTGGAAAGGGACCCTTGGTCTCCCGCCTCAGCTGGAGAGGCGTTCCAATTGCCCTGCCAAGCCTCGAGGAGAACCCCGAGTTGTCCCTCGCAACTAGGTAGGAGTCCTGACGTCGCTGAACAAACACGTGGTTGGAAGGGCCATCCCCGTCGTAACTCGAGAATATACCCCAGGTTCCCGCCGCAACTCGAGAAAAACCATGAGACTTCCCCTCGCCGCGAGATGAGGCCCGATTCCCCTGCACTGCGTGTAGAGCAATTCCGTGTTGCACATCACACATGAAAGGAGCCTTGATTTCCTTGATGGCACTCCAGAAAAACCCCAAGAACACTGTTTCAAGGTTAGAGGGATCCCGAGGTCACTGTAGCAACACGAAAGAGCTCCGTGGACCAAAAATCAACTCGAGATGAGAGGTTAGTCCCTGGCTTCGACTCCAGAGGAATACCACCTTACCACAAGCACCTCAAGAGGAGGCTTCTCTCAGCTCTAGCTATGTGAGAGGGACCCTGAGTTTGCGGCCTCAAGTGGAATGGACACCGCGATGCCCTGACTCGAAATAAGGCCGGATATCCCTGCAGTGACTTGAATGCATGCTCGTCTTGCATCTCCCAAGAGGAAAGGATGTCTGAATCCCCTGTAGAGACCATAGAGAAAGACCTAGTTCCCCACCTCATCGCGACCGGAGGCCTCACATCCTTTGAAAACTCCAGAGGTACGCGGAGATCAGTGCCTCCAAAGGAGACGATGTCTGAATCCTCGTGAAACTTGATAGGAGTCCCAGGATTCCTGTGGCACATGGAAAGGGACCCTTGGTCTACAGCCTCAGCTGGAGAGGCGTCCCAATTGCCCTGCCAAGCCTCGAGGAGATTCCCGAGTTGTCCCTCGCAACTAGGCAGGAGTCTTGACGTGGCTGAACAAACACGTGTGTCGAAGGGCCATCCCCGTCGTAACTCGAGAATATAACCCAGGTTCCCGCCGCAACTCGAGAAAAAGCATGAGACTTCCCCCTCGCCGCGAGATGAGGCACGATTCCCCTGCACTGCGTGCAGAGCAATTCCGTGTTGCACATCACACATGAAAGGAGCCTTGATTTCCTTGATGGCACTCCAGAAAAACCCCAAGAACACTGTTTCAAGGCTAGAGGGATCCTGAGGTCACTGTAGCCACACAAAAGAACGACGTGGACCAAAAATCAACTCGAGATGAGAGGTTAGTCCCTGGCTTCGACTCCAGAGGAATACCACCTTACCACAAGCACCTCAAGAGAAGGCTTATCTCAGCTTTAGGTATGTGAGAGGGACCCTGAGTTTGCGGCCTCAAGTGGAATGGACACCGTGATGCCCTGACTCGAAATAAGGCCAAATATCCCTGCAGTGACTTGAATGCAGGCTCGTCTTGCATCTCCCAAGACGAAAGGATGTCTGAATCCCCTGTGGAGATCACAGAAAAAGAACTATTTTCCCACCTCATCGCGACCGGAGGCGTCACTTGCTTTGAAAACTAAAGAGGTACGCGGAGATCAGTGCCTCCAAAGGAGACGATGCCTGACTCCTCGTGAAACTTGATAGGAGTCCCAGGATTCCTGTGGCACGGGGAAAGGGATCCTTGGTCTTCCGCCTCAGCTGGAGGGGCGTCCCAATTGCCCTGCCAAGCCTCGAGGAGAATCCCGAGTTGTCCCTCGCAACTAGGCAGGAGTCCTGACGCGGCTGAACAAACACGTGTGTGTAAGGGCCTTCCCCGTCGTAACTCGAGAATATACCCCAGGTTCCCGACGCACCTCGAGAAAAACCATGAGACTTCCCCCTCGCCGCGAGATGAGGCCGGATTCCCCTGCACTGCGTGCAGAGCAATTCCGTCTTGCACATCACACATCAAAGGAGACTTGATTTCCTTGATGGCACTCCAGAGAAACCCCAAAAACACTGTTTCAAGGTAGAGGGATCCTGAGGTCGCTGTAGCCACACAAAAGAGCTCCGTGGACAAAAAATCAACTCGAATTGAGAGGTTAGTCCCTGGCTTCGACTCCAGAGGAATACCACCTTACCACAAGCACCTCAAGAGGAGGCTTCTCTTAGCTCTTGATATGTGAGAGGGACCCTGAGTTTGCGGCCTCAAGTGGAATGGACACCGCGATGCCCTGACTCGAAATAAGGCCGGATATCCCTGCAGTGACTTGAATGCAGGCTCGTCTTGCATCTCCCAAGACGAAAGGATGTCTGAATCCCCTGTGGAGACCACAGAGAAAGACCTACTTCCCCACCTCATCGCGACCGGAGGCCTCACATCCTTTGAAAATTCCAGAGGTACGCGAAGATCAGTGCCTCCAAAGGAGACGATGCCTGACTCCTCGTGAAACTTGATAGGAGTCCCAGGATTCCTGTGGCACGTGGAAAGGGACCCTTGGTCTCCCGCCTCAGATTGAGAGGAGTCCCAATTGCCCTGACAAGCCTCGAGGAGAATCCCGAGTTGTCCCTCGCAACTAGGCAGGAGTCTTGACGTGGCTGAACAAACACGTGTGTGGAAGGGCCATCCCCGGCGTAACTCGAGAATATAACCCAGGTTCCCGCCGCAACTCGAGAAAAAGCATGAGACTTCCCCCTGGCCGCGAGATGAGGCCCGATTCCCCTGCACTACGTGCAGAGCAATTCCGTGTTGCACATCACACATGAAAGGAGCCTTGATTTCCTTGATGGCACTCCAGAAAAACCCCAAGAACACTGTTTCAAGGCTAGAGGGATCCTGAGGTCACTGTAGCCACACAAAAGAATGACGTGGACCAAAAATCAACTCGAGATGAGAGGTTAGTCCCTGGCTTCGACTCCAGAGGAATACCACCTTACCACAAGCACCTCAAGAGGAGGCTTCTCTCAGCTCTAGATATGTGAGAGGGACCCTGAGTTTGCGGCCTCAAGTGGAATGGACACCGTGATGCCCTGACTCGAAATAAGGCTGAATATCACTGCAGTGACTTGAAAGCAGGCTCGTCTTGTATCTCCCAAGATGAAAGGATGTCTGAATCCCCTGTGGAGACCACAGAGAAAGACCAAGTTCCCCACCTCATCGCGACCGGAGGCCTCACATCCTTTGAAAACTCCAGAGGTACGCGGAGATCAGTGCCTCCAAAGGAGACGATCCCTGACTCCTCGTGAAACTTGATAGGAGTCCCAGGATTCCTGTGGCACGTGGAAAGGGACCCTTGGTCTCCCGCCTCAGCTGGAGAGGCGTCCCAATTGCCCTGCCAAGCCTCGAGGAGAATCCCGAGTTGTCCCTCGCAACTAGGCAGGAGTCCTGCCGTCGCTGAACAAACACGTGTGTGGAAGGGCCATCCCCGTCGTAACTCGAGAATATACCCCAGGTTCCCGCCGCAACTCGAGAAAAACCATGAGACTTCCCCCTCGCCGCGAGATGAGGCCCGATTCCCCTGCAGTGCGAGCAGAGCAATTCCGTGTTGCACATCACACATGAAAGGAGCCTTGATTTCCTTGATGGTACTCCAGAGAAACCCCAAGAACACTGTTTCAAGGCTAGAGGGATCCTGAGGTCACTGTAGCAACACGAAAGAGTTCCCTGGACCAAAAATCTACTCGAGATGAGAGGTTAGTCCCTGGCTTCGACTCCAGAGGAATACCACCTTACCACAAGCACCTCAAGAGCAGGCTTATCTCAGCTCTAGGTATGTGAGAGGGACCCTGATTTGCGGCCTCAAGTGGAATGGAGACCGCGATGCCCTGACTCGAAATAAGGCCGAATATCACTGCAGTGACTTGAATGCAGGCTCGTCTTGCATCTCCCAAGACGAAAGGATGTCTGAATCCTCTGTGGAGACCACAAGGAAACCTACTTCCCCACCTCATCGCGACCGGAGGCCTCACATCCTTTGAAAACTCCAGAGGTACGCGGAGATCAGTGCCTCCAAAGGAGACGATGCCTGACTCCTCGTGAAACTTGATAGGAGTCCCAGGATTCCTGTGGCACATGGAAAGGGACCCTTGCTCTACAGCCTCAGCTGGAGAGGCGTCCCAATTGCCCTGCCAAGCCTCGAGGAGATTCCCGAGTTGTCCCTCGCAACTAGGCAGGAGTCTTGACGTGGCTGAACAAACACGTGTGTCGAAGGGCCATCCCCGTCGTAACTCGAGAATATAACCCAGGTTCCCGCCGCAACTCGAAAAAAAGCATGAGACTTCCCCCTCGCCGCGAGATGAGGCACGATTCCCCTGCACTGCTTGCAGAGCAATTCCGTGTTGCACATCACACATGAAAGGAGCCTTGATTTCCTTGATGGCACTCCAGAAAAACCCCAAGAACACTGTTTCAAGGCTAGAGGGATCCTGAGGTTCGCTGTAGCCACACAAAAGAACGACGTGGACCAAAAATCAACTCGAGATGAGAGGTTAGTCCCTGGCTTCGACTCCAGAGGAATACCACCTTACCACAAGCACCTCAAGAGAAGGCTTATCTCAGCTCTAGGTATGTGAGAGGGACCCTGAGTTTGCGGCCTCAAGTGTAATGGACACCGTGATGCCCTGACTCGAAATAAGGCCAAATATCCCTGCAGTGACTTGAATGCAGGCTCGTCTTGCATCTCCCAAGACTAAAGGATGTCTGAATCCCCTGTGGAGATCACAAAAAAAGAACTATTTTTCCACCTCATCGCGACCGGAGGCGTCACTTGCTTTGAAAACTCCAGAGGTACGCGGACATCAGTGCCTCCAAAGGAGACGATGCCTGACTCCTCGTGAAACTTGATAGGAGTCCCAGGATTCCTGTGGCACGGGGAAAGGGACCCTTGGTCTTCCGCCTCAGCTGGAGGGGCGTCCCAATTGCCCTGCCAAGCCTCGAGGAGAATCCCAAGTTGTCCCTCGCAACTAGGCAGGAGTCCTGACGTCGCTGAAAAAACACGTGTGTGGAAGGGCCATCCCCGTCGTAACTCGAGAATATACCCCAGGTTCCCTCCGCAACTCGAGAAAAAGCATGAGACTTCCCCCTCGCCGCGAGATGAGGCCCGATTCCCCTGCACTGCGTGCAGAGCAATTCCGTGTTGCACATCACACATGAAAGGAGCCTTGATTTCCTTGATGGCACTCCAGAGAAACCCCAAGAACACTGTTTCAAGGTAGAGGGATCCTGAGGTCGCTGTAGCCACACAAAAGAGCTCCGTGGACAAAAAATCAACTCGAATTGAGAGGTTAGTCCCTGGCTTCGACTCCAGAGGAATACCACCTTACCACAAGCACCTCAAGAGGAGGCTTCTCTCAGCTCTAGATATGTGAGAGGGACCCTGAGTTTGCGGCCTCAAGTGGAATGGACACCGTGATGCCCTGACTCGAATAAGGCCGGATATCCCTGCAGTGACTTGAATGCAGGCTCGTCTTGCATCTCCCAAGACGAAAGGATGTCTGAATCCCCTGTGGAGACCACAGAGAAAGATCTACTTCCCCACCTCATTGCGACCGGAGGCCTCACATCCTTTGAAAATTCCAGAGGTACGCGAAGATCAGTGCCTCCAAAGGAGACGATGCCTCACTCCTCGTGAAACTTGATAGGAGTCCCAGGATTCTTGTGGCACGTGGAAAGGGACCCTTGGTCTCCCGCCTCAGATTGAGAGGAGTCCCAATTGCCCTGCCAAGCCTCGAGGAGAATCCCGAGTTGTCCCTCGCAACTAGGCAGGAGTCTTGACGTGGCTGAACAAACACGTGTGTCGAAGGGCCATCCCCGTCGTAACTCGAGAATATACCCCAGGTTCCCGCCGCAACTCGAGAAAAACCATGAGACTTCCCCCTCGCCGCGAGATGAGGCCCAATTCTCCTGCACTGCGTGCAGAGCAATTCCGTGTTGCACATCACACATGAAAGGAGCCTTGATTTCCTTGATGGCACTCCAGAGAAACCCCAAGAACACTGTTTCAAGGCGAGAGGGATCCTGAGGTCAGTGTAGCAACACGAAAGAGCTCCGTGGACCAAAAATCAACTCGAGATGAGAGGTTAGTCCCTGGCTTTGACTCCAGAGGAATACCACCTTACCACAAGCACCTCAAGAGGAGGCTTCTCTCAGCTCTAGGTATGTGAGAGGGACCCTGATTTTTCGGCCTCAAGTGGAATGGACACCGCGATGCCCTGACTCGAAATAAGGCCGGATATCCCTGCAGTGACTTGAATGCAGGCTCGTCTTGCATCTCCCAAGACGAAAGGATGTCTGAATCCCCTGTGGAGACCACAGAGAAAGACATAGTTCCCCACCTCATCGCGACCGGAGGCCTCACATCCTTTGAAAACTCCAGAGGTACGCGGAGATCAGTGCCTCCAAAGGAGACGATGCCTGACTCCTCGTGAAACTTGATAGGAGTCCCAGGATTCCTGTGGCACGTGGAAAGGGACCCTTGGTCTCCCGCCTCAGCTGGAGAGGCGTCCCAATTGCCCTGCCAAGCCTCGAGGAGAATCCCGAGTTGTCCCTCGCAACTAGGCAGGAGTCCGGACGTCACTGAAGAAACACGTGTGTGGAAGGGCCATCCCCTCGTAACGCGAGAATATTCCCCAGGTTCCCGCCGCAACTCAAGAAAAACCATGAGACTTCCCCCTCGCCGCGAGATGAGGCCCGATTCCACTGCACTGCGTGCAGAGCAATTCCGTGTTGCACATCACACATGAAAGGAGCCTTGATTTCCTTGATGGCACTCCAGAGAAACCCCAAGAACACTGTTTCAAGGCTAGAGGGATCCTGAGGTCACTGTAGCAACACGAAAGAGCTCCGTGGACCAAAAATCAACTCGAGATGAGAGGTTAGTCCCTGGCTTCGACTCCAGAGGAATACCACCTTACCACAAGCACCTCAAGAGGAGGCTTCTCTCAGCTCTAGGTATGTGAGAGGGACCCTGAGTTTGCGGCCTCAAGTGGAATGGACACCGCGATGCCCTGACTCGAAATAAGGCCGGATATCCCTGCAGTGACTTGAATGCAGGCTCGTCTTGCATTTCCCAAGACGAAAGGATGTCTGAATCCCCTGTGTAGACCACAGAGAAAGACCTAGTTCCCCACCTCATCGCGACCGGAGGCCTCACATCCTTTGAAAACTCCAGAGGTACGCGGAGATAAGTGCCTCCAATGGTGACGATGCCTGACTCCTCGTGAATCTTGATAGGAGTCTCAGGATTCCTAAGGCACGTGGAAAGTTACCCTTGGTCTCCCGCCTCAGCTGGAGAGGCGTCCCAATTGCCCTGCCAAGCCTCGAGGAGAATCCCGAGTTGTCCCTCGCAACTAGGCAGGAGTCCTGACGTCGCTGAACAAACACGTGGGTGGAAGGGCCATGCCCGTCGTAACTCGAGAATATACCCCAGGTTCCCGCCGCAACTAGAGAAAAACCATGAGACTTCCCCCTCGCCGCGAGATGAGGCCGGATTCCCCTGCACTGCGTGCAGAGCAATTCCGTGTTGCACATCAAACATGAAAGGCGCCTTGATTTCCTTGATGGCACTCCAGAGAAACCCCCAGTACACAGTTTCAAGGCTAGAGGGATCCTGAGGTCACTGTAGCAACACGAAAGAGCTCCGTGGACCAAAAATCAACTCGAGATGAGAGGTTAGTCCCTGGCTTCGACTCCAGAGGAATACCACCTTACAACAACCACCTCAAGAGGAAGCTTCTCTCAGCTCTAGGTATGTGAGAGGGACCCTGATTATGCGGCCTCAAGTGGAATGGAAACCGCGATGCCCTGACTCGAAATAAGGCCGAATATTCCTGCAGTGACTTGAATGAAGGCTCGTCTTGCATCTCCCAAGATGAAAGGATGTCTGAATCCCCTGTGGAGACCACAGAGAAAGACCTAGTTCCCCACCTCATCGCGACCGGAGGCCTCACATCCCTTGAAAACTCCAGAGGTATGCGGAGATCAATGCCTCCAAAGGAGACGATGCCTGACTCCTCGTGAAACTTGATAGGAGTCCCAGGATTCCTGTGGCACGTGGAAAGGGACCCTTGGTCTCCCGCCTCAGCTGGAGAGGCGTCCCAATTGCCCTGCCAAGCCTCGAGGAGTATCCTGAGTTGTCCCTCGCAACTAGGCTGGAGTCCTGACGTCGCTGAAGAGACACGTGTGTGGAAGGGCCATCCCCGTCGTAACTCGAGAATATACCCCAGGTTCCCGCCACAACTCGAGAAAAACCATGAGACTTCCCCCTCGCCACGAGATGAGACCCGATTCCCCTGCACTGCGTGCAGAGCAATTCCGTGTTGCACATCACACATGAAAGGAGCCTTGATTTCCTTGATGGCACTCCAGAGAAACCCCAAGAACACTGTTTCAAGGCTAGAGGGATCCTGAGGTCACTGTAGCAACACGAAAGAGCTCCGTGGACCAAAAATCAACTCGAGATGAGAGGTTAGTCCCTGGCTTCGACTCCAGAGGAATACCACCTTACCACAAGCACCTCAAGAGGAGGCTTCTCTCAGCTCTAGGTATGTGAGAGGGACCCTGATTTTTCGGCCTCAAGTGGAATGGAGACCGCGATGCCCTGACTCGAAATAAGGCCGGATATCCCTGCAGTGACTTGAAGGCAGGCTCGTCTTGCATCTCCCAAGACGAAAGGATGTCTGAATCCCCTGTGGAGACCACAGAGAAAGACCTAGTTCCCCACCTCATCGCGACCGGAGGCCTCACATCCTTTGAAAACTCCAGAGGTATGCAGAGATCAGTGCCTCCAAAGGAGACAATGCCTGACTCCTCGTGAAGCTTGATAGGAGTCCCAGGATTCCTGTGGCACATGGAAAGGGACCCTTGGTCTCCCGCCTCAGCTGGTGAAGCGTCCCAATTGCCCTGCCAAGCCTCGAGGAGAATCCCGAGTTGTCCCTCGCAACTAGGCAGGAGTCCTGACGTCGCTGAACAAACACGTGTGTGGAAGGGCCATTCCCGTTGTAACTCGAGAATATACCCCAGGTTCCGCCGCAACTCGAGAAAAACCATGAGACTTCCCCCTCGCCGAAAAATGAGGCCCGATTCCCCTGCACTGCGTGCAGAGCAATTCCGTGTTGCACATCACACATGAAAGGAGCCTTGATTTCCTTGATGGCACTCCAGAGAAACCCCAAGAACACTGTATCAAGGCTAGAGGGATCCTGAGGTCACTGTAGCAACACGAAAGAGCTCCGTGGACCAAAAATCAACTCGAGATGAGAGGTTAGTCCCTGGCTTCGACTCCAGAGGAATACCACCTTACCGCAAGCACCTCAAGAGAAGGCTTCTCTCAGGTCTAGGTATGTGAGAGGGACCCTGAGTTTGCGGCCTCAAGTGGAATGGACAATGCGATGCCCTGACTCGAAATAAGGCCGGATATCCCTGCAGTGACTTGAATGCAGGCTCGTCTTGCATCTCCCAATACGAAAGGATGTCTGAATCCCCTGTGGAGACCACAGAGAAAGACCTAGTTCCCCACCTCATCGCGACCGGAGACCTCACATTCTTTGAAAACTCCAGAGGTACGCAGAGATCAGTGCCTCCAAAGGAGACGATGCCTGACTCCTCGTTAAACTTGATAGGAGTCCCAGGATTCCTGTGGCACGTGGAAAGGGACCCTTGGTCTCCCGCCTCAGCTGGAGAGGCGTCCCAATTGCCCTGCCAAGCCTCGAGGAGTATCCTGAGTTGTCCCTCGCAACTAGGCAGGAGTTCTTACGTCGCTGAAGAGAGACGTGTGTGGAAGGGCCATCCCCTCGTAACGCGAGAATATTCCCCAGGTTCCCGCCGCAACTCGAGAAAAACCATGAGACTTCCCCCTCGCCGCGAGATGAGGCCCGATTACCCTGCACTGCGTGCAGAGCAAATCCGTGTTGTACATCACACATGAAAGGAGCCTTGATTTCCTTGATGGCACTTCAGAGAAACCCCAAGAACACTGTTTCAAGGCTAGAGGGATCCTGAGGTCACTGTGGCAACACGAAAGAGCCCCGTGGACCAAAAATCAACTCGAGATGAGAGGTTAGTCCCTGGCTTCGACTCCAGAGGAATACCACCTTACTACAAGCACCTCAAGAGGAGGCTTCTCTCAGCTCTAAGTATGTGAGAGGGACCCTGAGTTTGCGGCCTCAAGTGGAATGGACACCGCGATGCCCTGACTCGAAATAAGGCCGGATATTCCTGCAGTGACTTGAATGCAGGCTCTTCTTTCATCTTCCAAGACGAAAGGATGTCTGAATCCCATGTGGAGACCACAGAGAAAGACCTAGTTCCCCACATCATCGCGACCGGAGGCCTCACATCCTTTGAAAACTCCAGAGGTACACGGAGATCAGTGCCTCCAAAGGAGCCGATGCCTGACTCCTCGTGAAACTTGATAGGAGTCCCAGGATTCCTGTGGCACGTGGAAAGGGACCCTTGGTCTCCCGCCTCGGCTGGAGAGGCGTCCCAAATGCCCTGCCAAGCCTCAAGGAGAATCCCGAGTTGTCCCTCGCAACTAGGCAGGAGTCCTGACGTCGCTGAAGAAACACGTGTGTGGAAGGGCCATCCCCGACGTAACTCGAGAATATACCCCAGGTTCCCGCCGCAACTCGAGAAAAACCATGAGACTTCCCCCTCGCAGCGAGATGCTGCCCGATTCCCCTGCACTGCGTGCAGAACAATTCCGTTTTGCACATCACACATGGAAGGAGCCTTGATTTCCTTGATGGCACTCCAGAGAAAAACCAAGAACACTGTTTCAAGGCTAGAGGGATCCTGAGGTCACTGTAGCAAAACGAAAGTGCTCCGTGGACCAAAAATCAACTCGAGATGAGAGGTTAGCCCCTGGCTTCGACTCCAGAGGAATACCACGTTACCACAAGAACCTCAAGAGGAGGCTTCTCTCAGCTCTAGCTATGTGAGAGGGACCCTGAGTTTGCGGCCTCAAGTGGAATGGACACCGCGATGCCCTGACTCGAAATAAGGCCGGATATCCCTGCAGTGACTTGAATGCAGGCTCGTCTTGCATCTCCCAAGACGAAAGGATGTCTGAATCCCCTGTGGAGACCACAGAGAAAGACCTAGTTCCCCACCTCATCGCGACCGGAGGCGTCACTTGCTTTGAAAACTCCAGAGGTACGCGGAGATCAGTGCCTCCAAAGGAGCCGATGCCTGACTCCTCGCGAAACTTGATAGGAGTCCCAGGATTCCTGTGGCACGGGGAAAGGGACCCTTGGTCTCCCGCCTCAGCTGGAGAGGCGTCCCAATTGCCCTGCCAAGCCTCGAGGAGAATCCCGAGTTGTCCCTCGCAACTAGGCAGGAGTCCTGACGTCGCTGAAGAAACACGTGTGTGGAAGGGCCATCCCCGTCGTAACTCGAGAATATACCCCAGGTTCCCTCCGCAACTCGAGAAAAACAATGAGACTTCCCCCTCGCCGTGAGATGAGGCCCGATTCCCCTGCACTGTGTGCAGAGCAATTCCGTGTTGCACATCACACATGAAAGGAGCCTTGATTTCCTTGATGGCACTCCAGAGAAACCCCAAGAACACTGTTTCAAGGCTAGAGGGATGCTGAGGTCACTGTAGCAACACGAAAGAGCTTCGTGGACCAAAAATCAACTCGAGATGAGAGGTTAGTCCCTGGCTTCGACTCCAGAGGAATACCACCTTACCACAAGCACCTCAAGAGCAGGATTATCTCAGCTCTAGCTATGTGAGAGGGACCCCGAGTTTGTGGCCTCAAGTGGAATGGACACCGTGATGCCCTGACTCGAAATAAGGCCGAATATTCCTGCAGTGACTTGAGCAGGCTCGTCTTGCATCTCCCAAGATGAAAGGATGTCTGAATCCCCTGTGGAGACCACAAAGAAAACCTACTTCCCCACCTCATCGTGACCGGAGGCCTCACATCATTTGAAAACTCCAGAGGTACGTGGAGATGAGTGCCTCCAAAGGAGACGATGCCTGACTCCTCGTGAAACTTGATAGGAGTCCCAGGATTCCTGTGGCACGTGGAAAGGGACACTTGGTCTCCCGCCTCAGCTGGAGAGGCGTCCCAATTGCCCTGCCAAGCCTCGAGGAGAATCCCGAGTTGTCCCTCGCAACTAGGCAGGAGTCCTGACGTCGCTGAAGAAACACGTGGGTGGAAGGGCCATCCCCGTCGTAACTCGAGAATATACCCCAGGTTCCCGCCGCAACTCGAGAGAAACCATGAGACTTCCCCCTCGCCTTGATATGAGGCCCGATTCCCCTGCACTGCGTGCAGAGCAATTCCGTGTTGCACATCACACATGAAAGGAGCCTTGATTTCCTTGATGGCACTCCAGAGAAACCCCAAGAATACTGTTTCAAGGCTAGAGGGATCCTGAGGTCACTGTAGCAACACAAAAGAGCTCCGTGGACCAAAAATCAACTCGAGATGAGAGGTTAGTCCCTGGCTTCGACTCCAGAGGAATACCACCTTGCACAAGCACCTCAATAGGAGGCTTCTCTCAGCTCTAGGTATGTGAGAGGGACCCTGAGTTTGCGGCCTCAAGTGGAATGGACACCGCGATGCCCTGACTCGAAATAAGGCCGGATATCCCTGCAGTGACTTGAATGCAGGCTCGTCTTGCATCTCCCAAGACGAAAGGATGTCTGAATCCCCTGTGGAGACCACAGAGAAAGACCTAGTTCCCCACCTCATCGCGACCGGAGACCTCACATTCTTTGAAAACTCCAGAGGTACGCAGAGATCAGTGCCTCCAAAGGAGACGATGCCTGACTCCTCGTGAAACTTGATAGGAGTCCCAGGATTCCTGTGGCACGTGGAAAGGGACCCTTGGTCTCCCGCCTCAGCTGGAGAGGCGTCCCAATTGCCCTGCCAAGCCTCGAGGAGAATCCCGAGTTGTCCCTCGCAACTAGGCAGGAGTCCTGACGTCGCTGAAGAAACACGTGTGTGGAAGGGCCATCCCCGTCGTAACTCGAGAATATTCCCCAGGTTCCCGCCACAACTCGAGAAAAACCATGAGACTTCCCCCTCGCCACGAGATGAGACCCGATTCCCCTGCACTGCGTGCAGAGCAATTCCGTGTTGCACATCACACATGAAAGGAGCCTTGATTTCCTTGATGGCACTCCAGAGAAACCCCAAGAACACTGTTTCAAGGCTAGAGGGATCCTGAGGTCACTGTAGCAACACGAAAGAGCTCCGTGGACCAAAAATCAACTCGAGATGAGAGGTTAGTCCCTGGCTTCGACTCCAGAAGAATACCACCTTACCACAAGCACCTCAAGAGGAGGCTTCTCTCAGGTCTAGGTATGTGAGCGGGACCCTGAGTTTGCGGCCTCAAGTGGAATGGACACTGCGATGCCCTGACGCGAAATAAGGCCGGATATCCCTGCAGTGACTTGAATGCAGGCTCGTCTTGCATCTCCCAAGATGAAAGGATGTCTGAATCCCGTGTGGAGACCACAGAGAAAGACCTAGTTCCCCACCTCATCGCGACCGGAGGCCTCACATCCTTTGAAAACTCCAGAGGTACCCGTAGAATAGTGCCTCCAAAGGAGACGATGCCTGACTCCTCGTGAGCCTTGATAGGAGTCCCAGGATTCCTGTGGCACGTGGAAAGGGGCCCTTGGTCTCCCGCCTCAGCTGGAGAGGCGTCCCAATTGCCCTGCCAAGCCTCGAGGAGAATCCCGAGTTGTCCCTCGCAACTAGGCAGGAGTCCTGACGTCGCTGAACAAACACGTGGGTGGAAGGGCCATCCCCGTCGTAACTCGAGAATATACCCCAGGTTCCCGCCGCAACTCGAGAAAAACCATGAGACTTCCCCCTCGCCGCGAGATGAGGCCCGATTCCCCTGCACTGCGTGCAGAGCAATTCCGTGTTGCACATCACACATGAAAGGAAACTTGATTTCCTTGATGGCACTCCAGAGAAACCCCAAGAACACTGTTTCAAGGCGAGAGGGATCCTGAGGTCACTGTAGCAACACGAAAGAGCTCCGTGGACCAAAAATCAACTCGAGATGAGAGGTTAGTCCCTGGCTTCGACTCCAGAGGAATACCACCTTACCACAAGCACCTCAAGAGAAGGCTTCTCTCAGGTCTAGGTATGTGAGAGGGACCCTGAGTTTGCGGCCTCAAGTGGAATGGACAATGCGATGCCCTGACTCGAAATAAGGCCGGATATCCCTGCAGTGACTTGAATGCAGGCTCGTCTTGCATCTCCCAATACGAAAGGATGTCTGAATCCCCTGTGGAGACCACAGAGAAAGACCTAGTTCCCCACCTCATCGCGACCGGAGACCTCACATTCTTTGAAAACTCCAGAGGTACGCAGAGATCAGTGCCTCCAAAGGAGACGATGCCTGACTCCTCGTTAAACTTGATAGGAGTCCCAGAATTCCTGTGGCACGTGGAAAGGGAACCTTGGTCTCCCGCCTCAGCTGGAGAGGCGTCCCAATTGCCCTGCCAAGCCTCGAGGAGTATCCTGAGTTGTCCCTCGCAACTAGGCAGGAGTCCTGACGTCGCTGAAGAGAGACGTGTGTGGAAGGGCCATCCCCGTCGTAACTCGAGAATATACACCAGGTTCCCGCCGCAACTCGAGAAAAACCATGAGACTTCCCCCTCGCCATGAGATGAGACTCGATTCCCCTGCACTGCGTGCAGAGCAATTCCGTGTTGCACATCACACATGAAAGGAGCCTTGATTTCCTTGATGGCACTCCAGAGAAACCCCAAGAACACTGTTTCAAGGCTAGAGGGATCCTGAGGTCACTGTAGCCACACGAAAGAGCTCCGTGGACCAAAAATCAACTCGAGATGAGAGGTTAGTCCCTGGCTTCGACTCCAGAGGAATACCACCTTACCACAAGCACCTCAAGAGGAGGCTTCTCTCAGCTCTAGGTATATGAGAGGGACCCTGAGTTTGCGGCCTCAAGTGGAATGGACACCGTGATGCCCTGACTCGAAATAAGGCCGGATATCCCTGCAGTGACTTGAATGCAGGCTCGTCTTGCATCTCCCAAGACGAAAGGATGTCTGAATCCCCTGTGGAGACCACAGAGAAAGACCTAGTTCCCCACCTCATCGCGACCGGAGGCCTCACATCCTTTGAAAACTCCAGAGGTACACGGAGATCAGTGCCTCCAAAGGAGACAATGCCTGACTCCTCGTGAAGCTTGATAGGAGTCCCAGGATTCCTGTGGCACGGGGAAAGGGACCCTTGGTCTCCCGCCTCAGCTGGAGAGGCGTCCCAATTGCCCTGCCAAGCCTCGAGGAGTATCCCGAGTTGTCCCTCGCAACTAGGCAGGAGTTCTTACGTCGCTGAAGAGAGACGTGTGTGGAAGGGCCATCCCCATCGTAACTCGAGAATATACCCCAGGTTCCCGCCGCAACTCGAGAAAAACCATGAGACTTCCCCCTCGCCGCGAGATGAGGCCCAATTCCCCTGCACTGTGTGCAGAGCAATTCCGTGTTGCACATCACACATGAAAGGAGCCTTGATTTCCTTGATGGCACTCCAGAGAAACCCCAAGAACACTGTTTCAAGGCGAGAGGGATCCTGAGGTCAGTGTAGCAACAAGAAAGAGCTCCGTGGCCCAAAAATCAACTCGAGATGAGAGGTTAGTCCCTGGCTTCGACTCCAGAGGAATACCACCTTACCACAAGCACCTCAAGAGGAGGCTTCTCTCAGCTCGAGGTATGTGAGAGGGACCCTGAGTTTGCGGCCTCAAGTGGAATGGACACCGCGATGCCCTGACTCGAAATAAGGCCGGATATCCCTGCAGTGACTTGAATGCAGGCTCGTCTTGCATCTCCCAAGACGAAAGGTTGTCTGAATCCCCTGTGGAGACCACAGAGAAAGACCTAGTTCCCCACCTCATCGCGACCGGAGGCCTCACATCCTTTGAAAACTCCAGAGGTACGCGGAGATCAGTGCCTCCAAAGGAGACGATGCCTGACTCCTCGTGAAACTTGATAGGAGTCCCAGGATTCCTGTGGCACGTGGAAAGGGACACTTGTTCTCCCGCCTCACCTGGAGAGGCGTCCCAATTGCCCTGCCAAGCTTCGAGGAGAATCCCGAGTTGTCCCTCGCAACTAGGCAGGAGTCCGGACGTCGCTGAAGAAACACGTGTGTGGAAGGGCCATCCCCTCGTAACGCGAGAATATTCCCCAGGTTCCCGCCGCAACTCGAGAAAAACCATGAGACTTCCCCCTCGCCGCGAGATGAGGCGCGATTCCCCTGCACTGCGTGCAGAACAATTCCGTTTTGCACATCACACATGGAAGGAGCCTTGATTTCCTTGATGGCACTTCAGAGAAACCCCAAGAACACTGTTTCAAGGCTAGAGGGATCCTGAGGTCACTGTATCAACACGAAAGAGCCCCGTGGACCAAAAATCAACTCGAGATGAGAGGTTAGTCCCTGGCTTCGACTCCAGAGGAATACCACCTTACTACAAGCACCTCAAGAGGAGGCTTCTCTCAGCTCTAGGTATGTGAGAGGGACCCTGAGTTTGCGGCCTCAAGTGGAATGGACACCGCGATGCCCTGACTCGAAATAAGGCCGGATATTCCTGCAGTGACTTGAATGCAGGCTCTTCTTTCATCTTCCAAGACGAAAGGATGTCTGAATCCCATGTGGAGACCACAGAGAAAGACCTAGTTCCCCACATCATCGCGACCGGAGGCCTCACATCCTTTGAAAACTCCAGAGGTACGCGGAGATCAGTGCCTCCAAAGGAGCCGATGCCTGACTCCTCGTGAAACTTGATAGGAGTCCCAGGATTCCTTTGGCACATGGAAAGGGACCCTTGGTCTCCCACCTCAGCTGGAGAGGCGTCCCAAATGCCCTGCCAAGCCTCAAGGAGAATCCCGAGTTGTCCCTCGCAACTAGGCAGGAGTCCTGACGTCGCTGAAGAAACACGTGTGTGGAAGGGCCATCCCCGACGTAACTCGAGAATATACCCCAGGTTCCCGCCGCAACTCGAGAAAAACCATGAGACTTCCCCCTCGCCCCGAGATGCTGCCCGATTCCCCTGCACAGCATGGAGAACAATTCCGTTTTGCACATCACACATGGAAGGAGCCTTGATTTCCTTGATGGCACTCCAGAGAATCCCCAAGAACACTGTTTCAAGGCTAGAGGGATCCTGAGGTCACTGTAGCAAAACGAAAGAGCTCCGTGGACAAAAAATCAACTCGAGATGAGAGGTTAGCCCCTGGCTTCGACTCCAGAGGAATACCACCTTACCACAAGAACCTCAAGAGGAGGCTTCTCTCAGCTCTAGCTATGTGAGAGGGACCCTGAGTTTGCGGCCTCAAGTGGAATGGACACCGCGATGCCCTGACTCGAAATAAGGCCGGATATCCCTGCAGTGACTTGAGTGCAGGCTCGTCTTGCATCTCCCAAGATGAAAGGATGTCTGAATCCCCTGTGGAGACCACAGAGAAAGACCTAGTTCCCCACCTCATCGCGACCGGAGGCGTCACTTGCTTTGAAAACTCCAGAGGTACGCGGAGATCAGTGCCTCCAAAGGAGCCGATGCCTGACTCCTCGTGAAACTTGATAGGAGTCCCAGGATTCCTGTGGCACGGGGAAAGGGACCCTTGGTCTCCCGCCTCAGCTGGAGAGGCGTCCCAATTGCCCTGCCAAGCCTCGAGGAGAATCCCGAGTTGTCCCTCGCAACTAGGCAGGAGTCCTGACGTCGCTGAAGAAACACGTGTGTGGAAGGGCCATCCCCGTCGTAACTCGAGAATATACCCCAGGTTCCCTCCGCAACTCGAGAAAAACAATGAGACTTCCCCCTCGCCTTGAGATGAGGCCCGATTCCCCTGCACTGCGTGCAGAGCAATTCCGTGTTGCACATCACACATGAAAGGAGCCTTGATTTCCTTGATGGAACTCCAGAGAAACCCCAAGAACACTGTTTCAAGGCTAGAGGGATGCTGAGGTCACTGTAGCAACACGAAAGAGCTTCGTGGACCAAAAATCAACTCGAGATGAGAGGTTAGTCCCTGGCTTCGACTCCAGAGGAATACCACCTTACCACAAGCACCTCAAGAGCAGGATTATCTCAGCTCTAGCTATGTGAGAGGGACCCCGAGTTTGTGGCCTCAAGTGGAATGGACACCGTGATGCCCTGACTCGAAATAAGGCCGAATATTCCTGCAGTGACTTGAGCAGGCTCGTCTTGCATCTCCCAAGATGAAAGGATGTCTGAATCCCCTGTGGAGACCACAAAGAAAACCTACTTCCCCACCTCATCGTGACCGGAGGCCTCACATCATTTGAAAACTCCAGAGGTACGCGGAGATGAGTGCCTCCAAAGGAGACGATGCCTGACTCCTCGGGAAACTTGATAGGAGTCCCAGGATTCCTGTGGCACGTGGAAAGGGACCCTTGGTCTCCCGCCTCAGCTGGAGAGGCGTCCCAATTGCCCTGCCAAGCCTCGAGGAGAATCCCGAGTTGTCCCTCGCAACTAGGCAGGAGTCCTGCCGTCGCTGAACAAACACGTGTGTGGAAGGACCATCCCCGTCGTAACTCGAGAATATACCCCAGGTTCCCGCCGCAACTAGAGAAAAACCATGAGACTTCCCCCTCGCAGCGAGATGTGGCCCGATTCCCCTGTACTGCGTGCAGAGCAATTCCGTGTTGCACATCACACATGAAAGGAGCCTTGATTTCCTTGATGGCACTCCAGAGAAACCCCAAGAACACTGTTTCAAGGCTAGAGGGATCCTGAGGTCACTGTAGCAACACGAAAGAGCTCCGTGGCCCAAAAATCAACTCGAGATGAGAGGTTAGTCCCTGGCTTCGACTCCAGAAGAATATCACCTTACCACAAGCACCTCAAGAGGAGGCTTCTCTCAGCTCTAGGTATGTGAGAGGGACCCTGATTTGTGGCCTCAAGTGGAATGTACACCGCGATGCCCTGACTCGAAATAAGGCCGGATATCCCTGCAGTGACTTGAATGCAGGCTCGTCTTGCATCTCCCAAGACGAAAGGATGTCTGAATCCCCTGTGGAGACCACAGAAAAAGAACTAGTTCCCCACCTCATCGCGACCGGAGGCCTCACATCCTTTGAAAACTCCAGAGGTACGCGGAGATCAGTGCCTCCAAAGGAGACGATGCCTGACTCCTCGTGAAACTTGATAGGAGTCCCAGAATTCCTGTGGCACGTGGAAAGGGACCCTTGGTCTTCCGCCTCAGCTGGAGGGGCGTCCCAATTGCCCTGCCAAGCCTCGAGGAGAATCCCGAGTTGTCCCTCGCAACTAGGCAGGAGTCCTGACGCGGCTGAACAAACACGTGTGTGTAAGGGCCATCCCCGACGTAACT
This sequence comes from Cervus elaphus, assembly GCF_910594005.1. Classification (NCBI taxonomy): domain Eukaryota; kingdom Metazoa; phylum Chordata; class Mammalia; order Artiodactyla; family Cervidae; genus Cervus; species Cervus elaphus. The sequence continues at coordinate 3,240,764 of NC_057838.1, forward strand.
CGACAATATACCCCAGGTTCCCGACGCAACTCGAGAAAAACCATGAGACTTCCCCCTCGCCGCGAGATGAGGCCCGATTCCCCTGCACTGCGTGCAGAGCAATTCCGTCTTGCACATCACACATCAAAGGAGCCTTGATTTCCTTGATGGCACTCCAGAGAAACCCCAAGAACACTGTTTCAAGGTAGAGGGATCCTGAGGTCGCTGTAGCCACACAAAAGAGCTCCGTGGACAAAAAATCAACTCGAATTGAGAGGTTAGTCCCTGGCTTCGACTCCAGAGGAATACCACCTTACCACAAGCACCTCAAGAGGAGGCTTCTCTCAGCTCTAGATATGTGAGAGGGACCCTGAGTTTGCGGCCTCAAGTGGAATGGACACCGTGATGCCCTGACTCGAAATAAGGCCGGATATCCCTGCAGTGACTTGAATGCAGGCTCGTCTTGCATCTCCCAAGACGAAAGGATGTCTGAATCCCCTGTGGAGACCACAGAAAAAGAACTAGTTCCCCACCTCATCGCGACCGGAGTCCTCACATCCTTTGAAAATTCCAGAGGTACGCGGAGATCAGTGCCTCCAAAGGAGACGATGCCTGACTCCTCGTGAAACTTGATAGAAGTCCCAGGATTCCTGTGGCACGTGGAAAGGGACCCTTGGTCTCCCGCCTCAGATTGAGAGGAGTTCCAATTGCCCTGCCAAGCCTCGAGGAGAATCCCGAGTTGTCCCTCGCAACTAGGCAGGAGTCTTGACGTGGCTGAACAAACACGTGTGTCGAAGGGCCATCCCCGGCGTAACTCGAGAATATAACCCAGGTTCCCGCCGCAACTCGAGAAAAAGCATGAGACTTCCCCCTGGCCGCGAGATGAGGCCCGATTCCCCTGCACAGCGTGCAGAGCAATTCCGTGTTGCACCTCACACATGAAAGGAGCCTTGATTTCCTTGATGGCACTCCAGAAAAACGCAAAGAACACTGTTTCAAGGCTAGAGGGAACCTGAGGTCACTGTAGCCACACAAAAGAACGACGTGGACCAAAAATCAACTCGAGATGAGAGGTTAGTCCCTGGCTTCGACTCCAGAGGAATACCACCTTACCACAAGCACCTCAAGAGGAGGCTTCTCTCAGCTCTAGATATGTGAGAGGGACCCTGAGTTTGCGGCCTCAAGTGGAATGGACACCGTGATTCCCTGACTCGAAATAAGGCCGAATATCCCTGCAGTGACTTGAATCCAGGCTCGTCTGGCATCTCCCAAGACGAAAGGATGTCTGAATCCCCTGTGGAGACCACAAAGAAAACCTACTTCCCCACCGCATCGTGACAGGAGGCCTCACATCATTTGAAAACTCCAGAGGTACGCGGAGATGAGTGCCTCCAAAGGAGACGATGTCTGACTCCTCGGGAAATTTGATAGGAGTCCCAGGATTCCTGTGGCACGTGGAAAGGGACCCTTGGTCTCCCGCCTCAGCTGGAGAGGCGTCCCAATTGCCCTGCCAAGCTTCGAGGAGAATCCCGAGTTGTCCCTCGCAACTAGGCAGGAGTCCTGACGTCGCTGAACAAACACGTGGGTGGAAGGGCCATCCCCGTCGTAACTCGAGAATATACCCCAGGTTCCCGCCGCAACTCGAGAAAAACCATGAGACTTCCCCCTCGCCGCGAGATGAGGCCCGATTCCCCTGCACTGCGTGCAGAGCAATTCCGTGTTGCACATCACACATGAAAGGAGCCTTGATTTCCTTGATGGCACTCCAGAGAACCCCAAGAACACTGTTTCAAGGTAGAGGGATCCTGAGGTCACTGTAGCCACACGAAAGAGCTCCGTGGACCAAAAATCAACTCGAGATGAGAGGTTAGTCCCTGGCTTCGACTCCAGAGGAATACCACCTTACCACAAGCACCTCAAGAGGAGGCTTCTCTCAGCTCTAGATATGTGAGAGGGACCCTGAGTTTGCGGCCTCAAGTGGAATGGACAACGTGATGCCCTGACTCGAAATAAGGCCGAATATCCCTGCAGTGACTTGAATGCAGGCTCGTCTTGCATCTCCCAAGACGAAAGGATGTCTGAATCCCCTGTGGAGACCACAGAGAAAGACCTACTTCCCCACCTCATCGCGACCGGAGGCTTCACATCCTTTGAAAACTCCAGAGGTACGCGGAGATCAGTGCCTCCAAAGGAGACGATGCCTGACTCCTCGTGAAACTTGATAGGAGTCCCAGGATTCCTGTGGCACGTGGAAAGGGACCCTTGGTCTCCCGCCTCAGCTGGAGAGGCTTCCCAATTGCCCTGCCAAGCCTCGAGGAGAATCCCGAGTTGTCCGTCGCAACTAGGCAGGAGTCCGGACGTCGCTGAAGAAACACGTGTGTGGAAGGGCCATCCCCTCGTAACGCGAGAATATTCCCCAGGTTCCCGCCGCAACTCGAGAAAAACCATGAGACTTCCCCCTCGCCGCGAGATGAGGCCCGATTCCCCTGCACTGCGTGCAGAGCAAATCCGTGTTGTACATCACACATGAAAGGAGCCTTGATTTCCTTGATGGCACTTCAGAGAAACCCCAAGAACACTGTTTCAAGGCTAGAGGGATCCTGAGGTCACTGTAGCAACACGAAAGAACCCCGTGGACCAAAAATCAACTCGAGATGAGAGGTTAGTCCCTGGCTTCGACTCCAGAGGAATACCACCTTACCACAAGCACCTCAAGAGGAGGCTTCTCTCAGCTCTAGGTATGTGAGAGGGACCCTGAGTTTGCGGCCTCAAGTGGAATGGACACCGCAATGCCCTGACTCGAAATAAGGCCGAATATTCCTGCAGTGACTTGAATGCAGGCTCTTCTTTCATCTTCCAAGACGAAAGGATGTCTGAATCCCATGTGGAGACCACAGAGAAAGACCTAGTTACCCACATCATCGCGACCGGAGGCCTCACATCCTTTGAAAACTCCAGAGGTACGCGGAGATCAGTGCCTCCAAAGGAGCCGATGCCTGACTCCTCGTGAAACTTGATAGGAGTCCCAGGATTCCTGTGGCACGTGGAAAGGGACCCTTGGTCTCCCGCCTCAGCTGGAGAGCCGTCCCAAATGCCCTGCCAAGCCTCGAGGAGAATCCCGAGTTGTCCCTCGCAACTAGGCAGGAGTCCTGACGTCGCTGAAGAAACACGTGTGTGGAAGGGCCATCCCCGACGTAACTCGAGAATATACCTCAGGTTCCCGCCGCAACTCGAGAAAAACCATGAGAATTCCCCCTCGCCGCGAGATGCTGCCCGATTCCCCTGCACTGCGTGCAGAACAATTCCGTTTTGCACATCACACATGGAAGGAGCCTTGATTTCCTTGATGGCACTCCAGAGAATCCCCAAGAACACTGTTTCAAGGCTAGAGGGATCCTGAGGTCACTGTAGCAAAACGAAAGTGCTCCGTGGACCAAATATCAACTCGAGATGAGAGGTTAGCCCCTGGCTTCGACTCCAGAGGAATACCACCTTACCACAAGAACCTCAAGAGGAAGCTTCTCTCAGCTCTAGCTATGTGAGAGGGACCCTGAGTTTGCGGCCTCAAGTGGAATGGACACCGTGATGCCCTGACTCGAAATAAGGACGGATATCCCTGCAGTGACTTGAATGCAGGCTCGTCTTGCATCTCCCAAGATGAAAGGATGTCTGAATCCCCTGTGGAGACCACAGAGAAAGACCTAGTTCCCCACCTCATCGCGACCGGAGGCCTCACATCCTTTGAAAACTCCAGAGGTACGCGGAGATCAGTGCCTCCAAAGGAGACGATGCCTGACTCCTCGTGAAACTTGATAGGAGTCCCAGGATTCCTGTGGCACGTGGAAAGGGACCCTTGGTCTCCCGCCTCAGCTGGAGAGGCGTCCCAATTGCCGTGCCAAGCCTCGAGGAGAATCCCGAGTTGTCCCTCGCAACTAGGCGGTAGTCCTGACGTCGCTGAAGAAACACGTGGGTGGAAGGGCCATCCCCGTCGTAACTCTAGAATATACCCCAGGTTCCTGCCGCAACTCGAGTAAAACCATGAGAATTCCCCCTCGTCGCGAGTTGCTGCCCGATTCCCCTGCACTGCGTGCAGAGCAATTCCGTTTTGCACATCACACATGAAAGGAGCCTTGATTTCCTTGATGGCACTCCAGAGAATCCCCAAGAACTCTGTTTCAAGGCTAGAGGGATCCTGAGGTCACTGTAGCAAAACGAAAGTGCTCTGTGGACCAAAAATCAACTCGAGATGAGAGGTTAGCCCCTGGATTCGACTCCAGAGGAATACCACCTTGCCACAAGCACCTCAAGAGGAGGCTTCTCTCAGCTCTACCTATGTGAGAGGGACCCTGAGTTTGCGGCCTCAAGTGGAATGGACACCGCGATGCCCTGACTCAAAATAAGGCCGGATATCCCTGCAGTGACTTGAATGCAGGCTCGTCTCGCATCTCCCAAGACGAAAGGATGTCTGAATCCTCTGTGGAGACCACAAAGAAACCTACTTCCCCACCTCATGGCGACCGGAGGCCTCACATCCTTTGAAAACTCCAGAGGTACGCGGAGATCAGTGCCTCCAAAGAGACGATGCCTGACTCCTCGTGAAACTTGATAGGAGTCCCAGGATTCCTGTGGCACATGGAAAGGGACCCTTGGTCTACAGCCTCAGCTGGAGAGGCGTCCCAATTGCCCTGACAAGCCTCGAGGAGATTCCCGAGTTGTCCCTCGCAACTAGGCAGGAGTCTTGACGTGGCTGAACAAACACGTGTGTCGAAGGGCCATCCCCGTCGTAACTCGAGAATATAACCCAGGTTCCCGCCGCAACTCGAGAAAAAGCATGAGACTTCCCCCTCGCCGCGAGATGAGGCCCGATTCCCCTGCACTGCGTGCAGAGCAATTCCGTGTTGCACATCACACATGAAAGGAGCCTTGATTTCCTTGATGGCACTCCAGAAAAACCCCAAGAACACTGTTTCAAGGCTAGAGGGATCCTGAGGTCACTGTAGCCACACGAAAGAACGACGTGGACCAAAAATCAACTCGAGATGAGAGGTTAGTCCCTGGCTTCGACTCCAGAGGAATACCACCTTACCACAAGCACCTCAAGAGGAGGCTTCTCTCAGCTCTAGATATGTGAGAGGGACCCTGAGTTTGCGGCCTCAAGTGGAATGGACACCGTGATGCCCTGACTCGAAATAAGGCCGAATATTCCTGCAGTGACTTGAATGCAGGCTCGTCTTGCATCTCCCAAGATGAAAGGATGTCTGAATCCCCTGTGGAGACCACAAAGAAAACCTACTTCCCCACCTCATCGTGACCGGAGGCCTCACATCATTTGAAAACTCCAGAGGTACGCGGAGATGAGTGCCTCCAAAGGGGACGATGCCTGACTCCTCGGGAAACTTGATAGGAGTCCCAGGATTCCTGTGGCACGTGGAAAGGGACCCTTGGTCTCCCGCCTCAGCTGGAGAGGCGTCCCAATTGCCCTGCCAAGCCTCGAGGAGAATCCCGAGTTGTCCCTCGCAACTAGGCAGGAGTCCTGCCATCGCTGAACAAACACGTGTGTGGAAGGGCCATCCCCGTCGTAACTCGAGAATATACCCCAGGTTCCCGCCGCAACTCGAGAAAAACCATGAGACTTCCCCCTCGCCGCGAGATATGGCCCGATTCCCCTGCACTGCGTGCAGAGCAATTGCGTGTTGCACATCACACATGAAAGGAGCCTTGATTTCCTTGATGGCACTCCAGAGAAACCCCAAGAACACTGTTTCAAAGCTACAGGGATCCTGAGGTCACTGTAGCAACACGAAAGAGCTCCGTGGACCAAAAATCAACTCGAGATGAGAGGTTAGTCCCTGGCTTCGACTCCAGAGGAATACCACCTTACCACAAGCACCTCAAGAGGAGGCTTCTCTCAGCTCTAGATATGTGAGAGGGACCCTGATTTGCGGCCTCAAGTGGAATGTACACCGCGATGCCCTGACTTGAAATAAGGCCGGATATCCCTGCAGTGACTTGAATGCTGACACGTCTTGCATCTCCCAAGACGAAAGGATGTCTGAATCCCCTGTGGAGACCACAGAAAAAGAACTAGTTCCCCACCTCATCGCGACCGGAGGCCTCACATCCTTTGAAAACTCCAGAGGTACGCGGAGATCAGTGCCTCCAAAGCAGACGATGCCTGACTCCTCGTGAAACTTGATAGGAGTCCCAGGATTCCTGTGGCACGTGGAAAGGGACCCTTGGTCTCCCGCCTCACCTGGAGAGGCGTCCCAATTGCCCTGCCAAGCCTCGAGGAGAATCCCGAGTTGTCCCTCGCAACTAGGCAGGAGTCCTGACGTCGCTGAAAAAACACGTGTGTGGAAGGGCCATCCCCGTCGTAACTCGAGAATATACCCCAGGTTCCCTCCGCAACTCGAGAAAAAGCATGAGACTTCCCCCTCGCCGCGAGATGAGGCCCGATTCCCCTGCACTGCGTGCAGAGCAATTCCGTGTTGCACATCACACATGAAAGGAGCCTTGATTTCCTTGATGGCACTCCAGAGAAACCCCAAGAACAGTGTTTCAAGGCTAGAGTGATCCTGAGGTCACTGTAGAAACACGAAAGAGCTCCGTGGACCAAAAATCAACTCGAGATGAGAGCTTAGTCCCTGGCTTTGACTCCAGAGGTATACCACCTTACCACAAGCACCTCAAGAGCAGGATTATCTCAGCTCTAGCTATGTGAGAGGGACCCTGAGTTTGTGGCCTCAAGTGGAATGGACACCGCGATGCCCTGACTCGAAATAAGGCCGGATATCCCTGCAGTGACTTGAATGCAGGCTCGTCTTGCATCTCCCAAGACGAAATGATGTCTGAATCCACTGTGCAGACCACAGAGAAAACCTAGTTCCCCACTTCATCGCAACCGGAGGCCTCACATCCTTTGAAAACTCCAGAGGTACGCGTAGATCAGTGCCTCCAAAGGAGACGATGCCTGACTCCTCGTGAACCTTGATAGGAGTCCCAGGATTCCTGTGGCACGTGGAAAGGGACCCTTGGTCTCCCGCCTCAGCTGGAGAGGCGTCCCAATTGCCCTGCCAAGCCTCGAGGAGAATCCCGAGTTGTCCCTCGTAACTAGGCAGGAGTCCTGACATGGCTGAACAAACACGTGTCTGGAAGGGCCCTCCCCGTCGTAACTCGAGAATATACCCCAGGTTCCCGCCGCAACTCGAGAAAAACCATGAGACTTCTCCCTCGCCGCAAAATGAGGCCCGATTCCCCTGCACTGCATGCAGAGTAATTCCGTGTTGCACATCACACATGAAAGGAGCCTTGATTTCCTTGATGGCACTCCAGAGAATCCCCAAGAACACTGTTCCAAGGCTAGAGGGATCCTGAGGTCACTGTAGCCACACTAAAGAGCTCCGTGGACCAAAAATCAACTCGAGATGAGAGGTTAGTCCCTGGCTTCGACTCCAGAGGAATACCACCTTACCACAAGCACCTCAAGAGGAGGCTTCTCTCAGCTCTAGGTATGTGAGAGGGACCCTGAGTTTGCAGCCTCAACTGGAATGGACACCGCGATGCCCTGACTCGATATAAGGCCGGATATCCCTGCTGTGACTTGAATGCAGGCTCGTCTTGCATCTCCCAAGACGAAAGGATGTCTGAATCCCGTGTGAAGACCACAGAGAAAGACCTAGTTCCCAACCTCATGGCGACTGGAGGCCTCACATCCTTTGAAAACTCCAGAGGTATGCGGAGATCAGTGCCTCCAAAGCAGACAATGCCTGACTCCTCGTGCAACTTAACAGGAGTCCCAGGATTCCTGTGGCATGTGGAAAGGGAACCTTGGTCTCCCGCCTCAGCTGGAGAGGCGTCCCAATTGCCCTGCCAAGCCTCGAGGAGAATCCCGAGTTGTCCCTCGCAACTAGGAAGGAGTACTTACTTGGCTGAACAAACACGTGTGTGGAAGGGCCATCCCCTTCGTAACTCGAGAATATACCCCTGGTTCCCGCCGCAACTCGAGAAAAACCATGAGACTTCCCCCTCGCCGCGAGATGAGGCCCGATTCCCCTGCACTGCGTGCAGAGCAATTCCGTTTTGCACATCAAACATGAAAGGAGCCTTGATTTCCTTGATGGCACTCCAGAGAAACCCCAAGAACACTGTTTCAAGGTAGAGGGATTCTGAGGTCGCTGTAGCCACACAAAAGAGCTCCGTGGACCAAAAATCAACTCGAGATGAGAGGTTAGTCCCTGGCTTCGACTCCAGAGGAATACAACCTTACCACAAGCACCTCAAGAGGAGGCTTCTCTCAGCTCTAGATATGTGAGAGGGACCCTGAGTTTGCGGCCTCAAGTGGAATGGACACCGCGATGCCCTGACTCGAAATAAGGCCGGATATCCCTGCAGTGACTTGAATGCAGGCTCGTCTTGCATCTCCCAAGACGAAAGGATGTCTGAATCCCCTGTGGAGACGACGGAGAAAGACCAAGTTCCCCACCTCATCGCGACCGGAGGCCTCACATCCTTTGAAAACCCAGAGGTACGCGGAGATCAGTGCCTCCAAAGGAGACGATGCCTGACTCCTCGTGAAACTTGATAGGAGTCCCAGGATTCCTGCGGCACGTGGAAAGGGACACTTGGTCTCCCGCCTCAGCTGGAGACGCGTCCCAATTGCCCTGCCAAGCCTCGAGGAGAATCCCGAGTTGTCCCTCGCAACTAGGCAAGAGTCCTGACGTCGCTGAACAAACACGTGTGTGGAAGGGCCATCGCCGTCGTAACTCGAGAATATACCCCAGGTTCCCGCCGCAACTCGAGAAAAACCATGAGACTTCCCCCTCGCCGCGAGATGAGGCCCGATTACCCTGAACTGCGTGCAGAGCAATTCCGTGTTGCACATCACACATGAAAGGAGCCTTGATTTCCTTGATGGCACTCCAGAGAAACCCCAAGAACACTGTTTCAAGGCTAGAGGGTTCCTGAGGTCACTGTAGCAACACGAAACAGCTCCGTGGACCAAAAATCAACTCGAGATGAGAGGTTAGTCCCTGGCTTCGACTCCTGAAGAATATCACCTTACCACAAGCACCTCAAGAGGAGGCTTCTCTCAGCTCTAGGTATGTGAGAGGGACCCTGATTTGCGGCCTCAAGTGGAATGGACACCGCGATGCCCTGACTCGAAATAAGGCCGGATATCCCTGCAGTGACTTGAATGCTGGCACGTCTTGCATCTCCCAAGACGAAAGGATGTCTGAATCCCCTGTGGAGACCACAGAAAAAGAACTAGTTCCCCACCTCATCGCGACCGGAGGCCTCACATCCTTTGAAAACTCCAGAGGTACGCGGAGATCAGTGCCTCCAAAGGAGTCGATGCCTGACTCCTCGTGAAACTTGATAGGAGTCCCAGGATTCCTGTGGCACGTGGAAAGGGACCCTTGGTCTCCCGCCTCAGCTGGAGAGGCGTCCCAATTGCCCTGCCAAGCCTCGAGGAGAATCCCGAGTTGTCCCTCGCAACTAGGCAGGAGTCCTGACGCGGCTGAACAAACACGTGAGTGGAAGGGCCCTCCCCGTCGTAACTCGAGAATATACCCCAGGTTCCCGCCGCAACTCGAGAAAAACCATGAGACTTCTCCCTCGCCGCAAAATGAGGCCCGATTCCCCTGCACTGCATGCAGAGTAATTCCGTGTTGCACATCACACATGAAAGGAGCCTTGATTTCCTTGATGGCACTCCAGAGATTCCCCAAGAACACTGTTCCAAGGCTAGAGGGATCCTGAGGTCACTGTAGCAACACGAAAGAGCTCCGTGGACCAAAAATCAACTCGAGATGAGAGGTTAGTCCCTGGCTTCGACTCCAGAGGAATACCACCTTACCACAAGCACCTCAAGAGGAGGCTTCTCTCAGCTCTAGGTATGTGAGAGGGACCCTGAGTTTGCAGCCTCAACTGGAATGGACACCGCGATGCCCTGACTCGATATAAGGCCGGATATCCCTGCAGTGACTTGAATGCAGGCTCGTCTTGCATCTCCCAAGACGAAAGGATGTCTGAATCCCCTGTGAAGACCACAGAGAAAGACCTAGTTCCCAACCTCATGGCGACTGGAGGCCTCACATCCTTTGAAAACTCCAGAGGTATGCGGAGATCAGTGCCTCCAAAGCAGACAATTCCTGACTCCTCGTGAAACTTGATAGGAGTCCCAGGATTCCTGTGGCACGCGGAAAGGGAACCTTGGTCTCCCGCCTCAGCTGGAGCGGCGTACCAATTGCCCTGCCAAGCCTCGAGGAGAATCCCGAGTTGTCCCTCGCAACTAGGAAGGAGTACTTACTTGGCTGAACAAACACGTGTGTGGAAGGGCCATCCCCGTCGTAACTCGAGAATATACCCCAGGTTCCCGCCGCAACTCGAGAAAAACCATGAGACTTCCCCCTCGCCGCGAGATGTGGCCCGATTCCCCTGCACTGCGTGCAGAGCAATTCCGTGTTGCACATCACACATGAAAGGAGCCTTGATTTCCTTGATGGCACTCCAGCGAAACCCCAAGAACACTGTTTCAAGGTAGAGGGATTCTGAGGTCGCTGTAGCCACACAAAAGAGCTCCGTGGACAAAAAATCAACTCGAATTGAGAGGTTAGTCCCTGGCTTCGACTCCAGAGGAATACCACCTTACCACAAGCACCTCAAGAGGAGGCTTCTCTCAGCTCTAGATATGTGAGAGGGACCCTGAGTTTGCGGCCTCAAGTGGAATGGACACCGTGATGCCCTGACTCGAAATATGGCCGGATATCCCTGCAGTGACTTGAATGCAGGCTCGTCTTGCATCTCCCAAGACGAAAGGATGTCTGAATCCCCTGTGGAGACCACAGAGAAAGACCTACTTCCCCACCTCATCGCGACCGGAGGCCTCACATCCTTTGAAAATTCCAGAGGTACGCGGAGATCAGTGCCTCCAAAGGAGACGATGCCTGACTCCTCGTGAAACTTGATAGGAGTCCCAGGATTCCTGTGGCACGTGGAAAGGGACCCTTGGTCTCCCGCCTCAGATTGAGAGGAGTCCCAATTGCCCTGCCAAGCCTCGAGGAGAATCCCGAGTTGTCCCTCGCAACTAGGCAGGAGTCTTGACGTGGCTGAACAAACACGTGTGTCGAAGGGCCATCCCCGTCGTAGCTCGAGAATATAACCCAGGTTCCCGCCGCAACTCGAGAAAAAGCATGAGACTTCCCCCTCGCCGCGAGATGAGGCCCGATTCCCCTGCACTGCGTGCAGAGCAATTCCGTGTTGCACATCACACATGAAAGGAGCCTTGATTTCCTTGATGGCACTCCAGAAAAACCCCAAGAACACTGTTTCAAGGCTAGAGGGATCCTGAGGTCACTGTAGCCACACAAAAGAACGACGTGGACCAAAAATCAACTCGAGATGAGAGGTTAGTCCCTGGCTTCGACTCCAGAGGAATACCACCTTACCACAAGCACCTCAAGAGGAGGCTTCTCTCAGCTCTAGGTATGTGAGAGGGACCCTGAGTTTGCGGCCTCAAGTGGAATGGACACCGTGATGCCCTGACTCGAAATAAGGCCGAATATCCCTGCAGTGACTTGAATGCAGGCTCGTCTTGCATCTCCCAAGACGAAAGGATGTCTGAATCCCCTGTGGAGACCACAAAGAAAACCTACTTCCCCACCTCATCGTGACCGGAGGCCTCACATCATTTGAAAACTCCAGAGGTACGCGGAGATGAGTGCCTCCAAAGGAGACGATGCCTGACTCCTCGGGAAACTTGATAGGAGTCCCAGGATTCCTGTGGCACGTGGAAAGGGACCCTTGGTCTACCGCCTCAGGTGGAGAGGCGTCCCAATTTCCCTGCCAAGCCTCGAGGAGAATCCCGAGTTGTCCCTCGCAACTAGGCAGGAGTCCTGACGTCGCTGAAGAAACACGTGTGTGAAAGGGCCATCCCCGTCGTAACTCGAGAATATACCCCAGGTTCCCGCCGCAACTCGAGAAAAAACATGAGACTTCCCCCTCGCCGCGAGATGAGGCCCGATTCCCCTGCACTGCGTGCAGAGCAATTCCGTGTGGCACATCACACATGAAAGGAGCCTTGATTTCCTTGATGGCACTCCAGAGAATCCCCAAGAACACTGTTTCAAGGCTAGAGGTTTCCTGAGGGCACTGTAGCAACACGAAAGAGCTCCGTGGACCAAACATCAACTCGAGATGAGAGGTTAGTCCCTGGCTTCGACTCCAGAGGAATACCACCTTACCACAAGCACCTCAAGAGCAGGATTATCTCAGCTCTAGCTATGTGAGAGGGACCCTGAGTTTGTGGCCTCAAGTGGAATGGACACCGCGATGCCCTGACTCGAAATAAGGCTGGATATCACTGCAGTGACTTGAATGCAGGCTCGTCTTGCATCTCCCAAGACGAAATGATGTCTGAATCCACTGTGGAGACCACAGAGAAAACCTACTTCCCCACCTCATCGCAACCGGAGGCCTCACATCCTTTGAAAACTCCAGAGGTACGCGGAGATCAGTGCCTCCAAAGGAGACGATGCCTGACTCCTCGTGAAACTTGACAGGAGTCCCAGGATTCCTGTGGCACGTGGAAAGGGACCCTTGGTCTCCCGCCTCAGCTGGAGAGGCGTCCCAATTGCCCTGCCAAGCCTCGAGGAGAATCCCGAGTTGTCCCTCGCAACTAGGAAGGAGTACTTACTTGGCTGAAGAAACACGTGTGTGGAAGGGCCATCCCCGTCGTAACTCGAGAATATACCCCTGGTTCCCGCCGCAACTCGAGAAAAACCATGAGACTACCCCCTCGCCACAAGATGAGGCCCGATTCCCCTGCACTGCGGGCAGAGCAATTCCGTGTTGCACATCACACATGAAAGGAGCCTTGATTTCCTTGATGGCACTCCAGAGAAACCCCTAGAACACTGTTTCAAGGCTAGAGGGATCCGGAGGTCACTGTAGCAACACGAAAGAGCTCCGTGGACCAAAAATCAACTCGAGATGAGAGGTTAGTCCCTGGCTTCGACTCCAGAGGAATACCACCTTACCACAAGCACCTCAAGAGGAGGCTTCTCTCAGCTCTAGCTATGTGAGAGGGACCCTGAGTTTGCGGCCTCAAGTGGAATGGATACCACGATGCCCTGACTCGAAATAAGGCCGGATATCCCTGCAGTGACTTGAATGCAGGCTCGTCTTGCATCTCCCAAGACGAAAGGATGTCTGAATCCCCTGTGGAGACCACAGAGAAAGACCTAGTTCCCCACCTCATCGCGACCGGAGGCCTCACATCCTTTGAAAACTCCAGAGGTACGCGGAGATCAGTGCCTCCAAAGGAGACGATGCCTGACTCCTCGTGAAACTTGATAGGAGTCCCAGGATTCCTGTGGCACGTGGAAAGGGACTCTTGGTCTCCCGCCTCAGCTGGAGAGGCATCCCAATTGCCCTGCCAAGCCTCGAGGAGAATCCCGAGTTGTCCCTCGCAACTAGGCAGGAGTCCTGACGTCGCTGAACAAACACGTGGGTGGAAGGGCCATCCCCATCGTAACTCGAGAATATACCCCAGGTTCCCGCCGCAACTCGAGAAAAACCATGAGACTTCCCCCTCGCCGCGAGATGAGGCCCGATTCCCCTGCACTGCGTGCAGAGCAATTCCGTGTTGCACATCAAACATGAAAGGAGCCTTGATTTCCTTGATGGCACTCCAGAGAAACCCCAAGAACACTGTTTCAAGGCTAGAGGGATCCTGAGGTCACTGTAGCAACAAGAAAGAGCACCGTGGACCAAAAATCAACTCGAGATGAGAGGTTAGCCCCTGGCTTCGACTCCAGAGTAATACCACCTTACCACAAGCACCTCAAGAGGAGGCTTCTCTCAGCTCTAGGTATGTGAGAGGGACCCTGAGTTTGCGGCCTCAAGTGGAATGTACCCCGCGATGCCCTGACTCGAAATAAGGCCGGATATCCCTGCAGTGACTTGAATGCAGGCTCGTCTTGCATCTCCCAAGACGAAAGGATGTCTGAATCCCCTGTGGAGACCACAGAGAAAGACCAAGTTCCCCACCTCATCGCGACCGGAGGCCTCACATCCTTTGAAAATTCCAGAGGTACGCAGAGATCAGTGCCTCCAAAGGAGACGATGCCTGACTCCTCGTGAAACTTGATAGGAGTCCCAGGATTCCTGTGGCACGTGGAAAGGGACCCTTGGTCTCCTGCCTCAGCTGGAGAGGCGTCCCAATTGCCCTGCCAAGCCTCGAGGAGAATCCCGAGTTGTCCCTCGCAACTAGGCAGGAGTCCTGCCGTCGCTGAACAAACACGTGGGTGGAAGGGCCATCCCCGTCGTAACTCGAGAATATACCCCAGGTTCCCGCCGCAACTCGAGAAAAACCATGAGACTTCCCCCTCGCCGCGAGATGTGGCCCGATTCCCCTGAACTGCGTGCAGAGCAATTCCGTGTTGCACATCACACATGAAAGGAGCCTTGATTTCCTTAATGGCACTCCAGAGAAACCCCAAGAAAACTGTTTCAAGGCTAGAGGGATCCTGAGGTCACTGTAGCAACACGAAACAGCTCCGTGGACCAAAAATCAACTCGAGATGAGAGGTTAGTCCCTGGCTTCGACTCCAGAAGAATATCACCTTACCACAAGCACCTCAAGAGGAGGCTTCTCTCAGCTCTAGGTATGTGAGAGGGACCCTGATTTGCGGCCTCAAGTGGAATGGACACCGCGATGCCCTGACTCGAAATAAGGCCGGATATCCCTGCAGTGACTTGAATGCAGGCTCGTCTTGCATCTCCCAAGACGAAAGGATGTCTGAATCCCCTGTGGAGACCACAGAAAAAGAAATAGTTCCCTACCTCATCGCAACCGGAGGCCTCACATCCTTTGAAAACTCCAGAGGTACGCGGAGATCAGTGCCTCCAAAGGAGACGATGTCTGACTCCTCATGAAACTTGATAGGAGTCCCAGGATTCCTGTGGCACGTGGAAAGGGACCCTTGGTCTCCCGCCTCAGCTGGAGAGGCGTCCCAATTTCCCTGCCAAGCCTCGAGGAGAATCCCGAGTTGTCCCTCGCAACTAGGCAGGAGTCCTGACGCGGCTGAACCAACACGTGTGTGTAATGGCCATCCCCGTCGTAATTCGAGAATATACCCCAGGTTCCCGACGCAACTCGAGAAAAACCATGAGACTTCCCCCTCGCCGCGAGATGAGTCCCGATTCCCCTGCACTGTGTGCAGAGCAATTCCGTCTTGCACATCACACATCAAAGGAGCCTTGATTTCCTTGATGGCACTCCAGAGAAACCCCAAGAACACTGTTTCAAGGTAGAGGGATCCTGAGGTCCCTGTAGCCACACAAAAGAGCTCCGTGGACCAAAGATCAACTCGAGTTGAGAGGTTAGTCCCTGGCTTCGACTCCAGAGGAATACCACTTTACCACAAGCACCTCAAGAGGAGGCTTCTCTCAGCTCTAGCTATGTGAGAGGGACCCTTAATTTGCGGCCTCAAGTGGAATGGACACCGCGATGCCCTGACTCGAAATAAGGCCGGATATCCCTGCAGTGACTTGAAGGCAGGCTCGTCTTGCATCTCCCAAGACGAAAGGATGTCTGAATCCACTGTGGAGACCACAGAGAAAACCTACTTCCCCACCTCATCGCAACCGGAGACCTCAAATCCTTTGAAAATTCCAGAGGTACGCGGAGATCAGTGCCTCCAAAGGAGACGATGCCTGACTCCTCGGGAAACTTGATAGGAGTCCCAGGATTCCTGTGGCACGTGGAAAGGGACCCTTGGTCTCCCGCCTCAGCTGGAGAGGCGTCCCAATTGCCCTGCCAAGCCCCCAGGAGAATCCCGAGTTGTCCCTCGCAACTAGGCAGGAGTCCTGACGTCGCTGAACAAACACGTGTGTGGAAGGGCCATCCCCATCGTAACTCGAGAATATACCCCAGGTTCCCGCCGCAACTCGAGAAAAACCATGATACTACCCCCTCGCCACGAGATGAGGCCCGATTCCCCTGCACTGCGGGCAGAGCAATTCCGTGTTGCACATCACACATGAAAGGAGCCTTGATTTCCTTGATGGCACTCCAGAGAAACCCCAAGAACACTGTTTCAAGGCTAGAGGGATCCTGAGGTCACTGTAGCAAGAAGAAAGAGCTCCGTGGACCAAAAATCAACTCGAGATGAGAGGTTAGTCCCTAGCTTCGACTCCGGAGGAATACCACCTTACCACAAGCACCTCAAGAGGAGGCTTCTCTCAGCTCTAGCTATGTGAGAGGGACCCTGAGTTTGCGGCCTCAAGTGGAATGGATACCACGATGCCCTGACTCGAAATAAGGCCGGATATCCCTGCAGTGACTTGAATGCAGGCTCGTCTTGCATCTCCCAAGACGAAAGGATGTCTGAATCCCCTGTGGAGACCACAGAGAAAGACCTAGTTCCCAACCTCATCGCGACGGGAGGCCTCACATCCTTTGAAAACTCCAGAGGTACGCGGAGATCAGTGCCTCCAAAGGAGACGATGCCTGACTCCTCGAGAAACTTGATAGGAGTCCCAGGATTCCTGTGGCACGTGGAAAGGGACCCTTGGTCTCCCGGCTCAGATTGAGAGGCGTCCCAATTGACCTGCCAGGCCTCTAGGAGAATCCCGATTTGTGCCTCGCAACTAGGCAGGAGTCCTGACGTGGCTGAACAAACACGTGGGTGGAAGGGCATCCCCGTCGTAACTTGAGAATATACCCCAGGTTCCCGCCGCAACTCGAGAAAAACCATGAGACTTCCCCCTCGCCGCGAGATGAGGCCCAATTCCCCTGCACTGCGTGCAGAGCAATTCCGTGTTGCACATCACACATGAAAGGAGCCTTGATTTCCTTGATGGCACTCCAGAGAAACCCCAAGAACACTGTTTCAGGGCTAGAGGGATCCTGAGGTCACTGTAGCAACACGAAAGAGCTCCGTGGACAAAAAATCAACTCGAGATGAGAGGTTAGTCCCTGGCTTCGACTCCAGAGGAATACCACCTTACCACAAGCACCTCAAGAGGAGGCTTCTCTCAGCTCTAGGAATGTGAAAGGTACCCTGAGTTTGCGGCCTGAAGTGGAATGGACACTGCGATGCCCTGACTCGAAATAAGGCCAGATATCCCTGCAGTGACTTAAATGCAGGCTCGTCTTGCATCTCCCATGACGAAACGATGTCTGAATCCCCTGTGGAGACCACAGAGAAAGACCTAGTTCCCCACCTCATCGCGACCGGAGGCCTCACATCCTTTGAAAACTCCAGAGGGACGCGGAGATCAGTGCCTCCAAAGGAGACGATGCCTGACTCCTCGTGAAACTTGATAGGAGTCCCAGGATTCCTGTGGCACGTGGAAAGGGACCCTTGGTCTCCTGCCTCAGCTGGAGAGGCGTCTCAATTGCCCTGCCAAGGCTCAAGGAGAATCCCGAGTTGTCCCTCGCAACTAGGCAGGAGTCCTGACGTCGCTGAACAAACACGTGGGTGGAAGAACCATGCTCGTCGTAACTCGAGAATATACCCCAGGTTCCCGCCGCAACTCGAGAAAAACCATGAGACTTCCCCCTCGCCGCGAGATGAGGCCCGATTCCCCTGCACTGCGTGCAGAGCAATTCCGTGTTGCACATCACACATGAAAGGAGCCTTGATTTTCTTGATGGCACTCCAGAGAAACCCCAAGAACACTGTTTCAAGGCTAGAGGGATCCTGAGGTCACTGTAGCAACACGAAAGAACTCCGTGGACCAAGAATCAACTCGAGATGAGAGGTTAGTCCCTGGCTTCGACTCCAGAGGAATACGAGCTTACCACAAGCACCTCAAGAGGAGGCTTCTCTCAGCTCTAGGTATGTGAGAGGAAGCCTGAGCTTGCAGCCTCAAGTGGAATGGACACCGCGATGCCCTGACTCGAAATAAGGCCGGATATCCCTGCAGTGACTTGAATGCAGGCTCGTCTTGCATCTCCCATGACGAAAGGATGTCTGAATCCGCTGTGGAGACCACAGAGAAAGACCTAGTTCCCCACCTCATCGCGACCGGAGGCCTCACATACTTTGAAAACTCCAGAGGTACGCGGAGATCAGTGCCTCCAAAGGAGACGATGCCTGACTCCTCGTGAAACTTGATAGGAGTCCCAGGATTCCTGTGGCACGAGGAAAGGGACCCTTGGTCTCCCGCCTCAGCTGGAGAGGCGTCCCAGTTGCCTTGCCAAGCCTCGAGGAGAATCCCGAGTTGTCCCTCGCAACTAGGCTGGAGTCCTGACGAGGCTGAACAAACACGTGGGTGGAAGGGCCATCCCTGTCTTAACTCGAGAATGTTCCCCAGGTTCCCGCCGCAACTCGAGAAAAACCATGAGACTTCCCCCTCGCCGCGAGATGAGGCCCGATTCCCCTGCACTGCGTGCAGAGCAATTCCGTGTTGCACATCACGCATGAAAGGAACCTTGATTTCCTTGATGGCACTTCAGAGAAACCCCAAGAACACTGTTAAAAGGCTAGAGGGATCCTGAGGTCACTGTAGCAACACGAAAGAGCTCCGTGGACCAAAAATCAACTCGAGATGAGAGGTTAGTCCCTGGCTTCGACTGCAGAGGACTACCACCTTACCACAAGCACCTCAAGAGGAGGCTTCTCTCAGCTCTAGGTATGTGAGAGGGACCCTGAGTGTGCGCCCTCCAGTGGAATGGACACCGCGATGCCCTGACTCGAACTAAGGCCGGATATCCCTGCAGTGACTTGAATGCAGGCTCGTCTTGCATCTCCCAAGACGAAAGGATGTCTGAATCCCCTGTGGAGACCACAGGGAAAGACCTAGTCTCCCACCTCATCGCGATAGGAGGCCTCACATCCTTTGAAAACTCCAGAGGTACGCGGAGATCAGTGCCTCCAAAGGAGACGATGCCTGACTCCTCGTGAAACTTGATAGGATTTCCAGGATTCCTGTGGCACGTGGAAAGGGACCCTTGGTCTCCCGCCTCAGCTGGAGAGGCGTCCCAATTGCCCTGCCAAGCCTCGAGGAGAATCCCGAGTTGTCCCTCGCAACTAGGCAGGAGTCCTGACGCGGCTGAACAAACACGTGTGTGTAATGGCCATCCCCGTCGTAATTCGAGAATATACCCCAGGTTCCCGACGCAACTCGAGAAAAACCATGAGACTTCCCCCTCGCCGCGAGATGAGGCCCGATTCCCCTGCACTGCGTGCAGAGTAATTCCGTGTTGCACATCACACAGGAAAGGAGCCTTGATTTCCTTGATGGCACTTCAGAGAATCCCCAAGCACACTGTTTCAAGGCTAGAGGGATCCTGAGGTCACTGTAGCAACACGAAAGAGCTCCGTGGACCAAAAATCAACTCGAGATGAGAGGTTACTCCCTGGTTTCGACTCCAGAGGAAAACCACCTTACCACAAGCACCTCAAGAGGAGGCTTCTCTCAGCTCTATGTATGTGAGAGGGACCCTGGGTTTGCGGCCTCAAGTGGAATGGACACCGCGATGCCCTGACTCGAAATAAGGCCGGATATCCCTGCAGTGACTTGAATGCAGGCTCGTCTTGCATCTCCCAAGACGAAAGGATGTCTAAATCCCCTTTGGAGACCACTGAGAAAGACTTAGTTCCCCACCTCATCGCGACCAGAGGCCTCACATCCTTTGAAAACTCCAGAGGTACGCGGAGATCAGTGCCTCCAAAGGAGACGATGCCTGACTCCTCGTGAAACTTGATAGGAGTCCCAGGATTCCTGTGGCACGTGGAAAGGGACCCTTGGTCTCCCGCCTCAGCTGGAGAGGCGTCCCAGTTGCCTTGCCAAGCCTCGAGGAGAATCCCGAGTTGTCCCTCGCAACTAGGCTGGAGTCCTGACGAGGCTGAACAAAAACGTGGGTGGAAGGGCCATCCCTGTCGTAACTCGAGAATGTTCCCCAGGTTCCCGCCGCAACTCGAGAAAAACCATGAGACTTCCCCCTCGCCGCGAGATGAGGCCCGATTCCCCTGCACTGCATGCAGAGCAATTCCGTGTTGCACATCACGCATGAAAGGAGCTTTGATTTCCTTGATGGCACTCCAGAGAAACCCCAAGAACACTGTTCCAAGGCTAGAGGGATCCTGAGGTCACTGTAGCAACACGAAAGAGCTCCGTGGACCAAAAATCAACTCGAGATGAGAGGTTAGTCCCTGACTTCGACTGCAGAGGACTACCACCTTACCACAACCACCTCAAGAGGAGGCTTCTCTCAGCTCTAGGTATGTGAGAGGGACCCTGATATTGCGGCCTCAAAGGGAATGGACACCGCAATGCCCTGACGCGAAATAAGGCTGGATATCCCTGCAGTGACTTGAATGCAGGCTCGTCTTGCATCTCCCAAGATGAAAGGATGTCTGAATCCCCTGTGGAGACCACAGAGAAAGACCTAGTTCCCCACCTCATCGCGACCGGAGGCCTCACATCCTTTGAAAACTCCAGAGGTACGCGGAGATCAGTGCCTCCAAAGGAGACGATGCCTGACTCCTCGTGAACCTTGATAGGAGTCCCAGGATTCCTGTGGCACGTGGAAAGGGACCCTTGGTCTCCCGCCTCAGCTGGAGAGGCGTCCCAATTGCCCTGCCAAGCCTCGAGGAGAATCCCGAGTTCTCCCTCGTAACTAGGAAGGAGTACTTACTTGGCTGAACAAACACGTGTGTGGAAGGGCCATCCCCGTCGTAACTCGAGAATATACCCCAGGTTCCCGCCGCAACTCGAGAAAAACCATGAGACTTCCCCCTCGCCGCGAGATGAGGCCCGATTTCCCTGCACTGCGTGCAGAGCAATTCCGTGTTGCACATCACACATGAAAGGAGCCTTGATTTCCTTGATGGCACTCCAGAGAAACCCCAAGAACACTGTTTCAAGGCTAGAGGGATCCTGAGGTCACTGTAGCAACAAGAAAGAGCTCCGTGGACCAAAAATCAACTCGAGAGAGAGGTTAGTCCCTGGCTTCGACTCCAGAGGAATACCACCTTACCACAAGCACCTCAAGAGGAGGCTTCTCTCAGCTCTAGGTATGTGAGAGGGACCCTGAGTTTGCGGCCTCAAGTGGAATGGACACCGCGATGCCCTGACTCGAAATAAGGCCGGATATCCTTGCAGTGACTTGAATGCAGGCTCGTCTTGCATCTCCCAAGACGAAAGGATGTCTGAATCCCCTGTGGAGACCACAGAGAAAGACCTAGTTCCCCACCTCATCGCGACCGGAGGCCTCACATCCTTTGAAAACTAAAGAGGTACGCGGAGATCAGTGCCTCCAAAGGAGACGATGCCTGACTCCTCATGAACCTTGATAGGAGTCCCAGGATTCCTGTGGCACGTGGAAAGGGACCCTTGGTCTCCCGCCTCAGCTGTAGAGGCGTCCCAATTGCCCTGCCAAACCTCGAGGAGAATCCCGAGTTGTCCCTCGCAACTAGGCAGGAGTCCTGACGTCGCTGAACAAACACGTGGGTTGAAGGGCCATCCCCGTCGTAACTCGAGAATATACCCCAGGTTCCCGCCGCAACTCGAGAAAAACCATGAGACTTCCCCCTCGCCGCGAGATGAGGCCCGATTCCTCGGCACTGCGTGCAGAACAATTCCGTGTTGCACATCACATATGAAAGGAGCATTGATTTCCTTGATGGCACTCCAGAGAAACCCCAAGAACACTGTTTCAAGGCTAGAGGGATCCTGAGTTCACTGTAGCCACACGAAAGAGCTCCGTAGACCAAGAATCAACTCGAGATGAGAGGTTAGTCCCTGGCTTCGACTCAAGACGAATACCACCTTACCACAAGCACCTCAAGAGCAGGCTTCTCTCAGCTCTAGATATGTGAGAGGGACCCTGAGTTTGCGGCCTCAAGTGGAATGGACACCACGATGCCCTGGCTCGAAATAAGGCCGGATATCCCTGCAGTGACTTGAATGCACGCTCGTCTTGCATCTCCCAAGACGAAAGGCTGTCTGAATCCCCTGTGGAGACCACAGGGAAAGACCTAGTCTCCCACCTCATCGCGACCGGAGGCCTCACATCCTTTGAAAACTCCAGAGGTACGCGGAGATCAGTGCCTCCAAAGGAGACGATGCCTGACTCCTCGTGAAACTTGATAGGAGTCCCAGGATTCCTGTGACACGTGGAAAGGGACGCTTGGTCTCCCGCCTCAGCTGGAGAGGCGTCCCAATTGCCCTGCCAAGCCTCGAGGGGAATCCCGAGTTGTCCCTCGCAACTAGGCAGGAGTCCTGACGTCGCTGAACAAACACGTGGGTGGAAGGACCATGCCCGTCGTAACACGAGAATATACCCCAGGTTCCCGCCGCAACTCGAGAAAAACCATGAGACTTCCCCCTCGCCGCGAGATGAGGCCCGATTCCCCTGCACTGCGTGCAGAGCAATTCCGTGTTGCACATCACACATGAAAGGAGCCTTGATTTCCTTGATGGCACTCCAGAGAAACCCCAAGAACACTGTTTCAAGGCTAGAGGGATCCTGAGGTCACTGTAGCAACACAAAAGAACTCCGTGGACCAAGAATCAACTCGAGATGAGAGGTTAGTCCCTGGCTTCGACTCCAGAGGAATACCAGCTTACCACAAGCACCTCAAGAGGAGGCTTCTCTCAGCTCTAGGTATGTGAGAGGGAGCCTGAGTTTGCAGCCTCAAGTGGAATAGACACCCCGATGCCCTGACTCGAAATAAGGCCGGATATCCCTGCAGTGACTTGAATGCAGGCTCGTCTTGCATCTCCCATGACGAAAGGATGTCTGAATCCCCTGTGGAGACCACAGAGAAAGACCTAGTTCCCCACCTCATCGCGACCGGAGGCCTCACATCCTTTAAAATTCCAGAGGTACGCGGAGATCAGTGCCTCCAAAGGAGACGATGCCTGACTCTTCGTGAAATTTGATAGGAGTCCCAGGATTCCTGTGGCACGTGGAGAGGGACCCTTGGTCTCCCGCCTCAGCTGGAGAGGCATCCCAATTGCCCTGCCAAGCCTCGAGGAGAATCCCGAGTTGTCCCTCGCAACTAGGAAGGAGTCCTGACGTCGCTGAACAAACATGTGGGTGGAAGGGCCATCCCCATCGTAACTCGAGAATATACCCCAGGTTCCCGCCGCAACTCGAGAAAAACCATGAGACTTCCCCCTCGCCGCGAGATGAGGCCCGATTCCCCTGCACTGCATGCAGAGCAATCCGTGTTGCACATCAAACATGAAAGGAGCCTTGATTTCCTTGATGGCACTCCAGAGAAACCCCAAGAACACTGTTTCAAGGCTAGAGGGATCCTGAGGTCACTGTAGCAACACGAAACAGCTCCGTGGACCAAAAATCAACTCGAGATGAGAGGTTAGTCCCTGGCTTCGACTCCAGAGGAATACCACCTTACCACAAGCACCTCAAGAGGAGGCTTCTCTCAGCTCTAGGTATGTGAGAGGGACCCTGATATTGCGTCCTCAAAGGGAATGGACACCGCGATGCCCTGACGCGAAATAAGGCCGGATATCCCTGCAGTGACTTGAATGCAGGCTCGTCTTGCATCTCCCAAGATGAAAAGATGTCTGAATCCCCTGTGGAGACCACAGAGAAAGACCTAGTTCCCCACCTCATCGCGACCGGAGTCCTCTCATCCTTTGAAAACTCCAAAGGTACGCGGAGATCAGTGCCTCCAAAGGAGACGATGCCTGACTCCTCGTGAACCTTGATAGGAGTCCCAGGATTCCTGTGGCACGTGGAAAGGGACCCTTGGTCTCCCGCCTCAGCTGGAGAGGCGTCCCAATTGCCCTGCCAAGCCTCGAGGAGAATCCCGAGTTGTCCCTCGCAACTAGGAAGGAGTACTTACTTGGCTGAACAAACACGTGTGTGGAAGGGCCATCCCCGTCGTAACTCGAGAATATACCCCAGGTTCCCGCCGCAACTCGAGAAAAACCATGAGACTTCCCCCTCGCCGCGAGATGAGGCCCGATTTCCCTGCACTGCGGACAGAGCAATTCCGTGTTGCACATCACACATGAAAGGAGCCTTGATTTCCTTGATGGCACTCCAGAGAAACCCCAAGAACACTGTTTCAAGGCTAGAGGGATCCTGAGGTCACTGTAGCAACACGAAAGAGCTCCGTGGACCAAGAATCAACTCGAGATGAGTGGTTAGTCCCTGGCTTCGACTCCAGAGGAATACCACCTTACCACAAGCACCTCAAGAGGAGGCTTCTCTCAGCTCTAGCTATGTGAGAGGGAGCCTGAGTTTGCGGCCTCAAGTGGAATGGACACCGCGATGCCCTGACTCGAAATAAGGCCGGATATCCCTGCAGTGACTTGAAGGCAGGCTCGTCTTGCATCTCCCAAGACGAAAGGATGTCTAAATCCCCTTTGGAGACCACTGAGAAAGACTTAGTTCCCCACCTCATCGCGACCGGAGGCCTCACATCCTTTGAAAACTCCAGAGGTACGCGGAGATCAGTGCCTCCAAAGGAGACGATGCCTGACTCCTCGTGAAACTTGATAGGAGTCCCAGGATTCCTGTGGCACGTGGAAAGGGACCCTTGGTCTCCCGCCTCAGCTGGAGAGGCGTCCCAGTTGCCTTGCCAAGCCTCGAGGAGAATCCCGAGTTGTCCCTCACAACTAGGCTGGAGTCCTGAGGAGGCTGTACAAACACGTGGGTGGAAGGGCCATCCCTGTCGTAACTCGAGAATGTTCCCCAGGTTCCCGCCGCAACTCGAGAAAAACCATGAGACTTCCCCCTCGCCGCGAGATGAGGCCCGATTCCCCTGCACTGCATGCAGAGCAATTCCGTGTTGCACATCACGCATGAAAGGAGCTTTGATTTCCTTGATGGCACTCCAGAGAAACCCCAAGAACACTGTTCCAAGGCTAGAGGGATCCTGAGGTCACTGTAGCAACACGAAAGAGCTCCGTAGACCAAAAATCAACTCGAGATGAGAGGTTAGTCCCTGGCTTCGACTCCAGAGGAATACCACCTTACCACATGCACCTCAAGAGGAGGCCTCTCTCAGCTCTAGGTATGTGAGAGGGACCCTGATATTGCGGCCTCAAAGGGAATGGACACCGCGATGCCCTGACTCGAAATAAGGCCGGATACCCCTGCAGTGACTTGAATGCAGGCTCGTCTTGCATCTCCCAAGATGAAAGGATGTCTGAATCCCCTGTGGAGACCACAGAGAAAGACCTAGTTCCCCACCTCATCGCGACCGGAGTCCTCTCATCCTTTGAAAACTGCAGAGGTACGCGGAGATCAGTGCCTCCAAAGGAGACAATGCCTGAGTCCTCGTGAACCTTGATAGGAGTCCCAGGATTCCTGTGGCACGTGGAAAAGAACCCTTGTTCTCCCGCCTCAGCTGGAGAGGCGTCCCAATTGCCCTGCCAAGCCTCGAGGAGAATCCCGAGTTGTCCCTCGCAACTAGGAAGGAGTACTTACTTGGCTGAACAAACACGTGTGTGGAAGCGCCATCCCCGTCGTAACTCGAGAATATACCCCAGGTTCCCGCCGCAACTCGAGAAAAACCATGAGACTTCCCCCTCGCCGCGAGATGAGGCCCGATTCTCCGGCACTGCGTGCAGAGAAATTCCGTGTTGCACCTCACACATGAAAGGAACCTTGATTTCCTTGATGGCACTCCAGAGAAACCCCAAGAACACTGTTTCAAGGCTAGAGGGATCCTGAGGTCACTGTAGCAACACGAAAGAGCTCCGTGGACCAAAAATCAACTCGAGATGAGAGGTTAGTCCCTGGCTTCGACTCCAGAGGAATACCACCTTACTACAAGCACCTCAAGAGGAAGATTCTCTCAGCTCTAGGTATATGAGAGGGACCCTGAGTTTGCGGCCTCAAGTGGAATGGACACCGCGATGCCCTGACTCGAAATAAGGCTGGATATCCCTGCAGTAACTTGAATGCAGGCTCGTCTTGCATCTGTCAAGATGAAAGGATGTCTGAATCCCCTGTGGAGACCACAGAGAAAGACCTAGTTCCCCACCTCATCGCGACCGGAGGCCTCACATCCTTTGAAAACTCCAGAGCTACGCGGAGATCAGTGCCTCCAAAGGAGACGATGCCTGACTCCTCGTGAAACTTGATAGGAGTCCCAGGATTCCTGTGGCACGTGAAAAGGGACCCTTGTTCTCCCGCCTCAGCTGGAGAGGCGTCCCAATAGCCCTGCCAAGCCTCGAGGAGAATCCCGAGTTGTCCCTCGCAACTAGGCAGGAGTCCTGACGTCGCTGAACAAACACGTGTGTGGAAGGGCCATTCCCGTTGTAACTCGAAAACATACCCCAGGTTCCCGCCGCAACTCGAGAAAAACCTGAGACTTCCCCCTCGCCGTGAGATGAGGCCCGATTCCCGTGCACTGCGTGCAGAATAATTCCGTGTTGCACATCACACATGAAAGGAGCCTTGATTACATTGATGGCACTCCAGAGAAACCCCAAGAACACTGTTTCAAGGCTAGAGGGATCCTGAGGTCACTGTAGCAACACGAAAGGGCTCCGTGGACCAAAAACCAACTCGAGATGAGAGGTTAGTCCCTGGCTTCGACTCCAGAGGAATACCACCTTACCTCAAGCACCTCAAGAGGAGGCTTCTCTCAGCTCTATGTATGTGAGAGGGACCCTGATTTTGCGGCCTCAAGTGGAATGGACACTGCGATGCCCTGACGCGAAATAAGGCCGGATATCCCTGCAGTGACTTGAATGCAGGCTCGTTTTGCATCTCCCAAAACGAAAGGTTGTCTGAATCTCCTGTGGAGACCACAGAGAAATACCTAGTTCCCCACCTCATCGCGACCGGAGGCCTCACATCCTTTGAAAACTCCAGAGGTACGCGGAGATAAGTGCCTCCAAAGGTGACGATGCCTGACTCCTCGTGAAACTTGATAGGAGTCTCAGGATTCCTGTGGCACGTGTAAAGGGACCCTTGGTCTCCCGCCTCAGCTGGAGATGCGTCCCAATTGCCCTGCCAAGCCTCGAGGAGAATCCCGAGTTGTCCCTCGCAACTAGGCAGGAGTCCTGACGTCGCTGAACAAACACGTGGGTGGAAGGGCCATCCCCGTCGTAACTCGAGAATATACCCCAGGTTCCCGCCGCAACTCGAGAAAAACAATGAGACTTCCCCCTCGCCGCGAGATGAGGCCCGATTCCCCTGCACTGCGTGCAGAGCAATTCCGTGTTGCACATCACACATGAAAGGAGCCTTGATTTCCTTGATGGCACTCCAGAGAAACCCCAAGAACACTGTTTCAAGGCTAGAGGGATCCGGAGGTCACTGTAGCAACACGAAAGAGCTCCGTGGACCAAAAATCAACTCGAGATGAGAGGTTAGTCCCTGGCTTCGACTCCAGAAGAATACCACCTTACCACAAGCACCTCAAGAGGAGGCTTCTCTCAACTCTAAGTATATGAGAGGGACCCTGAGTTTGCGGCCTCAAGTGTAATGGACACTGCGATACCCTGACGCGAAATAAGGCCGGTTATCCCTGCAGTGACTTGAATGCAGGCTCGTCTTGCATCTCCCAAGATGAAAGGATGTCTGAATCCCCTGTGGAGACCACAGAGAAAGACCTAGTTCCCCACCTCATCGCGACCGGAGGACTCACATCCTTTGAAAACTCCAGAGGTACACGGAGATCAGTGCCTCCAAAGGAGACGATGCCTGACTCGTCGTGAACCTTGATAGGAGTCCCAGGATTCCTGTGGCACGTGGAAAGGGACCCTTGGTCTCCCGCCTCAGCTGGAGAGGCGTCCCAATTGCCCTGCCAAGCCTCGAGGAGAATCCCGAGTTGTCCCTCGCAACTAGGCAGGAGTCCTGACGTCGCTGAACAAACACGTGTGTGGAAGGGCCATCCCCGTCGTAACTCGAGAATATACCCCAGGTTCCCGCCGCAACTCGAGAAAAACCATGAGACTTCCCCCTCGCCGCGAGATGAGGCCCGATTCCCCTGCACTGCGTGAAGAGCAATTCCGTGTTGCACATCACACATGAAAGGAGTCTTGATTTCCTTGATGGCACTCCAGAGAAACCCCAAAAACACTGTTTCAAGGCTAGAGGGATCCTGAGGTTACTGTAGCAACACGAAAGAGCTCCGTGGACCAAAAATCAACTCGAGATGAGAGGTTAGTCCCTGGCTTCGACTCCAGAGGAATACCACCTTACCACAAGCACCTCAAGAGGAGGATTCTCTCAGCTCTAGGTATATGAGAGGGACCCTGAGATTGCGGCCTCAAGTGGAATGGACACCGCGATGCCCTGACTCGAAATAAGGCTGGATATCCCTGCAGTGACTTGAATGCAGGCTCGTCTTGCATCTGCCAAGATGAAAGGATGTCTGAATCCCCTTTGGAGACCACAGAGAAAGACCTAGTTCCCCACCTCATCGCGACCGGAGGCCTCACATCCTTTGAAAACTCCAGAGGTACGCGGAGATCAGTGCCTCCAAAGGAGACGATGCCTGACTCCTCGTGAAACTTGATAGGAGTCCCAGGATTCCTGTGGCACGTGGAAAGAGACCCTTGGTCTCCCGCCTCAGCTGGAGAGGCGTCCCAATTGCCCTGCCAAGCCTCGAGGAGAATCCCGAGTTGTCCCTCGCAACTAGGCAGGAGTCCTGACGTCGCTGAACAAACACGTGTGTGGAAGGGCCATTCCCGTCGTAACTCGAGAATATACCCCAGGTTCCCGCCACAACTCGAGAAAAACCATGAGACGTCCCCCTCGCCGCGAGATAAGGCCCGATTCCCCTGCACTGCGTGCAGAGCAATTCCGTGTTGCACATCACACATGAAAGGAGCTTTGATTTCCTTGATGGCACTCCAGAGAATCCCCAAGAACACTGTATTAAGGCTACAGGTATCCGGAGGTCACTGTAGCAACACGAAAGAGCTCCGTGGACCAAAAATCAACTCGAGATGAGAGGTTAGGTCTTGGCTTCGACTTCAGAAGAATACCACCTTACTACAAGCACCTCAAGAGGAGGATTCTCTCAGCTCTAGGTATATGAGACGGACCCTGAGTTTGCGGCCTCAAGTGGAATGGACACCGCGATGCCCTGACTCGCAATAAGGCTGGATATTCCTGCAGTAACTTGAATGCAGGCTTGTCTTGCATCTCCCAAGACGAAAGGATGTCTGAATCCCCTGTGGAGACCACAGAGAAAGACCTAGTTCCCCACCTCATCGCGACCGGAGGCCTCACATCCTTTGAAAACTCCAGAGGTATGCGGAGATCAGTGCCTCCAAAGGAGACGATGCCTGACTCCTCGTGAAACTTGATAGGAGTCCCAGGATTCCTGTGGCACGTGGAGAGGGACCCTTGGTCTCCCGCCTCAGCTGGAGAGGCGTCCCAATTGCCCTGCCAAGCCTCGAGGAGAATCCCGAGTTGTCCCTCGCAACTAGGCAGGAGTCCTGACTTCGCTGAACAAACACGTAGGTGGAAGCGCCATCCCCGTCGTAACTCAAGAATATACCCCAGGTTCCCGCCGCAACTCGAGAAAAACCATGAGACTTCCCCCTCGCCGCGAGATGAGGCCCGATTCCCCTGCACTGCGTGAAGAGCAATTCCGTGTTGCACATCACACATGAAAGGAACCTTGATTTCCTTGATGGCACTCCAGAGAAACCCCAAGAACACTGTTTCAAGGCTAGTGGGATCCTGAGGTCACTGTAGCAACACGAAAGAGCTACGTGGACCAAAAATCAACTCGAGATGAGAGGTTAGTCAATGGCTTCGACTCCAGAGGAATACCACCTTACTACAAGCACCTCAAGAGGAGGATTCTCTCAGCTCTAGGTATATGAGAGGGACCCTGAGATTGCGGCCTCAAGTGGAATGGACACCGCGATGCCCTGACTCGAAATAAGGCTGGATATCCCTGCAGTGACTTGAATGCAGGCTCGTCTTGCATCTGCCAAGATGAAAGGATGTCTGAATCCCCTGTGGAGACCACAGAGAAAGACCGAGTTCCCCACCTCATCGCGACCGGAGGCCTCACATCCTTTGAAAACTCCAGAGATACACGGAGATCAGTGCCTCCGAAGGAGACGATGCCTGACTCCTCGTGAAACTTGATAGGAGTCCCAGGATTCCTGTGGCACGTGGAAAGGGACCCTTGTTCTCCCGCCTCAGCTGGAGAGGCGTCCCAATTGCCCTGCCAAGCCTCGAGGAGAATCCCGAGTTGTCCCTCGCCACTAGGCAGGAGTCCTGACATCGCTGAACAAACACGTGTGTGGAAGGGCCATTCCCGTTGTAACTCGAAAACATACCCCAGGTTCCCGCCGCAACTCGAGAAAAACCTGAGACTTCCCCCTCGCCGTGAGATAAGGCCCGATTCCCCTGCACTGCGTGCAGAATAATTCCGTGTTGCACATCACACATGAAAGGAGACTTGATTACCTTGATGGCACTCCAGAGAAACCCCAAGAACACTGTTTCAAGGCTAGAGGGATCCTGAGGTCACTGTAGCAACACGAAAGTGCTCCGTGGACCAAAAATCAACTCGAGATGAGAGGTTAGTCCCTGGCTTCGACTCCAGAGGAATACCACCTTACCTCAAGCACCTCAAGAGGAGGCTTCTCTCAGCTCTAGGTATGTGAGAGGGACCCTGATTTTGCGGCCTCAAGTGGAATGGACACTGCGATGCCCTGACGCGAAATAAGGCCGGATATCCCTGCAGTGACTTGAATGCAGGCTCGTCTTGCATCTCCCAAGACGAAAGGTTGTCTGAATCCCCTGTGGAGACCACATAGAAAGACCTAGTTCCCCACCTCATCGCGACCGGAGGCCTCACATCCTTTGAAAACTCCAGAGGTACGCGGAGATCAGTGCCTCCAAAGGAGACGATGCCTGACTCCTCGTGAAACTTGATAGGAGTCCCAGGATTCCTGTGGCACGTGGAAAGGGACCCTTGGTCTCCCGCCTCAGCTGTAGAGGCGTCCCAATTGCCCTGCCAAACCTCGAGGAGAATCCCGAGTTGTCCCTCGCAACTAGGCAGGAGTCCTGACGTCGCTGAACAAACACGTGGGTTGAAGGGCCATCCCCGTCGTAACTCGAGAATATACCCCAGGTTCCCGCCGCAACTCGAGAAAAACCATGAGACTTCCCCCTCGCCGCGAGATGAGGCCCGATTCCTCGGCACTGCGTGCAGAACAATTCCGTGTTGCACATCACACATGAAAGGAGCATTGATTTCCTTGATGGCACTCCAGAGAAACCCCAAGAACACTGTTTCAAGGCTAGAGGGATCCTGAGTTCACTGTAGCCACACGAAAGAGCTCCGTAGACCAAGAATCAACTCGAGATGAGAGGTTAGTCCCTGGCTTCGACTCAAGACGAATACCACCTTACCACAAGCACCTCAAGAGCAGGCTTCTCTCAGCTCTAGATATGTGAGAGGGACCCTGAGTTTGCGGCCTCAAGTGGAATGGACACCACGATGCCCTGGCTCGAAATAAGGCCGGATATCCCTGCAGTGACTTGAATGCACGCTCGTCTTGCATCTCCCAAGACGAAAGGCTGTCTGAATCCCCTGTGGAGACCACAGGGAAAGACCTAGTCTCCCACCTCATCGCGACCGGAGGCCTCACATCCTTTGAAAACTCCAGAGGTACGCGGAGATCAGTGCCTCCAAAGGAGACGATGCCTGACTCCTCGTGAAACTTGATAGGAGTCCCAGGATTCCTGTGACACGTGGAAAGGGACGCTTGGTCTCCCGCCTCAGCTGGAGAGGCGTCCCAATTGCCCTGCCAAGCCTCGAGGGGAATCCCGAGTTGTCCCTCGCAACTAGGCAGGAGTCCTGACGTCGCTGAACAAACACGTGGGTGGAAGGACCATGCCCGTCGTAACACGAGAATATACCCCAGGTTCCCGCCGCAACTCGAGAAAAACCATGAGACTTCCCCCTCGCCGCGAGATGAGGCCCGATTCCCCTGCACTGCGTGCAGAGCAATTCCGTGTTGCACATCACACATGAAAGGAGCCTTGATTTCCTTGATGGCACTCCAGAGAAACCCCAAGAACACTGTTTCAAGGCTAGAGGGATCCTGAGGTCACTGTAGCAACACAAAAGAACTCCGTGGACCAAGAATCAACTCGAGATGAGAGGTTAGTCCCTGGCTTCGACTCCAGAGGAATACCAGCTTACCACAAGCACCTCAAGAGGAGGCTTCTCTCAGCTCTAGGTATGTGAGAGGGAGCCTGAGTTTGCAGCCTCAAGTGGAATAGACACCCCGATGCCCTGACTCGAAATAAGGCCGGATATCCCTGCAGTGACTTGAATGCAGGCTGGTCTTGCATCTCCCATGACGAAAGGATGTCTGAATCCCCTGTGGAGACCACAGAGAAAGACCTAGTTCCCCACCTCATCGCGACCGGAGGCCTCACATCCTTTAAAATTCCAGAGGTACGCGGAGATCAGTGCCTCCAAAGGAGACGATGCCTGACTCTTCGTGAAATTTGATAGGAGTCCCAGGATTCCTGTGGCACGTGGAGAGGGACCCTTGGTCTCCCGCCTCAGCTGGAGAGGCATCCCAATTGCCCTGCCAAGCCTCGAGGAGAATCCCGAGTTGTCCCTCGCAACTAGGAAGGAGTCCTGACGTCGCTGAACAAACATGTGGGTGGAAGGGCCATCCCCATCGTAACTCGAGAATATACCCCAGGTTCCCGCCGCAACTCGAGAAAAACCATGAGACTTCCCCCTCGCCGCGAGATGAGGCCCGATTCCCCTGCACTGCATGCAGAGCAATCCGTGTTGCACATCAAACATGAAAGGAGCCTTGATTTCCTTGATGGCACTCCAGAGAAACCCCAAGAACACTGTTTCAAGGCTAGAGGGATCCTGAGGTCACTGTAGCAACACGAAACAGCTCCGTGGACCAAAAATCAACTCGAGATGAGAGGTTAGTCCCTGGCTTCGACTCCAGAGGAATACCACCTTACCACAAGCACCTCAAGAGGAGGCTTCTCTCAGCTCTAGGTATGTGAGAGGGACCCTGATATTGCGTCCTCAAAGGGAATGGACACCGCGATGCCCTGACGCGAAATAAGGCCGGATATCCCTGCAGTGACTTGAATGCAGGCTCGTCTTGCATCTCCCAAGATGAAAAGATGTCTGAATCCCCTGTGGAGACCACAGAGAAAGACCTAGTTCCCCACCTCATCGCGACCGGAGTCCTCTCATCCTTTGAAAACTCCAAAGGTACGCGGAGATCAGTGCCTCCAAAGGAGACGATGCCTGACTCCTCGTGAACCTTGATAGGAGTCCCAGGATTCCTGTGGCACGTGGAAAGGGACCCTTGGTCTCCCGCCTCAGCTGGAGAGGCGTCCCAATTGCCCTGCCAAGCCTCGAGGAGAATCCCGAGTTGTCCCTCGCAACTAGGAAGGAGTACTTACTTGGCTGAACAAACACGTGTGTGGAAGGGCCATCCCCGTCGTAACTCGAGAATATACCCCAGGTTCCCGCCGCAACTCGAGAAAAACCATGAGACTTCCCCCTCGCCGCGAGATGAGGCCCGATTTCCCTGCACTGCGGACAGAGCAATTCCGTGTTGCACATCACACATGAAAGGAGCCTTGATTTCCTTGATGGCACTCCAGAGAAACCCCAAGAACACTGTTTCAAGGCTAGAGGGATCCTGAGGTCACTGTAGCAACACGAAAGAGCTCCGTGGACCAAGAATCAACTCGAGATGAGAGGTTAGTCCCTGGCTTCGACTCCAGAGGAATACCACCTTACCACAAGCACCTCAAGAGGAGGCTTCTCTCAGCTCTAGCTATGTGAGAGGGAGCCTGAGTTTGCGGCCTCAAGTGGAATGGACACCGCGATGCCCTGACTCGAAATAAGGCCGGATATCCCTGCAGTGACTTGAAGGCAGGCTCGTCTTGCATCTCCCAAGACGAAAGGATGTCTAAATCCCCTTTGGAGACCACTGAGAAAGACTTAGTTCCCCACCTCATCGCGACCGGAGGCCTCACATCCTTTGAAAACTCCAGAGGTACGCGGAGATCAGTGCCTCCAAAGGAGACGATGCCTGACTCCTCGTGAAACTTGATAGGAGTCCCAGGATTCCTGTGGCACGTGGAAAGGGACCCTTGGTCTCCCGCCTCAGCTGGAGAGGCGTCCCAGTTGCCTTGCCAAGCCTCGAGGAGAATCCCGAGTTGTCCCTCACAACTAGGCTGGAGTCCTGAGGAGGCTGTACAAACACGTGGGTGGAAGGGCCATCCCTGTCGTAACTCGAGAATGTTCCCCAGGTTCCCGCCGCAACTCGAGAAAAACCATGAGACTTCCCCCTCGCCGCGAGATGAGGCCCGATTCCCCTGCACTGCATGCAGAGCAATTCCGTGTTGCACATCACGCATGAAAGGAGCTTTGATTTCCTTGATGGCACTCCAGAGAAACCCCAAGAACACTGTTCCAAGGCTAGAGGGATCCTGAGGTCACTGTAGCAACACGAAAGAGCTCCGTAGACCAAAAATCAACTCGAGATGAGAGGTTAGTCCCTGGCTTCGACTCCAGAGGAATACCACCTTACCACATGCACCTCAAGAGGAGGCCTCTCTCAGCTCTAGGTATGTGAGAGGGACCCTGATATTGCGGCCTCAAAGGGAATGGACACCGCGATGCCCTGACTCGAAATAAGGCCGGATACCCCTGCAGTGACTTGAATGCAGGCTCGTCTTGCATCTCCCAAGATGAAAGGATGTCTGAATCCCCTGTGGAGACCACAGAGAAAGACCTAGTTCCCCACCTCATCGCGACCGGAGTCCTCTCATCCTTTGAAAACTGCAGAGGTACGCGGAGATCAGTGCCTCCAAAGGAGACGATGCCTGAGTCCTCGTGAACCTTGATAGGAGTCCCAGGATTCCTGTGGCACGTGGAAAAGAACCCTTGGTCTCCCGCCTCAGCTGGAGAGGCGTCCCAATTGCCCTGCCAAGCCTCGAGGAGAATCCCGAGTTGTCCCTCGCAACTAGGAAGGAGTACTTACTTGGCTGAACAAACACGTGTGTGGAAGGGCCATCCCCGTCGTAACTCGAGAATATACCCCAGGTTCCCGCCGCAACTCGAGAAAAACCATGAGACTTCCCCCTCGCCGCGAGATGAGGCCCGATTTCCCTGCACTGCATGCAGAGCAATTCCGTGTTGCACATCACACATGAAAGGAGCCTTGATTTCCTTGATGGCACTCCAGAGAAACCCCAAGCACACTGTTTCAAGGCTAGAGGGATCCTGAGGTCACTGTAGCAACACGAAAGAGCTCCGTGGACCAAGAATCAACTCGAGATGAGAGGTTAGTCCCTGGCTTCGACTCCAGAGGAATACCACCTTACCACAAGCACCTCAAGATGAGGCTTCTCTCAGCTCTATGTATGTGAGAGGGACCCTGAGTTTGCGGCCTCAAGTGGAATGGACACCGCGATGCCCTGACTCGAAATAAGGCCGGATATCCCTGCATTGACTTGAATGCAGGCTCGTCTTGCATCTCCAAAGACGAAAGGATGGCTGAATCCCCTGTGGAGGCCACAGAGAAAGAAATAGGTCCCCACATCATCGCGACCGGAGGCCTCATATCCTTTGAAAACTCCAGAGGTACGCGGAGATCAGTGCCTCCAAAGGAGACGATGTCTGACTCCTCGTGAAACTTGATAGGAGTTCCAGGATTCCTGTGGCACGTGGAAAGGGACCCTTGGTCTCCCGCCTCAGATTGAGAGGCGTCCCAATTGCCCTGCCAGGCTTCTAAGAGAATCCCGATTTGTCCCTCGCAACTAGGCAGGAGTCCTGACGTGGCTGAACAAACACGTGGGTGGAAGGGCATCCCCGTCGTAACTCGAGAATATACCCCAGGTTCCCGCCGCAACTCGAGAAAAACCATGAGACTTCCCCCTCGCCGCGAGATGAGGCCCAATTGCCCTGCACTGCGTGCAGAGCAATTCCGTGTTGCACATCACACATGAAAGGAGCCTTGATTTCCTTGATGGCACTCCAGAGAAACCCCAAGAAAACTGTTTCAGGGCTAGAGGGATCCTGAGGTCACTGTAGCAACACGAAAGATCTCCGTGGACCAAAAATCAACTCGAGATGAGAGGTTACTCCCTGACTTCGACTCCAGAGGAATTCCACCTTACCACAAGCACCTCAAGAGGAGGCTTCTCTCAGCTCTAGGTAAGTGAGAGGGACCCTGAGTTTGCGGCCTCAAGTGGAATGGACACCGCGATGCCCTGACTCGAAGTAAGGCCGGATAACCCTACAGTGACTAGAATGTAGGTTCTTCTTGCTCTCCCAAGACGAAAGGATGTCTGAATCCCCTGTGGAGACCACAGAGAAAGACCTAGTTCCCCACCTCATCGCGACCGGAGGCCTCACATCCTTTGAAAACACCAGAGGTACGCGGAGATAAGTGCCTCCAAAGGAGACGATGCCTGACTCCTCGTGAAACTTGATAGGAGTCTCAGGATTCCTGTGGCACGTGTAAAGGGACCCTTGGTCTCCCGCCTCAGCTGGAGATGCGTCCCAATTGCCCTGCCAAGCCTCGAGGAGAATCCCGAGTTGTCCCTCGCAACTAGGCAGGAGTCCTGACGTCGCTGAACAAACACGTGGGTGGAAGGGCCATCCCCGTCGTAACTCGAGAATATACCCCAGGTTACCGCCGCAACTCGAGAAAAACAATGAGACTTCCCCCTCGCCGCGAGATAAGGCCCGATTCCCCTGCACTGCGTGCAGAGCAATTCCGTGTTGCACATCACACATGAAAGGAGCCTTGATTTCCTTGATGGCACTCCAGAGAAACCCCAAGAACACTGTTTCAAGGCTAGAGGGATCCGGAGGTCACTGTAGCAACACGAAAGAGCTCCGTGGACCAAAAATCAACTCGAGATGAGAGGTTAGTCCCTGGCTTCGACTCCAGAAGAATACCACCTTACCACAAGCACCTCAAGAGGAGGCTTCTCTCAGCTCTAAGTATATGAGAGGGACCCTGAGTTTGCGGCCTCAAGTGTAATGGACACTGCGATACCCTGACGCGAAATAAGGCCGGTTATCCCTGCAGTGACTTGAATGCAGGCTCGTATTGCATCTCCCAAGATGAAAGGATGTCTGAATCCCCTGTGGAGACCACAGAGAAAGACCTAGTTCCCCACCTCATCGCGACCGGAGGACTCACATCCTTTGAAAACTCCAGAGGTACACGGAGATCAGTGCCTCCAAAGGAGACGATGCCTGACTCGTCGTGAACCTTGATAGGAGTCCCAGGATTCCTGTGGCATGTGGAAAGGGACCCTTGGTCTCCCGCCTCAGCTGGAGAGGCGTCCCAATTGCCCTGCCAAGCCTCGAGGAGAATCCCGAGTTGTCCCTCGCAACTAGGCAGGAGTCCTGACGTCGCTGAACAAACACGTGTGTGGAAGGGCCATCCCCGTCGTAACTCGAGAATATACCCCAGGTTCCCGCCGCAACTCGAGAAAAACCATGAGACTTCCCCCTCGCCGCGAGATGAGGCCCGATTCCCCTGCACTGCGTGAAGAGCAATTCCGTGTTGCACATCACACATGAAAGGAGTCTTGATTTCCTTGATGGCACTCCAGAGAAACCCCAAAAACACTGTTTCAAGGCTAGAGGGATCCTGAGGTTACTGTAGCAACACGAAAGAGCTCCGTGGACCAAAAATCAACTCGAGAAGAGAGGTTAGTCCCTGGCTTCGACTCCAGAGGAATACCACCTTACCACAAGCACCTCAAGAGGAGGATTCTCTCAGCTCTAGGTATATGAGAGGGACCCTGAGATTGCGGCCTCAAGTGGAATGGACACCGCGATGCCCTGACTCGAAATAAGGCTGGATATCCCTGCAGTGACTTGAATGCAGGCTCGTCTTGCATCTGCCAAGATGAAAGGATGTCTGAATCCCCTTTGGAGACCACAGAGAAAGACCTAGTTCCCCACCTTATCGCGACCGGAGGCCTCACATCCTTTGAAAACTCCAGAGGTACGCGGAGATCAGTGCCTCCAAAGGAGACGATGCCTGACTCCTCGTGAAACTTGATAGGAGTCCCAGGATTCCTGTGGCACGTGGAAAGAGACCCTTGGTCTCCCGCCTCAGCTGGAGAGGCGTCCCAATTGCCCTGCCAAGCCTCGAGGAGAATCCCGAGTTGTCCCTCGCAACTAGGCAGGAGTCCTGACGTCGCTGAACAAACACGTGTGTGGAAGGGCCATTCCCGTCGTAACTCGAGAATATACCCCAGGTTCCCGCCACAACTCGAGAAAAACCATGAGACGTCCCCCTCGCCGCGAGATAAGGCCCGATTCCCCTGCACTGCGTGCAGAGCAATTCCGTGTTGCACATCACACATGAAAGGAGCTTTGATTTCCTTGATGGCACTCCAGAGAATCCCCAAGAACACTGTATTAAGGCTACAGGTATCCGGAGGTCACTGTAGCAACACGAAAGAGCTCCGTGGACCAAAAATCAACTCGAGATGAGAGGTTAGGTCTTGGCTTCGACTTCAGAAGAATACCACCTTACTACAAGCACCTCAAGAGGAGGATTCTCTCAGCTCTAGGTATATGAGACGGACCCTGAGTTTGCGGCCTCAAGTGGAATGGACACCGCGATGCCCTGACTCGCAATAAGGCTGGATATTCCTGCAGTAACTTGAATGCAGGCTTGTCTTGCATCTCCCAAGACGAAAGGATGTCTGAATCCCCTGTGGAGACCACAGAGAAAGACCTAGTTCCCCACCTCATCGCGACCGGAGGCCTCACATCCTTTGAAAACTCCAGAGGTATGCGGAGATCAGTGCCTCCAAAGGAGACGATGCCTGACTCCTCGTGAAACTTGATAGGAGTCCCAGGATTCCTGTGGCACGTGGAGAGGGACCCTTGGTCTCCCGCCTCAGCTGGAGAGGCGTCCCAATTGCCCTGCCAAGCCTCGAGGAGAATCCCGAGTTGTCCCTCGCAACTAGGCAGGAGTCCTGACTTCGCTGAACAAACACGTAGGTGGAAGCGCCATCCCCGTCGTAACTCAAGAATATACCCCAGGTTCCCGCCGCAACTCGAGAAAAACCATGAGACTTCCCCCTCGCCGCGAGATGAGGCCCGATTCCCCTGCACTGCGTGAAGAGCAATTCCGTGTTGCACATCACACATGAAAGGAACCTTGATTTCCTTGATGGCACTCCAGAGAAACCCCAAGAACACTGTTTCAAGGCTAGAGGGATCCTGAGGTCACTGTAGCAACACGAAAGAGCTACGTGGACCAAAAATCAACTCGAGATGAGAGGTTAGTCAATGGCTTCGACTCCAGAGGAATACCACCTTACTACAAGCACCTCAAGAGGAGGATTCTCTCAGCTCTAGGTATATGAGAGGGACCCTGAGATTGCGGCCTCAAGTGGAATGGACACCGCGATGCCCTGACTCGAAATAAGGCTGGATATCCCTGCAGTGACTTGAATGCAGTCTCGTCTTGCATCTGCCAAGATGAAAGGATGTCTGAATCCCCTGTGGAGACCACAGAGAAAGACCGAGTTCCCCACCTCATCGCGACCGGAGGCCTCACATCCTTTGAAAACTCCAGAGATACACGGAGATCAGTGCCTCCGAAGGAGACGATGCCTGACTCCTCGTGAAACTTGATAGGAGTCCCAGGATTCCTGTGGCACGTGGAAAGGGACCCTTGTTCTCCCGCCTCAGCTGGAGAGGCGTCCCAATTGCCCTGCCAAGCCTCGAGGAGAATCCCGAGTTGTCCCTCGCCACTAGGCAGGAGTCCTGACATCGCTGAACAAACACGTGTGTGGAAGGGCCATTCCCGTTGTAACTCGAAAACATACCCCAGGTTCCCGCCGCAACTCGAGAAAAACCTGAGACTTCCCCCTCGCCGTGAGATAAGGCCCGATTCCCCTGCACTGCGTGCAGAATAATTCCGTGTTGCACATCACACATGAAAGGAGACTTGATTACCTTGATGGCACTCCAGAGAAACCCCAAGAACACTGTTTCAAGGCTAGAGGGATCCTGAGGTCACTGTAGCAACACGAAAGTGCTCCGTGGACCAAAAATCAACTCGAGATGAGAGGTTAGTCCCTGGCTTCGACTCCAGAGGAATACCACCTTACCTCAAGCACCTCAAGAGGAGGCTTCTCTCAGCTCTAGGTATGTGAGAGGGACCCTGATTTTGCGGCCTCAAGTGGAATGGACACTGCGATGCCCTGACGCGAAATAAGGCCGGATATCCCTGCAGTGACTTGAATGCAGGCTCGTCTTGCATCTCCCAAGACGAAAGGTTGTCTGAATCCCCTGTGGAGACCACATAGAAAGACCTAGTTCCCCACCTCATCGCGACCGGAGGCCTCACATCCTTTGAAAACTCCAGAGGTACGCGGAGATCAGTGCCTCCAAAGGAGACGATGCCTGACTCCTCGTGAAACTTGATAGGAGTCCCAGGATTCCTGTGGCACGTGGAAAGGGACACTTGGTCTCCCGCCTCAGCTGGAGAGGCGTCCCAATTGCCCTGCCAAGCCTCGAGGAGAATCCCGAGTTGTCCCTCACAACTAGGCAGGAGTCCTGACGTCGCTGAACAAACACGTGTGTGGAAGGGCCATTCCCGTCGTAACTCGAGAATATACCCCAGGTTCCAGCCGCAACGCGAGAAAAACCATGAGACTTCCCCCTCGCCGCGAGATAAGGCCCGATTCCCCTGCACTGCTTGCAGAGCAATTCCCTGTTGCACATCACACAAGAAAGGAGCCTTGATTTCCTTGATGGCACTCCAGAGAAACCCCAAGAACACTGTATCAAGGCTAGAGGGATCCGGAGGTCACTGTAGCAACACGAAAGAGGTCCGTGGACCAAAAATCAACTTGAGATGAGAGGTTAGTCCCTGGCTTCGACTTGAGAAGAATACCACCTTACCACAAGCACCTCAAGAGGAGGCTTCTCTCAGCTCTACGTATGTGAGAGGGACCCTGATTTTGCGGCCTCAAGTGGAATGGACACTGCGATGCCCTGACGCGAAATAAGGACGGATATCCCTGCAGTGACTTGAAAGAAGGCTTGTCTTGCATCTCCCAACATGAAAGGATTTCTGAATCCCCTGTGGAGACCACAGAGAAAGACCTAGTTCCCCACCTCATCGCGACCGGAGGCCTCACATCCTTTGAAAACTCCAGAGGTACGCGGAGATCAGTGCCTCCAAAGGAGACAATGCCTGACTCCTCGTGAAACTTGATAGGAGTCCCAGGATTTCTGTGGCACGTGGAAAGGGACCCTTGGTCTCCCGCCTCAGGTGGAGAGGCGTCCCAAATTGCCCTGCCAAGCCTCGAGGAGAATCCCGAGGTGTCCCTCGATACTAGGCAGGAGTCTGACGTCGCTCAACAAACACGTGTGTGGAAGGGCCATTCCCGTCGTAACTCGAGAATATACCCCAGGTTCCCGCCGCAACTCGAGAAAAACCATGAGACTTCCCCCTCGCCGCGAGATGAGGCCCGATTTCCCTGCACTGCGTGCAGAGCAATTCCGTGTTGCACATCACACATGAAAGGAGCCTTGATTTCCTTGATGGCACTCCAGAGAAACCCCAAGCACACTGTTTCAAGGCTAGAGGGATCCTGAGGTCACTGTAGCAACACGAAAGAGCTCCGTGGACCAAGAATCAACTCGAGATGAGAGGTTAGTCCCTGGCTTCGACTCCAGAGGAATACCACCTTACCACAAGCACCTCAAGATGAGGCTTCTCTCAGCTCTAGGTATGTGAGAGGGACCCTGAGTTTGCGGCCTCAAGTGGAATGGACACCGCGATGCCCTGACTCGAAATAAGGCCGGATATCCCTGCATTGACTTGAATGCAGGCTCGTCTTGCATCTCCCAAGACGAAAGGATGTCTGAATCCCCTGTGGAGGCCACAGAGAAAGAAATAGGTCCCCACATCATCGCGACCGGAGGCCTCATATCCTTTGAAAACTCCAGAGGTACGCGGAGATCAGTGCCTCCAAAGGAGACGATGTCTGACTCCTCGTGAAACTTGATAGGAGTTCCAGGATTCCTGTGGCACGTGGAAAGGGACCCTTGGTCTCCCGCCTCAGATTGAGAGGCGTCCCAATTGCCCTGCCAGGCTTCTAAGAGAATCCCGATTTGTCCCTCGCAACTAGGCAGGAGTCCTGACGTGGCTGAACAAACACGTGGGTGGAAGGGCATCCCCGTCGTAACTCGAGAATATACCCCAGGTTCCCGCCGCAACTCGAGAAAAACCATGAGACTTCCCCCTCGCCGCGAGATGAGGCCCAATTGCCCTGCACTGCGTGCAGAGCAATTCCGTGTTGCACATCACACATGAAAGGAGCCTTGATTTCCTTGATGGCACTCCAGAGAAACCCCAAGAAAACTGTTTCAGGGCTAGAGGGATCCTGAGGTCACTGTAGCAACACGAAAGATCTCCGTGGACCAAAAATCAACTCGAGATGAGAGGTTACTCCCTGGCTTCTACTCCAGAGGAATTCCACCTTACCACAAGCACCTCAAGAGGAGGCTTCTCTCAGCTCTAGGTAAGTGAGAGGGACCCTGAGTTTGCGGCCTCAAGTGGAATGGACACCGCGATGCCCTGACTCGAAGTAAGGCCGGATAACCCTACAGTGACTAGAATGCAGGTTCTTCTTGGTCTCCCAAGACGAAAGGATGTCTGAATCCCCTGTGGAGACCACAGAGAAAGACCTAGTTCCCCACCTCATCGCGACCGGAGGCCTCACATCCTTTGAAAACTCCAGAGGTACGCGTAGATCAGTGCCTCCAAAGGAGACGATGCCTGACTCCTCGTGAAACTTGATAGGAGTCCCCGGATTCCTGTGGCGCGTGGAAAGGGACCCTTGGTCTCCCGCCTCAGCTGGAGAGGCGTCCCAATTGCCCTGCCAGGCCTCGAGGAGAATCCCGAGTTGTCCTTCGCAACTAGGCAGGAGTCTGACGTCGCTGAACAAACACGTGGGTGGAAGTGCCATCCCCGTCGTAACTCGAGAATATACCCCAGGTTCCCGCCGCAACTCGAGAAAAACCATGAGACTTCCCCCTCGCCGCGAGATGAGGCCCGATTCTCCGGCACTGCGTGCAGAGAAATTCCGTGTTGCACCTCACACATGAAAGGAACCTTGATTTCCTTGATGGCACTCCAGAGAAACCCCAAGAACACTGTTTCAAGGCTAGAGGGATCCTGAGGTCACTGTAGCAACACGAAAGAGCTCCGTGGACCAAAAATCAACTCGAGATGAGAGGTTAGTCCCTGGCTTCGACTCCAGAGGAATACCACCTTACTACAAGCACCTCAAGAGGAAGATTCTCTCAGCTCTAGGTATATGAGAGAGCCCCTGAGTTTGCGGCCTCAAGTGGAATGGACACCGCGATGCCCTGACTCGAAATAAGGCTGGATATCCCTGCAGTAACTTGAATGCAGGCTCGTCTTGCATCTGTCAAGATGAAAGGATGTCTGAATCCCCTGTGGAGACCACAGAGAAAGACCTAGTTCCCCACCTCATCGCGACCGGAGGCCTCACATCCTTTGAAAACTCCAGAGCTACGCGGAGATCAGTGCCTCCAAAGGAGACGATGCCTGACTCCTCGTGAAACTTGATAGGAGTCCCAGGATTCCTGTGGCACGTGAAAAGGGACCCTTGTTCTCCCGCCTCAGCTGGAGAGGCGTCCCAATAGCCCTGCCAAGCCTCGAGGAGAATCCCGAGTTGTCCCTCGCAACTAGGCAGGAGTCCTGACGTCGCTGAACAAACACGTGTGTGGAAGGGCCATTCCCGTTGTAACTCGAAAACATACCCCAGGTTCCCGCCGCAACTCGAGAAAAACCTGAGACTTCCCCCTCGCCGTGAGATGAGGCCCGATTCCCGTGCACTGCGTGCAGAATAATTCCGTGTTGCACATCACACATGAAAGGAGCCTTGATTACATTGATGGCACTCCAGAGAAACCCCAAGAACACTGTTTCAAGGCTAGAGGGATCCTGAGGTCACTGTAGCAACACAAAAGGGCTCCGTGGACCAAAAACCAACTCGAGATGAGAGGTTAGTCCCTGGCTTCGACTCCAGAGGAATACCACCTTACCTCAAGCACCTCAAGAGGAGGCTTCTCTCAGCTCTATGTATGTGAGAGGGACCCTGATTTTGCGGCCTCAAGTGGAATGGACACTGCGATGCCCTGACGCGAAATAAGGCCGGATATCCCTGCAGTGACTTGAATGCAGGCTCGTTTTGCATCTCCCAAAACGAAAGGTTGTCTGAATCTCCTGTGGAGACCACAGAGAAATACCTAGTTCCCCACCTCATCGCGACCGGAGGCCTCACATCCTTTGAAAACTCCAGAGGTACGCGGAGATAAGTGCCTCCAAAGGTGACGATGCCTGACTCCTCGTGAAACTTGATAGGAGTCTCAGGATTCCTGTGGCACGTGTAAAGGGACCCTTGGTCTCCCGCCTCAGCTGGAGATGCGTCCCAATTGCCCTGCCAAGCCTCGAGGAGAATCCCGAGTTGTCCCTCGCAACTAGGCAGGAGTCCTGACGTCGCTGAACAAACACGTGGGTGGAAGGGCCATCCCCGTCGTAACTCGAGAATATACCCCAGGTTCCCGCCGCAACTCGAGAAAAACAATGAGACTTCCCCCTCGCCGCGAGATGAGGCCCGATTCCCCTGCACTGCGTGCAGAGCAATTCCGTGTTGCACATCACACATGAAAGGAGCCTTGATTTCCTTGATGGCACTCCAGAGAAACCCCAAGAACACTGTTTCAAGGCTAGAGG
Source organism: Cervus elaphus (assembly GCF_910594005.1). Lineage (NCBI taxonomy): Eukaryota > Metazoa > Chordata > Mammalia > Artiodactyla > Cervidae > Cervus > Cervus elaphus. The sequence continues at coordinate 3,285,497 of NC_057838.1, forward strand.
GATCCGGAGGTCACTGTAGCAACACGAAAGAGCTACGTGGACCAAAAATCAACTCGAGATGAGAGGTTAGTCAATGGCTTCGACTCCAGAGGAATACCACCTTACCACAAGCACCTCAAGAGGAGGATTCTCTCAGCTCTAGGTATATGAGAGGGACCCTGAGATTGCGGCCTCAAGTGGAATGGACACCACGATGCCCTGACTCGAAATAAGGCTGGATATCCCTGCAGTGACTTGAATGCAGGCTCGTCTTGCATCTGCCAAGATGAAAGGATGTCTGAATCCCCTGTGGAGACCACAGAGAAAGACCTAGTTCCCCACCTCATCGCGACCGGAGGCCTCACATCCTTTGAAAACTCCAGAGGTACGCGGAGATCAGTGCCTCCAAAGGAGACGATGCCTGACTCCTCGTGAAACTTGATAGGAGTCCCAGGATTCCTGTGGCACGTGGAAAGAGACCCTTGGTCTCCCGCCTCAGCTGGAGAGGCGTCCCAATTGCCCTGCCAAGCCTCGAGGAGAATCCCGAGTTGTCCCTCGCAACTAGGCAGGAGTCCTGACGTCGCTGAACAAACATGTGGGTGGAAGGGCCATCCTCGTCGTAACTCGAGAATATTCCCCAGGTTCCCGCCGCAACTCGAGAAAAACCATGAGACTTCCCCCTCGCCGCGAGATGAGGCCCGATTCCCCTGCACTGCGTGCAGCGGAATTCCGTGTTGCACATCAAACATGAAAGGAGCCTTGATTTCCTTGATGGCACGCCAGAGAAACCCCAAGAACACTGTTTCAAGGCTAGAGGGATCCTGAGGTCACTGTAGCCACACGAAAGAGCTCCGTGGACCAAAAATCAACTCGAGATGAGAGGTTAGTCCCTGGCTTCGACTCCAGAGGAATACCACCTTACCACAAGCACCTCAAGAGGAGGCTTCTCTCAGCTCTAGGTATGTGAGAGGGACCCTTATTTTGCAGCCTCAAGTGGAATGGACACTGCGATGCCCTGACGCGAAATAAGGCCGGATATCCCTGCAGTGACTTGAATGCAGGCTCGTCTTGCATCTCCCAAGACGAAAGGTTGTCTGAATCCCCTGTGGAGACCACATAGAAAGACCTAGTTCCCCACCTCATCGCGACCGGAGGCCTCACATCCTTTGAAAACTCCAGAGGTACGCGGAGATCAGTGCCTCCAAAGGAGACGATGTCTGACTCCTCGTGAAACTTGATAGGAGTCCCAGGATTCCTGTGGCACGTGGAAAGGGACCCTTGGTCTCCCGCCTCAGCTGAAGATGCGTCCCAATTGCCCTGCCAAGCCTCGAGGAGAATCCCGAGTTGTCCCTCGCAACTAGGCAGGAGTCCTGACGTCGCTGAACAAACACGTGTGTGGAAGGGCCATTCCCGTCGTAACTCGAGAATATACCCCAGGTTCCCGCCACAACTCGAGAAAAACCATGAGACGTCCCCCTCGCCGCGAGATAAGGCCCGATTCCCCTGCACTGCGTGCAGAGCAATTCCGTGTTGCACATCACACATGAAAGGAGCCTTGATTTCCTTGATGGCACTCCAGAGAAACCCCAAGAACACTGTATCAAGGCTACAGGTATCCGGAGGTCACTGTAGCAACACGAAAGAGCTCCGTGGACCAAAAATCAACTCGAGATTAGAGGTTAGGTCCTGGCTTCGACTCCAGAAGAATACCACCTTACCACAAGCACCTCAAGAGGAGGCTTCTCTCAGCTCTAGGTATGTGAGAGGGACCCTGATTTTGCGGCCTCAAGTGGAATGGACACTGCGATGCCCTGACGCGAAATAAGGCCGGATATACCTGCAGTGACTTGAATGCAGGCTCGTCTTGCATCTCCCAAGACGAAAGGTTGTCTGAATCCCCTGTGGAGACCACAGAGAAAGACCTAGTGCCCCACCTTATCGCGACCGGAGGCCTCACATCCTTTGAAAACTCCCGAGGTACGCGGAGATCAGTGCCTCCAAAGGAGACGATGCCTGACTCCTCGTGAAACTTGATAGGAGTCCCAGGATTCCTGTGGCACGTGGAAAGGGACCCTTGGTCTCCCGCCTCAGCTGGAGAGGCGTCCCAATTGCCCTGCCAAGCCTCGAGGAGAATCCCGAGTTGTCCCTCGCAACTAGGCAGGAGTCCTGACGTCGCTGAACAAACACGTGTGTGGAAGGGCCATTCCCGTCGTAACTCGAGAATATACCCCAGGTTTCCGCCGCAACTCGAGAAAAACCATGATACTTCCCCCTCGCCGCGAGATGAGGCCCGATTCCCCTGCACTGCTTGCACAGCAATTCCCTGTTGCACATCACACATGAAAGGAGCCTTGATTTCCTTGATGGCACTCCAGAGAAACCCCAAGAACACTGTATCAAGGCTAGAGGGATCCGGAGGTCACTGTAGCAACAAGAAAGAGCTCCGTGGACAAAAAATCAACTAGAGATGAGAGGTTAGTCCCTGGCTTCGACTTCAGAAGAATACCACCTTACTACAAGCACCTCAAGAGGAGGATTCTCTCAGCTCTAGGTATATGAGACGGACCCTGAGTTTGCGGCCTCAAGTGGAATGGACACCGCGATGCCCTGACTCGAAATAAGGCTGGATATTCCTGCAGTAACTTGAATGCAGGCTCGTCTTGCATCTCCCAAGACGAAAGGATGTCTGAATCCCCTGTGGAGACCACAGAGAAAGACCTAGTTCCCCACCTCATCGCGACCGGAGGCCTCACATCCTTTGAAAACTCCAGAGGTATGCAGAGATCAGTGCCTCCAAAGGAGACGATGCCTGACTCCTCGTGAAACTTGATAGGAGTCCCAGGATTCCTGTGGCACGTGGAGAGGGACCCTTGGTCTCCCGCCTCAGCTGGAGAGGCGTCCCAATTGCCCTGCCAAGCCTCGAGGAGAATCCCGAGTTGTCCCTCGCAACTAGGCAGGAGTCCTGACGTCGCTGAACAAACACGTAGGTGGAAGCGCCATCCCCGTCGTAACTCGAGAATATACCCCAGGTTCCCGCCGCAACTCGAGAAAAACCATGAGACTTCCCCCTCGCCGCGAGATAAGGCCCGATTCCCCTGTACTGCATGCAGAGCAATTCTGTGTTGCACATCACACATGAAAGGAGCCTTGATTTCCTTGATGGCACTCCAGAGAAACCCCAAGAACACTGTTTCAGGGCTAGAGGGATCCGGAGGTCACTGTAGCAACACGAAAGAGCTCCGTGGACCAAAAATCAACTCGAGATGAGAGGTTAGTCCCTGGCTTCGACTCCAGAGGAATACCACCTTACCACAAGCACCTCAAGAGGAGGCTTCTCTCAGCTCTAAGTATCTGAGAGGGACCCTGAGTTTGCGGCCTCAAGTGCAATGGACACTGCGATGCCCTGACGCGAAATAAGGCCGGTTATCCCTGCAGTGACTTGAATGCAGGCTCGTCTTGCATCTCCCAAGATGAAAGGATGTCTGAATCCCCTGTGGAGACCACAGAGAAAGACCTAGTTCCCCACCTCATCGCGACCGGAGGCCTCACATCCTTTGAAAACTCCAGAGGTATGCGGAGATCAGTGCCTCCAAAGGAGACGTTGCCTGACTCGTCGTGAACCTTGATAGGAGTCCCAGGATTCCTGTGGCACGTGGAAAGGGACCCTTGGTCTCCCGCCTCAGCTGGAGCGGCGTACCAATTGCCCTGCCAAGTCTCGAGGAGAATCCCGAGTTCTCCCTCGCAACTAGGCAGGAGTCCTGACGTCGCTGAACAAACACGTGTGTGGAAGGGCCATCCCCGTCGTAACTCGAGAATATACCCCAGGTTCCCGCCGCAACTCGAGAAAAACCATGAGACTTCCCCCTCGCCGCGAGATGAGGCCCGATTCCCCTGCACTGCGTGCAGAGCAATTCCGTGTTGCACATCACACAGGAAAGGAGCCTTGATTTCCTTGATGGCACTTCAGAGAAATCCCAAGCACACTGTTTCAAGGCTAGAGGGATTCTGAGGTCACTGTAGCAACACGAAAGAGCTCCGTGGACCAAAAATCAACTCGAGATGAGAGGTTAGTCCCTGGTTTCGACTCCAGAGGAAAACCACCTTACCACAAGCACATCAAGAGGAGGCTTCTCTCAGCTCTATGTATGTGAGAGGGACCCTGGGTTTGCGGCCTCAAGTGGAATGGACACCGCGATGCCCTGACTCGAAATAAGGCCGGATATCCCTGCAGTGATTTGAATGCAGGTTCGTCTTGCATCTCCCAAGACGAAAGGATGTCTAAATCCCCTTTGGAGACCACTGAGAAAGACTTAGTTCCCCACCTCATCGCGACCAGAGGCCTCACATCCTTTGAAAACTCCAGAGGTACGCGGAGATCAGTGCCTCCAAAGGAGACGATGCCTGACTCCTCGTGAAACTTGATAGGAGTCCCAGGATTCCTGTGGCACGTGGAAAGGGACCCTTGGTCTCCCGCCTCAGCTGGAGAGGCGTCCCAATTGCCCTGCCAAGCCTCGAGGAGAATCCCGAGTTGTCCCTCGCAACTAGGCAGGAGTCCTGACGTCGCTGAACAAACACGTGTGTGGAAGGGCCATTCCCGTCGTAACTCGAGAATATACCCCAGGTTCCCGCCACAACTCGAGAAAAACCATGAGACGTCCCCCTCGCCGCGAGATAAGGCCCGATTCCCCTGCACTGCGTGCAGAGCAATTCCGTGTTGCACATCACACATGAAAGGAGCCTTGATTTCCTTGATGGCACTCCAGAGAAACCCCAAGAACACTGTATCAAGGCTACAGGTATCCGGAGGTCACTGTAGCAACACGAAAGAGCTCCGTGGACCAAAAATCAACTCGAGATTAGAGGTTAGGTCCTGGCTTCGACTCCAGAAGAATACCACCTTACCACAAGCACCTCAAGAGGAGGCTTCTCTCAGCTCTAGGTATGTGAGAGGGACCCTGATTTTGCGGCCTCAAGTGGAATGGACACTGCGATGCCCTGACGCGAAATAAGGCCGGATATACCTGCAGTGACTTGAATGCAGGCTCGTCTTGCATCTCCCAAGACGAACGGTTGTCTGAATCCCCTGTGGAGACCACAGAGAAAGACCTAGTGCCCCACCTTATCGCGACCGGAGGCCTCACATCCTTTGAAAACTCCCGAGGTACGCGGAGATCAGTGCCTCCAAAGGAGACGATGCCTGACTCCTCGTGAAACTTGATAGGAGTCCCAGGATTCCTGTGGCACGTGGAAAGGGACCCTTGGTCTCCCGCCTCAGCTGGAGAGGCGTCCCAATTGCCCTGCCAAGCCTCGAGGAGAATCCCGAGTTGTCCCTCGCAACTAGGCAGGAGTCCTGACGTCGCTGAACAAACACGTGTGTGGAAGGGCCATTCCCGTCGTAACTCGAGAATATACCCCAGGTTTCCGCCGCAACTCGAGAAAAACCATGATACTTCCCCCTCGCCGCGAGATGAGGCCCGATTCCCCTGCACTGCTTGCACAGCAATTCCCTGTTGCACATCACACATGAAAGGAGCCTTGATTTCCTTGATGGCACTCCAGAGAAACCCCAAGAACACTGTATCAAGGCTAGAGGGATCCGGAGGTCACTGTAGCAACAAGAAAGAGCTCCGTGGACAAAAAATCAACTAGAGATGAGAGGTTAGTCCCTGGCTTCGACTTCAGAAGAATACCACCTTACTACAAGCACCTCAAGAGGAGGATTCTCTCAGCTCTAGGTATATGAGACGGACCCTGAGTTTGCGGCCTCAAGTGGAATGGACACCGCGATGCCCTGACTCGAAATAAGGCTGGATATTCCTGCAGTAACTTGAATGCAGGCTCGTCTTGCATCTCCCAAGACGAAAGGATGTCTGAATCCCCTGTGGAGACCACAGAGAAAGACCTAGTTCCCCACCTCATCGCGACCGGAGGCCTCACATCCTTTGAAAACTCCAGAGGTATGCAGAGATCAGTGCCTCCAAAGGAGACGATGCCTGACTCCTCGTGAAACTTGATAGGAGTCCCAGGATTCCTGTGGCACGTGGAGAGGGACACTTGGTCTCCCGCCTCAGCTGGAGAGGCGTCCCAATTGCCCTGCCAAGCCTCGAGGAGAATCCCGAGTTGTCCCTCGCAACTAGGCAGGAGTCCTGACGTCGCTGAACAAACACGTAGGTGGAAGCGCCATCCCCGTCGTAACTCGAGAATATACCCCAGGTTCCCGCCGCAACGCGAGAAAAACCATGAGACTTCCCCCTCGCCGCGAGATAAGGCCCGATTCCCCTGTACTGCATGCAGAGCAATTCTGTGTTGCACATCACACATGAAAGGAGCCTTGATTTCCTTGATGGCACTCCAGAGAAACCCCAAGAACACTGTTTCAGGGCTAGAGGGATCCGGAGGTCACTGTAGCAACACGAAAGAGCTCCGTGGACCAAAAATCAACTCGAGATGAGAGGTTAGTCCCTGGCTTCGACTCCAGAGGAATACCACCTTACCACAAGCACCTCAAGAGGAGGCTTCTCTCAGCTCTAAGTATCTGAGAGGGACCCTGAGTTTGCGGCCTCAAGTGCAATGGACACTGCGATGCCCTGACGCGAAATAAGGCCGGTTATCCCTGCAGTGACTTGAATGCAGGCTCGTCTTGCATCTCCCAAGATGAAAGGATGTCTGAATCCCCTGTGGAGACCACAGAGAAAGACCTAGTTCCCCACCTCATCGCGACCGGAGGCCTCACATCCTTTGAAAACTCCAGAGGTATGCGGAGATCAGTGCCTCCAAAGGAGACGTTGCCTGACTCGTCGTGAACCTTGATAGGAGTCCCAGGATTCCTGTGGCACGTGGAAAGGGACCCTTGGTCTCCCGCCTCAGCTGGAGCGGCGTACCAATTGCCCTGCCAAGTCTCGAGGAGAATCCCGAGTTCTCCCTCGCAACTAGGCAGGAGTCCTGACGTCGCTGAACAAACACGTGTGTGGAAGGGCCATCCCCGTCGTAACTCGAGAATATACCCCAGGTTCCCGCCGCAACTCGAGAAAAACCATGAGACTTCCCCCTCGCCGCGAGATGAGGCCCGATTCCCCTGCACTGCGTGCAGAGCAATTCCGTGTTGCACATCACACAGGAAAGGAGCCTTGATTTCCTTGATGGCACTTCAGAGAAATCCCAAGCACACTGTTTCAAGGCTAGAGGGATTCTGAGGTCACTGTAGCAACACGAAAGAGCTCCGTGGACCAAAAATCAACTCGAGATGAGAGGTTAGTCCCTGGTTTCGACTCCAGAGGAAAACCACCTTACCACAAGCACATCAAGAGGAGGCTTCTCTCAGCTCTATGTATGTGAGAGGGACCCTGGGTTTGCGGCCTCAAGTGGAATGGACACCGCGATGCCCTGACTCGAAATAAGGCCGGATATCCCTGCAGTGATTTGAATGCAGGCTCGTCTTGCATCTCCCAAGACGAAAGGATGTCTAAATCCCCTTTGGAGACCACTGAGAAAGACTTAGTTCCCCACCTCATCGCGACCAGAGGCCTCACATCCTTTGAAAACTCCAGAGGTACGCGGAGATCAGTGCCTCCAAAGGAGACGATGCCTGACTCCTCGTGAAACTTGATAGGAGTCCCAGGATTCCTGTGGCACGTGGAAAGGGACCCTTGGTCTCCCGCCTCAGCTGGAGAGGCGTCCCAGTTGCCTTGCCAAGCCTCGAGGAGAATCCCGAGTTGTCCCTCGCAACTAGGCTGGAGTCCTGACGAGGCTGAACAAAAACGTGGGTGGAAGGGCCATCCCTGTCGTAACTCGAGAATGTTCCCCAGGTTCCCGCCGCAACTCGAGAAAAACCATGAGACTTCCCCCTCGCCGCGAGATGAGGCCCGATTCCCCTGCACTGCATGCAGAGCAATTCCGTGTTGCACATCACGCATGAAAGGAGCTTTGATTTCCTTGATGGCACTCCATAGAAACCCCAAGAACACTGTTCCAAGGCTAGAGGGATCCTGAGGTCACTGTAGCAACACGAAAGAGCTCCGTGGACCAAAAATCAACTCGAGATGAGAGGTTAGTCCCTGACTTTGACTGCAGAGGACTACCACCTTACCACAACCACCTCAAGAGGAGGCTTCTCTCAGCTCTAGGTATGTGAGAGGGACCCTGATATTGCGGCCTCAAAGGGAATGGACACCGCGATGCCCTGACGCGAAATAAGGCCGGATATCCCTGCAGTGACTTGAATGCAGGCTCGTCTTGCATCTCCCAAGATGAAAGGATGTCTGAATCCCCTGTGGAGACCACAGAGAAAGACCTAGTTCCCCACCTCATCGCGACCGGAGGCCTCACATCCTTTGAAAACTCCAGAGGTACGCGGAGATCAGTGCCTCCAAAGGAGACGATGCCTGACTCCTCGTGAACCTTGATAGGAGTCCCAGGATTCCTGTGGCACGTGGAAAGGGACCCTTGGTCTCCCGCCTCAGCTGGAGAGGCGTCCCAATTGCCCTGCCAAGCCTCGAGGAGAATCCCGAGTTCTCCCTCGCAACTAGGAAGGAGTACTTACTTGGCTGAACAAACACGTGTGTGGAAGGGCCATCCCCGTCGTAACTCGAGAATATACCCCAGGTTCCCGCCGCAACTCGAGAAAAACCATGAGACTTCCCCCTCGCCGCGAGATGAGGCCCGATTTCCCTGCACTGCGTGCAGAGCAATTCCGTGTTGCACATCACACATGAAAGGAGCCTTGATTTCCTTGATGGCACTCCAGAGAAACCCCAAGAACACTGTTTCAAGGCTAGAGGGATCCTGAGGTCACTGTAGCAACATGAAAGAGCTCCGTGGACCCAGAATCAACTCGAGATGAGAGGTTAGTCCCTGGCTTCGACTCCAGAGGAATACCACCTTACCACAAGCACCTCAAGAGGAGGCTTCTCTCAGCTCTAGGTATGTGAGAGGGACCCTGAGTTTGCGGCCTCAAGTGGAATGGACACCGCGATGCCCTGACTCGAAATAAGGCCGGATATCCCTGCAGTGACTTGAATGCAGGCTCGTCTTGCATCTCCCAAGACGAAAGGATGTCTGAATCCCCTGTGGAGACCACAGAGAAAGACCTAGTTCCCCACCTCATCGCGACCGGAGGCCTCACATCCTTTGAAAACTAAAGAGGTACGCGGAGATCAGTGCCTCCAAAGGAGACGATGCCTGACTCTTCATGAACCTTGATAGGAGTCCCAGGATTCCTGTGGCACGTGGAAAGGGACCCTTGGTCTCCCGCCTCAGCTGTAGAGGCGTCCCAATTGCCCTGCCAAACCTCGAGGAGAATCCCGAGTTGTCCCTCGCAACTAGGCAGGAGTCCTGACGTCGCTGAACAAACACGTGGGTTGAAGGGCCATCCCCGTCGTAACTCGAGAATATACCCCAGGTTCCCGCCGCAACTCGAGAAAAACCATGAGACTTCCCCCTCGCCGCGAGATGAGGCCCGATTCCTCGGCACTGCGTACAGAACAATTCCGTGTTGCACATCACACATGAAAGGAGCATTGATTTCCTTGATGGCACTCCAGAGAAACCCCAAGAACACTGTTTCAAGGCTAGAGGGATCCTGAGTTCACTGTAGCCACACGAAAGAGCTCCGTAGACCAAGAATCAACTCGAGATGAGAGGTTAGTCCCTGGCTTCGACTCAAGACGAATACCACCTTACCACAAGCACCTCAAGAGCAGGCTTCTCTCAGCTCTAGATATGTGAGAGGGACCCTGAGTTTGCGGCCTCAAGTGGAATGGACACCACGATGCCCTGGCTCGAAATAAGGCCGGATATCCCTGCAGTGACTTGAATGCAGGCTCGTCTTGCATCTCCCAAGACGAAAGGCTGTCTGAATCCCCTGTGGAGACCACAGGGAAAGACCTAGTCTCCCACCTCATCGCGACCGGAGGCCTCACATCCTTTGAAAACTCCAGAGGTATGCGGAGATCAGTGCCTCCAAAGGAGACGATGCCTGACTCCTCGTGAAACTTGATAGGAGTCCCAGGATTCCTGTGGCACGTGGAGAGGGACCCTTGGTCTCCCGCCTCAGCTGGAGAGGCGTCCCAATTGCCCTGCCAAGCCTCGAGGAGAATCCCGAGTTGTCCCTCGCAACTAGGCAGGAGTCCTGACTTCGCTGAACAAACACGTAGGTGGAAGCGCCATCCCCGTCGTAACTCAAGAATATACCCCAGGTTCCCGCCGCAACTCGAGAAAAACCATGAGACTTCCCCCTCGCCGCGAGATGAGGCCCGATTCCCCTGCACTGCGTGAAGAGCAATTCCGTGTTGCACATCACACATGAAAGGAACCTTGATTTCCTTGATGGCACTCCAGAGAAACCCCAAGAACACTGTTTCAAGGCTAGAGGGATCCTGAGGTCACTGTAGCAACACGAAAGAGCTACGTGGACCAAAAATCAACTCGAGATGAGAGGTTAGTCAATGGCTTCGACTCCAGAGGAATACCACCTTACTACAAGCACCTCAAGAGGAGGATTCTCTCAGCTCTAGGTATATGAGAGGGACCCTGAGATTGCGGCCTCAAGTGGAATGGACACCGCGATGCCCTGACTCGAAATAAGGCTGGATATCCCTGCAGTGACTTGAATGCAGGCTCGTCTTGCATCTGCCAAGATGAAAGGATGTCTGAATCCCCTGTGGAGACCACAGAGAAAGACCGAGTTCCCCACCTCATCGCGACCGGAGGCCTCACATCCTTTGAAAACTCCAGAGATACACGGAGATCAGTGCCTCCGAAGGAGACGATGCCTGACTCCTCGTGAAACTTGATAGGAGTCCCAGGATTCCTGTGGCACGTGGAAAGGGACCCTTGTTCTCCCGCCTCAGCTGGAGAGGCGTCCCAATTGCCCTGCCAAGCCTCGAGGAGAATCCCGAGTTGTCCCTCGCCACTAGGCAGGAGTCCTGACATCGCTGAACAAACACGTGTGTGGAAGGGCCATTCCCGTTGTAACTCGAAAACATACCCCAGGTTCCCGCCGCAACTCGAGAAAAACCTGAGACTTCCCCCTCGCCGTGAGATAAGGCCCGATTCCCCTGCACTGCGTGCAGAATAATTCCGTGTTGCACATCACACATGAAAGGAGACTTGATTACCTTGATGGCACTCCAGAGAAACCCCAAGAACACTGTTTCAAGGCTAGAGGGATCCTGAGGTCACTGTAGCAACACGAAAGTGCTCCGTGGACCAAAAATCAACTCGAGATGAGAGGTTAGTCCCTGGCTTCGACTCCAGAGGAATACCACCTTACCTCAAGCACCTCAAGAGGAGGCTTCTCTCAGCTCTAGGTATGTGAGAGGGACCCTGATTGTGCGGCCTCAAGTGGAATGGACACTGCGATGCCCTGACGCGAAATAAGGCCGGATATCCCTGCAGTGACTTGAATGCAGGCTCGTCTTGCATCTCCCAAGACGAAAGGTTGTCTGAATCCCCTGTGGAGACCACATAGAAAGACCTAGTTCCCCACCTCATCGCGACCGGAGGCCTCACATCCTTTGAAAACTCCAGAGGTACGCGGAGATCAGTGCCTCCAAAGGAGACGATGCCTGACTCCTCGTGAAACTTGATAGGAGTCCCAGGATTCCTGTGGCACGTGGAAAGGGACACTTGGTCTCCCGCCTCAGCTGGAGAGGCGTCCCAATTGCCCTGCCAAGCCTCGAGGAGAATCCCGAGTTGTCCCTCACAACTAGGCAGGAGTCCTGACGTCGCTGAACAAACACGTGTGTGGAAGGGCCATTCCCGTCGTAACTCGAGAATATACCCCAGGTTCCAGCCGCAACGCGAGAAAAACCATGAGACTTCCCCCTCGCCGCGAGATAAGGCCCGATTCCCCTGCACTGCTTGCAGAGCAATTCCCTGTTGCACATCACACAAGAAAGGAGCCTTGATTTCCTTGATGGCACTCCAGAGAAACCCCAAGAACACTGTATCAAGGCTAGAGGGATCCGGAGGTCACTGTAGCAACACGAAAGAGGTCCGTGGACCAAAAATCAACTTGAGATGAGAGGTTAGTCCCTGGCTTCGACTTGAGAAGAATACCACCTTACCACAAGCACCTCAAGAGGAGGCTTCTCTCAGCTCTACGTATGTGAGAGGGACCCTGATTTTGCGGCCTCAAGTGGAATGGACACCGCGATGCCCTGACGCGAAATAAGGACGGATATCCCTGCAGTGACTTGAAAGAAGGCTTGTCTTGCATCTCCCAACATGAAAGGATTTCTGAATCCCCTGTGGAGACCACAGAGAAAGACCTAGTTCCCCACCTCATCGCGACCGGAGGCCTCACATCCTTTGAAAACTCCAGAGGTACGCGGAGATCAGTGCCTCCAAAGGAGACAATGCCTGACTCCTCGTGAAACTTGATAGGAGTCCCAGGATTTCTGTGGCACGTGGAAAGGGACCCTTGGTCTCCCGCCTCAGGTGGAGAGGCGTCCCAAATTGCCCTGCCAAGCCTCGAGGAGAATCCCGAGGTGTCCCTCGATACTAGGCAGGAGTCTGACGTCGCTCAACAAACACGTGTGTGGAAGGGCCATTCCCGTCGTAACTCGAGAATATACCCCAGGTTCCCGCCGCAACTCGAGAAAAACCATGAGACTTCCCCCTCGCCGCGAGATGAGGCCCGATTTCCCTGCACTGCGTGCAGAGCAATTCCGTGTTGCACATCACACATGAAAGGAGCCTTGATTTCCTTGATGGCACTCCAGAGAAACCCCAAGCACACTGTTTCAAGGCTAGAGGGATCCTGAGGTCACTGTAGCAACACGAAAGAGCTCCGTGGACCAAGAATCAACTCGAGATGAGAGGTTAGTCCCTGGCTTCGACTCCAGAGGAATACCACCTTACCACAAGCACCTCAAGATGAGGCTTCTCTCAGCTCTAGGTATGTGAGAGGGACCCTGAGTTTGCGGCCTCAAGTGGAATGGACACCGCGATGCCCTGACTCGAAATAAGGCCGGATATCCCTGCATTGACTTGAATGCAGGCTCGTCTTGCATCTCCCAAGACGAAAGGATGTCTGAATCCCCTGTGGAGGCCACAGAGAAAGAAATAGGTCCCCACATCATCGCGACCGGAGGCCTCATATCCTTTGAAAACTCCAGAGGTACGCGGAGATCAGTGCCTCCAAAGGAGACGATGTCTGACTCCTCGTGAAACTTGATAGGAGTTCCAGGATTCCTGTGGCACGTGGAAAGGGACCCTTGGTCTCCCGCCTCAGATTGAGAGGCGTCCCAATTGCCCTGCCAGGCTTCTAAGAGAATCCCGATTTGTCCCTCGCAACTAGGCAGGAGTCCTGACGTGGCTGAACAAACACGTGGGTGGAAGGGCATCCCCGTCGTAACTCGAGAATATACCCCAGGTTCCCGCCGCAACTCGAGAAAAACCATGAGACTTCCCCCTCGCCGCGAGATGAGGCCCAATTGCCCTGCACTGCCTGCAGAGCAATTCCGTGTTGCACATCACACATGAAAGGAGCCTTGATTTCCTTGATGGCACTCCAGAGAAACCCCAAGAAAACTGTTTCAGGGCTAGAGGGATCCTGAGGTCACTGTAGCAACACGAAAGATCTCCGTGGACCAAAAATCAACTCGAGATGAGAGGTTACTCCCTGGCTTCGACTCCAGAGGAATTCCACCTTACCACAAGCACCTCAAGAGGAAGATTCTCTCAGCTCTAGGTAAGTGAGAGGGACCCTGAGTTTGCGGCCTCAAGTGTAATGGACACCGCGATGCCCTGACTCGAAATAAGGCTGGATATCCCTGCAGTAACTTGAATGCAGGCTCGTCTTGCATCTGTCAAGATGAAAGGATGTCTGAATCCCCTGTGGAGACCACAGAGAAAGACCTAGTTCCCCACCTCATCGCGACCGGAGGCCTCACATCCTTTGAAAACTCCAGAGCTACGCGGAGATCAGTGCCTCCAAAGGAGACGATGCCTGACTCCTCGTGAAACTTGATAGGAGTCCCAGGATTCCTGTGGCACGTGAAAAGGGACCCTTGTTCTCCCGCCTCAGCTGGAGAGGCGTCCCAATAGCCCTGCCAAGCCTCGAGGAGAATCCCGAGTTGTCCCTCGCAACTAGGCAGGAGTCCTGACGTCGCTGAACAAACACGTGTGTGGAAGGGCCATTCCCGTTGTAACTCGAAAACATACCCCAGGTTCCCGCCGCAACTCGAGAAAAACCTGAGACTTCCCCCTCGCCGTGAGATGAGGCCCGATTCCCGTGCACTGCGTGCAGAATAATTCCGTGTTGCACATCACACATGAAAGGAGCCTTGATTACATTGATGGCACTCCAGAGAAACCCCAAGAACACTGTTTCAAGGCTAGAGGGATCCTGAGGTCACTGTAGCAACACGAAAGGGCTCCGTGGACCAAAAACCAACTCGAGATGAGAGGTTAGTCCCTGGCTTCGACTCCAGAGGAATACCACCTTACCTCAAGCACCTCAAGAGGAGGCTTCTCTCAGCTCTATGTATGTGAGAGGGACCCTGATTTTGCGGCCTCAAGTGGAATGGACACTGCGATGCCCTGACGCGAAATAAGGCCGGATATCCCTGCAGTGACTTGAATGCAGGCTCGTTTTGCATCTCCCAAAACGAAAGGTTGTCTGAATCTCCTGTGGAGACCACAGAGAAATACCTAGTTCCCCACCTCATCGCGACCGGAGGCCTCACATCCTTTGAAAACTCCAGAGGTACGCGGAGATAAGTGCCTCCAAAGGTGACGATGCCTGACTCCTCGTGAAACTTGATAGGAGTCTCAGGATTCCTGTGGCACGTGTAAAGGGACCCTTGGTCTCCCGCCTCAGCTGGAGATGCGTCCCAATTGCCCTGCCAAGCCTCGAGGAGAATCCCGAGTTGTCCCTCGCAACTAGGCAGGAGTCCTGACGTCGCTGAACAAACACGTGGGTGGAAGGGCCATCCCCGTCGTAACTCGAGAATATACCCCAGGTTCCCGCCGCAACTCGAGAAAAACAATGAGACTTCCCCCTCGCCGCGAGATGAGGCCCGATTCCCCTGCACTGCGTGCAGAGCAATTCCGTGTTGCACATCACACATGAAAGGAGCCTTGATTTCCTTGATGGCACTCCAGAGAAACCCCAAGAACACTGTTTCAAGGCTAGAGGGATCCGGAGGTCACTGTAGCAACACGAAAGAGCTCCGTGGACCAAAAATCAACTCGAGATGAGAGGTTAGTCAATGGCTTCGACTCCAGAGGAATACCACCTTACCACAAGCACCTCAAGAGGAGGATTCTCTCAGCTCTAGGTATATGAGAGGGACCCTGAGATTGCGGCCTCAAGTGGAATGGACACCACGATGCCCTGACTCGAAATAAGGCTGGATATCCCTGCAGTGACTTGAATGCAGGCTCGTCTTGCATCTGCCAAGATGAAAGGATGTCTGAATCCCCTGTGGAGACCTCAGAGAAAGACCTAGTTCCCCACCTCATCGCGACCGGAGGCCTCACATCCTTTGAAAACTCCAGAGGTACGCGGAGATCAGTGCCTCCAAAGGAGACGATGCCTGACTCCTCGTGAAACTTGATAGGAGTCCCAGGATTCCTGTGGCACGTGGAAAGAGACCCTTGGTCTCCCGCCTCAGCTGGAGAGGCGTCCCAATTGCCCTGCCAAGCCTCGAGGAGAATCCCGAGTTGTCCCTCGCAACTAGGCAGGAGTCCTGACGTCGCTGAACAAACATGTGGGTGGAAGGGCCATCCTCGTCGTAACTCGAGAATATTCCCCAGGTTCCCGCCGCAACTCGAGAAAAACCATGAGACTTCCCCCTCGCCGCGAGATGAGGCCCGATTCCCCTGCACTGCGTGCAGCGGAATTCCGTGTTGCACATCAAACATGAAAGGAGCCTTGATTTCCTTGATGGCACGCCAGAGAAACCCCAAGAACACTGTTTCAAGGCTAGAGGGATCCTGAGGTCACTGTAGCCACACGAAAGAGCTCCGTGGACCAAAAATCAACTCGAGATGAGAGGTTAGTCCCTGGCTTCGACTCCAGAGGAATACCACCTTACCACAAGCACCTCAAGAGGAGGCTTCTCTCAGCTCTAGGTATGTGAGAGGGACCCTTATTTTGCAGCCTCAAGTGGAATGGACACTGCGATGCCCTGACGCGAAATAAGGCCGGATATCCCTGCAGTGACTTGAATGCAGGCTCGTCTTGCATCTCCCAAGACGAAAGGTTGTCTGAATCCCCTGTGGAGACCACATAGAAAGACCTAGTTCCCCACCTCATCGCGACCGGAGGCCTCACATCCTTTGAAAACTCCAGAGGTACGCGGAGATCAGTGCCTCCAAAGGAGACGATGTCTGACTCCTCGTGAAACTTGATAGGAGTCCCAGGATTCCTGTGGCACGTGGAAAGGGACCCTTGGTCTCCCGCCTCAGCTGAAGATGCGTCCCAATTGCCCTGCCAAGCCTCGAGGAGAATCCCGAGTTGTCCCTCGCAACTAGGCAGGAGTCCTGACGTCGCTGAACAAACACGTGTGTGGAAGGGCCATTCCCGTCGTAACTCGAGAATATACCCCAGGTTCCCGCCACAACTCGAGAAAAACCATGAGACGTCCCCCTCGCCGCGAGATAAGGCCCGATTCCCCTGCACTGCGTGCAGAGCAATTCCGTGTTGCACATCACACATGAAAGGAGCCTTGATTTCCTTGATGGCACTCCAGAGAAACCCCAAGAACACTGTATCAAGGCTACAGGTATCCGGAGGTCACTGTAGCAACACGAAAGAGCTCCGTGGACCAAAAATCAACTCGAGATTAGAGGTTAGGTCCTGGCTTCGACTCCAGAAGAATACCACCTTACCACAAGCACCTCAAGAGGAGGCTTCTCTCAGCTCTAGGTATGTGAGAGGGACCCTGATTTTGCGGCCTCAAGTGGAATGGACACTGCGATGCCCTGACGCGAAATAAGGCCGGATATACCTGCAGTGACTTGAATGCAGGCTCGTCTTGCATCTCCCAAGACGAAAGGTTGTCTGAATCCCCTGTGGAGACCACAGAGAAAGACCTAGTGCCCCACCTTATCGCGACCGGAGGCCTCACATCCTTTGAAAACTCCCGAGGTACGCGGAGATCAGTGCCTCCAAAGGAGACGATGCCTGACTCCTCGTGAAACTTGATAGGAGTCCCAGGATTCCTGTGGCACGTGGAAAGGGACCCTTGGTCTCCCGCCTCAGCTGGAGAGGCGTCCCAATTGCCCTGCCAAGCCTCGAGGAGAATCCCGAGTTGTCCCTCGCAACTAGGCAGGAGTCCTGACGTCGCTGAACAAACACGTGTGTGGAAGGGCCATTCCCGTCGTAACTCGAGAATATACCCCAGGTTTCCGCCGCAACTCGAGAAAAACCATGATACTTCCCCCTCGCCGCGAGATGAGGCCCGATTCCCCTGCACTGCTTGCACAGCAATTCCCTGTTGCACATCACACATGAAAGGAGCCTTGATTTCCTTGATGGCACTCCAGAGAAACCCCAAGAACACTGTATCAAGGCTAGAGGGATCCGGAGGTCACTGTAGCAACAAGAAAGAGCTCCGTGGACAAAAAATCAACTAGAGATGAGAGGTTAGTCCCTGGCTTCGACTTCAGAAGAATACCACCTTACTACAAGCACCTCAAGAGGATGATTCTCTCAGCTCTAGGTATATGAGACGGACCCTGAGTTTGCGGCCTCAAGTGGAATGGACACCGCGATGCCCTGACTCGAAATAAGGCTGGATATTCCTGCAGTAACTTGAATGCAGGCTCGTCTTGCATCTCCCAAGACGAAAGGATGTCTGAATCCCCTGTGGAGACCACAGAGAAAGACCTAGTTCCCCACCTCATCGCGACCGGAGGCCTCACATCCTTTGAAAACTCCAGAGGTATGCAGAGATCAGTGCCTCCAAAGGAGACGATGCCTGACTCCTCGTGAAACTTGATAGGAGTCCCAGGATTCCTGTGGCACGTGGAGAGGGACCCTTGGTCTCCCGCCTCAGCTGGAGAGGCGTCCCAATTGCCCTGCCAAGCCTCGAGGAGAATCCCGAGTTGTCCCTCGCAACTAGGCAGGAGTCCTGACGTCGCTGAACAAACACGTAGGTGGAAGCGCCATCCCCGTCGTAACTCGAGAATATACCCCAGGTTCCCGCCGCAACGCGAGAAAAACCATGAGACTTCCCCCTCGCCGCGAGATAAGGCCCGATTCCCCTGTACTGCATGCAGAGCAATTCTGTGTTGCACATCACACATGAAAGGAGCCTTGATTTCCTTGATGGCACTCCAGAGAAACCCCAAGAACACTGTTTCAGGGCTAGAGGGATCCGGAGGTCACTGTAGCAACACGAAAGAGCTCCGTGGACCAAAAATCAACTCGAGATGAGAGGTTAGTCCCTGGCTTCGACTCCAGAGGAATACCACCTTACCACAAGCACCTCAAGAGGAGGCTTCTCTCAGCTCTAAGTATCTGAGAGGGACCCTGAGTTTGCGGCCTCAAGTGCAATGGACACTGCGATGCCCTGACGCGAAATAAGGCCGGTTATCCCTGCAGTGACTTGAATGCAGGCTCGTCTTGCATCTCCCAAGATGAAAGGATGTCTGAATCCCCTGTGGAGACCACAGAGAAAGACCTAGTTCCCCACCTCATCGCGACCGGAGGCCTCACATCCTTTGAAAACTCCAGAGGTATGCGGAGATCAGTGCCTCCAAAGGAGACGTTGCCTGACTCGTCGTGAACCTTGATAGGAGTCCCAGGATTCCTGTGGCACGTGGAAAGGGACCCTTGGTCTCCCGCCTCAGCTGGAGCGGCGTACCAATTGCCCTGCCAAGTCTCGAGGAGAATCCCGAGTTGTCCCTCGCAACTAGGCAGGAGTCCTGACGTCGCTGAACAAACACGTGTGTGGAAGGGCCATCCCCGTCGTAACTCGAGAATATACCCCAGGTTCCCGCCGCAACTCGAGAAAAACCATGAGACTTCCCCCTCGCCGCGAGATGAGGCCCGATTCCCCTGCACTGCGTGCAGAGCAATTCCGTGTTGCACATCACACAGGAAAGGAGCCTTGATTTCCTTGATGGCACTTCAGAGAAATCCCAAGCACACTGTTTCAAGGCTAGAGGGATTCTGAGGTCACTGTAGCAACACGAAAGAGCTCCGTGGACCAAAAATCAACTCGAGATGAGAGGTTAGTCCCTGGTTTCGACTCCAGAGGAAAACCACCTTACCACAAGCACATCAAGAGGAGGCTTCTCTCAGCTCTATGTATGTGAGAGGGACCCTGGGTTTGCGGCCTCAAGTGGAATGGACACCGCGATGCCCTGACTCGAAATAAGGCCGGATATCCCTGCAGTGATTTGAATGCAGGTTCGTCTTGCATCTCCCAAGACGAAAGGATGTCTAAATCCCCTTTGGAGACCACTGAGAAAGACTTAGTTCCCCACCTCATCGCGACCAGAGGCCTCACATCCTTTGAAAACTCCAGAGGTACGCGGAGATCAGTGCCTCCAAAGGAGACGATGCCTGACTCCTCGTGAAACTTGATAGGAGTCCCAGGATTCCTGTGGCACGTGGAAAGGGACCCTTGGTCTCCCGCCTCAGCTGGAGAGGCGTCCCAATTGCCCTGCCAAGCCTCGAGGAGAATCCCGAGTTGTCCCTCGCAACTAGGCAGGAGTCCTGACGTCGCTGAACAAACACGTGTGTGGAAGGGCCATTCCCGTCGTAACTCGAGAATATACCCCAGGTTCCCGCCACAACTCGAGAAAAACCATGAGACGTCCCCCTCGCCGCGAGATAAGGCCCGATTCCCCTGCACTGCGTGCAGAGCAATTCCGTGTTGCACATCACACATGAAAGGAGCCTTGATTTCCTTGATGGCACTCCAGAGAAACCCCAAGAACACTGTATCAAGGCTACAGGTATCCGGAGGTCACTGTAGCAACACGAAAGAGCTCCGTGGACCAAAAATCAACTCGAGATTAGAGGTTAGGTCCTGGCTTCGACTCCAGAAGAATACCACCTTACCACAAGCACCTCAAGAGGAGGCTTCTCTCAGCTCTAGGTATGTGAGAGGGACCCTGATTTTGCGGCCTCAAGTGGAATGGACACTGCGATACCCTGACGCGAAATAAGGCCGGATATACCTGCAGTGACTTGAATGCAGGCTCGTCTTGCATCTCCCAAGACGAAAGGTTGTCTGAATCCCCTGTGGAGACCACAGAGAAAGACCTAGTGCCCCACCTTATCGCGACCGGAGGCCTCACATCCTTTGAAAACTCCCGAGGTACGCGGAGATCAGTGCCTCCAAAGGAGACGATGCCTGACTCCTCGTGAAACTTGATAGGAGTCCCAGGATTCCTGTGGCACGTGGAAAGGGACCCTTGGTCTCCCGCCTCAGCTGGAGAGGCGTCCCAATTGCCCTGCCAAGCCTCGAGGAGAATCCCGAGTTGTCCCTCGCAACTAGGCAGGAGTCCTGACGTCGCTGAACAAACACGTGTGTGGAAGGGCCATTCCCGTCGTAACTCGAGAATATACCCCAGGTTTCCGCCGCAACTCGAGAAAAACCATGATACTTCCCCCTCGCCGCGAGATGAGGCCCGATTCCCCTGCACTGCTTGCACAGCAATTCCCTGTTGCACATCACACATGAAAGGAGCCTTGATTTCCTTGATGGCACTCCAGAGAAACCCCAAGAACACTGTATCAAGGCTAGAGGGATCCGGAGGTCACTGTAGCAACAAGAAAGAGCTCCGTGGACAAAAAATCAACTAGAGATGAGAGGTTAGTCCCTGGCTTCGACTTCAGAAGAATACCACCTTACTACAAGCACCTCAAGAGGAGGATTCTCTCAGCTCTAGGTATATGAGACGGACCCTGAGCTTGCGGCCTCAAGTGGAATGGACACCGCGATGCCCTGACTCGAAATAAGGCTGGATATTCCTGCAGTAACTTGAATGCAGGCTCGTCTTGCATCTCCCAAGACGAAAGGATGTCTGAATCCCCTGTGGAGACCACAGAGAAAGACCTAGTTCCCCACCTCATCGCGACCGGAGGCCTCACATCCTTTGAAAACTCCAGAGGTATGCAGAGATCAGTGCCTCCAAAGGAGACGATGCCTGACTCCTCGTGAAACTTGATAGGAGTCCCAGGATTCCTGTGGCACGTGGAGAGGGACCCTTGGTCTCCCGCCTCAGCTGGAGAGGCGTCCCAATTGCCCTGCCAAGCCTCGAGGAGAATCCCGAGTTGTCCCTCGCAACTAGGCAGGAGTCCTGACGTCGCTGAACAAACACGTAGGTGGAAGCGCCATCCCCGTCGTAACTCGAGAATATACCCCAGGTTCCCGCCGCAACGCGAGAAAAACCATGAGACTTCCCCCTCGCCGCGAGATAAGGCCCGATTCCCCTGTACTGCATGCAGAGCAATTCTGTGTTGCACATCACACATGAAAGGAGCCTTGATTTCCTTGATGGCACTCCAGAGAAACCCCAAGAACACTGTTTCAGGGCTAGAGGGATCCGGAGGTCACTGTAGCAACACGAAAGAGCTCCGTGGACCAAAAATCAACTCGAGATGAGAGGTTAGTCCCTGGCTTCGACTCCAGAGGAATACCACCTTACCACAAGCACCTCAAGAGGAGGCTTCTCTCAGCTCTAAGTATCTGAGAGGGACCCTGAGTTTGCGGCCTCAAGTGCAATGGACACTGCGATGCCCTGACGCGAAATAAGGCCGGTTATCCCTGCAGTGACTTGAATGCAGGCTCGTCTTGCATCTCCCAAGATGAAAGGATGTCTGAATCCCCTGTGGAGACCACAGAGAAAGACCTAGTTCCCCACCTCATCGCGACCGGAGGCCTCACATCCTTTGAAAACTCCAGAGGTATGCGGAGATCAGTGCCTCCAAAGGAGACGTTGCCTGACTCGTCGTGAACCTTGATAGGAGTCCCAGGATTCCTGTGGCACGTGGAAAGGGACCCTTGGTCTCCCGCCTCAGCTGGAGCGGCGTACCAATTGCCCTGCCAAGTCTCGAGGAGAATCCCGAGTTCTCCCTCGCAACTAGGCAGGAGTCCTGACGTCGCTGAACAAACACGTGTGTGGAAGGGCCATCCCCGTCGTAACTCGAGAATATACCCCAGGTTCCCGCCGCAACTCGAGAAAAACCATGAGACTTCCCCCTCGCCGCGAGATGAGGCCCGATTCCCCTGCACTGCGTGCAGAGCAATTCCGTGTTGCACATCACACAGGAAAGGAGCCTTGATTTCCTTGATGGCACTTCAGAGAAATCCCAAGCACACTGTTTCAAGGCTAGAGGGATTCTGAGGTCACTGTAGCAACACGAAAGAGCTCCGTGGACCAAAAATCAACTCGAGATGAGAGGTTAGTCCCTGGTTTCGACTCCAGAGGAAAACCACCTTACCACAAGCACATCAAGAGGAGGCTTCTCTCAGCTCTATGTATGTGAGAGGGACCCTGGGTTTGCGGCCTCAAGTGGAATGGACACCGCGATGCCCTGACTCGAAATAAGGCCGGATATCCCTGCAGTGATTTGAATGCAGGCTCGTCTTGCATCTCCCAAGACGAAAGGATGTCTAAATCCCCTTTGGAGACCACTGAGAAAGACTTAGTTCCCCACCTCATCGCGACCAGAGGCCTCACATCCTTTGAAAACTCCAGAGGTACGCGGAGATCAGTGCCTCCAAAGGAGACGATGCCTGACTCCTCGTGAAACTTGATAGGAGTCCCAGGATTCCTGTGGCACGTGGAAAGGGACCCTTGGTCTCCC
Organism: Cervus elaphus; assembly: GCF_910594005.1. Taxonomy (NCBI): domain Eukaryota; kingdom Metazoa; phylum Chordata; class Mammalia; order Artiodactyla; family Cervidae; genus Cervus; species Cervus elaphus. The sequence continues at coordinate 3,308,253 of NC_057838.1, forward strand.
GCCTCAGCTGGAGAGGCGTCCCAGTTGCCTTGCCAAGCCTCGAGGAGAATCCCGAGTTGTCCCTCGCAACTAGGCTGGAGTCCTGACGAGGCTGAACAAAAACGTGGGTGGAAGGGCCATCCCTGTCGTAACTCGAGAATGTTCCCCAGGTTCCCGCCGCAACTCGAGAAAAACCATGAGACTTCCCCCTCGCCGCGAGATGAGGCCCGATTCCCCTGCACTGCATGCAGAGCAATTCCGTGTTGCACATCACGCATGAAAGGAGCTTTGATTTCCTTGATGGCACTCCATAGAAACCCCAAGAACACTGTTCCAAGGCTAGAGGGATCCTGAGGTCACTGTAGCAACACGAAAGAGCTCCGTGGACCAAAAATCAACTCGAGATGAGAGGTTAGTCCCTGACTTTGACTGCAGAGGACTACCACCTTACCACAACCACCTCAAGAGGAGGCTTCTCTCAGCTCTAGGTATGTGAGAGGGACCCTGATATTGCGGCCTCAAAGGGAATGGACACCGCGATGCCCTGACGCGAAATAAGGCCGGATATCCCTGCAGTGACTTGAATGCAGGCTCGTCTTGCATCTCCCAAGATGAAAGGATGTCTGAATCCCCTGTGGAGACCACAGAGAAAGACCTAGTTCCCCACCTCATCGCGACCGGAGGCCTCACATCCTTTGAAAACTCCAGAGGTACGCGGAGATCAGTGCCTCCAAAGGAGACGATGCCTGACTCCTCGTGAAACTTGATAGGAGTCCCAGGATTCCTGTGGCACGTGGAAAGGGACCCTTGGTCTCCCGCCTCAGCTGGAGAGGCGTCCCAATTGCCCTGCCAAGCCTCGAGGAGAATCCCGAGTTGTCCCTCGCAACTAGGCAGGAGTCCTGACGTCGCTGAACAAACACGTGTGTGGAAGGGCCATTCCCGTCGTAACTCGAGAATATACCCCAGGTTTCCGCCGCAACTCGAGAAAAACCATGATACTTCCCCCTCGCCGCGAGATGAGGCCCGATTCCCCTGCACTGCTTGCACAGCAATTCCCTGTTGCACATCACACATGAAAGGAGCCTTGATTTCCTTGATGGCACTCCAGAGAAACCCCAAGAACACTGTATCAAGGCTAGAGGGATCCGGAGGTCACTGTAGCAACAAGAAAGAGCTCCGTGGACAAAAAATCAACTAGAGATGAGAGGTTAGTCCCTGGCTTCGACTTCAGAAGAATACCACCTTACTACAAGCACCTCAAGAGGAGGATTCTCTCAGCTCTAGGTATATGAGACGGACCCTGAGTTTGCGGCCTCAAGTGGAATGGACACCGCGATGCCCTGACTCGAAATAAGGCTGGATATTCCTGCAGTAACTTGAATGCAGGCTCGTCTTGCATCTCCCAAGACGAAAGGATGTCTGAATCCCCTGTGGAGACCACAGAGAAAGACCTAGTTCCCCACCTCATCGCGACCGGAGGCCTCACATCCTTTGAAAACTCCAGAGGTATGCAGAGATCAGTGCCTCCAAAGGAGACGATGCCTGACTCCTCGTGAAACTTGATAGGAGTCCCAGGATTCCTGTGGCACGTGGAGAGGGACCCTTGGTCTCCCGCCTCAGCTGGAGAGGCGTCCCAATTGCCCTGCCAAGCCTCGAGGAGAATCCCGAGTTGTCCCTCGCAACTAGGCAGGAGTCCTGACGTCGCTGAACAAACACGTAGGTGGAAGCGCCATCCCCGTCGTAACTCGAGAATATACCCCAGGTTCCCGCCGCAACGCGAGAAAAACCATGAGACTTCCCCCTCGCCGCGAGATAAGGCCCGATTCCCCTGTACTGCATGCAGAGCAATTCTGTGTTGCACATCACACATGAAAGGAGCCTTGATTTCCTTGATGGCACTCCAGAGAAACCCCAAGAACACTGTTTCAGGGCTAGAGGGATCCGGAGGTCACTGTAGCAACACGAAAGAGCGCCGTGGACCAAAAATCAACTCGAGATGAGAGGTTAGTCCCTGGCTTCGACTCCAGAGGAATACCACCTTACCACAAGCACCTCAAGAGGAGGCTTCTCTCAGCTCTAAGTATCTGAGAGGGACCCTGAGTTTGCGGCCTCAAGTGCAATGGACACTGCGATGCCCTGACGCGAAATAAGGCCGGTTATCCCTGCAGTGACTTGAATGCAGGCTCGTCTTGCATCTCCCAAGATGAAAGGATGTCTGAATCCCCTGTGGAGACCACAGAGAAAGACCTAGTTCCCCACCTCATCGCGACCGGAGGCCTCACATCCTTTGAAAACTCCAGAGGTATGCGGAGATCAGTGCCTCCAAAGGAGACGTTGCCTGACTCGTCGTGAACCTTGATAGGAGTCCCAGGATTCCTGTGGCACGTGGAAAGGGACCCTTGGTCTCCCGCCTCAGCTGGAGCGGCGTACCAATTGCCCTGCCAAGTCTCGAGGAGAATCCCGAGTTCTCCCTCGCAACTAGGCAGGAGTCCTGACGTCGCTGAACAAACACGTGTGTGGAAGGGCCATCCCCGTCGTAACTCGAGAATATACCCCAGGTTCCCGCCGCAACTCGAGAAAAACCATGAGACTTCCCCCTCGCCGCGAGATGAGGCCCGATTCCCCTGCACTGCGTGCAGAGCAATTCCGTGTTGCACATCACACAGGAAAGGAGCCTTGATTTCCTTGATGGCACTTCAGAGAAATCCCAAGCACACTGTTTCAAGGCTAGAGGGATTCTGAGGTCACTGTAGCAACACGAAAGAGCTCCGTGGACCAAAAATCAACTCGAGATGAGAGGTTAGTCCCTGGTTTCGACTCCAGAGGAAAACCACCTTACCACAAGCACCTCAAGAGGAAGATTCTCTCAGCTCTATGTATGTGAGAGGGACCCTGGGTTTGCGGCCTCAAGTGGAATGGACACCGCGATGCCCTGACTCGAAATAAGGCCGGATATCCCTGCAGTGATTTGAATGCAGGCTCGTCTTGCATCTCCCAAGACGAAAGGATGTCTAAATCCCCTTTGGAGACCACTGAGAAAGACTTAGTTCCCCACCTCATCGCGACCAGAGGCCTCACATCCTTTGAAAACTCCAGAGGTACGCGGAGATCAGTGCCTCCAAAGGAGACGATGCCTGACTCCTCGTGAAACTTGATAGGAGTCCCAGGATTCCTGTGGCACGTGGAAAGGGACCCTTGGTCTCCCGCCTCAGCTGGAGAGGCGTCCCAGTTGCCTTGCCAAGCCTCGAGGAGAATCCCGAGTTGTCCCTCGCAACTAGGCTGGAGTCCTGACGAGGCTGAACAAAAACGTGGGTGGAAGGGCCATCCCTGTCGTAACTCGAGAATGTTCCCCAGGTTCCCGCCGCAACTCGAGAAAAACCATGAGACTTCCCCCTCGCCGCGAGATGAGGCCCGATTCCCCTGCACTGCATGCAGAGCAATTCCGTGTTGCACATCACGCATGAAAGGAGCTTTGATTTCCTTGATGGCACTCCATAGAAACCCCAAGAACACTGTTCCAAGGCTAGAGGGATCCTGAGGTCACTGTAGCAACACGAAAGAGCTCCGTGGACCAAAAATCAACTCGAGATGAGAGGTTAGTCCCTGACTTTGACTGCAGAGGACTACCACCTTACCACAACCACCTCAAGAGGAGGCTTCTCTCAGCTCTAGGTATGTGAGAGGGACCCTGATATTGCGGCCTCAAAGGGAATGGACACCGCGATGCCCTGACGCGAAATAAGGCCGGATATCCCTGCAGTGACTTGAATGCAGGCTCGTCTTGCATCTCCCAAGATGAAAGGATGTCTGAATCCCCTGTGGAGACCACAGAGAAAGACCTAGTTCCCCACCTCATCGCGACCGGAGGCCTCACATCCTTTGAAAACTCCAGAGGTACGCGGAGATCAGTGCCTCCAAAGGAGACGATGCCTGACTCCTCGTGAACCTTGATAGGAGTCCCAGGATTCCTGTGGCACGTGGAAAGGGACCCTTGGTCTCCCGCCTCAGCTGGAGAGGCGTCCCAATTGCCCTGCCAAGCCTCGAGGAGAATCCCGAGTTCTCCCTCGCAACTAGGAAGGAGTACTTACTTGGCTGAACAAACACGTGTGTGGAAGGGCCATCCCCGTCGTAACTCGAGAATATACCCCAGGTTCCCGCCGCAACTCGAGAAAAACCATGAGACTTCCCCCTCGCCGCGAGATGAGGCCCGATTTCCCTGCACTGCGTGCAGAGCAATTCCGTGTTGCACATCACACATGAAAGGAGCCTTGATTTCCTTGATGGCACTCCAGAGAAACCCCAAGAACACTGTTTCAAGGCTAGAGGGATCCTGAGGTCACTGTAGCAACATGAAAGAGCTCCGTGGACCCAGAATCAACTCGAGATGAGAGGTTAGTCCCTGGCTTCGACTCCAGAGGAATACCACCTTACCACAAGCACCTCAAGAGGAGGCTTCTCTCAGCTCTAGGTATGTGAGAGGGACCCTGAGTTTGCGGCCTCAAGTGGAATGGACACCGCGATGCCCTGACTCGAAATAAGGCCGGATATCCCTGCAGTGACTTGAATGCAGGCTCGTCTTGCATCTCCCAAGACGAAAGGATGTCTGAATCCCCTGTGGAGACCACAGAGAAAGACCTAGTTCCCCACCTCATCGCGACCGGAGGCCTCACATCCTTTGAAAACTAAAGAGGTACGCGGAGATCAGTGCCTCCAAAGGAGACGATGCCTGACTCTTCATGAACCTTGATAGGAGTCCCAGGATTCCTGTGGCACGTGGAAAGGGACCCTTGGTCTCCCGCCTCAGCTGTAGAGGCGTCCCAATTGCCCTGCCAAACCTCGAGGAGAATCCCGAGTTGTCCCTCGCAACTAGGCAGGAGTCCTGACGTCGCTGAACAAACACGTGGGTTGAAGGGCCATCCCCGTCGTAACTCGAGAATATACCCCAGGTTCCCGCCGCAACTCGAGAAAAACCATGAGACTTCCCCCTCGCCGCGAGATGAGGCCCGATTCCTCGGCACTGCGTACAGAACAATTCCGTGTTGCACATCACACATGAAAGGAGCATTGATTTCCTTGATGGCACTCCAGAGAAACCCCAAGAACACTGTTTCAAGGCTAGAGGGATCCTGAGTTCACTGTAGCCACACGAAAGAGCTCCGTAGACCAAGAATCAACTCGAGATGAGAGGTTAGTCCCTGGCTTCGACTCAAGACGAATACCACCTTACCACAAGCACCTCAAGAGCAGGCTTCTCTCAGCTCTAGATATGTGAGAGGGACCCTGAGTTTGCGGCCTCAAGTGGAATGGACACCACGATGCCCTGGCTCGAAATAAGGCCGGATATCCCTGCAGTGACTTGAATGCAGGCTCGTCTTGCATCTCCCAAGACGAAAGGCTGTCTGAATCCCCTGTGGAGACCACAGGGAAAGACCTAGTCTCCCACCTCATCGCGACCGGAGGCCTCACATCCTTTGAAAACTCCAGAGGTACGCGGAGATCAGTGCCTCCAAAGGAGACGATGCCTGACTCCTCGTGAAACTTGATAGGAGTCCCAGGATTCCTGTAGCACGTGGAAAGGGACGCTTGGTCTCCCGCCTCAGCTGGAGAGGCGTCCCAATTGCCCTGCCAAGCCTCGAGGAGAATCCCGATTTGTCCCTCGCAACTAGGCAGGAGTCCTGACGTCGCTGAACAAACACGTGGGTGGAAGGACCATGCCCGTCGCAACTCGAGAATATACCCCAGGTTCCCGCCGCAACTCGAGAAAAACCATGAGACTTCCCCCTCGCCGCGAGATGAGGCCCGATTCCCCTGCACTGCGTGCAGAGCAATTCCGTGTTGCACATCACACATGAAAGGAGCCTTGATTTCCTTGATGGCACTCCAGCGAAACCCCAAGAACACTGTTTCAAGGCTAGAGGGATCCTGAGGTCACTGTAGCAACACGAAAGAACTCCGTGGACCAAGAATCAACTCGAGATGAGAGGTTAGTCCCTGGCTTCGACTCCAGAGGAATACCAGCTTACCACAAGCACCTCAAGAGGAGGCTTCTCTCAGCTCTAGTTATGTGAGAGGGAGCCTGAGTTTGCAGCCTCAAGTGGAATAGACACCCCGATGCCCTGACTCGAAATAAGGCCGGATATCCGTGCAGTGACTTGAATGCAGGCTCGTCTTGCATCTCCCATGACGAAAGGATGTCTGAATCCCCTGTGGAGACCACAGAGAAAGACCTAGTTCCCCACCTCATCGCGACCGGAGGCCTCACATCCTTTGAAAATTCCAGAGGTACGCGGAGATCAGTGCCTCCAAAGGAGACGATGCCTGACTCTTCGTGAAACTTGATAGGAGTCCCAGGATTCCTGTGGCACGTGGAGAGGGACCCTTGGTCTCCCGCCTCAGCTGGAGAGGCATCCCAATTGCCCTGCCAAGCCTCGAGGAGAATCCCGAGTTGTCCCTCGCAACTAGGAAGGAGTCCTGACGTCGCTGAACAAACACGTGGGTGGAAGGGCCATCCCCATCGTAACTCGAGAATATACCCCAGGTTCCCGCCGCAACTCGAGAAAAACCATGAGACTTCCCCCTCGCCGCGAGATGAGGCCCGATTCCCCTGCACTGCATGCAGAGCAATCCGTGTTGCACATCAAACATGAAAGGAGCCTTGATTTCCTTGATGGCACTCCAGAGAAAACCCAAGAACACTGTTTCAAGGCTAGAGGGATCCTGAGGTCACTGTAGCAACACGAAACAGCTCCGTGGACCAAAAATCAACTCGAGATGAGAGGTTAGTCCCTGGCTTCGACTCCAGAGGAATACCACCTTACCACAAGCACCTCAAGAGGAGGCTTCTCTCAGCTCTAGGTATGTGAGAGGGACCCTGATTTTGCGGCCTCAAAGGGAATGGACACCGCGATGCCCTGACGCGAAATAAGGCCGGATATCCCTGCAGTGACTTGAATGCAGGCTCGTCTTGCATCTCCCAAGATGAAAGGATGTCTGAATCCCCTGTGGAGACCACAGAGAAAGACCTAGTTCCCCACCTCATCGCGACCGGAGTCCTCTCATCCTTTGAAAACTCCAAAGGTACGCGGAGATCAGTGCCTCCAAAGGAGACGATGCCTGACTCCTCGTGAACCTTGATAGGAGTCCCAGGATTCCTGTGGCACGTGGAAAGGGACCCTTGGTCTCCCGCCTCAGCTGGAGAGGCGTCCCAATTGCCCTGCCAAGCCTCGAGGAGAATCCCGAGTTGTCCCTCGCAACTAGGAAGGAGTACTTACTTGGCTGAACAAACACGTGTGTGGAAGGGCCATCCCCGTCGTAACTCGAGAATATACCCCAGGTTCCCGCCACAACTCGAGAAAAACCATGAGACTTCCCCCTCGCCGCGAGATGAGGCCCGATTTCCCTGCACTGCGTGCAGAGCAATTCCGTGTTGCACATCACACATGAAAGGAGTCTTGATTTCCTTGATGGCACTCCAGAGAAACCCCAAGAACACTGTTTCAAGGCTAGAGGGATCCTGAGGTCACTGTAGCAACACGAAAGAGCTCCGTGGACCAGGAATCAACTCGAGATGAGAGGTTAGTCCCTGGCTTCGACTCCAGAGGAATACCACCTTACCACAAGCACCTCAAGAGGAGGCTTCTCTCAGCTCTAGGTATGTGAGAGGGACCCTGAGTTTGCGGCCTCAAGTGGAATGGACACCGTGATGCCCTGACTCGAAATAAGGCCGGATATCCCTGCAGTGACTTGAATGCAGGCTCGTCTTGCATCTCCCAAGACGAAAGGATGGCTGAATCCCCTGTGTAGGCCACAGAGAAAGAAATAGGTCCCCACCTCATCGCGACCGGAGGCCTCATATCCTTTGATAACTCCAGAGGTACGTGGAGATCAGTGCCTCCAAAGGAGACGATGTCTGACTCCTCGTGAAACTTGATAGGAGTACCAGGATTCCTGTGGCACGTGGAAAGGGACCCTTGGTCTCCCGCCTCAGATTGAGAGGCGTCCCAATTGCCCTGCCAGGCTTCTAGGAGAATCCCGATTTTTCCCTCGCAACTAGGCAGGAGTCCTGACGTGGCTGAACAAACACGTGGGTGGAAGGGCATCCCCGTCGTAACTCGAGAATATACCCCAGGTTCCCGCCGCAACTCGAGAAAAACCATGAGACTTCCCCCTCGCCGCGAGATGAGGCCCGATTTCCCTGCACTGTGTGCAGAGCAATTCCGTGTTGCACATCACACATGAAAGGAGCCTTGATTTCCTTGATGGCACTCCAGAGAAACCCCAAGAACACTGTTTCAAGGCTAGAGGGATCCTGAGGTCACTGTAGCAACACGAAAGAGCTCCGTGGACCAAGAATCAACCCGAGATGAGAGGTTAGTCCCTGGCTTCGACTCCAGAGGAATACCACCTTACCACAAGCACCTCAAGATGAGGCTTCTCTCAGCTCTAGGTATGTGAGAGGGACCCTGAGTTTGCGGCCTCAAGTGGAATGGACACCGCGATGCGCTGACTCGAAATAAGGCCGGATATCCCTGCAGTGACTTGAATGCAGGCTCGTCTTGCATCTCCCAAGACGAAAGGATGGCTGAATCCCCTGTGTAGGCCACAGAGAAAGAAATAGGTCCCCACATCATCGCGACCGGAGGCCTCATATCCTTTGAAAAGTCCAGAGGTACGCGGAGATCAGTGCCTCCAAAGGAGACGATGTCTGACTCCTCGTGAAACTTGATAGGAGTTCCAGGATTCCTGTGGCACGTGGAAAGGGACCCTTGGTCTCCCGCCTCAGATTGAGAGGCGTCCCAATTGCCCTGCCAGGCTTCTAGGAGAATCCCGATTTTTCCCTCGCAACTAGGCAGGAGTCCTGACGTGGCTGAACAAACACGTGGGTGGAAGGGCATCCCCGTCGTAACTCGAGAATATACCCCAGGTTCCCGCCGCAACTCGAGAAAAACCATGAGAATTCCCCCTCGCCGCGAGATGAGGCCCAATTGCCCTGCACTGCGTGCAGAGCAATTCCGTGTTGCACATCACACATGAAAGGAGCCTTGATTTCCTTGATGGCACTCCAGAGAAACCCCAAGAAAACTGTTTCAGGGCTAGAGGGATCCTGAGGTCACTGTAGCAACACGAAAGATCTCCGTGGACCAAAAATCAACTCGAGATGAGAGGTTAGTCCCTGGCTTCGACTCCAGAGGAATTCCACCTTACCACAAGCACCTCAAGAGGAGGCTTCTCTCAGCTCTAGGTAAGTGAGAGGGACCCTGAGTTTGCGGCCTCAAGGGGAATGGACACCGCGATGCCCTGACTCGAAGTAAGGCCGGATAACCCTACAGTGACTAGAAAGCAGGTTCTTCTTGGTCTCCCAAGACGAAAGGATGTCTGAATCCCCTGTGGAGACCACAGAGAAAGACCTAGTTCCCCACCTCATCGCGACCGGAGGCCTCACATCCTTTGAAAACTCCAGAGGTAAGCGTAGATCAGTGCCTCCAAAGAAGACGATGCCTGACTCCTCGTGAAACTTGATAGGAGTCCCCGGATTCCTGTGGCACGTGGAAAGGGACCCTTGGTCTCCCGCCTCAGCTGGAGAGGCGTCCCAATTGCCCTGCCAAGCCTCGAGGAGAATCCCGAGTTGTCCCTCGCAACTAGGCAGGAGTCCTGACGTCGCTGAACAAACACGTGGGTGGAAGGGCCATCCCCGTCGTAACTCGAGAATATACCCCAGGTTCCCGCCGCAACTCGAGAAAAACAATGAGACTTCCCCCTCGCCGCGAGATAAGGCCCGATTCCCCTGCACTGCGTGCAGAGCAATTCCGTGTTGCACATCACACATGAAAGGAGCCTTGATTTCCTTGATGGCACTCCAGAGAAACCCCAAGAACACTGTTTCAAGGCTAGAGGGATCCGGAGGTCACTGTAGCAACACGAAAGAGCTCCGTGGACCAAAAATCAACTCGAGATGAGAGGTTAGTCCCTGGCTTCGACTCCAGAAGAATACCACCTTACCACAAGCACCTCAAGAGGAGGCTTCTCTCAGCTCTAAGTATATGAGAGGGACCCTGAGTTTGCGGCCTCAAGTGCAATGGACACTGCGATACCCTGACGCGAAATAAGGCCGGTTATCCCTGCAGTGACTTGAATGCAGGCTCGTCTTGCATCTCCCAAGATGAAAGGATGTCTGAATCCCCTGTGGAGACCACAGAGAAAGACCTAGTTCCCCACCTCATCGCGACCGGAGGCCTCACATCCTTTGAAAACTCCAGAGGTACACGGAGATCAGTGCCTCCAAAGGAGACGATGCCTGACTCGTCGTGAACCTTGATAGGAGTCCCAGGATTCCTGTGGCACGTGGAAAGGGACCCTTGGTCTCCCGCCTCAGCTGGAGAGGCGTCCCAATTGCCCTGCCAAGCCTCGAGGAGAATCCCGAGTTGTCCCTCGCAACTAGGCAGGAGTCCTGACGTCGCTGAACAAACACGTGTGTGGAAGGGCCATCCCCGTCGTAACTCGAGAATATACCCCAGGTTCCCGCCGCAACTCGAGAAAAACCATGAGACTTCCCCCTCGCCGCGAGATGAGGCCCGATTCCCCTGCACTGCGTGAAGAGCAATTCCGTGTTGCACATCACACATGAAAGGAGTCTTGATTTCCTTGATGGCACTCCAGAGAAACCCCAAAAACACTGTTTCAAGGCTAGAGGGATCCTGAGGTCACTGTAGCAACACGAAAGAGCTCCGTGGACCAAAAATCAACTCGAGATGAGAGGTTAGTCCCTGGCTTCGACTCCAGAGGAATACCACCTTACCACAAGCACCTCAAGAGGAGGATTCTCTCAGCTCTAGGTATATGAGAGGGACCCTGAGATTGCGGCCTCAAGTGGAATGGACACCGCGATGCCCTGACTCGAAATAAGGCTGGATATCCCTGCAGTGACTTGAATGCAGGCTCGTCTTGCATCTGCCAAGATGAAAGGATGTCTGAATCCCCTTTGGAGACCACAGAGAAAGACCTAGTTCCCCACCTCATCGCGACCGGAGGCCTCACATCCTTTGAAAACTCCAGAGGTACGCGGAGATCAGTGCCTCCAAAGGAGACGATGCCTGACTCCTCGTGAAACTTGATAGGAGTCCCAGGATTCCTGTGGCACGTGGAAAGAGACCCTTGGTCTCCCGCCTCAGCTGGAGAGGCGTCCCAATTGCCCTGTCAAGCCTCGAGGAGAATCCCGAGTTGTCCCTCGCAACTAGGCAGGAGTCCTGACGTCGCTGAACAAACACGTAGGTGGAAGCGCCATCCCCGTCGTAACTCAAGAATATACCCCAGGTTCCTGCCGCAACGCAAGAAAAACCATGAGACTTCCCCCTCGCCGCGAGATGAGGCCCGATTCCCCTGTACTGCATGCAGAGCAATTCCGTGTTGCACATCACACATGAAAGGAGCCTTGATTTCCTTGATGGCACTCCAGAGAAACCCCAAGAACACTGTTTCAAGGCTAGAGGGATCCAGAGGTCACTGTAGCAACACGAAAGAGCTCCGTGGACCAAAAATCAACTCGAGATGAGAGGTTAGTCCCTGGCTTCGACTCCAGAGGAATACCACCTTACCACAAGCACCTCAAGAGGAGGCTTCTCTCAGCTCTAAGTATATGAGAGGGACCCTGAGTTTGCGGCCTCAAGTGCAATGGACACTGCGATGCCCTGACGCGAAATAAGGCCGGTTATCCCTGCAGTGACTTGAATGCAGGCTCGTCTTGCATCTCCCAAGATGAAAGGATGTCTGAATCCCCTGTGGAGACCACAGAGAAAGACCTAGTTCCCCACCTCATCGCGACCGGAGGCCTCACATCCTTTGAAAACTCCAGAGGTACGCGTAGATCAGTGCCTCCAAAGGAGACGTTGCCTGACTCGTCGTGAACCTTGATAGGAGTCTCAGGATTCCTGTGGCACGTGGAAAGGGACCCTTGGTCTCCCGCCTCAGCTGGAGCGGCGTACCAATTGCCCTGCCAAGCCTCGAGGAGAATCCCGAGTTGTCCCTCGCAACTAGGCAGGAGTCCTGACGTCGCTGAACAAACACGTGTGTGGAAGGGCCATCCCCGTCGTAACTCGAGAATATACCCCAGGTTCCCGCCGCAACTCGAGAAAAACCATGAGACTTCCCCCTCGCCGCGAGATGAGGCCCGATTCCCCTGCACTGCGTGAAGAGCAATTCCGTGTTGCACATCACACATGAAAGGAGCCTTGATTTCCTTGATGGCACTCCAGAAAAACCCCAAGAACACTGTTTCAAGGCTAGAGGGATCCTGAGGTCACTGTAGCAACACGAAAGAGCTACGTGGACCAAAAATCAACTCGAGATGAGAGGTTAGTCAATGGCTTCGACTCCAGAGGAATACCACCTTACTACAAGCACCTCAAGAGGAGGATTCTCTCAGCTCTAGGTATATGAGAGGGACCCTGAGATTGCGGCCTCAAGTGGAATGGACACCGCGATGCCCTGACTCGAAATAAGGCTGGATATCCCTGCAGTGACTTGAATGCAGGCTCGTCTTGCATCTCCCAAGACGAAAGGTTGTCTGAATCCCCTGTGGAGACCACATAGAAAGACCTAGTTCCCCACCTCATCGCGACCGGAGGCCTCACATCCTTTGAAAACTCCAGAGGTACGCGGAGATCAGTGCCTCCAAAGGAGACGATGCCTGACTCCTCGTCAAACTTGATAGGAGTCCCAGGATTCCTGTGGCACGTGGAAAGGGACCCTTGGTCTTCCGCCTCAGCTGGAGAGGCGTCCCAATTGCCCTGCCAAGCCTCGAGGAGAATCCCGAGTTCTCCCTCGCAACTAGGCAGGAGTCCTGACGTCGCTGAACAAACACGTGTGTGGAAGGGCCATTCCCGTCGTAACTCGAGAATATACCCCAGGTTTCCGCCGCAACTCGAGAAAAACCATGAGACTTCCCCCTCGCCGCGAGATAAGGCCCGATTCCCCTGCACTGCTTGCAGAGCAATTCCCTGTTGCACATCACACATGAAAGGAGCCTTGATTTCCTTGATGGCACTCCAGAGAAACCCCAAGAACACTGTATTAAGGCTAGAGGGATCCTGAGGTCACTGTAGCAACACGAAAGAGGTCCGTGGACCAAAAATCAACTTGAGATGAGAGGTTAGTCCCTGGCTTCGACTTGAGAAGAATACCACCTTACCACAAGCACCTCAAGAGGAGGCTTCTCTCAGCTCTACGTATGTGAGAGGGACCCTGATATTGCGGCCTCAAGTGGAATGGACACTGCGATGCCCTGACGCGAAATAAGGACGGATATCCCTGCAGTGACTTGAAAGAAGGCTTGTCTTGCATCTCCCAACATGAAAGGATTTCTGAATCCCCTGTGGAGACCACAGAGAAAGACCTAGTTCCCCACCTCATCGCGACCGGAGGCCTCACATCCTTTGAAAACTCCAGAGGTACGCGGAGATCAGTGCCTCCAAAGGAGACAATGCCTGACTCCTCGTGAAACTTGATAGGAGTCCCAGGATTTCTGTGGCACGTGGAAAGGGACCCTTGGTCTCCCGCCTCAGGTGGAGAGGCGTCCCAAATTGCCCTGCCAAGCCTCGAGGAGAATCCCGAGGTGTCCCTCGATACTAGGCAGGAGTCTGACGTCGCTCAACAAACACGTGGGTGAAGGGCCATCCCCGTCGTAACTCGAGAATATACCCCAGGTTCCCGCCGCAACTCGAGAAAAACCATGAGACTTCCCCCTCGCCGCGAGATGAGGCCCGATAACCTGGACTGCATGCAGAGCAATTCCGTGTTGCACATCACACATGAAAGGAGCCTTGATTTCCTTGATGGCACTCCAGAGAAACCCCAAGAACACTGTTTCAAGGCTAGAGGGATCCTGAGGTCACTGTAGCAACACGAAAGAGCTCCGTGGACCAAAAATCAACTCGAGATGAGAGGTTAGTCCCTGGTTTCGACTCCAGAGGAATACCAGCTTACCACAAGCACCTCAAGAGGAGGCTTCTCTCAGCTCTAGGTATGTGAGAGGGACCCTGAGTTTGCAGCCTCAAGTGGAATGGACACCGCGATGCCCTGACTCGAAATAAGGCCGGATATCCCTGCAATGACTTGAATGCAGGCTCGTCTTGCATCTCCCAAGACGAAAGGATGTCTGAATCCCCTGTGGAGACCACAGAGAAAGACCTAGTTCCCCACCTCATCGCGACCGGAGGCCTCACATCCTTTGAAAACTCCAGAGGTATGCAGAGATCAGTGCCTCCAAAGGAGACGATGCTTGACTCCTCGTGAAACTTGATAGGAGTTCCAGGATTCCTGTGGAACGTGGAAAGGGACCCTTGGTCTCCCGCCTCAGCTGGAGAGGCGTCCCAATTGCCCTGCCAAGCCTCGAGGAGAATCCCGAGTTGTCCCTCGCAACTAGGAAGGAGTCTGACGTCGCTGAACAAACACGTGGGTGGAAGGGCCATCCCCGTCGTAACTCGAGAATATACCCCAGGTTCCCATCGCAACTCGAGAAAAACCATGAGACTTCCCCCTCGCCGCAAAATGAGGCCCGATACCCTGCACTGCATGCAGAGCAATTCCGTGTTGCACATCACACATGAAAGGAGCCTTGATTTCCTTGATGGCACTCCAGAGAAACCCCAAGAACACTGTTTCAAGGCTAGAGGGATCCTGAGGTCACTGTAGCAACACGAAAGAGCTCCGTGGACCAAAAATCAACTCGAGATGAGAGGTTAGTCCCTGGCTTCGAATCCAGAGGAATACCACCTTACCACAAGCACCTCAAGAGGAGGCTTCTCTCAGCTCTAGCTATGTGAGAGGGATCCTGTGTTTGCGGCCTCAAGTGGAATGGACACCACGATGCCCTGACTCGAAATAAGGCCGGATATCCCTGCAGTGACTTGAATGCAGGCTCGTCTTGCATCTCCCAAGATGAAAGGATGTCTGAATCCCCTGTGGAGACCACAGAGAAAGACTTACTTCCCCACCTCATCGCGACCGGAGGCCTCACATCCTTTGAAAACTCCAGAGGTACGCGGAGATCAGTGCCTCCAAAGGAGACGTTGCCTGACTCGTCGTGAACCTTGATAGGAGTCCCAGGATACCTGTGGCACGGGGAAAGGGACCCTTGGTCTCCCGCCTCAGTAGGAGTAGCGTCCCAATTGCCCTGCCAAGCCTCGAGGAGAATCCCGAGTTGTCCCTCGGAAGTAGGCAGGAGTCCTGACGTCGCTGAACAAACACGTGTGTGGAAGGGCCATCCCCGTCGTAACTCGAGAATATACCCCAGGTTCTCGCCGCAACTCGAGAAAAACCATGAGACTTCCCCCTCGCCGCGAAATGAGGCCCGATTCACCTGCACTGCATGCAGAGCAATTCCGTGTTGCACATCAGACATGAAAGGAGCCTTGATTTTCTTGGTGGCACTCCAGAGAAACCCCAAGAACACTGTTTCAAGGCTAGAGGGATCCTGAGGTCACTGTAGCAACACGAAAGAGCTCCGTGGACCAAATATCAACTCGAGATGAGAGGTTAGTCCCTGGCTTCGACTCCAGAGGAGCACCACCTTACCACAAGCATCTCAAGAGGAGGCTTCTCTCAGCTCTAGGTATGTGAGAGGGACCCTGATATTGCGGCCTCAAGTGGAATGGACACCGCGATGCCCTGACTCGAAATCAGGCTGGATATCCCTGCAGTGACTTGAATGCAGGCTCGTCTTGCATCTCCCAAGTCGAAAGGATGTCTGAATACCCTGTGGAGACCACAGAGAAAGACCTAGTTCCCCACCTCATCGCGACCGGAGGCCTCACATCCTTTGAAAACTGCAGAGGTACGCGGAGATCAGTGCCTCCAAAGGAGACGATGCCTGACTTCTCGTGAAACTTGATAGGAGTCCCAGGATTCCTGTGGCACGTGGAAAGGGACCCTTGGTCTCCCGCCTCAGCTGGAGAGGAGTTCCAATTGCCCTGCCAAGCCTCGAGGAGAATCCCGAGTTGTCCCTCTCAACTAGGCAGGAGTCCTGACGTCGCTGAACAAACACGTGTGAGGAAGGGCCATTCCCGTCGTAACTCGAGAATATACACCAGGTTCCCGCCGCAACTCGAGAAAAACCATGAGACTTCCCCCTCACCGCGAGATGAGGCCCGATTCCCCTGCACTGCGTGCAGAGCAATTCCGTGTTGCACATCACACATGAAAGGAGCCTTGATTTCCTTGATGGCACTCCCGAGAAACCCCAAGAACACTCTTTCAAGGCTAGAGGGATCCTGACGTCACTGTAGCAACACGAAAGAGCTCCGTGGCCCAAAAATCAACTCGAGATGAGAGGTTTGTCCCTGGCTTCGACTCCAGAGGAATACCACCTTACCACAAGCACCTCAAGAGGAAGCTTCTCTCAGCTCTAGGTATGTGAGAGGGACCCTGATTTTGCGGCCTCAAGTGGAATGGACACTGCGATGCCCTGACGCGAAATAAGGCCGGATATCCCTGCAGTGACTTGAATGCAGGCTCGTCTTGCATCTCCCAAGACGAAAGGATGTCTGAATCCCCTGTGGAGACCACAGAGAAAGACCTAGTTCCCCACCTCATCGCGACAGGGGGCCTCACATCCTTTGAAAACTCCAGAGGTATGCAGAGATCAGTGCCTCCAAAGGAGACGATGCCTGACTCCTCGTGAAACTTGATAGGAGTCCAAGGATTCCTGTGGCACGTGGACAGGGACCCTTGGTCTCCCGCCTCAGCTGGAGAGGCGTCCCAAATGCCATGCCAAGCCTCGAGGAGAATCCCGAGTTGTCCCTCGTAACTAGGCAGGCGTCCTGACGTCGCTGAACAAAAACGTGGGTGGAAGGGCCATCCCCGTCGTAACTCGAGAATATACCCCAGGTTCCCGCCGCAACTCGAGAAAAACCATGAGACTTCCCCCTCGCCGCGAGATGAGGCCCGATTCCCCTGCACTGCATGCAGAGCAATTCCGTGTTCCACATCACACATGAAAGGAGCCTTGATTTCCTTGATTGCACTCCTTAGAAACCCCAAGAACACTGTTTCAAGGCTACAGGGATCCTGAGGTCACTGTAGCCACACGAAAGAGCTCCGTGGACCAAAAATCAACTCGAGATGAGAGGTTAGTCCCTGGCTTCGACTCCAGAGGAATACCACCTTACCACAAGCACCTCAAGAGGAGGCTTCTCTCAGCTCTAGGTATGTGAGAGGGACCCTGATTTTGCAGCCTCAAGTGGAATGGACACTGCGATGCCCTGACGCGAAATAAGGCCCGATATCCCTGCAGTGACTTGAATGCAGGCTCGTCTTGCATCTCCCAAGATGAAAGGATGTCTGAATCCCCTGTGGAGACCAGAGAAAAAGACCTAGTTCCCCACTTCATGGCGACCGGAGGCCTCACATCTTTGAAAACTCCAGAGGTACGCGGAGATCAATGCCTCCAAAGGAGACGATGCCTGACTCCTCGTGAAACTTGATAGGAGTCCCAGGATTCCTGTGGCACGTGGAAAGGGACCCTTGGTCTCCCGCCTCAGCTGGAGAGGCGTCCCAATTGCCCTGCCAAGCCTCGAGGAGAATCCCGAGTTGTCCCTCGCAACTGGGCATGAGTTCTGACGTCACTGAACAAACACATGGCTGGAAGGGCCATCCCCGTCGTAACTCGAGAATATACCCCAGGTTCCCGCCGCAACTTGAGAAAAACCATGAGACTTCCCCCTCACCGCGATATGAGGCGCGATTCCCCTGCACTGCATGCAGAGCAATTCCGTGTTGCACATCACACATGAAAGGAGCCTTGATTTCCTTGATGGCACTCCAGAGAAACCCCAAGAACACTGTTTCAAGGCTAGAGGGATCCTGACGTCACTGTAGCAACACGAAAGAGCTCCGTGGCCCAAAAATCAACTCGAGATGAGAGGTTAGTCCCTGGCTTCGACTCCAGAGGAATACCACCTTACCACAAGCACCTCAAGAGGAAGCTTCTCTCAGCTCTAGGTATGTGAGAGGGACCCTGATTTTGCGGCCTCAAGTGGAATGGACACTGCGATGCCCTGACGCGAAATAAGGCCGGATATCCCTGCAGTGACTTGAATGCAGGCTCTTCTTGCATCTCCCAAGATGAAAGGATGTCTGAATCCCCTGTGGAGACCACAGAGAATATCCTTGTTCCCCACCTCATCGCGACCGGAGTTCTCACATCCTTTGAAAACTCCAGAGGTACGCGGAGATCAGTGCCTCCAAAGGAGACGATGCCTGACTCCTCGTGAAACTTGATAGGAGTCCCAAGATTCCTGTGGCAGATGGAAAGGGACCCTTGGTCTCCCGCCTCAGCTGGAGAGGCGTCCCAATTGCCCTGCCAAGCCTCGAGGAGAATCCCGAATTGTCCCTCGCAACTAGGCAGGAGTCCTGACGTTGCTGAACAAACCCGTGTGTGGAAGGGCCATTCCCGTCGTAACTCGAGAATATACCCCAGGTTCCTGCCGCAACTCGAGAGAAACCATGATACTTCCCCCTCGCCGCGAGATGAGGCGCGATTCCCCTGCACTGCGTGCAGAGCAATTTCGTGTTGCACATCACACATGAAAGCAGCCTTGATTTCCTTAATGGCACACCAGAGTAACCCCAAGAACACTGTTTCAAGGCTAGAGGGATCCTGACGTCACTGTAGCAACACGAAAGAGCTCCGTGGCCCAAAAATCAGCTCGAGGTCAGAGGTTAGTTCCTGGCTTCGACTCCAGAGGAATACCACCTTACCACAAGCACCTCAAGAGGAGGCTTCTCTCAGCTCTAGGTATGTGAGAGGGACCCTGAGTTTGCGGCCTCAAGTGGAATGGACACCGCGATACCCTGACTCGAAATAAGGCCGGATATCCCTGCAGTGACTTGAATGCAGGCTCGTCTTGCATCTCCCAAGACGAAAGGATGTCTGAATCCCCTGTGGAGACCACAGAGAAAGACCTAGTTCCCCACCTCATGGCGACCGGAGGCCTCACATCCTTTGAAAACTCCAGAGGTACGCGGAGATCAGTGCCTCCAAAGGAGACGATGCCTGACTCCTCGTGAAACTTGATAGGAGTCCCAGGATTCCTGTGGCACGTGGAAAGGGACCCTTGGTCTCCCGCCTCAGCTGGAGAGGCGTTCCAATTGCCCTGCCAAGCCTCGAGGAGAATCCCGAGTTGTCCCTCGCAACTGGCCAGGAGTCCTGACGTCACTGAACAAACACGTGGCTGGAAGGGCCATCTCCGTCGTAACTCGAGAATATACCCCAGGTTCCCGCGGCAACTCGAGAAAAACCATGAGACTTCCCCCTCGCCGCGAGATGAGGCGCAATTCCCCTGCACTGCGTGCAGAGCAATTCCGTGTTGCACATCACACATGAAAGGAGCCTTGATTTCCTTGATGGCACCCCAGAGAAACCCCAAGAACACTGTTTCAAGGCTAGAGGGATCCTGACGTCACTGTAGCAACACGAAAGAGCTCCGTGGCCCAAAAATCAACTCGAGATGAGAGGTTAGTCCCTGGCTTCGACTCCAGAGGAATACCACCTTACCACAAGCACCTCAAGAGGAAGCTTCTCTCAGCTCTAGGTATGTGACAGGGACCCTGATTTTGCGGCCTCAAGTGGAATGGACACTGCGATGCCCTGACTCGAAATAAGGCCGGATATCCCTGCAGTGACTTGAATGCAGGCTCGTCTTGCATCTCCCAAAATGAAAGGATGTCTGAATCCCCTGTGGAGACCACAGAGAATAGCCTTGTTCCCCACCTCATCGCGACCGGAGTTCTCACATCCTTTGAAAACTCCAGAGGTACGCGGAGATCAGTGCCTCCAAAGGAGACGATGCCTGACTCCTCGTGAAACTTGATAGGAGTCCCAAGATTCCTGTGGCAGATGGAAAGGGACCCTTGGTCTCCCGCCTCAGCTGGAGAGGCGTCCCAATTGCCCTGCCAAGCCTCGAGGAGAATCCCGAATTGTCCCTCGCAACTAGGCAGGAGTCCTGACGTTGCTGAACAAACCCGTGTGTGGAAGGGCCATTCCCGTCGTAACTCGAGAATATACCCCAGGTTCCTGCCGCAACTCGAGAGAAACCATGATACTTCCCCCTCGCCGCGAGATGAGGCGCGATTCCCCTGCACTGCGTGCAGAGCAATTTCGTGTTGCACATCACACATGAAAGCAGCCTTGATTTCCTTAATGGCACACCAGAGAAACCCCAAGAACACTGTTTCAAGGCTAGAGGGATCCTGACGTCACTGTAGCAACACGAAAGAGCTCCGTGGCCCAAAAATCAGCTCGAGGTCAGAGGTTAGTTCCTGGCTTCGACTCCAGAGGAATACCACCTTACCACAAGCACCTCAAGAGGAGGCTTCTCTCAGCTCTAGGTATGTGAGAGGGACCCTGAGTTTGCGGCCTCAAGTGGAATGGACACCGCGATACCCTGACTCGAAATAAGGCCGGATATCCCTGCAGTGACTTGAATGCAGGCTCGTCTTGCATCTCCCAAGACGAAAGGATGTCTGAATCCCCTGTGGAGACCACAGAGAAAGACCTAGTTCCCCACCTCATGGCGACCGGAGGCCTCACATCCTTTGAAAACTCCAGAGGTACGCGGAGATCAGTGCCTCCAAAGGAGACGATGCCTGACTCCTCGTGAAACTTGATAGGAGTGCCAGGATTCCTGTGGCACGTGGAAAGGGACCCTTGGTCTCCCGCCTCAGCTGGAGAGGCGTTCCAATTGCCCTGCCAAGCCTCGAGGAGAATCCCGAGTTGTCCCTCGCAACTGGGCAGGAGTCCTGACGTCACTGAACAAACACGTGGCTGGAAGGGCCATCCCCGTCGTAACTCGAGAATATACCCCAGGTTCCCGCCGCAACTCGAGACAAACCATGAGACTTCCCCCTCGCCGCGAGATGAGGCGCAATTCCCCTGCACTGCGTGCAGAGCAATTCCGTGTTGCACATCACACATGAAAGGAGCCTTGATTTCCTTGATGGCACCCCAGAGAAACCCCAAGAACACTGTTTCAAGGCTAGAGGGATCCTGACGTCACTGTAGCAACACGAAAGAGCTCTGTGGCCCAAAAATCAACTCGAGATGAGAGGTTAGTCCCTGGTTTCGACTCCAGAGGAATACCACCTTACCACAAGCACCTCAAGAGGAAGCTTCTCTCAGCTCTAGGTATGTGAGAGGGACCCTGATTTTGCGGCCTCAAGTGGAATGGACACTGCGATGCCCTGACGCGAAATAAGGCCGGATATCCCTGCAGTGACTTGAATGCAGGCTCGTCTTGCATCTCCCAAGACGAAAGGATGTCTGAATCCCCTGTGGAGACCACAGAGAAAAGCCTAGTTCCCCACCTCATCGCGACCGGAGGCCTCACATCCTTTGAAAACTCCAGAGGTACGTGGAGATCAGTGCCTCCAAAGGAGACGATGTCTGACTCCTCGTGAAACTTGATAGGAGTCCCAGGATTCCTGTGGCACGGGGAAAGGGACCCTTGGTCTCCCGCCTCAGCTGGAGAGGCGTCCCAATTGCCCTGCCAAGCCTCGAGGAGAATCCCGAGTTGCCCCTCGAAACTAGGCAGGAGTCCTGACGTCGCTGAACAAACACGTGGTTGGAAGGGCCATCCCCGTCGTAACTCGAGAATATACCCCAGGTTCCCGCCGCAACTCGAGAAAAACCATGAGACTTTCCCCTCGCCGCGAGATGAGGCCCGATTCCCCTGCACTGCGTGCAGAGAAATTCCGTGTTGCACATCACACATGAAAGGAGTCTTGATTTCCTTGATGGCACTCCAGGGAAACCCGAAGAACACTGTTTCAAGACTAGAGGGATCCTGAGGTCACTGTAGCAACACGAAAGAGCTCCGTGGACCAAAAATCAACTCGAGATGAGAGGTTAGTCAATGGCTTCGACTCCAGAGGAATACAACCTTACCACAAGCACCTCAAGAGGAGGCTTCTCGCAGCTCTAGGTATGTGAGAGGGACCCTGAGTTTGTGGCCTCAAGGGGAATGGACATTGCGATGCCCTGACTCGAAATAAGGCCGGATATCCCTTCAGTGACTTGAATGCAGGCTCGTCTTGCATCTCCCAAGACGAAAGGATGTCTGAATCCCCTGTGGAGGCCACAGAGAAAGACCTAGTTCCCCACCTCATCGCGACCGGAGGCCTCACATCCTTTGAAACTCCAGAGGTACGCGGAGATCCTTGCCTCCAAAGGAGACGATGCCTGACTCCTCGTGAAACATGATAGGGGTCCCAGGATTCCTGTGGCACGAGGAAAGGGACCCTTGGTCTTCCGCCTCAGCTGGTGAAGCATCCCAATTGCCCTGCCAAGCCTCGAGGAGAATCCCGAGTTGTCCCTCGCAACTAGGCAGGGGTCCTGACGTCGCTGAACAAACACGTGGGTGGAAGGACCATCCCCGTCGTAACTCGAGAATATACCCCAGGTTCCCGCCGCAACTCGAGAAAAACCATGAGACTTCCCCCTCGCCACGAGATGAGGCCCGATTCCCCTGCACTGCGTGCAGAGCAATTCCGTGTTGCACATCACACATGAAAGGAGCCTTGATTTTCTTGATGGCACTCCAGAGAAACCCCAAGAACACTGTTTCAAGGCTAGAGGGATCCTGAGGTCAGTGGAGCAACACGAAAGAGCTCCGTGGACCATAAATCAACTCGAGATGAGTGGTTAGAACCTGGCTTGGACTCCAGAGGAATACCACCTTACCACAAGCACCTCAAGAGGAGGCTTCTCTCAGCTCTAGGTATGTGAGAGGTACCCTGAGTTTGCAGCCTCAAGCGGAATGGACACCGCGATGCCCTGACTCGAAATAAGGCCGGATATCCCTGCAGTGACTTGAATGCAGGCTCGTCCTGCATCTCCCAAGACGAAAGGTTGTCTGAATCCCCTGTGGAGACCACAGAGAAAGATCTAGTTCCCCACCTCATCGCGACCGGAGGCCTCACATCCTTTGAAAACTCCAGAGGAACGCGGAGATCAGTGCCTCCAAAGGAGACGATGCCTGACTCCTCGTGAAACTTGATAGGAGTCCCAGGATTCCTGTGGCACGTGCAAAGGGACCCTTGGTCTCCCGCCTCAGCTGGAGAGGCGTCCCAATTGCCCTGCCAAGCCTCGAGGAGAATCCCGAGTTGACTCTCGCAACTAGGCAGGAGTCTGACGTCGCTGAACAAACACGTGGGTGGAAGGGCCATCCCCGTCGTAACTCGAGAATATACCCCAGGTTCCCGCCGCAACTCGAGAAAAACCATGAGACTTCCCCCTCGCCGCGAGATAAGGCCCGATTCCCCTGTACTGCATGCAGAGCAATTCCGTGTTGCACATCACACATGAAAGGAGCCTTGATTTCCTTGATGGCACTCCAGAGAAACCCCAAGAACACTGTTTCAAGGCTAGAGGGATCCGGAGGTCACTGTAGCAACACGAAAGAGCTCCGTGGACCAAAAATCAACTCGAGATGAGAGGTTAGTCCCTGGCTTCGACTCCAGAGGAATACCACCTTACCACAAGCACCTCAAGAGGAGGCTTCTCTCAGCTCTAAGTATATGAGAGGGACCCTGAGTTTGCGGCCTCAAGTGCAATGGACACTGCGATGCCCTGACGCGAAATAAGGCCGGTTATCCCTGCAGTGACTTGAATGCAGGCTCGTCTTGCATCTCTCAAGATGAAAGGATGTCTGAATCCCCTGTGGAGACCACAGAGAAAGACCTAGTTCCCCACCTCATCGCGACCGGAGGCCTCACATCCTTTGAAAACTCCAGAGGTACGCGTAGATCAGTGCCTCCAAAGGAGACGTTGCCTGACTCGTCGTGAACCTTGATAGGAGTCCCAGGATTCCTGTGGCACGTGGAAAGGGACCCTTGGTCTCCCGCCTCAGCTGGAGCGGCGTAGCAATTGCCCTGCCAAGCCTCGAGGAGAATCCCGAGTTGTCCCTCGCAACTAGGCAGGAGTCCTGACGTCGCTGAACAAACACGTGTGTGGAAGGGCCATCCCCGTCGTAACTCGAGAATATACCCCAGGTTCCCGCCGCAACTCGAGAAAAACCATGAGACTTCCCCCTCGCCGCGAGATGAGGCCCGATTCCCCTGCACTGCGTGAAGAGCAATTCCGTGTTGCACATCACACATGAAAGGAACCTTGATTTCCTTGATGGCACTCCAGAGAAATCCCAAGAACACTGTTTCAAGGCTAGAGGGATCCTGAGGTCACTGTAGCAACACGAAAGAGCTACGTGGACCAAAAATCAACTCGAGATGAGAGGTTAGTCAATGGCTTCGACTCCAGAGGAATACCACCTTACTACAAGCACCTCAAGAGGAGGATTCTCTCAGCTCTAGGTATATGAGAGGGACCCTGAGATTGCGGCCTCAAGTGGAATGGACACCGCGATGCCCTGACTCGAAATAAGGCTGGATATCCCTGCAGTGACTTGAATGCAGGCTCGTCTTGCATCTGCCAAGATGAAAGGATGTCTGAATCCCCTGTGGAGACCACAGAGAAAGACCGAGTTCCCCACCTCATCGCGACCGGAGGCCTCACATCCTTTGAAAACTCCAGAGGTACGCCGAGATCAGTGCCTCCAAAGGAGACGATGCCTGACTCCTCGTGAAACTTGATAGGAGTCCCAGGATTCCTGTGGCACGTGGAAAGGGACCCTTGTTCTCCCGCCTCAGCTGGAGAGGCGTCCCAATTGCCCTGCCAAGCCTCGAGGAGAATCCCGAGTTGTCCCTCGCCACTAGGCAGGAGTCCTGACATCGCTGAACAAACAGGTGTGTGGAAGGGCCATTCCCGTTGTAACTCGAAAACATACCAAAGGTTCCCTCCGCAACTCGAGAAAAACCTGAGACTTCCCCCTCGCCGTGAGATGAGGCCCGATTCCCCTGCACTGCGTGCAGAATAATTTCGTGTTGCACATCACATATGAAAGGAGACTTGATTACCTTGATGGCACTCCAGAGAAACCCCAAGAACACTGTTTCAAGGCTAGAGGGATCCTGAGGTCACTGTAGCAACACGAAAGTGCTCCGTGGACCAAAAATCAACTCGAGATGAGAGGTTAGTCCCTGGCTTCGACTCCAGAGGTATACCACCTTACCTCAAGCACCTCAAGAGGAGGCTTCTCTCAGCTGTAGGTATGTGAGAGGGACCCTGATTTTGCGGCCTCATGTGGAATGGACACTGCGATGCCCTGACGCGAAATAAGGCCGGATATCCCTGCAGTGACTTGAATGCAGGCTCGTCTTGCATCTCCCAAGACGAAAGGTTGTCTGAATCCCCTGTGGAGACCACATAGAAAGACCTAGTTCCCCACCTCATCGCGACCGGAGGCCTCACATCCTTTGAAAACTCCAGAGGTACGCGGAGATCAGTGCCTCCAAAGGAGACGATGCCTGACTCCTCGTGAAACTTGATAGGAGTCCCAGGATTCCTGTGGCACGTGGAAAGGGACCCTTGGTCTTCCGCCTCAGCTGGAGAGGCGTCCCAATTGCCCTGCCAAGCCTCGAGGAGAATCCCGAGTTCTCCCTCGCAACTAGGCAGGAGTCCTGACGTCGCTGAACAAACACGTGTGTGGAAGGGCCATTCCCGTCGTAACTCGAAAATATACCCCAGGTTTCCGCCGCAACTCGAGAAAAACCATGAGACTTCCCCCTCGCCGCGAGATAAGGCCCGATTCCCCTGCACTGCTTGCAGAGCAATTCCCTGTTGCACATCACACATGAAAGGAGCCTTGATTTCCTTGATGGCACTCCAGAGAAACCCCAAGAACACTGTATTAAGGCTAGAGGGATCCGGAGGTCACTGTAGCAACACGAAAGAGGTCCGTGGACCAAAAATCAACTTGAGATGAGAGGTTAGTCCCTGGCTTCGACTTGAGAAGAATACCACCTTACCACAAGCACCTCAAGAGGAGGCTTCTCTCAGCTCTACGTATGTGAGAGGGACCCTGATATTGCGGCCTCAAGTGGAATGGACACTGCGATGCCCTGACGCGAAATAAGGACGGATATCCCTGCAGTGACTTGAAAGAAGGCTTGTCTTGCATCTCCCAACATGAAAGGATTTCTGAATCCCCTGTGGAGACCACAGAGAAAGACCTAGTTCCCCACCTCATCGCGACCGGAGGCCTCACATCCTTTGAAAACTCCAGAGGTACGCGGAGATCAGTGCCTCCAAAGGAGACAATGCCTGACTCCTCGTGAAACTTGATAGGAGTCCCAGGATTTCTGTGGCACGTGGAAAGGGACCCTTGGTCTCCCGCCTCAGGTGGAGAGGCGTCCCAAATTGCCCTGCCAAGCCTCGAGGAGAATCCCGAGGTGTCCCTCGATACTAGGCAGGAGTCTGACGTCGCTCAACAAACACGTGGGTGAAGGGCCATCCCCGTCGTAACTCGAGAATATACCCCAGGTTCCCGCCGCAACTCGAGAAAAACCATGAGACTTCCCCCTCGCCGCGAGATGAGGCCCGATAACCTGGACTGCATGCAGAGCAATTCCGTGTTGCACATCACACATGAAAGGAGCCTTGATTTCCTTGATGGCACTCCAGAGAAACCCCAAGAACACTGTTTCAAGGCTAGAGGGATCCTGAGGTCACTGTAGCAACACGAAAGAGCTCCGTGGACCAAAAATCAACTCGAGATGAGAGGTTAGTCCCTGGTTTCGACTCCAGAGGAATACCACCTTACCACAAGCACCTCAAGAGGAGGCTTCTCTCAGGTCTAGGTATGTGAGAGGGACCCTGAGTTTGCAGCCTCAAGTGGAATGGACACCGCGATGCCCTGACTCGAAATAAGGCCGGATATCCCTGCAATGACTTGAATGCAGGCTCGTCTTGCATCTCCCAAGACGAAAGGATGTCTGAATCCCCTGTGGAGACCACAGAGAAAGACCTAGTTCCCCACTTCATCGCGACCGGAGGCCTCACATCCTTTGAAAACTCCAGAGGTATGCAGAGATCAGTGCCTCCAAAGGAGACGATGCTTGACTCCTCGTGAAACTTGATAGGAGTTCCAGGATTCCTGTGGAACGTGGAAAGGGACCCTTGGTCTCCCGCCTCAGCTGGAGAGGCGTCCCAATTGCCCTGCCAAGCCTCGAGGAGAATCCCGAGTTGTCCCTCGCAACTAGGAAGGAGTCTGACGTCGCTGAACAAACACGTGGGTGGAAGGGCCATCCCCGTCGTAACTCGAGAATATACCCCAGGTTCCCATCGCAACTCGAGAAAAACCATGAGACTTCCCCCTCGCCGCAAAATGAGGCCCGATACCCTGCACTGCATGCAGAGCAATTCCGTGTTGCACATCACACATGAAAGGAGCCTTGATTTCCTTGATGGCACTCCAGAGAAACCCCAAGAACACTGTTTCAAGGCTAGAGGGATCCTGAGGTCACTGTAGCAACACGAAAGAGCTCCGTGGACCAAAAATCAACTCGAGATGAGAGGTTAGTCCCTGGCTTCGAATCCAGAGGAATACCACCTTACCACAAGCACCTCAAGAGGAGGCTTCTCTCAGCTCTAGCTATGTGAGAGGGATCCTGTGTTTGCGGCCTCAATTGGAATGGACACCACGATGCCCTGACTCGAAATAAGGCCGGATATCCCTGCAGTGACTTGAATGCAGGCTCGTCTTGCATCTCCCAAGATGAAAGGATGTCTGAATCCCCTGTGGAGACCACAGAGAAAGACTTACTTCCCCACCTCATCGCGACCGGAGGCCTCACATCCTTTGAAAACTCCAGAGGTACGCGGAGATCAGTGCCTCCAAAGGAGACGTTGCCTGACTCGTCGTGAACCTTGATAGGAGTCCCAGGATACCTGTGGCACGGGGAAAGGGACCCTTGGTCTCCCGCCTCAGTAGGAGAAGCGTCCCAATTGCCCTGCCAAGCCTCGAGGAGAATCCCGAGTTGTCCCTCGGAAGTAGGCAGGAGTCCTGACGTCGCTGAACAAACACGTGTGTGGAAGGGCCATCCCCGTCGTAACTCGAGAATATACCCCAGGTTCTCGCCGCAACTCGAGAAAAACCATGAGACTTCCCCCTCGCCGCGAAATGAGGCCCGATTCACCTGCACTGCATGCAGAGCAATTCCGTGTTGCACATCAGACATGAAAGGAGCCTTGATTTTCTTGGTGGCACTCCAGAGAAACCCCAAGAACACTGTTTCAAGGCTAGAGGGATCCTGAGGTCACTGTAGCAACACGAAAGAGCTCCGTGGACCAAATATCAACTCGAGATGAGAGGTTAGTCCCTGGCTTCGACTCCAGAGGAGCACCACCTTACCACAAGCACCTCAAGAGGAGGCTTCTCTCAGCTCTAGGTATGTGAGAGGGACCCTGATATTGCGGCCTCAAGTGGAATGGACACCGCGATGTCCTGACTCGAAATCAGGCTGGATATCACTGCAGTGACTTGAATGCAGGCTCGTCTTGCATCTCCCAAGTCGAAAGGATGTCTGAATACCCTGTGGAGACCACAGAGAAAGACCTAGTTCCCCACCTCATCGCGACCGGAGGCCTCACATCCTTTGAAAACTGCAGAGGTACGCGGAGATCATTGCCTCCAAAGGAGACAATGCCTGACTTCTCGTGAAACTTGATAGGAGTCCCAGGATTCCTGTGGCACGTGGAAAGGGACCCTTGGTCTCCCGCCTCAGCTGGAGAGGAGTTCCAATTGCCCTGCCAAGCCTCGAGGAGAATCCCGTGTTGTCCCTCTCAACTAGGCAGGAGTCCTGACGTCGCTGAACAAACACGTGTGAGGAAGGGCCATTCCCGTCGTAACTCGAGAATATACACCAGGTTCCCGCCGCAACTCGAGAAAAACCATGAGACTTCCCCCTCACCGCGAGATGAGGCCCGATTCCCCTGCACTGCGTGCAGAGCAATTCCGTGTTGCACATCACACATGAAAGGAGCCTTGATTTCCTTGATGGCACTCCCGAGAAACCCCAAGAACACTCTTTCAAGGCTAGAGGGATCCAGACGTCACTGTAGCAACACGAAAGAGCTCCGTGGCCCAAAAATCAACTCGAGATGAGAGGTTTGTCCCTGGCTTCGACTCCAGAGGAATACCACCTTACCACAAGCACCTCAAGAGGAAGCTTCTCTCAGCTCTAGGTATGTGAGAGGGACCCTGATTTTGCGGCCTCAAGTGGAATGGACACTGCGATGCCCTGACGCGAAATAAGGCCGGATATCCCTGCAGTGACTTGAATGCAGGCTCGTCTTGCATCTCCCAAGACGAAAGGATGTCTGAATCCCCTGTGGAGACCACAGAGAAAGACCTAGTTCCCCACCTCATCGCGACAGGGGGCCTCACATCCTTTGAAAACTCCAGAGGTATGCAGAGATCAGTGCCTCCAAAGGAGACGATGCCTGACTCCTCGTGAAACTTGATAGGAGTCCAAGGATTCCTGTGGCACGTGGACAGGGACCCTTGGTCTCCCGCCTCAGCTGGAGAGGCGTCCCAAATGCCATGCCAAGCCTCGAGGAGAATCCCGAGTTGTCCCTCGTAACTAGGCAGGCGTCCTGACGTCGCTGAACAAAAACGTGGGTGGAAGGGCCATCCCCATCGTAACTCGAGAATATACCCCAGGTTCCCGCCGCAACTCGAGAAAAACCATGAGACTTCCCCCTCGCTGCAAAATGAGGCCCGATTCCCCTGCACTGCATGCAGAGCAATTCCGTGTTCCACATCACACATGAAAGGAGCCTTGATTTCCTTGATTGCACTCCTTAGAAACCCCAAGAACACTGTTTCAAGGCTACAGGGATCCTGAGGTCACTGTAGCCACACGAAAGAGCTCCGTGGACCAAAAATCAACTCGAGATGAGAGGTTAGTCCCTGGCTTCGACTCCAGAGGAATACCACCTTAACACAAGCACCTCAAGAGGAGGCTTCTCTCAGCTCTAGGTATGTGAGAGGGACCCTGATTTTGCAGCCTCAAGTGGAATGGACACTGCGATGCCCTGACGCGAAATAAGGCCCGATATCCCTGCAGTGACTTGAATGCAGGCTCGTCTTGCATCTCCCAAGATGAAAGGATGTCTGAATCCCCTGTGGAGACCAGAGAAATAGACCTAGTTCCCCACTTCATGGCGACCGGAGGCCTCACATCTTTGAAAACTCCAGAGGTACGCGGAGATCAGTGCCTCCAAAGGAGACGATGCCTGACTCCTCGTGAAACTTGATAGGAGTCCCAGGATTCCTGTGGCACGTGGAAAGGGACCCTTGGTCTCCCGCCTCAGCTGGAGAGGCGTTCCAATTGCCCTGCCAAGCCTCGAGGAGAATCCCGAGTTGTCCCTCGCAACTGGGCAGGAGTCCTGACGTCACTGAACAAACACGTGGCTGGAAGGGCCATCCCCGTCGTAACTCGAGAATATACCCCAGGTTCCCGCCGCAACTCGAGAAAAACCATGAGACTTCCCCCTCGCCGCGAGATGAGGCGGGATTCCCCTGCACTGCGTGCAGAGCAATTCCGTGTTGCACATCACACATGAAAGGAGCCTTGATTTCCTTGATGGCACTTCAGAGAAACCCCAAGAACACTGTTTCAAGGCTAGAGGGATCCTGACGTCACTGTAGCAACACGAAAGAGCTCTGTGGCCCAAAAATCAACTCGAGATGAGAGGTTAGTCCCTGGCTTCGACTCCAGAGGAATACCACCTTACCACAAGCACCTCAAGAGGAAGCTTCTCTCAGCTCTAGGTATGTGAGAGGGACCCTGATTTTGCGGCCTCAAGTGGAATGGACACTGGGATGCCCTGACGCGAAATAAGGCCGGATATCCCTGCAGTGACTTGAATGCAGGCTCGTCTTGCATCTCCCAAGACGAAAGGATGTCTGAATCCCCTGTGGAGACCACAGAGAAAAGCCTAGTTCCCCACCTCATCGCGACCGGAGGCCTCACATCCTTTGAAAACTCCAGAGGTACGTGGAGATCAGTGCCTCCAAAGGAGACGATGTCTGACTCCTCGTGAAACTTGATAGGAGTCCAAGGATTCCTGTGGCACGTGGAAAGGGACCCTTGGTCTCCCGCCTCAGCTGGAGAGGCGTCCCAATTGCCCTGCCAAGCCTCGAGGAGAATCCCGAGTTGCCCCTCGAAACTAGGCAGGAGTCCTGACGTCGCTGAACAAACACGTGGTTGGAAGGGCCATCCCCATCGTAACTCGAGAATATACCCCAGGTTCCCGCCGCAACTCGAGAAAAACCATGAGACTTCCCCCTCGCCGCGAGATGAGGCCCGATTCCCCTGCACTGCGTGCAGAGAAATTCCGTGTTGCACATCACACATGAAAGGAGTCTTGATTTCCTTGATGGCACTCCAGGGAAACCCGAAGAACACTGTTTCAAGACTAGAGGGATCCTGAGGTCACTGTAGCAACACGAAAGAGCTCCGTGGACCAAAAATCAACTCGAGATGATAGGTTAGTCCCTGGCTTCGACTCCAGAGGAATACAACCTTACCACAAGCACCTCAAAAGGAGGCTTCTCGCAGCTCTAGGTATGTGAGAGGGACCCTGAGTTTGCGGCCTCAAGGGGAATGGACATTGCGATGCCCTGACTCGAAATAAGGCCGGATATCCCTTCAGTGACTTGAATGCAGGCTCGTCTTGCATCTCCCAAGACGAAAGGATGTCTGAATCCCCTGTGGAGAACACAGAGAAAGACCTAGTTCCCCACCTCATCGCGACCGGAGGCCTCACATCCTTTGAAACTCCAGAGGTACGCGGAGATCAGTGCCTCCAAAGGAGACGATGCCTGACTCCTCGTGAAACATGATAGGGGTCCCAGGATTCCTGTGGCACGAGGAAAGGGACCCTTGGTCTTCCGCCTCAGCTGGTGAAGCGTCCCAATTGCCCTGCCAAGCCTCGAGGAGAATCCCGAGTTGTCCCTCGCAACTAGGCAGGAGTCCTGACGTCGCTGAACAAACACGTGGCTGGAAGGGCCATCCTCGTTGTAACTCGAGAATATACCCCAGGTTCCCGCCGCAACTCGAGAAAAACCATGAGACTTCCCCCTCGCCGGGAGATGAGGCCCGATTCCCCTGCACTGCGTGCAGAGCAATTCCGTCTTGCACATGACACATGAAAGGAGTCTTGATTTCCTTGATGGCACTCCAGAGAAACCCCAAGAACACTGTTTTAAGGCTAGAGCGATCCTGAGGTTACTGTAGCAACACGAAAGAGCTCCGTGGACCAAAAATCAACTCGAGATGAGAGGTTAGTCCCTGGCTTTGACTCCAGAGGAAAACCACCTTAACAAAAGCACCTCAAGAGGAGGCTTCTCCCAGCTCTAGGTATGTGAGAGGGACCCAGAGTTTGCGGCCTCAAGTGGAATGGACCTTGCGATGCCCTGACTCGAAGTAAGGCCGGATATCCCTGCAGTGACTTGAATGCAGGCTCGTCTTGCATCTCCCAAGACGAAAGGATGTCTGAATCCCCTGTGGAGACCACAGAGAAAGACCTAGTTCCCCACCTCATCGCGACCGGAGGCCTCACATCCTTTGAAAACTCCAGAGGAACGCGGAGATCAGTGCCTCCAAAGGAGACGATGCCTGACTCCTCGTGAAACTTAATAGGAGTCCCAGGATTCCTGTGGCACGTGGAAAGGGACCCTTGGTCTCCCGCCTCAGCTGGAGAGGCGTCCCAATTGCCCTGCCAAGCCTTGAGGAGAATCCCGAGTTGTCTCTCGCAACTAGGCAGGAGTCTGACGTCGCTGAACAAACACGTGGGTGGAAGGGCCATCCCCGTCGTAACTTGAGAATATACCCCAGGTTCCCATTGCAACTCGAGAAAAACCATGAGACTTCCCCCTCGCCCCAAATTGAGGCCCGATACCCTGCACTGCGTGCAGAGCAATTCCGTGTTGCACATCACACATGAAAGGAGCCTTGATTTCCTTGATGGCACTCCAGAGAAACCCCAAGAACACTGTTTCAAGGCTAGAGGGATCCTGAGGTCACTGTAGCAACACGAAAGAGCTCCGTGGCCCAAAAATCAACTCGAGATGAGAGGTTGGTCCTTGGCTTCGACTCCAGAGGAATACCACCTTACCACAAGCACCTCAAGAGGAGGCTTCTCTCAGCTCTAGGTATGTGAGAGGGACCCTGAGTTTGCGGCCTCAAGTGGAATGGACACCGCGATGTCCTGACTCGAAATAAGGCCGGATATCCCTGCAGTGACTTGAATGCAGGCTCGTCTTGCATCTCCCAAGATGAAAGGATGTCTGAATCCCCTGTGTAGACCACAGAGAAAGACCTAGTTCCCCACCTCATCGCGACCGGAGGCCTCACATCCTTTGAAAATTCCAGAGGTACGCGGAGATCAGTGCCTCCAAAGGAGACGATGCCTGACTCTTCGTGAAACTTGATAGGAGTCCCAGGATTCCTGTGGCACGTGGAAAGGGACCCTTGGTCTCCCGCCTCAGCTGGAGAAGCGTCCCAATTGCCCTGCCAAGCCTCGAGGAGAATCCCGAGTTGTCCCTCGCAACTAGGCAGGAGTCCTTACGTCGCTGAACAAACACGTGGCTGGAAGGGCCATCCCCGTTGTAACTCGAGAATATACCCCAGGTTCCCGCCGCAACTCGAGAAAAACCATGAGACTTCCCCCTCGCCGCGAGTTGAGGCCCGATTCCCCTGCACTGCGTGCAGAGCAATTCCGTGTTGCACATCACACATAAAAGGAGTCTTGATTTCCTTGATGGCACTCCAGAGAAACCCGAAGAACACTGTTTCAAAACTAGAGCGATCCTGAGGTCACTGTAGCAACACGAAAGAGCTCCGTGGACCAAAAATCAACTCGAGATGAGAGGTTAGTCCCTGGCTTCGACTCCAGAGGAATACCACCTTACCACAAGCACCTCAAGAGGAGGCATCTCTCAGCTCTAGGTATGTGAGAGGGACCCTGATTTTGCGGCATCAAGTGGAATCGACACTGCGATGCCCTGACTCGAAATAAGGCCGGATATCCCTGCAGTGAATTGAATGCAGGCTCGTCTTGCATCTCCCAAGACGAAAGGATGTCTGCATCCCCTGTGGAGACTACAGAGAAAGACCTAGTTCCCCCCTCCTGGCGACCGGAGGCCTCAAATCCTTTGAAAACTCCAGAGGTACGCGGCGATCAGTGCCTCCAAAGGAGACGATGCCTGACTCCTCGTGAAACTTGATAGGAGTCCCAGGATTACTGTGGCACGTGGAAAGGGACCCTTGGCCTCCCGCCTCAGCTGGAGAGGCGTCCCAATTGCCCTGCCAAGCCTCGAGTTGAATCCCGAGTTGTCCCTCGCAACTAGGCAGGAGTCCTGACGTCGCTGAACAAACACGTGGGTGGAAGGGCCATCCCCGTCGTAACTCGAGAATATACCCCAGGTTCCCGCCGCAACTCGAGAAAAACTATCAGACTTCCCCCTCGCCGCGAGATGAGGCTCGATTCCCCTGGACTGCGTGCAGAGCAATTCCGTGTTGCACATCACACATGAAAGGAGCCTTGATTTCCTTGATGCCACTCCAGAGAAACCCCAAGAACACTGTTTCAAGGCTAGAGGGATCCTGAGGTCACTGAAGCCCCACTAAAGTGCTCCGTGGACCAAAAATCAACTCGAGATGAGAGGTTAGTCCCTGGCTTCGACTCCAGAGGAATACCACCTTACCACAAGCACCTCAAGAGGAGGCTTCTCTAAGCTCTAGGTATGTGAGAGGGACCCTGAGTTTGCGGCCTCAAGTTGAATGGACACTGCGATGCCCTGACTCAAAATAAGGCCGGATATCCCTGCAGTGACTTGAATGCAGGCTCGTCTTACATCTCCCAAGACGAAAGGATGTCTGAATCCCC
The DNA here is from genome assembly GCF_910594005.1 of Cervus elaphus. Taxonomy (NCBI): domain Eukaryota; kingdom Metazoa; phylum Chordata; class Mammalia; order Artiodactyla; family Cervidae; genus Cervus; species Cervus elaphus. The sequence goes on from NC_057838.1 coordinate 3,343,072, forward strand.
TGTGGAGACCACAGAGAAAGACCTAGTTCCCCACCTCATGGCGACCGGAGGCCTCACATCCTTTGAAAAATCCAGAGGTACACGGAGAGCAGTGCCTCCAAAGGAGACGATGCCTGACTCCTCCTGAAACTTGATAGGAGTCCCAGGATTCCTGCGGCTCGTGGAAAGGGACCCTTGGTCTCCCGCCTCGCTGGAGAGGCGTCCCAATTGCCCTGCCAAGCCTCGAGTTGAATCCCGAGGTGTCCCTCGCAACTAGGCAGGGGTCCTGACGTCGCTGAACAAACACGTGGTTGGAAGGACCATCCCCGTCTTAACTCGAGAATATACCCCAGGTTCCCGCCGCAACTCGAGAAAAACCATGAGACTTCCCCCTCGCCGCGAGATGAGGCCCGATTCCCCTGCACTGCATGCAGAGCAATTCTGTGTTGCCCATCACACATGAAAGGAACCTTGATTTCCTTGATGGCACTCCAGAGAAACCCCAAGAACACTGTTTCAAGGCTAGAGGGATCCTGAGGTCACTGTAGCAACACGAAAGAGCTCCGTGGACCAAAAATCAACTCGAGATGAGAGGTTAGTCCCTGGCTTCGACTCCAGAGGAATACCACCTTACCACAAGCACCTCAAGAGGAGGCTTCTCGCCGCTCTAGGTATGTGAGAGGGACCCTGAGTTTGCGGCCTCAAGTGAAATGGACCTTGAGATGCCCTGACTCGAAGTAAGGCCGGATATCCCTGCAGTGACTTGAATGCAGGCTCGTCTTGCATCTCCCAAGACGAAAGGATGTCTGAATCCCCTGTGGGGACCACAGAGAAAGACCTAGTTCCCAACCTCATCGCGACAGGGGGCCTCATATCCTTTGAAAACTCCAAAGGTATGCAGAGATCAGTGCCTCCAGGGGAGACGATGCCTGACTCCTCGTGAAACTTGATAGGAGTCCCAGGATTCCTGTGGCACGTGGAAAGGGACCCTTGGTCTCCCGCCTCAGCTGGAGAGGCGTCCCAATTGCCCTGCCAAGCCTCGAGGAGAATCCTGAGTTGTCCCTCACAACTAGGCAGGCGTCCTGACGTCGCTGAACAAAAACGTGGGTGGAAGGGCCATCCCCGTCGTAACTCGAGAATCTACCCCAGGTTCCCGCCGCAACTCGAGAAAAACCATGAGACTTCCCCCTCGCTGCAAAATGAGGCCCGATTCCCCTGCACTGCATGCAGAGCAATTCCGTGTTCCACATCACACATGAAAGGAGCCTTGATTTCCTTGATGGCACTCCAGAGAAACCCCAAGAATAGTGTTTCAAGGCTACAGGGATCCTGAGGTCCCTGTAGCCACACGAAAGAGCTCCGTGGACCAAAAATCAACTCGAGATGAGAGGTTAGTCCCTGGCTTCGACTCCAGAGGAATACCACCTTACCACAAGCACCTCAAGAGGAAGCTTCTCTCAGCTCTAGGTATGTGAGAGGGACCCTGATTTTGCGGCCTCAAGTGGAATGGACACTGCGATGCCCTGACGCGAAATAAGGCCGGATATCCCTGCAGTGACTTGAATGCAGGCTCGTCTTGCATCTCCCAAGACGAAAGGATGTCTGAATCCCCTGTGGAGACCACAGAGAAAAGCCTAGTTCCCCACCTCATCGCGACCGGAGGCCTCACATCCTTTGAAAACTCCAGAGGTACGTGGAGATCAGTGCCTCCAAAGGAGACGATGTCTGACTCCTCGTGAAACTTGATAGGAGTGCCAGGATTCCTGTGGCACGTGGAAAGGGACCCTTGGTCTCCCGCCTCAGCTGGAGAGGCGTCCCAATTGCCCTGCCAAGCCTCGAGGAGAATCCCGAGTTGCCCCTCGAAACTAGGCAGGAGTCCTGACGTCGCTGAACAAACACGTGGTTGGAAGGGCCATCCCCGTCGTAACTCGAGAATATACCCCAGGTTCCCGCCGCAACTCGAGAAAAACCATGAGACTTCCCCCTCGCCGCAAAATGAGGCCAGATACCCTGCACTGCCTGCAGAGCAATTCCGTGTTGCACATCACACATGAAAGGAGCCTTGATTTCCTTGATGGCACTCCAGAGAAACCCCAAGAACACTGTTTCAAGGCTAGAGGGATCCTGAGGTCACTGTAGCAACACGAAAGAGCTCCGTGGACCAAAAATCAACTCGAGATGAGAGGCTAGTCCCTGGCTTCGACTCCAGAGGAATACCACCTTACCACAAGCACCTCAAGAGGAGGCTTCGCTCAGCTCTAGGTATGTGAGAGGGACCCTGAGTTTGCGGCCTCAAGTGGAATGGACACCGCGATGCCCTGACTCGAGATAAGGCCGGATATCCCTGCAGTGACTTGAATGCAGGCTCGTCTTACATCTACCAAGACGAAAGGATGTCTGAATTCCCTGTGGAGACCACAGAAAACGACATAGTTCCCCACCTCATCGCGACGGGAGGCCTCACATCCTTTGAAAACTCCAGAGGTACGCGGAGATCAGTGCCTCCAAAGGAGACGATGCCGGACTCCTCGTGAAATTTGATAGGAGTCCCAGGATTCCTGTGGCACGTGGAAAGGGACCCTTGGTCTCCCGCCTCAGCTGGAGAGGCGTCCCAATGGTTCTGCCAAGCCTCGAGTTGAATCCCGAGTTGTCCCTCGAAACTAGGCAGGGGTCCTGACGTCGCTGAACAATCACGTGGGTGGAAGGACCATCCCCGTCGTAACTCGAGAATATACCCCAGGTTCCCGCCGCAACTCGAGAAAAACCATGAGACTTCCCCCTCGCCGAGAGATGAATCCCGATTCCCCTGCACTGCATGCAGAGCAATTCTGTGTTGCACATCACACATAAAAGGAGCCTTGATTTCCTTGATGGCACTCCAGTGAAACCCCAAGAACACTGTTTCAAGGCTAGAGGGATCCTGACGTCACTGTAGCAACACGAAAGAGCTCCGTGGACCAAAAATCAACTCGAGATGAGAGGTTAGTCCCTGGCTTCGACTCCAGAGGAATACCACCTTACCACAAGCACCTCAAGAGGAGGCTTCTCTCAGCTCTAGGTATGTGAGAGGGACCCTGAGTTTGCGGCCTCAAGTGGAATGGACCTTGCGATGCCCTGACTCGAAATAAGGCCGGATATCCCTGCAGTGACTTGAATGCAGGCTCGTCTTGCATCTCCCAAGATGAAAGGATGTCTGAATCCCCTGTGGAGACCACAGAGAATAGCCTTGTTCCCCACCTCATCGCGACCGGAGTTCTCACATCCTTTGAAAACTCCAGAGGTACGCGGAGATCAGTGCCTCCAAAGGAGACGATGCCTGACTCCCCGTGAAACTTGATAGGAGTCCCAGGATTCCTGTGGCAGATGGAAAGGGACCCTTGGACTCCCGCCTCAGCTGTAGAGGCGTCCCAATTGCCCTGCCAAGCCTCGAGGAGAATACCGAGTTGTCCCTCGCAACTAGGCAGGAGTCCTGACGTTGCTGAACAAACCCGTGTGTGGAAGGGCCATTCCCGTCGTAACTCGAGAATATACCCCAGGTTCCTGCCGCAACTCGAGAGAAACCATGATACTTCCCCCTCGCCGCGAGATGAGGCGCGATTCCCCTGCACTGCGTGCAGAGCAATTTCGTGTTGCACATCACACATGAAAGCAGCCTTGATTTCCTTAATGGCACACCAGAGAAACCCCAAGAACACTGTTTCAAGGCTAGAGGGATCCTGACGTCACTGTAGCAACACGAAAGAGCTCCGTGGCCCAAAAATCAGCTCGAGGTCAGAGGTTAGTTCCTGGCTTCGACTCCAGAGGAATACCACCTTACCACAAGCACCTCAAGAGGAGGCTTCTCTCAGCTCTAGGTATGTGAGAGGGACCCTGAGTTTGCGGCCTCAAGTGGAATGGACACCGCGATACCTTGACTCGAAATAAGGCCGGATATCCCTGCAGTGACTTGAATGCAGGCTCGTCTTGCATCTCCCAAGACGAAAGGATGTCTGAATCCCCTGTGGAGACCACAGAGAAAGACCTAGTTCCCCACCTCATGGCGACCGGAGGCCTCACATCCTTTGAAAACTCCAGAGGTACGCGGAGATCAGTGCCTCCAAAGGAGACGATGCCTGACTCCTCGTGAAACTTGATAGGAGTCCCAGGATTCCTGTGGCACGTGGAAAGGGACCCTTGGTCTCCCGCCTCAGCTGGAGAGGCGTCCCAATGGTTCTGCCAAGCCTCGAGTTGAATCCCGAGTTGTCCCTCGAAACTAGGCAGGGGTCCTGACGTCGCTGAACAATCACGTGGGTGGAAGGACCATCCCCGTCGTAACTCGAGAATATACCCCAGGTTCCCGCCGCAACTCGAGAAAAACCATGAGACTTCCCCCTCGCCGCGAGATGAATCCCGATTCCCCTGCACTGCATGCAGAGCAATTCTGTGTTGCACATCACACATAAAAGGAGCCTTGATTTCCTTGATGGCACTCCAGAGAAACCCCAAGAACACTGTTTCAAGGCTAGAGGGATCCTGAGGTCACTGTAGCAACACGAAAGAGCTCCGTGGACCAAAAATCAACTCGAGATGAGAGGTTAGTCCCTGGCTTCGACTCCAGAGGAATACCACCTTACCACAAGCACCTCAAGAGGAGGCTTCTCGCAGCTCTAGGTATGTGAGAGGGACCCTGAGTTTGCGGCCTCAAGTGGAATGGACCTTGCGATGCCCTGACACGAAATAAGGCCGGATATCCCTGCAGTGACTTGAATGCAGGCTCGTCTTGCATCTCCCAAGATGAAAGGATGTCTGAATCCCCTGTGGAGACCACAGAGAATAGCCTTGTTCCCCACCTCATCGCGACCGGAGTTCTCACATCCTTTGAAAACTCCAGAGGTACGCGGAGATCAGTGCCTCCAAAGGAGACGATGCCTGACTCCTCGTGAAACTTGATAGGAGTCCCAAGATTCCTGTGGCAGATGGAAAGGGACCCTTGAACTCCCGCCTCAGCTGTAGAGGCGTCCCAATTGCCCTGCCAAGCCTCGAGGAGAATACCGAGTTGTCCCTCGCAACTAGGCAGGAGTCCTGACGTTGCTGAACAAACCCGTGTGTGGAAGGGCCATTCCCGTCGTAACTCGAAAATATACCCCAGGTTCCTGCCGCAACTCGAGAGAAACCATGATACTTCCCCCTCGCCGCGAGATGAGGCGCGATTCCCCTGCACTGCGTGCAGAGCAATTTCGTGTTGCACATCACACATGAAAGCAGCCTTGATTTCCTTAATGGCACACCAGAGAAACCCCAAGAACACTGTTGCAAGGCTAGAGGGATCCTGACGTCACTGTAGCAACACGAAAGAGCTCCGTGGACCAAAAATCAGCTCGAGGTCAGAGGTTAGTTCCTGGCTTCGACTCCAGAGGAATACCACCTTACCACAAGCACCTCAAGAGGAGGCTTCTCTCAGCTCTAGGTATGTGAGAGGGACCCTGAGTTTGCGGCCTCAAGTGGAATGGACACCGCGATACCCTGACTCGAAATAAGGCCGGATATCCCTGCAGTGACTTGAATGCAGGCTCGTCTTGCATCTCCTAAGACGAAAGGATGTCTGAATCCCCTGTGGAGACCACAGAGAAAGACCTAGTTCCCCACCTCATGGCGACCGGAGGCCTCACATCCTTTGAAAACTCCAGAGGTACGCGGAGATCAGTGCCTCCAAAGGAGACGATGCCTGACTCCTCGTGAAACTTGATAGGAGTCCCAGGATTCCTGTGGCACGTGGAAAGGGACCCTTGGTCTCCCGCCTCAGCTGGAGAGGCGTTCCAATTGCCCTGCCAAGCCTCGAGGAGAATCCCGAGTTGTCCCTCGCAACTGGGCAGGAGTCCTGACGTCACTGAACAAACACGTGGCTGGAAGGGCCATCCCCGTCGTAACTCGAGAATATACCCCAGGTTCCCGCCGCAACACGAGAAAAACCATGAGACTTCCCCCTCGCCGCGAGATGAGGCGCGATTCCCCTGCACTGCGTGCAGAGCAATTCCGTGTTGCACATCACACATGAAAGGAGCCTTGATTTCCTTGATGGCACTCCAGAGAAACCCCAAGAACACTGTTTCAAGGCTAGAGGGATCCTGACGTCACTGTAGCAATACGAAAGAGCTCTGTGGCCCAAAAATCAACTCGAGATGAGAGGTTAGTCCCTGGCTTCGACTCCAGAGGAATACCACCTTACCACAAGCACCTCAAGAGGAAGCTTCTCTCAGCTCTAGGTATGTGAGAGGGACCCTGATTTTGCGGCCTCAAGTGGAATGGACACTGCAATGCCCTGACGCGAAATAAGGCCGGATATCCCTGCAGTGACTTGAATGCAGGCTCGTCTTGCATCTCCCAAGACGAAAGGATGTCTGAATCCCCTGTGGAGACCACAGAGAAAAGCCTAGTTCCCCACCTCATCGCGACCGGAGGCCTCACATCCTTTGAAAACTCCAGAGGTACGTGGAGATCAGTGCCTCCAAAGGAGACGATGTCTGACTCCTCGTGAAACTTGATAGGAGTCCCAGGATTCCTGTGGCACGTGGAAAGGGACCCTTGGTCTCCCGCCTCAGCTGGAGAGGCGTCCCAATTGCCCTGCCAAGCCTCGAGGAGAATCCCGAGTTGCCCCTCGAAACTAGGCAGGAGTCCTGACGTCGCTGAACAAACACGTGGTTGGAAGGGCCATCCCCGTCGTAACTCGAGAATATACCCCAGGTTCCCGCCGCAACTCGAGAAAAACCATGAGACTTCCCCCTCGCCGCGAGATGAGGCCCGATTCCCCTGCACTGCGTGCAGGGAAATTCCGTGTTGCACATCACACATGAAAGGAGTCTTGATTTCCTTGATGGCACTCCAGGGAAACCCGAAGAACACTGTTTCAAGACTAGAGGGATCCTGAGGTCACTGTAGCAACACGAAAGAGCTCCGTGGACCAAAAATCAACTCGAGATGATAGGTTAGTCCCTGGCTTCGACTCCAGAGGAATACAACCTTACCACAAGCACCTCAAGAGGAGGCTTCTCGCAGCTCTAGGTATGTGAGAGGGACCCTGAGTTTGCGGCCTAAAGGGGAATGGACATTGCGATGCCCTGACTCGAAATAAGGCCGGATATCCCTTCAGTGACTTGAATGCAGGCTCGTCTTGCATCTCCCAAGACGAAAGGATGTCTGAATCCCCTGTGGAGAACACAGAGAAAGACCTAGTTCCCCACCTCATCGCGACCGGAGGCCTCACATCCTTTGAAACTCCAGAGGTACGCGGAGATCAGTGCCTCCAAAGGAGACGATGCCTGACTCCTCGTGAAACATGATAGGGGTCCCAGGATTCCTGTGGCACGAGGAAAGGGACCCTTGGTCTTCCGCCTCAGCTGGTGAAGCGTCCCAATTGCCCTGCCAAGCCTCGAGGAGAATCCCGAGTTGTCCCTCGCAACTAGGCAGGAGTCCTGACGTCGCTGAACAAACACGTGGCTGGAAGGGCCATCCTCGTTGTAACTCGAGAATATACCCCAGGTTCCCGCCGCAACTCGAGAAAAACCATGAGACTTCCCCCTCGCCGGGAGATGAGGCCCGATTCCCCTGCACTGCGTGCAGAGCAATTCCGTCTTGCACATGACACATGAAAGGAGTCTTGATTTCCTTGATGGCACTCCAGAGAAACCCCAAGAACACTGTTTTAAGGCTAGAGCGATCCTGAGGTTACTGTAGCAACACGAAAGAGCTCCGTGGACCAAAAATCAACTCGAGATGAGAGGTTAGTCCCTGGCTTTGACTCCAGAGGAAAACCACCTTAACAAAAGCACCTCAAGAGGAGGCTTCTCCCAGCTCTAGGTATGTGAGAGGGACCCAGAGTTTGCGGCCTCAAGTGGAATGGACCTTGCGATGCCCTGACTCGAAGTAAGGCCGGATATCCCTGCAGTGACTTGAATGCAGGCTCGTCTTGCATCTCCCAAGAAGAAAGGATGTCTGAATCCCCTGTGGAGACCACAGAGAAAGACCTAGTTCCCCACCTCATCGCGACCGGAGGCCTCACATCCTTTGAAAACTCCAGAGGAACGCGGAGATCAGTGCCTCCAAAGGAGACGATGCCTGACTCCTCGTGAAACTTAATAGGAGTCCCAGGATTCCTGTGGCACGTGGAAAGGGACCCTTGGTCTCCCGCCTCAGCTGGAGAGGCGTCCCAATTGCCCTGCCAAGCCTTGAGGAGAATCCCGAGTTGTCTCTCGCAACTAGGCAGGAGTCTGACGTCGCTGAACAAACACGTGGGTGGAAGGGCCATCCCCGTCGTAACTTGAGAATATACCCCAGGTTCCCATTGCAACTCGAGAAAAACCATGAGACTTCCCCCTCGCCCCAAATTGAGGCCCGATACCCTGCACTGCGTGCAGAGCAATTCCGTGTTGCACATCACACATGAAAGGAGCCTTGATTTCCTTGATGGCACTCCAGAGAAACCCCAAGAACACTGTTTCAAGGCTAGAGGGATCCTGAGGTCACTGTAGCAACACGAAAGAGCTCCGTGGACCAAAAATCAACTCGAGATGAGAGGTTGGTCCTTGGCTTCGACTCCAGAGGAATACCACCTTACAACAAGCACCTCAAGAGGAGGCTTCTCTCAGCTCTAGGTATGTGAGAGGGACCCTGAGTTTGCGGCCTCAAGTGGAATGGACACCGCGATGTCCTGACTCGAAATAAGGCCGGATATCCCTGCAGTGACTTGAATGCAGGCTCGTCTTGCATCTCCCAAGATGAAAGGATGTCTGAATCCCCTGTGTAGACCACAGAGAAAGACCTAGTTCCCCACCTCATCGCGACCGGAGGCCTCACATCCTTTGAAAATTCCAGAGGTACGCGGAGATCAGTGCCTCCAAAGGAGACGATGCCTGACTCTTCGTGAAACTTGATAGGAGTCCCAGGATTCCTGTGGCACGTGGAAAGGGACCCTTGGTCTCCCGCCTCAGCTGGAGAAGCGTCCCAATTGCCCTGCCAAGCCTCGAGGAGAATCCCGAGTTGTCCCTCGCAACTAGGCAGGAGTCCTTACGTCGCTGAACAAACACGTGGCTGGAAGGGCCATCCCCGTTGTAACTCGAGAATATACCCCAGGTTCCCGCCGCAACTCGAGAAAAACCATGAGACTTCCCCCTCGCCGCGAGTTGAGGCCCGATTCCCCTGCACTGCGTGCAGAGCAATTCCGTGTTGCACATCACACATAAAAGGAGTCTTGATTTCCTTGATGGCACTCCAGAGAAACCCGAAGAACACTGTTTCAAGACTAGAGCGATCCTGAGGTCACTGTAGCAACACGAAAGAGCTCCGTGGACCAAAAATCAACTCGAGATGAGAGGTTAGTCCCTGGCTTCGACTCCAGAGGAATACCACCTTACCACAAGCACCTCAAGAGGAGGCATCTCTCAGCTCTAGGTATGTGAGAGGGACCCTGATTTTGCGGCATCAAGTGGAATCGACACTGCGATGCCCTGACTCGAAATAAGGCCGGATATCCCTGCAGTGAATTGAATGCAGGCTCGTCTTGCATCTCCCAAGACGAAAGGATGTCTGCATCCCCTGTGGAGACTACAGAGAAAGACCTAGTTCCCCCCTCCTGGCGACCGGAGGCCTCAAATCCTTTGAAAACTCCAGAGGTACGCGGCGATCAGTGCCTCCAAAGGAGACGATGCCTGACTCCTCGTGAAACTTGATAGGAGTCCCAGGATTACTGTGGCACGTGGAAAGGGACCCTTGGCCTCCCGCCTCAGCTGGAGAGGCGTCCCAATTGCCCTGCCAAGCCTCGAGTTGAATCCCGAGTTGTCCCTCGCAACTAGGCAGGAGTCCTGACGTCGCTGAACAAACACGTGGGTGGAAGGGCCATCCTCGTCGTAACTCGAGAATATACCCCAGGTTCCCGCCGCAACTCGAGAAAAACCATCAGACTTCCCCCTCGCCGCGAGATGAGGCTCGATTCCCCTGGACTGCGTGCAGAGCAATTCCGTGTTGCACATCACACATGAAAGGAGCCTTGATTTCCTTGATGCCACTCCAGAGAAACCCCAAGAACACTGTTTCAAGGCTAGAGGGATCCTGAGGTCACTGAAGCCCCACTAAAGTGCTCCGTGGACCAAAAATCAACTCGAGATGAGAGGTTAGTCCCTGGCTTCGACTCCAGAGGAATACCACCTTACCACAAGCACCTCAAGAGGAGGCTTCTCTAAGCTCTAGGTATGTGAGAGGGACCCTGAGTTTGCGGCCTCAAGTTGAATGGACACTGCGATGCCCTGACTCAAAATAAGGCCGGATATCCCTGCAGTGACTTGAATGCAGGCTCGTCTTGCATCACCCAAGACGAAAGGATGTCTGAATCCCCTGTGGAGACCACAGAGAAAGACCTAGTTCCCCACCTCATGGCGACCGGAGGCCTCACATCCTTTGAAAAATCCAGAGGTACACGGAGAGCAGTGCCTCCAAAGGAGACGATGCCTGACTCCTCCTGAAACTTGATAGGAGTCCCAGGATTCCTGCGGCTCGTGGAAAGGGACCCTTGGTCTCCCGCCTCGCTGGAGAGGCGTCCCAATTGCCCTGCCAAGCCTCGAGTTGAATCCCGAGGTGTCCCTCGCAACTAGGCAGGGGTCCTGACGTCGCTGAACAAACACGTGGTTGGAAGGACCATCCCCGTCTTAACTCGAGAATATACCCCAGGTTCCCGCCGCAACTCGAGAAAAACCATGAGACTTCCCCCTCGCCGCGAGATGAGGCCCGATTCCCCTGCACTGCATGCAGAGCAATTCTGTGTTGCCCATCACACATGAAAGGAACCTTGATTTCCTTGATGGCACTCCAGAGAAACCCCAAGAACACTGTTTCAAGGCTAGAGGGATCCTGAGGTCACTGTAGCAACACGAAAGAGCTCCGTGGACCAAAAATCAACTCGAGATGAGAGGTTAGTCCCTGGCTTCGACTCCAGAGGAATACCACCTTACCACAAGCACCTCAAGAGGAGGCTTCTCGCCGCTCTAGGTATGTGAGAGGGACCCTGAGTTTGCGGCCTCAAGTGAAATGGACCTTGAGATGCCCTGACTCGAAGTAAGGCCGGATATCCCTGCAGTGACTTGAATGCAGGCTCGTCTTGCATCTCCCAAGACGAAAGGATGTCTGAATCCCCTGTGGGGACCACAGAGAAAGACCTAGTTCCCAACCTCATCGCGACAGGGGGCCTCATATCCTTTGAAAACTCCAGAGGTATGCAGAGATCAGTGCCTCCAGGGGAGACGATGCCTGACTCCTCGTGAAACTTGATAGGAGTCCCAGGATTCCTGTGGCACGTGGAAAGGGACCCTTGGTCTCCCGCCTCAGCTGGAGAGGCGTCCCAATTGCCCTGCCAAGCCTCGAGGAGAATCCTGAGTTGTCCCTCACAACTAGGCAGGCGTCCTGACGTCGCTGAACAAAAACGTGGGTGGAAGGGCCATCCCCGTCGTAACTCGAGAATCTACCCCAGGTTCCCGCCGCAACTCGAGAAAAACCATGAGACTTCCCCCTCGCTGCAAAATGAGGCCCGATTCCCCTGCACTGCATGCAGAGCAATTCCGTGTTCCACATCACACATGAAAGGAGCCTTGATTTCCTTGATGGCACTCCAGAGAAACCCCAAGAATAGTGTTTCAAGGCTACAGGGATCCTGAGGTCCCTGTAGCCACACGAAAGAGCTCCGTGGACCAAAAATCAACTCGAGATGAGAGGTTAGTCCCTGGCTTCGACTCCAGAGGAATACCACCTTACCACAAGCACCTCAAGAGGAACCTTCTCTCAGCTCTAGGTATGTGAGAGGGACCCTGATTTTGCGGCCTCAAGTGGAATGGACACTGCGATGCCCTGACGCGAAATAAGGCCGGATATCCCTGCAGTGACTTGAATGCAGGCTCGTCTTGCATCTCCCAAGACGAAAGGATGTCTGAATCCCCTGTGGAGACCACAGAGAAAAGCCTAGTTCCCCACCTCATCGCGACCGGAGGCCTCACATCCTTTGAAAACTCCAGAGGTACGTGGAGATCAGTGCCTCCAAAGGAGACGATGTCTGACTCCTCGTGAAACTTGATAGGAGTGCCAGGATTCCTGTGGCACGTGGAAAGGGACCCTTGGTCTCCCGCCTCAGCTGGAGAGGCGTCCCAATTGCCCTGCCAAGCCTCGAGGAGAATCCCGAGTTGCCCCTCGAAACTAGGCAGGAGTCCTGACGTCGCTGAACAAACACGTGGTTGGAAGGGCCATCCCCGTCGTAACTCGAGAATATACCCCAGGTTCCCGCCGCAACTCGAGAAAAACCATGAGACTTCCCCCTCGCCGCAAAATGAGGCCAGATACCCTGCACTGCCTGCAGAGCAATTCCGTGTTGCACATCACACATGAAAGGAGCCTTGATTTCATTGATGGCACTCCAGAGAAACCCCAAGAACACTGTTTCAAGGCTAGAGGGATCCTGAGGTCACTGTAGCAACACGAAAGAGCTCCGTGGACCAAAAATCAACTCGAGATGAGAGGCTAGTCCCTGGCTTCGACTCCAGAGGAATACCACCTTACCACAAGCACCTCAAGAGGAGGCTTCGCTCAGCTCTAGGTATGTGAGAGGGACCCTGAGTTTGCGGCCTCAAGTGGAATGGACACCGCGATGCCCTGACTCGAGATAAGGCCGGATATCCCTGCAGTGACTTGAATGCAGGCTCGTCTTACATCTACCAAGACGAAAGGATGTCTGAATTCCCTGTGGAGACCACAGAAAACGACATAGTTCCCCACCTCATCGCGACGGGAGGCCTCACATCCTTTGAAAACTCCAGAGGTACGCGGAGATCAGTGCCTCCAAAGGAGACGATGCCGGACTCCTCGTGAAATTTGATAGGAGTCCCAGGATTCCTGTGGCACGTGGAAAGGGACCCTTGGTCTCCCGCCTCAGCTGGAGAGGCGTCCCAATGGTTCTGCCAAGCCTCGAGTTGAATCCCGAGTTGTCCCTCGAAACTAGGCAGGGGTCCTGACGTCGCTGAACAATCACGTGGGTGGAAGGACCATCCCCGTCGTAACTCGAGAATATACCCCAGGTTCCCGCCGCAACTCGAGAAAAACCATGAGACTTCCCCCTCGCCGAGAGATGAATCCCGATTCCCCTGCACTGCATGCAGAGCAATTCTGTGTTGCACATCACACATAAAAGGAGCCTTGATTTCCTTGATGGCACTCCAGAGAAACCCCAAGAACACTGTTTCAAGGCTAGAGGGATCCTGACGTCACTGTAGCAACACGAAAGAGCTCCGTGGACCAAAAATCAACTCGAGATGAGAGGTTAGTCCCTGGCTTCGACTCCAGAGGAATACCACCTTACCACAAGCACCTCAAGAGGAGGCTTCTCGCAGCTCTAGGTATGTGAGAGGGACCCTGAGTTTGCGGCCTCAAGTGGAATGGACCTTGCGATGCCCTGACTCGAAATAAGGCCGGATATCCCTGCAGTGACTTGAATGCAGGCTCGTCTTGCATCTCCCAAGATGAAAGGATGTCTGAATCCCCTGTGGAGACCACAGAGAATAGCCTTGTTCCCCACCTCATCGCGACCGGAGTTCTCACATCCTTTGAAAACTCCAGAGGTACGCGGAGATCAGTGCCTCCAAAGGAGACGATGCCTGACTCCCCGTGAAACTTGATAGGAGTCCCAGGATTCCTGTGGCAGATGGAAAGGGACCCTTGGACTCCCGCCTCAGCTGTAGAGGCGTCCCAATTGCCCTGCCAAGCCTCGAGAAGAATACCGAGTTGTCCCTCGCAACTAGGCAGGAGTCCTGACGTTGCTGAACAAACCCGTGTGTGGAAGGGCCATTCCCGTCGTAACTCGAGAATATACCCCAGGTTCCTGCCGCAACTCGAGAGAAACCATGATACTTCCCCCTCGCCGCGAGATGAGGCGCGATTCCCCTGCACTGCGTGCAGAGCAATTTCGTGTTGCACATCACACATGAAAGCAGCCTTGATTTCCTTAATGGCACACCAGAGAAACCCCAAGAACACTGTTTCAAGGCTAGAGGGATCCTGACGTCACTGTAGCAACACGAAAGAGCTCCGTGGCCCAAAAATCAGCTCGAGGTCAGAGGTTAGTTCCTGGCTTCGACTCCAGAGGAATACCACCTTACCACAAGCACCTCAAGAGGAGGCTTCTCTCAGCTCTAGGTATGTGAGAGGGACCCTGAGTTTGCGGCCTCAAGTGGAATGGACACCGCGATACCCTGACTCGAAATAAGGCCGGATATCCCTGCAGTGACTTGAATGCAGGCTCGTCTTGCATCTCCCAAGACGAAAGGATGTCTGAATCCCCTGTGGAGACCACAGAGAAAGACCTAGTTCCCCACCTCATCGCGACCGGAGGCCTCACATCCTTTGAAAACTCCAGAGGTACGCGGAGATCAGTGCCTCCAAAGGAGACGATGCCTGACTCCTCGTGAAACTTGATAGGAGTCCCAGGATTCCTGTGGCACGTGGAAAGGGACCCTTGGTCTCCCGCCTCAGCTGGAGAGGCGTCCCAATGGTTCTGCCAAGCCTCGAGTTGAATCCCGAGTTGTCCCTCGAAACTAGGCAGGGGTCCTGACGTCGCTGAACAATCACGTGGGTGGAAGGACCATCCCCGTCGTAACTCGAGAATATACCCCAGGTTCCCGCCGCAACTCGAGAAAAACCATGAGACTTCCCCCTCGCCGCGAGATGAATCCCGATTCCCCTGCACTGCATGCAGAGCAATTCTGTGTTGCACATCACACATAAAAGGAGCCTTGATTTCCTTGATGGCACTCCAGAGAAACCCCAAGAACACTGTTTCAAGGCTAGAGGGATCCTGACGTCACTGTAGCAACACGAAAGAGCTCCGTGGACCAAAAATCAACTCGAGATGAGAGGTTAGTCCCTGGCTTCGACTCCAGAGGAATACCACCTTACCACAAGCACCTCGAGAGGAGGCTTCTCGCAGCTCTAGGTATGTGAGAGGGACCCTGAGTTTGCGGCCTCAAGTGGAATGGACCTTGCGATGCCCTGACTCGAAATAAGGCCGGATATCCCTGCAGTGACTTGAATGCAGGCTCGTCTTGCATCTCCCAAGATGAAAGGATGTCTGAATCCCCTGTGGAGACCACAGAGAATAGCCTTGTTCCCCACCTCATCGCGACCGGAGTTCTCACATCCTTTGAAAACTCCAGAGGTACGCGGAGATCAGTGCCTCCAAAGGAGACGATGCCTGACTCCTCGTGAAACTTGATAGGAGTCCCAAGATTCCTGTGGCAGATGGAAAGGGACCCTTGAACTCCCGCCTCAGCTGTAGAGGCGTCCCAATTGCCCTGCCAAGCCTCGAGGAGAATACCGAGTTGTCCCTCGCAACTAGGCAGGAGTCCTGACGTTGCTGAACAAACCCGTGTGTGGAAGGGCCATTCCCGTCGTAACTCGAAAATATACCCCAGGTTCCTGCCGCAACTCGAGAGAAACCATGATACTTCCCCCTCGCCGCGAGATGAGGCGCGATTCACCTGCACTGCGTGCAGAGCAATTCCGTGTTGCACATCACACATGAAAGGAGCCTTGATTTCCTTGATGGCACTCCAGAGAAACCCCAAGAACACTGTTTCAAGGCTAGAGGGATCCTGACGTCACTGTAGCAATACGAAAGAGCTCTGTGGCCCAAAAATCAACTCGAGATGAGAGGTTAGTCCCTGGCTTCGACTCCAGAGGAATACCACCTTACCACAAGCACCTCAAGAGGAAGCTTCTCTCAGCTCTAGGTATGTGAGAGGGACCCTGATTTTGCGGCCTCAAGTGGAATGGACACTGCAATGCCCTGACGCGAAATAAGGCCGGATATCCCTGCAGTGACTTGAATGCAGGCTCGTCTTGCATCTCCCAAGACGAAAGGATGTCTGAATCCCCTGTGGAGACCACAGAGAAAAGCCTAGTTCCCCACCTCATCGCGACCGGAGGCCTCACATCCTTTGAAAACTCCAGAGGTACGTGGAGATCAGTGCCTCCAAAGGAGACGATGTCTGACTCCTCGTGAAACTTGATAGGAGTCCCAGGATTCCTGTGGCACGTGGAAAGGGACCCTTGGTCTCCCGCCTCAGCTGGAGAGGCGTCCCAATTGCCCTGCCAAGCCTCGAGGAGAATCCCGAGTTGCCCCTCGAAACTAGGCAGGAGTCCTGACGTCGCTGAACAAACACGTGGTTGGAAGGGCCATCCCCGTCGTAACTCGAGAATATACCCCAGGTTCCCGCCGCAACTCGAGAAAAACCATGAGACTTCCCCCTCGCCGCGAGATGAGGCCCGATTCCCCTGCACTGCGTGCAGAGTAATTCCGTGTTGCACATCACACATGAAAGGAGTCTTGATTTCCTTGATGGCACTCCAGGGAAACCCGAAGAACACTGTTTCAAGACTAGAGGGATCCTGAGGTCACTGTAGCAACACGAAAGAGCTCCGTGGACCAAAAATCAACTCGAGATGAGAGGTTAGTCCCTGGCTTCGACTCCAGAGGAATACAACCTTACCACAAACACCTCAAGAGGAGGCTTCTCGCAGCTCTAGGTATGTGAGAGGGACCCTGAGTTTGCGGCCTCAAGGGGAATGGACACCGCGATGCCCTGACTCGAAATAAGGCCGGATATCCCTTCAGTGACTTGAATGCAGGCTCGTCTTGCATCTCCCAAGACGAAAGGATGTCTGAATCCCCTGTGGAGACCACAGAGAAAGACCTAGTTCCCCACCTCATCGCGACCGGAGGCCTCACATCCTTTGAAACTCCAGAGGTACGCGGAGATCAGTGCCTCCAAAGGAGACGATGCCTGACTCCTCGTGAAACATGATAGGGGTCCCAGGATTCCTGTGGCACGAGGAAAGGGACCCTTGGTCTTCCGCCTCAGCTGGAGAAGCGTCCCAATTGCCCTGCAAAGCCTCGAGGAGAATCCCGAGTTGTCCCTCGCAACTAGGCAGGGGTCCTGACGTCGCTGAACAAACACGTGGGTGGAAGGACCATCCCCGTCGTAACTCGAGAATATACCCCAGGTTCCCGCCGCAACTCGAGAAAAACCATGAGACTTCCCCCTCGCCACGAGATGAGGCCCAATTCCCCTGCACTGCGTGCAGAGCAATTCCGTGTTGCACATCACACATGAAAGGAGCCTTGATTTTCTTGATGGCACTCCAGAGAAACCCCAAGAACACTGTTTCAAGGCTAGAGGGATCCTGAGGTCAGTGGAGCAACACGAAAGAGCTCCGTGGACCATAAATCAACTCGAGATGAGAGGTTAGAACCTGGCTTGGACTCCAGAGGAATACCACCTTACCACAAGCACCTCAAGAGGAGGCTTCTCTCAGCTCTAGGTATGTGAGAGGGACCCTGAGTTTGCAGCCTCAAGTGGAATAGACACCACGATGCCCTGACTCGAAATAAGGCCGGATATCCCTGCAGTGACTTTTATGCAGGCTCGTCCTGCATCTCCCAAGAC
Source organism: Cervus elaphus (assembly GCF_910594005.1). Lineage (NCBI taxonomy): Eukaryota > Metazoa > Chordata > Mammalia > Artiodactyla > Cervidae > Cervus > Cervus elaphus. Next base: position 3,360,555 of record NC_057838.1, read on the forward strand.
GAAAGGATGTCTGAATCCCCTGTGGAGACCACATAGAAATACCTAGTTCCCCACCTCATCGCGACCGGAGGCCTCACATCCTTTGAAAACTCCAGAGGAACGCGGAGATCAGTGCCTCCAAAGGAGACGATGCCTGACTCCTCGTGAAACTTGATAGGAGTCCCAGGATTCCTGTGGCACGTGGAAAGGGACCCTTGGTCTCCCGCCTCAGCTGGAGAGGCGTCCCAATTGCCCTGCCAAGCCTTGAGGAGAATCCCGAGTTGTCTCTCGCAACTAGGCAGGAGTCTGACGTCGCTGAACAAACACGTGGGTGGAAGGGCCATCCCCGTCGTAACTTGAGAATATACCCCAGGTTCCCATTGCAACTCGAGAAAAACCATGAGACTTCCCCCCTCGCCGCAAAATGAGGCCCGATACCCTGCACTGCGTGCAGAGCAATTCCGTGTTGCACATCACACATGAAAGGAGCCTTGATTTCCTTGATGGCACTCCAGAGAAACCCCAAGAACACTGTTTCAAGGCTAGAGGGATCCTGAGGTCACTGTAGCAACACGAAAGAGCTCCGTGGACCAAAAATCAACTCGAGATGAGAGGTTGGTCCTTGGCTTCGACTCCAGAGGAATACCACCTTACCACAAGCACCTCAAGAGGAGGCTTCTCTCAGCTCTAGGTATGTGAGAGGGACCCTGATTTTGCGGCCTCAAGTGGAATGGACACTGCGATGCCCTGACGCGAAATAAGGCCAAATATCCCTGCAGTGACTTGAATGCAGGCTCGTCTTGCATCTCCCAAGACGAAAGGATGTCTGAATCCCCTGTGGAGACCACAGAGAAAAGCCTAGTTCCCCACCTCATCGCGACCGGAGGCCTCACATCCTTTGAAAACTCCAGAGGTACGTGGAGATCAGTGCCTCCAAAGGAGACGATGTCTGACTCCTCGTGAAACTTGATAGGAGTCCCAGGATTCCTGTGGCACGTGGAAAGAGACCCTTGGTCTCCCGCCTCAGCTGGAGAGGCGTCCCAATTGCCCTGCCAAGCCTCGAGGAGAATCCCGAGTTGCCCCTCGAAACTAGACAGGAGTCCTGACGTCGCTGAACAAACACGTGGTTGGAAGGGCCATCCCCGTCGTAACTCGAGAATATACCCCAGGTTCCCGCCGCAACTCAAGAGAAACCATGAGACTTCCCCCTCGCCGCGAGATGAGGCCCGATTCCCCTGCACTGCGTGCAGAGTAATTCCGTGTTGCACATCACGCATGAAAGGAGTCTTGATTTCCTTGATGGCACTCCAGAGAAACCCGAAGAACACTGTTTCAAGACTAGAGCGATCCTGAGGTCACTGTAGCAACACGAAAGAGCTCCGTGGACCAAAAATCAACTCGAGATGAGAGGTTAGTCCCTGGCTTCGACTCCAGAGGAATACCACCTTACCACAAGCACCTCAAGAGGAGGCTTCTCGCAGCTCTAGGTATTTGAGAGGGACCCTGATTTTGCGGCCTCAAGTGGAATGGACATTGCGATGCCCTGACTCGAAATAAGGCCGAATATCCCTGCAGTGACTTGAATGCAGGCTCGTCTTGCATCTCCGAAGACGAAAGGATGTCTGAATCCCCTGTGGAGACCACAGAGAAAGACCTAGTGACCCACCTCATCGCGACCGGAGGCCTCACATCCTTTGAAAACTCCAGAGGTACGCGGAGATCAGTGCCTCCAAAGGACACGATGCCTGACTCCTCGTGAAACTTGATAGGAGTCCCAGGATTCCTGTGGCACATGGAAAAGGACCCTTGGTATCCCGCCTCAGCTGGAGAGGCGTCCCAATTGCCCTGCCAAGCCTCGAGGAGAATCCCGAGTTGTCCCTCGCAACTAGGCAGGAGTCCTGACGTCGCTGAACAAACACGTGGCTGGAAGGGCCATCCCCGTCGTAACTCGAGAATATACCCCAGATTCCCGCCGCAATTCGAGAAAAACCATGAGACTTCCCCCTCGCCGCAAAATGAGGCCCGATTCCCCTGCATTGCGTGCAGAGCAATTCCGTGTTGCACATCACACATGAAAGGAGCCTTGATTTCCTTGATGGCACTCCAGAGAAACCCCAAGAACAATGTTTCAAGGCTAGAGGGATCCTGAGGTCACTGTAGCCACACGAAAGAGCTCCGTGGACCAAAAATCAACTCGAGATGAGAGGTTAGTCGCTGGCTTCGACTCCAGAGGAATACCACCTTACCACAAGCACCTCAAGAGGAGGCTTCTCTCAGCTCTAGCTATGTGCTGAGTTTGAGGCCTCAAGTGGAATGGACACCGCGATGCCCTGACTCGAAATAAGGCCGGATATCCCTGCAGTGACTTGAATGCAGGCTCGTCTTGCATCTCCCAAGACGAAAGGATGTCTGAATCCCCTGTGGAGACCACAGAGAAAGACCTAGTTCCCCACCTCATCGCCACCGGAGGCCGCACATCCTTTGAAAACTGCAGAGGTATGCAGAGATCAGTGCCTCCAAAGGAGACGATGCCTGACTCCTCGTGAAACTTGATAGGAGTCCCAGGATTCCTGTCGCACGTGGAAAGGGACACTTCATATCCCGCCTCAGCTGGAGAGGCTTCCCAATTGCCCTGCCAAGCCTCGAGGAGAATCCCGAGTTGTCCCTCACAACTAGGCAGGTGTCCTGACGTCGCTGAACAAAAACGTGGGTGGAAGGTCCATCCCCGTTGTAACTCGAGAATATACCCCAGGTTCCCGCCACAACTCGAGAAAAACCATGAGACTTCCCCCTTGCCCCAAAATGAGGCCCGATTCCCCTGCACTGCGTGCAGAGCAATTCCATGTTGCACATCACACATGAAAGGAGCCTTGATTTCCTTGATGGCACTCCAGAGAAACCCCAAGAACACTGTTTCAAGGCTAGAGGGATCCTGAGGTCACTGTAGCCACACGAAAGAGCTCCGTGGACCAAAAATCAACTCGAGATGAGAGGTTAGTCCCTGGCTTCGACTCCAGAGGAATACCACCTTACCACAAGCACCTCAAGAGGAGGCTTCTCTCAGATCTAGGTATGTGAGAGGGACCCTGAGTTTGCGGCCTCAAGTGGAATGGACACCGCGATGCCCTGATTTGAAATAAGGCCGGATATCCCTGCAGTGACTTTTATGCAGGCTCGTCCTGCATCTCCCAAGACGAAAGGATGTCTGAATCCCCTGTGGAGACCACATAGAAATACCTAGTTCCCCACCTCATCGCGACCGGAGGCCTCACATCCTTTGAAAACTCCAGAGGAACGCGGAGATCAGTGCCTCCAAAGGAGACGATGCCTGACTCCTCGTGAAACTTGATAGGAGTCCCAGGATTCCTGTGGCACGTGGAAAGGGACCCTTGGTCTCCCGCCTCAGCTGGAGAGGCGTCCCAATTGCCCTGCCAAGCCTTGAGGAGAATCCCGAGTTGTCTCTCGCAACTAGGCAGGAGTCTGACGTCGCTGAACAAACACGTGGGTGGAAGGGCCATCCCCGTCGTAACTTGAGAATATACCCCAGGTTCCCATTGCAACTCGAGAAAAACCATGAGACTTCCCCCTCGCCGCAAAATGAGGCCCGATACCCTGCACTGCGTGCAGAGCAATTCCGTGTTGCACATCACACATGAAAGGAGCCTTGATTTCCTTGATGGCACTCCAGAGAAACCCCAAGAACACTGTTTCAAGGCTAGAGGGATCCTGAGGTCACTGTAGCAACACGAAAGAGCTCCGTGGACCAAAAATCAACTCGAGATGAGAGGTTGGTCCTTGGCTTCGACTCCAGAGGAATACCACCTTACCACAAGCACCTCAAGAGGAGGCTTCTCTCAGCTCTAGGTATGTGAGAGGGACCCTGATTTTGCGGCCTCAAGTGGAATGGACACTGCGATGCCCTGACGCGAAATAAGGCCAAATATCCCTGCAGTGACTTGAATGCAGGCTCGTCTTGCATCTCCCAAGACGAAAGGATGTCTGAATCCCCTGTGGAGACCACAGAGAAAAGCCTAGTTCCCCACCTCATCGCGACCGGAGGCCTCACATCCTTTGAAAACTCCAGAGGTACGTGGAGATCAGTGCCTCCAAAGGAGACGATGTCTGACTCCTCGTGAAACTTGATAGGAGTCCCAGGATTCCTGTGGCACGTGGAAAGAGACCCTTGGTCTCCCGCCTCAGCTGGAGAGGCGTCCCAATTGCCCTGCCAAGCCTCGAGGAGAATCCCGAGTTGCCCCTCGAAACTAGACAGGAGTCCTGACGTCGCTGAACAAACACGTGGTTGGAAGGGCCATCCCCGTCGTAACTCGAGAATATACCCCAGGTTCCCGCCGCAACTCAAGAGAAACCATGAGACTTCCCCCTCGCCGCGAGATGAGGCCCGATTCCCCTGCACTGCGTGCAGAGTAATTCCGTGTTGCACATCACGCATGAAAGGAGTCTTGATTTCCTTGATGGCACTCCAGAGAAACCCGAAGAACACTGTTTCAAGACTAGAGCGATCCTGAGGTCACTGTAGCAACACGAAAGAGCTCCGTGGACCAAAAATCAACTCGAGATGAGAGGTTAGTCCCTGGCTTCGACTCCAGAGGAATACCACCTTACCACAAGCACCTCAAGAGGAGGCTTCTCGCAGCTCTAGGTATTTGAGAGGGACCCTGATTTTGCGGCCTCAAGTGGAATGGACATTGCGATGCCCTGACTCGAAATAAGGCCGAATATCCCTGCAGTGACTTGAATGCAGGCTCGTCTTGCATCTCCGAAGACGAAAGGATGTCTGAATCCCCTGTGGAGACCACAGAGAAAGACCTAGTGACCCACCTCATCGCGACCGGAGGCCTCACATCCTTTGAAAACTCCAGAGGTACGCGGAGATCAGTGCCTCCAAAGGACACGATGCCTGACTCCTCGTGAAACTTGATAGGAGTCCCAGGATTCCTGTGGCACATGGAAAAGGACCCTTGGTATCCCGCCTCAGCTGGAGAGGCGTCCCAATTGCCCTGCCAAGCCTCGAGGAGAATCCCGAGTTGTCCCTCGCAACTAGGCAGGAGTCCTGACGTCGCTGAACAAACACGTGGCTGGAAGGGCCATCCCCGTCGTAACTCGAGAATATACCCCAGATTCCCGCCGCAATTCGAGAAAAACCATGAGACTTCCCCCTCGCCGCAAAATGAGGCCCGATTCCCCTGCATTGCGTGCAGAGCAATTCCGTGTTGCACATCACACATGAAAGGAGCCTTGATTTCCTTGATGGCACTCCAGAGAAACCCCAAGAACAATGTTTCAAGGCTAGAGGGATCCTGAGGTCACTGTAGCCACACGAAAGAGCTCCGTGGACCAAAAATCAACTCGAGATGAGAGGTTAGTCGCTGGCTTCGACTCCAGAGGAATACCACCTTACCACAAGCACCTCAAGAGGAGGCTTCTCTCAGCTCTAGCTATGTGCTGAGTTTGAGGCCTCAAGTGGAATGGACACCGCGATGCCCTGACTCGAAATAAGGCCGGATATCCCTGCAGTGACTTGAATGCAGGCTCGTCTTGCATCTCCCAAGACGAAAGGATGTCTGAATCCCCTGTGGAGACCACAGAGAAAGACCTAGTTCCCCACCTCATCGCCACCGGAGGCCGCACATCCTTTGAAAACTGCAGAGGTATGCAGAGATCAGTGCCTCCAAAGGAGACGATGCCTGACTCCTCGTGAAACTTGATAGGAGTCCCAGGATTCCTGTCGCACGTGGAAAGGGACACTTCATATCCCGCCTCAGCTGGAGAGGCTTCCCAATTGCCCTGCCAAGCCTCGAGGAGAATCCCGAGTTGTCCCTCACAACTAGGCAGGTGTCCTGACGTCGCTGAACAAAAACGTGGGTGGAAGGTCCATCCCCGTTGTAACTCGAGAATATACCCCAGGTTCCCGCCACAACTCGAGAAAAACCATGAGACTTCCCCCTTGCCCCAAAATGAGGCCCGATTCCCCTGCACTGCGTGCAGAGCAATTCCATGTTGCACATCACACATGAAAGGAGCCTTGATTTCCTTGATGGCACTCCAGAGAAACCCCAAGAACACTGTTTCAAGGCTAGAGGGATCCTGAGGTCACTGTAGCCACACGAAAGAGCTCCGTGGACCAAAAATCAACTCGAGATGAGAGGTTAGTCCCTGGCTTCGACTCCAGAGGAATACCACCTTACCACAAGCACCTCAAGAGGAGGCTTCTCTCAGATCTAGGTATGTGAGAGGGACCCTGAGTTTGCGGCCTCAAGTGGAATGGACACCGCGATGCCCTGATTTGAAATAAGGCCGGATATCCCTGCAGTGACTTGAATGCAGGCTCGTCTTGCATCTCCCAAGACGAAAGGATGTCTGAATCCCCTGTGGAGACCACAGAGAAAGACCTAGTTCCCCACCTCATCCCGACCGGAGGCCTCACATCCTTTGAAAACTCCAGAGGTATGCGGAGATCAGTGCCTCCAAAGGAGACGATGCCTGACTCCTCGTGAAACTTGATAGGAGTCCCAAGATTCCTGTGGCACACGGAAAGGGACCCTTGGTCTCCCGGCTCAGCTGGAGAGGCGTCCCAATTGCCCTGCCAAGCCTCGAGGAGAATCCCGAGTTGTCCCTCGCAACTAGGCAGGAGTACTGACGTTGCTGAACAAACACGTGGGTGGAAGGGCCATCCCCGTCGTAACTCGAGAATATACCCCAGGTTCCCGCCGCAACTCGAGAGAAACCATGAGACTTCCCCCTCGCCGCGAGATGAGGCCCGATTCCCCTGCACTGCGTGCAGGGCAATTCCGTGTTGCACATCACACATGAAAGGAGCCTTGATTTCCTTGATGGCACTCCAGAGAAACCCCAAGAACACTGTTTCAAGGCTCGAGGGATCCTGAGGTCACTGTAGCAACACGAAAGAGCTCCGTGGACCAAAAATCAACTCGAGATGAGAGGTTAGTCCCTGGCTTCGACTCCAGAGGAATACCACCTTACCACAAGCACCTCAAGAGGAGGCTTCTCTCAGCTCTAGGTATGTGAGCGGGACCCTGAGTTTGCAGCCTCAAGTGGAATGGACACCGCGATGCCCTGACTCGAAATAAGGCCGGATATCCCTGCAGTGACTTGAATGCAGGCTCGTCTTGCATCTCCCAAGGCGAAAGGATGTCTGCATCCCCTGTGGACACCACAGAGAAAGACCTAGTTCCCCACCTCATCGCGACCGGAGGCCTCACATCCTTTGAAACTCCAGAGGTTCGCGGAGATCAGTGCCTCCAAAGGAGACGATGCCTGACTCCTCGTGAAACTTGATAGGAGTCCCAGGATTCCTGTGGCACGTGGAAAGGGACCCTTGGTCTCCCGCCTCAGCTGGAAAGGCGTCCCAATTGCCCTTCCAAGCCTCGAGGAGAATCCCGAGTTGTCCCTCGCAACTAGGCAGGAGTCCTGACGTCGCTGAACAAACACGTGTGTGGAAGGGCCATCCCCGACGTAACTCCAGAATATAGCCGAGGTTCCCGCCGCAACTCGAGAAAAACCATGAGACTTCCCCCTCGCCAAGAGATGAGGCCCGATTCCCCTGCACTGCGTGCAGAGCAATTCCGTGTTGCACATTACACAAGAAAGGAGCCTTGATTTCCTTGATGGCAATCCAGAGAAACCCCAAGAACACTGTTTCAAGGCTAGAGGCATCCTGAGGTCACTGTAGCAACACGAAAGAGCTCCATGGACCAAAAATCAACTCGAGATGAGAGGTTAGTCCCTGGCTTCGACTCCAGAGGAATACCACCTTACCACAAGCACCTCAAGAGGAGGCTTCTCTCAGATCTAGGTATGTGAGAGGGACCCTGAGTTTGCGGCCTCAAGTGGAATGGACACCGCGATGCCCTGATTTGAAATAAGGCCGGATATCCCTGCAGTGACTTGAATGCAGGCTCGTCTTGCATCTCCCAAGACGAAAGGATGTCTGAATCCCCTGTGGAGACCACAGAGAAAGACCTAGTTCCCCACCTCATCCCGACCGGAGGCCTCACATCCTTTGAAAACTCCAGAGGTATGCGGAGATCAGTGCCTCCAAAGGAGACGATGCCTGACTCCTCGTGAAACTTGATAGGAGTCCCAAGATTCCTGTGGCACACGGAAAGGGACCCTTGGTCTCCCGGCTCAGCTGGAGAGGCGTCCCAATTGCCCTGCCAAGCCTCGAGGAGAATCCCGAGTTGTCCCTCGCAACTAGGCAGGAGTACTGACGTTGCTGAACAAACACGTGGGTGGAAGGGCCATCCCCGTCGTAACTCGAGAATATACCCCAGGTTCCCGCCGCAACTCGAGAGAAACCATGAGACTTCCCCCTCGCCGCGAGATGAGGCCCGATTCCCCTGCACTGCGTGCAGAGCAATTCCGTGTTGCACATCACACATGAAAGGAGCCTTGATTTCCTTGATGGCACTCCAGAGAAACCCCAAGAACACTGTTTCAAGGCTCGAGGGATCCTGAGGTCACTGTAGCAACACGAAAGAGCTCCGTGGACCAAAAATCAACTCGAGATGAGAGGTTAGTCCCTGGCTTCGACTCCAGAGGAATACCTCCTTACCACAAGCACCTCAAGAGGAGGCTTCTCTCAGCTCTAGGTATGTGAGCGGGACCCTGAGTTTGCAGCCTCAAGTGGAATGGACACCGCGATGCCCTGACTCGAAATAAGGCCGGATATCCCTGCAGTGACTTGAATGCAGGCTCGTCTTGCATCTCCCAAGGCGAAAGGATGTCTGCATCCCCTGTGGACACCACAGAGAAAGACCTAGTTCCCCACCTCATCGCGACCGGAGGCCTCACATCCTTTGAAACTCCAGAGGTACGCGGAGATCAGTGCCTCCAAAGGAGACGATGCCTGACTCCTCGTGAAACTTGATAGGAGTCCCAGGATTCCTGTGGCACGTGGAAAGGGACCCTTGGTCTCCCGCCTCAGCTGGAAAGGCGTCCCAATTGCCCTTCCAAGCCTCGAGGAGAATCCCGAGTTGTCCCTCGCAACTAGGCAGGAGTCCTGACGTCGCTGAACAAACACGTGTGTGGAAGGGCCATCCCCGACGTAACTCCAGAATATAGCCGAGGTTCCCGCCGCAACTCGAGAAAAACCATGAGACTTCCCCCTCGCCAAGAGATGAGGCCCGATTCCCCTGCACTGCGTGCAGAGCAATTCCGTGTTGCACATTACACAAGAAAGGAGCCTTGATTTCCTTGATGGCAATCCAGAGAAACCCCAAGAACACTGTTTCAAGGCTAGAGGGATCCTGAGGTCACTGTAGCAACACGAAAGAGGTCCATGGACCAAAAATCAACTCGAGATGAGAGGTTAGTCCCTGGCTTCGACTCCAGAGGAACCTAACCACAAGCACCTCAAGAGGAGGCTTCTCTCAGCTCTAGGTATGTGAGAGGGACCCTGAGTTTGCGGCCTCAAGTGAATGGACACCGCGATGCCCTGACTCGAAATAAGGCTGGATATCCCTGCAGTGACTTAAATGCAGGCTCGTCTTGCATATCCCAAGACGAAAGGATGTCTGAATTCCCTGTGGAGACCACAGAGAAAGACCTAGTTCCCCACCCCATCGGGACCGGAGGCCTCACATCCCTTGAAAACTCCAGAGGTACGCGGAGATCAGTGCCTCCAAAGGAGACGATGCCTGACTCCTCGTGAAACTTCACAGGAGTCCCAGGATTCCTGTGGCACGTGGAAAGGACCCTTGGTCTCCCGTCTCAGCTGGAGAGGCGTCCCAATTGCCCTGCCAAGCCTCGAGGAGAATCCCGAGTTGTCCCTCGCAACTAGGAACGAGTCCTGACGTGGCTGAACAATCACGTGGGTGGAAGGGCCATTCCTGTCGTAACTCGAGAATATACCCCAGGTTCCCGCCGCAACTCGAGAAAAACCATGAGACTTCCCCCTCGTCGTGAGATGAGGCCCGATTCCCCTGCACTGCATGCAGAGCAATTCAGTGTTGCACATCAAACATGAAAGGAGCCTTGATTTCCTTGATGGCACTCCAGAGAAACCCCAAGAACACTGTTTCACGGCTAGAGGGATCCTGAGGTCACTTTAGCAACACGAAAGAGCTCCGTGGACCAAAAATCTACTCGAGATGAGAGGTTAGTCCCTGGCTTCCACTCCAGAGGAATACCGCCTTACCACAAGCACCTCAAGAGGAGGCTTCTCTCAGCTCTAGCTATGTGAGAGGGACCCTAAGTTTGCGGCCTCAAGTGGAATGGACACCGCGATGCCCTGACTCGAAATAAGGCCGGATATCCCTGCAGTGACTTGAATGCAGGCTCGTCTTGCATCTCCCAAGACGAAAGGATGTCTGAATCCCCTGTGGAGACCACAGAGAAAGACCTAGATCCCCACCTCATCGCAGCCGGAGGCCTCACATTCTTTGAAAACTCCAGAGGTACGCGGAGATCAGTGCCTCCAAAGGAGACGATGCCTGACTCCTCGTGAAACTTGATAGGAGTCCCAGGATTCCTGTGGCACGTGGAAAGGGACACTTGGTCTCCCGCCTCAGCTGGAGAGGCATCCCAAATGCCCTGCCAAGCCTCGAGGAGAATCCCGAGTTGTCCCTCGCAACTAGGCAGGAGTCCTGACGTCGCTGAACAAACGCAAGGGTGGAAGGGCCATCCCCGTCGTAACTCGAGAATATACCCCAGGTTCCCGCCGCAACTCGAGAAAAGCCATGACACTTCCCCCTCGCCGCGAGATGAGGCCCGATTCCCCTGCACTGCGTGCAGAGCAATTCCGTGTTGCACATCACACATGAAAGGAGCCTTGATTTCCTTGATGGCACTCCAGAGAAACCCCAAGAACACTGTTTCAAGGCTAGAGGGATCCTGAGGTCACTGTAGCAACACCAAAGAGCTCCGTGGACCAAGAATCAACTCGAGATGAGAGGTTAGTCCCTGGCTTCGACTCCAGACGAATACCACCTGACCACAAGCACCTCAAGAGGAGGCTTCTCTCAGCTCTAGGTATGTGAGAGGGACCCTGAGTTTGCGGCCTCAAGTGGAATGGACATCGCGATGCCCTGGCTCGAAATAAGGCCGGATATCCCTGCAGTGACTTGAATGCAGGCTCGTCTTGCATCTCCCAAGACGAAAGGATGTCTGAATCCCCTGTGGAGACCACAGAGAAAGACCTAGTTCCCCACCTCATCGCGACCGGAGGCCTCACATCCTTTGAAAACTCCAGAGGTATGCGGAGATCAGTGCCTCCAAAGGAGACGATGCCTGACTCCTCGTGAAACTTGATAGGAGTCCCAGGATTCCTGTGGCACGTGGAAAGGGACCCTTGGTCTCCCGCCTCAGCTGGAGAGGCGTCCCAATTGCCCTGCCAAGCCTCGAGGAGAATCCCGAGTTGTCCCTCGCAACTAGGCAGGAGTCCTGACGTCGCTGAACAAACCCGTGTGTGGAAGGGCCATTCCCGTCGTAACTCGAGAATATACCCCAGGTTCCCGCCGCAACTCGAGAAAAGCCATGAGACTTCCCCCTCGCCGCGAGATGAGGCCCGATTCCCCTGCACTGCGTGCAGAGCAATTCCGTGTTGCACATCACACATGAAAGGATCCTTGATTTCCTTGATGGCACTCCAGAGAAACCTCAAGAACACTGTTTCAAGGCTAGAGGGATCCTGAGGTCACTGTAGCAACACGAAAGAGCTCCGTGGACCAAGAATCAACTCGAGATGAGAGGTTAGTCCCTGGCTTCGACTTCAGACGAATACCACCTGACCACAAGCACCTCAAAAGGAGGCTTCTCTCAGCTCTAGGTATGTGAGAGGCACCCTGAGTTTGCGGCCTCAAGTGGAATGGACACCGCGATGCCCTGGCTCGAAATAAGGCCGGATATCCCTGCAGTGACTTGAATGCAGGCTCGTCTTGCATCTCCCAAGACGAAAGGATGTCTGAATCCCCTGTGGAGACCACAGAGAAAGACCAAGTTCCCCACCTCATCGCGACCGGAGGCCTCACATCCTTTGAAAACTCCAGAGGTACGCAGAGATCAGTGCCTCCAAAGGAGACGATGCCTGACTCCTCGTGAAACTTGATAGGAGTCCCAGGATTCCTGTGGCACGTGGAAAGGGACCCTTGGTCTCCCGCCTCAGCTGGAGAGGCGTCCCAATTGCGCTGCCAAGCCTCGAGGAGAATCCCGAGTTGTCCCTCGCAACTAGGCAGGAGTCCTGACGCGGCTGAACAAACACGTGTGTGTAAGGGCCGTCCCCGTCGTAATTTGAGAATATACCCCAGGTTCCCGCCGCAACTCGAGAAAAACCATGAGACTTCCCCCTCGCCGCGAGATGAGGCCCAATTCCCCTGCACTGCGTGCAGAGCAATTCCGTGTTGCACATCACACATGAAAGGAGCCTTGATTTTCTTGATGGCACTCCAGAGAAACCCCAAGAACACTGTTTCAAGGCTAGAGGCATCCTGAGGTCACTGTAGCAACACGAAAGAGCTCCGTGGACAAAAAATCAACTCGAGATGAGAGGTTAGTCCCTGGCTTCGACTCCAGAGGAATACCACCTTACCACAAGCACCTCAAGAGGAGGCTTCTCTCAGCTCTAGGAATGCGAAAGGTACCCTGAGTTTGCGGCCTGAAGTGGAATGGACACTGCGATGCCCTGACTCGAAATAAGGCCAGATATCCCTGCAGTGACTTAAATGCAGGCTCGTCTTGCATCTCCCATGACGAAACGATGTCTGAATCCCCTGTGGAGACCACAGAGAAAGACCTAGTTCCCCACCTCATCGCGACCGTATGCCTCACATCCTTTGAAAACTCCAGAGGTACGCGGAGATCAGTGCCTCCAAAGGAGACGATGCCTGACTCCTCGTGAAACTTGATAGGAGTCCCAGGATTCCTGTGGCACGTGGAAAGGGACCCTTGGTCTCCTGCCTCAGCTGGAGAGGCGTCCAAATTGCCCTGCCAAGGCTCAAGGAAAATCCCGAGTTGTCCCTCGCAACTAGGCTGGAGTCCTGACGAGGCTGAACAAACACGTGGGTGGAAGGGCCATCCCTGTCGTAACTCGAGAATGTTCCCCAGGTTCCCGCCGCAACTCGAGAAAAACCATGAGACTCCCCCCTCGCCGCGAGATGAGGCCCGATTCCCCTGCACTGCGTGCAGACCAATTCCGTGTTGCACATCACGCATGAAAGGAGCTTTGATTTCCTTGATGGCACTTCAGAGAAACGCCAAGAACACTGTTCCAAGGCTAGAGGGATCCTGAGGTCACTGTAGCAACACGAAAGAGCTCCGTGGACCAAAAATCAACTCGAGATGAGAGGTTAGTCCCTGGCTTCGACTGCAGAGGACTACCACCTTACCACAACCACCTCAAGAGGAGGCTTCTCTCAGCTCTAGGTATGTGAGAGGGACCCTGAGTTTGCGCCCTCAAGTGGAATGGACATCGCGATGCCCTGACTCGAAATAAGGCCGGATATCCCTGCAGTGACTTGAATGCAGGCTCGTCTTGCATCTCCCAAGACGAAAGGATGTCTGAATCCCCTGTGGAGACCACAGGGAAAGACCTAGTCTCCCACCTCATCGCGATAGGAGGCCTCACATCCTTTGAAAACTCCAGAGGTACGCGGAGATCAGTGCCTCCAAAGGAGACGATGCCTGACTCCTCGTGAAACTTGATAGGAGTCCCAGGATTCCTGTGGCACGTGGAAAGGGACACTTGGTCTCCCGCCTCAGCTGGAGAGGCGTACCAATTGCCCTGCCAAGCCTCGAGGAGAATCCCGAGTTGTCCATCACAACTAGGCAGGAGTCGTGACGTGGCTGAACAAACACGTGGGTGGAAGGACCATGCCCGTCGTAACTCGAGAATATACCCCAGGTTCCCGCCGCAACTCGAGAAAAACCATGAGACTTCCCCCTCGCCGCGAGATGAGGCCCGATTCCCCTGCACTGCGTGCAGAGCAATTCCGTGTTGCACATCACACATGAAAGGAGCCTTGATTTCCTTGATGGCACTCCAGAGAAACCCCAAGAACAATGTTTCAAGGCTAGAGGGATCCTGAGGTCACTGTAGCAACATGAAAGAACTCCGTGGACCAAGAATCAACTCGAGATGAGAGGTTAGTCCCTGGCTTCGACTCCAGAGGAATACCAGCTTACCACAAGCACCTCAAGAGGAGGCTTCTCTCAGCTCTAGGTATGTGAGAGGGAGCCTGAGTTTGCAGCCTCAAGTGGAATGGACACCGCGATGTCCTGACTCGAAATAAGGCCGGATATCCCTGCAGTGACTTGAATGCAGGCTCGTCTTGCATCTCCCATGACGAAAGGATGTCTGAATCCCCTGTGGAGACCACAGAGAAAGACCTAGTTCCCCACCTCATCGCGACCGGAGGCCTCACATCCTTTGAAAACTCCAGAGGTACGCGGAGATCAGTGCCTCCAAAGGAGACGATGCCTGACTCTTCGTGAAACTTGATAGGAGTCCCAGGATTCCTGTGGCACGTGGAAAGGGACCCTTGGTCTCCCGCCTCAGCTGAAGAGGCATCCCAATTGCCCTGCCAAGACTCGAGGAGAATCCAGAGTTGTCCCTCGCAACTAGGCAGGAGTCCTGACGTCGCTGAACAAACACGTGTGTGGAAGGGCCATCCCCGTCGTAACTCGAGAATATACCCCAGGTTCCCGCCGCAACTCGAGAAAAACCATGAGACTTCCCCCTCGCCGCGAGATGAGGCCCGATTCCCCTGCACTGCGTGCAGAGCAATTCCGTGTTGCACATCACACATGAAAGGAGCCTTGATTTCCTTGATGGCACTTCAGAGAAACCCCAAGAACACTGTTTCAAGGCTAGAGCAATCCTGAGGTCACTGGAGCAACACGAAAGAGCTCCGTGGACCAAAAATCAACTCGAGATGAGAGGTTAGTCCCTGGTTTCGACTCCAGAGGAAAACCACCTTACCAAAAGCACCTCAAGAGGAGGCTTCTCTCAGCTCTATGTATGTGAGAGGGACCCTGGGTTTGCGGCCTCAAGTGGAATGGACACCGCGATGCCCTGACTTGAAATAAGGCCGGATATCCCTGCAGTGACTTGAATGCAGGCTGGTCTTGCATCTCACAAGACGAAAGGATGTCTAAATCCCCTTTGGAGACCACTGAGAAAGACTTAGTTCCCCACCTCATCGCGACCGGAGGCCTCACATCCTTTGAAAACTCCAGAGGTACGCGGAGATCAGTGCCTCCAAAGCAGACGATTCTTGACTCCTCGTAAAACTTGATAGGAGTCCCAGGATTCCTGTGGCACGTGGAAAGGGACCCTTGGTCTCCCGCCTCAGCTGGAGAGGCGTCCCAGTTGCCTTGCCAAGCCTCGAGGAGAATCCCGAGTTGTCCCTCGCAACTAGGCTGGAGTCCTGACGAGGCTGAACAAACACGTGGGTGGAAGGGCCATCCCTGTCGTAACTCGAGAATGTTCCCCAGGTTCCCGCCGCAACTCGAGAAAAACCATGAGACTTCCCCCTCGCCGCGAGATGAGGCCCGATTCCCCTGCACTGCATGCAGAGCAATTCCGTGTTGCACATCACGCATGAAAGGAGCTTTGATTTCCTTGATGGCACTCCAGAGAAACCCCAAGAACACTGTTCCAAGGCTTGAGGGATCCTGAGGTCACTGTAGCAACACGAAAGAGCTCCGTGGACCAAAAATCAACTCGAGATGAGAGGTTAGTCCCTGGCTTCGACTGCAGAGGACTACCACCTTACCACAAGCACCTCAAGAGTAGGCTTCTCTCAGCTCTAGGTATGTGAGAGGGACCCTGAGTTTGCGGCCTCAAGTGGAATGGACACCGCGATGCCCTGACTTGAAATAAGGCCGGATATCCCTGGAGTGACTTGATTGCAGGCTCGTCTTGCATCTCCCAAGACGAAAGGATGTCTGAATCCACTGTGGCGACCACAGAGAAAACCTACTTCCCCACCTCATCGCAACCGGAGGCCTCAAATCCTTTGAAAACTCCAGAGGTACGCGGAGATCAGTGCCTCCAAAGGAGACGATGCCTGACTCCTCGGGAAACTTGATAGGAGTCCCAGGATTCCTGTGGCACATGGAAAGGGACCTTTGGTCTACCGCCTCAGCTGGAGAGGCGTCCCAATTGCCCTGCCAAGCCCCCAGGAGAATCCCGAGTTGTCCCCCGCAACTAGGCAGGAGTCCTGACGTCGCTGAACAAACACGTGGGTGGAAGGGCCATCCCCGTCATAACTCGAGAATATACCCCAGGTTCCCGCCGCAACTCGAGAAAAACCATGATACTACCCCCTCGCCACGAGATGAGGCCCGATTCCCCTGCACTGCGGGCAGAGCAATTCCGTGTTGCACATCACACATGAAAGGAGCCTTGATTTCCTTGATGGCACTCCAGAGAAACCCCAAGAACACTGTTTCAAGGCTAGAGGGATCCTGAGGTCACTGTAGCAAGAAGAAAGAGCTCCATGGACCAAAAATCAACTCGAGATGCGAGGTTAGTCCCTGGCTTCGACTCCAGAGGAATACCAGCTTACCACAAGCACCTCAAGAGGAGGCTTCTCTCAGCTCTAGGTATGTGAGAGGGAGCCTGAGTTTGCAGCCTCAAGTGGAATGGACACCCCGATGCCCTGACTCGAAATAAGGCCGGATATCCCTGCAGTGACTTGAATGCAGGCTCGTCTTGCATCTCCCATGACGAAAGGATGTCTGAATCCCCTGTGGAGACCACAGAGAAAGACCTAGTTCCCCACCTCATCGCGACCGGAGGCCTCACATCCTTTGAAAACTCCAGAGGTACGCGGAGATCAGTGCCTCCAAAGGAGACGATGCCTGACTCTTCGTGAAACTTGATAGGAGTCCCAGGATTCCTGTGGCACGTGGAAAGGGACCCTTGGTCTCCCGCCTCAGCTGGAGAGGCATCCCAATTGCCCTGCCAAGACTCGAGGAGAATCCCGAGTTGTCCCTCGCAACTAGGCAGGAGTCCTGACGTCGCTGAACAAACACGTGTGTGGAAGGGCCATCCCCGTCGTAACTCGAGAATATACCCCAGGTTCCCGCCGCAACTCGAGAAAAACCATGAGACTTCCCCCTCGCCGCGAGATGAGGCCTGATTCCCCTGCACTGCGTGCAGAGCAATTCCGTGTTGCACATCACACATGAAAGGAGCCTTGATTTCCTTGATGGCACTCCAGAGAAACCCCAAGAACACTGTTTCAAGGCTAGAGGGATCCTGAGGTCACTGTAGCAACACGAAAGAGCTCCGTGGACCAAGAATCAACTCGAGATGAGAGGTTAGTCCCTGGCTTCGACTCCAGAGGAATACCACCTTACCACAAGCACCTCAAGATGAGGCTTCTCTCAGCTCTAGGTATGTGAGAGGGACCCTGAGTTTGCGGCCTCAAGTGGAATGGACACCGCGATGCCCTGGCTCGAAATAAGGCCGGATATCCCTGCAGTGACTTGAATGCAGGCTCGTCTTGCATCTCCCAAGACGAAAGGATGTCTGAATCCCCTGTGGAGATCACAGGGAAAGACCTAGTCTCCCACCTCATCGCGACCGGAGGGCTCACATCCTTTGAAAACTCCAGAGGTACGCGGAGATCAGTGCCTCCAAAGGAGACGATGCCTGACTCCTCGTGAAACTTGATAGGAGTCCCAGGATTCCTTTGGCACGTGGAAAGGGACCCTTGGTCTCCCGCCTCAGCTGGAAAGGCGTCCCAATTGCCCTGCCAAGCCTCGAGGAGAATCCCGAGTTGTCCCTCGCAACTAGGCAGGAGTCCTGACGTCGCTGAACAAACACGTGGGTGGAAGGACCATGCCCGTCGTAACTCGAGAATATACCCCAGGTTCCCGCCGCAACTCGAGAAAAACCATGAGACTTCCCCCTCGCCGCGAGATGAGGCCCGATTCCCCTGCACTGTGTGCAGAGCAATGCCGTGTTGCACATCACACATGAAAGGAGCCTTGATTTCCTTCATGGCACTCCAGAGAAACCCCAAGAACACTGTTTCAAGGCTAGAGGGATCCTGAGGTCACTGTAGCAACACGAAAGAACTCCGTGGACCAAGAATCAACTCGAGATGAGAGGTTAGTCCCTGGCTTCGACTCCAGAGGAATACCAGCTTACCACAAGCACCTCAAGAGGAGGCTTCTCTCAGCTCTAGGTATGTGAGAGGGAGCCTGAGTTTGCAGCCTCAAGTGGAATGGACACCCCGATGCCCTGACTCGAAATAAGGCCGGATATCCCTGCAGTGACTTGAATGCAGGCTCGTCTTGCATCTCCCATGACGAAAGGATGTCTGAATCCCGTGTGGAGACCACAGAGAAAGACCTAGTTCCCCACCTCATCGCGACCGGAGGCCTCACATCCTTTGAAAACTCCAGAGGTACGCGGAGATCAGTGCCTCCAAAGGAGACGATGCCTGACTCTTCGTGAAACTTGATAGGAGTCCCAGGATTCCTGTGGCACGTGGAAAGGGACCCTTGGTCTCCCGCCTCAGCTGGAGAGGCATCCCAATTGCCCTGCCAAGACTCGAGGAGAATCCCGAGTTGTCCCTCGCAACTAGGCAGGAGTCCTGACGTCGCTGAACAAACACGTGTGTGGAAGGGCCATCCCCGTCGTAACTCGAGAATATACCCCAGGTTCCCGCCGCAACTCGAGAAAAACCATGAGACTTCCCCCTCGCCGCGAGATGAGGCCCGATTCCCCTGCACTGCGTGCAGAGCAATTCCGTGTTGCACATCACACATGAAAGGAGCCTTGATTTCCTTGATGGCACTTCAGAGAAACCCCAAGAACACTGTTTCAAGGCTAGAGCGATCCTGAGGTCACTGGAGCAACACGAAAGAGCTCCGTGGACCAAAAATCAACTCGAGATGAGAGGTTAGTCCCTGGTTTCGACTCCAGAGGAAAACCACCTTACCACAAGCACCTCAAGAGGAGGCTTCTCTCAGCTCTATGTATGTGAGAGGGACCCTGGGTTTGCGGCCTCAAGTGGAATGGACACCGCGATGCCCTGACTCGAAATAAGGCCGGATATCCCTGCAGTGACTTGAATGCAGGCTGGTCTTGCATCTCCCAAGACGAAAGGATGCCTAAATCCCCTTTGGAGACCACTGAGAAAGACTTAGTTCCCCACCTCATCGCGACCGGAGGCCTCACATCCTTTGAAAACTCCAGAGGTACGCGGAGATCAGTGCCTCCAAAGGAGACGATGCCTGACTCCTCGTGAAACTTGATAGGAGTCCCAGGATTCCTGTGGCACGTGGAAAGGGACCCTTGGTCTCCCGCCTCAGCTGGAGAGGCGTCCCAATTGCCCTGCCAAGCCTCGAGGAGAATCCCGAGTTGTTCCTCGCAACTAAGAAGGAGTACTTACTTGGCTGAACAAACACGTGTGTGGAAGGGCCATCCCCGTCGTAACTCGAGAATATACCCCAGGTTCCCGCCGCAACTCGAGAAAAACCATGAGACTTCCCCCTCGCCGCGAGATGAGGCCCGATTTCCCTGCACTGTGTGCAGAGCAATTCCGTGTTGCACATCACACATGAAAGGAGCCTTGATTTCCTTGATGGCACTCCAGAGAAACCCCAAGAACACTGTTTCAAGGCTAGAGGGATCCTGAGGTCACTGTAGCAACACGAAAGAGCTCCGTGGACCAAGAATCAACTCGAGATGAGAGGTTAGTCCCTGGCTTCGACTCCAGAGGAATACCACCTTACCACAAGCACCTCAAGATGAGGCTTCTCTCAGCTCTAGGTATGTGAGAGGGACCCTGAGTTTGCGGCCTCAAGTGGAATGGACACCGCGATGCCCTGGCTCGAAATAAGGCCGGATATCCCTGCAGTGACTTGAATGCAGGCTCGTCTTGCATCTCCCAAGACGAAAGGATGTCTGAATCCCCTGTGGGGACCACAGGGAAAGACCTAGTCTCCCACCTCATCGCGACCGGAGGCCTCACATCCTTTGAAAACTCCAGAGGTACGCGGAGATCAGTGCCTCCAAAGGAGACGATGCCTGACTCCTCGTGAAACTTGATAGGAGTCCCAGGATTCCTGTGGCACGTGGAAAGGGACACTTGGTCTCCCGCCTCAGCTGGAAAGGCGTCCCAATTGCCCTGCCAAGCCACGAGGAGAATCCCGAGTTGTCCCTCGCAACTAGGCAGGAGTCCTGACGTCGCTGAACAAACACGTGGGTGGAAGGACCATGCCCGTCGTAACTCGAGAATATACCCCAGGTTCCCGCCGCAACTCGAGAAAAACCATGAGACTTCCCCCTCGCCGCGAGATGAGGCCCGATTCCCCTGCACTGCGTGCAGAGCAATTCCGTGTTGCACATCACACATGAAAGGAGCCTTGATTTCCTTGATGGCACTCCAGAGAAACCCCAAGAACACTGTTTCAAGGCTAGAGGGATCCTGAGGTCACTGTAGCAACACGAAAGAACTCCGTGGACCAAGAATCAACTCGAGATGAGAGGTTAGTCCCTGGCTTCGACTCCAGAGGAATACCACCTTACCACAAGCACCTCAAGAGGAGGCTTCTCTCAGCTCTAGGTATGTGAGAGGGAGCCTGAGTTTGCAGCCTCAAGTGGAATGGACACCCCGGTGCCCTGACTCGAAATAAGGCCGGATATCCCTGCAGTGACTTGAATGCAGGCTCGTCTTGCATCTCCCATGACGAAAGGATGTCTGAATCCCCTGTGGAGACCACAGAGAAAGACCTAGTTCCCCACCTCATCGCGACCGGAGGCCTCACATCCTTTGAAAACTCCAGAGGTACGCGGAGATCAGTGCCTCCAAAGGAGACGATGCCTGACTCTTCGTGAAACTTGATAGGAGTCCCAGGTTTCCTGTGGCACGTGGAGAGGGACCCTTGGTCTCCCGCCTCAGCTGGAGAGGCATCCCAATTGCCCTGCCAAGCCTCGAGGAGAATCCCGAGTTGTCCCTCGCAACTAGGAAGGAGTCCTGACGTCGCTGAACAAACACGTGGGTGGAAGGGCCATCCCCATCGTAACTCGAGAATATACCCCAGGTTCCCGCCGCAACTCGAGAAAAACCATGAGACTTCCCCCTCGCCGCGAGATGAGGCCCGATTCCCCTGCACTGCATGCAGAGCAATCCGTGTTGCACATCAAACATGAAAGGAGCCTTGATTTCCTTGATGGCACTCCAGAGAAACCCCAAGAACACTGTTTCATGGCTAGAGGGATCCTGAGGTCACTGTAGCAACACGAAACAGCTCCGTGGACCAAAAATCAACTCGAGATGAGAGGTTAGTCCCTGGCTTCGACTCCAGAGGAATACCACCTTACCACAAGCACCTCAAGAGGAGGCTTCTCTCAGCTCTAGGTATGTGAGAGGGACCCTGATATTGCGGCCTCAAAGGGAATGGACACCGCGATGCCCTGACGCGAAATAAGGCCGGATATCCCTGCAGTGACTTGAATGCAGGCTCGTCTTGCATCTCCCAAGATGAAAGGATGTCTGAATCCCCTGTGGAGACCACAGAGAAAGACCTAGATCCCCACCTCATCGCGACCGGAGTCCTCTCATCCTTTGAAAACCCCAGAGGTACGCGGAGATCAGTGCCTCCAAAGGAGACGATGCCTGACTCCTCGTGAACCTTGATAGGAGTCCCAGGATTCCTGTGGCACGTGGAAAGGGACCCTTGGTCTCCCGCCTCAGCTGGAGAGGCGTCCCAATTGCCCTGCCAAGCCTCGAGGAGAATCCCGAGTTGTCCCTCACAACTAGGCAGGCGTCCTGACGTCGCTGAACAAAAACGTGGGTGGAAGGGCCATCCCCGTCGTAACTCGAGAATATACCCCAGGTTCCCGCCGCAACTCGAGAAAAACCATGAGACTTCCCCCTCGCCGCGAGATGAGGCCCGATTTCCCTGCACTGCGTGCAGAGCAATTCCGTGTTGCACATCACACATGAAAGGAGTGTTGATTTCCTTGATGGCACTCCAGAGAAACCCCAAGAACACTGTTTCAAGGCTAGAGGGATCCTGAGGTCACTGTAGCAACACGAAAGAGCTCCATGGACCAGGAATCAACTCGAGATGAGAGGTTAGTCCCTGGCTTCGACTCCAGAGGAATACCACCTTACCACAAGCACCTCAAGATGAGGCTTCTCTCAGCTCTAGGTATGTGAGAGGGACCCTGAGTTTGCGGCCTCAAGTGGAATGGACACCGTGATGCCCTGACTCGAAATAAGGCCGGATATCCCTGCAGTGACTTGAATGCAGGCTCGTCTTGCATCTCCCAAGACGAAAGGATGGCTGAATCTCCTGTGTAGGCCACAGAGAAAGAAATAGGTCCCCACCTCATCGCGACCGGAGGCCTCATATCCTTTGATAACTCCAGAGGTACGCGGAGATCAGTGCCTCCAAAGGAGACGATGTCTGACTCCTCGTGAAACTTGATAGGAGTACCAGGATTCCTGTGGCACGTGGAAAGGGACCCTTGGTCTCCCGCCTCAGATTGAGAGGCGTCCCAATTGCCCTGCCAGGCTTCTAGGAGAATCCCGATTTGTCCCTCGCAACTAGGCAGGAGTCCTGACGTGGCTGAACAAACACGTGGGTGGAAGGGCATCCCCGTCGTAACTCGAGAATATACCCCAGGTTCCCGCCGCAACTCGAGAAAAACCATGAGACTTCCCCCTCGCCGCGAGATGAGGCCCAATTCCCCTGCACTGCGTGCAGAGCAATTCCGTGTTGCACATCACACATGAAAGGAGCCTTGATTTCCTTGATGGCACTCCAGAGAAACCCCAAGAACACTGTTTCAGGGCTAGAGGGATCCTGAGGTCACTGTAGCAACACGAAAGATCTCCGTGGACCAAAAATCAACTCGAGATGAGAGGTTAGTCCCTGGCTTCGACTCCAGAGGAATTCCACCTTACCACAAGCACCTCAAGAGGAGGCTTCTCTCAGCTCTAGGTAAGTGAGAGGGACCCTGAGTTTGCGGGCTCAAGTGGAATGGACACCGCGATGCCCTGACTCGAAGTAAGGCCGGATAACCCTACAGTGACTAGAATGCAGGTTTATTTTTGGTCTCCCAAGACGAAAGGATGTCTGAATCCCCTGTGGAGACCACAGAGAAAGACCTAGTTCCCCACCTCATCGCGACCGGAGGCCTCACATCCTTTGAAAACTCCAGAGGTACGCGGAGATCAGTGCCTCCAAAGGAGACGATGCCTGACTCTTCGTGAAACTTGATAGGAGTCCCAGGATTCCTGTGGCACGTGGAGAGGGACCCTTGGTCTCCCGCCTCAGCTGGAGAGGCATCCCAATTGCCCTGCCAAGACTCGAGGAGAATCCCGAGTTGTCCCTCGCAACTAGGAAGGAGTCCTGACGTCGCTGAACAAACACGTGGGTGGAAGGGCCATCCCCATCGTAACTCGAGAATATACCCCAGGTTCCCGCCGCAACTCGAGAAAAACCATGAGACTTCCCCCTCGCCGCGAGATGAGGCCCGATTCCCCTGCACTGCATGCAGAGCAATCCGTGTTGCACATCAAACATGAAAGGAGCCTTGATTTCCTTAATGGCACTCCAGAGAAACCCCAAGAACACTGTTTCAAGGCTAGAGGGATCCTGAGGTCACTGTAGCAACACGAAACAGCTCCGTGGACCAAAAATCAACTCGAGATGAGAGGTTAGTCCCTGGCTTCGACTCCAGAGGAATACCACCTTACCACAAGCACCTCAAGAGGAGGCTTCTCTCAGCTCTAGGTATGTGAGAGGGAGCCTGAGTTTGCAGCCTCAAGTGGAATGGACACCCCGATGCCCCGATTTGAAATAAGGCCGGATACCCTGCAGTGACTTGAATGCAGGCTCGTCTTGCATCTCCCATGAAGAAAGGATATCTGAATCCCCTGTGGATACCACAGAGAAAGACCTAGTTCCCCACCTCATCGCGACCGGAGGCCTCACATTCTTTGAAAACTCCAGAGGTACGCGGAGATCAGTGCCTCCAAAGGAGACGATGCCTGACCCTTCGTGAAACTTGATAGGAGTCCCAGGATTCCTGTGGCACGTGGAGAGGGACCCTTGGTCTCCCGCCTCAGCTGGAGAGGCATCCCAATTGCCCTGCCAAGCCTCGAGGAGAATCCCGAGTTGTCCCTCGCAACTAGGCAGGAGTCCTGCCGTCGCTGAACAAACACGTGGGTGGAAGGGCCATCCCCATCGTAACTCGAGAATATACCCCAGGTTCCCGCCGCAACTCGAGAAAAACCATGAGACTTCCCCCTCGCCGCGAGATGAGGCCCGATTCCCCTGCACTGCGTGCAGAGCAATTCGTGTTGCACATCAAACATGAAAGGAGCCTTGATTTCCTTAATGGCACTCCAGAGAAACCCCAAGAACACTGTTTCAAGGCTAGAGGGATCCTGAGGTCACTGTAGCAACACGAAAGAGCTCCGTGGACCAAAAATCAACTCGAGATGAGAGGTTAGTCCCTGGCTTCGACTCTAGAGGAATACCACCTTACTACAAGCAACTCAAGAGGAGGCTTCTCTCAGCTCTAGGTATGTGAGAGGGACCCTGATATTGCGGCCTCAAAGGGAATGGACACCGCGATGCCCTGACGCGAAATAAGGCCGGATATCCCTGCAGTGACTTGCATGCAGGCTCGTCTTGCATCTCCCAAGACGAAAGGATGTCTGAATCCCCTGTGGAGACCACAGAGAAAGGCCTATTTCCCCACCTCATCGCGACCAGAAGCCTCACATCCTTTGAAAACTCCAGACGTAAGCGGACATCAGTGCCTCCAAAGGAGACGATGCCTGACTCCTCGTGAAACTTGATAGGAGTCCCAGGATTCCTGTGGCACGTGGAAAGGGACACTTGGTCTCCCGCATCAGCTGGAGAGGCGTCCCAATTGCCCTGCCAAGCCTGGAGGAGAATCCGGAGTTGTCCCTCGCAACTAGGCAGGAGTCCTGACGTCACTGAACAAACACGTGGGTGGAATGGCCATCCCCGTCGTAACTCGAGAATATACCCCAGGTTCCCACCGCAACTCGAGAAAATCCATGAGACTTCCCCCTCGCCGTGAGATGAGGCCCGATTCCCCTGCACTACATGCAGAGCAATTCCGTGCTGCACATCACACATGAAAGGAGCCTTGATTTCCTTGATGACACTCCAGAGAAACCCCAAGAACACTGTTTCAAGGCTCGAGGGATCCTGAGGTCACTGTAGCAACACGAAAGAGCTCCGTGGACCAAGAATCAACTTGAGATGAGAGGTTAGTCCCTGGCTTCGACTCCAGAGGAATACCACCTTACCACAAGCACCACAAGAAGAGGCTTCTCTCACCTCTAGGTATGAGAGAGGGACCCTTAGTTTGCGGCCTCAAGTGGAATGGACACCGTGATGCCCTGACTCGAAATAAGGGCGGATTTCCCTGCAGTGACTTGAATGCAGGCTCGTCTTGCATCTCCCAAGACGAAAGGATGTCTGAATCCCCTGTGGAGACCACAGAGATAGACCTAGTTCCCCACCACATCGCGACCGGAGGCCTCAAATCCTTTGAAAACTCCAGAGGTACTCGGAGATCAGTGTCTCCAAAGGAAACGATGCCTGACTCCTCGTGAAACTTGATAGGAGTCCCAGGATTTCTGTGGCACGTGGAAAGGGACCCTTGGTCTCCCGCCTCAGCTGGAGAGGCTTCCCAATTGCCCTGCCAAGCCTCGAGGAGAATCCCGAGTTGTCCCTCGCAACTAGGCAGGAGTCCTGACGTCGCCGAAGAAACACGTGGGTGGAAGGGCCATCCCCGTTGTAACTCGAGAATATACCCAAGGTTCCCGCCACAACTCGAGATAATCCATGAGACTTCCCCCTCGCCGCGAGATGAGGCCCAATTCCCCTGCACTTCATGCAGAGCAATTCCGTGCTGCACATCACACATGAAAGGAGCCTTGATTTCCTTCATGGCACTCCAAAGAAACCCGAAGAACGCTGTTTCAAGACTAGAGCGATCCTGAGGTCACTGTAGCAACATGAAAGAACTCCGTGGACCAAGAATCAACTCGAGATGAGAGGTTAGTCCCTGGCTTCGACTCCAGAGGAATACCAGCTTACCACAAGCACCTCAAGAGGAGGCTTCTCTCAGCTCTAGGTATGTGAGAGGGAGCCTGAGTTTGCAGCCTCAAGTGGAATGGACACCCCGATGCCCTGACTCGAAATAAGGCCGGATATCCCTGCAGTGACTTGAATGCAGGCTCGTCTTGCATTTCCTATGACGAAAGGATGTCTGAATCCCCTGTGGAGACCACAGAGAAAGACCTAGTTCCCCACCTCATCGCGACCGGAGGCCTCACATCCTTTGAAAACTCCAGAGGTACGCGGAGATCAGTGCCTCCAAAGGAGACGATGCCTGACTCTTCGTGAAACTTGATAGGAGTCCCAGGATTCCTGTGGCACGTGGAAAGGGACACTTGGTCTCCCGCCTCAGCTGGAGAGGCGTTCCAATTGCCCTGCCAAGCCTCGAGGAGAATCCCGAGTTGTCCCTCGCAACTAAGAAGGAGTACTTACTTGGCTGAACAAACACGTGTGTGGAGGGGCCATCCCCGTCGTAACTCGAGAATATACCCCAGGTTCCCGCCGCAACTCGAGAAAAACCATGAGACTTCCCCCTCGCCGCGAGATGAGGCCCGATTCCCCTGCATTGCATGCAGAGCAATTCCGTGTTGCACATCACACATGAAAGGAGCCTTGATTTCCTTGATGGCACTCCAGAGAAACCCCAAGAACACTGTTTCAAGGCTAGAGGGATCCTGAGGTCACTGTAGCAACACGAAAGAGCTCCGTGGACCAAGAATCAACTCGAGATGAGAGGTTAGTCCCTGGCTTCGACTCCAGAGGAATACCACCTTACCACAAGCACCTCAAGATGAGGCTTCTCTCAGCTCTAGGTATGTGAGAGGGACCCTGAGTTTGCGGCCTCAAGTGGAATGGACACCGCGATGCCCTGACTCGAAATAAGGCCGGATATCCCTGCAGTGACTTGAATGCAGGCTCGTCTTGCATCTCCCAAGACGAAAGGATGTCTGAATCCCCTGTGGAGGCCACAGAGAAAGAAATAGGTCCCCACATCATCGCGACCGGAGGCCTCATATCCTTTGAAAACTCCAGAGGTACGCGGAGATCAGTGCCTCCAAAGGAGACGATGTCTGACTCCTCGTGAAACTTGATAGGAGTACCAGGATTCCTGTGGCACGTGGAAAGGGACCCTTGGTCTCCCGCCTCAGATTGAGAGGCGTCCCAATTGCCCTGCCAGGCTTCTAGGAGAATCCCGATTTGTCCCTCGCAACTAGGCAGGAGTCCTGACGTGGCTGAACAAACACGTGGGTGGCAGGGCATCCCTGTCGTAACTCGAGAATATACCCCAGGTTCCCGCCGCAACTCGAGAAAAACCATGAGAATTCCCCCTCGCCGCGAGATGAGGCCCAATTCCCCTGCACTGCGTGCAGAGCAATTCCGTGTTGCACATCACACATGAAAGGAGCCTTGATTTCCTTGATGGCACTCCAGAGAACCCCCAAGAGCACTGTTTCAAGGCTAGAGGGATCCTGAGGTCACTGTAGCAACACGAAAGATCTCCGTGGACCAAAAATCAACTCGAGATGAGAGGTTAGTCCCTGGCTTCGACTCCAGAGGAATTCCACCTTACCACAAGCACCTCAAGAGGAGGCTTCTCTCAGCTCTAGGTAAGTGAGAAGGACCCTGAGTTTGCGGCCTCAAGTGGAATGGACACCGCGATGCCCTGACTCGAAATAAGGCCGGATATCCCTGCAGTGACTTGAATGCAGGCTCGTCTTGGTCTCCCAAGACGAAAGGATGTCTGAATCCCCTGTGGAGACCACAAAGAAAGACCTAGTTCCCCACCTCATCGCGACCGGAGGCCTCACATCCTTTGAAAACTCCAGAGGTACGCGGAGATCAGTGCCTCCAAAGGAGACGATGCCTGAATCCTCGTGAAACTTGATAGGAGTCCCAGGATTCCTGTGGCACGTGGAAAGGGACCCTTGGTGTCCCGCCTCAGCTGGAGAGGCGTCCCAATTGCCCTGCCAGGCCTCGAGGAGAATCCCGAGTTGTCCTTCGCAACTAGGCAGGAGTCTGACTTCGCTGAACAAACACGTGGGTGGAAGCGCCATCCCCGTCGTAACTCGAGAATATATCCCAGGTTCCCGCCGCAACTCGAGAAAAACCATGAGACTTCCCCCTCGCCGCGAGATGAGGCCCGATTCTCCGGCACTGCGTGCAGAGAAATTCCGTGTTGTACATCACACATGAAAGGAGCCTTGATTTCCTTGATGGCACTCCAGAGAAACCCCAAGAACACTGTTTCAAGGCTAGAGGGATCCTGAGGTCACTGTAGCCACACGAAAGAGCTCCGTGGACCAAAAATCAACTCGAGATGAGAGGTTAGTCCCTGGCTTCGACTCCAGAGGAATACCACCTTACCACAAGCACCTCAAGAGGAAGATTCTCTCAGCTCTATGTATGTGAGAGGGACCCTGATTTTGCGGCCTCAAGTGGAATGGACACTGCGATGCCCTGACGCGAAATAAGGCCGGATATCCCTGCAGTGACTTGAATGCAGGCTCGTCTTGCATCTCCCAAGACGAAAGGTTGTCTGAATCCCCTGTGGAGACCACATAGAAAGACCTAGTTCCCCACCTCATCGCGACCGGAGGCCTCACATCCTTTGAAAACTCCAGAGGTACGCGGAGATCAGTGCCTCCAAAGGAGACGATGCCTGACTCCTCGTGAAACTTGATAGGAGTCCCAGGATTCCTGTGGCACGTGTAAAGGGACCCTTGGTCTCCCGTCTCAGCTGGAGATGCGTCCCAATTGCCCTGCCAAGCCTCGAGGAGAATCCCGAGTTGTCCCTCGCAACTAGGCAGGAGTCCTGACGTCGCTGAACAAACACGTGGGTGGAAGGGCCATCCCCGTCGTAACTCGAGAATATACCCCAGGTTCCCGCCGCAACTCGAGAAAAACAATGAGACTTCCCCCTCACCGCGAGATGAGGCCCGATTCCCCTGCACTGCGTGCAGAGCAATTCCGTGTTGCACATCACACATGAAAGGAGCCTTGATTTCCTTGATGGCACTCCAGAGAAACCCCAAGAACACTGTTTCAAGGCTAGAGGGATCCTGAGGTCACTGTAGCAACACGAAAGAGCTCCGTGGACCAAAAATCAACTCGAGATGAGAGGTTAGTCCCTGGCTTCGACTCCAGAGGAATACCACCTTACCTCAAGCACCTCAAGAGGAGGCTTCTCTCAGCTCTAGGTATGTGAGAGGGACCCTGAATTTGCGGCCTCAAGTGGAATGGACACTGCGATGCCCTGACGCGAAATAAGGCCGGATATCCCTGCAGTGACTTGAATGCAGGCTCGTCTTGCATCTCCCAAGATGAAAGGATGTCTGAATCCCCTGTGGAGACCACTGGGAAAGACCTAGTTCCCCACCTCAACTCGACCGGAGGCCTCACATCCTTTGAAAACTCCAGAGGTACGCGGAGATCAGTGCCTCCAAAGGAGACGATGCCTGAATCCTCGTGAAACTTGATAGGAGTCCCAGGATTCCTGGGGCACGTGGAAAGGGACTCTTGATCTCCTGCCTCAGCTGGAAAGGCGTCCCAATTGCCCTGCCAAGCCTCGAGGAGAATCCCGAGTTGTCCCTCGCAACTAGGCAGGAGTCTGACGTCGCTGAACAAACACGTGGGTGGAAGGGCCATCCCCGTCGTAACTCGAGAATATACCCCAGGTTCCCGCCGCAACTCGAGAAAAACCATGAGACTTCCCCCTCGCCGCGAGATGAGGCCCGATTCTCCGGCACTGCGTGCAGAGAAATTCCGTGTTGCACATCACACATGAAAGGAGCCTTGATTTCCTTGATGGCACTCCAGAGAAACCCCAAGAACAATGTTTCAAGGCTAGAGGGATCCTGAGGTCACTGTAGCCACACGAAAGAGCTCCGTGGACCAAAAATCAACTCGAGATGAGAGGTTAGTCCCTGGCTTCGACTCCAGAGGAATACCACCTTACTACAAGCACCTCAAGAGGAAGATTCTCTCAGCTCTAGGTATATGAGAGGGACCCTGATTTTGCGGCCTCAAGTGGAATGGACACCGCGATGCCCTGACTCGAAATAAGGCTGGATATCCCTGCAGTAACTTGAATGCAGGCTCGTCTTGCATCTGTCAAGATGAAAGGATGTCTGAATCCCCTGTGGAGACCACAGAGAAAGACCTAGTTCCCCACCTCATCGCGACCGGAGGCCTCACATCCTTTGAAAACTCCAGAGCTACGCAGAGATCAGTGCCTCCAAAGGAGACGATGCCTGACTCCTCGTGAAACTTGATAGGAGTACCAGGATTCCTGTGGCACTTGGAAAGGGACTCTTGTTCTCCCGCCTCAGCTGGAGAGGCGTCCCAATTGCCCTGCCAAGCCTCGAGGAGAATCCCGAGTTGTCCCTTGCAACTAGGCAGGAGTCCTGACGTCGCTGAACAAACACGTGTGTGGAAGGGCCATTCCCGTTGTAACTCGAAAACATACCCCAGGTTCCCGCCGCAACTCGAGAAAAACCTGAGACTTCCCCCTGGCCGTGAGATGAGGCCCGATTCCCCTGCACTGCGTGCAGAGCAATTCCGTGTTGCACATCACACATGAAAGAAGCCTTGATTACATTGATGGCACTCCAGAGAAACCCCAAGAACACTGTTTCAAGGCTAGAGGGATCCTGAGGTCACTGTAGCAACACGAAAGGGCTCCGTGGACCAAAAATCAACTCGAGATGAGAGGTTAGTCCCTGGCTTCGACTCCAGAGGAATACCACCTTACCTCAAGCACCTCAAGAGGAGGCTTCTCTCAGCTCTATGTATGTGAGAGGGACCCTGATTTTGCGGCCTCAAGTGGAATGGACACTGCGATGCCCTGACGCGAAATAAGGCCGGATATCCCTGCAGTGACTTGAATGCAGGCTCGTTTTGCATCTCCCAAAACGAAAAGTTGTCTGAATCTCCTGTGGAGACCACAGAGAAAGACCTAGTTCCCCACCTCATCGCGACCGGAGGCCTCACATCCTTTGAAAACTCCAGAGGTACGCGGAGATAAGTGCCTCCAAAGGTGACGATGCCTGACTCCTCGTGAAACTTGATAGGAGTCTCAGGATTCCTGTGGCAAGTGGAAAGAGACCCTTGGTCTCCCGCCTCAGGTGGAGAGGCGTCCCAATTGCCCTGCCAAGCCTCGAGGAGAATCCCGAGTTGTCCCTTGCAACTAGGCAGGAGTCCTGACGTCGCTGAAGAAACACGTGTGTGGAAGGGCCATCCCCGTCGTAACTCGAGAATATACCCCAGGTTCCCGCCGTAACTCGAGAAAAACAATGAGACTTCCCCCTCGCCGCGAGATAAGGCCCGATTCCCCTGCACTGCGTGCAGAGCAATTCCGTGTTGCACATCACACATGAAAGGAGCCTTGATTTCCTTGATGGCACTCCAGAGAAACCCCAAGAACACTGTTTCAAGGCTAGAGGAATCCGGAGGTCACTGTAGCAACACGAAAGAGCTCCGTGGACCAAAAATCAACTCGAGATGAGAGGTTAGTCCCTGGCTTCGACTCCAGAGGAATACCACCTTACCACAAGCACCTCAAGAGGAGGCTTCTCTCAGCTCTAAGTATATGAGAGGGACCCTGAGTTTGCGGCCTCAAGTGCAATGGACACTGCGATGCCCTGACGCGAAATAAGGCCTGTTATCCCTGCAGTGACTTGAATGCAGGCTCGTCTTGCATCTGCCAAGAAGAAAGGATGTCTGAATCCCCTGTGGAGACCACAGAGAAAGACCGAGTTCCCCACCTCATCGCGACCGGAGGCCTCACATCCTTTGAAAACTCCAGAGGTACGCGTAGATCAGTGCCTCCAAAGGAGACGATGCCTGACTCGTCGTGAACCTTGATAGGAGTCCCAGGATTCCTGTGGCACGTGGAAAGGGACCCTTGGTCTCCCGCCTCATCTGGAGCGGCGTACCAATTGCCCTGCCAAGACTCGAGGAGAATCCCGAGTTGTCCCTCGCAACTAGGCAGGAGTCCTGACGTCGCTGAACAAACACGTGTGTGGAAGGGCCATTCCCGTTGTAACTCGAAAACATACCCCAGGTTCCCGTCGCAACTCGAGAAAAACCTGAGACTTCCCCCTCGCCTTGAGATGAGGCCCGATTCCCCTGCACTGCGTGCAGAATAATTCCGTGTTGCACAGCACACATGAAAGGAGACTTGATTACCTTAATGGCACTCCAGAGAAACCCCAAGAACACTGTTTCAAGGCTAGAGGGATCCTGAGGTCACTGTAGCAACACGAAAGTGCTCCGTGGACCAAAAATCAACTCGAGATGAGAGGTTAGTCCCTGGCTTCGACTCCAGAGGAATACCACCTTACCTCAAGCACCTCAAGAGGAGGCTTCTCTCAGCTCTAGGTATGTGAGAGGGACCCTGATTTTGCGGCCTCAAGTGGAATGGACACTGCGATGCCCTGACTCGAAATAAGGCCGGATATCCCTGCAGTGACTTGAATGCAGGCTCGTCTTGCATCTCCCAAGACGAAAGGATGTCTGAATCCCCTGTGGAGACCACATAGAAAGACCTAGTTCCCCACCTCATCGCGACCGGAGGCCTCACATCCTTTGAAAACTCCAGAGGTACGCGGAGATCAGTGCCTCCAAAGGAGACGATGCCTGACTCCTCGTGAAACTTGATAGGAGCCCCAGGATTCCTGTGGCACGTGGAAAGGGACCCTTGGTCTCCCGCCTCAGCTGGAGAGGCGTCCCAATTGCCCTGCCAAGCCTCGAGGAGAATCCCGAATTCTCCCTCGCAACTAGGCAGGAGTCCTGACGTCGCTGAACAAACACGTGTGTGGAAGGGCCATTCCCGTCGTAACTCGAGAATATACCCCAGGTTTCCGCCGCAACTCGAGAAAAACCATGAGACTTCCCCCTCGCCGCGAGATGAGGCCCGATTCCCCTGCACTGCTTGCAGAGCAATTCCCTATTGCACATCACACATGAAAGGAGCCTTTATTTCCTTGATGGCATTCCAGAGAAACCCCAAGAACACTGTATCAAGGCTAGAGGGATCCGGAGGTCACTGTAGCAACACGAAAGAGCTCCGTGGACCAAAAATCAACTTGAGATGAGAGGTTAGTCCCTGGCTTCGACTTGAGAAGAATACCACCTTACCACAAGCACCTCAAGAGGAGGCTTCTCTCAGCTCTAGGTATGTGAGAGGGACCCTGATTTTGCGGCCTCAAGTGGAATGGACACTGCGATGCCCTGACGCGAAATAAGGACGGATATCCCTGCAGTGAGTTGAAAGAAGGCTTGTCTTGCATCTCCCAACATGAAAGGATTTCTGAATCCCCTGTGGAGACCACAGAGAAAGACCTAGTTCCCCACCTCATCGCGACCGGAGGCCTCACATCCTTTGAAAACTCCAGAGGTACGCGGAGATCAGTGCCTCCAAAGGAGACAATGCCTGACTCCTCGTGAAACTTGATAGGAGTCCCAGGATTTCTGTGGCACGTGGAAAGGGACCCTTGGTCTCCCGCCTCAGGTGGAGAGGCGTCCCAAATTGCCCTGCCAAGCCTCGAGGAGAATCCCGAGGTGTCCCTCGATACTAGGCAGGAGTCTGACGTCGCTGAACTAACACGTGGGTGAAGGGCCATCCCCGTCGTAACTCGAGAATATACCCCAGGTTCCCGCCGCAACTCGAGAAAAACCATGAGACTTCCCCCTCGCCGCGAGATGAGGCCCGATTCCCCTGCACTGCATGCAGAGCAATTCCGTGTTGCACATCACACATGAAAGGAGCCTTGATTTCCTTGATGGCACTCCAGAGAAACCCCATGAACACTGTTTCAAGGCTAGAGGGATTCTGAGGTCACTGTAGCAACACGAAAGAGCTCCGTGGACCAAAAATCAACTCGAGATGAGAGGTTAGTCCCTGGCTTCGACTCCAGAGGAATACCACCTTACCACAAGCACCTCAAGAGGAGGCTTCTCTCAGCTCTAGGTATATGAGAGGGACCCTGAATTTCCGGCCTCAAGTGGAATGGACACCACGATGCCCTGACTCGAAATAAGGCCGGATATCCCTGCAGTGACTTGAATGCAGGCTCGTCTTGCATCTCCCAAGACGAAAGGATGTCTGAATCCCCTGTGGAGACCACAGAGAAAGACCTAGTTCCCCACCTCATCGCGACCGGAGGCCTCACATCCTTTGAAAACTACAGAGGTACACGGAGATCAGTGCCTCCAAAGGAGACGATGCCTGACTCCTCGTGAAACTTGATAGGAGTCCCAGGATTCCTGTGGCACGTGGAAAGGGACCCTTGGTCTCCCGCCTCAGCTGGAGAGGCGTCCCAATTGCCCTGCCAAGCCTCGAGGAGAATCCCGAGTTGTCCCTCTCAACTAGGCAGGGGTCCTGACGTCGCTGAACAAACACGTGTGTGGAAGGGCCATCCCCGTCGTAACTCGAGAATATACCCCAGGTTCCCGCCGCAACTCGAGAAAAACCATGAGACTTCCCCCTCGCCGCGAGATGAGGCCCGATTCCCCTGCACTGCGTGCAGAGCAATTCCGTGTTGCACATCACACATGAAAGGAGCCTTGATTTCCTTGATGCCACTCCAGAGAAACCCCAAGAACACTGTTTCAAGGCTAGAGGTATCCTGAGGTCACTGTAGCCCCACTAAAGTGCTCCATGGCCCCAAAATCAACTCGAGATGAGAGGTTAGTCCCTGGCTTCGACTCCAGAGGAATACAACCTTACCACAAGCACCTCAAGAGGAGGCTTCTCGCAGCTGTAGGTATGTGAGAGGGACCCTGAGTTTGCGGCCTCAAGTGGAATGGACATTGCGATGCCCTGACTTGAAATAAGGCTGGATATCCCTGCAGTGACTTGAATGCAGGCTCGTCTTGCATCTCCCAAGATGAAAGGATGTCTGAATCCCCTGTGGAGACCACAGAGAAAGACCTAGTTCCCCACCTCATCGCGACCAGAGGCCTCACATCCTTTGAAACTCCAGAGGTACGCGGAGATCAGTGCCTCCAAAGGACATGATGCCTGACTCCTCATGAAAATTGATAGGAGTCCCAGGATTCCTGTGGCACGAGGAAAGGGACACTTGGTCTTCCGCCTCAGCTGGTGAAGCGTCCCAATTGCCCTGCCAAGCCTCGAGGAGAATCCCGAGTTGTCCCTCGCAACTAGGCAGGAGTCCTGACGTCGCTGAACCAACACGTGGCTGGAAGGGCCATCCCCGTTGTAACTCGAGAATATACACCAGGTTCCCGCCGCAACTCGAGAAAAACCATGAGACTTCCCCCTCGCCGCGAGATGAGGCCCGATTCCCCTGCACTGCGTGCAGAGCAATTCCGTGTTGCACATGACACATGAAAGGAGTCTTGATTTCCTTGATGGCACTCCAGAGAAACCCCAAGAACACTGTTTTAAGGCTAGAGCGATCCTGAGGTCACTGTAGCAACACGAAAGAGCTCCGTGGACCAAAAATCAACTCGAGATGAGAGGTTAGTCCCTGGCTTCGACTCCAGAAGAATACCACCTTACCACAAGCAACTCAAGAGGAGGCTTCTCGCAGCTCTATGTATGTGAGAGGGACCCTGATTTTGCGGCCTCAAGTGGAATGGACATTGCGATGCCCTGACTCGAAATAAGGCCGAATATCCCTGCAGTGACTTGAATGCAGGCTCGTCTTGAATCTCCCAAGACGAAAGGATGTCTGAATCCCCTGTGGAGACCACAGAGAAAGACCTAGTTCCCCACCTCTACGCGACCGGAGGCCTCACATCCTTTGAAAACTCCAGAGGTACGCGGAGATCAGTGCCTCCAAAGGACACGATGCCTGACTCCTCGTGAAACTTGATAGGAGTCCCAGGATTCCTGTGGCACGTGGAAAGGGACCCTTGGTCTCCCGCCTCAGCTGGAGAGGCGTCCCAATTGCCCTGCCAAGCCTCGAGGAGAATCCCGAGTTGTCCCTCGCAACTAGGCAGGAGTCCTGACGTCGCTGAACAAACACGTGGCTGGAAGGGCCATCCCCGTCGTAACTCGAGAATATACCCCAGGTTCCCGCCGCAACTCGAGAAAAACCATGAGACTTCCCCCTCGCCGCAAAATGAGGCCCGATTCCCCTGCACTGCATGCAGAGCAATTCCGTGTTGCACATCACACATGAAAGGAGCCTTGATTTCCTTGATGGCACTCCAGAGAAACCCCAAGAACACTGTTTCAAGGCTAGAGGGATCCTGAGGTCACTGTAGCCACACGAAAGAGCTCCGTGGACAAAAAATCAACTCGAGATGAGAGGTTAGTCCCTGGCTTCGACTCCAGAGGAATACCACCTTACCACAAGCACCTCAAGAGGAGGCTTCTCTCAGCTCTAGCTATGTGCTGAGTTTGCGGCCTCAAGTGGAATGGACACCGCGATGCCCTGACTCGAAATAAGGCCGGATATCCCTGCAGTGACTTGAATGCAGGCTCGTCTTGCATCTCCCAAGACGAAAGGATGTCTGAATCCCCTGTGGAGACCACAGAGAAAGACCTAGTTCCCCACCTCATCGCCACCGGAGGCCGCACATCCTTTGAAAACTCCAGAGGTATGCAGAGATCAGTGCCTCCAAAGGAGACGATGCCTGACTCCTCGTGAAACTTGATAGGAGTCCCAGGATTCCTGTCGCACATGGAAAGGGACACTTCATATTCCGCCTCAGCTGGAGAGGCGTCCCAATTGCCCTGCCAAGCCTCGAGGCGAATCCCGAGTTGTCCCTCACAACTAGGCAGGCGTCCTGACGTCGCTGAACAAAAACGTGGGTGGAAGGTCCATCCCCGTCGTAACTCGAGAATATACCCCAGGTTCCCGCCGCAACTCGAGAAAAACCATGAGACTTCCCCCTTGCCCCAAAATGAGGCCCGATTCCCCTGCACTGCGTGCAGAGCAATTCCGTGTTGCACATCACACAAGAAAGGAGCCTTGATTTCCTTGATGGCACTCCAGAGAAACCCCAAGAACACTGTTTCAAGGCTAGAGGGATCCTGAGGTCACTGTAGCAACACGAAAGAGCTCCGTGGACCAAAAATCAACTGGAGATGAGAGGTTAGTCCCTGGCTTCGACTCCAGAGGAATACCACCTTACCACAAGCACCTCAAGAGGAGGCTTCTCTCAGCTCTAGGTATGTGAGAGGGACCCTGAGTTTGCGGCCTCAAGTGGAATGGACACCGCGATGCCCTGATTTGAAATAAGGCCGGATATCCCTGCAGTGACTTGAATGCAGGCTCGTCTTGCATCTCCCAAGACGAAAGGATGTCTGAATCCCCTGTGGAGACCACAGAGAAAGACCTAGTTCCCCACCTCATCGCGACAGGGGGCCTGACATCCTTTGAAAACTCCAGAGGTACGCAGATCAGTGTCTCCAAAGGAGACGATGCCTGACTCCTCGTGAAATTTGATAGGAGTCCCAGGATTCCTGTGGCACGTGGAAAGGGACCCTTGGTCTCCCGCCTCAGCTGGAGAGGCGTACCAATTGCCCTGCCATGCCTCGAGGAGAATCCCGAGTTGTCCCTCGCAACTAGGCAGGAGTCCTGACGTCGCTGAAGAAACACGTGGCTGGAAGGGCCATCCCCGTCGTAACTCGAGAATATACCCCAGGTTCCCGCCGCAACTCGAGAAAAACCATGAGACTTCACACTCGCCACCAGATGAGGCCCGATTCCCCTGCACTGCATGCAGAGCAATTCCGTGTTGCACATCACACATGAAAGGAGCCTTGATTTCCTTGATGGCACTCCAGAGAAACCCCAAGAACAATGTTTCATGGCTAGAGGGATCCTGAGGTCACTGTAGCCACACGAAATAGCTCCGTGGACCAAAAATC
This sequence comes from Cervus elaphus, assembly GCF_910594005.1. Lineage (NCBI taxonomy): Eukaryota > Metazoa > Chordata > Mammalia > Artiodactyla > Cervidae > Cervus > Cervus elaphus. Next base: position 3,398,491 of record NC_057838.1, read on the forward strand.
AACTCGAGATGAGAGGTTAGTCGCTGGCTTCGACTCCAGAGGAATACCACCTTACCACAAGCACCTCAAGAGGAGGCTTCTCTCAGCTCTAGCTATGTGCTGAGTTTGCGGCCTCAAGTGGAATGGACACCGCGATGCCCTGACTCGAAATAAGGCCGGATATCCCTGCAGTGACTTGAATGCAGGCTCGTCTTGCATCTCCCAAGACGAAAGGATGTCTGAATCCCCTGTGGAGACCACAGAGAAAGACCTAGTTCCCCACCTCATCGCCACCGGATGCCGCACATCCTTTGAAAACTCCAGAGGTATGCAGAGATCAGTGCCTCCAAAGGAGACGATGCCTGACTCCTCGTGAAACTTGATAGGAGTCCCAGGATTCCTGTGGCACGTGGAAAGGGACCCTTGGTCTCCCGCCTAAGCTGGAGAGGCGTCCCAATTGCCCTGCCAAGCCTCGAGGCGAATCCCGAGTTGTCCCTCACAACTAGGCAGGCGTCCTGACTTCGCTGAACAAACACGTGGCTGGAAGGGCCATCCCCGTCGTAACTCGAGAATATACCCCAGGTTCCCGCCGCAACTCGAGAAAAACCATGAGACTTCCCCCTCGCCGCAAAATGAGGCCCGATTCCCCTGCACTGCGTGCAGAGCAATTCCGTGTTGCACATCACACATGAAAGGAGCCTTGATTTCCTTGATGGCACTCCAGAGAAACCCCAAGAACACTGTTTCAAGGCTAGAGGGATCCTGAGGTCACTGTAGCAACACGAAAGAGCTCCGTGGACCAAAAATCAACTCGAGATGAGAGGTTAGTCCCTGGCTTCGACTCCAGAGGAATACCACCTTACCACAAGCACCTCAAGAGGAGGCTTCTCTCAGCTCTAGGTATGTGAGAGGGACCCTGAGTTTGCGGCCTCAAGTGGAATGGACACCGCGATGCCCTGATTTGAAATAAGGCCGGATATCCCTGCAGTGACTTGAATGCAGGCTCGTCTTGCATCTCCCAAGACGAAAGGATGTCTGAATCCCCTGTGGAGACCACAGAGAAAGACCTAGTTCACCACCTCATCGCGACCGGAGACCTCACATCCTTTGAAAACTCCAGAGGTACGCGGAGATCAGTGTCTCCAAAGGAGACGATGCCTGACTCCTCGTGAAATTTGATAGGAGTCCCAGGATTCCTGTGGCACGTGGAAAGGGACCCTTGGTCTCCCGCCTCAGCTGGAGAGGCGTCCCAATTGCCCTGCCAAGCCTCGAGGAGAATCCCGAGTTGTCCCTCGCAACTAGGCAGGAGTCCTGACGTCGCTGAACAAACACGTGGCTGGAAGGGCCATCCCCGTCGTAACTCGAGAATATACCCCAGATTCCCGCCGCAACAGAGAAAAACCATGAGACTTCACACTCGCCGCGAGATGACGCCCGATTCCCCTGCACTGCATGCAGAGCAATTCCGTGTTGCACATCACACATGAAAGGAGCCTTGATTTCCTTGATGGCACTCCAGAGAAACCCCAAGAACAATGTTTCAAGGCTAGAGGGATCCTGAGGTCACTGTAGCCACACGAAAGAGCTCCGTGGACCAAAAATCAACTCGAGATGAGAGGTTAGTCGCTGGCTTCGACTCCAGAAGAATACCACCTTACCACAAGCACCTCAAGAGGAGGCTTCTCTCAGCTCTAGCTATGTGCTGAGTTTGCGGCCTCAAGTGGAATGGACACCGCGATGCCCTGACTCGAAATAAGGCCGGATATCCCTGCAGTGACTTGAATGCAGGCTCGTCTTGCATCTCCCAAGACGAAAGGATGTTTGAATCCCCTGTGGAGACCACAGAGAAAGACCTAGTTCCCCACCTCATCGCCACCGGAGGCCGCACATCCTTTGAAAACTCCAGAGGTATGCAGAGATCAGTGCCTCCAAAGGAGACGATGCCTGACTCCTCGTGAAACTTGATAGGAGTCCCAGGATTCCTGTCGCACGTGGAAAGGGACACTTCATATCCCGCCTCAGCTGGAGAGGCGTCCCAATTGCCCTGCCAAGCCTCGAGGCGAATCCCGAGTTGTCCCTCACAACTAGGCAGGCGTCCTGACGTCGCTGAACAAAAACGTGGGTGGAAGGTCCATCCCCGTCGTAACTCGAGAGTATACCCCAGGTTCCCGCCGCAACTCGAGAAAAACCATGAGACTTCTCCCTTGCCCCAAAATGAGGCCCGATTCCCCTGCACTGCGTGCAGAGCAATTCCATGTTGCACATCACACATGAAAGGAGCCTTGATTTCCTTGATGGCACTCCAGAGAAACCCCAAGAACACTGTTTCAAGGCTAGAGGGATCCTGAGGTCACTGTAGCCACACGAAAGAGCTCCGTGGACCAAAATTCAACTCGAGATGAGAGGTTAGTCCCTGGCTTCGACTCCAGAGGAATACCACCTTACCACAAGCACCTCAAGAGGAGGCTTCTCTCAGCTCTAGGTATGTGAGAGGGACCCTGAGTTTGCGGCCTCAAGTGGAATGGACACCGCGATGCCCTGATTTGAAATAAGGCCGGATATCCCTGCAGTGACTTGAATGCAGGCTCGTCTTGCATCTCCCAAGACGAAAGGATGTCTGAATCCCCTGTGGAGACCACAGAGAAAGACCTAGTTCCCCACCTCATCGCGACCGGAGGCCTCACATCCTTTGAAAACTCCAGAGGTACGTGGAGATCAGTGCCTCCAAAGGAGACGATGCCTGACTCCTCGTGAAACTTGATAGGAGTCCCAAGATTCCTGTGGCACACGGAAAGGGACCCTTGGTCTCCCGGCTCAGCTGGAGAGGCGTCCCAATTGCCCTGCCAAGCCTCGAGGAGAATCCCGAGTTGTCCCTCGCAACTAGGCAGGAGTCCTGACGTTGCTGAACAAACACGTGTGTGGAAGGGCCATCCCCGTCGTAACTCGAGAATATACCCCAGGTTCCCGCCGCAACTCGAGAGAAACCATGAGACTTCCCCCTCGCCGCGAGATGAGGTCCGATTCCCCTGCACTGCGTGCAGAGCAATTCCGTGTTGCACATCACACATGAAAGGAGCCTTGATTTCCTTGATGGCACTCCAGAGAAACCCCAAGAACACTGTTTCAAGGCTAGAGGGATCCTGAGGTCACTGTAGGAACACGAAAGAACTCCGTGGACCAAAAATCAACTCGAGATGAGAGGTTAGTCCCTGGCTTCGACTCCAGAGGAATACCACCTTACCACAAGCACCTCAAGAGGAGGCTTCTCTCAGCTCTAGGTATGTGAGAGGGACCCTGAGTTTGCGGCCTCAAGTGGAATGGACACCGCGATGCCCTGACTCGAAATAAGGCCGGATATCCCTGCAGTGACTTGAATGCAGGCTCGTCTTGCATCTCCCAAGACGAAAGGATGTCTGAATCCCCTGTGGAGACCACAGAGAAAGACCTAGTTCACCACCTCATCGCGACCGGAGACCTCACATCCTTTGAAAACTCCAGAGGTACGCGGAGATCAGTGTCTCCAAAGGAGACGATGCCTGACTCCTCGTGAAATTTGATAGGAGTCCCAGGATTCCTGTGGCACGTGGAAAGGGACCCTTGGTCTCCCGCCTCAGCTGGAGAGGCGTCCCAATTGCCCTGCCAAGCCTCGAGGAGAATCCCGAGTTGTCCCTCGCAACTAGGCAGGAGTCCTGACGTCGCTGAACAAACACGTGGCTGGAAGGGCCATCCCCGTCGTAACTCGAGAATATACCCCAGATTCCCGCCGCAACAGAGAAAAACCATGAGACTTCACACTCGCCGCGAGATGACGCCCGATTCCCCTGCACTGCATGCAGAGCAATTCCGTGTTGCACATCACACATGAAAGGAGCCTTGATTTCCTTGATGGCACTCCAGAGAAACCCCAAGAACAATGTTTCAAGGCTAGAGGGATCCTGAGGTCACTGTAGCCACACGAAAGAGCTCCGTGGACCAAAAATCAACTCGAGATGAGAGGTTAGTCGCTGGCTTCGACTCCAGAAGAATACCACCTTACCACAAGCACCTCAAGAGGAGGCTTCTCTCAGCTCTAGCTATGTGCTGAGTTTGCGGCCTCAAGTGGAATGGACACCGCGATGCCCTGACTCGAAATAAGGCCGGATATCCCTGCAGTGACTTGAATGCAGGCTCGTCTTGCATCTCCCAAGACGAAAGGATGTTTGAATCCCCTGTGGAGACCACAGAGAAAGACCTAGTTCCCCACCTCATCGCCACCGGAGGCCGCACATCCTTTGAAAACTCCAGAGGTATGCAGAGATCAGTGCCTCCAAAGGAGACGATGCCTGACTCCTCGTGAAACTTGATAGGAGTCCCAGGATTCCTGTCGCACGTGGAAAGGGACACTTCATATCCCGCCTCAGCTGGAGAGGCGTCCCAATTGCCCTGCCAAGCATCGAGGAGAATCCCGAGTTGTCCCTCACAACTAGGCAGGCGTCCTGACGTCGCTGAACAAAAACGTGGGTGGAAGGTCCATCCCCGTCGTAACTCGAGAGTATACCCCAGGTTCCCGCCGCAACTCGAGAAAAACCATGAGACTTCTCCCTTGCCCCAAAATGAGGCCCGATTCCCCTGCACTGCGTGCAGAGCAATTCCATGTTGCACATCACACATGAAAGGAGCCTTGATTTCCTTGATGGCACTCCAGAGAAACCCCAAGAACACTGTTTCAAGGCTAGAGGGATCCTGAGGTCACTGTAGCCACACGAAAGAGCTCCGTGGACCAAAATTCAACTCGAGATGAGAGGTTAGTCCCTGGCTTCGACTCCAGAGGAATACCACCTTACCACAAGCACCTCAAGAGGAGGCTTCTCTCAGCTCTAGGTATGTGAGAGGGACCCTGAGTTTGCGGCCTCAAGTGGAATGGACACCGCGATGCCCTGATTTGAAATAAGGCCGGATATCCCTGCAGTGACTTGAATGCAGGCTCGTCTTGCATCTCCCAAGACGAAAGGATGTCTGAATCCCCTGTGGAGACCACAGAGAAAGACCTAGTTCCCCACCTCATCGCGACCGGAGGCCTCACATCCTTTGAAAACTCCAGAGGTACGTGGAGATCAGTGCCTCCAAAGGAGACGATGCCTGACTCCTCGTGAAACTTGATAGGAGTCCCAAGATTCCTGTGGCACACGGAAAGGGACCCTTGGTCTCCCGGCTCAGCTGGAGAGGCGTCCCAATTGCCCTGCCAAGCCTCGAGGAGAATCCCGAGTTGTCCCTCGCAACTAGGCAGGAGTCCTGACGTTGCTGAACAAACACGTGTGTGGAAGGGCCATCCCCGTCGTAACTCGAGAATATACCCCAGGTTCCCGCCGCAACTCGAGAGAAACCATGAGACTTCCCCCTCGCCGCGAGATGAGGTCCGATTCCCCTGCACTGCGTGCAGAGCAATTCCGTGTTGCACATCACACATGAAAGGAGCCTTGATTTCCTTGATGGCACTCCAGAGAAACCCCAAGAACACTGTTTCAAGGCTAGAGGGATCCTGAGGTCACTGTAGGAACACGAAAGAACTCCGTGGACCAAAAATCAACTCGAGATGAGAGGTTAGTCCCTGGCTTCGACTCCAGAGGAATACCACCTTACCACAAGCACCTCAAGAGGAGGCTTCTCTCAGCTCTAGGTATGTGAGAGGGACCCTGAGTTTCCGGCCTCAAGTGGAATGGACACCGCGATGCCCTGACTCGAAATAAGGCCGGATATCCCTGCAGTGACTTGAATGCAGGCTCGTCTTGCATCTCCCAAAACGAAAGGTTGTCTGAATCTCCTGTGGAGACCACAGAGAAAGACCTAGTTCCCCACCTCATCGCGACCGGAGGCCTCACATCTTTTGAAAACTCCAGAGGTACGTGGAGATCAGTGCCTCCAAAGGAGACGATGCCTGACTCCTCGTGAAACTTGATAGGAGTCCCAGGATTCCTGTGGCACGTGGAAAGGGACCCTTGGTCTCCCGCCTCAGTTGGAGAGGCGTCCCAATTGCCCTGCCAAGCCTCGAGGAGAATCCCGAGTTGTCCCTCGCAACTAGGCAGGAGTCCTGACGTTGCTGAACAAACACGTGTGTGGAAGGGCCATCCCCGTCGTAACTCGAGAATATACCCCAGGTTTCCGCCGCAACTCGAGAAAAACCATGAGACTTCCCCCTCGCCGCGAGATGAGGCCCGATTCCCCTGCACTGCGTGCAGAGCAATTCCGTGTTGTACATCACACATGAAAAGAGCCTTGATTTCCTTGATGGCACTCCAGAGAAACCCCAAGAACACTGTTTCAAGGCTAGAGGGATCCTGAGGTCACTGTAGCCACAGGAAAGAGCTCCGTGGACCAAAAATCAACTCGAGATGAGAGGTTAGTCCCTGGCTTCGACTCCAGAGGAATACCACCTTACCACAAGCACCTCAAGAGGAGGCTTCTCTCAGCTCTAGGTATGTGAGAGGGACCCTGAGTTTCCGGCCTCAAGTGGAATGGACACCGCGATGCCCTGACTCGAAATAAGGCCGGATATCCCTGCAGTGACTTGAATGCAGGCTCGTCTTGCATCTCCCAAGACGAAAGGATGTCTGAATCCCCTGTGGAGACCACAGAGAAAGACCTAGTTCCCCACCTCATCGCGACCGGAGGCCTCACATCCTTTGAAAACTCCAGAGGTATGCAGAGATCAGTGCCTCCAAAGGAGACGATGCCTGACTCCTCGTGAAACTTGATAGGAGTCCCAGGATTCCTGTGGCACGTGGAAAGGGACCCTTGGTCTCCCGCCTCAGCTGGAGAGGGGTCCAATTGCCCTGCCAAGCCTCGAGGAGAATCCCGAGTTGTCCCTCACAACTAGGAAGGCGTCCTGACGTCGCTGAACAAAAACGTGGGTGGAAGGTCCATCCCCGTCGTAACTCGAGAATATACCCCAGGTTCCCGCCGCAACTCGAGAAAAACCATGAGACTAACCCCTCGCTGCAAAATGAGGCGCGATTCCCCTGCACTGCGTGCAGAGCAATTCCGTGTTGCACATGACACATGAAAGGAGTCTTGATTTCCTTGATGGCACTCCAGAGAAACCCCAAGAACACTGTTTTAAGGCTAGAGCGATCCTGGGGTCACTGTAGTAACACGAAAGAGCTCCGTGGCCCAAAAATCAACTCGAGATGAGAGGTTAGTCCCTGGCTTCGACTCCAGAGGAATACAACCTTACCACAAGCACCTCAAGAGGAAGCTTCTCTCAGCTCTAGGTATGTGAGAGGGACCCTGATTTTGCGGCCTCAAGTGGAATGGACATTGCGATGCCCTGACTCGAAATAAGGCCGGATATCCCGGCAGTGACTTGAATGCAGGCTCGTCTTGCATCTCCCAAGACGAAAGGATGTCTGAATCCCCTGTGAAGACCACAGAGAAAAGCCTAGTTCCCCACCTCATCGCGACCGGAGGCCTCACATCTTTTGAAAACTCCAGAGGTACGTGGAGAGCAGTGCCTCCAAAGGAGACGATGCCTGACTCCTTGTGAAACTTGATAGGAGTCCCAGGATTCCTGTGGCACGTGGAAAGGGACCCTTGGTCTCCCGCCTCAGTTGGAGAGGCGTCCCAACTGCCCTGCCAAGCCTCGAGGAGAATCCCGAGTTGTCCCTCGCAACTAGGCAGGAGTCCTGACGTTGCTGAACAAACACGTGTGTGGAAGGGCCATCCCCGTCGTAACTCGAGAATATACCCCAGGTTTCCGCCGCAACTCGAGAAAAACCATGAGACTTCCCCCTCGCCGCGAGATGAGGCCCGATTCCCCTGCACTGCGTGCAGAGCAATTCCGTGTTGCACATCACACATGAAAAGAGCCTTGATTTCCTTGATGGCACTCCAGAGAAACCCCAAGAACACTGTTTCAAGGCTAGAGGGATCCTGAGGTCACTGTAACCATAGGAAAGAGGTCCGTGGACCAAAAATCAACTCGAGATCAGAGGTTAGTCCCTGGCTTCGACTCCAGAGGAATACCACCTTACCACAAGCACCTCAAGAGGAGGCTTCTCTCAGCTCTAGGTATGTGAGAGGGACCCTGAGTTTGCGGCCTCAAGTGGAATGGACACCGCGATGCCCTGACTCGAAATAAGGCCGGATATCCCTGCAGTGACTTGAATGCAGGCTCGTCTTGCATCTCCCAAGACGAAAGGATGTCTGAATCCCCTGTGGAGACCACAGAGAAAGACCTAGTTCCCCACCTCATCGCGACCGGAGGCCTCACATCCTTAGAAAACTCCAGAGGTATGCAGAGATCAGTGCCTCCAAAGGAGACGATGCCTGACTCCTCGTGAAACTTGATAGGAGTCCCAGGATTCCTGTGGCACGTGGAAAGGGACCCTTGGTCTCCCGCCTCAGCTGGAGAGGGGTCCCAATTGCCCTGCCAAGCCTCGAGGAGAATGCCGAGTTGTCCCTCACAACTAGGCAGGCGTCCTGGCGTCGCTGAACAAAAACGTGGGTGGAAGGTCCATCCCCGTTGTAACTCGAGAATATACCCCAGGTTCCCGCCGCAACTCGAGAAAAACCATGAGACTTCCCCCTCGCCGCAAAATGAGGCCCGATTCCCCTGCACTGCGTGCAGAGCAATTCCGTGTTGCACATCACACATGAAAGGAGCCTTGATTTCCTTGATGGCACTCCAGAGAAACCCCAAGAACACTGTTTCAAGGCTAGAGGGATCCTGAGGTCACTGTAGCCACACGAAAGAACTCCGTGGACCAAAAATCAACTCGAGATGAGAGGTTAGTCCCTGGCTTCGACTCCAGAGGAATACCACCTTACCACAAGCACCTCAAGAGGAGGCTTCTCACAGCTCTAGGTATGTGAGAGGGACCCTGAGTTTGCGGCCTCAAGTGGAATGGACACCGCGATGCCCTGACTCGAAATAAGGCCGGATATCCCTGCAGTGACTTGAATGCAGGCTCGTCTTGCATCTCCCAAGACGAAAGGATGTCTGAATCCCCTGTGGAGACCACAGAGAAAGACCTAGTTCCCCACCTCATCGCGACCGGAGGCCTCACATCCTTTGAAAACTCCAGAGGTACCCGGAGATCAGTGCCTCCAAAGGAGACGATGCCTGACTCCTCGTGAAACTTGATAGGAGTCCCAGGATTCCTGTGACACGTGGAAAGGGAGCCTTGGTCTCCCGCCTCAGCTGGAGAGGCGTCCCAATTGCCCTGCCAAGCCTCGAGGAGAATCCCGAGTTGTCCCTCGCAACTAGGCAGGAGTCCTGACGTCACTGAACAAACACGTGGGTGAAAGGGCCATCCCCGTCGTAACTCGAGAATATACCCCAGGTTCCCGCCGCATCTCGAGAAAAACCATGAGACTTTCCCCTCGCCGCGAGATGAGGCCCGATTCCCCTGCACTGTGTGCAGAGCAATTCCGTGTTGCACATCACAGATGAAAGGAGCCTTGATTTCCTTGATGGCACTCCAGAGAAACCCCAAGAACACTGTTTCCAGGCTAGAGGGATCCTGAGGTCACTGTAGCAACACGAAAGAGCTCTGTGGATCAAAAATCAACTCGAGATGAGAGGTTAGTCCCTGGCTTCGACTCCAGAGGAATACCACCTTACCACAAGCACCTCAAGAGGAGGCTTCTCGCAGCTCTAGGTATGTGAGAGGGACCCTGAGTTTGCGGACTCAAGTGGAATGGACACCGCGATGCCCTGACTCGAAATAAGGCCGGATATCCCTGCAGTGACTTGAATGCAGGCTCGTCTTGCATCTCCCAAGATGAACGGATGTTTGAATCCCCTGTGGAGACCACAGAGAAAGACCTAGTTCCCCACCTCATGGCGACCGGAGGCCTCACATCCTTAGAAAACTCCAGAGGTACGCGGAGATCAGTGCCTCCTAAGGAGACGATGCCTGACTCCTTGTGAATCTTGATAGGAGTCCCAGGATTCCTGTGGCACATGGAAAGGGACACTTGGTCTCCCGCCTCAGCTGGAGAGGCGTCCCAATTGCCCTGCCAAGCCTCGAGGAGAATCCCGAGTTGTCCCTCGCAACTATGCAGGAGTCCTGACGTCGCTGAACAAACACGTGTGTGGAAGGGCCATCCCCGTCGTAACTCGAGAATATACCCCAGGTTCCCGCCGCAACTCAAGAAAAACCATGAGACTTCCCCCTCGCCGCGAGATGAGGCCCGATTCCCCTGCACTGTGTGCAGAGCAATTCCGTGTTGCACATCACACATGAAAGGAGCCTTGATTTCCTTGGTGGCACTCCAGAGAAACCCCAAGAACACTGTTTCAAGGCTAGAGGGATCCTTAAGTCACTGTAGCCACACGAAAGAGCTCCGTGGACCAAAAATCAACTCGAGATGAGAGGTTAGTCCTTGGCTTCGACTCCAGAGAAATACCACCTTACCACAAGCACCTCAAGAGGAGGCTTCTCTCAGCTCTAGGTATGTGAGAGGGACCCTGAGTTTGCGGACTCAAGTGGAATGGACACCGCGATGCCCTGACTCAAAATAAGGCCGGATATCCCTGCAGTGTCTTGAATGCAGGCTCGTCTTGCATCTCCCAAGACGAAAGGATGTCTGAATCCCCTGTGGAGACCACAGAGAAAGACCTAGTTCCCCACCTCATCGCGACCGGAGGCCTCACATCCTTTGAAAACTCCAGAGGTACACGGAGATCAGTGCCTCCAAAGGAGACGATGCCTGACTCCTCGTGAAACTTGATAGGAGTCCCAGGATTCCTGTGCACGTGGATAGGGACCCTTGGTCTCCCGCCTCAGCTGGAGAGGCGTCCCAATTGCGCTGCCAAGCCTCGAGGAGAATCCCGAGTTGTCCCTCGCAACTAGGCAGGAGTCCTGACGTCGCTGAACAAACACGTGGTTGAAAGGGCCATACCCGTCGTAACTCGAGAATATACCCCAGGTTCCCGCCGCAACTCGAGAAAAACCATGAGACTTTCCCCTCGCCGCGAGATGAGGCCCGATTCCCCTGCACTGCGTGCAGAGTAATTCCGTCTTGCAAATGACACATGAAAGGAGCCTTGATTTCCTTGATGGCACTCCAGAGAAAACCCAAGAACTCTGTTTCAAGGCTAGAGGGATCCTGAGGTCACTGTAGCAACAGGAAAGAGCTCCGTGGACCAAGAATCAACGCGAGATGAGAGGTTAGTCCCTGGCTTCGACTCCAGAGGAATACCACCTTACCACAAGCACCTCAAGAGGAGGCTTCTCTCAGCTCTAGGTATGTGAGAGGGACCCTGAGTTTGCGGCCTCAAGTGGAATGGACACCGCGATTCCCTGACTCGAAATAAGGCCGGATATCCCGGCAGTGACTTGAATGCAGGCTCGTCTTGCATCTCCCAAGATGAAAGGATGTTTGAATCCCCTGTGGAGACCACAGAGAAAGACCTAGTTCCCCACCTCATCGCGACCGGAGGCCTCACATCCTTTGAAAACTCCAGAGGTACGCTGAGATCAGTGCCTCCAAAGGAAACGATGCCTGACTCCTCGTGAAACTTGATAGGAGTTCCAGGATTCCTGTCGCACGTGGAAAGGGACCCTTGGTCTCCCGCCTCAGCTGGAGAGGCATTCAAATTGCCCTGCCAATCCTCGAGGAGAATCCCGAGTTGTCCCTCGTAACTAGGCAGGAGTCGTGACGTCACTGAACAAACACGTGGCTGGAAAGCCCATCCCCATCAAACTCGAGAATATACCCCAGGTTCCCACCGCATCTCGAGAAAACCATGAGACTTCCCCCTCGCCGCGAGATGAGGCCCAATTCCCCTGCACTGCGTGCAGAGCAATTCCGTGTTGCACATCACACATGAAAGGAGCCTTGATTTCCTTGATGGCACTGCAGAGAAACCCCAAGAACACTGTTTCAAGGCTAGAGGGATCCTGAGGTCAAGGTTGCAACATGAAAGAGCTCCGTGGACCAAAAATCAACTCGAGATGAGAGGTTAGTCCCTGGCTTCGACTCCAGAGGAATACCACCTTACCACAAGCACCTCAAGAGGAGGCTTCTCTCAGCTCTAGGTATGTGAGAGGGACCCTGAGGTTGCGGCCTCAAGTGGAATAGACACCGCGATGCCCTGACTCGAAATAAGGCCGGATATCCCTGCAGTGACGTGAATGCAGGCTCGTCTTGCATCTCCCAAGATGAAAGGATGTCTGAATCCCCTGTGGAGACCACAGAGAAAGACCTAGTTCCCCACCTCATCGCGACCGGAGGCCTCACATCCTTTGAAAACTCCAGAGGTACGCGGAGATCAGTGCCTCCAAAGGAGATGATGCCTGACTCCTCGTGAAATTTGATAGGAGTCCCAGGATTCCTGTGGCACGTGGAAAGGGACCCTTGGTCTCCCGCCTCAGCTGGAGAGGCGTCACAATTGCCCTGCCAAGCCTCAAGGAGAATCCCGAGTTGTCCCTCACAACTAGGCAGGAGTCCTGACGTCGCTGAACAAACACGTGGGTGGAAGGGCCATCCCCGTCGTAACTCGAGAATATACCCCAGGTTCCCGCCGAAACTCGAGAAAAACCATGAGACTTCCCCCTCGCCGCGAGATGAGGCCCGATTCCCCTGCACTGCGTACAGAGCAATTCCGTGTTGCACGTCACACATGAAAGGAGCCTTGATTTCCTTGATGGCACTGCAGAGAAACCCCAAGAACACTGTTTCAAGGCTAGAGGGATCCTGAGGTCACTGTAGCAACAGGAAAGAGCTCCATGGACCAAGAATCAACTCGAGATGAGAGGTTAGTCCCTGGCTTCGACTCCAGAGGAATACCACCTTACCACAAGCACTTCAAGAGGAGGCTTCTCTCAGCTCTAGCTATGTGAGAAGGACCCTGAGTTTGCGGCCTCAAGTGGAATGGACACCGCGATGCCCTGGCTCGAAATAAGGCCGGATATCCCTGCACTGACTTGAATGCAGACTCGTCTTGCATCTTCAAAGACGAAAGAATGTCTGAATCCCCTGTGGAGACCACAGAGAAAGACCTAGTTCCCCACCTCATCGCGACCGGAGGCCTCACATCCTTTGAAAACTCCAGAGGTATGCGGAGATCAGTGCCTCCAAAGGAGATGATGCCTGACTCCTCATGAAACTTGATAGGAGTCCCAGGATTCCTGTGGCACGTGGAAAGGGAGACTTGGTCTCCCGCCTCAGCTGGAGAGGCGTCCCAATTGCCCTGCCAAGCCTCGAGGAGAATCCCGAGTTGTCCCTCGCAACTAGGCAGGAGTCCTGACGTCGCTGAACAAACACGTGTGTGGAAGGGCCATCCCCGTCGTAACTCGAGAATATACCCCAGGTTCCCGCCGCAACTCGAGAAAAACCATGAGACTTCCCCCTCGCCGCGAGATGAGGCCCGATTCCCCTGCACTGTGTGCAGAGCAATTCCGTGTTGCACATCACACATGAAAGGAGCCTTGATTTCCTTGATGGCACTCCAGAGAAACCCCAAGAACACTGTTTCAAGGCTAGAGGGATCCTGAGGTCACTGTAGCAACACGAAAGAGCTCCATGGACCAAAAATCAACTCGAGATGAGAGGTTAGTCCCTGGCTTCGACTCCAGAGGAATACCACCTTACCACAAGCACCTCAAGAGAGGGCTTCTCTCAGCTCTAGGTATGTGAGAGGGACCCTGAGTTTGCGGCCTCAAGAGGAATGGACACCACGATGCCCTGCCTCGAAATAAGGCCGGATATCCCTGCAGTGACTTGAATGCAGGCTCGTCTTGCATCTCCCAAGACGAAAGGATGTCTGAATCCCCTGTGGAGACCACAGAGAAAGACGTAGTTCCCCACCTCATCGCGACCGGAGGCCTCACATCCTTTGTAAACTCCAGAGATACGCGGAGATCCTTGCCTCCAAAGGAGACGATGCCTGACTCCTCGTCAAACTTGATAGGAGTCCCAGGTTTCCTGTGGCACGTGGAAAGGGACCCTTGGTCTCCCGCCTCAGCTGGAGAGGCGTCCCAATTGCCCTGCCAAGCCTCGAGGAGAATCCCGAGTTGTCCCTCGCAACTAGGCAGGAGTCCTGCCTTCGCTGAAGAAACACGTTTGTGGAAGGGCAATCCCCGTCGTAACTCGAGAATATACCCCAGGTTCCCGCCACAACTCGAGAAAAATCATAAGATTTCCCCCTCGCCGCGAGATGATGCCCGATTCCCCTGCACTGCGTGCAGAGCAATTCCGTGTTGCACATCACACATGAAAGGAGCCTTGATTTCCTTGATGGCACTCCAGAGAAACCCCAAGAACACTGTTTCAAGGCTAGAGGGATCCTGAGCTCACTTTAGCAACACGAAAGAGCTCCGTGGACCAAAAATCAACTCGAGATGAGAGGTTAGTCCCTGGCTTCGACTCCAGAGGAATACCACCTTACTGCAAGCACCTCAAGAGGAGGCTTCTCACAGCTCTAGGTATGTGAGAGGGACCCTGAGTTTGCGGCCTCAAGTGGAATGGACACCGCGATGCCCTGACTCGAAATAAGGCCGGATATCCCTGCAGTGACTTGAATGCAGGCTCGTCTTGCATCTCCCAAGATGAAAGGATGTCTGAATCCCCTGTGGAGACCACAGAGAAAGACCTAGTTCCCCACCTCATCGCGACCGGAGTCCTCACATCCTTTGAAAACTCCAGAGGTACCCGGAGATCAGTGCCTCCAAAGGAGACGATGCCTGACTCCTCGTGAAACTTGATAGGAGTCCCAGGATTCCTGTGGCACGTGGAAAGGGAGCCTTGGTCTCCCGCCTCAGCTGGAGAGGCGTCCCAATTGCCCTGCCAAGCCTCGAGGAGAATCCCGAGTTGTCCCTCGCAACTAGGCAGGAGTCCTGACGTCACTGAACAAACACGTGGGTGGAAGGGCCATCCCCGTCGTAACTCGAGAATATACCCCAGGTTCCCGCCGCATCTCGCGAAAAACCATGAGACTTTCCCCTCGCCGCGAGATGAGGCCCGATTCCCCTGCACTGTGTGCAGAGCAATTGCGTGTTGCACATCACAGATGAAAGGAGCCTTGATTTCCTTGATGGCACTCCAGAGAAACCCCAAGAACACTGTTTCCAGGCTAGAGGGATCCTGAGGTCACTGTAGCAACACGAAAGAGCTCTGTGGATCAAAAATCAACTCGAGATGAGAGGTTAGTCCCTGGCTTCGACTCCAGAGGAATACCACCTTACCACAAGCACCTCAAGAGGAGGCTTCTCTCAGCTCTAGGTATGTGAGAGGGACCCTGAGTTTGCGGACTCAAGTGGAATGGACACCGCGATGCCCTGACTCGAAATAAGGCCGGATATCCCTGCAGTGACTTGAATGCAGGCTCGTCTTGTATCTCCCAAGATGAACGGATGTCTGAATTCCCTGTGGAGACCACAGAGAAAGACCTAGTTTCCCACCTCATCGCGACCGGAGGCCTCACATCCTTTGAAAACTTCAGAGGTACGCGGAGATCAGTGCCTCCAAAGGAGACGATGAATGACTCCTCGTGAAACTTGATAGGAGTCCCAGGATTCCTGTGGCACGTGGAAAGGGAAACTTGGTCTCCCGCCTCAGCTGGAGAGGCGTCCCAATTGCCCTGCCAAGCCTCGAGGAGAATCCCTAGTTGTCCCTCGCAACTAGGCAGGAGTCCTGACGTCGCTGAACAAACACGTGTGTGGAAGGGCCATCCCTGTTGTAACTCGAGAATATACCCCAGGTTCCCGCCGCAACTCGAGAAAAACCATGAGACTTTCCCCTCGCCGCGAGATGAGGCCCGATTCCCGTGCACTGCGTGCAGAGCAATTCCGTGTTGCACATCACACAGGAAAGGAGCCTTGATTTCCTTGATGGCACTCCAGAGAAACCCCAAGAACACTGTTTCAAGGCTAGAGGGATCCTGAGGTCACTGTAGCAACAGGAAAGAGCTCCGTGGACCAAGAATCAACGCGAGATGAGAGGTTAGTCCCTGGCTTCGACTCCAGAGGAATACCACCTTACCACAAGCACCTCAAGAGGAGGCTTCTCTCAGCTCTAGGTATGTGAGAGGGACCCTGAGTTTGCGGCCTCAAGTGGAATGGACACCGCGATGCCCTGACTCGAAATAAGGCCGGATATCCCGGCAGTGACTTGAATGCAGGCTCGTCTTGCATCTCCCAAGATGAAAGGATGTTTGAATCCCCTGTGGAGACCACAGAGAAAGACCTAGTTCCCCACCTCATCGCGACCGGAGGCCTCACATCCTTTGAAAACTCCAGAGGTACGCTGAGATCAGTGCCTCCAAAGGAAACGATGCCTGACTCCTCGTGAAACTTGATAGGAGTTCCAGGATTCCTGTCGCACGTGGAAAGGGACCCTTGGTCTCCCGCCTCAGCTGGAGAGGCATTCAAATTGCCCTGCCAATCCTCGAGGAGAATCCCGAGTTGTCCCTCGTAACTAGGCAGGAGTCGTGACGTCACTGAACAAACACGTGGCTGGAAAGCCCATCCCCATCAAACTCGAGAATATACCCCAGGTTCCCACCGCATCTCGAGAAAACCATGAGACTTCCCCCTTGCCGCGAGATGAGGCCCAATTCCCCTGCACTGCGTGCAGAGCAATTCCGTGTTGCACATCACACATGAAAGGAGCCTTGATTTCCTTGATGGCACTGCAGAGAAACCCCAAGAACACTGTTTCAAGGCTAGAGGGATCCTGAGGTCAAGGTTGCAACATGAAAGAGCTCCGTGGACCAAAAATCAACTCGAGATGAGAGGTTAGTCCCTGGCTTCGACTCCAGAGGAATACCACCTTACCACAAGCACCTCAAGAGGAGGCTTCTCTCAGCTCTAGGTATGTGAGAGGGACCCTGAGGTTGCGGCCTCAAGTGGAATAGACACCGCGATGCCCTGACTCGAAATAAGGCCGGATATCCCTGCAGTGACGTGAATGCAGGCTCGTCTTGCATCTCCCAAGATGAAAGGATGTCTGAATCCCCTGTGGAGACCACAGAGAAAGACCTAGTTCCCCACCTCATCGCGACCGGAGTCCTCACATCCTTTGAAAACTCCAGAGGTACGCGGAGATCAGTGCCTCCAAAGGAGATGATGCCTGACTCCTCGTGAAACTTGATAGGAGTCCCAGGATTCCTGTGGCACGTGGAAAGGGACCCTTGGTCTCCCGCCTCAGCTGGAGAGGCGTCACAATTGCCCTGCCAAGCCTCAAGGAGAATCCCGAGTTGTCCCTCACAACTAGGCAGGAGTCCTGACGTCGCTGAACAAACACGTGGGTGGAAGGGCCATCCCCGTCGTAACTCGAGAATATACCCCAGGTTCCCGCCGAAACTCGAGAAAATCCATGAGACTTCCCCCTCGCCGCGAGATGAGGCCCGATTCCCCTGCACTGCGTACAGAGCAATTCCGTGTTGCACGTCACACATGAAAGGAGCCTTGATTTCCTTGATGGCACTGCAGAGAAACCCCAAGAACACTGTTTCAAGGCTAGAGGGATCCTGAGGTCACTGTAGCAACAGGAAAGAGCTCCATGGACCAAGAATCAACTCGAGATGAGAGGTTAGTCCCTGGCTTCGACTCCAGAGGAATACCACCTTACCACAAGCACCTCAAGAGGAGGCTTCTCTCAGCTCTAGCTATGTGAGAAGGACCCTGAGTTTGCGGCCTCAAGTGGAATGGACACCGCGATGCCCTGGCTCGAAATAAGGCCGGATATCCCTGCACTGACTTGAATGCAGACTCGTCTTGCATCTTCAAAGACGAAAGAATGTCTGAATCCCCTTTGGAGACCACAGAGAAAGACCTAGTTCCCCACCTCATCGCGACCGGAGGCCTCACATCCTTTGAAAACTCCAGAGGTACGCGGAGATCAGTGCCTCCAAAGGAGACGATGCCTGACTCCTCGTGAAACTTGATAGGAGTCCCAGGATTCCTGTGCACGTGGATAGGGACCCTTGGTCTCCCGCCTCAGATGGAGAGGCGTCCCAATTGCCCTGCCAAGCCTCGAGGAGAATCCCGAGTTGTCCCTCGCAACTATGCAGGAGTCCTGCCGTCGCTGAACAAACACGTGTGTGGAAGGGCCATCCCCGTCTTAACTCGAGAATATACCCCAGGTTCCCGCCGCAACTCGAGAAAAACCATGAGACTTCCCCCTCGCCGCGAGATGAGGCCCGATTCCCCTGCACTGTGTGCAGAGCAATTCCGTGTTGCACATCACACATGAAAGGAGCCTTGATTTCCTTGGTGGCACTCCAGAGAAACCCCAAGAACACTGTTTCAAGGCTAGAGGGATCCTTAAGTCACTGTAGACACACGAAAGAGCTCCGTGGACCAAAAATCAACTCGAGATGAGAGGTTAGTCCTTGGCTTCGACTCCAGAGAAATACCACCTTACCACAAGCACCTCAAGAGGAGGCTTCTCTCAGCTCTAGGTATGTGAGAGGGACCCTGAGTTTGCGGCCTCAAGTGGAATGGACACCACGATGCCCTGACTCAAAATAAGGCCGGATATCCCTGCAGTGACTTGAATGCAGGCTCGTCTTGCATCTCCCAAGACGAAAGGATGTCTGAATCCCCTGTGGAGACCACAGAGAAAGACCTAGTTCCCCACCTCATCGCGACCGGAGGCCTCACATCCTTTGAAAATTCCAGAGGTACACGGAGATCAGTGCCTCCAAAGGAGACGATGCCTGACTCCTCGTTAAACTTGATAGGAGTCCCAGGATTCCTGTGCACGTGGATAGGGACCCTTGGTCTCCCGCCTCAGCTGGAGAGGCGTCCCAATTGCCCTGCCAAGCCTCGAGGAGAATCCCGAGTTGTCCCTCGCAACTAGGCTGGAGTCCTGACGTCGCTGAACAAACACGTGGTTGAAAGGGCCATACCCGTCGTAACTCGAGAATATACCCCAGGTTCCCGCCGCAACTCGAGAAAAACCATGAGACTTTCCCCTCGCCGCGAGATGAGGCCCGATTCCCCTGCACTGCGTGCAGAGCAATTCCGTCTTGCAAATCACACATGAAAGGAGACTTGATTTCCTTGATGGCACTCCAGAGAAACCCCAAGAACACTGTTTCAAGGCTAGAGGGATCCTGAGGTCACTGTAGCAACACGAAAGAGCTCCGTGGACCAAAAATCAACTCGAGATGAGAGGTTAGTCCCTGGCTTCGACTCCAGAGGAATACCACCTTACCACAAGCACCTCAAGAGGAGGCTTCTCTCAGCTCTAGGTATATGAGAGGGACCCTGAGTTTGCGGCCTCAAGTGGAATGGACACCGCGATGCCCTGACTCGAAATAAGGCCGGATATCCCTGCAGTGACATGAATGTAGGCTCGTCTTGCATCTCCCAAGACGAAAGGATGTCTGAATCCCCTGTGGAGACCACAGAGAAAGACCTAGTTCCCCACCTCATCGCGACCGGAGGCCTCACATCCTTTGAAAACTCCAGAGGTACGCGGAGATCAGTGCCTCCAAAGGAGACGATGCCTGACTCCTCGTGAAATTTGATAGGACTCCCAGGATTCCTGTGGCACGTGGAAAGGGACACTTGGTCTCCCGCCTCAGCTGGAGAGGCGTCCCAATTGCCCTGCCAAGTCTCGAGGAGAATCCCGGGTTTTCCCTCGCAACTAGTCAGGAGTCCTGCCGTCGCTGAACAAACACGTGTGTGGAAGGACCATCCCCGTCGTAACTCGAGAATATACCCCAGGTTCCCGCCGCAACTCGAGAAAAACCATGAGACTTCCCCCTCGCCGCGAGATGAGGCCCGATTCCCCTGCAATCCGTGCAGAGCAATTCCGTGTTGCACATCAAACATGAAAGGAGCCTTGATTTCCTTGATGGCACTCCAGAGAAACCCCAAGAACACTGTTTCAAGGCTAGAGGGATCCTGAGGTCACTGTAGCAACAGGAAAGAGCTCCGTGGACCAAGAATCAACGCGAGATGAGAGGTTAGTCCCTGGCTTCGAATCCAGAGGAATACCACCTTACCACAAGCACCTCAAGAGGAGGCTTCTCTCAGCTCTAGGTATGTGAGAGGGACCCTGAGTTTGCGGCCTCAAGTGGAATGGACACCGCGATTAACTGACTCGAAATAAGGCCGGATATCCCGGCAGTGACTTGAATGCAGGCTCGTCTTGCATCTCCCAAGATGAAAGGATGTTTGAATCCCCTGTGGAGACCACAGAGAAAGACCTAGTTCCCCACCTCATCGCGACCGGAGGCCTCACATCCTTTGAAAACTCCAGAGGTACGCGGAGATCAGTGCCTCCAAAGGAGACGATGCCTGACTCCTCGTGAAACTTGATAGGAGTTCCAGGATTCCTGTCGCACGTGGAAAGGGACCCTTGGTCTCCCGCCTCAGCTGGAGAGGCATCCAAATTGCCCTGCCAATCCTCGAGGAGAATCCCGAGTTGTCCCTCGTAACTAGGCAGGAGTCGTGACGTCACTGAACAAACACGTGGCTGGAAAGCCCATCCCCATCAAACTCGAGAATATACCCCAGGTTCCCACCGCATCTCGAGAAAACCATGAGACTTCCCCCTCGCCGCGAGATGACGCCCAATTCCCCTGCACTGCGTGCAGAGCAATTCCGTGTTGCACATCACACATGAAAGGAGCCTTGATTTCCTTGATGGCACTGCAGAGAAACCCCAAGAACACTGTTTCAAGGCTAGAGGGATCCTGAGGTCACGGTAGCAACATGAAAGAGCTCCGTGGACCAAAAATCAACTCGAGATGAGAGGTTAGTCCCTGGCTTCGACTCCAGAGGAATACCACCTTACCACAAGCACCTCAAGAGGAGGCTTCTCTCAGCTCTAGGTATGTGAGAGGGACCCTGAGTTTGCGGCCTCAAGTGGAATAGACACCGCGATGCCCTGACTCGAAATAAGGCCGGATATTCCTGCAGTGACGTGAATGCAGGCTCGTCTTGCATCTCCCAAGATGAAAGGATGTCTGAATCCCCTGTGGAGACCACAGAGAAAGACCTAGTTCCCCACCTCATCGCGACCGGAGGCCTCACATCCTTTGAAAACTCCAGAGGTACGCGGAGATCAGTGCCTCCAAAGGAGATGATGCCTGACTCCTCGTGAAACTTGATAGAAGTCCCAGGATTCCTGTGGCACGTGGAAAGGGACCCTTGGTCTCCCGCGTCAGCTGGAGAGGCGTCTCAATTGCCCTGCCAAGCCTCGAGGAGAATCCCGAGTTGTCCCTCGGAAGTAGGCAGGAGTCCTGCCGTCGCTGAACAAACACGTGTGTGGAAGGGCCATCCCCGTCGTAACTCGAGAATATACCCCAGGTTCCTGCCGCAACTCGAGAAAAACCATGAGATTTCCCCCTCGCCGCGAGATGAGGCCCGATTCCCCTGCACTGCGTGCAGAGCAATTCCGTGTTGCGCATCACACATGAAAGGAGCCTTGATTTCCTTGATGGCACTCCAGAGAAACCCCAAGAACACTGTTTCAAGGCTAGAGGGATCCTGAGGTCACTGTAGCAACACGAAAGAGCTCCGTGGACCACAAATCAACTGGAGATTAGAGGTTAGTCCCTGGCTTCGACTCCAGAGGAATACCACCTTACCACAAGCACCTCAAGAGGAGGCTTCTCTCAGCTGTAGGTATGTGAGAGGGACCCTGAGTTTGCGGCCACAAGTGAAATGGACACCACGATGCCCTGACTCGAAATAAGGCCGGATATCCCTGCAGTGACTTGAATGCAGGCTCGTCTTGCATCTCCGAAGACGAAAGGATGTCTGAATCCCCTGTGGAATCCACAGAGAAAGACCTAGTTCCCCACCTCATCGTGACCGGAGGCCTCAAATCCTTTGAAAACTCCAGAGGTACGCGGAGATCAGTGCCTCCAAAGGAGACGATGCCTGACTCCTCGTGAAACTTGATAGGAGTCCCAGGATTCCTGTGGCACGTGGAAAGGGACACTTGGTCTCCCGTCTCAGCTGGAGAGGCGTCCCAATTGCCCTGCCAAGCCTCGAGGAGAATCCCGAGTTGTCCCTCGCAAGTAGGCAGGAGTCCTGCCGTCGCTGAACAAACACCTGTGTGGAAGGGCCATCCCCGTCGTAACTCGAGAATATACCCCAGGTTCCCGCCGCAACTGGAGAAAAACCATGAGACTTCCCCCTCGCCGCGAGATGAGGCCCGATTCCCCTGCACTGCGTGCAGAGCAATTCCGTGTTGCACATCACACATGAAATTAGCCTTGATTTCCTTGATGGCACTCCAGAGAAACCCCAAGAACACTCTTTCAAGGCTAGAGGGATCCTGAGGTCACTGTAGCCACACGAAAGAGCTCCGTGGACCACAAATCAACTGGAGATTAGAGGTTAGTCCCTGGCTTCGACTCCAGAGGAAACCACCTTACCACAAGCACCTCAAGAGGAGGCTTCTCTCAGCTCTAGGTATGTGAGAGGGACCCTGATTTTGTGGCCTCAAGTGGAATGGAAACTGCGATGCCCTGACTCGAAATAAGGCCGGATATCCCTGCAGTGACTTGAATGCAGGCTCGTCTTGCATCTCCCAAGAGGAAAGGATGTCTGAATCCCCTGTGGAGACCACAGAGAAAGACCTAGTTCCCCACCTCATCGCGACCGGAGGCCACACATCCTTTGAAAACTCCAGAGGTACGCGGAGATCAGTGCCTCCCAAGGAGACGATGCCTGACTCCTCGTGAAACTTGATAGGAGTCCCAGGATTCCTGTGGCACGTGGAATGGGACCCTTGTTCTCCCGCCTCAGCTGGAGAGGCGTCCCAATTGCCCTGCCAAGCCTCGAGGAAAATCCCGAGTTGTCCCTCGCAACTAGGCAGGAATCCTGACGTCACTGAAGAAACACGTGGGTGGAAGGGCCATCCCCGTCGTAACTCGAGAATATACCCCAGGTTCCCGCCGCAACTCGAGAAAAAACATGAGACTTCCCCCTCGCCGCGAGATGAGGCCCGATTCCCCTGCACTGCGTGCAGAGCAATTTCGTCTTGCACATCACACATGAAAGCAGCCTTGATTTCCTTGATGGCACTCTAGAGAAAACCCAAGAACACTGTTTCAAGGCTAGAGGGATCCTGAGGTCACTGTAGCAACACGAAAGAGCTTCGTGGACCAAAAATCAACTCGAGATGAGAGGTTAGTCCCTGGCTTCGAATCCAGAGGAACACCACCTTACCACAAGCACCTCAAGAGGAGGCTTCTCTCAGCTCTAGGTATGTGAGAGGGACCCTGAGTTTGCGGCCTCAAGTGAAATGGACACCGTGATGCCCTGACTCGAAATAAGGCCGGATATCCCTGCAGTGACTTCAATGCAGGCTCGTCTTGCATCTCCCAAGACGAAAGGTTGTCTGAATCCCCTGTGGAGACCACATAGAAAGACCTAGTTCCCCACCTCATCGCGACCGGAGGCCTCACATCCTTTGAAAACTCCAGAGGTACGCGGAGATCAGTGCCTCCAAAGGAGATGATGCCTGACTCCTCGTGAAACTTGATAGGAGTCCCAGGATTCCTGTGGCACGTGGAAAGGGACCCTTGGTCTCCCGCCTCAGCTGGAGAGGCGTCCCAATTGCCCTGCCAAGCCTCGAGGAGAATCCCGAGTTGTCCCTCGCAACTAGGCAGGAGTCCTGACGTCGCTGAACAAACAAGTGGTTGGAAGGGCCATCCCCATCGTTACTCGAGAATATACCCCCGGTTCCCGCCGCAACTCGAGAAAAACCATGAGACTTCCCACTCGCCGCGAGATGAGGCCCGATTCCCCTGCACTGCGTGCAGAGCAATTCCGTGTTGCACATCACACACGAAAGGAGCCTTGATTTCCTTGATGGCACTCCAGAGAAACCCCAAGAACACTGTTTCAAGGCTAGAGGGATCCTGAGGTCACTGTAGCAGCAAGAAAGAGCTCCGTGGACCAAAAATCAACTCGAGATGAGAGGTTAGTCCCTGGCTTCGACTCCAGAGGAATACCACCTTACCACAAGCACCTCAAGAGGAGGCTTCTCTCAACTCTAGGTATGTGAGAGGGACCCTGAGTTTGCGGCCTCAAGTGGAATGGACACCGCGATGCCCTGACTCGAAATAAGGCCGGATATCCCTGCAGTGACTTGAATGCAGGCTCGTCTTGCATCTCCCAAGATGAAAGGATGTCTGAATCCCCTGTGGAGACCACAGAGAAAGACCTAGTTCCCCACCTCATCGCGATCAGAGGCCTCACATCCTTTGAAAACTCCAGAGGTACGCGGAGATCAGTGTCTCCAAAGCAGACGATGCCTGACTCCTCGTGAAACTTGATAGGAGTCCCAGGATTCCTGTGGCACGTGGAAAGGGACCCTTGGTCTCCCGCCTCAGCTGGAGAGGCGTCCCAATTGCCCTGCCAAGCATCGAGGAGAATTCCGAGTTGTCCCTCGCAACTAGGCAGGAGTCCTGCCGTCGCTGAACAAACACGTGTGTGGAAGGGCCATCCCCGTCGTAACTCGAGAATATACCCCAGGTTCCCGCCGCAACTCGAGAAAAACCATGAGACTTCCCCCTCGCCGCGAGATGAGGCCCGATTTCCCTGCACTGCGTGCAGAGCAATTCCGTGTTGCACATCACACATGAAAGGAGCCTTGATTTCCTTGATGGCTCTCCAGAGAAACCCCAAGAACACTGTTTCAAGGCTAGACGGATCCTGAGGTCACTGTAGCAACATGAAAGAGCTCCGTGGCCCAAAAATCAACTCGAGATGAGAGGTTAGTCCCTGGCTTCGACTCCAGAGGAATACCACCTTACCACAAGCACCTCAAGAGGAGGCTTCTCTCAGCTCTAGGTATGTGAGAGGGACCCTGAGTTTGTGGCCTCAAGTGGAATGGACACCGCAATGCCCTGACGTGAAATAAGGCCGGATATCCCTGCAGTGACTTGAATGCAGGCTCGTCTTGCATCTCCCAAGATGAAAGGATGTCTGAATCCCCTGTGGAGACCACAGAGAAAGACCTAGTTCCCCACCTCATCGCGACCGGAGGCCTCACATCCTTTGAAAACTCCAGAGGTACGCGGAGATCAGTGCCTCCCAAGGAGACGATGCCTGACTCCTCGTGAAACTTGATAGGAGTCCCAGGATTCATGTGGCACGTGGAAAGGGACCCTTGGTCTCCCGCCTCAGCTGGAGAGGCGTCCCAATTGCCCTGCCAAGCCTCGAGGAGAATCCCGAGTTGCCCTCGCAACTAGGCAGGAGTCCTGCCGTCGCTGAACAAGCACGTGTGCGGAAGGGCCATCCCCGTCGTAAGTCGAGAATATACCCCAGGTTCCCGCCGCAACTCGAGAAAAACCATGAGACTTCCCCCTCGCCGCGAGATGAGGCCCGATTCCCCTACACTGCGTGCAGAGCAATTCCGTGTTGCATATCACACAAGAAAGGAGCCTTGATTTCCTTGATGGCACTCCAGAGAAACCCCAAGAACACTGTTTCAAGGCTAGAGGGAACCTGAGGTCACTGTAGCAACATGAAAGAGCTCCGTGGCCCAAAAATCAACTCGAGATGAGAGGTTAGTCCCTGGCTTCGACTCCAGAGGAATACCACCTTACCACAAGCACCTCAAGAGGAGGCTTCTCTCAGCTCTAGGTATGTGAGAGTGACCCTGACTTTGTGGCCTCAAGTGGAATGGACACCACGATGCCCTGACTCGAAATAAGGCCGGATATCCCTGCAGTGACTTGAATGCAGGCTCGTCTTGCATCTCTCAACATGAAAGGATGTCTGAATCCCCTGTGGAGACCACAGAGAAAGACCTAGTTGCCCACCTCATCGCGACCGGAGGACACACATCCTTTGAAAACTCCAGAGGTACGCGGAGATTAGTGCCTCCCATGGAGACGATGCCTGACTCCTCGTGAAACTTGATAGGAGTCCCAGGATTCCTGTGGCACGTGGAAAGGACACTTGGTCTCCCACCTCAGCTGGAGAGGCATCCCTAGTGCCCTGCCAATCCTCGAGGAGAATCCCGAGTTGTCCCTCGCAACTAGGCAGGAGTCCTGATGTCGCTGAACAAACACGTGGGTGGAAGGGCCATCCCCGTCGTAACTCGAGAATATACCCCAGGTTCCCGCCGCAACTCGAGAAAAACCATGAGACTTCCCACTCGCCGCAGGATGAGGCCCGATTCCCCTGCACTGCGTGCAGAGCAATTCCGTGTTGCACATCACACATGAAAGGAGCCTTGATTTCCTTGATGGCACTCCAGAGAAACCCCAAGAACACTTTTTCAAGGCTAGAGGGATCCTGAGGTCACTGTAGCAACAAGAAAGTGCTCCATGGACCAAAAATCAACTCGAGATGAGAGGTTAGTCCCTGGCTTCGACTCCAGAGGAACCTTACCACAAGCACCTCAAGAGGAGGCTTCTCTCAGCTCTAGGTATGTGAGAGGGACCCTGAGTTTGCGGCCTCAAGTGGAATGGACACCGCGATGCCCTGACTCGAAATAAGGCCGGATATCCCTGCAGTGACTTGAATGCAGGCTCGTCTTGCATCTCCCAAGACGAAAGGATGTCTGAATCCCCTGTGGAGACCACAGAGAAAGACCTAGTTCCCCACCACATCACGACCGGAGGCCTCACATCATTTGAAAACTTCAGAGGTACGCGGAGATCAGTGCCTCCAAAGGAGACGATGCCTGACTCCTCGTGAAACTTGATTGGAGT
The DNA here is from genome assembly GCF_910594005.1 of Cervus elaphus. Taxonomy (NCBI): domain Eukaryota; kingdom Metazoa; phylum Chordata; class Mammalia; order Artiodactyla; family Cervidae; genus Cervus; species Cervus elaphus. Next base: position 3,425,090 of record NC_057838.1, read on the forward strand.
CCCAGGATTCCTGTGGCACGTGGAAAGGGACCCTTGGTCTCCCGCCTCAGCTGGAGAAGCGTCCCAATTGCCCTGCCAAGCCTCGAGGAGAATCCCGAGTTGTCCCTCGCAACTAGGCAGGAGTCCTGCCGTCGATGAACCAACACGTGGGTGGAAGGTCCATCCCCGTCGTAACTCGAGAATATACCCCAGGTTCCCGCCGCAACTCGACAAAAACCATGAGACTTCCCACTCGCCGCCAGATGAGGCCCGATTCCCCTGCACTGCGTGCAGAGCAATTCCGTGTTGCACATCACACATGAAAGGAGCCTTGATTTCCTTGATGACACTCCAGAGAAACCCCAAGAATACTGTTTCAAGGCTAGAGGGATCCTGAGGTCACTGTAGCAACAAGAAAGAGCTCCGTGGACCAAAAATTAACTCGAGATGAGAGGTTAGTCCCTGGCTTCGACTCCAGAGGAATACCACCTTACCACAAGCACCTCAAGAGGAGGCTTCTCTCAGCTCTAGATATGTGAGAGGGACCCTGAGTTTGCGGCCTCAAGTGGAATGGACACCGCGATGCCCTGACTCGAAATAAGGCCGGATATCCCTGCAGTGACTTGAATGCAGGCTCGTCTTGCATCTCCCAAGACGAAAGGATGTCTGAATCCCCTGTGGAGACCACAGAGAAAGATCTAGTTCCCCACATCATGGCGACCGAAGGCCTCATATCCTTTGTAAACACCAGAGGTACGCGGAGATCCTTGCCTCCAAAGGAGACGATGCCTGACTCCTCGTCACACTTGATAGGAGTCCCAGGATTTCTGTGGCACGTGGAAAGGGACTCTTGTTCTCCCGCCTCAGCTGGGGAGGCGTCCCAATTGCCCTGAAAAGCCTCGAGGAGAATCCCGAGTTGTCCCTCGCAACTAGGCAGGAGTCATGATGTCGCTGAACAAACACGTGGGTGGAAGGGCCATCCCCGTCGTAACTCGAGAATATAACCCAGGTTCCCGCCGCAACTCGAGAAAAACCATGAGACTTCCCACTCGCCATGAGATGAGGCCCGATTCCCCTGCACTGCGTGCAGAGCAATTCCGTGTTGCACATCACACATGAAAGGAGCCTTGATTTCCTTGATGGCACTCCAGAGAAACCCCAAGAACACTGTTTCAAGGCTAGAGGGATCCTGAGGTCACTATAGCAACACGAAAGAGCTCCGTGGACCAAGAATCAACTCGAGATAAGAGGTTAGTCCCTGGCTTCGACTCCAGAGGAATACCACCTTACCACAAGCACCTCAAGAGGAGGCTTCTCTCAGCTCTAGGTATGTGAGAGGGACCCTGAGTTTGCGGCCTCAAGTGAAATGGACACCGCGATGCCTTGATTCGAAATAAGGCCGGATATCCCTGCAGTGACTTGAATGTAGGCTCGTCTTGTATCTCCCAAGACGAAAGGAAGTCTGAATCCCCTGTGGAGACAACAAAGGAAGACCTAGTTCCCCACCTCATCGCGATCGGAGGCCTCACATCCTTTGAAAACTCCAGAGGTACGTGGAGATCAGTGCCTCCAAAGGAGACGATGCTTGACGCCTCGTGAAACTTGATAGGAGTCCCAGGATTCCTGTGGCACGTGGAAAAGGACACTTGGTCTCCCGCCTCAGCTGGAGAGGCATGCCAATTGCCCTGCCAAGCCTCGAGGAGAATCCCGAGTTGTCCCTCGCAACTAGGCAGGAGTCCTGCCATCGCTGAACAAACACGTGTGTGGAAGGGCCATCCCCGTCGTAACTCGAGAATATACCCCAGGTTCCCGCCGCAACTTGAGAAAAACCATGAGACTTCCCCCTCGCCACGAGATGAGGCCCGAATCCCCTGCACTGTGTGCAGAGCACTTCCGTGTTGCACATCACACATGGAAGGAGCCTTGATTTCCTTGATGGCACTCCAGAGAAACCCCAAGAACACTGTTTCAAGGCTAGAGGGATCCTGAGGTCACTGTAGCAACACGAAAGAGCTCCGTGGACCAAAAATCAACTCGAGATGAGAGGTTAGTCCCTGGCTTCGACTCCAGAGGAATACCACCTTACCACAAGCACCTCAAGAGGAGGCTTCTCTCAGCTATAGGTATGTGAGAGGGACCCTGAGTTTGCGGCCTCAAGAGGAATGGACACCGCGATGCCCTGACTCGAAATAAGGCCGGATATCCCTGCAGTGACTTGAATGCAGGCTCGTCTTGCATCTCCCAAGACGAAAGGATGTCTGAATCCCCTGTGGAGACCACAGAGAAAGATCTAGTTCCCCACATCATGGCGACCGAAGGCCTCATATCCTTTGTAAACACCAGAGGTACGCAGAGATCCTTGCCTCCAAAGGAGACGATGCCTGACTCCTCGTCACACTTGATAGGAGTCCCAGGATTCCTGTGGCACGTGGAAAGGGACCCTTGTTCTCCCGCCTCAGCTGAGGAGGCGTCCCAATTGCCCTGAAAAGCCTCGAGGAGAATCCCGAGTTGTCCCTCGCAACTAGGCAGGAGTCCTGATGTCGCTGAACAAACACGTGGGTGGAAGGGCCATCCCCGTCGTAACTCGAGAATATAACCCAGGTTCCCGCCGCAACTCGAGAAAAACCATTAGACTTCCCACTCGCCGCAAGATGAGGCCCGATTCCCCTGCACTGCGTGCAGAGCAATTCCGTGTTGCACATCAAACAAGAAAGGAGCCTTGATTTCCTTGATGGCACTCCCGAGAAACCCCAAGAACACTGTTTCAAGGCTAGAGGGATCCTGAGGTCACTATAGCAACACGAAAGAGCTCCGTGGACCAAGAATCAACTCGAGATAAGAGGTTAGTCCCTGGCTTCGACTCCAGAGGAATACCACCTTACCACAAGCACCTCAAGAGGAGGCTTCTCTCAGCTCTAGGTATGTGAGAGGGACCCTGAGTTTGCGGCCTCAAGTGAAATGGACACCGCGATGCCTTGATTCGAAATAAGGCCGGATATCCCTGCAGTGACTTGAATGTAGGCTCGTCTTGCATCTCCCAAGACGAAAGGATGTCTGAATCCCCTGTGCAGACCACAGAGAAAGACCTAGTTCCCCACCTCATCACGACCGGAGGCCTCACATCCTTTGAAAACTCCAGAGGTACGTGGAGATCAGTGCCTCCAAAGGAGACGATGCCTGACTCCTCGTGAAACTTGATAGGAGTCCCAGGATTCCTGTGGCACGTGGAAAGGACACTTGTTCTCCCGCCTCAGCTGGAAGGGCGTTCCAATTGCCCTGCCAAGCCTCGAGGAGAATCCCGAGTTGTCCCTCGCAACTAGGCAGGAGTCCTGACGTCGCTGAACAAACACGTGTGTGGAAGGGCCATCCCCGTCGTAACTCGAGAATATACCCCAGGTTCCCGCCGCAACTTGAGAAAAACCATGAGACTTCCCCCTCGCCACGAGATGAGGCCCGAATCCCCTGCACTGTGTGCAGAGCACTTCCGTGTTGCACATCACACATGGAAGGAGCCTTGATTTCCTTGATGGCACTCCAGAGAAACCCCAAGAACACTGTTTCAAGGCTAGAGGGATCCTGAGGTCACTGTAGCAACACGAAAGAGCTCCGTGGACCAAAAATCAACTCGAGATGAGAGGTTAGTCCCTGGCTTCGACTCCAGAGGAATACCACCTTACCACAAGCACCTCAAGAGGAGGCTTCTTTCAGCTCTAGATATGTGAGAGGGACCCTGAGTTTGCGGCCTCAAGTGGAATGGACACCGCGATGCCCTGACTCGAAATAAGGCCGGATATCCCTGCAGTGACTTGAATGCAGGCTCGTCTTGCATCTCCCAAGACGAAAGGATGTCTGAATCCCCTGTGGAGACCACAGAGAAAGATCTAGTTCCCCACATCATGACGACCGAAGGCCTCATATCCTTTGTAAACACCAGAGGTACGCAGAGATCCTTGCCTCCAAAGGAGACGATGCCTGACTCCTCGTCACACTTGATAGGAGTCCCAGGATTCCTGTGGCACGTGGAAAGGGACCCTTGTTCTCCCGCCTCAGCTGGGGAGGCGTCCCAATTGCCCTGAAAAGCCTCGAGGAGAATCCCGAGTTGTCCCTCGCAACTAGGCAGGAGTCCTGATGTCGCTGAACAAACACGTGGGTGGAAGGGCCATCCCCGTCGTAACTCGAGAATATAACCCAGGTTCCCGCCGCAACTCGAGAAAAACCATTAGACTTCCCACTCGCCGCAAGATGAGGCCCGATTCCCCTGCACTGCGTGCAGAGCAATTCCGTGTTGCACATCACACATGAAAGGAGCCTTGATTTCCTTGATGGCACTCCAGAGAAACCCCAAGAACACTGTTTCAAGGCTAGAGGGATCCTGAGGTCACTATAGCAACACGAAAGAGCTCCGTGGACCAAGAATCAACTCGAGATAAGAGGTTAGTCCCTGGCTTCGACTCCAGAGGAATACCACCTTACCACAAGCACCTCAAGAGGAGGCTTCTCTCAGCTCTAGGTATGTGAGAGGGACCCTGAGTTTGCGGCCTCAAGTGAAATGGACACCGCGATGCCTTGATTCGAAATAAGGCCGGATATCCCTGCAGTGACTTGAATGTAGGCTCGTCTTGCATCTCCCAAGACGAAAGGATGTCTGAATCCCCTGTTGAGACAACAAAGGAAGACCTAGTTCCCCACCTCATCACGACCGGAGGCCTCACATCCTTTGAAAACTCCAGAGGTACGTGGAGATCAGTGCCTCCAAAGGAGACGATGCCTGACTCCTCGTGAAACTTGATAGGAGTCCCAGGATTCCTGTGGCACGTGGAAAAGGACACTTGTTCTCCCGCCTCAGCTGGAAGGGCGTTCCAATTGCCCTGCCAAGCCTCGAGGAGAATCCCGAGTTGTCCCTCGCAACTAGGCAGGAGTCCTGACGTCGCTGAACAAACACGTGTGTGGAAGGGCCATCCCCGTCGTAACTCGAGAATATACCCCAGGTTCCCGCCGCAACTTGAGAAAAACCATGAGACTTCCCCCTCGCCACGAGATGAGGCCCTAATCCCCTGCATTGCGTACAAAGTAATTCCGTGTTGCACATCACACATGAAAGGAGCCTTGATTTCCTTGATGGCACTCCAGAGAAACCCCAAGAACACTGTTTCAAGGATAGAGGGATCCTGAGGTCACTGTAGCAACACGATAGAACTCTGTGGACCAAGAATCAACTAGAGATGAGAGGTCAGTCCCTGGCTTCGACTCCAGAGGAATACCACCTTACCACAAGCACCTCAAGAGGAGGCTTCTCTCAGCTCTAGGTATGTGAGAGGGACCCTGAGTGTGCAGCCTCAAGTGGAATGGGCACCGCGATGCCCTGACTCGAAATAAGGCCGGATATCCCTGCAGTGAATTGAATGCAGGCTCGTCTTGCATCTCCCAAGATGAAAGGATGTCTGAATCCCCTGTGGAGATCACAGAGAAAGACCTAGTTCCCCACCTCATCGCGACCGGAGGCATAACATGCTTTGAAAACTCCAGAGGTACGCGGAGATCATTGCCTCCAAAGGAGACGATGCCTGACTCCTCGTGAAACTTGATAGGAGTCCCAGGATTCCTCTGGCACGTGGAAAGGGACCCTTGGTCTCCCGCCTCAGCTGGAGAGGCGACCCAATTGCCCTGCCAAGCCTCGAGGAGAATCCCGAGTTGTCCATCGCAACTAGGCAGGAGTCCTGACGTCGCTGAACAAACACGTGGGTGGCAGGGCCATCCCCGTCGTAACTCGAGAGTATACCCCAGGTTCCCGCGGCATCTCGAGAACTACCATGAGACTTCCCCTTCGCCGGGAGATGAGGCCCGATTCCCCTGCACTGCGTGCAGAGCAATTCCGTGTTGGACATCACACATGAAAGAAGCCTTAATTTCCTTGATGGCACTTCAGAGAAAACCGAAGAACACTGTTTCAAGGCTAGAGGGATCCTGAGGTCACTGTAGCAACACGAAAGAGCTCCGTGGACCAAAAATCAACTCGAGATGAGAGGTTAGTCCCTGGCTCGACTCCAGAGGAATACTACCTTACCACAAGCACCTCAAGAGGAGGATTCTCTCAGCTCTAGGAATGTGAGAGGGACCCTGAGTTTGCGGCCTCAAGTGGAATGGACACCGCGATTCCCTGACTCGAAATAAGGCCAGATATCTGTGAAGTGACTTGAATGCCGGCTCGTCTTCCATCTCCCAAGATGAAAGGATGTCTGAATCCCCTGTGGAGACCACAGAGAAAGACCTAGTTCCCCACCTCATCGCGACCGGAGGCCTCACATCCTTTGAAAACTGCAGAGGTACGCGGAGATCAGGGCCTCCAAAGGAGAGGATGCCTGACTCCTCGTGAAACTTGATAGGAGTCCCAGGATTCCTGTGGCACGCGGAAAGGGATTCTTGGTCTCCCGCCTCAGCTGGAGAGGCGTCCCAATTGCCCTGCCAAGCCTCGAGGAGAATCCCGAGTTGTCCCTCGCAACTAGGCAGGAGTACTCACGTCGCTGAACAAACACATGTGTGGAAGGGCCATCCCCGTCGTAACTCGAGAATATACCCCAGGTTCCCGCCGAAACACAAGAAAAGACATGAGACTTCCCCCTCACCGTGAGATGAGGCCCGATTCCCCTGCACTGCGTGCAGAGCAATTCCGTGTTGCACATCTCACATGAAAGGAACTTTGATTTTTGATGGCACTCCAGAGAAACCCCAAGAACACTGTTTCAAGGCTAGAGGGATCCTGGTATCACTGTAGCAAAATGAAAGTGCTCCGTGGACCAAAAATCAACTCGAGATGAGAGGTTAGTCCCTGGCTTCGACTCCAGAGGAATACCACCTTACCACAATCCCCTCAAGAGGAGGCTTCTCTCAGCTCTAGATATGTGAGAGGGACCCTGAGTTTGCGGCCTCAAGTGGAATGGACACCGCGATGCCCTGACTCGAAATAAGGCCGGATAACCCTGCAGTGACTTGAATGCAGGCTCGTCTTGCATCTCCCAAGACGAAAGGATGTCTGAATCCCCTGTGGAGACCACAGAGAAAGTCCTAGTTCCCCACCTCATCGCGACCGGAGGCCTCACATCCTTTGAAAACTCCAGAGGTATGAGGAGATCAGTGCCTCCGAAGGAAACGATGCCTGACTCCTCGTGAAACTTGATAGGAGTCCCAGGATACCTGTGGCACGTGGAAAGGGAACCTTTGTCTCCCGCCTCAGCTGGAGAGGCGTCCCAATTGCCCTGCCAAGCCTCGAGGAGAATCCCGAGTTGTCCCTCGCAACTAGACAGGAGTCCTGACGTCGCTGAACAGACAAGTGTGTGGAAGGTCCATTCCCGTTGTAACTCGAGAATATACCCCAGGTTTGCGCGGCATTTCGAGAGAAACAATGAGACTTCCCCCTCGCTGCCAGATGAGGCCTGATTCCCCTGCACTGCGTGTAGAGCAATTTCGTGTTGCACATCACACATGAAAGGAGCCTTGATTTCCTTGATGGCACTCCAGAGAAACCCCAAGAACACTGTTTCAAGGCTAGAGGGATCCTGAGGTCAATGTAGCAACACGAAAGAGCTCCGTGGACAAAAAATCAACTCGAGATGAGAGGTTAGTCCCTGGCTTCGACTCCAGAGGAATACCACCTTACCACAAGTACCTCAAGAGGAGGCTTCTCTCAGCTCTAGGTATGTGAGAGGGACCCTGAGTTTGCGGCCTCATGTGGAATGAACACCGCGATGCCGTGACTCGAAATAAGGCCGGATATCCCTGCAGTGACTTGAATGCAGGCTCGTCTTGCATCTCCCAACATGAAAGGATGTCTGAATCCCCTGTGGAGACCACAGAGAAAGACCTAGTTCCCCACCTCATCGCGACCGGAGGCCTCACATCCTTTGAAAACTCCAGAGGTACGCGGAGATCAGTGCCTCCAAAGGAGACGATGCCTGACTTCTCGTGAAACTTGATAGGAGTCCCAGGATTCCTGTGGCACGTGGAAAGCAACCCTTGGTCTCCCGCCTCAGCTGAAGAGGCGTCCCAATTGCCCTGCCAAGCCTCGAGGAGAATCCCGAGTTGTCCCTCGCAACTAGGCAGGAGTCCTGATGTCGCTGAACAAACACGTGGGTGGAAGGGCCATCCCCGTCGTAACTCGAGAATATAACCCAGGTTCCCGCCGCAACTCGAGAAAAACCATGAGACTTCCCACTCGCCGCGAGATGAGGCCCGATTCCCCTGCACTGCGTGCAGAGCAATTCCGTGTTGCACATCACACATGAAAGGAGCCTTGATTTCCTTGATGGCACTCCAGAGAAACCCCAAGAACACTGTTTCAAGGCTAGAGGGATCCTGAGGTCACTATGGCAACACGAAAGAGCTCCGTGGACCAAGAATCAACTCGAGATGAGAGGTTAGTCCCTGGCTTCGACTCCAGAGGAATACCACCTTACCACAATCCCCTCAAGAGGAGGCTTTTCTCAGCTCTAGGTATGTGAGAGGGACCCTGAGTTTGCGGCCTCAAGTGGAATGGACACCGCGATGCCCTGACTCGAAATAAGGCCGGATATCCCTGCAGTGAATTGAATGTAGGCTCGTCTTGCATCTCCCAAGACGAAAGGATGTCTGAATTCCCTGTGCAGACCACAGAGAAAGACCTAGTTCCCCACCTCATCATGACCGAAGGCCTCACATCCTTTGAAAACTCCAGAGGTACGCGGAGATCAGTGCCTCCAAAGGAGACGATGCCTGACTCCTCGTGAAACATGATAGGAGTCCCAGGATTCTTGTGGCACGTGGAAAGGGACTCTTGGTCTCCCGCCTCAGCTGGAGAGGCATCCCAATTGCCCTGCCAAGCCTCGAGGAGAATCCCGAGTTGCCCCTCGCAACTAGGCAGGAGTCCTGCCATCGCTGAACAAACACGTGTGTGGAAGGGCCATCCCCGTCGTAACTCGACAATATACCCCAGGTTCCCGCCGCAACTCGAGAAAAACGATGAGAGTTCCCCCTCGCCATAAAATGAGGCCCGATACCCTGCACTGCATGCAGAGCAATTCCGTGTTGCACATCACACATGAAAGGAGCCTTGATTTCCTTGATGGCACTCCAGAGAAACCCCAAGAACACTGTTTCAAGGCTAGAGGGATCCTGAGGTCACTGTAGCAGCATGAAAGAGCTCCGTGGACCAATAATCAACTCGAGATGAGATGTTAGTCGCTGGCTTCGACTCCAGAGGAATACCACCTTACCACAAGCACCTCAAGAGGAGGCTTCTCTCAGCTCTAGGTATGTGAGAGGGACCCTGAGTTTGCGGCCTCAAGTGGAATGGACACCGCGATGCCCTGACTAGAAATTAGGCCGGATATCCCTGCAGTGACTGGAATGCAGGCTCGTCTTGCATCTCCCAAGACGAAAGGATGTCTGAATCCCCTGTGGAGACCACAGAGAAAGACCTAGTTCCCCACCTCATCGCGACCGGAGGCCTCACATCCTTTGAAAACTCCAGAGGTACGTGGAGATCAGTGCCTCCAAAGGAGACGATGCTTGACGCCTCGTGAAACTTGATAGGAGTCCCAGGATTCCTGTGGCACGTGGAAAGGGACACTTGTTCTCCCGCCTCAGCTGGAAGGGCGTTCCAATTGCCCTGCCAAGCCTCGAGGAGAATCCCGAGTTGTCCCTCGCAACTAGGCAGGAGTCCTGACGTCGCTGAACAAACACGTGTGTGGAAGGGCCATCCCCGTCGTAACTCGAGAATATACCCCAGGTTCCCGCCGCAACTCGAGAAAAACCATGAGACTTCCCCCTCGCCACGAGATGAGGCACGAATCCCCTGCACTGTGTGCAGAGCACTTCCGTGTTGCACATCACACATGAAAGGAGTCTTGATTTCCTTGATGGCACTCCAGAGAAACCTCAAGAACACTGTTTCAAGGCTAGAGGGATCCTGAGGTCACTGTAGCAACACGAAAGAGCTCCATGGACGAAAAATCAACTCGAGATGAGAGGTTAGTCCCTGGCTTCGACTCCAGAGGAATACCACCTTACCACAAGCACCTCAAGAGGAGGCTTCTCTCAGCTCTAGGTATGTGAGAGGGACCCTGAGTTTGCGGCCTCAAGTGGAATGGACACCGTGATGCCCTGACTCGAAATAAGGCCGGATATCCCTGCAGTGACTTGAATGCAGGCTCGTCTTGCATCTCCCAAGACGAAAGGATGTCTGAATCCCCTGTGGAGACCACAGAGAAAGTCCTAGTTCCCCACCTCATCGCGACCAGAGGCCTCACATCCTTTGAAAACTTCAGAGGTATGAGGAGATCAGTGCCTCCGAAGGAGACGATGCCTGACTCCTCGTGAAACTTGATAGGAGTCCCAGGATACCTGTGGCACGTGGAAAGGGACCCTTGGTCTCCCGCCTCAGTTGGAGAGGCGTCCCAATTGCCCTGCCAAGCCTCGAGGAGAATCCCGAGTTGTCCCTCGCAACTAGGCAGGAATCCTGACTTCGCTGAACAGACAAGTGTGTGGAAGGGCCATCCCCGTCGTAACTCGAAAATATACCCCAGGTTTTCGCGGCAACTCGAGAGAAACCATGAGACTTCCCCCTCGCCGCCAGATGAGGCCCGATTCCCCTGCACTGCGTGCAGAGGAATTCCATGTTGCACATCACACATGAAAGGAGCCTTGATTTCCTTGATGGCACTCCAGAGAAACCCCAAGAACACTGTTTCAAGGCTAGAGGGTTCCTGAGGTCACTGTAGGAACACGAAACAGCTCCGTGGACCAAAATCAACTCGAGATGAGAGGTTAGTCCCTGGCTTCGACTCCAGAGGAACACCACCTTACCACAAGCACCTCAAGAGGAGGCTTCTCTCAGCTCTAGGCATGTGAGAGGGACCCTGAGTTTGCGGCTTCATTTGGAATGGACACCGCGATGCCCTGACTCGAAATATGGCCGGATATCGCTGCAGTGACTTGAATGCAGGCTCGTCTTGCATCTCCCAAGACGAAAGGATGTCTGAATCCCCTGTGGAGACCACAGAGAAAGACCTAGTTCCCCAACTCATCGCGACCGGAGGCCTCACATCCTTTGAAAACTCCAGAGGTACACGGAGATCAGTGCCTCCAAAGGAGACGATGCCTGACTCCTCATGAAACTTGATAGGAGTCCCAGGATTCCTGTGGTACGTGGAAAGGGACCCTTGGTCTCCCGCCTCAGCTGGAGAGGCGTCCCAATTGAACTGCCAAGCCTCGAGGAGAATCCCGAGTTTTCCCTCGCAACTAAACAGGAGTCCTGACGTCGCTGAACAGACAAGTGTGTGGAAGGGCCATCCCCGTTGTAACTCGAGAATATACCCCAGGTTTGCGCGGCATTTCGAGAGAAACAATGAGACTTCCCCCTCTCTGCCAGATGAGGCCTGATTCCGCTGCACTGCGTGCAGAGCAATTCCGTGTTGCACATCACACATGAAAGGAGCATTGATTTCCTTGATGGCCCTCCAGAGAATCCCCAAAAACACTGTTTCAAGGCTAGAGGGATCCTGAGGTCACTGTAGCAACACGAAAGAGCTCCGTGGACCAAGAATCAACTCGAGATGAGAGGTTAGTCCCTGGCTTCGACTCCAGAGGAATACCACCTTACACAAGCACCTCAAGAGGAGGCTTCTCTCAGCTCTAGCTATGTGAGAGAGACCCTGAGTTTGCGGCCTCAAGTGGAATGGACACCGCGATGCCCTGACTCGAAATAAGGCCGGATATCCCTGCAGTGACTTAAATGCAGGCTCGTCTTGCATCTCCCAAGAAGAAAGGATGTCTGAATCCCCTGTTGAGACCACAGAGAAAGACCTAGTTCCCCACCTCATCGCGACCTGAGGCCTCACATCCTTTGAAAACTCCAGAGGTACGCGGAGATCAGTGCCTCCAAACGAGACGATGCCTGACTCCTCGTGAAACTTCTTACGAGTCCCAGGATTCCTGTGGCACGTGGAAAGGGACCCTTGGTCTCCCGCCTCAGCTGGAGAGGCATCCCTATTGCCCTGCCAAGCCTCGAGGAGAATCCCGAGTTTTCCCTGGCAACTAGGCAGGAGTCCTGCCGTCGCTGAACAAACACGTGGGTGGAAGGGCCATCCCCGTCGTAACTCGAGAATATACCCCAGGTTCCCGCCGCAACTCGAGAAAAACCATGAGACTTCCCACTCGCCGCCAGATGAGGCCCGATTCCCCTGCACTGCGTGCAGAGCAATTCCGTGTTGCACATCACACATGAAAGGAGCCTTGATTTCCTTGATGGCACTCCAGAGAAACCCCAAGAACACTGTTTCAAGGCTAGAGGGATCCTGAGGTCACTGTAGCAACACGAAAGAGCTCCGTGGACCAAAAATCAACTCGAGATGAGAGGTTAGTCCCTGGCTTCGACTCCAGAGGAATACCACCTTACCACAAGCACCTCAAGAGGAGGCTTCTCTCTGCTCTAGCTATGTGAGAGGGACCCTGAGTTTTCAGCCTCAAGTGGAATGGACACCGCGATGCCCTGACTCGAAATAAGGCCGGATATCCCTGCAGTGACTTGAATGCAGGCTCGTCTTGCATCTCCGAAGATGAAAGGATGTCTGAATCCCCTGTGGAGTCCACAGAGAAAGACCTAGTTCCCCACCTCATGGCGACCGGAGGCCTCACATCCTTTGAAAACTCCAGAGGTACGCGGAGATCAGTGCCTCCAAAGGAGACGATGCCTGACTCCTCGTGAAACTTGATAGGAGTCCCAAGATTCCTGTGGCACGTGGAAAGGGACCCTTGGTCTCCCGCCTCAGCTGGAGAGGCGTCCCAATTGCCCTGCCAAGCCTCGAGGAGAATCCCGAGTTGTCCCTCGCAAGTAGGCAGGAGTCCTGCCGTCGCTGAACAAACACGTGTGTTGAAGGGCCATCCCCGTCGTAACTCGAGAATATACCCCAGGTTCCCGCCGCAACTCGAGAAAAACCATGAAATTTCCCCCTCGCCGCGAGATGAGGCCCGATTCCCCTGCACTGCGTGCAGAGCAATTCCGTGTTGCACATCACACATGAAAGGAGCCTTGATTTCCTTGATGGCACTCCAGAGAAACCCCAAGAACACTGTTTCAAGGCTAGAGGGATCCTGGTATCACTGTAGCAAAATGAAAGTGCTCCGTGGACCAAAAATCAACTCGAGATGAGAGGTTAGTCCCTGGCTTCGACTCCAGAGGAATACCACCTTACCACAATCCCCTCAAGAGGAGGCTTCTCTCAGCTCTAGATATGTGAGAGGGACCCTGAGTTTGCGGCCTCAAGTGGAATGGACACCGCGATGCCCTGACTCGAAATAAGGCCGGATAACCCTGCAGTGACTTGAATGCAGGCTCGTCTTGCATCTCCCAAGACGAAAGGATGTCTGAATCCCCTGTGGAGACCACAGAGAAAGTCCTAGTTCCCCACCTCATCGCGACCGGAGGCCTCACATCCTTTGAAAACTCCAGAGGTATGAGGAGATCAGTGCCTCCGAAGGAAACGATGCCTGACTCCTCGTGAAACTTGATAGGAGTCCCAGGATACCTGTGGCACGTGGAAAGGGAACCTTGGTCTCCCGCCTCAGCTGGAGAGGCGTCCCAATTGCCCTGCCAAGCCTCGAGGAGAATCCCGAGTTGTCCCTCGCAACTAGACAGGAGTCCTGACGTCGCTGAACAGACAAGTGTGTGGAAGGTCCATTCCCGTTGTAACTCGAGAATATACCCCAGGTTTGCGCGGCATTTCGAGAGAAACAATGAGACTTCCCCCTCGCTGCCAGATGAGGCCTGATTCCCCTGCACTGCGTGTAGAGCAATTTCGTGTTGCACATCACACATGAAAGGAGCCTTGATTTCCTTGATGGCACTCCAGAGAAACCCCAAGAACACTGTTTCAAGGCTAGAGGGATCCTGAGGTCAATGTAGCAACACGAAAGAGCTCCGTGGACAAAAAATCAACTCGAGATGAGAGGTTAGTCCCTGGCTTCGACTCCAGAGGAATACCACCTTACCACAAGTACCTCAAGAGGAGGCTTCTCTCAGCTCTAGGTATGTGAGAGGGACCCTGAGTTTGCGGCCTCATGTGGAATGAACACCGCGATGCCGTGACTCGAAATAAGGCCGGATATCCCTGCAGTGACTTGAATGCAGGCTCGTCTTGCATCTCCCAACATGAAAGGATGTCTGAATCCCCTGTGGAGACCACAGAGAAAGACCTAGTTCCCCACCTCATCGCGACCGGAGGCCTCACATCCTTTGAAAACTCCAGAGGTACGCGGAGATCAGTGCCTCCAAAGGAGACGATGCCTGACTTCTCGTGAAACTTGATAGGAGTCCCAGGATTCCTGTGGCACGTGGAAAGCAACCCTTGGTCTCCCGCCTCAGCTGGAGAGGCGTCCCAATTGCCCTGCCAAGCCTCGAGGAGAATCCCGAGTTGTCCCTCGCAACTAGGCAGGAGTCCTGATGTCGCTGAACAAACACGTGGGTGGAAGGGCCATCCCCGTCGTAACTCGAGAATATAACCCAGGTTCCCGCCGCAACTCGAGAAAAACCATGAGACTTCCCACTCGCCGCGAGATGAGGCCCGATTCCCCTGCACTGCGTGCAGAGCAATTCCGTGTTGCACATCACACATGAAAGGAGCCTTGATTTCCTTGATGGCACTCCAGAGAAACCCCAAGAACACTGTTTCAAGGCTAGAGGGATCCTGAGGTCACTATGGCAACACGAAAGAGCTCCGTGGACCAAGAATCAACTCGAGATGAGAGGTTAGTCCCTGGCTTCGACTCCAGAGGAATACCACCTTACCACAATCCCCTCAAGAGGAGGCTTCTCTCAGCTCTAGGTATGTGAGAGGGACCCTGAGTTTGCGGCCTCAAGTGGAATGGACACCGCGATGCCCTGACTCGAAATAAGGCCGGATATCCCTGCAGTGAATTGAATGTAGGCTCGTCTTGCATCTCCCAAGACGAAAGGATGTCTGAATTCCCTGTGCAGACCACAGAGAAAGACCTAGTTCCCCACCTCATCATGACCGAAGGCCTCACATCCTTTGAAAACTCCAGAGGTACGCGGAGATCAGTGCCTCCAAAGGAGACGATGCCTGACTCCTCGTGAAACATGATAGGAGTCCCAGGATTCTTGTGGCACGTGGAAAGGGACTCTTGGTCTCCCGCCTCAGCTGGAGAGGCATCCCAATTGCCCTGCCAAGCCTCGAGGAGAATCCCGAGTTGCCCCTCGCAACTAGGCAGGAGTCCTGCCATCGCTGAACAAACACGTGTGTGGAAGGGCCATCCCCGTCGTAACTCGACAATATACCCCAGGTTCCCGCCGCAACTCGAGAAAAACGATGAGAGTTCCCCCTCGCCATAAAATGAGGCCCGATACCCTGCACTGCATGCAGAGCAATTCCGTGTTGCACATCACACATGAAAGGAGCCTTGATTTCCTTGATGGCACTCCAGAGAAACCCCAAGAACACTGTTTCAAGGCTAGAGGGATCCTGAGGTCACTGTAGCAGCATGAAAGAGCTCCGTGGACCAATAATCAACTCGAGATGAGATGTTAGTCGCTGGCTTCGACTCCAGAGGAATACCACCTTACCACAAGCACCTCAAGAGGAGGCTTCTCTCAGCTCTAGGTATGTGAGAGGGACCCTGAGTTTGCGGCCTCAAGTGGAATGGACACCGCGATGCCCTGACTAGAAATTAGGCCGGATATCCCTGCAGTGACTGGAATGCAGGCTCGTCTTGCATCTCCCAAGACGAAAGGATGTCTGAATCCCCTGTGGAGACCACAGAGAAAGACCTAGTTCCCCACCTCATCGCGACCGGAGGCCTCACATCCTTTGAAAACTCCAGAGGTACGTGGAGATCAGTGCCTCCAAAGGAGACGATGCTTGACGCCTCGTGAAACTTGATAGGAGTCCCAGGATTCCTGTGGCACGTGGAAAGGGACACTTGTTCTCCCGCCTCAGCTGGAAGGGCGTTCCAATTGCCCTGCCAAGCCTCGAGGAGAATCCCGAGTTGTCCCTCGCAACTAGGCAGGAGTCCTGACGTCGCTGAACAAACACGTGTGTGGAAGGGCCATCCCCGTCGTAACTCGAGAATATACCCCAGGTTCCCGCCGCAACTCGAGAAAAACCATGAGACTTCCCCCTCGCCACGAGATGAGGCACGAATCCCCTGCACTGTGTGCAGAGCACTTCCGTGTTGCACATCACACATGAAAGGAGTCTTGATTTCCTTGATGGCACTCCAGAGAAACCTCAAGAACACTGTTTCAAGGCTAGAGGGATCCTGAGGTCACTGTAGCAACACGAAAGAGCTCCATGGACGAAAAATCAACTCGAGATGAGAGGTTAGTCCCTGGCTTCGACTCCAGAGGAATACCACCTTACCACAAGCACCTCAAGAGGAGGCTTCTCTCAGCTCTAGGTATGTGAGAGGGACCCTGAGTTTGCGGCCTCAAGTGGAATGGACACCGTGATGCCCTGACTCGAAATAAGGCCGGATATCCCTGCAGTGACTTGAATGCAGGCTCGTCTTGCATCTCCCAAGACGAAAGGATGTCTGAATCCCCTGTGGAGACCACAGAGAAAGTCCTAGTTCCCCACCTCATCGCGACCAGAGGCCTCACATCCTTTGAAAACTTCAGAGGTATGAGGAGATCAGTGCCTCCGAAGGAGACGATGCCTGACTCCTCGTGAAACTTGATAGGAGTCCCAGGATACCTGTGGCACGTGGAAAGGGAACCTTGGTCTCCCGCCTCAGTTGGAGAGGCGTCCCAATTGCCCTGCCAAGCCTCGAGGAGAATCCCGAGTTGTCCCTCGCAACTAGGCAGGAATCCTGACTTCGCTGAACAGACAAGTGTGTGGAAGGGCCATCCCCGTCGTAACTCGAAAATATACCCCAGGTTTTCGCGGCAACTCGAGAGAAACCATGAGACTTCCCCCTCGCCGCCAGATGAGGCCCGATTCCCCTGCACTGCGTGCAGAGGAATTCCATGTTGCACATCACACATGAAAGGAGCCTTGATTTCCTTGATGGCACTCCAGAGAAACCCCAAGAACACTGTTTCAAGGCTAGAGGGTTCCTGAGGTCACTGTAGGAACACGAAACAGCTCCGTGGACCAAAATCAACTCGAGATGAGAGGTTAGTCCCTGGCTTCGACTCCAGAGGAACACCACCTTACCACAAGCACCTCAAGAGGAGGCTTCTCTCAGCTCTAGGCATGTGAGAGGGACCCTGAGTTTGCGGCTTCATTTGGAATGGACACCGCGATGCCCTGACTCGAAATATGGCCGGATATCGCTGCAGTGACTTGAATGCAGGCTCGTCTTGCATCTCCCAAGACGAAAGGATGTCTGAATCCCCTGTGGAGACCACAGAGAAAGACCTAGTTCCCCAACTCATCGCGACCGGAGGCCTCACATCCTTTGAAAACTCCAGAGGTACACGGAGATCAGTGCCTCCAAAGGAGACGATGCCTGACTCCTCATGAAACTTGATAGGAGTCCCAGGATTCCTGTGGTACGTGGAAAGGGACCCTTGGTCTCCCGCCTCAGCTGGAGAGGCGTCCCAATTGAACTGCCAAGCCTCGAGGAGAATCCCGAGTTTTCCCTCGCAACTAAACAGGAGTCCTGACGTCGCTGAACAGACAAGTGTGTGGAAGGGCCATCCCCGTTGTAACTCGAGAATATACCCCAGGTTTGCGCGGCATTTCGAGAGAAACAATGAGACTTCCCCCTCTCTGCCAGATGAGGCCTGATTCCGCTGCACTGCGTGTAGAGCAATTCCGTGTTGCACATCACACATGAAAGGAGCATTGATTTCCTTGATGGCCCTCCAGAGAATCCCCAAGAACACTGTTTCAAGGCTAGAGGGATCCTGAGGTCACTGTAGCCACACGAAAGAGCTCCGTGGACCAAAAATCAACTTGAGATGAGAGGTTAGTCCCTGGCTTCGACTCCAGAGGAAACCACCTTACCACAAGCACCTCAAGAGGAGGCTTCTCTCAGCTATAGGTATGTGAGAGGGACCCTGAGTTTGCGGCCTCAAGTGGAATGGACACCGCGATGCCCTGACTCGAAATAAGGCCGGATATCGCTGCAGTGACTTGAATGCAGGCTCGTCTTGCATCTCCCAAGACGAAAGGATGTCTGAATCCCCTGTGGAGACCACAGAGAAAGACCTAGTCCCCACCTCATCGCGACCGGAGGCCTCACATCCTTTGAAAACTCCAGAGGTACGCGGAGATCAGTGCCTCCAAACGAGACGATGCCTGACTCCTCGTGAAACTTCTTACGAGTCCCAGGATTCCTGTGGCACGTGGAAAGGGACCCTTGGTCTCCCGCCTCAGCTGGAGAGGCATCCCTATTGCCCTGCCAAGCCTCGAGGAGAATCCCGAGTTTTCCCTCGCAACTAGGCAGGAGTCCTGACGTCGCTGAACAAACACGTGGGTGGAAGGGCCATCCCCGTCGGAACTCGAGAATGTACCCCAGGTTGTCGCCGCAACTCGAGAAAAACCATGAGACTTCCCCCGCGCCGCGAGATGAGGCCCGATTCCCCTGCACTGCGTGCAGAGCAATTCCGTGTTGCACATCACACATGAAAGGAGTCTTGATTTCCTTGATGGCACTCCAGAGAAACCCCAAGAACACTGTTTCAAGGCTAGAGGGGTCTGAGGTCACTGTAGCAAAACGAAAGAGCGCCGTGGACCAAAAATCAACTCGAGATGAGAGGTTAGTCCCTGGCTTCGACTCCAGAGGATTACCACCTTACCACAAGCACCTCAAGAGGAGGCATCTCTCTGCTCTAGCTATGTGAGAGGGACCCTGAGTTTGCAGCCTCAAGTGGAATGGACACCGTGATGCCCTGACTCGAAATAAGGCCGGATATCCCTGCAGTGACTTGAATGCAGGCTCGTATTGCATCTCCCAAGATGAAAGGATGTCTGAATCCCCTGTGGAGACCACAGAGAAAGTCCTAGTTCCCCACCTCATCGCGACCGGAGGCCTCACATCCTTTGAAAACTCCAGAGGTATGCGGAGATCAGTGCCTCCAAAGGAGACGATGCCTGACTCCTCGGGAAACTTGATAGGAGTCCCCGGATTCCTGTGGCACGTGGAAAGGGACCCTTGGTCTCCTGCCTCAGCTGGAGAGGCGTCCCAATTGCCCTGCCAAGCCTCGAGGAGAATCCCGAGTTGTCCCTCGCAACTAGGCAGGAGTCCTGACGTCGCTGAACAAACACGTGTGTGGAAGGTCCATCCCCGTCGTAACTCGAGAATATACCCCAGGTTCCCGCCGCAACTCGAGAAAAACCATGAGACTTCCCCCTCTCCGCGAGATAAGGCCCGATTCCCCTGCACTGCGTGCAGAGCAATTCCGTGTTGCACATCACACATGAAAGGAGCCTTGATTTCCTTGATGGCACTCCAGAGAAACCCCAAGAACACTGTTTCAAGGCTAGAGGGATCCTGAGGTCACTGTAGCAACACGAAAGAGCTCCGTGGACCAAAAATCAACTCGAGATGAGAGGGTAGTCCCTGGCTTCGACTCCAGAGGAATACCACCTTACCACAAGCACCTCAAGAGGAGGCTTCTTTCAGCTCTAGCTATGTGAGAGGGACCCTGAGTTTGCGGCCTCAAGTGGAATGGACACCGCGATGCCCTGACTCGAAATAAGGCCGGATATCCCTGCAGTGACTTGAAGGCAGGCTCGTCTTGCATCTCCCAAGACGAAAGGATGTCTGAATCCCCTGTGGAGACCACAGAGAAAGACCTAGTTTCCCCCTCATCGCGACCGGACGCCTCACATCCTTTGAAAACGCCAGAGGTACGCAGAGATCAGTGCCTCCAAAGGAGACAATGCCTGACTCCTCGTGAAACTTGATAGGAATCCCAGGATTGCTGTGGCACGTGGAAAGGGACCCTTGGTCTCCCGCCTCAGCTGGAGAGGCGTCCCAATTGCCCTGCCAAGCCTCGAGGAGAATCCCGAGTTGTGCCTCGCAACTAGGCAGGAGTCCTGACGTCGCTGAAGAAACACGTGGGTGGAAGGGCCATCCCCGTCGTAACTCGAGAATATACCCCAGGTTCCCGCCGCAACTCGAGAAAAACCATGAGACTTCCCACTCGCCGCGAAATGAGGCCCGATTCCCCTGCACTGCGTGCAGAGCAATTCCGTGTTGCACATCACACATGAAAGGAGCCTTGATTTCCTTGATGGCACTCCAGAAAAACCCCAAGAACACTGTTTCAAGGCTAGAGGGATCCTGAGGTCACTGTAGCAACACGAAAGAGCTCCGTGGACCAAGAATCAACTCGAGATGAGAGGTTAGTCCCTGGCTTCGACTCCAGAGGAATACCACCTTACACAAGCACCTCAAGAGGAGGCTTCTCGCAGCTCTAGCTATGTGAGAGAGACCCTGAGTTTGCGGCCTCAAGTGGAATGGACACCGCGATGCCCTGACTCGAAATAAGGCCGGATATCCCTGCAGTGACTTAAATGCAGGCTCGTCTTGCATCTCCCAAGAAGAAAGGATGTCTGAATCCCCTGTTGAGACCACAGAGAAAGACCTAGTTCCCCACCTCATCGCGACCTGAGGCCTCACATCCTTTGAAAACTCCAGAGGTACGCGGAGATCAGTGCCTCCAAAGAAGACGATGCCTGACTCCTCATGAAACTTCTGAGGAGTCCCAGGATTCCTGTTGCACGTGGAAAGGGACCCTTGGTCTCCCGCCTCAGCTGTAGTGGCATCCCTATTGCCCTGCCAAGCCTCGAGGAGAATCCCGAGTTTTCCCTGGCAACTAGGCAGGAGTCCTGCCGTCACTGAACAAACACGTGGGTGGAAGGGCCATCCCCGTCGTAACTCGAGAATATACCCCAGGTTCCCGCCGCAACTCGAGAAAAACCATGAGACTTCCCACTCGCCGCCAGATGAGGCCCGATTCCCCTGCACTGCGTGCAGAGCAATTCCGTGTTGCACATCACACATGAAAGGAGCCTTGATTTCCTTGATGGCACTCCAGAGAAACCCCAAGAACAGTGTTTCAAGGCTAGAGGGATCCTGAGGTCACTGTAGCAACACGAAAGAGCTCCGTGGACCAAAAATCAACTCGAGATGAGAGGTTAGTCCCTGGCTTCGACTCCAGAGGAATACCACCTTACCACAAGCACCTCAAGAGGAGGCTTCTCTCTGCTCTAGCTATGTGAGAGGGACCCTGAGTTTTCAGCCTCAAGTGGAATGGACACCGCGATGCCCTGACTCGAAATAAGGCCGGATATCCCTGCAGTGACTTGAATGCAGGCTCGTCTTGCATCTCCCAAGACGAAAGGATGTCTGCATCCCCTGTCGAGACCACAGAGAAAGACCTAGTTCCCCACCTCATCGCGACCGGAGGCCTCACATCCTTTGAAAACTCCAGAGGTACGCGGAGATCAGTGCCTCCAAAGAAGACGATGCCTGACTCCTAGTGAAACTTGATAGGAGTCCCAAGATTCCTGTGGCACGTGGAAAGGGACCCTTGGTCTCCCGCCTCAGCTGGAGAGGCGTCCCAATTGCGCTGCCAATCCTCGAGGAGAATCCCGAGTTGTCCCTCGGAAGTAGGCAGGAGTCCTGCCGTCGCTGAACAAACACGTGTGTGGAAGGGCCATCCCCGTCGTAACTCGAGAATATACCCCAGGTTCCCGCCGCAACTCGAGAAAAACCATGAGACTTCCCCCTCGCCGCGAGATGAGGCCCGATTCCCCTGCACTGCGTGCAGAGCAATTCCGTGTTGCACATCACACATGAAAGGAGTCTTGATTTCCTTGATGGCACTCCAGAGAAACCCCAAGAACACTGTTTCAAGGCTAGAGGGATCCTGAGGTCACTGTAGCCACACGAAAGAGCTCGGTGGACCACAAATCAACTGGAGATTAGAGGTTAGACCCTGGCTTCGACTCCAGAGGAATACCACCTTACCACAAGCACCTCAAGAGGAGGCTTCTCTCAGCTCTAGGTATGTGAGAGGGACCCTGAGTTTGCGGCCACAAGTGGAATGGACACCGCGATGCCCTGACTCGAAATAAGGCCGGATATCCCTGCAGTGAATTGAATGTAGGCTCGTCTTGCATCTCCCAAGACGAAAGGATGTCTGAATTCCCTGTGCAGACCACAGAGAAAGACCTAGTTCCCCACCTCATCATGACCGAAGGCCTCACATCCTTTGAAAACTCCAGAGGTACGCGGAGATCAGTGCCTCCAAAGGAGACGATGCCTGACTCCTCGTGAAACATGATAGGAGTCCCAGGATTCTTGTGGCACGTGGAAAGGGACTCTTGGTCTCCCGCCTCAGCTGGAGAGGCATCCCAATTGCCCTGCCAAGCCTCGAGGAGAATCCCGAGTTGCCCCTCGCAACTAGGCAGGAGTCCTGCCATCGCTGAACAAACACGTGTGTGGAAGGGCCATCCCCGTCGTAACTCGACAATATACCCCAGGTTCCCGCCGCAACTCGAGAAAAACGATGAGAGTTCCCCCTCGCCATAAAATGAGGCCCGATACCCTGCACTGCATGCAGAGCAATTCCGTGTTGCACATCACACATGAAAGGAGCCTTGATTTCCTTGATGGCACTCCAGAGAAACCCCAAGAACACTGTTTCAAGGCTAGAGGGATCCTGAGGTCACTGTAGCAGCATGAAAGAGCTCCGTGGACCAATAATCAACTCGAGATGAGATGTTAGTCGCTGGCTTCGACTCCAGAGGAATACCACCTTACCACAAGCACCTCAAGAGGAGGCTTCTCTCAGCTCTAGGTATGTGAGAGGGACCCTGAGTTTGCGGCCTCAAGTGGAATGGACACCGCGATGCCCTGACTAGAAATTAGGCCGGATATCCCTGCAGTGACTGGAATGCAGGCTCGTCTTGCATCTCCCAAGACGAAAGGATGTCTGAATCCCCTGTGGAGACCACAGAGAAAGACCTAGTTCCCCACCTCATCGCGACCGGAGGCCTCACATCCTTTGAAAACTCCAGAGGTACGTGGAGATCAGTGCCTCCAAAGGAGACGATGCTTGACGCCTCGTGAAACTTGATAGGAGTCCCAGGATTCCTGTGGCACGTGGAAAGGGACACTTGTTCTCCCGCCTCAGCTGGAAGGGCGTTCCAATTGCCCTGCCAAGCCTCGAGGAGAATCCCGAGTTGTCCCTCGCAACTAGGCAGGAGTCCTGACGTCGCTGAACAAACACGTGTGTGGAAGGGCCATCCCCGTCGTAACTCGAGAATATACCCCAGGTTCCCGCCGCAACTCGAGAAAAACCATGAGACTTCCCCCTCGCCACGAGATGAGGCACGAATCCCCTGCACTGTGTGCAGAGCACTTCCGTGTTGCACATCACACATGAAAGGAGTCTTGATTTCCTTGATGGCACTCCAGAGAAACCTCAAGAACACTGTTTCAAGGCTAGAGGGATCCTGAGGTCACTGTAGCAACACGAAAGAGCTCCATGGACGAAAAATCAACTCGAGATGAGAGGTTAGTCCCTGGCTTCGACTCCAGAGGAATACCACCTTACCACAAGCACCTCAAGAGGAGGCTTCTCTCAGCTCTAGGTATGTGAGAGGGACCCTGAGTTTGCGGCCTCAAGTGGAATGGACACCGTGATGCCCTGACTCGAAATAAGGCCGGATATCCCTGCAGTGACTTGAATGCAGGCTCGTCTTGCATCTCCCAAGACGAAAGGATGTCTGAATCCCCTGTGGAGACCACAGAGAAAGTCCTAGTTCCCCACCTCATCGCGACCAGAGGCCTCACATCCTTTGAAAACTTCAGAGGTATGAGGAGATCAGTGCCTCCGAAGGAGACGATGCCTGACTCCTCGTGAAACTTGATAGGAGTCCCAGGATACCTGTGGCACGTGGAAAGGGAACCTTGGTCTCCCGCCTCAGTTGGAGAGGCGTCCCAATTGCCCTGCCAAGCCTCGAGGAGAATCCCGAGTTGTCCCTCGCAACTAGGCAGGAATCCTGACTTCGCTGAACAGACAAGTGTGTGGAAGGGCCATCCCCGTCGTAACTCGAAAATATACCCCAGGTTTTCGCGGCAACTCGAGAGAAACCATGAGACTTCCCCCTCGCCGCCAGATGAGGCCCGATTCCCCTGCACTGCATGCAGAGGAATTCCATGTTGCACATCACACATGAAAGGAGCCTTGATTTCCTTGATGGCACTCCAGAGAAACCCCAAGAACACTGTTTCAAGGCTAGAGGGTTCCTGAGGTCACTGTAGGAACACGAAACAGCTCCGTGGACCAAAATCAACTCGAGATGAGAGGTTAGTCCCTGGCTTCGACTCCAGAGGAACACCACCTTACCACAAGCACCTCAAGAGGAGGCTTCTCTCAGCTCTAGGCATGTGAGAGGGACCCTGAGTTTGCGGCTTCATTTGGAATGGACACCGCGATGCCCTGACTCGAAATATGGCCGGATATCGCTGCAGTGACTTGAATGCAGGCTCGTCTTGCATCTCCCAAGACGAAAGGATGTCTGAATCCCCTGTGGAGACCACAGAGAAAGACCTAGTTCCCCAACTCATCGCGACCGGAGGCCTCACATCCTTTGAAAACTCCAGAGGTACACGGAGATCAGTGCCTCCAAAGGAGACGATGCCTGACTCCTCATGAAACTTGATAGGAGTCCCAGGATTCCTGTGGTACGTGGAAAGGGACCCTTGGTCTCCCGCCTCAGCTGGAGAGGCGTCCCAATTGAACTGCCAAGCCTCGAGGAGAATCCCGAGTTTTCCCTCGCAACTAAACAGGAGTCCTGACGTCGCTGAACAGACAAGTGTGTGGAAGGGCCATCCCCGTTGTAACTCGAGAATATACCCCAGGTTTGCGCGGCATTTCGAGAGAAACAATGAGACTTCCCCCTCTCTGCCAGATGAGGCCTGATTCCGCTGCACTGCGTGTAGAGCAATTCCGTGTTGCACATCACACATGAAAGGAGCATTGATTTCCTTGATGGCCCTCCAGAGAATCCCCAAGAACACTGTTTCAAGGCTAGAGGGATCCTGAGGTCACTGTAGCCACACGAAAGAGCTCCGTGGACCAAAAATCAACTTGAGATGAGAGGTTAGTCCCTGGCTTCGACTCCAGAGGAAACCACCTTACCACAAGCACCTCAAGAGGAGGCTTCTCTCAGCTATAGGTATGTGAGAGGGACCCTGAGTTTGCGGCCTCAAGTGGAATGGACACCGCGATGCCCTGACTCGAAATAAGGCCGGATATCGCTGCAGTGACTTGAATGCAGGCTCGTCTTGCATCTCCCAAGACGAAAGGATGTCTGAATCCCCTGTGGAGACCACAGAGAAAGACCTAGTCCCCACCTCATCGCGACCGGAGGCCTCACATCCTTTGAAAACTCCAGAGGTACGCGGAGATCAGTGCCTCCAAACGAGACGATGCCTGACTCCTCGTGAAACTTCTTACGAGTCCCAGGATTCCTGTGGCACGTGGAAAGGGACCCTTGGTCTCCCGCCTCAGCTGGAGAGGCATCCCTATTGCCCTGCCAAGCCTCGAGGAGAATCCCGAGTTTTCCCTCGCAACTAGGCAGGAGTCCTGACGTCGCTGAACAAACACGTGGGTGGAAGGGCCATCCCCGTCGGAACTCGAGAATGTACCCCAGGTTGTCGCCGCAACTCGAGAAAAACCATGAGACTTCCCCCGCGCCGCGAGATGAGGCCCGATTCCCCTGCACTGCGTGCAGAGCAATTCCGTGTTGCACATCACACATGAAAGGAGTCTTGATTTCCTTGATGGCACTCCAGAGAAACCCCAAGAACACTGTTTCAAGGCTAGAGGGGTCTGAGGTCACTGTAGCAAAACGAAAGAGCGCCGTGGACCAAAAATCAACTCGAGATGAGAGGTTAGTCCCTGGCTTCGACTCCAGAGGATTACCACCTTACCACAAGCACCTCAAGAGGAGGCATCTCTCTGCTCTAGCTATGTGAGAGGGACCCTGAGTTTGCAGCCTCAAGTGGAATGGACACCGTGATGCCCTGACTCGAAATAAGGCCGGATATCCCTGCAGTGACTTGAATGCAGGCTCGTATTGCATCTCCCAAGATGAAAGGATGTCTGAATCCCCTGTGGAGACCACAGAGAAAGTCCTAGTTCCCCACCTCATCGCGACCGGAGGCCTCACATCCTTTGAAAACTCCAGAGGTATGCGGAGATCAGTGCCTCCAAAGGAGACGATGCCTGACTCCTCGGGAAACTTGATAGGAGTCCCCGGATTCCTGTGGCACGTGGAAAGGGACCCTTGGTCTCCTGCCTCAGCTGGAGAGGCGTCCCAATTGCCCTGCCAAGCCTCGAGGAGAATCCCGAGTTGTCCCTCGCAACTAGGCAGGAGTCCTGACGTCGCTGAACAAACACGTGTGTGGAAGGTCCATCCCCGTCGTAACTCGAGAATATACCCCAGGTTCCCGCCGCAACTCGAGAAAAACCATGAGACTTCCCCCTCTCCGCGAGATAAGGCCCGATTCCCCTGCACTGCGTGCAGAGCAATTCCGTGTTGCACATCACACATGAAAGGAGCCTTGATTTCCTTGATGGCACTCCAGAGAAACCCCAAGAACACTGTTTCAAGGCTAGAGGGATCCTGAGGTCACTGTAGCAACACGAAAGAGCTCCGTGGACCAAAAATCAACTCGAGATGAGAGGGTAGTCCCTGGCTTCGACTCCAGAGGAATACCACCTTACCACAAGCACCTCAAGAGGAGGCTTCTTTCAGCTCTAGCTATGTGAGAGGGACCCTGAGTTTGCGGCCTCAAGTGGAATGGACACCGCGATGCCCTGACTCGAAATAAGGCCGGATATCCCTGCAGTGACTTGAAGGCAGGCTCGTCTTGCATCTCCCAAGACGAAAGGATGTCTGAATCCCCTGTGGAGACCACAGAGAAAGACCTAGTTTCCCCCTCATCGCGACCGGACGCCTCACATCCTTTGAAAACGCCAGAGGTACGCAGAGATCAGTGCCTCCAAAGGAGACAATGCCTGACTCCTCGTGAAACTTGATAGGAATCCCAGGATTGCTGTGGCACGTGGAAAGGGACCCTTGGTCTCCCGCCTCAGCTGGAGAGGCGTCCCAATTGCCCTGCCAAGCCTCGAGGAGAATCCCGAGTTGTGCCTCGCAACTAGGCAGGAGTCCTGACGTCGCTGAAGAAACACGTGGGTGGAAGGGCCATCCCCGTCGTAACTCGAGAATATACCCCAGGTTCCCGCCGCAACTCGAGAAAAACCATGAGACTTCCCACTCGCCGCGAAATGAGGCCCGATTCCCCTGCACTGCGTGCAGAGCAATTCCGTGTTGCACATCACACATGAAAGGAGCCTTGATTTCCTTGATGGCACTCCAGAAAAACCCCAAGAACACTGTTTCAAGGCTAGAGGGATCCTGAGGTCACTGTAGCAACACGAAAGAGCTCCGTGGACCAAGAATCAACTCGAGATGAGAGGTTAGTCCCTGGCTTCGACTCCAGAGGAATACCACCTTACACAAGCACCTCAAGAGGAGGCTTCTCGCAGCTCTAGCTATGTGAGAGAGACCCTGAGTTTGCGGCCTCAAGTGGAATGGACACCGCGATGCCCTGACTCGAAATAAGGCCGGATATCCCTGCAGTGACTTAAATGCAGGCTCGTCTTGCATCTCCCAAGAAGAAAGGATGTCTGAATCCCCTGTTGAGACCACAGAGAAAGACCTAGTTCCCCACCTCATCGCGACCTGAGGCCTCACATCCTTTGAAAACTCCAGAGGTACGCGGAGATCAGTGCCTCCAAAGAAGACGATGCCTGACTCCTCATGAAACTTCTGAGGAGTCCCAGGATTCCTGTTGCACGTGGAAAGGGACCCTTGGTCTCCCGCCTCAGCTGTAGTGGCATCCCTATTGCCCTGCCAAGCCTCGAGGAGAATCCCGAGTTTTCCCTGGCAACTAGGCAGGAGTCCTGCCGTCGCTGAACAAACACGTGGGTGGAAGGGCCATCCCCGTCGTAACTCGAGAATATACCCCAGGTTCCCGCCGCAACTCGAGAAAAACCATGAGACTTCCCCCTCGCCGCGAGATGAGGCCCGATTCCCCTGCACTGCGTGCAGAGCAATTCCGTGTTGCACATCACACATGAAAGGAGCCTTGATTTCCTTGATGGCACTCCAGAGAAACCCCAAGAACAGTGTTTCAAGGCTAGAGGGATCCTGAGGTCACTGTAGCAACACGAAAGAGCTCCGTGGACCAAAAATCAACTCGAGATGAGAGGTTAGTCCCTGGCTTCGACTCCAGAGGAATACCACCTTACCACAAGCACCTCAAGAGGAGGCTTCTCTCTGCTCTAGCTATGTGAGAGGGACCCTGAGTTTTCAGCCTCAAGTGGAATGGACACCGCGATGCCCTGACTCGAAATAAGGCCGGATATCCCTGCAGTGACTTGAATGCAGGCTCGTCTTGCATCTCCCAAGACGAAAGGATGTCTGCATCCCCTGTCGAGACCACAGAGAAAGACCTAGTTCCCCACCTCATCGCGACCGGAGGCCTCACATCCTTTGAAAACTCCAGAGGTACGCGGAGATCAGTGCCTCCAAAGAAGACGATGCCTGACTCCTAGTGAAACTTGATAGGAGTCCCAAGATTCCTGTGGCACGTGGAAAGGGACCCTTGGTCTCCCGCCTCAGCTGGAGAGGCGTCCCAATTGCGCTGCCAATCCTCGAGGAGAATCCCGAGTTGTCCCTCGGAAGTAGGCAGGAGTCCTGCCGTCGCTGAACAAACACGTGTGTGGAAGGGCCATCCCCGTCGTAACTCGAGAATATACCCCAGGTTCCCGCCGCAACTCGAGAAAAACCATGAGACTTCCCCCTCGCCGCGAGATGAGGCCCGATTCCCCTGCACTGCGTGCAGAGCAATTCCGTGTTGCACATCACACATGAAAGGAGTCTTGATTTCCTTGATGGCACTCCAGAGAAACCCCAAGAACACTGTTTCAAGGCTAGAGGGATCCTGAGGTCACTGTAGCCACACGAAAGAGCTCGGTGGACCACAAATCAACTGGAGATTAGAGGTTAGACCCTGGCTTCGACTCCAGAGGAATACCACCTTACCACAAGCACCTCAAGAGGAGGCTTCTCTCAGCTCTAGGTATGTGAGAGGGACCCTGAGTTTGCGGCCACAAGTGAAATGGACATCACGATGCCCTGACTCGAAATAAGGCCGGATATCCCTGCAGTGACTTGAATGCAGGCTCGTCTTGCATCTCCGAAGATGAAAGGATGTCTGAATCCCCTGTGGAGTCCACAGAGAAAGACCTAGTTCCCCACCTCATGGCGACCGGAGGCCTCACATCCTTTGAAAACTCCAGAGGTACGCGGAGATCAGTGCCTCCAAAGGAGACGATGCCTGACTCCTCGTGAAACTTGATAGGAGTCCCAAGATTCCTGTGGCACGTGGAAAGGGACCCTTGGTCTCCCGCCTCAGCTGGAGAGGCGTCCCAATTGCCCTCCCAAGCCTCGAGGAGAATCCCGAGTTGTCCCTCGCAAGTAGGCAGGGGTCCTGCCGTCGCTGAACAAACACGTGTGTTGAAGGGCCATCCCCGTCGTAACTCGAGAATATACCCCAGGTTCCCGCCGCAACTCGAGAAAAACCATGAAATTTCCCCCTCGCCGCGAGATGAGGCCCGATTCCCCTGCACTGCGTGCAGAGCAATTCCGTGTTGCACATCACACATGAAAGGAGCCTTGATTTCCTTGATGGCACTCCAGAGAAACCCCAAGAACACTGTTTCAAGGCTAGAGGGATCCTGGTATCACTGTAGCAAAATGAAAGTGCTCCGTGGACCAAAAATCAACTCGAGATGAGAGGTTAGTCCCTGGCTTCGACTCCAGAGGAATACCACCTTACCACAATCCCCTCAAGAGGAGGCTTCTCTCAGCTCTAGATATGTGAGAGGGACCCTGAGTTTGCGGCCTCAAGTGGAATGGACACCGCGATGCCCTGACTCGAAATAAGGCCGGATAACCCTGCAGTGACTTGAATGCAGGCTCGTCTTGCATCTCCCAAGACGAAAGGATGTCTGAATCCCCTGTGGAGACCACAGAGAAAGTCCTAGTTCCCCACCTCATCGCGACCGGAGGCCTCACATCCTTTGAAAACTCCAGAGGTATGAGGAGATCAGTGCCTCCGGAGGAAACGATGCCTGACTCCTCGTGAAACTTGATAGGAGTCCCAGGATACCTGTGGCACGTGGAAAGGGAACCTTGGTCTCCCGCCTCAGCTGGAGAGGCGTCCCAATTGCCCTGCCAAGCCTCGAGGAGAATCCCGAGTTGTCCCTCGCAACTAGACAGGAGTCCTGACGTCGCTGAACAGACAAGTGTGTGGAAGGTCCATTCCCGTTGTAACTCGAGAATATACCCCAGGTTTGCGCGGCATTTCGAGAGAAACAATGAGACTTCCCCCTCGCTGCCA
This sequence comes from Cervus elaphus, assembly GCF_910594005.1. NCBI lineage: Eukaryota > Metazoa > Chordata > Mammalia > Artiodactyla > Cervidae > Cervus > Cervus elaphus. The sequence continues at coordinate 3,455,558 of NC_057838.1, forward strand.
GATGAGGCCTGATTCCCCTGCACTGCGTGTAGAGCAATTTCGTGTTGCACATCACACATGAAAGGAGCCTTGATTTCCTTGATGGCACTCCAGAGAAACCCCAAGAACACTGTTTCAAGGCTAGAGGGATCCTGAGGTCAATGTAGCAACACGAAAGAGCTCCGTGGACAAAAAATCAACTCGAGATGAGAGGTTAGTCCCTGGCTTCGACTCCAGAGAAATACCACCTTACCACAAGTACCTCAAGAGGAGGCTTCTCTCAGCTCTAGGTATGTGAGAGGGACCCTGAGTTTGCGGCCTCATGTGGAATGAACACCGCGATGCCGTGACTCGAAATAAGGCCGGATATCCCTGCAGTGACTTGAATGCAGGCTCGTCTTGCATCTCCCAACATGAAAGGATGTCTGAATCCCCTGTGGAGACCACAGAGAAAGACCTAGTTCCCCACCTCATCGCGACCGGAGGCCTCACATCCTTTGAAAACTCCAGAGGTACGCGGAGATCAGTGCCTCCAAAGGAGACGATGCCTGACTTCTCGTGAAACTTGATAGGAGTCCCAGGATTCCTGTGGCACGTGGAAAGCAACCCTTGGTCTCCCGCCTCAGCTGAAGAGGCGTCCCAATTGCCCTGCCAAGCCTCGAGGAGAATCCCGAGTTGTCCCTCGCAACTAGGCAGGAGTCCTGATGTCGCTGAACAAACACGTGGGTGGAAGGGCCATCCCCGTCGTAACTCGAGAATATAACCCAGGTTCCCGCCGCAACTCGAGAAAAACCATGAGACTTCCCACTCGCCGCGAGATGAGGCCCGATTCCCCTGCACTGCGTGCAGAGCAATTCCGTGTTGCACATCACACATGAAAGGAGCCTTGATTTCCTTGATGGCACTCCAGAGAAACCCCAAGAACACTGTTTCAAGGCTAGAGGGATCCTGAGGTCACTATGGCAACACGAAAGAGCTCCGTGGACCAAGAATCAACTCGAGATGAGAGGTTAGTCCCTGGCTTCGACTCCAGAGGAATACCACCTTACCACAATCCCCTCAAGAGGAGGCTTCTCTCAGCTCTAGGTATGTGAGAGGGACCCTGAGTTTGCGGCCTCAAGTGGAATGGACACCGCGATGCCCTGACTCGAAATAAGGCCGGATATCCCTGCAGTGAATTGAATGTAGGCTCGTCTTGCATCTCCCAAGACGAAAGGATGTCTGAATTCCCTGTGCAGACCACAGAGAAAGACCTAGTTCCCCACCTCATCATGACCGAAGGCCTCACATCCTTTGAAAACTCCAGAGGTACGCGGAGATCAGTGCCTCCAAAGGAGACGATGCCTGACTCCTCGTGAAACATGATAGGAGTCCCAGGATTCTTGTGGCACGTGGAAAGGGACTCTTGGTCTCCCGCCTCAGCTGGAGAGGCATCCCAATTGCCCTGCCAAGCCTCGAGGAGAATCCCGAGTTGCCCCTCGCAACTAGGCAGGAGTCCTGCCATCGCTGAACAAACACGTGTGTGGAAGGGCCATCCCCGTCGTAACTCGACAATATACCCCAGGTTCCCGCCGCAACTCGAGAAAAACGATGAGAGTTCCCCCTCGCCATAAAATGAGGCCCGATACCCTGCACTGCATGCAGAGCAATTCCGTGTTGCACATCACACATGAAAGGAGCCTTGATTTCCTTGATGGCACTCCAGAGAAACCCCAAGAACACTGTTTCAAGGCTAGAGGGATCCTGAGGTCACTGTAGCAACAGGAAAGAGCTCCGTGGACCAATAATCAACTCGAGATGAGATGTTAGTCGCTGGCTTCGACTCCAGAGGAATACCACCTTACCACAAGCACCTCAAGAGGAGGCTTCTCTCAGCTCTAGGTATGTGAGAGGGACCCTGAGTTTGCGGCCTCAAGTGGAATGGACACCGCGATGCCCTGACTAGAAATTAGGCCGGATATCCCTGTAGTGACTGGAATGCAGGCTCGTCTTGCATCTCCCAAGACGAAAGGATGTCTGAATCCCCTGTGGAGACCACAGAGAAAGACCTAGTTCCCCACCTCATCGCGACCGGAGGCCTCACATCCTTTGAAAACTCCAGAGGTACGTGGAGATCAGTGCCTCCAAAGGAGACGATGCTTGACGCCTCGTGAAACTTGATAGGAGTCCCAGGATTCCTGTGGCACGTGGAAAGGGACACTTGTTCTCCCGCCTCAGCTGGAAGGGCGTTCCAATTGCCCTGCCAAGCCTCGAGGAGAATCCCGAGTTGTCCCTCGCAACTAGGCAGGAGTCCTGACGTCGCTGAACAAACACGTGTGTGGAAGGGCCATCCCCGTCGTAACTCGAGAATATACCCCAGGTTCCCGCCGCAACTCGAGAAAAACCATGAGACTTCCCCCTCGCCACGAGATGAGGCACGAATCCCCTGCACTGTGTGCAGAGCACTTCCGTGTTGCACATCACACATGAAAGGAGTCTTGATTTCCTTGATGGCACTCCAGAGAAACCTCAAGAACACTGTTTCAAGGCTAGAGGGATCCTGAGGTCACTGTAGCAACACGAAAGAGCTCCATGGACGAAAAATCAACTCGAGATGAGAGGTTAGTCCCTGGCTTCGACTCCAGAGGAATACCACCTTACCACAAGCACCTCAAGAGGAGGCTTCTCTCAGCTCTAGGTATGTGAGAGGGACCCTGAGTTTGCGGCCTCAAGTGGAATGGACACCGTGATGCCCTGACTCGAAATAAGGCCGGATATCCCTGCAGTGACTTGAATGCAGGCTCGTCTTGCATCTCCCAAGACGAAAGGATGTCTGAATCCCCTGTGGAGACCACAGAGAAAGTCCTAGTTCCCCACCTCATCGCGACCAGAGGCCTCACATCCTTTGAAAACTTCAGAGGTATGAGGAGATCAGTGCCTCCGAAGGAGACGATGCCTGACTCCTCGTGAAACTTGATAGGAGTCCCAGGATACCTGTGGCACGTGGAAAGGGAACCTTGGTCTCCCGCCTCAGTTGGAGAGGCGTCCCAATTGCCCTGCCAAGCCTCGAGGAGAATCCCGAGTTGTCCCTCGCAACTAGGCAGGAATCCTGACTTCGCTGAACAGACAAGTGTGTGGAAGGGCCATTCCCGTCGTAACTCGAAAATATACCCCAGGTTTTCGCGGCAACTCGAGAGAAACCATGAGACTTCCCCCTCTCCGCCAGATGAGGCCCGATTCCCCTGCACTGCGTGCAGAGGAATTCCATGTTGCACATCACACATGAAAGGAGCCTTGATTTCCTTGATGGCACTCCAGAGAAACCCCAAGAACACTGTTTCAAGGCTAGAGGGTTCCTGAGGTCACTGTAGGAACACGAAACAGCTCCGTGGACCAAAATCAACTCGAGATGAGAGGTTAGTCCCTGGCTTCGACTCCAGAGGAACACCACCTTACCACAAGCACCTCAAGAGGAGGCTTCTCTCAGCTCTAGGCATGTGAGAGGGACCCTGAGTTTGCGGCTTCATTTGGAATGGACACCGCGATGCCCTGACTCGAAATATGGCCAGATATCGCTGCAGTGACTTGAATGCAGGCTCGTCTTGCATCTCCCAAGACGAAAGGATGTCTGAATCCCCTGTGGAGACCACAGAGAAAGACCTAGTTCCCCAACTCATCGCGACCGGAGGCCTCACATCCTTTGAAAACTCCAGAGGTACACGGAGATCAGTGCCTCCAAAGGAGACGATGCCTGACTCCTCATGAAACTTGATAGGAGTCCCAGGATTCCTGTGGTACGTGGAAAGGGACCCTTGGTCTCCCGCCTCAGCTGGAGAGGCGTCCCAATTGAACTGCCAAGCCTCGAGGAGAATCCCGAGTTTTCCCTCGCAACTAAACAGGAGTCCTGACGTCGCTGAACAGACAAGTGTGTGGAAGGGCCATCCCCGTTGTAACTCGAGAATATACCCCAGGTTTGCGCGGCATTTCGAGAGAAACAATGAGACTTCCCCCTCTCTGCCAGATGAGGCCTGATTCCGCTGCACTGCGTGTAGAGCAATTCCGTGTTGCACATCACACATGAAAGGAGCATTGATTTCCTTGATGGCCCTCCAGAGAATCCCCAAGAACACTGTTTCAAGGCTAGAGGGATCCTGAGGTCACTGTAGCCACACGAAAGAGCTCCGTGGACCAAAAATCAACTTGAGATGAGAGGTTAGTCCCTGGCTTCGACTCCAGAGGAAACCACCTTACCACAAGCACCTCAAGAGGAGGCTTCTCTCAGCTATAGGTATGTGAGAGGGACCCTGAGTTTGCGGCCTCAAGTGGAATGGACACCGCGATGCCCTGACTCGAAATAAGGCCGGATATCGCTGCAGTGACTTGAATGCAGGCTCGTCTTGCATCTCCCAAGACGAAAGGATGTCTGAATCCCCTGTGGAGACCACAGAGAAAGACCTAGTCCCCACCTCATCGCGACCGGAGGCCTCACATCCTTTGAAAACTCCAGAGGTACGCGGAGATCAGTGCCTCCAAACGAGACGATGCCTGACTCCTCGTGAAACTTCTTACGAGTCCCAGGATTCCTGTGGCACGTGGAAAGGGACCCTTGGTCTCCCGCCTCAGCTGGAGAGGCATCCCTATTGCCCTGCCAAGCCTCGAGGAGAATCCCGAGTTTTCCCTCGCAACTAGGCAGGAGTCCTGACGTCGCTGAACAAACACGTGGGTGGAAGGGCCATCCCCGTCGGAACTCGAGAATGTACCCCAGGTTTTCGCCGCAACTCGAGAAAAACCATGAGACTTCCCCCGCGCCGCGAGATGAGGCCCGATTCCCCTGCACTGCGTGCAGAGCAATTCCGTGTTGCACATCACACATGAAAGGAGTCTTGATTTCCTTGATGGCACTCCAGAGAAACCCCAAGAACACTGTTTCAAGGCTAGAGGGGTCTGAGGTCACTGTAGCAAAACGAAAGAGCGCCGTGGACCAAAAATCAACTCGAGATGAGAGGTTAGTCCCTGGCTTCGACTCCAGAGGATTACCACCTTACCACAAGCACCTCAAGAGGAGGCATCTCTCTGCTCTAGCTATGTGAGAGGGACCCTGAGTTTGCAGCCTCAAGTGGAATGGACACCGTGATGCCCTGACTCGAAATAAGGCCGGATATCCCTGCAGTGACTTGAATGCAGGCTCGTATTGCATCTCCCAAGATGAAAGGATGTCTGAATCCCCTGTGGAGACCACAGAGAAAGACCTAGTTCCCCACCTCATCGCGACCGGAGGCCTCACATCCTTTGAAAACTCCAGAGGTATGCGGAGATCAGTGCCTCCAAAGGAGACGATGCCTGACTCCTCGGGAAACTTGATAGGAGTCCCAGGATTCCTGTGGCACGTGGACAGGGACCCTTGGTCTCCTGCCTCAGCTGGAGAGGCGTCCCAATTGCCCTGCCAAGCCTCGAGGAGAATCCCGAGTTGTCCCTCGCAACTAGGCAGGAGTCCTGACGTCGCTGAACAAACACGTGTGTGGAAGGTCCATCCCCGTCGTAACTCGAGAATATACCCCAGGTTCCCGCCGCAACTCGAGAAAAACCATGAGACTTCCCCCTCTCCGCGAGATAAGGCCCGATTCCCCTGCACTGCGTGCAGAGCAATTCCGTGTTGCACATCACACATGAAAGGAGCCTTGATTTCCTTGATGGCACTCCAGAGAAACCCCAAGAACACTGTTTCAAGGCTAGAGGGATCCTGAGGTCACTGTAGCAACACGAAAGAGCTCCGTGGACCAAAAATCAACTCGAGATGAGAGGGTAGTCCCTGGCTTCGACTCCAGAGGAATACCACCTTACCACAAGCACCTCAAGAGGAGGCTTCTTTCAGCTCTAGCTATGTGAGAGGGACCCTGAGTTTGCGGCCTCAAGTGGAATGGACCCCGCGACGCCCTGACTCGAAATAAGGCCGGATATCCCTGCAGTGACTTGAAGGCAGGCTCGTCTTGCATCTCCCAAGACGAAAGGATGTCTGAATCCCCTGTGGAGACCACAGAGAAAGACCTAGTTTCCCCCTCATCGCGACCGGACGCCTCACATCCTTTGAAAACGCCAGAGGTACGCAGAGATCAGTGCCTCCAAAGGAGACAATGCCTGACTCCTCGTGAAACTTGATAGGAATCCCAGGATTGCTGTGGCACGTGGAAAGGGACCCTTGGTCTCCCGCCTCAGCTGGAGAGGCGTCCCAATTGCCCTGCCAAGCCTCGAGGAGAATCCCGAGTTGTGCCTCGCAACTAGGCAGGAGTCCTGACGTCGCTGAAGAAACACGTGGGTGGAAGGGCCATCCCCGTCGTAACTCGAGAATATACCCCAGGTTCCCGCCGCAACTCGAGAAAAACCATGAGACTTCCCACTCGCCGCGAAATGAGGCCCGATTCCCCTGCACTGCGTGCAGAGCAATTCCGTGTTGCACATCACACATGAAAGGAGCCTTGATTTCCTTGATGGCACTCCAGAAAAACCCCAAGAACACTGTTTCAAGGCTAGAGGGATCCTGAGGTCACTGTAGCAACACGAAAGAGCTCCGTGGACCAAGAATCAACTCGAGATGAGAGGTTAGTCCCTGGCTTCGACTCCAGAGGAATACCACCTTACACAAGCACCTCAAGAGGAGGCTTCTCTCAGCTCTAGCTATGTGAGAGAGACCCTGAGTTTGCGGCCTCAAGTGGAATGGACACCGCGATGCCCTGACTCGAAATAAGGCCGGATATCCCTGCAGTGACTTAAATGCAGGCTCGTCTTGCATCTCCCAAGAAGAAAGGATGTCTGAATCCCCTGTTGAGACCACAGAGAAAGACCTAGTTCCCCACCTCATCGCGACCTGAGGCCTCACATCCTTTGAAAACTCCAGAGGTACGCGGAGATCAGTGCCTCCAAAGAAGACGATGCCTGACTCCTCATGAAACTTCTGAGGAGTCCCAGGATTCCTGTGGCACGTGGAAAGGGACCCTTGGTCTCCCGCCTCAGCTGTAGTGGCATCCCTATTGCCCTGCCAAGCCTCGAGGAGAATCCCGAGTTTTCCCTGGCAACTAGGCAGGAGTCCTGCCGTCGCTGAACAAACACGTGGGTGGAAGGGCCATCCCCGTCGTAACTCGAGAATATACCCCAGGTTCCCGCCGCAACTCGAGAAAAACCATGAGACTTCCCACTCGCCGCCAGATGAGGCCCGATTCCCCTGCACTGCGTGCAGAGCAATTCCGTGTTGCACATCACACATGAAAGGAGCCTTGATTTCCTTGATGGCACTCCAGAGAAACCCCAAGAACAGTGTTTCAAGGCTAGAGGGATCCTGAGGTCACTGTAGCAACACGAAAGAGCTCCGTGGACCAAAAATCAACTCGAGATGAGAGGTTAGTCCCTGGCTTCGACTCCAGAGGAATACCACCTTACCACAAGCACCTCAAGAGGAGGCTTCTCTCTGCTCTAGCTATGTGAGAGGGACCCTGAGTTTTCAGCCTCAAGTGGAATGGACACCGCGATGCCCTGACTCGAAATAAGGCCGGATATCCCTGCAGTGACTTGAATGCAGGCTCGTCTTGCATCTCCCAAGACGAAAGGATGTCTGCATCCCCTGTCGAGACCACAGAGAAAGACCTAGTTCCCCACCTCATCGCGACCGGAGGCCTCACATCCTTTGAAAACTCCAGAGGTACGCGGAGATCAGTGCCTCCAAAGAAGACGATGCCTGACTCCTAGTGAAACTTGATAGGAGTCCCAAGATTCCTGTGGCACGTGGAAAGGGACCCTTGGTCTCCCGCCTCAGCTGGAGAGGCGTCCCAATTGCGCTGCCAATCCTCGAGGAGAATCCCGAGTTGTCCCTCGGAAGTAGGCAGGAGTCCTGCCGTCGCTGAACAAACACGTGTGTGGAAGGGCCATCCCCGTCGTAACTCGAGAATATACCCCAGGTTCCCGCCGCAACTCGAGAAAAACCATGAGACTTCCCCCTCGCCGCGAGATGAGGCCCGATTCCCCTGCACTGCGTGCAGAGCAATTCCGTGTTGCACATCACACATGAAAGGAGTCTTGATTTCCTTGATGGCACTCCAGAGAAACCCCAAGAACACTGTTTCAAGGCTAGAGGGATCCTGAGGTCACTGTAGCCACACGAAAGAGCTCGGTGGACCACAAATCAACTGGAGATTAGAGGTTAGACCCTGGCTTCGACTCCAGAGGAATACCACCTTACCACAAACACCTCAAGAGGAGGCTTCTCTCAGCTCTAGGTATGTGAGAGGGACCCTGAGTTTGCGGCCACAAGTGAAATGGACATCACGATGCCCTGACTCGAAATAAGGCCGGATATCCCTGCAGTGACTTGAATGCAGGCTCGTCTTGCATCTCCGAAGATGAAAGGATGTCTGAATCCCCTGTGGAGTCCACAGAGAAAGACCTAGTTCCCCACCTCATGGCGACCGGAGGCCTCACATCCTTTGAAAACTCCAGAGGTACGCGGAGATCAGTGCCTCCAAAGGAGACGATGCCTGACTCCTCGTGAAACTTGATAGGAGTCCCAAGATTCCTGTGGCACGTGGAAAGGGACCCTTGGTCTCCCGCCTCAGCTGGAGAGGCGTCCCAATTGCCCTGCCAAGCCTCGAGGAGAATCCCGAGTTGTCCCTCGCAAGTAGGCAGGAGTCCTGCCGTCGCTGAACAAACACGTGTGTTGAAGGGCCATCCCCGTCGTAACTCGAGAATATACCCCAGGTTCCCGCCGCAACTCGAGAAAAACCATGAAATTTCCCCCTCGCCGCGAGATGAGGCCCGATTCCCCTGCACTGCGTGCAGAGCAATTCCGTGTTGCACATCACACATGAAAGGAGCCTTGATTTCCTTGATGGCACTCCAGAGAAACCCCAAGAACACTGTTTCAAGGCTAGAGGGATCCTGAGGTCACTGTAGCCACACGAAAGAGCTCCGTGGACCACAAATCAACTGGAGATTAGAGGTTAGTCCCTGGCTTCGACTCCAGAGGAATACCACGTTACCACAAGCACCTCAAGAGGAGGCTTCTCTCAGCTCTAGGTATGTGAGAGGGACCCTGAGTTTGCGGCCACAAGTGTAATGGCACCGCGATGCCCTGACTCGAAATAAGGCCGGATATCCCTGCAGTGACTTGAATGCAGGCTCGTCTTGCATCTCTGACAACGAAAGGATGTCTGAATCCCCTGTGGAGACCACAGAGAAAGACCTAGTTCCCCACCTCATCGTGACCGGAGGCCTCACATCCTTTGAAAACTCCAGAGGTACGCGAAGATCAGTGCCTCCAAAGGAGACGATGCCTGACTCCTCGTGAAACTTGATAGGAGTCCCAGGATTCCTGTGGCTCGTGGAAAGGGACCCTTGGTCTCCCGCCTCAGCTGGAGAGGCGTCCCAATTGCCCTGCCAAGCCTCGAGGAGAATCCAGAGTTGTCCCTCGCAACTAGGCAGGTGTCCTGCCGTCACTGAACAAACACGTGGGTGGAGGGACCATCCCCGTCGTAACTCGAGAATATACCCCAGGTTCCCGCCGCAATTGGAGAAAAACCATGAGACTTCCCCCTCGCCGCGAGATGAAGACCAATTCCCCTGCACTGCGTGCAGAGCAATTCCGTGTTGCACATCACACATGAAAGGAGCCTTGATTTCCTTGATGGCACTCCAGAGAAACCCCAAGCACACTGTTTCAAGGCTAGAGGGATCCTGAGGTCACTGTAGCCACACGAAAGAGTTCCGTGGACCAAAAATCAACTTGAGATGAGAAGATAGTCCCTGGCTTCGACTCCAGAGGAAACCACCTTACCACAAGCACCTCAAGAGGAGGCTTCTCACTGCTCTAGGTATGTGAGAGGGACCCTGAGTTTGCGGCCACAAGTGGAAGGGCACCGCGATGCCCTGACTCGAAATAAGGCCGGATATACCTGCAGTGACTTGAATGCAGGCTCGTCTTGCATCTCCCAGGACGAAAGGATGTCTGAATCCCCTGTGGAGACCACAGAGAAAGACCTAGTTCCCCACCTCATGGCGACCGGAGGCCTCACATCCTTTGAAAACTCCAGAGGTACGCGGAGATCAGTGCCTCCAAAGGAGACGATGCCTGACTCCTCGTGAAACTTGATAGGAGTCCCAGGATTCCTGTGGCACGTGGAAAGGGACCCTTGGTCTCCCGCCTCAGCTGGAGAGGCGTCCCAATTGCCCTGCCAAACCTCGAGGAGAATCCCGAGTTGTCCCTCGCAACTAGGCAGGAGTCCTGACATCGCTGAACAAACACGTGGGTGGAAGGGCCATCCCCGTCGTAACTCGAGAATATACCCCAGGTTCCCGCCGCCACTCGAGAAAAACCATGAGACTTCCCCCTCGCCGCTAGATGAAGACCAATTCCCCTGCACTGCGTGCAGAGCAATTCTGTCTTGCACATCACACATGAAAGGAGCCTTGATTTCCTTGATGGCACTCCAGAGAAACCCCAAGAACACTGTTTCAAGGCTGGAGGCATCCTGAGGTCACTGTAGCAACACGAAAGAGCTCCGTGGACCAAAAATCAACTCGAGATGAGAGGGTAGTCCCTGGCTTCGACTCCAGAGGAATAAAACCTTACCACAAGCACCTCAAGAGGAGGCTTCTCTCAGCTCTAGGTATGTGAGAGGGACCCTGAGTTTGCGGCCTCAAGTGGAATGGACACCGCGATGCCCTGACTCGAAATAAGGCCGGATATCCCTGCAGTGACTTGAATGCAGGCTCGTCTTGCATCTCCCAAGACGAAAGGATGTCTGAATCCCCTGTGGAGACCACGGAGAAAAACCTAGTTCCCCACCTCATCGCGACCGGAGGCCTCACATCCTTTGAAAACTCCAGAGGTACGCGGAGATCAGTGCCTCCAAAGGAGACGATGCCTGACTCCTCGTGAAACTTCTTAGGTGTCCCAGGATTCCTGTGGCACGTGGAAAGGGACCCTTGGTCTCCCGCCTCAGCTGGAGAGGCATCCCTATTGCCCAGCCAACCCTCGAGGAGAATCCCGAGTTTTCCCTCGCAACTAGGCAGGAGTCCTGACGTCGCTGAACAAACCCGTGTGTGGAAGGGCCATCCCCGTCGGAACTCGAGAATGTACCCCAGGTTGTCGCCGCAACTCGAGAAAAACCATGAGACTTCCCCCGCGCCGCGAGATGAGGCCCGATTCCCCTGCACTGCGTGCAGAGCAATGCCGTGTTGCACATCACACATGAAAGGAGCCTTGATTTCCTTGATGGCACTCCAGAGAAACCCCAAGAACACTGTTTCAAGGCTAGCGGGATCCTGAGGTCACTCTAGCAACACGAAAGAGCTCCGTGGACCAATAATCAACTCGAGATGAGAGGTTAGTCCCTGGCTTCGACTCCAGAGGAAACCACCTTACCACAAGCACCTCAAGAGGAGGCTTCTCTCAGCTATAGGTATGTGAGAGGGACCCTGAGTTTGCGGCCTCAAGTGGAATGGACACCGCGATGCCCTGACTCGAAATAAGGCCGGATATCGCTGCAGTGACTTGAATGCAGGCTCGTCTTGCATCTCCCAAGACGAAAGGATGTCTGAATCCCCTGTGGAGACCACAGAGAAAGACCTAGTCCCCACCTCATCGCGACCGGAGGCCTCACATCCTTTGAAAACTCCAGAGGTATGCGGAGATCAGTGCCTCCAAAGGAGACGATGCCTGACTCCTCGGGAAACTTGATAGGAGTCCCCGGATTCCTGTGGCACGTGGAAAGGGACCCTTGGTCTCCTGCCTCAGCTGGAGAGGCGTCCCAATTGCCCTGCCAAGCCTCGAGGAGAATCCCGAGTTGTCCCTCGCAACTAGGCAGGAGTCCTGACGTCGCTGAACAAACACGTGTGTGGAAGGTCCATCCCCGTCGTAACTCGAGAATATACCCCAGGTTCCCGCCGCAACTCGAGAAAAACCATGAGACTTCCCCCTCGCCGCGAGATAAGGCCCGATTCCCCAGCACTGCGTGCAGAGAAATTCCGTGTTGCACATCACACATGAAAGGAGCCTTGATTTCCTTGATGGCACTCCAGAGAAACCCCAAGAACACTGTTTCAAGGCTAGAGGGATCCTGAGGTCACTGTAGCAACAGGAAAGAGCTCCTTGGACCAAGAATCAACTCGAGATGAGAGGTTAGTCCCTGGCTTCGACTCCAGAGGAATACCACCTTACCACAAGCACCTCAAGAGGAGGCTTCTCTCAGCTCTAGCTATGTGAGAGAGACCCTGAGTTTGCGGCCTCAAGTGGAATGGACACCGCGATGCCCTGACTCGAAATAAGGCCGGATATCCCTGCAGTGACTTGAATGCAGTCTCGTCTTGCATCTCCCAAGAAGAAAGGATGTCTGAATCCCCTGTTGAGACCACAGAGAAAGACCTAGTTCCCCACCTCATCGCGACCTGAGGCCTCACATCCTTTGAAAACTCCAGAGGTACGCGGAGATCAGTGCCTCCAAAGAAGACGATGCCTGACTCCTAGTGAAACTTGATAGGAGTCCCAGGATTCCTGTGGCACGTGGAAAGGGACCCTTGGTCTCCCGCCTCAGCTGGAGAGGCGTCCCAATTGCGCTGCCAATCCTCGAGGAGAATCCCGAGTTGTCCCTCGGAAGTAGGCAGGAGTCCTGCCGTCGCTGAACAAACACGTGTGTGGAAGGGCCATCCCCGTCGTAACTCGAGAATATACCCCAGGTTCCCGCCGCAACTCGAGAAAAACCATGAGACTTCCCCCTCGCCGCGAGATGAGGCCCGATTCCCCTGCACTGCGTGCAGAGCAATTCCGTGTTGCACATCACACATGAAAGGAGTCTTGATTTCCTTGGTGGCACTCCAGAGAAACCCCAAGAACACTGTTTCAAGGCTAGAGGGATCCTGAGGTCACTGTAGCAACACGAAAGAGCTCTGTGGACCAAAAATCAACTCGAGATGAGAGGTTAGTCCCTGGCTTCGACTCCAGAGGAATACCACCTTACCACAAGCACCTCAAGAGGAGGCTTCTCTCAGCTCTAGGTATGTGAGAGGGACCCTGAGTTTGCGGCCACAAGTGAAATGGACATCACGATGCCCTGACTCGAAATAAGGCCGGATATCCCTGCAGTGACTTGAATGCAGGCTCGTCTTCCATCTCTGACAACGAAAGGATGTCTGAATCCCCTTGGAGACCACAGAGAAAGACCTAGTTCCCCACCTCATCGTGACCGGAGGCCTCACATCCTTTGAAAACTCCAGAGGTACGCGAAGATCAGTGCCTCCAAAGGAGACGATGCCTGACTCCTCGTGAAACTTGATAGGAGTCCCAGGATTCCTGTGGCACGTGGAAAGGGACCCTTGGTCTCCCGCCTCAGCTGGAGAGGCGTCCCAATTGCCCTGCCAAGCATCGAGGAGAATCCAGAGTTGTCCCTCGCAACTAGGCAGGTGTCCTGCCGTCACTGAACAAACACGTGGGTGGAAGGGGCATCCCCGTCGTAACTCGAGAATATACCCCAGGTTCCCGCCGCAATTGGAGAAAAACCATGAGACTTCCCCCTCGCCGCGAGATGAAGACCAATTCCCCTGCACTGCGTGCAGAGCAATTCCGTGTTGCACATCAAACATGAAAGGAGCCTTGATTTCCTTGATGGCACTCCAGAGAAACCCCAAGCACACTGTTTCAAGGCTAGAGGGATCCTGAGGTCACTGTAGCCACACGAAAGAGTTCCGTGGACCAAAAATCAACTTGAGATGATAAGATAGTCCCTGGCATCGACTCCAGAGGAAACCACCTTACCACAAGCACCTCAAGAGGAGGCTTCTCACTGCTCTAGGTATGTGAGAGGGACCCTGAGTTTGCGGCCACAAGTGGAAGGGCACCGCGATGCCCTGACTCGAAATAAGGCCGGATATACCTGCAGTGACTTGAATGCAGGCTCGTCTTGCATCTCCCAAGACGAAAGGATGTCTGAATCCCCTGTGGAGACCACAGAGAAAGACCTAGTTCCCCACCTCATGGCGACCGGAGGCCTCACATCCTTTGAAAATTCCAGAGGTACGCGGAGATCAGTGCCTCCAAAGGAGACGATGCCTGACTCCTCGTGAAACTTGATAGGAGTCCCAGGATTCCTGTGGCACGTGGAAAGGGACCCTTGGTCTCCCGCCTCAGCTGGAGAGGCGTCCCAATTGCCCTGCCAAGCCTCGAGGAGAATCCCGAGTTGTCCCTCGCAACTAGGCAGGAGTCCTGACATCGCTGAACAAACACGTGGGTGGAAGGGCCATCCCCGTCGTAACTCGAGAATATACCCCAGGTTCCCGCCGCAACACGAGAAAAACCATGAGACTTCCCCCTCGCCGCTAGATGAAGACCAATTCCCCTGCACTGCGTGCAGAGCAATTCTGTCTTGCACATCACACATGAAAGGAGCCTTGATTTCCTTGATGGCACTCCAGAGAAACCCCAAGAACACTGTTTCAAGGCTGGAGGCATCCTGAGGTCACTGTAGCAACACGAAAGAGCTCCGTGGACCAAAAATCAACTCGAGATGAGAGGTTAGTCCCTGGCTTCGACTCCAGAGGAATACCACCTTACCACAAGCACCTCAAGAGGAGGCTTCTCTCTGCTCTAGCTATGTGAGAGGAACCCTGAGTTTTCAGCCTCAAGTGGAATGGACACCGCGATGCCCTGACTCGAAATAAGGCCGGATATCCCTGCAGTGACTTGAATGCAGGCTCGTCTTGCATCTCCCAAGACGAAAGGATGTCTGCATCCCCTGTCGAGACCACAGAGAAAGACCTAGTTCCCCACCTCATCGCGACCGGAGGCCTCACATCCTTTGAAAACTCCAGAGGTATGCGGAGATCAGTGCCTCCAAAGGAGACGATGCCTGACTCCTCGTGAAACTTCTTAGGAGTCCCAGGATTCCTGTGGCACGTGGAAAGGGACCCTTGGTCTCCCGCCTCAGCTGGAGAGGCATCCCTATTGCCCTGCCAACCCTCGAGGAGAATCCCGAGTTTTCCCTCGCAACTAGGCAGGAGTCCTGACGTCGCTGAACAAACCCGTGTGTGGAAGGGCCATCCCCGTCGGAACTCGAGAATGTACCCCAGGTTGTCGCCGCAACTCGAGAAAAACCATTAGACTTCCCCCGCGCCGCGAGATGAGGCCCGATTCCCCTGCACTGCGTGCAGAGCAATTCCGTGTTGCACATCACACATGAAAGGAGCCTTGATTTCCTTGATGGCACTCCAGAGAAACCCCAAGAACACTGTTTCAAGGCTAGCGGGATCCTGAGGTCACTCTAGCAACACGAAAGAGCTCCGTGGACCAAAAATGAACTCGAGATGAGAGGTTAGTCCCTGGCTTCGACTCCAGAGGAATACCACCTTACCACAAGCACCTCAAGAGGAGGCTTCTCTCAGCTCTAGGTATGTGAGAGGGACCCTGATTTTGCGGCCTCAAGTGGAATGGACACCGCGATGCCCTGACTCGAAATAAGGCCGGATATCCCTGCAGTGACTTGAATGCAGGCTCGTCTTGCATCTCCCAAGACGAAAGGATGTCTGAATCCCCTGTGGAGACCACAGAGAAAGACCTAGTTCCCCACCCATCGCGACCTGAGGCCTCACATCTTTTGAAAACTCCAGAGGTACGCGGAGATCAGTGCCTCCAAAGAAGACGATGCCTGACTCCTCATGAAACTTCTGAGGAGTCCCAGGATTCCTGTGGCACGTGGAAAGGGACCCTTGGTCTCCCGCCTCAGCTGGAGTGGCATCCCTATTGCCCTGCCAAGCCTCGAGGAGAATCCCGTGTTTTCCCTGGCAACTAGGCAGGAGTCCTGCCGTCGCTGAACAAACACGTGGGTGGAAAGGCCATCCCCGTCGTAACTCCAGAATATAACCCAGGTTCCCGCCGCAACTCGAGAAAAACCATGAGACTTCCCACTCGCCGCCAGATGAGGCCCGATTCCCCTGCACTGCGTGCAGAGCAATTCCGTGTTGCACATCACACATGAAAGGAGCCTTGATTTCCTTGATGGCACTCCAGAGAAACCCCAAGAACAGTGTTTCAAGGCTAGAGGGATCCTGAGGTCACTGTAGCCACACGAAAGAGCTCGGTGGACCACAAATCAACTGGAGATTAGAGGTTAGACCCTGGCTTCGACTCCAGAGGAATACCACCTTACCACAAGCACCTCAAGAGGAGGCTTCTCTCAGCTCTAGGTATGTGAGAGGGACCCTGAGTTTGCGGCCACAAGTGGAATGGACACCGCGATGCCCTGACTCGAAATAAGGCCGGATATCCCTGCAGTGACTTGAATGCAGGCTCGTCTTGCATCTCCCAAGACGAAAGGATGTCTGAATCCCCTGTGGAGACCACGGAGAAAAACCTAGTTCCCCACCTCATCGCGACCGGAGGCCTCACATCCTTTGAAAACTCCAGAGGTACGCGGAGATCAGTGCCTCCAAAGGAGACGATGCCTGACTCCTCGTGAAACTTCTTAGGTGTCCCAGGATTCCTGTGGCACGTGGAAAGGGACCCTTGGTCTCCCGCCTCAGCTGGAGAGGCATCCCTATTGCCCTGCCAACCCTCGAGGAGAATCCCGAGTTTTCCCTCGCAACTAGGCAGGAGTCCTGACGTCGCTGAACAAACCCGTGTGTGGAAGGGCCATCCCCGTCGGAACTCGAGAATGTACCCCAGGTTGTCGCCGCAACTCGAGAAAAACCATGAGACTTCCCCCTCGCTGCAAAATGAGGCGCGATTCCCCTGCACTGCGTGCAGAGCAATTCCGTGTTGCACATCACACATGAAAGGAGCCTTGATTTCCTTGATGGCACTCCAGAGAAACCCCAAGCACACTCTTTGAAGGCTAGAGGGATCCTGAGGTCACTGTAGCAACACGAAAGAGCTCCGTGGACCAAAAATCAACTCGAGATGAGAGGTTAGTCCCTGGCTTCGACTCCAGAGGAATACCACCTTACCACAAGCACCTCAAGAGGAGGCTTCTCTCAGCTCTAGGTATGTGAGAGGGACCCTGATTTTGTGGCCTCAAGTGGAATGGACACCGCGATGCCCTGACGTGAAATAAGGCCGGATATCCCTGCAGTGACTTGAATGCAGGCTCGTCCTGCATCTCCCAAGATGAAAGGATATCTGAATCCCCTGTGGAGACCACAGAGAAAGACCTAGTTGCCCACCTCATCGCGACCGTAGTCCTCACATCCTTTGAAAACTCCAGAGGTACGCGGAGATCAGTGCCTCCCAAGGAGACGATGCCTGACTCCTCGTGAAACTTGATAGGAGTCCCAGGATTCCTGTGGCACGTGGAATGGGACCCTTGGTCTCCCGCCTCAGCTGGAGAGGCGTCCCAATTGCCCTGCCAAGCCTCGAGGAAAATCCCGAGTTGTCCCTCGCAACTAGGCAGGAATCCTGACGTCGCTGAACAAACAGGTGGGTGGAAGGGCCATCCCCGTCGTAACTCGAGAATATAACCCAGGTTCCCGCCGCAACTCGAGAAAAAACATGAGACTTCCCCCTCGTCGCGAGATGAGGCCTGATTCCCCTGCACTGCGTGCAGAGCAATTCCGTGTTGCACATCACACATGAAAGGAGCCTTGATTTCCTTGATGGCACTCCAGAGAAACCCCAAGAACACTGTTTCAAGGCTAGAGGGATCCTGAGGTCACTGTAGCAACACGAAAGAGCTCCGTGGACCAAAAATCAACTCGAGATGAGAGGTTAGTCCCTGGCTTCGACTCCAGAGGAATACCACCTTACCACAAGCACCTCAAGAGGAGGCTTCTCTCTGCTCTAGCTATGTGAGAGGGACCCTGAGTTTGCGGCCTCAAGTGGAATGGACACCGCGATGCCCTGACTCGAAATAAGGCCGGATATCCCTGCAGTGACTTGAATGCAGGCTCGTCTTGCATCTCGCAAGATGAAAGGATGTCTGCATCCCCTGTCGAGACCACAGAGAAAGACCTAGTTCCCCACCTCATCGCGACCGGAGGCCTCACATCCTTTGAAAACTCCAGAGGTACGTGGAGATCAGTGCCTCCAAAGAAGACGATGCCTGACTCCTAGTGAAACTTGATAGGAGTCCCAGGATTCCTGTGGCACGTGGAAAGGGACCCTTGGTCTCCCGCCTCAGCTGGAGAGGCGTCCCAATTGCGCTGCCAATCCTCGAAGAGAATCCCGAGTTGTCCCTCGGAAGTAGGCAGGAGTCCTGCCGTCGCTGAACAAACACGTGTGTGGAAGGGCCATCCCCGTCGTAACTCGAGAATATACCCCAGGTTCCCGCCGCAACTCGAGAAAAACCATGAGACTTCCCCCTCGCCGCGACATGAGGCCCGATTCCCCTGCACTGCGTGCTGAGCAATTCCGTGTTGCACATCACACATGAAAGGAGCTTTGATTTCCTTGATGGCACTCCAGAGAAAACCCAAGCACACTGTTTCAAGGCTAGAGGGATCCTGAGGTCACTGTAGCCACACGAAAGAGTTCCGTGGACCAAAAATCAACTTGAGATGAGAAGATAGTCCCTGGCTTCGACTCCAGAGGAAACCACCTTACCACAAGCACCTCAAGAGGAGGCTTCTCACTGCTCTAGGTATGTGAGAGGGACCCTGAGTTTGCGGCCACAAGTGGAAGGGCACCGCGATGCCCTGACTCGAAATAAGGCTGGATATACCTGCAGTGACTTGAATGCAGGCTCGTCTTGCATCTCCCAAGACGAAAGGATGTCTGAATCCCCTGTGGAGACCACAGAGAAAGACCTAGTTCCCCACCTCATGGCGACCGGAGGCCTCACATCCTTTGAAAACTCCAGAGGTACGCGGAGATCAGTGCCTCCAAAGGAGACGATGCCTGACTCCTCGTGAAACTTGATAGGAGTCCCAGGATTCCTGTGGCACGTGGAAAGGGACCCTTGGTCTCCCGCCTCAGCTGGAGAGGCGTCCCAATTGCCCTGCCAAGCCTCGAGGAGAATCCCGAGTTGTCCCTCGCAACTAGGCAGGAGTCCTGACATCGCTGAACAAACACGTGGGTGGAAGGGCCATCCCCGTCGTAACTCGAGAATATACCCCAGGTTCCCGCCGCCACTCGAGAAAAACCATGAGACTTCCCCCTCGCTGCTAGATGAAGACCAAATCCCCTGCACTGCGTGCAGAGTAATTCTGTCTTGCACATCACACATGAAAGGAGCCTTGATTTCCTTGATGGCACTCCAGAGAAACCCCAAGAACACTGTTTCAAGGCTGGAGGCATCCTGAGGTCACTGTAGCAACAAGAAAGAGCTCCGTGGACCAAAAATCAACTCGAGATGAGAGGGTAGTCCCTGGCTTCGACTCCAGAGAAATAAAACCTTACCACAAGCACCTCAAGAGGAGGCTTCTCTCAGTTCTAGGTATGTGAGAGGGACCCTGAGTTTGCGGCCTCAAGTGGAATGGACACCGCGATGCCCTGACTCGAAATAAGGCCGGATATCCCTGCAGTGACTTGAATGCAGGCTCGTCTTGCATCTCCCAAGACGAAAGGATGTCTGAATCCCCTGTGGAGACCACGGAGAAAAACCTAGTTCCCCACCTCATCGCGACCGGAGGCCTCACATCCTTTGAAAACTCCAGAGGTACGCGGAGATCAGTGCCTCCAAAGGAGACGATGCCTGACTCCTCGTGAAACTTCTTAGGAGTCCCAGGATTCCTGTGGCACGTGGAAAGGGACCCTTGGTCTCCCGCCTCAGCTGGAGAGGCGTCCCAATTGCCCTGCCAAGCCTCGAGGAGAATCCCGAGTTGTCCCTCGCAACTAGGCAGGAGTCCTGATGTCGCTGAACAAACACGTGGGTGGAAGGGCCATCCCCGTCGTAACTCGAGAATATACCCCAGGTTCCCGCCGCAACTCGAGAAAAACCATGAGACTTCCCACTCGCCGCCAGATGAGGCCCGATTCCCCTGCACTGCGTGCAGAGCAATTCCGTGTTGCACATCACACATGAAAGGAGCCTTGATTTCCTTGATGGCACTCCAGAGAAACCCCAAGCACACTCTTTGAAGGCTAGAGGGATCCTGAGGTCACTGTAGCAACACGAAAGAGCTCCGTGGACCAAAAATCAACTCGAGATGAGAGGTTAGTCCCTGGCTTCGACTCCAGAGGAACACCACCTTACCACAAGCACCTCAAGAGGAGGCTTCTCTCAGCTGTAGCTATGTGAGAGGGACCCTGACTTTGCGGCCTCAAATGGAATGGACACCGCGATGCCCTGACTCCAAATAAGGCCGGATATCCCTGCAGTGACTTCAATGCAGGCTCGTCTTGCATCTCCCAAGATGTAAGGATGTCTGAATCCCCTGTGGAGACCACAGAGAAAGACCCAGTTCCCCACCTCATCGCGACCGGAGGCCACACATCCTTTGAAAACTTCAGAGGTAGGCGGAGATCAGTGCCTCCAAAGGAGACGATGCCTGACTCCTCGTGAAACTTGATAGGAGTCCCAGGATTCCTGTGGCACGTGGAAAGGGACCCTTGGTCTCCCGCCTCAGCTGGAGAGGCGTCCCAATTGCCCTGCCAAGCCTCGAGGAGAATCCCGAGTTGTCCCTCGCAACTAGGCAGGAGTCCTGCCGTCGCTGAACAAACACGTGGGTGGAAGGGCCATTCCCGTCGTAACTCGAGAATATACCCCAGGTTCCCGAGGCAACTCGAGAAAAACCAAGAGACTTCCCCCTCGCCGCGAGATGAGGCCTGATTCCCCTGCACTGTGTGCAGAGCAATTCCGTGTTGCACATCACACATGAAAGGAGCCTTGATTTCCTTGATGGCACTTCAGAGAAACCCCAAGAACACTGTTTCAAGGCTAGCGGGATCCTGAGGTCACTCTAGCAACACGAAAGAGCTCCGTGGACCAAAAATCAACTCGAGATGAGAGGTTAGTCCCTGGCTTCGACTCAAGAGGAATACCACCTTACCACAAGCACCTCAAGAGGAGGCTTTTCTCAACTCTAGGTATGTGAGAGGGACCCTGAGTTTGCGGCCTCAAGTGGAATGGACACCGCGATGCCCTGACTCGAAATAAGGCCGGATATCCCTGCAGTGACTTGAATGCAGGCTCGTCTTCCATCTCCCAAGACGAAAGGATGTCTGAATCCCCTGTGGAGACCACAGAGAAAGACCTAGTTCCCCACCTCATCGCGACCGGAGGCCACACATCCTTTGAAAACTCCAGAGGTACGCGGAGATCAGTGCCTCCAAAGGAGACGATGCCTGGCTCCTCGTGAAACTTGGTAGGAATCCCAGGATTCCTGTGGCACGTGGAAAGGGACCCTTGGTCTCCCGCCTCAGCTGGAGAGGCGTCCCAATTGCCCTGCCAAGCCTCGAGGAGAATCCCGAGTTGTCCCTCACAACTAGGCAGGAGTCCTGATGTCGCTGAACAAACACGTGGGTGGAAGGGCCATCCCCGTCGTAACTCGAGAATATACCCCAGGTTCTCGCCGCAACTCGAGAAAAACCATGAGACTTCCCACTCGCCGCCAGATGAGGCCCGATTCCCCTGCACTGCGTGCAGAGCAATTCCGTGTTGCACATCACACATGAAAGGAGCCTTGATTTCCTTGATGGCACTCCAGAGAAACCCCAAGAACACTGTTTCAAGGCTAGAGGGATCCTGAGGTCACTGTAGCAACACGAAAGAGCTCCGTGGACCAAAAATCAACTCGAGATGAGAGGTTAGTCCCTGGCTTCGACTCCAGAGGAATACCACCTTACCACAAGCACCTAAAGAGGAGGCTTCTCTCAGCTGTAGCTATGTGAGAGGGACCCTGAGTTTGCGGCCTCAAATGGAATGGACACCGCGATGCCCTGACTCGAAATAAGGCCGGATATCCCTGCAGTGACTTCAATGCAGGCTCGTCTTGCATCTCCCAAGATGAAAGGATGTCTGAATCCCCTGTGGAGACCACAGAGAAAGACCCAGTTCCCCACCTCATCGCGACCGGAAGCCACACATCCTTTGAAAACTCCAGAGGTACGCGGAGATCAGTGCCTCCCAAGGAGACGATGCCTGACTCCTCGTGAAACTTGATAGGAGTCCCAGGATTCCTGTGGCACGTGGAAAGGGACCCTTGGTCTCCCGCCTCAGCTGGAGAGGCGTCCCAATTGCCCTGCCAAGCCTCGAGGAGAATCCCGAGTTGTCCCTCGCAACTAGGCAGGAGTCCTGCCATCGCTGAACAAACACGTGGGTGGAAGGGCCATTCCCGTCGTAACTCGAGAATATACCCCAGGTTCCCGAGGCAACTCGAGAAAAACCATGAGACTTCCCCCTCGCCGCGAGATGAGGCCCGATTCCCCTGCACTGCGTGCAGAGCAATTCCGTGTTGCACATCACACATGAAAGGAGCCTTGATTTCCTTGATGGCACTCCAGAGAAACCCCAAGAACACTGTTTCAAGGCTAGCGGGATCCTGAGGTCACTCTAGCAACACGAAAGAGCTCCGTGGACTAAAAATCACCTCGAGATGAGAGGTTAGTCCCTGGCTTCGACTCCAGAGGAATACCACCTTACCACAAGCACCTCAAGAGGAGGCTTCTCTCAGCTCTAGGTATGTGAGAGGGACCCTGAGTTTGCGGCCTCAAGTGGAATGGACACCGCGATGCCCTGACTCGAAATAAGGCCGGATATCCCTGCAATGACTTGAATGCAGGCTCGTCTTCCATCTCCCAAGACGAAAGGATGTCTGAATCCCCTGTGGAGACCACAGAGAAAGACCTAGTTCCCCACCTCATCGCGACCGGAGGCCTCACAGCCTTTGAAAACTCCAGAGGTACGCGGAGATCAGTGCCTCCAAAGGAGATGATGCCTGACTCCTCGTGAAACTTGATAGGAGTCCCAGGATTCCTGTGGCACGTGGAAAGGGACCCTTGGTCTCCCGCCTCAACTGGAGAGGCGGCCCAATTGCCCTGCCAAGCCTCGAGGAGAATCCCGAGTTGTCCCTCGCAACTAGGCAGGAGTCCTGTTGTCGCTGAACAAACACGTGGGTGGAAGGGCCATCCCCGTCGTAACTCGAGAATATACCCCAGGTTTCCGCCGCAACTCGAGAAAAACCATGAGACTTCCCACTCGCCGCCAGATGAGGCCCGATTCCCCTGCACTGCGTGCAGAGCAATTCCGTGTTGCACATCACACATGAAAGGAGCCTTGATTTCCTTGATGGCACTCCAGAGAAACCCCAAGAACACTGTTTCAAGGCTAGAGGGATCCTGAGGTCACTGTAGCAACACGAAAGAGCTCCGTGGACCAAAAATCAACTCGAGATGAGAGGTTAGTCCCTGGCTTCGACTCCAGAGGAATACCACCTTACCACAAGCACCTCAAGAGGAGGCTTCTCTCAGCTCTAGGTATGTGAGAGGGACCCTGATTTTGTGGCCTCAGGTGGAATGGACACCGCGATGCCCTGACGCGAAATAAGGCCGGATATCCCTGCAGTGACTTGAATGCAGGCTCGTCTTGCATCTCCCAAGATGAAAGGATATCTGAATCCCCTGTGGAGACCACAGAGAAAGACCTAGTTGCCCACCTCATCGCGACCGGAGGCCACACATCCTTTGAAAACTCCAGAGGTACGCGGAGATCAGTGCCTCCCAAGGAGACGATGCCTGACTCCTCGTGAAACTTGATAGGAGTCCCAGGATTCCTGTGGCACGTGGAATGGGACCCTTGGTCTCCCGCCTCAGCTGGAGAGGCGTCCCAATTGCCCTGCCAAGCCTCGAGGAAAATCCCGAGTTGTCCCTCGCAACTAGGCAGGAATCCTGACGTCGCTGAACAAACAGGTGGGTGGAAGGGCCATCCCCGTCGTAACTCGAGAATATACCCCAGGTTCCCGCCGCAACTCGAGAAAAAACATGAGACTTCCCACTCGCCGCGAGATGAGGCCCGATTCCCCTGCACTGCGTGCAGAGCAATTCCGTGTTGCACATCAAACATGAAAGGAGCCTTGATTTCCTTGATGGCACTCCAGAGAAAACCCAAGAACACTGTTTCAAGGCTAGAGGGATCCTGAGGTCACTGTAGCAACACGAAAGAGCTCCGTGGACCAAAAATCAACTCGAGATGAGAGGTTAGTCCCTGGCTTCGACTCCAGAGGAATACCACCTTACCACAAGCACCTCAAGAGGAGGCTTCTCTCAATTCTAGGTATGTGAGAGGGACCCTGAGTTTGCGGCCTCAAGTGGAATGGACACCGCGATGCCCTGACTCGAAATAAGGCCGGATATCCCTGCAGTGACTTGAATGCAGGCTCGTCTTCCATCTCCCAAGACGAAAGGATGTCTGAATCCCCTGTGGAGACCACAGAGAAAGACCTAGTTCCCCACCTCATCGCGACCGGAGGCCACACATCCTTTGAAAACTCCAGAGGTACGCGAAGATCAGTGCCTCCAAAGGAGACGATGCCTGACTCCTCGTGAAACTTGATAGGAGTCCCATTATTCCTGTGGCACGTGGAAAGGGACCCTTGGTCTCCCGCCTCAGCTGGAGAGGCGTCCCAATTGCCCTGCCAAGCCTCGAGGAGAATCCCGAGTTGTCCCTCGCAACTAGGCAGGAGTCCTGATGTCGCTGAACAAACACGTGGGTGGAAGGGCCATCCCCGTCGTAACTCGAGAATATACCCCAGGTTCCCGCCGCAACTCGAGAAAAACCATGAGACTTCCCACTCGCCGCCAGATGAGGCCCGATTCCCCTGCACTGCGTGCAGAGCAATTCCGTGTTGCACATCACACATGAAAGGAACCTTGATTTCCTTGATGGCACTCCAGAGAAACCCCAAGAACACTGTTTCAAGGCTAGAGGGATCCTGAGGTCACTGTAGCAACACGAAAGAGCTCCGTGGACCAAGAATCAACTCGAGATGAGAGGTTAGTCCCTGGCTTCGACTCCAGAGGAATACCACCTTACCACAAGCACCTAAAGAGGAGGCTTCTCTCAGCTGTAGCTATGTGAGAGGGACCCTGAGTTTGCGGCCTCAAATGGAATGGACACCGCGATGCCCTGACTCGAAATAAGGCCGGATATCCCTGCAGTGACTTCAATGCAGGCTCGTCTTGCATCTCCCAAGATGAAAGGATGTCTGAATCCCCTGTGGAGACCACAGAGAAAGACCCAGTTCCCCACCTCATCGCGACCGGAGGCCACACATCCTTTGAAAACTCCAGAGGTACGCGGAGATCAGTGCCTCCCAAGGAGACGATGCCTGACATCTCGTGAAACTTGATAGGAGTCCCAGGATTCCTGTGGCACGTGGAAAGGGACCCTTGGTCTCCCGCCTCAGCTGGAGAGGCGTCCCAATTGCCCTGCCAAGCCTCGAGGAGAATCCCGAGTTGTCCCTCGCAACTAGGCAGGAGTCCTGCCATCGCTGAACAAACACGTGGGTGGAAGGGCCATTCCCGTCGTAACTCGAGAATATACCCCAGGTTCCCGAGGCAACTCGAGAAAAACCATGAGACTTCCCCCTCGCCGCGAGATGAGGCCCGATTCCCCTGCACTGCGTGCAGAGCAATTCCGTGTTGCACATCACACATGAAAGGAGCCTTGATTTCCTTGATGGCACTCCAGAGAAACCCCAAGAACACTGTTTCAAGGCTAGCGGGATCCTGAGGTCACTCTAGCAACACGAAAGAGCTCCGTGGACTAAAAATCAACTCGAGATGAGAGGTTAGTCCCTGGCTTCGACTCCAGAGGAATACCACCTTACCACAAGCACCTCAAGAGGAGGCTTCTCTCAGCTCTAGGTATGTGAGAGGGACCCTGAGTTTGCGGCCTTAAGTGGAATGGACACCGCGATGCCCTGACTCGAAATAAGGCCGGATATCCCTGCAATGACTTGAATGCAGGCTCGTCTTCCATCTCCCAAGACGAAAGGATGTCTGAATCCCCTGTGGAGACCACAGAGAAAGACCTAGTTCCCCACCTCATCGCGACCGGAGGCCTAACAGCCTTTGAAAACTCCAGAGGTACGCGGAGATCAGTGCCTCCAAAGGAGATGATGCCTGACTCCTCGTGAAACTTGATAGGAGTCCCAGGATTCCTGTGGCACGTGGAAAGGGACCCTTGGTCTCCCGCCTCAACTGGAGAGGCGGCCCAATTGCCCTGCCAAGCCTCGAGGAGAATCCCGAGTTGTCCCTCGCAACTAGGCAGGAGTCCTGTTGTCGCTGAACAAACACGTGGGTGGAAGGGCCATCCCCGTCGTAACTCGAGAATATACCCCAGGTTCCCGCCGCAACTCGAGAAAAACCATGAGACTTCCCACTCGCCGCCAGATGAGGCCCGATTCCCCTGCACTGCGTGCAGAGCAATTCCGTGTTGCACATCACACATGAAAGGAGCCTTGATTTCCTTGATGGCACTCCAGAGAAACCCCAAGAACACTGTTTCAAGGCTAGAGGGATCCTGAGGTCACTGTAGCAACACGAAAGAGCTCCGTGGACCAAAAATCAACTCGAGATGAGAGGTTAGTCCCTGGCTTCGACTCCAGAGGAATACCACCTTACCACAAGCACCTCAAGAGGAGGCTTCTCTCAGCTCTAGCTATGTGAGAGGGACCCTGATTTTGTGGCCTCAGGTGGAATGGACACCGCGATGCCCTGACGCGAAATAAGGCCGGATATCCCTGCAGTGACTTGAATGCAGGCTCGTCTTGCATCTCCCAAGATGAAAGGATATCTGAATCCCCAGTGGAGACCACAGAGAAAGACCTAGTTGCCCACCTCATCGCGACCGGAGGCCACACATCCTTTGAAAACTCCAGAGGTACGCGGAGATCAGTGCCTCCCAAGGAAACGATGCCTGACTCCTCGTGAAACTTGATAGGAGTCCCAGGATTCCTGTGGCACGTGGAATGGGACCCTTGGTCTCCCGCCTCAGCTGGAGAGGCGTCCCAATTGCCCTGCCAAGCCTCGAGGAAAATCCCGAGTTGTCCCTCGCAACTAGGCAGGAATCCTGACGTCGCTGAACAAACAGGTGGGTGGAAGGGCCATCCCCGTCGTAACTCGAGAATATACCCCAGGTTCCCGCCGCAACTCGAGAAAAAACATGAGACTTTCCCCTCGCCGCGAGATGAGGCCCGATTCCCCTGCACTGCGTGCAGAGCAATTCCGTGTTGCACATCAAACATGAAAGGAGCCTTGATTTCCTTGATGGCACTCCAGAGAAAACCCAAGAACACTGTTTCAAGGCTAGAGGGATCCTGAGGTCACTCTAGCAACACGAAAGAGCTCCGTGGACCAAAAATCAACTCGAGATGAGAGGTTAGTCCCTGGCTTCGACTCCAGAGGAATACCACCTTACCACAAGCACCTCAAGAGGAGGCTTCTCTCAATTCTAGGTATGTGAGAGGGACCCTGAGTTTGCGGCCTCAAGTGGAATGGACACCGCGATGCCCTGACTCGAAATAAGGCCGGATATCCCTGCAGTGACTTGAATGCAGGCTCGTCTTCCATCTCCCAAGACGAAAGGATGTCTGAATCCCCTGTGGAGACCACAGAGAAAGACCTAGTTCCCCACCTCATCGCGACCGGAGGCCACACATCCTTTGAAAACTCCAGAGGTACGCGAAGATCAGTGCCTCCAAAGGAGACGATGCCTGACTCCTCGTGAAACTTGATAGGAGTCCCAGGATTCCTGTGGCACGTGGAAAGGGACCCTTGGTCTCCCGCCTCAGCTGGAGAGGCGTCCCAATTGCCCTGCCAAGCCTCGAGGAGAATCCCGAGTTGTCCCTCGCAACTAGGCAGGAGTCCTGATGTCGCTGAACAAACACGTGGGTGGAAGGGCCATCCCCGTCGTAACTCGAGAATATACCCCAGGTTCCCGCCGCAACTCGAGAAAAACCATGAGACTTCCCACTCGCCGCCAGATGAGGCCCGATTCCCCTGCACTGCGTGCAGAGCAATTCCGTGTTGCACATCACACATGAAAGGAACCTTGATTTCCTTGATGGCACTCCAGAGAAACCCCAAGAACACTGTTTCAAGGCTAGAGGGATCCTGAGGTCACTGTAGCAACACGAAAGAGCTCCGTGGACCAAAAATCAACTCGAGATGAGAGGTTAGTCCCTGGCTTCGACTCCAGAGGAATACCACCTTACCACAAGCACCTAAAGAGGAGGCTTCTCTCAGCTGCAGCTATGTGAGAGGGACCCTGAGTTTGCGGCCTCAAATGGAATGGACACCGCGATGCCCTGACTCGAAATAAGGCCGGATATCCCTGCAGTGACTTGAATGCAGGCTCGTCTTGCATCTCCCAAGATGAAAGGATGTCTGAATCCCCTGTGGAGACCACAGAGAAAGACCCAGTTCCCCACCTCATCGCGACCGGAGGCCACACAT
Organism: Cervus elaphus; assembly: GCF_910594005.1. Taxonomy (NCBI): domain Eukaryota; kingdom Metazoa; phylum Chordata; class Mammalia; order Artiodactyla; family Cervidae; genus Cervus; species Cervus elaphus. Next base: position 3,483,873 of record NC_057838.1, read on the forward strand.
CCTTTGAAAACTCCAGAGGTACGCGGAGATCAGTGCCTCCCAAGGAGACGATGCCTGACTCCTCGTGAAACTTGATAGGAGTCCCAGGATTCCTGTGGCACGTGGAAAGGGACCCTTGGTCTCCCGCCTCAGCTGGAGAGGCGTCCCAATTGCCCTGCCAAGCCTCGAGGAGAATCCAGAGTTGTCCCTCGCAACTAGGCAGGAGTCCTGCCATCGCTGAACAAACACGTGGGTGGAAGGGCCATTCCCGTCGTAACTCGAGAATATACCCCAGGTTCCCGAGGCAACTCGAGAAAAACCATGAGACTTCCCCCTCGCCGCGAGATGAGGCCCGATTCCCCTGCACTGCGTGCAGAGCAATTCCGTGTTGCACATCACACATGAAAGGAGCCTTGATTTCCTTGATGGCACTCCAGAGAAACCCCAAGAACACTGTTTCAAGGCTAGCGGGATCCTGAGGTCACTCTAGCAACACGAAAGAGCTCCGTGGACTAAAAATCAACTCGAGATGAGAGGTTAGTCCCTGGCTTCGACTCCAGAGGAATACCACCTTACCACAAGCACCTCAAGAGGAGGCTTCTCTCAGCTCTAGGTATGTGAGAGGGACCCTGAGTTTGCGGCCTCAAGTGGAATGGACACCGCGATGCCCTGACTCGAAATAAGGCCGGATATCCCTGCAGTGACTTCAATGCAGGCTCGTCTTCCATCTCCCAAGACGAAAGGATGTCTGAATCCCCTGTGGAGACCACAGAGAAAGACCTAGTTCCCCACCTCATCGCGACCGGAGGCCACACATCCTTTGAAAACTCCAGAGGTACGCGGAGATCAGTGCCTCCAAAGGAGACGATGCCTGACTCCTCGTGAAACTTGATAGGAGTCCCAGGATTCCTGTGGCACGTGGAAAGGGACCCTTGGTCTCCCGCCTCAGCTGGAGAGGCGTCCCAATTGCCCTGCCAAGCCTCGAGGAGAATCCCGAGTTGTCCCTCGCAACTAGGCAGGAGTCCTGATGTCGCTGAACAAACACGTGGGTGGAAGGGCCATCCCCGTCATAACTCGAGAATATACCCCAGGTTCCCGCCGCAACTCGAGAAAAACCATGAGACTTCCCACTCGCCGCCAGATGAGGCCCGATTCCCCTGCACTGCGTGCAGAGCAATTCCGTGTTGCACATCACACATGAAAGGAACCTTGATTTCCTTGATGGCACTCCAGAGAAACCCCAAGAACACTGTTTCAAGGCTAGAGGGATCCTGAGGTCACTGTAGCAACACGAAAGAGCTCCGTGGACCAAAAATCAACTCGAGATGAGAGGTTAGTCCCTGGCTTCGACTCCAGAGGAATACCACCTTACCACAAGCACCTAAAGAGGAGGCTTCTCTCAGCTGTAGCTATGTGAGAGGGACCCTGAGTTTGCGGCCTCAAATGGAAAGGACACCGCGATGCCCTGACTCGAAATAAGGCCGGATATCCCTGCAGTGACTTCAATGCAGGCTCGTCTTGCATCTCCCAAGATGAAAGGATGTCTGAATCCCCTGTGGAGACCACAGAGAAAGACCCAGTTCCCCACCTCATCGCGACCGGAGGCCACACATCCTTTGAAAACTCCAGAGGTACGCGGAGATCAGTGCCTCCAAAGGAGACGATGCCTGACTCCTCGTGAAACTTGATAGGAGTCCCAGGATTCCTGTGACACGTGGAAAGGGACCCTTGGTCTCCCGCCTCAGCTGGAGAGGCGTCCCAATTGCCCTGCCAAGCCTCGAGGAGAATCCCGAGTTGTCCCTCGCAACTAGGCAGGAGTCCTGCCGTCGCTGAACAAACACGTGGGTGGAAGGGCCATTCCCGTCGTAACTCGAGAATATACCCCAGGTTCCCGAGGCAACTCGAGAAAAACCATGAGACTTCCCCCTCGCCGCGAGATGAGGCCCGATTCCCCTGCACTGCGTGCAGAGCAATTCCGTGTTGCACATCACACATGAAAGGAGCCTTGATTTCCTTGATGGCACTCCAGAGAAACCCCAAGAACACTGTTTCAAGGCTAGCGGGATCCTGAGGTCACTCTAGCAACACGAAAGAGCTCCGTGGACTAAAAATCAACTCGAGATGAGAGGTTAGTCCCTGGCTTCGACTCCAGAGGAATACCACCTTACCACAAGCACCTCAAGAGGAGGCTTCTCTCAGCTCTAGCTATGTGAGAGGGACCCTGAGTTTGCGGCCTCAAGTGGAATGGACACCGCGATGCCCTGACTCGAAATAAGGCCGGATATCCCTGCAGTGACTTGAATGCAGGCTCGTCTTCCATCTCCCAAGACGAAAGGATGTCTGAATCCCCTGTGGAGACCACAGAGAAAGACCTAGTTCCCCACCTCATCGCGACCGGAGGCCTCACATCCTTTGAAAACTCCAGAGGTACCCGGAGATCAGTGCCTCCCAAGGAGCCGATGCCTGACTCCTCGTGAAACTTGATAGGAGTCCCAGGATTCCTGTGGCACGTGGAATGGGACCCTTGGTCTCCCGCCTCAGCTGGAGAGGCGTCCCAATTGCCCTGCCAAGCCTCGAGGAAAATCCCGAGTTGTCCCTCGCAACTAGGCAGGAATCCTGACGTCGCTGAACAAACAGGTGTGTGGAAGGGCCATCCCCGTCGTAACTCGAGAATATACCCCAGGTTCCCGCCGCAACTCGAGAAAAAAACATGAGACTTCCCCCTCGCCGCGAGATGAGGCCCGATTCCCCTGCACTGCGTGCAGAGCAATTCCGTGTTGCACATCAAACATGAAAGGAGCCTTGATTTCCTTAATGGCACTCCAGAGAAAACCCAAGAACAGTGTTTCAAGGCTAGAGGGATCCTGAGGTCACTGTAGCAACACGAAAGAGCTCCGTGGACCAAAAATCAACTCGAGATGAGAGGTTAGTCCCTGGCTTCGGCTCCAGGGGAATACCACCTTACCACAAGCACCTCAAGAGGAGGCTTCTCTCAACTCTAGGTATGTGAGAGGGACCCTGAGTTTGCGGCCTCAAGTGGAATGGACACCGCGATGCCCTGACTCGAAATAAGGCCGGATATCCCTGCAGTGACTTGAATGCAGGCTCGTCTTCCATCTCCCAAGACGAAAGGATGTCTGAATCCCCTGTGGAGACCACAGAGAAAGACCTAGTTCCCCACCTCATCGCGACCGGAGGCCACACATCCTTTGAAAACTCCAGAGGTAGGCGGAGATCAGTGCCTCCAAAGGAGACGATGCCTGACTCCTCGTGAAACTTGATAGGAGTCCCAGGATTCCTGTGGCACGTGGAAAGGAACCCTTGGTCTCCCGCCTCAGCTGGAGAGGCGTCCCAATTGCCCTGCCAAGCCTCGAGGAGAATCCCGAGTTGTCCCTCGCAACTAGGCAGGAGTCCTGATGTCGCTGAACAAACACGTGGGTGGAAGGGCCATCCCCGTCGTAACTCGAGAATATACCCCAGGTTCCCGCCGCAACTCGAGAAAAACCATGAGACTTCCCACTCGCCGCCAGATGAGGCCCGATTCCCCTGCACTGCGTGCAGAGCAATTCCGTGTTGCACATCACACATGAAAGGAACCTTGATTTCCTTGATGGCACTCCAGAGAAACCCCAAGAACACTGTTTCAAGGCTAGAGGGATCCTGAGGTCACTGTAGCAACACGAAAGAGCTCCGTGGACCAAAAATCAACTCGAGATGAGAGGTTAGTCCCTGGCTTCGACTCCAGAGGAATACCACCTTACCACAAGCACCTCAAGAGGAGGCTTCTCTCAGCACTAGCTATGTGAGAGGGACCCTGAGTTTGAGGCCTCAAGTGGAATGCATACCGCGATGCCCTGACTCGAAATAAGGCCGGATATCCCTGCAGTGACTTGAATGCAGGCTCGTCTTGCATCTCCCAAGATGAAAGGATGTCTGAATCCCCTGTGGAGACCACAGAGAAAGACCTAGTTCCCCACCTCATCGCGACTGGAGGCCACACATCCTTTGAAAACTCCAGAGGTACGCGGAGATCAGTGCCTCCAAAGGAGACGATGCCTGACTCCTCGTGAAACTTGATAGGAGTCCCAGGATTCCTGTGGCACATGGAAAGGGACCCTTGGTCTCCCGCCTCAGCTGGAGAGGCGTCCCAATTGCGCTGCCAAGCCTCGAGGAGAATCCCGAGTTGTCCCTCGCAACTAGGCAGGAGTCCTGCCGTCGCTGAACAAGCACGTGTGTGGAAGGGCCATCCCCGTCGTAACTCGAGAATATACCACAAGTTCCCGTCGCAACTCGAGAAAAACCATGAGACTTCCCCCTCGCCACGAGATGAGGCCCGATTCCCCTGCACTGCATGCAGAGCAATTCCGTGTTGCACATCACACATGAAAGGAGCCTTGATTTCCTTGATGGCACTCCAGAGAAACCCCAAGAACACTGTTTCAAGGCTAGAGGGATCCTGAGGTCACTGTAGCAACACGAAAGAGCTCCGTGGACCAAAAATCAACTCGAGATGAGAGGTTAGTCCCTGGCTTCGACTCCAGAGGAATACCACCTTACCACAAGCACCTCAAGAGGAGGCTTCTCTCAGCTCTAGCTATGTGAGAGGGACCCTGATTTTGTGGCCTCAGGTGGAATGGACAACGCGATGCCCTGACGCGAAATAAGGCCGGATATCCCTGCAGTGACTTGAATGCAGGCTCGTCTTGCATCTCCCAAGATGAAAGGATATCTGAATCCCCTGTGGAGACCACAGAGAAAGACCTAGTTGCCCACCTCATCGCGACCGGAGGCCACACATCCTTTGAAAACTCCAGAGGTACGCGGAGATCAGTGCCTCCCAAGGAGACGATGCCTGACTCCTCGTGAAACTTGATAGGAGTCCCAGGATTCCTGTGGCACGTGGAATGGGACCCTTGGTCTCCCGCCTCAGCTGGAGAGGCGTCCCAATTGCCCTGCCAAGCCTCGAGGAAAATCCCGAGTTGTCCCTCGCAACTAGGCAGGAATCCTGACGTCGCTGAACAAACAGGTGGGTGGAAGGGCCATCCCCGTCGTAACTCGAGAATATACCCCAGGTTCCCGCCGCAACTCGAGAAAAAACATGAGACTTCCCCCTCGCCGCGAGATGAGGCCCGATTCCCCTGCACTGCGTGCAGAGCAATTCCGTGTTGCACATCAAACATGAAAGGAGCCTTGATTTCCTTGATGGCACTCCAGAGAAAACCCAAGAACACTGTTTCAAGGCTAGAGGGATCCTGAGGTCACTCTAGCAACACGAAAGAGCTCCGTGGACCAAAAATCAACTCGAGATGAGAGGTTAGTCCCTGGCTTCGACTCCAGAGGAATACCACCTTACCACAAGCACCTCAAGAGGAGGCTTCTCTCAATTCTAGGTATGTGAGAGGGACCCTGAGTTTGCGGCCTCAAGTGGAATGGACACCGCGATGCCCTGACTCGAAATAAGGCCGGATATCCCTGCAGTGACTTGAATGCAGGCTCGTCTTCCATCTCCCAAGACGAAAGGATGTCTGAATCCCCTGTGGAGACCACAGAGAGAGACCTAGTTCCCCACCTCATCGCGACCGGAGGCCACACATCCTTTGAAAACTCCAGAGGTACGCGAAGATCAGTGCCTCCAAAGGAGACGATGCCTGACTCCTCGTGAAACTTGATAGGAGTCCCAGGATTCCTGTGGCACGTGGAAAGGGACCCTTGGTCTCCCGCCTCAGCTGGAGAGGCGTCCCAATTGCCCTGCCAAGCCTCGAGGAGAATCCCGAGTTGTCCCTCGCAACTAGGCAGGAGTCCTGATGTCGCTGAACAAACACGTGGGTGGAAGGGCCATCCCCGTCGTAACTCGAGAATATACCCCAGGTTCCCGCCGCAACTCGAGAAAAACCATGAGACTTCCCACTCGCCGCCAGATGAGGCCCGATTCCCCTGCACTGCGTGCAGAGCAATTCCGTGTTGCACATCACACATGAAAGGAACCTTGATTTCCTTGATGGCACTCCAAAGAAACCCCAAGAACACTGTTTCAAGGCTAGAGGGATCCTGAGGTCACTGTAGCAACACGAAAGAGCTCCGTGGACCAAAAATCAACTCGAGATGAGAGGTTAGTCCCTGGCTTCGACTCCAGAGGAATACCACCTTACCACAAGCACCTAAAGAGGAGGCTTCTCTCAGCTGTAGCTATGTGAGAGGGACCCTGAGTTTGCGGCCTCAAATGGAATGGACACCGCGATGCCCTGACTCGAAATAAGGCCGGATATCCCTGCAGTGACTTCAATGCAGGCTCGTCTTGCATCTCCCAAGATGAAAGGATGTCTGAATCCCCTGTGGAGACCACAGAGAAAGACCCAGTTCCCCACCTCATCGCGACCGGAGGCCACACATCCTTTGAAAACTCCAGAGGTACGCGGAGATCAGTGCCTCCCAAGGAGACGATGCCTGACTCCTCGTGAAACTTGATAGGAGTCCCAGGATTCCTGTGGCACGTGGAAAGGGACCCTTGGTCTCCCGCCTCAGCTGGAGAGGCGTCCCAATTGCCCTGCCAAGCCTCGAGGAGAATCCAGAGTTGTCCCTCGCAACTAGGCAGGAGTCCTGCCATCGCTGAACAAACACGTGGGTGGAAGGGCCATTCCCGTCGTAACTCGAGAATATACCCCAGGTTCCCGAGGCAACTCGAGAAAAACCATGAGACTTCCCCCTCGCCGCGAGATGAGGCCCGATTCCCCTGCACTGCGTGCAGAGCAATTCCGTGTTGCACATCACACATGAAAGGAGCCTTGATTTCCTTGATGGCACTCCAGAGAAACCCCAAGAACACTGTTTCAAGGCTAGCGGGATCCTGAGGTCACTCTAGCAACACGAAAGAGCTCCGTGGACTAAAAATCAACTCGAGATGAGAGGTTAGTCCCTGGCTTCGACTCCAGAGGAACACCACCTTACCATAAGCACCTCAAGAGGAGGCTTCTCTCAGCTCTAGGTATGTGAGAGGGACCCTGAGTTTGCGGCCTCAAGTGGAATGGACACCGCGATGCCCTGACTCGAAATAAGGCCGGATATCCCTGCAGTGACTTCAATGCAGGCTCGTCTTCCATCTCCCAAGACGAAAGGATGTCTGAATCCCCTGTGGAGACCACAGAGAAAGACCTAGTTCCCCACCTCATCGCGACCGGAGGCCACACATCCTTTGAAAACTCCAGAGGTACGCGGAGATCAGTGCCTCCAAAGGAGACGATGCCTGACTCCTCGTGAAACTTGATAGGAGTCCCAGGATTCCTGTGGCACGTGGAAAGGGACCCTTGGTCTCCCGCCTCAGCTGGAGAGGCGTCCCAATTGCCCTGCCAAGCCTCGAGGAGAATCCCGAGTTGTCCCTCGCAACTAGGCAGGAGTCCTGATGTCGCTGAACAAACACGTGGGTGGAAGGGCCATCCCCGTCATAACTCGAGAATATACCCCAGGTTCCCGCCGCAACTCGAGAAAAACCATGAGACTTCCCACTCGCCGCCAGATGAGGCCCGATTCCCCTGCACTGCGTGCAGAGCAATTCCGTGTTGCACATCACACATGAAAGGAACCTTGAAATCCTTGATGGCACTCCAGAGAAACCCCAAGAACACTGTTTCAAGGCTAGAGGGATCCTGAGGTCACTGTAGCAACACGAAAGAGCTCCGTGGACCAAAAATCAACTCGAGATGAGAGGTTAGTCCCTGGCTTCGACTCCAGAGGAATACCACCTTACCACAAGCACCTAAAGAGGAGGCTTCTCTCAGCTGTAGCTATGTGAGAGGGACCCTGAGTTTGCGGCCTCAAATGGAATGGACACCGCGATGCCCTGACTCGAAATAAGGCCGGATATCCCTGCAGTGACTTCAATGCAGGCTCGTCTTGCATCTCCCAAGATGAAAGGATGTCTGAATCCCCTGTGGAGACCACAGAGAAAGACCCAGTTCCCCACCTCATCGCGACCGGAGGCCACACATCCTTTGAAAACTCCAGAGGTACGCGGAGATCAGTGCCTCCAAAGGAGACGATGCCTGACTCCTCGTGAAACTTGATAGGAGTCCCAGGATTCCTGTGACACGTGGAAAGGGACCCTTGGTCTCCCGCCTCAGCTGGAGAGGCGTCCCAATTGCCCTGCCAAGCCTCGAGGAGAATCCCGAGTTGTCCCTCGCAACTAGGCAGGAGTCCTGCCGTCGCTGAACAAACACGTGGGTGGAAGGGCCATTCCCGTCGTAACTCGAGAATATACCCCAGGTTCCCGAGGCAACTCGAGAAAAACCATGAGACTTCCCCCTCGCCGCGAGATGAGGCCCGATTCCCCTGCACTGCGTGCAGAGCAATTCCGTGTTGCACATCACACATGAAAGGAGCCTTGATTTCCTTGATGGCACTCCAGAGAAACCCCAAGAACACTGTTTCAAGGCTAGCGGGATCCTGAGGTCACTCTAGCAACACGAAAGAGCTCCGTGGACTAAAAATCAACTCGAGATGAGAGGTTAGTCCCTGGCTTCGACTCCAGAGGAATACCACCTTACCACAAGCACCTCAAGAGGAGGCTTCTCTCAGCTCTAGCTATGTGAGAGGGACCCTGAGTTTGCGGCCTCAAGTGGAATGGACACCGCGATGCCCTGACTCGAAATAAGGCCGGATATCCCTGCAGTGACTTGAATGCAGGCTCGTCTTCCATCTCCCAAGACGAAAGGATGTCTGAATCCCCTGTGGAGACCACAGAGAAAGACCTAGTTCCCCACCTCATCGCGACCGGAGGCCTCACATCCTTTGAAAACTCCAGAGGTACCCGGAGATCAGTGCCTCCCAAGGAGCCGATGCCTGACTCCTCGTGAAACTTGATAGGAGTCCCAGGATTCCTGTGGCACGTGGAATGGGACCCTTGGTCTCCCGCCTCAGCTGGAGAGGCGTCCCAATTGCCCTGCCAAGCCTCGAGGAAAATCCCGAGTTGTCCCTCGCAACTAGGCAGGAATCCTGACGTCGCTGAACAAACAGGTGTGTGGAAGGGCCATCCCCGTCGTAACTCGAGAATATACCCCAGGTTCCCGCCGCAACTCGAGAAAAAAACATGAGACTTCCCCCTCGCCGCGAGATGAGGCCCGATTCCCCTGCACTGCGTGCAGAGCAATTCCGTGTTGCACATCAAACATGAAAGGAGCCTTGATTTCCTTAATGGCACTCCAGAGAAAACCCAAGAACAGTGTTTCAAGGCTAGAGGGATCCTGAGGTCACTGTAGCAACACGAAAGAGCTCCGTGGACCAAAAATCAACTCGAGATGAGAGGTTAGTCCCTGGCTTCGGCTCCAGGGGAATACCACCTTACCACAAGCACCTCAAGAGGAGGCTTCTCTCAACTCTAGGTATGTGAGAGGGACCCTGAGTTTGCGGCCTCAAGTGGAATGGACACCGCGATGCCCTGACTCGAAATAAGGCCGGATATCCCTGCAGTGACTTGAATGCAGGCTCGTCTTCCATCTCCCAAGACGAAAGGATGTCTGAATCCCCTGTGGAGACCACAGAGAAAGACCTAGTTCCCCACCTCATCGCGACCGGAGGCCACACATCCTTTGAAAACTCCAGAGGTAGGCGGAGATCAGTGCCTCCAAAGGAGACGATGCCTGACTCCTCGTGAAACTTGATAGGAGTCCCAGGATTCCTGTGGCACGTGGAAAGGGACCCTTGGTCTCCCGCCTCAGCTGGAGAGGCGTCCCAATTGCCCTGCCAAGCCTCGAGGAGAATCCCGAGTTGTCCCTCGCAACTAGGCAGGAGTCCTGATGTCGCTGAACAAACACGTGGGTGGAAGGGCCATCCCCGTCGTAACTCGAGAATATACCCCAGGTTCCCGCCGCAACTCGAGAAAAACCATGAGACTTCCCACTCGCCGCCAGATGAGGCCCGATTCCCCTGCACTGCGTGCAGAGCAATTCCGTGTTGCACATCACACATGAAAGGAACCTTGATTTCCTTGATGGCACTCCAGAGAAACCCCAAGAACACTGTTTCAAGGCTAGAGGGATCCTGAGGTCACTGTAGCAACACGAAAGAGCTCCGTGGACCAAAAATCAACTCGAGATGAGAGGTTAGTCCCTGGCTTCGACTCCAGAGGAATACCACCTTACCACAAGCACCTCAAGAGGAGGCTTCTCTCAGCACTAGCTATGTGAGAGGGACCCTGAGTTTGAGGCCTCAAGTGGAATGCATACCGCGATGCCCTGACTCGAAATAAGGCCGGATATCCCTGCAGTGACTTGAATGCAGGCTCGTCTTGCATCTCCCAAGATGAAAGGATGTCTGAATGCCCTGTGGAGACCACAGAGAAAGACCTAGTTCCCCACCTCATCGCGACTGGAGGCCACACATCCTTTGAAAACTCCAGAGGTACGTGGAGATCAGTGCCTCCAAAGGAGACGATGCCTGACTCCTCGTGAAACTTGATAGGAGTCCCAGGATTCCTGTGGCACATGGAAAGGGACCCTTGGTCTCCCGCCTCAGCTGGAGAGGCGTCCCAATTGCGCTGCCAAGCCTCGAGGAGAATCCCGAGTTGTCCCTCGCAACTAGGCAGGAGTCCTGCCGTCGCTGAACAAGCACGTGTGTGGAAGGGCCATCCCCGTCGTAACTCGAGAATATACCACAAGTTCCCGTCGCAACTCGAGAAAAACCATGAGACTTCCCCCTCGCCACGAGATGAGGCCCGATTCCCCTGCACTGCATGCAGAGCAATTCCGTGTTGCACATCACACATGAAAGGAGCCTTGATTTCCTTGATGGCACTCCAGAGAAACCCCAAGAACACTGTTTCAAGGCTAGAGGGATCCTGAGGTCACTGTAGCAACACGAAAGATCTCCGTGGACTAAAAATCAACTCGAGATGAGAGGTTAGTCCCTGGCTTCGACTCCAGAGGAATACCACCTTACCACAAGCACCTCAAGAGGAGGCTTCTCTCAGCTCTAGGTATGTGAGAGGGACCCTGAGTTTGCGGCCTCAAGTGGAATGGACACCGCGATGCCCTGACTCGAAATAAGGCCGGATATCCCTGCAGTGACTTGAATGCAGGCTCGTCTTCCATCTCCCAAGACGAAAGGATGTCTGAATCCCCTGTGGAGACCACAGAGAAAGACCTAGTTCCCCACCTCATCGCGACCGGAGGCCTCACATCCTTTGAAAACTCCAGAGGTACGCGGAGATCAGTGCCTCCAAAGGAGATGATGCCTGACTCCTCGTGAAACTTGATAGGAGTCCCAGGATTCCTGTGGCACGTGGAAAGGGACCCTTGGTCTCCCGCCTCAGCTGGAGAGGCGTCCCAATTGCCCTGCCAAGCCTCGAGGAGAATACCGAGTTGTCCCTCGCAACTAGGCAGGAGTCCTGATGTCGCTGAACAAACACGTGGGTGGAAGGGCCATCCCCGTCGTAACTCGAGAATATACCCCAGGTTCCCGCCGCAACTCGAGAAAAACCATGAGACTTCCCACTCGCCGCCAGATGAGGCCCGATTCCCCTGCACTGCGTGCAGAGCAATTCCGTGTTGCACATCACACATGAAAGGAGCCTTGATTTCCTTGATGGCACTCCAGAGAAACCCCAAGAACACTGTTTCAAGGCTAGAGGGATCCTGAGGTCACTGTAGCAAAACGAAAGAGCTCCGTGGACCAAAAATCAACTCGAGATGAGAGGTTAGTCCCTGGCTTCGACTCCAGAGGAATACCACCTTACCACAAGCACCTCAAGAGGAGGCTTCTCTCAGCTCTAGCTATGTGAGAGGGACCCTGATTTTGTGGCCTCAGGTGGAATGGACACCGCGATGCCCTGACGCGAAATAAGGCCGGATATCCCTTCAGTGACTTGAATGCAGGCTCGTCTTGCATCTCCCAAGACGAAAGGATATCTGAATCCCCTGTGGAGACCACAGAGAAAGACCTAGTTGCCCACCTCATCGCAACCGGAGGCCACACATCCTTTGAAAACTCCAGAGGTACGCGGAGATCAGTGCCTCCCAAGGAGACGATGCCTGACTCCTCGTGAAACTTGATAGGAGTCCCAGGATTCCTGTGGCACGTGGAATGGGACCCTTGGTCTCCCGCCTCAGCTGGAGAGGCGTCCCAATTGCCCTGCCAAGCCTCGAGGAAAATCCCGAGTTGTCCCTCGCAACTAGGCAGGAATCCTGACGTCGCTGAACAAACAGGGGGGTGGAAGGGCCATCCCCGTCGTAACTCGAGAATATACCCCAGGTTCCCGCCGCAACTCGAGAAAAAACATGAAACTTCCCCCTCGCCGCGAGATGAGGCCCGATTCCCCTGCACTGCGTGCAGAGCAATTCCGTGTTGCACATCAAACATGAAAGGAGCCTTGATTTCCTTGATGGCACTCCAGAGAAAACCCAAGAACACTGTTTCAAGGCTAGAGGGATCCTGAGGTCACTCTAGCAACACGAAAGAGCTCCGTGGACCAAAAATCAACTCGGGATGAGAGGTTAGTCCCTGGCTTCGACTCCAGAGGTATACCACCTTACCACAAGCACCTCAAGAGGAGGCTTCTCTCAACTCTAGGTATGTGAGAGGGACCCTGAGTTTGCGGCCTCAAGTGGAATGGACACCGCGATGCCCTGACTCGAAATAAGGCCGGATATCCCTGCAGTGACTTGAATGCAGGCTCGTCTTCCATCTCCCAAGACGAAAGGATGTCTGAATCCCCTGTGGAGACCACAGAGAAAGACCTAGTTCCCCACCTCATCGCGACCGGAGGCCACACATCCTTTGAAAACTCCAGAGGTACGCGGAGATCAGTGCCTCCAAAGGAGACGATGCCTGACTCCTCGTGAAACTTGATAGGAGTCCCAGGATTCCTGTGGCACGTGGAAAGGGACCCTTGGTCTCCCGCCTCAGCTGGAGAGGCGTCCCAATTGCCCTGCCAAGCCTCGAGGAGAATCCCGAGTTGTCCCTCGCAACTAGGCAGGAGTCCTGATGTCGCTGAACAAACACGTGGGTGGAAGGGCCATTCCCGTCGTAACTCGAGAATATACCCCAGGTTCCAGCCGCAACTCGAGAAAAACCATGAGACTTCCCACTCGCCGCCAGATGAGGCCCGATTCCCCTGCACTGCGTGCAGAGCATTTCCGTGTTGCACATCACACATGAAAGGAACCTTGATTTCCTTGATGGCACTCCAGAGAAACCCCAAGAACACTGTTTCAAGGCTAGAGGGATCCTGAGGTCACTGTAGCAACACGAAAGAGCTCCGTGGACCAAAAATCAACTCGAGATGAGAGGTTAGTCCCTGGCTTCGACTCCAGAGGAATACCACCTTACCACAAGCACCTCAAGAGGAGGCTTCTCTCAGCACTAGCTATGTGAGAGGGACCCTGAGTTTGCGGCCTCAAGTGGAATGGATACCGCGATGCCCTGACTCGAAATAAGGCCGGATATCCCTGCAGTGACTTGAATGCAGTCTCGTCTTGCATCTCCCAAGATGAAAGGATGTCTGAATCCCCTGTGGAGACCACAGAGAAAGACCTAGTTCCCCACCTCATCGCGACCGGAGGCCACACATCCTTTGAAAACTCCAGAGGTACGCGGAGATCAGTGCCTCCAAAGGAGACGATGCCTGACTCCTCGTGAAACTTGATAGGAGTCCCAGGATTCCTGTGGCACATGGAAAGGGATCCTTGGTCTCCCGCCTCAGTTGGAGAGGCGTCCCAATTGCGCTGCCAAGCCTCGAGGAGAATCCCGAGTTGTCCCTCGCTACTAGGCAGGAGTCCTGCCGTCGCTGAACAAGCACGTGTGTGGAAGGGCCATCCCCGTCGTAACTCGAGAATATACCACAAGTTCCCGTCGCAACTCGAGAAAAACCATGAGACTTCCCCCTCGCCGCGAGATGAGGCCCGATTCCCCTGTACTGCGTGCAGAGCAATTCCGTGTTGCACATCACACATGAAAGGAGCCTTGATTTCCTTGATGGCACTCCAGAGAAACCCCAAGAACACTGTTTCAAGGCTAGAGGGATCCTGAGGTCACTGTAGCAACACGAAAGAGCTCCGTGGACCAAAAATCAACTCGAGATGAGAGGTTAGTCCCTGGCTTCGACTCCAGAGGAACACCACCTTACCACAAGCACCTAAAGAGGAGGCTTCTCTCAGCTGTAGCTATGTGAGAGGGACCCTGAGTTTGCGGCCTCAAGTGGAATGGACACCGCGATGCCCTGACTCGAAATAAGGCCGGATATCCCTGCAGTGACTTCAATGCAGGCTCGTCTTGCATCTCCCAAGATGACAGGATGTCTGAATCCCCTGTGGAGACCACAGAGAAAGACCTAGTTCCCCACCTCATCGCGACCGGAGGCCACACATCCTTTGAAAACTCCAGAGGTACGCGGAGATCAGTGCCTCCAAAGGAGACGATGCCTGACTCCTCGTGAAACTTGATAGGAGTCCCAGGATTCCTGTGGCACGTGGAAAGGGACCCTTGGTCTCCCGCCTCAGCTGGAGAGGCGTCCCAATTGCCCTGCCAAGCCTCGAGGAGAATCCCGAGTTGTCCCTCGCAACTAGGCAGGAGTCCTGCCGTCGCTGAACAAACACGTGGGTGGAAGGCCCATTCCCGTCGTAACTCGAGAATATACCCCAGGTTCCCGAGGCAACTCGAGAAAAACCATGAGACTTCCCCCTCGCCGCGAGATGAGGCCCGATTCCCCTGCACTGCGTGCAGAGCAATTCCGTGTTGCACATCACACATGAAAGGAGCCTTGATTTCCTTGATGGCACTCCAGAGAAACCCCAAGAACACTGTTTCAAGGCTAGAGGGATCCTGAGGTCACTGTAGCAACACGAAAGAGCTCCGTGGACCAAAAATCAACTCGAGATGAGAGGTTAGTCCCTGGCTTCGACTCCAGAGGAACACCACCTTACCACAAGCACCTCAAGAGGAGGCTTCTCTCAGCTGTAGCTATGTGAGAGGGACCCTGAGTTTGAGGCCTCAAATGGAATGGACACCGCGATGCCCTGACTCGAAATAAGGCCGGATATCCCTGCAGTGACTTCAATGCAGGCTCGTCTTGCATCTCCCAAGATGAAAGGATGTCTGAATCCCCTGTGGAGACCACAGAGAAAGACCTAGTTCCCCACCTCATCGCGACCGGAGGCCACACATCCTTTGAAAACTCCAGAGGTAGGAGGAGATCAGTGCCTCCAAAGGAGACGATGCCTGACTCCTCGTGAAACTTGATAGGAGTCCCAGGATTCCTGTGGCACGTGGAAAGGGACCCTTGGTCTCCCGCCTCATCTGGAGAGGCGTCCCAATTGCCCTGCCAAGCCTCGAGGAGAATCCCGAGTTGTCCCTCGCAACTAGGCAGGAGTCCTGCCGTCGCTGAACAAACACGTGGGTGGAAGGGCCATTCCCGTCGTAACTCGAGAATATACCCCAGGTTCCCGAGGCAACTCGAGAAAAACCATGAGACTTCCCCCTCGCCGCGAGATGAGGCCCGATTCCCCTGCACTGCGTGCAGAGCAATTCCGTGTTGCACATCACACATGAAAGGAGCCTTGATTTCCTTGATGGCACTCCAGAGAAACCCCTAGAACACTGTTTCAAGGCTAGAGGGATCCTGAGGTCACTGTAGCAACAGGAAAGAGCTCCGTGGACCAAGAATCAACTCGAGATGAGAGGTTAGTCCCTGGATTCGACTCCAGAGGAATACCACCTTACCACAAGGACCTCAAGAGGAGGCTTCTCTCAGCTCTAGCTATGTGAGAGGGACCCTGAGTTTGCGGCCTCAAGTGGAATGGACACCGCGATGCCCTGACTCGAAATAAGGCCGGATATCCCTGCAGTGACTTGAATGCAGGCTCGTCTTACATCTCCCAAGAAGAAAGGATGTCTGAATCCCCTGTGGAGACCACAGAGAAAGACCTAGTTCCCCACCTCATCGCGACCTGAGGCCTCACATCCTTTGAAAACTCCAGAGGTACGCGGAGATCAGTGCCTCCAAAGAAGACGATTCCTGACTCCTCATGAAACTTCTGAGGAGTCCCAGGATTCCTGTGGCACGTGGAAAGGGACCCTTGGTCTCCCGCCTCAGCTGGAGTGGCATCCCTATTGCCCTGCCGAGCCTCGAGGAGAATCCCGAGTTTTCCCTGGCAACTAGGCAGGAGTCCTGCCGTCGCTGAACAAACACGTGGGTGGAAGGGCCATCCCCGTCGTAACTCGAGAATATACCCCAGGTTCCCGCCGCAACTCGAGAAAAACCATGAGACTTCCCACTCGCCGCCTGATGAGGCCCGATTCCCCTGCACTGCGTGCAGAGCAATTCCGTGTTGCACATCACACATGAAAGGAGCCTTGATTTCCTTGATGGCACTCCAGAGAAACCCCAAGAACAGTGTTTCAAGGCTAGAGGGATCCTGAGGTCACTGTAGCAACACGAAAGAGCTCCGTGGACCAAAAATCAACTCGAGATGAGAGGTTAGTCCCTGGCTTCGACTCCAGAGGAATACCACCTTACCACAAGCACCTCAAGAGGAGGCTTCTCTCAGCTCTAGGTATGTGAGAGGGACCCTGAGTTTGCGGCCACAAGTGGAAGGGCACTTCGATGCCCTGACTCGAAATAAGGCCGGATATACCTGCAGTGACTTGAATGCAGGCTCGTCTTGCATCTCCCAAGACGAAAGGATGTCTGAATCCCCTGTGGAGACCACAGAGAAAGACCTAGTTCCCCACCTCATCGCGACCGGAGGCCTCACATCCTTTGAAAACTCCAGAGGTACGCGGAGATCAGTGCCTCCAAAGGAGACGATGCCTGACTCCTCGTGAAACTTGATAGGAGTCCCAAGACTCCTGTGGCACATGGAAAGGGACACTTGCTCTCCCGGCTCACCTGGAGAGGCGTCCCAATTGCCCTGCCAAGCCTCGAGGAGAATCCCGAGTTGTCCCTCGTAACTAGGCAGGAGTCCTGACGTCGCTGAACAAACACGTGGGTGGAAGGGCCATCCCCGTTGTAACTCGAGAATATACCCCAGGTTCCCGCCGCAACTCGAGAGAAACCATGATACTTCCCCCTCGCCGCGAGATGAGGCGCGATTCCCCTGCACTGCGTGCAGAGCAATTCCGTGTTGCACATCACACATGAAAGGAGCCTTGATTTCCTTGATGGCACTCCAGAGAAACCCCAAGAGCACTGTTTCAAGGGTAGAGGGATCCTGAGGTCACTGTAGCAACACCAAAGAGCTCCGTGGAGCAAAAATCAACTCGAGATGAGAGGTTAGTCCCTGGCTTCGACTCCAGAGGAATACCACCTTACCACAAGCACCTCAAGAGGAGGCTTCTCTCAGCTCTAGGTATGTGAGAGGGACCCTGATTTAGCGGCCTCAAGTAGAATGGACACTGTGATGCCCTGACGCGAAATAAGGCCGGATTTCCCTGCAGTGACTTGAATGCAGGCTCGTCTTGCATCTCCCAAGACGAAAGGATGTCTGAATCCCCTGTGGAGAACACAGAGAAAAACCTAGTTCCCAACCTCATCGCGACCGGAGGCCTCACATCCTTTGACAACTCCAGAGGTACACGGAGATCAGTGCCTCCAAAGGAGACGATGCCTGACTCCTCGTCAAACTTGATAGGCGTCCCAGGATTCCTGTGGCACGTGGAAAGGGACCCTTGGTCTCCCGCCTCAGCTGGAGTGGCGTCCCAATTGCCCTGCCAAGCCTCGAGGAGAATCCCGAGTTGTCCCTCGCAACTGGGCAGGAGTCCTGACGTCGCTGAACAAACACGTGGGTGGAAGGGCCATCCCCATCTTAACTCGAGAATATACCCCAGGTTCCCGCCGCAACTCGAGAGAAACCATGATACTTCCCCCTCGCCGCGAGATGAGGCCCGATTCCCCTGCACTGCGTGCAGAGCAATTCCGTGTTGCACATCACACATGAAAGGAGCCTTGATTTCCTTGATGGCACTCCAGAGAAACCCCAAGAACACTGTTTCAAGGCTAGAGGGATCCTGAGGTCACTGTAGCAACACGAAAGAGCTCCGTGGACGAAAAATCAACTCGAGATGAGAGGTTAGTCCCTGGCTTCGACTCCAGAGGAATACCACCTTACCACAAGCACCTCAAGAGGAGGCTTCTCTCAGCTTTAGGTATGTGAGAGGGACCCTGATTTTGCGGCCTCAAGTGGAATGGACACTGCGATGCCCTGACGCGAAATAAGGCCGGATATCCCTGCAGTGACTTGAATGCAGGCGCGTCTTGCATCTCCCAAGATGAAAGGATGTCTGAATCCCCTGTGGAGACCACAGAGAAAGACCTAGTTCCTCACCTCATCGCGACCGGAGGCCTCACATCCTTTGAAAACTCCAGAGGTATGCGGAGATCAGTGCCTCCAAAGGAGACGATGCCTGACTCCTCGTGAAACTTGATAGGAGTCCCAGGATTCCTGTGGCACGTGGAAAGGGACACTTGGTCTCGCGCCTCAGCTGGAGAGGCGTCCCAATTGCCCTGCCAAGCCTCGAGGAGAATCCCGAGTTGTTCCTCGCAACTAGGCATGAGTCCTGACGTCGCTGAACAAACACGTGGGTGGAAGGGCCATCCCCATCGTAACTCGAGAATATACCCCAGGTTCCCGCCGCAACTCGAGAAAAACCATGAGACTTCCCCCTCCCCGCGAGATGAGGCCTGATTCCCCTGCACTGCGTGCAGAGCAACTCCGTGTTGCACATCACACATGAAAGGTGCCTTGATTTCCTTAATGGCACTCCAGAGAAACCCCAAGAACACTGTTTCAAGATTAGAGGGATCCTGAGGTCACTGTAGCAACACGAAAGAGTTCCGTGGACCAAAAATCAACTCGAGATGAGAGGTTAGTCCCTGGCTTCGACTCCAGAGGAATACAACCTTACCACAAGCACCTCAAGAGGAGGCTTCTCTCAGCTCTAGGTATGTGAGAGGGACCCTGAGTTTGCGGCCTCAAGTGGAATGGACACCGCGATGCCCTGACTCGAAATAAGGCTGGATATCCCTGCAGTAACTTGAATGCAGGCTCGTCTTGCATCTCCCAAGACGAAAGGATGTCTGAATCCCCTGTGGAGACCACAGAGAAAGACCTAGTTCCCCACCTCATCGCGACAGGGGGCCTCACATCCTTTGAAAACTCCAGAGGTATGCAGAGATCAGTGCCTCCAAAGGAGACGATGCCTGACTCCTCGTGAAACTTGATAGGAGTCCCAGGATTCCTGTGGCACGTGGAAAGGGACCCTTGGTCTCCCGCCTCAGCTGGAGAGGCGTCCCAATTGCCCTGCCAAGCCTCGAGGAGAATCCCGAGTTGTCCCTCACAACTAGGCAGGCGTCCTGACGTCGCTGAACAAAAACGTGGGTGGAAGGGCCATCCCCGTCGTAACTCGAGAATATACCCCAGGTTCCCGCCGCAACTCGAGAAAAACCATGAGACTTCCCCCTCGCTGCAAAATGAGGCCCGATTCCCCTGCACTGCGTGCAGAACAATTCCGTGTTGCACATCACACATGAATGGAGCCTTGATTTCCTTGATGGCACTCCAGAGAAACCCCAAGAACACTGTTTCAAGGCTAGAGGGATCCTGAGGTCACTGTAGCAACATGAAAGAGCTCCGTGGACCAAAAATCAACTCGAGATGAGAGGTTAGTCCCTGGCTTCGACTCCAGAGGAATACCACCTTACCACAAGCACCTCAAGAGGAGGCTTCTCTCAGCTCTAGGTATGTGAGAGGGACCCTGAGTTTGCGGCCTCAAGTGGAATGGACACCGCGATGCCCTGATTCGAAATAAGGCCGGATATCCCTGCAGTGACTTGAATGCAGGCTCGTCTTGCATCTCCCAAGACGAAAGGATGTCTGAATCCCCTGTGGAGACCACAGAGAAAGACCTAGTTCCCCACCTCATCGCGACCGGAGGCCTCACATCCTTTGAAAACTCCAGAGGTACGAGCAGATCAGTGCCTCCAAAGAAGACGATGCCTGACTCCTCATGAAACTTCTGAGGAGTCCCAGGATTCCTGTGGCACGTGGAAAGGGACCCTTGGTCTCCCGCCTCAGCTGGAGTGGCATCCCTATTGCCCTGCCGAGCCTCGAGGAGAATCCCGAGTTTTCCCTGGCAACTAGGCAGGAGTCCTGCCGTCGCTGAACAAACACGTGGGTGGAAGGGCCATCCCCGTCGTAACTCGAGAATATACCCCAGGTTCCCGCCGCAACTCGAGAAAAACCATGAGACTTCCCACTCGCCGCCTGATGAGGCCCGATTCCCCTGCACTGCGTGCAGAGCAATTCCGTGTTGCACATCACACATGAAAGGAGCCTTGATTTCCTTGATGGCACTCCAGAGAAACCCCAAGAACAGTGTTTCAAGGCTAGAGGGATCCTGAGGTCACTGTAGCAACACGAAAGAGCTCCGTGGACCAAAAATCAACTCGAGATGAGAGGTTAGTCCCTGGCTTCGACTCCAGAGGAATACCACCTTACCACAAGCACCTCAAGAGGAGGCTTCTCTCTGCTCTAGGTATGTGAGAGGGACCCTGAGTTTGCGGCCACAAGTGGAAGGGCACTTCGATGCCCTGACTCGAAATAAGGCCGGATATACCTGCAGTGACTTGAATGCAGGCTCGTCTTGCATCTCCCAAGACGAAAGGATGTCTGAATCCCCTGTGGAGACCACAGAGAAAGACCTAGTTCCCCACCTCATCGCGACCGGAGGCCTCACATCCTTTGAAAACTCCAGAGGTACGCGGAGATCAGTGCCTCCAAAGGAGACGATGCCTGACTCCTCGTGAAACTTGATAGGAGTCCCAAGACTCCTGTGGCACATGGAAAGGGACACTTGCTCTCCCGGCTCACCTGGAGAGGCGTCCCAATTGCCCTGCCAAGCCTCGAGGAGAATCCCGAGTTGTCCCTCGTAACTAGGCAGGAGTCCTGACGTCGCTGAACAAACACGTGGGTGGAAGGGCCATCCCCGTTGTAACTCGAGAATATACCCCAGGTTCCCGCCGCAACTCGAGAGAAACCATGATACTTCCCCCTCGCCGCGAGATGAGGCGCGATTCCCCTGCACTGCGTGCAGAGCAATTCCGTGTTGCACATCACACATGAAAGGAGCCTTGATTTCCTTGATGGCACTCCAGAGAAACCCCAAGAGCACTGTTTCAAGGGTAGAGGGATCCTGAGGTCACTGTAGCAACACGAAAGAGCTCCGTGGAGCAAAAATCAACTCGAGATGAGAGGTTAGTCCCTGGCTTCGACTCCAGAGGAATACCACCTTACCACAAGCACCTCAAGAGGAGGCTTCTCTCAGCTCTAGGTATGTGAGAGGGACCCTGATTTAGCGGCCTCAAGTAGAATGGACACTGTGATGCCCTGACGCGAAATAAGGCCGGATTTCCCTGCAGTGACTTGAATGCAGGCTCGTCTTGCATCTCCCAAGACGAAAGGATGTCTGAATCCCCTGTGGAGAACACAGAGAAAAACCTAGTTCCCAACCTCATCGCGACCGGAGGCCTCACATCCTTTGACAACTCCAGAGGTACACGGAGATCAGTGCCTCCAAAGGAGATGATGCCTGACTCCTCGTCAAACTTGATAGGCGTCCCAGGATTCCTGTGGCACGTGGAAAGGGACCCTTGGTCTCCCGCCTCAGCTGGAGAGGCGTCCCAATTGCCCTGCCAAGCCTCGAGGAGAATCCCGAGTTGTCCCTCGCAACTGGGCAGGAGTCCTGACGTCGCTGAACAAACACGTGGGTGGAAGGGCCATCCCCATCTTAACTCGAGAATATACCCCAGGTTCCCGCCGCAACTCGAGAGAAACCATGATACTTCCCCCTCGCCGCGAGATGAGGCCCGATTCCCCTGCACTGCGTGCAGAGCAATTCCGTGTTGCACATCACACATGAAAGGAGCCTTGATTTCCTTGATGGCACTCCAGAGAAACCCCAAGAACACTGTTTCAAGGCTAGAGGGATCCTGAGGTCACTGTAGCAACACGAAAGAGCTCCGTGGACGAAAAATCAACTCGAGATGAGAGGTTAGTCCCTGGCTTCGACTCCAGAGGAATACCACCTTACCACAAGCACCTCAAGAGGAGGCTTCTCTCAGCTTTAGGTATGTGAGAGGGACCCTGATTTTGCGGCCTCAAGTGGAATGGACACTGCGATGCCCTGACGCGAAATAAGGCCGGATATCCCTGCAGTGACTTGAATGCAGGCGCGTCTTGCATCTCCCAAGATGAAAGGATGTCTGAATCCCCTGTGGAGACCACAGAGAAAGACCTAGTTCCTCACCTCATCGCGACCGGAGGCCTCACATCCTTTGAAAACTCCAGAGGTATGCGGAGATCAGTGCCTCCAAAGGAGACGATGCCTGACTCCTCGTGAAACTTGATAGGAGTCCCAGGATTCCTGTGGCACGTGGAAAGGGACACTTGGTCTCGCGCCTCAGCTGGAGAGGCGTCCCAATTGCCCTGCCAAGCCTCGAGGAGAATCCCGAGTTGTTCCTCGCAACTAGGCAGGAGTCCTGACGTCGCTGAACAAACACGTGGCTGGAAGGGCCATCCCCGTCGTAACTCGAGAATATACCCCAGGTTCCCGCCGCAACTCGAGAAAAACCATGAGACTTCCCCCTCCCCGCGAGATGAGGCCTGATTCCCCTGCACTGCGTGCAGAGCAACTCCGTGTTGCACATCACACATGAAAGGTGCCTTGATTTCCTTAATGGCACTCCAGAGAATCCCCAATAACACTGTTTCAAGATTAGAGGGATCCTGAGGTCACTGTAGCAACACGAAAGAGTTCCGTGGACCAAAAATCAACTCGAGATGAGAGGTTAGTCCCTGGCTTCGACTCCAGAGGAATACAACCTTACCACAAGCACCTCAAGAGGAGGCTTCTCTCAGCTCTAGGTATGTGAGAGGGACCCTGAGTTTGCGGCCTCAAGTGGAATGGACACCGCGATGCCCTGACTCGAAATAAGGCTGGATATCCCTGCAGTAACTTGAATGCAGGCTCGTCTTGCATCTCCCAAGACGAAAGGATGTCTGAATCCCCTGTGGAGACCACAGAGAAAGACCTAGTTCCCCACCTCATCGCGACAGGGGGCCTCACATCCTTTGAAAACTCCAGAGGTATGCAGAGATCAGTGCCTCCAAAGGAGACGATGCCTGACTCCTCGTGAAACTTGATAGGAGTCCCAGGATTCCTGTGGCACGTGGAAAGGGACCCTTGGTCTCCCGCCTCAGCTGGAGAGGCGTCCCAATTGCCCTGCCAAGCCTCGAGGAGAATCCCGAGTTGTCCCTCACAACTAGGCAGGCGTCCTGACGTCGCTGAACAAAAACGTGGGTGGAAGGGCCATCCCCGTCGTAACTCGAGAATATACCCCAGGTTCCCGCCGCAACTCGAGAAAAACCATGAGACTTCCCCCTCGCTGCAAAATGAGGCCCGATTCCCCTGCACTGCGTGCAGAGCAATTCCGTGTTGCACATCACACATGAATGGAGCCTTGATTTCCTTGATGGCACTCCAGAGAAACCCCAAGAACACTGTTTCAAGGCTAGAGGGATCCTGAGGTCACTGTAGCAACATGAAAGAGCTCCGTGGACCAAAAATCAACTCGAGATGAGAGGTTAGTCCCTGGCTTCGACTCCAGAGGAATACCACCTTACCACAAGCACCTCAAGAGGAGGCTTCTCTCAGCTCTAGGTATGTGAGAGGGACCCTGAGTTTGCGGCCTCAAGTGGAATGGACACCGCGATGCCCTGATTCGAAATAAGGCCGGATATCCCTGCAGTGACTTGAATGCAGGCTCGTCTTGCATCTCCCAAGACGAAAGGATGTCTGAATCCCCTGTGGAGACCACAGAGAAAGACCTAGTTCCCCACCTCATCGCGACCGGAGGCCTCACATCCTTTGAAAACTCCAGAGGTACGAGCAGATCAGTGCCTCCAAAGAAGACGAAGCCTGACTCCTCCTGAAACTTGATAGGAGTCCCAAGATTCCTGTGGCACATGGAAAGGGACCCTTGGTCTCCCGCCTCAGCTGGAGAGGCGTCCCAATTGCCCTGCCAAGCCTCGAGGAGAATCCCGAGTTGTCCCTCGCAACTAGGCAGGAGTCCTGACGTTGCTGAACAAACACGTGGGTGGAAGGGCCATCCCCGTCGTAACTCGAGAATATACCCCAGGTTCCCGCCGCAACTCGAGAGAAACCATGATACTTCCCCCTCGTCGCGAGATGAGGCGCGATTCCCCTGCACTGCGTGCAGAGCAATTCCGTGTTGCACATCACACATGAAAGGAACCTTGATTTCCTTAATGGCACTCCAGAGAAACCCCAAGAACACTGTTTCAAGGCTAGAGGAATCCTGAGGTCACTGTAGCAACACGAAAGAGCTCCGTGGCCCAAAAATCAACTCGAGATGAGAGGTTAATTCCTGGCTTCGACTCCAGAGGAATACCACCTTACCACAAGCACCTCAAGAGAAGGCTTCTCTCAGCTCTAGGTATGTGAGAGGGACCCTGATTTTGCGGCCTCAAGTGGAATGGACACTGCGATGCCCTGACGCGAAATAAGGCCGGATATCCCTGCAGTGACTTGAATGCAGGCTCGTCTTGCATCTCCCAAGACGAAAGGATGTCTGAATCCCCTGTGGAGACCACAGAGAAAAGCCTAGTTCCCCACCTCATCGCGACCGGAGGCCTCACATCCTTTGAAAACTCCAGAGGTACGCGGAGATCAGTGCCTCCAAAGGAGACGATGCCTGACTCCTCGTGAAACTTGATAGGAGTCCCAGGATTCCTGTGGCACGTGGAAAGGGACCCTTGGTCTCCCGCCTCAGCTGGAGAGGCGTCCCAATTGCCCTGCCAAGCCTCGAGGAGAATCCCGAGTTGTCCCTCGCAACTAGGCAGGAGTCCTGACGTCGCTGAACAAACACGTGGGTGGAAGGGCCATCCCCGTCGTAACTCGAGAATATACCCCAGGTTCCCGCCGCAACTCGAGAGAAACCATGATACTTCCCCCTCGCCGCGAGATGAGGCGCGATTCCCCTGCACTGCGTGCAGAGCAATTCCGTGTTGCACATCACACATGAAAGGAGCCTTGGTTTCCTTAATGGCACTCCAGAGAAACCCCAAGAACACTGTTTCAAGGCTAGAGGGATCCTGAGGTCACTGTAGCAACACGAAAGAGCTCCGTGGCCCAAAAATCAACTCGAGATGAGAGGTTAGTTCCTGGCTTCGACTCCAGAGGAATACCACCTTACCACAAGCACCTCAAGAGGAGGCTTCTCTCAGCTCTAGGTATGTGAGAGGGACCCTGAGTTTGCGGCCTCAAGTGGAATGGACACCGCGATGCCCTGACTCGAAATAAGGCCGGATATCCCTGCAGTGACTTGAATGCAGGCTCGTCTTACATCTCCCAAGAAGAAAGGATGTCTGAATCCCCTGTTGAGACCACAGAGAAAGACCTAGTTCCCCACCTCATCGCGACCTGAGGCCTCACATCCTTTGAAAACTCCAGAGGTACGCGGAGATCAGTGCCTCCAAAGAAGACGATTCCTGACTCCTCATGAAACTTCTGAGGAGTCCCAGGATTCCTGTGGCACGTGGAAAGGGACCCTTGGTCTCCCGCCTCAGCTGGAGTGTCATCCCTATTGCCCTGCCGAGCCTCGAGGAGAATCCCGAGTTTTCCCTGGCAACTAGGCAGGAGTCCTGCCGTCGCTGAACAAACACGTGGGTGGAAGGGCCATCCCCGTCGTAACTCGAGAATATACCCCAGGTTCCCGCCGCAACTCGAGAAAAACCATGAGACTTCCCACTCGCCGCCTGATGAGGCCCGATTCCCCTGCACTGCGTGCAGAGCAATTCCGTGTTGCACATCACACATGAAAGGAGCCTTGATTTCCTTGATGGCACTCCAGAGAAACCCCAAGAACAGTGTTTCAAGGCTAGAGGGATCCTGAGGTCACTGTAGCAACACGAAAGAGCTCCGTGGACCAAAAATCAACTCGAGATGAGAGGTTAGTCCCTGGCTTCGACTCCAGAGGAATACCACCTTACCACAAGCACCTCAAGAGGAGGCTTCTCTCTGCTCTAGGTATGTGAGAGGGACCCTGAGTTTGCGGCCACAAGTGGAAGGGCACTTCGATGCCCTGACTCGAAATAAGGCCGGATATACCTGCAGTGACTTGAATGCAGGCTCGTCTTGCATCTCCCAAGACGAAAGGATGTCTGAATCCCCTGTGGAGACCACAGAGAAAGACCTAGTTCCCCACCTCATCGCGACCGGAGGCCTCACATCCTTTGAAAACTCCAGAGGTACGCGGAGATCAGTGCCTCCAAAGGAGACGATGCCTGACTCCTCGTGAAACTTGATAGGAGTCCCAAGACTCCTGTGGCACATGGAAAGGGACACTTGCTCTCCCGGCTCACCTGGAGAGGCGTCCCAATTGCCCTGCCAAGCCTCGAGAAGAATCCCGAGTTGTCCCTCGTAACTAGGCAGGAGTCCTGACGTCGCTGAACAAACACGTGGGTGGAAGGGCCATCCCCGTTGTAACTCGAGAATATACCCCAGGTTCCCGCCGCAACTCGAGAGAAACCATGATACTTCCCCCTCGCCGCGAGATGAGGCGCGATTCCCCTGCACTGCGTGCAGAGCAATTCCGTGTTGCACATCACACATGAAAGGAGCCTTGATTTCCTTGATGGCACTCCAGAGAAACCCCAAGAGCACTGTTTCAAGGGTAGAGGGATCCTGAGGTCACTGTAGCAACACGAAAGAGCTCCGTGGAGCAAAAATCAACTCGAGATGAGAGGTTAGACCCTGGCTTCGACTCCAGAGGAATACCACCTTACCACAAGCACCTCAAGAGGAGGCTTCTCTCAGCTCTAGGTATGTGAGAGGGACCCTGATTTAGCGGCTTCAAGTAGAATGGACACTGTGATGCCCTGACGCGAAATAAGGCCGGATTTCCCTGCAGTGACTTGAATGCAGGCTCGTCTTGCATCTCCCAAGACGAAAGGATGTCTGAATCCCCTGTGGAGAACACAGAGAAAAACCTAGTTCCCAACCTCATCGCGACCGGAGGCCTCACATCCTTTGACAACTCCAGAGGTACACGGAGATCAGTGCCTCCAAAGGAGACGATGCCTGACTCCTCGTCAAACTTGATAGGCGTCCCAGGATTCCTGTGGCACGTGGAAAGGGACCCTTGGTCTCCCGCCTCAGCTGGAGTGGCGTCCCAATTGCCCTGCCAAGCCTCGAGGAGAATCCCGAGTTGTCCCTCGCAACTGGGCAGGAGTCCTGACGTCGCTGAACAAACACGTGGGTGGAAGGGCCATCCCCATCTTAACTCGAGAATATACTCCAGGTTCCCGCCGCAACTCGAGAGAAACCATGATACTTCCCCCTCGCCGCGAGATGAGGCCCGATTCCCCTGCACTGCGTGCAGAGCAATTCCGTGTTGCACATCACACATGAAAGGAGCCTTGATTTCCTTGATGGCACTCCAGAGAAACCCCAAGAACACTGTTTCAAGGCTAGAGGGATCCTGAGGTCACTGTAGCAACACGAAAGAGCTCCGTGGACGAAAAATCAACTCGAGATGAGAGGTTAGTCCCTGGCTTCGACTCCAGAGGAATACCACCTTACCACAAGCACCTCAAGAGGAGGCTTCTCTCAGCTTTAGGTATGTGAGAGGGACCCTGATTTTGCGGCCTCAAGTGGAATGGACACTGCGATGCCCTGACGCGAAATAAGGCCGGATATCCCTGCAGTGACTTGAATGCAGGCGCGTCTTGCATCTCCCAAGATGAAAGGATGTCTGAATCCCCTGTGGAGACCACAGAGAAAGACCTAGTTCCTCACCTCATCGCGACCGGAGGCCTCACATCCTTTGAAAACTCCAGAGGTATGCGGAGATCAGTGCCTCCAAAGGAGACGATGCCTGACTCCTCGTGAAACTTGATAGGAGTCCCAGGATTCCTGTGGCACGTGGAAAGGGACACTTGGTCTCGCGCCTCAGCTGGAGAGGCGTCCCAATTGCCCTGCCAAGCCTCGAGGAGAATCCCGAGTTGTTCCTCGCAACTAGGCAGGAGTCCTGACGTCGCTGAACAAACACGTGGCTGGAAGGGCCATCCCCGTCGTAACTCGAGAATATACCCCAGGTTCCCGCCGCAACTCGAGAAAAACCATGAGACTTCCCCCTCCCCGCGAGATGAGGCCTGATTCCCCTGCACTGCGTGCAGAGCAACTCCGTGTTGCACATCACACATGAAAGGTGCCTTGATTTCCTTAATGGCACTCCAGAGAATCCCCAAGAACACTGTTTCAAGATTAGAGGGATCCTGAGGTCACTGTAGCAACACGAAAGAGTTCCGTGGACCAAAAATCAACTCGAGATGAGAGGTTAGTCCCTGGCTTCGACTCCAAAGGAATACCACCTTACCACAAGCACCTCAAGAGGAGGCTTCTCTCAGCTCTAGGTATGTGAGAGGGACCCTGAGTTTGCGGCCTCAAGTGGAATGGACACCGCGATGCCCTGACTCGAAATAAGGCTGGATATCCCTGCAGTAACTTGAATGCAGGCTCGTCTTGCATCTCCCAAGACGAAAGGATGTCTGAATCCCCTGTGGAGACCACAGAGAAAGACCTAGTTCCCCACCTCATCGCGACAGGGGGCCTCACATCCTTTGAAAACTCCAGAGGTATGCAAAGATCAGTGCCTCCAAAGGAGACGATGCCTGACTCCTCGTGAAACTTGATAGGAGTCCCAGGATTCCTGTGGCACGTGGAAAGGGACCCTTGGTCTCCCGCCTCAGCTGGAGAGGCGTCCCAATTGCCCTGCCAAGCCTCGAGGAGAATCCCGAGTTGTCCCTCACAACTAGGCAGGCGTCCTGACGTCGCTGAACAAACACGTGGGTGGAAGGGCCATCCCCGTCGTAACTCGAGAATATACCCCAGGTTCCCGCCGCAACTCGAGAGAAACCATGATACTTCCCCCTTGTCGCGAGATGAGGCGCGATTCCCCTGCACTGCGTGCAGAGCAATTCCGTGTTGCACATCACACAAGAAAGGAACCTTGATTTCCTTAATGGCACTCCAGAGAAACCCCAAGAACGCTGTTTCAAGGCTAGAGGAATCCTGAGGTCACTGTAGCAACACGAAAGAGCTCCGTGGCCCAAAAATCAACTCGAGATGAGAGGTTAATTCCTGGCTTCGACTCCAGAGGAATACCACCTTACCACAAGCACCTCAAGAGAAGGCTTCTCTCAGCTCTAGGTATGTGAGAGGGACCCTGATTTTGCGGCCTCAAGTGGAATGGACACTGCGATGCCCTGACGCGAAATAAGGCCGGATATCCCTGCAGTGACTTGAATGCAGGCTCGTCTTGCATCTCCCAAGACGAAAGGATGTCTGAATCCCCTGTGGAGACCACAGAGAAAAGCCTAGTTCCCCACCTCATCGCGACCGGAGGCCTCACATCCTTTGAAAACTCCAGAGGTACGCGGAGATCAGTGCCTCCAAAGGAGACGATGCCTGACTCCTCGTGAAACTTGATAGGAGTCCCAGGATTCCTGTGGCACGTGGAAAGGGACCCTTGGTCTCCCGCCTCAGCTGGAGAGGCGTCCCAATTGCCCTGCCAAGCCTCGAGGAGTTTCCCGAGTTGTCCCTCGCATCTAGGCAGGAGTCCTGACGTCGCTGAAGAAACACGTTGGTGGAAGGGCCATCCCCGTCGTAACTCGAGAATATACCCCAGGTTCCCGCCGCAACTCGAGAAAAACCATGAGACTTCCCCCTCGCCGCGAGATGAAGCCCGATTCCCCTGCACTGCGTGCAGAGCAATTCCGTGTTGCACATCACACATGAATGGAGCCTTGATTTCCTTAATGGCACTCCAGAGAAACCCCAAGAACACTGTTTCAAGGCTAGAGGGATCCTGAGGTCACTGTAGCCACACGAAAGAGTTCCGTGGACCAAAAATCAACTCGAGATGAGAGGTTAGTCCCTGGCTTCGACTCCAGAGGAATACCACCTTACCACAAGCACCTCAAGAGGAGGCTTCTCTCAGCTCTAGCTATGTGAGAGGGACCCTGAGTTTGAGGCCTCAAGTGGAATGGACACTGCGTTGCCCTGACTCGAAGTAAGGCCGGATATCCCTGCAGTGACTTGAATGCAGGCTCGTCTTGCATCTCCCAAGACGAAAGGATGTCTGAATCCCCTGTGGAGACCACAGAGAAGGACCCAGTTCCCCACCTCTTCGCGACCGGAGGACTCACATCCTTTGAAAACTCCAGAGGTACGCGGAGATCAGTGCCTCCAAAGGAGACGATGCCTGACTCCTCGTGAAACTTGATAGGAGTCCCAGGATTCCTGTGGCACGTGGAAAGGGACCCTTGGTCTCCCGCCTCAGCTGGAGAGGCGTCCCAATTGCCCTGCCAAGCTTCGAGGAGAATTCCCAGTTGTCCCTCGCAACTAAGCAGGAGTCCTGACGTCACTGAACAAACACGTGGGTGGAAGGGCCATCCCCGTCATAACTCGAGAATATACCCCAGGTTCCCGCTGCAACTCGAGAAAAACCATGAGACTTCCCCCTCGCCGCGAGATGAGGCCCGATTCCCCTGCACTGCGTGCAGAGCAATTCCGTGTTGCACATCACACATGAAAGGAGCCTTGATTTCCTTGATGGCACTCCAGAGAAACCCCAAGAACACTGTTTCAAGGCTAGAGGGATCCTGAGGTCACTGTAGCAACACGAAAGATCTCCGAGGACCAAAAATCAACTCGAGATGAGAGGTTAGTCCCTGGCTTCGACTCCAGAGGAACACCACCTTACCATAAGCACCTCAGGAGGAGGCTTCTCTCAGCTCTAGCTATGTGAGAGGGACCCTGAGTTTGCGGCCTCAAGTGGAATGGACACTGCGATGCCCTGACGCGAAATACGGCCGGATTTCCCTGCAGTGACTTGAATGCAGGCTCGTCTTGCATCTCCCAAGACGAAAGGATGTCTGAATCCCCTGTGGAGACCACAGAGAAAGACCTAGTTCCCAACCTCATCGCGACCGGAGGCCTCACATCCTTTGAAAACTCCAGAGGTACGCGGAGATCAGTGCCTCCAAAGGAGACGATGCCTGACTCCTCGTGAAACTTGATAGGAGTCCCAGGATTCCTGTGGCACGTGGAAAGGGACCCTTGGTCTCCCGCCTCAGATGGAGAGGCGTCCCAATTGCCCTGCCAAGCCTCGAGGATATTCCCGAGTTGTCCCTCGCAACTAGGCAGGAGTCCTGACGTCGCTGAACAAGCACGTGTGTGGAAGGGCCATCCCCGTCGTAACTCGAGAATATACCCCAGGTTCCCGCCGCAACTCGAGAAAAACCATGAGACTTCCCCCTCGCCGCGAGATGAGGCCCGATTCCCCTGTACTGCGTGCAGAGCAATTCCGTGTTGCACATCACACATGAAAGGAGCCTTGATTTCCTTGATGGCACTCCAGAGAAACCCCAAGAACACTGTTTCAAGGCTAGAGGGATCCTGAGGTCACTGTAGCCACACGAAAGAGCTCCGTGGACCAAAAATCAACTCGAGATGAGAGGTTAGTCCCTGGCTTCGACTCCAGAGGAATACCACCTTACCACAAGCACCTCAAGAGGAGGCTTCTCTCAGCTCTAAGTATGTGAGAGGGACCCTGAGTTTGCGGAATCAAGTGGAATGGACACCGCGATGCCCTGACTCGAAATAAGGCCGGATATCCCTGCAGTGACTTGAATGCAGGCTCGTCTTGCATCTCCCAAGACGAAAGGATGTCTGAATCCCCTGTGGAGACCACAGAGAAAGACCTAGTTCCCCACCTCATCGCGACAGGGGGCCTCACATCCTTTGAAAACTCCAGAGGTATGCAGAGATCAGTGCCTCCAAAGGAGACGATGCCTGACTCCTCGTGAAACTTGATAGGAGTCCCAGGATTCCTGCGGTACGTGGAAAGGGACCCTTGGTCTCCCGCCTCAGCTGGAGAGGCGTCCCAATTGCCCTGCCAAGCCTCGAAGAGAATCCCGAGTTGTTCCTCACAACTAGGCAGGCGTTCTGACGTCGCTGAACAAAAACGTGGGTGGAAGGGCCATCCCCGTCGTAACTCGAGAATATACCCCAGGTTCCCGCCGCAACTCGAGAAAAACCATGAGACTTCCCCCTCGCTGCAAAATGAGGCCCGATTCCCCTGCACTGCATGCAGAGCAATTCCGTGTTGCACATCACACATGAAAGGAGTCTTGATTTCCTTTATGGCACTCCAGAGAAACCCGAAGAACACTGTTTCAAGACTAGAGCGATCCTGAGGTCACTGTAGCAACATGAAAGATCTCCGTGGACCAAAAATCAACTCGAGATGAGAGGTTAGTCCCTGGCTTCGATTCCAGAGGAATACAACCTTACCACAAGCACCTCAAGAGGAGGCTTCTCTCAGCTCAAGGTATGTAAGAGGGACCCTGAGTTTGCGGCCTCAAGTGGAATGGACAATGCGATGCCCTGACTCGAAATAAGGCCGGATATCCCTGCAGTGACTTGAATGCAGGCTCGTCTTGCATCTCCCAAGACGAAAGGATGTCTGAATCCCCTGTGGAGACCACAGAGAAAGACCTAGTTCCCCACCTCATCGTGACCGGAGGCCTCACATCCTTTGAAACTTCAGAGGTACGCGGAGATCAGTGCCTCCAAAGGACACGATGCCTGACTCCTCGTGAAACTTGATAGGAGTCCCAGGATTCCTGTGGCACGAGGAAAGGGACGCTTGGTCTTCCGCCTCAGCTGGTGAAGCGTCCCAATTGCCCTGCCAAGCCTCGAGGAGAATCCCGAGTTGTCCCTCGCAACTAGGCAGGAGTCCTGACGTCGCTGAACAAACACGTGGCTGGAAGGGCCATCCCCGTCGTAACTCGAGAATATACCCCAGGTTCCCGCCGCAACTCGAGAAAAACCATGAGACTTCCCCCTCGCTGCAAAATTAGGACCGATTCCCCAGCACTGCGTGCAGAGCAATTCCGTGTTGTACATCACACATGAAAGGAGAATGATTTCCGTGATGGCACTCCAGAGAAACCCCAAGAACACTGTTTCAAGGCTAGAGGGATCCTGAGGTCACTGTAGCCACAAGAAAGAGCTCCGTGGCCCAAAAATCAACTCGAGATGAGAGGTTAGTTCCTGGCTTCGACTCCAGAGGAATACCACCTTACCACAAGCACCTCAAGAGGAGGCTTCTCTCAGCTCTAGGTATGTGAGAGGGACCCTGATTTTGCGGCCTCAAGTGGAATGGACACCGCGATGCCCTGACGCGAAATAAGGCCGGATATCCCTGCAGTGACTTGAATGCAGGCTCGTCTTGCATCTCCTAAGATGAAAGGATATCTGAATCCCCTGTGGAGACCACAGAGAAAGACCTAGTTCCCCACCTCATCGCGACCAGAGGCCTCACATCCTTTGAAAACTCTAGAGGTACGCGGAGATCAGTGCCTCCAAAGGAGACGATGCCTGACTCCTCATGAAACTTGATAGGAGTCCCAGGATTCCTGTGGCACGTGGAAAGGGACCCTTGGTCTCCCGCCTCAGCTGGAGAGGCGTCCCAATTGCCCTGCCAAGCCTCGAGGAGAATCCCGAGTTGTCCCTCGCAAGTAGGCAGGAGTCCTGACGTCGCTGAACAAACACGTGGGTGGAAGGGCCATCCCCGTCGTAACTCGGTAATATACCCCAGGTTCCCGCCGCAACTCGAGAAAAACCATGAGACTTCCCCCTCGCCGCGAGATGAGGCCCGATTCCCCTGCACTGCGTGCAGAGCAATTCCGTGTTGCACATGACACATGAAAGGAGTCTTGATTTCCTTGATGGCACTCCAGAGAAACCCCAAGAACACTGTTTTAAGGCTAGAGCGATCCTGTTGTCACTGTAGCAACACGAAAGAGCTCCGTGGACCAAAAATCAACTCGAGATGAGAGGTTAGTCCCTGGCTTCGACTCCAGAGGAATACCACCTTACCACAAGCACCTCAAGAGGAGGCTTCTCTCAGCTCTAGGTATGTGAGAGGGACCCTGAGTTTGCGGCCTCAAGTGGAATGGACATTGCGATGCCCTGACTCGAAATAAGGCCGGATATCCCTGCAGTGACTTGAATGCAGGCTCGTCTTGCATCTCCCAAGACGAAAGGATGTCTGAATCCCCTGTGGAGACCACAGAGAAAAGCCTAGTTGCCCACTTCATCGCGACCGGAGGCCTCACATCCTTTGAAAACTTCAGAGGTATGTGGAGATCAGTGCCTCCAAAGGAGACGATGCCTGACTCCTCGTGAAACTTGATAGGAGTCCCAGGATTCCTGTGGTACGTGGAAAGGGACCCTTGGTCTCCCGCCTCAGCTGGAGGGGCGTCCCAATTGCCCTGACAAGCCTCGAGGAGAATCCCGAGTTGTCCCTCGCAACTAGGCAGGAGTCCTGACGTCGCTGAACAAGCACGTGTGTGGAAGAGCCATCCTCGTCGTAACTCGAGAATATACCCCAGGTTCCCGCCGCAACTCGAGAAAAACCATGAGACTTCCCCCTCGCCGCGAGATGAGGCCCGATTCCCCTGCACTGCGTGCAGAGCAATTCCGTGTTGCACATCACACATGAAAAGAGCCTTGATTTCCTTGATGGCATTCCAGAGAAACCCCAAGAACACTGTTTCAAGGCTAGAGGGATCCTGAGGTCACTGTAGCCACACGAAAGAGCTCCGTGGACCAAAAATCAACTCGAGATGAGAGGTTAGTATCTGGCTTCGACTCCAGAGGAATACCACCTTACCACAAGCACCTCAAGAGGAGGCTTCTCTCAGCTCTAGGTATGTGAGAGGGACCCTGAGTTTGCGGCCTCAAGTGGAATGGACACCGCGATGCCCTGACTCGAAATAAGGCCGGATATCCCTGCAGTGACTTGAATGCAGGCTCGTCTTGCATCTCCCAAGACGAAAGGATGTCTGAATCCCCTGTGGAGACCACAGAGAAAGACCTAGTTCCCCACCTCATCGCGACAGGGGGCCTCACATCCTTTGAAAACTCCAGAGGTATGCAGAGATCAGTGCCTCCAAAGGAGACGATGCCTGACTCCTCGTGAAACTTGATAGGAGTCCCAGTATTCCTGTGGCACGTGGAAAGGGACCCTTGGTCTCCCGCCTCAGCTGGAGAGGCGTCCCAATTGCCCTGCCAAGCCTCAAAGAGAATCCCGAGTTGTCCCTCACAACTAGGCAGGCGTGCTGACGTCGCTGAACAAAAACGTGGGTGGAAGGGCCATCCCCGTCGTAACTCGAGAATATACCCCAGGTTCCCGCCGCAACTCGAGAAAAACCATGAGACTTCCCCCTCGCTGCAAAATGAGGACCGATTCCCCTGCACTGCGTGCAGAGCAATTCCGTGTTGCACATCACACATGAAAGGAGCCTTGATTTTCTTGATGGCACTCCAGAGAAACCCCAAGAACACTGTTTCAAGGCTAGAGGGATCCTGAGGTCAGTGTAGCCACACGAAAGAGCTCCGTGGACCAAAAATCAACTCGAGATGAGAGGTTAGTCCCTGGCTTCGACTCCAGAGGAATACCACCTTACCACAAGTACCTCAAGAGGAGGCTTCTCTCAGCTCTAGCTATGTGAGAGGGACCCTGAGTTTGCGGCCTCAAGTGGAATGGACACCGCGATGCCCTGATTCGAAATAAGGCCGGATATCCCTGCAGTGACTTGAATGCAGGCTCGTCTTGCATCTCCCAAGACGAAAGGATGTCTGAATCCCCTGTGGAGACCACAGAGAAAGACCTAGTTCCCCACCGCATCGCGACCGGAGACCTCACATCCTTTGAAAACTCCAGAGGTACGCGGAGATCAGTGCCTCCAAAGGAGACGATGCCTGACTCCTCGTGAAACTTGATAGGAGTCCCAAGATTCCTGTGGCACGTGGAAAGGGACCCTTGGTCTCCCGCCTCAGCTGGAGAGGCGTCCCAATTGCCCTGCCAAGCCTCGAGGAGAATCCCGAGTTGTGCCTCGCAACTAGGCAGGAGTCCTGACGTTGCTGAACAAACACGTGGGCGGAAGGGCCATCCCCGTCGTAACTCGAGAATATACCCCAGGTTCCCGCCGCAACTCGAGAGAAACCATGATACTTCCCCCTCGCCGCGAGATGAGGCGCGAATCCCCTGCACTGCGTGCAGAGCAATTCCGTGTTGCACATCACACATGAAAGGAGCCTTGATTTCCTTAATGACACACCAGAGAAACCACAAGAACACTGTTTCAAGGCTAGAGGGATCCTGAGGTCACTGTAGCAACACGAAAGAGCTCCGTGGCCCAAAAATCAACTCGAGATGAGAGGTTAGTTCCTGACTTCGACTCCAGAGAAATACCACCTTACCACAAGCACCTCAAGAGGAGGCTTCTCTCAGTTCTAGGTATGTGAGAGGGACCCTGATTTTGCGGCCTCAAGTGGAATGGACACTGCGATGCCCTGACGCGAAATAAGGCCGGATATCCCTGCAGTGACTTGAATGCAGGCTCGTCTTGCACCTCCCAAGACGAAAGGATATCTGAATCCCCTGTGGAGACCACTGAGAAAGACCTAGTTCCCCACCTCATCGCGACCGGACGCCTCACATCATTTGAAAACTTCAGAGGTACGCGGAGATCAGTGCCTCCAAAGGAGACGATGCCTGACTCCTCGGGAAACTTGATAGGGGTCCCAGGATTCCTGTGGCACGTGGAAAGGGACCCTTGGTTTCCCGGCTCAGCTGGAGAAGCGTCCCAATTGCCCTGGAAAGCCTCGAGGAGAATCCCGAGTTGTCCCTCGCTACTAGGCAGGAGTCCTGACGTCGCTGAACAAACACGTCGGGGGAAGGGCCATCCCCGTCGTAACTCGAGAATATACCCCAGGTTTCCGCCGCAACTGGAGAAAAACCATGAGACTTCCCCCTCGCCGCGAGATGAGGCCTGATTCCCCTACACTGCGTGCAGAGCAATTCCGTGTTGCACATCACACATGAAAGGAGCCTTGATTTCCTTGATGGCACTCCAGAGAAACACCAAGAACACTGTTTCAAGGCTAGCGGGATCCTGAGGTCACTGTAGCAACAAGAAAGAGCTCCGTGGACCAAAAATCAACTCGAGATGAGAGGTTAGTCCCTGGCTTCGACTCCAGAGGAATACCACCTTACCACAAGCACCTCAAGAGGAGGCTTCTCTCAGCTCTAGGTATGTGAGAGGGACCCTGAGTTTGCGGCCTCAAGTGAAATGGACACCGGGATGCCCTGACTCGTAATAAGGCCGGATATCCCTGCAGTGACTTGAATGCAGGCTCGTCTTGCATCTCCCAAGACGAAAGGATGTCTGAATCCCCTGTGGAGACCACAGAGAAAGACCTAGTTCCCCACCTCATCGCGATCGGAGGCCTCACATCCTTTGAAAACTCCAGAGGTACACGGAGATCAGTGCCTCCAAAGGAGACGATGCCTGACTCCTCGTGAAACTTGATAGGAGTCCCAAGAATCCTGTGGCACGTGGAAAGGGACACTTGGTCTCCCGCCTCAGCTGGAGAGGCGTCCCAATTGCCCTGCCAAGCCTCGAGGAGAATCCCGAGTTGTCCCTCGTAACTAGGCAGGAGTCCTGACGTCGCTGAACAAACACGTGGGTGGAAGGGCCATCCCCGTCGTAACTCGAGAATATAGCCCAGGTTCCCGCTGCAACTCGAGAGAAACCATGATACTTCCCCCTCGCCGCGAGATCAGGCGCGATTCCCCTGCACTGCGTGCAGAGCAATTCCGTGTTGCACATCACACATGAAAGGAGCCTTGATTTCCTTGATGGCACTCCAGAGAAACCCCAAGAGCACTGTTTCAAGGCTAGAGGGATCCTGAGGTCACTGTAGCAACAAGAAAGAGCTCCGTGGACCAAAAATCAACTCGAGATGAAAGGTTAGTCCCTGGCTTCGACTCCAGAGGAATACCACCTTACCACAAGCACCTCAAGAGGAGGCTTCTCTCAGCTCTAGGTATGTGAGAGGGACCCTGATTTTGCGGCCTCAAGTGGAATGGACACTGCGATGCCCTGACGCGAAATAAGGCCGGATATCCCTGCAGTGACTTGAATGCAGGCTCGTCTTGCATCTCCCAAGACGAAAGAATGTCTGAATCCCCTGTGGAGACCCCAGAGAAAAACCTAGTTCCCAACCTCATCGCGACCGGAGGCCTCACATCCTTTGACAACTCCAGAGGTACACGGAGATCAGTGCCTCCAAAGGAGACGATGCCTGACTCCTCGTGAAACTTGATAGGAGTCACAGGATTCCTGTGGCACGTGGAAAGGGACCCTTGGTCTCCCGCCTCAGCTGGAGAGGCGTCCCAATTGCCCTGCCAAGCCTCGAGGAGAATCCCGAGTTGTCCCTCGCAACTAGGCAGGAGTCCTGACGTTGCTGAACAAACACGTGGGTGGAAGGGCCATCCCCGTCGTAACTCGAGAATATACCCCAGGTTCCCGCCGCAACTGGAGAGAAACCATGAGACTTCCCCCTCGCCGCGAGATTAGGCGCGATTCCCCTGCACTGCGTGCAGAGCAATTCCCTGTTGCACATCACACATGAAAGGAGCGTTGAATTCCTTGATGGCACTCCAGAGAAACCCCAAGAACACTGTTTCAAGGCTAGAGGGATCCTGAGGTCACTGTAGTAACACGAAAGAGCTCCGTGGTCCAAAAATCAACTCGAGATGAGAGGTTAGTCCCTGGCTTCGACTCCAGAGGAATACCACCTTACCACAAGCATCTCAAGAGGAGGCTTCTCTCAGCTCTAGGTATGTGAGAGGGACCCTGATTTTGCGGCCTCAAGTGGAATGGACACTGCGATGCCCTGACGCGAAATAAGGCCGGATATCCCTGCAGTGACTTGAATGCAGGCTCGTCTTGCATTTCCCAAGACGAAAGGATGTCTGAATCCCCTGTGGAGACCACAGAGAAAAACCTAGTTCCCAACCTCATCGCGACCGGAGGCCTCACATCCTTTGAAAACACCGGAGGTACGCGGAGATCAGTGCCTCCAAAGGAGACGATGCCTGACTCCTCGTGAAACTTGATAGGAGTCCCAGGATTCCTGTGGCACGTGGAAAGGGACGCTTAGTCTCCCGCCTCAGCTGGAGAGGCGTCCCAATTGCCCTGCCAAGCCTCGAGGAGAATCCCGAGTTGTCCCTCACAACTAGGCAGGAGTCCTGACGTCGCTGAGCAAACACGTGTGTGGAAGGGCCATCCCCGTGGTAACTCGAGAATATATCCCAGGTTCCCGCCGCAACTCGAGAAAAACTATGAGACTTCCCCCTCGCCGTGAGATGAGGCCCGATTCCCCTGCACTGCATGCAGAGCAATGCCGTGTTGCACATCAAACATGAAAGGAGCCTTCATTTTCTTGATGGCACTCCAGAGAAACCCCAAGAACACTGTTTCAAGGCTAGCGGGATCCTGAGGTCACTGTAGTAACAAGAAAGAGCTCCATGGACCAAAAATCAACTCGAGATGAGAGGTTAGTCCCTGGCTTCGACTCCAGAGGAATACCACCTTACCACAAGCACCTCAAGAGGAGGCTTCTCTCAGCTCTAGGTATGTGAGAGGGACCCTGAGTTTGCGGCCTCAAGTGGAATGGACACCGGGATGCCCTGACTCGTAATAAGGCCGGATATCCCTGCAGTGACTTGAATGCAGGCTCGTCTTGAATCTCCCAAGACGAAAGGATGTCTGAATCCCCTGTGGAGACCACAGAGAAAGACCTAGTTCCCCACCTCATCGCGATCGGAGGCCTCACATCCTTTGAAAACTCCAGAGGTACGCGGAGATCAGTGCCTCCAAAGGAGACGATGCCTGACTCCTCGTGAAACTTGATAGGAGTCCCAAGAATCCTGTGGCACGTGGAAAGGGACACTTGGTCTCCCGTCTCAGCTGGAGAGGCGTCCCAATTGCCCTGCCAAGCCTCGAGGAGAATCCCGAGTTGTCCCTCGTAACTAGGCAGGAGTCCTGACGTCGCTGAACAAACACGTGGGTGGAAGGGCCATCCCCGTCGTAACTCGAGAATATACCCCAGGTTCCCGCCGCAACTCGAGAGAAACCATGAGACTTCCCCCTCGCCGCGAGATCAGGCGCGATTCCCCTGCACTGCGTGCAGAGCAATTCCGTGTTGCACATCACACATGAAAGGAGCCTTGATTTCCTTGATGGCACTCCAGAGAAACCCCAAGAGCACTGTTTCAAGGCTAGAGGGATCCTGAGGTCACTGTAGCAACAAGAAAGAGCTCCGTGGACCAAAAATCAACTCGAGATGAGAGGTTAGTCCCTGGCTTCGACTCCAGAGGAATACCACCTTACCACAAGCACCTCAAGAGGAGGCTTCTCTCAGCTCTAGGTATGTGAGAGGGACCCTGATTTTGCGGCCTCAAGTGGAATGGACACTGCGATGCCCTGACGCGAAATAAGGCCGGATATCCCTGCAGTGACTTGAATGCAGGCTCGTCTTGCATCTCCCAAGACGAAAGGATGTCTGAATCCCCTGTGGAGACCCCAGAGAAAAACCTAGTTCCCCACCTCATCGCGACCGGAGGCCTCACATCCTTTGAAAACTCCAGAGGTACGCGGAGATCAGGGCCTCCAAAGGAGACGATGCCTGAATCCTCGTGAAACTTGATAGGAGTCCCAGGATTCCTGTGGCACGTGGAAAGGGACACTTGGTCTCCCGCCTCAGCTGGAGAGGCGTCCCAATTGCCCTGCCAAGCCTCGAGGAGAATCCCGAGTTGTCCCACGCAACTAGGCTGGAGTCCTGACGTCGCTGAACAAACACGTGGGTGGAAGAGCCATCCCCATCGTAACTCGAGAATATACCCCAGGTTCACACCGCAACTCGAGAGAAACCATGATACTTCCCCCTCGCCGCGAGATGAGGCGCGATTCCCCTGCACTGCGTGCAGAGCAATTCCGTGTTGCACATCACACATGAAAGGAGCCTTGATTTCCTTGATGGCACTCCAGAGAAACCCCAAGAACACTGTTTCAAGGCTAGAGGGATCCTGAGGTCACTGCAGCAACATGAAAGAGATCCGTGGACCAAAAATCAACTCGAGATGAGAGGTTAGTTCCTGGCTTCGACTCCAGAGGAATACCACCTTACCACAAGCACCTCAAGAGGAGGCTTCTCTCAGCTTTAGGTATGTGAGAGGGACCCTGATTTTGTGGCCTCAAGTGGAATGGACAGTGCGATTCCCTGACGCGAAATAAGGCCGGATATCCCTGCAGTGACTTGAATGCAGGCTCGTCTTGCATCTCCCAAGACGAAAGGATATCTGAATCCCCTGTGGAGACCACTGAGAAAGACCTAGTTTCCCACCTCATCGCGACCGGACGCCTCACATCATTTGAAAACTTCAGAGGTACGCGGAGATCAGTGCCTCCAAAGGAGACGATGCCTGACTCCTCGTGAAACTTGATAGGGGTCCCAGGATTCCTGTGGCACGTGGAAAGGGACTCTTGGTTTCCCGGCTCAGCTGGAGAAGCGTCCCAATTGCCCTGGAAAGCCTCGAGGAGAATCCCGAGTTGTCCCTCGCTACTAGGCAGGAGTCCTGACGTCGCTGAACAAACACGTCGGGGGAAGGGCCATCCCCGTCGTAACTCGAGAATATACCCCAGGTTTCCGCCGCAACTGGAGAAAAACCATGAGACTTCCCCCTCGCCGCGAGATGAGGCCTGATTCCCCTACACTGCGTGCAGAGCAATTCCGTGTTGCACATCACACATGAAAGGAGCCTTGATTTCCTTGATGGCACTCCAGAGAAACACCAAGAACACTGTTTCAAGGCTAGCGGGCTCCTGAGGTCACTGTAGCAACAAGAAAGAGCTCCGTGGACCAAAAATCAACTCGAGATGAGAGGTTAGTCCCTGGCTTCGACTCCAGAGGAATACCACCTTACCACAAGCACCTCAAGAGGAGGCTTCTCTCAGCTCTAGGTATGTGAGAGGGACCCTGAGTTTGCGGCCTCAAGTGAAATGGACACCGGGATGACCTGACTCGTAATAAGGCCGGATATCCCTGCAGTGACTTGAATGCAGGCTCGTCTTGCATCTCCCAAGACGAAAGGATGTCTGAATCCCCTGTGGAGACCACAGAGAAAGACCTAGTTCCCCACCTCATCGCGATCGGAGGCCTCACATCCTTTGAAAACTCCAGAGGTACGCGGAGATCAGTGCCTCCAAAGGAGACGATGCCTGACTCCTCGTGAAACTTGATAGGAGTCCCAAGAATCCTGTGGCACGTTGAAAGGGACCCTTGGTCTCCCGCCTCAGCTGGAGAGGCGTCCCAATTGCCCTGCCAAGCCTCGAGGAGAATCCCGAGTTGTCCCTCGTAACTAGGCAGGAGTCCTGACGTCGCTGAACAAACACGTGGGTGGAAG
Organism: Cervus elaphus; assembly: GCF_910594005.1. Classification (NCBI taxonomy): domain Eukaryota; kingdom Metazoa; phylum Chordata; class Mammalia; order Artiodactyla; family Cervidae; genus Cervus; species Cervus elaphus. The sequence goes on from NC_057838.1 coordinate 3,526,297, forward strand.
GCCCATTCCCGTCGTAACTCGAGAATATACCCCAGGTTCCCGCCGCAACTCGAGAGAAACCATGATACTTCCCCCTCGCCGCGAGATCAGGCGTGATTCCCCTGCACTGCGTGCAGAGCAATTCCGTGTTGCACATCACACATGAAAGGAGCCTTGATTTCCTTGATGGCACTCCAGAGAAACCCCAAGAGCAATGTTTCAAGGCTAGAGGGATCCTGAGGTCACTGTAGCAACAAGAAAGAGCTCCGTGGACCAAAAATCAACTCGAGATGAGAGGTTAGTCCCTGGCTTCGACTCCAGAGGAATACCACCTTACCACAAGCACCTCAAGAGGAGGCTTCTCTCAGCTCTAGGTATGTGAGAGGGACCCTGATTTTGCGGCCTCAAGTGGAATGGACACTGCGATGCCCTGACGCGAAATAAGGCCGGATATCCCTGCAGTGACTTGAATGCAGGCTCGTCTTGCATCTCCCAAGACGAAAGGATGTCTGAATCCCCTGTGGAGACCACAGAGAAAAACCTAGTTCCCAACCTCATCGCGACCGGAGGCCTCACATCCTTTGACAACTCCAGAGGTACACGGAGATCAGTGCCTCCAAAGGAGACGATGCCTGACTCCTCGTGAAACTTGATAGGAGTCACAGGATTCCTGTGGCACGTGGAAAGGGACCCTTGGTCTCCCGCCTCAGCTTTAGAGGCGTCCCAATTGCCCTGCCAAGCCTCGAGGAGAATCCCGAGTTGTCCCTCGCAACTAGGCAGGAGTCCTGACGTTGCTGAACAAACACGTGGGTGGAAGGGCCATCCCCGTCGTAACTCGAGAATATACCCCAGGTTCCCGCCGCAACTGGAGAGAAACCATGAGACTTCCCCCTCGCCGCGAGATTAGGCGCGATTCCCCTGCACTGCGTGCAGAGCAATTCCCTGTTGCACATCACACATGAAAGGAGCGTTGATTTCCTTGATGGCACTCCAGAGAAACCCCAAGAGCACTGTTTCAAGGCTAGAGGGATCCTGAGGTCACTGTAGCAACACGAAAGAGCTCCGTGGTCCAAAAATCAACTCGAGATGAGAGGTTAGTCCCTGGCTTCGACTCCAGAGGAATACCACCTTACCACAAGCACCTCAAGAGGAGGCTTCTCTCAGCTCTAGGTATGTGAGAGGGACCCTGATTTTGCGGCCTCAAGTGGAATGGACACTGCGATGCCCTGACGCGAAATAAGGCCGGATATCCCTGCAGTGACTTGAATGCAGGCTCGTCTTGCATCTCCCAAGACGAAAGGATGTCTGAATCCCCTGTGGAGACCACAGAGAAAAACCTAGTTCCCAACCTCATCGCGACCGGAGGCCTCACATCCTTTGAAAACACCGGAGGTACGCGGTGATCAGTGCCTCCAAAGGAGACGATGCCTGACTCCTCGTGAAACTTGATAGGAGTCCCAGGATTCCTGTGGCACGTGGAAAGGGACGCTTAGTCTCCCGCCTCAGCTGGAGAGGCGTCCCAATTGCCCTGCCAAGCCTCGAGGAGAATCCCGAGTTGTCCCTCACAACTAGGCAGGAGTCCTGACGTCGCTGAACAAACACGTGGGTGGAAGGGCCATCCCCGTGGTAACTCGAGAATATATCCCAGGTTCCCGCCGCAACTCGAGAAAAACTATGAGACTTCCCCCTCGCCGTGAGATGAGGCCCGATTCCCCTGCACTGCATGCAGAGCAATGCCGTGTTGCACATCAAACATGAAAGGAGCCTTCATTTTCTTGATGGCACTCCAGAGAAACCCCAAGAACACTGTTTCAAGGCTAGCGGGATCCTGAGGTCACTGTAGCAACAAGAAAGAGCTCCGTGGACCAAAAATCAACTCGAGATGAGAGGTTAGTCCCTGGCTTCGACTCCAGAGGAATACCACCTTACCACAAGCACCTCAAGAGGAGGCTTCTCTCAGCTCTAGGTATGTGAGAGGGACCCTGAGTTTGCGGCCTCAAGTGGAATGGACACCGGGATGCCCTGACTCGTAATAAGGCCGGATATCCATGCAGTGACTTGAATGCAGGCTCGTCTTGCATCTCCCAAGACGAAAGGATGTCTGAATCCCCTGTGGAGACCACAGAGAAAGACCTAGTTCCCCACCTCATCGCGATCGGAGGCCTCACATCCTTTGAAAACTCCAGAGGTACGCGGAGATCAGTGCCTCCAAAGGAGACGATGCCTGACTCCTCGTGAAACTTGATAGGAGTCCCAAGAATCCTGTGGCACGTGGAAAGGGACACTTGGTCTCCCGCCTCAGCTGGAGAGGCGTCCCAATTGCCCTGCCAAGCCTCGAGGAGAATCCCGAGTTGTCCCTCATAACTAGGCAGGAGTCCTGACGTCGCTGAACAAACACGTGGGTGGAAGGGCCATCCCCGTCGTAACTCGAGAATATACCCCAGGTTCCCGCCGCAACTCGAGAGAAACCATGATACTTCCCCCTCGCCGCGAGATCAGGCGCGATTCCCCTGCACTGCGTGCAGAGCAATTCCGTGTTGCACATCACACATGAAAGGAGCCTTGATTTCCTTGATGGCACTCCAGAGAAACCCCAAGAGCACTGTTTCAAGGCTAGAGGGATCCTGAGGTCACTGTAGCAACAAGAAAGAGCTCCGTGGACCAAAAATCAACTCGAGATGAGAGGTTAGTCCCTGGCTTCGACTCCAGAGGAATACCACCTTACCAGAAGCACCTCAAGAGGAGGCTTCTCTCAGCTCTAGGTATGTGAGAGGGACCCTGATTTTGCGGCCTCAAGTGGAATGGACACTGCGATGCCCTGACGCGAAATAAGGCCGGATATCCCTGCAGTGACTTGAATGCAGGCTCGTCTTGCATCTCCCAAGACGAAAGGATGTCTGAATCCCCTGTGGAGACCACAGAGAAAAACCTAGTTCCCAACCTCATCGCGACCGGAGGCCTCACATCCTTTGACAACTCCAGAGGTACACGGAGATCAGTGCCTCCAAAGGAGACGATGCCTGACTCCTCGTGAAACTTGATAGGAGTCACAGGATTCCTGTGGCACGTGGAAAGGGACACTTGGTCTCCCGCCTCAGCTTTAGAGGCGTCCCAATTGCCCTGCCAAGCCTCGAGGAGAATCCCGAGTTGTCCCTCGCAACTAGGCAGGAGTCCTGACGTTGCTGAACAAACACGTGGGTGGAAGGGCCATCCCCGTCGTAACTCGAGAATATACCCCAGGTTCCCGCCGCAACTGGAGAGAAACCATGAGACTTCCCCCTCGCCGCGAGATTAGGCGCGATTCCCCTGCACTGCGTGCAGAGCAATTCCCTGTTGCACATCACACATGAAAGGAGCGTTGATTTCCTTGATGGCACTCCAGAGAAACCCCAAGAACACTGTTTCAAGGCTAGAGGGATCCTGAGGTCACTGTAGCAACACGAAAGAGCTCCGTGGTCCAAAAATCAACTCGAGATGAGAGGTTAGTCCCTGGCTTCGACTCCAGAGGAATACCACCTTACCACAAGCACCTCAAGAGGAGGCTTCTCTCAGCTCTAGGTATGTGAGAGGGACCCTGATTTTGCGGCCTCAAGTGGAATGGACACTGCGATGCCCTGACTCGAAATAAGGCCGGATATCCCTGCAGTGACTTGAATGCAGGCTCGTCTTGCATCTCCCAAGACGAAAGGATGTCTGAATCCCCTGTGGAGAACACAGAGAAAAACCTAGTTCCCAACCTCATCGCGACCGGAGGCCTCACATCCTTTGAAAACACCGGAGGTACGCGGAGATCAGTGCCTCCAAAGGAGACGATGCCTGACTCCTCGTGAAACTTGATAGGAGTCCCAGGATTCCTGTGGCACGTGGAAAGGGACGCTTAGTCTCCCGCCTCAGCTGGAGAGGCGTCCCAATTGCCCTGCCAAGCCTCGAGGAGAATCCCGAGTTGTCCCTCACAACTAGGCAGGAGTCCTGACGTCGCTGAACAAACACGTGGGTGGAAGGGCCATCCCCGTCGTAACTCGAGAATATACCCCAGGTTCCCGCCGCAACTCGAGAAAAACTATGAGACTTCCCCCTCGCCGTGAGATGAGGCCCGATTCCCCTGCACTGCATGCAGAGCAATGCCGTGTTGCACATCAAACATGAAAGGAGCCTTCATTTTCTTGATGGCCCTCCAGAGAAACCCCAAGAACACTGTTTCAAGGCTAGCGGGATCCTGAGGTCACTGTAGCAACAAGAAAGAGCTCCGTGGACCAAAAATCAACTCGAGATGAGAGGTTAGTCCCTGGCTTCGACTCCAGAGGAATACCACCTTACCACAAGCACCTCAAGAGGAGGCTTCTCTCAGCTCTAGGTATGTGAGAGGGACCCTGGGTTTGCGGCCTCAAGTGGAATGGACACCGGGATGCCCTGACTCGTAATAAGGCCGGATATCCCTGCAGTGACTTGAATGCAGGCTCGTCTTGCATCTCCCAAGACGAAAGGATGTCTGAATCCCCTGTGGAGACCACAGAGAAAGACCTAGTTCCCCACCTCATCGCGATCGGAGGCCTCACATCCTTTGAAAACTCCAGAGGTACGCGGAGATCAGTGCCTCCAAAGGAGACGATGCCTGACTCCTCGTGAAACTTGATAGGAGTCCCAAGAATCCTGTGGCACGTGGAAAGGGACACTTGGTCTCCCGCCTCAGCTGGAGAGGCGTCCCAATTGCCCTGCCAAGCCTCGAGGAGAATCCCGAGTTGTCCCTCATAACTAGGCAGGAGTCCTGACGTCGCTGAACAAACACGTGGGTGGAAGGGCCATCCCCGTCGTAACTCGAGAATATACCCCAGGTTCCCGCCGCAACTCGAGAGAAACCATGATACTTTCCCCTCGCCGCGAGATCAGGCGCGATTCCCCTGCACTGCGTGCAGAGCAATTCCGTGTTGCACATCACACATGAAACGAGCCTTGATTTCCTTGATGGCACTCCAGAGAAACCCCAAGAGCACTGTTTCAAGTCTAGAGGGATCCTGAGGTCACTGTAGCAACAAGAAAGAGCTCCGTGGACCAAAAATCAACTCGAGATGAGAGGTTAGTCCCTGGCTTCGACTCCAGAGGAATACCACCTTACCACAAGCACCTCAAGAGGAGGCTTCTCTCAGCTCTAGGTATGTGAGAGGGACCCTGATTTTGCGGCCTCAAGTGGAATGGACACTGCGATGCCCTGACGCGAAATAAGGCCGGATATCCCTGCAGTGACTTGAATGCAGGCTCGTCTTGCATCTCCCAAGACGAAAGGATGTCTGAATCCCCTGTGGAGACCACAGAGAAAAACCTAGTTCCCAACCTCATCGCGACCGGAGGCCTCACATCCTTTGACAACTCCAGAGGTACACGGAGATCAGTGCCTCCAAAGGAGACGATGCCTGACTCCTCGTGAAACTTGATAGGAGTCACAGGATTCCTGTGGCACGTGGAAAGGGACACTTGGTCTCCCGCCTCAGCTTTAGAGGCGTCCCAATTGCCCTGCCAAGCCTCGAGGAGAATCCCGAGTTGTCCCTCGCAACTAGGCAGGAGTCCTGACGTTGCTGAACAAACACGTGGGTGGAAGGGCCATCCCCGTCGTAACTCGAGAATATACCCCAGGTTCCCGCCGCAACTGGAGAGAAACCATGAGACTTCCCACTCGCCGCGAGATTAGGCGCGATTCCCCTGCACGGCGTGCAGAGCAATTCCCTGTTGCACATCACACATGAAAGGAGCGTTGATTTCCTTGATGGCACTCCAGAGAAACCCCAAGAACACTGTTTCAAGGCTAGAGGGATCCTGAGGTCACTGTAGCAACACGAAAGAGCTCCGTGGTCCAAAAATCAACTCGAGATGAGAGGTTAGTCCCTGGCTTCGACTCCAGAGGAATACCACCTTACCACAAGCACCTCAAGAGGAGGCTTCTCTCAGCTCTAGGTATGTGAGAGGGACCCTGATTTTGCGGCCTCAAGTGGAATGGACACTGCGATGCCCTGACGCGAAATAAGGCCGGATATCCCTGCAGTGACTTGAATGCAGGCTCGTCTTGCATCTCCCAAGACGAAAGGATGTCTGAATCCCCTGTGGAGACCACAGAGAAAGACCTAGTTCCCAACCTCATCGCGACCGGAGGCCTCACATCCTTTGAAAACACCGGAGGTACGCGGAGATCAGTGCCTCCAAAGGAGACGATGCCTGACTCCTCGTGAAACTTGATAGGAGTCCCAGGATTCCTGTGGCACGTGGAAAGGGACGCTTAGTCTCCCGCCTCAGCTGGAGAGGCGTCCCAATTGCCCTGCCAAGCCTCGAGGAGAATCCCGAGTTGTCCCTCACAACTAGGCAGGAGTCCTGACGTCGCTGAACAAACACGTGGGTGGAAGGGCCATCCCCGTGGTAACTCGAGAATATATCCCAGGTTCCCGCCGCAACTCGAGAAAAACTATGAGACTTCCCCCTCGCCGTGAGATGAGGCCCGATTCCCCTGCACTGCATGCAGAGCAATGCCGTGTTGCACATCAAACATGAAAGGAGCCTTCATTTTCTTGATGGCACTCCAGAGAAACCCCAAGAACACTGTTTCAAGGCTAGCGGGATCCTGAGGTCACTGTAGCAACAAGAAAGAGCTCCGTGGACCAAAAATCAACTCGAGATGAGAGGTTAGTCCCTGGCTTCGACTCCAGAGGAATACCACCTTACCACAAGCACCTCAAGAGGAGGCTTCTCTCAGCTCTAGGTATGTGAGAGGGACCCTGAGTTTGCGGCCTCAAGTGGAATGGACACCGGGATGCCCTGACTCGTAATAAGGCCGGATATCCATGCAGTGACTTGAATGCAGGCTCGTCTTGCATCTCCCAAGACGAAAGGATGTCTGAATCCCCTGTGGAGACCACAGAGAAAGACCTAGTTCCCCACCTCATCGCGATCAGAGGCCTCACATCCTTTGAAAACTCCAGAGGTACGCGGAGATCAGTGCCTCCAAAGGAGACGATGCCTGACTCCTCGTGAAACTTGATAGGAGTCCCAAGAATCCTGTGGCACGTGGAAAGGGACACTTGGTCTCCCGCCTCAGCTGGAGAGGCGTCCCAATTGCCCTGCCAAGCCTCGAGGAGAATCCCGAGTTGTCCCTCATAACTAGGCAGGAGTCCTGACGTCGCTGAACAAACACGTGTGTGGAAGGGCCATCCCCGTCGTAACTCGAGAATATACCCCAGGTTCCCGCCGCAACTCGAGAGAAACCATGATACTTCCCCCTCGCCGCGAGATCAGGCGCGATTCCCCTGCACTGCGTGCAGAGCAATTCCGTGTTGCACATCACACATGAAAGGAGCCTTGATTTCCTTGATGGCACTCCAGAGAAACCCCAAGAGCACTGTTTCAAGGCTAGAGGGATCCTGAGGTCACTGTAGCAACAAGAAAGAGCTCCGTGGACCAAAAATCAACTCGAGATGAGAGGTTAGTCCCTGGCTTCGACTCCAGAGGAATACCACCTTACCACAAGCACCTCAAGAGGAGGCTTCTCTCAGCTCTAGGTATGTGAGAGGGACCCTGATTTTGCGGCCTCAAGTGGAATGGACACTGCGATGCCCTGACGCGAAATAAGGCCGGATATCCCTGCAGTGACTTGAATGCAGGCTCGTCTTGCATCTCCCAAGACGAAAGGATGTCTGAATCCCCAGTGGAGACCACAGAGAAAAACCTAGTTCCCAACCTCATCGCGACCGGAGGCCTCACATCCTTTGACAACTCCAGAGGTACACGGAGATCAGTGCCTCCAAAGGAGACGATGCCTGACTCCTCGTGAAACTTGATAGGAGTCACAGGATTCCTGTGGCACGTGGAAAGGGACACTTGGTCTCCCGCCTCAGCTTTAGAGGCGTCCCAATTGCCCTGCCAAGCCTCGAGGAGAATCCCGAGTTGTCCCTCGCAACTAGGCAGGAGTCCTGACGTTGCTGAACAAACACGTGGGTGGAAGGGCCATCCCCGTCGTAACTCGAGAATATACCCCAGGTTCCCGCCGCAACTGGAGAGAAACCATGAGACTTCCCCCTCGCCGCGAGATTAGGCGCGATTCCCCTGCACTGCGTGCAGAGCAATTCCCTGTTGCACATCACACATGAAAGGAGCGTTGATTTCCTTGATGGCACTCCAGAGAAACCCCAAGAACACTGTTTCAAGGCTAGAGGGATCCTGAGGTCACTGTAGCAACACGAAAGAGCTCCGTGGTCCAAAAATCAACTCGAGATGAGAGGTTAGTCCCTGGCTTCGACTCCAGAGGAATACCACCTTACCACAAGCACCTCAAGAGGAGGCTTCTCTCAGCTCTAGGTATGTGAGAGGGACCCTGATTTTGCGGCCTCAAGTGGAATGGACACTGCGATGCCCTGACGCGAAATAAGGCCGGATATCCCTGCAGTGACTTGAATGCAGGCTCGTCTTGCATCTCCCAAGACGAAAGGATGTCTGAATCCCCTGTGGAGACCACAAAGAAAAACCTAGTTCCCAACCTCATCGCGACCGGAGGCCTCACATCCTTTGAAAACACCGGAGGTACGCGGAGATCAGTGCCTCCAAAGGAGACGATGCCTGACTCCTCGTGAAACTTGATAGGAGTCCCATTATTCCTGTGGCACGTGGAAAGGGACGCTTAGTCTCCCGCCTCAGCTGGAGAGGCATCCCAATTGCCCTGCCAAGCCTCGAGGAGAATCCCGAGTTGTCCCTCACAACTAGGCAGGAGTCCTGACGTCGCTGAACAAACACGTGGGTGGAAGGGCCATCCCCGTGGTAACTCGAGAATATATCCCAGGTTCCCGCCGCAACTCGAGAAAAACTATGAGACTTCCCCCTCGCCGTGAGATGAGGCCCGATTCCCCTGCACTGCATGCAGAGCAATGCCGTGTTGCACATCAAACATGAAAGGAGCCTTCATTTTCTTGATGGCACTCCAGAGAAACCCCAAGAACACTGTTTCAAGGCTAGCGGGATCCTGAGGTCACTGTAGCAACAAGAAAGAGCTCCGTGGACCAAAAATGAACTCGAGATGAGAGGTTAGTCCCTGGCTTCGACTCCAGAGGAATACCACCTTACCACAAGCACCTCAAGAGGAGGCTTCTCTCAGCTCTAGGTATGTGAGAGGGACCCTGAGTTTGCGGCCTCAAGTGGAATGGACACCGGGATGCCCTGACTCGTAATAAGGCCGGATATCCCTGCAGTGACTTGAATGCAGGCTCGTCTTGCATCTCCCAAGACGAAAGGATGTCTGAATCCCCTGTGGAGACCACAGAGAAAGACCTAGTTCCCCACCTCATCGCGATCGGAGGCCTCACATCCTTTGAAAACTCCAGAGGTACGCGGAGATCAGTGCCTCCAAAGGAGACGATGCCTGACTCCTCGTGAAACTTGATAGGAGTGCCAAGAATCCTGTGGCACGTGGAAAGGGACACTTGGTCTCCCGCCTCAGCTGGAGAGGCGTCCCAATTGCCCTGCCAAGCCTCGAGGAGAATCCTGAGTTGTCCCTCGTAACTAGGCAGGAGTCCTGACGTCGCTGAACAAACACGTGGGTGGAAGGGCCATCCCCGTCGTAACTCGAGAATATACCCCAGGTTCCCGCCGCAACTCGAGAGAAACCATGATACTTCCCCCTCGCCGCGAGATCAGGCGCGATTCCCCTGCACTGCGTGCAGAGCAATTCCGTGTTGCACATCACACATGAAAGGAGCCTTGATTTCCTTGATGGCACTCCAGAGAAACCCCAAGAGCACTGTTTCAAGGCTAGAGGGATCCTGAGGTCACTGTAGCAACAAGAAAGAGCTCCGTGGACCAAAAATCAACTCGAGATGAGAGGTTAGTCCCTGGCTTCGACTCCAGAGGAATACCACCTTACCACAAGCACTTCAAGAGGAGGCTTCTCTCAGCTCTAGGTATGTGAGAGGGACCCTGATTTTGCGGCCTCAAGTGGAATGGACACTGCGATGCCCTGACGCGAAATAAGGCCGGATATCCCTGCAGTGACTTGAATGCAGGCTCGTCTTGCATCTCCCAAGACGAAAGGATGTCTGAATCCCCTGTGGAGACCACAGAGAAAAACCTAGTTCCCAACCTCATCGCGATCGGAGGCCTCACATCCTTTGACAACTCCAGAGGTACACGGAGATCAGTGCCTCCAAAGGAGACGATGCCTGACTCCTCGTGAAACTTGATAGGAGTCCCAGGATTCCTGTGGCACGTGGAAAGGGACGCTTAGTCTCCCGCCTCAGCTGGAGAGGCGTCCCAATTGCCCTGCCAAGCCTCGAGGAGAATCCCGAGTTGTCCCTCACAACTAGGCAGGAGTCCTGACGTCGCTGAACAAACACGTGGGTGGAAGGGCCATCCCCGTGGTAACTCGAGAATATATCCCAGGTTCCCGCCGCAACTCGAGAAAAACTATGAGACTTCCCCCTCGCCGTGAGATGAGGCCCGATTCCCCTGCACTGCATGCAGAGCAATGCCGTGTTGCACATCACACATGAAAGGAGCCTTCATTTTCTTGATGGCACTCCAGAGAAACCCCAAGAACACTGTTTCAAGGCTAGCGGGATCCTGAGGTCACTGTAGCAACAAGAAAGAGCTCCGTGGACCAAAAATCAACTCGAGATGAGAGGTTAGTCCCTGGCTTCGACTCCAGAGGAATACCACCTTACCACAAGCACCTCAAGAGGAGGCTTCTCTCAGCTCTAGGTATGTGAGAGGGACCCTGAGTTTGCGGCCTCAAGTGGAATGGACACCGGGATGCCCTGACTCGTAATAAGGCCGGATATCCATGCAGTGACTTGAATGCAGGCTCGTCTTGCATCTCCCAAGACGAAAGGATGTCTGAATCCCCTGTGGAGACCACAGAGAAAGACCTAGTTCCCCACCTCATCGCGATCGGAGGCCTCACATCCTTTGAAAACTCCAGAGGTACGCGGAGATCAGTGCCTCCAAAGGAGACGATGCCTGACTCCTCGTGAAACTTGATAGGAGTCCCAAGAATCCTGTGGCACGTTGAAAGGGACACTTGGTCTCCCGCCTCAGCTGGAGAGGCGTCCCAATTGCCCTGCCAAGCCTCGAGGAGAATCCCGAGTTGTCCCTCGTAACTAGGCAGGAGTCCTGACGTCGCTGAACAAACACGTGGGTGGAAGGGCCATCCCCGTCGTAACTCGAGAATATACCCCAGGTTCCCGCCGCAACTCGAGAGAAACCATGATACTTCCCCCTCGCCGCGAGATCAGGCGCGATTCCCCTGCACTGCGTGCAGAGCAATTCCGTGTTGCACATCACACATGAAAGGAGCCTTGATTTCCTTGATGGCACTCCAGAGAAACCCCAAGAGCACTGTTTCAAGGCTAGAGGGATCCTGAGGTCACTGTAGCAACAAGAAAGAGCTCCGTGGACCAAAAATCAACTCGAGATGAGAGGTTAGTCCCTGGCTTCGACTCCAGAGGAATACCACCTTACCACAAGCACCTCAAGAGGAGGCTTCTCTCAGCTCTAGGTATGTGAGAGGGACCCTGATTTTGCGGCCTCAAGTGGAATGGACACTGCGATGCCCTGACGCGAAATAAGGCCGGATATCCCTGCAGTGACTTGAATGCAGGCTCGTCTTGCATCTCCCAAGACGAAAGGATGTCTGAATCCCCTGTAGAGACCACAGAGAAAAACCTAGTTCCCAACCTCATCGCGACCGGAGGCCTCACATCCTTTGACAACTCCAGAGGTACACGGAGATCAGTGCCTCCAAAGGAGACGATGCCTGACTCCTCGTGAAACTTGATAGGAGTCACAGGATTCCTGTGGCACGTGGAAAGGGACCCTTGGTCTCCCGCCTCAGCTTTAGAGGCGTCCCAATTGCCCTGCCAAGCCTCGAGGAGAATCCCGAGTTGTCCCTCGCAACTAGGCAGGAGTCCTGACGTTGCTGAACAAACACGTGGGTGGAAGGGCCATCCCCGTCGTAACTCGAGAATATACCCCAGGTTCCCGCCGCAACTGGAGAAAAACCATGAGACTTCCCCCTCGCCGCGAGATTAGGCGCGATTCCCCTGCACTGCGTGCAGAGCAATTCCCTGTTGCACATCACACATGAAAGGAGCGTTGATTTCCTTGATGGCACTCCAGAGAAACCCCAAGAACACTGTTTCAAGGCTAGAGGGATCCTGAGGTCACTGTAGCAACACGAAAGAGCTCCGTGGTCCAAAAATCAACTCGAGATGAGAGGTTAGTCCCTGGCTTCGACTCCAGAGGAATACCACCTTACCACAAGCACCTCAAGAGGAGGCTTCTCTCAGCTCTAAGTATGTGAGAGGGACCCTGATTTTGCGGCCTCAAGTGGAATGGACACTGCGATGCCCTGACGCGAAATAAGGCCGGATATCCCTGCAGTGACTTGAATGCAGGCTCGTCTTGCATCTCCCAAGACGAAAGGATGTCTGAATCCCCTGTGGAGACCACAGAGAAAAACCTAGTTCCCAACCTCATCGCGACCGGAGGCCTCACATCCTTTGAAAACACCGGAGGTACGCGGAGATCAGTGCCTCCAAAGGAGACGATGCCTGACTCCTCGTGAAACTTGATAGGAGTCCCAGGATTCCTGTGGCACGTGGAAAGGGACGCTTAGTCTCCCGCCTCAGCTGGAGAGGCGTCCCAATTGCCCTGCCAAGCCTCGAGGAGAATCCCGAGTTGTCCCTCACAACTAGGCAGGAGTCCTGACGTCGCTGAACAAACACGTGGGTGGAAGGGCAATCCCCGTGGTAACTCGAGAATATATCCCAGGTTCCCGCCGCAACTCGAGAAAAACTATGAGACTTCCCCCTCGCCGTGAGATGAGGCCCGATTCCCCTGCACTGCATGCAGAGCAATGCCGTGTTGCACATCAAACATGAAAGGAGCCTTCATTTTCTTGATGGCACTCCAGAGAAACCCCAAGAACACTGTTTCAAGGCTAGCGGGATCCTGAGGTCACTGTAGCAACAAGAAAGAGCTCCGTGGACCAAAAATGAACTCGAGATGAGAGGTTAGTCCCTGGCTTCGACTCCAGAGGAATACCACCTTACCACAAGCACCTCAAGAGGAGGCTTCTCTCAGCTCTAGGTATGTGAGAGGGACCCTGAGTTTGCGGCCTCAAGTGGAATGGACACCGGGATGCCCTGACTCGTAATAAGGCCGGATATCCCTGCAGTGACTTGAATGCAGGCTCGTCTTGCATCTCCCAAGACGAAAGGATGTCTGAATCCCCTGTGGAGACCACAGAGAAAGACCTAGTTCCCCACCTCATCGCGACCGGAGGCCACACATCCTTTGAAAACTCCAGAGGTACGCGGAGATCAGTGCCTCCAAAGGAGACGATGCCTGACTCCTCGTGAAACTTGATAGGAGTGCCAAGAATCCTGTGGCACGTGGAAAGGGACACTTAGTCTCCCGCCTTAGCTGGAGAGGCGTCCCAATTGCCCTGCCAAGCCTCGAGGAGAATCCCGAGTTGTCCCTCGTAACTAGGCAGGAGTCCTGACGTCGCTGAACAAACACGTGGGTGGAAGGGCCATCCCCGTCGTAACTCGAGAATATACCCCAGGTTCCCGCCGCAACTCGAGAGAAACCATGATACTTCCCCCTCGCCGCGAGATCAGGCGCGATTCCCCTGCACTGCGTGCAGAGCAATTCCGTGTTGCACATCACACATGAAAGGAGCCTTGATTTCCTTGATGGCACTCCAGAGAAACCCCAAGAGCACTGTTTCAAGGCTAGAGGGATCCTGAGGTCACTGTAGCAACAAGAAAGAGCTCCGTGGACCAAAAATCAACTCGAGATGAGAGGTTAGTCCCTGGCTTCGACTCCAGAGGAATACCACCTTACCACAAGCACTTCAAGAGGAGGCTTCTCTCAGCTCTAGGTATGTGAGAGGGACCCTGATTTTGCGGCCTCAAGTGGAATGGACACTGCGATGCCCTGACGCGAAATAAGGCCGGATATCCCTGCAGTGACTTGAATGCAGGCTCGTCTTGCATCTCCCAAGACGAAAGGATGTCTGAATCCCCTGTGGAGACCACAGAGAAAAACCTAGTTCCCAACCTCATCGCGACCGGAGGCCTCACATCCTTTGACAACTCCAGAGGTACACGGAGATCAGTGCCTCCAAAGGAGACGATGCCTGACTCCTCGTGAAACTTGATAGGAGTCACAGGATTCCTGTGGCACGTGGAAAGGGACCCTTGGTCTCCCGCCTCAGCTTTAGAGGCGTCCCAATTGCCCTGCCAAGCCTCGAGGAGAATCCCGAGTTGTCCCTCGCAACTAGGCAGGAGTCCTGACGTCGCTGAACAAACACGTGTGTGGAAGGGCCATCCCCGTCGTAACTCGAGAATATACCCCAGGTTCCCGCCACAACTCGAGAAAAACCATGAGACTTCCCCCTCGCCGCGAGATGAGGCCCGATTCCCCTGCACTGCGTGCAGAACAATTCCGTGTTGCACATCACACATGAAAGGAGCCTTGATTTCCTTGATGGCACTCCAGAGAAACCCCAAGAACACTGTTTCAAGGCTAGAGGGATCCTGAGGTCACTGTAGCAACACGAAAGAGCTCCGTGGACCAAAAATCAACTCGAGATGAGAGGTTAGTCCCTGGCTTCGACTCCAGAGGAATACCACCTTACCACAAGCACCTCAAGAGGAGGCTTCTCTCAGCTCTAGGTATGTGAGAGGGACCCTGAGTTTGCGGCCTCAATTGGAATGGACACCGCGATGCCCTGACTCGAAATAAGGCCGGATATCCTTGCAGTGACTTGAATGCAGGCTCGTCTTACATCTCCCAAAATGAAAGGATGTCTGAATCCCCTGTGGAGACCACAGAGAAAAACCTAGTTCCCCACCTCATGGCGACCAGAGGCCTCAAATCCTTTGAAAACTCCAGAGGGACGCGGGGATCAGTGCCTCCAAAGGAGACGATGCCTGACTCCTCGTGAAACTTGATAGGAGTCCCAAGAATCCGGTGGCACGTGGAAAGGGAAACTTGGTCTCCCGCCTCAGCTGGAGAGGCGTCCCAATTGCCCTGCCAAGCCTCGAGGAGAATCCCGAGTTGTCACTCGTAACTAGGCAGGAGTCCTGACGTCGCTGAACAAACACGTGGGTGGAAGGGCCATCCCCGTCGTAACTCGAGAATATACCCCAGGTTCCCGCCGCAACTCGAGAAAAACCATGAGACTTCCCCCTCGCCGCGAGATGAGGCGCGATTCCCCTGCACTGCGTGCAGAGCAATTCCGTGTTGCACATCACACCTGAAAGGAGCCTTGATTTCCTTGATGGCACTCCAGAGAAACCCCAAGAGCACTGTTTCAAGGCTAGAGGGATCCTGAGGTCACTGTAGCAACACGAAAGAGCTCCGTGGACCAAAAATCAACTCGAGATGAGAGGTTAGTCCCTGGCTTCGACTCCAGAGGAATACCACCTTACCACAAGCACCTCAAGTGGAGGCTTCTCTCAGCTCTAGCTATGTGAGAGGGACCCTGATTTTGCGGCCTCAAGTGGAATGGACACTGCGATGCCCTGACGCGAAATAAGGCCGGATATCCCTGCAGTGACTTGAATGCAGGCTCGTCTTGCATCTCCCAAGACGAAAGGATGTCTGAATCCCCTGTGGAGACCACAGAGAAAAACCTAGTTCCCAACCTCATCGCGACCGGAGGCCTCACATCCTTTGACAACTCCAGAGGTACACGGAGATCAGTGCCTCCAAAGGAGACGATGCCTGACTCCTCGTGAAACTTGATAGGAGTCACAGGATTCCTGTGGCACGTGGAAAGGGACCCTTGGTCTCCCGCCTCAGCTTTAGAGGCGTCCCAATTGCCCTGCCAAGCCTCGAGGAGAATCCCGAGTTGTCCCTCGCAACTAGGCAGGAGTCCTGACGTTGCTGAACAAACACGTGGGTGGAAGGGCCATCCCCGTCGTAACTCGAGAATATACCCCAGGTTCCCGCCGCAACTCGAGAGAAACCATGAGACTTCCCCCTCGCCGCGAGATTAGGCGCGATTCCCCTGCACTGCGTGCAGAGCAATTCCGTGTTGCACATCACACATGAAAGGAGTGTTGATTTCCTTGATGGCACTCCAGAGAAACCCCAAGAACACTGTTTCAAGGCCAGAGGGATCCTGAGGTCACTGTAGTAACACGAAAGAGCTCCGTGGACCAAAAATCAACTCGAGATGAGAGGTTAGTCCCTGGCTTCGACTCCAGAGGAATACCACCTTACCACAAGCACCTCAAGAGGAGGCTTCTCTCAGCTCTAGGTATGTGAGAGGGACCCTGATTTTGCGGCCTCAAGTGGAATGGACACTGCGATGCCCTGACGCGAAATAAGGCCGGATATCCCTGCAGTGACTTGAATGCAGGCTCGTCTTGCATCTCCCAAGACGAAAGGATGTCTGAATCCCCTGTGGAGACCACAGAGAAAAACCTAGTTCCCAACCTCATCGCGACCGGAGGCCTCACATCCTTTGAAAACACCGGAGGTACGCGGAGATCAGTGCCTCCAAAGGAGACGATGCCTGACTCCTCGTGAAACTTGATAGGAGTCCCAGGATTCCTGTGGCACGTGGAAGGGACCCTTGGTCTCCCGCCTCAGCTGGAGAGGCGTCCCAATTGCCCTGCCAAGCCTCGAGGAGAATCCCGAGTTGTTCCTCGCAACTAGGCAGGAGTCCTGACGTCGCTGAACAAACACGTGTGTGGAAAGGCCATCCCCGTCGTAACTCGACAATATACCCCAGGTTCCCGCCGCAACTCGAGAAAAACCATGAGACTTCCCCCTCGCCGCGAGATGAGGCCCGATTCCCCTGCACTGCGTGCAGAGCAATTCCGTGTTGCACATCACACATGAAAGGAGCCTTGATTTCCTTGATGGCACTCCAGAGAAACCCCAAGAACACTGTTTCAAGGCTAGAGGGATCCTGAGGTCACTGTAGCCACACGAAAGAGCTCCGTGGACCAAAAATCAAGTCGAGATGAGAGGTTAGTCCCTGGCTTCGACTCCAGAGGAATACCACCTTACCACAAGCACCTCAAGAGGAGGCTTCTCTCAGCTCTAGGTATGTGAGAGGGACCCTGAGTTTGCGGCCTCAAGTGGAATGTACACCGCGATGCCCTGCCTCGAAATAAGGCCGGATATCCCTGCAGTGACTTGAATGCAGGCTCGTCTTGCATCTCCCAAGACGAAAGGATGTCTGAATCCCCTGTGGAGACCACAGAGAAAGACCTAGTTCCCCACCTCATCGCGACCGGAGGCCTCAAATCCTTTGTAAACTCCAGAGGTACGCAGAGATCCTTGCCTCCAAAGGAGACGATGCCTGACTCCTCGTCAAACTTGATAGGAGTCCCAGGTTTCCTGTGGCACGTGGAAAGGGACACTTGGTCTCCCGCCTCAGCTTTAGAGGCGTCCCAATTGCCCTGCCAAGCCTCGAGGAGAATCCCGAGTTGTCCCTCGCAACTAGGCAGGAGTCCTGCCTTCGCTGAACAAACACGTGTGTGGAAGGTCAATCCCCGTCGTAACTCGAGAATATACCCGAGGTTCCCGCCACAACTCGAGAAAAACCATAAGACTTCCCCCTCGCCGCCAGATGAGGCCCGATTCCCCTGCACTGCGTGCAGAGCAATTCCGTGTTACACATCACACATGAAAGGAGCCCTGATTTCCTTGATGGCACTCCAGAGAAACCCCAAGAACACTGTTTCAAGGCTAGAGGAATCCTGAGGTCACTGTAGCAACACGAAAGAGCTACGTGGACCAAAAATCAACTCGAGATGAGAGGTTAATCCCTGGCTTCGACTCCAGAGGAATACCACCTTACCACAAGCACCTCAAGAGGAGGCTTCTCTCAGCTCTAGCTATGTGAGAGGGACCCTGAGTTTGCGGCCTCACGTGGAATGGACACCGCTATGCCCTGACTCGAAATAAGGCCGGATATCTCTGCAGTGACTTGAATGCAGGCTCGTCTTGCATCTCCCAAGACGAAAGGATGTCTGAATCCCCTGTGGACACCACATAGAAAGACCTAGTTCCCGACCTCATGGCGACCGGAGGCCTCACATCCTTTGAAAACTCCAGAGGTACGCGGAGATCAGTGCCTCCAAAGGAGACGATGCCTGACTCCTCGTGAAACTTGACAGGAGACCCAGAATTCCTGTGGCACGTGGAAAGGGACCCTTGGTCTCCCGCCTCAGCTGGAGAGGCGTCCCAATTGCCCTGCCAAGCCTCGAGGAGAATCCCGAGTTGTCCCTCGCAACTAGGCAGGAGTCCTGACGTCGCTGAACAAACACGTGGGTGGAAGGGCCATCCCCGTGGTAACTAGAGAATATATCCCAGGTTCCCGCCGCAACTCGAGAATAACAATGAGACTTCCGCCTCGCCGTGAGATGAGGCCCGATTCCCCTGCACTGCGTGCAGAGCAATGCCGTGTTGCACATCAAACATGAAAGGAGCCTTGATTTCCTTGATGGCTCTCCAGAGAAACCCCAAGAACACTGTTTCAAGGCTAGAGGGATCCTGAGGTCACTGTAGCAACACGAAAGAGCTCCGTGGACCAAAAATCAACTCGAGATGAGAGGTTAGTCCCTGGCTTTGACTCCAGAGGAATACCACCTTACCACAAGCACCTCAAGAGGAGGCTTCTCTCAGCTCTAGCTATGTGAGAGGGACCCTGAGTTTGCGGCCTCAAGTGGAATGGACACCGCGATGCCCTGACTCGAAATAAGGCTGGATATCCCTGCAGTGACTTGAATGCAGGCTCGTCTTGCAACTCCCAAGACGAAAGGATGTCTGAATCCCCTGTGGAGACCACAGAGAAAGACCTAGTTCCCCACCTCATCGCGACCGGAGGCCTCACATTCTTTGAAAACTCCAGAGGTACGCGGAGATCCTTGCCTCCAAAGGAGAAGATGCCTGACTCCTCGTCAAACTTAATAGGAGTCCCAGGTTTCCTGTGGCACGTGGAAAGGGACCCTTGGTCTCCCGCCTCAGCTGGAGAGGCGTCCCAATTGCCCTGCCAAGCCTCGAGGAGAATCCCAAGTTGTCCCTCGCAACTAGGCAGGAGTCCTGACGTCGCTGAACAAACACGTGGGTGGAAGGTCCATTCCCGTCGTAACTCGAGCATATACCCCAGGTTCCCGCCGCAACTCGACAAAAACCATGAGACTTCACCCTCGCCGCGAGATGAGGCCCGATTCCCCTGCACTGCGTGCAGAGCAATTCCGTGTTGCACATCACACATGAAAAGAGCCTTGATTTCCTTGATGGCATTCCAGAGAAACCCCAAGAACACTGTTTCAAGGCTAGGGGGATCCTGAGGTCACTGTAGCAACACGAAAGAGCTCCGTGGACAAAATTCAACTCGAGATGAGAGGTTAGTCCCTGGCTTCGACTCCAGAGAAATACCACCTTTCCACAAGCACCTCAAGAGGAGGCTTCTCTCAGCTCTAGGTATGTGAGAGGGACCCTGAGTTTGGGGCCTCAAGTGGAATGGACACCGCGATGCCCTGGTTCGAAATAAGGCTGCATATCCCTGCAGTGACTTGAATGCAGGCTCGTCTTGCATCTCCCAAGACGAAAGGAAGTCTGAATACCCAGTGGAGACCACAGAGGAAGTCCTAGTTCCCCACCTCATCGCGACCGGAGGCCTCACATCCTTTGAAAACTCCAGAGGTACGCGGAGATCAGTGCCTCCAAAGGAGACGATGCCTGACTCCTCGTGAAACTTCTTAGGAGTCCCAAGATTCCTGTGGCACATGGAAAGGGACCCTTGGTCTCCCGCCTCAGCTGGAGAGGCGTCCCAATTGCCCTGCCAAGCCTCGAGGAGAATCCCGAGTTGTCCCTCGCAACTAGGCAGCAGTGCTGCCGTCGCTGAACAAACACTTGTGTGGAATGGCCATCCCCGTCGTAACTCGAGAATATACCCCAGGTTCCTGCCGCAACTCGAGAAAAACCATGAGACTTCCCCCTCGCCGCGAGATGAGGCCCGATTCCCCTGCACTGCGTGCAGAGCAATTCCGTGTTGCACATCACACATGAAAGGAGCCTTGATTTCCTTGATGGCACTCCAGAGAAACCCCAAGAACATTGTTTTAAGGCTAGAGGGACCCTGAGGTCACTGTAGTAACACGAAAGAGCTCCGTGGACCAAAAATCAACTCGAGATGAGAGGTTAGTCCCTGGCTTCGAATCCAGAGGAATACCACCTTACCACAAGCACCTCAAGAGGACGCTTCTCTCAGCTCTAGGTATGTGAGAGGGACCCTGAGTTTGCGGCCTCAAGTGGAATGGACACTGCGATGCCCTGACTCGAAATAAGGCCGGATATCCCTGCAGTGACTTGAATGCAGGCTCGTCTTGCATCTCCCAAGACGAAAGGATGTCTGAATCCCCTGTGGAGACCACAGAGAAAAACCTAGTTCCCAACCTCATCGCGACCGGAGGCCTCACATCCTTTGACAACTCCAGAGGTACACGGAGATCCTTGCCTCCAAAGGAGACGATGCCTGACTCCTCGTGAAACTTGATAGGAGTCACAGGATTCCTGTGGCACGTGGAAAGGGACCCTTGGTCTCCCGCCTCAGCTTTAGAGGTGTTCCAATTGCCCTGCCAAGCCTCGAGGAGAATCCCGAGTTGTCCCTTGCAACTAGGCAGGAGTCCTGACGTTGCTGAACAAACACGTGTGTGGAAGGGCCATCCCCGTCATAACTCGAGAATATACCCCAGGTTCCCGCCACAACTCGAGAAAAACCATAAGACTTCCCCCTCGCCGCCAGATGAGGCCCGATTCCCCTGCACTGCGTGCAGAGCAATTCCGTGTTACACATCACACATGAAAGGAGCCCTGATTTCCTTGATGGCACTCCAGAGAAACCGCAAGAACACTGTTTCAAGGCTAGAGGAATCCTGAGCTCACTGTAGCAACACGAAAGAGCTACGGGGACCAAAAATCAACTCGAGATGAGAGGTTAGTCCCTGGCTTCGACTCCAGAGGAATACCACCTTACCACAAGCACCTCAAGAGGAGGCTTCTCTCAGCTCTAGCTATGTGAGAGGGACCCTGAGTTTGCGGCCTCACGTGGAATGGACACCGCTATGCCCTGACTCGAAATAAGGCCGGATATCCCTGCAGTGACTTGAATGCAGGCTCGTCTTGCATCTCCCAAGACGAAAGGATGTCTGAATCCCCTGTGGAGACCACAGAGAAAGACCTAGTTCCCGACCTCATGGCGACCGGAGGCCTCACATCCTTTGAAAACTCCAGGGGTACGCGGAGATACTTGCCTCCAAAGGAGACGATGCCTGACTCCCCGTCAAACTTGATAGGAGTCCCAGGTTTCCTGTGGCACGTGGAAAGGGACCCTTGGTCTCCCGCCTCAGCTTTAGAGGCGTCCCAATTGCCCTGCCAAGCCTCGAGGAGAATCCCGAGTTGTCCCTCGCAACTAGGCAGGAGTCCTGCCTTCGCTGAACAAACACGTGTGTGGAGGGTCAATCCCCGTCGTAACTCGAGAATATACCCCAGGTTCCCGCCACAACTCGAGAAAAACCATAAGACTTCCCCCTCGCCGCCAGATGAGGCCCGATTCCCCTGCACTGCGTGCAGAGCAATTCCGTGTTACACATCACACATGAAAGGAGCCCTGATTTCCTTGATGGCACTCCAGAGAAACCCCAAGAACACTGTTTCAAGGCTAGAGGAATCCTGAGCTCACTGTAGCAACACGAAAGAGCTACGTGGACCAAAAATCAACTCGAGATGAGAGGTTAATCCCTGGCTTCGACTCCAAAGGAATACCACCTTACCACAAGCACCTCAAGAGGAGGCTTCTCTCAGCTCTAGCTATGTGAGAGGGACCCTGAGTTTGCGGCCTCAAGTGGAATGGACACCGCGATGCCCTGACTCGAAATAAGGCCGGATATCCCTGCAGTGACTTGAATGCAGGCTCGTCTTGCATCTCCCAAGACGAAAGGAAGTCTGAATCCCCTGTGGAGACCACAGAGAAAGACCTAGTTCCCGACATCATGGCGACCGGAGGCCTCACATCCTTTGAAAACTCCAGAGGTACACGGAGATCAGTGCCTCCAAAGGAGACGATGCCTGACTCCTCGTGAAACTTGACAGGAGACCCAGAATTCCTGTGGCACGTGGAAAGGGACCCTTGGTCTCCCGCCTCAGCTGGAGAGGCGTCCCAATTGCCCTGCCAAGCCTCGAGGAGAATCCCGAGTTGTCCCTCGCAACTAGGCAGGAGTCCTGACGTCGCTGAACAAACACGTGGGTGGAAGGGCCATCCCCGTCGTAACTCGAGAATATATCCCAGGTTCCCGCCGCAACTCGAGAAAAACTATGAGACTTCCCCCTCGCCGTGAGATGAGGCCCGATTCCCCTGCACTGCGTGCAGAGCAATGCCGTGTTGCACATCAAACATGAAAGGAGCCTTCATTTTCTTGATGGCACTCCAGAGAAACCCCAAGAACACTGTTTCAAGGCTAGAGGGATCCTGAGGTCACTGTAGCAACACGAAAGAGCTCCGTGGACCAAAAATCAACTCGAGATGAGAGGTTAGTCCCTGGCTTCGACTCCAGAGGAATACCACCTTACCACAAGCACCTCAAGAGGAGGCTTCTCTCAGCTCTAGGTATGTGAGAGGGACCCTGAGTTTGCGGCCTCAAGTGGAATGGACACCGCCATGCCCTGACTCGAAATAAGGCTGGATATCCCTGCAGTGACTTGAATGCAGGCTCGTCTTGCAACTCCCAAGATGAAAGGATGTCTGAATCCCCTGTGGAGACCACAGAGAAAGACCTAGTTCCCCACCTCATCGCGACCGGAGGCCTCACATCCTTTGTAAACTCCAGAGGTACGCGGAGATCTTTGCCTCCAAAGGAGACGATGCCTGACTCCTCGTCAAACTTGATAGGAGTCCCAGGTTTCCTGTGGCACGTGGAAAGGGACCCTTGGTCTCCCGCCTCGGCTGGAGAGGCGTCCCAATTGCCCTGCCAAGCCTCGAGGAGAATCCCGAGTTGTCCCTCGCAACTAGGCAGGAGTCCTGACGTCGCTGAACAAACACGTGGGTGGAAGGGCCATCCCCGGCGTAAGTCGACAATATACCCCAGGTTCCCGCCGCAACTCGAGAAAAACCATGAGACTTCCCCCTCGCCGTGAGATGAGGCCCGATTCCCCTGCACTGCGTGCAGAGCAATTCCGTGTTGCACATCACACATGAAAGGAGCCTTGATTTCCTTGATGGCACTCCAGAGAAACCCCAAGAACACTGTTTCAAGGCTAGAGGGATCCTGAGGTCACTGTAGCCACACGAAAGAGCTCCGTGGACCAAAAATCAACTCGAGATGAGAGGTTAGTCCCTGGCTTCGACTCCAGAGGAATACCACCTTACCACAAGCACCTCAAGAGGAGGCTTCTCTCAGCTCTAGGTATGTGAGAGGGACCCTGAGTTTGCGGCCTCAAGTGGAATGTACACCGCGATGCCCTGACTCGAAATAAGGCCGGATATCCCTGCAGTGACTTGAATGCAGGCTCGTCTTGCATCTCCCAAGACGAAAGGATGTCTGAATCCCCTGTGGAGACCACAGAGAAAGACCTAGTTCCCCACCTCATCGCGACCGGAGGCCTCACATCCTTTGAAAACTCCAGGGGTACGCGGAGATCCTTGCCTCCAAAGGAGACGATGCCTGACTCCCCGTCAAACTTGATAGGAGTCCCAGGTTTCCTGTGGCACGTGGAAAGGGACCCTTGGTCTCCCGCCTCAGCTTTAGAGGCGTCCCAATTGCCCTGCCAAGCCTCGAGGAGAATCCCGAGTTGTCCCTCGCAACTAGGCAGGAGTCCTGCCTTCGCTGAACAAACACGTGTGTGGAGGGTCAATCCCCGTCGTAACTCGAGAATATACCACAGGTTCCCGCCGCAACTCGAGAAAAACCATAAGACTTCCCCCTCGCCGCCAGATGAGGCCCGATTCCCCTGCACTGCGTGCAGAGCAATTCCGTGTTACACATCACACATGAAAGGAGCCCTGATTTCCTTGATGGCACTCCAGAGAAACCCCAAGAACACTGTTTCAAGGCTAGAGGAATCCTGAGCTCACTGTAGCAACACGAAAGAGCTACGTGGACCAAAAATCAACTCGAGATGAGAGGTTAATCCCTGGCTTCGACTCCAAAGGAATACCACCTTACCACAAGCACCTCAAGAGGAGGCTTCTCTCAGCTCTAGCTATGTGAGAGGGACCCTGAGTTTGCGGCCTCAAGTGGAATGGACACCGCGATGCCCTGACTCGAAATAAGGCCGGATATCCCTGCAGTGACTTGAATGCAGGCTCGTCTTGCATCTCCCAAGACGAAAGGAAGTCTGAATCCCCTGTGGAGACCACAGAGAAAGACCTAGTTCCCGACCTCATGGCGACCGGAGGCCTCACATCCTTTGAAAACTCCAGAGGTACGCGGAGATCAGTGCCTCCAAAGGAGACGATGCCTGACTCCTCGTGAAACTTGACAGGAGAACCAGAATTCCTGTGGCACGTGGAAAGGGACCCTTGGTCTCCCGCCTCAGCTGGAGAGGCGTCCCAATTGCCCTGCCAAGCCTCGAGGAGAATCCCGAGTTGTCCCTCGCAACTAGGCAGGAGTCCTGACGTCGCTGAACAAACACGTGGGTGGAAGGGCCATCCCCGTCGTAACTCGAGAATATATCCCAGGTTTCCGCCGCAACTCGAGAAAAACTATGAGACTTCCCCCTCGCCGTGAGATGAGGCCCGATTCCCCTGCACTGCATGCAGAGCAATGCCGTGTTGCACATCAAACATGAAAGGAGCCTTCATTTTCTTGATGGCACTCCAGAGAAACCCCAAGAACACTGTTTCAAGGCTAGAGGGATCCTGAGGTCACTGTAGCAACACGAAAGAGCTCCGTGGACCAAAAATCAACTCGAGATGAGAGGTTAGTCCCTGGCTTCGACTCCAGAGGAATACCACCTTACCACAAGCACCTCAAGAGGAGGATTCTCTCAGCTCTAGGTATGTGAGAGGGACCCTGAGTTTGCGGCCTCAAGTGGAATGGACACCGCCATGCCCTGACTCGAAATAAGGCTGGATATCCCTGCAGTGACTTGAATGCAGGCTCGTCTTGCAACTCCCAAGATGAAAGGATGTCTGAATCCCCTGTGGAGACCACAGAGAAAGACCTAGTTCCCCACCTCATCGCGACCGGAGGCCTCACATCCTTTGTAAACTCCAGAGGTACGCGGAGATCCTTGCCTCCAAAGGAGACGATGCCTGACTCCTCGTCAAACTTGATAGGAGTCCCAGGCTTCCTGTGGCACGTGGAAAGGGACCCTTGGTCTCCCGCCTCAGCTGGAGAGGCGTCACAATTGCCCTGCCAAGCCTCGAGGAGAATCCCGAGTTGTCCCTCGCAACTAGGCAGGAGTCCTGCCGTCGATGAACCAACACGTGGGTGGAAGGTCCATCCCCGTCGTAACTCGAGAATATACCCCAGGTTCCCGCCATAACTCGAGAAAAACCATAAGACTTCCCCCTCGCCGCCAGATGAGGCCCGATTCCCCTGCACTGCGTGCAGAGCAATTCCGTGTTACACATCACACATGAAAGGAGCCCTGATTTCCTTGATGGCACTCCAGAGAAACCCCAAGAACACTGTTTCAAGGCTAGAGGAATCCTGAGCTCACTGTAGCAACACGAAAGAGCTACGTGGACCAAAAATCAACTCGAGATGAGAGGTTAATCCCTGGCTTCGACTCCAGAGGAATACCACCTTACCACAAGCACCTCAAGAGGAGGCTTCTCTCAGCTCTAGGTATGTGAGAGGGACCCTGAGTTTGCGGCCTCAAGTGGAATGGACACCACTATGCCCTGACTCGAAATAAGGCCGGATATCCCTGCAGTGACTTGAATGCAGGCTCGTCTTGCATCTCCCTAGACGAAAGGATGTCTGAATCCCCTGTGGAGACCACAGAGAAAGACCTAGTTCCCGACCTCATGGCGACCGGAGGCCTCACATCATTTGAAAACTCCAGAGGTACGCGGAGATCAGTGCCTCCAAAGGAGACGATGCCTGACTCCTCGTGAAACTTGACAGGAGTCCCAGGATTCCTGTGGCACGTGGAAAGGGACCCTTGGTCTCCCGCCTCAGCTGGAGAGGCGTCCCAATTGCCCTGCCAAGCCTCGAAGAGAATCCCGAGTTGTCCCTCGCAACTAGGCAGGAGTCCTGACGTCGCTGAACAAACACGTGGGTGGAAGGGCCATCCCCGTGGTAACTCGAGAATATATCCCAGGTTCCCGCCGCAACTCGAGAAAAACTATGAGACTTCCCCCTCGTCGTGAGATGAGGCCCGATTCCCCTGCACTGCATGCAGAGCAATGCCGTGTTGCACATCAAACATGAAAGGAGCCTTCATTTTCTTGATGGCACTCCAGAGAAACCCCAAGAACACTGTTTCAAGGCTAGAGGGATCCTGAGGTCACTGTAGCAACACGAAAGAGCTCCGTGGACCAAAAATCAACTCGAGATGAGAGGTTAGTCCCTGGCTTCGACTCCAGAGGAATACCACCTTACCACAAGCACCTCAAGAGGAGGCTTCTCTCAGCTCTAGGTATGTGAGAGGGACCCTGAGTTTGCGGCCTCAAGTGGAATGGACACCGCGATGCCCTGACTCGAAATAAGGCTGGATATCCCTGCAGTGACTTGAATGCAGGCTCCTCTTGCAACTCCCAAGACGAAAGGATGTCTGAATCCCCTGTGGAGACCACAGAGAAAGACCTAGTTCCCCACCTCATGGCGACCGGAGGCCTCACATCCTTTGAAAACTCCAGAGGTACGCGGAGATCAG
This sequence comes from Cervus elaphus, assembly GCF_910594005.1. Lineage (NCBI taxonomy): Eukaryota > Metazoa > Chordata > Mammalia > Artiodactyla > Cervidae > Cervus > Cervus elaphus. Next base: position 3,553,153 of record NC_057838.1, read on the forward strand.
TGCCTCCTAAGGAGACGATGCCTGACTCCTCGTCAAACTTGATAGGAGTCCCAGGTTTCCTGTGGCACGTGGAAAGGGACCCTTGGTCTCCCGCCTCAGCTGGAGAGGCGTCCCAATTGCCCTGCCAAGCCTCGAGGAGAATCCCGAGTTGTCCCTCACAACTAGGCAGGAGTCCTGCCGTCGCTGATCAAACACGTGTGTGGAAGGGCCATCCCCGTCGTAACTCGAGAATATACCCCAGGTTCCCGCCGCAACTCGAGAAAAACCATGAGACTTCCCCCTCGCCGCGAGATGAGGCCCGATTCCCCTGCACTGCGTGCAGAGCAATTCCGTGTTGCACATCACACATGAAAGGAGCCTTGATTTCCTTGATGGCACTCCAGAGAAACCCCAAGAACACTGTTTCAAGGCTAGAGGGATCCTGAGGTCACTGTAGCAACACGAAAGAGCTCCGTGGACCAAAAATCAACTCGAGATGAGAGGTTAGTCCCTGGCTTCGACTCCAGAGGAATACCACCTTACCACAAGCACCTCAAGAGGAGGCTTCTCTCAGCTCTAGGTATGTGAGAGGGACCCTGAGTTTGCGGCCTCAAGTGGAATGGACACCGCGATGCCCTGACTCGAAATAAGGCCGGATATCCCTGCAGTGACTTGAATGCAGGCTCGTCTTGCATCTCCCAAGACGAAAGGATGTCTGAATCCCCTGTGGAGACCACAGAGAAAGACCTAGTTCCCCACCTCATGGCGACCGGAGACCTCACATCCTTTATAAATTCCAGATGTACGCGGAGATCCTTGCCTCCAAAGGAAACGATGCCTGACTCCTCGTCAAACTTGATAGGGACCCAGGTTTCCTGTGGCACGTGGAAAGGGACCCTTGGTCTCCCCCCTCAGCTGGAGAGGCGTCCCAATTGCCCTGCCAAGCCTCGAGGAGAATCCCGAGTTGTCCCTCGCAACTAGGCAGGAGTCCTGACGTCGCTGAACAAACACGTGTGTGGAAGGGCCATCCCCGTCGTAACTCGAGAATATACCCCAGGTTCCCGCCACAACTCGAGAAAAACCATGAGACTTCCCCCTCGCCGCGAGATGAGGCCCGATTCCCCTGCACTGCGTGCAGAACAATTCCGTGTTGCACATCACACATGAAAGGAGCCTTGATTTCCTTGATGGCACTCCAGAGAAACCCCAAGAACACTGTTTCAAGGCTAGAGGGATCCTGAGGTCACTGTAGCAACACGAAAGAGCTCCGTGGACCAAAAATCAACTCGAGATGAGAGGTTAGTCCCTGGCTTCGACTCCAGAGGAATACCACCTTACCACAAGCACCTCAAGAGGAGGCTTCTCTCAGCTCTAGGTATGTGAGAGGGACCCTGAGTTTGCGGCCTCAAGTGGAATGGACACCGCGATGCCCTGACTCGAAATAAGGCCGGATATCCCTGCAGTGACTTGAATGCAGGCTCGTCTTGCATCTCCCAAGACGAAAGGATGTCTGAATCCCCTGTGGAGACCACAGAGAAAGACCTAGTTCCCGACCTCATGGCGACCGGAGGCCTCACATCCTTTGAAAACTCCAGAGGTACGCGGAGATCAGTGCCTCCAAAGGAGACGGTGCCTGACTCCTCATGAAACTTGATAGGAGTCCCAGGATTCCTGTGGCACTTGGAAAGGGACCCTTGGTCTCCCGCCTCAGCTGGAGAGGCGTCCCAATTGCCCTGCCAAGCCTCGAGGAGAATCCCGAGTTGTCCCTCGCAACTAGGCAGGAGTCCTGACGTCGCTGAACAAACACGTGGGTGGAAGGGCCATCCCCGTCGTAACTCGAGAATATACCCCAGGTTCCCACCGCAACTCGAGAAAAACCATGAGACGTCCCCCTCGCCGCGAGATGAGGCCCGATTCCCCTGCACTGCGTGCAGAGCAATTCCGTGTTGCACATCACACCTGAAAGGAGCCTTGATTTCCTTGATGGCACTCCAGAGAAACCCCAAGAGCACTGTTTCAAGGCTAGAGGGATCCTGAGGTCACTGTAGCAACAAGAAAGAGCTCCGTGGACCAAAAATCAACTCGAGATGAGAGGTTAGTCCCTGGCTTCGACTCCAGAGGAATACCACCTTACCACAAGCACCTCAAGTGGAGGCTTCTCTCAGCTCTAGCTATGTGAGAGGGACCCTGATTTTGCGGCCTCAAGTGGAATGGACACTGCGATGCCCTGACGCGAAATAAGGCCGGATATCCCTGCAGTGACTTGAATGCAGGCTCGTCTTGCATCTCCCAAGACGAAAGGATGTCTGAATCCCCTGTGGAGACCACAGAGAAAAACCTAGTTCCCAACCTCATCGCGACCGGAGGCCTCACATCCTTTGACAACTCCAGAGGTACACGGAGATCAGTGCCTCCAAAGGAGACGATGCCTGACTCCTCGTGAAACTTGATAGGAGTCACAGGATTCCTGTGGCACGTGGAAAGGGACCCTTGGTCTCCCGCCTCAGCTTTAGAGGCGTCCCAATTGCCCTGCCAAGCCTCGAGGAGAATCCCGAGTTGTCCCTCGCAACTAGGCAGGAGTCCTGACGTTGCTGAACAAACACGTGGGTGGAAGGGCCATCCCCGTCGTAACTCGAGAATATACCCCAGGTTCCCGCCGCAACTCGAGAGAAACCATGAGACTTCCCCCTCGCCGCGAGATTAGGCGCGATTCCCCTGCACTGCGTGCAGAGCAATTCCGTGTTGCACATCACACATGAAAGGAGCGTTGATTTCCTTAATGGCACTCCAGAGAAACCCCAAGAACACTGTTTCAAGGCCAGAGGGATCCTGAGGTCACTGTAGCAACACGAAAGAGCTCCGTGGACCAAAAATCAACTCGAGATGAGAGGTTAGTCCCTGGCTTCGACTCCAGAGGAATACCACCTTACCACAAGCACCTCAAGAGGAGGCTTCTCTCAGCTCTAGGTATGTGAGAGGGACCCTGATTTTGCGGCCTCAAGTGGAATGGACACTGCGATGCCCTGACGCGAAATAAGGCCGGATATCCCTGCAGTGACTTGAATGCAGGCTCGTCTTGCATCTCCCAAGACGAAAGGATGTCTGAATCCCCTGTGGAGACCACAGAGAAAAACCTAGTTCCCAACCTCATCGCGACCGGAGGCCTCACATCCTTTGAAAACACCGGAGGTACGCGGAGATCAGTGCCTCCAAAGGAGACGATGTCTGACTCCTCGTGAAACTTGATAGGAGTCACAGGATTCCTGTGGCACGTGGAAGGGACCCTTGGTCTCCCGCCTCAGCTGGAGAGGCGTCCCAATTTCCCTGCCAAGCCTCGAGGAGAATCCCGAGTTGTTCCTCGCAACTAGGCAGGAGTCCTGACGTCGCTGAACAAACACGTGTGTGGAAAGGCCATCCCCGTCGTAACTCGACAATATACCCCAGGTTCCCGCCGCAACTCGAGAAAAACCATAAGACTTCCCCCTCGCCGCGAGATGAGGCCCTATTCCCCTGCACTGCGTGCAGAGCAATTCCGTGTTGCACATCACACATGAAAGGAGCCTTGATTTCCTTGATGGCACTCCAGAGAAACCCCAAGAACACTGTTTCAAGGCTAGAGGGATCCTGAGGTCACTGTAGCCACACGAAAGAGCTCCGTGGACCAAAAATCAAGTCGAGATGAGAGGTTAGTCCCTGGCTTCGACTCCAGAGGAATACCACCTTACCACAAGCACCTCAAGAGGAGGCTTCTCTCAGCTCTAGGTATGTGAGAGGGACCCTGAGTTTGCGGCCTCAAGTGGAATGTACACCGCGATGCCCTGCCTCGAAATAAGGCCGGATATCCCTGCAGTGACTTGAATGCAGGCTCGTCTTGCATCTCCCAAGACGAAAGGATGTCTGAATCCCCTGTGGAGACCACAGAGAAAGACCTAGTTCCCCACCTCATCGCGACCGGAGGCCTCAAATCCTTTGTAAACTTCAGAGGTACGCAGAGATCCTTGCCTCCAAAGGAGACGATGCCTGACTCCTCGTCAAACTTGATAGGAGTCCCAGGTTTCCTGTGGCACGTGGAAAGGGACACTTGGTCTCCCGCCTCAGCTTTAGAGGCGTCCCAATTGCCCTGCCAAGCCTCGAGGAGAATCCCGAGTTGTCCCTCGCAACTAGGCAGGAGTCCTGCCTTCGCTGAACAAACACGTGTGTGGAAGGTCAATCCCCGTCGTAACTCGAGAATATACCCCAGGTTCCCGCCACAACTCGAGAAAAACCATAAGACTTCCCCCTCGCCGCCAGATGAGGCCCGATTCCCCTGCACTGCGTGCAGAGCAATTCCGTGTTACACATCACACATGAAAGGAGCCCTGATTTCCTTGATGGCACTCCAGAGAAACCCCAAGAACACTGTTTCAAGGCTAGAGGAATCCTGAGGTCACTGTAGCAACACGAAAGAGCTCCGTGGACCAAAAATCAACTCGAGATGAGAGGTTAATCCCTGGCTTCGACTCCAGAGAAATACCACCTTACCACAAGCACCTCAAGAGGAGGCTTCTCTCAGCTCTAGCTATGTGAGAGGGACCCTGAGTTTGCGGCCTCACGTGGAATGGACACCGCTATGCCCTGACTCGAAATAAGGCCGGATATCCCTGCAGTGACTTGAATGCAGGCTCGTCTTGCATCTCCCAAGACGAAAGGAAGTCTGAATCCCCTGTGGAGACCACATAGAAAGACCTAGTTCCCGACCTCATGGCGACCGGAGGCCTCACATCCTTTGAAAACTCCAGAGGTACGCGGAGATCAGTGCCTCCAAAGGAGACGATGCCTGACTCCTCGTGAAACTTGACAGGAGACCCAGAATTCCTGTGGCACGTGGAAAGGGACCCTTGGTCTCCCGCCTCAGCTGGAGAGGCGTCCCAATTGCCCTGCCAAGCCTCGAGGAGAATCCCGAGTTGTCCCTCGCAACTAGGCAGGAGTCCTGACGTCGCTGAACAAACACGTGGGTGGAAGGGCCATCCCCGTCGTAACTAGAGAATATATCCCAGGTTCCCGCCGCAACTCGAGAATAACAATGAGACTTCCGCCTCGCCGTGAGATGAGGCCCGATTCCCCTGCACTGCGTGCAGAGCAATGCCGTGTTGCACATCAAACATGAAAGGAGCCTTGATTTCCTTGATGGCTCTCCAGAGAAACCCCAAGAACACTGTTTCAAGGCTAGAGGGATCCTGAGGTCACTGTAGCAACACGAAAGAGCTCCGTGGACCAAAAATCAACTCGAGATGAGAGGTTAGTCCCTGACTTTGACTCCAGAGGAATACCACCTTACCACAAGCACCTCAAGAGGAGGCTTCTCTCAGCTCTAGGTATGTGAGAGGGACCCTGAGTTTGCGGCCTCAAGTGGAATGGACACCGCGATGCCCTGACTCGAAATAAGGCTGGATATCCCTGCAGTGACTTGAATGCAGGCTCGTCTTGCAACTCCCAAGACGAAAGGATGTCTGAATCCCCTGTGGAGACCACAGAGAAAGACCTAGTTCCCCACCTCATCGCGACCGGAGGCCTCACATTCTTTGAAAACTCCAGAGGTACGCGGAGATCCTTGCCTCCAAAGGAGAAGATGCCTGACTCCTCGTCAAACTTGATAGAAGTCCCAGGTTTCCTGTGGCACGTGGAAAGGGACACTTGGTCTCCCGCCTCAGCTGGAGAGGCGTCCCAATTGCCCTGCCAAACCTCGAGGAGAATCCCAAGTTGTCCCTCGCAACTAGGCAGGAGTCCTGACGTCGCTGAACAAACACGTGGGTGGAAGGTCCATTCCCGTCGTAACTCGAGCATATACCCCAGGTTCCCGCCGCAACTCGACAAAAACCATGAGACTTCACCCTCGCCGCGAGATGAGGCCCGATTCCCCTGCACTGCGTGCAGAGCAATTCCGTGTTGCACATCACACATGAAAGGAGCCTTGATTTCCTTGATGGCACTCCAGAGAAACCCCAAGAACACTGTTTCAAGGCTAGGGCGATCCTGAGGTCACTGTAGCAACACGAAAGAGCTCCGTGGACAAAATTCAACTCGAGATGAGAGGTTAGTCCCTGGCTTCGACTCCAGAGAAATACCACCTTACCACAAGCACCTCAAGAGGAGGCTTCTCTCAGCTCTAGGTATGTGAGAGGGACCCTGAGTTTGGGGCCTCAAGTGGAATGGACACCGCGATGCCCTGGTTCGAAATAAGGCTGCATATCCCTGCAGTGACTTGAATGCAGGCTCGTCTTTCATCTCCCAAGATGAAAGGAAGTCTGAATACCCAGTGGAGACCACAGAGAAAGTCCTAGTTCCCCACCTCATCGCGACCGGAGGCCTCACATCCTTTGAAAACTCCAGAGGTACGCGGAGATCAGTGCCTCCAAAGGAGACGATGCCTGACTCCTCGTGAAACTTCTTAGGAGTCCCAAGATTCCTGTGGCACATGGAAAGGGACCCTTGGTCTCCCGCCTCAGCTGGAGAGGCGTCCCAATTGCCCTGCCAAGCCTCGAGGAAAATCCCGAGTTGTCCCTCGCAACTAGGCAGGAGTCCTGACGTTGCTGATCAAACACGTGGGTGGAAGGGCCATCCCCGTCGTAACTCGAGAATATACCCCAGGTTCCCGCCGCAACTCGAGAGAAACCATGATACTTCCCCCTCGCCGCGAGATGAGGCGCGATTCCCCTGCACTGCGTGAAGAGCAATTCCCTGTTGCACATCACACATGAAAGGAGCGTTGATTTCCTTGATGGCACTCCAGAGAAAACCCAATAACACTGTTTCAAGGCTAGCGGGATCCTGAGGTCACTGTAGCAACACGAAAGAGCTCCGTGGTCCAAAAATCAACTCGAGATGAGAGGTTAGTCCCTGGCTTCGACTCCAGAGGAATACCACCTTACCACAAGCACCTCAAGAGGAAGCTTCTCTCAGCTCTAGGTATGTGAGAGGGAACCTGAGTTTGCGGCCTCAAGTGGAATGGACACTGCGTTGCCCTGACGCGAAGTAAGGCCGGATATCCCTGCAGTGACTTGAATGCAGGCTCGTCTTGCATCTCCCAAGACGAAAGGATGTCTGAATCCCCTGTGGAGACCACAGAGAAAGACCTAGTTCCCCACCTCATCGCGACCGGAGGCCTCACATCCTTTGAAAACTCCAGAGGTATGCGGAGATCAGTGCCTCCAAAGGAGACGATGCCTGACTCCTGGTGAAACTTGATAGGAGTCCCAGGATTCCTGTGGCACGTGGAAAGGGACACTTGGTCTCCCGCCTCAGCTGGAGAGGCGTCCCAATTGCCCTGCCCAGCCTCGAGGAGAATCCCGAGTTGTCCCTCGCAACTAGGCAGCAGTGCTGCCGTTGCTGAACAAACACTTGTGTGGAATGGCCATCCCCGTCGTAACTCGAGAATATACCCCAGGTTCCTGCAGCAACTCGAGAAAAACCATGAGACTTCCCCCTCGCCGCGAGATGAGGCCCGATTCCCCTGCACTGCGTGCAGAGCAATTCCGTGTTGCACATCACACATGAAAGGAGCCTTGATTTCCTTGATGGCACTCCAGAGAAACCCCAAGAACATTGTTTCAAGGCTAGAGGGACCCTGAGGTCATTGTAGTAACACGAAAGAGCTCCGTGGACCAAAAATCAACTCGAGATGAGAGGTTAGTCCCTGGCTTCAAATCCAGAGGAATACCACCTTACCACAAGCACCTCAAGAGGACGCTTCTCTCAGCTCTAGGTATGTGAGAGGGACCCTGAGTTTGCGGCCTCAAGTGGAATGGACACTGCGATGCCCTGACTCGAAATAAGGCCGGATATCCCTGCAGTGACTTGAATGCAGGCTCGTCTTGCATCTCCCAAGACGAAAGGATGTCTGAATCCCCTGTGGAGACCACAGAGAAAAACCTAGTTCCCAACCTCATCGCGACCGGAGGCCTCACATCCTTTGACAACTCCAGAGGTACACGGAGATCCTTGCCTCCAAAGGAGACGATGCCTGACTCCTCGTGAAACTTGATAGGAGTAACAGGATTCCTGTGGCACGTGGAAAGGGACCCTTGGTCTCCCGCCTCAGCTTTAGAGGTGTCCCAATTGCCCTGCCAAGCCTCGAGGAGAATTCCGAGTTGTCCCTCGCAACTAAGCAGGAGTCCTGACGTTGCTGAACAAACACGTGTGTGGAAGGGCCATCCCCGTCATAACTCGAGAATATACCCCAGGTTCCCGCCACAACTCGAGTAAAACCATAAGACTTCCCCCTCGCCGCCAGATGAGGCCCGATTCCCCTGCACTGCGTGCAGAGCAATTCCGTGTTACACATCACACATGAAAGGAGCCCTGATTTCCTTGATGGCACTCCAGAGAAACCGCAAGAACACTGTTTCAAGGCTAGAGGAATCCTGAGCTCACTGTAGCAACACGAAAGAGCTACGGGGACCAAAAATCAACTCGAGATGAGAGGTTAGTCCCTGGCTTCGACTCCAGAGGAATACCACCTTACCACAAGCACCTCAAGAGGAGGCTTCTCTCAGCTCTAGCTATGTGAGAGGGACCCTGAGTTTGCGGCCTCACGTGGAATGGACACCGCTATGCCCTGACTCGAAATAAGGCCGGATATCCCTGCAGTGACTTGAATGCAGGCTCGTCTTGCATCTCCCAAGACGAAAGGATGTCTGAATCCCCTGTGGAGACCACAGAGAAAGACCTAGTTCCCGACCTCATGGCGACCGGAGGCCTCACATCCTTTGAAAACTCCAGGGGTACGCGGAGATCCTTGCCTCCAAAGCAGACGATGCCTGACTCCCCGTCAAACTTGATAGGAGTCCCAGGTTTCCTGTGGCACGTGGAAAGGGACCCTTGGTCTCCCGCCTCAGCTGGAGAGGCGTCCCAATTGCCCTGCCAAGCCTCGAGGAGAATCCCGAGTTGTCCCTCGCAACTAGGCAGGAGTCCTGACGTCGCTGAACAAACACGTGGGTGGAAGGGCCATCCCCGTCGTAACTCGAGAATATATCCCAGGTTCCCGCCGCAACTCGAGAAAAACTATGAGACTTCCCCCTCGCCGTGAGATGAGGCCCGATTCCCCTGCACTGCGTGCAGAGCAATGCCGTGTTGCACATCAAACATGAAAGGAGCCTTCATTTTCTTGATGGCACTCCAGAGAAACCCCAAGAACACTGTTTCAAGGCTAGAGGGATCCTGAGGTCACTGTAGCAACACGAAAGAGCTCCGTGGACCAAAAATCAACTCGAGATGAGAGGTTAGTCCCTGGCTTCGACTCCAGAGGAATACCACCTTACCACAAGCACCTCAAGAGGAGGCTTCTCTCAGCTCTAGGTATGTGAGAGGGACCCTGAGTTTGCGGCCTCAAGTGGAATGGACACCGCCATGCCCTGACTCGAAATAAGGCTGGATATCCCTGCAGTGACTTGAATGCAGGCTCGTCTTGCAACTCCCAAGATGAAAGGATGTCTGAATCCCCTGTGGAGACCACAGAGAAAGACCTAGTTCCCCACCTCATCGCGACCGGAGGCCTCACATCCTTTGTAAACTCCAGAGGTACGCGGAGATCCTTGCCTCCAAAGGAGACGATGCCTGACTCCTCGTCAAACTTGATAGGAGTCCCAGGTTTCCTGTGGCACGTGGAAAGGGACCCTTGGTCTCCCGCCTCAGCTGGAGAGGCGTCCCAATTGCCCTGCCAAGCCTCGAGGAGAATCCCGAGTTGTCCCTCGCAACTAGGCAGGAGTCCTGCCTTCGCTGAACAAACACGTGTGTGGAAGGTCAATCCCCGTCGTAACTCGAGAATATACCCCAGGTTCCCGCCACAACTCGAGAAAAACCATAAGACTTCCCCCTCGCCGCCAGATGAGGCCCGATTCCCCTGCACTGCGTGCAGAGCAATTCCGTGTTACACATCACACATGAAAGGAGCCCTGATTTCCTTGATGGCACTCTAGAGAAACCCCAAGAACACTGTTTCAAGGCTAGAGGAATCCTGTGGTCACTGTAGCAACACGAAAGAGCTACGTGGACCAAAAATCAACTCGAGATGAGAGGTTAATCCCTGGCTTCGACTCCAGAGGAATACCACCTTACCACAAGCACCTCAAGAGGAGGCTTCTCTCAGCTCTAGCTATGTGAGAGGGACCCTGAGTTTGCGGCCTCAAGTGGAATGGACACCGCTATGTCCTGACTCGAAATAAGGCCGGATATCCCTGCAGTGACTTGAATGCAGGCTCGTCTTGCATCTCCCAAGACGAAAGGATGTCTGAATCCCCTGTGGAGACCACATAGAAAGAACTAGTTCCCGACCTCATGGCGACCGGAGGCCTCACATCCTTTGAAAACTCCAGAGGTACGCGGAGATCAGTGCCTCCAAAGGAGACGATGCCTGACTCCTCGTGAAAATTGACAGGAGACCCAGAATTCCTGTGGCACGTGGAAAGGGACCCTTGGTCTCCCGCCTCGGCTGGAGAGGCGTCCCAATTGCCCTGCCAAGCCTCGAGGAGATTCCCGAGTTGTCCCTCGCAACTAGGCAGGAGTCCTGACGTCGCTGAACAAACACGTGGGTGGAAGGGCCATCCCCGGCGTAACTCGACAATATACCCCAGGTTCCCGCCGCAACTCGAGAAAAACCATGAGACTTCCCCCTCGCCGTGAGATGAGGCCCGATTTCCCTGCACTGCGTGCAGAGCAATTCCGTGTTGCACATCACACATGAAAGGAGCCTTGATTTCCTTGATGGCACTCCAGAGAAACCCCAAGAACACTGTTTCAAGGCTAGAGGGATCCTGAGGTCACTGTAGCCACACGAAAGAGCTCCGTGGACCAAAAATCAACTCGAGATGAGAGGTTAGGCCCTGGCTTCGACTCCAGAGGAATACCACCTTACCACAAGCACCTCAAGAGGAGGCTTCTCTCAGCTCTAGGTATGTGAGAGGGACCCTGAGTTTGCGGCCTCAAGTGGAATGGACACCGCCATGCCCTGACTCGAAATAAGGCCGGATATCCCTGCAGTGACTTGAATGCAGGCTCGTCTTGCATCTCCCAAGACGAAAGGATGTCTGAATCCCCTGTGGAGACCACAGAGAAAGACCTAGTTCCCCACCTCATCGCGACCGGAGGCCTCACATCCTTTGAAAACTCCAGGGGTACGCGGAGATCCTTGCCTCCAAAGGAGACGATGCCTGACTCCCCGTCAAACTTGATAGGAGTCCCAGGTTTCCTGTGGCACGTGGAAAGGGACCCTTGGTCTCCCGCCTCAGCTTTAGAGGCGTCCCAATTGCCCTGCCAAGCCTCGAGGAGAATCCCGAGTTGTCCCTCGCAACTAGGCAGGAGTCCTGCCTTCGCTGAACAAACACGTGTGTGGAGGGTCAATCCCCGTCGTAACTCGAGAATATACCCCAAGTTCCCGCCGCAACTCGAGAAAAACCATAAGACTTCCCCCTCGCCGCCAGATGAGGCCCGATTCCCCTGCACTGCGTGCAGAGCAATTCCGTGTTACACATCACACATGTAAGGAGCCCTGATTTCCTTGATGGCACTCCAGAGAAACCCCAAGAACACTGTTTCAAGGCTAGAGGAATCCTGAGGTCACTGTAGCAACACGAAAGAGCTACGTGGACCAAAAATCAACTCGAGATGAGAGGTTAATCCCTGGCTTCGACTCCAAAGGAATACCACCTTACCACAAGCACCTCAAGAGGAGGCTTCTCTCAGCTCTAGCTATGTGAGAGGGACCCTGAGTTTGCGGCCTCAAGTGGAATGGACACCGCGATGCCCTGACTCGAAATAAGGCCGGATATCCCTGCAGTGACTTGAATGCAGGCTCGTCTTGCATCTCCCAAGACGAAAGGAAGTCTGAATCCCCTGTGGAGACCACAGAGAAAGACCTAGTTCCCGACCTCATGGCGACCGGAGGCCTCACATCCTTTGAAAACTCCAGAGGGACGCGGAGATCAGTGCCTCCAAAGGAGACGATGCCTGACTCCTCGTGAAACTTGACAGGAGACCCAGAATTCCTGTGGCACGTGGAAAGGGACCCTTGGTCTCCCGCCTCAGCTGGAGAGGCGTCCCAATTGCCCTGCCAAGCCTCGAGGAGAATCCCGAGTTGTCCCTCGCAACTAGGCAGGAGTCCTGACGTCGCTGAACAAACACGTGGGTGGAAGGGCCATCCCCGTCGTAACTCGAGAATATATCCCAGGTTCCCGCCGCAACTCGAGAAAAACTATGAGACTTCCCCCTCGCCGTGAGATGAGGCCCGATTCCCCTGCACTGCATGCAGAGCAATGCCGTGTTGCACATCAAACATGAAAGGAGCCTTCATTTTCTTGATGGCACTCCAGAGAAACCCCAAGAACACTGTTTCAAGGCTAGAGGGATCCTGAGGTCACTGTAGCAACACGAAAGAGCTCCGTGGACCAAAAATCAACTCGAGATGAGAGGTTAGTCCCTGGCTTCGACTCCAGAGGAATACCACCTTACCACAAGCACCTCAAGAGGAGGCTTCTCTCAGCTCTAGCTATGTGAGAGGGACCCTGAGTTTGCGGCCTCAAGTGGAATGGACACCGCCATGCCCTGACTCGAAATAAGGCTGGATATCCCTGCAGTGACTTGAATGCAGGCTCGTCTTGCAACTCCCAAGATGAAAGGATGTCTGAATCCCCTGTGGAGACCACAGAGAAAGACCTAGTTCCCCACCTCATCGCGACCGGAGGCCTCACATCCTTTGTAAACTCCAGAGGTACGCGGAGATCCTTGCCTCCAAAGGAGACGATGCCTGACTCCTCGTCAAACTTGATAGGAGTCCCAGGTTTCCTGTGGCACGTGGAAAGGGACCCTTGGTCTCCCGCCTCAGCTGGAGAGGCGTCCCAATTGCCCTGCCAAGCCTCGAGGAGAATCCCGAGTTGTCCCTCGCAACTAGGCAGGAGTCCTGCCTTCGCTGAACAAACACGTGTGTGGAAGGTCAATTCCCGTCGTAACTCGAGAATATACCCCAGGTTCCCGCCACAACTCGAGAAAAACCATAAGACTTCCCCCTCGCCGCCAGATGAGGCCCGATTCCCTTGCACTGCGTGCAGAGCAATTCCGTGTTACACATCACACATGAAAGGAGCCCTGATTTCCTTGATGGCACTCCAGAGAAACCCCAAGAACACTGTTTCAAGGCTAGAGGAATCCTGAGGTCACTGTAGCAACACGAAAGAGCTACGTGGACCAAAAATCAACTCGAGATGAGAGGTTAATCCCTGGCTTCGACTCCAGAGGAATACCACCTTACCACAAGCACCTCAAGAGGAGGCTTCTCTCAGCTCTAGCTATGTGAGAGGGACCCTGAGTTTGCGGCCTCAAGTGGAATGGACACCGCTATGTCCTGACTCGAAATAAGGCCGGATATCCCTGCAGTGACTTGAATGCAGGCTCGTCTTGCATCTCCCAAGACGAAAGGATGTCTGAATCCCCTGTGGAGACCACATAGAAAGACCTAGTTCCCGACCTCATGGCGACCGGAGGCCTCACATCCTTTGAAAACTCCAGAGGTACGCGGAGATCAGTGCCTCCAAAGGAGACGATGCCTGACTCCTCGTGAAACTTGACAGGAGACCCAGAATTCCTGTGGCACGTGGAAAGGGACCCTTGGTTTCCCGCCTCGGCTGGAGAGGCGTCCCAATTGCCCTGCCAAGCCTCGAGGAGAATCCCGAGTTGTCCCTCGCAACTAGGCAGGAGTCCTGACGTCGCTGAACAAACACGTGGGTGGAAGGGCCATCCCCGGCGTAACTCGACAATATACCCCAGGTTCCCGCCGCAACTCGAGAAAAACCATGAGACTTCCCCCTCGCCGTGAGATGAGGCCCGATTCCCCTGCACTGCGTGCAGAGCAATTCCGTGTTGCACATCACACATGAAAGGAGCCTTGATTTCCTTGATGGCACTCCAGAGAAACCCCAAGAACACTGTTTCAAGGCTAGAGGGATCCTGAGGTCACTGTAGCCACACGAAAGAGCTCCGTGGACCAAAAATCAACTCGAGATGAGAGGTTAGTCCCTGGCTTCGACTCCAGAGGAATACCACCTTACCACAAGCACCTCAAGAGGAGGCTTCTCTCAGCTCTAGGTATGTGAGAGGGACCCTGAGTTTGCGGCCTCAAGTGGAATGTACACCGCGATGCCCTGCCTCGAAATAAGGCCGGATATCCCTGCAGTGACTTGAATGCAGGCTCGTCTTGCATCTCCCAAGACGAAAGGATGTCTGAATCCCCTGTGGAGACCACAGAGAAAGACCTAGTTCCCCACCTCATCGCGACCGGAGGCCTCACATCCTTTGAAAACTCCAGGGGTACGCGGAGATCCTTGCCTCCAAAGGAGACGATGCCTGACTCCCCGTCAAACTTGATAGGAGTCCCAGGTTTCCTGTGGCACGTGGAAAGGGACCCTTGGTCTCCCGCCTCAGCTTTAGAGGCGTCCCAATTGCCCTGCCAAGCCTCGAGGAGAATCCCGAGTTGTCCCTCGCAACTAGGCAGGAGTCCTGCCTTCGCTGAACAAACACGTGTGTGGAGGGTCAATCCCCGTCGTAACTCGAGAATATACCCCAGGTTCCCGCCACAACTCGAGAAAAACCATAAGACTTCCCCCTCGCCGCCAGATGAGGCCCGATTCCCCTGCACTGCGTGCAGAGCAATTCCGTGTTACACATCACACATGAAAGGAGCCCTGATTTCCTTGATGGCACTCCAGAGAAACCCCAAGAACACTGTTTCAAGGCTAGAGGAATCCTGAGCTCACTGTAGCAACACGAAAGAGTTACGTGGACCAAAAATCAACTCGAGATGAGAGGTTAATCCCTGGCTTCGACTCCAAAGGAATACCACCTTACCACAAGCACCTCAAGAGGAGGCTTCTCTCAGCTCTAGCTATGTGAGAGGGACCCTGAGTTTGCGGCCTCAAGTGGAATGGACACCGCGATGCCCTGACTCGAAATAAGGCCGGATATCCCTGCAGTGACTTGAATGCAGGCTCGTCTTGCATCTCCCAAGACGAAAGGAAGTCTGAATCCCCTGTGGAGACCACAGAGAAAGACCTAGTTCCCGACCTCATGGCGACCGGAGGCCTCACATCCTTTGAAAACTCCAGAGGTACGCGGAGATCAGTGCCTCCAAAGGAGACGATGCCTGACTCCTCGTGAAACTTGACAGGAGACCCAGAATTCCTGTGGCACGTGGAAAGGGACCCTTGGTCTCCCGCCTCAGCTGGAGAGGCGTCCCAATTGCCCTGCCAAGCCTCGAGGAGAATCCCGAGTTGTCCCTCGCAACTAGGCAGGAGTCCTGACGTCGCTGAACAAACACGTGGGTGGAAGGGCCATCCCCGTCGTAACTCGAGAATATATCCCAGGTTCCCGCCGCAACTCGAGAAAAACTATGAGACTTCCCCCTCGCCGTGAGATGAGGCCCGATTCCCCTGCACTGCATGCAGAGCAATGCCGTGTTGCACATCAAACATGAAAGGAGCCTTCATTTTCTTGATGGCACTCCAGAGAAACCCCAAGAACACTGTTTCAAGGCTAGAGGGATCCTGAGGTCACTGTAGCAACACGAAAGAGCTCCGTGGACCAAAAATCAACTCGAGATGAGAGGTTAGTCCCTGGCTTCGACTCCAGAGGAATACCACCTTACCACAAGCACCTCAAGAGGAGGCTTCTCTCAGCTCTAGGTATGTGAGAGGGACCCTGAGTTTGCGGCCTCAAGTGGAATGGACACCGCCATGCCCTGACTCGAAATAAGGCTGGATATCCCTGCAGTGACTTGAATGCAGGCTCGTCTTGCAACTCCCAAGATGAAAGGATGTCTGAATCCCCTGTGGAGACCACAGAGAAAGACCTAGTTCCCCACCTCATCGCGACCGGAGGCCTCACATCCTTTGTAAACTCCAGAGGTACGCGGAGATCTTTGCCTCCAAAGGAGACGATGCCTGACTCCTCGTCAAACTTGATAGGAGTCCCAGGTTTCCTGTGGCACGTGGAAAGGGACCCTTGGTCTCCCGCCTCAGCTGGAGAGGCGTCCCAATTGCCCTGCCAAGCCTCGAGGAGAATCCCGAGTTGTCCCTCGCAACTAGGCAGGAGTCCTGCCTTCGCTGAACAAACACGTGTGTGGAAGGTCAATCCCCGTCGTAACTCGAGAATATACCCCAGGTTCCCGCCACAACTCGAGAAAAACCATAAGACTTCCCCCTCGCCGCCAGATGAGGCCCGATTCCCCTGCACTGCGTGCAGAGCAATTCCGTGTTACACATCACACTTGAAAGGAGCCCTGATTTCCTTGATGGCACTCCAGAGAAACCCCAAGAACACTGTTTCAAGGCTAGAGGAATCCTGAGGTCACTGTAGCAACACGAAAGAGCTACGTGAACCAAAAATCAACTCGAGATGAGAGGTTAATCCCTGGCTTTGACTCCAGAGGAATACCACCTTACCACAAGAACCTCAAGAGGAGGCTTCTCTCAGCTCTAGCTATGTGAGAGGGACCCTGAGTTTGCGGCCTCAAGTGGAATGGACACCACTATGCCCTGACTCGAAATAAGGCCGGATATCCCTGCAGTGACTTGAATGCAGGCTCGTCTTGCATCTCCCTAGACGAAAGGATGTCTGAATCCCCTGTGGAGACCACAGAGAAAGACCTAGTTCCCGACCTCATGGCGACCGGAGGCCTCACATCCTTTGAAAACTCCAGAGGTACGCGGAGATCAGTGCCTCCAAAGGAGACGATGCCTGACTCCTCGTGAAACTTGACAGGAGTCCCAGGATTCCTGTGGCACGTGGAAAGGGACCCTTGGTCTCCCGCCTCAGCTGGAGAGGCGTCCCAATTGCCCTGCCAAGCCTCGAAGAGAATCCCGAGTTGTCCCTCGCAACTAGGCAGGAGTCCTGACGTCGCTGAACAAACACGTGGGTGGAAGGGCCATCCCCGTGGTAACTCGAGAATATATCCCAGGTTCCCGCCGCAACTCGAGAAAAACTATGAGACTTCCCCCTCGCCGTGAGATGAGGCCAGATTCCCCTGCACTGCATGCAGAGCAATGCCGTGTTGCACATCAAACATGAAAGGAGCCTTCATTTTCTTGATGGCACTCCAGAGAAACCCCAAGAACACTGTTTCAAGGCTAGAGGGATCCTGAGGTCACTGTAGCAACACGAAAGAGCTCCGTGGACCAAAAATCAACTCGAGATGAGAGGTTAGTCCCTGGCTTCGACTCCAGAGGAATACCACCTTACCACAAGCACCTCAAGAGGAGGCTTCTCTCAGCTCTAGGTATGTGAGAGGGACCCTGAGTTTGCGGCCTCAAGTGGAATGGACACTGCGATGCCCTGACTCGAAATAAGGCTGGATATCCCTGCAGTGACTTGAATGCAGGCTCCTCTTGCAACTCCCAAGACGAAAGGATGTCTGAATCCCTTGTGGAGACCACAGAGAAAGACCTAGTTCCCCACCTCATCGCGACCGGAGGCCTCACATCCTTTGAAAACTCCAGAGGTACGCGGAGATCCTTGCCTCCAAAGGAGACGATGCCTGACTCCTCGTCAAACTTGATAGGAGTCCCAGGTTTCCTGTGGCACGTGGAAAGGGACCCTTGGTCTCCCGCCTCAGCTGGAGAGGCGTCCCAATTGCCCTGCCAAGCCTCGAGGAGAATCCCGAGTTGTCCCTCGCAACTAGGCAGGAGTCCTGACGTCGCTGAACAAACACGTGGGTGGAAGGTCCATTCCTGTCGTAACTCGAGAATATACCCCAGGTTCCCGCCGCAACTCGACAAAAACCATGAGACTTCCCCCTCGCCGCGAGATGAGGCCCGATTCCCCTGCACTGCGTGCAGAGCAATTCCGTGTTGCACATCACACATGAAAGGAGCCTTGATTTCCTTGATGGCACTCCAGAGAAACCCCAAGAACACTGTTTCAAGGCTAGAGGGATCCTGAGGTCACTGTAGCAACAAGAAAGAGCTCCGTGGACCAAAAATCAACTCGAGATGACAGGTTAGTCCCTGGCTTCGACTCCAGAGGAATACCACCTTACCACAAGCACCTCAAGAGGAGGCTTCTCTCAGCTCTAGGTATGTGAGAGGGACCCTGAGTTTGCGGCCTCAAGTGGAATGGACACCGCCATGCCCTGACTCGAAATAAGGCCGGATATACCTGCAGTGACTTGAATGCAAGCTCGTCTTGCATCTCCCAAGACGAAAGGATGTCTGAATCACCTGTGGAGACCACATAGAAAGACCTAGTTCCCAACCTCATGGCGACCGGAGGCCTCACATCCTTTGAAAACTCCAGAGGTACGCGGAGATCAGTGCCTCCAAAGGAGACGATGCCTCACTCCTCATGAAACTTGATAGGAGTCCCAGGATTCCTGTGGCACGTGGAAAGGGACCCTTGGTCTCCCGCCTCAGCTGGAGAGGCGTCCCAATTGCCCTGCCAAGCCTCGAGGAGAATCCCGAGTTGTCCCTCGCAACTAGGCAGGAGTCCTGCCGTCGCTGATCAAACACGTGTGTGGAAGGGCCATCCCCGTGGTAACTCGAGAATATACCCCAGGTTCCCGCCGCAACTCGACAAAAACCATGAGACTTCCCCCTCGCCGCGAGATGAGGCCCGATTCCCCTGCATTGCGTGCAGAGCAATTCCGTGTTGCACATCACACATGAAAGGAGCCTTGATTTCCTTGATGGCACTCCAGAGAAACCCCAAGAACACTGTTTCAAGGCTAGAGGGATCCTGAGGTCACTGTAGCAACACGAAAGAGCTCCGTGGACCAAAAATCAACTCGAGATGAGAGGTTAGTCCCTGACTTCGACTCCAGAGGAATACCACCTTACCACAAGCACCTCAAGAGGAGGCTTCTCTCAGCTCTAGGTATGTGAGAGGGACCCTGAGTTTGCGGCCTCAAGTGGAATGGACACCGCGATGCCCTGACTCGAAATAAGGCTGGATATCCCTGCAGTGACTTGAATGCAGGCTCGTCTTGCAACTCCCAAGACGAAAGGATGTCTGAATCCCCTGTGGAGACCACAGAGAAATACCTAGTTCCCCACCTCATCGCGACCGGAGGCCTCACATCCTTTGTAAACTCCACAGGTACGCGGAGATCCTTGCCTCCAAAGGAGACGATGCCTGACTCCTCGTCAAACTTGATAGGAGTCCCAGGTTTCCTGTGGCACGTGGAAAGGGACCCTTGGTCTCCCGCCTCAGCTTTAGAGGCGTCCCAATTGCCCTTCCAAGCCTCGAGGAGAATCCCGAGTTGTCCCTCGCAACTAGGCAGGAGTCCTGCCTTCGCTGAACAAACAAGTGTGTGGAAGGTCAATCCCCGTCGTAACTCGAGAATATACCCCAGGTTCCCGCCACAACTCGAGAAAAACCATAAGACTTCCCCCTCGCCGCGAGATGAGGCCCGATTCCCCTGCACTGCGTGCAGAGCAATTCCGTGTTACACATCACACAGGAAAGGAGCCTTGATTTCCTTGATGGCACTCCAGAGAAACCCCAAGAACACTGTTTCAAGGCTAGAGGAATCCTGAGGTCACTGTAGCAACACGAAAGAGCTACGTGGACCAAAAATCAACTCGAGATGAGAGGTTAATTCCTGGCTTCGACTCCAGAGGAATACCACCTTACCACAAGCACCTCAAGAGGAGGCTTCTCTCAGCTCTAGCTATGTGAGAGGGACCCTGAGTTTGCGGCCTCAAGTGGAATGGACACCACTATGCCCTGACTCGAAATAAGGCTGGATATCCCTGCAGTGACTTGAATGCAGGCTCGTCTTGCGTCTCCCTAGACGAAAGGATGTCTGAATCCCCTGTGGAGACCACAGAGAAAGACCTAGTTCCCGACCTCATGGCGACCGGAGGCCTCACATCCTTTGAAAACTTCAGAGGTACGCGGAGATCAGTGCCTCCAAAGGAGACGATGCCTGACTCCTCGTGAAACTTGACAGGAGACGCAGAATTCCTGTGGCACGTGGAAAGGGACCCTTAGTCTCCCGCCTCAGCTGGAGAGGCGTCCCAATTGCCCTGCCAAGCCTCGAGGAGAATCCCGAGTTGTCCCTCGCAACTAGGCAGGAGTCCTGAGGTCGCTGAACAAACACGTGTGTGGAAGGGCCATCCCCGTGGTAACTCGAGAATATATCCCAGGTTCCTGCCGCAACTCGAGAAAAACTATGAGACTTCCCCCTCGCCGTGAGATGAGGCCCGATTCCTCTGCACTGCATGCAGAGCAATGCCGTGTTGCACATCAAACATGAAAGGAGCCTTCATTTTCTTGATGGCACTCCAGAGAAACCCCAAGAACACTGTTTCAAGGCTAGAGGGATCCTGAGGTCACTGTAGCAGCACGAAAGAGCTCCGTGGACCAAAAATCAACTCGAGATGAGAGGTTAGTCCCTGGCTTCGACTCCAGAGGAATACCACCTTACCACAAGCACCTCAAGAGGAGGCTTCTCTCAGCTCTAGGTATGTGAGAGGGACCCTGTGTTTGCGGCCTCAAGTGGAATGGACACCGTGATGCCCTGACTCGAAATAAGGCTGGATATCCCTGCAGTGACTTGAATGCAGGCTCGTCTTGCAACTCCCAAGACGAAAGGATGTCTGAATCCCCTGTGGAGACCACAGAGAAAGACCTAGTTCCCCACCTCATCGCAACCGGAGGCCTCACATCCTTTGAAAACTCCAGAGGTACGCGGAGATCCTTGCCTCCAAAGGAGACGATGCCTGACTCCTCGTCAAACTTGATAGGAGTCGCAGGTTTCCTGTGGCACGTGGAAAGGGACCCTTGGTCTCCCGCCTCAGCTGGAGAGGCGTCCCAATTGCCCTGCCAAGCCTCGAGGAGAATCCCGAGTTGTCCCTCGCAACTAGGCAGGAGTCCTGACATCGCTGAACAAACACGTGGGTGGAAGGTCCATTCCCGTCGTAACTCGAGAATATACCACAAGTTCCCGTCGCAACTCGAGAAAAACCATGAGACTTCCCCCTCGCCACGAGATGAGGCCCGATTCCCCTGCACTGCGTGCAGAGCAATTCCGTGTTGCACATCACACATGAAAGGAGCCTTGATTTCCTTGATGGCACTCCAGAGAAACCGCAAGAACACTGTTTCAAGGCTAGAGGGATCCTGAGGTCACTGTAGCAACAAGAAAGAGCTCCGTGGACCAAAAATCAACTCGAGATGAGAGGTTAGTCCCTGGCTTCGACTCCAGAGGAACCTAACCACAAGCACCTCAAGAGAAGGCTTCTCTCAGCTCTAGCTATGTGAGAGGGACCCTGAGTTTGCGGCCTCAAGTGGAATGGACACCGCGATGCCCTGACGCGAAATAAGGCCGGATATACCTGCAGTGACTTGAATGCAGGCTCGTCTTGCATCTCCCAAGACGAAAGGATGTCTGAATCCCCTGTGGAGACCACAGAGAAAGACCTAGTTCCCCACCTCATCGCGACCGGACGCCTCACATTATTTGAAAACTTCAGAGGTACGCGGAGATCAGTCCCTCCAAAGGAGACGATGCCTGACTCCTCGTGAAACTTGATAGGAGTCCCAGGATTCCTGTGGCACGTGGAAAGGGACCCTTGGTTTCCCGGCTCAGCTGGAGAAGCGTCCCAATTGCCCTGCCAAGCCTCGAGGAGAATCCCGAGTTGTCCCTCGCTACTAGGCAGGAGTCCTGACGTCGCTGAACAAACACGAGGGTGGAAAGGCCATCCCCGTCGTAACTCGAGAATATACCCCAGGTTCCCGCCGCAACTCGAGAAAAACCATGAGACTTCCCCCTCGCCCGGAGATGAGGCCTGATTCCCCTGCACTGCGTGCAGAGCAATTCCGTGTTGCACATCACACATGAAAGGAGCCTTGATTTCCTTGATGACACTCCAGAGAAACACCAAGAACACTGTTTCAAGGCTAGCGGGATCCTGAGGTCACTGTAGCAACAAGAAAGAGCTCCGTGGACCAAAAATCAACTCGAGATGAGAGGTTAGTCCCTGGCTTCGACTCCAGAGGAATACCACCTTACCACAAGCACCTCAACAGGAGGCTTCTCTCAGCTCTAGATACGTGAGAGGGACCCTGAGTTTGCGGCCTCAAGTGGAATGGACACCGCGATGCCCTGACTCGAAATAAGGCCGGATATCCCTGCAGTGACTTGAATGCAGGCTCGTCTTGCATCTCCCAAGACGAAAGGATGTCTGAATCCCCTGTGGAGACCACAGAGAAACACCTAGTTTCCCACCTCATCGCGACCAGAGGCCTCACATTCATTCTAAACTCCAGAGGTACGCGGAGATCCTTGCCTCCAAAGGAGACGATGCCTGACTCCTCGTCAAACTTGATAGGAGTCCCAGGTTTCCTGTGGCACGTGGAAAGGGACCCTTGGTCTCCCGCCTCAGCTTTAGAGGCGTCCCAATTGCCCTGCCAAGCCTCGAGGAGAATCCCGAGTTGTCCCTCGCAACTGGGCAGGAGTCCTGCCTTCGCTGAACAAACACGTGTGTGGAAGGTCAATCCCCGTCGTAACTCGAGAATATACCCCAGGTTCCCGCCACAACTTGAGAAAAACCATAAGACTTCCCCCTCGCCGCCAGATGAGGCCCGATTCCCCTGCACAGCGTGCAGAGCAATTCCGTGTTACACATCACACATGAAAGGAGCCCTGATTTCCCTGATGGCACTCCAGAGAAACCCCAAGAACACTGTTTCAAGGCTAGAGGGATCCTGAGGGCACTGTAGCAACACGAAAGAGCTACGTGAACCAAAAATCAACTCGAGATGAGAGGTTAATCCCTGGCTTCGACTCCAGAGGAATACCACCTTACCACAAGCACCTCAAGAGGAGGCTTCTCTCAGCTCTAGCTATGTGAGAGGGACCCTGAGTTTGCGGCCTCAAGTGGAATGGACACCACTATGCCCTGACTCGAAATAAGGCCGGATATCCCTGCAGTGACTTGAATGCAGGCTCGTCTTGCGTCTCCCTAGACGAAAGGATGTCTGAATCCCCTGTGGAGACCACAGAGAAAGACCTAGTTCCCGACCTCATGGCGACCGGAGGCCTCACATCCTTTGAAAACTCCAGAGGTACGCGGAGATCAGTGCCTCCAAAGGAGACGATGCCTGACTCCTCGTGAAACTTGACAGGAGACCCAGAATTCCTGTGGCACGTGGAAAGGGACCCTTGGTCTCCCGCCTCAGCTGGAGAGGCGTCCCAATTGCCCTGCCAAGCCTCGAGGAGAATCCCGAGTTGTCCCTCGCAACTAGGCAGGAGTCCAGACGTCGCTGAACAAACACGTGGGTGGAAGGGCCATCCCCGTGGTAACTCGAGAATATATCCCAGGTTCCCGCCGCAACTCGAGAAAAACTATGAGACTTCCCCCTCGCCACGAGATGAGGCCCGATTTCCCTGCACTGCGTGCAGAGCAATTCCGTGTTGCACATCACACATGAAAGGAGCCTTGATTTCCTTGATGGCACTCCAGAGAAACCCCAAGAACACTGTTTCAAGGCTAGAGGGATCCTGAGGTCACTGTAGCAACATGAAAGAGCTCCGTGGACCAAAAATCAACTCGAGATGAGAGGTTAGTCCCTGGCTTCGACTCCAGAGGAATACCACTTTACCACAAGCACCTCAAGAGGAGGCTTCTCTCAGCTCTAGGTATGTGAGAGGGACCCTGAGTTTGCGGCCTCAAGTGGAATGGACACCGCGATGCCCTGGTTCGAAATAAGGCCGGATATCCCTGCAGTGACTTGAATGCAGGCTCGTCTTGCATCTCCCAAGACGAAAGGATGTCTGAATCCCCTGTGGAGACCACAGAGAAAGACCTAGTTCCCCACCTCATCGCGACCGGAGGCCTCACATCCTTTGAAAACTCGAGAGGTACCCGGAGATCACTGCCTCCAAAGGAGACGATGCCTGACTCCTCGTGAAACTTCTTAGGAGTCCCAGGATTCCTGTGGCACTTGGAAAGGAACACTTGGTCTCCCGCTGCAGCTGGAGAGGCGTCCCAATTGCCCTGCCAAGCCTCGAGGAGAATCCCGAGTTGTCCCTCGCAACTAGGCAGGAGTCCTGATGTCGCTGAACAAACACGTGGGTGGAAGGGCCATCCCCGTCGTAACTCGAGAATATAGCCCAGGTTCCCGCCGTAACTCGAGAAAAACCATGAGACTTCCCCCTCGCCGCGAGATGAGGCCCGATTCCCCTGCACTGCGTGCAGAGCAATTCCGTGTTGCACATCACACATGAAAGGAGCCCTGATTTCCTTGATGGCAATCCAGAGAAACCCCAAGAACACTGTTTCAAGGCTAGCGGGATCCTGAGGTCACTGTAGCAACACGAAAGAGCTCCGTGGACCAAAAATCAACTCGAGATGAGAGGTTAGTCCCTGGCTTCGACTCCAGAGGAACACCACCTTACCACAAGCACCTCAAGAGGAGGCTTCTCTCAGCTCTAGGTATGTGAGAGGCAACCTGAGTTTGCGGCCTCAAGTGGAATGGACACCGCGATGCCCTGACTCGAAATAAGGCCGGATATCCCTGCAGTGACTTGAATGCAGGTTCGTCTTGTATCTCCCAAGACGAAAGGATGTCTGAATCCCCTGTGGAGACCACAGAGAAAGACCTAGTTCCCCACCTCATCGCGATCGGAGGCCTCACATCCTTTGAAAACTCCAGAGGTACACGGAAATCAGTGCCTCCAAAGGAGAGGATGCTTGACTCCTCGAGTATCTTGATAGGAGTCCCAGGATTCCTCTGGCACTTGGAAAGGGACCCTTGGTCTCCCGCCTCAGCTGGAGAGGCGTCCCAATTGCCGTGCCAAGCCTCGAGGAGAATCCCGAGTTGTCCCTCGCAACTAGGCAGGAGTCCTGACGTAGCTGTAGAAACACGTGGGTGGAAATGCCATCCCTGTCGTAACTCGAGAATATAGCCCAGGTTCCCGCCGCAACTCGAGAAAAACCATGAGACTTCCCCCTCGCCACGAGATGAGGCCCGATTCCCCTGCACTGCGTGTAGAGCAATTCGGTGTTGCACATCACACATGAAAGGAGCCTTGATTTCCTTGATGGCACTCCAGAGAAACTCCAAGAACACTGTTTCAAGGCTAGAGGGATCCTGAGGTCACTGTAGCAACAAGAAAGAGATCCGTGGACCAATAATCAACTCGAGATGAGAGGTTAATCCCTGGCTTCGACTCCAGAGGAATACCACCTTACCACAAGCACCTCAAAAGGAGGCTTCTCTCAGCTCTAGCTATGTGACAGGGACCCTGAGTTTCCGGCCTCAAGTGGAATGGACACTGCGATGCCCTGACTCGAAATAAGGCCGGATATCCCTGCAGTGACTTGAATGCAGGCTCGTCTTCTATCTCCCAAGACGAAAGGATGTCTGAATCCCCTGTGGAGACCACAGAGAAAGAACTAGTTCCCCACATCATCGCGACCGGAGGCCTCACATCCTTTGAAAACTCCAGAGGTACGCGGAGATCAGTGCCTCCAAAGGAGACGATGCCTGACTCCTCGTGAAAATTCTTAGGAGTCCCAGAATTCCTGTGGAACGTGGAAAGGAACACTTGGTCTCCCGCTGCAGCTGGAGAGGCGTCCCAATTGCCCTGCCAAGCCTCGAGGAGAATCCCGAGTTGTCCCTCGCAACTAGGCAGGAGTCCTGATGTCGCTGAACAAACACGTGGGTGGAAGGGCCATCCCCGTTGTAACTCGAGAATATACCCCAGGTTCCCGCCGCAACTCGAGAATAACCATGAGACTTCCCCCTCGCCACGAGATGAGGCCCGATTCCCCTGCACTGCGTGCAGAGCAATTCCGTGTTGCACATCACACATGAAAGGAGCCTTGATTTCCTTGATGGCACTCCAGAGAAACCCCAAGAACACTGTTTCAAGGCTTGAGGGATCCTGAGGTCACTGTAGCAAGAGGAAAGAGCTCCGTGGACCAAAAATCAACTCGAGATGGGAGCTTAGTCCCTGGCTTCGACTCCAGAGGAACACCACCTTACCACAAGCACCTCAACAGGAGGCTTCTCTCAGCTCTAGGTATGTGAGAGGCACCCTGAGTTTGCGGCCTCAAGTGGAATGGACACTGCGATGCCCTGACTCGAAAT
Organism: Cervus elaphus; assembly: GCF_910594005.1. Classification (NCBI taxonomy): domain Eukaryota; kingdom Metazoa; phylum Chordata; class Mammalia; order Artiodactyla; family Cervidae; genus Cervus; species Cervus elaphus. The sequence continues at coordinate 3,579,244 of NC_057838.1, forward strand.
AAGGCCGGATATCCCTGCAGTGACTTGAATGCAGGCTCGTCTTGCATCTCCCAAGACGAAAGGATGTCTGAATCCCCTGTGGAGACCACAGAGAAAGACCTAATTCACCACCTCATCGCGACCGGAGGCCTCACATCCTTTGAAAACTCCAGAGGTACGCGGAGATCTGTGCCTCCAAAGGAGACGATGCCTGACTCCACGTGAAACTTGGTAGGAGTTCCAGGATTCCTGTGGCACGTGGAAAGGGACCCTTGGTCTCCCGCCTCAGCTGGAGAGGCGTCCCAATTGCCCTGCCAAGCCTCGAGGAGAATCCCGAGTTGTCCCTCGCAACTAGGCAGGAGTCCTGACGTCGCTGAAGAAACACGTGGGTGGAAATGCCATCCCTGTCGTAACTCGAGAATATAGCCCAGGTTCCCGCCGCAACTCGAGAAAAACCATGAGACTTCCCCCTCGCCACGAGATGGGGCCCGATTCCCCTGCACTGCGTGCAGAGCAATTCCGTGTTGCACATCACACATGAAAGGAGCCTTGATTTCCTTGATGGCACTACAGAGAAACCCCAAGAACACTGTTTCAAGGCTAGAGGGATTCTGAGGTCACTGTAGCAACACGAAAGAGCTCCGCGGACCAAAAATCAACTCTAGATGAGAGGTTAGTCCCTGGCTTCGACTCCAGAGGAACACCACCTTACCACAAGCACCTCAAGAGGAGGCTTCTCTCAGCTCTAGGTATGTGAGAGGGACCCTGAGTTTGCGGCCTCATGTGGAATGGACACTGCGAGGCCCTGTCTCGAAATAAGGCCGGATTTCCCTGCAGTGACTTGAATGCAGGCTCGTCTTGCATCTCCCAAGACGAAAGGATGTCTGAATCCCCTGTGGAGACCACAGAGAAAGACCTAGTTCCCCACCTCATCGCGACCGGAGGCCTCACATCCTTTGTAAACTCCAGAGGTACGCGGAGATCCTTGCCTCCAAAGGAGACGATGCCTGACTCCTCGTCAAACTTGATAGGGGTCCCAGGATTCCGGTGGCAGGTGGAAAGGGACACTTGGTCTCCCTCCTCAGCTGGAGAGGCGTCCCAATTGCCCTGCCAAGCCTGGGGGAGAATCCCGAGTTGTCCCTCGCAACTAGGCAGGAGTCCTGACGTTGCTGAACAAGCACGTGTGTGGAAGGTCCATCCCCGTCGTAATTCGAGAATATACCCCAGGTTCCCGCCGCAACTCGAGAAAAATCATGAGACTTCCCCCTCGCCACGAGATGAGGCCCGATTCCCCTGCACTGCGTGCAGAGCAATTCCGTGTTGCACATCACACATGAAAGGAGCCTTGATTTCCTTGATGGCACTCCAGAGAAACCCCAAGAACACTGTTTCAAGGCTAGAGGGATAATGAGGTCACTGTAGCAACACGAAAGAGCTCCGTGGCCCAAAAATCAACTCGAGATGAGAGGTTAGTCCCTGGCTTCGACTCCAGAGGAATACCACCTTACCACAAGCACCTCAAGAGGAGGCTTCTCTCAGCTCTAGGTATGTGAGAGGGACCCTGAGTTTGCGGCCTCAAGTGGAATGGACACCGCGATGCCCTGACTCGAAATAAGGCCGGATATCCCTGCAGTGACGTGAATGCAGGCTCGTCTTGCATCTCCCAAGATGAAAGGACGTCTGAACCCCTGTGGAGACCACAGAGAAAAACCTAGTTCCCCACCTCATGGCGACCGGAGGCCTCACATCCTTTGAAAACTCCAGAGGGACTCGGAGATTAGTGCCTCCAAAGGAGACGATGCCTGACTCCTCGTGAAAATTGATAGGAGTCCCAGGATTCCTGTGGCACGTGGAAAGGGACCCTTGGTCTCCCGCCTCAGCTGGAGAGGCGTCCCTATTGCCCTGCCAAGCCTCGAGGAAAATTCCGAGTTGTCCCTCGCAACTAGGCAGGAGTCCTGAAGTGGCTGAACAAACACGTGGGTGGAAGGGCCATCCCCGTCGTAACTCGAGAATATACCCCAGGTTCCCGCCGCAACTCGAGAGAAACCATGAGACTTCCCCCTCGCCGCGAGATGAGGCCCGATTCCCCTGCACTGCGTGCAGAGCAATTCCGTGTTGCACATCACACATGAAAGGAGCCCTGATTTCCTTGATGGCACTCCAGAGAAACCCCAAGAACACTGTTTCAAGGCTAGCGGGATCCTGAGGTCACTGTAGCAACACGAAAGAGCTCCGTGGACCAAAAATCAACTCGAGATGAGAGGTTACTCCCTGGCTTCGACTCCAGAGGAACACCACCTTACCACAAGAACCTCAAGAGGAGGCTTTTCTCAGCTCTAGGTATGTGAGAGGCAACCTGAGTTTGCGGCCTAAAGTGGAATGGACATCGCGATGCCCTGACTCGAAATAAGGCCGGATATCCCTGCAGTGACTTGAATGCAGGCTCGTCTTGCATCTCCCAAGACGAAAGGATGTCTGAATCCCCTGTGGAGACCACAGAGAAAGACTTAGTTCGCCACCTCATCGCGACCGGAGGCCTCACATCCGTTGAAAACTCCAGAGGTACGCGGAGATCAGTGCCTCCAAAGGAGACGATGCCTGACTCCCCGTGAACCTTGGTAGGGGTCCCAGGATTCCTGTGGCACGTGGAAAGGGACTCTTGGTCTCCCGCCTCAGCTGGAGAGGCGTCCCAATTGCCCTGCCAAGCCTCGAGGAGAATCCCAAGTTGTCCCTCGCAACTAGGCAGGAGTCCTGACGTCGCTGAACAAACACGTGGGTGGAAATGCCATCCCTGTCGGAACTCGAGAATATAGCCCAGGTTCCCGCCGCAACTCGAGAAAAACCATGAGACTTCCCCCTCGCCACGAGATGAGGCCCGATTCCCCTGCACTGCGTGCAGAGCAATTCCGTGTTGCACATCACACATGAAAGGAGCCTTGATTTCCTTGATGGCACTCCAGAGAAACCCCAAGAACACTGTTTCAAGGCTAGAGGGATCCTGAGGTCACTGTAGCAACACGAAAGAGCTCCGTGGAGCAAAAATCAACTTGAGATGAGTGTTTAATCCCTGGCTTCGACTCCAGAGGAATACCACCTTACCACAAGCACCTCAAGAGGAGGCTTCTCTCACTCTAGCTATGTGAGAGGGACCCTGAACTTCCGGCCTCAAGTGGAATGGACACCGCAATGCCCTGACTCGAAATAAGGCCGGATATCCCTGCAGTGACTTGAATGCAGGCTCGTCTTGCATCTCCCAAGACGAAAGGATGTCTGAATCCCCTGTGGAGACCACAGAGAAAGACCTAGTTCCCCACCTCATCGCGACCGGAGGCCTCACATCCTTTGAAAACTCCAGAGGTACGCGGAGATCAGTGCCTCCAAAGGAGACGATGCCTGACTCCTCGTGAAACTTCTTAGGAGTCCCAGGATTCCTGTGGTACGTGGAAAGGGACCCTTGGTCTCCCGCTGCAGCTGGAGAGGCGTCCCAATTGCCCTGCCAAGCCTCGAGGAGAATCCCGAGTTGTCCCTCGCAACTAGGCAGGAGTCCTGATGTCGCTGAACAAACACGTGGGTGGAAGGGCCATCCCCGTCGTAACTCGAGAATATACCCCAGGTTCCCGCCGCAACTCGAGAAAAACCATGAGACTTCCCCCTCGCCGCGAGATGAGGCCCGATTCCTCTGCACTGCGTGCAGAGCAATTCCGTGTTGCACATCACACATGAAAGGAGCCTTGATTTCCTTGATGGCACTCCAAAGAAACCCCAAGAACACTGTTTCAAGGCTAGCGGGATCCTGAGGTCACTGTAGCAACACGAAAGAGCTCCGTGGACCAAAAATCAACTCGAGATGAGATGTTAGTCCCTGGCTTCGACTCCAGAGGAATACCACCTTACCACAAGCACCTCAAGAGGAGGCTTCTCTCAGCTCTAGGTATGTGAGAGGGACCCTGAGTTTGCGGCCTCAAGTGGAATGGACATCGCGATGCCCTGACTCGAAATAAGGCCGGATATCCCTGCAGTGACTTGAATGCAGGCTCGTCTTGCATCTCCCAAGACGAAAGGATGTCTGAATCCCCTGTGGAGACCACAGAGAAAGACCTAGTTCCCCACCTCATCACGACCGGAGGCCTCACATTCTTTGAAAACTCCTGAGGTACGCGGAGATCAGTGCCTCCAAAGGAGACGATGCCTGACTCCTCGTGAAACTTGATAGGAGTCCCAGGATTCCTGTGGCACGTGGAAAGGGACCCTTGGTCTCCCGCCTCACCTGGAGAGGCGTCCCAATTGCCCTGCCAAGCCTCGAGGAGAATCCCGAATTATCCCTCGCAACTAGGCAGGAGTCCTGACGTCGCTGAACAAACACGTGTGTGGAAGGGCCATCCCCGTCGTAACTCGAGAATATACCCCAGGTTCCCGCCGCAACTCGAGAAAAACCATGAGACTTCTCCCTCGCCGCGAGATGAGGCCCGATTCCCCTGCACTGCGTGCAGAGCAATTCCGTGTTACACATCACACATGAAAGGAGCCTTGATTTCCTTGATGGCACTCCAGAGAAACCCCAAGAACACTGTTTCAAGGCTAGAGGGATCCTGAGGTCACTGTAGCAACACGAAAGAGCTCCGTGGCCAAAAATCAACTCCAGATGAGAGGTTAATCCCTGGCTTCGACTCCAGAGGAATACCACCTTACCACAAGCACCTCAAGAGGAGGCTTCTCTCAGCTCAAGGTATGTGAGAGGGACCCTGAGTTTCCGGCCTCAAGTGGAATGGACACCGCAATGCCCTGACTCGAAATAAGGCCGGATATCCCTGCAGTGATTTGAATGCAGGCTCGTCTTGTATCTCCCAAGACGAAAGGATGTCTGAATCCCCTGTGGAGACCACAGAGAAAGAACTAGTTCGCCACCTCATCGCAACCGGAGGCCTCACATCCTTTGAAAACTCCAGAGGTACGCGGAGATCAGTGCCTCCAAAGGAGACGATGCCTGACTCCCCGTGAATCTTGGTAGGAGTCCCAGGATTCCTGTGGCACGTGGAAAGGGAACCTTGGTCTCCCGCCTCAGCTCGAGAGGCGTCCCAATTGCCCTGCCAAGCCTTGAGGAGAATCCCGAGTTGTCCCTCGCAACTAGGCAGGAGTCCTGACGTCGCTGAAGAAACACGTGGGTGGAAATTCCATCCCTGTCGTAACTCGAGAATATAGCCCAGGTTCCCGCCGCAACTCGAGAAAAACCATGAGACTTCCCCCTCGCCACGAGATGAGGCCCGATTCCCCTGCACTGCGTGCAGAGCAATTCCGTGTTGCACATCACACATGAAAGGAGCCTTGATTTCCTTGGTGGCACTCCAGAGAAACCCCAAGAACACTGTTTCAAGGCTAGAGGGATCCTGAGGTCACTGTAGCAACATGAAAGAGCTCCGTGGACCAATAATCAACTCGAGATGAGAGGTTAGTCCCTGGCTTCGAATCCAGAGGAATACCAACTTACCACAAGCACCTCAAGAGGAGGCTTCTCTTAGCTCTAGGTATGTGAGAGGGACCCTGAGTTTGCGGCCTCAAGTGGAATAGACACCGCGATGCCCTGACTCGAAATAAGGCCGGATATCCCTGCAGTGACTTGAATGCAGGCTCGTCTTGCATCTCCCAAGACGAAAGGATGTCTGAATCCCCTGTGGAGACCACAGAGAAAGACCTAGTTCCCCACCTCATGGCGACCGGAGGCCTCACATCCTTTGTAAACTCCAGAGGTACGCGGAGATCCTTGCCTCCAAAGGAGACGATGCCTGACTCCTCGTCAAACTTGATAGGGGTCCCAGGTTTCCTGTGGCACGTGGAAAGGGACCCTTGGTCTCCCTCCTCAGCTGGAGAGGCGTCCCAATTGCCCTGCCAAGCCTGAGGGAGAATCCCGAGTTGTCCCTCGCAACTAGGCAGGAGTCCTGACGTTGCTGAACAAGCACGTGTGTGGAAGGTCCAACCCCGTCGTAATTCGAGAATATACCCCAGGTTCCCGCCGCAACTCGAGAAAAACCATGAGACTATCCCCTCGCCACGAGATGAGGCCCGATTCCCCTGCACTGCATGCAGAGCAATTCCGTGTTGCACATCACACATGAAAGGAGCCTTGATTTCCTTGATGGCACTCCAGAGAAACCCCAAGAACACTGTTTCAAGGCTAGAGGGATCCTGAGGTCACTGTAGCAACACGAAAGAGCTCCGTGGACCAAAAATCAACTCGAGATGAGAGGTTAGTCCCTGGCTTCGACTCCAGAGGAATACCACCTTACCACAAGCACCTCAAGAGGAGGCTTCTCTCAGCTCTAGGTATGTGAGAGGGACCCTGAATTTGCGGCCTCAAGTGGAATGGACACCGCGATGCCCTGACTCAAAATAAGGCCGGATATCCCTGCAGTGACTTGAATGCAGGCTCGTCTTGCATCTCCCAAGATGAAAGGATGTCTGAATCCCCTGTGGAGACCACAGAGAAAGACCTAGTTCCTCACCTCATGGCGACCGGAGGCCTCACATCCTTTGAAAACTCCAGAGGTATGCGGAGATCAGTGCCTCCCAAGGAGACGATGCCTGACTCCTCGTGAAACTTGATAGGAGTACCAGGATTCCTGTGGCACATGGAAAGGCACGCTTGGTCTCCCACCTCAGCTGGAGAGGCGTCCCAATTGCCCTGCCAAGCCTCGAGGAGAATTCCGAGTTGTCCCTCGCAACTAGGCAGGAGTCCTGACGTCGATGAACAAACACGTGTGCGGAAGGGCCATCCCCGTCGTAACTCGAGAATATACCCCAGGTTCCCGCCGCAACTCGAGAAAAACCATGAGACTTCCACCTCGCCGCGAGATGAGGCCCGAATCCCCTGCACTGCATGCAGAGCAATTCCGTGTTGCACATCACACATGAAAGGAGCCTTGATTTCCTTGATGGCACTCCAGAGAAACCCCAAGAACACTGTTTCAAAGCTAGAGGGATCCTGAGGTCACTGTAGCCACACAAAATAGCTCCGCGGACCAAAAATCAACTCGAGATGAGAGGTTAGTCCCTGGCTTCGACTCCAGAGGAATACCACCTTACCACAAGCACCTCAAGAGGAGGCTTCTCTCAGCTCTAGGTATGTGAGAGGGACCCTGAGTGTGCGGCCACAAGTGGAATGGACACCGCAATGCCCTGACTCGAAATAAGGCCGGATATCCCTGCAGTGACTTGAATGCAGTCTCGTCTTGCATCTACCAAAACGAAAGGATGTCTAAATCCTCTGTGGAGACCACAGAGAAAGACCTAGTTCCCCACCTCATCGCGATCGGAGGCCTCACATCCTTTGAAAACTCCTGAGGTACACGGAGATCAGTGCCTCCCGAGGAGACGATGCCTGACTCCTCGTGAAACTTGATAGGAGTCCCAGGATTCCTGTGGCACGTGGAAAGGGACCCTTGGTCTCCCGCCTCAGCTGGAGAGGCGTCCCAATTGCCCTGCCAAGCCTCGAGGAGAATTCGGAGTTGTCCCTCGCAAGTAGGCAGGAGTTCTGACGTCGCTGAAGAAACACGTGGGTGGAAGGGCCATCCCCGTCGTAACTCGAGAATATACCCCAGGTTCCCGCCGCAACTCGAGAAAAACCATGAGACTTCCCCCTCGCTGCGAGATGAGGCCGATTCCCCTGCATTGCGTGCAGTGCAATTCCGTGTTGCACGTCACACATGAAAGGAGCCTTGATTTCCTTGATGGCACTCTAGAGAAAACCCAAGAACACTGTTTCAAGGCTAGAGGGATCCTGAGGTCACTGTAGCAACACGAAAGAGCTCCGTGGACAAAAAATCAACTCGAGATGAGAGGGTTGTCTCTGGCTTCGACTCCAGAGGAAAACCAACTTACCACAAGCACCTCAATAGGAGGCTTCACTCAGCTCTAGATACGTGAGAGGGACCCTGAGTTTGCGGCCTCAAGTGGAATGGACACCGCCGATGCCCTGACGTGAAATAAGGCCGGATATCCCTGCAGTGACTTGAATGCAGGCTCGTCTTGCATCTCCCAAGACAAAAGGGTGTCTGAATCCCCTGTGGAGACCACAGAGAAACACCTAGTTCCCCACCTCATCGCGACCAGAGGCCTCACATTCTTTGTAAACTCCAGAGGTACGCGGAGATCCTTGCCTCTAAAGGAGACGATGCCTGACTCCTCGTTAAACTTGATAGGAGTCCCAGGTTTCCTGTGGCACGTGGAAAGGGACACTTGGTCTCCCGCCTCAGCTGGAGATGCGTCCCAATTGCCCTGCCAAGCATCGAGGAGAATCCCGAGTTGTCCCTCGCAACTTGGCAGGAGTCCTGACGTCGCTGAACAAGCACGTGTGTGGAAGGGCCATCCCCGTCGTAACTCGAGAATATACCCCAGGTTCCCGCCGCAACTCGAGAAAAACCATGAGACTTCCCCCTCGCCGCGAGATGAGGCCGATTCCCCTGCACTGCGTGCAGAGCAATTCCGTGTTGCACATCACACATGAAAGGAGCCTTGATTTCCTTGATGGCACTCCAGAGAAACCCCAAGAACACTGTTTCAAGGCTAGAGGGATCCTGAGGTCACTGTAGCAACACGAAAGAGCTCCGTGGACCAAAAATCAAATCGAGATGAGAGGTGAGTCCCTGGCTTCGACTCCAGAGGAATACCACCTTACCACAAGCACCTCAAGAGGAGGCTTCTCTCAGCTCTAGGTATGTGAGAGGGACCCTGAGTTTGCGGCCTCAAGTGGAATGGACACCGCGATGCCCTGACTCGAAATAAGGCCAGATATCCCTGCAGTGACTTGAATGCAGGCTCGTCTTGCATCTCCCAAGACGAAAGGATGTCTGAATCCCCTGTGGAGACCACAGAGTAAGACCTAGTTCCCCACCTCATCACGACCGGAGGCCTCAAATCCTTTGAAAACTCCAGAGGTACGCGGAGATCAGGGCCTCCAAAGGAGACGATGCCTGACTCCTCGTGAAACTTGATAGGAGTCCAAGGATTCCTGTGGAACGTGGAAAGGAACACTTGGTCTCCCGCTGCAGCTGGAGAGGCGTCCCAATTGCCCTGCCAAGCCTCGAGGAGAATCCCGAGTTGTCCCTCGCAACTAAGCAGAAGTCCTGATGTCGCTGAACAAACACGTGGGTGGAAGGGCCATCCCCGTCGTAACTCGAGAATATACCCCAGGTTCCCGCCGCAACTCGAGAAAAACGATGAGACTTCCCCCTCGCCACGAGATGAGGCCCGATTCCCCTGCACTGCGTGCAGAGCAATTCCGTGTTGCACATCACACATGAAAGGAGCCTTGATTTCCTTGATGGCACTCCAGAGAAACCCCAAGAACACTGTTTCAAGGCTGGAGGGATCCTGAGGTCACTGTAGCAACACGAAAGAGCTCCGTGGCCAAAAATCAACTCCAGATGAGAGGTTAATCCCTGGCTTCGACTTCAGAGGAATACCACCTTACCACAAGCACCTCAAGAGGAGGCTTCTCTCAGCTCTAGGTATGTGAGAGGGACCCTGAATTTGCGGCCTCAAGTGGAATGGACACCGCAATGCCCTGACTCGAAATAAGGCCGGATATCCCTGCAGTGACTTGAATGCAGGCTTCTCTTGTATCTCCCAAGACGAAAGGATGTCTGAATCCCCTGTGGAGACCACAGAGAAAGACCTAGTTCGCCACCTGATCGCGACCGGAGGCCTCACATCCTTTGAAAACTCCAGAGGTACGCGGAGATAAGTGCCTCCAAAGGAGACGATGCCTGACTCCCCGTGAATCTTGGTAGGAGTCCCAGGATTCCTGTGGCACGTGGAAAGGGAACCTTGGTCTCCCGCCTCACCTGGAGAGGCGTCCCAATTGCCCTGCCAAGCCTCGAGGAGAATCCCGAGTTGTCCCTCGCAACTAGGCAGGAGTCCTGACGTCGCTGAAGAAACACGTGTGTGGAAATGCCATCCCTGTCGTAACTCGAGAATATAGCCCAGGTTCCCGCCGCAACTCGAGAAAAACCATGAGACTTCCCCCTCGCCACGAGATGAGGCCCGATTCCCCTGCACAGCGTGCAGAGCAATTCCGTGTTGCACATCACACATGAAAGGAGCCTTGATTTCCTTGATGGCACTCCAGAGAAACCCCAAGAACACTGTTTCAAGGCTAGAGGGATCCTGAGGTCACTGTAGCAACATGAAAGAGCTCCGTGGACCAAAAATCAACTCGAGATGAGAGGTTAGTCCCTGGCTTCGAATCCAGAGGAATACCAACTTACCACAAGCACCTCAAGAGGAGGCTTCTCTTAGCTCTAGGTATGTGAGAGGGACCCTGAGTTTGCGGCCTCAAGTGGAATGGACACCGCGATGCCCTGACTCGAAATAAGGCCGGATATCCCTGCAGTGACTTGAATGCAGGCTCGTCTTGCATCTCCCAAACGAAAGGGTGTCTGAATTCTTTGTGGAGACCACAGAGAAAGATCTAGTTCCCCACCTCATCACGACCGGAGGCCTCACATCCTTTGAAAACTCCAGAGGTACGCGGAGATCAGGGCCTCCAAAGGAGACGATGCCTGACTCCTCGTGAAACTTTATCAGAGTCCCAGGATTCCTGTGGCACGTGGAAAGGGACACTTGGTCTCCCGCCTCACCTGGAGAGGCGTCCCAATTGCCCTGCCAAGCCTCGAGGAGAATCCCGAATTATCCCTCGCAACTAGGCAGGAGACCTGACGTCGATGAACAAACACGTGAGAGGAAGGGCCATCCCCGTCGTAACTCGAGAATATACCCCAGGTTCCCGCCGCAACTCGAGAAAAACCATGAGACTTCCCCCTCGCCACGAGATGAGGCCCGATTCCCCTGCACTGCGTGCAGAGCAATTCCGTGTTGCACATCACACATGAAAGGAGCCTTGATTTCCTTGATGGCACTCCAGAGAAACCCCAAGAACATTGTTTCAAGGCTAGAGGGATCCTGAGGTCACTGTAGCAACACGAAAGACCTCCGTGGACCAAAAATCAACTCGAGATGAGAGGTTAGTCCCTGGCTTCGACTCCAGAGGAACACCACCTTACCACAAGCACCTCAAGAGGAGGCTTCTCTCAGCTCTAGCTATGTGAGAGGGACCCTGAGTTTGCGGCCTCAAGTGGAATGGACACCGCGATGCCCTGCCGTGAAATAAGGCCGGATATTCCTGCAGTGACTTGAATGCAGGCTCGTCTTGCATCTCCCAAGACGAAAGGGTGTCTGAATCCCCTGTGGAGACCACAGAGAAACACCTAGTTCCCCACCTCATCGCGACCAGAGGCCTCACATTCTTTGTAAACTCCAGAGGTACGCGGAGATCCTTGCCTCCAAAGGAGATGATGCCTGACTCCTCGTCAAACTTGATAGGAGTCCAAGGTTTCCTGTGTCACGTGGAAAGGGACACTTGGTCTCCCCCTCAGCTGGAGAGGCGTCGCAATTGCCCTGCCAAGCCTTGAGGAGAATCCCGAGTTGTCCCTCGCAACTTGGCAGGAGTCCTGACGTCGCTGAACAAGCACGTGTGTGGAAGGGCCATCCCCGTCGTAACTCGAGAATATACCCCAGGTTCCCGCCGCAACTCGAGAAAAACCATGAGACTTCCCCCTCGCCGCGAGATGAGGCCGATTTCCCTGCACTGCGTGCAGAGCAATTCCGTGTTGCACATCACACATGAAAGGAGCCTTGATTTCCTTGATGGCACTCCAGAGAAACCCCAAGAACACTTTTTCAAGGCTAGAGGGATCCTGAGGTCACTGTAGCAACACGAAAGAGCTCCGTGGACCAAAAATCAACTCGAGATGAGTGGTTAGTCCCTGGCTTCGACTCCAGAGGAATACCACCTTACCACGAGCACCTCAAAAGGAGGCTTCTCTCAGCTCTAGGTATGTGAGAGGGACCCTGAGTTTGCGGCCTCAAGTGGAATGGACACCGCGATGCCCTGACTCGAAATAAGGCCAGATATCCCTGCAGTGACTTGAATGCAGGCTCGTCTTGCATCTCCCAAGACGAAAGGATGTCTGAATCCCCTGCGGAGACCACGGAGAAAGACCTAGTTCCCCACCTCATCACGACCGGAGGCCTCACATCCTTTGAAAACTCCAGAGGTACGCGGAGATCAGTGCCTCCACAGAAGGTGATGCCTGACTCCTCGTGAAACTTGACAGGAGTCCCAGGATTCCTGTGGCACGTGGAAAGGGACCCTTGGTCTCCCGCCTCAGCTGGAGAGGCGTCCCAATTGCCCTGCCAAGCCTCGAGGAGAATCCCGAGTTGTCCCTCGCAACTAGGCAGGAGTCCTGACGTCGCTGAACAAACACGTGGGTGGAAGGGCCATCCCCGTCGTAACTCGAGAATATACACCAGGTTCCCGCCGCAACTCGAGAAAAACCATGAGACTTCCCCCTCGCCGCGAGATGATGCCCGATTCCCCTGCACTGCGTGCAGAGCAATTCCGTGTTGCACATCACACATGAAAGGAGCCTTGATTTCCTTGATGGCACTCCAGAGAAACCCCAAGAACACTGTTTCAAGGCTAGAGGGATCCTGAGGTCACTGTAGCAACACGAAAGAGCTTCGTGGACCAAAAATCAACTCGAGATGAGAGGTTAGTCCCTGGCTTCGACTCCAGAGGAATACCACCTTACCACAAGCACCTCAAGAGGAGGCTTCTCTCAGCTCTAGATACGTGAGAGGGACCCTGAGTTTGCGGCCTCAAGTGGAATGAACACCGCGATGCCCTGACGTGAAATAAGGCCGGATATCCCTGCAGTGACTTGAATGCAGGCTCGTCTTGCATCTCCCAAGACGAAAGGATGTCTGAATCCCCTGTGGAGACCACAGAGAAACACCTAGTTCCCCACCTCATCGCGACCGGAGGCCTCACATTCTTTGTAAACTCCAGAGGTACGCGGAGATCCTTGCCTCCAAAGGAGACGATGCCTGACTCCTCGTCAAACTTGATAGGAGTCCCAGGTTTCCTCTGGCACTTGGAAAGGGACACTTGGTCTCCCCCCTCAGCTGGAGAGGCGTCCCAATTGCCCTGCCAAGCCTCGAAGAGAATCCCGAGTTGTCCCTCGCAACATGGCAGGAGTCCTGACGTCGCTGAACAAGCACGTGTGTGGAAGGGCCATTCCTGTCGTAACTCGAGAATATACCCCAGGTTCCCGCCGCAACTCGAGAAAAACCATGAGACTTCCCCCTCGCCGCGAGATGAGGCCGATTCCCCTGCACTGCGTGCAGAGCAATTCCGTGTTGCACATCACACATGAAAGGAGCCTTGATTTCCTTGATGGCACTCCAGAGAAACCCCAAGAACACTGTTTCAAGGCTAGAGGGATCCTGAGGTCACTGTAGCAACACGAAAGAGCTCCGTGGACCAAAAATCAACTCGAGATGAGAGGTTAGTCCCTGGCTTCGACTCCAGAGGAACACCACCTTACCACAAGCACCTCAAGAGAAGGCTTCTCTCAGCTCTAGGTATGTGAGAGGCACCCTGAGTTTGCGGCTCAAGTGGAAAGGACACCGCGATGCCCTGACTCGAAATAAGGCCGGATATCCCTGCAGTGACTTGAATGCAGGCTCGTCTTGCATCTCCCAAGACCAAAGGATGTCTGAATCCCCTGTGGAGACCACAGAGAAAGACCTAGTTCGCCACCTCATCGCGGCCGGAGGCCTCACATCCTTGAAAATTCCAGAGGTACGCGGAGATCAGTGCCTCCAAAGGAGACGATGCCTGACTCCCCGTGAAACTTGGTAGGAGTCCCAGGATTCCTGTGGCACGTGGAAAGGGACCCTTGGTCTCCCACCTCAGCTGGAGAGGCGTCCCAATATCCCTGCCAAGCCTCGCGGAGAATCCCGAGTTGTCAATCGCAACTAGGCAGGAGTTCTGACGTCGCTGAACAAACACGTGGGTGGAAGGGCCATCCCCGTCGTATCTCGAGAATATACCCCAGGTTCCCGCCTCAACTCGAGAGAAACCATGAGACTTTCCGCTCGCCGCGAGATGAGGCCCGATTCCCCTGCACTGCGTGCAGAGCAATTCCGTGTTACACATCACACATGAAAGGAGCCTTGATTTCCTTGATGGCACTCCAGAGTAACCCCAAGAACACTGTTTCAAAGCTAGAGGGATCCTGAGGTCACTGTAGCAACACGAAAGAGCTCCGTGGACCAAAAATCAACTCGAGATGAGAGGTTAGTCCCTGGCTTCGACTCCAGAGGAATACCACCTTACCACAAGCACCTCAAGAGGAGGCTTCTCTCAGCTCTAGGTATGTGAGAGGGACCCTGAGTTTGCGGCATCAAGTGGAATGGACACCGCAATGCCCTGACTTGAAATAAGGCCGGATATCCCTGCAGTGACTTGAATGCAGGCTCGTCTTGCATCTTCGAAACCGAAAGGATACCTGAATCCCCTGTGGAGACCACAGAGAAAGACCTAGTTCCCCACCTCATCGCGACCGGAGGCCTCACATCCTTTGAAAACTCCAGAGGTACCCAGAGATCACTGCCTCCAAAGGAAACGATGCCTGACTCCCTGTGAAACTTGATAGGAGTCCCAGGATTCCTGTGGCACGTGGAAAGGGACCGTTGGTCTCCCGCCTCACCTGGAGAGGCGTCCCAATTGCCCTGCCAAGCCTCGAGGAGAATCCCGAATTATCCCTCGCAACTAGGCAGGAGACCTGACGTCGATGAACAAACACGTGAGAGGAAGGGCCATCCCCGTCGTAACTCGAGAATATACCCCAGGTTCCCGCCGCAACTCGAGAAAAACCATGAGACTTCCCCCTCGCCACGAGATGAGGCCCGATTCCCCTGCACTGCGTGCAGAGCAATTCCGTGTTGCACATCACACATGAAAGGAGCCTTGATTTCCTTGATGGCACTCCAGAGAAACCCCAAGAACATTGTTTCAAGGCTAGAGGGATCCTGAGGTCACTGTAGCAACACGAAAGACCTCCGTGGACCAAAAATCAACTCGAGATGAGAGGTTAGTCCCTGGCTTCGACTCCAGAGGAACACCACCTTACCACAAGCACCTCAAGAGGAGGCTTCTCTCAGCTCTAGCTATGTGAGAGGGACCCTGAGTTTGCGGCCTCAAGTGGAATGGACACCGCGATGCCCTGCCGTGAAATAAGGCCGGATATTCCTGCAGTGACTTGAATGCAGGCTCGTCTTGCATCTCCCAAGACGAAAGGGTGTCTGAATCCCCTGTGGAGACCACAGAGAAACACCTAGTTCCCCACCTCATCGCGACCAGAGGCCTCACATTCTTTGTAAACTCCAGAGGTACGCGGAGATCCTTGCCTCCAAAGGAGATGATGCCTGACTCCTCGTCAAACTTGATAGGAGTCCAAGGTTTCCTGTGTCACGTGGAAAGGGACACTTGGTCTCCCCCTCAGCTGGAGAGGCGTCGCAATTGCCCTGCCAAGCCTTGAGGAGAATCCCGAGTTGTCCCTCGCAACTTGGCAGGAGTCCTGACGTCGCTGAACAAGCACGTGTGTGGAAGGGCCATCCCCGTCGTAACTCGAGAATATACCCCAGGTTCCCGCCGCAACTCGAGAAAAACCATGAGACTTCCCCCTCGCCGCGAGATGAGGCCGATTTCCCTGCACTGCGTGCAGAGCAATTCCGTGTTGCACATCACACATGAAAGGAGCCTTGATTTCCTTGATGGCACTCCAGAGAAACCCCAAGAACACTTTTTCAAGGCTAGAGGGATCCTGAGGTCACTGTAGCAACACGAAAGAGCTCCGTGGACCAAAAATCAACTCGAGATGAGTGGTTAGTCCCTGGCTTCGACTCCAGAGGAATACCACCTTACCACGAGCACCTCAAAAGGAGGCTTCTCTCAGCTCTAGGTATGTGAGAGGGACCCTGAGTTTGCGGCCTCAAGTGGAATGGACACCGCGATGCCCTGACTCGAAATAAGGCCAGATATCCCTGCAGTGACTTGAATGCAGGCTCGTCTTGCATCTCCCAAGACGAAAGGATGTCTGAATCCCCTGCGGAGACCACGGAGAAAGACCTAGTTCCCCACCTCATCACGACCGGAGGCCTCACATCCTTTGAAAACTCCAGAGGTACGCGGAGATCAGTGCCTCCACAGAAGGTGATGCCTGACTCCTCGTGAAACTTGACAGGAGTCCCAGGATTCCTGTGGCACGTGGAAAGGGACCCTTGGTCTCCCGCCTCAGCTGGAGAGGCGTCCCAATTGCCCTGCCAAGCCTCGAGGAGAATCCCGAGTTGTCCCTCGCAACTAGGCAGGAGTCCTGACGTCGCTGAACAAACACGTGGGTGGAAGGGCCATCCCCGTCGTAACTCGAGAATATACACCAGGTTCCCGCCGCAACTCGAGAAAAACCATGAGACTTCCCCCTCGCCGCGAGATGATGCCCGATTCCCCTGCACTGCGTGCAGAGCAATTCCGTGTTGCACATCACACATGAAAGGAGCCTTGATTTCCTTGATGGCACTCCAGAGAAACCCCAAGAACACTGTTTCAAGGCTAGAGGGATCCTGAGGTCACTGTAGCAACACGAAAGAGCTTCGTGTACCAAAAATCAACTCGAGATGAGAGGTTAGTCCCTGGCTTCGACTCCAGAGGAATACCACCTTACCACAAGCACCTCAAGAGGAGGCTTCTCTCAGCTCTAGATACGTGAGAGGGACCCTGAGTTTGCGGCCTCAAGTGGAATGAACACCGCGATGCCCTGACGTGAAATAAGGCCGGATATCCCTGCAGTGACTTGAATGCAGGCTCGTCTTGCATCTCCCAAGACGAAAGGATGTCTGAATCCCCTGTGGAGACCACAGAGAAACACCTAGTTCCCCACCTCATCGCGACCGGAGGCCTCACATTCTTTGTAAACTCCAGAGGTACGCGGAGATCCTTGCCTCCAAAGGAGACGATGCCTGACTCCTCGTCAAACTTGATAGGAGTCCCAGGTTTCCTCTGGCACTTGGAAAGGGACACTTGGTCTCCCCCCTCAGCTGGAGAGGCGTCCCAATTGCCCTGCCAAGCCTCGAAGAGAATCCCGAGTTGTCCCTCGCAACATGGCAGGAGTCCTGACGTCGCTGAACAAGCACGTGTGTGGAAGGGCCATTCCTGTCGTAACTCGAGAATATACCCCAGGTTCCCGCCGCAACTCGAGAAAAACCATGAGACTTCCCCCTCGCCGCGAGATGAGGCCGATTCCCCTGCACTGCGTGCAGAGCAATTCCGTGTTGCACATCACACATGAAAGGAGCCTTGATTTCCTTGATGGCACTCCAGAGAAACCCCAAGAACACTGTTTCAAGGCTAGAGGGATCCTGAGGTCACTGTAGCAACACGAAAGAGCTCCGTGGACCAAAAATCAACTCGAGATGAGAGGTTAGTCCCTGGCTTCGACTCCAGAGGAACACCACCTTACCACAAGCACCTCAAGAGAAGGCTTCTCTCAGCTCTAGGTATGTGAGAGGCACCCTGAGTTTGCGGCTCAAGTGGAAAGGACACCGCGATGCCCTGACTCGAAATAAGGCCGGATATCCCTGCAGTGACTTGAATGCAGGCTCGTCTTGCATCTCCCAAGACCAAAGGATGTCTGAATCCCCTGTGGAGACCACAGAGAAAGACCTAGTTCGCCACCTCATCGCGGCCGGAGGCCTCACATCCTTGAAAATTCCAGAGGTACGCGGAGATCAGTGCCTCCAAAGGAGACGATGCCTGACTCCCCGTGAAACTTGGTAGGAGTCCCAGGATTCCTGTGGCACGTGGAAAGGGACCCTTGGTCTCCCACCTCAGCTGGAGAGGCGTCCCAATATCCCTGCCAAGCCTCGCGGAGAATCCCGAGTTGTCAATCGCAACTAGGCAGGAGTTCTGACGTCGCTGAACAAACACGTGGGTGGAAGGGCCATCCCCGTCGTATCTCGAGAATATACCCCAGGTTCCCGCCTCAACTCGAGAGAAACCATGAGACTTTCCGCTCGCCGCGAGATGAGGCCCGATTCCCCTGCACTGCGTGCAGAGCAATTCCGTGTTACACATCACACATGAAAGGAGCCTTGATTTCCTTGATGGCACTCCAGAGTAACCCCAAGAACACTGTTTCAAAGCTAGAGGGATCCTGAGGTCACTGTAGCAACACGAAAGAGCTCCGTGGACCAAAAATCAACTCGAGATGAGAGGTTAGTCCCTGGCTTCGACTCCAGAGGAATACCACCTTACCACAAGCACCTCAAGAGGAGGCTTCTCTCAGCTCTAGGTATGTGAGAGGGACCCTGAGTTTGCGGCATCAAGTGGAATGGACACCGCAATGCCCTGACTTGAAATAAGGCCGGATATCCCTGCAGTGACTTGAATGCAGGCTCGTCTTGCATCTTCGAAACCGAAAGGATACCTGAATCCCCTGTGGAGACCACAGAGAAAGACCTAGTTCCCCACCTCATCGCGACCGGAGGCCTCACATCCTTTGAAAACTCCAGAGGTACCCAGAGATCACTGCCTCCAAAGGAAACGATGCCTGACTCCCTGTGAAACTTGATAGGAGTCCCAGGATTCCTGTGGCACGTGGAAAGGGACCGTTGGTCTCCCGCCTCACCTGGAGAGGCGTCCCAATTGCCCTGCCAAGCCTCGAGGAGAATCCCGAGTTGTCCCTCGCAACTAGGCAGGAGTCCTGACGTCGCTGAACAAACACGTGTGTGGAAGGGCCATCCCCGTCGTTACTCAAGAATATACCCCAGGTTCCCGCCGCAACTCGAGAAAAACCATGAGACTTACCCCTCGCCGCGAGATGAGGCCCGATTCCCCTGCACTGCGTGCAGAGCAATTCCGTGTTACACATCACACATGAAAGGAGCCTTGATTTCCTTGATGGCACTCCAGAGAAACCCCAAGAAAACTGTTTCAAGGCTAGAGGGATCCTGAGGTCACTGTAGCAACACGAAAGAGCTCCGTGGACCAAAAATCAACTCGAGATGAGAGGTTAGTCCCTGGCTTCGACTCCAGAGGAATACCACCTTACCACAAGCACCTCAAGAGGAGGCTTCTCTCAGCTCTAGGTATGTGAGAGGGACCCTGAGTTTGCGGCCTCAAGTGGAATGGACACCGCGATGCCCTGACACGAAATAAGGCCAGATATCCCTGCAGTGACTTGAATGCAGGCTCGTCTTGCATCTCCCACGATGAAAGGATGTCTGAATCCCCTGAGGAGACCACAGAGAAAGACCTAGTTCCACACCTAATCGCGACCGGAGGCCTCACATCCTTTGAAAACTCCAGAGGTACGCGGAGATCAGTGCCTCCAAATGAGACGATGCCTGACTCCTTGTGAAACTTGATAAGAGTCCCAGGATTCCTGTGGCACGTGGAAAAGGACCCTTGGTCTCCCGCCTCAGATGGAGAGGCATCCCAAATGCCCTGCTAAGCCTCGAGGAGAATCCCGAGTTTTCCCTCGCAACTAGGCAGGAGTCCTGACGTCGCTGAAGAAACACGTGTGTGGAAGGGCCATCCCCGTCGTAACTCGAGAATATACCCCAGGTTCCTGCCGCAACTCGAGAAAAACCATGAGACGTCCCCCTCGCCGCGAGATGAGGCCCAATTACCCTGCACTGCGTGCAGAGCAATTCCGTGTTGCACAACTCATATGAAAGGAACCTTGATTTCCTTGATGGCACTCCAGAGAAACCCCAAGAACACTGTTTCCAGGCTAGAGGGATCCTGAGGTCACTGTAGCAACACGAAAGAGCTCCGTGGACCAAAAATCAAGTCGAGATGAGAGGTTAGTCCCCGGCTTCGACTCCAGAGGAATACCACGTAACCACAAGCACCTCAAGAGGAGGCTTCTCTCAGCTCTAGGTATGTGAGAGGGACCCTGAGTTTGCGGCCTCAAGTGAATGGACACCGCGATGCCCTGACTCGAAATAAGGCCGGATATCCCTGCAGTGACTTAAATGCAGGCTCGTCTTGCATCTCCCAAGACGAAAGGATGTCTGAATCCCCTGTGGAGACCACAGAGAAAGACCTAGTTCCCCACCTCATCGGGACCGGAGGCCTCACATCCTTTGAAAACTCCAGAGGTATGCGGAGATCAGTGCCTCCAAAGGAGACGATGCCTGACTCCTCGTGAAACTTCACAGGAGTCCCAGGATTCCTGTGGCACGTGGAAAGGGAGCCTTGGTCTCCCGCCTCAGCTGGAGAGGCGTCCCAATTGCCCTGCCAAGCCTCGAGGAGAATCCCGAGTTGTCCCTCGCAACTAGGCACGAGTCCTGACGTGGTTGAACAAACACGTGGTTGGAAGGGCCAACCCCATCGTAACTCGAGAATATACCCCAGGTTCCCGCCGCAACCCGAGAAAAACCATGAGACTTCCCCCTCGTCGTGAGATGAGGCCCGATTCCCCTGCACTGCATGTAGAGCAATTCCGTGTTGCACATCAAACATGAAAGGAGCCTTGATTTCCTTGATGGCATTCCAGAGAAACCCCAAGAACACTGTTTCAAGGCTAGAGGGATCCTGAGGTCACTGTAGCAACACGAAAGAGCTCCGTGGACCAAAAATCAACTCGAGATGAGAGGTTAGTCCCTGGCTTCGACTCCAGAGGAATACCACGTAACCACAAGCACCTCAAGAGGAGGCTTCTCTCAGCTCTAGGTATGTGAGAGGGACCCTGAGTTTGAGGACTCAAGTGGAATAGACACCGCGATGCCCTGACTCGAAATAAGGCCGGATATCCCTGCAGTGACTTGAATGCAGGCTCGTCTTGCATCTCCCAAGACGAAAGGATGTCTGAATCCCCTGTGGAGACCACAGAGAAAGACCTAGTTCACCACCTCATCGCGACCGGACGCCTCACATCCTTTGAAAACTCCAGAGGTATGCGGAGATCAGTGCCTCCAAAGGAAACGATGCCTGACTCCTCGTGAAACTTGATAGGAGTCCCAGGATTCCTGTGGCACGTGGAAAGGGACACTTGGTCTCCCGCCTCAGCTGGAGAGGCGTCCCAATTGCCCTGCCAAGCCTCGAGGAGAATCCCGAGTTGTCCCTCGCAACTAGGCAGGAATCCTGACGTCGCTGAACAAACACGTGTGTGGAAGGACCATCCCCGTCGTAACTCGAGAATATACACCAGGTTCCCGCCGCAACTCGAGAAAAACCATGAGACTTCCCGCTCGCCGCGAGATGAGGCCCGATTCCCCTGCACTGCGTGCAGAGCAATTCCGTGTTGCACATCACACATGAAAGGAGCCTTGATTTCCTTGATGGCACTCCAGAGAAACCCCAAGAACACTGTTTCAAGGCTAGAGGGATCCTGAGGTCACTGTAGCAACACGAAAGAGCTCCGTGGACCAAAAATCAACTCGAGATGAGAGGTTAGTCCCTGGCTTCGACTCCAGAGGAACACCACCTTACCACAAGCACCTCAAGAGGAGGCTTCTCTCAGCTCTAGCTATGTGAGAGGGACCCTGAGTTTGCGGCCTCAAGTGGAATGGACACCGCGATGCCCTGCCGTGAAATAAGGCCGGATATTCCTGCAGTGACTAGAATGCAGGCTCGTCTTGCATCTCCCAAGACGAAAGGGTGTCTGAATCCCCTGTGGAGACCACAGAGAAACACCTAGTTCCCCACCTCATCGCGACCAGAGGCCTCACATTCTTTGTAAACTCCAGAGGTACGCGGAGATCCTTGCCTCCAAAGGAGATGATGCCTGACTCCTCGTCAAAATTGATAGGAGTCCAAGGTTTCCTGTGTCACGTGGAAAGGGACACTTGGTCTCCCCCTCAGCTGGAGAGGCGTCGCAATTGCCCTGCCAAGCCTTGAGGAGAATCCCGAGTTGTCCCTCGCAACTTGGCAGGAGTCCTGACGTCGCTGAACAAGCACGTGTGTGGAAGGGCCATCCCCGTCGTAACTCGAGAATATACCCCAGGTTCCCGCCGCAACTCGAGAAAAACCATGAGACTTCCCCCTCGCCGCGAGATGAGGCCGATTTCCCTGCACTGCGTGCAGAGCAATTCCGTGTTGCACATCACACATGAAAGGAGCCTTGATTTCCTTGATGGCACTCCAGAGAAACCCCAAGAACACTTTTTCAAGGCTAGAGGGATCCTGAGGTCACTGTAGCAACACGAAAGAGCTCCGTGGACCAAAAATCAACTCGAGATGAGAGGTTAGTCCCTGGCTTCGACTCCAGAGGAATACCACCTTACCACGAGCACCTCAAAAGGAGGCTTCTCTCAGCTCTAGGTATGTGAGAGGGACCCTGAGTTTGCGGCCTCAAGTGGAATGGACACCGCGATGCCCTGACTCGAAATAAGGCCAGATATCCCTGCAGTGACTTGAATGCAGGCTCGTCTTGCATCTCCCAAGACGAAAGGATGTCTGAATCCCCTGCGGAGACCACGGAGAAAGACCTAGTTCCCCACCTCATCACGACCGGAGGCCTCACATCCTTTGAAAACTCCAGAGGTACGCGGAGATCAGTGCCTCCAAAGAAGGTGATGCCTGACTCCTCGTGAAACTTGATAGGAGTCCCAGGATTCCTGTGGCACGTGGAAAGGGACCCTTGGTCTCCCGCCTCAGCTGGAGAGGCGTCCCAATTGCCCTGCCAAGCCTCGAGGAGAATCCCGAGTTGTCCCTCGCAACTAGGCAGGAGTCCTGACGTCGCTGAACAAACACGTGGGTGGAAGGGCCATCCCCGTCGTAACTCGAGAATATACACCAGGTTCCCGCCGCAACTCGAGAAAAACCATGAGACTTCCCCCTCGCCGCGAGATGATGCCCGATTCCCCTGCACTGCGTGCAGAGCAATTCCGTGTTGCACATCACACATGAAAGGAGCCTTGATTTCCTTGATGGCACTCCAGAGAAACCCCAAGAACACTGTTTCAAGGCTAGAGGGATCCTGAGGTCACTGTAGCAACACGAAAGAGCTTCGTGGACCAAAAATCAACTCGAGATGAGAGGTTAGTCCCTGGCTTCGACTCCAGAGGAATACCACCTTACCACAAGCACCTCAAGAGGAGGCTTCTCTCAGCTCTAGATACGTGAGAGGGACCCTGAGTTTGCGGCCTCAAGTGGAATGAACACCGCGATGCCCTGACGTGAAATAAGGCCGGATATCCCTGCAGTGACTTGAATGCAGGCTCGTCTTGCATCTCCCAAGACGAAAGGATGTCTGAATCCCCTGTGGAGACCACAGAGAAACACCTAGTTCCCCACCTCATCGCGACCGGAGGTCTCACATTCTTTGTAAACTCCAGAGGTACGCGGAGATCCTTGCCTCCAAAGGAGACGATGCCTGACTCCTCGTCAAACTTGATAGGAGTCCCAGGTTTCCTCTGGCACTTGGAAAGGGACACTTGGTCTCCCCCCTCAGCTGGAGAGGCGTCCCAATTGCCCTGCCAAGCCTCGAAGAGAATCCCGAGTTGTCCCTCGCAACATGGCAGGAGTCCTGA
Source organism: Cervus elaphus (assembly GCF_910594005.1). Classification (NCBI taxonomy): domain Eukaryota; kingdom Metazoa; phylum Chordata; class Mammalia; order Artiodactyla; family Cervidae; genus Cervus; species Cervus elaphus. The sequence goes on from NC_057838.1 coordinate 3,602,656, forward strand.
CGTCGCTGAACAAGCACGTGTGTGGAAGGGCCATTCCTGTCGTAACTCGAGAATATACCCCAGGTTCCCGCCGCAACTCGAGAAAAACCATGAGACTTCCCCCTCGCCGCGAGATGAGGCCGATTCCCCTGCACTGCGTGCAGAGCAATTCCGTGTTGCACATCACACATGAAAGGAGCCTTGATTTCCTTGATGGCACTCCAGAGAAACCCCAAGAACACTGTTTCAAGGCTAGAGGGATCCTGAGGTCACTGTAGCAACACGAAAGAGCTCCGTGGACCAAAAATCAACTCGAGATGAGAGGTTAGTCCCTGGCTTCGACTCCAGAGGAACACCACCTTACCACAAGCACCTCAAGAGAAGGCTTCTCTCAGCTCTAGGTATGTGAGAGGCACCCTGAGTTTGCGGCTCAAGTGGAAAGGACACCGCGATGCCCTGACTCGAAATAAGGCCGGATATCCCTGCAGTGACTTGAATGCAGGCTCGTCTTGCATCTCCCAAGACCAAAGGATGTCTGAATCCCCTGTGGAGACCACAGAGAAAGACCTAGTTCGCCACCTCATCGCGGCCGGAGGCCTCACATCCTTGAAAATTCCAGAGGTACGCGGAGATCAGTGCCTCCAAAGGAGACGATGCCTGACTCCCCGTGAAACTTGGTAGGAGTCCCAGGATTCCTGTGGCACGTGGAAAGGGACCCTTGGTCTCCCACCTCAGCTGGAGAGGCGTCCCAATATCCCTGCCAAGCCTCGCGGAGAATCCCGAGTTGTCAATCGCAACTAGGCAGGAGTTCTGACGTCGCTGAACAAACACGTGGGTGGAAGGGCCATCCCCGTCGTAACTCGAGAATATACCCCAGGTTCCCGCCTCAACTCGAGAGAAACCATGAGACTTTCCGCTCGCCGCGAGATGAGGCCCGATTCCCCTGCACTGCGTGCAGAGCAATTCCGTGTTACACATCACACATGAAAGGAGCCTTGATTTCCTTGATGGCACTCCAGAGTAACCCCAAGAACACTGTTTCAAGGCTAGAGGGATCCTGAGGTCACTGTAGCAACACGAAAGAGCTCCGTGGACCAAAAATCAACTCGAGATGAGAGGTTAGTCCCTGGCTTCGACTCCAGAGGAATACCACCTTACCACAAGCACCTCAAGAGGAGGCTTCTCTCAGCTCTAGGTATGTGAGAGGGACCCTGAGTTTGCGGCATCAAGTGGAATGGACACCGCAATGCCCTGACTTGAAATAAGGCCGGATATCCCTGCAGTGACTTGAATGCAGGCTCGTCTTGCATCTTCGAAACCGAAAGGATACCTGAATCCCCTGTGGAGACCACAGAGAAAGACCTAGTTCCCCACCTCATCGCGACCGGAGGCCTCACATCCTTTGAAAACTCCAGAGGTACCCAGAGATCACTGCCTCCAAAGGAAACGATGCCTGACTCCCTGTGAAACTTGATAGGAGTCCCAGGATTCCTGTGGCACGTGGAAAGGGACCGTTGGTCTCCCGCCTCACCTGGAGAGGCGTCCCAATTGCCCTGCCAAGCCTCGAGGAGAATCCCGAGTTGTCCCTCGCAACTAGGCAGGAGTCCTGACGTCGCTGAACAAACACGTGTGTGGAAGGGCCATCCCCGTCGTTACTCAAGAATATACCCCAGGTTCCCGCCGCAACTCGAGAAAAACCATGAGACTTACCCCTCGCCGCGAGATGAGGCCCGATTCCCCTGCACTGCGTGCAGAGCAATTCCGTGTTACACATCACACATGAAAGGAGCCTTGATTTCCTTGATGGCACTCCAGAGAAACCCCAAGAAAACTGTTTCAAGGCTAGAGGGATCCTGAGGTCACTGTAGCAACACGAAAGAGCTCCGTGGACCAAAAATCAACTCGAGATGAGAGGTTAGTCCCTGGCTTCGACTCCAGAGGAATACCACCTTACCACAAGCACCTCAAGAGGAGGCTTCTCTCAGCTCTAGGTATGTGAGAGGGACCCTGAGTTTGCGGCCTCAAGTGGAATGGACACCGCGATGCCCTGACACGAAATAAGGCCAGATATCCCTGCAGTGACTTGAATGCAGGCTCGTCTTGCATCTCCCACGATGAAAGGATGTCTGAATCCCCTGAGGAGACCACAGAGAAAGACCTAGTTCCACACCTAATCGCGACCGGAGGCCTCACATCCTTTGAAAACTCCAGAGGTACGCGGAGATCAGTGCCTCCAAATGAGACAATGCCTGACTCCTTGTGAAACTTGATAGGAGTCCCAGGATTCCTGTGGCACGTGGAAAAGGACCCTTGGTCTCCCGCCTCAGATGGAGAGGCATCCCAAATGCCCTGCTAAGCCTCGAGGAGAATCCCGAGTTTTCCCTCGCAACTAGGCAGGAGTCCTGACGTCGCTGAAGAAACACGTGTGTGGAAGGGCCATCCCCGTCGTAACTCGAGAATATACCCCAGGTTCCTGCCGCAACTCGAGAAAAACCATGAGACGTCCCCCTCGCCGCGAGATGAGGCCCAATTACCCTGCACTGCGTGCAGAGCAATTCCGTGTTGCACAACTCATATGAAAGGAACCTTGATTTCCTTGATGGCACTCCAGAGAAACCCCAAGAACACTGTTTCAAGGCTAGAGGGATCCTGAGGTCACTGTAGCAACACGAAAGAGCTCCGTGGACCAAAAATCAAGTCGAGATGAGAGGTTAGTCCCTGGCTTCGACTCCAGAGGAATACCACGTAACCACAAGCACCTCAAGAGGAGGCTTCTCTCAGCTCTAGGTATGTGAGAGGGACCCTGAGTTTGCGGCCTCAAGTGAATGGACACCGCGATGCCCTGACTCGAAATAAGGCCGGATATCCCTGCAGTGACTTAAATGCAGGCTCGTCTTGCATCTCCCAAGACGAAAGGATGTCTGAATCCCCTGTGGAGACCACAGAGAAAGACCTAGTTACCCACCTCATCGGGACCGGAGGCCTCACATCCTTTGAAAACTCCAGAGGTATGCGGAGATCAGTGCCTCCAAAGGAGACGATGCCTGACTCCTCGTGAAACTTCACAGGAGTCCCAGGATTCCTGTGGCACGTGGAAAGGGAGCCTTGGTCTCCCGCCTCAGCTGGAGAGGCTTCCCAATTGCCCTGCCAAGCCTCGAGGAGAATCCCGAGTTGTCCCTCGCAACTAGGCACGAGTCCTGACGTGGCTGAACAAACACGTGGTTGGAAGGGCCAACCCCATCGTAACTCGAGAATATACCCCAGGTTCCCGCCGTAACCCGAGAAAAACCATGAGACTTCCCCCTCGTCGTGAGATGAGGCCCGATTCCCCTGCACTGCATGTAGAGCAATTCCGTGTTGCACATCAAACATGAAAGGAGCCTTGATTTCCTTGATGGCATTCCAGAGAAACCCCAAGAACACTGTTTCAAGGCTAGAGGGATCCTGAGGTCACTGTAGCAACACGAAAGAGCTCCGTGGACCAAAAATCAACTCGAGATGAGAGGTTAGTCCCTGGCTTCGACTCCAGAGGAATACCACGTAACCACAAGCACCTCAAGAGGAGGCTTCTCTCAGCTCTAGGTATGTGAGAGGGACCCTGAGTTTGAGGACTCAAGTGGAATAGACACCGCGATGCCCTGACTCGAAATAAGGCCGGATATCCCTGCAGTGACTTGAATGCAGGCTCGTCTTGCATCTCCCAAGACGAAAGGATGTCTGAATCCCCTGTGGAGACCACAGAGAAAGACCTAGTTCACCACCTCATCGCGACCGGACGCCTCACATCCTTTGAAAACTCCAGAGGTATGCGGAGATCAGTGCCTCCAAAGGAAACGATGCCTGACTCCTCGTGAAACTTGATAGGAGTCCCAGGATTCCTGTGGCACGTGGAAAGGGACACTTCGTCTCCCGCCTCAGCTGGAGAGGCGTCCCAATTGCCCTGCCAAGCCTCGAGGAGAATCCCGAGTTGTCCCTCGCAACTAGGCAGGAATCCTGACGTCGCTGAACAAACACGTGTGTGGAAGGACCATCCCCGTCGTAACTCGAGAATATACACCAGGTTCCCGCCGCAACTCGAGAAAAACCATGAGACTTCCCGCTCGCCGCGAGATGAGGCCCGATTCCCCTGCACTGCGTGCAGAGCAATTCCGTGTTGCACATCACACATGAAAGGAGCCTTGATTTCCTTGATGGCACTCCAGAGAAACCCCAAGAACACTGTTTCAAGGCTAGAGGGATCCTGAGGTCACTGTAGCAACACAAAAGAGCTCCGTGCACAAAAAATCAACTCGAGATGAGAGGTTAGTCCCTGGCTTCGACTCCAGAGGAATACCACCTTATCACAAGCACCTCAAGAGGAGGCTTCTCTCAGCTCTTGGTATGTGAGAGGGACCCTGAGTTTGCGGCCTCAAGTGGAATGGACACCGCGATGCCCTGACTCGAAATAAGGCCGGATATCCCTGCGGTGACTTGAATGCAGGCTCGTCTTGCATCTCCCAAGACGAAAGGATACCTGAATTCCCTGTGGAGACCACAGACAAAAACCTAGTACCCCACCTCATCGCGACCGGAGGCCTCACATCCTTTGAAAATTCCAGAGGGACGTGGAGATCAGTGCCTCCAAAGGAGACGATGCCTGACTCCTCGTGAAACTTGATAGGAGTCCCAGGATTCCTGTGGCACGTGGAAAGGGACACTTGGTCTCCCGCCTCAGCTGGAGAGGCGTCCCAATTGCCCTGCCAAGCCTCGAGGAGAATCCCGAGTTGTCCCTCGCAACTAGGCAGGAGTCCTGACGTCGCTGAAGAAACACGTGGGTGGAAGAACCATCCCCGTCATAACTCGAGAATATACCCCAGGTTCCCGCTGCAACTCGAGAAAAACCATGAGACTTCTCCCTCGCCGCGAGATGAGGCCCGATTCCCCTGCACTGCGTGCAGAGCAAATCCGTGTTGCACATCACACATGAAAGGAGTCTTGATTTCCTTGATGGCACTCCAGAGAAACCCCAAGAACACTGTTTCAAGGCTAGAGGGATCCTGAGGTCACTGTAGCAACACGAAAGAGCTCCGTGGACCAAAAATCAACTCGAGATGAGAGGTTAGTCCCTGGCTTCGACTCCGAGGAACACCACCTTACCACAAGCACCTCAAGAGGAGGCTTCTCTCAGCTCTAGGTATGTGAGAGGGACCCTGAGTTGCGGCCTCAAGTGAATGGACACTGCGATGCCCTGACGTGAAATAAGGCCGGATATCCCTGCAGTGACTTGAATGCAGGCTCGTCTTGGATCTCCCAAGACGAAAGGATGTCTGAATCCCCTGTGGAGACCACAGAGAAAGACCGAGTTCCCCACCTCATCGGGACCGGAGGCCTCACATCCTTTGAAAACTCCAGAGGTACGCGGAGATCAGTGCCTCCAAAGGAGACGATGCCTGACTCCTCGTGAAACTTCACAGGAGTCCCAGGATTCCTGTGGCACGAGGAAAGGGATCCTTGGTCTCCCCCCTCAGCTGGAGAGGCGTCCCAATTGCCCTGCCAAGCCTCGAGGAGAATCCCGAGTTTTCCCTCGCAATTAGGCACGAGTCCTGACGTGGCTGAACAAACACGTGGGTGGAAGGGCCAACCCCATCGTAACTCGAGAATATACCCCAGGTTCCCGCCGCAACCCGAGAAAAACCATGAGACTTCCCCCTCGTCGTGAGATGAGGCCCGATTCCCCTGCACTGCATGCAGCGCAATTCCGTGTTGCACATCCAACATGAAAGGTGCCTTGATTTCCTTGATGGCACTCCAGAGAAACCCCAAGAACACTGTTTCAAGGCTAGAGGGATCCTGAGGTCACTGTAGCAACACGAAAGAGCTCCGTGGACCAAAAATCAACTCGAGATGAGAGGTTAGTCCCTGGCTTCGACTCCAGAGGAATACCACCTTACCTCAAGCACCTCAAGAGGAGGCTTCTCTCAGCTCTAGGTATGTGAGAGGGACCCTGAGTTTGCGGCCTCAAGTGGAATGGACACCGCGATGCCCTGACTCGAAATAAGGCCGGATATCCCTGCAGTGACTTGAATGCAGGCTCGTCTTGCATCTTCCAAAAAGAAAGGATACCTGAATCCCCTGTGGAGACCACAGAGAAAGACCTAGTTCACCACCTCATGGCGACCGGAGGCCTCACATCCTTTGAAAAGTCCAGAGGGAACTGGAGATCAGTGCCTCCAAAGGAGACGATGCCTGACTCCTCGTGAAACTTGATAGGAGTCCCAGGATTCCTGTGGCACGTGGAAAGGGACCCTTGGTTTCCCGCCTCAGCTGGAGAGGCGTCCCAATTGCCCTGCCAAGCCTCGAGGAGAATCCCGAGTTGTCCCTCGCAACTAGGCAGGAGTCCTGACGTCGCTGAACAAACACGTGGGTGGAAGGGCCATCCCCGTCTTAACTCGAGAATATACCCCACGTTCCCGCCACAACTCGAGAAAAACCATGAGACTTCCCGCTCGCCGCGAAATGAGGTCCGATTCCCCTGCACTGCGTGCAGAGCAATTCCGTGTTGCACATCACACATGAAAGGAGCCTTGATTTCCTTGATGGCACTCCAGAGAAACCCCAAGAACACTGTTTCAAGGCTAGAGGGATCATGAGGTCACTGTAGCAACACGAAAGAGCTCCGTGGACCAAAAATCAACTCGAGATGAGAAGTTAGTCCCTGGCTTCGACTCCAGAGGAATACCACCTTACCATAAGCACCTCAAATGGAGGCTTCTCTCAGCTCTAGGTATGTGAGAGGGACCCTGAGTTTCCGGCCTCAAGTGAATGGACATCGCGATGCCCTGACTCGAAATAAGGCCTGATATTCCTGCAGTGACTTGAATGCAGGCTCGTCTTGCATCTCCCAAGACGAAAGGATGTCTGAATCCCCTGTGGAGACGACAGAGAAAGACCTAGTTTCCCACCTATTCGCGACCGGAGGCCTCACATCCTTTGAAAACTCCAGAGGTACGCGGAGATCAGTGCCTCCAAAGGAGACGATGACTGACTCCTCGTGAAACTTCACAGGGTTCCCAGGATTCCTGTGGCACGTGGAAAGGGACCCTTGGTCTCCCGCCTCAGCTGGAGAGGCGTCCCAATTGCCCTGCCAAGCCTCGAGGAGAATCCCGAGTTGTCCCTCGCAACTAGGCACGAGTCCTGACGTGGCTGAACAAACACGTGGGTGGAAGGGCCATCCCCGTCGTAACTCGAGAATATACCCCAGGTTCCCGCCGCAACTCGAGAAAAACCATGAGACTTCCCCCTCGTCCTGAGATGAGGCCCGATTCCCCTGCACTGCATGCAGAGCAATTCCGTGTTGCACATCAAACATGAAAGGAGCCTTGATTTCCTTGATGGCACTCCAGAGAAACCCCAAGAACACTGTTTCAAGGCTAGAGGGATCCTGAGGTCACTGTAGCAACACGAAAGAGCTCCGTGGACCAAAAATCAACTCGAGATGAGAGGTTAGTCACTGGCGTCCACTCCAGAGGAATGCCACCTTACCACAAGCACCTCAAGAGGAGGCTTCTCTCAGCTCTAGGTATGTGAGAGGGTCCCTGAGTTTGCGGCCTCAAGTGGAATGGACACCGCGATGCCCTGACTCGAAATAAGGCCGGATATCCCTGCAGTGACTTGAATGCAGGCTCGTCTTGCATCTCCCAAGACGAAAGGATGTCTGAATCCCCTGTGGAGACCACAGAGAAAGACCTAGTTCCCCACCTAATCGCGACCGGAGGCCTTACATCCTTTGAAAACTCCAGAGGTATGCGGAGATCAGTGCCTCCAAAGGAGACGATGCCTGACTCGTCGTGAACCTTGATAGGAGTCCCAGGATTCCTGTGGCACGTGGAAAGGGACCCTTGGTCTCCTGCCTCAGCTGGAGAGGCATCCCAAATGCCCTGCCAAGCCTCGAGGAGAATCCCGAGTTGTCCCTCGCAACTAGGCAGGAGTCCTGACGTCGCTGAAGAAACACGTGTGTGGAAGGGCCATCCCCGTCGTAACTCGAGAATATACCCCAGGTTCCCGCCGCAACTCGAGAAAAACCATGAGACGTCCCCCTCGCCGCGAGATGGGGCCCGATTTCCCTGCACTGCGTGCAGAGCAATTCCGTGTTGCACATCACATATGAAAGGAACCTTGATTTCCTTGATGGCACTCCAGAGAAACCCCAAGAACACTGTTTCCAGGCTAGAGGGATCCTGAGGTCACTGTAGCAACACGAAAGAGCTCCGTGGACCAAAAATCAACTCGAGATGAGAGGTTAGTCCCTGGCTTCGACTCCAGAGGAATACCACCTTACCACAAGCACCTCAAGAGGAGGCTTCTCTCAGCTCTAGCTATGTGAGAGGGACCCTGAGTTTGCGGCCTCAAGTGGAATGGACACCGCGATGCCCTGACTCGAAATAAGGCCGGATATCCCTGCAGTGACTTGAATGCAGGCTCGTCTTGCATCTCCCAAGACGAAAGGTTGTCTGAATCCCCTGTGGAGACCACAGAGAAAGACCTAGTTCCCCACCTCATCGCGACCGGAGGCCTCACATCCTTTGAAAACTCCAGAGGTACCCGGAGATCAGTGCCTCCAAAGGAGACGATGCCTGACTCCTCGTGAAACTTGATAGGAGTCCCAGGATTCCTGTGGCACGTGGATAGGGACGCTTGGTCTCCCGTCTCAGCTGGAGAGGCGTCCCAATTGCCCTGCTAAGCCTCGAGGAGAATCCCGCGTTGTCCCTCGCAACTAGGCAGGAGTCCGGACGTTGCTGAACAAACACGTGGGTGGAAGGGCCATCCCCGTCGTAACTCGAGACTATACCCCAGGTTCCAGCCGCAACTCGAGAAAAACATGAGACTTCCCACTCGCCGCAAAATGAGGCCCGATTCCCCTGCACTGCGTGCAGAGCAATTCCGTGTTGCACATCACTGATGAAAGGAGCCTTGATTTCCTTGATGGCACTCCAGAGAAACCCCAAGAACACTGTTTCAAGGTTAGAGGGATCCTGAGGTCACTGTAACAAAACGAAAGAGCTCCGTGGACCAAGAATCAACTCGAGATGAGCGGTTAGTCCCTGGCTTCGACTCCAGAGGAAAACCACCTTACCCCAAGCACCTCAAGAGGAGGCTTCTCTCAGGTTTAGGTATGTGAGAGGGACCCTGGGTTTGCGGCCTCAAGTGGAATGGACACCACGATGCCATGACTCAAATTAAGGCTGAAAATCCCTGCAGTGACTTGAATGCAGGCTCGTCTTGCATCTCCCAAGACGAAAGGATGTCTGAATCCCCTTTGGAGACCACAGAGAAAGACTTAGTTCCCCACCTCATCGCGACCGGAGGCCTCACATCCTTTAAAAACTACAGAGGTACACGGAGATCAGTGCCTCCAAAGGAGACGATGCCTGACTCCTCGTGAAATTTGATAGGAGTCCCAGGATTCCTGTGGCACGTGGAAAGGGACCCTTGGTCTCCCGCCTCAGCTGGAGAGGCATCCCAAATGCCCTGCCAAGCCTCGAGGAGAATCCCGAGTTGTCCCTCGCAACTAGGCTGCAGTCGTGACGAGGCTGAACAAACACGTGGGTGGAAGGGCCATCCCCGTCGTAACTAGAGAATATACCCCAGGTTCCCGCCGCAACTCGAGAAAAACCATAAGACTTCCCCCTCGCCATGAGATGAGGCCCGATTCCCCTGCACTGCATGCAGAGCAATTCAGTGTTGCACATCAAACATGAAAGGAGCCTTGATTTCCTTCATGGCACTCCAGAGAAACCCCAAGAACACTGTTTCAAGGCTAGAGGCATCCTGAGGTCACTGGAGCAACACGAAAGAGCTCCGTGGACCAAAAATCAACTCTAGATGAGAGGTTAGTCCCTGGCTTCGACTCCAGAGGAATACCACCTTACCACAAGCACCTCAAGAGGAGGCTTCTCTCAGCTCTAGGTATGTGAGAGGGACCCTGAGTTTGCGGCCTCAAGTGGAATGGACACCGCGATGCCCTGACTCGAAATAAGGCCGGATATCCCTGCAGTGACTTGAATGCAGGCTCGTCTTGCATCTCCCAAGACGAAAGGATGTCTGAATCCCCTGTGGAGAACACAGAGAAAGACCTAGTTCCCCACCTCATCGCGACCGGAGGCCTCACATCCTTTGAAAACTCCAGAGGTACGCGGAGATCAGTGCCTCCAAAGGAGACAATGCGTGACTCCTCGTGAAACTTGATAGGAGTCCCAGGATTCCTGTGGCACGTGGAAAGGGACACTTGGTCTCCCGCCTCAGTTGGAGAGGCGTCCCAATTGCCCTGCCAAGCCTCGAGGAGAATCCCGAGTTGTCCTTCTCAACTAGGCAGGCGTCCTGCCATCGCTGAACAAACACCTGTGTGGAAGGGCCATCCTCGTCGTAACTCGAGAATATACCCCAGGTTCCCGCCGCAACTCGCGAAAAACCATGAGACTTCCCCCTCGCCGCAAGATGAGGCCCGATTCCCCTGCACTGCGTGAAGAGCAATTCCGTGTTGCACATCACACATGAAAGGAGCCTTGATTTCCTTGATGGCACTCCAGAGAAACCCCAAGAACACTGTTTCAAGGCTAGAGGGATCCTCAGGTCACTGTAGCAACACGAAAGAGCTCCGTGGACCAAAAATCAACTCGAGATGAGAGGTTAGACCCTGGCTTCGACTCCAGAGGAATACCACCTTACCACAAGCACCTCAAGAGGAGGCTTCTCTCAGCTCTAGGTATGTGAGAGGGACCCTGAGTTTGCAGCCTCAAGTGGAATGGACACCGCGATGCCCTGACTCGAAATAAGGCCGGATATCCCTGCAGTGACTTGAATGCAGGCTCGTCTTGCATCTCCCAAGACGAAAGGATGTCTGAATTCCCTGTGGAGACCACAGAGAAAGACCTAGTTCCCCACCTCATCGCGACCGGAGGCCTCACATCCTCTGAAAACTCCAGAGGTTCGCGGAGGTCAGTGCCTCCAAAGGAGACGATGCGTGACTCCTCGTGAAACTTGATAGGAGTCCCAGGATTCCTGTGGCACATGGAAAGGGACCCTGGGTCTCCCGCCTCAGTTGGAGAGGCGTCCCAATTGCCCTGCCAAGCCTCGAGGAGAATCCCGAATTGTCCCTCGCAACTACGCAGGAGTCCTGACGTTGCTGAACAAACACGTGAGAGGAAGGGCCCTCCCCATCGTAACTCGAGAATATACCCCAGGTTCCCACTGCAACTCGAGAAAAACCATGAGACTTCCTCCTCGCCGCGAGATGAGGCCCGATTCCCCTGCACTGCGTGTAGAGCAATTAAGTGTTGAACATGACACATGAAACGAGACCTGATTTCCTTGATGGCACTCCAGAGAAACCCCAAGAACACTGTTTCAAGGCTAGAGGATTCCCGAGGTCACTGTAGCAACACGAAAGAGCTCCGTGGGCCAAAAATCAACTCGAGATGAGAGGTTAGTCCCTGGTTTCGACTTCAGAGGAATACCACCTTACCACAAGCACCTCAAGAGGAGGCTTCTCTCATCTCTAGGTATGTGAGAGGGACCCTGAGTTTGCGGCCTCAAGTGGAATGGACACTGCGAAGCCCTGACACAAAATAAGGCCGAATATCCCTGCAGTGACTTGAATGCAGGCTCGTCCTGCATCTCCCAAGATGAAAGGATGTTTGAATCCCCTGTGGAGACCACAGAGAAAGACCTAGTTCCCCACCTCATCGCGACCGGAGGCCTCACATCCTTTGAAAACTCCAGAGGTACGTGGAGATCAGTGCCTCCAAAGGAGACGATGCCTGACTCCTCGTGAAACTTGAAGGAGTCCCAGGATTCCTGTGGCACGTAGAAAGGGACTCTTGGTCTCCCCCCTCAGCTGGAGAGGCGTCCCAATTGCCCTGCCAAGCCTCGAGGAGAATCCCGAGTTGTCCCTCGCAACTACGCAGGAGTCCTGACGTTGCTGAACAAACACGTGAGAGGAAGGGCCCTCCCCATCGTAACTCGAGAATATACCCCAGGTTCCCACTGCAACTCGAGAAAAACCATGAGACTTCCTCCTCGCCGCGAGATGAGGCCCGATTCCCCTGCACTGCGTGTAGAGCAATTAAGTGTTGAACATGACACATGAAACGAGACTTGATTTTCTTGATGGCACTCCAGAGAAACCCCAAGAACACTGTTTCAAGGCTAGAGGATTCCCGAGGTCACTGTAGCAACACGAAAGAGCTCCGTGGGCCAAAAATTAACTCGAGATGAGAGGTTAGTCCCTGGTTTCGACTTCAGAGGAATACCACCTTACCACAAGCACCTCAAGAGGAGGCTTTTCTCAGCTCTAGCTATGTGAGAGGGACCCTGAGTTTGCGGCCTCAAGTGGAATGGACACCGCGATGCCCTGACTCGAAATAAGGCCGGATATCCCTGCAGTGACTTGAATGCAGGCTCGTCTTGCATCTCCCAAGACGAAAGGATGTCTGAATCCCCTGTGGAGAACACAGAGAAAGACCTAGTTCCCCACCTCATCGCGACCGGAGGCCTCACATCCTTTGAAAACTCCAGAGGGACGCGGAGATCAGTGCCTCCAAAGGAGACGATGCCTGACTCCTCATGAAACTTGATACGAGTCCCAGGATTCCTGTGGCACGTGGAAAGGGACCCTTGGTCTCCCGCCTCAGCTGGAGTGGCGTCCCAATTGCCCTGCCAAGCCTCGAGGAGAATCCCGAGTTGTCCCTCGCAACTAGACAGGAGTCCTTACGTCGCTGAACAAACACGTGGGTGGAAGGTCCATCCCCGTCGTAACTCGAGAATATACCCCAGGTTCCCGCCGCAACTCGAGAAAAACCATGAGATTTCCCCTCGCTGCAAAATGAGGCCCGATTCCCCTGCACTGCGTGCAGAGTAATTCCGTGTTGCACATCACACATGAAAGGAGCCTTGATTTCCTTGATGGCACTCCAGAGAAAACCCAAGAACACTGTTTCAAGGCTAAAGGGATCCTTAGGTCACTGTAGCAACACGAAAGAGCTCCGTGGACCAAAAATCAACTCGAGATGAGAGGTTAGTCCCTGGCTTAGACTCCAGAGGAATACCACCTTACCACATGCACCTCAAGAGGAGGCCTCTCTCAGCTCTAGGTATGTGAGACGGACCCTGAGTTTGCGGCCTCAAGTGGAATGGACACCGCGATGCCCTGACTCGAAATAAGGCCGGTTATCCCTGCAGTGACATGAATGCAGGCTCGTCTTGCATCTCCCAAGACGAAAGGATGTCTGAATCCCCTGTGGAGACCACAGAGAAAGACCTAGTCTCCCACCTCATCGCGATCGGAGGCCTCACATCCTTTGAAAACTCCAGAGGTACGCGGAGATCAGTGCCTCCAAAGGAGACGATGCCTGACTCCTCGTGAAACTTGATAGGAGTCCCAGGATTCCTGTGGCACGTGGAAAGGGACCCTTGGTCTCCCGCCTCAGCTGGAGAGGCGTCCCAATTGCCCTGCCAAGCCTCGAGGAGAATCCCGAGTTGTCCCTCGCAACTAGGCAGGAGTCCTGACGTCGCTGAAGAAACACGTGTGTGGAAGGGCCATCCCCGTCGTAACTCGAGAATATACCCCAGGTTCCCGCCGCAACTCGAGAAAAACCATGAGACTTCCCCCTCGCCGCGAGATCAGGCCCAATTCCCCTGCACTGCCTGCAAAGCAATTCCGTGTTGCACATCACACATGAAAGGAGCCTTGATTTCCTTGACGGCACTCCAGAGAAACCCCAAGAACACTGTTTCAAGGCTAGAGGGAACCTGAGGTCACTGTAGCAACATGAAAGAGCTCCGTGGACCAAAAATCAACTCGAGATGAGTGGTTAGTCCCTGGCTTCGACTCCAGAGGAATACCACCTTACCACAAGCACCTCAAGAGGAGGCTTCTCTCAGCTCTAGGTATGTGAGAGGGACCCTGAGTTTGCGGGATCAAGTGGAATGGACACTGCGAAGCCCTGACACAAAATAAGGCCGAATATCCCTGCAGTGACTTGAATGCAGGCTCGTCCTGCATCTCCCAAAATGAAAGGATGTCTGAATCCCCTGTGGAGACAACAGAGAAAGACCTAGTTCCCCACCTCATCGCGACCGGAGGCCTCACATCCTTTGAAAACTCCAGAGGTACGCGGAGATCAGTGCCTCCAAAGGAGACGCTGCCTGACTCCTCGTGAAACTTGATACGAGTCCCAGGATTCCTGTGGCACGTGGAAAGGGACCCTTGTTTTCCCCCGTCAGCTGGAGAGGCGTCCCAATTGCCCTGCCAAACCTCGAGGAGAATCCCGAGTTGTTCCTCGCAACTACGCAGGAGTCCTGACGTTGCTGAACAAACACGTGAGAGGAAGGGCCCTCCCCGTCGTAACTCGAGAATATACCCCAGGTTCCCACTGCAACTCGAGAAAAACCATGAGACTTCCCCCTCACCGCGAGATGAGGCCCGATTCCCCTGCAGTGCGTGCAGAGCAATTCTGAGTTGCACATCACACATGAAAGGAGCCTTGATTTCCTTGATGGCACTCCAGAGAAACCCCAAGAACACTGTTTCAAGGCTAGAGGGATCCTGAGGTCACTGTAGCAACACAAAAGAGCTCCGTGGACCACAAATGAACTCGAGATGAGAGGGTAGTCCCTGGCTTCGACTCCAGAGGAATACCACCTTACCACAAGCACCTCAAGAGGAGGCTTCTCTCAGCTCTAGCTATGTGAGAGGGACCCTGCGTTTGAGGCCTCAAGTCGAATGGACACTGCGATGCCCTGACTCGAAATAAGGCCGGATATCCCTGCAGTGACTTGAATGCAGGCTCGTCTTGCATCTCCCAAGACGAAAGGATGTCTGAATCCCCTGTGGAGACCACAGAGAAAAACCTAGTTCCCCACCTCATCGTGACCGGAGGCCTCACATCCTTTGAAAACTCCAGAGGTACGCGGAGATCAGTGCCTCCAAAGGAGACGATGCCTGACTCCTCGTGAAACTTGATAGGAGTCCCAGGATTCCTGTGGCACTTGGAAAGGGTCCCTTGGTCTCCCGCCTCAGCTGGAGAGGCGTCCCAATTGCCCTGCCAAGCCTCGAGGAGAATCCCGAGTTGTCCCTTGCAACTAGGCAGGAGTCCTGACGTCGCTGAACAAACACGTGGGTGGAAGGGCCATCCCTGTCGTAACTCGAGAATGTACCCCAGGTTCCCGCCGCAACTCGAGAAAAACCATGAGACTTCCCCCTCGCCGCTTAATGAGGCCCGATTCCCCTGCACTGCGTGCAGAGCAATTCCGTGTTGCACATCACACATGAAAGGAGCCTTGATTTCCTTGATGGCACTCCAGAGAAAACCCAAGAACACTGTTTCAAGGATAGAGGGATCCTGAGGTCACTGTAGCAACACGAAAGAGCTCCGTGGACCAAAAATCAACTCGAGATGAGAGGTTAGTCCCTGGTTTAGACTCCAGAGGAATACCACCTTACCACAAGCACCTCAAGAGGAGGCTTCTCTCAGCTCTAGGTATGTGAGAGGGACCCTGAGTTTGCGGCCTCAAGTGGAATGGACACCGCGATGCCCTGACCCGAAATAAGGCCGGATATCCCTGCAGTGACTTGAATGCAGGCTCGTCTTGCATCTCCCAAGACGAAAGGATGTCTGAATCCCCTGTGGAGACCACAGAGAAAGACCTAGTTCCCCACCTCATCGCGACCGGAGGCCTCACATCCTTTGAAAACTCCAGAGGTACGCGGAGATCAGTGCCTCCAAAGGAGACGATGCCTGACTCCTCGTGAAACTTGATAGGAGTGTCAGGATTCTTGTGACACGTGGAAAGGCACCCTTGGTCTCCCGCCTCAGCTGGAGAGGCGTTCCAATTGCCCTGCCAAGCCTCGAGGAGAATCCCGAGTTGTCCCTCGCAACTAGGCAGGAGTCCTGACGTGGCTGAACAGACACGAGGGTGGAAGGGCCATCCCCGTCGTAACTCGAGAATATACCCCAGGTTTCCGCCGCAACTCGAGAAAAACCATGAGACTTCCCCCTCGATGCGAGGTGAGGCCCGATTTCCCTGTACTGCGTGCAGAGCAATTCCGTGTTGCACATCAAACATGAAAGGAGCCTTGGTTTCCTTGATGGCACTCCAGAGAAACCCCAAGAACACTGTTTCAAGGCTAGAGGGATCCTGAGGTCACTGTAGCAACACGAAAGAGCTCCGTGGACCACAAATCAACTCGAGATGAGAGGTTAGTCCCTGGCTTCGACTGCAGAGGACTACCACCTTACCGTAAGCACCTCAAGAGGAGGCTTCTCTCAGCTCTAGGTATGGGAGAGGGACTCTAAGTTTGCGCCCTCAAGTGGAATGGACACCGCGATGCCCTGACTCGAAATAAGGCGGGATATCCCTGCAGTGACTTGAATGCAGGCTCGCCTTGCATCTCCCAAGACGAAAGGATGTCTGAATCCCCTGTGGAGACCACAGAGAAAGACCTAGTTCCCCACCTCATCGCGACCGGAGGCCTCACATCCTTTGAAAACTCCAGAGGTACGCGGAGATCAGTGCCTCCAAAGGAGACGATGCCTGACTCCTCGTGAAACTTGATAGGAGTCCCAGGATTCCTGTGGCACGTGGAAAGGGACCCTTGGTCTCCCGCCTCAGCTGGAGAGGCGTCCCAATTGCCCTGCCAAGCCTCGAGGAGAATCCCGAGTTGTCCCTCACAACTAGGCAGTAGTCCTGACGCCGCTGAACAAACACGTCGGTGGAAGGGCAATCCCTGTCGTAACTCGAGAATGTACCCCAGGTTCCCGCCGCAACTAGAGAAAAACCATGAGACTTACACCTCGCGTGAGATGCCGCCCGAGTCCCCTGCACTGCGTGCAGAGTAATGCCGTGTTGCACATCACACAGGGAAGGAACTTTGATTTTCTTGATGGCACTCCAGAGAAAGACCAAGAACACTGTTTCAATGCTAGAGGGATACTGAGGTCACTGTAGCAACACGAAAGAACTCCGTGGAGCAAAAATCAACTCGAGATGAGACGTTAGTCCCTGACTTCGACTCCAGAGGAGTACCACCTTACCACAAGCACCTCAAGAGGAGGCTTCTCTCAGCTCTAGGTATGTGAGAGGGTCCCTGAGTTTGCGGCCTCAAGTGGAATGGACACCGCAATGCCCTGACTCGAAATAAGGCCGGATATCCCTGCAGTGACGTGAATGCAGGCTCGTCTTGCATCTCCCAAGATGAAAGGATGTCTGAATCCCCTGTGGAGAACACAGAGAAAGACCTAGTTCCCCACCTCATCGCGACCGGAGGCCTCATATCCTTTGAAAACTCCAGAGGGACGCGGAGATCAGTGCCTCCAAAGGAGACGATGCCTGACTCCTCGTGAAACTTGATAGGAGTCCCAGGATTCCTGTGGTACGTGGAAAGGGACCCTTGGTCTCCCGCCTCAGCTGGAGAGGCGTCCCAATTGCCCTGTCAAGCCTCGAGGAGAATCCCGAGTTGTCCCTCGCAACTAGGCAAGATTCCTGACGTCGCTGAACAAACACGGGTGTGGAAGGGCCATCCCCGTCGTAACTCGAGAATATACCCCAGGTTCCCGCCGCAACTCGAGAAAAACCATGAGACTTCCCCCTCACCGCGAGATGAGGCCCGATTCCCCTGCACTGCGTGCAGAGCAATGCCGTGTTGCACATCACACAGGAAAGGAGCCTTGATTTCCTTGATGGCACTCCAGAGAAAGCCCAAGAACACTGTTTCAAGGCTAGAGGGATCCTGAGGTCACTGTAGCAACACGAAAGAGCTCCATGGACCACAAATCAACTTGAAATAAGAGATTAGTCTCTGGCTTCGACTCCAGAGGAATACCACCTTACCACAAGCACCTCAAGAGGAGGCTTCTCTCAGCTTTAGGTATGTGAGAGGGACCCTGATATTGCGGCCTCAAGAGGAATGGACACCGAGATGCCCTGACTCGAAATAAGGCCGGATATCCCTGCAGTGACTTGAATGCAGGCTCGTCTTGCATCTCCCAAGACGAAAGGATGTCTGAATCCCCTGTGGAGACCACAGAGAAAGACCTAGTTCCCCACCTCATCGCGACCGGAGGCCTCACATCCTTTGAAAAGTCCAGAGGGACGCGGAGATCAGTGCCTCCAAGGGAGACGATGCCTGACTCCTCTTGAAAATTGATAGAAGTCCCAGGATTCCTGTGGCACGTGGAAAGGGACCCTTGGTCTCCCGCCTCAGCTGTAGAGGCGTCCCAATTGCCCTGCCAAGTCTCGAGGAGAATCCCGAGTTGTCCCTCGCAACTAGGCAGGAGTCCTGACGTCGCTGAACAAACACGTGTGTGGAAGGGCCATCCCCGTCGTAACTCGAGAATATACCCCAGGTTCCCGCCACAACTCGAGAAAAACCATGAGACTTCCCCCTCACCGCGAGATGAGGCCCGATTCCCCTGCACTGCGTGCAGAGCAATGCCGTGTTGCACATCACACAGGAAAGGAGCCTTGATTTCCTTGATGGCACTCCAGAGAAAGCCCAAGAACACTGTTTCAAGGCTAGAGGGATCCTGAGGTCACTGTAGCAACACGAAAGAGCTCCATGGACCACAAATCAACTTGAAATAAGAGATTAGTCCCTGGCTTCGACTCCAGAGGAATACCACCTTACCACAAGCACCTCAAGAGGAGGCTTCTCTCAGCTTTAGGTATGTGAGAGGGACCCTGATATTGCGGCCTCAAGAGGAATGGACACCGAGATGCCCTGACTCGAAATAAGGCCGGATATCCCTGCAGTGACTTGAATGCAGGCTCGTCTTGCATCTCCCAAGACGAAAGGATGTCTGAAGCTCCTGTGGAGACCACAGAGAAGGACCTAGTTCCCCACCTCATCGCGACCGGAGGCCTCACATCCTTTGAAAAGTCCAGAGGGACGCGGAGATCAGTGCCTCCAAGGGAGACGATGCCTGACTCCTCGTGAAAATTGATAGAAGTCCCAGGATTCCTGTGGCACGTGGAAAGGGACCCTTGGTCTCCCGCCTCAGCTGTAGAGGCGTCCCAATTGCCCTGCCAAGTCTCGAGGAGAATCCCGAGTTGTCCCTCGCAACTAGGCAGGAGTCCTGACGTCGCTGAACAAACACGTGTGTGGAAGGGCCATCCCCGTCGTAACTCGAGAATATACCCCAGGTTCCCGCCACAACTCGAGAAAAACCATGAGACTTCCCCCTCACCGCGAGATGAGGCCCGATTCCCCTGCACTGCGTGCAGAGCAATGCCGTGTTGCACATCACACAGGAAAGGAGCCTTGATTTCCTTGATGGCACTCCAGAGAAAGCCCAAGAACACTGTTTCAAGGCTAGAGGGATCCTGAGGTCACTGTAGCAACACGAAAGAGCTCCGTGGACCAAAAATCAACTCGAGATGAGAGGTTAGTCCCTGGCTTCGACTACAGAGGAATACCACCTTACCACAAGCACCTTAAGAGGAGGCTTCTCTCAGCTCTAGGTATGTGAGAGGGACCCTGAGTTTGCGGCCTCAAGGGGAATGGACACCGCGATGCCCTGACTCGAAATAAGGCCGGACATCCCTGCAGTGACTTGAATGCAGACTCGTCTTGCATCTCCCAAGATGAAAGAATGTCTGAATCCCCTGTGGAGACCACAGAGAAAGACCTAGTTCCCCACCTCATCGCGACCGGAGGCCTCACATCCTTTGAAAAGTCCAGAGGGAACTGGAGATCAGTGCCTCCAAAGGAGACGATGCCTGACTCCTCGTGAAACTTGATAGGAGTCCCAGGATTCCTGTGGCACGTGGAAAGGGACCCTTGGTCTCATGCCTCAGCTGGAGATGCGTCCCAATTGCTCTGCCAAGCCTCGAGGAGAATCCCGAGTTGTCCCTCGCAACTAGGCAGGAGTCCTGACGTCGCTGAACAAACACGTGTGTGGAAGGGCCATCCCCGTCGTAACTCGAAAATATACCCGAGGTTCACGCTGCAACTCGAGAAACCCATGAGACTTCCCCCTCGCCGGGAGATGAGGCTCGATTCCCCTGCACTGCGTGCAGAGCAATGCCGTGTTGCACATCACACATGAAAGGAGCCTTGATTTCCTTGATGGCACTCCAGAGAAAGCCCAAGAACACTGTTTCAAGGCTAGAGGGATCCTGAGGTCACTGTAGCAACACGAAAGAGCTCCGTGGACCAAAAATCAACTCGAGATGAGAGGTTAGTCCCTGGCTTCGACTCCAGAGGAATACCACCTTACCACAAGCACCTCAAGAGGAGGCTTCTCTCAGCTCTAGGTATGTGAGAGGGACCCTGAGTTTGCGGCCTCAAGAGGAATGAACACCGCGATGCCCTGACTCGAAACAAGGCCGGATATGCCTGCAGTGAATTTAATGCAGGCTCACCTTGCATCTCCCAAGACGAAAGGATGTCTGAATCCCCTGTGGAGACCACAGAGAAGGACCCAGTTCCCCACCTCATCGCAACCGTAGGTCTCACATCCTTTGAAACTCCAGAGGGACGTGGAGATCAGTGCCTCCAAAGAAGACGATGCCTGACTCCTTGTGAAACTTGATAGGAGTCCCAGGATCCCTGTGTCACATGGAAAGGGACACTTGGTCTCCCGCCTCAGCTGGAGAGGCGTCCCAATTGCCCTGCCAAGCCTCGAGGAGAATCCCGAGTTGTCCCTCGAAACTAGGCAGGAGTCCTTACGTCGCTGAACAAACACGTGTGTGGAAGGGCCATCCCCGTCGTAACTCGAGAATATACCCCAGGTGCCCGCCGCAACTCGAGAAAAACCATGAGACTTCCCCCTGCCGCGAGATGAGGCCCGATTTCCCTGCACTGCGTGCAGAGGAATGCCGTGTTGCACATCACACAGGAAAGGAGCCTTGATTTCCTTGATGGCACTCCAGAGAAACCCCAAGAACACTTTTTCAAGGCTAGAGGGATCCTGAGGTCACTGTAGCAACACGAAAGAGCTCCGTGGACCAAAAATCAACTCGAGATGAGAGGTTAGTCCCTCTCTTCGACTCCAGAGGAATACCACCTTACCACAAGCACCTCAAGAGGAGGCTTCTCTCAGCTCTATGTACGTGAGAGGGACCCTGAGTTTGCGGCCTCAAGTGGAATGGACACCGCGATGCCCTGACTCGAAATAAGGCCGGATATCCCTGCAGTGACTTGAATGCAGGCTTGTCTTGCATCTCCCAAGACGAAAGGATGTCTGAATCCCCTGTGGAGACCACAGAGAAAGACCTAGTTCCCCACTTCATCGCGACCGGAGGCCTCACATCCTTTGAAAACTCCAGAGGGACGCGGAGATCAGTGCCTCCAAAGGAGCCGATGCCTGACTCCTCGTGAAACTTGATAGGAGTCCCAGGATTCCTGTGGCACTTGGAAAGGGACCCTTGGTCTCCCGCCTCAGCTGGAGAGGCGTTCCAGTTGCCCTGCCAAGCCTCGAGGAGAATCCCGAGTTGTCCCTCGCAACTAGGCAGAAGTCCTGACGTCGCTGAACAAACACGTGTGTGGAAGGGCCATCCCCGTCGTAACTGGAGAATATACCCCGGGTGCCCGCCGCAACTCGAGAAAAACCATGAGACTTCCCCCTGCCGCGAGATGAGGCCCGATTCCCCTGCACTGCGTGCAGAGCAATGCCGTGTTGCATATCACACAGGAAAGGAGCCTTGATTTCCTTGATGGCACTCCAGAGAAACCCGAAGAACACTGTTTCAAGGCTAGAGGGATCCTGAAGTCACTGTAGCAACACGAAAGAGCTTCGTGGACCAAAAATCAACTCGAGATGAGAGGATAGTCCCTGGCTTCGACTCCAGAGGAATACCACCTTACCACAATCACCTCAAGAGGAGACTTCTCTCAGCTCTAGGTATGTGAGAGGTACCCTGAGTTTGCGGCCTCAAGTGGAATGGACACCGCGATGCCCTGACTCGAAATAAGGCCGGATATGCCTGCAGTGACTTGAATGCAGGCTCGTCTTGCATCTCCCAAGACGAAAGGATGTCTGCATCCCCTGTGGAGACCACAGAGAAAGATCTAGTTCCCCACCTCATCGCGACCGGAGACCTCACATCCTTTGAAATCTCCAGAGGGACGCGGAGATCAGTGCCTCCAAAGGAGACGATGCCTGACTCCTCGTGAAACTTGATAGGAGTCCCAGGATTCCGGTGGCACGTGGAAAGGGACCATTGGTCTACCGCCTCAGCCGGAGAGGTGTCCCAATTGCCCTGCCAAGCCTCGAGGAGAATCCCGAGTTGTCCCTCTCAACTAGGCAGGAGTCCTGACGTCGCTGAACAAACACGTGTGTGGAAGGGCCATCCCCGTCGTAACTCGAAAATATACCCCAGGTTCCCGCTGCAACTCGAGAAAAACCATGAGACTTCCCCCTCGCCGCGAGATGAGGTCCGATTCACCTGCACTGCGTGCAGAGCTATGCCGTGTTGCACATCACACAGGAAAGGAGCCTTGATTTCCTTGATGGCACTCCAGAGAAAGCCCAAGAACACTGTTTCAAGGCTAGAGGGATCCTGAGGTCACTGTAGCAACACGAAAGAGCTCCGTGGACCACAAATCAACTCGAGATGAGAGGTTAGTCCCTCTCTTCGACTCCAGAGGAATACCACCTTACCACAAGCACCTCAAGAGGAGGCTTCTCTCAGCTCTAGGTACGTGAGAGGGACCCTGAGTTTGCGGCCTCAAGTGGAATGGACACCGCGATGCCCTGACTCGAAATACGGCCGGATATGCCTGCAGTAACTTGAATGCAGGCTCGTCTTGCATCTCCCAAGACGAAAGGTTGTCTGAATCCCCTGTGGAGACCACAGAGAAAGACCTAGTTCCCCACCTCATCGCGACCGGAGGCCTCACATCCTTTGAAAACTCCAGAGGGACGCGGAGATCAGTTCCTCCAAAGGAGACGATGCCTGACTCCTCGTGAAACTTGATAGGAGTTCCAGGATTCCTGTGGCACGTGGAAAGGGACACTTGGTCTCCCGCCTCAGCTGGAGAGGCATCCCAATTGCCCTGCCAAGCCTCTAGGAGAATCCCGAGTTGTCCCTCACAACTAGGCAGGAGTCCTGTCTATGCTGAACAAACACGTGTGTGGAAGGGCCATCCCCGTCGTAACTCGAGAATATACCCCAGGTTCCCGCCGCAACTCGAGAAAAACCATGAGACTTCTCCCTCGCCGCGAGATGAGGCCCGATTCCCCTGCACTGCGTGCAGAGCAATGCCGTGTTGCACATCACACAGGAAAGGAGCCATGATTTCCTTGATGGCACTCCAGAGAAACCCCAAGAACACTGTTTCAAGGCTAGAGGGATCCTGAGGTCACTCTAGCAACACGAAAGAGCTCCGTGGACCAAAAGTCAACTCGAGATGAGAGGTTAGTCCCTGGCTTCGACTCCAGAGGAATACCTCCTTACCACAAGCAAAACAAGAGGAGGCTTCTCTCAGCTCTATGTACGTGAGAGGGACCCTGAGTTTGCGGCCTCAAGTGGAATGGACACCGCGATGCCCTGACTCGAAATAAGGCCGGATATGCCTGCAGTAACTTGAATGCAGGCTCGTCTTGCATCTCCCAAGACGAAAGGTTGTCTGAATCCCCTGTGGAGACCACAGAGAAAGACCTAGTTCCCCACCTCATCGCGACCGGAGGCCTCACATCCTTTGAAAACTCCAGAGGGACGCGGAGATCAGTGCCTCCAAAGGAGACGATGCCTGACTCCTCGTGAAACTTGATAGGAGTTCCAGGATTCCTGTGGCACGTGGAAAGGGACCCTTGGTCTCCCGCCTCAGCTGGAGAGGCGTCCCAATTGCCCTGCCAAGCCTCTAGGAGAATCCCGAGTTGTCCCTCACAACAAGGCAGGAGTCCTGACGTCGCTGAACAAACACGTGTGTGGAAGGGCCAACCCCGTCTTAACTGGAGAATATACCCCAGGTGCCCGCCGCAACTCGAGAAAAACCATGAGACTTCCCCCTGCCGCGAGATGAGGCCCGATTTCCCTGCACTGCGTGCAGAGCAATGCCGTGTTGCACATCACACAGGAAAGGAGCCTTGATTTCCTTGATGGCACTCCAGAGAAACCCCAAGAACACTGTTTCAAGGCTAGAGGGATCCTGAGGTCACTGTAGCAACACGAAAGAGCTCCGTGGACCAAAAATCAGCTCGAGATGAGAGGTTAGTCCCTGGCTTCGACTCCAGAGGAATACCACCTTTCCACAAGCACCTCAAGAGGAGGCTTCTCTCAGCTCTAGGTATGTGAGAGGGACCCTGAGTTTGCGGCCTCAAGTGGAATGGACACCGCGATGCCCTGACTCGAAATAAGGCCGGATATCCCTGCAGTGACTTGAATGCAGGCTTGTCTTGCATCTCCCAAGACGAAAGGATGTCTGAATCCCCTGTGGAGACCACAGAGAAAGACCTAGTTCCCCACTTCATCGCGACCGGAGGCCTCACATCCTTTGAAAACTCCAGAGGGACACGGAGATCAGTGCCTCCAAAGGAGCCGATGCCTGACTCCTCGTGAAACTTGATAGGAGTCCCAGGATTCCTGTGGCACTTGGAAAGGGACCCTTCGTCTCCCGCCTCAGCTGGAGAGGCGTTCCAGTTGCCCTGCCAAGCCTCGAGGAGAATCCCGAGTTGTCCCTCGCAACTAGGCAGAAGTCCTGACGTCGCTGAACAAACACGTGTGTGGAAGGGCCATCCCCGTCGTAACTGGAGAATATACCCCAGGTGCCCGCCGCAACTCGAGAAAAACCATGAGACTTCCCCCTGCCGCGAGATGAGGCCCGATTCCCCTGCACTGCGTGCAGAGCAATGCCGTGTTGCATATCACACAGGAAAGGAGCCTTGATTTCCTTGATGGCACTCCAGAGAAACCCGAAGAACACTGTTTCAAGGCTAGAGGGATCCTGAAGTCACTGTAGCAACACGAAAGAGCTTCGTGGACCAAAAATCAACTCGAGATGAGAGGATAGTCCCTGGCTTCGACTCCAGAGGAATACCACCTTACCACAATCACCTCAAGAGGTGACTTCTCTCAGCTCTAGGTATGTGAGAGGTACCCTGAGTTTGCGGCCTCAAGTGGAATGGACACCGCGATGCCCTGACTCGAAATAAGGCCGGATATGCCTGCAGTGACTTGAATGCAGGCTCGTCTTGCATCTCCCAAGACGAAAGGATGTCTGCATCCCCTGTGGAGACCACAGAGAAAGATCTAGTTCCCCACCTCATCACGACCGGAGACCTCACATCCTTTGAAATCTCCAGAGGGACGCGGAGATCAGTGCCTCCAAAGGAGACGATGCCTGACTCCTCGTGAAACTTGATAGGAGTCCCAGGATTCCGGTGGCACGTGGAAAGGGACCATTGGTCTACCGCCTCAGCCGGAGAGGTGTCCCAATTGCCCTGCCAAGCCTCGAGGAGAATCCCGAGTTGTCCCTCTCAACTAGGCAGGAGTCCTGACGTCGCTGAACAAACACGTGTGTGGAAGGGCCATCCCCGTCGTAACTCGAAAATATACCCCAGGTTCCCGCTGCAACTCGAGAAAAACCATGAGACTTCCCCCTCGCCGCGAGATGAGGTCCGATTCCCCTGCACTGCGTGCAGAGCTATGCCGTGTTGCACATCACACAGGAAAGGAGCCTTGATTTCCTTGATGGCACTCCAGAGAAAGCCCAAGAACACTGTTTCAAGGCTAGAGGGATCCTGAGGTCACTGTAGCAACACGAAAGAGCTCCGTGGACCACAAATCAACTCGAGATGAGAGGTTAGTCCCTCTCTTCGACTCCAGAGGAATACCTCCTTACCACAAGCACCTCAAGAGGAGGCTTCTCTCAGCTCTAGGTATGTGAGAGGGACCCTGAGTTTGCGGCCTCAAGTGGAATGGACACCGCGATGCCCTGACTCGAAATACGGCCGGATATGCCTGCAGTAACTTGAATGCAGGCTCGTCTTGCATCTCCCAAGACGAAAGGTTGTCTGAATCCCCTGTGGAGACCACAGAGAAAGACCTAGTTCCCCACCTCATCGCGACCGGAGGCCTCACATCCTTTGAAAACTCCAGAGGGACGCGGAGATCAGTGCCTCCAAAGGAGACGATGCCTGACTCCTCGTGAAACTTGATAGGAGTTCCAGGATTCCTGTGGCACGTGGAAAGGGACACTTGGTCTCCCGCCTCAGCTGGAGAGGCATCCCAATTGCCCTGCCAAGCCTCTAGGAGAATCCCGAGTTGTCCCTCACAACTAGGCAGGAGTCCTGTCTATGCTGAACAAACACGTGTGTGGAAGGGCCATCCCCGTCGTAACTCGAGAATATACCCCAGGTTCCCGCCGCAACTCGAGAAAAACCATGAGACTTCTCCCTCGCCGCGAGATGAGGCCCGATTCCCCTGCACTGCGTGCAGAGCAATGCCGTGTTGCACATCACACAGGAAAGGAGCCATGATTTCCTTGATGGCACTCCAGAGAAACCTCAAGAACACTGTTTCAAGGCTAGAGGGATCCTGAGGTCACTCTAGCAACACGAAAGAGCTCCGTGGACCAAAAGTCAACTCGAGATGAGAGGTTAGTCCCTGGCTTCGACTCCAGAGGAATACCTCCTTACCACAAGCAAAACAAGAGGAGGCTTCTCTCAGCTCTAGGTATGTGAGAGGGACCCTGAGTTTGCGGCCTCAAGTGGAATGGACACCGCGATGCCCTGACTCGAAATAAGGCCCGATATCCCTGCAGTGACTTGAATGCAGGCTCGTCTTGCATCTCCCAAGACGAAAGGATGTCTGAATCCCCTGTGGAGAACACAGAGAAAGACCTAGTTCCCCACCTCATCGCGACCGGAGGCCTCACATCCTTTGAAAACTCCAGAGGTACGCGGAGATCAGTGCCTCCAAAGGAGACGATGCCTGACTCCTCGTGAAACTTGATACGAGTCCCAGGATTCCTGTGGCACGTGGAAAGGGACCCTTGGTCTCCCGCCTCAGCTGGAGTGGCGTCCCAATTGCCCTGCCAAGCCTCGAGGAGAATCCCGAGTTGTCCCTCGCAACTAGACAGGAGTCCTTACGTCGCTGAACAAACACGTGGGTGGAAGGTCCATCCCCGTCGTAACTCGAGAATATACCCCAGGTTCCCGCCGCAACTCGAGAAAAACCATGAGATTTCCCCTCGCTGCAAAATGAGGCCCGATTCCCCTGCACTGCGTGCAGAGTAATTCCGTGTTGCACATCACACATGAAAGGAGCCTTGATTTCCTTGATGGCACTACAGAGAAAACCCAAGAACACTGTTTCAAGGCTAAAGGGATCCTTAGGTCACTGTAGCAACACGAAAGAGCTCCGTGGACCAAAAATCAACTCGAGATGAGAGGTTAGTCCCTGGCTTAGACTCCAGAGGAATACCACCTTACCACATGCACCTCAAGAGGAGGCCTCTCTCAGCTCTAGGTATGTGAGACGGACCCTGAGTTTGCGGCCTCAAGTGGAATGGACACCGCGATGCCCTGACTCGAAATAAGGCCGGTTATCCCTGCAGTGACATGAATGCAGGCTCGTCTTGCATCTCCCAAGACGAAAGGATGTCTGAATCCCCTGTGGAGACCACAGAGAAAGACCTAGTCTCCCACCTCATCGCGATCGGAGGCCTCACATCCTTTGAAAACTCCAGAGGTACGCGGAGATCAGTGCCTCCAAAGGAGACGATGCCTGACTCCTCGTGAAACTTGATAGGAGTCCCAGGATTCCTGTGGCACGTGGAAAGGGACCCTTGGTCTCCCGCCTCAGCTGGAGAGGCGTCCCAATTGCCCTGCCAAGCCTCGAGGAGAATCCCGAGTTGTCCCTCGCAACTAGGCAGGAGTCCTGACGTCGATGAAGAAACACGTGTGTGGAAGGGCCATCCCCGTCGTAACTCGAGAATATACCCCAGGTTCCCGCCGCAACTCGAGAAAAACCATGAGACTTCCCCCTCGCCGCGAGATCAGGCCCAATTCCCCTGCACTGCCTGCAAAGCAATTCCGTGTTGCACATCACACATGAAAGGTGCCTTGATTTCCTTGACGGCACTCCAGAGAAACCCCAAGAACACTGTTTCAAGGCTAGAGGGAACCTGAGGTCACTGTAGCAACATGAAAGAGCTCCGTGGACCCAGAATCAACTCGAGATGAGAGGTTAGTCCCTGGCTTCGACTCCAGAGGAATACCACCTTACCACAAGCACCTCAAGAGGAGGCTTCTCTCAGCTCTAGGTATGTGAGAGGGACCCTGAGTTTGCGGCCTCAAGTGGAATGGACACTGCGAAGCCCTGACACAAAATAAGGCCGAATATCCCTGCAGTGACTTGAATGCAGGCTCGTCCTGCATCTCCCAAAATGAAAGGATGTCTGAATCCCCTGTGGAGACCACAGAGAAAGACCTAGTTCCCCACCTCATCGCGACCGGAGGCCTCACATCCTTTGAAAACTCCAGAGGTACGCGGAGATCAGTGCCTCCAAAGGAGACGATGCCTGACTCCTCGTGAAACTTGATACGAGTCCCAGGATTCCTGTGGCACGTGGAAAGGGACCCTTGTTCTCCCCCCTCAGCTGGAGAGGCGTCCCAATTGCCCTGCCAAACCTCGAGGAGAATCCCGAGTTGTTCCTCGCAACTACGCAGGAGTCCTGACGTTGCTGAACAAACACGTGAGAGGAAGGGCCATCCCCGTCGTAACTCGAGAATATACCCCAGGTTCCCACTGCAACTCGAGAAAAACCATGAGACTTCCCCCTCACCGCGAGATGAGGCCCGATTCCCCTGCAGTGCGTGCAGAGCAATTCTGAGTTGCACATCACACATGAAAGGAGCCTTGATTTCCTTGATGGCACTCCAGAGAAACCCCAAGAACACTGTTTCAAGGCTAGAGGGATCCTGAGGTCACTGTAGCAACACAAAAGAGCTCCGTGGACCACAAATCAACTCGAGATGAGAGGGTAGTCCCTGGCTTCGACTCCAGAGGAATACCACCTTACCACAAGCACCTCAAGAGGAGGCTTCTCTCAGCTCTAGCTATGTGAGAGGGACCCTGCGTTTGCGGCCTCAAGTCGAATGGACACTGCGATGCCCTGACTCGAAATAAGGCCGGATATCCCTGCAGTGACTTGAATGCAGGCTCGTCTTGCATCTCCCAAGACGAAAGGATGTCTGAATCCCCTGTGGAGACCACAGAGAAAAACCTAGTTCCCCACCTCATCGTGACCGGAGGCCTCACATCCTTTGAAAACTCCAGAGGTACGCGGAGATCAGTGCCTCCAAAGGAGACGATGCCTGACTCCTCGTGAAACTTGATAGGAGTCCCAGGATTCCTGTGGCACTTGGAAAGGGTCCCTTGGTCTCCCGCCTCAGCTGGAGAGGCGTCCCAATTGCCCTGCCAAACCTCGAGGAGAATCCCGAGTTGTCCCTCACAACTAGGCAGGAGTCCTGACGTCGCTGAACAAACACGTGGGTGGAAGGGCCATCCCTGTCGTAACTCGAGAATATACCCCAGGTTCCCGCCGCAACTCGAGAAAAACCATGAGACTTCCCCCTCGCCGCTTAATGAGGCCCGATTCCCCTGCACTGCGTGCAGAGCAATTCCGTGTTGCACATCACACATGAAAGGAGCCTTGATTTCCTTGATGGCACTCCAGAGAAAACCCAAGAACACTGTTTCAAGGATAGAGGGATCCTGAGGTCACTGTAGCAACACGAAAGAGCTCCGTGGACCAAAAATCAACTCGAGATGAGAGGTTAGTCCCTGGTTTAGACTCCAGAGGAATACCACCTTACCACAAGCACCTCAAGAGGAGGCTTCTCTCAGCTCTAGGTATGTGAGAGGGACCCTGAGTTTGCGGCCTCAAGTGGAATGGACACCGCGATGCCCTGACCCGAAATAAGGCCGGATATCCCTGCAGTGACTTGAATGCAGGCTCGTCTTGCATCTCCCAAGACGAAAGGATGTCTGAATCCCCTGTGGAGACCACAGAGAAAGACCTAGTTCCCCACCTCATCGCGACCGGAGGCCTCACATCCTTTGAAAACTCCAGAGGTACGCGGAGATCAGTGCCTCCAAAGGAGACGATGCCTGACTCCTCGTGAAACTTGATAGGAGTGTCAGGATTCTTGTGACACGTGGAAAGGGACCCTTGGTCTCCCGCCTCAGCTGGAGAGGCGTTCCAATTGCCCTGCCAAGCCTCGAGGAGAATCCCGAGTTGTCCCTCGCAACTAGGCAGGAGTCCTGACGTGGCTGAACAGACACGAGGGTGGAAGGGCCATCCCCGTCGTAACTCGAGAATATACCCCAGGTTTCCGCCGCAACTCGAGAAAAACCATGAGACTTCCCCCTCGATGCGAGGTGAGGCCCGATTTCCCTGTACTGCGTGCAGAGCAATTCCGTGTTGCACATCAAACATGAAAGGAGCATTGATATCCCTGATGGCACTCCAGAGAAACCCCAAGAACACTGTTTCAAGGCTAGAGGCATCCTGAGGTGACTGTAGCAACAAAAAAGAGCTCCGTGGACCAAAAATCAACTAGAGATGAGAGGTTAGTCCCTGGTTTCGTCTCCAGAGGAATACCACCTTACCACAAGCACCTCAAGAGGAGGCTTCTCTCAGCTCTAGGTATGTGAGAGGGACCCTGAGTTTGCGGCCTCAAGTGGAATGGACATCGCGATGCCCTGACTCGAAATAAGGCGGGATATCCCTGCAGTGACTTGAATGCAGGCTCGCCTTGCATCTCCCAAGACGAAAGGATGTCTGAATCCCCTGTGGAGACCACAGAGAAAGACCTAGTTTCCCACCTCATCGCGACTGGAGGCCTCACATCCTTTGAAAACTCCAGAGGTACGCGGAGATCAGTGCCTCCAAAGGAGACGATGCCTGACTCCTCGTGAAACTTGATAGGAGTCCCAGGATTCCTGTGGCACGTGGAAAGGGACCCTTGGTCTCCCGCCTCAGCTGGAGAGGCGTCCCAATTGCCCTGCCAAGCCTCGAGGAGAATCCCGAGTTGTCCCTCACAACTAGGCAGGAGTCCTGACGTCGCTGAACAAACACGTCGGTGGAAGGGCAATCCCTGTCGTAACTCGAGAATGTACCCCAGGTTCCCGCCGCAACTAGAGAAAAACCATGAGACTTACACCTCGCGTGAGATGCCGCCCGAGTCCCCTGCACTGCGTGCAGAGTAATGCCGTGTTGCACATCACACAGGGAAGGAACTTTGATTTTCTTGATGGCCCTCCAGAGAAAGACCAAGAACACTGTTTCAATGCTAGAGGGATACTGAGGTCACTGTAGCAACACGAAAGAACTCCGTGGAGCAAAAATCAACTCGAGATGAGAGGTTAGTCCCTGACTTCGACTCCAGAGGAGTACCACCTTACCACAAGCACCTCAAGAGTAGGCTTCTCTCAGCTCTAGGTATGTGAGAGGGTCCCTGAGTTTGCGGCCTCAAGTGGAATGGACACCGCAATGCCCTGACACGAAATAAGGCCGGATATCCCTGCAGTGACTTGAATGCAGGCTCGTCTTGCATCTCCCAAGACGAAAGGATGTCTGAATCCCCTGTGGAGAACACAGAGAAAGACCTAGTTCCCCACCTCATCGCGACCGGAGGCCTCACATCCTTTGAAAACTCCAGAGGGACGCGGAGATCAGTGCCTCCAAAGGAGACGATGCCTGACTCCTCGTGAAACTTGATAGGAGTCCCAGGATTCCTGTGGTACGTGGAAAGGGACCCTTGGTCTCCCGCCTCAGCTGGAGAGGCGTCCCAATTGCCCTGCCAAGCCTCGAGGAGAATCCCGAGTTGTCCCTCGCAACTAGGCAAGAGTCCTGACGTCGCTGAACAAACACGGGTGTGGAAGGGCCATCCCCGTCGTAACTCGAGAATATACCCCAGGTTCCCGCCGCAACTCGAGAAAAACCATGAGACTTCCCCCTCACCGCGAGATGAGGCCCGATTCCCCTGCACTGCGTGCAGAGCAATGCCGTGTTGCACATCACACAGGAAAGGAGCCTTGATTTCCTTGATGGCACTCCAGAGAAAGCCCAAGAACACTGTTTCAAGGCTAGAGGGATCCTGAGGTCACTGTAGCAACACGAAAGAGCTCCATGGACCACAAATCAACTTGAAATAAGAGGTTAGTCCCTGGTTAGACTCCAGAGGAATACCACCTTACCACAAGCACCTCAAGAGGAGGCTTCTCTCAGCTCTAGGTATGTGAGAGGGACCCTGAGTTTGCGGCCTCAAGAGGAATGGACACCGCGATTCCCTGACTCGAAACAAGGCCGGATATGCCTGCAGTGAATTTAATGCAGGCTCATCTTGCATCTCCCAAGACGAAAGGATGTCTGAATCCCCTGTGGAGAACACAGAGAAAGACCTAGTTCCCCACCTCATCGCAACCGGAGGTCTCACATCCTTTGAAAACTCCAGAGGGACGTGGAGATCAGTGCCTCCAAAGGAGACGATGCCTGACTCCTCGTGAAACTTGATAGGAGTCCCAGGATCCCTGTGTCACATGGAAAGGGACACTTGGTCTCCCGCCTCAGCTGGAGAGGCGTCCCAATTGCCCTGCCAAGCCTCGAGGAGAATCCCGAGTTGTCCCTCGAAACTAGGCAGGAGTCCTGACGTCGCTGAACAAAGACGGGTGTGGAAGGGCCATCCCCGTCCTAACTCGAGAATATTCCCCAGGTTCTCGCCGCAACTCGAGGAAAACCATGAGACTTCCCCCTCCCGGCGAGATGAGGCACGATTCCCCTGCATTGCGTGCAGAGCAATGTCCTGTTGCACATCACACAGGAAAGGAGCCTTGATTTCCTTGATGGCACTCCAGAGAAACCCCAAGAACACTGTTTCAAGGCTAGAGGGATCCTGAGGTCATTGTAACAACACGAAAGAGCTCCGTGGACCACAAATCAACTCGAGATGAGAGGTTAGTCCCTGGCTTCGACCCCAGAGGAATATCACCTTACCACAAGCACCTCAAGAGGAGGCTTCTCTCAGCTCTAGGTATGTGTGAGGGACCCTGAGTTTGCGGCCTCAAGTGGAATGGACACCGCAATGCCCTGACGCGAAATAAGGTCGGATATGCCTGCAGTGACTTGAATGCAGGCTCGTCTTGCATCTCCCAAGACGAAAGGATGTCTGCATCCCCTGTGGAGACCACAGAGAAAGATCTACTTCCCCACCTCATCGCGACCGGAGGCCTCACATCCTTTGAAATCTCCAGAGGGACGCGGAGATCAGTGCCTCCAAAGGAGACGATGCCTGACTCCTCGTGAAACTTGATAGGAGTCCCAGGATTCCGGTGGCACGTGGAAAGGGACCATTGGTCTACCGCCTCAGCCGGAGAGGCGTCCCAATTGCCCTGCCAAGCCTGGAGGAGAATCCCGAGTTGTCCCTCGCAACTAGGCAGGAGTCCTGACGTCGCTGAACAAACACGGGGGTGGAAGGGCCATCCCCGTCGTAACTCGAAAATATTCCCCAGGTTCCCGCTGCAACTCGAGAAAAACCATGAGACTTCCCCCTCGCCGCGAGATGAGGTCCGATTCCCCTGCACTGTGTGCAGAGCAATGCCGTGTTGCACATCACACAGGAAAGGAGCCTTGATTTCCTTGATGGCACTCCAGAGAAAGCCCAAGAACACTGTTTCAAGGCTAGAGGGATCCTGAGGTCACTGTAGCAACACGAAAGAGCTCCGTGGACCACAAATCAACTCGAGATGAGAGGTTAGTCCCTCGCTTCGAATCCAGAGGAATACCACCTTACCACATGCACGTCAAGAGGAGGCTTCTCTCAGCTCTAGGTATGTGGGAGGGACCCTGAGTTTGCGGCCTCAAGAGGAATGGACACCGCGATGCCCTGACTCGAAACAAGGCCAGATATGCCTGCAGTGAATTTAATGCAGGCTCGTCTTGCATCTTCCAAGACGAAAGGTTGTCTGAATCCCCTGTGGAGACCACAGAGAAAGACCTAGTTCCCAACCTCATCGCGACCGGAGGCCTCACATCCTTTGAAAACAACAGAGGGACGTGGAGATCAGTGCCTCCAAAGGAGACGATGCCTGACTCCTCGTGAAACTTGATAGGAGTCCCAGGATTCCTGTGGCACGTGGAAAGGGACCCTTGGTCTCCCGCCTCAGCTGGAGAGGCGTCCCAAATGCCCTGCCAAGCCTCGAGGAGAATCCCGAGTTGTCCCTCGTAACTATGCAGGAGTCCTGTCTATGCTGAACAAACACGTGTGTGGAAGGGCCATCCCCGTCGTAACTCGAGAATATACCCCAGGTTCCTGCCGCAACTCGAGAAAAACCATGAGACTTCCCCCTCGCCGCGAGATGAGGCCCGATTCCCCTGCACTGCGTGCAGAGCAATGCCGAGTTGCACATCACACAGGAAAGGAGCCATGATTTCCTTGATGGCACTCCAGAGAAACCCCAAGAACACTGTTTCAAGGCTAGAGGGATCCTGAGGTCACTCTAGCAACACGAAAGAGCTCCGTGGACCAAAAGTCAACTCGAGATGAGAGGTTAGTCCCTGGCTTCGACTCCAGAGGAATACCTCCTTACCACAAACAAATCAAGAGGGGCTTCTCTCAGCTCTAGGTATGTGAGAGGGACCCTGAGTTTGCGGCCTCAAGTGGAATCGACACCGCGATGCCCTGACTCGAAATAAGGCCGGATATCCCTGCAGTGACTTGAATGCAGTCTCGTCTTGCATCTCCCAAGACGAAAGGATGTCTGAATCCCCTGTGGAAACCACAGAGAAAGACCTAGTTCCCCACCTCATCACCACCGGAGGCCTCACATCCTTTGAAAATTCCAGAGGGACGCGGAGATCAGTGCCTCCAAAGGAGACGATGCCTGACTCCTCGTGAAACTTGATAGGAGTCCCAGGATTCCTGTGGCACTTGGAAAGGGACCCTTGGTCTCCCGCCTCAGCTGGAGAGGCGTCCCAATTGCCCTGCCAAGCCTCGAGGAGAATCCCGAGTTGTCCCTCACAACTAGGCAGGAGTCCTGTCTATGCTTAACAAACACGTGGGTGGAAGGGCCATCCCCGTCGTAACTCGAAAATATACCCGAGGTTCACGCTGCAACTCGAGAAGCCCATGAGACTTCCCCCTCGCCGGGAGATGAGGCTCGATTCCCCTGCACTGCGTGCAGAGCAATGCCGTGTTACACATCACACAGGAAAGGAGCCTTGATTTCCTTGATGGCACTCCAGAGAAACCCCAAGAACACTGTTTCAAGGCTAGAGGGATACTGAGGTCACTGCAGCAACACGAAAGAGCACCGTGGACCAAAAATCAACTCGAGATGAGAGGTTAGTCCCTGGCTTCGACTCCAGAGGAATACCACCTGACCACAAGCACCTCAAGAGGAGGCTTCTCTCAGCTCTAGGTATGTGAGAGGGACCCTGAGTTTGCGGCCTCAAGAGGAATGGACACCGCGATGCCCTGACTCGAAATAAGGCCGGATATGCCTGCAGTGAATTTAATGCAGGCTCATCTTGCATCTCCCAAGACGAAAGGATGTCTGAATCCCCTGTGGAGAACACAGAGAAAGACCTAGTTCCCCACCTCATCGCAACCGGAGGCCTCACATCCTTTGAAAACTCCAGAGGGACGTGGAGATCAGAGCCTCCAAAGGAGACGATGCCTGACTCCTCGTGAAACTTGATAGGAGTCCCAGGATTCCTGTGGCACGTGGAAAGGGACACTTGGTCTCCCGCCTCAGCTGGAGAGGCGTCCCAATTGCCCTGCCAAGCATCGAGGAGAATCCCGAGTTGTCCCTCGCAACTAGGCAGGAGTCCTGACGTCGCTGAAGAAACACGTGTGTGGAAGGGCCATCCCCGTCCTAACTCGAGAATAGACCCTAGGTTCCCGCCGCAACTCGAGAAAAAACATGAGACTTCCCCCTCGCCGCGAGATGAGGCCCGATTCCCCTGCACTGCGTGCAGAGCAATTCCGTGTTGCACATCACACAGGAAAGGAGCCTTGATTTCCTTGATGGCACTCCAGAGAAACCCCAAGAACACTGTTTCAAGGCTAGAGGGATCCTGAGGTCACTGTAGCAACAGGAAAGAACTCCGTGGACCACAAATCAACTCGAGATGAGAGGTTAGTTCCTGGCTTCGACTCCAGAGGAATACCACCTTACCACAAGCACCTCAAGGGGAGACTTCTCTGAGCTCTAGGTATGTGAGAGGGACCCTGAGTTGTGGCCTCAAGTGGAATGGACACCGCGATACCCTGACTCAAAATAAGGCCGGATATGCCTGCAGTGACTTGAATGCCGGCTCGTCTTGCATCTCCCAAGATGAAAGGATGTCTGAATCCCCTGTGGAGACCACAGAGAAAGACCTAGTTCCCCACCTCATCGCGACCGGAGGCCTCACATCCTTTGAAAAGTCCAGAGGGAACTGGAGATCAGTGCCTCCAAAGGAGACGATGCCTGACTCCTCGTGAAACTTGATAGGAGTCCCAGGATTCCTGTGGCACGTGGAAAGGGACCCTTGGTCTCCCGACTCAGCTGGAGATGCGTCCCAATTGCTCTGCCAAGCCTCGAGGAGAATCCCGAGTTGTCCCTCGCAACTAGGCAGGAGTCCTGACGTCGCTGAACAAACACGTGTGTGGAAGGGCCATCCCCGTCGTAACTCGAAAATATACCCGAGGTTCACGCTGCAACTCGAGAAACCCATGAGACTTCCCCCTCGCCGGGAGATGAGGCTCGATTCCCCTGCACTGCGTGCAGAGCAATGCCGTGTTGCACATCACACAGGAAAGGAGCCTTGATTTCCTTGATGGCACTCCAGAGAAAGCCCAAGAACACTGTTTCAAGGCTAGAGGGATCCTGAGGTCACTGCAGCAACACGAAAGAGCTCCGTGGACCAAAAATCAACTCGAGATGAGAGGTTAGTCCCTGGCTTCGACTCCAGAGGAATACCACCTTACCACAAGCACCTCAAGAGGAGGCTTCTCTCAGCTCTAGGTATGTGAGAGGGACCCTGAGTTTGCGGCCTCAAGAGGAATGGACACTGCGATTCCCTGACTCAAAACAAGGCCGGATATGCCTGCAGTGAATTTAATGCAGGCTCATCTTGCATCTCCCAAGACGAAAGGATGTCTGAATCCCCTGTGGAGAACACAGAGAAAGACCTAGTTCCCCACCTCATCGCAACCGGAGGTCTCACATCCTTTGAAAACTCCAGAGGGACGTGGAGATCAGTGCCTCCAAAGGAGACGATGCCTGACTCCTCGTGAAACTTGATAGGAGTCCCAGGATCCCTGTGTCACATGGAAAGGGACACTTGGTCTCCCGCCTCAGCTGGAGAGGCGTCCCAATTGCCCTGCCAAGCCTCGAGGAGAATCCCGAGTTGTCCCTCGAAACTAGGCAGGAGTCCTGACGTCGCTGAACAAACACGGGTGTGGAAGGGCCATCCCCGTCCTAACTCGAGAATAGACCCCAGGTTCTCGCCGCAACTCGAGGAAAACCATGAGACTTCCCCCTCCCGGCGAGATGAGGCACGATTCCCTTGCATTGCGTGCAGAGCAATGTCCTGTTGCACATCACACAGGAAAGGAGCCTTGATTTCCTTGATGGCACTCCAGAGAAACCCCAAGAACACTGTTTCAAGGCTAGAGGGATCCTGAGGTCATTGTAACAACACGAAAGAGCTCCGTGGACCACAAATCAACTCGAGATGAGAGGTTAGTCCCTGGCTTCGACCCCAGAGGAATATCACCTTACCACAAGCACCTCAAGAGGAGGCTTCTCTCAGCTCTAGGTATGTGTGAGGGACCCTGAGTTTGCGGCCTCAAGTGGAATGGACACCGCAATGCCCTGACGCGAAATAAGGCCGGATATGCCTGCAGTGACTTGAATGCAGGCTCGTCTTGCATCTCCCAAGACGAAAGGATGTCTGCATCCCCTGTGGAGACCACAGAGAGAGATCTACTTCCCCACCTCATCGCGACCGGAGGCCTCACATCCTTTGAAATCTCCAGAGGGACGCGGAGATCAGTGCCTCCAAAGGAGACGATGCCTGACTCCTCGTGAAACTTGATAGGAGTCCCAGGATTCCGGTGGCACGTGGAAAGGGACCATTGGTCTTCCGCCTCAGCCGGAGAGGCGTCCCAATTGCCCTGCCAAGCCTCGAGGAGAATCCAGAGTTGTCCCTCGCAACTAGGCAGGAGTCCTGACGTCGCTGAACAAACACGGGGGTGGAAGGGCCATCCCCGTCGTAACTCGAAAATATTCCCCAGGTTCCCGCTGCAACTCGAGAAAAACCATGAGACTTCCCCCTCGCCGCGAGATGAGGTCCGATTCCCCTGCACTGTGTGCAGAGCAATGCCGTGTTGCACATCACACAGGAAAGGAGCCTTGATTTCCTTGATGGCACTCCAGAGAAAGCCCAAGAACACTGTTTCAAGGCTAGAGGGATCCTGAGGTCACTGTAGCAACACGAAAGAGCTCCGTGGACCACAAATCAACTCGAGATGAGAGGTTAGTCCCTCGCTTCGAATCCAGAGGAATACCACCTTACCACATGCACGTCAAGAGGAGGCTTCTCTCAGCTCTAGGTATGTGGGAGGGACCCTGAGTTTGCGGCCTCAAGAGGAATGGACACCGCGATGCCCTGACTCGAAACAAGGCCAGATATGCCTGCAGTGAATTTAATGCAGGCTCGTCTTGCATCTTCCAAGACGAAAGGTTGTCTGAATCCCCTGTGGAGACCACAGAGAAAGACCTAGTTCCCAACCTCATCGCGACCGGAGGCCTCACATCCTTTGAAAACAACAGAGGGACGTGGAGATCAGTGCCTCCAAAGGAGACGATGCCTGACTCCTCGTGAAACTTGATAGGAGTCCCAGGATTCCTGTGGCACGTGGAAAGGGACCCTTGGTCTCCCGCCTCAGCTGGAGAGGCGTCCCAAATGCCCTGCCAAGCCTCGAGGAGAATCCCGAGTTGTCCCTCGTAACTATGCAGGAGTCCTGTCTATGCTGAACAAACACGTGTGTGGAAGGGCCATCCCCGTCGTAACTCGAGAATATACCCCAGGTTCCTGCCGCAACTCGAGAAAAACCATGAGACTTCCCCCTCGCCGCGAGATGAGGCCCGATTCCCCTGCACTGCGTGCAGAGCAATGCCGAGTTGCACATCACACAGGAAAGGAGCCATGATTTCCTTGATGGCACTCCAGAGAAACCCCAAGAACACTGTTTCAAGGCTAGAGGGATCCTGAGGTCACTCTAGCAACACGAAAGAGCTCCGTGGACCAAAAGTCAACTCGAGATGAGAGGTTAGTCCCTGGCTTCGACTCCAGAGGAATACCTCCTTACCACAAGCAAATCAAGAGGGGCTTCTCTCAGCTCTAGGTATGTGAGAGGGACCCTGAGTTTGCGGCCTCAAGTGGAATCGACACCGCGATGCCCTGACTCGAAATAAGGCCGGATATCCCTGCAGTGACTTGAATGCAGTCTCGTCTTGCATCTCCCAAGACGAAAGGATGTCTGAATCCCCTGTGGAAACCACAGAGAAAGACCTAGTTCCCCACCTCATCACCACCGGAGGCCTCACATCCTTTGAAAATTCCAGAGGGACGCGGAGATCAGTGCCTCCAAAGGAGACGATGCCTGACTCCTCGTGAAACTTGATAGGAGTCCCAGGATTCCTGTGGCACTTGGAAAGGGACCCTTGGTCTCCCGCCTCAGCTGGAGAGGCGTCCCAATTGCCCTGCCAAGCCTCGAGGAGAATCCCGAGTTGTCCCTCACAACTAGGCAGGAGTCCTGTCTATGCTTAACAAACACGTGGGTGGAAGGGCCATCCCCGTCGTAACTCGAAAATATACCCGAGGTTCACGCTGCAACTCGAGAAGCCCATGAGACTTCCCCCTCGCCGGGAGATGAGGCTCGATTCCCCTGCACTGCGTGCAGAGCAATGCCGTGTTACACATCACACAGGAAAGGAGCCTTGATTTCCTTGATGGCACTCCAGAGAAACCCCAAGAACACTGTTTCAAGGCTAGAGGGATACTGAGGTCACTGCAGCAACACGAAAGAGCACCGTGGACCAAAAATCAACTCGAGATGAGAGGTTAGTCCCTGGCTTCGACTCCAGAGGAATACCACCTGACCACAAGCACCTCAAGAGGAGGCTTCTCTCAGCTCTAGGTATGTGAGAGGGACCCTGAGTTTGCGGCCTCAAGAGGAATGGACACCGCGATGCCCTGACTCGAAATAAGGCCGGATATGCCTGCAGTGAATTTAATGCAGGCTCATCTTGCATCTCCCAAGACGAAAGGATGTCTGAATCCCCTGTGGAGAACACAGAGAAAGACCTAGTTCCCCACCTCATCGCAACCGGAGGCCTCACATCCTTTGAAAACTCCAGAGGGACGTGGAGATCAGAGCCTCCAAAGGAGACGATGCCTGACTCCTCGTGAAACTTGATAGGAGTCCCAGGATTCCTGTGGCACGTGGAAAGGGACACTTGGTCTCCCGCCTCAGCTGGAGAGGCGTCCCAATTGCCCTGCCAAGCATCGAGGAGAATCCCGAGTTGTCCCTCGCAACTAGGCAGGAGTCCTGACGTCGCTGAACAAACACGGGTGTGGAAGGGCCATCCCCGTCCTAACTCGAGAATAGACCCTAGGTTCCCGCCGCAACTCGAGAAAAAACATGAGACTTCCCCCTCGCCGCGAGATGAGGCCCGATTCCCCTGCACTGCATGCAGAGCAATTCCGTGTTGCACATCACACAGGAAAGGAGCCTTGATTTCCTTGATGGCACTCCAGAGAAACCCCAAGAACACTGTTTCAAGGCTAGAGGGATCCTGAGGTCACTGTAGCAACAGGAAAGAACTCCGTGGACCACAAATCAACTCGAGATGAGAGGTTAGTTCCTGGCTTCGACTCCAGAGGAATACCACCTTACCACAAGCACCTCAAGGGGAGACTTCTCTGAGCTCTAGGTATGTGAGAGGGACCCTGAGTTGTGGCCTCAAGTGGAATGGACACCGCGATACCCTGACTCAAAATAAGGCCGGATATGCCTGCAGTGACTTGAATGCCGGCTCGTCTTGCATCTCCCAAGATGAAAGGATGTCTGAATCCCCTGTGGAGACCACAGAGAAAGACCTAGTTCCCCACCTCATCGCGACCGGAGGCCTCACATCCTTTGAAAAGTCCAGAGGGAACTGGAGATCAGTGCCTCCAAAGGAGACGATGCCTGACTCCTCGTGAAACTTGATAGGAGTCCCAGGATTCCTGTGGCACGTGGAAAGGGACCCTTGGTCTCCCGACTCAGCTGGAGATGCGTCCCAATTGCTCTGCCAAGCCTCGAGGAGAATCCCGAGTTGTCCCTCGCAACTAGGCAGGAGTCCTGACGTCGCTGAACAAACACGTGTGTGGAAGGGCCATCCCCGTCGTAACTCGAAAATATACCCGAGGTTCACGCTGCAACTCGAGAAACCCATGAGACTTCCCCCTCGCCGGGAGATGAGGCTCGATTCCCCTGCACTGCGTGCAGAGCAATGCCGTGTTGCACATCACACAGGAAAGGAGCCTTGATTTCCTTGATGGCACTCCAGAGAAAGCCCAAGAACACTGTTTCAAGGCTAGAGGGATCCTGAGGTCACTGCAGCAACACGAAAGAGCTCCGTGGACCAAAAATCAACTCGAGATGAGAGGTTAGTCCCTGGCTTCGACTCCAGAGGAATACCACCTTACCACAAGCACCTCAAGAGGAGGCTTCTCTCAGCTCTAGGTATGTGAGAGGGACCCTGAGTTTGCGGCCTCAAGAGGAATGGACACCGCGATTCCCTGACTCAAAACAAGGCCGGATATGCCTGCAGTGAATTTAATGCAGGCTCATCTTGCATCTCCCAAGACGAAAGGATGTCTGAATCCCCTGTGGAGAACACAGAGAAAGACCTAGTTCCCCACCTCATCGCAACCGGAGGTCTCACATCCTTTGAAAACTCCAGAGGGACGTGGAGATCAGTGCCTCCAAAGGAGACGATGCCTGACTCCTCGTGAAACTTGATAGGAGTCCCAGGATCCCTGTGTCACATGGAAAGGGACACTTGGTCTCCCGCCTCAGCTGGAGAGGCGTCCCAATTGCCCTGCCAAGCCTCGAGGAGAATCCCGAGTTGTCCCTCGAAACTAGGCAGGAGTCCTGACGTCGCTGAACAAACACGGGTGTGGAAGGGCCATCCCCGTCCTAACTCGAGAATAGACCCCAGGTTCTCGCCGCAACTCGAGGAAAACCATGAGACTTCCCCCTCCCGGCGAGATGAGGCACGATTCCCCTGCATTGCGTGCAGAGCAATGTCCTGTTGCACATCACACAGGAAAGGAGCCTTGATTTCCTTGATGGCACTCCAGAGAAACCCCAAGAACACTGTTTCAAGGCTAGAGGGATCCTGAGGTCATTGTAACAACACGAAAGAGCTCCGTGGACCACAAATCAACTCGAGATGAGAGGTTAGTCCCTGGCTTCGACCCCAGAGGAATATCACCTTACCACAAGCACCTCAAGAGGAGGCTTCTCTCAGCTCTAGGTATGTGTGAGGGACCCTGAGTTTGCGGCCTCAAGTGGAATGGACACCGCAATGCCCTGACGCGAAATAAGGCCGGATATGCCTGCAGTGACTTGAATGCAGGCTCGTCTTGCATCTCCCAAGACGAAAGGATGTCTGCATCCCCTGTGGAGACCACAGAGAAAGATCTACTTCCCCACCTCATCGCGACCGGAGGCCTCACATCCTTTGAAATCTCCAGAGGGACGCGGAGATCAGTGCCTCCAAAGGAGACGATGCCTGACTCCTCGTGAAACTTGATAGGAGTCCCAGGATTCCGGTGGCACGTGGAAAGGGACCATTGGTCTACCGCCTCAGCCGGAGAGGCGTCCCAATTGCCCTGCCAAGCCTCGAGGAGAATCCAGAGTTGTCCCTCGCAACTAGGCAGGAGTCCTGACGTCGCTGAACAAACACGTGTGTGGAAGGGCCATCCCCGTCGTAACTCGAAAATATACCCCAGGTTCCCGCTGCAACTCGAGAAAAACCATGAGACTTCCCCCTCGCCGCGAGATGAGGTCCGATTCCCCTGCACTGTGTGCAGAGCAATGCCGTGTTGCACATCACACAGGAAAGGAGCCTTGATTTCCTTGATGGCACTCCAGAGAAATCCCAAGAACACTGTTTCAAGGCTAGAGGGATCCTGAGGTCACTGTAGCAACACGAAAGAGCTCCGTGGACCACAAATCAACTCGAGATGAGAGGTTAGTCCCTCGCTTCGACTCCAGAGGAATACCACCTTACCACAAGCACGTCAAGAGGAGGCTTCTCTCAGCTCTAGGTATGTGGGAGGGACCCTGAGTTTGCGGCCTCAAGAGGAATGGACACCGCGATGCCCTGACTCGAAACAAGGCCAGATATGCCTGCAGTGAATTTAATGCAGGCTCGTCTTGCATCTCCCAAGACGAAAGGTTGTCTGAATCCCCTGTGGAGACCACAGAGAAAGACCTAGTTCCCAACCTCATCGCGACCGGAGGCCTCACATCCTTTGAAAACAACAGAGGGACGTGGAGATCAGTGCCTCCAAAGGAGACGATGCCTGACTCCTCGTGAAACTTGATAGGAGTGCCAGGATTCCTGTGGCACGTGGAAAGGGACCCTTGGTCTCCCGCCTCAGCTGGAGAGGCGTCCCAATTGCCCTGCCAAGCATCGAGGAGAATCCCGAGTTGTCCCTCGCAACTAGGCAGGAGTCCTGTCTATGCTGAACAAACACGTGTGTGGAAGGGCCATCCCCGTCGTAACTCGAGAATATACACCAGGTTCCTGCCGCAACTCGAGAAAAACCATGAGACTTCCCCCTCGCCGCGAGATGAGGCCCGATTCCCCTGCACTGCGTGCCGAGCAATGCCGAATTGCACATCACACAGGAAAGGAGCCATGATTTCCTTGATGGCACTGCAGAGAAACCCCAAGAACACTGTTTCAAGGCTAGAGGGATCCTGAGGTCACTCTAGCAACACGAAAGAGCTCCGTGGACCAAAAGTCAACTCGAGATGAGAGGTTAGTCCCTGGCTTCGACTCCAGAGGAATACCTCCTTACCACAAGCAAATCAAGAGGAGGCTTCTCTAAGCTCTAGGTATGTGAGAGGGACCCTGAGTTTGCGGCCTCAAGTGGAATCGACACCGCGATGCCCTGACTCGAAATAAGGAAGGATATCCCTGCAGTGACTTGAATGCCAGCTCGTCTTGCATCTCCCAAGACGAAAGGATGTCTGAATCCCCTGTGGAAACCACAGAGAAAGACCTAGTTCCCCACCTCATCCCCACCGGAGGCCTCACATCCTTTGAAAATTCCAGAGGGACGCAGAGATCAGTGCCTCCAAAGGAGACGATGCCTGACTCCTCGTGAAACTTGATAGGAGTCCCAGGATTCCTGTGGCACATGGAA
This sequence comes from Cervus elaphus, assembly GCF_910594005.1. Classification (NCBI taxonomy): domain Eukaryota; kingdom Metazoa; phylum Chordata; class Mammalia; order Artiodactyla; family Cervidae; genus Cervus; species Cervus elaphus. The sequence continues at coordinate 3,647,099 of NC_057838.1, forward strand.
AGGGACCCTTGGTCTCCCGCCTCAGCTGGAGAGGCGTCCCAATTGCCCTGCCAAGCCTCTAGGAGAATCCCGAGTTGTCCCTCACAACTAGGCAGGAGTCCTGTCTATGCTTAACAAACACGTGTGTGGAAGGGCCATCCCCGTTGTAACTCGAAAATATACCCGAGGTTCACGCTGCAACTCGAGAAGCCCATGAGACTTCCCCCTCGCCGGGAGATGAGGCTCGATTCCCCTGCACTGCGTGCAGAGCAATGCCGTGTTACGCATCACACAGGAAAGGAGCCTTGATTTCCTTGATGGCACTCCAGAGAAAGCCCAAGAACACAGTTTCAAGGCTAGAGGGATCCTGAGGTCACTGCAGCAACACGAAAGAGCTCCGTGGACCAAAAATCAACTCGAGATGATAGGTTAGTCCCTGGCTTCGACTACAGAGGAATAACACCTGACCACAAGCACCTCAAGAGGAGGCTTCTCTCAGCTCTAGGTATGTGAGAGGGACCCTGAGTTTGCGGCCTCAAGAGGAATGGACACCGCGATGCCCTGACTCGAAACAAGGCGGGATATGCCTGTAGTGAATTTAATGCAGGCTCATCTTGCATCTCCCAAGACGAAAGGATGTCTGAATCCCCTGTGGAGAACACATAGAAAGACCTAGTTCCCCACCTCATCGCAACCGGAGGTCTCACATCCTTTGAAAACTCCAGAGGGACGCGGAGATCAGTGCCTCCAAACGAGACGATGCCTGACTCCTCGTGAAACTTGATAGGAGTCCCAGGTTCCCTGTGTCACATGGAAAGGGACACTTGGTCTCCCGCCTCAGCTGGAGAGGCGTCCCAATTGCCCTGCCAAGCCTCGAGGAGAATCCCGAGTTGTCCCTCGCAACTAGGCAGGAGTCCTGACGTCGCTGAACAAACACGGGTGTGGAAGGGCCATCCCCGTCCGAACTCCAGAATAGACCCCAGGTGCCCGCCGCAACTCGAGAAAAACCATGAGACTTCCCCCTGCCGCGAGATGAGGCCCGATTCCCCTGCACTGCGTGCAGAGCAATGCCGTGTTGTACATCACACAGGAAAGCAGCCTTGATTTCCTTGATGGCACTCCAGAGAAAGCCCAAGAACACTGTTTCAAGGCTATAGGGATCCTGAAGTCACTGTAGCAACATGAAGGAGCTTCGTGGACCAAAAATCAACTCGAGATGAGAGGTTAGTCCCTGGCTTCGACTCCAGAGGAATACCACCTTACCACAAGCACCTCAAGAGGAGGCTTCTCTCAGCTCTAGGTATGTGAGAGGGACCCTGAGTTTGCGGCCTCAAGTGGAATGGACACCGCGATGCCCTGACTCGAAATAAGGCCGGATATGCCTGCAGTGACTTGAATGCAGGCTCGTCTTGCATCTCCCAAGACGAAAGGATGTCTGCATCCCCTGTGGAGACCACAGAGAAAGATCTAGTTCCCCACCTCATCGCGACCGGAGGCCTCACATCCTTTGAAAACTCCAGAGCTACGCGGAGATCAGTGCCTCCAAAGGAGACGATGCCTGACTCCTCGTGAAACTTGATAGGAGTCCCAGGATCCCTGTGTCACGTGGAAAGGGACACTTGGTCTCCCGACTCAGCTGGAGAGGCGTCCCAATTGCCCTGTCAAGCATCGAGGAGAATCCCGAGTTGTCCCTCGCAACTAGGCAGGAGTCCTGACGTCGCTGAACAAACACGTGTGTGGAAGGGCCATCCCCGTCGTAACTCGAGAACATACGCGAGGTTCCCGCCGCAACTCGAGATTAACCATGAGACTTCTCCCTCGCCGCCAGATGAGGCCCGATTCCTCTGCACTGCGTGCAGAGGAATGCCGTGTGGCACATCACACAGGAAAGCAGCCTTGATTTCCTTGATGGCACTCAAGAGAAACCCCAAGAACACTGTTTCAAGGCTAGAGGGATCCTGAGATCACTGTAGCAACACGAAAGAGCTCCGTGGACCACAAATCAAATCGAGATGAGAGGTTAGTCCCTGGCTTCGACTCCAGAGGAATACCACCTTATCACAAGCACCTCAAGAGGAGGCTTCTCTCAGCTCTAGGTATGTGAGAGGGACCCTGAGTTTGCGGGCTCAAGTGGAATGGATACCGCGATGCCCTGACTCGAAATAAGGCCGGATATGCCTGCAGTGACTTGAATGCAGGCTCGTCTTGCATCTCCCAAGACGAAAGGATGTCTGCATCCCCTGTGGAGACCACAGAGAATGATCTAGTTCCCCACCTCATCGCGACCGTAGGCCTCACATCCTTTGAAAACTCCAGAGGGACGCGGAGATCAGTGCCTCCAAAGGAGACGATGCCTGACTCCTCGTGAAACTTGATAGGAGTCCCAGGATTCCGGTGGCACGTGGAAAGGGACCCTTGGTCTCCGGCCTCAGCCAGAGAGACATCCCAATTGCCCTGCGAAGCCTCGAGGAGAATCCCGAGTTTTCCCTTGCAACTAGGCAGGAGTCTTGACATCGCTGAACAAACACGTGTGTGGAAAGGCCATCCCCGTCTTAACTGGAGAATATACCCCAGGTGCCCGCCGCAACTCGAGAAAAACCATGAGACTTCCCCCTGCCGCGAGATGAGGCCCGATTCCCCTGCACTGCGTGCAGAGCAATGCCGTGTTGTACATCACACAGGAAAGCAGCCTTGATTTCCTTGATGGCACTCCAGAGAAAGCCCAAGAACACTGTTTCAAGGCTATAGGGATCCTGAAGTCACTGTAGCAACATGAAAGAGCTTCATGGACCAAAAATCAACTCGAGATGAGAGGTTAATCCCTGGCTTCGACTCCAGAGGAATACCACCTTACCACAAGCACCTCAAGAGGAGACTTCTCTCAGCTCTAGGTATGTGAGAGGGACCCTGAGTTTGCGGCCTCAAGTGGAATGGACACCGCGATGCCCTGACTCGAAATAAGGCCGGATATGCCTGCAGTGACTTGAATGCAGGCTCGTCTTGCATCTCCCAAGACGAAAGGATGTCTGCATCCCCTGTGGAGACCACAGAGAAAGATCTAGTTCCCCACCTCATCCCGACCGGAGGCCTCACATCCTTTGAAAACTCCAGAGCTACGCGGAGATCAGTGCCTCCAAAGGAGACGATGCCTGACTCCTCGTGAAACTTGATAGGAGTCCCAGGATCCCTGTGTCACGTGGAAAGGGACACTTGGTCTCCCGCCTCAGCTGGAGAGGCGTCCCAATTGCCCTGTCAAGCATCGAGGAGAATCCCGAGTTGTCCCTCGCAACTAGGCAGGAGTCCTGACGTCGCTGAACAAACACGTGTGTGGAAGGGCCATCCCCGTCGTAACTCGAGAACATACGCGAGGTTCCCGCCGCAACTGGAGAATAACCATGAGACTTCTCCCTCGCCGCCAGATGAGGCCCGATTCCTCTGCACTGCGTGCAGAGGAATGCCGTGTGGCACATCACACAGGAAAGCAGCCTTGATTTCCTTGATGGCACTCCAGAGAAACCCCAAGAACACTGTTTCAAGGCTAGAGGGATCCTGAGGTCACTGTAGCAACACGAAAGAGCTCCGTGGACCACAAATCAAATCGAGATGAGAGGTTAGTCCCTGGCTTCGACTCCAGAAGAATACCACCTTATCACAAGCACCTCAAGGGGAGACTTCTCTCAGCTCTAGGTATGTGAGAGGAACCCTGAGTTTGCGGCCTCAAGTGGAATGGACACCGCGATGCCCTGACTCAAAATAAGGCCGGATATGCCTGCAGTGACTTGAATGCAGGCTCGTCTTGCATCTCCCAAGACGAAAGGTTGTCTGAATCCCCTGTGGAGACCACAGAGAAAGACCTAGTTCCCCACCTCATCGTGACCGGAGGCCTCACATCCTTTGAAAACTCCAGAGGGACGCGGAGATCAGTGCCTCCAAAGGAGACGATGCCTGACTCCTCGTGAAACTTGATAGGAGTGCCAGGATTCCTGTGGCACGTGGAAAGGGACCCTTGGTCTCCCGCCTCAGCTTAAGAGGCGTCCCAATTGCCCTGCCAAGCCTCTATGAGAATCCCGAGTTGTCCCTCACAACTAGGCAGGAGTCCTGTCTATGCTGAACAAACACGTGTGTGGAAGGGCCGTCCCCGTCGTAACTCGAGAATGTACCCCAGCTTCCTGCCGCAACTCGAGAAAAACCATGAGACTTCTCCCTCGCCGTGAGATGAGGCCCGATTCCCCTGCACTGCGTGCAGAGCAATGCCGTGTTGCACATCACACAGGAAATGAGCCGTGATTTCCTTGATGGCACTCCAGAGAAACCCCAAGAACACTGTTTCAAGGCTAGAGGGATACTGAGGTCACTCTAGCAACACGAAAGAGCTCCGTGGACCAAAAGTCAACTCGAGATGAGAGGTTAGTCCCTGGCTTCGACTCCAGAGGAATACCTCCTTACCACAAGCAAATCAAGAGGAGGCTTCTCTCAGCTCTAGGTATGTGAGAGGGACCCTGAGTTTGCGGCCTCAAGTGGAATCGACACCGCGATGCCCTGACTCGAAATAAGGCCGGATATCCCTGCAGTGACTTGAATGCAGTCTCGTCTTGGATCTCCCAAGACGAAAGGATGTCTGAATCCCCTGTGGAAACCACAGAGAAAGACCTAGTTCCCCACCTCATTACGACCGGAGACCTCACATCCTTTGAAAATTCCAGAGGGACGCGGAGATCAGTGCCTCCAAAGGAGACGATGCCTGACTCCTCGTGAAACTTGATAGGAGTCCCAGGATTCCTGTGGCACTTGGAAAGGGACCCTTGGTCTCCCGCCTCAGCTGGAGAGGCGTCCCAATTGCCCTGCCAAGCCTCTAGGAGAATCCCGAGTTGTCCCTCACAACTAGGCAGGAGTCCTGTCTATGCTGAACAAACACGTGTGTGGAAGCGCCATCCCCGTCGTAACTCGAGAATATACCCCAGGTTCCCGCCGCAACTCGAGAAAAACCATGAGACTTCCCCCTCGCCGCGAGATGAGGCCCGATTCCCCTGCACTGCGTGCAGAGCAATGCCGTGTTGCACATCACACAGGAAAGGAGCCTTGATTTCCTTGATGGCACTCCAGAGAAACCCCAAGAACACTGTTTCAAGGCTAGAGGGATCCTGAGGTCACTGTAGCAACACGAAAGAGCTCCGTGGACCAAAAATCAACTCGAGATGAGAGGTTAGTCCCTGGCTTTGACTCCAGAGGAAACCACCTTACCACAAGCACCTCAAGGGGAGACTTCTCTCAGCTCTAGGTATGTGAGAGGGACCCTGAGTTTGCGGCCTCAAGTGGAATGGACACCGCGATACCCTGACTCAAAATAAGGCCGGATATGCCTGCAGTGACTTGAATGTAGGCTCGTCTTGCATCTCCCAAGATGAAAGGATGTCTGAATCCCCTGTGGAGACCACAGAGAAAGACCTAGTTCCCCACCTCATCGCGACCGGAGGCCTCACATCCTTTGAAAAGTCCAGAGGGAACTGGAGATCAGTGCCTCCAAAGGAGATGATGCCTGACTCCTCGTGAAACTTGATAGGAGTCCCAGGATTCCTGTGGCACGTGGAAAGGGACCCTTGGTCTCCCGCCTCAGCTGGAGATGCGTCCCAATTGCTCTGCCAAGCCTCGAGGAGAATCCCGAGTTGTCCCTTGCAACTAGGCAGGAGTCCTGACGTCGCTGAACAAACACGTGTGTGGAAGGGCCATCCCCGTCGTAACTCGAGAATATACCCCAGGTTCCCGCCGCAACTCGAGAAAAGCCATGAGACTTCCCCCTCGCCACGAGATGAGGCCCGATTCCCCTGCACTGCGTGCAGAGCAATGCCGTGTTGCACATCACACAGGAAAGGAGCCTTGATTTCCTTGATGGCACTCCAGAGAAAGCCCAAGAACACTGTTTCAAGGCTAGAGGGATCCTGAGGTCACTGTAGCAACACGAAAGAGCTCCGTGGACCAAAAATCAACTCGAGATGAGAGGGTAGTCCCTCTCTTCGAATCCAGAGGAATACCACCTTACCACAATCACCTCAAGAGGAGGCTTCTCTCAGCTCTATGTACATGAGAGGAACACTGAGTTTGCGGCCTCAAGTGGAATGGACACCGCGATGCCCTGACGCGAAATAAGGCCGGATATGCCTGCAGTGACTTGAATGCAGGCTCGTCTTGCATCTCCCAAGACGAAAGGATGTCTGCATTCCCTGTGGAGACCACAGAGAATGATCTAGTTCCCCACCTCATCGCGACCGTAGGCCTCACATCCTTTGAAAACTCCAGAGGGACGCGGAGATCAGTGCCTCCAAAGGAGACGATGCCTGACTCCTCGTGAAACTTGATAGGAGTCCCAGGATTCCGGTGGCACGTGGAAAGGGACCCTTGGTCTCCGGCCTCAGCCGGAGAGGCATCCCAATTGCCCTGCCAAGCCTCGAGGAGAATCCCGAGTTTTCCCTTGCAACTAGGCAGGAGTCCTGACATCGCTGAACAAACACGTGTGTGGAAGGGCCATCCCCGTCTTAACTGGAGAATATACCCCAGGTGCCCGCCGCAACTCGAGAAAAACCATGAGACTTCCCCCTGCCGCGAGATGAGGCCCGATTCCCCTGCACTGCGTGCAGAGCAATGCCGTGTTGTACATCACACAGGAAAGGAGCCTTGATTTCCTTGATGGCACTCCAGAGAAAGCCCAAGAACACTGTTTCAAGGCTAAAGGGAATCCTGAATTCACTGTAGCAACACGAAAGAGCTTCGTGGACCAAAAATCAACTCGAGATGAGAGGTTAATCCCTGGCTTCGACTCCAGAGGAATACCACCTTACCACAAGCACCTCAAGAGGAGACTTCTCTCAGCTCTAGGTATGTGAGAGGGACCCTGAGTTTGCGGCCTCAAGTGGAATGGACACCGCGATGCCCTGACTCGAAATAAGGCCGGATATGCCTGCAGTGACTTGAATGCAGGCTCGTCTTGCATCTCCCAAGACGAAAGGATGTCTGCATCCCCTGTGGAGACCACAGAGAAAGATCTAGTTCCCCACCTCATCGCGACCGGAGGCCTCACATCCTTTGAAATCTCCAGAGGGACGTGGAGATCAGTGCCTCCAAAGGAGACGATGCCTGACTCCTCGTGAAACTTGATAGGAGTCCCAGGATCCCTGTGTCACGTGGAAAGGGACACTTGGTCTCCCGCCTCAGCTGGAGAGGCGTCCCAATTGCCCTGCCAAGCATCGAGGAGAATCCCGAGTTGTCCCTCGCAACTAGGCAGGAGTCCTGACGTCGCTGAATAAACACGTGTGTGGAAGGGCCATCCCCGTTGTAACTCGAGAACATACGCGAAGTTCCCGCCGCAACTCGAGAATAACCATGAGACTTCCCCCTCGCCGCCAAATGAGGCCCGATTCCTCTGCACTGCGTGCAGAAGAATGCCGTGTGGCATATCACACAGGAAAGGAGCCTTGATTTCCTTGATGGCACTCCAGAGAAACCCCAAGAACACTGTTTCAAGGCTAGAGGGATCCTGAGGTCACTGTAGCAACACGAAAGAGCTCCGTGGACCAAAAATCAACTCGAGATGAGAGGTTAGTCCCTGGCTTCGACTCCAGAGGAATACCACCTTATCACAAGCACCTCAAGGGGAGACTTCTCTCAGCTCTAGGTATGTGAGAGGGACCCTGAGTTTGCGGCCTCAAGTGGAATGGACACCGCGATGCCCTGACTCAAAATAAGGCCGGATATGCCTGCAGTGACTTGAATGCAGGCTCGTCTTGCATCTCCCAAGATGAAAGGATGTCTGAATCCCCTGTGGAGACCACAGAGAAAGACCTAGTTCCCCACCTCATCGCGACCGGAGGCCTCACATGCTTTGAAAAGTCCAGAGGGAACTGGAGCTCAGTGCCTAAAAAGGAGACGATGCCTGACTCCTCGTGAAACTTGATAGGAGTCCCAGGATTCCTGTGGCACGTGGAAAGGGACCCTTGGTCTCCCGCCTCAGCTGGAGATGCGTCCCAATTGCTCTGCCAAGCCTCGAGGAGAATCCCGACTTGTCCCTTGCAACTAGGCAGGAGTCCTGACGTCGCTCAACAAACACGTGTGTGGAAGGGCCATCCCCGTCGTAACTCGAGAATATACCCCAGGTTCCCGCCGCAACTCGAGAAAAACCATGAGACTTCCCCCTCGCGACGAGATGAGGCCCGATTCCCCTGCACTGCGTGCAGAGCAATGCCGTGTTGCACATCACACAGGAAAGGAGCCTTGATTTCCTTGATGGCACTCCAGAGAAAGCCCAAGAACACTGTTTCAAGGCTAGAGGGATCCTGAGGTCACTCTAGCAACACGAAAGAGCTCCGTGGACCACAAATCAACTCGAGATGAGAGGTTAGTCCCTCTCTTCGACTCCAGAGGAATACCAACTTACCACAAGCACCTCAAGAGGAGGCTTCTCTCAGCTCTAGGTATGTGAGAGGGACCCTGAGTTTGCAGCCTCAAGTGGAATGGACACCGCGATGCCCTGACTCGAAATAAGGCCGGATATGCCTGCAGTGACTTGAATGCAGGCTCGTCTTGCATCTCCCAAGACGAAAGGTTGTCTGAATCCCCTGTGGAGACCACAGAGAAAGACCTAGTTCCCCACCTCATCGTGACCGGACGCCTCACATCCTTTGAAAACTCCAGAGGGACGCGGAGATCAGTGCCTCCAAAGGAGACGATGCCTGACTCCTCGTGAAACTTGATAGGAGTTCCAGGATTCCTGTGGCACGTGGAAAGGGACCCTTGGTCTCCCGCCTCAGCTGGAGAGGCGTCCCAATTGCCCTGCCAAGCCTCTAGGAGAATCCCGAGTTGTCCCTCACAACTAGGCAGGAGTCCTGTCTATGCTGAACAAACACGTGTGTGGAAGGGCCGTCCCCGTCGTAACTCGAGAATGTACCCCAGGTTCCTGCCGCAACTCGAGAAAAACCATGAGCCTTCTCCCTCGCCGTGAGATGAGGCCCGATTCCCCTGCACTGCGTGCAGAGCAATGCCGTGTTGCACATCACACAGGAAATGAGCCATGATTTCCTTGATGGCACTCCAGAGAAACCCCAAGAACACTGTTTCAAGGCTAGAGGGATCCTGAGGTCACTCTAGCAACACGAAAGAGCTCCGTGGACCAAAAGTCAACTCGAGATGAGAGGTTAGTCCCTGGCTTCGACTCCAGAGGAATACCTCCTTACCACAAGCAAATCAAGAGGAGGCTTCTCTCAGCTCTAGGTATGTGAGAGGGACCCTGAGTTTGCGGCCTCAAGTGGAATCGACACCGCGATGCCCTGACTCGAAATAAGGCCGGATATCCCTGCAGTGACTTGAATGTAGGCTCGTCTTGGATCTCCCAAGACGAAAGGATGTCTGAATCCCCTGTGGAAACCACAGAGAAAGACCTAGTTCCCCACCTCATTACGACCGGAGACCTCACATCCTTTGAAAATTCCAGAGGGACGCGGAGATCAGTGCCTCCAAAGGAGACGATGCCTGACTCCTCGTGAAACTTGATAGGAGTCCCAGGATTCCTGTGGCACGTGAAAAGGGACCCTTGGTCTCCCGCCTCAGCTGGAGAGGCGTCCCAGTTGCCCTTCCAAGCCTCGAGGAGAATCCCGAGTTGTCCCTCGCAACTAGGCAGGAGTTCTGACGTCGCTGAACAAACACGTGTGTGGAAGGGCCATCCCCGTCTTAACTGGAGAATATACCCCAGGTGCCCGCCGCAACTCGAGAAAAATCATGAGACTTCCCCCTGCCGCGAGATGAGGCCCGATTCCCCTGCACTGCGTGCAGAGCAATGCCGTGTTGCACATCACACAGGAAAGGAGCCTTGATTTCCTTGATGGCACTCCAGAGAAACCCCAAGAACACTGTTTCAAGGCTAGAGGGATCCTGAGGTCACTGTAGCAACACAAAAGAGCTTCGTGGACCTAAAATCAACTCGAGATGAGAGGTTAGTCCCTGGCTTCGACTCCAGAGGAATACCACCTTACCACAAGCACCTCAAGAGGAGACTTCTCTCAGCTCTAGGTATGTGAGAGGTACCCTGAGTTTGCGGCCTCAAGTGGAATGGACACCGCAATGCCCTGACTCGAAATAAGGCCGGATATGCCTGCAGTGACTTGAATGCAGGCTCGTCTTGAATCTCCCAAGACGAAAGGATGTCTGAATCCAATGTGGAGACCACAGAGAAAGATCTAGTTCCCCACCTCATCGCGACCGGAGGCCTCACATCCCTTGAAATCTCCAGAGGGACGCGGAGATCAGTGCCTCCAAAGGAGACGATGCCTGACTCCTCGTGAAACTTGATAGGAGTTCCAGGATTCCGGTGGCACGTGGAAAGGGACCATTGGTCTACCGCCTCAGCCGGAGAGGCGTCCCAATTGCCCTGCCAAGCCTCGAGGAGAATCCCGAGTTGTCCCTCGCAACTAGGCAGGAGTCCTGACGTCGCTGAACAAACACGTGGGTGGAAGGGCCATCCCCGTCGTAACTCGAAAATATACCCCAGGTTCCCGCTGCAACTCCAGAAAAACCATGAGACTTCCCCCTCGCCGCGAGATGAGGTCCGATTCCCCTGCACTGCGTGCAGAGCAATGCCGTGTTGCACATCACACAGGAAAGGAGCCTTGATTTCCTTGATGGCACTCCAGAGAAAGCCCAAGAACACTGTTTCAAGGCTAGAGGGATCCTGAGGTCACTGTAGCAACACGAAAGAGCTCCGTGGACCAAAAATCAACTCGAGATGAGAGGTTACTCCCTGGCTTCGACTCCAGAGGAATACCACCTTACCACAAGCACCTCAAGAGGAGGCTTCTCTCAGCTCTAGGTATGTGAGAGGGACCCTGAGTTTGCGGCCTCAAGAGGAATGGACACCGCGATGCCCTGACTCGAAACAAGGCCGGATATGCCTACAGTGACTTGAATGCAGTCTCGTCTTGCATCTCCCAAGACGAAAGGTTGTCTGAATCCCCTGTGGAGACCACAGAGAAAGACCTAGTTCCCCACCTCATCGCGACCGGAGGCCTCACATCCTTTGAAAACTCCAGAGGGACGCGGAGATCAGTGCCTCCAAAGGAGACGATGCCTGACTCCTCGTGAAACTTGATAGGAGTTCCAGGATTCCTGTGGCACGTGGAAAGGGACACTTGGTCTCCCGCCTCAGCTGGAGAGGCGTCCCAATTGCCCTGCCAAGCCTCTAGGAGAATCCCGAGTTGTCCCTCACAACTAGGCAGGAGTCCTGTCTATGCTGAACAAACACGTGTGTGGAAGGGCCATCCCCGTCGTAACTCGAGAATATACCCCAGGTTCCCGCCGCAACTCGAGAAAAACCATGAGACTTATCCCTCGCCGCGAGATGAGGCCCGATTCCCCTGCACTGCGTGCAGAGCAATGCCGTGTTGCACATCACACAGGAAAGGAGCCATGATTTCCTTGATGGCACTCCAGAGAAACCCCAAGAACACTGTTTCAAGGCTAGAGGGATCCTGAGGTCACTCTAGCAACACGAAAGAGCTCCGTGGACCAAAAGTCAACTCAAGATGAGAGGTTAGTCCCTGGCTTCGACTCCAGAGGAATACCTCCTTACCACAAGCAAAACAAGAGGAGGCTTCTCTCAGCTCTAGGTATGTGAGAGGGACCCTGAGTTTGCGGCCTCAAGAGGAATGGACACCGCGATGCCCTGACTCGAAACAAGGCCGGATATGCCTGCAGTGAATTTAATGCAGGCTCATCTTGCATCTCCCAAGACGAAAGGATGTCTGAATCCCCTGTGGAGAACACAGAGAAAGACCTAGTTCCCCACCTCATCGCAACCGGAGGTCTTACATTCTTTGAAAACTCCAGAGGGACGTGGAGATCAGTGCCTCCAAAGGAGACGATGCCTGACTCCTCGTGAAACTTGATAGGAGTCCCAGGATCCCTGTGTCACCTGGAAAGGGACACTTGGTCTCCCGCCTCAGCCGGAGAGGCGTCCCAATTTCCCTGCCAAGCCTCGAGGAGAATCCCGAGTTGTCCCTCGCAACTAGGCAGGAGTCCTGACATCGCTGAACAAACACGTGTGTGAAAGGGCCATCCCCGTCGTAACTCGAGAATATACACCACGTTCCCGCCGCAACTCGAGGAAAACCATGAGACTTCCCCCTCCCGGCGAGATGAGGCACGATTCCCCTGCATTGCGTGCAGAGCAATGTCCTGTTGCACATCACACAGGAAAGGAGCCTTGATTTCCTTGATGGCACTCCAGAGAAACCCCAAGAACACTGTTTCAAGGCTAGAGGGATCCTTAGCTCACTGTAGCACCACGAAGGAGCTCCGTGGACCACAAATCAACTCGAGATGAGAGGTTAGTGCCCGGCTTCGACTCCAGAGGAATACCACCTTACCACAAGCACCTCAAGAGGAGGCTTCTCTCAGCTCTAGGTATGTGAGAGGGACCCTGAGTTTGCGGCTTCAAGTGGAATGGACACCGCGATGCCCTGACTCGAAAGAAGGCCGGATATCCCTGCAGGGACTTGAATGCAGGCTCGTCTTGCATCTCCCAAGACGAAAGGATGTCTGAATCCCCTGTGGAGACCACAGAGAAAGACCTAGGTCCCCACCTCATCGCGACCGGAGGCCTCACATCCTTTGAAAACTCCAGAGGGACGCGGAGATCAGTGCCTCCAAAGGAGACGATGCCTGACTCCTCGTGAAACTTGATAGGAGTCCCAGAATTCCTGTGGCACGTGGAAAGGGACCCTTGGTCTCCTGCCTCAGCTGGAGAGGAGTCCCAATTGCCCTGCCAAGCCTCGAGGAGAATCCCGAGTTGTCCCTCGCAACAAGGCAGGAGTCCTGACGTGGCTGAACAAACACCTGTGTGGAAGGGCCATCCCCGTCGTAACTCAAGAATATACCACAGGTTCCCGCCGCAACTCGAGAAAAACCATGAGACTTCCCCCTCGCCGCGAGATGAGGAACGATTCCCTGCACTGCGTGCAGAGCAATGCCGTGTTGCACATCACACAGGAAAGGAGCCTTGATTTCCTTGATGGCACTCCAGAGAAAGCCCAAGAACACTGTTTCAAGGCTAGAGAGATCCTGAGGTCACTGTAGCAACACGAAAGAGCTCCGTGGACCAAAAATCAACTCGAGATGAGAGGGTAGTCCCTGGCTTCCACTCCAGAGGAATACCACCTTACCACAAGCACCTCGAGAGGAGGCTTCTCTCAGCTCTAGGTATGTGAGAGGGCCCCTGAGTTTGCGGCCTCAAGTGGAATGGACACCGCGATGCCCTGACTCGAAGTAAGGCCGGAAATGCCTGCAGTGACTTGAATGCAGGCTCGACTTGCATCTCCCAAGACGAAAGGATGTCTGAATACCCTGTGGAGACAACAGAGAAAGACCTAGTTGCCCACCTCATCGCGACCGGAGGCCTCACATCCTTTGAAACCTCCAGAGGGACGCGGAGATCAGTGCCTCCAAAGGAGACGATGCCTGACTCCTCTTCAAACTTGATAGGAGTCCCAGGATTCCTGTGGCACGTGGAAAGGGACCCTTGGTCTCCCGCCTCAGCTGGAGAGGAGTCCCAATTGCCCTGCCAAGCCTCGAGGAGAATCCCGAGTTGTCCCTCGCAACTAGGCAGGAGTCCTGATGTCGCTGAACAAACACGTGTGTGGAAGGGCCATGCCCGTGGTAACTCGAAAATATACCCCAGGTTCCCGCCCCAATTCGAGAAAAACCATGAGACTTCCCCCTCGCCGCGAGATGAGGCCCGATTCCCCTGCACTGCGTGCAGAGCAATGCCGTGTTGCACATCACACAGGAAAGGAGCCTTGATTTCCTTGATGGCACTCCAGAGAAACCCCAAGAACACTGTTTCAAGGCTAGAGGTATCCTGAGGTCACTGTATCAACACGAAAGAGCTCCGTGGACCAAAAATCAACTCGAGATGAGAGGTTACTCCCTGGCTTTGACTCCATTGGAATACCACCTTACACAAGCACCTCAAGACGAGGCTTCTCTCAGCTCTAGGTATGTGAGAGGGACCCTGAATTTGCGGCCTCAAGTGGAATGGACACCGCGATGCCCTGACTCGAAATAAGGCCGGATATCCCTGCAGTGACTTGAATGCAGGCTCGTATAGCATCTACCAAGATGAAAGGATGTCTGAATCCCCTGTGGAGACCACAGAGAAAGACCTAGTTTCCCACCTCATCGCGACCGGAGGCCTCACATCCTTTGAAAACTCCAGAGAGACGCGGAGATCAGTGCCTCAAAAGGAGACGATGCCTGACTCCTCGTGAAACTTGATAGGAGTCCCAGAATTCCTGTGGCACGTGGAAAGGGACCCTTGGTCTCCCGCCTCAGCTGGAGAGGCGTCCCAATTGCCCTGCCAAGCCTCGAGGAGAATCCCGAGTTGTCCCTCGCAACTAGGCAGGAGTCCTGACGTCGCTGAACAAACACCTGTGTGGAAGGGCCATCCCCATCGTAACTCAAGAATATATCCCAGGTTCCCGCCGCAACTCGAGAAAAACCATGAGACTTCCCCCTCGCCCTGAGATGAGGCCCGATTCCCTGCACTGCGTGCAGAGCAATGCCGTGTTGCACATCACACATGAAAGGAGCCTTGATTTCCTTGATGGCACTCCATAGAAAGCCCAAGAACACTGTTTCAAGGCTAGAGAGATCCTGAGGTCACTGTAGCAACACGAAAGAGCTCCGTGGACCAAAAATCAACTCGAGATGAGAGGGTAGTCCCTGGCTTCGACTCCAGAGGAATACCACCTAACCACAAGCACCTCGAGAGGAGGCTTCTCTCAGCTCTAGGTATGTGAGAGGGACCCTGAGTTTGCGGCCTCAAGTGGAATGGACACCGCGATGCCCTGACTCGAAGTAAGGCCGGAAATGCCTGCAGTGACTTGAATGCAGGCTCGACTTGCATCTCCCGAGACGAAAGGATGTCTGAATACCCTGTGGAGACAACAGAGAAAGACCTAGTTGCCCACCTCATCGCGACCGGAGGCCTCACATCCTTTGAAACCTCCAGAGGGACGCGGAGATCAGTGCCTCCAAAGGAGACGATGCGGGACTCCTCTTCAAACTTGATAGGAGTCCCAGGATTCCTGTGGCACGTGGAAAGGGACCCTTGGTCTCCCGCCTCAGCTGGAGAGGCGTCCCAATTGCCCTGCCAAGCCTCGAGGAGAACCCCGAATTGTCCCTCGGAACTAGGCAGGAGTCCTGACGTCACTGAACAAACACGTGTGTGGAAGGGCCATCCCCGGCGTAACTCGAGAATATACCTCAGGTTCCCGCCGCAACTTGAGAAAAACCATGAGACTTCCCCCTCGCCGCGAGATGAGGCCCGATTCCCCTGCACTGTGTGCAGAGCAATGCCGTGTTGCACATCACATGGGAAAGGAGCCTAGATTTCCTTGATGGCACTCCAGAGAAACCCCAAGAACACTGTTTTAAGGCTAGAGGGATCCTGAGGTCACTGTAGCAACACGAAAGAGCTCCGTGGACCAAAAATCAGCTCGAGATGAGAGGGTAGTCCCTGGCTTCGACTCCAGAGGAATATCACCTTACCACAAGCACCTCGAGAGGAGGCTTCTCTCAGCTCTAGGTATGTGAGAGGGACCCTGAGTTTGCGGCCTCAAGTGGAATGGACACCGCGATGCCCTGACTCGAAGTAAGGACGGATATGCCTGCAGTGACTTGAATGCAGGCTCGACTTGCATCTCCCAAGACGAAAGGATGTCTGAATACCCTGTGGAGACCACAGAGAAAGACCTAGTTTCCCACCTCATCGCGACCGGAGGCCTCACATCCTTTGAAAACTCGAGAGGGAGGCGGAGATCAGTGCCTCCAAAGGAGACGATGCCTGACTCCTCGTGAAACTTGATAGGAGTCCCAGGATTCCTGTGGCACGTGGAAAGGGACCCTTGGTCTCCCGGCTCAGCTGGAGAGGCGTCCCAATTGCCCTGCCAAGCCTCGAGGAGAATCCCGAGTTGTCCCTCGCAACTAGGCAGGAGTCCTGACGTCGCTGAACAAACACGTGTGTGGAAGGGCCATGCCCGTGGTAACTCGAGAATATAGCCCAGGTTCCCGCCCCAACTCGAGAAAAACCATGAGACTTCCCCATCGCTGCGAGATGAGGCCCGATTTCCCTGCACTGCGTGCAGAGAAATGCCGTGTTGCACATCACACAGGAAAGGAGCCTTGATTTCCTTGATGGCACTCCAGAGAAACCCCAAGAACACTGTTTCAAGGCTAGAGGCATCCTGAGGTCACTGTAGCAACAAGAAAGAGCTCCGTGGACCACAAATCAACTCGAGATGAGAGGTTAGTCCCTGGCTTGGACTCCAGAGGAATACCACCTTACCACAAGCACCTCAAGAGGAGGCTTCTCTGAGCTCTAGGTATGTGAGAGGGACCCTGAGTTTGCGGCCTCAAGTGGAATGGACACCGCGATGCCCTGACTCGAAATAAGGCCGGATATGCCTGCAGTGACTTGAATGCAGGCTCGTCTTGCATCTCCCAAGACGAAAGGATGTCTGAATCCCCTGTTGAGACCACAGAGAAAGACCTAGTTCTCCAACTCATCGCGACCGGAGGCCTCACATCCTTTGAAAAGTCCAGAGGGAACTGGAGATCAGTGCCTCCAAAGGAGACGATGCCTGACTCCTCGTGAAACTTGATAGGAGTCCCAGGATTCCTGTGGCACGTGGAAAGGGACCCTTGGTCTCCAGCCTCAGCTGGAGAGGCGTCCCAATTGCCCTGCCAAGCCTCGAGGAGAATCCCGAGTAGTCCCTCGCAACTAGGCAGGAGTCCTGACGTCGCTGAACAAACATGTGTGTGGAAGGGCCTTCCCAGTCGAAACTCGAGAATATACCCCAGGTTCCCGCCGCAACTCGAGAAAAACCATGAGACTTCCCCCTCGCCGCGAGATGAGGCCCGATTCCCCTGCACTGCGTGCAGATCAATGCCGTGTTGCACATCACACAGAAAAGGAGCCTTGATTTCCTTGATGGCACTCCAGAGAAACTCCAAGAACACTGTTTCAAGGCTAGAGGGATCCTGAGGTCACTGTAGCAACAAGAAAGAGATCCGTGGACCAATAATCAACTCGACATGAGAGGTTAGTCCCTGGCTTCGACTCCAGAGGAATACCACCTTACCACAAGCACCTCAAGAGGAGGCTTCTCTGAGCTCTAGGTATGTGAGAGGAACCTGAGTTTGCGCCCGCAAGTGGAATGGACACCGCGATGACCTTCATTGAAGTAAGACCGGATATGCCTGCAATGATTTGAATGCAGGCACGTCTTGTATCTCCCAAGACGAAAGGATGTCTGAATCCCCTGTGGAGACCACAGAGAAAGACCTAGTTCCCCACCTCATCGCGACCGGAGGCCTCACATCCTTTGAAAATTCCAGAGGGATGCGGAGATCAGTGCCTCCAAAGGATACGATGCCTGACTCCTTGTGAAACTTGATAGGAGTCCCAGGATTCCTGTGGCACGTGGAAAGGGACACTTGGTCTCCCGCCTCAGCTGGAGAGGCGTCCCATTTGCCCTGCCAAGCCTCGAGGAGAATCCCGAGTTGTCCCTCGCAACTAGGCAGGAGTCCTGACGTCGCTGAACAAACACGTGTGTGGAAGGGCCATCCCCGTCGAAACTCGAGAATATACCCCAGGTCCCCCCCCCAACTCGAGAAAAACCATGAGACTTCCCCCTCGGCGCGAGATGAGGCCCGATTCCCCAGCACTGCGTGCAGAGCAATGCCATGTTGCACATCATACAGGAAAGGAGCCTTGATTTCCTTGATGGCACTCCAGAGAAACACAAGAACACTGTTTCAAGGCTAGAGGGATCCTGAGGTCACTGTAGCAACACGAAAGAGCTCCGTGGACCAAAAATCAATTCGAGATGAGAGCATGGTCCCTGGCTTCGACTCCAGAGGAATACCACCTTACCACAAGCACCTCAAGAGGAGGCTTCTCTCAGCTCTAGGTATGTGAGAGGGACCCTGAGTTAGCGGCCTCAAGTGGAATGGACACCGCGATGCCCTGACTCGAAATAAGGCCGGATATTCTTGCAGTGACTTGAATGCAGGCTCGTCTTGCATCTCACAAGACGAAAGGATGTCTGAATCCCCTGTGGAGAACACAGAGAAAGACCTAGTTGCCACGTCATCGCGACGGGAGGCCTCACATCCTTTGAAACCTCCAGAGGGACGCAGAGATCAGTTCCTTCAAAGGAAACAATGCCTGACTCTTTGTGAAACTTGATAGGAGTCCCCGGATTCCTGTGATACGTGGAAAGTGACACTTGGTCTCCCGCCTCAGCTGGAGAGGCGTCCCAATTGCCCTGCCAAGCCTCGAGGGGAATCCCGAGTTGTCCCTCGCAACTAGGCAGGAGTCCTGACGTCGCTGAACAAACACGTGTGTGGAAGGGCCATCCCCGTCGTAACTCGAGAATATACGCCAGGTTCCCGCCGCAACTCGAGAAAAACCATGAGACTTCCCCCTCGCCGTGAGATGAGGCCCGATTCCCCAGCACTGCGTGCAGAGCAATGCCATGTTGCACATCACACAGGAAAGGAGCCTTGATTTCCCTGATGGCACTCCAGAGAAACCCCAAGAACACTGTTTCAAGGCTAGAGGCATCCTGAGGTCACTGTAGCAACAAGAAAGAGCTCCGTGGACCAAAAATCAACTCGAGATGAGAGGTTAGTCCCTGGCTTCGACTCCAGAGGAATACCACCTTACCACAAGCACCTCAAGAGGAGGCTTCTCTCAGCTCTAGGTATGTGAGAGGGACCCTGAGTTTGCGGCCTCAAGTGGAATGGACACCGAGATGCCCTGACTCAAAATAAGGCCGGATATCCCTGCAGTGACTTGAATGCAGGCTCGTCTTGCATCTCCCAAGACGAAAGGATGTCTGAATCCCCTTTGGAGACCACAGAGAAAGACCTAATTATCCACGTCATCGCGACCGGAGGCCTCACATCCTTTGAAAACTCCAGAGGGACACGGAGATCAGTGCCTCCAAAGGAGACAAAGCCTGACTCCTCGTGAAACTTGATAGAAGTCCCAGGATTCATGTGGCACGTGGAAAGGGACACTTGGTCTCCCGCCTCAGCTGGAGAGGCGGCCCAATTGCCCTGCCAAGCCTCGAGGAGAATCCCGAGTTGTCCCTCGCAAATAGGCAGGAGTCTTGACGTCGCTGAACAAACACGTGTTTTTAAGGGCCATCCCCGTCATAACTCGAGAATATACCCCAGGTCCCCGCCGCAACTCGAGAAAAACCATGAGACTTCCCCCTCGCCGCGAGATGAAGCCCGATTCCCATGCACTGCGTGCAGAGCAATGCCGTGTTGCACATCACACAGGAAAGGAGCCTTGATTTCCTTGATGGAACTCCAGAGAAAGCCCAAGAACACTGTTTCAAGGCTAGAGGGATCCTGAGGTCACTGTAGCCACACGAAAGAGCTCCGTGGACCACAAATCAACTCGAGATGAGAGGTTAGTCCCTGGCTTCGACTCCAGAGGAATACCACCTTACCACAAGCACCTCAAGAGGAGGCTTCTCTGAGCTCTAGGTATGTGAGAGGGACCCTGAGTTTGCGGCCTCAAGTGGAATGGACACCGCGATGCCCTGACTCGAAATAAGGCCGGATATGCCTGCAGTGACTTGAATGCAGGCTCGTCTTGCATCTCCCAAGACGAAAGGATGTCTGAATCCCCTGTTGAGACCACAGAGAAAGACCTAGTTCTCCAACTCATCGCGACCGGAGGCCTCACATCCTTTGAAAAGTCCAGAGGGAACTGGAGATCAGTGCCTCCAAAGGAGACGATGCCTGACTCCTCGTGAAACTTGATAGGAGTCCCAGGATTCCTGTGGCACGTGGAAAGGGACCCTTGGTCTCCAGCCTCAGCTGGAGAGGCGTCCCAATTGCCCTGCCAAGCCTCGAGGAGAATCCCGAGTAGTCCCTCGCAACTAGGCAGGAGTCCTGACGTCGCTGAACAAACATGTGTGTGGAAGGGCCTTCCCAGTCGAAACTCGAGAATATACCCCAGGTTCCCACCGCAACTCGAGAAAAACCATGAGACTTCCCCCTCGCCGCGAGATGAGGCCCGATTCCCCTGCACTGCGTGCAGATCAATGCCGTGTTGCACATCACACAGAAAAGGAGCCTTGATTTCCTTGATGGCACTCCAGAGAAACTCCAAGAACACTGTTTCAAGGCTAGAGGGATCCTGAGGTCACTGTAGCAACAAGAAAGAGATCCGTGGACCAATAATCAACTCGACATGAGAGGTTAGTCCCTGGCTTCGACTCCAGAGGAATACCACCTTACCACAAGCACCTCAAGAGTAGGCTTCTCTGAGCTCTAGGTATGTGAGAGGAACCTGAGTTTGCGCCCGCAAGTGGAATGGACACCGCGATGACCTTCCTTGAAGTAAGACCGGATATGCCTGCAATGATTTGAATGCAGGCACGTCTTGTATCTCCCAAGACGAAAGGTTGTCTGAATCCCCTGTGGAGACCACAGAGAAAGACCTAGTTCCCCACCTCATCGCGACCGGAGGCCTCACATCCTTTGAAAATTCCAGAGGGATGCGGAGATCAGTGCCTCCAAAGGATACGATGCCTGACTCCTAGTGAAACTTGATAGGAGTCCCAGGATTCCTGTGGCACGTGGAAAGGGACACTTGGTCTCCCGCCTCAGCTGGAGAGGCGTCCCATTTGCCCTGCCAAGCCTCGAGGAGAATCCCGAGTTGTCCCTCGCAACTAGGCAGGAGTCCTGACGTCGCTGAACAAACACGTGGGTGGAAGGGCCATCCCCGTCGAAACTCGAGAATATACCCCAGGTCCCCCCCCCAACTCGAGAAAAACCATGAGACTTCCCCCTCGGCGCGAGATGAGGCCCGATTCCCCAGCACTGCGTGCAGAGCAATGCCATGTTGCACATCATCCAGGAAAGGAGCCTTGATTTCCTTGATGGCACTCCAGAGAAACACAAGAACACTGTTTCAAGGCTAGAGGGATCCTGAGGTCACTGTAGCAACACGAAAGAGCTCCGTGGACCAAAAATCAATTCGAGATGAGAGCATGGTCCCTGGCTTCGACTCCAGAGGAATACCACCTTACCACAAGCACCTCAAGAGGAGGCTTCTCTCAGCTCTAGGTATGTGAGAGGGACCCTGAGTTAGCGGCCTCAAGTGGAATGGACACCGCGATGCCCTGACTCGAAATAAGGCCGGATATTCTTGCAGTGACTTGAATGCAGGCTCGTCTTGCATCTCACAAGACGAAAGGATGTCTGAATCCCCTGTGGAGAACACAGAGAAAGACCTAGTTGCCACGTCATCGCGACGGGAGGCCTCACATCCTTTGAAACCTCCAGAGGGACGCAGAGATCAGTTCCTTCAAAGGAAACAATGCCTGACTCTTTGTGAAACTTGATAGGAGTCCCCGGATTCCTGTGATACGTGGAAAGTGACACTTGGTCTCCCGCCTCAGCTGGAGAGGCGTCCCAATTGCCCTGCCAAGCCTCGAGGGGAATCCCGAGTTGTCCCTCGAAACTAGGCAGGAGTCCTGACGTCGCTGAACAAACACGTGTGTGGAAGGGCCATCCCCGTCGTAACTCGAGAATATACGCCAGGTTCCCGCCGCAACTCGAGAAAAACCATGAGACTTCCCCCTCGCCGTGAGATGAGGCCCGATTCCCCAGCACTGCGTGCAGAGCAATGCCATGTTGCACATCACACAGGAAAGGAGCCTTGATTTCCCTGATGGCACTCCAGAGAAACCCCAAGAACACTGTTTCAAGGCTAGAGGCATCCTGAGGTCACTGTAGCAACAAGAAAGAGCTCCGTGGACCAAAAATCAACTCGAGATGAGAGGTTAGTCCCTGGCTTCGACTCCAGAGGAATACCACCTTACCACAAGCACCTCAAGAGGAGGCTTCTCTCAGCTCTAGGTATGTGAGAGGGACCCTGAGTTTGCGGCCTCAAGTGGAATGGACACCGAGATGCCCTGACTCAAAATAAGGCCGGATATCCCTGCAGTGACTTGAATGCAGGCTCGTCTTGCATCTCCCAAGACGAAAGGATGTCTGAATCCCCTTTGGAGACCACAGAGAAAGACCTAATTATCCACGTCATCGCGACCGGAGGCCTCACATCCTTTGAAAACTCCAGAGGGACACGGAGATCAGTGCCTCCAAAGGAGACAAAGCCTGACTCCTCGTGAAACTTGATAGAAGTCCCAGGATTCATGTGGCACGTGGAAAGGGACACTTGGTCTCCCGCCTCAGCTGGAGAGGCGGCCCAATTGCCCTGCCAAGCCTCGAGGAGAATCCCGAGTTGTCCCTCGCAAATAGGCAGGAGTCTTGACGTCGCTGAACAAACACGTGTTTTTAAGGGCCATCCCCGTCATAACTCGAGAATATACCCCAGGTTCCCGCCGCAACTCGAGAAAAACCATGAGACTTCCCCCTCGCCGCGAGATGAAGCCCGATTCCCATGCACTGCGTGCAGAGCAATGCCGTGTTGCACATCACACAGGAAAGGAGCCTTGATTTCCTTGATGGAACTCCAGAGAAAGCCCAAGAACACTGTTTCAAGGCTAGAGGGATCCTGAGGTCACTGTAGCCACACGAAAGAGCTCCGTGGACCACAAATCAACTCGAGATGAGAGGTTAGTCCCTGGCTTCGACTCCAGAGGAATACCACCTTACCACAAGCACCTCAAGAGGAGGCTTCTCTGAGCTCTAGGTATGTGAGAGGGACCCTGAGTTTGCGGCCTCAAGTGGAATGGACACCGCGATGCCCTGACTCGAAATAAGGCCGGATATGCCTGCAGTGACTTGAATGCAGGCTCGTCTTGCATCTCCCAAGACGAAAGGATGTCTGAATCCCCTGTTGAGACCACAGAGAAAGACCTAGTTCTCCAACTCATCGCGACCGGAGGCCTCACATCCTTTGAAAAGTCCAGAGGGAACTGGAGATCAGTGCCTCCAAAGGAGACGATGCCTGACTCCTCGTGAAACTTGATAGGAGTCCCAGGATTCCTGTGGCACGTGGAAAGGGACCCTTGGTCTCCAGCCTCAGCTGGAGAGGCGTCCCAATTGCCCTGCCAAGCCTCGAGGAGAATCCCGAGTAGTCCCTCGCAACTAGGCAGGAGTCCTGACGTCGCTGAACAAACATGTGTGTGGAAGGGCCTTCCCAGTCGAAACTCGAGAATATACCCCAGGTTCCCGCCGCAACTCGAGAAAAACCATGAAACTTCCCCCTCGCCGCGAGATGAGGCCCGATTCCCCTGCACTGCGTGCAGATCAATGCCGTGTTGCACATCACACAGAAAAGGAGCCTTGATTTCCTTGATGGCACTCCAGAGAAACTCCAAGAACACTGTTTCAAGGCTAGAGGGATCCTGAGGTCACTGTAGCAACAAGAAAGAGATCCGTGGACCAATAATCAACTCGACATGAGAGGTTAGTCCCTGGCTTCGACTCCAGAGGAATACCACCTTACCACAAGCACCTCAAGAGGAGGCTTCTCTGAGCTCTAGGTATGTGAGAGGAACCTGAGTTTGCGCCCGCAAGTGGAATGGACACCGCGATGACCTTCCTTGAAGTAAGACCGGATATGCCTGCAATGATTTGAATGCAGGCACGTCTTGTATCTCCCAAGACGAAAGGATGTCTGAATCCCCTGTGGAGACCACAGAGAAAGACCTAGTTCCCCACCTCATCGCGACCGGAGGCCTCACATCCTTTGAAAATTCCAGAGGGATGCGGAGATCAGTGCCTCCAAAGGATACGATGCCTGACTCCTAGTGAAACTTGATAGGAGTCCCAGGATTCCTGTGGCACGTGGAAAGGGACACTTGGTCTCCCGCCTCAGCTGGAGAGGCGTCCCATTTGCCCTGCCAAGCCTCGAGGAGAATCCCGAGTTGTCCCTCGCAACTAGGCAGGAGTCCTGACGTCGCTGAACAAACACGTGGGTGGAAGGGCCATCCACGTCGAAACTCGAGAATATACCCCAGGTCCCCCCCCCAACTCGAGAAAAACCATGAGACTTCCCCCTCGGCGCGAGATGAGGCCCGATTCCCCAGCACTGCGTGCAGAGCAATGCCATGTTGCACATCATACAGGAAAGGAGCCTTGATTTCCTTGATGGCACTCCAGAGAAACACAAGAACACTGTTTCAAGGCTAGAGGGATCCTGAGGTCACTGTAGCAACACGAAAGAGCTCCGTGGACCAAAAATCAATTCGAGATGAGAGCATGGTCCCTGGCTTCGACTCCAGAGGAATACCACCTTACCACAAGCACCTCAAGAGGAGGCTTCTCTCAGCTCTAGGTATGTGAGAGGGACCCTGAGTTAGCGGCCTCAAGTGGAATGGACACCGCGATGCCCTGACTCGAAATAAGGCCGGATATTCTTGCAGTGACTTGAATGCAGGCTCGTCTTGCATCTCACAAGACGAAAGGATGTCTGAATCCCCTGTGGAGAACACAGAGAAAGACCTAGTTGCCACGTCATCGAGACGGGAGGCCTCACATCCTTTGAAACCTCCAGAGGGACGCAGAGATCAGTTCCTTCAAAGGAAACAATGCCTGACTCTTTGTGAAACTTGATAGGAGTCCCCGGATTCCTGTGATACGTGGAAAGTGACACTTGGTCTCCCGCCTCAGCTGGAGAGGCGTCCCAATTGCCCTGCCAAGCCTCGAGGGGAATCCCGAGTTGTCCCTCGCAACTAGGCAGGAGTCCTGACGTCGCTGAACAAACACGTGTGTGGAAGGGCCATCCCCGTCGTAACTCGAGAATATACCCCAGGTTCCCGCCGCAACTCGAGAAAAACCATGAGACTTCCCCCTCGCCACGAGATGAGGCTCGATTCCCCAGCACTGCGTGCAGAGCAATGCCGTGTTGCACATCACACAGGAAAGGAGCCTTGATTTCCCTGTTGGCACTCCAGAGAAACCCCAAAAACACTGTTTCAAGGCTAGAGAGACCCTGAGGTCAGTGTAGCAACATGAAAGAGCTCCGTGGACCAAAAATCAACTCGAGATGAGAGGTTAGTCCCTGGCTTCGACTCCAGAGGAATACCACCTTACCACAAGCACCTCAAGAGGAGGCTTCTCTCAGCTCTAGGTATGTGAGAGGTTCCCTGAGTTTGCGGCCTCGAGTGGAATGGACTCCGGGATGCAATGACTCGAAATAAGGCCGGATATCCCTGCAGTGACTTGAATGCAGGCTCGTCTTCCATCTCCCAAGACGAAAGGATGTCTGAATCCCCTGTGGAGACCACAGAGAAAGACCTAGTTCCCCACCTCATCGCGACAGGAGGCCTCACATCCTTGAAAACTCCAGAGGGACACAGAGATCAGTTCCTACAAAGGAGACAATGCCTGACTCCTCCTGAAACTTGATAGGAGTGCCAGGATTCCTGTGGCACGTGGAAAGGGACCCTTGGTCTACGCCGCAGATGGAGAGGCGTCCCAATTGCCCTGCCAAGCCTCGAGGAGAATCCCGAGTTGTCCCTCGCAACTAGGTAGGAGTCCTGACGTCGCTGAAGAAACACGTGTGTGGAAGGGCAATCCTCTTCGTAACTCGAGAATATACCCCAGGTTCCCGCTGCAACTCGAGAAAAACCATGAGACTTCAACATCGCCGCGAGATGAAGCCTGATTCCCCTGCACTGCGCACAGAGCAATGCCGTGTTGCACATCACACAGAAAAGGACCCTTGATTTCCTTGATGGCACTCCAGAGAAACCCCAAGAACACTGTTTCAAGGCTAGAGGGATCCTGAGGTCACTGTAGCAACACGAAAGAGCTCCGTGGAGCAGAAATCAACTCGAGATGAGACGTTAGTCCCTGGCTTCGACTCCAGAGGAATACCACTTTACCACAAGCACCTCAAGAGGAGGCTTCTCTCAGCTCTAGGTATGTGAGAGGGACCCTGAGTTTGCGACCTCAAGTGGAATGGACACCGCGATGCCCTGACTCGAAATAAGGCCAGATATGCCTGCAGTGACTTGAATGCAGGCTCATCTTACATCTCCCAAGACGAAAGGATGTCTGAATCCCCTGTGGAGACCACAGAGAAAGACCTAGTTCCCCACCTCATCGTGACCGGAGGCCTCACATCCTTTGAAAACTCCAGAGGTACGCGGAGATCAGTGCCTCCAAAGGAGACGATGCCTGACTCCTCGTGAAACTTGATAGGAGTCCCAGGATTCCTGTGGCACGTGGAAAGGGAACTGTGGTCTCCCGCCTCAGCTGGAGAGGCGTTCCAATTGCCCTGTCAAGCCTCGAGGAGAATCCCGAGTTGTCCCTCGCAACTAGGCAGGAGTCCTGACGTCGCTGAACAAACACGTGTGTGGAAGGGCCCTCCCCGGCGTAACTCGAGAATATACCTCAGGTTCCCGCCGCAACTTGAGAAAAACCATGAGACTTCCCCCTCGCCGCGAGATGAGGCCCGATTCCCCTGCACTGCGTGCAGAGCAATGCCGTGTTGCACATCACATGGGAAAGGAGCCTTGATTTCCTTGATGGCACTCCAGAGAAACCCTAAGAACACTGTTTCAAGGCTAGAGGGATCCTGAGGTCACTGTAGCAACACGAAAGAGCTCCGTGGACCAAAAATCAACTCGAGATGAGAGGGTAGTCCCTGGCTTCGACTCCAGAGGAATATCACCTTACCACAAGCACCTCGAGAGGAGGCTTCTCTCAGCTCTAGGTATGTGAGAGGGACCCTGAGTTTGCGGCCTCAAGTGGAATGGACACCGCGATGCCCTGACTCGAAGTAAGGCCGGAAATGCCTGCAGTGACTTGAATGCAGGCTCGACTTGCATCTCCCAAAACGAAAGGATGTCTGAATACCCTGTGGAGACCACAGAGAAAGACCTAGTTCCCCACCTCATCGCGACCGGAGGCCTCACATCCTTTGAAAACTCCAGAGGGAGGCGGAGATCAGTGCCTCCAAAGGAGACGATGCCTGACTCCTCGTGAAACTTGATAGGAGTCCCAGGATTCCTGTGGCACGTGGAAAGGGACCCTTGGTCTCCCGCCTCAGCTGGAGAGGCGTCCCAATTGCCCTGCCAAGCCTCGAGGAGATTCCCGAGTTGTCCCTCGCAACTAGGCAGCAGTCCTGCCGTCGCTGAACAAACACGTGTGTGGAAGGGCCATCCCCATCGAAACTCGAGAATACACCCCAGGTTCCCGCCGCAACTCGAGAAAAACCATGAGACTTCCCCCTCGTCGCGAGATGAGGCCCGATTCCCCAGCACTGCGTGCAGAGTAATGCCATGTTGCACATCACACAGGAAAGGAGCCTTGATTTCCTTGATGGCACTCCAGAGAAACCCCAAGAACACTGTTTCAAGGCTAGAGGGATCCTGAGGTGACTGTAGTAAAACGAAAGAGCTCCGTGGATCAAAAATCAATTCGAGATGAGAGCATGGTCCCTGGCTTCGACTCCAGAGGAATACCACCTTACCACAAGCACCTCGAGAGGAGGCTTCTCTCAGCTCTAGGTATGTGAGAGGGACCCTGAGTTTGCGGCATCAAGTGGAATGGACACCGTGATGCCCTGACTCGAAATAAGGCCGGATATCCCTGCAGTAACTTGAATGCAGGCCCGTCTTGCATCTCCCAAGACGAAAGGATGTCTGAATCCCCTGTGGAGACCACAGAGAAAGACCTAGATCCCCACCTCATCGCGACCGGAGGCCTCACATCCTTTGAAAGCTCCAGAGGGACGCGGAGATCAGTGCCTCCAAAGGAGACGATGCCTGACTCCTCGTGAAACTTGATAGGAGTCCCAGGATTCCTGTGGCACGTGGAAAGGGACCCTTGGTCTCTCGCCTCAGCTGGAGAGGCGTCCCAATTGCCCTGCGAAACCTCGAGGAGAATCCCGAGTTGTCCCTCGCAACTAGGCAGGAGTCCTGACGTCACTGAACAAACACGTGGGTGGAAGGGCCATCCCAGTCGTAACTCGAGAATATACCCCAGGTTCCCGCCGCAACTCGAGAAAAACCATGAGACTTCCCCCTCGCCGCGAGATGAGGTCCTATTCCCCGTCAATGCGTGCAGAGCAATGCCGTGTTGCACATCACACAGGAAAGGAGCCTTGATTTCCTTGATGGCACTCCAGAGAAACCCCAAGAACACTGTTTCAAGGCTAGAGGGATCGTGAGGTCACTGTAGCAACATGAAAGATCTCCGTGGACAAAAAATCAACTCGAGATGAGAGGTTAGGCCCTGGCTTCGACTCCAGAGGAATACCACCTTACCACAAGCACGTCAAGAGGAGGCTTCTCTCAGCTCTAGGTATGTGAGAGGGACCCTGAGTTTGCAGCCTCAAGTGGAATTGACACCGCGATGCCCTGACTCGAAATAAGGCTGGATATCCCTGCAGTGACTTGAATGCAGGCTCGTCTTGCATGTCCCAAGACGAAAGGATGTCTGAATCCCCTGTGGAGACCACAGAGTTTGACCTAGATCCCCACCTCATCGCGACCGGAGACCTCACATCCTTTGAAAACTCCAGAGGGACGAGGAGATCAGTGCCTCCAAAGGAGACGATGCCTGACTCCTCATGAAACTTGATAGGAGTCCCAGGATTCCTGTGGCACGTGGAAAGGGACCCTTGGTCTCCCGCCTCAGCTGGAGAGGCGTCCCAATTGCCCTGCCAAGCCTCGAGGAGAATCCCGAGTTGTCCCTCGCAACTAGGCAGGAGTCCTGACGTCGCTGAACAAACACGTGTGTGGAAGGGGCATCCCCGTCGTAACTCGAGAATATACCCCAGGTTCCCGCCGCAACTCGAAGAAAACCATGAGATTTCCCCCTCGCCACGAGATGAGGCCAGATTCCCCTGCACTGCTTGCAGAGAAATGCCGTTTTGCACATCACACAGGAAAGGAGCCTTGATTTCCTTGATGGCACTCCAGAGAAACCCCAAGAACCCTGTTTCAAGGTTAGAGGGAAACTGAGGTCACTGTAGCAACACGAAAGAGCTCCGTGGACCACAAATCAACTCGAGATGAGAGGTTAGTCCCTGGCTTCGACTCCAGAGGAATACCACATTACCACAAGCACCTCAAGAGGAGGCTTCTCTCAGCTCTAGGTATGTGAGAGGGTCCCTGAGTTTGCGGCCTCAAGTGGAATGGACACCGCGATGCCCTGACTCGAAATAAGGCCGGATATCCCTGCAGTGACTTGAATGCAGGCTCGTCTTGCATCTACCAAGATGAAAGGATGTCTGGATCCCCTGTGGAGACCACAGAGAAAAACCTAATTTCCCACCTCATTGCGACCGGAGGCCTCACGCCTTTGAAAATTCCAGAGGGTCGCAGAGATCAGTGCCTCCAAAGGAGACGATGCCTCACTTCTCGAGAAACTTGATAGGAGTACCAGGATTCCTGTGGCACGTGGAAAGGGCCCCTTGGTCTCCCGCCTCAGCTGGAGAGGCGTCCCAATTGCCCTGCCAAGCCTCGAGGAGATTCCCGAGTTGTCCCTCGCAACTAGGCAGGAGTCCTGACGTCGCTGAACAAACACGTGTGTGGAAGGGCCGTCCCCGTCGTAACTCGAGAATATACCCCAGGTTCCCACCGCAACTCGAGAAAAACCATGAGACTTCCCCCTCGCCGCGAGATGAGGCTCGATTCCCCTGCACTGCGTGCAGAGCAATTCCGTGTTGCACATCACACAGGACAGGAGCCTTGATTTCCTTGATTGCACTCCAGAGAAAGCCCAAGAACACTGTTTCAAGGCTAGAGGGATCCTGAGGTCACTGTAGCAACACGAAAGATCTCCGTGGACCAAAAATCAACTCGAGATGAGAGGTTAGTCCCTGGCTTCGACTCCAGAGGAATACCACTTTACCACACGCACCTCAAGAGGAGGCTTCGCTCAGCTCTAGGTATGTGAGAGGGACCCTGAGTTTGCGGCCTCAATTGGAATGGACACCGCGATGCCCTGACTCGAAATAAGGCCAGATATGCCTGCAGTGACTTGAATGTAGGCTCGTCTTGCATCTCCCAAGACGAAAGGATGTCTGAATCCCCTGTGCAGACCACAGAGAATGACCTAGTTCCCCACCTCATCGCAACCGGAGACCTCACATCCTTTGAAAACTCCATAGGGACGAGGAGATCCAAAGGAGACGATTCCTGACTCCTCGTGAAATTTGATAGGAGTCCCAGGATTCCTGTGTCACGTGGAAAGGGACCCTTGGTCTCCCGCCTCAGATGGAGAGGCGTCCCAATTGCCCTGCCAAGCCTCGAGGAGAATCCCGAGTTGTCCCTCGCAACTAGGCAGGAGTCCTGACGTCGCTGAACAAACACGTGTTTGGAAGGTCCATCCCCGTCGTAACTCGAGAATATACCGCAGGTTCCCGCTGCAACTCGAGAAAAACCATGAGTCTTCCCCCTCGCCGCGAGATGAGGCCTGATTCCCCTGCACTGCGTGCAGAGTAATGCCGTGTTGCACATCATACAGGAAAGGAGCCTTGATTTCCTTGATGGCACTCCAGAGAAAGCCCAAGACCACTGTTTCCAGGCTAGAGGGATCCTGAGGTCACTGTAGCAACACGAAAGAGCTCCATGGACCACAAATCAACTCGAGATGAGAGGTTAGTCCCTGGCATCGACTCCAGAGGAATACCACCTTACCACAAGCACCTCAAGAGGAGGCTTCTCTCAGCTCTAGCTATGTGAGAGGGACCCTGAGTTTGCGGCCTCAAGTGGAATGGACACCGCGATGCCCTGACTCGAAATAAGGCCGGATATCCCTGCAGTGACTTGAATACAGGCTCGTCTTGCATTTCCAAAGACGAAAGGTTGTCTGAATCCCCTGTGGAGACCACAGAGAAAGACCTAGTTCCCGACCTCATGGCGACCGGAGGCCTCACATCCTTTGAAAACTCCAGAGGGACGCGGAGATCAGTGCCTCCAAAGGAGACGATGCCTGACTCCTCCTGAAACTTGATAGGAGTCCCAGGATTCCTGTGGCACGTGGAAAGGGACCCTTGGTCACCCGCCTAACTGGAGAGGCGTCCCAATTGCCCTACCAAGCCTCGAGGAGAATCCCGAGTTGTCCCTCGCAACTAGGCAGGAGTCCTGACGTCGCTGAACACACACGTGTGTGGAAGGGCCATCCCCGTCGTAACTCGAGAATATACCCCAGGTTCCCGTCGCAACTCGAGAAAAACCATGAGACTTGCCCCTCGCCGCGAAATGAGGCCCGATTCCCCTGCACTGCGGGCAGAGCAATGCCGTCTTGCACATCACACAGGAAAGGAGCCTTGATTTCCTTGATGGCACTCCAGAGAAACCCCAAGAACACTGTTTCAAGGCAGAGGGATCCTGAGGTCACTGTAGCAACACGAAAGAGCTCCGTGGACCAAAAATCAACACAAGATGAGAGGTTAGTCCCTGGCTTCGACTTCAGAGGAATACTAGCTTACCACAAGCACCTCAAGAGGAGGCTTCTCTCAGCTCTAGGTATGTGAGAAGGACCCTGAGTTTGCGGCCTCAAGTGGAATGGACACCGCGATGGCCTGACTCGAAGTAAGGCCGGAAATGCCTGCAGTGACTTGAATGCAGGCTCGACTTGCATCTCCCAAAACGAAAGGATGTCTGAATACCCTGTGTAGACCACAGAGAAAGACCTAGTTCCCCACCTCATCGCGACCGGAGGCCTCACATCCTTTGAAAACTCCAGAGGTACGCGGAGATCAGTGCCTCCAAAGGAGACGATGCCTGACTCCTCGTGAAATTTGATAGGAGTACCAGGATTCCTGTGGCACGTGGAAAGGAACCCTTGGTCTCCCGCCTCAGCTGGAGAGGCGTCCCAATTGCCCTGCCAAGCCTCGAGGAGAATCCCGAGTTGTCCCTCGCAACTAGGCAGGAGTCCTGACGTCGCTGAACAAACACGTGTGTGGAAGGGCCATCCCCGTGGTAACTCGAGAATATAGCCCAGGTTCCCGCCCCAACTCGAGAAAAACCATGAGACTTCCCCCTCGCCGCGAGATGCGGCCCGATTCCCCTGCACTGCGTGCAGAGCAATTCCGTGTTGCACATCACACATGAAAGGAGCCTTGATTTCCTTGGTGGCACTCCAGAGAAAACCCAAGAACACTGTTTCAAGGCTAGAGGGATCCTGAGGTCACTGTAGCAACAAGAAAGAGCTCCGTGGACCAAAAATCAACTCGAGATGAGAGTTTAGTCCCTGGCTTCGACTCCAGAGGAATACCACCTTACCACAAGCACCTCAAGAGGAGGCTTCTCTCAGCTCTAGGTATGGGAGATGGACCCTGAGTTTGCGGCATCAAGTGGAATGGACACCGTGATGCCCTGACTCGAAATAA
This sequence comes from Cervus elaphus, assembly GCF_910594005.1. Lineage (NCBI taxonomy): Eukaryota > Metazoa > Chordata > Mammalia > Artiodactyla > Cervidae > Cervus > Cervus elaphus. The sequence goes on from NC_057838.1 coordinate 3,679,464, forward strand.
GGCCGGATATCCCTGCAGTAACTTGAATGCAGGCCCGTCCGGCATCTCCCAAGACGAAAGGATGTCTGAATCCCCTGTGGAGACCACAGAGAAAGACCTAGTTTCCCACCTCATCGCGACCGGAGGCCTCACATCCTTTGAAAACTCCAGAGGGACGCGGAGATCAGTGCCTCCAAAGGAGACGATTCCAGACTCCTAGTGAAATTTGATAGGAGTCCCAGGATTCCTGTGTCACGTGGAACGGGACCCTTGGTCTCCCGCCTCAGATGGAGAGGCGTCCCAATTGCCCTGTCAAGCCTCGAGGAGAATCCAGAGTTGTCCCTCGCAACTAGGCAGGAGTCCTGACGTCGCTGAACAAACACGTGTTTGGAAGGTCCATCTCCGTCGTAACTCGAGAATATGCCCCAGGTTCCCGCTGCAACTCGAGAAAAACCATGAGACTTCCCCCTCACCGCGAGATGAGGCCTGATTCCCCTGCACTGCGTGCAGAGTAATGCCATGTTGCACATCACACAGGAAAGGAGCCTTGATTTCCTTGATGGCACTCCAGAGAAACCCTAAGAACACTGTTTCAAGGCTAGAGGGATCGTGAGGTCACTGTAGCAACACGAAAGATCTCCGCGAACAAAAAATCAACTTGAGATGAGAGGTTAGGCCCTGGCTTCGACTCCAGAGGAATACCACCTTACCACAAGCACGTCAAGAGGAGGCTTCTCTCAGCTCTAGGTATGTGAGAGGGACCCTGAGTTTGCGGCCTCAAGTGGAATTGACACCGCGATGCCCTGACTCGAAATAAGGCTGGATATCCCTGCAGTGACTTGAATGCAGGCTCGTCTTGCATGTCCCAAGACGAAAGGATGTCTGAATCCCCTGTGGAGACCACAGAGTTTGACCTAGATCCCCACTTCATCGCGACCGGAGACCTCACATCCTTTGAAAACTCCAGAGGGACGAGGAGATCAGTGGCTCCAAAGGAGACGATGCCTGACTCCTCGTGAAACTTGATAGGAGTCCCAGGATTCCTGTGGCACGTGGAAAGGGACACTTGGTCTCCCGTCTCAGCTGGAGAGGCGTCCCAATTGCCCTACCAAGCCTCGAGGAGAATCCCGAGTTGTCCCTCGCAACTAGGCAGGAGTCCTGAGGTCGCTGAACAAACACGTGGGTGGAAGGGCCATCCCCGTCGTAACTCGAGAATATACCCCAGGTTCCCGTCGCAACTCGAGAAAAACCATGAGACTTGCCCCTCGCCGCGAAATGAGGCCCGATTCCCCTGCACTGCGGGCAGAGCAATGCCGTCTTGCACATCACACAGGAAAGGAGACTTGATTTCCTTGATGGCACTCCAGAGAAACCCCAAGAACACTGTTTCAAGGCAGAGGGATCCTGAGGTCACTGTAGCAACACGAAAGAGCTCCGTGGACCAAAAATCAACTCAAGATGAGAGGTTAGTCCCTGGCTTCGACTTCAGAGGAATACCAGCTTACCACAAGCACCTCAAGAGGAGGCTTCTCTCAGCTCTAGGTATGTGAGAAGGACCCTGAGTTTGCGGCCTCAAGTGGAATGGACACCGCGATGGCCTGACTCGAAATAAGGCCGGATATCCCTTCAGTGACTTGAATGCAGGCTCGTCTTGCATCTCCCAAGACGAAAGGATGTCTGAATCCCCTGTGGAGACCACAGAGAAAGACCTAGTTCCCCACCTCATTGCGACCGAGGCCTCACATCCTTTGAAAACTCCAGAGGGTCGCAGAGATCAGTGCCTCCAAAGGAGACGATGCCTGACTCCTCGTGAAACTTGATAGGAGTCCCAGGATTCCTGTGGCACGTGGAAAGGGAACCGTGGTCTCCCGCCTCAGCTGGAGAGGCGTCCCAATTGCCCTGCCAAGCCTCGAGAAGAATCCCGAGTTGTCCCTCGCAACTAGGCAGGAGTCCTGACGTCGCTGAACAAACACGTGTGTGGAAGGGCCCTCCCCGGCGTAACTCGAGAATATACCTCAGGTTCCCGCCGCAACTTGAGAAAAACCATGAGACTTCCCCCTCGCCGTGAGATGAGGCCCGATTCCCCTGCACTGCGTGCAGAGCAATGCCGTGTTGCACATCACATGGGAAAGGAGCCTTGATTTCCTTGATGGCACTCCAGAGAAACCCCAAGAACACTGTTTCAAGGCTAGAGGGATCCTGAGGTCACTGTAGCAACACGAAAGAGCTCCGTGGACCAAAAATCAACTCGAGATGAGAGGGTAGTCCCTGGCTTCGACTCCAGAGGAATATCACCTTACCACAAGCACCTCGAGAGGAGGCTTCTCTCAGCTCTAGGTATGTGAGAGGGACCCTGAGTTTGCGGCCTCAAGTGGAATGGACACCGCGATGCCCTGACTCGAAGTAAGGCCGGAAATGCCTGCAGTGACTTGAATGCAGGCTCGACTTGCATCTCTCAAAAGGAAAGGATGTCTGAATACCCTGTGGAGACCACAGAGAAAGACCTAGTTCCCCACCTCATCGCGACCGGAGGCCTCACATCCTTTGAAAACTCCAGAGGGACGCGGAGATCAGTGCCTCCAAAGGAGACGATGCCTGACTCCTCGTGAAATTTGATAGGAGTACCAGGATTCCTGTGGCACGTGGAAAGGAACCCTTGGTCTCCCGCCTCAGCTGGAGAGGCGTCCCAATTGCCCTGCCAAGCCTCGAGGAGAATCCCGAGTTGTCCCTCGCAACTAGGCAGGAGTCCTGACGTCGCTGAACAAACACGTGTGTGGAAGGGCCATCCCCGTGGTAACTCGAGAATATACCCCAGGTTCCCGCCCCAACTCGAGAAAAACCATGAGACTTCCCCCTCGCCGCGAGATGAGGCCCGATTCCCCTGCACTGCGTGCAGAGAAATGCCGTGTTGCACATCACACAGGAAAGGAGCCTTGATTTCCTTGATGGCACTCCAGAGAAACCCCAAGAACACTGTTTCAAGGCTAGCGGGATCCTGAGGTCACTGTAGCAACAAGAAAGATCTCCGCGAACAAAAAATCAACTTGAGATGAGAGGTAAGGCCCTGGCTTCGACTCCAGAGGAATACCACCTTACCACAAGCACGTCAAGAGGAGGCTTCTCTCAGCTCTAGGTATGTGAGAGGGACCCTGAGTTTGCGGCCTCAAGTGGAATTGACACCGCGATGCCCTGACTCGAAATAAGGCTGGATATCCCTGCAGTGACTTGAATGCAGGCTCGTCTTGCATGTCCCAAGACGAAAGGATGTCTGAATCCCCTGTGGAGACCACAGAGTTTGACCTAGATCCCCACCTCATCGCGACCGGAGACCTCACATCCTTTGAAAACTCCAGAGGTACGCGGAGATCAGTGCCTCCAAAGGAGACGATGCCTGACTCCTCGTGAAACTTGATAGGAGTCCCAGGATTCCTGTGGCACGTGGAAAGGGACCCTTGGTCTCCCGCCTCAGCTGGAGAGGCGTCCCAATTGCCCTGCCAAGCCTCGAGGAGAATCCCGAGTTGTCCCTCGCAACTAGGCAGGAGTCCTGACGTCGCTGAACAAACACGTGTGTGGAAGGGGCATCCCCGTCGTAACTCGAGAATATACCCCAGGTTCCCGCCGCAACTCGAGAAAAACCATGAGATTTCCCCCTCGCCGCGAGATGAGGCCCGATTCCCCTGCACTGCTTGCAGAGCAATGCCGTGTTGCACATCACACAGGAAAGGAGCCTTGATTTCCTTGATGGCACTCCAGAGAAACCCCAAGAACCCTGTTTCAAGGTTAGAGGGAAACTGAGGTCACTGTAGCAACACGAAAGAGCTCCGTGGACCACAAATCAACTCGAGATGAGAGGTTAGTCCCTGGCTTCGACTCCAGAGGAATACCACCTTACCACAAGCACCTGAAGAGGAGGCTTCTCTGAGCTCTAGGTATGTGAGAGAGTCCCTGAGTTTGCGGCCTCAAGTGGAATGGACACCGCGATGCCCTGACTCGAAATAAGGCCGGATATGCCTGCAGTGACTTGAATGCAGGCTCGTCTTGCATCTCCCAAGACGAAAGGATGTCTGAATCCCCTGTGGAGACCACAGAGAAAGACCTAATTTCCCACCTCATCGCGACCGGAGGCCTCACGCCTTTGAAAATTCCAGAGGGTCGCAGAGATCAGTGCCTCCAAAGGAGACGATGCCTGACTTCTCGAGAAACTTGATAGGAGTACCAGGATTCTTGTGGCACGTGGAAAGGGCCCCTTGGTCTCCCGCCTCAGCTGGAGAGGCGTCCCAATTGCCCTGCCAAGCCTCGAGGAGATTCCCGAGTTGTCCCTCGCAACTAGGCAGGAGTCCTGACGTCGCTGAACAAACACGTGTGTGGAAGGGCCATCCCCATCGTAACTCGAGAATATACCCCAGGTTCCCACCGCAACTCGAGAAAAACCATGAGACTTCCCCCTCGCCGCGAGATGAGGCTCGATTCCCCTGCATTGCGTGCAGAGCAATTCCGTGTTGCACATCACACAGGACAGGAGCCTTGATTTCCTTGATTGCACTCCAGAGAAACCCCAAGAACACTGTTTCAAGGCTAGAGGGATCCTGAGGTCAGTGTAGCAACACGAAAGAGCTCCGTGGACCAAAAATCAACTCGAGATGAGAGGTTAGTCCCTGGCTTCGACTCCAGAGGAATACCACTTTACCACACGCACCTCAAGAGGAGGCTTCTCTCAGCTCTAGGTATGTGAGAGGGACCCTGAGTTTGCGGCCTCAATTGAAATGGACACCGCGATGCCCTGACTCGAAATAAGGCCGGATATCCCTGCAGTGACTTGAATGCAGCCTCGTCTTGCATCTCTCAAGACTAAAGGTTGTCTGAATCCCCTGTGGAGACCACAGAGAAAGACCTAATTTCCCACCTCATCGCGACCGGAGGCCTCACGCCTTTGAAAATTCCAGAGGGTCGCAGAGATCAGTGCCTCCAAAGGAGACGATGCCTGACTTCTCGAGAAACTTGATAGGAGTACCAGGATTCTTGTGGCACGTGGAAAGGGCCCCTTGGTCTCCCGCCTCAGCTGGAGAGGCGTCCCAATTGCCCTGCCAAGCCTCGAGGAGATTCCCGAGTTGTCCCTCGCAACTAGGCAGGAGTCCTGACGTCGCTGAACAAACACGTGTGTGGAAGGGCCATCCCCGTCGTAACTCGAGAATATACCCCAGGTTACCACCGCAACTCGAGAAAAACCATGAGACTTCCCCCTCGCCGCGAGATGAGGCTCGATTCCCCTGCACTGCGTGCAGAGCAATTCCGTGTTGCACATCACACAGGACAGGAGCCTTGATTTCCTTGATTGCACTCCAGAGAAAGCCCAAGAACACTGTTTCAAGGCTAGAGGGATCCTGAGGTCACTGTAGCAACACGAAAGAGCTCCGTGGACCACAAATCAACTCGAGATAAGAGGTTAGTCCCTGGCTTCGACTCCAGAGGAATACCACTTTACCACACGCACCTCAAGAGGAGGCTTCTCTCAGCTCTAGGTATGTGAGAGGGACCCTGAGTTTGCGGCCTCAATTGAAATGGACACCGCGATGCCCTGACTCGAAATAAGGCCAGATATGCCTGCAGTGACTTGAATGCAGGCTCGTCTTGCATCTCCCAAGACGAAAGGATGTCTGAATCCCCTGTGGAGACCACAGAGAATGACCTAGTTCCCCACCTCATCACAACCGGAGACTTCACATCCTTTGAAAACTCCATAGGGATGAGGAGATCCAAAGGAGACGATTCCTGACTCCTCGTGAAATTTGATAGGAGTCCCAGGATTCCTGTGTCACGTGGAACGGGACCCTTGGTCTCCCGCCTCAGATGGAGAGGCGTCCCAATTGCCCTGCCAAGCCTCGAGGAGAATCCCGAGTTGTCCCTCGCAACTAGGCAGGAGTCCTGACGTCGCTGAACAAACACGTGTTTGGAAGGTCCATCCCCGTCGTAACTCGAGAATATACCCCAGGTTCCCGCCGCAACTCGAGAAAAACCATGAGACTTCCCCCTCGCCGCGAGATGAGGCCTGATTCCCCTGCACTGCGTGCAGAGTAATGCCGTGTTGCACATCATACAGGAAAGGAGCCTTGATTTCCTTGATGGCACTCCAGAGAAAGCCCAAGACCACTGTTTCAAGGCTAGAGGTATCCTGAGGTCACTGTAGCAACACGAAAGAGCTCCGTGGACCACAAATCAACTCGAGATGAGAGGTTAGTCCCTGGCATCGACTCCAGAGGAATACCACTTTACCACAAGCACCTCAAGAGGAGGCTTCTCTCAGCTCTAGGTATGTGAGAGGGACCCTGAGTTTGCGGCCTCAAGTGGAATGGACACCGCGATGCTCTGACTCGAAATAAGGCCGGATATCCCTGCGGTGACTTGAATGCAGCCTCGTCTTGCATCTCCCAAGACGAAAGGTTGTCTGAATCCCCTGTGGAGACCACAGACAAAGTCCTAGTTCCCCACCTCATGGCGACCGGAGGCCTCACATCCTTTGAAAACTCCAGAGGGACGCGGAGATCAGTGCCTCCAAAGGAGACGATGCCTGACTCCTCGTGAAACTTGATAGGAGTCCCAGGATTCCTGTGGCACGTGGAAAGGGACCCTTGGTCTCCCGCCTAGCTGGAGAGGCGAACCAATTGCCCTACCGAGCCTCGAGGAGAATCCCGAGTTGTCCCTCGCAACTAGGCAGGAGTCCTGACGTCGCTGAACAAACCCGTGTGTGGAAGGGCCATCCCCGTCGTAACTCGAGAATATACCCCAGGTTCCCATCGCAACTCGAGATAAACCATGAGACTTGCCCCTCGCCGCGAAATGAGGCCCGATTCCCCTGCACTGCGTGCAGAGCAATGCCGTCTTGCACATCACACAGGAAAGGAGCCTTGATTTCCTTGATGGCACTCCAGAGAAACCCCAAGAACACTGTTTCAAGGCAGAGGGATCCTGAGGTCACTGTAGCAACACGAAAGAGCTCCGTGGACCAAAAATCAACTCAAGATGAGAGGTTAGTCCCTGGCTTCGACTTCAGAGGAATACCAGCTTACCACAAGCACCTCAAGAGGAGGCTTCTCTCAGCTCTAGGTATGTGAGAGGGACCCTGAGTTTGCGGCCTCAAGTGGAATGGACACCACGATGCCCTGATTCGAAGTAAGGCCGGATATGCCTGCAGTGACTTGAATGCAGGCTCGACTTGCATCTCCCAAGACGAAAGGATGTCTGAATCCCCTATGGAGACCACAGAGAAAGACCTAGTTCCCCACCTCATCGCGACCGGAGGCCTCACATCCTTTGAAAACTCCAGAGGGAGGCGGAGATCAGTGCCTCCAAAGGAGACGATGCCTGACTCCTCGTGAAATTGATAGAAGTCCCGGATTCCTGTGGCACGTGGAAAGGGACCCTTGGTCTCCCGCCTCAGCTGGAGAGGCGTCCCAAATGCCCTGCCAAGCCTGGAGGAGAATCCCGAGTTGTCCCTCGCAACTAGGCAGGAGTCCTGACGTCGCTGAACAAACACGTGTGTGGAAGGGCCTTCCCAGTCGAAACTCGAGAATATACCCCAGGTTCCCGCCGCAACTCGAGAAAAACCATGAGACTTCCCCCTTGCCGCGAGATGAAGCCCGATTCCCCTGCACTGCGTGCAGAGCAAAGCCGTGTTGCACATCACACACAAAAGGAGCCTTGATTTCCTTGATGGCACTCCAGAGAAACTCCAAGAACACTGTTTCAAGGCTAGAGGGATCCTGAGTTCACTGTAGCAACACGAAAGAGCTCCATGGACCACAAATCAACTCGAGATGAGAGGTTAGTCACTGGCTTCGACTCCAGAGGAATACCACCTTACCACAAGCACCTCAAGAGGAGGCTTCTCTCAGCTCTAGGTATGTGAAAGGGACCCTGAGTATGCGGCCTCAAGTGGAATGGACACCGCGATGCCCTGACTTGAAATAAGGTCACACATCCCTGCAGTGAATTGAATGCAGGCTCCTTTTGCATCTCCTAAGACGAAAGGATGTCTGAATCCCCTGTGGAGACCACAGAGAAAGACCTAGTTCCCCACCTCATGGCGACCGGAGGCCTCACATCCTTTGAAAACTCCAGAGGGACGCGGAGATCAGTGCCTCCAACGGAGACGATGCCTGACTCCTCGTGAAACTTGATAGGAGTCCCAGGATTCCTGTGGCACGTGGAAAGGGAACCTTGGTCTCCCGCCTAGCTGGAGAGGCGTCCCAATTGCCCTGCCAAGCCTCGAGGAGAATCCCGAGTTGTCCCTCGCAACTAGGCAGGAGTCCTGACGTTGCTGAACAAACACGTGTGTGGAAGGGGCATCCCCGTCCTAACTCGAGATTATAACCCAGGTTCCTGCCGCAACTCGAGAAAAACCATGAGACTTCCCCCTCGCCGCGAGATGAGGCAAGATTCCCCTGCACTGCGTGCAGAGCAATGCTGTGTTGCACATCACACATGAAAGGAGCCTTGATTTCCTTGATGGCACTCCAGAGAAACCCCAAGAACCCTGTTGCAAGGTTAGAGGGAAACTGAGGTCACTGTAGCAACACGAAAGAGCTCCGTGGACCACAAATCAACTCGAGATGAGAGGTTAGTCCATGGCTTCGACTCCAGAGGAATAACACCTTACCACAAGCACCTCAAGAGGAGGCTTCTCTCAGCTCTAGGTATGTGAGAGGTTCCCTGAGTTTGCGGCCTCAAGTGGAATGGACACCGCGATGCCCTGATTCGAAGTAAGGCCGGATATGCCTGCAGTGACTTGAATGCAGGTTCGACTTGCATCTCCCAAGACGAAAGGATGTCTGAATCCCCTGTGGAGACCACAGAGAAAGACCTAGTTCCCCACCTCATCGCGACCGGAGGCCTCACATCCTTTGAAAACTCCAGAGGGACGCGGAGATCAGTGCCTCCAAAGGAGACGATGCCTGACTCCTCGTGAAATTGATAGGAGTCCCAGGATTCCTGTGGCACGTGGAAAGGGACCCTTGGTCTCCCGCCTCAGCTGGAGAGGCGTCCCAAATGCCCTGCCAAGCCTGGAGGAGAATCCCGAGTTGTCCCTCGCAACTAGGCAGGAGTCCTGACGTCGCTGAACAAACACGTGTGTGGAAGGGCCTTCCCAGTCGAAACTCGAGAATATACCCCAGGTTCCCGCCGCAACTCGAGAAAAACCATGAGACTTCCCCCTTGCCGCGAGATGAAGCCCGATTCCCCTGCACTGCGTGCAGAGCAAAGCCGTGTTGCACATCACACAGAAAAGGAGCCTTGATTTCCTTGATGGCACTCCAGAGAAACTCCAAGAACACTGTTTCAAGGCTAGAGGGATCCTGAGTTCACTGTAGCAACACGAAAGAGCTCCATGGACCACAAATCAACTCGAGATGAGAGATTAGTCCCTGGCTTCGACTTCAGAGGAATACCACCTTACCACAAGCACCTGAAGAGGAGGCTTCTCTGAGCTCTAGGTATGTGAGAGGGACCCTGAGTTTGCGCCCTCAAGTGGAATAGACACCGCGATGACCTTCCTCGAAGTAAGACCGGATATGCTTGCAGTGATTTGAATGCAGGCACGTCTTGTATCTCCCAAGACGAAAGGATGTCTGAATCCCCTGTGGAGACCACAGAGAAAGACCTAGTTCCCCACCTCATCGCGACCGGAGGCCTCACATCCTTTGAAAACTCCAGAGGGATGCGGAGATCAGTGCCTCCAAAGGAGACGATGCCTGACTCCTAGTGAAACTTGATAGGAGTCCCAGGATTCCTGTGGCACGTGGAAAGGGACCCTTGGTCTCCCGCCTCAGCTGGAGAGGCGTCCCAATTGCCCTGCCAAGCCTCAAGGAGAATCCCGAGTTGTCCCTCGCAACTAGGCAGGAGTCCTGACGTCGCTGAACAAACACGTGTGTGGAAGGGCCATCCCCGTCGTAACTCGAGAATATACGCCAGGTTCCTGCCGCAACTCGAGAAAAACCATGAGACTTCCCCCTCGCCGTGAGATGAGGCCCGATTCCCCAGCACTGCGTGCAGAGCAATGCCATGTTGCACATCACACAGGAAAGGAGCCTTGATTTCCCTGATGGCACTCCAGAGAAACCCCAAGAACACTGTTTCAAGGCTAAAGGGATCCTGAGGTCACTGTAGCAACACGAGAGAGCTCCGTGGACCAAAAATCAATTCGAGATGAGAGCATGGTCCCTAGCTTCGACTCCAGAGGAATACCACCTTACCACAAGCACCTCAAGAGGAGGCTTCTCTCAGCTCTAGGTATGTGAGAGGGACCCTGAGTTAGCGGCCTCAAGTGGAATGGACACCGCGATGCCCTGACTCGAAATAAGGTCGTATATCGCTGCAGTGACTTGAATGCAGGCTCGTCTTGCATCTCCCAAGACGAAAGGATGGCTGAATCCCATGTGGAGACCACAGAGAAAGACCTAGTTCCCCACCTCATCGCGACCGGAGGCCTCACACCCTTTGAAAACTCCAGAGGGACGCGGAGATCAGTGCCTCCAAAGGAGACGATGCCTGACTCCTCGTGAAACTTGATAGGAACCCCAGGATTCCTGTGGCACGTGGAAAGGGACCCTTGGTCTCCCGCCTCAGCTGGAGAGGCGTCCCAATTGCCCTGCCAAGCCTCGAGGAGAATCCTGAGTTGTCCCTCGCAACTAGGCAGGAGTCCTGACGTCGCTTAACTAACACGTGTGTGGAAGGGCCATCCCTGTGGTAACTCGAGAATATAGCCCAGGTTCCCGCCCCAACTCGAGAAAAACCATGAGACTTCCCCCTCGCCGTGAGATGAAGCCCGATTCCCATGCACTGCGTGCAGAGCAATGCCGTGTTGCACATCACACAGGAAAGGAGCCTTGATTTCCTTGATGGAACTCCAGAGAAAGCCCAAGAACACTGTTTCATGGCCAGAGGGATCCTGAGGTCACTGTAGCAACACGAAAGAGCTCCGTGGACCACAAATCAACTCGAGATGAGAGGTTAGTCCCTGGCTTCGACTCCAGAGGAATACCACCTTACCACAAGCACCACAAGAGGAGGCTTCTCTGAGCTCTAGGTATGTGAGAGGGACCCTGAGTTTGCGGCCTCATGTGGAATGGACACCGCGATGCCCTGACTCGAAACAAGGCCGGATATGCCTGCAGTGACTTGAATGCAGGCTCGTCTTGCATCTCCCAAGACGAAAGGATGTCTGAATTCCCTGTGGAGACCACAGAGAAAGACCTAGTTCTCCACCTCATCGCGACCGGAGGCCTCACATCCTTTGAAAACTCCAGAGGGACGCGGAAATCAGTGCCTCCAAAGGAGACGATGCCTGACTCCTGGTGAAACTGATAGGAGTCCCAGGATTCCTGTGGCACGTGGAAAGGGACCCTTGGTCTCCCGCCTCAGCTGGAGAGGCGTCCCAATTGCCCTGCCAAGCCTCGAGGAGAATCCCGAGTTGTCCCTCGCAACTAGGCAGGAGTCCTGAAGTCGCTGAACAAACACGTGTGTGGAAGGGCCATCCCCGTCGTAACTCGAGAATATACCCCAGGTTCCCGCCGCAACTCGAGAAAAACCATGAAACTTCCCCCTCGCCGCGAGATGAGGCCCGATTCCCCTGCACTGCGTGCAGATCAATGCCGTGTTACACATGACACAGAAAAGGAGCCTTGATTTCCTTGATGGCACTCCAGAGAAACTCCAAGAACACTGTTTCAAGGCTAGAGGGATCCTGAGGTCACTGTAGCAACAAGAAAGAGCTCCGTGGACCAAAAATCAACTCGAGAAGAGAGGTTAGTCCCTGGCTTCGACTCCAGAGGAATACCACCTTACCACAAGCACCTCAAGAGGAGGCTTCTCTGAGCCCTAGGTATGTGAGAGGGACCCTGAGTTTGCGCCCGCAAGTGCAATGGACACCGCGATGACCTTCCTCGAAGTAAGACCGGATATGTCTGCAATGATTTGAATGCAGGTACGTCTTGTATCTCCCAAGACGAAAGGATGTCTGAATCCCCTGTGGAGACCACAGAGAAAGACCTAGTTCCCCAACTCATCGCGACCGGAGGCCTCACATCCTTTGAAAACTCCAGAGGGACGCAGAGATCAGTGCCTTCAAAGGAGACGATGCCTGACTCTTTGTGAAACTTGATAGGAGTCCCCGGATTCCTGTGATACGTGGAAAGTGACACTTGGTCTCCCGCCTCAGCTGGAGAGGCGTCCCAATTGCCCTGCCAAGCCTCGAGGAGAATCCCGAATTGTCCCTCGCAACTAGGCAGGAGTTCTGACGTCGCTGAACAAACACGTGTGTGGAAGGGGCATCCCCGTCGTAACTCGAGAATATACCCCAGGTTCCCGCCGCAACTCGAGAAAAACCATGAGACTTCCCCCTCGCCGCGAGATGAGGCTCGATTCCCCAGCACTGCGTGCAGAGCAATGCCGTGTTGCACATCACACAGGAAAGGAGCCTTGATTTCCTTGTTGGCACTCCAGAGAAACCCCAAGAACACTGTTTCAAGGCTAGAGAGACCCTGAGGTCAGTGTAGCAACATGAAAGAGCTCCGTGGACCAAAAATCAACTCAAGATGAGAGGTTAGTCCCTGGCTTCGACTTCAGAGGAATACCAGCTTACCACAAGCACCTCAAGAGGAGGCTGCTCTCAGCTCTAGGTATGTGAGAGGGACCCTGAGTTTGCGGCCTCAAGTGAAATGGACACCGCGATGCCCTGACTCGAAATAAGGCCGGATATCCCTGCAGTGACTTGAATGCAGCCTCGTCTTGCATCTCCCAAGATGAAAGGTTGTCTGAATCCCCTGTGGAGACCACAGACAAAGTCCTAGTTCCCCACCTCATGGCGACCGGAGGCCTCACATCCTTTGAAAACTCCAGAGGTACGCGGAGATCAGTGCCTCCAAAGGAGACGATGCCTGACTCCTCGTGAAACTTGATAGGAGTCCCAGGAATCCTGTGGCACGTGGAAAGGGACCCTTGGTCTCCCGCCTCAGCTGGAGAGGCGGCCCAATTGCCCTGCCAAGCCTCGAGGAGAATCCCGAGTTGTCCCTCGCAAATAGGCAGGAGTCTTGACGTCGCTGAACAAACACGTGTTTTTAAGGACCATCCCCGTCGTAACTCGAGAATATACCCCAGGTTCCCGCCGCAACTCGAGAAAAACCATGAGACTTCCCCCTTGCCGCGAGATGAAGCCCGATTCCCATGCACTGCCGGCAGAGCAATGCCGTGTTGCATATCACACAGGAAAGGAGCCTTGATTTCCTTGATGGCACTCCAGAGAAACCCCAAGAACACTCTTTCAAGGCTAGAGGGATCCTGAGGTCACTGTAGCAACACGAAAGAGCTCCGTGGACCACAAATCAACTCGAGATGAGAGGTTAGTCCCTGGCTTCGACTCCAGAGGAATACCACCTTACCACAAGCACCTCAATGGAGGCTTCTCTGAGCACTAGGTATGTGAGAGGGACCCTGAGTTTGCGGCCTCAAGTGGAATGGACACCGCGATGCCCTGACTCGAAATAAGGCCGGATATGCCTGCAGTGACTTGAATGCAGGCTCGTCTTGCATCTCCCAAGACGAAAGAATGTCTGAATCCCCTGTTGAGACCACAAAGAAAGACCTAGTTGTCCACCTCATCGCGACCGGAGGCCTCACATCGTTTGAAAACTCCAGAGGGACGCGGAGATCAGTGCCTCCAAAGGAGACGATGCCTGACTCCTCGTGAAACTTGATAGGAGTCCCAGGATTCCTGTGGCACGTGGAAAGGGACCCTTGGTCTCCCGCCTCAGCTGGAGAGGCGTCCCAATTGCCCTGCCAAGCCTCGAGGAGAATCCCAAGTTGTCCCTCGCAACTAGGCAGGAGTCCTGATGTCGCTGAACAAACACGTCGGTGAAAGGGCCATCCCCGTCGTAACTCGAGAATATACCCCAGGTTCCCGCTGCAACTCGAGAAAAACCATGAGACTTCCCCCTCGCCGCGAGATGAGGCCTGATTCCCCTGCACTGCGTGCAGAGCAATGCCGTGTTGCACATCACATGGGAAAGGAGCCTTGATTTCCTTGATGGCACTCCAGAGAAAACCCAAGAACACTGTTTCAAGGCTAGAGGGATCCTGAGGTCACTGTAGCAACAAGAAAGAGCTCCGTGGACCAAAAATCAACTCGAGATGAGAGGTTAGTCCCTGGCTTCGACTCCAGAGAAATACCACCTTACCACAAGCACGTCAAGAGAAGGCTTCTCTCAGCTCTAGGTATGTGAGAGGGACCCTGAGTTTGCGACCTCAAGTGGAATGGACACCGCGATGCCCTGACTCGAAATAAGGCCGGATATGCCTGCAGTGACTTGAATGCAGGCTCGTCTTTCATCTCCCAAGATGAAAGGATGTCTGAATCCCCTGTGGAGACCACAGAGAAAGACCTAGTTCCCCACCTCATTGCGACCGGAGGCCTCACATCCTTTGAAAACTCCAGAGGGACGCGGAGATCAGTGCCTCCAAAGGAGACGATGCCTGACTCCTCGTGAAACTTGATAGGAGTCCCAGGATTCCTGTGGCACGTGGAAAGGGACCCTTGGTCTCGCGCCTCAGCTGGAGAGGCGGCCCAATTGCCCTGCTAAGCCTCGAGGAGAATCCCGAGTTGTTCCTCGCAACTAGGCAGGAGGATTGACGTCGCTGAACAAACACGTGTGTGGAAGGGCCATCCCCGTCGTAACTCGAGAATATACCCCAGGTTCCCGCCGCAAGTCGAGAAAAACCATGAGACTTCCCCCTCGCCGCGAGATGAGGCCCGATTCCCCTGCACTGCGTGCAGAGCAATGCCCTGTTGCACATCACACAGGAAAGGAGCCTTGATTTCCTTGATGGCACTCCAGAGAAACCCCAAGAACACTATTTCAAGGCTAGAGTGATCCTGAGGTCACTGTAGCAACACGAAAGAGCTCCATGGACCACAAATCAACTCGAGATGAGAGGTTAGTCCCTGGCTTCGACTCCAGAGGAATACCACCTTACCACAAGCACCTCAAGAGGAGGCTTCTCTCAGCTCTAGGTATGTGAGAGGGTCCCTGAGTTTGCGGCCTCAAGTGGAATGGACACCGCGATGCCCTGATTCGAAGTAAGGCCGGATATGCCTGCAGTGACTTGAATGCAGGCTCGACTTGCATCTCCCAAGACGAAAGGATGTCTGAATCCACTGTGGAGACCAAAGAGAAAGACTTGGTTCCCCACCTCATGGCGACCGGAGGCCTCACATCCTTTGAAAACTCCAGAGGGATGCGGAGATCAGTGCCTCCAACGGAGACGATGCCTGACTCCTCGTGAAACTTGATAGGAGTCCCAGGATTCCTGTGGCACGTGGAAAGGGAACCTTGGTCTCCCGCCTAGCTGGAGAGGCGTCCCAATTGCCCTGCCAAGCCTCGAGGAGAATCCCGAGTTGTCCCTCGCAACTAGGCAGGAGTCCTGACGTTGCTGAACAAACACGTGTGTGGAAGGGGCATCCCCGTCGTAACTCGAGATTATAACCCAGGTTCCTGCCGCAACTCGAGAAAAACCATGAGACTTCCCCCTCGCCGCGAGATGAGGCAAGATTCCCCTGCACTGCGTGCAGAGCAATGCTGTGTTGCACATCACATGGGAAAGGAGCCTTGATTTCCTTGATGGCACTCCAGAGAAACTCCAAGAACCCTGTTGCAAGGTTAGAGGGAAACTGAGGTCACTGTAGCAACACGAAAGAGCTCCGTGGACCACAAATCAACTCGAGATGAGAGGTTAGTCCCTGGCTTCGACTCCAGAGGAATAACACCTTACCACAAGCACCTCAAGAGGAGGCCTCTCTCAGCTCTAGGTATGTGAGAGGGACCCTGAGTTTGCGGCCTCAAGTGGAATGGATACCGCGATGCCCTGATTCGAAGTAAGGCCGGATATGCCTGCAGTGACTTGAATGCAGGCTCGACTTGCATCTCCCAAGACGAAAGGATGTCTGAATCCCCTGTGGAGACCACAGAGAAAGACCTAGTTCCCCACCTCATCGCGACCGGAGGCCTCACATCCTTTGAAAACTCCAGAGGGACGCGGAGATCAGTGCCTCCAAAGGAGACGATGCCTGACTCCTCGTGAAATTGATAGGAGTCCCAGGATTACTGTGGCACGTGGAAAGGGACCCTTGGTCTCCCGCCTCAGCTGGAGAGGCGTCCCAAATGCCCTGCCAAGCCTGGAGGAGAATCCCGAGTTGTCCCTCGCAACTAGGCAGGAGTCCTGACGTCGCTGAACAAACACGTGTGTGGAAGGGCCTTCCCAGTCGAAACTCGAGAATATACCCCAGGTTCCCGCCGCAACTCGAGAAAAACCATGAGACTTCCCCCTTGCCGCGAGATGAAGCCCGATTCCCCTGCACTGCGTGCAGAGCAAAGCCGTGTTGCACATCACACAGAAAAGGAGCCTTGATTTCCTTGATGGCACTCCAGAGAAACTCCAAGAACACTGTTTCAAGGCTAGAGGGATCCTGAGTTCACTGTAGCAACACGAAAGAGCTCCATGGACCACAAATCAACTCGAGATGAGAGGTTAGTCCCTGGCTTCGACTTCAGAGGAATACCACCTTACCACAAGCACCTCAAGAGGAGGCTTCTCTGAGCTCTAGGTATGTGAGAGGGACCCTGAGTTTGCGGCCTCAAGTGGAATGGACACCGCGATGCCCTGACTCGAAACAAGGCCGGATATGCCTGCAGTGACTTGAATGCAGGCTCGTCTTGCATCTCCCAAGACGAAAGGATGTCTGAATCCCCTGTTGAGACCACAGAGAAAGACCTAGTTCTCCACCTCATCGCGACCGGAGGCCTCACATCCTTTGAAAACTCCAGAGGGACGCGGAAATCAGTGCCTCCAAAGGAGACGATGCCTGACTCCTGGTGAAACTGATAGGAGTCCCAGGATTCCTGTGGCACGTGGAAAGGGACCCTTGGTCTCCCGCCTCAGCTGGAGAGGCGTCCCAATTGCCCTGCCAAGCCTCGAGGAGAATCCCGAGTTGTCCCTCGCAACTAGGCAGGAGTCCTGACGTCGCTGAACAAACACGTGTGTGGAAGGGCCTTCCCAGTCGAAACTCGAGAATATACCCCAGGTTCCCGCCGCAACTCGAGAAAAACCATGAAACTTCCCCCTCGCCGCGAGATGAGGCCCGATTCCCCTGCACTGCGTGCAGATCAATGCCGTGTTGCACATCACACAGAAAAGGAGCCTTGATTTCCTTGATGGCACTCCAGAGAAACTCCAAGAACACTGTTTCAACGCTAGAGGGATCCTGAGGTCACTGTAGCAACAAGAAAGAGCTCCGTGGACCAAAAATCAACTCGAGATGAGAGGTTAGTCCCTGGCTTCGACTCCAGAGGAATACCACCTTACCACAAGCACCTCAAGAGGAGGCTTCTCTGAGCCCTAGGTATGTGAGAGGGACCCTGAGTTTGCGCCCGCAAGTGCAATGGACACCGCGATGACCTTCCTCGAAGTGAGACCGGATATGTCTGCAATGATTTGAATGCAGGCTCGTCTTGTATCTCCCAAGACGAAAGGATGTCTGAATCCCCTGTGGAGACCACAGAGAAAGACCTAGTTCCCCAACTCATCGCGACCGGAGGCCTCACATCCTTTGAAAACTCCAGAGGGACGCAGAGATCAGTGCCTTCAAAGGAGACGATGCCTGACTCTTTGTGAAACTTGATAGGAGTCCCCGGATTCCTGTGATACGTGGAAAGGGACCCTTGGTCTCACGCCTCAGCTGGAGAGGCGTCCCAATTGCCCTGCCAAGCCTCGAGAAGAATCCCGAATTGTCCCTCGCAACTAGGCAGGAGTCCTGACGTCGCTGAACAAACACGTGTGTGGAAGGGGCATCCCCGTCGTAACTCGAGAATATACCCCAGGTTCCCGCCGCAACTCGAGAAAAACCATGAGACTTCCCCCTCGCCGCGAGATGAGGCTCGATTCCCCAGCACTGCGTGCAGAGCAATGCCGTGTTGCACATCACACAGGAAAGGAGCCTTGATTTCCTTGTTGGCACTCCAGAGAAACCCCAAGAACACTGTTTCAAGGCTAGAGAGACCCTGAGCTCAGTGTAGCAACATGAAAGAGCTCCGTGGACCAAAAATCAACTCGAGATGAGAGGTTAGTCCCTGGCTTCGACTCCAGAGGAATACCACCTTACCACAAGCACCTCAAGAGGAGGCTTCTCTCAGCTCTAGGTATGTGAGAGGGACCCTGAGTTTGCGGCCTCAAGTGGAATGGACACCGCGATGAAATGACTCGAAATAAGGCCGGATATCCCTGCAGTGACTTGCATGCAGGCTCGTCTTGCCTCTCCCAAGACGAAGGGATGGCTGAATCCCCTGTGGAGACCACAGAGAAAGACGTAGTTCCCCACCTCATCGCGACCGGAGGCCTCACATCCTTTGAAAACTCCAGAGGGAGCGGAGATCAGTGCCTCCAAAGGATATGATGCCTGACTCCTCGTGAAACTTGATAGGAGTCCCAGGATTCCTGTGGCACGTGGAAAGGGACCCTTGGTCTCCCACCTCAGCTGGAGAGGCGTCCCAATTGCCCTGCCAAGCCTCGAGGAGGATCCTGAGTTTTACCTCGCAACTAGGCAGGAGTCCTGATGTCGCTGAACAAACACGTGTGTGGAAGGGCCATCCCCGTCGTAACTCGAGAATATACCCCAGGTTACCGCCGCAACTCGAGAAAAACCATGAGAATTCCCCCTCGCCGCGAGATGAGGCCCGATTCCCCTGCACTGCGTGCAGAGCAATGCTGTGTTGCACATCACACAGGAAAGGAGCCTTGATTTCCTTGATGGCACTCCAGAGAAACCACAAGAACACTGTTTCAAGGCTGGAGGGATCCTGAGGTCACAGTAGCAACACGAAAAAGCTCCGTGGACCAAAAATCAACTCGAGATGAGAGGTTAGTCCCTGGCTTCGACTCCAGAGGAATACAACCTTACCACAAGCACCTCAAGAGGAGGCTTCTATCATCTCTAGGTATGTGAGAGGGTCCCTGAGTTTGCGGCCTCGAGTGGAATGGACACCGCGATGCCCTGACTCGAAATAAGGCCGGATATCCCTGCAGTGACTTGAATTCATGCTCGTCTTGCATCTCCCAAGACGAAAGGATGTCTGAATCCCCTGTGGAGACCACAGAGAAAGACCTAGTTCCCCACCTCATCGCGACAGGAGGCCTCACATCCTTTGAAAACTCCAGAGGTACGCGGAAATCAGTGCCTCCAAAGGAGACGATGCCTGACTCCTCGTGAAACTTGATAGGAGTACCTGGATTTCTGTGGCACGTGGAAAGGGACCCTTGGTCTACCGCCTCAGTTGGATAGGTGTCCCAATTGCCCTGCCAAGCCTCGAGGAAAATCTCGAGTTGTCCCTCGCAACTAGGCAGGAGTCCTGACGTCGCTGAACAAACACGTGTGTGGAACGGCCATCTCCGTCGTAACTCGAGAATATACTCCAGGTTCCCGCCGCAACTCGAGAAAAACCATGAGACTTCCCCGTCGCTGCGACATGAGGCCCGATTCCCTTGCACTGCGTGCAGAGCAATTCCGTGTTGCACATCACAAAGGAAAGGAGCCTTGATTTCCTTGATGACACTCCAGAGAAACCCCAAGAACACTGTTTCAAGGCTAGAGGGATCCTGAGGTCACTATAGCAACACAAAAGAGCTCCGTGGACCACAAGTCAACTCAAGATGAGAGGTTAGTCCCTGCCTTCGACTCCAGAGGAATACCACCTTACAACAAGCACCTCAAGAGGAGGCTTCTCTCAGCTCTAGGTGTGTGTGAGGGATGCTGAGTTTGCGGCTGCAAATGAAATGGACACCGCGATGCCATGACTCGAAATAAGGCCGGATATGCCTGCAGTGACTTGAATTCATGCTCGTCTTGCATCTCCCAAGACGAAAGGATGTCTGAATCCCCTGTGGAGACCACAGAGAAAGACCAAGTTCCCCACTTCAAGGCGACCGGAGGCCTCACATCCTTTGAAAACTCCAGAGGGACGAGGAGATCAGTGCCTCCAAAGGAGACGATGCCTGACTCCTCGTGAAACTTGATAGGAGTCCCAGGATTCCTGTGGCACGTGGAAAGGGATCCGTGGTCTCCCGCCTCAGCTGGAGAGGCGTCCCAATTGAGCTGCCAAGCCTTGAGGAGAATCCCGAGTTGTCCCTCGCAACTAGGCAGGAGTCCTGACGTCGCTGAACAAACACGTGTGCGGAAGGGCTATCCCCGTCGTAACTCGAGAATATACCCCAGGTTCCCGCCGCAACTCGAAAAAAACCATGAGACTTCCCCCTCGCCGCGAGATTAGGCCCGATTCCCCTGCACTGCATACAGAGCAATGCCGTGTTGCACATCACACAGGAAAGGAGCTTTGATTTCCTTGATGGCACTCCAGAGAACCCCCAAGAACACTGTTTCAAGGCCTGAGGGATCCTGAGGTCACTGTAGCAACATGAAAGAGCTCCGTGGACCAAAAATCAACTCGAGATGAGAGGTTAGTCGCTGGCTTCGACTCCAGAGGAATACCACCTTACCACAAGCACCTCAAGAGGAGGCTTCTCTCAGCTCTAGGTATGTGGGAGGGACCCTGAGTTTGCGGCCTCAAGTGGAATGGACACCGCGATGCAATGACTCGAAATAAGGCCGGATATCCCTGCAGTGACTTGAATGCAGGCTCGTCTTGCATCTCCCAAGACGAAAGGATGTCTGAATCCCCTGTGGAGACCACAGAGAAAGACCTAGTTCCCCACCTCATCGCTACCGGAGGCCTCACATCCTTGAAAACTCCAGAGGGACACGGAGATTAGTTCCTACAAAGGAGACAATGCCTGACTCCTCCTGAAACTTGATAAGAGTGCCAGGATTCCTGTGGCACTTGGAAAGGGACCCTTGGTCTACGCCGCAGCTGGAGAGGCGTCCCAATTGCCCTGCCAAGCCTCGAGGAGAATCCCGAGTTGTCCCTCGCAACTAGGCAGGAGTCCTGACATCGCTGAACAAACACGTGTGTGGAAGGGCAATCCTCTTCGTAACTCGAGAATATACCCCAGGTTCCCGCTGCAACTCGAGAAAAACCATGAGACTTCAACATCGCCGCGAGATGAGGCCTGATTCCCCTGCACTGCACGCAGAGCAATGCCGTGTTGCACATCACACAGGAAAGGACCCTTGATTTCCTTGATGTCACTCCAGAGAAAGCCCAAGAACACTGTTTCAAGGCTAGAGGGATCCTGAGGTCACTGTAGCAACACGAAAGAGCTCCGTGGGCCAAAAATCAACTCGACATGAGAGGTTAGTCCCTGGCTTCGACTCCAGAGGAATACCACCTTACCACAAGCACCTCAAGAGGAGGCTTCTCTCAGCTCTAGGTATGTGAGAGGGACCCTGAGTTTGCGGCCTCAAGTGGAATGGACACCGGGATGGAATGACTCGAAATAAGGGCGGATATCCCTGCAGTGACTTGAATGCAGGCTCGTCTTGCATCTCCCAAGATGAAACGATGTCTGAATCCCCTGTGGAGACCACAGAGAAAGACCTAGTTCCCCACCTCATTGCGACCGGAGGCCTCACATCCTTCGAAAACTCCAGAGGGACGCGGAGATCAGTGCCTCCAAAGGAGACGATGCCTGACTCCTGGTGAAATTGATAGGAGTCCCAGGATTCCTGTGGCACGTGGAAAGGGACCCTTGGTCTCCCGCCTCAGCTGGAGAGGCGTCCCAATTGCCCTGCCAAGCCTCGAGGAGAATCCCGAGTTGTCCCTCGCAACTAGGCAGGAGTCCTGACGTTGCTGAACAAACACGTGTGTGGAAGGGCATTCCCAGTCGAAAATCGAGAATATACCCCAGGTTCCCGCCGCAACTCGAGAAAAACCATGAGACTTCCCCCTCGCCGTGAGATGAGTCCCGATTCCCCCGCACTGCGTGCAGAGCAATGCCGTGTTGCACATCACTCAGAAAAGGAGCCTTGATTTCCTTGATGGCATTCCAGAGAAACTCCAAGAACACTGTTTCAAGGCTAGAGGGATCCTGAGGTCACTGTAGCAACAAGAAAGAGCTCCGTGGACCAAAAATCAACTCGATATAAGAGGTTAGTCCCTGGCTTCGACTTCAGAGGAATACCACCTTACCACAAGCACCTGAAGAGGAGGCTTCTCTGAGCTCTAGGTATGTGAGAGGGACCCTGAGTTTGCGCCCTAAAGTGGAATAGACACCGCGATGACCTTCCTCGAAGTAAGACCGGATATGCCTGCAGTGATTTGAATGCAGGCACGTCTTGTATCTCCCAAGACGAAAGGATGTCTGAATCCCCTGTGGAGACCACAGAGAAAGACCTAGTTCCCCACCTCATCGCGACCAGAGGCCTCACATCCTTTGAAAACTCCAGAGGTACGCGGAGATCAGTGCCTCCAAAGGAGACGATGCCTGACTCCTAGTGAAACTTGATAGGAGTCCCAGGAATCCTGTGGCACGTGGAAAGGGACCCTTGGTCTCCCGCCTCAGCTGGAGAGGCGTCCCAATTGCCCTGCCAAGCCTCGAGGAGAATCCCGAGTTGTCCCTCGCAACTAGGCAGGAGTCCTGACGTCGCTGAACAAACACGTGTGTGGAAGGGCCATGCCCGTCGTAACTCGAGAATATACGCCAGGTTCCCGCCGCAACTCGAGAAAAACCATGAGACTTCCCCCTCGCCGTGAGATGAGGCCCGATTCCCCAGCACTGCGTGCAGAGCAATGCCATGTTGCACATCACACAGGAAAGGAGCCTTGATTTCCCTGATGGCACTCCAGAGAAACCCCAAGAACACTGTTTCAAGGCTAAAGGGATCCTGAGGTCACTGTAGCAACACGAAAGAGCTCCGTGGACCAAAAATCAATTCGAGAGGAGAGCATGGTCCCTGGCTTCGACTCCAGAGGAATACCACCTTACCATAAGCACCTCAAGAGGAGGCTTCTCTCAGCTCTAGGTATGTGAGAGGGACCCTGAGTTAGCGGCCTCAAGTGGAATGGACACCGCGATGCCCTGACTCGAAATAAGGTCGTATATCACTGCAGTGACTTGAATGCAGGCTCGTCTTGCATCTACCAAGACGAAAGGATGGCTGAATCCCCTGTGGAGACCACAGAGAAAGACCTAGTTCCCCACCTCATCGCGACCGGAGGCCTCACACCCTTTGAAAACTCCAGAGGGACGCGGAGATCAGTGCCTCCAAAGGAGACGATGCCTGACTCCTCGTGAAACTTGATAGGAGTCCCAGGATTCCTGTGGCACGTGGAAAGGGACCCTTGGTCTCCCGCCTCAGCTGGAGAGGCGTCCCAATTGCCCTGCCAAGCCTCGAGGAGAATCCCGAGTTGTCCCTCGCAACTAGGCAGGAGTCCTGACGTCGCTTAACTAACACGTGTGTGGAAGGGCCATCCCTGTGGTAACTCGAGAATATAGCCCAGGTTCCCGCCCCAACTCGAGAAAAACCATGAGACTTCCCCCTCGCCGCGAGATGAAGCCCGATTCCCATGCACTGCGTGCAGAGCAATGCCGTGTTGCACATCACACAGGAAAGGAGCCTTGATTTCCTTGATGGAACTCCAGAGAAAGCCCAAGAACACTGTTTCATGGCTAGAGGGATCCTGAGGTCACTGTAGCAACACGAAAGAGCTCCGTGGACCACAAATCAACTCGAGATGAGAGGTTAGTCCCTGGCTTCGACTCCAGAGGAATACCACCTTACCACAAGCACCACAAGAGGAGGATTCTCTGAGCTCTAGGTATGTGAGAGGGACCCTGAGTTTGCGGCCTCAAGTTGAATGGACACCGCGATGCCCTGACTCGAAACAAGGCCGGATATGCCTGCAGTGACTTGAATGCAGGCTCGTCTTGCATCTCCCAAGACGAAAGGATGTCTGAATCCCCTGTTGAGACCACAGAGAAAGACCTAGTTCTCCACCTCATCGCGACCGGAGGCCTCACATCCTTTGAAAACTCCAGAGGGACGCGGAAATCAGTGCCTCCAAAGGAGACGATGCCTGACTCCTGGTGAAACTGATAGGAGTCCCAGGATTCCTGTGGCACGTGGAAAGGGACCCTTGGTCTCCCGCCTCAGCTGGAGAGGCGTCCCAATTGGCCTGCCAAGCCTCGAGGAGAATCCCGAGTTGTCCCTCGCAACTAGGCAGGAGTCCTGACGTTGCTGAACAAACACGTGTGTGGAAGGGCCTTCCCAGTCGAAACTCGAGAATATACACCAGGTTCCCGCCGCAACTCGAGAAAAACCATGAAACTTCCCCCTCGCCGCGAGATGAGGCCCGATTCCCCTGCACTGCGTGCAGATCAATGCCGTGTTGCACATCACACAGAAAAGGAGCCTTGATTTCCTTGATGGCACTCCAGAGAAACTCCAAGAACACTGTTTCAAGGCTAGAGGGATCCTGAGGTCACTGTAGCAACAAGAAAGAGCTCCGTGGACCAAAAATCAACTCGAGATGAGAGGTTAGTCCCTGGCTTCGACTCCAGAGGAATACCACCTTACCACAAGCACCTCAAGAGGAGGCTTCTCTGAGCCCTAGGTATGTGAGAGGGACCCTGAGTTTGCGCCCGCAAGTGCAATGGACACCGCGATGACCTTCCTCGAAGTAAGACCGGATATGTCTGCAATGATTTGAATGCAGGCACGTCTTGTATCTCCCAAGACGAAAGGATGTCTGAATCCCCTGTGGAGACCACAGAGAAAGACCTAGTTCCCCAACTCATCGCGACCGGAGGCCTCACATCCTTTGAAAACTCCAGAGGGACGCAGAGATCAGTGCCTTCAAAGGAGACGATGCCTGACTCTTTGTGAAACTTGATAGGAGTCCCCGGATTCCTGTGATACGTGAAAAGTGACACTTGGTCTCCCGCCTCAGCTGGAGAGGCGTCCCAATTGCCCTGCCAAGCCTCGAGGAGAATCCCGAATTGTCCCTCGCAACTAGGCAGGAGTCCTGCCGTCGCTGAACAAACACGTGTGTGGAAGGGCCATCCCCGTCGTAACTCGAGAATATACCCCAGGTTCCCGCCGCAACTCGAGAAAAACCATGAGACTTCCCCCTCGCCGCGAGATGAGGCTCGATTCCCCTGCACTGCGTGCAGAGCAATGCCGTGTTGCACATCACACAGGAAAGGAGCCTTGATTTCCTTGTTGGCACTCCAGAGAAACCCCAAGAACACTGTTTCAAGGCTAGAGAGACCCTGAGGTCAGTGTAGCAACATGAAAGAGCTCCGTGGACCAAAAATCAACTCGAGATGAGAGGTTAGTCCCTGGCTTCGACTCCAGAGGAATACCACCTTACCACAAGCACCTCAAGAGGAGGCTTCTCTCAGCTCTAGGTATGTGACAGGGACCCTGAGTTTGCGGCCTCAAGTGGAATGGACACCGCGATGCAATGACTCGAAATAAGGCCGGATATCCCTGCAGTGACTTGCATGCAGGCTCGTCTTGCCTCTCCCAAGACGAAGGGATGGCTGAATCCCCTGTGGAGACCACAGAGAAAGACCTAGTTCCCCACCTCATCGCGACCGGAGGCCTCACATCCTTTGAAAACTCCAGAGGGAGCGGAGATCAGTGCCTCCAAAGGATATGATGCCTGACTCCTCGTGAAACTTGATAGGAGTCCCAGGATTCCTGTGGCACGTGGAAAGGGCCGCTTGGTCTCCCGCCTCAGCTGGAGAGGCGTCCCAATTGCCCTGCCAAGCCTCGAGGAGGATCCTGAGTTTTACCTCGCAACTAGGCAGGAGTCCTGATGTCGCTGAACAAACACGTGTGTGGAAGGGCCATCCCCGTCGTAACTCGAGAATATACCCCAGGTTCCCGCCGCAACTCGAGAAAAACCATGAGACTTCCCCCTCGCCGCGAGATGAGGCCCGATTCCCCTGCACTGCGTGCAGAGCAATGCTGTGTTGCACATCACACAGGAAAGGAGCCTTGATTTCCTTGATGGCACTCCAGAGAAACCACAAGAACACTGTTTCAAGGCTGGAGGGATCCTGAGGTCACAGTAGCAACACGAAAAAGCTCCGTGGACCAAAAATCAACTCGAGATGAGAGGTTAGTCCCTGGTTTCGACTCCAGAGGAATACAACCTTACCACAAGCACCTCAAGAGGAGGCTTCTATCAGCTCTAGGTATGTGAGAGGGTCCCTGAGTTTGCGGCCTCGAGTGGAATGGACACCGCGATGCCCTGACTCGAAATAAGGCCGGATATCCCAGCAGTGACTTGAATTCATGCTCGTCTTGCATCTCCCAAGACGAAAGGATGTCTGAATCCCCTGTGGAGACCACAGAGAAAGACCTAGTTCCCCACCTCATCGCGACAGGAGGCCTCACATCCTTTGAAAACTCCAGAGGTACGCGGAAATCAGTGCCTCCAAAGGAGACGATGCCTGACTCCTCGTGAAACTTGATAGGAGTCCCTGGATTCCTGTGGCACGTGGAAAGGGACCCTTGGTCTACCGCCTCAGTTGGATAGGCGTCCCAATTGCCCTGCCAAGCCTCGAGGAAAATCTCGAGTTGTCCCTCGCAACTAGGCAGGAGTCCTGACGTCGCTGAACAAACACGTGTGTGGAACGGCCATCTCCGTCGTAACTCGAGAATATACTCCAGGTTCCCGCCGTAACTCGAGAAAAACCATGAGACTTCCCCGTCGCTGCGACATGAGGCCCGATTCCCTTGCACTGCGTGCAGAGCAATTCCGTGTTGCACATCACAAAGGAAAGGAGCCTTGATTTCCTTGATGACACTCCAGAGAAACCCCAAGAACACTGTTTCAAGGCTAGAGGGATCCTGAGGTCACTATAGCAACACAAAAGAGCTCCGTGGACCACAAGTCAACTCAAGATGAGAGGTTAGTCCCTGCCTTCGACTCCAGAGGAATACCACCTTACCACAAGCACCTCAAGAGGAGGCTTCTCTCAGCTCTAGGTGTGTGTGAGGGATGCTGAGTTTGCGGCTGCAAATGAAATGGACACCGCGATGCCATGACTCAAAATAAGGCCGGATATGCCTGCAGTGACTTGAATTCATGCTCGTCTTGCATCTCCCAAGACGAAAGGATGTCTGAATCCCCTGTGGAGACCACAGAGAAAGACCAAGTTCCCCACTTCATGGCGACCGGAGGCCTCACATCCTTTGAAAACTCCAGAGGGACGAGGAGATCAGTGCCTCCAAAGGAGACGATGCCTGACTCCTCGTGAAACTTGATAGGAGTCCCAGGATTCCTGTGGCACGTGGAAAGGGATCCGTGGTCTCCCGCCACAGCTGGAGAGGCGTCCCAATTGAGCTGCCAAGCCTTGAGGAGAATCCCGAGTTGTCCCTCGCAACTAGGCAGGAGTCCTGACGTCGCTGAACAAACACGTGTGCGGAAGGGCTATCCCCGACGTAACTCGAGAATATACCCCAGGTTCCCGCCGCAACTCGAAAAAAACCATGAGACTTCCCCCTCGCCGCGAGATTAGGCCCGATTCCCCTGCACTGCATACAGAGCAATGCCGTGTTGCACATCACACAGGAAAGGAGCCTTGATTTCCTTGATGGCACTCCAGAGAACCCCCAAGAACACTGTTTCAAGGCCTGAGGGATCCTGAGGTCACTGTAGCAACATGAAAGAGCTCCGTGGACCAAAAATCAACTCGAGATGAGAGGTTAGTCCCTGGCTTCGACTCCAGAGGAATACCACCTTACCACAAGCACCTCAAGAGGAGGCTTCTCTCAGCTCTAGGTATGTGGGAGGGACCCTGAGTTTGCGGCCTCAAGTGGAATGGACACCGCGATGCAATGACTCGAAATAAGGCCGGATATCCCTGCAGTGACTTGAATGCAGGCTCGTCTTGCATCTCCCAAGACGAAAGGATGTCTGAATCCCCTGTGGAGACCACAGAGAAAGACCTAGTTCCCCACCTCATCGCGACAGGAGGCCTCACATCCTTGAAAACTCCAGAGGGACACGGAGATCAGTTCCTACAAAGGAGACAATGCCTGACTCCTCCTGAAACTTGATAAGAGTGCCAGGATTCCTGTGGCACATGGAAAGGGACCCTTGGTCTACGCCGCAGCTGGAGAGGCGTCCCAATTGCCCTGCCAAGCCTCGAGGAGAATCCCGAGTTGTCCCTCGCAACTAGGCAGGAGTCCTAACGTCGCTGAACAAACACGTGTGTGGAAGGGCAATCCTCTTCGTAACTCGAGAATATACCCGAGGTTCCCGCTGCAACTCGAGAAAAACCATGAGACTTCAACATCGCCGCGAGATGAGGCCTGATTCCCCTGCACTGCACGCAGAGCAATGCCGTGTTGCACATCACACAGGAAAGGACACTTGATTTCCTTGATGTCACTCCAGAGAAAGCCCAAGAACACTGTTTAAAGGCTAGAGGGATCCTGAGGTCACTGTAGCAACACGAAAGAGCTCCGTGGGCCAAAAATCAACTCGACATGAGAGGTTAGTCCCTGGCTTCGACTCCAGAGGAATACCACCTTACCACAAGCACCTCAAGAGGAGGCTTCTCTCAGCTCTAGGTATGCGAGAGGGACCCTGAGTTTGCGGCCTCAAGTGGAATGGACACCGGGATGGAATGACTCGAAATAAGGGCGGATATCCCTGCAGTGACTTGAATGCAGGCTCGTCTTGCATCTCCCAAGATGAAACGATGTCTGAATCCCCTGTGGAGACCACAGAGAAAGACCTAGTTCCCCACCTCATTGCGACCGGAGGCCTCACATCCTTCGAAAACTCCAGAGGGACGCGGAGATCAGTGCCTCCAAAGGAGACGATGCCTGACTCCTGGTGAAATTGATAGGAGTCCCAGGATTCCTGTGGCACGTGGAAAGGGACCCTTGGTCTCCCGCCTCAGCTGGAGAGGCGTCCCAATTGCCCTGCCAAGACTCGAGGAGAATCCCGAGTTGTCCCTCGCAACTAGGCAGGAGTCCTGACGTTGCTGAACAAACACGTGTGTGGAAGGGCATTCCCAGTCGAAAATCGAGAATATACCCCAGGTTCCCGCCGCAACTCGAGAAAAACCATGAGACTTCCCCCTCGCCGTGAGATGAGTCCCGATTCCCCCGCACTGCGTGCAGAGCAATGCCGTGTTGCACATCACTCAGAAAAGGAGCCTTGATTTCCTTGATGGCATTCCAGAGAAACTCCAAGAACACTGTTTCAAGGCTAGAGGGATCCTGAAGTCACTGTAGCAACAAGAAAGAGCTACGTGGACCAAAAATCAACTCGATATGACAGGTTAGTCCCTGGCTTCGACTTCAGAGGAATACCACCTTACCACAAGCACCTGAAGAGGAGGCTTCTCTGAGCTCTAGGTATGTGAGAGGGACCCTGAGTTTGCGCCCTCAAGTGGAATAGACACCGCGATGACCTTCCTCGAAGTAAGACCGGATATTCCTGCAGTGATTTGAATGCAGGCACGTCTTGTATCTCCCAAGACGAAAGGATGGCTGAATCCCCTGTGGAGACCACAGAGAAAGACCTAGTTCCCCACCTCATCGCGACCGGAGGCCTCACATCCTTTGAAAACTCCAGAGGGATGCGGAGATCAGTGCCTCCAAAGGAGACGATGCCTGACTCCTAGTGAAACTTGATAGGAGTCCCCGGATTCCTGTGGCACGTGGAAAGGGCCCCTTGGTCTCCCGCCTCAGCTGGAGAGGCGTCCCAATTGCCCTGCCAAGCCACGAGGAGAATCCCGAGTTGTCCCTCGCAACTAGGCAGGAGTCCTGACGTCGCTGAACAAACACGTGTGTGGAAGGGCCATCCCCGTCGTAACTCGAGAATATACGCCAGGTTCCCGCCGCAACTCGAGAAAAACCATGAGACTTCCCCCTCGCCGTGAGATGAGGCCCGATTCCCCTGCACTGCGTGCAGAGCAATGCCATGTTGCACATCACACAGGAAAGGAGCCTTGATTTCCCTGATGGCACTCCAGAGAAACCCCAAGAACACTGTTTCAAGGCTAAAGGGATCCTGAGGTCACTGTAGCAACACGAAAGAGCTCCGTGGACCAAAAATCAATTCGAGATGAGAGCATGGTCCCTGGCTTCGACTCCAGAGGAATACCACCTTACCATAAGCACCTCAAGAGAAGGCTTCTCTCAGCTCTAGGTATGTGAGAGGGACCCTGAGTTAGCGGCCTCAAGTGGAATGGACACCGCGATGCCCTGACTCGAAATAAGGTCGTATATCACTGCAGTGACTTGAATGCAGGCTCGTCTTGCATCTACCAAGACGAAAGGATGGCTGAATCCCCTGTGGAGACCACAGAGAAAGACCTAGTTCCCCACCTCATCGCGACCGGAGGCCTCACACCTTTTGAAAACTCCAGAGGGACGCGGAGATCAGTGCCTCCAAAGGAGACGATGCCTGACTCCTCGTGAAACTTGATAGGAGTCCCAGGATTCCTGTGGCACGTGGAAAGGGACCCTTGGTCTCCCGCCTCAGCTGTAGAGGCGTCCCAATTGCCCTGCCAAGCCTCGAGGAGAATCCCGAATTGTCCCTCGCAACTAGGCAGGAGTCCTGCCGTCGCTGAACAAACACGTGTGTGGAAGGGCCATCCCCGTCGTAACTCGAGAATATACCCCAGGTTCCCGCCGCAACTCGAGAAAAACCATGAGAGTTCCCCCTCGCCGCGAGATTAGGCCCGATTCCCATGCACTGCATGCAGAGCAATGCCCTGTTGCACATCACACAGGAAAGGAGCCTTGATTTCCTTGATGGCACTCCAGAGAAAGCCCAAGAACACTGTTTCATGGCTAGAGGGATCCTGAGGTCACTGTAGCAACACGAAAGAGCTCCGTGGACCAAAAATCAACTCGAGATGAGAGGTTAGTCCCTGGCTTCGACTCCAGAGGAATACCACCTTACCACAAGCACCACAAGAGGAGGCTTCTCTGAGCTCTAGGTATGTGAGAGGGACCCTGAGTTTGCGGCCTCAAGTGGAATGGACACCGCGATGCCCTGACTCGAAACAAGGCCGGATATGCCTGCAGTGACTTGAATGCAGGCTCGTCTTGCATCTCCCAAGACGAAAGGATGTCTGAATCCCCTGTTGAGACCACAGAGAAAGACCTAGTTCTCCACCTTATCGCGACCGGAGGCCTCACATCCTTTGAAAACTCCAGAGGGACGCGGAAATCAGTGCCTCCAAAGGAGACGATGCCTGACTCCTGGTGAAACTGATAGGAGTCCCAGGATTCCTGTGGCACGTGGAAAGGGACCCTTGGTCTCCCGCCTCAGCTGGAGAGGCGTCCCAATTGCCCTGCCAAGCCTCGAGGAGAATCCCGAGTTTTCCCTCGCAACTTGGCAGGAGTCCTGACGTCGCTGAACAAACACGTGTGTGGAAGGGCCTTCCCAGTT
This sequence comes from Cervus elaphus, assembly GCF_910594005.1. NCBI lineage: Eukaryota > Metazoa > Chordata > Mammalia > Artiodactyla > Cervidae > Cervus > Cervus elaphus. The sequence continues at coordinate 3,710,861 of NC_057838.1, forward strand.
GAAACTCGAGAATATACCCCAGGTTCCCGCCGCAACTCGAGAAAAACCATGAAACTTCCCCCTCGCCGCGAGATGAGGCCCGATTCCCCTACACTGCGTGCAGATCAATGCCGTGTGGCACATCACACAGAAAAGGAGCCTTGATTTCCTTGATGGCACTCCAGAGAAACTCCAAGAACACTGTTTCAAGGCTAGAGGGATCCTGAGGTCACTGTAGCAACAAGAAAGAGCTCCGTGGACCAAAAATCAACTCGAGATGAGAGGTTAGTCCCTGGCTTCGACTCCAGAGGAATACCACCTTACCACAAGCACCTCAAGAGGAGGCTTCTCTGAGCCCTAGGTATGTGAGAGGGACCCTGAGTTTGCGGCCTCAAGTGGAATGGACACCGCGATGCCCTGACTCGAAATAAGGCCGGATATCCCTGCAGTGACTTGAATGCAGGCTCGTCTTGCATCTCCCAAGACGAAAGGATGTCTGAATCCCCTGTGGAGACCACAGACAAAGACCAAGTTCCCCACCTCATCGCGACCGGAGGCCTCACATCCTTTGAAAATTCCATAGAGTCGCGGAGATCAGTGCCTCCAAAGGAGACGATGCCTGACTCCTCGTGAAACTTGATTGGAGTCCCAGGATTCCTGTGGCACGTGGAAAGGGACCCTTGGTCTCCCGCCTCAGCTGGAGAGGCATCCCAATTGCGCTGCCAAGCCTCGAGGAGAATCCCGGTTTGTCCCTCACAACTAGGCAGGAGTACTGATGTCGCTGAACAAACACGTGTGTGGAAGGGCCATCCCCGTCGTAACTCGAGAATATACCCCAGGTTCCCGCCGCAACTCGAGAAAAACCATGAGAGTTCCCCCTCGCCGCGAGATGAGGCCTGATTCCCCTGCTCTGCGTGCAGAGCAATGCCGTGTTGCACATCACACAGGAACGGAGCCTTGATATCCTTGATGGCACTCCAGAGAAACCCCAAGAACACTGTTTCAAGGCTAGAGGGATCCTGAGGTCACAGGAGCAACACGAAAGAGCTCCGTGGACCCAAAATCTACTCGAGATGAGAGGTTAGTCCCTGGCTTCGACTATAGAGGAATACCACCTTTCCACAAGAACCTCAAGAGGAGGCTTCTCTCAGCTCTAGGTATGTGAGAGGGACCCTGAGTTTGCGGCCTCAAGTGGAATGGACCCTGGGATGCCCTGACTCGAAATAAGGCCAGATATCCCTGCAGTGACTTGAATGCAGGCTCCTCTTACATCTCCCAAGACGAAAGGATGTCTGAATACCCTGTGGAGACCATAGAGAAAGACCTAGTCCCCACCTCATCGCGACCGGAGTCCTCACATCCTTTGAAAACACCAGAAGGGACGCGGAGATCAGTGCCTCCAAAGGAGACGATGCCTGACTCCTCGTGAAACTTGATAGGAGTCCCAGGATTCCTGTGGCACGTAGAAAGGGACCCTTGGTCTCCCGCCTCAGCTGGAGAGGCGTCCCAATTGCCCTGCCAAGCCTCGAGGAGAATCCCGAGTTGTCCCTCGCAACTACGCAGGAGTCATGACGTCGCTGAACAAACATGTGGGTGGAAGGGCCATCCCCGTCGTAACTAGAGAATATACCCCAGGTTCCCGCCGCAACTCGAGAAAAACCATTAGACTTCCCCCTCGCCGCGAGATGAGGCCCGATTCCCCTGCACTGCGTGCAGAGCAATGCCGTGTTGCACATCACACAGGAAAGGAGACTTGATTTCCTTGATGGCACTCCAGAGAAACCCCAAGAACACTGTTTAAAGGCTAGAGGGATCCTGAGGTCCCTGTAGCAACACGAAAGAGCTCCGTGGACCACAAATCAACTCGAGATGAGAGGTTAGTCCCTCGCTTCGACTCCAGAGGAATACCACCTTACCACAAGCACCTCAAGAGGAGGCTTCTCTCAGCTCTAGGTATGTGAGAGGGACCCTGAGTTTGCGGCCTCAAGTGAAATGGACACCGCGATGCCCTGACTCGAAATAAGACTGGATATCCCTGCAGTGACTTGAATGCTGCCTCGTCTTGCATCTCCCAAGACGAAAGGATGTCTGAATCCAATGTGGAGACCACAGAGAAAGACCTAGTTCCCCACCTCTTCGCGACCGGAGGCCTCACATCCTTTGAAAACTCCACAGAACAGGGAGATCAGTGCCTCCAAAGGAGACGATGCCTGACTCTTCGTGAAACATGATAGGAGTCCCAGGATTCCTGTGGCACGTGGAAAGGGACCCTTGCTCTCCCGCCTCAGCTGGAGATGCATCCCAATTGCCCTGCCAAGCCTCGAGGAGAATCCCGAGTTGTCCCTCGCAACTAGGCAGGAGTACTGATGTCGCTGAACAAACACGTGTGTGGAAGGGCCGTCCCCGTCGTAACTCGAGAATATACCCCAGGTTCCCGCCACAACTCGAGAAAAACCATGAGAATTCCCCCTCGCCGCGAGATGAGGCCTGCTTCCACGGCTCTGTGTGCAGAGCAATGCCGTGTTGCACATCACACAGGAACGGAGCCTTGATATCCTTGATGGCACTCCAGAGAAACCCCAAGCACACTGTTTCAAGTAAAGAGGGATCCTGAGGTCACTGTAGCAACACGAAAGAGCTCCGTGGACCAAAAATCTACTCGAGATGAGAGGTTAGTCCCTGGCTTCGACTATAGAGGAATACCACCTTACCACAAGCACCTCAAGAGGAGGCTTCTTTCAACTCTATGTATGTGAGAGGGACCCTGAGTTTGCGGCCTCAAGTGGAATGGACACCGCGATGCCCTGACTAGAAATAAGGCCAGATATCCCTGCAGTGACTTGAATGCAGGCTCCTCTTACATCTCCCAAGACGAAAGGATGTCTGAATCCCCTGTGGAGACCACAGAGTTTGACCTAGATTCCCACCTCATCGCGACCGGAGACCTCACATCCTTTGAAAACTCCAGAGGGACGAGGAGATCAGTGCCTCCAAAGGAGACGATGCCTGACTCCTCGTGAAACTTGATAGGAGTCCCAGGATTCCTGTGGCACGTGGAAAGGGACCCTTGGTCTCCCGCCTCAGCTGGAGTGGCGTCCCAATTGCCCTGCCAAGCCTCGAGGAGAATCCCGAGTTGTCCCTCGCAACTAGGCAGGAGTCCTGACGTCGCTGAACAAACACGTGTGTGGAAGGGGCATCCCCGTCGTAACTCGAGAATATACCCCAGGTTCCCGCCGCACCTCGAGAAAAACCATGAGACTTCCCCCTGGCCGCGAAATGAGGCTCGATTCCCCTGCACTGCGTGCAGAGCAATTCCTTGTTGCACATCACACAGGACAGGAGCCTTGATTTCCTTGATGGCACTCCAGAGAAAGCCCAAGAACACTGTTTCAAGGCTAGAGGGATCCTGAGGTCACTGTAGCAACACGAAAGAGCTCCGTGGAGCACAAATCAACTTGAGATGAGAGGTTAGTCCCTGGCTTCGACTCCAGAGGAATACCACTTTACCACAAGCACCTCAAGAGGAGGCTTCTCTCAGCTCTATGTTTGTGAGAGGGACCCTGAGTATGCGACCTGAAGTGGAATGGACACCGCGATGCCCTGACTCGAAATAAGGCCGGATATCCCTGCAGTGACTTGAATGCAGGCTCGTCTTGCATCTCCCAAGACGAATGGATGTCTGAATCCCCTGTGGAGACCACAGAGAAAGACCTAGTTCCCCACCGCATCACGACCGGTAGCCCCACATCCTTTGAAATCTCCAGAGGGACGCTGAGATCAGTGCCTCCAAAGGAGACGATGCCTGCCTCCTCGTGAAACTTTATAGGAGTCCCAGGATTCCTATGGCACGTGGAAAGGGACCCTTGGTCTCCCGCCTCAGCTGGAGAGGCGTCCCAATTGCCCTGCCAAGCCTCGAGGAGAATCCCGAGTTGTCCCTCGCAACTAGGCAGGACTCCTGACGTCGCTGAACAAACACGTGTGTGGAAGGGCCATCCCCGTCGTAACTCGAGAGTATACCCCAGGTTCCCGCCGCAACTCGAGAAAAATCATGAGACTTCCCCCTCGCCGCGAGATGAGGCCCGATTGCCCTGCACTACGTGCAGAGCAATTCCGTGTTGCACATCACACAGGAAAGGAGCCTTGATTTCCTTGATGGCACTCCAGAGAAAGCCCGAGAACACTGTTTCAAGGCTAGAGGGATCCTGAGATCACTGTAGCAACACGAAAGAGCTCCGTGGACCACAAATCAACTTGAGATGAGAGGTTAGTCCCTGGCTTCGACTCAATAGAAATACCACCTTACCACAAGCACCTCAAGAGGAGGCTTCTCTGAGCTCTAGGTATGTGAGAGGCACCCTGAGTTTGCGGCCTCAAGTGAAATGGACACCGCGAAGACCTGACTCGATGTAAGGCCGGATATCCCTGCAGTGACTTGAATGCAGGCTCGTCTTGCATCTCCCAAGACGAAAGGATGTCTGAATCCCCTGTGGAGACCACAGACAAAGACCTAGTTCCCCACCTCATTGCGACCAGAGGCCTCACATCCTTTGAAAACTCCAGAGGTACGCGGAGATCAGTGCCTCCAAAGGAGACGATGCCTGACTCCTCGTGAATCTTGATAGGAGTCTCAGGATGCCTGTGGCACGTGGAGAGGGACACTTGGTCCCCGCCTCAGCTGGAGTGGCGTCCCAATTGCCCTGCCAAGCCTCCAGGAGAATCCCGAGTTGTCCCTCGCAACTAGGCAGGAGTCATGACGTCGCTGAACAGACACCTGTGTGGAAGGGCCATCCCCGTCATAATTCGAGAATATACCCCAGGATCCCGCCGCAACTCGTGAAAAACCATGAGACTTCCCCCTCGCCGCGAGATGAGGCCCGATTCCCCTGCACTGCGTGCAGAGCAATGCCGTGTTGCACATCACACAGGAAAGGAGCCTTGATTTCCTTGATGGCACTCCAGAGAAACCCCAAGAACACTGTTTCAAGGCAGAGGGATCCTGAGGTCACTGTAGCAACACGAAAGAGCTCCGTGGAGCACAAATCAACTTGAGATGAGAGGTTAGTCCCTGGCTTCGACTTCAGAGGAATACCACTTTACCACAAGCACCACAAGAGGAGGCTTCTCTCAGCTCTATGTTTGTGAGAGGGACCCTGAGTATGCGGCCTGAAGTGGAATGGACACCGCGATGCCCTGACTCGAAATAAGACTGGATATCCCTGCAGTGACTTGAATGCTGCCTCGTCTTGCATCTCCCAAGACGAAAGGATGTCTGAATCCAATGTGGAGACCACAGAGAAAGACCTAGTTCCCCACCTCTTCGCGACCGGAGGCCTCACATATTTTGAAAAATCCAGAGGGACGCGGAGATCAGTGCCTCCAAAGGAGACGATGCCTGACTCTTCGTGAAACTTGATAGGAGTCCCAGGATTCCTGTGGCACGTGGAAAGGGACCCTTGGTCTCCCGCATCAGCTGGAGAGGCGTCCCAATTGCCCTGCCAAGCCTCGAGGAGAATCGCGAGTTGTCCCTCGCAACTAGGCAGGAGTCCTGACGTCGCTGAATAAACACGTGTGTGGAAGGACCATCCCCGTCGTAACTAGAGAATATACCCCACGTTTCCGCCGCAACTCGAGAAAAACCATTAGACTTCACCCTCGCCGTGAGATGAGGCCGTATTCCACTGCACTGCGTGCAGAGCAATTCCGTGTTGCCTATCACACAGGAAAGGAGCCTTGATTTCCTTGATGGCACTCCAGAGAAACCCCACGAACACTGTTTCGAGGCTAGAGGACTCCTGAGGTCACTGTAGCAACATGAATGAGATGCGTGGACCAAAAATCAACTCGAGATGAGAGGTTAGTCCCTGACTTCGATTCCAGAGGAATAGCACCTTACCACAAGCACCTCAAGAGGAGGCTTCTCTCAGCTCTAGCTATGTCAGAGGGACCCTGAGTTTGCGGCCTCAAATAGAATGGACACCGCGATGCCCTGACTCGAAATAAGGCCGGATATCCCTGCAGTGACTTGAATGCAGGCTCGTCTTTCATCTCTAAAGACGAAAGGATGTCTGAATCCTCTGTGGAGTCCACAGAGAAAGACCTAGTTCCCCACCTCACCGCGAACGGAGGCCTCACATCCTTTGAAAATTCCATAGAGTCGCGGAGATCAGTGCCTCCAAAGGAGACGATGCCTGACTCCTCGTGAAACTTGATAGGAGTCCCAGGATTCCTGTGGCTCGTGGAAAGGGACACTTGGTCTCCCGCCTCAGCTGGAGAGGCGTCCCAAATGCCCTGCCAAGCCTCGAGGAGAATCCCGAGTTGTCCCTCGCAACTAGGCAGGAGTCCTGACGTCGCTGAACAAACACCTGGGTGGAAGGTCCATCCCCATCTTAACTCGAGAATATACCCCAGGTTCCCGCCGCAACTCGAGAAAAATCATGAGACTTCCCCCTCGCCACGAGATGAGGCCCGATTCCCCTGCACTGCGTGCAGAGCAATGCCGTGTTGCACATCACACAGAAAAGGAGCCTTGATTTCCTTGATGGCCCTCCACAGAAAGCCCAAGAACACTGCTTCAAGGCTAGAGGCATTCTGAGGTCACTGTAGCAACACGAAAGAGCTCCGTGGACCAAAAATCAACTCGAGATGAGAAGTTAGTCCCTGGCTTCGACTCCGGAGGAATACCACCTTAAAACAAGCACCTCAAGAGGAGGCTTCTCTCAGCTCTAGGTATGTGAGAGGGACCCTGAGTTTGCGGCCTCAAGTGGAATGGACACCGCGATGCCCTGACTCGAAATAAGGCCGGATATCCCTGCAGTGACTTGAATGCAGGCTCGTCTTGCATCTCGCAAGACGAAAGGATGTCTGAATCCCCTGTGGAGACCACAGACAAAGACCAAGTTCCCCACCTCATCGCGACCGGAGGCCTCACATCCTTTGAAAACTCCACAGAACAGGGAGATCAGTGCCTCCAAAGGGGACGATGCCTGACTCCTCGTGAAACTTGATAGGAGTCCCAGGATTCCTGTGGCACGTGGAAAGGGCCGCTTGGTCTCCCGCCTCAGCTGGAGAGGCGTCCCAAATGCCCTGCCAAGCGTCGAGGAGGATCCTGAGTTTTCCCTCGCAACTAGGCAGGAGTCCTGATGTCGCTGAACAAACACGTGTGTGGAAGGGCCATCCCCGTCGTAACTCGAGAATATACCCCAGGTTCCCGCCGCAACTCGAGAAAAACCATGAGACTTCCCCGTCGCTGCGACATGAGGCCCAATTCCCTTGCACTGCATACAGAGCAATGCCGTGTTGCACATCACACAGGAAAGGAGCCTTGATTTCCTTGATGGCACTCCAGAGAACCCCCAAGAACACTGTTTCAAGGCCTGAGGGATCCTGAGGTCACTGTAGCAACATGAAAGAGCTCCGTGGACCAAAAATCAACTCGAGATGAGAGGATAGTCCCTGGCTTCGACTCCAGAGGAATACCACCTTACCACAAGCACCTCAAGAGGAGGCTTCTCTCAGCTCTAGGTATGTGAGAGGGACCCTGAGTTTGCGGCCTCAAGTGGAATGGACACCGCGATGGAATGACTCGAAATAAGGCTGGATATCCCTGCAGTGACTTGAATGCAGGCTCGTCTTGCATCTCCCAAGACGAAAGGATGTCTGAATCCCCTGTGGAGACCACAGAGAAAGACCTAGTTCCCCACCTCATCTCGTCAGGAGGCCTCACATCCTTTGAAAACTCCAGAGGGACGCGGAGATCAGTTCCTACAAAGGAGACGATGAGTGACTCCTCGTGAAACTTGATAGGAGTGCCAGGATTCCTGTGGCACGTGGAAAGGGACACTTGGTCTCCCGACTCAGCTGGAGAGGCGTCCCAATTGCCCTGCCAAGCCTCGAGGAGAATCCCGAGTTGTCCCTCGCAACTAGGCAGGAGACCTGACATCGCTGAACAAACACGTGTGTGGAAGGGCGATCCCCGTCGTAACTCGAGAATATACCCCAGGTTCCCGCCGCAACTCGAGAAAATCCATGAGACTTCCCCCTCGCCGCGAGATGAGGCCAGATTCCCTTGCACTACGTGCAGAGCAATACCGTGTTGCACATCACAAAGGAAAGGAGCCTTGATTTCCTTGATGGCACTCCAGAGAAACCCCAAGAACACTGTTTCAAGGGTAGAGGGATCCTGAGGTCACTATAGCAACACGAAAGAGCTCTGTGGACCACAAATCAACTAGACATGAGAGGTTAGTCCCTGGCTTCGACTCCAGAGGAATACCACCTTACCACAAGCACCTCAAGAGGAGGCTTCTCTCAGCTCTAGGTGTGTGAGAGGGACGCTGAGTTTGCGGCCTCAAGTGGAATGGACACCGCGATGCCCTGACTCGAAATAAGGCTGGATATCCCTGCAGTGACTTGAATGCAGCCTCGTCTTGCATCTCCCAAGACGAAAGGATGTCTGAATCCCCTGTGGAGACCACAGAGAAAGACCTAGTTCCGCACCTCTTCGCGACCAGAGGCCTCACATACTTTGAAAAATCCAGAGGGACGCGGAGATCAGTGCCTCCAAAGGAGACGATGCCTGACTCTTCGTGAAACTTGATAGGAGTCCCAGGATTCCTGTGGCACGTGGAAAGGGACCCTTGGTCTCCCGCCTCAGCTGGAGAGGCGTCCCAATTGCCCTGCCAAGCCTCGAGGAGAATCCCGAGTTGTCCCTCGCAACTAGGCAGGAGTCCTGACGTCGCTGAACAAACACGTGTGTGGAAGGACCATCCCCGTCGTATATAGAGAATATACCCCACGTTTCCGCCGCAACTCGAGAAAAACCATTAGACTTCACCCTCGCCGTGAGATGAGGCCGTATTCCACTGCACTGCGTGCAGAGCAATTCCGTGTTGCCTATCACACAGGAAAGGAGCCTTGATTTCCTTGATGGCACTCCAGAGAAACCCCACGAACACTGTTTCGAGGCTAGAGGACTCCTGAGGTCACTGTAGCAACATGAATGAGATGCGTGGACCAAAAATCAACTCGAGATGAGAGGTTAGTCCCTGACTTCGATTCCAGAGGAATAGCACCTTACCACAAGCACCTCAAGAGGAGGCTTCTCTCAGCTCTAGGTAAGTGAGAGGGACCCTGAGTTTGCGGCCTCAAATAGAATGGACACCGCGATGCCCTGACTCGAAATAAGGCCGGATATCCCTGCAGTGACTTGAATGCAGGCTCGTCTTGCATCTCTAAAGACGAAAGGATGTCTGAATCCCCTGTGGAGTCCACAGAGAAAGACCTAGTTCCCCACCTCACCGCGAACGGAGGCCTCACATCCTTTGAAAATTCCATAGAGTCGCGGAGATCAGTGCCTCCAAAGGAGACGATGCCTGACTCCTCGTGAAACTTGATAGGAGTCCCAGGATTCCTGTGGCTCGTGGAAAGGGACACTTGGTCTCCCGCCTCAGCTGGAGAGGCGTCCCAAATGCCCTGCCAAGCCTCGAGGAGAATCCCGAGTTGTCCCTCGCAACTAGGCAGGAGTCCTGACGTCGCTGAACAAACACGTGTGTGGAAGGTCCATCCCCGTCGTAACTCGAGAATATAGCCCAGGTTCCCGCCGCAACTCGAGAAAAACCATGAGACTTCCCCCTCGCCGCGAGATGAGGCCCGATTCCCCTGCACTGCGTGCAGAGCAATGCCGTGTTGCACATCACACAGAAAAGGAGCCTTGATTTCCTTGATGGCCCTCCACAGAAAGCCCAAGAACACTGCTTCAAGGCTAGAGGCATTCTGAGGTCACTGTAGCAACACGAAAGAGCTCCGTGGACCAAAAATCAACTCGAGATGAGAAGTTAGTCCCTGGCTTCGACTCCGGAGGAATACCACCTTACCACAAGCACCTCAAGAGGAGGCTTCTCTCAGCTCTAGGTATGTGAGAGGGACCCTGAGTTTGCGGCCTCAAGTGGAATGGACACCGCGATGCCCTGACACGAAATAAGGCCGGATATTCCTGCAGTGACTTGAATGCAGGCTCGTCTTGCATCTCCCAAGACGAAAGGATGTCTGAATCCCCTGTGGAGACCACAGACAAAGACCAAGTTCCCCACCTCATCGCGACCGGAGGCCTCACATCCTTTGAAAATTCCAGACGTACGCAGAGATCAGTGCCTCCAAAGGAGACGATGCCTGACTCCTCGTGAAACTTGATTGGAGTCCCAGGATTCCTGTGGCACGTGGAAAGGGACCCTTGGTCTCCCGCCTCAGCTGGAGAGGCATCCCAATTGCCCTGCCAAGCCTCGAGGAGAATCCCGAGTTGTCCCTCACAACTAGGCAGGAGTACTGATGTCGCTGAACAAACACGTGTGTGGAAGGGCCATCCCCGTCGTAACTCGAGAATATACCCCAGGTTCCCGCCGCAACTCGAGAAAAACCATGAGAGTTCCCCCTCGCCGCGAGATGAGGCCTGATTCCCCTGCTCTGCGTGCAGAGCAATGCCGTGTTGCACATCACACAGGAACGGAGCCTTGATATCCTTGATGGCACTCCAGAGAAACCCCAAGAACACTGTTTCAAGGCTAGAGGGATCCTGAGGTCACAGGAGCAACACGAAAGAGCTCCGTGGACCAAAAATCTACTCGAGATGAGAGGTTAGTCCCTGGCTTCGACTATAGAGGAATACCACCTTTCCACAAGAACCTCAAGAGGAGGCTTCTCTCAGCTCTAGGTATGTGAGAGGGACCCTGAGTTTGCGGCCTCAAGTGGAATGGACCCTGGGATGCCCTGACTCGAAATAAGGCCAGATATCCCTGCAGTGACTTGAATGCAGGCTCCTCTTACATCTCCCAAGACGAAAGGATGTCTGAATACCCTGTGGAGACCATAGAGAAAGACCTAGTCCCCACCTCATCGCGACCGGAGTCCTCACATCCTTTGAAAACACCAGAAGGGACGCGGAGATCAGTGCCTCCAAAGGAGACGATGCCTGACTCCTCGTGAAACTTGATAGGAGTCCCAGGATTCCTGTGGCACGTAGAAAGGGACCCTTGGTCTCCCGCCTCAGCTGGAGAGGCGTCCCAATTGCCCTGCCAAGCCTCGAGGAGAATCCCGAGTTGTCCCTCGCAACTACGCAGGAGTCATGACGTCGCTGAACAAACATGTGGGTGGAAGGGCCATCCCCGTCGTAACTAGAGAATATACCCCAGGTTCCCGCCGCAACTCGAGAAAAACCATTAGACTTCCCCCTCGCCGCGAGATGAGGCCCGATTCCCCTGCACTGCGTGCAGAGCAATGCCGTGTTGCACATCACACAGGAAAGGAGACTTGATTTCCTTGATGGCACTCCAGAGAAACCCCAAGAACACTGTTGAAAGGCTAGAGGGATCCTGAGGTCCCTGTAGCAACACGAAAGAGCTCCGTGGACCACAAATCAACTCGAGATGAGAGGTTAGTCCCTCGCTTCGACTCCAGAGGAATAACACCTTACCACAAGCACCTCAAGAGGAGGCTTCTCTCAGCTCTAGGTATGTGAGAGGGACCCTGAGTTTGCGGCCTCAAGTGGAATGGACACCGCGATGCCCTGACTCGAAATAAGACTGGATATCCCTGCAGTGACTTGAATGCTGCCTCGTCTTGCATCTCCCAAGACGAAAGGATGTCTGAATCCAATGTGGAGACCACAGAGAAAGACCTAGTTCCCCACCTCTTCGCGACCGGAGGCCTCACATCCTTTGAAAACTCCACAGAACAGGGAGATCAGTGCCTCCAAAGGAGACGATGCCTGACTCTTCGTGAAACTTGATAGGAGTCCCAGGATTCCTGTGGCACGTGGAAAGGGACCCTTGCTCTCCCGCCTCAGCTGGAGATGCATCCCAATTGCCCTGCCAAGCCTCGAGGAGAATCCCGAGTTGTCCCTCGCAACTAGGCAGGAGTACTGATGTCGCTGAACAAACACGTGTGTGGAAGGGCCATCCCCGTCGTAACTCGAGAAAATACCCCAGGTTCCCGCCACAACTCGAGAAAAACCATGAGAATTCCCCCTCGCCGCGAGATGAGGCCTGCTTCCACGGCTCTGTGTGCAGAGCAATGCCGTGTTGCACATCACACAGGAACGGAGCCTTGATATCCTTGATGGCACTCCAGAGAAACCCCAAGAACACTGTTTCAAGTAAAGAGGGATCCTGAGGTCACAGGAGCAACACGAAAGAGCTCCGTGGACCAAAAATCTACTCGAGATGAGAGGTTAGTCCCTGGCTTCGACTATAGAGGAATACCACCTTACCACAAGCACCTCAAGAGGAGGCTTCTCTCAACTCTATGTATGTGAGAGGGACCCTGAGTTTGCGGCCTCAAGTGGAATGGACACCGCGATGCCCTGACTAGAAATAAGGCCAGATATCCCTGCAGTGACTTGAATGCAGGCTCCTCTTACATCTCCCAAGACGAAAGGATGTTTGAATCCCCTGTGGAGACCACAGAGTTTGACCTAGATTCCCACCTCATCGCGACCGGAGACCTCACATCCTTTGAAAACTCCAGAGGGACGAGGAGATCAGTGCCTCCAAAGGAGACGATGCCTGACTCCTCGTGAAACTTGATAGGAGTCCCAGGATTCCTGTGGCACGTGGAAAGGGACCCTTGGTCTCCCGCCTCAGCTGGAGTGGCGTCCCAATTGCCCTGCCAAGCCTCGAGGAGAATCCCGAGTTGTCCCTCGCAACTAGGCAGGAGTCCTGACGTCGCTGAACAAACACGTGTGTGGAAGGGGCATCCCCGTCGTAACTCGAGAATATACCCCAGGTTCCCGCCGCACCTCGAGAAAAACCATGAGACTTCCCCCTGGCCGCGAAATGAGGCTCGATTCCCCTGCACTGCGTGCAGAGCAATTCCTTGTTGCACATCACACAGGACAGGAGCCTTGATTTCCTTGATGGCACTCCAGAGAAAGCCCAAGAACACTGTTTCAAGGCTAGAGGGATCCTGAGGTCACTGTAGCAACACGAAAGAGCTCCGTGGAGCACAAATCAACTTGAGATGAGAGGTTAGTCCCTGGCTTCGACTCCAGAGGAATACCACTTTACCACAAGCACCTCAAGAGGAGGCTTCTCTCAGCTCTATGTTTGTGAGAGGGACCCTGAGTATGCGGCCTGAAGTGGAATGGACACCGCGATGCCCTGACTCGAAATAAGGCCGGATAACCCTGAAGTGACTTGAATGCAGGCTCGTCTTGCATCTCCCAAGACGAATGGATGTCTGAATCCCCTGTGGAGACCACAGAGAAAGACCTAGTTCCCCACCGCATCACGACCGGTAGCCCCACATCCTTTGAAATCTCCAGAGGGACGCTGAGATCAGTGCCTCCAAAGGAGACGATGCCTGCCTCCTCGTGAAACTTTATAGGAGTCCCAGGATTCCTATGGCACGTGGAAAGGGACCCTTGGTCTCCCGCCTCAGCTGGAGAGGCGTCCCAATTGCCCTGCCAAGCCTCGAGGAGAATCCCGAGTTGTCCCTCGCAACTAGGCAGGACTCCTGACGTCGCTGAACAAACACGTGTGTGGAAGGGCCATCCCCGTCGTAACTCGAGAGTATACCCCAGGTTCCCGCCGCAACTCGAGAAAAATCATGAGACTTCCCCCTCGCCGCGAGATGAGGCCCGATTGCCCTGCACTACGTGCAGAGCAATGCCGTGTTGCACATCACACAGGAAAGGAGCCTTGATTTCCTTGATGGCACTCCAGAGAAAGCCCGAGAACACTGTTTCAAGGCTAGAGGGATCCTGAGATCACTGTAGCAACACGAAAGAGCTCCGTGGACCACAAATCAACTTGAGATGAGAGGTTAGTCCCTGGCTTCGACTCAATAGAAATACCACCTTACCACAAGCACCTCAAGAGGAGGCTTCTCTCAGCTCTAGGTATGTGAGAGGCACCCTGAGTTTGCGGCCTCAAGTGAAATGGACACCGCGAAGACCTGACTCGATGTAAGGCCGGATATCCCTGCAGTGACTTGAATGCAGGCTCGTCTTGCATCTCCCAAGACGAAAGGATGTCTGAATCCCCTGTGGAGACCACAGACAAAGACCTAGTCCCCACCTCATTGCGACCAGAGGCCTCACATCCTTTGAAAACTCCAGAGGTACGCGGAGATCAGTGCCTCCAAAGGAGACGATGCCTGACTCCTCGTGAATCTTGATAGGAGTCACAGGATGCCTGTGGCACGTGGAGAGGGACACTTGGTCCCCGCCTCAGCTGGAGTGGCGTCCCAATTGCCCTGCCAAGCCTCCAGGAGAATCCCGAGTTGTCCCTCGCAACTAGGCAGGAGTCATGACGTCGCTGAACAGACACCTGTGTGGAAGGGCCATCCCCGTCATAATTCGAGAATATACCCCAGGATCCCGCCGCAACTCGTTAAAAACCATGAGACTTCCCCCTCGCCGCGAGATGAGGCCCGATTCCCCTGCACTGCGTGCAGAGCAATGCCGTGTTGCACATCACACAGGAAAGGAGCCTTGATTTCCTTGATGGCACTCCAGAGAAAGCCCAAGAACACTGTTTCAAGGCAGAGGGATCCTGAGGTCACTGTAGCAACACGAAAGAGCTCCGTGGAGCACAAATCAACTTGAGATGAGAGGTTAGTCCCTGGCTTCGACTCCAGAGGAATACCACTTTACCACAAGCACCACAAGAGGAGGCTTCTCTCAGCTCTATGTTTGTGAGAGGGACCCTGAGTATGCGGCCTGAAGTGGAATGGACACCGCGATGCCCTGACTCGAAATAAGACTGGATATCCCTGCAGTGACTTGAATCCTGCCTCGTCTTGCATCTCCCAAGACGAAAGGATGTCTGAATCCAATGTGGAGACCACAGAGAAAGACCTAGTTCCCCACCTCTTCGCGACCGGAGGCCTCACATATTTTGAAAAATCCAGAGGGACGCGGAGATCAGTGCCTCCAAAGGAGACGATGCCTGACTCTTCGTGAAACTTGATAGGAGTCCCAGGATTCCTGTGGCACGTGGAAAGGGACCCTTGGTCTCCCGCCTCAGCTGGAGAGGCGTCCCAATTGCCCTGCCAAGCCTCGAGGAGAATCCCGAGTTGTCCCTCGCAACTAGGCAGGAGTCCTGACGTCGCTGAACAAACACGTGTGTGGAAGGACCATCCCCGTCGTAACTAGAGAATATACCCCACGTTTCCGCCGCAACTCGAGAAAAACCATTAGACTTCACCCTCGCCGTGAGATGAGGCCGTATTCCACTGCACTGCGTGCAGAGCAATTCCGTGTTGCCTATCACACAGGAAAGGAGCCTTGATTTCCTTGATGGCACTCCAGAGAAACCCCAAGAACACTGTTTCCAGGCTAGAGGACTCCTGAGGTCACTGTAGCAACATGAATGAGATGCGTGGACCAAAAATCAACTCGAGATGAGAGGTTAGTCCCTGACTTCGATTCCAGAGGAATAGCACCTTACCACAAGCACCTCAAGAGGAGGCTTCTCTCAGCTCTAGCTATGTGAGAGGGACCCTGAGTTTGCGGCCTCAAATAGAATGGACACCGCGATGCCCTGACTCGAAATAAGGCCGGATATCCCTGCAGTGACTTGAATGCAGGCTCGTCTTGCATCTCTAAAGACGAAAGGATGTCTGAATCCCCTGTGGAGTCCACAGAGAAAGACCTAGTTCCCCACCTCACCGCGAACGGAGGCCTCACATCCTTTGAAAATTCCATAGAGTCGCGGAGATCAGTGCCTCCAAAGGAGACGATGCCTGACTCCTCGTGAAACTTGATAGGAGTCCCAGGATTCCTGTGGCTCGTGGAAAGGGACACTTGGTCTCCCGCCTCAGCTGGAGAGGCGTCCCAAATGCCCTGCCAAGCCTCGAGGAGAATCCCGAGTTGTCGCTCGCAACTAGGCAGGAGTCCTGACGTCGCTGAACAAACACCTGGGTGGAAGGTCCATCCCCATCTTAACTCGAGAATATATCCCAGGTTCCCGCCGCAACTCGAGAAAAATCATGAGACTTCCCCCTCGCCGCGAGATGAGGCCCGATTCCCCTGCACTGCGTGCAGAGCAATGCCGTGTTGCACATCACACAGAAAAGGAGCCTTGATTTCCTTGATGGCCCTCCACAGAAAGCCCAAGAACACTGCTTCAAGGCTAGAGGCATTCTGAGGTCACTGTAGCAACACGAAAGAGCTCCGTGGACCAAAAATCAACTCGAGATGAGAAGTTAGTCCCTGGCTTCGACTCCGGAGGAATACCACCTTAAAACAAGCACCTCAAGAGGAGGCTTCTCTCAGCTCTAGGTATGTGAGAGGGACCCTGAGTTTGCGGCCTCAAGTGGAATGGACACCGCGATGCCCTGACTCGAAATAAGGCCGGATATCCCTGCAGTGACTTGAATGCAGGCTCGTCTTGCATCTCCCAAGACGAAAGGATGTCTGAATCCCCTGTGGAGACCACAGACAAAGACCAAGTTCCCCACCTCATCGCGACCGGAGGCCTCACATCCTTTGAAAATTCCAGAGGGACGCAGAGATCAGTGCCTCCAAAGGAGACGATGCCTGACTCCTCGTGAAACTTGATAGGAGTCCCAGGATTCCTGTGGCACGTGGAAAGGGACCCTTGGTCTCCCACCTCAGCTGGAGAGGCATCCCAATTGCCCTGCCAAGCCTCGAGGAGAATCCCGGGTTGTCCCTCACAACTAGGCAGGAGTACTGATGTCGCTGAACAAACACGTGTGTGGAAGGGCCATCCCCGTCGTAACTCGAGAATATACCCCAGGTTCCCGCCGCAACTCGAGAAAAACCATGAGACTTCCCCCTCGCCGCGAGATGAGGCCTGATTCCCCTGCTCTGCGTGCAGAGCAATGCCGTGTTGCACATCACACAGGAACGGAGCCTTGATATCCTTGATGGCACTCCAGAGAAACCCCAAGAACACTGTTTCAAGGCTAGAGGGATCCTGAGGTCACAGGAGCAACACGAAAGAGCTCCGTGGACCGAAAATCTACTCGAGATGAGAGGTTAGTCCCTGGCTTCGACTATAGAGGAATACCACCTTACCACAAGCACCTCAAGAGGAGGCTTCTCTCAGCTCTAGGTATGTGAGAGGGACCCTGAGTTTGCGGCCTCAAGTGGAATGGACCCTGAGATGCCCTGACTCGAAATAAGGCCAGATATCCCTGCAGTGACTTGAATGCAGGCTCCTCTTACATCTCCCAAGACGAAAGGATGTCTGAATACCCTGTGGAGTCCATAGAGAAAGACCTAGTCCCCACCTCATCGCGACCGGAGTCCTCACATCCTTTGAAAACTCCAGAAGGGACGCGGAGATCAGTGCCTCCAAAGGAGACGATGCCTGACTCCTCGTGAAACTTGATAGGAGTCCCAGGATTCCTGTGGCACGTAGAAAGGGACCCTTGGTCTCCCGCCTCAGCTGGAGAGGCGTCCCAATTGCCCTGCCAAGCCTCGAGGAGAATCCCGAGTTGTCCCTCGCAACTACGCAGGAGTCATGACGTCGCTGAATAAACATGTGGGTGGAAGGGCCATCCCCGTCGTAACTAGAGAATATACCCCAGGTTCCCGCCGCAACTCGAGAAAAACCATGAGACTTCCCCCTCGCCGCGAGATGAGGCCCGATTCCCCTGCACTGCGTGCAGAGCAATGCCGTGTTGCACATCACACAGGAAAGGAGACTTGATTTCCTTGATGGCACTCCAGAGAAACCCGAAGAACACTGTTTAAAGGCTAGAGGGATCCTGAGGTCCCTGTAGCAACACGAAAGAGCTCCGTGGACCACAAATCAACTCGAGATGAGAGGTTAGTCCCTCGCTTCGACTCCAGAGGAATACCACCTTACCACAATCACCTCAAGAGGAGGCTTCTCTCAGCTCTAGGTATGTGAGAGGGACCCTGAGTTTGCGGCCTCAAGTGGAATGGACACCGCGATGCCCTGACTCGAAATAAGACTGGATATCCCTGCAGTGACTTGAATGCAGGCTCGTCTTGCATCTCCCAAGACGAAAGGATGTCTGAATCCAATGTGGAGACCACAGAGAAAGACCTAGTTCCCCACCTCTTCGCGACCGGAGGCCTCACATCCTTTGAAAACTCCACAGAACAGGGAGATCAGTGCCTCCAAGGAGACGATGCCTGACTCTTCGTGAAACTTGATAGGAGTCCCAGGATTCCTGTGGCACGTGGAAAGGGACCCTTGCTCTCCCGCCTCAGCTGGAGATGCATCCCAATTGCCCTGCCAAGCCTCGAGGAGAATCCCGAGTTGTCCCTCGCAACTAGGCAGGAGTACTGATGTCGCTGAACAAACACGTGTGTGGAAGGGCCATCCCCGTCGTAACTCGAGAATATACCCCAGGTTCCCGCCACAACTCGAGAAAAACCATGAGAATTCCCCCTCGCCGCGAGATGAGGCCTGCTTCCACGGCTCTGTGTGCAGAGCAATGCCGTGTTGCACATCACACAGGAACGGAGCCTTGATATCCTTGATGGCACTATAGAGAAACCCCAAGAACACTGTTTCAAGTAAAGAGGGATCCTGAGGTCACAGGAGCAACACGAAAGAGCTCCGTGGACCAAAAATCTACTCGAGATGAGAGGTTAGTCCCTGGCTTCGACTATAGAGGAATACCACCTTACCACAAGCACCTCAAGAGGAGGCTTCTCTCAACTCTAGGTATGTGAGAGGGACCCTGAGTTTGCGGCCTCAAGTGGAATGGACACCGCGATGCCCTGACTCGAAATAAGGCCAGATATCCCTGCAGTGACTTGAATGCAGGCTCCTCTTACATCTCCCAAGACGAAAGGATGTCTGAATCCCCTGTGGAGACCACAGAGTTTGACCTAGATTCCCACCTCATCGCGACCGGAGACCTCACATCCTTTGAAAACTCCAGAGGGACGAGGAGATCAGTGCCTCCAAAGGAGACGATGCCTGACTCCTCGTGAACCTTGATAGGAGTCCCAGGATTCCTGTGGCACGTGGAAAGGGACCCTTCGTCTCCCGCCTCAGCTGGAGTGGCGTCCCAATTGCCCTGCCAAGCCTCGAGGAGAATCCCGAGTTGTCCCTCGCAACTAGGCAGGAGTCCTGACGTCGCTGAACAAACACGTGTGTGGAAGGGGCATCCCCGTCGTAACTCGAGAATATACCCCAGGTTCCCGCCGCACCTCGAGAAAAACCATGAGACTTCCCCCTGGCCGCGAAATGAGGCTCGATTCCCCTGCACTGCGTGCAGAGCAATTCCTTGTTGCACATCACACAGGACAGGAGCCTTGATTTCCTTGATGGCACTCCAGAGAAAGCCCAAGAACACTGTTTCAAGGCTAGAGGGATCCTGAGGTCACTGTAGCAACACGAAAGAGCTCCGTGGAGCACAAATCAACTTGAGATGAGAGGTTAGTCCCTGGCTTCGACTCCAGAGGAATACCACTTTACCACAAGCACCTCAAGAGGAGGCTTCTCTCAGCTCTATGTTTGTGAGAGGGACCCTGAGTATGCGGCCTGAAGTGGAATGGACACCGCGATGCCCTGACTCGAAATAAGGCCGGATAACCCTGAAGTGACTTGAATGCAGGCTCGTCTTGCATCTCCCAAGACGAATGGATGTCTGAATCCCCTGTGGAGACCACAGAGAAAGACCTAGTTCCCCACCGCATCACGACCGGTAGCCCCACATCCTTTGAAATCTCCAGAGGGACGCTGAGATCAGTGCCTCCAAAGGAGACGATGCCTGCCTCCTCGTGAAACTTTATAGGAGTCCCAGGATTCCTATGGCACGTGGAAAGGGACCCTTGGTCTCCCGCCTCAGCTGGAGAGGCGTCCCAAATGCCCTGCCAAGCCTCGAGGAGAATCCCGAGTTGTCCCTCGCAACTAGGCAGGACTCCTGACGTCGCTGAACAAACACGTGTGTGGAAGGGCCATCCCCGTCGTAACTCGAGAGTATACCCCAGGTTCCCGCCGCAACTCGAGAAAAATCATGAGACTTCCCCCTCGCCGCGAGATGAGGCCCGGTTCCCCTGCACTGCGTGCAGAGCAATACCGTGTTGCACATCACACAGGATAGGAGCCTTGATTTCCTTGATGGCACTCCAGAGAAACCCCAAGAACAGTGTTTCAAGGCTAGAGGGATCCTGAGGTCACTGTAGCAACACGAAAGAGCTCGGTGGACCACAAATCAACTCGAGATGAGAGGTTAGTCCCTGGCTTCGACTCCAGAGGAATACCACCTTACCACAAGCACCTCAAGAGGAGGCTTCTCTCAGCTCTAGGTATGTGAGAGGGACCCTGAGTTTGCGGCCTCAAGTGGAATGGACACCGCGATGCCCTGACTCGAAATAAGGCCCGATATCCCTGCAGTGACTTGAATGCAGGCTCGTCTTGCATCTCCCAAAATGAAAGGATGTCTGAATCCCCTGTGGAGACAACAGAGAAAGACCTATTTCCCCACCTCATCGAGATCGGAGGCCTCACATCCTTTGAAAACTCCAGAGGGACGCAGAGATCAGTGCCTCCAAAGGAGACGATGCCTGACTCCTGGTGAAACTTGATAGGAGTCCCAGGATTCCTGTGGCACGTGGAAAGGGACCTTTCGTTTCCCGCCTCAGCTGGAGAGGCGTCCCAATTGCCCTGCCAAGCCTCGAGGCGAATCCCGAGTTGTCCCTCGCAACTAGGCAGGAGTCCTGACGTCGCTGAACAAACACCTGTGTGGAAGGGCCAGCCCCGAGTAACTCGAGAATATACCCCAGGTTCGCGCCGCAACTAGAGAAAAACCCTGAGACTTCCCCCTCGCCGCGAGCTCTGGCCCGATTCCCCTGCACTGCGTTCAGAGCAATGCCATGTTGCACATCACACATGAAAGGAGCCTTGATTTTCTTGATTTCACTCCAGAGAAAGCCCAAGAACACTGTTTCAAGGCTGGAGGGATCCTGAGGTCACTGTAGCAACACGAAAGAGCTCCGTGGACCTCAAATCAAGTCGAGCTGAGAGGTTAGTCCCTGGCTTCGACTCCAGAGGAATACCACCTTACCACAGGCACCCCAAGAGGAGGCTTCTCTCAACTCTAGGTATGTGAGAGGGAAACTGAGTTTGCCGCCTCAAGTGGAATGGACACCGCGATTCCCTGACTCGAAATATGGCCGGATATCCCTGCAGTGACTTGAATGCAGGCTCGTCTTGCATCTCCCAAAACGAAAGGATGTCTGAATCCTCTGTGGAGACCACAGAGAAAGACCTAGTTCCCCACCTCATCGCGACCGGAGGCCTCACATCCTTTGAAAACTCCAGAGGTACACGGAGATCAGTGCCTCCAAAGGAGACGATGCCTGACTCCTCGTGAAACTTGATAGGAGTCCCAGGATTCCTGTTCACGTGGATAGGGACCCTTGGTCTCCCGCCTCAGCTGGATAGGCGTCCCAATTGCCCTGCCAAGCCTCGAGGAGAATCCCGAGTTGTCCCTCGCAACTACGCAGGAGTCCTGACTTCGCTGAACAAACACGTGGTTGAAAGGGCCATCCCCGTCGTAACTCGAGAATATACCCCAGGTTCCCGCCGCAACTCGAGAAAAACCATGAGACTTTCCCCTCGCCGCGATATGAGGCCCGATTCCCCTGCACTGCGTGCAGAGCAATTCCGTGTTGCACATCACACAGGAAAGGAGCCTTGATTTCCTTGATGGCACTCCAGCGAAACCCCAAGAACACTGTTTCAAGGGTAGAGGGATCCTGAGGTCACTATAGCAACACGAAACAGCTCCGTGGACCAAAAATCAACTCGAGATGAGAGGTTAGTCCCTGGCTTCGACTCCAGAGGAATACCACCTTACCACAATCACCTCAAGAGGAGGCTTCTCTCAGCTCTAGGTATGTGAGAGGGACCCTGAGTTTGCGGCCTCAAGTGGAATGGACACCGCGATGCCCTGACTCGAAATAAGGCTGGATATCCCTGCAGTGACTTGAATGCAGGCTCGTCTTGCATCTCCCAAGACGAAAGGATGTCTGAATCCCCTGTGGAGACCACAGAGAAAGACCTAGATCCCCACCTCATCGCGACCGGAGGCCTCACATCCTTTGAAAACTCCAGAGGTACACGGAGATCAGTGCCTCCAAAGGAGACGATGCCTGACTCCTCGTGAAACTTGATAGTAGTCCCAGGATTCCTGTGCACGTGGATAGGGACCCTTGGTCTCCCGCCTCAGCTGGAGAGGCATCCCAATTGCCCTGCCAAGCCTCGAGGAGAATCCCGAGTTGTCCCTCGCAACTAGGCAGGTGTCCTGACGTCGCTGAACAAACACGTGGGTGGAAGGGCCATCCCCGTCGTAACTCGAGAATATACCCCAGGTTCCCGCCGCAACTCGAGAAAAACCATGAGACTTCCCCCTCGCCGCGATATGAGGCCCGATTCCCCTGCACTGCGTGCAGAGCAATTCCGTGTTGCACATCACACAGGAAAGGAGCCTTGATTTCCTTGATGGCACTCCAGAGAAACCCCAAGAACACTGTTTCAAGGCTAGAGGGATCCTGAGGTCACTATAGCAACACGAAACAGCTCCGTGGACCAAAAATCAACTCGAGATGAGAGGTTAGTCCCTGGCTTCGACTCCAGAGGAATACCACCTTACCACAATCACCTCAAGAGGAGGCTTCTCTGAGCTCTAGGTATGTGAGAGGGACCCTGAGTTTGCGGCCTCAAGTGGAATGGACAACGCGATGCCCTGACTCGAAATAAGGCCGAATATCCCTGCAGTGACTTGAATGCAGGCTCATCTTGCATCTCCCAAGACAAAAGGATGTCTGAATCCCCTGTGGAGACCACAGAGAAAGACCTAGATCCCACCTCATCGCGACCGGAGGCCTCACATCCTTTGAAAACTCCAGAGGTACACGGCGATCAGTGCCTCCAAAGGAGACGATGCCTGATTCCTCGTGAAACTTGATAGGAGTCCCAGGATTCCTGTGGCACGCGGAAAGGAAGACTTGGTCTCCCGCCTCAGCTGGAGAGGCGTCCCAATTGCCCTGCCAAGCCTCGAGGAGAATCCCGAGTTGTCCCTCGCAACTAGGCAGGAGTCATGACGTCGCTGAAGAAACACGTGGGTGGAAGGGCCATCCCCGTCGTAACTCGGAATATACCCCAGGTTCCCGCCGCAACTCGAGAAAAACCATTAGTCTTCCCCCTCGCCGCGAGATGAGGTTCGATTCCCCTGCACTGCGTGCAGAGCAATTCCGTGTTGCACATCACACATGAAAGGAGCCTTGATTTCCTTGATGGCACTCCAGAGAAACCCCAAGAACACTGTTTCAAGGCTAGAGGGATCCTGAGGTCACTGTAGCCACAGGAAAGAGCTCCGTGGACCAAAAATCAACTCGAGATGAGAGGTTAGTCCCTGGCTTCGACTCCACAGGAATACCACCTTACCACAAGCACCTCAAGAGGAGGCTTCTCTCAGCTCTAGGTATGTGAGAGGGACCCTGAGTTTGCGGCCTCAAGTGGAATGGACAACGCGATGCCCTGACTCGAAATAAGGCCGAATATCCCTGCAGTGACTTGAATGCAGGCTCGTCTTGCATCTCCCAAGACGAAAGGATGTCTGCATCACCTGTGGAGACCACAGAGAAAGACCTAGTTCCCCACCTCATCGCGACCGGAGGCTTCACATCCTTTGAAAACTCCAGAGGTACGTGGAGATCAGTGCCTCCAAAGGAGACGATGCCTGACTCCTCGGGAAACTTGATAGGAGTCCCAGGATTCCTGTGGCACGTGGAAAGGGACCCTTGGTCTCCCGCCTCAGCTGGAGAGGCGTCCCAATTGCCTTGCCAAGCCACGAGGAGAATCCCGAGTTGTCCCTCGCAACTAGGCAGGAGTCCTGACGTCGCTGAAGAAACACGTGTGTGGAAGGGCCATCCCCGTCGTAACTCGAGAATATACCCCAGGTTCCCGCCGCAACTTGAGAAAAACCATGAGACATCCCCCTCGCCGCGAGCTGAGGCCCGATTCCCCTGCACTGCGTGCAGAGCAATTCCATGTTGCACATCACACATGAAAGGAGCCTTGATTTCCTTGATGGCACTCCAGAGAAACCCCAAGAACACTGTTTCAAGGCTAGAGGGATCCTGAGGTCACTGTAGCAACACGAAAGAGCTCCGTGGACCACAAATCAACTCGAGATGAGAGGTTAGTCCCTGGCTTCGACTCCAGAGGAATACCACCTTACCACAAGAACCTCAAGAGGAGGCTTCTCTCAGCTCTAGGTATTTGAGAGGGACCCTGAGTTTGCGGCCTCAAGTGGAATGGACACCGCGATGCAATGACTCGAAATAAGGCCGGATATCCCTGCAGTGACTTGAATGCAGGCTCGTCTTGCATCTCCCAAGACGAAAGGATGTCTGAATCCCCTGTGGAGACCACAGAGAAAGACCTAGTTCCCCACCTCATCGCGACTGGAGGCCTCACATCCTCTGAAAACTCCAGAGGTACGCGGAGATCAGTGCCTCCAAAGGAGATGATGCCTGACTCCTCGTGAAACTTGATAGGAGTCCCAGGATTCCTGTGGCACATGGAAAGGGACCCTTGGTCTCCCGCGTCAGCTGGAGAGGTGTCCCAATTGCCCTGCCAAGCCTCGAGGAGAATCCCGAGTTGTCCCTCGCAACTAGGCAGGAGTCCTGACGACGCTGAACAAACACGTGGGTGGAAGGGCCATCCCCATCGTAACTCGAGAATATACCCCAGGTTCCCGCCGCAACTCGAGAAAAACCATGAGACTTCCCCCTCGCCGCGAGATGAGGCCCGATTCCCCTGCACTGCGTGCAGAGCAATTCCGTGTTGCACATCACACATGAAAGGAGCCTTGATTTCCTTGATGGCACTGCAGAGAAACCCCAAGAACACTGTTTCAAGGCTAGAGGGATCCTGAGGTCACTGTAGCAACACGAAAGAGCTCCGTGGACCACAAATCAACTCGAGATGAGAGGTTAGTCCCTGGCTTCGACTCCAGAGGAATACCACCTTACCACAAGCACCTCAAGAGGAGGCTTCTCTCAGCTCTAGGTATGTGAGAGGGACCCTGAGGTTTCGGCCTCAAGTGGAATGGACACCGCGATGCCCTGGCTCGAAATAAGGCCGGATATCCCTGCAGTGACTTGAATGCAGGCTCGTCTTGCATGTCCCAAGACGAAAGGATGTCTGCATTCCCTGTGGAGACCACAGAGAAAGACCTAGTTCCCCACCTCATCGTGACTGGAGTCCTCACATCCTCTGAAAACTCCAGAGGTACGCGGAGATCAGTGCCTCCAATGGAGATGATGCCTGACTCCTCGTGAAACTTGAAAGGAGTCCCAGGATTCCTGTGGCACGTGGAAAGGGACACTTGGTCTCCCGAGTCAGCTGGAAAGGCGTCGCAATTGCCCTGCCAAGCCTCGAGGAGAATCCCGAGTTGTCCCTCGCGACTAGGCAGGAGTCCTGACGTCGCTGAACAAACACGTGTGTGAAAGGGCCATCCCCGTCGTAACTCGAGAATATACCCCAGGTTCCCGCCGCAACTCGAGAAAAACCATGAGACTTCCCCCTCGCCGCGAGATGAGACCCGATTCCCCTGCACTGCGTGCAGAGCAATTCCGTGTTGCACATCACACATGAAAGGAGCCTTGATTTCCTTGATGGCACTCCAGAGAAACCCCAAGAACACTGTTTCAAGGCTAGAGGTATCCTGAGGTCACTGTATCCACAGGAAAGAGCTCCGTGGACCAAAAATCAACTCGAGATGAGAGGTTAGTCCCTGGCTTCGACTCCAGAGGAATACCACCTTACCACAAGCACCTCAAGAGGAGGCTTCTCTCAGCTCTAGGTATGTGAGAGGGACCCTGAGTTTGCGGCCTCAAGTGGAATAGACACCGCGATGCCCTGACTCGAAATAAGGCCGGATATCCCTGCAGTGACTTGAATGCAGGCTCGTCTTGCATCTCCCAAGACGAAAGGATGTCTGAATCCCCTGTGTAGACCACAGAAAAAGAACTAGTTAACCACCTAAGTACGACTGGAGGCCTCACATCCTTTGAAAACTCCAGAGGGACGCGGAGATCAGTGCCTCCAAAGGAGACGATGCCTGACTCCTCGTGAAACTTGATAGGAGTCCCAGGATTCCTGTGGCAGGTGGAAAGGAAGCCTTGGTCTCCCGCCTCAGCTGGAGAGGGGTCCCAATTGCCCTGCCAAGCTTCGAGTAGAATCCCGAGTTGTCCCTCGCAACTAGGCAGGAGTCCTGTCGTTGCTGAAGAAACACGTGTGTGGAAGGGCCATCCCCGTCGTAACTCGAGAATATACCCCAGGTTCCCGCCGCAACTCGAGAAAAACCATGAGACTTCCCCCTCGCCGCGAGGTGAGGCCCGATTCCCCTGCACTGCGTGCAGAGCAATTCCATGTTGCACATCACACATGAAAGGAGCCTTGATTTCCTTGATGGCACTCCAGAGAAACCCCAAGAACACTGTTTCAAGGCTAGAGGGATCCTGAGGTCACTGTAGCAACACGAAAGAGCTCCGTGGACGAAAATTCAACTCGAGATGAGAGGTTAGTCCCTGGCTTCGACTCCAGAGGAATACCACCTTACCACAAGCACCTCAAGAGGAGGCTTCTCTCAGCTCTAGGTATGTGAAAGGGACACTGAGTTTTCGGCCTCAAGTGGAATGGACACCGCGATGCCCTGGCTCGAAATAAGGCCGGATATCCCTGCAGTGACCTGAATGCAGGCTCGTCTTGCATCTCCCAAGACGAAAGGATGTCTGAATCCACTGTGGAGACCACAGAGAAAGACCTAGTTCCCCATCTCATCGCGATTGGAGGCCTCACATCCTCTGAAAACTCCAGAGGTACGCGGAGATCAGTGCCTCCAAAGGAGACGATGCCTGACTCCTCGTGAAACCTGATAGGAGTCCCAGGCTTCCTGTGGCACATGGAAAGGGACCCTTGGTCTCCCGCTTCAGCTGGAGAGGTGTCCCAATTGCCCTGCCAAGCCTCGAGTAGAATCCTGAGTTGTCCCTCGCAACTAGGCAGGAGTCCTGACGACGCTGAACAAACACGTGGGTGGAAGGGCCATCCCCATCGTAACTCGAGAATATACCCCAGGTTCCCGCCGCAACTCGAGAAAAACCATGAGACTTCCCCCTCGCTGCGAGATGAGGCCAGATTCCCCTGCACTGCGTGCAGAGCAATTCCGTGTTGCACATCACACATGAAAGGAGCCTTGATTTCCTTGATGGCACTCCAGAGAAACCCCAAGAACACTGTTTCAAGGCTAGAGGGATCCTGAGGTCACTGTAGCAACACGAAAGAGCTCCATGGACCAAAAATCAACTCGAGATGAGAGGTTAGTCCCTGGCTTCGACTCCAGAGGAATACCACCTTACCACAAGCACCTCAAGAGGAGGCTTCTCTAAGCTCTAGGTATGTGAGAGGGACCGTGAGTTTGCGACCTCAAGTGGAATGTACACCACGATGCCCTGGCTCGAAATAAGGCCGGATATCCCTGCAGTGACTTGAATGCAGGCTCGTCTTGCATCTCCCAAGACGAAAGGATGTCTGAATCCCCTGTGGAGACCACAGAGAAAGACCTAGTTCCCCACCTCATCGCGACCGGAGGCCTCACATCCTTTGAAAACTCCAGAGGTACGTGGAGATCAGTGCCTCCAAAGGAGACGATGCCTGACTCCTCGTGAAACTTGATAGGAGTCCCAGAATTTCTGTGGCACATGGAAAGGGACCCGTGGTCTCTCGCCTCAGCTGGAGAGGCGTCCCAATTGCCCTACCAAGCCTCGAGGAGAATCCCGAGTTGTCCCTCGCAACTAGGCAGGAGTCCTGACGTCGCTGAACAAACACGTGTGTGGAAGGGCCATCCCCGTCGTAACTCGAGAATATACCCCAGGTTCCCGCCGCAACTCGAGAAAAACCATGAGACTTCCCCCTCGCCGTGAGCTGAGGCCCTATTCCCGTGTACTGCGTGCAGAGCAATTGCATGTTGCACATCACACATGAAAGGAGCCTTGATTTCCTTGATGGCACTCCAGAGAAACCCCAAGAACACTGTTTCAAGGCTAGAGGGATCCTAAGGTCACTGTAGCAACACGAAAGAGCTCCGTGGAGGAAAAATCAACTCGAGATGAGAGTTTAGTCCCTGGCTTCGACTCCAGAGGAATACCACCTTACCACAAGCACCTCAAGAGGAGGCTTCTCTCAGCTCTAGGTATGTGAGAGGGACCCTGAGTTTTCGGCCTCAAGTGGAATGGACACCGCGATGCCCTGGCTCGAAATAAGGCCGGATATCCCTGCAGTGACTTGAATGCAGGCTCGTCTTGCATCTCCCAAGACGAAAGGATGTCTGAATCCCCTGTGGAGACCACAGAGAAAGACCTAGTTCCCCACCTCATGGCGACCGGAGGCCTCACATCCTTTGAAAACTCCAGAGGTACGCGGAGATCAGTGCCTCCAAAGGGGACGATGCCTGACTCCTCGTGAAACTTGATAGGAGTTCCAGGATTCCTGTCGCACGTGGAAAGGGACCCTTGGTCTCCCGCCTCAGCTGGAGAGGCATCCCAATTGCCCTGCCAATCCTCGAGGAGAATCCCGAGTTGTCCCTCGTAACTAGGCAGGAGTCGTGACGTCACTGATCAAACACGTGGGTGGAAGGGCTATCCCCGTCTTAACTCGAGAATATACCCCAGGTTCCCACAGCAACTCGAGAAAACCATGAGACTTCCCCCTCGCCGCAAAATGAGGCCCGATACCCTGCACTGCGTGCAGAGCAATTCCGTGTTGCACATCACACATGAAAGGAGCCTTGATTTCCTTGATGGCACTGGAGAGAAACCCCAAAAACACTGTTTCAAGGCTAGAGGGATCCTGAGGTCACTGTAGCCACAGGAAAGAGCTCCGTGGACCAAAAATCAACTCGAGATGAGAGGTTAGTCCCTGGCTTCGACTCCACAAGAATACCACCTTACCACAAGCACCTCAAGAGGAGGCTTCTCTCAGCTCTAGGTATGTGAGAGGGACCCTGAGTTTGCGGCCTCAAGAGGAATAGACACCGCGATGCCCTGACTCGAAATAAGGCCGGATATCCCTGCAGTGACTTGAATGCAGGCTCGTCTTGCATCTCCCAAGACGAAAGGATGTCTGCATCCCCTGTGGAGACCACAGAGAAAGACCTAGTTCCCCACCTCATCACGACCGGAGGCCTCACATCCTTTGAAAACTCCAGAGGTACGTGGAGATGAGTGCCTCCAAAGGAGACGATGCCTGACTCCTCGGGAAACTTGATAGGAGTCCCAGGATTCCTGTGGCACGTGGAAAGGGACCCTTGGTCTCCCGCCTCAGCTGGAGAGGCGTCCCAATGCCCTGCCAAGCCACGAGGAGTATCCCGAGTTGTCCCTCGCAACTAGGCAGGAGTTCTGACGTTGCTGAACAAACACGTGGGTGGAAGGGCCATTCCCGTCGTAACTCGAGAATATACCCCAGGTTCCCACCGCAACTCGAGAAAAACCATGAGACTTCCCTCTCGCCGCGAGATGAGGCCCGATTCCCCTGCACTGCGTGCAGAGCAATTCCGTGTTGCACATCACACATGAAAGGAGCCTTGATTTCCTTGATGGCACTCCAGAGAAACCCCAAGAACACTGTTTCAAGGCTAGAGGGATCCTGAGGTCACTGTAGCAACACGAAAGAGCTCCATGGACCAAAAATCAACTCGAGATGAGAGGTTAGTCCCTGGCTTCGACTCCAGAGGAATACCACCTTACCACAAGCACCTCAAGAGGAGGCTTCTCTAAGCTCTAGGTATGTGAGAGGGACCCTGAGTTTGCGACCTCAAGTGGAATGTACACCACGATGCCCTGGCTCGAAATAAGGCCGGATATCCCTGCAGTGACTTGAATGCAGGCTCGTCTTGCATCTCCCAAGACGAAAGGATGTCTGAATCCCCTGTGGAGACCACAGAGAAAGACCTAGTTCCCCACCTCATCGCGACCGGAGGCCTCACATCCTTTGAAAACTCCAGAGGTACGTGGAGATCAGTGCCTCCAAAGGAGACGATGCCTAACTCCTCGTGAAACTTGATAGGAGTCCCAGAATTTCTGTGGCACATGGAAAGGGACCCGTGGTCTCTCGCCTCAGCTGGAGAGGCGTCCTAATTGCCCTACCAAGCCTCGAGGAGAATCCCGAGTTGTCCCTCGCAACTAGGCAGGAGTCCTGATGTCGCTGAACAAACACGTGTGTGGAAGGGCCATCCCCGTCGTAACTCGAGAATATACCCCAGGTTCCCGCCGCAACTCGAGAAAAACCATGAGACGTCCCCCTCGCCGGGCGCTGAGGCCCGATTCCCCTGTACTGCGTGCAGAGCAATTCCGTGTTGCACATCACACATGAAAGGAGCCTTGATTTCCTTGAAGGCACTCCAGAGAAACCCCAAGAACACTGTTTCAAGGCTAGAGGGATCCTGAGGTCACTGTAGCAACACGAAAGAGCTCCGTGGAGGAAAAATCAACTCGAGATGAGAGGTTAGTCCCTGGCTTCGACTCCAGAGGAATACCACCTTACTGCAAGCACCTCAAGAGGAGGCTTCTCTCAGCTCTAGGTATGTGAGAGGGACCCTGAGTTTGCGGCCTCAAGTGGAATGGACACCGCGATGCCCTGGCTCGAAATAAGGCCGGATATCCCTGCAGTGACTTGAATGCAGGCTCGTCTTCCATCTCCCAAGACGAAAGGATGTCTGAATCCCCTGTGGAGACCACAGAGAAAGACCTAGTTTCCCACCTCATGGCGACCGGAGGCCTCACATCCTTTGAAAACTCCAGAGGTACGCGGAGATCAGTGCCTCCAAAGGGGACGATGCCTGACTCCTCGTGAAACTTGATAGGAGTTCCAGGATTCCTGTCGCACGTGGAAAGGGACCGTTGGTCTCCCGCCTCAGCTGGAGAGGCATCCCAATTGCCCTGCCAATCCTCGAGGAGAATCCCGAGTTGTCCCTCGTAACTAGGCAGGAGTCGTGACGTCACTGAACAAACACGTGGGTGGAAGGGCTATCCCCGTCTTAACTCGAGAATATACCCCATGTTCCCACAGCAACTCAAGAAAACCATGAGACTTCCCCCTCGCCGCGAGATGAGGCCCGATACCCTGCACTGCGTGCAGAGCAATTCCGTGTTGCACATCACACATGAAAGGAGCCTTGATTTCCTTGATGGCACTGGAGAGAAACCCCAAAAACACTGTTTCAAGGCTAGAGGGATCCTGAGGTCACTGTAGCCACAGGAAAGAGCTCCGTGGACCAAGAATCAACTCGAGATGAGAGGTTAGTCCCTGGCTTCGACTCCACAAGAATACCACCTTACCACAAGCACCTCAAGAGGAGGCTTCTCTCAGCTCTAGGTATGTGAGAGGGACCCTGAGTTTGCGGCCTCAAGAGGAATAGACACCGCGATGCCCTGACTCGAAATAAGGCCGGATATCCCTGCAGTGACTTGAATGCAGGCTCGTCTTGCATCTCCCAAGACGAAAGGATGTCTGAATCCCCTGTGGAGACCACAGAGAAAGACCTAGTTCCCCACCTCATCGCGACCGGAGGCCTCACATCCTTTGAAAACTCCAGAGGTACGTGGAGATCAGTGCCTCCAAAGGAGACGATGCCTGACTCCTCGGGAAACTTGATAGGAGTCCCAGGATTCCTGTGGCACGTGGAAAGGGACCTTTGGTCTCCCGCCTCAGCTGGAGAGGCGTCCCAATTGCCCTGCCAAGCCACGAGGAGAATCCCGAGTTGTCCCTCGCAACTAGGCAGGAGTCCTGACGTCGCTGAACAAACACGTGGGTGGAAGGGCCATCCCCGTCGTAACTCGAGAATATACCCCAGGTTCCCGCCGCAACTCGAGAAAAACCATGAGACTTCCCCCTCGCCGCGAGATGAGGCCCGATTCCCCTGCACTGCGTGCAGAGAAATTCCGTGTTGCACATCACACATGAAAGGAGCCTTGATTTCCTTGATGGCACCAGAGACACCCCAAGAACACTGTTTCAAGGCTAGAGGGATCCTGAGGTCACTGTAGCAACACGAAAGAGCTCCGTGGCCTAAAAATCAACTCGAGATGAGAGGTTAGTCCCTGGCTTCGACTCCAGAGGAATACCACCTTACTGCAAGCACCTCAAGAGGAGGCTTCTCTCTGCTCTAGCTATGTGAGAGGGACCCTGAGTTTGCGGCCTCAAGTAGAATGGACACCGCGATTCCCTGACTCGAAATAAGGCCGGATATCCCTGCAGTGACTTGAATGCAGGCTCGTCTTGCATCTCCCAAGATGAAAGGATGTTTGAATCCCCTGTGGAGACCACAGAGAAAGACCTAGTTCCCCACCTCATCGCGACCGGAGGCCTCACAACCTTTGAAAACTCCAGAGGTACGCGGAGATCAGTGCCTCCAAAGGGGACGATGCCTGACTCCTCGTGAAACTTGATAGGAGTTCCAGGATTCCTGTCGCACGTGGAAAGGGACCCTTGGTCTCCCGCCTCAGCTGGAGAAGCATCCCAATTGCCCTGCCAATCCTCGAGGAGAATCCCGAGTTGTCCCTCGTAACTAGGCAGGATTCGTGACGTCACTGAACAAACACGTGGGTGGAAGGGCCATCCCCGTCGTAACTCGAGAATATACCCCAGGTTCCCACCGCAATTCTGGAAAGCCATGAGACTTCCCCCTCGCCGCAAAATGAGGCCCGATACCCTGAACTGCGTGCAGAGCAATTCCGTGTTACACATCACACTTGAAAGGAGCCTTGATTTCCTTTATGGCACTGGAGAGAAACCCCAAGAACACTGTTTCAAGGCTAGAGGGATCCTGAGGTCACTGTAGCAACACGAAAGAGCTCCGTGGACCAAGAATCAACTCGAGATGAGAGGTTAGTCCCTGGCTTCGACTCCAGAGGAATACCACCTTACCACAAGCACCTCAAGAGGAGGCTTCTCTCAGCTCTAGGTATGTGAGAGGGACCCTGAGTTTGCGGCCTCAAGTGGAATGGACACTGCGATGCCCTGACGCGATATAAGGTCGAATATAGCTGCAGTGACTTGAATGCAGGCTCGTCTTGCATCTCCCAAGACGAAAGGATGTCTGAATCCCCTGTGGAGACCACAGAGAAAGACCTAGTTCCCCACCTCATCGCGACCAGAGGCCTCACATCCTTTGAAAACTCCAGAGGTACGCGGAGATCAGTGCCTCCAAAGGAGACGATGCCTGACTACTCGTGAAACTTGATAGGAGTCCCAGGATTCCTGTGGCACGTGGAAAGGGACCCTTGGTCTCCCGCCTCAGCTGGAGAGGCGTCCCAATTGCCCTGCCAAGCCTCGAGGAGAATCCCGAGTTGTCCCTCGCAACTAGGCAGGAGTCCTGACGTGGCTGAACAAACACGTGGGTGGAAGGGCCATCCCCGTCGTAACTCGAGAATATACCCCAGGTTCCTGCCGCAACTCGAGAAAAACCATGAGACTTCCCCCTCGCCGCGAGATGAGGCCCGATTCCCCTACACTGCATGCAGAGCAATTCCGTGTTGCACATCACACATGAAAGGAGCCTTGATTTCCTTGATGGCACTCCAGAGAAACCCCAAGAACACTGTTTCAAGGCTAGAGGGATCCTGAGGTCACTGTAGCAAAACGAAAGAGCTCCGTGGACCAAAAATCAACTCGAGATGAGAGGTTAGTCCCTGGCTTCGACTCCAGAGGAATACCACCTTACCACAAGCACCTCAAGAGGAGGCTTCTCTCAGCTCTAGGTATGTGAGAGGGACCCTGAGTTTGCGGCCTCAAGTGGAATGGACACCGCGATGCCCTGACTCGAAATACGGCCGGATATCCCTGCAGTGACTTGAATGCAGGCTCGTCTTGCATCTCCCAAGACGAAAGGATGTCTGAATCCCCTGTGGAGACCACAGAGAAAGACCTAGTTCCCCACCTCATGGCGACCGGAGGCCTCACATCCTTTGAAAACTCCAGAGGTACACGGAGATCAGTGCCTCCAAAGGAGACGATGCCTGACTCCTCGTGAAACTTGATAGGAGTCCCAGGATTCCTGTAGCACGTGGAAAGGGACCCTTGGTCTCCCGCCTCAGCTGGAGAGGCGTCCCAATTGCCCTGCCAAGCTTCGAGGATAATCCCGAGTTGTCCCTCGCAACTAGGCAGGAGTCCTGATGTCGCTGAACAAACACGTGGGTGGAAGGGCCATCCCCGTCGTAACTCGTGAATATACCCCAGGTTCCCGCCGCAACTCGAGAAAAACCATGAGACTTCCCCCTCGCCGCGAGATGAGGCCCGATTCCCCTGCACTGCGTGCAGAGCAATTCCGTGTTGCACATCACACATGAAAGGAGCCTTGATTTCCTTGATGGCACTCCAGAGAAACCCCAAGAATACTGTTTCAAGGCTAGAGCGATTCTGAGGTTACTGTAGCAACACGAAAGAGCTCCGTGGACCAAAAATCAACTCGAGATAAGAGGTTAGTCCCTGGATTCGACTCCAGAGCAAACCACCTTACCACAAGCACCTCAAGAGGAGGCTTCTCTCAGCTCTAGCTATGTGAGAGGGACCCTGAGTTTGCGGCCTCAAGTGGAATGGACACCGCGATGCCCTGACTCGAAATAAGGCCGGATATCCCTGCAGTGACTTGAATGCAGGCTCGTCTTGCATCTCCCAAACGAAAGGATGTCTGAATCCCCTGTGGAGACCACAGAGAAAGACCTAGTTCCCCACCTCATCGCGACCGGAGGCCTCACATACTTTGAAAACTCCAGAGGTACGTGGAGATCAGTGCCTCCAAAGGAGACGATGCCTGACTCCTCGTGAAACTTGATAGGAGTCCCAGGATTCCTGTGGCACGTGGAAAGGGACCCTTGGTATCCCGCCTCAGCTGGGGAGGCGTCCCAATTGCCCTGCCAAGCCTCGAGGAGAATCCCGAGTTGTCCCTCGCAACTAGGCAGGAGTCCTGCCGTCGCTGAACAAACACTTGTGTGGAAGGGCCATCCCCGTCGTAATTCGAGAATATACCCCAGGTTCCCGCCGCAACTCGAGAAAAACCATGAGACTTCCCCCTCGCCGCGAGATGAGGCCCGATTCCCCTGCACTGCGTGCAGAGCAATTCCGTGTTGCATATCACACTTGACAGGAGTCTTGATTTCCTTGATGGCACTCTAGAGAAACCCCAAGAACACTGTTTCAAGGCTAGAGGAATCCTGAGGTCACTGTAGCAACAAGAAAGCGCTCCGTGGCCCAAAAATCAACTCGAGATGAGAGGTTAGTCCCTGGCTTCGACTCCAGAGGAATACCACCTTACCACAAGCACCTCAAGAGGAGGCTTCTCTCAGCTGTAGCTATGTGAGAGGGACCCTGAGTTTGTGGCCTCAAGTGGAATGGACACCGCGACGCCCTGATTCGAAATATGGCCGGGTATCCCTGCAGTGACTTGAATGCATGCTCGTCTTGCATCTCCCAAGACGAAAGGTTGTCTGAATCCCCTGTGGGGACCACAGAGAAAGACCTAGTTCCCCACCTCATGGCGACCGGAGGCCTCATATCCTTTGAAAACTCCAGAGGTACGCGGAGATCAGTGCCTCCAAAGCAGACGATGCCTGACTCCTCTGAAATTGATAGGAGTCCCAGGATTCCTGTGGCACGTGGAAAGGGACCCTTGGTCTCCCGCCTCAGCTGGAGAGGCGTCCCAATTGCCCTGCCAAGCCTCGAGGAGAATCCCGAGTTGTCCCTCGCAACTAGGCAGGAGTCCTTTCGTAGCTGAACAAACACGTGGGTGGAAGGGCCATCCCCGTCGTAACTCGAGAATATACCCCAGGTTCCCGCCGCAACTCGAGAAAAACAATGAGACATCCCCCTCGCCGCTAGATGAGGCCCGATTCCCCTGCTCTGCATGCAGAGCAATTCCGTGTTGCACATCACACATGAAAGGAGCCTTGATTTCCTTGATGGCACTCCAGAGAAACACCAAGAACACTGTTTCAAGGCTAGAGGGATCCTGAGGTCACTGTAGCAACACGAAAGAGCTCCGTGGACCAAAAATCAATTAGAGATGAGAGGTTAGTCCCTGGCTTCGACTCCAGAGGAATACCACCTTACCACAAGCACCTCAAGAAGAGGCTTCTCTCAGCTCTAAGTATGTGAGAGGGACCCTGAGTTTGCGGCCACAAGTGGAATGGACACCGCGATGCCCTGACTCGAAATAATGCCGGATATCCCTGCAATGACTTGAATGCAGGCTCGTCTTGCATCTCCCAAGACGAAAGGTTGTCTGAATCCTCTGTGGAGACCACAGAGAAAGACCTAGTTCCCCACCTCATCGTGACCGGAGGCCTCAAATCCTTTGAAAACTCCAGAGGTACGCGGAGATCAGTGCCTCCAAAGAAGACGATGCCTGACTCCTCGTGAAACTTGATAGGCGTCCCAGGAATCCTGTGGCACGTGGAAAGGGACCCTTGGTCTCCCGCCTCAGCTGGAGAGGCGTCCCAATTGCTCTTTCAAGCGTCGAGGAGAATCCCGGGTTGTCCCTCGCAACTAGGCAGGAGTCCTGACGTCGCTGAACAAACACGTGGGTGGAAGGGCCATCCCCGTTGTAACTCGAGAATATCACCCAGGTTCCCACCGCAACTCGAGAAAATCCATGAGACTCCCCCCTCCCCGCGAGATGAGGCCCGATTCCCCTGCACTACATGCAGAGTAGTTCCGTGTTGCACATCACACATGAAAGGAGCCTTGATTTCCTTGATGGCACTCCAGAGAAACCCCAAGAACACTGTTTCAAGGCTCGAGGGATCCTGAGGTCACTGTAGCAACAAGAAAGAGCTCCGTGGACCAAAAATCAACTCGAGATGAGAGGGTAGTCCCTGGCTTCGACTCCAGAGGAATACCTCCTTACCACAAGCACCTCAAGAAGAGGCTTCTCTCAGCTCTAGGTATGTGAGAGGGACCCTGAGTTTGCGGCCTCAAGTGGAATGGACACCGCGATGCCCTGACTCGAAATAAGGCCGGATATCCCTGCAGTGACTTGAATGCAGGCTCGTCTTGCATCTCCCAAACGAAAGGATGTCTGAATCCCCTTTGGAGACCACAGAGAAATTCCTAGTTCCCCACCTCATCGTGACCGGAGGCCTCACATCCTTTGAAAACTCCAGAGGTACGCGCAGATCAGTGCCTCCAAAGGAGATGATGCCTGACTCCTCGTGAAACTTGATAGGAGTCCCAGGATTCCTGTGGCACGTGGAAAGGGACCCTTGGTCTCCCGCCTCAGCTGGAGAGGCGTCCCAATTGCACTGCCAAGCCTCGAGGAGAATCCCGAGTTGTCCCTCGCAACTAGGCAGGAGTCCTTTCGTCGCTGAACAAACACGTGTGTGGAAGGGCCATCCCCGTCGTAACTCGAGAATATACCCCAGGTTCCCGCCGCAACTCGAGAAAAACCATGAGACTTCCCCCTCGCCGCTAGATGAGGCCCGATTCCCCTGCTCTGCATGCAGAGCAATTCCGTGTTGCACATCACACATGAAAGGAGCCTTGATTTCCTTGATGGCACTCCAGAGAAACCCCAAGAACACTGTTTCAAGGCTAGAGGGATCCTGAGGTCACTGTAGCAACACGAAACAGCTCCGTGGACCAAAAATCAACTCGAGATAAGAGGTTAGTCCCTGGCTTCGACTCCAGAGGAATACCACCTTACCACAAGCACCTCAAGAGGAGGCTTCTCTCAGCTCTAGGTATGTGAGAGGGACCCTGAGTTTGCGGTCTCAAGTGGAATGGACACCGCGATGCCCTGGCTCGAAATAAGGCCGGATATCCCTGCAGTGACTTGAATGCAGGCTTGTCTTGCATCTCCAAAGAGGAAAGGATGTCTGAATCCCCTTTGGAGACCAGAGAGAAATTCCTAGTTTCCCACCTCATCGTGACCGGAGGCCTCACATCCTTTGAAAACTCCAGAGGTACGGGCAGATCTGTGCCTCCAAAGGAGACGATGCCTGACTCCTCGTGAAACTTGATAGGAGTCCCAGGATACCTGTGGCACGTGGAAAGGGACCATTGGTCTCCCGCCTCAGCTGGAGAGGCGTCCCAATTGCACTGCCAAGCCTCGAGGAGAATCCCGAGTTGTCCCTCGCAACTAGGCAGGAGTCCTTTCGTCGCTGAACAAACACGTGTGTGGAAGGGCCATCCCCGTCGTAACTCGGGAATATACCCCAGGTTCCCGCCGCAACTCGAGAAAAACCATGAGACTTCCCCCTCGCCGCTAGATGAGGCCCGATTCCCCTGCTCTGCATGCAGAGCAATTCCGTGTTGCACATCACACATGAAAGGAGCCTTGATTTCCTTGATGGCACTCCAGAGAAACACCAAGAACACTGTTTCAAGGCTAGAGGGATCCTGAGGTCACTGTAGCAACACGAAAGAGCTCCGTGGACCAAAAATCAACTCGAGATGAGAGGTTAGTCCCTGGCTTCGACTCCAGAGGAATACCACCTTACCACAAGCACCTCAAGAAGAGGCTTCTCTCAG
Source organism: Cervus elaphus (assembly GCF_910594005.1). Lineage (NCBI taxonomy): Eukaryota > Metazoa > Chordata > Mammalia > Artiodactyla > Cervidae > Cervus > Cervus elaphus. The sequence continues at coordinate 3,749,374 of NC_057838.1, forward strand.
CTCTAAGTATGTGAGAGGGACCCTGAGTTTGCGGCCACAAGTGGAATGGACACCGCAATGCCCTGACTCGAAATAACGCCGGATATCCCTGCAGTGACTTGAATGCAGGCTCGTCTTGCATGTCCCAAGACGAAATGATGTCTGAATCACCTGTGGAGACCACAGAGAAAGACCTAGTTCCCCACCTCATGGCGACCGGAGGCCTCACATCCTTTGAAATCTCCAGAGGTACGCGGAGATCAGTGCGTCCAATGGAGTCGATGTCTGACTCCTCGTGAAACTTGATAGGAGTCCCAGGATTCCTGTGGCACGTGGAAAGGGACCCTTGGTCTCCCGCCTCAGCTGGAGAGGCGTCCCAATTGCCCTGCCAAGCCTCAAGGAGAATCCCGAGTTGTCCCTCGCAACTAGGCAGGAGTCCTGACGTGGCTGAACTAACACCTGGGTGGAAGGGCCATCCCCGTTGTAACTCGAGAATATACCCCAGGTTTCCGCCGCAACTCGAGAAAAACCATGAGACTTCCCCCTCGCCGCGAGATGAGGCCAGATTCCCCTGCACTGCGTGCAGACCAATTCCGTGTTGCACATCACACATGAAAGGAGCCTTGATTTCCTTGATGGCACTCCAGAGAAACCCCAAGAACACTTTTTCAAGGCTAGAGGGATCCTGAGGTCACTGTAGCAACATGAAAGAGCTCCGTGGACCAAAAATCAACTCGAGATGAGAGGTTAGTCCCTGGCTTCGACTCCAGAGGAATACCACCTTACCACAAGCACCTCAAGAGGAGGCTTCTCTCAGCTCTAGGTATGTGAGAGGGACCCTGAGTTTGCGGCCTCAAGTGGAATGGACACCGCGATGCCCTGACTCGAAATAAGGCCGGATATCCCTGCAGTGACTTGAATGCAGGCTCGTCTTGCATCTCCCAAGACGAAAGGATGTCTGAATCCCCTGTGCAGACCACAGAGAAAGACCTAGTTCCCCACCTCATCGCGACCGGAGGCCTGACATCCTTTGAAAACTCCAGAGGTACGCGGAGATCAGTGCCTCCAAAGGAGACGATGCCTGACTCCTCGTGAAACTTGATAGGAGTCCCAGGATTCCTGTGGCACGTGGAAAGGGACCCTTGGTCTCCCGCCTCAGCTGGAGAGGCGTCCCAATTTCCCTGCCAAGCCTCGAGGAGAATCCCGAGTTGTCGCTCGCAACTAGGCAGGAGTCCTGACGTCGCTGAACAAACACGTCTGTGGAAGGGCCATCCCCCTCGTAACTCGAGAATATACCCCAGGTTCCCGCCGCAACTGGAGAAAAACCATGAGACTTCCCCCTCGCCGCGAGATGAGGCGCGATTCCCCTGCACTGCTTACAGAGCAATTCCGTGTTGCACATCACACATGAAAGGAGCCTTGATTTAATTGATGGCACTTCAGAGAAACCCCAAGAACACTGTTTCCAGGCTAGAGGGATCCTGAGGTCACTGTAGCATCACGAAAAAGCTCCGTGGACCAAGAATCAACTCGAGATGAGAGGTTAGTCCCTGGCTTCGACTCAAGAGGAATACCACCTTACCACGAACACCACAAGAGGAGGCTTCTCTCAGCTCTAGGTATGTGAGAGGGACCCTGAGTTTGCGGCCTCAAGTGAAATGGACACCGCGATGCCCTCACTTGAAATAAGGCCGGATATCCCTGCAGTGACTTGAATGCAGGCTCGTCTTGCATCTCCCAAGATGAAAGGATGTCTGAATCACCTGTGGAGACCACAGAAAAAGACCTAGTTCCCCACCTCATTGCGACCGGAGGCCTCACATCCTTTGAAAACTCCAGAGGTACGCGGAGATCAGTGCCTCCAAAGGAGACGTTGCCTGACTCCTCGTGAAACTTGATAGGAGTTCCAGGATTCCTGTGGCACGTGGAAAGGGACCCTTGGTCTCCCGCCTCAGCTGGAGAGGCGTCCCAATTGCCCTGCCAAGCCTCTAGGAGAATCCCGAGTTGTCCCTTGCAACTAGGCAGGAGTCCTGACGTCGCTGAACAAACACGTGTGTGGAAGGGCCAACCCGTCTTACTCGAGAATATACCCCAGGTTCCCGCCGCAACTCAAGAAAAACCATGAGACTTCCCCCTCGCCGCAAAATGAGGCCCGATTCCCCTGCACTGCGTGCAGAGCAATTCCGTCTTGCACATCACACATGAAAGGAGCCTTGATTTCCTTGATGGCACTCCAGAGAAACCCCAAGAACACTGTTTCAAGGCTAGAGGGATCCTGAGGTCACTGTAGCAACACGAAAGAGCACCGTGGACCAAAAATCAACTCGAGATGAGGGGTTAGTCCCTGGCTTCGACTCCAGAGGAATACCACCTTACCACAAGCACCTCAAGAGGAGGCTTCTCTCAGCTCTAGGTATGTGAGAGGGACCCTGAGTTTGCAGCCTCAAGTGGAATGGACACCGCTATGCCCTGACTCGAAATAAGGCCGGATATCCCTGCAGTGACTTGAATGCAGGCTCGTCTTGCATCTCCCAAGACGAAAGGATGTCTGAATCCCCTGTGGAGACCACAGAGAAAGACCTAGTTCCCCACCTCATCGCGACCGGAGGCCTCTCAACCTTTGAAAACTCCAGAGGTACGCGGAGATCAGTGCCTCCAAAGGAGTCGATGCCTGACTCCTCTGAAACATGATAGGAATCACAGGATTCCTGTGGCACGTGGAAAGGGACACTTGGTCTCCCGCCTCACCTGGAGAGGCGTCCCAATTGCCCTGCCAAGCCTCGAGGAGAATCCCGAGTTGTCCCTCGCAACTAGGCAGGAGTCCTGCCGTCGCTGAACAAACACGTGGGTGGAAGGGCCATCCCCGTCGTAACTCGAGAATATACCCCAGGTTCCCGCCGCAACTCGAGAAAAACCATGAGACTTCCCCCTCGCCGCGAGATGAGGCCCGATTCCCCTGCACTGCGTGCAGAGCAATTCCGAGTTGCACATCACACATGAACGGAGCCTTGATTTCCTTGATGGCACTCCAGAGAAACACCAAGAACACTGTTTCAAGGCTAGAGGGACCCTGAGGTCACTGTAGCAACACGAAAGAGATCCGTGGACCAAAAATCAACTCGAGATGAGAGGTTAGTCCCTGGCTTCGACTCCAGAGGAATACCACCTTACCACAAGCACCTCAAGAGGAGGCTTCTCTCAGCTCTAGCTATGTGAGAGGGACTCTGAGTTTGCAGCCTCAAGTGGAATGGACACCGCGAAGCTCTGACTCGAAATAAGGGCGGATATCCCTGCAGTGACTTGAATGCAGGCTCGTCTTGCATCTCCCAAGACGAAAGGATGTCTGAATCCCCTGTGGAGACCACAGAGAAAGACCTAGTTCCCCACCTCATCGTGACCGGAGGCCTCACATCCTTTGAAAACTCCAGAGGTACGCGGAGATCAGTGCCTCCAAAGGAGACGATGCCTGACTCCTCGTGAAACTTGATAGGAGTCCCAGGATTCCTGTGGCACGTGGAAAGGGACCCTTGGTCTCCCGCCTCAGCTGGAGAGGCGTCCCAATTGCCCTGCCAAGCCTCGAGGAGAATCCCGAGTTGTCCCTTGCAACTAGGCAGGAGTCCTGACGTCGCTGAACAAACACGTGGGTGGAAGGGCCATTCCCGGCGTAACTCGAGAATATACCCCAGGTTCCCGCTGCAACTCGAGAAAAACCATGAGACTTCCCCCTCGCCACAAGATGAGGCCCGATTCCCCTGCACTGCGTGCAGAGCAATTCCGTGTTGCACATCACACATGAAAGGAGCCTTGATTTCCTTGATGGCACTCCAGAGAAACCCCAAGAACACTGTTTCAAGGCTAGAGGGATCCTGAGGTCACTGTAGCAACACGAAAGATCTCCGTGGACCAAAAATCAACTCGAGATGAGAGGTTAGTCCCTGGCTTCGACTCCAGAGGAATACCACCTTACCACAAGCACCTCAAGAGGAGGCTTCTCTCAGCTCTAGCTATGTGAGAGGGACCCTGAGTCTGTGGCCTCAAGTGGAAAGGACACTGCGATGCCATGACGCGAAATAAGGCCAGATATCCCTGCAGTGACTTGAATGCAGGCTCGTCTTGCATTTCCCAAGATGAAAGGATGTCTGAATCCCCTGTGGAGACCACAGAGAAAGACCTAGTTCCCCACCTCATCGCGACCGGAGGCCTCACATCCTTTGAAAACTCCAGAGGTACGCGGAGATCAGTGCCTCCAAAGGAGACGATGCCTGACTCCTCGTGAAACTTGATAGGAGTCCCAGGAATCCTGTGGCACGTGGAAAGGGACCCTTGGTCTCCCGCCTCAGCTGGAGAGGCGTCCCAATTGCCCTGCCAAGCCTCGAGGAGAATCCCGAGTTGTCCCTCGCAACTAGGCAGGAGTCTTGACGTCGCTGAACAAACACGTGTGTGGAAGGGCCATCCCTGTCGTAACTCGAGAATATACCCCAGGTTCCCGCCGCAACTCGAGAAAAACCATGACACTTCCCCCTCACCGCGAGATGAGGCCCGATTCCCCTGCACTGCGTGCAGAGCAATTCCGTGTTGCACATCACACATGAAAGGAGCCTTGATTTCCTTGATGGCACTCCAGAGAAATCGCAAGAACACTGTTTCAAGGCTAGAGGGATCCTGAGGTCACTGTAGCAACACGAAAGAACTCAGTGGACCAAAAATCAACTCGAGATGAGAGGTTAGTCCCTGGCTTCGACTCCAGAGGAATACCACCTTACCACAAGCACCTCAAGAGGAGGCTTCTCTCAGCTCTAGCTATGTGGGAGGGACCCTGATTTTGCAGCCTCAAGTGGAATGGACACTGCGATGCCCTGACGGGAAATAACGCCGGAAATTCCTGCAGTGACTTGAATGCAGGCTCGTCTTGCATCTCCCAAGATGAAAGGATGTCTGAATCCCCTGTGGAGACCACAGAGAAAGACCTAGTTCCCAACCTCATCGTGACCGGAGGCCTCACATCCTTTGAAATCTCCAGAGGTACGCGGAGATCAGTGCCTCCAAAGGAGACGATGCCTGACTCCTCGTGAAACTTGATAGGAGTCCCAGGATTCCTGTGGCACGTGGAGAGGGACCCTTGGTCTCCCACCTCAGCTGGAGAGGCGTCCCAATTGCCCTGCCAAGCCTCGAGGAGAATCCCGAGTTGTCCCTCGCAACTAGGCAGGAGTCCTGACGTCGCTGAACAAACACGTGTGTGGAAGGGCAATCCCGATCGTAACTCGAGAATATACCGCAGGTTCCCGCCGCAACTCGAGAAAAACCATGAGACTTCCCCCTCGGTGCAAGATGAGGCCCAATTCCCCTGCACTGCGTGCAGAGCAATTCCGTGTTGCACATCACACATGAAAGGAGCCTTGATTTCCTTGATGGCACTCCAGAGATATCCCAAGAACACTGTTTCAAGGCTAGAGGGATCCTGAGGTCACTGTAGCAACACGAAAGAGCTCCGTGGACCACAATTCAACTGGAGATGAGAGGTTAGTCCCTGGCTTCGACTCCAGAGGAATACGACCTTACCACAAGCACCTCAAGAGGAGGCTTCTCTCAGCTCTAGCTATGTGAGAGGGACCCTGAGTTTGCGGCCTCAAGTGGAATGGACACTGCGATGCCCTGACGCGAAAAAAGGCCGGATATCCCTGCAGTGACATGAATGCAGGCTCGTCTTGCATTTCCCAAGACGAAAGGATGTCTGAATCCCCTGTGGAGACAACAGAGAAAGACCTAGTTCCCCACCTCATCGCGACCGGAGGCCTCACATCCTTTGAAAACTCCAGAGGTACGCAGAGATCAGTGCCTCCAAAGGAGACGATGCCTGACTCCTCGTGAAACTTGATAGGAGTCCCAGGATTCCTGTGGCACGTGGAAAGGGACCTTTGGTCTCCCGCCTCAGCTGGAGAGGCGTCCCAATTGCCCTGCCAAGCCTCGAGGAGAATCCCGAGTTGTCCCTCACAACTAGGCAGGAGTCCTGCCGTCGCTAAACAAACACTTGTGTGGAAGGGCCATCCCCGTCGTAACTCGAGAATATACCCCAGGTTCCCGCCGCAACTCGAGAAAAACCATGAGACTTCCCCCTCGCCGCGAGATGAGGACTGATTCCCCTGCACTGCGTGCAGAGCAATTCCGAGTTGCACATCACACATGAAAGGAGCCTTGATTTCCTTGATGGCACTCCAGAGAAACCCCAAGAACACTGTTTCAAGGCTAGAGGGAACCTGAGGTCACTGTAGCAACACGAAAGAGCTCCATGGACCAAAAATCAACTCGAGATGAGAGGTTAGTCCCTGGCTTCGACTCCAGAGGAAAACCACCTTACCACAAGCACCTCAAGAGGAGGCTTCTCTCAGCTCTAGGTATGTGAGAGGGACCCTGAGTTTGCGGCCTCAAGTGGAATGGACACTGCGATGCCCTGACGCGAAATAAGGCCGGATATCCCTGCAGTGACTTGAATGCAGGCTCGTCTTGCATCTCCCAAGACGAAAGGATGTCTGAATCCCCTGTGGAGACCACAGAGAAAGACCTCGTTCCCCACCTCATTGCGACCGAAGGCCTCACATCCTTTGAAAACTCCAGAGGTAGGCGGAAATCAGTGCCTCCAAAGGAAACGATGCCTGACTCCGCTGAAACTTGATAGGAGTCCCAGGATTCCTGTGGCATGTGGAAAGGGACCCTTGGTCTCCCGCCTCAGCTGGAGAGGCGTCCCAATTGCCCTGCCAAGCCTCGAGGAGAATCCCGAGTTGTCCCTCGCAACTAGGCAGGAGTCCTGACGTCGCTGAACAAACACGTGGGTGGAAGGGCCATCCCCGTCGTAACTTCAGAATATACCCCAGGTTCCCGCCGCAACTCGAGAAAAACCATGAGACTTCCCCCTCGCCGCGAGATGAGGCCCGATTCCCCTGCACTGCGTGCAGAGCAATTCCGTGTTGCACATCACACATGAAAGGAGCCTTGATTTCCTTGATGGCACTCCAGAGAAACCCCAAGAACACTGTTTCCAGGCTAGAGGGATCCTGAGGTCACTGTAGCAAGACAAAAGAGCTCCGTGGCCCAAAAATCAACTCGAGATGAGAGGTTAGTCCCTGGCTTCGACTCCAGAGAAATATCACCTTACCACAAGCACCTCAAGAGGAGGCTTCTCTCAGCTCTAGGTATGTGAGAGGGACCCTGAGTTTGCGGCCTCAAGTGGAATGGACACCGCGATGCCCTGACTCGAAATAAGGCCGGATATCCCTGCAGTGACTTAAATGCAGGCTCGTCTTGCATCTCCCAAGACGAAAGGCTGTCTGAATCCCCTGTGGAGACCACAGAGAAAGACCTAGTTCCCCACCTCATGGCGACCGGAGGCCTCACATCCTTTGAAAACTCCAGAGGTACGCAGAGATCAGTGCCTCCAAAGGAGACGATTCCTGACTCCTCGTGAAACTTGATAGGAGTCCCAGGATTCCTGTGGCACGTGGAAAGGGACCCTTGGTCTCCCGCCTCAGCTGGAGAGGCATCCCAATTGCCCTGCCAAGCCTCGAGGAGAATCCCGAGTTGTCTCTCGCAACTAGGCAGGAGTCCTGCGTCGCTGAACAAACACGTGGGTGGAAGGGCCATGCCCGTCGTAACTCGAGAATATACCCCAGGTTCCCGCCGCAACTCGAGAAAAACCATGAGACTTCCCCCTGGCCGCGAGATGAGGCCCGATTCCCCTGCACTGCGTGCAGAGCAATTCCGTGTTGCACATCACACATGAAAGGAGCCTTGATTTCCTTGATGGCACTCCAGGGAAACCCCAAGAACACTGTTTCAAGGCTAGAGGGATCCTGAGGTCAATGTAGCAACACGAAAGAGCTCCGTGGACCAAAAATCAACTCGAGAAGAGAGGTTAGTCCCTGGCTTCGACTCCAGAGGAATACCACCTTACCACAAGCACCTCAAGAGGAGGCTTCTCTCAGCTCTAGGTATGTGAGAGGGACCCTGAGTTTGCGGCCTCAAGTGGAATGGACACCGCGATGCCCTGACTCGAAATAAGGCCGGATATCCCTGCAGTGACTTGAATGCAGGCTCGTCTTGCATCTCCCAAGACGAAAGGCTGTCTGAATCCTCTGTGGAGACCACAGAGAAAGACCCAGTTCCCCACCTCATCGCGACCGGAGGCCTCACATCCTTTGAAAACTCCAGAGGTACGCGGAGATCAGTGCCTCCAAAGGAGACGATGCCTGACTCCTCGTGAAACTTGATAGGAGTCCCAGGATTCCTGTGGCACGTGGAAAGGGACACTTGGTCTCCCGCCTCAGCTGGAGTGGCGTCCCAATTGCCCTGCCAAGCCTCGAGGAGAATCCCGAGTTGTCCCTCGCAACTAGGCAGGAGTCCTGACGTCGCTGAACAAACACGTGTGTGGAAGGGCCATCCCGGTAATAACTCGATAATATAGCCCAGGTTCCCGCCGCAACTCGAGAAAAACCATGAGACTTCCCCCTCGCCGCGAGATGAGGCTCGATTCTCCTGCACTGCATGCAGAGCAATTCCGTGTTGCACATCAAACATGAAAGAAGCCTTGATTTTCTTGATGGCACTCCAGAGAAACCCCAAGAACACTGTTTCCAGGCTAGAGGGATGCTGAGGTCACTGTAGCAGCACGAAAGTGCTCCGTGGACCAAAAATCAACTCGAGATGAGAGGGTAGTCCCTGGCTTCGACTCCAGAGGAATACCACCTTACCACAAGCACCTCAAGAGGAGGCTTCTCTCAACTCTAGGTATGTGAGAGGGACCCTGAGTTTGCGGCCTCAAGTGGAATGGACACCGCGAAGCCCTGACTCAAAATAAGGCCGGATATCCCTGCAGTGACTTGAATGCAGGCTCGTCTTGCATCTCCCAAGACGAAAGGATGTCTGAATCCCCTGTGGAGACCACAGAGAAAGACCTAGTTCCCCACCTCATCGCGACGGGAGGCCTCACATCCTTTGAAAACTCCAGAGGTACGCGGAGATCAGTGCCTCCAAAGGAGACGATGCCTGACTCCTCGTGAAACTTGATAGGAGTCCCAGGATTCCTGTGGCACGTGGAAAGGGACCCTTGGTCTCCCGCATCAGCTGGAGAGGCGTCCAAATTGCCCTGCCAAGCCTCGAGGAGAATCCCGAGTTGTCCCTCGCAACTAGGCAGGAGTCTTGACGTCGCTGAACAAACACGTGTGTGGAAGGGCCATTCCCGTCGTAACTTGAGAATATACCCCAGGTTCCCGCCGCAACTCGAGAAAAACCATGAGACTTCCCCTTCGCCGCGAGATGAGGCCCGATTCCCCTGCACTGCGTGCAGAGCAATTGTGTGTTGCACATCACACATGAAAGGAGCCTTGATTTCCTTGATGGCACTCCAGAGAAACCCCAAGAACACTGTTTCAAGGCTAGAGGGATCCTGAGGTCAATGTAGCAACACGAAAGAGCTCCGTGGCCCAAAATTCAACTCGAGAAGAGAGGTTAGTCCCTGGCTTCGACTCCAGAGGAATACCACCTTACCACAAGCACCTCAAGAGGAGGCTTCTCTCAGCTCTAGGTATTTGAGAGGGACCCTGAGTTTGCGGCCTCAAGTGGAATGGACACCGCGATGCCCTGACTCGAAATAAGGACGGATATCCCTGCAGTGACTTGAATGCAGGCTCGTCTTGCATCTCCCAAGATGAAAGGATGTCTGAATCCCCTGTGGAGACCACAGAGAAAGACCCAGTTCCCCACTTCATGGCGACCAGAGGCCTCACATCCTTTGAAAACTTCAGAGGTACGCGGACATCAGTGCCTCCAAAGGAGACGATGACTGACTCCTCGTGAAACTTGATAGGAGTCCCAGGATTCCTGTGGCACGTGGAAAGGGACCCTTGGTCTCCCACCTCAGCTGGAGAGGCGTCCCAATTGCCCTGCCAAGCCTCGAGGAGAATCCTGAGTTGTCCCTCGCAACTAGCCAGGAGTCCTGCCGTCGCTGAACAAACACGTGGGTAAAAGGGCCATCCCCGTCGTAACTCGAGAATATACCCCAGGTTCCCGCCGCAACTCGAGAAAAACCATGAGACTTCCCCCTCGCCGCGAGATGAGGCCCGATTCCCTTGCACTGCATGCAGAGCAATTCCGTGTTGCACATCAAACATAAAAGGAGCCTTGATTTCCTTAATGGCACTCCAGAGAAACCCCAAGAACACTGTTTCAAGGCTAGCGCGATCCAGAGGTCACTGTAGCAACACGAAAGAGCTCCGTGGACCAAAAATCAACTCGAGATGAGAGGTTAGTCCCTGGCTTCGACTCCAGAGGAATACCACTTTACCACAAGCACCTCAAGAGGAGGCTTCTCTCAGCTCTAAGTATGTGAGAGGGACCCTGATTTTGCGGCCTAAAGTGGAATGGACACTGCAATGCCCTGACGCGAAATAAGGCCGGATATCTCTGCAGTGACTTGAATGCAGGCTCGTCTTGCATCTCCCAAGACGAAAGGATGTCTGAATCCCCTGTGGAGACCACAGAGAAAGACCTGGTTCCCCACCTGATCGCGACCGGAGGCCGCACATCCTTTGAAAACTCCAGAGGTAAGCAGAGACCAGTGCCTCCAAAGGAGACGATGCCTGACTCCTCGTGAAACTTGATAGGAGTCCCAGCATTCCTGTGGCACGTGGAAAGGGACCCTTGGTCTCCCGCCTCAGATGGAGAGGCGTCCCAATTGCCCTGCCAAGCCTCGAGGAGAATCCCGAGTTGTCCCTCGCAACTAGGCAGGAGTCCTGACGTCGCTGAACAAACACGTGTGTGGAAGGGCCATCCCGGTCATAACTCGATAATATAGCCCAGGTTCCCGCCGCAACTCGAGAAAAACCATGAGACTTCCCCCTCGCCGCGAGATGAGGCTCGATTCTCCTGCACTGCATGCAGAGCAATTCCGTGTTGCACATCAAACATGAAAGAAGCCTTGATTTTCTTGATGGCACTCCAGAGAAACCCCAAGAACACTGTTTCCAGGCTAGAGGGATGCTGAGGTCACTGTAGCAACACGAAAGTGCTCCGTGGACCAAAAATCAACTCGAGATGAGAGGGTAGTCCCTGGCTTCGACTCCAGAGGAATACCACCTTACCACAAGCACCTCAAGAGGAGGCTTCTCTCAACTCTAGGTATGTGAGAGGGACCCTGAGTTTGCGGCCTCAAGTGGAATGGACACCGCGAAGCCCTGACTCAAAATAAGGCCGGATATCCCTGCAGTGACTTGAATGCAGGCTCGTCTTGCATCTCCCAAGACGAAAGGATGTCTGAATCCCCTGTGGAGACCACAAAGAAAGACCTAGTTCCCCACCTCATCGCGACGGGAGGCCTCACATCCTTTGAAAACTCCAGAGGTACGCGGAGATCAGTGCCTCCAAAGGAGACGATGCCTGACTCCTCATGAAACTTGATAGGAGTCCCAGGAATCCTGTGGCACGTGGAAAGGGACCCTTGGTCTAACGCCACAGATGGAGAGGCGTCCCAATTGCCCTGCCAAGCCTCGAGGAGAATCCCGAGTTGTCCCTCGCAATTGGCAGGAGTCCTGCCGTCGCTGAACAAACACGTTGGTGGAAGGGCCATCCCCGTCTTAACTCGAGAATATACCCCAGGTTCCCGCCGCAACTCGAGAAAAACCATGAGACTTCGCCCTCGCCGCGAGATGAGGCCCGATTCCCCTGCACTGCGTGCAGAGCAATTCCGTGTTGCACATCACACATGAAAGGAGCCTTGATTTCCTTGATGGCACTCCGGAGAAACCCCAAGAACACTGTTTCCAGGCTAGAGGGATCCTGAGGTCACTGTAGCAACACGAAAGAGCTCCGTGGACGAAAAATCAACTCGAGATGAGAGGTTAGTCCCTGGCTCGACTCCAGAGGAATACCACCTTACCACAAGCACCTCAAGAGGAGGCTTCTCTCAGCTCTAGGTATGTGAGAGGGACCCTGAGTTTGCGGCCTCAAGTGGAATGGACACCGTAATGCCCTGACTCGAAATAAGGCCGGATATCCCTGCAGTGACTTGAATGCAGGCTCGTCTTGCATCTCCCAAGACGAAAGGGTTTCTGAATCTCCTCTGGAGACCACAGAGAAAGAACTAGTTCCCCACCTCATCGCGACAGGAGGCCTCACATCCTTTGAAAACTCCAGAGGTACGCGGAGATCAGTGCCTCCAAAGGAGACGATGCCTGACTCCTCGTGAAACTTGATAGGAGTCCCAGGATTCCTGTGGCACGTGGAAAGGGACCCTTGGTCTCCCGCCTCAGCTGGAGAGGCGTCCCAATTGCCCTGCAAAGCCTCGAGGAGAATCCCGAGTTGTTCCTCGCAACTAGGCAGGAGTCCTGACGTCGCTGAACAAACACGTGGGTGGAAGGACCATCCCCGTCGTAACTCGATAATATAGCCCAGGTTCCCGCCGCAACTCGAGATAAACCATGAAACTTCCCCCTCGCCGGGAGATGAGGCCCGATTCCCCTACACTGCAGGCAGAGAAATTCCGTGTTGCACATCACACATGAAAGGAGCCTTGATTTCCTTGATGGCACTCCAGAGAAACCCCAAGAACACTGTTTCAAGGCTAGAGGGATCCTGAGGTCACTGTAGCAACAAGAAAGAACTCTGTGGATCAAAAATCAACTCGAGATGAGAGGTTAGTCCCTAACTTCGACTCCAGAGGAATACCACCTAAACAGAAGCACCACAAGAGGAGGCTTCTCGCAGCTTTAGGTATGTGAGAGGGACCCTGAGTTTGCGGCCTCAAGTGGAATGGACACTGTGATGCCCTGACTCGAAATAAGGCCGGATATCCCTACAGTGACTTGAATGCAGGCTCGTCTTGCATCTCCAAAGACGAAAGGATGTCTGAATCCCCTGTGGAGACCACAGAGAAAGACCTAGTTCCCCACCTCATCGCGACCGGAGGCCTCACATCCTTTGAAAACTTCAGAGGTACCCAGAGATCAATGCCTCCAAAGGAGACGATGCCTGACTCCTCATGAAACTTGATACGAGTCCCAGGATTCCTGTGGCACGTGGAAAGGGACCCTTGGTCTCCCGCCTCAGCTGGAGAGGCGTCCCAATTGCCCTGCCAAGCCTCGAGGAAAATCCCGAGTTGTCCGTCGCAACTAGGCAGGAGTCCTGACGTCACTGAACAAACACGTGGCTGGAAGGGCCATCCCCGTCGTAACTCGAGAATATACCCCAGTTTCCCGCCGCAACTCGAGAAAAACCATGAGAATTCCCCCTCGCCGCGAGATGAGGAACGATTCCCCTGCACTGCGTGCAGAGCAATTCCGTGTTGCACATCACACATGAAAGGAGCCTTGATTTCCTTGATGGCACTCCAGAGAAACCCCAAGAACACTGTTTCCAGGCTAGAGGGATCCTGAGGTCACTGTAGCAACACGAACGAGCTCCGTGGACCAAAAATCAACTCGAGATGAGAGGTTAGTCCCTGGCTTCGACTCCAGAGGAATACCACCTTACCACAAGCACCTCAAGAGGAGGCTTCTCTCAGCTCTAGGTATGTGAGAGGGACCCTGAATTTGCGGCCTAAAGTGGAATGGACACCGCGATGCCCTGACTGGAAATAAGGCCGGATATCCCTGCAGTGACTTGAATGCAGGCTCGTCTTGCATCTCCCAAGATGAAAGGATGTCTGAATCCCCTGTGGAGACCACAGAGAAAGACCTAGTTCCCCACCTCATCGCGACCGGAGGCCTCACATCCTTTGAAAACTCCAGAGGTACGCGGAGATCAGTGCCTCCAAAGGAGACGATGCCTGACTCCTCGTGAAACTTGATAGGAGTCCCAGGATTCCTGTGGCACGTGGAAAGGGACACTTGGTCTCCCGCCTCAGCTGGAGAGGCGTCCCAATTGCCCTGCCAAGCCTCGACGAGAATCCCGAGTTGTCCCTCGCAACTATGCAGGGGTCCTGACGTCGCTGAACAAACACGTGTGTGGCAGGGCCATGCCCGTCGTAACTCGAGAATATACCCCAGGTTCCCGCCGCAACTCGAGAAAAACCATGAGACTTCCCCCTCGCCGCAAGATGAGGCCCGATTCCCCTGCACTGCGTGCAGAGCAATTCCGTGTTGCACATCACACATGAAAGGAGCCTTGATTTCCTTGATGGCACTCCAGAGAAACCCCAAGAACACTGTTTCAAGGCTAGAGGGATTCTGAGGTCACTGTAGCAACACGAAAGAGCACCGTGGATCAAAAATCAACTCGAGATGAGGGGTTAGTCCCTGGCTGCGACTCCAGAGGAATAAGACTTTACCACAAGCACCTCAAGAGGAGGCTTCTCTCAGCTCTAGGTATGTGAGAGGGACCCTGAGTTTGCAGCCTCAAGTGGAATGGACACCGCGATGCCCTGACTCGAAATAAGGCCGGATATCCCTGCAGTGACTTGAATGCAGGCTCGTCTTGCATCTCCCAAGAAGAAAGGATGTCTGAATCCCCTGTGGAGACCACAGAGAAAGACCTAGTTCCCCACCTCATCGCGACCGGAGGTCTCTCATCCTTTGAAAACTCCAGAGGTACGCGGAGATCAGAGCCTCCAAAGGAGACGATGCCTGACTCCGCTGAAACATGATAGGAGTCCAAGGATTCCTGTGGCATGTGGAAAGGGACCCTTGGTCTCCCGCCTCAGCTGGAGAGGCGTCCCAATTGCCCTGCCAAGCCTCGAGGAGAATCCCGAGTTGTCCCTCGCAACTAGGCAGGAGTCCTGACGTCACTGAACAAACACGTGGGTGGAAGGGCCATCCCCGTCGTAACTTCAGAATATACCCCAGGTTCCCGCCGCAACTCGAGAAAAACCATGAGACTTCCCCCTCGCCGCGAGATGAGGCCCGATTCCCCTGCACTGTGTGCAGAGCAATTCCGTGTTGCACATCACACATGAAAGGAGCCTTGATTTCCTTGATGGCACTCCAGAGAAACACCAAGAACACTGTTTCCAGGCTAGAGGGATCCTGAGGTCACTGTAGCAACACAAAAGAGCTCCGTGGCCCAAAAATCAACTCGAGATGAGAGGTTAGTCCCTGGCTTCGACTCCAGAGGAATACCACCTTACCACAAGCACCTCAAGAGGAGGCTTCTCTCAGCTCTAGGTATGTGAGAGGGACCCTGAGTTTGCGGCCTCACGTGGAATGGACACCGCGATGCCCTGACTCGAAATAAGGCCGGATATCCCTGCAGTGACTTGAATGCAGGCTCGTCTTGCATCTCCCAAGACGAAAGGCTGTCTGAATCCTCTGTGGAGACCACAGAGAAAGACCCAGTTCCCCACCTCATCGCGACCGGAGGCCTCACATCCTTTGAAAACTCCAGAGGTACGCGGAGATCAGTGCCTCCAAAGGAGACAATGCCTGACTCCTCGTGAAACTTGATAGGAGTCCCAGGATTCCTGTGGCACTTGGAAAGGGACCCTTGGTCTCCCGCCTCAGCTGGAGAGGCGTCCCAATTGCCCTGCCAAGCCTCGAGGAGAATTCCGAGTTGTCCCTCGCAACTAGGCAGGAGTCTTGACGTCGCTGAACAAACACGTGTGTGGAAGGGCCATTCCCGTTGTAACTTGAGAATATACCCCAGGTTCCCGCCGCAACTCGAGAAAAACCATGAGACTTCCCCTTCGCCGCGAGATGAGGCCCGATTCCCCTGCACTGCGTGCAGAGCAATTGTGTGTTGCACATCACACATGAAAGGAGCCTTGATTTCCTTGATGGCACTCCAGAGAAACCCCAAGAACACTGTTTCAAGGCTAGTGGGATCCTGAGGTCAATGTAGCTACACGAAAGAGCTTCGTGGCCCAAAATTCAACTCGAGAAGAGAGGTTAGTCCCTGGCTTCGACTCCAGAGGAATACCACCTTACCACAAGCACCTCAAGAGGAGGCTTCTCTCAGCTCTAGGTATGTGAGAGGGACCCTGAGTTTGCGGCCTCAAGTGGAATGGACACTGCGATGCCCTGACTCGAAATAAGGACGGATATCCCTGCAGTGACTTGAATGCAGGCTCGTCTTGCATCTCCCAAGATGAAAGGATGTCTCAATCCCCTTTGGAGACCACAGAGAAAGACCCAGTTCCCCACTTCATGGCGACCAGAGGCCTCACATCCTTTGAAAACTTCAGAGGTACGCGGACATCAGTGCCTCCAAAGGAGACGATGACTGACTCCTCGTGAAACTTGATAGGAGTCCCAGGATTCCTGTGGCACGTGGAAAGGGACCCTTGGTCTCCCACCTCAGCTGGAGAGGCGTCCCAATTGCCCTGCCAAGCCTCGAGGAGAATCCTGAGTTGTCCCTCGCAACTAGCCAGGAGTCCTGCCGTCGCTGAACAAACACGTGGGTAAAAGGGCCATCCCCGTCGTAACTCGAGAATATACCCCAGGTGCCCGCCGCAACTCGAGAAAAACCATGAGACTTCCCCCTCGCCGCGAGATGAGGCCCGATTCCCTTGCACTGCATGCAGAGCAATTCCGTGTTGCACATCAAACATAAAAGGAGCCTTGATTTCCTTGATGGCACTCCAGAGAAACCCCAAGAACACTGTTTCAAGGCTAGCGCGATCCAGAGGTCACTGTAGCAACACGAAAGAGCTCCGTGGACCAAAAATCAACTCGAGATGAGAGGTTAGTCCCTGGCTTCGACTCCAGAGGAATACCACTTTACCACAAGCACCTCAAGAGGAGGCTTCTCTCAGCTCTAAGTATGTGAGAGGGACCCTGATTTTGCGGCCTAAAGTGGAATGGACACTGCAATGCCCTGACGCGAAATAAGGCCGGATATCTCTGCAGTGACTTGAATGCAGGCTCGTCTTGCATCTCCCAAGATGAAAGGATGTCTGAATCCCCTGTGGAGACCACAGAGAAAGACCTGGTTCCCCACCTGATCGCGACCGGAGGCCGCACATCCTTTGAAAACTCCAGAGGTAAGCAGAGACCAGTGCCTCCAAAGGAGACGATGCCTGACTCCTCGTGAAACTTGATAGGAGTCCCAGGATTACTGTGGCACGTGGAAAGGGACCCTTGGTCTCCCGCCTCAGATGGAGAGGCGTCCCAATTGCCCTGCCAAGCCTCGACGAGAATCCCGAGTTGTCCCTCGCAACTATGCAGGGGTCCTGACGTCGCTGAACAAACACGTGTGTGGCAGGGCCATGCCCGTCGAAACTCGAGAATATACCCCAGGTTCCCGCCGAAACTCGAGAAAAACCATGAGCCTTCCCCCTCGCCGCAAGATGAGGCCCGATTCCCCTGCACTGCGTGCAGAGCAATTCCGTGTTGCACATCACACATGAAAGGAGCCTTGATTTCCTTGATGGCACTCCAGAGAAACCCCAAGAACACTGTTTCAAGGCTAGAGGGATTCTGAGGTCACTGTAGCAACACGAAAGAGCACCGTGGACCAAAAATCAACTCGAGATGAGGGGTTAGTCCCTGGCTGCGACTCCAGAGGAATAAGACTTTACCACAAGCACCTCAAGAGGAGGCTTCTCTCAGCTCTAGGTATGTGAGAGGGACCCTGAGTTTGCAGCCTCAAGTGGAATGGACACCGCGATGCCCTGACTCGAAATAAGGCCGGATATCCCTGCAGTGACTTGAATGCAGGCTCGTCTTGCATCTCCCAAGAAGAAAGGATGTCTGAATCCCCTGTGGAGACCACAGAGAAAGACCTAGTTCCCCACCTCATCGCGACCGGATGTCTCTCATCCTTTGAAAACTCCAGAGGTACGCGGAGATCAGAGCATCCAAAGGAGACGATGCCTGACTCCGCTGAAACATGATAGGAGTCCAAGGATTCCTGTGGCATGTGGAAAGGGACCCTTGGTCTCCCCCCTCAGCTGGAGAGGCGTCCCAATTGCCCTGCCAAGCCTCGAGGAGAATCCCGAGTTGTCCCTCGCAACTAGGCAGGAGTCCTGACGTCGCTGAACAAACACGTGGGTGGAAGGGCCATCCCCGTCGTAACTTCAGAATATACCCCAGGTTCCCGCCGCAACTCGAGAAAAACCATGAGACTTCCCCCTCGCCGCGAGATGAGGCCCGATTCCCCTGCACTGTGTGCAGAGCAATTCCGTGTTGCACATCACACATGAAAGGAGCCTTGATTTCCTTGATGGCACTCCAGAGAAACCCCAAGAACACTGTTTCCAGGCTAGAGGGATCCTGAGGTCACTGCAGCAACACGAAAGAGCTCCGTGGCCCAAAAATCAACTCGAGATGAGAGGTTAGTCCCTGGCTTCGACTCCAGAGGAATACCACCTTACCACAAGCACCTCAAGAGGAGGCTTCTCTCAGCTCTAGGTATGTGAGAGGGACCCTGAGTTTGCGGCCTCAAGTGGAATGGACACCGCGATGCCCTGACTCGAAATAAGGCCGGATATCCCTGCAGTGACTTAAATGCAGGCTCGTCTTGCATCTCCCAAGACGAAAGGCTGTCTGAATCCCCTGTGGAGACCACAGAGAAAGACCTAGTTCCCCACCTCATCGCGACCGGAGGCCTCACATCCTTTGAAAACTCCAGAGGTACGCAGAGATCAGTGCCTCCAAAGGAGACGATTCCTGACTCCTCGTGAAACTTGATAGGAGTCCCAGGATTCCTGTGGCACGTGGAAAGGGACCCTTGGTCTCCCGCCTCAGCTGGAGAGGCATCCCAATTGCCCTGCCAAGCCTCGACGAGAATCCCGAGTTGTCCCTCGCAACTAGGCAGGAGTCCTGCGTCGCTGAACAAACACGTAGGTGGAAGGGCCATGCCCGTCGTAACTCGAGAATATACCCCAGGTTCCCGCCGCAACTCGAGAAAAACCATGAGACTTCCCCCTGGCCGCGAGATGAGGCCCGATTCCCCTGCACTGCGTGCAGAGCAATTCAGTGTTGCACATCACACATGAAAGGAGCCTTGATTTCCTTGATGGCACTCCAGGGAAACCCCAAGAACACTGTTTCAAGGCTAGAGGGATCCTGAGGTCAATGTAGCAACACGAAAGAGCTCCGTGGACCAAAAATCAACTCGAGAAGAGAGGTTAGTCCCTGGCTTCGACTCCAGCGGAATACAACCTTACCACAAGCACCTCAAGAGGAGGCTTCTCTCAGCTCTAGGTATGTGAGAGGCACCCTGAGTTTGCGGCCTCAAGTGGAATGGACACCGTGATGCCCTGACTCGAAATAAGGCCGGATATCCCTGCAGTGACTTGAATGCAGGCTCGTCTTGCATCTCCCAAGACGAAAGGATGTCTGAATCCTCTGTGGAGACCACAGAGAAAGACCCAGTTCCCCACCTCATCGCGACCGGAGGCCTCACATCCTTTGAAAACTCCAGAGGTACGCGGAGATCAGTGCCTCCAAAGGAGACGATGCCTGACTCCTCGTGAAAATTGATAGGAGTCCCAGGATTCCTGTGGCACGTGGAAAGGGACCCTTGGTCTCCCGCATCAGCTGGAGAGGCGTCCAAATTGCCCTGCCAAGCCTCGAGGAGAATCCCGAGTTGTCCCTCGCAACTAGGCAGGAGTCTTGACATCGCTGAACAAACACGTGTGTGGAAGGGCCATTCCCGTCGTAACTTGAGAATATACCCCAGGTTCCCGCCGCAACTCGAGAAAAACCATGAGACTTCCCCTTCGCCGCGAGATGAGGCCCGATTCCCCTGCACTGCGTGCAGAGCAATTGTGTGTTGCACATCACACATGAAAGGAGCCTTGATTTCCTTGATGGCACTCCAGAGAAACCCCAAGAACACTGTTTCAAGGCTAGAGGGATCCTGAGGTCAATGTAGCAACACGAAATAGCTCCGTGGCCCAAAATTCAACTCGAGAAGAGAGGTTAGTCCCTGGCTTCGACTCCAGAGGAATACCACCTTACCACAAGCACCTCAAGAGGAGGCTTCTCTCAGCTCTAGGTATTTGAGAGGGACCCTGAGTTTGCGGCCTCAAGTGGAATGGACACCGCGATGCCCTGACTCGAAATAAGGCCGGATATCCCTGCAGTGACTTGAATGCAGGCTCGTCTTGCATCTCCCAAGATGAAAGGATGTCTGAATCCCCTGTGGAGACCACAGAGAAAGACCTAGTTCCCCACTTCATGGCGACCAGAGGCCTCACATCCTTTGAAAACTTCAGAGGTACGCGGACATCAGTGCCTCCAAAGGAGACGATGACTGACTCCTCGTGAAACTTGATAGGAGTCCCAGGATTCCTGTGGCACGTGGAAAGGGACCCTTGGTCTCCCACCTCAGCTGGAGAAGCGTCCCAATTGCCCTGCCAAGCCTCGAGGAGAATCCTGAGTTGTCCCTCGCAACTAGCCAGGAGTCCTGCCGTCGCTGAACAAACACGTGGGTAAAAGGGCCATCCCCGTCGTAACTCGAGAATATACCCCAGGTTCCCGCCGCAACTCGAGAAAAACCATGAGACTTCCCCCTCGCCGCGAGATGAGGCCCGATTCCCTTGCACTGCATGCAGAGCAATTCCGTGTTGCACATCAAACATAAAAAGAGCCTTGATTTCCTTGATGGCACTCCAGAGAAACCCCAAGAACACTGTTTCAAGGGTAGCGCGATCCAGAGGTCACTGTAGCAACACGAAAGAGCTCCGTGGACCAAAAATCAACTCGAGATGAGAGGTTAGTCCCTGGCTTCGACTCCAGAGGAATACCACTTTACCACAAGCACCTCAAGAGGAGGCTTCTCTCAGCTCTAAGTATGTGAGAGGGACCCTGATTTTGCGGCCTAAAGTGGAATGGACACTGCAATGCCCTGACGCGAAATAAGGCCGGATATCTCTGCAGTGACTTGAATGCAGGCTCGTCTTGCATCTCCCAAGATGAAAGGATGTCTGAATCCCCTGTGGAGACCACAGAGAAAGACCTGGTTCCCCACCTGATCGCGACCGGAGGCCGCACATCCTTTGAAAACTCCAGAGGTAAGCAGAGACCAGTGCCTCCAAAGGAGACGATGCCTGACTCCTCGTGAAACTTGATAGGAGTCCCAGCATTCCTGTGGCACGTGGAAAGGGACCCTTGGTCTCCCGCCTCAGATGGAGAGGCGTCCCAATTGCCCTGCCAAGCCTCGAGGAGAATCCCGAGTTGTCCCTCGCAACTAGCAGGGGTCCTGACGTCGCTGAACAAACACGTGTGTGGAAGGGCCATCCCGGTCATAACTCGATAATATAGCCCAGGTTCCCGCCGCAACTCTAGAAAAACAATGAGACTTCCCCCTCGCCGCGAGATGAGGCTCGATTCTCCTGCACTGCATGCAGAGCAATTCCGTGTTGCACATCAAACATGAAAGAAGCCTTGATTTTCTTGATGGCACTCCAGAGAAACCCCAAGAACACTGTTTCCAGGCTAGAGGGATGCTGAGGTCACTGTAGCAGCACCAAAGTGCTCCGTGGACCAAAAATCAACTCGAGATGAGAGGGTAGTCCCTGGCTTCGACTCCAGAGGAATACCACCTTACCACAAGCACCTCAAGAGGAGGCTTCTCTCAACTCTAGGTATGTGAGAGGGACCCTGAGTTTGCGGCCTCAAGTGGAATGGACACCGCGAAGCCCTGACTCAAAATAAGGCCGGATATCCCTGCAGTGACTTGAATGCAGGCTCGTCTTGCATCTCCCAAGACGAAAGGATGTCTGAATCCCCTGTGGAGACCACAGAGAAAGACCTAGTTCCCCACCTCATCGCGACGGGAGGCCTCACATCCTTTGAAAACTCCAGAGGTACGCGGAGATCAGTGCCTCCAAAGGAGACGATGCCTGACTCCTCGTGAAACTTGATAGGAGTCCCAGGATTCCTGTGGCACGTGGAAAGGGACCCTTGGTCTCCCGCATCAGCTGGAGAGGCGTCCCAATTGCCCTGCCAAGCCTCGAGGAGAATCCCGAGTTGTCCCTCGCAACTAGGCAGGAGTCTTGACGTCGCTGAACAAACACGTGTGTGGAAGGGCCATTCCCGTCGTAACTTGAGAATATACCCCAGGTTCCCGCCGCAACTCGAGAAAAACCATGAGACTTCCCCTTCGCCGCGAGATGAGGCCCGATTCCCCTGCACTGCGTGCAGAGCAATTGTGTGTTGCACATCACACATGAAAGGAGCCTTGATTTCCTTGATGGCACTCCAGAGAAACCCCAAGAACACTGTTTCAAGGCTAGAGGGATCCTGAGGTCAATGTAGCAACACGAAAGAGCTCCGTGGCCCAAAATTCAACTCGAGAAGAGAGGTTAGTCCCTGGCTTCGACTCCAGAGGAATACCACCTTACCACAAGCACCTCAAGAGGAGGCTTCTCTCAGCTCTAGGTATTTGAGAGGGACCCTGAGTTTGCGGCCTCAAGTGGAATGGACACCGCGATGCCCTGACTCGAAATAAGGACGGATATCCCTGCAGTGACTTGAATGCAGGCTCGTCTTGCATCTCCCAAGATGAAAGGATGTCTGAATCCCCTGTGGAGACCACAGAGAAAGACCCAGTTCCCCACTTCATGGCGACCAGAGGCCTCACATCCTTTGAAAACTTCAGAGGTACGCGGACATCAGTGCCTCCAAAGGAGACGATGACTGACTCCTCGTGAAACTTGATAGGAGTCCCAGGATTCCTGTGGCACGTGGAAAGGGACCCTTGGTCTCCCACCTCAGCTGGAGAGGCGTCCCAATTGCCCTGCCAAGCCTCGAGGAGAATCCTGAGTTGTCCCTCGCAACTAGCCAGGAGTCCTGCCGTCGCTGAACAAACACGTGGGTAAAAGGGCCATCCCCGTCGTAACTCGAGAATATACCCCAGGTTCCCGCCGCAACTCGAGAAAAACCATGAGACTTCCCCCTCGCCGCGAGATGAGGCCCGATTCCCTTGCACTGCATGCAGAGCAATTCCGTGTTGCACATCAAACATAAAAGGAGCCTTGATTTCCTTGATGGCACTCCAGAGAAACCCCAAGAACACTGTTTCAAGGGTAGCGCGATCCAGAGGTCACTGTAGCAACACGAAAGAGCTCCGTGGACCAAAAATCAACTCGAGATGAGAGGTTAGTCCCTGGCTTCGACTCCAGAGGAATACCACTTTACCACAAGCACCTCAAGAGGAGGCTTCTCTCAGCTCTAAGTATGTGAGAGGGACCCTGATTTTGCGGCCTAAAGTGGAATGGACACTGCAATGCCCTGACGCGAAATAAGGCTGGATATCTCTGCAGTGACTTGAATGCAGGCTCGTCTTGCATCTCCCAAGATGAAAGGATGTCTGAATCCCCTGTGGAGACCACAGAGAAAGACCTGGTTCCCCACCTGATCGCGACCGGAGGCCGCACATCCTTTGAAAACTCCAGAGGTAAGCAGAGACCAGTGCCTCCAAAGGAGACGATGCCTGACTCCTCGTGAAACTTGATAGGAGTCCCAGCATTCCTGTGGCACGTGGAAAGGGACCCTTGGTCTCCCGCCTCAGATGGAGAGGCGTCCCAATTGCCCTGCCAAGCCTCGAGGAGAATCCCGAGTTGTCCCTCGCAACTAGGCAGGAGTCCTGACGTCGCTGAACAAACACGTGTGTGGAAGGGCCATCCCGGTCATAACTCGATAATATAGCCCAGGTTCCCGCCGCAACTCGAGAAAAACCATGAGACTTCCCCCTCGCCGCGAGATGAGGCTCGATTCTCCTGCACTGCATGCAGAGCAATTCCGTGTTGCACATCAAACATGAAAGAAGCCTTGATTTTCTTGATGGCACTCCAGAGAAACCCCAAGAACACTGTTTCCAGGCTAGAGGGATGCTGAGGTCACTGTAGCAGCACGAAAGTGCTCCGTGGACCAAAAATCAACTCGAGATGAGAGGGTAGTCCCTGGCTTCGACTCCAGAGGAATACCACCTTACCACAAGCACCTCAAGAGGAGGCTTCTCTCAACTCTAGGTATGTGAGAGGGACCCTGAGTTTGCGGCCTCAAGTGGAATGGACACCGCGAAGCCCTGACTCAAAATAAGGCCGGATATCCCTGCAGTGACTTGAATGCAGGCTCGTCTTGCATCTCCCAAGACGAAAGGATGTCTGAATCCCCTGTGGAGACCACAGAGAAAGACCTAGTTCCCCACCTCATCGCGACGGGAGGCCTCACATCCTTTGAAAACTCCAGAGGTACGCGGAGATCAGTGCCTCCAAAGGAGACGATGCCTGACTCCTCATGAAACTTGATAGGAGTCCCAGGAATCCTGTGGCACGTGGAAAGGGACCCTTGGTCTAACGCCTCAGATGGAGAGGCGTCCCAATTGCCCTGCCAAGCCTCGAGGAGAATTCCGAGTTGTCCCTCGCAATTGGCAGGAGTCCTGCCGTCGCTGAACAAACACGTTGGTGGAAGGGCCATCCCCGTCTTAACTCGAGAATATACCCCAGGTTCCCGCCGCAACTCGAGAAAAACCATGAGACTTCGCCCTCGCCGCGAGATGAGGCCCGATTCCCCTGCACTGCGTGCAGAGCAATTCCGTGTTGCACATCACACATGAAAGGAGCCTTGATTTCCTTGATGGCACTCCAGAGAAACCCCAAGAACACTGTTTCCAGGCTAGAGGGATCCTGAGGTCACTGTAGCAACACGAAAGAGCTCCGTGGACGAAAAATCAACTCGAGATGAGAGGTTAGTCCCTGGCTCGACTCCAGAGGAATACCACCTTACCACAAGCACCTCAAGAGGAGGCTTCTCTCAGCTCTAGGTATGTGAGAGGGACCCTGAGTTTGCGGCCTCAAGTGGAATGGACACCGTAATGCCCTGACTCGAAATAAGGCCGGATATCCCTGCAGTGACTTGAATGCAGGCTCGTCTTGCATCTCCCAAGACGAAAGGGTGTCTGAATCTCCTCTGGAGACCACAGAGAAAGACCTAGTTCCCCACCTCATCGCGACAGGAGGCCTCACATCCTTTGAAAACTCCAGAGGTACGCGGAGATCAGTGCCTCCAAAGGAGACGATGCCTGATTCCTCGTGAAACTTGATAGGAGTCCCAGGATTCCTGTGGCACGTGGAAAGGGACCCTTGGTCTCCCGCCTCAGCTGGAGAGGCGTCCCAATTGCCCTGCAAAGCCTCGAGGAGAATCCCGAGTTGTTCCTCGCAACTAGGCAGGAGTCCTGACGTCGCTGAACAAACACGTGGGTGGAAGGACCATCCCCGTCGTAACTCGATAATATAGCCCAGGTTCCCGCCGCAACTCGAGATAAACCATGAAACTTCCCCCTCGCCGGGAGATGAGGCCCGATTCCCCTACACTGCAGGCAGAGAAATTCCGTGTTGCACATCACACATGAAAGGAGCCTTGATTTCCTTGATGGCACTCCAGAGAAACCCCAAGAACACTGTTTCAAGGCTAGAGGGATCCTGAGGTCACTGTAGCAACAAGAAAGAACTCTGTGGATCAAAAATCAACTCGAGATGAGAGGTTAGTCCCTAACTTCGACTCCAGAGGAATACCACCTAAACAGAAGCACCACAAAGGAGGCTTCTCGCAGCTTTAGGTATGTGAGAGGGACCCTGAGTTTGCGGCCTCAAGTGGAATGGACACTGTGATGCCCTGACTCGAAATAAGGCCGGATATCCCTACAGTGACTTGAATGCAGGCTCGTCTTGCATCTCCAAAGACGAAAGGATGTCTGAATCCCCTGTGGAGACCACAGAGAAAGACCTAGTTCCCCACCTCATCGCGACCGGAGGCCTCACATCCTTTGAAAACTTCAGAGGTACCCAGAGATCAATGCCTCCAAAGGAGACGATGCCTGACTCCTCATGAAACTTGATACGAGTCCCAGGATTCCTGTGGCACGTGGAAAGGGACCCTTGGTCTCCCGCCTCAGCTGGAGAGGCGTCCCAATTGCCCTGCCAAGCCTCGAGGAAAATCCCGAGTTGTCCGTCGTAACTAGGCAGGAGTCCTGACGTCACTGAACAAACACGTGGCTGGAAGGGCCATCCCCGTCGTAACTCGAGAATATACCCCAGTTTCCCGCCGCAACTCGAGAAAAACCATGAGAATTCCCCCTCGCCGCGAGATGAGGCCCGATTCCCCTGCACTGCATGCAGAGCAATTCCGTGTTGCACATCACACATGAAAGGAGCCTTGATTTCCTTGATGGCACTCCAGAGAAACCCCAAGAACACTGTTTCCAGGCTAGAGGGATCCTGAGGTCACTGTAGCAACACGAACGAGCTCCGTGGACCAAAAATCAACTCGAGATGAGAGGTTAGTCCCTGGCTTCGACTCCAGAGGAATACCACCTTACCACAAGCACCTCAAGAGGAGGCTTCTCTCAGCTCTAGGTATGTGAGAGGGACCCTGAATTTGCGGCCTAAAGTGGAATGGACACCGCGATGCCCTGACTGGAAATAAGGCCGGATATCCCTGCAGTGACTTGAATGCAGGCTCGTCTTGCATCTCCCAAGACGAAAGGATGTCTGAATCCCCTGTGGAGACCACAGAGAAAGACCTAGTTCCCCACCTCATCGCGACCGGAGGCCTCACATCCTTTGAAAACTCCAGAGGTACGCGGAGATCAGTGCCTCCAAAGGAGACGATGCCTGACTCCTCGTGAAACTTGATAGGAGTCCCAGGATTCCTGTGGCACGTGGAAAGGGACACTTGGTCTCACGCCTCAGATGGAGAGGCGTCCCAATTGCCCTGCCAAGCCTCGAGGAGAATCCCGAGTTGTCCCTCGCAACTAGGCAGGAGTCCTGACGTCGCTGAACAAACACGTGTGTGGCAGGGCCATGCCCGTCGTAACTCGAGAATATACCCCAGGTTCCCGCCGCAACTCGAGAAAAACCATGAGACTTCCCCCTCGCCGCAAGATGAGGCCCGATTCCCCTGCACTGCGTGCAGAGCAATTCCGTGTTGCACATCACACATGAAAGGAGCCTTGATTTCCTTGATGGCACTCCAGAGAAACCCCAAGAACACTGTTTCAAGGCTAGAGGGATTCTGAGGTCACTGTAGCAACACGAAAGAGCACCGTGGACCAAAAATCAACTCGAGATGAGGGGTTAGTCCCTGGCTGCGACTCCAGAGGAATAAGACTTTACCACAAGCACCTCAAGAGGAGGCTTCTCTCAGCTCTAGGTATGTGAGAGGGACCCTGAGTTTGCAGCCTCAAGTGGAATGGACACGGCGATGCCCTGACTCGAAATAAGGCCGGATATCCCTGCAGTGACTTGAATGCAGGCTCGTCTTGCATCTCCCAAGAAGAAAGGATGTCTGAATCCCCTGTGGAGACCACAGAGAAAGACCTAGTTCCCCACCTCATCGCGACCGGAGGTCTCTCATCCTTTGAAAACTCCAGAGGTACGCGGAGATCAGAGCCTCCAAAGGAGACGATGCCTGACTCCGCTGAAACATGATAGGAGTCCAAGGATTCCTGTGGCATGTGGAAAGGGACCCTTGGTCTCCCGCCTCAGCTGGAGAGGCGTCCCAATTGCCCTGCCAAGCCTCGAGGAGAATCCCGAGTTGTCCCTCGCAACTAGGCAGGAGTCCTGACGTCGCTGAACAAACACGTGGGTGGAAGGGCCATCCCCGTCGTAACTCGAGAATATCCCCCAGGTTCCCGCCGCAACTCGAGAAAAACCATGAGAATTCCCCCTCGCCGCGAGATGAGGCCCGATTCCCCTGCACTGTGTGCAGAGCAATTCCGTGTTGCACATCACACATGAAAGGAGCCTTGATTTCCTTGATGGCACTCCAGAGAAACACCAAGAACACTGTTTCCAGGCTAGAGGGATCCTGAGGTCACTGTAGCAACACAAAAGAGCTCCGTGGCCCAAAAATCAACTCGAGATGAGAGGTTAGTCCCTGGCTTCGACTCCAGAGGAATACCACCTTACCACAAGCACCTCAAGAGGAGGCTTCTCTCAGCTCTAGGTATGTGAGAGGGACCCTGAGTTTGCGGCCTCAAGTGGAATGGACACCGCGATGCCCTGACTCAAAATAAGGCCGGATATCCCTGCAGTGACTTGAATGCAGGCTCGTCTTGCATCTCCCAAGACGAAAGGCTGTCTGAATCCCCTGTGGAGACCACAGAGAAAGACCTAGTTCCCCACCTCATCGCGACCAGAGGCCTCACATCCTTTGAAAACTCCAGAGGTACGCAGAGATCAGTGCCTCCAAAGGAGACGATTCCTGACTCCTCGTGAAACTTGATAGGAGTCCCAGGATTCCTGTGGCACGTGGAAAGGGACCCTTGGTCTCCCGCCTCAGCTGGAGAGGCATCCCAATTGCCCTGCCAAGCCTCGAGGAGAATCCCGAGTTGTCCCTCGCAACTAGGCAGGAGTCCTGCGTCGCTGAACAAACACCTGGGTGGAAGGGCCATGCCCGTCGTAACTCGAGAATATACCCCAGGTTCCCGCCGCAACTCGAGAAAAACCATGAGACTTCCCCCTGGCCGCGAGATGAGGCCCGATTCCCCTGCACTGCGTGCAGAGCAATTCCGTGTTGCACATCACACATGAAAGGAGCCTTGATTTCCTTGATGGCACTCCAGGGAAACCCCAAGAACACTGTTTCAAGGCTAGAGGGATCCTGAGGTCAATGTAGCAACACGAAAGAGCTCCGTGGACCAAAAATCAACTCGAGAAGAGAGGTTAGTCCCTGGCTTCGACTCCAGCGGAATACAACCTTACCACAAGCACCTCAAGAGGAGGCTTCTCTCAGCTCTAGGTATGTGAGAGGCACCCTGAGTTTGCGGCCTCAGGTGGAATGGACACCGCGATGCCCTGACTCGAAATAAGGCCGGATATCCCTGCAGTGACTTGAATGCAGGCTCGTCTTGCATCTCCCAAGACGAAAGGCTGTCTGAATCCTCTGTGGAGACCACAGAGAAAGACCCAGTTCCCCACCTCATCGCGACCGGAGGCCTCACATCCTTTGAAAACTCCAGAGGTACGCGGAGATCAGTGCCTCCAAAGGAGACGATGCCTGACTCCTCGTGAAACTTGATAGGAGTCCCAGGATTCCTGTGGCACGTGGAAAGGGACCCTTGGTCTCCCGCCTCAGCTGGAGAGGCGTCCCAATTGCCCTGCCAAGCCTCGAGGAGAATCCCGAGTTCTCCCTCGCAACTAGGCAGGAGTCTTGACGTCGCTGAACAAACACGTGTGTGGAAGTGCCCTTCCCGTCGTAACTTGAGAATATACCCCAGGTTCCCGCCGCAACTCGAGAAAAACCATGAGACTTCCCCTTCGCCGCGAGACGAGGCCCGATTCCCCTGCACTGCGTGCAGAGCAATTGTGTGTTGCACATCACACATGAAAGGAGCCTTGATTTCCTTGATGGCACTCCAGAGAAACCCCAAGAACACTGTTTCAAGGCTAGAGGGATCCTGAGGTCAATGTAGCAACACGAAAGAGCTCCGTGGCCCAAAATTCAACTCGAGAAGAGAGGTTAGTCCCTGGCTTCGACTCCAGAGGAATACCACCTTACCACAAGCACCTCAAGAGGAGGCTTCTCTCATCTCTAGGTATTTGAGAGGGACCCTGAGTTTGCGGCCTCAAGTGGAATGGACACCGCGATGCCCTGACTCGAAATAAGGACGGATATCCCTGCAGTGACTTGAATGCAGGCTCGTCTTGCATCTCCCAAGATGAAAGGATGTCTGAATCCCCTGTGGAGACCACAGAGAAAGACCCAGTTCCCCACTTCATGGCGACCAGAGGCCTCACATCCTTTGAAAACTTCAGAGGTACGCGGACATCAGTGCCTCCAAAGGAGACGATGCCTGACTCCTCGTGAAACTTGATAGGAGTCCCAGGATTCCTGTGGCACGTGGAAAGGGACCCTTGGTCTCCCACCTCAGCTGGAGAGGCGTCCCAATTGCCCTGCCAAGCCTCGAGGAGAATCCTGAGTTGTCCCTCGCAACTAGCCAGGAGTCCTGCCGTCGCTGAACAAACACGTGGGTAAAAGGGCCATCCCCGTCGTAACTCGAGAATATACCCCAGGTTCCCGCCGCAACTCGAGAAAAACCATGAGACTTCCCCCTCGCCGCGAGATGAGGCCCGATTCCCTTGCACTGCATGCAGAGCAATTCCGTGTTGCACATCAAACATAAAAGGAGCCTTGATTTCCTTGATGGCACTCCAGAGAAACCCCAAGAACACTGTTTCAAGGGTAGCGCGATCCAGAGGTCACTGTAGCAACACGAAAGAGCTCCGTGGACCAAAAATCAACTCGAGATGAGAGGTTAGTCCCTGGCTTCGACTCCAGAGGAATACCACTTTACCACAAGCACCTCAAGAGGAGGCTTCTCTCAGCTCTAAGTATGTGAGAGGGACCCTGATTTTGCGGCCTAAAGTGGAATGGACACTGCAATGCCCTGACGCGAAATAAGGCCGGATATCTCTGCAGTGACTTGAATGCAGGCTCGTCTTGCATCTCCCAAGATGAAAGGATGTCTGAATCCCCTGTGGAGACCACAGAGAAAGACCTGGTTCCCCACCTGATCGCGACCGGAGGCCGCACATCCTTTGAAAACTCCAGAGGTAAGCAGAGACCAGTGCCTCCAAAGGAGACGATGCCTGACTCCTCGTGAAACTTGATAGGAGTCCCAGCATTCCTGTGGCACGTGGAAAGGGACCCTTGGTCTCCCGCCTCAGATGGAGAGGCGTCCCAATTCCCCTGCCAAGCCTCGAGGAGAATCCCGAGTTGTCCCTCGCAACTAGGGAGGAGTCCTGACGTCGCTGAACAAACACGTGTGTGGAAGGGACATCCCGGTCATAACTCGATAATATAGCCCAGGTTCCCGCCGCAACTCGAGAAAAACCATGAGACTTCCCCCTCGCCGCGAGATGAGGCTCGATTCTCCTGCACTGCATGCAGAGCAATTCCGTGTTGCACATCAAACATGAAAGAAGCCTTGATTTTCTTGATGGCACTCCAGAGAAACCCCAAGAACACTGTTTCCAGGCTAGAGGGATGCTGAGGTCACTGTAGCAACACGAAAGTGCTCCGTGGACCAAAAATCAACTCGAGATGAGAGGGTAGTCCCTGGCTTCGACTCCAGAGGAATACCACCTTACCACAAGCACCTCAAGAGGAGGCTTCTCTCAACTCTAGGTATGTGAGAGGGACCCTGAGTTTGCGGCCTCAAGTGGAATGGACACCGCGAAGCCCTGACTCAAAATAAGGCCGGATATCCCTGCAGTGACTTGAATGCAGGCTCGTCTTGCATCTCCCAAGACGAAAGGATGTCTGAATCCCCTGTGGAGACCACAGAGAAAGACCTAGTTCCCCACCTCATCGCGACCGGAGGCCTCACATCCTTTGAAAACTCCAGAGGTACGCGGAGATCAGTGCCTCCAAAGGAGACGATGCCTGACTCCTCATGAAACTTGATAGGAGTCCCAGGAATCCTGTGGCACGTGGAAAGGGACCCTTGGTCTAACGCCAAAGATGGAGAGGCGTCCCAATTGCCCTGCCAAGCCTCGAGGAGAATCCCGAGTTGTCCCTCGCAACTAGGCAGGAGTCCTGTCGTGGCTGAACAAACACGTTGGTGGAAGGGCCATCCCCGTCTTAACTCGAGAATATACCCCAGGTTCCCGCCGCAACTCGAGAAAAACCATGAGACTTCGCCCTCGCCGCGAGATGAGGCCCGATTCCCTTGCACTGCGTGCAGAGCAATTCCGTGTTGCACATCACACATGAAAGGAGCCTTGATTTCCTTGATGGCACTCCGGAGAAACCCCAAGAACACTGTTTCAAGGCTAGAGGGATCCTGAGGTCACTGTAGCAACACGAAAGAGCTCCGTGGACGAAAAATCAACACGAGATGAGAGGTTAGTCCCTGGCTCGACTCCAGAGGAATACCACCTTACCACAAGCACCTCAAGAGGAGGCTTCTCTCAGCTCTAGGTATGTGAGAGGGACCCTGAGTTTGCGGCCTCAAGGGGAATGGACACCGTAATGCCCTGACTCGAAATAAGGCCGGATATCCCTGCAGTGACTTGAATGCAGGCTCGTCTTGCATCTCCCAAGACGAAAGGGTGTCTGAATCTTCTCTGGAGACCACAGAGAAAGACCTATTTCCCCACCTCATCGCGACAGGAGGCCTCACATCCTTTGAAAACTCCAGAGGTACGCGGAGATCAGTGCCTCCAAAGGAGACGATGCCTGACTCCTCGTGAAACTTGATAGGAGTCCCAGGATTCCTGTGGCACGTGGAAAGGGACCCTTGGTCTCCCGCCTCAGATGGAGAGGCGTCCCAATTGCCCTGCAAAGCCTCGAGGAGAATCCCGAGTTGTTCCTCGCAACTAGGCAGGAGTCCTGACGTCGCTGAACAAACACGTGGGTGGAAGGACCATCCCCGTCGTAACTCGATAATATAGCCCAGGTTCCCGCCGCAACTCGAGATAAACCATGAAACTTCCCCCTCGCCGGGAGATGAGGCCCGATTCCCCTACACTGCAGGCAGAGAAATTCCGTGTTGCACATCACACATGAAAGGAGCCTTGATTTCCTTGATGGCACTCCAGAGAAACCCCAAGAACACTGTTTCAAGGCTAGAGGGATCCTGAGGTCACTGTAGCAACAAGAAAGAACTCTGTGGATCAAAAATCAACTCGAGATGAGAGGTTAGTCCCTAACTTCGACTCCAGAGGAATACCACCTAAACAGAAGCACCACAAAGGAGGCTTCTCGCAGCTTTAGGTATGTGAGAGGGACCCTGAGTTTGCGGCCTCAAGTGGAATGGACACTGTGATGCCCTGACTCGAAATAAGGCCGGATATCCCTACAGTGACTTGAATGCAGGCTCGTCTTGCATCTCCAAAGACGAAAGGATATCTGAATCCCCTGTGGAGACCACAGAGAAAGACCTAGTTCCCCACCTCATCGCGACCGGAGGCCTCACATCCTTTGAAAACTTCAGAGGTACCCAGAGATCAATGCCTCCAAAGGAGACGATGCCTGACTCCTCATGAAACTTGATACGAGTCCCAGGATTCCTGTGGCACGTGGAAAGGGACCCTTGGTCTCCCGCCTCAGCTGGAGAGGCGTCCCAATTGCCCTGCCAAGCCTCGAGGAAAATCCCGAGTTGTCCGTCGTAACTAGGCAGGAGTCCTGACGTCACTGAACAAACACGTGGCTGGAAGGGCCATCCCCGTCGTAACTCGAGAATATACCCCAGTTTCCCGCCGCAACTCGAGAAAAACCATGAGAATTCCCCCTCGCCGCGAGATGAGGCTCGATTCCCCTGCACTGCATGCAGAGCAATTCCGTGTTGCACATCACACATGAAAGGAGCCTTGATTTCCTTGATGGCACTCCAGAGAAACCCCAAGAACACTGTTTCCAGGCTAGAGGGATCCTGAGGTCACTGTAGCAACACGAACGAGCTCCGTGGACCAAAAATCAACTCGAGATGAGAGGTTAGTCCCTGGCTTCGACTCCAGAGGAATACCACCTTACCACAAGCACCTCAAGAGGAGGCTTCTCTCAGCTCTAGGTATGTGAGAGGGACCCTGAATTTGCGGCCTAAAGTGGAATGGACACCGCGATGCCCTGACTGGAAATAAGGCCGGATATCCCTGCAGTGACTTGAATGCAGGCTCGTCTTGCATCTCCCAAGACGAAAGGATGTCTGAATCCCCTGTGGAGACCACAGAGAAAGACCTAGTTCCCCACCTCATCGCGACCGGAGGCCTCACATCCTTTGAAAACTCCAGAGGTACGCGGAGATCAGTGCCTCCAAAGGAGACGATGCCTGACTCCTCGTGAAACTTGATAGGAGTCCCAGGATTCCTGTGGCACGTGGAAAGGGACACTTGGTCTCACGCCTCAGATGGAGAGGCGTCCCAATTGCCCTGCCAAGCCTCGAGGAGAATCCCGAGTTGTCCCTCGCAACTAGGCAGGAGTCCTGACGTCGCTGAACAAACACGTGTGTGGCAGGGCCATGCCCGTCGTAACTCGAGAATATACCCCAGGTTCCCGCCGCAACTCGAGAAAAACCATGAGACTTCCCCCTCGCCGCAAGATGAGGCCCGATTCCCCTGCACTGCGTGCAGAGCAATTCCGTGTTGCACATCACACATGAAAGGAGCCTTGATTTCCTTGATGGCACTCCAGAGAAACCCCAAGAACACTGTTTCAAGGCTAGAGGGATTCTGAGGTCACTGTAGCAACACGAAAGAGCACCGTGGACCAAAAATCAACTCGAGATGAGGGGTTAGTCCCTGGCTGCGACTCCAGAGGAATAAGACTTTACCACAAGCACCTCAAGAGGAGGCTTCTCTCAGCTCTAGGTATGTGAGAGGGACCCTGAGTTTGCAGCCTCAAGTGGAATGGACACCGCGATGCCCTGACTCGAAATAAGGCCGGATATCCCTGCAGTGACTTGAATGCAGGCTCGTCTTGCATCTCCCAAGAAGAAAGGATGTCTGAATCCCCTGTGGAGACCACAGAGATAGACCTAGTTCCCCACCTCATCGCGACCGGAGGTCTCTCATCCTTTGAAAACTCCAGAGGTACGCGGAGATCAGAGCCTCCAAAGGAGACGATGCCTGACTCCGCTGAAACATGATAGGAGTCCAAGGATTCCTGTGGCATGTGGAAAGGGACCCTTGGTCTCCCGCCTCAGCTGGAGAGGCGTCCCAATTGCCCTGCCAAGCCTCGAGGAGAATCCCGAGTTGTCCCTCGCAACTAGGCAGGAGTCCTGACGTCGCTGAACAAACACGTGGGTGGAAGGGCCATCCCCGTTGTAACTCGAGAATATACCCCAGGTTCCCGCCGCAACTCGAGAAAAACCATGAGAATTCCCCCTCGCCGCGAGATGAGGCCCGATTCCCCTGCACTGTGTGCAGAGCAATTCCGTGTTGCACATCACACATGAAAGGAGCCTTGATTTCCTTGATGGCACTCCAGAGAAACACCAAGAACACTGTTTCCAGGCTAGAGGGATCCTGAGGTCACTGTAGCAACACAAAAGAGCTCCGTGGCCCAAAAATCAACTCGAGATGAGAGGTTAGTCCCTGGCTTCGACTCCAGAGGAATACCACCTTACCACAAGCACCTCAAGAGGAGGCTTCTCTCAGCTCTAGGTATGTGAGAGGGACCCTGAGTTTGCGGCCTCAAGTGGAATGGACACCGCGATGCCCTGACTCGAAATAAGGCTGGATATCCCTGCAGTGACTTGAATGCAGGCTCGTCTTGCATCTCCCAAGACGAAAGGCTGTCTGAATCCCCTGTGGAGACCACAGAGAAAGACCTAGTTCCCCACCTCATCGCGACCGGAGGCCTCACATCCTTTGAAAACTCCAGAGGTACGCAGAGATCAGTGCCTCCAAAGGAGACGATTCCTGACTCCTCGTGAAACTTGATAGGAGTCCCAGGATTCCTGTGGCACGTGGAAAGGGACCCTTGGTCTCCCGCCTCAGCTGGAGAGGCATCCCAATTGCCCTGCCAAGCCTCGAGGAGAATCCCGAGTTGTCCCTCGCAACTAGGCAGGAGTCCTGCGTCGCTGAACAAACACGTGGGTGGAAGGGCCATGCCCGTCGTAACTCGAGAATATACCCCAGGTTCCCGCCGCAACTCGAGAAAAACCATGAGACTTCCCCCTGGCCGCGAGATGAGGCCCGATTCCCCTGCACTGCGTGCAGAGCAATTCCGTGTTGCACATCACACATGAAAGGAGCCTTGATTTCCTTGATGGCACTCCAGGGAAACCCCAAGAACACTGTTTCAAGGCTAGAGGGATCCTGAGGTCAATGTAGCAACACGAAAGAGCTCCGTGGACCAAAAATCAACTCGAGAAGAGAGGTTAGTCCCTGGCTTCGGCTCCAGCGGAATACAACCTTACCACAAGCACCTCAAGAGGAGGCTTCTCTCAGCTCTAGGTATGTGAGAGGCACCCTGAGTTTGCGGCCTCAGGTGGAATGGACACCGCGATGCCCTGACTCGAAATAAGGCCGGATATCCCTGCAGTGACTTGAATGCAGGCTCGTCTTGCATCTCCCAAGACGAAAGGCTGTCTGAATCCTCTGTGGAGACCACAGAGAAAGACCCAGTTCCCCACCTCATCGCGACCGGAGGCCTCACATCCTTTGAAAACTCCAGAGGTACGCGGAGATCAGTGCCTCCAAAGGAGACGATGCCTGACTCCTCGTGAAACTTGATAGGAGTCCCAGGATTCCTGTGGCACGTGGAAAGGGACCCTTGGTCTCCCGCCTCAGCTGGAGAGGCGTCCCAATTGCCCTGCCAAGCCTCGAGGAGAATCCCGAGTTCTCCCTCGCAACTAGGCAGGAGTCTTGACGTCGCTGAACAAACACGTGTGTGGAAGTGCCCTTCCCGTCGTAACTTGAGAATATACCCCAGGTTCCCGCCGCAACTCGAGAAAAACCATGAGACTTCCCCTTCGCCGCGAGACGAGGCCCGATTCCCCTGCACTGCGTGCAGAGCAATTGTGTGTTGCACATCACACATGAAAGGAGCCTTGATTTCCTTGATGGCACTCCAGAGAAACCCCAAGAACACTGTTTCAAGGCTAGAGGGATCCTGAGGTCAATGTAGCAACACGAAAGAGCTCCGTGGCCCAAAATTCAACTCGAGAAGAGAGGTTAGTCCCTGGCTTCGACTCCAGAGGAATACCACCTTACCACAAGCACCTCAAGAGGAGGCTTCTCTCAGCTCTAGGTATTTGAGAGGGACCCTGAGTTTGCGGCCTCAAGTGGAATGGACACCGCGATGCCCTGACTCGAAATAAGGACGGATATCCCTGCAGTGACTTGAATGCAGGCTCGTCTTGCATCTCCCAAGATGAAAGGATGTCTGAATCCCCTGTGGAGACCACAGAGAAAGACCCAGTTCCCCACTTCATGGCGACCAGAGGCCTCACATCCTTTGAAAACTTCAGAGGTACGCGGACATCAGTGCCTCCAAAGGAGACGATGCCTGACTCCTCGTGAAACTTGATAGGAGTCCCAGGATTCCTGTGGCACGTGGAAAGGGACCCTTGGTCTCCCACCTCAGCTGGAGAGGCGTCCCAATTGCCCTGCCAAGCCTCGAGGAGAATCCTGAGTTGTCCCTCGCAACTAGCCAGGAGTCCTGCCGTCGCTGAACAAACACGTGGGTAAAAGGGCCATCCCCGTCGTAACTCGAGAATATACCCCAGGTTCCCGCCGCAACTCGAGAAAAACCATGAGACTTCCCCCTCGCCGCGAGATGAGGCCCGATTCCCTTGCACTGCATGCAGAGCAATTCCGTGTTGCACATCAAACATAAAAGGAGCCTTGATTTCCTTGATGGCACTCCAGAGAAACCCCAAGAACACTGTTTCAAGGGTAGCGCGATCCAGAGGTCACTGTAGCAACACGAAAGAGCTCCGTGGACCAAAAATCAACTCGAGATGAGAGGTTAGTCCCTGGCTTCGACTCCAGAGGAATACCACTTTACCACAAGCACCTCAAGAGGAGGCTTCTCTCAGCTCTAAGTATGTGAGAGGGACCCTGATTTTGCGGCCTAAAGTGGAATGGACACTGCAATGCCCTGACGCGAAATAAGGCCGGATATCTCTGCAGTGACTTGAATGCAGGCTCGTCTTGCATCTCCCAAGATGAAAGGATGTCTGAATCCCCTGTGGAGACCACAGAGAAAGACCTGGTTCCCCACCTGATCGCGACCGGAGGCCGCACATCCTTTGAAAACTCCAGAGGTAAGCAGAGACCAGTGCCTCCAAAGGAGACGATGCCTGACTCCTCGTGAAACTTGATAGGAGTCCCAGCATTCCTGTGGCACGTGGAAAGGGACCCTTGGTCTCCCGCCTCAGATGGAGAGGCGTCCCAATTCCCCTGCCAAGCCTCGAGGAGAATCCCGAGTTGTCCCTCGCAACTAGGGAGGAGTCCTGACGTCGCTGAACAAACACGTGTGTGGAAGGGACATCCCGGTCATAACTCGATAATATAGCCCAGGTTCCCGCCGCAACTCGAGAAAAACCATGAGACTTCCCCCTCGCCGCGAGATGAGGCTCGATTCTCCTGCACTGCATGCAGAGCAATTCCGTGTTGCACATCAAACATGAAAGAAGCCTTGATTTTCTTGATGGCACTCCAGAGAAACCCCAAGAACACTGTTTCCAGGCTAGAGGGATGCTGAGGTCACTGTAGCAACACGAAAGTGCTCCGTGGACCAAAAATCAACTCGAGATGAGAGGGTAGTCCCTGGCTTCGACTCCAGAGGAATACCACCTTACCACAAGCACCTCAAGAGGAGGCTTCTCTCAACTCTAGGTATGTGAGAGGGACCCTGAGTTTGCGGCCTCAAGTGGAATGGACACCGCGAAGCCCTGACTCAAAATAAGGCCGGATATCCCTGCAGTGACTTGAATGCAGGCTCGTCTTGCATCTCCCAAGACGAAAGGATGTCTGAATCCCCTGTGGAGACCACAGAGAAAGACCTAGTTCCCCACCTCATCGCGACCGGAGGCCTCACATCCTTTGAAAACTCCAGAGGTACGCGGAGATCAGTGCCTCCAAAGGAGACGATGCCTGACTCCTCATGAAACTTGATAGGAGTCCCAGGAATCCTGTGGCACGTGGAAAGGGACCCTTGGTCTAACGCCAAAGATGGAGAGGCGTCCCAATTGCCCTGCCAAGCCTCGAGGAGAATCCCGAGTTGTCCCTCGCAACTAGGCAGGAGTCCTGTCGTGGCTGAACAAACACGTTGGTGGAAGGGCCATCCCCGTCTTAACTCGAGAATATACCCCAGGTTCCCGCCGCAACTCGAGAAAAACCATGAGACTTCGCCCTCGCCGCGAGATGAGGCCCGATTCCCTTGCACTGCGTGCAGAGCAATTCCGTGTTGCACATCACACATGAAAGGAGCCTTGATTTCCTTGATGGCACTCCGGAGAAACCCCAAGAACACTGTTTCAAGGCTAGAGGGATCCTGAGGTCACTGTAGCAACACGAAAGAGCTCCGTGGACGAAAAATCAACACGAGATGAGAGGTTAGTCCCTGGCTCGACTCCAGAGGAATACCACCTTACCACAAGCACCTCAAGAGGAGGCTTCTCTCAGCTCTAGGTATGTGAGAGGGACCCTGAGTTTGCGGCCTCAAGGGGAATGGACACCGTAATGCCCTGACTCGAAATAAGGCCGGATATCCCTGCAGTGACTTGAATGCAGGCTCGTCTTGCATCTCCCAAGACGAAAGGGTGTCTGAATCTTCTCTGGAGACCACAGAGAAAGACCTAGTTCCCCACCTCATCGCGACAGGAGGCCTCACATCCTTTGAAAACTCCAGAGGTACGCGGAGATCAGTGCCTCCAAAGGAGACGATGCCTGACTCCTCGTGAAACTTGATAGGAGTCCCAGGATTCCTGTGGCACGTGGAAAGGGACCCTTGGTCTCCCGCCTCAGATGGAGAGGCGTCCCAATTGCCCTGCAAAGCCTCGAGGAGAATCCCGAGTTGTTCCTCGCAACTAGGCAGGAGTCCTGACGTCGCTGAACAAACACGTGGGTGGAAGGACCATCCCCGTCGTAACTCGATAATATAGCCCAGGTTCCCGCCGCAACTCGAGATAAACCATGAAACTTCCCCCTCGCCGGGAGATGAGGCCCGATTCCCCTACACTGCAGGCAGAGAAATTCCGTGTTGCACATCACACATGAAAGGAGCCTTGATTTCCTTGATGGCACTCCAGAGAAACCCCAAGAACACTGTTTCAAGGCTAGAGGGATCCTGAGGTCACTGTAGCAACAAGAAAGAACTCTGTGGATCAAAAATCAACTCGAGATGAGAGGTTAGTCCCTAACTTCGACTCCAGAGGAATACCACCTAAACAGAAGCACCACAAAGGAGGCTTCTCGCAGCTTTAGGTATGTGAGAGGGACCCTGAGTTTGCGGCCTCAAGTGGAATGGACACTGTGATGCCCTGACTCGAAATAAGGCCGGATATCCCTACAGTGACTTGAATGCAGGCTCGTCTTGCATCTCCAAAGACGAAAGGATATCTGAATCCCCTGTGGAGACCACAGAGAAAGACCTAGTTCCCCACCTCATCGCGACCGGAGGCCTCACATCCTTTGAAAACTTCAGAGGTACCCAGAGATCAATGCCTCCAAAGGAGACGATGCCTGACTCCTCATGAAACTTGATACGAGTCCCAGGATTCCTGTGGCACGTGGAAAGGGACCCTTGGTCTCCCGCCTCAGCTGGAGAGGCGTCCCAATTGCCCTGCCAAGCCTCGAGGAAAATCCCGAGTTGTCCGTCGTAACTAGGCAGGAGTCCTGACGTCACTGAACAAACACGTGGCTGGAAGGGCCATCCCCGTCGTAACTCGAGAATATACCCCAGTTTCCCGCCGCAACTCGAGAAAAACCATGAGAATTCCCCCTCGCCGCGAGATGAGGCTCGATTCCCCTGCACTGCATGCAGAGCAATTCCGTGTTGCACATCACACATGAAAGGAGCCTTGATTTCCTTGATGGCACTCCAGAGAAACCCCAAGAACACTGTTTCCAGGCTAGAGGGATCCTGAGGTCACTGTAGCAACACGAACGAGCTCCGTGGACCAAAAATCAACTCGAGATGAGAGGTTAGTCCCTGGCTTCGACTCCAGAGGAATACCACCTTACCACAAGCACCTCAAGAGGAGGCTTCTCTCAGCTCTAGGTATGTGAGAGGGACCCTGAATTTGCGGCCTAAAGTGGAATGGACACCGCGATGCCCTGACTGGAAATAAGGCCGGATATCCCTGCAGTGACTTGAATGCAGGCTCGTCTTGCATCTCCCAAGACGAAAGGATGTCTGAATCCCCTGTGGAGACCACAGAGAAAGACCTAGTTCCCCACCTCATCGCGACCGGAGGCCTCACATCCTTTGAAAACTCCAGAGGTACGCGGAGATCAGTGCCTCCAAAGGAGACGATGCCTGACTCCTCGTGAAACTTGATAGGAGTCCCAGGATTCCTGTGGCACGTGGAAAGGGACACTTGGTCTCACGCCTCAGATGGAGAGGCGTCCCAATTGCCCTGCCAAGCCTCGAGGAGAATCCCGAGTTGTCCCTCGCAACTAGGCAGGAGTCCTGACGTCGCTGAACAAACACGTGTGTGGCAGGGCCATGCCCGTCGTAACTCGAGAATATACCCCAGGTTCCCGCCGCAACTCGAGAAAAACCATGAGACTTCCCCCTCGCCGCAAGATGAGGCCCGATTCCCCTGCACTGCGTGCAGAGCAATTCCGTGTTGCACATCACACATGAAAGGAGCCTTGATTTCCTTGATGGCACTCCAGAGAAACCCCAAGAACACTGTTTCAAGGCTAGAGGGATTCTGAGGTCACTGTAGCAACACGAAAGAGCACCGTGGACCAAAAATCAACTCGAGATGAGGGGTTAGTCCCTGGCTGCGACTCCAGAGGAATAAGACTTTACCACAAGCACCTCAAGAGGAGGCTTCTCTCAGCTCTAGGTATGTGAGAGGGACCCTGAGTTTGCAGCCTCAAGTGGAATGGACACCGCGATGCCCTGACTCGAAATAAGGCCGGATATCCCTGCAGTGACTTGAATGCAGGCTCGTCTTGCATCTCCCAAGAAGAAAGGATGTCTGAATCCCCTGTGGAGACCACAGAGATAGACCTAGTTCCCCACCTCATCGCGACCGGAGGTCTCTCATCCTTTGAAAACTCCAGAGGTACGCGGAGATCAGAGCCTCCAAAGGAGACGATGCCTGACTCCGCTGAAACATGATAGGAGTCCAAGGATTCCTGTGGCATGTGGAAAGGGACCCTTGGTCTCCCGCCTCAGCTGGAGAGGCGTCCCAATTGCCCTGCCAAGCCTCGAGGAGAATCCCGAGTTGTCCCTCGCAACTAGGCAGGAGTCCTGACGTCGCTGAACAAACACGTGGGTGGAAGGGCCATCCCCGTTGTAACTCGAGAATATACCCCAGGTTCCCGCCGCAACTCGAGAAAAACCATGAGAATTCCCCCTCGCCGCGAGATGAGGCCCGATTCCCCTGCACTGTGTGCAGAGCAATTCCGTGTTGCACATCACACATGAAAGGAGCCTTGATTTCCTTGATGGCACTCCAGAGAAACACCAAGAACACTGTTTCCAGGCTAGAGGGATCCTGAGGTCACTGTAGCAACACAAAAGAGCTCCGTGGCCCAAAAATCAACTCGAGATGAGAGGTTAGTCCCTGGCTTCGACTCCAGAGGAATACCACCTTACCACAAGCACCTCAAGAGGAGGCTTCTCTCAGCTCTAGGTATGTGAGAGGGACCCTGAGTTTGCGGCCTCAAGTGGAATGGACACCGCGATGCCCTGACTCGAAATAAGGCCGGATATCCCTGCAGTGACTTGAATGCAGGCTCGTCTTGCATCTCCCAAGACGAAAGGCTGTCTGAATCCCCTGTGGAGACCACAGAGAAAGACCTAGTTCCCCACCTCATCGCGACCGGAGGCCTCACATCCTTTGAAAACTCCAGAGGTACGCAGAGATCAGTGCCTCCAAAGGAGACGATTCCTGACTCCTCGTGAAACTTGATAGGAGTCCCAGGATTCCTGTGGCACGTGGAAAGGGACCCTTGGTCTCCCGCCTCAGCTGGAGAGGCATCCCAATTGCCCTGCCAAGCCTCGAGGAGAATCCCGAGTTGTCCCTCGCAACTAGGCAGGAGTCCTGCGTCGCTGAACAAACACGTGGGTGGAAGGGCCATGCCCGTCGTAACTCGAGAATATACCCCAGGTTCCCGCCGCAACTCGAGAAAAACCATGAGACTTCCCCCTGGCCGCGAGATGAGGCCCGATTCCCCTGCACTGCGTGCAGAGCAATTCCGTGTTGCACATCACACATGAAAGGAGCCTTGATTTCCTTGATGGCACTCCAGGGAAACCCCAAGAACACTGTTTCAAGGCTAGAGGGATCCTGAGGTCAATGTAGCAACACGAAAGAGCTCCGTGGACCAAAAATCAACTCGAGAAGAGAGGTTAGTCCCTGGCTTCGACTCCAGCGGAATACAACCTTACCACAAGCACCTCAAGAGGAGGCTTCTCTCAGCTCTAGGTATGTGAGAGGCACCCTGAGTTTGCGGCCTCAGGTGGAATGGACACCGCGATGCCCTGACTCGAAATAAGGCCGGATATCCCTGCAGTGACTTGAATGCAGGCTCGTCTTGCATCTCCCAAGACGAAAGGCTGTCTGAATCCTCTGTGGAGACCACAGAGAAAGACCCAGTTCCCCACCTCATCGCGACCGGAGGCCTCACATCCTTTGAAAACTCCAGAGGTACGCGGAGATCAGTGCCTCCAAAGGAGACGATGCCTGACTCCTCGTGAAACTTGATAGGAGTCCCAGGATTCCTGTGGCACGTGGAAAGGGACCCTTGGTCTCCCGCCTCAGCTGGAGAGGCGTCCCAATTGCCCTGCCAAGCCTCGAGGAGAATCCCGAGTTCTCCCTCGCAACTAGGCAGGAGTCTTGACGTCGCTGAACAAACACGTGTGTGGAAGTGCCCTTCCCGTCGTAACTTGAGAATATACCCCAGGTTCCCGCCGCAACTCGAGAAAAACCATGAGACTTCCCCTTCGCCGCGAGACGAGGCCCGATTCCCCTGCACTGCGTGCAGAGCAATTGTGTGTTGCACATCACACATGAAAGGAGCCTTGATTTCCTTGATGGCACTCCAGAGAAACCCCAAGAACACTGTTTCAAGGCTAGAGGGATCCTGAGGTCAATGTAGCAACACGAAAGAGCTCCGTGGCCCAAAATTCAACTCGAGAAGAGAGGTTAGTCCCTGGCTTCGACTCCAGAGGAATACCACCTTACCACAAGCACCTCAAGAGGAGGCTTCTCTCAGCTCTAGGTATTTGAGAGGGACCCTGAGTTTGCGGCCTCAAGTGGAATGGACACCGCGATGCCCTGACTCGAAATAAGGACGGATATCCCTGCAGTGACTTGAATGCAGGCTCGTCTTGCATCTCCCAAGATGAAAGGATGTCTGAATCCCCTGTGGAGACCACAGAGAAAGACCCAGTTCCCCACTTCATGGCGACCAGAGGCCTCACATCCTTTGAAAACTTCAGAGGTACGCGGACATCAGTGCCTCCAAAGGAGACGATGACTGACTCCTCGTGAAACTTGATAGGAGTCCCAGGATTCCTGTGGCACGTGGAAAGGGACCCTTGGTCTCCCACCTCAGCTGGAGAGGCGTCCCAATTGCCCTGCCAAGCCTCGAGGAGAATCCTGAGTTGTCCCTCGCAACTAGCCAGGAGTCCTGCCGTCGCTGAACAAACACGTGGGTAAAAGGGCCATCCCCGTCGTAACTCGAGAATATACCCCAGGTTCCCGCCGCAACTCGAGAAAAACCATGAGACTTCCCCCTCGCCGCGAGATGAGGCCCGATTCCCTTGCACTGCATGCAGAGCAATTCCGTGTTGCACATCAAACATAAAAGGAGCCTTGATTTCCTTGATGGCACTCCAGAGAAACCCCAAGAACACTGTTTCAAGGGTAGCGCGATCCAGAGGTCACTGTAGCAACACGAAAGAGCTCCGTGGACCAAAAATCAACTCGAGATGAGAGGTTAGTCCCTGGCTTCGACTCCAGAGGAATACCACTTTACCACAAGCACCTCAAGAGGAGGCTTCTCTCAGCTCTAAGTATGTGAGAGGGACCCTGATTTTGCGGCCTAAAGTGGAATGGACACTGCAATGCCCTGACGCGAAATAAGGCCGGATATCTCTGCAGTGACTTGAATGCAGGCTCGTCTTGCATCTCCCAAGATGAAAGGATGTCTGAATCCCCTGTGGAGACCACAGAGAAAGACCTGGTTCCCCACCTGATCGCGACCGGAGGCCGCACATCCTTTGAAAACTCCA
The DNA here is from genome assembly GCF_910594005.1 of Cervus elaphus. Lineage (NCBI taxonomy): Eukaryota > Metazoa > Chordata > Mammalia > Artiodactyla > Cervidae > Cervus > Cervus elaphus. The sequence continues at coordinate 3,794,151 of NC_057838.1, forward strand.
GAGGTAAGCAGAGACCAGTGCCTCCAAAGGAGACGATGCCTGACTCCTCGTGAAACTTGATAGGAGTCCCAGCATTCCTGTGGCACGTGGAAAGGGACCCTTGGTCTCCCGCCTCAGATGGAGAGGCGTCCCAATTCCCCTGCCAAGCCTCGAGGAGAATCCCGAGTTGTCCCTCGCAACTAGGGAGGAGTCCTGACGTCGCTGAACAAACACGTGTGTGGAAGGGACATCCCGGTCATAACTCGATAATATAGCCCAGGTTCCCGCCGCAACTCGAGAAAAACCATGAGACTTCCCCCTCGCCGCGAGATGAGGCTCGATTCTCCTGCACTGCATGCAGAGCAATTCCGTGTTGCACATCAAACATGAAAGAAGCCTTGATTTTCTTGATGGCACTCCAGAGAAACCCCAAGAACACTGTTTCCAGGCTAGAGGGATGCTGAGGTCACTGTAGCAACACGAAAGTGCTCCGTGGACCAAAAATCAACTCGAGATGAGAGGGTAGTCCCTGGCTTCGACTCCAGAGGAATACCACCTTACCACAAGCACCTCAAGAGGAGGCTTCTCTCAACTCTAGGTATGTGAGAGGGACCCTGAGTTTGCGGCCTCAAGTGGAATGGACACCGCGAAGCCCTGACTCAAAATAAGGCCGGATATCCCTGCAGTGACTTGAATGCAGGCTCGTCTTGCATCTCCCAAGACGAAAGGATGTCTGAATCCCCTGTGGAGACCACAGAGAAAGACCTAGTTCCCCACCTCATCGCGTCCGGAGGCCTCACATCCTTTGAAAACTCCAGAGGTACGGGGAGATCAGTGCCTCCAAAGGAGACGATGCCTGACTCCTCGTGAAACTTGATAGGAGTCCCAGGATTCCTGTGGCATGTGGAAAGGGACCCTTGGTCTCCCGCCTCAGATGGAGAGGCGTCCCAATTGCCCTGCAAAGCCTCGAGGAGAATCCCGAGTTGTTCCTCGCAACTAGGCAGGAGTCCTGACGTCGCTGAACAAACACGTGGGTGGAAGGACCATCCCCGTCGTAACTCGATAATATAGCCCAGGTTCCCGCCGCAACTCGAGATAAACCATGAAACTTCCCCCTCGCCGGGAGATGAGGCCCGATTCCCCTACACTGCAGGCAGAGAAATTCCGTGTTGCACATCACACATGAAAGGAGCCTTGATTTCCTTGATGGCACTCCAGAGAAACCCCAAGAACACTGTTTCAAGGCTAGAGGGATCCTGAGGTCACTGTAGCAACAAGAAAGAACTCTGTGGATCAAAAATCAACTCGAGATGAGAGGTTAGTCCCTAACTTCGACTCCAGAGGAATACCACCTAAACAGAAGCACCACAAAGGAGGCTTCTCGCAGCTTTAGGTATGTGAGAGGGACCCTGAGTTTGCGGCCTCAAGTGGAATGGACACTGTGATGCCCTGACTCGAAATAAGGCCGGATATCCCTACAGTGACTTGAATGCAGGCTCGTCTTGCATCTCCAAAGACGAAAGGATGTCTGAATCCCCTGTGGAGACCACAGAGAAAGACCTAGTTCCCCACCTCATCGCGACCGGAGGCCTCACATCCTTTGAAAACTTCAGAGGTACCCAGAGATCAATGCCTCCAAAGGAGACGATGCCTGACTCCTCATGAAACTTGATACGAGTCCCAGGATTCCTGTGGCACGTGGAAAGGGACCCTTGGTCTCCCGCCTCAGCTGGAGAGGCGTCCCAATTGCCCTGCCAAGCCTCGAGGAAAATCCCGAGTTGTCCGTCGCAACTAGGCAGGAGTCCTGACGTCACTGAACAAACACGTGGCTGGAAGGGCCATCCCCGTCGTAACTCGAGAATATACCCCAGTTTCCCGCCGCAACTCGAGAAAAACCATGAGAATTCCCCCTCGCCGCGAGATGAGGCTCGATTCCCCTGCACTGCATGCAGAGCAATTCCGTGTTGCACATCACACATGAAAGGAGCCTTGATTTCCTTGATGGCACTCCAGAGAAACCCCAAGAACACTGTTTCCAGGCTAGAGGGATCCTGAGGTCACTGTAGCAACACGAACGAGCTCCGTGGACCAAAAATCAACTCGAGATGAGAGGTTAGTCCCTGGCTTCGACTCCAGAGGAATACCACCTTACCACAAGCACCTCAAGAGGAGGCTTCTCTCAGCTCTAGGTATGTGAGAGGGACCCTGAATTTGCGGCCTAAAGTGGAATGGACACCGCGATGCCCTGACTGGAAATAAGGCCGGATATCCCTGCAGTGACTTGAATGCAGGCTCGTCTTGCATCTCCCAAGACGAAAGGATGTCTGAATCCCCTGTGGAGACCACAGAGAAAGACCTAGTTCCCCACCTCATCGCGACCGGAGGCCTCACATCCTTTGAAAACTCCAGAGGTACGCGGAGATCAGTGCCTCCAAAGGAGACGATGCCTGACTCCTCGTGAAACTTGATAGGAGTCCCAGGATTCCTGTGGCACGTGGAAAGGGACACTTGGTCTCACGCCTCAGATGGAGAGGCGTCCCAATTGCCCTGCCAAGCCTCGAGGAGAATCCCGAGTTGTCCCTCGCAACTAGGCAGGAGTCCTGACGTCGCTGAACAAACACGTGTGTGGCAGGGCCATGCCCGTCGTAACTCGAGAATATACCCCAGGTTCCCGCCGCAACTCGAGAAAAACCATGAGACTTCCCCCTCGCCGCAAGATGAGGCCCGATTCCCCTGCACTGCGTGCAGAGCAATTCCGTGTTGCACATCACACATGAAAGGAGCCTTGATTTCCTTGATGGCACTCCAGAGAAACCCCAAGAACACTGTTTCAAGGCTAGAGGGATTCTGAGGTCACTGTAGCAACACGAAAGAGCACCGTGGACCAAAAATCAACTCGAGATGAGGGGTTAGTCCCTGGCTGCGACTCCAGAGGAATAAGACTTTACCACAAGCACCTCAAGAGGAGGCTTCTCTCAGCTCTAGGTATGTGAGAGGGACCCTGAGTTTGCAGCCTCAAGTGGAATGGACACCGCGATGCCCTGACTCGAAATAAGGCCGGATATCCCTGCAGTGACTTGAATGCAGGCTCGTCTTGCATCTCCCAAGAAGAAAGGATGTCTGAATCCCCTGTGGAGACCACAGAGATAGACCTAGTTCCCCACCTCATCGCGACCGGAGGTCTCTCATCCTTTGAAAACTCCAGAGGTACGCGGAGATCAGAGCCTCCAAAGGAGACGATGCCTGACTCCGCTGAAACATGATAGGAGTCCAAGGATTCCTGTGGCATGTGGAAAGGGACCCTTGGTCTCCCGCCTCAGCTGGAGAGGCGTCCCAATTGCCCTGCCAAGCCTCGAGGAGAATCCCGAGTTGTCCCTCGCAACTAGGCAGGAGTCCTGACGTCGCTGAACAAACACGTGGGTGGAAGGGCCATCCCCGTTGTAACTCGAGAATATACCCCAGGTTCCCGCCGCAACTCGAGAAAAACCATGAGAATTCCCCCTCGCCGCGAGATGAGGCCCGATTCCCCTGCACTGTGTGCAGAGCAATTCCGTGTTGCACATCACACATGAAAGGAGCCTTGATTTCCTTGATGGCACTCCAGAGAAACACCAAGAACACTGTTTCCAGGCTAGAGGGATCCTGAGGTCACTGTAGCAACACAAAAGAGCTCCGTGGCCCAAAAATCAACTCGAGATGAGAGGTTAGTCCCTGGCTTCGACTCCAGAGGAATACCACCTTACCACAAGCACCTCAAGAGGAGGCTTCTCTCAGCTCTAGGTATGTGAGAGGGACCCTGAGTTTGCGGCCTCAAGTGGAATGGACACCGCGATGCCCTGACTCGAAATAAGGCCGGATATCCCTGCAGTGACTTGAATGCAGGCTCGTCTTGCATCTCCCAAGACGAAAGGCTGTCTGAATCCCCTGTGGAGACCACAGAGAAAGACCTAGTTCCCCACCTCATCGCGACCGGAGGCCTCACATCCTTTGAAAACTCCAGAGGTACGCAGAGATCAGTGCCTCCAAAGGAGACGATTCCTGACTCCTCGTGAAACTTGATAGGAGTCCCAGGATTCCTGTGGCACGTGGAAAGGGACCCTTGGTCTCCCGCCTCAGCTGGAGAGGCATCCCAATTGCCCTGCCAAGCCTCGAGGAGAATCCCGAGTTGTCCCTCGCAACTAGGCAGGAGTCCTGCGTCGCTGAACAAACACGTGGGTGGAAGGGCCATGCCCGTCGTAACTCGAGAATATACCCCAGGTTCCCGCCGCAACTCGAGAAAAACCATGAGACTTCCCCCTGGCCGCGAGATGAGGCCCGATTCCCCTGCACTGCGTGCAGAGCAATTCCGTGTTGCACATCACACATGAAAGGAGCCTTGATTTCCTTGATGGCACTCCAGGGAAACCCCAAGAACACTGTTTCAAGGCTAGAGGGATCCTGAGGTCAATGTAGCAACACGAAAGAGCTCCGTGGACCAAAAATCAACTCGAGAAGAGAGGTTAGTCCCTGGCTTCGACTCCAGCGGAATACAACCTTACCACAAGCACCTCAAGAGGAGGCTTCTCTCAGCTCTAGGTATGTGAGAGGCACCCTGAGTTTGCGGCCTCAGGTGGAATGGACACCGCGATGCCCTGACTCGAAATAAGGCCGGATATCCCTGCAGTGACTTGAATGCAGGCTCGTCTTGCATCTCCCAAGACGAAAGGCTGTCTGAATCCTCTGTGGAGACCACAGAGAAAGACCCAGTTCCCCACCTCATCGCGACCGGAGGCCTCACATCCTTTGAAAACTCCAGAGGTACGCGGAGATCAGTGCCTCCAAAGGAGACGATGCCTGACTCCTCGTGAAACTTGATAGGAGTCCCAGGATTCCTGTGGCACGTGGAAAGGGACCCTTGGTCTCCCGCCTCAGCTGGAGAGGCGTCCCAATTGCCCTGCCAAGCCTCGAGGAGAATCCCGAGTTCTCCCTCGCAACTAGGCAGGAGTCTTGACGTCGCTGAACAAACACGTGTGTGGAAGTGCCCTTCCCGTCGTAACTTGAGAATATACCCCAGGTTCCCGCCGCAACTCGAGAAAAACCATGAGACTTCCCCTTCGCCGCGAGACGAGGCCCGATTCCCCTGCACTGCGTGCAGAGCAATTGTGTGTTGCACATCACACATGAAAGGAGCCTTGATTTCCTTGATGGCACTCCAGAGAAACCCCAAGAACACTGTTTCAAGGCTAGAGGGATCCTGAGGTCAATGTAGCAACACGAAAGAGCTCCGTGGCCCAAAATTCAACTCGAGAAGAGAGGTTAGTCCCTGGCTTCGACTCCAGAGGCATACCACCTTACCACAAGCACCTCAAGAGGAGGCTTCTCTCAGCTCTAGGTATTTGAGAGGGACCCTGAGTTTGCGGCCTCAAGTGGAATGGACACCGCGATGCCCTGACTCGAAATAAGGACGGATATCCCTGCAGTGACTTGAATGCAGGCTCGTCTTGCATCTCCCAAGATGAAAGGATGTCTGAATCCCCTGTGGAGACCACAGAGAAAGACCCAGTTCCCCACTTCATGGCGACCAGAGGCCTCACATCCTTTGAAAACTTCAGAGGTACGCGGACATCAGTGCCTCCAAAGGAGACGATGACTGACTCCTCGTGAAACTTGATAGGAGTCCCAGGATTCCTGTGGCACGTGGAAAGGGACCCTTGGTCTCCCACCTCAGCTGGAGAGGCGTCCCAATTGCCCTGCCAAGCCTCGAGGAGAATCCTGAGTTGTCCCTCGCAACTAGCCAGGAGTCCTGCCGTCGCTGAACAAACACGTGGGTAAAAGGGCCATCCCCGTCGTAACTCGAGAATATACCCCAGGTTCCCGCCGCAACTCGAGAAAAACCATGAGACTTCCCCCTCGCCGCGAGATGAGGCCCGATTCCCTTGCACTGCATGCAGAGCAATTCCGTGTTGCACATCAAACATAAAAGGAGCCTTGATTTCCTTGATGGCACTCCAGAGAAACCCCAAGAACACTGTTTCAAGGGTAGCGCGATCCAGAGGTCACTGTAGCAACACGAAAGAGCTCCGTGGACCAAAAATCAACTCGAGATGAGAGGTTAGTCCCTGGCTTCGACTCCAGAGGAATACCACTTTACCACAAGCACCTCAAGAGGAGGCTTCTCTCAGCTCTAAGTATGTGAGAGGGACCCTGATTTTGCGGCCTAAAGTGGAATGGACACTGCAATGCCCTGACGCGAAATAAGGCCGGATATCTCTGCAGTGACTTGAATGCAGGCTCGTCTTGCATCTCCCAAGATGAAAGGATGTCTGAATCCCCTGTGGAGACCACAGAGAAAGACCTGGTTCCCCACCTGATCGCGACCGGAGGCCGCACATCCTTTGAAAACTCCAGAGGTAAGCAGAGACCAGTGCCTCCAAAGGAGACGATGCCTGACTCCTCGTGAAACTTGATAGGAGTCCCAGCATTCCTGTGGCACGTGGAAAGGGACCCTTGGTCTCCCGCCTCAGATGGAGAGGCGTCCCAATTCCCCTGCCAAGCCTCGAGGAGAATCCCGAGTTGTCCCTCGCAACTAGGGAGGAGTCCTGACGTCGCTGAACAAACACGTGTGTGGAAGGGACATCCCGGTCATAACTCGATAATATAGCCCAGGTTCCCGCCGCAACTCGAGAAAAACCATGAGACTTCCCCCTCGCCGCGAGATGAGGCTCGATTCTCCTGCACTGCATGCAGAGCAATTCCGTGTTGCACATCAAACATGAAAGAAGCCTTGATTTTCTTGATGGCACTCCAGAGAAACCCCAAGAACACTGTTTCCAGGCTAGAGGGATGCTGAGGTCACTGTAGCAACACGAAAGTGCTCCGTGGACCAAAAATCAACTCGAGATGAGAGGGTAGTCCCTGGCTTCGACTCCAGAGGAATACCACCTTACCACAAGCACCTCAAGAGGAGGCTTCTCTCAACTCTAGGTATGTGAGAGGGACCCTGAGTTTGCGGCCTCAAGTGGAATGGACACCGCGAAGCCCTGACTCAAAATAAGGCCGGATATCCCTGCAGTGACTTGAATGCAGGCTCGTCTTGCATCTCCCAAGACGAAAGGATGTCTGAATCCCCTGTGGAGACCACAGAGAAAGACCTAGTTCCCCACCTCATCGCGTCCGGAGGCCTCACATCCTTTGAAAACTCCAGAGGTACGGGGAGATCAGTGCCTCCAAAGGAGACGATGCCTGACTCCTCGTGAAACTTGATAGGAGTCCCAGGAATCCTGTGGCACGTGGAAAGGGACCCTTGGTCTAACGCCAAAGATGGAGAGGCGTCCCAATTGCCCTGCCAAGCCTCGAGGAGAATCCCGAGTTGTCCCTCGCAACTAGGCAGGAGTCCTGTCGTGGCTGAACAAACACGTTGGTGGAAGGGCCATCCCCGTCTTAACTCGAGAATATACCCCAGGTTCCCGCCGCAACTCGAGAAAAACCATGAGACTTCGCCCTCGCCGCGAGATGAGGCCCGATTCCCTTGCACTGCGTGCAGAGCAATTCCGTGTTGCACATCACACATGAAAGGAGCCTTGATTTCCTTGATGGCACTCCGGAGAAACCCCAAGAACACTGTTTCAAGGCTAGAGGGATCCTGAGGTCACTGCAGCAACACGAAAGAGCTCCGTGGACGAAAAATCAACACGAGATGAGAGGTTAGTCCCTGGCTCGACTCCAGAGGAATACCACCTTACCACAAGCACCTCAAGAGGAGGCTTCTCTCAGCTCTAGGTATGTGAGAGGGACCCTGAGTTTGCGGCCTCAAGTGGAATGGACACCGTAATGCCCTGACTCGAAATAAGGCCGGATATCCCTGCAGTGACTTGAATGCAGGCTCGTCTTGCATCTCCCAAGACGAAAGGGTGTCTGAATCTTCTCTGGAGACCACAGAGAAAGACCTAGTTCCCCACCTCATCGCGACAGGAGGCCTCACATCCTTTGAAAACTCCAGAGGTACGCGGAGATCAGTGCCTCCAAAGGAGACGATGCCTGACTCCTCGTGAAACTTGATAGGAGTCCCAGGATTCCTGTGGCACGTGGAAAGGGACCCTTGGTCTCCCGCCTCAGCTGGAGAGGCGTCCCAATTGCCCTGCAAAGCCTCGAGGAGAATCCCGAGTTGTTCCTCGCAACTAGGCAGGAGTCCTGATGTCGCTGAACAAACACGTGGGTGGAAGGACCATCCCCGTCGTAACTCGATAATATAGCCCAGGTTCCCGCCGCAACTCGAGATAAACCATGAAACTTCCCCCTCGCCGGGAGATGAGGCCCGATTCCCCTACACTGCAGGCAGAGAAATTCTGTGTTGCACATCACACATGAAAGGAGCCTTGATTTCCTTGATGGCACTCCAGAGAAACCCCAAGAACACTGTTTCAAGGCTACAGGGATCCTGAGGTCACTGTAGCAACAAGAAAGAACTCTGTGGATCAAAAATCAACTCGAGATGAGAGGTTAGTCCCTAACTTCGATTCCAGAGGAATACCACCTAAACAGAAGCACCTCAAGAGGAGGCTTCTCGCAGCTTTAGGTATGTGAGAGGGACCCTGAGTTTGCGGCCTCAAGTGGAATGGACACTGTGATGCTCTGACTCGAAATAAGGCCGGATATCCCTACAGTGACTTGAATGCAGGCTCGTCTTGCATCTCCAAAGACGAAAGGATGTCTGAATCCCCTGTGGAGACCACAGAGAAAGACCTAGTTCCCCACCTCATCGCGACCGGAGGCCTCACATCCTTTGAAAACTTCAGAGGTACCCAGAGATCAATGCCTCCAAAGGAGACGATGCCTGACTCCTCATGAAACTTGATACGAGTCCCAGGATTCCTGTGGCACGTGGAAAGGGACCCTTGGTCTCCCGCCTCAGCTGCAGAGGCGTCCCAATTGCCCTGCCAAGCCTCGAGGAGAATCCCGAGTTGTCCCTCGCAACTAGGCAGGAGTCCTGACGTCGCTGAACAAACACGTGTGTGGGAGGGCCATCGCCGTCGTAACTCGAGAATATACTCCAGGTTCCCGCCGCAACTCGAGAAAAACCATGAGACTTCCCCCTCGCCGCGAGATGAGGCCCGATTCCCCTGCACTGCGTGCAGAGCAATACCGTGTTGCACATCACACATGAAAGGAGCCTTGATTTCCTTGATGGCACTCCAGAGAAACCCCAAGAACACTGTTTCAAGGCTAGAGGGATCCTGAGGTCACTGTAGCAACACGAAATAGCTCCGTGGACCAAGAATCAACTCGAGATGAGAGGTTAGTCCCTGGCTTCGACTCCAGAGGACTACCACCTTACCACAAGCACCTCAAGAGAAGGCTTCTCTCAACTCTAAGTATGTGAGAGGGACCCTGAGTTGGTGGCCTCAAGTGGAATGGACACCGCGATGCCCTGACTCGAAATAAGGCCGGATAACCTACATTGACATAAATGCAGGCTCGTCTTGCATCTCCCAAGACGAAAGGATGTCTGAATCCCCTGTGGAGACCACAGAGAAAGACCTAGTTCCCCACCTCATGGCGAACGGAGGCCTCACATCCTTTGAAAACTCCAGAGGTACGCGGAGATCAGTGCCTCCAAAGGAGAGGATGCCTGACTCCTCGGGAAACTTGATAGGAGTCCCAGGATTCCTGTGGCACGTGGAAAGGGACACTTGGTCTCCCGTCTCAGCTGGAGAGGCGTCCCAATTGCCCTGCCAAGCCTCGAGGAGAATCCCGAGTTGTCCCTCGCAACTAGGCAGGAGTCCTGACGTCGCTGAACAAACACGTGGGTGGAAGGACCATCCCCATCGTAACTCGTTAATATAGCCCAGGTTCCCTCCGCAACTCGAGATAAACCATGAAACTTCCCCCTCGCCGGGAGATGAGGCCCGATTCCCCTACACTGCGGGCAGAAAAATTCTGTGTTGCACATCACACATGAAAGGAGCCTTGATTTCCTTGATGGCACTCCAGAGAAACCCCAAGAACACTGTTTCAAGGCTAGAGGGATCCTGAGGTCACTGTAGCAACAAGAAAGAACTCTGTGGACCAAAAATCATCTCGAGATGAGAGGTTAGTCCCTAACTTCGACTCCAGAGGAATACCACCTAAACAGAAGCACCTCAAGAGGAGGCTTCTCTCAGCTCTAGCTATGTGAGAGGGACCCTGAGTTTGCGGCCTCAAGTGGAATGGACACCGCGATGCCCTGATTCGAAATAAGGCCGGATATCCCTGCAGTGAGTTGAATGCAGGCTCGTCTTGCATCTCCCAAGACGAAAGGATGTCTGAATCCCCTGTGGAGACCACAGAGAAAGACCTAGTTCCCTACCTCATCGCGACCGGAGTCCTCACATCCTTTGAAAACTCCAGAGGTACGCGGAGATCAGTGCCTCCAAAGGAGACGATGCCTGACTCCTCGTGAAACTTGATAGGAGTCCCAGGATTCCTGTGGCACGTGGAAAGGGACCCTTGGTTTCCCGCCTCAGCTGGAGAGGCGTCCCAATTGCCCTGCCAAGCCTCGAGGAGAATCCCGAGTTGTCCCTCGCAACTAGGCAGGAGTCCTGACGTCGCTGTAGAAACACGTGTGTGGAAGGGCCATCCCCGTCGTAATTTCAGAATATACCCCAGGTTCCCGCCGCAACTCGAGAAAAACCATGAGACTTCCCCCTCGCCGTGAGATGAGGCCCGATTCCCCTGCTCTGTGTGCAGAGCAATTCCGTGTTGCACATCACACAGGAAAGGAGCCTTGATTTCCATGATGGCACTCCAGAGAAACCCCAAGAACACTGTTTCAAGGCTAGAGGGATCCTGAGGTCACTGTAGCAACACGAAAGAGCTCCGTGGACCAAAAATCAACTCGAGATGAGAGGTTAGTCCCTGGCTTCGACTCCAGAGGAATTCCACCTTACCACAAGCACCTCAAGAGGAGGCTTCTCTCAGCTCTAGGTATGTGAGAGAGACCCTGAATTTGCGGCCTAAAGTGGAATGGACACCGCGATGCCCTGACTGGAAATAAGGCCGGATATCCCTGCAGTGACTTGAATGCAGGCTCGTCTTGCATCTCCCAAGACGAAAGGATGTCTGAATCCCCTGTGGAGACCACAGAGAAAGACCTAGTTCCCCACCTCATCGCGACCGGAGGCCTCACATCATTTGAAAACTCCAGAGGTACGCGGACATCAGTGCCTCCAAAGGAGACGATGCCTGACTCCTCGTGAAACTTGATAGGAGTCCCAGGATTCCTGTGGCACGTGGAAAGGGACACTTGGTCTCCCGCCTCAGCTGGAGAGGCATCCCAATTGCCCTGCCAAGCCTCGACGAGAATCCCGAGTTGTCCCTCGCAACTATGCAGGGGTCCTGACGTCGCTGAACAAACACGTGTGTGGCAGGGCCATGCCCGTCGTAACTCGAGAATATACCCCAGGTTCCCGCCGCAACTCGAGAAAAACCATGAGACTTCCCCCTCGCCGCAAGATGAGGCCCGATTCCCCTGCACTGCGTGCAGAGCAATTCCGTGTTGCACATCACACATGAAAGGAGCCTTGATTTCCTTGATGGCACTCCAGAGAAACCCCAAGAACACTGTTTCAAGGCTAGAGGGATTCTGAGGTCGCTGTAGCAACACGAAAGAGCACCGTGGACCAAAAATCAACTCGAGATGAGGGGTTAGTCCCTGGCTGCGACTCCAGAGGAATACCACTTTACCACAAGCACCTCAAGAGGAGGCTTCTCTCAGCTCTAGGTATGTGAGAGGGACCCTGAGTTTGCAGCCTCAAGGTGAATGGAAACCGCAATGCCCTGACTCGAAATAAGGCCGGATATCCCTGCAGTGACTTGAATGCAGGCTCGTCTTGCATCTCCCAAGAAGAAAGGATGTCTGAATCCCCTGTGGAGACCACAGAGAAAGACCTAGTTCCCCACCTCATCGCGACCGGAGGTCTCTCATCCTTTGAAAACTCCAGAGGTACGCGGAGATCAGAGCCTCCAAAGGAGACGATGCCTGACTCCGCTGAAACATGATAGGAGTCCAAGGATTCCTGTGGCATGTGGAAAGGGACCCTTGGTCTCGCGCCTCAGCTGGAGAGGCGTCCCAATTGCCCTGCCAAGCCTCGAGGAGAATCCCGAGTTGTCCCTCGCAACTAGGCAGGAGTCCTGCGTCGCTGAACAAACACGTGGGTGGAAGGGCCATCCCCGTCGTAACTCGAGAATATACCCCAGGTTCCCGCCGCATCTCGAGAAAAACCATGAGACTTCCCCCTCGCCGCGAGATGAGGCCCGATTCCCCTGCACTGCGTGCAGAGCAATTCCGTGTTGCACATCACACATGAAAGGAGCCTTGATTTCCTTGATGGCACTCCAGAGAAACCCCAAGAACACTGTTTCAAGGCTAGAGGGATCCTGCGGTCACTGTAGCAACACGAAAGAGCTCCGTGGACCACAAATCAACTCGAGATGAGAGGTTAGTCCCTGGCTTCGACTCCAGAGGAATACCACCTTACCACAAGCACCTCAAGAGGAGGCTTCTCTCAGCTCTAGGTATGTGAGAGGGACCCTGAGTTTGCGGCCTCAAGTGGAATGGACACTGTGATGCCCTGACGCGAAATAAGGCCGGATATCCCTGCAGTGACTTGAATGCAGGCGCGTCTTGCATCTCCCAAGACGAAAGGATGTCTGAATCCCCTGTGGAGACCACAGAGAAAGACCTAGTTCCCCACCTCATCGCGACCGGAGGCCTCACATACTTTGAAAACTCCAGAGGTACGCGGAGATCAGTGCCTCCAAAGGAGACGATGCCTGACTCCTCGTGAAACTTGATAGGAGTCCCAGGATTCCAGTGGCACATGGAAAGGGATCCTTGGTCTCCCGCCTCAGCTGGAGAGGCGTCCCAAATGCCCTGCCAAGCCTCGAGGAGAATCCCGAGTTGTCCCAGCAACTAGGCAGGAGTCCTCACGTCGCTGAAGAAACACGTGTGTGGAAGGGCCATCCCAGTCGTAACTCGAGAATATACCCCAGGTTCCGGCCGCAACTCGAGAAAGACCATGAGACTTCCCCCTCGCCGCGAGATAAGGCCCGATTCCCCTGCACTACATGCAGAGCAATTCCGTGTTGCACATCACACATGAAAGGAGCCTTGATTTCCTTGGTGGCAGTCCAGAGAAACCCCAAGAACACTGTTTCAAGGCTAGAGGGATCCTGAGGTCACTGTAGCAACACGAAAGAGCACCGAGGACCACAAATCAACTCGAGATGAGAGGTTAGTCCCTGGCTTCGACTCCAGAGGAATACCACCTTACCACAAGCACCTCAAGAGGAGGCTTCTCTCAGCTCTAGGTATGTGAGAGGGACCTGATTTTGCGGCCTCAAGTGAATGGACACTGCGATGCCCTGACGCGAAATAAGGCCGGATATCCCTGCAGTGACTTGAATGCAGGCTCGTCTTGCATCTCCCAAGACGAAAGGATGTCTGAATCCCCTGTGGAGACCACAGAGAAAGACCTAGATCCCCACCTCATCGCGACCGGAGGCCTCACATCCTTTGAAAACTCCAGAGGTACGCGGAGATCAGTGCCTCCAAAGGAGACGATGCCTTACTCCTCGTGAAATTTGACAGGAGTCCCAGGATTCCTGTGGCACGTGGAAAGGGACCCTTGGTCTCCCGCCTCAGCTGGAGAGGCGTCCCAATTGCCCTGCCAAGCCTCGAGGAGAATCCCGAGTTGTCCCTCGCAACTAGGCAGGAGTCGTGACGTCACTGAACAAACACGTGAGTGGAAAGGCTATCCCCGACGTAACTCGAGAATATACCCCAGGTTCCCGCCGCAACTCGAGAAAAACCATGAGACTTCCCCCTCGCCGCGAGATGAGGCGCGATTCCCCTGCACTGCGTGCAGAGCGATTCCGTCCTGCACATCACACATGAAAGGAACCTTGATTTCCCTGATGGCACTCCAGAGAAACCCCAAGAACCCTGTTTCAAGGCTAGAGGGATCCTGAGGTCACTGTAGCAACACGAAAGAGCTCCGTGGACCAAAAATCAACTCGAGATGAGAGGTTAGTCCCTGGCTTCGACTCCAGAGGAATACCACCTTACCACAAGCACCTCAAGAGGAGGCTTCTCTCAGCTCTAGGAATGTGAGAGGGACCCTGAGTTTGCGTCCTCAAGTGGAACGGACACTGCGATGGCCTGACTCGAATTAAGGCCGGATATCCCTGCAGTGACTTGAATGCAGGCTTGTCTTGCATCTCCCAAGACGAAATGATGTCTGAATCCCCTGTGGAGACCACAGAGAAAGACCTAGTTCCCCACCTCATCGCGACCGGAGGCCTCACCTCCTTTGAAAACTCCAGAGGTACGCGGAGATCAGTGCCTCCAAAGGAGACGATACCTGACTCCTCGTAAAACTTGATAGGAGTACCAGGATTCCTGTGGCACGTGGAAAGGGACCCTTGGTCTCCCGCCTCAGCTGGAGAGGCGTCCCAATTGCCCTGACAAGCCTCGAGGAAAATCCCGAGTTGTCCCTCGCAACTAGGCAGGAGTCCTGAAGTCGCTGAACAAACACGTGTGTGGAAGGGCCATCCCCGTCTTAACTCGAGAATATACCCCAGGTTCCCGCCGCAACTCGAGAAAAATCATGAGACTTCCCCCTCGCCGCGAGATTAGGCCCGATTCCCTTGCACTGCGTGCAGAGCAATTCCGTGTTGCACATCACACATGAAAGGAGCCTTGATTTCCTTGATGGCACTCCAGAGAAACCCCAAGAACACTGTTTCAAGTCTACAGGGATCCTGAGGTCACTGTAGCAACACGAAAGAGCTCCGTGGACCAAGAATCAACTCGAGATGAGAGGTTAGTCCCTGGCTTCGACTCCAGAGGAATACCACCTTACCACAAGCACCTCAAGAGGAGGCTTCTCTCAGCTCTAGGTATGTGAGAGGGACCCTGAGTTTGCGGCCTCAAGTGGAATCGACACTGCGATGCCCTGACGCGAAATAAGGCCGGATATCCCTGCAGTGACTTGAATGCAGGCTCGTCTTGCATCTCCCAAGACGAAAGGATGTCTGAATCCCCTGTGGAGACCACAGAGAAAGACCTAGTTCCCCACCTCATCGCGACCGGAGGCCTCACATCCTTTGAAAACTCCAGAGGTACGCGGAGATCAGTGCCTCCAAAGGAGACGATGCCTGACTCCTCGTGAAACTTGATAGGAGTCCCAGGATTCCTGTGGCACGTGGAAAGGGACACTTGGTCTCCTGCCTCAGCTGGACAGGCGTCCCAATTGCCCTGCCAAGCCTCGAGGAGAATCCCGAGTTGTCCCTCACAACTAGGCAGGAGTCCGGACGTCGCTGAACAAACATGTGGGTGGAAGGGCCATCCCCGTCGTAACTCGAGAATTTACCCCAGGTTCCCGCCGCAACTCGAGAAAAACCATGAGACTTCCCCCTCGCCGCGAGATCAGGCCCGATTCCCCTGCACTGCGTGCAGAGCAATTCCGTGTTGCACATCACACATGAAAGAGCCTTGATTTCCTTGATGGTACTCCAGAGAAAACCCAAGAACACTGTTTCAAGGCTAGAGGGATCCTGAGGTCACTGTAACAACACGAAAGAGCTCCGTGGACCAAAAATCAACTCGAGATGAGAGGTTAGTCCCTGGCTTCGACTCCAGAGGAATACCACCTTACCACAAGCACCTCAAGAGGAGGCTTCTCTCAGCTCTAGGTATGTGAGAGGGACCCTTAGTTTGCGGCCCCAAGTGGAATGGACACCGCGATGCCCTGACTCGAAATAAGGCGGGATATCCCTACAGTGACTTGAATGCAGGCACGTCTTGCATCTCCCAAGAAGAAAGGATGTCTGAATCCCCTGTGGAGACCACAGAGAAAGACCTAGTTCCCCACCTCATCGCGACCGGAGGCCTCACATCCTTTGAAAACTCCAGAGGTACGCGGAGATCAGTACCTCCAAAGGAGACGATGCCTGACTCCTCGTGAAACTTGATAGGAGTCCCAGGATTCCTGTGGCACGTGGAAAGGGACCCTTGGTCTCCCACCTCAGCTGGAGAGGCGTCCCAATTGCCCTGCCAAGCCTCGAGGAGAATCCCGAGTTGTCCCTCGCAACTAGGCAGGAGTCCTGACGTCGCTGAACAAACACGTGGGTGGAAGGGCCATCCCCGTCGTAACTCGAGAATATACCCCAGGTTCTCGCCGCAACTCGAGAAAAACCATGAGACTTCCCCCTCGCCGCGAGATGAGGCCCGATTCCCCTGCACTGCGTGCAGAGCAATTCCGTGTTGCACATCACACATGAAAGGAGTCTTGATTTTTTTGATGGCACTCCAGAGAAACCCCAAGAACACTGTTTCAAGGCTAGAGGTATCCTGAGGTCACTGTAGCAACACGAAAGAGCTCCGTGGACCAAAAATCAACTCGAGATGAGAGGTTAGTCCCTGGCTTCGACTCCAGAGGAATACCACCTTACCACAAGCACCTCAAGAGGAGGCTTCTCTCAGCTCTAGGTATGTGAGAGGGACCCTGAGTTTGCAGCCTCAAGTGAAATGGACACCGCGATGCCCTGACTTGAAATAAGGCCGGATATCCGTGCAGTGACTTGAATGCAGGCTCGTCTTGCATCGCCCAAGACGAAAGGATGTGTGAATCCCCTGTGGAGACCACAGAGAAAGACCTAGTTCCCCACCTCATCGGGACCGGAGGCCTCACATCCTTTGAAAACTCCAGAGGTACGCGGAAATCAGTGCCTCCAAAGGAGACGATGCCTGACTCCTCGTGAAACTTGATAGGAGTCCCAGGATTCCTGTGGCACGTGGAAAGGGACCCCTGGTCTCCCGCCTCAGCTGGAGAGGCGTCCCAATTGCCCTGCCAAGCCTCGAGGAGAATCCCGAGTTGTCCCTCGCAACTGGGCAGGAGTCCTGCCGTTGCTGAACAAACACGTGGCTGGAAGGGCCATCCCCGTCGAAACTCGAGAATATACCCCAGGTTCCCGCCGCAACTCGAGAAAAACCATGAGACTTACCCCTCTCCGCGAGATGAGGCCCGATTCCCCTGCACTGCGTGCAGAGCAATGCCGTGTTGCACATCACACATGAAAGGAGCCGTGATTTCCTTGATGGCACTCCAGAGAAACCCCAAGAACCCTGTTTCAAGGCTAGAGGGATCCTGAGGTCACTGTAGCAACACGAAAGAGCTCCGTGGACCAAAATCAACTCGAGATGAGAGGTTAGTCTCTGGCTTCGACTCCAGAGGAATACCACCTTACCACAAGCACCTCAAGAGGAGGCTTCTCTCAGCTCTAGGTATGTGAGAGGGACCCTGAGTTTGCGGCCTCAAGTGGAATGGACACCGCGATGCCCTGACTCGAAATAAGGCCGGATATCCCTGCAGTGACTTGAATGCAGGCTCGTCTTGCATCTCCCAAGATGAAAGGATGTCTGAATCCCCTGTGGAGACCACAGAGAAAGACCTAGTTCCCCACCTCATCGCGACCGGAGGCCTCACATCCTTTGAAAACTCCAGAGGTACGCGGAGATCAGTGCCTCCAAAGGAGACGATGCCTGACTCCTCGTGAAACTTGATAGGAGTCCCAGGATTCCTGTGGCACGTGGAAAGGGATCCTTGGTCTCCCGCCTCAGCTGGAGAGGCGTCCCAATTGCCCTGCCAAGCCTCGAGGAGAATCCCGAGTTGTCCCTCGCAACTAGGCAGGAGTCCTGACGTCATTGAACAAACACGTGGGTGGAAGGGCCATCCCCGTCGTAACTCGAGAATATACCCCAGGTTCCCGCCGCAACTCGAGAAAAACCATGAGACTTCCCCCTCGCCGGGAGATGAGGCCTGATTCCCCTGCACTGCGTGCAGAGCAATTCCGTGTTGCACATCACATATGAAAGGAGCCTTGATTTCCTTGATGGCACTCCAGAGAAACCCCAAGAACGATGTTTCAAAGCTAGAGGGATCCTGAGGTCACTGTAGCAACACGAAAGAGCTCCGTGGACCAAAAATCAACTCGAGATGAGAGGTTAGTCCCTGGCTTCGACTCCAGAGGAATACCACCTTACCACAAGCACCTCAAGAGGAGGCTTCTCTCAGCTCTAGGTATGTGAGAGGGACCCTGAGTTTGCGTCCTCAAGTGGAATGGACACCGCGATGCCCTGACGCGAAATAAGGCCGGATATCCCAGCAGTGACTTGAATGCAGGCTTTTCTTGCATCTCCCAGGACGAAAGGATGTCTGAATCCCCTGTGGAGACCACAGAGAAAGACCTAGTTCCCCACCTCATTGCGACCGGAGGCCTCACATCCTTTGAAAACTCCAGAGGTACGCGGAGATCAGTGCCTCCAAAGGAGACGATGCCTGACTCCTCGTGAAACTTGATAGGAGTCCCAGGATTCCTGTGGCACGTGGAAAGGGACCCTTGGTCTCCCGCCTCAGCTGGAGAGGCGTCCCAATTGCCCTGCCAAGCCTCGAGGAGAATCCCGAGTTGTCCCTCGCAACTAGGCAGGAGTCCTGTCGTCGCTGAAGAAACACGTGTGTGGAAGGGCCATCCCCGTCGTAACTCGAGAAAATACCCCAGGTTCCCACCGCAACTCGAAAAAATCCATGAGACTTTCCCCTCGCCGCGAGATGAGGCCCGATTCCCCTGCACTGCGTGCAGAGCAATTCCGTGTTGCACATCACACATGAAAGGAGCCTTGATTTCCTTGATGGCACTCCAGAGAAACCCCAAGAACACTGTTTCCAGGCTAGAGGGATCCTGAGGTCACTGTAGCAACACGAAAGAGCTCCGTGGACCAAAAATCAACTCGAGATGAGAGGTTAGTCCCTGGCTTCGACTCCAGAGGAATACCACCTTACCACAAGCACCTCAAGAGGAGGCTTCTCTCAGCTCTAGGTATGTGAGAGGGACCTGATTTTGCGGCCTCAAGTGAATGGACACTGCGATGCCCTGACGCGAAATAAGGCCGGATATCCCTGCAGTGACTTGAATGCAGGCTCGTCTTGCATCTCCCAAGACGAAAGGATGTCTGAATCCCCTGTGGAGACCACAGAGAAAGACCTAGATCCCCACCTCATCGCGACCGGAGGCCTCACATCCTTTGAAAACTCCAGAGGTACGCGGAGATCAGTGCCTCCAAAGGAGACGATGCCTTACTCCTCGTGAAATTTGACAGGAGTCCCAGGATTCCTGTGGCACGTGGAAAGGGACCCTTGGTCTCCCGCCTCAGCTGGAGAGGCGTCCCAATTGCCCTGCCAAGCCTCGAGGAGAATCCCGAGTTGTCCCTCGCAACTAGGCAGGAGTCCTGACGTCACTGAACAAACACGTGAGTGGAAAGGCTATCCCCGACGTAACTCGAGAATATACCCCAGGTTCCCGCCGCAACTCGAGAAAAACCATGAGACTTCCCCCTCGCCGCGAGATGAGGCGCGATTCCCCTGCACTGCGTGCAGAGCGATTCCGTCCTGCACATCACACATGAAAGGAACCTTGATTTCCCTGATGGCACTCCAGAGAAACCCCAAGAACCCTGTTTCAAGGCTAGAGGGATCCTGAGGTCACTGTAGCAACACGAAAGAGCTCCGTGGACCAAAAATCAACTCGAGATGAGAGGTTAGTCCCTGGCTTCGACTCCAGAGGAATACCACCTTACCACAAGCACCTCAAGAGGAGGCTTCTCTCAGCTCTAGGAATGTGAGAGGGACCCTGAGTTTGCGTCCTCAAGTGGAACGGACACTGCGATGGCCTGACTCGAATTAAGGCCGGATATCCCTGCAGTGACTTGAATGCAGGCTTGTCTTGCATCTCCCAAGACGAAAGGATGTCTGAATCCCCTGTGGAGACCACAGAGAAAGACCTAGTTCCCCACCTCATCGCGACCGGAGGCCTCACCTCCTTTGAAAACTCCAGAGGTACGCGGAGATCAGTGCCTCCAAAGGAGACGATACCTGACTCCTCGTAAAACTTGATAGGAGTACCAGGATTCCTGTGGCACGTGGAAAGGGACCCTTGGTCTCCCGCCTCAGCTGGAGAGGCGTCCCAATTGCCCTGACAAGCCTCGAGGAAAATCCCGAGTTGTCCCTCGCAACTAGGCAGGAGTCCTGAAGTCGCTGAACAAACACGTGTGTGGAAGGGCCATCCCCGTCTTAACTCGAGAATATACCCCAGGTTCCCGCCGCAACTCGAGAAAAATCATGAGACTTCCCCCTCGCCGCGAGATTAGGCCCGATTCCCTTGCACTGCGTGCAGAGCAATTCCGTGTTGCACATCACACATGAAAGGAGCCTTGATTTCCTTGATGGCACTCCAGAGAAACCCCAAGAACACTGTTTCAAGTCTACAGGGATCCTGAGGTCACTGTAGCAACACGAAAGAGCTCCGTGGACCAAGAATCAACTCGAGATGAGAGGTTAGTCCCTGGCTTCGACTCCAGAGGAATACCACCTTACCACAAGCACCTCAAGAGGAGGCTTCTCTCAGCTCTAGGTATGTGAGAGGGACCCTGAGTTTGCGGCCTCAAGTGGAATCGACACTGCGATGCCCTGACGCGAAATAAGGCCGGATATCCCTGCAGTGACTTGAATGCAGGCTCGTCTTGCATCTCCCAAGACGAAAGGATGTCTGAATCCCCTGTGGAGACCACAGAGAAAGACCTAGTTCCCCACCTCATCGCGACCGGAGGCCTCACATCCTTTGAAAACTCCAGAGGTACGCGGAGATCAGTGCCTCCAAAGGAGACGATGCCTGACTCCTCGTGAAACTTGATAGGAGTCCCAGGATTCCTGTGGCACGTGGAAAGGGACACTTGGTCTCCTGCCTCAGCTGGACAGGCGTCCCAATTGCCCTGCCAAGCCTCGAGGAGAATCCCGAGTTGTCCCTCACAACTAGGCAGGAGTCCGGACGTCGCTGAACAAACATGTGGGTGGAAGGGCCATCCCCGTCGTAACTCGAGAATTTACCCCAGGTTCCCGCCGCAACTCGAGAAAAACCATGAGACTTCCCCCTCGCCGCGAGATCAGGCCCGATTCCCCTGCACTGCGTGCAGAGCAATTCCGTGTTGCACATCACACATGAAAGAGCCTTGATTTCCTTGATGGTACTCCAGAGAAAACCCAAGAACACTGTTTCAAGGCTAGAGGGATCCTGAGGTCACTGTAACAACACGAAAGAGCTCCGTGGACCAAAAATCAACTCGAGATGAGAGGTTAGTCCCTGGCTTCGACTCCAGAGGAATACCACCTTACCACAAGCACCTCAAGAGGAGGCTTCTCTCAGCTCTAGGTATGTGAGAGGGACCCTTAGTTTGCGGCCCCAAGTGGAATGGACACCGCGATGCCCTGACTCGAAATAAGGCCGGATATCCCTACAGTGACTTGAATGCAGGCACGTCTTGCATCTCCCAAGAAGAAAGGATGTCTGAATCCCCTGTGGAGACCACAGAGAAAGACCTAGTTCCCCACCTCATCGCGACCGGAGGCCTCACATCCTTTGAAAACTCCAGAGGTACGCGGAGATCAGTACCTCCAAAGGAGACGATGCCTGACTCCTCGTGAAACTTGATAGGAGTCCCAGGATTCCTGTGGCACGTGGAAAGGGACCCTTGGTCTCCCACCTCAGCTGGAGAGGCGTCCCAATTGCCCTGCCAAGCCTCGAGGAGAATCCCGAGTTGTCCCTCGCAACTAGGCAGGAGTCCTGACGTCGCTGAACAAACACGTGGGTGGAAGGGCCATCCCCGTCGTAACTCGAGAATATACCCCAGGTTCTCGCCGCAACTCGAGAAAAACCATGAGACTTCCCCCTCGCCCCGAGATGAGGCCCGATTCCCCTGCACTGCGTGCAGAGCAATTCCGTGTTGCACATCACACATGAAAGGAGTCTTGATTTTTTTGATGGCACTCCAGAGAAACCCCAAGAACACTGTTTCAAGGCTAGAGGTATCCTGAGGTCACTGTAGCAACACGAAAGAGCTCCGTGGACCAAAAATCAACTCGAGATGAGAGGTTAGTCCCTGGCTTCGACTCCAGAGGAATACCACCTTACCACAAGCACCTCAAGAGGAGGCTTCTCTCAGCTCTAGGTATGTGAGAGGGACCCTGAGTTTGCAGCCTCAAGTGAAATGGACACCGCGATGCCCTGACTTGAAATAAGGCCGGATATCCGTGCAGTGACTTGAATGCAGGCTCGTCTTGCATCGCCCAAGACGAAAGGATGTGTGAATCCCCTGTGGAGACCACAGAGAAAGACCTAGTTCCCCACCTCATCGGGACCGGAGGCCTCACATCCTTTGAAAACTCCAGAGGTACGCGGAAATCAGTGCCTCCAAAGGAGACGATGCCTGACTCCTCGTGAAACTTGATAGGAGTCCCAGGATTCCTGTGGCACGTGGAAAGGGACCCCTGGTCTCCCGCCTCAGCTGGAGAGGCGTCCCAATTGCCCTGCCAAGCCTCGAGGAGAATCCCGAGTTGTCCCTCGCAACTGGGCAGGAGTCCTGCCGTTGCTGAACAAACACGTGGCTGGAAGGGCCATCCCCGTCGAAACTCGAGAATATACCCCAGGTTCCCGCCGCAACTCGAGAAAAACCATGAGACTTACCCCTCTCCGCGAGATGAGGCCCGATTCCCCTGCACTGCGTGCAGAGCAATGCCGTGTTGCACATCACACATGAAAGGAGCCGTGATTTCCTTGATGGCACTCCAGAGAAACCCCAAGAACCCTGTTTCAAGGCTAGAGGGATCCTGAGGTCACTGTAGCAACACGAAAGAGCTCCGTGGACCAAAATCAACTCGAGATGAGAGGTTAGTCTCTGGCTTCGACTCCAGAGGAATACCACCTTACCACAAGCACCTCAAGAGGAGGCTTCTCTCAGCTCTAGGTATGTGAGAGGGACCCTGAGTTTGCGGCCTCAAGTGGAATGGACACCGCGATGCCCTGACTCGAAATAAGGCCGGATATCCCTGCAGTGACTTGAATGCAGGCTCGTCTTGCATCTCCCAAGATGAAAGGATGTCTGAATCCCCTGTGGAGACCACAGAGAAAGACCTAGTTCCCCACCTCATCGCGACCGGAGGCCTCACATCCTTTGAAAACTCCAGAGGTACGCGGAGATCAGTGCCTCCAAAGGAGACGATGCCTGACTCCTCGTGAAACTTGATAGGAGTCCCAGGATTCCTGTGGCACGTGGAAAGGGATCCTTGGTCTCCCGCCTCAGCTGGAGAGGCGTCCCAATTGCCCTGCCAAGCCTCGAGGAGAATCCCGAGTTGTCCCTCGCAACTAGGCAGGAGTCCTGACGTCATTGAACAAACACGTGGGTGGAAGGGCCATCCCCGTCGTAACTCGAGAATATACCCCAGGTTCCCGCCGCAACTCGAGAAAAACCATGAGACTTCCCCCTCGCCGGGAGATGAGGCCTGATTCCCCTGCACTGCGTGCAGAGCAATTCCGTGTTGCACATCACATATGAAAGGAGCCTTGATTTCCTTGATGGCACTCCAGAGAAACCCCAAGAACGATGTTTCAAAGCTAGAGGGATCCTGAGGTCACTGTAGCAACACGAAAGAGCTCCGTGGACCAAAAATCAACTCGAGATGAGAGGTTAGTCCCTGGCTTCGACTCCAGAGGAATACCACCTTACCACAAGCACCTCAAGAGGAGGCTTCTCTCAGCTCTAGGTATGTGAGAGGGACCCTGAGTTTGCGTCCTCAAGTGGAATGGACACCGCGATGCCCTGACGCGAAATAAGGCCGGATATCCCAGCAGTGACTTGAATGCAGGCTTTTCTTGCATCTCCCAGGACGAAAGGATGTCTGAATCCCCTGTGGAGACCACAGAGAAAGACCTAGTTCCCCACCTCATTGCGACCGGAGGCCTCACATCCTTTGAAAACTCCAGAGGTACGCGGAGATCAGTGCCTCCAAAGGAGACGATGCCTGACTCCTCGTGAAACTTGATAGGAGTCCCAGGATTCCTGTGGCATGTGGAAAGGGACCCTTGGTCTCCCGCCTCAGCTGGAGAGGCGTCCCAATTGCCCTGCCAAGCCTCGAGGAGAATCCCGAGTTGTCCCTCGCAACTAGGCAGGAGTCCTGTCGTCGCTGAAGAAACACGTGTGTGGAAGGGCCATCCCCGTCGTAACTCGAGAAAATACCCCAGGTTCCCACCGCAACTCGAAAAAATCCATGAGACTTTCCCCTCGCCGCGAGATGAGGCCCGATTCCCCTGCACTGCGTGCAGAGCAATTCCGTGTTGCACATCACACATGAAAGGAGCCTTGATTTCCTTGATGGCACTCCAGAGAAACCCCAAGAACACTGTTTCCAGGCTAGAGGGATCCTGAGGTCACTGTAGCAACACGAAAGAGCTCCGTGGACCAAAAATCAACTCGAGATGAGAGGTTAGTTCCTGGCTTCGACTCCAGAGGAATACCACCTTACCACAAGCACCTCAAGAGGAGGTTTCTCTCAGCTCTAGGTATGTGAGAGGGACCCTGAGTTTGCGGCCTCAAGTGGAATGGACACCGCGATTCCCTGACTCGAAATAAGGCCGGATATCCCTGCAGTGACTTGAATGCAGTCTCGTCTTGCATCGCCCAAGACGAAAGGATGTCTGAATCCCCTGTGGAGACCACAGAGAAAGACCTAGTTCCCCACCTCATCGCGACCGGAGGCCTCACATCCTTTGAAAACTCCAGAGGTACGCGGAGATCAGTGCCTCCAAAGGAGACGATGCCTGACTCCTCGTGAAACTTGATAGGAGTCCCAGGATTCCTGTGGCACGTGGAAAGGGACCCTTGGTCTCCCGCGTCAGCTGGAGAGGCGTCCCAATTGCCCTGCCAAGCCTCGAGGAGAATCCCGAGTTGTCCCTCGCAACTAGGCAGGAGTCCTGACGTCGCTGAACAAACACGTGGGTGGAAGGGCCATCCCCGGCGTAACTCGAGAATATACCCCAGGTTCCCGCCGCAACTCGAGAAAAGCCATGAGACTTCCCCCTCGCCACGAGATGTGGCCCGATTCCCCTGCACTGCGTGCAGAGCAATTCCGTGTTGCACATCACACATGAAAGGAGCCTTGATTTCCTTGATGGCACTCCAGAGAAACCCCAAGAACACTGTTTCAAGGCTAGAGGGATCCTGAGGTCACTGTAGCAACACGAAAGAGCTCCGTGGACCAAAAATCAACTCGAGATGAGAGGTTAGTCCCTGGCTTCGACTCCAGAGGAATACAAACTTTCCACAAGCACCTCAAGAGGAGGCTTCTCTCAGCTCTAGGTATGTGAGAGGGACCCTGAGTTTGCGGCCTCAAGTGGAATGGACACCGCGATGCCCTGACTCGAAATAAGGCCGGATATCCCTGCAGTGACTTGAATGCAGGCTCGTCTTGCATCTCCCAAGACGAAAGGATGTCTGAATCCCCTGTGGAGACCACAGAGAAAGACCTAGTTCCCCACCTCATCGCGACCGGAGGCCTCACATCCTTTGAAAACTCCAGAGGTACGCGGAGATCAGTGCCTCCAAAGGAGACGATGCCTGACTCCTCGTGAAACTTGATAGGAGTTCCAGGATTCCTGTGGCACGTGGAAAGGGACCCTTGGTCTCCCGCCTCAGCTGGAGAGGCGTCCCAATTGCCCTGCCAAGCCTCGAGGAGAATCCCGAGTTGTCCCTCGCAACTAGGCAGGAGTCCTGACGTCGCTGAAGAAACGTGTGTGGAAGGGCCATCCCCGTCGTAACTCGAGAATATACCCCAGGATCCCGCCTCAACTCGAGAAAAACCATGAGACTTCCCCCTCGCCGCGAGATGAGGCCCGATTCCCCTGCACTGCGTGCAGAGCAATTCCGTGTTGCACATCACACATGAAAGGAGCCTTGATCTCCTTGATGGCACTCCAGAGAAACCCCAAGAACACTGTTTCAAGGCTAGAGGGATCCTGAGGTCACTGTAGCAACACGAAAGAGCTCCATGGACCAAAAATCAACTCGAGATGAGAGGTTAGTCCCTGGCTTCGACTCCAGAGGAATACCACCTTACCACAAGCACCTCAAGAGGAGGCTTCTCTCAGCTCTAGGTATGTGAGAGGGACCCTGAGTTTGCGGCCTCAAGTTGAATGGACACCGCGAAGCCCTGACTCGAAATAAGGCCGGATATCCCTGCAGTGACTTGAATGCAGGCTCGTCTTGCATCTCCCAAGACGAAAGGATGTCTGAATCCCCTGTGGAGACCACAGAGAAAGACCTACTTCCCCACCTCATCGCGACCGGAGGCCTCACATCTTTGAAAACTCCAGAGGTACGCGGAGATCAGTGCCTCCAAAGGAGACGATGCCTGACTCCTCGTGAAACTTGATAGGAGTCCCAGGATTCCTGTGGCACGTGGAAAGGGACCCTTGGTCTCCCGCCTCAGCTGGAGAGGCGTCCCAATTGCCCTGCCAAGCCTCGAGGAGAATCCCGAGTTGTCCCTCGCAACTAGGCAGGAGTCCTGACGTCGCTGAACAAACACGTGGGTGGAAGGGCCATCCCCGGCGTAACTCGAGAATATACCCCAGGTTCCCGCCGCAACTCGAGAAAAACCATGAGACTTCCCCCTTGCCGAGAGATGTGGCCCGATTCCCCTGCACTGCCTGCAGAGCAATTCCGTGTTGCACATCACACATGAAAGGAGCCTTGATTTCCTTGATGGCACTCCAGAGAAACTCCAAGAACACTGTTTCAAGGCTAGAGGGATCCTGAGGTCACTGTAGCAACACGAAAGAGCTCCGTGGACCAAAAATCAACTCGAGATGAGAGGTTAGTCCCTGGCTTCGACTCCAGAGGAATACCAACTTACCACAAGCACCTCAAGAGGAGGCTTCTCTCAGCTCTAGGTATATGAGAGGGACCCTGAGTGTGCGGCCTCAAGTGGAATGGACACCGCGATGCCCTGACTCGAAATAAGGCCGGATATCCCTGCAGAGACTTGAATGCAGGCTCGTCTTGCATCTCCCAAGACGAAAGGATGTCTGAATCCCCTGTGGAGACCACAGAGAAAGACCTAGTTCCCCACCTCATCGCGACCGGAGGCCTCACATCCTTTGAAAACTCCAGAGGTACGCGGAGATCAGTGCCTCCAAAGGAGACGATGCCTGACTCCTCGTGAAACTTGATAGGAGTCCCAGGATTCCTGTGGCACGTGGAAAGGGACCCTTGGTCTCCCGCCTCAGCTGCAGAGGCGTCCCAATTGCCCTGCCAAGCCTCGAGGAGAATCCCGAGTTGTCCCTCGCAACTAGGCAGGAGTCCTAACGTCGCTGAAGAAACACGTGGGTGGAAGGGCCATCCCCGTTGTAACTCGAGAATATACCCCAGGTTCCCGCCGCAACTCGAGAAAATCCATGAGACTTTCCCCTCGCCGCGAGATGAGGCCCGATTCCCCTGCACTGCGTGCAGAGCAATTCCGTGTTGCACATCACACATGAAAGGAGCCTTGATTTCCTTGATGGCACTCCAGAGAAACCCCAAGAACACTGTTTCAAGGCTAGAGGGGTCCTGAGGTCACTGTAGAAACACGAAAGAGCACCGTGGACCAAAAATCAACTCGAGATGAGAGGTTAGTCCCTGGCTTCGACTCCAGAGGAATACCACCTTACCACAAGCACCTCAAGAGAGGCTTCTCTCAGCTCTAGGTATGTGAGAGGGACCCTGAGTTTGCGGCCTCAAGTGGAATGGACACCGCGATGCCCTGACGTGAAATAAGGCCGGATATCCCTGCTGTGACTTGAATGCAGGCTCGTCTTGCATCTCCCAAGATGAAAGGATGTCTCAATCCCCTGTGGAGACCACAGAGAAAGACCTAGTTCCCCACCTCATGGCGATCGGAGGCCTCACATCCTTTCAAAACTCTAGAGGTACGCGGAGATCAGTGCCTCCAAATGAGACGAAGCCTGACTCCTCGTGAAACTTGATAGGAGTCCCAGGATTCCTGTGGCACATGGAAAGGGACACTTGGTCTCCCGCCTCAGCTGGAGAGGCGTCCCAATTGCCCTGCCAAGCCTCGAGGAGAATCCCGAGTTGTCCCTTGCAACTAGGCAGGAGTCCTGACGTCGCTGAACAAACACGTGTGTGGAAGGGTCATCCCAGTCGTAACTCCAGAATATACCCCAGGTTCCCGCCGCAACTCGAGAAAAACCATGAGACTCCCCCCTCGCCGCGAGATGAGGCCTGATTCCCCTGCACTGCGTGCAAAGCAATTCCGTGTTGCACATCACACATGAAAGGAGCCTTGATTTCCTTGATGGCACTCCAGAGAAACCCCAAGAACACTGTTTCAAGGCTAGAGGGATCCTGAGGTCACTGTAGCAACACGAAAGAGCTCCGTGGACCAAAAATCAACTCGAGATGAGAGGTTAGTCCCTGGCTTCGACTCCAGAGGAATACCACCTTACCACAAGCACCTCAAGAGGAGGTTTCTCTCAGCTCTAGGTATGTGAGAGGGACCCTGAGTTTGCGGCCTCAAGTGGAATGGACACCGCGATGCCCTGACTCGAAATAAGGCCGGATATCCCTGCAGTGACTTGAATGCAGGCTCGTCTTGCATCTCCCAAGATGAAAGGATGTGTGAATCCCCTGTGGAGACCACAGAGAAAGACCTAGTTCCCCACCTCATCGCGACCGGAGGCCTCACATCCTTTGAAAATTCCAGAGGTACGCGGAGATCAGTGCCTGCAAAGGAGACGATGGCTGACTCCTCGTGAAACTTGATAGGTGTCCCAGGATTCCTGTGGCACGTGGAAAGGGATCCTTGGTCTCCCGCCTCAGCTGGAGAGGCGTCCCAATTGCCCTGCCAAGCCTCGAGGAGAATCCCGAGTTGTCCCTCGCAACTAGGCAGGAGTCCTGACGTCATTGAACAAACACGTGGGTGGAAGGGCCATCCCCGTCGTAACTCGAGAATATACCCCAGGTTCCCGCCGCAACTCGAGAAAAACCATGAGACTTCCCCCTCGCCGCGAGATGAGGCCTGATTCCCCTGCACTGCGTGCAGAGCAATTCCGTGTTGCACATCACACATGAAAGAAGCATTGATTTCCTTGATGGCACTCCAGAGAAACCCCAAGAACGATGTTTCAAGGCTAGAGGGATCCTGAGGTCACTGTAGCAACACGAAAGAGCTCCGTGGACCAAAAATCAACTCGAGATGAGAGGTTAGTCCCTGGCATCGACTCCAGAGGAATACCACCTTACCACAAGCACCTCAAGAGGAGGCTTCTCTCAGCTCTAGGTATATGAGAGGGACCCTGATTTTGCGGCCTCAAGTGGAATGGACACCGCGATGCCCTGACGTGAAATAAGGCCGAATATCCCTGCTGTGACTTGAATGCAGGCTCGTCTTGCATCTCCCAAGGTGAAAGGATGTCTCAATCCCCTGTGGAGACCACAGAGAAAAACCTAGTTCCCACCTCATGGCGATCGGAGGCCTCACATCCTTTGAAAATTCCAGAGGTACGCGGAGATCAGTGCCTCCAAAGGAGACGATGCCTGACTCCTCGTGAATCTTGATAGGATTCCCAGGATTCCTGTGGCACGTGGAAAGGGATCCTTGGTCTCCCGCCTCAGCTGGAGAGGTGTCCCAATTGCCCTGCCAAGCCTCGAGGAGAATCCCGAGTTGTCCCTCGCAGCTAGGCAGGAGTCCTGACGTCATTGAACAAACACGTGGGTGGAAGGGCCATCCCCGTCGTAACTCAAGAATATACCCCAGGTTCCCGCCGCAACTCGAGAAAAACAATGAGACTTCCCCCTCGCCGCGAGATGAGTCCCGATTCCCCTGCACTGCGTCCAGAGCAATTCCGTGTTGCACATCACATATGAAAGGAGCCTTGATTTCCTTGATGGCACTCCAGAGAAACCCCAAGAACGATGTTTCAAGGCTAGGGGGATCCTGAGGTCACTGTTGCAACACGAAAGAGCTCCGTCGACCAAAAATCAACTCGAGATGAGAGGTTAGTCCCTGGCTTCGACTCCAGAGGAATAGCACCTAACCACAAGCACCTCAAGAGGAGGCTTCTCTCAGCTCTAGCTATGTGAGAGGGACCCTGAGTTTGTGGCCTCAAGTCGAATGGGGACCGCGATGCCCTGACTCGACATAAGGCCGGATATCCCTGCAGTGACTTGAATGCAGGCTCGTCTTGCATCTCCCAAGACGAAAGGATGTCTGAATCGCCTGTGGAGACCACAGAGAAAGACCTAGTTCCCCACCTCATCGCGACCGGAAGCCTCACATCCTTTGAAAACTCCAGAGGTACGCGGAGATCAGTGCCTCCAAAGGAGACGATGCCTAACTCCTCGTGAAACTTGACAGGATTCCCAGGATTCCTGTGGCACGTGGAAAGGGACCCTTGGTCGCCCGCCTCAGCTGGAGAGGCATCGCAATTGCCCTGCCAAGCCTCGAGGAGAATCCCGAGTTGTCCCTCGCAACTAGGCAGGAGTCCTGACGTCGCTGAAGAAACACGTGGGTGGAAGGTCCATCCCCGTCGTAACTCGAGAATATTCCCCAGGTTCCCGCCGCAACTCGAGAAAACCATGAGACTTCCCCCTCGCCGCGAGATGAGGCCCGATTCTCCTGCACTGCGGGCAGAGCAATTCCGTGTTGCACATCACACATGAAAGGAGCCTTGATTTCCTTGATGGCACTCCAGAGAAACTCCAAGAACACTGTTTCAAGGCTAAAGGGATCCTGAGGTCACTGTAGCAACACGAACGAGCTCCGTGGACCAAAAATCAACTCGAGATGAGAGGAGAGACCCTGGCTTCGACTCCAGAGGAATACCACCTTACCACAAGCACCTCAAGAGGAGGCTTCTCTCAGCTCTAGGTATGTGAGAGGGACCCTGAGTTTGCGGCCTCAAGTGGAATGGACACCGCGATGCCCTGACTCGAAATAAGGCCGGATATCCCTGCAGTGACTTGAATGCAGGCTCGTCTTGCATCTCCCAAGATGAAAGGATGTCTGAATCCCCTGTGGAGACCACAGAGAAAGACCTAGTTCCCCACCTCATCGCGACTTGAGGCCTCACATCCTTTGAAAACTCCAGAGGTACGCGGAGATCAGTGCCTCCAAAGGAGACGATGCCTGACTCCTCGTGAAACTTGATAGGAGTCCCAGGATTTCTGTGGCACGTGGAAAGGGACCCTTGGTCTCCCGCCTCAGCTGAAGAGGGGTCCCAATTGCCCTGCCAAGCCTCGAGGAGAATCCCGAGTTGTCCCTGGCAACTAGGCAGGAGTCCTGACGTCGCTGAACAAAGACGTGTGTGGAAGGGCCATCCCCGTCGTAACTCGAGAATATTCCCCAGGTTCCCGCCGCAACTCGAGAAAAACCATGAGACTTCCCCCTCGCCGAGAGATGAGGCCCGATTCCCCTGCACTGCCTGCAGAGCAATTCCGTGTTGCACATCACACATGAAAGTAGCCTTGATTTCCTTGATGGCACTCCAGAGAAACCACAAGAACACTGTTTCAAGGCTACAGGGATCCTGAGGTCACTGTAGCAACACGAAAGAGCTCCGTGGACCAAAAATCAACTCGAGATGAGAGGTTAGTCCCTGGCGTCGACTCCAGAGGAATACCACCTTACCACAAGCACCTCAAGAGGAGGTTTCTCTCAGCTCTAGCTATGTGAGAGGGACCCTGAGTTTGCGGCCTCAAGTGGAATGGACACCGCCATGCCCTGACTTGAAAAAAGGCCGGATATCCCTGCAGTGACTTGAATGCAGGCTCTTCTTTCATCTCCCAAGAAGAAAGGATGTCTGAATCCCATGTGGAGACCACAGAGAAAGACCTAGTTCCCCACCTCATCGCGACCGGAGGCCTCACATCCTTTGAAAACTCCAGAGGTACGCGGAGATCAGTGCCTCCAAAGGAGACGATGCCTGACTCCTCGTGAAACTTGATAGGAGTCCAAGGATTCCTGTTGCACGTGGAAAGGGACCCTTGGTCTCCCGCCTCAGCTGGAGAGGCGTCCCAAATGCGCTGCCAAGCCTCGAGGAGAATCCCGAGTTGTCCCTCGCAACTAGGCAGGAGTCCTGACGTCGTTGAACAAACACGTTTGTGGAAGGGCCATCCCCGTCGTAACTCGAGAATATACCCCAGGTTCCCGCCGCAACTCGAGAAAAACCATGAGACTTCCCCCTCGCCGCGAGATGCTGCCCGATTCCCCTGCACTGCGTGCAGAGCAATTCCGTTTTGCACATCACACATGAAAGGAGCCTTGATTTCCTTGATGGCACTCCAGAGAATCCCCAAGAACACTGTTTCAAGGCTAGAGGGATCCTGAGGTCACTGTAGCAAAAGGAAAGTGCTCCGTGGACCAAAAATCAACTCGAGATGAGAGGTTAGTCCCTGGCTTCGACTCCAGAGGAATACCACCTTACCACAAGCACCTCAAGAGGAGGCTTCTCTCAGCTCTAGATATGTGAGAGGGACCCTGAGTTTGCGGCCTCAAGTGGAATGGACACCGCGATGCCCTGACTCGAAATAAGGCCGGATATCCCTGCAGTGACTTGAATGCAGGCTCGTCTTGCATCTCCCAAGACGAAAGGATGTCTGAATCCCCTGTGGAGACCACAGAGAAAGACCTAGTTCCCCACCTCATCGCGACCGGAGGCCTCACATCCTTTGAAAACTCCAGAGGTACGCGGAGATCAGTGCCTCCAAAGGAGACGATGCCTGACTCCTCGTGAAATTTGATAGGAGTCCCAGGATTCCTGTGGCACGTGGAAAGGGACCCTTGGTCTCCCGCCTCAGCTGGAGAGGCGTCCCAATTGCCCTGCCAAGCCTCGAGGAGAATCCCGAGTTGTCCCTCGCAACTAGGCAGGAGTCCTGACATCGCTGAACAAACACGTGTGTTGAAGGGCCATTCCCGTCGTAACTCGAGAATATTCCCCAGGTTCCTGCCGCAACTCGAGAAAAACCATGAGACTTCCCCCTCGCCGCGAGATGAGGCCCGATTCCCATGCACTGCGTGCAGAGCAATTCCGTGTTGCACATCACACATGAAAGGAGCCTTGATTTCCTTGATGGCACTCCAGAGAAACTCCAAGAACACTGTTTCAAGGCTAGAGGTATCCTGAGGTCACTGTAGCAACACGAAAGAGCTCCGTGGACAACAAATCAACTCGAGATGAGAGGTTAGTCCCTGGCTTCCACTCCAGAGGAATACCACCTTACCACAAGCACCTCAAGAGGAGGCTTCTCTCAGCTCTAGGTATGTGAGAGGGACCCTGAGTTTGCGGTCTCAAGTGGAATGGACACTGCGATGCCCTGACGCGAAATAAGGCCGGATATCCCTGCAGTGACTTGAATGCAGGCTCGTCTTGCATCTCCCAAGACGAAAGGATGTCTGAATCCCCTGTGGAGACCACAGAGAAAGACCTAGTTCCCCACCTCATCGCGATCGGCGACCTCACATCCTTTGAAAACTCCAGAGGTACGCGGAGATCAGTGCCTCCAAAGGAGACGATGCCTGACTCCTCGTGAAACTTGATAGGAGTCCCAGGATTTCTGTGGCACGTGGAAAGGGACCCTTGGTCTCCCGCCTCAGCTGGAGAGGCGTCCCAATTGCCCTGCCAAGCCTCGAGGAGAATCCCGAGTTGTCCCTCGCAACTAGGCAGGAGTCCTGACGTCGCTGAAGAAACACGTGGGTGGAAGGGCCATCCCCGTCGTAACTCGAGAATAAACCCCAGGTTCCCGCCGCAACTCGAGAAAAACCATGAGACTTCCCCCTCGCCGCGAGATGAGGCCCGATTCCCCTGCACTGCCTGCAGAGCAATTCCGTGTTGCACATCACACATGAAAGGAGCCTTGATCTCCTTGATGGCACTCCAGAGAAACCCCAAGAACACTGTTTCAAGGCTAGAGGGATCCTGAGGTCACTGTAGCAACACGAAAGAGCTCCATGGACCAAAAATCAACTCGAGATGAGAGGTTACTCCCTGGCTTCGACTCCAGAGGAATAGCACCTAACCACAAGCACCTCAAGAGGAGGCTTCTCTCAGCTCTAGCTATGTGAGAGGGACCCTGAGTTTGTGGCCTCAAGTGGAATGGAGACCGCGATGCCCTGACTCGACATAAGGCCGGATATCCCTGCAGTGACTTGAATGCAGGCTCGTCTTGCATCTCCCAAGACGAAAGGATGTCTGAATCGCCTGTGGAGACCACAGAGAAAGACCTAGTTCCCCACCTCACCGCGACCGGAGGCCTCACATCCTTTGAAAACTCCAGAGGTACGCGGAGATCAGTGCCTCCAACGGAGACGATGCCTAACTCCTCGTGAAACTTGACAGGATCCCCAGGATTCCTGTGGCACGTGGAAAGGGACCCTTGGTCGCCCGCCTCAGCTGGAGAGGCGTCGCAATTGCCCTGCCAAGCCTCGAGGAGAATCCCGAGTTGTCCCTCGCAACTAGGCAGGAGTCCTGACGTCGCTGAAGAAACACGTGGGTGGAAGGGCCATCCCCGTCGTAACTCGAGAATATACCCCAGGTTCCCGCCGCAACTCGAGAAAACTATGAGACTTCCCCCTCGCCGCGAGATGAGGCCCGATTCCCCTGCACTGCGTGCAGAGCAATTCCGTGTTGCACATCACACATGAAAGGAGCCTTGATTTCCTTGATGGCACTCCAGAGAAACCCCAAGAACACTGTTTCAAGGCTACAGGGATCCTGAGGTCACTGTAGCAACACGAAAGAGCTCCGTGGACCAAAAATCAACTCGAGATGAGAGGAGATTCCCTGGCTTCGACTCCAGAGGAATACCACCTTACCACAAGCACCTCAAGAGGAGGCTTCTCTCAGCTCTAGGTATGTGAGAGGGACCCTGAGTTTGCGGCCACAAGTGGAATGGACACCGCGATGCCCTGACTCGAAATAAGGCCGAATATCCCTGCAGTGACTTGAATGCAGGCTCGTCTTGCATCTCCCAAGAAGAAAGGATGTCTGAATCCCCTGTGGAGACCACAGAGAAAGACCTCGTTCCCCACCTCATCGCGACTGGAGGCCTCACATCCTTTGAAAACTCCAGAGGTACGCGGAGATCAGTGCCTCCAAAGAAGACGATGCCTGACTCCTCGTGAAACTTGATAGGAGTCCCAGGATTCCTGTGGCACGTGGAAAGGGACCCTTGGTCGCCCGCCTCAGCTGAAGAGGGGTCCCAATTGCCCTGCCAAGCCTCGAGGAGAATCCCGAGTTGTCCCTCGCAACTAGGCAGGAGTCCTGACATCGCTGAACAAACACGTGTGTGGAAGGGCCATCCCTGCCGTAACTCGAGAATATTCCCCAGGTTCCCGCCGCAACTCGAGAAAAACCATGAGACTTCCCCCTCGCCGCGAGATGAGGCCCGATTCCCCTGCACTGCCTGCAGAGCAATTCCGTGTTGCACATCACACATGAAAGGAGCCTTGATTTCCTTGATGGCACTCCAGAGAAACCCCAAGAACACTGTTTCAAGGCTAGAGGGATCCTGAGGTCACTGTAGCAACACGAAAGAGCTCCGTGGACCAAAAATCAACTCGAGATGAGAGGTTAGTCCCTGGCTTCGACTCCAGAGGAATACCACCTTACCACAAGCACCTCAAGAGGAGGCTTCTCTCAGCTCTAGGTATGTGAGAGGGACCCTGAATGTGCGGCCTCAAGTGGAATGGACACCGCGATGCCCTGCCTCGAAATAAGGCCGGATATCCCTGCAGTGACTTGAATGCAGGCTCGTCTTGCATCTCCCAAGACGAAAGGATGTCTGAATCCCCTGTGGAGACCACAGAGAAAGACCTAGTTCCCCACCTCATCGCGACTGGAGGCCTCACATCCCTTGAAAACTCCAGAGGTACGCGGAGATCAGTGCCTCCAAAGGAGACGATGCCTGACTCCTCGTGAAACTTGATAGGAGTCCGAGGATTCCTGTGGCACGTGGAAAGGGACCCTTGGTCTCCCGCCTCAGCTGGAGAGGCCTCCCAAATGCGCTGCCAAGCCTCGAGGAGAATCCCGAGTTGTCCCTCGCAACTAGGCATGAGTCCTGACGTCGCTGAACCAACCCGTGTGTGGAAGGGCCATCCCCGTCGTAACTCGAGAATATTCCCCAGGTTCCCACCGCAACTCGAGAAAAACCATGAGACTTCCCCCTCGCCGCGAGATGAGGCCCGATTCCCGTGCACTGCGTGCAGAGCAATTCCGTGTTGCACATCACACATGAAAGGAGCCTTGATTTCCTTGATGGCACTCCAGAGAAACTCCAAGAACACTGTTTCAAGGCTAGAGGGATCCTGAGGTCACTGTAGCAACACGAAAGAACTCCGTGGACCACAAATCAACTCGAGATGAGAGGTTAGTCCCTGGCTTCGACTCCAGAGGAATACCACCTTACCACAAGCACCTCAAGAGGAGGCTTCTCTCAGCTCTAGGTATGTGAGAGGGACCCTGAGTTTGCGGCCTCAAGTGGAATGGACACCGCGATGCCCTGACTCGAAATAAGGCCGGATATCCCTGCAGTGACTTGAATGCAGGCTCGTCTTGCATCTCCCAAGACGAAAGGATGTCTGAATCCCCTGTGGAGACCACAGAGAAAGACCTAGTTCCCCACCTCATCGCGACTGGGGGCCTCACATCCCTTGAAAACTCCAGAGGTACGCGGAGATCAGTGCCTCCAAAGGAGACGATGCCTGAATCCTCGTGAAACTTGATAGGAGTCCAAGGATTCCTGTGGCACGTGGAAAGGGACCCGTGGTCTCCCGCCTCAGCTGGAGAGGCCTCCCAAATGCGCTGCCAAGCCTCGAGGAGAATCCCGAGTTGTCCCTCGCAACTAGGCATGAGTCCTGACGTCGCTGAACAAACCCGTGTGTGGAAGGGCCATCCCCGTCGTAACTCGAGAATATACCCCAGGTTCCCGCCGCAACTTGAGAAAAACCATGAGACTTCCCCCTCGCCGCGAGATGCTGCCCGATTCCCCTGCACTAGGTGCAGAGCAATTCCGTTTTGCACATCACACATGAAAGGAGCCTTGATTTCCTTGATGGCACTCCAGAGAAACCCCAAGAACACTGTTTCAAGGCTAGAGGGATCCTGAGGTCACTGTAGCAACACGAAAGAGCTCCGTGGACCAAAAATTAACTCGAGATGAGAAGTTAGTCCCTGGCTTCGACTCCAGAGGAATACCACCTTACCACAAGCACCTCAAGAGGAGGCTTCTCTCAGCTCTAGCTATGTGAGAGGGACCCTGATTTTTCGGCCTCAAGTGGAATGGACACCGCGATGCCCTGACTCGAAATAAGGCCGGATATCCCTGCAGTGACTTGAATGCAGGCTCGTCTTGCATCTCCCAAGACGAAAGGATGTCTGAATCTCCTGTGGAGACCACAGAGAAAGACCTAGTTCCCCACCTCATCGCGACCGGAGGTCTCACATCCTTTGAAAACTCCAGAGGTACGCGGAGATCAGTGCCTCCAAAGGAGACGATGCCTGACTCCTCGTGAAACTTGATAGGATTCCCAGGATTCCTGTGGCACGTGGAAAGGGACCCTTGGTCTCCCGCCTCAGCTGGAGAGGCGTCCCAATTGCCCTGCCAAGCCTCGAGGAGAATCCCGAGTTGTCCCTCGCAACTAGGCAGGAGTCCTGACATCGCTGAACAAACACGTGTGTGGAAGGGCCATCCCCTTCCTAACTCGAGAATATTCCCCAGGTTCCCGCCGCAACTCGAGAAAAACCATGAGACTTCCCCCTCGCCGCGAGATGAGGCCGGATTCCCGTGCACTGCGTGCAGAGCAATTCCGTGTTGCACATCACACATGAAAGGAGCCTTGATTTCCTTGATGGCACTCCAGAGAAACCCCAAGAACACTGTTTCAAGGCTAGAGGGATCCTGAGGTCACTGTAGCAACACGAAAGAGCTCCGTGGACCAAAAATCAACTTGAGATGAGAGGTTAGTCCCTGGCTTCGACTCCAGAGGAATACCACCTTACCACAAGCACCTCAAGAGAAGGCTTCTCTCAGCTCTAGCTATGTGAGAGGGACCCTGAGTTTGCGGCCTCAAGTGGAATGGACACCGCGATGCCCTGACTCGAAATAAGGCCGGATATCCCTGCAGTGACTTGAATGCAGGCTCGTCTTGCATCTCCCAAGATGAAAGGATATCTGAATCCCCTGTGGAGACCACAGAGAAAGACCTAGTTCCCCACTTCATCGCGATCGGAGGCCTCACATCCTTTGAAAACTCCAGAGGTACGCGGAGATCAGTGCCTCCAAAGGAGACGATGCCTGACTCCTCGTGAAACTTGATAGGAGTCCCAGGATTCCTGAGGCACGTGGAAAGGGACCCTTGGTCTCCCGCCTCAGCTGGAGAGGCGTCCCAATTGCCCTGCCAAGCCTCGAGGAGAATCCCGAGTTGTCCCTCGCAACTAGGCAGGAGTCCTGACATCGCTGAATAAACACGTGTGTGGAAGGGCCATCCCCGTCGTAACTCGAGAATATTCCCCAGGTTCCCGCCGCAACTCGAGAAAAACCATGAGACTTCCCCCTCGCCGCGAGATGAGGCCTGATTCCCGTGCACTGCGTGCAGAGCAATTCCGTGTTGCACATCACACATGAAAGGAGCCTTGATTTCCTTGATGGCACTCCAGAGAAACCCCAAGAACACTGTTTCAAGGCTACAGGGATCCTGAGGTCACTGTAGCAACACGAAAGAGCTCCGTGGACCAAAAATCAACTCGAGATGAGAGGTTAGTCCCTGGCTTCGACTCCAGAGGAATACCACCTTACCACAAGCACCTCAAGAGGAGGCTTCTCTCAGCTCTAGGTATGTGAGAGGGACCCTGAGTTTGCGGCCTCAAGTGGAATGGACACCGCGATGCCCTGACTCGAAATAAGGCCGAATATCCCTGCAGTGACTTGAATGCAGGCTCGTTTTGCATCTCCCAAGACGAAAGGATGTCTGAATCCCCTGTGGAGACCACAGAGAAAGACCTAGTTCCCCACCTCATCGCGACCGGAGGCCTCACATCCTTTGAAAACTCCAGAGGTACGCGGAGATCAGTGCCTCCAAAGGAGACGATGCCTGACTCCTCGTGAAACTTGATAGGAGTCCCAGGATTCCTGTGGCACGTGGAAAGGGACCCTTGGTCTCCCGCCTCAGCTGGAGAGGCGTCCCAATTGCCCTGCCAAGCCTCGAGGAGAATCCCGAGTTGTCCCTCGCAACTAGGCAGGAGTCCTGACGTCGCTGAACAAACACGTGTGTGGAAGGGCCATCCCCGTCGTAACTCGAGAATATTCCCCAGGTTCCCGCCGCAACTCGAGAAAAACCATGAGACTTCCCCCTCGCCGCGAGATGAGGCCCGATTCCCCTGCACTGCGTGCAGAGCAATTCCGTGTTGCACATCACACATGAAAGGAGCCTTGATTTCCTTGATGGCACTCCAGAGAAACCCCAAGAACACTGTTTCAAGGCTACAGGGATCCTGAGGTCACTGTAGCAACACGAAAGAGCTCCGCGGACCAAAAATCAACTAGAGATGAGAGGTTAGTCCCTGGCTTCGACTCCAGAGGAATACCACCTTACCACAAGCACCTCAAGAGGAGGCTTCTCTCAGCTCTAGGTATGTGAGAGGGACCCTGATTTTGGGTCCTCAAGTGGAATGGACACCGCGATGCCCTGACTCGAAACAAGGCCGGAG
Source organism: Cervus elaphus (assembly GCF_910594005.1). Lineage (NCBI taxonomy): Eukaryota > Metazoa > Chordata > Mammalia > Artiodactyla > Cervidae > Cervus > Cervus elaphus. The sequence continues at coordinate 3,833,787 of NC_057838.1, forward strand.
ATCCCTGCAGTGACTTGAATGCAGGCTTGTCTTACATCTCCCAAGATGAAAGGATGTCTGAATCCCTTGTGGAGACCACAGAGAAAGACCTAGTTCCCCACCTCATCGCGACCGGAGGCCTCACATCCTTTGAAAACTCCAGAGGTACGCGGAGATCAGTGCCTCCAAAGGAGACGATGCCTGACTCCTCGTGAAACTTGATAGGAGTCCCAGGATTCCTGTCGCACGTGGAAAGGGACACTTGGTCTCCCGCCTCAGCTGGAGAGGCGTCCCAATTGCCCTGCCAAGCCTCGAGGAGGATCCCGAGTTGTCCCTCGCAACTAGGCAGGAGTCCTGACGTCGCTGAACAAACATGTGGGTGGAAGGGCCATCCCCGTCGTAACTCGAGAATATACCCAAGGTTCCCGCCGCAACTCGAGAAAAACCATGAGACTTCCCCCTCGCCGTGAGATGAGGCACGATTCCCCTGCACTGCATGCAGAGCAATTCCGTGTTGCACATCAAACATGAAAGTAGCCTTGATTTCCTTGATGGCACTCCAGAGAAACCCCAAGAACACTGTTTCAAGGCTAGAGGGATTCTGAGGTAACTGTAGCAACACGAAAGAGCTCCGTGGACCAAAAATCAACTCGAGATGAGAGGTTAGTCCCTGGCTTCGACTCCAGAGGAATACCACCTTTCCACAAGCACCTCAAGAGGAGGCTTCTCTCAGCTCTAGGTATGTGAGAGGGACCCTGAGTTTACGGCCTCAAGTGGAATGGACACTGCGATGCCCTGACGCGAAATAAGGCCGGATATCCCTGCAGTGACTTGAATGCAGGCTCGTCTTTCATCTCCCAAGACGAAAGGATGTCTGAATCCCCTGTGGAGACCACAGAGAAAGACCTAGTTCCCCAACTCATGGCGACCGGAGGCCTCACATCCTTTGAAAACTCCAGAGGTACGCGGAGATCAGTGCCTCCAAAGGAGACGATGCCTGACTCCTCGTGAAACTTGATAGGAGTCCCAGGATTCCTGAGGCACGTGGAAAGGGACCCTTGGTCTCCCGCCTCAGCTGGAGAGGCGTCCCAATTGCCCTGCCAAGCCTCGAGGAGAATCCCGAGTTGTCCCTCGCAACTAGGCAGGAGTCCTGACGTCGCTGAACAAACACGTGTGTGGAAGGGCCATCCCCGTCGTAACTCGAGGATATTCCCCAGGTTCCCGCCGCAACTCGAGAAAAACCATGAGACTTCCCCCTCGCGGCGAGATGAGGCCCGATTCCCGTGCACTGCGTGCAGAGCAATTCCGTGTTGCACATCACACATGAAAGGAGCCTTGATTTCCTTGATGGCACTCCAGAGAAACCCCAAGAACACTGTTTCAAGGCTAGAGGGATCCTGAGGTCACTGTAGCAACACGAAAGAGCTCCGTGGACCAAAAATCAACTCGAGATGAGAGGTTAGTCCCTGGCTGCCACTCCAGAGGAATACCACCTTACCACAAGCACCTCAAGAGGAGGCTTCTCTCAGCTCTAGCTATGTGAGAGGGACCCTGATTTTTCGGCCTCAAGTGGAATGGACACCGCGATGCCCTGACTCGAAATAAGGCCGGATATCCCTGCAGTGACTTGAATGCAGGCTCGTCTTGCATCTCCCAAGACGAAAGGATGTCTGAATCCCATGTGGAGACCACAGAGAAAGACCTAGTTCCCTACCTCATCGCGACCGGAGGCCTCACATCCTTTGAAAACTCCAGAGGTACGCGGAGATTAGTGCCTCCAAAGGAGACGATGCCTGACTCCTCGTGAAACTTGATAGGAGTCCCAGGATTCCTGTGGCACGTGGAAAGGGACCCTTGGTCTCCCGCCTCAGCTGGAGAGGCGTCCCAATTGCCCTGCCAAGCCTCGAGGAGAATCCCGAGTTGTCCCTCGCAACTAGGCAGGAGTCCTGACGTCGCTGAATAAACACGTGTGTGGAAGGGCCATCCCCGTCGTAACTCGAGAATATTCCCCAGGTTCCCGCCGCAACTCGAGAAAAACCATGAGACTTCCCCCTCGCCGCGAGATGAGGCCCGATTCCCGTGCACTGCGTGCAGAGCAATTCCGTGTTGCACATCACACATGAAAGGAGCCTTGATTTCCTTGATGGCACTCCAGAGAAACCCCAAGAACACTGTTTCAAGGCTAGAGGGATCCTGAGGTCACTGTAGCAACACGAAAGAGCTCCGTGGAACAAAAATCAACTCGAGATGAGAGGTTAGTCCCTGGCTTCGACTCCAGAGGAATACCACCTTACCACAAGCACCTCAAGAGGAGGCTTCTCTCAGCTCTAGGTATGTGAGAGGGACCCTGATTTTTCGGCCTCAAGTGGAATGGACACCGCGATGCCCTGACTCGAAATAAGGCCGGATATCCCTGCAGTGACTTGAATGCAGGCTCGTCTTGCATCTCCCAAGACGAAAGGATGTCTGAATCCCCTGTGGAGACCACAGAGAAAGACCTAGTTCCCCACCTCATCGCGACCGGAGGTCTCACATCCTTTGAAAACTCCAGAGGTACGCGGAGATCAGTGCCTCCAAAGGAGACGATGCCTGACTCCTCGTGAAACTTGATAGGATTCCCAGGATTCCTGTGGCACGTGGAAAGGGACCCTTGATCTCCCGCCTCAGCTGGAGAGGCGTCCCAATTGCCCTGCCAAGCCTCGAGGAGAATCCCGAGTTGTCCCTCGCAACTAGGCAGGAGTCCTGACGTCGCTGAACAAACACGTGTGTGGAAGGGCCATCCCCGTCGTAACTCGAGAATATTCCCCAGGTTCCCGCCGCAACTGGAGAAAAACCATGAGACTTCCCCCTCGCCGCGAGATGAGGCCCGATTCCCGTGCACTGCGTGCAGAGCAATTCCGTGTTGCACATCACACATGAAAGGAGCCTTGATTTCCTTGATGGCACTCCAGAGAAACCCCAAGAACACTGTTTCAAGGCTACAGGGATCCTGAGGTCACTGTAGCAACACGAAAGAGCTCCGTGGACAAAAAATCAACTCGAGATGAGACGTTAGTCCCTGGCTTCGACTCCAGGGGAATACCACCTTACCACAAGCACCTCAAGAGGAGGCTTCTCTCAGCTCTAGGTATGTGAGAGGGACCCTGAGTTTGCGGCCTCAAGTGGAATGGACACCGCGATGCCCTGACTCGAAATAAGGCCGGATATCCCTGCAGTGACTTGAATGCAGGCTCGTCTTGCATCTCCCAAGACGAAAGGATGTCTGAATCCCCTGTGGAGACCACAGAGAAAGACCTAGTTCCCCACCTCATCGCGACCGGAAGCCTCACATCCTTTGAAAACTCCAGAGGTACGCGGAGATCAGTGCCTCCAAAGGAGACGATGCCTGACTCCTCGTGAAACTTGATAGGAGTCCCAGGATTCCTGTGGCACGTGGAAAGGGACCCTTGGTCTCCCGCCTCAGCTGGAGAGGCGTCCCAATTGCCCTGCCAAGCCTCGAGGAGAATCCCGAGTTGTCCCTCGCAACTAGGCAGGAGTCCTGACGTTGCTGAACAAACACGTGTGTGGAAGGGCCATCCCCGTCGTAACTCGAGGATATTCCCCAGGTTCCCGCCGCAACTCGAGAAAAACCATGAGACTTCCCCCTCGCGGCGAGATGAGGCCCGATTCCCGTGCACTGCGTGCAGAGCAATTCCGTGTTGCACATCACACATGAAAGGAGCCTTGATTTCCTTGATGGCACTCCAGAGAAACCCCAAGAACACTGTTTCAAGGCTAGAGGGATCCTGAGGTCACTGTAGCAACACGAAAGAGCTCCGTGGACCAAAAATCAACTCGAGATGAGAGGTTAGTCCCTGGCTTCCACTCCAGAGGAATACCACCTTACCACAAGCACCTCAAGAGGAGGCTTCTCTCAGCTCTAGCTATGTGAGAGGGACCCTGATTTTTCGGCCTCAAGTGGAATGGACACCGCGATGCCCTGACTCGAAATAAGGCCGGATATCCCTGCAGTGACTTGAATGCAGGCTCGTCTTGCATCTCCCAAGACGAAAGGATGTCTGAATCCCATGTGGAGACCACAGAGAAAGACCTAGTTCCCTACCTCATCGCGACCGGAGGCCTCACATCCTTTGAAAACTCCAGAGGTACGCGGAGATTAGTGCCTCCAAAGGAGACGATGCCTGACTCCTCGTGAAACTTGATAGGAGTCCCAGGATTCCTGTGGCACGTGGAAAGGGACCCTTGGTCTCCCGCCTCAGCTGGAGAGGCGTCCCAATTGCCCTGCCAAGCCTCGAGGAGAATCCCGAGTTGTCCCTCGCAACTAGGCAGGAGTCCTGACGTCGCTGAATAAACACGTGTGTGGAAGGGCCATCACCGTCGTAACTCGAGAATATTCCCCAGGTTCCCGCCGCAACTCGAGAAAAACCATGAGACTTCCCCCTCGCGGCGAGATGAGGCCCGATTCCCGTGCACTGCGTGCAGAGCAATTCCGTGTTGCACATCACACATGAAAGGAGCCTTGATTTCCTTGATGGCACTCCAGAGAAACCCCAAGAACACTGTTTCAAGGCTAGAGGGATCCTGAGGTCACTGTAGCAACACGAAAGAGCTCCGTGGACCAAAAATCAACTCGAGATGAGAGGTTAGTCCCTGGCTTCGACTCCAGAGGAATACCACCTTACCACAAGCACCTCAAGAGGAGGCTTCTCTCAGCTCTAGGTATGTGAGAGGGACCCTGATTTTTCGGCCTCAAGTGGAATGGACACCGCGATGCCCTGACTCGAAATAAGGCCGGATATCCCTGCAGTGACTTGAATGCAGGCTCGTCTTGCATCTCCCAAGACGAAAGGATGTCTGAATCCCCTGTGGAGACCACAGAGAAAGACCTAGTTCCCCACCTCATCGCGACCGGAGGTCTCACATCCTTTGAAAACTCCAGAGGTACGCGGAGATCAGTGCCTCCAAAGGAGACGATGCCTGACTCCTCGTGAAACTTGATAGGATTCCCAGGATTCCTGTGGCACGTGGAAAGGGACCCTTGATCTCCCGCCTCAGCTGGAGAGGCGTCCCAATTGCCCTGCCAAGCCTCGAGGAGAATCCCGAGTTGTCCCTCGCAACTAGGCAGGAGTCCTGACGTCGCTGAACAAACACGTGTGTGGAAGGGCCATCCCCGTCGTAACTCGAGAATATTCCCCAGGTTCCCGCCGCAACTCGAGAAAAACCATGAGACTTCCCCCTCGCCGCGAGATGAGGCCGGATTCCCGTGCACTGCGTGCAGAGCAATTCCGTGTTGCACATCACACATGAAAGGAGCCTTGATTTCCTTGATGGCACTCCAGAGAAACCCCAAGAACACTGTTTCAACGCTACAGGGATCCTGAGGTCACTGTAGCAACACGAAAGAGCTCCGTGGACCAAAAATCAACTTGAGATGAGAGGTTAGTCCCTGGCTTCGACTCCAGAGGAATACCACCTTACCACAGGCACCTCAAGAGAAGGCTTCTCTCAGCTCTAGCTATGTGAGAGGGACCCTGAGTTTGCGGCCTCAAGTGGAATGGACACCGCGATGCCCTGACTCGAAATAAGGCCGGATATCCCTGCAGTGACTTGAATGCAGGCTCGTCTTGCATCTCCCAAGACGAAAGGATGTCTGAATCCCCTGTGGAGACCACAGAGAAAGACCTAGTTCCCCACTTCATCGCGATCGGAGGCCTCACATCCTTTGAAAACTCCAGAGGTACGCGGAGATCAGTGCCTCCAAAGGAGACGATGCCTGACTCCTCGTGAAACTTGATAGGAGTCCCAGGATTCCTGAGGCACGTGGAAAGGGACCCTTGGTCTCCCGCCTCAGCTGGAGAGGCGTCCCAATTGCCCTGCCAAGCCTCGAGGAGAATCCCGAGTTGTCCCTCGCAACTAGGCATGAGTCCTGACGTCGCTGAACAAACACGTGTGTGGAAGGGCCATCCCCGTCGTAACTCGAGAATATTCCCCAGGTTCCCGCCGCAACTCGAGAAAAACCATGAGACTTCCCCCTCGCGGCGAGATGAGGCCCGATTCCCGTGCACTGCGTGCAGAGCAATTCCGTGTTGCACATCACACATGAAAGGAGCCTTGATTTCCTTGATGGCACTCCAGAGAAACCCCAAGAACACTGTTTCAAGGCTACAGGGATCCTGAGGTCACTGTAGCAACACGAAAGAGCTCCGTGGACCAAAAATCAACTCGAGATGAGAGGTTAGTCCCTGGCTTCGACTCCAGAGGAATACCACCTTACCACAAGCACCTCAAGAGGAGGCTTCTCTCAGCTCTAGCTATGTGAGAGGGACCCTGATTTTTCGGCCTCAAGTGGAATGGACAACGCGATGCCCTGACTCGAAATAAGGCCGGATATCCCTGCAGTGACTTGAATGCAGGCTCGTCTTGCATCTCCCAAGACGAAAGGATGTCTGAATCCCATGTGGAGACCACAGAGAAAGACCTAGTTCCCTACCTCATCGCGACCGGAGGCCTCACATCCTTTGAAAACTCCAGAGGTACGCGGAGATTAGTGCCTCCAAAGGAGACGATGCCTGACTCCTCGTGAAACTTGATAGGATTCCCAGGATTCCTGTGGCACGTGGAAAGGGACCCTTGGTCTCCCGCCTCAGCTGGAGAGGCGTCCCAATTGCCCTGCCAAGCCTCGAGGAGAATCCCGAGTTGTCCCTCGCAACTAGGCAGGAGTCCTGACGTCGCTGAATAAACACGTGTGTGGAAGGGCCATCCCCGTCGTAACTCGAGAATATTCCCCAGGTTCCCGTAGCAACTCGAGAAAAACCATGAGACTTCCCCCTCGCCGCGAGATGAGGCCCGATTCCCGTGCACTGCGTGCAGAGCAATTCCGTGTTGCACATCACACATGAAAGGAGCCTTGATTTCCTTGATGGCACTCCAGAGAAACCCCAAGAACACTGTTTCAAGGCTACAGGGATCCTGAGGTCACTGTAGCAACACGAAAGAACTCCGTGGACCAAAAATCAACTCGAGATGAGAGGTTAGTCCCTGGCTTCGACTCCAGAGGAATACCACCTTACCACAAGCACCTCAAGAGGAGGCTTCTCTCAGCTCTAGGTATGTGAGAGGGACCCTGAGTTTGCGGCCTCAAGTGGAATGGACACCGCGATGACCTGACTCGAAATAAGGCCGGATATCCCTGCAGTGACTTGAATGCAGGCTCGTCTTGCATCTCCCAAGACGAAAGGATGTCTGAATCCCCTGTGGAGACCACAGAGAAAGACCTAGTTCCCCACCTCATCGCGACCGGAGGCCTCACATCCTTTGAAAACTCCAGAGGTACGCGGAGATCAGTGCCTCCAAAGGAGACGATGCCTGACTCCTCGTGAAACTTGATAGGAGTCCCAGGATTCCTGTGGCACGTGGAAAGGGACCCTTGGTCTCCCGCCTCAGCTGCAGAGGCGTCCCAATTGCCCTGCCAAGCCTCGAGGAGAATCCCGAGTTGTCCCTCGCAACTAGGCAGGAGTCCTGACGTCGCTGAACAAACACGTGTTTGGAAGGGCCATCCCCGTCGTAACTCGAGAATATTCCCCAGGTTCCCGCCGCAACTCGAGAAAAACCATGAGACTTCCCCCTCGCCGCGAGATGAGGCCCGATTCCCCTGCACTGCGTGCAGAGCAATTCCGTGTTGCACATCACACATGAAAGGAGCCTTGATTTCCTTGATGGCACTCCAGAGAAACCCCAAGAACACTGTTTCAAGGCTACAGGGATCCTGAGGTCACTGTAGCAACACGAAAGAGCTCCGTGGACCAAAAATCAACTCGAGATGAGAGGTTAGTCCCTGGCTTCGACTCCAGAGGAATACCACCTTACCACAAGCACCTCAAGAGGAGGCTTCTCTCAGCTCTAGGTATGTGAGAGGGACCCTGATTTTGGGTCCTCAAGTGGAATGGACACCGCAATGCCCTGACTCGAAATAAGGCCGGAGATCCCTGCAGTGACTTGAATGCAGGCTTGTCTTGCATCTCCCAAGATGAAAGGATGTCTGAATCCCTTGTGAAGACCACAGAGAAAGACCTAGTTCCCCACCTCATCGCGACTGGAGGCCTCACATCCTTTGAAAACTCCAGAGGTACGCGGAGATCAGTGCCTCCAAAGGAGACGATGCCTGACTCCTCGTGAAACTTGATAGGAGTCCCAGGATTCCTGTGGCATGTGGAAAGGGACCCTTGGTCTCCCGCCTCAGCTGGAGAGGCGTCCCAATTGCCCTGCCAAGCCTCGAGGAGAATCCCGAGTTGTCCCTCGCAACTAGGCAGGAGTCCTGACGTCGCTGAACAAACATGTGGGTGGAAGGGCCATCCCCGTCGTAACTCGAGAATATACCCCAGGTTCCCACCACAACTCGAGAAAAACCATGAGACTTCCCCCTCGCCGGGAGATGAGGCCCGATTCCCCTGCACTGCGTGCAGAGCAATTACGTATTGTACATCACACATGAAAGGAGCCTTGATTTCCTTGATGGCACTCCAGAGAAACCCCAAGAACACTGTTTCAAGGCTAGAGGGATCCTGAGGTCACTGTAGCAACACGAAAGAGCTCCGTGGACCAAAAATCAACTCGAGATGAGAGGTTAGTCCCTGGCTTCGACTCCAGAGGAATACCACCTTACCACAGGCACCTCAAGAGGAGGCTTCTCTCAGCTCTAGGTATGTGAGAGGGACCCTGATTTTTCGGCCTCAAGTGGAATGGACACCACGATGCCCTGACTCGAAATAAGGCCGCATATCCCTGCAGTGACGTGAATGCAGGCTCGTCTTGCATCTCCCAAGACGAAAGGATGTCTGAATCCCCTGTGGAGACCACAGAGAAAGACCTAGTTCCCCACCTCATCGCGACCGGAGGTCTCAAATCCTTTGAAAACTCCAGAGATACGCGGAGATCAGTGCCTCCAAAGGAGACGATGCCTGACTCCTCGTGAAACTTGATAGGATTCCCAGGATTCCTGTGGCACGTGGAAAGGGACCCTTGGTCTCCCGCCTCAGCTGGAGAGGCGTCCCAATTGCCCTGCCAAGCCTCGAGGAGAATCCCGAGTTGTCCCTCGCAACTAGGCAGGAGTCCTGACGTCGCTGAACAAACACGTGTGTGGAAGGGCCATCCCCGTCGTAACTCGAGAATATTCCCCAGGTTCCCGCCGCAACTCGAGAAAAACCATGAGACTTCCCCCTCGCCGCGAGATGAGGCCGGATTCCCGTGCACTGCGTGCAGAGCAATTCCGTGTTGCACATCACACATGAAAGGAGCCTTGATTTCCTTGATGGCACTCCAGAGAAACCCCAAGAACACTGTTTCAACGCTACAGGGATCCTGAGGTCACTGTAGCAACACGAAAGAGCTCCGTGGACCAAAAATCAACTTGAGATGAGAGGTTAGTCCCTGGCTTCGACTCCAGAGGAATACCACCTTACCACAGCCACCTCAAGAGAAGGCTTCTCTCAGCTCTAGGTATGTGAGAGGGACCCTGAGTTTGCGGCCTCAAGTGGAATGGACACCGCGATTCCCTGACTCGAAATAAGGCCGGATATCCCTGCAGTGACTTGAATGCAGGCTCGTCTTGCATCTCCCAAGACGAAAGGATGTCTAAATCCCCTGTGGAGACCACAGAGAAAGACCTAGTTCCCCACTTCATCGCGATCGGAGGCCTCACATCCTTTGAAAACTCCAGAGGTACGCGGAGATCAGTGCCTCCAAAGGAGACGATGCCTGACTCCTGGTGAAACTTGATAGGAGTCCCAGTATTCCTGTGGCACGTGGAAAGGGACCCTTGGTCTCCCGCCTCAGCTGCAGAGGCGTCCCAATTGCCCTGCCAAGCCTCGAGGAGAATCCCGAGTTGTCCCTCGCAACTAGGCAGGAGTCCTGACGTCGCTGAACAAACACGTGTGTGGAAGGGCCATCCCCGTCGTAACTCGAGAATATTCCCCAGGTTCCCGCCGCAACTAGAGAAAAACCATGAGACTTCCCCCTCGCGGCGAGATGAGGCCCGATTCCCGTGCACTGCGTGCAGAGCAATTCCGTGTTGCACATCACACATGAAAGGAGCCTTGATTTCCTTGATGGCACTCCAGAGAAACCCCAAGAACACTGTTTCAAGGCTACAGGGATCCTGAGGTCACTGTAGCAACACGAAAGAGCTCCGTGGACCAAAATTCAACTCGAGATGAGAGGTTAGTCCCTGGCTTCCACTCCAGAGGAATACCACCTTACCACAAGCACCTCAAGAGGAGGCTTCTCTCAGCTTTAGGTATGTGAGAGGGACCCTGAGTTTGCGGCCTCAAGTGGAATGGACACCGCGATGCCCTGACTCGAAATAAGGCCGGATATCCCTGCAGTGACTTGAATGCAGGCTCGTCTTGCATCTCCCAAGACGAAAGGATGTCTGAATCCCCTGTGGAGACCACAGAGAAAGACCTAGTTCCCCACCTCATCGCGACCGGAGTCCTCACATCCTTTGAAAACTCCAGAGGTATGCGGAGATCAGTGCCTCCAAAGGAGACGATGCCTGACTCCTCGTGAAACTTGATAGGAGTCCCAGGATTCCTGTGGCACATGGAAAGGGACCCTTGGTCTCCCGCCTCAGCTGGAGAGGCGTCCCAATTGCCCTGCCAAGCCTCGAGGAGAATCCCGAGTTGTCCCTCGCAACTAGGCAGGAGTCCTGACGTCGCTGAACAAACACGGGGTGGAAGGGCTATCCCCGTCGTAACTCGAGAATATACCCCAGGTTCCCGCCGCAACTCGAGAAAAACCATGAGACTTCCCCCTCGCCGCGAGATGAGGCCCGATTCCCCTGCACTGCGTGTAGAGCAATTACGTGTTGTACATCACACATGAAAGGAGCCTTGATTTCCTTGATGGCACTCCAGAGAAACCCCAAGAACACTGTTTCAAGGCTAGAGGGATCCTGAGGTCACTGTAGCAACACGAAAGAGCTCCGTGGACCAAAAATCAACTCGAGATGAGAGGTTAGTCCCTGGCTTCGACTCCAGAGGAATACCACCTTACCACAAGCACCTCAAGAGGAGGCTTCTCTCAGCTCTAGCTATGTGAGAGGGACCCTGATTTTTCGGCCTCAAGTGGAATGGACACCGCGATGCCCTGACTCGAAATAAGGCCGGATATCCCTGCAGTGACTTGAATGCAGGCTCGTCTTGCATCGCCCAAGACGAAAGGATGTCTGAATCCCCTGTGGAGACCACAGAGAAAGACCTAGTTCCCCACCTCATCGCGACCGGAGGTCTCACATCCTTTGAAAACTCCAGAGGTACGCGGAGATCAGTGCCTCCAAAGGAGACGATGCCTGACTTCTCGTGAAACTTGATAGGATTCCCAGGATTCCTGTGGCACGTGGAAAGGGACCCTTGGTCTCCCGCCTCAGCTGGAGAGGCGTCCCAATTGCCCTGCCAAGCCTCGAGGAGAATCCCGAGTTGTCCCTCGCAACTAGGCAGGAGTCCTGACGTCGCTGAACAAACACGTGTGTGGAAGGGCCATCCCCGTCGTAACTCGAGAATATTCCCCAGGTTCCCGCCGCAACTCGAGAAAAACCATGAGACTTCCCCCTCGCCGCGAGATGAGGCCGGATTCCCGTGCACTGCGTGCAGAGCAATTCCGTGTTGCACATCACACATGAAAGGAGCCTTGATTTCCTTGATGGCACTCCAGAGAAACCCCAAGAACACTGTTTCAACGCTACAGGGATCCTGAGGTCACTGTAGCAACACGAAAGAGCTCCGTGGACCAAAAATCAACTTGAGATGAGAGGTTAGTCCCTGGCTTCCACTCCAGAGGAATACCACCTTACCACAGGCACCTCAAGAGAAGGCTTCTCTCAGCTCTAGCTATGTGAGAGGGACCCTGAGTTTGCGGCCTCAAGTGGAATGGACACCGCGATGCCCTGACTCGAAATAAGGCCGGATATCCCTGCAGTGACTTGAATGCAGGCTCGTCTTGCATCTCCCAAGACGAAAGGATGTCTGAATCCCCTGTGGAGACCACAGAGAAAGACCTAGTTCCCCACTTCATCGCGATCGGAGGCCTCACATCCTTTGAAAACTCCAGAGGTACGCGGAGATCAGTGCCTCCAAAGGAGACGATGCCTGACTCCTCGTGAAACTTGATAGGAGTCCCAGGATTCCTGAGGCACGTGGAAAGGGACCCTTGGTCTCCCGCCTCAGCTGGAGAGGCGTCCCAATTGCCCTGCCAAGCCTCGAGGAGAATCCCGAGTTGTCCCTCGCAACTAGGCATGAGTCCTGACGTCGCTGAACAAACACGTGTGTGGAAGGGCCATCCCCGTCGTAACTCGAGAATATTCCCCAGGTTCCCGCCGCAACTCGAGAAAAACCATGAGACTTCCCCCTCGCGGCGAGATGAGGCCCGATTCCCGTGCACTGCGTGCAGAGCAATTCCGTGTTGCACATCACACATGAAAGGAGCCTTGATTTCCTTGATGGCACTCCAGAGAAACCCCAAGAACACTGTTTCAAGGCTACAGGGATCCTGAGGTCACTGTAGCAACACGAAAGAGCTCCGTGGACCAAAAATCAACTCGAGATGAGAGGTTAGTCCCTGGCTTCGACTCCAGAGGAATACCACCTTACCACAAGCACCTCAAGAGGAGGCTTCTCTCAGCTCTAGCTATGTGAGAGGGACCCTGATTTTTCGGCCTCAAGTGGAATGGACAACGCGATGCCCTGACTCGAAATAAGGCCGGATATCCCTGCAGTGACTTGAATGCAGGCTCGTCTTGCATCTCCCAAGACGAAAGGATGTCTGAATCCCATGTGGAGACCACAGAGAAAGACCTAGTTCCCTACCTCATCGCGACCGGAGGCCTCACATCCTTTGAAAACTCCAGAGGTACGCGGAGATTAGTGCCTCCAAAGGAGACGATGCCTGACTCCTCGTGAAACTTGATAGGATTCCCAGGATTCCTGTGGCACGTGGAAAGGGACCCTTGGTCTCCCGCCTCAGCTGGAGAGGCGTCCCAATTGCCCTGCCAAGCCTCGAGGAGAATCCCGAGTTGTCCCTCGCAACTAGGCAGGAGTCCTGACGTCGCTGAATAAACACGTGTGTGGAAGGGCCATCCCCGTCGTAACTCGAGAATATTCCCCAGGTTCCCGTAGCAACTCGAGAAAAACCATGAGACTTCCCCCTCGCCGCGAGATGAGGCCCGATTCCCGTGCACTGCGTGCAGAGCAATTCCGTGTTGCACATCACACATGAAAGGAGCCTTGATTTCCTTGATGGCACTCCAGAGAAACCCCAAGAACACTGTTTCAAGGCTACAGGGATCCTGAGGTCACTGTAGCAACACGAAAGAACTCCGTGGACCAAAAATCAACTCGAGATGAGAGGTTAGTCCCTGGCTTCGACTCCAGAGGAATACCACCTTACCACAAGCACCTCAAGAGGAGGCTTCTCTCAGCTCTAGGTATGTGAGAGGGACCCTGAGTTTGCGGCCTCAAGTGGAATGGACACCGCGATGCCCTGACTCGAAATAAGGCCGGATATCCCTGCAGTGACTTGAATGCAGGCTCGTCTTGCATCTCCCAAGACGAAAGGATGTCTGAATCCCCTGTGGAGACCACAGAGAAAGACCTAGTTCCCCACCTCATCGCGACCGGAGGCCTCACATCCTTTGAAAACTCCAGAGGTACGCGGAGATCAGTGCCTCCAAAGGAGACGATGCCTGACTCCTCGTGAAACTTGATAGGAGTCCCAGGATTCCTGTGGCACGTGGAAAGGGACCCTTGGTCTCCCGCCTCAGCTGCAGAGGCGTCCCAATTGCCCTGCCAAGCCTCGAGGAGAATCCTGAGTTGTCCCTCGCAACTAGGCAGGAGTCCTGACGTCGCTGAACAAACACGTGTTTGGAAGGGCCATCCCCGTCGTAACTCGAGAATATTCCCCAGGTTCCCGCCGCAACTCGAGAAAAACCATGAGACTTCCCCCTCGCCGCGAGATGAGGCCCGATTCCCCTGCACTGCGTGCAGAGCAATTCCGTGTTGCACATCACACATGAAAGGAGCCTTGATTTCCTTGATGGCACTCCAGAGAAACCCCAAGAACACTGTTTCAAGGCTACAGGGATCCTGAGGTCACTGTAGCAACACGAAAGAGCTCCGTGGACCAAAAATCAACTCGAGATGAGAGGTTAGTCCCTGGCTTCGACTCCAGAGGAATACCACCTTACCACAAGCACCTCAAGAGGAGGCTTCTCTCAGCTCTAGGTATGTGAGAGGGACCCTGATTTTGGGTCCTCAAGTGGAATGGACACCGCAATGCCCTGACTCGAAATAAGGCCGGAGATCCCTGCAGTGACTTGAATGCAGGCTTGTCTTGCATCTCCCAAGATGAAAGGATGTCTGAATCCCTTGTGAAGACCACAGAGAAAGACCTAGTTCCCCACCTCATCGCGACTGGAGGCCTCACATCCTTTGAAAACTCCAGAGGTACGCGGAGATCAGTGCCTCCAAAGGAGACGATGCCTGACTCCTCGTGAAACTTGATAGGAGTCCCAGGATTCCTGTGGCATGTGGAAAGGGACCCTTGGTCTCCCGCCTCAGCTGGAGAGGCGTCCCAATTGCCCTGCCAAGCCTCGAGGAGAATCCCGAGTTGTCCCTCGCAACTAGGCAGGAGTCCTGACGTCGCTGAACAAACATGTGGGTGGAAGGGCCATCCCCGTCGTAACTCGAGAATATACCCCAGGTTCCCACCACAACTCGAGAAAAACCATGAGACTTCCCCCTCGCCGGGAGATGAGGCCCGATTCCCCTGCACTGCGTGCAGAGCAATTACGTATTGTACATCACACATGAAAGGAGCCTTGATTTCCTTGATGGCACTCCAGAGAAACCCCAAGAACACTGTTTCAAGGCTAGAGGGATCCTGAGGTCACTGTAGCAACACGAAAGAGCTCCGTGGACCAAAAATCAACTCGAGATGAGAGGTTAGTCCCTGGCTTCGACTCCAGAGGAATACCACCTTACCACAGGCACCTCAAGAGGAGGCTTCTCTCAGCTCTAGGTATGTGAGAGGGACCCTGATTTTTCGGCCTCAAGTGGAATGGACACCACGATGCCCTGACTCGAAATAAGGCCGCATATCCCTGCAGTGACGTGAATGCAGGCTCGTCTTGCATCTCCCAAGACGAAAGGATGTCTGAATCCCCTGTGGAGACCACAGAGAAAGACCTAGTTCCCCACCTCATCGCGACCGGAGGTCTCAAATCCTTTGAAAACTCCAGAGATACGCGGAGATCAGTGCCTCCAAAGGAGACGATGCCTGACTCCTCGTGAAACTTGATAGGATTCCCAGGATTCCTGTGGCACGTGGAAAGGGACCCTTGGTCTCCCGCCTCAGCTGGAGAGGCGTCCCAATTGCCCTGCCAAGCCTCGAGGAGAATCCCGAGTTGTCCCTCGCAACTAGGCAGGAGTCCTGACGTCGCTGAACAAACACGTGTGTGGAAGGGCCATCCCCGTCGTAACTCGAGAATATTCCCCAGGTTCCCGCCGCAACTCGAGAAAAACCATGAGACTTCCCCCTCGCCGCGAGATGAGGCCGGATTCCCGTGCACTGCGTGCAGAGCAATTCCGTGTTGCACATCACACATGAAAGGAGCCTTGATTTCCTTGATGGCACTCCAGAGAAACCCCAAGAACACTGTTTCAACGCTACAGGGATCCTGAGGTCACTGTAGCAACACGAAAGAGCTCCGTGGACCAAAAATCAACTTGAGATGAGAGGTTAGTCCCTGGCTTCCACTCCAGAGGAATACCACCTTACCACAGCCACCTCAAGAGAAGGCTTCTCTCAGCTCTAGGTATGTGAGAGGGACCCTGAGTTTGCGGCCTCAAGTGGAATGGACACCGCGATGCCCTGACTCGAAATAAGGCCGGATATCCCTGCAGTGACTTGAATGCAGGCTCGTCTTGCATCTCCCAAGACGAAAGGATGTCTAAATCCCCTGTGGAGACCACAGAGAAAGACCTAGTTCCCCACTTCATCGCGATCGGAGGCCTCACATCCTTTGAAAACTCCAGAGGTACGCGGAGATCAGTGCCTCCAAAGGAGACGATGCCTGACTCCTGGTGAAACTTGATAGGAGTCCCAGTATTCCTGTGGCACGTGGAAAGGGACCCTTGGTCTCCCGCCTCAGCTGCAGAGGCGTCCCAATTGCCCTGCCAAGCCTCGAGGAGAATCCCGAGTTGTCCCTCGCAACTAGGCAGGAGTCCTGACGTCGCTGAACAAACACGTGTGTGGAAGGGCCATCCCCGTCGTAACTCGAGAATATTCCCCAGGTTCCCGCCGCAACTAGAGAAAAACCATGAGACTTCCCCCTCGCGGCGAGATGAGGCCCGATTCCCGTGCACTGCGTGCAGAGCAATTCCGTGTTGCACATCACACATGAAAGGAGCCTTGATTTCCTTGATGGCACTCCAGAGAAACCCCAAGAACACTGTTTCAAGGCTACAGGGATCCTGAGGTCACTGTAGCAACACGAAAGAGCTCCGTGGACCAAAATTCAACTCGAGATGAGAGGTTAGTCCCTGGCTTCCACTCCAGAGGAATACCACCTTACCACAAGCACCTCAAGAGGAGGCTTCTCTCAGCTTTAGGTATGTGAGAGGGACCCTGAGTTTGCGGCCTCAAGTGGAATGGACACCGCGATGCCCTGACTCGAAATAAGGCCGGATATCCCTGCAGTGACTTGAATGCAGGCTCGTCTTGCATCTCCCAAGACGAAAGGATGTCTGAATCCCCTGTGGAGACCACAGAGAAAGACCTAGTTCCCCACCTCATCGCGACCGGAGTCCTCACATCCTTTGAAAACTCCAGAGGTATGCGGAGATCAGTGCCTCCAAAGGAGACGATGCCTGACTCCTCGTGAAACTTGATAGGAGTCCCAGGATTCCTGTGGCACATGGAAAGGGACCCTTGGTCTCCCGCCTCAGCTGGAGAGGCGTCCCAATTGCCCTGCCAAGACTCGAGGAGAATCCCGAGTTGTCCCTCGCAACTAGGCAGGTGTCCTGACGTCGCTGAACAAACACGGGGTGGAAGGGCTATCCCCGTCGTAACTCGAGAATATACCCCAGGTTCCCGCCGCAACTCGAGAAAAACCATGAGACTTCCCCCTCGCCGCGAGATGAGGCCCGATTCCCCTGCACTGCGTGTAGAGCAATTACGTGTTGTACATCACACATGAAAGGAGCCTTGATTTCCTTGATGGCACTCCAGAGAAACCCCAAGAACACTGTTTCAAGGCTAGAGGGATCCTGAGGTCACTGTAGCAACACGAAAGAGCTCCGTGGACCAAAAATCAACTCGAGATGAGAGGTTAGTCCCTGGCTTCGACTCCAGAGGAATACCACCTTACCACAAGCACCTCAAGAGGAGGCTTCTCTCAGCTCTAGCTATGTGAGAGGGACCCTGATTTTTCGGCCTCAAGTGGAATGGACACCGCGATGCCCTGACTCGAAATAAGGCCGGATATCCCTGCAGTGACTTGAATGCAGGCTCGTCTTGCATCGCCCAAGACGAAAGGATGTCTGAATCCCCTGTGGAGACCACAGAGAAAGACCTAGTTCCCCACCTCATCGCGACCGGAGGTCTCACATCCTTTGAAAACTCCAGAGGTACGCGGAGATCAGTGCCTCCAAAGGAGACGATGCCTGACTTCTCGTGAAACTTGATAGGATTCCCAGGATTCCTGTGGCACGTGGAAAGGGACCCTTGGTCTCCCGCCTCAGCTGGAGAGGCGTCCCAATTGCCCTGCCAAGCCTCGAGGAGAATCCCGAGTTGTCCCTCGCAACTAGGCAGGAGTCCTGACGTCGCTGAACAAACACGTGTGTGGAAGGGCCATCCCCGTCGTAACTCGAGAATATTCCCCAGGTTCCCGCCGCAACTCGAGAAAAACCATGAGACTTCCCCCTCGCCGCGAGATGAGGCCGGATTCCCGTGCACTGCGTGCAGAGCAATTCCGTGTTGCACATCACACATGAAAGGAGCCTTGATTTCCTTGATGGCACTCCAGAGAAACCCCAAGAACACTGTTTCAAGGCTACAGGGATCCTGAGGTCACTGTAGCAACACGAAAGAGCTCCGTGGGCCAAAAATCAACTCGAGATGAGAGGTTAGTCCCTGGCTTCGACTCCAGAGGAATACCACCTTACCACAGGCACCTCAAGAAAAGGCTTCTCTCAGCTCTAGCTATGTGAGAGGGACCCTGAGTTTGCGGCCTCAAGTGGAATGGACACCGCGATGCCCTGACTCGAAATAAGGCCGGATATCCCTGCAGTGACTTGAATGCAGGCTCGTCTTGCATCTCCCAAGACGAAAGGATGTCTGAATCCCCTGTGGAGACCACAGAGAAAGACCTAGTTCCCCACTTCATCGCGATCGGAGGCCTCACATCCTTTGAAAACTCCAGAGGTACGCGGAGATCAGTGCCTCCAAAGGAGACGATGCCTGACTCCTCGTGAAACTTGATAGGAGTCCCAGGATTCCTGAGGCACGTGGAAAGGGACCCTTGGTCTCCCGCCTCAGCTGGAGAGGCGTCCCAATTGCCCTGCCAAGCCTCGAGGAGAATCCCGAGTTGTCCCTCGCAACTAGGCAGGAGTCCTGACGTCGCTGAACAAACACGTGTGTGGAAGGGCCATCCCCGTCGTAACTCGAGAATATTCCCCAGGTTCCCGCCGCAACTAGAGAAAAACCATGAGACTTCCCCCTCGGGGCGAGATGAGGCCCGATTCCCGTGCACTGCGTGCAGAGCAATTCCGTGTTGCACATCACACATGAAAGGAGCCTTGATTTCCTTGACGGCACTCCAGAGAAACCCCAAGAACACTGTTTCAAGGCTAGAGGGATCCTGAGGTCACTGTAGCAACACGAAAGAGCTCCGTGGACCAAAAATCAACTCGAGATGAGAGGTTCGTCCCTGGCTTCCACTCCAGAGGAATACCACCTTACCACAAGCACCTCAAGAGGAGGCTTCTCTCAGCTCTAGGTATGTGAGAGGGACCCTGATTTTTCGGCCTCAAGTGGAATGGACACCACGATGCCCTGACTCGAAATAAGGCCGCATATCCCTGCAGTGACTTGAATGCAGGCTCGTCTTGCATCTCCCAAGACGAAAGGATGTCTGAATCCCCTGTGGAGACCACAGAGAAAGACCTAGTTCCCCACCTCATCGCGACCGGAGGTCTCACATCCTTTGAAAACTCCAGAGGTACGCGGAGATCAGTGCCTCCAAAGGAGACGATGCCTGACTCCTCGTGAAACTTGATAGGAGTCCCAGGATTCCTGTGGCACGTGGAAAGGGACCCTTGGTCTCCCGCCTCAGCTGGAGAGGTGTCCCAATTGCCCTGCCAAGCCTCGAGGAGAATCCCGAGTTGTCCCTCGCAACTAGGCAGGAGTCCTGACGTCGCTGAACAAACACGTGTGTGGAAGGGCCATCCCCGTCGTAACTCGAGAATATTCCCCAGGTTCCCGCCGCAACTCGAGAAAAACCATGAGACTTCCCCCTCGCCGCGAGATGAGGCCGGATTCCCGTGCACTGCGTGCAGAGCAATTCCGTGTTGCACATCACACATGAAAGGAGCCTTGATTTCCTTGATGGCACTCCAGAGAAACCCCAAGAACACTGTTTCAACGCTACAGGGATCCTGAGGTCACTGTAGCAACACGAAAGAGCTCCGTGGACCAAAAATCAACTTGAGATGAGAGGTTAGTCCCTGGCTTCGACTCCAGAGGAATACCACCTTACCACAGCCACCTCAAGAGAAGGCTTCTCTCAGCTCTAGCTATGTGAGAGGGACCCTGAGTTTGCGGCCTCAAGTGGAATGGACACCGCGATGCCCTGACTCGAAATAAGGCCGGATATCCCTGCAGTGACTTGAATGCAGGCTCGTCTTGCATCTCCCAAGACGAAAGGATGTCTAAATCCCCTGTGGAGACCACAGAGAAAGACCTAGTTCCCCACTTCATCGCGATCGGAGGCCTCACATCCTTTGAAAACTCCAGAGGTACGCGGAGATCAGTGCCTCCAAAGGAGACGATGCCTGACTCCTCGTGAAACTTGATAGGAGTCCCAGGATTCCTGTGGCACGTGGAAAGGGACCCTTGGTCTCCCGCCTCAGCTGGAGAGGCGTCCCAATTGCCCTGCCAAGACTCGAGGAGAATCCCGAGTTGTCCCTCGCAACTAGGCAGGAGTCCTGACGTCGCTGAACAAACACGTGTGTGGAAGGGCCATCCCCGTCGTAACTCGAGAATATTCCCCAGGTTCCCGCCGCAACTAGAGAAAAACCATGAGACTTCCCCCTCGCGGCGAGATGAGGCCCGATTCCCGTGAACTGCGTGCAGAGCAATTCCGTGTTGCACATCACACATGAAAGGAGCCTTGATTTCCTTGATGGCACTCCAGAGAAACCCCAAGAACACTGTTTCAAGGCTACAGGGATCCTGAGGTCACTGTAGCAACACGAAAGAGCTCCGTAGACCAAAAATCAACTCGAGATGAGAGGTTAGTCCCTGGCTTCCACTCCAGAGGAATACCACCTTACCACAAGCACCTCAAGAGGAGGCTTCTCTCAGCTTTAGGTATGTGAGAGGGACCCTGAGTTTGCGGCCTCAAGTGGAATGGACACCGCGATGCCCTGACTCGAAATAAGGCCGCATATCCCTGCAGTGACTTGAATGCAGGCTCGTCTTGCATCTCCCAAGACGAAAGGATGTCTGAATCCCCTGTGGAGACCACAGAGAAAGACCTAGTTCCCCACCTCATCGCGACCGGAGTCCTCACATCCTTTGAAAACTCCAGAGGTACGCGGAGATCAGTGCCTCCAAAGGAGACGATGCCTGACTCCTCGTGAAACTTGATAGGAGTCCCAGGATTCCTGTGGCACATGGAAAGGGACCCTTGGTCTCCCGCCTCAGCTGGAGAGGCGTCCCAATTGCCCTGCCAAGCCTCGAGGAGAATCCCGAGTTGTCCCTCGCAACTAGGCAGGAGTCCTGACGTCGCTGAACAAACACGGGGTGGAAGGGCTATCCCCGTCGTAACTCGAGAATATACCCCAGGTTCCCGCCGCAACTCGAGAAAAACCATGAGACTTCCCCCTCGCCGCGAGATGAGGCCCGATTCCCCTGCACTGCGTGTAGAGCAATTACGTGTTGTACATCACACATGAAAGGAGCCTTGATTTCCTTGATGGCACTCCAGAGAAACCCCAAGAACACTGTTTCAAGGCTAGAGGGATCCTGAGGTCACTGTAGCAACACGAAAGAGCTCCGTGGACCAAAAATCAACTCGAGATGAGAGGTTAGTCCCTGGCTTCGACTCCAGAGGAATACCACCTTACCACAAGCACCTCAAGAGGAGGCTTCTCTCAGCTCTAGGTATGTGAGAGGGACCCTGATTTTTCGGCCTCAAGTGGAATGGACACCGCGATGCCCTGACTCGAAATAAGGCCGGATATCCCTGCAGTGACTTGAATGCAGGCTCGTCTTGCATCTCCCAAGACGAAAGGATGTCTGAATCCCCTGTGGAGACCACAGAGAAAGACCTAGTTCCCCACCTCATCGCGACCGGAGGTCTCACATCCTTTGAAAACTCCAGAGGTACGCGGAGATCAGTGCCTCCAAAGCAGACGATGCCTGACTCCTCGTGAAACTTGATAGGATTCCCAGGATTCCTGTGGCACGTGGAAAGGGACCCTTGGTCTCCCGCCTCAGCTGGAGAGGCGTCCCAATTGCCCTGCCAAGCCTCGAGGAGAATCCCGAGTTGTCCCTCGCAACTAGGCAGGAGTCCTGACGTCGCTGAACAAACACGTGTGTGGAAGGGCCATCCCCGTCGTAACTCGAGAATATTCCCCAGGTTCCCGCCGCAACTCGAGAAAAACCATGAGACTTCCCCCTCGCCGCGAGATGAGGCCGGATTCCCGTGCACTGCGTGCAGAGCAATTCCGTGTTGCACATCAGACATGAAAGGAGCCTTGATTTCCTTGATGGCACTCCAGAGAAACCCCAAGAACACTGTTTCAACGCTACAGGGATCCTGAGGTCACTGTAGCAACACGAAAGAGCTCCGTGGGCCAAAAATCAACTTGAGATGAGAGGTTAGTCCCTGGCTTCGACTCCAGAGGAATACCACCTTACCACAGGCACCTCAAGAGAAGGCTTCTCTCAGCTCTAGCTATGTGAGAGGGACCCTGATTTTGCGGCCTCAAGTGGAATGGACACCGCGATGCCCTGACTCGAAATAAGGCCGGATATCCCTGCAGTGACTTGAATGCAGGCTCGTCTTGCATCTCCCAAGACGAAAGGATGTCTGAATCCCCTGTGGAGACCACAGAGAAAGACCTAGTTCCCCACTTCATCGCGATCGGAGGCCTCACATCCTTTGAAAACTCCGGAGGTACACGGAGATCAGTGCCTCCAAAGGAGACGATGCCTGACTCCTCGTGAAACTTGATAGGAGTCCCAGGATTCCTGAGGCACGTGGAAAGGGACCCTTGGTCTCCCGCCTCAGCTGGAGAGGCGTCCCAATTGCCCTGCCAAGCCTCGAGGAGAATCCCGAGTTGTCCCTCGCAACTAGGCAGGAGTCCTGACGTCGCTGAACAAACACGTGTGTGGAAGGGCCATCCCCGTCGTAACTCGAGAATATTCCCCAGGTTCCCGCCGCAACTCGAGAAAAACCATGAGACTTCCCCCTCGCGGCGAGATGAGGCCCGATTCC
Organism: Cervus elaphus; assembly: GCF_910594005.1. NCBI lineage: Eukaryota > Metazoa > Chordata > Mammalia > Artiodactyla > Cervidae > Cervus > Cervus elaphus. The sequence continues at coordinate 3,856,537 of NC_057838.1, forward strand.
CGTGCACTGCGTGCAGAGCAATTCCGTGTTGCACATCACACATGAAAGGAGCCTTGATTTCCTTGATGGCACTCCAGAGAAACCCCAAGAACACTGTTTCAAGGCTAGAGGGATCCTGAGGTCACTGTAGCAACACGAAAGAGCTCCGTGGACCAAAAATCAACTCGAGATGAGAGGTTAGTCCCTGGCTTCCACTCCAGAGGAATACCACCTTACCACAAGCACCTCAAGAGGAGGCTTCTCTCAGCTCTAGGTATGTGAGAGAGACCCTGATTTTTCGGCCTCAAGTGGAATGGACACCGCGATGCCCTGACTCGAAATAAGGCCGGATATCCCTGCAGTGACTTGAATGCAGGCTCGTCTTGCATCTCCCAAGACGAAAGGATGTCTGAATCCCATGTGGAGACCACAGAGAAAGACCTAGTTCCCTACCTCATCGCGACCGGAGGCCTCACATCCTTTGAAAACTCCAGAGGTACGCGGAGATTAGTGCCTCCAAAGGAGACGATGCCTGACTCCTCGTGAAACTTGATAGGATTCCCAGGATTCCTGTGGCACGTGGAAAGGGACCCTTGGTCTCCCGCCTCAGCTGGAGAGGCGTCCCAATTGCCCTGCCAAGCCTCGAGGAGAATCCCGAGTTGTCCCTCGCAACTAGGCAGGAGTCCTGACGTCGCTGAACAAACACGTGTGTGGAAGGGCCATCCCCGTCCTAACTCGAGAATATTCCCCAGGTTCCCGCGGCAACTCGAGAAAAACCATGAGACTTCCCCCTCGCCGCGAGATGAGGCCGGATTCCCGTGCACTGCGTGCAGAGCAATTCCGTGTTGCACATCACACATGAAAGGAGCCTTGATTTCCTTGATGGCACTCCAGAGAAACCCCAAGAACACTGTTTCAACGCTACAGGGATCCTGAGGTCACTGTAGCAACACGAAAGAGCTCCGTGGACCAAAAATCAACTTGAGATGAGAGGTTAGTCCCTGGCTTCGACTCCAGAGGAATACCACCTTACCAAAGGCACCTCAAGAGAAGGCTTCTCTCAGCTCTAGGTATGTGAGAGGGACCCTGATTTTGGGTCCTCAAGTGGAATGGACACCGCGATGCCCTGACTCGAAATAAGGCTGGATATCCCTGCAGTGACTTGAATGCAGGCTCGTCTTGCATCTCCCAAGACGAAAGGATGTCTGAATCCCCTGTGGAGACCACAGAGAAAGACCTAGTTCCCCACTTCATCGCGATCGGAGGCCTCACATCCTTTGAAAACTCCAGAGGTACGCGGAGATCAGTGCCTCCAAAGGAGACGATGCCTGACTCCTCGTGAAACTTGATAGGAGTCCCAGGATTCCTGTGGCACGTGGAAAGGGACCCTTGGTCTCCCGCCTCAGCTGGAGAGGCGTCCCAATTGCCCTGCCAAGCCTCGAGGAGAATCCCGAGTTGTCCCTCGCAACGAGGCAGGAGTCCTGCCGTCGCTGAACAAACACGTGGGTGGAAGGGCCATCCCCGTCGTAACTCGAGAATATTCCCCAGGTTCCCGCCGCAACTAGAGAAAAACCATGAGACTTCCCCCTCGCCGCGAGATGAGGCCCGATTCCCGTGCACTGCGTGCAGAGCAATTCCGTGTTGCACATCACACATGAAAGGAGCCTTGATTTCCTTGATGGCACTCCAGAGAAACCCCAAGAACACTGTTTCAAGGCTAGAGGGATCCTGAGGTCACTGTAGCAACACGAAAGAGCTCCGTGGACCAAAAGTCAACTCGAGATGAGAGGTTAGTCCCTGGCTTCGACTCCAGAGGAATACCACCTTACCACAAGCACCTCAAGAGGAGGCTTCTCTCAGCTCTAGGTATGTGAGAGGGACCCTGATTTTTCGGCCTCAAGTGGAATGGACACCGCGATGCCCTGACTCGAAATAAGGCCGGATATCCCTGCAGTGACTTGAATGCAGGCTCGTCTTGCATCTCCCAAGACGAAAGGATGTCTGAATCCCATGTGGAGACCACAGAAAGACCTAGTTCCCTACCTCATCGCGACCGGAGGCCTCACATCCTTTGAAAACTCCAGAGGTACGCGGAGATTAGTGCCTCCAAAGGAGACGATGCCTGACTCCTCGTGAAACTTGATAGGATTCCCAGGATTCCTGTGGCACGTGGAAAGGGACTCTTGGTCTCCCGCCTCAGCTGGAGAGGCGTCCCAATTGCCCTGCCAAGCCTCGAGGAAAATTCCGAGTTGTCCCTCGCAACTAGGCAGGAGTCCTGACGTCGCTGAATAAACACGTGTGTGGAAGGGCCATCCCCGTCGTAACTCGAGAATATTCCCCAGGTTCCCGCCGCTACTCGAGAAAAACCATGAGACTTCCCCCTCACCGCGAGATGACGCCCGATTCCCGTGCACTGCGTGCAGAGCAATTCCGTGTTGCACATCACACATGAAAGGAGCCTTGATTTCCTTGATGGCACTCCAGAGAAACCCCAAGAACACTGTTTCAAGGCTAGAGGGATCCTGAGGTCACTGTAGCAACACGAAAGAGCTCCGTGGACCAAAAATCAACTCGAGATGAGAGGTTAGTCCCTGGCTTCGACTCCAGAGGAATACCACCTTACCACAAGCACCTCAAGAGGAGGCTTCTCTCAGCTCTAGGTATGTGAGAGGGACCCTGAGTTTGCGGCCTCAAGTGGAATGGACACCGCGATGCCCTGACTCGAAATAAGGCCGGATATCCCTGCAGTGACTTGAATGCAGGCTCGTCTTGCATCTCCCAAGACGAAAGGATGTCTGAATCCCCTGTGGAGACCACAGAGAAAGACCTAGTTCCCCACCTCATCGCGACCGGAGGCCTCACATCCTTTGAAAACTCCAGAGGTACGCGCAGATCAGTGCCTCCAAAGGAGACGATGCCTGACTCCTCGTGAAACTTGATAGGAGTCCCAGGATTCCTGTGGCACGTGGAAAGGGACACTTGGTCTCCCGCCTCAGCTGGAGAGGCGTCCCAATTGCCCTGCCAAGCCTCGAGGAGAATCCCGAGTTGTCCCTCGCAACTAGGCAGAAGTCCTGACGTCGCTGAACAAACATGTGGGTGGAAGGGCCATCCCCGTCGTAACTCGAGAATATACCCCAGGTTCCCGCCGCAACTCGAGAAAAACCATGAGACTTCCCCCTCGCCGTGAGATGAGGCACGATTCCCCTGCACTGCATGCAGAGCAATTCCGTGTTGCACATCAAACATGAAAGTAGCCTTGATTTCCTTGATGGCACTCCAGAGAAACCCCAAGAACACTGTTTCAAGGCTAGAGGGATCCTGAGGTCACTGTAGAAACACGAAAGAACTCCGTGGACCAAAAATCAACTCGAGATGAGAGGTTAGTCCCTGGCTTCGACTCCAGAGGAACACCACCTTACCACAAGCACCTCAAGAGGAGGCTTCTCTCAGCTCTAGGTATGTGAGAGGGACCCTGAGTTTGCGGCCTCAAGTGGAATGGACACTGCGATGCCCTGACGCGAAATAAGGCCGGATATCCCTGCAGTGACTTGAATGCAGGCTCGTCTTGCATCGCCCAAGACGAAAGGATGTCTGAATCCCCTGTGGAGACCACAGAGAAAGACCTAGTTCCCCAACTCATGGCGACCGGAGGCCTCACATCCTTTGAAAACTCCAGAGGTACGCGGAGATCAGTGCCTCCAAAGGAGACGATGCTTGACTCCTCGTGAAACTTGATAGGAGTCCCAGGATTCCTGTGGCACGTGGAAAGGGACCCTTGGTCTCCCGCCTCAGCTGGAGAGGCGTCCCAATTGCCCTGCCAAGCCTCGAGGAGAATCCCGAGTTGTCCCTCGCAACTAGGCAGGAGTCCTGACGTCGCTGAACAAACACGTGTGTGGAAGGGCCAAACCCTCGTAACTCGAGAATATTCCCCAGGTTCCCGCCGCAACTCGAGAAAAACCATGAGACTTCCCCCTCGCCGCGAGATGAGGCCCGATTCCCCTGCACTGCGTGCAGAGCAATTCCGTGTTGCACATCACACATGAAGGAGCCTTGATTTCCTTGATGGCACTCCAGAGAAACCCCAAGAACACTGTTTCAAGGCTAGAGGAATCCTGAGGTCACTGTAGCAACACGAAAGAGCTCCGTGGACCAAAAATCAACTCGAGATGAGAGGTTAGTCCCTGGCTTCGACTCCAGAGGAATACCACCTTACCACAAGCACCTCAAGAGGAGGCTTCTCTCAGCTCTAGGTATGTGAGAGGGACCCTGATTTTTCGGCCTCAAGTGGAATGGACACCGCGATGCCCTGACTCGAAATAAGGCCGGATATCCCTGCAGTGACTTGAATGCAGGCTTGTCTTGCATCTCCCAAGATGAAAGGATGTCTGAATCCCTTGTGGAGACCACAGAGAAAGACCTAGTTCCCCACCTCATCGCGACCGGAGGCCTCACATCCTTTGAAAACTCCAGAGGTACGCGGAGATCAGTGCCTCCAAAGGAGACGATGCCTGACTCCTCGTGAAACTTGATAGGAGTTCCAGGATTCCTGTGGCACGTGGAAAGGGACCCTTGGTCTCCCGCCTCAGCTGGAGAGGCGTCCCAATTGCCCTGCCAAGCCTCGAGGAGAATCCCGAGTTGTCCCTCGCAACTAGGCAGGAGTCCTTACGTCGCTGAACAAACACGTGTGTGGAAGGGCCATCCCCGTCGTAACTCGAGAATATTCCCCAGGTTCCCGCCGCAACTCGAGAAAAACCATGAGACTTCCCCCTCGCCGCGAGATGAGGCCCGATTCCCCTGCACTGCGTGCAGAGCAATTCCGTGTTGCACATCACACATGAAGGAGCCTTGATTTCCTTGATGACACTCCAGAGAAACCCCAAGAACACTGTTTCAAGGCTACAGGGATCCTGAGGTCACTGTAGCAACACGAAAGAGCTCCGTGGGCCAAGAATCAACTCGAGATGAGAGGTTAGTCCCTGGCTTCGACTCCAGAGGAATACCACCTTACCACAAGCACCTCAAGAGGAGGCTTCTCTCAGCTCTAGGTATGTGAGAGGGACCCTGATTTTGCGGCCTCAAGGGAATGGACACTGCGATGCCCTGACTCGAAATAAGGCCGAATATCCCTGCAGTGACTTGAATGCAGGCTCGTCTTGCATCTCCCAAGACGAAAGGGTGTCTGAATCCCCTGTGGAGACCACAGAGAAAGACCTAGTTCCCCACCTCATCGCGACCGGAGGCCTCACATCCTTTGAAAACTCCAGAGGTACGCGGAGATCAGTGCCTCCAAAGGAGACGATGCCTGACTCCTCGTGAAACTTGATAGGAGTCCCAGGATTCCTGTGGCACGTGGAAAGGGACCCTTGGTCTCCCGCCTCAGCTGGAGAGGCGTCCCAATTGCCCTGCCAAGCCTCGAGGAGAATCCCGAGTTGTCCCTCGCAACTAGGCAGGAGTCCTGACGTCGCTGAACAAACACGTGTGTGGAAGGGCCATCCCCGTCCTAACTCGAGAATATTCCCCAGGTTCCCGCCGCAACTAGAGAAAAACCATGAGACTTCCCCCTCGCCGCGAGATGAGGCCCGATTCCCCTGCACTGCGTGCAGAGCAATTCCGTGTTGCACATCACACATGAAAGGAGCCTTGATTTCCTTAATGGCACTCCAGAGAAACCCCAAGAACACTGTTTCAAGGCTACAGGGATCCTGAGGTCACTGTAGCAACACGAAAGAGCTCCGTGGACCAAAAATCAACTAGAGATGAGAGGTTAGTCCCTGGCTTCGAATCCAGTGGAATACCACCTTACCACAAGCACCTCAAGAGGAGGCTTCTCTCAGCTCTAGGTATGTGAGAGGGACCCTTATTTTTCGGCCTCAAGTGGAATGGACACCGCGATGCCCTGACTCGAAATAAGGCCGGATATCCCTGCAGTGACTTGAATGCAGGCTTGTCTTGCATCTCCCAAGATGAAAGGATGTCTGAATCCCCTGTGGAGACCACAGAGAAAGACCTAGTTCCCCACCTCATCGCGACCGGAGGCCTCACATCCTTTGAAAACTCCAGAGGTACACGGAGATCAGTGCCTCCAAAGGAGACGATGCCTGACTCCTCGTGAAACTTGATAGGAGTCCCAGGATTCCTGTGGCACGTGGAAAGGGACACTTGGTCTCCCGCCTCAGATGGAGAGGCGTCCCAATTGCCCTGCCAAGCCTCGAGGAGAATCCCGAGTTTTCCCTCGCAACTAGGCAGGATTCCTGACGTCGCTGAACAAACATGTGGGTGGAAGGGCCATCCCCGTCGTAACTCGAGAATATACCCCAGGTTCCCGCCGCAACTCGAGAAAAACCATGAGACTTCCCCCTCGCCGTGAGATGAGGCCCGATTCCCCTGCACTGCGTGCAGAGCAATTCCGTGTTGCACATCAAACATGAAAGTAGCCTTGATTTCCTTGATGGCACTCCAGAGAATCCCCAAGAACACTGTTTCAAGGCTAGAGGGATCCTGAGGTAACTGTAGCAACACGAAAGAGCTCCGTGGACCAAAAATCAACTAGAGATGAGAGGTTAGTCCCTGGCTTCGACTCCAGAGGAATACCACCTTACCACAAGCACCTCAAGAGGAGGCTTCTCTCAGCTCTAGGTATGTGAGAGGGACCCTGATTTTGGGTCCTCAAGTGGAATGGACACCGCGATGCCCTGACTCGAAATAAGGCCGGATATCCCTGCAGTGACTTGAATGCAGGCTTGTCTTGCATCTCCCAAGATGAAAGGATGTCTGAATCCCCTGTGGAGACCACAGAGAAAGACCTAGTTCCCCAACTCATGGCGACCGGAGGCCTCACATCCTTTGAAAACTCCGGAGGTACACGGAGATCAGTGCCTCCAAAGGAGACGATGCTTGACTCCTCGTGAAACTTGATAGGAGTCCCAGGATTCCTGTGGCACGTGGAAAGGGACCCTTGGTCTCCCGCCTCAGCTGGAGAGGCGTCCCAATTGCCCTGCCAAGCCTCGAGGAGAATCCCGAGTTGTCCCTCGCAACTAGGCAGGAGTCCTGACGTCGCTGTAGAAACACGTGTGTGGAAGGGCCAAACCCTCGTAACTCGAGAATATTCCCCAGGTTCCCGCCGCAACTAGAGAAAAACCATGAGACTTCCCCCTCGCCGCGAGATGAGGCCCGATTCCCCTGCACTGCGTGCAGAGTAATTCCGTGTTGCACATCACACATGAAGGAGCCTTGATTTCCTTGATGGCACTCCAGAGAAACCCCAAGAACACTGTTTCAAGGCTAGAGGGATCCTGAGGTCACTGTAGCAACACAAAAGAGCTCCGTGGACCAAGAATTAACTCGAGATGAGAGGTTAGTCCCTGGCTTCGACTCCAGAGGAATACCACCTTACCACAAGCACCTCAAGAGGAGGCTTCTCTCAGCTCTAGGTATCTGAGAGGTACCCTGATTTTGGGTCCTCAAGTGGAATGGACACCGTGATGCCCTGACTCGAAATAAGGCCGGAGATCCCTGCAGTGACTTGAATGCAGGCTTGTCTTGCATCTCCCAAGATGAAAGGATGTCTGAATCCCCTGTGGAGACCACAGAGAAAGACCTAGTTCCCCACCTCATCGCGACCGGAGGCCTCACATCCTTTGAAAATTCCAGAGGTATGCGGAGATCAGTGCCTCCAAAGGAGACGATGCCTGACTCCTCGTGAAACTTGATAGGAGTCCCAGGATTCCTGTGGCACGTGGAAAGGGACACTTGGTCTCCCGCCTCAGCTGGAGAGGCGTCCCAATTGCCCTGCCAAGCCTCGAGGAGAATCCCGAGTTGTCCGTCGCAACTAGGCAGGAGTCCTGACGTCGCTGAACAAACACGTGTGTGGAAGGGCCATCCCCGTCGTAACTCGAGAATATTCCCCAGGTTCCCGCCGCAACTCGAGAAAAACCATGAGACTTCCCCCTCGCCGCGAAATGAGGCCCGATTCCCCTGCACTGCGTGCAGAGCAATTCCGTGTTGCACATCAAACATGAAAGGAGCCTTGATTTCCTTGATGGCACTCCAGAGAAACCCCAAGAACACTGTTTCAAGGCTAGAGGGATCCTGAGGTCACTTTAGCAACACGAAAGAGCTTCGTGGACCAAAAATCAACTCGAGATGAGAGGTTAGTCCCTGGCTTCGACTCCAGAGGAATACCACCTTACCACAAGCACCTCAAGAGGAGGCTTCTCTCAGCTTTAGGTATGTGAGAAGGACCCTGAGTTTGCGGCCTCAAGTGGAATGGACACCGCGATGCCCTGACTCGAAATAAGGCCGGATATCCCTGCAGTGACTTGAATGCAGGCTCGTCTTGCATCTCCCAAGACGAAAGGATGTCTGAATCCCCTGTGGAGACCACAGAGAAAGACCTAGTTCCCCACCTCATCGCGACCGGAGGCCTCACATCCTTTGAAAACTCCAGAGGTACGCGGAGATCAGTGCCTCCAAAGGAGACGATGCCTGACTCCTCGTGAAACTTGATAGGATTCCCAGGATTCCTGTGGCACGTGGAAAGGGACCCTTGGTCTCCCGCCTCAGCTGGAGAGGCGTCCCAATTGCCCTGCCAAGTATCGAGGAGAATCCCGAGTTGTCCCTCGCAACTAGGCAGGAGTTCTGACATCGCTGAACAAACACGTGTGTGGAAGGGCCATCCCCGTCGTAACTCGAGAATATTCCCCAGGTTCCCGCCGCAACTCGAGAAAAACCATGAGACTTCCCCCTCGCCGCGAGATGAGGCCCGATTCCCCTGCACTGCGTGCAGAGCAATTCCGTGTTGCACATCACACATGAAAGGAGCCTTGATTTCCTTGATGGCACTCCAGAGAAACCCCAAGAACACTGTTTCAAGGCTAGAGGGATCCTGAGGTCACTGTAGCAACACGAAAGAGCTCCGTGGACCAAAAATCAACTCGAGATGAGAGGTTAGTCCCTGGCTTCGACTCCAGAGGAATACCACCTTACCACAAGCACCTCAAGAGGAGGCTTCTCTCAGCTCTAGGTATGTGAGAGGGACCCTGATTTTGCGGCCTCAAGTGGAATGGAAACTGCGATGCCCTGACCCGAAATAAGGCCGAATATCCCTGCAGTGACTTGAATGCAGGCTCGTCTTGCATCTCCCAAGATGAAAGGATGTCTGAATCCCCTGTGGAGACCACAGAGAAAGACCTAGTTCCCCACCTCATGGCGACCGGAGGCCTCACATTCTTTGAAAACTCCAGAGGTAGGCGGAGATCAGTGCCTCCAAAGGAGACGATGCCTGACTCCTCGTGAAACTTGATAGGAGTCCCAGGATTCCTGTGGCACGTGGAAAGGGACCCTTGGTCTCCCGCCTCAGCTGGAGAGGCGTCCCAATTGCCCTGCCAAGCCTCGAGGAGAATCCCGAGTTGTCCCTCGCAACTAGGCAGTAGTCCTGCCGTCGCTGAACTAACACGTGTGTGGAAGGGCCATCCCCGTCGTAACTCGAGAATATTCCCCAGGTTCCCGCTGCAACTCGAGAAAAACCATGAGACTTCCCCCTCGCCGCGAGATGAGGCCCGATTCCCGTGCACTGCGTGCAGAGCAATTCCGTGTTGCACATCACACATGAAAGGAGCCTTGATTTCCTTGATGGCACTCCAGAGAAACCCCAAGAACACTGTTTCAAGGCTAGAGGGATCCTGAGGTCACTGTAGCAACACGAAAGAGCTCCGTGGACCAAAAATCAACTAGAGATGAGAGGTTAGTCCCTGGCTTCGACTCCAGAGGAATACCACCTTACCACAAGCACCTCAAGAGGAGGCTTCTCTCAGCTCTAGCTATGTGAGAGGGACCCTGAGTTTGCGGCCTCAAGTGGAATGGACACCGTGATGCCCTGACTCGAAATAAGGCCGGATATCCCTGCAGTGACTTGAATGCAGGCTCGTCTTGCATCTCCCAAGACGAAAGGATGTCTGAATCCCCTGTGGAGACCACAGAGAAAGACCTAGTTCCCCACCTCATCGCGACCGGAGGCCTCACATCCTTTGAAAACTCCAGAGGTACGCGGAGATCAGTGCCTCCAAAGGAGACGATGCCTGACTCCTCGTGAAACTTGATAGGAGTCCCAGGATTCCTGTGGCACGTGGAAAGGGACCCTTGGTCTCCCGCCTCAGCTGGAGAGGCGTCCCAATTGCCCTGCCAAGCCTCGAGGAGAATCCCGAGTTGTCCCTCGCAACTAGGCAGGAGTCCTGACGTCGCTGAACAAACACGTGTGTGGAAGGGCCATCCCCGTCGTAACTCGAGAATATTCCCCAGGTTCCCGCCGCAACTCGAGAAAAACCATGAGACTTCACCCTCGCCGCGAGATGAGGCCCGATTCCCCTGCTCTGCGTGCAGAGCATTCCGTGTTGCACATCTCACATGAAAGGAGCCTTGATTTCCTTGATGGCACTCCAGAGAAACCCCAAGAACACTGTTTCAAGGCTACAGGGATCCTGAGGTCACTGTAGCAACACGAAAGAGCTCCGTGGACCAAAAATCAACTAGAGATGAGAGGTTAGTCCCTGGCTTCGACTCCAGAGGAATACCACCTTACCACAAGCACCTCAAGAGGAGGCTTCTCTCAGCTTTAGGTATGTGAGAGGGACCCTGAGTTTGCGGCCTCAAGTGGAATGGACACCGCGATGCCCTGACTCGAAATAAGGCCGGATATCCCTGCAGTGACTTGAATGCAGGCTCGTCTTGCATCTCCCAAGACGAAAGGATGTCTGAATCCCCTGTGGAGACCACAGAGAAAGACCTAGTTCCCCACCTCATCGCGACCGAAGGCCTCACATCCTTTGAAAACTCCAGAGGTACGCAGAGATCAGTGCCTCCAAAGGAGACGATGCCTGACTCCTCGTGAAACTTGATAGGAGTCCCAGGATTCCTGTGGCACGTGGAAAGGGACCCTTGGTCTCCCGCCTCAGCTGGAGAGGCGTCCCAATTGCCCTGCCAAGCCTCGAGGAGAATCCCGAGTTGTCCCTCGCAACTAGGCAGGAGTCCTGACGTCGCTGAACAAACACGTGTGTGGACGGGCCATCCCCGTCCTAACTCGAGAATATTACCCAGGTTCCCGCCGCAACTCGAGAAAAACCATGAGACTTCCCCCTCGCCGCGAGATGAGGCCCGATTCCCCTGCACTGCGTGCAGAGCAATTCCGTGTTGCACATCACACATGAAAGGAGCCTTGATTTCCTTGATGGCACTCCAGAGAAACCCCAAGAACACTGTTTCAAGGCTACAGGGATCCTGAGGTCACTGTAGCAACACGAAAGAGCTCCGTGGACCAAAAATCAACTAGAGATGAGAGGTTAGTCCCTGGCTTCGACTCCAGTGGAATACCACCTTACCACAAGCACCTCAAGAGGAGGCTTCTCTCAGCTCTAGGTATGTGAGAGGGACCCTGATTTTGGGTCCTCAAGTGGAATGGACACCGCGATGCCCTGACTCGAAATAAGGCCGGATATCCCTGCAGTGACTTGAATGCAGGCTTGTCTTGCATCTCCCAAGATGAAAGGATGTCTGAATCCCCTGTGGAGACCACAGAGAAAGACCTAGTTCCTCACCTCATCGCGACCGGAGGCCTCACATCCTTTGAAAACTCCAGAGGTACACGGAGATCAGTGCCTCCAAAGGAGACGATGCCTGACTCCTCGTGAAACTTGATAGGAGTCCCAGGATTCCTGTGGCACGTGGAAAGGGACACTTGGTCTCCCGCCTCAGATGGAGAGGCGTCCCAATTGCCCTGCCAAGCCTCGAGGAGAATCCCGAGTTGTCCCTCGCAACTAGGCAGGATTCCTGACGTCGCTGAACAAACATGTGGGTGGAAGGGCCATCCCCGTCGTAACTCGAGAATATACCCCAGGTTCCCGCCGCAACTCGAGAAAAACCATGAGACTTCCCCCTCGCCGTGAGATGAGGCCCGATTCCCCTGCACTGCGTGCAGAGCAATTCCGTGTTGCACATCAAACATGAAAGTAGCCTTGATTTCCTTGATGGCACTCCAGAGAATCCCCAAGAACACTGTTTCAAGGCTAGAGGGATCCTGAGGTCACTTTAGCAACACGAAAGAGCTCCGTGGACCAAAAATCAACTCGAGATGAGAGGTTAGTCCCTGGCTTCGACTCCAGAGGAATACCACCTTACCACAAGCACCTCAAGAGGAGGCTTCTCTCAGCTCTAGGTATGTGAGAGGGACCCTGATTTTGGGTCCTCAAGTGGAATGGACACCGCGATGCCCTGACTCGAAATAAGGCCGGATATCCCTGCAGTGACTGGAATGCAGGCTTGTCTTGCATCTCCCAAGATGAAAGGATGTCTGAATCCCTTGTGGAGACCACAGAGAAAGACCTAGTTCCCCACCTCATCGCGACCGGAGGCCTCACATCCTTTGAAAACTCCAGAGGTACGCGGAGATCAGTGCCTCCAAAGGAGACGATGCCTGACTCCTCGTGAAACTTGATAGGAGTCCCAGGATTCCTGTGGCACGTGGAAAGGGACACTTGGGCTCCCGCCTCAGCTGGAGAGGCGTCCCAATTGCCCTGCCAAGCCTCGAGGAGAATCCCGAGTTGTCCCTCGCAACTAGGCAGGAGTCCTGACGTCGCTGAACAAACATGTGGGTGGAAGAGCCATCCCCGTCGTAACTCGAGAATATACCCCAGGTTCCCGCCGCAACTCGAGAAAAACCATGAGACTTCCCCCTCGCCGTGAGATGAGGCACGATTCCCCTGCACTGCATGCAGAGCAATTCCGTGTTGCACATCAAACATGAAAGCAGCCTTGATTTCCTTGATGGCACTCCAGAGAAACCCCAAGAACACTGTTTCAAGGCTAGAGGGATCCTGAGGTCACTGTAGCAACACGAAAGAGCTCCGTGGACCAAAAATCAACTCGAGATGAGAGGTTAGTCCCTGGCTTCGACTCCAGAGGAATACCACCTTACCACAAGCACCTCAAGAGGAGGCTTCTCTCAGCTCTAGGTATGTGAGAGGGACCCTGATTTTGCGGCCTCAAGTGGAATGGACACTGCGATGCCCTGACGCGAAATAAGGCCGGATATCCCTGCAGTGACTTGAATGCAGGCTCGTCTTGCATCTCCCAAGACGAAAGGATGTCTGAATCCCCTGTGGAGACCACAGAGAAAGACCTAGTTCCCCAACTCATGGCGACCGGAGGCCTTACATCCTTTGAAAACTCCAGAGGTACGCGGAGATCAGTGCCTCCAAAGGAGACGATGCCTGACTCCTCGTGAAACTTGATAGGAGTTCCAGGATTCCTGTGGCACGTGGAAAGGGACCCTTAGTCTCCCGCCTCAGCTGGAGAGGCGTCCCAATTGCCCTGCCAAGCCTCGAGGAGAATCCCGAGTTGTCCCTCGCAACTAGGCAGGAGTCCTGACGTCGCTGAAGAAACACGTGGGTGGAAGGGCCATCCCCGTCGTAACTCGAGAATATTCCCCAGGTTCCCGCCGCAACTCGAGAAAAACCATGAGACTTCCCCCTCGCCGCGAGATGAGGCCCGATTCCCCTGCACTGCGTGCAGAGCAATTCCCTGTTGCACATCACACATGAAGGAGCCTTGATTTCCTTGATGGCACTCCAGAGAAACCCCAAGAACACTGTTTCAAGGCTAGAGGGATCCTGAGGTCACTGTAGCAACACGAAAGAGCTCCGTGGACCAAGAATCAACTCGAGATGAGAGGTTAGTCCCTGGCTTCGACTCCAGAGGAATACCACCTTACCACAAGCACCTCAAGAGGAGGCTTCTCTCAGCTCTAGCTATGTGAGAGGGACCCTGAGTTTGCGGCCTCAAGGGAATGGAAACCGCGATGCCCTGACTCGAAATAAGGCCGAATATCCCTGCAGTGACTTGAATGCAGGCTCGTCTTGCATCTCCCAAGACGAAAGGATGTCTGAATCCCCTGTGGAGACCACAGAGAAAGACCTAGTTCCCCACCTCATCGCGACCGGAGGCCTCACATCCTTTGAAAACTCCAGAGGTACGCGGAGATCAGTGCCTCCAAAGGAGACGAAGCCTGACTCCTCGTGAAACTTGATAGGAGTCCCAGGATTCCTGTGGCACGTGGAAAGGGACCCTTGGTCTCCCGCCTCAGCTGGAGAGGCGTCCCAATTGCCCTGCCAAGCCTCGAGGAGAATCCCGAGTTGTCCCTCGCAACTAGGCAGGAGTCCTGACGTCGCTGAACAAACACGTGTGTGGAAGGTCCATCCCCGTCGTAACTCGAGAATATACCCCAGGTTCCCGCCGCAACTCGAGAAAAACCATGAGACTTCCCCCTCGCCGCGAGATGAGGCCCGATTCCCCTGCACTGCGTGCAGAGCAATTCCCTGTTGCACATCACACATGAAGGAGCCTTGATTTCCTTGATGGCACTCCAGAGAAACCCCAAGAACACTGTTTCAAGGCTAGAGGGATCCTGAGGTCACTGTAGCAACACGAAAGAGCTCCGTGGACCAAGAATCAACTCGAGATGAGAGGTTAGTCCCTGGCTTCGACTCCAGAGGAATACCACCTTACCACAAGCACCTCAAGAGGAGGCTTCTCTCAGCTCTAGGTATGTGAGAGGGACCCTGATTTTGCGGCCTCAAGGGAATGGAAACCGCGATGCCCTGACTCGAAATAAGGCCGAATATCCCTGCAGTGACTTGAATGCAGGCTCGTCTTGCATCTCCCAAGACGAAAGGATGTCTGAATCCCCTGTGGAGACCACAGAGAAAGACCTAGTTCCCCACCTCATCGCGACCGGAGGCCTCACATCCTTTGAAAACTCCAGAGGTACGCGGAGATCAGTGCCTCCAAAGGAGACGATGCCTGACTCCTCGTGAAACTTGATAGGAGTCCCAGGATTCCTGTGGCACGTGGAAAGGGACCCTTGGTCTCCCGCCTCAGCTGGAGAGGCGTCCCAATTGCCCTGCCAAGCCTCGAGGAGAATCCCGAGTTGTCCCTCGCAACTAGGCAGGAGTCCTGACGTCGCTGAAGAAACACGTGGGTGGAAGGGCCATCCCCGTCGTAACTCGAGAATATTCCCCAGGTTCCCGCCGCAACTCGAGAAAAACCATGAGACTTCCCCCTCGCCGCGAGATGAGGCCCGATTCCCCTGCACTGCGTGCACAGCAATTCCGTGTTGCACATCACACATGAAGGAGCCTTGATTTCCTTGATGGCACTCCAGAGAAACCCCAAGAACACTGTTTCAAGGCTACAGGGATCCTGAAGTCACTGTAGCAACACGAAAGAGCTCCGTGGACCAAGAATCAACTCGAGATGAGAGGTTAGTCCCTGGCTTCGACTCCAGAGGAATACCACCTTACCACAAGCACCTCAAGAGGAGGCTTCTCTCAGCTCTAGGTATGTGAGAGGGACCCTGATTTTGCGGCCTCAAGGGAATGGAAACCGCGATGCCCTGACTCGAAATAAGGCCGAATATCCCTGCAGTGACTTGAATGCAGGCTCGTCTTGCATCTCCCAAGACGAAAGGATGTCTGAATCCCCTGTGGAGACCACAGAGAAAGACCTAGTTCCCCACCTCATCGCGACCGGAGGCCTCACATCCTTTGAAAACTCCAGAGGTACGCGGAGATCAGTGCCTCCAAAGGAGACGATGCCTGACTCCTCGTGAAACTTGATAGGAGTCCCAGGATTCCTGTGGCACGTGGAAAGGGACCCTTGGTCTCCCGCCTCAGCTGGAGAGGCGTCCCAATTGCCCTGCCAAGCCTCGAGGAGAATCCCGAGTTGTCCCTCGCAACTAGGCAGGAGTTCTGACATCGCTGAACAAACACGTGTGTGGAAGGGCCATCCCCGTCGTAACTCGAGAATATTCCCCAGGTTCCCGCCGCAACTCGAGAAAAACCATGAGACTCCCCCCTCGCCGCGAGATGAGGCCCGATTCCCCTGCACTGCGTGCAGAGCAATTCCGTGTTGCACATCACACATGAAAGGAGCCTTGATTTCCTTGATGGCACTCCAGAGAAACCCCAAGAACACTGTTTTAAGGCTAGAGGGATCCTGAGGTCACTGTAGCAACATGAAAGAGCTCCGTGGACCAAAAATCAACTCGAGATGAGAGGTTAGTCCCTGGCTTCGACTCCAGAGGAATACCACCTTACCACAAGCACCTCAAGAGGAGGCTTCTCTCAGCTCTAGGTATGTGAGAGGGACCCTGAGTTTGCGGCCTCAAGTGGAATGGACACCGCGATGCCCTGACTCGAAATAAGGCCGGATATCCCTGCAGTGACTTGAATGCAGGCTCGTCTTGCATCTCCCAAGACGAAAGGATGTCTGAATCCCCTGTGGAGACCACAGAGAAAGACCTAGTTCCCCACCTCATCGCGACCGGAGGCCTCACATCCTTTGAAAACTCCAGAGGTACGCGGAGATCAGTGCCTCCAAAGGAGACGATGCCTGACTCCTCGTGAAACTTGATAGGATTCCCAGGATTCCTGTGGCACGTGGAAAGGGACCCTTGGTCTCCCGCCTCAGCTGGAGAGGCGTCCCAATTGCCCTGCCAAGCCTCGAGGAGAATCCCGAGTTGTCCCTCGCAACTAGGCAGGACTCCTGACGTCGCTGAACAAACATGTGGGTGGAAGAGCCATCCCCGTCGTAACTCGAGAATATACCCCAGGTTCCCGCCGCAACTCGAGAAAAACCATGAGACTTCCCCCTCGCCGCGAGATGAGGCCCGATTCCCCTGCACTGCGTGCAGAGCAATTCCGTGTTGCACATCACACATGAAGGAGCCTTGATTTCCTTGATGGCACTCCAGAGAAACCCCAAGAACACTGTTTCAAGGCTAGAGGGATCCTGAGGTCACTGTAGCAACACGAAAGAGCTCCGTGGACCAAGAATCAACTCGAGATGAGAGGTTAGTCCCTGGCTTCGACTCCAGAGGAATACCACCTTACCACAAGCACCTCAAGAGGAGGCTTCTCTCAGCTCTAGGTATGTGAGAGGGACCCTGATTTTGCGGCCTCAAGGGAATGGAAACCGCGATGCCCTGACTCGAAATAAGGCCGAATATCCCTGCAGTGACTTGAATGCAGGCTCGTCTTGCATCTCCCAAGACGAAAGGATGTCTGAATCCCCTGTGGAGACCACAGAGAAAGACCTAGTTCCCCACCTCATCGCGACCGGAGGCCTCACATCCTTTGAAAACTCCAGAGGTACGCGGAGATCAGTGCCTCAAAAGGAGACGATGCCTGACTCCTCGTGAAACTTGATAGGATTCCCAGGATTCCTGTGGCACGTGGAAAGGGACACTTGGTCTCCTGCCTCAGCTGAAGAGGCGTCCCAATTGCCCTGCCAAGCCTCGAGGAGAATCCCAAGTTGTCCCTCGCAACTAGGCAGGAGTTCTGACATCGCTGAACAAACACGTGTGTGGAAGGGCCATCCCCGTCGTAACTCGAGAATATTCCCCAGGTTCCCGCCGCAACTCGAGAAAAACCATGAGACTCCCCCCTCGCCGCGAGATGAGGCCCGATTCCCCTGCACTGCGTGCAGAGCAATTCCGTGTTGCACATCACACATGAAAGGAGCCTTGATTTCCTTGATGGCACTCCAGAGAAACCCCAAGAACACTGTTTTAAGGCTAGAGGGATCCTGAGGTCACTGTAGCAACACGAAAGAGCTCCGTGGACCAAAAATCAACTCGAGATGAGAGGTTAGTCCCTGGCTTCGACTCCAGAGGAATACCACCTTACCACAAGCACCTCAAGAGGAGGCTTCTCTCAGCTCTAGGTATGTGAGAGGGACCCTGAGTTTGCGGCCTAAAGTGGAATGGACACCGCGATGCCCTGACTCGAAATAAGGCCGGATATCCCTGCAGTGACTTGAATGCAGGCTCGTCTTGCATCTCCCAAGACGAAAGGATGTCTGAATCCCCTGTGGAGACCACAGAGAAAGACCTAGTTTCCCACCTCATCGCGACCGGAGGCCTCACATCCTTTGAAAACTCCAAAGGTACGCGGAGATCAGTGCCTCCAAAGGAGACGATGCCTGACTCCTCGTGAAACTTGATAGGATTCCCAGGATTCCTGTGGCACGTGGAAAGGGACACTTGGTCTCCCGCCTCAGCTGGAGAGGCGTCCCAATTGCCCTGCCAAGCCTCGAGGAGAATCCCGAGTTGTCCCTCGCAACTAGGCAGGAGTCCTGACGTCGCTGAACAAACACGTGTGTGGAAGGGCCATCCCCGTCGTAACTCGAGAATATTCCCCAGGTTCCCCCCGCAACTCGAGAAAAACCATGAGACTTCCCCCTCGCCGCGAGATGAGGCCCGATTCCCCTGCACTGCGTGCAGAGCAATTCCGTGTTGCACATCAAACATGAAAGGAGCCTTGATTTCCTTGATGGCACCCCAGAGAAACCCCAAGAACACTGTTTTAAGGCTAGAGGGATCCTGAGGTCACTGTAGCAACACGAAAGAGCTCCGTGGACCAAAAATCAACTCGAGATGAGAGGTTAGTCCCTGGCTTCCACTCCAGAGGAATACCACCTTACCACAAGCACCTCAAGAGGAGGCTTCTCTCAGCTCTAGGTATGTGAGAGGGTCCCTGATTTTTCGGCCTCAAGTGGAATGGACACCGCGATGCCCTGACTCGAAATAAGGCCGGATATCCCTGCAGTGACTTGAATGCAGGCTCGTCTTGCATCTCCCAAGATGAAAGGATGTCTGAATCCCCTGTGGAGACCACAGAGAAAGACCTAGTTCCCCACCTCATGGCGACCGGAGGCCTCACATCCTTTGAAAACTCCAGAGGTAGGCGGAGATCAGTGCCTCCAAAGGAGACGATGCCTGACTCCTCGTGAAACTTGATAGGAGTCCCAGGATTCCTGTGGCACGTGGAAAGGGACCCTTGGTCTCCCGCCTCAGCTGGAGAGGCGTCCCAATTGCCCTGCCAAGCCTCGAGGAGAATCCCGAGTTGTCCCTCGCATCTAGGCAGGAGTCCTGACGTCGCTGAACAAACACGTGTGTGGAAGGGCCATCCCCGTCGTAACTCGAGAATATTCCCCAGGTTACCGCCGCAACTCGAGAAAAACCATGAGACTTCCCCCTCGCCGCGAGATGAGGCCCGATTCCCCTGCACTGCGTGCAGAGCAATTCCGTGTTGCACATCACACATGAAAGGAGCCTTGATTTCCTTGATGGCACTCCAGAGAAACACCAAGAACACTGTTTCAAGGCTAGAGGGATCCTGAGGTCACTGTAGCAACACGAAAGAGCTCCGTGGACCAAAAATCAACTCGAGATGAGAAGTTAGTCCCTGGCTTCGACTCCAGAGGGATACCACCTTACCACAAGCACCTCAAGAGGAGGCTTCTCTCAGCTCTAGCTATGTGAGAGGGACCCTGAGTTTGCGGCCTCAAGTGGAATGGACACCACGATGCCCTGACTCGAAATAAGGCCGGATATCCCTGGAGTGACTTGAATGCAGGCTCGTCTTGCATCTCCCAAGACGAAAGGATGTCTGAATCCCCTGTGGAGACCACAGAGAAAAACCGAGTTCCCCACCTCATCGCGACCGGAGGCCTCACATCCTTTGAAAACTCCAGAGGTACGCGGAGATCAGTGCCTCCAAAGGAGACGATGCTTGACTCCTCGTGAAACTTGATAGGAGTCCCAGGATTCCTGTGGCACGTGGAAAGGGACCCTTGGTCTCCCGCCTCAGCTGGAGAGGCGTCCCAATTGCCCTGCCAAGCCTCGAGGAGAATCCCGAGTTGTCCCTCGCAACTAGGCAGGAGTCCTGACGTCGCTGAAGAAACACGTGTGTGGAAGGGCCATCCCCGTCGTAACTCGAGAATATTCCCCAGGTTCCCGCCGCAACTCGAGAAAAACCATGAGACTTCACCCTCGCCGCGAGATGAGGCCCGATTCCCCTGCACTGCGTGCAGAGCATTCCGTGTTGCACATCACACATGAAAGGAGCCTTGATTTCCTTGATGGCACTCCAGAGAAACCCCAAGAACACTGTTTCAAGGCTACAGGGATCCTAAGGTCACTGTAGCAACACGAAAGAGCTCCGTGGACCAAAAATCAACTCGAGATGAGAGGTTAGTCCCTGGCTTCGACTCCAGAGGAATACCACCTTACCACAAGCACCTCAAGAGGAGGCTTCTCTCAGCTCTAGGTATGTGAGAGGGACCCTGAGTTTGCGGCCTCAAGTGGAATGGACACCGCGATGCCCTGACTCGAAATAAGGCGGGATATCCCTGCAGTGACTTGAATGCAGGCTCGTCTTGCATCTCCCAAGACGAAAGGATGTCTGAATCCCCTGTGGAGACCACAGAGAAAGACCTAGTTCCCCACCTCATCGCGACCGGAGGCCTCACATCCTTTGAAAACTCCAAAGGTACGCGGAGATCAGTGCCTCCAAAGGAGACGATGCCTGACTCCTCGTGAAACTTGATAGGATTCCCAGGATTCCTGTGGCACGTGGAAAGGGACACTTGGTCTCCCGCCTCAGCTGGAGAGGCGTCCCAATTGCCCTGCCAAGCCTCGAGGAGAATCCCGAGTTGTCCCTCGCAACTAGGCAGGAGTCCTGACGTCGCTGAACAAACACGTGTGTGGAAGGGCCATCCCCGTCGTAACTCGAGAATATTCCCCAGGTTCCCGCCGCAACTCGAGAAAAACCATGAGACTTCCCCCTCGCCGCGAGATGAGGCCCGATTCCCCTGCACTGCGTGCAGAGCAATTCCGTGTTGCACATCAAACATGAAAGGAGCCTTGATTTCCTTGATGGCACCCCAGAGAAACCCCAAGAACACTGTTTTAAGGCTAGAGGGATCCTGAGGTCACTGTAGCAACACGAAAGAGCTCCGTGGACCAAAAATCAACTCGAGATGAGAGGTTAGTCCCTGGCTTCCACTCCAGAGGAATACCACCTTACCACAAGCACCTCAAGAGGAGGCTTCTCTCAGCTCTAGGTATGTGAGAGGGACCCTGATTTTTCGGCCTCAAGTGGAATGGACACCGCGATGCCCTGACTCGAAATAAGGCCGGATATCCCTGCAGTGACTTGAATGCAGGCTCGTCTTGCATCTCCCAAGATGAAAGGATGTCTGAATCCCCTGTGGAGACCACAGAGAAAGACCTTGTTCCCCACCTCATGGCGACCGGAGGCCTCACATCCTTTGAAAACTCCAGAGGTAGGCGGAGATCAGTGCCTCCAAAGGAGACGATGCCTGACTCCTCGTGAAACTTGATAGGAGTCCCAGGATTCCTGTGGCACGTGGAAAGGGACCCTTGGTCTCCCGCCTCAGCTGGAGAGGCGTCCCAATTGCCCTGCCAAGCCTCGAGGAGAATCCCGAGTTGTCCCTCGCATCTAGGCAGGAGTCCTGACGTCGCTGAACAAACACGTGTGTGGAAGGGCCATCCCCGTCGTAACTCGAGAATATTCCCCAGGTTACCGCCGCAACTCGAGAAAAACCATGAGACTTCCCCCTCGCCGCGAGATGAGGCCCGATTCCCCTGCACTGCGTGCAGAGCAATTCCGTGTTGCACATCACACATGAAAGGAGCCTTGATTTCCTTGATGGCACTCCAGAGAAACCCCAAGAACACTGTTTCAAGGCTACAGGGATCCTGAGGTCACTGTAGCAACACGAAAGAGCTCCGTGGACCAAAAATCAACTCGAGATGAGAGGTTAGTCCCTGGCTTCGACTCCAGAGGAATACCACCTTACCACAAGCACCTCAAGAGGAGGCTTCTCTCAGCTCTAGGTATGTGAGAGGGACCCTGATTTTGCGGCCTCAAGTGGAATGGACACTGCGATGCCCTGACGCGAAATAAGGCCGGATATCCCTGCAGTGACTTAAATGCAGGCTCGTCTTGCATCTCCCAAGACGAAAGGATGTCTGAATCCCCTGTGGAGACCACAGAGAAAGACCTAGTTCCCCAACTCATGGCGACCGGAGGCCTCACATCCTTTGAAAACTCCAGAGGTACGCGGAGATCAGTGCCTCCAAAGGAGACGATGGCTGACTCCTCGTGAAACTTGATAGGAGTTCCAGGATTCCTGTGGCACGTGGAAAGGGACCCTTGGTCTCCCGCCTCAGCTGGAGAGGCGTCCCAATTGCCCTGCCAAGCCTCGAGGAGAATCCCGAGTTGTCCCTCGCAACTAGGCAGGAGTCCTGACGTCGCTGAACAAACACGTGTGTGGAAGGGCCATCCCCGTCGTAACTCGAGAATATTCCCCAGGTTCCCGCCGCAACTCGAGAAAAACCATGAGACTTCCCCCTCGCCGCGAGATGAGGCCCGATTCACCTGCACTGCGTGCAGAGCAATTCCGTGTTGCACATCACACATGAAGGAGCCTTGATTTCCTTGATGGCACTCCAGAGAAACCCCAAGAACACTGTTTCAAGGCTAGAGGGATCCTGAGGTCACTGTAGCAACACGAAAGAGCTCCGTGGACCAAGAATCAACTGGAGATGAGAGGTTAGTCCCTGGCTTCGACTCCAGAGGAATACCACCTTACCACAAGCACCTCAAGAGGAGGCTTCTCTCAGCTCTAGCTATGTGAGAGGGACCCTGATTTTGTGGCCTCAAGGGAATGGAAACCGCGATGCCCTGACTCGAAATAAGGCCGAATATCCCTGCAGTGACTTGAATGCAGGCTCGTCTTGCATCTCCCAAGACGAAAGGATGTCTGAATCCCCTGTGGAGACCACAGAGAAAGACCTAGTTCCCCACCTCATCGCGACCGGAGGCCTCACATCCTTTGAAAACTCCAGAGGTACGCGGAGATCAGTGCCTCCAAAGGAGACGATGCCTGACTCCTCGTGAAACTTGATAGGAGTCCCAGGATTCCTGTGGCACGTGGAAAGGGACACTTGGGCTCCCGCCTCAGCTGGAGAGGCGTCCCAATTGCCCTGCCAAGCCTCGAGGAGAATCCCGAGTTGTCCCTCGCAACTAGGCAGGAGTCCTGACGTCGCTGAACAAACATGTGGGTGGAAGAGCCATCCCCGTCGTAACTCGAGAATATACCCCAGGTTCCCGCCGCAACTCGAGAAAAACCATGAGACTTCCCCCTCGCCGTGAGATGAGGCACGATTCCCCTGCACTGCATGCAGAGCAATTCCGTGTTGCACATCAAACATGAAAGTAGCCTTGATTTCCTTGATGGCACTCCAGAGAAACCCCAAGAACACTGTTTCAAGGCTACAGGGATCCTGAGGTCACTGTAGCAACACGAAAGAGCTCCGTGGACCAAAAATCAACTCGAGATGAGAGGTTAGTCCCTGGCTTCGACTCCAGAGGAATACCACCTTACCACAAGCACCTCAAGAGGAGGCTTCTCTCAGCTCTAGGTATGTGAGAGGGACCCTGATTTTGCGGCCTCAAGTGGAATGGACACCGCGATGCCCTGACTCGAAATAAGGCCGGATATCCCTGCAGTGACTTGAATGCAGGCTCGTCTTGCATCTCCCAAGACGAAAGGATGTCTGAATCCCCTGTGGAGACCACAGAGAAAGACCTAGTTCCCCAAATCATGGCGACCGGAGGCCTCACATCCTTTGAAAACTCCAGAGGTACGCGGAGATCAGTGCCTCCAAAGGAGACGATGCCTGACTCCTCGTGAAACTTGATAGGAGTTCCAGGATTCCTGTGGCACGTGGAAAGGGACCCTTGGTCTCCCGCCTCAGCTGGAGAGGCGTCCCAATTGCCCTGCCAAGCCTCGAGGAGAATCCCGAGTTGTCCCTCGCAACTAGGCAGGAGTCCTGACGTCGCTGAAGAAACACGTGGGTGGAAGGGCCATCCCCGTCGTAACTCGAGAATATTCCCCAGGTTCCCGCCGCAACTCGAGAAAAACCATGAGACTTCCCCCTCGCCGCGAGATGAGGCCCGATTCCCCTGCACTGCGTGCAGAGCAATTCCGTGTTGCACATCACACATGAAGGAGCCTTGATTTCCTTGATGCCACTCCAGAGAAACCCCAAGAACACAGTTTCAAGGCTAGAGGGATCCTGAGGTCACTGTAGCAACACGAAAGAGCTCCGTGGACCAAGAATCAACTCGAGATGAGAGGTTAGTCCCTGGCTTCGACTCCAGAGGAATACCACCTTACCACAAGCACCTCAAGAGGAGGCTTCTCTCAGCTCTAGGTATGTGAGAGGGACCCTGATTTTGCGGCCTCAAGGGAATGGAAACCGCGATGCCCTGACTCGAAATAAGGCCGAATATCCCTGCAGTGACTTGAATGCAGGCTCGTCTTGCATCTCCCAAGACGAAAGGATGTCTGAATCCCCTGTGGAGACCACAGAGAAAGACCTAGTTCCCCACCTCATCGCGACCGGAGGCCTCACATCCTTTGAAAACTCCAGAGGTACGCGGAGATCAGTGCCTCCAAAGGAGACGATGCCTGACTCCTCGTGAAACTTGATAGGAGTCCCAGGATTCCTGTGGCACGTGGAAAGGGACCCTTGGTCTCCCGCCTCAGCTGGAGAGGCGTCCCAATTGCCCTGCCAAGCCTCGAGGAGAATCCCGAGTTGTCCCTCGCAACTAGGCAGGAGTTCTGACATCGCTGAACAAACACGTGTGTGGAAGGGCCATCCCCGTCGTAACTCGAGAATATCCCCCAGGTTCCCGCCGCAACTCGAGAAAAACCATGAGACTCCCCCCTCGCCGCGAGATGAGGCCCGATTCCCCTGCACTGCGTGCAGAGCAATTCCGTGTTGCACATCACACATGAAAGGAGCCTTGATTTCCTTGATGGCACTCCAGAGAAACCCCAAGAACACTGTTTTAAGGCTAGAGGGATCCTGAGGTCACTGTAGCAACACGAAAGAGCTCCGTGGACCAAAAATCAACTCGAGATGAGAGGTTAGTCCCTGGCTTCGACTCCAGAGGAATACCACCTTACCACAAGCACCTCAAGAGGAGGCTTCTCTCAGCTCTAGGTATGTGAGAGGGACCCTGAGTTTGCGGCCTCAAGTGGAATGGACACCGCGATGCCCTGACTCGAAATAAGGCCGGATATCCCTGCAGTGACTTGAATGCAGGCTCGTCTTGCATCTCCCAAGACTAAAGGATGTCTGAATCCCCTGTGGAGACCACAGAGAAAGACCTAGTTCCCCACCTCATCGCGACCGGAGGCCTCACATCCTTTGAAAACTCCAGAGGTACGCGGAGATCAGTGCCTCCAAAGGAGACGATGCCTGACTCCTCGTGAAACTTGATAGGATTCCCAGGATTCCTGTGGCACGTGGAAAGGGACCCTTGGTCTCCCGCCTCAGCTGGAGAGGCGTCCCAATTGCCCTGCCAAGCCTCGAGGAGAATCCCGAGTTGTCCCTCGCAACTAGGCAGGAGTCCTGACGTCGCTGAACAAACATGTGGGTGGAAGAGCCATCCCCGTCGTAACTCGAGAATATACCCCAGGTTCCCGCCGCAACTCGAGAAAAACCATGAGACTTCCCCCTCGCCGCGAGATGAGGCCCGATTCCCCTGCACTGCGTGCAGAGCAATTCCGTGTTGCACATCACACATGAAGGAGCCTTGATTTCCTTGATGGCACTCCAGAGAAACCCCAAGAACACTGTTTCAAGGCTAGAGGGATCCTGAGGTCACTGTAGCAACACGAAAGAGCTCCGTGGACCAAGAATCAACTCGAGATGAGAGGTTAGTCCCTGGCTTCCACTCCAGAGGAATACCACCTTACCACAAGCACCTCAAGAGGAGGCTTCTCTCAGCTCTAGGTATGTGAGAGGGACCCTGATTTTGCGGCCTCAAGGGAATGGAAACCGCGATGCCCTGACTCGAAATAAGGCCGAATATCCCTGCAGTGACTTGAATGCAGGCTCGTCTTGCATCTCCCAAGACGAAAGGATGTCTGAATCCCCTGTGGAGACCACAGAGAAAGACCTAGTTCCCCACCTCATCGCGACCGGAGGCCTCACATCCTTTGAAAACTCCAGAGGTACGCGGAGATCAGTGCCTCCAAAGGAGACGATGCCTGACTCCTCGTGAAACTTGATAGGATTCCCAGGATTCCTGTGGCACGTGGAAAGGGACACTTGGTCTCCTGCCTCAGCTGGAGAGGCGTCCCAATTGCCCTGCCAAGCCTCGAGGAGAATCCCAAGTTGTCCCTCGCAACTAGGCAGGAGTTCTGACATCGCTGAACAAACACGTGTGTGGAAGGGCCATCCCCGTCGTAACTCGAGAATATTCCCCAGGTTCCCGCCGCAACTCGAGAAAAACCATGAGACTCCCCCCTCGCCGCGAGATGAGGCCCGATTCCCCTGCACTGCGTGCAGAGCAATTCCGTGTTGCACATCACACATGAAAGGAGCCTTGATTTCCTTGATGGCACTCCAGAGAAACCCCAAGAACACTGTTTCAAGGCTAGAGGAATCCTGAGGTCACTGTAGCAACACGAAAGAGCTCCGTGGACCAAAAATCAACTCGAGATGAGAGGTTAGTCCCTGGCTTCCACTCCAGAGGAATACCACCTTACCACAAGCACCTCAAGAGGAGGCTTCTCTCAGCTCTAGGTATGTGAGAGGGACCCTGAGTTTGCGGCCTCAAGTGGAATGGACACCGCGATGCCCTGACTCGAAATAAGGCCGGATATTCCTGCAGTGACTTGAATGCAGGCTCGTCTTGCATCTCCCAAGACGAAAGGATGTCTGAATCCCCTGTGGAGACCACAGAGAAAGACCTAGTTCCCCACATCATCGCGACCGGAGGCCTCACATCCTTTGAAAACTCCAGAGGTACGCGGAGATCAGTGCCTCCAAAGGAGACGATGCCTGACTCCTCGTGAAACTTGATAGGAGTCCCAGGATTCCTGTGGCACGTGGAAAGGGACCCTTGGTCTCCCGCCTCAGCTGGAGAGGCGTCCCAATTGCCCTGCCAAGCCTCGAGGAGAATCCCGAGTTGTCCCTCGCAACTAGGCAGGAGTCCTGACGTCGCTGAACAAACACGTGTGTGGAAGGGCCATCCCCGTCGTAACTCGAGAATATTCCCCAGGTTCCCGCCGCAACTCGAGAAAAACCATGAGACTTCCCCCTCGCCGCGAGATGAGGCCCGATTCCCCTGCACTGCGTGCAGAGCAATTCCGTGTTGCACATCAAACATGAAAGGAGCCTTGATTTCCTTGATGGCACCCCAGAGAAACCCCAAGAACACTGTTTTAAGGCTAGAGGGATCCTGAGGTCACTGTAGCAACACGAAAGAGCTCCGTGGACCAAAAATCAACTCGAGATGAGAGGTTAGTCCCTGGCTTCGACTCCAGAGGAATACCACCTTACCACAAGCACCTCAAGAGGAGGCTTCTCTCAGCTCTAGGTATGTGAGAGGGTCCCTGATTTTTCGGCCTCAAGTGGAATGGACACCGTGATGCCCTGACTCGAAATAAGGCCGGATATCCCTGCAGTGACTTGAATGCAGGCTCGTCTTGCATCTCCCAAGATGAAAGGATGTCTGAATCCCCTGTGGAGACCACAGAGAAAAACCGAGTTCCCCACCTCATCGCGACGGGAGGCCTCACATCCTTTGAAAACTCCAGAGGTACGCGGAGATCAGTGCCTCCAAAGGAGACGATGCTTGACTCCTCGTGAACCTTGATAGGAGTCCCAGGATTACTGTGGCACGTGGAAAGGGACCCTTGGTCTCCCGCCTCAGCTGGAGAGGCGTCCCAATTGCCCTGCCAAGCCTCGAGGAGAATCCCGAGTTGTCCCTCGCAACTAGGCAGGAGTCCTGACGTCGCTGAACAAACACGTGTGTGGAAGGGCCATCCCCGTCGTAACTCGAGAATATTCCCCAGGTTCCCGCCGCAACTCGAGAAAAACCATGAGACTTCACCCTCGCCGCGAGATGAGGCCCGATTCCCCTGCACTGCGTGCAGAGCATTCCGTGTTGCACATCACACATGAAAGGAGCCTTGATTTCCTTGATGGCACTCCAGAGAAACCCCAAGAACACTGTTTCAAGGCTACAGGGATCCTGAGGTCACTGTAGCAACACGAAAGAGCTCCGTGGACCAAAAATCAACTAGAGATGAGAGGTTAGTCCCTGGCTTCGACTCCAGAGGAATACCACCTTACCACAAGCACCTCAAGAGGAGGCTTCTCTCAGCTTTAGGTATGTGAGAGGGACCCTGAGTTTGCGGCCTCAAGTGGAATGGACACCGCGATGCCCTGACTCGAAATAAGGCCGGATATCCCTGCAGTGACTTGAATGCAGGCTCGTCTTGCATCTCCCAAGACGAAAGGATGTCTGAATCCCCTGTGGAGACCACAGAGAAAGACCTAGTTCCCCACCTCATCGCGACCGAAGGCCTCACATCCTTTGAAAACTCCAGAGGTACGCGGAGATCAGTGCCTCCAAAGGAGACGATGCCTGACTCCTCGTGAAACTTGATAGGAGTCCCAGGATTCCTGTGGCACGTGGAAAGGGACCCTTGGTCTCCCGCCTCAGCTGGAGAGGCGTCCCAATTGCCCTGCCAAGCCTCGAGGAGAATCCCGAGTTGTCCCTCGCAACTAGGCAGGAGTCCTGACGTCGCTGAACAAACACGTGTGTGGAAGGGCCATCCCCGTCCTAACTCGAGAATATTCCCCAGGTTCCCGCCGCAACTCGAGAAAAACCATGAGACTTCCCCCTCGCCACGAGATGAGGCCCGATTCCCCTGCACTGCGTGCAGAGCAATTCCGTGTTGCACATCACACATGAAAGGAGCCTTGATTTCCTTGATGGCACTCCAGAGAAACCCCAAGAACACTGTTTCAAGGCTACAGGGATCCTGAGGTCACTGTAGCAACACGAAAGAGCTCCGTGGACCAAAAATCAACTAGAGATGAGAGGTTAGTCCCTGGCTTCGACTCCAGTGGAATACCACCTTACCACAAGCACCTCAAGAGGAGGCTTCTCTCAGCTCTAGGTATGTGAGAGGGACCCTGATTTTGGGTCCTCAAGTGGAATGGACACCGCGATGCCCTGACTCGAAATAAGGCCGGATATCCCTGCAGTGACTTGAATGCAGGCTTGTCTTGCATCTCCCAAGATGAAAGGATGTCTGAATCCCCTGTGGAGACCACAGAGAAAGACCTAGTTCCTCACCTCATCGCGACCGGAGGCCTCACATCCTTTGAAAACTCCAGAGGTACACGGAGATCAGTGCCTCCAAAGGAGACGATGCCTGACTCCTCGTGAAACTTGATAGGAGTCCCAGGATTCCTGTGGCACGTGGAAAGGGACACTTGGTCTCCCGCCTCAGCTGGAGAGGCGTCCCAATTGCCCTGCCAAGCCTCGAGGAGAATCCCGAGTTGTCCCTCGCAACTAGGCAGGATTCCTGACGTCGCTGAACAAACATGTGGGTGGAAGGGCCATCCCCGTCGTAACTCGAGAATATACCCCAGGTTCCCGCCGCAACTCGAGAAAAACCATGAGACTTCCCCCTCGCCGTGAGATGAGGCCCGATTCCCCTGCACTGCGTGCAGAGCAATTCCGTGTTGCACATCAAACATGAAAGTAGCCTTGATTTCCTTGATGGCACTCCAGAGAATCCCCAAGAACACTGTTTCAAGGCTAGAGGGATCCTGAGGTCACTGTAGCAACACGAAAGAGCTCCGTGGACCAAAAATCAACTCGAGATGAGAGGTTAGTCCCTGGCTTCCACTCCAGAGGAATACCACCTTACCACAAGCACCTCAAGAGGAGGCTTCTCTCAGCTCTAGGTATGTGAGAGGGACCCTGATTTTGGGTCCTCAAGTGGAATGGACACCGCGATGCCCTGACTCGAAATAAGGCCGGATATCCCTGCAGTGACTTGAATGCAGGCTTGTCTTGCATCTCCCAAGATGAAAGGATGTCTGAATCCCTTGTGGAGACCACAGAGAAAGACCTAGTTCCCCAACTCATCGCGACCGGAGGCCTCACATCCTTTGAAAACTCCAGAGGTACGCGGAGATCAGTGCCTCCAAAGGAGACGATGCCTGACTCCTCGTGAAACTTGATAGGAGTCCCAGGATTCCTGTGGCACGTGGAAAGGGACCCTTGGTCTCCCGCCTCAGCTGGAGAGGCGTCCCAATTGCCCTGCCAAGCCTCGAGGAGAATCCCGAGTTGTCCCTCGCAACTAGGCAGGAGTCCTGACGTCGCTGAACAAACATGTGGGTGGAAGAGCCATCCCCGTCGTAACTCGAGAATATACCCCAGGTTCCCGCCGCAACTCGAGAAAAACCATGAGACTTCCCCCTCGCCGTGAGATGAGGCACGATTCCCCTGCACTGCATGCAGAGCAATTCCGTGTTGCACATCAAACATGAAAGTAGCCTTGATTTCCTTGATGGCACTCCAGAGAAACCCCAAGAACACTGTTTCAAGGCTAGAGGGATCCTGAGGTCACTGTAGCAACACGAAAGAGCTCCGTGGACCAAAAATCAACTCGAGATGAGAGGTTAGTCCCTGGCTTCGACTCCAGAGGAATACCACCTTACCACAAGCACCTCAAGAGGAGGCTTCTCTCAGCTCTAGGTATGTGAGAGGGACCCTGATTTTGCGGCCTCAAGTGGAATGGACACTGCGATGCCCTGACGCGAAATAAGGCCGGATATCCCTGCAGTGACTTGAATGCAGGCTCGTCTTGCATCTCCCAAGACGAAAGGATGTCTGAATCCCCTGTGGAGACCACAGAGAAAGACCTAGTTCCCCAACTCATGGCGACCGGAGGCCTCACATCCTTTGAAAACTCCAGAGGTACGCGGAGATCAGTGCCTCCAAAGGAGACGATGCCTGACTCCTCGTGAATCTTGATAGGAGTTCCAGGATTCCTGTGGCACGTGGAAAGGGACCCTTGGTCTCCCGCCTCAGCTGGAGAGGCGTCCCAATTGCCCTGCCAAGCCTCGAGGAGAATCCCGAGTTGTCCCTCGCAACTAGGCAGGAGTCCTGACGTCGCTGAACAAACACGTGTGTGGAAGGGCCATCCCCGTCGTAACTCGAGAATATTCCCCAGGTTCCCGCCGCAACTCGAGAAAAACCATGAGACTTCCCCCTCGCCGCGAGATGAGGCCCGATTCCCCTGCACTGCGTGCAGAGCAATTCCGTGTTGCACATCACACATGAAGGAGCCTTGATTTCCTTGATGGCACTCCAGAGAAACCCCAAGAACACTGTTTCAAGGCTAGAGGGATCCTGAGGTCACTGTAGCAACACGAAAGAGCTCCGTGGACCAAGAATCAACTCGAGATGAGAGGTTAGTCCCTGGCTTCGACTCCAGAGGAATACCACCTTACCACAAGCACCTCAAGAGGAGGCTTCTCTCAGCTCTAGGTATGTGAGAGGGACCCTGATTTTGTGGCCTCAAGGGAATGGAAACCGCGATGCCCTGACTCGAAATAAGGCCGAATATCCCTGCAGTGACTTGAATGCAGGCTCGTCTTGCATCTCCCAAGACGAAAGGATGTCTGAATCCCCTGTGGAGACCACAGAGAAAGACCTAGTTCCCCACCTCATCGCGACCGGAGGCCTCACATCCTTTGAAAACTCCAGAGGTACGCGGAGATCAGTGCCTCCAAAGGAGACGATGCCTGACTCCTCGTGAAACTTGATAGGAGTCCCAGGATTCCTGTGGCACGTGGAAAGGGACACTTGGTCTCCCGCCTCAGCTGGAGAGGCGTCCCAATTGCCCTGCCAAGCCTCGAGGAGAATCCCGAGTTGTCCCTCGCAACTAGGCAGGAGTCCTGACGTCGCTGAACAAACATGTGGGTGGAAGAGCCATCCCCGTCGTAACTCGAGAATATACCCCAGGTTCCCGCCGCAACTCGAGAAAAACCATGAGACTTCCCCCTCGCCGTGAGATGAGGCACGATTCCCCTGCACTGCATGCAGAGCAATTCCGTGTTGCACATCAAACATGAAAGTAGCCTTGATTTCCTTGATGGCACTCCAGAGAAACCCCAAGAACACTGTTTCAAGGCTAGAGGGATCCTGAGGTCACTGTAGCAACACGAAAGAGCTCCGTGGACCAAAAATCAACTCGAGATGAGAGGTTAGTCCCTGGCTTCGACTCCAGAGGAATACCACCTTACCACAAGCACCTCAAGAGGAGGCTTCTCTCAGCTCTAGGTATGTGAGAGGGACCCTGATTTTGCGGCCTCAAGTGGAATGGACACCGCGATGCCCTGACTCGAAATAAGGCCGGATATCCCTGCAGTGACTTGAATGCAGGCTCGTCTTGCATCTCCCAAGACGAAAGGATGTCTGAATCCCCTGTGGAGACCACAGAGAAAGACCTAGTTCCCCAAATCATGGCGACCGGAGGCCTCACATCCTTTGAAAACTCCAGAGGTACGCGGAGATCAGTGCCTCCAAAGGAGACGATGCCTGACTCCTCGTGAAACTTGATAGGAGTTCCAGGATTCCTGTGGCACGTGGAAAGGGACCCTTGGTCTCCCGCCTCAGCTGGAGTGGCGTCCCAATTGCCCTGCCAAGCCTCGAGGAGAATCCCGAGTTGTCCCTCGCAACTAGGCAGGAGTCCTGACGTCGCTGAAGAAACACGTGGGTGGAAGGGCCATCCCCGTCGTAACTCGAGAATATTCCCCAGGTTCCCGCCGCAACTCGAGAAAAACCATGAGACTTCCCCCTCGCCGCGAGATGAGGCCCGATTCCCCTGCACTGCGTGCAGAGCAATTCCGTGTTGCACATCACACATGAAGGAGCCTTGATTTCCTTGATGGCACTCCAGAGAAACCCCAAGAACACTGTTTCAAGGCTAGAGGGATCCTGAGGTCACTGTAGCAACACGAAAGAGCTCCGTGGACCAAGAATCAACTCGAGATGAGAGGTTAGTCCCTGGCTTCGACTCCAGAGGAATACCACCTTACCACAAGCACCTCAAGAGGAGGCTTCTCTCAGCTCTAGGTATGTGAGAGGGACCCTGATTTTGCGGCCTCAAGGGAATGGAAACCGCGATGCCCTGACTCGAAATAAGGCCGAATATCCCTGCAGTGACTTGAATGCAGGCTCGTCTTGCATCTCCCAAGACGAAAGGATGTCTGAATCCCCTGTGGAGACCACAGAGAAAGACCTAGTTCCCCACCTCATCGCGACCGGAGGCCTCACATCCTTTGATAACTCCAGAGGTACGCGGAGATCAGTGCCTCCAAAGGAGACGATGCCTGACTCCTCGTGAAACTTGATAGGAGTCCCAGGATTCCTGTGGCACGTGGAAAGGGACCCTTGGTCTCCCGCCTCAGCTGGAGAGGCGTCCCAATTGCCCTGCCAAGCCTCGAGGAGAATCCCGAGTTGTCCCTCGCAACTAGGCAGGAGTTCTGACATCGCTGAACAAACACGTGTGTGGAAGGGCCATCCCCGTCGTAACTCGAGAATATTCCCCAGGTTCCCGCCGCAACTCGAGAAAAACCATGAGACTCCCCCCTCGCCGCGAGATGAGGCCCGATTCCCCTGCACTGCGTGCAGAGCAATTCCGTGTTGCACATCACACATGAAAGGAGCCTTGATTTCCTTGATGGCACTCCAGAGAAACCCCAAGAAAACTGTTTTAAGGCTAGAGGGATCCTGAGGTCACTGTAGCAACACGAAAGAGCTCCGTGGACCAAAAATCAACTCGAGATGAGAGGTTAGTCCCTGGCTTCGACTCCAGAGGAATACCACCTTACCACAAGCACCTCAAGAGGAGGCTTCTCTCAGCTCTAGGTATGTGAGAGGGACCCTGAGTTTGCGGCCTCAAGTGGAATGGACACCGCGATGCCCTGACTCGAAATAAGGCCGGATATCCCTGCAGTGACTTGAATGCAGGCTCGTCTTGCATCTCCCAAGACGAAAGGATGTCTGAATCCCCTGTGGAGACCACAGAGAAAGACCTAGTTCCCCACCTCATCGCGACCGGAGGCCTCACATCCTTTGAAAACTCCAGAGGTACGCGGAGATCAGTGCCTCCAAAGGAGACGATGCCTGACTCCTCGTGAAACTTGATAGGATTCCCAGGATTCCTGTGGCACGTGGAAAGGGACCCTTGGTCTCCCGCCTCAGCTGGAGAGGCGTCCCAATTGCCCTGCCAAGCCTCGAGGAGAATCCCGAGTTGTCCCTCGCAACTAGGCAGGAGTCCTGACGTCGCTGAACAAACATGTGGGTGGAAGAGCCATCCCCGTCGTAACTCGAGAATATACCCCAGGTTCCCGCCGCAACTCGAGAAAAACCATGAGACTTCCCCCTCGCCGCGAGATGAGGCCCGATTCCCCTGCACTGCGTGCAGAGCAATTCCGTGTTGCACATCACACATGAAGGAGCCTTGATTTCCTTGATGGCACTCCAGAGAAACCCCAAGAACACTGTTTCAAGGCTAGAGGGATCCTGAGGTCACTGTAGCAACACGAAAGAGCTCCGTGGACCAAGAATCAACTGGAGATGAGAGGTTAGTCCCTGGCTTCGACTCCAGAGGAATACCACCTTACCACAAGCACCTCAAGAGGAGGCTTCTCTCAGCTCTAGGTATGTGAGAGGGACCCTGATTTTGCGGCCTCAAGGGAATGGAAACCGCGATGCCCTGACTCGAAATAAGGCCGAATATCCCTGCAGTGACTTGAATGCAGGCTCGTCTTGCATCTCCCAAGACGAAAGGATGTCTGAATCCCCTGTGGAGACCACAGAGAAAGACCTAGTTCCCCACCTCATCGCGACCGGAGGCCTCACATCCTTTGAAAACTCCAGAGGTACGCGGAGATCAGTGCCTCCAAAGGAGACGATGCCTGACTCCTCGTGAAACTTGATAGGATTCCCAGGATTCCTGTGGCACGTGGAAAGGGACCCTTGGTCTCCCGCCTCAGCTGGAGAGGCGTCCCAATTGCCCTGCCAAGCCTCGAGGAGAATCCCAAGTTGTCCCTCGCAACTAGGCAGGAGTTCTGACATCGCTGAACAAACACGTGTGTGGAAGGGCCATCCCCGTCGGAACTCGAGAATATTCCCCAGGTTCCCGCCACAACTCGAGAAAAACCATGAGACTCCCCCCTCGCCGCGAGATGAGGCCCGATTCCCCTGCACTGCGTGCAGAGCAATTCCGTGTTGCACATCACACATGAAAGGAGCCTTGATTTCCTTGATGGCACTCCAGAGAAACCCCAAGAACACTGTTTTAAGGCTAGAGGGATCCTGAGGTCACTGTAGCAACACGAAAGAGCTCCGTGGACCAAAAATCAACTCGAGATGAGAGGTTAGTCCCTGGCTTCGACTCCAGAGGAATACCACCTTACCACAAGCACCTCAAGAGGAGGCTTCTCTCAGCTCTAGGTATGTGAGAGGGACCCTGAGTTTGCGGCCTCAAGTGGAATGGACACCGCGATGCCCTGACTCGAAATAAGGCCGGATATCCCTGCAGTGACTTGAATGCAGGCTCGTCTTGCATCTCCCAAGACGAAAGGATGTCTGAATCCCCTGTGGAGACCACAGAGAAAGACCTAGTTCCCCACCTCATCGCGACCGGAGGCCTCACATCCTTTGAAAACTCCAGAGGTACGCGGAGATCAGTGCCTCCAAAGGAGACGATGCCTGACTCCTCGTGAAACTTGATAGGATTCCCAGGATTCCTGTGGCACGTGGAAAGGGACACTTGGTCTCCCGCCTCAGCTGGAGAGGCGTCCCAATTGCCCTGCCAAGCCTCGAGGAGAATCCCGAGTTGTCCCTCGCAACTAGGCAGGAGTCCTGACGTCGCTGAACAAACACGTGTGTGGAAGGGCCATCCCCGTCGTAACTCGAGAATATTCCCCAGGTTCCCGCCGCAACTCGAGAAAAACCATGAGACTTCCCCCTCGCCGCGAGATGAGGCCCGATTCCCCTGCACTGCGTGCAGAGCAATTCCGTGTTGCACATCAAACATGAAAGGAGCCTTGATTTCCTTGATGGCACCCCAGAGAAACCCCAAGAACACTGTTTTAAGGCTAGAGGGATCCTGAGGTCACTGTAGCAACACAAAAGAGCTCCGTGGACCAAAAATCAACTCGAGATGAGAGGTTAGTCCCTGGCTTCCACTCCAGAGGAATACCACCTTACCACAAGCACCTCAAGAGGAGGCTTCTCTCAGCTCTAGGTATGTGAGAGGGTCCCTGATTTTTCGGCCTCAAGTGGAATGGACACCGCGATGCCCTGACTCGAAATAAGGCCGGATATCCCTGCAGTGACTTGAATGCAGGCTCGTCTTGCATCTCCCAAGATGAAAGGATGTCTGAATCCCCTGTGGAGACCACAGAGAAAGACCTAGTTCCCCACCTCATGGCGACCGGAGGCCTCACATCCTTTGAAAACTCCAGAGGTACGCGGAGATCAGTGCCTCCAAAGGAGACGATGCCTGACTCCTCGTGAAACTTGATAGGAGTCCCAGGATTCCTGTGGCACGTGGAAAGGGACCCTTGGTCTCCCGCCTCAGCTGGAGAGGCGTCCCAATTGCCCTGCCAAGCCTCGAGGAGAATCCCGAGTTGTCCCTCGCATCTAGGCAGGAGTCCTGATGTCGCTGAACAAACACGTGTGTGGAAGGGCCATCCCCGTCGTAACTCGAGAATATTCCCCAGGTTACCGCCGCAACTCGAGAAAAACCATGAGACTTCCCCCTCGCCGCGAGATGAGGCCCGATTCCCCTGCACTGCGTGCAGAGCAATTCCGTGTTGCACATCACACATGAAAGGAGCCTTGATTTCCTTGATGGCACTCCAGAGAAACACCAAGAACACTGTTTCAAGGCTAGAGGGATCCTGAGGTCACTGTAGCAACACGAAAGAGCTCCGTGGACCAAAAATCAACTCGAGATGAGAGGTTAGTCCCTGGCTTCGACTCCAGAGGGATACCACCTTACCACAAGCACCTCAAGAGGAGGCTTCTCTCAGCTCTAGCTATGTGAGAGGGACCCTGAGTTTGCGGCCTCAAGTGGAATGGACACCGCGATGCCCTGACTCGAAATAAGGCCGGATATCCCTGGAGTGACTTGAATGCATGCTCGTCTTGCATCTCCCAAGACGAAAGGATGTCTGAATCCCCTGTGGAGACCACAGAGAAAAACCGAGTTCCCCACCTCATCGCGACCGGAGGCCTCACATCCTTTGAAAACTCCAGAGGTACGCGGAGATCAGTGCCTCCAAAGGAGACGATGCTTGACTCCTCGTGAAACTTGATAGGAGTCCCAGGATTCCTGTGGCACGTGGAAAGGGACCCTTGGTCTCCCGCCTCAGATGGAGAGGCGTCCCAATTGCCCTGCCAAGCCTCGAGGAGAATCCCGAGTTGTCCCTCGCAACTAGGCAGGAGTCCTGACGTCGCTGAACAAACACGTGTGTGGAAGGGCCATCCCCGTCGTAACTCGAGAATATTCCCCAGGTTCCCGCCGCAACTCGAGAAAAACCATGAGACTTCACCCTCGCCGCGAGATGAGGCCCGATTCCCCTGCACTGCATGCAGAGCATTCCCTGTTGCACATCACACATGAAAGGAGCCTTGATTTCCTTGATGGCACTCCAGAGAAACCCCAAGAACACTGTTTCAAGGCTACAGGGATCCTGAGGTCACTGTAGCAACACGAAAGAGCTCCGTGGACCAAAAATCAACTCGAGATGAGAGGTTAGTCCCTGGCTTCGACTCCAGAGGAATACCACCTTACCACAAGCACCTCAAGAGGAGGCTTCTCTCAGCTTTAGGTATGTGAGAGGGACCCTGAGTTTGCGGCCTCAAGTGGAATGGACACCGCGATGCCCTGACTCGAAATAAGGCCGGATATCCCTGCAGTGACTTGAATGCAGGCTCGTCTTGCATCTCCCAAGACGAAAGGATGTCTGAATCCCCTGTGGAGACCACAGAGAAAGACCTAGTTCCCCACCTCATCGCGACCGAAGGCCTCACATCCTTTGAAAACTCCAGAGGTACGCGGAGATCAGTGCCTCCAAAGGAGACGATGCCTGACTCCTCGTGAAACTTGATAGGAGTCCCAGGATTCCTGTGGCACGTGGAAAGGGACCCTTGGTCTCCCGCCTCAGCTGGAGAGGCGTCCCAATTGCCCTGCCAAGCCTCGAGGAGAATCCCGAGTTGTCCCTCGCAACTAGGCAGGAGTCCTGACGTCGCTGAACAAACACGTGTGTGGAAGGGCCATCCCCGTCCTAACTCGAGAATATTCCCCAGGTTCCCGCCGCAACTCGAGAAAAACCATGAGACTTCCCCCTCGCCACGAGATGAGGCCCGATTCCCCTGCACTGCGTGCAGAGCAATTCCGTGTTGCACATCACACATGAAAGGAGCCTTGATTTCCTTGATGGCACTCCAGAGAAACCCCAAGAACACTGTTTCAAGGCTACAGGGATCCTGAGGTCACTGTAGCAACACGAAAGAGCTCCGTGGACCAAAAATCAACTAGAGATGAGAGGTTAGTCCCTGGCTTCGACTCCAGTGGAATACCACCTTACCACAAGCACCTCAAGAGGAGGCTTCTCTCAGCTCTAGGTATGTGAGAGGGACCCTGATTTTGGGTCCTCAAGTGGAATGGACACCGCGATGCCCTGACTCGAAATAAGGCCGGATATCCCTGCAGTGACTTGAATGCAGGCTTGTCTTGCATCTCCCAAGATGAAAGGATGTCTGAATCCCCTGTGGAGACCACAGAGAAAGACCTAGTTCCTCACCTCATCGCGACCGGAGGCCTCACATCCTTTGAAAACTCCAGAGGTACACGGAGATCAGTGCCTCCAAAGGAGACGATGCCTGACTCCTCGTGAAACTTGATAGGAGTCCCAGGATTCCTGTGGCACGTGGAAAGGGACACTTGGTCTCACGCCTCAGATGGAGAGGCGTCCCAATTGCCCTGCCAAGCCTCGAGGAGAATCCCGAGTTGTCCCTCGCAACTAGGCAGGATTCCTGACGTCGCTGAACAAACATGTGGGTGGAAGGGCCATCCCCGTCGTAACTCGAGAATATACCCCAGGTTCCCGCCGCAACTCGAGAAAAACCATGAGACTTCCCCCTCGCCGTGAGATGAGGCCCGATTCCCCTGCACTGCGTGCAGAGCAATTCCGTGTTGCACATCAAACATGAAAGTAGCCTTGATTTCCTTGATGGCACTCCAGAGAATCCCCAAGAACACTGTTTCAAGGCTAGAGGGATCCTGAGGTCACTGTAGCAACACGAAAGAGCTCCGTGGACCAAAAATCAACTCGAGATGAGAGGTTAGTCCCTGGCTTCCACTCCAGAGGAATACCACCTTACCACAAGCACCTCAAGAGGAGGCTTCTCTCAGCTCTAGGTATGTGAGAGGGACCCTGATTTTGGGTCCTCAAGTGGAATGGACACCGCGATGCCCTGACTCGAAATAAGGCCGGATATCCCTGCAGTGACTTGAATGCAGGCTTGTCTTGCATCTCCCAAGATGAAAGGATGTCTGAATCCCTTGTGGAGACCACAGAGAAAGACCTAGTTCCCCACCTCATCGCGACCGGAGGCCTCACATCCTTTGAAAACTCCAGAGGTACGCGGAGATCAGTGCCTCCAAAGGAGACGATGCCTGACTCCTCGTGAAACTTGATAGGAGTCCCAGGATTCCTGTGGCACGTGGAAAGGGACACTTGGGCTCCCGCCTCAGCTGGAGAGGCGTCCCAATTGCCCTGCCAAGCCTCGAGGAGAATCCCGAGTTGTCCCTCGCAACTAGGCAGGATTCCTGACGTCGCTGAACAAACATGTGGGTGGAAGGGCCATCCCCGTCGTAACTCGAGAATATACCCCAGGTTCCCGCCGCAACTCGAGAAAAACCATGAGACTTCCCCCTCGCCGTGAGATGAGGCCCGATTCCCCTGCACTGCATGCAGAGCAATTCCGTGTTGCACATCAAACATGAAAGTAGCCTTGATTTCCTTGATGGCACTCCAGAGAAACCCCAAGAACACTGTTTCAAGGCTAGAGGGATCCTGAGGTCACTGTAGCAACACGAAAGAGCTCCGTGGACCAAAAATCAACTCGAGATGAGAGGTTAGTCCCTGGCTTCGACTCCAGAGGAATACCACCTTACCACAAGCACCTCAAGAGGAGGCTTCTCTCAGCTCTAGGTATGTGAGAGGGACCCTGATTTTGCGGCCTCAAGTGGAATGGACACTGCGATGCCCTGACGCGAAATAAGGCCGGATATCCCTGCAGTGACTTGAATGCAGGCTCGTCTTGCATCTCCCAAGACGAAAGGATGTCTGAATCCCCTGTGGAGACCACAGAGAAAGACCTAGTTCCCCAACTCATGGCGACCGGAGGCCTCACATCCTTTGAAAACTCCAGAGGTACGCGGAGATCAGTGCCTCCAAAGGAGACGATGCCTGACTCCTCGTGAAACTTGATAGGAGTTCCAGGATTCCTGTGGCACGTGGAAAGGGACCCTTGGTCTCCCGCCTCAGCTGGAGAGGCGTCCCAATTGCCCTGCCAAGCCTCGAGGAGAATCCCGAGTTGTCCCTCGCAACTAGGCAGGAGTCCTGACGTCGCTGAACAAACACGTGTGTGGAAGGGCCATCCCCGTCGTAACTCGAGAATATTCCCCAGGTTCCCGCCGCAACTCGAGAAAAACCATGAGACTTCCCCCTCGCCGCGAGATGAGGCCCGATTCCCCTGCACTGCGTGCAGAGCAATTCCGTGTTGCACATCACACATGAAGGAGCCTTGATTTCCTTGATGGCACTCCAGAGAAACCCCAAGAACACTGTTTCAAGGCTAGAGGGATCCTGAGGTCACTGTAGCAACACGAAAGAGCTCCGTGGACCAAGAATCAACTCGAGATGAGAGGTTAGTCCCTGGCTTCGACTCCAGAGGAATACCACCTTACCACAAGCACCTCAAGAGGAGGCTTCTCTCAGCTCTAGGTATGTGAGAGGGACCCTGATTTTGTGGCCTCAAGGGAATGGAAACCGCGATGCCCTGACTCGAAATAAGGCCGAATATCCCTGCAGTGACTTGAATGCAGGCTCGTCTTGCATCTCCCAAGACGAAAGGATGTCTGAATCCCCTGTGGAGACCACAGAGAAAGACCTAGTTCCCCACCTCATCGCGACCGGAGGCCTCACATCCTTTGAAAACTCCAGAGGTACGCGGAGATCAGTGCCTCCAAAGGAGACGATGCCTGACTCCTCGTGAAACTTGATAGGATTCCCAGGATTCCTGTGGCACGTGGAAAGGGACCCTTGGTCTCCCGCCTCAGCTGGAGAGGCGTCCCAATTGCCCTGCCAAGCCTCGAGGAGAATCCCGAGTTGTCCCTCGCAACTAGGCAGGAGTTCTGACATCGCTGAACAAACACGTGTGTGGAAGGGCCATCCCCGTCGTAACTCGAGAATATTCCCCAGGTTCCCGCCGCAACTCGAGAAAAACCATGAGACTCCCCCCTCGCCGCGAGATGAGGCCCGATTCCCCTGCACTGCGTGCAGAGCAATTCCGTGTTGCACATCACACATGAAAGGAGCCTTGATTTCCTTGATGGCACTCCAGAGAAACCCCAAGAACACTGTTTTAAGGCTAGAGGGATCCTGAGGTCACTGTAGCAACACGAAAGAGCTCCGTGGACCAAAAATCAACTAGAGATGAGAGGTTAGTCCCTGGCTTCGACTCCAGAGGAATACCACCTTACCACAAGCACCTCAAGAGGAGGCTTCTCTCAGCTCTAGGTATGTGAGAGGGACCCTGAGTTTGCGGCCTCAAGTGGAATGGACACCGCAATGCCCTGACTCGAAATAAGGCCGGATATCCCTGCAGTGACTTGAATGCAGGCTCGTCTTGCATCTCCCAAGACGAAAGGATGTCTGAATCCCCTGTGGAGACCACAGAGAAAGACCTACTTCCCCACCTCATCGCGACCGGAGGCCTCACATCCTTTGAAAACTCCAGAGGTACGCGGAGATCAGTGCCTCCAAAGGAGACGATGCCTGACTCCTCGTGAAACTTGATAGGATTCCCAGGATTCCTGTGGCACGTGGAAAGGGACCCTTGGTCTCCCGCCTCAGCTGGAGAGGCGTCCCAATTGCCCTGCCAAGCCTCGAGGAGAATCCCGAGTTGTCCCTCGCAACTAGGCAGGAGTCCTGACGTCGCTGAACAAACACGTGTGTGGAAGGGCCATCCCCGTCCTAACTCGAGAATATTCCCCAGGTTCCCGCCGCAACTCGAGAAAAACCATGAGACTTCCCCCTCGCCGCGAGATGAGGCCCGATTCCCCTGCACTGCGTGCAGAGCAATTCCGTGTTGCACATCACACATGAAAGGAGCCTTGATTTCCTTGATGGCACTCCAGAGAAACCCCAAGAACACTGTTTCAAGGCTACAGGGATCCTGAGGTCACTGTAGCAACACGAAAGAGCTCCGTGGACCAAAAATCAACTCGAGATGAGAGGTTAGTCCCTGGCTTCGACTCCAGAGGAATACCACCTTACCACAAGCACCTCAAGAGGAGGCTTCTCTCAGCTCTAGGTATGTGAGAGGGACCCTGATTTTGGGTCCTCAAGTGGAATGGACACCGCGATGCCCTGACTCGAAATAAGGCCGAATATCCCTGCAGTGACTTGAATGCAGGCTTGTCATGCATCTCTCAAGATGAAAGGATGTCTGAATCCCTTGTGGAGACCACAGAGAAAGACCTAGTTCCCCACCTCATCGCGACCGGAGGCCTCACATCCTTTGAAAACTCCAGAGGTACGCGGAGATCAGTGCCTCCAAAGGAGACGATGCCTGACTCCTCGTGAAACTTGATAGGAGTCCCAGGATTCCTGTGGCACGTGGAAAGGGACACTTGGGATCCCGCCTCAGCTGGAGAGGCGTCCCAATTGCCCTGCCAAGCCTCGAGGAGAATCCCGAGTTGTCCCTCGCAACTAGGCAGGAGTCCTGACGTCGCTGAACAAACATGTGGGTGGAAGAGCCATCCCCGTCGTAACTCGAGAATATACCCCAGGTTCCCGCCGCAACTCGAGAAAAACCATGAGACTTCCCCCTCGCCGTGAGATGAGGCACGATTCCCCTGCACTGCATGCAGAGCAATTCCGTGTTGCA
Organism: Cervus elaphus; assembly: GCF_910594005.1. NCBI lineage: Eukaryota > Metazoa > Chordata > Mammalia > Artiodactyla > Cervidae > Cervus > Cervus elaphus. The sequence goes on from NC_057838.1 coordinate 3,899,520, forward strand.
CATCAAACATGAAAGTAGCCTTGATTTCCTTGATGGCACTCCAGAGAAACCCCAAGAACACTGTTTCAAGGCTAGAGGGATCCTGAGGTCACTGTAGCAACACGAAAGAGCTCCGTGGACCAAAAATCAACTCGAGATGAGAGGTTAGTCCCTGGCTTCGACTCCAGAGGAATACCACCTTACCACAAGCACCTCAAGAGGAGGTTTCTCTCAGCTCTATGTATGTGAGAGGGACCCTGATTTTGCGGCCTCAAGTGGAATGGACACTGCGATGCCCTGACGCGAAATAAGGCCGGATATCCCTGCAGTGACTTGAATGCAAGCTCGTCTTGCATCTCCCAAGACGAAAGGATGTCTGAATCCCCTGTGGAGACCACAGAGAAAGACCTAGTTCCCCAACTCATGGCGACCGGAGGCCTCACATCCTTTGAAAACTCCAGAGGTACGCGGAGATCAGTGCCTCCAAAGGAGACGATGCCTGACTCCTCGTGAAACTTGATAGGAGTTCCAGGATTCCTGTGGCACGTGGAAAGGGACGCTTGGTCTCCCGCCTCAGCTGGAGAGGCGTCCCAATTGCCCTGCCAAGCCTCGAGGAGAATCCCGAGTTGTCCCTCGCAACTAGGCAGGAGTCCTGACGTCGCTGAACAAACACGTGTGTGGAAGGGCCATCCCCGTCCTAACTCGAGAATATTCCCCAGGTTCCCGCCGCAACTCGAGAAAAACCATGAGACTTCCCCCTCGCCGCGAGATGAGGCCCGATTCCCCTGCACTGCGTGCAGAGCAATTCCGTGTTGCACATCACACATGAAGGAGCCTTGATTTCCTTGATGGCACTCCAGAGAAACCCCAAGAACACTGTTTCAAGGCTAGAGGGATCCTGAGGTCATTGTAACAACACGAAAGAGCTCCGTGGACCACAAATCAACTCGAGATGAGAGGTTAGTCCCTGGCTTCGACTCCAGAGGAATACCACCTTACCACAAGCACCTCAAGAGGAGGCTTCTCTCAGCTCTAGGTATGTGAGAGGGACCCTGATTTTGCGGCCTCAAGGGAATGGAAACCGCGATGCCCTGACTCGAAATAAGGCCGAATATCCCTGCAGTGACTTGAATGCAGGCTCGTCTTTCATCTCCCAAGACGAAAGGATGTCTGAATCCCCTGTGGAGACCACAGAGAAAGACCTAGTTCCCCACCTCATCGCGACCGGAGGCCTCACATCCTTTGAAAACTCCAGAGGTACGCGGAGATCAGTGCCTCCAAAGGAGACGATGCCTGACTCCTCGTGAAACTTGATAGGATTCCCAGGATTCCTGTGGCACGTGGAAAGGGACCCTTGGTCTCCCGCCTCAGCTGGAGAGGCGTCCCAATTGCCCTGCCAAGCCTCGAGGAGAATCCCAAGTTGTCCCTCGCAACTAGGCAGGAGTTCTGACATCGCTGAACAAACACGTGTGTGGAAGGGCCATCCCCGTCGTAACTCGAGAATATTCCCCAGGTTCCCGCCGCAACTCGAGAAAAACCATGAGACTCCCCCCTCGCCGCGAGATGAGGCCCGATTCCCCTGCACTGCGTGCAGAGCAATTCCGTGTTGCACATCACACATGAAAGGAGCCTTGATTTCCTTGATGGCACTCCAGAGAAACCCCAAGAACACTGTTTCAAGGCTACAGGGATCCTGAGGTCACTGTAGCAACACGAAAGAGCTCCGTGGACCAAAAATCAACTCGAGATGAGAGGTTAGTCCCTGGCTTCGACTCCAGAGGAATACCACCTTACCACAAGCACCTCAAGAGGAGGCTTCTCTCAGCTCTAGGTATGTGAGAGGGACCCTGAGTTTGCGGCCTCAAGTGGAATGGACACCGCGATGCCCTGACTCGAAATAAGGCCGGATATCCCTGCAGTGACTTGAATGCAGGCTCGTCTTGCATCTCCCAAGACGAAAGGATGTCTGAATCCCCTGTGGACACCACAGAGAAAGACCTAGTTCCCCACCTCATCGCGACCGGAGGCCTCACATCCTTTGAAAACTCCAGAGGTACGCGGAGATCAGTGCCTCCAAAGGAGACGATGCCTGACTCCTCATGAAACTTGATAGGATTCCCAGGATTCCTGTGGCACGTGGAAAGGGACACTTGGTCTCCCGCCTCAGCTGGAGAGGCGTCCCAATTGCCCTGCCAAGCCTCGAGGAGAATCCCGAGTTGTCCCTCGCAACTAGGCAGGAGTCCTGACGTCGCTGAACAAACACGTGTGTGGAAGGGCCATCCCCGTCGTAACTCGAAAATATACCCCAGGTTCCCGCCGCAACTCGAGAAAAACCATGAGACTTCCCCCTCGCCGCGAGATGAGGCCCGATTCCCCTGCACTGCGTGCAGAGCAATTCCGTGTTGCACATCAAACATGAAAGGAGCCTTGATTTCCTTGATGGCACTCCAGAAAAACCCCAAGAACACTGTTTTAAGGCTAGAGGGATCCTGAGGTCACTGTAGCAACACGAAAGAGCTCCGTGGACCAAAAATCAACTCGAGATGAGAGGTTAGTCCCTGGCTTCCACTCCAGAGGAATACCACCTTACCACAAGCACCTCAAGAGGAGGCTTCTCTCAGCTCTAGCTATGTGATAGGGACCCTGAGTTTGCGGCCTCAAGTGGAATGGACACCGCGATGCCCTGACTCGAAATAAGGCCGGATATCCCTGCAGTGACTTGAATGCAGGCTCGTCTTGCATCTCCCAAGACGAAAGGATGTCTGAATCCCCTGTGGAGACCACAGAGAAAGACCTAGTTCCCCACCTCATCGCGACCGGAGGCCTCACATCCTTTGAAAACTCCAGAGGTACGCGGAGATCAGTGCCTCCAAAGGAGACGATGCTTGACTCCTCGTGAAACTTGATAGGAGTCCCAGGATTCCTGTGGCACGTGGAAAGGGACCCTTGGTCTCCCGCCTCAGCTGGAGAGGCGTCCCAATTGCCCTGCCAAGCCTCGAGGAGAATCCCGAGTTGTCCCTCGCAACTAGGCAGGAGTTCTGACATCGCTGAACAAACACGTGTGTGGAAGGGCCATCCCCGTCGTAACTCGAGAATATTCCCCAGGTTCCCGCCGCAACTCGAGAAAAACCATGAGACTCCCCCCTCGCCGCGAGATGAGGCCCGATTCCTCTGCACTGCGTGCAGAGCAATTCCGTGTTGCACATCACACATGAAAGGAGCCTTGATTTCCTTGATGGCACTCCAGAGAAACCCCAAGAACACTGTTTTAAGGCTAGAGGGATCCTGAGGTCACTGTAGCAACACGAAAGAGCTCCGTGGACCAAAAATCAACTCGAGATGAGAGGTTAGTCCCTGGCTTCGACTCCAGAGGAATACCACCTTACCACAAGCACCTCAAGAGGAGGCTTCTCTCAGCTCTAGGTATGTGAGAGGGACCCTGAGTTTGCGGCCTCAAGTGGAATGGACACCGCGATGCCCTGACTCGAAATAAGGCCGGATATCCCTGCAGTGACTTGAATGCAGGCTCGTCTTGCATCTCCCAAGACGAAAGGATGTCTGAATCCCCTGTGGAGACCACAGATTAAGACCTAGTTCCCCACCTCATCGCGACCGGAGGCCTCACATCCTTTGAAAACTCCAGAGGTACGCGGAGATCAGTGCCTCCAAAGGAGACGATGCCTGACTCCTCGTGAAACTTGATAGGATTCCCAGGATTCCTGTGGCACGTGGAAAGGGACCCTTGGTCTCCCACCTCAGCTGGAGAGGCGTCCCAATTGCCCTGCCAAGCCTCGAGGAGAATCCCGAGTTGTCCCTCGCAACTAGGCAGGAGTCCTGACGTCGCTGAACAAACACGTGTGTGGAAGGGCCATCCCCGTCGTAACTCGAGAATATTCCCCAGGTTCCCGCCGCAACTCGAGAAAAACCATGAGACTTCCCCCTCGCCGCGAGATGAGGCCCGATTCCCCTGCACTGCGTGCAGAGCAATTCCGTGTTGCACATCACACATGAAAGGAGCCTTGATTTCCTTGATGGCACTCCAGAGAAACCCCAAGAACACTGTTTCAAGGCTACAGGGATCCTGAGGTCACTGTAGCAACACGAAAGAGCTCCGTGGACCAAAAATCAACTAGAGATGAGAGGTTAGTCCCTGGCTTCGACTCCAGTGGAATACCACCTTACCACAAGCACCTCAAGAGGAGGCTTCTCTCAGCTCTAGGTATGTGAGAGGGACCCTGATTTTGGGTCCTCAAGTGGAATGGACACCGCGATGCCCTGACTCGAAATAAGGCCGGATATCCCTGCAGTGACGTGAATGCAGGCTTGTCTTGCATCTCCCAAGATGAAAGGATGTCTGAATCCCCTGTGGAGACCACAGAGAAAGACCTAGTTCCCCACCTCATCGCGACCGGAGGCCTCACATCCTATGAAAACTCCAGAGGTACACGGAGATCAGTGCCTGCAAAGGAGACGATGCCTGACTCCTCGTGAAACTTGATAGGAGTCCCAGGATTCCTGTGGCACGTGGAAAGGGACACTTGGTCTCCCGCCTCAGATGGAGAGGCGTCCCAATTGCCCTGCCAAGCCTCGAGGAGAATCCCGAGTTGTCCCTCGCAACTAGGCAGGATTCCTGACGTCGCTGAACAAACATGTGGGTGGAAGGGCCATCCCCGTCGTAACTCGAGAATATACCCCAGGTTCCCGCCGCAACTCGAGAAAAACCATGAGACTTCCCCCTCGCCGTGAGATGAGGCCCGATTCCCCTGCACTCCGTGCAGAGCAATTCCGTGTTGCACATCAAACATGAAAGTAGCCTTGATTTCCTTGATGGCACTCCAGAGAATCCCCAAGAACACTGTTTCAAGGCTAGAGGGATCCTGAGGTCACTGTAGCAACACGAAAGAGCTCCGTGGACCAAAAATCAACTCGAGATGAGAGGTTAGTCCCTGGCTTCGACTCCAGAGGAATACCACCTTACCACAAGCACCTCAAGAGGAGGCTTCTCTCAGCTCTAGGTATGTGAGAGGGACCCTGATTTTGGGTCCTCAAGTGGAATGGACACCGCGATGCCCTGACTCGATACAAGGCCGGATATCCCTGCAGTGACTTGAATGCAGGCTTGTCTTGCATCTCCCAAGATGAAAGGATGTCTGAATCCCTTGTGGAGACCACAGAGAAAGACCTAGTTCCCCACCTCATGGCGACCGGAGGCCTCATATCCTTTGAAAACTCCAGAGGTACGCGGAGATCAGTGCCTCCAAAGGAGACGATGCCTGACTCCTCGTGAAACTTGATAGGAGTCCCAGGATTCCTGTGGCACGTGGAAAGGGACCCTTGGTCTCCCGCCTCAGCTGGAGAGGCGTCCCAATTGCCCTGCCAAGCCTCGAGGAGAATCCCGAGTTGTCCCTCGCAACTAGGCAGGAGTCCTGCCGTCGCTGAACTAACACGTGTGTGGAAGGGCCATCCCCGTCGTAACTCGAGAATATACCCCAGGTTCCCGCCGCAACTCGAGAAAAACCATGAGACTTCCCCCTCACCGCGAGATGAGGCCCGATTCCCCTGCACTGCGTGCAGAGCAATTCCGTGTTGCACATCACACATGAAAGGAGCCTTGATTTCCTTGATGGCACTCCAGAGAAACCCCAAGAACACTGTTTCAAGGCTAGAGGGATCCTGAGGTCACTGTAGCAACACGAAAGAGCTCCGTGGACCAAAAATCAACTCGAGATGAGAGGTTAGTCCCTGGCTTCGACTCCAGAGGAATACCACCTTACCACAAGCACCTCAAGAGGAGGCTTCTCTCAGCTCTAGCTATGTGAGAGGGACCCTGAGTTTGCGGCCTCAAGTGGAATGGACACCGCGATGCCCTGACTCGAAATAATGCTGGATATCCCTGCAGTGACTTGAATGCAGGCTCGTCTTGCATCTCCCAAGACGAAAGGATGTCCGAATCCCCTGTGGAGACCACAGAGAAAGACCTAGTTCCCCACCTCATCGCGACCGGAGGCCTCACATCCTTTGAAAACTCCAGAGGTACGCGGAGATCAGTGCCTCCAAAGGAGACGATGCCTGACTCCTCGTGAAACTTGATAGGAGTCCCAGGATTCCTGTGGCACGTGGAAAGGGACCCTTGGTCTCCCGCCTCAGCTGGAGAGGCGTCCCAATTGCCCTGCCAAGCCTCGAGGAGAATCCCGAGTTGTCCCTCGCAACTAGGCAGGAGTCCTGACGTCGCTGAACAAACACGTGTGTGGAAGGGCCAAAACCTCGTAACTCGAGAATATTCCCCAGGTTCCCGCCGCAACTCGAGAAAAACCATGAGACTTCCCCCTCGCCGCGAGATGAGGCCCGATTCCCCTGCACTGCGTGCAGAGCAATTCCGTGTTGCACATCACACATGAAGGAGCCTTGATTTCCTTGATGGCACTCCAGAGAAACCCCAAGAACACTGTTTCAAGGCTAGAGGGATCCTGAGGTCACTGTAGCAACACAAAAGAGCTCCGTGGACCAAGAATCAACTCGAGATGAGAGGTTAGTCCCTGGCTTCGACTCCAGAGGAATACCACCTTACCACAAGCACCTCAAGAGGAGGCTTCTCTCAGCTTTAGGTATGTGAGAAGGACCCTGAGTTTGCGGCCTCAAGTGGAATGGACACCGCGATGCCCTGACTCGAAATAAGGCCGGATATCCCTGCAGTGACTTGAATGCAGGCTCGTCTTGCATCTCCCAATACGAAAGGATGTCTGAATCCCCTGTGGAGACCACAGAGAAAGACCTAGTTCCCCACCTCATCGCGACCGGAGGCCTCACATCCTTTGAAAACTCCAGAGGTACGCGGAGATCAGTGCCTCCAAAGGAGACGATGCCTGACTCCTCGTGAAACTTGATAGGATTCCCAGGATTCCTGTGGCACGTGGAAAGGGACCCTTGGTCTCCCGCCTCAGCTGGAGAGGCGTCCCAATTGCCCTGCCAAGCCTCGAGGAGAATCCCGAGTTGTCCCTCGCAACTAGGCAGGAGTTCTGACATCGCTGAACAAACACGTGTGTGGAAGGGCCATCCCCGTCGTAACTCGAGAATATTCCCCAGGTTCCCGCCGCAACTCGAGAAAAACCATGAGACTCCCCCCTCGCCGGGAGATGAGGCCCGATTCCCCTGCACTGCGTGCAGAGCAATTCCGTGTTGCACATCACACATGAAAGGAGCCTTGATTTCCTTGATGGCACTCCAGAGAAAGCCCAAGAACACTGTTTCAAGGCTAGAGGGATCCTGAGGTCACTGTAGCAACACGAAAGAGCTCCGTGGACCAAAAATCAACTCGAGATGAGAGGTTAGTCCCTGGCTTCGACTCCAGAGGAATACCACCTTACCACAAGCACCTCAAGAGGAGGCTTCTCTCAGCTCTAGGTATGTGAGAGGGACCCTGAGTTTGCGGCCTCAAGTGGAATGGACACCGCGATGCCCTGACTCGAAATAAGGCCGAATATCCCTGCAGTGACTTGAATGCAGGCTCGTCTTGCATCTCCCAAGATGAAAGGATGTCTGAATCCCCTGTGGAGACCACAGAGAAAGACCTAGTTCCCCACCTCATGGCGACCGGAGGCTTCACATCCTTTGAAAACTCCAGAGAAAGGCGGAGATCAGTGCCTCCAAAGGAGATGATGCCTGACTCCTCGGGAAACTTGATAGGAGTCCCAGGATTCCTGTGGCACGTGGAAAGGGACCCTTGGTCTCCCGCCTCAGCTGGAGAGGCGTCCCAATTGCCCTGCCAAGCCTCGAGGAGAATCCCGAGTTGTCCCTCGCAACTAGGCAGGAGTCCTGACGTCGCTGAACAAACACGTGTGTGGAAGGGCCATCCCCGTCGTAACTCGAGAATATTCCCCAGGTTCCCGCCGCAACTCGAGAAAAACCATGAGACTTCCCCCTCGCCGCGAGATGAGGCCCGATTCCCCTGCACTGCGTGCAGAGCATTCCGTGTTGCACATCACACATGAAAGGAGCCTTGATTTCCTTGATGGCACTCCAGAGAAACCCCAAGAACACTGTTTCAAGGCTACAGGGATCCTGAGGTCACTGTAGCAACACGAAAGAGCTCCGTGGACCAAAAATCAACTAGAGATGAGAGGTTAGTCCCTGGCTTCGACTCCAGAGGAATACCACCTTACCACAAGCACCTCAAGAGGAGGCTTCTCTCAGCTTTAGGGATGTGAGAGGGACCCTGAGTTTGCGGCCTCAAGTGGAATGGACACCGCGATGCCCTGACTCGAAATAAGGCCGGATATCCCTGCAGTGACTTGAATGCAGGCTCGTCTTGCATCTCCCAAGATGAAAGGATGTCTGAATCCCCTGTGGAGACCACAGAGAAAGACCTAGTTCCCCACCTCATCGCGACCGGAGGCCTCACATCCTTTGAAAACTCCAGAGGTACGCGGAGATCAGTGCCTCCAAAGGAGACGATGCCTGACTCCTCGTGAAACTTGATAGGAGTCCCAGGATTCCTGTGGCACGTGGAAAGGGACCGTTGGTCTCCCGCCTCAGCTGGAGAGGCGTCCCAATTGCCCTGCCAAGCCTCGAGGAGAATCCCGAGTTGTCCCTCGCAACTAGGCAGGAGTCCTGACGTCGCTGAACAAACACGTGTGTGGAAGGGCCAAACCCTCGTAACTCGAGAATATTCCCCAGGTTCCCGCCGCAACTCGAGAAAAACCATGAGACTTCCCCCTCGCCACGAGATGAGGCCCGATTCCCCTGCACTGCGTGCAGAGCAATTCCGTGTTGCACATCACACATGAAGGAGCCTTGATTTCCTTGACGGCACTCCAGAGAAACCCCAAGAACACTGTTTCAAGGCTACAGGGATCCTGAGGTCACTGTAGCAACACGAAAGAGCTCCGTGGACCAAGAATCAACTCGAGATGAGAGGTTAGTCCCTGGCTTCGACTCCAGAGGAATACCACCTTACCACAAGCACCTCAAGAGGAGGCTTCTCTCAGCTCTAGGTATGTGAGAGGGACCCTGAGTTTGCGGCCTCAAGGGAATGGAAACCGCGATGCCCTGACTCGAAATAAGGCCGAATATCCCTGCAGTGACTTGAATGCAGGCTCGTCTTGCATCTCCCAAGATGAAAGGATGTCTGAATCCCCTGTGGAGACCACAGAGAAAAACCTAGTTCCCCACCTCATCGCGACCGGAGGCCTCACATCCTTTGAAAACTCCAGAGGTACGCGGAGATCAGTGCCTCAAAGGAGACGATGCCTGACTCCTCGTGAAACTTGATAGGAGTCCCAGGATTCCTGTGGCACGTGGAAAGGGACCCTTGGTCTCCCGCCTCAGCTGGGGAGGCGTCCCAATTGCCCTGCCAAGCCTCGAGGAGAATCCCGAGTTGTCCCTCGAAACTAGGCAGGAGTCCTGACGTCGCTGATCAAACATGTGGGTGGAAGGGCCATCCCCGTCGTAACTCGAGAATATACCCCAGGTTCCCGCCGCAACTCGAGAAAAACCATGAGACTTCCCCCTCGCCGTGAGATGAGGCACGATTCCCCTGCACTGCATGCAGAGCAATTCCGAGTTGCACATCAAACATGAAAGTAGCCTTGATTTCCTTGATGGCACTCCAGAGAAACCCCAAGAACACTGTTTCAAGGCTAGAGGGATCCTGAGGTCACTGTAGCAACACGAAAGAGCTCCGTGGACCAAAAATCAACTCGAGATGAGAGGTTAGTCCCTGGCTTCGACTCCAGAGGAACACCACCTTACCACAAGCACCTCAAGAGGAGGCTTCTCTCAGCTCTAGGTATGTGAGAGGGACCCTGAGTTTGCGGCCTCAAGTGGAATGGACACCACGATGCCCTGACGTGAAATAAGGCCGGATATCCCTGCAGTGACTTGAATGCAGGCTCGTCTTGCATCTCCCAAGACGAAAGGATGTCTGAATCCCCTGTGGAGACCACAGAGAAAGACCTAGTTCCCCACCTCATCGCGACCGGAGGCCTCACATACTTTGAAAACTCCAGAGGTACGCGGAGATCAGTGCCTCCAAGGAGACGATGCCTGACTCCTCGTGAAACTTGATAGGATTCCCAGGATTTCTGTGGCACGTGGAAAGGGACACTTGGTCTCCCGCCTCAGCTGGAGAGGCGTCCCGATTGCCCTGCCAAGCCTCGTGGAGAATCCGGAGTTGTCCCTCGCAACTAGGCAGGAGTCCTGACGTCGCTGAACAAACACGTGTGTGGAAGGGCCATCCCCGTCGTAACTCGAGAATATTCCCCAGGTTCCCGCCGCAACTCGAGAAAAACCATGAGACTTCCCCCTCGCCGCGCGATGAGGCCCGATTACCCTGCACTGCGTGCAGAGCAATTCCGTGTTGCACATCACACATGAAAGGAGCCTTGATTTCCTTGATGGCACTCCAGAGAAACCCCAAGAACACTGTTTCAAGGCTACAGGGATCCTGAGGTCACTGTAGCAACACGAAAGAGCTCCGTGGACCAAAAATCAACTCGAGATGAGAGGTTAGTCCCTGGCTTCGACTCCAGAGGAATACCACCTTACCACAAGCACCTCAAGAGGAGGCTTCTCTCAGCTCTAGGTATCTGAGAGGGACCCTGATTTTGGGTCCTCAAGTGGAATGGACACCGTGATGCCCTGACTCGAAATAAGGCCGGAGATCCCTGCAGTGACTTGAATGCAGGCTTGTCTTGCATCTCCCAAGACGAAAGGATGTCTGAATCCCCTGTGGAGACCACAGAGAAAGACCTAGTTTCCCACCTCATCGCGACCGGAGGCCTCACATCCTTTGAAAACTCCAGAGGTACGCGGAGATCAGTGCCTCCAAAGGAGACGATGCCTGACTCCTCGTGAAACTTGATAGGATTCCCAGGATTCCTGTGGCACGTGGAAAGGGACACTTGGTCTCCCGCCTCAGCTGGAGAGGCGTCCCAATTGCCCTGCCAAGCCTCGAGGAGAATCCCGAGTTGTCCCTCGCAACTAGGCAGGAGTTCTGACATCGCTGAACAAACACGTGTGTGGAAGGGCCATCCCCGTCGTAACTCGAGAATATTCCCCAGGTTCCCGCCGCAACTCGAAAAAAACCATGAGACTCCCCCGTCGCCGCGAGATGAGGCCCGATTCCCCTGCACTGCGTGCAGAGCAATTCCGTGTTGCACATCACACATGAAAGGAGCCTTGATTTCCTTGATGGCACTCCAGAGAAACCCCAAGAACACTGTTTCCAGGCTAGAGGGATCCTGAGGTCACTGTAGCAACACGATAGAGCTCCGTGGACCAAAAATCAACTAGAGATGAGAGGTTAGTCCCTGGCTTCGACTCCAGAGGAATACCACCTTACCACAAGCACCTCAAGAGGAGGCTTCTCTCAGCTCTATGTATGTGAGAGGGACCCTGATTTTGGGTCCTCAAGTGGAATGGACACCGCGATGCCCTGACTCGAAATAAGGCCGGATATCCCTGCAGTGACTTGAATGCAGGCTTGTCTTGCATCTCCCAAGATGAAAGGATGTCTGAATCCCCTGTGGAGACCACAGAGAAAGACCTAGTTCCCCACCTCATCGCGACCGGAGGCCTCACATCCTTTGAAAACTCCAGAGGTACGCGGAGATCAGTGCCTCCAAAGGAGACGATGCCTGACTCCTCGTGAATCTTGATAGGAGTCCCAGGATTCCTGTGGCACGTGGAAAGGGACACTTGGTCTCCCGCCTCAGCTGGAGAGGCGTCCCAATTGCCCTGCCAAGCCTCGAGGAGAATCGCGAGTTGTCCCTCGCAACTAGGCAGGAGTCCTGACGTCGCTGAACAAACATGTGGGTGGAAGGGCCATCCCCGTCGTAACTCGAGAATATACCCCAGGTTCCCGCCGCAACTCGAGAAAAACCATGAGACTTCCCCCTCGCCGTGAAATGAGGCACGATCCCCCTGCACTGCGTGCAGAGCAATTCCGTGTTGCACATCACACATGAAAGGAGCCTTGATTTCCTTGATGGCACTCCAGAGAAACCCCAAGAACACTGTTTCAAGGCTAGAGGGATCCTGAGGTCACTGTAGCAACACGAAAGAGCTCCGTGGACCAAAAATCAACTCGAGATGAGAGGTTAGTCCCTGGCTTCGACTACAGAGGAATACCACCTTACCACAAGCACCTCAAGAGGAGGCTTCTCTCAGCTCTAGGTATGTGAGAGGGACCCTGATTTTGCGGCCTCAAGTGGAATGGAAACTGCGATGCCCTGACTGGAAATAAGGCCGAGTATCCCTGCAGTGACTTGAATGCAGGCTCGTCTTGCATCTCCCAAGATGAAAGGATGTCTGAATCCCCTGTGGAGACCACAGAGAAAGACCTAGTTCCCCACCTCATGGCGACCGGAGGCCTCACATCCTTTGAAAACTCCAGAGGTAGGCGGAGATAAGTGCCTCCAAAGGAGACGATGCCTGACTCCTCGTGAAACTTGATAGGAGTCCCAGGATTCCTGTAGCACGTGGAAAGGGACCCTTGGTCTCCCGCCTCAGCTGGAGAGGCGTCCCAATTGCCCTGCCAAGCCTCGAGGAGAATCCCGAGCTGTCCCTCGCAACTAGGCAGTAGTCCTGCCGTCGCTGAACTAACACGTGTGTGGAAGGGCCATCCCCGTCGTAACTCGAGAATATTCCCCAGGTTCCCGCTGCAACTCGAGAAAAACCATGAGACTTCCCCCTCGCCGCGAGATGAGGCCCGATACCCCTGCACTGCGTGCAGAGCAATTCCGTGTTGCACATCACACATGAAAGGAGCCTTGATTTCCTTGATGGCACTCCAGAGAAACCCCAAGAACACTGTTTCAAGGCTAGAGGGATCCTGAGGTCACTGTAGCAACACGATAGAGCTCCGTGGACCAAAAATCAACTCGAGATGAGAGGTTAGTCCCTGGCTTCGACTCCAGAGGAATACCACCTTACCACAAGCACCTCAAGAGGAGGCTTCTCTCAGCTCTAGCTATGTGAGAGGGACCCTGAGTTTGCGGTCTCAAGTGGAATGGACACCGCGATGCCCTGACTCGAAATAAGGCCGGATATCCCTGCAGTGACTTGAATGCAGGCTCGTCTTGCATCTCCCAAGACGAAAGGATGTCTGAATCCCCTGTGGAGACCACAGAGAAAGACCTAGTTCCCCACCTCATCGCGACCGGAGGCCTCACATCCTTTGAAAACTCCAGAGGTACGCGGAGATCAGTGCCTCCAAAGGAGACGATGCCTGACTCCTCGTGAAACTTGATAGGAGTCCCAGGATTCCTGTGGCACGTGGAAAGGGACCCTTGGTCTCCCGCCTCAGCTGGAGAGGCGTCCCAATTGCCCTGCCAAGCCTCGAGGAGAATCCCGAGTTGTCCCTCGCAACTAGGCAGGAGTCCTGATGTCGCTGAACAAACACGTGTGTGGAAGGGCCATCCCCGTCGTAACTCGAGAATATTCCCCAGGTTCCCGCCGCAACTCGAGAAAAACCATGAGACTTCACCCTCGCCGCGAGATGAGGCCCGATTCCCCTGCACTGCGTGCAGAGCATTCCCTGTTGCACATCACACATGAAAGGAGCCTTGATTTCCTTGATGGCACTCCAGAGAAACCCCAAGAACACTGTTTCAAGGCTACAGGGATCCTGAGGTCACTGTAGCAACACGAAAGAGCTCCGTGGACCAAAAATCAACTCGAGATGAGAGGTTAGTCCCTGGCTTCGACTCCAGAGGAATACCACCTTACCACAAGCACCTCAAGAGGAGGCTTCTCTCAGCTTTAGGTATGTGAGAGGGACCCTGAGTTTGCGGCCTCAAGTGGAATGGACACCGCGATGCCCTGACTCGAAATAAGGCCGGATATCCCTGCAGTGACTTGAATGCAGGCTCGTCTTGCATCTCCCAAGACGAAAGGATGTCTGACTCCCCTGTGGAGACCACAGAGAAAGACCTAGTTCCCCACCTCATCGCGACCGGAGGCCTCACATCCTTTGAAAACTCCAGAGGTACGCGGAGATCAGTGCCTCCAAAGGAGACGATGCCTGACTCCTCGTGAAACTTGATAGGAGTCCCAGGATTCCTGTGGCACGTGGAAAGGGACACTTGGTCTCCCGCCTCAGATGGAGAGGCGTCCCAATTGCCCTGCCAAGCCTCGAGGAGAATCCCGAGTTGTCCCTCGCAACTAGGCAGGAGTCCTGCCGTCGCTGAACAAACAAGTGTGTGGAAGGGCCATCCCCGTCGTAACTCGAGAATATTCCCCAGGTTCCCGCCGCAACTCGAGAAAAACCATGAGACTTCCCCCTCGCCGCGAGATGAGGCCTGATTCCCGTGCACTGTGTGCAGAGCAATTCCGTGTTGCACATCACACATGAAAGGAGCCTTGATTTCCTTGATGGCACTCCAGAGAAACACCTAGAACACTGTTTCAAGGCTAGAGGGATCCTGAGGTCACTGTAGCAACACGAAAGAGCTCCGTGGACCAAAAATCAACTCGAGATGAGAGGTTAGTCCCTGGCTTCCACTCCAGAGGAATACCACCTTACCACAAGCACCTCAAGAGGAGGCTTCTCTCAGCTCTAGGTATGTGAGAGGGTCCCTGATTTTTCGGCCTCAAGTGGAATGGACACCGCGATGCCCTGACTCGAAATAAGGCCGGATATCCCTGCAGTGACTTGAATGCAGGCTCGTCTTGCATCTCCCAAGATGAAAGGATGTCTGAATCCCCTGTGGAGACCACAGAGAAAGACCTACTTCCCCACCTCATCGCGACCGGAGGCCTCACATCCTTTGAAAACTCCAGAGGTACGCGGAGATCAGTGCCTCCAAAGGAGACGATGCCTGACTCCTCGTGAAACTTGATAGGAGTCCCAGGATTCCTGTGGCACGTGGAAAGGGACCCTTGGTCTCCCGCCTCAGCTGGAGAGGCGTCCCAATTGCCCTGCCAAGCCTCGAGGAGAATCCCGAGATGTCCCTCGCAACTAGGCAGGAGTCCTGACGTCGCTGAACAAACACGTGTGTGGAAGGGCCATCCCCGTCGTAACTCGAGAATATTCCCCAGGTTCCCGCCGCAACTCGAGAAAAACCATGAGACTTCCCCCTCGCCGCAAGATGAGGCCCGATTCCCGTGCACTGCGTGCAGAGCAATTCCGTGTTGCACATCACACATGAAAGGAGCCTTGATTTCCTTGATGGCACTCCAGAGAAACCCCAAGAACCCTGTTTCAAGGCTAGAGGGATCCTGAGGTCACTGTAGCAACACGAAAGAGCTCCGTGGACCAAAAATCAACTCGAGATGAGAGGTTAGTCCCTGGCTTCGACTACAGAGGAATACCACCTTACCACAAGCACCTCAAGAGGAGGCTTCTCTCAGCTCTAGGTATGTGAGAGGGACCCTGAGTTTGCGGCCTCAAGTGGAATGGACACCGCGATGCCCTGACTCGAAATAAGACCGGATATCCCTGCAGTGACTTGAATGCAGGCTCGTCTTGCATCTCCCAAGACGAAAGGATGTCTGAATCCCCTGTGGAGACCACAGAGAAAAACCTAGTTCCCCACCTCATCGCGACCGGAGGCCTCACATCCTTTGAAAACTCCAGAGGTACGCGGAGATCAGTGCCTCCAAAGGAGACGACGCCTGACTCCTCGTGAAACTTGATAGGAGTCCCAGGATTCCTGTGGCACGTGGAAAGGGACCCTTAGTCTCCCGCCTCAGCTGGAGAGGCGTCCCAATTGCCCTGCCAAGCCTCGAGGAGAATCCCGAGTTGTCCCTCGCAACTAGGCAGGAGTAATGACGTCGCTGAACAAACACGTGTGTGGAAGGGCCATCCCCGTCGTAACTCGAGAATATTCCCCAGGTTCCCGCCGCAACTCGAGAAAAACCATGAGACTTCACCCTCGCCGCGAGATGAGGCCCGATTCCCCTGCACTGCGTGCAGAGCATTCCGTGTTGCACATCACACATGAAAGGAGCCTTGATTTCCTTGATGGCACTCCAGAGAATCCCCAAGAACACTGTTTCAAGGCTACAGGGATCCTGAGGTCACTGTAGCAACACGAAAGAGCTCCGTGGACCAAAAATCAACTCGAGATGAGAGGTTAATCCCTGGCTTCGACTCCAGAGGAATACCACCTTACCACAAGCACCTCAAGAGGAGGCTTCTCTCAGCTCTAGGTATGTGAGAGGGACCCTGATTTTGGGTCCTCAAGTGGAATGGACACCGCGATGCCCTGACTCGAAATAAGGCCGGATATCCCTGCAGTGACTTGAATGCAGGCTTGTCTTGCATCTCCCAAGATGAAAGGATGTCTGAATCCCCTGTGGAGACCACAGAGAAAGACCTACTTCCCCACCTCATCGCGACCGGAGGCCTCACATCCTTTGAAAACTCCAGAGGTACGCGGAGATCAGTGCCTCCAAAGGAGACGATGCCTGACTCCTCGTGAAACTTGATAGGAGTCCCAGGATTCCTGTGGCACGTGGAAAGGGACACTTGGTCTCCCGCCTCAGCTGGAGAGGCGTCCCAATTGCCCTGCCAAGCCTCGAGGAGAATCCCCAGTTGTCCCTCGCAACTAGGCAGGAGTCCTGACGTCGCTGAACAAACACGTGTGTGGAAGGGCCATTCCCGTCCTAACTCGAGAATATTCCCCAGGTTCCCGCCGCAACTCGAGAAAAACCATGAGACTTCCCCCTCGCCGCGAGATGAGGCCCGATTCCCGTGCACTGCGTGCAGAGCAATTGCGTGTTGCACATCACACATGAAAAGAGCCTTGATTTCCTTAATGGCACTCCAGAGAAACCCCAAGAACACTGTTTCAACGCTAGAGGGATCCTGAGGTCACTGTAGCAACACGAAAGAGCTCCGTGGACCAAAAATCAACTCGAGATGAGAGGTTAGGCCCTGGCTTCGACTCCAGAGGAATACCACCTTACCACAAGCACCTCAAGAGGAGGTTTCTCTCAGCTCTAGGTATGTGAGAGGGACCGTGATTTTTCGGCCTCAAGTGGAATGTACACCGCGATGCCCTGACTCGAAATAAGGCCGGATATCCCTGCAGTGACTTGAATGCAGGCTCGTCTTGCATCTCCCAAGACGAAAGGATGTCTGAATCCCCTGTGGAGACCACAGAGAAAGACCTACTTCCCCACCTCATCGCGACCGGAGGCCTCACATCCTTTGAAAACTCCAGAGGTACGCGGAGATCAGTGCCTCCAAAGGAGACGATGCCTGACTCCTCGTGAAACTTGATAGGAGTCCCAGGATTCCTGTGGCACGTGGAATGGGACCCTTGGTCTCCCGCCTCAGCTGGAGAGGCGTCCCAATTGCCCTGCCAAGCCTCGAGGAGAATCCCGAGTTGTCCCTCGCAACTAGGCAGGAGTCCTGACGTCGCTGAACAAACATGTGGGTGGAAGGGCCATCCCCGTCGTAACTCGAGAATATACCCCAGGTTCCCGCCGCAACTCGAGAAAAACCATGAGACTTCCCCCTCGCCGTGAGATGAGGCATGATTCCCCTGCACTGCATGCAGAGCAATTCCGTGTTGCACATCACACATGAAAGGAGCCTTGATTTCCTTGATGGCACTCCAGAGAAACCCCAAGAACACTGTTTCAAGGCTAGAGGGATCCTGAGGTCACTGTAGCAACACGAAAGAGCTCCGTGGACCAAAAATCAACTCGAGATGAGAGGTTAGTCCCTGGCTTCGACTCCAGAGGAATACCACCTTACCACAAGCACCTCAAGAGGAGGCTTCTCTCAGCTCTAGCTATGTGAGAGGGACCCTGAGTTTGCGGCCTCAAGTAGAATGGACACCGCGATGCCCTGACTCGAAATAAGGCCGGATATCCCTGCAGTGAATTGAATGCAGGCTCGTCTTGCATCTCCCAAGACGAAAGGATGTCTGAATCCCCTGTGGAGACCACAGAGAAAGACCTAGTTCACCACCTCATCGCGACCGGAGGCCTCACATCCTTTGAAAACTCCAGAGGTACGCGGAGATCAGTGCCTCCAAAGGAGACGATGCCTGACTCCTCGTGAAACTTGATAGGAGTCCCAGGATTCCTGTGCCACGTGGAAAGGGACCCTTGGTCTCCCGCCTCAGCTGGAGAGGCGTCCCAATTGCCCTGCCAAGCCTCGAGGAGAATCCCGAGTTGTCCCTCGCAACTAGGCAGGAGTCCTGACGTCGCTGAACAAACACGTGTGTGGAAGGGCCATCCCCGTCGTAACTCGAGAATATTCCCCAGGTTCCCGCCGCAACTCGAGAAAAACCATGAGACTTCCCCCTCGCCGCGAGATGAGGCCCGATTACCCTGCACTGCGTGCAGAGCAATTCCGTGTTGCACATCACACATGAAAGGAGCCTTGATTTCCTTGATGGCACTCCAGAGAAACCCCAAGAACACTGTTTCAAGGCTACAGGGATCCTGAGGTCACTGTAGCAACACGAAAGAGCTCCGTGGACCAAAAATCAACTCGAGATGAGAGGGTAGTCCCTGGCTTCGACTCCAGAGGAATATCACCTTACCACAAGCACCTCGAGAGGAGGCTTCTCTCAGCTCTAGGTATGTGAGAGGGACCCTGATTTTGGGTCCTCAAGTGGAATGGACACCGCGATGCCCTGACTCGAAATAAGGCCGGAGATCCCTGCAGTGACTTGAATGCAGGCTTGTCTTGCATCTCCCAAGATGAAAGGATGTCTGAATCCCCTGTGGAGACCACAGAGAAAGACCTAGTTCCCCACCTCATCGCGACCGGAGGCCTCACATCCTTTGAAAACTCCAGAGGTACGCGGAGATCAGTGCCTCCAAAGGAGACGATGCCTGACTCCTCGTGAAACTTGATAGGAGTCCCAGGATTCCTGTGGCACGTGGAAAGGGACCCTTGGTCTCCCGCCTCAGCTGGAGAGGCGTCCCAATTGCCCTGCCAAGCCTCGAGTAGAATCCCGAGTTGTCCCTCGCAACTAGGCAGGAGTCCTGACGTCGCTGAACAAACATGTGGGTTGAAGGGCCATCCCCGTCGTAACTCGAGAATATACCCCAGGTTCCCGCCGCAACTCGAGAAAATCCATGAGACTTCCCCCTCGCCATGAGATGAGGCACGATTCCCCTGCACTGCATGCAGAGCAATTCCGTGTTGCACATCACACATGAAAGGAGCCTTGATTTCCTTGATGGCACTCCAGAGAAACACCAAGAACACTGTTTCAAGGCTACAGGGATCCTGAGGTCTCTGTAGCAACACGAAAGAGCTCCGTGGACCAAAAATCAACTAGAGATGAGAGGTTAGTCCCTGGCTTCGACTCCAGAGGAATACCACCTTACCACAAGCACCTCAAGAGGAGGCTTCTCTCAGCTCTAGGTATGTGAGAGGGACCCTGATTTTGGGTCCTCAAGTGGAATGGACACCGCGATGCCCTGACTCGAAATAAGGCCGGATATCCCTGCAGTGACTTGAATGCAGGTTTGTCTTGCATCTCCCAAGATGAAAGGATGTCTGAATCCCCTGTGGAGACCACAGAGAAAGACCTAGTTCCCCACCTCATGGCGACCGGAGGCCTCACATCCTTTGAAAATTCCAGAGGTACGCGGAGATCAGTGCCTCCAAAGGAGACGATGCCTGACTCCTCGTGAAACTTGATAGGAGTCCCAGGATTCCTGTGGCTCGTGGAAAGGGACACTTGGGCTCTCGCCTCAGCTGGAGAGGCGTCCCAATTGCCCTGCCAAGCCTCGAGGAGAATCCCGAGTTGTCCCTCGCAACTAGGCAGGAGTCCTGACGTCGATGAACAAACATGTGGGTGGAAGGGCCATCCCCGTCGTAACTCGAGAATATACCCCAGGTTCCCGCCGCAACTCGAGAAAAACCATGAGACTTCCCCCTCGCCGTGAGATGAGGCCCGATTCCCCTGCACTGCATGCAGAGCAATTCCGTGTTGCACATCAAACATGAAAGTAGCCTTGATTTCCTTGATGGCACTCCAGAGAAACGCCAAGAACACTGTTTCAAGGCTAGAGGGATCCTGAGGTGACTGTAGCAACACGAAAGAGCTCCGTGGACCAAAAATCAACTCGAGATGAGAGGTTAGTCCCTGGCTTCGACTCCAGAGGAATACCACCTTACCACAAGCACCTCAAGAGGAGGCTTCTCTCAGCTCTAGCTATGTGAGAGGGACCCTGATTTTGCGGCCTCAAGTGGAATGGAAACTGCGATGCCCTGACTCGAAATAAGGCCGAATATCCCTGCAGTGACTTGAATGCAGGCTTTTCTTGCATCTCCCAAGATGAAAGGATGTCTGAATCCCCTGTGGAGACCACAGAGAAAGACATAGTTCCCCACCTCATGGCGACCGGAGGCCTCACATCCTTTGAAAACTCCAGAGGTACGCGGAGATCAGTGCCTCCAAAGGAGACGATGCCTGACTCCTCGTGAAACTTGATAGGAGTCCCAGGATTCCTGTGGCACGTGGAAAGGGACCCTTGGTCTCCCGCCTCAGCTGGAGAGGCGTCCCAATTGCCCTGCCAAGCCTCGAGGAGAATCCCGAGTTGTCCCTCGCAACTAGGCAGGAGTCCTGACGTCGCTGAACAAACACGTGTGTGGAAGGGCCATCCCCGTCCTAACTCGAGAATATTCCCCAGGTTCCCGCCGCCACTCGAGAAAAACCATGAGACTTCCCCCTCGCCGCGAGATGAGGCCCGATTCCCGTGCACTGCGTGCAGAGCAATTGCGTGTTGCACATCACACATGAAAAGAGCCTTGATTTCCTTAATGGCACTCCAGAGAAACCCCAAGAACACTGTTTCAAGGCTAGAGGGATCCTGAGGTCACTGTAGCAACACGAAAGAGCTCCGTGGACCAAAAATCAACTTGAGATGAGAGGTTAGGCCCTGGCTTTGACTCCAGAGGAATACCACCTTACCACAAGCACCTCAAGAGGAGGCTTCTCTCAGCTCTAGGTATGTGAGGGGGACCGTGATTTTTCGGCCTCAAGTGGAATGGACACCGCGATGCTCTGACTCGAAATAAGGCCGGATATCCCTGCAGTGACTTGAATGCAGGCTCGTCTTGCATCTCCCAAGACGAAAGGATGTCTGAATCCCCTGTGGAGACCACAGAGAAAGACCTAGTTCCCCACCTCATCGCGACCGGAGGCCTCACATCCTTTGAAAACTCCAGAGGTACGCGGAGATCAGTGCCTCCAAAGGAGACGATGCCTGACTCCTCGTGAAACTTGATAGGAGTCCCAGGATTCCTGTGGCACGTGGAAAGGGACACTTGGGCTCTCGCCTCAGCTGGAGAGGAGTCCCAATTGCCCTGCCAAGCCTCGAGGAGAATCCCGAGTTGTCCCTCGCAACTAGGCAGGAGTCCTGACGTCGATGAACAAACATGTGTGTGGAAGGGCCATCCCCGTCGTAACTCGAGAATATACCCCAGGTTACCGCCGCAACTCGAGAAAAACCATGAGACTTCCTCCTCGCCGTGAGATGAGGCACGATTCCCCTGCACTGCATGCAGAGCAATTCCGTGTTGCACATCAAACATGAAAGTAGCCTTGATTTCCTTGATGGCACTCCAGAGAAACCCCAAGAACACTGTTTCAAGGCTAGAGGGATCCTGAGGTGACTGTAGCAACACGAAAGAGCTCCGTGGACCAAAAATCAACTCGAGATGAGAGGTTAGTCCCTGGCTTCGACTCCAGAGGAATACCACCTTACCACAAGCACCTCAAGAGGAGGCTTCTCTCAGCTCTAGCTATGTGAGAGGGACCCTGATTTTGCGGCCTCAAGTGGAATGGAAACTGCGATGCCCTGACTCGAAATAAGGCCGAATATCCCTGCAGTGACTTGAATGCAGGCTTTTCTTGCATCTCCCAAGATGAAAGGATGTCTGAATCCCCTGTGGAGACCACAGAGAAAGACATAGTTCCCCACCTCATGGCGACCGGAGGCCTCACATCCTTTGAAAACTCCAGAGGTACGCGGAGATCAGTGCCTCCAAAGGAGACGATGCCTGACTCCTCGTGAAACTTGATAGGAGTCCCAGGATTCCTGTGGCACGTGGAAAGGGACCCTTGGTCTCCCGCCTCAGCTGGAGAGGCGTCCCAATTGCCCTGCCAAGCCTCGAGGAGAATCCCGAGTTGTCCCTCGCAACTAGGCAGGAGTCCTGACGTCGCTGAACAAACACGTGTGTGGAAGGGCCATCCCCGTCCTAACTCGAGAATATTCCCCAGGTTCCCGCCGCCACTCGAGAAAAACCATGAGACTTCCCCCTCGCCGCGAGATGAGGCCCGATTCCCGTGCACTGCGTGCAGAGCAATTGCGTGTTGCACATCACACATGAAAAGAGCCTTGATTTCCTTAATGGAACTCCAGAGAAACCCCAAGAACACTGTTTCAAGGCTAGAGGGATCCTGAGGTCACTGTAGCAACACGAAAGAGCTCCGTGGACCAAAAATCAACTCGAGATGAGAGGTTAGGCCCTGGCTTTGACTCCAGAGGAATACCACCTTACCACAAGCACCTCAAGAGGAGGCTTCTCTCAGCTCTAGGTATGTGAGGGGGACCGTGATTTTTCGGCCTCAAGTGGAATGGACACCGCGATGCTCTGACTCGAAATAAGGCCGGATATCCCTGCAGTGACTTGAATGCAGGCTCGTCTTGCATCTCCCAAGACGAAAGGATGTCTGAATACCCTGTGGAGACCACAGAGAAAGACCTAGTTCCCCACCTCATCGCGACCGGAGGCCTCACATCCTTTGAAAACTCCAGAGGTATGCGGAGATCAGTGCCTCCAAAGGAGACGATGCCTGACTCCTCGTGAAACTTGATAGCATTCCCAGGATTCCTGTGGCACGTGGAAAGGGACACTTGGTCTCCCGCCTCAGCTGGAGAGGCGTCCCAATTGCCCTGCCAAGCCTCGAGGAGAATCCCGAGTTGTCCCTCGCAACTAGGCAGGAGTCCTGACGTCGCTGAGCAAACACGTGTGTGGAAGGGCCATCCCCGTCGTAACTCGAGAATATTCCCCAGGTTCCCGCCGCAACTCGAGAAAAACCATGAGACTTCCCCCTCGCCGCGAGATGAGGCCCGATTCCCCTGCACTGCGTGCAGAGCAATTCCGTGTTGCACATCACACATGAAAGGAGCCTTGATTTCCTTGATGGCACTCCAGAGAAACCCCAAGAACACTGTTTCAAGGCTACAGGGATCCTGAGGTCACTGTAGCAACACGAAAGAGCTCCGTGGACCAAAAATCAACTAGAGATGAGAGGTTCGTCCCTGGCTTCGACTCCAGAGGAATACCACCTTACCACAAGCACCTCAAGAGGAGGCTTCTCTCAGCTCTAGGTATGTGAGAGGGACCCTGATTTTGGGTCCTCAAGTGGAATGGACACCGCGATGCCCTGACTCGAAATAAGGCCGGATATCCCTGCAGTGACTTGAATGCAGGCTCGTCTTGCATCTCCCAAGGTGAAAGGATGTCTGAATCCCCTGTGGAGACCACAGAGAAAGACCTACTTCCCCACCTCATCGCGACCGGAGGCCTCACATCCTTTGAAAACTCCAGAGGTACGCGGAGATCAGTGCCTCCAAAGGAGACGATGCCTGACTCCTCGTGAAACTTGATAGGAGTCCCAGGATTCCTGTGGCACGTGGAAAGGGACACTTGGTCTCCCGCCTCAGCTGGAGAGGCGTCCCAATTGCCCTGCCAAGCCTCGAGGAGAATCACGAGTTGTCCCTCGCAACTAGGCAGGAGTCCTGACGTCGCTGAACAAACATGTGGGTGGAAGGGCCATCCCCGTCGTAACTCGAGAATATACCCCAGGTTCCCGCCGCAACTCGAGAAAAACCATGAGACTTCCCCCTTGCCGTGAGATGAGGCACGATTCCCCTTCACTGCATGCAGAGCAATTCCGTGTTGCACATCAAACATGAAAGTAGCCTTGATTTCCTTGATGGCACTCCAGATAATCCCCAAGAACACTGTTTCAAGGCTAGAGGGATCCTGAGGTCACTGTAGCAACACGAAAGAGCTCCGTGGACCAAAAATCAACTCGAGATGAGAGGTTAGTCCCTGGCTTCGACTCCAGAGGAACACCACCTTACCATAAGCACCTCAAGAGGAGGCTTCTCTCAGCTCTAGGTATGTGAGAGGGACCCTGAGTTTGCGGCCTCATGTGGAATGGACACCACGATGCCCTGACTCGAAATAAGGCCGGATATCCCTACAGTGACTTGAATGCAGGCTCGTCTTGCATCTCCCAAGACGAAAGGATGTCTGAATCCCCTGTGGAGACCACAGAGAAAGACCTAGTTCCCCACCTCATCGCGACCGGAGGCCTCACATCCTTTGAAAACTCCAGAGGTACGCGGAGATCAGTGCCTCCAAAGGAGACGATGCCTGACTCCTCGTGAAACTTGATAGGATTCCCAGGATTCCTGTGGCACGTGGAAAGGGACCCTTGGTCTCCCGCCTCAGCTGGAGAGGCGTCCCAATTGCCCTGCCAAGCCTCGAGGAGAATCCCGAGTTGTCCCTCGCAACTAGGCAGGAGTCCTGACGTCGCTGAACAAACATGTGGGTGGAAGGGCAATCCCCGTCGTAACTCGAGAATATACCCCAGGTTCCCAACGCAACTCGAGAAAAACCATGAGACTTCCGCCTCGCAGCGAGATGAGGCACGATTCCCCTGCAATGCATGCAGAGCAATTCCGTGTTGCACATCAAACATGAAAGTAGCCTTGATTTCCTTGATGGCACTCCAGAGAAACCCCAAGAACACTGTTTCAAGGCTAGAGTGATCCTGAGGTCACTGTAGCAACATGAAATAGCTCCGTATACCAAAAATCAACTCGAGATGAGAGGTTAGTCCCTGGCTTCGACTCCAGAGGAATACCACCTTACCACAAGCACCTCAAGAGGAGGCTTCTCTCAGCTCTAGGTATTTGAGAGGGACCCTGATTTTGCGGCCTCAAGTGGAATGAACACTGCGATGCCCTGACTCGAAATAAGGCCGGATATCCCTGCAGTGACTTGAATGCAGGCTCGTCTTGCATCTCCCAAGACGACAGGATGTCTGAATCCCCTGTGGAGACCACAGAGAAAGACCTAGTTCCCCAACTCATGGCGACCGGAGGCCTCACATCCTTTGAAAACTCCAGAGGTACGCGGAGATCAGTGCCTCCAAAGGAGACGATGCCTGACTCCGCGGGAAACTTGATAGGAGTCCCAGGATTCCTGTGGCACGTGGAAAGGGACCCTTGGTCTCCCGCCTCAGCTGGAGAGGCGTCCCAATTGCCCTGCCAAGCCTCGAGGAGAATCCCGAGTTGTCCCTCGCAACTAGGCAGGAGTCCTGACGTCGCTGAACAAACACGTGTGTGGAAGGGCCAAACCCTCGTAACTCGAGAATATTCCCCAGGTTCCCGCCGCAACTCGAGAAAAACCATGAGACTTCCTCCTCGCCGCGAGATGAGGCCCGATTCCCCTGCACTGCGTGCAGAGCAATTCCGTGTTGCACATCACACATGAAGGAGCCTTGATTTCCTTGATGGCACTCCAGAGAAACCCCAAGAACACTGTTTCAAGGCTAGAGGGATCCTGAGGTCACTGTAGCAACACGAAAGAGCTCCGTGGACCAAGAATCAACTCGAGATGAGAGGTTAGTCCCTGGCTTCGACTCCAGAGGAATACCACCTTACCACAAGCACCTCAAGAGGAGGCTTCTCTCAGCTCTAGGTATGTGAGAGGGACCCTGATATTGCGGCCTCAAGGGAATGGAAACCGCGATGCCCTGACTCGAAATAAGGCCGAATATCCCTGCAGTGACTTGAATGCAGGCTCGTCTTGCATCTCCCAAGATGAAAGGATGTCTGAATCCCCTGTGGAGACCACAGAGAAAGACCTAGTTCCCCACCTCATGGCGACCGGAGGCCTCACATCCTTTGAAAACTCCAGAGGTACGCGGAGATCAGTGCCTCCAAAGGAGACGATGCCTGACTCCTCGTGAAACGTGATAGGAGTCCCAGGATTCCTGTGGCACGTGGAAAGGGACCCTTGGTCTCCCGCCTCAGCTGGAGAGGCGTCCCAATTGCCCTGCCAAGCCTCGAGGAGAATCCCGAGTTGTCCCTCGCAACTAGGCAGGAGTCCTGCCGTCGCTGAACTAACACGTGTGTGGAAGGGCCATCCCCGTCGTAACTCGAGAATATACCCCAGGTTCCCGCCGCAACTCGAGAAAAACCATGAGACTTCCCCCTCGAAGTGAGATGAGGCCCGACTCCCCTGTACTGCATGCAGAGCAATTCCGTGTTGCACATCACACATGAAAGGAGCCTTGATTTCCTTGATGGCACTCCAGAGAAACCCCAAGAACACTGTTTCAAGGCTAGAGGGATCCTGAGGTCACTGTAGCAACACGATAGAGCTCCGTGGGCCAAAAATCAACTCGAGATGAGAGGTTAGTCCCTGGCTTCGACTCCAGAGGAATACCACCTTACCACAGGCACCTCAAGAGGAGGCTTCTCTCAGCTTTAGGTATGTGAGAGGGACCCTGAGTTTGCAGCCTCAAGTGGAATGGACACCGCGATGCCCTGACTCGAAATAAGGCCGGATATCCCTGCAGTGACTTGAATGCAGGCTCGTCTTGCATCTCCCAAGACGAAAGGATGTCTGAATCCCCTGTGGAGACCACAGAGAAAGACCTAGTTCCCCACCTCATCGCGACCGGAGTCCTCACATCCTTTGAAAACTCCAGAGGTACGCGGAGATCAGTTCCTCCAAAGGAGACGATGCCTGACTCCTCGTGAAACTTGATAGGATTCCCAGGATTCCTGTGGCACGTGGAAAGGGACCCTTGGTTTCCCGCCTCAGCTGGAGAGGCGTCCCAATTGCCCTGCCAAGCCTCGAGGAGAATCCCGAGTTGTCCCTCGCAACTAGGCAGGAGTCCTGACGTCGCTGAACAAACACGTGTGTGGAAGGGCCAAACCCTCGTAACTCGAGAATATACCCCAGGTTCCCGCCGCAACTCGAGAAAAACCATGAGACTTCCCCCTCGCCGTGAGATGAGGCCCGATTCCCCTGCACTGCGTGCAGAGCAATTCCGTGTTGCACATCACACATGAAGGAGCCTTGATTTCCTTGATGGCACTCCAGAGAAACCCCAAGAACACTATTTTAAGGCTAGAGGGATCCTGAGGTCACTGTAGCAACACGAAAGAGCTCCGTGGACCAAGAATCAACTCGAAATGAGAGGTTAGTCCCTGGCTTCGACTCCAGAGGAATACCACCTTACCACAAGCACCTCAAGAGGAGGCTTCTCTCAGCTCTAGCTATGTGAGAGGGACCCTGAGTTTGCGGCCTCAAGTGGAATGGACACCGCGATGCCCTGACTCGAAATAAGGCCGGATATCCCTGCAGTGACTTGAATGCAGGCTCGTCTTGCATCTCCCAAGACGAAAGGATGTCTGAATCCCCTGTGGAGACCACAGAGAAAGACCTAGTTCCCCACCTCATCGCGACCGGAGGCCTCACATCCTTTGAAAACTCCAGAGGTACGCGGAGATCAGTGCCTCCAAAGGAGACGATGCCTGACTCCTCGTGAAACTTGATAGGATTCCCAGGATTCCTGTGGCACGTGGAAAGGGACCCTTGGTCTCCCGCCTCAGCTGGAGAGGCGTCCCAATTGCCCTGCCAAGCCTCGAGGAGAATCCCGAGTTGTCCCTCGCAACTAGGCAGGAGTCCTGACGTCGCTGAATAAACACGTGTGTGGAAGGGCCATCCCCGGCGTAACTCGAGAATATTCCCCAGGTTCCCGCCGCAACTCGAGAAAAACCATGAGACTTCCCCCTCGCCGCGAGATGAGGCCCGATTCCCGTGCACTGCGTGCAGAGCAATTCCGTGTTGCACATCACACATGAAAGGAGCCTTGATTTCCTTGATGGCACTCCAGAGAAACCCCAAGAACACTGTTTCAAGGCTAGAGGGATCCTGAGGTCACTGTAGCAACACGAAAGAGCTCCGTCGACCAAAAATCAACTCGAGATGAGAGGTTAGTCCCTGGCTTCGACTCCAGAGGAATACCACCTTACCACAAGCACCTCAAGAGGAGGCTTCTCTCAGCTCTAGGTATGTGAGAGGGACCCTGAGTTAGCGGCCTCAAGTGGAATGGACACCGCGATGCCCTGACTCGAAATAAGGCCGGATATCCCTGCAGTGACTTGAATGCAGGCTCGTCTTGCATCTCCCAAGACGAAAGGATGTCTGAATCCCCTGTGGAGACCACAGAGAAAGACCTAGTTCCCCACCTCATCGCGACCGGAGGCCTCACATCCTTTGAAAACTCCAGAGGTACGCGGAGATCAGTGCCTCCAAAGGAGACGATGCCTGACTCCTCGTGAAACTTGATAGGATTCCCAGGATTCCTGTGGCACGTGGAAAGGGACCCTTGGTCTCCCGCCTCAGCTGGAGAGGCGTCCCAATTGCCCTGCCAAGCCTCGAGGAGAATCCCGAGTTGTCCCTCGCAACTAGGCAGGAGTCCTGACGTCGCTGAACAAACACGTGTGTGGAAGGGCCATCCCCGTCGTAACTCGAGAATATTCCCCAGGTTCCCGCCGCAACTCGAGAAAAACCATGAGACTTCCCCCTCGCCGCGAGATGAGGCCCGATTCCCCTGCACTGCGTGCAGAGCATTTCGTGTTGCACATCACACATGAAAGGAGCCTTGATTTCCTTGATGGCACTCCAGAGAAACCCCAAGAACACTGTTTCAAGGCTACAGGGATCCTGAGGTCACTGTAGCAACACGAAAGAGCTCCGTGGACCAAAAATCAACTAGAGATGAGAGGTTAGTCCCTGGCTTCGACTCCAGAGGAATACCACCTTACCACAAGCACCTCAAGAGGAGGCTTCTCTCAGCTCTAGGTATGTGAGAGGGACCCTGATTTTGGGTCCTCAAGTGGAATGGACACCGCGATGCCCTGACTCGAAATAAGGCCGGATATCCCTGCAGTGACTTGAATGCAGGCTTGTCTTGCATCTCCCAAGATGAAAGGATGTCTGAATCCCCTGTGGAGACCACAGAGAAAGACCTAGTTCCCCACCTCATCGCGACCGGAGGCCTCACATCCTTTGAAAACTCCAGAGGTACGCGGAGATCAGTGCCTCCAAAGGAGACGATGCCTGACTCCTCGTGAAACTTGATAGGAGTCCCAGGATTCCTGTGGCACGTGGAAAGGAAACCTTGGTCTCCCGCCTCAGCTGGAGAGGCGTCCCAATTGCCCTGCCAAGCCTCGAGGAGAATCCCGAGTTGTCCCTCGCAACTAGGCAGGAGTCCTGACGTCGCTGAACAAACACGTGTGTGGAAGGGCCAAACCCTCGTAACTCGAGAATATTCTCCAGGTTCCCGCCGCAACTCGAGAAAAACCATGAGATTTCCCCCTCGCCGCGAGATGAGGGCCGATTCCCCTGCACTGCGTGCAGAGCAATTCCGTCTTGCACATCACACATCAAAGGAGCCTTGATTTCCTTGATGGCACTCCAGAGAAACCCCAAGAACACTGTTTCAAGGTAGAGGGATCCTGAGGGCACTGTAGCCACACAAAAGAGCTCCGTGGACCAAAAATCAACTCGAGTTGAGAGGTTAGTCCCTGGCTTCGACTCCAGAGGAATACCACCTTACCACAAGCACCTCAAGAGGAGGCTTCTCTCAGCTCTAGATATGTGAGAGGGACCCTGAGTTTGCGGCCTCAAGTGGAATGGACACCGTGATGCCCTGACTCGAAATAAGGCCGAATATCCCTGCAGTGACTTGAATGCAGGCTCGTCTTGCATCTCCCAAGACGAAAGGATGTCTGAATCCCCTGTGGAGACCACAGAGAAAACCTACTTCCCCACCTAATCGCGACCGGAGGCCTCACATCCTTTGACAACTCCAGAGGTACGCGGAGATCAGTGCCTCCAAAGGAGACGATGCCTGACTCCTCGTGAAACTTGATAGGAGTCCCAGGATTCCTGTGGCACGTGGAAAGGGACCCTTGGTCTCCCGCCTCAGATTGAGAGGAGTCCCAATTGCCCTGCCAAGCCTCGAGGAGAATCCCGAGTTGTCCATCGCAACTAGGCAGGAGTCTTGACGTCGCTGAACAAACACGTGTGTGGAAGGGCCATCCCCTTCGTAACTCGAGAATATACCCCAGGTTCCCGCCGCAACTCAAGAAAAAGCATGAGACTTTCCCCTCGCCGCGAGATGAGGCCCGATTCCCCTGCACTGCGTGCAGAGCAATTCCGTGTTGCACATCACACATGAAAGGAGCCTTGATTTCCTTGATGGCACTCCAGAAAAACCCCAACAACACTGTTTCAAGGCTAGAGGGATCCTGAGGTCACTGTAGCAACACGAAAGAGCTCCGTGGACCAAAAATCAACTCGAGATGAGAGGTTAGTCCCTGGCTTCGACTCCAGAGGAATACCACCTTACCACAAGCACCTCAAGAGGAGGCTTCTCTCAGCTCTAGGTATGTGAGAGGGACCCTGATTTTGCGGCCTCAAGTGGAATGGACACTGCGATGCCCTGACGCGAAATAAGGCCGGATATCCCTGCAGTGACTTGAATGCAGGCTCGTCTTGCATCTCCCAAGACGAAAGGATGTCTGAATCCCCTGTGGAGACCACAGAGAAAGACCTAGTTCCCCAACTCATGGCGACCGGAGGCCTCACATCCTTTGAAAACTCCAGAGGTACGCGGAGATCAGTGCCTCCAAAGGAGACGATGCCTGACTCCTCGTGAAACTTGATAGGAGTTCCAGGATTCCTGTGGCACGTGGAAAGGGACGCTTGGTCTCCCGCCTCAGCTGGAGAGGCGTCCCAATTGCCCTGCCAAGCCTCGAGGAGAATCCCGAGTTGTCCCTCGCAACTAGGCAGGAGTCCTGACGTCGCTGAACAAACACGTGTGTGGAAGGGCCATCCCCGTCGTAACTCGAGAATATTCCCCAGGTTCCCGCCGCAACTCGAGAAAAACCATGAGACTTCCCCCTCGCCGCGAGATGAGGCCCGATTCCCCTGCACTGCGTGCAGAGCAATTCCGTGTTGCACATCACACATGAAGGAGCCTTGATTTCCTTGATGGCACTCCAGAGAAACCCCAAGAACACTGTTTCAAGGCTAGAGGGATCCTGAGGTCACTGTAGCAACACGAAAGAGCTCCGTGGACCAAGAATCAACTCGAGATGAGAGGTTAGTCCCTGGCTTCGACTCCAGAGGAATACCACCTTATCACAAGCACCTCAAGAGGAGGCTTCTCTCAGCTCTAGGTATGTGAGAGGGACCCTGATTTTGCGGCCTCAAGGGAATGGAAACCGCGATGCCCTGACTCGAAATAAGGCCGAATATCCCTGCAGTGACTTGAATGCAGGCTCGTCTTGCATCTCCCAAGACGAAAGGATGTCTGAATCCCCTGTGGAGACCACAGAGAAAGACCTAGTTCCCCACCTCATCGCGACCGGAGGCCTCACATCCTTTGAAAACTCCAGAGGTACGCGGAGATCAGTGCCTCCAAAGGAGACGATGCCTGACTCCTCGTGAAACTTGATAGGATTCCCAGGATTCCTGTGGCACGTGGAAAGGGACCCTTGGTCTCCCGCCTCAGCTGGAGAGGCGTCCCAATTGCCCTGCCAAGCCTCGAGGAGAATCCCGAGTTGTCCCTCGCAACTAGGCAGGAGTCCTGACGTCGCTGAATAAACACGTGTGTGGAAGGGCCATCCCCGTCGTAACTCGAGAATATTCCCCAGGTTCCCGCCGCAACTCGAGAAAAACCATGAGACTTCCCCCTCGCCGCGAGATGAGGCCCGATTCCCGTGCACTGCGTGCAGAGCAATTCCGTGTTGCACATCACACATGAAAGGAGCCTTGATTTCCTTGATGGCACTCCAGAGAAACCCCAAGAACACTGTTTCAAGGCTAGAGGGATCCTGAGGTCACTGTAGCAACACGAAAGTGCTCCGTCGACCAAAAATCAACTCGAGATGAGAGGTTAGTCCCTGGCTTCGACTCCAGAGGAATACCACCTTACCACAAGCACCTCAAGAGGAGGCTTCTCTCAGCTCTAGGTATGTGAGAGGGACCCTGAGTTAGCGGCCTCAAGTGGAATGGACACCGCGATGCCCTGACTCGAAATAAGGCCGGATATCCCTGCAGTGACTTGAATGCAGGCTCGTCTTGCATCTCCCAAGACGAAAGGATGTCTGAATCCCCTGTGGAGACCACAGAGAAAGACCTAGTTCCCCACCTCATCGCGACCGGAGGCCTCACATCCTTTGAAAACTCCAGAGGTACGCGGAGATCAGTGCCTCCAAAGGAGACGATGCCTGACTCCTCGTGAAACTTGATAGGATTCCCAGGATTCCTGTGGCACGTGGAAAGGGACCCTTGGTCTCCTGCCTCAGCTGGAGAGGCGTCCCAATTGCCCTGCCAAGCCTCGAGGAGAATCCCGAGTTGTCCCTCGCAACTAGGCAGGAGTCCTGACGTCGCTGAACAAACACGTGTGTGGAAGGGCCATCCCCGTCGTAACTCGAGAATATTCCCCAGGTTCCCGCCGCAACTCGAGAAAAACCATGAGACTTCCCCCTCGCCGCGAGATGAGGCCCGATTCCCCTGCACTGCGTGCAGAGCAATTCCGTGTTGCACATCACACATGAAAGGAGCCTTGATTTCCTTGATGGCACTCCAGAGAAACCCCAAGAACACTGTTTCAAGGCTAGAGGGATCCTGAGGTCACTGTAGCAACACGAAAGAGCTCCGTGGACCAAAAATCAACTCGAGATGAGAGGTTAGTCCCTGGCTTCGACTCCAGAGGAATACCACCTTACCACAAGCACCTCAAGAGGAGGCTTCTCTCAGCTCTAGGTATGTGAGAGGGACCCTGATTTTGGGTCCTCAAGTGGAATGGACACCGCGATGCCCTGACTCGAAATAAGGCCGGATATCCCTGCAGTGACTTGAATGCAGGCTTGTCTTGCATCTCCCAAGATGAAAGGATGTCTGAATCCCCTGTGGAGACCACAGAGAAAGACCTAGTTCCCCACCTCATCGCGACCGGAGGCCTCACATCCTTTGAAAACTCCAGAGGTACGCGGAGATCAGTGCCTCCAAAGGAGACGATGCCTGACTCCTCGTGAAACTTGATAGGAGTCCCAGGATTCCTGTGGCACGTGGAAAGGAACCCTTGGTCTCCCGCCTCAGCTGGAGAGGCGTCCCAATTGCCCTGCCAAGCCTCGAGGAGAATCCCGAGTTGTCCCTCGCAACTAGGCAGGAGTCCTGACGTCGCTGAACAAACACGTGTGTGGAAGGGCCAAACCCTCGTAACTCGAGAATATTCCCCAGGTTCCCGCCGCAACTCGAGAAAAACCATGAGACTTCCCCCTCGCCGCGAGATGAGGGCCGATTCCCCTGCACTGCGTGCAGAGCAATTCCGTCTTGCACATCACACATCAAAGGAGCCTTGATTTCCTTGATGGCACTCCAGAGAAACCCCAAGAACACTGTTTCAAGGTAGAGGGATCCTGAGGGCACTGTAGCCACACAAAAGAGCTCCGTGGACCAAAAATCAACTCGAGTTGAGAGGTTAGTCCCTGGCTTCGACTCCAGAGGAATACCACCTTACCACAAGCACCTCAAGAGGAGGCTTCTCTCAGCTCTAGATATGTGAGAGGGACCCTGAGTTTGCGGCCTCAAGGGGAATGGACACCGTGATGCCCTGACTCGAAATAAGGCCGAATATCCCTGCAGTGACTTGAATGCAGGCTCGTCTTGCATCTCCCAAGACGAAAGGATGTCTGAATCCCCTGTGGAGACCACAGAGAAAACCTACTTCCCCACCTAATCGCGACCGGAGGCCTCACATCCTTTGACAACTCCAGAGGTACGCGGAGATCAGTGCCTCCAAAGGAGACGATGCCTGACTCCTCGTGAAACTTGATAGGAGTCCCAGGATTCCTGTGGCACGTGGAAAGGGACCCTTGGTCTCCCGCCTCAGATTGAGAGGAGTCCCAATTGCCCTGCCAAGCCTCGAGGAGAATCCCGAGTTGTCCATCGCAACTAGGCAGGAGTCTTGACGTCGCTGAACAAACACGTGTGTGGAAGGGCCATCCCCTTCGTAACTCGAGAATATACCCCAGGTTCCCGCCGCAACTCGAGAAAAAGCATGAGACTTTCCCCTCGCCGCGAGATGAGGCCCGATTCCCCTGCACTGTGTGCAGAGCAATTCCGTGTTGCACATCACACATGAAAGGAGCCTTGATTTCCTTGATGGCACTCCAGAAAAACCCCAACAACACTGTTTCAAGGCTAGAGGGATCCTGAGGTCACTGTAGCAACACGAAAGAGCTCCGTGGACCAAAAATCAACTCGAGATGAGAGGTTAGTCCCTGGCTTCGACTCCAGAGGAATACCACCTTACCACAAGCACCTCAAGAGGAGGCTTCTCTCAGCTCTAGGTATGTGAGAGGGACCCTGATTTTGCGGCCTCAAGTGGAATGGACACTGCGATGCCCTGACGCGAAATAAGGCCGGATATCCCTGCAGTGAATTGAATGCAGGCTCGTCTTGCATCTCCCAAGACGAAAGGATGTCTGAATCCCCTGTGGAGACCACAGAGAAAGACCTAGTTCCCCAACTCATGGCGACCGGAGGCCTCACATCCTTTGAAAACTCCAGAGGTACGCGGAGATCAGTGCCTCCAAAGGAGACGATGCCTGACTCCTCGTGAAACTTGATAGGAGTTCCAGGATTCCTGTGGCACGTGGAAAGGGACGCTTGGTCTCCCGCCTCAGCTGGAGAGGCGTCCCAATTGCCCTGCCAAGCCTCGAGGAGAATCCCGAGTTGTCCCTCGCAACTAGGCAGGAGTCCTGACGTCGCTGAACAAACACGTGTGTGGAAGGGCCATCCCCGTCGTAACTCGAGAATATTCCCCAGGTTCCCGCCGCAACTCGAGAAAAACCATGAGACTTCCCCCTCGCCGCGAGATGAGGCCCGATTCCCCTGCACTGCGTGCAGAGCAATTCCGTGTTGCACATCACACATGAAGGAGCCTTGATTTCCTTGATGGCACTCCAGAGAAACCCCAAGAACACTGTTTCAAGGCTAGAGGGATCCTGAGGTCACTGTAGCAACACGAAAGAGCTCCGTGGACCAAGAATCAACTCGAGATGAGAGGTTAGTCCCTGGCTTCGACTCCAGAGGAATACCACCTTACCACAAGCACCTCAAGAGGAGGCTTCTCTCAGCTCTAGGTATGTGAGAGGGACCCTGATTTTGCGGCCTCAAGGGAATGGAAACCGTGATGCCCTGACTCGAAATAAGGCCGAATATCCCTGCAGTGACTTGAATGCAGGCTCGTCTTGCATCTCCCAAGACGAAAGGATGTCTGAATCCCCTGTGGAGACCACAGAGAAAGACCTAGTTCCCCACCTCATCGCGACCGGAGGCCTCACATCCTTTGAAAACTCCAGAGGTACGCGGAGATCAGTGCCTCCAAAGGAGACGATGCCTGACTCCTCGTGAAACTTGATAGGATTCCCAGGATTCCTGTGGCACGTGGAAAGGGACCCTTGGTCTCCCGCCTCAGCTGGAGAGGCGTCCCAATTGCCCTGCCAAGCCTCGAGGAGAATCCCAAGTTGTCCCTCGCAACTAGGCAGGAGTTCTGACATCGCTGAACAAACACGTGTGTGGAAGGGCCATCCCCGTCGTAACTCGAGAATATTCCCCAGGTTCCCGCCGCAACTCGAGAAAAACCATGAGACTCCCCCCTCGCCGCGAGATGAGGCCCGATTCCCCTGCACTGCGTGCAGAGCAATTCCGTGTTGCACATCACACATGAAAGGAGCCTTGATTTCCTTGATGGCACTCCAGAGAAACCCCAAGAACACTGTTTTAAGGCTAGAGGGATCCTGAGGTCACTGTAGCAACACGAAAGAGCTCCGTGGACCAAAAATCAACTCGAGATGAGAGGTTAGTCCCTGGCTTCGACTCCAGAGGAATACCACCTTACCACAAGCACCTCAAGAGGAGGCTTCTCTCAGCTCTAGGTATGTGAGAGGGACCCTGAGTTTGCGGCCTCAAGTGGAATGGACACCGCGATGCCCTGACTCGAAATAAGGCCGGATATCCCTGCAGTGACTTGAATGCAGGCTCGTCTTGCATCTCCCAAGACGAAAGGATGTCTGAATCCCCTGTGGAGACCACAGAGAAAGACCTAGTTCCCCACCTCATCGCGACCGGAGGCCTCACATCCTTTGAAAACTCCAGAGGTACGCGGAGATCAGTGCCTCCAAAGGAGACGATGCCTGACTCCTCGTGAAACTTGATAGGATTCCCAGGATTCCTGTGGCACGTGGAAAGGGACACTTGGTCTCCCGCCTCAGCTGGAGAGGCGTCCCAATTGCCCTGCCAAGCCTCGAGGAGAATCCCGAGTTGTCCCTCGCAACTAGGCAGGAGTCCTGACGTCGCTGAACAAACACGTGTGTGGAAGGGCCATCCCCGTCGTAACTCGAGAATATTCCCCAGGTTCCCGCCGCAACTCGAGAAAAACCATGAGACTTCCCCCTCGCCGCGAGATGAGGCACGATTCCCCTGCACTGCGTGCAGAGCAATTCCGTGTTGCACATCAAACATGAAAGGAGCCTTGATTTCCTTGATGGCACTCCAGAGAAACCCCAAGAACACTGTTTTAAGGCTAGAGGGATCCTGAGGTCACTGTAGCAACACGAAAGAGCTCCGTGGACCAAAAATCAACTCGAGATGAGAGGTTAGTCCCTGGCTTCCACTCCAGAGGAATACCACCTTACCACAAGCACCTCAAGAGGAGGCTTCTCTCAGCTCTAGGTATGTGAGAGGGACCCTGATTTTGGGTCCTCAAGTGGAATGGACACCGCGATGCCCTGACTCGAAATAAGGCCGGATATCCCTGCAGTGACTTGAATGCAGGCTCGTCTTGCATCTCCCAAGGTGAAAGGATGTCTGAATCCCCTGTGGAGACCACAGAGAAAGACCTAGTTCCCCACCTCATCGCGACCGGAGGCCTCACATCCTTTGAAAACTCCAGAGTTACGCGGAGATCAGTGCCTCCAAAGGAGACGATGCCTGACTCCTCGTGAAACTTGATAGGAGTCCCAGGATTCCTGTGGCACGTGGAAAGGGACACTTGGGCTCTCGCCTCAGCTGGAGAGGAGTCCCAATTGCCCTGCCAAGCCTCGAGGAGAATCCCGAGTTGTCCCTCGCAACTAGGCAGGAGTCCTGACGTCGATGAACAAACATGTGGGTGGAAGGGCCATCCCCGTCGTAACTCGAGAATATACCCCAGGTTCCCGCCGCAACTCGAGAAAAACCATGAGACTTCCCCCTCGCCGTGAGATGAGGCCCGATTCCCCTGCACTGCATGCAGAGCAATTCCGTGTTGCACATCAAACATGAAAGTAGCCTTGATTTCCTTGATGGCACTCCAGAGAAACCCCAAGAACACTGTTTCAAGGCTAGAGGGATCCTGAGGTCACTGTAGCAACACGAAAGAGCTCCGTGGACCAAAAATCAACTCGAGATGAGAGGTTAGTCCCTGGCTTCGACTCCAGAGGAATACCACCTTACCACAAGCACCTCAAGAGGAGGCTTCTCTCAGCTCTAGCTATGTGAGAGGGACCCTGATTTTGCGGCCTCAAGTGGAATGGAAACTGCGATGCCCTGACTCGAAATAAGGCCGAATATCCCTGCAGTGACTTGAATGCAGGCTTTTCTTGCATCTCCCAAGATGAAAGGATGTCTGAATCCCCTGTGGAGAGCACAGAGAAAGACATAGTTCCCCACCTCATGGCGACCGGAGGCCTCACATCCTTTGAAAACTCCAGAGGTACGCGGAGATCAGTGCCTCCAAAGGAGACGATGCCTGACTCCTCGTGAAACTTGATAGGAGTCCCAGGATTCCTGTGGCACGTGGAAAGGGACCCTTGGTCTCCCGCCTCAGCTGGAGAGGCGTCCCAATTGCCCTGCCAAGCCTCGAGGAGAATCCCGAGTTGTCCCTCGCAACTAGGCAGGAGTCCTGACGTCGCTGAACAAACACGTGTGTGGAAGGGCCATCCCCGTCCTAACTCGAGAATATTCCCCAGGTTCCCGCCGCCACTCGAGAAAAACCATGAGACTTCCCCCTCGCCGCGAGATGAGGCCCGATTCCCGTGCACTGCGTGCAGAGCAATTGCGTGTTGCACATCACACATGAAAAGAGCCTTGATTTCCTTAATGGAACTCCAGAGAAACCCCAAGAACACTGTTTCAAGGCTAGAGGGATCCTGAGGTCACTGTAGCAACACGAAAGAGCTCCGTGGACCAAAAATCAACTCGAGATGAGAGGTTAGGCCCTGGCTTTGACTCCAGAGGAATACCACCTTACCACAAGCACCTCAAGAGGAGGCTTCTCTCAGCTCTAGGTATGTGAGGGGGACCGTGATTTTTCGGCCTCAAGTGGAATGGACACCGCGATGCTCTGACTCGAAATAAGGCCGGATATCCCTGCAGTGACTTGAATGCAGGCTCGTCTTGCATCTCCCAAGACGAAAGGATGTCTGAATACCCTGTGGAGACCACAGAGAAAGACCTAGTTCCCCACCTCATCGCGACCGGAGGCCTCACATCCTTTGAAAACTCCAGAGGTATGCGGAGATCAGTGCCTCCAAAGGAGACGATGCCTGACTCCTCGTGAAACTTGATAGCATTCCCAGGATTCCTGTGGCACGTGGAAAGGGACACTTGGTCTCCCGCCTCAGCTGGAGAGGCGTCCCAATTGCCCTGCCAAGCCTCGAGGAGAATCGCGAGTTGTCCCTCGCAACTAGGCAGGAGTCCTGACGTCGCTGAGCAAACACGTGTGTGGAAGGGCCATCCCCGTCGTAACTCGAGAATATTCCCTAGGTTCCCGCCGCAACTCGAGAAAAACCATGAGACTTCCCCCTCGCCGCGAGATGAGGCCCGATTCCCCTGCACTGCGTGCAGAGCAATTCCGTGTTGCACATCACACATGAAAGGAGCCTTGATTTCCTTGATGGCACTCCAGAGAAACCCCAAGAACACTGTTTCAAGGCTACAGGGATCCTGAGGTCACTGTAGCAACACGAAAGAGCTCCGTGGACCAAAAATCAACTAGAGATGAGAGGTTCGTCCCTGGCTTCGACTCCAGAGGAATACCACCTTACCACAAGCACCTCAAGAGGAGGCTTCTCTCAGCTCTAGGTATGTGAGAGGGACCCTGATTTTGGGTCCTCAAGTGGAATGGACACCGCGATGCCCTGACTCGAAATAAGGCCGGATATCCCTGCAGTGACTTGAATGCAGGCTCGTCTTGCATCTCCCAAGGTGAAAGGATGTCTGAATCCCCTGTGGAGACCACAGAGAAAGACCTACTTCCCCACCTCATCGCGACCGGAGGCCTCACATCCTTTGAAAACTCCAGAGGTACGCGGAGATCAGTGCCTCCAAAGGAGACGATGCGTGACTCCTCGTGAAACTTGATAGGAGTCCCAGGATTCCTGTGGCACGTGGAAAGGGACACTTGGTCTCCCGCCTCAGCTGGAGAGGCGTCCCAATTGCCCTGCCAAGCCTCGAGGAGAATCCCGAGTTGTCCCTCGCAACTAGGCAGGAGTCCTGACGTCGCTGAACAAACATGTGGGTGGAAGGGCCATCCCCGTCGTAACTCGAGAATATACCCCAGGTTCCCGCCGCAACTCGAGAAAAACCATGAGACTTCCCCCTTGCCGTGAGATGAGGCACGATTCCCCTTCACTGCATGCAGAGCAATTCCGTGTTGCACATCAAACATGAAAGTAGCCTTGATTTCCTTGATGGCACTCCAGATAATCCCCAAGAACACTGTTTCAAGGCAAGAGGGATCCTGAGGTCACTGTAGCAACACGAAAGAGCTCCGTGGACCAAAAATCAACTCGAGATGAGAGGTTAGGCCCTGGCTTCGACTCCAGAGGAACACCACCTTACCATAAGCACCTCAAGAGGAGGCTTCTCTCAGCTCTAGGTATGTGAGAGGGACCCTGAGTTTGCGGCCTCATGTGGAATGGACACCACGATGCCCTGACTCGAAATAAGGCCGGATATCCCTACAGTGACTTGAATGCAGGCTCGTCTTGCATCTCCCAAGACGAAAGGATGTCTGAATCCCCTGTGGAGACCACAGAGAAAGACCTAGTTCCCCACCTCATCGCGACCGGAGGCCTCACATCCTTTGAAAACTCCAGAGGTACGCGGAGATCAGTGCCTCCAAAGGAGACGATGCCTGACTCCTCGTGAAACTTGATAGGATTCCCAGGATTCCTGTGGCACGTGGAAAGGGACCCTTGGTCTCCCGCCTCAGCTGGAGAGGCGTCCCAATTGCCCTGCCAAGCTTCGAGGAGAATCCCGAGTTGTCCCTCGCAACTAGGCAGGAGTCCTGACGTCGCTGAACAAACATGTGGGTGGAAGGGCAATCCCCGTCGTAACTCGAGAATATACCCCAGGTTCCCAACGCAACTCGAGAAAAACCATGAGACTTCCGCCTCGCCGCGAGATGAGGCACGATTCCCCTGCAATGCATGCAGAGCAATTCCGTGTTGCACATCAAACATGAAAGTAGCCTTGATTTCCTTGATGGCACTCCAGAGAAACCCCAAGAACACTGTTTCAAGGCTAGAGTGATCCTGAGGTCACTGTAGCAACATGAAATAGCTCCGTATACCAAAAATCAACTCGAGATGAGAGGTTAGTCCCTGGCTTCGACTCCAGAGGAATACCACCTTACCACAAGCACCTCAAGAGGAGGCTTCTCTCAGCTCTAGGTATGTGAGAGGGACCCTGATTTTGCGGCCTCAAGTGGAATGGACACTGCGATGCCCTGACGCGAAATAAAGCCGGATATCCCTGCAGTGACTTGAATGCAGGCTCGTCTTGCATCTCCCAAGACGACAGGATGTCTGAATCCCCTGTGGAGACCACAGAGAAAGACCTAGTTCCCTAACTCATGGCGACCGGAGGCCTCACATCCTTTGAAAACTCCAGAGGTACGCGGAGATCAGTGCCTCCAAAGGAGACGATGCCTGACTCCGCGGGAAACTTGATAGGAGTCCCAGGATTCCTGTGGCACGTGGAAAGGGATCCTTGGTCTCCCGCCTCAGCTGGAGAGGCGTCCCAATTGCCCTGCCAAGCCTCGAGGAGAATCCCGAGTTGTCCCTCGCAACTAGGCAGGAGTCCTGACGTCGCTGAACAAACACGTGTGTGGAAGGGCCAAACCCTCGTAACTCGAGAATATTCCCCAGGTTCCCGCCGCAACTCGAGAAAAACCATGAGACTTCCTCCTCGCCGCGAGATGAGGCCCGATTCCCCTGCACTGCGTGCAGAGCAATTCCGTGTTGCACATCACACATGAAGGAGCCTTGATTTCCTTGATGGCACTCCAGAGAAACCCCAAGAACACTGTTTCAAGGCTAGAGGGATCCTGAGGTCACTGTAGCAACACGAAAGAGCTCCGTGGACCAAGAATCAACTCGAGATGAGAGGTTAGTCCCTGGCTTCGACTCCAGAGGAATACCACCTTACCACAAGCACCTCAAGAGGAGGCTTCTCTCAGCTCTAGGTATGTGAGAGGGACCCTGATATTGCGGCCTCAAGGGAATGGAAACCGCAATGCCCTGACTCGAAATAAGGCCGAATATCCCTGCAGTGACTTGAATGCAGGCTCGTCTTGCATCTCCCAAGACGAAAGGATGTCTGAATACCCTGTGGAGACCACAGAGAAAGACCTAGTTCCCCACCTCATCGCGACCGGAGGCCTCACATCCTTTGAAAACTCCAGAGGTATGCGGAGATCAGTGCCTCCAAAGGAGACGATGCCTGACTCCTCGTGAAACTTGATAGCATTCCCAGGATTCCTGTGGCACGTGGAAAGGGACACTTGGTCTCCCGCCTCAGCTGGAGAGGCGTCCCAATTGCCCTGCCAAGCCTCGAGGAGAATCCCGAGTTGTCCCTCGCAACTAGGCAGGAGTCCTGACGTCGCTGAGCAAACACGTGTGTGGAAGGGCCATCCCCGTCGTAACTCGAGAATATTCCCTAGGTTCCCGCCGCAACTCGAGAAAAACCATGAGACTTCCCCCTCGCCGCGAGATGAGGCCCGATTCCCCTGCACTGCGTGCAGAGCAATTCCGTGTTGCACATCACACATGAAAGGAGCCTTGATTTCCTTGATGGCACTCCAGAGAAACCCCAAGAACACTGTTTCAAGGCTACAGGGATCCTGAGGTCATTGTAGCAACACGAAAGAGCTCCGTGGACCAAAAATCAACTAGAGATGAGAGGTTCGTCCCTGGCTTCGACTCCAGAGGAATACCACCTTACCACAAGCACCTCAAGAGGAGGCTTCTCTCAGCTCTAGGTATGTGAGAGGGACCCTGATTTTGGGTCCTCAAGTGGAATGGACACCGCGATGCCCTGACTCGAAATAAGGCCGGATATCCCTGCAGTGACTTGAATGCAGGCTCGTCTTGCATCTCCCAAGGTGAAAGGATGTCTGAATCCCCTGTGGAGACCACAGAGAAAGACCTACTTCCCCACCTCATCGCGACCGGAGGCCTCACATCCTTTGAAAACTCCAGAGGTACGCGGAGATCAGTGCCTCCAAAGGAGACGATGCGTGACTCCTCGTGAAACTTGATAGGAGTCCCAGGATTCCTGTGGCACGTGGAAAGGGACACTTGGTCTCCCGCCTCAGCTGGAGAGGCGTCCCAATTGCCCTGCCAAGCCTCGAGGAGAATCCCGAGTTGTCCCTCGCAACTAGGCAGGAGTCCTGACGTCGCTGAACAAACATGTGGGTGGAAGGGCCATCCCCGTCGTAACTCGAGAATATACCCCAGGTTCCCGCCGCAACTCGAGAAAAACCATGAGACTTCCCCCTTGCCGTGAGATGAGGCACGATTCCCCTTCACTGCATGCAGAGCAATTCCGTGTTGCACATCAAACATGAAAGTAGCCTTGATTTCCTTGATGGCACTCCAGATAATCCCCAAGAACACTGTTTCAAGGCTAGAGGGATCCTGAGGTCACTGTAGCAACACGAAAGAGCTCCGTGGACCAAAAATCAACTCGAGATGAGAGGTTAGGCCCTGGCTTCGACTCCAGAGGAACACCACCTTACCATAAGCACCTCAAGAGGAGGCTTCTCTCAGCTCTAGGTATGTGAGAGGGACCCTGAGTTTGCAGCCTCATGTGGAATGGACCCCACGATGCCCTGACTCGAAATAAGGCCGGATATCCCTACAGTGACTTGAATGCAGGCTCGTCTTGCATCTCCCAAGACGAAAGGATGTCTGAATCCCCTGTGGAGACCACAGAGAAAGACCTAGTTCCCCACCTCATCGCGACCGGAGGCCTCACATCCTTTGAAAACTCCAGAGGTACGCGGAGATCAGTGCCTCCAAAGGAGACGATGCCTGACTCCTCGTGAAACTTGATAGGATTCCCAGGATTCCTGTGGCACGTGGAAAGGGACCCTTGGTCTCCCGCCTCAGCTGGAGAGGCGTCCCAATTGCCCTGCCAAGCTTCGAGGAGAATCCCGAGTTGTCCCTCGCAACTAGGCAGGAGTCCTGACGTCGCTGAACAAACATGTGGGTGGAAGGGCAATCCCCGTCGTTACTCGAGAATATACCCCAGGTTCCCAACGCAACTCGAGAAAAACCATGAGACTTCCGCCTCGCCGCGAGATGAGGCACGATTCCCCTGCAATGCATGCAGAGCAATTCCGTGTTGCACATCAAACATGAAAGTAGCCTTGATTTCCTGGATGGCACTCCAGAGAAACCCCAAGAACACTGTTTCAAGGCTAGAGTGATCCTGAGGTAACTGTAGCAACATGAAATAGCTCCGTATACCAAAAATCAACTCGAGATGAGAGGTTAGTCCCTGGCTTCGACTCCAGAGGAATACCACCTTACCACAAGCACCTCAAGAGGAGGCTTCTCTCAGCTCTAGGTATGTGAGAGGGACCCTGATTTTGCGGCCTCAAGTGGAATGGACACTGCGATGCCCTGACGCGAAATAAAGCCGGATATCCCTGCAGTGACTTGAATGCAGGCTCGTCTTGCATCTCCCAAGACGACAGGATGTCTGAATCCCCTGTGGAGACCACAGAGAAAGACCTAGTTCCCTAACTCATGGCGACCGGAGGCCTCACATCCTTTGAAAACTCCAGAGGTACGCGGAGATCAGTGCCTCCAAAGGAGACGATGCCTGACTCCGCGGGAAACTTGATAGGAGTCCCAGGATTCCTGTGGCACGTGGAAAGGGACCCTTGGTCTCCCGCCTCAGCTGGAGAGGCGTCCCAATTGCCCTGCCAAGCCTCGAGGAGAATCCCGAGTTGTCCCTCGCAACTAGGCAGGAGTCCTGACGTCGCTGAACAAACACGTGTGTGGAAGGGCCAAACCCTCGTAACTCGAGAATATTCCCCAGGTTCCCGCCGCAACTCGAGAAAAACCATGAGACTTCCTCCTCGCCGCGAGATGAGGCCCGATTCCCCTGCACTGCGTGCAGAGCAATTCCGTGTTGCACATCACACATGAAGGAGCCTTGATTTCCTTGATGGCACTCCAGAGAAACCCCAAGAACACTGTTTCAAGGCTAGAGGGATCCTGAGGTCACTGTAGCAACACGAAAGAGCTCCGTGGACCAAGAATCAACTCGAGATGAGAGGTTAGTCCCTGGCTTCGACTCCAGAGGAATACCACCTTACCACAAGCACCTCAAGAGGAGGCTTCTCTCAGCTCTAGGTATGTGAGAGGG
Source organism: Cervus elaphus (assembly GCF_910594005.1). Taxonomy (NCBI): domain Eukaryota; kingdom Metazoa; phylum Chordata; class Mammalia; order Artiodactyla; family Cervidae; genus Cervus; species Cervus elaphus. The sequence goes on from NC_057838.1 coordinate 3,944,296, forward strand.
ACCCTGATATTGCGGCCTCAAGGGAATGGAAACCGCGATGCCCTGACTCGAAATAAGGCCGAATATCCCTGCAGTGACTTGAATGCAGGCTCGTCTTGCATCTCCCAAGATGAAAGGATGTCTGAATCCCCTGTGGAGACCACAGAGAAAGACCTAGTTCCCCACCTCATGGCGACCGGAGGCCTCACATCCTTTGAAAACTCCAGAGGTACGCGGAGATCAGTGCCTCCAAAGGAGACGATGCCTGACTCCTCGTGAAACGTGATAGGAGTCCCAGGATTCCTGTGGCACGTGGAAAGGGACCCTTGGTCTCCCGCCTCAGCTGGAGAGGCGTCCCAATTGCCCTGCCAAGCCTCGAGGAGAATCCCGAGTTGTCCCTCGCAACTAGGCAGGAGTCCTGCCGTCGCTGAACTAACACGTGTGTGGAAGGGCCATCCCCGTCGTAACTCGAGAATATACCCCAGGTTCCCGCCGCAACTCGAGAAAAACCATGAGACTTCCCCCTCGAAGTGAGATGAGGCCCGACTCCCCTGTACTGCATGCAGAGCAATTCCGTGTTGCACATCACACATGAAAGGAGCCTTGATTTCCTTGATGGCACTCCAGAGAAACCCCAAGAACACTGTTTCAAGGCTAGAGGGATCCTGAGGTCACTGTAGCAACACGATAGAGCTCCGTGGGCCAAAAATCAACTCGAGATGAGAGGTTAGTCCCTGGCTTCGACTCCAGAGGAATACCACCTTACCACAAGCACCTCAAGAGGAGGCTTCTCTCAGCTTTAGGTATGTGAGAGGGACCCTGAGTTTGCGGCCTCAAGTGGAATGGACACCGCGATGCGCTGACTCGAAATAAGGCCGGATATCCCTGCAGTGACTTGAATGCAGGCTCGTCTTGCATCTCCCAAGACGAAAGGATGTCTGAATCCCCTGTGGAGACCACAGAGAAAGACCTAGTTCCCCACCTCATCGCGACCGGAGTCCTCACATCCTTTGAAAACTCCAGAGGTACGCGGAGATCAGTTCCTCCAAAGGAGACGATGCCTGACTCCTCGTGAAACTTGATAGGATTCCCAGGATTCCTGTGGCACGTGGAAAGGGACCCTTGGTTTCCCGCCTCAGCTGGAGAGGCGTCCCAATTGCCCTGCCAAGCCTCGAGGAGAATCCCGAGTTGTCCCTCGCAACTAGGCAGGAGTCCTGACGTCGCTGAACAAACACGTGTGTGGAAGGGCCATCCCCGTCGTAACTCGAGAATATTCCCCAGGTTCCCGCCGCAACTCGAGAAAAACCATGAGACTTCCCCCTCGCCGCGAGATGAGGCCCGATTCCCCTGCACTGCGTGCAGAGCAATTCCGTGTTGCACATCACACATGAAAGGAGCCTTGATTTCCTTGATGGCACTCCAGAGAAACCCCAAGAACACTGTTTCAAGGCTACAGGGATCCTGAGGTCACTGTAGCAACACGAAAGAGCTCCGTGGACCAAAAATCAACTAGAGATGAGAGGTTAGTCCCTGGCTTCGACTCCAGAGGAATACCACCTTACCACAAGCACCTCAAGAGGAGGCTTCTCTCAGCTCTAGGTATGTGAGAGGGACCCTGATTTTGGGTCCTCAAGTGGAATGGACACCGCGATGCCCTGACTCGAAATAAGGCCGGATATCCCTGCAGTGACTTGAATGCAGGCTCGTCTTGCATCTCCCAAGATGAAAGGATGTCTGAATCCCCTGTGGAGACCACAGAGAAAGACCTAGTTCCCCACCTCATCGCGACCGGAGGCCTCACATCCTTTGAAAACTCCAGAGGTACGCGGAGATCAGTGCCTCCAAAGGAGACGATGCCTGACTCCTCGTGAAACTTGATAGGAGTCCCAGGATTCCTGTGGCACGTGGAAAGGGACCCTTGGTCTCCCGCCTCAGCTGGAGAGGCGTCCCAATTGCCCTGCCAAGCCTCGAGGAGAATCCCGAGTTGTCCCTCGCAACTAGGCAGGAGTCCTGACGTCGCTGAACAAACACGTGTGTGGAAGGGCCAAACCCTCGTAACTCGAGAATATTCCCCAGGTTCCCGCCGCAACTCGAGAAAAACCATGAGACTTCCCCCTCGCCGCGAGATGAGGGCCGATTCCCCTGCACTGCGTGCAGAGCAATTCCGTCTTGCACATCACACATCAAAGGAGCCTTGATTTCCTTGATGGCACTCCAGAGAAACCCCAAGAACACTGTTTCAAGGTAGAGGGATCCTGAGGGCACTGTATCCACACAAAAGAGCTCCGTGGACCAAAAATCAACTCGAGTTGAGAGGTTAGTCCCTGGCTTCGACTCCAGAGGAATACCACCTTACCACAAGCACCTCAAGAGGAGGCTTCTCTCAGCTCTAGATATGTGAGAGGGACCCTGAGTTTGCGGCCTCAAGTGGAATGGACACCGTGATGCCCTGACTCGAAATAAGGCCGAATATCCCTGCAGTGACTTGAATGCAGGCTCGTCTTGCATCTCCCAAGACGAAAGGATGTCTGAATCCCCTGTGGAGACCACAGAGAAAACCTACTTCCCCACCTAATCGCGACCGGAGGCCTCACATCCTTTGACAACTCCAGAGGTACGCGGAGATCAGTGCCTCCAAAGGAGACGATGCCTGACTCCTCGTGAAACTTGATAGGAGTTCCAGGATTCCTGTAGCACGTGGAAAGGGACGCTTGGTCTCCCGCCTCAGCTGGAGAGGCGTCCCAATTGCCCTGCCAAGCCTCGAGGAGAATCCCGAGTTGTCCCTCGCAACTAGGCAGGAGTCCTGACGTCGCTGAACAAACACGTGTGTGGAAGGGCCATCCCCGTCGTAACTCGAGAATATTCCCCAGGTTCCCGCCGCAACTCGAGAAAAACCATGAGACTTCCCCCTCGCCGCGAGATGAGGCCCGATTCCCCTGCACTGCGTGCAGAGCAATTCCGTGTTGCACATCACACATGAAGGAGCCTTGATTTCCTTGATGGCACTCCAGAGAAACCCCAAGAACACTGTTTCAAGGCTAGAGGGATCCTGAGGTCACTGTAGCAACACGAAAGAGCTCCGTGGACCAAGAATCAACTCGAGATGAGAGGTTAGTCCCTGGCTTCGACTCCAGAGGAATACCACCTTACCACAAGCACCTCAAGAGGAGGCTTCTCTCAGCTCTAGGTATGTGAGAGGGACCCTGATTTTGCGGCCTCAAGGGAATGGAAACCGCGATGCCCTGACTCGAAATAAGGCCGAATATCCCTGCAGTGACTTGAATGCAGGCTCGTCTTGCATCTCCCAAGACGAAAGGATGTCTGAATCCCCTGTGGAGACCACAGAGAAAGACCTAGTTCCCCACCTCATCGCGACCGGAGGCCTCACATCCTTTGAAAACTCCAGAGGTACGCGGAGATCAGTGCCTCCAAAGGAGACGATGCCTGACTCCTCGTGAAACTTGATAGGATTCCCAGGATTCCTGTGGCACGTGGAAAGGGACCCTTGGTCTCCCGCCTCAGCTGGAGAGGCGTCCCAATTGCCCTGCCAAGCCTCGAGGAGAATCCCAAGTTGTCCCTCGCAACTAGGCAGGAGTTCTGACATCGCTGAACAAACACGTGTGTGGAAGGGCCATCCCCGTCGTAACTCGAGAATATTCCCCAGGTTCCCGCCGCAACTCGAGAAAAACCATGAGACTCCCCCCTCGCCGCGAGATGAGGCCCGATTCCCCTGCACTGCGTGCAGAGCAATTCCGTGTTGCACATCACACATGAAAGGAGCCTTGATTTCCTTGATGGCACTCCAGAGAAACCCCAAGAACACTGTTTTAAGGCTAGAGGGATCCTGAGGTCACTGTAGCAACACGAAAGAGCTCCGTGGACCAAAAATCAACTCGAGATGAGAGGTTAGTCCCTGGCTTCGACTCCAGAGGAATACCACCTTACCACAAGCACCTCAAGAGGAGGCTTCTCTCAGCTCTAGGTATGTGAGAGGGACCCTGAGTTTGCGGCCTCAAGTGGAATGGACACCGCGATGCCCTGACTCGAAATAAGGCCGGATATCCCTGCAGTGACTTGAATGCAGGCTCGTCTTGCATCTCCCAAGACGAAAGGATGTCTGAATCCCCTGTGGAGACCACAGAGAAAGACCTAGTTCCCCACCTCATCGCGACCGGAGGCCTCACATCCTTTGAAAACTCCAGAGGTACGCGGAGATCAGTGCCTCCAAAGGAGACGATGCCTGACTCCTCGTGAAACTTGATAGGATTCCCAGGATTCCTGTGGCACGTGGAAAGGGACACTTGGTCTCCCGCCTCAGCTGGAGAGGCGTCCCAATTGCCCTGCCAAGCCTCGAGGAGAATCCCGAGTTGTCCCTCGCAACTAGGCAGGAGTCCTGACGTCGCTGAAAAAACACGTGTGTGGAAGGGCCATCCCCGTCGTAACTCGAGAATATTCCCCAGGTTCCCGCCGCAACTCGAGAAAAACCATGAGACTTCCCCCTCGCCGCGAGATGAGGCCCGATTCCCCTGCACTGCGTGCAGAGCAATTCCGTGTTGCACATCAAACATGAAAGGAGCCTTGATTTCCTTGATGGCACTCCAGAGAAACCCCAAGAACACTGTTTTAAGGCTAGAGGGATCCTGAGGTCACTGTAGCAACACGAAAGAGCTCCGTGGACCAAAAATCAACTCGAGATGAGAGGTTAGTCCCTGGCTTCCACTCCAGAGGAATACCACCTTACCACAAGCACCTCAAGAGGAGGCTTCTCTCAGCTCTAGGTATGTGAGAGGGTCCCTGATTTTTCGGCCTCAAGTGGAATGGACACCGCGATGCCCTGACTCGAAATAAGGCCGGATATCCCTGCAGTGACTTGAATGCAGGCTCGTCTTGCATCTCCCAAGATGAAAGGATGTCTGAATCCCCTGTGGAGACCACAGAGAAAGACCTAGTTCCCCACCTCATCGCGACCGGAGGCCTCACATCCTTTGAAAACTCCAGAGGTACGCGGAGATCAGTGCCTCCAAAGGAGACGATGCCTGACTCCTCGTGAAACTTGATAGGAGTCCCAGGATTCCTGTGGCACGTGGAAAGGGACACTTGGTCTCCCGCCTCAGCTGGAGAGGCGTCCCAATTGCCCTGCCAAGCCTCGAGGAGAATCCCGAGTTGTCCCTCGCAACTAGGCAGGAGTCCTGACGTCGCTGAACAAACACGTGTGTGGAAGGGCCATCCCCGTCGTAACTCGAGAATATTCCCCAGGTTACCGCCGCAACTCGAGAAAAACCATGAGACTTCCCCCTCGCCGCGAGATGAGGCCCGATTTCCCTGCTCTGCGTGCAGAGCAATTCCGTGTTGCACATCACACATGAAAGGAGCCTTGATTTCCTTGATGGCCCTCCAGAGAAACCCCAAGAACACTGTTTCAAGGCTAGAGGGATCCTGAGGTCACTGTAGCAACACGAAAGAGCTCCGTGGACCAAAAATCAACTCGAGATGAGAGGTTAGTCCCTGGCTTCGACTCCAGAGGAATACCACCTTACCACAAGCACCTCAAGAGGAGGCTTCTCTCAGCTCTAGCTATGTGAGAGGGACCCTGAGTTTGCGGCCTCAAGTGGAATGGACACCGGGATGCCCTGACTCGAAATAAGGCCGGATATCCCTTCAGTGACTTGAATGCAGGCTCGTCTTGCATCTCCCAAGACGAAAGGATGTCTGAATCCCCTGTGGAGACCACAGAGAAAAACCGAGTTCCCCACTTCATCGCGACCGGAGGCCTCACATCCTTTGAAAACTCCAGAGGTACGCGGAGATAAGTGCCTCCAAAGGAGACGATGCTTGACTCCTCGTGAAACTTGATAGGAGTCCCAGGATTCCTGTGGCACGTGGAAAGGGACCCTTGGTCTCCCGCCTCAGCTGGAGAGGCGTCCCAATTGCCCTGCCAAGCCTCGAGGAGAATCCCGAGTTGTCCCTCGCAACTAGGCAGGAGTCCTGACGTCGCTGAACAAACACGTGTGTGGAAGGGCCATCCCCGTCGTAACTCGAGAATATTCCCCAGGTTCCCGCCGCAACTCGAGAAAAACCATGAGACTTCCCCCTCGCCGCGAGATGAGGCCCGATTCCCCTGCACTGCGTGCAGAGCAATTCCGTGTTGCACATCACACATGAAAGGAGCCTTGATTTCCTTGATGGCACTCCAGAGAAACACCAAGAACACTGTTTCAAGGCTACAGGGATCCTGAGGTCACTGTAGCAACACGAAAGAGCTCCGTGGACCAAAAATCAACTAGAGATGAGAGGTTAGTCCCTGGCTTCGACTCCAGAGGAATACCACCTTACCACAAGCACCTCAAGAGGAGGCTTCTCTCAGCTCTAGCTATGTGAGAGGGACCCTGAGTTTGCGGCCTCAAGTGGAATGGACACCGCGATGCCCTGACTCGAAATAAGGCCGGATATCCCTGCAGTGACTTGAATGCAGGCTCGTCTTGCATCTCCCAAGACGAAAGGATGTCTGAATCCCCTGTGGAGACCACAGAGAAAGACCTAGTTCCCCACCTCATCGCGACCGGAGGCCTCACATCCTTTGAAAACTCCAGAGGTACGCGGAGATCAGTGCCTCCAAAGGAGACGATGCCTGACTCCTCGTGAAACTTGATAGGATTCCCAGGATTCCTGTGGCACGTGGAAAGGGACACTTGGTCTCCCGCCTCAGCTGGAGAGGCGTCCCAATTGCCCTGCCAAGCCTCGAGGAGAATCCCGAGTTGTCCCTCGCAACTAGGCAGGAGTCCTGACGTCACTGAAAAAACACGTGTGTGGAAGGGCCATCCCCGTCGTAACTCGAGAATATTCCCCAGGTTCCCGCCGCAACTCGAGAAAAACCATGAGACTTCCCCCTCGCCGCGAGATGAGGCCCGATTCCCCTGCACTGCGTGCAGAGCAATTCCGTGTTGCACATCAAACATGAAAGGAGCCTTGATTTCCTTGATGGCACTCCAGAGAAACCCCAAGAACACTGTTTCAAGGCTAGAGGGATCCTGAGGTCACTGTAGCAACACGAAAGAGCTCCGTGGACCAAAAATCAACTCGAGATGAGAGGTTAGTCCCTGGCTTCCACTCCAGAGGAATACCACCTTACCACAAGCACCTCAAGAGGAGGCTTCTCTCAGCTCTAGGTATGTGAGAGGGTCCCTGATTTTTCGGCCTCAAGTGGAATGGACACCGCGATGCCCTGACTCGAAATAAGGCCGGATATCCCTGCAGTGACTTGAATGCAGGCTCGTCTTGCATCTCCCAAGATGAAAGGATGTCTGAATCCCCTGTGGAGACCACAGAGAAAGACCTAGTTCCCCACCTCATCGCGACCGGAGGCCTCACATCCTTTGAAAACTCCAGAGGTACGCGGAGATCAGTGCCTCCAAAGGAGACGATGCCTGACTCCTCGTGAAACTTGATAGGAGTCCCAGGATTCCTGTGGCACGTGGAAAGGGACACTTGGTCTCCCGCCTCAGCTGGAGAGGCGTCCCAATTGCCCTGCCAAGCCTCGAGGAGAATCCCGAGTTGTCCCTCGCAACTAGGCAGGAGTCCTGACGTCGCTGAACAAACACGTGTGTGGAAGGGCCATCCCCGTCGTAACTCGAGAATATTCCCCAGGTTACCGCCGCAACTCGAGAAAAACCATGAGACTTCCCCCTCGCCGCGAGATGAGGCCCGATTTCCCTGCTCTGCGTGCAGAGCAATTCCGTGTTGCACATCACACATGAAAGGAGCCTTGATTTCCTTGATGGCCCTCCAGAGAAACACCAAGAACACTGTTTCAAGGCTAGAGGGATCCTGAGGTCACTGTAGCAACACGAAAGAGCTCCGTGGACCAAAAATCAACTCGAGATGAGAGGTTAGTCCCTGGCTTCGACTCCAGAGGAATACCACCTTACCACAAGCACCTCAAGAGGAGGCTTCTCTCAGCTCTAGCTATGTGAGAGGGACCCTGAGTTTGCGGCCTCAAGTGGAATGGACACCGCGATGCCCTGACTCGAAATAAGGCCGGATATCCCTGCAGTGACTTGAATGCAGGCTCGTCTTGCATCTCCCAAGACGAAAGGATGTCTGAATCCCCTGTGGAGACCACAGAGAAAAACCGAGTTCCCCACCTCATCGCGACCGGAGGCCTCACATCCTTTGAAAACTCCAGAGGTACGCGGAGATCAGTGCCTCCAAAGGAGACGATGCTTGACTCCTCGTGAAACTTGATAGGAGTCCCAGGATTCCTGTGGCACGTGGAAAGGGACCCTTGGTCTCCCGCCTCAGCTGGAGAGGCGTCCCAATTGCCCTGCCAAGCCTCGAGGAGAATCCCGAGTTGTCCCTCGCAACTAGGCAGGAGTCCTGACGTCGCTGAACAAACACGTGTGTGGAAGGGCCATCCCCGTCGTAACTCGAGAATATTCCCCAGGTTCCCGCCGCAACTCGAGAAAAACCATGAGACTTCCCCCTCGCCGCGAGATGAGGCCCGATTCCCCTGCACTGCGTGCAGAGCAATTCCGTGTTGCACATCACACATGAAAGGAGCCTTGATTTCCTTGATGGCACTCCAGAGAAACACCAAGAACACTGTTTCAAGGCTAGAGGGATCCTGAGGTCACTGTAGCAACACGAAAGAGCTCCGTGGACCAAAAATCAACTAGAGATGAGAGGTTAGTCCGTGGCTTCGACTCCAGTGGAATACCACCTTACCACAAGCACCTCAAGAGGAGGCTTCTCTCAGCTCTAGGTATGTGAGAGGGACCCTGATTTTGGGTCCTCAAGTGGAATGGACACCGCGATGCCCTGACTCGAAATAAGGCCGGATATCCCTGCAGTGACGTGAATGCAGGCTTGTCTTGCATCTCCCAAGATGAAAGGATGTCTGAATCCCCTGTGGAGACCACAGAGAAAGACCTAGTTCCCCACCTCATCGCGACCGGAGGCCTCACATCCTTTGAAAACTCCAGAGGTACACGGAGATCAGTGCCTCCAAAGGAGACGATGCCTGACTCCTCGTGAAACTTGATAGGAGTCCCAGGATTCCTGTGGCACGTGGAAAGGGACCCTTGGTCTCCCGCCTCAGCTGGAGAGGCGTCCCAATTGCCCTGCCAAGCCTCGAGGAGAATCCCAAGTTGTCCCTCGCAACTAGGCAGGAGTTCTGACATCGCTGAACAAACACGTGTGTGGAAGGGCCATCCCCGTCGTAACTCGAGAATATTCCCCAGGTTCCCGCCGCAACTCGAGAAAAACCATGAGACTCCCCCCTCGCCGCGAGATGAGGCCCGATTCCCCTGCACTGCGTGCAGAGCAATTCCGTGTTGCACATCACACATGAAAGGAGCCTTGATTTCCTTGATGGCACTCCAGAGAAACCCCAAGAACACTGTTTTAAGGCTAGAGGGATCCTGAGGTCACTGTAGCAACACGAAAGAGCTCCGTGGACCAAAAATCAACTCGAGATGAGAGGTTAGTCCCTGGCTTCGACTCCAGAGGAATACCACCTTACCACAAGCACCTCAAGAGGAGGCTTCTCTCAGCTCTAGGTATGTGAGAGGGACCCTGAGTTTGCGGCCTCAAGTGGAATGGACACCGCGATGCCCTGACTCGAAATAAGGCCGGATATCCCTGCAGTGACTTGAATGCAGGCTCGTCTTGCATCTCCCAAGACGAAAGGATGTCTGAATCCCCTGTGGAGACCACAGAGAAAGACCTAGTTCCCCACCTCATCGCGACCGGAGGCCTCACATCCTTTGAAAACTCCAGAGGTACGCGGAGATCAGTGCCTCCAAAGGAGACGATGCCTGACTCCTCGTGAAACTTGATAGGATTCCCAGGATTCCTGTGGCACGTGGAAAGGGACACTTGGTCTCCCGCCTCAGCTGGAGAGGCGTCCCAATTGCCCTGCCAAGCCTCGAGGAGAATCCCGAGTTGTCCCTCGCAACTAGGCAGGAGTCCTGACGTCGCTGAACAAACACGTGTGTGGAAGGGCCATCCCCGTCGTAACTCGAGAATATTCCCCAGGTTCCCGCCGCAACTCGAGAAAAACAATGAGACTTCCCCCTCGCCGCGAGATGAGGCCCGATTCCCCTGCACTGCGTCCAGAGCAATTCCGTGTTGCACATCAAACATGAAAGGAGCCTTGATTTCCTTGATGGCACTCCAGAGAAACCCCAAGAACACTGTTTTAAGGCTAGAGGGATCCTGAGGTCACTGTAGCAACACGAAAGAGCTCCGTGGACCAAAAATCAACTCGAGATGAGAGGTTAGTCCCTGGCTTCCACTCCAGAGGAATACCACCTTACCACAAGCACCTCAAGAGGAGGCTTCTCTCAGCTCTAGGTATGTGAGAGGGTCCCTGATTTTTCGGCCTCAAGTGGAATGGACACCGCGATGCCCTGACTCGAAATAAGGCCGGATATCCCTGCAGTGACTTGAATGCAGGCTCGTCTTGCATCTCCCAAGATGAAAGGATGTCTGAATCCCCTGTGGAGACCACAGAGAAAGACCTAGTTCCCCACCTCATCGCGACCGGAGGCCTCACATCCTTTGAAAACTCCAGAGGTACGCGGAGATCAGTGCCTCCAAAGGAGACGATGCCTGACTCCTCGTGAAACTTGATAGGAGTCCCAGGATTCCTGTGGCACGTGGAAAGGGACACTTGGTCTCCCGCCTCAGCTGGAGAGGCGTCCCAATTGCCCTGCCAAGCCTCGAGGAGAATCCCGAGTTGTCCCTCGCAACTAGGCAGGAGTCCTGACGTCGCTGAACAAACACGTGTGTGGAAGGGCCATCCCCGTCGTAACTCGAGAATATTCCCCAGGTTACCGCCGCAACTCGAGAAAAACCATGAGACTTCCCCCTCGCCGCGAGATGAGGCCCGATTTCCCTGCTCTGCGTGCAGAGCAATTCCGTGTTGCACATCACACATGAAAGGAGCCTTGATTTCCTTGATGGCACTCCAGAGAAACACCAAGAACACTGTTTCAAGGCTAGAGGGATCCTGAGGTCACTGTAGCAACACGAAAGAGCTCCGTGGACCAAAAATCAACTCGAGATGAGAGGTTAGTCCCTGGCTTCGACTCCAGAGGAATACCCCCTTACCACAAGCACCTCAAGAGGAGGCTTCTCTCAGCTCTAGCTATGTGAGAGGGACCCTGAGTTTGCGGCCTCAAGTGGAATGGACACCGCGATGCCCTGACTCGAAATAAGGCCGGATATCCCTGCAGTGACTTGAATGCAGGCTCGTCTTGCATCTCCCAAGACGAAAGGATGTCTGAATCCCCTGTGGAGACCACAGAGAAAAACCGAGTTCCCCACCTCATCGCGACCGGAGGCCTCACATCCTTTGAAAACTCCAGAGGTACGCGGAGATCAGTGCCTCCAAAGGAGACGATGCTTGACTCCTCGTGAAACTTGATAGGAGTCCCAGGATTCCTGTGGCACGTGGAAAGGGACCCTTGGTCTCCCGCCTCAGCTGGAGAGGCGTCCCAATTGCCCTGCCAAGCCTCGAGGAGAATCCCGAGTTGTCCCTCGCAACTAGGCAGGAGTTTTGACATCGCTGAACAAACACGTGTGTGGAAGGGCCATCCCCGTCGTAACTCGAGAATATTCCCCAGGTTCCCGCCGCAACTCGAGAAAAACCATGAGACTCCCCCCTCGCCGCGAGATGAGGCCCGATTCCCCTGCACTGCCTGCAGAGCAATTCCGTGTTGCACATCACACATGAAAGGAGCCTTGATTTCCTTGATGGCACTCCAGAGAAACCCCAAGAACACTGTTTTAAGGCTAGAGGGATCCTGAGGTCACTGTAGCAACACGAAAGAGCTCCGTGGACCAAAAATCAACTCGAGATGAGAGGTTAGTCCCTGGCTTCGACTCCAGAGGAATACCACCTTACCACAAGCACCTCAAGAGGAGGCTTCTCTCAGCTCTAGGTATGTGAGAGGGACCCTGAGTTTGCGGCCTCAAGTGGAATGGACACCGCGATGCCCTGACTCGAAATAAGGCCGGATATCCCTGCAGTGACTTGAATGCAGGCTCGTCTTGCATCTCCCAAGACGAAAGGAGGTCTGAGTCCCCTGTGGTGACCACAGAGTAAGACCTAGTTCCCCACCTCATCGCGACCGGAGGCCTCACATCCTTTGAAAACTCCAGAGGTAGGCGGAGATCAGTGCCTCCAAAGGAGACGATGCCTGACTCCTCGTGAAACTTGATAGGATTCCCAGGATTCCTGTGGCACGTGGAAAGGGACCCTTGGTCTCCCACCTCAGCTGGAGAGGCGTCCCAATTGCCCTGCCAAGCCTCGAGGAGAATCCCGAGTTGTCCCTCGCAACTAGGCAGGAGTCCTGACGTCGCTGAACAAACACGTGTGTGGAAGGGCCATCCCCGTCGTAACTCGAGAATATTCCCCAGGTTCCCGCCGCAACTCAAGAAAAACCATGAGACTTCCCCCTCGCCGCGAGATGAGGCCCGATTCCCCTGCACTGCGTGCAGAGCAATTCCGTGTTGCACATCACACATGAAAGGAGCCTTGATTTCCTTGATGGCACTCCAGAGAAACCCCAAGAACACTGTTTCAAGGCTACAGGGATCCTGAGGTCACTGTAGCAACACGAAAGAGCTCCGTGGACCAAAAATCAACTAGAGATGAGAGGTTAGTCCCTGGCTTCGACTCCAGTGGAATACCACCTTACCACAAGCACCTCAAGAGGAGGCTTCTCTCAGCTCTAGGTATGTGAGAGGGACCCTGATTTTGGGTCCTCAAGTGGAATGGACACCGCGATGCCCTGACTCGAAATAAGGCCGGATATCCCTGCAGTGACGTGAATGCAGGCTTGTCTTGCATCTCCCAAGATGAAAGGATGTCTGAATCCCCTGTGGAGACCACAGAGAAAGACCTAGTTCCCCACCTCATCGCGACCGGAGGCCTCACATCCTTTGAAAACTCCAGAGGTACACGGAGATCAGTGCCTCCAAAGCAGACGATGCCTGACTCCTCGTGAAACTTGATAGGAGTCCCAGGATTCCTGTGGCACGTGGAAAGGGACACTTGGTCTCCCGCCTCAGATGGAGAGGCGTCCCAATTGCCCTGCCAAGCCTCGAGGAGAATCCCGAGTTGTCCCTCGCAACTAGGCAGGATTCCTGACGTCGCTGAACAAACATGTGGGTGGAAGGGCCATCCCCGTCGTAACTCGAGAATATTCCCCAGGTTACCGCCGCAACTCGAGAAAAACCATGAGACTTCCCACTCGCCGTGAGATGAGGCCCGATTCCCCTGCACTGCGTGCAGAGCAATTCCGTGTTGCACATCAAACATGAAAGTAGCCTTGATTTCCTTGATGGCACTCCAGAGAATCCCCAAGAACACTGTTTCAAGGCTAGAGGGATCCTGAGGTCACTGTAGCAACACGAAAGAGCTCCGTGGACCAAAAATCAACTCGAGATGAGAGGTTAGTCCCTGGCTTCGACTCCAGAGGAATACCACCTTACCACAAGCACCTCAAGAGGAGGCTTCTCTCAGCTCTAGGTATGTGAGAGGGACCCTGATTTTGGGTCCTCAAGTGGAATGGACACCGCGATGCCCTGACTCGAAATAAGGCCGGATATCCCTGCAGTGACTTGAATGCAGGCTTGTCTTGCATCTCCCAAGATGAAAGGATGTCTGAATCCCTTGTGGAGACCACAGAGAAAGACCTAGTTCCCCACCTCATGGCGACCGGAGGCCTCACATCCTTTGAAAACTCCAGAGGTACGCGGAGATCAGTGCCTCCAAAGGAGACGATGCCTGACTCCTCGTGAAACTTGATAGGAGTCCCAGGATTCCTGTGGCACGTGGAAAGGGACCCTTGGTCTCCCGCCTCAGCTGGAGAGGCGTCCCAATTGCCCTGCCAAGCCTCGAGGAGAATCCCGAGTTGTCCCTCGCAACTAGGCAGGAGTCCTGCCGTCGCTGAACTAACACGTGTGTGGAAGGGCCATCCCCGTCGTAACTCGAGAATATACCCCAGGTTCCCGCCGCAACTCGAGAAAAACCATGAGACTTCCCCCTCACCGCGAGATGAGGCCCGATTCCCCTGCACTGCGTGCAGAGCAATTCCGTGTTGCACATCACACATGAAAGGAGCCTTGATTTCCTTGATGGCACTCCAGAGACACCCCAAGAACACTGTTTCAAGGCTAGAGGGATCCTGAGGTCACTGTAGCAACACGAAAGAGCTCCGTGGACCAAAAATCAACTAGAGATGAGAGGTTAGTCCCTGGCTTCGACTCCAGAGGAATACCACCTTACCACAAGCACCTCAAGAGGAGGCTTCTCTCAGCTTTAGGTATGTGAGAGGGACCCTGAGTTTGCGGCCTCAAGTGGAATGGACACCGCGATGCCCTGACTCGAAATAATGCTGGATATCCCTGCAGTGACTTGAATGCAGGCTTGTCTTGCATCTCCCAAGACGAAAGGATGTCTGAATCCCCTGTGGAGACCACAGAGAAAGACCTAGTTCCCCAACTCATGGCGACCGGAGGCCTCACATCCTTTGAAAACTCCAGAGGTACGCGGAGATCAGTGCCTCCAAAGGAGACGATGCCTGACTCCTCGTGAAACTTGATAGGAGTCCCAGGATTCCTGTGGCACGTGGAAAGGGACCCTTGGTCTCTCGCCTCAGCTGGAGAGGCGTCCCAATTGCCCTGCCAAGCCTCGAGGAGAATCCCGAGTTGTCCCTCGCAACTAGGCAGGAGTCCTGACGTCGCTGAACAAACACGTGTGTGGAAGGGCCAAAACCTCGTAACTCGAGAATATTCCCCCGTTCCCGCCGCAACTCGAGAAAAACCATGAGACTTCCCCCTCGCCGATAGATGAGGCCCGATTCCCCTGCACTGCGTGCAGAGCAATTCCGTGTTGCACATCACACATGAAGGAGCCTTGATTTCCTTGATGGCACTCCAGAGAAACCCCAAGAACACTGTTTCAAGGCTAGAGGGATCCTGAGGTCACTGTAGCAACACAAAAGAGCTCCGTGGACCAAGAATCAACTCGAGATGAGAGGTTAGTCCCTGGCTTCGACTCCAGAGGAATACCACCTTACCACAAGCACCTCAAGAGGAGGCTTCTCTCAGCTTTAGGTATGTGAGAAGGACCCTGAGTTTGCGGCCTCAAGTGGAATGGACACCGCGATGCCCTGACTCGAAATAAGGCCGGATATCCCTGCAGTGACTTGAATGCAGGCTCGTCTTGCATCTCCCAAGACGAAAGGATGTCTGAATCCCCTGTGGAGACCACAGAGAAAGACCTAGTTCCCCACCTCATCGCGACCGGAGGCCTCACATCCTTTGAAAACTCCAGAGGTACGCGGAGATCAGTGCCTCCAAAGGAGACGATGCCTGACTCCTCGTGAAACTTGATAGGATTCCCAGGATTCCTGTGGCACGTGGAAAGGGACACTTGGGCTCCCGCCTCAGCTGGAGAGGCGTCCCAATTGCCCTGCCAAGCCTCGAGGAGAATCCCGAGTTGTCCCTCGCAACTAGGCAGGAGTTCTGACATCGCTGAACAAACACGTGTGTGGAAGGGCCATCCCCGTCGTAACTCGAGAATATTCCCCAGGTTCCCGCCGCAACTCGAGAAAAACCATGAGACTCCCCCCTCGCCGGGAGATGAGGCCCGATTCCCCTGCACTGCGTGCAGAGCAATTCCGTGTTGCACATCACACATGAAAGGAGCCTTGATTTCCTTGATGGCACTCCAGAGAAACCCCAAGAACACTGTTTCAAGGCTAGAGGGATCCTGAGGTCACTGTAGCAACACGAAAGAGCTCCGTGGACCAAAAATCAACTCGAGATGAGAGGTTAGTCCCTGGCTTCGACTCCAGAGGAATACCACCTTACCACAAGCACCTCAAGAGGAGGCTTCTCTCAGCTCTAGGTATGTGAGAGGGACCCTGAGTTTGCGGCCTCAAGTGGAATGGACACCGCGATGCCCTGACTCGAAATAAGGCCGAATATCCCTGCAGTGACTTGAATGCAGGCTCGTCTTGCATCTCCCAAGATGAAAGGATGTCTGAATCCCCTGTGGAGACCACAGAGAAAGACCTAGTTCCCCACCTCATGGCGACCGGAGGCTTCACATCCTTTGAAAACTCCAGAGGTAGGCGGAGATCAGTGCCTCCAAAGGAGACGATGCCTGACTCCTCGTGAAACTTGATAGGAGTCCCAGGATTCCTGTGGCACGTGGAAAGGGACCCTTGGTCTCCCGCCTCAGATGGAGAGGCGTCCCAATTGCCCTGCCAAGCCTCGAGGAGAATCCCGAGTTGTCCCTCGCAACTAGGCAGGAGTCCTGACGTCGCTGAACTAACACGTGTGTGGAAGGGCCATCCCCGTCGTAACTCGAAAATATTCCCCAGGTTCCCGCTGCAACTCGAGAAAAACCATGAGACTTCCCCCTCGCCGCGAGATGAGGCCCGATTCCCCTGCACTGCGTGCAGAGCAATTCCGTGTTGCACATCACACATGAAAGGAGCCTTGATTTCCTTGATGGCACTCCAGAGAAACCCCAAGAACACTGTTTCCAGGCTAGAGGGATCCTGAGGTCACTGTAGCAACACGAAAGAGCTCCGTGGACCAAAAATCAACTCGAGATGAGAGGTTAGTCCCTGGCTTCCACTCCAGAGGAATACCACCTTACCACAAGCACCTCAAGAGGAGGCTTCTCTCAGCTCTAGCTATGTGAGAGGGACCCTGAGTTTGCGGCCTCAAGTGGAATGGACATCGCGATGCCCTGACTCGAAATAAGGCCGGATATCCCTGCAGTGACTTGAATGCAGGCTCGTCTTGCATCTCCCAAGATGAAAGGATGTCTGAATCCCCTGTGGAGACCACAGAGAAAGACCTAGTTCCCCACCTCATCGCGACCGGAGGCCTCACATCCTTTGAAAACTCCAGAGGTACGCGGAGATCAGTGCCTCCAAAGGAGACGATGCCTGACTCCTCGTGAAACTTGATAGGAGTCCCAGGATTCCTGTGGCACGTGGAAAGGGACCCTTGGTCTCCCGCCTCAGCTGGAGAGGCGTCCCAATTGCCCTGCCAAGCCTCGAGGAGAATCCCGAGTTGTCCCTCGCAACTAGGCAGGAGTCCTGACGTCGCTGAACAAACACGTGTGTGGAAGGGCCAAACCCTCGTAACTCGAGAATATTCCCCAGGTTCCCGCCGCAACTCGAGAAAAACCATGAGACTTCCCCCTCGCCGCGAGATGAGGCCCGATTCCCCTGCACTACGTGCAGAGCAATTCCATGTTGCACATCACACATGAAGGAGCCTTGATTTCCTTGATGGCACTCCAGAGAAACCCCAAGAACACTGTTTCAAGGCTAGAGGGATCCTGAGGTCACTGTAGCAACACGAAAGAGCTCCGTGGACCAAGAATCAACTCGAGATGAGAGGTTAGTCCCTGGCTTCGACTCCAGAGGAATACCACCTTACCACAAGCACCTCAAGAGGAGGCTTCTCTCAGCTCTAGGTATGTGAGAGGGACCCTGATTTTGCGGCCTCAAGGGAATGGAAACCGCGATGCCCTGACTCGAAATAAGGCCGAATATCCCTGCAGTGACTTGAATGCAGGCTCGTCTTGCATCTCCCAAGATGAAAGGATGTCTGAATCCCCTGTGGAGACCACAGAGAAAGACCTAGTTCCCCACCTCATGGCGACCGGAGGCCTCACATCCTTTGAAAACTCCAGAGGTACGCGGAGATCAGTGCCTCCAAAGGAGACGATGCCTGACTCCTCGTGAAGCTTGATAGGAGTCCCAGGATTCCTGTGGCACGTGGAAAGGGACACTTGGTCTCCCGCCTCAGCTGGAGAGGCGTCCCAATTGCCCTGCCAAGCCTCGAGGAGAATCCCGAGTTGTCCCTCGCAACTAGGCAGGAGTCCTGCCGTCGCTGAACTAACACGTGTGTGGAAGGGCCATCCCCGTCGTAACTCGAGAATATACCCCAGGTTCGCGCCGCAACTCGAGAAAAACCATGAGACTTCCCCCTCCAAGTGAGATGAGGCCCGATTCCCCTGCACTGCGTGCAGAGCAATTCCGTGTTGCACATCACACATGAAAGGAGCCTTGATTTCCTTGATGGCACTCCAGAGAAACCCCAAGAACACTGTTTCAAGGCTAGAGGGATCCTGAGGTCACTGTAGTAACACGAAAGAGCTCCGTGGACCAAAAATCAACTCGAGATGAGAGGTTAGTCCCTGGCTTCGACTCCAGAGGAATACCACCTTACCACAAGCACCTCAAGAGGAGGCTTCTCTCAGCTCTAGGTATGTGAGAGGGACCCTGAGTTTGCGGCCTCAAGTGGAATGGACACCGCGATGCCCTGACTCGAAATAAGGCTGGATATCCCTGCAGTGACTTGAATGCAGGCTCGTCTTGCATCTCCCAAGACGAAAGGATGTCTGAATCCCCTGTGGAGACCACAGAGAAAAACCTAGTTCCCCACCTCATCGCGACCGGAGGCCTCACATCCTTTGAAAACTCCAGAGGTACGCGGAGATCAGTGCCTCAAAGGAGACGATGCCTGACTCCTCGTGAAACTTGATAGGAGTCCCAGGATTCCTGTGGCACGTGGAAAGGGACCCTTGGTCTCCCGCCTCAGCTGGAGAGGCGTCCCAATTGCCCTGCCAAGCCTCGAGGAGAATCCCGAGTTGTCCCTCGAAACTAGGCAGGAGTCCTGACGTCGCTGAACAAACATGTGGGTGGAAGGGCCATCCCCGTCGTAACTCGAGAATATACCCCAGGTTCCCGACGCAACTCGAGAAAAACCATGAGACTTCCCCCTCGCCGTGAGATGAGGCACGATTCCCCTGCACTGCATGCAGAGCAATTCCGAGTTGCACATCAAACATGAAAGTAGCCTTGATTTCCTTGATGGCATTCCAGAGAAACCCCAAGAACACTGTTTCAAGGCTAGAGGGATCCTGAGGTCACTGTAGCAACACGAAAGAGCTCCGTGGACCAAAAATCAACTCGAGATGAGAGGTTAGTCCCTGGCTTCGACTCCAGAGGAACACCACCTTACCATAAGCACCTCAAGAGGAGGCTTCTCTCAGCTTTAGGTATGTGAGAGGGACCCTGAGTTTGCGGCCTCAAGTGGAATGGACACCACGATGCCCTGACGTGAAATAAGGCCGGATATCCCTGCAGTGACTTGAATGCAGGCTCGTCTTGCATCTCCCAAGACGTCAGGATGTCTGAATCCCCTGTGGAGACCACAGAGAAAGACCTAGTTCCCCACCTCATCGCGACCGGAGGCCTCACATCCTTTGAAAACTCCAGAGGTACGCAGAGATCAGTGCCTCCAAAGGAGACGATGCCTGACTCCTCGTGAAACTTGATAGGATTCCCAGGATTCCTGTGGCACGTGGAAAGGGACACTTGGTCTCCCGCCTCAGCTGGAGAGGCGTCCCGATTGCCCTGCCAAGCCTCGAGGAGAATCCCGAGTTGTCCCTCGCAACTAGGCAGGAGTCCTGACGTCGCTGAACAAACACGTGTGTGGAAGGGCCATCCCCGTCGTAACTCGAGAATATTCCCCAGGTTCCCGCCGCAACTCGAGAAAAAGCATGAGACTTCCCCCTCGCCGCGCGATGAGGCCCGATTACCCTGCACTGCGTGCAGAGCAATTCCGTGTTGCACATCACACATGAAAGGAGCCTTGATTTCCTTGATGGCACTCCAGAGAAACCCCAAGAACACTGTTTCAAGGCTACAGGGATCCTGAGGTCACTGTAGCAACACGAAAGAGCTCCGTGGACCAAAAATCAACTCGAGATGAGAGGTTAGTCCCTGGCTTCGACTCCAGAGGAATACCACCTTACCACAAGCACCTCAAGAGGAGGCTTCTCTCAGCTCTAGGTATCTGAGAGGGACCCTGATTTTGGGTCCTCAAGTGGAATGGACACCGTGATGCCCTGACTCGAAATAAGGCCGGAGATCCCTGCAGTGACTTGAATGCAGGCTTGTCTTGCATCTCCCAAGATGAAAGGATGTCTGAATCCCCTGTGGAGACCACAGAGAAAGACCTACTTCCCCACCTCATCGCGACCGGAGGCCTCACATCCTTTGAAAACTCCAGAGGTACGCGGAGATCAGTGCCTCCAAAGGAGACGATGCCTGACTCCTCGTGAAACTTGATAGGAGTCCCAGGATTCCTGTGGCACGTGGAAAGGGACACTTGGTCTCCCGCCTCAGCTGGAGAGGCGTCCCAATTGCCCTGCCAAGCCTCGAGGAGAATCCTGAGTTGTCCCTCGCAACTAGGCAGGAGTCCTGTCTATGCTGAACAAACACGTGTGTGGAAGGGCCATCCCCGTCGTAACTCGAGAATATTCCCCAGGTTCCCGCCGCAACTCGAGAAAAACCATGAGACTTCCCCCTCGCCGCGAGAAGAGGCCCGATTCCCCTGCACTGCGTGCAGAGCAATTCCGTGTTGCACATCACACATGAAAGGAGCCTTGATTTCCTTGATGGCACTCCAGAGAAACCCCAAGAACACTGTTTCAAGGCTAGAGGGATCCTGAGGTCACTGTAGCAACACGAAAGAGCTCCGTGGACCAAAAATCAACTCGAGATGAGAGGTTAGTCCCTGGCTTCGACTCCAGAGGAATACCACCTTACCACAAGCACCTCAAGAGGAGGCTTCTCTCAGCTTTAGGTATGTGAGAAGGACCCTGAGTTTGCGGCCTCAAGTGGAATGGACACCGCGATGCCCTGACTCGAAATAAGGCCGGATATCCCTGCAGTGACTTGAATGCAGGCTCGTCTTGCATCTCCCAAGACGAAAGGATGTCTGAATCCCCTGTGGAGACCACAGAGAAAGACCTAGTTTCCCACCTCATCGCGACCGGAGGCCTCACATCCTTTGAAAACTCCAGAGGTACGCGGAGATCAGTGCCTCCAAAGGAGACGATGCCTGACTCCTCGTGAAACTTGATAGGATTCCCAGGATTCCTGTGGCACGTGGAAAGGGACCCTTGGTCTCCCGCCTCAGCTGGAGAGGCGTCCCAATTGCCCTGCCAAGCCTCGAGGAGAATCCCGAGTTGTCCCTCGCAACTAGGCAGGAGTTCTGACATCGCTGAACAAACACGTGTGTGGAAGGGCCATCCCCGTCGTAACTCGAGAATATTCCCCAGGTTCCCGCCGCAACCCGAGAAAAACCATGAGACTCCCCCCTCGCCGCGAGATGAGGCCCGATTCCCCTGCACTGCGTGCAGAGCAATTCCGTGTTGCACATCACACATGAAAGGAGCCTTGATTTCCTTGATGGCACTCCAGAGAAACCCCAAGAACACTGTTTCAAGGCTACAGGGATCCTGAGGTCACTGTAGCAACACGATAGAGCTCCGTGGACCAAAAATCAACTCGAGATGAGAGGTTAGTCCCTGGCTTCGACTCCAGAGGAATACCACCTTACCACAAGCACCTCAAGAGGAGGCTTCTCTCAGCTCTAGGTATGTGAGAGGGACCCTGAGTTTGCGGCCTCAAGTGGAATGGACACCGCGATGCCCTGACTCGAAATAAGGCCGGATATCCCTGCAGTGACTTGAATGCAGGCTCGTCTTGCATCTCCCAAGACGAAAGGATGTCTGAATCACCTGTGGAGACCACAGAGAAAGACCTAGTTCCCCACCTCATCGCGACCGGAGGCCTCACATCCTTTGAAAACTCCAGAGGTACGCGGAGATCAGTGCCTCCAAAGGAGATGATGCCTGACTCCTCGTGAAACTTGATAGGAGTCCCAGGATTCCTGCGGCACGTGGAAAGGGACACTTGGTCTCCCGCCTCAGCTGGAGAGGCGTCCCAATTGCCCTGCCAAGCCTCGAGGAGAATCCCGAGTTGTCCCTCGCAACTAGGCAGGAGTCCTGACGTTGCTGAACAAACACGTGTGTGGAAGGGCCATCCCCGTCGTAACTCGAGAATATTCCCCAGGTTCCCGCCGCAACTCGAGAAAAACCATGAGACTTCCCCCTCGCCGCGAGATGAGGCCCGATTCCCCTGCACTGCGTGCAGAGCATTCCGTGTTGCACATCACACATGAAAGGAGCCTTGATTTCCTTGATGGCACTCCAGAGAAACCCCAAGAACACTGTTTCAAGGCTACAGGGATCCTGAGGTCACTGTAGCAACACGAAAGAGCTCCGTGGACCAAAAATCAACTAGAGATGAGAGGTTAGTCCCTGGCTTCGACTCCAGAGGAATACCACCTTACCACAAGCACCTCAAGAGGAGGCTTCTCTCAGCTTTAGGTATGTGAGAAGGACCCTGAGTTTGCAGCCTCAAGTGGAATGGACACCGCGATGCCCTGACTCGAAATAAGGCCGGATATCCCTGCAGTGACTTGAATGCAGGCTCGTCTTGCATATCCCAAGATTAAAGGATGTCTGAATCCCCTGTGGAGACCACAGAGAAAGACCTAGTTTCCCACCTCATCGCGACCGGAGGCCTCACATCCTTTGAAAACTCCAGAGGTACGCGGAGATCAGTGCCTCCAAAGGAGACGATGCCTGACTCCTCGTGAAACTTGATAGGATTCCCAGGATTCCTGTGGCACGTGGAAAGGGACCCTTGGTCTCCCGCCTCAGCTGGAGAGGCGTCCCAATTGCCCTGCCAAGCCTCGAGGAGAATCCCGAGTTGTCCCTCGCAACTAGACAGGAGTTCTGACATCGCTGAACAAACACTTGTGTGGAAGGGCCATCCCCGTCGTAACTCGAGAATATTCCCCAGGTTCCCGCCGCAACTCGAGAAAAACCATGAGACTCCCCCCTCGCCGCGAGATGAGGCCCGATTCCCCTGCACTGCGTGCAGAGCAATTCCGTGTTGCACATCACACATGAAAGGAGCCTTGATTTCCTTGATGGCACTCCAGAGAAACCCCAAGAACACTGTTTCAAGGCTACAGGGATCCTAAGGTCACTGTAGCAACACGATAGAGCTCCGTGGACCAAAAATCAACTAGAGATGAGAGGTTAGTCCCTGGCTTCGACTCCAGAGGAATACCACCTTACCACAAGCACCTCAAGAGGAGGCTTCTCTCAGCTCTAGGTATGTGAGAGGGACCCTGATTTTGGGTCCTCAAGTGGAATGGACACCGCGATGCCCTGACTCGAAATAAGGCCGGATATCCCTGCACTGACTTGAATGCAGGCTTGTCTTGCATCTCCCAAGATGAAAGGATGTCTGAATCCCCTGTGGAGACCACAGAGAAAGACCTAGTTCCCCACCTCATCGCGACCGGAGGCCTCACATCCTTTGAAAACTCCAGAGGTACGCGGAGATCAGTGCCTCCAAAGGAGACGATGCCTGACTCCTCGTGAATCTTGATAGGAGTCCCAGGATTCCTGTGGCACGTGGAAAGGGACACTTGGTCTCCCGCTTCAGCTGGAGAGGCGTCCCAATTGCCCTGCCAAGCCTCGAGGAGAATCGCGAGTTGTCCCTCGCAACTAGGCAGGAGTCCTGACGTCGCTGAACAAACATGTGGGTGGAAGGGCCATCCCCGTCGTAACTCGAGAATATACCCCAGGTTCCCGCCGCAACTCGAGAAAAACCATGAGACTTCCCCCTCGCCGTGAGATGAGGCACGATTCCCCTGCACTGCGTGCAGAGCAATTCCGTGTTGCACATCACACATGAAAGGAGCCTTGATTTCCTTGATGGCACTCCAGAGAAACCCCAAGAACACTGTTTCAAGGCTAGAGGGATCCTGAGGTCACTGTAGCAACACGAAAGAGCTCCGTGGACCAAAAATCAACTCTAGATGAGAGGTTAGTCCCTGGCTTCGACTCCAGAGGAATACCACCTTACCACAAGCACCTCAAGAGGAGGCTTCTCTCAGCTCTAGGTATGTGAAAGGGACCCTGATTTTGCGGCCTCAAGTGGAATGGAAACTGCGATGCCCTGACTCGAAATAAGGCCGAATATCCCTGCAGTGACTTGAATGCAGGCTCGTCTTGCATCTCCCAAGATGAAAGGATGTCTGAATCCCCTGTGGAGACCACAGAGAAAGACCTACTTCCCCACCTCATCGCGACCGGAGGCCTCACATCCTTTGAAAACTCCAGAGGTACGCGGAGATCAGTGCCTCCAAAGGAGACGATGCCTGACTCCTCGTGAAACTTGATAGGAGTCCCAGGATTCCTGTGGCACGTGGAAAGGGACCCTTGGTCTCCCGCCTCAGATGGAGAGGCGTCCCAATTACCCTGCCAAGCCTCGAGGAGAATCCCGAGTTGTCCCTCGCAAGTAGGCAGGAGTCCTGACGTCGCTGAACTAACACGTGTGTGGAAGGGCCATCCCCGTCGTAACTCGAAAATATTCCCCAGGTTCCCGCTGCAACTCGAGAAAAACCATGAGACTTCCCCCTCGCCGCGAGATGAGGCCCGATTCCCCTGCACTGCGTGCAGAGCAATTCCGTGTTGCACATCACACATGAAAGGAGCCTTGATTTCCTTGATGGCACTCCAGAGAAAACCCAAGAACACTGTTTCCAGGCTAGAGGGATCCTGAGGTCACTGTAGCAACACGAAAGAGCTCCGTGGACCAAAAATCAACTCGAGATGAGAGGTTAGTCCCTGGCTTCGACTCCAGAGGAATACCACCTTACCACAAGCACCTCAAGAGGAGGCTTCTCTCAGCTCTAGCTATGTGAGAGGGACCCTGAGTTTGCGGCCTCAAGTGGAATGGACACCGCGATGCCCTGACTCGAAATAAGGCCGGATATCCCTGCAGTGACTTGAATGCAGGCTCGTCTTGCATCTCCCAAGACGAAAGGATGTCTGAATCACCTGTGGAGACCACAGAGAAAGACCTAGTTCCCCACCTCATCGCGACCGGAGGCCTCACATCCTTTGAAAACTCCAGAGGTACGCGGAGATCAGTGCCTCCAAAGGAGATGATGCCTGACTCCTCGTGAAACTTGATAGGAGTCCCAGGATTCCTGTGGCACGTGGAAAGGGACCCTTGGTCTCCCGCCTCAGCTGGAGAGGCGTCCCAATTGCCCTGCCAAGCCTCGAGGAGAATCCCGAGTTGTCCCTCGCAACTAGGCAGGAGTCCTGTCGTCGCTGAACAAACACGTGTGTGGAAGGGCCATCCCCGTCGTAACTCGAGAATATTCCCCAGGTTCCCGCCGCAACTCGAGAAAAACCATGAGACTTCCCCCTCGCCGCGAGATGAGGCCCGATTCCCCTGCACTGCGTGCAGAGCATTCCGTGTTGCACATCACACATGAAAGGAGCCTTGATTTCCTTGATGGCACTCCAGAGAAACCCCAAGAACACTGTTTCAAGGCTACAGGGATCCTGAGGTCACTGTAGCAACACGAAAGAGCTCCGTGGACCAAAAATCAACTAGAGATGAGAGGTTAGTCCCTGGCATCGACTCCAGAGGAATACCACCTTACCACAAGCACCTCAAGAGGAGGCTTCTCTCAGCTTTAGGTATGTGAGAGGGACCCTGAGTTTGCGGCCTCAAGTGGAATGGACACCGCGATGCCCTGACTCGAAATAAGGCCGGATATCCCTGCAGTGACTTGAATGCAGGCTTGTCTTGCATCTCCCAAGATGAAAGGATGTCTGAATCCCCTGTGGAGACCACAGAGAAAGACCTAGTTCCCCACCTCATCGCGACCGGAGGCCTCACATCCTTTGAAAACTCCAGAGGTACGCGGAGATCAGTGCCTCCAAAGGAGACGATGCCTGACTCCTCGTGAATCTTGATAGGAGTCCCAGCATTCCTGTGGCACGTGGAAAGGGACACTTGGTCTCCCGCTTCAGCTGGAGAGGCGTCCCAATTGCCCTGCCAAGCCTCGAGGAGAATCGCGAGTTGTCCCTCGCAACTAGGCAGGAGTCCTGACGTCGCTGAACAAACACGTGTGTGGAAGGGCCATCCCCGTCGTAACTCGAGAATATACCCCAGGTTCCCGCCGCAACTCGAGAAAAACCATGAGACTTCCCCCTCGCCGTGAGATGAGGCACGATTCCCCTGCACTGCGTGCAGAGCAATTCCGTGTTGCACATCACACATGAAAGGAGCCTTGATTTCCTTGATGGCACTCCAGAGAAACCCCAAGAACACTGTTTCAAGGCTAGAGGGATCCTGAGGTCACTGTAGCAACACGAAAGAGCTCCGTGGACCAAAAATCAACTCGAGATGAGAGGTTAGTCCCTGGCTTCGACTCCAGAGGAATACCACCTTACCACAAGCACCTCAAGAGGAGGCTTCTCTCAGCTCTAGGTATGTGAGAGGGACCCTGAGTTTGCGGCCTCAAGTGGAATGGACACCGCGATGCCCTGACTCGAAATAAGGCCGGATATCCCTGCAGTGACTTGAATGCAGGCTCGTCTTGCATCTCCCAAGATGAAAGGATGTCTGAATCCCCTGTGGAGACCACAGAGAAAGACCTAGTTCCCCACCTCATGGCGACCGGAGGCCTCACATCCTTTGAAAACTCCAGAGGTACGCGGAGATCAGTGCCTCCAAAGGAGACGATGCCTGACTCCTCGTGAAACTTGATAGGAGTCCCAGGATTCCTGTGGCACGTGGAAAGGGACCCTTGGTCTCCCGCCTCAGCTGGAGAGGCGTCCCAATTGCCCTGCCAAGCCTCGAGGAGAATCCCGAGCTGTCCCTCGCAACTAGGCAGTAGTCCTGCCATCGCTGAACTAACACGTGTGTGGAAGGGCCATCCCCGTCGTAACTCGAGAATATTCCCCAGGTTCCCGCTGCAACTCGAGAAAAACCATGAGACTTCCCCCTCGCCGCGAGATGAGGCCCGATTCCCCTGCACTGCGTGCAGAGCAATTCCGTGTTGCACATCACACATGAAAGGAGCCTTGATTTCCTTGATGGCACTCCAGAGAAACCCCAAGAACACTGTTTCAAGGCTAGAGGGATCCTGAGGTCACTGTAGCAACACGAAATAGCTCCGTGAACCAAAAATCAACTCGAGATGAGAGGTTAGTCCCTGGCTTCGACTCCAGAGGAATACCACCTTACCACAAGCACCTCAAGAGGAGGCTTCTCTCAGCTCTAGCTATGTGAGAGGGACCCTGAGTTTGCGGCCTCAAGTGAAATGGACACCGCGATGCCCTGACTCGAAATAAGGCCGGATATCCCTGCAGTGACTTGAATGCAGGCTCGTCTTGCATCTCCCAAGACGAAAGGATGTCTGACTCCCCTGTGGAGACCACAGAGAAAGACCTAGTTCCCCACCTCATCGCGACCGGAGGCCTCACATCCTTTGAAAACTCCAGAGGTACGCGGAGATCAGTTCCTCCAAAGGAGACGATGCCTGACTCCTCGTGAAACTTGATAGGAGTCCCAGGATTCCTGTGGCACGTGGAAAGGGACCCTTGGTCTCCCGCCTCAGCTGGAGAGGCGTCCCAATTGCCCTGCCAAGCCTCGAGGAGAATCCCGAGTTGTCCCTCGCAACTAGGCAGGAGTCCTGACGTCGCTGAACAAACACGTGTGTGGAAGGGCCAAACCCTCGTAACTCGAGAATATTCCCCAGGTTCCCGCCGCAACTCGAGAAAAACCATGAGACTTCCCCCTCGCCGCGAGATGAGGGCCGATTCCCCTGCACTGCGTGCAGAGCAATTCCGTCTTGCACATCACACATCAAAGGAGCCTTGATTTCCTTGATGGCACTCCAGAGAAACCCCAAGAACACTGTTTCAAGGTAGAGGGATCCTGAGGGCACTGTAGCCACACAAAAGAGCTCCGTGGACCAAAAATCAACTCGAGTTGAGAGGTTAGTCCCTGGCTTCGACTCCAGAGGAATACCACCTTACCACAAGCACCTCAAGAGGAGGCTTCTCTCAGCTCTAGATATGTGAGAGGGACCCTGAGTTTGCGGCCTCAAGTGGAATGGACACCGTGATGCCCTGACTCGAAATAAGGCCGAATATCCCTGCAGTGACTTGAATGCAGGCTCGTCTTGCATTTCCCAAGACGAAAGGATGTCTGAATCCCCTGTGGAGACCACAGAGAAAACCTACTTCCCCACCTAATCGCGACCGGAGGCCTCACATCCTTTGACAACTCCAGAGGTACGCGGAGATCAGTGCCTCCAAAGGAGACGATGCCTGACTCCTCGTGAAACTTGATAGGATTCCCAGGATTCCTGTGGCACGTGGAAAGGGACCCTTGGTCTCCCGCCTCAGCTGGAGAGGCGTCCCAATTGCCCTGCCAAGCCTCGAGGAGAATCCCGAGTTGTCCCTCGCAACTAGGCAGGAGTCCTGACGTCGCTGAACAAACACGTGTGTGGAAGGGCCATCCCCGTCGTAACTCGAGAATATTCCCCAGGTTCCCGCCGCAACTCGAGAAAAACCATGAGACTTCCCCCTCGCCGCGAGATGAGGCCCGATTCCCCTGCACTGCGTGCAGAGCAATTCCGTGTTGCACATCACACATGAAAGGAGCCTTGATTTCCTTGATGGCACTCCAGAGAAACCCCAAGAACACTGTTTCAAGGCTAGAGGGATCCTGAGGTCACTGTAGCAACACGAAAGAGCTCCGTGGACC
This sequence comes from Cervus elaphus, assembly GCF_910594005.1. Lineage (NCBI taxonomy): Eukaryota > Metazoa > Chordata > Mammalia > Artiodactyla > Cervidae > Cervus > Cervus elaphus. Next base: position 3,972,822 of record NC_057838.1, read on the forward strand.
AAAAATCAACTCGAGATGAGAGGTTAGTCCCTGGCTTCGACTCCAGAGGAATACCACCTTACCACAAGCACCTCAAGAGGAGGCTTCTCTCAGCTCTAGCTATGTGAGAGGGACCCTGAGTTTGGGTCCTCAAGTGGAATGGACACCGCGATGCCCTGACTCGAAATAAGGCCGGATATCCCTGCAGTGACTTGAATGCAGGCTTGTCTTGCATCTCCCAAGATGAAAGGATGTCTGAATCCCCTGTGGAGACCACAGAGAAAGACCTAGTTCCCCACCTCATCGCGACCGGAGGCCTCACATCCTTTGAAAACTCCAGAGGTACGCGGAGATCAGTGCCTCCAAAGGAGACGATGCCTGACTCCTCGTGAAACTTGATAGGAGTCCCAGGATTCCTGTGGCACGTGGAAAGGGACCCTTGGTCTCCCGCCTCAGCTGGAGAGGCGTCCCAATTGCCCTGCCAAGCCTCGAGGAGAATCCCGAGTTGTCCCTCGCAACTAGGCAGGAGTCCTGTCGTCGCTGAACAAACACGTGTGTGGAAGGGCCAAACCCTCGTAACTCGAGAATATTCCCCAGGTTCCCGCCGCAACTCGAGAAAAACCATGAGACTTCCCCCTCGCCGCGAGATGAGGGCCGATTCCCCTGCACTGCGTGCAGAGCAATTCCGTCTTGCACATCACACATCAAAGGAGCCTTGATTTCCTTGATGGCACTCCAGAGAAACCCCAAGAACACTGTTTCAAGGTAGAGGGATCCTGAGGGCACTGTAGCCACACAAAAGAGCTCCGTGGACCAAAAATCAACTCGAGTTGAGAGGTTAGTCCCTGGCTTCGACTCCAGAGGAATACCACCTTACCACAAGCACCTCAAGAGGAGGCTTCTCTCAGCTCTAGATATGTGAGAGGGACCCTGAGTTTGCGGCCTCAAGTGGAATGGACACCGTGATGCCCTGACTCGAAATAAGGCCGAATATCCCTGCAGTGACTTGAATGCAGGCTCGTCTTGCATCTCCCAAGACGAAAGGATGTCTAAATCCCCTGTGGAGACCACAGAGAAAACCTACTTCCCCACCTAATCGCGACCGGAGGCCTCACATCCTTTGACAACTCCAGAGGTACGCGGAGATCAGTGCCTCCAAAGGAGACGATGCCTGACTCCTCGTGAAACTTGATAGGAGTCCCAGGATTCCTGTGGCACGTGGAAAGGGACCCTTGGTCTCCCGCCTCAGATTGAGAGGAGTCCCAATTGCCCTGCCAAGCCTCGAGGAGAATCCCGAGTTGTCCATCGCAACTAGGCAGGAGTCTTGACGTCGCTGAACAAACACGTGTGTGGAAGGGCCATCCCCTTCGTAACTCGAGAATATACCCCAGGTTCCCGCCGCAACTCGAGAAAAAGCATGAGACTTTCCCCTCGCCGCGAGATGAGGCCCGATTCCCCTGCACTGCGTGCAGAGCAATTCCGTGTTGCACATCACACATGAAAGGAGCCTTGATTTCCTTGATGGCACTCCAGAAAAACCCCAACAACACTGTTTCAAGGCTAGAGGGATCCTGAGGTCACTGTAGCAACACGAAAGAGCTCCGTGGACCAAAAATCAACTCGAGATGAGAGGTTAGTCCCTGGCTTCGACTCCAGAGGAATACCACCTTACCACAAGCACCTCAAGAGGAGGCTTCTCTCAGCTCTAGCTATGTGAGAGGGACCCTGAGTTTGGGTCCTCAAGTGGAATGGACACCGCGATGCCCTGACTCGAAATAAGGCCGGATATCCCTGCAGTGACTTGAATGCAGGCTTGTCTTGCATCTCCCAAGATGAAAGGATGTCTGAATCCCCTGTGGAGACCACAGAGAAAGACCTAGTTCCCCACCTCATCGCGACCGGAGGCCTCACATCCTTTGAAAACTCCAGAGGTACGCGGAGATCAGTGCCTCCAAAGGAGACGATGCCTGACTCCTCGTGAAACTTGATAGGAGTCCCAGGATTCCTGTGGCACGTGGAAAGGGACCCTTGGTCTCCCGCCTCAGCTGGAGAGGCGTCCCAATTGCCCTGCCAAGCCTCGAGGAGAATCCCGAGTTGTCCCTCGCAACTAGGCAGGAGTCCTGTCGTCGCTGAACAAACACGTGTGTGGAAGGGCCAAACCCTCGTAACTCGAGAATATTCCCCAGGTTCCCGCCGCAACTCGAGAAAAACCATGAGACTTCCCCCTCGCCGCGAGATGAGGGCCGATTCCCCTGCACTGCGTGCAGAGCAATTCCGTCTTGCACATCACACATCAAAGGAGCCTTGATTTCCTTGATGGCACTCCAGAGAAACCCCAAGAACACTGTTTCAAGGTAGAGGGATCCTGAGGGCACTGTAGCCACACAAAAGAGCTCCGTGGACCAAAAATCAACTCGAGTTGAGAGGTTAGTCCCTGGCTTCGACTCCAGAGGAATACCACCTTACCACAAGCACCTCAAGAGGAGGCTTCTCTCAGCTCTAGATATGTGAGAGGGACCCTGAGTTTGCGGCCTCAAGTGGAATGGACACCGTGATGCCCTGACTCGAAATAAGGCCGAATATCCCTGCAGTGACTTGAATGCAGGCTCGTCTTGCATCTCCCAAGACGAAAGGATGTCTAAATCCCCTGTGGAGACCACAGAGAAAACCTACTTCCCCACCTAATCGCGACCGGAGGCCTCACATCCTTTGACAACTCCAGAGGTACGCGGAGATCAGTGCCTCCAAAGGAGACGATGCCTGACTCCTCGTGAAACTTGATAGGAGTCCCAGGATTCCTGTGGCACGTGGAAAGGGACCCTTGGTCTCCCGCCTCAGATTGAGAGGAGTCCCAATTGCCCTGCCAAGCCTCGAGGAGAATCCCGAGTTGTCCATCGCAACTAGGCAGGAGTCTTGACGTCGCTGAACAAACACGTGTGTGGAAGGGCCATCCCCTTCGTAACTCGAGAATATACCCCAGGTTCCCGCCGCAACTCGAGAAAAAGCATGAGACTTTCCCCTCGCCGCGAGATGAGGCCCGATTCCCCTGCACTGCGTGCAGAGCAATTCCGTGTTGCACATCACACATGAAAGGAGCCTTGATTTCCTTGATGGCACTCCAGAAAAACCCCAACAACACTGTTTCAAGGCTAGAGGGATCCTGAGGTCACTGTAGCAACACGAAAGAGCTCCGTGGACCAAAAATCAACTCGAGATGAGAGGTTAGTCCCTGGCTTCGACTCCAGAGGAATACCACCTTACCACAAGCACCTCAAGAGGAGGCTTCTCTCAGCTCTAGGTATGTGAGAGGGACCCTGATTTTGCGGCCTCAAGTGGAATGGACACTGCGATGCCCTGACGCGAAATAAGGCCGGATATCCCTGCAGTGACTTGAATGCAGGCTCGTCTTGCATCTCCCAAGACGAAAGGATGTCTGAATCCCCTGTGGAGACCACAGAGAAAGACCTAGTTCCCCAACTCATGGCGACCGGAGGCCTCACATCCTTTGAAAACTCCAGAGGTACGCGGAGATCAGTGCCTCCAAAGGAGACGATGCCTGACTCCTCGTGAAACTTGATAGGAGTTCCAGGATTCCTGTGGCACGTGGAAAGGGACGCTTGGTCTCCCGCCTCAGCTGGAGAGGCGTCCCAATTGCCCTGCCAAGCCTCGAGGAGAATCCCGAGTTGTCCCTCGCAACTAGGCAGGAGTCCTGACGTCGCTGAACAAACACGTGTGTGGAAGGGCCATCCCCGTCGTAACTCGAGAATATTCCCCAGGTTCCCGTCGCAACTCGAGAAAAACCATGAGACTTCCCCCTCGCCGCGAGATGAGGCCCGATTCCCCTGCACTGCGTGCAGAGCAATTCCGTGTTGCACATCACACATGAAGGAGCCTTGATTTCCTTGATGGCACTCCAGAGAAACCCCAAGAACACTGTTTCAAGGCTAGAGGGATCCTGAGGTCACTGTAGCAACACGAAAGAGCTCCGTGGACCAAGAATCAACTCGAGATGAGAGGTTAGTCCCTGGCTTCGACTCCAGAGGAATACCACCTTACCACAAGCACCTCAAGAGGAGGCTTCTCTCAGCTCTAGGTATGTGAGAGGGACCCTGATTTTGCGGCCTCAAGGGAATGGAAACCGCGATGCCCTGACTCGAAATAAGGCCGAATATCCCTGCAGTGACTTGAATGCAGGCTCGTCTTGCATCTCCCAAGACGAAAGGATGTCTGAATCCCCTGTGGAGACCACAGAGAAAGACCTAGTTCCCCACCTCATCGCGACCGGAGGCCTCACATCCTTTGAAAACTCCAGAGGTACGCGGAGATCAGTGCCTCCAAAGGAGACGATGCCTGACTCCTCGTGAAACTTGATAGGATTCCCAGGATTCCTGTGGCACGTGGAAAGGGACACTTGGTCTCCCGCCTCAGCTGGAGAGGCGTCCCAATTGCCCTGCCAAGCCTCGAGGAGAATCCCAAGTTGTCCCTCGCAACTAGGCAGGAGTTCTGACATCGCTGAACAAACACGTGTGTGGAAGGGCCATCCCCGTCGTAACTCGAGAATATTCCCCAGGTTCCCGCCGCAACTCGAGAAAAACCATGAGACTTCCCCCTCGCCGTGAGATGAGGCACGATTCCCCTGCACTGCGTGCAGAGCAATTCCGTGTTGCACATCACACATGAAAGGAGCCTTGATTTCCTTGATGGCACTCCAGAGAAACCCCAAGAACACTGTTTCAAGGCTAGAGGGATCCTGAGGTCACTGTAGCAACACGAAAGAGCTCCGTGGACCAAAAATCAACTCGAGATGAGAGGTTAGTCCCTGGCTTCGACTCCAGAGGAATACCACCTTACCACAAGCACCTCAAGAGGAGGCTTCTCTCAGCTCTAGGTATGTGAAAGGGACCCTGATTTTGCGGCCTCAAGTGGAATGGAAACTGCGATGCCCTGACTCGAAATAAGGCCGAATATCCCTGCAGTGACTTGAATGCAGGCTCGTCTTGCATCTCCCAAGATGAAAGGATGTCTGAATCCCCTGTGGAGACCACAGAGAAAGACCTACTTCCCCACCTCATCGCGACCGGAGGCCTCACATCCTTTGAAAACTCCAGAGGTACGCGGAGATCAGTGCCTCCAAAGGAGACGATGCCTGACTCCTCGTGAAACTTGATAGGAGTCCCAGGATTCCTGTGGCACGTGGAAAGGGACCCTTGGTCTCCCGCCTCAGATGGAGAGGCGTCCCAATTACCCTGCCAAGCCTCGAGGAGAATCCCGAGTTGTCCCTCGCAAGTAGGCAGGAGTCCTGACGTCGCTGAACTAACACGTGTGTGGAAGGGCCATCCCCGTCGTAACTCGAAAATATTCCCCAGGTTCCCGCTGCAACTCGAGAAAAACCATGAGACTTCCCCCTCGCCGCGAGATGAGGCCCGATTCCCCTGCACTGCGTGCAGAGCAATTCCGTGTTGCACATCACACATGAAAGGAGCCTTGATTTCCTTGATGGCACTCCAGAGAAAACCCAAGAACACTGTTTCCAGGCTAGAGGGATCCTGAGGTCACTGTAGCAACACGAAAGAGCTCCGTGGACCAAAAATCAACTCGAGATGAGAGGTTAGTCCCTGGCTTCGACTCCAGAGGAATACCACCTTACCACAAGCACCTCAAGAGGAGGCTTCTCTCAGCTCTAGCTATGTGAGAGGGACCCTGAGTTTGCGGCCTCAAGTGGAATGGACACCGCGATGCCCTGACTCGAAATAAGGCCGGATATCCCTGCAGTGACTTGAATGCAGGCTCGTCTTGCATCTCCCAAGACGAAAGGATGTCTGAATCACCTGTGGAGACCACAGAGAAAGACCTAGTTCCCCACCTCATCGCGACCGGAGGCCTCACATCCTTTGAAAACTCCAGAGGTACGCGGAGATCAGTGCCTCCAAAGGAGATGATGCCTGACTCCTCGTGAAACTTGATAGGAGTCCCAGGATTCCTGTGGCACGTGGAAAGGGACCCTTGGTCTCCCGCCTCAGCTGGAGAGGCGTCCCAATTGCCCTGCCAAGCCTCGAGGAGAATCCCGAGTTGTCCCTCGCAACTAGGCAGGAGTCCTGACGTCGCTGAACAAACACGTGTGTGGAAGGGCCATCCCCGTCGTAACTCGAGAATATTCCCCAGGTTCCCGCCGCAACTCGAGAAAGACCATGAGACTTCCCCCTCGCCGCGAGATGAGGCCCGATTCCCCTGCACTGCGTGCAGAGCATTCCGTGTTGCACATCACACATGAAAGGAGCCTTGATTTCCTTGATGGCACTCCAGAGAAACCCCAAGAACACTGTTTCAAGGCTACAGGGATCCTGAGGTCACTGTAGCAACACGAAAGAGCTCCGTGGACCAAAAATCAACTAGAGATGAGAGGTTAGTCCCTGGCTTCGACTCCAGAGGAATACCACCTTACCACAAGCACCTCAAGAGGAGGCTTCTCTCAGCTTTAGGTATGTGAGAGGGACCCTGAGTTTGCGGCCTCAAGTGGAATGGACACCGCGATGCCCTGACTCGAAATAAGGCCGGATATCCCTGCAGTGACTTGAATGCAGGCTTGTCTTGCATCTCCCAAGATGAAAGGATGTCTGAATCCCCTGTGGAGACCACAGAGAAAGACCTAGTTCCCCACCTCATCGCGACCGGAGGCCTCACATCCTTTGAAAACTCCAGAGGTACGCGGAGATCAGTGCCTCCAAAGAAGACGATGCCTGACTCCTCGTGAATCTTGATAGGAGTCCCAGCATTCCTGTGGCACGTGGAAAGGGACACTTGGTCTCCCGCTTCAGCTGGAGAGGCGTCCCAATTGCCCTGCCAAGCCTCGAGGAGAATCGCGAGTTGTCCCTCGCAACTAGGCAGGAGTCCTGACGTCGCTGAACAAACACGTGTGTGGAAGGGCCATCCCCGTCGTAACTCGAGAATATACCCCAGGTTCCCGCCGCAACTCGAGAAAAACCATGAGACTTCCCCCTCGCCGTGAGATGAGGCACGATTCCCCTGCACTGCGTGCAGAGCAATTCCGTGTTGCACATCACACATGAAAGGAGCCTTGATTTCCTTGATGGCACTCCAGAGAAACCCCAAGAACACTGTTTCAAGGCTAGAGGGATCCTGAGGTCACTGTAGCAACACGAAAGAGCTCCGTGGACCAAAAATCAACTCGAGATGAGAGGTTAGTCCCTGGCTTCGACTCCAGAGGAATACCACCTTACCACAAGCACCTCAAGAGGAGGCTTCTCTCAGCTCTAGGTATGTGAGAGGGACCCTGAGTTTGCGGCCTCAAGTGGAATGGACACCGCGATGCCCTGACTCGAAATAAGGCCGGATATCCCTGCAGTGACTTGAATGCAGGCTCGTCTTGCATCTCCCAAGATGAAAGGATGTCTGAATCCCCTGTGGAGACCACAGAGAAAGACCTAGTTCCCCACCTCATGGCGACCGGAGGCCTCACATCCTTTGAAAACTCCAGAGGTACGCGGAGATCAGTGCCTCCAAAGGAGACGATGCCTGACTCCTCGTGAAACTTGATAGGAGTCCCAGGATTCCTGTGGCACGTGGAAAGGGACCCTTGGTCTCCCGCCTCAGCTGGAGAGGCGTCCCAATTGCCCTGCCAAGCCTCGAGGAGAATCCCGAGCTGTCCCTCGCAACTAGGCAGTAGTCCTGCCATCGCTGAACTAACACGTGTGTGGAAGGGCCATCCCCGTCGTAACTCGAGAATATTCCCCAGGTTCCCGCTGCAACTCGAGAAAAACCATGAGACTTCCCCCTCGCCGCGAGATGAGGCCCGATTCCCCTGCACTGCGTGCAGAGCAATTCCGTGTTGCACATCACACATGAAAGGAGCCTTGATTTCCTTGATGGCACTCCAGAGAAACCCCAAGAACACTGTTTCAAGGCTAGAGGGATCCTGAGGTCACTGTAGCAACACGAAATAGCTCCGTGAACCAAAAATCAACTCGAGATGAGAGGTTAGTCCCTGGCTTCGACTCCAGAGGAATACCACCTTACCACAAGCACCTCAAGAGGAGGCTTCTCTCAGCTCTAGCTATGTGAGAGGGACCCTGAGTTTGCGGCCTCAAGTGGAATGGACACCGCGATGCCCTGACTCGAAATAAGGCCGGATATCCCTGCAGTGACTTGAATGCAGGCTCGTCTTGCATCTCCCAAGACGAAAGGATGTCTGACTCCCCTGTGGAGACCACAGAGAAAGACCTAGTTCCCCACCTCATCGCGACCGGAGGCCTCACATCCTTTGAAAACTCCAGAGGTACGCGGAGATCAGTTCCTCCAAAGGAGACGATGCCTGACTCCTCGTGAAACTTGATAGGAGTCCCAGGATTCCTGTGGCACGTGGAAAGGGACCCTTGGTCTCCCGCCTCAGCTGGAGAGGCGTCCCAATTGCCCTGCCAAGCCTCGAGGAGAATCCCGAGTTGTCCCTCGCAACTAGGCAGGAGTCCTGATGTCGCTGAACAAACACGTGTGTGGAAGGGCCATCCCCGTCGTAACTCGAGAATATTCCCCAGGTTCCCGCCACAACTCGAGAAAAACCATGAGACTTCCCCCTCGCCGCGAGATGAGGCCCGATTCCCCTGCACTGCGTGCAGAGCATTCCGTGTTGCACATCACACATGAAAGGAGCCTTGATTTCCTTGATGGCACTCCAGAGAAACCCCAAGAACACTGTTTCAAGGCTACAGGGATCCTGAGGTCACTGTAGCAACACGAAAGAGCTCCGTGGACCAAAAATCAACTCGAGATGAGAGGTTAGTCCCTGGCTTCGACTCCAGAGGAATACCACCTTACCACAAGCACCTCAAGAGGAGGCTTCTCTCAGCTCTAGGTATGTGAGAGGGACCCTGATTTTGGGTCCTCAAGTGGAATGGACACCGCGATGCCCTGACTCGAAATAAGGCCGGATATCCCTGCAGTGACTTGAATGCAGGCTTGTCTTGCATCTCCCAAGATGAAAGGATGTCTGAATCCCCTGTGGAGACCACAGAGAAAGACCTAGTTCCCCACCTCATCGCGACCGGAGGCCTCACATCCTTTGAAAACTCCAGAGGTACGCGGAGATCAGTGCCTCCAAAGGAGACGATGCCTGACTCCTCGTGAAACTTGATAGGAGTCCCAGGATTCCTGTGGCACGTGGAAAGGGACCCTTGGTCTCCCGCCTCAGCTGGAGAGGCGTCCCAATTGCCCTGCCAAGCCTCGAGGAGAATCCCGAGTTGTCCCTCGCAACTAGGCAGGAGTCCTGTCGTCGCTGAACAAACACGTGTGTGGAAGGGCCAAACCCTCGTAACTCGAGAATATTCCCCAGGTTCCCGCCGCAACTCGAGAAAAACCATGAGACTTCCCCCTCGCCGCGAGATGAGGGCCGATTCCCCTGCACTGCGTGCAGAGCAATTCCGTCTTGCACATCACACATCAAAGGAGCCTTGATTTCCTTGATGGCACTCCAGAGAAACCCCAAGAACACTGTTTCAAGGTAGAGGGATCCTGAGGGCACTGTAGCCACACAAAAGAGCTCCGTGGACCAAAAATCAACTCGAGTTGAGAGGTTAGTCCCTGGCTTCGACTCCAGAGGAATACCACCTTACCACAAGCACCTCAAGAGGAGGCTTCTCTCAGCTCTAGATATGTGAGAGGGACCCTGAGTTTGCGGCCTCAAGTGGAATGGACACCGTGATGCCCTGACTCGAAATAAGGCCGAATATCCCTGCAGTGACTTGAATGCAGGCTCGTCTTGCATTTCCCAAGACGAAAGGATGTCTGAATCCCCTGTGGAGACCACAGAGAAAACCTACTTCCCCACCTAATCGCGACCGGAGGCCTCACATCCTTTGACAACTCCAGAGGTACGCGGAGATCAGTGCCTCCAAAGGAGACGATGCCTGACTCCTCGTGAAACTTGATAGGATTCCCAGGATTCCTGTGGCACGTGGAAAGGGACCCTTGGTCTCCCGCCTCAGCTGGAGAGGCGTCCCAATTGCCCTGCCAAGCCTCGAGGAGAATCCCGAGTTGTCCCTCGCAACTAGGCAGGAGTCCTGACGTCGCTGAACAAACACGTGTGTGGAAGGGCCATCCCCGTCGTAACTCGAGAATATTCCCCAGGTTCCCGCCGCAACTCGAGAAAAACCATGAGACTTCCCCCTCGCCGCGAGATGAGGCCCGATTCCCCTGCACTGCGTGCAGAGCAATTCCGTGTTGCACATCACACATGAAAGGAGCCTTGATTTCCTTGATGGCACTCCAGAGAAACCCCAAGAACACTGTTTCAAGGCTAGAGGGATCCTGAGGTCACTGTAGCAACACGAAAGAGCTCCGTGGACCAAAAATCAACTCGAGATGAGAGGTTAGTCCCTGGCTTCGACTCCAGAGGAATACCACCTTACCACAAGCACCTCAAGAGGAGGCTTCTCTCAGCTCTAGGTATGTGAGAGGGACCCTGATTTTGGGTCCTCAAGTGGAATGGACACCGCGATGCCCTGACTCGAAATAAGGCCGGATATCCCTGCAGTGACTTGAATGCAGGCTTGTCTTGCATCTCCCAAGATGAAAGGATGTCTGAATCCCCTGTGGAGACCACAGAGAAAGACCTAGTTCCCCACCTGATCGCGACCGGAGGCCTCACATCCTTTGAAAACTCCAGAGGTACGCGGAGATCAGTGCCTCCAAAGGAGACGATGCCTGACTCCTCGTGAAACTTGATAGGAGTCCCAGGATTCCTGTGGCACGTGGAAAGGGACCCTTGGTCTCCCGCCTCAGCTGGAGAGGCGTCCCAATTGCCCTGCCAAGCCTCGAGGAGAATCCCGAGTTGTCCCTCGCAACTAGGCAGGAGTCCTGTCGTCGCTGAACAAACACGTGTGTGGAAGGGCCAAACCCTCGTAACTCGAGATTATTCCCCAGGTTCCCGCCGCAACTCGAGAAAAACCATGAGACTTCCCCCTCGCCGCGAGATGAGGGCCGATTCCCCTGCACTGCGTGCAGAGCAATTCCGTCTTGCACATCACACATCAAAGGAGCCTTGATTTCCTTGATGGCACTCCAGAGAAACCCCAAGAACACTGTTTCAAGGTAGAGGGATCCTGAGGGCACTGTAGCCACACAAAAGAGCTCCGTGGACCAAAAATCAACTCGAGTTGAGAGGTTAGTCCCTGGCTTCGACTCCAGAGGAATACCACCTTACCACAAGCACCTCAAGAGGAGGCTTCTCTCAGCTCTAGATATGTGAGAGGGACCCTGAGTTTGCGGCCTCAAGTGGAATGGACACCGTGATGCCCTGACTCGAAATAAGGCCGAATATCCCTGCAGTGACTTGAATGCAGGCTCGTCTTGCATCTCCCAAGACGAAAGGATGTCTGAATCCCCTGTGGAGACCACAGAGAAAACCTACTTCCCCACCTAATCGCGACCGGAGGCCTCACATCCTTTGACAACTCCAGAGGTACGCGGAGATCAGTGCCTCCAAAGGAGACGATGCCTGACTCCTCGTGAAACTTGATAGGAGTCCCAGGATTCCTGTGGCACGTGGAAAGGGACCCTTGGTCTCCCGCCTCAGATTGAGAGGAGTCCCAATTGCCCTGCCAAGCCTCGAGGAGAATCCCGAGTTGTCCATCGCAACTAGGCAGGAGTCTTGACGTCGCTGAACAAACACGTGTGTGGAAGGGCCATCCCCTTCGTAACTCGAGAATATCCCCCAGGTTCCCGCCGCAACTCGAGAAAAAGCATGAGACTTTCCCCTCGCCGCGAGATGAGGCCCGATTCCCCTGCACTGCGTGCAGAGCAATTCCGTGTTGCACATCACACATGAAAGGAGCCTTGATTTCCTTGATGGCACTCCAGAAAAACCCCAACAACACTGTTTCAAGGCTAGAGGGATCCTGAGGTCACTGTAGCAACACGAAAGAGCTCCGTGGACCAAAAATCAACTCGAGATGAGAGGTTAGTCCCTGGCTTCGACTCCAGAGGAATACCACCTTACCACAAGCACCTCAAGAGGAGGCTTCTCTCAGCTCTAGGTATGTGAGAGGGACCCTGATTTTGCGGCCTCAAGTGGAATGGACACTGCGATGCCCTGACGCGAAATAAGGCCGGATATCCCTGCAGTGACTTGAATGCAGGCTCGTCTTGCATCTCCCAAGACGAAAGGATGTCTGAATCCCCTGTGGAGACCACAGAGAAAGACCTAGTTCCCCAACTCATGGCGACCGGAGGCCTCACATCCTTTGAAAACTCCAGAGGTACGCGGAGATCAGTGCCTCCAAAGGAGACGATGCCTGACTCCTCGTGAAACTTGATAGGAGTTCCAGGATTCCTGTGGCACGTGGAAAGGGACGCTTGGTCTCCCGCCTCAGCTGGAGAGGCGTCCCAATTGCCCTGCCAAGCCTCGAGGAGAATCCCGAGTTGTCCCTCGCAACTAGGCAGGAGTCCTGACGTCGCTGAACAAACACGTGTGTGGAAGGGCCATCCCCGTCGTAACTCGAGAATATTCCCCAGGTTCCCGCCGCAACTCGAGAAAAACCATGAGACTTCCCCCTCGCCGCGAGATGAGGCCCGATTCCCCTGCACTGCGTGCAGAGCAATTCCGTGTTGCACATCACACATGAAGGAGCCTTGATTTCCTTGATGGCACTCCAGAGAAACCCCAAGAACACTGTTTCAAGGCTAGAGGGATCCTGAGGTCACTGTAGCAACACGAAAGAGCTCCGTGGACCAAGAATCAACTCGAGATGAGAGGTTAGTCCCTGGCTTCGACTCCAGAGGAATACCACCTTACCACAAGCACCTCAAGAGGAGGCTTCTCTCAGCTCTAGGTATGTGAGAGGGACCCTGATTTTGCGGCCTCAAGGGAATGGAAACCGCGATGCCCTGACTCGAAATAAGGCCGAATATCCCTGCAGTGACTTGAATGCAGGCTCGTCTTGCATCTCCCAAGACGAAAGGATGTCTGAATCCCCTGTGGAGACCACAGAGAAAGACCTAGTTCCCCACCTCATCGCGACCGGAGGCCTCACATCCTTTGAAAACTCCAGAGGTACGCGGAGATCAGTGCCTCCAAAGGAGACGATGCCTGACTCCTCGTGAAACTTGATAGGATTCCCAGGATTCCTGTGGCACGTGGAAAGGGACCCTTGGTCTCCCGCCTCAGCTGGAGAGGCGTCCCAATTGCCCTGCCAAGCCTCGAGGAGAATCCCAAGTTGTCCCTCGCAACTAGGCAGGAGTTCTGACATCGCTGAACAAACACGTGTGTGGAAGGGCCATCCCCGTCGTAACTCGAGAATATTCCCCAGGTTCCCGCCGCAACTCGAGAAAAACCATGAGACTCCCCCCTCGCCGCGAGATGAGGCCCGATTCCCCTGCACTGCGTGCAGAGCAATTCCGTGTTGCACATCACACATGAAAGGAGCCTTGATTTCCTTGATGGCACTCCAGAGAAACCCCAAGAACACTGTTTTAAGGCTAGAGGGATCCTGAGGTCACTGTAGCAACACGAAAGAGCTCCGTGGACCAAAAATCAACTCGAGATGAGAGGTTAGTCCCTGGCTTCCACTCCAGAGGAATACCACCTTACCACAAGCACCTCAAGAGGAGGCTTCTCTCAGCTCTAGGTATGTGAGAGGGACCCTGATTTTGGGTCCTCAAGTGGAATGGACACCGCGATGCCCTGACTCGAAATAAGGCCGGATATCCCTGCAGTGACTTGAATGCAGGCTCGTCTTGCATCTCCCAAGGTGAAAGGATGTCTGAATCCCCTGTGGAGACCACAGAGAAAGACCTAGTTCCCCACCTCATCGCGACCGGAGGCCTCACATCCTTTGAAAACTCCAGAGGTACGCGGAGATCAGTGCCTCCAAAGGAGACGATGCCTGACTCCTCGTGAAACTTGATAGGAGTCCCAGGATTCCTGTGGCACGTGGAAAGGGACACTTGGGCTCTCGCCTCAGCTGGAGAGGAGTCCCAATTGCCCTGCCAAGCCTCGAGGAGAATCCCGAGTTGTCCCTCGCAACTAGGCAGGAGTCCTGACGTCGATGAACAAACATGTGGGTGGAAGGGCCATCCCCGTCGTAACTCGAGAATATACCCCAGGTTCCCGCCGCAACTCGAGAAAAACCATGAGACTTCCCCCTCGCCGTGAGATGAGGCACGATTCCCCTGCACTGCGTGCAGAGCAATTCCGTGTTGCACATCAAACATGAAAGTAGCCTTGATTTCCTTGATGGCACTCCAGAGAAACCCCAAGAACACTGTTTCAAGGCTAGAGGGATCCTGAGGTGACTGTAGCAACACGAAAGAGCTCCGTGGACCAAAAATCAACTCGAGATGAGAGGTTAGTCCCTGGCTTCCACTCCAGAGGAATACCACCTTACCACAAGCACCTCAAGAGGAGGCTTCTCTCAGCTCTAGCTATGTGAGAGGGACCCTGATTTTGCGGCCTCAAGTGGAATGGAAACTGCGATGCCCTGACTCGAAATAAGGCCGAATATCCCTGCAGTGACTTGAATGCAGGCTTTTCTTGCATCTCCCAAGATGAAAGGATGTCTGAATCCCCTGTGGAGACCACAGAGAAAGACATAGTTCCCCACCTCATGGCGACCGGAGGCCTCACATCCTTTGAAAACTCCAGAGGTACGCGGAGATCAGTGCCTCCAAAGGAGACGATGCCTGACTCCTCGTGAAACTTGATAGGAGTCCCAGGATTCCTGTGGCACGTGGAAAGGGACCCTTGGTCTCCCGCCTCAGCTGGAGAGGCGTCCCAATTGCCCTGCCAAGCCTCGAGGAGAATCCCGAGTTGTCCCTCGCAACTAGGCAGGAGTCCTGACGTCGCTGAACAAACACGTGTGTGGAAGGGCCATCCCCGTCGTAACTCGAGAATATTCCCCAGGTTCCCGCCGCAACTCGAGAAAAACCATGAGACTTCCCCCTCGCCGCGAGATGAGGCCCGATTCCCGTGCACTGCGTGCAGAGCAATTGCGTGTTGCACATCACACATGAAAAGAGCCTTGATTTCCTTAATGGAACTCCAGAGAAACCCCAAGAACACTGTTTTAAGGCTAGAGGGATCCTGAGGTCACTGTAGCAACACGAAAGAGCTCCGTGGACCAAAAATCAACTCGAGATGTGAGGTTAGGCCCTGGCTTTGACTCCAGAGGAATACCACCTTACCACAAGCACCTCAAGAGGAGGCTTCTCTCAGCTCTAGGTATGTGAGGGGGACCGTGATTTTTCGGCCTCAAGTGGAATGGACATCGCGATGCTCTGACTCGAAATAAGGCCGGATATCCCTGCAGTGACTTGAATGCAGGCTCGTCTTGCATCTCCCAAGACGAAAGGATGTCTGAATACCCTGTGGAGACCACAGAGAAAGACCTAGTTCCCCACCTCATCGCGACCGGAGGCCTCACATCCTTTGAAAACTCCAGAGGTATGCGGAGATCAGTGCCTCCAAAGGAGACGATGCCTGACTCCTCGTGAAACTTGATAGCATTCCCAGGATTCCTGTGGCACGTGGAAAGGGAAACTTGGTCTCCCGCCTCAGCTGGAGAGGCGTCCCAATTGCCCTGCCAAGCCTCGAGGAGAATCCCGAGTTGTCCCTCGCAACTAGGCAGGAGTCCTGACGTCGCTGAGCAAACACGTGTGTGGAAGGGCCATCCCCGTCGTAACTCGAGAATATTCCCTAGGTTCCCGCCGCAACTCGAGAAAAACCATGAGACTTCCCCCTCGCCGCGAGATGAGGCCCGATTCCCCTGCACTGCGTGCAGAGCAATTCCGTGTTGCACATCACACATGAAAGGAGCCTTGATTTCCTTGATGGCACTCCAGAGAAACCCCAAGAACACTGTTTCAAGGCTACAGGGATCCTGAGGTCACTGTAGCAACACGAAAGAGCTCCGTGGACCAAAAATCAACTAGAGATGAGAGGTTCGTCCCTGGCTTCGACTCCAGAGGAATACCACCTTACCACAAGCACCTCAAGAGGAGGCTTCTCTCAGCTCTAGGTATGTGAGAGGGACCCTGAGTTTGCGGCCTCAAGTGGAATGGACACCGCGATGCCCTGACTCGAAATAAGGCCGGATATCCCTGCAGTGACTTGAATGCAGGCTCCTCTTGCATCTCCCAAGGTGAAAGGATGTCTGAATCCCCTGTGGAGACCACAGAGAAAGACCTACTTCCCCACCTCATCGCGACCGGAGGCCTCACATCCTTTGAAAACTCCAGAGGTACGCGGAGATCAGTGCCTCCAAAGGAGACGATGCGTGACTCCTCGTGAAACTTGATAGGAGTCCCAGGATTCCTGTGGCACGTGGAAAGGGACACTTGGTCTCCCGCCTCAGCTGGAGAGGCGTCCCAATTGCCCTGCCAAGCCTCGAGGAGAATCCCGAGTTGTCCCTCGCAACTAGGCAGGAGTCCTGACGTCGCTGAACAAACATGTGGGTGGAAGGGCCATCCCCGTCGTAACTCGAGAATATACCCCAGGTTCCCGCCGCAACTCGAGAAAAACCATGAGACTTCCCCCTTGCCGTGAGATGAGGCACGATTCCCCTTCACTGCATGCAGAGCAATTCCGTGTTGCACATCAAACATGAAAGTAGCCTTGATTTCCTTGATGGCACTCCAGATAATCCCCAAGAACACTGTTTCAAGGCTAGAGGGATCCTGAGGTCACTGTAGCAACACGAAAGAGCTCCGTGGACCAAAAATCAACTCGAGATGAGAGGTTAGTCCCTGGCTTCGACTCCAGAGGAACACCACCTTACCATAAGCACCTCAAGAGGAGGCTTCTCTCAGCTCTAGGTATGTGAGAGGGACCCTGAGTTTGCGGCCTCATGTGGAATGGACACCACGATGCCCTGACTCGAAATAAGGCCGGATATCCCTACAGTGACTTGAATGCAGGCTCGTCTTGCATCTCCCAAGACGAAAGGATGTCTGAATCCCCTGTGGAGACCACAGAGAAAGACCTAGTTCCCCACCTCATCGCGACCGGAGGCCTCACATCCTTTGAAAACTCCAGAGGTACGCGGAGATCAGTGCCTCCAAAGGAGACGATGCCTGACTCCTCGTGAAACTTGATAGGATTCCCAGGATTCCTGTGGCACGTGGAAAGGGACCCTTGGTCTCCCGCCTCAGCTGGAGAGGCGTCCCAATTGCCCTGCCAAGCTTCGAGGAGAATCCCGAGTTGTCCCTCGCAACTAGGCAGGAGTCCTGACGTCGCTGAACAAACATGTGGGTGGAAGGGCAATCCCCGTCGTAACTCGAGAATATACCCCAGGTTCCCAACGCAACTCGAGAAAAACCATGAGACTTCCGCCTCGCCGCGAGATGAGGCACGATTCCCCTGCAATGCATGCAGAGCAATTCCGTGTTGCACATCAAACATGAAAGTAGCCTTGATTTCCTTGATGGCACTCCAGAGAAACCCCAAGAACACTGTTTCAAGGCTAGAGTGATCCTGAGGTCACTGTAGCAACATGAAATAGCTCCGTATACCAAAAATCAACTCGAGATGAGAGGTTAGTCCCTGGCTTCGACTCCAGAGGAATACCACCTTACCACAAGCACCTCAAGAGGAGGCTTCTCTCAGCTCTAGGTATGTGAGAGGGACCCTGATTTTGCGGCCTCAAGTGGAATGGACACTGCGATGCCCTGACGCGAAATAAAGCCGGATATCCCTGCAGTGACTTGAATGCAGGCTCGTCTTGCATCTCCCAAGACGACAGGATGTCTGAATCCCCTGTGGAGACCACAGAGAAAGACCTAGTTCCCTAACTCATGGCGACCGGAGGCCTCACATCCTTTGAAAACTCCAGAGGTACGCGGAGATCAGTGCCTCCAAAGGAGACGATGCCTGACTCCGCGGGAAACTTGATAGGAGTCCCAGGATTCCTGTGGCACGTGGAAAGGGACCCTTGGTCTCCCGCCTCAGCTGGAGAGGCGTCCCAATTGCCCTGCCAAGCCTCGAGGAGAATCCCGAGTTGTCCCTCGCAACTAGGCAGGAGTCCTGACGTCGCTGAACAAACACGTGTGTGGAAGGGCCAAACCCTCGTAACTCGAGAATATTCCCCAGGTTCCCGCCGCAACTCGAGAAAAACCATGAGACTTCCTCCTCGCCGCGAGATGAGGCCCGATTCCCCTGCACTGCGTGCAGAGCAATTCCGTGTTGCACATCACACATGAAGGAGCCTTGATTTCCTTGATGGCACTCCAGAGAAACCCCAAGAACACTGTTTCAAGGCTAGAGGGATCCTGAGGTCACTGTAGCAACACGAAAGAGCTCCGTGGACCAAGAATCAACTCGAGATGAGAGGTTAGTCCCTGGCTTCGACTCCAGAGGAATACCACCTTACCACAAGCACCTCAAGAGGAGGCTTCTCTCAGCTCTAGGTATGTGAGAGGGACCCTGATATTGCGGCCTCAAGGGAATGGAAACCGCGATGCCCTGACTCGAAATAAGGCCGAATATCCCTGCAGTGACTTGAATGCAGGCTCGTCTTGCATCTCCCAAGATGAAAGGATGTCTGAATCCCCTGTGGAGACCACAGAGAAAGACCTAGTTCCCCACCTCATCGCGACCGGAGGCCTCACATCCTTTGAAAACTCCAGAGGTACGCGGAGATCAGTGCCTCCAAAGGAGACGATGCCTGACTCCTCGTGAAACGTGATAGGAGTCCCAGGATTCCTGTGGCACGTGGAAAGGGACCCTTGGTCTCCCGCCTCAGCTGGAGAGGCGTCCCAATTGCCCTGCCAAGCCTCGAGGAGAATCCCGAGTTGTCCCTCGCAACTAGGCAGGAGTCCTGCCGTCGCTGAACTAACACGTGTGTGGAAGGGCCATCCCCGTCGTAACTCGAGAATATACCCCAGGTTCCCGCCGCAACTCGAGAAAAACCATGAGACTTCCCCCTCGAAGTGAGATGAGGCCCGACTCCCCTGTACTGCATGCAGAGCAATTCCGTGTTGCACATCACACATGAAAGGAGCCTTGATTTCCTTGATGGCACTCCAGAGAAACCCCAAGAACACTGTTTCAAGGCTAGAGGGATCCTGAGGTCACTGTAGCAACACGATAGAGCTCCGTGGGCCAAAAATCAACTCGAGATGAGAGGTTAGTCCCTGGCTTCGACTCCAGAGGAATACCACCTTACCACAAGCACCTCAAGAGGAGGCTTCTCTCAGCTTTAGGTATGTGAGAGGGACCCTGAGTTTGCGGCCTCAAGTGGAATGGACACCGCGATGCCCTGACTCGAAATAAGGCCGGATATCCCTGCAGTGACTTGAATGCAGGCTCGTCTTGCATCTCCCAAGACGAAAGGATGTCTGAATCCCCTGTGGAGACCACAGAGAAAGACCTAGTTCCCCACCTCATCGCGACCGGAGTCCTCACATCCTTTGAAAACTCCAGAGGTACGCGGAGATCAGTTCCTCCAAAGGAGACGATGCCTGACTCCTCGTGAAACTTGATAGGATTCCCAGGATTCCTGTGGCACGTGGAAAGGGACCCTTGGTTTCCCGCCTCAGCTGGAGAGGCGTCCCAATTGCCCTGCCAAGCCTCGAGGAGAATCCCGAGTTGTCCCTCGCAACTAGGCAGGAGTCCTGACGTCGCTGAACAAACACGTGTGTGGAAGGGCCATCCCCGTCGTAACTCGAGAATATTCCCCAGGTTCCCGCCGCAACTCGAGAAAAACCATGAGACTTCCCCCTCGCCGTGAGATGAGGCCCGATTCCCCTGCACTGCGTGCAGAGCAATTCCGTCTTGCACATCACACATCAAAGGAGCCTTGATTTCCTTGATGGCACTCCAGAGAAACCCCAAGAACACTGTTTCAAGGTAGAGGGATCCTGAGGGCACTGTATCCACACAAAAGAGCTCCGTGGACCAAAAATCAACTCGAGTTGAGAGGTTAGTCCCTGGCTTCGACTCCAGAGGAATACCACCTTACCACAAGCACCTCAAGAGGAGGCTTCTCTCAGCTCTAGATATGTGAGAGGGACCCTGAGTTTGCGGCCTCAAGTGGAATGGACACCGTGATGCCCTGACTCGAAATAAGGCCGAATATCCCTGCAGTGACTTGAATGCAGGCTCGTCTTGCATCTCCCAAGACGAAAGGATGTCTGAATCCCCTGTGGAGACCACAGAGAAAACCTACTTCCCCACCTAATCGCGACCGGAGGCCTCACATCCTTTGACAACTCCAGAGGTACGCGGAGATCAGTGCCTCCAAAGGAGACGATGCCTGACTCCTCGTGAAACTTGATAGGAGTCCCAGGATTCCTGTGGCACGTGGAAAGGGACCCTTGGTCTCCCGCCTCAGATTGAGAGGAGTCCCAATTGCCCTGCCAAGCCTCGAGGAGAATCCCGAGTTGTCCATCGCAACTAGGCAGGAGTCTTGACGTCGCTGAACAAACACGTGTGTGGAAGGGCCATCCCCTTCGTAACTCGAAAATATACCCCAGGTTCCCGCCGCAACTCGAGAAAAAGCATGAGACTTTCCCCTCGCCGCGAGATGAGGCCCGATTCCCCTGCACTGCGTGCAGAGCAATTCCGTGTTGCACATCACACATGAAAGGAGCCTTGATTTCCTTGATGGCACTCCAGAAAAACCCCAACAACACTGTTTCAAGGCTAGAGGGATCCTGAGGTCACTGTAGCAACACGAAAGAGCTCCGTGGACCAAAAATCAACTCGAGATGAGAGGTTAGTCCCTGGCTTCGACTCCAGAGGAATACCACCTTACCACAAGCACCTCAAGAGGAGGCTTCTCTCAGCTCTAGGTATGTGAGAGGGACCCTGAGTTTGCGGCCTCAAGTGGAATGGACACTGCGATGCCCTGACGCGAAATAAGGCCGGATATCCCTGCAGTGACTTGAATGCAGGCTCGTCTTGCATCTCCCAAGACGAAAGGATGTCTGAATCCCCTGTGGAGACCACAGAGAAAGACCTAGTTCCCCAACTCATGGCGACCGGAGGCCTCACATCCTTTGAAAACTCCAGAGGTACGCGGAGATCAGTGCCTCCAAAGGAGACGATGCCTGACTCCTCGTGAAACTTGATAGGAGTTCCAGGATTCCTGTGGCACGTGGAAAGGGACGCTTGGTCTCCCGCCTCAGCTGGAGAGGCGTCCCAATTGCCCTGCCAAGCCTCGAGGAGAATCCCGAGTTGTCCCTCGCAACTAGGCAGGAGTCCTGACGTCGCTGAACAAACACGTGTGTGGAAGGGCCATCCCCGACGTAACTCGAGAATATTCCCCAGGTTCCCGCCGCAACTCGAGAAAAACCATGAGACTTCCCCCTCGCCGCGAGATGAGGCCCGATTCCCCTGCACTGCGTGCAGAGCAATTCCGTGTTGCACATCACACATGAAGGAGCCTTGATTTCCTTGATGGCACTCCAGAGAAACCCCAAGAACACTGTTTCAAGGCTAGAGGGATCCTGAGGTCACTGTAGCAACACGAAAGAGCTCCGTGGACCAAGAATCAACTCGAGATGAGAGGTTAGTCCCTGGCTTCGACTCCAGAGGAATACCACCTTACCACAAGCACCTCAAGAGGAGGCTTCTCTCAGCTCTAGGTATGTGAGAGGGACCCTGATTTTGCGGCCTCAAGGGAATGGAAACCGCGATGCCCTGACTCGAAATAAGGCCGAATATCCCTGCAGTGACTTGAATGCAGGCTCGTCTTGCATCTCCCAAGACGAAAGGATGTCTGAATCCCCTGTGGAGACCACAGAGAAAGACCTAGTTCCCCACCTCATCGCGACCGGAGGCCTCACATCCTTTGAAAACTCCAGAGGTACGCGGAGATCAGTGCCTCCAAAGGAGACGATGCCTGACTCCTCGTGAAACTTGATAGGATTCCCAGGATTCCTGTGGCACGTGGAAAGGGACCCTTGGTCTCCCGCCTCAGCTGGAGAGGCGTCCCAATTGCCCTGCCAAGCCTCGAGGAGAATCCCAAGTTGTCCCTCGCAACTAGGCAGGAGTTCTGACATCGCTGAACAAACACGTGTGTGGAAGGGCCATCCCCGTCGTAACTCGAGAATATCCCCCAGGTTCCCGCCGCAACTCGAGAAAAACCATGAGACTCCCCCCTCGCCGCGAGATGAGGCCCGATTCCCCTGCACTGCGTGCAGAGCAATTCCGTGTTGCACATCACACATGAAAGGAGCCTTGATTTCCTTGATGGCACTCCAGAGAAACCCCAAGAACACTGTTTTAAGGCTAGAGGGATCCTGAGGTCACTGTAGCAACACGAAAGAGCTCCGTGGACCAAAAATCAACTCGAGATGAGAGGTTAGTCCCTGGCTTCGACTCCAGAGGAATACCACCTTACCACAAGCACCTCAAGAGGAGGCTTCTCTCAGCTCTAGGTATGTGAGAGGGACCCTGAGTTTGCGGCCTCAAGTGGAATGGACACCGCGATGCCCTGACTCGAAATAAGGCCGGATATCCCTGCAGTGACTTGAATGCAGGCTCGTCTTGCATCTCCCAAGACGAAAGGATGTCTGAATCCCCTGTGGAGACCACAGAGAAAGACCTAGTTCCCCACCTCATCGCGACCGGAGGCCTCACATCCTTTGAAAACTCCAGAGGTACGCGGAGATCAGTGCCTCCAAAGGAGACGATGCCTGACTCCTCGTGAAACTTGATAGGATTCCCAGGATTCCTGTGGCACGTGGAAAGGGACACTTGGTCTCCCGCCTCAGCTGGAGAGGCGTCCCAATTGCCCTGCCAAGCCTCGAGGAGAATCCCGAGTTGTCCCTCGCAACTAGGCAGGAGTCCTGACGTCGCTGAAAAAACACGTGTGTGGAAGGGCCATCCCCGTCGTAACTCGAGAATATTCCCCAGGTTCCCGCCGCAACTCGAGAAAAACCATGAGACTTCCCCCTCGCCGCGAGATGAGGCCCGATTCCCCTGCACTGCGTGCAGAGCAATTCCGTGTTGCACATCACACATGAAAGGAGCCTTGATTTCCTTGATGGCACTCCAGAGAAACCCCAAGAACACTGTTTCAAGGCTAGAGGGATCCTGAGGTCACTGTAGCAACACGAAAGAGCTCCGTGGACCAAAAATCAACTCGAGATGAGAGGTTAGTCCCTGGCTTCCACTCCAGAGGAATACCACCTTACCACAAGCACCTCAAGAGGAGGCTTCTCTCAGCTCTAGGTATGTGAGAGGGTCCCTGATTTTTCGGCCTCAAGTGGAATGGACACCGCGATGCCCTGACTCGAAATAAGGCCGGATATCCCTGCAGTGACTTGAATGCAGGCTCGTCTTGCATCTCCCAAGATGAAAGGATGTCTGAATCCCCTGTGGAGACCACAGAGAAAGACCTAGTTCCCCACCTCATCGCGACCGGAGGCCTCACATCCTTTGAAAACTCCAGAGGTACGCGGAGATCAGTGCCTCCAAAGGAGACGATGCCTGACTCCTCGTGAAACTTGATAGGAGTCCCAGGATTCCTGTGGCACGTGGAAAGGGACACTTGGTCTCCCGCCTCAGCTGGAGAGGCGTCCCAATTGCCCTGCCAAGCCTCGAGGAGAATCCCGAGTTGTCCCTCGCAACTAGGCAGGAGTCCTGACGTCGCTGAACAAACACGTGTGTGGAAGGGCCATCCCCGTCGTAACTCGAGAATATTCCCCAGGTTACCGCCGCAACTCGAGAAAAACCATGAGACTTCCCCCTCGCCGCGAGATGAGGCCCGATTTCCCTGCTCTGCGTGCAGAGCAATTCCGTGTTGCACATCACACATGAAAGGAGCCTTGATTTCCTTGATGGCACTCCAGAGAAACACCAAGAACACTGTTTCAAGGCTAGAGGGATCCTGAGGTCACTGTAGCAACACGAAAGAGCTCCGTGGACCAAAAATCAACTCGAGATGAGAGGTTAGTCCCTGGCTTCGACTCCAGAGGAATACCACCTTACCACAAGCACCTCAAGAGGAGGCTTCTCTCAGCTCTAGCTATGTGAGAGGGACCCTGAGTTTGCGGCCTCAAGTGGAATGGACACCGCGATGCCCTGACTCGAAATAAGGCCGGATATCCCTGCAGTGACTTGAATGCAGGCTCGTCTTGCATCTCCCAAGACGAAAGGATGTCTGAATCCCCTGTGGAGACCACAGAGAAAAACCGAGTTCCCCACCTCATCGCGACCGGAGGCCTCACATCCTTTGAAAACTCCAGAGGTACGCGGAGATCAGTGCCTCCAAAGGAGACGATGCTTGACTCCTCGTGAAACTTGATAGGAGTCCCAGGATTCCTGTGGCACGTGGAAAGGGACCCTTGGTCTCCCGCCTCAGCTGGAGAGGCGTCCCAATTGCCCTGCCAAGCCTCGAGGAGAATCCCGAGTTGTCCCTCGCAACTAGGCAGGAGTCCTGACGTCGCTGAACAAACACGTGTGTGGAAGGGCCATCCCCGTCGTAACTCGAGAATATTCCCCAGGTTCCCGCCGCAACTCGAGAAAAACCATGAGACTTCCCCCTCGCCGCGAGATGAGGCCCGATTCCCCTGCACTGCGTGCAGAGCAATTCCGTGTTGCACATCACACATGAAAGGAGCCTTGATTTCCTTGATGGCACTCCAGAGAAACCCCAAGAACACTGTTTCAAGGCTAGAGGGATCCTGAGGTCACTGTAGCAACACGAAAGAGCTCCGTGGACCAAAAATCAACTAGAGATGAGAGGTTCGTCCCTGGCTTCGACTCCAGAGGAATACCACCTTACCACAAGCACCTCAAGAGGAGGCTTCTCTCAGCTCTAGGTATGTGAGAGGGACCCTGATTTTGGGTCCTCAAGTGGAATGGACACCGCGATGCCCTGACTCGAAATAAGGCCGGATATCCCTGCAGTGACTTGAATGCAGGCTCCTCTTGCATCTCCCAAGGTGAAAGGATGTCTGAATCCCCTGTGGAGACCACAGAGAAAGACCTAGTTCCCCACCTCATGGCGACCGGAGGCCTCACATCCTTTGAAAACTCCAGAGGTACGCGGAGATCAGTGCCTCCAAAGGAGACGATGCGTGACTCCTCATGAAACTTGATAGGAGTCCCAGGATTCCTGTGGCACGTGGAAAGGGACACTTGGTCTCCCGCCTCAGCTGGAGAGGCGTCCCAATTGCCCTGCCAAGCCTCGAGGAGAATCCCGAGTTGTCCCTCGCAACTAGGCAGGAGTCCTGACGTCGCTGAACAAACATGTGGGTGGAAGGGCCATCCCCGTCGTAACTCGAGAATATACCCCAGGTTCCCGCCGCAACTCGAGAAAAACCATGAGACTTCCCCCTTGCCGTGAGATGAGGCACGATTCCCCTTCACTGCATGCAGAGCAATTCCGTGTTGCACATCAAACATGAAAGTAGCCTTGATTTCCTTGATGGCACTCCAGATAATCCCCAAGAACACTGTTTCAAGGCTAGAGGGATCCTGAGGTCACTGTAGCAACACGAAAGAGCTCCGTGGACCAAAAATCAACTCGAGATGAGAGGTTAGTCCCTGGCTTCGACTCCAGAGGAACACCACCTTACCATAAGCACCTCAAGAGGAGGCTTCTCTCAGCTCTAGGTATGTGAGAGGGACCCTGAGTTTGCGGCCTCATGTGGAATGGACACCACGATGCCCTGACTCGAAATAAGGCCGGATATCCCTACAGTGACTTGAATGCAGGCTCGTCTTGCATCTCCCAAGACGAAAGGATGTCTGAATCCCCTGTGGAGACCACAGAGAAAGACCTAGTTCCCCACCTCATCGCGACCGGAGGCCTCACATCCTTTGAAAACTCCAGAGGTACGCGGAGATCAGTGCCTCCAAAGGAGACGATGCCTGACTCCTCGTGAAACTTGATAGGATTCCCAGGATTCCTGTGGCACGTGGAAAGGGACCCTTGGTCTCCCGCCTCAGCTGGAGAGGCGTCCCAATTGCCCTGCCAAGCTTCGAGGAGAATCCCGAGTTGTCCCTCGCAACTAGGCAGGAGTCCTGACGTCGCTGAACAAACATGTGGGTGGAAGGGCAATCCCCGTCGTAACTCGAGAATATTCCCCAGGTTCCCAACGCAACTCGAGAAAAACCATGAGACTTCCGCCTCGCCGCGAGATGAGGCACGATTCCCCTGCAATGCATGCAGAGCAATTCCGTGTTGCACATCAAACATGAAAGTAGCCTTGATTTCCTTGATGGCACTCCAGAGAAACCCCAAGAACACTGTTTCAAGGCTAGAGTGATCCTGAGGTCACTGTAGCAACATGAAATAGCTCCGTATACCAAAAATCAACTCGAGATGAGAGGTTAGTCCCTGGCTTCGACTCCAGAGGAATACCACCTTACCACAAGCACCTCAAGAAGAGGCTTCTCTCAGCTCTAGGTATGTGAGAGGGACCCTGATTTTGCGGCCTCAAGTGGAATGGACACTGCGATGCCCTGACGCGAAATAAAGCCGGATATCCCTGCAGTGACTTGAATGCAGGCTCGTCTTGCATCTCCCAAGACGACAGGATGTCTGAATCCCCTGTGCAGACCACAGAGAAAGACCTAGTTCCCTAACTCATGGCGACCGGAGGCCTCACATCCTTTGAAAACTCCAGAGGTACGCAGAGATCAGTGCCTCCAAAGGAGACGATGCCTGACTCCGCGGGAAACTTGATAGGAGTCCCAGGATTCCTGTGGCACGTGGAAAGGGACCTTTGGTCTCCCGCCTCAGCTGGAGAGGCGTCCCAATTGCCCTGCCAAGCCTCGGGGAGAATCCCGAGTTGTCCCTCGCAACTAGGCAGGAGTCCTGACGTCGCTGAACAAACACGTGTGTGGAAGGGCCAAACCCTCGTAACTCGAGAATATTCCCCAGGTTCCCGCCGCAACTCGAGAAAAACCATGAGACTTCCTCCTCGCCGCGAGATGAGGCCCGATTCCCCTGCACTGCGTGCAGAGCAATTCCGTGTTGCACATCACACATGAAGGAGCCTTGATTTCCTTGATGGCACTCCAGAGAAACCCCAAGAACACTGTTTCAAGGCTAGAGGGATCCTGAGGTCACTGTAGCAACACGAAAGAGCTCCGTGGACCAAGAATCAACTCGAGATGAGAGGTTAGTCCCTGGCTTCGACTCCAGAGGAATACCACCTTACCACAAGCACCTCAAGAGGAGGCTTCTCTCAGCTCTAGGTATGTGAGAGGGACCCTGATATTGCGGCCTCAAGGGAATGGAAACCGCGATGCCCTGACTCGAAATAAGGCCGAATATCCCTGCAGTGACTTGAATGCAGGCTCGTCTTGCATCTCCCAAGATGAAAGGATGTCTGAATCCCCTGTGGAGACCACAGAGAAAGACCTAGTTCCCCACCTCATGGCGACCGGAGGCCTCACATCCTTTGAAAACTCCAGAGGTACGCGGAGATCAGTGCCTCCAAAGGAGACGATGCCTGACTCCTCGTGAAACGTGATAGGAGTCCCAGGATTCCTGTGGCACGTGGAAAGGGACCCTTGGTCTCCCGCCTCAGCTGGAGAGGCGTCCCAATTGCCCTGCCAAGCCTCGAGGAGAATCCCGAGTTGTCCCTCGCAACTAGGCAGGAGTCCTGCCGTCGCTGAACTAACACGTGTGTGGAAGGGCCATCCCCGTCGAAACTCGAGAATATACCCCAGGTTCCCGCCGCAACTCGAGAAAAACCATGAGACTTCCCCCTCGAAGTGAGATGAGGCCCGACTCCCCTGTACTGCATGCAGAGCAATTCCGTGTTGCACATCACACATGAAAGGAGCCTTGATTTCCTTGATGGCACTCCAGAGAAACCCCAAGAACACTGTTTCAAGGCTAGAGGGATCCTGAGGTCACTGTAGCAACACGATAGAGCTCCGTGGGCCAAAAATCAACTCGAGATGAGAGGTTAGTCCCTGGCTTCGACTCCAGAGGAATACCACCTTACCACAAGCACCTCAAGAGGAGGCTTCTCTCAGCTTTAGGTATGTGAGAGGGACCCTGAGTTTGCGGCCTCAAGTGGAATGGACACCGCGATGCCCTGACTCGAAATAAGGCCGGATATCCCTGCAGTGACTTGAATGCAGGCTCGTCTTGCATCTCCCAAGACGAAAGGATGTCTGAATCCCCTGTGGAGACCACAGAGAAAGACCTAGTTCCCCACCTCATCGCGACCGGAGTCCTCACATCCTTTGAAAACTCCAGAGGTACGCGGAGGTCAGTTCCTCCAAAGGAGACGATGCCTGACTCCTCGTGAAACTTGATAGGATTCCCAGGATTCCTGTGGCACGTGGAAAGGGACCCTTGGTTTCCCGCCTCAGCTGGAGAGGCGTCCCAATTGCCCTGCCAAGCCTCGAGGAGAATCCCGAGTTGTCCCTCGCAACTAGGCAGGAGTCCTGACGTCGCTGAACAAACACGTGTGTGGAAGGGCCATCCCCGTCGTAACTCGAGAATATTCCCCAGGTTCCCGCCGCAACTCGAGAAAAACCATGAGACTTCCCCCTCGCCGCGAGATGAGGCCCGATTCCCCTGCACTGCGTGCAGAGCAATTCCGTCTTGCACATCACACATCAAAGGAGCCTTGATTTCCTTGATGGCACTCCAGAGAAACCCCAAGAACACTGTTTCAAGGTAGAGGGATCCTGAGGGCACTGTATCCACACAAAAGAGCTCCGTGGACCAAAAATCAACTCGAGTTGAGAGGTTAGTCCCTGGCTTCGACTCCAGAGGAATACCACCTTACCACAAGCACCTCAAGAGGAGGCTTCTCTCAGCTCTAGATATGTGAGAGGGACCCTGAGTTTGCGGCCTCAAGTGGAATGGACACCGTGATGCCCTGACTCGAAATAAGGCCGGATATCCCTGCAGTGACTTGAATGCAGGCTCGTCTTGCATCTCCCAAGACGAAAGGATGTCTGAATCCCCTGTGGAGACCACAGAGAAAACCTACTTCCCCACCTAATCGCGACCGGAGGCCTCACATCCTTTGACAACTCCAGAGGTACGCGGAGATCAGTGCCTCCAAAGGAGACGATGCCTGACTCCTCGTGAAACTTGATAGGAGTCCCAGGATTCCTGTGGCACGTGGAAAGGGACCCTTGGTCTCCCGCCTCAGATTGAGAGGAGTCCCAATTGCCCTGCCAAGCCTCGAGGAGAATCCCGAGTTGTCCATCGCAACTAGGCAGGAGTCTTGACGTCGCTGAACAAACACGTGTGTGGAAGGGCCATCCCCTTCGTAACTCGAGAATATACCCCAGGTTCCCGCCGCAACTCGAGAAAAAGCATGAGACTTTCCCCTCGCCGCGAGATGAGGCCCGATTCCCCTGCACTGCGTGCAGAGCAATTCCGTGTTGCACATCACACATGAAAGGAGCCTTGATTTCCTTGATGGCACTCCAGAAAAACCCCAACAACACTGTTTCAAGGCTAGAGGGATCCTGAGGTCACTGTAGCAACACGAAAGAGCTCCGTGGACCAAAAATCAACTCGAGATGAGAGGTTAGTCCCTGGCTTCGACTCCAGAGGAATACCACCTTACCACAAGCACCTCAAGAGGAGGCTTCTCTCAGCTCTAGGTATGTGAGAGGGACCCTGAGTTTGCGGCCTCAAGTGGAATGGACACTGCGATGCCCTGACGCGAAATAAGGCCGGATATCCCTGCAGTGACTTGAATGCAGGCTCGTCTTGCATCTCCCAAGACGAAAGGATGTCTGAATCCCCTGTGGAGACCACAGAGAAAGACCTAGTTCCCCAACTCATGGCGACCGGAGGCCTCACATCCTTTGAAAACTCCAGAGGTACGCGGAGATCAGTGCCTCCAAAGGAGACGATGCCTGACTCCTCGTGAAACTTGATAGGAGTTCCAGGATTCCTGTGGCACGTGGAAAGGGACGCTTGGTCTCCCGCCTCAGCTGGAGAGGCGTCCCAATTGCCCTGCCAAGCCTCGAGGAGAATCCCGAGTTGTCCCTCGCAACTAGGCAGGAGTCCTGACGTCGCTGAACAAACACGTGTGTGGAAGGGCCATCCCCGTCGTAACTCGAGAATATTCCCCAGGTTCCCGCCGCAACTCGAGAAAAACCATGAGACTTCCCCCTCGCCGCGAGATGAGGCCCGATTCCCCTGCACTGCGTGCAGAGCAATTCCGTGTTGCACATCACACATGAAGGAGCCTTGATTTCCTTGATGGCACTCCAGAGAAACCCCAAGAACACTGTTTCAAGGCTAGAGGGATCCTGAGGTCACTGTAGCAACACGAAAGAGCTCCGTGGACCAAGAATCAACTCGAGATGAGAGGTTAGTCCCTGGCTTCGACTCCAGAGGAATACCACCTTACCACAAGCACCTCAAGAGGAGGCTTCTCTCAGCTCTAGGTATGTGAGAGGGACCCTGATTTTGCGGCCTCAAGGGAATGGAAACCGCGATGCCCTGACTCGAAATAAGGCCGAATATCCCTGCAGTGACTTGAATGCAGGCTCGTCTTGCATCTCCCAAGACGAAAGGATGTCTGAATCCCCTGTGGAGACCACAGAGAAAGACCTAGTTCCCCACCTCATCGCGACCGGAGGCCTCACATCCTTTGAAAACTCCAGAGGTACGCGGAGATCAGTGCCTCCAAAGGAGACGATGCCTGACTCCTCGTGAAACTTGATAGGATTCCCAGGATTCCTGTGGCACGTGGAAAGGGACCCTTGGTCTCCCGCCTCAGCTGGAGAGGCGTCCCAATTGCCCTGCCAAGCCTCGAGGAGAATCCCAAGTTGTCCCTCGCAACTAGGCAGGAGTTCTGACATCGCTGAACAAACACGTGTGTGGAAGGGCCATCCCCGTCGTAACTCGAGAATATTCCCCAGGTTCCCGCCGCAACTCGAGAAAAACCATGAGACTCCCCCCTCGCCGCGAGATGAGGCCCGATTCCCCTGCACTGCGTGCAGAGCAATTCCGTGTTGCACATCACACATGAAAGGAGCCTTGATTTCCTTGATGGCACTCCAGAGAAACCCCAAGAACACTGTTTTAAGGCTAGAGGGATCCTGACGTCACTGTAGCAACACGAAAGAGCTCCGTGGACCAAAAATCAACTCGAGATGAGAGGTTAGTCCCTGGCTTCGACTCCAGAGGAATACCACCTTACCACAAGCACCTCAAGAGGAGGCTTCTCTCAGCTCTAGGTATGTGAGAGGGACCCTGAGTTTGCGGCCTCAAGTGGAATGGACACCGCGATGCCCTGACTCGAAATAAGGCCGGATATCCCTGCAGTGACTTGAATGCAGGCTCGTCTTGCATCTCCCAAGACGAAAGGATGTCTGAATCCCCTGTGGAGACCACAGAGAAAGACCTAGTTCCCCACCTCATCGCGACCGGAGGCCTCACATCCTTTGAAAACTCCAGAGGTACGCGGAGATCAGTGCCTCCAAAGGAGACGATGCCTGACTCCTCGTGAAACTTGATAGGATTCCCAGGATTCCTGTGGCACGTGGAAAGGGACACTTGGTCTCCCGCCTCAGCTGGAGAGGCGTCCCAATTGCCCTGCCAAGCCTCGAGGAGAATCCCGAGTTGTCCCTCGCAACTAGGCAGGAGTCCTGACGTCGCTGAAAAAACACGTGTGTGGAAGGGCCATCCCCGTCGTAACTCGAGAATATTCCCCAGGTTCCCGCCGCAACTCGAGAAAAACCATGAGACTTCCCCCTCGCCGCGAGATGAGGCCCGATTCCCCTGCACTGCGTGCAGAGCAATTCCGTGTTGCACATCAAACATGAAAGGAGCCTTGATTTCCTTGATGGCACTCCAGAGAAACCCCAAGAACACTGTTTTAAGGCTAGAGGGATCCTGAGGTCACTGTAGCAACACGAAAGAGCTCCGTGGACCAAAAATCAACTCGAGATGAGAGGTTAGTCCCTGGCTTCCACTCCAGAGGAATACCACCTTACCACAAGCACCTCAAGAGGAGGCTTCTCTCAGCTCTAGGTATGTGAGAGGGTCCCTGATTTTTCGGCCTCAAGTGGAATGGACACCGCGATGCCCTGACTCGAAATAAGGCCGGATATCCCTGCAGTGACTTGAATGCAGGCTCGTCTTGCATCTCCCAAGATTAAAGGATGTCTGAATCCCCTGTGGAGACCACAGAGAAAGACCTAGTTCCCCACCTCATCGCGACCGGAGGCCTCACATCCTTTGAAAACTCCAGAGGTACGCGGAGATCAGTGCCTCCAAAGGAGACGATGCCTGACTCCTCGTGAAACTTGATAGGAGTCCCAGGATTCCTGTGGCACGTGGAAAGGGACACTTGGTCTCCCGCCTCAGCTGGAGAGGCGTCCCAATTGCCCTGCCAAGCCTCGAGGAGAATCCCGAGTTGTCCCTCGCAACTAGGCAGGAGTCCTGACGTCGCTGAACAAACACGTGTGTGGAAGGGCCATCCCCGTCGTAACTCGAGAATATTCCCCAGGTTACCGCCGCAACTCGAGAAAAACCATGAGACTTCCCCCTCGCCGCGAGATGAGGCCCGATTTCCCTGCTCTGCGTGCAGAGCAATTCCGTGTTGCACATCACACATGAAAGGAGCCTTGATTTCCTTGATGGCACTCCAGAGAAACACCAAGAACACTGTTTCAAGGCTAGAGGGATCCTGAGGTCACTGTAGCAACACGAAAGAGCTCCGTGGACCAAAAATCAACTCGAGATGAGAGGTTAGTCCCTGGCTTCGACTCCAGAGGAATACCACCTTACCACAAGCACCTCAAGAGGAGGCTTCTCTCAGCTCTAGCTATGTGAGAGGGACCCTGAGTTTGCGGCCTCAAGTGGAATGGACACCGCGATGCCCTGACTCGAAATAAGGCCGGATATCCCTGCAGTGACTTGAATGCAGGCTCGTCTTGCATCTCCCAAGACGAAAGGATGTCTGAATCCCCTGTGGAGACCACAGAGAAAAACCGAGTTCCCCACCTCATCGCGACCGGAGGCCTCACATCCTTTGAAAACTCCAGAGGTACGCGGAGATAAGTGCCTCCAAAGGAGACGATGCTTGACTCCTCGTGAAACTTGATAGGAGTCCCAGGATTCCTGTGGCACGTGGAAAGGGACCCTTGGTCTCCCGCCTCAGCTGGAGAGGCGTCCCAATTGCCCTGCCAAGCCTCGAGGAGAATCCCGAGTTGTCCCTCGCAACTAGGCAGGAGTCCTGACGTCGCTGAACAAACACGTGTGTGGAAGGGCCATCCCCGTCGTAACTCGAGAATATTCCCCAGGTTCCCGCCGCAACTCGAGAAAAACCATGAGACTTCCCCCTCGCCGCGAGATGAGGCCCGATTCCCCTGCACTGCGTGCAGAGCAATTCCGTGTTGCACATCACACATGAAAGGAGCCTTGATTTCCTTGATGGCACTCCAGAGAAACACCAAGAACACTGTTTCAAGGCTACAGGGATCCTGAGGTCACTGTAGCAACACGAAAGAGCTCCGTGGACCAAAAATCAACTAGAGATGAGAGGTTAGTCCCTGGCTTCGACTCCAGTGGAATACCACCTTACCACAAGCACCTCAAGAGGAGGCTTCTCTCAGCTCTAGGTATGTGAGAGGGACCCTGATTTTGGGTCCTCAAGTGGAATGGACACCGCGATGCCCTGACTCGAAATAAGGCCGGATATCCCTGCAGTGACGTGAATGCAGGCTTGTCTTTCATCTCCCAAGATGAAAGGATGTCTGAATCCCCTGTGGAGACCACAGAGAAAGACCTAGTTCCCCACCTCATCGCGACCGGAGGCCTCACATCCTTTGAAAACTCCAGAGGTACACGGAGATCAGTGCCTCCAAAGGAGACGATGCCTGACTCCTCGTGAAACTTGATAGGTGTCCCAGGATTCCTGTGGCACGTGGAAAGGGACACTTGGTCTCCCGCCTCAGATGGAGAGGCGTCCCAATTGCCCTGCCAAGCCTCGAGGAGAATCCCGAGTTGTCCCTCGCAACTAGGCAGGATTCCTGACGTCGCTGAACAAACATGTGGGTGGAAGGGCCATCCCCGTCGTAACTCGAGAATATACCCCAGGTTCCCGCCGCAACTCGAGAAAAACCATGAGACTTCCCACTCGCCGTGAGATGAGGCCCGATTCCCCTGCACTGCGTGCAGAGCAATTCCGTGTTGCACATCAAACATGAAAGTAGCCTTGATTTCCTTGATGGCACTCCAGAGAATCCCCAAGAACACTGTTTCAAGGCTAGAGGGATCCTGAGGTCACTGTAGCAACACGAAAGAGCTCCGTGGACCAAAAATCAACTCGAGATGAGAGGTTAGTCCCTGGCTTCGACTCCAGAGGAATACCACCTTACCACAAGCACCTCAAGAGGAGGCTTCTCTCAGCTCTAGGTATGTGAGAGGGACCCTGAGTTTGCGGCCTCAAGTGGAATGGACACTGCGATGCCCTGACGCGAAATAAGGCCGGATATCCCTGCAGTGACTTGAATGCAGGCTCGTCTTGCATCTCCCAAGACGAAAGGATGTCTGAATCCCCTGTGGAGACCACAGAGAAAGACCTAGTTCCCCAACTCATGGCGACCGGAGGCCTCACATCCTTTGAAAACTCCAGAGGTACGCGGAGATCAGTGCCTCCAAAGGAGACGATGCCTGACTCCTCGTGAAACTTGATAGGAGTTCCAGGATTCCTGTGGCACGTGGAAAGGGACGCTTGGTCTCCCGCCTCAGCTGGAGAGGCGTCCCAATTGCCCTGCCAAGCCTCGAGGAGAATCCCGAGTTGTCCCTCGCAACTAGGCAGGAGTCCTGACGTCGCTGAACAAACACGTGTGTGGAAGGGCCAAAACCTCGTAACTCGAGAATATTCCCCAGGTTCCCGCCGCAACTCGAGAAAAACCATGAGACTTCCCCCTCGCCGCGAGATGAGGCCCGATTCCCCTGCACTGCGTGCAGAGCAATTCCGTGTTGCACATCACACATGAAGGAGCCTTGATTTCCTTGATGGCACTCCAGAGAAACCCCAAGAACACTGTTTCAAGGCTAGAGGGATCCTGAGGTCACTGTAGCAACACAAAAGAGCTCCGTGGACCAAGAATCAACTCGAGATGAGAGGTTAGTCCCTGGCTTCGACTTCAGAGGAATACCACCTTACCACAAGCACCTCAAGAGGAGGCTTCTCTCAGCTTTAGGTATGTGAGAAGGACCCTGAGTTTGCGGCCTCAAGTGGAATGGACACCGCGATGCCCTGACTCGAAATAAGGCCGGATATCCCTGCAGTGACTTGAATGCAGGCTCGTCTTGCATCTCCCAAGACGAAAGGATGTCTGAATCCCCTGTGGAGACCACAGAGAAAGACCTAGTTCCCCACCTCATCGCGACCGGAGGCCTCACATCCTTTGAAAACTCCAGAGGTACGCGGAGATCAGTGCCTCCAAAGGAGACGATGCCTGACTCCTCGTGAAACTTGATAGGATTCCCAGGATTCCTGTGGCACGTGGAAAGGGACCCTTGGTCTCCCGCCTCAGCTGGAGAGGCGTCCCAATTGCCCTGCCAAGCCTCGAGGAGAATCCCGAGTTGTCCCTCGCAACTAGGCAGGAGTTCTGACATCGCTGAACAAACACGTGTGTGGAAGGGCCATCCCCGTCGTAACTCGAGAATATTCCCCAGGTTCCCGCCGCAACTCGAGAAAAACCATGAGACTTCCCCCTCGCCGGGAGATGAGGCCCGATTCCCCTGCACTGCGTGCAGAGCAATTCCGTGTTGCACATCACACATGAAAGGAGCCTTGATTTCCTTGATGGCACTCCAGAGAAACCCCAAGAACACTGTTTCAAGGCTAGAGGGATCCTGAGGTCACTGTAGCAACACGAAAGAGCTCCGTGGACCAAAAATCAACTCGAGATGAGAGGTTAGTCCCTGGCTTCGACTCCAGAGGAATACCACCTTACCACAAGCACCTCAAGAGGAGGCTTCTCTCAGCTCTAGGTATGTGAGAGGGACCCTGAGTTTGCGGCCTCAAGTGGAATGGACACCGCGATGCCCTGACTCGAAATAAGGCCGAATATCCCTGCAGTGACTTGAATGCAGGCTCGTCTTGCATCTCCCAAGATGAAAGGATGTCTGAATCCCCTGTGGAGACCACAGAGAAAGACCTAGTTCCCCACCTCATGGCGACCGGAGGCTTCACATCCTTTGAAAACTCCAGAGGTAGGCGGAGATCAGTGCCTCCAAAGGAGACGATGCCTGACTCCTCGTGAAACTTGATAGGAGTCCCAGGATTCCTGTGGCACGTGGAAAGGGACCCTTGGTCTCCCGCCTCAGATGGAGAGGCGTCCCAATTGCCCTGCCAAGCCTCGAGGAGAATCCCGAGTTGTCCCTCGCAACTAGGCAGGAGTCCTGACGTCGCTGAACTAACACGTGTGTGGAAGGGCCATCCCCGTCGTAACTCGAAAATATTCCCCAGGTTCCCGCTGCAACTCGAGAAAAACCATGAGACTTCCCCCTCGCCGCGAGATGAGGCCCGATTCCCCTGCACTGCGTGCAGAGCAATTCCGTGTTGCACATCACACATGAAAGGAGCCTTGATTTCCTTGATGGCACTCCAGAGAAACCCCAAGAACACTGTTTCCAGGCTAGAGGGATCCTGAGGTCACTGTAGCAACACGAAAGAGCTCCGTGGACCAAAAATCAACTCGAGATGAGAGGTTAGTCCCTGGCTTCCACTCCAGAGGAATACCACCTTACCACAAGCACCTCAAGAGGAGGCTTCTCTCAGCTCTAGCTATGTGAGAGGGACCCTGAGTTTGCGGCCTCAAGTGGAATGGACATCGCGATGCCCTGACTCGAAATAAGGCCGGATATCCCTGCAGTGACTTGAATGCAGGCTCGTCTTGCATCTCCCAAGACGAAAGGATGTCTGAATCACCTGTGGAGACCACAGAGAAAGACCTAGTTCCCCACCTCATCGCGACCGGAGGCCTCACATCCTTTGAAAACTCCAGAGGTACGCGGAGATCAGTGCCTCCAAAGGAGACGATGCCTGACTCCTCGAGAATCTTGATAGGAGTCCCAGGATTCCTGTGGCACGTGGAAAGGGACCCTTGGTCTCCCGCCTCAGCTGGAGAGGCGTCCCAATTGCCCTGCCAAGCCTCGAGGAGAATCCCGAGTTGTCCCTCGCAACTAGGCAGGAGTCCTGACGTCGCTGAACAAACACGTGTGTGGAAGGGCCATCCCCGTCGTAACTCGAGAATATTCCCCAGGTTCCCGACGCAACTCGAGAAAAACCATGAGACTTCCCCCTCGCCGCGAGATGAGGCCCGATTCCCCTGCACTGCGTGCAGAGCATTCCGTGTTGCACATCACACATGAAAGGAGCCTTGATTTCCTTGATGGCACTCCAGAGAAACCCCAAGAACACTGTTTCAAGGCTACAGGGATCCTGAGGTCACTGTAGCAACACGAAAGAGCTCCGTGGACCAAAAATCAACTAGAGATGAGAGGTTAGTCCCTGGCTTCGACTCCAGAGGAATACCACCTTACCACAAGCACCTCAAGAGGAGGCTTCTCTCAGCTTTAGGTATGTGAGAGGGACCCTGAGTTTGCGGCCTCAAGTGGAATGGACACCGCGATGCCCTGACTCGAAATAAGGCCGGATATCCCTGCAGTGACTTGAATGCAGGCTCGTCTTGCATCTCCCAAGATGAAAGGATGTCTGAATCCCCTGTGGAGACCACAGAGAAAGACCTAGTTCCCCACCTCATCGCGACCGGAGGCCTCACATCCTTTGAAAACTCCAGAGGTACGCGGAGATCAGTGCCTCCAAAGGAGACGATGCCTGACTCCTCGTGAAACTTGATAGGAGTCCCAGGATTCCTGTGGCACGTGGAAAGGGACCCTTGGTCTCCCGCCTCAGCTGGAGAGGCGTCCCAATTGCCCTGCCAAGCCTCGAGGAGAATCCCGAGTTGTCCCTCGCAACTAGGCAGGAGTCCTGACGTCGCTGAACAAACACGTGTGTGGAAGGGCCAAACCCTCGTAACTCGAGAATATTCCCCAGGTTCCCGCCGCAACTCGAGAAAAACCATGAGACTTCCCCCTCGCCGCGAGATGAGGCCCGATTCCCCTGCACTGCGTGCAGAGCAATTCCATGTTGCACATCACACATGAAGGAGCCTTGATTTCCTTGATGGCACTCCAGAGAAACCCCAAGAACACTGTTTCAAGGCTAGAGGGATCCTGAGGTCACTGTAGCAACACGAAAGAGCTCCGTGGACCAAGAATCAACTCGAGATGAGAGGTTAGTCCCTGGCTTCGACTCCAGAGGAATACCACCTTACCACAAGCACCTCAAGAGGAGGCTTCTCTCAGCTCTAGGTATGTGAGAGGGACCCTGATTTTGCGGCCTCAAGGGAATGGAAACCGCGATGCCCTGACTCGAAATAAGGCCGAATATCCCTGCAGTGACTTGAATGCAGGCTCGTCTTGCATCTCCCAAGATGAAAGGATGTATGAATCCCCTGTGGAGACCACAGAGAAAGACCTAGTTCCCCACCTCATGGCGACCGGAGGCCTCACATCCTTTGAAAACTCCAGAGGTACGCGGAGATCAGTGCCTCCAAAGGAGACGATGCCTGACTCCTCGTGAAGCTTGATAGGAGTCCCAGGATTCCTGTGGCACGTGGAAAGGGACACTTGGTCTCCCGCCTCAGCTGGAGAGGCGTCCCAATTGCCCTGCCAAGCCTCGAGGAGAATCCCGAGTTGTCCCTCGCAACTAGGCAGGAGTCCTGCCGTCGCTGAACTAACACGTGTGTGGAAGGGCCATCCCCGTCGTAACTCGAGAATATACCCCAGGTTCGCGCCGCAACTCGAGAAAAACCATGAGACTTCCCCCTCCAAGTGAGATGAGGCCCGATTCCCCTGCACTGCGTGCAGAGCAATTCCGTGTTGCACATCACACATGAAAGGAGCCTTGATTTCCTTGATGGCACTCCAGAGAAACCCCAAGAACACTGTTTCAAGGCTAGAGGGATCCTGAGGTCACTGTAGTAACACGAAAGAGCTCCGTGGACCAAAAATCAACTCGAGATGAGAGGTTAGTCCCTGGCTTCCACTCCAGAGGAATACCACCTTACCACAAGCACCTCAAGAGGAGGCTTCTCTCAGCTCTAGGTATGTGAGAGGGACCCTGAGTTTGCGGCCTCAAGTGGAATGGACACCGCGATGCCCTGACTCGAAATAAGGCTGGATATCCCTGCAGTGACTTGAATGCAGGCTCGTCTTGCATCTCCCAAGACGAAAGGATGTCTGAATCCCCTGTGGAGACCACAGAGAAAAACCTAGTTCC
The DNA here is from genome assembly GCF_910594005.1 of Cervus elaphus. Taxonomy (NCBI): domain Eukaryota; kingdom Metazoa; phylum Chordata; class Mammalia; order Artiodactyla; family Cervidae; genus Cervus; species Cervus elaphus. The sequence continues at coordinate 4,012,062 of NC_057838.1, forward strand.
CCACCTCATCGCGACCGGAGGCCTCACATCCTTTGAAAACTCCAGAGGTACGCGGAGATCAGTGCCTCAAAGGAGACGATGCCTGACTCCTCGTGAAACTTGATAGGAGTCCCAGGATTCCTGTGGCACGTGGAAAGGGACCCTTGGTCTCCCGCCTCAGCTGGGGAGGCGTCCCAATTGCCCTGCCAAGCCTCGAGGAGAATCCCGAGTTGTCCCTCGAAACTAGGCAGGAGTCCTGACGTCGCTGAACAAACATGTGGGTGGAAGGACCATCCCCGTCGTAACTCGAGAATATACCCCAGGTTCCCGCCGCAACTCGAGAAAAACCATGAGACTTCCCCCTCGCCGTGAGATGAGGCACGATTCCCCTGCACTGCATGCAGAGCAATTCCGAGTTGCACATCAAACATGAAAGTAGCCTTGATTTCCTTGATGGCACTCCAGAGAAACCCCAAGAACACTGTTTCAAGGCTAGAGGAATCCTGAGGTCACTGTAGCAACACGAAAGAGCTCCGTGGACCAAAAATCAACTCGAGATGAGAGGTTAGTCCCTGGCTTCGACTCCAGAGGAACACCACCTTACCATAAGCACCTCAAGAGGAGGCTTCTCTCAGCTCTAGGTATGTGAGAGGGACCCTGAGTTTGCGGCCTCAAGTGGAATGGACACCACGATGCCCTGACGTGAAATAAGGCCGGAGATCCCTGCAGTGACTTGAATGCAGGCTTGTCTTGCATCTCCCAAGATGAAAGGATGTCTGAATCCCCTGTGGAGACCACAGAGAAAGACCTACTTCCCCACCTCATCGCGACCGGAGGCCTCACATCCTTTGAAAACTCCAGAGGTACGCGGAGATCAGTGCCTCCAAAGGAGACGATGCCTGACTCCTCGTGAACCTTGATAGGAGTCCCAGGATTCCGGTGGCACGTGGAAAGGGACACTTGGTCTCCCGCCTCAGCTGGAGAGGCGTCCCAATTGCCCTGCCAAGCCTCGAGGAGAATCCTGAGTTGTCCCTCGCAACTAGGCAGGAGTCCTGACGTCGCTGAACAAACACGTGTGTGGAAGGGCCATCCCCGTCGTAACTCGAGAATATTCCCCAGGTTCCCGCCGCAACTCGAGAAAAACCATGAGACTTCCCCCTCGCCGCGAGAAGAGGCCCGATTCCCCTGCACTGCGTGCAGAGCAATTCCGTGTTGCACATCACACATGAAAGGAGCCTTGATTTCCTTGATGGCACTCCAGAGAAACCCCAAGAACACTGTTTCAAGGCTAGAGGGATCCTGAGGTCACTGTAGCAACACGAAAGAGCTCCGTGGACCAAAAATCAACTCGAGATGAGAGGTTAGTCCCTGGCTTCGACTCCAGAGGAATACCACCTTACCACAAGCACCTCAAGAGGAGGCTTCTCTCAGCTTTAGGTATGTGAGAAGGACCCTGAGTTTGCGGCCTCAAGTGGAATGGACACCGCGATGCCCTGACTCGAAATAAGGCCGGATATCCCTGCAGTGACTTGAATGCAGGCTCGTCTTGCATCTCCCAAGACGAAAGGATGTCTGAATCCCCTGTGGAGACCACAGAGAAAGACCTAGTTTCCCACCTCATCGCGACCGGAGGCCTCACATCCTTTGAAAACTCCAGAGGTACGCGGAGATCAGTGCCTCCAAAGGAGACGTTGCCTGACTCCTCGTGAAACTTGATAGGATTCCCAGGATTCCTGTGGCACGTGGAAAGGGACCCTTGGTCTCCCGCCTCAGCTGGAGAGGCGTCCCAATTGCCCTGCCAAGCCTCGAGGAGAATCCCGAGTTGTCCCTCGCAACTAGGCAGGAGTTCTGACATCGCTGAACAAACACGTGTGTGGAAGGGCCATCCCCGTCGTAACTCGAGAATATTCCCCAGGTTCCCGCCGCAACTCGAGAAAAACCATGAGACTCCCCCCTCGCCGCGAGATGAGGCCCGATTCCCCTGCACTGCGTGCAGAGCAATTCCGTGTTGCACATCACACATGAAAGGAGCCTTGATTTCCTTGATGGCACTCCAGAGAAACCCCAAGAACACTGTTTCAAGGCTACAGGGATCCTGAGGTCACTGTAGCAACACGATAGAGCTCCGTGGACCAAAAATCAACTCGAGATGAGAGGTTAGTCCCTGGCTTCGACTCCAGAGGAATACCACCTTACCACAAGCACCTCAAGAGGAGGCTTCTCTCAGCTCTAGGTATGTGAGAGGGACCCTGATTTTGGGTCCTCAAGTGGAATGGACACCGCGATGCCCTGACTCGAAATAAGGCCGGATATCCCTGCAGTGACTTGAATGCAGGCTTGTCTTGCATCTCCCAAGATGAAAGGATGTCTGAATCCCCTGTGGAGACCACAGAGAAAGACCTAGTTCCCCACCTCATCGCGACCGGAGGCCTCACATCCTTTGAAAACTCCAGAGGTACGCGGAGATCAGTGCCTCCAAAGGAGACGATGCCTGACTCCTCGTGAATCTTGATAGGAGTCCCAGGATTCCTGTGGCACGTGGAAAGGGACACTTGGTCTCCCGCTTCAGCTGGAGAGGCGTCCCAATTGCCCTGCCAAGCCTCGAGGAGAATCGCGAGTTGTCCCTCGCAACTAGGCAGGAGTCCTGACGTCGCTGAACAAACACGTGGGTGGAAGGGCCATCCCCGTCGTAACTCGAGAATATACCCCAGGTTCCCGCCGCAACTCGAGAAAAACCATGAGACTTCCCCCTCGCCGTGAGATGAGGCACGATTCCCCTGCACTGCGTGCAGAGCAATTCCGTGTTGCACATCACACATGAAAGGAGCCTTGATTTCCTTGATGGCACTCCAGAGAAACCCCAAGAACACTGTTTCCAGGCTAGAGGGATCCTGAGGTCACTGTAGCAACACGAAAGAGCTCCGTGGACCAAAAATCAACTCGAGATGAGAGGTTAGTCCCTGGCTTCGACTCCAGAGGAATACCACCTTACCACAAGCACCTCAAGAGGAGGCTTCTCTCAGCTCTAGCTATGTGAGAGGGACCCTGAGTTTGTGGCCTCAAGTGGAATGGACACCGCGATGCCCTGACTCGAAATAAGGCCGGATATCCCTGCAGTGACTTGAATGCAGGCTCGTCTTGCATCTCCCAAGACGAAAGGATGTCTGAATCACCTGTGGAGACCAAAGAGAAAGACCTAGTTCCCCACCTCATCGCGACCGGAGGCCTCACATCCTTTGAAAACTCCAGAGGTACGCGGAGATCAGTGCCTCCAAAGGAGATGATGCCTGACTCCTCGTGAAACTTGATAGGAGTCCCAGGATTCCTGTGGCACGTGGAAAGGGACCCTTGGTCTCCCGCCTCAGCTGGAGAGGCGTCCCAATTGCCCTGCCAAGCCTCGAGGAGAATCCCGAGTTGTCCCTCGCAACTAGGCAGGAGTCCTGACGTCGCTGAACAAACACGTGTGTGGAAGGGCCATCCCCGTCGTAACTCGAGAATATTCCCCAGGTTCCCGCCGCAACTCGAGAAAAACCATGAGACTTCCCCCTCGCCGCGAGATGAGGCCCGATTCCCCTGCACTGCGTGCAGAGCATTCCGTGTTGCACATCACACATGAAAGGAGCCTTGATTTCCTTGATGGCACTCCAGAGAAACCCCAAGAACACTGTTTCAAGGCTACAGGGATCCTGAGGTCACTGTAGCAACACGAAAGAGCTCCGTGGACCAAAAATCAACTCGAGATGAGAGGTTAGTCCCTGGCTTCGACTCCAGAGGAATACCACCTTACCACAAGCACCTCAAGAGGAGGCTTCTCTCAGCTTTAGGTATGTGAGAAGGACCCTGAGTTTGCAGCCTCAAGTGGAATGGACACCGCGATGCCCTGACTCGAAATAAGGCCGGATATCCCTGCAGTGACTTGAATGCAGGCTCGTCTTGCATCTCCCAAGATTAAAGGATGTCTGAATCCCCTGTGGAGACCACAGAGAAAGACCTAGTTTCCCACCTCATCGCGACCGGAGGCCTCACATCCTTTGAAAACTCCAGAGGTACGCGGAGATCAGTGCCTCCAAAGGAGACGATGCCTGACTCCTCGTGAAACTTGATAGGATTCCCAGGATTCCTGTGGCACGTGGAAAGGGACCCTTGGTCTCCCGCCTCAGCTGGAGAGGCGTCCCAATTGCCCTCCCAAGCCTCGAGGAGAATCCCGAGTTGTCCCTCGCAACTAGACAGGAGTTCTGACATCGCTGAACAAACACGTGTGTGGAAGGGCCATCCCCGTCGTAACTCGAGAATATTCCCCAGGTTCCCGCCGCAACTCGAGAAAAACCATGAGACTCCCCCCTCGCCGCGAGATGAGGCCCGATTCCCCTGCACTGCGTGCAGAGCAATTCCGTGTTGCACATCACACATGAAAGGAGCCTTGATTTCCTTGATGGCACTCCAGAGAAACCCCAAGAACACTGTTTCAAGGCTAGAGGGATCCTGAGGTCACTGTAGCAACACGAAAGAGCTCCGTGGACCAAAAATCAACTCGAGATGAGAGGTTAGTCCCTGGCTTCGACTCCAGAGGAATACCACCTTACCACAAGCACCTCAAGAGGAGGCTTCTCTCAGCTTTAGGTATGTGAGAAGGACCCTGAGTTTGCGGCCTCAAGTGGAATGGACACCGCGATGCCCTGACTCGAAATAAGGCCGGATATCCCTGCAGTGACTTGAATGCAGGCTCGTCTTGCATCTCCCAAGACGAAAGGATGTCTGAATCCCCTGTGGAGACCACAGAGAAAGACCTAGTTTCCCACCTCATCGCGACCGGAGGCCTCACATCCTTTGAAAACTCCAGAGGTACGCGGAGATCAGTGCCTCCAAAGGAGACGATGCCTGACTCCTCGTGAAACTTGATAGGATTCCCAGGATTCCTGTGGCACGTGGAAAGGGACCCTTGGTCTCCCGCCTCAGCTGGAGAGGCGTCCCAATTGCCCTGCCAAGCCTCGAGGAGAATCCCGAGTTGTCCCTCGCAACTAGGCAGGAGTTCTGACATCGCTGAACAAACACGTGTGTGGAAGGGCCATCCCCGTCGTAACTCGAGAATATTCCCCAGGTTCCCGCCGCAACTCGAGAAAAACCATGAGACTCCCCCCTCGCCGCGAGATGAGGCCCGATTCCCCTGCACTGCGTGCAGAGCAATTCCGTGTTGCACATCACACATGAAAGGAGCCTTGATTTCCTTGATGGCACTCCAGAGAAACCCCAAGAACACTGTTTCAAGGCTACAGGGATCCTGAGGTCACTGTAGCAACACGATAGAGCTCCGTGGACCAAAAATCAACTAGAGATGAGAGGTTAGTCCCTGGCTTCGACTCCAGAGGAATACCACCTTACCACAAGCACCTCAAGAGGAGGCTTCTCTCAGCTCTAGGTATGTGAGAGGGACCCTGATTTTGGGTCCTCAAGTGGAATGGACACCGCGATGCCCTGACTCGAAATAAGGCCGGATATCCCTGCAGTGACTTGAATGCAGGCTTGTCTTGCATCTCCCAAGATGAAAGGATGTCTGAATCCCCTGTGGAGACCACAGAGAAAGACCTAGTTCCCCACCTCATCGCGACCGGAGGCCTCACATCCTTTGAAAACTCCAGAGGTACGCGGAGATCAGTGCCTCCAAAGGAGACGATGCCTGACTCCTCGTGAATCTTGATAGGAGTCCCAGGATTCCTGTGGCACGTGGAAAGGGACACTTGGTCTCCCGCTTCAGCTGGAGAGGCGTCCCAATTGCCCTGCCAAGCCTCGAGGAGAATCGCGAGTTGTCCCTCGCAACTAGGCAGGAGTCCTGACGTCGCTGAACAAACACGTGGGTGGAAGGGCCATCCCCGTCGTAACTCGAGAATATACCCCAGGTTCCCGCCGCAACTCGAGAAAAACCATGAGACTTCCCCCTCGCCGTGAGATGAGGCACGATTCCCCTGCACTGCGTGCAGAGCAATTCCGTGTTGCACATCACACATGAAAGGAGCCTTGATTTCCTTGATGGCACTCCAGAGAAACCCCAAGAACACTGTTTCAAGGCTAGAGGGATCCTGAGGTCACTGTAGCAACACGAAAGAGCTCCGTGGACCAAAAATCAACTCGAGATGAGAGGTTAGTCCCTGGCTTCGACTCCAGAGGAATACCACCTTACCACAAGCACCTCAAGAGGAGGCTTCTCTCAGCTCTAGGTATGTGAGAGGGACCCTGATTTTGCGGCCTCAAGTGGAATGGAAACTGCGATGCCCTGACTCGAAATAAGGCCGAATATCCCTGCAGTGACTTGAATGCAGGCTCGTCTTGCATCTCCCAAGATGAAAGGATGTCTGAATCCCCTGTGGAGACCACAGAGAAAGACCTAGTTCCCCACCTCATGGCGACCGGAGGCCTCACATCCTTTGAAAACTCCAGAGGTAGGCGGAGATCAGTGCCTCCAAAGGAGACGATGCCTGACTCCTCGTGAAACTTGATAGGAGTCCCAGGATTCCTGTGGCACGTGGAAAGGGACCCTTGGTCTCCCGCCTCAGATGGAGAGGCGTCCCAATTGCCCTGCCAAGCCTCGAGGAGAATCCCGAGCTGTCCCTCGCAAGTAGGCAGGAGTCCTGACGTCGCTGAACTAACACGTGTGTGGAAGGGCCATCCCCGTCGTAACTCGAGAATATACCCCAGGTTCGCGCCGCAACTCGAGAAAAACCATGAGACTTCCCCCTCCAAGTGAGATGAGGCCCGATTCCCCTGCACTGCGTGCAGAGCAATTCCGTGTTGCACATCACACATGAAAGGAGCCTTGATTTCCTTGATGGCACTCCAGAGAAACCCCAAGAACACTGTTTCAAGGCTAGAGGGATCCTGAGGTCACTGTAGTAACACGAAAGAGCTCCGTGGACCAAAAATCAACTCGAGATGAGAGGTTAGTCCCTGGCTTCCACTCCAGAGGAATACCACCTTACCACAAGCACCTCAAGAGGAGGCTTCTCTCAGCTCTAGGTATGTGAGAGGGACCCTGAGTTTGCGGCCTCAAGTGGAATGGACACCGCGATGCCCTGACTCGAAATAAGGCTGGATATCCCTGCAGTGACTTGAATGCAGGCTCGTCTTGCATCTCCCAAGACGAAAGGATGTCTGAATCCCCTGTGGAGACCACAGAGAAAAACCTAGTTCCCCACCTCATCGCGACCGGAGGCCTCACATCCTTTGAAAACTCCAGAGGTACGCGGAGATCAGTGCCTCAAAGGAGACGATGCCTGACTCCTCGTGAAACTTGATAGGAGTCCCAGGATTCCTGTGGCACGTGGAAAGGGACCCTTGGTCTCCCGCCTCAGCTGGGGAGGCGTCCCAATTGCCCTGCCAAGCCTCGAGGAGAATCCCGAGTTGTCCCTCGAAACTAGGCAGGAGTCCTGACGTCGCTGAACAAACATGTGGGTGGAAGGGCCATCCCCGTCGTAACTCGAGAATATACCCCAGGTTCCCGCCGCAACTCGAGAAAAACCATGAGACTTCCCCCTCGCCGTGAGATGAGGCACGATTCCCCTGCACTGCATGCAGAGCAATTCCGAGTTGCACATCAAACATGAAAGTAGCCTTGATTTCCTTGATGGCACTCCAGAGAAACCCCAAGAACACTGTTTCAAGGCTAGAGGAATCCTGAGGTCACTGTAGCAACACGAAAGAGCTCCGTGGACCAAAAATCAACTCGAGATGAGAGGTTAGTCCCTGGCTTCGACTCCAGAGGAACACCACCTTACCATAAGCACCTCAAGAGGAGGCTTCTCTCAGCTCTAGGTATGTGAGAGGGACCCTGAGTTTGCGGCCTCAAGTGGAATGGACACCACGATGCCCTGACGTGAAATAAGGCCGGAGATCCCTGCAGTGACTTGAATGCAGGCTTGTCTTGCATCTCCCAAGATGAAAGGATGTCTGAATCCCCTGTGGAGACCACAGAGAAAGACCTACTTCCCCACCTCATCGCGACCGGAGGCCTCACATCCTTTGAAAACTCCAGAGGTACGCGGAGATCAGTGCCTCCAAAGGAGACGATGCCTGACTCCTCGTGAACCTTGATAGGAGTCCCAGGATTCCGGTGGCACGTGGAAAGGGACACTTGGTCTCCCGCCTCAGCTGGAGAGGCGTCCCAATTGCCCTGCCAAGCCTCGAGGAGAATCCTGAGTTGTCCCTCGCAACTAGGCAGGAGTCCTGACGTCGCTGAACAAACACGTGTGTGGAAGGGCCATCCCCGTCGTAACTCGAGAATATTCCCCAGGTTCCCGCCGCAACTCGAGAAAAACCATGAGACTTCCCCCTCGCCGCGAGAAGAGGCCCGATTCCCCTGCACTGCGTGCAGAGCAATTCCGTGTTGCACATCACACATGAAAGGAGCCTTGATTTCCTTGATGGCACTCCAGAGAAACCCCAAGAACACTGTTTCAAGGCTAGAGGGATCCTGAGGTCACTGTAGCAACACGAAAGAGCTCCGTGGACCAAAAATCAACTCGAGATGAGAGGTTAGTCCCTGGCTTCGACTCCAGAGGAATACCACCTTACCACAAGCACCTCAAGAGGAGGCTTCTCTCAGCTTTAGGTATGTGAGAAGGACCCTGAGTTTGCGGCCTCAAGTGGAATGGACACCGCGATGCCCTGACTCGAAATAAGGCCGGATATCCCTGCAGTGACTTGAATGCAGGCTCGTCTTGCATCTCCCAAGACGAAAGGATGTCTGAATCCCCTGTGGAGACCACAGAGAAAGACCTAGTTTCCCACCTCATCGCGACCGGAGGCCTCACATCCTTTGAAAACTCCAGAGGTACGCGGAGATCAGTGCCTCCAAAGGAGACGTTGCCTGACTCCTCGTGAAACTTGATAGGATTCCCAGGATTCCTGTGGCACGTGGAAAGGGACCCTTGGTCTCCCGCCTCAGCTGGAGAGGCGTCCCAATTGCCCTGCCAAGCCTCGAGGAGAATCCCGAGTTGTCCCTCGCAACTAGGCAGGAGTTCTGACATCGCTGAACAAACACGTGTGTGGAAGGGCCATCCCCGTCGTAACTCGAGAATATTCCCCAGGTTCCCGCCGCAACTCGAGAAAAACCATGAGACTCCCCCCTCGCCGCGAGATGAGGCCCGATTCCCCTGCACTGCGTGCAGAGCAATTCCGTGTTGCACATCACACATGAAAGGAGCCTTGATTTCCTTGATGGCACTCCAGAGAAACCCCAAGAACACTGTTTCAAGGCTACAGGGATCCTGAGGTCACTGTAGCAACACGATAGAGCTCCGTGGACCAAAAATCAACTAGAGATGAGAGGTTAGTCCCTGGCTTCGACTCCAGAGGAATACCACCTTACCACAAGCACCTCAAGAGGAGGCTTCTCTCAGCTCTAGGTATGTGAGAGGGACCCTGATTTTGGGTCCTCAAGTGGAATGGACACCGCGATGCCCTGACTCGAAATAAGGCCGGATATCCCTGCACTGACTTGAATGCAGGCTTGTCTTGCATCTCCCAAGATGAAAGGATGTCTGAATCCCCTGTGGAGACCACAGAGAAAGACCTAGTTCCCCACCTCATCGCGACCGGAGGCCTCACATCCTTTGAAAACTCCAGAGGTACGCGGAGATCAGTGCCTCCAAAGGAGACGATGCCTGACTCCTCGTGAATCTTGATAGGAGTCCCAGGATTCCTGTGGCACGTGGAAAGGGACACTTGGTCTCCCGCTTCAGCTGGAGAGGCGTCCCAATTGCCCTGCCAAGCCTCGAGGAGAATCGCGAGTTGTCCCTCGCAACTAGGCAGGAGTCCTGACGTCGCTGAACAAACACGTGGGTGGAAGGGCCATCCCCGTCGTAACTCGAGAATATACCCCAGGTTCCCGCCGCAACTCGAGAAAAACCATGAGACTTCCCCCTCGCCGTGAGATGAGGCACGATTCCCCTGCACTGCGTGCAGAGCAATTCCGTGTTGCACATCACACATGAAAGGAGCCTTGATTTCCTTGATGGCACTCCAGAGAAACCCCAAGAACACTGTTTCCAGGCTAGAGGGATCCTGAGGTCACTGTAGCAACACGAAAGAGCTCCGTGGACCAAAAATCAACTCGAGATGAGAGGTTAGTCCCTGGCTTCGACTCCAGAGGAATACCACCTTACCACAAGCACCTCAAGAGGAGGCTTCTCTCAGCTCTAGCTATGTGAGAGGGACCCTGAGTTTGTGGCCTCAAGTGGAATGGACACCGCGATGCCCTGACTCGAAATAAGGCCGGATATCCCTGCAGTGACTTGAATGCAGGCTCGTCTTGCATCTCCCAAGACGAAAGGATGTCTGAATCACCTGTGGAGACCAAAGAGAAAGACCTAGTTCCCCACCTCATCGCGACCGGAGGCCTCACATCCTTTGAAAACTCCAGAGGTACGCGGAGATCAGTGCCTCCAAAGGAGATGATGCCTGACTCCTCGTGAAACTTGATAGGAGTCCCAGGATTCCTGTGGCACGTGGAAAGGGACCCTTGGTCTCCCGCCTCAGCTGGAGAGGCGTCCCAATTGCCCTGCCAAGCCTCGAGGAGAATCCCGAGTTGTCCCTCGCAACTAGGCAGGAGTCCTGACGTCGCTGAACAAACACGTGTGTGGAAGGGCCATCCCCGTCGTAACTCGAGAATATTCCCCAGGTTCCCGCCGCAACTCGAGAAAAACCATGAGACTTCCCCCTCGCCGCGAGATGAGGCCCGATTCCCCTGCACTGCGTGCAGAGCATTCCGTGTTGCACATCACACATGAAAGGAGCCTTGATTTCCTTGATGGCACTCCAGAGAAACCCCAAGAACACTGTTTCAAGGCTACAGGGATCCTGAGGTCACTGTAGCAACACGAAAGAGCTCCGTGGACCAAAAATCAACTCGAGATGAGAGGTTAGTCCCTGGCTTCGACTCCAGAGGAATACCACCTTACCACAAGCACCTCAAGAGGAGGCTTCTCTCAGCTTTAGGTATGTGAGAAGGACCCTGAGTTTGCAGCCTCAAGTGGAATGGACACCGCGATGCCCTGACTCGAAATAAGGCCGGATATCCCTGCAGTGACTTGAATGCAGGCTCGTCTTGCATCTCCCAAGATTAAAGGATGTCTGAATCCCCTGTGGAGACCACAGAGAAAGACCTAGTTTCCCACCTCATCGCGACCGGAGGCCTCACATCCTTTGAAAACTCCAGAGGTACGCGGAGATCAGTGCCTCCAAAGGAGACGATGCCTGACTCCTCGTGAAACTTGATAGGATTCCCAGGATTCCTGTGGCACGTGGAAAGGGACCCTTGGTCTCCCGCCTCAGCTGGAGAGGCGTCCCAATTGCCCTCCCAAGCCTCGAGGAGAATCCCGAGTTGTCCCTCGCAACTAGACAGGAGTTCTGACATCGCTGAACAAACACGTGTGTGGAAGGGCCATCCCCGTCGTAACTCGAGAATATTCCCCAGGTTCCCGCCGCAACTCGAGAAAAACCATGAGACTCCCCCCTCGCCGCGAGATGAGGCCCGATTCCCCTGCACTGCGTGCAGAGCAATTCCGTGTTGCACATCACACATGAAAGGAGCCTTGATTTCCTTGATGGCACTCCAGAGAAACCCCAAGAACACTGTTTCAAGGCTAGAGGGATCCTGAGGTCACTGTAGCAACACGAAAGAGCTCCGTGGACCAAAAATCAACTCGAGATGAGAGGTTAGTCCCTGGCTTCGACTCCAGAGGAATACCACCTTACCACAAGCACCTCAAGAGGAGGCTTCTCTCAGCTTTAGGTATGTGAGAAGGACCCTGAGTTTGCGGCCTCAAGTGGAATGGACACCGCGATGCCCTGACTCGAAATAAGGCCGGATATCCCTGCAGTGACTTGAATGCAGGCTCGTCTTGCATCTCCCAAGACGAAAGGATGTCTGAATCCCCTGTGGAGACCACAGAGAAAGACCTAGTTTCCCACCTCATCGCGACCGGAGGCCTCACATCCTTTGAAAACTCCAGAGGTACGCGGAGATCAGTGCCTCCAAAGGAGACGATGCCTGACTCCTCGTGAAACTTGATAGGATTCCCAGGATTCCTGTGGCACGTGGAAAGGGACCCTTGGTCTCCCGCCTCAGCTGGAGAGGCGTCCCAATTGCCCTGCCAAGCCTCGAGGAGAATCCCGAGTTGTCCCTCGCAACTAGGCAGGAGTTCTGACATCGCTGAACAAACACGTGTGTGGAAGGGCCATCCCCGTCGTAACTCGAGAATATTCCCCAGGTTCCCGCCGCAACTCGAGAAAAACCATGAGACTCCCCCCTCGCCGCGAGATGAGGCCCGATTCCCCTGCACTGCGTGCAGAGCAATTCCGTGTTGCACATCACACATGAAAGGAGCCTTGATTTCCTTGATGGCACTCCAGAGAAACCCCAAGAACACTGTTTCAAGGCTACAGGGATCCTGAGGTCACTGTAGCAACACGATAGAGCTCCGTGGACCAAAAATCAACTAGAGATGAGAGGTTAGTCCCTGGCTTCGACTCCAGAGGAATACCACCTTACCACAAGCACCTCAAGAGGAGGCTTCTCTCAGCTCTAGGTATGTGAGAGGGACCCTGATTTTGGGTCCTCAAGTGGAATGGACACCGCGATGCCCTGACTCGAAATAAGGCCGGATATCCCTGCAGTGACTTGAATGCAGGCTTGTCTTGCATCTCCCAAGATGAAAGGATGTCTGAATCCCCTGTGGAGACCACAGAGAAAGACCTAGTTCCCCACCTCATCGCGACCGGAGGCCTCACATCCTTTGAAAACTCCAGAGGTACGCGGAGATCAGTGCCTCCAAAGGAGACGATGCCTGACTCCTCGTGAATCTTGATAGGAGTCCCAGGATTCCTGTGGCACGTGGAAAGGGACACTTGGTCTCCCGCTTCAGCTGGAGAGGCGTCCCAATTGCCCTGCCAAGCCTCGAGGAGAATCGCGAGTTGTCCCTCGCAACTAGGCAGGAGTCCTGACGTCGCTGAACAAACACGTGGGTGGAAGGGCCATCCCCGTCGTAACTCGAGAATATACCCCAGGTTCCCGCCGCAACTCGAGAAAAACCATGAGACTTCCCCCTCGCCGTGAGATGAGGCACGATTCCCCTGCACTGCGTGCAGAGCAATTCCGTGTTGCACATCACACATGAAAGGAGCCTTGATTTCCTTGATGGCACTCCAGAGAAACCCCAAGAACACTGTTTCAAGGCTAGAGGGATCCTGAGGTCACTGTAGCAACACGAAAGAGCTCCGTGGACCAAAAATCAACTCGAGATGAGAGGTTAGTCCCTGGCTTCGACTCCAGAGGAATACCACCTTACCACAAGCACCTCAAGAGGAGGCTTCTCTCAGCTCTAGGTATGTGAGAGGGACCCTGATTTTGCGGCCTCAAGTGGAATGGAAACTGCGATGCCCTGACTCGAAATAAGGCCGAATATCCCTGCAGTGACTTGAATGCAGGCTCGTCTTGCATCTCCCAAGATGAAAGGATGTCTGAATCCCCTGTGGAGACCACAGAGAAAGACCTAGTTCCCCACCTCATGGCGACCGGAGGCCTCACATCCTTTGAAAACTCCAGAGGTAGGCGGAGATCAGTGCCTCCAAAGGAGACGATGCCTGACTCCTCGTGAAACTTGATAGGAGTCCCAGGATTCCTGTGGCACGTGGAAAGGGACCCTTGGTCTCCCGCCTCAGATGGAGAGGCGTCCCAATTGCCCTGCCAAGCCTCGAGGAGAATCCCGAGCTGTCCCTCGCAAGTAGGCAGGAGTCCTGACGTCGCTGAACTAACACGTGTGTGGAAGGGCCATCCCCGTCGTAACTCGAAAATATTCCCCAGGTTCCCGCTGCAACTCGAGAAAAACCATGAGACTTCCCCCTCGCCGCGAGATGAGGCCCGATTCCCCTGCACTGCGTGCAGAGCAATTCCGTGTTGCACATCACACATGAAAGGAGCCTTGATTTCCTTGATGGCACTCCAGAGAAACCCCAAGAACACTGTTTCCAGGCTAGAGGGATCCTGAGGTCACTGTAGCAACACGAAAGAGCTCCGTGGACCAAAAATCAACTCGAGATGAGAGGTTAGTCCCTGGCTTCGACTCCAGAGGAATACCACCTTACCACAAGCACCTCAAGAGGAGGCTTCTCTCAGCTCTAGCTATGTGAGAGGGACCCTGAGTTTGCGGCCTCAAGTGGAATGGACACCGCGATGCCCTGACTCGAAATAAGGCCGGATATCCCTGCAGTGACTTGAATGCAGGCTCGTCTTGCATCTCCCAAGACGAAAGGATGTCTGAATCACCTGTGGAGACCAAAGAGAAAGACCTAGTTCCCCACCTCATCGCGACCGGAGGCCTCACATCCTTTGAAAACTCCAGAGGTACGCGGAGATCAGTGCCTCCAAAGGAGATGATGCCTGACTCCTCGTGAAACTTGATAGGAGTCCCAGGATTCCTGTGGCACGTGGAAAGGGACCCTTGGTCTCCCGCCTCAGCTGGAGAGGCGTCCCAATTGCCCTGCCAAGCCTCGAGGAGAATCCCGAGTTGTCCCTCGCAACTAGGCAGGAGTCCTGACGTCGCTGAACAAACACGTGTGTGGAAGGGCCATCCCCGTCGTAACTCGAGAATATTCCCCAGGTTCCCGCCGCAACTCGAGAAAAACCATGAGACTTCCCCCTCGCCGCGAGATGAGGCCCGATTCCCCTGCACTGCGTGCAGAGCATTCCGTGTTGCACATCACACATGAAAGGAGCCTTGATTTCCTTGATGGCACTCCAGAGAAACCCCAAGAACACTGTTTCAAGGCTACAGGGATCCTGAGGTCACTGTAGTAACACGAAAGAGCTCCGTGGACCAAAAATCAACTAGAGATGAGAGGTTAGTCCCTGGCTTCGACTCCAGAGGAATACCACCTTACCACAAGCACCTCAAGAGGAGGCTTCTCTCAGCTTTAGGTATGTGAGAAGGACCCTGAGTTTGCAGCCTCAAGTGGAATGGACACCGCGATGCCCTGACTCGAAATAAGGCCGGATATCCCTGCAGTGACTTGAATGCAGGCTCGTCTTGCATCTCCCAAGATTAAAGGATGTCTGAATCCCCTGTGGAGACCACAGAGAAAGACCTAGTTTCCCACCTCATCGCGACCGGAGGCCTCACATCCTTTGAAAACTCCAGAGGTACGCGGAGATCAGTGCCTCCAAAGGAGACGATGCCTGACTCCTCGTGAAACTTGATAGGATTCCCAGGATTCCTGTGGCACGTGGAAAGGGACCCTTGGTCTCCCGCCTCAGCTGGAGAGGCGTCCCAATTGCCCTCCCAAGCCTCGAGGAGAATCCCGAGTTGTCCCTCGCAACTAGACAGGAGTTCTGACATCGCTGAACAAACACGTGTGTGGAAGGGCCATCCCCGTCGTAACTCGAGAATATTCCCCAGGTTCCCGCCGCAACTCGAGAAAAACCATGAGACTCCCCCCTCGCCGCGAGATGAGGCCCGATTCCCCTGCACTGCGTGCAGAGCAATTCCGTGTTGCACATCACACATGAAAGGAGCCTTGATTTCCTTGATGGCACTCCAGAGAAACCCCAAGAACACTGTTTCAAGGCTACAGGGATCCTAAGGTCACTGTAGCAACACGATAGAGCTCCGTGGACCAAAAATCAACTAGAGATGAGAGGTTAGTCCCTGGCTTCGATTCCAGAGGAATACCACCTTACCACAAACACCTCAAGAGGAGGCTTCTCTCAGCTCTAGGTATGTGAGAGGGACCCTGATTTTGGGTCCTCAAGTGGAATGGACACCGCGATGCCCTGACTCGAAATAAGGCCGGATATCCCTGCACTGACTTGAATGCAGGCTTGTCTTGCATCTCCCAAGATGAAAGGATGTCTGAATCCCCTGTGGAGACCACAGAGAAAGACCTAGTTCCCCACCTCATCGCGACCGGAGGCCTCACATCCTTTGAAAACTCCAGAGGTACGCGGAGATCAGTGCCTCCAAAGGAGACGATGCCTGACTCCTCGTGAATCTTGATAGGAGTCCCAGGATTCCTGTGGCACGTGGAAAGGGACACTTGGTCTCCCGCTTCAGCTGGAGAGGCGTCCCAATTGCCCTGCCAAGCCTCGAGGAGAATCGCGAGTTGTCCCTCGCAACTAGGCAGGAGTCCTGACGTCGCTGAACAAACATGTGGGTGGAAGGGCCATCCCCGTCGTAACTCGAGAATATACCCCAGGTTCCCGCCGCAACTCGAGAAAAACCATGAGACTTCCCCCTCGCCGTGAGATGAGGCACGATTCCCCTGCACTGCGTGCAGAGCAATTCCGTGTTGCACATCACACATGAAAGGAGCCTTGATTTCCTTGATGGCACTCCAGAGAAACCCCAAGAACACTGTTTCAAGGCTAGAGGGATCCTGAGGTCACTGTAGCAACACGAAAGAGCTCCGTGGACCAAAAATCAACTCGAGATGAGTGGTTAGTCCCTGGCTTCGACTCCAGAGGAATACCACCTTACCACAAGCACCTCAAGAGGAGGCTTCTCTCAGCTCTAGGTATGTGAAAGGGACTCTGATTTTGCGGCCTCAAGTGGAATGGAAACTGCGATGCCCTGACTCGAAATAAGGCCGAATATCCCTGCAGTGACTTGAATGCAGGCTCGTCTTACATCTCCCAAGATGAAAGGATGTCTGAATCCCCTGTGGAGACCACAGAGAAAGACCTAGTTCCCCACCTCATGGCGACCGGAGGCCTCACATCCTTTGAAAACTCCAGAGGTAGGCGGAGATCAGTGCCTCCAAAGGAGACGATGCCTGACTCCTCGTGAAACTTGATAGGAGTCCCAGGATTCCTGTGGCACGTGGAAAGGGACCCTTGGTCTCCCGCCTCAGATGGAGAGGCGTCCCAATTACCCTGCCAAGCCTCGAGGAGAATCCCGAGTTGTCCCTCGCAAGTAGGCAGGAGTCCTGACGTCGCTGAACTAACACGTGTGTGGAAGGGCCATCCCCGTCGTAACTCGAAAATATTCCCCAGGTTCCCGCCGCAACTCGAGAAAAACCATGAGACTTCCCCCTCGCCGCGAGATGAGGCCCGATTCCCCTGCACTGCGTGCAGAGCAATTCCGTGTTGCACATCACACATGAAAGGAGCCTTGATTTCCTTGATGGCACTCCAGAGAAAACCCAAGAACACTGTTTCCAGGCTAGAGGGATCCTGAGGTCACTGTAGCAACACGAAAGAGCTCCGTGGACCAAAAATCAACTCGAGATGAGAGGTTAGTCCCTGGCTTCGACTCCAGAGGAATACCACCTTACCACAAGCACCTCAAGAGGAGGCTTCTCTCAGCTCTAGCTATGTGAGAGGGACCCTGAGTTTGCGGCCTCAAGTGGAATGGACACCGCGATGCCCTGACTCGAAATAAGGCCGGATATCCCTGCAGTGACTTGAATGCAGGCTCGTCTTGCATCTCCCAAGACGAAAGGATGTCTGAATCACCTGTGGAGACCACAGAGAAAGACCTAGTTCCCCACCTCATCGCGACCGGAGGCCTCACATCCTTTGAAAACTCCAGAGGTACGCGGAGATCAGTGCCTCCAAAGGAGATGATGCCTGACTCCTCGTGAAACTTGATAGGAGTCCCAGGATTCCTGTGGCACGTGAAAAGGGACCCTTGGTCTCCCGCCTCAGCTGGAGAGGCGTCCCAATTGCCCTGCCAAGCCTCGAGGAGAATCCCGAGTTGTCCCTCGCAACTAGGCAGGAGTCCTGACGTCGCTGAACAAACACGTGTGTGGAAGGGCCATCCCCGTCGTAACTCGAGAATATTCCCCAGGTTCCCGCCGCAACTCGAGAAAAACCATGAGACTTCCCCCTCGCCGCGAGATGAGGCCCGATTCCCCTGCACTGCGTGCAGAGCATTCCGTGTTGCACATCACACATGAAAGGAGCCTTGATTTCCTTGATGGCACTACAGAGAAACCCCAAGAACACTGTTTCAAGGCTACAGGGATCCTGAGGTCACTGTAGCAACACGAAAGAGCTCCGTGGACCAAAAATCAACTAGAGATGAGAGGTTAGTCCCTGGCTTCGACTCCAGAGGAATACCACCTTACCACAAGCACCTCAAGAGGAGGCTTCTCTCAGCTTTAGGTATGTGAGAGGGATCCTGAGTTTGCGGCCTCAAGTGGAATGGACACCGCGATGCCCTGACTCGAAATAAGGCCGGATATCCCTGCAGTGACTTGAATGCAGGCTTGTCTTGCATCTCCCAAGATGAAAGGATGTCTGAATCCCCTGTGGAGACCACAGAGAAAGACCTAGTTCCCCACCTCATCGCGACCGGAGGCCTCACATCCTTTGAAAACTCCAGAGGTACGCGGAGATCAGTGCCTCCAAAGGAGACGATGCCTGACTCCTCGTGAATCTTGATAGGAGTCCCAGGATTCCTGTGGCACGTGGAAAGGGACACTTGGTCTCCCGCCTCAGCTGGAGAGGCGTCCCAATTGCCCTGCCAAGCCTCGAGGAGAATCGCGAGTTGTCCCTCGCAACTAGGCAGGAGTCCTGACGTCGCTGAACAAACACGTGTGTGGAAGGGCCATCCCCGTCGTAACTCGAGAATATACCCCAGGTTCCCGCCGCAACTCGAGAAAAACCATGAGACTTCCCCCTCGCCGTGAGATGAGGCACGATTCCCCTGCACTGCGTGCAGAGCAATTCCGTGTTGCACATCACACATGAAAGGAGCCTTGATTTCCTTGATGGCACTCCAGAGAAACCCCAAGAACACTGTTTCAAGGCTAGAGGGATCCTGAGGTCACTGTAGCAACACGAAAGAGCTCCGTGGACCAAAAATCAACTCGAGATGAGAGGTTAGTCCCTGGCTTCGACTCCAGAGGAATACCACCTTACCACAAGCACCTCAAGAGGAGGCTTCTCTCAGCTCTAGGTATGTGAGAGGGACCCTGATTTTGCGGCCTCAAGTGGAATGGAAACTGCGATGCCCTGACTCGAAATAAGGCCGAATATCCCTGCAGTGACTTGAATGCAGGCTCGTCTTGCATCTCCCAAGATGAAAGGATGTCTGAATCCCCTGTGGAGACCACAGAGAAAGACCTAGTTCCCCACCTCATGGCGACCGGAGGCCTCACATCCTTTGAAAACTCCAGAGGTAGGCGGAGATCAGTGCCTCCAAAGGAGACGATGCCTGACTCCTCGTGAAACTTGATAGGAGTCCCAGGATTCCTGTGGCACGTGGAAAGGGACCCTTGGTCTCCCGCCTCAGCTGGAGAGGCGTCCCAATTGCCCTGCCAAGCCTCGAGGAGAATCCCGAGCTGTCCCTCGCAACTAGGCAGTAGTCCTGCCATCGCTGAACTAACACGTGTGTGGAAGGGCCATCCCCGTCGTAACTCGAGAATATTCCCCAGGTTCCCGCCACAACTCGAGAAAAACCATGAGACTTCACCCTCGCCGCGAGATGAGGCCCGATTCCCCTGCACTGCGTGCAGAGCATTTCGTGTTGCACATCACACATGAAAGGAGCCTTGATTTCCTTGATGGCACTCCAGAGAAACCCCAAGAACACTGTTTCAAGGCTACAGGGATCCTGAGGTCACTGTAGCAACACGAAAGAGCTCCGTGGACCAAAAATCAACTAGAGATGAGAGGTTAGTCCCTGGCTTCGACTCCAGAGGAATACCACCTTACCACAAGCACCTCAAGAGGAGGCTTCTCTCAGCTTTAGGTATGTGAGAGGGATCCTGAGTTTGCGGCCTCAAGTGGAATGGACACCGCGATGCCCTGACTCGAAATAAGGCCGGATATCCCTGCAGTGACTTGAATGCAGGCTTGTCTTGCATCTCCCAAGATGAAAGGATGTCTGAATCCCCTGTGGAGACCACAGAGAAAGACCTAGTTCCCCACCTCATCGCGACCGGAGGCCTCACATCCTTTGAAAACTCCAGAGGTACGCGGAGATCAGTGCCTCCAAAGGAGACGATGCCTGACTCCTCGTGAATCTTGATAGGAGTCCCAGGATTCCTGTGGCACGTGGAAAGGGACACTTGGTCTCCCGCTTCAGCTGGAGAGGCGTCCCAATTGCCCTGCCAAGCCTCGAGGAGAATCGCGAGTTGTCCCTCGCAACTAGGCAGGAGTCCTGACGTCGCTGAACAAACACGTGTGTGGAAGGGCCATCCCCGTCGTAACTCGAGAATATACCCCAGGTTCCCGCCGCAACTCGAGAAAAACCATGAGACTTCCCCCTCGCCGTGAGATGAGGCACGATTCCCCTGCACTGCGTGCAGAGCAATTCCGTGTTGCACATCACACATGAAAGGAGCCTTGATTTCCTTGATGGCACTCCAGAGAAACCCCAAGAACACTGTTTCAAGGCTAGAGGGATCCTGAGGTCACTGTAGCAACACGAAAGAGCTCCGTGGACCAAAAATCAACTCGAGATGAGAGGTTAGTCCCTGGCTTCGACTCCAGAGGAATACCACCTTACCACAAGCACCTCAAGAGGAGGCTTCTCTCAGCTCTAGGTATGTGAGAGGGACCCTGATTTTGCGGCCTCAAGTGGAATGGAAACTGCGATGCCCTGACTCGAAATAAGGCCGAATATCCCTGCAGTGACTTGAATGCAGGCTCGTCTTGCATCTCCCAAGATGAAAGGATGTCTGAATCCCCTGTGGAGACCACAGAGAAAGACCTAGTTCCCCACCTCATGGCGACCGGAGGCCTCACATCCTTTGAAAACTCCAGAGGTAGGCGGAGATCAGTGCCTCCAAAGGAGACGATGCCTGACTCCTCGTGAAACTTGATAGGAGTCCCAGGATTCCTGTGGCACGTGGAAAGGGACCCTTGGTCTCCCGCCTCAGCTGGAGAGGCGTCCCAATTGCCCTGCCAAGCCTCGAGGAGAATCCCGAGCTGTCCCTCGCAACTAGGCAGTAGTCCTGCCATCGCTGAACTAACACGTGTGTGGAAGGGCCATCCCCGTCGTAACTCGAGAATATTCCCCAGGTTCCCGCTGCAACTCGAGAAAAACCATGAGACTTCCCCCTCGCCGCGAGATGAGGCCCGATTCCCCGGCACTGCGTGCAGAGCAATTCCGTGTTGCACATCACACATGAAAGGAGCCTTGATTTCCTTGATGGCACTCCAGAGAAACCCCAAGAACACTGTTTCAAGGCTAGAGGGATCCTGAGGTCACTGTAGCAACACGAAATAGCTCCGTGAACCAAAAATCAACTCGAGATGAGAGGTTAGTCCCTGGCTTCGACTCCAGAGGAATACCACCTTACCACAAGCACCTCAAGAGGAGGCTTCTCTCAGCTCTAGCTATGTGAGAGGGACCCTGAGTTTGCGGCCTCAAGTGGAATGGACACCGCGATGCCCTGACTCGAAATAAGGCCGGATATCCCTGCAGTGACTTGAATCCAGGCTCGTCTTGCATCTCCCAAGACGAAAGGATGTCTGACTCCCCTGTGGAGACCACAGAGAAAGACCTAGTTCCCCACCTCATCGCGACCGGAGGCCTCACATCCTTTGAAAACTCCAGAGGTACGCGGAGATCAGTTCCTCCAAAGGAGACGATGCCTGACTCCTCGTGAAACTTGATAGGAGTCCCAGGATTCCTGTGGCACGTGGAAAGGGACCCTTGGTCTCCCGCCTCAGCTGGAGAGGCGTCCCAATTGCCCTGCCAAGCCTCGAGGAGAATCCCGAGTTGTCCCTCGCAACTAGGCAGGAGTCCTGATGTCGCTGAACAAACACGTGTGTGGAAGGGCCATCCCCGTCGTAACTCGAGAATATTCCCCAGGTTCCCGCCACAACTCGAGAAAAACCATGAGACTTCACCCTCGCCGCGAGATGAGGCCCGATTCCCCTGCACTGCGTGCAGAGCATTTCGTGTTGCACATCACACATGAAAGGAGCCTTGATTTCCTTGATGGCACTCCAGAGAAACCCCAAGAACACTGTTTCAAGGCTACAGGGATCCTGAGGTCACTGTAGCAACACGAAAGAGCTCCGTGGACCAAAAATCAACTAGAGATGAGAGGTTAGTCCCTGGCTTCGACTCCAGAGGAATACCACCTTACCACAAGCACCTCAAGAGGAGGCTTCTCTCAGCTTTAGGTATGTGAGAGGGACCCTGAGTTTGCGGCCTCAAGTGGAATGGACACCGCGATGCCCTGACTCGAAATAAGGCCGGATATCCCTGCAGTGACTTGAATGCAGGCTCGTCTTGCATCTCCCAAGACGAAAGGATGTCTGAATCCCCTGTGGAGACCACAGAGAAAGACCTAGTTCCCCACCTCATCGCGACCGGAGGCCTCACATCCTTTGAAAACTCCAGAGGTACGCGGAGATCAGTGCCTCCAAAGGAGACGATGCCTGACTCCTCGTGAAACTTGATAGGAGTCCCAGGATTCCTGTGGCACGTGGAAAGGGACCCTTGGTCTCCCGCCTCAGCTGGAGAGGCGTCCCAATTGCCCTGCCAAGCCTCGAGGAGAATCCCGAGCTGTCCCTCGCAACTAGGCAGTAGTCCTGCCGTCGCTGAACTAACACGTGTGTGGAAGGGCCATCCCCGTCGTAACTCGAGAATATTCCCCAGGTTCCAGCAGCAACTCGAGAAAAACCATGAGACTTCCCCCTCGCCGCGAGATGAGGCCCGATTCCCCTGCACTGCGTGCAGAGCAATTCCGTGTTGCACATCATACATGAAAGGAGCCTTGATTTCCTTGATGGCACTCCAGAGAAACCCCAAGAACACTGTTTCAAGGCTAGAGGGATCCTGAGGTCAATGTAGCAACACGAAAGAGCTCCGTGGACCAAAAATCAACTCGAGATGAGAGGTTAGTCCCTGGCTTCGACTCCAGAGGAATACCACCTTACCACAAGCACCTCAAGAGGAGGCTTCTCTCAGCTCTAGCTATGTGAGAGGGACCCTGAGTTTGCGGCCTCAAGTGGAATGGACACCGCGATGCCCTGACTCGAAATAAGGCCGGATATCCCTGCAGTGACTTGAATGCAGGCTCGTCTTGCATCTCCCAAGACGAAAGGATGTCTGAATCCCCTGTGGAGACCACAGAGAAAGACCTAGTTCCCCACCTCATCGCGACCGGAGGCCTCACATCCTTTGAAAACTCCAGAGGTACGCGGAGATCAGTGCCTCCAAAGGAGACGATGCCTGACTCCTCGTGAAACTTGATAGGAGTCCCAGGATTCCTGTGGCACGTGGAAAGGGACCCTTGGTCTCCCGCCTCAGCTGGAGAGGCGTCCCAATTGCCCTGCCAAGCCTCGAGGAGAATCCCGAGTTGTCCCTCGCAACTAGGCAGGAGTCCTGATGTCGCTGAACAATCACGTGTGTGGAAGGGCCATCCCCGTCGTAACTCGAGAATATTCCCCAGGTTCCCGCCGCAACTCGAGAAAAACCATGAGACTTCACCCTCGCCGCGAGATGAGGCCCGATTCCCCTGCACTGCGTGCAGAGCATTCCGTGTTGCACATCACACATGAAAGGAGCCTTGATTTCCTTGATGGCACTCCAGAGAAACCCCAAGAACACTGTTTCAAGGCTAGAGGGATCCTGAGGTCACTGTAGCAACACGAAAGAGCTCCGTGGACCAAAAATCAACTCGAGATGAGAGGTTAGTCCCTGGCTTCGACTCCAGAGGAATACCACCTTACCACAAGCACCTCAAGAGGAGGCTTCTCTCAGCTCTAGCTATGTGAGAGGGACCCTGAGTTTGCGGCCTCAAGTGGAATGGACACCGCGATGCCCTGACTCGAAATAAAGCCGGATATCCCTGCAGTGACTTGAATGCAGGCTCGTCTTGCATCTCCCAAGACGAAAGGATGTCTGACTCCCCTGTGGAGACCACAGAGAAAGACCTAGTTCCCCACCTCATCGCGACCGGAGGCCTCACATCCCTTGAAAACTCCAGAGGTACGCGGAGATCAGTGCCTCCAAAGGAGACGATGCCTGACTCCTCGTGAAACTTGATAGGAGTCCCAGGATTCCTGTGGCACGTGGAAAGGGACCCTTGGTCTCCCGCCTCAGCTGGAGAGGCGTCCCAATTGCCCTGCCAAGCCTCGAGGAGAATCCCGAGTTGTCCCTCGCAACTAGGCAGGAGTCCTGCCGTCGCTGAACAAACAAGTGTGTGGAAGGGCCATCCCCGTCGTAACTCGAGAATATACCCCAGGTTCCCGCCGCAACTCGAGAAAAACCATGAGACTTCCCCCTCGCCGCGAGATGAGGCCTGATTCCCGTGCACTGTGTGCAGAGCAATTCCGTGTTGCACATCACACATGAAAGGAGCCTTGATTTCCTTGATGGCACTCCAGAGAAACACCTAGAACACTGTTTCAAGGCTAGAGGGATCCTGAGGTCACTGTAGCAACACGAAAGAGCTCCGTGGACCAAAAATCAACTCGAGATGAGAGTTTAGTCCCTGGCTTCCACTCCAGAGGAATACCACCTTACCACAAGCACCTCAAGAGGAGGCTTCTCTCAGCTCTAGGTATGTGAGAGGGTCCCTGATTTTTCGACCTCAAGTGGAATGGACACCGCGATGCCCTGACTCGAAATAAGGCCGGATATCCCTGCAGTGACTTGAATGCAGGCTCGTCTTGCATCTCCCAAGATGAAAGGATGTCTGAATCCCCTGTGGAGACCACAGAGAAAGACCTACTTCCCCACCTCATCGCGACCGGAGGCCTCACATCCTTTGAAAACTCCAGAGGTACGCGGAGATCAGTGCCTCCAAAGGAGACGATGCCTGACTCCTCGTGAAACTTGATAGGAGTCCCAGGATTCCTGTGGCACGTGGAAAGGGACACTTGGTCTCCCGCCTCAGCTGGAGAGGCGTCCCAATTGCCCTGCCAAGCCTCGAGGAGAATCCCCAGTTGTCCCTCGCAACTAGGCAGGAGTTCTGACGTCGCTGAACAAACACGTGTGTGGAAGGGCCATTCCCGTCCTAACTCGAGAATATTCCCCAGGTTCCCGCCGCAACTCGAGAAAAACCATGAGACTTCCCCCTCGCCGCGAGATGAGGCCCGATTCCCGTGCACTGCGTGCAGAGCAATTGCGTGTTGCACATCACACATGAAAAGAGCCTTGATTTCCTTAATGGCACTCCAGAGAAACCCCAAGAACACTGTTTCAAGGCTAGAGGGATCCTGAGGTCACTGTAGCAACACGAAAGAGCTCCGTGGACCAAAAATCAACTCGAGATGAGAGGTTAGGCCCTGGCTTCGACTCCAGAGGAATACCACCTTACCACAAGCACCTCAAGAGGAGGTTTCTCTCAGCTCTAGGTATGTGAGAGGGACCGTGATTTTTCGGCCTCAAGTGGAATGTACACCGCGATGCCCTGACTCGAAATAAGGCCGGATATCCCTGCAGTGACTTGAATGCAGGCTCGTCTTGCATCTCCCAAGACGAAAGGATG
The DNA here is from genome assembly GCF_910594005.1 of Cervus elaphus. Classification (NCBI taxonomy): domain Eukaryota; kingdom Metazoa; phylum Chordata; class Mammalia; order Artiodactyla; family Cervidae; genus Cervus; species Cervus elaphus. The sequence continues at coordinate 4,037,484 of NC_057838.1, forward strand.
TCTGAATCCCCTGTGGAGACCACAGAGAAAGACCTAGTTCCCCACCTCATCGCGACCGGAGGCCTCACATCCTTTGAAAACTCCAGAGGTACGCGGAGATTAGTGCCTCCAAAGGAGACGATGCCTGACTCCTCGTGAAACTTGATAGGAGTCCCAGGATTCCTGTGGCACGTGGAAAGGGACCCTTGGTCTCCCGCCTCAGCTGGAGAGGCGTCCCAATTGCCCTGCCAAGCCTCGAGGAGAATCCCGAGTTGTCCCTCGCAACTAGGCAGGAGTCCTGACGTCGCTGAACAAACACGTGTGTGGAAGGGACATCCCCGTCGTAACTCGAGAATATTCCCCAGGTTCCCGCCGCAACTCGAGAAAAACCATGAGACTTACCCCTCGCCGCGAGATGAGGCCCGATTCCCGTGCACTGCGTGCAGAGCAATTCCGTGTTGCACATCACACATGAAAGGAGCCTTGATTTCCTTGATGGCACTCCAGAGAAACCCCAAGAACACTGTTTCAAGGCTACAGGGATCCTGAGGTCACTGTAGCAACACGAAAGAGCTCCGTGGACCAAGAATCAACTCGAGATGAGAGGTTAGTTCCTAACTTCGACTCCAGAGGAATACCACCTTACCACAAGCACCTCAAGAGGAGGCTTCTCTCAGCTCTAGGTATGTGAGAGGGACCCTGATTTTGCGGCCTCAAATGGAATGGACACCGCGATGCCCTGACTCGAAATAAGGCCGAATATCCCTGCAGTGACTTGAATGCAGGCTCGTCTTGCATCTCCCAAGACGAAAGGATGTCTGAATCCCCTGTGGAGACCACAGAGAAAGACCTAGTTCCCCACCTCATCGCGACCGGAGGCCTCACATCCTTTGAAAACTCCAGAGGTACGCGGAGATCAGTGCCTCCAAAGGAGACGATGCCTGACTCCTCGTGAAACTTGATAGGAGTCCCAGGATTCCTGTGGCACGTGGAATGGGACCCTTGGTCTCCCGCCTCAGCTGGAGAGGCGTCCCAATTGCCCTGCCAAGCCTCGAGGAGAATCCCGAGTTGTCCCTCGCAACTAGGCAGGAGTCCTGACGTCGCTGAACAAACACGTGTGTGGAAGGGCCATCCCCGTCGTAACTCGAGAATATACCCCAGGTTCCCGCCGCAACTCGAGAAAAACCATGAGACTTCCCCCTCGCCATGAGATGAGGCACGATTCCCCTGCACTGCATGCAGAGCAATTCCGTGTTGCACATCACACATGAAAGGAGCCTTGATTTCCTTGATGGCACTCCAGAGAAACCCCAAGAACACTGTTTCAAGGCTAGAGGGATCCTGAGGTCACTGTAGCAACACGAAAGAGCTCCGTGGACCAAAAATCAACTCGAGATGAGAGGTTAGTCCCTGGCTTCGACTCCAGAGGAATACCACCTTACCACAAGCACCTCAAGAGGAGGCTTCTCTCAGCTCTAGGTATGTGAGAGGGATCCTGATTTTGCGGCCTCAAGTGGAATGGAAACTGCGATGCCCTGACTCGAAATAAGGCCGAATATCCCTGCAGTGACTTGAATGCAGGCTCGTCTTGCATCTCCCAAGATGAAAGGATGTCTGAATCCCCTGTGGAGACCACAGAGAAAGACCTAGTTCCCCACCTCATGGCGACCGGAGGCTTCACATCCTTTGAAAACTCCAGAGGTACGCGGAGATCAGTGCCTCCAAAGGAGACGATGCCTGACTCCTCGTGAAACTTGATAGGAGTCCCAGGATTCCTGTGGCACGTGGAAAGGGACCCTTGGTCTCCTGCCTCAGCTGGAGAGGCGTCCCAATTGCCCTGCCAAGCCTCGAGGAGAATCCCGAGTTGTCCCTCGCAACTAGGCAGGAGTCCTGCCGTCGCTGAACTAACACGTGTGTGGAAGGGCCATCCCCGTCGTAACTCGAGAATATACCCCAGGTTCCCGCTGCAACTCGAGAAAAACCATGAGACTTCCCCCTCACCGCGAGATGAGGCCCGATTCCCCTGCACTGTGTGCAGAGCAATTCCGTGTTGCACATCACACATGAAAGGAGCCTTGATTTCCTTGATGGCACTCCAGAGAAACCCCAAGAACACTGTTTCAATTCTAGAGGGATCCTGAGGTCACTGTAGCAACACGAAAGAGCTCCGTGGACCAAAAATCAACTCGAGATGAGAGGTTAGTCCCTGGCTTCGACTCCAGAGGAATACCACCTTACCACAAGCACCTCAAGAGGAGGCTTCTCTCAGCTCTAGCTATGTGAGAGGGACCCTGAGTTTGCGGCCTCAAGTGGAATGGACACCGCGATGCCCTGACTCGAAATAAGGCCGGATATCCCTGCAGTGACTTGAATGCAGGCTCGTCTTGCATCTCCCAAGACGAAAGGATGTCTGAATCCCCTGTGGAGACCACAGAGAAAGACCTAGTTCCCCACCTCATCGCGACCGGAGGCCTCACATCCTTTGAAAATTCCAGAGGTACGCGGAGATCAGTGCCTCCAAAGGAGACGATGCCTGACTCCTCGTGAAACTTGATAGGAGTCCCAGGATTCCTGTGGCACGTGGAAAGGGACACTTGGGCTCTCGCCTCAGCTGGAGAGGCGTCCCAATTGCCCTGCCAAGCCTCGAGGAGAATCCCGAGTTGTCCCTCGCAACTAGGCAGGAGTCCTGACGTCGCTGAACAAACATGTGGGTGGAAAGGCCATCCCCGTCGTAACTCGAGAATATACCCCAGGTTCCCGCCGCAACTCGAGAAAAACCATGAGACTTCCCCCTCGCCGTGAGATGAGGCCCGATTCCCCTGCACTGCATGCAGAGCAATTCCGTGTTGCACATCAAACATGAAAGGAGCCTTGATTTCCTTGATGGCACTCCAGAGAAACCCCAAGAACACTGTTTCAAGGCTAGAGGGATCCTGAGGTGACTGTAGCAACACGAAAGAGCTCCGTGGACCAAAAATCAACTCGAGATGAGAGGTTAGTCCCTGGCTTCGACTCCAGAGGAATACCACCTTACCACAAGCACCTCAAGAGGAGGCTTCTCTCAGCTCTAGGTATGTGAGAGGGACCCTGATTTTGCGGCCTCAAGTGGAATGGAAACTGTGATGTCCTGACTCGAAATAAGGCCGAATATCCCTGCAGTGACTTGAATGCAGGCTTTTCTTGCATCTCCCAAGATGAAAGGATGTCTGAATCCCCTGTGGAGACCACAGAGAAAGACCTAGTTCCCCACCTCATGGCGACCGGAGGCCTCACATCCTTTGAAAACTCCAGAGGTACGCGGAGATCAGTGCCTCCAAAGGAGACGATGCCTGACTCCTCGTGAAACTTGATAGGAGTCCCAGGATTCCTGTGGCACGTGGAAAGGGACCCTTGGTCTCCCGCCTCAGCTGGAGAGGCGTCCCAATTGCCCTGCCAAGCCTCGAGGAGAATCCCGAGTTGTCGCTCGCAACTAGGCAGGAGTCCTGACGTCGCTGAACAAACACGTGTGTGGAAGGGCCATCCCCGTCCTAACTCGAGAATATTCCCCAGGTTCCCGCCGCCACTCGAGAAAAACCATGAGACTTCCCCCTCGCCGCGAGATGAGGCCCGATTCCCCTGCACTGCGTGCAGAGCAATTGCGTGTTGCACATCACACATGAAAAGAGCCTTGATTTCCTTAATGGCACTCCAGAGAAACCCCAAGAACACTGTTTCAAGGCTAGAGGGATCCTGAGGTCACTGTAGCAACACGAAAGAGCTCCGTGGACCAAAAATCAACTCGAGATGAGAGGTTAGGCCCTGGCTTTGACTCCAGAGGAATACCACCTTACCACAAGCACCTCAAGAGGAGGCTTCTCTCAGCTCTAGGTATGTGAGGGGGACCGTGATTTTGCGGCCTCAAGTGGAATGGACACCGCGATGCTCTGACTCGAAATAAGGCCGGATATCCCTGCAGTGACTTGAATGCAGGCTCGTCTTGCATCTCCCAAGACGAAAGGATGTCTGAATCCCCTGTGGAGACCACAGAGAAAGACCTAGTTCCCCACCTCATCGCGACCGGAGGCCTCACATCCTTTGAAAACTCCAGAGGTACGCGGAGATCAGTGCCTCCAAAGGAGACGATGCCTGACTCCTCGTGAAACTTGATAGGATTCCCAGGATTCCTGTGGCACGTGGAAAGGGACACTTGGTCTCCCGCCTCAGCTGGAGAGGCGTCCCAATTGCCCTGCCAAGCCTCGAGGAGAATCCCGAGTTGTCCCTCGCAACTAGGCAGGAGTCCTGACGTCGCTGAGCAAACACGTGTGTGGAAGGGCCATCCCCGTCGTAACTCGAGAATATTCCCCAGGTTCCCGCCGCAACTCGAGAAAAACCATGAGACTTCCCCCTCGCCGCGAGATGAGGCCCGATTCCCCTGCACTGCGTGCAGAGCAATTCCGTGTTGCACATCACACATGAAAGGAGCCTTGATTTCCTTGATGGCACTCCAGAGAAACCCCAAGAACACTGTTTCAATTCTAGAGGGATCCTGAGGTCACTGTAGCCACACGAAAGAGCTCCGTGGACCAAAAATCAACTCGAGATGAGAGGTTAGTCCCTGGCTTCGACTCCAGAGGAATACCACCTTACCACAAGCACCTCAAGAGGAGGCTTCTCTCAGCTCTAGGTATGTGAGAGGGACCCTGATTTTGCGGCCTCAAGTGGAATGGACACTGCGATGCCCTGACGCGAAATAAAGCCGGATATCCCTGCAGTGACTTGAATGCAGGCTCGTCTTGCATCTCCCAAGACGAAAGGATGTCTGAATCCCCTGTGGAGACCACAGAGAAAGACCTAGTTCCCCAAATCATGGCGACCGGAGGCCTCACATCCTTTGAAAACTCCAGAGGTACGCGGAGATCAGTGCCTCCAAAGGAGACGATGCCTGACTCCGCGGGAAACTTGATAGGAGTCTCAGGATTCCTGTGGCACGTGGAAAGGGACCCTTGGTCTCCCGCCTCAGCTGGAGAGGCGTCCCAATTGCCCTGCCAAGCCTCGAGGAGAATCCCGAGTTGTCCCTCGCAACTAGGCAGGAGTCCTGACGTCGCTGAACAAACACGTGTGTGGAAGGGCCAAACCCTCGTAACTCGAGAATATTCCCCAGGTTCCCGCCGCAACTCGAGAAAAACCATGAGACTTCCTCCTCGCCGCGAGATGAGGCCCGATTCCCCTGCACTGCGTGCAGAGCAATTCCGTGTTGCACATCACACATGAAGGAGCCTTGATTTTCTTGATGGCACTCCAGAGAAACCCCAAGAACACTGTTTCAAGGCTAGAGGGATCCTGAGGTCACTGTAGCAACACGAAAGAGCTCCGTGGACCAAGAATCAACTCGAGATGAGAGGTTAGTCCCTGGCTTCGACTCCAGAGGAATACCACCTTACCACAAGCACCTCAAGAGGAGGCTTCTCTCAGCTCTAGGTATGTGAGAGGGACCCTGATATTGGGGCCTCAAGGGAATGGAAACCGCGATGCCCTGACTCGAAATAAGGCCGAATATCCCTGCAGTGACTTGAATGCAGGCTCGTCTTGCATCTCCCAAGATGAAAGGATGTCTGAATCCCCTGTGGAGACCACAGAGAAAGACCTAGTTCCCCACCTCATGGCGACCGGAGGCCTCACATCCTTTGAAAACTCCAGAGGTACGCGGAGATCAGTGCCTCCAAAGGAGACGATGCCTGACTCCTCGTGAAACGTGATAGGAGTCCCAGGATTCCTGTGGCACGTGGAAAGGGACCCTTGGTCTCCCGCCTCAGCTGGAGAGGCGTCCCAATTGCCCTGCCAAGCCTCGAGGAGAATCCCAAGTTGTCCCTCGCAACTAGGCAGGAGTCCTGCCGTCGCTGAACTAACACGTGTGTGGAAGGGCCATCCCCGTCGTAACTCGAGAATATACCCCAGGTTCCCGCCGCAACTCGAGAAAAACCATGAGACTTCCCCCTCGAAGTGAGATGAGGCCCGACTCCCCTGTACTGCATGCAGAGCAATTCCGTGTTGCACATCACACATGAAAGGAGCCTTGATTTCCTTGATGGCACTCCAGAGAAACCCCAAGAACACTGTTTCAAGGCTACAGGGATCCTGAGGTCACTGTAGCAACACGATAGAGCTCCGTGGACCAAAAATCAACTCGAGATGAGAGGTTAGTCCCTGGCTTCGACTCCAGAGGAATACCACCTTACCACAAGCACCTCAAGAGGAGGCTTCTCTCAGCTTTAGGTATGTGAGAGGGACCCTGAGTTTGCGGCCTCAAGTGGAATGGACACCGCGATGCCCTGACTCGAAATAAGGCCGGATATCCCTGCAGTGACTTGAATGCAGGCTCGTCTTGCATCTCCCAAGACGAAAGGATGTCTGAATCCCCTGTGGAGACCACAGAGAAAGACCTAGTTCCCCACCTCATCGCGACCGGAGGCCTCACATCCTTTGAAAACTCCAGAGGTACGCGGAGATCAGTTCCTCCAAAGGAGACGATGCCTGACTCCTCGTGAAACTTGATAGGATTCCCAGGATTCCTGTGGCACGTGGAAAGGGACCCTTGGTTTCCCGCCTCAGCTGGAGAGGCGTCCCAATTGCCCTGCCAAGCCTCGAGGAGAATCCCGAGTTGTCCCTCGCAACTAGGCAGGAGTCCTGACGTCGCTGAACAAACACGTGTGTGGAAGGGCCAAACCCTCGTAACTCGAGAATATTCCCCAGGTTCCCGCCGCAACTCAAGAAAAACCATGAGACTTCCCCCTCGCCGTGAGATGAGGCCCGATTCCCCTGCACTGCGTGCAGAGCAATTCCGTGTTGCACATCACACATGAAGGAGCCTTGATTTCCTTGATGGCCCTCCAGAGAAACCCCAAGAACACTATTTCAAGGCTAGAGGGATCCTGAGGTCACTGTAGCAACACGAAAGAGCTCCGTGGACCAAGAATCAACTCGAAATGAGAGGTTAGTCCCTGGCTTCGACTCCAGAGGAATACCACCTTACCACAAGCACCTCAAGAGGAGGCTTCTCTCAGCTCTAGCTATGTGAGAGGGACCCTGAGTTTGCGGCCTCAAGTGGAATGGACACCGCGATGCCCTGACTCGAAATAAGGCCGGATATCCCTGCAGTGACTTGAATGCAGGCTCGTCTTGCATCTCCCAAGACGAAAGGATGTCTGAATCCCCTGTGGAGACCACAGAGAAAGACCTAGTTCCCCACCTCATCGCGACCGGAGGCCTCACATCCTTTGAAAACTCCAGAGGTACGCGGAGATCCTTGCCTCCAAAGGAGACGATGCCTGACTCCTCGTGAAACTTGATAGGAGTCCCAGGATTCCTGTGGCACGTGGAAAGGGACCCTTGGTCTCCCGCCTCAGCTGGAGAGGCGTCCCAATTGCCCTGCCAAGCCTCGAGGAGAATCCCGAGTTGTCCCTCGCAACTAGGCAGGAGTCCTGACGTCGCTGAATAAACACGTGTGTGGAAGGGCCATCCCCGTCGTAACTCGAGAATATTCCCCAGGTTCCCGCCGCAATTCGAGAAAAACCATGAGACTTCCCCCTCGCCGCGAGATGAGGCCCGATTCCCGTGCACTGCGTGCAGAGCAATTCCGTGTTGCACATCACACATGAAAGGAGCCTTGATTTCCTTGATGGCACTCCAGAGAAACCCCAAGAACACTGTTTCAAGGCTAGAGGGATCCTGAGGTCACTGTAGCAACACGAAAGAGCTCCGTCGACCAAAAATCAACTCGAGATGAGAGGTTAGTCCCTGGCTTCGATTCCAGAGGAATACCACCTTACCACAAGCACCTCAAGAGGAGGCTTCTCTCAGCTCTAGGTATGTGAGAGGGACCCTGAGTTTGCGGCCTCAAGTGGAATGGACACTGCGATGCCCTGACGCGAAATAAGGCCGGATATCCCTGCAGTGACTTGAATGCAGGCTCGTCTTGCACCTCCCAAGACGAAAGGATGTCTGAATCCCCTGTGGAGACCACAGAGAAAGACCTAGTTCCCCACCTCATCGCGACCGGAGGCCTCACATCCTTTGAAAATTCCAGAGGTACGCGGAGATCAGTGCCTCCAAAGGAGACGATGCCTGACTCCTCGTGAAACTTGATAGGAGTCCCAGGATTCCTGTGGCACGTGGAAAGGGACCCTTGGTCTCCCGCCTCAGCTGGAGAGGCGTCCCAATTGCCCTGCCAGGCCTCGAGGAGAATCCCGAGTTGTCCCTCGCAACTAGGCAGGAGTCCTTACGTCGCTGAACAAACACGTGTGTGGAAAGGCCATTCCCGTTGTAACTCGAAAACATACCTCAGGTTCCCGCCGCAAGTGGAGAAAAACCTGAGACTTCCCCCTCGCCGTGAGATGAGGCCCGATTCCCCTGCACTGCGTGCAGAATAATTCCGTGTTGCACATCACACATAAAAGGAGCCTTGATTACTTTGATGGCACTCCAGAAAAACCCCAAGAACACTGTTTCAAGGCTAGAGGGATCCTGAGGTCACTGTAGCAACACGAAAGAGCTCCGTGGACCAAAAATCAACTCGAGATGAGAGGTTAGTCCCTGGCTTCGACTCCAGAGTAATACCACCTTACCTCAAGCACCTCAAGAGGAGGCTTCTCTCAGCTCTAGGTATGTGAAAGGGACCCTGAATTTGCGGCCTCAAGTGGAATGGACACTGCGATGCCCTGACGCGAAATAAGGCCGGTTATCCCTGCAGTGACTTGAATGCAGGCTCGTCTTGCATCTCCCAAGATGAAAGGATGTCTGAATCCCCTGTGGAGACCACAGAGAAAGACCTAGTTCCCCACCTCATCGCGACCGGATGCCTCACATCCTTTGAAAACTCCAGAGGTACGCGTAGATCAGTGCCTCCAAAGGAGACGATGCCTGACTCGTCGTGAACCTTGATAGGAGTCCCAGGATTCCGGTGGCACGTGGAAAGGGACACTTGGTCTCCCGCCTCAGCTGGAGCGGCGTACCAATTGCCCTGCCAAGCCTCGAGGAGAATCCCGAGTTGTCCCTCACAACTAGGCAGGAGTCCTGACGTCGCTGAACAAACACGTGTGTGGAAGGGCCATACCCGTCGTAACTCGAGAATATACCCCAGGTTCCCGCCGCAACTCGAGAAAAACCATGAGACTTCCCCCTCGCCGCGAGATGAGGCCCGATTCCCGTGCACTGCGTGCAGAGCAATTCCGTGTTGCACATCACACATGAAAGGAGCCTTGATTTCCTTGATGGCACTCCAGAGAAACCCCAAGAACACTGTTTCAAGGCTAGAGGGATCCTGAGGTCACTGTAGCAACACGAAAGAGCTCCGTCGACGAAAAATCAACTCGAGATGAGAGGTTAGTCCCTGGCTTCGACTCCAGAGGAATACGACCTTACTACAAGCACCTCAAGAGGAGGATTCTCTCAGCTCTAGGTATATGAGAGGGACCCTGAGTTTGCGGCCTCAAGTGGAATGGACACCGCGATGCCCTGACTCGAAATAAGGCCGGATATCCCTGCAGTGACTTGAATGCAGGCTCGTCTTGCATCTCCCAAGATGAAAGGATGTCTGAATCCCCTGTGGAGACCACAGAGAAAGACCTAGTTTCCCACCTCATCGCGACCGGAGGCCTCACATCCTTTGAAAACTCCAGAGGTACGCGGAGATCAGTGCCTCCAAAGGAGACGATGCCTGACTCATCGTGAAAATTGATAGGAGTCCCAGGATTCCTGTGGCACGTGGAAAGGGACCCTTGGTCTCCCGCCTCAGCTGGAGAGGCGTCCCAATTGCCCTGCCAAGCCTCGAGGAGAATCCCGAGTTGTCCCTCGCAACTAGGCAGGAGTCCTGACGTCACTGAAGAAACACGTGTGTGGAAGGGCCATTCCCGTCGTAACTCGAGAATATACCCCAGGTTCCCGCCACAACTCGAGAAAAACCATGAGACTTCCCCCTCGCCGCGAGATAAGGCCCGATTCCCCTGCACTGCGTGCAGAGCAATTCCGTGTTGCACATCACACATGAAAGGAGCCTTGATTTCCTTGATGGCACTCCAGAGAAACCCCAAGAACACTGTATTAAGGCTAGAGGGATCCGGAGGTCACTGTAGCAACACGAAAGAGCTCCGTGGACCAAAAACCAAATCGAGATGAGAGGTGAGTCCCTGGCTTCGACTCCAGAAGAATACCACCTTACCACAAGCACCTCAAGAGGAGGCTTCTCTCAGCTCTAGGTATGTGAGAGGGACCCTGAGTTTGCGGCCTCAAGTGGAATGGGCACTGCGATGCCCTGACGCGAAATAAGGCCGGTTACCCCTGCAGTGACTTGAATGAGGGCTCGTCTTGCATCTCCCAAGATGAAAGGATGTCTGAATCCCCTGTGGAGACCACCGAGAAAGACCTAGTTCCCCACCTCATCGCGACCGGAGGCCTCACATACTTTGAAAACTCCAGAGGTACGCGGAAATCAGTGCCTCCAAAGGAGACGATGCCTGACTCGTCGTGAACCTTGATAGGAGTCCCAGGATTCCTGTGGCACATGGAAAGGGACCCCGGTCTTCCACCTCAGCTGGAGAGGCGTACCAATTACCCTGCCAAGCCTCGAGGAGAATCCCGAGTTGTCCCTCGCAACTAGGCAGGAGTCCTGACGTCGCTGAACAAACACGTGGGTGGAAGGGCCATCCCCGTCGTAACTCGAGAATATACCCCAGGTTCCCGCCGCAACTCGAGAAAAACCATGAGACTTCCCCCTCGCCGCGAGATGAAGCCCGATTCCCCTGCACTGCGTGCAGAGCAATTCCTTGTTGCACATCACACATGAAAGGAACCTTGATTTCCTTGATGGCACTCCAGAGAAACCCCAAGAACACTGTTTCCAGGCTAGAGGGATCCTGAGGTCACTGTAGCAACACGAAAGAGCTCCGTGGACCAAAAATCAACTCGAGATGAGAGGTTAGTCCCTGGCTTCGACTCCAGAGGAATACCACCTTACCACAAGCACCTCAAGAGGAGGCTTCTCTCAGCTCTAGGTATGTGAGAGGGACCCTGAGTTTGCGGCCTCAAGTGGAATGGACACTGCGATGCCCTGACGCGAAATAAGGCCGGATATCCCTGCAGTGACTTGAATGCAGGCTCGTCTTGCACCTCCCAAGACGAAAGGATGTCTGAATCCCCTGTGGAGACCACAGAGAAAGACCTAGTTCCCCACCTCATCGCGACCGGAGGCCTCACATCCTTTGAAAACTCCAGAGGTACGCGGAGATCAGTGCCTCCAAAGGAGACGATGCCTGACTCCTCGTGAAACTTGATAGGAGTCCCAGGATTCCTGTGGCACGTGGAAAGGGACCCTTGGTCTCCCGCCTCAGCTGGAGAGGCGTCCCAATTGCCCTGCCAGGCCTCGAGGAGAATCCCGAGTTGTCCCTCGCAACTAGGCAGGAGTCCTTACGTCGCTGAACAAACACGTGTGTGGAAGGGCCATTCCCGTTGTAACTCGAAAACATACCTCAGGTTCCCGCCGCAAGTGGAGAAAAACCTGAGACTTCCCCCTCGCCGTGAGATGAGGCCCGATTCCCCTGCACTGCGTGCAGAATAATTCCGTGTTGCACATCACACATAAAAGGAGCCTTGATTACTTTGATGGCACTCCAGAGAAACCCCAAGAACACTGTTTCAAGGCTAGAGGGATCCTGAGGTCACTGTAGCAACACGAAAGAGCTCCGTGGACCAAAAATCAACTCGAGATGAGAGGTTAGTCCCTGGCTTCGACTCCAGAGTAATACCACCTTACCTCAAGCACCTCAAGAGGAGGCTTCTCTCAGCTCTAGGTATGTGAAAGGGACCCTGAATTTGCGGCCTCAAGTGGAATGGACACTGCGATGCCCTGACGCGAAATAAGGCCGGTTATCCCTGCAGTGACTTGAATGCAGGCTCGTCTTGCATCTCCCAAGATGAAAGGATGTCTGAATCCCCTGTGGAGACCACAGAGAAAGACCTAGTTCCCCACCTCATCGCGACCGGATGCCTCACATCCTTTGAAAACTCCAGAGGTACGCGTAGATCAGTGCCTCCAAAGGAGACGATGCCTGACTCGTCGTGAACCTTGATAGGAGTCCCAGGATTCCGGTGGCACGTGGAAAGGGACACTTGGTCTCCCGCCTCAGCTGGAGCGGCGTACCAATTGCCCTGCCAAGCCTCGAGGAGAATCCCGAGTTGTCCCTCACAACTAGGCAGGAGTCCTGACGTCGCTGAACAAACACGTGTGTGGAAGGGCCATACCCGTCGTAACTCGAGAATATACCCCAGGTTCCCGCCGCAACTCGAGAAAAACCATGAGACTTCCCCCTCGCCGCGAGATGAGGCCGGATTCCCCTGCACTGCGTGCAGAGTAATTCGGTCTTGCACATCACACATGAAAGGAACCTTGATTTCCTTGATGGCACTCCAGAGAAACCCCAAGAACACTGTTTCAAGGCTAGAGGGATCCTGAGGTCACTGTAGCAACACGAAAGAGCTACGTGGACCAAAAATCAACTCGAGATGAGAGGTTAGTCCCTGGCTTCGACTCCAGAGGAATACCACCTTACTACAAGCACCTCAAGAGGAGGATTCTCTCAGCTCTAGGTATATGAGAGGGACCCTGAGATTGCGGCCTCAAGTGGAATGGACACCGCGATGCCCTGACTCGAAATAAGGCTGGATATCCCTGCAGTGACTTGAATGCAGGCTCTTCTTGCATCTGCGAAGATGAAAGGATGTCTGAATCCCCTGTGGAGACCACAGAGAAAGACCTAGTTCCCCACCTCATCGCGACCGGAGGCCTCACATCCTTTGAAAACTCCAGAGGTACGCAGAGGTCAGTGCCTCCAAAGGAGACGATGCCTGAATCCTCGTGAAACTTGATAGGAGTCCCAGGATTCCTGTGGCACGTTGAAAGGGACCCTTGGTCTCCCGCCTCAGCTGGAGAGGCGTCCCAATTGCCCTGCCAAGCCTCGAGGAGAATCCCGAGTTGTCCCTCGCAACTAGGCAGGAGTCTGACGTCGCTGAACAAACACGTGTGTGGAAGGGCCATCCCCGTCGTAACTCGAGAATATACCCCAGGTTCCCGCCGCAACTCGAGAAAAACCATGAGACTTCCCCCTCGCCGCGAGATAAGGCCCGATTTTTCGGCACTGCGTGCAGAGCAATTCCGTGTTGCACATCACACATGACAGGAACTTTGATTTCCTTGATGGCACTCCAGAGAAACCCCAAGAACACTGTTTCCAGGCTAGAGGGATCCTGAGGTCACTGTAGCAACACAAAAGAGCTCCGTGGACCAAAAATCAACTCGAGATGAGAGGTTAGTCCCTGGCTTCGACTCCAGTGGAATACCACCTTACTACAAGCACCTCAAGAGGAGGATTCTCTCAGCTCTATGTATGTGAGAGGGACCCTGATTTTGCGGCCTCAAGTGGAATGGACACTGCGATGCCCTGACGCGAAATAAGGCCGGATATCCCTGCAGTGACTTGAATGCAGGCTCGTCTTGCATCTCCCAAAACGAAAGGTTGTCTGAATCTCCTGTGGAGACCACAGAGAAAGATCTAGTTCCCCACCTCATCGCGACCGGAGGCCTCACATTCTTTGAAAACTCCATAGGTACGCGGAGATAAGTGCCTCCAAAGGTGACGATGCCTGACTCCTCGTGAAACTTGATAGGAGTCTCAGGATTCCTGTGGCAAGTGGAAAGAGACCCTTGGTCTCCGGCCTCAGCTGGAGAGGCGTCCCAATTGCCCTGCCAAGCCTCGAGGAGAATCCCGAGTTGTCCCTCGCAACTAGGCAGGAGTCTGACGTCGCTGAACAAACACGTGTGTGGAAGGGCCATCCCCGTCGTAACTCGAGAATATACCCCAGGTTCCCGCCGCAACTCGAGAAAAACCATGAGACTTCCCCCTCGCCGCGAGATAAGGCCCGATTTTTCGGCACTGCATGCAGAGCAATTCCGTGTTGCACATCACACATGACAGGAACCTTGATTTCCTTGATGGCACTCCAGAGAAACCCCAAGAACACTGTTTCCAGGCTAGAGGGATCCTGAGGTCACTGTAGCAACACGAAAGAGCTCCGTGGACCAAAAATCAACTCGAGATGAGAGGTTAGTCCCTGGCTTCGACTCCAGAGGAATACCACCTTACCTCAAGCACCTCAAGAGGAGGCTTCTCTCAGCTCTAGGTATGTGAGAGGGACCCTGAATTTGCGGCCTCAAGTGGAATGGACACTGCGATGCCCTGACGCGAAATAAGGCCGGTTATCCCTGCAGTGACTTGAATGCAGGCTCGTCTTGCATCTCCCAAGATGAAAGGATGTCTGAATCCCCTGTGGAGACCACAGAGAAAGACCTAGTTCCCCACCTCATCGCGACCGGATGCCTCACATCCTTTGAAAACTCCAGAGGTACGCGTAGATCAGTGCCTCCAAAGGAGACGATGCCTGACTCGTCGTGAACCTTGATAGGAGTCCCAGGATTCCTGTGGCACGTGGAAAGGGACACTTGGTCTCCCGCCTCAGCTGGAGCGGCGTACCAATTGCCCTGCCAAGCCTCGAGGAGAATCCCGAGTTGTCCCTCACAACTAGGCAGGAGTCCTGACGTCGCTGAACAAACACGTGTGTGGAAGGGCCATACCCGTCGTAACTCGAGAATATACCCCAGGTTCCCGCCGCAACTCGAGAAAAACCATGAGACTTCCCCCTCGCCGCGAGATGAGGCCCGATTCCCCTGCACTGCGTGCAGAGTAATTCCGTCTTGCACATCACACATGAAAGGAACCTTGATTTCCTTGATGGCACTCCAGAGAAACCCCAAGAACACTGTTTCAAGGCTAGAGGGATCCTGAGGTCACTGTAGCAACACGAAAGAGCTCCGTGGACCAAGAATCAACTCGAGATGAGAGGTTAGTCCCTGGCTTCGACTCCAGAGGAATACCACCTTACCACAAGCACCTCAAGAGGAGGCTTCTCTCAGCTCTAGGTATGTGAGAGGGACCCTGATATTGGGGCCTCAAGGGAATGGAAACCGCGATGCCCTGACTCGAAATAAGGCCGAATATCCCTGCAGTGACTTGAATGCAGGCTCGTCTTGCATCTCCCAAGATGAAAGGATGTCTGAATCCCCTGTGGAGACCACAGAGAAAGACCTAGTTCCCCACCTCATGGCGACCGGAGGCCTCACATCCTTTGAAAACTCCAGAGGTACGCGGAGATCAGTGCCTCCAAAGGAGACGATGCCTGACTCCTCGTGAAACGTGATAGGAGTCCCAGGATTCCTGTGGCACGTGGAAAGGGACCCTTGGTCTCCCGCCTCAGCTGGAGAGGCGTCCCAATTGCCCTGCCAAGCCTCGAGGAGAATCCCAAGTTGTCCCTCGCAACTAGGCAGGAGTCCTGCCGTCGCTGAACTAACACGTGTGTGGAAGGGCCATCCCCGTCGTAACTCGAGAATATACCCCAGGTTCCCGCCGCAACTCGAGAAAAACCATGAGACTTCCCCCTCGAAGTGAGATGAGGCCCGACTCCCCTGTACTGCATGCAGAGCAATTCCGTGTTGCACATCACACATGAAAGGAGCCTTGATTTCCTTGATGGCACTCCAGAGAAACCCCAAGAACACTGTTTCAAGGCTACAGGGATCCTGAGGTCACTGTAGCAACACGATAGAGCTCCGTGGACCAAAAATCAACTCGAGATGAGAGGTTAGTCCCTGGCTTCGACTCCAGAGGAATACCACCTTACCACAAGCACCTCAAGAGGAGGCTTCTCTCAGCTTTAGGTATGTGAGAGGGACCCTGAGTTTGCGGCCTCAAGTGGAATGGACACCGCGATGCCCTGACTCGAAATAAGGCCGGATATCCCTGCAGTGACTTGAATGCAGGCTCGTCTTGCATCTCCCAAGACGAAAGGATGTCTGAATCCCCTGTGGAGACCACAGAGAAAGACCTAGTTCCCCACCTCATCGCGACCGGAGGCCTCACATCCTTTGAAAACTCCAGAGGTACGCGGAGATCAGTTCCTCCAAAGGAGACGATGCCTGACTCCTCGTGAAACTTGATAGGATTCCCAGGATTCCTGTGGCACGTGGAAAGGGACCCTTGGTTTCCCGCCTCAGCTGGAGAGGCGTCCCAATTGCCCTGCCAAGCCTCGAGGAGAATCCCGAGTTGTCCCTCGCAACTAGGCAGGAGTCCTGACGTCGCTGAACAAACACGTGTGTGGAAGGGCCAAACCCTCGTAACTCGAGAATATTCCCCAGGTTCCCGCCGCAACTCAAGAAAAACCATGAGACTTCCCCCTCGCCGTGAGATGAGGCCCGATTCCCCTGCACTGCGTGCAGAGCAATTCCGTGTTGCACATCACACATGAAGGAGCCTTGATTTCCTTGATGGCCCTCCAGAGAAACCCCAAGAACACTATTTCAAGGCTAGAGGGATCCTGAGGTCACTGTAGCAACACGAAAGAGCTCCGTGGACCAAGAATCAACTCGAAATGAGAGGTTAGTCCCTGGCTTCGACTCCAGAGGAATACCACCTTACCACAAGCACCTCAAGAGGAGGCTTCTCTCAGCTCTAGCTATGTGAGAGGGACCCTGAGTTTGCGGCCTCAAGTGGAATGGACACCGCGATGCCCTGACTCGAAATAAGGCCGGATATCCCTGCAGAGACTTGAATGCAGGCTCGTCTTGCATCTCCCAAGACGAAAGGATGTCTGAATCCCCTGTGGAGACCACAGAGAAAGACCTAGTTCCCCACCTCATCGCGACCGGAGGCCTCACATCCTTTGAAAACTCCAGAGGTACGCGGAGATCCTTGCCTCCAAAGGAGACGATGCCTGACTCCTCGTGAAACTTGATAGGAGTCCCAGGATTCCTGTGGCACGTGGAAAGGGACCCTTGGTCTCCCGCCTCAGCTGGAGAGGCGTCCCAATTGCCCTGCCAAGCCTCGAGGAGAATCCCGAGTTGTCCCTCGCAACTAGGCAGGAGTCCTGACGTCGCTGAATAAACACGTGTGTGGAAGGGCCATCCCCGTCGTAACTCGAGAATATTCCCCAGGTTCCCGCCGCAATTCGAGAAAAACCATGAGACTTCCCCCTCGCCGCGAGATGAGGCCCGATTCCCGTGCACTGCGTGCAGAGCAATTCCGTGTTGCACATCACACATGAAAGGAGCCTTGATTTCCTTGATGGCACTCCAGAGAAACCCCAAGAACACTGTTTCAAGGCTAGAGGGATCCTGAGGTCACTGTAGCAACACGAAAGAGCTCCGTCGACCAAAAATCAACTCGAGATGAGAGGTTAGTCCCTGGCTTCGATTCCAGAGGAATACCACCTTACCACAAGCACCTCAAGAGGAGGCTTCTCTCAGCTCTAGGTATGTGAGAGGGACCCTGAGTTTGCGGCCTCAAGTGGAATGGACACTGCGATGCCCTGACGCGAAATAAGGCCGGATATCCCTGCAGTGACTTGAATGCAGGCTCGTCTTGCACCTCCCAAGACGAAAGGATGTCTGAATCCCCTGTGGAGACCACAGAGAAAGACCTAGTTCCCCACCTCATCGCGACCGGAGGCCTCACATCCTTTGAAAATTCCAGAGGTACGCGGAGATCAGTGCCTCCAAAGGAGACGATGCCTGACTCCTCGTGAAACTTGATAGGAGTCCCAGGATTCCTGTGGCACGTGGAAAGGGACCCTTGGTCTCCCGCCTCAGCTGGAGAGGCGTCCCAATTGCCCTGCCAGGCCTCGAGGAGAATCCCGAGTTGTCCCTCGCAACTAGGCAGGAGTCCTTACGTCGCTGAACAAACACGTGTGTGGAAAGGCCATTCCCGTTGTAACTCGAAAACATACCTCAGGTTCCCGCCGCAAGTGGAGAAAAACCTGAGACTTCCCCCTCGCCGTGAGATGAGGCCCGATTCCCCTGCACTGCGTGCAGAATAATTCCGTGTTGCACATCACACATAAAAGGAGCCTTGATTACTTTGATGGCACTCCAGAAAAACCCCAAGAACACTGTTTCAAGGCTAGAGGGATCCTGAGGTCACTGTAGCAACACGAAAGAGCTCCGTGGACCAAAAATCAACTCGAGATGAGAGGTTAGTCCCTGGCTTCGACTCCAGAGTAATACCACCTTACCTCAAGCACCTCAAGAGGAGGCTTCTCTCAGCTCTAGGTATGTGAAAGGGACCCTGAATTTGCGGCCTCAAGTGGAATGGACACTGCGATGCCCTGACGCGAAATAAGGCCGGTTATCCCTGCAGTGACTTGAATGCAGGCTCGTCTTGCATCTCCCAAGATGAAAGGATGTCTGAATCCCCTGTGGAGACCACAGAGAAAGACCTAGTTCCCCACCTCATCGCGACCGGATGCCTCACATCCTTTGAAAACTCCAGAGGTACGCGTAGATCAGTGCCTCCAAAGGAGACGATGCCTGACTCGTCGTGAACCTTGATAGGAGTCCCAGGATTCCGGTGGCACGTGGAAAGGGACACTTGGTCTCCCGCCTCAGCTGGAGCGGCGTACCAATTGCCCTGCCAAGCCTCGAGGAGAATCCCGAGTTGTCCCTCACAACTAGGCAGGAGTCCTGACGTCGCTGAACAAACACGTGTGTGGAAGGGCCATACCCGTCGTAACTCGAGAATATACCCCAGGTTCCCGCCGCAACTCGAGAAAAACCATGAGACTTCCCCCTCGCCGCGAGATGAGGCCCGATTCCCGTGCACTGCGTGCAGAGCAATTCCGTGTTGCACATCACACATGAAAGGAGCCTTGATTTCCTTGATGGCACTCCAGAGAAACCCCAAGAACACTGTTTCAAGGCTAGAGGGATCCTGAGGTCACTGTAGCAACACGAAAGAGCTCCGTCGACGAAAAATCAACTCGAGATGAGAGGTTAGTCCCTGGCTTCGACTCCAGAGGAATACGACCTTACTACAAGCACCTCAAGAGGAGGATTCTCTCAGCTCTAGGTATATGAGAGGGACCCTGAGTTTGCGGCCTCAAGTGGAATGGACACCGCGATGCCCTGACTCGAAATAAGGCCGGATATCCCTGCAGTGACTTGAATGCAGGCTCGTCTTGCATCTCCCAAGATGAAAGGATGTCTGAATCCCCTGTGGAGACCACAGAGAAAGACCTAGTTTCCCACCTCATCGCGACCGGAGGCCTCACATCCTTTGAAAACTCCAGAGGTACGCGGAGATCAGTGCCTCCAAAGGAGACGATGCCTGACTCATCGTGAAAATTGATAGGAGTCCCAGGATTCCTGTGGCACGTGGAAAGGGACCCTTGGTCTCCCGCCTCAGCTGGAGAGGCGTCCCAATTGCCCTGCCAAGCCTCGAGGAGAATCCCGAGTTGTCCCTCGCAACTAGGCAGGAGTCCTGACGTCACTGAAGAAACACGTGTGTGGAAGGGCCATTCCCGTCGTAACTCGAGAATATACCCCAGGTTCCCGCCACAACTCGAGAAAAACCATGAGACTTCCCCCTCGCCGCGAGATAAGGCCCGATTCCCCTGCACTGCGTGCAGAGCAATTCCGTGTTGCACATCACACATGAAAGGAGCCTTGATTTCCTTGATGGCACTCCAGAGAAACCCCAAGAACACTGTATTAAGGCTAGAGGGATCCGGAGGTCACTGTAGCAACACGAAAGAGCTCCGTGGACCAAAAACCAAATCGAGATGAGAGGTGAGTCCCTGGCTTCGACTCCAGAAGAATACCACCTTACCACAAGCACCTCAAGAGGAGGCTTCTCTCAGCTCTAGGTATGTGAGAGGGACCCTGAGTTTGCGGCCTCAAGTGGAATGGGCACTGCGATGCCCTGACGCGAAATAAGGCCGGTTACCCCTGCAGTGACTTGAATGAGGGCTCGTCTTGCATCTCCCAAGATGAAAGGATGTCTGAATCCCCTGTGGAGACCACCGAGAAAGACCTAGTTCCCCACCTCATCGCGACCGGAGGCCTCACATACTTTGAAAACTCCAGAGGTACGCGGAAATCAGTGCCTCCAAAGGAGACGATGCCTGACTCGTCGTGAACCTTGATAGGAGTCCCAGGATTCCTGTGGCACATGGAAAGGGACCCCGGTCTTCCACCTCAGCTGGAGAGGCGTACCAATTACCCTGCCAAGCCTCGAGGAGAATCCCGAGTTGTCCCTCGCAACTAGGCAGGAGTCCTGACGTCGCTGAACAAACACGTGGGTGGAAGGGCCATCCCCGTCGTAACTCGAGAATATACCCCAGGTTCCCGCCGCAACTCGAGAAAAACCATGAGACTTCCCCCTCGCCGCGAGATGAAGCCCGATTCCCCTGCACTGCGTGCAGAGCAATTCCTTGTTGCACATCACACATGAAAGGAACCTTGATTTCCTTGATGGCACTCCAGAGAAACCCCAAGAACACTGTTTCCAGGCTAGAGGGATCCTGAGGTCACTGTAGCAACACGAAAGAGCTCCGTGGACCAAAAATCAACTCGAGATGAGAGGTTAGTCCCTGGCTTCGACTCCAGAGGAATACCACCTTACCACAAGCACCTCAAGAGGAGGCTTCTCTCAGCTCTAGGTATGTGAGAGGGACCCTGAGTTTGCGGCCTCAAGTGGAATGGACACTGCGATGCCCTGACGCGAAATAAGGCCGGATATCCCTGCAGTGACTTGAATGCAGGCTCGTCTTGCACCTCCCAAGACGAAAGGATGTCTGAATCCCCTGTGGAGACCACAGAGAAAGACCTAGTTCCCCACCTCATCGCGACCGGAGGCCTCACATCCTTTGAAAACTCCAGAGGTACGCGGAGATCAGTGCCTCCAAAGGAGACGATGCCTGACTCCTCGTGAAACTTGATAGGAGTCCCAGGATTCCTGTGGCACGTGGAAAGGGACCCTTGGTCTCCCGCCTCAGCTGGAGAGGCGTCCCAATTGCCCTGCCAGGCCTCGAGGAGAATCCCGAGTTGTCCCTCGCAACTAGGCAGGAGTCCTTACGTCGCTGAACAAACACGTGTGTGGAAGGGCCATTCCCGTTGTAACTCGAAAACATACCTCAGGTTCCCGCCGCAAGTGGAGAAAAACCTGAGACTTCCCCCTCGCCGTGAGATGAGGCCCGATTCCCCTGCACTGCGTGCAGAATAATTCCGTGTTGCACATCACACATAAAAGGAGCCTTGATTACTTTGATGGCACTCCAGAGAAACCCCAAGAACACTGTTTCAAGGCTAGAGGGATCCTGAGGTCACTGTAGCAACACGAAAGAGCTCCGTGGACCAAAAATCAACTCGAGATGAGAGGTTAGTCCCTGGCTTCGACTCCAGAGTAATACCACCTTACCTCAAGCACCTCAAGAGGAGGCTTCTCTCAGCTCTAGGTATGTGAAAGGGACCCTGAATTTGCGGCCTCAAGTGGAATGGACACTGCGATGCCCTGACGCGAAATAAGGCCGGTTATCCCTGCAGTGACTTGAATGCAGGCTCGTCTTGCATCTCCCAAGATGAAAGGATGTCTGAATCCCCTGTGGAGACCACAGAGAAAGACCTAGTTCCCCACCTCATCGCGACCGGAGGCCTCACATCCTTTGAAAACTCCAGAGGTACGCGTAGATCAGTGCCTCCAAAGGAGACGATGCCTGACTCGTCGTGAACCTTGATAGGAGTCCCAGGATTCCGGTGGCACGTGGAAAGGGACACTTGGTCTCCCGCCTCAGCTGGAGCGGCGTACCAATTGCCCTGCCAAGCCTCGAGGAGAATCCCGAGTTGTCCCTCACAACTAGGCAGGAGTCCTGACGTCGCTGAACAAACACGTGTGTGGAAGGGCCATACCCGTCGTAACTCGAGAATATACCCCAGGTTCCCGCCGCAACTCGAGAAAAACCATGAGACTTCCCCCTCGCCGCGAGATGAGGCCGGATTCCCCTGCACTGCGTGCAGAGTAATTCGGTCTTGCACATCACACATGAAAGGAACCTTGATTTCCTTGATGGCACTCCAGAGAAACCCCAAGAACACTGTTTCAAGGCTAGAGGGATCCTGAGGTCACTGTAGCAACACGAAAGAGCTACGTGGACCAAAAATCAACTCGAGATGAGAGGTTAGTCCCTGGCTTCGACTCCAGAGGAATACCACCTTACTACAAGCACCTCAAGAGGAGGATTCTCTCAGCTCTAGGTATATGAGAGGGACCCTGAGATTGCGGCCTCAAGTGGAATGGACACCGCGATGCCCTGACTCGAAATAAGGCTGGATATCCCTGCAGTGACTTGAATGCAGGCTCTTCTTGCATCTGCGAAGATGAAAGGATGTCTGAATCCCCTGTGGAGACCACAGAGAAAGACCTAGTTCCCCACCTCATCGCGACCGGAGGCCTCACATCCTTTGAAAACTCCAGAGGTACGCAGAGGTCAGTGCCTCCAAAGGAGACGATGCCTGAATCCTCGTGAAACTTGATAGGAGTCCCAGGATTCCTGTGGCACGTTGAAAGGGACCCTTGGTCTCCCGCCTCAGCTGGAGAGGCGTCCCAATTGCCCTGCCAAGCCTCGAGGAGAATCCCGAGTTGTCCCTCGCAACTAGGCAGGAGTCTGACGTCGCTGAACAAACACGTGTGTGGAAGGGCCATCCCCGTCGTAACTCGAGAATATACCCCAGGTTCCCGCCGCAACTCGAGAAAAACCATGAGACTTCCCCCTCGCCGCGAGATAAGGCCCGATTTTTCGGCACTGCGTGCAGAGCAATTCCGTGTTGCACATCACACATGACAGGAACTTTGATTTCCTTGATGGCACTCCAGAGAAACCCCAAGAACACTGTTTCCAGGCTAGAGGGATCCTGAGGTCACTGTAGCAACACAAAAGAGCTCCGTGGACCAAAAATCAACTCGAGATGAGAGGTTAGTCCCTGGCTTCGACTCCAGTGGAATACCACCTTACTACAAGCACCTCAAGAGGAGGATTCTCTCAGCTCTATGTATGTGAGAGGGACCCTGATTTTGCGGCCTCAAGTGGAATGGACACTGCGATGCCCTGACGCGAAATAAGGCCGGATATCCCTGCAGTGACTTGAATGCAGGCTCGTCTTGCATCTCCCAAAACGAAAGGTTGTCTGAATCTCCTGTGGAGACCACAGAGAAAGATCTAGTTCCCCACCTCATCGCGACCGGAGGCCTCACATTCTTTGAAAACTCCATAGGTACGCGGAGATAAGTGCCTCCAAAGGTGACGATGCCTGACTCCTCGTGAAACTTGATAGGAGTCTCAGGATTCCTGTGGCAAGTGGAAAGAGACCCTTGGTCTCCGGCCTCAGCTGGAGAGGCGTCCCAATTGCCCTGCCAAGCCTCGAGGAGAATCCCGAGTTGTCCCTCGCAACTAGGCAGGAGTCTGACGTCGCTGAACAAACACGTGTGTGGAAGGGCCATCCCCGTCGTAACTCGAGAATATACCCCAGGTTCCCGCCGCAACTCGAGAAAAACCATGAGACTTCCCCCTCGCCGCGAGATAAGGCCCGATTTTTCGGCACTGCATGCAGAGCAATTCCGTGTTGCACATCACACATGACAGGAACCTTGATTTCCTTGATGGCACTCCAGAGAAACCCCAAGAACACTGTTTCCAGGCTGGAGGGATCCTGAGGTCACTGTAGCAACACGAAAGAGCTCCGTGGACCAAAAATCAACTCGAGATGAGAGGTTAGTCCCTGGCTTCGACTCCAGAGGAATACCACCTTACCTCAAGCACCTCAAGAGGAGGCTTCTCTCAGCTCTAGGTATGTGAGAGGGACCCTGAATTTGGGGCCTCAAGTGGAATGGACACTGCGATGCCCTGACGCGAAATAAGGCCGGTTATCCCTGCAGTGACTTGAATGCAGGCTCGTCTTGCATCTCCCAAGATGAAAGGATGTCTGAATCCCCTGTGGAGACCACAGAGAAAGACCTAGTTCCCCACCTCATCGCGACCGGATGCCTCACATCCTTTGAAAACTCCAGAGGTACGCGTAGATCAGTGCCTCCAAAGGAGACGATGCCTGACTCGTCGTGAACCTTGATAGGAGTCCCAGGATTCCTGTGGCACGTGGAAAGGGACACTTGGTCTCCCGCCTCAGCTGGAGCGGCGTACCAATTGCCCTGCCAAGCCTCGAGGAGAATCCCGAGTTGTCCCTCACAACTAGGCAGGAGTCCTGACGTCGCTGAACAAACACGTGTGTGGAAGGGCCATACCCGTCGTAACTCGAGAATATACCCCAGGTTCCCGCCGCAACTCGAGAAAAACCATGAGACTTCCCCCTCGCCGCGAGATGAGGCCCGATTCCCCTGCACTGCGTGCAGAGTAATTCCGTCTTGCACATCACACATGAAAGGAACCTTGATTTCCTTGATGGCACTCCAGAGAAACCCCAAGAACACTGTTTCAAGGCTAGAGGGATCCTGAGGTCACTGTAGCAACACGAAAGAGCTCCGTGGACCAAGAATCAACTCGAGATGAGAGGTTAGTCCCTGGCTTCGACTCCAGAGGAATACCACCTTACCACAAGCACCTCAAGAGGAGGCTTCTCTCAGCTCTAGGTATGTGAGAGGGACCCTGATATTGGGGCCTCAAGGGAATGGAAACCGCGATGCCCTGACTCGAAATAAGGCCGAATATCCCTGCAGTGACTTGAATGCAGGCTCGTCTTGCATCTCCCAAGATGAAAGGATGTCTGAATCCCCTGTGGAGACCACAGAGAAAGACCTAGTTCCCCACCTCATGGCGACCGGAGGCCTCACATCCTTTGAAAACTCCAGAGGTACGCGGAGATCAGTGCCTCCAAAGGAGACGATGCCTGACTCCTCGTGAAACGTGATAGGAGTCCCAGGATTCCTGTGGCACGTGGAAAGGGACCCTTGGTCTCGCGCCTCAGCTGGAGAGGCGTCCCAATTGCCCTGCCAAGCCTCGAGGAGAATCCCAAGTTGTCCCTCGCAACTAGGCAGGAGTCCTGCCGTCGCTGAACTAACACGTGTGTGGAAGGGCCATCCCCGTCGTAACTCGAGAATATACCCCAGGTTCCCGCCGCAACTCGAGAAAAACCATGAGACTTCCCCCTCGAAGTGAGATGAGGCCCGACTCCCCTGTACTGCATGCAGAGCAATTCCGTGTTGCACATCACACATGAAAGGAGCCTTGATTTCCTTGATGGCACTCCAGAGAAACCCCAAGAACACTGTTTCAAGGCTACAGGGATCCTGAGGTCACTGTAGCAACACGAAAGAGCTCCGTGGACCAAAAATCAACTCGAGATGAGAGGTTAGTCCCTGGCTTCGACTCCAGAGGAATACCACCTTACCACAAGCACCTCAAGAGGAGGCTTCTCTCAGCTTTAGGTATGTGAGAGGGACCCTGAGTTTGCGGCCTCAAGTGGAATGGACACCGCGATGCCCTGACTCGAAATAAGGCCGGATATCCCTGCAGTGACTTGAATGCAGGCTCGTCTTGCATCTCCCAAGACGAAAGGATGTCTGAATCCCCTGTGGAGACCACAGAGAAAGACCTAGTTCCCCACCTCATCGCGACCGGAGGCCTCACATCCTTTGAAAACTCCAGAGGTACGCGGAGATCAGTTCCTCCAAAGGAGACGATGCCTGACTCCTCGTGAAACTTGATAGGATTCCCAGGATTCCTGTGGCACGTGGAAAGGGACCCTTGGTTTCCCGCCTCAGCTGGAGAGGCGTCCCAATTGCCCTGCCAAGCCTCGAGGAGAATCCCGAGTTGTCCCTCGCAACTAGGCAGGAGTCCTGACGTCGCTGAACAAACACGTGTGTGGAAGGGCCAAACCCTCGTAACTCGAGAATATTCCCCAGGTTCCCGCCGCAACTCAAGAAAAACCATGAGACTTCCCCCTCGCCGTGAGATGAGGCCCGATTCCCCTGCACTGCGTGCAGAGCAATTCCGTGTTGCACATCACACATGAAGGAGCCTTGATTTCCTTGATGGCCCTCCAGAGAAACCCCAAGAACACTATTTCAAGGCTAGAGGGATCCTGAGGTCACTGTAGCAACACGAAAGAGCTCCGTGGACCAAGAATCAACTCGAAATGAGAGGTTAGTCCCTGGCTTCGACTCCAGAGGAATACCACCTTACCACAAGCACCTCAAGAGGAGGCTTCTCTCAGCTCTAGCTATGTGAGAGGGACCCTGAGTTTGCGGCCTCAAGTGGAATGGACACCGCGATGCCCTGACTCGAAATAAGGCCGGATATCCCTGCAGTGACTTGAATGCAGGCTCGTCTTGCATCTCCCAAGACGAAAGGATGTCTGAATCCCCTGTGGAGACCACAGAGAAAGACCTAGTTCCCCACCTCATCGCGACCGGAGGCCTCACATCCTTTGAAAACTCCAGAGGTACGCGGAGATCCTTGCCTCCAAAGGAGACGATGCCTGACTCCTCGTGAAACTTGATAGGAGTCCCAGGATTCCTGTGGCACGTGGAAAGGGACCCTTGGTCTCCCGCCTCAGCTGGAGAGGCGTCCCAATTGCCCTGCCAAGCCTCGAGGAGAATCCCGAGTTGTCCCTCGCAACTAGGCAGGAGTCCTGACGTCGCTGAATAAACACGTGTGTGGAAGGGCCATCCCCGTCGTAACTCGAGAATATTCCCCAGGTTCCCGCCGCAATTCGAGAAAAACCATGAGACTTCCCCCTCGCCGCGAGATGAGGCCCGATTCCCGTGCACTGCGTGCAGAGCAATTCCGTGTTGCACATCACACATGAAAGGAGCCTTGATTTCCTTGATGGCACTCCAGAGAAACCCCAAGAACACTGTTTCAAGGCTAGAGGGATCCTGAGGTCACTGTAGCAACACGAAAGAGCTCCGTCGACCAAAAATCAACTCGAGATGAGAGGTTAGTCCCTGGCTTCGACTCCAGAGGAATACGACCTTACTACAAGCACCTCAAGAGGAGGATTCTCTCAGCTCTAGGTATATGAGAGGGACCCTGAGTTTGCGGCCTCAAGTGGAATGGACACCGCGATGCCCTGACTCGAAATAAGGCCGGATATCCCTGCAGTGACTTGAATGCAGGCTCGTCTTGCATCTCCCAAGATGAAAGGATGTCTGAATCCCCTGTGGAGACCACAGAGAAAGACCTAGTTTCCCACCTCATCGCGACCGGAGGCCTCACATCCTTTGAAAACTCCAGAGGTACGCGGAGATCAGTGCCTCCAAAGGAGACGATGCCTGACTCCTCGTGAAAATTGATAGGAGTCCCAGGATTCCTGTGGCACGTGGAAAGGGACCCTTGGTCTCCCGCCTCAGCTGGAGAGGCGTCCCAATTGCCCTGCCAAGCCTCGAGGAGAATCCCGAGTTGTCCCTCGCAACTAGGCAGGAGTCCTGACGTCACTGAACAAACACGTGTGTGGAAGGGCCATTCCCGTCGTAACTCGAGAATATACCCCAGGTTCCCGCCACAACTCGAGAAAAACCATGAGTCTTCCCACTCGCCGCGAGATAAGGCCCGATTCCCCTGCACTGCGTGCAGAGCAATTCCGTGTTGCACATCACACATGAAAGGAGCCTTGATTTCCTTGATGGCACTCCAGAGAAACCCCAAGAACACTGTATTAAGGCTAGAGGGATCCGGAGGTCACTGTAGCAACACGAAAGAGCTCCGTGGACCAAAAATCAACTCGAGATGAGAGGTGAGTCCCTGGCTTCGACTCCAGAAGAATACCACGTTACTACAAGCACCTCAAGAGGAGGCTTCTCTCAGCTCTAGGTATGTGAGAGGGACCCTGAGTTTGCGGCCTCAAGTGGAATGGGCACTGCGATGCCCTGACGCGAAATAAGGCCGGTTATCCCTGCAGTGACTTGAATGAGGGCTCGTCTTGCATCTCCCAAGATGAAAGGATGTCTGAATCCCCTGTGGAGACCACCGAGAAAGACCTAGTTCCCCACCTCATCGCGACCGGAGGCCTCACATACTTTGAAAACTCCAGAGGTACGCGGAAATCAGTGCCTCCAAAGGAGACGATGCCTGACTCGTCGTGAACCTTGATAGGAGTCCCAGGATTCCTGTGGCACATGGAAAGGGACCCCGGTCTTCCACCTCAGCTGGAGAGGCGTACCAATTGCCCTGCCAAACCTCGAGGAGAATCCCGAGTTGTCCCTCGCAACTAGGCAGGAGTCCTGACGTCGCTGAACAAACACGTGGGTGGAAGGGCCATCCCCGTCGTAACTCGAGAATATACCCCAGGTTCCCGCCGCAACTCGAGAAAAACCATGAGACTTCCCCCTCGCCGCGAGATGAAGCCCGATTCCCCTGCACTGCGTGCAGAGCAATTCCTTGTTGCACATCACACATGAAAGGAACCTTGATTTCCTTGATGGCACTCCAGAGAAACCCCAAGAACACTGTTTCCAGGCTAGAGGGATCCTGAGGTCACTGTAGCAACACGAAAGAGCTCCGTGGACCAAAAATCAACTCGAGATGAGAGGTTAGTCCCTGGCTTCGATTTCAGAGGAATACCACCTTACCACAAGCACCTCAAGAGGAGGCTTCTCTCAGCTCTAGGTATGTGAGAGGGACCCTGAGTTTGCGGCCTCAAGTGGAATGGACACTGCGATGCCCTGACGCGAAATAAGGCCGGATATCCCTGCAGTGACTTGAATGCAGGCTCGTCTTGCACCTCCCAAGACGAAAGGATGTCTGAATCCCCTGTGGAGACCACAGAGAAAGACCTAGTTCCCCACCTCATCGCGACCGGAGGCCTCACATCCTTTGAAAATTCCAGAGGTACGCGGAGATCAGTGCCTCCAAAGGAGACGATGCCTGACTCCTCGTGAAACTTGATAGGAGTCCCAGGATTCCTGTGGCACGTGGAAAGGGACCCTTGGTCTCCCGCCTCAGCTGGAGAGGCGTCCCAATTGCCCTGCCAGGCCTCGAGGAGAATCCCGAGTTGTCCCTCGCAACTAGGCAGGAGTCCTTACGTCGCTGAACAAACACGTGTGTGGAAGGGCCATTCCCGTTGTAACTCGAAAACATACCTCAGGTTCCCGCCGCAAGTGGAGAAAAACCTGAGACTTCCCCCTCGCCGTGAGATGAGGCCCGATTCCCCTGCACTGCGTGCAGAATAATTCCGTGTTGCACATCACACATAAAAGGAGCCTTGATTACTTTGATGGCACTCCAGAGAAACCCCAAGAACACTGTTTCAAGGCTAGAGGGATCCTGAGGTCACTGTAGCAACACGAAAGAGCTCCGTGGACCAAAAATCAACTCGAGATGAGAGGTTAGTCCCTGGCTTCGACTCCAGAGTAATACCACCTTACCTCAAGCACCTCAAGAGGAGGCTTCTCTCAGCTCTAGGTATGTGAAAGGGACCCTGAATTTGCGGCCTCAAGTGGAATGGACACTGCGATGCCCTGACGCGAAATAAGGCCGGTTATCCCTGCAGTGACTTGAATGCAGGCTCGTCTTGCATCTCCCAAGATGAAAGGATGTCTGAATCCCCTGTGGAGACCACAGAGAAAGACCTAGTTCCCCACCTCATCGCGACCGGATGCCTCACATCCTTTGAAAACTCCAGAGGTACGCGTAGATCAGTGCCTCCAAAGGAGACGATGCCTGACTCGTCGTGAACCTTGATAGGAGTCCCAGGATTCCGGTGGCACGTGGAAAGGGACACTTGGTCTCCCGCCTCAGCTGGAGCGGCGTACCAATTGCCCTGCCAAGCCTCGAGGAGAATCCCGAGTTGTCCCTCACAACTAGGCAGGAGTCCTGACGTCGCTGAACAAACACGTGTGTGGAAGGGCCATACCCGTCGTAACTCGAGAATATACCCCAGGTTCCCGCCGCAACTCGAGAAAAACCATGAGACTTCCCCCTCGCCGCGAGATGAGGCCCGATTCCCGTGCACTGCGTGCAGAGCAATTCCGTGTTGCACATCACACATGAAAGGAGCCTTGATTTCCTTGATGGCACTCCAGAGAAACCCCAAGAACACTGTTTCAAGGCTAGAGGGATCCTGAGGTCACTGTAGCAACACGAAAGAGCTCCGTCGACGAAAAATCAACTCGAGATGAGAGGTTAGTCCCTGGCTTCGACTCCAGAGGAATACGACCTTACTACAAGCACCTCAAGAGGAGGATTCTCTCAGCTCTAGGTATATGAGAGGGACCCTGAGTTTGCGGCCTCAAGTGGAATGGACACCGCGATGCCCTGACTCGAAATAAGGCCGGATATCCCTGCAGTGACTTGAATGCAGGCTCGTCTTGCATCTCCCAAGATGAAAGGATGTCTGAATCCCCTGTGGAGACCACAGAGAAAGACCTAGTTTCCCACCTCATCGCGACCGGAGGCCTCACATCCTTTGAAAACTCCAGAGGTACGCGGAGATCAGTGCCTCCAAAGGAGACGATGCCTGACTCATCGTGAAAATTGATAGGAGTCCCAGGATTCCTGTGGCACGTGGAAAGGGACCCTTGGTCTCCCGCCTCAGCTGGAGAGGCGTCCCAATTGCCCTGCCAAGCCTCGAGGAGAATCCCGAGTTGTCCCTCGCAACTAGGCAGGAGTCCTGACGTCACTGAAGAAACACGTGTGTGGAAGGGCCATTCCCGTCGTAACTCGAGAATATACCCCAGGTTCCCGCCACAACTCGAGAAAAACCATGAGACTTCCCCCTCGCCGCGAGATAAGGCCCGATTCCCCTGCACTGCGTGCAGAGCAATTCCGTGTTGCACATCACACATGAAAGGAGCCTTGATTTCCTTGATGGCACTCCAGAGAAACCCCAAGAACACTGTATTAAGGCTAGAGGGATCCGGAGGTCACTGTAGCAACACGAAAGAGCTCCGTGGACCAAAAATCAAATCGAGATGAGAGGTGAGTCCCTGGCTTCGACTCCAGAAGAATACCACCTTACCACAAGCACCTCAAGAGGAGGCTTCTCTCAGCTCTAGGTATGTGAGAGGGACCCTGAGTTTGCGGCCTCAAGTGGAATGGGCACTGCGATGCCCTGACGCGAAATAAGGCCGGTTACCCCTGCAGTGACTTGAATGAGGGCTCGTCTTGCATCTCCCAAGATGAAAGGATGTCTGAATCCCCTGTGGAGACCACCGAGAAAGACCTAGTTCCCCACCTCATCGCGACCGGAGGCCTCACATACTTTGAAAACTCCAGAGGTACGCGGAAATCAGTGCCTCCAAAGGAGACGATGCCTGACTCGTCGTGAACCTTGATAGGAGTCCCAGGATTCCTGTGGCACATGGAAAGGGACCCCGGTCTTCCACCTCAGCTGGAGAGGCGTACCAATTGCCCTGCCAAGCCTCGAGGAGAATCCCGAGTTGTCCCTCGCAACTAGGCAGGAGTCCTGACGTCGCTGAACAAACACGTGGGTGGAAGGGCCATCCCCGTCGTAACTCGAGAATATACCCCAGGTTCCCGCCGCAACTCGAGAAAAACCATGAGACTTCCCCCTCGCCGCGAGATGAAGCCCGATTCCCCTGCACTGCGTGCAGAGCAATTCCTTGTTGCACATCACACATGAAAGGAACCTTGATTTCCTTGATGGCACTCCAGAGAAACCCCAAGAACACTGTTTCCAGGCTAGAGGGATCCTGAGGTCACTGTAGCAACATGAAAGAGCTCCGTGGACCAAAAATCAACTCGAGATGAGAGGTTAGTCCCTGGCTTCGACTCCAGAGGAATACCACCTTACCACAAGCACCTCAAGAGGAGGCTTCTCTCAGCTCTAGGTATGTGAGAGGGACCCTGAGTTTGCGGCCTCAAGTGGAATGGACACTGCGATGCCCTGACGCGAAATAAGGCCGGATATCCCTGCAGTGACTTGAATGCAGGCTCGTCTTGCACCTCCCAAGACGAAAGGATGTCTGAATCCCCTGTGGAGACCACAGAGAAAGACCTAGTTCCCCACCTCATCGCGACCGGAGGCCTCACATCCTTTGAAAACTCCAGAGGTACGCGGAGATCAGTGCCTCCAAAGGAGACGATGCCTGACTCCTCGTGAAACTTGATAGGAGTCCCAGGATTCCTGTGGCACGTGGAAAGGGACCCTTGGTCTCCCGCCTCAGCTGGAGAGGCGTCCCAATTGCCCTGCCAGGCCTCGAGGAGAATCCCGAGTTGTCCCTCGCAACTAGGCAGGAGTCCTTACGTCGCTGAACAAACACGTGTGTGGAAGGGCCATTCCCGTTGTAACTCGAAAACATACCTCAGGTTCCCGCCGCAAGTGGAGAAAAACCTGAGACTTCCCCCTCGCCGTGAGATGAGGCCCGATTCCCCTGCACTGCGTGCAGAATAATTCCGTGTTGCACATCACACATAAAAGGAGCCTTGATTACTTTGATGGCACTCCAGAGAAACCCCAAGAACACTGTTTCAAGGCTAGAGGGATCCTGAGGTCACTGTAGCAACACGAAAGAGCTCCGTGGACCAAAAATCAACTCGAGATGAGAGGTTAGTCCCTGGCTTCGACTCCAGAGTAATACCACCTTACCTCAAGCACCTCAAGAGGAGGCTTCTCTCAGCTCTAGGTATGTGAAAGGGACCCTGAATTTGCGGCCTCAAGTGGAATGGACACTGCGATGCCCTGACGCGAAATAAGGCCGGTTATCCCTGCAGTGACTTGAATGCAGGCTCGTCTTGCATCTCCCAAGATGAAAGGATGTCTGAATCCCCTGTGGAGACCACAGAGAAAGACCTAGTTCCCCACCTCATCGCGACCGGATGCCTCACATCCTTTGAAAACTCCAGAGGTACGCGTAGATCAGTGCCTCCAAAGGAGACGATGCCTGACTCGTCGTGAACCTTGATAGGAGTCCCAGGATTCCGGTGGCACGTGGAAAGGGACACTTGGTCTCCCGCCTCAGCTGGAGCGGCGTACCAATTGCCCTGCCAAGCCTCGAGGAGAATCCCGAGTTGTCCCTCACAACTAGGCAGGAGTCCTGACGTCGCTGAACAAACACGTGTGTGGAAGGGCCATACCCGTCGTAACTCGAGAATATACCCCAGGTTCCCGCCGCAACTCGAGAAAAACCATGAGACTTCCCCCTCGCCGCGAGATGAGGCCGGATTCCCCTGCACTGCGTGCAGAGTAATTCGGTCTTGCACATCACACATGAAAGGAACCTTGATTTCCTTGATGGCACTCCAGAGAAACCCCAAGAACACTGTTTCAAGGCTAGAGGGATCCTGAGGTCACTGTAGCAACACGAAAGAGCTACGTGGACCAAAAATCAACTCGAGATGAGAGGTTAGTCCCTGGCTTCGACTCCAGAGGAATACCACCTTACTACAAGCACCTCAAGAGGAGGATTCTCTCAGCTCTAGGTATATGAGAGGGACCCTGAGATTGCGGCCTCAAGTGGAATGGACACCGCGATGCCCTGACTCGAAATAAGGCTGGATATCCCTGCAGTGACTTGAATGCAGGCTCTTCTTGCATCTGCGAAAATGAAAGGATGTCTGAATCCCCTGTGGAGACCACAGAGAAAGACCTAGTTCCCCACCTCATCGCGACCGGAGGCCTCACATCCTTTGAAAACTCCAGAGGTACGCAGAGGTCAGTGCCTCCAAAGGAGACGATGCCTGAATCCTCGTGAAACTTGATAGGAGTCCCAGGATTCCTGTGGCACGTTGAAAGGGACCCTTGGTCTCCCGCCTCAGCTGGAGAGGCGTCCCAATTGCCCTGCCAAGCCTCGAGGAGAATCCCGAGTTGTCCCTCGCAACTAGGCAGGAGTCTGACGTCGCTGAACAAACACGTGTGTGGAAGGGCCATCCCCGTCGTAACTCGAGAATATACCCCAGGTTCCCGCCGCAACTCGAGAAAAACCATGAGACTTCCCCCTCGCCGCGAGATAAGGCCCGATTTTTCGGCACTGCGTGCAGAGCAATTCCGTGTTGCACATCACACATGACAGGAACTTTGATTTCCTTGATGGCACTCCAGAGAAACCCCAAGAACACTGTTTCCAGGCTAGAGGGATCCTGAGGTCACTGTAGCAACACAAAAGAGCTCCGTGGACCAAAAATCAACTCGAGATGAGAGGTTAGTCCCTGGCTTCGACTCCAGTGGAATACCACCTTACTACAAGCACCTCAAGAGGAGGATTCTCTCAGCTCTATGTATGTGAGAGGGACCCTGATTTTGCGGCCTCAAGTGGAATGGACACTGCGATGCCCTGACGCGAAATAAGGCCGGATATCCCTGCAGTGACTTGAATGCAGGCTCGTCTTGCATCTCCCAAAACGAAAGGTTGTCTGAATCTCCTGTGGAGACCACAGAGAAAGATCTAGTTCCCCACCTCATCGCGACCGGAGGCCTCACATTCTTTGAAAACTCCATAGGTACGCGGAGATAAGTGCCTCCAAAGGTGACGATGCCTGACTCCTCGTGAAACTTGATAGGAGTCTCAGGATTCCTGTGGCAAGTGGAAAGAGACCCTTGGTCTCCGGCCTCAGCTGGAGAGGCGTCCCAATTGCCCTGCCAAGCCTCGAGGAGAATCCCGAGTTGTCCCTCGCAACTAGGCAGGAGTCTGACGTCGCTGAACAAACACGTGTGTGGAAGGGCCATCCCCGTCGTAACTCGAGAATATACCCCAGGTTCCCGCCGCAACTCGAGAAAAACCATGAGACTTCCCCCTCGCCGCGAGATAAGGCCCGATTTTTCGGCACTGCATGCAGAGCAATTCCGTGTTGCACATCACACATGACAGGAACCTTGATTTCCTTGATGGCACTCCAGAGAAACCCCAAGAACACTGTTTCCAGGCTAGAGGGATCCTGAGGTCACTGTAGCAACACGAAAGAGCTCCGTGGACCAAAAATCAACTCGAGATGAGAGGTTAGTCCCTGGCTTCGACTCCAGAGGAATACCACCTTACCTCAAGCACCTCAAGAGGAGGCTTCTCTCAGCTCTAGGTATGTGAGAGGGACCCTGAATTTGCGGCCTCAAGTGGAATGGACACTGCGATGCCCTGACGCGAAATAAGGCCGGTTATCCCTGCAGTGACTTGAATGCAGGCTCGTCTTGCATCTCCCAAGATGAAAGGATGTCTGAATCCCCTGTGGAGACCACAGAGAAAGACCTAGTTCCCCACCTCATCGCGACCGGATGCCTCACATCCTTTGAAAACTCCAGAGGTACGCGTAGATCAGTGCCTCCAAAGGAGACGATGCCTGACTCGTCGTGAACCTTGATAGGAGTCCCAGGATTCCTGTGGCACGTGGAAAGGGACACTTGGTCTCCCGCCTCAGCTGGAGCGGCGTACCAATTGCCCTGCCAAGCCTCGAGGAGAATCCCGAGTTGTCCCTCACAACTAGGCAGGAGTCCTGACGTCGCTGAACAAACACGTGTGTGGAAGGGCCATACCCGTCGTAACTCGAGAATATACCCCAGGTTCCCGCCGCAACTCGAGAAAAACCATGAGACTTCCCCCTCGCCGCGAGATGAGGCCCGATTCCCCTGCACTGCGTGCAGAGTAATTCCGTCTTGCACATCACACATGAAAGGAACCTTGATTTCCTTGATGGCACTCCAGAGAAACCCCAAGAACACTGTTTCAAGGCTAGAGGGATCCTGAGGTCACTGTAGCAACACGAAAGAGCTACGTGGACCAAAAATCAACTCGAGATGAGAGGTTAGTCCCTGGCTTCGACTCCAGAGGAATACCACCTTACTACAAGCACCTCAAGAGGAGGATTCTCTCAGCTCTAGGTATATGAGAGGGACCCTGAGATTGCGGCCTCAAGTGGAATGGACACCGCGATGCCCTGACTCGAAATAAGGCTGGATATCCCTGCAGTGACTTGAATGCAGGCTCTTCTTGCATCTGCGAAGATGAAAGGATGTCTGAATCCCCTGTGGAGACCACAGAGAAAGACCTAGTTCCCCACCTCATCGCGACCGGAGGCCTCACCTCCTTTGAAAACTCCAGAGGTACGCAGAGATCAGTGCCTCCAAAGGAGACGATGCCTGAATCCTCGTGAAACTTGATAGGAGTCCCAGGATTCCTGTGGCACGTTGAAAGGGACCCTTGGTCTCCCGCCTCAGCTGGAGAGGCGTCCCAATTGCCCTGCCAAGCCTCGAGGAGAATCCCGAGTTGTCCCTCGCAACTAGACAGGAGTCTGACGTCGCTGAACAAACACGTGTGTGGAAGGGCCATCCCCGTCGTAACTCGAGAATATACCCCAGGTTCCCGCCGCAACTCGAGAAAAACCATGAGACTTCCCCCTCGCCGCGAGATAAGGCCCGATTTTTCGGCACTGCGTGCAGAGCAATTCCGTGTTGCACATCACACATGACAGGAACCTTGATTTCCTTGATGGCACTCCAGAGAAACCCCAAGAACACTGTTTCCAGGCTAGAGGGATCCTGAGGTCACTGTAGCAACACGAAAGAGCTCCGTGGACCAAAAATCAACTCGAGATGAGAGGTTAGTCCCTGGCTTCGACTCCAGAGGAATACCACGTTACTACAAGCACCTCAAGAGGAGGATTCTCTCAGCTCTATGTATGTGAGAGGGACCCTGATTTTGCGGCCTCAAGTGGAATGGACACTGCGATGCCCTGACGCGAAATAAGGCCGGATATCCCTGCAGTGACTTGAATGCAGGCTCGTCTTGCATCTCCCAAAACGAAAGGTTGTCTGAATCTCCTGTGGAGACCACAGAGAAAGACCTAGTTCCCCACCTCATCGCGACCGGAGGCCTCACATCCTTTAAAAACTCCAGAGGTACGCGGAGATCAGTGCCTCCAAAGGAGACGATGCCTGACTCCTCGTGAAACTTGATAGGAGTCCCAGGATTCCTGTGGCACGTGGAAAGGGACCCTTGGTCTCCCGCCTCAGCTGGAGAGGCGTCCCAATTGCCCTGCCAAGCCTCGAGGAGAATCCCGAGTTGTCCCTTGCAACTAGGCAGGAGTCCTGACGTCACTGAACAAACACGTGTGTGGAAGGGCCATTCCCGTCGTAACTCGAGAATATACCCCAGGTTCCCGCCGCAACTCGAGAAAAACCATGAGACTTCCCCCTCGCCGCGAGATAAGGCCCGATTCCCCTGCACTGCGTGCAGAGCAATTCCGTGTTGCACATCACACATGAAAGGAGCCTTGATTTCCTTGATGGCACTCCAGAGAAACCCCAAGAACACTGTATCAAGGCTAGAGGGATCCGGAGGTCACTGTAGCAACACGAAAGAGCTTCGTGGACCAAAAATCAACTCGAGATGAGAGGTTAGTCCCTGGCTTCGACTCCAGAAGAATACCACCTTACCACAAGCACCTCAAGAGGAGGCTTCTCTCAGTTCTAGGTATGTGAGAGGGACCCTGATTTTGCGGCCTCAAGTGGAATGGGCACTGCGATGCCCTGACGCGAAATAAGGCCGGTTATCCCTGCAGTGACTTGAATGAGGGCTCGTCTTGCATCTCCCAAGATGAAAGGATGTCTGAATCCCCTGTGGAGACCACAGAGAAAGACCTAGTTCCCCACCTCATCGCGACCGGAGGCCTCACATCCTTTGAAAACTCCAGAGGTACGCGGAAATCAGTGCCTCCAAAGGAGACGATGCCTGACTCCTCGTGAACCTTGATAGGAGTCCCAGGATTCCTGTGGCACGTGGAAAGGGACCCCGGTCTCCCACCTCAGCTGGAGAGGCATCCCAATTGCCCTGCCAAGCCTCGAGGAGAATCCCGAGTTGTCCCTCGCAACTAGGCAGCAGTCCTGACGTCGCTGTACAAATACGTGGGTGGAAGGGCCATCCCCGTCGTAACTCGAGAATATTCCCCAGGTTCCCGCCGCAACTCGAGAAAAACCATGAGACTTCCCCCTCGCCGCGAGATGAGTCCCGATTCCCCGGCACTGCGTGCAGAGCAATTCCGTGTTGCACATCACACATGAAAAGAGCCTTGATTTCCTTGATGGCACTCCAGAGAAACCCCAAGAACACTGTTTCAAAGCTATAGGGATCCTGAGGTCACTGTAGCAACACGAAAGAGCTCCGTGGACCAAAAATCAACTCGAGATGAGAGGTTAGTCCCTGGCTTCGACTCCAGAGGAATACCACCTTACCACAAGCACCTCAAGAGGAGGCTTCTCTCAGCTCTATGTATGTGAGAGGGACCCTGAATTTGCGGCCTCAAGTGGAATGGACACTGCGATGCCCTGACGCGAAATAAGGCCGGTATCCCTGCAGTGACTTGAATGCAGGCTCGTCTTGCACCTCCCAAGACGAAAGGATGTCTGAATCCCCTGTGGAGACCACAGAGAAAGACCTAGTTCCCCACCTCATCGCGACCGGAGGCCTCACATCCTTTGAAAACTCCAGAGGTACGCGGAGATCAGTGCCTCCAAAGGAGACGATGCCTGAATCCTCGTGAAACTTGATAGGAGTCCCAGGATTCCTGTGGCACGTGGAAAGGGACCCTTGGTCTCCCGCCTCAGCTGGAGAGGCGTCCCAATTGCCCTGCCAGGCCTCGAGGAGAATCCCGAGTTGTCCCTGGCAACTAGGCAGGAGTCCTTACGTCGCTGAACAAACACGTGTGTGGAAGGGCCATTCCCGTTGTAACTCGAAAACATACCCCAGGTTCCCGCCGCAACTGGAGAAAAACTGAGACTTCCCCCTCGCCGTGAGATGAGGCCCGATTCCCCTGCACTGCGTGCAGAATAATTCCGTGTTGCACATCACACATAAAAGGAGCCTTGATTACTTTGATGGCATTCCAGAGAAACCCCAAGAACACTGTTTCAAGGCTAGAGGGATCCTGAGGTCACTGTAGCAACACGAAAGAGCTCCGTGGACCAAAAATCAACTCGAGATGAGAGGTTAGTCCCTGGCTTCGACTCCAGAGGAATACCACCTTACCTCAAGCACCTCAAGAGGAGGCTTCTCTCAGCTCTTGGTATGTGAGAGGGACCCTGAATTTGCGGCCTCAAGTGGAATGGACACTGCGATGCCCTGACGCGAAATAAGGCCGGATATCCATGCAGTGACTTGAATGCAGGCTCGTCTTGCATCTCCCAAGACGAAAGGATGTCTGAATCCCCTGTGGAGACCACAGAGAAAGACCTAGTTCCCCACCTCATCGCGACCGGAGGCCTCACATCCTTTGAAAACTCCAGAGGTACGCGGAGATCAGTGCCTCCAAAGGAGACGATGCCTGACTCCTCGTGAAACTTGATAGGAGTCCCAGGATTCCTGTGGCACGTGGAAAGGGACCCTTGGTCTCCCACCTCAGCTGGAGAGGCGTCCCAATTGCCCTGCCAAGCCTCGAGGAGAATCCCGAGTTGTCCCTCACAACTAGGCAGGAGTCTGACGTCGCTGAACAAACACGTGGATGGACGGGCCATCCCCCTGGTAACTCGAGAATTTACCCCAGGTTCCCATCGCAACTCGAGAAAAACCATGAGACTTCCCCCTCGCCGCAAAATGAGGCCCGATACCCTGC
This sequence comes from Cervus elaphus, assembly GCF_910594005.1. Lineage (NCBI taxonomy): Eukaryota > Metazoa > Chordata > Mammalia > Artiodactyla > Cervidae > Cervus > Cervus elaphus. The sequence continues at coordinate 4,076,868 of NC_057838.1, forward strand.
ACTGGATGCAGAGCAATTCCGTGTTGCACATCACACATGAAAGGAGCCTTGATTTCCTTAATGGCACTCCAGAGAAACCCCAAGAACACTGTTTCAAGGCTAGAGGGATCCTGAGGTCACTGTAGCAACACGAAAGAGCTCCGTGGACCAAAAATCAACTCGAGATGAGAGGTTAGTCCCTGGCTTCGATTCCAGAGGAATACCACCTTACTACAAGCACCTCAAGAGGAGGCTTCTCTCAGCTCTAGGTATGTGAGAGGGACCCTGAGTTTGCGGCCTCAAGTGGAATGGACACCGCGATGCCCTGACTCGAAATAAGGCTGGATATCCCTGCAGTGACTTGAATGCAGGCTCGTCTTGCATCTGCCAAGATGAAAGGATGTCTGAATCCCCTGTGGAGACCACAGAGAAAGACCTAGTTCCCCACCTCATCGCGACCGGAGGCCTCACATCCTTTGAAAACTCCAGAGGTATGCGGAGATCAGTGCCTCCAAAGGAGACGATGCCTGACTCCTCGTGAAACTTGATAGGAGTCCCAGGATTCCTGTGGCACGTGGAAAGGGACCCTTGGTCTCCCGCCTCAGCTGGAGAGGCGTCCCAATTGCCCTGCCAAGCCTCGAGGAGAATCCAGAGTTGTCCCTCGCAACCGGGCAGGAGTCCTGACGTCGCTGAACAAACACGTGTGTGGAAGGGCAATTCCCGTTGTAACTCGAAAACATACCCCAGGTTTCCGCCGCAACTCGAGAAAAACCTGAGACTTCTCCCTCGCCGTGAGATGAGGCCCGATTCCCCTGCACTGCGTGCAGAGCAATTCCGTGTTGCACATCACACATTAAAGGAGCATTGATTACCTTGATGGCACTCCAGAGAAACCCCAAGAACACTGTTTCAAGGCTAGACGGATCCTGAAGTCACTGTAGCAACACGAAAGAGCTCCGTGGACCAAAAATCAACTCGAGATGAGAGGTTAGTCCCTGGCTTCGACTCCAGAGGAATACCACCTTACCACAAGCACTTCAAGAGGAGGCTTCTCTCAGCTCTATGTATGAGAGAGGGACCCTGAATTTGCGGCCTCAAGTGGAATGGACACTGCGATGCCCTGACGCGAAATAAGGCCGGATATCCCTGCAGTGACTTGAATGCAGGCTCGTCTTGCATCTCCCAAAACGAAAGGATGACTGAATCCCCTGTGGAGACCACAGATAAAGACCTAGTTCCCCACCTCATCGCGACCGGAGGCCTCAAATCCTTTGAAAACTCCAGAGGTACGCGGAAATCAGTGCCTCCAAAGGAGACGATGTCTGAATCCTCGTGACACTTGATAGGAGTCCCAGGATTCCTGTGGCACGAGGAAAGGGACTCTTGGTCTCCCGCCTCAGCTGGAGAGACGTCCCAATTGCCCTGCAAAGCCTCGAGGAGAATTCCGAGTTGTCCCTCGCAACTAGGCAGGAGTCCTTACATCGCTGAAGAAACACGTGGGTGGAAGGGCCATCCCCGTAGTAACTCAAGAATATACCCCAGGTTCCCGCCGCAACTCGAGAAAAACCATGAGACTTCCCCCTCGCCGCGAGATGAGGCCCGATTCCCCTGCACTGCGTGCAGAGCAATTCCGTGTTGCACATCACACATGAAAGGAGCCTTGATTTCCTTGATTGCACTCCAGAGAAACCCCAAGAACACTTTTTCAAGGCTGGAGGGATCCTGAGGTCACTGTAGCAACACGAAAGAGCTCCGTGGGCAAAAAATCAATTCGACATGGGTGGATAGTCCCTGGCTTCGACTCCAGACGAATAGCACCTTACCACAAGCACCTCAAAAGGAGGCTTCTCTCAGCTCTAGGTATGTGAGAGGGACCCTGAGTTTGCGGCCTCAAGTGGAATGGACACCGCGATGCCCTGACTCGATATAAGGCCGGATATCCCTGCAGTGACTTGAATGCAGGCTCGTCTTGCATCTCTCAAGATGACAGGATGTCTAAATCCCCTGTGGAGACCACAGAGAAAAACCTAGTTCCCCACCTCATCGCGACCGGAGGCCTCACATCCTTTGAAAATTCCAGAGGTACGCGGAGATCAGTGCCTCCAAAGGAGACGATGCCTGACTCCTCGTGAAACTTGATAGGAGTCCCAGGATTCCTGTGGCACGTGGAAAGGGACCCTTGGTCTCCCGCCGCAGCTGGAGAGGCGTCCCGATTGCCCTGCCAAGCCTCGAGGAGAGTCCCGAGTTGTCCTTCGCAACTAGGCAGGAGTCCTGACGTGGCTGAACAAACACGTGGGTGGAAGGGCCATCCCCGTCGTAACTCGAGATTATACCCCAGGTTGCCTCCGCAACTCGAGAAAAACCATGAGACTTCCCCCTCGCCGCGAGATGAGGCCCGATTCCCCTGCACTGCGGGCAGAGCAATTCCGTGTTGCACATCACACATGAAAGGAGCCTTGATTTCCTTGATGGCACTCCAGAGAAACCCCAAGAACACTGTTTCAAGGCTAGAGGGATCCTGAGGTCACTGTAGCAACAGGAAAGAGCTCCGTGGACCAAAAATCAAACCGAGATGAGAGGTTAGTCCCTGGCTTCGACTCCAGAGGAATACCACCTTACCACAAGCACCTCAAGAGGAGGCTTCTCTCAGCTCTAGGTATGTGAGAGGGACCCTGAGTTTGCGGCCTCAACTGGAATGGACACCGCGATGCCCTGACTCGAAATAAGGCCGGATATTCCTGCAGTGACTTGAATGCAGGCTCGTCTTGCATCTCCCAAGACGAAAGGATGTCTGAATCATCTGTGGAGACCACAGAAAAAGACCTAGTTCCCCACCTCCTCGCGATCGGAGGCCTCACATCCTTTGGAAACTCCAGAGGTACGCGGAGATCAGTGCCTCCAAAGGAGACAATGCCTGACTCCTCCTGAAACTTGATAGGAGTCCCAGGATTCCTGTCGCACGTGGAAAGGGACCCTTGGTCTCCCGCCTCAGCTGGAGAGGAGTCCCAATTGCCCAGCCAAGCCTCAAGGAGAATCCCGAGTTGTCCCTCGCAACTAGGCAGGAGTCCTGACGTCGCTGAACAAACACGTGGGTGGAAGGGCCATCCCCGTCTTAACTCGAGAATATACCCCAGGTTCGCGCCGCAACTCGAGAAAAACCATGAGACTTCCCCCTCGCCGCGAGATGAGGCCCGATTCCCCTGCACTGCGTGCAGAGCAATTCCGTGTTGCACATCACACATGAAAGGAGCCTTGATTTCCTTGACAGCACTCCAGCGAAAACCCAAGAATACTGTTTCAAGGCTAGAGGGATCCTGAGGTCACTGTAGCAACACGAAAGAGCTCCGTGGACCACAAATCAACTCGAGATGAGAGGTTAGTCCCTGGCTTCGACTCCAGAGGAATACCACCTTACCACAAGCACCTCAAGAGGAGGCTTCTCTCAGCTCTAGGTATGTGAGAGGGACCCTGATTTTGCGGCCTCAAGTGGAATGGACACCGCGATGCCCTGACTCGAAATAAGGCCGAATATCCCTGCAGTGACTTGAATGCAGGCTCCTCTTGCATCTCCCAAGATGAAAGGATGTCTGAATCCCCTGTGGAAACCACAGAGAAAGACCTAGTTCCCCACCTCATCGCGTCCGGAGGCCTCACATCCCTTGAAAACTCCAGAGGTACGCGGAGATCAGTGCCTCCAAAGGAGGCGATGCCTGACTCCTCGTGAAACTTGATAGGAGTCCCAGGATTCCTATGGCACGTGGAAAGGGACACTTGGTCTCCCGCCTCAGCTGGAGAGGCGTCCCAATTGCCCTGCTAAGCCTCGAGGAGATTCCCGAGTTGTCCCTCGCAACTAGGCAGGATTCCTGACGTCGCTGAACAAACATGTGGGTGGAAGTGCCATCCCCGTCGTAACTCGAGAATATACCCCAGGGTCCCGCCGCAACTCGAGAAAAACCATGAGACTTCCCCCTCGCCGTGAGATGAGGCCCGATTCCCCTGCACTGCGTGCAGAGCAATTCCGTGTTGCACATCACACATGAAAGCAGCCTTGATTTCCTTGATGGCACTCCAGAGAAACCCCAAGAACACTGTTTCAAGGCTAGAGGGATCCTGAGGTCACTGTAGCAACACGAAAGAGCTCCGTGGACCAAAAAACAACTCGAGATGAGAGCTTAGTCCCTGGCTTCGACTCCAGAGGAATACCACCTTACCACAAGCACCTCAAGAGGAGGTTTCTCTCAGCTCTAGGTATGTGAGAGGGACCCTGATTTTGCGGCCTCAAGTGGAATGGACACTGTGATGCTCTGACGCAAAATAAGGCCAGATAACCCTGCAGTGACTTGAATGCAGGCTCGTCTTGCATTTCCCAAGATGAAAGGATGTCTGAATCCCCTGTGGAGACCACAGAGAAAGACCTAGTTCCCCACCTCATGGCGACCGGAGGCCTCACATCCTTTGAAAACTCCAGAGGTACGCGGAGATCAGTGCCTCCAAAGGATACGATGCCTGACTCCTCGTGAAACTTGATAGGAGTCCCAGGATTCCTGTGGCACGTGGAAAGGGACCCTTGGTCTCCCGCCTCAGCTGGAGAGGCGTTCCAATTGCCCTGTCAAGCCTCGAGGAGAACCCCGAGTTGTCCCTCGCAACTAGGTAGGAGTCCTGACGTCGCTGAACAAACACGTGGTTGGAAGGGCCATCCCAGTCGAACTTCGAGAATATACCCCAGGTTCGCGCCGCAACTCGAGAAAAACCATGAGACTTCCCCCTCGCCGCGAGATGAGGCCTGATTCCCCTGCACTGCGTGCAGAGCAATTCCGTGTTGCACATCACACATGAAAGGAGCCTTGATTTCCTTGATGGCACTCCAGAGAAACACCAAGAATACTGTTTCAAGGCTAGAGGGATCCTGAGGTCACTGTAGCAACACGAAAGAGCTCCGTGGACCAAAAATCAACTCGAGATGAGAGCTTAGTCCCTGGTTTCGACTCCAGAGGAATACCACCTTTCCACAAGCACCTCAAGAGGAGGCTTCTCTCAGCTCTAGGTATGTGAGAGGGACCCTGATTTTGCGGCCTCAAGTGGAATGGACACTGTGATGCCCTGACGCGAAATAAGGCCAGATAACCCTGCAGTGACTTGAATGCAGGCTCGTCTTGCATCTCCCAAGATGAAAGGATGTCTGAATCCCCTGTGGAGACCACAGAGAAAGACCTAGTTCCCCACCTCATCGCGACCGGAGGCCTCACATCCTTTGAAAACTCCAGAGGTACGCGGAGATCAGTGCCTCCAAAGGAGACGATGCCTGACTCCTCGTGAACCTTGATAGGAGTCCCAGGATTCCTGTGGCACGTGGAAAGGGACCCTTGGTCTCCCGCCTCAGCTGGAGAGGCGTCCCAATTGCCCTGCCAAGCCTCGAGGAGAATCCCGAGTTGTCCCTCGCAACTAGGCAGGAGTCCTGACGTCGCTGAACAAGCATGTGGGTGGAAGGGCCATCCCCGTCGTAACTCGAGAATATACCCCAGGTTCCCGCCGCAACTCGAGATAAACCATGAGACTTCCCCCTCGCCGTGAGATGAGGCACGATTCCCCTGCACTGCATGCAGAGCAATTCCGTGTTGCACATCAAACATGAAAGGAGCCTTGATTTCCTTGATGGCACTCCAGAGAAACCCCAAGAACACTGTTTCAAGGCTAGAGGGATCCTGAGGTCACTGTAGCAACACAAAAGAGTTCCGTGGACCAAAAATCAACTCGAGATGAGAGCTTAGTCCCTGGCTTCGACTCCAGAGGAATACCACCTTACCACAAGCACCTCAAGAGCAGGATTCTCTCAGCTCTAGGTATGTGAAAGGGACCCTGATTTTGCGGCATCAAGTGGAAAGGACACTGCGATGCCCTGACGCGAAATAAGGCCGGATATCCCTGCAGTGATTTGAATGCAGGCTCCTCTTGCATCTCCCAAGATGAAAGGATGTCTGAATCCCCTGTGGAGACCACAGAGAAAGACCTAGTTCCCCACCTCATGGCGACCAGAGGCCTCACATCCTTTGAAAACTCCAGAGGTACGCGGAGATCAGTGCCTCCAAAGGAGACGATGTCTGACTCCTCGTGAAAATTGATAGGAGTCCCAGGATTCCTGTGGCACGTGGAAAGGGACCCTTGGTCTCCCGCCTCAGCTGGAGAGGCGTCCCAATTGCCCTGCCAAACCTCGAGGAGAATCCCGCGTTGTCCCTCGCAACTAGGCAGGAGTCCTGACGTCGGTGAAGAAACACGTGTGTGGAAGGGCCATCCCCGTCGTAACTCGAGAATATACTCCAGGTTCCCGCCACAACTCGAGAAAAACCATGAGACTTCCCCTCGCCGCGAGATGAGGCCCGATTCCCCTGCACTGCGTGCAGAGCAATTCCGTGTTGCACATCACACATGAAAGGAGCCTTGATTTCCTTGATGGCACTCCAGAAAAACCCCAAGAACACTGTTTCAAGGTTAGAGGGATCCCGAGGTCACTGTAGCAACACGAAAGAGCTCCGTGGACCAAAAATCAACTCGAGATGAGAGGTTAGTCCCTGGCTTCGACTCCAGAGGAATACCACCTTACCACAAGCACCTCAAGAGGAGGCTTCTCTCAGCTCTAGCTATGTGAGAGGGACCCTGAGTTTGCGGCCTCAAGTGGAATGGACACCGCGATGCCCTGACTCGAAATACGGCCGGATATCCCTGCAGTGACTTGAATGCAGGCTCGTCTTGCATCTCCCAAGACGAAAGGAAGTCTGAATCCCCTGTGGAGACCACAGAGAAAGACCTAGTTCCCCACCTCATCGCGACCGGAGGCCTCACATCCTTTGAAAACTCCAGAGGTACGCGGAGATCAGTGCCTCCAAAGGAGACGATGCCTGACTCCTCGTGAAAATTGATAGGAGTCCCAGGATTCCTGTGGCACGTGGAAAGGGACCCTTGGTCTCCCGCCTCAGCTGGAGAGGCGTCCCAATTGCCCTGCCAAGCCTCGAGGAGAACCCCGAGTTGTCCCTCGCAACTAGGCAGGAGTCCTGACGTCGCTGAAGAAACACGTGGGTGGAAGGGCCATCCCCGTCTTAACTCGAGAATATACCCCAGGTTCGCGCCGCAACTCGAGAAAAACCATGAGACTTCCCCCTCGCCGCGAGATGAGGCCCGATTCCCCTGCACTGCGTGCAGAGCAATTCCGTGTTGCACATCACACATGAAAGGAGCCTTGATTTCCTTGACAGCACTCCAGCGAAACCCCAAGAATACTGTTTCAAGGCTAGAGGGATCCTGAGGTCACTGTAGCAACACGAAAGAGCTCCGTGGACCAAAAATCAACTCGAGATGAGAGCTTAGTCCCTGGCTTCGACTCCAGAGGAATACCACCTTATCACAAGCACCTCAAGAGGAGGCTTCTCTCAGCTCTAGGTATGTGAGAGGGACCCTGAGTTTGCGGCCTCAAGTGGAATGGACACCGCGATGCCCTGACTCGAAATAAGGCCGGATATCCCTGCAGTGACTTGAATGCAGGCTCGTCTTGCATCTCCCAAGACGAAAGGATGTCTGAATCCCCTGTGGAAACCACAGAGAAAGACCTAGTTCCCCACCTCATCGCGACCGGAGGCCTCACATCCCTTGAAAACTCCAGGGGTACGCGGAGATCAGTGCCTCCAAAGGAGGCGATGCCTGACTCCTCGTGAAACTTGATAGGAGTCCCAGGATTCCTATGGCACGTGGAAAGGAACACTTGGTCTCCCGCCTCAGCTGGAGAGGCGTCCCAATTGCCCTGCTAAGCCTCGAGGAGATTCCCGAGTTGTCCCTCGCAACTAGGCAGGAGTCCTGACGTCGCTGAACAAACATGTGGGTGGAAGTGCCATCCCCGTCGTAACTCGAGAATATACCCCAGGTTCCCGCCGCAACTCGAGAAAAACCATGAGACTTCCCCCTCGCCGTGAGATTAGGCCCGATTCCCCTGCACTGCGTGCAGAGCAATTCCGTGTTGCACATCACACATGAAAGCAGCCTTGATTTCCTTGATGGCACTACAGAGAAACCCCAAGAACACTGTTTCAAGGCTAGAGGGATCCTGAGGTCACTGTAGCAACACGAAAGAGCTCCGTGGACCAAAAATCAACTCGAGATGAGAGCTTAGTCCCTGGCTTCGACTCCAGAGGAATACCACCTTACCACAAGCACCTCAAGAGGAGGCTTCTCTCAGCTCTAGGTATGTGAGAGGGACCCTGATTTTGCGGCATCAAGTGGAAAGGACACTGCGATGCCCTGACGCGAAATAAGGCCGGATATCCCTGCAGTGATTTGAATGCAGGCTCCTCTTGCATCTCCCAAGATGAAAGGATGTCTGAATCCCCTGTGGAGACCACAGAGAAAGACCTAGTTCCCCACCTCATGGCGACCAGAGGCCTCACATCCTTTGAAAACTCCAGAGGTACGCGGAGATCAGTGCCTCCAAAGGAGACGATGCCTGACTCCTCGTGAAAATTGATAGGATTCCCAGGATTCCTGTGGCACGTGGAAAGGGACCCTTGGTCTCCCGCCTCAGCTGGAGAGGCGTCCCAATTGCCCTGCCAAACCTCGAGGAGAATCCCGAGTTGTCCCTCGCAACTAGGCAGGAGTCCTGACGTCGCTGAAGAAACACGTGTGTGGAAGGGCCATCCCCGTCGTAACACGAGAATATACTCCAGGTTCCCGCCGCAACTCGAGAAAAACCATGAGACTTCCCCTCGCCGCGAGATGAGGCCCGATTCCCCTGCACTGCGTGTAGAGCATTTCCGTGTTGCACATCACACATGAAAGGAGCCTTGATTTCCTTGATGGCACTCCAGAAAAACCCCAAGAACACTGTTTCAAGGTTAGAGGGATCCCGAGGTCACTGTAGCAACACGAAAGAGCTCCGTGGACCAAAAATCAACTCGAGATGAGAGGTTAGTCCCTGGCTTCGACTCCAGAGGAATACCACCTTACCACAAGCACCTCAAGAGGAGGCTTCTCTCAGCTCTAGCTATGTGAGAGGGACCCTGAGTTTGCGGCCTCAAGTGGAATGGACACCGCGATGCCCTGACTCGAAATAAGGCCGGATATCCCTGCAGTGACTTGAATGCAGGCTCGTCTTGCATCTCCCAAGATGAAAGGATGTCTGAATCCCCTGTGGAGACCACAGAGAAAGACTTACTTCCCCACCTCATCGCGACCGGAGGCCTCACATCCTTTAAAAACTCCAGAGGTACGCGGAGATCAGTGCCTCCAAAGGAGACGATGCCTGACTCCTCGTGAAACCTGATAGGAGTCCCAGTATTCCTGTGGCACGTGGAAAGGGACCCTTGGTCTCCCGCCTCAGCTGGAGAGGCATTCCAATTGCCCTGCCAAGCCTCGAGGAGAACCCCGAGTTGTCACTCGCAACTAGGTAGGAGTCCTGACGTCGCTGAACAAACACGTGGTTGGAAGGGCCATCCCCGTCGAACTTCGAGAATATACCCCAGGTTCGCGCCGCAACTCTAGAAAAACCATGAGACTTCCCCCTCGCCGCGAGATGAGGCCCGATTCCCCTGCACTGCGTGCAGAGCAATTCCGTGTTGCACATCACACATGAAAGGAGCCTTGATTTCCTTGACAGCACTCCAGCGAAACCCCAAGAATACTGTTTCAAGGCTACAGGGATCCTGAGGTCACTGTAGCAACACGAAAGAGCTCCGTGGACCAAAAATCAACTCGAGATGAGAGCTTAGTCCCTGGCTTCGACTCCAGAGGAATACCACCTTTCCACAAGCACCTCAAGAGGAGGCTTCTCTCAGCTCTAGGTATGTGAGAGGGACCCTGAGTTTGCGGCCTCAAGTGGAATGGACACCACGGTGCCCTGACTCGATTTAAGGCCGGATATCCCTGCAGTGACTTGAATGCAGGCTCGTCTTGCATCTCTCAAGATGACAGGATGTCTAAATCCCCTGTGGAGACCACAGAGAAAGACCTAGTTCCCCACCTCATCGCGAACGGAGGCCTCACATCCTTTGAAAATTCCAGAGGTACGCGGAGATCAGTGCCTCCAAAGGAGACGATGCCTGACTCCTCGTGAAACTTGATAGGAGTCCCAGGATTCCTGTGGCACGTGGAAAGGGACCCTTGGTCTCCCGCCTCAGCTGGAGAGGCGTCCCGATTACCCTGCCAAGCCTCGAGGAGAGTCCCGAGTTGTCCCTCGCAACTAGGCAGGAGTCCTGACGTGGCTGAACAAACACGTGGGTGGAAGGGCCATCCCCGTCGTAACTCGATATTATACCCCAGGTTGCCGCCGCAACTCGAGAAAAACCATGAGACTTCCCCCTCGCCGCGAGATGAGGCCCGATTCCCCTGCACTGCGGGCAGAGCAATTCCGTGTTGCACATCACACATGAAAGGAGCCTTGATTTCCTTGATGGCACTCCAGAGAAACCCCAAGAACACTGTTTCAAGGCTAGAGGGATCCTGAGGTCACTGTAGCAACAGGAAAGAGCTCCGTGGACCAAAAATCAAATCGAGATGAGAGGTTAGTCCCTGGCTTCGACTCCAGAGGAATACCACCTTACCACAAGTACCTCAAGAGGAGGCTTCTCTCAGCTCTAGGTATGTGAGAGGGACCCTGAGTTTGCGGCCTCAACTGGAATGGACACCGCGATGCCCTGACTCGAAATAAGGCCGGATATCCCTGCAGTGACTTGAATGCAGGCTTGTCTTGCATCTCCCAAGACGAAAGAATGTCTGAATCATCTGTGGAGACCACAGAGAAAGACCTAGTTCCCCACCTCCTCGCGATCGGAGGCCTCACATCCTTTGAAAACTCCAGAGGTACGCGGAGATCAGTGCCTCCAAAGGAGACGATGCCTGACTCCTCGTGAAACTTGATAGGAGTCCCAGGATTCCTGTGGCACGTGGAAAGGGACCCTTGGTCTCCCGCCTCAGCTGGAGAGGAGTCCCAATTGCCCTGCCAAGCCTCAAGGAGAATCCCGAGTTGTCCCTCGCAACTAGGCAGGAGTCCTGACGTCGCTGAACAAACACGTGGGTGGAAGGGCCATCCCCGTCGTAACTCGAGAATATACCCCAGGTTCCCGCCGCAACTCGAGAAAAACCATGAGACTTCCCCCTCGCCGTGAGATGAGGCCCGATTCCCCTGCACTGCGTGCAGAGCAATTCCGTGTTGCACATCACACATGAAAGGAGCCTTGATTACCTTGATGGCACTCCAGAGAAACCCCAAGAATACTGTGTCAAGGCTAGAAGGATCCTGAGGTTACTGTAGCAACACGAAAGAGCTCCGTGGACCACAGATCAACTCGAGATGAGAGGTTAGTCCCTGGCTTCGACTCCAGAGGAATACCACCTTACCACAAGCACCTCAAGAGGAGGCTTCTCTAATCTCTAGGTATGTGAGAGGGACCCGGAGTTTGCAGCCTCAAGAGGAATGGACACCGCGATGCCCTGACTTGAAATCAGGCCGGATATTCCTGCAGTGACTTGAATGCAGGCTTGTCTTGCATCTCCCAAGACGAAAGAATGTCTGAATCATCTGTGGAGACCACAGAGAAAGACCTAGTTCCCCACCTCCTCGCGATCGGAGGCCTCACATCCTTTGAAAACTCCAGAGGTACGCGGAGATCAGTGCCTCCAAAGGAGACGATGCCTGACTCCTCGTGAAACTTGATAGGAGTCCCAGGATTCCTGTGGCACGTGGAAAGGGACCCTTGGTCTCCCGCCTCAGCTGGAGAGGAGTCCCAATTGCCCTGCCAAGCCTCAAGGAGAATCCCGAGTTGTCCCTCGCAACTAGGCAGGAGTCCTGACGTCGCTGAACAAACACGTGGGTGGAAGGGCCATCCCCGTCGTAACTCGAGAATATACCCCAGGTTCCCGCCGCAACTCGAGAAAAACCATGAGACTTCCCCCTCGCCGTGAGATGAGGCCCGATTCCCCTGCACTGCGTGCAGAGCAATTCCGTGTTGCACATCACACATGAAAGGAGCCTTGATTACCTTGATGGCACTCCAGAGAAACCCCAAGAATACTGTGTCAAGGCTAGAAGGATCCTGAGGTTACTGTAGCAACACGAAAGAGCTCCGTGGACCACAGATCAACTCGAGATGAGAGGTTAGTCCCTGGCTTCGACTCCAGAGGAATACCACCTTACCACAAGCACCTCAAGAGGAGGCTTCTCTAATCTCTAGGTATGTGAGAGGGACCCGGAGTTTGCAGCCTCAAGAGGAATGGACACCGCGATGCCCTGACTTGAAATCAGGCCGGATATTCCTGCAGTGACTTGAATGCAGGTTCGTCTTGCATCTCCCAAGATGAAAGGATGTCTGAATCCCCTGTGGAGACCACAGAGAAAGACTTAGTTCCCCACCTCATCGCGACCGGAAGCCTCACATCCTTTGAAAACTCCAGAGGTACGCGGAGATCAGTGCCTCGAAAGAAGACGATGCCTGACTCCTCGTGAAACTTGATAGGAGTCCCAGGAATCCTGTGGCACGTGGAAAGGGACCCTTGGTCTCCCGCCTCAGCTGGAGAGGCGTCCCAATTTCCCTGCTAAGCCTCGAGGAGAATCCCGAGTTGTCCCGCGCAACTAGGCAGGAGTCCTGACGTCGCTGAACAAACACGTGTCTGGAAGGGCCATCCCCTTCGTAACTCGAGAATATTCCCCAGGTTCCCGCCGCAACTCGAGAAAAACCATGAGATTTCCCTCTCTCCGCGAGATGAGGCCCGATTCCCCTGCACTGCGTGCAGAGCAATTCCGTGTTGCACATCACACATGAAAGGAGCCTTGATTTCCTTGACGGCACTCCAGCGAATCCCCAAGAACTCTGTTTCAAGGCTAGAGGGATCCTGAGGTCACTGTAGCAACACGAAAGAGCTCCGTGGACCAAGAATCAACTCGAGATGAGAGGTTAGTCCCTGGCTTCGACTCCAGAGGAATACCACCTTACCACAAGCACCTCAAGAGGAGGCTTCTCTCAGCTCTAGGTATGTGAGAGGGACCCTGAGTTTGTGGCCTCAAGTGGAATGGACACCGCGATGCCCTGACGCGAAATAAGGCCGGATATCCCTGCAGTGACTTGAATGCAGGCTCGTCTTGCATCTCCCAAGACGAAAGGATGTCTGAATCCCCTGTGGAGACAACAGAGAAAGACCTAGTTCCCCACCTCATCGCGACCGGAGGCCTCACATCCCTTGAAAACTCCAGAGGTACGCGGAGATCAGTGCCTCCAAAGGAGACGATGTCTGAATCCTCTTGAAACTTGATAGGAGTCCCAGGATTCCTGTGGCACGAGGAAAGGGACCCTTGGTCTCCCGCCTCAGCTGGAGAGACGTCCCAATTGCCCTGCAAAGCCTCGAGGAGAATCCCGAGTTGTCCCTCGAACTAGGCAGGAGTCCTTACATCGCTGAAGAAACACGTGGGTGGAAGGGCCATCCCCGTCGTAACTCAAGAATATACCCCAGGTTCCCGCCGCAACTCGAGAAAAACCATGAGACTTCCCCCTCACCGCGAGATGAGGCCCGATTCCCCTGCACTGCGTGCAGAGCAATTCCGTGTTGCACATCACACATGAAAGGAGCCTTGATTTCCTTGATGGCACTCCAGAGAAACCCCAAGAACACTTTTTCAAGGCTAGAGGGATCCTGAGGTCACTGTAGCAACACGAAAGAGCTCCGTGGGCAAGAAATCAACTCGACATGAGAGGATAGTCCCTGGCTTCGACTCCAGAGGAATACCACCTTACCACAAGCACCTCAAGAGGAGGCTTCTCTCAGCTCTAGGTATGTGAGAGGGACCCTGATTTTGCGGCCTCAAGTGGAATAGACACCGCGATGCCCTGACTCGAAATAAGGCCGAATATCCCTGCAGTGACTTGAATGCAGGCTCGTCTTGCATCTCCCAAGATGAAAGGATGTCTGAATCCCCTGTGGAGATCACAGAGAATGACCTAGTTCCCCACCTCATGGCGACCGGAGGACTCACATCCTTTGAAAACTCCAGAGGTACGCGGAGATCAGTGCCTCCAAAGGAGACGATGCCTGACTCCTCGTGAAACTTGATAGGAGTCCCAGGATTCCTGTCGCACGTGGAAAGGGACCCTTGGTCTCCCGCCTCAGCTGGAGAGGCGTCCCAATTGCCCTGCCAAGCCTCGAGGAGAATCCCGAGTTGTCCCTCGCAACTAGGCAGGAGTCCTGACGTCGCTGAACAAACACGTGTGTGGAAGGGCCATCCCCTTCGTAACTCGAGAATATTCCCCAGGTTCCCGCCGCAACTCGAGAAAAACCATGACACTTCCCACTCGCCGCGAGATGAGGCCCGATTCCCCTGCACTGCGTGCAGAGCAATTCCGTGTTGCACATCAAACAAGAAAGGAGCCTTGATTTCCTTGATGGCACTCCAGAGAAACCCCAAGAACACTGATTCAATGCAAGAGGGATCCTGAGGTCACTGTAGCAACACGAAAGAGCTCCGTGGACCAAAAATCAACTCGAGATGAGAGGTTAGTCCCTGGCTTCGACTCCAGAGGAATACCACCTTACCACAAGCACCTCAAGAGGAGGCTTCTCTCAGCTCTAGCTATGTGAGAGGGACCCTGAGTTTTCGGCCTCAAGTGGAATGGACACCGCGATGCCATGACTCGAAATAAGGCCGGATATCCCTGCAGTGACTTGAATGCAGGCTCGTCTTGCATCTCCCAAGACGAAAGGATGTCTGAATCCCCTGTAGAGACCACAGAGAAAGACCTAGTTCCCCACCTCATCGCGACCGGAGGCCTCACATCTTTTGAAAACTCCAGAGGTACGCGGAGATCAGTGCCTCCAAAGGAGACGATGCCTGACTCCTCGTGAACCTTGATAGGAGTCCCAGGATTCCTGTGGCACGTGGAAAGGGACACTTGGTCTCCCGCCTCAGCTGCAGAGGCGTCCCAATTGCCCTGCCAAGCCTCGAGGAGAATCCCGAGTTGTCCCTCGCAACTAGGCAGGAGTCCTGCCGTCGCTGAACTAACACGTGTGTGGAAGGGCCATCCCCGTCGTAACTCGAGAATATACCCCAGGTTCCCGCCGCAACTCGAGAAAAACCATGAGACTTCCCCCTCGCCGCGAGATGAGGCCCGATTCCCCTGCACTGTGTGCAGAGCAATTCCGTGTTGCACATCACACATGAAAGGAGCCTTGATTTCCTTGATGGCACTCCAGAGAAAGCCCAAGAACACTGTTTCAAGGCTAGAGGGATCCTGAGGTCACTGTAGCAACACGAAAGAGCTCCGTGGACCAAAAATCAATTCGAGATGAGAGGTTAGTCCCTGGCTTCGACTCCAGAGGAATACCACCTTACCACAAGCACCTCAAGAGGAGGCTTCTCTCAGCTCTATGTATGTGAGAGGGACCCTGAGTTTGCGGCCTCAAGTGGAATGGACACCGCGATGCCCTGACTCGAAATAAGGCCGGATATCCCTGCAGTGACTTGAATGCAGGCTCGTCTTGCATCTCCCAAGATGAAAGGATGTCTGAATCCCCTGTGGAGACCACAGAGAAAGACCTAGTTCCGCACCACATCGCGACCGGAGGCCTCACATCCTTTGAAAACTCCAGAGGTACGCGGAGATCAGTGCCTCCAAAGGAGACGATGCCTGACTCCTCGTGAAAATTGATAGGAGTCCCAGGATTCCTGTGGCACGTGGAAAGGGACCCTTGGTCTCCCGCCTCAGCTGGAGAGGCGTCCCAATTGCCCTGCCAAGCCTCGAGGAGAACCCCGAGTTGTCCCTCGTAACTAGGCAGGAGTCCTGACGTCGCTGAAGAAACACGTGGGTGGAAGGGCCATCCCCGTCTTAACTCGAGAATATACCCAAGGTTCGCGCCGCAACTCGAGAAAAACCATGAGACTTCCCCCTCGCCGCGAGATGAGGCCCGATTCCCCTGCACTGCGTGCAGAGCAATTCCGTGTTGCACATCACACATGAAAGGAGCCTTGATTTCCTTGACAGCACTCCAGCGAAACCCCAAGAATACTGTTTCAAGGCTAGAGGGATCCTGAGGTCACTGTAGCAACATGAAAGAGCTCCGTGGACCAAAAATCAACTCGAGATGAGAGCTTAGTCCCTGGCTTCGACTCCAGAGGAATACCACCTTTCCACAAGCACCTCAAGAGGAGGCTTCTCTCAGCTCTAGGTATGTGAGAGGGACCCTGAGTTTGCGGCCTCAAGTGGAATGGACACCGCGATGCCCTGACTCGAAATAAGGCCGGATATCCCTGCAGTGACTTGAATGCAGGCTCGTCTTGCATCTCCCAAGACGAAATGATGTCTGAATCCCCTGTGGAAACCACAGAGAAAGACCTAGTTCCCCACCTCATCGCGACCGGAGGCCTCACATCCCTTGAAAACTCCAGAGGTACGCGGAGATCAGTGCCTCCATAGGAGACGATGCCTGACTCCTCGTGAAACTTGATAGGAGTCCCAGGATTCCTATGGCACGTGGAAAGGGACCCTTGGTCTCCCGCCTCAGCTGGAGAGGCGTCCCAATTGCCCTGCTAAGCCTCGAGGAGATTCCCGAGTTGTCCCTCGCAACTAGGCAGGAGTCCTGACGTCGCTGAACAAACATGTGAGTGGAAGTGCCATCCCCGTCGTAACTCGAAAATATTCCCCAGGTTCCCGCCGCAACTCGAGAAAAACCATGAGACTTCCCCCTCGCCGTGAGATGAGGCACGATTCCTCTGCACTGCGTGCAGAGCAATTCCGTGTTGCACATCACACATGAAAGGAGTCTTGATTTCCTTGATGGCACTCCAGAGAAACCCCAAGAATACTGTTTCAAGGCTAGAGGGATCCTGAGGTCACTGTAGCAACACGAAAGAGCTCCGTGGACCAAAAAACAACTCGAGATGAGAGCTTAGTCCCTGGCTTCGACTCCAGAGGAATACCACCTTACCACAAGCACCTCAAGAGGAGGCTTCTCTCAGCTCTAGGTATGTGAGAGGAACCCTGATTTTGCGGCCTCAAGTGGAATGGACACTGCGATGCCCTGACGCGAAATAAGGCCGGATATCCCTGCAGTGACTTGAATGCAGGCTCGTCTTGCATTTCCCAAGATGAAAGGATGTCTGAATCCCCTGTGGAGACCACAGAGAAAGACCTAGTTCCCCACCTCATGGCGACCGGAGGCCTCACATCCTTTGAAAACTCCAGAGGTACGCGGAGATCAGTGCCTCCAAAGGATACGATGCCTGACTCCTCGTGAAACTTGATAGGAGTTCCAGGATTCCTGTGGCACGTGGAAAGGGACCCTTGGTCTCCCGCCTCAGCTGGAGAGGCGTTCCAATTGCCCTGCCAAGCCTCGAGGAGAACCCCGAGTTGTCCCTCGCAACTAGGTAGGAGTCCTGACGTCGCTGAACAAACACGTGGTTGGAAGGGTCATCCCCGTCGAACTTCGAGAATATACCCCAGGTTCGCGCCGCAACTCGAGAAAAACCATGAGACTTCCCCCTCGCCGCGAGATGTGGCCCGATTCCCCTGCACTGCGTGCAGAGCAATTCCGTGTTGCACATCACACATGAAAGGAGCCTTGATTTCCTTGACAGCACTCCAGCGAAACCCCAAGAATACTGTTTCAAGGCTAGAGGGATCCTGAGGTCACTGTAGCAACACGAAAGAGCTCCGTGGACCAAAAATCAACTCGAGATGAGAGGTTAGTCCCTGGCTTCGACTCCAGAGGAATACCACCTTTCCACAAGCACCTCAAGAGGAGGCTTCTCTTAGCTCTAGCTATGTGAGAGGGACCCTGATTTTGCGGCCTCAAGTGGAATGGACACTGTGATGCCCTGACGCGAAATAAGGCCAGATAACCCTGCAGTGACTTGAATGCAGGCTCGTCTTGCATCTCCCAAGATGAAAGGATGTCTGAATCCCCTGTGGAGACCACAGAGAAAGACCTAGTTCCCCACCTCATGGCGACCGGAGGCCTCACATCCTTTGAAAATTCCAGAGGTACGCTGAGATCAGTGCCTCCAAAGGAGACGATGCCTGACTCCTCGTGAAACTTGATAGGAGTCCCAGGATTCCTGTGGCACGTGGAAAGGGACCCTTGGTCTCCCGCCTCAGCTGGAGAGGCGTCCCAATTGCCCTGCCAAGCCTTGAGGAGAATCCCGAGTTGTCCCTCGCAACTAGGCAGGAGTCCTGACGTCGCTGAACAAGCATGTGGGTGGAAGGGCCATCCCCGTCGTAACTCGAGAATATACCCCAGGTTCCCGCCGCAACTCGAGATAAACCATGAGACTTCCCCCTCGCCGTGAGATGAGGCACGATTCCCCTGCACTGCATGCAGAGCAATTCCGTGTTGCACATCAAACATGAAAGGAGCCTTGATTTCCTTGATGGCACTCCAGAGAAACCCCAAGAACACTGCTGCAAGGCTAGAGGGATCCTGAGGTCACTGTAGCAACACGAAAGAGCTCCGTGGACCAAAAATCAACTCGAGATGAGAGCTTAGTCCCTGGCTTCGACTCCAGAGGAATACCACCTTACCACAAGCACCTCAAGAGCAGGCTTCTCTCAGCTCTAGGTATGTGAAAGGGACCCTGATTTTGCGGCATCAAGTGGAAAGGACCCTGCGATGCCCTGACGCGAAATAAGGCCGGATATCCCTGCAGTTACTTGAATGCAGGCTCGTCTTGCATCTCCCAAGATGAAAGGATGTCTGAATCCCCTGTGGAGACCACAGAGAAAGACCTAGTTCCCCACCTCATGGCGACCAGAGGCCTCACATCCTTTGAAAATTCCAGAGGTACGCGGAGATCAGTGCCTCCAAAGGAGACGATGCCTGACTCCTCGTGAAACTTGATAGGAGTCCCAGGATTCCTGTGGCACGTGGAAAGGGACCCTTGGTCTCCCGCCTCAGCTGGAGAGGCGTCCCGATTACCCTGCCAAGCCTCGAGGAGAGTCCCGAGTTGTTCCTCGCAACTAGGCAGGAGTCCTGACGTGGCTGAACAAACACGTGGGTGGAAGGGCCATCCCCGTCGTAACTCGAGATTATACCCCAGGTTGCCGCCGCAACTCGAGAAAAACCATGAGACTTCCCCCTCGCCGCGAGATGAGGCCCGATTCCCCTGCACTGCGTGCAGAGCAATTCCGTGTTGCACATCACACATGAAAGGAGCCTTGATTTCCTTGATGGCACTCCAGAGAAACCCCAAGAACACTGTTTCAAGGCTAGAGGGATCCTGAGGTCACTGTAGCAACAGGAAAGAGCTCCGTGGACCAAAAATCAAATCGAGATGAGAGGTTAGTCCCTGGCTTCGACTCCAGAGGAATACCACCTTACCACAAGCACCTCAAGAGGAGGCTTCTCTCAGCTCTAGGTATGTGAGAGGGACCCTGAGTTTGCGGCCTCAACTGGAATGGACACCGCGATGCCCTGACTCGAAATAAGGCCGGATATCCCTGCAGTGACTTGAATGCAGGCTTGTCTTGCATCTCCCAAGACGAAAGAATGTCTGAATCATCTGTGGAGACCACAGAGAAAGACCTAGTTCCCCACCTCCTCGCGATCGGAGGCCTCACATCCTTTGAAAACTCCAGAGGTACGCGGAGATCAGTGCCTCCAAAGGAGACGATGCCTGACTCCTCGTGAAACTTGATAGGAGTCCCAGGATTCCTGTGGCACGTGGAAAGGGACCCTTGGTCTCCCGCCTCAGCTGGAGAGGAGTCCCAATTGCCCTGCCAAGCCTCAAGGAGAATCCCGAGTTGTCCCTCGCAACTAGGCAGGAGTCCTGACGTCGCTGAACAAACACGTGTGTGGAAGGGCCATCCCCGTCGTAACTCGAGAATATACCCCAGGTTCCCGCCGCAACTCGATAAAAACCATGAGACTTCCCCCTCGCCGTGAGATGAGGCCCGATTCCCCTGCACTGCGTGCAGAGCAATTCCGTGTTGCACATCACACATGAAAGGAGCCTTGATTACCTTGATGGCACTCCAGAGAAACCCCAAGAATACTGTGTCAAGGCTAGAAGGATCCTGAGGTTACTGTAGCAACACGAAAGAGCTCCGTGGACCACAGATCAACTCGAGATGAGAGGTTAGTCCCTGGCTTCGACTCCAGAGGAATACCACCTTACCACAAGCACCTCAAGAGGAGGCTTCTCTAATCTCTAGGTATGTGAGAGGGACCCGGAGTTTGCAGCCTCAAGAGGAATGGACACCGCAATGCCCTGACCTGAAATCAGGCCGGATATTCCTGCAGTGACTTGAATGCAGGTTCGTCTTGCATCTCCCAAGATGAAAGGATGTCTGAATCCCCTGTGGAGACCACAGAGAAAGACTTAGTTCCCCACCTCATCGCGACCGGAAGCCTCACATCCTTTGAAAACTCCAGAGGTACGCGGAGATCAGTGCCTCGAAAGAAGACGATGCCTGACTCCTCGTGAAACTTGATAGGAGTCCCAGGAATCCTGTGGCACGTGGAAAGGGACCCTTGGTCTCCCGCCTCAGCTGGAGAGGCGTCCCAATTTCCCTGCTAAGCCTCGAGGAGAATCCCGAGTTGTCCCGCGCAACTAGGCAGGAGTCCTGACGTCGCTGAAAAAACACGTGTCTGGAAGGGCCATCCCCTTCGTAACTCGAGAATATTCCCCAGGTTCCCGCCGCAACTCGAGAAAAACCATGAGATTTCCCTCTCTCCGCGAGATGAGGCCCGATTCCCCTGCACTGCGTGCAGAGCAATTCCGTGTTGCACATCACACATGAAAGGAGCCTTGATTTCCTTGACGGCACTCCAGCGAATCCCCAAGAACTCTGTTTCAAGGCTAGAGGGATCCTGAGGTCACTGTAGCAACACGAAAGAGCTCCGTGGACCAAGAATCAATTCGAGATGAGAGGTTAGTCCCTGGCTTCGACTCCAGAGGAATACCACCTTACCACAAGCACCTCAAGAGGAGGCTTCTCTCAGCTCTAGGTATGTGAGAGGGACCCTGAGTTTGTGGCCTCAAGTGGAATGGACACCGCGATGCCCTGACGCGAAATAAGGCCGGATATCCCTGCAGTGACTTGAATGCAGGCTCGTCTTGCATCTCCCAAGACGAAAGGATGTCTGAATCCCCTGTGGAGACAACAGAGAAAGACCTAGTTCCCCACCTCATCGCGACCGGAGGCCTCACATCCCTTGAAAACTCCAGAGGTACGCGGAGATCAGTGCCTCCAAAGGAGACGATGTCTGAATCCTCTTGAAACTTGATAGGAGTCCCAGGATTCCTGTGGCACGAGGAAAGGGACCCTTGGTCTCCCGCCTCAGCTGGAGAGACGTCCCAATTGCCCTGCAAAGCCTCGAGGAGAATCCCGAGTTGTCCCTCGAACTAGGCAGGAGTCCTTACATCGCTGAAGAAACACGTGGGTGGAAGGGCCATCCCCGTCGTAACTCAAGAATATACCCCAGGTTCCCGCCGCAACTCGAGAAAAACCATGAGACTTCCCCCTCACCGCGAGATGAGGCCCGATTCCCCTGCACTGCGTGCAGAGCAATTCCGTGTTGCACATCACACATGAAAGGAGCCTTGATTTCCTTGATGGCACTCCAGAGAAACCCCAAGAACACTTTTTCAAGGCTAGAGGGATCCTGAGGTCACTGTAGCAACACGAAAGAGCTCCGTGGGCAAGAAATCAACTCGACATGAGAGGATAGTCCCTGGCTTCGACTCCAGAGGAATACCACCTTACCACAAGCACCTCAAGAGGAGGCTTCTCTCAGCTCTAGGTATGTGAGAGGGACCCTGATTTTGCGGCCTCAAGTGGAATAGACACCGCGATGCCCTGACTCGAAATAAGGCCGAATATCCCTGCAGTGACTTGAATGCAGGCTCGTCTTGCATCTCCCAAGATGAAAGGATGTCTGAATCCCCTGTGGAGATCACAGAGAATGACCTAGTTCCCCACCTCATGGCGACCGGAGGACTCACATCCTTTGAAAACTCCAGAGGTACGCGGAGATCAGTGCCTCCAAAGGAGACGATGCCTGACTCCTCGTGAAGCGTGATAGGAGTCCCAGGATTCCTGTGGCACGTGGAAAGGGACCCTTGGTCTCCCGCCTCAGCTGGAGAGGCGTCCCAATTGCCCTGCCAAGCCTCGAGGAGAACCCCGAGTTGTCCCTCGCAACTAGGCAGGAGTCCTGACGTCGCTGAAGAAACACGTGGGTGGAAGGGCCATCCCCGTCTTAACTCGAGAATATACCCAAGGTTCGCGCCGCAACTCGAGAAAAACCATGAGACTTCCCCCTCGCCGCGAGATGAGGCCCGATTCCCCTGCACTGCGTGCAGAGCAATTCCGTGTTGCACATCACACATGAAAGGAGCCTTGATTTCCTTGACAGCACTCCAGCGAAACCCCAAGAATACTGTTTCAAGGCTAGAGGGATCCTGAGGTCACTGTAGCAACATGAAAGAGCTCCGTGGACCAAAAATCAACTCGAGATGAGAGCTTAGTCCCTGGCTTCGACTCCAGAGGAATACCACCTAACCACAAGCACCTCAAGAGGAGGCTTCTCTCAGCTCTAGATATGTGAGAGGGACCCTGAGTTTGCGGCCTCAAGTGGAATGGACACCGCGATGCCCTGACTCGAAATAAGGCCGGATATCCCTGCAGTGACTTGAATGCAGGCTCGTCTTGCATCTCCCAAGACGAAATGATGTCTGAATCCCCTGTGGAGACCACAGAGAAAGACCTAGTTCCCCACCTCATCGCGACCGGAGGCCTCACATCCCTTGAAAACTCCAGAGGTACGCGGAGATCAGTGCCTCCAAAGGAGACGATGCCTGACTCCTCGTGAAACTTGATAGGAGTCCCAGGATTCCTATGGCACGTGGAAAGGGACCCTTGGTCTCCCGCCTCAGCTGGAGAGGCGTCCCAATTGCCCTGCTAAGCCTCGAGGAGATTCCCGAGTTGTCCCTCGCAACTAGGCAGGAGTCCTGACGTCGCTGAACAAACATGTGAGTGGAAGTGCCATCCCCGTCGTAACTCGAAAATATTCCCCAGGTTCCCGCCGCAACTCGAGAAAAACCATGAGACTTCCCCCTCGCCGTGAGATGAGGCACGATTCCTCTGCACTGCGTGCAGAGCAATTCCGTGTTGCACATCACACATGAAAGTAGCCTTGATTTCCTTGATGGCACTCCAGAGTAACCCCAAGAATACTGTTTCAAGGCTAGAGGGATCCTGAGGTCACTGTAGCAACACGAAAGAGCTCCGTGGACCAAAAAACAACTCGAGATGAGAGCTTAGTCCCTGGCTTCGACTCCAGAGGAATACCACCTTACCACAAGCACCTCAAGAGGAGGCTTCTCTCAGCTCTAGGTATGTGAGAGGAACCCTGATTTTGCGGCCTCAAGTGGAATGGACACTGCGATGCCCTGACGCGAAATAAGGCCGGATATCCCTGCAGTGACTTGAATGCAGGCTCGTCTTGCATTTCCCAAGATGAAAGGATGTCTGAATCCCCTGTGGAGACCACAGAGAAAGACCTAGTTCCCCACCTCATGGCGACCGGAGGCCTCACATCCTTTGAAAACTCCAGAGGTACGCGGAGATCAGTGCCTCCAAAGGATACGATGCCTGACTCCTCGTGAAACTTGATAGGAGTTCCAGGATTCCTGTGGCACGTGGAAAGGGACCCTTGGTCTCCCGCCTCAGCTGGAGAGGCGTTCCAATTGCCCTGCCAAGCCTCGAGGAGAACCCCGAGTTGTCCCTCGCAACTAGGTAGGAGTCCTGACGTCGCTGAACAAACACGTGGTTGGAAGGGTCATCCCCGTCGAACTTCGAGAATATACCCCAGGTTCGCGCCGCAACTCGAGAAAAACCATGAGACTTACCCCTCGCCGCGAGATGTGGCCCGATTCCCCTGCACTGCGTGCAGAGCAATTCCGTGTTGCACATCACACATGAAAGGAGCCTTGATTTCCTTGACAGCACTCCAGCGAAACCCCAAGAATACTGTTTCAAGGCTAGAGGGATCCTGAGGTCACTGTAGCAACACGAAAGAGCTCCGTGGACCAAAAATCAACTCGAGATGAGAGGTTAGTCCCTGGCTTCGACTCCAGAGGAATACCACCTTTCCACAAGCACCTCAAGAGGAGGCTTCTCTCAGCTCTAGCTATGTGAGAGGGACCCTGATTTTGCGGCCTCAAATGGAATGGACACTGTGATGCCCTGACGCGAAATAAGGCCAGATAACCCTGCAGTGACTTGAATGCAGGCTCGTCTTGCATCTCCCAAGATGAAAGGATGTCTGAATCCCCTGTGGAGACCACAGAGAAAGACCTAGTTCCCCACCTCATGGCGACCGGAGGCCTCACATCCTTTGAAAATTCCAGAGGTACGCTGAGATCAGTGCCTCCAAAGGAGACGATGCCTGACTCCTCGTGAAACTTGATAGGAGTCCCAGGATTCCTGTGGCACGTGGAAAGGGACCCTTGGTCTCCCGCCTCAGCTGGAGAGGCGTCCCAATTGCCCTGCCAAGCCTTGAGGAGAATCCCGAGTTGTCCCTCGCAACTAGGCAGGAGTCCTGACGTCGCTGAACAAGCATGTGGGTGGAAGGGCCATCCCCGTCGTAACTCGAGAATATACCCCAGGTTCCCGCCGCAACTCGAGATAAACCATGAGACTTCCCCCTCGCCGTGAGATGAGGCACGATTCCCCTGCACTGCATGCAGAGCAATTCCGTGTTGCACATCACACATGAAAGGAGCCTTGATTTCCTTGATGGCACTCCAGAGAAACCCCAAGAACACTGTTGCAAGGCTAGAGGGATCCTGAGGTCACTGTAGCAACACGAAAGAGCTCCGTGGACCAAAAATCAACTCGAGATGAGAGCTTAGTCCCTGGCTTCGACTCCAGAGGAATACCACCTTACCACAAGCACCTCAAGAGCAGGCTTCTCTCAGCTCTAGGTATGTGAAAGGGACCCTGATTTTGCGGCATCAAGTGGAAAGGACCCTGCGAAGCCCTGACGCGAAATAAGGCCGGATATCCCTGCAGTTACTTGAATGCAGGCTCGTCTTGCATCTCCCAAGATGAAAGGATGTCTGAATCCCCTGTGGAGACCACAGAGAAAGACCTAGTTCCCCACCTCATGGCGACCAGAGGCCTCACATCCTTTGAAAACTCCAGAGGTACGCGGAGATCAGTGCCTCCAAAGGAGACGATGCCTGACTCCTCGTGAAAATTGATAGGAGTCCCAGGAATCCTGTGGCACGTGGAAAGGGACCCTTGTTCTCCCGCCTCAGCTGGAGAGGCGTCCCAATTGCCCTGCCAAACCTCGAGGAGAATCCCGCGTTGTCCCTCGCAACTAGGCAGGAGTCCTGACGTCGCTGAAGAAACACGTGTGTGGAAGGGCCATCCCCGTCGTAACTCGAGAATATACCACAGGTTCCCGCCACAACTCGAGAAAAACCATGAGACTTCCCCTCGCCGCGAGATGAGGCCCGATTCCCCTGCACTGCGTGTAGAGCAATTCCGTGTTGCACATCACACAGGAAAGGAGCCTTGATTTCCTTGACAGCACTCCAGCGAAACCCCAAGAATACTGTTTCAAGGCTAGAGGGATCCTGAGGTCACTGTAGCAACACGAAAGAGCTCCGTGGACCAAAAAACAACTCGAGATGAGAGCTTAGTCCCTGGCTTCGACTCCAGAGGAATACCACCTTACCACAAGCACCTCAAGAGGAGGCTTCTCTCAGCTCTAGGTATGTGAGAGGAACCCTGATTTTGCGGCCTCAAGTGGAATGGACACCGCGATGCCCTGACGCGAAATAAGGCCGGATATCCCTGCAGTGACTTGAATGCAGGCTCGTCTTGCATTTCCCAAGATGAAAGGATGTCTGAATCCCCTGTGGAGACCACAGAGAAAGACCTAGTTCCCCACCTCATGGCGACCGGAGGCCTCACATCCTTTGAAAACTCCAGAGGTACGCGGAGATCAGTGCCTCCAAAGGATACGATGCCTGACTCCTCGTGAAACTTGATAGGAGTTCCAGGATCACTGTGGCACGTGGAAAGGGACCCTTGGTCTCCCGCCTCAGCTGGAGAGGCGTTCCAATTGCCCTGCCAAGCCTCGAGGAGAACCCCGAGTTGTCCCTCGCAACTAGGTAGGAGTCCTGACGTCGCTGAACAAACACGTGGTTGGAAGGGTCATCCCCGTCGAACTTCGAGAATATACCCCAGGTTCGCGCCGCAACTCGAGAAAAACCATGAGACTTACCCCTCGCCGCGAGATGTGGCCCGATTCCCCTGCACTGCGTGCAGAGCAATTCCGTGTTGCACATCACACATGAAAGGAGCCTTGATTTCCTTGACAGCACTCCAGCGAAACCCCAAGAATACTGTTTCAAGGCTAGAGGGATCCTGAGGTCACTGTAGCAACACGAAAGAGCTCCGTGGACCAAAAATCAACTCGAGATGAGAGGTTAGTCCCTGGCTTCGACTCCAGAGGAATACCACCTTTCCACAAGCACCTCAAGAGGAGGCTTCTCTCAGCTCTAGCTATGTGAGAGGGACCCTGATTTTGCGGCCTCAAATGGAATGGACACTGTGATGCCCTGACGCGAAATAAGGCGAGATAACCCTGCAGTGACTTGAATGCAGGCTCGTCTTGCATCTCCCAAGATGAAAGGATGTCTGAATCCCCTGTGGAGACCACAGAGAAAGACCTAGTTCCCCACCTCATGGCGACCGGAGGCCTCACATCCTTTGAAAATTCCAGAGGTACGCTGAGATCAGTGCCTCCAAAGGAGACGATGCCTGACTCCTCGTGAAACTTGATAGGAGTCCCAGGATTCCTGTGGCACGTGGAAAGGGACCCTTGGTCTCCCGCCTCAGCTGGAGAGGCGTCCCAATTGCCCTGCCAAGCCTTGAGGAGAATCCCGAGTTGTCCCTCGCAACTAGGCAGGAGTCCTGACGTCGCTGAACAAGCATGTGGGTGGAAGGGCCATCCCCGTCGTAACTCGAGAATATACCCCAGGTTCCCGCCGCAACTCGAGATAAACCATGAGACTTCCCCCTCGCCGTGAGATGAGGCACGATTCCCCTGCACTGCATGCAGAGCAATTCCGTGTTGCACATCAAACATGAAAGGAGCCTTGATTTCCTTGATGGCACTCCAGAGAAACCCCAAGAACACTGTTGCAAGGCTAGAGGGATCCTGAGGTCACTGTAGCAACACGAAAGAGCTCCGTGGACCAAAAATCAACTCGAGATGAGAGCTTAGTCCCTGGCTTCGACTCCAGAGGAATACCACCTTACCACAAGCACCTCAAGAGCAGGCTTCTCTCAGCTCTAGGTATGTGAAAGGGACCCTGATTTTGCGGCATCAAGTGGAAAGGACCCTGCGAAGCCCTGACGCGAAATAAGGCCGGATATCCCTGCAGTTACTTGAATGCAGGCTCGTCTTGCATCTCCCAAGATGAAAGGATGTCTGAATCCCCTGTGGAGACCACAGAGAAAGACCTAGTTCCCCACCTCATGGCGACCAGAGGCCTCACATCCTTTGAAAACTCCAGAGGTACGCGGAGATCAGTGCCTCCAAAGGAGACGATGCCTGACTCCTCGTGAAAATTGATAGGAGTCCCAGGAATCCTGTGGCACGTGGAAAGGGACCCTTGTTCTCCCGCCTCAGCTGGAGAGGCGTCCCAATTGCCCTGCCAAACCTCGAGGAGAATCCCGCGTTGTCCCTCGCAACTAGGCAGGAGTCCTGACGTCGCTGAAGAAACACGTGTGTGGAAGGGCCATCCCCGTCGTAACTCGAGAATATACCACAGGTTCCCGCCGCAACTCGAGAAAAACCATGAGACTTCCCCTCGCCGCGAGATGAGGCCCGATTCCCCTGCACTGCGTGTAGAGCAATTCCGTGTTGCACATCACACAGGAAAGGAGCCTTGATTTCCTTGATGGCACTCCAGAAAAACCCCAAGAACACTGTTTCAAGGTTAGAGGGATCCCGAGGTCACTGTAGCAACACGAAAGAGCTCCGTGGACCAAAAATCAACTCGAGATGAGAGCTTAGTCCCTGGCTTCGACTCCAGAGGAATACCACCTTTCCACAAGCACCTCAAGAGGAGGCTTCTCTCAGCTCTAGGTATGTGAGAGGGACCCTGAGATTGCGGCCTCAAGTGGAATGGACACCGCGATGCCCTGACTCGAAATAAGGCCGGATATCCCTGCAGTGACTTGAATGCAGGCTCGTCTTGCATCTCCCAAGACGAAAGGATGTCTGAATCCCCTGTGGAGACCACAGAGAAAGACCTAGTTCCCCACCTCATCGCGACCGGAGGCCTCACATCCCTTGAAAACTCCAAGGTACGCGGAGATCAGTGCCTCCAAAGGAGACGATGCCTGACTCCTCGTGAAACTTGATAGGAGTCCCAGGATTCCTGTGGCACGTGGAAAGGGACCCTTGGTCTCGCGCCTCAGCTGGAGAGGCGTCCCAATTGCCCTGCTAAGCCTCGAGGAGATTTCCGAGTTGTCCCTCGCAACTAGGCAGGAGTCCTGCCGTCGCTGAAGTAACACGTGTGTGGAAGGGCCATCCCCGTCGTAACTCGAGAATATACCCCAGGTTCCCGCCGCAACTCGAGAAAAACCATGAGACTTCCCCCTCGCCGTGAGATGAGTCCCGATTCCCCTGCGCTGCGTGCAGAGCAATTCCATGTTGCACATCACACATGAAAGGAGCCTTGATTTCCTTGATGGCACTCCAGAGAAACCCCAAGAACACTGTTTCAAGGCTAGAGGGATCCTGAGGTCACTGTAGCAACACGAAAGAGCTCCGTGGACAAAAAATCAACTCGAGATGAGAGGTTAGTCCCTGGCTTCAACTCCAGAGGAATACCACCTTACCACAAGCACCTCAAGAGGAGGCTTCTCTCAGCTCTAGCTATGTGAGAGGGACCCTGAGTTTGTGGCCTCAAGTGGAATGGAGACCGCGATGCCCTGACTCGAAATAAGGCCGGATATCACTGCAGTGACTTGAATGCAGGCTCGTCTTGCATCTCCCAAGACGAAAGGATGTCTGAATCCCCTGTGGAGACCACAGAGAAAGACCGAGTTCCCCACCTCATCGCGACCGCAGGCCTCACATCCTTTGAAAACTCCAGAGGTACGCGGAGATCAGTGCCTCCAAAGGAGACGATGTCTGAATCCTCGTGAAACTTGATAGGAGTCCCAGGATTCCTGTGGCACGAGGAAAGGGACCCTTGGTCTCCCGCCTCAGCTGGAGAGACGTCCCAATTGCCCTGCAAAGCCTCGAGGAGAATCCCGAGTTGTCCCTCGCAACTAGGCAGGAGTCCTTACATCGCTGAAGAAACACGTGGGTGGAAGGGCCATCCCCGTCGTAACTCAAGAATATACCCCAGGTTCCCGCCGCAACTCGAGAAAAACCATGAGACTTCCCCCTCACCGCGAGATGAGGCCCGATTCCCCTGCACTGCGTGCAGAGCAATTCCGTGTTGCACATCACACATGAAAGGTGCCTTGATTTCCTTGATGGCACTCCAGAGAAACCCCAAGAACACTTTTTCAAGGCTAGAGGGATCCTGAGGTCACTGTAGCAACACGAAAGAGCTCCGTGGGCAAGAAATCAACTCGACATGAGAGGATAGTCCCTGGCTTCGACTCCAGAGGAATACCACCTTACCACAAGCACCTCAAGAGGAGGCTTCTCTCAGCTCTAGGTATGTGAGAGGGACCCTGAGTTTGCGGCCTCAAGTGGAATGGACACCGCGATGCCCTGACTCGATATAAGGCCGGATATCCCTACAGTGACTTGAATGCAGGCTTGTCTTGCATCTCCCAAGACGAAAGAATGTCTGAATCATCTGTGGAGACCACAGAAAAAGACCTAGTTCCCCACCTCCTCGCGACCGGAGGCCTCACATCCTTTGAAAACTCCAGAGGTACGCAGAGATCAGTGCCTCCAAAGGAGACGATGCCTGACTCCTCGTGAAACTTGATAGGAGTCCCAGGATTCCTGTCGCACGTGGAAAGGGACCCTTGGTCTCCCGCCTCAGCTGGAGAGGAGTCCCAATTGCCCTGCCAAGCCTCAAGGAGAATCCCGAGTTGTCCCTCGCAACTAGGCAGGAGTCCTGACGTCGCTGAACAAACACGTGGGTGGAAGGGCCATCCCCGTCGTAACTCGAGAATATAACCCAGGTTCCCGCCGCATCTCGAGAAAAACTATGAGACTTCCCCCTCGGCGCGAGATGAGGCCCGATTCCCCTGCACTGCGTGCAGAGCAATTCCCTGTTGCACATCACACATGAAAGGAGCCTTGATTTCCTTGATGGCACTCCAGAGAAACACCAAGAACACTGTTTCAAGGCTCGAGGGATCCTGAGGTCATTGTAGCAACACCAAAGAGCTCCGTGGGCGAAAAATCAACTCGAGATGAGAGGTTAGTCCCTGTCTTCGACTTCAGAGGAATGCCAACTTACCACAAGCACCTCAAGAGGAGGCTTCTCTAATCTCTAGGTATGTGAGAGGGACCCGGAGTTTGCGGCCTCAAGAGGAATGGACACCGCGATGCCCTGACTTGAAATCAGGCCGGATATTCCTGCAGTGACTTGAATGCAGGTTCGTCTTGCATCTCCCAAGATAAAAGGATGTCTGAATCCCCTGTGGAGACCACAGAGAAAGACTTAGTTCCCCACCTCATCGCGACCGGAAGCCTCACATCCTTTGAAAACTCCAGAGGTACGCGGAGATCAGTGCCTCGAAAGAAGACGATGCCTGACTCCTCGTGAAACTTGATAGGAGTCCCAGGAATCCTGTGGCACGTGGAAAGGGACCCTTGGTCTCCCGCCTCAGCTGGAGAGGCGTCCCAATTTCCCTGCTAAGCCTCGAGGAGAATCCCGAGTTGTCCCTCGCAACTAGGCAGGAGTCCTGACGTCGCTGAACAAACACGTGTGTGGAAGGGCCATCCCCTTCGTAACTCGAGAATATTCCCCAGGTTACCGCCGCAACTCGAGAAAAACCATGAGATTTCCCTCTCTCCGCGAGATGAGGCCCGATTCCCCTGCACTGCGTGCAGAGCAATTCCGTGTTGCACATCACACATGAAAGGAGCCTTGATTTCCTTGACGGCACTCCAGCGAAACCCCAAGAACACTGTTTCAAGGCTAGAGGGATCCTGAGGTCACTGTAGCAACACGAAAGAGCTCCGTGGACCAAGAATCAACTCGAGATGAGAGGTTAGTCCCTGGCTTCGACTCCAGAGGAATACCACCTTACCACAAGCACCTCAAGAGGAGGCTTCTCTCAGCTCTAGGTATGTGAAAGGGACCCTGAGTTTGTGGCCTCAAGTGGAATGGACACCGCGATGCCCTGACGCGAAATAAGGCCGGATATCCCTGCAGTGACTTGAATGCAGGCTCGTCTTGCATCTCCCAAGACGAAAGGATGTCTGAATCCCCTGTGGAGACCACAGAGAAAGACCTAGTTCCCCACCTCATCGCGACCGGAGGCCTCACATCCCTTGAAAACTCCAGAGGTACGCGGAGATCAGTGCCTCCAAAGGAGACGATGCCTGACTCCTCGTGAAACTTGATAGGAGTCCCAGGATTCCTGTGGCACGTGCAAAGTGACACTTGGTCTCCCGCCTCAGCTGGAGAGGCGTCCCAATTGCCCTGCCAAGCCTCGAGGAGAAACCCCAGTTGTCCCTCGCAACTAGGCAGGAGTCCTGACGTCGCTGAACAAACACGTGTGTGGAAGGGCCATCCCCGTCGTAACTCGAGAATACACCCCAGGTTCCCGCCGCAACTCGAGAAAAACCATGAGACTTCCCCCTCGCCGCGAGATGAGGCCCGATTCCCCTGCACTGCGTGGAGAGCAATTCCGTGTTGCACATCACACATGAAAGGAGCCTTGATTTCCTTGATGGCACTCCAGAGAAACCCCAAGAACACTGTTTCAAGGCTAGAGGGATCCTGAGGTCATTGTAGCAACACGAAAGAGCTCCGTGGACCTAAAATCAACTCGAGATGAGAGGTTAGTCCCTGGCTTCGACTCCAGAGGAATACCACCTTACCACAAGCACCTCAAGAGGAGGCTTCTCTCAGCTCTAGCTATGTGAGAGGGACCCAGAGTTTGCGGCCTCAAGTGGAATGGACACTGCGATGCCCTGACTCGAAATAAGGCCGGATATCCCTGCAGTGACTTGAATGCATGCTCGTCTTGCATCTCCCAAGACGAAAGGATGTCTGAATCCCCTGTAGAGACCATAGAGAAAGACCTAGTTCCCCACTTCATCGCGACCGGAGGCCTCACATCCTTTGAAAACTCCAGAGGTACGCGGAGATCAGTGCCTCCAAAGGAGACGATGTCTGAATCCTCGTGAAACTTGATAGGAGTCCCAGGATTCCTGTGGCACGAGGAAAGGGACCCTTGGTCTCCCGCCTCAGCTGGAGAGACGTCCCAATTGCCCTGCAAAGCCTCGAGGAGAATCCCGAGTTGTCCCTCGCAACTAGGCAGGAGTCCTTACATCGCTGAAGAAACACGTGGGTGGAAGGGCCATCCCCGTCGTAACTCAAGAATATACCCCAGGTTCCCGCCGCAACTCGAGAAAAACCGTGAGACTTCCCCCTCACCGCGAGATGAGGCCCGATTCCCCTGCACTGCGTGCAGAGCAATTCCGTGTTGCACATCACACATGAAAGGAGCCTTGATTTCCTTGATGGCACTCCAGAGAAACCCCAAGAACACTTTTTCAAGGCTAGAGGGATCCTGAGGTCACTGTAGCAACAAGAAAGAGCTCCGTGGGCAAGAAATCAACTCGACATGAGAGGATAGTCCCTGGCTTCGACTCCAGAGGAATACCACCTTACCACAAGCACCTCAAGAGGAGGCTTCTCTCAGCTCTAGGTATGTGAGAGGGACCCTGATTTTGCGGCCTCAAGTGGAATGGACACTGCGATGCCCTGACTCGAAATAAGGCCGAATATCCCTGCAGTGACTTGAATGCAGGCTGGTCTTGCATCTCCCAAGATGAAAGGATGTCTGAATCCCCTGTGGAGATCACAGAGAATGACCTAGTTCCCCACCTCATGGCGACCGGAGGGCTCACATCCTTTGAAAACTCCAGAGGTACGCGGAGATCAGTGCCTCCAAAGGAGACGATGCCTCACTCCTCGTGAAACTTGATAGGAGTCCCAGGATTCCTGTCGCACGTGGAAAGGGACCCTTGGTCTCCCGCCTCAGCTGGAGAGGCGTCCCAATTGCCCTGCCAAGCCTCGAGGAGAATCCCGAGTTGTCCCTCGCAACTAGGCAGGAGTCCTGAAGTCGCTGAACAAACACGTGTGTGGAAGGGCCATCCCCTTCGTAACTCGAGAATATTCCCCAGGTTCCCGCCGCAACTCGAGAAAAACCATGAGACTTCCCACTCGCCAAGAGATGAGGCCCGATTCCCCTGCACTGCGTACAGAGCAATTCCGTGTTGCACATCAAACAAGAAAGGAGCCTTGATTTCCTTGATGGCACTCCAGAGAAACCCCAAGAACACTGTTTCAATGCAAGAGGGATCCTGAGGTCACTGTAGCAACACGAAAGAGCTCCGTGGACCAAAAATCAACTCGAGATGAGAGGTTAGTCCCTGGCTTCGACTCCAGAGGAATACCACCTTACCACAAGCACCTCAAGAGGAGGCTTCTCTCAGCTCTAGCTATGTGAGAGGGACCCTGAGTTTGCGGCCTCAAGTGGAATGGACACCGCGATGCCATGACTCGAAATAAGGCCGGATGTCCCTGCAGTGACTTGAATGCAGGCTCGTCTTGCATCTCCCAAGACGAAAGGATGTCTGAATCCCCTGTGGAGACCACAGAGAAAGACCTAGTTCCCCACCTCATCGCGACCGGAGCCCTCACATCTTTTGAAAACTCCAGAGGTACGCGGAGATCAGTGCCTCCAAAGGAGACGATACCTGACTCCTCGTGAACCTTGATAGGAGTCCCAGGATTCCTGTGGCACGTGGAAAGGGACACTTGGTCTCCCGCCTCAGCTGCAGAGGCGTCCCAATTGCCCTGCCAAGCCTCGAGGAGAATCCCGAGTTGTCCCTCCCAACTAGGCAGGAGTCCTGCCGTCGCTGAACTAACACGTGTGTGGAAGGGCCATCCCCGTCGTAACTCGAGAATATACCCCAGGTTCCCGCCGCAACTCGAGAAAAACCATGAGACTTCCCCCTCGCCGCGAGATGAGGCACGATTCCCCTGCACTGCGTGCAGAGCAATTCCGTGTTGCACATCACACATGAAAGGAGCCTTGATTTCCTTGATGGCACTCCAGAGAAACCCCAAGAACACTGTTTCAAGGCTAGAGGGATCCTGAGGTCACTGTAGCAACACGAAAGAGCTCCGTGGACCAAAAATCAATTCGAGATGAGAGGTTAGTCCCTAGCTTCGACTCCAGAGGAATACCACCTTACCACAAGCACCTCAAGAGGAGGCTTCTCTCAGCTCTATGTATGTGAGAGGGACCCTGAGTTCGCGGCCTCAAGTGGAATGGACACCGCGATGCCCTGACTCGAAATAAGGCCGGATATCCCTGCAGTGACTTGAATGCAGGCTCGTCTTGCATCTCCCAAGACGAAAGGATGTCTGAATCCCCTGTGGAGACCACAGAGAAAGACCTAGTTCCCCACCTCATCGCGACCGGAGGCCTCACATCCTTTGAAAACTCCAGAGGTACGCGGAGATCAGTGCCTCCAAAGGAGACGATGCCTGACTCCTCGTGAAAATTGATAGGAGTCCCAGGATTCCTGTGGCACGTGGAAAGGGACCCTTGGTCTCCCGCCTCAGCTGGAGAGGCGTCCCAATTGCCCTGCCAAGCCTCAAGGAGAACCCCGAGTTGTCCCTCGCAACTAGGCAGGAGTCCTGACGTCGCTGAACAAACATGTGGGTGGAAGTGCCATCCCCGTCGTAACTCGAGAATATTCCCCAGGTTCCCGCCGCAACTCGAGAAAAACCATGAGACTTCCCCCTCGCCGTGAGATGAGGCACGATTCCCCTGCACTGCGTGCAGAGCAATTCCGTGTTGCACATCACACATGAAAGGAGCCTTGATTTCCTTGATGGCACTCCAGAGAAACCCCAAGAACACTGTTTCAAGGCTAGAGGGATCCTGAGGTCACTGTAGCAACACGAAAGAGCTCCGTGGACCAAAAAACAAATCGAGATGAGAGCTTAGTCCCTGGCTTCGACTCCAGAGGAATACCACCTTACCACAAGCACCTCAAGAGGAGGCTTCTCTCAGCTCTAGGTATGTGAGAGGAACCCTGATTTTACGGCCTCAAGTGGAATGGACACTGTGATGCCCTGACGCGAAATAAGGCCAGATATCCCTGCAGTGACTTGAATGCAGGCTCGTCTTGCATTTCCCAAGATGAAAGGATGTCTGAATCCCCTGTGGAGACCACAGAGAAAGACCTAGTTCCCCACCTCATGGCGACCGGAGGCCTCACATCCTTTGAAAACTCCAGAGGTACGCGGAGATCAGTGCCTCCAAAGGATACGATGCCTGACTCCTCGTGAAACTTGATAGGAGTCCCAGGATTCCTGTGGCACGTGGAAAGGGACCCTTGGTCTCCCGCCTCAGCTGGAGAGGCGTTCCAATTGCCCTGCCAAGCCTCGAGGAGAACCCCGAGTTGTCCCTCGCAACTAGGTAGGAGTCCTGACGTCGCTGAACAAACACGTGGTTGGAAGGGCCATCCCCGTCGTAACTCGAGAATATACCCCAGGTTCCCGCCGCAACTCGAGATAAACCATGAGACTTCCCCCTCGCCGTGAGATGAGGCACGATTCCCCTGCACTGCATGCAGAGCAATTCCGTGTTGCACATCAAACATGAAAGGAGCCTTGATTTCCTTGATGGCACTCCAGAGAAACCCCAAGAACACTGTTGCAAGGCTAGAGGGATCCTGAGGTCACTGTAGCAACACGAAAGAGCTCCGTGGACCAAAAATCAACTCGAGATGAGAGCTTAGTCCCTGGCTTCGACTCCAGAGGAATACCACCTTACCACAAGCACCTCAAGAGCAGGCTTCTCTCAGCTCTAGGTATGTGAAAGGGACCCTGATTTTGCGGCATCAAGTGGAAAGGACCCTGCGAAGCCCTGACGCGAAATAAGGCCGGATATCCCTGCAGTGACTTGAATTCAGGCTCGTCTTGCATCTCCCAAGATGAAAGGATGTCTGAATCCCCTGTGGAGACCACAGAGAAAGACCTAGTTCCCCACCTCATGGCGACCAGAGGCCTCACATCCTTTGAAAACTCCAGAGGTACGCGGAGATCAGTGCCTCCAAAGGAGACGATGCCTGACTCCTTGTGAAAATTGATAGGAGTCCCAGGAATCCTGTGGCACGTGGAAAGGGACCCTTGGTCTCCCGCCTCAGCTGGAGAGGCGTCCCAATTGCCCTGCCAAACCTCGAGGAGAATCCCGCGTTGTCCCTCGCAACTAGGCAGGAGTCCTGACGTCGCTGAAGAAACACGTGTGTGGAAGGGCCATCCCCGTCGTAACTCGAGAATATACCCCAGGTTCCCGCCGCAACTCGAGAAAAACCATGAGACTTCCCCTCGCCGCGAGATGAGGCCCGATTCCCCTGCACTGCGTGTAGAGCAATTCCGTGTTGCACATCACACAGGAAAGGAGCCTTGATTTCCTTGATGGCACTCCAGAAAAACCCCAAGAACACTGTTTCAAGGTTAGAGGGATCCCGGGGTCACTGTAGCAACACGAAAGAGCTCCGTGGACCAAAAATCAACTCGAGATGAGAGCTTAGTCCCTGGCTTCGACTCCAGAGGAATACCACCTTTCCACAAGCACCTCAAGAGGAGGCTTCTCTCAGCTCTAGGTATGTGAGAGGGACCCTGAGATTGCGGCCTCAAGTGGAATGGACACCGCGATGCCCTGACTCGAAATAAGGCCGGATATCCCTGCAGTGACTTGAATGCAGGCTCGTCTTGCATCTCCCAAGACGAAAGGATGTCTGAATCCCCTGTGGAGACCACAGAGAAAGACCGAGTTCCCCACCTCATCGCGACCGCAGGCCTCACATCCTTTGAAAACTCCAGAGGTACGCGGAGATCAGTGCCTCCAAAGGAGACGATGTCTGAATCCTCGTGAAACTTGATAGGAGTCCCAGGATTCCTGTGGCACGAGGAAAGGGACCCTTGGTCTCCCGCCTCAGCTGGAGAGACGTCCCAATTGCCCTGCAAAGCCTCGAGGAGAATCCCGAGTTGTCCCTCGCAACTAGGCAGGAGTCCTTACATCGCTGAAGAAACACGTGGGTGGAAGGGCCATCCCCGTCGTAACTCAAGAATATACCCCAGGTTCCCGCCGCAACTCGAGAAAAACCATGAGACTTCCCCCTCACCGCGAGATGAAGCCCGATTCCCCTGCACTGCGTGCAGAGCAATTCCGTGTTGCACATCACACATGAAAGGAGCCTTGATTTCCTTGATGGCACTCCAGAGAAACCCCAAGAACACTTTTTCAAGGCTAGAGGGATCCTGAGGTCACTGTAGCAACACGAAAGAGCTCCGTGGGCAAGAAATCAACTCGACATGAGAGGATAGTCCCTGGCTTCGACTCCAGAGGAATACCACCTTACCACAAGCACCTCAAGAGGAGGCTTCTCTCAGCTCTAGGTATGTGAGAGGGACCCTGAGTTTGCGGCCTCAAGTGGAATGGACACCGCGATGCCCTGACTCGATATAAGGCCGGATATCCCTACAGTGACTTGAATGCAGGCTCGTCTTGCATCTCTCAAGATGACAGGATGTCTAAATCCCCTGTGGAGACCACAGAGAAAGACCTAGTTCCCCACCTCATCGCGACCGGAGGCCTCACATCCTTTGAAAATTCCAGAGGTACGCGGAGATCAGTGCCTCCAAAGAAGACGATGCCTGACTCCTCGTGAAACTTGATAGGAGTCCCAGGATTCCTGTGGCACGTGGAAAGGGACCCTTGGTCTCCCGCCTCAGCTGGAGAGGCGTCCCGATTGCCCTGCCAAGCCTCGAGGAGAGTCCCGAGTTGTCCCTCGCAACTAGGCAGGAGTCCTGACGTGGCTGAACAAACACGTGGGTGGAAGGGCCATCCCCGTCGTAACTCGAGATTATACCCCAGGTTGCCGCCGCAACTCGAGAAAAACCATGAGACTTCCCCCTCGCCGCGAGATGAGGCCCGATTCCCCTGCACTGCGGGCAGAGCAATTCCGTGTTGCACATCACACATGAAAGGAGCCTTGATTTCCTTGATGGCACTCCAGAGAAACCCCAAGAACACTGTTTCAAGGCTAGAGGGATCCTGAGGTCACTGTAGCAACAGGAAAGAGCTCCGTGGACCAAAAATCAACTCGAGATGAGAGGTTAGTCCCTGGCTTCGACTCCAGAGGAATACCACCTTACCACAAGCACCTCAAGAGGAGGCTTCTCTCAGCTCTAGGTATGTGAGAGGGACCCTGAGTTTGCGGCCTCAACTGGAATGGACACCGCGATGCCCTGACTCGAAATAAGGCCGGATATCCCTGCAGTGACTTGAATGCAGGCTTGTCTTGCATCTCCCAAGACGAAAGAATGTCTGAATCATCTGTGGAGACCACAGAAAAAGACCTAGTTCCCCACCTCCTCGCGACCGGAGGCCTCACATCCTTTGAAAACTCCAGAGTTACGCAGAGATCAGTGCCTCCAAAGGAGACGATGCCTGACTCCTCGTGAAACTTGATAGGAGTCCCAGGATTCCTGTGGCACGTGGAAAGGGACCCTTGGTCTCCCGCCTCAGCTGGAGAGGAGTCCCAATTGCCCTGCCAAGCCTCAAGGAGAATCCCGAGTTGTCCCTCGCAACTAGGCAGGAGTCCTGACGTCGCTGAACAAACACGTGGGTGGAAGGGCCATCCCCGTCGTAACTCGAGAATATACCCCAGGTTCCCGCCGCACCTCGAGAAAAACTATGAGACTTCCCCCTCGGCGCGAGATGAGGCCCGATTCCCCTGCACTGCGTGCATAGCAATTCCCTGTTGCACATCACACATGAAAGGAGCCTTGATTTCCTTGATGGCACTCCAGAGAAACACCAAGAACACTGTTTCAAGGCTCGAGGGATCCTGAGGTCATTGTAGCAACACGAAAGAGCTCCGTGGGCGAAAAATCAACTCGAGATGAGAGGTTAGTCCCTGGCTTCGACTCCAGAGGAATGCCACCTTACCACAAGCACCTCAAGAGGAGGCTTCTCTAATCTCTAGGTATGTGAGAGGGACCCGGAGTTTGCGGCCTCAAGAGGAATGGACACCGCGATGCCCTGACTTGAAATCAGGCCGGATATTCCTGCAGTGACTTGAATGCAGGTTCGTCTTGCATCTCCCAAGATGAAAGGATGTCTGAATCCCCTGTGGAGACCACAGAGAAAGACTTAGTTCCCCACCTCATCGCGACCGGAAGTCTCACATCCTTTGAAAACTCCAGAGGTACGCGGAGATCAGTGCCTCGAAAGAAGACGATGCCTGACTCCTCGTGAAACTTGATAGGAGTCCCAGGAATCCTGTGGCACGTGGAAAGGGACCCTTGGTCTCCCGCCTCAGCTGGAGAGGCGTCCCAATTTCCCTGCTAAGCCTCGAGGAGAATCCCGAGTTGTCCATCGCAACTAGGCAGGAGTCCTGACGTCGCTGAGCAAACACGTGTGTGGAAGGGCCATCCCCTTCGTAACTCGAGAATATTCCCCAGGTTCCCGCCGCAACTCGAGAAAAACCATGAGATTTCCCTCTCTCCGCGAGATGAGGCCCGATTCCCCTGCACTGCGTGCAGAGCAATTCCGTGTTGCACATCACACATGAAAGGAGCCTTGATTTCCTTGACGGCACTCCAGCGAAACCCCAAGAACACTGTTTCAACGCTAGAGGGATCCTGAGGTCACTGTAGCAACACGAAAGAGCTCCGTGGACCAAGAATCAACTCGAGATGAGAGGTTAGTCCCTGGCTTCGACTCCAGAGGAATACCACCTTACCACAAGCACCTCAAGAGGAGGCTTCTCTCAGCTCTAGGTATGTGAAAGGGACCCTGAGTTTGTGGCCTCAAGTGGAATGGACACCGCGATGCCCTGACGCGAAATAAGGCCGGATATCCCTGCAGTGACTTGAATGCAGGCTCGTCTTGCATCTCCCAAGACGAAAGGATGTCTGAATCCCCTGTGGAGACCACAGAGAAAGACCTAGTTCCCCACCTCATCGCGACCGGAGGCCTCACATCCCTTGAAAACTCCAGAGGTACGCGGAGATCAGTGCCTCCAAAGGAGACGATGCCTGACTCCTCGTGAAACTTGATAGGAGTCCCAGGATTCCTGTGGCACCTGCAAAGTGACACTTGGTCTCCCGCCTCAGCTGGAGAGGCGTCCCAATTGCCCTGCCAAGCCTCGAGGAGAAACCCCAGTTATCCCTCGCAACTAGGGAGGAGTCCTGACGTCGCTGAACAAACACGTGTGTGGAAGGGCCATCCCCGTCGTAACTCGAGAATACACCCCAGGTTCCCGCCGCAACTCGAGAAAAACCATGAGACTTCCCCCTCGCCGCGAGATGAGGCCCGATTCCCCTGCACTGCGTGGAGAGCAATTCCGTGTTGCACATCACACATGAAAGGAGCCTTGATTTCCTTGATGGCACTCCAGAGAAACCCCAAGAACACTGTTTCAAGGCTAGAGGGATCCTGAGGTCATTGTAGCAACACGAAAGAGCTCCGTGGACCTAAAATCAACTCGAGATGAGAGGTTAGTCCCTGGCTTCGACTCCAGAGGAATACCACCTTACCACAAGCACCTCAAGAGGAGGCTTCTCTCAGCTCTAGCTATGTGAGAGGGACCCAGAGTTTGCGGCCTCAAGTGGAATGGACACTGCGATGCCCTGACTCGAAATAAGGCCGGATATCCCTGCAGTGACTTGAATGCATGCTCGTCTTGCATCTCCCAAGACGAAAGGATGTCTGAATCCCCTGTAGAGACGATAGAGAAAGACCTAGTTCCCCACTTCATCGCGACCGGAGGCCTCACATCCTTTGAAAACTCCAGAGGTACGCGGAGATCAGTGCCTCCAAAGGAGACGATGTCTGAATCCTCGTGAAACTTGATAGGAGTCCCAGGATTCCTGTGGCACGAGGAAAGGGACCCTTGGTCTCCCGCCTCAGCTGGAGAGACGTCCCAATTGCCCTGCAAAGCCTCGAGGAGAATCCCGAGTTGTCCCTCGCAACTAGGCAGGAGTCCTTACATCGCTGAAGAAACACGTGGGTGGAAGGGCCATCCCCGTCGTAACTCAAGAATATACCCCAGGTTCCCGCCGCAACTCGAGAAAAACCGTGAGACTTCCCCCTCACCGCGAGATGAGGCCCGATTCCCCTGCACCGCGTGCAGAGCAATTCCGTGTTGCACATCACACATGAAAGGAGCCTTGATTTCCTTGATGGCACTCCAGAGAAACCCCAAGAACACTTTTTCAAGGCTAGCGGGAACCTGAGGTCACTGTAGCAACAAGAAAGAGCTCCGTGGGCAAGAAATCAACTCGACATGAGAGGATAGTCCCTGGCTTCGACTCCAGAGGAATACCACCTTACCACAAGCACCTCAAGAGGAGGCTTCTCTCAGCTCTAGGTATGTGAGAGGGACCCTGATTTTGCGGCCTCAAGTGGAATGGACACCGCGACGCCCTGACTCGTAATAAGGCCGAATATCCCTGCAGTGACTTGAATGCAGGCTCGTCTTGCATCTCCCAAGATGAAAGGATGTC
This sequence comes from Cervus elaphus, assembly GCF_910594005.1. Lineage (NCBI taxonomy): Eukaryota > Metazoa > Chordata > Mammalia > Artiodactyla > Cervidae > Cervus > Cervus elaphus. The sequence continues at coordinate 4,118,635 of NC_057838.1, forward strand.
TGAATCCCCTGTGGAGATCACAGAGAATGACCTAGTTCCCCACCTCATGGCGACCGGAGGGCTCACATCCTTTGAAAACTCCAGAGGTACGCGGAGATCAGTGCCTCCAAAGGAGACGATGCCTCACTCCTCGTGAAACTTGATAGGAGTCCCAGGATTCCTGTCGCACGTGGAAAGGGACCCTTGGTCTCCCGCCTCAGCTGGAGAGGCGTCCCAATTGTCCTGCCAAGCCTCGAGGAGAATCCCGAGTTGTCCCTCGCAACTAGGCAAGAGTCCTGAAGTCGCTGAACAAACACGTGTGTGGAAGGGCCATCCCCTTCGTAACTCGAGAATATTCCCCAGGTTCCCGCCGCAACTCGAGAAAAACCATGAGACTTCCCACTCGCCGCGAGATGAGGCCCGATTCCCCTGCACTGCGTACAGAGCAATTCCGTGTTGCACATCAAACAAGAAAGGAGCCTTGATTTCCTTGATGGCACTCCAGAGAAACCCCAAGAACACTGTTTCAATGCAAGAGGGATCCTGAGGTCACTGTAGCAACACGAAAGAGCTCCGTGGACCAAAAATCAACTCGAGATGAGAGGTTAGTCCCTGGCTTCGACTCCAGAGGAATACCACCTTACCACAAGCACCTCAAGAGGAGGCTTCTCTCAGCTCTAGCTATGTGAGAGGGACCCTGAGTTTGCGGCCTCAAGTGGAATGGACACCGCGATGCCCTGACTCGAAATAAGGCCGGATGTCCCTGCAGTGACTTGAATGCAGGCTCGTCTTGCATCTCCCAAGACGAAAGGATGTCTGAATCCCCTGTGGAGACCACAGAGAAAGACCTAGTTCCCCACCTCATCGCGACCGGAGCCCTCACATCTTTTGAAAACTCCAGAGGTACGCGGAGATCAGTGCCTCCAAAGGAGACGATACCTGACTCCTCGTGAACCTTGATAGGAGTCCCAGGATTCCTGTGGCACGTGGAAAGGGACACTTGGTCTCCCGCCTCAGCTGCAGAGGCGTCCCAATTGCCCTGCCAAGCCTCGAGGAGAATCCCGAGTTGTCCCTCCCAACTAGGCAGGAGTCCTGCCGTCGCTGAACTAACACGTGTGTGGAAGGGCCATCCCCGTCGTAACTCGAGAATATACCCCAGGTTCCCGCCGCAACTCGAGAAAAACCATGAGACTTCCCCCTCGCCGCGAGATGAGGCACGATTCCCCTGCACTGCGTGCAGAGCAATTCCGTGTTGCACATCACACATGAAAGGAGCCTTGATTTCCTTGATGGCACTCCAGAGAAAACCCAAGAACACTGTTTCAAGGCTAGAGGGATCCTGAGGTCACTGTAGCAACACGAAAGAGCTCCGTGGACCAAAAATCAATTCGAGATGAGAGGTTAGTCCCTAGCTTCGACTCCAGAGGAATACCACCTTACCACAAGCACCTCAAGAGGAGGCTTCTCTCAGCTCTATGTATGTGAGAGGGACCCTGAGTTTGCGGCCTCAAGTGGAATGGACACCGCGATGCCCTGACTCGAAATAAGGCCGGATATCCCTGCAGTGACTTGAATGCAGGCTCGTCTTGCATCTCCCAAGACGAAAGGATGTCTGAATCCCCTGTGGAGACCACAGAGAAAGACCTAGTTCCCCACCTCATCGCGACCGGAGGCCTCACATCCTTTGAAAACTCCAGAGGTACGCGGAGATCAGTGCCTCCAAAGGAGACGATGCCTGACTCCTCGTGAAAATTGATAGGAGTCCCAGGATTCCTGTGGCACGTGGAAAGGGACCCTTGGTCTCCCGCCTCAGCTGGAGAGGCGTCCCAATTGCCCTGCCAAGCCTCAAGGAGAACCCCGAGTTGTCCCTCGCAACTAGGCAGGAGTCCTGACGTCGCTGAACAAACATGTGGGTGGAAGTGCCATCCCCGTCGTAACTCGAGAATATTCCCCAGGTTCCCGCCGCAACTCGAGAAAAACCATGAGACTTCCCCCTCGCCGTGAGATGAGGCACGATTCCCCTGCACTGCGTGCAGAGCAATTCCGTGTTGCACATCACACATGAAAGGAGCCTTGATTTCCTTGATGGCACTCCAGAGAAACCCCAAGAACACTGTTTCAAGGCTAGAGGGATCCTGAGGTCACTGTAGCAACACGAAAGAGCTCCGTGGACCAAAAAACAAATCGAGATGAGAGCTTAGTCCCTGGCTTCGACTCCAGAGGAATACCACCTTACCACAAGCACCTCAAGAGGAGGCTTCTCTCAGCTCTAGGTATGTGAGAGGAACCCTGATGTTGCGGCCTCAAGTGGAATGGACACTGTGATGCCCTGACGCGAAATAAGGCCAGATAACCCTGCAGTGACTTGAATGCAGGCTCGTCTTGCATTTCCCAAGATGAAAGGATGTCTGAATCCCCTGTGGAGACCACAGAGAAAGACCTAGTTCCCCACCTCATGGCGACCGGAGGCCTCACATCCTTTGAAAACTCCAGAGGTACGCGGAGATCAGTGCCTCCAAAGGATACGATGCCTGACTCCTCGTGAACCTTGATAGGAGTCCCAGGATTCCTGTGGCACGTGGAAAGGGACCCTTGGTCTCCCGCCTCAGCTGGAGAGGCGTTCCAATTGCCCTGCCAAGCCTCGAGGAGAACCCCGAGTTGTCCCTCGCAACTAGGTAGGAGTCCTGACGTCGCTGAACAAACACGTGGTTGGAAGGGCCATCCCCGTCGAACTTCGAGAATATACCCCAGGTTCGCGCCGCAACTCGAGAAAAACCATGAGACTTCCCCCTCGCCGCGAGATGAGGCTCGATTCCCCTGCACTGGGTGCAGAGCAATTCCGTGTTGCACATCACACATGAAAGGAGCCTTGATTTCCTTGACAGCACTCCAGCGAAACCCCAAGAATACTGTTTCAAGGCTAGAGGGATCCTGAGGTCACTGTAGCAACACGAAAGAGCTCCGTGGACCAAAAATCAACTCGAGATGAGAGCTTAGTCCCTGGCTTCGACTCCAGAGGAATACCACTTTTCCACAAGCACCTCAAGAGGAGGCTTCTCTCAGCTCTAGGTATGTGAGAGGGACCCTGATTTTGCGGCCTCAAGTGGAATGGACACTGTGATGCCCTGACGCGAAATAAGGCCAGATAACCCTGCAGTGACTTGAATGCAGGCTCGTCTTGCATCTCCCAAGATGAAAGGATGTCTGAATCCCCTGTGGAGACCACAGAGAAAGACCTAGTTCCCCACCTCATGGCGACCGGAGGCCTCACATCCTTTGAAAATTCCAGAGGTACGCTGAGATCAGTGCCTCCAAAGGAGACGATGCCTGACTCCTCGTGAAACTTGATAGGAGTCCCAGGATTCCTGTGGCACGTGGAAAGGGACCCTTGGTCTCCCGCCTCAGCTGGAGAGGCGTCCCAATTGCCCTGCCAAGCCTCGAGGAGAATCCCGAGTTGTCCCTCGCAACTAGGCAGGAGTCCTGACGTCGCTGAACAAGCATGTGGGTGGAAGGGCCATCCCCGTCGTAACTCGAGAATATACCCCAGGTTCCCGCCGCAACTTGAGATAAACCATGAGACTTCCCCCTCGCCGTGAGTTGAGGCACGATTCCCCTGCACTGCATGCAGAGCAATTCCGTGTTGCACATCAAACAAGAAAGGAGCCTTGATTTCCTTGATGGCACTCCAGAGAAACCCCAAGAACACTGTTTCAAGGCTAGAGGGATCCTGAGGTCACTGTAGCAACACGAAAGAGCTCCGTGGACCAAAAATCAACTCGAGATGAGAGCTTAGTCCCTGGCTTCGACTCCAGAGGAATACCACCTTACCACAAGCACCTCAAGAGCAGGCTTCTCTCAGCTCTAGGTATGTGAAAGGGACCCTGATTTTGCGGCATCAAGTGGAAAGGACCCTGCGATGCCCTGACGCGAAATAAGGCTGGATATCCCTGCAGTGACTTGAATGCAGGCTCGTCTTGCATCTCCCAAGATGAAAGGATGTCTGAATCCCCTGTGGAGACAACAGAGAAAGACCTAGTTCCCCACCTCATGGCGACCAGAGGCCTCACATCCTTTGAAAACTCCAGAGGTACGCGGAGATCAGTGCCTCCAAAGGAGACGATGCCTGACTCCTCGTGAAAATTGATAGGAGTCCCAGGATTCCTGTGGCACGTGGAAAGGGACCCTTGGTCTCCCGCCTCAGCTGGAGAGGCGTCCCGATTGCCCTGCCAAGCTTCGAGGAGAGTCCCGAGTTGTCCCTCGCAACTAGGCAGGAGTCCTGACGTGGCTGAACAAACACGTGGGTGGAAGGGCCATCCCCGTCGTAACTCGAGATTATACCCCAGGTTGCCGCCGCAACTCGAGAAAAACCATGAGACTTCCCCCTCGCCGCGAGATGAGGCCCGATTCCCCTGCACTGCGGGCAGAGCAATTCCGTGTTGCACATCACACATGAAAGGAGCCTTGATTTCCTTGATGGCACTCCAGAGAAACCCCAAGAACACTGTTTCAAGGCTAGAGGGATCCTGAGGTCACTGTAGCAACAGGAAAGAGCTCCGTGGACCAAAAATCAACTCGAGAAGAGAGGATAGTCCCTGGCTTCGACTCCAGAGGAATACCACCTTACCACAAGCACCTCAAGAGGAGGCTTCTCTCAGCTCTAGGTATGTGAGAGGGACCCTGAGTTTGCGGCCTCAACTGGAATGGACACCGCGATGCCCTGACTCGAAATAAGGCCGGATATTCCTGCAGTGACTTGAATGCAGGCTTGTCTTGCATCTCCCAAGACGGAAGAATGTCTGAATCATCTGTGGAGACCACAGAAAAAGACCTAGTTCCCCACCTCCTCGCGATCGGAGGCCTCACATTCTTTGAAAACTCCAGAGGTACGCGGAGATCAGTGCCTCCAAAGGAGACGATGCCTGACTCCTCGTGAAACTTGATAGGAGTCCCAGGATTCCTGTGGCACGTGGAAAGGGACCCTTGGTCTCCCGCCTCAGCTGGAGAGGCGTCCCAATTGCCCTGCCAAGCCTCGAGGAGAATCCCGAGTTGTCCCGCGCAACTAGGCAGGAGTCCTGACGTCGCTGAAGAAACACGTGGGTGGAAGGGCCATTCCCTTCGTAACTCGAGAATATACCCCAGGTTCCCGCCGCAACTCGATAAAAACCATGAGACTTCCCCCTCGCCGTGAGATGAGGCCCGATTCCCCTACACTGCGTGCAGAGCAATTCCGTGTTGCACATCACACATGAAAGGAGCCTTGATTACCTTGATGGCACTCCAGAGAAACCCCAAGAACACTGTGTCAAGGCTAGAAGGATCCTGAGGTCACTGTAGCAACACGAAAGAGCTCCGTGGACCAAAAATCAACTCGAGATGAGAGCTTAGTCCCTGGCTTCGACTCCAGAGGAATACCACCTTACCACAAGCACCTCAAGAGGAGGCTTCTCTCAGCTCTAGCTATGTGAGAGGGACCCAGAGTTTGCGCCCTCAAGTGGAATGGACACTGCGATGCCCTGACGCGAAATAAGGCCGGATATCCCTGCAGTGACTTGAATGCATGCTCGTCTTGCATCTCCCAAAACGAAAGGATGTCTGAATCCCCTGTAGAGACGATAGAGAAAGACCTAGTTCCCCACCTCATCGCGACCGGAGGCCTCACATCCTTTGAAAACTCCAGAGGTACGCGGAGATCAGTGCCTCCAAAGGAGACGATATCTGAATCCTCGTGAAACTTGATAGGAGTCCCAGGATTCCTGTGGCACGAGGAAAGGGACCCTTGGTCTCCCGCCTCAGCTGGAGAGACGTCCCAATTGCCCTGCAAAGCCTCGAGGAGAATCCCGAGTTGTCCCTCGCAACTAGGCAGGAGTCCTTACATCGCTGAAGAAACATGTGAGTGGAAGGGCCATCCCCGTCGTAACTCAAGAATATACCCCAGGTTCGCGCCGCAACTCGAGAAAAACCATGAGACTTCCCCCTCGCCGCGAGATGAGGCCCGATTCCCCTGCACTGCGTGCAGAGCAATTCCGTGTTGCACATCACACATGAAAGGAGCCTTGATTTCCTTGACAGCACTCCAGCGAAACCCCAAGAATACTGTTTCAAGGCTAGAGGGATCCTGAGGTCACTGTAGCAACACGAAAGAGCTCCGTGGACCAAAAATCAACTCGAGATGAGAGCTTAGTCCCTGGTTTCTACTCCAGAGGAATACCACCTTTCCACAAGCACCACAAGAGGAGGCTTCTCTCAGCTCTAGGTATGTGAGAGGGACCCTGATTTTGCGGCCTCAAGTGGAATGGACACTGTGATGCCCTGACGCGAAATAAGGCCAGATAACCCTGCAGTGACTTGAATGCAGGCTCGTCTTGCATCTCCCAAGATGAAAGGATGTCTGAATCCCCTGTGGAGACCACAGAGAAAGACCTAGTTCCCCACCTCATGGCGACCGGAGGCCTCACATCCTTTGAAAACTCCAGAGGTAGGCGGAGATCAGTGCCTCCAAAGGAGACGATGCCTGACTCCTCGTGAAACTTGATAGGATTCCCAGGATTCCTGTGGCACGTGGAAAGGGACCCTTGGTTTCCCGCCTCAGCTGGAGAGGCGTCCCAATTGCCCTGCCAAGCCTTGAGGAGAATCCCGAGTTGTCCCTCGCAACTAGGCAGGAGTCCTGACGTCGCTGAACAAGCATGTGGGTGGAAGGGCCATCCCCGTCCTAACTCGAGAATATACCCCAGGTTCCCGCCGCAACTCGAGATAAACCATGAGACTTCCCCCTCGCCGAGAGATGAGGCACGATTCCCCTGCACTGCATGCAGAGCAATTCCGTGTTGCACATCAAACATCAAAGGAGCCTTGATTTCCTTGATGGCACTCCAGAGAAACCCCAAGAACACTGTTTCAAGGCTAGAGGGATCCTGAGGTCACTGTAGCAACACGAAAGAGCTCCGTGGACCAAAAATCAACTCGAGATGAGAGGTTAGTCCCTGGCTTCGACTCCAGAGGAATACCACCTTACCACAAGCACCTCAAGAGCAGGCTTCTCTCAGCTCTAGGTATGTGAAAGGGACCCTGATTTTGCGGCATCAAGTGGAAAGGACACTGCGATGCCCTGACGCGAAATAAGGCCGGATATCCCTGCAGTGACTTGAATGCAGGCTCGTCTTGCATCTCCCAAGAAGAAAGGATGTCTGAATCCCCTGTGGAGACCACAGAGAAAGACCTAGTTCCCAACCTCATGGCGACCAGAGGCCTCACATCCTTTGAAAACTCCAGAGGTATGCGGAGATCAGTGCCTCCAAAGGAGACGATGCCTGACTCCTCGTGAAAATTGATAGGAGTCCCAGGATTCCTGTGGCACGTGGAAAGGGACCCTTGGTCTCCCGCCTCAGCTGGAGAGGCGTCCCAATTGCCCTGCCAAAACTCGAGGAGAATCCCGCGTTGTCCCTCGCAACTAGGCAGGAGTCCTGACGTCGCTGAAGAAACACGTGTGTGGAAGGGCCATCCCCGTCGTAACTCGAGAATATACTCCAGGTTCCCGCCGCAACTCGAGAAAAACCATGAGACTTCCCCTCGCCGCGAGATGAGGCCCGATTCCCCTGCACTGCTTGTAGAGCAATTCCGTGTTGCACATCACACATGAAAGGAGCCTTGATTTCCTTGATGGCACTCCAGAAAAACCCCAAGAACACTGTTTCAAGGTTAGAGGGATCCCGAGGTCACTGTAGCAACACGAAAGAGCTCCGTGGACCAAAAATCAACTCGAGATGAGAGCTTAGTCCCTGGCTTCGACTCCAGAGGAATACCACCTTACCACAAGCACCTCAAGAGGAGGCTTCTCTCAGCTCTAGCTATGTGAGAGGGACCCTGAGTTTGCGGCCTCAAGTGGAATGGACACCGCGATGCCCTGACTCGAAATAAGGCCGGATATCCCTGCAGTGACTTGAATGCAGGCTCGTCTTGCATCTCCCAAGACGAAAGGATGTCTGAATCCCCTGTGGAGACCACAGAGAAAGACCTAGTTCCCCACCTCATCGCGACCGGAGGCCTCACATCCCTTGAAAACTCCAGAGGTACGCGGAGATCAGTGCCTCCAAAGGAGACGATGCCTGACTCCTCGTGAAACTTGATAGGAGTCCCAGGATTCCTGTGGCACGTGGAAAGGGACCCTTGGTCTCCCGCCTCAGCTGGAGAGGCGTCCCAATTGCCCTGCTAAGCCTCGAGGAGATTCCCGAGTTGTCCCTCGCAACTAGGCAGGAGTCCTGCCGTCGCTGAAGTAACACGTGTGTGGAAGGGCCATCCCCGTCGTAACTCAAGAATATACCCCAGGTTCCCGCCGCAACTCGAGAAAAACCGTGAGACTTCCCCCTCGCCGTGAGATGAGTCCCGATTCCCCTGCGCTGCGTGCAGAGCAATTCCATGTTGCACATCACACATGAAAGGAGCCTTGATTTCCTTGATGGCACTCCAGAGAAACCCCAAGAACACTGTTTCAAGGCTAGAGGGATCCTGAGGTCACTGTAGCAACACGAAAGAGCTCCGTGGACAAAAAATCAACTCGAGATGAGAGGTTAGTCCCTGGCTTCAACTTCAGAGGAATACCACCTTACCACAAGCACCTCAAGAGGAGGCTTCTCTCAGCTCTAGCTATGTGAGAGGGACCCTGAGTTTGTGGCCTCAAGTGGAATGGACACCGCGATGCCCTGACTCGAAATAAGACCGGATATCCCTGCAGTGACTTGAATGCAGGCTCGTCTTGCATCTCCCAAGACGAAAGGATGTCTGAATCCCCTGTGGAGACCACAGAGAAAGACCGAGTTCCCCACCTCATCGCGACCGCAGGCCTCACATCCTTTGAAAACTCCAGAGGTACGCGGAGATCAGTGCCTCCAAAGGAGACGATGCTTGACTCCTCGTGAAACTTGATAGGAGTCCCAGGATTCCTGTGGCACGTGGAAAGGGACCCTTGGTCTCCCGCCTCAGCTGGAGAGGCGTCCCAATTGCCCTGCCAAACCTCGAGGAGAATCCCGAGTTGTCCTTCGCAACTAGGCAGGAGTCCTGACATCGCTGAACAAACACGTGGTTGGAAGGGCCATCCCCGTCGTAACTCGAGAATATTCCCCAGGTTCCCGCCGCAACTCGAGAAAAAACATGAGACTTCCCCCTCGCCGCGAGATGAGGCCTGATTCCCCTACACTGCGTGCAGAGCAATTCCGTGTTGCACATCACACATGAAAGGAGCCTTGATTTCCTTGACGGCAATCCAGCGAAACCCCAAGAACACTGTTTCAAGGCTAGAGGGATCCTGAGGTCACTGTAGCAACACGAAAGAGCTCCGTGGACCAAAAATCAACTCAAGATGAGAGGTTAGTCCCTGGCTTCGACTCCAGAGGAATACCACCTTACCACAAGCACCTCAAGAGGAGGCTTCTCTCAGCTCTAGCTATGTGAGAGGGACCCAGAGTTTGCGGCCTCAAGTGGAATGGACACTGCGATGCCCTGACTCGAAATAAGGCCGGATATCCCTGCAGTGACTTGAATGCAGGCTCGTCTTGCATCTCCCAAGACGAAAGGATGTCTGAATCCCCTGTAGAGACCATAGAGAAAGACCTAGTTCCCCACCTCATCGCGACCGGAGGCCTCACATCCTTTGAAAACTCCAGAGGTACGCGGAGATCAGTGCCTCCAAAGGAGACGATGCCTGACTCCTCGTGAAACTTGATAGGATTCCCAGGATTCCTGTGGCACGTGGAAAGGGAGGCTTGGTCTCCCGCCTCAGCTGGAGAGGCGTCCCAATTGCCCTGCAAAGCCTCGAGGAGAATCCCGAGTTGTCCCTCGCAACTAGGCAGGAGTCCTGACGTCGCTGAACAAACACGTGTCTGGAAGGGCCATCCCATTCCTAACTCGAGAATATTCCCCAGGTTCCCGCCGCAACTCGAGAAAAACCATTAGACTTCCCACTCGCCGCGAGATGAGGCCCGATTCCCCTGCACTGCGTGGAGAGCAATTCCGGGTTGCACATCACACATGAAAGGAGCCTTGATTTCCTTGATGGCACTCCAGAGAAACCCCAAGAACACTGTTTCAAGGCTAGAGGGATCCTGAGGTCATTGTAGCAACACGAAAGAGCTCCGTGGACCAAAAATCAACTCGAGATGAGAGCTTAGTCCCTGGCTTCGACTCCAGAGGAATACCACCTTACCACAAGCACCTCAAGAGGAGGCTTCTCTCAGCTGTAGCTATGTGAGAGGGACCCTGAGTTTGCGGCCTCAAGTGGAATGGACACCGCGATGCCCTGACTCGAAATAAGGCCGGATATCCCTGCAGTGACTTGAATGCAGGCTCGTCTTGCATCTCCCAAGATGAAAGGATGTCTGAATCCCCTGTGGAGACCACAGAGAAAGACTTACTTCCCCACCTCATCGCGACCGGAGGCCTCACATCCTTTAAAAACTCCAGAGGTACGCGGAGATCAGTGCCTCCAAAGGAGACGATGCCTGACTCCTCGTGAAACCTGATAGGAGTCCCAGGATTCCTGTGGCACGTGGAAAGGGACCCTTCTTCCCCGCCTCAGCTGGAGAGGCGTTCCAATTGCCCTGCCAAGCCTCGAGGAGAACCCCGAGTTGTCCCTCGCAACTAAGTAGGAGTCCTGACGTCGCTGAACAAACACGTGGTTGGAAGGGCCATCCCCGTCGAACTTCGAGAATATACCCCAGGTTCGCGCCGCAACTCGAGAAAAACCATGAGACTTCCCCCTCGCCGCGAGATGAGGCCCGATTTCCCTGCACTGCGTGCAGAGCAATTCCGTGTTGCACATCACACATGAAAGGAGCCTTGATTTCCTTGACAGCACTCCAGCGAAACCCCAAGAATACTGTTTCAAGGCTACAGGGATCCTGAGGTCACTGTAGCAACACGAAAGAGCTCCGTGGACCAAAAATCAACTCGAGATGAGAGGTTAGTCCCTGGCTTCGACTCCAGAGGAATACCGCCTTTCCACAAGCACCTCAAGAGGAGGCTTCTCTCAGCTCTAGGTATGTGAGAGGGACCCTGAGTTTGCGGCCTCAAGTGGAATGGACACCGCGATGCCCTGACTCGATATAAGGCCGGAAATCCCTGCAGTGACTTGAATGCAGGCTCGTCTTGCATCTCTCAAGACGAAAGGATGTCTGAATCCCCTGTGGAGACCACAGAGAAAGACCTAGTTCCCCACCTCATCGCGACCGGAGGCCTCACATCCCTTGAAAACTCCAGAGGTACGCGGAGATCAGTGCCTCCAAAGGAGACGATGCCTGACTCCTCGTGAAACTTGATAGGAGTCCCAGGATTCCTGTGGCACGTGGAAAGGGACCCTTGGTCTCCCGCCTCAGCTGGAGAGGCGTCCCAATTGCCCTGCTAAGCCTCGAGGAGATTCCCGAGTTGTCCCTCGCAACTAGGCAGGAGTCCTGCCGTCGCTGAAGTAACACGTGTGTGGAACGGCCATCCCCGTCGTAACTCAAGAATATACCCCAGGTTCCCACCGCAACTCGAGAAAAACCGTGAGACTTCCCCCTCGCCGTGAGATGAGTCCCGATTCCCCTGCGCTGCGTGCAGAGCAATTCCATGTTACACATCACACATGAAAGGAGCCTTGATTTCCTTGATGGCACTCCAGAGAAACCCCAAGAACACTGTTTCAAGGCTAGAGGGATCCTGAGGTCACTGTAGCAACACGAAAGAGCTCCGTGGACAAAAAATCAACTCGAGATGAGAGGTTAGTCCCTGGCTTCAACTCCAGAGGAATACCACCTTACCACAAGCACCTCAAGAGGAGGCTTCTCTCAGCTCTAGCTATGTGAGAGGGACCCTGAGTTTGTGGCCTCAAGTGGAATGGACACCGCGATGCCCTGACTCGAAATAAGACCGGATATCCCTGCAGTGACTTGAATGCAGGCTCGTCTTGCATCTCCCAAGACGAAAGGATGTCTGAATCCCCTGTGGAGACCACAGAGAAAGACCGAGTTCCCCACCTCATCGCGACCGCAGGCCTCACATCCTTTGAAAACTCCAGAGGTACGCGGAGATCAGTGCCTCCAAAGGAGACGATGCTTGACTCCTCGTGAAACTTGATAGGAGTCCCAGGATTCCTGTGGCACGTGGAAAGGGACCCTTGGTCTCCCGCCTCAGCTGGAGAGGCGTCCCAATTGCCCTGCCAAACCTCGAGGAGAATCCCGAGTTGTCCTTCGCAACTAGGCAGGAGTCCTGACATCGCTGAACAAACACGTGGTTGGAAGGGCCATCCCCGTCGTAACTCGAGAATATTCCCCAGGTTCCCGCCGCAACTCGAGAAAAAACATGAGACTTCCCCCTCGCCGCGAGATGAGGCCCGATTCCCCTACACTGCGTGCAGAGCAATTCCGTGTTGCACATCACACATGAAAGGAGCCTTGATTTCCTTGATGGCACTCCAGAAAAACCCCAAGAACACTGTTTCAAGGTTAGAGGGATCCCGAGGTCACTGTAGCAACACGAAAGAGCTCCGTGGACCAAAAATCAACTCGAGATGAGAGCTTAGTCCCTGGCTTCGACTCCAGAGGAATACCACCTTACCACAAGCACCTCAAGAGGAGGCTTCTCTCAGCTCTAGCTATGTGAGAGGGACCCAGAGTTTGCGGCCTCAAGTGGAATGGACACTGCGATGCCCTGACTCGAAATAAGGCCGGATATCCCTGCAGTGACTTGAATGCAGGCTCGTCTTGCATCTCCCAAGACGAAAGGATGTCTGAATCCCCTGTAGAGACCATAGAGAAAGACCTAGTTCCCCACCTCATCGCGACCGGAGGCCTCACATCCTTTGAAAACTCCAGAGGTACGCGGAGATCAGTGCCTCCAAAGGAGACGATGCCTGACTCCTCGTGAAACTTGATAGGAGTCCCAGGATTCCTGTGGCACGTGGAAAGGGACCCTTGGTCTCCCGCCTCAGCTGGAGAGGCGTCCCAATTGCCCTGCCAAGCCTCGAGGAGAATCCCGAGTTGTCCCTCGCAACTAGGCAGGAGTCCTGACGTCGCTGAACAAACACGTATCTGGAAGGGCCATCCCCTTCGTAACTCGAGAATATTCCCCAGGTTCCCGCCGCAACTCGAGAAAAACCATGAGACTTCCCACTCGCCGCGAGATGAGGCCCGATTCCCCTGCACTGCGTGGAGAGCAATTCCGGGTTGCACATCACACATGAAAGGAGCCTTGATTTCCTTGATGGCACTCCAGAGAAACCCCAAGAACACTGTTTCAAGGCTAGAGGGATCCTGAGGTCATTGTAGCAACACGAAAGAGCTCCGTGGACCAAAAATCAACTCGAGATGAGAGCTTAGTCCCTGGCTTCGACTCCAGAGGAATACCACCTTACCACAAGCACCTCAAGAGGAGGCTTCTCTCAGCTCTAGCTATGTGAGGGGGACCCTGAGTTTGCGGCCTCAAGTGGAATGGACACCGCGATGCCCTGACTCGAAATAAGGCCGGATATCCCTGCAGTGACTTGAATGCAGGCTCGTCTTGCATCTCCCAAGATGAAAGGATGTCTGAATCCCCTGTGGAGACCACAGAGAAAGACTTACTTCCCCACCTCATCGCGACCGGAGGCCTCACATCCTTTAAAAACTCCAGAGGTACGCGGAGATCAGTGCCTCCAAAGGAGACGATGCCTGACTCCTCGTGAAACCTGATAGGAGTCCCAGTATTCCTGTGGCACGTGGAAAGGGACCCTTCTTCCCCGCCTCAGCTGAAGAGGCGTTCCAATTGCCCTGCCAAGCCTCGAGGAGAACCCCGAGTTGTCCCTCGCAACTAAGTAGGAGTCCTGACGTCGCTGAACAAACACGTGGTTGGAAGGGCCATCCCCGTCGAACTTCGAGAATATACCCCAGGTTCGCGCCGCAACTCGAGAAAAACCATGAGACTTCCCCCTCGCCGCGAGATGAGGCCCGATTCCCCTGCACTGCGTGCAGAGCAATTCCGTGTTGCACATCACACATGAAAGGAGCCTTGATTTCCTTGACAGCACTCCAGCGAAACCCCAAGAATACTGTTTCAAGGCTACAGGGATCCTGAGGTCACTGTAGCAACACGAAAGAGCTCCGTGGACCAAAAATCAACTCGAGATGAGAGCTTAGTCCCTGGCTTCGACTCCAGAGGAATACCGCCTTTCCACAAGCTCCTCAAGAGGAGGCTTCTCTCAGCTCTAGCTATGTGAGAGGGACCCTGAGTTTGCGGCCTCAAGTGGAATGGACACCGCGATGCCCTGACTCGATATAAGGCCGGAAATCCCTGCAGTGACTTGAATGCAGGCTCGTCTTGCATCTCCCAAGACGAAAGGATGTCTGAATCCCCTGTGGAGACCACAGAGAAAGACCTAGTTCCCCACCTCATCGCGACCGGAGGCCTCACATCCCTTGAAAACTCCAGAGGTACGCGGAGATCAGTGCCTCCAAAGGAGACGATGCCTGACTCCTCGTGAAACTTGATAGGAGTCCCAGGATTCCTGTGGCACGTGGAAAGGGACCCTTGGTCTCCCGCCTCAGCTGGAGAGGCGTCCCAATTGCCCTGCTAAGCCTCGAGGAGATTCTCGAGTTGTCCCTCGCAACTAGGCAGGAGTCCTGCCGTCGCTGAAGTAACACGTGTGTGGAACGGCCATCCCCGTCGTAACTCAAGAATATACCCCAGGTTCCCGCCGCAACTCGAGAAAAACCGTGAGACTTCCCCCTCGCCGTGAGATGAGTCCCGATTCCCCTGCGCTGCGTGCAGAGCAATTCCATGTTACACATCACACATGAAAGGAGCCTTGATTTCCTTGATGGCACTCCAGAGAAACCCCAAGAACACTGTTTCAAGGCTAGAGGGATCCTGAGGTCACTGTAGCAACACGAAAGAGCTCCGTTGACAAAAAATCTACTCGAGATGAGAGGTTAGTCCCTGGCTTCAACTCCAGAGGAATACCACCTTACCACAAGCACCTCAAGAGGAGGCTTCTCTCAGCTCTAGCTATGTGAGAGGGACCCTGAGTTTGTGGCCTCAAGTGGAATGGACACCGCGATGCCCTGACTCGAAATAAGACCGGATATCCCTGCAGTGACTTGAATGCAGGCTCGTCTTGCATCTCCCAAGACGAAAGGATGTCTGAATCCCCTGTGGAGACCACAGAGAAAGACCGAGTTCCCCACCTCATCGCGACCGCAGGCCTCACATCCTTTGAAAACTCCAGAGGTACGCGGAGATCAGTGCCTCCAAAGGAGACGATGCTTGACTCCTCGTGAAACTTGATAGGAGTCCCAGGATTCCTGTGGCACGTGGAAAGGGACCCTTGGTCTCCCGCCTCAGCTGGAGAGGCGTCCCAATTGCCCTGCCAAACCTCGAGGAGAATCCCGAGTTGTCCTTCGCAACTAGGCAGGAGTCCTGACATCGCTGAACAAACACGTGGTTGGAAGGGCCATCCCCGTCGTAACTCGAGAATATTCCCCAGGTTCCCGCCGCAACTCAAGAAAAAACATGAGACTTCCCCCTCGCCGCGAGATGAGGCCCGATTCCCCTGCACTGCTTGTAGAGCAATTCCGTGTTGCACATCACACATGAAAGGAGCCTTGATTTCCTTGATGGCACTCCAGAAAAACCCCAAGAACACTGTTTCAAGGTTAGAGGGATCCCGAGGTCACTGTAGCAACACGAAAGAGCTCCGTGGACCAAAAATCAACTCGAGATGAGAGCTTAGTCCCTGGCTTCGACTCCAGAGGAATACCACCTTACCACAAGCACCTCAAGAGGAGGCTTCTCTCAGCTCTAGCTATGTGAGAGGGACCCTGAGTTTGCGGCCTCAAGTGGAATGGACACCGCGATGCCCTGACTCGAAATAAGGCCGGATATCCTTGCAGTGACTTGAATGCAGGCTCGTCTTGCATCTCCCAAGACGAAAGGATGTCTGAATCCCCTGTGGAGACCACAGAGAAAGACCTAGTTCCCCACCTCATCGCGACCGGAGGCCTCAGATATTTTGAAAACTCCAGAGGTACGCGGAGATCAGTGCCTCCAAAGGAGACGATGCCTGACTCCTCGTGAAACTTGATAGGAGTCCCAGGATTCCTGTGGCACGTGGAAAGGGACCCTTGGTCTCCCGCCTCAGCTGGAGAGGCGTCCCAATTGCCCTGCTAAGCCTCGAGGAGATTCCCGAGTTGTCCCTCGCAACTAGGCAGGAGTCCTGCCGTCGCTGAAGTAACACGTGTGTGGAAGGGCCATCCCCGTCGTAACTCAAGAATATACCCCAGGTTCCCGCCGCAACTCGAGAAAAACCGTGAGACTTCCCCCTCGCCGTGAGATGAGTCCCGATTCCCCTGCGCTGCGTTCAGAGCAATTCCATGTTGCACATCACACATGAAAGGAGCCTTGATTTCCTTGATGGCACTCCAGAGAAACCCCAAGAACACTGTTTCAAGGCTAGAGGGATCCTGAGGTCACTGTAGCAACACGAAAGAGCTCCGTGGACAAAAAATCAACTCGAGATGAGAGGTTAGTCCCTGGCTTCAACTCCAGAGGAATACCACCTTACCACAAGCACCTCAAGAGGAGGCTTCTCTCAGCTCTAGCTATGTGAGAGGGACCCTGAGTTTGTGGCCTCAAGTGGAATGGACACCGCGATGCCCGGACTCGAAATAAGACCGGATATCCCTGCAGTGACTTGAATGCAGGCTCGTCTTGCATCTCCCAAGACGAAAGGATGTCTGAATCCCCTGTGGAGACCACAGAGAAAGACCGAGTTCCCCACCTCATCGCGACCGCAGGCCTCACATCCTTTGAAAACTCCAGAGGTACGCGGAGATCAGTGCCTCCAAAGGAGACGATGCTTGACTCCTCGTGAAACTTGATAGGAGTCCCAGGATTCCTGTGGCACGTGGAAAGGGACCCTTGGTCTCCCGCCTCAGCTGGAGAGGCGTCCCAATTGCCCTGCCAAACCTCGAGGAGAATCCCGAGTTGTCCTTCGCAACTAGGCAGGAGTCCTGACATCGCTGAACAAACACGTGGTTGGAAGGGCCATCCCCGTCGTAACTCGAGAATATTCCCCAGGTTCCCGCCGCAACTCGAGAAAAAACATGAGACTTCCCCCTCGCCGCGAGATGAGGCCCGATTCCCCTACACTGCGTGCAGAGCAATTCCGTGTTGCACATCACACATGAAAGGAGCCTTGATTTCCTTGACGGCAATCCAGCGAAACCCCAAGAACACTGTTTCAAGGCTAGAGGGATCCTGAGGTCACTGTAGCAACACGAAAGAGCTCCGTGGACCAAAAATCAACTCGAGATGAGAGCTTAGTCCCTGGCTTCGACTCCAGAGGAATACCACCTTACCACAAGCACCTCAAGAGGAGGCTTCTCTCAGCTCTAGCTATGTGAGAGGGACCCAGAGTTTGCGGCCTCAAGTGGAATGGACACTGCGATGCCCTGACTCGAAATAAGGCCGGATATCCCTGCTGTGACTTGAATGCAGGCTCGTCTTGCATCTCCCAAGACGAAAGGATGTCTGAATCCCCTCTAGAGACCATAGAGAAAGACCTAGTTCCCCACCTCATCGCGACCGGAGGCCTCACATCCTTTGAAAACTCCAGAGGTACGCGGAGATCAGTGCCTCCAAAGGAGACGATGCCTGACTCCTCGTGAAACTTGATAGGATTCCCAGGATTCCTGTGGCACGTGGAAAGGGAGGCTTGGTCTCCCGCCTCAGCTGGAGAGGCGTCCCAATTGCCCTGCCAAGCCTCGAGGAGAATCCCGAGTTGTCCCTCGCAACTAGGCAGGAGTCCTGACGTCGCTGAACAAACACGTGTCTGGAAGGGCTATCCCCTTCGTAACTCGAGAATATTCCCCAGGTTCCCGCCGCAACTCGAGAAAAACCATTAGACTTCCCACTCGCCGCGAGATGAGGCCCGATTCCCCTGCACTGCGTGGAGAGCAATTCCGGGTTGCACATCACACATGAAAGGAGCCTTGATTTCCTTGATGGCACTCCAGAGAAACCCCAAGAACACTGTTTCAAGGCTAGAGGGATCCTGAGGTCATTGTAGCAACACGAAAGAGCTCCGTGGACCAAAAATCAACTCGAGATGAGAGCTTAGTCCCTGGCTTCGACTCCAGAGGAATACCACCTTACCACAAGCACCTCAAGAGGAGGCTTCTCTCAGCTCTAGCTATGTGAGAGGGACCCTGAGTTTGCGGCCTCAAGTGGAATGGACACCGCGATGCCCTGACTCGAAATAAGGCCGGATATCCCTGCAGTGACTTGAATGCAGGCTCGTCTTGCATCTCCCAAGATGAAAGGATGTCTGAATCCCCTGTGGAGACCACAGAGAAAGACTTACTTTCCCACCTCATCGCGACCGGAGGCCTCACATCCTTTAAAAACTCCAGAGGTACGCGGAGATCAGTGCCTCCAAAGGAGACGATGCCTGACTCCTCGTGAAACCTGATAGGAGTCCCAGTATTCCTGTGGCACGTGGAAAGGGACCCTTCTTCCCCGCCTCAGCTGGAGAGGCGTTCCAATTGCCCTGCCAAGCCTCGAGGAGAACCCCGAGTTGTCCCTCGCAACTAAGTAGGAGTCCTGACGTCGCTGAACAAACACGTGGTTGGAAGGGCCATCCCCGTCGAACTTCGAGAATATACCCCAGGTTCGCGCCGCAACTCGAGAAAAACCATGAGACTTCCCCCTCGCCGCGAGATGAGGCCCGATTCCCCTGCACTGCGTGCAGAGCAATTCCGTGTTGCACATCACACATGAAAGGAGCCTTGATTTCCTTGACAGCACTCCAGCGAAACCCCAAGAATACTGTTTCAAGGCTACAGGGATCCTGAGGTCACTGTAGCAACACGAAAGAGCTCCGTGGACCAAAAATCAACTCGAGATGAGAGCTTAGTCCCTGGCTTCGACTCCAGAGGAATACCGCCTTTCCACAAGCACCTCAAGAGGAGGCTTCTCTCAGCTCTAGCTATGTGAGAGGGACCCTGAGTTTGCGGCCTCAAGTGGAATGGACACCGCGATGCCCTGACTCGATATAAGGCCGGAAATCCCTGCAGTGACTTGAATGCAGGCTCGTCTTGCATCTCCCAAGACGAAAGGATGTCTGAATCCCCTGTGGAGACCACAGAGAAAGACCTAGTTCCCCACCTCATCGCGACCGGAGGCCTCACATCCCTTGAAAACTCCAGAGGTACGCGGAGATCAGTGCCTCCAAAGGAGACGATGCCTGACTCCTCGTGAAACTTGATAGGAGTCCCAGGATTCCTGTGGCACGTGGAAAGGGACCCTTGGTCTCCCGCCTCAGCTGGAGAGGCGTCCCAATTGCCCTGCTAAGCCTCGAGGAGATTCCCGAGTTGTCCCTCGCAACTAGGCAGGAGTCCTGCCGTCGCTGAAGTAACACGTGTGTGGAACGGCCATCCCCGTCGTAACTCAAGAATATACCCCAGGTTCCCGCCGCAACTCGAGAAAAACCGTGAGACTTCCCCCTCGCCGTGAGATGAGTCCCGATTCCCCTGCGCTGCGTGCAGAGCAATTCCATGTTACACATCACACATGAAAGGAGCCTTGATTTCCTTGATGGCACTCCAGAGAAACCCCAAGAACACTGTTTCAAGGCTAGAGGGATCCTGAGGTCACTGTAGCAACACGAAAGAGCTCCGTGGACAAAAAATCAACTCGAGATGAGAGGTTAGTCCCTGGCTTCAACTCCAGAGGAATACCACCTTACCACAAGCACCTCAAGAGGAGGCTTCTCTCAGCTCTAGCTATGTGAGAGGGACCCTGAGTTTGTGGCCTCAAGTGGAATGGACACCGCGATGCCCTGACTCGAAATAAGACCGGATATCCCTGCAGTGACTTGAATGCAGGCTCGTCTTGCATCTCCCAAGACGAAAGGATGTCTGAATCCCCTGTGGAGACCACAGAGAAAGACCGAGTTCCCCACCTCATCGCGACCACAGGCCTCACATCCTTTGAAAACTCCAGAGGTACGCGGAGATCAGTGCCTCCAAAGGAGACGATGCTTGACTCCTCGTGAAACTTGATAGGAGTCCCAGGATTCCTGTGGCACGTGGAAAGGGACCCTTGGTCTCCCGCCTCAGCTGGAGAGGCGTCCCAATTGCCCTGCCAAACCTCGAGGAGAATCCCGAGTTGTCCTTCGCAACTAGGCAGGAGTCCTGACATCGCTGAACAAACACGTGGTTGGAAGGGCCATCCCCGTCGTAACTCGAGAATATTCCCCAGGTTCCCGCCGCAACTCGAGAAAAAACATGAGACTTCCCCCTCGCCGCGAGATGAGGCCCGATTCCCCTACACTGCGTGCAGAGCAATTCCGTGTTGCACATCACACATGAAAGGAGCCTTGATTTCCTTGACGGCAATCCAGCGAAACCCCAAGAACACTGTTTCAAGGCTAGAGGGATCCTGAGGTCACTGTAGCAACACGAAAGAGCTCCGTGGACCAAAAATCAACTCGAGATGAGAGGTTAGTCCCTGGCTTCGACTCCAGAGGAATACCACCTTACCACAAGCACCTCAAGAGGAGGCTTCTCTCAGCTCTAGCTATGTGAGAGGGACCCAGAGTTTGCGGCCTCAAGTGGAATGGACACTGCGATGCCCTGACTCGAAATAAGGCCGGATATCCCAGCAGTGACTTGAATGCAGGCTCGTCTTGCATCTCCCAAGACGAAAGGATGTCTGAATCCCCTGTAGAGACCATAGAGAAAGACCTAGTTCCCCACCTCATCGCGACCGGAGGCCTCACATCCTTTGAAAACTCCAGAGGTACGCGGAGATCAGTGCCTCCAAAGGAGACGATGCCTGACTCCTCGTGAAACTTGATAGGATTCCCAGGATTCCTGTGGCACGTGGAAAGGGAGGCTTGGTCTCCCGCCTCAGCTGGAGAGGCGTCCCAATTGCCCTGCCAAGCCTCGAGGAGAATCCCGAGTTGTCCCTCGCAACTAGGCAGGAGTCCTGACGTCGCTGAACAAACACGTGTCTGGAAGGGCCATCCCCTTCGTAACTCGAGAATATTCCCCAGGTTCCCGCCGCAACTCGAGAAAAACCATTAGACTTCCCACTCGCCGCGAGATGAGGCCCGATTCCCCTGCACTGCGTGGAGAGCAATTCCGGGTTGCACATCACACATGAAAGGAGCCTTGATTTCCTTGATGGCACTCCAGAGAAACCCCAAGAACACTGTTTCAAGGCTAGAGGGATCCTGAGGTCATTGTAGCAACACGAAAGAGCTCCGTGGACCAAAAATCAACTCGAGATGAGAGGTTAGTCCCTGGCTTCGACTCCAGAGGAATACCACCTTACCACAAGCACCTCAAGAGGAGGCTTCTCTCAGCTCTAGCTATGTCAGAGGGACCCTGAGTGTGCGGCCTCAAGTGGAATGGACACCGCGATGCCCTGACTCGAAATAAGGCCGGATATCCCTGCAGTGACTTGAATGCAGGCTTCTCTTGCAT
This sequence comes from Cervus elaphus, assembly GCF_910594005.1. Taxonomy (NCBI): domain Eukaryota; kingdom Metazoa; phylum Chordata; class Mammalia; order Artiodactyla; family Cervidae; genus Cervus; species Cervus elaphus. The sequence goes on from NC_057838.1 coordinate 4,140,102, forward strand.
CTCCCAAGACGAAAGGATGTCTGAATCCCCTGTGGAGACCACAGAGAAAGACCTAGTTCCCCACTTCATCGCGACTGGAGGACTCACATCCTTTGAAAACTCCAGAGGTACGCTGAGATCAGTGCCTCCAAAGGAGACGATGCCTGACTCCTCGTGAAACTTGATAGGAGTCCCAGGATTCCTGTGGCACGTGGAAAGGGACCCTTGGTCTCCCGCCTCAGCTGGAAATGCGTCCCAATTGCCCTGCCAAGCCTCGAGGAGAATCCCGAGTTGTCCCTCGCAACTAGGCAGGAGTCCTGATGTCGCTGAACAAACACGTGTCTGGAAGGGCCATCCCCTTCGTAACTCGAGAATATTCCCCAGGTTCCCACCGCAACTCGAGAAAAACCATGACACTTCCCACTCGCCGCGAGATGAGGCCCGATTCCCCTGGACTGCGTACAGAGCAATTCCGTGTTGCACATCAAACAAGAAAGGAGCCTTGATTTCCTTGATGGCACTCCAGAGAAACCCCAAGAACACTGTTTCAATGCAAGAGGGATCCTGAGGTCACTGTAGCAACACGAAAGAGCTCCGTGGACCAAGAATCAACTCGAGATGAGAGGTTAGTCCCTGGCTTCGACTCCAGAGGAATACCACCTTACCACAAGCACCTCAAGAGGAGGCTTCTCTCAGCTCTAGCTATGTGAGAGGGACCCTGAGTTTGCGGCCTCAAGTGGAATGGACACTGCGATGCCCTGACTCGAAATAAGGCCGGATATCCCTGCAGTGACTTGAATGCAGGCTCGTCTTGCATCTCCCAACACAAAAGGATGTCTGAATCCCCTGTGGAGACCACAGAGAAAGACCTAGTTCCCCACCTCATCGCGACCGGAGGCCTCACATCCCTTGAAAACTCCAGAGGTACGCGGAGATCAGTGCCTCCAAAGGAGACGATTCCTGACTCCTCGTGAAACTTTATAGGAGTCCCAGGATTCCTGTGGCACGTGGAAAGGGACCCTTGGTCTCCCGCCTCAGCTGGAGAGGCGTCCCAATTGCCCTGCTAAGCCTCGAGGAGAATCCCGAGTTGTCCCTCGCAACTAGGCAGGAGTCCTGCCGTCGCTGAAGTGACACGTGTGTGGAAGGGCCATCCCCGTCGTAACTCAAGAATATACCCCAGGTTCCCGCCGCAACTCGAGAAAAACCGTGAGACTTCCCCCTCGCCGCGAGATGAGTCCCGATTCCCCTGCACTGCGTGCAGAGCAATTCCATGTTGCACATCACACATGAAAGGAGCCTTGATTTCCTTGATGGCACTCCAGAGAAACCCCAAGAACACTGTTTCAAGGCTAGAGGGATCCTGAGGTCACTGTAGCAACACGAAAGAGCTCCGTGGACAAAAAATCAACTCGAGATGAGAGGTTAGTCCCTGGCTTCGACTCCAGAGGAATACCACCTTACCACAAGCACCTCAAGAGGAGGCTTCTCTCAGCTCTAGCTATGTCAGAGGGACCCTGAGTTTGTGGCCTCAAGTGGAATGGAGACCGCGATGCCCTGACTCGAAATAAGGCCGGATATCCCTGCAGTGACTTGAATGCAGGCTCGTCTTGCATCTCCCAAGACGAAAGGATGTCTGAATCCCCTGTGGAGACCACAGAGAAAGACCGAGTTCCCCACCTCATCGCGACCGGAGGCCTCACATCCTTTGAAAACTCCAGAGGTACGCGGAGATCAGTGCCTCCAAAGGAGACGATGCCTGACTCCTCGTGAAACTTGATAGGAGTCCCAGGATTCCTGTGGCACGTGGAAAGGGACCCTTGGTCTCCCGCCTCAGCTGGAGAGGCGTCCCAATTGCCCTGCCAAGCCTCGAGGAGAATCCCGAGTAGTCCCTCGCAACTAGGCAGGAGTCCTGACGTCGCTGAACAAACACGTGGTTGGAAGGGCCATCCCCGTCGTAACTCGAGAATATTCCCCAGGTTCCCGCCGCAACTCGAGAAAAAACATGAGACTTCCCCCTCGCCGCGAGATGAGGCCCGATTCCCCTACACTGCGTGCAGAGCAATTCCGTGTTGCACATCACACATGAAAGGAGCCTTGATTTCCTTGACGGCAATCCAGCGAAACCCCAAGAACACTGTTTCAAGGCTAGAGGGATCCTGAGGTCACTGTAGCAACACGAAAGAGCTCCGTGGACCAAAAATCAACTTGAGATGAGAGGTTAGTCCCTGGCTTCGACTCCAGAGGAATACCACCTTACCACAAGCACCTCAAGAGGAGGCTTCTCTCAGCTCTAGCTATGTGAGAGGGACCCAGAGTTTGCGGCCTCAAGTGGAATGGACACTGCGATGCCCTGACTCGAAATAAGGCCGGATATCCCTGCAGTGACTTGAATGCATGCTCGTCTTGCATCTCCCAAGACGAAAGGATGTCTGAATCCCCTGTAGAGACCATAGAGAAAGACCTAGTTCCCCACCTCATCGCGAGCGGAGGCCTCACATCCTTTGAAAACTCCAGAGGTACACGGAGATTATTGCCTCCAAAGGAGACGATGCCTGACTCCTCGTGAAACTGGATAGGAGTCCCAGGATTCCTGTGGCACGTGGAAAGGGAGGCTTGGTCTCCCGCCTCAGCTGGAGAGGCGTCCCAATTGCCCTGCCAAGCCTCGAGGAGAATCCCGAGTTGTCCCTTGCAACTAGGCAGGAGTCCTGACGTCGCTGAACAAACACGTGTCTGGAAGGGCCATCCCCTTCGTAACTCGAGAATATTCCCCAGGTTCCCGCCGCAACTCGAGAAAAACCATTAGACTTCCCACTCGCCGCGAGATGAGGCCCGATTCCCCTGCACTGCGTGGAGAGCAATTCCGGGTTGCACATCACACATGAAAGGAGCCTTGATTTCCTTGATGGCACTCCAGAGAAACCCCAAGAACACTGTTTCAAGGCTAGAGGGATCCTGAGGTCACTGTAGCAACACGAAAGAGCCCCGTGGACAAAAAATCAACTCGAGATGAGAGGTTAGTCCCTGGCTTCAACTCCAGAGGAATACCACCTTACCACAAGCACCTCAAGAGGAGGCTTCTCTCAGCTCTAGCTATGTCAGAGGGACCCTGAGTTTGTGGCCTCAAGTGGAATGGAGACCGCGATGCCCTGACTCGAAATAAGGCCGGATATCCCTGCAGTGACTTGAATGCAGGCTCGTCTTGCATCTCCCAAGACGAAAGGATGTCTGAATCCCCTGTGGAGACCACAGAGAAAGACCGAGTTCCCCACCTCATCGCGACCGCAAGCCTCACATCCTTTGAAAACTCCAGAGGTACGCGGAGATCAGTGCCTCCAAAGGAGACGATGCCTGACTCCTCGTGAAACTTGATAGGAGTCCCAGGATTCCTGTGGCACGTGGAAAGGGACCCTTGGTCTCCCGCCTCAGCTGGAGAGGCGTCAGAATTGCCCTGCCAAACCTCGAGGAGAATCCCGAGTTGTCCCTCGCAACTAGGCAGGAGTCCTGACGTCGCTGAACAAACACGTGGTTGGAAGGGCCATCCCCGTCGTAACTCGAGAATATTCCCCAGGTTCCCGCCGCAACTCGAGAAAAAACATGAGACTTCCCCCTCGCCGCGAGATGAGGCCCGATTCCCCTACACTGCGTGCAGAGCAATTCCGTGTTGCACATCACACATGAAAGGAGCCTTGATTTCCTTGACGGCAATCCAGCGAAACCCCAAGAACACTGTTTCAAGGCTAGAGGGATCCTGAGGTCACTGTAGCAACACGAAAGAGCTCCGTGGACCAAAAATCAATTCGAGATGAGAGGTTAGTCCCTGGCTTCGACTCCAGAGGAATACCACCTTACCACAAGCACCTCAAGAGGAGGCTTCTCTCAGCTCTAGCTATGTGAGAGGGACCCAGAGTTTGCGGCCTCAAGTGGAATGGACACTGCGATGCCCTGACTCGAAATAAGGCCGGATATCCCTGCAGTGACTTGAATGCATGCTCGTCTTGCATCTCCCAAGACGAAAGGATGTCTGAATCCCCTGTAGAGACCATAGAGAAAGACCTAGTTCCCCACCTCATGGCGACAGGAGGCCTCACATCCTTTGAAAACTCCAGAGGTACACGGAGATCATTGCCTCCAAAGGAGACGATGCCTGACTCCTCGTGAAACTTGATAGGATTCCCAGGATTCCTGTGGCACGTGGAAAGGGAGGCTTGGTCTCCCGCCTCAGCTGGAGAAGCGTCCCAATTGCCCTGCCAAGCCTCGAGGAGAATCCCGAGTTGTCCCTCGCAACTAGGCAGGAGTCCTGACGTCGCTGAACAAACACGTGTCTGGAAGGGCCATCCCCTTCGTAACTCGAAAATATTCCCCAGGTTCCCGCCGCAACTCGAGAAAAACCATTAGACTTCCCACTCGCCGCGAGATGAGGCCCGATTCCCCTGCACTGCGTGGAGAGCAATTCCGGGTTGCACATCACACATGAAAGGAGCCTTGATTTCCTTGATGGCACTCCAGAGAAACCCCAAGAACACTGTTTCAAGGCTAGAGGGATCCTGAGGTCATTGTAGCAACACGAAAGAGCTCCGTGCACCAAAAATCAACTCGAGATGAGAGGTTAGTCCCTGGCTTCGACTCCAGAGGAATACCACCTTACCACAAGCACCTCAAGAGGAGGCTTCTCTCAGCTCTAGCTATGTCAGAGGGACCCTGAGTGTGCGGCCTCAAGTGGAATGGACACCGCGATGCCCTGACTCGAAATAAGGCCGGATATCCCTGCAGTGACTTTAATGCAGGCTTCTCTTGCATCTCCCAAGACGAAAGGATGTCTGAATCCCCTGTGGAGACCACAGAGAAAGACCTAGTTCCCCACTTCATCGCGACTGGAGGACTCACATCCTTTGAAAACTCCAGAGGTACGTGAAGATCAGTGCCTCCAAAGGAGACGATGCCTGACTCCTCGTGAAACTTGATAGGAGTCCCAGGATTCCTGTGGCACGTGGAAGGGGACCCTTGGTCTCCCGCCTCAGCTGGAAAGGCGTCCCAATTGCCCTGCCAAGCCTCGAGCAGAATCCCGAATTGTCCCTCGGAACTAGGCAGGAGTCCTGACGTCGCTGAAGAAACACGTGGGTGGAAGGGCCATCCCCGTCGTAACTCGAGAATATACCCCAGGTTCCCGCCGCAACTCGAGAAAAACCATGAGACTTCCCCCTCGCCGTGAGATGAGGCCCGATTCCCCTGCACTGCATGCAGAGCAATTCCGTGTTGCACATCAAACAAGAAAGGAGCCTTGATTTCCTTGATGGCACTCCAGAGAAACCCCAAGAACACTGTTTCAAGGCTAGAAGGATCCTGAGGTCACTGTAGCAAAACGAAAGAGCTCCGTGGACCAAAAATCAACTCGAGATGAGAGCTTAGTCCCTGGCTTCGACTCCAGAGGAATACCACCTTACCACAAGCACCTCAAGAGGAGGCTTCTCTCAGCTCTAGGTATGTGAGAGGGACCCTGATTTTGCGGCCTCAAGTGGAATGGACACCGCGATGCCCTGACTCGAAATAAGGCCGAATATCCCTGCAGTGACTTGAATGCAGGCTCGTCTTGCATCTCCCAAGATGAAAGGATGTCTGAATCCCCTGTGGAGATCACAGAGAATGACCTAGTTCCCCACCTCATGGCGACCGGAGGGCTCACATCCTTTGAAAACTCCAGAGGTACGCGGAGATCAGTGCCTCCAAAGGAGACGATGCCTGACTCCTCGTGAAACTTGATAGGAGTCCCAGGATTACTGTGGCACGTGGAAAGGGACACTTGGTCTCCCGCCTCAGCTGGAGAGGCGTCCCAATTGCCCTGCCAAACCTCGAGGAGAATCCCGAGTTGTCCCTCGCAACTAGGCAGGAGTCCTGATGTCGCTGAACAAACACGTGTCTGGAAGGGCCATCCCCTTCGTAACTCGAGAATATTCCCCAGGTTCCCGCCGCAACTCGAGAAAAACCATGACACTTCCCACTCGCCGCGAGATGAGGCCCGATTCCCCTGGACTGCGTACAGAGCAATTCCGTGTTGCACATCAAACAAGAAAGGAGCCTTGATTTCCTTGATGGCACTCCAGAGAAACCCCAAGAACACTGTTTCAATGCAAGAGGGATCCTGAGGTCACTGTAGCAACACGAAAGAGCTCCGTGGACCAAAAATCAACTCGAGATGAGAGGTTAGTCCCTGGCTTCGACTCCAGAGGAATACCACCTTACCACAAGCACCTCAAGAGGAGGCTTCTCTCAGCTCTAGCTATGTGAGAGGGACCCTGAGTTTGCGGACTCAAGTGGAATGGACACCGCGATGCCCTGACTCGAAATAAGGCCGGATATCCCTGCAGTGACTTGAATGCAGGCTCGTCTTGCATCTCCCAACACAAAAGGATGTCTGAATCCCCTGTGGAGACCACAGAGAAAGACCTAGTTCCCCACCTCATCGCGACCGGAGGCCCCACATCCTTTGAAAACTCCAGAGGTACGCGGAGATCAGTGCCTCCAAAGGAGACGATGCCTGACTCCTCGTGAAACTTGATAGGAGTCCCAGGATTCCTGTGGCACGTGGAAAGGGACACTTGGTCTCCCGCCTGAGCTGCAGAGGCATCCCAATTGCCCTGCCAAGCCTCGAGGAGAATCCCGAGTTGTCCCTCGCAACTAGGCAGGAGTCCTGCCGTCGCTGAAGAAACACGTGTGTGGAAGGGCCATCCCCGTCGTAACTCGAGAATATACCCCAGGTTCCCGCCGCAACTCGAGAAAAACCATGAGACTTCCCCCTCGCAGCGAGATGATGCCCGATTCCCCTGCACTGCATGCAGAGCAATTCCGTGTTGCACATCACACATGAAAGGAGCCTTGATTTCCTTGATGGCACTCCAGAGAAAGCCCAAGAACACTGTTTCAAGGCTAGAGGGATCCTGAGGTCACTGTAGCAACACGAAAGAGCTCCGTGGACCAAAAATCAACTCGAGATGAGAGGTTAGTCCCTGGCTTCGACTCCAGAGGAATACCACCTTACCACAAGCACCTCAAGAGGAGGCTTCTCTCAGCTCTAGCTATGTCAGAGGGACCCTGAGTTTGCGGCCTCAAGTGGAATGGACACCGCGATGCCCTGACTCGAAATAAGGCCGGATATCCCTGCAGTGACTTGAATGCAGGCTCGTCTTGCATCTCCCAAGACGAAAGGATGTCTGAATCCCCTGTGGAGACCACAGAGAAAGACCTAGTTCCCCACCTCATCGCGACCGGAGGCCTCACATCCTTTGAAAACTCCAGAGGTACGCGGAGATCAATGCCTCCAAAGGAGACGATGCCTGACTCCTCGTGAAACTTGATACGAGTTCCAGGATTCCAGTGGCACGTGGAAAGGGACACTTGGTCTCCCGCCTCAGCTGGAGAGGCGTCCGAATTGCCCTGCCAAGCCTCGAGGAGAATCCCGAGTTGTCCCTCGCAACTAGGCAGGAGTCCTGACGTCGCTGAAGAAACACCTGTGTGGAAGGGCCATCCCCGTCGTAACTCGAGAATATACCCCAGGTTCCCGCCGCAACTCGAGAAAAACCATGAGACTTCCCCCTCGCCGTGAGATGAGGCCCGATTCCCCTGCACTGCATGCAGAGCAATTCCGTGTTGCACATCAAACAAGAAAGGAGCCTTGATTTCCTTGATGGCACTCCAGAGAAACCCCAAGAACACTGTTTCAAGGTAGAGGGATCCTGAGGTCACTGTAGCAAAACGAAAGAGCTCCGTGAACCAAAAATCAACTCGAGATGAGAGCTTAGTCCCTGGCTTCGACTCCAGAGGAATACCACCTTACCACAAGCACCTCAAGAGGAGGCTTCTCTCAGCTCTAGCTATGTGAGAGGGACCCTGAGTTTGCGGCCTCAAGTGGAATAGACACCGCGATGCCCTGACTCGAAATAAGGCCGGATATCCCTGCAGTGACTTGAATGCAGGCTCGTCTTGCATCTCCCAAGACGAAAGGATGTCTGAATCCCCTGTGGAGACCACAGAGAAAGACCTAGTTCCCCACCTCATCGCGACCGCAGGCCTCACATCCTTTGAAAACTCCAGAGGTACGCGGAGATCAATGCCTCCAAAGGAGACGATGCCTGACTACTCGTGAAACTTGATAGGAGTCCCAGGATTCCTGTGGCACGTGGAAAGGGACCCTTGGTTCCCGCCTCAGCTGGAGAGGCGTCCCAATTTCCCTGCCAAGCCTCGAGGAGAACCCCGAGTTGTCCCTCGCAACTAGGCAGGAATCCTGACGTCGCTGAAGAAACACGTGGGTGGAAGGGCCATCCCCGTCGTAACTCGAGAATACACCCCAGGTTCCCGCCGCAACTAGAGAAAAATCATGAGACTTCCCCCTCGCCGCGAGATGAGGCCCGATTCCCCTGCACTGCGTGCAGAGCAATTCCATGTTGCACATCACACATGAAAGGAGCCTTGATTTCCTTGATGGCACTCCAGAGAAACCCCAAGAACACTGTTTCAAGGCTAGAGGGATCCTGAGGTCACTGTAGCAACAGGAAAGAGCTCCGTGGACCAAAAATCAACTCGAGATGAGAGGTTAGTCCCTGGCTTCGACTCCAGAGGAATACCACCTTACCACAAGCACCTCAAGAGGAGGCTTCTCTCAGCTCTAGCTATGTGAGAGGGACCCTGAGTTTGCGGCCTCATGTGGAATGGACACCGCGATGCCCTGACTCAAAAAAATGCCGGATATCCGTGCAGTGACTTGAATGCAGGCTCGTCTTGCATCTCCCAAGACGAAAGGATGTCTGAATCCCCTGTGGAGACCACAGAGAAAGACCTAGTTCCCCACCTCATCGCGACCGGAGGCCTCACATCCTTTGAAAACTCCAGAGGTACGCGGAGATCAGTGCCTCCAAAGGAGACGATGCCAGACTCCTCGTGAAACTTGATAGGAGTCCCAGGATTCCTGTGGCACGTGGAAAGGGACCCTTGGTCTCCCGCCTCAGCTGGAGAGGCGTCCCAATTGCCCTGCCAAGCCTCGAGGAGAATCCCGAGTTGTCCCTCGCAACTAGGCAGGAGTCCTGACGTCGCTGAAGAAACACGTGTGTGGAAGGGCCATCCCCGTCGTAACTCGAGAATATACCCCAGTTTCCCGCCGCAACTCGAGAAAAACCATGAGACTTCCCCCTCGCCGCGAGATGAGGCCCGATTCCCCTGCTCTGCATGCAGAGCAATTCCGTGTTGCACATCACACATGAAAGGAGCCTTGATTTCCTTGATGGCACTCCAGAGAAACCCCAAGAACACTGTTTCAAGGCTAGAGGGATCCCGAGGTCACTGTAGCAACACGAAAGAGCTCCGTGGACCAAAAATCAACTCGAGATGAGAGGTTAGTCCCTGGCTTCGACTCCAGAGGAATACCACCTTACCACAAGCACCTCAAGATGAGGCTTCTCTCAGATCTAGCTATGTGAGAGGGACCCTGAGTTTGCGGCCTCAAGTGGAATGGACACCGCGATGCCCTGACTCGAAATAAGGCCGGATATCCTTGCAGTGACTTGAATGCAGACTCGTCTTGCATCTCCCAAGACGAAAGGATGTCTGAATCCCCTGTGGAGACCACAGAGAAAGACCTAGTTCCCCACCTCATCGCGACTCGAGGCCTCACATTCTTTAAAAACTCCAGAGGTACGCGGAGATCAGTGCCTCCAAAGGAGACGATGCCTGACTCCTCGTGAAACTTGATAGGAGTCCCAGGATTCCTGTGGCACGTGGAAAGGGACCCTCCGTCTCCCGCCTCAGCTGGAGAGGCGTCCCAATTGCCCTGTCAAGCCTCGAGGAGAATCCCGAGTTGTCCGTCGCAACTAGGCAGTAGTCCTGACGTCGCTGAACAAACACGTGGTTGGAAGGTCCATCCCCGTCGTACTTCGAGAATATACCCCAGGTTCCAGCCGCAATTCGAGAAAAACCATGAGACTTCCCCCTCGCCGGGAGATGAGGCTCGATTCCCCTGCACTGCGTGCAGAGCAATTCCGTGTTGCACATCACACATGAAAGAAGCCTTGATTTCCTTGATGGCACTCCAGAGAAACCCCAAGAACACTGTTTCAAGGCTAGAGGGATCCCGAGGTCACTGTAGCAACACGAAAGAGCTCCGTGGACCAAAAATCAACTCGAGATGAGAGGTTAGTCCCTGGCTTCGACTCCAGAGGAATACCACCTTACCACAAGCACCTCAAGAGGAGGCTTCTCTCAGCTCTAGCTATGTCAGAGGGACCCTGAGTTTGCGGCCTCAAGTGGAATGGACACCGCGATGCCCTGACTCGAAATAAGGCCGGATATCCCTGCAGTGACTTGAATGCAGGCTCGTCTTGCATCTCCCAAGACGAAAGGATGTCTGAATCCCCTGTGGAGACCACAGAGAAAGACCTACTTCCCCACCTCATGGCGACCGGAGGCCTCATATCCTTTGAAAACTCCAGAGGTACGCGGAGATCAGTGCCTCCAAAGGAGACGATGCCTGACTCCTCGTGAAACTTGATAGGAGTCCCAGGATTCCTGTGGCACGTGGAAAGGGACCCTTGGTCTCCCGCCTCAGCTGGAGAGGCGTCCCAATTGCCCTGCCAAGCCTCGAGGAGAATCCCGACTTGTCCCTCGCAACTAGGCAGGAGTCCTGACGTCGCTGAACAACCACGTGGGTGGAAGGGCCATCCCCGTAGTAACTCGAGAATATACCCCAGGTTCCCGCCGCAACTCGAGAAAAACCATGAGACTTCCCCCTCGCCGTGAGAAGAGGCCCGATTCCCCTGCACTGCATGCAGAGCCATTCCGTGTTGCACATCAAACAAGAAAGGAACCTTGATTTCCTTGATGGCACTCCAGCGAAACCCCAAGAACAGTGTTTCATGGCTAGAGGGATCCTGAGGTCACTGTAGTAACAAGAAAGTGCTCCGTGGACCAAAAATCAACTCGAGATGAGAGCTTAGTCCCTGACTTCAAATCCAGAGGAATACCACCTTACCACAAGCACCTCAAGAGGAGGCTTCTCTCAGCTCTAGCTATGTGAGAGGGACCCTGAGTTTGCGGCCTCAAGTGGAATGGACACCGCGATGCCCTGACTCGAAATAAGGCCGGAGATCCCTGCAGTGACTTGAATGCAGGCTCGTCTTGCATCTCCCAAGACGAAAGGATGTCTGAATCCCCTGTGGAGACCATAGAGAAATACCTAGTTCCCCACCTCATCGCGACCGGAGTCCTCACATCCTTTGAAAACTCCAGAGGTACGCGGAGATCAGTGCCTCCAAAGGAGACGATGCCTGACTCCTTGTGAAACTTGATAGGATTCCCAGGATTCCTGTGGCACGTGGAAAGGGACCCTTGGTCTCCCGCCTCAGCTGGAGAGGCGTCCCAATTGCCCTGCCAAGCCTCGAGGAGAATCCCGAGTTGTCCCTCGCAACTAGGCAGGAGTCCTGACGACGCTGAAGAAACACGTGGGTGGAAGGGCCATCCCCGTCGTAACTCGAGAATATACCCCAGGTTCCCGCCGCAACTCGAGAAAAACCATGAGACTTCCCCCTCCCCGCGAGATGAGGCCCGATTCCCCTGCACTGCGTGCAGAGCAATTCCGTGTTGCACATCACACATGAAAGGAGCCTTGATTTCCTTGATGGCCCTCCAGTGAAACCCCAAGAACACTGTTTCAATGCAAGAGGGATCCTGAGGTCACTGTAGCAACACGAAAGAGCTCCGTGGACCAAAAATCAACTCGAGATGAGAGGTTAGTCCCTGGCTTCGACTCCAGAGGAATACCACCTTACCACAAGCACCTCAAGAGGAGGCTTCTCTCAGCTCTAGCTATGTGAGATGGACCCTGAGTTTGCGGCCTCAAGTGGAATGGACACCGCGATGCCCTGACTCGAAATAAGGCCGGATATCCCTGCAGTGACTTGAATGCAGGCTTCTCTTGCATCTCCCAAGACGAAAGGATGTCTGAATCCCCTGTGGAGACCATAGAGAAATACCTAGTTCCCCACCTCATCGCGACCGGAGGCCTCACATCCTTTGAAAACTCCAGATGTACGCGGAGATCAGTGCCTCCAAAGGAGACAATGCCTGACTCCTCGTGAAACTTGATAGGATTCCCAGGATTCCTGTGGCCCGTGGAAAGGGACCCTCCGTCTCCCGCCTCAGCTGGAGAGGCGTCCCAATTGCCCTGTCAAGCCTCGAGGAGAATCCCGAGTTGTCCGTCGCAACTAGGCAGTAGTCCTGACGTCGCTGAACAAACACGTGGTTGGAAGGTCCATCCCCGTCGTACTTCGAGAATATACCCCAGGTTCCAGCCGCAATTCGAGAAAAACCATGAGACTTCCCCCTCGCCGGGAGATGAGGCTCGATTCCCCTGCACTGCGTGCAGAGCAATTCCGTGTTGCACATCACACATGAAAGGAGCCTTGATTTCCTTGATGGCACTCCAGAGAAACCCCAAGAACACTCTTTCAAGGCTAGAGGGATCCCGAGGTCACTGTAGCAACACGAAAGAGCTCCGTGGACCAAAAATCAACTCGAGATGAGAGGTTAGTCCCTGGCTTCGACTCCAGAGGAATACCACCTTACCACAAGCACCTCAAGAGGAGGCTTCTCTCAGCTCTAGCTATGTGAGAGGGACCCTGAGTTTGCGGCCTCAAGTGGAAGGGACACCGCGATGCCCTGACTCGAAATAAGGCCGGATATCCCTGCAGTGACTTGAATGCAGGCTCGTCTTGCATCTCCCAAGACGAAAGGATGTCTGAATCCCATGTGGAGACCACAGAGAAAGACCTAGTTCCCCACCTCATCGCGACCGGAGGCCTCACATCCTTTGAAAATTCCAGAGGTACGCAGAGATCAGTGCCTCCAAAGGAGACGATGCCTGACTCCTCGTGAAACTTGATAGGAGTCCCAGGATTCGTGTGGCACGTGGAAAGGGACCCTTGGTCTCCCGCCTCAGCTGGAGAGGCGTCCCAATTGCCCTGCCAAGCCTCGAGGAGAATCCCGAGTTATCCCTCGCAACTAGGCAGGAGTCCTGACGTCGCTGAACAAACACGTGGTTGGAAGGGCCATCCCCGTCGTAACTCGAGAATATACCCCAGGTTCCCGCCGCAACTCGAGAAAAACAATGAGACTTCCCCCTCGCCGTGAGATGAGGCCCGATTCCCCTCCACTGCATGCAGAGCAATTCCGTGTTGCACATCACACATGAAAGGAGCCTTGATTTCCTTGATGGCACTCCAGAGAAACCCCAAGAACACTGTTTCAAGGCTAGAGGGATCCCGAGGTCACTGTAGCAACACGAAAGAGCTCCGTGGACCAAAAATCAACTCGAGATGAGAGGTTAGTCCCTGGCTTCGACTCCAGAGGAATACCACCTTACCACAAGCACCTCAAGAGGAGGCTTCTCTCAGCTCTAGCTATGTGAGAGGGACCCTGAGTTTGCGGCCTCAAGTGGAATGGACACCGCGATGCCCTGACTCGAAATAAGGCCGGATATCCCTGCAGTGACTTGATTGCAGGCTTGTCTTGCATCTCCCAAGACGAAAGGATGTCTGAATCCCCTGTGGAGACCACAGAGAAAGACCTACTTCCCCACCTCATGGCGACAGGAGGCCTCACATCCTTTAAAAACTCCAGAGGTACGCGGAGATCAGTGCCTCCAAAGGAGACGATGACTGACTCCTCGAGAAACTTGATAGGAGTCCCAGGATTCCTGTGGCACGTGGAAAGGGACCCTCGGTCTCCCGCCTCAGCTGGAGAGGCGTCCCAATTGCCCTGCGAAGCCTCGAGGAGAATCCCGAGTTGTCACTCGCAACTAGGCAGGAATCCTGACGTCGCTGAAGAAACACCTGTGTGGAAGGGCCATCCGTGTCGAAACTCGAGAATATACCCCTGGTTCCCGCCGCAACTCGAGAAAAACCATGAGACTTCCCCCTCGCCTCGAAATGAGGCTCGATTCCCCTGCACTGCGTGCAGAGCAATTCCGTGTTGCACATCACACATGAAAGGAGCCTTGATTTCCTTGATGGCACTCCAGAGAATCCCCAAGAACACTGTTTCAAGGCTAGAGGGATCCTGAGGTCACTGTAGCAACACGAAAGAGCTCCGTGGACCAAAAATCAACTCGAGATGAGAGGTTAGTCCCTGGCTTCGACTCCAGAGGAATACCACCTTACCACAAGCACCTCAAGAGGAGGCTTCTCTCAGCTCTAGGTATGTGAGAGGGACCCTGAGTTTGCGGCCTCAAGTGGAATGGACACTGCGATGCCCTGACTCGAAATAAGGCTGGATATCCCTGCAGTGACTTGAATGCAGGCTCGTCTTGCATCTCCCAAGACGAAAGGATGTGTGAATCCCCTGTAGAGACCATAGAGAAAGACCTAGTTCCCCACCTCATCGCGACCGGAGGCCTCACATCCTTTGAAAACTCCAGAGGTAAGCGGAGACCAGTGCCTCCAAAGGAGACGATGCCTGACTCCTCGTGAAACTTGATAGGAGTCCCAGGATTCCTGTGGCACGTGGAAAGGGACCCTCGGTCTCCCGCCTCAGCTGGAGAGGCGTCCCAATTGCCCTGCCAAGCCTCGAGGAGAATCCCGAGTTGTCCCTCGCAACTAGGCAGTAGTCCTGACGTCGCTGAAGAAACACGTGTGTGGAAGGGCCATCCGCGTCGAAACTCGAGAATATACCCCAGGTTCCCGCCGCAACTCGAGAAAAACCATGAGATTTCCCCCTCGCCGCGAAATGAGGCTCGATTCCCCTGCACTGCGTGCAGAGCAATTCCGTGTTGCACATCACACATGAAAGGAGCCTTGATTTCCTTGATGGCACTCCAGAGAAACCCCAAGAACACTGTTTCAAGGCTAGAGGGATCCCGAGGTCACTGTAGCAACACGAAAGAGCTCCGTGGACAAAAAATCAACTCGAGATGAGAGGTTAGTCCCTGGCTTCGACTCCAGAGGAATACCACCTTACCACAAGCACCTCAAGAGGAGGCTTCTATCAGCTCTAGCTATGTGAGAGGGACCCTGAGTTTGCAGCCTCAAGTGGAATGGACACCGCAATGCCCTGACTCGAAATAAGGCCGGATATCCCTGCAGTGACTTGAATGCAGGCTCGTTTTGCATCTCCCAAGACGAAAGGATGTCTGAATCCCCTGTGGAGACCACAGAGAAAGACCTAGTTCCCCACCTCATCGCGACCCGAGGCCTCACATCCTTTAAAAACTCCAGAGGTACGCGGAGATCAGTGCCTCCAAAGGAGACGATGCCTGACTCCTCGTGAAACTTGATAGGAGTCCCAGGATTCCTGTGGCACGTGGAAAGGGACCCTTGGTCTCCCGCCTCAGCTGGAAAGGCGTCCCAATTGCCCTGCCAAGCCTCGAGCAGAATCCCGAATTGTCCCTCGGAACTAGGCAGGAGTTCTGACGTCGCTGAAGAAACACGTGGGTGGAAGGGCCATCCCCGTCGTAACTCGAGAATATACCCCAGGTTCCCGCCGCAACTCGAGAAAAACCATGAGACTTCCCCCTCGCCGTGAGATGAGGCCCGATTCCCCTGCACTGCATGCAGAGCAATTCCGTGTTGCACATCAAACAAGAAAGGAGCCTTGATTTCCTTGATGGCACTCCAGAGAAACCCCAAGAACACTGTTTCAAGGCTAGAAGGATCCTGAGGTCACTGTAGCAAAACGAAAGAGCTCCGTGGACCAAAAATCAACTCGAGATGAGAGCTTAGTCCCTGGCTTCGACTCCAGAGGAATACCACCTTACCACAAGCACCTCAAGAGGAGGCTTCTCTCAGCTCTAGCTATGTGAGAGGGACCCTGATTTTGCGTCCTCAAGTGGAATGGACACCGCGATGCCCTGACTCGAAATAAGGCCGAATATCCCTGCAGTGACTTGAATGCAGGCTCGTCTTGCATCTCCCAAGATGAAAGGATGTCTGAATCCCCTGTGGAGATCACAGAGAATGACCTAGTTCCCCACCTCATGGCGACCGGAGGGCTCACATCCTTTGAAAACTCCAGAGGTACGCGGAGATCAGTGCCTCCAAAGGAGACGATGCCTGACTCCTCGTGAAACTTGATAGGAGTCCCAGGATTCCTGTGGCACGTGGAAAGGGACCCTTGGTCTCCCGCCTCAGCTGGAGAGGCGTCCCAATTGCCCTGCCAAGCCTCGAGGAGAATCCCGAGTTGTCCCTCGCAACTAGGCAGGAGTCCTGATGTCGCTGAACAAACACGTGTCTGGAAGGGCCATCCCCTTCGTAACTCGAGAATATTCCCCAGGTTCCCGCCGCAACTCGAGAAAAACCATGACACTTCCCACTCGCCGCGAGATGAGGCCCGATTCCCCTGCACTGCGTACAGAGCAATTCCGTGTTGCACATCAAACAAGAAAGGAGCCTTGATTTCCTTGATGGCACTCCAGAGAAACCCCAAGAACACTGTTTCAATGCAAGAGGGATCCTGAGGTCACTGTAGCAACACGAAAGAGCTCCGTGGACCAAAAATCAACTCGAGATGAGAGGTTAGTCCCTGGCTTCGACTCCAGAGGAATACCACCTTACCACAAGCACCTCAAGAGGAGGCTTCTCTCAGCTCTAGCTATGTGAGAGGGACCCTGAGTTTGCGGCCTCAAGTGGAAGGGACACCGCGATGCCCTGACTCGAAATAAGGCCGAATATCCCTGCAGTGACTTGAATGCAGGCTCGTCTTGCATCTCCCAAGACAAAAGGATGTCTGAATCCCCTGTGGAGACCACAGAGAAAGACCTAGTTCCCCACCTCATCGCGACCGGAGGCCTCACATCCTTTGAAAACTCCAGAGGTACGCGGAGATCAGTGCCTCCAAAGGAGACGACGCCTGACTCCTCGTGAAACTTGATAGGAGTCCCAGGATTCCTGTGGCACGTGGAAAGGGACACTTGGTCTCCCGCCTCAGCTGCAGAGGCGTCCCAATTGCCCTGCCAAGCCTCGAGGAGAATCCCGAGTTGTCCTTCGCAACTAGGCAGGAGTCCTGACGTCGCTGAAGAAACACGTGTGTGGAAGGGCCATCCCCGTCGTAACTCGAGAATATACCCCTGGTTCCCGCCGCAACTCGAGAAAAACCATGAGACTTCCCCCTCGCAGCGAGATGATGCCCGATTCCCCTGCACTGCGTGCAGAGCAATTCCGTGTTGCACATCACACATGAAAGGAGCCTTGATTTCCTTGATGGCACTCCAGAGAAACCCCAAGAACACTGTTTCAAGGCTAGAGGGATCCTGAGGTCACTGTAGCAACACGAAAGAGCTCCGTGGACCAAAAATCGACTCGAGATGAGAGGTTAGTCCCTGGCTTCGACTCCAGAGGAATACCACCTTACCACAAGCACCTCAAGAGGAGGCTTCTCTCAGCTCTATGTATGTGAAAGGGACCCTGAGTTTGCGGCCTCAAGTGGAATGGACACCGCGATGCCCTGACTCGAAATAAGGCCGAATATCCCTGCAGTGACTTGAATGCAGGCTCGTCTTGCATCTCCCAAGACGAAAGGATGTCTGAATCCCCTGTGGAGACCACAGAGAAAGACCTAGTTCCCCACCTCATCGCGACCGGAGGCCTCACATCCTTTGAAAACTCCAGAGGTTCGCGGAGATCAGTGCCTCCAAAGGAGACGATGCCTGACTCCTCGTGAAACTTGATAGGAGTCCCAGGATTCCTGTGGCACGTGGAAAGGGACCCTTGGTCTCCCGCCTCAGCTGGAGAGGCGTCCCAATTGCCCTGCCAAGCCTCGAGGAGAACCCCGAGTTGTCCCTCGCAACTAGGCAGGAGTCCTGACGTCGCTGAAGAAACACGTGGGTGGAAGGGCCATCCCCGTCGTAACTCGAGAATATACCCCAGGTTCCTGCCGCAACTCGAGAAAAACCATGAGACTTCCCCCTTGCCGCGAGATGAGGCCCGATTCCCCTGCACTGCGTGGAGAGCAATTCCGTGTTGCACATCACACATGAAAGGAGCCTTGATTTTCTTGATGGCACTCCAGAGAAACCCCAAGAACACTGTTTCAAGGCTAGAGGGATCCTGAGGTCATTGTAGCAACACGAAAGAGCTCCGTGGACCAAAAATCAACTCAAGATGAGAGGTTAGTCCCTGGCTTCGACTCCAGAGGAATACCACCTTACCACAAGCACCTCAAGAGGAGGCTTCTCTCAGCTCTAGTTATGTGAGAGGGACCCTGAGTTTGCGGCCTCAAATGGAATGGACACCGCGATGCCCTGACTCGAAATAAGGCCGGATATCCCTGCAGTGACTTGAATGCAGGCTTGTCTTGCATCTCCCAAGATGAAAGAATGTCTGAATCCCCTGTGGAGACCACAGAGAAAGAACTAGTTCCCCACCTCATGGCGGCCGGAGGCCTCACATTCTTTGAAAACTCCAGAGGTACGCGGAGATCAGTGCCTCCAAAGGAGACGATGCCTGACTCCTCGTGAAACTTGATAGGAGTCCCAGGATTCCTGTGGCACGTGGAAAGGGACCCTTGGTCTCCCGCCTCAGCTGGAGAGGCGTCCCAATTGCCCTGCCAAGCCTCGAGGCGAATCCCGAGTTGTCCCTCGCAACTAGGCAAGAGTCCTGACGTCGCTGAAGAAACACGTGTGTGGAAGGGCCATCCCCGTCGTAACTCGAGAATATACCCCAGGTTCCCGCCGCAACTCGAGAAAAACCAAGAGACTTCCCCCTCGCCGCGAGATGAGGCCGGATTCCCCTGCACTGCATGCAGAGCAATTCCGTGTTGCACATCACACAGGAAAGGAGCCTTGATTTCTTTGATAGCACTCCAGAGAAACCCCAAGAACACTGTTTCAAGGCTAGAGGGATCCTGATGTCACTGTAGCAACACGAAAGAGCTCCGAGGACCAAAAATCAACTCGAGATGAGAGGTTAGTCCCTGGCTTCGACTCCAGAGGAATACCACCTTACCACAAGCATCTCAAGAGGAGGCTTCTCTCAGCTCTAGCTATGTGAGAGGGACCCTGATTTTGCGGCCTCAAGTGGAATGGAGACCGCGATGCCCTGACTCGAAATAAGGCCGGATATCCCTGCAGTGACTTGAATGCAGGCTCTTCTTGCATCTCCCAAGACGAAAGGATGTCTGAATCCCCTGTGGAGACCACAGAGAAAGACCTAGTTCCCCACCTCATCGCGACCGGAGGCCTCACATCCTTTGAAAACTCCAGAGGGACTCGGCAATCATGCCTCCAAAGGAGACGATGCCTGATTCCTCGTCAAACTTGATAGGAGTACCAGGATTCCTGTGGCACGTGGTAAGGGACCCTTGGTCTCCCGCCTCAGCTGGAGAGGCGTCCCAATTGCCCTGCCAAGCCTCGAGGAGAATCCCGAGTTGTCCCTCGCAACTAGGCAGGAGTCCTGACGTCGCTGAAGAAACACGTGTTTGGAAGGGCCATCCCCGTCGTTACTCGAGAATATACCCCAGGTTCCTGCCGCAATTCGAGAAAAACCATGACACTTCCCCCTCGCCGCGAGATGAGGCCCGATTCCCCTGCACTGCGTGCAGAGCAATGCCGTGTTGCACATCACACTGGAAAGGAGCCTTGATTTCCTTGATGGCACTCCAGAGAAACCCCAAGAACACTGTTTCAAGGCTAGAGGGATCCTGAGGTCACTGTAGCAACACGAAAGAGCTCCGTGGACCCCAAATCAACACGAGATGAGAGGTTAGTCCCTGGCTTCGACTCCAGAGGTATACCACCTTACCACAAGCACCTCAAGAGGAGGCTTCTCTCAGCTCTAGGTATGTGAGAGGGACCCTGAGTTTGCGGCCTCAAGTGGAATGGACACCGCGATGCCCTGACTCGAAATAAGGCTGGATATCCCTGCAGTGACTTGAATGCAGGCTCGTCTTGCATCTCCCAAGACGAAAGGATGTCTGAATCCCCTGTGGAGACCACAGAGAAAGAACTAGTTCCCCACCTCATGGAGGCCGGAGGCCTCACATTCTTTGAAAACTCCAGAGGTACGCGGAGATCAGTGCCTCCAAAGGAGACGATGCCTGACTCCTCGTGAAACTTGACAGGAGTCCCAGGATTCCTGTGGCACGTGGAAAGGGACCCTTGGTCTCCCGCCTCAGCTGGAGAGGCGTCCCAATTGCCCTGCCAAGCCTCGAGGCGAATCCCGAGTTGTCCCTCGCAACTAGGCAGGAGTCCTGACGTCGCTGCAGAAACACGTGTGTGGAAGGGCCATCCCCGTCGTAACTCGAGAATATACCCCAGGTTCCCGCCGCAACTCGAGAAAAACCAAGAGACTTCCCCCTCGCCGCGAGATGAGGCCCGATTCCCCTGCACTGCATGCAGAGCAATTCCGTGTTGCACATCACACAGGAAAGGAGCCTTGATTTCTTTGATGGCACTCCAGAGAAACCCCAAGAACACTGTTTCAAGGCTAGAGGGATCCTGAGGTCACTCTAGCAACACGAAAGAGCTCCGTGGACCAAAAATCAACTCGAGATGAGAGGTTAGTCCCTGGCTTCGACTCCAGAGGAATACCACCTTACCACAAGCACCTCAAGAGGAGGCTTCTATCAGCTCTAGGTATGTGAGAGGGACCCTGAGTTTGCGGCCTCAAGTGGAATGGACACCGCGATGCTCTAGCTCGAAATAAGGCCGCATATCCCTGCAGTGAATTGAATGCAGGCTCGTGTTGCATCTCCCAAGACGAAAGGTTGTCTGAATCACCTGTGTAGACCACAGAGAAAGACCTAGTTCCCCACCTCATCGCGACCGGAGGCCTCACATCCTTTGAAAACTCCAGAGGTACGAGGAGATCAGTGCCTCCAAAGGAGACGATGCCTGACTCCTCGTGAAACTTGATAGGAGTCCCAGGATTCCTGTGGCACGTGGAAAGGGACCCTTGGTCTCCCGCCTCAGCTGGAGAGGCATCCCAATTGCCCTGCCAAGACTCGAGGAGAACCCCGAGTTGTCCCTCGCAACTAGGCAGGAGTCCTGACGTGGCTGAACAAACACGTGGTTGGAAGGGCCATCCCCGTCTTACTTCGAGAATATACCCCAGGTTCCCGCCGCAACTCGAGAAAAACCATGAGACTTCCCACTCGCCGCGAGATGAGTCCCGATTCCCCTGCACTGCGTGCAGAGCAATTCTGTGTTGCACATCACACATGAAAGGAGCCTTGATTTCCTTGACGGCACTCCAGCGAAACTCCAAGAACACTGTTTCAATGCAAGAGGGATCCTGAGGTCACTGTAGCAACACGAAAGAGCTCCGTGGACCAAAAATCAACTCGAGATGAGAGGTTAGTCCCTGGCTTCGATTCCAGAGGAATACCACCTTACCACAAGCACCTCAAGAGGAGGCTTCTCACAGCTCTAGCTATGTGAGAGGGACCCTGAGTTTGCGGCCTCAAGTGGAATGGACACCGCGATGCCCTGACTCGAAATAAGGCCGGATATCCCTGCAGTGACTTGAATGCAGGCTCGTCTTGCATCTCATAAGACAAAAGGATGTCTGAATCCCCTGTGGAGACCACAGAGAAAGACCTAGTTCCCCACCTCATCGCGACCAGAGGCCTCACATCCTTTGAAAACTCCAGAGGTACGCGGAGATCAGTGCCTCCAAAGGAGACGATGCCTGACTCCTCGTGAAACTTGATAGGAGTCCCAGGATTCCTGTGGAACGTGGAAAGGGACACTTGGTCTCCCGCCTCAGCTGCAGAGGCGTCCCAATTGCCCTGCCAAGCCTCGAGGAGAATCCCGAGTTGTCTTTCGCAACTAGGCAGGAGTCCTGCCGTCGCTGAAGAAACACGTGTGTGGAAGGGCCATCCCCGTCGTAACTCGAGAATATACCCCAGGTTCCCGCCGCAACTCGAGAAAAACCATGAGACTTCCCCCTCGCAGCGAGATGATGCCCGATTCCCCTGTACTGCGTGCAGAGCAATTCCGTGTTGCACATCACACATGAAAGGAGCCTTGATTTCCTTGATGGCACTCCAGAGAAAGCCCAAGAACACTGTTTCAAGGCTAGAGGGATCCTGAGGTCACTGTAGCAACAGGAAAGGGCTCCGTGGACCAAAAATCAACTCGAGATGAGAGGTTAGTCCCTGTCTTCGACTCCAGAGGAATACCACCTTACCACAAGCACCTCAAGAGGAGGCTTCTCTCAGCTCTATGTATGTGAGAGGGACCCTGAGTTTGCGGCCTCAAGTGGAATGGACACCGCGATGCCGTGACTCGAAATAAGGCCGGATATTCCTGCAGGGACTTGAATGCAGGCTCGTCTTGCATCTCCCAAGACGAAAGGATGTCTGAATCCCCTGTGGAGACCACAGAGAAAGACCTAGTTCCCCACCTCATCGCGACCGGAGGCCTCACATCCTTTGAAAACTCCAGAGGTTCGCGGAGATCAGTGCCTCCAAAGGAGACGATGCCTGACTCCTCGTGAAACTTGATAGGAGTCCCAGGATTCCTGTCGCACGTGGAAAGGGACCCTTGGTCTCCCGCCTCAGCTGGAGAGGCGTCCCAATTGCCCTGCCAAGCCTCGAGGAGAACTCCGAGTTGTCCCTCGCAACTAGGCAGGAGTCCTGACATCGCTGAAGAAACACGTGTGTGGAAGGGCCATCCCCGTCGTAACTCGAGAATATACCCCAGGTTCCTGCCGCAACTCGAGAAAAACCATGAGACTTCCCCCTTGCCGCGAGATGAGGCCCGATTCCCCTGCACTGCGTGCAGAGCAATTCCGTGTTGCACATCACACATGAAAGGAGCCTTGATTTCCTTGATGGCACTCCAGAGAAACCCCAAGAACACTGTTTCAAGGCTAGAGGGATCCTGAGGTCATTGTAGCAACACGAAAGAGCTCCGTGGACCAAAAATCAACTCAAGATGAGAGGTTAGTCCCTGGCTTCGACTCCAGAGGAATACCACCTTACCACAAGCACCTCAAGAGGAGGCTTCTCTCAGCTCTAGGTATGTGAGAGGGACCCTGAGTTTGCGGCCTCAAGTGGAATGGACACCGCGATGCCCTGACTCGAAATAAGGCCGGATATCCTTGCAGTGACTTGAATGCAGGCTTGTCTTGCATCTCCCAAGACGAAAGGTTGTCTGAATCCCCTGTGGAGACCACAGAGAAAGACCTAGTTCCCCACGTCATCGCGACCGGAGGACTCACATCCTTTGAAACCTCCAGAGGTACGCGGAGATCAGTGCCTCCAAAGGAGACGATGCCTGACTCCTCGTGAAACTTGATAGGAGTCCCAGGATTCCTGTGGCACGTGGAAAGGGACCCTTGGTCTCCCGCCTCAGCTGGAGAGGCGTCCCAATTGCCCTGCCAAGCCTCGAGGAGAATCCCGAGTTGTCCCTCGCAACTAGGCAGGAGTCCTGACGTCGCTGAACAAACACGTGTCTGGAAGGGCCATCCCCTCGTAACTCGAGAATATTCCCCAGGTTCCCGCCGCAACTCGAGAAAAACCATGAGACTTCCCACTCGCCGCGAGATGAGGCCCGATTCCCCTGCACTGCGTACAGAGCAATTCCGTGTTGTACATCAAACAAGAAAGGAGCCTTGATTTCCTTGATGGCACTCCAGAGAAACCCCAAGAACACTGTTTCAATGCAAGAGGGATCCTGAGGTCACTGTAGCAACAAGAAAGAGCTCCGTGGACCAAAAATCAACTCGAGATGAGAGGTTAGTCCCTGGCTTCGACTCCAGAGGAATACCACCTTACCACAAGCACCTCAAGCGGAGGCTTCTCTCAGCTCTAGGTATGTGAGAGGGACCCTGAGTTTGCGGCCTCAAGTGGAATGGACACCGCGATGCCCTGACTCGAAATAAGGCTGGATATCCCTGCAGTGACTTGAATGCAGGCTCGTCTTGCATCTCCCAAGACGAAAGGATGTCTGAATCCCCTGTGGAGACCACAGAGAAAGAACTAGTTCCCCACCTCATGGCGGCCGGAGGCCTCACATTCTTTGAAAACTCCAGAGGTACGCGGAGATCAGTGCCTCCAAAGGAGACGATGCCTGACGCCTCGTGAAAATTGATAGGAGTCCCAGGATTCCTGTGGCACGTGGAAAGGGACCCTTGGTCTCCCGCCTCAGCTGGAGAGGCGTCCCAATTGCCCTGCCAAGCCTCGAGGCGAATCCCGAGTTGGCCCTCGCAACTAGGCAGGAGTCCTGACGTCGCTGCAGAAACACGTGTGTGGAAGGGCCATCCCCGTCGTAACTCGAGAATATACCCCAGGTTCCCGCCGCAACTCGAGAAAAACCAAGAGACTTCCCCCTCGCCGCGAGATGAGGCCCGATTCCCCTGCACTGCATGCAGAGCAATTCCGTGTTGCACATCACACAGGAAAGGAGCCTTGATTTCTTTGATGGCACTCCAGAGAAACCCCAAGAACACTGTTTCAAGGCTAGAGGGATCCTGAGGTCACTGTAGCAACACGAAAGAGCTCCGTGGACCAAAAATCAACTCGAGATGAGAGGTTAGTCCCAGGCTTCGACTCCAGAGGAATACCACCTTACCACAAGCACCTCAAGAGGAGGCTTCTCTCAGCTCTAGGTATGTGAGAGGGACCCTGAGTTTGCGGCCTCAAGTGGAATGGACACCGCGATGCTCTAGCTCGAAATAAGGCCGCATATCCCTGCAGTGAATTGAATGCAGGCTCGTGTTGCATCTCCCAAGACGAAAGGTTGTCTGAGTCACCTGTGTAGACCACAGAGAAAGACCTAGTTCCCCACCTCATCGCGACCGGAGGCCTCACATCCTTTGAAAACTCCAGAGGTACGAGGAGATCAGTGCCTCCAAAGGAGACGATGCCTGACTCCTCGTGAAACTTGATAGGAGTCCCAGGATTCCTGTGGCACGTGGAAAGGGACCCTTGGTCTCCCGCCTCAGCTGGAGAGGCATCCCAATTGCCCTGCCAAGACTCGAGGAGAACCCCGAGTTGTCCCTCGCAACTAGGCAGGAGTCCTGACGTGGCTGAACAAACACGTGGTTGGAAGGGCCATCCCCGTCTTACTTCGAGAATATACCCCAGGTTCCCGCCGCAACTCGAGAAAAACCATGAGACTTCCCACTCGCCGCGAGATGAGTCCCGATTCCCCTGCACTGCGTGCAGAGCAATTCCGTGTTGCACATCACACATGAAAGGAGCCTTGATTTCCTTGACGGCACTCCAGCGAAACCCCAAGAACACTGTTTCAAGGCTAGAGGGATCCTGAGGTCACTGTAGCAACACGAAAGAGCACCGTGGACCAAAAATCAACTCGAGATGAGAGGTTAGTCCCTGGCTTCGACTCCAGAGGAATACCACTTCACCACAAGGACCTCAAGAGGAGGCTTCTCTCAGCTCTAGCTATGTGAGAGGGACCCTGAGTTTGCGGCCTCAAGTGGA
Source organism: Cervus elaphus (assembly GCF_910594005.1). Lineage (NCBI taxonomy): Eukaryota > Metazoa > Chordata > Mammalia > Artiodactyla > Cervidae > Cervus > Cervus elaphus. The sequence continues at coordinate 4,165,494 of NC_057838.1, forward strand.
ATGGACACCGCGATGCCCTGACGCGAAATAAGGCCGGATATCCCTGCAGTGACTTGAATGCAGGCTCATCTTGCATCTCCCAAGACGAAAGGATGTCTGAATCCCCTGTGGAGATCACAGAGAAAGACCTAGTCCCCACCTCATCGCGACCGGAGGCCTCACATCCCTTGAAAACTCCAGAGGTACGCGGAGATCAGTGCCTCCAAAGGAGACGATGCCTGACTCCTCGTGAAACTTGATAGGAGTCCCAGGATTCCTGTGGCACGTGGAAAGGGACCCTTGGTCTCCCGCCTCAGCTGGAGAGGCGTCCCAATTGCCCCGCCAAGCCTCGAGGAGAATCCCGAGTTGTCCCTCGCAACTAGGCAGGAGTCCTGACGTCGCTGAAGAAACACGTGTGTGGAAGGGCCATCCCCTCGTAACTCGAGAATATTCCCCAGGTTCCCGCCGCAACTCGAGAAAAACCATGAGACTTCCCCCTCGCCGCGAGATGAGGCCCGATTCCCCTGCACTGCGTGCAGAGCAATTCGGTGTTGCACATCACACATGAAAGGAGCCTTGATTTCCTTGATGGCACTCCAGAGAAACCCCAAGAACACTGTTTCAAGGCTAGAGGGATCCTGAGGTCACTGTAGCCACACGAAAGAGCTCCGTGGACCAAAAATCAACTCGAGATGAGAGGTTAGTCCCTGGCTTCGACTCCAGAGGAATACCACCTTACCACAAGCACCTCAAGAGGAGGCTTCTCTCAGCTCTAGCTATGTGAGAGGGACCCTGAGTTTGCGGCCTCAAGTGGAATGGACACCACGATGCCCTGACGCGAAATAAGGCCGGATATCCCTGCAGTGACTTGAATGCAGGATCGTGTTGCATCTCCCAAGACGAAAGGATGTATGAATCCCCTGTGGAGACCAAAGACAAAGACCTAGTTCCCCACCTCATCGCGACCGGAGGCCTCACATCCCTTGAAAATTCCAGAGGTACGCGGAGATCAGTGCCTCCAAAGGAGACGATGCCTGACTCCTCGTGAAACTTGATAGGAGTCCCAGGATTCCTGTGGCTCGTGGAAAGGGACCTTTGGTCTCCCGCCTCAGCTGGAGAGGCATCCCAATTGCCCTGCCAAGCCTCGAGGAGAATCCCGAGTTGTCCCTCGCAACTAGGCAGGAGTCCTGACGTCGCTGAACAAACACGTGGTTGGAAGGGCCATCCCCGTCGAACTTCGAGAATATACCCCAGGTTCGCGCCGCAACTCGAGAAAAACCATGAGACTTCCCCCTCGCCGCGAGATGAGGCCCGATTCCCCTGCACTGCGTGCAGAGCAATTCCGTGTTGCACATCACACATGAAAGGAGCCTTGATTTCCTAGACAGCACTCCAGCGAAACCCCAAGAATACTGTTTCAAGGCTAGAGGGATCCTGAGGTCACTGTAGCAACACGAAAGAGCTCCGTGGACCAAAAATCAACTCGAGATGAGAGCTTAGTCCCTGGCTTCGACTCCAGAGGAATACCACCTTACCACAAGCACCTCAAGAGGAGGCTTCTCTCAGCTCTAGGTATGTGAGAGGGACCCTGATTTTGCGGCCTCAAGTGGAATGGACACCGCGATGCCCTGACTCGAAATAAGGCCGGATATCCCTGCAGTGACTTGAATGCAGGCTCGTCTTGCATCTCCCAAGACGAAAGGATGTCTGAATCCCCTGTGGAGACCACAGAGAAAGACCTAGTTCCCCACCTCATCGCGACCGGAGGGCTCACATCCTTTGAAAACTCCAGAGGTACGCGGAGATCAGTGCCTTCAAAGGAGACGATGCCTGACTCCTCGTGAAACTTGATAGGAGTCCCAGGATTCCTGTGGCACGTGGAAAGGGACCCTTGGTCTCCCGCCTCAGCTGGAGAGGCGTCCCAATTGCCCTGCCAAGCCTCGAGGAGAATCCCGAGTTGTCCCTCGCAACTAGGCAGGAGTCCTGATGTCGCTGAACAAACACGTGTCTGGAAGGGCCATCCCCTTCGTAACTCGAGAATATTCCCCAGGTTCCCGCCGCAACTCGAGAAAAACCATGACACTTCCCACTCGCCGCGAGATGAGGCCCGATTCCCCTGCACTGCATGCAGAGCAATTCCGTGTTGCACATCAAACAAGAAAGGAGCCTTGATTTCCTTGATGGCACTCCAGAGAAACCCCAAGAACACTGTTTCAATGCCAGAGGGATCCTGAGGTCACTGTAGCAACACGAAAGAGCTCCGTGGACCAAAAATCAACTCGAGATGAGAGGTTAGTCCCTGGCTTCGACTCCAGAGGAATACCACCTTACCACAAGCACCTCAAGAGGAGGCTTCTCACAGCTCTAGCTATGTGAGAGGGACCCTGAGTTTGCGGCCTCAAGTGGAATGGACACCGCGATGCCCTGACTCGAAATAAGGCCGGATATCCCTGCAGTGACTTGAATGCAGGCTCGTCTTGCATCTCCCAAGACAAAAGGATGTCTGAATCCCCTGTGGAGACCACAGAGAAAGACCTAGTTCCCCACCTTATCGCGACCGGAGGCCTCACATCCTTTGAAAACTCCAGAGGTACGCGGAGATCAGTGCCTCCAAAGGAGACCATGCCTGACTCCTCGTGAAACTTGATAGGAGTCCCAGGATTCCTGTGGCACGTGGAAAGGGACCCTTGGTCTCCCGCCTCAGCTGGAGAGGCGTCCCAATTGCCCTGCCAAGCCTCGAGGAGAATCCCGAGTTGTCTTTCGCAACTAGGCAGGAGTCCTGCCGTCGCTGAAGAAACACGTGTGTGGAAGGGCCATCCCCGTCGTAACTCGAGAATATACCCCAGGTTCCCGCCGCAACTCGAGAAAAACCATGAGACTTCCCCCACGCAGCGAGATGATGCCCGATTCCCCTGCACTGCGTGCAGAGCAATTCCGTGTTGCACATCACACATGAAAGGAGCCTTGATTTCCTTGATGGCACTCCAGAGAAACCCCAAGAACACTGTTTCAAGGCTAGAGGGATCCTGAGGTCACTGTAGCAACACGAAAGGGCTCCGTGGACCAAAAATCAACTCGAGATGAGAGGTTAGTCCCTGGCTTCGACTCCAGAGGAATACCACCTTACCACAAGCACCTCAAGAGGAGGCTTCTCTCAGCTCTATGTATGTGAGAGGGACCCTGAGTTTGCGGCCTCAAGTGGAATGGACACCGCGATGCCCTGACTCGAAATAAGGCCGGATATCCCTGCAGTGACTTGAATGCAGGCTCGTCTTGCATCTCCCAAGACGAAAGGATGTCTGAATCCCCTGTGGAGACCACAGAGAAAGACCTAGTTCCCCACCTCATCGCGACCGCAGGCCTCACATCCTTTGAAAACTCCAGAGGTTCGCGGAGATCAGTGCCTCCAAAGGAGACGATGCCTGACTCCTCGTGAAACTTGATAGGAGTCCCAGGATTCCTGTGGCACGTGGAAAGGGACCCTTGGTCTCCCGCCTCAGCTGGAGAGGCGTCCCAATTGCCCTGCCAAGCCTCGAGGAGAATCCCGAGTTGTCCCTCGCAACTAGGCAGGAGTCCTGACGTCGCTGAACAAACACGTGTGTGGAAGGGCCATCCCCGTAGTAACTCGAGAATATACCCCAGGTTCCCGCCGCAACTCGAGAAAAACCATGAGACTTCCCCCTCACCGTGAGAAGAGGCCCGATTCCCCTGCACTGCATGGAGAGCAATTCCGTGTTGCACATCAAATAAGAAAGGAGCCTTGATTTCCTTGATGGCACTCCAGAGAAACCCCAAGAACACTGTTACAAGGCTAGAGGGATCCTGAGGTCACTGTAGCAACACGAAAGAGCTCCGTGGACCAAAAATCAACTCGAGATGAGAGCTTAGTCCCTGGCTTCGACTCCAGAGGAATACCACCTTACCACAAGCACCTCAAGAGGAGGCTTCTCTCAGCTCTAGCTATGTGAGAGGGACCCTGAGTTTGCGGCCTCAAGTGGAATGGACACCGCGATGCCCTGACTCGAAAAAAGGCCGGATATCCCTGCAGTGACTTGAATGCAGGCTCGTCTTGCATCTCCCAAGACGAAAGGATGTCTGAATCCCCTGTGGAGACCACAGAGAAAGACCTAGTTCCCCACCTCATCGCGACCGCAGGCCTCACATCCTTTGAAAACTCCAGAGGTACGCGGAGATAAATGCCTCCAAAGGAGACGATGCCTGACTCCTCGTGAAACTTTATAGGAGTCCCAGGAATCCTGTGGCACGTGGAAAGGGACCCTTGGTTCCCGCCTCAGCTGGAGAGGCGTCCCAATTTCCCTGCCAAGCCTCGAGGAGAACCCCGAGTTGTCCGTCGCAACTAGGCAGGAATCCTGACGTCGCTGAAGAAACACGTGGGTGGAAGGGCCATCCCCGTCGTAACTCGAGAATACACCCCAGGTTCCCGCCGCAACTCGAGAAAAACCGTGAGACTTCCCCCTCGCCGCGAGATGAGTCCCGATTCCCCTGCACTGCGTGCAGAGCAATTCCATGTTGCACATCACACATGAAAGGAGCCTTGATTTCCTTGATGGCACTCCAGAGAAACCCCAAGAACACTGTTTCAAGGCTAGAGGGATCCTGAGGTCACTGTAGCAACAGGAAAGAGCTCCGTGGACCAAAAATCAACTCGAGATGAGAGGTTAGTCCCTGGCTTCGACTCCAGAGGAATACCACCTTACCACAAGCACCTCAAGAGGAGGCTTCTCTCAGCTCTACGTATGTGAGAGGGACCCTGAGTTTGCGGCCTCAAGTGGAATGGACACTGTAATGCCCTGACTCGTAATAAGGCCGGATATCCCTGCAGTGACTTGAATGCAGGCTCGTCTTGCATCTCCCAAGACGAAAGGATGTGTGAATCCCCTGTAGAGACCATAGAGAAAGACCTAGTTCCCCCCCTCATCGCGACCGGAGGCCTCACATCCTTTGAAAACTCCAGAGGTACGCGGAGATCAGTGCCTCCAAAGGAGACGATGCCTGACTCCTCGTGAAACTTGATAGGAGTCCCAGGATTCCTGTGGCACGTGGAAAGGGACCCTTGGTCTCCCGCCTCAGCTGGAGAGGCGTCCCAATTGCCCTGCCAAGCCTCGAGGAGAATCCCGAGTTGTCCCTCGCAACTAGGCAGGAGTCCTGACGTCGCTGAACAAACACGTGTCTGGAAGGGCCATCCCCGTCGTAACTCGAGAATATTCCCCAGGTTCCCGCCGCAACTCGAGAAAAACCATGAGACTTCCCACTCGCCGCGAGATGAGGCCCGATTCCCCTGCACTGCATGCAGAGCAATTCCGTGTTGCACATCAAACAAGAAAGGAGCCTTGATTTCCTTGATGGCACTCCAGAGAAACCCCAAGAACACTCTTTCAAGGCTAGAGGGATCCTGAGGTCACTGTAGCTACAGGAAAGAGCTCCGTGGACCAAAAATCAACTCGAGATGAGAGGTTAGTCCCTGGCTTCGACTCCAGAGGAATACCACCTTACCACAAGCACCTCAAGAGGAGGCTTCTCTCAGCTCTAGCTATGTGAGAGGGACCCTGATTTTGCGGGCTCAAGTGGAATGGACACCGCGATGCCCTGACTCGAAATAAGGCCGAATATCCCTGCAGTGACTTGAATGCAGGCTCGTCTTGCATCTCCCAAGATGAAAGGATGTCTGAATCCCCTGTGGAGACCACAGAGAAAGACCTAGTTCCCCACCTCATCGCGACCGGAGGCCTCACATCCTTTGAAAACTCCAGAGGTACGCGGAGATCAGTGCCTCCAAAGGAGACGATGCCTGACTCCTCGTGAAACTTGATAGGAGTCCCAGGATTCCTGTGGCACGTGGAAAGGGACCTTCGGTCTCCGGCCTCAGCTGGAGAGGCGTCCCAATTGCCCTGTCAAGCCTCGAGGAGAAAACCGAGTTCTCCCTCGCAACTAGGCAGGAGTCCTGACGTCGCTGAACAAACACGTGTCTGGAAGGGCCATCCCCGTCGTAACTCGAGAATATTCCCCAGGTTCCCGCCGCAACTCGAGAAAAACCATGAGACCTCCCACTCGCCGTGAGATGAGGCCCGATTCCCCTGCACTGCGTGCAGAACAATTCCGTGTTGCACATCAAACAAGAAAGGAGCCTTGATTTCCTTGATGGCACTCCCGAGAAACCCCAAGAACACTGTTACAAGGCTAGAGGGATCCTGAGGTCACTGTAGTAACACGAAAGAGCTCCGTGGACCAAAAATCAACTCGAGATGAGAGGTTAGTCCCTGGCTTCGACTCCAGAGGAATACCACCTTACCACAAGCACCTCAAGAGGAGGCTTCTCTCAGCTCTAGGTATGTGAGTGGAACCCTGAGTTTGCGGCCTCAAGTGGAATGGACACTGTGATGCCCTGACTCGTAATAAGGCCGGATATCCCTGCAGTGACTTGAATGCAGGCTCGTCTTGCATCTCCCAAGACGAAAGGATGTCTGAATCCCCTGTAGAGACCATAGAGAAAGACCTAGTTCCCCACCTCATCGCGACAGGAGGCCTCACATCCTTTGAAAACTCCAGAGGTACGCGGAGATCAGTGCCTCCAAAGGAGACGATGCCTGACTCCTCGTGAAACTTGATAGGATTCCCAGGATTCCTGTGGCACGTGGAAAGGGACCCTTGGTCTCACGCCTCAGCTGGAGAGGCGTCCCAATTGCCCTGCCATGCCTCGAGGAGAATCCCGAGTTGTCCCTCGCAACTAGGCAGGAGTCCTGAAGTCGCTGAACAAACACGAGTGTGGAAGGGCCATCCCCGGCGTAACTCGAAAATATTCCCAAGGTTCCCGCCGCAACTCGAGAAAAACCATGAGACTTCCCACTCGCCGCGAGATGAGGCCCGATTTCCCTCCACTGCGTGCAGAGCAATTCCGTGTTGCACATCAAACATGAAAGGAGCTTTGATTTCCTTGATGGCACTCCAGAGAAACCCCAAGAACACTGTTTCAAGGCTAGAGGGATCCTGAGGTCACTGTAGAAACAGGAAACAGCTCCGTGGACCAAAAATCAACTCGAGATGAGAGGTTAGTCCCTGGCTTCGACTCCAGAGGAATACCACCTTACCACAAACACCTCAAGAGGAGGCTTCTCTCAGCTCTAGCTATGTGAGAGGGACCCTGAGTTTGCGGCCTCAAGTGGAATGGAGACCGCGATGCCCTGACTCGAAATAAGGCCGGATATCCCTGCAGTGACTTGAATGCAGGCTCGTCTTGCATCTCCCAAGACGAAAGGATGTCTGAATCCCCTGTGGAGACCACAGAGAAAGACCTAGTTCCCCACCTCATCGCGACCGGAGGCCTCACATCCTTTGAAAACTCCAGAGGTACGCGGAGATCAGTGCCTCCAAAGGAGACGATGCCTGACTCCTCGTGAAACTTGATAGGATTCCCAGGATTCCTGTGGCACGTGGAAAGGGACCCTTGGTCTCCCGCCTCAGCTGGAGAGGCGTCCCAATTGCCCTACCAAGCCTCGAGGAGAATCGGGAGTTGTCCTTCGCAACTAGGCAGGAGTCCTGACGTCGCTGAACAAACACGTGTCTGGAAGGGCCATCCCCTTCGTAACTCGAGAATATTCCCCAGGTTCCCGCCGCAACTCGAGAAAAACCATGAGACTTCCCCCTCGCCGCGAGATGAGGCCCGATTCCCCTGCACTGCGTGCAGAGCAATTCCGTGTTGCACATCACACATGAAAGGAGCCTTGATTTCCTTGACGGCACTCCAGCGAAACCCCAAGAACACTGTTTCAAGGCTAGAGGGATCCTGAGGTCACTGTAGCAACACGAAAGAGCTCCGTGGACCAAAAATCAACTCGAGATGAGAGGTTAGTCCCTGGCTTCGACTCCAGAGGAATACCACCTTACCACAAGCACCTCAAGAGGAGGCTTCTCTCAGCTCTAGCTATGTGAGAGGGACCCTGAGTTTGTGGCCTCAAGTGGAATGGACACCGCGATGCCCTGACGCGAAATAAGGCCGGATATCCCTGCAGTGACTTGAATGCAGGCTCGTCTTGCATCTCCCAAGACGAAAGGATGTCTGAATCCCCTGTAGAGACCACAGAGAAAGACCTACTTCCCCACCTCATCGCGACCGGAGGCCTCACATCCCTTGAAAACTCCAGAGATACGCGGAGATCAGTGCCTCCAAAGGAGACGATGCCTGACTCCTCGTGAAACTTGATAGGAGTCCCAGGATTCCTGTGGCACGTGGAAAGGGACCCTTGGTCTCCCGCCACAGCTGGAGAGGCGTCCCAATTGCCCTGCCAAGCCTCGAGGAGAACCCCGAGTTGTCCCTCGCAACTAGGCAGGAGTCCTGACGTCGCTGAAGAAACACGTGGGTGGAAGGGCCATCCCCATCGTAACTCGAGAATATACCCCAGGTTCCCGCCGCAACTCGAGATAAACCATGAGACTTCCCCCTCGCCGCGAGATGAGGCCCGATTCCCCTGCACTGCGTGGAGAACAATTGCGTGTTGCACATCACACATGAAAGGAGCCTTGATTTCCTTGATGGCACTCCAGAGAAACCCCAAGAACACTGTTTCAAGGCTAGAGGGATCCTGAGGTCATTGTAGCAACACGAAAGAGCTCCGTGGACCAAAAATCAACTCGAGATGAGAGGTTAGTCCCTGGCTTCGACTCCAGAGGAATACCACCTTACCACAAGCACCTCAAGAGGAGGCTTCTCTCAGCTCTAGGTATGTGAGAGGGACCCTGAGTTTGCGGCCTCAAGTGGAATGGACACCGCGATGCCCTGACTCGAAATAAGGCCGGATATCCCTGCAGTGACTTGAATGCCGGCTTGTCTTGATCTCCCAAGATGAAAGGATGTCTGAATCCCCTGTGGAAACCACAGAGAAAGACCTAGTTCCCCACGTCATCGCGACCGGAGGACTCACATCCTTTGAAAACTCCAGAGGTACGCGGAGATCAGTGCCTCCAAAGGAGACGATGCCTGACTCCTCGTGAAACTTGATAGGAGTCCCAGGATTCCTGTGGCACGTGGAAAGGGACCCTTGGCCTCCCGCCTCAGCTGGAGAGGCGTCCCAATTGCCCTGCCAAGCCTCGAGCAGAATCCCGAATTGTCCCTCGGAACTAGGCAGGAGTCCTGACGTCGCTGAACAAACACGTGGCTGGAAGGGCCATCCCCGTCGTAACTCGAGAATATACCCCAGGTTCCCGCCGCAACTCGAGAAAAACCATGAGACTTCCCCCTCGCCGTGAGATGAGGCCCGATTCCCCTGCACTGCATGCAGAGCAATTCTGTGTTGCACATCAAACAAGAAAGGAGCCTTGATTTCCTTGATGGCACTCCAGAGAAACCCCAAGAACACTGTTTCAAGGTAGAGGGATCCTGAGGTCACTGTAGCAAAACGAAAGAGCTCCGTGGACCAAAAATCAACTCGAGATGAGAGGTTAGTCCCTGGCTTCGACTCCAGAGGAATACCACCTTACCACAAGCACCTCAAGAGGAGGCTTCTCTCAGCTCTAGCTATGTGAGAGGGACCCTGAGTTTGCGGCCTCAAGTGGAATGGACACCGCGATGCCCTGACTCGAAAAAAGGCCGGATATCCCTGCAGTGACTTGAATGCAGGCTCGTCTTGCATCTCCCAAGACGAAAGGATGTCTGAATCCCCTGTGGAGACCACAGAGAAAGACCTAGTTCCCCACCTCATCGCGACCGCAGGCCTCACATCCTTTGAAAACTCCAGAGGTACGCGGAGATCAATGCCTCCAAAGGAGACGATGCCTGACTCCTCGTGAAACTTTATAGGAGTCCCAGGAATCCTGTGGCACGTGGAAAGGGACCCTTGGTTGCCGCCTCAGCTGGAGAGGCGTCCCAATTTCCCTGCCAAGCCTCGAGGAGAACCCCGAGTTGTCCCTCGCAACTAGGCAGGAATCCTGACGTCGCTGAAGAAACACGTGGGTGGAAGGGCCATCCCCGTCGTAACTCGAGAATACACCCCAGGTTCCCGCCGCAACTCGAGAAAAATCATGAGACTTCCCCCTCGCCGCGATATGAGGCCCGATTCCCCAGCACTGTGTGCAGAGCAATTCCATGTTGCACATCACACATGAAAGGAGCCTTGATTTCCTTGATGGCACTCCAGAGAAACCCCAAGAACACTGTTTCAAGGCTAGAGGGATCCTGAGGTCACTGTAGCAACAGGAAAGAGCTCCGTGGACCAAAAATCAACTCGAGATGAGAGGTTAGTCCCTGGCTTCGACTCCAGAGGAATACCACCTTACCACAAGCACCTCAAGAGGAGGCTTCTCTCAGCTCTACGTATGTGAGAGGGACCCTGAGTTTGCGGCCTCACGTGGAATGGACACTGTAATGCCCTGACTCGTAATAAGGCCGGATATCCCTCCAGTGACTTGAATGCAGGCTCGTCTTGCATCTCCCAAGACGAAAGGATGTGTGAATCCCCTGTAGAGACCATAGAGAAAGACCTAGTTCCCCCCCTCATCGCGACCGGAGGCCTCACATCCTTTGAAAACTCCAGAGGTACGCGGAGATCAGTGCCTCCAAAGGTGACGATGCCTGACTCCTCGTGAAACTTGATAGGAGTCCCAGGATTCCTGTGGCACGTGGAAAGGGACCCTTGGTCTCCCGCCTCAGCTGGAGAGGCGTCCCAATTGCCCTGCCAAGCCTCGAGGAGAATCCCGAGTTGTCCCTCGCAACTAGGCAGGAGTCCTGACGTCGCTGAACAAACACGTGTGTGGAAGGGCCATCCCCGTCGTAACTCGAGAATATTCCCCAGGTTCCCGCCGCAACTCGAGAAAAATCATGAGACTTCCCACTCGCCGCGAGATGAGGCCCGATTCCCCTGCACTGCATGCAGAGCAATTCCGTGTTGCACATCAAACAAGAAAGGAGCCTTGATTTCCTTGATGGCACTCCAGAGAAACCGCAAGAACACTGTTTCAAGGCTAGAGGGATCCTGAGGTCACTGTAGCAACAGGAAAGAGCTCCGTGGACCAAAAATCAACTCGAGATGAGAGGTTAGTCCCTGGCTTCGACTCCAGAGGAATACCACCTTACCACAAGCACCTCAAGAGGAGGCTTCTCTCAGCTCTAGCTATGTGAGAGGGACCCTGATTTTGCGGGCTCAAGTGGAATGGACACCGCGATGCCCTGACTCGAAATAAGGCCGAATATCCCTGCAGTGACTTGAATGCAGGCTCGTCTTGCATCTCCCAAGATGAAAGGATGTCTGAATCCCCTGTGGAGACCACAGAGAAAGACCTAGTTCCCCACCTCATCGCGACCGGAGGCCTCACATCCTTTGAAAACTCCAGAGGTACGCGGAGATCAGTGCCTCCAAAGGAGACGATGCCTGACTCCTCGTGAAACTTGATAGGAGTCCCAGGATTCCTGTGGCACGTGGAAAGGGACCCTTGGTCTCCCGCCTCAGCTGGAGAGGCGTCCCAATTGCCCTGTCAAGCCTCGAGGAGAATCCCGAGTTGTCCCTCGCAACTAGGCAGGAGTCCTGACGTCGCTGAACAAACACGTGTCTGGAAGGGCCATCCCCTTCGTAACTCGAGAATATTCCGCAGGTTCCTGCCGCAACTCGAGAAAAACCATGAGACTTCCCACTCGCCGCGATATGAGGCCCGATTCCCCTGCACTGCGTACAGAGCAATTCCGTGTTGCACATCAAACAAGAAAGTAGCCTTGATTTCCTTGATGGCACTCCAGAGAATCCCCAAGAACACTGTTTCAAGGCTAGAGGGATCCCGAGGTCACTGTAGCAACACGAAAGAGCTCCGTGGACCAAAAATCAACTCGAGATGAGAGGTTAGTCCCTGGCTTCGACTCCAGAGGAATACCACCTTACCACAAGCACCTCAAGAGGAGGCTTCTCTCAGCTCTAGCTATGTGAGAGGGACCCTGAGTTTGCGGCCTCAAGTGGAATGGACACCGCGATGCCCTGACTCGAAATAAGGCCGGATATCCCTGCAGTGACTTGAATGCAGACTCGTCTTGCATCTCCCAAGACAAAGGGATGTCTGAATCCCCTGTGGAGACCACAGAGAAAGACCTAGTTCCCCACGTCATCGCGACCGGAGGCCTCACATCCTTTAAAAACTCCAGAGGTACGCGGAGATCAGTGCCTCCAAAGGAGACGATGCCTGACTCCTCGTGAAACTTGATAGGAGTCCCAGGATTCCTGTGGCACGTGGAAAGGGACCTTCGGTCTCCGGCCTCAGCTGGAGAGGCGTCCCAATTGCCCTCTCAAGCCTCGAGGAGAATCCCTAGTTCTCCCTCGCAACTAGGCAGTAGTCCTGACGTCGCTGAACAAACACGTGTGTGGAAGGGCCATCCCCGTCGTAACTCGAGAATATTCCCCAGGTTCCCGCCGCAACTCGAGAAAAACCATGAGACCTCCCACTCGCCGTGAGATGAGGCCCGATTCCCCTGCACTGCGTGCAGAGCAATTCCGTGTTGCACATCAAACAAGAAAGGAGCCTTGATTTCCTTGATGGCACTCCCGAGAAACCCCAAGAACACTGTTTCAAGGCTAGAGGGATCCTGAGGTCACTGTAGCAACACGAAAGAGCTCCGTGGACCAAAAATCAACTCGAGATGAGAGGTTAGTCCCTGGCTTCGACTCCAGAGGAATACCACCTTACCACAAGCACCTCAAGAGGAGGCTTCTCTCAGCTCTAGGTATGTGAGTGGAACCCTGAGTTTGCGGCCTCAAGTGGAATGGACACTGTGATGCCCTGACTCGTAATAAGGCCGGATATCCCTGCAGTGACTTGAATGCAGGCTCGTCTTGCATCTCCCAAGACGAAAGGATGTCTGAATCCCCTGTAGAGACCATAGAGAAAGACCTAGTTCCCCACCTCATCGCGACAGGAGGCCTCACATCCTTTGAAAACTCCAGAGGTACGCGGAGATCAGTGCCTCCAAAGGAGACGATGCCTGACTCCTCGTGAAACTTGATAGGATTCCCAGGATTCCTGTGGCACGTGGAAAGGGACCCTTGGTCTCCCGCCTCAGCTGGAGAGGCGTCCCAATTGCCCTGCCATGCCTCGAGGAGAATCCCGAGTTGTCCCTCGCAACTAGGCAGGAGTCCTGAAGTCGCTGAACAAACACGAGTGTGGAAGGGCCATCCCCGGCGTAACTCGAAAATATTCCCCAGGTTCCCGCCGCAACTCGAGAAAAACCATGAGACTTCCCACTCGCCGCGAGATGAGGCCCGATTTCCCTGCACTGCGTGCAGAGCAATTCCGTGTTGCACATCAAACATGAAAGGAGCTTTGATTTCCTTGATGGCACTCCAGAGAAACCCCAAGAACACTGTTTCAAGGCTAGAGGGATCCTGAGGTCACTGTAGAAACAGGAAACAGCTCCGTGGACCAAAAATCAACTCGAGATGAGAGGTTAGTCCCTGGCTTCGACTCCAGAGGAATACCACCTTACCACAAACACCTCAAGAGGAGGCTTCTCTCAGCTCTAGCTATGTGAGAGGGACCCTGAATTTGCGGCCTCAAGTGGAATGGAGACCGCGATGCCCTGACTCGAAATAAGGCCGGATATCCCTGCAGTGACTTGAATGCAGGCTCGTCTTGCATCTCCCAAGACGAAAGGATGTCTGAATCCCCTGTGGAGACCACAGAGAAAGACCTAGTTCCCCACCTCATCGCGACCGCAGGCCTCACATCCTTTGAAAACTCCAGAGGTACGCGGAGATCAGTGCCTCCAAAGGAGACGATGCCTGACTCCTCGTGAAACTTGATAGGATTCCCAGGATTCCTGTGGCACGTGGAAAGGGACCCTTGGTCTCCCGCCTCAGCTGGAGAGGCGTCCCAATTGCCCTGCCAAGCCTCGAGGAGAATCGGGAGTTGTCCCTCGCAACTAGGCAGGAGTCCTGACGTCTCTGAACAAACACGTGTCTGGAAGGGCCATCCCCTTCGTAACTCGAGAATATTCCCCAGGTTCCTGCCGCAACTCGAGAAAAACCATGAGACTTCCCCCTCGCCACGAGATGAGGCCCGATTCCCCTGCACTGCGTGCAGAGCAATTCCGTGTTGCACATCACACATGAAAGGAGCCTTGATTTCCTTGACGGCACTCCAGCGAAACCCCAAGAACACTGTTTCAAGGCTAGAGGGATCCTGAGGTCACTGTAGCAACACGAAAGAGCTCCGTGGACCAAAAATCAACTCGAGATGAGAGGTTAGTCCCTGGCTTCGACTCCAGAGGAATACCACCTTACCACAAGCACCTCAAGAGGAGGCTTCTCTCAGCTCTAGCTATGTGAGAGGGACCCTGAGTTTGTGGCCTCAAGTGGAATGGACACCGCGATGCCCTGACGCGAAATAAGGCCGGATATCCCTGCAGTGACTTGAATGCAGGCTCGTCTTGCATCTCCCAAGACGAAAGGATGTCTGAATCCCCTGTAGAGACCACAGAGAAAGACCTACTTCCCCACCTCATCGCGACCGGAGGCCTCACATCCCTTGAAAACTCCAGAGATACGCGGAGATCAGTGCCTCCAAAGGAGACGATGCCTGACTCCTCGTGAAACTTGATAGGAGTCCCAGGATTCCTGTGGCACGTGGAAAGGGACCCTTGGTCTCCCGCCTCAGCTGGAGAGGCGTCCCAATTGCCCTGCCAAGCCTCGAGGAGAATCCCGAGTTGTCCCTCGCAACTAGGCAGGAGTCCTGACGTCGCTGAAGAAACACGTGGGTGGAAGGGCCATCCCCGTCGTAACTCGAGAATATACCCCAGGTTCCCGCCGCAACTCGAGATAAACCATGAGACTTCCCCCTCGCCGCGAGATGAGGCCCGATTCCCCTGCACTGCGTGGAGAGCAATTCCGTGTTGCACATCACACATGAAAGGAGCCTTGATTTCCTTGATGGCACTCCAGAGAAACCCCAAGAACACTGTTTCAAGGCTAGAGGGATCCTGAGGTCATTGTAGCAACACGAAAGAGCTCCGTGGACCAAAAATCAACTCGAGATGAGAGGTTAGTCCCTGGCTTCGACTCCAGAGGAATACCACCTTACCACAAGCACCTCAAGAGGAGGCTTCTCTCAGCTCTAGCTATGTGAGAGGGACCCTGAGTTTGCGGCCTCAAGTGGAATGGACACCGCGATGCCCTGACTCGAAATAAGGCCGGATATCCCTGCAGTGACTTGAATGCCGGCTTGTCTTGATCTCCCAAGATGAAAGGATGTCTGAATCCCCTGTGGAGACCACAGAGAAAGACCTAGTTCCCCACGTCATCGCGACCGGAGGACTCACATCCTTTGAAAACTCCAGAGGTACGCGGAGATCAGTGCCTCCAAAGGAGACGATGCCTGACTCCTCGTGAAACTTGATAGGAGTCCCAGGATTCCTGTGGCACGTGAAAAGGGACCCTTGGCCTCCCGCCTCAGCTGTAGAGGCGTCCCAATTGCCCTGCCAAGCCTCGAGCAGAATCCCGAATTGTCCCTCGGAACTAGGCAGGAGTCCTGACGTCGCTGAAGAAACACGTGGGTGGAAGGGCCATCCCTGTCGTAACTCGAGAATATACCCCAGGTTCCCGCCGCAACTCGAGAAAAACCATGAGACTTCCCCCTCGCCGTGAGATGAGGCCCGATTCCCCTGCACTGCATGCAGAGCAATTTTGTGTTGCACATCAAACAAGAAAGGAGCCTTGATTTCCTTGATGGCACTCCAGAGAAACCCCAAGAACACTGTTCCAAGGTAGAGGGATCCTGA
This sequence comes from Cervus elaphus, assembly GCF_910594005.1. Lineage (NCBI taxonomy): Eukaryota > Metazoa > Chordata > Mammalia > Artiodactyla > Cervidae > Cervus > Cervus elaphus. The sequence goes on from NC_057838.1 coordinate 4,181,233, forward strand.
GGTCACTGTAGCAAAACGAAAGAGCTCCGTGGACCAAAAATCAACTCGAGATGAGAGCTTAGTCCCTGGCTTCGACTCCAGAGGAATACCACCTTACCACAAGCACCTCAAGAGGAGGCTTCTCTCAGCTCTAGGTATGTGAGAGGGACCCTGATTTTGCGGCCTCAAGTGGAATGGACACCGTGATGCCCTGACTCGAAATAAGGCCGAATATCCCTGCAGTGACTTGAATTCAGGCTCGTCTTGCATCTCCCAAGATGAAAGGATGTCTGAATCCCCTGTGGAGATCACAGAGAATGACCTAGTTCCCCACCTCATGGCGACTGGAGGCCTCACATCCTTTGAAAACTCCAGAGGTACGCGGAGATCAGTGCCTCCAAAGGAGACGATGCCTGACTCCTCGTGAAACTTGATAGGAGTCCCAGGATTCCTTTGGCACGTGGAAAGGGACCCTTGGTCTCCCGCCTCAGCTGGAGAGGCGTCCCAATTGCCGTGCCAAGCCTCGAGGAGAATCCCGAGTTGTCCCTCGCAACTAGGCAGGAGTCCTGACGTCGCTGAACAAACACGTGTGTGGAAGGGCCATCCCATTCGTAACTCGAGAATATTCCCCAGGTTCCCGCCGCAACTCGAGAAAAACCATGAGACTTCCCACTCGCCGCGAGATGAGGCCCGATTCCCCTGCACTGCGTACAGAGCAATTCCGTGTTGCACGTCAAACAAGAAAGGAGCCTTGATTTCCTTGATGGCACTCCAGAAAAACCCCAAGAACACTGTTTCAATGCAAGAGGGATCCTGAGGTCACTGTAGCAACACGAAAGAGCTCCGTGGACCAAAAATCAACTCGAGATGAGAGGTTAGTCCCTGGCTTCGACTCCAGAGGAATACCACCTTACCACAAGCACCTCAAGAGGAGGCTTCTCTCAGCTCTAGCTATGTCAGAGGGACCCTGAGTTTGCGGCCTCAAGTGGAATGGACACCGCGATGCCCTGACTCGAAATAAGGCCGGATATCCCTGCAGTGACTTGAATGCAGGCTCGTCTTGCATCTCCCAAGACGAAAGGATGTCTGAATCCCCTGTGGAGACCACAGAGAAAGACCTAGTTCCCCACCTCATCGCGACCGGAGGCCTCACATCCTTTGAAAACTCCAGAGGTACGCGGAGATCAGTGCCTCCAAAGGAGACGATGCCTGACTCCTCGTGAAACTTGATAGGAGTCCCAGGATTCCTGTGGCACGTGGAAAGGGACACTTGGTCTCCCGCCTCAGCTGGAGAGGCGTCCCAATTGCCCTGCCAAGCCTCGAGGAGAATCCCGAGTTGTCCCTCGCAACTAGGCAGGAGTCCTGACGTCGCTGAACAAACACGTGGCTGGAAGGGCCATCCCCGTAGTAACTCGAAAATATACCCCAGGTTCCCCCCGCAACTCGAGAAAAACCATGAGACTTCCCCCTCACCGTGAGAAGAGGCCCGATTCCCCTGCACTGCATGGAGAGCAATTCCGTGTTGCACATCAAATAAGAAAGGAGCCTTGATTTCCTTGATGGCACTCCCGAGAAACCCCAAGAACACTGTTGCAAGGCTAGAGGGATCCTGAGGTCACTGTAGCAACACGAAAGAGCTCCGTGGACCAAGAATCAACTCGAGATGAGAGCTTAGTCCCTGGCTTCGACTCCAGAGGAATACCACCTTACCACAAGCACCTCAAGAGGAGGCTTCTCTCAGCTCTAGCTATGTGAGAGGGACCCTGAGTTTGCGGCCTCAAGTGGAATGGACACCGCGATGCCCTGACTCAAAAAAAGGCCGGATATCCCTGCAGTGACTTGAATGCAGGCTCGTCTTGCATCTCCCAAGACGAAAGGATGTCTGAATCCCCTGTGGAGACCACAGAGAAAGACCTAGTTCCCCACCTCATCGCGACCGCAGGCCTCACATCCTTTGAAAACTCCAGAGGTACGCGGAGATCAATGCCTCCAAAGGAGACGATGCCTGACTCCTCGTGAAACTTTATAGGAGTCCCAGGATTCCTGTGGCACGTGGAAAGGGACCCTTGGTTCCCGCCTCAGCTGGAGAGGCGTCCCAATTTCCCTGCCAAGCCTCGAGGAGAACCCCGAGTTATCCCTCGCAACTAGGCAGGAATCCTGACGTCGCTGAAGAAACACGTGGGTGGAAGGGCCATCCCCGTCGTAACTCGAGAATACACCCCAGGTTCCCGCCGCAACTCGAGAAAAATCATGAGACTTCCCCTTCGCCGCGATATGAGGCCCGATTCCCCTGCACTGTGTGCAGAGCAATTCCATGTTGCACATCACACATGAAAGGAGCCTTGATTTCCTTGATGGCACTCCAGAGAAACCCCAAGAACACTGTTTCAAGGCTAGAGGGATCCTGAGGTCACTGTAGCAACAGGAAAGAGCTCCGTGGACCAAAAATCAACTCGAGATGAGAGGTTAGTCCCTGGCCTCGTCTCCAGAGGAATACCACCTTACCACAAGCACCTCAAGAGGAGGCTTCTCTCAGCTCTAGCTATGTGAGAGGGACCCTGAGTTTGCGGCCTCAAGTGGAATGGACACCGCGATGCCCTGACTCGAAAAAAGGCCGGATATCCCTGCAGTGACTTGAATGCAGGCTCGTCTTGCATCTCCCAAGACGAAAGGATGTCTGAATCCCCTGTGGAGACCACAGAGAAAGACCTAGTTCCCCACCTCATCGCGACCGCAGGCCTCACATCCCTTGAAAACTCCAGAGGTACGCGGAGATCAGTGCCTCCAAAGGAGACGATGCCTGACTCCTCGTGAAACTTGATAGGAGTCCCAGGATTCCTGTGGCACGTGGAAAGGGACCCTTGGTCTCCCGCCTCAGCTGGAGAGGCGTCCCAATTTCCCTGCCAAGCCTCGAGGAGAACCCCGAGTTGTCCCTCGCATTAGGCAGGAATCCTGACGTCGCTGAAGAAACACGTGGGTGGAAGGGCCTTCCCCGTCGTAACTCGAGAATACACCCCAGGTTCCCGCCGCAACTCGAGAAAAATCATGAGACTTCCCCCTCGCCGCGATATGAGGCCCGATTCCCCTGCACTGCGTGCAGAGCAATTCCATGTTGCACATCACACATGAAAGGAGCCTTGATTTCCTTGATGGCACTCCAGAGAAACGCCAAGAACACTGTTTCAAGGCTACAGGGATCCTGAGGTCACTGTAGCAACAGGAAAGAGCTCCGTGGACCAAAAATCAACTCGAGATGAGAGGTTAGTCCCTGGCTTCGACTCCAGAGGAATACCACCTTACCACAAGCACCTCAAGAGGAGGCTTCTCTCAGCTCTAGGTACGTGAGAGGGACCCTGAGTTTGCGGCCTCAAGTGGAATGGACACTGTGATGCCCTGACTCGTAATAAGGCCTGATATCCCTGCAGTGACTTGAATGCAGGCTCGTCTTGCATCTCCCAAGACGAAAGGATGTGTGAATCCCCTGTAGAGACCATAGAGAAAGACCTAGTTCCCCCCCTCATCGCGACCGGAGGCCTCGCATCCTTTGAAAACTCCAGAGGTACGCGGAGATCAGTGCCTCCAAAGGAGACGATGCCTGACTCCTCGTGAAACTTGATAGGAGTCCCAGGATTCCTGTGGCACGTGGAAAGGGACCCTTGGTCTCCCGCCTCAGCTGGAGAGGCGTCCCAATTGCCCTGTCAAGCCTCGACGAGAATCCCGAGTTGTCCCTCGCAACTAGGCAGGAGTCCTGACGTCGCTGAACAAACACGTGTCTGGAAGGGCCATCCCCTTCGTAACTCGAGAATATTCCCCATGTTGCCGCCGCAACTCGAGAAAAACCATGAGACTTCCCACTCGCCGCGAGATGAGGCCCGATTCCCCTGCACTGCGTACAGAGCAATTCCGTGTTGCACATCAAACAAGAAAGTAGCCTTGATTTCCTTGATGGCACTCCAGAGAAACCCCAAGAACACTGTTTCAAGGCTAGAGGGATCCCGAGGTCACTGTAGCAACACGAAAGAGCTCCGTGGACCAAAAATCAACTCGAGATGAGAGGTTAGTCCCTGGCTTCGGCTCCAGAGGAATACCACCTTACCACAAGCACCTCAAGAGGAAGCTTCTCTCAGCTCTAGCTATGTGAGACGGACCCTGAGTTTGCGGCCTCAAGTGGAATGGACACCGCGATGCCCTGATGTGAAATAACGCCGGATATCCCTGCAGTGACTTGAATGCAGACTCGTCTTGCATCTCCCAAGACAAAGGTATGTCTGAATCCCCTGTGGAGACCACAGAGAAAGACCTACTTCCCCACCTCATCGCGACCGGAGGCCTCACATCCTTTGAAAACTCCAGAGGTACGCGGAGATCAGTGCCTCCAAAGGAGACGATGCCTGACTCCTCGTGAAACTTGATAGGAGTCCCAGGATTCCTGTGGCACGTGGAAAGGGACCCTTGGTCTCCCGCCTCAGCTGGAGAGGCGTCCCAATTGCCCTGCCAAGCCTCGAGGAGAATCCCGAGTTGTCCCTCGCAACTAGGCAGGAGTCCTGACGTCGCTGAAGAAAAACGTGTGTGGAAGGGCCATCCCCGTCGTAACTCGAGAATATACCCCAGTTTCCCGCCGCAACTCGAGAAAAACCATGAGACTTCCCCCTCGCCGCGAGATGAGGCCCGATTCCCCTGCTCTGCATGCAGAGCAATTCCGTGTTGCACATCACACATGAAAGGAGCCTTGATTTCCTTGATGGCACTCCAGAGAAACCCCAAGAACACTGTTTCAAGGCTAGAGGGATCCCGAGGTCACTGTAGCAACACGAAAGAGCTCCGTGGACCAAAAATCAACTCGAGATGAGAGGTTAGTCCCTGGCTTCGACTCCAGAGGAATACCACCTTACCACAAGCACCTCAAGATGAGGCTTCTCTCAGATCTAGCTATGTGAGAGGGACCCTGAGTTTGCGGCCTCAAGTGGAATGGACACCGCGATGCCCTGACTCGAAATAAGGCCGGATATCCTTGCAGTGACTTGAATGCAGGCTCGTCTTGCATCTCCCAAGACGAAAGGATGTCTGAATCCCCTGTGGAGACCACAGAGAAAGACCTAGTTCCCCACCTCATCGCGACTCGAGGCCTCACATCCTTTGAAAACTCGAGAGGTACGCGGAGATCAGTGCCTCCAAAGGAGACGATGCCTGACTCCTCGTGAAACTTGATAGGAGTCCCAGGATTCCTGTGGCACGTGGAAAGGGACCCTCCGTCTCCCGCCTCAGCTGGAGAGGCGTCCCAATTGCCCTGTCAAGCCTCGAGGAGAATCCCGAGTTGTCCGTCGCAACTAGGCAGTAGTCCTGACGTCGCTGAACAAACACGTGGTTGGAGGTCCATCCCCGTCGTACTTCGAGAATATACCCCAGGTTCCAGCCGCAACTCGAGAAAAACCATGAGACTTCCCCCTCGCCGGGAGATGAGGCTCGATTCCCCTGCACTGCGTGCAGAGCAATTCCGTGTTGCACATCACACATGAAAGGAGCCTTGATTTCCTTGATGGCACTCCAGAGAAACCCCAAGAACACTGTTTCAAGGCTAGAGGGATCCCGAGGTCACTGTAGCAACACGAAAGAGCTCCGTGGACCAAAAATCAACTCGAAATGAGAGGTTAGTCCCTGGCTTCGACTCCAGAGGAATACCACCTTACCACAAGCACCTCAAGAGGAGGCTTCTCTCAGCTCTAGCTATGTGAGAGGGACCCTGAGTTTGCGGCCTCATGTGGAATGGACACCGCGATGCCCTGACTCGAAATAAGGCCGGATATCCTTGCAGTGACTTGAATGCAGGCTCGTCTTGCATCTCCCAAGACGAAAGGATGTCTGAATCCCCTGTGGAGACCACAGAGAAAGACCTAGTTCCCCACCTCATCGCGACTCGAGGCCTCACATCCTTTAAAAACTCCAGAGGTACGCGGAGATCAGTGCCTCCAAAGGAGACGATGCCTGACACCTCGTGAAACTTGATAGGAGTTCCAGGATTCCTGTGGCACGTGGAAAGGGACCCTCCGTCTCCCGCCTCAGCTGGAGAGGCGTCCCAATTGCCCTGTCAAGCCTCGAGGAGAATCCCGAGTTGTCCGTCGCAACTAGCCAGTAGTCCTGACGTCGCTGAACAAACACGTGGTTGGAGGTCCATCCCCGTCGTACTTCGAGAATATACCCCAGGTTCCAGCCGCAACTCGAGAAAAACCATGAGACTTCCCCCTCGCCGGGAGATGAGGCTCGATTCCCCTGCACTGCGTGCAGAGCAATTCCGTGTTGCACATCACACATGAAAGGAGCCTTGATTTCCTTGATGGCACTCCAGAGAAACCCCAAGAACACTCTTTCAAGGCTAGAGGGATCCCGAGGTCACTGTAGCAACACGAAAGAGCTCCGTGGACCAAAAATCAACTCGAGATGAGAGGTTAGTCCCTGGCTTCGACTCCAGAGGAATACCACCTTACCACAAGCACCTCAAGAGGAGTCTTCTCTCAGCTCTAGCTATGTGAGAGGGACCCTGAGTTTGCGGCCTCAAGTGGAATGGACACTGCGATGCCCTGACTCGAAATAAGGCCGGATATCCCTGCAGTGACTTGAATGCAGGCTCGTCTTGCATCTCCCAAGACGAAAGGATGTCTGAATCCCCTGTGGAGACCACAGAGAAAGACCTAGTTCCCCACCTCATGGCGACCGGAGGCCTCATATCCTTTGAAAACTCCAGAGGTACGCGGAGATCAGTGCCTCCAAAGGAGACGATGCCTGACTCCTCGTGAAACTTGATAGGATTCCCAGGATTCCTGTGGCACGTGGAAAGGGACCCTTGGTCTCACGCCTCAGCTGCAGAGGCGTTCCAATTGCCCTGCCAAGCCTCGAGAAGAATCCCGAGTTGTCCCTCGCAACTAGGCAGGAGTCCTGACGTCGCTGAAGAAACACGTGGGTGGAAGGGCCATCCCCGTCGTAACTCGAGAATATACCCCAGGTTCCCGCCGCAACTCCAGAAAAACCATGAGACTTCCCCCTCCCCGCGAGATGAGGCCCGATTCCCCTGCACTGCGTGCAGAGCAATTCCGTGTTGCACATCACACATGAAAGGAGCCTTGATTTCCTTGATGGCACTCCAGAGAAACCCCAAGAACACTGTTTCAAGGCTAAAGGGATCCTGAGGTCACTGTAGCAACACGAAAGAGCTCCGTGGACCAAAAATCAACTCGAGATGAGAGCTTAGTCCCTGGCTTCGACTCCAGAGGAATACCACCTTACCACAAGCACCTCAAGAGGAGGCTTCTCTCAGCTCTAGCTATGTGAGAGGGACCCTGAGTTTGCGGCCTCAAGTGGAAGGGACACCGCGATGCCCTGACTCGAAATAAGGCCGGATATCCCTGCAGTGACTTGAATGCAGGCTCGTCTTGCATCTCCCAAGACGAAAGGATGTCTGAATCCCATGTGGAGACCACAGAGAAAGACCTAGTTCCCAACCTCATCGCGACCGGAGGCCTCACATCCTTTGAAAATTCCAGAGGTACGCAGATATCAGTGCCTCCAAAGGAGACGATGCCTGACTCCTCGTGAAACTTGATAGGAGTCCCAGGATTCGTGTGGCACGTGGAAAGGGACCCTTGGTCTCCCGCCTCAGCTGGAGAGGCGTCCCAATTGCCCTGCCAAGCCTCGAGGAGAATCCCGAGTTGTCCCTCGCAACTAGGCAGGAGTCCTGACGTCGCTGAACAAACACGTGGGTGGAAGGGCCATCCCCGTCGTAACTCGAGAATATACCCCAGGTTCCCGCCGCAACTCGAGAAAAACAATGAGACTTCCCCCTCGCCGTGAGATGAGGCCCGATTCCCCTCCACTGCATGCAGAGCAATTCCGTGTTGCACATCACACATGAAAGGAGCCTTGATTTCCTTGATGGCACTCCAGAGAAACCCCAAGAACACTGTTTCAAGGCTAGAGGGATCCCGAGGTCACTGTAGCAACACGAAAGAGCTCCGTGGACCAAAAATCAACTCGAGATGAGAGGTTAGTCCCTGGCTTCGACTCCAGAGGAATACCACCTTACCACAAGCACCTCAAGAGGAGTCTTCTCTCAGCTCTAGCTATGTGAGAGGGACCCTGAGTTTGCGGCCTCAAGTGGAATGGACACTGCGATGCCCTGACTCGAAATAAGGCCGGATATCCCTGCAGTGACTTGAATGCAGGCTCGTCTTGCATCTCCCAAGACGAAAGGATGTCTGAATCCCCTGTGGAGACCACAGAGAAAGACCTAGTTCCCCACCTCATGGCGACCGGAGGCCTCATATCCTTTGAAAACTCCAGAGGTACGCGGAGATCAGTGCCTCCAAAGGAGACGATGCCTGACTCCTCGTGAAACTTGATAGGATTCCCAGGATTCCTGTGGCACGTGGAAAGGGACCCTTGGTCTCACGCCTCAGCTGCAGAGGCGTTCCAATTGCCCTGCCAAGCCTCGAGAAGAATCCCGAGTTGTCCCTCGCAACTAGGCAGGAGTCCTGACGTCGCTGAAGAAACACGTGGGTGGAAGGGCCATCCCCGTCGTAACTCGAGAATATACCCCAGGTTCCCGCCGCAACTCCAGAAAAACCATGAGACTTCCCCCTCCCCGCGAGATGAGGCCCGATTCCCCTGCACTGCGTGCAGAGCAATTCCGTGTTGCACATCACACATGAAAGGAGCCTTGATTTCCTTGATGGCACTCCAGAGAAACCCCAAGAACACTGTTTCAAGGCTAAAGGGATCCTGAGGTCACTGTAGCAACACGAAAGAGCTCCGTGGACCAAAAATCAACTCGAGATGAGAGCTTAGTCCCTGGCTTCGACTCCAGAGGAATACCACCTTACCACAAGCACCTCAAGAGGAGGCTTCTCTCAGCTCTAGCTATGTGAGAGGGACCCTGAGTTTGCGGCCTCAAGTGGAAGGGACACCGCGATGCCCTGACTCGAAATAAGGCCGGATATCCCTGCAGTGACTTGAATGCAGGCTCGTCTTGCATCTCCCAAGACGAAAGGATGTCTGAATCCCATGTGGAGACCACAGAGAAAGACCTAGTTCCCAACCTCATCGCGACCGGAGGCCTCACATCCTTTGAAAATTCCAGAGGTACGCAGATATCAGTGCCTCCAAAGGAGACGATGCCTGACTCCTCGTGAAACTTGATAGGAGTCCCAGGATTCGTGTGGCACGTGGAAAGGGACCCTTGGTCTCCCGCCTCAGCTGGAGAGGCGTCCCAATTGCCCTGCCAAGCCTCGAGGAGAATCCCGAGTTGTCCCTCGCAACTAGGCAGGAGTCCTGACGTCGCTGAACAAACACGTGGGTGGAAGGGCCATCCCCGTCGTAACTCGAGAATATACCCCAGGTTCCCGCCGCAACTCGAGAAAAACAATGAGACTTCCCCCTCGCCGTGAGATGAGGCCCGATTCCCCTCCACTGCATGCAGAGCAATTCCGTGTTGCACATCACACATGAAAGGAGCCTTGATTTCCTTGATGGCACTCCAGAGAAACCCCAAGAACACTGTTTCAAGGCTAGAGGGATCCCGAGGTCACTGTAGCAACACGAAAGAGCTCCGTGGACCAAAAATCAACTCGAGATGAGAGGTTAGTCCCTGGCTTCGACTCCAGAGGAATACCACCTTACCACAAGCACCTCAAGAGGAGGCTTCTCTCAGCTCTAGCTATGTGAGAGGGACCCTGAGTTTGCGGCCTCAAGTGGAATGGACACCGCGATGCCCTGACTCGAAATAAGGCCGGATATCCCTGCAGTGACTTGATTGCAGGCTCGTCTTGCATCTCCCAAGACGAAAGGATGTCTGAATCCCCTGTGGAGACCACAGAGAAAGACCTACTTCCCCACCTCATGGCGACCGGAGGCCTCACATCCTTTAAAAACTCCAGAGGTACGCGGAGATCAGTGCCTCCAAAGGAGACGATGACTGACTCCTCGAGAAACTTGATAGGAGTCCCAGGATTCCTGTGGCACGTGGAAAGGGACCCTCGGTCTCCCGCCTCAGCTGGAGAGGCGTCCCAATTTCCCTGCCAAGCCTCGAGGAGAATCCCGAGTTGTCCCTCGCAACTAGGCAGGAATCCTGACGTCGCTGAAGAAACACCTGTGTGGAAGGGCCATCCGTGTCGAAACTCGAGAATATACCCCAGGTTCCCGCCGCAACTCGAGAAAAACCATGAGACTTCCCCCTCGCCTCGAAATGAGGCTCGATTCCCCTGCACTGCGTGCAGAGCAATTCCGTGTTGCACATCACACATGAAAGGAGCCTTGATTTCCTTGATGGCACTCCAGAGAATCCCCAAGAACACTGTTTCAAGGCTAGAGGGATCCTGAGGTCACTGTAGCAACACGAAAGAGCTCCGTGGACCAAAAATCAACTCGAGATGAGAGGTTAGTCCCTGGCTTCGACTCCAGAGGAATACCACCTTACCACAAGCACCTTAAGAGGAGGCTTCTCTCAGCTCTAGCTATGTGAGAGGGACCCTGAGTTTGCGGCCTCAAGTGGAATGGACACTGCGATGCCCTGACTCGAAATAAGGCTGGATATCCCTGCAGTGACTTGAATGCAGGCTCGTCTTGCATCTCCCAAGACGAAAGTATGTCTGAATCCCCTGTAGAGACCATAGAGAAAGACCTAGTTCCCCACCTCATCGCGACCGGAGGCCTCACATCCTTTGAAAACTCCAGAGGTAAGCGGAGACTAGTGCCTCCAAAGGAGACGATGCCTGACTCCTCGTGAAACTTTATAGGAGTCCCAGGATTCCTGTGGCACGTGGAAAGGGAGGCTTGGTCTCCCGCCTCAGCTGGAGAGGCGTCCCAATTGCCCTGCCAAGCCTCGAGGAGAATCCCGACTTGTCCCTCGCAACTAGGCAGGAGTCCTGACGTCGCTGAAGAAACACGTGTGTGGAAGGGCCATCCGCGTCGAAACTCGAGAATATACCCCAGGTTCCCGCCGCAACTCGAGAAAAACCGTGAGACTTCCCCCTCGCCGTGAAATGAGGCTCGATTCCCCTGCACTGCGTGCAGAGCAATTCCGTGTTGCACATCACACATGAAAGGAGCCTTGATTTCCTTGATGGCACTCCAGAGAAACCCCAAGAACACTGTTTCAAGGCTAGAGGGATCCTTAGGTCACTGCAGCAACACGAAAGAGCTCCGTGGACCAAAAATCAACTCGAGATGAGAGGTTAGTCCCTGGCTTCGACTCCAGAGGAATACCACCTTACCACAAGCACCTTAAGAGGAGGCTTCTCTCAGCTCTAGGTATGTGAGAGGGACCCTGATTTGCGGCCTCAAGTGGAATGGACACTGCGATGCCCTGACTCGTAATAAGGCCGGATATCCCTGCAGTGACTTGAATGCAGGCTCGTCTTGCATCTCCCAAGACGAAAGGATGTCTGAATCCCCTGTACAGACCATAGAGAAAGACCTAGTTCCCCACCTCATCGCGACCGGAGGCCTCACATCCTTTGAAAACTCCAGACGTAAGCGGAGATCAGTGCCTCCAAGGAGACGATGCCTGACTCCTCGTGAAACTTGATAGGATTCCCAGGATTCCTGTGGCACGTGGAAAGGGGCCCTCGGTCTCCCGCCTCAGCTGGAGAGGCGTCCCAATTGCCCTGCCAAGCCTCGAGGAGAATCCCGAGTTGTCCCTCGCAACTAGGCAGGAGTCCTGACGTCGCTGAACAAACACGTGTGTGGAAGGGCCATCCCCGTCGTAACTCGAGAATATACCCCAGGTTCCCGCCGCAACTCGAGAAAAACCAAGAGACTTCCCCCTCGCCGCGAGATGAGGCCCGATTCCCCTGCACTGCATGCAGAGCAATTCCGTGTTGCACATCACACAGGAAAGGAGCCTTGATTTCTTTGATGGCACTCCAGAGAAACCCCAAGAACACTGTTTCAAGGCTAGAGGGATCCTGAGGTCACTGTAGCAACACGAAAGAGCTCCGTGGACCAAAAATCAACTCGAGATGAGAGGTTAGTCCCTGGCTTCGACTCCAGAGGAATACCACCTTACCACAAGCACCTCAAGAGGAGGCTTCTCTCAGCTCTAGGTATGTGAGAGGGACCCTGAGTTTGCGGCCTCAAGTGGAATGGACACCGCGATGCTCTAGCTCGAAATAAGGCCGCATATCCCTGCAGTGAATTGAATGCAGGCTCGTCTTGCATCTCCCAAGACGAAAGGATGTCTGAATCACCTGTGTAGACCACAGAGAAAGACCTAGTTCCCCACCTCATCGCGACCGGATGCCTCACATCCTTTGAAAACTCCAGAGGTACGAGGAGATCAGTGCCTCCAAAGGAGACGATGCCTGACTCCTCGTGAAACTTGATAGGAGTCCCAGGATTCCTGTGGCACGTGGAAAGGGACCCTTGGTCTCCCGCCTCAGCTGGAGAGGCATCCCAATTGCCCTGCCAAGACTCGAGGAGAACCCCGAGTTGTCCCTCGCAACTAGGCAGGAGTCCTGACGTGGCTGAACAAACACGTGGTTGGAAGGGCCATCCCCGTCTTACTTCGAGAATATACCCCAGGTTCCCGCCGCAACTCGAGAAAAACCATGAGACTTCCCACTCGCCGCGAGATGAGTCCCGATTCCCCTGCACTGCGTGCAGAGCAATTCCGTGTTGCACATCACACATGAAAGGAGCCTTGATTTCCTTGACGGCACTCCAGGGAAACCCCAAGAACACTGTTTCAAGGCTAGAGGGATCCTGAGGTCACTGTAGCAACAGGAAAGAGCTCCGTGGACCAAAAATCAACTCGAGATGAGAGGTTAGTCCCTGGCTTCGACTCAAGAGGAATACCACTTCACCACAAGGACCTCAAGAGGAGGCTTCTCTCAGCTCTAGCTATGTGAGAGGACCCTGAGTTTGCGGCCTCAAGTGGAATGGGCACCGCGATGCCCTGACTCGAAATAAGGCCGGATATCCCTGCAGTGACTTGAATGGAGGCTCGTCTTGCATCTCCCAAGACGAAAGGATGTCTGAATCCCCTGTGGAGACCACAGAGAAAGACCTAGTTCCCCACCTCATCGCGACCGGAGGCCTCACATCCTTTGAAAACTCCAGAGGTACGCGGAGATCAGTGCCTCCAAAGGAGACGAGGCCTGACTCCTCGTGAAACTTGATAGGAGTCCCAGGATTCCTGGGGCACGTGGAAAGGGACCCTTGGTCTCCCGCCTCAGCTGGAGAGGTGTCCCAATTGCCCTGCCAAGCCTCGAGGAGAATCCCGAGTTGTCCCTCGCAACTAGGCAGGAGTCCTGACGTCGCTGAAGAAACACGTGGCTGGAAGGGCCATCCCCGTCGTAACTCGAGAATATACCCCAGGTTCCCGCCGCAACTCGAGAAAAACCATGAGACTTCCCCCTCGCCGTGAGAAGAGGCCCGATTCCCCTGCACTGCATGCAGAGCAATTCCGTGTTGCACATCAAACAAGAAAGGAGCCTTGATTTCCTTGATGGCACTCCAGAGAAACCCCAAGAACAATGTTTCAAGGCTAGAGGGATCCTGAGCCCACTGTAGCAACACGAAAGAGCTCCGTGGACCAAAAATCAACTAGAGATGAGAGCTTAGTCCCTGGCTTCGATTCCAGAGGAATACCATCTTACCACAAGCACCTCAAGAGGAGGCTTCTCTCAATTCTAGGTATGTGAGAGGGACCCTGATTTTGCGACCTCAAGTGGAATGGGCACCGCGATGCCCTGACTCGAAATAAGGCCGAATATCCCTGCAGTGACCTGAATGCAGGCTCGTTTTGCATCTCCCAAGATGAAAGGATGTCTGAATCCCCTGTGGAGACCACAGAGAATGACCTAGTTCGCTCCTCATGGCGACCGGAGGCCTCACATCCTTTGAAAACTCCAGAGGTACGCGGAGATCAGTGCCTCCAAAGGAGACGAGGCCTGACTCCTCGTGAAACTTAATAGGAGTCCCAGGATTCCTGTGGTACGTGGAAAGGGACTCTTGGTCTCCCGCCTCAGATGGAGAGGCGTCCCAATTGCCCTGCCAAGCCTCGAGGAGAATCCCGAATTGTCCCACGCAACTAGGCAGGAGTCCTGACGTCGCTGAAGAAACACGTGGGGGGAAGGGCCATCCCCGTCGTAACTCGAGAATATACCCCAGTTTCCCGCCGCAACTCGAGAAAAACCATGAGACTTCCCCCTCGCCGCGAGATGAGGCCCGATTCCCCTGCACTGCGTGCAGAGCAATTCCGTGTTGCACATCACACATGAAAGGAGCCTTGATTTCCTTGATGGCACTCCAGAGAAACCCCAAGAACACTGTTTCAAGGCTAGAGGGATCCCGAGGTCACTGTAGCAACACGAAAGAGCTCCGTGGACCAAAAATCAACTCGAGATGAGAGGTTAGTCCCTGGCTTCGACTCCAGAGGAATACCACCTTACCACAAGCACCTCAAGAGGAGGCTTCTCTCAGCTCTATGTATGTGAGAGGGACCCTGATTTTGCGGCCACAAGTGGAATGGACACTGCGATGCCCTGACTCGAAATAAGGCCGGAGATCCCTGCAGTGACTTGAATGCAGGCTCGTATTGCATCTCCCAAGACGAAAGGATGTCTGAATCCCCTGTAGAGACCATAGAGAAAGACCTAGTTCCCCACCTCATCGCGAGCGGAGGCCTCACATCCTTTGAAAACTCCAGAGGTACACGGAGATCAGTGCCTCCAAAGGAGACGATGCCTGACTCCTCGTGAAGCTTGATAGGCTTCCCAGGATTCCTGTGGCACGTGGAAAGGGACCCTCGGTCTCCTGCCTCAGCTGGAGAGGCGTCCCAATTGCCCTGTCAAGCCTCGAGGAGAATCCCGAGTTGTCCCTCGCAACTAGGCAGGAGTCCTGACGTGGCTGAACAAACACGTGGGTGGAAGGTCCATCCCCGTCGTACTTCGAGAATATACCCCAGTTTCCCGCCTCAACTCGAGAAAAACCATGAGACTTCCCCCTCGCCGCGAGATGAGGCCCGATTCCCCTGCACTGCGTGCAGAGCAATTCCGTGTTGCACATCACACATGAAAGGAGCCTTGATTTCCTTGACCTTGACGGCACTCCAGCGAATCCCCAAGAACACTGTTTCAAGGCTAGAGGGATCCTGAGGTCACTGTAGCCACACGAAAGAGCTCCGTGGACCAAAAATCAACTCGAGATGAGAGGTTAGTCCCTGGCTTCGACTCCAGAGGAATACCACCTTACCACAAGCACCTCAAGAGGAGGCTTCTCTCAGCTCTAGCTATGTGAGAGGGACCCTGAGTTTGCGGCCTCAAGTGGAATGGAGACCGCGATGCCCTGACTCGAAATAAGGCCGGATATCCCTGCAGTGACTTGAATGCAGGCTCGTCTTGCATCTCCCAAGATGAAAGGATGTCTGAATCCCCTGTGGAGACCACAGAGAAAGACCTAGTTCCCCACCTCTTCGCGACGGGAGGCCTCACATCTTTGAAAACTCCAGAGGTACGCGGAGATCAGTGCCTCCAAAGGAGACGAGGCCTGACTCCTCGTGAAACTTGATAAGAGTCCCAGGATTCCTGTGGCACGTGGAAAGGGACCCTTGGTCTCCCGCCTCAGCTGGAGAGGCGTCCCAATTGCCCTGCCAAGCCTCGAGGAGAATCCCGACTTGTCCCTCGCAACTAGGCAGGAGTCCTGACGTCGCTGAACAAACAGGTGTGTGGAAGGGCCATCCCCGTCGTAACTCGAGAATATACCCCAGGTTCCCGCCGCAACTCGAGAAAAACCATGAGACTTCCCCCTCGCCATGAGAAGAGGCCCGATTCCCCTGCACTGCATGCAGAGCAATTCCGTGTTGCACATCAAACAAGAAAGGAGCCTTGATTTCCTTGATGGCACTCCAGAGAAACCCCAAGAACTCTGTTTCAAGGCTAGAGGGATCCTGAGGTCCCTGTAGCAACACGAAAGAGCTCCGTGGACCAAAAATAACTCGAGATGAGAGGTTAGTCCCTGGCTTCGACTCCAGAGGAATACCACCTTACCACAAGCACCTCAAGAGGTGGCTTCTCTCAGCTCTAGGTATGTGAAAGTGACCCTGATTTTGCGGCATCAAGTGGAATGGACACTGCGATGCTCTGACGCGAAATAAGGCCGGATATCCCTGCAGTGACTTGAATGCAGGCTCGTCTTGCATCTCCCAAGATGAAAGGATGTCTGAATCCCTTGTGTAGACCACAGAGAAAGACCTAGTTTCCCACTTCATGGCGACCAGAGGCCTCACATCCTTTGAAAACTCCAGAGGTACGCGGAGATCAGTGCCTCCAAAGGAGACGATGCCTGACTCCTCGTGAAACTTGATAGGAGAACCAGGATTCCTGTGGCACGTGGAAAGGGACCCTTGGTCTCCCGCCTCAGCTGGAGAGGCGTCCCAATTGCCCTGCCAAGCCTAGAGGAGAATCCCGAGTTGTCCCTCGCAACTAGGCAGGAGTCCTGACGTCGCTGAACAAACACGTGGGTGGAAGGGCCATCCCCGTCGTAACTCGAGAATATACCCCAGGTTCCCGCCGCAACTCGAGAAAAACCATGAGACTTCACCCTCGCCGTGAGATGAGGCCCGATTCCCCTACACTACGTGCAGAGCAATTCCGTGTTGCACATCAAACAAGAAAGGAGCCTTGATTTCCTTGATGGCACTCCAGAGAAACCCCAAGAACACTGTTTCAAGGCTAGAGGGATCCTGAGGTCACTGTGGCAACACGAAAGAGCTCCGTGGACCAAAAATCAACTCGAGATGAGAGCTTAGTCCCTGGCTTCGACTCCAGAGGAATACCACCTTACCACAAGCACCTCAAGAGGAGGCTTCTCTCAGTTCTAGGTATGTGAGAGGGACCCTGAGTTTGCGGCCTCAAGTGGAATGGACACCGCGATGCCCTGACGCGAAATAAGGCCGGATATCCCTGCAGTGACTTGAATGCAGGCTCGTCTTGCATCTCCCAAGACGAAAGGATGTCTGAATCCCCTGTGGAGACCACAGAGAAAGACCTTGTTCCCCACCTCATCGCGACCGGATGCCTCACATCCTTTGAAAACTCCAGAGGTACGCGGAGATCAGTGCCTCCAAAGGAGACGATGCCTGACTCCTCGTGAAACTTGATAGGAGTCCCAGGATTCCTGTGGCACGTGGAAAGGGACCCTCGGTCTCCCGCCTCAGCTGGAGAGGCGTCCCAATTGCCCTGTCAAGCCTCGAGGAGAATCCCGAGTTCTCCCTCGCAACTAGGCAGTAGTCCTGCCGTCGCTGAACAAACACGTGGTTGGAAGGTCCATCCCCGTCGTACTTCGAGAATATACCCCAGGTTCCCGCCGCAACTCGAGAAAAACCATGAGACTTCCCCCTCGCCACGAGATGAGGCTCGATTCCCCTGCACTGCATGCAGAGCAATTCCGTGTTGCACATCACACATGTAAGGAGCCTTGATTTCCTTGACGGCACTCCAGCGAATCCCCAAGAACACTGTTTCAAGGCTAGAGGGATCCTGAGGTCACTGTAGCAACACGAAAGAGCTCCGTGGACCAAAAATCAACTCGAGATGAGAGCTTAGTCCCTGGCTTCAACTCCAGAGGAATACCACCTTACCACAAGCACCTCAAGAGGAGGCTTCTCTCAGCTCTAGCTATGTGAGAGGGACCCTGAGTTTGCGGCCTCAAGTGGAATGGACACCGCGCTGCCCTGACTCGAAATAAGGCCGATTATCCCTGAAGTGACTTGAATGCAGGCTCGTCTTGCATCTCCCAAGACGAAAGGATGTCTGAATCCCCTGTGGAGACCACAGAGAAAGACCTAGTTCCCCACCTCATCGCGACCGGAGGCCTCACATCCTTTGAAAACTCCAGAGGTACGCGGAGATCAGTGCCTCCAAAGGAGACGATGCCTGACTCCTCGTGAAACTTGATAGGAGTCCCAGGATTCCTGTGGCACGTGGAAAGGGACCCTTGGTCTCCCGCCTCAGCTGGAGAGGTGTCCCAATTGCCCTGCCAAGCCTCGAGGAGAATCCCGAGTTGTCCCTCGCAACTAGGAAGGAGTCCTGACGTTGCTGAACAAACACGTGTCTGGAAGGGCCATTCCCGTCGTAACTCGAGAATATTCCCCACGTTCCTGCCGCAACTCGAGAAAAACCATGAGACTTCCCCCTCGCCGCGAGATGAGGCCCGATTCCCCTGCACTGCGTGCAGAGCAATTCCGTGTTGCACATCAAACAAGAAAGGAGCCTTGATTTCCTTGATGGCACTCCAGAGAAACCCTAAGAACACTGTTCCAAGGCTAGAGGGATCCTGAGGTCACTGTAGCAACACGAAAGAGCTCCGTGGACCAAAAATCAACTCGAGATGAGAGGTTAGTCCCTGGCTTCCACTCCAGAGGAATACCACCTTACCACAAGCACCTCAAGAGGAGGCTTCTCTCAGCTCTATGTATGTGAGAGGGACCCTGAGTTTGCGGCCTCAAGTGGAATGGAGACCGCGATGCCCTGACTCGAAATAAGGCCGGATATCCCTGCAGTGACTTGAATGCAGGCTCGTCTTGCATCTCCCAAGACGAAAGGATGTCTGAATCCCCTGTGGAAACCACAGAGAAAGACCTAGTTCCCCACCTCATCGCGACGGGAGGCCTCACATCTTTGAAAACTCCAGAGGTACGCGGAGATCAGTGCCTCCAAAGGAGACGAGGCCTGACTCCTCGTGAAACTTGATAGGAGTCCCAGGATTCCTGGGGCACGTGGAAAGGGACCCTTGGTCTCCCGCCTCAGCTGGAGAGGTGTCCCAATTGCCCTGCCAAGCCTCGAGGAGAATCCCGAGTTGTCCCTCGCAACTAGGCAGGAGTCCTGACGTCGCTGAAGAAACACGTGGCTGGAAGGGCCATCCCCGTCGTAACTCGAGAATATACCCCAGGTTCCCGCCGCAACTCGAGAAAAACCATGAGACTTCCCCCTCGCCGTGAGAAGAGGCCCGATTCCCCTGCACTGCATGCAGAGCAATTCCGTGTTGCACATCAAACAAGAAAGGAGCCTTGATTTCCTTGATGGCACTCCAGAGAAACCCCAAGAACAATGTTTCAAGGCTAGAGGGATCCTGAGCCCACTGTAGCAACACGAAAGAGCTCCGTGGACCAAAAATCAACTAGAGATGAGAGCTTAGTCCCTGGCTTCGATTCCAGAGGAATACCATCTTACCACAAGCACCTCAAGAGGAGGCTTCTCTCAATTCTAGGTATGTGAGAGGGACCCTGATTTTGCGACCTCAAGTGGAATGGACACCGCGATGCCCTGACTCGAAATAAGGCCGAATATCCCTGCAGTGACCTGAATGCAGGCTCGTTTTGCATCTCCCAAGATGAAAGGATGTCTGAATCCCCTGTGGAGATCACAGAGAATGACCTAGTTCGCTCCTCATGGCGACCGGAGGCCTCACATCCTTTGAAAACTCCAGAGGTACGCGGAGATCAGTGCCTCCAAAGGAGACGAGGCCTGACTCCTCGTGAAACTTAATAGGAGTCCCAGGATTCCTGTGGCACGTGGAAAGGGACCCTTGGTCTCCCGCCTCAGATGGAGAGGCGTCCCAATTGCCCTGCCAAGCCTCGAGGAGAATCCCGAGTTGTCCCACGCAACTAGGCAGGAGTCCTCACGTCGCTGAAGAAACACGTGGGGGGAAGGGCCATCCCCGTCGTAACTCGAGAATATACCCCAGTTTCCCGCCGCAACTCGAGAAAAACCATGAGACTTCCCCCTCGCCGCGAGATGAGGCCCGATTCCCCTGCACTGCGTGCAGAGCAATTCCGTGTTGCACATCACACATGAAAGGAGCCTTGATTTCCTTGATGGCACTCCAGAGAAACCCCAAGAACACTGTTTCAAGGCTAGAGGGATCCCGAGGTCACTGTAGCAACACGAAAGAGCTCCGTGGACCAAAAATCAACTCGAGATGAGAGGTTAGTCCCTGGCTTCGACTCCAGAGGAATACCACCTTACCACAAGCACCTCAAGAGGAGGCTTCTCTCAGCTCTATGTATGTGAGAGGGACCCTGATTTTGCGGCCACAAGTAGAATGGACACTGCGATGCCCTGACTCGAAATAAGGCCGGAGATCCCTGCAGTGACTTGAATGCAGGCTCGTATTGCATCTCCCAAGACGAAAGGATGTCTGAATCCCCTGTAGAGACCATAGAGAAAGACCTAGTTCCCCACCTCATCGCGAGCGGAGGCCTCACATCCTTTGAAAACTCCAGAGGTACACGGAGATCAGTGCCTCCAAAGGAGACGATGCCTGACTCCTCGTGAAGCTTGATAGGCTTCCCAGGATTCCTGTGGCACGTGGAAAGGGACCCTCGGTCTCCTGCCTCAGCTGGAGAGGCGTCCCAATTGCCCTGTCAAGCCTCGAGGAGAATCCCGAGTTGTCCCTCGCAACTAGGCAGGAGTCCTGACGTGGCTAAACAAACACGTGGGTGGAAGGTCCATCCCCGTCGTACTTCGAGAATATACCCCAGTTTCCCGCCTCAACTCGAGAAAAACCATGAGACTTCCCCCTCGCCGCGAGATGAGGCCCGATTCCCCTGCACTGCGTGCAGAGCAATTCCGTGTTGCACATCACACATGAAAGGAGCCTTGATTTCCTTGACCTTGACGGCACTCCAGCGAATCCCCAAGAACACTGTTTCAAGGCTAGAGGGATCCTGAGGTCACTGTAGCAACACGAAAGAGCTCCGTGGACCAAAAATCAACTCGAGATGAGAGCTTAGTCCCTGGCTTCAACTCCAGAGGAATACCACCTTACCACAAGCACCTCAAGAGGAGGCTTCTCTCAGCTCTAGCTATGTGAGAGGGACCCTGAGTTTGCGGCCTCAAGTGGAATGGACACCGCGCTGCCCTGATTCGAAATAAGGCCGGATATCCCTGCAGTGACTTGAATGCAGGCTCGTCTTGCATCTCCCAAGACGAAAGGATCTCTGAATCCCCTGTGGAGACAACAGAGAAATACCTAGTTCCCCACCTCATCTTGACCGGAGGCCTCACATCCTTTGAAAACTCCAGAGGTACGCGGAGATCAGTGCCTCCAAAGGAGACGATGCCTGACTCCTCGTGAAACTTGATAGGAGTCCCAGGATTCCTGTGGCACGTGGAAAGGGACCCTTGGTCTCCCGCCTCAGCTGGAGAGGCGTCCCAATTGCCCTGCCAAGCCTCGAGGAGAATCCCGACTTGTCCCTCGCAACTAGGCAGGAGTCCTGACGTCCCTGAACAAACACGTGGCTGGAAGGGCCATCCCCGTCGTAACTCGAGAATATACCCCAGGTTCCCGCCGCAACTCGAGAAAAACCATGAGACTTCCCCCTCGCCGCGAGATGAGGCCCGATTCCCCTGCACTGCGTGCAGAGCAATTCCGTGTTGCACATCAAACAAGAAAGGAGCCTTGATTTCCTTGATGGCACTCAAGAGAAACCCCAAGAACACTGTTTCAAGGCTAGAGGGATCCTGAGGTCACTGTAGCCACACGAAAGAGCTCCGTGGACCAAAAATCAACTCGAGATGAGAGGTTAGTCCCTGGCTTCGACTCCAGAGGAATACCACCTTACCACAAGCACCTCAAGAGGAGGCTTCTCTCAGCTCTAGCTATGTGAGAGGGACCCTGAGTTTGCGGCCTCAAGTGGAATGGAGACCGCGATGCCCTGACTCGAAATAAGGCCGGATATCCCTGCAGTGACTTGAATGCAGGCTCGTCTTGCATCTCCCAAGATGAAAGGATGTCTGAATCCCCTGTGGAGACCACAGAGAAAGACCTAGTTCCCCACCTCTTCGCGACGGGAGGCCTCACATCTTTGAAAACTCCAGAGGTACGCGGAGATCAGTGCCTCCAAAGGAGACGAGGCCTGACTCCTCGTGAAACTTGATAAGAGTCCCAGGATTCCTGTGGCACGTGGAAAGGGACCCTTGGTCTCCCGCCTCAGCTGGAGAGGCGTCCCAATTGCCCTGCCAAGCCTCGAGGAAAATCCCGACTTGTCCCTCGCAACTAGGCAGGAGTCCTGACGTCGCTGAACAAACACGTGTGTGGAAGGGCCATCCCCGTCGTAACTCGAGAATATACCCCAGGTTCCCGCCGCAACTCGAGAAAAACCATGAGACTTCCCCCTCGCCATGAGAAGAGGCCCGATTCCCCTGCACTGCATGCAGAGCAATTCCGTGTTGCACATCAAACAAGAAAGGAGCCTTGATTTCCTTGATGGCACTCCAGAGAAACCCCAAGAACTCTGTTTCAAGGCTAGAGGGATCCTGAGGTCCCTGTAGCAACACGAAAGAGCTCCGTGGACCAAAAATAACTCGAGATGAGAGGTTAGTCCCTGGCTTCGACTCCAGAGGAATACCACCTTACCACAAGCACCTCAAGAGGTGGCTTCTCTCAGCTCTAGGTATGTGAAAGTGACCCTGATTTTGCGGCATCAAGTGGAATGGACACTGCGATGCTCTGACGCGAAATAAGGCCGGATATCCCTGCAGTGACTTGAATGCAGGCTCGTCTTGCATCTCCCAAGATGAAAGGATGTCTGAATCCCTTGTGTAGACCACAGAGAAAGACCTAGTTTCCCACTTCATGGCGACCAGAGGCCTCACATCCTTTGAAAACTCCAGAGGTACGCGGAGATCAGTGCCTCCAAAGGAGACGATGCCTGACTCCTCGTGAAACTTGATAGGAGAACCAGGATTCCTGTGGCACGTGGAAAGGGACCCTTGGTCTCCCGCCTCAGCTGGAGAGGCGTCCCAATTGCCCTGCCAAGCCTAGAGGAGAATCCCGAGTTGTCCCTCGCAACTAGGCAGGAGTCCTGACGTCGCTGAACAAACACGTGGGTGGAAGGGCCATCCCCGTCGTAACTCGAGAATATACCCCAGGTTCCCGCCGCAACTCGAGAAAAACCATGAGACTTCACCCTCGCCGTGAGATGAGGCCCGATTCCCCTACACTACGTGCAGAGCAATTCCGTGTTGCACATCAAACAAGAAAGGAGCCTTGATTTCCTTGATGGCACTCCAGAGAAACCCCAAGAACACTGTTTCAAGGCTAGAGGGATCCTGAGGTCACTGTGGCAACACGAAAGAGCTCCGTGGACCAAAAATCAACTCGAGATGAGAGCTTAGTCCCTGGCTTCGACTCCAGAGGAATACCACCTTACCACAAGCACCTCAAGAGGAGGCTTCTCTCAGTTCTAGGTATGTGAGAGGGACCCTGAGTTTGCGGCCTCAAGTGGAATGGACACCGCGATGCCCTGACGCGAAATAAGGCCGGATATCCCTGCAGTGACTTGAATGCAGGCTCGTCTTGCATCTCCCAAGACGAAAGGATGTCTGAATCCCCTGTGGAGACCACAGAGAAAGACCTTGTTCCCCACCTCATCGCGACCGGAGGCCTCACATCCTTTGAAAACTCCAGAGGTACGCGGAGATCAGTGCCTCCAAAGGAGACGATGCCTGACTCCTCGTGAAACTTGATAGGATTCCCAGGATTCCTGTGGCACGTGGAAAGGGACACTTGGTCTCCCGCCTCAGCTGGAGAGGCGTCCCAATTGCCCTGCCAAGCCTCGAGCAGAATCCAGAGTTGTCCCTCGCAACTAGGCAGGAGTCCTGACGTGGCTGAACAAACACGTGTCTGGAAGGGCCATCCCCGTCGTAACTCGAGAATATACCCCAGGTTCCCGCCGCAACTCGAGAAAAACCATGAGACTTCCCCCTCGCCGCGAGATGAGGCCCGATTCCCCTGCACTGCGTGCAGAGCAATTCCGTGTTGCACATCACACATGAAAGGAGCCTTGATTTCCTTGATGGCACTCCAGAGAAACCCCAAGAACAATGTTTCAAGGCTAGAGGGATCCTGAGGTCACTGCAGCAACACGAAAGAGCTCCGTGGACCAAAAATCAACTTGAGATGAGAGGTTAGTCCCTGGCTTCGACTCCAGAGGAATACAACCTTACCACAAGCACTTCAAGAGGAGGCTTCTCTCAGCTCTAGGTATGTGAGAGGGACCCTGATTTTTCGGCCTCAAGTGGAATGGACACCGCGATGCCCTGACTCGAAATAAGGCCGAATATCCCTGCAGTGACTTGAATGAAGGCTCGTCTTGCATCTCCCAAGACGAAAGGATGTCTGAATCACCTGTGGAGACCACAGAGAAAGACCTAGTTCCCCACCTCATGGCGACCGGAGGCCTCACATCCTTTGAAAACTCCAGAGGTACGCGGAGATCAATGCCTCCAAAGGAGACGATGCCTGACTCCTCGTGAAACTTGATAGGAGTCCCAGGATTCCTGTGGCACGTGGAAAGGGACCCTTGGTCTCCCGCCTCAGCTGGAGAGGCGTCCCAATTGCCCTGCCAAGCCTCGAGGAGAACCCCGAGTTGTCCCTCGCAACTAGGCAGGAGTCCTGACGTCGCTGAACAAACACGTGGGTGGAAGGGCCATCCCCTTCGTAACTCGAGAATATTCCCCAGGTTCCCGCCGCAACTCGAGAAAAACCATGAGACTTCCCCCTCACCGCGAGATGAGGCCCGATTCCCCTGCACTGCGTGCAGAGCAATTCCGTGTTACACATCAAACAAGAAAGGAGCCTTGATTTCCTTGATGGCAATCCAGAGAAACCCCAAGAACACTGTTTCAAGGCTAGAGGGATCCTGAGGGCACTGTAGCAACACGAAAGAGCTCCGTGGACCAAAAATCAACTCGAGATGAGAGGTTAGTCCCTGGCTTCGACTCCAGAGGAATACCACCTTACCACAAGCACCTCAAGAGGAGGCTTCTCTCAGCTCTAGCTATGTGAGAGGGACCCTGATTTTGCGGCCTCAAGTGGAATGGACACCGCGATGCCCTGACTCGAAATAAGGCCGGATATCCCTTCAGTTACTTGAATGCAGGCTCGTCTTGCATCTCCCAAAACGAAAGGATGTCTGAATCCCCTGTGGAGATCACAGAGAAAGACCTACTTCCCCACCTCATCGCGACCGGAGGCCTCACATCCTTTAAAAACTCCAGAGGTACGCGGAGATCAGTGCCTCCAAAGGAGACGATGTCTGACTCCTCGTGAAACTTGATAGGATTCCCAGGATTCCTGTGGCACGTGGAAAGGGATCCTTGGTCTCCCGCCTCAGCTGGAGAGGCGTCCCAATTGCCCTGCAAAGCTTCGAGGAGAACTCCGAGTTGTCCCTCGCAAGTAGGCAGGAGTCCTGACTTCGCTGAACAAACACGTGTGTGGAAGGGCCATCCCCATCGTAACTCGAGAATATTCCCCACGTTCCCGCCGCAACTCGAGAAAAACCAAGAGACTTCCCCCTCGCCGCGAGATGAGGCCCGATTCCCCTGCACTGCATTCAGTGCAATTCCGTGTTGCACATCACACATGAAAGGAGCCTTGATTTCCTTGATGGCACTCCAGAGAAACCCCAAGAACACTGTTTCAAGGCTAGAGGGATCCTGAGGTCACTGTAGCCACACGAAAGAGCTCCGTGGACCAAAAATCAACTCGAGATGAGAGGTTAGTCCCTGGCTTCGACTCCAGAGGAATACCACCTTACCACAAGCACCTCAAGAGGAGGCTTCTCTCAGCTCTAGGTATGTGAGAGGGACCCTGAGTTTGCGGCCTCAAGTGGAATGGACACCGCGATGCCCTGACTCGAAATAAGGCCGGATATCCCTGCAGTGACTTGAATGCAGGCTCGTCTTGCATCTCCCAAGACGAAAGGATGTCTGAATCCCCTGTGGAGATCACAGAGAAAGACCTACTTCCCCACCTCATCGCGACCGGAGGCCTCACATCCTTTAAAAACTCCAGAGGTACGCGGAGATCAGTGCCTCCAAAGGAGACGATGCCTGACTCCTCGTGAAACTTGATAGGATTCCCAGGATTCCTGTGGCACGTGGAAAGGGACCCTTGGTCTCCCGCCTCAGCTGGAGAGGCGTCCCAAGTGCCCTGCCAAGCCTCGAGGAGAATCCCGAGTTGTCCCTCGCAACTAGGCAGGAGTCCTGACTTCGCTGAACAAACACGTGTGTGGAAGGGCCATCCCCATCGTAACTCGAGAATATTCCCCACGTTCCCGCCGCAACTCGAGAAAAACCATGAGACTTCCCCCTCGCCGCGAGATGAGGCCCGATTCCCCTGCACTGCATGCAGTGCAATTCCGTGTTGCACATCACACATGAAAGGAGCCTTGATTTCCTTGATGGCACTCCAGAGAAACCCCAAGAACACTGTTTCAAGGCTAGAGGGATCCTGAGGTCACTGTAGCCACACGAAAGAGCTCCGTGGACCAAAAATCAACTCGAGATGAGAGGTTAGTCCCTGGCTTCGACTCCAGAGGAATACCACCTTACCACAAGCACCTCAAGAGGAGGCTTCTCTAAGCTCTAGCTATGTGAGAGGGACCCTGAGTTTGCGGCCTCAAGTGGAATGGAGACCGCAATGCCCTGACTCGAAATAAGGCCGGATATCCCTGCAGTGACTTGAATGCAGGCTCGTCTTGCATCTCCCAAGACGAAAGGATCTCTGAATCCCCTGTGGAGACAACAGAGAAATACCTAGTTCCCCACCTCATCTTGACCGGAGGCCTCACATCCTTTGAAAACTCCAGAGGTACGCGGAGATCAGTGCCTCCAAAGGAGACGATGCCTGACTCCTCGTGAAACTTGATAGGAGTCCCAGGATTCCTGTGGCACGTGGAAAGGGACCCTTGGTCTCCCGCCTCAGCTGGAGAGGCGTCCCAATTGCCCTGCCAAGCCTCGAGGAGAATCCCGACTTGTCCCTCGCAACTAGGCAGGAGTCCTGACGTCCCTGAACAAACACGTGGCTGGAAGGGCCATCCCCGTCGTAACTCGAGAATATACCCCAGGTTCCCGCCGCAACTCGAGAAAAACCATGAGACTTCCCCCTCGCCGCGAGATGAGGCCCGATTCCCCTGCACTGCGTGCAGAGCAATTCCGTGTTGCACATCAAACAAGAAAGGAGCCTTGATTTCCTTGATGGCACTCAAGAGAAACCCCAAGAACACTGTTTCAAGGCTAGAGGGATCCTGAGGTCACTGTAGCCACACGAAAGAGCTCCGTGGACCAAAAATCAACTCGAGATGAGAGGTTAGTCCCTGGCTTCGACTCCAGAGGAATACCACCTTACCACAAGCACCTCAAGAGGAGGCTTCTCTCAGCTCTAGCTATGTGAGAGGGACCCTGAGTTTGCGGCCTCAAGTGGAATGGAGACCGCGATGCCCTGACTCGAAATAAGGCCGGATATCCCTGCAGTGACTTGAATGCAGGCTCGTCTTGCATCTCCCAAGATGAAAGGATGTCTGAATCCCCTGTGGAGACCACAGAGAAAGACCTAGTTCCCCACCTCTTCGCGACGGGAGGCCTCACATCTTTGAAAACTCCAGAGGTACGCGGAGATCAGTGCCTCCAAAGGAGACGAGGCCTGACTCCTCGTGAAACTTGATAAGAGTCCCAGGATTCCTGTGGCACGTGGAAAGGGACCCTTGGTCTCCCGCCTCAGCTGGAGAGGCGTCCCAATTGCCCTGCCAAGCCTCGAGGAGAATCCCGACTTGTCCCTCGCAACTAGGCAGGAGTCCTGACGTCGCTGAACAAACACGTGTGTGGAAGGGCCATCCCCGTCGTAACTCGAGAATATACCCCAGGTTCCCGCCGCAACTCGAGAAAAACCATGAGACTTCCCCCTCGCCATGAGAAGAGGCCCGATTCCCCTGCACTGCATGCAGAGCAATTCCGTGTTGCACATCAAACAAGAAAGGAGCCTTGATTTCCTTGATGGCACTCCAGAGAAACCCCAAGAACTCTGTTTCAAGGCTAGAGGGATCCTGAGGTCCCTGTAGCAACACGAAAGAGCTCCGTGGACCAAAAATAACTCGAGATGAGAGGTTAGTCCCTGGCTTCGACTCCAGAGGAATACCACCTTACCACAAGCACCTCAAGAGGTGGCTTCTCTCAGCTCTAGGTATGTGAAAGTGACCCTGATTTTGCGGCATCAAGTGGAATGGACACTGCGATGCTCTGACGCGAAATAAGGCCGGATATCCCTGCAGTGACTTGAATGCAGGCTCGTCTTGCATCTCCCAAGATGAAAGGATGTCTGAATCCCCTGTGGAGACCACAGAGAAAGACCTAGTTCCCCACCTCATCGCGACCGGGGGCCTCACATCCTTTGAAAACTCCAGAGGTACGCGGAGATCAGTGCCTCCGAAGGAGACGATGCCTGACTCCTCGTGAAACTTGATAGGAGAACCAGGATTCCTGTGGCACGTGGAAAGGGACCCTTGGTCTTCCGCCTCAGCTGGAGAGGCGTCCCAATTGCCCTGCCAAGCCTAGAGGAGAATCCCGAGTTGTCCCTCGCAACTAGGCAGGAGTCCTGACGTCGCTGAACAAACACGTGGGTGGAAGGGCCATCCCCGTCGTAACTCGAGAATATACCCCAGGTTCCCGCCGCAACTCGAGAAAAACCATGAGACTTCACCCTCGCCGTGAGATGAGGCCCGATTCCCCTACACTACGTGCAGAGCAATTCCGTGTTGCACATCAAACAAGAAAGGAGCCTTGATTTCCTTGATGGCACTCCAGAGAAACCCCAAGAACACTGTTTCAAGGCTAGAGGGATCCTGAGGTCACTGTGGCAACACGAAAGAGCTCCGTGGACCAAAAATCAACTCGAGATGAGAGCTTAGTCCCTGGCTTCGACTCCAGAGGAATACCACCTTACCACAAGCACCTCAAGAGGAGGCTTCTCTCAGTTCTAGGTATGTGAGAGGGACCCTGAGTTTGCGGCCTCAAGTGGAATGGACACCGCGATGCCCTGACGCGAAATAAGGCCGGATATCCCTGCAGTGACTTGAATGCAGGCTCGTCTTGCATCTCCCAAGACGAAAGGATGTCTGAATCCCCTGTGGAGACCACAGAGAAAGACCTTGTTCCCCACCTCATCGCGACCGGAGGCCTCACATCCTTTGAAAACTCCAGAGGTACGCGGAGATCAGTGCCTCCAAAGGAGACGATGCCTGACTCCTCGTGAAACTTGATAGGATTCCCAGGATTCCTGTGGCACGTGGAAAGGGACACTTGGTCTCCCGCCTCAGCTGGAGAGGCGTCCCAATTGCCCTGCCAAGCCTCGAGGAGAATCCAGAGTTGTCCCTCGCAACTAGGCAGGAGTCCTGACGTGGCTGAACAAACACGTGTCTGGAAGGGCCATCCCCGTCGTAACTCGAGAATATACCCCAGGTTCCCGCCGCAACTCGAGAAAAACCATGAGACTTCCCCCTCGCCGCGAGATGAGGCCCGATTCCCCTGCACTGCGTGCAGAGCAATTCCGTGTTGCACATCACACATGAAAGGAGCCTTGATTTCCTTGATGGCACTCCAGAGAAACCCCAAGAACAATGTTTCAAGGCTAGAGGGATCCTGAGGTCACTGCAGCAACACGAAAGAGCTCCGTGGACCAAAAATCAACTTGAGATGAGAGGTTAGTCCCTGACTTCGACTCCAGAGGAATACAACCTTACCACAAGCACTTCAAGAGGAGGCTTCTCTCAGCTCTAGGTATGTGAGAGGGACCCTGATTTTTCGGCCTCAAGTGGAATGGACACCGCGATGCCCTGACTCGAAATAAGGCCGAATATCCCTGCAGTGACTTGAATGAAGGCTCGTCTTGCATCTCCCAAGACGAAAGGATGTCTGAATCACCTGTGGAGACCACAGAGAAAGACCTAGTTCCCCACCTCATGGCGACCGGAGGCCTCACATCCTTTGAAAACTCCAGAGGTACGCGGAGATCAATGCCTCCAAAGGAGACGATGCCTGACTCCTCGTGAAACTTGATAGGAGTCCCAGGATTCCTGTGGCACGTGGAAAGGGACCCTTGGTCTCCCGCCTCAGCTGGAGAGGCGTCCCAATTGCCCTGCCAAGCCTCGAGGAGAACCCCGAGTTGTCCCTCGCAACTAGGCAGGAGTCCTGACGTCGCTGAAGAAACACGTGGGTGGAAGGGCCATCCCCTTCGTAACTCGAGAATATTCCCCAGGTTCCCGCCGCAACTCGAGAAAAACCATGAGACTTCCCCCTCACCGCGAGATGAGGCCCGATTCCCCTGCACTGCGTGCAGAGCAATTCCGTGTTACACATCAAACAAGAAAGGAGCCTTGATTTCCTTGATGGCACTCCAGAGAAACCCCAAGAACACTGTTTCAAGGCTAGAGGGATCCTGAGGGCACTGTAGCAACACGAAAGAGCTCCGTGGACCAAAAATCAACTCGAGATGAGAGGTTAGTCCCTGGCTTCGACTCCAGAGGAATACCACCTTACCACAAGCACCTCAAGAGGAGGCTTCTCTCAGCTCTAGCTATGTGAGAGGGACCCTGATTTTGCGGCCTCAAGTGGAATGGACACCGCGATGCCCTGACTCGAAATAAGGCCGGATATCCCTTCAGTTACTTGAATGCAGGCTCGTCTTGCATCTCCCAAAACGAAAGGATGTCTGAATCCCCTGTGGAGATCACAGAGAAAGACCTACTTCCCCACCTCATCGCGACCGGAGGCCTCACATCCTTTAAAAACTCCAGAGGTACGCGGAGATCAGTGCCTCCAAAGGAGACGATGTCTGACTCCTCGTGAAACTTGATAGGATTCCCAGGATTCCTGTGGCACGTGGAAAGGGATCCTTGGTCTCCCGCCTCAGCTGGAGAGGCGTCCCAATTGCCCTGCAAAGCCTCGAGGAGAACTCCGAGTTGTCCCTCGCAAGTAGGCAGGAGTCCTGACTTCGCTGAACAAACACGTGTGTGGAAGGGCCATCCCCATCGTAACTCGAGAATATTCCCCACGTTCCCGCCGCAACTCGAGAAAAACCAAGAGACTTCCCCCTCGCCGCGAGATGAGGCCCGATTCCCCTGCACTGCATTCAGTGCAATTCCGTGTTGCACATCACACATGAAAGGAGCCTTGATTTCCTTGATGGCACTCCAGAGAAACCCCAAGAACACTCTTTCAAGGCTAGAGGGATCCTGAGGTCACTGTAGCCACACGAAAGAGCTCCGTGGACCAAAAATCAACTCGAGATGAGAGGTTAGTCCCTGGCTTCGACTCCAGAGGAATACCACCTTACCACAAGCACCTCAAGAGGAGGCTTCTCTCAGCTCTAGGTATGTGAGAGGGACCCTGAGTTTGCGGCCTCAAGTGGAATGGACACCGCGATGCCCTGACTCGAAATAAGGCCGGATATCCCTGCAGTGACTTGAATGCAGGCTCGTCTTGCATCTCCCAAGACGAAAGGATGTCTGAATCCCCTGTGGAGATCACAGAGAAAGACCTACTTCCCCACCTCATCGCGACCGGAGGCCTCACATCCTTTAAAAACTCCAGAGGTACGCGGAGATCAGTGCCTCCAAAGGAGACGATGCCTGACTCCTCGTGAAACTTGATAGGATTCCCAGGATTCCTGTGGCACGTGGAAAGGGACCCTTGGTCTCCCGCCTCAGCTGGAGAGGCGTCCCAAGTGCCCTGCCAAGCCTCGAGGAGAATCCCGAGTTGTCCCTCGCAACTAGGCAGGAGTCCTGACTTCGCTGAACAAACACGTGTGTGGAAGGGCCATCCCCATCGTAACTCGAGAATATTCCCCACGTTCCCGCCGCAACTCGAGAAAAACCATGAGACTTCCCCCTCGCCGCGAGATGAGGCCCGATTCCCCTGCACTGCATGCAGTGCAATTCCGTGTTGCACATCACACATGAAAGGAGCCTTGATTTCCTTGATGGCACTCCAGAGAAACCCCAAGAACACTGTTTCAAGGCTAGAGGGATCCTGAGGTCACTGTAGCCACACGAAAGAGCTCCGTGGACCAAAAATCAACTCGAGATGAGAGGTTAGTCCCTGGCTTCGACTCCAGAGGAATACCACCTTACCACAAGCACCTCAAGAGGAGGCTTCTCTAAGCTCTAGCTATGTGAGAGGGACCCTGAGTTTGCGGCCTCAAGTGGAATGGAGACCGCAATGCCCTGACTCGAAATAAGGCCGGATATCCCTGCAGTGACTTGAATGCAGGCTCGTCTTGCATCTCCCAAGACGAAAGGATGTCTGAATCCCCTGTGGAGACCACAGAGAAAGACCTAGTTCCCCACCTCATCGCGACCGGAGGCCTCACATCCTTTGAAAACTCCAGAGGTACGCGGAGATCAGTGCCTCCAAAGGAGACGATGCCTGACTCCTCGTGAAACTTGATAGGATTCCCAGGATTCCTGTGGCACGTGGAAAGGGATCCTTGGTCTCCCGCCTCAGCTGGAGAGGCGTCCCAATTGCCCTGCAAAGCCTCGAGGAGAACTCCGAGTTGTCCCTCGCAAGTAGGCAGGAGTCCTGACTTCGCTGAACAAACACGTGTGTGGAAGGGCCATCCCCGTCGTAACTCGAAAATATACCCGAGGTTCACGCTTCAACTCGAGAAAAACCATGAGACTTCCCCCTCGCCGCGAGATGAGGCCCGATTCCCCTGCACTGCATTCAGTGCAATTCCGTGTTGCACATCACACATGAAAGGAGCCTTGATTTCCTTGATGGCACTCCAGAGAAACCCCAAGAACACTGTTTCAAGGCTAGAGGGATCCTGAGGTCACTGTAGCCACACGAAAGAGCTCCGTGGACCAAAAATCAACTCGAGATGAGAGGTTAGTCCCTGGCTTCGACTCCAGAGGAATACCACCTTACCACAAGCACCTCAAGAGGAGGCTTCTCTCAGCTCTAGGTATTTGAGAGGGACCCTGAGTTTGCGGCCTCAAGTGGAATGGACACCGTGATGCCCTGACTCGAAATAAGGCCGGATATCCCTGCAGTGACTTGAGTGCAGGCTCGTCTTGCATCTCCCAAGATGAAAGGATGTCTGAATCCCCTGTGGAAACCACAGAGAAAGACCTAGTTCCCCACCTCATCGCGACCGGAGGCCTCACATTCTTTGAAAACTCCAGAGGTACGCGGAGATCAGTGCCTCCAAAGAGACGATGCCTGACTCCTCGTGAAACTTGATAGGATTCCCTGGATTCCTGTGGCACGTGGAAAGGGACCCTTGGTCTCACGCCTCAGTTGGAGAGGCGTCCCAATTGCCCTGCCAAGCCTCGAGGAGAACCCCGAGTTGTCCATCGCAACTAGGCAGGAGTCCTGCCGTCGCTGAAGAAACACGTGGGTGGAAGGGCCATCCCCGTCGTAACTCGAGAATATACCCCAGGTTCCCGCCGCAACTCGAGAAAAACCATGAGACTTCCCCCTCGACGCGATATGAGGCACGATTCCCCTGCACTGCGTGCAGAGTAATTTCGTGTTTCACATCACACATGAAAAGAGCCTTGATTTCCTTGATGGCACTCCAGAGAAACCCCAAGAACACTGTTTCAAGGCTAGAGGAATTCTGAGGTCACTGTAGCAACACGAAAGAGCTCCGTGGACCAAAAATCAACTCGAGATGAGAGGTTAGTCCCTGGCTTCGACTCCAGAGGAATACCACCTTACCACAAGCACCTCAAGAGGAGGCTTCTCTCAGCTCTAGCTATGTGAGAGGGACCCTGAGTTTGCGGCCTCAAGTGGAATGGACACCGCGATGCCCTGACTCGAAATAAGGCCAGATATTCCTGCAGTGACTTGAATGCAGGCTCGTCTTGCATCTCCCAAGACGAAAGGATGTCTGAATCCCCTGTGGAGACCACAGAGAAAGACCTAGTTCCCCACCTCATCGCGACCGGAGGCCTCACATCCTTTGAAAACTCCAGAGGTACGCGGAGATCAGTGCCTCCAAAGGAGACGATGCCTGACTACTCGTGAACTTGATAGGATTCCCTGGATTCCTGTGGCACGTGGAAAGGGACGCTTGGTCTCCCGCCTCAGCTGGAGAGGCGTCCCAATTGCCCTGCCAAGCCTCGAGGAGAATCCCGAGTTGTCCCTCGCAACTAGGCAGGAGTCCTGACGTCGCTGAACAAACACGTGTGTGGAAGGCCATCCCCATCGTAACTCGAGAATATTCCCCAGGTTCCCGCCGCAACTCGAGAAAAACCATGAGACTTCCCCCTCGCGGCGAGATGAGGCCTGATTCCCCTGCACTGCATGCAGTGCAATGCCGTGTTGCACATCACACATGAAAGGAGCCTTGATTTCCTTGATGGCACTCCAGAGAAACCCCAAGAACACTGTTTCAAGGCTAGAGGGATCCTGAGGTCACTGTAGCCACACGAAAGAGCTCCGTGGACCAAAAATCAACTCGAGATGAGAGGTTAGTCCCTGGCTTCGACTCCAGAGGAATACCACCTTACCACAAGCACCTCAAGAGGAGGCTTCTCTCAGCTCTAGCTATGTGAGAGGGACCCTGAGTTTGCGGCCTCAAGTGGAATGGACACCGCGATGCCCTGACTCGAAATAAGGCCGGATATCCCTGCAGTGACTTGAATGCAGGCTCGGCTTGCATCTCCCAAGACGAAAGGATGTCTGAATCCCCTGTGGAGACCACAGAGAAAGACCTAGTTCCCTACCTCATCGCGACCGGAGGCCTCACATCCTTTGAAAACTCGAGAGGTACGCGGAGATCAGTGCCTCCAAAGGAGACGATGCCTGACTCCTCGTGAAACTTGATAGAGTCCCAGGATTCCTGTGGCACGTGGAAAGGGACCCTTGGTCTCCCGCTTCAGCTGGAGAGGCGTCCCAATTGCCCTGCCAAGCCTCAAGGAGAATCCCGAGTTGTCCCTCGCAACTAGGCAGGAGTCCTGACGTCGCTGAACAAACACGTGTGTGGAAGGGCCATTCCCGTCATAACTCGAGAATATTCCCCAGGTTCCCGCAGCAACTCGAGAAAAACCAGGAAACTTCCCCCTCGCCGCGAGATGTGGCCCGATTCCCCTGCACTGCGTGCAGAGCAATTCCGTGTTACACATCACACATGAAAGGAGCCTTGATTTCCTTGATGGCACTCCAGAGAAACCCCAAGAACACTGTTTCAAGGCTAGAGGGATCCTGAGGTCACTGTAGCAACACGAAAGAACTCCGTGGACCAAAAATCAACTCGAGATGAGAGGTTAGTCCCTGGCTTCGACTCCAGAGGAATACCACCTTACCACAAGCACCTCAAGAGGAGGCTTCTCTCAGCTCTAGCTATGTGAGAGGGACCCTGAGTTTGCGGCCTCAAGTGGAATGGAGACCGCGATGCCCTGACTCGAAATAAGGCCGGATATCCCTGCAGTGACTTGGATGCAGGCTCGTCTAGCATCTCCCAAGACGAAAGGATGTCTGAATCCCCTGTGGAGGCCACAGAGAAAGACCTAGTTCCCCACCTCATCGCGACCAGAGGCCTCACATCCTTTGAAAACTCCAGAGGTACGTGGAGATCAGTGCCTCCAAAGGAGACGATGCCTGACTCCTCGTGAAACTTGATAGGAGTCCCAGGTTTCCTGTGGCACGTGGAAAGGGACCCTTGGTCTCCCGACTCAGCTGGAGAGGCGTCCCAATTGCCCTGCCAAGCCTCGAGGCGAATCCCGAGTTGTCCCTCGTAACTAGGCAGGAGTCCTGACATGACTGAACAAACACGTGGGTGGAAGGGCCCTCCCCGTCGTAACTCAAGAATATACCCCAGGTTCCCGCCGCAACTCGAGAAAAACCATGAGACTTCTCCCTCGCCGCAAAATGAGGCCCGATTCCCCTGCACTGCATGCAGAGTAATTCCGTGTTGCACATCACACATGAAAGGAGCCTTGATTTCCTTGATGGCACTCCAGAGAAACCCCAAGAACACTGTTCCAAGGCTAGAGGGATCCTGAGGTCACTGTAGCCACCCTAAAGATCTCCGTGGGCCAAAAATCAACTCGAGATGAGAGGTTAGTCCCTGGCTTCGACTCCAGAGGAATACCACCTTACCACAAGCACCTCAAGAGGAGGCTTCTCTCAGCTCAAGCTATGTGAGAGGGACCCTGAGTTTACGGCCTCAAGTGGAATGGACACCGCGATGCCCTGACTCGAAATAAGGCCGGATATCCCTGCAGTGACTTGAGTGCAGGCTCGTCTTGCATCTCCCAAGACGAAAGGATGTCTGAATCCCCTGTGGAGACCACAGAGAAAGACCTAGTTCCCCACCTCATCGCGACCGGAGGCCTCACATCCTTTGAAAACTCCAGAGGTACGCGGAGATCAGTGCCTCCAAAGAGACGATGCCTGACTCCTCGTGAAACTTGATAGGATTCCCTGGATTCCTGTGGCACGTGGAAAGGGACCCTTGGTCTCACGCCTCAGCTGGAGAGGCGTCCCAATTGCCCTGCCAAGCCTCGAGGAGAACCCCGAGTTGTCCATCGCAACTAGGCAGGAGTCCTAACGTCGCTGAAGAAACACGTGTGTGGAAGGGCCATCCCCGTCGTAACTCGAGAATATATCCCAGGTTCCCGCCGCAACTCGAGAAAAACCATGAGACTTCCCCCTCGACGCGACATGAGGCACGATTCCCCTGCACTGCGTGCAGAGCAATTTCGTGTTTCACATCACACATGAAAAGAGCCTTGATTTCCTTGATGGCACTCCAGAGAAACCCCAAGAACACTGTTTCAAGGCTAGAGGGATCCTGAGGTCACTGTAGCAGCAGGAAAGAGCTCTGTGGACCAAAAATCAACTCGAGATGAGAGGTTAGTCCCTGGCTTCGACTCTAGAGGAATACCACCTTACCACAAGCACCTCAAGAGGAGGCTTCTCTCAGCTCTAGCTATGTGAGAGGGACCCTGAGTTTACGGCCTCAAGTGAAATGGACACCGCGATGCCCTGACTCGAAATAAGGCCGGATATCCCTGCAGTGACTTGAATGCAGGCTCGTCTTGCATCTCCCAAGATGAAAGGATGTCTGAATCCCCTGTGTAGACCACAGAGAAAGACCTAGTTCCCCACCTCATGGCGACCGGAGGCCTCACATCCTTTGAAATCTCCAGAGGTACGCGGAGATCAGTGCCTCCAAAGGAGACGATGCCTGACTCCTCGTGAAACTTGATAGGAGTCCCAGGATTCCTGTGGCACGTGGAAAGGGACCCGTGGTCTCCCGCCTCAGCTGGAGAGGCGTCCCAATTGCCCTGCCAAGCCTCGAGGAGAATCCCGAGTTTTCCCTCGCAACTAGGCAGGAGTCCTGCCGTCGCTGAACAAACATGTGGTTGGAAGGGTCATCCCCGTCGTAACTCGAGAATATACCCCAGGTTCCCGCGGCAACTCGAGAAAAACCATGAGACTTCCCCCTCGCCAAGAGATGAGGCCTGATTCCCCTGCACTGCGTGCAGAGTAATTCCGTGTTGCACATCACACATGAAAGGAGCCTTGATTTCCTAGATGGCACTCCAGAGAAACCCCAAGAACACTGTTTCAAGGCTAGAGGGATTCTGAGGTTACTGTAGCTACACGAAAGAGCTCCGGGGACCAAAAATCAACTCGAGATGAGAGGTTATTCCCTGGCTTCGATTCCAGAGGAATACCACCTTAGCACAAGCACCTCAAGAGGAGGCTTCTCTCAGCTCTAGGTCTGTGAGAGGGACCCAGATTTTGCGGCCTCAAGTGGAATGGACACTGCGATGCCCTGACGCGAAATAAGGCCGGATATTCCTGCAGTGACTTGAATGCAGGCTCGTCTTGCATCTCCCAAGATGAAAGGATGTCTGAATCCCCTGTGGAGACCACAGAGAAAGACCTAGTTCCCCACCTCATCGCGACCAGAGGCCTCACATCCTTTGAAAACTTCAGAGGTACTCAGAGATCAGTGCCTCCAAAGGAGACGATGCCTGACTCCTCGGGAAACTTGATAGGAGTCCCAGGATTATTGTGGCACGTGGAAAGGGACCCTTGGTCTCCTGCCTCAGCTGGAGAGGCGTCCCAATTGCCCTGCCAAGCCTCGAGGAGAATCCCGAGTTGTCCCTCGCAACTAGGCAGGAGTCCTGACGTCGCTGAACAAACACGTGGGTGGAAGGGCCATCCTCGTCGTAACTCGAGAATATACCCCAGGTTCCCGCCGCAACTCGAGAAAAACCATGAGACATCCCCCTCGCCGCGAGATGAGGCCCGATTCCCCTGCACTGCGTGCAGAGCAATTCCGTGTTGCACATCACACATGAAAGGAGCCTTGATTTCCTTGATGGCACTCCAGAGAAACCCCAAGAACACTGTTTCAAGGCTAGAGGGATCCTGAGGTCACTGTAGCAACACGAAAGAGCTCCGTGGACCACAAATCAACTCGAGATGAGAGCTTAGTCCCTGGCTTCGACTCCAGAGGAATACCACCTTACCACAAGCACCTCAAGAGGAGGCTTCTCTCAGCTCTAGGTATGTGAGAGGGACCCTGAGTTTGCGGCCTCAAATGGAATGGACACCGCGATGCCCTGACTCGAAATAAGGCCGGATATCCCTGCAGTGACTTGAATGCAGGCTCGTCTTGCATCTACCAAGATGAAAGGATGACTGAATCCCCTGTGGAGACCACAGAGAAAGACCTAGTTCCCCACCTCATCGCGACCGGAGGCCTCACATCCTTTGAAAATTCCAGAGGTACACGGAGATCAGTGCCTCCAAAGGAGACGATGCCTGACTCCTCGTGAAACTTGATAGGAGTCCCAGGATTCCTGTGGCACGTTGAAAGGGACCCCTGGTCTCCCGCCTCAGCTGGAGAGGCGTCCCAATTGGCCTGCCAAGCCTCGAGGAGAATCCCGAGTTGTCCCTCGCAACTAGGCAGGAGTCCTGACGTCACTGAACAAACACGTGTGTGGAAGGGCCATCCCCGTCGTAACTCGAGAATATACCCCAGGTTCCCGCCGCAACTCGAGAAAAACCATGAGACTTCCCCCTCGCCGTGAGATGAGGCCCGATTCCCCTGCACTGTGTGCAGAGCAATTCCGTGTTGCACATCACACATGAAAGGAGCCTTGATTTCCTTGATGGCACTCCAGAGAAACCCCAAGAACACTGTTTCAAGGCTAGAGGGATCCTGAGGTCACTGTAGCATCAAGAAAGAGCTCCGTGGACCAGAAATCAACTCGAGATGAGAGGTTTGTCCCTGGCTTCGAATTCCATAGGAATACCACCTTACCACAAGCACCTCAAGAGGAGGCTTCTCTCAGCTCTAGGTATGTGAGAGGGACCCTGAGTTTGCGGCCTCAAGTGGAATGGACACCGCAATGCCCTGACTCGAAATAAGGCCGGATATCCCTGAAGTGACTTGAATGCACGCTCGTCTTGCATCTCCCAAGACGAAAGGGTGTCTGAATCCCCTGTGCAGACCACAGAGAAAGACCTAGTTCCCCACCTCATCGCGACCGGAGGCCTCACATCCTTTGAAGACTCCAGAGGTACGCGGAGTTCAGTGCCTCCAAAGGAGACGATGCCTGACACCTCGTGAAACTTGACAGGAGTCCCAGGATTCCTGTCGCACGTGGAAAGGGACCCTTGGTCTCCCGCCTCAGCTGGAGAGGCGTCCCAATTGCCCTGCCAAGCCTCGAGGAGAATCCCGAGTTGTCCCTCGCAACTAGGCAGGAGTCCTGACGTGGCTGAACAAACACGTGGGTGTAAGGGCCATCCCCGTTATAACTCGAGAATATACCCCAGGTTCCCACCGCAACTCGAGAAAAAACATGAGACTTCCCCCTCGCCGCAAAATGAGGCCCGATATCCTGCACTGCGTGCAGAGGAATTCCGTGTTGCACATCACACATGAAAGGAGCCTTGATTTCCTTGATGGCATTCCAGAGAAACCACAAGAACACTGTTTCAAGGCTCGAGGGATCCGGAGGTCACTGTAGCAACACGAAAGAGCTCCGTGGCCCAAAAATCAACTCGAGATGAGAGGTTAGTCCCTGGCTTCAACTCCAGAGGAATACCACCTTACCACAAGCACCTCAAGAAGAGGCTTTTCTCAGCTCTATGTATGTGAGAAGGACCCTGAGTTTGCGGACTCAAGTGGAATGGACACCGCGATGCCCAGACTCGAAATAAGGCCGGATATCCCTGCAGTGACTTGAATGCAGGCTCGTCTTGCATCTCCCAAGACGAAAGGGTGTCTGAATCCCCTGTGGAGACCACAGAGAAAGACCTAGTTCCCCTCCTCATCGCGACAGGAGACCTCACATCCTTTGAAAACTTCAGAGGTACGCGAAGATCAGTGTCTCCAAAGGAGACGATGCCTGACTCCTCGTGAAACTTGATAGGAGTCCCAGGATTCCTGTGGCACGTGGAAAGGGACCCTTGGTCTCCCGCCTCAGCTGGAGAGGCGTCCCAATTGCCCTGCCAAGCCTCGAGGAGAATCCCGAGTTGTCCCTCGCCACTAGGCAGGAGTCCTGACGTCGCTGAACAAACACGTGGTTGGAAGGGCCATCCCCGTCATAACTCGAGAATATACCCCAGGTTCCCGCAGCAACTCGAGAAAAACCATGAGACTTCCCCCTCGCCGCGAGATGAGGCCCGATTCTCCTGCACTGCATGCAGAGCAATTCCGTCTTGCACATCACACATGAAAGGAGCCTTGATTTTCTTGATGGCACTCTAGAGAAACCCCAAGAACACTGTTTCAAGGCTAGAGGGAACCTGAGGTCACTGTAGCAACACGAAAGAGCTCCGTAGACCAAAAATCAACTCGAGATGAGAGGTTAGTCCCTGGCTTCGACTCCAGAGGAATACCACCTTACCACAAGCACCTCAAGAGGAGGCTTCTCTCAGCTCTAGGTATGTGAGAGGGACCCTGAGTTTGCGGCCTCAAGTGGAATGGACACGGAGATGCCCTGACGCGAAATAAGGCCGGATATCCCTGCAGTGACTTGAATGCAGGCTCCTCTTGCATCTCCCAAGATGAAAGGATGTCTGAATCCCCTGTGGAGACCACAGAGAAAGACCTAGTTCCCCACCTCATCGCGACCGGAGGCCTCATATCCTTTGAAAACTTCACAGGTACGCGGAGATCAGTGCCTTCAAAGGAGACGATGCCTGGCTCCTCGTGAAACTTGATAGGAGTCCCAGGATTCCTGTGGAACGTGGAAAGGGACCCTTGGTCTACCGCCTCAGATGGAGAGGGGTCCCAATTGCCCTGCCAAGCCTCGAGGAGAATCCCGAGTTGTCCCTCGCAACTAGGCAGGAGTCCTGACGTGGCTGAACAAACACGTGGGTGGAAGGACCATCCCCATGGTAACTCGAGAATATACCCCAGGTTCCCGCCGCAACTCGAGAAAAACCATGAGACTTCCCCCTCGCCGCGCGATGAGGCCCGATTCCCCTACACTGCGTGCAGAGCAATTCCGTGTGGCACATCACACATGAAAGGAGCCTTGATTTCCTTGATGGCACTCCAGAGAAACCCCTAGAACACTGTTTCCAGGCTAGAGGGATCCTGAGGTCACTGTAGCAACATGAAACAGCTCCGTGGCCCAAAAATCACCTCGAGATGAGAGGTTAGTCCCTGGCTTCGACTCCAGAGGACTCCCACCTTACCACAAGCACCTCAAGAGGAGGCTTCTCTCAGCTCTAGGTATGTGAGAGGTACCCTGAGTTTGCAGCCTCAAGTCGAATGGACACCGCGATGCCCTGACTCGAAATAAGGCCGGATATCCCTGCAGTGACTTGGATGCAGGCTCGTCTTGCATCTCCCAAGACGAAAGGATGTCTGAATGCGCTGTGGAGACCACAGAGAAAGACCTAGTTCCCCACCTCATCGCGACCGGAGGCCTCACATCCTTTGAAAACTCCAGAGGTACGCGGATATCAGTGCCTCCAAAGGGGCCAAAGCCTGACTCCTCGTCAAACTTGATAGCAGTCCCAGGATTCCTGTGTCACGTGGAAAGAGATCGTTCGTCTCACGCCTCAGCTGATGAGGCGTCCCAATTGCCCTGCCAAGCCTCCAGGAGAATCCCGAGTTGTCCCTCGCACCTAGGCAGGAGTCCTGGCGTCGCTGATCAAACACGTGGGTGGAAGGGCCATCCCCATCGTAACTCGATAATATAGCCAAGGTTCCCGCTGCAACTCGAGAAAAACCATGAGACTTCCCCCTCGCCGCGAGATGAGGCCCGCTTCCCCTACACTGCATGCAGAGCAATTCCGTGTTGCACATCACACATGACAGGAGCCTTGATTTCCTTGATGGCACTCCAGAGAAACCCCAAGAACACTGTTTCCAGGCTAGAGGGATCCTGAGGTCACTGTAGCAACATGAAACAGCTCCGTGGCCCAAAAATCACCTCGAGATGAGAGGTTAGTCCCTGGCTTCGACTCCAGAGGAATACCACCTTACCACAAGCACCTCAAGAGGAGGCTTCTCTCAGCTCTAGCTATGTGAGAGAGACCCTGAGTTTGCAGCCTCAAGTGGAATGGACACCGCGATGCCCTGACTCGAAATAAGGCCGGATATCCCTGCAGTGACTTGAATGCAGGCTCGTCTTGCATCTCCCAAGACGAAAGAATGTCTGAATCCCCTGTGGAGACCACAGAGAAAGACCTAGTTCCCAACCTCATCGCGACCGGAGGCCTCACATCCTTTGAAAACTCCAGAGGTACGCGGAGATCAGTGCCTCCAAAGAGACGATGCCTGACTCCTCGTGAAACTTGATAGGATTCCCTGGATTCCTGTGGCACGTGGAAAGGGACCCTTGGTCTCCCGCCTCAGCTGGAGAGGCGTCCCAATTGCCCTGCCAAGCCTCGAGGAGAATCCCGAGTTGTCCCTCGCAACTAGGCAGGAGTCCTGACGTCGCTGAACAAGCACGTGTGTGGAAGGGCCATCACCGTTGTAACTCGAGAATATACCCCAGGTTCCCGCCGCAACTCGAGAAAAACCATGAGACTTCCCCCTCGCCGCGAGATGAGGCCCGATTCCCCTGCACTGCGTGCAGAGCAATTCCGTGTTGCACATCACTCATGACAGGAGCCTTGATTTCCTTGATGGCACTCCAGAGAAACCCCAAGAACACTGTTTCAAGGCTAGAGGGATCCTGAGGTCACTGTAGCCACACGAAAGAGCTCCGTGGACTAAAAATCAACTCG
This sequence comes from Cervus elaphus, assembly GCF_910594005.1. Taxonomy (NCBI): domain Eukaryota; kingdom Metazoa; phylum Chordata; class Mammalia; order Artiodactyla; family Cervidae; genus Cervus; species Cervus elaphus. The sequence continues at coordinate 4,224,255 of NC_057838.1, forward strand.
AGATGAGAGGTTAGTCCCTGGCTTCGACTCCAGAGGAATGCCACCTTACCACAAGCACATCAAGTGGAGGCTTCTATCTGCTCTAGGTATGTGAGAGGGACCCTGAGTTTGTGGCCTCAAGTGGAATGGACACCGCAATGCCCTGACTCGAAATAAGGCAGGATATCCCTGCAGTGACTTGAATGCAGGCTCGTCTTGCATCTCCCAAGATGAAAGGATGTCTGAATCCCCTGTGTAGACCACAGAGAAAGACCTAGTTCCCCACCTCATGGCGACCGGAGGCCTCACATCCTTTGAAATCTCCAGAGGTACGCGGAGATCAGTGCCTCCAAAGGAGACGATGCCTGACTCCTCGTGAAACTTGATAGGAGTCCCAGGATTCCTGTGGCACGTGGAAAGGGACCCGTGGTCTCCCGCCTCAGCTGGAGAGGCGTCCCAATTGCCCTGCCAAGCCTCGAGGAGAATCCCGAGTTTTCCCTCGCAACTAGGCAGGAGTCCTGCCGTCGCTGAACAAACATGTGGTTGGAAGGGTCATCCCCGTCGTAACTCGAGAATATACCCCAGGTTCCCGCGGCAACTCGAGAAAAACCATGAGACTTCCCCCTCGCCAAGAGATGAGGCCTGATTCCCCTGCACTGCGTGCAGAGTAATTCCGTGTTGCACATCACACATGAAAGGAGCCTTGATTTCCTAGATGGCACTCCAGAGAAACCCCAAGAACACTGTTTCAAGGCTAGAGGAATTCTGAGGTTACTGTAGCAACACGAAAGAGCTCCGGGGACCTAAAATCAACTCGAGATGAGAGGTTATTCCCTGGCTTCGATTCCAGAGGAATACCACCTTAGCCCAAGCACCTCAAGAGGAGGCTTCTCTCAGCTCTAGGTCTGTGAGAGGGACCCAGATTTTGCGGCCTAAAGTGGAATGGACACTGCGATGCCCTGACGCGAAATAAGGCCGGATATTCCTGCAGTGACTTGAATGCAGGCTCGTCTTGCATCTCCCAAGATGAAAGGATGACTGAATCCCCTGTGGAGACCACAGAGAAAGACCTAGTTCCCCACCTCATCGCGACCGGAGGCCTCACATCCTTTGAAAATTCCAGAGGTACACGGAGATTAGTGCCTCCAAAGGAGAGGATGCCTGACTCCTCGTGAAACTTGATAGGAGTCCCAGGATTCCTGTGGCACGTTGAAAGGGACCCCTGGTCTCCCGCCTCAGCTGGAGAGGCGTCCCAATTGGCCTGCCAAGCCTCGAGGAGAATCCCGAGTTGTCCCTCGCATCTAGGCAGGAGTCCTGCCGTCGCTGAACAAACACGTGTGTGGAAGGGCCATCCCCGTCGTAACTCGAGAATATACCCCAGGTTCCCGCCGCAACTCGAGAAAAACCATGAGACTTCCCCCTCGCCGCGAGATGAGGCCCGATTCCCCTGCACTGTGTGCAGAGCAATTCCGTGTTGCACATCACACATGAAAGGAGCCTTGATTTCCTTGATGGCACTCCAGAGAAACCCCAAGAACACTGTTTCAAGGCTAGAGGGATCCTGAGGTCACTGTAGCATCAAGAAAGAGCTCCGTGGACCAGATATCAACTCGAGATGAGAGGTTTGTCCCTGGCTTCGAATTCCATAGGAATACCACCTTACCACAAGCACCTCAAGAGGAGGCTTCTCTCAGCTCTAGGTATGTGAGAGGGACCCTGAGTTTGCGGCCTCAAGTGGAATGGACACCGCAATGCCCTGACTCGAAATAAGGCCGGATATCCCTGAAGTGACTTGAATGCACGCTCGTCTTGCATCTCCCAAGACGAAAGGATGTCTGAATCCCCTGTGCAGACCACAGAGAAAGACCTAGTTCCCCACCTCATCGCGACCGGAGGCCTCACATCCTTTGAAGACTCCAGAGGTACGCGGAGTTCAGTGCCTCCAAAGGAGACGATGCCTGACACCTCGTGAAACTTGACAGGAGTCCCAGGATTCCTGTGGCACGTGGAAAGGGACACTTGGTCTCCCGCCTCAGCTGGAGAGGCGTCCCAATTGCCCTGCCAAGCCTCGAGGAGAATCCCGAGTTGTCCCTCGCAACTAGGCAGGAGTCCTGACGTGGCTGAACAAACACGTGGGTGGAAGGGCCATCCCCGTCATAACTCGAGAATATACCCCAGGTTCCCACCGCAACTCGATCAAAAACATGAGACTTCCCCCTCGCCGCAAAATGAGGCCCGATATCCTGCACTGCGTGCAGAGGAATTCCGTGTTGCACATCACACATGAAAGGAGCATTGATTTCCTTGATGGCATTCCAGAGAAACCACAAGAACACTGTTTCAAGGCTCGAGGGATCCGGAGGTCACTGTAGCAACACGAAAGAGCTCCGTGGCCCAAAAATCAACTCGAGATGAGAGGTTAGTCCCTGGCTTCAACTCCAGAGGAATACCACCTTACCACAAGCACCTCAAGAAGAGGCTTTTCTCAGCTCTATGTATGTGAGAAGGACCCTGAGTTTGCGGACTCAAGTGGAATGGACACCGCGATGCCCTGACTCGAAATAAGGCCGGATATCCCTGCAGTGACTTGAATGCAGGCTCGTCTTGCATCTCCCAAGACGAAAGGGTGTCTGAATCCCCTGTGGAGACCACAGAGAAAGACCTAGTTCCCCACCTCATCGCAACAGGAGACCTCACATCCTTTGAAAACTTCAGAGGTACGCGGAGATCAGTGTCTCCAAAGGAGACGATGCCTGACTGCTCGTGAAACTTGATAGGAGTCCCAGGATTCCTGTGGCACGTGGAAAGGGACCCTTGGTCTCCCGCCTCAGCTGGAGAGGCGTCCCAATTGCCCTGCCAAGCCTCGAGGAGAATCCCGAGTTGTCCCTCGCCACTAGGCAGGAGTCCTGACGTCGCTGAACAAACACGTGGTTGGAAGGGCCATCCCCGTCATAACTCGAGAATATACCCCAGGTTCCCGCAGCAACTCGAGAAAAACCATGAGACTTCCCCCTCGCCGCGAGATGAGGCCCGATTCTCCTGCACTGCATGCAGAGCAATTCCGTCTTGCACATCACACATGAAAGGAGCCTTGATTTTCTTGATGGCACTCTAGAGAAACCCCAAGAACACTGTTTCAAGGCTAGAGGGAACCTGAGGTCACTGTAGCAACACGAAAGAGCTCCGTAGACCAAAAATCAACTCGAGATGAGAGGTTAGTCCCTGGCTTCGACTCCAGAGGAATACCACCTTACCACAAGCACCTCAAGAGGAGGCTTCTCTCAGCTCTAGGTATGTGAGAGGGACCCTGAGTTTGCGGCCTCAAGTGGAATGGACACGGAGATGCCCTGACGCGAAATAAGGCTGGATATTCCTGCAGTGACTTGAATGCAGGCTCCTCTTGCATCTCCCAAGATGAAAGGATGTCTGAATCCCCTGTGGAGACCACAGAGAAAGACCTAGTTCCCCATCTCATCGCGACCGGAGGCCTCATATCCTTTGAAAACTTCACAGGTACGCGGAGATCAGTGCCTTCAAAGGAGACGATGCCTGACTCCTCGTGAAACTTGATAGGAGTCCCAGGATTCCTGTGGAACGTGGAAAGGGACCCTTGGTCTTCCGCCTCATATGGAGAGGGGTCCCAATTGCCCTGCCAAGCCTCGAGGAGAATCCCGAGTTGTCCCTCGCAACTAGGCAGGAGTCCTGACGTGGCTGAACAAACACGTGGGTGGAAGGACCATCCCCATGGTAACTCGAGAATATACCCCAGGTTCCCGCCGCAACTCGAGAAAAACCATGAGACTTCCCCCTCGCCGCACGATGAGGCCCGATTCCCCTACACTGCGTGCAGAGCAATTCCGTGTGGCACATCACACATGAAAGGAGCCTTGATTTCCTTGATGGCACTCCAGAGAAACCCCTAGAACACTGTTTCCAGGCTAGAGGGATCCTGAGGTCAATGTAGCAACATGAAACAGCTCCGTGGCCCAAAAATCACCTCGAGATGAGAGGTTAGTCCCTGGCTTCGACTCCAGAGGACTCCTACCTTACCACAAGCACCTCAAGAGGAGGCTTCTCTCAGCTCTAGGTATGTGAGAGGTACCCTGAGTTTGCAGCCTCAAGTCGAATGGACACCGCGATGCCCTGACTCGAAATAAGGCCGGATATCCCTGCAGTGACTTGGATGCAGGCTCGTCTTGCATCTCCCAAGACGAAAGGATGTCTGAATGCGCTGTGGAGACCACAGAGAAAGACCTAGTTCCCCACCTCATCGCGACCGGAGGCCTCACATCCTTTGAAAACTCCAGAGGTACGCGGATATCAGTGCCTCCAAAGGAGCCAAAGCCTGACTCCTCGTCAAACTTGATAGCAGTCCCAGGATTCCTGTGTCACGTGGAAAGAGATCGTTCGTCTCACGCCTCAGCTGATGAGGCGTCCCAATTGCCCTGCCAAGCCTCCAGGAGAATCCCGAGTTGTCCCTCGCACCTAGGCAGGAGTCCTGACGTCGCTGATCAAACACGTGGGTGGAAGGGCCATCCCCATCGTAACTCGATAATATAGCCAAGGTTCCCGCTGCAACTTGAGAAAAACCATGAGACTTCCCCCTCGCCGCGAGATGAGGCCCGATTCCCCTACACTGCATGCAGAGCAATTCCGTGTTGCTCATCACACATGAAAGGAGCCTTGATTTCCTTGATGGCACTCCAGAGAAACCCCAAGAACACTGTTTCCAGGCTAGAGGGATCCTGAGGTCACTGTAGCAACATGAAACAGCTCCGTGGCCCAAAAATCACCTCGAGATGAGAGGTTAGTCCCTGGCTTCGACTCCAGAGGAATACCACCTTACCACAAGCACCTCAAGTGGAGGCTTCTCTCAGCTCTAGGTATGTGAGAGAGACCCTGAGTTTGCAGCCTCAAGTGGAATGGACACCGCGATGCCCTGACTCGAAATAAGGCCGGATATCCCTGTAGTGACTTGAATGCAGGCTCGTCTTGCATCTCCCAAGACGAAAGGATGTCTGAATCCCCTGTGGAGACCACAGAGAAAGACCTAGTTCCCCACCTCATCGCGACCGGAGGCCTCACATCCTTTGAAAACTCCAGAGGTACGCGGAGATCAGTGCCTCCAAAGAGACGATGCCTGACTCCTCGTGAAACTTGATAGGATTCCCTGGATTCCTGTGGCACGTGGAAAGGGACCCTTGGTCTCACGCCTCAGCTGGAGAGGCGTCCCAATTGCCCTGCCAAGCCTCGAGGAGAACCCCGAGTTGTCCATCGCAACTAGGCAGGAGTCCTGACGTCGCTGAAGAAACACGTGTGTGGAAGGGCCATCCCCGTCGTAACTCGAGAATATATCCCAGGTTCCCGCCGCAACTCGAGAAAAACCATGAGACTTCCCCCTCGACGCGATATGAGGCACGATTCCCCTGCACTGCGTGCAGAGCAATTTCGTGTTTCACATCACACATGAAAAGAGCCTTGATTTCCTTGATGGCACTCCAGAGAAACCCCAAGAACACTGTTTCAAGGCTAGAGGGATCCTGAGGTCACTGTAGCCACACGAAAGAGCTCCGTGGACCAAAAATCAACTCGAGATGAGAGGTTAGTCCCTGGCTTCGACTCCAGAGGAATACCACCTTACCACAAGCACCTCAAGAGGAGGCTTCTCTCAGCTCTAGCTATGTGAGAGGGACCCTGAATTTGCGGCCTCAAGTGGAATGGAGACCGCGATGCCCTGACTCGAAATAAGGCCGGATATCCCTGCAGTGACTTGGATGCAGGCTCGTCTAGCATCTCCCAAGACGAAAGGATGTCTGAATCCCCTGTGGAGACCACAGAGAAAGACCTAGTTCCCCACCTCATCGCGACCAGAGGCCTCACATCCTTTGAAAACTCCAGAGGTACGTGGAGATCAGTGCCTCCAAAGGAGACGATGCCTGACTCCTCGTGAAACTTGATAGGAGTCCCAGGTTTCCTGTGGCACATGGAAAGGGACCCTTGGTCTCCCGCCTCAGCTGGAGAGGCGTCCCAATTGCCCTGCCAAGCCTCGAGGCGAATCCCAAGTTGTCCCTCGTAACTAGGCAGGAGTCCTGACATGACTGAACAAACACGTGGGTGGAAGGGCCCTCCCCGTCGTAACTCGAGAATATACCCCAGATTCCCGCCGCAACTCGAGAAAATCCATGAGACTTCCCCCTCGCAGCGAGATGAGGCCCGATTCCCCTGCACTGCATGCAGAGCAATCCGTGTTGCACATCAAACATGAAAGGAGCCTTGATTTCCTTGATGGCACTCCAGATAAACCCCAAGAACACTGTTTCAAGGCTAGAGGGATCCTGAGGTCACTGTAGCAACACGAAAGAGCTCCGTGGACCAAAAATCACCTCGAGATGAGAGGTTAGTCCCTGGCTGCGACTCCAGAGGAATACCACCTTACCACAAGCACCTCAAGAGGAGGCTTCTCTCAGCTCTAGGTATGTGAGAGGGACCCTGATTTTGCGGCCTCAAGTGGAATGGACACCGCGATGCCCTGACTCGAAATAAGGCCGGATATCCCTGCAGTGACTTGAATGCAGGCTCGTCTTGCATCTCCCAAGATGAAAGGATGTCTGAATCCCCTGTGTAGACCACAGAGAAAGACCTAGTTCCCCACCTCATCGCGACCGGAGGCCTCACATCCTTTGAAATCTCCAGAGGTATGCGGAGATCAGTGCCTCCAAAGGAGACGATGCCTGACTCCTCGTGAAACTTGATAGGAGTCCCAGGATTCCTGTGGCACGTGGAAAGGGACCCGTGGTCTCCCGCCTAAGCTGGAGAGGCGTCCCAATTGCCCTGCCAAGCCTCGAGGAGAATCCCGAGTTTTCCCTCGGAACTAGGCAGGAGTCCTGCCGTCGCTGAACAAACATGTGGTTGGAAGGGTCATCCCCGTCGTAACTCGAGAATATACCCCAGGTTCCCGCGGCAACTCGAGAAAAACCATGAGACTTCCCCCTCGCCAAGAGATGAGGCCTGATTCCCCTGCACTGCGTGCAGAGTAATTCCGTGTTGCACATCACACATGAAAGGAGCCTTGATTTCCTAGATGGCACTCCAGAGAAACCCCAAGAACACTGTTTCAAGGCTAGAGGGATTCTGAGGTTACTGTAGCTACACGAAAGAGCTCCGGGGACCAAAAATCAACTCGAGATGAGAGGTTATTCCCTGGCTTCGATTCCAGAGGAATACCACCTTAGCACAAGCACCTCAAGAGGAGGCTTCTCTCAGCTCTAGGTCTGTGAGAGGGACCCAGATTTTGCGGCCTCAAGTGGAATGGACACTGCGATGCCCTGACGCGAAATAAGGCTGGATATTCCTGCAGTGACTTGAATGCAGGCTCGTCTTGCATCTCCCAAGATGAAAGGATGTCTGAATCCCCTGTGGAGACCACAGAGAAAGACCTAGTTCCCCACCTCATCGCGACCAGAGGCCTCACATCCTTTGAAAACTCCAGAGGTACGTGGAGATCAGTGCCTCCAAAGGAGACGATGCCTGACTCCTCGGGAAACTTGATAGGAGTCCCAGGATTATTGTGGCACGTGGAAAGGGACCCTTGGTCTCCTGCCTCAGCTGGAGAGGCGTCCCAATTGCCCTGCCAAGCCTCGAGGAGAATCCCGAGTTGTCCCTCGCAACTAGGCAGGAGTCCTGACGTCGCTGAACAAACACGTGGGTGGAAGGGCCATCCTCGTCGTAAATCGAGAATATACCCCAGGTTCCCGCCGCAACTCGAGAAAAACCATGAGACATCCCCCTCGCCGCGAGATGAGGCCCGATTCCCCTGCACTGCGTGCAGAGCAATTCCGTGTTGCACATCACACATGAAAGGAGCCTTGATTTCCTTGATGGCACTCCAGAGAAACCCCAAGAACACTGTTTCAAGGCTAGAGGGATCCTGAGGTCACTGTAGCAACACGAAAGAGCTCCGTGGACCACAAATCAACTCGAGATGAGAGCTTAGTCCCTGGCTTCGACTCCAGAGGAATACCACCTTACCACAAGCACCTCAAGAGGAGGCTTCTCTCAGCTCTAGCTATGTGAGAGGGACCCTGAGTTTGCGGCCTCAAATGGAATGGACACCGCGATGCCCTGACTCGAAATAAGGCCGGATATCCCTGCAGTGACTTGAATGCAGGCTCGTCTTGCATCTACCAAGATGAAAGGATGACTGAATCCCCTGTGGAGACCACAGAGAAAGACCTAGTTCCCCACCTCATCGCGACCGGAGGCCTCACATCCTTTGAAAATTCCAGAGGTACACGGAGATCAGTGCCTCCAAAGGAGACGATGCCTGACTCCTCGTGAAACTTGATAGGAGTCCCAGGATTCCTGTGGCACGTTGAAAGGGACCCCTGGTCTCCCGCCTCAGCTGGAGAGGCGTCCCAATTGGCCTGCCAGGCCTCGAGGACAATCCCGAGTTGTCCCTCGCAACTAGGCAGGAGTCCTGCCGTCGCTGAACAAACACGTGTGTGGAAGGGCCATCCCCGTCGTAACTCGAGAATATACCCCAGGTTCCCGCCGCAACTCGAGAAAAACCATGAGACTTCCCCCTCGCCGCGAGATGAGGCCCGATTCCCCTGCACTGTGTGCAGAGCAATTCCGTGTTGCACATCACACATGAAAGGAGCCTTGATTTCCTTGATGGCACTCCAGAGAAACCCCAAGAACACTGTTTCAAGGCTCGAGGGATCCTGAGGTCACTGTAGCATCAAGAAAGAGCTCCGTGGACCAGAAATCAACTCGAGATAGAGGTTTGTCCCTGGCTTCGAATTCCATAGGAATACCACCTTACCACAAGCACCTCAAGAGGAGGCTTCTCTCAGCTCTAGGTATGTGAGAGGGACCCTGAGTTTGCGGCCTCAAGTGGAATGGACACCGCAATGCCCTGACTCGAAATAAGGCCGGATATCCCTAAAGTGACTTGAATGCACGCTCGTCTTGCATCTCCCAAGACGAAAGGATGTCTGAATCCCCTGTGCAGACCACAGAGAAAGACCTAGTTCCCCACCTCATCGCGACCGGAGGCCTCACATCCTTTGAAGACTCCAGAGGTACGCGGAGTTCAGTGCCTCCAAAGGAGACGATGCCTGACACCTCGTGAAACTTGACAGGAGTCCCAGGATTCCTGTGGCACGTGGAAAGGGACCCTTGGTCTCCTGCCTCAGCTGGAGAGGCGTCCCAATTGCCCTGCCAAGCCTCGACGAGAATCCCGAGTTGTCCCTCGCAACTAGGCAGGAGTCCTGACGTGGCTGAACAAACACGTGGGTGGAAGGGCCATCCCCGTCATAACTCGAGAATATACCCCAGGTTCCCACCGCAACTCGAGAAAAAACATGAGACTTCCCCCTCGCCGCAAAATGAGGCCCGATATCCTGCACTGCGTGCAGAGGAATTTCGTGTTGCACATCACACATGAAAGGAGCCTTGATTTCCTTGATGGCATTCCAGAGAAACCGCAAGAACACTGTTTCAAGGCTCGAGGGATCCGGAGGTCACTGTAGCAATACGAAAGAGCTCCGTGGCCCAAAAATCAACTCGAGATGAGAGGTTAGTCCCTGGCTTCAACTCCAGAGGAATACCACCTTACCACAAGCACCTCAAGAAGAGGCTTTTCTCAGCTCTATGTATGTGAGAAGGACCCTGAGTTTGCGGACTCAAGTGGAATGGACACCGCGATGCCCTGACTCGAAATAAGGCCGGATATCCCTGCAGTGACTTGAATGCAGGCTCGTCTTGCATCTCCCAAGACGAAAGGGTGTCTGAATCCCCTGTGGAGACCACAGAGAAAGACCTAGTTCCCCACATCATCGCAACAGGAGACCTCACATCCTTTGAAAACTTCAGAGGTACGCGGAGATCAGTGTCTCCAAAGGAGACGATGCCTGACTCCTCGTGAAACTTGATAGGAGTCCCAGGATTCCTGTGGCACGTGGAAAGGGACCCTTGGTCTCCCGCCTCAGCTGGAGAGGCGTCCCAATTGCCCTGCCAAGCCTCGAGGAGAACCCCGAGTTGTCCATCGCAACTAGGCAGGAGTCCTGACGTCGCTGAAGAAACACGTGTGTGGAAGGGCCATCCCCGTCGTAACTCGAGAATATATCCCAGGTTCCCGCCGCAACTCGAGAAAAACCATGAGACTTCCCCCTCGACGCGATATGAGGCACGATTCCCCTGCACTGCGTGCAGAGCAATTTCGTGTTTCACATCACACATGAAAAGAGCCTTGATTTCCTTGATGGCACTCCAGAGAAACCCCAAGAACACTGTTTCAAGGCTAGAGGGATCCTGAGGTCACTGTAGCCACACGAAAGAGCTCCGTGGACCAAAAATCAACTCGAGATGAGAGGTTAGTCCCTGGCTTCGACTCCAGAGGAATACCACCTTACCACAAGCACCTCAAGAGGAGGCTTCTCTCAGCTCTAGCTATGTGAGAGGGACCCTGAGTTTGCGGCCTCAAGTGGAATGGAGACCGCGATGCCCTGACTCGAAATAAGGCCGGATATCCCTGCAGTGACTTGGATGCAGGCTCGTCTAGCATCTCCCAAGACGAAAGGATGTCTGAATCCCCTGTGGAGACCACAGAGAAAGACCTAGTTCCCCACCTCATCGCGACCAGAGGCCTCACATCCTTTGAAAACTCCAGAGGTACGTGGAGATCAGTGCCTCCAAAGGAGACGATGCCTGACTCCTCGTGAAACTTGATAGGAGTCCCAGGTTTCCTGTGGCACATGGAAAGGGACCCTTGGTCTCCCGCCTCAGCTGGAGAGGCGTCCCAATTGCCCTGCCAAGCCTCGAGGCGAATCCCAAGTTGTCCCTCGTAACTAGGCAGGAGTCCTGACATGACTGAACAAACACGTGGGTGGAAGGGCCCTCCCCGTCGTAACTCGAGAATATACCCCAGATTCCCGCCGCAACTCGAGAAAATCCATGAGACTTCCCCCTCGCAGCGAGATGAGGCCCGATTCCCCTGCACTGCATATAGAGCAATCCGTGTTGCACATCAAACATGAAAGGAGCCTTGATTTCCTTGATGGCACTCCAGATAAACCCCAAGAACACTGTTTCAAGGCTAGAGGGATCCTGAGGTCACTGTAGCAACACGAAAGAGCTCCGTGGACCAAAAATCACCTCGAGATGAGAGGTTAGTCCCTGGCTGCGACTCCAGAGGAATACCACCTTACCACAAGCACCTCAAGAGGAGGCTTCTCTCAGCTCTAGGTATGTGAGAGGGACCCTGATTTTGCGGCCTCAAGTGGAATGGACACCGCGATGCCCTGACTCGAAATAAGGCCGGATATCCCTGCAGTGACTTGAATGCAGGCTCGTCTTGCATCTCCCAAGATGAAAGGATGTCTGAATCCCCTGTGTAGACCACAGAGAAAGACCTAGTTCCCCACCTCATCGCGACCGGAGGCCTCACATCCTTTGAAATCTCCAGAGGTATGCGGAGATCAGTGCCTCCAAAGGAGACGATGCCTGACTCCTCGTGAAACTTGATAGGAGTCCCAGGATTCCTGTGGCACGTGGAAAGGGACCCGTGGTCTCCCGCCTAAGCTGGAGAGGCGTCCAAATTGCCCTGCCAAGCCTCGAGGAGAATCCCGAGTTTTCCCTCGCAACTAGGCAGGAGTCCTGCCGTCGCTGAACAAACATGTGGTTGGAAGGGTCATCCCCGTCGTAACTCGAGAATATACCCCAGGTTCCCGCGGCAACTCGAGAAAAACCATGAGACTTCCCCCTCGCCAAGAGATGAGGCCTGATTCCCCTGCACTGCGTGCAGAGTAATTCCGTGTTGCACATCACACATGAAAGGAGCCTTGATTTCCTAGATGGCACTCCAGAGAAACCCCAAGAACACTGTTTCAAGGCTAGAGGGATTCTGAGGTTACTGTAGCTACACGAAAGAGCTCCGGGGACCAAAAATCAACTCGAGATGAGAGGTTATTCCCTGGCTTCGATTCCAGAGGAATACCACCTTAGCACAAGCACCTCAAGAGGAGGCTTCTCTCAGCTCTAGGTCTGTGAGAGGGACCCAGATTTTGCGGCCTCAAGTGGAATGGACACTGCGATGCCCTGACGCGAAATAAGGCTGGATATTCCTGCAGTGACTTGAATGCAGGCTCGTCTTGCATCTCCCAAGATGAAAGGATGTCTGAATCCCCTGTGGAGACCACAGAGAAAGACCTAGTTCCCCACCTCATCGCGACCAGAGGCCTCACATCCTTTGAAAACTCCAGAGGTACGTGGAGATCAGTGCCTCCAAAGGAGACGATGCCTGACTCCTCGGGAAACTTGATAGGAGTCCCAGGATTATTGTGGCACGTGGAAAGGGACCCTTGGTCTCCTGCCTCAGCTGGAGAGGCGTCCCAATTGCCCTGCCAAGCCTCGAGGAGAATCCCGAGTTGTCCCTCGCAACTAGGCAGGAGTCCTGACGTCGCTGAACAAACACGTGGGTGGAAGGGCCATCCTCGTCGTAAATCGAGAATATACCCCAGGTTCCCGCCGCAACTCGAGAAAAACCATGAGACATCCCCCTCGCCGCGAGATGAGGCCCGATTCCCCTGCACTGCGTGCAGAGCAATTCCGTGTTGCACATCACACATGAAAGGAGCCTTGATTTCCTTGATGGCACTCCAGAGAAACCCCAAGAACACTGTTTCAAGGCTAGAGGGATCCTGAGGTCACTGTAGCAACACGAAAGAGCTCCGTGGACCACAAATCAACTCGAGATGAGAGCTTAGTCCCTGGCTTCGACTCCAGAGGAATACCACCTTACCACAAGCACCTCAAGAGGAGGCTTCTCTCAGCTCTAGCTATGTGAGAGGGACCCTGAGTTTGCGGCCTCAAATGGAATGGACACCGCGATGCCCTGACTCGAAATAAGGCCGGATATCCCTGCAGTGACTTGAATGCAGGCTCGTCTTGCATCTACCAAGATGAAAGGATGACTGAATCCCCTGTGGAGACCACAGAGAAAGACCTAGTTCCCCACCTCATCGCGACCGGAGGCCTCACATCCTTTGAAAATTCCAGAGGTACACGGAGATCAGTGCCTCCAAAGGAGACGATGCCTGACTCCTCGTGAAACTTGATAGGAGTCCCAGGATTCCTGTGGCACGTTGAAAGGGACCCCTGGTCTCCCGCCTCAGCTGGAGAGGCGTCCCAATTGGCCTGCCAGGCCTCGAGGACAATCCCGAGTTGTCCCTCGCAACTAGGCAGGAGTCCTGCCGTCGCTGAACAAACACGTGTGTGGAAGGGCCATCCCCGTCGTAACTCGAGAATATACCCCAGGTTCCCGCCGCAACTCGAGAAAAACCATGAGACTTCCCCCTCGCCGCGAGATGAGGCCCGATTCCCCTGCACTGTGTGCAGAGCAATTCCGTGTTGCACATCACACATGAAAGGAGCCTTGATTTCCTTGATGGCACTCCAGAGAAACCCCAAGAACACTGTTTCAAGGCTCGAGGGATCCTGAGGTCACTGTAGCATCAAGAAAGAGCTCCGTGGACCAGAAATCAACTCGAGATAGAGGTTTGTCCCTGGCTTCGAATTCCATAGGAATACCACCTTACCACAAGCACCTCAAGAGGAGGCTTCTCTCAGCTCTAGGTATGTGAGAGGGACCCTGAGTTTGCGGCCTCAAGTGGAATGGACACCGCAATGCCCTGACTCGAAATAAGGCCGGATATCCCTGAAGTGACTTGAATGCACGCTCGTCTTGCATCTCCCAAGACGAAAGGATGTCTGAATCCCCTGTGCAGACCACAGAGAAAGACCTAGTTCCCCACCTCATCGCGACCGGAGGCCTCACATCCTTTGAAGACTCCAGAGGTACGCGGAGTTCAGTGCCTCCAAAGGAGACGATGCCTGACACCTCGGGAAACTTGATAGGAGTCCCAGGATTCCTGTGGCACGTGGAAAGGGACCCTTGGTCTCCTGCCTCAGCTGCAGAGGCGTCCCAATTGCCCTGCCAAGCCTCGACGAGAATCCCGAGTTGTCCCTCGCAACTAGGCAGGAGTCCTGACGTGGCTGAACAAACACGTGGGTGGAAGGGCCATCCCCGTCATAACTCGAGAATATACCCCAGGTTCCCACCGCAACTCGAGAAAAAACATGAGACTTCCCCCTCGCCGCAAAATGAGGCCCGATATCCTGCACTGCGTGCAGAGGAATTCCGTGTTGCACATCACACATGAAAGGAGCCTTGATTTCCTTGATGGCATTCCAGAGAAACCGCAAGAACACTGTTTCAAGGCTCGAGGGATCCGGAGGTCACTGTAGCAATACGAAAGAGCTCCGTGGCCCAAAAATCAACTCGAGATGAGAGGTTAGTCCCTGGCTTCAACTCCAGAGGAATACCACCTTACCACAAGCACCTCAAGAAGAGGCTTTTCTCAGCTCTATGTATGTGAGAAGGACCCTGAGTTTGCGGACTCAAGTGGAATGGACACCGCGATGCCCTGACTCGAAATAAGGCCGGATATCCCTGCAGTGACTTGAATGCAGGCTCGTCTTGCATCTCCCAAGACGAAAGGGTGTCTGAATCCCCTGTGGAGACCACAGAGAAAGACCTAGTTCCCCACCTCATCGCAACAGGAGACCTCACATCCTTTGAAAACTTCAGAGGTACGCGGAGATCAGTGTCTCCAAAGGAGACGATGCCTGACTCCTCGTGAAACTTGATAGGAGTCCCAGGATTCCTGTGGCACGTGGAAAGGGACCCTTGGTCTCCCGCCTCAGCTGGAGAGGCGTCCCAATTGCCCTGCCAAGCCTCGAGGAGAACCCCGAGTTGTCCATCGCAACTAGGCAGGAGTCCTGACGTCGCTGAAGAAACACGTGTGTGGAAGGGCCATCCCCGTCGTAACTCGAGAATATATCCCAGGTTCCCGCCGCAACTCGAGAAAAACCATGAGACTTCCCCCTCGACGCGATATGAGGCACGATTCCCCTGCACTGCGTGCAGAGCAATTTCGTGTTTCACATCACACATGAAAAGAGCCTTGATTTCCTTGATGGCACTCCAGAGAAACCCCAAGAACACTGTTTCAAGGCTAGAGGGATCCTGAGGTCACTGTAGCCACACGAAAGAGCTCCGTGGACCAAAAATCAACTCGAGATGAGAGGTTAGTCCCTGGCTTCGACTCCAGAGGAATACCACCTTACCACAAGCACCTCAAGAGGAGGCTTCTCTCAGCTCTAGCTATGTGAGAGGGACCCTGAGTTTGCGGCCTCAAGTGGAATGGAGACCGCGATGCCCTGACTCGAAATAAGGCCGGATATCCCTGCAGTGACTTGGATGCAGGCTCGTCTAGCATCTCCCAAGACGAAAGGATGTCTGAATCCCCTGTGGAGACCACAGAGAAAGACCTAGTTCCCCACCTCATCGCGACCAGAGGCCTCACATCCTTTGAAAACTCCAGAGGTACGTGGAAATCAGTGCCTCCAAAGGAGACGATGCCTGACTCCTCGTGAAACTTGATAGGAGTCCCAGGTTTCCTGTGGCACATGGAAAGGGACCCTTGGTCTCCCGCCTCAGCTGGAGAGGCGTCCCAATTGCCCTGCCAAGCCTCGAGGCGAATCCCAAGTTGTCCCTCGTAACTAGGCAGGAGTCCTGACATGACTGAACAAACACGTGGGTGGAAGGGCCCTCCCCGTCGTAACTCGAGAATATACCCCAGATTCCCGCCGCAACTCGAGAAAATCCATGAGACTTCCCCCTCGCAGCGAGATGAGGCCCGATTCCCCTGCACTGCATGCAGAGCAATCCGTGTTGCACATCAAACATGAAAGGAGCCTTGATTTCCTTGATGGCACTCCAGATAAACCCCAAGAACACTGTTTCAAGGCTAGAGGGATCCTGAGGTCACTGTAGCAACACGAAAGAGCTCCGTGGACCAAAAATCACCTCGAGATGAGAGGTTAGTCCCTGGCTGCGACTCCAGAGGAATACCACCTTACCACAAGCACCTCAAGAGGAGGCTTCTCTCAGCTCTAGGTATGTGAGAGGGACCCTGATTTTGCGGCCTCAAGTGGAATGGACACCGCGATGCCCTGACTCGAAATAAGGCCGGATATCCCTGCAGTGACTTGAATGCAGGCTCGTCTTGCATCTCCCAAGATGAAAGGATGTCTGAATCCCCTGTGTAGACCACAGAGAAAGACCTAGTTCCCCACCTCATCGCGACCGGAGGCCTCACATCCTTTGAAATCTCCAGAGGTATGCGGAGATCAGTGCCTCCAAAGGAGACGATGCCTGACTCCTCGTGAAACTTGATAGGAGTCCCAGGATTCCTGTGGCACGTGGAAAGGGACACGTGGTCTCCCGCCTAAGCTGGAGAGGCGTCCCAATTGCCCTGCCAAGCCTCGAGGAGAATCCCGAGTTTTCCCTCGCAACTAGGCAGGAGTCCTGCCGTCGCTGAACAAACATGTGGTTGGAAGGGTCATCCCCGTCGTAACTCGAGAATATACCCCAGGTTCCCGCGGCAACTCGAGAAAAATCATGAGACTTCCCCCTCGCCAAGAGATGAGGCCTGATTCCCCTGCACTGCGTGCAGAGTAATTCCGTGTTGCACATCACACATGAAAGGAGCCTTGATTTCCTAGATGGCACTCCAGAGAAACCCCAAGAACACTGTTTCAAGGCTAGAGGGATTCTGAGGTTACTGTAGCTACACGAAAGAGCTCCGGGGACCAAAAATCAACTCGAGATGAGAGGTTATTCCCTGGCTTCGATTCCAGAGGAATACCACCTTAGCACAAGCACCTCAAGAGGAGGCTTCTCTCAGCTCTAGGTCTGTGAGAGGGACCCAGATTTTGCGGCCTCAAGTGGAATGGACACTGCGATGCCCTGACGCGAAATAAGGCTGGATATTCCTGCAGTGACTTGAATGCAGGCTCGTCTTGCATCTCCCAAGATGAAAGGATGTCTGAATCCCCTGTGGAGACCACAGAGAAAGACCTAGTTCCCCACCTCATCGCGACCAGAGGCCTCACATCCTTTGAAAACTCCAGAGGTACGTGGAGATCAGTGCCTCCAAAGGAGACGATGCCTGACTCCTCGGGAAACTTGATAGGAGTCCCAGGATTATTGTGGCACGTGGAAAGGGACCCTTGGTCTCCTGCCTCAGCTGGAGAGGCGTCCCAATTGCCCTGCCAAGCCTCGAGGAGAATCCCGAGTTGTCCCTCGCAACTAGGCAGGAGTCCTGACGTCGCTGAACAAACACGTGGGTGGAAGGGCCATCCTCGTCGTAAATCGAGAATATACCCCAGGTTCCCGCCGCAACTCGAGAAAAACCATGAGACATCCCCCTCGCCGCGAGATGAGGCCCGATTCCCCTGCACTGCGTGCAGAGCAATTCCGTGTTGCACATCACACATGAAAGGAGCCTTGATTTCCTTGATGGCACTCCAGAGAAACCCCAAGAACACTGTTTCAAGGCTAGAGGGATCCTGAGGTCACTGTAGCAACACGAAAGAGCTCCGTGGACCACAAATCAACTCGAGATGAGAGCTTAGTCCCTGGCTTCGACTCCAGAGGAATACCACCTTACCACAAGCACCTCAAGAGGAGGCTTCTCTCAGCTCTAGCTATGTGAGAGGGACCCTGAGTTTGCGGCCTCAAATGGAATGGACACCGCGATGCCCTGACTCGAAATAAGGCCGGATATCCCTGCAGTGACTTGAATGCAGGCTCGTCTTGCATCTA
Source organism: Cervus elaphus (assembly GCF_910594005.1). Lineage (NCBI taxonomy): Eukaryota > Metazoa > Chordata > Mammalia > Artiodactyla > Cervidae > Cervus > Cervus elaphus. Next base: position 4,241,965 of record NC_057838.1, read on the forward strand.
CCAAGATGAAAGGATGACTGAATCCCCTGTGGAGACCACAGAGAAAGACCTAGTTCCCCACCTCATTGCGACCGGAGGCCTCACATCCTTTGAAAATTCCAGAGGTACACGGAGATCAGTGCCTCCAAAGGAGACGATGCCTGACTCCTCGTGAAACTTGATAGGAGTCCCAGGATTCCTGTGGCACGTTGAAAGGGACCCCTGGTCTCCCGCCTCAGCTGGAGAGGCGTCCCAATTGGCCTGCCAGGCCTCGAGGACAATCCCGAGTTGTCCCTCGCAACTAGGCAGGAGTCCTGCCGTCGCTGAACAAACACGTGTGTGGAAGGGCTATCCCCGTCGTAACTCGAGAATATACCCCAGGTTCCCGCCGCAACTCGAGAAAAACCATGAGACTTCCCCCTCGCCGCGAGATGAGGCCCGATTCCCCTGCACTGTGTGCAGAGCAATTCCGTGTTGCACATCACACATGAAAGGAGCCTTGATTTCCTTGATGGCACTCCAGAGAAACCCCAAGAACACTGTTTCAAGGCTCGAGGGATCCTGAGGTCACTGTAGCATCAAGAAAGAGCTCCGTGGACCAGAAATCAACTCGAGATAGAGGTTTGTCCCTGGCTTCGAATTCCATAGGAATACCACCTTACCACAAGCACCTCAAGAGGAGGCTTCTCTCAGCTCTAGGTATGTGAGAGGGACCCTGAGTTTGCGGCCTCAAGTGGAATGGACACCGCAATGCCCTGACTCGAAATAAGGCCGGATATCCCTGAAGTGACTTGAATGCACGCTCGTCTTGCATCTCCCAAGACGAAAGGATGTCTGAATCCCCTGTGCAGACCACAGAGAAAGACCTAGTTCCCCACCTCATCGCGACCGGAGGCCTCACATCCTTTGAAGACTCCAGAGGTACGCGGAGTTCAGTGCCTCCAAAGGAGACGATGCCTGACACCTCGTGAAACTTGACAGGAGTCCCAGGATTCCTGTGGCACGTGGAAAGGGACCCTTGGTCTCCTGCCTCAGCTGCAGAGGCGTCCCAATTGCCCTGCCAAGCCTCGACGAGAATCCCGAGTTGTCCCTCGCAACTAGGCAGGAGTCCTGACGTGGCTGAACAAACACGTGGGTGGAAGGGCCATCCCCGTCATAACTCGAGAATATACCCCAGGTTCCCACCGCAACTCGAGAAAAAACATGAGACTTCCCCCTCGCCGCAAAATGAGGCCCGATATCCTGCACTGCGTGCAGAGGAATTCCGTGTTGCACATCACACATGAAAGGAGCCTTGATTTCCTTGATGGCATTCCAGAGAAACCGCAAGAACACTGTTTCAAGGCTCGAGGGATCCGGAGGTCACTGTAGCAATACGAAAGAGCTCCGTGGCCCAAAAATCAACTCGAGATGAGAGGTTAGTCCCTGGCTTCAACTCCAGAGGAATACCACCTTACCACAAGCACCTCAAGAAGAGGCTTTTCTCAGCTCTATGTATGTGAGAAGGACCCTGAGTTTGCGGACTCAAGTGGAATGGACACCGCGATGCCCTGACTCGAAATAAGGCCGGATATCCCTGCAGTGACTTGAATGCAGGCTCGTCTTGCATCTCCCAAGACGAAAGGGTGTCTGAATCCCCTGTGGAGACCACAGAGAAAGACCTAGTTCCCCACCTCATCGCAACAGGAGACCTCACATCCTTTGAAAACTTCAGAGGTACGCGGAGATCAGTGTCTCCAAAGGAGACGATGCCTGACTCCTCGTGAAACTTGATAGGAGTCCCAGGATTCCTGTGGCACGTGGAAAGGGACCCTTGGTCTCCCGCCTCAGCTGGAGAGGCGTCCCAATTGCCCTGCCAAGCCTCGAGGAGAATCCCGAGTTGTCCCTCGCCACTAGGCAGGAGTCCTGACGGCGCTGAACAAACACGTGGGTGGAAGGGCCATCCCCGTCATAACTCGAGAATATACCCCAGGTTCCCGCAGCAACTCGAGAAAAACCATGAGACTTCCCCCTCGCCGCGAGATGAGGCCCGATTCTCCTGCACTGCGTGCAGAGCAATTCCGTCTTGCACATCACACATGAAAGGAGCCTTGATTTCCTTGATGGCACTCTAGAGAAACCCCAAGAACACTGTTTCAAGGCTAGAGGGAACCTGAGGTCACTGTAGCAACACGAAAGAGCTCCGTGGACCAAAAATCAACTCGAGATGAGAGGTTAGTCCCTGGCTTCGACTCCAGAGGAATACCACCTTACCACAAGCACCTCAAGAGGAGGCTTCTCTCAGCTCTAGGTATAGGAGGGACCCTGAGTTTGCGGCCTCAAGTGGAATGGACACCGAGATGCCCTGACTCGAAATAAGGTCGGATATCCATGCAGTGACTTGAATGCAGGCTCGTCTTGCATCTCCCAAGACGAAAGGATGTCTGAATCCCCTGTGGAGACCACAGAGAAAGACCTAGTTCCCCACTTCATCGCGACCGGAGGCCTCACATCCTTTGAAAATTCCAGAGGTACGCGGAGATCAGTGCCTCCAAAGGAGACGATGCATGACTCCTCGTGAAACTTGATAGGAGTCCCAGGATTCCTGTGGCACGTGGAAAGGGACCCTTGGTCTCCCGCCTCAGCTGGAGAGGCGTCCCAATTGGCCTGCCAAGCCTCGAGGAGAATCCCGAGTTTTCCCACGAAACTAGGCAGGAGTTCTGCCGTCGATGAACAAACACGTGTGTGGAAGGGCCATCCCCGTCGTAACTCGAGAATATACCCCAGGTTCCCGCCGCAACTCGAGAAAAACCATGAGACTTCCCCCTTGCCACGAGACGAGGCCCGATTCCCCTGCACTGTGTGAAGAGCAATTCCGTGTTGCACATCACACATGAAAGGAGGCTTGATTACCTTGATGGCACTTCAGAGAAACCCCAAGAACATTGTTTCAAGGCTAGAGGGATTCTGAGGTCACTGTAGCAACACGAAAGAGCTCCGTGGACCAAGAATCAACTCGAGATGAGAGGTTAGTCCCTGGCTTCGACTCCAGAGGAATACCACCTTACCACAAGCACCTCAAGAGGAGGCTTCTCTCAGCTCTAGGTATAGGAGGGACCCTAAGTTTGCGGCCTCAAGTGGAATGGACACCGCGATGCCCTGACTCGAAATAAGGTCGGATATCCCTGCAGTGACTTGAATGCAGGCTCGTCTTGCATCTCCCAAGATGAAAGGATGTCTGAATCCCCTGTGGAGACCACAGAGAAAGACCTAGTTCCCCAGCTCATCGCGACTGGAGGCCTCACATCCTTTGAAAACTCCAGAGCTACGCGGAAGTCAGTGCCTCCAAAGGAGACGATGCCTGACTCCTCATGAAACTTTATAGGAGTCCCAGGATTCCTGTGGCACGTGGAAAGGGACCCTTGGTCTCCCGCCTCACCTGGAGAGGCGTTTCAATTGCCCTGCCAAGTCTCGAGGAGAATCCCGAGATGTCCCTCGCAACTAGGCAGGAGTCCGGACGTCGCTGAACAAACACGTGGGTGGAAGGGCCATCCCTGTGGTAACTCGAGAATATACCCCAGGTTCCCGTCGCAACTCGAGAAAAACAATGAGACTTCCCCCTCGCCGTGAGATGAGGCCCGATTCCCCTGCACTGCATGCAGAGCAATTCAGTGTTGCACATCAAACAAGAAAGGAGCCTTGATTTCCTTCATGGCACTCCAGAGAAACCCCAAGAACACTGTTTCAAGGCTAGAGGGATCCTGAGGTCACTGTAGCAACACGAAAGAGCTCCGTGGACCAAAAATCAACTCGAGATGAGAGGTTAGTCCTTGGCTTCGACTCCAGAGGAATACCACCTTACCACAAGCACCTCAAGAGGAGGCTTCTCTCAGCTCTTGGTATGTGAGAGGGACCCTGAGTTTGCGGCCTCAAGTGGAATGGACACCGCAATGCCCTGACTCGAAATAAAGCCGGATATGCATGCAGTGACTTGAATGCAGGCTCGTCTTGCATCTCCCAAGACGAAAGGATGTCTGAATCCCCTGTGGAGACCACAGAGAAAGACCTAGTTCCCCACCTCATCGCGACCGGAGGCCTCACATTCTTTGAAAACTCGAGAGGTACGCAGAGATCAGTACCTCCAAAGGAGACGATGCGTGACTCCTCGTGAAACTTGATAGGAGTCCCAGGATTCCTGTGGCACGTGGAAAGGGACCCTTGGTCTCCCGCCTCAGCTGGAGAGGCGTCCCAATTGCCCTGCCAAGCCTCGAGGAGAATCCCGAGTGGTCCCTCGCAACTAGGCAGGCGTCCTGCCATCGCTGAACAAACACGTCTGTGGAAGGGCCATCCCCGTCGTAACTCGAGAATATACCCCAGGTTCCCGCCGCAACTCGAGAAAAACCATGAGACTTCCCCCTCGCCGCGAGATGAGGCCCGATTCCGCTGCACTGCGTGCACAGCAATTCCGTGTTGCACATCACACATGAAAGGAGCCTTGATTTCCTTGATGGCAATCCAGAGAAACCCCAAGAACACTGTTTCAAGGCTAGAGGGATCCTGAGGTCACTGTAGCAACAGGAAAGAGCTCCGTGGACCAAAAATCAACTCGAGATGACAGGTTAGTCCCTGGCTTCGACTCCAGAGGAATACCACTTTACTACAAGCACCTCAAGAGGAGGCTTCTCTCAGCTCTAGGTATGTGAGAGGGACCCTGATTTTGCGACCTCAAGTGGAATGGACACTGCGATGCCCTGACGCAAAATAAGGCCGGATATCCCTGCAGTGACTTGAATGCGGACTCGTCTTGCATCTCCCAAGACGAAAGGATGTCTGAATCCCCTGTGGAGACCACAGAGAAAGACCTAGTTCCCCACCTCATCGCGACCAGAGGCCTCACATATTTTGAAAACTCCAGAGGTACGCGGAGATCAGTGCCTCCAAAGGAGACGATGCCTGACTCCTCGTGAAACTTGATAGGAGTCCCAGGATTCGTGTGGCACGTGGAAAAGGACCCTTGGTCTCCCGCCTCAGCTGGAGAGGCGTCCCACGTGCCCTGCCAAGCCTCGAGGAGAATCCCGAGTTGTCCCTCGCAACTAGGCAGGAGTCCTGACGTCGCTGAACAAACACGTGGGTGGAAGGGCCATCCCCGTCGTAACTCGAGAATATACCCCAGGTTCCCGCCGCAACTCGAGATATACCATGACACTTCCCCCTCGCCGCGAGATGAGACCCGATTCCCCTGCACTGCGTGCACAGCAATTCCGTGTTGCACATCACACATGAAAGGAGCCTTGATTTCCTTGATGGCACTCCAGAGAAACTCCAAGAATACTGTTTCAAGGCTAGAGGGATCCAGAGGTCACTGGAGCAACACGAAAGAGCTCCGTGGCCCAAAAATCAACTCGAGATGAGAGGTTAGTCCCTGGCTTCGACTCCAGAGGAATACCACCTTACCACAAGCACCTCAAGAGGAGGCTTCTCTAAGCTCTAGGTATGTGAGAGGGTCCCTGAGTTTGCGGCCTCAAGTGGAATGGACACCGCGATGCCCTGACTCGAAATAAGGCCGGATATCCCTGCAGTGACTTGAATGCAGGCTCGTCTTGCATCTCCCAAATCGAAAGGATGTCTGAATCCCCTGTGGAGACCACAGAGAAAGACCTAGTTCCCCACCTCATCACGACCGGAGGCCTCAGATATTTTGAAAACTCCAGAGGTACACGGAGATCAGTGCCTCCAAAGGAGACGATGCCTGACTCCTCGTGAAACTTGATAGGAGTCCCAGGAATCCTGTGGCACGTGGAAAGGGCCCCTTGGTCTCCCGCCTCAGCTGGAGAGGCGTCCCAATTGCCCTGCCAAGCCTCGAGGAGAATCCCGAGTTGTCCCTCGCAACTAGGCAGGAGTCCTGAAGTCGCTGAACAAACACGTGGCTGGAAGGCCCATCCCCCTCATAAGTCGAGAATATACCCCAGGTTCCCGCCGCAACTCGAGAAAAACCATGAGACTTCCCCCTTGCCGCGAGATGAGGCCCGATTCCCATGCACCGCGTGAAGAGCAATTCCGTGTTGCACATCACACATGAAAGGAGCCTTGATTTCCTTGATGGCACTCCAGAGAAACCCCAAGAACACTGTTTCAAGGCTAGAGGGATCCTGAGGTCACTATAGCAACACGAAAGAGCTCCGTGGACCAAAAATCAACTCGAGATGAGAGGTTAGTCCCTGGCTTCGACTGCAGAGGAATACCACCTTACCACAAGCACCTCAAGAGGAGGCTTCTCTCAGCTCTAGCTATGTGAGAGGGACCCTGAGTTTGCGGCCTCAAGTGGAATGGACACCGCGATGCCCTGACTCGAAATAAGGCTGGATATCCCTGCAGTGACTTGAATGCAGGCTCGTCTTGCATCTCCCAAGACGAAAGGATGTCTGAATCTCCTGTGGAGACCACAGAGAAAGACCTAGTTCCCAACGTCATGGCGACCGGAGGCCTCACATCCATTGAAAATTCCAGAGGTACGCGGAGATCAGTGCCTCCAAAGGAGACGATGCCTGACTCCTCGTGAAACTTGATAGGAGTCCCATGATTCCTGTGGCACGTGGAAAGGGACCCTTGGTCTCCCGCCTCAGCTGGAGAGGCGTCCCAATTTCCCTGCCAAGCCTCGAGGAGATTCCCGAGTTGTCCCTCGCAACTAGACAGGAGTCCTGACGTCGCTGAACAAACACGTGGGTGGAAGGGCCATCCCCGTCGTAACTCGAGAATATACCCCAGGTTCCCGCCGCAACTCGAGAAAAACCATGAGACTTCCCCCTCGCCGTGAGATGAGGCCCGATTCCCCTGCACTGCGTGCAGAGCAATTCCGTGTTGCACATCACACATGAAAGGAGCCTTGATTTCCTTGATGGCACTCCAGAGAAACCCCAAGAACACTGTTTCAAGGCTAGAGGGAACCTGAGGTCACTGTAGCAACACGAAAGAGCTCCGTGGACCAAAAATCAACTCGAGATGAGAGGTTAGTCCCTGGCTTCGACTCCAGAGGAATACCACCTTATCACAAGCACCTCAAGAGGAGGCTTCTCTCAGCTCTAGGTATGTGAGAGGGACCCTGATTTTGCGGCCTCAAGTGGAATGGACACCGCGATGACCTGACGCGAAATAAGGCCGGATATCCCTGCAGTGACTTGAATGCAGGCTCGTCTTGCATCTCCCAAGACGAAAGGATGTCTGAATCTCCTGTGGAGACCACAGAGAAAGACCTAGTTCCCCAGGTCATGGCGACCGGAGGCCTCACATCCTTTGAAAATTCCAAGGTACGCGGAGATCAGTGCCTCCAAAGGAGACGATGCCTGACTCCTCGTGAAACTTGATAGGAGTCCCATGATTCCTGTGGCACGTGGAAAGGGACCCTTGGTCTCCCGCCTCAGCTGGAGAGGCGTCCCAATTGCCCTGCCAAGCCTCGAGGAGAATCCCGAGTTGTCCCTCGCAACTAGGCAGGAGTCCTGAAGTCGCTGAACAAACACGTGGCTGGAAGGTCCATCCCCCTCATAAGTCGAGAATATACCCCAGGTTCCCGCCGCAACTCGAGAAAAACCATGAGACTTCCCCCTCGCCGCCAGATGAGGCCCGATTCCCCTGCACTGCGTGCAGAGCAATTCCGTGTTGCACATCACACATGAAAGGAGCCTTGATTTCCTTGATGGCACTCCAGAGAAACCCCAAGAACACTGTTTCAAGGCTAGAGGGATCCTGAGGTCACTGTAGCAACACTAAAGAGCTCCATGGACCAAAAATCAACTCGAGATGAGAGGTTTGTTCCTGGCTTCGACTCCAGAGGAATACCACCTTACCACAAGCACCTCAAGGGGAAGCTTCTCTCAGCTCTAGGTATGTGAGAGGGACCCTGAGTTTGCGGCCTCAAGTGGAATGGACACCGCGATGCCCTGACTCGAAATAAGGCTGGATATCCCTGCAGAGACTTGAATGCAGGCTCGTCTTGCATCTCCCAAGACGAAAGGATGTCTGAATCCCCTGTGGAGACCACAGAGAAAGACCTAGTTCCCCACCTCATCGCGACCTGAGGCCTCACATCCTTTGAAAACTCCTGACGTACGTGGAGATCAGTGCCTCCAAAGGAGACGATGCCTGACTCCTCGTGAAACTTGATAGGAGTCCCAGGATTCCTGTGGCACGTGGAAAGGGACCCTTGGTCTCCCGCTCAGCTGGAGAGGCGTCCCAATTTCCCTGCCAAGCCTCAAGGAGAATCCCGAGCTGTCCCTCGCAACTAGGCAGGAGTCCTGACGTCGCTGAACAAACACGAGGCTGGAAGGCCCATCCCCGTCGGAACTCGAGAATATACCCCAGGTTCCCGCCGCAACTCGAGAAAAACCATGAGACTTCCCCCTCGCCGCGAGATGAGGCCCGATTCCCTGTACTGCGTGCAGAGCAATTCCGTGTTGCACATCACACATGAAAGGAGCCTTGATTTCCTTGATGGCACTCCAGAGAAACCCCAAGAACACTGTTTCAAGGCTAGAGGGATCCTGAGGTCACTGTAGCAACAGGAAAGAGCTCCGTGAACCAAAAATCAACTTGAGATGAGAGGTTAGTCCCTGGCTTCGACTCCAGAGGAATACCACCTTACCACAAGCACCTCAAGAGGAGGCTTCTCTCAGCTCTAGGTATGTGAGAGGGACCCTGAGTTTGCGGCCTCAAGTGGAATGGACAGCGCGATGCCCTGACTCGAAATAAGGCCGGATATCCCTGCAGTGACTTGAATGCAGGCTCGTCTTGCATCTCCCAAGACGAAAGGATGTCTGAATCCCCTGTGGAGACCACAGAGAAAGACCCAGTTCCCCACCTCATCGCGACCGGAGGCCTCACATCCTTTGAAAACTCCAGAGGTACGCGGAGATCAGTGCTTCCAAAGGAGATTATGCCTGACTCCTCGTGAAACTTGATAGGAGTCCCAGGATTCCTGTGGCACGTGGAAAGGGACCCTTGGTCTACCGCCTCAGCTGGAGAGGCGTCCCAATTGCCCTGCCAAGGCACGAGGAGAATCCCGAGTTGTCCCTCGCAACTAGGCAGGAGTCCTGACGTCGCTGATCAAACACGTGGGTGGAAGGGCCATCCCCGTCATAACTCGAGAATATACCCCAGCTTCCCACCGCAACTCGAGAAAAACCATGAGACTTCCCCCTCGCCGCAAAATAAGGCCCGATATCCTGCACTGCGTGCAGAGCAATTCCTTGTTGCACATCACACATGAAAGGAGCCTTGATTTCCTTGATGGCACTCCAGAGAAACCCCAAGAACACTGTTTCAAGGCTAGAGGGAACCTGAGGTCACTGTTGCAACACGAAAGAGCTCCGTGGACCAAAAATCAACTCGAGGTGAGAGGTTAGTCCCTGGCTTCGACTCCAGAGGAATACCACCTTACCACAAGCACCTCAAGAGAAGGCTTCCCTCAACTCTAGCTATGTGAGAGGGACCCTGAATTTGCGGCCTCAAGTGGAATGGACACCGCGATGCCCTGACTCAAAATAAGGCCGGATATCCCTGCAGTGACTTGAATGCAGGCTCGTCTTGCATCTCCCAAGACGAAAGGATGTCTGAATCCCCTGTGGAGACCACAGAGAAAGACCTAGTTCCCCACCTCATCGCGACCGGAGGCCTCACATCCTTTGAAAATCCAGAGGTACGCGGAGATCAGTGCTTCCAAAGGAGACGATGCCTGACTCCTCGTGAAACTTGATAGGAGTCCCAGGATTCCTGTGGCACGTGGAAAGGGACCCTTGGTCTCCCGCCTCAGCTGGAGAGGCGTCCCAATTGCCCTGCCAAGCCTCGAGGAGAATCCCGAGTTGTCCCTCGCAACTAGGCAGGAGTCATGTCGTCGCTGAAGAAACACGTGTGTGGAAGGGCCATCCCCATCGTACCTCGAGAATATACGCCAGGTTCCCGCCGCAACTCGAGAAAAACCATGAGACTTCCCCCTCGCTGCGAGATGAGGACCGATTTCCCTGCACTGCGTGCAGAGCAATTCCGTGTTGCATATCACACATGAAAAAAGCCTTGATTTCCTTGATGGCATTCCAGAGAAACCCCAAGAACACTGTTTCAAGGCTAGAGGGATCCTGAGGTCTCTGTAGCAACACAAAAGAGCTCCGTGGACCAAAAATCAAGTCGAGATGAGAGGTTAGTCCCTGGCTTCGACTCCAGAGGAATACCACCTTACCACAAGCACCTCAAGAGGAGGCTTCTCTCAGCTCTAGGTATGTGAGAGGGACCCTGAGTTTGCGGCCTCAAGTGGAATGGACACCGCGATGCCCTGACTCGAAATAAGGCCGGATATCCCTGCAGTGACTTGAATGCAGGCTCGTCTTGCATCTCCCAAGGTGAAAGGATGTCTGAATCCCCTGTGGAGACCATAGAGAAAGACCTAGTTCCCCACCTCATCGCGACCGGAGGCCTCACATCCTTTGATAACTCCAGAGGTATGCAGAGATCAGTGCCTCCAAAGGAGACGATGCCTGACTCCTCGTGAAACTTGATAGGAGTCCCAGGATTCCTGTGGCACGTGGAAAGGGACCCTTGTTCTCCCGCCTCAGCTGAAGAGGCATCCCAATTGCCCTGCCAAGCCTCGAGGAGAATCCCGAGTTGTCCCTCGCAACTAGGCAGAAGTCCTGACGTCACTGAACAAACACGTGTGTGGAAGGGCCATCCCTGTCGTAACTCGAGAATATACCCCAGGTTCCCGCCGCAACTCGAGAAAAACCATGAGACTTCCCCCTCACCGCTAGATGAGGCCCGATTCCCCTGCACTGCGTGCACAGCAATTCCGTGTTGCACATCACACATGAAAGGAGCCTTGATTTCCTTGATGGCACTCCAGAGAAACCCCAAGAACACTGTTTCAAGGCTAGAGGGATCCTGAGGTCACTGTAGCTACACGAAGAGCTCCGTGGACCAAGAATCAACTCGAGATGAGAGGTTAGTCCCTAGCTTCGACTCCAGAGGAATACCACCTTACCACAAGCACCTCAATAGGAGGCTTCTCTCAGCTCTAGCTATGTGAGAGGGACCCTGAGTTTGCGGCCTCAAGTGGAATGGACACTGCGATGCCCTGACGCGAAATAAGGCCGGATATCCCTGCAGTGACTTGAATGCAGGCTCGTCTTGCATCTCCCAAGACGAAAGGTTGTCTGAATCCCCTGTGGAGACCACAGAGAAAGACCTAGTTCCCCACCTCATCGCGACCGGGGGCCTCACATTCTTTGAAAACTCCAGAGGTACGCGGAGATCAGTGCCTCTAAAGGAGACGATGCCTGACTCCTCGTGAAACTTGATAGGAGTCCCAGGATTCCTGTGGCACGTGGAAAGGGACCCTTGGTCTCCCGCCTCAGCTGGAGAGGTGTCCCAATTGCCCTGCCAAGCCTCGAGGAGAATCCCGAGTTGTCCCTCGCAACTAGGCAGGACTCCTGACGTCGCTGAACAAACACGTTTCTGGAAGGGCCATCCCCGTCGTAACTCGAGAATATACCCCAGGTTCCCGCCCCAACTCGAGAAAAACCATGAGACTTTCCCCTCGCCGAGAGATGAGGCCCGATTCCCCTGCACTGCCTGCAGAGCAATTCCGTCTTGCACATCACACATGAAAGGAGCCTTGATTTCCTTGATGGCACTCCAGAGAAAACCCAAGAACACTGTTTCAAGGCTAGAGGGATCCTGAGGTCACTGTAGCCACACGAAAGAGCTCCGTGGACCAAAAATCAACTCGAGATGAGAGGTTGGTCCCTGGCTTCGACTCCAGAGGAATACCACCTAATCACAAGCACCTCAAGAGGAGGCTTCTCTCAGATCTAGCTATGTGAGAGGGACCCTGAGTTTGCGGCCTCAAGTGGAATGGACACCGCGATGCCCTGACTCGAAAGAAGGCCGGATATCCCTGCAGTGACTTGAATGCAGGCTCGTCTTGCATCTCCCAAGACGAAAGGTTGTCTGAATCCCCTGTGGAGACCACAGAGAAAAACCTAGTTCCCCACCTCATCGTGACCGGAGGCCTCACATCCTTTGAAAACTCCAGAGGTACGCGGAAATCAGTGCCTCCAAAGGAGACGATGCCTGACTCCTCGTGAAACTTGATAGGAGTCCCAGGAATCCTGTGGCACGTGGAAAGGGACCCTTGTTCTCCCGCCTCAGCTGGAGAGGCGTCCCAATTGCCCTGCCAAGCCTCGAGGAGAATACCGAGCTGTCCCTCGCAACTAGGCAGGAGTCCTGACGTCGCTGAACAAACACGAGGCTGGAAGGCCCATCCCCGTCGGAACTCGAGAATATACCCCAGGTTCCCGCCGCAACTCGAGAAAAACCATGAGACTTCCCCCTCGCCGCGAGATGAGGCCCGATTCCCTGTACTGCGTGCAGAGCAATTCCGTGTTGCACATCACACATGAAAGGAGCCTTGATTTCCTTGATGGCACTCCAGAGAAACCCCAAGAACACTGTTTCAAGGCTAGAGGGATCCTGAGGTCACTGTAGCAACAGGAAAGAGCTCCGTGAACCAAAAATCAACTTGAGATGAGAGGTTAGTCCCTGGCTTCGACTCCAGAGGATTACCACCTTACCACAAGCACCTCAAGAGGAGGCTTCTCTCAGCTCTAGGTATGTGAGAGGGACCCTGAGTTTGCGGCCTCAAGTGGAATGGACAGCGCGATGCCCTGACTCGAAATAAGGCCGGATATCCCTGCAGTGACTTGAATGCAGGCTTGTCCTGCATCTCCCAAGATGAAAGGATGTCTGAATCCCCTGTGGAGACCACAGAAAAAGACCTAGTTCCCCACCTCATCGCGACCCGAGGCAACACATCCTTTAAAAACTCCAGAGGTACGCGGAGATCAGTGCCTCCAAAGGAGACGATGCCTGACTCCTCGTGAAAATTGATAGGATTCCCAGGATTCCTGTGGCACGTGGAAAGGGACCCTTGGTCTCCCGCCTCAGCTGGAGAAGCGTCCCATTTGCCCTGCCAAGCCTCGAGGAGGATCCCGAGTTGTCCCTCGCAACTAGGCAGGAGTCCTGACGTCGCTGAAGAAACACGTCGTTGGAAGGTCCATCCCCGTCGTAACTCGAGAATATACCACAGGTTCCCACCGAAACTCGAGAAAAACCATGAGACTTCCCCCTCGCCGCGAGATGAGGCCCGATTCCCCTGCACTGCGTGCAGAGCAATTCCGTGTTGCACATCACACATGAAAGGAGCCTTGATTTCCTTGATGGCACTCCAGAGAAACCCCAAGAACACTGTTTCAAGGCTAGAGGGATCCTGAGGTCACTGTAGCAACTCGAAAGAGCTCCGTGGACCAAAAATCAACTCGAGATGAGAGGTTAGCCCCTGGCTTCGACCCCAGAGGAATACCACCTTACCACAAGCACCTCAAGAGGAGGTTTCTCTCAGCTCTAGGTATGTGAGAGGGACCCTGAGTTTGCGGCCTCAAGTGGAATGGACACCGCGATGCCCTGACTCGAAATAAGGCCGGATATCCCTGCAGTGACTTGAATGCAGGCTCGTCTTGCATCTCCCAAGACGAAAGGATATCTGAATCCCCTGTTGAGACCACAGAGATAGACCTACTTCCCCACCTCATCGCGACCGGAGGCCTCACATCCTTTGAAAACTTCAGAGGTACGCAGAGATCAGTGCTTTCAAAGGAGACGATGCCTGACTCCTCATGAAACTTGATAGGAGTCCCAGGATTCCTGTGGCACGTGGAAAGGGACCCTTGATCTCCCGCTTCAGCTGGAGAGGGGTCCCAATTGCCCTGCCAAGCCTCGAGGAGAATCCCGAGTTGTCCCTCGCAACTAGGCAGGAGTCCTGCCGTCGCTGAACAAACAAGTGGGTGGAAGGGCCATCCCCGTCGTAACTCGAGAATATACCCCAGGTTCCCGCCGCAACTCGAGAAAAACCATGAGACTTCCCCCTCGCTGCGAGATGAGGCCCGAGTCCCCTGCACTGTGTGCAGAGCAATTCCGTGTTGCACATCACACATGAAAGGAGCCTTGATTTCCTTGATGGCACTCCAGAGAAACCCCAAGAACACTGTTGCAAGGCTAGAGGGATCCTGAGGTCACTGTAGTAGCATGAAAGTGCTCCGTGGCCCAAAAATCAACTCGAGATGAGAGGTTAGTCCCTGGCTTCATCTCCAGAGGAATACAACCTTACCACAAGCACGTCAAGAGGAGGCTTCTCTCAGCTCTAGCTATGTGAGAGGGACCCTGAGTTTGCGGTCTCAAGTGGAATGGACACTGCGATACCCTGACGCGAAATGAGTCCGGATATCCCTGCAGAGACTTGAATGCAGGCTCGTCTTGCATCTCCCAAGACGAAAGGATGTCTGAATCCCCTGTGGAGACCACAGAGAAAGACCCAGTTCCCCACCTCATCGCGACCGGAGGCCTCACATCCTTTGAAAACTCTAGAGGTACGCGGAGATCAGTGCTTCCAAAGGAGATTATGCCTGACTCCTCGTGAAACTTGATAGGAGTCCCAGGATTCCTGTGGCACGTGGAAAGGGACCCTTGGTCTCCCGCCTCAGCTGGAGAGGCGTCCCAATTGCCCTGCCAAGGCACGAGGAGAATCCCGAGTTGTCCCTCGCAACTAGGCAGGAGTCCTGACGTCGCTGATCAAACACGTGGGTGGAAGGGCCATCCCCGTCATAACTCGAGAATATACCCCAGGTTCCCACCGCAACTCGAGAAAAACCATGAGACTTCCCCCTCGCCGCAAAATAAGGCCCGATATCCTGCACTGCATGCAGAGCAATTCCGTCTTGCACATCACACATGAAAGGAGCCTTGATTTTCTTGATGGCACTCCAGAGAAACCCCAAGAACACTGTTTCAAGGCTAGAGGGAACCTGAGGTCACTGTGGCAACACGAAAGAGCTCCGTGGACCAAAAATCAACTCGAGGTGAGAGGTTAGTCCCTGGCTTCGACTCCAGAGGAATACCACCTTACCACAAGCACCTCAAGAGGAGGCTTCCCTCAGCTCTAGCTATGTGAGAGGGACCCTGAATTTGCGGCCTCAAGTGGAATGGACACCGCGATGCCCTGACTCAAAATAAGGCCGGATATCCCTGCAGTGACTTGAATGCAGGCTCGTCTTGCATCTCCCAAGACGAAAGGATGTCTGAATCCCCTGTGGAGACCACAGAGAAAGACCTAGTTCCCCACGTCATCACGACCGGAGGCCTCACATCCTTTGAAAAGTCCAGAGGTACGCGGAGATCAGTGCTTCCAAAGGAGACGATGCCTGACTCCTCGTGAAACTTGATACGAGTCCCAGGATTCCTGTGGCACGTGGAAAGGGACCCTTGGTCTCCCGCTCAGCTGGAGAGGCGTCCCAATTTCCCTGCCAAGCCTCAAGGAGAATCCCGAGCTGTCCCTCGCAACTAGGCAGGAGTCCTGACGGCGCTGAACAAACACGAGGCTGGAAGGCCCATCCCCGTCGGAACTCGAGAATATACCCCAGGTTCCCGCCGCAACTCGAGAAAAACCATGAGACTTCCCCCTCGCCGCGAGATGAGGCCCGATTCCCTGTAATGCGTGCAGAGCAATTCCGTGTTGCACATCACACATGAAAGGAGACTTGATTTCCTTGATGGCACTCCAGAGAAACCCCAAGAACACTGTTTCAAGGCTAGAGGGATCCTGAGGTCACTGTAGCAACACGAAAGAGCTCCGTGGACCAAAAATCAAGTCGAGATGAGAGGTTAGTCCCTGGCTTCGACCCCAGAGGAATACTACCTTACCACAAGCACCTCAAGAGGAGGCTTCTCTCAGCTCTAGCTATGTGAGAGGGACCCTGAGTTTGCGGCCTCAAGTGGAATGGACACCGCGAAGCCCTGACTCGAAATAAGGCCGGATATCCCTGCAGTGACTTGAATGCAGGCTCGTCTTGCATCTCCCAAGACGAAAGGATATCTGATTCCCCTGTGGAGACCATAGAGATAGACCTACTTCCCCACCTCATCGCGACCGGAGGCCTCACATCCTTTGAAAACTCCAGAGGTACGCAGAGATCAGTGCTTCCAAAGGAGACGATGCCTGACTCCTCGGGAAACTTGATAGGAGTCCCAGGATTCCTGTGGCACGTGGAAAGGGACCCTTGATCTCCCGCTTCAGCTGGAGAGGCGTCCCAATTGCCCTGCCAAGCCTCGAGGAAAATCCCGAGTTGTCCCTCGCAACTAGGCAGGAGTCCTGCCGTCGCTGAACAAACAAGTGGGTGGAAGGGCCATCCCCGTCGTAACTCGAGAATATACCCCAGGTTCCCGCCGCAACTCGTGAAAAACCATGAGACTTCCCCCTCGCTGCGAGATGAGGCCCGAGTCCCCTGCACTGTGTGCAGAGCAATTCCGTGTTGCACATCACACATGAAAGGAGCCTTGATTTCCTTGATGGCACTCCAGAGAAACCCCAAGAACACTGTTGCAAGGCTAGAGGGATCCTGAGGTCACTGTAGTAGAATGAAAGAGCTCCGTGGCCCAAAAATCAACTCAAGATGAGAGGTTAGTCCGTGGCTTCAACTCCAGAGGAATACAACCTTACCACAAGCACGTCAAGAGGAGGCTTCTCTCAGCTCTAGCTATGTGAGAGGGACCCTGAGTTTGCGGTCTCAAGTGGAATGGACACTGCGATACCCTGACGCGAAATGAGGCCGGATATCCCTGCAGAGACTTGAATGCAGGCTCGTCTTGCATCTCCCAAGACGAAAGGATGTCTGAATCCCCTGTGGAGACCACAGAGAAAGACCCAGTTCCCCACCTCATCGCGACCGGAGGCCTCACATCCTTTGAAAACTCCAGAGGTACGCGGAGATCAGTGCTTCCAAAGGAGATTATGACTGACTCCTCGTGAAACTTGATAGGAGTCCCAGGATTCCTGTGGCACGTGGAAAGGGACCCTTGGTCTCCCGCCTCAGCTGGAGAGGCGTCCCAATTGCCCTGCCAAGCCTCGAGGAGAATCCCGAGTTGTCCCTCGCAACTAGGCAGAAGTCCTGACGTCGCTGAACAAACACGTGTATGGAAGGGCCATCCCTGTCGTAACTGGAGAATATACCCCAGGTTCCCGCCGCAACTCGAGAAAAACCATGAGACTTCCCCCTCGCCGTGAGCTGAGGCCCGATTCTCCTGTACTGCGTGCAGAGCAATTGCATGTTGCACATCACACATGAAAGGAGCCTTGATTTCCTTGATGGCACTCCAGAGAAACCCCAAGAACACTGTTTCAAGGCTAGAGGGATCCTGAGGTCCTGTAGCAACACGAAAGAGCTCCGTGGACGAAAAATCAACTCGAGATGAGAGGTTAGTCCCTGGCTTCGACTCCAGAGGAATACCACCTTACCACAAGCACCTCAAGAGGAGGCTTCTCTCAGCTCTAGGTATGTGAGAGGGACCCTGAGTTTGCGGCCTCAAGTGGAATGGACACCGCGATGCCCTGGCTCGAAATAAGGCCGGATATTCCTGCAGTGACTTGAATGCAGGCTCGTCTTACATCTCCCAAGACGAAAGGATGTCTGAATCCCCTGTGGAGACCACAGAGAAAAACCTAGTTCCCCACCTCATGGCGACCGGAGGCCTCACATCCTTTGAAAACTCCAGAGGTACGCGGAGATCAGTGCCTCCAAAGGGGACGATGCCTGACTCCTCGTGAAACTTGATAGGAGTTCCAGGATTCCTGTCGCACGTGGAAAGGGACACTTGGTCTCCCGCCTCAGCTGGAGAGGCATCCCAATTGCCCTGCAAATCCTCGAGGAGAATCCCGAGTTGTCCCTCGTAACTAGGCAGGAGTCGTGACGTCACTGAACAAACACGTGGGTGGAAGGGCTATCCCCGTCTTAACTCGAGAATATACCCCAGGTTCCCACAGCAACTCGAGAAAACCATGAGACTTCCCCCTCGCCGCAAAATGAGGCCCGATACCCTGCACTGCGTGCAGAGCAATTCCGTGTTGCACATCACACATGAAAGGAGCCTTGATTTCCTTGATGGCACTGGAGAGAAACCCCAAAAACACTGTTTCAAGGCTAGAGGGATCCTGAGGTCACTGTAGTCACAGGAAAGAGCTCCGTGGACCAAAAATCAACTCGAGATGAGAGGTTAGTCCCTGGCTTCGACTCCACAAGAATACCACCTTACCACAAGCACCTCAAGAGGAGGCTTCTCTCAGCTCTAGGTATGTGAGAGGGACCCTGAGTTTGCGGCCTCAAGAGGAATAGACACCGCGATGCCCTGACTCGAAATAAGGCCGGATATCCCTGCAGTGACTTGAATGCAGGCTCGTCTTGCATCTCCCAAGACGAAAGGATGTCTGAATCCCATGTGGAGACCACAGAGAAAGACCTAGTTCCCCACCTCATCGCGACCGGAGGCCTCACATCCTTTGAAAACTCCAGAGGTACGTGGAGATCAGTGCCTCCAAAGGAGACGATGCCTGACTCCTCGGGAAACTTGATAGGAGTCCCAGGATTCCTGTGCCACGTGGAAAGGGACCCTTGGTCTCCCGCCTCAGCTGGAGAGGCGTCCCAATTGCCCTGCCAAGCCACGAGGAGAATCCCGAATTGTCCCTCGCAACTAGGCAGGAGTCCTGACGTCGCTGAACAAACACGTGGGTGGAAGGGCCATCCCCGTCGTAACTCGAGAATATACCCCAGGTTCCCGCCGCAACTCGAGAAAAACCATGAGACTTCCCCCTCGCCGCGAGATGAGGCCCGATTCCCCTGCACTGCTTGCAGAGAAATTCCGTGTTGCACATCACACATGAAAGGAACCTTGATTTCCTTGATGGCACCAGAGACACCCCAAGAACACTGTTTCAAGGCTAGAGGGATCCTGAGGTCACTTTAGCAACACGAAAGAGCTCCGTGGCCTAAAAATCAACTCGAGATGAGAGGTTAGTCCCTGGCTTCGACTCCAGAGGAATACCACCTTACTGCAAGCACCTCAAGAGGAGGCTTCTCTCTGCTCTAGCTATGTGAGAGGGACCCTGAGTTTGCGGCCTCAAGTAGAATGGACACCGCGATTCCCTGACTCGAAATAAGGCCGGATATCCCTGCAGTGACTTGAATGCAGGCTCGTCTTGCATCTCCCAAGATGAAAGGATGTTTGAATCCCCTGTGGAGACCACAGAGAAAGACCTAGTTCCCCACCTCATCGCGACCGGAGGCCTCACAACCTTTGAAAACTCCAGAGGTACGCGGAGATCAGTGCCTCCAAAGGGGACGATGCCTGACTCCTCGTGAAACTTGAT
The DNA here is from genome assembly GCF_910594005.1 of Cervus elaphus. Classification (NCBI taxonomy): domain Eukaryota; kingdom Metazoa; phylum Chordata; class Mammalia; order Artiodactyla; family Cervidae; genus Cervus; species Cervus elaphus. Next base: position 4,261,211 of record NC_057838.1, read on the forward strand.
AGGAGTTCCAGGATTCCTGTCGCACGTGGAAAGGGACCCTTGGTCTCCCGCCTCAGCTGGAGAGGCATCCCAATTGCCCTGCCAATCCTCGAGGAGAATCCCGAGTTGTCCCTCGTAACTAGGCAGGATTCGTGACGTCACTGAACAAACACGTGGGTGGAAGGGCTATCCCCGTCTTAACTCGAGAATATACCCCAGGTTCCCACCGCAATTCGAGAAAGCAATGAGACTTCCCCCTCGCCGCAAAATGAGGCCCGATACCCTGAACTGCGTGCAGACCAATTCCGTGTTACACATCACACATGAAAGGAGCCTTGATTTCCTTGATGGCACTGGAGAGAAACCCCAAGAACACTGTTTCAAGGCTAGAGGGATCCTGAGGTCACTGTAGCAACACGAAAGAGCTCCGTGGACCAAGAATCAACTCGAGATGAGAGGTTAGTCCCTGGCTTCGACTCCAGAGGAATACCACCTTACCACAAGCACCTCAAGAGGAGGCTTCTCTCAGCTCTAGGTATGTGAGAGGGACCCTGAGTTTGCGGCCTCAAGTGGAATGGACACTGCGATGCCCTGACGCGATATAAGGTCGAATATAGCTGCAGTGACTTGAATGCAGGCTCGTCTTGCATCTCCCAAGACGAAAGGATGTCTGAATCCCCTGTGGAGACCACAGAGAAAGACCTAGTTCCCCACCTCATCGCGACCAGAGGCCTCACATCCTTTGAAAACTCCAGAGGTACGCGGAGATCAGTGCCTCCAAAGGAGACGATGCCTGACTACTCGTGAAACTTGATAGGAGTCCCAGGATTCCTGTGGCACGTGGAAAGGGACACTTGTTCTACCGCCTCAGCTGGAGAGGCGTCCCAATTGCCCTGCCAAGCCTCGAGGAGAATCCCGAGTTGTCCCTCGCAACTAGGCAGGAGTCCTGACGTGGCTGAACAAACACGTGGGTGGAAGGGCCATCCCCGTCGTAACTCGAGAATATACCCCAGGTTCCTGCCGCAACTCGAGAAAAACCATGAGACTTCCCCCTCGCCGCGAGATGAGGCCCGATTCCCCTGCACTGCGTGCAGAGCAATTCCGTGTTGCACATCACACATGAAAGGAGCCTTGATTTCCTTGATGGCACTCCAGAGAAACCCCAAGAACACTGTTTCAAGGCTAGAGGGATCCTGAGGTCACTGTAGCAAAACGAAAGAGCTCCGTGGACCAAAAATCAACTCGAGATGAGAGGTTAGTCCCTGGCTTCGACTCCAGAGGAATACCACCTAACCACAAGCACCTCAAGAGGAGGCTTCTCTCAGCTCTAGCTATGTGAGAGGGACCCTGAGTTTGCGGCCTCAAGTGGAATGGATACCGCGATGCCCTGACTCAAAATAAGGCCGGATATCCCTGCAGTGACTTGAATGCAGGCTCGTCTTGCATCTCCCAAGACGAAAGGATGTCTGAATCCCCTGTGCAGACCACAGAGAAAGACCTAGTTCCCCACCTCATCGCGACCGGAGGCCTCACATCCTTTGAAAACTCCAGAGGTACGCGGAGATCAGTGCCTCCAAAGGAGACGATGCCTGACTCCTCGTGAAACTTGATAGGAGTCCCAGGAATCCTGTGGCACATGGAAAGGAACCCTTGGTCTCCCGCCTCAGCTGGAGAGGCATCCCAATTGCCCTGCCAAGCCTCGAGGAGAATCCCGAGTTGTCCCTCGCAACTAGGCAGGAATCCTGACGTCGCTGAACAAACACATGTGTGGAAGGGCCATCCCAGTCGTAACTCGAGAATATACCCCAGGTTCCCGCCGCTCCTCGAGAAAAACCATGAGACTTCCCCCTCGCCGCGAGATGAGGCCCGATTCCCCTGCACTGCGTGCAGAGCAATTCCGTGTTGCACATCACACATGAAAGGAGCCTTGATTTCCTTGGTGGCACTCCAGGGAACCCCAAGAACACTGTTTCAAGGCTAGAGGGATCCTGAGGTCACTGTAGCAACACGAAAGAGCTCCGTGGACCAAAAATCAACTCGAGATGAGAGGTTAGTCCCTGGCTTCGACTCCAGAGGAATACCACCTTACCACAAGCACCTCAAGAGGAGGCTACTCTCAGCTCTAGGTATGTGAGAGGGACCCTGAGTTTGCGGCCTCACGTGGAATGGACACTGCGATGCCCTGACTCGAAATAAGGCCGGATATCCCTGCAGTGACATGAATGCAGGCTCGTCTTGCATCTCCGAAGACGAAAGGATGTCTGAATCCCCTGTGGAGACAACAGAGAAAGACCTAGTTCCCCACCTCATCGCGACCGGAGGCCTCACATTCTTTGAAAATTCCAGAGGTACGCAGAGATCAGTGCCTCCAAAGGAGACGATGCCTGACTACTCGTGAAACTTGATAGGAGTCCCAGGATTCCTGTGGCACGTGGAAAGGGACCCTTGGTCTCCCGCCTCAGCTGGAGAGGCGTCCCAATTACCCTGCCAAGCCTCGAGGAGAATCCCGAGTTTCCCTCGCAACTAGACAGGAGTCCTGCCGTCACTAAACAAACACTTGTGCGGAAGGGCCATCCCCGTCGTAACTCGAGAATATACCCCAGGTTCCCGCCGCAACTCGAGAAAAACCATGAGACTTCCCCCTCGCCGCGAGATGAGGCCCGATTGCCCTGCACTGCGTGCAGAGCAATTCCGAGTTACACATCACACATGAAAGGAGCCTTGATTTCCTTGATGGCACTCCAGAGAAACCCCAAGAACACTGTTTCAAGGCTAGAGGCACCCTGAGGTCACTGTAGCAACACGAAAGAGCTCCGTGGACCAAAAATCAATTCGAGATGAGAGGTTAGTCCCTGGCTTCGACTCCAGAGGAATACCACCTTACCACAAGCACCTCAAGAGGAGGCTTCTCTCAGCTCTAGCTATGTGTGAGGGACCCTGATTTTGCAGCCTCAACTGGAATGGACACTGCGATGCCCTGACGGGAAATAACGCCGGAAATCCCTGCAGTGACTTGAATGCAGGCTCGTCTTGCATCTCCCAAGATGAAAGGATGTCTGAATCCCCTGTGGAGACCACAGAGAAAGACCTAGTTCCCAACCTCATCGTGACCGGAGGCCTCACATCCTTTGAAATCTCCAGAGGTACGCAGAGATCAGTGCCTCCAAAGGAGACGATGCCTGACTCCTCGTGAAACTTGATAGGAGTCCCAGGATTCCTGTGGCACGTGGAAAGGGACCCTTGGTCTCCCACCTTAGCTGGAGAGGCGTCCCAATTGCCCTGCCAAGCCTCGAGGAGAATCCCGAGTTGTCCCTCGCAACTAAGCAGGAGTCCTGACGTCACTGAACAAACACGTGTGTGGAAGGGCCATCCCCGTCGTAACTCGAGAATATACCCCAGGTTCCCGCCGCAACTCGAGAAAAACCATGAGACTTCCCCCTCGCCGCGAGATGAGGCCCGATTCCCCTGCACTGCGTGCAGAGCAATTCCGTGCTGCACATCACACATGAAAGGAGCCTTGATTTCCTTGATGGCACTCCAGAGAAACCCCAAGAACACTGTTTCAAGGCTAGAGGGATCCTGAGGTCACTGTAGCAACACGAAAGAGCTCCGTGGACCAAAAATCAACTCGAGATGAGAGGTTAGTCCCTGGCTTCGACTCCAGAGGAATACCACCTTACCACAAGCACCTCAAGAGGAGGCTTCTCTCAGCTCTAGCTATGTGAGAGGGACCCTGAGTTTGCAGCCTCAAGTGGAATGGACACCGCGATGCCCTGACACGAAATAAGGCCGGATATCCCTGCAGTGACTTGAATGCAGGCTCGTCTTGCATCTCCCAAGACGAAAGGATGTCTGAATCCCCTGTGGAGACCACAGAGAAAGACCTAGTTCCCCACCTCATCGCGACGGGAGGCCTCACATCTTTGAAAACTCCAGAGGTACGCGGAGATCAGTGCCTCCAAAGGAGACGAGGCCTGACTCCTCGTGAAACTTGATAGGAGTCCCAGGATTCCTGTGGCACGTGGAAAGGGACCCTTGGTCTCCCTCCTCAGCTGGAGAGGCGTCCCAATTGCCCTGCCAAGCCTCGAGGAGAATCCCGAGTTGTCCCTCGCAACTAGGCAGGAGTCCTTACGTCGCTGAAGAAACACGTGGGGGGAAGGGCCATCCCCGTCGTAACTCGAGAATATACCCCACTTTCCCGCCGCAACTCGAGAAAAACCATGAGACTTCCCCCTCGCCGTGAGATGAGGCCCGATTCCCCTGCACTGCGTGCAGAGCAATTCCGTGTTGCACATCACACATGAAAGGAGCCTTGATTTCCTTGATGGCACTCCAGAGAAACCCCAAGAACACTGTTTCAAGGCTAGAGGGATCCTGAGGTCACTGTAGCAACACGAAAGAGCTCCGTGGACCAAAAATCAACTCGAGATGAGAGGTTAGTCCCTGGCTTCGACTCCAGAGGAATACCACCTCACCACAAGCACCTCAAGAGGAGGCTTCTCTCAGCTCTAGGTATGTGAGAGGTACCCTGAGTTTGTGGCCTCAAGTGGAATGGACACCGCGATGCCCTGACGCGAAATAAGGCCGGATATCCCTGCAGTGACTTGAATGTAGGCTCATCTTGCATCTCCCAAGACGAAAAGATGTCTGAGTCCCCTGTGGAGACCACAGAGAAAGACCTAGTTCCCCACCTCATCGCGACCGGAGGCCTCACATCCCTTGAAAACTCCAGAGGTACGCGGAGATCAGTGCCTCCAAAGGAGACGATGCCTGACTCCTCGTGAAACTTGATAGGAGTCCAGGATTCCTGTGGCACGTGGAAAGGGACACTTGGTCTCCCGCCTCAGCTGGAGAGGCGTCCCAATTGCCCTGCCAAGCCTCGAGGAGAACCCCGAGTTGTCCCTCGCAACTAGGCAGGAGTCATGACGTCGCTGAAGAAACACGTGGGTGGAAGGGCCATCCCCGTCGTAACTCGAGAATATACCCCAGGTACCCGCCGCAACTCGAGAAAAACCATGAGACTTCCCCTCGCCGCGAGATGAGGCCCGATTCCCCTGCACTGCGTTCAGAGCAATTCCGTGTTGCACGTCACACATGAAAGGAGCCTTGATTTCCTTGATGGCACTCCAGAGAAACCCCAAGAACACTGTTTCAAGGCTAGAGGGATCCTGAGGGCACTGTAGCAACACGAAAGAGCTCCGTGGACCAAAAATCAACTCGAGATGAGAGGTTAGTCCCTGGCTTCGACTCCAGAGGAATACCACCTTACCACAAGCACCTCAAGAGGAGGCTTCTCTCAGCTCTATGTATGTGAGAGGGACCCTGAGTTTGCGGCCACAAGTGGAATGGACACTGCGATGCCCTGACTCGAAATAAGGCCGGATATCCCTGCAGTGACTTGAATGCAGGCTCGTCTTGCATCTCCCAAGACGAAAGGATGTCTGAATCCCCTGTAGAGACCATAGAGAAAAACCTAGTTCCCCACCTCATCGCGACCGGATGCCTCACATCCTTTGAAAACTCCAGAGGTACGCGGAGATCAGTGCCTCCAAAGGAGACGATGCCTGACTCCTCGTGAAACTTGATAGGAGTCCCAGGATTCCTGTGGCACGTGGAAAGGGACCCTCGGTCTCCCGCCTCAGCTGGAGAGGCGTCCCAATTGCCCTGTCAAGCCTCGAGGAGAATCCCGAGTTCTCCCTCGCAACTAGGCAGTAGTCCTGCCGTCGCTGAACAAACACGTGGTTGGAAGGTCCATCCCCGTCGTACTTCGAGAATATACCCCAGGTTCCCGCCGCAACTCGAGAAAAACCATGAGACTTCCCCCTCGCCACGAGATGAGGCTCGATTCCCCTGCACTGCATGCAGAGCAATTCCGTGTTGCACATCACACATGTAAGGAGCCTTGATTTCCTTGACGGCACTCCAGCGAATCCCCAAGAACACTGTTTCAAGGCTAGAGGGATCCTGAGGTCACTGTAGCAACACGAAAGAGCTCCGTGGACCAAAAATCAACTCGAGATGAGAGCTTAGTCCCTGGCTTCAACTCCAGAGGAATACCACCTTACCACAAGCACCTCAAGAGGAGGCTTCTCTCAGCTCTAGCTATGTGAGAGGGACCCTGAGTTTGCGGCCTCAAGTGGAATGGACACCGCGCTGCCCTGACTCGAAATAAGGCCGGATATCCCTGCAGTGACTTGAATGCAGGCTCGTCTTGCATCTCCCAAGACGAAAGGATCTCTGAATCCCCTGTGGAGACAACAGAGAAATACCTAGTTCCCCACCTCATCTTGACCGGAGGCCTCACATCCTTTGAAAACTCCAGAGGTACGCGGAGATCAGTGCCTCCAAAGGAGACGATGCCTGACTCCTCGTGAAACTTGATAGGAGTCCCAGGATTCCTGTGGCACGTGGAAAGGGACCCTTGGTCTCCCGCCTCAGCTGGAGAGGCGTCCCAATTGCCCTGCCACGCCTCGAGGAGAATCCCGACTTGTCCCTCGCAACTAGGCAGGAGTCCTGACGTCCCTGAACAAACACGTGGCTGGAAGGGCCATCCCCGTCGTAACTCGAGAATATACCCCAGGTTCCCGCCGCAACTCGAGAAAAACCATGAGACTTCCCCCTCGCCGCGAGATGAGGCCCGATTCCCCTGCACTGCGTGCAGAGCAATTCCGTGTTGCACATCAAACAAGAAAGGAGCCTTGATTTCCTTGATGGCACTCAAGAGAAACCCCAAGAACACTGTTTCAAGGCTAGAGGGATCCTGAGGTCACTGTAGCCACACGAAAGAGCTCCGTGGACCAAAAATCAACTCGAGATGAGAGGTTAGTCCCTGGCTTCGACTCCAGAGGAATACCACCTTACCACAAGCACCTCAAGAGGAGGCTTCTCTCAGCTCTAGCTATGTGAGAGGGACCCTGAGTTTGCGGCCTCAAGTGGAATGGAGACCGCGATGCCCTGACTCGAAATAAGGCCGGATATCCCTGCAGTGACTTGAATGCAGGCTCGTCTTGCATCTCCCAAGATGAAAGGATGTCTGAATCCCCTGTGGAGACCACAGAGAAAGACCTAGTTCCCCACCTCTTCGCGACGGGAGGCCTCACATCTTTGAAAACTCCAGAGGTACGCGGAGATCAGTGCCTCCAAAGGAGACGAGGCCTGACTCCTCGTGAAACTTGATAAGAGTCCCAGGATTCCTGTGGCACGTGGAAAGGGACCCTTGGTCTCCCGCCTCAGCTGGAGAGGCGTCCCAATTGCCCTGCCAAGCCTCGAGGAGAATCCCGACTTGTCCCTCGCAACTAGGCAGGAGTCCTGACGTCGCTGAACAAACACGTGTGTGGAAGGGCCATCCCCGTCGTAACTCGAGAATATACCCCAGGTTCCCGCCGCAACTCGAGAAAAACCATGAGACTTCCCCCTCGCCATGAGAAGAGGCCCGATTCCCCTGCACTGCATGCAGAGCAATTCCGTGTTGCACATCAAACAAGAAAGGAGCTTTGATTTCCTTGATGGCACTCCAGAGAAACCCCAACAACACTGTTTCAAGGCTAGAGGGATCCTGAGGTCCCTGTAGCAACACGAAAGAGCTCCGTGGACCAAAAATAACTCGAGATGAGAGGTTAGTCCCTGGCTTCGACTCCAGAGGAATACCACCTTACCACAAGCACCTCAAGAGGTGGCTTCTCTCAGCTCTAGGTATGTGAAAGTGACCCTGATTTTGCGGCATCAAGTGGAATGGACACTGCGATGCTCTGACGCGAAATAAGGCCGGATATCCCTGCAGTGACTTGAATGCAGGCTCGTCTTGCATCTCCCAAGATGAAAGGATGTCTGAATCCCTTGTGTAGACCACAGAGAAAGACCTAGTTTCCCACTTCATGGCGACCAGAGGCCTCACATCCTTTGAAAACTCCAGAGGTACGCGGAGATCAGTGCCTCCAAAGGAGACGATGCCTGACTCCTCGTGAAACTTGATAGGAGAACCAGGATTCCTGTGGCACGTGGAAAGGGACCCTTGGTCTCCCGCCTCAGCTGGAGAGGCGTCCCAATTGCCCTGCCAAGCCTAGAGGAGAATCCCGAGTTGTCCCTCGCAACTAGGCAGGAGTCCTGACGTCGCTGAACAAACACGTGGGTGGAAGGGCCATCCCCGTCGTAACTCGAGAATATACCCCAGGTTCCCGCCGCAACTCGAGAAAAACCATGAGACTTCACCCTCGCCGTGAGATGAGGCCCGATTCCCCTACACTACGTGCAGAGCAATTCCGTGTTGCACATCAAACAAGAAAGGAGCCTTGATTTCCTTGATGGCACTCCAGAGAAACCCCAAGAACACTGTTTCAAGGCTAGAAGGATCCTGAGCCCACTGTAGCAACACGAAAGAGCTCCGTGGACCAAAAATCAACTAGAGATGAGAGCTTAGTCCCTGGCTTCGACTCCAGAGGAATACCACCTTACCACAAGCACCTCAAGAGGAGGCTTCTCTCAGCTCTAGGTATGTGAGAGGGACCCTGAGTTTGCGGCCTCAAGTGGAATGGACACCGCGATGCCCTGACTCGAAATAAGGCCGAATATCCCTGCAGTGACTTGAATGCAGGCTCGTCTTGCATCTCCCAAGATGAAAGGATGTCTGAATCCCCTGTGGAGATCACAGAGAATGACCTAGTTCCCCACCTCATGGCGACCGGAGGCCTCACATCCTTTGAAAACTCCAGAGGTACGCGGAGATCAGTGCCTCCAAAGGAGACGATGCCTGACTCCTCGGGAAACTTGATAGGAGTCCCAGGATTCCTGTGGCACGTGGAAAGGGACCCTTGGTCTCCCGCCTCAGCTGGAGAGGCGTCCCAATTGCCCTGCCAAGCCTCGAGGAGAATCCCGAGTTGTCCCTCGCAACTAGGCAGGAGTCCTGACGTCGCTGAAGAAACACGTGTGTGGGAGGGCCAATCGCGTCGTAACTCAAGAATATACCCCAGGTTCCCGCCGCAACTCGGGATAAACCATGAGACTTCCCCCTCGCCGCGAGATGAGGCCCGATTCCCCTGCACTGCGTGCAGAGCAATTCCGTGTTGCACATCAAACAAGAAAGGAGCCTTGATTTCCTTGATGGCACTCCAGAGAAACCCCAAGAACACTGTTTCAAGGCTAGAGGGATCCTGAGGTCACTGTGGCAACACGAAAGAGCTCCGTGGACCAAAAATCAACTCGAGATGAGAGGTTAGTCCCTGGCTTCGACTCCAGAGGAATACCACCTTACCACAAGCACCTCAAGAGGAGGCTTCTCTCAGTTCTAGGTATGTGAGAGGGACCCTGAGTTTGCGGCCTCAAGTGGAATGGACACCGCGATGCCCTGACGCGAAATAAGGCCGGATATCCCTGCAGTGACTTGAATGCAGGCTCGTCTTGCATCTCCCAAGACGAAAGGATGTCTGAATCCCCTGTGGAGACCACAGAGAAAGACCTTGTTCCCCACCTCATCGCGACCGGAGGCCTCACATCCTTTGAAAACTCCAGAGGTACGCAGAGATCAGTGCCTCCAAAGGAGACGATGCCTGACTCCTCGTGAAACTTGATAGGAGTCCCAGGATTCCTGTGGCACGTGGAAAGGGACACTTGGTCTCCCGCCTCAGCTGGAGAGGCGTCCCAATTGCCCTGCCAAGCCTCGAGGAGAATCCAGAGTTGTCCCTCGCAACTAGGCAGGAGTCCTGACGTGGCTGAACAAACACGTGTCTGGAAGGGCCATCCCCGTCGTAACTCGAGAATATACCCCAGGTTCCCGCCGCAACTCGAGAAAAACCATGAGACTTCCCCCTCGCCGCGAGATGAGGCCCGATTCCCCTGCACTGCGTGCAGAGCAATTCCGTGTTGCACATCACACATGAAAGGAGCCTTGATTTCCTTGATGGCACTCCAGAGAAACCCCAAGAACAATGTTTCAAGGCTAGAGGGATCCTGAGGTCACTGCAGCAACACGAAAGAGCTCCGTGGACCAAAAATCAACTTGAGATGAGAGGTTAGTCCCTGGCTTCGACTCCAGAGGAATACAACCTTACCACAAGCACTTCAAGAGGAGGCTTCTCTCAGCTCTAGGTATGTGAGAGGGACCCTGATTTTTCGGCCTCAAGTGGAATGGACACCGCGATGCCCTGACTCGAAATAAGGCCGAATATTCCTGCAGTGACTTGAATGCAGGCTCTTCTTGCATCTCCCAAGACGAAAGGATGTCTGAATCCCCTGTGGAGACCACAGAGAAAGACCTAGTTCCCCACCTCATGGCGACCGGAAGCCTCACATCCTTTGAAAACTCCAGAGGTACGCGGAGATCAATGCCTCCAAAGGAGACGATGCCTGACTCCTCGTGAAACTTGATAGGAGTCCCAGGATTCCTGTGGCACGTGGAAAGGGACCCTTGGTCTCCCGCCTCAGCTGGAGAGGCGTCCCAATTGCCCTGCCAAGCCTCGAGGAGAACCCCGAGTTGTCCCTCGCAACTAGGCAGGAGTCCTGACGTCGCTGAAGAAACACGTGGGTGGAAGGGCCATCCCCTTCGTAACTCGAGAATATTCCCCAGGTTCCCGCCGCAACTCGAGAAAAACCATGAGACTTCCCCCTCACCGCGAGATGAGGCCCGATTCCCCTGCACTGCGTGCAGAGCAATTCCGTGTTACACATCAAACAAGAAAGGAGCCTTGATTTCCTTGATGGCAATCCAGAGAAACCCCAAGAACACTGTTTCAAGGCTAGAGGGATCCTGAGGGCACTGTAGCAACACGAAAGAGCTCCGTGGACCAAAAATCAACTCGAGATGAGAGGTTAGTCCCTGGCTTCGACTCCAGAGGAATACCACCTTACCACAAGCACCTCAAGAGGAGGCTTCTCTCAGCTCTAGCTATGTGAGAGGGACCCTGATTTTGCGGCCTCAAGTGGAATGGACACCGCGATGCCCTGACTCGAAATAAGGCCGGATATCCCTTCAGTTACTTGAATGCAGGCTCGTCTTGCATCTCCCAAAACGAAAGGATGTCTGAATCCCCTGTGGAGATCACAGAGAAAGACCTAGTTCCCCACCTCATCGCGACCGGAGGCCTCACATCCTTTAAAAACTCCAGAGGTACGCGGAGATCAGTGCCTCCAAAGGAGACGATGTCTGACTCCTCGTGAAACTTGATAGGATTCCCAGGATTCCTGTGGCACGTGGAAAGGGATCCTTGGTCTCCCGCCTCAGCTGGAGAGGCGTCCCAATTGCCCTGCAAAGCCTCGAGGAGAACTCCGAGTTGTCCCTCGCAAGTAGGCAGGAGTCCTGACTTCGCTGAACAAACACGTGTGTGGAAGGGCCATCCCCATCGTAACTCGAGAATATTCCCCACGTTCCCGCCGCAACTCGAGAAAAACCAAGAGACTTCCCCCTCGCCGCGAGATGAGGCCCGATTCCCCTGCACTGCATTCAGTGCAATTCCGTGTTGCACATCACACATGAAAGGAGCCTTGATTTCCTTGATGGCACTCCAGAGAAACCCCAAGAACACTGTTTCAAGGCTAGAGGGATCCTGAGGTCACTGTAGCCACACGAAAGAGCTCCGTGGACCAAAAATCAACTCGAGATGAGAGGTTAGTCCCTGGCTTCGACTCCAGAGGAATACCACCTTACCACAAGCACCTCAAGAGGAGGCTTCTCTCAGCTCTAGGTATGTGAGAGGGACCCTGAGTTTGCGGCCTCAAGTGGAATGGACACCGCGATGCCCTGACTCGAAATAAGGCCGGATATCCCTGCAGTGACTTGAATGCAGGCTCGTCTTGCATCTCCCAAGACGAAAGGATGTCTGAATCCCCTGTGGAGATCACAGAGAAAGACCTACTTCCCCACCTCATCGCGACCGGAGGCCTCACATCCTTTAAAAAATCCAGAGGTACGCGGAGATCAGTGCCTCCAAAGGAGACGATGCCTGACTCCTCGTGAAACTTGATAGGATTCCCAGGATTCCTGTGGCACGTGGAAAGGGACCCTTGGTCTCCCGCCTCAGCTGGAGAGGCGTCCCAAGTGCCCTGCCAAGCCTCGAGGAGAATCCCGAGTTGTCCCTCGCAACTAGGCAGGAGTCCTGACTTCGCTGAACAAACACGTGTGTGGAAGGGCCATCCCCATCGTAACTCGAGAATATTCCCCACGTTCCCGCCGCAACTCGAGAAAAACCATGAGACTTCCCCCTCGCCGCGAGATGAGGCCCGATTCCCCTGCACTGCATGCAGTGCAATTCCGTGTTGCACATCACACATGAAAGGAGCCTTGATTTCCTTGATGGCACTCCAGAGAAACCCCAAGAACACTGTTTCAAGGCTAGAGGGATCCTGAGGTCACTGTAGCCACACGAAAGAGCTCCGTGGACCAAAAATCAACTCGAGATGAGAGGTTAGTCCCTGGCTTCGACTCCAGAGGAATACCACCTTACCACAAGCACCTCAAGAGGAGGCTTCTCTAAGCTCTAGCTATGTGAGAGGGACCCTGAGTTTGCGGCCTCAAGTGGAATGGAGACCGCAATGCCCTGACTCGAAATAAGGCCGGATATCCCTGCAGTGACTTGAATGCAGGCTCGTCTTGCATCTCCCAAGACGAAAGGATGTCTGAATCCCCTGTGGAGACCACAGAGAAAGACCTAGTTCCCCACCGCATCGCGACCGGAGGCCTCACATCCTTTGAAAACTCCAGAGGTACGCGGAGATCAGTGCCTCCAAAGGAGACGATGCCTGACTCCTCGTGAAACTTGATAGGATTCCCAGGATTCCTGTGGCACGTGGAAAGGGATCCTTGGTCTCCCGCCTCAGCTGGAGAGGCGTCCCAATTGCCCTGCAAAGCCACGAGGAGAACTCCGAGTTGTCCCTCGCAAGTAGGCAGGAGTCCTGACTTCGCTGAACAAACACGTGTGTGGAAGGGCCATCCCCGTCGTAACTCGAAAATATACCCGAGGTTCACGCTTCAACTCGAGAAAAACCATGAGACTTCCCCCTCGCCGCGAGATGAGGCCCGATTCCCCTGCACTGCATTCAGTGCAATTCCGTGTTGCACATCACACATGAAAGGAGCCTTGATTTCCTTGATGGCACTCCAGAGAAACCCCAAGAACACTGTTTCAAGGCTAGAGGGATCCTGAGGTCACTGTAGCCACACGAAAGAGCCCCGTGGACCAAAAATCAACTCGAGATGAGAGGTTAGTCCCTGGCTTCGACTCCAGAGGAATACCACCTTACCACAAGCACCTCAAGAGGAGGCTTCTCTCAGCTCTAGGTATTTGAGAGGGACCCTGAGTTTGCGGCCTCAAGTGGAATGGACACCGTGATGCCCTGACTCGAAATAAGGCCGGATATCCCTGCAGTGACTTGAATGCAGGCTCTTCTTGCATCTCCCAAGACGAAAGGATGTCTGAATCCCCTGTGGAGACCACAGAGAAAGACCTAGTTCCCCACCTCATCGCGACCGGAGGCCTCACATCCTTTGAAAATTCCAGAGGTACGCGGAGATCAGTGCCTCCAAAGGAGACGATGCCTGACTACTCGTGAACTTGATAGGATTCCCTGGATTCCTGTGGCACGTGGAAAGGGACGCTTGGTCTCCCGCCTCAGCTGGAGAGGCGTCCCAATTGCCCTGCAAAGCCTCGAGGAGAATCCCGAGTTGTCCCTCGCAACTAGGCAGGAGTCCTGACGTCGCTGAACAAACACGTGTGTGGAAGGCCATCCCCATCGTAACTCGAGAATATTCCCCACGTTCCCGCCGCAACTCGAGAAAAACCATGAGACTTCCCCCTCGCGGCGAGATGAGGCCTGATTCCCCTGCACTGCATGCAGTGCAATTCCGTGTTGCACATCACACATGAAAGGAGCCTTGATTTCCTTGATGGCACTCCAGAGAAACCCCAAGAACACTGTTTCAAGGCTAGAGGGATCCTGAGGTCACTGTAGCAACACGAAAGAGCTCCGTGGACCAAAAATCAACTCGAGATGAGAGGTTAGTCCCTGGCTTCGACTCCAGAGGAATACCACCTTACCACAAGCACCTCAAGAGGAGGCTTCTCTCAGCTCTAGCTATGTGAGAGGGACCCTGAGTTTGCGGCCTCAAGTGGAATGGACACCGCGATGCCCTGACTCGAAATAAGGCCGGATATCCCTGCAGTGACTTGAATGCAGGCTCGGCTTGCATCTCCCAAGACGAAAGGATGTCTGAATCCCCTGTGGAGACCACAGAGAAAGACCTAGTTCCCTACCTCATCGCGACCGGAGGCCTCACATCCTTTGAAAACTCGAGAGGTACGCGGAGATCAGTGCCTCCAAAGGAGACGATGCCTGACTCCTCGTGAAACTTGATAGAGTCCCAGGATTCCTGTGGCACGTGGAAAGGGACCCTTGGTCTCCCGCTTCAGCTGGAGAGGCGTCCCAATTGCCCTGCCAAGCCTCAAGGAGAATCCCGAGTTGTCCCTCGCAACTAGGCAGGAGTCCTGACGTCGCTGAACAAACACGTGTGTGGAAGGGCCATTCCCGTCATAACTCGAGAATATTCCCTAGGTTCCCGCAGCAACTCGAGAAAAACCAGGAAACTTCCCCCTCGCCGCGAGATGTGGCCCGATTCCCCTGCACTGCGTGCAGAGCAATTCCGTGTTACACATCACACATGAAAGGAGCCTTGATTTCCTTGATGGCACTCCAGAGAAACCCCAAGAACACTGTTTCAAGGCTAGAGGGATCCTGAGGTCACTGTAGCAACACGAAAGAACTCCGTGGACCAAAAATCAACTCGAGATGAGAGGTTAGTCCCTGGCTTCGACTCCAGAGGAATACCACCTTACCACAAGCACCTCAAGAGGAGGCTTCTCTCAGCTCAAGCTATGTGAGAGGGACCCTGAGTTTACGGCCTCAAGTGGAATGGACACCGCGATGCCCTGACTCGAAATAAGGCCGGATATCCCTGCAGTGACTTGAGTGCAGGCTCGTCTTGCATCTCCCAAGACGAAAGGATGTCTGAATCCCCTGTGGAGACCACAGAGAAAGACCTAGTTCCCCACCTCATCGCGACCGGAGGCCTCACATCCTTTGAAAACTCCAGAGGTACGCGGAGATCAGTGCCTCCAAAGAGACGATGCCTGACTCCTCGTGAAACTTGATAGGATTCCCTGGATTCCTGTGGCACGTGGAAAGGGACCCTTGGTCTCACGCCTCAGCTGGAGAGGCGTCCCAATTGCCCTGCCAAGCCTCGAGGAGAACCCCGAGTTGTCCATCGCAACTAGGCAGGAGTCCTAACGTCGCTGAAGAAACACGTGTGTGGAAGGGCCATCCCCGTCGTAACTCGAGAATATATCCCAGGTTCCCGCCGCAACTCGAGAAAAACCATGAGACTTCCCCCTCGACGCGACATGAGGCACGATTCCCCTGCACTGCGTGCAGAGCAATTTCGTGTTTCACATCACACATGAAAAGAGCCTTGATTTCCTTGATGGCACTCCAGAGAAACCCCAAGAACACTGTTTCAAGGCTAGAGGGATCCTGAGGTCACTGTAGCAGCAGGAAAGAGCTCTGTGGACCAAAAATCAACTCGAGATGAGAGGTTAGTCCCTGGCTTCGACTCTAGAGGAATACCACCTTACCACAAGCACCTCAAGAGGAGGCTTCTCTCAGCTCTAGCTATGTGAGAGGGACCCTGAGTTTACGGCCTCAAGTGGAATGGACACCGCGATGCCCTGACTCGAAATAAGGCCGGATATCCCTGCAGTGACTTGAGTGCAGGCTCCTCTTGCATCTCCCAAGACGAAAGGATGTCTGAATCCCCTGTGGAGACCACAGAGAAAGACCTAGTTCCCCACCTCATCGCGACCGGAGGCCTCACATCCTTTGAAAACTCCAGAGGCACGCGGAGATCAGTGCCTCCAAAGAGACGATGCCTGACTCCTCGTGAAACTTGATAGGATTCCCTGGATTCCTGTGGCACGTGGAAAGGGACACTTGGTCTCACGCCTCAGCTGGAGAGGCGTCCCAATTGCCCTGCCAAGCCTCGAGGAGAACCCCGAGTTGTCCATCGCAACTAGGCAGGAGTCCTGACGTCGCTGAAGAAACACGTGTGTGGAAGGGCCATCCCCGTCGTAACTCGAGAATATACCCCAGGTTCCCGCCGCAACTCGAGAAAAACCATGAGACTTCCCCCTCGACGCGACATGAGGCACGATTCCCCTGCACTGCTTGCAGAGCAATTTCGTGTTTCACATCACACATGAAAAGAGCCTTGATTTCCTTGATGGCACTCCAGAGAAACCCCAAGAACACTGTTTCAAGGCTAGAGGGATCCTGAGGTCACTGTAGCAGCAGGAAAGAGCTCTGTGGACCAAAAATCAACTCGAGATGAGAGGTTAGTCCCTGGCTTCGACTCCAGAGGAATACCACCTTACCACAAGCACCTCAAGAGGAGGCTTCTCTCAGCTCTAGCTATGTGAGAGGGACCCTGATTTTGCGGCCTCAAGTGGAATGGACACCGCAATGCCCTGACTCGAAATAAGGCCGGATATCCCTTCAGTGACTTGAATGCAGGCTCGTCTTGCATCTCCCAAGACGAAAGGATGTCTGAATCCCCTGTGGAGATCACAGAGAAAGACCTACTTCCCCACCTCATCGCGACCGGAGGCCTCACATCCTTTAAAAACTCCAGAGGTACGCGGAGATCAGCGCCTCCAAAGGAGACGATGCCTGACTACTCGTGAACTTGATAGGATTCCCTGGATTCCTGTGGCACGTGGAAAGGGACGCTTGGTCTCCCGCCTCAGCTGGAGAGGCGTCCCAATTGCCCTGCAAAGCCTCGAGGAGAATCCCGAGTTGTCCCTCGCAACTAGGCAGGAGTCCTGACGTCGCTGAACAAACACGTGTGTGGAAGGGCCATCCCCATCGTAACTCGAGAATATTCCCCAGGTTCCCGCCGCAACTCGAGAAAAACCATGAGACTTCCCCCTCGCGGCGAGATGAGGCCTGATTCCCCTGCACTGCATGCAGTGCAATTCCGTGTTGCACATCACACATGAAAGGAGCCTTGATTTCCTTGATGGCACTCCAGAGAAACCCCAAGAACACTGTTTCAAGGCTAGAGGGATCCTGAGGTCACTGTAGCCACACGAAAGAGCTCCGTGGACCAAAAATCAACTCGAGATGAGAGGTTAGTCCCTGGCTTCGACTCCAGAGGAATACCACCTTACCACAAGCACCTCAAGAGGAGGCTTCTCTCAGCTCTAGCTATGTGAGAGGGACCCTGAGTTTGCGGCCTCAAGTGGAATGGAGACTGCGATGCCCTGACTCGAAATAAGGCCGGATATCCCTGCAGTGACTTGGATGCAGGCTCGTCTTGCATCTCCCAAGACGAAAGGATGTCTGAATCCCCTGTGGAGACCACAGAGAAAGACCTAGTTCCCCACCTCATCGCGACCAGAGGCCTCACATCCTTTGAAATCTCCAGAGGTACGTGGAGATCAGTGCCTCCAAAGGAGACGATGCCTGACTCCTCGTGAAACTTGATAGGAGTCCCAGGTTTCCTGTGGCACGTGGAAAGGGACCCTTGGTCTCCCGCCTCAGCTGGAGAGGCGTCCCAATTGCCCTGCCAAGCCTCGAGGCGAATCCCGAGTTGTCCCTCGTAACTAGGCAGGAGTCCTGACATGACTGAACAAACACGTGGGTGGAAGGGCCCTCCCCGTCGTAACTCGAGAATATACCCCAGATTCCCGCCGCAACTCGAGAAAATCCATGAGACTTCCCCCTCGCAGCGAGATGAGGTCCGATTCCCCTGCACTGCATGCAGAGCAATCCGTGTTGCACATCACACATGAAAGGAGCCTTGATTTCCTTGATGGCACTCCAGATAAACCCCAAGAACACTGTTTCAAGGCTAGAGGGATCCTGAGGTCACTGTAGCAACACGAAAGAGCTCCGTGGACCAAAAATCACCTCAAGATGAGAGGTTAGTCCCTGGCTGCGACTCCAGAGGAATACCACCTTACCACAAGCACCTCAAGAGGAGGCTTCTCTCAGCTCTAGGTATGTGAGAGGGACCCTGATTTTGCGGCCTCAAGTGGAATGGACACCGCGATGCCCTGACTCGAAATAAGGCCGGATATCCCTGCAGTGACTTGAATGCAGGCTCGTCTTGCATCTCCCAAGACGAAAGGATGTCTGAATCCCCTGTGGAGACCACAGAGAAAGACCTAGTTCCCCACCTCATCGCGACCGGAGTCCTCTCATTCTTTGAAAACTCCAGAGGTACGCGGAAATCAGTGCCTCCAAAGGAGACGATGCCTGACTCCTCGTGAAACTTGATAGGAGTCCCAGGATTCCTGTGGCACGTGGAAAGGGACCCTTGGTCTCCCGCCTCAGCTGGAGAGGCGTCCCAATTGCCCTGCCAAGCCTCGAGGAGAATCCCGAGTTGTCCCTCGCAACTAGGCAGGAGTCCTGACGTCGCTGAACAAGCACGTGTGTGGAAGGGCCATCACCGTTGTAACTCGAGAATATACCCCAGGTTCCCGCCGCAACTCGAGAAAAACCATGAGACTTCCCCCTCGCCGCGAGATGAGGCCCGATTCCCCTGCACTGCGTGCAGAGCAATTCCGTGTTGCACATCACTCATGAAAGGAGCCTTGATTTCCTTGATGGCACTCCAGAGAAACCCCAAGAACACTGTTTCAAGGCTAGTGGGATCCTGAGGTCACTGTAGCCACACGAAAGAGCTCCGTGGAGTAAAAATCAACTCGAGATGAGAGGTTAGTCCCTGGCTTCGACTCCAGAGGAATACCACCTTACCACAAGCACATCAAGTGGAGGCTTCTCTCTGCTCTAGGTATGTGAGAGGGACCCTGAGTTTGTGGCCTCAAGTGGAATGGACACCGCAATGCCCTGACTCGAAATAAGGCCGGATATCCCTGCAGTGACTTGAATGCAGGCTCGTCTTGCATCTCCCAAGATGAAAGGATGTCTGAATCCCCTGTGTAGACCACAGAGAAAGACCTAGTTCCCCACCTCATGGCGACCGGAGGCCTCACATCCTTTGAAATCTCCAGAGGTACGCGGAGATCAGTGCCTCCAAAGGAGACGATGCCTGACTCCTCGTGAAACTTGATAGGAGTCCCAGGATTCCTGTGGCACGTGGAAAGGGACCCGTGGTCTCCCGCCTCAGCTGGAGAGGCGTCCCAATTGCCCTGCCAAGCCTCGAGGAGAATCCCGAGTTTTCCCTCGCAACTAGGCAGGAGTCCTGCCGTCGCTGAACAAACATGTGGTTGGAAGGGTCATCCCCATCGTAACTCGAGAATATACCCCAGGTTCCCGCGGCAACTCGAGAAAAACCATGAGACTTCCCCCTCGCCAAGAGATGAGGCCTGATTCCCCTGCACTGCGTGCAGAGTAATTCCGTGTTGCACATCACACATGAAAGGAGCCTTGATTTCCTAGATGGCACTCCAGAGAAACCCCAAGAACACTGTTTCAAGGCTAGAGGGATTCTGAGGTTACTGTAGCAACACGAAAGAGCTCCGGGGACCAAAAATCAACTCGAGATGAGAGGTTATTCCCTGGCTTCGATTCCAGAGGAATACCACCTTAGCCTAAGCACCTCAAGAGGAGGCTTCTCTCAGCTCTAGGTCTGTGTGAGGGACCCAGATTTTGCGGCCTAAAGTGGAATGGACACTGCGATGCCCTGACGCGAAATAAGGCCGGATATTCCTGCAGTGACTTGAATGCAGGCTCGTCTTGCATCTCCCAAGATGAAAGGATGTCTGAATCCCCTGTGGAGACCACAGAGAAAGACCTAGTTCCCCACCTCATCGCGACCAGAGGCCTCACATCCTTTGAAAACTTCAGAGGTACTCGGAGATCAGTGCCTCCAAAGGAGACGATGCCTGACTCCTCGGGAAACTTGATAGGAGTCCCAGGATTATTGTGGCACGTGGAAAGGGACTCTTGGTCTCCTGCCTCAGCTGGAGAGGCGTCCCAATTGCCCTGCCAAGCCTCGAGGAGAATCCCGAGTTGTCCCTCGCAACTAGGCAGGAGTCCTGACGTCGCTGAACAAACACGTGGGTGGAAGGGCCATCCTCGTCGTAACTCGAGAATATACCCCAGGTTCCCGCCGCAACTCGAGAAAAACCATGAGACATCCCCCTCGCCGCGAGATGAGGCCCGATTCCCCTGCACTGCGTGCAGAGCAATTCCGTGTTGCACATCACACATGAAAGGAGCCTTGATTTCCTTGATGGCACTCCAGAGAAACCCCAAGAACACTGTTTCAAGGCTAGAGGGATCCTGAGGTCACTGTAGCAACACGAAAGAGCTCCGTGGACCACAAATCAACTCGAGATGAGAGGTTAGTCCCTGGCTTCGACTCCAGAGGAATACCACCTTACCACAAGCACCTCAAGAGGAGGCTTCTCTCAGCTCTAGGTATGTGAGAGGGACCCTGAGTTTGCGGCCTCAAATGGAATGTACACCGCGATTCCCTGACTCGAAATAAGGCCGGATATCCCTGCAGTGACTTGAATGCAGGCTCGTCTTGCATCTACCAAGATGAAAGGATGACTGAATCCCCTGTGGAGACCACAGAGAAAGACCTAGTTCCCCACCTCATCGCGACCGGAGGCCTCACATCCTTTGAAAATTCCAGAGGTACACGGAGATCAGTGCCTCCAAAGGAGACGATGCCTGACTCCTCGTGAAACTTGATAGGAGTCCCAGGATTCCTGTGGCACGTTGAAAGGGACCCCTGGTCTCCCGCCTCAGCTGGAGAGGCGTCCCAATTGGCCTGCCAAGCCTCGAGGAGAATCCCGAGTTGTCCCTCGCAACTAGGCAGGAGTCCTGACGTCACTGAACAAACACGTGTGTGGAAGGGCCATCCCCGTCGTAACTCGAGAATATACCCCAGGTTCCCGCCGCAACTCGAGAAAAACCATGAGACTTCCCCCTCGCCGCGAGATGAGGCCCGATTCCCCTGCACTGTGTGCAGAGCAATTCCGTGTTGCACATCACACATGAAAGGAGCCTTGATTTCCTTGATGGCACTCCAGAGAAACCCCAAGAACACTGTTTCAAGGCTAGAGGGATCCTGAGGTCACTGTAGCATCAAGAAAGAGCTCCGTGGACCAGAAATCAACTCGAGATGAGAGGTTTGTCCCTGGCTTCGAATTCCATAGGAATACCACCTTACCACAAGCACCTCAAGAGGAGGCTTCTCTCAGCTCTAGGTATGTGAGAGGGACCCTGAGTTTGCGGCCTCAAGTGGAATGGACACCGCAATGCCCTGACTCGAAATAAGGCCGGATATCCCTGAAGTGACTTGAATGCACGCTCGTCTTGCATCTCCCAAGACGAAAGGATGTCTGAATCCCCTGTGCAGACCACAGAGAAAGACCTAGTTCCCCACCTCATCGCGACCGGAGGCCTCACATCCTTTGAAGACTCCAGAGGTACGCGGAGTTCAGTGCCTCCAAAGGAGACGATGCCTGACACCTCGTGAAACTTGACAGGAGTCCCAGGATTCCTGTGGCACGTGGAAAGGGACCCTTGGTCTCCCGCCTCAGCTGGAGAGGCGTCCCAATTGCCCTGCCAAGCCTCGAGGAGAATCCCGAGTTGTCCCTCGCCACTAGGCAGGAGTCCTGACGTGGCTGAACAAACACGTGGGTGGAAGGGCCATCCCCGTCATAACTCGAGAATATACCCCAGGTTCCCACCGCAACTCGAGAAAAAACATGAGACTTCCCCCTCGCCGCAAAATGAGGCCCGATATCCTGCACTGCGTGCAGAGGAATTCCGTGTTGCACATCACACATGAAAGGAGCCTTGATTTCCTTGATGGCATTCCAGAGAAACCACAAGAACACTGTTTCAAGGCTCAAGGGATCCGGAGGTCACTGTAGCAACACGAAAGAGCTCCGTGGCCCAAAAATCAACTCGAGATGAGAGGTTAGTCCCTGGCTTCAACTCCAGAGGAATACCACCTTACCACAAGCACCTCAAGAAGAGGCTTTTCTCAGCTCTATGTATGTGAGAAGGACCCTGAGTTTGCGGACTCAAGTGGAATGGACACCGCGATGCCCAGACTCGAAATAAGGCCGGATATCCCTGCAGTGACTTGAATGCAGGCTCGTCTTGCATCTCCCAAGACGAAAGGGTGTCTGAATCCCCTGTGGAGACCACAGAGAAAGACCTAGTTCCCCTCCTCATCGCGACAGGAGACCTCACATCCTTTGAAAATTCCAGAGGTACGCGGAGATCAGTGTCTCCAAAGGAGACGATGCCTGACTCCTCGTGAAACTTGATAGGAGTCCCAGGATTCCTGTGGCACGTGGAAAGGGACCCTTGGTCTCCCGCCTCAGCTGGAGAGGCGTCCCAATTGCCCTGCCAAGCCTCGAGGAGAATCCCGAGTTGTCCCTCGCCACTAGGCAGGAGTCCTGACGTCGCTGAACAAACACGTGGTTGGAAGGGCCATCCCCGTCATAACTCGAGAATATACCCCAGGTTCCCGCAGCAACTCGAGAAAAACCATGAGACTTCCCCCTCGCCGCGAGATGAGGCCCGATTCTCCTGCACTGCATGCAGAGCAATTCCGTCTTGCACATCACACATGAAAGGAGCCTTGATTTTCTTGATGGCACTCTAGAGAAACCCCAAGAACACTGTTTCAAGGCTAGAGGGAACCTGAGGTCACTGTAGCAACACGAAAGAGCTCCGTAGACCAAAAATCAACTCGAGATGAGAGGTTAGTCCCTGGCTTCGACTCCAGAGGAATACCACCTTACCACAAGCACCTCAAGAGGAGGCTTCTCTCAGCTCTAGGTATGTGAGAGGGACCCTGAGTTTGCGGCCTCAAGTGGAATGGACACGGAGATGCCCTGACGCGAAATAAGGCCGGATATCCCTGCAGTGACTTGAATGCAGGCTCCTCTTGCATCTCCCAAGATGAAAGGATGTCTGAATCCCCTGTGGAGACCACAGAGAAAGACCTAGTTCCCCACCTCATCGCGACCGGAGGCCTCATATCCTTTGAAAACTTCACAGGTACGCGGAGATCAGTGCCTTCAAAGGAGACGATGCCTGACTCCTCGTGAAACTTGATAGGAGTCCCAGGATTCCTGTGGAACGTGGAAAGGGACCCTTGGTCTACCGCCTCAGATGGAGAGGGGTCCCAATTGCCCTGCCAAGCCTCGAGGAGAATCCCGAGTTGTCCCTCGCAACTAGGCAGGAGTCCTGACGTGGCTGAACAAACACGTGGGTGGAAGGACCATCCCCATGGTAACTCGAGAATATACCCCAGGTTCCCGCCGCAACTCGAGAAAAACCATGAGACTTCCCCCTCGCCGCGCGATGAGGCCCGATTCCCCTACACTGCGTGCAGAGCAATTCCGTGTGGCACATCACACATGAAAGGAGCCTTGATTTCCTTGATGGCACTCCAGAGAAACCCCTAGAACACTGTTTCCAGGCTAGAGGGATCCTGAGGTCACTGTAGCAACATGAAACAGCTCCGTGGCCCAAAAATCACCTCGAGATGAGAGGTTAGTCCCTGGCTTCGACTCCAGAGGACTCCCACCTTACCACAAGCACCTCAAGAGGAGGCTTCTCTCAGCTCTAGGTATGTGAGAGGTACCCTGAGTTTGCAGCCTCAAGTCGAATGGACACCGCGATGCCCTGACTCGAAATAAGGCCGGATATCCCTGCAGTGACTTGGATGCAGGCTCGTCTTGCATCTCCCAAGACGAAAGGATGTCTGAATGCGCTGTGGAGACCACAGAGAAAGACCTAGTTCCCCACCTCATCGCGACCGGAGGCCTCACATCCTTTGAAAACTCCAGAGGTACGCGGATATCAGTGCCTCCAAAGGGGCCAAAGCCTGACTCCTCGTCAAACTTGATAGCAGTCCCAGGATTCCTGTGTCACGTGGAAAGAGATCGTTCGTCTCACGCCTCAGCTGATGAGGCGTCCCAATTGCCCTGCCAAGCCTCCAGGAGAATCCCGAGTTGTCCCTCGCACCTAGGCAGGAGTCCTGGCGTCGCTGATCAAACACGTGGGTGGAAGGGCCATCCCCATCGTAACTCGATAATATAGCCAAGGTTCCCGCTGCAACTCGAGAAAAACCATGAGACTTCCCCCTCGCCGCGAGATGAGGCCCGCTTCCCCTACACTGCATGCAGAGCAATTCCGTGTTGCACATCACACATGACAGGAGCCTTGATTTCCTTGATGGCACTCCAGAGAAACCCCAAGAACACTGTTTCCAGGCTAGAGGGATCCTGAGGTCACTGTAGCAACATGAAACAGCTCCGTGGCCCAAAAATCACCTCGAGATGAGAGGTTAGTCCCTGGCTTCGACTCCAGAGGAATACCACCTTACCACAAGCACCTCAAGAGGAGGCTTCTCTCAGCTCTAGCTATGTGAGAGAGACCCTGAGTTTGCAGCCTCAAGTGGAATGGACACCGCGATGCCCTGACTCGAAATAAGGCCGGATATCCCTGCAGTGACTTGAATGCAGGCTCGTCTTGCATCTCCCAAGACGAAAGGATGTCTGAATCCCCTGTGGAGACCACAGAGAAAGACCTAGTTCCCAACCTCATCGCGACCGGAGGCCTCACATCCTTTGAAAACTCCAGAGGTACGCGGAGATCAGTGCCTCCAAAGAGACGATGCCTGACTCCTCGTGAAACTTGATAGGATTCCCTGGATTCCTGTGGCACGTGGAAAGGGACCCTTGGTCTCACGCCTCAGCTGGAGAGGCGTCCCAATTGCCCTGCCAAGCCTCGTGGAGAACCCCGAGTTGTCCATCGCAACTAGGCAGGAGTCCTGACGTCGCTGAAGAAACACGTGTGTGGAAGGGCCATCCCCGTCGTAACTCGAGAATATATCCCAGGTTCCCGCCGCAACTCGAGAAAAACCATGAGACTTCCCCCTCGACGCGATATGAGGCACGATTCCCCTGCACTGCGTGCAGAGCAATTTCGTGTTTCACATCACACATGAAAAGAGCCTTGATTTCCTTGATGGCACTCCAGAGAAACCCCAAGAACACTGTTTCAAGGCTAGAGGGATCCTGAGGTCACTGTAGCAGCAGGAAAGAGCTCTGTGGACCAAAAATCAACTCGAGATGAGAGGTTAGTCCCTGGCTGCGACTCCAGAGGAATACCACCTTACCACAAGCACCTCAAGAGGAGGCTTCTCTCAGCTCTAGGTATGTGAGAGGGACCCTGATTTTGCGGCCTCAAGTGGAATGGACACCGCGATGCCCTGACTCGAAATAAGGCCGGATATCCCTGCAGTGACTTGAATGCAGGCTCGTCTTGCATCTCCCAAGACGAAAGGATGTCTGAATCCCCTGTGGATACCACAGAGAAAGACCTAGTTCCCCACCTCATCGCGACCGGAGGCCTTACATCCTTTGAAAACTCCAGAGGTACGCGGAAATCAGTGCCTCCAAAGGAGACGATGCCTGACTCCTCGTGAAACTTGATAGGAGTCCCAGGATTCCTGTGGCACGTGGAAAGGGACCCTTGGTCTCCCGCCTCAGCTGGAGAGGCGTCCCAATTGCCCTGCCAAGCCTCGAGGAGAATCCCGAGTTGTCCCTCGCAACTAGGCAGGAGTCCTGACGTCGCTGAACAAGCACGTGTGTGGAAGGGCCATCACCGTTGTAACTCGAGAATATACCCCAGGTTCCCGCCGCAACTCGAGAAAAACCATGAGACTTCCCCCTCGACGCGAGATGAGGCCCGATTCCCCTGCACTGCGTGCAGAGCAATTCCGTGTTGCACATCACTCATGACAGGAGCCTTGATT
Source organism: Cervus elaphus (assembly GCF_910594005.1). Taxonomy (NCBI): domain Eukaryota; kingdom Metazoa; phylum Chordata; class Mammalia; order Artiodactyla; family Cervidae; genus Cervus; species Cervus elaphus. The sequence continues at coordinate 4,286,988 of NC_057838.1, forward strand.
TCCTTGATGGCACTCCAGAGAAACCCCAAGAACACTGTTTCAAGGCTAGAGGGATCCTGAGGTCACTGTAGCCACACGAAAGAGCTCCGTGGACTAAAAATCAACTCGAGATGAGAGGTTAGTCCCTGGCTTCGACTCCAGAGGAATGCCACCTTACCACAAGCACATTAAGTGGAGGCTTCTTTCTGCTCTAGGTATGTGAGAGGGACCCTGAGTTTGTGGCCTCAAGTGGAATGGACACCGCAATGCCCTGACTCGAAATAAGGCAGGATATCCCTGCAGTGACTTGAATGCAGGCTCGTCTTGCATCTCCCAAGATGAAAGGATGTCTGAATCCCCTGTGTAGACCACAGAGAAAGACCTAGTTCCCCACCTCATGGCGACCGGAGGCCTCACATCCTTTGAAATCTCCAGAGGTACGCGGAGATCAGTGCCTCCAAAGGAGACGATGCCTGACTCCTCGTGAAACTTGATAGGAGTCCCAGGATTCCTGTGGCACGTGGAAAGGGACCCGTGGTCTCCCGCCTCAGCTGGAGAGGCGTCCCAATTGCCCTGCCAAGCCTCGAGGAGAATCCCGAGTTTTCCCTCGCAACTAGGCAGGAGTCCTGCCGTCGCTGAACAAACATGTGGTTGGAAGGGTCATCCCCGTCGTAACTCGAGAATATACCCCAGGTTCCCGCGGCAACTCGAGAAAAACCATGAGACTTCCCCCTCGCCAAGAGATGAGGCCTGATTCCCCTGCACTGCGTGCAGAGTAATTCCGTGTTGCACATCACACATGAAAGGAGCCTTGATTTCCTAGATGGCACTCCAGAGAAACCCCAAGAACACTGTTTCAAGGCTAGAGGGATTCTGAGGTTACTGTAGCAACACGAAAGAGCTCCGGGGACCTAAAATCAACTCGAGATGAGAGGTTATTCCCTGGCTTCGATTCCAGAGGAATACCACCTTAGCCCAAGCACCTCAAGAGGAGGCTTCTCTCAGCTCTAGGTCTGTGAGAGGGACCCAGATTTTGCGGCCTAAAGTGGAATGGACACTGCGATGCCCTGACGCGAAATAAGGCCGGATATTCCTGCAGTGACTTGAATGCAGGCTCGTCTTGCATCTCCCAAGATGAAAGGATGACTGAATCCCCTGTGGAGACCACAGAGAAAGACCTAGTTCCCCACCTCATCGCGACCGGAGGCCTCACATCCTTTGAAAATTCCAGAGGTACACGGAGATTAGTGCCTCCAAAGGAGACGATGCCTGACTCCTCGTGAAACTTGATAGGAGTCCCAGGATTCCTGTGGCACGTGGAAAGGGACCCCTGGTCTCCCGCCTCAGCTGGAGAGGCGTCCCAATTGGCCTGCCAAGCCTCGAGGAGAATCCCGAGTTGTCCCTCGCATCTAGGCAGGAGTCCTGCCGTCGCTGAACAAACACGTGTGTGGAAGGGCCATCCCCGTCGTAACTCGAGAATATACCCCAGGTTCCCGCCGCAACTCGAGAAAAACCATGAGACTTCCCCCTCGCCGCGAGATGAGGCCCGATTCCCCTGCACTGTGTGCAGAGCAATTCCGTGTTGCACATCACACATGAAAGGAGCCTTGATTTCCTTGATGGCACTCCAGAGAAACCCCAAGAACACTGTTGCAAGGCTAGAGGGATTCTGAGGTCACTGTAGCATCAAGAAAGAGCTCCGTGGACCAGAAATCAACTCGAGATGAGAGGTTTGTCCCTGGCTTCGAATTCCATAGGAATACCACCTTATCACAAGCACCTCAAGAGGAGGCTTCTCTCAGCTCTAGGTATGTGAGAGGGACCCTGAGTTTGCGGCCTCAAGTGGAATGGACACCGCAATGCCCTGACTCGAAATAAGGCCGGATATCCCTGAAGTGACTTGAATGCACGCTCGTCTTGCATCTCCCAAGACGAAAGGATGTCTGAATCCCCTGTGCAGACCACAGAGAAAGACCTAGTTCCCCACCTCATCGCGACCGGAGGCCTCACATCCTTTGAAGACTCCAGAGGTACGCGGAGTTCAGTGCCTCCAAAGGAGACGATGCCTGACACCTCGTGAAACTTGACAGGAGTCCCAGGATTCCTGTGGCACGTGGAAAGGGACACTTGGTCTCCCGCCTCAGCTGGAGAGGCGTCCCAATTGCCCTGCCAAGCCTCGAGGAGAATCCCGAGTTGTCCCTCGCAACTAGGCAGGAGTCCTGACGTGGCTGAACAAACACGTGGGTGGAAGGGCCATCCCCGTCATAACTCGAGAATATACCCCAGGTTCCCACCGCAACTCGATAAAAAACATGAGACTTACCCCTCGCCGCAAAATGAGGCCCGATATCCTGCACTGCGTGCAGAGGAATTCCGTGTTGCACATCACACATGAAAGGAGCCTTGATTTCCTTGATGGCATTCCAGAGAAACCACAAGAACACTGTTTCAAGGCTCGAGGGATCCGGAGGTCACTGTAGTAACACGAAAGAGCTCCGTGGCCCAAAAATCAACTCGAGATGAGAGGTTAGTCCCTGGCTTCAACTCCAGAGGAATACCACCTTACCACAAGCACCTCAAGAAGAGGCTTTTCTCAGCTCTATGTATGTGAGAAGGACCCTGAGTTTGCGGACTCAAGTGGAATGGACACCGCGATGCCCTGACTCGAAATAAGGCCGGATATCCCTGCAGTGACTTGAATGCAGGCTCGTCTTGCATCTCCCAAGACGAAAGGGTGTCTGAATCCCCTGTGGAGACCACAGAGAAAGACCTAGTTCCCCACCTCATCGCAACAGGAGACCTCACATCCTTTGAAAACTTCAGAGGTACGCGGAGATCAGTGTCTCCAAAGGAGACGATGCCTGACTCCTCGTGAAACTTGATAGGAGTCCCAGGATTCCTGTGGCACGTGGAAAAGGACCCTTGGTCTCCCGCCTCAGCTGGAGAGGCGTCCCAATTGCCCTGCCAAGCCTCGAGGAGAATCCCGAGTTGTCCCTCGCCACTAGGCAGGAGTCCTGACGTCGCTGAACAAACACGTGGTTGGAAGGGCCATCCCCGTCATAACTCGAGAATATACCCCAGGTTCCCGCAGCAACTCGAGAAAAACCATGAGACTTCCCCCTCGCCGCGAGATGAGGCCCGATTCTCCTGCACTGCATGCAGAGCAATTCCGTCTTGCACATCACACATGAAAGGAGCCTTGATTTTCTTGATGGCACTCTAGAGAAACCCCAAGAACACTGTTTCAAGGCTAGAGGGAACCTGAGGTCACTGTAGCAACACGAAAGAGCTCCGTAGACCAAAAATCAACTCGAGATGAGAGGTTAGTCCCTGGCTTCGACTCCAGAGGAATACCACCTTACCACAAGCACCTCAAGAGGAGGCTTCTCTCAGCTCTAAGTATGTGAGAGGGACCCTGAGTTTGCGGCCTCAAGTGGAATGGACACTGCGATGCCCTGACGCAAAATAAGGCTGGATATCCCTGCAGTGACTTGAATGCAGGCTCCTCTTGCATCTCCCAAGATGAAAGGATGTCTGAATCCCCTGTGGAGACCACAGAGAAAGACCTAGTTCCCCATCTCATCGCGACCGGAGGCCTCATATCCTTTGAAAACTTCACAGGTACGCGGAGATCAGTGCCTTCAAAGGAGACGATGCCTGAATCCTCGTGAAACTTGATAGGAGTCCCAGGATTCCTGTGGAACGTGGAAAGGGACCCTTGGTCTTCCGCCTCAAATGGAGAGGGGTCCCAATTGCCCTGCCAAGCCTCGAGGAGAATCCCGAGTTGTCCCTCGCAACTAGGCAGGAGTCCTGACGTGGCTGAACAAACACGTGGGTGGAAGGACCATCCCCATGGTAACTCGAGAATATACCCCAGGTTCCCGCCGCAACTCGAGAAAAACCATGAGACTTCCCCCTCGCCGCGCGATGAGGCCCGATTCCCCTACACTGCGTGCAGAGCAATTCCGTGTGGCACATCACACATGAAAGGAGCCTTGATTTCCTTGATGGCACTCCAGAGAAACCCCTAGAACACTGTTTCCAGGCTAGAGGGATCCTGAGGTCAATGTAGCAACATGAAACAGCTCCGTGGCCCAAAAATCACCTCGAGATGAGAGGTTAGTCCCTGGCTTCGACTCCAGAGGACTCCTACCTTACCACAAGCACCTCAAGAGGAGGCTTCTCTCAGCTCTAGGTATGTGAGAGGTACCCTGAGTTTGCAGCCTCAAGTCGAATGGACACCGCGATGCCCTGACTCGAAATAAGGCCGGATATCCCTGCAGTGACTTGGATGCAGGCTCGTCTTGCATCTCCCAAGACGAAAGGATGTCTGAATGCGCTGTGGAGACCACAGAGAAAGACCTAGTTCCCCACCTCATCGCGACCGGAGGCCTCACATCCTTTGAAAACTCCAGAGGTACGCGGATATCAGTGCCTCCAAAGGAGCCAAAGCCTGACTCCTCGTCAAACTTGATAGCAGTCCCAGGATTCCTGTGTCACGTGGAAAGAGATCGTTCATCTCACGCCTCAGCTGATGAGGCGTCCCAATTGCCCTGCCAAGCCTCCAGGAGAATCCCGAGTTGTCCCTCGCACCTAGGCAGGAGTCCTGACGTCGCTGATCAAACACGTGGGTGGAAGGGCCATCCCCATCGTAACTCGATAATATAGCCAAGGTTCCCGCTGCAACTTGAGAAAAACCATGAGACTTCCCCCTCGCCGCGAGATGAGGCCCGATTCCCCTACACTGCATGCAGAGCAATTCCGTGTTGCACATCACACATGACAGGAGCCTTGATTTCCTTGATGGCACTCCAGAGAAACCCCAAGAACACTGTTTCCAGGCTAGAGGGATCCTGAGGTCACTGTAGCAACATGAAACAGCTCCGTGGCCCAAAAATCACCTCGAGATGAGAGGTTAGTCCCTGGCTTCGACTCCAGAGGAATACCACCTTACCACAAGCACCTCAAGTGGAGGCTTCTCTCAGCTCTAGGTATGTGAGAGAGACCCTGAGTTTGCAGCCTCAAGTGGAATGGACACCGCGATGCCCTGACTCGAAATAAGGCCGGATATCCCTGCAGTGACTTGAATGCAGGCTCGTCTTGCATCTCCCAAGACGAAAGGATGTCTGAATCCCCTGTGGAGACCACAGAGAAAGACCTAGTTCCCCACCTCATCGCGACCGGAGGCCTCACATCCTTTGAAAACTCCAGAGGTACGCGGAGATCAGTGCCTCCAAAGAGACGATGCCTGACTCCTCGTGAAACTTGATAGGATTCCCTGGATTCCTGTGGCACGTGGAAAGGGACCCTTGGTCTCACGCCTCAGCTGAAGAGGCGTCCCAATTGCCCTGCCAAGCCTCGATGAGAACCCCGAGTTGTCCATCGCAACTAGGCAGGAGTCCTGACGTCGCTGAAGAAACACGTGTGTGGAAGGGCCATCCCCGTCGTAACTCGAGAATATATCCCAGGTTCCCGCCGCAACTCGAGAAAAACCATGAGACTTCCCCCTCGACGCGATATGAGGCACGATTCCCCTGCACTGCGTGCAGAGCAATTTCGTGTTTCACATCACACATGAAAAGAGCCTTGATTTCCTTGATGGCACTCCAGAGAAACCCCAAGAACACTGTTTCAAGGCTAGAGGGATCCTGAGGTCACTGTAGCCACACGAAAGAGCTCCGTGGACCAAAAATCAACTCGAGATGAGAGGTTAGTCCCTGGCTTCGACTCCAGAGGAATACCACCTTACCACAAGCACCTCAAGAGGAGGCTTCTCTCAGCTCTAGCTATGTGAGAGGGACCCTGAGTTTGCGGCCTCAAGTGGAATGGAGACCGCGATGCCCTGACTCGAAATAAGGCCGGATATCCCTGCAGTGACTTGGATGCAGGCTCGTCTAGCATCTCCCAAGACGAAAGGATGTCTGAATCCCCTGTGGAGACCACAGAGAAAGACCTAGTTCCCCACCTCATCGCGACCAGAGGCCTCACATCCTTTGAAAACTCCAGAGGTACGTGGAGATCAGTGCCTCCAAAGGAGACGATGCCTGACTCCTCGTGAAACTTGATAGGAGTCCCAGGTTTCCTGTGGCACGTGGAAAGGGACCCTTGGTCTCCCGCCTCAGCTGGAGAGGCGTCCCAATTGCCCTGCCAAGCCTCGAGGCGAATCCCAAGTTGTCCCTCGTAACTAGGCAGGAGTCCTGACATGACTGAATAAACACGTGGGTGGAAGGGCCCTCCCCGTCGTAACTCGAGAATATACCCCAGATTCCCGCCGCAACTCGAGAAAATCCATGAGACTTCCCCCTCGCAGCGAGATGAGGCCCGATTCCCCTGCACTGCATGCAGAGCAATCCGTGTTGCACATCAAACATGAAAGGAGCCTTGATTTCCTTGATGGCACTCCAGATAAACCCCAAGAACACTGTTTCAAGGCTAGAGGGATCCTGAGGTCACTGTAGCAACACGAAAGAGCTCCGTGGACCAAAAATCACCTCGAGATGAGAGGTTAGTCCCTGGCTGCGACTCCAGAGGAATACCACCTTACCACAAGCACCTCAAGAGGAGGCTTCTCTCAGCTCTAGGTATGTGAGAGGGACCCTGAGTTTGCGACCTCAAGTGGAATGGACACCGCGATGCCCTGACTCGAAATAAGGCCGGATATCCCTACAGTGACTTGAATGCAGGCTCGTCTTGCATCTCCCAAGATGAAAGGATGTCTGAATCCCCTGTGTAGACCACAGAGAAAGACCTAGTTCCCCACCTCATCGCGACCGGAGGCCTCACATCCTTTGAAATCTTCAGAGGTATGCGGAGATCAGTGCCTTCAAAGGAGACGATGCCTGACTCCTCGTGAAACTTGATAGGAGTCCCAGGATTCCTGTGGCACGTGGAAAGGGACCCGTGGTCTCCCGCCTAAGCTGGAGAGGCGTCCCAATTGCCCTGCCAAGCCTCGAGGAGAATCCCGAGTTTTCCCTCGCAACTAGGCAGGAGTCCTGCCGTCGCTGAACAAACATGTGGTTGGAAGGGTCATCCCCGTCGTAACTCGAGAATATACCCCAGGTTCCCGCGGCAACTCGAGAAAAACCATGAGACTTCCCCCTCGCCAAGAGATGAGGCCTGATTCCCCTGCACTGCGTGCAGAGTAATTCCGTGTTGCACATCACACATGAAAGGAGCCTTGATTTCCTAGATGGCACTCCAGAGAAACCCCAAGAACACTGTTTCAAGGCTAGAGGGATTCTGAGGTTACTGTAGCTACACGAAAGAGCTCCGGGGACCAAAAATCAACTCGAGATGAGAGGTTATTCCCTGGCTTCGATTCCAGAGGAATACCACCTTGGCACAAGCACCTCAAGAGGAGGCTTCTCTCAGCTCTAGGTCTGTGAGAGGGACCCAGATTTTGCGGCCTCAAGTGGAATGGACACTGCGATGCCCTGACGCGAAATAAGGCTGGATATTCCTGCAGTGACTTGAATGCAGGCTCGTCTTGCATCTCCCAAGATGAAAGGATGTCTGAATCCCCTGTGGAGACCACAGAGAATGACCTAGTTCCCCACCTCATCGCGACCAGAGGCCTCACATCCTTTGAAAACTCCAGAGGTACGTGGAGATCAGTGCCTCCAAAGGAGACGATGCCTGACTCCTCGGGAAACTTGATAGGAGTCCCAGGATTATTGTGGCACGTGGAAAGGGACCCTTGGTCTCCTGCCTCAGCTGGAGAGGCGTCCCAATTGCCCTGCCAAGCCTCGAGGAGAATCCCGAGTTGTCCCTCGCAACTAGGCAGGAGTCCTGACGTCGCTGAACAAACACGTGGGTGGAAGGGCCATCCTCGTCGTAAATCGAGAATATACCCCAGGTTCCCGCCGCAACTCGAGAAAAACCATGAGACATCCCCCTCGCCGCGAGATGAGGCCCGATTCCCCTGCACTGCGTGCAGAGCAATTCCGTGTTGCACATCACACATGAAAGGAGCCTTGATTTCCTTGATGGCACTCCAGAGAAACCCCAAGAACACTGTTTCAAGGCTAGAGGGATCCTGAGGTCACTGTAGCAACACGAAAGAGCTCCGTGGACGACAAATCAACTCGAGATGAGAGCTTAGTCCCTGGCTTCGACTCCAGAGGAATACCACCTTACCACAAGCACCTCAAGAGGAGGCTTCTCTCAGCTCTAGGTATGTGAGAGGGACCCTGAGTTTGCGGCCTCAAGTGGAATGGACACGGAGATGCCCTGACGCGAAATAAGGCCGGATATCCCTGCAGTGACTTGAATGCAGGCTCCTCTTGCATCTCCCAAGATGAAAGGATGTCTGAATCCCCTGTGGAGACCACAGAGAAAGACCTAGTTCCCCACCTCATCGCGACCGGAGGCCTCATATCCTTTGAAAACTTCACAGGTACGCGGAGATCAGTGCCTTCAAAGGAGACGATGCCTGACTCCTCGTGAAACTTGATAGGAGTCCCAGGATTCCTGTGGAACGTGGAAAGGGACCCTTGGTCTACCGCCTCAGATGGAGAGGGGTCCCAATTGCCCTGCCAAGCCTCGAGGAGAATCCCGAGTTGTCCCTCGCAACTAGGCAGGAGTCCTGACGTGGCTGAACAAACACGTGGGTGGAAGGACCATCCCCATGGTAACTCGAGAATATACCCCAGGTTCCCGCCGCAACTCGAGAAAAACCATGAGACTTCCCCCTCGCCGCGCGATGAGGCCCGATTCCCCTACACTGCGTGCAGAGCAATTCCGTGTGGCACATCACACATGAAAGGAGCCTTGATTTCCTTGATGGCACTCCAGAGAAACCCCAAGAACACTGTTTCAAGGCTCGAGGGATCCTGAGGTCACTGTAGCATCAAGAAAGAGCTCCGTGGACCAGAAATCAACTCGAGATAGAGGTTTGTCCCTGGCTTCGAATTCCATAGGAATACCACCTTACCACAAGCACCTCAAGAGGAGGCTTCTCTCAGCTCTAGGTATGTGAGAGGGACCCTGAGTTTGCGGCCTCAAGTGGAATGGACACCGCAATGCCCTGACTCGAAATAAGGCCGGATATCCCTGAAGTGACTTGAATGCACGCTCGTCTTGCATCTCCCAAGACGAAAGGATGTCTGAATCCCCTGTGCAGACCACAGAGAAAGACCTAGTTCCCCACCTCATCGCGACCGGAGGCCTCACATCCTTTGAAGACTCCAGAGGTACGCGGAGTTCAGTGCCTCCAAAGGAGACGATGCCTGACACCTCGTGAAACTTGACAGGAGTCCCAGGATTCCTGTGGCACGTGGAAAGGGACCCTTGGTCTCCTGCCTCAGCTGCAGAGGCGTCCCAATTGCCCTGCCAAGCCTCGACGAGAATCCCGAGTTGTCCCTCGCAACTAGGCAGGAGTCCTGACGTGGTTGAACAAACACGTGGGTGGAAGGGCCATCCCCGTCATAACTCGAGAATATACCCCAGGTTCCCACCACAACTCGAGAAAAAACATGAGACTTCCCCCTCGCCGCAAAATGAGGCCCGATATCCTGCACTGCGTGCAGAGGAATTCCGTGTTGCACATCACACATGAAAGGAGCCTTGATTTCCTTGATGGCATTCCAGAGAAACCGCAAGAACACTGTTTCAAGGCTCGAGGGATCCGGAGGTCACTGTAGCAATACGAAAGAGCTCCGTGGCCCAAAAATCAACTCGAGATGAGAGGTTAGTCCCTGGCTTCAACTCCAGAGGAATACCACCTTACCACAAGCACCTCAAGAAGAGGCTTTTCTCAGCTCTATGTATGTGAGAAGGACCCTGAGTTTGCGGACTCAAGTGGAATGGACACCGCGATGCCCTGACTCGAAATAAGGCCGGATATCCCTGCATTGACTTGAATGCAGGCTCGTCTTGCATCTCCCAAGACGAAAGGGTGTCTGAATCCCCTGTGGAGACCAGAGAGAAAGACCTAGTTCCCCACCTCATCGCAACAGGAGACCTCACATCCTTTGAAAACTTCAGAGGTACGCGGAGATCAGTGTCTCCAAAGGAGACGATGCCTGACTCCTCGTGAAACTTGATAGGAGTCCCAGGATTCCTGTGGCACGTGGAAAGGGACCCTTGGTCTCCCGCCTCAGCTGGAGAGGCGTCCCAATTGCCCTGCCAAGCCTCGAGGAGAATCCCGAGTTGTCCCTCGCCACTAGGCAGGAGTCCTGACGTCGCTGAACAAACACGTGGGTGGAAGGGCCATCCCCGTCATAACTCGAGAATATACCCCAGGTTCCCGCAGCAACTCGAGAAAAACCATGAGACTTCCCCCTCGCCGCGAGATGAGGCCCGATTCTCCTGCACTGCATGCAGAGCAATTCCGTCTTGCACATCACACATGAAAGGAGCCTTGATTACCTTGATGGCACTTCAGAGAAACCCCAAGAACATTGTTTCAAGGCTAGAGGGATTCTGAGGTCACTGTAGCAACACGAAAGAGCTCCGTGGACCAAGAATCAACTCGAGATGAGAGGTTAGTCCCTGGCTTCGACTCCAGAGGAATACCACCTTACCACAAGCACCTCAAGAGGAGGCTTCTCTCAGCTCTAGGTATAGGAGGGACCCTAAGTTTGCGGCCTCAAGTGGAATGGACACCGCGATGCCCTGACTCGAAATAAGGTCGGATATCCCTGCAGTGACTTGAATGCAGGCTCGTCTTGCATCTCCCAAGATGAAAGGATGTCTGAATCCCCTGTGGAGACCACAGAGAAAGACCTAGTTCCCCAGCTCATCGCGACCAGAGGCCTCACATCCTTTGAAAACTCCAGAGCTACGCGGAAGTCAGTGCCTCCAAAGGAGACGATGCCTGACTCCTCATGAAACTTTATAGGAGTCCCAGGATTCCTGTGGCACGTGGAAAGGGACCCTTGGTCTCCCGCCTCACCTGGAGAGGCGTTCCAATTGCCCTGCCAAGCCTCGAGGAGAATCCCGAGTTGTCCCTCGCAACTAGGCAGGAGTCCGGACGTCGCTGAACAAACACGTGGGTGGAAGGGCCATCCCTGTGGTAACTCGAGAATATACCCCAGGTTCCCGTCGCAACTCGAGAAAAACAATGAGACTTCCCCCTCGCCGTGAGATGAGGCCCGATTCCCCTGCACTGCATGCAGAGCAATTCAGTGTTGCACATCAAACAAGAAAGGAGCCTTGATTTCCTTCATGGCACTCCAGAGAAACCCCAAGAACACTGTTTCAAGGCTAGAGGGATCCTGAGGTCACTGTAGCAACACGAAAGAGCTCCGTGGACCAAAAATCAACTCGAGATGAGAGGTTAGTCCTTGGCTTCGACTCCAGAGGAATACCACCTTACCACAAGCACCTCAAGAGGAGGCTTCTCTCAGCTCTTGGTATGTGAGAGGGACCCTGAGTTTGCGGCCTCAAGTGGAATGGACACCGCAATGCCCTGACTCGAAATAAAGCCGGATATGCATGCAGTGACTTGAATGCAGGCTCGTCTTGCATCTCCCAAGACGAAAGGATGTCTGAATCCCCTGTGGAGACCACAGAGAAAGACCTAGTTCCCCACCTCATCGCGACCAGAGGCCTCACATATTTTGAAAACTCCAGAGGTACGCGGAGATCAGTGCCTCCAAAGGAGACGATGCCTGACTCCTCGTGAAACTTGATAGGAGTCCCAGGATTCGTGTGGCACGTGGAAAAGGACCCTTGGTCTCCCGCCTCAGCTGGAGAGGCGTCCCAAGTGCCCTGCCAAGCCTCGAGGAGAATCCCGAGTTGTCCCTCGCAACTAGGCAGGAGTCCTGACGTCGCTGAACAAACACGTGGGTGGAAGGGCCATCCCCGTCGTAACTCGAGAATATACCCCAGGTTCCCGCCGCAACTCGAGATATACCATGACACTTCCCCCTCGCCGCGAGATGAGACCCGATTCCCCTGCACTGCGTGCACAGCAATTCCGTGTTGCACATCACACATGAAAGGAGCCTTGATTTCCTTGATGGCACTCCAGAGAAACTCCAAGAATACTGTTTCAAGGCTAGAGGGATCCAGAGGTCACTGGAGCAACACGAAAGAGCTCCGTGGCCCAAAAATCAACTCGAGATGAGAGGTTAGTCCCTGGCTTCGACTCCAGAGGAATACCACCTTACCACAAGCACCTCAAGAGGAGGCTTCTCTAAGCTCTAGGTATGTGAGAGGGTCCCTGAGTTTGCGGCCTCAAGTGGAATGGACACCGCGATGCCCTGACTCGAAATAAGGCCGGATATCCCTGCAGTGACTTGAATGCAGGCTCGTCTTGCATCTCCCAAATCGAAAGGATGTCTGAATCCCCTGTGGAGACCACAGAGAAAGACCTAGTTCCCCACCTCATCACGACCGGAGGCCTCAGATATTTTGAAAACTCCAGAGGTACACGGAGATCAGTGCCTCCAAAGGAGACGATGCCTGACTCCTCGTGAAACTTGATAGGAGTCCCAGGAATCCTGTGGCACGTGGAAAGGGCCCCTTGGTCTCCCGCCTCAGCTGGAGAGGCGTCCCAATTGCCCTGCCAAGCCTCGAGGAGAATCCCGAGTTGTCCCTCGCAACTAGGCAGGAGTCCTGAAGTCGCTGAACAAACACGTGGCTGGAAGGCCCATCCCCCTCATAAGTCGAGAATATACCCCAGGTTCCCGCCGCAACTCGAGAAAAACCATGAGACTTCCCCCTTGCCGCGAGATGAGGCCCGATTCCCATGCACCGCGTGAAGAGCAATTCCGTGTTGCACATCACACATGAAAGGAGCCTTGATTTCCTTGATGGCACTCCAGAGAAACCCCAAGAACACTGTTTCAAGGCTAGAGGGATCCTGAGGTCACTATAGCAACACGAAAGAGCTCCGTGGACCAAAAATCAACTCGAGATGAGAGGTTAGTCCCTGGCTTCGACTGCAGAGGAATACCACCTTACCACAAGCACCTCAAGAGGAGGCTTCTCTCAGCTCTAGCTATGTGAGAGGGACCCTGAGTTTGCGGCCTCAAGTGGAATGGACACCGCGATGCCCTGACTCGAAATAAGGCTGGATATCCCTGCAGTGACTTGAATGCAGGCTCGTCTTGCATCTCCCAAGACGAAAGGATGTCTGAATCTCCTGTGGAGACCACAGAGAAAGACCTAGTTCCCAACGTCATGGCGACCGGAGGCCTCACATCCATTGAAAATTCCAGAGGTACGCGGAGATCAGTGCCTCCAAAGGAGACGATGCCTGACTCCTCGTGAAACTTGATAGGAGTCCCATGATTCCTGTGGCACGTGGAAAGGGACCCTTGGTCTCCCGCCTCAGCTGGAGAGGCGTCCCAATTTCCCTGCCAAGCCTCGAGGAGATTCCCGAGTTGTCCCTCGCAACTAGACAGGAGTCCTGACGTCGCTGAACAAACACGTGGGTGGAAGGGCCATCCCCGTCGTAACTCGAGAATATACCCCAGGTTCCCGCCGCAACTCGAGAAAAACCATGAGACTTCCCCCTCGCCGTGAGATGAGGCCCGATTCCCCTGCACTGCTTGCACAGCAATTCCGTGTTGCACATCACACATGAAAGGAGCCTTGATTTCCTTGATGGCACTCCAGAGAAACCCCAAGAACACTGTTTCAAGGCTAGAGGGAACCTGAGGTAACTGTAGCAACACGAAAGAGCTCCGTGGACCAAAAATCAACTCGAGATGAGAGGTTAGTCCCTGGCTTCGACTCCAGAGGAATACCACCTTACCACAAGCACCTCAAGAGGAGGCTTCTCTCAGCTCTAGGTATGTGAGAGGGACCCTGATTTTGCGGCCTCAAGTGGAATGGACACCGCGATGACCTGACGCGAAATAAGGCCGGATATCCCTGCAGTGACTTGAATGCAGGCTCGTCTTGCATCTCCCAAGACGAAAGGATGTCTGAATCTCCTGTGGAGACCACAGAGAAAGACCTAGTTCCCCAGGTCATGGCGACCGGAGGCCTCACATCCTTTGAAAATTCCAGAGGTACGCGGAGATCAGTGCCTCCAAAGGAGACGATGCCTGACTCCTCGTGAAACTTGATAGGAGTCCCATGATTCCTGTGGCACGTGGAAAGGGACCCTTGGTCTCCCGCCTCAGCTGGAGAGGCGTCCCAATTGCCCTGCCAAGCCTCGAGGAGAATCCCGAGTTGTCCCTCGCAACTAGGCAGGAGTCCTGAAGTCGCTGAACAAACACGTGGCTGGAAGGCCCATCCCCCTCATAAGTCGAGAATATACCCCAGGTTCCCGCCGCAACTCGAGAAAAACCATGAGACTTCCCCCTCGCCGCCAGATGAGGCCCGATTCCCCTGCACTGCGTGCAGAGCAATTCCGTGTTGCACATCACACATGAAAGGAGCCTTGATTTCCTTGATGGCACTCCAGAGAAACCCCAAGAACACTGTTTCAAGGCTAGAGGGATCCTGAGGTCACTGTAGCAACACTAAAGAGCTCCATGGACCAAAAATCAACTCGAGATGAGAGGTTTGTTCCTGGCTTCGACTCCAGAGGAATACCACCTTACCACAAGCACCTCAAGGGGAAGCTTCTCTCAGCTCTAGGTATGTGAGAGGGACACTGAGTTTGCGGCCTCAAGTGGAATGGACACCGCGATGCCCTGACTCGAAATAAGGCCGGATATCCCTGCAGAGACTTGAATGCAGGCTCGTCTTGCATCTCCCAAGACGAAAGGATGTCTGAATCCCCTGTGGAGACCACAGAGAAAGACCTAGTTCCCCACCTCATCGCGACCTGAGGCCTCACATCCTTTGAAAACTCCTGACGTACGTGGAGATCAGTGCCTCCAAAGGAGACGATGCCTGACTCCTCGTGAAACTTGATAGGAGTCCCAGGATTCCTGTGGCACGTGGAAAGGGACCCTTGGTCTCCCGCCTCAGCTGGAGAGGCGTCCCAATTGCCCTGCCAAGCCTCGAGGAGAATCCCGAGTTGTCCCTCGCCACTAGGCAGGAGTCCTGACGTCGCTGAACAAACACGTGGGTGGAAGGGCCATCCCCGTCATAACTCGAGAATATACCCCAGGTTCCCGCAGCAACTCGAGAAAAACCATGAGACTTCCCCCTCGCCGCGAGATGAGGCCCGATTCTCCTGCACTGCATGCAGAGCAATTCCGTCTTGCACATCACACATGAAAGGAGCCTTGATTTCCTTGATGGCACTCTAGAGAAACCCCAAGAACACTGTTTCAAGGCTAGAGGGAACCTGAGGTCACTGTAGCAACACGAAAGAGCTCCGTGGACCAAAAATCAACTCGAGATGAGAGGTTAGTCCCTGGCTTCGACTCCAGAGGAATACCACCTTACCACAAGCACCTCAAGAGGAGGCTTCTCTCAGCTCTAGGTATAGGAGGGACCCTGAGTTTGCGGCCTCAAGTGGAATGGACACCGAGATGCCCTGACTCGAAATAAGGTCGGATATCCATGCAGTGACTTGAATGCAGGCTCGTCTTGCATCTCCCAAGACAAAAGGATGTCTGAATCCCCTGTGGAGACCACAGAGAAAGACCTAGTTCCCCACTTCATCGCGACCGGATGCCTCACATCCTTTGAAAATTCCAGAGGTACGCGGAGATCAGTGCCTCCAAAGGAGACGATGCATGACTCCTCGTGAAACTTGATAGGAGTCCCAGGATTCCTGTGGCACGTGGAAAGGGACCTTTGGTCTCCCGCCTCAGCTGGAGAGGCGTCCCAATTGGCCTGCCAAGCCTCGAGGAGAATCCCGAGTTTTCCCACGAAACTAGGCAGGAGTTCTGCCGTCGATGAACAAACACGTGTGTGGAAGGGCCATCCCCGTCGTAACTCGAGAATATACCCCAGGTTCCCGCCGCAACTCGAGAAAAACCATGAGACTTCCCCCTTGCCACGAGACGAGGCCCGATTCCCCTGCACTGTGTGAAGAGCAATTCCGTGTTGCACATCACACATGAAAGGAGGCTTGATTACCTTGATGGCACTTCAGAGAAACCCCAAGAACATTGTTTCAAGGCTAGAGGGATTCTGAGGTCACTGTAGCAACACGAAAGAGCTCCGTGGACCAAGAATCAACTCGAGATGAGAGGTTAGTCCCTGGCTTCGACTCCAGAGGAATACCACCTTACCACAAGCACCTCAAGAGGAGGCTTCTCTCAGCTCTAGGTATAGGAGGGACCCTAAGTTTGCGGCCTCAAGTGGAATGGACACCGCGATGCCCTGACTCGAAATAAGGTCGGATATCCCTGCAGTGACTTGAATGCAGGCTCGTCTTGCATCTCCCAAGATGAAAGGATGTCTGAATCCCCTGTGGAGACCACAGAGAAAGACCTAGTTCCCCAGCTCATCGCGACTGGAGGCCTCACATCCTTTGAAAACTCCAGAGCTACGCGGAAGTCAGTGCCTCCAAAGGAGACGATGCCTGACTCCTCATGAAACTTTATAGGAGTCCCAGGATTCCTGTGGCACGTGGAAAGGGACCCTTGGTCTCCCGCCTCACCTGGAGAGGCGTTCCAATTGCCCTGCCAAGCCTCGAGGAGAATCCCGAGTTGTCCCTCGCAACTAGGCAGGAGTCCGGACGTCGCTGAACAAACACGTGGGTGGAAGGGCCATCCCTGTGGTAACTCGAGAATATACCCCAGGTTCCCGTCGCAACTCGAGAAAAACAATGAGACTTCCCCCTCGCCGTGAGATGAGGCCCGATTCCCCTGCACTGCATGCAGAGCAATTCAGTGTTGCACATCAAACAAGAAAGGAGCCTTGATTTCCTTCATGGCACTCCAGAGAAACCCCAAGAACACTGTTTCAAGGCTAGAGGGATCCTGAGGTCACTGTAGCAACACGAAAGAGCTCCGTGGACCAAAAATCAACTCGAGATGAGAGGTTAGTCCTTGGCTTCGACTCCAGAGGAATACCACCTTACCACAAGCACCTCAAGAGGAGGCTTCTCTCAGCTCTTGGTATGTGAGAGGGACCCTGAGTTTGCGGCCTCAAGTGGAATGGACACCGCAATGCCCTGACTCGAAATAAAGCCGGATATGCATGCAGTGACTTGAATGCAGGCTCGTCTTGCATCTCCCAAGACGAAAGGATGTCTGAATCCCCTGTGGAGACCACAGAGAAAGACCTAGTTCCCCACCTCATCGCGACCGGAGGCCTCACATCCTTTGAAAACTCCAGAGGTACGCAGAGATCAGTACCTCCAAAGGAGACGATGCGTGACTCCTCGTGAAACTTGATAGGAGTCCCAGGATTCCTGTGGCACGTGGAAAGGGACCCTTGGTCTCCCGCCTCAGCTGGAGAGGCGTCCCAATTGCCCTGCCAAGCCTCGAGGAGAATCCCGAGTGGTCCCTCGCAACTAGGCAGGCGTCCTGCCATCGCTGAACAAGCACGTCTGTGGAAGGGCCATCCCCGTCGTAACTCGAGAATATACCCCAGGTTCCCGCCGCAACTCGACAAAAACCATGAGACTTCCCCCTCGCCGCGAGATGAGGCCCGATTCCCCTGCACTGCGTGCACAGCAATTCCGTGTTGCACATCACACATGAAAGGAGCCTTGATTTCCTTGATGGCACTCCAGAGAAACCCCAAGAACACTGTTTCAAGGCTAGAGGGATCCTGAGGTCACTGTAGCAACAGGAAAGAGCTCCGTGGACCAAAAATCAACTCGAGATGACAGGTTAGTCCCTGGCTTCGACTCCAGAGGAATACCACTTTACTACAAGCACCTCAAGAGGAGGCTTCTCTCAGCTCTAGGTATGTGAGAGGGACCCTGATTTTGCGACCTCAAGTGGAATGGACACTGCGATGCCCTGACGCAAAATAAGGCCGGATATCCCTGCAGTGACTTGAATGCGGACTCGTCTTGCATCTCCCAAGACGAAAGGATGTCTGAATCCCCTGTGGAGACCACAGAGAAAGACCTAGTTCCCCACCTCATCGCGACCAGAGGCCTCACATATTTTGAAAACTCCAGAGGTACGCGGAGATCAGTGCCTCCAAAGGAGACGATGCCTGACTCCTCGTGAAACTTGATAGGAGTCCCAGGATTCGTGTGGCACGTGGAAAAGGACCCTTGGTCTCCCGCCTCAGCTGGAGAGGCGTCCCAAGTGCCCTGCCAAGCCTCGAGGAGAATCCCGAGTTGTCCCTCGCAACTAGGCAGGAGTCCTGACGTCGCTGAACAAACACGTGGGTGGAAGGGCCATCCCCGTCGTAACTCGAGAATATACCCCAGGTTCCCGCCGCAACTCGAGATATACCATGACACTTCCCCCTCGCCGCGAGATGAGACCCGATTCCCCTGCACTGCGTGCACAGCAATTCCGTGTTGCACATCACACATGAAAGGAGCCTTGATTTCCTTGATGGCACTCCAGAGAAACTCCAAGAATACTGTTTCAAGGCTAGAGGGATCCAGAGGTCACTGGAGCAACACGAAAGAGCTCCGTGGCCCAAAAATCAACTCGAGATGAGAGGTTAGTCCCTGGCTTCGACTCCAGAGGAATACCACCTTACCACAAGCACCTCAAGAGGAGGCTTCTCTAAGCTCTAGGTATGTGAGAGGGTCCCTGAGTTTGCGGCCTCAAGTGGAATGGACACCGCGATGCCCTGACTCGAAATAAGGCCGGATATCCCTGCAGTGACTTGAATGCAGGCTCGTCTTGCATCTCCCAAATCGAAAGGATGTCTGAATCCCCTGTGGAGACCACAGAGAAAGACCTAGTTCCCCACCTCATCACGACCGGAGGCCTCAGATATTTTGAAAACTCCAGAGGTACACGGAGATCAGTGCCTCCAAAGGAGACGATGCCTGACTCCTCGTGAAACTTGATAGGAGTCCCAGGAATCCTGTGGCACGTGGAAAGGGCCCCTTGGTCTCCCGCCTCAGCTGGAGAGGCGTCCCAATTGCCCTGCCAAGCCTCGAGGAGAATCCCGAGTTGTCCCTCGCAACTAGGCAGGAGTCCTGAAGTCGCTGAACAAACACGTGGCTGGAAGGCCCATCCCCCTCATAAGTCGAGAATATACCCCAGGTTCCCGCCGCAACTCGAGAAAAACCATGAGACTTCCCCCTTGCCGCGAGATGAGGCCCGATTCCCATGCACCGCGTGAAGAGCAATTCCGTGTTGCACATCACACATGAAAGGAGCCTTGATTTCCTTGATGGCACTCCAGAGAAACCCCAAGAACACTGTTTCAAGGCTAGAGGGATCCTGAGGTCACTATAGCAACACGAAAGAGCTCCGTGGACCAAAAATCAACTCGAGATGAGAGGTTAGTCCCTGGCTTCGACTGCAGAGGAATACCACCTTACCACAAGCACCTCAAGAGGAGGCTTCTCTCAGCTCTAGCTATGTGAGAGGGACCCTGAGTTTGCGGCCTCAAGTGGAATGGACACCGCGATGCCCTGACTCGAAATAAGGCTGGATATCCCTGCAGTGACTTGAATGCAGGCTCGTCTTGCATCTCCCAAGACGAAAGGATGTCTGAATCTCCTGTGGAGACCACAGAGAAAGACCTAGTTCCCAACGTCATGGCGACCGGAGGCCTCACATCCATTGAAAATTCCAGAGGTACGCGGAGATCAGTGCCTCCAAAGGAGACGATGCCTGACTCCTCGTGAAACTTGATAGGAGTCCCATGATTCCTGTGGCACGTGGAAAGGGACCCTTGGTCTCCCGCCTCAGCTGGAGAGGCGTCCCAATTTCCCTGCCAAGCCTCGAGGAGATTCCCGAGTTGTCCCTCGCAACTAGACAGGAGTCCTGACGTCGCTGAACAAACACGTGGGTGGAAGGGCCATCCCCGTCGTAACTCGAGAATATACCCCAGGTTCCCGCCGCAACTCGAGAAAAACCATGAGACTTCCCCCTCGCCGTGAGATGAGGCCCGATTCCCCTGCACTGCGTGCAGAGCAATTCCGTGTTGCACATCACACATGAAAGGAGCCTTGATTTCCTTGATGGCACTCCAGAGAAACCCCAAGAACACTGTTTCAAGGCTAGAGGGAACCTGAGGTCACTGTAGCAACACGAAAGAGCTCCGTGGACCAAAAATCAACTCGAGATGAGAGGTTAGTCCCTGGCTTCGACTCCAGAGGAATACCACCTTACCACAAGCACCTCAAGAGGAGGCTTCTCTCAGCTCTAGGTATGTGAGAGGGACCCTGATTTTGCGGCCTCAAGTGGAATGGACACCGCGATGACCTGACGCGAAATAAGACCGGATATCCCTGCAGTGACTTGAATGCAGGCTCGTCTTGCATCTCCCAAGACGAAAGGATGTCTGAATCTCCTGGGGAGACCACAGAGAAAGACCTAGTTCCCCAGGTCATGGCGACCGGAGGCCTCACATCCTTTGAAAATTCCAGAGGTACGCGGAGATCAGTGCCTCCAAAGGAGACGATGCCTGACTCCTCGTGAAACTTGATAGGAGTCCCATGATTCCTGTGGCACGTGGAAAGGGACCCTTGGTCTCCCGCCTCAGCTGGAGAGGCGTCCCAATTGCCCTGCCAAGCCTCGAGGAGAATCCCGAGTTGTCCCTCGCAACTAGGCAGGAGTCCTGAAGTCGCTGAACAAACACGTGGCTGGAAGGCCCATCCCCCTCATAAGTCGAGAATATACCCCAGGTTCCCGCCGCAACTCGAGAAAAACCATGAGACTTCCCCCTCGCCGCCAGATGAGGCCCGATTCCCCTGCACTGCGTGCAGAGCAATTCCGTGTTGCACATCACACATGAAAGGAGCCTTGATTTTCTTGATGGCACTCCAGAGAAACCCCAAGAACACTGTTTCAAGGCTAGAGGGATCCTGAGGTCACTGTAGCAACACTAAAGAGCTCCATGGACCAAAAATCAACTCGAGATGAGAGGTTTGTTCCTGGCTTCGACTCCAGAGGAATACCACCTTACCACAAGCACCTCAAGGGGAAGCTTCTCTCAGCTCTAGGTATAGGAGGGACCCTGAGTTTGCGGCCTCAAGTGGAATGGACACCGAGATGCCCTGACTCGAAATAAGGTCGGATATCCATGCAGTGACTTGAATGCAGGCTCGTCTTGCATCTCCCAAGACAAAAGGATGTCTGAATCCCCTGTGGAGACCCCAGAGAAAGACCTAGTTCCCCACTTCATCGCGACCGGATGCCTCACATCCTTTGAAAATTCCAGAGGTACGCGGAGATCAGTGCCTCCAAAGGAGACGATGCATGACTCCTCTTGAAACTTGATAGGAGTCCCAGGATTCCTGTGGCACGTGGAAAGGGATCCTTGGTCTCCCGCCTCAGCTGGAGAGGCGTCCCAATTGGCCTGCCAAGCCTCGAGGAGAATCCCGAGTTTTCCCACGAAACTAGGCAGGAGTTCTGCCGTCGATGAACAAACACGTGTGTGGAAGGGCCATCCCCGTCGTAACTCGAGAATATACCCCAGGTTCCCGCCGCAACTCGAGAAAAACCATGAGACTTCCCCCTTGCCACGAGACGAGGCCCGATTCCCCTGCACTGTGTGAAGAGCAATTCCGTGTTGCACATCACACATGAAAGGAGGCTTGATTACCTTGATGGCACTTCAGAGAAACCCCAAGAACATTGTTTCAAGGCTAGAGGGATTCTGAGGTCACTGTAGCAACACGAAAGAGCTCCGTGGACCAAGAATCAACTCGAGATGAGAGGTTAGTCCCTGGCTTCGACTCCAGAGGAATACCACCTTACCACAAGCACCTCAAGAGGAGGCTTCTCTCAGCTCTAGGTATAGGAGGGACCCTAAGTTTGCGGCCTCAAGTGGAATGGACACCGCGATGCCCTGACTCGAAATAAGGTCGGATATCGCTGCAGTGACTTGAATGCAGGCTCGTCTTGCATCTCCCAAGATGAAAGGATGTCTGAATCCCCTGTGGAGACCACAGAGAAAGACCTAGTTCCCCAGCTCATCGCGACTGGAGGCCTCACATCCTTTGAAAACTCCAGAGCTACGCGGAAGTCAGTGCCTCCAAAGGAGACGATGCCTGACTCCTCATGAAACTTTATAGGAGTCCCAGGATTCCTGTGGCACGTGGAAAGGGACCCTTGGTCTCCCGCCTCACCTGGAGAGGCGTTCCAATTGCCCTGCCAAGCCTCGAGGAGAATCCCGAGTTGTCCCTCGCAACTAGGCAGGAGTCCGGACGTCGCTGAACAAACACGTGGGTGGAAGGGCCATCCCTGTGGTAACTCGAGAATATACCCCAGGTTCCCGTCGCAACTCGAGAAAAACAATGAGACTTCCCCCTCGCCGTGAGATGAGGCCCGATTCCCCTGCACTGCATGCAGAGCAATTCAGTGTTGCACATCAAACAAGAAAGGAGCCTTGATTTCCTTCATGGCACTCCAGAGAAACCCCAAGAACACTGTTTCAAGGCTAGAGGGATCCTGAGGTCACTGTAGCAACACGAAAGAGCTCCGTGGACCAAAAATCAACTCGAGATGAGAGGTTAGTCCTTGGCTTCGACTCCAGAGGAATACCACCTTACCACAAGCACCTCAAGAGGAGGCTTCTCTCAGCTCTTGGTATGTGAGAGGGACCCTGAGTTTGCGGCCTCAAGTGGAATGGACACCGCAATGCCCTGACTCGAAATAAAGCCGGATATGCATGCAGTGACTTGAATGCAGGCTCGTCTTGCATCTCCCAAGACGAAAGGATGTCTGAATCCCCTGTGGAGACCACAGAGAAAGACCTAGTTCCCCACCTCATCGCGACCGGAGGCCTCACATCCTTTGAAAACTCGAGAGGTACGCAGAGATCAGTACCTCCAAAGGAGACGATGCGTGACTCCTCGTGAAACTTGATAGGAGTCCCAGGATTCCTGTGGCACGTGGAAAGGGACCCTTGGTCTCCCGCCTCAGCTGGAGAGGCGTCCCAATTGCCCTGCCAAGCCTCGAGGAGAATCCCGAGTGGTCCCTCGCAACTAGGCAGGCGTCCTGACGTCGCTGAACAAACACGTGGGTGGAAGGGCCACCCCCGTCGTAACTCGAGAATATACCCCAGGTTCCCGCCGCAACTCGAGATATACCATGACACTTCCCCCTCGCCGCGAGATGAGACCCGATTCCCCTGCACTGCGTGCACAGCAATTCCGTGTTGCACATCACACATGAAAGGAGCCTTGATTTCCTTGATGGCACTCCAGAGAAACTCCAAGAATACTGTTTCAAGGCTAGAGGGATCCAGAGGTCACTGGAGCAACACGAAAGAGCTCCGTGGCCCAAAAATCAACTCGAGATGAGAGGTTAGTCCCTGGCTTCGACTCCAGAGGAATACCACCTTACCACAAGCACCTCAAGAGGAGGCTTCTCTAAGCTCTAGGTATGTGAGAGGGTCCCTGAGTTTGCGGCCTCAAGTGGAATGGACACCGCGATGCCCTGACTCGAAATAAGGCCGGATATCCCTGCAGTGACTTGAATGCAGGCTCGTCTTGCATCTCCCAAATCGAAAGGATGTCTGAATCCCCTGTGGAGACCACAGAGAAAGACCTAGTTCCCCACCTCATCACGACCGGAGGCCTCAGATATTTTGAAAACTCCAGAGGTACACGGAGATCAGTGCCTCCAAAGGAGACGATGCCTGACTCCTCGTGAAACTTGATAGGAGTCCCAGGAATCCTGTGGCACGTGGAAAGGGCCCCTTGGTCTCCCGCCTCAGCTGGAGAGGCGTCCCAATTGCCCTGCCAAGCCTCGAGGAGAATCCCGAGTTGTCCCTCGCAACTAGGCAGGAGTCCTGAAGTCGCTGAACAAACACGTGGCTGGAAGGCCCATCCCCCTCATAAGTCGAGAATATACCCCAGGTTCCCGCCGCAACTCGAGAAAAACCATGAGACTTCCCCCTTGCCGCGAGATGAGGCCCGATTCCCATGCACCGCGTGAAGAGCAATTCCGTGTTGCACATCACACATGAAAGGAGCCTTGATTTCCTTGATGGCACTCCAGAGAAACCCCAAGAACACTGTTTCAAGGCTAGAGGGATCCTGAGGTCACTATAGCAACACGAAAGAGCTCCGTGGACCAAAAATCAACTCGAGATGAGAGGTTAGTCCCTGGCTTCGACTGCAGAGGAATACCACCTTACCACAAGCACCTCAAGAGGAGGCTTCTCTCAGCTCTAGCTATGTGAGAGGGACCCTGAGTTTGCGGCCTCAAGTGGAATGGACACCGCGATGCCCTGACTCGAAATAAGGCTGGATATCCCTGCAGTGACTTGAATGCAGGCTCGTCTTGCATCTCCCAAGACGAAAGGATGTCTGAATCTCCTGTGGAGACCACAGAGAAAGACCTAGTTCCCAACGTCATGGCGACCGGAGGCCTCACATCCATTGAAAATTCCAGAGGTACGCGGAGATCAGTGCCTCCAAAGGAGACGATGCCTGACTCCTAGTGAAACTTGATAGGAGTCCCATGATTCCTGTGGCACGTGGAAAGGGACCCTTGGTCTCCCGCCTCAGCTGGAGAGGCGTCCCAATTTCCCTGCCAAGCCTCGAGGAGATTCCCGAGTTGTCCCTCGCAACTAGACAGGAGTCCTGACGTCGCTGAACAAACACGTGGGTGGAAGGGCCATCCCCGTCGTAACTCGAGAATATACCCCAGGTTCCCGCCGCAACTCGAGAAAAACCATGAGACTTCCCCCTCGCCGTGAGATGAGGCCCGATTCCCCTGCACTGCGTGCAGAGCAATTCCGTGTTGCACATCACACATGAAAGGAGCCTTGATTTCCTTGATGGCACTCCAGAGAAACCCCAAGAACACTGTTTCAAGGCTAGAGGGAACCTGAGGTCACTGTAGCAACACGAAAGAGCTCCGTGGACCAAAAATCAACTCGAGATGAGAGGTTAGTCCCTGGCTTCGACTCCAGAGGAATACCACCTTACCACAAGCACCTCAAGAGGAGGCTTCTCTCAGCTCTAGGTATGTGAGAGGGACCCTGATTTTGCGGCCTCAAGTGGAATGGACACCGCGATGACCTGACGCGAAATAAGGCCGGATATCCCTGCAGTGACTTGAATGCAGGCTCGTCTTGCATCTCCCAAGACGAAAGGATGTCTGAATCTCCTGTGGAGACCACAGAGAAAGACCTAGTTCCCCAGGTCATGGCGACCGGAGGCCTCACATCCTTTGAAAATTCCAGAGGTACGCGGAGATCAGTGCCTCCAAAGGAGACGATGCCTGACTCCTCGTGAAACTTGATAGGAGTCCCATGATTCCTGTGGCACGTGGAAAGGGACCCTTGGTCTCCCGCCTCAGCTGGAGAGGCGTCCCAATTGCCCTGCCAAGCCTCGAGGAGAATCCCGAGTTGTCCCTCGCAACTAGGCAGGAGTCCTGAAGTCGCTGAACAAACACGTGGCTGGAAGGCCCATCCCCCTCATAAGTCGAGAATATACCCCAGGTTCCCGCCGCAACTCGAGAAAAACCATGAGACTTCCCCCTCGCCGCCAGATGAGGCCCGATTCCCCTGCACTGCGTGCAGAGCAATTCCGTGTTGCACATCACACATGAAAGGAGCCTTGATTTCCTTGATGGCACTCCAGAGAAACCCCAAGAACACTGTTTCAAGGCTAGAGGGATCCTGAGGTCACTGTAGCAACACTAAAGAGCTCCATGGACCAAAAATCAACTCGAGATGAGAGGTTTGTTCCTGGCTTCGACTCCAGAGGAATACCACCTTACCACAAGCACCTCAAGGGGAAGCTTCTCTCAGCTCTAGGTATGTGAGAGGGACCCTGAGTTTGCGGCCTCAAGTGGAATGGACACCGCGATGCCCTGACTCGAAATAAGGCCGGATATCCCTGCAGAGACTTGAATGCAGGCTCGTCTTGCATCTCCCAAGACGAAAGGATGTCTGAATCCCCTGTGGAGACCACAGAGAAAGACCTAGTTCCCCACCTCATCGCGACCTGAGGCCTCACATCCTTTGAAAACTCCTGACGTACGTGGAGATCAGTGCCTCCAAAGGAGACGATGCCTGACTCCTCGTGAAACTTGATAGGAGTCCCAGGATTCCTGTGGCACGTGGAAAGGGACTCTTGGTCTCCCGCCTCAGCTGGAGAGGCGTCCCAATTGCCCTGCCAAGCCTCGAGGAGAATCCCGAGTTGTCCCTCCCAACTAGGCAGGAGTCCTGACGTCGCTGAACAAACACGTGGGTGGAAGGGCCATCCCCGTCATAACTCGAGAATATACCCCAGGTTCCCGCAGCAACTCGAGAAAAACCATGAGACTTCCCCCTCGCCGCGAGATGAGGCCCGATTCTCCTGCACTGCATGCAGAGCAATTCCGTCTTGCACATCACACATGAAAGGAGCCTTGATTTCCTTGATGGCACTCTAGAGAAACCCCAAGAACACTGTTTCAAGGCTAGAGGGAACCTGAGGTCACTGTAGCAACACGAAAGAACTCCGTGGACCAAAAATCAACTCGAGATGAGAGGTTAGTCCCTGGCTTCGACTCCAGAGGAATACCACCTTACCACAAGCACCTCAAGAGGAGGCTTCTCTCAGCTCTAGGTATAGGAGGGACCATGAGTTTGCGGCCTCAAGTGGAATGGACACCGAGATGCCCTGACTCGAAATAAGGTCGGATATCCATGCAGTGACTTGAATGCAGGCTCGTCTTGCATCTCCCAAGACGAAAGGATGTCTGAATCCCCTGTGGAGACCACAGAGAAAGACCTAGTTCCCCACTTCATCGCGACCGGATGCCTCACATCCTTTGAAAATTCCAGAGGTACGCGGAGATCAGTGCCTCCAAAGGAGACGATGCATGACTCCTCGTGAAACTTGATAGGAGTCCCAGGATTCCTGTGGCACGTGGAAAGGGACCCTTGGTCTCCCGCCTCAGCTGGAGAGGCGTCCCAATTGGCCTGCCAAGCCTCGAGGAGAATCCCGAGTTTTCCCACGAAACTAGGCAGGAGTTCTGCCGTCGATGAACAAACACGTGTGTGGAAGGGCCATCCCCGTCGTAACTCGAGAATATACCCCAGGTTCCCGCCACAACTCGAGAAAAACCATGAGACTTCCCCCTTGCCACGAGACGAGGCCCGATTCCCCTGCACTGTGTGAAGAGCAATTCCGTGTTGCACATCACACATGAAAGGAGGCTTGATTACCTTGATGGCACTTCAGAGAAACCCCAAGAACATTGTTTCAAGGCTAGAGGGATTCTGAGGTCACTGTAGCAACACGAAAGAGCTCCGTGGACCAAGAATCAACTCGAGATGAGAGGTTAGTCCCTGGCTTCGACTCCAGAGGAATACCACCTTACCACAAGCACCTCAAGAGGAGGCTTCTCTCAGCTCTAGGTATAGGAGGGACCCTAAGTTTGCGGCCTCAAGTGGAATGGACACCGCGATGCCCTGACTCGAAATAAGGTCGGATATCCCTGCAGTGACTTCAATGCAGGCTCGTCTTGCATCTCCCAAGATGAAAGGATGTCTGAATCCCCTGTGGAGACCACAGAGAAAGACCTAGTTCCCCAGCTCATCGCGACTGGAGGCCTCACATCCTTTGAAAACTCCAGAGCTACGCGGAAGTCAGTGCCTCCAAAGGAGACGATGCCTGACTCCTCATGAAACTTTATAGGAGTCCCAGGATTCCTGTGGCACGTGGAAAGGGACCCTTGGTCTCCCGCCTCACCTGGAGAGGCGTTCCAATTGCCCTGCCAAGCCTCGAGGAGAATCCCGAGTTGTCCCTCGCAACTAGGCAGGAGTCCGGACGTCGCTGAACAAACACGTGGGTGGAAGGGCCATCCCTGTGGTAACTCGAGAATATACCCCAGGTTCCCGTCGCAACTCGAGAAAAACAATGAGACTTCCCCCTCGCCGTGAGATGAGGCCCGATTCCCCTGCACTGCATGCAGAGCAATTCAGTGTTGCACATCAAACAAGAAAGGAGCCTTGATTTCCTTCATGGCAATCCAGAGAAACCCCAAGAACACTGTTTCAAGGCTAGAGGGATCCTGAGGTCACTGTAGCAACACGAAAGAGCTCCGTGGACCAAAAATCAACTCGAGATGAGAGGTTAGTCCTTGGCTTCGACTCCAGAGGAATACCACCTTACCACAAGCACCTCAAGAGGAGGCTTCTCTCAGCTCTTGGTATGTGAGAGGGACCCTGAGTTTGCGGCCTCAAGTGGAATGGACACCGCAATGCCCTGACTCGAAATAAAGCCGGATATGCATGCAGTGACTTGAATGCAGGCTCGTCTTGCATCTCCCAAGAAGAAAGGATGTCTGAATCCCCTGTGGAGACCACAGAGAAAGACCTAGTTCCCCACCTCATCGCGACCGGAGGCCTCACATCCTTTGAAAACTCGAGAGGTACGCAGAGATCAGTACCTCCAAAGGAGACGATGCGTGACTCCTCATGAAACTTGATAGGAGTCCCAGGATTCCTGTGGCACGTGGAAAGGGACCCTTGGTCTCCCGCCTCAGCTGGAGAGGCGTCCCAATTGCCCTGCCAAGCCTCGAGGAGAATCCCGAGTGGTCCCTCGCAACTAGGCAGGCGTCCTGCCATCGCTGAACAAACACGTCTGTGGAAGGGCCATCCCCGTCGTAACTCGAGAATATACCCCAGGTTCCCACCGCAACTCGAGAAAAACCATGAGACTTCCCCCTCGCCGCGAGATGAGGCCCGATTCCCCTGCACTGCGTGCACAGCAATTCCGTGTTGCACATCACACATGAAAGGAGCCTTGATTTCCTTGATGGCACTCCAGAGAAACCCCAAGAACACTGTTTCAAGGCTAGAGGGATCCTGAGGTCACTGTAGCAACAGGAAAGAGCTCCGTGGACCAAAAATCAACTCGAGATGACAGGTTAGTCCCTGGCTTCGACTCCAGAGGAATACCACTTTACTACAAGCACCTCAAGAGGAGGCTTCTCTCAGCTCTAGGTATGTGAGAGGGACCCTGATTTTGCGACCTCAAGTGGAATGGACACTGCGATGCCCTGACGCAAAATAAGGCCGGATATCCCTGCAGTGACTTGAATGCGGACTCGTCTTGCATCTCCCAAGACGAAAGGATGTCTGAATCCCCTGTGGAGACCACAGAGAAAGACCTAGTTCCCCACCTCATCGCGACCAGAGGCCTCACATATTTTGAAAACTCCAGAGGTACGCGGAGATCAGTGCCTCCAAAGGAGACGATGCCTGACTCCTCGTGAAACTTGATAGGAGTCCCAGGATTCGTGTGGCACGTGGAAAAGGACCCTTGGTCTCCCGCCTCAGCTGGAGAGGCGTCCCAAGTGCCCTGCCAAGCCTTGAGGAGAATCCCGAGTTGTCCCTCGCAACTAGGCAGGAGTCCTGACGTCGCTGAACAAACACGTGGGTGGAAGGGCCATCCCCGTCGTAACTCGAGAATATACCCCAGGTTCCCGCCGCAACTCGAGATATACCATGACACTTCCCCCTCGCCGCGAGATGAGACCCGATTCCCCTGCACTGCGTGCACAGCAATTCCGTGTTGCACATCACACATGAAAGGAGCCTTGATTTCCTTGATGGCACTCCAGAGAAACTCCAAGAATACTGTTTCAAGGCTAGAGGGATCCAGAGGTCACTGGAGCAACACGAAAGAGCTCCGTGGCCCAAAAATCAACTCGAGATGAGAGGTTAGTCCCTGGCTTCGACTCCAGAGGAATACCACCTTACCACAAGCACCTCAAGAGGAGGCTTCTCTAAGCTCTAGGTATGTGAGAGGGTCCCTGAGTTTGCGGCCTCAAGTGGAATGGACACCGCGATGCCCTGACTCGAAATAAGGCCGGATATCCCTGCAGTGACTTGAATGCAGGCTCGTCTTGCATCTCCCAAATCGAAAGGATGTCTGAATCCCCTGTGGAGACCACAGAGAAAGACCTAGTTCCCCACCTCATCACGACCGGAGGCCTCAGATATTTTGAAAACTCCAGAGGTACACGGAGATCAGTGCCTCCAAAGGAGACGATGCCTGACTCCTCGTGAAACTTGATAGGAGTCCCAGGAATCCTGTGGCACGTGGAAAGGGCCCCTTGGTCTCCCGCCTCAGCTGGAGAGGCGTCCCAATTGCCCTGCCAAGCCTCGAGGAGAATCCCGAGTTGTCCCTCGCAACTAGGCAGGAGTCCTGAAGTCGCTGAACAAACACGTGGCTGGAAGGCCCATCCCCCTCATAAGTCGAGAATATACCCCAGGTTCCCGCCGCAACTCGAGAAAAACCATGAGACTTCCCCCTTGCCGCGAGATGAGGCCCGATTCCCATGCACCGCGTGAAGAGCAATTCCGTGTTGCACATCACACATGAAAGGAGCCTTGATTTCCTTGATGGCACTCCAGAGAAACCCCAAGAACACTGTTTCAAGGCTAGAGGGATCCTGAGGTCACTATAGCAACACGAAAGAGCTCCGTGGACCAAAAATCAACTCGAGATGAGAGGTTAGTCCCTGGCTTCGACTGCAGAGGAATACCACCTTACCACAAGCACCTCAAGAGGAGGCTTCTCTCAGCTCTAGCTATGTGAGAGGGACCCTGAGTTTGCGGCCTCAAGTGGAATGGACACCGCGATGCCCTGACTCGAAATAAGGCTGGATATCCCTGCAGTGACTTGAATGCAGGCTCGTCTTGCATCTCCCAAGACGAAAGGATGTCTGAATCTCCTGTGGAGACCACAGAGAAAGACCTAGTTCCCAACGTCATGGCGACCGGAGGCCTCACATCCTTTGAAAATTCCAGAGGTACGCGGAGATCAGTGCCTCCAAAGGAGACGATGCCTGACTCCTCGTGAAACTTGATAGGAGTCCCATGATTCCTGTGGCACGTGGAAAGGGACCCTTGGTCTCCCGCCTCAGCTGGAGAGGCGTCCCAATTTCCCTGCCAAGCCTCGAGGAGATTCCCGAGTTGTCCCTCGCAACTAGACAGGAGTCCTGACGTCGCTGAACAAACACGTGGGTGGAAGGGCCATCCCCGTCGTAACTCGAGAATATACCCCAGGTTCCCGCCGCAACTCGAGAAAAACCATGAGACTTCCCCCTCGCCGTGAGATGAGGCCCGATTCCCCTGCACTGCGTGCAGAGCAATTCCGTGTTGCACATCACACATGAAAGGAGCCTTGATTTCCTTGATGGCACTCCAGAGAAACCCCAAGAACACTGTTTCAAGGCTAGAGGGAACCTGAGGTCACTGTAGCAACACGAAAGAGCTCCGTGGACCAAAAATCAACTCGAGATGAGAGGTTAGTCCCTGGCTTCGACTTCAGAGGAATACCACCTTACCACAAGCACCTCAAGAGGAGGCTTCTCTCAGCTCTAGGTATGTGAGAGGGACCCTGATTTTGCGGCCTCAAGTGGAATGGACACCGCGATGACCTGACGCGAAATAAGGCCGGATATCCCTGCAGTGACTTGAATGCAGGCTCGTCTTGCATCTCCCAAGACGAAAGGATGTCTGAATCTCCTGTGGAGACCACAGAGAAAGACCTAGTTCCCCAGGTCATGGCGACCGGAGGCCTCACATCCTTTGAAAATTCCAGAGGTACGCGGAGATCAGTGCCTCCAAAGGAGACGATGCCTGACTCCTCGTGAAACTTGATAGGAGTCCCATGATTCCTGTGGCACGTGGAAAGGGACCCTTGGTCTCCCGCCTCAGCTGGAGAGGCGTCCCAATTGCCCTGCCAAGCCTCGAGGAGAATCCCGAGTTGTCCCTCGCAACTAGGCAGGAGTCCTGACGTCGCTGAACAAACACGTGGCTGGAAGGCCCATCCCCCTCATAAGTCGAGAATATACCCCAGGTTCCCGCCGCAACTCGAGAAAAACCATGAGACTTCCCCCTCGCCGCCAGATGAGGCCCGATTCCCCTGCACTGCGTGCAGAGCAATTCCGTGTTGCACATCACACATGAAAGGAGCCTTGATTTCCTTGATGGCACTCCAGAGAAACCCCAAGAACACTGTTTCAAGGCTAGAGGGATCCTGAGGTCACTGTAGCAACACTAAAGAGCTCCATGGACCAAAAATCAACTCGAGATGAGAGGTTTGTTCCTGGCTTCGACTCCAGAGGAATACCACCTTACCACAAGCACCTCAAGGGGAAGCTTCTCTCAGCTCTAGGTATGTGAGAGGGACCCTGAGTTTGCGGCCTCAAGTGGAATGGACACCGCGATGCCCTGACTCGAAATAAGGCCGGATATCCCTGCAGAGACTTGAATGCAGGCTCGTCTTGCATCTCCCAAGACGAAAGGATGTCTGAATCCCCTGTGGAGACCACAGAGAAAGACCTAGTTCCCCACCTCATCGCGACCTGAGGCCTCACATCCTTTGAAAACTCCAGAGGTACGTGGAGATCAGTGCCTCCAAAGGAGACGATGCCTGACTCCTCGTGAAACTTGATAGGAGTCCCAGGATTCCTGTGGCACGTGGAAAGGGACTCTTGGTCTCCCGCCTCAGCTGGAGAGGCGTCCCAATTGCCCTGCCAAGCCTCGAGGAGAATCCCGAGTTGTCCCTCGCCACTAGGCAGGAGTCCTGACGTCGCTGAACAAACACGTGGGTGGAAGGGCCATCCCCGTCATAACTCGAGAATATACCCCAGGTTCCCGCAGCAACTCGAGAAAAACCATGAGACTTCCCCCTCGCCGCGAGATGAGGCCCGATTCTCCTGCACTGCATGCAGAGCAATTCCGTCTTGCACATCACACATGAAAGGAGCCTTGATTTCCTTGATGGCACTCTAGAGAAACCCCAAGAACACTGTTTCAAGGCTAGAGGGAACCTGAGGTCACTGTAGCAACACGAAAGAACTCCGTGGACCAAAAATCAACTCGAGATGAGAGGTTAGTCCCTGGCTTCGACTCCAGAGGAATACCACCTTACCACAAGCACCTCAAGAGGAGGCTTCTCTCAGCTCTAGGTATAGGAGGGACCCTGAGTTTGCGGCCTCAAGTGGAATGGACACCGAGATGCCCTGACTCGAAATAAGGTCGGATATCCATGCAGTGACTTGAATGCAGGCTCGTCTTGCATCTCCCAAGACGAAAGGATGTCTGAATCCCCTGTGGAGACCACAGAGAAAGACCTAGTTCCCCACTTCATCGCGACCGGATGCCTCACATCCTTTGAAAATTCCAGAGGTACGCGGAGATCAGTGCCTCCAAAGGAGACGATGCATGACTCCTCGTGAAACTTGATAGGAGTCCCAGGATTCCTGTGGCACGTGGAAAGGGACCCTTGGTCTCCCGCCTCAGCTGGAGAGGCGTCCCAATTGGCCTGCCAAGCCTCGAGGAGAATCCCGAGTTTTCCCACGAAACTAGGCAGGAGTTCTGCCGTCGATGAACAAACACGTGTGTGGAAGGGCCATCCCCGTCGTAACTCGAGAATATACCCCAGGTTCCCGCCACAACTCGAGAAAAACCATGAGACTTCCCCCTTGCCACGAGACGAGGCCCGATTCCCCTGCACTGTGTGAAGAGCAATTCCGTGTTGCACATCACACATGAAAGGAGGCTTGATTACCTTGATGGCACTTCAGAGAAACCCCAAGAACATTGTTTCAAGGCTAGAGGGATTCTGAGGTCACTGTAGCAACACGAAAGAGCTCCGTGGACCAAGAATCAACTCGAGATGAGAGGTTAGTCCCTGGCTTCGACTCCAGAGGAATACCACCTTACCACAAGCACCTCAAGAGGAGGCTTCTCTCAGCTCTAGGTATAGGAGGGACTCTAAGTTTGCGGCCTCAAGTGGAATGGACACCGCGATGCCCTGACTCGAAATAAGGTCGGATATCCCTGCAGTGACTTGAATGCAGGCTCGTCTTGCATCTCCCAAGATGAAAGGATGTCTGAATCCCCTGTGGAGACCACAGAGAAAGACCTAGTTCCCCAGCTCATCGCGACTGGAGGCCTCACATCCTTTGAAAACTCCAGAGCTACGCGGAAGTCAGTGCCTCCAAAGGAGACGATGCCTGACTCCTCATGAAACTTTATAGGAGTCCCAGGATTCCTGTGGCACGTGGAAAGGGACCCTTGGTCTCCCGCCTCACCTGGAGAGGCGTTCCAATTGCCCTGCCAAGCCTCGAGGAGAATCCCGAGTTGTCCCTCGCAACTAGGCAGGAGTCCGGACGTCGCTGAACAAACACGTGGGTGGAAGGGCCATCCCTGTGGTAACTCGAGAATATACCCCAGGTTCCCGTCGCAACTCGAGAAAAACAATGAGACTTCCCCCTCGCCGTGAGATGAGGCCCGATTCCCCTGCACTGCATGCAGAGCAATTCAGTGTTGCACATCAAACAAGAAAGGAGCCTTGATTTCCTTCATGGCACTCCAGAGAAACCCCAAGAACACTGTTTCAAGGCTAGAGGGATCCTGAGGTCACTGTAGCAACACGAAAGAGCTCCGTGGACCAAAAATCAACTCGAGATGAGAGGTTAGTCCTTGGCTTCGACTCCAGAGGAATACCACCTTACCACAAGCACCTCAAGAGGAGGCTTCTCTCAGCTCTTGGTATGTGAGAGGGACCCTGAGTTTGCGGCCTCAAGTGGAATGGACACCGCAATGCCCTGACTCGAAATAAAGCCGGATATGCATGCAGTGACTTGAATGCAGGCTCGTCTTGCATCTCCCAAGACGAAAGGATGTCTGAATCCCCTGTGGAGACCACAGAGAAAGACCTAGTTCCCCACCTCATCGCGACCGGAGGCCTCACATCCTTTGAAAACTCGAGAGGTACGCAGAGATCAGTACCTCCAAAGGAGACGATGCGTGACTCCTCGTGAAACTTGATAGGAGTCCCAGGATTCCTGTGGCACGTGGAAAGGGACCCTTGGTCTCCCGCCTCAGCTGGAGAGGCGTCCCAATTGCCCTGCCAAGCCTCGAGGAGAATCCCGAGTGGTCCCTCGCAACTAGGCAGGCGTCCTGCCATCGCTGAACAAACACGTCTGTGGAAGGGCCATCCCCGTCGTAACTCGAGAATATACCCCAGGTTCCCGCCGCAACTCGAGAAAAACCATGAGACTTCCCCCTCGCCGCGAGATGAGGCCCGATTCCCCTGCACTGCGTGCACAGCAATTCCGTGTTGCACATCACACATGAAAGGAGCCTTGATTTCCTTGATGGCACTCCAGAGAAACCCCAAGAACACTGTTTCAAGGCTAGAGGGATCCTGAGGTCACTAGCAACAGGAAAGAGCTCCGTGGACCAATAATCAACTCGAGATGACAGGTTAGTCCCTGGCTTCGACTCCAGAGGAATACCACTTTACTACAAGCACCTCAAGAGGAGGCTTCTCTCAGCTCTAGGTATGTGAGAGGGACCCTGATTTTGCGACCTCAAGTGGAATGGACACTGCGATGCCCTGACGCAAAATAAGGCCGGATATCCCTGCAGTGACTTGAATGCGGACTCGTCTTGCATCTCCCAAGACGAAAGGATGTCTGAATCCCCTGTGGAGACCACAGAGAAAGACCTAGTTCCCCACCTCATCGCGACCAGAGGCCTCACATATTTTGAAAACTCCAGAGGTACGCGGAGATCAGTGCCTCCAAAGGAGACGATGCCTGACTCCTCGTGAAACTTGATAGGAGTCCCAGGATTCGTGTGGCACGTGGAAAAGGACCCTTGGTCTCCCGCCTCAGCTGGAGAGGCGTCCCAAGTGCCCTGCCAAGCCTCGAGGAGAATCCCGAGTTGTCCCTCGCAACTAGGCAGGAGTCCTGACGTCGCTGAACAAACACGTGGGTGGAAGGGCCATCCCCGTCGTAACTCGAGAATATACCCCAGGTTCCCGCCGCAACTCGAGATATACCATGACACTTCCCCCTCGCCGCGAGATGAGACCCGATTCCCCTGCACTGCGTGCACAGCAATTCCGTGTTGCACATCACACATGAAAGGAGCCTTGATTTCCTTGATGGCACTCCAGAGAAACTCCAAGAATACTGTTTCAAGGCTAGAGGGATCCAGAGGTCACTGGAGCAACACGAAAGAGCTCCGTGGCCCAAAAATCAACTCGAGATGAGAGGTTAGTCCCTGGCTTCGACTCCAGAGGAATACCACCTTACCACAAGCACCTCAAGAGGAGGCTTCTCTAAGCTCTAGGTATGTGAGAGGGTCCCTGAGTTTGCGGCCTCAAGTGGAATGGACACCGCGATGCCCTGACTCGAAATAAGGCCGGATATCCCTGCAGTGACTTGAATGCAGGCTCGTCTTGCATCTCCCAAATCGAAAGGATGTCTGAATCCCCTGTGGAGACCACAGAGAAAGACCTAGTTCCCCACCTCATCACGACCGGAGGCCTCAGATATTTTGAAAACTCCAGAGGTACACGGAGATCAGTGCCTCCAAAGGAGACGATGCCTGACTCCTCGTGAAACTTGATAGGAGTCCCAGGAATCCTGTGGCACGTGGAAAGGGCCCCTTGGTCTCCCGCCTCAGCTGGAGAGGCGTCCCAATTGCCCTGCCAAGCCTCGAGGAGAATCCCGAGTTGTCCCTCGCAACTAGGCAGGAGTCCTGAAGTCGCTGAACAAACACGTGGCTGGAAGGCCCATCCCCCTCATAAGTCGAGAATATACCCCAGGTTCCCGCCGCAACTCGAGAAAAACCATGAGACTTCCCCCTTGCCGCGAGATGAGGCCCGATTCCCATGCACCGCGTGAAGAGCAATTCCGTGTTGCACATCACACATGAAAGGAGCCTTGATTTCCTTGATGGCACTCCAGAGAAACCCCAAGAACACTGTTTCAAGGCTAGAGGGATCCTGAGGTCACTATAGCAACACGAAAGAGCTCCGTGGACCAAAAATCAACTCGAGATGAGAGGTTAGTCCCTGGCTTCGACTGCAGAGGAATACCACCTTACCACAAGCACCTCAAGAGGAGGCTTCTCTCAGCTCTAGCTATGTGAGAGGGACCCTGAGTTTGCGGCCTCAAGTGGAATGGACACCGCGATGCCCTGACTCGAAATAAGGCTGGATATCCCTGCAGTGACTTGAATGCAGGCTCGTCTTGCATCTCCCAAGACGAAAGGATGTCTGAATCTCCTGTGGAGACCACAGAGAAAGACCTAGTTCCCAACGTCATGGCGACCGGAGGCCTCACATCCATTGAAAATTCCAGAGGTACGCGGAGATCAGTGCCTCCAAAGGAGACGATGCCTGACTCCTCGTGAAACTTGATAGGAGTCCCATGATTCCTGTGGCACGTGGAAAGGGACCCTTGGTCTCCCGCCTCAGCTGGAGAGGCGTCCCAATTTCCCTGCCAAGCCTCGAGGAGATTCCCGAGTTGTCCCTCGCAACTAGACAGGAGTCCTGACGTCGCTGAACAAACACGTGGGTGGAAGGGCCATCCCCGTCGTAACTCGAGAATATACCCCAGGTTCCCGCCGCAACTCGAGAAAAACCATGAGACTTCCCCCTCGCCGTGAGATGAGGCCCGATTCCCCTGCACTGCGTGCAGAGCAATTCCGTGTTGCACATCACACATGAAAGGAGCCTTGATTTCCTTGATGGCACTCCAGAGAAACCCCAAGAACACTGTTTCAAGGCTAGAGGGAACCTGAGGTCACTGTAGCAACACGAAAGAGCTCCGTGGACCAAAAATCAACTCGAGATGAGAGGTTAGTCCCTGGCTTCGACTCCAGAGGAATACCACCTTACCACAAGCACCTCAAGAGGAGGCTTCTCTCAGCTCTAGGTATGTGAGAGGGACCCTGATTTTGCGGCCTCAAGTGGAATGGACACCGCGATGACCTGACGCGAAATAAGGCCGGATATCCCTGCAGTGACTTGAATGCAGGCTCGTCTTGCATCTCCCAAGACGAAAGGATGTCTGAATCTCCTGGGGAGACCACAGAGAAAGACCTAGTTCCCCAGGTCATGGCGACCGGAGGCCTCACATCCTTTGAAAATTCCAGAGGTACGCGGAGATCAGTGCCTCCAAAGGAGACGATGCCTGACTCCTCGTGAAACTTGATAGGAGTCCCATGATTCCTGTGGCACGTGGAAAGGGACCCTTGGTCTCCCGCCTCAGCTGGAGAGGCGTCCCAATTGCCCTGCCAAGCCTCGAGGAGAATCCCGAGTTGTCCCTCGCAACTAGGCAGGAGTCCTGAAGTCGCTGAACAAACACGTGGCTGGAAGGCCCATCCCCCTCATAAGTCGAGAATATACCCCAGGTTCCCGCCGCAACTCGAGAAAAACCATGAGACTTCCCCCTCGCCGCCAGATGAGGCCCGATTCCCCTGCACTGCGTGCAGAGCAATTCCGTGTTGCACATCACACATGAAAGGAGCCTTGATTTCCTTGATGGCACTCCAGAGAAACCCCAAGAACACTGTTTCAAGGCTAGAGGGATCCTGAGGTCACTGTAGCAACACTAAAGAGCTCCATGGACCAAAAATCAACTCGAGATGAGAGGTTTGTTCCTGGCTTCGACTCCAGAGGAATACCACCTTACCACAAGCACCTCAAGGGGAAGCTTCTCTCAGCTCTAGGTATGTGAGAGGGACCCTGAGTTTGCGGCCTCAAGTGGAATGGACACCGCGATGCCCTGACTCGAAATAAGGCCGGATATCCCTGCAGAGACTTGAATGCAGGCTCGTCTTGCATCTCCCAAGACGAAAGGATGTCTGAATCCCCTGTGGAGACCACAGAGAAAGACCTAGTTCCCCACCTCATCGCGACCTGAGGCCTCACATCCTTTGAAAACTCCTGACGTACGTGGAGATCAGTGCCTCCAAAGGAGACGATGCCTGACTCCTCGTGAAACTTGATAGGAGTCCCAGGATTCCTGTGGCACGTGGAAAGGGACCCTTGGTCTCCCGCTCAGCTGGAGAGGCGTCCCAATTTCCCTGCCAAGCCTCAAGGAGAATCCCGAGCTGTCCCTCGCAACTAGGCAGGAGTCCTGACGTCGCTGAACAAACACGAGGCTGGAAGGCCCATCCCCGTCGGAACTCGAGAATATACCCCAGGTTCCCGCCGCAACTCGAGAAAAACCATGAGACTTCCCCCTCGCCGCGAGATGAGGCCCGATTCCCTGTACTGCGTGCAGAGCAATTCCGTGTTGCACATCACACATGAAAGGAGCCTTGATTTCCTTGATGGCACTCCAGAGAAACCCCAAGAACACTGTTTCAAGGCTAGAGGGATCCTGAGGTCACTGTAGCAACAGGAAAGAGCTCCGTGAACCAAAAATCAACTTGAGATGAGAGGTTAGTCCCTGGCTTCGACTCCAGAGGAATACCACCTTACCACAAGCACCTCAAGAGGAGGCTTCTCTCAGCTCTAGGTATGTGAGAGGGACCCTGAGTTTGCGGCCTCAAGTGGAATGGACAGCGCGATGCCCTGACTCGAAATAAGGCCGGATATCCCTGCAGTGACTTGAATGCAGGCTCGTCTTGCATCTCCCAAGACGAAAGGATGTCTGAATCCCCTGTGGAGACCACAGAGAAAGACCCAGTTCCCCACCTCATCGCGACCGGAGGCCTCACATCCTTTGAAAACTCCAGAGGTACGCGGAGATCAGTGCTTCCAAAGGAGATTATGCCTGACTCCTCGTGAAACTTGATAGGAGTCCCAGGATTCCTGTGGCACGTGGAAAGGGACCCTTGGTCTACCGCCTCAGATGGAGAGGCGTCCCAATTGCCCTGCCAAGGCACGAGGAGAATCCCGAGTTGTCCCTCGCAACTAGGCAGGAGTCCTGACGTCGCTGATCAAACACGTGGGTGGAAGGGCCATCCCCGTCATAACTCGAGAATATACCCCAGCTTCCCACCGCAACTCGAGAAAAACCATGAGACTTCCCCCTCGCCGCAAAATAAGGCCCGATATCCTGCACTGCGTGCAGAGCAATTCCTTGTTGCACATCACACATGAAAGGAGCCTTGATTTCCTTGATGGCACTCCAGAGAAACCCCAAGAACACTGTTTCAAGGCTAGAGGGAACCTGAGGTCACTGTTGCAACACGAAAGAGCTCCGTGGACCAAAAATCAACTCGAGGTGAGAGGTTAGTCCCTGGCTTCGACTCCAGAGGAATACCACCTTACCACAAGCACCTCAAGAGAAGGCTTCCCTCAACTCTAGCTATGTGAGAGGGACCCTGAATTTGCGGCCTCAAGTGGAATGGACACCGCGATGCCCTGACTCAAAATAAGGCCGGATATCCCTGCAGTGACTTGAATGCAGGCTCGTCTTGCATCTCCCAAGACGAAAGGATGTCTGAATCCCCTGTGGAGACCACAGAGAAAGACCTAGTTCCCCACCTCATCGCGACCGGAGGCCTCACATCCTTTGAAAATCCAGAGGTACGCGGAGATCAGTGCTTCCAAAGGAGACGATGCCTGACTCCTCGTGAAACTTGATACGAGTCCCAGGATTCCTGTGGCACGTGGAAAGGGACCCTTGGTCTCCCGCCTCAGCTGGAGAGGCGTCCCAATTGCCCTGCCAAGCCTCGAGGAGAATCCCGAGTTGTCCCTCGCAACTAGGCAGGAGTCATGTCGTCGGTGAACAAACACGTGTGTGGAAGGGCCATCCCCATCGTACCTCGAGAATATACGCCAGGTTCCCGCCGCAACTCGAGAAAAACCATGAGACTTCCCCCTCGCTGCGAGATGAGGACCGATTTCCCTGCACTGCGTGCAGAGCAATTCCGTGTTGCACATCACACATGAAAAAAGCCTTGATTTCCTTGATGGCATTCCAGAGAAACCCCAAGAACACTGTTTCAAGGCTAGAGGGATCCTGAGGTCTCTGTAGCAACACAAAAGAGCTCCGTGGACCAAAAATCAAGTCGAGATGAGAGGTTAGTCCCTGGCTTCGACTCCAGAGGAATACCACCTTACCACAAGCACCTCAAGAGGAGGCTTCTCTCAGCTCTAGGTATGTGAGAGGGACCCTGAGTTTGCGGCCTCAAGTGGAATGGACACCGCGATGCCCTGACTCGAAATAAGGCCGGATATCCCTGCAGTGACTTGAATGCAGGCTCGTCTTGCATCTCCCAAGGTGAAAGGATGTCTGAATCCCCTGTGGAGACCATAGAGAAAGACCTAGTTCCCCACCTCATCGCGACCGGAGGCCTCACATCCTTTGATAACTCCAGAGGTATGCAGAGATCAGTGCCTCCAAAGGAGACGATGCCTGACTCCTCGTGAAACTTGATAGGAGTCCCAGGATTCCTGTGGCACGTGGAAAGGGACCCTTGTTCTCCCGCCTCAGCTGAAGAGGCATCCCAATTGCCCTGCCAAGCCTCGAGGAGAATCCCGAGTTGTTCCTCGCAACTAGGCAGAAGTCCTGACGTCACTGAACAAACACGTGTGTGGAAGGGCCATCCCTGTCGTAACTCGAGAATATACCCCAGGTTCCCGCCGCAACTCGAGAAAAACCATGAGACTTCCCCCTCACCGCTAGATGAGGCCCGATTCCCCTGCACTGCGTGCACAGCAATTCCGTGTTGCACATCACACATGAAAGGAGCCTTGATTTCCTTGATGGCACTCCAGAGAAACCCCAAGAACACTGTTTCAAGGCTAGAGGGATCCTGAGGTCACTGTAGCTACACGAAGAGCTCCGTGGACCAAGAATCAACTCGAGATGAGAGGTTAGTCCCTAGCTTCGACTCCAGAGGAATACCACCTTACCACAAGCACCTCAAGAGGAGGCTTCTCTCAGCTCTAGCTATGTGAGAGGGACCCTGAGTTTGCGGCCTCAAGTGGAATGGACACTGCGATGCCCTGACGCGAAATAAGGCCGGATATCCCTGCAGTGACTTGAATGCAGGCTCGTCTTGCATCTCCCAAGACGAAAGGTTGTCTGAATCCCCTGTGGAGACCACAGAGAAAGACCTAGTTCCCCACCTCATCGCGACCGGGGGCCTCACATTCTTTGAAAACTCCAGAGGTACGCGGAGATCAGTGCCTCCAAAGGAGACGATGCCTGACTCCTCGTGAAACTTGATAGGAGTCCCAGGATTCCTGTGGCACGTGGAAAGGGACCCTTGGTCTCCCGCCTCAGCTGGAGAGGCGTCCCAATTGCCCTGCCAAGCCTCGAGGAGAATCCCGAGTTGTCCCTCGCAACTAGGCAGGACTCCTGACGTCGCTGAACAAACACGTTTCTGGAAGGGCCATCCCCGTCGTAACTCGAGAATATACCCCAGGTTCCCGCCGCAACTCGAGAAAAACCATGAGACTTTCCCCTCGCCGAGAGATGAGGCCCGATTCCCCTGCACTGCCTGCAGAGCAATTCCGTGTTGCACATCACACATGAAAGGAGCCTTGATTTCCTTGATGGCACTCCAGAGAAAACCCAAGAACACTGTTTCAAGGCTAGAGGGATCCTGAGGTCACTGTAGCCACACGAAAGAGCTCCGTGGACCAAAAATCAACTCGAGATGAGAGGTTGGTCCCTGGCTTCGACTCCAGAGGAATACCACCTAATCACAAGCACCTCAAGAGGAGGCTTCTCTCAGATCTAGCTATGTGAGAGGGACCCTGAGTTTGCGGCCTCAAGTGGAATGGACACCGCGATGCCCTGACTCGAAAGAAGGCCGGATATCCCTGCAGTGACTTGAATGCAGGCTCGTCTTGCATCTCCCAAGACGAAAGGTTGTCTGAATCCCCTGTGGAGACCACAGAGAAAAACCTAGTTCCCCACCTCATCGTGACCGGAGGCCTCACATCCTTTGAAAACTCCAGAGGTACGCGGAGATCAGTGCCTCCAAAGGAGACGATGCCTGACTCCTCGTGAAACTTGATAGGAGTCCCAGGAATCCTGTGGCACGTGGAAAGGGACCCTTGTTCTCCCGCCTCAGCTGGAGAGGCGTCCCAATTGCCCTGCCAAGCCTCGAGGAGAATACCGAGCTGTCCCTCGCAACTAGGCAGGAGTCCTGACGTCGCTGAACAAACACGTGGGTGGAAGGGCCATCCCCGTCGTAACTCGAGAATATACCCCAGGTTCCCGCCGCAACTCGAGAAAAACCATGAGACTTCCCCCTCGCTGCGAGATGAGGACCGATTCCTCTGCACTGCGTGCAGAGCAATTCCGTGTTGCACATCAAACATGGAAGGAGCCTTGATTTCCTTGATGGTACTCCAGAGAAACCCCAAGAACACTGTTTCAAGGCTAGAGGGATCCTGAGGTCACTGTAGCAACACGAAAGAACTCCGTGGACGCAGAATCAACTCGAGATGAGAGGTTTGTTCCTGGCTTCGACTCCAGAGGAATACCACCTTACCACAAGCACCTCAAGGGGAAGCTTCTCTCAGCTCTAGGTATGTGAGAGGGAACCTGAGTTTGCGGCCTCAAGTGGAATGGACACCGCGATGCCCTGACTCGAAATAAGGCCGGATATCCCTGCAGTGACTTGAATGCAGGCTCGTCTTGCATCTCCCAAGACGAAAGGATGTCTGAATCCCCTGTGGAGACCACAGAGAAAGACCTAGTTCCCCACCTCATCGCGACCTGAGGCCTCACATCCTTTGAAAACTCCTGACGTACGTGAGGATCAGTGCCTCCAAAGGAGACGATGCCTGACTCCTCGTGAAACTTGATAGGAGTCCCAGGATTCCTGTGGCACGTGGAAAGGGACCCTTGGTCTCCCGCTCAGCTGGAGAGGCGTCCCAATTTCCCTGCCAAGCCTCAAGGAGAATCCCGAGCTGTCCCTCGCAACTAGGCAGGAGTCCTGACGTCGCTGAACAAACACGAGGCTGGAAGGCCCATCCCCGTCGGAACTCGAGAATATACCCCAGGTTCCCGCCGCAACTCGAGAAAAACCATGAGACTTCCCCCTCGCCGCGAGATGAGGCCCGATTCCCTGTACTGCGTGCAGAGCAATTCCGTGTTGCACATCACACATGAAAGGAGCCTTGATTTCCTTGATGGCACTCCAGAGAAACCCCAAGAACACTGTTTCAAGGCTAGAGGGATCCTGAGGTCACTGTAGCAACAGGAAAGAGCTCCGTGAGCCAAAAATCAACTTGAGATGAGAGGTTAGTCCCTGGCTTCGACTCCAGAGGATTACCACCTTACCACAAGCACCTCAAGAGGAGGCTTCTCTCAGCTCTAGGTATGTGAGAGGGACCCTGAGTTTGCGGCCTCAAGTGGAATGGACAGCGCGATGCCCTGACTCGAAATAAGGCCGGATATCCCTGCAGTGAATTGAATGCAGGCTTGTCTTGCATCTCCCAAGATGAAAGGATGTCTGAATCCCCTGTGGAGACCACAGAAAAAGACCTAGTTCCCCACCTCATCGCGACCGGAGGCCTCACATCCTTTGAAAACTCCAGAGGTACGCGGAGATCAGTGCCTCCAAAGGAGACGATGCCTGACTCCTCGTGAAAATTGATAGGATTCCCAGGATTCCTGTGGCACGTGGAAAGGGACCCTTGGTCTCCCGCCTCAGCTGGAGAAGCGTCCCATTTGCCCTGCCAAGCCTCGAGGAGGATCCCGAGTTGTCCCTCGCAACTAGGCAGGAGTCCTGACGTCGCTGAAGAAACACGTCGGTGGAAGGTCCATCCCAGTCGTAACTCGAGAATATACCACAGGTTCCCACCGAAACTCGAGAAAAACCATGAGACTTCCCCCTCGCCGCGAGATGAGGCCCGATTCCCCTGCACTGCGTGCAGAGCAATTCCGTGTTGCACATCACACATGAAAGGAGCCTTGATTTCCTTGATGGCACTCCAGAGAAACCCCAAGAACACTGTTTCAAGGCTAGAGGGATCCTGAGGTCACTGTAGCAACACAAAAGAGCTCCGTGGACCAAAAATCAACTCGAGATGAGAGGTTAGCCCCTGGCTTCGACCCCAGAGGAATACCACCTTACCACAAGCACCTCAAGAGGAGGCTTCTCTCAGCTCTAGGTATGTGAGAGGGACCCTGAGTTTGCGGCCTCAAGTGGAATGGACACCGCGATGCCCTGACTCGAAATAAGGCCGGATATCCCTGCAGTGACTTGAATGCAGGCTCGTCTTGCATCTCCCAAGACGAAAGGATATCTGAATCCCCTGTTGAGACCACAGAGAAAGA
This sequence comes from Cervus elaphus, assembly GCF_910594005.1. Classification (NCBI taxonomy): domain Eukaryota; kingdom Metazoa; phylum Chordata; class Mammalia; order Artiodactyla; family Cervidae; genus Cervus; species Cervus elaphus. The sequence goes on from NC_057838.1 coordinate 4,331,894, forward strand.
CCTACTTCCCCACCTCATCGCGACCGGAGGCCTCACATCCTTTGAAAACTTCAGAGGTACGCAGCGATCAGTGCTTTCAAAGGAGACGATGCCTGACTCCTCATGAAACTTGATAGGAGTCCCAGGATTCCTGTGGCACGTGGAAAGGGACCCTTGATCTCCCGCTTCAGCTGGAGAGGGGTCCCAATTGCCCTGCCAAGCCTCGAGGAGAATCCCGAGTTGTCCCTCGCAACTAGGCAGGAGTCCTGCCGTCGCTGAACAAACAAGTGGGTGGAAGGGCCATCCCCGTCGTAACTCGAGAATATACCCCAGGTTCCCGCCGCAACTCGTGAAAAACCATGAGACTTCCCCCTCGCTGCGAGATGAGGCCCGAGTCCCCTGCACTGTGTGCAGAGCAATTCCGTGTTGCACATCACACATGAAAGGAGCCTTGATTTCCTTGATGGCACTCCAGAGAAACCCCAAGAACACTGTTGCAAGGCTAGAGGGATCCTGAGGTCACTGTAGTAGCATGAAAGTGCTCCGTGGCCCAAAAATCAACTCGAGATGAGAGGTTAGTCCCTGGCTTCATCTCCAGAGGAATACAACCTTACCACAAGCACGTCAAGAGGAGGCTTCTCTCAGCTCTAGCTATGTGAGAGGGACCCTGAGTTTGCGGTCTCAAGTGGAATGGACACTGCCATACCCTGACGCGAAATGAGGCCGGATATCCCTGCAGAGACTTGAATGCAGGCTCGTCTTGCATCTCCCAAGACGAAAGGATGTCTGAATCCCCTTTGGAGACCACAGAGAAAGACCCAGTTCCCCACCTCATCGCGACCGGAGGCCTCACATCCTTTGAAAACTCCAGAGGTACGCGGAGATCAGTGCTTCCAAAGGAGATTATGCCTGACTCCTCGTGAAACTTGATAGGAGTCCCAGGATTCCTGTGGCACGTGGAAAGGGACCCTTGGTCTCCCGCCTCAGCTGGAGAGGCGTCCCAATTGCCCTGCCAAGGCACGAGGAGAATCCCGAGTTGTCCCTCGCAACTAGGCAGGAGTCCTGACGTCGCTGATCAAACACGTGGGTGGAAGGGCCATCCCCGTCATAACTCGAGAATATACCCCAGCTTCCCACCGCAACTCGAGAAAAACCATGAGACTTCCCCCTCGCCGCAAAATAAGGCCCGATATCCTGCACTGCATGCAGAGCAATTCCGTCTTGCACATCACACATGAAAGGAGCCTTGATTTTCTTGATGGCACTCCAGAGAAACCCCAAGAACACTGTTTCAAGGCTAGAGGGAACCTGAGGTCACTGTGGCAACACGAAAGAGCTCCGTGGACCAAAAATCAACTCGAGGTGAGAGGTTAGTCCCTGGCTTCGACTCCAGAGGAATACCACCTTACCACAAGCACCTCAAGAGGAGGCTTCCCTCAGCTCTAGCTATGTGAGAGGGACCCTGAATTTGCGGCCTCAAGTGGAATGGACACCGCGATGCCCTGACTCAAAATAAGGCCGGATATCCCTGCAGTGACTTGAATGCAGGCTCGTCTTGCATCTCCCAAGACGAAAGGATGTCTGAATCCCCTGTGGAGACCACAGAGAAAGACCTAGTTCCCCACGTCATCACGACCGGAGGCCTCACATCCTTTGAAAAGTCCAGAGGTACGCGGAGATCAGTGCTTCCAAAGGAGACGATGCCTGACTCCTCGTGAAACTTGATACGAGTCCCAGGATTCCTGTGGCACGTGGAAAGGGACCCTTGGTCTCCCGCCTCAGCTGGAGAGGCGTCCCAATTGCCCTGCCAAGCCTCGAGGAGAATCCCGAGTTGTCCCTCGCAACTATGCAGGAGTCCTGAAGTCACTGAACAAACACGTGGGTGGAAGGCCCATCCCCGACATAACTCGAGAATATACCCCAGGTTCCCGCCGCAACTCGAGAAAAACCATGAGACTTCCCCCTCGCCGCGAGATGAGGCCCGATTCCCCTGCACTGCGTGCAGAGCAATTCCGTGTTGCACATCACACATGAAAGGAGCCTTGATTTCCTTGATGGCACTCCAGGGAAAACCCAAGAACACTGTTTCAAGGCTAGAGGGATCCTGAGGTCACTGTAGCAACACGAAAGAGCTCCGTGGACCAAAAATCAACTCGAGATGAGAGGTTTGTTCCTGGCTTCGACTCCAGAGGAATACCACCTTACCACAAGCACCTCAAGGGGAAGCTTCTCTCAGCTCTAGGTATGTGAGAGGGACCCTGAGTTTGCGGCCTCAAGTGGAATGGACAGCGCGATGCCCTGACTCGAAATAAGGCCGGATATCCCTGCAGTGACTTGAATGCAGGCTCGTCTTGCATCTCCCAAGACGAAAGGATGTCTGAATCCCCTGTGGAGACCACAGAGAAAGACCTAGTTCCCCACCTCATCGCGACCAGAGGCCTCACATCCTTTGAAAACTCCAGAGGTACGCGGAGATCAGTGCCTCCAAAGGAGACGATGCCTGACTCCTCGTGAAACTTGATAGGAGTCCCAGGATTCCTGTGGCACGTGGAAAGGGACCCTTGGTCTCCCGCTCAGCTGGAGAGGCGTCCCAATTTCCCTGCCAAGCCTCGAGGAGAATCCCGAGCTGTCCCTCGCAACTAGGCAGGAGTCCTGACGGCGCTGAACAAACACGAGGCTGGAAGGCCCATCCCCGTCGGAACTCGAGAATATACCCCAGGTTCCCGCCGCAACTCGAGAAAAACCATGAGACTTCCCCCTCGCCGCGAGATGAGGCCCGATTCCCTGTAATGCGTGCAGAGCAATTCCGTGTTACACATCACACATGAAAGGAGCCTTGATTTCCTTGATGGCACTCCAGAGAAACCCCAAGAACACTGTTTCAAGGCTAGAGGGATCCTGAGGTCACTGTAGCAACACGAAAGAGCTCCGTGGACCAAAAATCAAGTCGAGATGAGAGGTTAGTCCCTGGCTTCGACCCCAGAGGAATACTACCTTACCACAAGCACCTCAAGAGGAGGCTTCTCTCAGCTCTAGCTATGTGAGAGGGACCCTGAGTTTGCGGCCTCAAGTGGAATGGACACCGCGAAGCCCTGACTCGAAATAAGGCCGGATATCCCTGCAGTGACTTGAATGCAGGCTCGTCTTGCATCTCCCAAGACGAAAGGATATCTGAATCCCCTGTGGAGACCACAGAGAAAGACCTACTTCCCCACCTCATCGCGACCGGAGGCCTCACATCCTTTGAAAACTCCAGAGGTACGCAGAGATCAGTGCTTCCAAAGGAGACGATGCCTGACTCCTCGGGAAACTTGATAGGAGTCCCAGGATTCCTGTGGCACGTGGAAAGGGACCCTTGATCTCCCGCTTCAGCTGGAGAGGCGTCCCAATTGCCCTGCCAAGCCTCGAGGAAAATCCCGAGTTGTCCCTCGCAACTAGGCAGGAGTCCTGCCGTCGCTGAACAAACAAGTGGGTGGAAGGGCCATCCCCGTCGTAACTCGAGAATATACCCCAGGTTCCCGCCGCAACTCGTGAAAAACCATGAGACTTCCCCCTCGCTGCGAGATGAGGCCCGAGTCCCCTGCACTGTGTGCAGAGCAATTCCGTGTTGCACATCACACATGAAAGGAGCCTTGATTTCCTTGATGGCACTCCAGAGAAACCCCAAGAACACTGTTGCAAGGCTAGAGGGATCCTGAGGTCACTGTAGTAGAATGAAAGAGCTCCGTGGCCCAAAAATCAACTCAAGATGAGAGGTTAGTCCGTGGCTTCAACTCCAGAGGAATACAACCTTACCACAAGCACGTCAAGAGGAGGCTTCTCTCAGCTCTAGCTATGTGAGAGGGACCCTGAGTTTGCGGTCTCAAGTGGAATGGACACTGCGATACCCTGACGCGAAATGAGGCCGGATATCCCTGCAGAGACTTGAATGCAGGCTCGTCTTGCATCTCCCAAGACGAAAGGATGTCTGAATCCCCTGTGGAGACCACAGAGAAAGACCCAGTTCCCCACCTCATCGCGACCGGAGGCCTCACATCCTTTGAAAACTCCAGAGGTACGCGGAGATCAGTGCTTCCAAAGGAGATTATGACTGACTCCTCGTGAAACTTGATAGGAGTCCCAGGATTCCTGTGGCACGTGGAAAGGGACCCTTGGTCTCCCGCCTCAGCTGGAGAGGCGTCTCAATTGCCCTGCCAAGCCTCGAGGAGAATCCCGAGTTGTCCCTCGCAACTAGGCAGAAGTCCTGACGTCGCTGAACAAACACGTGTATGGAAGGGCCATCCCTGTCGTAACTGGAGAATATACCCCAGGTTCCCGCCGCAACTCGAGAAAAACCATGAGACTTCCCCCTCGCCGTGAGCTGAGGCCCGATTCTCCTGTACTGCGTGCAGAGCAATTGCATGTTGCACATCACACATGAAAGGAGCCTTGATTTCCTTGATGGCACTCCAGAGAAACCCCAAGAACACTGTTTCAAGGCTAGAGGGATCCTGAGGTCACTGTAGCAACACGAAAGAGCTCCGTGGACGAAAAATCAACTCGAGATGAGAGGTTAGTCCCTGGCTTCGACTCCAGAGGAATACCACCTTACCACAAGCACCTCAAGAGGAGGCTTCTCTCAGCTCTAGGTATGTGAGAGGGACCCTGAGTTTGCGGCCTCAAGTGGAATGGACACCGCGATGCCCTGGCTCGAAATAAGGCCGGATATTCCTGCAGTGACTTGAATGCAGGCTCGTCTTACATCTCCCAAGACGAAAGGATGTCTGAATCCCCTGTGGAGACCACAGAGAAAGACCTAGTTCCCCACCTCATGGCGACCGGAGGCCTCACATCCTTTGAAAACTCCAGAGGTACGCGGAGATCAGTGCCTCCAAAGGGGACGATGCCTGACTCCTCGTGAAACTTGATAGGAGTTCCAGGATTCCTGTCGCACGTGGAAAGGGACACTTGGTCTCCCGCCTCAGCTGGAGAGGCATCCCAATTGCCCTGCCAATCCTCGAGGAGAATCCCGAGTTGTCCCTCGTAACTAGGCAGGAGTCGTGACGTCACTGAACAAACACGTGGGTGGAAGGGCTATCCCCGTCTTAACTCGAGAATATACCCCAGGTTCCCACAGCAACTCGAGAAAACCATGAGACTTCCCCCTCGCCGCAAAATGAGGCCCGATACCCTGCACTGCGTGCAGAGCAATTCCGTGTTGCACATCACACATGAAAGGAGCCTTGATTTCCTTGATGGCACTGGAGAGAAACCCCAAAAACACTGTTTCAAGGCTAGAGGGATCCTGAGGTCACTGTAGCCACAGGAAAGAGCTCCGTGGACCAAAAATCAACTCGAGATGAGAGGTTAGTCCCTGGCTTCGACTCCACAAGAATACCACCTTACCACAAGCACCTCAAGAGGAGGCTTCTCTCAGCTCTAGGTATGTGAGAGGGACCCTGAGTTTGCGGCCTCAAGAGGAATAGACACCGCGATGCCCTGACTCGAAATAAGGCCGGATATCCCTGCAGTGACTTGAATGCAGGCTCGTCTTGCATCTCCCAAGACGAAAGGATGTCTGAATCCCATGTGGAGACCACAGAGAAAGACCTAGTTCCCCACCTCATCGCGACCGGAGGCCTCACATCCTTTGAAAACTCCAGAGGTACGTGGAGATCAGTGCCTCCAAAGGAGACGATGCCTGACTCCTCGGGAAACTTGATAGGAGTCCCAGGATTCCTGTGCCACGTGGAAAGGGACCCTTGGTCTCCCGCCTCAGCTGGAGAGGCGTCCCAATTGCCCTGCCAAGCCACGAGGAGAATCCCGAATTGTCCCTCGCAACTAGGCAGGAGTCCTGACGTCGCTGAACAAACACGTGGGTGGAAGGGCCATCCCCGTCGTAACTCGAGAATATACCCCAGGTTCCCGCCGCAACTCGAGAAAAACCATGAGACTTCCCCCTCGCCGCGAGATGAGGCCCGATTCCCCTGCACTGCTTGCAGAGAAATTCCGTGTTGCACATCACACATGAAAGGAAGCTTGATTTCCTTGATGGCACCAGAGACACCCCAAGAACACTGTTTCAAGGCTAGAGGGATCCTGAGGTCACTTTAGCAACACGAAAGAGCTCCGTGGCCTAAAAATCAACTCGAGATGAGAGGTTAGTCCCTGGCTTCGACTCCAGAGGAATACCACCTTACTGCAAGCACCTCAAGAGGAGGCATCTCTCTGCTCTAGCTATGTGAGAGGGACCCTGAGTTTGCGGCCTCAAGTAGAATGGACACCGCGATTCCCTGACTCGAAATAAGGCCGGATATCCCTGCAGTGACTTGAATGCAGGCTCGTCTTGCATCTCCCAAGATGAAAGGATGTTTGAATCCCCTGTGGAGACCACAGAGAAAGACCTAGTTCCCCACCTCATCGCGACCGGAGGCCTCACAACCTTTGAAAACTCCAGAGGTACGCGGAGATCAGTGCCTCCAAAGGGGACGATGCCTGACTCCTCGTGAAACTTGATAGGAGTTCCAGGATTCCTGTCGCACGTGGAAAGGGACCCTTGGTCTCCCGCCTCAGCTGGAGAGGCATCCCAATTGCCCTGCCAATCCTCGAGGAGAATCCCGAGTTGTCCCTCGTAACTAGGCAGGATTCGTGACGTCACTGAACAAACACGTGGGTGGAAGGGCTATCCCCGTCTTAACTCGAGAATATACCCCAGGTTCCCACCGCAATTCGAGAAAGCCATGAGACTTCCCCCTCGCCGCAAAATGAGGCCCGATACCCTGAACTGCGTGCAGACCAATTCCGTGTTACACATCACACATGAAAGGAGCCTTGATTTCCTTGATGGCACTGGAGAGAAACCCCAAGAACACTGTTTCAAGGCTAGAGGGATCCTGAGGTCACTGTAGCAACACGAAAGAGCTCCGTGGACCAAGAATCAACTCGAGATGAGAGGTTAGTCCCTGGCTTCGACTCCAGAGGAATACCACCTTACCACAAGCACCTCAAGAGGAGGCTTCTCTCAGCTCTAGGTATGTGAGAGGGACCCTGAGTTTGCGGCCTCAAGTGGAATGGACACTGCGATGCCCTGACGCGATATAAGGTCGAATATAGCTGCAGTGACTTGAATGCAGGCTCGTCTTGCATCTCCCAAGACGAAAGGATGTCTGAATCCCCTGTGGAGACCACAGAGAAAGACCTAGTTCCCCACCTCATCGCGACCAGAGGCCTCACATCCTTTGAAAACTCCAGAGGTACGCGGAGATCAGTGCCTCCAAAGGAGACGATGCCTGACTACTCGTGAAACTTGATAGGAGTCCCAGGATTCCTGCGGCACGTGGAAAGGGACACTTCTTCTACCGCCTCAGCTGGAGAGGCGTCCCAATTGCCCTGCCAAGCCTCGAGGAGAATCCCGAGTTGTCCCTCGCAACTAGGCAGGAGTCCTGACGTGGCTGAACAAACACGTGGGTGGAAGGGCCATCCCCGTCGTAACTCGAGAATATACCCCAGGTTCCTGCCGCAACTCGAGAAAAACCATGAGACTTCCCCCTCGCCGCGAGATGAGGCCCGATTCCCCTGCACTGCGTGCAGAGCAATTCCGTGTTGCACATCACACATGAAAGGAGCCTTGATTTCCTTGATGGCACTCCAGAGAAACCCCAAGAACACTGTTTCAAGGCTAGAGGGATCCTGAGGTCACTGTAGCAAAACGAAAGAGCTCCGTGGACCAAAAATCAACTCGAGATGAGAGGTTAGTCCCTGGCTTCGACTCCAGAGGAATACCACCTAACCACAAGCACCTCAAGAGGAGGCTTCTCTCAGCTCTAGCTATGTGAGAGGGACCCTGAGTTTGCGGCCTCAAGTGGAATGGATACCGCGATGCCCTGACTCAAAATAAGGCCGGATATCCCTGCAGTGACTTGAATGCAGGCTCGTCTTGCATCTCCCAAGACGAAAGGATGTCTGAATCCCCTGTGCAGACCACAGAGAAAGACCTAGTTCCCCACCTCATCGCGACCGGAGGCCTCACATCCTTTGAAAACTCCAGAGGTACGCGGAGATCAGTGCCTCCAAAGCAGACGATGCCTGACTCCTTGTGAAACTTCATAGGAGTCCCAGGATTCCTGTGGCACATGGAAAGGAACCCTTGGTCTCCCGCCTCAGCTGGAGAGGCATCCCAATTGCCCTGCCAAGCCTCGAGGAGAATCCCGAGTTGTCCCTCGCAACTAGGCAGGAATCCTGACGTCGCTGAACAAACACATGTGTGGAAGGGCCATCCCAGTCGTAACTCGAGAATATACCCCAGGTTCCCGCCGCTCCTCGAGAAAAACCATGAGACTTCCCCCTCGCCGCGAGATGAGGCCCGATTCCCCTGCACTGCGTGCAGGACAATTCCGTGTTGCACATCACACATGAAAGGAGCCTTGATTTCCTTGGTGGCACTCCAGGGAAACACCAAGAACACTGTTTCAAGGCTAGAGGGATCCTGAGGTCACTGTAGCAACACGAAAGAGCTCCGTGGACCTAAAATCAACTCGAGATGAGAGGTTAGTCCCTGGCTTCGACTCCAGAGGAATACCACCTAACCACAAGCACCTCAAGGGGAGGTTCTCTCAGCTCTAGGTATCTGAGAAGGACCCTGAGTTTGCGGCCTCAAGTGGAATGGACACCGCGATGCCCTGACTCGAAATAAGGCAGGATATCCCTGCAGTGACTTGAATGCAGGCTCGTCTTGCATCTCCCAAGACGAAAGTATGTCTGAATCCCCTGTGGAGACCACAGAGAAAGACCTAGTTCCCCACCTCATCGCGACCTGAGGCCTCACATCCTTTGAAAACTCCTGACGTACGCGGAGATCAGTGCCTCCAAAGGAGACGATGCCTGACTCCTCGTGAAACTTGATAGGAGTCCCAGGATTCCTGTGGCACGTGGAAAGGGACCCTTGGTCTCCCGCTCAGCTGGAGAGGCGTCCCAATTTCCCTGCCAAGCCTCAAGGAGAATCCCGAGCTGTCCCTCGCAACTAGGCAGGAGTCCTGACGTCGCTGAACAAACACGAGGCTGGAAGGCCCATCCCCGTCGGAACTCGAGAATATACCCCAGGTTCCCGCCGCAACTCGAGAAAAACCATGAAATTTCCCCCTCGCTGCGAGATGAGGCCCGAGTCCCCTGCACTGTGTGCAGAGCAATTCCGTGTTGCACATCACACATGAAAGGAGCCTTGATTTCCTTGATGGCACTGGAGAGAAACCCCAAAAACACTGTTTCAAGGCTAGAGGGATCCTGAGGTCACTGTAGCCACAGGAAAGAGCTCCGTGGACCAAAAATCAACTCGAGATGAGAGGTTAGTCCCTGGCTTCGACTCCACAAGAATACCACCTTACCACAAGCACCTCAAGAGGAGGCTTCTCTCAGCTCTAGGTATGTGAGAGGGACCCTGAGTTTGCGGCCTCAAGAGGAATAGACACCGCGATGCCCTGACTCGAAATAAGGCCGGATATCCCTGCAGTGACTTGAATGCAGGCTCGTCTTGCATCTCCCAAGACGAAAGGATGTCTGAATCCCATGTGGAGACCACAGAGAAAGACCTAGTTCCCCACCTCATCGCGACCGGAGGCCTCACATCCTTTGAAAACTCCAGAGGTACGTGGAGATCAGTGCCTCCAAAGGAGACGATGCCTGACTCCTCGGGAAACTTGATAGGAGTCCCAGGATTCCTGTGCCACGTGGAAAGGGACCCTTGGTCTCCCGCCTCAGCTGGAGAGGCGTCCCAATTGCCCTGCCAAGCCACGAGGAGAATCCCGAATTGTCCCTCGCAACTAGGCAGGAGTCCTGACGTCGCTGAACAAACACGTGGGTGGAAGGGCCATCCCCGTCGTAACTCGAGAATATACCCCAGGTTCCCGCCGCAACTCGAGAAAAACCATGAGACTTCCCCCTCGCCGCGAGATGAGGCCCGATTCCCCTGCACTGCTTGCAGAGAAATTCCGTGTTGCACATCACACATGAAAGGAACCTTGATTTCCTTGATGGCACCAGAGACACCCCAAGAACACTGTTTCAAGGCTAGAGGGATCCTGAGGTCACTTTAGCAACACGAAAGAGCTCCGTGGCCTAAAAATCAACTCGAGATGAGAGGTTAGTCCCTGGCTTCGACTCCAGAGGAATACCACCTTACTGCAAGCACCTCAAGAGGAGGCTTCTCTCTGCTCTAGCTATGTGAGAGGGACCCTGAGTTTGCGGCCTCAAGTAGAACGGACACCGCGATTCCCTGACTCGAAATAAGGCCGGATATCCCTGCAGTGACTTGAATGCAGGCTCGTCTTGCATCTCCCAAGATGAAAGGATGTTTGAATCCCCTGTGGAGACCACAGAGAAAGACCTAGTTCCCCACCTCATCGCGACCGGAGGCCTCACAACCTTTGAAAACTCCAGAGGTACGCGGAGATCAGTGCCTCCAAAGGGGACGATGCCTGACTCCTCGTGAAACTTGATAGGAGTTCCAGGATTCCTGTCGCACGTGGAAAGGGACCCTTGGTCTCCCGCCTCAGCTGGAGAGGCATCCCAATTGCCCTGCCAATCCTCGAGGAGAATCCCGAGTTGTCCCTCGTAACTAGGCAGGATTCGTGACGTCACTGAACAAACACGTGGGTGGAAGGGCTATCCCCGTCTTAACTCGAGAATATACCCCAGGTTCCCACCGCAATTCGAGAAAGCCATGAGACTTCCCCCTCGCCGCAAAATGAGGCCCGATACCCTGAACTGCGTGCAGACCAATTCCGTGTTACACATCACACATGAAAGGAGCCTTGATTTCCTTGATGGCACTGGAGAGAAACCCCAAGAACACTGTTTCAAGGCTAGAGGGATCCTGAGGTCACTGTAGCAACACGAAAGAGCTCCGTGGACCAAGAATCAACTCGAGATGAGAGGTTAGTCCCTGGCTTCGACTCCAGAGGAATACCACCTTACCACAAGCACCTCAAGAGGAGGCTTCTCTCAGCTCTAGGTATGTGAGAGGGACCCTGAGTTTGCGGCCTCAAGTGGAATGGACACTGCGATGCCCTGACGCGATATAAGGTCGAATATAGCTGCAGTGACTTGAATGCAGGCTCGTCTTGCATCTCCCAAGACGAAAGGATGTCTGAATCCCCTGTGGAGACCACAGAGAAAGACCTAGTTCCCCACCTCATCGCGACCAGAGGCCTCACATCCTTTGAAAACTCCAGAGGTACGCGGAGATCAGTGCCTCCAAAGGAGACGATGCCTGACTACTCGTGAAACTTGATAGGAGTCCCAGGATTCCTGTGGCACGTGGAAAGGGACACTTGTTCTACCGCCTCAGCTGGAGAGGCGTCCCAATTGCCCTGCCAAGCCACGAGGAGAATCCCGAGTTGTCCCTCGCAACTAGGCAGGAGTCCTGACGTGGCTGAACAAACACGTGGGTGGAAGGGCCATCCCCGTCGTAACTCGAGAATATACCCCAGGTTCCTGCCGCAACTCGAGAAAAACCATGAGACTTCCCCCTCGCCGCGAGATGAGGCCCGATTCCCCTGCACTGCGTGCAGAGCAATTCCGTGTTGCACATCACACATGAAAGGAGCCTTGATTTCCTTGATGGCACTCCAGAGAAACCCCAAGAACACTGTTTCAAGGCTAGAGGGATCCTGAGGTCACTGTAGCAAAACGAAAGAGCTCCGTGGACCAAAAATCAACTCGAGATGAGAGCTTAGTCCCTGGCTTCGACTCCAGAGGAATACCACCTAACCACAAGCACCTCAAGAGGAGGCTTCTCTCAGCTCTAGCTATGTGAGAGGGACCCTGAGTTTGCGGCCTCAAGTGGAATGGATACCGCGATGCCCTGACTCAAAATAAGGCCGGATATCCCTGCAGTGACTTGAATGCAGGCTCGTCTTGCATCTCCCAAGACGAAAGGATGTCTGAATCCCCTGTGCAGACCACAGAGAAAGACCTAGTTCCCCACCTCATCGCGACCGGAGGCCTCACATCCTTTGAAAACTCCAGAGGTACGCGGAGATCAGTGCCTCCAAAGGAGACGATGCCTGACTCCTCGTGAAACTTGATAGGAGTCCCAGGAATCCTGTGGCACATGGAAAGGAACCCTTGGTCTCCCGCCTCAGCTGGAGAGGCATCCCAATTGCCCTGCCAAGCCTCGAGGAGAATCCCGAGTTGTCCCTCGCAATTAGGCAGGAATCCTGACGTCGCTGAACAAACACATGTGTGGAAGGGCCATCCCAGTCGTAACTCGAGAATATACCCCAGGTTCCCGCCGCTCCTCGAGAAAAACCATGAGACTTCCCCCTCGCCGCGAGATGAGGCCCGATTCCCCTGCACTGCATGCAGAGCAATTCCGTGTAGCACATCACACATGAAAGGAGCCTTGATTTCCTTGGTGGCACTCCAGGGAACCCCAAGAACACTGTTTCAAGGCTAGAGGGATCCTGAGGTCACTGTAGCAAAACGAAAGAGCTCCGTGGACCAAAAATCAACTCGAGATGAGAGGTTAGTCCCTGGCTTCGACTCCAGAGGAATACCACCTAACCACAAGCACCTCAAGGGGAGGTTCTCTCAGCTCTAGGTATCTGAGAAGGACCCTGAGTTTGCGGCCTCAAGTGGAATGGACACCGCGATGCCCTGACTCGAAATAAGGCAGGATATCCCTGCAGTGACTTGAATGCAGGCTCGTCTTGCATCTTCCAAGACAAAAGGATGTCTGAATCCCCTGTGGAGACCACTGAGAAAGAACTAGTTCCCCACCTCATCGCGACCGGAGGCCTCACATCCTTTGAAAACTCCAGAGGTACGCGGAGATCAATGCCTCCAAAGGAGACGATGCCTGACTCCTCATCAAACTTAAAGGAAGTCCCAGGATTCCTGTGGCACGTGGAAAGGGACCCTTGGTCTCCCGCCTCAGCTGGAGAGGCGTCCCAATTGTCCTGCCACGCCTCGAGGAGAATCCCGAGTTGTCCCTCGCAACTAGGCAGGAGTCCTGACGTCGCTAAACAAACACGTGGGTGGAAGGGCCATCCCCATCGCACTCGAGAATATACCCCAGGTTCCCGCCGCAACTCGAGAAAAACCATGAGACTTCCCCCTCGCTGCGAGATGAGGCCCGATTCCCCTGCACTGCGTGCAGAGCAATTCCGTCTTGCACATCACACATGAAAGGAGCCTTGATTTCCTTGATGGCACTCCAGAGAAACCCCAAGAACACTGTTTCAAGGCTAGAGGGATCCTGAGGTCACTGTAACAACACGAAAGATCTCTGTGGACCAAAAATCAACTCGAGATAAGAGGGTAGTCCCTGGCTTCGACTCCAGAGGAATACCACCTTACCACAAGCACCACAAGAGGAGGCTTCTCTCAGCTCTAGGTATGTGAGAGGGACCCTGAGTTTGTGGCCTCAAGTGGAATGGACACCGCGATGCCCTGACTCGAAATAACGCCGGATATCCCTGCAGTGACTTGAATGCAGGCTCGTCTTGCATCTCCCAAGACGAAAGGATGTCTGAATCCCCTGTGGAGACCACAGAGAAAGACCTAGTTCCCCACCTCATGGCGACCGGAGGCCTCACATCCTTTGAAAACTCCAGAGGTACGTGGAGATCAGTGCCTCCAAAGGAGACGATGCCTGACTCCTCGTGAAACTTGATAGGAGTCCCAGGATTCCTGTAGCACGTGGAAAGGGACCCTTGGTCTCCCGCCTCAGCTGGAGAGGCGTCCCAATTGCCCTGCCAAGCCTCGAGGATAATCCCGAGTTGTCCCTCGCAACTAGGCAGGAGTCCTGACGGCGCTGAACAAACACGTGGGTGGAAGGGCCATCCCCGTCGTAACTCGAGAATATACCCCAGGTTCCCGCCGCAACTCGAGAAAAACCATGAGACTTCCCCCTCGCCGTGAGATGAGGCCCGATTCCCCTGCACTGCGTGCAGAGCAATTCCGTGTTGCACATCACACATGAAAGGAGCCTTGATTTCCTTGATGGCACTCCAGAGAAACCCCAAAAACACTGTTTCAAGGCTAGAGGGATTCTGAGGTCACTGTAGCAACACGAAAGAGCTCCGTGGACCAAAAATCAACACGAGATAAGAGGTTAGTCCCTGGATTCGACTCCAGAGCAAACCACCTTACCACAGGCACCTCAAGAGGAGGCTTCTCTCAGCTCTAGCTATGTGAGAGGGACCCTGAGTTTGCAGCCTCAAGTGGAATGGACACCGCGATGCCCTGACTCGAAATAAGGCCGGATATCCCTGCAGTGACTTGAATACAGGCTCGTCTTGCATCTCCCAAACGAAAGGATGTCTGAATCCCCTGTGGAGACCACAGAGAAAGACCTAGTTCCCCACCTCATCGCGACCGGAGGCCTCACATACTTTGAAAACTCCAGAGGTACGCGGAGATCAGTGCCTCCAAAGGAGACGATGGCTGACTCCTCGTGAAACTTGATAGGAGTCCCAGGATTCCTGTGGCACGTGGAAAGGGACCCTTGGTCTCCCGCCTCAGCTGGAGAGGCGTCCCAATTGCCCTGCCAAGCCTCGAGGAGAATCCCGAGTTGTCCCTCCCAACTAGGCAGGAGTCCTGCCGTCGCTGAACAAACACTTGTGTGGAAGGGCCGTCCCCGTCGTAATTCGAGAATATACCCCAGGTTCCCGCCGCAACTCGAGAAAAACCATGAGACTTCCCCCTCGCCGCGAGATGAGGACCGATTCCCCTGCACTGCGTGCAGAGCAATTCCGTGTTGCATATCACACTTGAAAGGAGTCTTGATTTCCTTGATGGCACTCTAGAGAAACACCAAGAACACTGTTTCAAGGCTACAGGGATCCTGAGGTCACTGTAGCAACAAGAAAGAGCTCCGTGGCCCAAAAATCAACTCGAGATGAGAGGTTAGTCCCTGGGTTCGACTCCAGAGGAATACCACCTTACCACAAGCACCTCAAGAGGAGGCTTCTCTCAGCTCTAGGTATGTGAGAGGGACCCTGAGTTTGTGGCCTCAAGTGGAATGGACACCGCGACGCCCTGATTCGAAATATGGCCGGGTATCCCTGCAGTGACTTGAATGCATGCTCGTCTTGCATCTCCCAAGACGAAAGGTTGTGTGAATCCCCTGTGGAGACCACAGAGAAAGACCTAGTTCCCCACCTCATGGCGACCGGAGGCCTCACATCCTTTGAAAACTCCAGAGGTACGCGGAGATCAGTGCCTCCAAAGGAGACGATGCCTGACTCCTCTGAAATTGATAGGAGTCCCAGGATTCCTGTGGCACGTGGAAAGGGACCCTTGGTCTCCCGCCTCAGCTGGAGAGGCGTCCCAATTGCCCTGCCAAGCCTCGAGGAGAATCCCGAGTTGTCCCTCGCAACTAGGCAGGAGTCCTGACGTCGTTGAACAAACACGTGGGTGGAAGGGCCATCCCCGTCGTAACTCGAGAATATACCCCAGGTTCCCGCCGCAACTTGAGAAAAACCATGAGACTTCCCCGTAGCCGCGAGACGAGGCCTGATTCCCCTGCACTGCGTGGAGAGCAATTCCGTGTTGCACATCACACATGAAAGGAGCCTTGATTTCCTTGATGGCACTCCAGAGAAAGCCCAAGAACACTGTTTCAAGGCTAGAGGGATCCTGAGGTCACTGTAGCAACACGAAAGAGCGCTGTGGACCAAGAATCAACTCGAGATGAGAGGTTAGTCCCTGGCTTCGACTCCAGATGAATACCACCTTACCAGAAGCACCTCAAGAGGAGGCTTCTCTCAGCTCGAGCTATGTGAGAGGGACCCTGAATTTGCGGCCTCAAGTGGAAAGGGCACCTCGATGCCCTGACTCGAAATAAGGCCGGATATCCCTGCAGTGACTTGAATGCAGGCTCGTCTTGCATCTCCCAAGACGAAAGGATGTCTGAATCCCCTGTGGAGACCACAGAGAAAGACCTAGTTCCCCACCTCATCGCGACCGGAGGCCTCACATCCTTTGAAAACTCCAGAGGTACGCGGAGATCAGTGCCTCCAAAGGAGACGATGCCTGACTCCTGGTGAAACTTGATAGGAGTCCCAGGATTCCTGTGGCACGTGGAAAGGGACCCTTGGTCTCCCGCCTCAGCTGGAGAGGCGTCCCAATTGCCCTGCCAAGCCTCGAGGAGAATCCCGAGTTGTCCCTCGCAACTAGGCAGGAGTCCTGACGTCGCTGAACAAACACGTGTGTGGAAGGGCAATCCCCGTCATAACTCGAGAATATACCCCAGGTTTCCACCGCAACTCGAGAAAAACCATGAGACTTCCCCCTCGCCGTGAGATGAGGCCCGATTTCCCTGCACTGCATGCAGAGCACTACCGTGTTGCACATCAAACATGAAAGGAGCCTTGATTTCCTTGATGGCACTCCAGAGAAACCCCAAGAACACTGTTTCAAGGCTAGAGGGATCCTGAGGTCACTGTAGCAACACAAAAGAGCTCCGTGGACCAAAAATCAACTCGAGATGAGAGGTTAGTCCCTGGCTTCGACTCCAGAGGAATACCACCTTACCACAAGCACCTCAAGAGGAGGCTTCTCTCAGCTCTAGGTATGTGAGTGGGACCCTGAGTTTGCGGCCTCAAGTGAAATGGACACCGTGATGCCCTGACTCGAAATAAGGCTGGATATCCCTGCAGTGTCTGGAATGCAGGCTCGTCTTGCATCTCCCAAGACGAAAGGATGTCTGAATCCCCTGTGGAGACCACAGAGAAAGACCTAGTTCCCCACCTCATCGCGACCGGAGGCCTCACATCCTTTGAAAACTCCAGAGGGACGCGGAGATCAGTGCCTCCAAAGGAGACGATGGCTGACTCCTCGTGAAACTTGATAGGAGTCCCAGGATTCCTGTGGCACATGTGAAGGGACACTTGATCTCCCGCCTCAACTGGAGAGGCGTCCCAATTGCCCTGCCAAGCCTAGAGGAGAATCCCGAGTTGTCCCTCGCAACTAGGCAGGAGTCCTGACGTCGCTGAACAAACACGTGTGTGGAAGGGCCATCCCCGTCGTAACTCGAGAATATACCCCAGGTTCCCGCCGCAACTCGAGAAAAACCATGAGACGTCCCCCTCGCCGCGAGATGAGGCCCGATTCCCCTGCACTGCGTGCAGAGCAATTCCGTGTTGCACATCACACATGAAAGGAGCCTTGATTTCCTTGATGGCACTCCAGAGAAACCCCAAGAACACTGTTTCAAGGCTAGAGGGATCCTGAGGTCACTGTAGCAACACGAAAGAGTTCCGTGGACCAAAAATCAACTGGAGATGAGAGGTTAGTCCCTGGCTTCGACTCCAGTGGAATACCACCTTACCACAAGCACCTCAAGAGGAGGCTTCTCCCAGCTCTAGCTATGTGAGAGGGACCCTGAGTTTGCGGCCTCAAGTGGAATGGACACTGCGATGCCCTGACGGGAAATAAGGCTGGAAATCCCTGCAGTGACTTGAATGCCGGCTAGTTTTGCATCTCCCAAGACGAAAGGATGTCTGAATCCCCTGTGGAGACCACACAGAAAGACCTAGTTCCCCACTTCATGGCGACCAGAGGCCTCACATCCTTTGAAAACTCCAGAGGTACGCGGACATCAGTGCCTCCAAAGGAGACGATGCCTGACTCCTCGTGAAACTTGATAGGAGTCCCAGGATTCCTGTGGCACGTGGAAAGGGACCCTTGGTCTCCCTCCTCAGCAGGAGAGGCGTCCCAATTGCCCTGCCAAGCCTCGAGGAGAATCCCGAGTTGTCCCTTGAAACTAGGCAGGAGTCCTGACGTCGCTGAACAAACACGTGTGTGGAAGGGCCAACCCGTCTTACTCGAGAATATACCCCAGGTTCCCGCCGCAACTCAAGAAAAACCATGAGACTTCCCCCTCGCCGCAAAATGAGGCCCGATTCCCCTGCACTGCGTGCAGAGCAATTCCGTCTTGCACATCACACATGAAAGGAGCCTTGATTTCCTTGATGGCACTCCAGAGAAACCCCAAGAACACTGTTTCAAGGCTAGAGGGATCCTGAGGTCACTGTAGCAACACGAAAGAGCACCGTGGACCAAAAATCAACTCGAGATGAGGGGTTAGTCCCTGGCTTCGACTCCAGAGGAATACCACCTTACCACAAGCACCTCAAGAGGAGGCTTCTCTCAGCTCTAGGTATGTGAGAGGGACCCTGAGTTTGCAGGCTCAAGTGGAATGGACACCGCTATGCCCTGACTCGAAAGAAGGCCGAATATCCCTGCAGTGACTTGAATGCAGGCTCGTCTTGCATCTCCCAGGACGAAAGTATGTCTGAATCCCCTGTGGAGACCACAGAGAAAGACCTAGTTCCCCACCTCATCGCGACCGGGGGCCTCTCATCCTTTGAAAACTCCAGAGGTACGCGGAGATCAGTGACTCCAAAGGAGACGATGCCTGACTCCTCTGAAACATGATAGGAATCCCAGGATTCCTGTGGCACGTGGAAAGGGACCCTTGGTCTCCCGCCTCAGCTGGAGAGGCGTCCCAATTGCCCTGCCAAGCCTCGAGGAGAATCTCGAGTTGTCCCTCGCAACTAGGCAGGAGTCCTGCCGTCGCTGAACAAACACGTGGTTGGAAGGGCCATCCCCATCGTAACTCAAGAATATACCCCAGGTTCCGCCGCAACTCGAGAAAAACCATGAAACTTCCCCCTCGCCGCGAGATGAGGCCCGATTCCCCTACACTGCGTGCAGAGCAATTCCGTGTTGCACATCACACATGAAAGGAGCCTTGATTTCCTTGATGGCACTCCAGAGAAACCCCAAGAACAGTGTTCCAAGGCTAGAGGGATCCTGAGGTCACTGTAGCACACGAAAGAGCTCCGTGGACGACAATTCAACTGGAGATTAGAGGTTAGTCCCTGGCTTCGACTCCAGAGGAATACCACCTTACCACAAGCACCTCAAGAGGAGGCTTCTCTCAGCTCTAGCTATGTGAGAGGGACCCTGAGTCTGCGGCCTCAAGTGGAAAGGACACTGCGATGCCCTGACGCGAAATAAGGCCGGATATCCCTGCAGTGACTTGAATGCAGGCTCGTCTTGCATTTCGCAAGATGAAAGGATGTCTGAATCCCCTGTGGAGACCACAGAGAAAGACCTAGTTCCCCACCTCATGGCGACCGGAGGCCTCACATCCTTTGAAAACTCCAGAGGTACGCGGAGATCAGTGCCTCCAAAGGAGACGATGCCTGACTCATCGTGAAACTTGATAGGAGGCCCAGGATTCCTGTGGCACGTGGAAAGGGACACTTGGTCTCCCTCCTCAGCTGGAGAGGCGTCCCAATTGCCCTGCCAAGCCTCGAGGAGAATCCCGAGTTGTCCCTCGCAACTAGGCAGGAGTCTTGACGTCGCTGAACAAACACGTGTGTGGAAGGGCCATCCCTGTCGTAACTCGAGAATATACCCCAGGTTCCCGCCGCAACTCGAGAAAAACCATGACACTTCCCCCT
This sequence comes from Cervus elaphus, assembly GCF_910594005.1. Taxonomy (NCBI): domain Eukaryota; kingdom Metazoa; phylum Chordata; class Mammalia; order Artiodactyla; family Cervidae; genus Cervus; species Cervus elaphus. The sequence continues at coordinate 4,351,324 of NC_057838.1, forward strand.
CGCCTCGAGATGAGGCCCGATTCCCCTGCACTGCGTGCAGAGCAATTCCGTCTTGCACATCACACATGAAAGGAGCCTTGATTTCCTTGATGGCACTCCAGAGAAACCCCAAGAACACTCTTTCAAGGCTCGAGGGATCCTGAGGTCACTGTAGCAACAAGAAAGAGCTCCGTGGACCAAAAATCAACTCGAGATGAGAGGGTAGTCCCTGGCTTCGACTCCAGAGGAATACCTCCTTACCACAAGCACCTCAAGAAGAGGCTTCTCTCAGCTCTAGGTATGTGAGAGGGACACTGAGTTAACGGCCACAAGTGGAATGGACACTGCGATGCCCTGACTCGAAATAAGGCCGGATATCCCTGCAGTGACTTGAATGCAGGCTCGTCTTGCATCTCCTAAGACGAAAGGATGTCTGAATCCCCTGTGGAGACCACAGAGAAAGACCTAGTTCCCCACCTCATCGCGACCGGAGGCCTCACATCCTTTGAAAATTCCAGAGGTACGCAGAGATCAGTGCCTCCAAAGGAGACGATGCCTGACTCCTCGTGAAACTGGATAGGAGTACCAGGATTCCTGTGGCACGTGGAAAGGGACCCTTGGTCTCCCGCCTCAGCTGGAGAGGCGTCCCAATTGCCCTGACAAGCCTCGAGGAGAATCCCGAGTTGTCCCTCGCAACTAGGCAGGAGTCCTGAAGTCGCTGAACAAACACGTGTGTGGAAGGGCCATCCCCGTCGTAACTCGAGAATATACCCCAGGTTCCCGCCGTACCTCGAGAAAAACCATGAAACTTCCCCCTCGCCGCGAGATGAGGCCCGATTCCCCTGCACTGCGTGCAGAGCAATTCCGTGTTGCACATCACACATGAAAAAAGCCTTGATTTCCTTGATGGCACTCCAGAGAAACCCCAAGAACACTGTTCCAAGGCTAGAGGGATCCTGAGGTCACTGTAGCAACAAGAAAGAGCTCCGTGGACCAAAAATCAACTCGAGATGAGAGGTTAGTCCCTGGCTTCGACTCCAGAGGAATACCACCTTACCACAAGCACCTCAAGAGGAGGCTTCTCTCAGCTCTAGGTATGTGAGAGGGACCCTGAGTCTGCGGCCTCAAGTGGAAAGGACACTGCGATGCCCTGACGCGAAATAAGGCCGGATATCCCTGCAGTGACTTGAATGCAGGCTCGTCTTGCATTTCGCAAGATGAAAGGATGTCTGAATCCCCTGTGGAGACCACAGAGAAAGACCTAGTTCCCCACCTCATCGCGACCGGAGGCCTCACATCCTTTGAAAACTCCAGAGGGACGCGGAGATCAGTGCCTCCAAAGGAGACGATGCCTGACTCCTCGTGAAACTTGATAGGAGTCCCAGGATTCCTGTGGCACGTGGAAAAGGACCCTTGGTCTCCCGCCTCAGCTGGAGAGGCGTCCCAATTGCCCTGCCAAGCCTCGAGGAGAATCCCGAGTTGTCCCTCACACCTAGGCAGGAGTCTTGACGTCGCTGAACAAACACGTGGGTGGAAGGGCCATCCCCGTCGTAACTCGAGAATATACCCCAGGTTCCTGCCGCAACTCGAGAAAAACCATGAGACTTCCCCCTCGCCGCGAGATGAGGCCCGATTCCCCTGCACTGCGTGCAGAGCAATTTCATGTTGCACATCACACATGAAAGGAGCCTTGATTTCCTTGATGGCACCCCAGAGAAATCACAAGAACACTATTTCAAGGCTAGAGGGATCCTGAGGTCACTGTAGCAACACGAAAGAGCTCCATGGACCAAAAATCAACTCGAGATGAGAGGTTAGTCCCTGGCTTCGACTCAAGAGGAATACCACCTTACCACAAGCACCTCAAGAGGAGGCTTCTCTCAGCTCTAGGTATGTGAGACTGACCCTGATTTTGCGGCCTCAAGTGGAATGGACACTGCGATGCCCTGACGCGAAATAACGCCGGATATCCCTGCAGTGACTTGAATGCAGGCTCGTCTTGCATGTCCCAAGACGAAATGATGTCTGAATCACCTGTGGAGACCACAGAGAAAGACCTAGTTCCCCACCTCATGGCGACCGGAGGCCTCACATCCTTTGAAATCTCCAGAGGTACGCGGAGATCAGTGCGTCCAATGGAGTCGATGTCTGACTCCTCGTGAAACTTGATAGGAGTCCCAGGATTCCTGTGGCACGTGGAAAGGGACCCTTGGTCTCCCGCCTCAGCTGGAGAGGCGTCCCAATTGCCCTGCCAAGCCTCGAGGAGAATCCCGAGTTGTCCCTCGCAACTAGGCAGGAGTCCTGACGTGGCTGAAATAACACCTGGGTGGAAGGGCCATCCCCGTTGTAACTCGAGAATATACCCCAGGTTCCCGCCGCAACTCGAGAAAAACCATGAGACTTCCCCCTCGCCGCGAGATGAGGCCAGATTCCCCTGCACTGCGTGCAGACCAATTCCGTGTTGCACATCACACATGAAAGGAGCCTTGATTTCCTTGATGGCACTCCAGAGAAACCCCAAGAACACTGTTTCAAGGCTAGAGGGATCCTGAGGTCACTGTAGCAACATGAAAGAGCTCCGTGGACCAAAAATCAACTCGAGATGAGAGGTTATTCCCTGGCTTCGACTCCAGAGGAATACCACCTTACCACAAGCACCTCAAGAGGAGGCTTCTCTCAGCTCTAGGTATGTGAGAGGGACCCTGAGTTTGCGGCCTCAAGTGGAATGGACACCGCGATGCCCTGACTCGAAATAAGGCCGGATATCCCTGCAGTGACTTGAATGCAGGCTCGTCTTGCATCTCCCAAGACGAAAGGATGTCTGAATCCCCTGTGCAGACCACAGAGAAAGACCTAGTTCCCCACCTCATCGCGACCGGAGGCCTGACATCCTTTGAAAACTCCAGAGGTACGCGGAGATCAGTGCCTCCAAAGGAGACGATGCCTGACTCCTCGTGAAACTTGATAGGAGTCCCAGGATTCCTGTGGCACGTGGAAAGGGACCCTTGGTCTCCCGCCTCAGCTGGAGAGGCGTCCCAATTGCCCTGCCAAGCCTCGAGGAGAATCCCGAGTTGTCGCTCGCAACTAGGCAGGAGTCCTGACGTCGCTGAACAAACACGTCTGTGGAAGGGCCATCCCCCTCGTAACTCGAGAATATACCCCAGGTTCCCGCCGCAACTGAAGAAAAACCATGAGACTTCCCCCTCGCCGCGAGATGAGGCCCGATTCCCCTGCACTGCGGACAGAGCAATTCCGTGTTGCACATCACACATGAAAGGAGCCTTGATTTAATTGATGGCACTCCAGAGAAACCCCAAGAACACTGTTTCCAGGCTAGAGGGATCCTGAGGTCACTGTAGCATCATGAAAAAGCTCCGTGGACCAAGAATCAACTGGAGATGAGAGGTTAGTCCCTGGCTTCGACTCCAGAGGAATACCACCTTACCACAAGCACCTCAAGAGGAGGCTTCTCTCAGCTCTAGGTATAGGAGGGACCCTGAGTTTGCGGCCTCAAGTGGAATGGACACCGAGATGCCCTGACTCGAAATAAGGTCGGATATCCATGCAGTGACTTGAATGCAGGCTCGTCTTGCATCTCCCAAGACAAAAGGATGTCTGAATCCCCTGTGGAGACCACAGAGAAAGACCTAGTTCCCCACTTCATCGCGACCGGATGCCTCACATCCTTTGAAAATTCCAGAGGTACGCGGAGATCAGTGCCTCCAAAGGAGACGATGCATGACTCCTCGTGAAACTTGATAGGAGTCCCAGGATTCCTGTGGCACGTGGAAAGGGACCCTTGGTCTCCCGCCTCAGCTGGAGAGGCGTCCCAATTGGCCTGCCAAGCCTCGAGGAGAATCCCGAGTTTTCCCACGAAACTAGGCAGGAGTTCTGCCGTCGATGAACAAACACGTGTGTGGAAGGGCCATCCCCGTCGTAACTCGAGAATATACCCCAGGTTCCCGCCGCAACTCGAGAAAAACCATGAGACTTCCCCCTTGCCACGAGACGAGGCCCGATTCCCCTGCACTGTGTGAAGAGCAATTCCGTGTTGCACATCACACATGAAAGGAGGCTTGATTACCTTGATGGCACTTCAGAGAAACCCCAAGAACATTGTTTCAAGGCTAGAGGGATTCTGAGGTCACTGTAGCAACACGAAAGAGCTCCGTGGACCAAGAATCAACTCGAGATGAGAGGTTAGTCCCTGGCTTCGACTCCAGAGGAATACCACCTTACCACAAGCACCTCAAGAGGAGGCTTCTCTCAGCTCTAGGTATAGGAGGGACCCTAAGTTTGCGGCCTCAAGTGGAATGGACACCGCGATGAACTGACTCGAAATAAGGTCGGATATCCCTGCAGTGACTTGAATGCAGGCTCGTCTTGCATCTCCCAAGATGAAAGGATGTCTGAATCCCCTGTGGAGACCACAGAGAAAGACCTAGTTCCCCAGCTCATCGCGACTGGAGGCCTCACATCCTTTGAAAACTCCAGAGCTACGCGGAAGTCAGTGCCTCCAAAGGAGACGATGCCTGACTCCTCATGAAACTTTATAGGAGTCCCAGGATTCCTGTGGCACGTGGAAAGGGACCCTTGGTCTCCCGCCTCACCTGGAGAGGCGTTCCAATTGCCCTGCCAAGCCTCGAGGAGAATCCCGAGTTGTCCCTCGCAACTAGGCAGGAGTCCGGACGTCGCTGAACAAACACGTGGGTGGAAGGGCCATCCCTGTGGTAACTCGAGAATATACCCCAGGTTCCCGTCGCAACTCGAGAAAAACAATGAGACTTCCCCCTCGCCGTGAGATGAGGCCCGATTCCCCTGCACTGCATGCAGAGCAATTCAGTGTTGCACATCAAACAAGAAAGGAGCCTTGATTTCCTTCATGGCACTCCAGAGAAACCCCAAGAACACTGTTTCAAGGCTAGAGGGATCCTGAGGTCACTGTAGCAACACGAAAGAGCTCCGTGGACCAAAAATCAACTCGAGATGAGAGGTTAGTCCTTGGCTTCGACTCCAGAGGAATACCACCTTACCACAAGCACCTCAAGAGGAGGCTTCTCTCAGCTCTTGGTATGTGAGAGGGACCCTGAGTTTGCGGCCTCAAGTGGAATGGACACCGCAATGCCCTGACTCGAAATAAAGCCGGATATGCATGCAGTGACTTGAATGCAGGCTCGTCTTGCATCTCCCAAGACGAAAGGATGTCTGAATCCCCTGTGGAGACCACAGAGAAAGACCTAGTTCCCCACCTCATCGCGACCGGAGGCCTCACATCCTTTGAAAACTCCAGAGGTACGCAGAGATCAGTACCTCCAAAGGAGACGATGCGTGACTCCTCGTGAAACTTGATAGGAGTCCCAGGATTCCTGTGGCACGTGGAAAGGGACCCTTGGTCTCCCGCCTCAGCTGGAGAGGCGTCCCAATTGCCCTGCCAAGCCTCGAGGAGAATCCCGAGTGGTCCCTCGCAACTAGGCAGGCGTCCTGCCATCGCTGAACAAACACGTCTGTGGAAGGGCCATCCCCGTCGTAACTCGAGAATATACCCCAGGTTCCCGCCGCAACTCGACAAAAACCATGAGACTTCCCCCTCGCCGCGAGATGAGGCCCGATTCCCCTGCACTGCGTGCACAGCACTTCCGTGTTGCACATCACACATGAAAGGAGCCTTGATTTCCTTGATGGCACTCCAGAGAAACCCCAAGAACACTGTTTCAAGGCTAGAGGGATCCTGAGGTCACTGTAGCAACAGGAAAGAGCTCCGTGGACCAAAAATCAACTCGAGATGACAGGTTAGTCCCTGGCTTCGACTCCAGAGGAATACCACTTTACTACAAGCACCTCAAGAGGAGGCTTCTCTCAGCTCTAGGTATGTGAGAGGGACCCTGATTTCGCGACCTCAAGTGGAATGGACACTGCGATGCCCTGACGCAAAATAAGGCCGGATATCCCTGCAGTGACTTGAATGCGGACTCGTCTTGCATCTCCCAAGACGAAAGGATGTCTGAATCCCCTGTGGAGACCACAGAGAAAGACCTAGTTCCCCACCTCATCGCGACCAGAGGCCTCACATATTTTGAAAACTCCAGAGGTACGCGGAGATCAGTGCCTCCAAAGGAGACGATGCCTGACTCCTCGTGAAACTTGATAGGAGTCCCAGGATTCGTGTGGCACGTGGAAAAGGACCCTTGGTCTCCCGCCTCAGCTGGAGAGGCGTCCCAAGTGCCCTGCCAAGCCTCGAGGAGAATCCCGAGTTGTCCCTCGCAACTAGGCAGGAGTCCTGACGTCGCTGAACAAACACGTGGGTGGAAGGGCCATCCCCGTCGTAACTCGAGAATATACCCCAGGTTCCCGCCGCAACTCGAGATATACCATGACACTTCCCCCTCGCCGCGAGATGAGACCCGATTCCCCTGCACTGCGTGCACAGCAATTCCGTGTTGCACATCACACATGAAAGGAGCCTTGATTTCCTTGATGGCACTCCAGAGAAACTCCAAGAATACTGTTTCAAGGCTAGAGGGATCCAGAGGTCACTGGAGCAACACGAAAGAGCTCCGTGGACCAAAAATCAACTCGAGATGAGAGGTTAGTCCCTGGCTTCGACTCCAGAGGAATACCACCTTACCACAAGCACCTCAAGAGGAGGCTTCTCTAAGCTCTAGGTATGTGAGAGGGTCCCTGAGTTTGCGGCCTCAAGTGGAATGGACACCGCGATGCCCTGACTCGAAATAAGGCCGGATATCCCTGCAGTGACTTGAATGCAGGCTCGTCTTGCATCTCCCAAATCGAAAGGATGTCTGAATCCCCTGTGGAGACCACAGAGAAAGACCTAGTTCCCCACCTCATCACGACCGGAGGCCTCAGATATTTTGAAAACTCCAGAGGTACACGGAGATCAGTGCCTCCAAAGGAGACGATGCCTGACTCCTCGTGAAACTTGATAGGAGTCCCAGGAATCCTGTGGCACGTGGAAAGGGCCCCTTGGTCTCCCGCCTCAGCTGGAGAGGCGTCCCAATTGCCCTGCCAAGCCTCGAGGAGAATCCCGAGTTGTCCCTCGCAACTAGGCAGGAGTCCTGAAGTCGCTGAACAAACACGTGGCTGGAAGGCCCATCCCCCTCATAAGTCGAGAATATACCCCAGGTTCCCGCCGCAACTCGAGAAAAACCATGAGACTTCCCCCTTGCCGCGAGATGAGGCCCGATTCCCATGCACCGCGTGAAGAGCAATTCCGTGTTGCACATCACACATGAAAGGAGCCTTGATTTCCTTGATGGCACTCCAGAGAAACCCCAAGAACACTGTTTCAAGGCTAGAGGGATCCTGAGGTCACTATAGCAACACGAAAGAGCTCCGTGGACCAAAAATCAACTCGAGATGAGAGGTTAGTCCCTGGCTTCGACTGCAGAGGAATACCACCTTACCACAAGCACCTCAAGAGGAGGCTTCTCTCAGCTCTAGCTATGTGAGAGGGACCCTGAGTTTGCGGCCTCAAGTGGAATGGACACCGCGATGCCCTGACTCGAAATAAGGCTGGATATCCCTGCAGTGACTTGAATGCAGGCTCGTCTTGCATCTCCCAAGACGAAAGGATGTCTGAATCTCCTGTGGAGACCACAGAGAAAGACCTAGTTCCCAACGTCATGGCGACCGGAGGCCTCACATCCATTGAAAATTCCAGAGGTACGCGGAGATCAGTGCCTCCAAAGGAGACGATGCCTGACTCCTCGTGAAACTTGATAGGAGTCCCATGATTCCTGTGGCACGTGGAAAGGGACCCTTGGTCTCCCGCCTCAGCTGGAGAGGCGTCCCAATTTCCCTGCCAAGCCTCGAGGAGATTCCCGAGTTGTCCCTCGCAACTAGACAGGAGTCCTGACGTCGCTGAACAAACACGTGGGTGGAAGGGCCATCCCCGTCGTAACTCGAGAATATACCCCAGGTTCCCGCCGCAACTCGAGAAAAACCATGAGACTTCCCCCTCGCCGTGAGATGAGGCCCGATTCCCCTGCACTGCGTGCAGAGCAATTCCGTGTTGCACATCACACATGAAAGGAGCCTTGATTTCCTTGATGGCACTCCAGAGAAACCCCAAGAACACTGTTTCAAGGCTAGAGGGAACCTGAGGTCACTGTAGCAACACGAAAGAGCTCCGTGGACCAAAAATCAACTCGAGATGAGAGGTTAGTCCCTGGCTTCGACTCCAGAGGAATACCACCTTACCACAAGCACCTCAAGAGGAGGCTTCTCTCAGCTCTAGGTATGTGAGAGGGACCCTGATTTTGCGGCCTCAAGTGGAATGGACACCGCGATGACCTGACGCGAAATAAGGCCGGATATCCCTGCAGTGACTTGAATGCAGGCTCGTCTTGCATCTCCCAAGACGAAAGGATGTCTGAATCTCCTGTGGAGACCACAGAGAAAGACCTAGTTCCCCAGGTCATGGCGACCGGAGGCCTCACATCCTTTGAAAATTCCAGAGGTACGCGGAGATCAGTGCCTCCAAAGGAGACGATGCCTGACTCCTCGTGAAACTTGATAGGAGTCCCATGATTCCTGTGGCACGTGGAAAGGGACCCTTGGTCTCCCGCCTCAGCTGGAGAGGCGTCCCAATTGCCCTGCCAAGCCTCGAGGAGAATCCCGAGTTGTCCCTCGCAACTAGGCAGGAGTCCTGAAGTCGCTGAACAAACACGTGGCTGGAAGGCCCATCCCCCTCATAAGTCGAGAATATACCCCAGGTTCCCGCCGCAACTCGAGAAAAACCATGAGACTTCCCCCTCGCCGCCAGATGAGGCCCGATTCCCCTGCACTGCGTGCAGAGCAATTCCGTGTTGCACATCACACATGAAAGGAGCCTTGATTTCCTTGATGGCACTCCAGAGAAACCCCAAGAACACTGTTTCAAGGCTAGAGGGATCCTGAGGTCACTGTAGCAACACTAAAGAGCTCCATGGACCAAAAATCAACTCGAGATGAGAGGTTTGTTCCTGGCTTCGACTCCAGAGGAATACCACCTTACCACAAGCACCTCAAGGGGAAGCTTCTCTCAGCTCTAGGTATGTGAGAGGGACCCTGAGTTTGCGGCCTCAAGTGGAATGGACACCGCGATGCCCTGACTCGAAATAAGGCCGGATATCCCTGCAGAGACTTGAATGCAGGCTCGTCTTGCATCTCCCAAGACGAAAGGATGTCTGAATCCCCTGTGGAGACCACAGAGAAAGACCTAGTTCCCCACCTCATCGCGACCTGAGGCCTCACATCCTTTGAAAACTCCTGACGTACGTGGAGATCAGTGCCTCCAAAGGAGACGATGCCTGACTCCTCGTGAAACTTGATAGGAGTCCCAGGATTCCTGTGGCACGTGGAAAGGGACCCTTGGTCTCCCGCCTCAGCTGGAGAGGCGTCCCAATTGCCCTGCCAAGCCTCGAGGAGAATCCCGAGTTGTCCCTCGCCACTAGGCAGGAGTCCTGACGTCGCTGAACAAACACGTGGGTGGAAGGGCCATCCCCGTCATAACTCGAGAATATACCCCAGGTTCCCGCAGCAACTCGAGAAAAACCATGAGACTTCCCCCTCGCCGCGAGATGAGGCCCGATTCTCCTGCACTGCATGCAGAGCAATTCCGTCTTGCACATCACACATGAAAGGAGCCTTGATTTCCTTGATGGCACTCTAGAGAAACCCCAAGAACACTGTTTCAAGGCTAGAGGGAACCTGAGGTCACTGTAGCAACACGAAAGAGCTCCGTGGACCAAAAATCAACTCGAGATGAGAGGTTAGTCCCTGGCTTCGACTCCAGAGGAATACCACCTTACCACAAGCACCTCAAGAGGAGGCTTCTCTCAGCTCTAGGTATAGGAGGGACCCTGAGTTTGCGGCCTCAAGTGGAATGGACACCGAGATGCCCTGACTCGAAATAAGGTCGGATATCCATGCAGTGACTTGAATGCAGGCTCGTCTTGCATCTCCCAAGACAAAAGGATGTCTGAATCCCCTGTGGAGACCACAGAGAAAGACCTAGTTCCCCACTTCATCGCGACCGGATGCCTCACATCCTTTGAAAATTCCAGAGGTACGCGGAGATCAGTGCCTCCAAAGGAGACGATGCATGACTCCTCGTGAAACTTGATAGGAGTCCCAGGATTCCTGTGGCACGTGGAAAGGGACCCTTGGTCTCCCGCCTCAGCTGGAGAGGCGTCCCAATTGGCCTGCCAAGCCTCGAGGAGAATCCCGAGTTTTCCCACGAAACTAGGCAGGAGTTCTGCCGTCGATGAACAAACACGTGTGTGGAAGGGCCATCCCCGTCGTAACTCGAGAATATACCCCAGGTTCCCGCCGCAACTCGAGAAAAACCATGAGACTTCCCCCTTGCCACGAGACGAGGCCCGATTCCCCTGCACTGTGTGAAGAGCAATTCCGTGTTGCACATCACACATGAAAGGAGGCTTGATTACCTTGATGGCACTTCAGAGAAACCCCAAGAACATTGTTTCAAGGCTAGAGGGATTCTGAGGTCACTGTAGCAACACGAAAGAGCTCCGTGGACCAAGAATCAACTCGAGATGAGAGGTTAGTCCCTGGCTTCGACTCCAGAGGAATACCACCTTACCACAAGCACCTCAAGAGGAGGCTTCTCTCAGCTCTAGGTATAGGAGGGACCCTAAGTTTGCGGCCTCAAGTGGAATGGACACCGCGATGCCCTGACTCGAAATAAGGTCGGATATCGCTGCAGTGACTTGAATGCAGGCTCGTCTTGCATCTCCCAAGATGAAAGGATGTCTGAATCCCCTGTGGAGACCACAGAGAAAGACCTAGTTCCCCAGCTCATCGCGACTGGAGGCCTCACATCCTTTGAAAACTCCAGAGCTACGCGGAAGTCAGTGCCTCCAAAGGAGACGATGCCTGACTCCTCATGAAACTTTATAGGAGTCCCAGGATTCCTGTGGCACGTGGAAAGGGACCCTTGGTCTCCCGCCTCACCTGGAGAGGCGTTCCAATTGCCCTGCCAAGCCTCGAGGAGAATCCCGAGTTGTCCCTCGCAACTAGGCAGGAGTCCGGACGTCGCTGAACAAACACGTGGGTGGAAGGGCCATCCCTGTGGTAACTCGAGAATATACCCCAGGTTCCCGTCGCAACTCGAGAAAAACAATGAGACTTCCCCCTCGCCGTGAGATGAGGCCCGATTCCCCTGCACTGCATGCAGAGCAATTCAGTGTTGCACATCAAACAAGAAAGGAGCCTTGATTTCCTTCATGGCACTCCAGAGAAACCCCAAGAACACTGTTTCAAGGCTAGAGGGATCCTGAGGTCACTGTAGCAACACGAAAGAGCTCCGTGGACCAAAAATCAACTCGAGATGAGAGGTTAGTCCTTGGCTTCGACTCCAGAGGAATACCACCTTACCACAAGCACCTCAAGAGGAGGCTTCTCTCAGCTCGTGGTATGTGAGAGGGACCCTGAGTTTGCGGCCTCAAGTGGAATGGACACCGCAATGCCCTGACTCGAAATAAAGCCGGATATGCATGCAGTGACTTGAATGCAGGCTCGTCTTGCATCTCCCAAGACGAAAGGATGTCTGAATCCCCTGTGGAGACCACAGAGAAAGACCTAGTTCCCCACCTCATCGCGACCGGAGGCCTCACATCCTTTGAAAACTCGAGAGGTACGCAGAGATCAGTACCTCCAAAGGAGACGATGCGTGACTCCTCGTGAAACTTGATAGGAGTCCCAGGATTCCTGTGGCACGTGGAAAGGGACCCTTGGTCTCCCGCCTCAGCTGGAGAGGCGTCCCAATTGCCCTGCCAAGCCTCGAGGAGAATCCCGAGTGGTCCCTCGCAACTAGGCAGGCGTCCTGCCATCGCTGAACAAACACGTCTGTGGAAGGGCCATCCCCGTCGTAACTCGAGAATATACCCCAGGTTCCCGCCGCAACTCGACAAAAACCATGAGACTTCCCCCTCGCCGCGAGATGAGGCCCGATTCCCCTGCACTGCGTGCACAGCAATTCCGTGTTGCACATCACACATGAAAGGAGCCTTGATTTCCTTGATGGCACTCCAGAGAAACCCCAAGAACACTGTTTCAAGGCTAGAGGGATCCTGAGGTCACTGTAGCAACAGGAAAGAGCTCCGTGGACCAAAAATCAACTCGAGATGACAGGTTAGTCCCTGGCTTCGACTCCAGAGGAATACCACTTTACTACAAGCACCTCAAGAGGAGGCTTCTCTCAGCTCTAGGTATGTGAGAGGGACCCTGATTTTGCGACCTCAAGTGGAATGGACACTGCGATGCCCTGACGCAAAATAAGGCCGGATATCCCTGCAGTGACTTGAATGCGGACTCGTCTTGCATCTCCCAAGACGAAAGGATGTCTGAATCCCCTGTGGAGACCACAGAGAAAGACCTAGTTCCCCACCTCATCGCGACCAGAGGCCTCACATATTTTGAAAACTCCAGAGGTACGCGGAGATCAGTGCCTCCAAAGGAGACGATGCCTGACTCCTCGTGAAACTTGATAGGAGTCCCAGGATTCGTGTGGCACGTGGAAAAGGACCCTTGGTCTCCCGCCTCAGCTGGAGAGGCGTCCAAAGTGCCCTGCCAAGCCTCGAGGAGAATCCCGAGTTGTCCCTCGCAACTAGGCAGGAGTCCTGACGTCGCTGAACAAACACGTGGGTGGAAGGGCCACCCCCGTCGTAACTCGAGAATATACCCCAGGTTCCCGCCGCAACTCGAGATATACCATGACACTTCCCCCTCGCCGCGAGATGAGACCCGATTCCCCTGCACTGCGTGCACAGCAATTCCGTGTTGCACATCACACATGAAAGGAGCCTTGATTTCCTTGATGGCACTCCAGAGAAACTCCAAGAATACTGTTTCAAGGCTAGAGGGATCCAGAGGTCACTGGAGCAACACGAAAGAGCTCCGTGGCCCAAAAATCAACTCGAGATGAGAGGTTAGTCCCTGGCTTCGACTCCAGAGGAATACCACCTTACCACAAGCACCTCAAGAGGAGGCTTCTCTAAGCTCTAGGTATGTGAGAGGGTCCCTGAGTTTGCGGCCTCAAGTGGAATGGACACCGCGATGCCCTGACTCGAAATAAGGCCGGATATCCCTGCAGTGACTTGAATGCAGGCTCGTCTTGCATCTCCCAAATCGAAAGGATGTCTGAATCCCCTGTGGAGACCACAGAGAAAGACCTAGTTCCCCACCTCATCACGACCGGAGGCCTCAGATATTTTGAAAACTCCAGAGGTACACGGAGATCAGTGCCTCCAAAGGAGACGATGCCTGACTCCTCGTGAAACTTGATAGGAGTCCCAGGAATCCTGTGGCACGTGGAAAGGGCCCCTTGGTCTCCCGCCTCAGCTGGAGAGGCGTCCCAATTGCCCTGCCAAGCCTCGAGGAGAATCCCGAGTTGTCCCTCGCAACTAGGCAGGAGTCCGGACGTCGCTGAACAAACACGTGGGTGGAAGGGCCATCCCTGTGGTAACTCGAGAATATACCCCAGGTTCCCGTCGCAACTCGAGAAAAACAATGAGACTTCCCCCTCGCCGTGAGATGAGGCCCGATTCCCCTGCACTGCATGCAGAGCAATTCAGTGTTGCACATCAAACAAGAAAGGAGCCTTGATTTCCTTCATGGCACTCCAGAGAAACCCCAAGAACACTGTTTCAAGGCTAGAGGGATCCTGAGGTCACTGTAGCAACACGAAAGAGCTCCGTGGACCAAAAATCAACTCGAGATGAGAGGTTAGTCCTTGGCTTCGACTCCAGAGGAATACCACCTTACCACAAGCACCTCAAGAGGAGGCTTCTCTCAGCTCTTGGTATGTGAGAGGGACCCTGAGTTTGCGGCCTCAAGTGGAATGGACACCGCAATGCCCTGACTCGAAATAAAGCCGGATATGCATGCAGTGACTTGAATGCAGGCTCGTCTTGCATCTCCCAAGACGAAAGGATGTCTGAATCCCCTGTGGAGACCACAGAGAAAGACCTAGTTCCCCACCTCATCGCGACCGGAGGCCTCACATCCTTTGAAAACTCGAGAGGTACGCAGAGATCAGTACCTCCAAAGGAGACGATGCGTGACTCCTCGTGAAACTTGATAGGAGTCCCAGGATTCCTGTGGCACGTGGAAAGGGACCCTTGGTCTCCCGCCTCAGCTGGAGAGGCGTCCCAATTGCCCTGCCAAGCCTCGAGGAGAATCCCGAGTGGTCCCTCGCAACTAGGCAGGCGTCCTGCCATCGCTGAACAAACACGTCTGTGGAAGGGCCATCCCCGTCGTAACTCGAGAATATACCCCAGGTTCCCGCCGCAACTCGACAAAAACCATGAGACTTCCCCCTCGCCGCGAGATGAGGCCCGATTCCCCTGCACTGCGTGCACAGCAATTCCGTGTTGCACATCACACATGAAAGGAGCCTTGATTTCCTTGATGGCACTCCAGAGAAACCCCAAGAACACTGTTTCAAGGCTAGAGGGATCCTGAGGTCACTGTAGCAACAGGAAAGAGCTCCGTGGACCAAAAATCAACTCGAGATGACAGGTTAGTCCCTGGCTTCGACTCCAGAGGAATACCACTTTACTACAAGCACCTCAAGAGGAGGCTTCTCTCAGCTCTAGGTATGTGAGAGGGACCCTGATTTTGCGACCTCAAGTGGAATGGACACTGCGATGCCCTGACGCAAAATAAGGCCGGATATCCCTGCAGTGACTTGAATGCGGACTCGTCTTGCATCTCCCAAGACGAAAGGATGTCTGAATCCCCTGTGGAGACCACAGAGAAAGACCTAGTTCCCCACCTCATCGCGACCAGAGGCCTCACATATTTTGAAAACTCCAGAGGTACGCGGAGATCAGTGCCTCCAAAGGAGACGATGCCTGACTCCTCGTGAAACTTGATAGGAGTCCCAGGATTCGTGTGGCACGTGGAAAAGGACCCTTGGTCTCCCGCCTCAGCTGGAGAGGCGTCCCAAGTGCCCTGCCAAGCCTCGAGGAGAATCCCGAGTTGTCCCTCGCAACTAGGCAGGAGTCCTGACGTCGCTGAACAAACACGTGGGTGGAAGGGCCACCCCCGTCGTAACTCGAGAATATACCCCAGGTTCCCGCCGCAACTCGAGATATACCATGACACTTCCCCCTCGCCGCGAGATGAGACCCGATTCCCCTGCACTGCGTGCACAGCAATTCCGTGTTGCACATCACACATGAAAGGAGCCTTGATTTCCTTGATGGCACTCCAGAGAAACTCCAAGAATACTGTTTCAAGGCTAGAGGGATCCAGAGGTCACTGGAGCAACACGAAAGAGCTCCGTGGCCCAAAAATCAACTCGAGATGAGAGGTTAGTCCCTGGCTTCGACTCCAGAGGAATACCACCTTACCACAAGCACCTCAAGAGGAGGCTTCTCTAAGCTCTAGGTATGTGAGAGGGTCCCTGAGTTTGCGGCCTCAAGTGGAATGGACACCGCGATGCCCTGACTCGAAATAAGGCCGGATATCCCTGCAGTGACTTGAATGCAGGCTCGTCTTGCATCTCCCAAATCGAAAGGATGTCTGAATCCCCTGTGGAGACCACAGAGAAAGACCTAGTTCCCCACCTCATCACGACCGGAGGCCTCAGATATTTTGAAAACTCCAGAGGTACACGGAGATCAGTGCCTCCAAAGGAGACGATGCCTGACTCCTCGTGAAACTTGATAGGAGTCCCAGGAATCCTGTGGCACGTGGAAAGGGCCCCTTGGTCTCCCGCCTCAGCTGGAGAGGCGTCCCAATTGCCCTGCCAAGCCTCGAGGAGAATCCCGAGTTGTCCCTCGCAACTAGGCAGGAGTCCTGAAGTCGCTGAACAAACACGTGGCTGGAAGGCCCATCCCCCTCATAAGTCGAGAATATACCCCAGGTTCCCGCCGCAACTCGAGAAAAACCATGAGACTTCCCCCTTGCCGCGAGATGAGGCCCGATTCCCATGCACCGCGTGAAGAGCAATTCCGTGTTGCACATCACACATGAAAGGAGCCTTGATTTCCTTGATGGCACTCCAGAGAAACCCCAAGAACACTGTTTCAAGGCTAGAGGGATCCTGAGGTCACTATAGCAACACGAAAGAGCTCCGTGGACCAAAAATCAACTCGAGATGAGAGGTTAGTCCCTGGCTTCGACTGCAGAGGAATACCACCTTACCACAAGCACCTCAAGAGGAGGCTTCTCTCAGCTCTAGCTATGTGAGAGGGACCCTGAGTTTGCGGCCTCAAGTGGAATGGACACCGCGATGCCCTGACTCGAAATAAGGCTGGATATCCCTGCAGTGACTTGAATGCAGGCTCGTCTTGCATCTCCCAAGACGAAAGGATGTCTGAATCTCCTGTGGAGACCACAGAGAAAGACCTAGTTCCCAACGTCATGGCGACCGGAGGCCTCACATCCATTGAAAATTCCAGAGGTACGCGGAGATCAGTGCCTCCAAAGGAGACGATGCCTGACTCCTCGTGAAACTTGATAGGAGTCCCATGATTCCTGTGGCACGTGGAAAGGGACCCTTGGTCTCCCGCCTCAGCTGGAGAGGCGTCCCAATTTCCCTGCCAAGCCTCGAGGAGATTCCCGAGTTGTCCCTCGCAACTAGACAGGAGTCCTGACGTCGCTGAACAAACACGTGGGTGGAAGGGCCATCCCCGTCGTAACTCGAGAATATACCCCAGGTTCCCGCCGCAACTCGAGAAAAACCATGAGACTTCCCCCTCGCCGTGAGATGAGGCCCGATTCCCCTGCACTGCGTGCAGAGCAATTCCGTGTTGCACATCACACATGAAAGGAGCCTTGATTTCCTTGATGGCACTCCAGAGAAACCCCAAGAACACTGTTTCAAGGCTAGAGGGAACCTGAGGTCACTGTAGCAACACGAAAGAGCTCCGTGGACCAAAAATCAACTCGAGATGAGAGGTTAGTCCCTGGCTTCGACTCCAGAGGAATACCACCTTACCACAAGCACCTCAAGAGGAGGCTTCTCTCAGCTCTAGGTATGTGAGAGGGACCCTGATTTTGCGGCCTCAAGTGGAATGGACACCGCGATGACCTGACGCGAAATAAGGCCGGATATCCCTGCAGTGACTTGAATGCAGGCTCGTCTTGCATCTCCCAAGACGAAAGGATGTCTGAATCTCCTGTGGAGACCACAGAGAAAGACCTAGTTCCCCAGGTCATGGCGACCGGAGGCCTCACATCCTTTGAAAATTCCAGAGGTACGCGGAGATCAGTGCCTCCAAAGGAGACGATGCCTGACTCCTCGTGAAACTTGATAGGAGTCCCATGATTCCTGTGGCACGTGGAAAGGGACCCTTGGTCTCCCGCCTCAGCTGGAGAGGCGTCCCAATTGCCCTGCCAAGCCTCGAGGAGAATCCCGAGTTGTCCCTCGCAACTAGGCAGGAGTCCTGAAGTCGCTGAACAAACACGTGGCTGGAAGGCCCATCCCCCTCATAAGTCGAGAATATACCCCAGGTTCCCGCCGCAACTCGAGAAAAACCATGAGACTTCCCCCTCGCCGCCAGATGAGGCCCGATTCCCCTGCACTGCGTGCAGAGCAATTCCGTGTTGCACATCACACATGAAAGGAGCCTTGATTTCCTTGATGGCACTCCAGAGAAACCCCAAGAACACTGTTTCAAGGCTAGAGGGATCCTGAGGTCACTGTAGCAACACTAAAGAGCTCCATGGACCAAAAATCAACTCGAGATGAGAGGTTTGTTCCTGGCTTCGACTCCAGAGGAATACCACCTTACCACAAGCACCTCAAGAGGAGGCTTCTCTCAGCTCTAGGTATGTGAGAGGGACCCTGAGTTTGCGGCCTCAAGTGGAATGGACACCGCGATGCCCTGACTCGAAATAAGGCCGGATATCCCTGCAGAGACTTGAATGCAGGCTCGTCTTGCATCTCCCAAGACGAAAGGATGTCTGAATCCCCTGTGGAGACCACAGAGAAAGACCTAGTTCCCCACCTCATCGCGACCTGAGGCCTCACATCCTTTGAAAACTCCTGACGTACGTGGAGATCAGTGCCTCCAAAGGAGACGATGCCTGACTCCTCGTGAAACTTGATAGGAGTCCCAGGATTCCTGTGGCACGTGGAAAGGGACTCTTGGTCTCCCGCCTCAGCTGGAGAGGCGTCCCAATTGCCCTGCCAAGCCTCGAGGAGAATCCCGAGTTGTCCCTCGCCACTAGGCAGGAGTCCTGACGTCGCTGAACAAACACGTGGGTGGAAGGGCCATCCCCGTCATAACTCGAGAATATACCCCAGGTTCCCGCAGCAACTCGAGAAAAACCATGAGACTTCCCCCTCGCCGCGAGATGAGGCCCGATTCTCCTGCACTGCATGCAGAGCAATTCCGTCTTGCACATCACACATGAAAGGAGCCTTGATTTCCTTGATGGCACTCTAGAGAAACCCCAAGAACACTGTTTCAAGGCTAGAGGGAACCTGAGGTCACTGTAGCAACACGAAAGAACTCCGTGGACCAAAAATCAACTCGAGATGAGAGGTTAGTCCCTGGCTTCGACTCCAGAGGAATACCACCTTACCACAAGCACCTCAAGAGGAGGCTTCTCTCAGCTCTAGGTATAGGAGGGACCCTGAGTTTGCGGCCTCAAGTGGAATGGACACCGAGATGCCCTGACCCGAAATAAGGTCGGATATCCATGCAGTGACTTGAATGCAGGCTCGTCTTGCATCTCCCAAGACGAAAGGATGTCTGAATCCCCTGTGGAGACCACAGAGAAAGACCTAGTTCCCCACTTCATCGCGACCGGATGCCTCACATCCTTTGAAAATTCCAGAGGTACGCGGAGATCAGTGCCTCCAAAGGAGACGATGCATGACTCCTCGTGAAACTTGATAGGAGTCCCAGGATTCCTGTGGCACGTGGAAAGGGACCCTTGGTCTCCCGCCTCAGCTGGAGAGGCGTCCCAATTGGCCTGCCAAGCCTCGAGGAGAATCCCGAGTTTTCCCACGAAACTAGGCAGGAGTTCTGCCGTCGATGAACAAACACGTGTGTGGAAGGGCCATCCCCGTCGTAACTCGAGAATATACCCCAGGTTCCCGCCACAACTCGAGAAAAACCATGAGACTTCCCCCTTGCCACGAGACGAGGCCCGATTCCCCTGCACTGTGTGAAGAGCAATTCCGTGTTGCACATCACACATGAAAGGAGGCTTGATTACCTTGATGGCACTTCAGAGAAACCCCAAGAACATTGTTTCAAGGCTAGAGGGATTCTGAGGTCACTGTAGCAACACGAAAGAGCTCCGTGGACCAAGAATCAACTCGAGATGAGAGGTTAGTCCCTGGCTTCGACTCCAGAGGAATACCACCTTACCACAAGCACCTCAAGAGGAGGCTTCTCTCAGCTCTAGGTATAGGAGGGACCCTAAGTTTGCGGCCTCAAGTGGAATGGACACCGCGATGCCCTGACTCGAAATAAGGTCGGATATCCCTGCAGTGACTTGAATGCAGGCTCGTCTTGCATCTCCCAAGATGAAAGGATGTCTGAATCCCCTGTGGAGACCACAGAGAAAGACCTAGTTCCCCAGCTCATCGCGACTGGAGGCCTCACATCCTTTGAAAACTCCAGAGCTACGCGGAAGTCAGTGCCTCCAAAGGAGACGATGCCTGACTCCTCATGAAACTTTATAGGAGTCCCAGGATTCCTGTGGCACGTGGAAAGGGACCCTTGGTCTCCCGCCTCACCTGGAGAGGCGTTCCAATTGCCCTGCCAAGCCTCGAGGAGAATCCCGAGTTGTCCCTCGCAACTAGGCAGGAGTCCGGACGTCGCTGAACAAACACGTGGGTGGAAGGGCCATCCCTGTGGTAACTCGAGAATATATCCCAGGTTCCCGTCGCAACTCGAGAAAAACAATGAGACTTCCCCCTCGCCGTGAGATGAGGCCCGATTCCCCTGCACTGCATGCAGAGCAATTCAGTGTTGCACATCAAACAAGAAAGGAGCCTTGATTTCCTTCATGGCACTCCAGAGAAACCCCAAGAACACTGTTTCAAGGCTAGAGGGATCCTGAGGTCACTGTAGCAACACGAAAGAGCTCCGTGGACCAAAAATCAACTCGAGATGAGAGGTTAGTCCTTGGCTTCGACTCCAGAGGAATACCACCTTACCACAAGCACCTCAAGAGGAGGCTTCTCTCAGCTCTTGGTATGTGAGAGGGACCCTGAGTTTGCGGCCTCAAGTGGAATGGACACCGCAATGCCCTGACTCGAAATAAAGCCGGATATGCATGCAGTGACTTGAATGCAGGCTCGTCTTGCATCTCCCAAGAAGAAAGGATGTCTGAATCCCCTGTGGAGACCACAGAGAAAGACCTAGTTCCCCACCTCATCGCGACCGGAGGCCTCACATCCTTTGAAAACTCGAGAGGTACGCAGAGATCAGTACCTCCAAAGGAGACGATGCGTGACTCCTCATGAAACTTGATAGGAGTCCCAGGATTCCTGTGGCACGTGGAAAGGGACCCTTGGTCTCCCGCCTCAGCTGGAGAGGCGTCCCAATTGCCCTGCCAAGCCTCGAGGAGAATCCCGAGTGGTCCCTCGCAACTAGGCAGGCGTCCTGCCATCGCTGAACAAACACGTCTGTGGAAGGGCCATCCCCGTCGTAACTCGAGAATATACCCCAGGTTCCCGCCGCAACTCGAGAAAAACCATGAGACTTCCCCCTCGCCGCGAGATGAGGCCCGATTCCCCTGCACTGCGTGCAGAGCAATTCCGTGTTGCACATCACACATGAAAGGAGCCTTGATTTCCTTGATGGCACTCCAGAGAAACCCCAAGAACACTGTTTCAAGGCTAGAGGGATCCTGAGGTCACTGTAGCAACAGGAAAGAGCTCCGTGGACCAAAAATCAACTCGAGATGACAGGTTAGTCCCTGGCTTCGACTCCAGAGGAATACCACTTTACTACAAGCACCTCAAGAGGAGGCTTCTCTCAGCTCTAGGTATGTGAGAGGGACCCTGATTTTGCGACCTCAAGTGGAATGGACACTGCGATGCCCTGACGCAAAATAAGGCCGGATATCCCTGCAGTGACTTGAATGCGGACTCGTCTTGCATCTCCCAAGACGAAAGGATGTCTGAATCCCCTGTGGAGACCACAGAGAAAGACCTAGTTCCCCACCTCATCGCGACCAGAGGCCTCACATATTTTGAAAACTCCAGAGGTACGCGGAGATCAGTGCCTCCAAAGGAGACGATGCCTGACTCCTCGTGAAACTTGATAGGAGTCCCAGGATTCGTGTGGCACGTGGAAAAGGACCCTTGGTCTCCCGCCTCAGCTGGAGAGGCGTCCCAAGTGCCCTGCCAAGCCTCGAGGAGAATCCCGAGTTGTCCCTCGCAACTAGGCAGGAGTCCTGACGTCGCTGAACAAACACGTGGGTGGAAGGGCCATCCCCGTCGTAACTCGAGAATATACCCCAGGTTCCCGCCGCAACTCGAGATATACCATGACACTTCCCCCTCGCCGCGAGATGAGACCCGATTCCCCTGCACTGCGTGCAGAGCAATTCCGTGTTGCACATCACACATGAAAGGAGCCTTGATTTCCTTGATGGCACTCCAGAGAAACTCCAAGAATACTGTTTCAAGGCTAGAGGGATCCAGAGGTCACTGGAGCAACACGAAAGAGCTCCGTGGCCCAAAAATCAACTCGAGATGAGAGGTTAGTCCCTGGCTTCGACTCCAGAGGAATACCACCTTACCACAAGCACCTCAAGAGGAGGCTTCTCTAAGCTCTAGGTATGTGAGAGGGTCCCTGAGTTTGCGGCCTCAAGTGGAATGGACACCGCGATGCCCTGACTCGAAATAAGGCCGGATATCCCTGCAGTGACTTGAATGCAGGCTCGTCTTGCATCTCCCAAATCGAAAGGATGTCTGAATCCCCTGTGGAGACCACAGAGAAAGACCTAGTTCCCCACCTCATCACGACCGGAGGCCTCAGATATTTTGAAAACTCCAGAGGTACACGGAGATCAGTGCCTCCAAAGGAGACGATGCCTGACTCCTCGTGAAACTTGATAGGAGTCCCAGGAATCCTGTGGCACGTGGAAAGGGCCCCTTGGTCTCCGGCCTCAGCTGGAGAGGCGTCCCAATTGCCCTGCCAAGCCTCGAGGAGAATCCCGAGTTGTCCCTCGCAACTAGGCAGGAGTCCTGAAGTCGCTGAACAAACACGTGGCTGGAAGGCCCATCCCCCTCATAAGTCGAGAATATACCCCAGGTTCCCGCCGCAACTCGAGAAAAACCATGAGACTTCCCCCTTGCCGCGAGATGAGGCCCGATTCCCATGCACCGCGTGAAGAGCAATTCCGTGTTGCACATCACACATGAAAGGAGCCTTGATTTCCTTGATGGCACTCCAGAGAAACCCCAAGAACACTGTTTCAAGGCTAGAGGGATCCTGAGGTCACTATAGCAACACGAAAGAGCTCTGTGGACCAAAAATCAACTCGAGATGAGAGGTTAGTCCCTGGCTTCGACTGCAGAGGAATACCACCTTACCACAAGCACCTCAAGAGGAGGCTTCTCTCAGCTCTAGCTATGTGAGAGGGACCCTGAGTTTGCGGCCTCAAGTGGAATGGACACCGCGATGCCCTGACTCGAAATAAGGCTGGATATCCCTGCAGTGACTTGAATGCAGGCTCGTCTTGCATCTCCCAAGACGAAAGGATGTCTGAATCTCCTGTGGAGACCACAGAGAAAGACCTAGTTCCCAACGTCATGGCGACCGGAGGCCTCACATCCATTGAAAATTCCAGAGGTACGCGGAGATCCGTGCCTCCAAAGGAGACGATGCCTGACTCCTCGTGAAACTTGATAGGAGTCCCATGATTCCTGTGGCACGTGGAAAGGGACCCTTGGTCTCCCGCCTCAGCTGGAGAGGCGTCCCAATTTCCCTGCCAAGCCTCGAGGAGATTCCCGAGTTGTCCCTCGCAACTAGACAGGAGTCCTGACGTCGCTGAACAAACACGTGGGTGGAAGGGCCATCCCCGTCGTAACTCGAGAATATACCCCAGGTTCCCGCCGCAACTCGAGAAAAACCATGAGACTTCCCCCTCGCCGTGAGATGAGGCCCGATTCCCCTGCACTGCGTGCAGAGCAATTCCGTGTTGCACATCACACATGAAAGGAGCCTTGATTTCCTTGATGGCACTCCAGAGAAACCCCAAGAACACTGTTTCAAGGCTAGAGGGAACCTGAGGTCACTGTAGCAACACGAAAGAGCTCCGTGGACCAAAAATCAACTCGAGATGAGAGGTTAGTCCCTGGCTTCGACTCCAGAGGAATACCACCTTACCACAAGCACCTCAAGAGGAGGCTTCTCTCAGCTCTAGGTATGTGAGAGGGACCCTGATTTTGCGGCCTCAAGTGGAATGGACACCGCGATGACCTGACGCGAAATAAGGCCGGATATCCCTGCAGTGACTTGAATGCAGGCTCGTCTTGCATCTCCCAAGACGAAAGGATGTCTGAATCTCCTGTGGAGACCACAGAGAAAGACCTAGTTCCCCAGGTCATGGCGACCGGAGGCCTCACATCCTTTGAAAATTCCAGAGGTACGCGGAGATCAGTGCCTCCAAAGGAGACGATGCCTGACTCCTCGTGAAACTTGATAGGAGTCCCATGATTCCTGTGGCACGTGGAAAGGGACCCTTGGTCTCCCGCCTCAGCTGGAGAGGCGTCCCAATTGCCCTGCCAAGCCTCGAGGAGAATCCCGAGTTGTCCCTCGCAACTAGGCAGGAGTCCTGAAGTCGCTGAACAAACACGTGGCTGGAAGGCCCATCCCCCTCATAAGTCGAGAATATACCCCAGGTTCCTGCCGCAACTCGAGAAAAACCATGAGACTTCCCCCTCGCCGCCAGATGAGGCCCGATTCCCCTGCACTGCGTGCAGAGCAATTCCGTGTTGCACATCACACATGAAAGGAGCCTTGATTTCCTTGATGGCACTCCAGAGAAACCCCAAGAACACTGTTTCAAGGCTAGAGGGATCCTGAGGTCACTGTAGCAACACTAAAGAGCTCCATGGACCAAAAATCAACTCGAGATGAGAGGTTTGTTCCTGGCTTCGACTCCAGAGGAATACCACCTTACCACAAGCACCTCAAGGGGAAGCTTCTCTCAGCTCTAGGTATGTGAGAGGGACCCTGAGTTTGCGGCCTCAAGTGGAATGGACACCGCGATGCCCTGACTCGAAATAAGGCCGGATATCCCTGCAGAGACTTGAATGCAGGCTCGTCTTGCATCTCCCAAGACGAAAGGATGTCTGAATCCCCTGTGGAGACCACAGAGAAAGACCTAGTTCCCCACCTCATCGCGACCTGAGGCCTCACATCCTTTGAAAACTCCTGACGTACGTGGAGATCAGTGCCTCCAAAGGAGACGATGCCTGACTCCTCGTGAAACTTGATAGGAGTCCCAGGATTCCTGTGGCACGTGGAAAGGGACTCTTGGTCTCCCGCCTCAGCTGGAGAGGCGTCCCAATTGCCCTGCCAAGCCTCGAGGAGAATCCCGAGTTGTCCCTCGCCACTAGGCAGGAGTCCTGACGTCGCTGAACAAACACGTGGGTGGAAGGGCCATCCCCGTCATAACTCGAGAATATACCCCAGGTTCCCGCAGCAACTCGAGAAAAACCATGAGACTTCCCCCTCGCCGCGAGATGAGGCCCGATTCTCCTGCACTGCATGCAGAGCAATTCCGTCTTGCACATCACACATGAAAGGAGCCTTGATTTCCTTGATGGCACTCTAGAGAAACCCCAAGAACACTGTTTCAAGGCTAGAGGGAACCTGAGGTCACTGTAGCAACACGAAAGAACTCCGTGGACCACAATTCAACTGGAGATGAGAGGTTAGTCCCTGGCTTCGACTCCAGAGGAATACCACCTTACCACAAGCACCTCAAGAGGAGGCTTCTCTCAGCTCTAGGTATAGGAGGGACCCTGAGTTTGCGGCCTCAAGTGGAATGGACACCGAGATGCCCTGACTCGAAATAAGGTCGGATATCCATGCAGTGACTTGAATGCAGGCTCGTCTTGCATCTCCCAAGACGAAAGGATGTCTGAATCCCCTGTGGAGACCACAGAGAAAGACCTAGTTCCCCACTTCATCGCGACCGGATGCCTCACATCCTTTGAAAATTCCAGAGGTACGCGGAGATCAGTGCCTCCAAAGGAGACGATGCATGACTCCTCGTGAAACTTGATAGGAGTCCCAGGATTCCTGTGGCACGTGGAAAGGGACCCTTGGTCTCCCGCCTCAGCTGGAGAGGCGTCCCAATTGGCCTGCCAAGCCTCGAGGAGAATCCCGAGTTTTCCCACGAAACTAGGCAGGAGTTCTGCCGTCGATGAACAAACACGTGTGTGGAAGGGCCATCCCCGTCGTAACTCGAGAATATACCCCAGGTTCCCGCCACAACTCGAGAAAAACCATGAGACTTCCCCCTTGCCACGAGACGAGGCCCGATTCCCCTGCACTGTGTGAAGAGCAATTCCGTGTTGCACATCACACATGAAAGGAGGCTTGATTACCTTGATGGCACTTCAGAGAAACCCCAAGAACATTGTTTCAAGGCTAGAGGGATTCTGAGGTCACTGTAGCAACACGAAAGAGCTCCGTGGACCAAGAATCAACTCGAGATGAGAGGTTAGTCCCTGTCTTCGACTCCAGAGGAATACCACCTTACCACAAGCACCTCAAGAGGAGGCTTCTCTCAGCTCTAGGTATAGGAGGGACTCTAAGTTTGCGGCCTCAAGTGGAATGGACACCGCGATGCCCTGACTCGAAATAAGGTCGGATATCCCTGCAGTGACTTGAATGCAGGCTCGTCTTGCATCTCCCAAGATGAAAGGATGTCTGAATCCCCTGTGGAGACCACAGAGAAAGACCTAGTTCCCCAGCTCATCGCGACTGGAGGCCTCACATCCTTTGAAAACTCCAGAGCTACGCGGAAGTCAGTGCCTCCAAAGGAGACGATGCTTGACTCCTCATGAAACTTTATAGGAGTCCCAGGATTCCTGTGGCACGTGGAAAGGGACCCTTGGTCTCCCGCCTCACCTGGAGAGGCGTTCCAATTGCCCTGCCAAGCCTCGAGGAGAATCCCGAGTTGTCCCTCGCAACTAGGCAGGAGTCCGGACGTCGCTGAACAAACACGTGGGTGGAAGGGCCATCCCTGTGGTAACTCGAGAATATACCCCAGGTTCCCGTCGCAACTCGAGAAAAACAATGAGACTTCCCCCTCGCCGTGAGATGAGGCCCGATTCCCCTGCACTGCATGCAGAGCAATTCAGTGTTGCACATCAAACAAGAAAGGAGCCTTGATTTCCTTCATGGCACTCCAGAGAAACCCCAAGAACACTGTTTCAAGGCTAGAGGGATCCTGAGGTCACTGTAGCAACACGAAAGAGCTCCGTGGACCAAAAATCAACTCGAGATGAGAGGTTAGTCCTTGGCTTCGACTCCAGAGGAATACCACCTTACCACAAGCACCTCAAGAGGAGGCTTCTCTCAGCTCTTGGTATGTGAGAGGGACCCTGAGTTTGCGGCCTCAAGTGGAATGGACACCGCAATGCCCTGACTCGAAATAAAGCCGGATATGCATGCAGTGACTTGAATGCAGGCTCGTCTTGCATCTCCCAAGACGAAAGGATGTCTGAATCCCCTGTGGAGACCACAGAGAAAGACCTAGTTCCCCACCTCATCGCGACCGGAGGCCTCACATCCTTTGAAAACTCGAGAGGTACGCAGAGATCAGTACCTCCAAAGGAGACGATGCGTGACTCCTCGTGAAACTTGATAGGAGTCCCAGGATTCCTGTGGCACGTGGAAAGGGACCCTTGGTCTCCCGCCTCAGCTGGAGAGGCGTCCCAATTGCCCTGCCAAGCCTCGAGGAGAATCCCGAGTGGTCCCTCGCAACTAGGCAGGCGTCCTGCCATCGCTGAACAAACACGTCTGTGGAAGGGCCATCCCCGTCGTAACTCGAGAATATACCCCAGGTTCCCGCCGCAACTCAAGAAAAACCATGAGACTTCCCCCTCGCCGCGAGATGAGGCCCGATTCCCCTGCACTGCGTGCACAGCAATTCCGTGTTGCACATCACACATGAAAGGAGCCTTGATTTCCTTGATGGCACTCCAGAGAAACCCCAAGAACACTGTTTCAAGGCTAGAGGGATCCTGAGGTCACTGTAGCAACAGGAAAGAGCTCCGTGGACCAAAAATCAACTCGAGATGACAGGTTAGTCCCTGGCTTCGACTCCAGAGGAATACCACTTTACTACAAGCACCTCAAGAGGAGGCTTCTCTCAGCTCTAGGTATGTGAGAGGGACCCTGATTTTGCGACCTCAAGTGGAATGGACACTGCGATGCCCTGACGCAAAATAAGGCCGGATATCCCTGCAGTGACTTGAATGCGGACTCGTCTTGCATCTCCCAAGACGAAAGGATGTCTGAATCCCCTGTGGAGACCACAGAGAAAGACCTAGTTCCCCACCTCATCGCGACCAGAGGCCTCACATATTTTGAAAACTCCAGAGGTACGCGGAGATCAGTGCCTCCAAAGGAGACGATGCCTGACTCCTCGTGAAACTTGATAGGAGTCCCAGGATTCGTGTGGCACGTGGAAAAGGACCCTTGGTCTCCCGCCTCAGCTGGAGAGGCGTCCCAAGTGCCCTGCCAAGCCTCGAGGAGAATCCCGAGTTGTCCCTCGCAACTAGGCAGGAGTCCTGACGTCGCTGAACAAACACGTGGGTGGAAGGGCCATCCCCGTCGTAACTCGAGAATATACCCCAGGTTCCCGCCGCAACTCGAGATATACCCTGACACTTCCCCCTCGCCGCGAGATGAGACCCGATTCCCCTGCACTGCGTGCACAGCAATTCCGTGTTGCACATCACACATGAAAGGAGCCTTGATTTCCTTGATGGCACTCCAGAGAAACTCCAAGAATACTGTTTCAAGGCTAGAGGGATCCAGAGGTCACTGGAGCAACACGAAAGAGCTCCGTGGCCCAAAAATCAACTCGAGATGAGAGGTTAGTCCCTGGCTTCGACTCCAGAGGAATACCACCTTACCACAAGCACCTCAAGAGGAGGCTTCTCTAAGCTCTAGGTATGTGAGAGGGTCCCTGAGTTTGCGGCCTCAAGTGGAATGGACACCGCGATGCCCTGACTCGAAATAAGGCCGGATATCCCTGCAGTGACTTGAATGCAGGCTCGTCTTGCATCTCCCAAATCGAAAGGATGTCTGAATCCCCTGTGGAGACCACAGAGAAAGACCTAGTTCCCCACCTCATCACGACCGGAGGCCTCAGATATTTTGAAAACTCCAGAGGTACACGGAGATCAGTGCCTCCAAAGGAGACGATGCCTGACTCCTCGTGAAACTTGATAGGAGTCCCAGGAATCCTGTGGCACGTGGAAAGGGCCCCTTGGTCTCCCGCCTCAGCTGGAGAGGCGTCCCAATTGCCCTGCCAAGC
This sequence comes from Cervus elaphus, assembly GCF_910594005.1. NCBI lineage: Eukaryota > Metazoa > Chordata > Mammalia > Artiodactyla > Cervidae > Cervus > Cervus elaphus. Next base: position 4,379,812 of record NC_057838.1, read on the forward strand.
CTCGAGGAGAATCCCGAGTTGTCCCTCGCAACTAGGCAGGAGTCCTGAAGTCGCTGAACAAACACGTGGCTGGAAGGCCCATCCCCCTCATAAGTCGAGAATATACCCCAGGTTCCCGCCGCAACTCGAGAAAAACCATGAGACTTCCCCCTTGCCGCGAGATGAGGCCCGATTCCCATGCACCGCGTGAAGAGCAATTCCGTGTTGCACATCACACATGAAAGGAGCCTTGATTTCCTTGATGGCACTCCAGAGAAACCCCAAGAACACTGTTTCAAGGCTAGAGGGATCCTGAGGTCACTATAGCAACACGAAAGAGCTCCGTGGACCAAAAATCAACTCGAGATGAGAGGTTAGTCCCTGGCTTCGACTGCAGAGGAATACCACCTTACCACAAGCACCTCAAGAGGAGGCTTCTCTCAGCTCTAGCTATGTGAGAGGGACCCTGAGTTTGCGGCCTCAAGTGGAATGGACACCGCGATGCCCTGACTCGAAATAAGGCTGGATATCCCTGCAGTGACTTGAATGCAGGCTCGTCTTGCATCTCCCAAGACGAAAGGATGTCTGAATCTCCTGTGGAGACCACAGAGAAAGACCTAGTTCCCAACGTCATGGCGACCGGAGGCCTCACATCCATTGAAAATTCCAGAGGTACGCGGAGATCAGTGCCTCCAAAGGAGACGATGCCTGACTCCTCGTGAAACTTGATAGGAGTCCCATGATTCCTGTGGCACGTGGAAAGGGACCCTTGGTCTCCCGCCTCAGCTGGAGAGGCGTCCCAATTTCCCTGCCAAGCCTCGAGGAGAATCCCGAGTTGTCCCTCGCAACTAGACAGGAGTCCTGACGTCGCTGAACAAACACGTGGGTGGAAGGGCCATCCCCGTCGTAACTCGAGAATATACCCCAGGTTCCCGCCGCAACTCGAGAAAAACCATGAGACTTCCCCCTCGCCGTGAGATGAGGCCCGATTCCCCTGCACTGCGTGCAGAGCAATTCCGTGTTGCACATCACACATGAAAGGAGACTTGATTTCCTTGATGGCACTCCAGAGAAACCCCAAGAACACTGTTTCAAGGCTAGAGGGAACCTGAGGTCACTGTAGCAACACGAAAGAGCTCCGTGGACCAAAAATCAACTCGAGATGAGAGGTTAGTCCCTGGCTTCGACTCCAGAGGAATACCACCTTACCACAAGCACCTCAAGAGGAGGCTTCTCTCAGCTCTAGGTATGTGAGAGGGACCCTGATTTTGCGGCCTCAAGTGGAATGGACACCGCGATGACCTGACGCGAAATAAGGCCGGATATCCCTGCAGTGACTTGAATGCAGGCTCGTCTTGCATCTCCCAAGACGAAAGGATGTCTGAATCTCCTGTGGAGACCACAGAGAAAGACCTAGTTCCCCAGGTCATGGCGACCGGAGGCCTCACATCCTTTGAAAATTCCAGAGGTACGCGGAGATCAGTGCCTCCAAAGGAGACGATGCCTGACTCCTCGTGAAACTTGATAGGAGTCCCATGATTCCTGTGGCACGTGGAAAGGGACCCTTGGTCTCCCGCCTCAGCTGGAGAGGCGTCCCAATTGCCCTGCCAAGCCTCGAGGAGAATCCCGAGTTGTCCCTCGCAACTAGGCAGGAGTCCTGAAGTCGCTGAACAAACACGTGGCTGGAAGGCCCATCCCCCTCATAAGTCGAGAATATACCCCAGGTTCCCGCCGCAACTCGAGAAAAACCATGAGACTTCCCCCTCGCCGCCAGATGAGGCCCGATTCCCCTGCACTGCGTGCAGAGCAATTCCGTGTTGCACATCACACATGAAAGGAGCCTTGATTTCCTTGATGGCACTCCAGAGAAACCCCAAGAACACTGTTTCAAGGCTAGAGGGATCCTGAGGTCACTGTAGCAACACTAAAGAGCTCCATGGACCAAAAATCAACTCGAGATGAGAGGTTTCTTCCTGGCTTCGACTCCAGAGGAATACCACCTTACCACAAGCACCTCAAGGGGAAGCTTCTCTCAGCTCTAGGTATGTGAGAGGGACCCTGAGTTTGCGGCCTCAAGTGGAATGGACACCGCGATGCCCTGACTCGAAATAAGGCCGGATATCCCTGCAGAGACTTGAATGCAGGCTCGTCTTGCATCTCCCAAGACGAAAGGATGTCTGAATCCCCTGTGGAGACCACAGAGAAAGACCTAGTTCCCCACCTCATCGCGACCTGAGGCCTCACATCCTTTGAAAACTCCTGACGTACGTGGAGATCAGTGCCTCCAAAGGAGACGATGCCTGACTCCTCGTGAAACTTGATAGGAGTCCCAGGATTCCTGTGGCACGTGGAAAGGGACCCTTGGTCTCCCGCTCAGCTGGAGAGGCGTCCCAATTTCCCTGCCAAGCCTCAAGGAGAATCCCGAGCTGTCCCTCGCCACTAGGCAGGAGTCCTGACGTCGCTGAACAAACACGAGGCTGGAAGGCCCATCCCCGTCGGAACTCGAGAATATACCCCAGGTTCCCGCCGCAACTCGAGAAAAACCATGAGACTTCCCCCTCGCCGCGAGATGAGGCCCGATTCCCTGTACTGCGTGCAGAGCAATTCCGTGTTGCACATCACACATGAAAGGAGCCTTGATTTCCTTGATGGCACTCCAGAGAAACCCCAAGAACACTGTTTCAAGGCTAGAGGGATCCTGAGGTCACTGTAGCAACAGGAAAGAGCTCCGTGAACCAAAAATCAACTTGAGATGAGAGGTTAGTCCCTGGCTTCGACTCCAGAGGAATACCACCTTACCACAAGCACCTCAAGAGGAGGCTTCTCTCAGCTCTAGGTATGTGAGAGGGACCCTGAGTTTGCGGCCTCAAGTGGAATGGACAGCGCGATGCCCTGACTCGAAATAAGGCCGGATATCCCTGCAGTGACTTGAATGCAGGCTCGTCTTGCATCTCCCAAGACGAAAGGATGTCTGAATCCCCTGTGGAGACCACAGAGAAAGACCCAGTTCCCCACCTCATCGCGACCGGAGGCCTCACATCCTTTGAAAACTCCAGAGGTACGCGGAGATCAGTGCTTCCAAAGGAGATTATGCCTGACTCCTCGTGAAACTTGATAGGAGTCCCAGGATTCCTGTGGCACGTGGAAAGGGACCCTTGGTCTACCGCCTCAGATGGAGAGGCGTCCCAATTGCCCTGCCAAGGCACGAGGAGAATCCCGAGTTGTCCCTCGCAACTAGGCAGGAGTCCTGACGTCGCTGATCAAACACGTGGGTGGAAGGGCCATCCCCGTCATAACTCGAGAATATACCCCAGCTTCCCACCGCAACTCGAGAAAAACCATGAGACTTCCCCCTCGCCGCAAAATAAGGCCCGATATCCTGCACTGCGTGCAGAGCAATTCCTTGTTGCACATCACACATGAAAGGAGCCTTGATTTCCTTGATGGCACTCCAGAGAAACCCCAAGAACACTGTTTCAAGGCTAGAGGGATCCTGAGGTCTCTGTAGCAACACAAAAGAGCTCCGTGGACCAAAAATCAAGTCGAGATGAGAGGTTAGTCCCTGGCTTCGACTCCAGAGGAATACCACCTTACCACAAGCACCTCAAGAGGAGGCTTCTCTCAGCTCTAGGTATGTGAGAGGGACCCTGAGTTTGCGGCCTCAAGTGGAATGGACACCGCGATGCCCTGACTCGAAATAAGGCCGGATATCCCTGCAGTGACTTGAATGCAGGCTCGTCTTGCATCTCCCAAGGTGAAAGGATGTCTGAATCCCCTGTGGAGACCATAGAGAAAGACCTAGTTCCCCACCTCATCGCGATCGGAGGCCTCACATCCTTTGATAACTCCAGAGGTATGCAGAGATCAGTGCCTCCAAAGGAGACGATGCCTGACTCCTCGTGAAACTTGATAGGAGTCCCAGGATTCCTGTGGCACGTGGAAAGGGACCCTTGTTCTCCCGCCTCAGCTGAAGAGGCATCCCAATTGCCCTGCCAAGCCTCGAGGAGAATCCCGAGTTGTCCCTCGCAACTAGGCAGAAGTCCTGACGTCACTGAACAAACACGTGTGTGGAAGGGCCATCCCTGTCGTAACTCGAGAATATACCCCAGGTTCCCGCCGCAACTCGAGAAAAACCATGAGACTTCCCCCTCACCGCTAGATGAGGCCCGATTCCCCTGCACTGCGTGCACAGCAATTCCGTGTTGCACATCACACATGAAAGGAGCCTTGATTTCCTTGATGGCACTCCAGAGAATCCCCAAGAACACTGTTTCAAGGCTAGAGGGATCCTGAGGTCACTGTAGCTACACGAAGAGCTCCGTGGACCAAGAATCAACTCGAGATGAGAGGTTAGTCCCTAGCTTCGACTCCAGAGGAATACCACCTTACCACAAGCACCTCAAGAGGAGGCTTCTCTCAGCTCTAGCTATGTGAGAGGGACCCTGAGTTTGCGGCCTCAAGTGGAATGGACACTGCGATGCCCTGACGCGAAATAAGGCCGGATATCCCTGCAGTGACTTGAATGCAGGCTCGTCTTGCATCTCCCAAGACGAAAGGTTGTCTGAATCCCCTGTGGAGACCACAGAGAAAGACCTAGTTCCCCACCTCATCGCGACCGGGGGCCTCACATTCTTTGAAAACTCCAGAGGTACGCGGAGATCAGTGCCTCCAAAGGAGACGATGCCTGACTCCTCGTGAAACTTGATAGGAGTCCCAGGATTCCTGTGGCACGTGGAAAGGGACCCTTGGTCTCCCGCCTCAGCTGGAGAGGCGTCCCAATTGCCCTGCCAAGCCTCGAGGAGAATCCCGAGTTGTCCCTCGCAACTAGGCAGGACTCCTGACGTCGCTGAACAAACACGTTTCTGGAAGGGCCATCCCCGTCGTAACTCGAGAATATACCCCAGGTTCCCGCCGCAACTCGAGAAAAACCATGAGACTTTCCCCTCGCCGAGAGATGAGGCCCGATTCCCCTGCACTGCCTGCAGAGCAATTCCGTCTTGCACATCACACATGAAAGGAGCCTTGATTTCCTTGATGGCACTCCAGAGAAAACCCAAGAACACTGTTTCAAGGCTAGAGGGATCCTGAGGTCACTGTAGCCACACGAAAGAGCTCCGTGGACCAAAAATCAACTCGAGATGAGAGGTTGGTCCCTGGCTTCGACTCCAGAGGAATACCACCTAATCACAAGCACCTCAAGAGGAGGCTTCTCTCAGATCTAGCTATGTGAGAGGGACCCTGAGTTTGCGGCCTCAAGTGGAATGGACACCGCGATGCCCTGACTCGAAAGAAGGCCGGATATCCCTGCAGTGACTTGAATGCAGGCTCGTCTTGCATCTCACAAGACGAAAGGTTGTCTGAATCCCCTGTGGAGACCACAGAGAAAAACCTAGTTCCCCACCTCATCGTGACCGGAGGCCTCACATCCTTTGAAAACTCCAGAGGTACGCGGAGATCAGTGCCTCCAAAGGAGACGATGCCTGACTCCTCGTGAAACTTGATAGGAGTCCCAGGAATCCTGTGGCACGTGGAAAGGGACCCTTGTTCTCCCGCCTCAGCTGGAGAGGCGTCCCAATTGCCCTGCCAAGCCTCGAGGAGAATACCGAGCTGTCCCTCGCAACTAGGCAGGAGTCCTGACGTCGCTGAACAAACACGTGGGTGGAAGGGCCATCCCCGTCGTAACTCGATAATATACCCCAGGTTCCCGCCGCAACTCGAGAAAAACCATGAGACTTCCCCCTCGCTGCGAGATGAGGACCGATTCCTCTGCACTGCGTGCAGAGCAATTCCGTGTTGCACATCAAACATGGAAGGAGCCTTGATTTCCTTGATGGTACTCCAGAGAAACCCCAAGAACACTGTTTCAAGGCTAGAGGGATCCTGAGGTCACTGTAGCAACACGAAAGTACTCCGTGGACGCAGAATCAACTCGAGATGAGAGGTTTGTTCCTGGCTTCGACTCCAGAGGAATACCACCTTACCACAAGCACCTCAAGGGGAAGCTTCTCTCAGCTCTAGGTATGTGAGAGGGACCCTGAGTTTGCGGCCTCAAGTGGAATGGACACCGCGATGCCCTGACTCGAAATAAGGCCGGATATCCCTGCAGTGACTTGAATGCAGGCTCGTCTTGCATCTCCCAAGACGAAAGGATGTCTGAATCCCCTGTGGAGACCACAGAGAAAGACCTAGTTCCCCACCTCATCGCGACCTGAGGCCTCACATCCTTTGAAAACTCCTGACGTACGTGGAGATCAGTGCCTCCAAAGGAGACGATGCCTGACTCCTCGTGAAACTTGATAGGAGTCCCAGGATTCCTGTGGCACGTGGAAAGGGACCCTTGGTCTCCCGCTCAGCTGGAGAGGCGTCCCAATTTCCCTGCCAAGCCTCAAGGAGAATCCCGAGCTGTCCCTCGCAACTAGGCAGGAGTCCTGACGTCGCTGAACAAACACGAGGCTGGAAGGCCCATCCCCGTCGGAACTCGAGAATATACCCCAGGTTCCCGCCGCAACTCGAGAAAAACCATGAGACTTCCCCCTCGCCGCGAGATGAGGCCCGATTCCCTGTACTGCGTGCAGAGCAATTCCGTGTTGCACATCACACATGAAAGGAGCCTTGATTTCCTTGATGGCACTCCAGAGAAACCCCAAGAACACTGTTTCAAGGCTACAGGGATCCTGAGGTCACTGTAGCAACAGGAAAGAGCTCCGTGAACCAAAAATCAACTTGAGATGAGAGGTTAGTCCCTGGCTTCGACTCCAGAGGATTACCACCTTACCACAAGCACCTCAAGAGGAGGCTTCTCTCAGCTCTAGGTATGTGAGAGGGACCCTGAGTTTGCGGCCTCAAGTGGAATGGACAGCGCGATGCCCTGACTCGAAATAAGGCCGGATATCCCTGCAGTGACTTGAATGCAGGCTTGTCTTGCATCTCCCAAGATGAAAGGATGTCTGAATCCCCTGTGGAGACCACAGAAAAAGACCTAGTTCCCCACCTCATCGCGACCGGAGGCCTCACATCCTTTGAAAACTCCAGAGGTACGCGGAGATCAGTGCCTCCAAAGGAGACGATGCCTGACTCCTCGTGAAAATTGATAGGATTACCAGGATTCCTGTGGCACGTGGAAAGGGACCCTTGGTCTCCCGCCTCAGCTGGAGAAGCGTCCCATTTGCCCTGCCAAGCCTCGAGGAGGATCCCGAGTTGTCCCTCGCAACTAGGCAGGAGTCCTGACGTCGCTGAAGAAACACGTCGGTGGAAGGTCCATCCCCGTCGTAACTCGAGAATATACCACAGGTTCCCACCGAAACTCGAGAAAAACCATGAGACTTCCCCCTCGCCGCGAGATGAGGCCCGATTCCCCTGCACTGCGTGCAGAGCAATTCCGTGTTGCACATCACACATGAAAGGAGCCTTGATTTCCTTGATGGCACTCCAGAGAAACCCCAAGAACACTGTTTCAAGGCTAGAGGGATCCTGAGGTCACTGTAGCAACTCGAAAGAGCTCCGTGGACCAAAAATCAACTCGAGATGAGAGGTTAGCCCCTGGCTTCGACCCCAGAGGAATACCACCTTACCACAAGCACCTCAAGAGGAGGTTTCTCTCAGCTCTAGGTATGTGAGAGGGACCCTGAGGTTGCGGCCTCAAGTGGAATGGACACCGCGATGCCCTGACTCGAAATAAGGCCGGATATCCCTGCAGTGACTTGAATGCAGGCTCGTCTTGCATCTCCCAAGACGAAAGGATATCTGAATCCCCTGTTGAGACCACAGAGATAGACCTACTTCCCCACCTCATCGCGACCGGAGGCCTCACATCCTTTGAAAACTTCAGAGGTACGCAGAGATCAGTGCTTTCAAAGGAGACGATGCCTGACTCCTCATGAAACTTGATAGGAGTCCCAGGATTCCTGTGGCACGTGGAAAGGGACCCTTGATCTCCCGCTTCAGCTGGAGAGGGGTCCCAATTGCCCTGCCAAGCCTCGAGGAGAATCCCGAGTTGTCCCTCGCAACTAGGCAGGAGTCCTGCCGTCGCTGAACAAACAAGTGGGTGGAAGGGCCATCCCCGTCGTAACTCGAGAATATACCCCAGGTTCCCGCCGCAACTCGTGAAAAACCATGAGACTTCCCCCTCGCTGCGAGATGAGGCCCGAGTCCCCTGCACTGTGTGCAGAGCAATTCCGTGTTGCACATCACACATGAAAGGAGCCTTGATTTCCTTGATGGCACTCCAGAGAAACCCCAAGAACACTGTTGCAAGGCTAGAGGGATCCTGAGGTCACTGTAGTAGCATGAAAGTGCTCCGTGGCCCAAAAATCAACTCGAGATGAGAGGTTAGTCCCTGGCTTCATCTCCAGAGGAATACAACCTTACCACAAGCACGTCAAGAGGAGGCTTCTCTCAGCTCTAGCTATGTGAGAGGGACCCTGAGTTTGCGGTCTTAAGTGGAATGGACACTGCGATACCCTGACGCGAAATGAGGCCGGATATCCCTGCAGAGACTTGAATGCAGGCTCGTCTTGCATCTCCCAAGACGAAAGGATGTCTGAATCCCCTTTGGAGACCACAGAGAAAGACCCAGTTCCCCACCTCATCGCGACCGGAGGCCTCACATCCTTTGAAAACTCCAGAGGTACGCGGAGATCAGTGCTTCCAAAGGAGATTATGCCTGACTCCTCGTGAAACTTGATAGGAGTCCCAGGATTCCTGTGGCACGTGGAAAGGGACCCTTGGTCTCCCGCCTCAGCTGGAGAGGCGTCCCAATTGCCCTGCCAAGGCACGAGGAGAATCCCGAGTTGTCCCTCGCAACTAGGCAGGAGTCCTGACGTCGCTGATCAAACACGTGGGTGGAAGGGCCATCCCCGTCATAACTCGAGAATATACCCCAGTTTCCCACCGCAACTCGAGAAAAACCATGAGACTTCCCCCTCGCCGCAAAATAAGGCCCGATATCCTGCACTGCATGCAGAGCAATTCCGTCTTGCACATCACACATGAAAGGAGCCTTGATTTTCTTGATGGCACTCCAGAGAAACCCCAAGAACACTGTTTCAAGGCTAGAGGGAACCTGAGGTCACTGTGGCAACACGAAAGAGCTCCGTGGACCAAAAATCAACTCGAGGTGAGAGGTTAGTCCCTGGCTTCGACTCCAGAGGAATACCACCTTACCACAAGCACCTCAAGAGGAGGCTTCCCTCAGCTCTAGCTATGTGAGAGGGACCCTGAATTTGCGGCCTCAAGTGGAATGGACACCGCGATGCCCTGACTCAAAATAAGGCCGGATATCCCTGCAGTGACTTGAATGCAGGCTCGTCTTGCATCTCCCAAGACGAAAGGATGTCTGAATCCCCTGTGGAGACCACAGAGCAAGACCTAGTTCCCCACGTCATCACGACCGGAGGCCTCACATCCTTTGAAAAGTCCAGAGGTACGCGGAGATCAGTGCTTCCAAAGGAGACGATGCCTGACTCCTCGTGAAACTTGATACGAGTCCCAGGATTCCTGTGGCACGTGGAAAGGGACCCTTGGTCTCCCGCCTCAGCTGGAGAGGCGTCCCAATTGCCCTGCCAAGCCTCGAGGAGAATCCCGAGTTGTCCCTCGCAACTATGCAGGAGTCCTGAAGTCACTGAACAAACACGTGGGTGGAAGGCCCATCCCCGACATAACTCGAGAATATACCCCAGGTTCCCGCCGCAACTCGAGAAAAACCATGAGACTTCCCCCTCGCCGCGAGATGAGGCCCGATTCCCCTGCACTGCGTGCAGAGCAATTCCGTGTTGCACATCACACATGAAAGGAGCCTTGATTTCCTTGATGGCACTCCAGGGAAAACCCAAGAACACTGTTTCAAGGCTAGAGGGATCCTGAGGTCACTGTAGCAACACGAAAGAGCTCCGTGGACCAAAAATCAACTCGAGATGAGAGGTTTGTTCCTGGCTTCGACTCCAGAGGAATACCACCTTACCACAAGCACCTCAAGGGGAAGCTTCTCTCAGCTCTAGGTATGTGAGAGGGACCCTGAGTTTGCGGCCTCAAGTGGAATGGACAGCGCGATGCCCTGACTCGAAATAAGGCCGGATATCCCTGCAGTGACTTGAATGCAGGCTCGTCTTGCATCTCCCAAGACGAAAGGATGTCTGAATCCCCTGTGGAGACCACAGAGAAAGACCTAGTTCCCCACCTCATCGCGACCTGAGGCCTCACATCCTTTGAAAACTCCTGACGTACGCGGAGATCAGTGCCTCCAAAGGAGACGATGCCTGACTCCTCGTGAAACTTGATAGGAGTCCCAGGATTCCTGTGGCACGTGGAAAGGGACCCTTGGTCTCCCGCTCAGCTGGAGAGGCGTCCCAATTTCCCTGCCAAGCCTCGAGGAGAATCCCGAGCTGTCCCTCGCAACTAGGCAGGAGTCCTGACGGCGCTGAACAAACACGAGGCTGGAAGGCCCATCCCCGTCGGAACTCGAGAATATACCCCAGGTTCCCGCCGCAACTCGAGAAAAACCATGAGACTTCCCCCTCGCCGCGAGATGAGGCCCGATTCCCTGTAATGCGTGCAGAGCAATTCCGTGTTACACATCACACATGAAAGGAGCCTTGATTTCCTTGATGGCACTCCAGAGAAACCCCAAGAACACTGTTTCAAGGCTAGAGGGATCCTGAGGTCACTGTAGCAAAACGAAAGAGCTCCGTGGACCAAAAATCAACTCGAGATGAGAGGTTAGTCCCTGGCTTCGACCCCAGAGGAATACTACCTTACCACAAGCACCTCAAGAGGAGGCTTCTCTCAGCTCTAGCTATGTGAGAGGGACCCTGAGTTTGCGGCCTCAAGTGGAATGGACACCGCGAAGCCCTGACTCGAAATAAGGCCGGATATCCCTGCAGTGACTTGAATGCAGGCTCGTCTTGCATCTCCCAAGACGAAAGGATATCTGAATCCCCTGTGGAGACCACAGAGAAAGACCTACTTCCCCACCTCATCGCGACCGGAGGCCTCACATCCTTTGAAAACTCCAGAGGTACGCAGAGATCAGTGCTTCCAAAGGAGACGATGCCTGACTCCTCGGGAAACTTGATAGGAGTCCCAGGATTCATGTGGCACGTGGAAAGGGACCCTTGATCTCCCGCTTCAGCTGGAGAGGCGTCCCAATTGCCCTGCCAAGCCTCGAGGAAAATCCCGAGTTGTCCCTCGCAACTAGGCAGGAGTCCTGCCGTCGCTGAACAAACAAGTGGGTGGAAGGGCCATCCCCGTCGTAACTCGAGAATATACCCCAGGTTCCCGCCGCAACTCGTGAAAAACCATGAGACTTCCCCCTCGCTGCGAGATGAGGCCCGAGTCCCCTGCACTGTGTGCAGAGCAATTCCGTGTTGCACATCACACATGAAAGGAGCCTTGATTTCCTTGATGGCACTCCAGAGAAACCCCAAGAACACTGTTGCAAGGCTAGAGGGATCCTGAGGTCACTGTAGTAGAATGAAAGAGCTCCGTGGCCCAAAAATCAACTCAAGATGAGAGGTTAGTCCGTGGCTTCAACTCCAGAGGAATACAACCTTACCACAAGCACGTCAAGAGGAGGCTTCTCTCAGCTCTAGCTATGTGAGAGGGACCCTGAGTTTGCGGTCTCAAGTGGAATGGACACTGCGATACCCTGACGCGAAATGAGGCCGGATATCCCTGCAGAGACTTGAATGCAGGCTCGTCTTGCATCTCCCAAGACGAAAGGATGTCTGAATCCCCTGTGGAGACCACAGAGAAAGACCCAGTTCCCCACCTCATCGCGACCGGAGGCCTCACATCCTTTGAAAACTCCAGAGGTACGCGGAGATCAGTGCTTCCAAAGGAGATTATGACTGACTCCTCGTGAAACTTGATAGGAGTCCCAGGATTCCTGTGGCACGTGGAAAGGGACCCTTGGTCTCCCGCCTCAGCTGGAGAGGCGTCTCAATTGCCCTGCCAAGCCTCGAGGAGAATCCCGAGTTGTCCCTCGCAACTAGGCAGAAGTCCTGACGTCGCTGAACAAACACGTGTATGGAAGGGCCATCCCTGTCGTAACTGGAGAATATACCCCAGGTTCCCGCCGCAACTCGAGAAAAACCATGAGACTTCCCCCTCGCCGTGAGCTGAGGCCCGATTCTCCTGTACTGCGTGCAGAGCAATTGCATGTTGCACATCACACATGAAAGGAGCCTTGATTTCCTTGATGGCACTCCAGAGAAACCCCAAGAACACTGTTTCAAGGCTAGAGGGATCCTGAGGTCACTGTAGCAACACGAAAGAGCTCCGTGGACGAAAAATCAACTCGAGATGAGAGGTTAGTCCCTGGCTTCGACTCCAGAGGAATACCACCTTACCACAAGCACCTCAAGAGGAGGCTTCTCTCAGCTCTAGGTATGTGAGAGGGACCCTGAGTTTGCGGCCTCAAGTGGAATGGACACCGCGATGCCCTGGCTCGAAATAAGACCGGATATTCCTGCAGTGACTTGAATGCAGGCTCGTCTTACATCTCCCAAGACGAAAGGATGTCTGAATCCCCTGTGGAGACCACAGAGAAAGACCTAGTTCCCCACCTCATGGCGACCGGAGGCCTCACATCCTTTGAAAACTCCAGAGGTACGCGGAGATCAGTGCCTCCAAAGGAGACGATGCCTGACTCCTCGTGAAACTTGATAGGAGTTCCAGGATTCCTGTCGCACGTGGAAAGGGACACTTGGTCTCCCGCCTCAGCTGGAGAGGCATCCCAATTGCCCTGCCAATCCTCGAGGAGAATCCCGAGTTGTCCCTCGTAACTAGGCAGGAGTCGTGACGTCACTGAACAAACACGTGGGTGGAAGGGCTATCCCCGTCTTAACTCGAGAATATACCCCAGGTTCCCACAGCAACTCGAGAAAACCATGAGACTTCCCCCTCGCCGCAAAATGAGGCCCGATACCCTGCACTGCGTGCAGAGCAATTCCGTGTTGCACATCACACATGAAAGGAGCCTTGATTTCCTTGATGGCACTGGAGAGAAACCCCAAAAACACTGTTTCAAGGCTAGAGGGATCCTGAGGTCACTGTAGCCACAGGAAAGAGCTCCGTGGACCAAAAATCAACTCGAGATGAGAGGTTAGTCCCTGGCTTCGACTCCACAAGAATACCACCTTACCACAAGCACCTCAAGAGGAGGCTTCTCTCAGCTCTAGGTATGTGAGAGGGACCCTGAGTTTGCGGCCTCAAGAGGAATAGACACCGCGATGCCCTGACTCGAAATAAGGCCGGATATCCCTGCAGTGACTTGAATGCAGGCTCGTCTTGCATCTCCCAAGACGAAAGGATGTCTGAATCCCATGTGGAGACCACAGAGAAAGACCTAGTTCCCCACCTCATCGCGACCGGAGGCCTCACATCCTTTGAAAACTCCAGAGGTACGTGGAGATCAGTGCCTCCAAAGGAGACGATGCCTGACTCCTCGGGAAACTTGATAGGAGTCCCAGGATTCCTGTGCACGTGGAAAGGGACCCTTGGTCTCCCGCCTCAGCTGGAGAGGCGTCCCAATTGCCCTGCCAAGCCACGAGGAGAATCCCGAATTGTCCCTCGCAACTAGGCAGGAGTCCTGACGTCGCTGAACAAACACGTGGGTGGAAGGGCCATCCCCGTCGTAACTCGAGAATATACCCCAGGTTCCCGCCGCAACTCGAGAAAAACCATGAGACTTCCCCCTCGCCGCGAGATGAGGCCCGATTCCCCTGCACTGCTTGCAGAGAAATTCCGTGTTGCACATCACACATGAAAGGAAGCTTGATTTCCTTGATGGCACCAGAGACACCCCAAGAACACTGTTTCAAGGCTAGAGGGATCCTGAGGTCACTTTAGCAACACGAAAGAGCTCCGTGGCCTAAAAATCAACTCGAGATGAGAGGTTAGTCCCTGGCTTCGACTCCAGAGGAATACCACCTTACTGCAAGCACCTCAAGAGGAGGCATCTCTCTGCTCTAGCTATGTGAGAGGGACCCTGAGTTTGCGGCCTCAAGTAGAATGGACACCGCGATTCCCTGACTCGAAATAAGGCCGGATATCCCTGCAGTGACTTGAATGCAGGCTCGTCTTGCATCTCCCAAGATGAAAGGATGTTTGAATCCCTTGTGGAGACCACAGAGAAAGACCTAGTTCCCCACCTCATCGCGACCGGAGGCCTCACAACCTTTGAAAACTCCAGAGGTACGCGGAGATCAGTGCCTCCAAAGGGGACGATGCCTGACTCCTCGTGAAACTTGATAGGAGTTCCAGGATTCCTGTCGCACGTGGAAAGGGACCCTTGGTCTCCCGCCTCAGCTGGAGAGGCATCCCAATTGCCCTGCCAATCCTCGAGGAGAATCCCGAGTTGTCCCTCGTAACTAGGCAGGATTCGTGACGTCACTGAACAAACACGTGGGTGGAAGGGCTATCCCCGTCTTAACTCGAGAATATACCCCAGGTTCCCACCGCAATTCGAGAAAGCCATGAGACTTCCCCCTCGCCGCAAAATGAGGCCCGATACCCTGAACTGCGTGCAGACCAATTCCGTGTTACACATCACACATGAAAGGAGCCTTGATTTCCTTGATGGCACTGGAGAGAAACCCCAAGAACACTGTTTCAAGGCTAGAGGGATCCTGAGGTCACTGTAGCAACACGAAAGAGCTCCGTGGACCAAGAATCAACTCGAGATGAGAGGTTAGTCCCTGGCTTCGACTCCAGAGGAATACCACCTTACCACAAGCACCTCAAGAGGAGGCTTCTCTCAGCTCTAGGTATGTGAGAGGGACCCTGAGTTTGCGGCCTCAAGTGGAATGGACACTGCGATGCCCTGACGCGATATAAGGTCGAATATAGCTGCAGTGACTTGAATGCAGGCTCGTCTTGCATCTCCCAAGACGAAAGGATGTCTGAATCCCCTGTGGAGACCACAGAGAAAGACCTAGTTCCCCACCTCATCGCGACCAGAGGCCTCACATCCTTTGAAAACTCCAGAGGTACGCGGAGATCAGTGCCTCCAAAGGAGACGATGCCTGACTACTCGTGAAACTTGATAGGAGTCCCAGGATTCCTGCGGCACGTGGAAAGGGACACTTCTTCTACCGCCTCAGCTGGAGAGGCGTCCCAATTGCCCTGCCAAGCCTCGAGGAGAATCCCGAGTTGTCCCTCGCAACTAGGCAGGAGTCCTGACGTGGCTGAACAAACACGTGGGTGGAAGGGCCATCCCCGTCGTAACTCGAGAATATACCCCAGGTTCCTGCCGCAACTCGAGAAAAACCATGAGACTTCCCCCTCGCCGCGAGATGAGGCCCGATTCCCCTGCACTGCGTGCAGAGCAATTCCGTGTTGCACATCACACATGAAAGGAGCCTTGATTTCCTTGATGGCACTCCAGAGAAACCCCAAGAACACTGTTTCAAGGCTAGAGGGATCCTGAGGTCACTGTAGCAAAACGAAAGAGCTCCGTGGACCAAAAATCAACTCGAGATGAGAGGTTAGTCCCTGGCTTCGACTCCAGAGGAATACCACCTTACCACAAGCATCTCAAGAGGAGGCTTCTCTCAGCTCTAGCTATGTGAGAGGGACCCTGAGTTTGCGGCCTCAAGTGGAATGGATACCGCGATGCCCTGACTCAAAATAAGGCCGGATATCCCTGCAGTGACTTGAATGCAGGCTCGTCTTGCATCTCCCAAGACGAAAGGATGTCTGAATCCCCTGTGCAGACCACAGAGAAAGACCTAGTTCCCCACCTCATCGCGACCGGAGGCCTCACATCCTTTGAAAACTCCAGAGGTACGCGGAGATCAGTGCCTCCAAAGGAGCCGATGCCTGACTCCTCGTGAAACTTGATAGGAGTCCAAGGAATCCTGTGGCACATGGAAAGGAACCCTTGGTCTCCCGCCTCAGCTGGAGAGGCATCCCAATTGCCCTGCCAAGCCTCGAGGAGAATCCCGAGTTGTCCCTCGCAACTAGGCAGGAATCCTGACGTCGCTGAACAAACACATGTGTGGAAGGGCCATCCCAGTCGTAACTCGAGAATATACCCCAGGTTCCCGCCGCTCCTCGAGAAAAACCATGAGACTTCCCCCTCGCCGCGAGATGAGGCCCGATTCCCCTGCACTGCGTGCAGAGCAATTCCGTGTAGCACATCACACATGAAAGGAGCCTTGATTTCCTTGGTGGCACTCCAGGGAACCCCAAGAACACTGTTTCAAGGCTAGAGGGATCCTGAGGTCACTGTAGCAACACGAAAGAGCTCCGTGGACCAAAAATCAACTCGAGATGAGAGGTTAGTCCCTGGCTTCGACTCCAGAGGAATACCACCTAACCACAAGCACCTCAAGGGGAGGTTCTCTCAGCTCTAGGTATCTGAGAAGGACCCTGAGTTTGCGGCCTCAAGTGGAATGGACACCGCGATGCCCTGACTCGAAATAAGGCAGGATATCCCTGCAGTGACTTGAATGCAGGCTCGTCTTGCATCTTCCAAGACGAAAGGATGTCTGAATCCCCTGTGGAGACCACTGAGAAAGAACTAGTTCCCCACCTCATCGCGACCGGAGGCCTCACATCCTTTGAAAACTCCAGAGGTACGCGGAGATCAATGCCTCCAAAGGAGACGATGCCTGACTCCTCATCAAACTTAAAGGAAGTCCCAGGATTCCTGTGGCACGTGGAAAGGGACCCTTGGTCTCCCGCCTCAGCTGGAGAGGCGTCCCAATTGTCCTGCCAAGCCTCGAGGAGAATCCCGAGTTGTCCCTCGCAACTAGGCAGGAGTCCTGACGTCGCTAAACAAACACGTGGGTGGAAGGGCCATCCCCATCGCACTCGAGAATATACCCCAGGTTCCCGCCGCAACTCGAGAAAAACCATGAGACTTCCCCCTCGCTGCGAGATGAGGCCCGATTCCCCTGCACTGCGTGCAGAGCAATTCCGTCTTGCACATCACACATGAAAGGAGCCTTGATTTCCTTGATGGCACTCCAGAGAAACCCCAAGAACACTGTTTCAAGGCTAGAGGGATCCTGAGGTCACTGTAACAACACGAAAGATCTCTGTGGACCAAAAATCAACTCGAGATAAGAGGGTAGTCCCTGGCTTCGACTCCAGAGGAATACCACCTTACCACAAGCACCACAAGAGGAGGCTTCTCTCAGCTCTAGGTATGTGAGAGGGACCCTGAGTTTGTGGCCTCAAGTGGAATGGACACCGCGATGCCCTGACTCGAAATAACGCCGGATATCCCTGCAGTGACTTGAATGCAGGCTCGTCTTGCATCTCCCAAGACGAAAGGATGTCTGAATCCCCTGTGGAGACCACAGAGAAAGACCTAGTTCCCCACCTCATGGCGACCGGAGGCCTCACATCCTTTGAAAACTCCAGAGGTACGTGGAGATCAGTGCCTCCAAAGGAGACGATGCCTGACTCCTCGTGAAACTTGATAGGAGTCCCAGGATTCCTGTAGCACGTGGAAAGGGACCCTTGGTCTCCCGCCTCAGCTGGAGAGGCGTCCCAATTGCCCTGCCAAGCCTCGAGGATAATCCCGAGTTGTCCCTCGCAACTAGGCAGGAGTCCTGACGACGCTGAACAAACACGTGGGTGGAAGGGCCATCCCCGTCGTAACTCGAGAATATACCCCAGGTTCCCGCCGCAACTCGAGAAAAACCATGAGACTTCCCCCTCGCCGTGAGATGAGGCCCGATTCCCCTGCACTGCGTGCAGAGCAATTCCGTGTTGCACATCACACATGAAAGGAGCCTTGATTTCCTTGATGGCACTCCAGAGAAACCCCAAAAACACTGTTTCAAGGCTAGAGGGATTCTGAGGTTACTGTAGCAACACGAAAGAGCTCCGTGGACCAAAAATCAACACGAGATAAGAGGTTAGTCCCTGGATTCGACTCCAGAGCAAACCACCTTACCATAGGCACCTCAAGAGGAGGCTTCTCTCAGCTCTAGCTATGTGAGAGGGACCCTGAGTTTGCGGCCTCAAGTGGAATGGACACCGCGATGCCCTGACTCGAAATAAGGCCGGATATCCCTGCAGTGACTTGAATACAGGCTCGTCTTGCATCTCCCAAACGAAAGGATGTCTGAATCCCCTGTGGAGACCACAGAGAAAGACCTAGTTCCCCACCTCATCGCGACCGGAGGCCTCACATACTTTGAAAACTCCAGAGGTACGCGGAGATCAGTGCCTCCAAAGGAGACGATGGCTGACTCCTCGTGAAACTTGATAGGAGTCCCAGGATTCCTGTGGCACGTGGAAAGGGACCCTTGGTCTCCCGCCTCAGCTGGAGAGGCGTCCCAATTGCCCTGCCAAGCCTCGAGGAGAATCCCGAGTTGTCCCTCCCAACTAGGCAGGAGTCCTGCCGTCGCTGAACAAACACTTGTGTGGAAGGGCCGTCCCCGTCGTAATTCGAGAATATACCCCAGGTTCCCGCCGCAACTCGAGAAAAACCATGAGACTTCCCCCTCGCCGCGAGATGAGGACCGATTCCCCTGCACTGCGTGCAGAGCAATTCCGTGTTGCATATCACACTTGAAAGGAGTCTTGATTTCCTTGATGGCACTCTAGAGAAACACCAAGAACACTGTTTCAAGGCTACAGGGATCCTGAGGTCACTGTAGCAACAAGAAAGAGCTCCGTGGCCCAAAAATCAACTCGAGATGAGAGGTTAGTCCCTGGGTTCGACTCCAGAGGAATACCACCTTACCACAAGCACCTCAAGAGGAGGCTTCTCTCAGCTGTAGCTATGTGAGAGGGACCCTGAGTTTGTGGCCTCAAGTGGAATGGACACCGCGACGCCCTGATTCGAAATATGGCCGGGTATCCCTGCAGTGACTTGAATGCATGCTCGTCTTGCATCTCCCAAGACGAAAGGTTGTGTGAATCCCCTGTGGAGACCATAGAGAAAGACCTAGTTCCCCACCTCATGGCGACCGGAGGCCTCACATCCTTTGAAAACTCCAGAGGTACGCGGAGATCAGTGCCTCCAAAGGAGACGATGCCTGACTCCTCTGAAATTGATAGGAGTCCCAGGATTCCTGTGGCACGTGGAAAGGGACCCTTGGTCTCCCGCCTCAGCTGGAGAGGCGTCCCAATTGCCCTGCCAAGCCTCGAGGAGAATCCCGAGTTGTCCCTCGCAACTAGGCAGGAGTCCTGACGTCGTTGAACAAACACGTGGGTGGAAGGGCCATCCCCGTCGTAACTCGAGAATATACCCCAGGTTCCCGCCGCAACTTGAGAAAAACCATGAGACTTTCCCCTAGCCGCGAGACGAGGCCTGATTCCCCTGCACTGCGTGGAGAGCAATTCCGTGTTGCACATCACACATGAAAGGAGCCTTGATTTCCTTGATGGCACTCCAGAGAAAGCCCAAGAACACTGTTTCAAGGCTAGAGGGATCCTGAGGTCACTGTAGCAACACGAAAGAGCGCTGTGGACCAAGAATCAACTCGAGATGAGAGGTTAGTCCCTGGCTTCGACTCCAGATGAATACCACCTTACCAGAAGCACCTCAAGAGGAGGCTTCTCTCAGCTCGAGCTATGTGAGAGGGACCCTGAATTTGCGGCCTCAAGTGGAAAGGGCACCTCGATGCCCTGACTCGAAATAAGGCCGGATATCCCTGCAGTGACTTGAATGCAGGCTCGTCTTGCATCTCCCAAGACGAAAGGATGTCTGAATCCCCTGTGGAGACCACAGAGAAAGACCTAGTTCCCCACCTCATCGCGACCGGAGGCCTCACATCCTTTGAAAACTCCAGAGGTACGCGGAGATCAGTGCCTCCAAAGGAGACGATGCCTGACTCCTGGTGAAAATTGATAGGAGTCCCAGGATTCCTGTGGCACGTGGAAAGGGACCCTTGGTCTCCCGCCTCAGCTGGAGAGGCGTCCCAATTGCCCTGCCAAGCCTCGAGGAGAATCCCGAGTTGTCCCTCGCAACTAGGCAGGAGTCCTGACGTCGCTGAAGAAACACGTGTGTGGAAGGGCAATCCCCGTCATAACTCGAGAATATACCCCAGGTTTCCACCGCAACTCGAGAAAAACCATGAGACTTCCCCCTCGCCGTGAGATGAGGCCCGATTTCCCTGCACTGCATGCAGAGCACTACCGTGTTGCACATCAAACATGAAAGGAGCCTTGATTTCCTTGATGGCACTCCAGAGAAACCCCAAGAACACTGTTTCAAGGCTAGAGGGATCCTGAGGTCACTGTAGCAACACAAAAGAGCTCCGTGGACCAAAAATCAACTCGAGATGAGAGGTTAGTCCCTGGCTTCGACTCCAGAGGAATACCACCTTACCACAAGCACCTCAAGAGGAGGCTTCTCTCAGCTCTAGGTATGTGAGTGGGACCCTGAGTTTGCGGCCTCAAGTGAAATGGACACCGCGATGCCCTGACTCGAAATAAGGCTGGATATCCCTGCAGTGTCTGGAATGCAGGCTCGTCTTGCATCTCCCAAGACGAAAGGATGTCTGAATCCCCTGTGGAGACCACAGAGAAAGACCTAGTTCCCCACCTCATCGCGACCGGAGGCCTCACATCCTTTGAAAACTCCAGAGGGACGCGGAGATCAGTGCCTCCAAAGGAGACGATGGCTGACTCCTCGTGAAACTTGATAGGAGTCCCAGGATTCCTGTGGCACATGTGAAGGGACACTTGATCTCCCGCCTCAACTGGAGAGGCGTCCCAATTGCCCTGCCAAGCCTAGAGGAGAATCCCGAGTTGTCCCTCGCAACTAGGCAGGAGTCCTGACGTCGCTGAACAAACACGTGTGTGGAAGGGCCATCCCCGTCGTAACTCGAGAATATACCCCAGGTTCCCGCCGCAACTCGAGAAAAACCATGAGACGTCCCCCTCGCCGCGAGATGAGGCCCGATTCCCCTGCACTGCGTGCAGAGCAATTCCGTGTTGCACATCACACATGAAAGGAGCCTTGATTTCCTTGATGGCACTCCAGAGAAACCCCAAGAACACTGTTTCAAGGCTAGAGGGATCCTGAGGTCACTGTAGCAACACGAAAGAGTTCCGTGGACCAAAAATCAACTGGAGATGAGAGGTTAGTCCCTGGCTTCGACTCCAGTGGAATACCACCTTACCACAAGCACCTCAAGAGGAGGCTTCTCCCAGCTCTAGCTATGTGAGAGGGACCCTGAGTTTGCGGCCTCAAGTGGAATGGACACTGCGATGCCCTGACGGGAAATAAGGCTGGAAATCCCTGCAGTGACTTGAATGCCGGCTAGTTTTGCATCTCCCAAGACGAAAGGATGTCTGAATCCCCTGTGGAGACCACACAGAAAGACCTAGTTCCCCACTTCATGGCGACCAGAGGCCTCACATCCTTTGAAAACTCCAGAGGTACGCGGACATCAGTGCCTCCAAAGGAGACGATGCCTGACTCCTCGTGAAACTTGATAGGAGTCCCAGGATTCCTGTGGCACGTGGAAAGGGACCCTTGGTCTCCCTCCTCAGCAGGAGAGGCGTCCCAATTGCCCTGCCAAGCCTCGAGGAGAATCCCGAGTTGTCCCTTGAAACTAGGCAGGAGTCCTGACGTCGCTGAACAAACACGTGTGTGGAAGGGCCAACCCGTCTTACTCAAGAATATACCCCAGGTTCCCGCCGCAACTCAAGAAAAACCATGAGACTTCCCCCTCGCCGCAAAATGAGGCCCGATTCCCCTGCACTGCGTGCAGAGCAATTCCGTCTTGCACATCACACATGAAAGGAGCCTTGATTTCCTTGATGGCACTCCAGAGAAACCCCAAGAACACTGTTTCAAGGCTAGAGGGATCCTGAGGTCACTGTAGCAACACGAAAGAGCACCGTCGACCAAAAATCAACTCGAGATGAGGGGTTAGTCCCTGGCTTCGACTCCAGAGGAATACCACCTTACCACAAGCACCTCAAGAGGAGGCTTCTCTCAGCTCTAGGTATGTGAGAGGGACCCTGAGTTTGCAGGCTCAAGTGGAATGGACACCGCTATGCCCTGACTCGAAAGAAGGCCGAATATCCCTGCAGTGACTTGAATGCAGGCTCGTCTTGCATCTCCCAGGACGAAAGTATGTCTGAATCCCCTGTGGAGACCACAGAGAAAGACCTAGTTCCCCACCTCATCGCGACCGGGGGCCTCTCATCCTTTGAAAACTCCAGAGGTACGCGGAGATCAGTGACTCCAAAGGAGACGATGCCTGACTCCTCTGAAACATGATAGGAATCCCAGGATTCCTGTGGCACGTGGAAAGGGACCCTTGGTTTCCCGCCTCAGCTGGAGAGGCGTCCCAATTGCCCTGCCAAGCCTCGAGGAGAATCCCGAGTTGTCCCTCGCAACTAGGCAGGAGTCCTGCCGTCGCTGAACAAACACGTGGTTGGAAGGGCCATCCCCATCGTAACTCAAGAATATACCCCAGGTTCCGCCGCAACTCGAGAAAAACCATGAAACTTCCCCCTCGCCGCGAGATGAGGCCCGATTCCCCTACACTGCGTGCAGAGCAATTCCGTGTTGCACATCACACAGGAAAGGAGCCTTGATTTCCTTGATGGCACTCCAGAGAAACCCCAAGAACAGTGTTCCAAGGCTAGAGGGATCCTGAGGTCACTGTAGCACACGAAAGAGCTCCGTGGACGACAATTCAACTGGAGATGAGAGGTTAGTCCCTGGCTTCGACTCCAGAGGAATACCACCTTACCACAAGCACCTCAAGAGGAGGCTTCTCTCAGCTCTAGCTATGTGAGAGGGACCCTGAGTCTGCGGCCTCAAGTGGAAAGGACACTGCGATGCCCTGACGCGAAATAAGGCCGGATATCCCTGCAGTGACTTGAATGCAGGCTCGTCTTGCATTTCGCAAGATGAAAGGATGTCTGAATCCCCTGTGGAGACCACAGAGAAAGACCTAGTTCCCCACCTCATGGCGACCGGAGGCCTCACATCCTTTGAAAACTCCAGAGGTACGCGGAGATCAGTGCCTCCAAAGGAGACGATGCCTGACTCATCGTGAAACTTGATAGGAGGCCCAGGATTCCAGTGGCACGTGGAAAGGGACACTTGGTCTCCCGCCTCAGCTGGAGAGGCGTCCCAATTGCCCTGCCAAGCCTCGAGGAGAATCCCGAGTTGTCCCTCGCAACTAGGCAGGAGTCTTGACGTCGCTGAACAAACACGTGTGTGGAAGGGCCATCCCTGTCGTAACTCGAGAATATACCCCAGGTTCCCGCCGCAACTCGAGAAAAACCATGACACTTCCCCCTCGCCGCGAGATGAGGCCCGATTCCCCTGCACTGCGTGCAGAGCAATTCCGTCTTGCACATCACACATGAAAGGAGCCTTGATTTCCTTGATGGCACTCCAGAGAAACCCCAAGAACACTCTTTCAAGGCTCGAGGGATCCTGAGGTCACTGTAGCAACAAGAAAGAGCTCCGTGGACCAAAAATCAACTCGAGATGAGAGGGTAGTCCCTGGCTTCGACTCCAGAGGAATACCTCCTTACCACAAGCACCTCAAGAAGAGGCTTCTCTCAGCTCTAGGTATGTGAGAGGGACCCTGAGTTTACGGCCACAAGTGGAATGGACACTGCGATGCCCTGACTCGAAATAAGGCCGGATATCCCTGCAGTGACTTGAATGCAGGCTCGTCTTGCATCTCCTAAGACGAAAGGATGTCTGAATCCCCTGTGGAGACCACAGAGAAAGACCTAGTTCCCCACCTCATCGCGACCGGAGGCCTCACATCCTTTGAAAATTCCAGAGGTACGCAGAGATCAGTGCCTCCAAAGGAGACGATGCCTGACTCCTCGTGAAACTGGATAGGAGTCCCAGGATTCCTGTGGCACGTGGAAAGGGACCCTTGGTCTCCCGCCTCAGCTGGAGAGGCGTCCCAATTGCCCTGACAAGCCTCGAGGAGAATCCCGAGTTGTCCCTCGCAACTAGGCAGGAGTCCTGAAGTCGCTGAACAAACACGTGTGTGGAAGGGCCATCCCCGTCGTAACTCGAGAATATACCCCAGGTTCCCGCCGTACCTCGAGAAAAACCATGAAACTTCCCCCTCGCCGCGAGATGAGGCCCGATTCCCCTGCACTGCGTGCAGAGCAATTCCGTGTTGCACATCACACATGAAAAAAGCCTTGATTTCCTTGATGGCACTCCAGAGAAACCCCAAGAACACTGTTCCAAGGCTAGAGGGATCCTGAGGTCACTGTAGCAACAAGAAAGAGCTCCGTGGACCAAAAATCAACTCGAGATGAGAGGTTAGTCCCTGGCTTCGACTCCAGAGGAATACCACCTTACCACAAGCACCTCAAGAGGAGGCTTCTCTCAGCTCTAGGTATGTGAGAGGGACCCTGAGTCTGCGGCCTCAAGTGGAAAGGACACTGCGATGCCCTGACGCGAAATAAGGCCGGATATCCCTGCAGTGACTTGAATGCAGGCTCGTCTTGCATTTCGCAAGATGAAAGGATGTCTGAATCCCCTGTGGAGACCACAGAGAAAGACCTAGTTCCCCACCTCATCGCGACCGGAGGCCTCACATCCTTTGAAATCTCCAGAGGGACGCGGAGATCAGTGCCTCCAAAGGAGACGATGCCTGACTCCTCGTGAAACTTGATAGGAGTCCCAGGATTCCTGTGGCACGTGGAAAGGGACCCTTGGTCTCCCGCCTCAGCTGGAGAGGCGTCCCAATTGCCCTGCCAAGCCTCGAGGAGAATCCCGAGTTGTCCCTCACACCTAGGCAGGAGTCTTGACGTCGCTGAACAAACACGTGGGTGGAAGGGCCATCCCCGTCGTAACTCGAGAATATACCCCAGGTTCCTGCCGCAACTCGAGAAAAACCATGAGACTTCCCCCTCGCCGCGAGATGAGGCCCGATTCCCCTGCACTGCGTGCAGAGCAATTTCATGTTGCACATCACACATGAAAGGAGCCTTGATTTCCTTGATGGCACCCCAGAGAAATCACAAGAACACTATTTCAAGGCTAGAGGGATCCTGAGGTCACTGTAGCAACACGAAAGAGCTCCATGGACCAAAAATCAACTCGAGATGAGAGGTTAGTCCCTGGCTTCGACTCAAGAGGAATACCACCTTACCACAAGCACCTCAAGAGGAGGCTTCTCTCAGCTCTAGGTATGTGAGAGGGACCCTGATTTTGCGGCCTCAAGTGGAATGGACACTGCGATGCCCTGACTCGAAATAACGCCGGATATCCCTGCAGTGACTTGAATGCAGGCTCGTCTTGCATGTCCCAAGACGAAATGATGTCTGAATCACCTGTGGAGACCACAGAGAAAGACCTAGTTCCCCACCTCATGGCGACCGGAGGCCTCACATCCTTTGAAATCTCCAGAGGTACGCGGAGATCAGTGCGTCCAATGGAGTCGATGTCTGACTCCTCGTGAAACTTGATAGGAGTCCCAGGTTTCCTGTGGCACGTGGAAAGGGACCCTTGGTCTCCCGCCTCAGCTGGAGAGGCGTCCCAATTGCCCTGCCAAGCCTCGAGGAGAATCCCGAGTTGTCCCTCGCAACTAGGCAGGAGTCCTGACGTGGCTGAAATAACACCTGGGTGGAAGGGCCATCCCCGTTGTAACTCGAGAATATACCCCAGGTTCCCGCCGCAACTCGAGAAAAACCATGAGACTTCCCCCTCGCCGCGAGATGAGGCCAGATTCCCCTGCACTGCGTGCAGACCAATTCCGTGTTGCACATCACACATGAAAGGAGCCTTGATTTCCTTGATGGCACTCCAGAGAAACCCCAAGAACACTGTTTCAAGGCTAGAGGGATCCTGAGGTCACTGTAGCAACATGAAAGAGCTCCGTGGACCAAAAATCAACTCGAGATGAGAGGTTATTCCCTGGCTTCGACTCCAGAGGAATACCACCTTACCACAAGCACCTCAAGAGGAGGCTTCTCTCAGCTCTAGGTATGTGAGAGGGACCCTGAGTTTGCGGCCTCAAGTGGAATGGACACCGCGATGCCCTGACTCGAAATAAGGCCGGATATCCCTGCAGTGACTTGAATGCAGGCTCGTCTTGCATCTCCCAAGACGAAAGGATGTCTGAATCCCCAGTGCAGACCACAGAGAAAGACCTAGTTCCCCACCTCATCGCGACCGGAGGCCTGACATCCTTTGAAAACTCCAGAGGTACGCGGAGATCAGTGCCTCCAAAGGAGACGATGCCTGACTCCTCGTGAAACTTGATAGGAGTCCCAGGATTCCTGTGGCACGTGGAAAGGGACCCTTGGTCTCCCGCCTCAGCTGGAGAGGCGTCCCAATTGCCCTGCCAAGCCTCGAGGAGAATCCCGAGTTGTCGCTCGCAACTAGGCAGGAGTCCTGACGTCGCTGAACAAACACGTCTGTGGAAGGGCCATCCCCCTCGTAACTCGAGAATATACCCCAGGTTCCCGCCGCAACTGAAGAAAAACCATGAGACTTCCCCCTCGCCGCGAGATGAGGCCCGATTCCCCTGCACTGCGGACAGAGCAATTCCGTGTTGCACATCACACATGAAAGGAGCCTTGATTTAATTGATGGCACTCCAGAGAAACCCCAAGAACACTGTTTCCAGGCTAGAGGGATCCTGAGGTCACTGTAGCATCATGAAAAAGCTCCGTGGACCAAGAATCAACTGGAGATGAGAGGTTAGTCCCTGGCTTCGACTCAAGAGGAATACCACCTTACCACGAACACCTCAAGAGGAGGCTTCTCTCAGCTCTAGGTATGTGAGAGGGACCCTGAGTTTGCGGCCTCAAGTGGAATGGACACCGCGATGCCCTGACTTGAAATAAGGCCGGATATCCCTGCAGTGACTTGAATGCAGGCTCGTCTTGCATCTCCCAAGATGAAAGGATGTCTGAATCACCTGTGGAGACCACAGAAAAAGACCTAGTTCCCCACCTCATTGCGACCGGAGGCCTCACATCCTTTGAAAACTCCAGAGGTACGCGGAGATCAGTGCCTCCAAAGGAGACGTTGCCTGACTCCTCGTGAAACTTGATAGGAGTCCCAGGATTCCTGTGGCACGTGGAAAGGGACCCTTGGTCTCCCGCCTCAGCTGGAGAGGCGTCCCAATTGCCCTGCCAAGCCTCTAGGAGAATCCCGAGTTGTCCCTCGCAACTAGGCAGGAGTCTTGACGTCGCTGAACAAACACGTGTGTGGAAGGGCCATCCCTGTCGTAACTCGAGAATATACCCCAGGTTCCCGCCGCAATTCAAGAAAAACCATGAGACTTCCCCCTCGCCGCAAAATGAGGCCCGATTCCCCTGCACTGCGTGCAGAGCAATTCCGTCTTGCACATCACACATGAAAGGAGCCTTGATTTCCTTGATGGCACTCCAGAGAAACCCCAAGAACACTGTTTCAAGGCTAGAGGGTTCCTGAGGTCACTGTAGCAACACGAAAGAGCACCGTGGACCAAAAATCAACTCGAGATGAGGGGTTAGTCCCTGGCTTCGACTCCAGAGGAATACCACCTTACCACAAGCACCTCAAGAGGAGGCTTCTCTCAGCTCTAGCTATGTGAGAGGGACCCTGAGTTTGCAGCCTCAAGTGGAATGGACACCGCGAAGCCCTGACTCAAAATAAGGCCGGATATCCCTGCAGTGACTTGAATGCAGGCTCGTCTTGCATCTCCCAAGACGAAAGGATGTCTGAATCCCCTGTGGAGACCACAGAGAAAGACCTAGTTCCCCACCTCATCGCGACCGGAGGCCTCACATCCTTTGAAAACTCCAGAGGTACGCGGAGATCAGTGCCTCCAAAGGAGACGATGCCTGACTCCTCGTGAAACTTGATAGGAGTCCCAGGATTCCTGTGGCACGTGGAAAGGGACCCTTGGTCTCCCGCCTCAGCTGGAGAGGCGTCCCAATTGCCCTGCCAAGCCTCGAGGGGAATTCCGAGTTGTCCCTCGCAACTAGGCAGGAGTCCTGACGTCGCTGAACAAACACGTGGGTGGAAGGGCCCTCCCCGTCGTAACTCGAGAATATACCCCAGGTTCCCGCCGCAACTCGAGAAAAACCATGAGACTTCCCCCTCGCCGCGAGATGAGGCCCGATTCCCCTGCACTATGTGCAGAGCAATTCCGTGTTGCACATCACACATGAATGGAGCCTTGATTTCTTTGATGGCACTCCAGAGAAACCCCAAGAACACTGTTTCCAGGCTAGAGGGATCCTGAGGTCACTGTAGCAACACGAAAGAGCTCCGTGGACCAAAAATCAACTCGAGATGAGAGGTTAGTCCCTGGCTTCGACTCCAGAGGAATACCACCTGACCACAAGCACCTCAAGAGGAGGCTTCTCTCAGCTCTAGCTATGAGAGAGGGACCCTGAGTCTGTGGCCTCAAGTGGAAAGGACACTGCGATGCCCTGACGCGAAATAAGACCAGATATCCCTGCAGTGACTTGAATGCAGGCTCGTCTTGCATTTCCCAAGATGAAAGGATGTCTGAATCCCCTGTGGAGACCACAGAGAAAGACCTAGTTCCCCACCTCATCGCGACCGGAGGCCTCACATCCTTTGAAAACTCCAGAGGTACGCGGAGTTCAGTGCCTCCAAAGGAGACGATGCCTGACTCCTCGTGAAACTTGATAGGAGTCCCAGGAATCCTGTGGCACGTGGAAAGGGACCCTTGGTCTCCCGCCTCAGCTGGAGAGGCGTCCCAATTGCCCTGCCAAGCCTCGAGGAGAATCCCGAGTTGTCCCTCGCAACTAGGCAGGAGTCTTGACGTCGCTGAACAAACACGTGTGTGGAAGGGCCATCCCTGTCGTAACTCGAGAATATACCCCAGGTTCCCGCCGCAACTCGAGAAAAACCATGACACTTCCCCCTCGCCGCGAGATGAGGCCCGATTCCCCTGCACTGAGTGCAGAGCAATTCCGTTTTGCACATCACACATGAAAGGAGCCTTGATTTCCTTGATGGCACTCCAGAGAAACCCCAAGAACACTGTTTCAAGGCTAGAGGTATCCTGAGGTTACTGTAGCAACACGAAAGAACTCCGTGGACCAAAAATCCACTCGAGATGAGAGGTTAGTCCCTGGCTTCGACTCCAGAGGAATACCACCTTACCACAAGCACCTCAAGAGGAGGCTTCTCTCAGCTCTAGGTATGTGAGAGGGACCCTGAGTTTGCGGCCTCAAGTGGAATGGACACTGCGATGCCCTGACGTGAAATAAGGCCGGATATCCCTGCAGTGACATGAATGCAGGCTCGTCTTGCATCTCCGAAGACGAAAGGATGTCTGAATCCGCTGTGGAGACAACAGAGAAAGACCTAGTTCCCCACCTCATCGCGACCGGAGGCCTCACATCCTTTGAAAATTCCAGAGGTACGCAGAGATCAGTGCCTCCAAAGGAGACGATGCCTGACTCCTCGTGAAACTTGATAGGAGTCCCAGGATTCCTGTGGCACGTGGAAAGGGACCCTTGGTCTCCCGCCTCAGCTGGAGAGGCGTCCCAATTGCCCTGCCAAGCGTCGAGGCGAATCCCGAGTTGTCCCTCGCAACTAGGCAGGAGTCCTGACGTCGCTGTAGAAACACGTGTGTGGAAGGGCCATCCCCGTCGTAACTCGAGAATATACCCCAGGTTCCCGCCGCAACTCGAGAGAAACCATGAGACTTCCCCCTCGCCGCGAGATGAGGCCCGATTGCCCTGCACTGCGTGCAGAGCAATTCCGAGTTACACATCACACATGAAAGGAGCCTTGATTTCCTTGATGGCACTCCAGAGAAACCCCAAGAACACTGTTTCAAGACTAGAGGCACCCTGAGGTCACTGTAGCAACACGAAAGAGCTCCGTGGACCAAAAATCAACTCGAGATGAGAGGTTAGTCCCTGGCTTCGACTCCAGAGGAGTACCACCTTACCACAAGCACCTCAAGAGGAGGCTTCTCTCAGCTCTAGCTAAGTGAGAGGGTCCCTGAGTTTGTGGCCTCTAGTGGAATGGACACCGTGACGCCCTGACTCGAAATAAGGCCGGATATCCCTGCAGTGACTTGAATACAGGCTCTTCTTGCATCTCCCAAGAAGAAAGGATGTCTGAATCCCCTGTGGAGACCACAGAGAAAGACCTAGTTCCCCACTTCATGGCGACCAGAGGCCTCACATCCTTTGAAAACTCCAGAGGTACGCGGACATCAGTGCCTCCAAAGGAGCCGATGCCTGACTCCTCATGAAACTTGATAGGAGTCCCAGGATTCCTGTGGCACGTGGAAAGGGACCCTTGGTCTCCCGCCTCAGCTGGAGAGGCGTCCCAATTGCCCTGCCAAGCCTCGAGGAGAATCCCGAGTTGTCCCTCGCAACTAAGCAGGAGTCCTGACGTCACTGAACAAACACGTGGGTGGAAGGGCCATCCCCGTCGTAACTCGAGAATATACCCCAGGTTCCCGCCGCAACTCGAGAAAAACCATGAGACTTCCCCCTCGCCGCGAGATGAGGCCCGATTCCCCTGCACTGAGTGCAGAGCAATTCCGTGCTGCACATCACACATGAAAGGAGCCTTGATTTCCTTGATGGCACTCCAGAGAAACCCCAAGAACACTGTTTCAAGGCTAGAGGGATCCTGAGGTCACTGTAGCAACACGAAAGAGCTCCGTGGACCAAAAATCAACTCGAGATGAGAGGTTAGTCCCTGGCTTCGACTCCAGAGGAATACCACCTTACCACAAGCACCTCAAGAGGAGGCTTCTCTCAGGTCTAGCTATGTGAGAGGGACCCTGAGTTTGCAGCCTCAAGTGGAATGGACACCGCGAAGCTCTGACTCGAAATTAGGGCGGATATCCCTGCAGTGACTTGAATGCAGGCTCGTCTTGCATCTCCCAAGACGAAAGGATGTCTGAATCCCCTGTGGAGACAACAGAGAAAGACCTAGTTCCCCACCTCATCGCGACCGTATGCCTCACATCCTTTGAAAACTCCAGAGGTACGCGGAGATCAGTGCCTCCAAAGGAGACGATGCCTGACTACTCGTGAAACTTGATAGGAGTCCCAGGATTCCTGTGGCACGTGGAAAGGGACCCTTGGTCTCCCGCCTCAGCTGGAGAGGCGTCCCAATTGCCCTGCCAAGCCTCGAGGAGAATCCCGAGTTGTCCCTCGCAACTAGGCAGGAGTCCTGACGTCGCTGAACAAACACGTGGGTGGAAGGTCCATTCCCGGCGTAACTCGAGAATATACCCCAGGTTCCCGCCGGAACTCGAGAAAAACCATGAGACTTCCCCCTCGCTGCAAGATGAGGCCCGATTCCCCTGCACTGCGTGCAGAGCAATTCCGTGTTGCACATCACACATGAAAGGAGCCTTCATTTCCTTGATGGCACTCCAGAGAAATCCCTAGAACACTGTTTCAACTCTAGAGGGATCCTGAGGTCACTGTAGCAACACGAAAGAGCTCCGTGGACCACAATTCAACTGGAGATGAGAGGTTAGTCCCTGGCTTCGACTCCAGAGGAATACCACCTTACCACAAGCACCTCAAGAGGAGGCTACTCTCAGCTCTAGCTATGTGAGAGGGACCCTGAGATTGCGGCCTCACGTGGAATGGACACTGCGATGCCCTGACTCGAAATAAGGCCGGATATCCCTGCAGTGACATGAATGCAGGCTCGTCTTGCATCTCCGAAGACGAAAGGATGTCTGAATCCCCTGTGGAGACAACAGAGAAAGACCTAGTTCCCCACCTCATCGCGACCGGAGGCCTCACATCCTTTGAAAATTCCAGAGGTACGCAGAGATCAGTGCCTCCAAAGGAGACGATGCCTGACTACTCGTGAAACTTGATAGGAGTCCCAGGATTCCTGTGGCACGTGGAAAGGGACCCTTGGTCTCCCGCCTCAGCTGGAGAGGCGTCCCAATTACCCTGCCAAGCCTCGAGGAGAATCCCGAGTTTCCCTCGCAACTAGACAGGAGTCCTGCCGTCACTAAACAAACACTTGTGCGGAAGGGCCATCCCCGTCGTAACTCGAGAATATACCCCAGGTTCCCGCCGCAACTCGAGAAAAACCATGAGACTTCCCCCTCGCCGCGAGATGAGGCCCGATTGCCCTGCACTGCGTGCAGAGCAATTCCGAGTTACACATCACACATGAAAGGAGCCTTGATTTCCTTGATGGCACTCCAGAGAAACCCCAAGAACACTGTTTCAAGGCTAGAGGCACCCTGAGGTCACTGTAGCAACACGAAAGAGCTCCGTGGACCAAAAATCAATTCGAGATGAGAGGTTAGTCCCTGGCTTCGACTCCAGAGGAATACCACCTTACCACAAGCACCTCAAGAGGAGGCTTCTCTCAGCTCTAGCTATGTGTGAGGGACCCTGATTTTGCAGCCTCAACTGGAATGGACACTGCGATGCCCTGACGGGAAATAACGCCGGAAATCCCTGCAGTGACTTGAATGCAGGCTCGTCTTGCATCTCCCAAGATGAAAGGATGTCTGAATCCCCTGTGGAGACCACAGAGAAAGACCTAGTTCCCAACCTCATCGTGACCGGAGGCCTCACATCCTTTGAAATCTCCAGAGGTACGCAGAGATCAGTGCCTCCAAAGGAGACGATGCCTGACTCCTCGTGAAACTTGATAGGAGTCCCAGGATTCCTGTGGCACGTGGAAAGGGACCCTTGGTCTCCCACCTTAGCTGGAGAGGCGTCCCAATTGCCCTGCCAAGCCTCGAGGAGAATCCCGAGTTGTCCCTCGCAACTAAGCAGGAGTCCTGACGTCACTGAACAAACACGTGTGTGGAAGGGCCATCCCCGTCGTAACTCGAGAATATACCCCAGGTTCCCGCCGCAACTCGAGAAAAACCATGAGACTTCCCCCTCGCCGCGAGATGAGGCCCGATTCCCCTGCACTGCGTGCAGAGCAATTCCGTGCTGCACATCACACATGAAAGGAGCCTTGATTTCCTTGATGGCACTCCAGAGAAACCCCAAGAACACTGTTTCCAGGCTAGAGGGATCCTGAGGTCACTGTAGCAACACGAAAGAGCTCCGGGGACCAAAAATCAACTCGAGATGAGAGGTTAGTCCCTGGCTTCGACTCCAGAGTAATGCCACCTTACCACAAGCACCTCAAGAGGAGGCTTCTCTCAGCTCTAGGTATGTGAGAGGGACCCGGAGTTTGCAGCCTCAAGTGGAATGTACACCGCGAAGCCCTGACTCGAAATAAGGGCGGATATTCCTGCAGTGACTTGAATGCAGGCTCGTCTTGCATCTCCCAAGACGAAAGGATGTCTGAATACCCTGTGGAGACCACAGAGAAAGACCTAGTTCCCCACCTCATCGCGACCGTATGCCTCACATCCTTTGAAAACTCCAGAGGTACGCGGAGATCAGTGCCTCCAAAGGAGACGATGCCTGACTCCTCGTGAAACTTGATAGGAGTCCCAGGATTCCTGTGGCACGTGGAAAGGGACCCTTGGTCTCCCGCGTCAGCTGGAGAGGCGTCCCAATTGCCCTGCCAAGCCTCGAGGAGAATCCCGAGTTGTCCCTCGCAACTAGGCAGGAGTCCTGACGTCGCTGAACAAACACGTGGGTGGAAGGGCCATTCCCGGCGTAACTCGAGAATATACCCCAGGTTCCCGCCGCAACTCGAGAAAAACCATGAGATTTCCCCCTCGCCGCAAGATGAGGCCCGATTCCCCTGCACTGCGTGCAGAGCAATTCCGTGTTGCACATCACACATGAAAGGAGCCTTGATTTCCTTGATGGCACTCCAGAGAAACCCCAAGAACACTGTTTCAAGGCTAGAGGGATCCTGAGGTTACTGTAGCAACACGAAAGAACTCCGTGGACCAAAAATCCACTCGAGATGAGAGGTTAGTCCCTGGCTTCGACTCCAGAGGAATACCACCTTACCACAAGCACCTCAAGAGGAGGCTTCTCTCAGCTCTAGGTATGTGAGAGGGACCCTGAGTCTGTGGCCTCAAGTGGAAAGGACACTGCGATGCCCTGACGCGAAATAAGACCAGATATCCCTGCAGTGACTTGAATGCAGGCTCGTCTTGCATTTCCCAAGATGAAAGGATGTCTGAATCCCCTGTGGAGACCACAGAGAAAGACCTAGTTCCCCACCTCATCGCGACCGGAGGCCTCACATCCTTTGAAAACTCCAGAGGTACGCGGAGATCAGTGCCTCCAAAGGAGACGATGCCTGACTCCTCGTGAAACTTGATAGGAGTCCCAGGAATCCTGTGGCACGTGGAAAGGGACCCTTGGTCTCCCGCCTCAGCTGGAGAGGCGTCCCAATTGCCCTGCCAAGCCTCGAGGAGAATCCCGAGTTGTCCCTCGCAACTAGGCAGGAGTCTTGACGTCGCTGAACAAACACGTGTGTGGAAGGGCCATCCCTGTCGTAACTCGAGAATATACCCCAGGTTCCCGCCGCAACTCGAGAAAAACCATGACACTTCCCCCTCGCCGCGAGATGAGGCCCGATTCGCCTGCACTGAGTGCAGAGCAATTCCGTTTTGCACATCACACATGAAAGGAGCCTTGATTTCCTTGATGGCACTCCAGAGAAACCCCAAGAACACTGTTTCAAGGCTAGAGGTATCCTGAGGTTACTGTAGCAACACGAAAGAACTCCGTGGACCAAAAA
The DNA here is from genome assembly GCF_910594005.1 of Cervus elaphus. NCBI lineage: Eukaryota > Metazoa > Chordata > Mammalia > Artiodactyla > Cervidae > Cervus > Cervus elaphus. The sequence continues at coordinate 4,414,346 of NC_057838.1, forward strand.
TCCACTCGAGATGAGAGGTTAGTCCCTGGCTTCGACTCCAGAGGAATACCACCTTACCACAAGCACCTCAAGAGGAGGCTTCTCTCAGCTCTAGCTATGTGAGAGGGACCCTGAGTTTGCGGCCTCAAGTGGAATGGACACTGCGATGCCCTGACGTGAAATAAGGCCGGATATCCCTGCAGTGACATGAATGCAGGCTCGTCTTGCATCTCCGAAGACGAAAGGATGTCTGAATCCGCTGTGGAGACAACAGAGAAAGACCTAGTTCCCCACCTCATCGCGACCGGAGGCTTCACATCCTTTGAAAATTCCAGAGGTACGCAGAGATCAGTGCCTCCAAAGGAGACGATGCCTGACTCCTCGTGAAACTTGATAGGAGTCCCAGGATTCCTGTGGCACGTGGAAAGGGACCCTTGGTCTCCCGCCTCAGCTGGAGAGGCGTCCCAATTGCCCTGCCAAGCCTCGAGGAGAATCCCGAGTTGTCCCTCGCAACTAGGCAGGAGTCCTGCCGTCGCTAAACAAACACTAGTGTGGAAGGACCATCCCCGTCGTAACTCGAGAATATACCCCAGATTCCCGCCGCAACTCGAGAAAAACCATGAGACTTCCCCCTCGCCGCGAGATGAGGCCCGATTCCCCTGCACTGCGTGCAGAGCAATTCCGAGTTGCACATCACACATGAACGGAGTCTTGATTTCCTTGATGGCACTCCAGAGAAACACCAAGAACACTGTTTCAAAGCTAGAGGGACCCTGAGGTCACTGTAGCAACACGAAAGAGCTCCGTGGACCAAAAATCAACTCGAGATGAGAGGTTAGTCCCTGGCTTCGACTCCAGAGGAATACCACCTTACCACAAGCACCTCAAGAGGAGGCTTCTCTCAGCTCTAGCTATGTGAGAGGGACCCTGAGTTTGCGGCCTCAAGTGGAATGGACACTGCGATGCCCTGACGCGAAATCAGGCCGGATATCCATGCAGTGACATGAATGCAGGCTCGTCTTGCATCTCCCAAGACGAAAGGATGTCTGAATCCCCTGTGGAGACCACAGAGAAAGACCTAGTTCCCCACCTCATCGCGACCGGAGGCCTCACATCCTTTGAAAATTCCAGAGGTACGCAGAGATCAGTGCCTCCAAAGGAGACGATGCCTGACTACTCGTGAAACTTGATAGGAGACCCAGGATTCCTGTGGCACGTGGAAAGGGACCCTTGGTCTCCCGCCTCAGCTGGAGAGGCGTCCCAATTACCCTGCCAAGCCTCGAGGAGAATCCCGAGTTTTCCCTCGCAACTAGGCAGGAGTCCTGCCGTCGCTAAACAAACACTTGTGCGGAAGGGCCATCCCCGTCGTAACTCGAGAATATACCCCAGGTTCCCGCCGCAACTGGAGAAAAACCATGACACATCCCACTCGCCGCGAGATGAGGCCCGATTCCCCTGCACTGCGTGCAGAGCAATTCCGAGTTACACATCACACATGAAAGGAGCCTTGATTTCCTTAATGGCACTCCAGAGAAACCCCAAGAACACTGTTTCAAGACTAGAGGCACCCTGAGGTCACTGTAGCAACACGAAAGAGCTCCGTGGACCAAAAATCAACTCGAGATGAGAGGTTAGTCCCTGGCTTCGACTCCAGAGGAATACCACCTTACCACAAGCACCTCAAGAGGAGGCTTCTCTCAGCTCTAGCTATGTGTGAGGGACCCTGATTTTGCAGCCTCAAGTGGAATGGACACTGCGATGCCCTGACTCGAAATAAGGCCGGATATCCCTGCAGTGACTTGAATGCAGGCTCGTCTTGCATCTCCCAAGATGAAAGGATGTCTGAATCCCCTGTGGAGACCACAGAGAAAGACCTAGTTCCCAACCTCATCGTGACCGGAGGCCTCACATCCTTTGAAATCTCCAGAGGTACGCGGAGATCAGTGCCTCCAAAGGAGACGATGCCTGACTCCTCGTGAAACTTGATAGGAGTCCCAGGATTCCTGTGGCACGTGGAAAGGGACCCTTGGTCTCCCGCCTCAGCTGGAGAGGCGTCCCAATTGCCCTGCCAAGCCTCGAGGAGAATCCCGAGTTGTCCCTCGCAACTAGGCAGGAGTCCTGACGTCGCTGAACAAACACGTGGGTGGAAGGGCCATTCCCGGCGTAACTCGAGAATATACCGCAGGTTTCCGCCGCAACTCGAGAAAAACCATGAGACTTCCCCTCGGTGCAAGATGAGGCCCAATTCCCCTGCACTGCGTGCAGAGCAATTCCGTGTTGCACATCACACATGAAAGGAGCCTTGATTTCCTTGATGGCACTCCAGAGAAATCCCAAGAACACTGTTTCAAGGCTAGAGGGATCCTGAGGTCACTGTAGCAACACGAAAGAGCTCCGTGGACCACAATTCAACTGGAGATGAGAGGTTAGTCCCTGGCTTCGACTCCAGAGGAATACCACCTTACCACAAGCACCTCAAGAGGAGGCTTCTCTCAGCTCTAGCTATGTGAGAGGGACCCTGAGTTTGCGGCCTCAAGTGGAATGGACACTGCGATGCCCTGACGCGAAATAAGGCCGGATATCCCTGCAGTGACATGAATGCAGGCTCGTCTTGCATCTCCCAAGACGAAAGGATGTCTGAATCCCCTGTGGAGACAACAGAGAAAGACCTAGTTCACCACCTATCGCGACCGGAGGCCTCACATCCTTTGAAAACTCCAGAGGTACGCAGAGATCAGTGCCTCCAAAGGAGACGATGCCTGACTCCTCGTGAAACTTGATAAGAGTCCCAGGATTCCTTTGGCACGTGGAAAGGGACCCTTGGTCTCCCGCCTCAGCTGGAGAGGCGTCCCAATTGCCCTGCCAAGCCTCGAGGAGAATCCCGAGTTGTCCCTCACAACTAGGCAGGAGTCCTGCCGTCGCTAAACAAACACTTGTGTGGAAGGGCCATCCCCGTCGTAACTCGAGAATATACCCCAGGTTCCCGCCGCAACTCGAGAAAAACCATGAGACTTCCCCCTCGCCGCGAGATGAGGCCCGATTCCCCTGCACTGCGTGCAGAGCAATTCCGAGTTGCACATCACACATGAAACGAGCCTTGATTTCCTTGATGGCACTCCAGAGAAACCCCAAGAACACTGTTTCAAGGCTAGAGGCACCCTGAGGTCACTGTAGCAACATGAAAGAGCTCCGTGGAACAAAAATCAACTCGAGATGAGAGGTTAGTCCCTGGCTTCGACTCCAGAGGAATACCACCTTACCACAAGCACCTCAAGAGGAGGCTTCTCTCAGCTCTAGCTAAGTGAGAGGTTCCCTAAGTTTGTGGCCTCAAGTGGAATGGACACCGTGACGCCCTGACTCGAAATAAGGCCGGATATCCCTGCAGTGACTTGAATACAGGCTCTTCTTGCATCTCCCAAGACGAAAGGATGTCTGAATCCCCTGTGGAGACCACAGAGAAAGACCTAGTTCCCCACTTCATGGCGACCAGAGGCCTCACATCCTTTGAAAACTCCAGAGGTACGCGGACATCAGTGCCTCCAAAGGAGCCGATGCCTGACTCCTCATGAAACTTGATAGGAGTCCCAGGATTCCTGTGGCACGTGGAAAGGGACCCTTGGTCTCCCGCCTCAGCTGGAGAGGCGTCCCAATTGCCCTGCCAAGCCTCGAGGAGAATCCCGAGTTGTCCCTCGAAACTAAGAAGGAGTCCTGACATCACTGAACAAACACGTGGGTGGAAGGGCCATCCCCGTCGTAACTCGAGAATATACCCCAGGTTCCCGCCGCAACTCGAGAAAAACCATGAGACTTCCCCCTCGCCGCGAGATGAGGCCCGATTCCCCTGCACTGAGTGCAGAGCAATTCCGTGCTGCACATCACACATGAAAGGAGCCTTGATTTCCTTGATGGCACTCCAGAGAAACCCCAAGAACACTGTTTCAAGGCTAGAGGGATCCCGAGGTCACTGTAGCAACACGAAAGAGCTCCGTGGACCAAAAATCAACTCGAGATGAGAGGTTAGTCCCTGGCTTCGACTCCAGAGGAATACCACCTTACCACAAGCACCTCAAGAGGAGGCTTCTCTCAGCTCTAGCTATGTGAGAGGGACCCTGAGTTTGCAGCCTCAAGTGGAATGGACACCGCGAAGCTCTGACTCGAAATAAGGGCGGATATCCCTGCAGTGACTTGAATGCAGGCTCGTCTTGCATCTCCCAAGACGAAAGGATGTCTGAATCCCCTGTGGAGACAACAGAGAAAGACCTAGTTCCCCACCTCATCGCGACCGTATGCCTCACATCCTTTGAAAACTCCAGAGGTACGCGGAGATCAGTGCCTCCAAAGGAGACGATGCCTGACTCCTCGTGAAACTTGATAGGAGTCCCAGGATTCCTGTGGCACGTGGAAAGGGACCCTTGGTCTCCCGCGTCAGCTGGAGAGGCGTCCCAATTGCCCTGCCAAGCCTCGAGGAGAATCCCGAGTTGTCCCTCGCAACTAGGCAGGAGTCCTGACGTCGCTGAACAAACACGTGGGTGGAAGGGCCATTCCCGGCGTAACTCGAGAATATACCCCAGGTTCCCGCCGCAACTCGAGAAAAACCATGAGACTTCCCCCTCGCTGCAAGATGAGGCCCGATTCCCCTGCACTGCGTGCAGAGCAATTCCGTGTTGCACATCACACATGAAAGGAGCCTTCATTTCCTTGATGGCACTCCAGAGAAATCCCTAGAACACTGTTTCAACTCTAGAGGGATCCTGAGGTCACTGTAGCAACACGAAAGAGCTCCGTGGACCACAATTCAACTGGAGATGAGAGGTTAGTCCCTGGCTTCGACTCCAGAGGAATACCACCTTACCACAAGCACCTCAAGAGGAGGCTACTCTCAGCTCTAGCTATGTGAGAGGGACCCTGAGTTTGCGGCCTCACGTGGAATGGACACTGCGATGCCCTGACTCGAAATAAGGCCGGATATCCCTGCAGTGACATGAATGCAGGCTCGTCTTGCATCTCCGAAGACGAAAGGATGTCTGAATCCCCTGTGGAGACAACAGAGAAAGACCTAGTTCCCCACCTCATCGCGACCGGAGGCCTCACATCCTTTGAAAATTCCAGAGGTACGCAGAGATCAGTGCCTCCAAAGGAGACGATGCCTGACTACTCGTGAAACTTGATAGGAGTCCCAGGATTCCTGGGGCACGTGGAAAGGGACCCTTGGTCTCCCGCCTCAGCTGGAGAGGCGTCCCAATTACCCTGCCAAGCCTCGAGGAGAATCCCGAGTTTTCCCTCGCAACTAGACAGGAGTCCTGCCGTCGCTAAACAAACACTTGTGCGGAAGGGCCATCCCCGTCGTAACTCGAGAATATACCCCAGGTTCCCGCCGCAACTCGAGAAAAACCATGAGACTTCCCCCTCGCCGCGAGATGAGGCCCGATTGCCCTGCACTGCGTGCAGAGCAATTCCGTGTTGCACATCACACATGAAAGGAGCCTTGATTTCCTTGATGGCACTCCAGAGAAATCCCTAGAACACTGTTTCAAGGCTTGAGGGATCCTGAGGTCACTGTAGCAACACGAAAGAGCTCCGTGGACCACAATTCAACTGGAGATGAGAGGTTAGTCCCTGGCTTCGACTCCAAAGGAATACCACCTTACCACAAGCACCTCAAGAGGAGGCTACTCTCAGCTCTAGCTAAGTGAGAGGGTCCCTGAGTTTGTGGCCTCAAGTGGAATGGACACCGTCACGCCCTGACTCGAAATAAGGCCGGATATCCCTGCAGTGACTTGAATACAGGCTCTTTTTGCATCTCCCAAGACGAAAGGATGTCTGAATCCCCTGTGGAGACCACAGAGAAAGACCTAGTTCCCCACTTCATGGCGACCAGAGGCCTCACATCCTTTGAAAACTCCAGAGGTACACGGACATCAGTGCCTCCAAAAGAGCCGATGCCTGACTCCTCATGAAACTTGATAGGAGTCCCAGGATTCCTGTGGCACGTGGAAAGGGACACTTGGTCTCCCGCCTCAGCAGGAGAGGCGTCCCAATTGCCCTGCCAAGCCTCGAGGAGAATCCCGAGTTGTCCCTCGCAACTAGGCAGGAGTCCTGACGTCACTGAACAAACACGTGGGTGGAAGGGCCATCCCCGTCGTAACTCGAGAATATACCCCAGGTTCCCGCCGCAACTCGAGAAAAACCATGAGACTTCCCCCTCGCCGCGAGATGAGGCCCGATTCCCCTGCACTGCGTGCAGAGCAATTCCGTGTTGCACATCACACATGAAAGGAGCCTTGATTTCCTTGATGGCACTCCAGAGAAACCCCAAGAACACTGTTTCCAGGCTAGAGGGATCCTGAGGTCACTGTAGCAACACGAAAGAGCTCCGGGGACCAAAAATCAACTCGAAATGAGAGGTTAGTCCCTGGCTTCGACTCCAGAGGAATGCCACCTTACCACAAGCACCTCAAGAGGAGGCTTCTCTCAGCTCTAGGTATGTGAGAGGGACCCTGAGTTTGCAGCCTCAAGTGGAATGGACACCGCGAAGCCCTGACTCGAAATAAGGGCGGATATTCCTGCAGTGACTTGAATGCAGGCTCGTCTTGCATCTCCCAAGACGAAAGGATGTCTGAATCCCCTGTGGAGACCACAGAGAAAGACCTAGTTCCCAACGTCATCGCGACCGGAGGCCTCACATCCTTTGAAAACTCCAGAGGTACGCGGAGATCAGTGCCTCCAAAGGAGACGATGCCTGACTCCTCGTGAAACTTGATAGGAGTCCCAGGATTCCTGTGGCACGTGGAAAGGGACCCTTGGTCTCCCGCCTCAGCTGTAGAGGCGTCCCAATTGCCCTGCCAAACCTCGAGGAGAATCCCGAGTTGTCCCTCGCAACTAGGCAGGAGTGTTGACGTCGCTGAACAAACACGTGTGTGGAAGGGCCATCACTGTCGTAACTCGAGAATATACCCCAGGTTCCCGCCGCAACTCGAGAAAAACCATGACACTTCCCCCTCACCGCGAGATGAGGCCCGATTCCCCTGCACTGCGTGCAGAGTAATTCCATGTTGCACATCACACATGAAAGGAGCCTTGATTTCCTTAATGGCACTCCAGAGAAACCCCAAGAACACTGTTTCAAGGCTAGAGGGATCCTGAGGTTACTGTAGCAACACGAAAGAGCTCCGTGGACCACAATTCAACTGGAGATGAGAGGTTAGTCCCTGGCTTCGACTCCAGAGGAATACCACTTTACCACAAGCACCTCAAGTGGAGGCTTCTCTCAGCTCTAGCTATGTGAGAGGGACCCTGAGTTTGCGGCCTCAAGTGGAATGGACACCGCGATGCCCTGACGCGAAATAAGGCCGGATATCCCTGCAGTGACATGAATGCAGCCTCGTCTTGCATCTCCCAAGACGAAAGGATGTCTGAATCCCCTGTGGAGACAACAGAGAAAGACCTAGTTCCCCACCTCATCGCGACCGGAGGCCTCACATCCTTTGAAAACTCCAGAGGTACACAGAGATCAGTGCCTCCAAAGGAGACGATGCCTGACTCCTCGTGAAACTTGATAGGAGTTCCAGGATTCCTGTGGCACGTGGAAAGGGACCCTTGGTCTCCCGCCTCAGCTGGAGAGGCGTCCCAATTGCCCTGCCAAGCCTCGAGGAGAATCCCGAGTTGTCCCTCACAACTAGGCCGGAGTCCTGCCGTCGCTAAACAAACACTTGTGTGGAAGGGCCATCCCCGTCGTGACTCGAGAATATACCCCAGGTTCCCGCCGCAACTCGAGAAAAACCATGAGACTTCCCCCTCCCCGCGAGATGAGGCCCGATTCCCCTGCACTGCGTGCAGAGCAATTCCGAGTTGCACATCACACATGAAAGGAGCCTTGATTTCCTTGATGGCACTCCAGAGAAACCCCAAGAACACTGTTTCAAGGCTAGAGGCACCCTGAGGTCACTGTAGCAACACGAAAGAGCTCCGTGGACCAAAAATCAACTCGAGATGAGAGGTTAGTCCCTGGCTTCGAATCCAGAGGAATACCACCTTACCACAAGCACCTCAAGAGGAGGCTTCTCTCAGCTCTAGCTAAGTGAGAGGGTCCCTGAGTTTGTGGCCTCAAGTGGAATGGACACCGTGACGCCCTGACTCGAAATAAGGCCGTATATCCCTGCAGTGACTTGAATACAGGCTCTTCTTGCATCTCCCAAGATGAAAGGATGTCTGAATCCCCTGTGGAGACCACAGAGAAAGACCTAGTTCCCCACTTCATGGCGACCAGAGGCCTCACATCCTTTGAAAACTCCAGAGGTACGCGGACATCAGTGCCTCCAAAGGAGCCGATGCCTGACTCCTCATGAAACTTGATAGGAGTCCCAGGATTCCTGTGGCACGTGGAAAGGGACACTTGGTCTGCCGCCTCAGCTGGAGAGGCGTCCCAATTGCCCTGCCAAGCCTCGAGGAGAATCCCGAGTTGTCCCTCGCAACTAGGCAGGAGTCCTGACGTCACTGAACAAACACGTGGCTGGAAAGGCCATCCCCGTCGTAACTCGAGAATATACCCCAGGTTCCCGCCGCAACTCGAGAAAAACCATGAGACTTCCCCCTCGCCGCGAGATGAGGCCCGATTCCCCTGCAATGCGTGCAGAGCAATTCCGTGTTGCACATCACACATGAAAGGAGCCTTGATTTCCTTGATGGCACTCCAGAGAAACCTCAGAACACTGTTTCAAGGCTAGAGGGATCCTGAGGTCACTGTAGCAACACGAAAGAGCTCCGTGGACCAAAAATCAACTCGAGATGAGAGGTTAGTCCCTGGCTTCGACCTCAGAGGAATACCACCTTACCACAAGCACCTCAAGAGGAGGCTTCTCTCAGCTCTAGGTATGTGAGAGGGACCCTGAGTTTGCAGTCTCAAGTGGAATGGACACCGCGAAGCTCTGACTTGAAATAAGGGTGGATATCCCTGCAGTGACTTGAATGCAGGCTCGTCTTCCATCTCCCAAGACGAAAGGTTGTCTGAATCCCCTGTGGAGACCACAGAGAAAGACCTAGTTCCCCACCTCATCGCGACCGGAGGCCTCACATCCTTTGAAAACTCCAGAGGTACGCGGAGATCAGTGCCTCCAAAGGAGACGATGCCTGACTCCTCGTGAAACTTGATAGGAGTCCCAGGATTCCTGTGGCACGTGGAAAGGGACACTTGGTCTCCCGCCTCAGCTGGAGAGGCGTCCCAATTGTCCTGCCAAGCCTCGAGGACAATCCCGAGTTGTCCCTTGCAACTAGGCAGGAGTCCTGCCGTCGCTGAACAAACACGTGTGTGGAAGGGCCATCCCCGTCGGAACTCGAGAATATACCCCAGGTTCCCGCCGCAACTCGAGAAAAACCATGAGACTTCCCCCTCGCCGCGAGATGAGGCCCGATTCCCCTGCACTGCGTGCAGAGCAATTCCGTGTTGCACATCACACATGAAAGGAGCCTTGATTTCCTTGATGGCACTCCAGAGAAACCCCAAGAACACTGTTTCAAGGCTAGAGGGATCCTGAGGTCACTGTAGCAACACGAAAGAGCTCCATGGACCAAAAATCAACTCGAGATGAGAGGTTAGTCCCTGGCTTCGACTCCAGAGGAATACCACCTTACCACAAGCACCTCAAGAGGAGGCTTCTCTCAGCTCTAGCTATGTGGGAGGGACCCTGATTTTGCAGCCTCAACTGGAATGGACACTGCGATGCCCTGACGGGAAATAACGCCGGAAATCCCTGCAGTGACTTGAATGCAGGCTCGTCTTGCATCTCCCAAGATGAAAGGATGTCTGAATCCCCTGTGGAGACCACAGAGAAAGACCTAGTTCCCAACCTCTTCGTGACCGGAGGCCTCACATCCTTTGAAAACTCCAGAGGTACGCGGAGATCAGTGCCTCCAAAGGAGACGATGCCTGACTCCTCGTGAAACTTGATAGGAGTCCCAGGATTCCTGTGGCACGTGGAGAGGGACCTTTGGTCTCCCGCCTCAGCTGGAGAGGCGTCCCAATTGCCCTGCCAAGCCTCGAGGAGAATCCCGAGTTGTCCCTCACAACTAGGCAGGAGTCCTGCCGTCGCTAAACAAACACTTGTGTGGAAGGGCCATCCCCGTCGTAACTCGAGAATATACCCCAGGTTCCCGCCGCAACTTGAGAAAAACCATGAGACTTCCCCCTCGCCGCGAGATGAGGCCCGATTCCCCTGCACTGCGTGCAGAGCAATTCCGAGTTGCACATCACACATGAAAGGAGCCTTGATTTCCTTGATGGCACTCCGGAGAAACCCCAAGAACACTGTTTCCAGGCTAGAGGGATCCTGAGGTCACTGTAGCAACACGAAAGAGCTCCGTGGACCAAAAATCAACTCGAGATGAGAGGTTAGTCCCTGGCTTCGACTCCAGAGGAATACCACCTTACCAAAAACACCTCAAGAGGAGGCTTCTCTCAGCTCTAGCTATGTGAGAGGGACCCTGAGTTTGCAGTCTCAAGTGGAATGGACACCGCGAAGCCCTGACTCGAAATAAGGGTGGATATCCATGCAGTGAGTTGAATGCAGGCTCGTCTTGCATCTCCCAAGACGAAAGGATGTCTGAATCCCCTGTGGAGACCACAGAGAAAGACCTAGTTCCCCACCTCATCGCGATCGGAGGCCTCACATCCTTTGAAAACTCCAGAGGTACGCGGAGATCAGTGCCTCCAAAGGAGACGATGCCTGACTACTTGTGAAACTTCTTAGTCGTCCCAGGATTCCTGTGGCACGTGGAAAGGGACCCTTGGTCTCCCGCCTCAGCTGGAGAGGCGTCCCAATTGCCCTGCCAAGCCTCGAGGAGAATCCCGAGTTGTCCCTCGCAACTAGGCAGGAGTCCTGCGTCGCTGAACAAACACGTGGGTGGAAGGGCCATCCCCGTCGTAACTCGAGAATATACCCCAGGTTCCCGCCGCAACTCGAGAAAAACCATGAGACTTCCCCCTCGCCGCGAGATGAGGCCCGATTCCCCTACACTGCGAGCAGAGCAATTCCGTGTTGCACATCACACATGAAAGGAGCCTTGATTTCCTTGATGGCACTCCAGAGAAACCCCAAGAACACTGTTTCAAGGCTACAGGGATCCTGAGGTCACTGTAGCAACACGAAAGAGCACCGTGGACCAAAAATCAACTCGAGATGAGGGGTTAGTCCCTGGCTGCGACTCCAGAGGAATACCACCTTACCACAAGCACCTCAAGAGGAGGCTTCTCTCAGCTCTAGGTATGTGAGAGGGACCCTGAGTTTGCAGCCTCAAGGGGAATGGACACCGCGATGCCCTGACTCGAAATAAGGCCGGATATCCCTGCAGTGACTTGAATGCAAGCTCGTCTTGCATCTCCCAAGAAGTAAGGATGTCTGAATCCCCTGTGGAGACCACAGAGAAAGACCTAGTTCCCCACCTCATCGCCACCGGAGGTCTCTCATCCTTTGAAAGCTCCAGAGGTACGCGGAGATCAGAGCCTCCAAAGGAGACGATGCATGACTCCGCTGAAACATGATAGGAGTCCCAGGATTCCTGTGGCACGTGGAAAGGGACCCTTGGTCTCCCGCCTCAGCTGGAGAGGCGTCCCAATTGCCCTGCCAAGCCTCGAGGAGAATCCCGAGTTGTCCCTCGCAACTAGGCAGGAGTCCTGCGTCGCTGAACAAACACGTGGGTGGAAGGGCCATCCCCGTCGTAACTCGAGAATATACCCCAGGTTCCCGCCGCAACTCGAGAAAAACCATGAGACTTCCCCCTCGCCGCGAGATGAGGCCCGATTCCCCTACACTGCGAGCAGAGCAATTCCGTGTTGCACATCACACATGAAAGGAGCCTTGATTTCCTTGATGGCACTCCAGAGAAACCCCAAGAACACTGTTTCAAGGCTAGAGGAATCCTGAGGTCACTGTAGCAACAAGAAAGAGCTCCGTGGATCAAAAATCAACTCGAGATGAGAGGTTAGTCCCTGGCTTCGACTCCAGAGGAATACCACCTTACCACAAGCACCTCAAGAGGAGGCTTCTCTCAGTTCTAGGTATGTGAGAGGGACCCTGAAATTGCGGCCTCAAGTGGAATGGACACTGCGATGCCCTGACGCGAAATAAGGCCGGATATCCCTGCAGTGACTTGAATGCAGGCTCGTCTTGCATCTCCCAAGACGAATGGATGTCTGAATCCCCTGTGGATACCACAGAGAAAGACCTAGTTCCCACTTTATTGCGACCGGAGGCCTCACATCCTTTGAAAACTCCAGAGGTACGCGGAGATCAGTGCCTCCAAAGGAAAAGATGCCTGACTCCTCATGAAACTTGATAGGAGTCCCAGGATTTCTGTGGCACGTGGAAAGGGACACTTGGTCTCCCGCCTCAGCTGGAGAGGCGTCCCAATTGCCCTGCCAAGCCTCGAGGAGAATCCCGAGTTGTCCTTTGCAACTAGGCAGGAGTCCTGACGTCGCTGAACAAACACGTGTGTGGAAGGGCCATCCCCGTCGTAACTCGAGAATAAACCCCAGGTTCCCGCCGCAACTCGAAAAAAACCATGAGACTTGCCCCTCGCCGCAAAATGAGGCCCGATTCCCCTGCACTGCGTGCAGAGCAATTCAGTCTTGCACATCACACATGAAAGGAGCCTTGATTTCCTTGATGGCACTCCAGAGAAACCCCAAGAACACTGTTTCAAGGCTAGAGGGATCCTGAGGTCACTGTAGCAACACGAAAGAGCACCGTGGACCAAAAATCAACTCGAGATGAGGGGTTAGTCCCTGGCTTCGACTCCAGAGGAATACCACTTTACCACAAGCACCTCAAGAGGAGGCTTCTCTCAGCTCTAAGTATGTGAGAGGGACCCTGAGTTTGCAGCCTCAAGTGGAATGGACACCGCGAAGCCCTGACTCGAAATAAGGCCGGATATCCCTGCAGTGACTTGAATGCAGGCTCGTCTTGCATCTCCCAAGATGAAAGGATGTCTGAATCCCCTGTGGAGACCACAGAGAAAGACCTAGTTCCCCACCTCATCGCGACCGGAGGCCTCACATCCTTTGAAAACTCCAGAGGTACGAGGAGATCAGTGCCTCCAAAAGAGACGATGCCTGACTACTCTGAAACTTGATAGGCGTCCCAGGATTCCTGTGGCACGTGGAAAGGTACCCTTGGTCTCCCGCCTCAGCTGAAGATGCGTCCCAATTTCCCTGCCAAGCCTTGAGGAGAATCCCGAGTTGTCCCTCGCAACTAGGCAGGAGTCCTGACGTCGCTGAACAAACACGTGGTTGGAAGGGCCATCCCCATAGTAACTCGAGAATATACCCCAGGTTCCCGCCGCAACTCGAGAAAAACCATGAGACTTCCCCCTCGCCGCGAGATGAGGCCCGATTCCGCAGCACTGCGTGCAGAGCAATTCCGTGTTGCACATCACACATGAAAGGAGCCTTGATTTCCTTGATGGCACTCCAGAGAAACCCCAAGAACACTGTTTCAAGGCTAGAGGGAACCTGAGGTCACTGTATCAACAAGAAAGAGCTCCGTGGACCAAAAATCAACTCGAGATGAGAGGTTAGTCCCTGGCTTCGACTCCAGAGGAATACCACCTTACCACAAGCACCTCAAGAGGAGGCTTCTCTCAGCTCTAGGTATGTGAGAGGGACCCTGAGTTTGCGGCCTCAAGTGGAATGGACACTGCGATGCCCTGACGCGAAATAAGGCCGGATATCCCTGCAGTGACTTGAATGCAGGCTCGTCTTGCATCTCCCAAGACGAAAGGATGTCTGAATCCCCTGTGGAGACCACAGAGAAAGACCAAGTTTCCCACTTCATGGCGACCAGAGGCCTCACATCCTTTGAAAACTTCAGAGGTACGCGGACATCAGTGCCTCCAAAGGGGACGATGCCTGACTCCTCGTGAAACTTGATAGGAGTCCAAGGATTCCTGTGGCACGTGGAAAGGGACCCTTGGTCTCCCGCTCAGCTGGAGAGGCGTTCCAATTGCCCTGCCAAGCCTCGAGGTGAATCCCGAGTTGTCCCTCGCAACTAGGCAGGAGTTCTGCCGTCGCTGAACAAACACTTGTGTGAAGGGCCATCCCCGTTGTAACTCGAGAATATACCCCATCTTCCCGCCGCAACTCGAGAAAAACCATGAGACTTCCCCCTCGCCGCGAGATGAGGCCCGATTCCCCTGCACTGCGTGCAGAGCAATTCCGAGTTGCACATCACACATGAAAGGAGCCTTGATTTCCTTGATGGCACTCCAGAGAAACCCCAAGAACTTTGTTTCAAGGCTAGAGGCACCCTGAGGTCACTGTAGCAACACAAAAGAGCTCCGTGGACCAAAAATCAACTCGAGATGAGAGGTTAGTCCCTGGCTTCGACTCCAGAGGAATACCACCTTACCACAAGCACCTCAAGAGGAGGCTTCTCTCAGCTCTAGGTATGTGAGAGGGAACCTGAGTTTGTGGCCTCAAGTGGAATGGACACCGCGACGCCCTGACTCGAAATAAGGCCGGATATCTCTGCAGTGACTTGAATGCAGGCTCGTCTTGCATCTCCCAAGACGAAAGGATGTCTGAATCCCCTGTGGAGACCACAGAGAAAAACCTAGTTCCCCACCTCATCGCGACCGGAGGCCTCACATACTTTGAAAACTCCAGAGGTACGCGGAGATCAGTGCCTCCAAAAGAGACGATGCCTGACTTCTCGTGAAACTTGATAGGAGTCCCAGGATTTCTGTGGCACGTGGAAACGGACCCTTGGTCTCCCGCCTCAGCTGGAGAGGCGTCCCAATTGCCCTGCCAAGCCTCGAGGAGAATCCCGAGTTGTCCCTCGCAACTAGGCAGGAGTCCTGACGTCACTGAACAAACACGTGGCTGGAAGGGCCATCCCCGTCGTAACTCGAGAATATACCCCAGGATCCCGCCGCAACTCGAGAAAAACCATGAGACTTCCCCCTCGCCGCGAGATGAGGCCCGATTCCCCTGCACTATGTGCAGAGCAATTCCGTGTTGCACATCACACATGAAAGGAGCCTTGATTTCTTTGATGGCACTCCAGAGAAACCCTAAGAACACTGTTTCCAGGCTAGAGGGATCCTGAGGACACTGTAGCAACACGAAAGAGCTCCGTGGACCAAAAATCAACTCGAGATGAGAGGTTAGTCCCTGGCTTCGACTCCAGAGGAATACCACCTTACCACAAGCACCTCAAGAGGAGGCTTCTCTCAGCTCTAGGTATGTGAGAGGGACCCTGAGTTTGCGGCCTCAAGTGGAATGGACACCGCGATGCCCTGACTCGAAATAAGGCCGGATATCCCTGCAGTGACTTGAATGCAGGCTCGTCTTGCATTTCCCAAGACGAAAGGATGTCTGAATCCCCTGTGGAGACCACAGAGAAAGACCTAGTTCCCAACGTCATCGCGACCGGAGGCCTCACATCCTTTGAAAACTCCAGAGGTACGCGGAGATCAGTGCCTCCAAAGGAGACGATGCCTGACTCCTCGTGAAACTTGATAGGAGTCCCAGGATTCCTGTGGCACGTGGAAAGGGACCCTTGGTCTCCCGCCTCAGCTGTAGAGGCGTCCCAATTGCCCTGCCAAACCTCGAGGAGAATCCCGAGTTGTCCCTCGCAACTAGGCAGGAGTCTTGACGTCGCTGAACAAACACGTGTGTGGAAGGGCCATCACTGTCGTAACTCGAGAATATACCCCAGGTTCCCGCCGCAACTCGAGAAAAACCATGACACTTCCCCCTCACCGCGAGATGAGGCCCGATTCCCCTGCACTGCGTGCAGAGTAATTCCATGTTGCACATCACACATGAAAGGAGCCTTGATTTCCTTAATGGCACTCCAGAGAAACCCCAAGAACACTGTTTCAAGGCTAGAGGGATCCTGAGGTTACTGTAGCAACACGAAAGAGCTCCGTGGACCACAATTCAACTGGAGATGAGAGGTTAGTCCCTGGCTTCGACTCCAGAGGAATACCACTTTACCACAAGCACCTCAAGTGGAGGCTTCTCTCAGCTCTAGCTATGTGAGAGGGACCCTGAGTTTGCGGCC
Organism: Cervus elaphus; assembly: GCF_910594005.1. Classification (NCBI taxonomy): domain Eukaryota; kingdom Metazoa; phylum Chordata; class Mammalia; order Artiodactyla; family Cervidae; genus Cervus; species Cervus elaphus. Next base: position 4,430,380 of record NC_057838.1, read on the forward strand.
TCAAGTGGAATGGACACCGCGATGCCCTGACGCGAAATAAGGCCGGATATCCCTGCAGTGACATGAATGCAGCCTCGTCTTGCATCTCCCAAGACGAAAGGATGTCTGAATCCCCTGTGGAGACAACAGAGAAAGACCTAGTTCCCCACCTCATCGCGACCGGAGGCCTCACATCCTTTGAAAACTCCAGAGGTACACAGAGATCAGTGCCTCCAAAGGAGACGATGCCTGACTCCTCGTGAAACTTGATAGGAGTTCCAGGATTCCTGTGGCACGTGGAAAGGGACCCTTGGTCTCCCGCCTCAGCTGGAGAGGCGTCCCAATTGCCCTGCCAAGCCTCGAGGAGAATCCCGAGTTGTCCCTCACAACTAGGCCGGAGTCCTGCCGTCGCTAAACAAACACTTGTGTGGAAGGGCCATCCCCGTCGTGACTCGAGAATATACCCCAGGTTCCCGCCGCAACTCGAGAAAAACCATGAGACTTCCCCCTCCCCGCGAGATGAGGCCCGATTCCCCTGCACTGCGTGCAGAGCAATTCCGAGTTGCACATCACACATGAAAGGAGCCTTGATTTCCTTGATGGCACTCCAGAGAAACCCCAAGAACACTGTTTCAAGGCTAGAGGCACCCTGAGGTCACTGTAGCAACACGAAAGAGCTCCGTGGACCAAAAATCAACTCGAGATGAGAGGTTAGTCCCTGGCTTCGAATCCAGAGGAATACCACCTTACCACAAGCACCTCAAGAGGAGGCTTCTCTCAGCTCTAGCTAAGTGAGAGGGTCCCTGAGTTTGTGGCCTCAAGTGGAATGGACACCGTGACGCCCTGACTCGAAATAAGGCCGTATATCCCTGCAGTGACTTGAATACAGGCTCTTCTTGCATCTCCCAAGATGAAAGGATGTCTGAATCCCCTGTGGAGACCACAGAGAAAGACCTAGTTCCCCACTTCATGGCGACCAGAGGCCTCACATCCTTTGAAAACTCCAGAGGTACGCGGACATCAGTGCCTCCAAAGGAGCCGATGCCTGACTCCTCATGAAACTTGATAGGAGTCCCAGGATTCCTGTGGCACGTGGAAAGGGACACTTGGTCTGCCGCCTCAGCTGGAGAGGCGTCCCAATTGCCCTGCCAAGCCTCGAGGAGAATCCCGAGTTGTCCCTCGCAACTAGGCAGGAGTCCTGACGTCACTGAACAAACACGTGGCTGGAAAGGCCATCCCCGTCGTAACTCGAGAATATACCCCAGGTTCCCGCCGCAACTCGAGAAAAACCATGAGACTTCCCCCTCGCCGCGAGATGAGGCCCGATTCCCCTGCAATGCGTGCAGAGCAATTCCGTGTTGCACATCACACATGAAAGGAGCCTTGATTTCCTTGATGGCACTCCAGAGAAACCCCAGAACACTGTTTCAAGGCTAGAGGGATCCTGAGGTCACTGTAGCAACACGAAAGAGCTCCGTGGACCAAAAATCAACTCGAGATGAGAGGTTAGTCCCTGGCTTCGACCTCAGAGGAATACCACCTTACCACAAGCACCTCAAGAGGAGGCTTCTCTCAGCTCTAGGTATGTGAGAGGGACCCTGAGTTTGCAGTCTCAAGTGGAATGGACACCGCGAAGCTCTGACTTGAAATAAGGGTGGATATCCCTGCAGTGACTTGAATGCAGGCTCGTCTTCCATCTCCCAAGACGAAAGGATGTCTGAATCCCCTGTGGAGACCACAGAGAAAGACCTAGTTCCCCACCTCATCGCGACCGGAGGCCTCACATCCTTTGAAAACTCCAGAGGTACGCGGAGATCAGTGCCTCCAAAGGAGACGATGCCTGACTCCTCGTGAAACTTGATAGGAGTCCCAGGATTCCTGTGGCACGTGGAAAGGGACACTTGGTCTCCCGCCTCAGCTGGAGAGGCGTCCCAATTGTCCTGCCAAGCCTCGAGGACAATCCCGAGTTGTCCCTTGCAACTAGGCAGGAGTCCTGCCGTCGCTGAACAAACACGTGTGTGGAAGGGCCATCCCCGTCGGAACTCGAGAATATACCCCAGGTTCCCGCCGCAACTCGAGAAAAACCATGAGACTTCCCCCTCGCCGCGAGATGAGGCCCGATTCCCCTGCACTGTGTGCAGAGCAATTCCGTGTTGCACATCACACATGAAAGGAGCCTTGATTTCCTTGATGGCACTCCAGAGAAACCCCAAGAACACTGTTTCAAGGCTAGAGGGATCCTGAGGTCACTGTAGCAACACGAAAGAGCTCCATGGACCAAAAATCAACTCGAGATGAGAGGTTAGTCCCTGGCTTCGACTCCAGAGGAATACCACCTTACCACAAGCACCTCAAGAGGAGGCTTCTCTCAGCTCTAGCTATGTGGGAGGGACCCTGATTTTGCAGCCTCAACTGGAATGGACACTGCGATGCCCTGACGGGAAATAACGCCGGAAATCCCTGCAGTGACTTGAATGCAGGCTCGTCTTGCATCTCCCAAGATGAAAGGATGTCTGAATCCCCTGTGGAGACCACAGAGAAAGACCTAGTTCCCAACCTCTTCGTGACCGGAGGCCTCACATCCTTTGAAAACTCCAGAGGTACGCGGAGATCAGTGCCTCCAAAGGAGACGATGCCTGACTCCTCGTGAAACTTGATAGGAGTCCCAGGATTCCTGTGGCACGTGGAGAGGGACCTTTGGTCTCCCGCCTCAGCTGGAGAGGCGTCCCAATTGCCCTGCCAAGCCTCGAGGAGAATCCCGAGTTGTCCCTCACAACTAGGCAGGAGTCCTGCCGTCGCTAAACAAACACTTGTGTGGAAGGGCCATCCCCGTCGTAACTCGAGAATATACCCCAGGTTCCCGCCGCAACTTGAGAAAAACCATGAGACTTCCCCCTCGCCGCGAGATGAGGCCCGATTCCCCTGCACTGCGTGCAGAGCAATTCCGAGTTGCACATCACACATGAAAGGAGCCTTGATTTCCTTGATGGCACTCCGGAGAAACCCCAAGAACACTGTTTCCAGGCTAGAGGGATCCTGAGGTCACTGTAGCAACACGAAAGAGCTCCGTGGACCAAAAATCAACTCGAGATGAGAGGTTAGTCCCTGGCTTCGACTCCAGAGGAATACCACCTTACCAAAAACACCTCAAGAGGAGGCTTCTCTCAACTCTAGCTATGTGAGAGGGACCCTGAGTTTGCGGCCTCAAGTGGAATGGACACCGCGAAGCCCTGACTCGAAATAAGGGTGGATATCCCTGCAGTGAGTTGAATGCAGGCTCGTCTTGCATCTCCCAAGACGAAAGGATGTCTGAATCCCCTGTGGAGACCACAGAGAAAGACCTAGTTCCCCACCTCATCGCGATCGGAGGCCTCACATCCTTTGAAAACTCCAGAGGTACGCGGAGATCAGTGCCTCCAAAGGAGACGATGCCTGACTACTTGTGAAACTTCTTAGTCGTCCCAGGATTCCTGTGGCACGTGGAAAGGGACACTTGGTCTCCCGCCTCAGCTGGAGAGGCGTCCCAATTGCCCTGCCAAGCCTCGACGAGAATCCCGAGTTGTCCCTCGCAACTATGCAGGAGTCCTGACGTCGCTGAACAAACACGTGTGTGGCAGGGCCATGCCCGTCGTAACTCGAGAATATACCCCAGGTTCCCGCCACAACTCGAGAAAAACCATGAGACTTCCCTCTCGCCGCAAGATGAGGCCCGATTCCCCTGCACTGCATGCAGAGCAATTCCGTGTTGCACATCACACATGAAAGGAGCCTTGATTTCCTTGATGGCACTCCAGAGAAACCCCAAGAACACTGTTTCAAGGCTACAGGGATCCTGAGGTCACTGTAGCAACACGAAAGAGCACCGTGGACCAAAAATCAACTCGAGATGAGGGGTTAGTCCCTGGCTGCGACTCCAGAGGAATACCACCTTACCACAAGCACCTCAAGAGGAGGCTTCTCTCAGCTCTAGGTATGTGAGAGGGACCCTGAGTTTGCAGCCTCAAGGGGAATGGACACCGCGATGCCCTGACTCGAAATAAGGCCGGATATCCCTGCAGTGACTTGAATGCAAGCTCGTCTTGCATCTCCCAAGAAGTAAGGATGTCTGAATCCCCTGTGGAGACCACAGAGAAAGACCTAGTTCCCCACCTCATCGCCACCGGAGGTCTCTCATCCTTTGAAAACTCCAGAGGTACGCGGAGATCAGAGCCTCCAAAGGAGACGATGCATGACTCCGCTGAAACATGATAGGAGTCCCAGGATTCCTGTGGCACGTGGAAAGGGACCCTTGGTCTCCCGCCTCAGCTGGAGAGGCGTCCCAATTGCCCTGCCAAGCCTCGAGGAGAATCCCGAGTTGTCCCTCGCAACTAGGCAGGAGTCCTGCGTCGCTGAACAAACACGTGGGTGGAAGGGCCATCCCCGTCGTAACTCGAGAATATACCCCAGGTTCCCGCCGCAACTCGAGAAAAACCATGAGACTTCCCCCTCGCCGCGAGATGAGGCCCGATTCCCCTACACTGCGAGCAGAGCAATTCCGTGTTGCACATCACACATGAAAGGAGCCTTGATTTCCTTGATGGCACTCCAGAGAAACCCCAAGAACACTGTTTCAAGGCTAGAGGAATCCTGAGGTCACTGTAGCAACAAGAAAGAGCTCCGTGGACCAAAAATCAACTCGAGATGAGAGGTTAGTCCCTGGCTTCGACTCCAGAGGAAAACCACCTTACCACAAGCACCTCAAGAGGAGGCTTCTCTCAGTTCTAGGTATGTGAGAGGGACCCTGAAATTGCGGCCTCAAGTGGAATGGACACTGCGATGCCCTGACGCGAAATAAGGCCGGATATCCCTGCAGTGACTTGAATGCAGGCTCGTCTTGCATCTCCCAAGACGAATGGATGTCTGAATCCCCTGTGGATACCACAGAGAAAGACCTAGTTCCCACTTTATTGCGACCGGAGGCCTCACATCCTTTGAAAACTCCAGAGGTACGCGGAGATCAGTGCCTCCAAAGGAAAAGATGCCTGACTCCTCATGAAACTTGATAGGAGTCCCAGGATTTCTGTGGCACGTGGAAAGGGACACTTGGTCTCCCGCCTCAGCTGGAGAGGCGTCCCAATTGCCCTGCCAAGCCTCGAGGAGAATCCCGAGTTGTCCTTTGCAACTAGGCAGGAGTCCTGACGTCGCTGAACAAACACGTGTGTGGAAGGGCCATCCCCGTCGTAACTCGAGAATAAACCCCAGGTTCCCGCCGCAACTCGAGAAAAACCATGAGACTTCCCCCTCGCCGCGAGATGAGGCCCGATTCCGCAGCACTGCGTGCAGAGCAATTCCGTGTTGCACATCACACATGAAAGGAGCCTTGATTTCCTTGATGGCACTCCAGAGAAACCCCAAGAACACTGTTTCAAGGCTAGAGGGAACCTGAGGTCACTGTATCAACAAGAAAGAGCTCCGTGGACCAAAAATCAACTCGAGATGAGAGGTTAGTCCCTGGCTTCGACTCCAGAGGAATACCACCTTACCACAAGCACCTCAAGAGGAGGCTTCTCTCAGCTCTAGGTATGTGAGAGAGACCCTGAGTTTGCGGCCTCAAGTGGAATGGACACTGCGATGCCCTGACGCGAAATAAGGCCGGATATCCCTGCAGTGACTTGAATGCAGGCTCGTCTTGCATCTCCCAAGACGAAAGGATGTCTGAATCCCCTGTGGAGACCACAGAGAAAGACCAAGTTTCCCACTTCATGGCGACAAGAGGCCTCACATCCTTTGAAAACTTCAGAGGTACGCGGACATCAGTGCCTCCAAAGGAGACGATGCCTGACTCCTCGTGAAACTTGATAGGAGTCCAAGGATTCCTGTGGCACGTGGAAAGGGACCCTTGGTCTCCCGCTCAGCTGGAGAGGCGTTCCAATTGCCCTGCCAAGCCTCGAGGTGAATCCCGAGTTGTCCCTCGCAACTAGGCAGGAGTTCTGCCGTCGCAGAACAAACACTTGTGTGAAGGGCCATCCCCGTTGTAACTCGAGAATATACCCCATCTTCCCGCCGCAACTCGAGAAAAACCATGAGACTTCCCCCTCGCCGCGAGATGAGGCCCGATTCCCCTGCACTGCGTGCAGAGCAATTCCGAGTTGCACATCACACATGAAAGGAGCCTTGATTTCCTTGATGGCACTCCAGAGAAACCCCAAGAACACTGTTTCAAGGCTAGAGGCACCCTGAGGTCACTGTAGCAACACAAAAGAGCTCCGTGGACCAAAAATCAACTCGAGATGAGAGGTTAGTCCCTGGCTTCGACTCCAGAGGAATACCACCTTACCACAAGCACCTCAAGAGGAGGCTTCTCTCAGCTCTAGGTATGTGAGAGGGACCCTGAGTTTGCGGCCTCAAGTGGAATGGACACTGCGATGCCCTGACGCGAAATAAGGCCGGATATCCCTGCAGTGACTTGAATGCAGGCTCGTCTTGCATCTCCCAAGACAAAAGGATGTCTGAATCCCCTGTGGAGACCACAGAGAAAGACCTCGTTCCCCACCTCATTGCGACGGAAGGCCTCACATCCTTTGAAAACTCCAGAGGTAGGCGGAGATCAGTGCCTCCAAAGGAAACGATGCCTGACTCCTCATGAAACTTGATAGGAGTCCCAGGATTCCTGTGGCACGTGGAAAGGGACCCTTGGTCTCCCGCCTCAGCTGGAGTGGCGTCCCAATTGCCCTGCCAAGCCTCGAGGAGAATCCCGAGTTGTCCCTTGCAACTAGGCAGGAGTCCTGACGTCGCTGAACAAACACGTGTGTGGAAGGGCCATCCCCGTCGTAACTCGAGAATATACCCCAGGTTCCCGCCGCAACTCGAAAAAAACCATGAGACTTCCCCCTCGCCGCGAGATGAGGCCCGATTCCCCTTCACTGCGTGCAGAGCAATTCCGTGTTGCACATCACACATGAAAGGAGCCTTGATTTCCTTGATGGCACTCCAGAGAAACCCCAAGAACACTGTTTCAAGGCTAGAGGGATCCTGAGGTCACTGTAGCAACACGAAAGAGCTCCGTGGACCAAAAATCAACTCGAGATGAGAGGTTAGTCCCTGGCTTCGACTCCAGAGAAATACCACCTTACCACAAGCACCTCAAGAGGAGGCGTCTCTCAGCTCTAGCTATGTGAGAGGGACTCTGAGTTTGCGGCCTCAAGTGGAATGGACACCGCGATGCCCTGACTCGAAATAAGGCCGGATATCCCTGCAGTGACTTGAATGCAGGCTCGTCTTGCATATCCCAAGACGAAAGGATGTCTGAATCCCATGGGGAGACCACAGAGAAAGACCTAGTTCCCCACCTCATCGCGACCGGAGGCCTCACATCCTATGAAAACTCCAGAGGTACGCGGAGATCAGTGCCTCCAAAGGAGACGATGCCTGATTCCTCGTGAAACTTGATAGGAGTCCCAGGATTCCTGTTGCACGTAGAAAGGGAACCTTGGTCTCCCACCTCAGCTGGAGAGGCCTCCCAATTGTCCTGCCAAGCCTCGAGGAGAATCCCGAGTTGTCCCTCGCAGCTAGGCAGGAGTCCTGACGTCACTGAACAAACACGTGGCTGGAAGGGCCATCCCCGTCGTAATTCGAGAATATACCCCAGGTTCCCACCGCAACTCGAGAAAAACCATGAGACTTCCCCCTCGCCGCGAGATGAGGCCCGATTCCCCTGCACTGCATGCAGAGCAATTCCGTGTTGCACATCACACAGGAAAGGAGCCTTGATTTCCTTGATGGCACTCCAGAGAAACCCCAAGAACACTGTTTCAAGGCTAGGGGGATCCTGAGGTCACTGTAGCAACACGAAAGAGCTCCGTGGACCAAAAATCAACTCGAGATGAGAGGTTAGTCCCTGGCTTCGACTCCAGAGGAATACCACCTTACCACAAGCACCTCAAGAGGAGGCTTCTCTCAGCTCTAGGTATGTGAGAGGGACCCTGAGTTTGCGGCCTCAAGTGGAATGGACACCGCGATGCCCTGACTGGAAATAAGGCCGGATATCCCTGCAGTGACTTGAATGCAGGCTCGTCTTGCATCTCCCAAGACGAAAGGATGTCTGAATCCCCTGTGGAGACCACAGAGAAAGACCTAGTTCCCCACCTCATCGCGACCGGAGGCCTCACATCCTTTGAAAACTCCAGAGGTACGCGGAGATCAGTGCCTCCAAAGGAGACGATGCCTGACTCCTCTGAAACTTGATAGGAGTCCCAGGATTCCTGTGGCACGTGGAAAGGGACCCTTGGTCTCCCGCCTCAGCTGGAGAGGCGTCCCAATTTCCCTGCCAAGCCTCGAGGAGAATCCCGAGTTGTCCCTCGCAACTAGGCAGGAGTCCCGACGTCGCTGAACAAACACGTGGGTGGAAGGGCCATCCCCGTCGTAACTCGAGAATATACCCCAGGTTCCCGCCGCAACTCGAGAAAAACCATGAGACTTCCCCCTCGCCACGAGATGAGGCCCGATTCCCCTACACTGCGTGCAGAGCAATTCCGTGTTGCACATCACACAGGAAAGGAGCCTTGATTTCTTTGATGGCACTCCAGAGAAACCCCAAGAACACTGTTTCAAGGCTAGAGGGATCCTGAGGTCACTGTAGCAACACAAAAGAGCTCCTTGGACCAAAAATCAACTCGAGATGAGAGGTTAGTCCCTGGCTTCGACTCCAGAGGAATACCACCTTACCACAAGCACCTCAAGAGGAGGCTTCTCTCAGCTCTAGGTATGTGAGAGGGACCCTGAGTTTGCGGCCTCAATTGGAATGGACACTGCGATGCCCTGACGCGAAATAAGGCCGGATATCCCTGCAGTGACTTGAATGCAGGCTCTTCTTGCATCTCCCAAGATGAAAGGATGTCTGAATCCCTTGTGGAGACCACAGAGAAAGACCAAGTTCCCCACTTCATGGCGACCAGAGGCCTCACATCCTTTGAAAACTTCAGAGGTACGCGGACATCAGTGCCTCCAAAGGAGACGATGCCTGACTCCTCGTGAAACTTGATAGGAGTCCAAGGATTCCTGTGGCACGTGGAAAGGGACCCTTTGTCTTCCGCTCAGCTGGAGAGGCGTTCCAATTGCCCTGCCAAGCCTCGAGGAGAATCCCGAGTTGTCCCTCGCAACTAGGCAGGAGTTCTGCCGTCGCTGAACAAACACTTGTGTGGAAGGGCCATCCCCGTCGTAACTCGAGAATATACCCCAGGTTCCCGCCGCAACTCGAGAAAAACCATGAGACTTCCCCCTCGCCGCGAGATGAGGCCCGATTCCCCTGCACTGCATGCAGAGCAATTCCGAGTTGCACATCACACATGAAAGGAGCCTTGATTTCCTTGATGGCACTCCAGAGAAACCCCAAGAACACTGTTTCAAGGCTAGAGGCACCCTGAGGTCACTGTAGCAACACGAAAGAGCTCCGTGGACCAAAAATCAACTCGAGATGAGAGGTTATTCCCTGGCTTCGACTCCAGAGGAATACCACCTTACCACAAGCACCTCAAGAGGAGGCTTCTCTCAGCTCTAGGTATGTGAGAGGGTCCCTGAGTTTGTGGCCTCAAGTGAAATGGACACCGCGACGCCCTAACTCGAAATAAGGCCGGATATCTCTGCAGTGACTTGAATGCAGGCTCGTCTTGCATCTCCCAAGACGAAAGGATGTCTGAATCCCCTGTGGAGACCACAGAGAAAAACCTCGTTCCCCACCTCATTGCGACGGAAGGCCTCACATCCTTTGAAAACTCCAGAGGTACGCGGAGATCAGTGCCTCCAAAGGAAACGATGCCTGACTCCTCATGAAACTTGATAGGAGTCCCAGGATTCCTGTGGCACGTGGAAAGGGACCCTTGGTCTCCCGCCTCAGCTGGAGAGGCGTCCCAATTGCCCTGCCAAGCCTCGAGGAGAATCCCGAGTTGTCCCTTGCAACTAGGCAGGAGTCCTGACGTCGCTGAACAAACACGTGGGTGGAAGGGCCATCCCCGTCGTAACTCGAGAATATAACCCAGGTTCCCGCCGCAACTCGAAAAAAACCATGAGACTTCCCCCTCGCCGCGAGTTGAGGCCCGATTCCCCTTCACTGCGTGCAGAGCAATTCCGTGTTGCACATCACACATGAAAGGAGCCTTGATTTCCTTGATGGCACTCCAGAGAAACCCCAAGAACACTGTTTCAAGGCTAGAGGGATCCTGAGGTCACTGTAGCAACACGAAAGAGCTCCGTGGACCAAAAATCAACTCGAGATGAGAGGTTAGTCCCTGGCTTCGACTCCAGAGAAATACCACCTTACCACAAGCACCTCAAGAGGAGGCTTCTCTCAGCTCTAGCTATGTGAGAGGGACTCTGAGTTTGCGGCCTCAAGTGGAATGGACACCGCGATGCCCTGACTCGAAATAAGGCCGGATATCCCTGCAGTGACTTGAATGCAGGCTCGTCTTGCATATCCCAAGACGAAAGGATGTCTGAATCCCATGGGGAGACCACAGAGAAAGACCTAGTTCCCCACCTCATCGCGACCGGAGGCCTCACATCCTATGAAAACTCCAGAGGTACGCGGAGATCAGTGCCTTCAAAGGAGACGATGCCTGATTCCTCGTGAAACTTGATAGGAGTCCCAGGATTCCTGTTGCACGTAGAAAGGGAACCTTGGTCTCCCACCTCAGCTGGAGAGGCGTCCCAATTGTCCTGCCAAGCCTCGAGGAGAATCCCGAGTTGTCCCTCGCAGCTAGGCAGGAGTCCTGACGTCACTGAACAAACACGTGGCTGGAAGGGCCATCCCCGTCGTAATTCGAGAATATACCCCAGGTTCCCACCGCAACTCGAGAAAAACCATGAGACTTCCCCCTCGCCGCGAGATGAGGCCCGATTCCCCTGCACTGCATGCAGAGCAATTTCGTGTTGCACATCACACAGGAAAGGAGCCTTGATTTCCTTGATGGCACTCCAGAGAAACCCCAAGAACACTGTTTCAAGGCTAGGGGGATCCTGAGGTCACTGTAGCAACACGAAAGAGCTCCGTGGACCAAAAATCAACTCGAGATGAGAGGTTAGTCCCTGGCTTCGACTCCAGAGGAATACCACCTTACCACAAGCACCTCAAGAGGAGGCTTCTCTCAGCTCTAGGTATGTGAGAGGGACCCTGAGTTTGCGGCCTCAAGTGGAATGGACACTGCGATGCCCTGACGCGAAATAAGGCCGGATATCCCTGCAGTGACTTGAATGCAGGCTCTTCTTGCATCTCCCAAGATGAAAGGATGTCTGAATCCCTTGTGGAGACCACAGAGAAAGACCAAGTTCCCCACTTCATGGCGACCAGAGGCCTCACATCCTTTGAAAACTTCAGAGGTACGCGGACATCAGTGCCTCCAAAGGAGACGATGCCTGACTCCTCGTGAAACTTGATAGGAGTCCAAGGATTCCTGTGGCATGTGGAAAGGGACCCTTTGTCTCCCGCTCAGCTGGAGAGGCGTTCCAATTGCCCTGCCAAGCCTCGAGGAGAATCCCGAGTTGTCCCTCGCAACTAGGCAGGAGTTCTGCCGTCGCTGAACAAACACGTGGGTGGAAGGGCCATCCCCGTCGTAACTCGAGAATATACCCCAGGTTCCCGCCGCAACTCGAGAAAAACCATGAGACTTCCCCCTCGCCGCGAGATGAGGCCCGATTCCCCTGCACTGCATGCAGAGCAATTCCGAGTTGCACATCACACATGAAAGGAGCCTTGATTTCCTTGATGGCACTCCAGAGAAACCCCAAGAACACTGTTTCAAGGCTAGAGGCACCCTGAGGTCACTGTAGCAACACGAAAGAGCTCCGTGGACCAAAAATCAACTCGAGATGAGAGGTTAGTCCCTGGCTTCGACTCCAGAGGAATACCACCTTACCACAAGCACCTCAAGAGGAGGCTTCTCTCAGCTCTAGGTATGTGAGAGGGTCCCTGAGTTTGTGGCCTCAAGTGAAATGGACACCGCGACGCCCTAACTCGAAATAAGGCCGGATATCTCTGCAGTGACTTGAATGCAGGCTCGTCTTGCATCTCCCAAGACGAAAGGATGTCTGAATCCCGTGTGGAGACCACAGAGAAAGACCTAGTTCCCCACCTCATCGCGACCGGAGGCCTCACATACTTTGAAAACTCCAGAGGTACGCGGAGATCAGTGCCTCCAAAAGAGACGATGCCTGACTCCTCGTGAAACTTGATAGGAGTCCCAGGATTCCTGTGGCACGTGGAAAGGGACCCTTGGTCTCCCGCCTCAGCTGGAGAGGCGTCCCAATTGCCCTGCCAAGCCTCGAGGAGAATCCCGAGTTGTCCCTCGCAACTAGGCAGGAGTCCTGACGTCACTGAACAAACACGTGGCTGGAAGGGCCATCCCCGTCGTAACTCGAGAATATGCCCCAGGTTCCCGCCGCAACTTGAGAAAAAACATGAGAATTCCCCCTCACCGCGAGATGAGGCCCGATTCCCCTGCACTGCGTGCAGAGCAATTCCGTGTTGCACATCACACATGAAAGGAGCCTTGATTTCCTTGATGGCACTCCAGAGAAACCCCAAGAACACTGTTTCAAGGCTAGAGGGATCCTAAGGTCACTGTGGCAACACGAAAGAGCACCGTGGACCAAAAATCAACTCGAGATGAGGGGTTAGTCCCTGGCTTCGACTCCAGAGGAATACCACTTTACCACAAGCACCTCAAGAGGAGGCTTCTCTCAGCTCTAAGTATGTGAGAGGGACCCTGAGTTTGCAGCCTCAAGTGGAATGGACACCGCGAAGCCTTGACTCGAAATAAGGCCGGATATCCCTGCAGTGACTTGAATGCAGGCTCGTCTTGCATCTCCCAAGACGAAAGGATGTCTGAATCCCCTGTGGAGACCACAGAGAAAGACCTAGTTCCCCACCTCATCGCGACCGGAGGCCTCACATCCTTTGAAAACTCCAGAGGTACGCGGAGATCAGTGCCTCCAAAGGAGAGGATGCCTGACTCCTCGGGAAACTTGATAGGAGTCCCAGGATTCCTGTGGCACGTGGAAAGGGACACTTGGTCTCCCGCCTCAGCTGGAGAGGCGTCCCAATTGCCCTGCCAAGCCTCGACGAGAATCCCGAGTTGTCCCTCGCAACTATGCAGGGGTCCTGACGTCGCTGAACAAACACGTGTGTGGCAGGGCCATGCCCGTCGTAACTCGAGAATATACCCCAGGTTCCCGCCGCAACTCGAGAAAAACCATGAGAATTCCCCCTCGCCGCAAGATGAGGCCCGATTCCCCTGCACTGCGTGCAGAGCAATTCCGTGTTGCACATCACACATGAAAGGAGCCTTGATTTCCTTGATGGCACTCCAGAGAAACCCCAAGAACACTGTTTCAAGGCTAGAGGGATTCTGAGGTCACTGTAGCAACACGAAAGAGCACCGTGGACCAAAAATCAACTCGAGATGAGGGGTTAGTCCCTGGCTGCGACTCCAGAGGAATACCACTTTACCACAAGCACCTCAAGAGGAGGCTTCTCTCAGCTCTAGGTATGTGAGAGGGACCCTGAGTTTGCAGCATCAAGTGGAATGGACACTGCGATGCCCTGACGCGAAATAAGTCCGGATATCCCTGCAGTGACTTGAATGCAGGCTCTTCTTGCATCTCCCAAGATGAAAGGATGTCTGAATCCCTTGTGGAGACCACAGAGAAAGACCAAGTTCCCCACTTCATGGCGACCAGAGGCCTCACATCCTTTGAAAACTTCAGAGGTACGCGGACATCAGTGCCTCCAAAGGAGACGATGCCTGACTCCTCGTGAAACTTGATAGGAGTCCAAGGATTCCTGTGGCACGTGGAAAGGGACCCTTGGTCTCCCGCTCAGCTGGAGAGGCGTTCCAATTGCCCTGCCAAGCCTCGAGGAGAATCCCGAGTTGTCCCTCGCAACTAGGCAGGAGTTCTGCCGTCGCTGAACAAACACTTGTGTGGAAGGGCCATCCCCGTCGTAACTCGAGAATATACCCCAGGTTCCCGCCGCAACTCGAGAAAAACCATGAGACTTCCCCCTCGCCGCGGGATGAGGCCCGATTCCCCTGCACTACATGCAGAGCAATTCCGTGTTGCACATCACACATGAAAGGAGCCTTGATTTCCTTGATGGCACTCCAGAGAAACCCCAAGAACACTGTTTCAAGGCTAGAGGCACCCTGAGGTCACTGTAGCAACACGAAAGAGCTCCGTGGACCAAAAATCAACTCGAGATGAGAGGTTAGTCCCTGGCTTCGACTCCAGAGGAATACCACCTTACCACAAGCACCTCAAGAGGAGGCTTCTCTCAGCTCTAGGTATGTGAGAGGGTCCCTGAGTTTGTGGCCTCAAGTGAAATGGACACCGCGATGCCCTGACTCGAAATAAGGCCGGATATCTCTGCAGTGACTTGAATGCAGGCTCGTCTTGCATCTCCCAAGACGAAAGGATGTCTGAATCCCCTGTGGAGACCACAGAGAAAGACCTAGTTCCCCACCTCATCGCCACCGGAGGCCTCACATACTTTGAAAACTCCAGAGGTACGCGGAGATCAGTGCCTCCAAAAGAGACGATGCCTGACTCCTCGTGAAACTTGAAAGGAGTCCCAGGATTCCTGTGGCACGTGGAAAGGGACTCTTGGTCTCCCGCCTCAGCTGGAGAGGCGTCCCAATTGCCCTGCCAAGCCTCGAGGAGAATCCCGAGTTGTCCCTCGCAACTAGGCAGGAGTCCTGACGTCACTGAACAAACACGTGGCTGGAAGGGCCATCCCCGTCGTAACTCGAGAATATGCCCCAGGTTCCCGCCGCAACTTGAGAAAAACCATGAGAATTCCCCCTCGCCGCGAGATGAGGCCCGATTCCCCTGCACTGCGTGCAGAGCAATTCCGTGTTGCACATCACACATGAAAGGAGCCTTGATTTCCTTGATGGCACTCCAGAGAAACCCCAAGAACACTGTTTCAAGGCTAGAGGGATCCTGAGGTCACTGTAGCAACACGAAAGAGCACCGTGGACCAAAAATCAACTCGAGATGAGGGGTTAGTCCCTGGCTGCGACTCCAGAGGAATACCACCTTACCACAAGCACCTCAAGAGGAGGCTTCTCTCAGCTCTAGGTATGTGAGAGGGACCCTGAGTTTGTGGCCTCAAGTGGAATGGTAACCGCGATGCCCTGACTCGAAATAAGGCCGGATATCCCTGCAGTGACTTGAATGCAGGCTCGTCTTGCATCTCCCAAGACGAAAGGATGTCTGAATCCCCTGTGGAGACCACAGAGAAAGACCTAGTTCCCCACCTCATCGCGACCGGAGGCCTCACATCCTTTGAAAACTCCAGAGGTACGCGGAGATCAGTGCCTCCAAAGGAGACGATGCCTGACTCCTCGTGAAACTTGATAGGAGTCCCAGGATTCCTTTGGCACGTGGAAAGGGACCCTTGGTCTCCCGCTCAGATGGAGAGGCGTTCCAATTGCCCTGCCAAGCCTCGAGGAGAATCCCGAGTTGTCCCTCGCAACTAGGCAGGAGTCCTGACGTCGCTGAACAAACACGTGGGTGGAAGGGCCATCCCCGTCGTAACTCGTGAATATACCCCAGGTTCCCGCTGCAACTCGAGAAAAACCATGAGTCTTCCCCCTCGCCGTGAGATGAGGCCCGATTCCACTGCACTGCATGCAGAGCAATTCCGTGTTGCACATCAAAAATGAAAGGAGCCTTGATTTCCTTGATGGCACTCCAGAGAAACCCCAAGAACACTGTTTCAAGGCTAGAGGGATCCTGAGGTCACTGTAGCAACACGTCAGAGCTCCGTGGACCAAAAATCAACTCGAGATGAGAGGTTAGTCCCTGGCTTCGACTCCAGAGGAATACCACCTTACCACAATCACCTCAAGAGGAGGCTTCTCTCAGCACTAGGTATGTGAGAGGGACCCTGAGTTTGCGGCCTCAAGTGGAATGGACACTGCGATGCCCTGACGCGAAATAAGGCCGGATATCCCTGCAGTGACTTGAATGCAGGCTCGTCTTGCATCTCCCAAGACGAAAGGATGTCTGAATCCCCTGTGGAGACCACAGAGAAAGACCTCGTTCCCCACCTCATTACGACCGAAGGCCTCACATCCTTTGAAAACTCCAGAGGTAGGCGGAGATCAGTGCCTCCAAAGGAGACGATGCCTGACTCCTCATGAAACTTGATAGGAGTCCCAGGATTCCTGTGGCACGTGGAAAGGGACCCTTGGTCTCCCCCCTCAGCTGGAGAGGCATCCCAATTGCCCTGCCAAGCCTCGAGGAGAATCCCGAGTTGTCCCTCGCAGCTAGGCAGGAGTCCTGACGTCACTGAACAAACACGTGGCTGGAAGGGCCATCCCCGTCGTAATTCGAGAATATACCCCAGGTTCCCACCGCAACTCGAGAAAAACCATGAGACTTCCCCCTCGCCGCGAGATGAGGCCCGATTCCCCTACACTGCGTGCAGAGCAATTCCGTGTTGCACATCACACAGGAAAGGAGCCTTGATTTCTTTGATGGCACTCCAGAGAAACCCCAAGAACACTGTTTCAAGGCTAGAGGGATCCTGAGGTCACTGTAGCAACACGAAAGAGCTCCTTGGACCAAAAATCAACTCGAGATGAGAGGTTAGTCCCTGGCTTCGACTCCAGAGGAATACCACCTTACCACAAGCACCTCAAGAGGAGGCTTCTCTCAGCTCTAGGTATGTGAGAGGGACCCTGAGTTTGCGGCCTCAATTGGAATGGACACTGCGATGCCCTGACGCAAAATAAGGCCGGATATCCCTGCAGTGACTTGAATGCAGGCTCTTCTTGCATCTCCCAAGATGAAAGGATGTCTGAATCCCTTGTGGAGACCACAGAGAAAGACCAAGTTCCCCACTTCATGGCGACCAGAGGCCTCACATCCTTTGAAAACTTCAGAGGTACGCGGACATCAGTGCCTCCAAAGGAGACGATGCCTGACTCCTCGTGAAACTTGATAGGAGTCCAAGGATTCCTGTGGCACGTGGAAAGGGACCCTTTGTCTTCCGCTCAGCTGGAGAGGCGTTCCAATTGCCCTGCCAAGCCTCGAGGAGAATCCCGAGTTGTCCCTCGCAACTAGGCAGGAGTTCTGCCGTCGCTGAACAAACACTTGTGTGGAAGGGCCATCCCCGTCGTAACTCGAGAATATACCCCAGGTTCCCGCCGCAACTCGAGAAAAACCATGAGACTTCCCCCTCGCCGCGAGATGAGGCCCGATTCCCCTGCACTGCATGCAGAGCAATTCCGAGTTGCACATCACACATGAAAGGAGCCTTGATTTCCTTGATGGCACTCCAGAGAAACCCCAAGAACACTGTTTCAAGGCTAGAGGCACCCTGAGGTCACTGTAGCAACACGAAAGAGCTCCGTGGACCAAAAATCAACTCGAGATGAGAGGTTAGTCCCTGGCTTCGACTCCAGAGGAATACCACCTTATCACAAGCACCTCAAGAGGAGGCTTCTCTCAGCTCTAGGTATGTGAGAGGGTCCCTGAGTTTGTGGCCTCAAGTGAAATGGACACGGCGACGCCCTAACTCGAAATAAGGCCGGATATCTCTGCAGTGACTTGAATGCAGGCTCGTCTTGCATCTCCCAAGACGAAAGGATGTCTGAATCCCCTGTGGAGACCACAGAGAAAAACCTAGTTCCCCACCTCATCGCGACCGGAGGCCTCACATACTTTGAAAACTCCAGAGGTACGCGGAGATCAGTGCCTCCAAAAGAGACGATGCCTGACTCCTCGTGAAACTTGATAGGAGTCCCAGGATTCCTGTGGCACGTGGAAACGGACCCTTGGTCTCCCGCCTCAGCTGGAGAGGCGTCCCAATTGCCCTGCCAAGCCTCGAGGAGAATCCCGAGTTGTCCCTCGCAACTAGGCAGGAGTCCTGACGTCACTGAACAAACACGTGGCTGGAAGGGCCATCCCCGTCGTAACTCGAGAATATACCCCAGGTTCCCGCCGCAACTCGAGAAAAACCATGAGAATTCCCCCTCGCCGCGAGATGAGGCCCGATTCCCCTGCACTGCGTGCAGAGCAATTCCGTGTTGCACATCACACATGAAAGGAGCCTTGATTTCCTTGATGGCACTCCAGAGAATCCCCAAGAACACTGTTTCAAGGCTAGAGGGATCCTGAGGTTACTGTAGCAACACGATAGAGCTCCGTGGACCAAAAATCAACTCGAGATGAGAGGTTAGTCCCTGGCTTCGACTCCAGAGGAATACCACCTTACCACAAGCACCTCAAGAGGAGGCTTCTCTCAGCTCTAGGTATGTGAGAGGGACCCTGAGTTTGCGGCCTCAAGTGGAATGGACACTGCGATGCCCTGACGCGAAATAAGGCCGGATATCCCTGCAGTGATTTGAATGCAGGCTCGTCTTGCATCTCCCAAGACAAAAGGATGTCTGAATCCCCTGTGGAGACCACAGAGAAAAACCTCGTTCCCCACCTCATTGCGACGGAAGGCCTCACATCCTTTGAAAACTCCAGAGGTACGCGGAGATCAGTGCCTCCAAAGGAAACGATGCCTGACTCCTCATGAAACTTGATAGGAGTCCCAGGATTCCTGTGGCACGTGGAAAGGGACCCTTGGTCTCCCGCCTCAGCTGGAGAGGCGTCCCAATTGCCCTGCCAAGCCTCGAGGAGAATCCCGAGTTGTCCCTTGCAACTAGGCAGGAGTCCTGACGTCGCTGAACAAACACGTGGGTGGAAGGGCCATCCCCGTCGTAACTCGAGAATATAACCCAGGTTCCCGCCGCAACTCGAAAAAAACCATGAGACTTCCCCCTCGCCGCGAGTTGAGGCCCGATTCCCCTTCACTGCGTGCAGAGCAATTCCGTGTTGCACATCACACATGAAAGGAGCCTTGATTTCCTTGATGGCACTCCAGAGAAACCCCAAGAACACTGTTTCAAGGCTAGAGGGATCCTGAGGTCACTGTAGCAACACGAAAGAGCTCCGTGGACCAAAAATCAACTCGAGATGAGAGGTTAGTCCCTGGCTTCGACTCCAGAGAAATACCACCTTACCACAAGCACCTCAAGAGGAGGCTTCTCTCAGCTCTAGCTATGTGAGAGGGACTCTGAGTTTGCGGCCTCAAGTGGAATGGACACCGCGATGCCCTGACTCGAAATAAGGCCGGATATCCCTGCAGTGACTTGAATGCAGGCTCGTCTTGCATATCCCAAGACGAAAGGATGTCTGAATCCCATGGGGAGACCACAGAGAAAGACCTAGTTCCCCACCTCATCGCGACCGGAGGCCTCACATCCTATGAAAACTCCAGAGGTACGCGGAGATCAGTGCCTCCAAAGGAGACGATGCCTGATTCCTCGTGAAACTTGATAGGAGTCCCAGGATTCCTGTTGCACGTAGAAAGGGAACCTTGGTCTCCCACCTCAGCTGGAGAGGCGTCCCAATTGTCCTGCCAAGCCTCGAGGAGAATCCCGAGTTGTCCCTCGCAGCTAGGCAGGAGTCCTGACGTCACTGAACAAACACGTGGCTGGAAGGGCCATCCCCGTCGTAATTCGAGAATATACCCCAGGTTCCCACCGCAACTCGAGAAAAACCATGAGACTTCCCCCTCGCCGCGAGATGAGGCCCGATTCCCCTGCACTGCATGCAGAGCAATTTCGTGTTGCACATCACACAGGAAAGGAGCCTTGATTTCCTTGATGGCACTCCAGAGAAACCCCAAGAACACTGTTTCAAGGCTAGGGGGATCCTGAGGTCACTGTAGCAACACGAAAGAGCTCCGTGGACCAAAAATCAACTCGAGATGAGAGGTTAGTCCCTGGCTTCGACTCCAGAGGAATACCACCTTACCACAAGCACCTCAAGAGGAGGCTTCTCTCAGCTCTAGGTATGTGAGAGGGACCCTGAGTTTGCGGCCTCAAGTGGAATGGACACCGCGATGCCCTGACTGGAAATAAGGCCGGATATCCCTGCAGTGACTTGAATGCAGGCTCGTCTTGCATCTCCCAAGATGAAAGGATGTCTGAATCCCCTGTGGAGACCACAGAGAAAGACCTAGTTCCCCACCTCATCGCGACCGGAGGCCTCACATCCTTTGAAAACTCCAGAGGTACGCGGAGATCAGTGCCTCCAAAGGAGACGATGCCTGACTCCTCTGAAACTTGATAGGAGTCCCAGGATTCCTGTGGCACGTGGAAAGGGACCCTTGGTCTCCCGCCTCAGCTGGAGATGCGTCCCAATTTCCCTGCCAAGCCTCGAGGAGAATCCCGAGTTGTCCCTCGCAACTAGGCAGGAGTCCTGACGTCGCTGAACAAACACGTGGGTGGAAGGGCCATCCCCGTCGTAACTCGAGAATATACCCCAGGTTCCCGCCGCAACTCGAGAAAAACCATGAGACTTCCCCCTCGCCACGAGATGAGGCCCGATTCCCATACACTGCGTGCAGAGCAATTCCGTGTTGCACATCACACAGGAAAGGAGCCTTGATTTCTTTGATGGCACTCCAGAGAAACCCCAAGAACACTGTTTCAAGGCTAGAGGGATCCTGAGGTCACTGTAGCAACACGAAAGAGCTCCTTGGACCAAAAATCAACTCGAGATGAGAGGTTAGTCCCTGGCTTCGACTCCAGAGGAATACCACCTTACCACAAGCACCTCAAGAGGAGGCTTCTCTCAGCTCTAGGTATGTGAGAGGGACCCTGAGTTTGCGGCCTCAAGTGGAATGGACACTGCGATGCCCTGACGCGAAATAAGGCCGGATATCCCTGCAGTGACTTGAATGCAGGCTCTTCTTGCATCTCCCAAGATGAAAGGATGTCTGAATCCCTTGTGGAGACCACAGAGAAAGACCAAGTTCCCCACTTCATGGCGACCAGAGGCCTCACATCCTTTGAAAACTTCAGAGGTACGCGGACATCAGTGCCTCCAAAGGAGACGATGCCTGACTCCTCGTGAAACTTGATAGGAGTCCAAGGATTCCTGTGGCATGTGGAAAGGGACCCTTTGTCTCCCGCTCAGCTGGAGAGGCGTTCCAATTGCCCTGCCAAGCCTCGAGGAGAATCCCGAGTTGTCCCTCGCAACTAGGCAGGAGTTCTGCCGTCGCTGAACAAACACGTGGGTGGAAGGGCCATCCCCGTCGTAACTCGAGAATATACCCCAGGTTCCCGCCGCAACTCGAGAAAAACCATGAGACTTCCCCCTCGCCGCGAGATGAGGCCCGATTCCCCTGCACTGCATGCAGAGCAATTCCGAGTTGCACATCACACATGAAAGGAGCCTTGATTTCCTTGATGGCACTCCAGAGAAACCCCAAGAACACTGTTTCAAGGCTAGAGGCACCCTGAGGTCACTGTAGCAACACGAAAGAGCTCCGTGGACCAAAAATCAACTCGAGATGAGAGGTTAGTCCCTGGCTTCGACTCCAGAGGAATACCACCTTACCACAAGCACCTCAAGAGGAGGCTTCTCTCAGCTCTAGGTATGTGAGAGGGTCCCTGAGTTTGTGGCCTCAAGTGAAATGGACACCGCGACGCCCTAACTCGAAATAAGGCCGGATATCTCTGCAGTGACTTGAATGCAGGCTCGTCTTGCATCTCCCAAGACGAAAGGATGTCTGAATCCCGTGTGGAGACCACAGAGAAAGACCTAGTTCCCCACCTCATCGCGACCGGAGGCCTCACATACTTTGAAAACTCCAGAGGTACGCGGAGATCAGTGCCTCCAAAAGAGACGATGCCTGACTCCTCGTGAAACTTGATAGGAGTCCCAGGATTCCTGTGGCACGTGGAAAGGGACCCTTGGTCTCCCGCCTCAGCTGGAGAGGCGTCCCAATTGCCCTGCCAAGCCTCGAGGAGAATCCCGAGTTGTCCCTCGCAACTAGGCAGGAGTCCTGACGTCACTGAACAAACACGTGGCTGGAAGGGCCATCCCCGTCGTAACTCGAGAATATGCCCCAGGTTCCCGCCGCAACTTGAGAAAAAACATGAGAATTCCCCCTCACCGCGAGATGAGGCCCGATTCCCCTGCACTGCGTGCAGAGCAATTCCGTGTTGCACATCACACATGAAAGGAGCCTTGATTTCCTTGATGGCACTCCAGAGAAACCCCAAGAACACTGTTTCAAGGCTAGAGGGATCCTAAGGTCACTGTGGCAACACGAAAGAGCACCGTGGACCAAAAATCAACTCGAGATGAGGGGTTAGTCCCTGGCTTCGACTCCAGAGGAATACCACTTTACCACAAGCACCTCAAGAGGAGGCTTCTCTCAGCTCTAAGTATGTGAGAGGGACCCTGAGTTTGCAGCCTCAAGTGGAATGGACACCGCGAAGCCTTGACTCGAAATAAGGCCGGATATCCCTACAGTGACTTGAATGCAGGCTCGTCTTGCATCTCCCAAGACGAAAGGATGTCTGAATCCCCTGTGGAGACCACAGAGAAAGACCTAGTTCCCCACCTCATCGCGACCGGAGGCCTCACATCCTTTGAAAACTCCAGAGGTACGCGGAGATCAGTGCCTCCAAAGGAGAGGATGCCTGACTCCTCGGGAAACTTGATAGGAGTCCCAGGATTCCTGTGGCACGTGGAAAGGGACACTTGGTCTCCCGCCTCAGCTGGAGAGGCGTCCCAATTGCCCTGCCAAGCCTCGACGAGAATCCCGAGTTGTCCCTCGCAACTATGCAGGGGTCCTGACGGCGCTGAACAAACACGTGTGTGGCAGGGCCATGCCCGTCGTAACTCGAGAATATACCCCAGGTTCCCGCCGCAACTCGAGAAAAACCATGAGAATTCCCCCTCGCCGCAAGATGAGGCCCGATTCCCCTGCACTGCGTGCAGAGCAATTCCGTGTTGCACATCACACATGAAAGGAGCCTTGATTTCCTTGATGGCACTCCAGAGAAACCCCAAGAACACTGTTTCAAGGCTAGAGGGATTCTGAGGTCACTGTAGCAACACGAAAGAGCACCGTGGACCAAAAATCAACTCGAGATGAGGGGTTAGTCCCTGGCTGCGACTCCAGAGGAATACCACTTTACCACAAGCACCTCAAGAGGAGGCTTCTCTCAGCTCTAGGTATGTGAGAGGGACCCTGAGTTTGCAGCATCAAGTGGAATGGACACTGCGATGCCCTGACGCGAAAGAAGTCCGGATATCCCTGCAGTGACTTGAATGCAGGCTCTTCTTGCATCTCCCAAGATGAAAGGATGTCTGAATCCCTTGTGGAGACCACAGAGAAAGACCAAGTTCCCCACTTCATGGCGACCAGAGGCCTCACATCCTTTGAAAACTTCAGAGGTACGCGGACATCAGTGCCTCCAAAGGAGACGATGCCTGACTCCTCGTGAAACTTGATAGGAGTCCAAGGATTCCTGTGGCACGTGGAAAGGGACCCTTGGTCTCCCGCTCAGCTGGAGAGGCGTTCCAATTGCCCTGCCAAGCCTCGAGGAGAATCCCGAGTTGTCCCTCGCAACTAGGCAGGAGTTCTGCCGTCGCTGAACAAACACTTGTGTGGAAGGGCCATCCCCGTCGTAACTCGAGAATATACCCCAGGTTCCCGCCGCAACTCGAGAAAAACCATGAGACTTCCCCCTCGCCGCGAGATGAGGCCCGATTCCCCTGCACTACATGCAGAGCAATTCCGTGTTGCACATCACACATGAAAGGAGCCTTGATTTCCTTGATGGCACTCCAGAGAAACCCCAAGAACACTGTTTCAAGGCTAGAGGCACCCTGAGGTCACTGTAGCAACACGAAAGAGCTCCGTGGACCAAAAATCAACTCGAGATGAGAGGTTAGTCCCTGGCTTCGACTCCAGAGGAATACCACCTTACCACAAGCACCTCAAGAGGAGGCTTCTCTCAGCTCTAGGTATGTGAGAGGGTCCCTGAGTTTGTGGCCTCAAGTGAAATGGACACCGCGATGCCCTGACTCGAAATAAGGCCGGATATCTCTGCAGTGACTTGAATGCAGGCTCGTCTTGCATCTCCCAAGACGAAAGGATGTCTGAATCCCCTGTGGAGACCACAGAGAAAGACCTAGTTCCCCACCTCATCGCCACCGGAGGCCTCACATACTTTGAAAACTCCAGAGGTACGCGGAGATCAGTGCCTCCAAAAGAGACGATGCCTGACTCCTCGTGAAACTTGATAGGAGTCCCAGGATTCCTGTGGCACGTGGAAAGGGACCCTTGGTCTCCCGCCTCAGCTGGAGAGGCGTCCCAATTGCCCTGCCAAGCCTCGAGGAGAATCCCGAGTTGTCCCTCGCAACTAGGCAGGAGTCCTGACGTCACTGAACAAACACGTGGCTGGAAGGGCCATCCCCGTCGTAACTCGAGAATATGCCCCACATTCCCGCCGCAACTTGAGAAAAACCATGAGAATTCCCCCTCGCCGCGAGATGAGGCCCGATTCCCCTGCACTGCGTGCAGAGCAATTCCGTGTTGCACATCACACATGAAAGGAGCCTTGATTTCCTTGATGGCACTCCAGAGAAACCCCAAGAACACTGTTTCAAGGCTAGAGGGATCCTGAGGTCACTGTAGCAACACGAAAGAGCACCGTGGACCAAAAATCAACTCGAGATGAGAGGTTAGTCCCTGGCTGCGACTCCAGAGGAATACCACCTTACCACAAGCACCTCAAGAGGAGGCTTCTCTCAGCTCTAGGTTTGTGAGAGGGACCCTGAGTTTGTGGCCTCAAGTGGAATGGAAACCGCGATGCCCTGACTCGAAATAAGGCCGGATATCCCTGCAGTGACTTGAATGCAGGCTCGTCTTGCATCTCCCAAGACGAAAGGATGTCTGAATCCCCTGTGGAGACCACAGAGAAAGACCTAGTTCCCCACCTCATCGCGACCGGAGGCCTCACATCCTTTGAAAACTCCAGAGGTACGCGGAGATCAGTGCCTCCAAAGGAGACGATGCCTGACTCCTCGTGAAACTTGATAGGAGTCCCAGGATTCCTTTGGCACGTGGAAAGGGACCCTTGGTCTCCCGCTCAGATGGAGAGGCGTTCCAATTGCCCTGCCAAGCCTCGAGGAGAATCCCGAGTTGTCCCTCGCAACTAGGCAGGAGTCCTGACGTCGCTGAACAAACACGTGGGTGGAAGGGCCATCCCCGTCGTAACTCGTGAATATACCCCAGGTTCCCGCTGCAACTCGAGAAAAACCATGAGTCTTCCCCCTCGCCGTGAGATGAGGCCCGATTCCACTGCACTGCATGCAGAGCAATTCCGTGTTGCACATCAAAAATGAAAGGAGCCTTGATTTCCTTGATGGCACTCCAGAGAAACCCCAAGAACACTGTTTCAAGGCTAGAGGGATCCTGAGGTCACTGTAGCAACACGTCAGAGCTCCGTGGACCAAAAATCAACTCGAGATGAGAGGTTAGTCCCTGGCTTCGACTCCAGAGGAATACCACCTTACCACAATCACCTCAAGAGGAGGCTTCTCTCAGCTCTAGGTATGTGAGAGGGACCCTGAGTTTGCGGCCTCAAGTGGAATGGACACTGCGATGCCCTGACGCGAAATAAGGCCGGATATCCCTGCAGTGACTTGAATGCAGGCTCGTCTTGCATCTCCCAAGACGAAAGGATGTCTGAATCCCCTGTGGAGACCACAGAGAAAGACCTCGTTCCCCACCTCATTACGACCGAAGGCCTCACATCCTTTGAAAACTCCAGAGGTAGGCGGAGATCAGTGCCTCCAAAGGAGACGATGCCTGACTCCTCATGAAACTTGATAGGAGTCCCAGGATTCCTGTGGCACGTGGAAAGGGACCCTTGGTCTCCCCCCTCAGCTGGAGAGGCATCCCAATTGCCCTGCCAAGCCTCGAGGAGAATCCCGAGTTGTCCCTTGCAACTAGGCAGGAGTCCTACGTCGCTGAACAAAGACGTGTGTGGAAGGGCCATCCCCGTCGGAACTCGTGAATATACCCCAGGTTCCCGCCGCAACTCGAAAAAAACCATGAGACTTGCCCCTCGCCGCAAAATGAGGCCCGATTCCCCTGCACTGCGTGCAGAGCAATTCAGTCTTGCACATCACACATGAAAGGAGCCTTGATTTCCTTGATGGCACTCCAGAGAAACCCCAAGATCACTGTTTCAAGGCTAGAGGGATCCTAAGGTCACTGTGGCAACACGAAAGAGCACCGTGGACCAAAAATCAACTCGAGATGAGAGGTTAGTCCCTGGCTTCGACTCCAGAGGAGTACCACCTTACCACAAGCACCTCAAGAGGTGGCTTCTCTCAGCTCTAGGTATGTGAGAGGGACCCTGAGTTTGCGGCCTCAAGTGGAATGGACACCGCGAAGCCTTGACTCGAAATAAGGCCGGATATCCCTGCAGTGACTTGAATGCAGGCTCGTCTTGCATCTCCCAAGATGAAAGGATGTCTGAATCCCCTGTGGAGACCACAGAGAAAGACCTAGTTCCCCACCTCATGGCGACCGGAGGCCTCACATCCTTTGAAAACTCCAGAGGTACGCTGAGATCAGTGCCTCCAAAGGAGACGATGCCTGACTCCTCGTGAAACTTGACAGGAGTCACAGGATTCCTGTGGCACATGGAAAGAGACCCTTGGTCTCCCGCCTCAACTGGAGAGGCGTCCCAATTGCCCTGCCAACCCTCGAGGAGAATCCCGAGTTGTCCCGCGCAACTAGGCAGGAGTCCTGCCGTCGCTGAACAAAGACGTGTGTGGAAGGGCCATCCCCGTCGAAACTCGAGAATATACCCCAGGTTCCCGCCGCAACTCGAGAAAAACCATGAGACTTCCCCCTCGCCGCGAGATGAGGCCCGATTCCCCTGCACTGTGTGCAGAGCAATTCCGTGTTGCACATCACACATGAAAGGAGCCTTGATTTCCTTGATGGCACTCCAGAGAAACCCCAAGAACACTGTTTCAAGGCTAGAGGGATCCTGAGGTCACTGTAGCAACACGAAAGAGCTCCGTGGAACAAAAATCAACTCGAGATGAGAGGTTAGTCCCTGGCTTCGACTCCAGAGGAATACCACCTTACCACAAGCACCTCAAGAGGAGGCTTCTCTCAGCTCTAGGTATGTGAGAGTGACCCTGAGTTTGCGGCCTCAAGTGGAATGGACACCGCGATGCCCTGACTCGAAATAAGGCCGGATATCCCTGCAGTGACTTGAATGCAGGCTCGTCTTGCATCTCCCAAGACGAAAGGATGTCTGAATCCCCTGTGGAGACCACACAGAAAGACCTACTTCCCCACCTCATGGCGACCGGAGGCCTCACATCCTTTGAAAACTCCAGAGGTACGCGGAGATCAGTGCCTCCAAAGGAGACGATGCCTGACTCCTCGTGAAACTTGATAGGAGTCCCAGGATTCCTTTGGCACGTGGAAAGGGACCCTTGGTCTCCCGCTCAGATGGAGAGGCGTTCCAATTGCCCTGCCAAGCCTCGAGGAGAATCCCGAGTTGTCCCTCGCAACTAGGCAGGAGTCCTGACGTCGCTGAACAAACACGTGGGTGGAAGGGCCATCCCCGTCGTAACTCGAGAATATACCCCAGGTTCCCGCTGCAACTCGAGAAAAACCATGAGGCTTCCCCCTCGCCGCAAGACGAGGCCCGATTCCCCTGCACTGCGTGCAGAGCAATTCCGTGTTGCACATCAAAAATGAAAGGAGCCTTGATTTCCTTGATGGCACTCCAGAGAAACCCCAAGAACACTGTTTCAAGGCTAGAGGGATCCTGAGGTCACTGTAGCAACACGTCAGAGCTCCGTGGACCAAAAATCAACTCGAGATGAGAGGTTAGTCCCTGGCTTCGACTCCAGAGGAATACCACCTTACCACAAGCACCTCAAGAGGAGGCTTCTCTCAGCTCTAGGTATGTGAGAGGGACCCTGAGTTTGCGGCCTCAAGTGGAATGGACACTGCGATGCCCTGACGCGAAATAAGGCCGGATATCCCTGCAGTGACTTGAATGCAGGCTCGTCTTGCATCTCCCAAGACGAAAGGATGTCTGAATCCCCTGTGGATACCACAGAGAAAGACCAAGTTCCCACCTTATTGCGACCGGAGGCCTCACATCCTTTGAAAACTCCAGAGGTAGGCGGAGATCAGTGCCTCCAAAGGAGACGATGCCTGACTCCTCATGAAACTTGATAGGAGTCCCAGGATTCCTGTGGCACGTGGAAAGGGACCCTTGGTCTCCCGCCTCAGCTGGAGAGGCGTCCCAATTGCCCTGCCAAGCCTCGAGGAGAATCCCTAGTTGTCCCTTGCAACTAGGCAGGAGTCCTGACGTCGCTGAACAAACACGTGTGTGGAAGGGCCATCCCCGTCGTAACTCGAGAATATACCCCAGGTTCCCGCCGCAACTCGAAAAAAACCATGAGACTTGCCCCTCGCCGCAAAATGAGGCCCGATTCCCCTGCACTGCGTGCAGAGCAATTCAGTCTTGCACATCACACATGAAAGGAGCCTTGATTTCCTTGATGGCACTCCAGAGAAACCCCAAGAACACTGTTTCAAGGCTAGAGGGAACCTGAGGTCACTGTGGCAACACGAAAGAGCACCGTGGACCAAAAATCAACTCGAGATGAGGGGTTAGTCCCTGGCTTCGACTCCAGAGGAATACCACTTTACCACAAGCACCTCAAGAGGAGGCTTGTCTCAGCTCTAGGTATGTGAGAGGGACCCTGAGTTTGCAGCCTCAAGTGGAATGGACACCGCGAAGCCCTGACTCAAAATAAGGCCGGATATCCCTGCAGTGACTTGAATGCAGGCTCGTCTTGCATCTCCCAAGATGAAAGGATGTCTGAATCCCCTGTGGAGACCACAGAGAAAGACCTAGTTCCCCACCTCATCGCGACCGGAGGCCTCACATCCTTTGAAAACTCCAGAGGTACGCGGAGATCAGTGCCTCCAAAGGAGACGATGCCTGACTCCTCGTGAAACTTGATAGGTGTCCCAGGATTCCTGTGGCACGTGGAAAGGGACCCTTGGTCTCCCGCCTCAGCTGGAGATGCGTCCCAATTTCCCTGCCAAGCCTCGAGGAGAATCGCGAGTTGTCCCTCGCAACTAGGCAGGAGTCCTGACGTCGCTGAACAAACACGTGGGTGGAAGGGCCATCCCCGTCGTAACTCGAGAATATACCCCAGGTTCCCGCCGCAACTCGAGAAAAACCATGAGACTTCCCCCTCGCCACGAGATGAGGCCCGATTCCCCTGCACTGCGTGCAGAGCAATTCCGTGTTGCACATCACACAGGAAAGGAGCCTTGATTTCTTTGATGGCACTCCAGAGAAACCCCAAGAACACTGTTTCAAGGCTAGAGGGATCCTGAGGTCACTGTAGCAACACGAAAGAGCTCCTTGGACCAAAAATCAACTCGAGATGAGAGGTTAGTCCCTGGCTTCGACTCCAGAGGAATACCACCTTACCACAAGCACCTCAAGAGGAGGCTTCTCTCAGCTCTAGGTATGTGAGAGGGACCCTGAGTTTGCGGCCTC
The DNA here is from genome assembly GCF_910594005.1 of Cervus elaphus. Taxonomy (NCBI): domain Eukaryota; kingdom Metazoa; phylum Chordata; class Mammalia; order Artiodactyla; family Cervidae; genus Cervus; species Cervus elaphus. The sequence continues at coordinate 4,459,815 of NC_057838.1, forward strand.
AAGTGGAATGGACACTGCGATGCCCTGACGCGAAATAAGGCCGGATATCCCTGCAGTGACTTGAATGCAGGCTCTTCTTGCATCTCCCAAGATGAAAGGATGTCTGAATCCCTTGTGGAGACCACATAGAAAGACCAAGTTCCCCACTTCATGGCGACCAGAGGCCTCACATCCTTTAAAAACTTCAGAGGTATGCGGACATCAGTGCCTCCAAAGGAGACGATGCCTGACTCCTCGTGAAACTTGATAGGAGTCCAAGGATTCCTGTGGCACGTGGAAAGGGACCCTTGGTCTCCCGCTCAGCTGGAGAGGCGTTCCAATTGCCCTGTCAAGCCTCGAGGAGAATCCCGAGTTGTCCCTCGCAACTAGGCAGGAGTTCTGCCGTCGCAGAACAAACACTTGTGTGGAAGGGCCATCCCCGTCGTAACTCGAGAATATACCCCAGGTTCCCGCCGCAACTCGAGAAAAACCATGAGACTTCCCCCTCGCCGCGAAATGAGGCCCGATTCCCCTGCACTGCATGCAGAGCAATTCCGAGTTGCACATCACACATGAAAGGAGCCTTGATTTCCTTGATGGCACTCCAGAGAAACCCCAAGAACACTGTTTCAAGGCTAGAGGCTCCCTGAGGTCACTGTAGCAACACGAAAGAACTCCGTGGACCAAAAATCAACTCGAGATGAGAGGTTAGTCCCTGGCTTCGACTCCAGAGGAATACCACCTTACCACAAGCACCTCAAGAGGAGGCTTCTCTCAGCTCTAGGTATGTGAGAGGGTCCCTGAGTCTGTGGCCTAAAGTGGAATGGACACCGCGACGCCCTGACTCGAAATAAGGCCGGATATCTCTGCAGTGACTTGTATGTAGGCTCGTCTTGCATCTCCCAAGACGAAAGGATGTCTGAATCCCCTGTGGAGACCACAGAGAAAAACCTAGTTCCCCACCTCATCGCGACCGGAGGCCTCACATACTTTGAAAACTCCAGAGGTACGCGGAGATCAGTGTCTCCAAAAGAGACGATGCCTGACTCCTCGTGAAACTTGATAGGAGTCCCAGGATTCCTGTGGCACGTGGAAAGGGACCCTTGGTCTCCCACCTCAGCTGGAGAGGCGTTCCAATTGCCCTGCCAAGCCTCGAGGAGAATCCCGAATTGTCCCTCGCAACTAGGCAGGAGTCCTGACGTCAGTGAACAAACACGTGGCTGGAAGGGCCATCCCCGTCGTAACTCGAGAATATACCCCAGGTTCCCGCCGCAACTTGAGAAAAACCATGAGAATTCCCCCTCGCCGCGAGATGAGGCCCGATTCCCCTGCACTGCGTGCAGAGCAATTCCGTGTTGCACATCACACATGAAAGGAGCCTTGATTTCCTTGATGGCACTCCAGAGAAACCCCAAGAACACTGTTTCAAGGCTAGAGGGATCCTAAGGTCACTGTGGCAACACGAAAGAGCACCGTGGACCAAAAATCAACTCGAGATGAGGGGTTAGTCCCTGGCTTCGACTCCAGAGGAATACCACTTTACCACAAGCACCTCAAGAGGAGGCTTCTCTCAGCTCTAGGTATGTGAGAGGGACCCTGAGTTTGCAGCCTCAAGTGGAATGGACACCGCGATGCCCTGACTCGAAATAAGGCCGGATATCCCTGCAGTGACTTGAATGCAGGCTCGTCTTGCATCTCCCAAGAAGAAAGGATGTCTGAATCCCCTGTGGAGACCACAGAGAAAGACCTAGTTCCCCACCTCATCGCGACCGGAGGTCTCTCATCCTTTGAAAACTCCAGAGGTACGCGGAGATCAGAGCCTCCAAAGGAGACGATGCCTGACTCCGCTGAAACATGATAGGAGTCCCAGGATTCCTGTGGCACGTGGAAAGGGACCCTTGGTCTCCCGCCTCATCTGGAGAGGCGTCCCAATTGCCCTGCCATGCCTCGAGGAGAATCCCGAGTTGTCCCTCGCAACTAGGCAGGAGTCCTGCGTCGCTGAACAAACACGTGGGTGGAAGGGCCATCCCAGTCGTAACTCGAGAATATACCCCAGGTTCCCGCCGCAACTCGAGAAAAACCATGAGACTTCCCCCTCGCCGCGAGATGAGGCCCGAGTCCCCTACACTGCGTGCAGAGTAATTCTGTGTTGCACATCATACATGAAAGGAGCCTTGATTTCTTTGATGGCACTTCAGAGAAACCCCAAGAACACTGTTTCAAGGCTAGAGGGATCCTGAGGTCACTGTAGCAACACGAAAGAGCTCCGTGGACCAAAAATCAACTCGAGATGAGAGGTTAGTCCCTGGCTTCGACTCCAGAGGAATACCACCTTACCACAAGCACCTCAAGAGGAGGCTTCTCTCAGCTCTAGGTATGTGAGAGGGACCCTGAGTTTGCGGCCTCAAGTGGAATGGACACCGCGATGCCCTGACGCGAAATACGGCCGGATATCCCTGCAGTGACTTGAATGCAGGCTCGTCTTGCATCTCCCAAGACGAAAGGATGTCTGAATCCCCTGTGGAGACCACAGAGAAAGACCAAGTTCCCCACTTCATGGGGACCAGAGGCCTCACATCCTTTGAAAACTTCAGAGGTACGCGGACATCAGTGCCTCCAAAGGAGACGATGCCTGACTCCTCGTGAAACTTGATAGGAGTCCAAGGATTCCTGTGGCACGTGGAAAGGGACCCTTGGTCTCCCGCTCAGCTGGAGAGGCCTTCCAATTGCCCTGCCAAGCCTCGAGGAGAATCCCGAGTTGTCCCTCGCAACTAGGCAGGAGTTCTGCCGTCGCTGAACAAACACGTGGCTGGAAGGGCCATCCCCGTCGTAACTCGAGAATATTCCCCAGGTTCCCGCCGCAACTCGAGAAAAACCATGAGACTTCCCCCTCGCCGCGAGATGAGGCCCGATTCCCCTGCACTGCGTGCAGAGCAATTCAGTCTTGCACATCACACATGAAAGGAGCCTTGATTTCCTTGATGGCACTCCAGAGAAACCCCAAGAACACTGTTTCCAGGCTAGAGGGATCCTGAGGTCACTGTAGCAATACGAAAGAGCTCCGTGGACCAAAAATCAACTCGAGATGAGAGGTTAGTCCCTGGCTTCGACTCCAGAGGAATACCACCTTACCAAAAGCACCTCAAGAGGAGGCTTCTCTCAGCTCTAGCTATGTGAGAGGGACCCTGAGTTTGCAGTCTCAAGTGGAATGGACACCGCGAAGCCCTGACTCGAAACAAGGGTGGATATCCCTGCAGTGAGTTGAATGGAGGCTCGTCTTGCATCTCCCAAGACGAAAGGATGTCTGAATCCCCTGTTTAGTCCACAGAGAAAGACCTAGTTCCCCACCTCATCGCGACCGGAGGCCTCACATCCTTTGAAAACTCCAGAGGTACGCGGAGATCAGTGCCTCCAAAGGAGACGATGCCTGACTCCTCGTGAAACTTCTTAGTCGTCCCAGGATTCCTGTGGCACGTGGAAAGGGACACTTGGTCTCCCGCCTCAGCTGGAGAGGCGTCCCAATTGCCCAGCCAAGCCTCGACGAGAATCCCGAGTTGTCCCTCGCAACTATGCAGGAGTCCTGACGTCGCTGAACAAACACGTGTGTGGCAGGGCCATGCCCGTCGTAACTCGAGAATATACCCCAGGTTCCCGCCGCAACTCGAGAAAAACCATGAGACTTCCCCCTCGCCGCGAGATGAGGCCCGATTCCCCTGCACTGAGTGCAGAGCAATTCCGTGTTGCACATCACACATGAAAGGAGCCTTGATTTTCTTGATGGCACTCCAGAGAAACCCCAAGAACACTGTTTCAAGCCTAGAGGGATCCTGAGGTCACTGTAGCAACACGAAAGAGCACCGTGGACCAAAAATCAATTCGAGATGAGGGGTTAGTCAATGACTGCGACTCCAGAGGAATACCACCTTACCACAAGCACCTCAAGAGGAGGCTTCTCTCAGCTCTAGGTATGTGAGAGGGACCCTGAGTTTGCAGCCTCAAGTGGAATGGACACCGCGATGCCCTGACTCGAAATAAGGCCGGATATCCCTGCAGTGACTTGAATGCAGGCTCGTCTTGCATCTCCCAAGAAGAAAGGATGTCTGAATCCCCTGTGGAGACCACAGAGAAAGACCTAGTTCCCCACCTCATGGCGACCGGAGGTCTCTCATCCTTTGAAAACTCCAGAGGTACGCGGAGATCAGAGCCTCCAAAGGAGACGATGCCTGACTCCGCTGAAACATGATAGGAGTCCCAGGATTCCTGTGGCACGTGGAAAGGGACCCTTGGTCTCCCGCCTCAGCTGGAGAGGCGTCCCAAATGCCCTGCCATGCCTCGAGGAGTATCCCGAGTTGTCCCTCGCAACTAGGCAGGAGTCCTGCGTCGCTGAACAAACACGTGGGTGGAAGGGCCATCCCCGTCGTAACTCGAGAATGTACCCCAGGTTCCCGCCGCAACTCGAGAAAAACCATGAGACTTCCCCCTCGCCGCGAGATGAGGCCCGATTCCCCTACACTGCGTGCAGAGCAATTCCGTGTTGCACATCACACATGAAAGGAGCCTTGATTTCCTTGATGGCACTCCAGAGAAACCCCAAGAACACTGTTTCAAGGCTAGAGGGATCCTGAGGTCACTGTAGCAACAAGAAAGAGCTCCGTGGACCAAAAATCAACTCGAGATGAGAGGTTAGTCCCTGGCTTCGACTCCAGAGGAATACCACCTTACCACAAGCACCTCAAGAGGAGGCTTCTCTCAGTTCTAGGTATGTGAGAGGGACACTGAGATTGCGGCCTCAAGTGGAATGGACACTGCGATGCCCTGATGCGAAATAAGGCCGGATATCCCTGCAGTGACTTGAATGCAGGCTCGTCTTGCATCTCCCAAAGCGAATGGATGTCTGAATCCCCTGTGGAGACCACAGAGAAAGACCTAGTTCCCCACCTCATCGCGACCGGAGGCCTCTCATCCTTTGAAAACTCCAGAGGTACGCGGAGATCAGTGCCTCCAAAGGAGACGATGCCTGACTCCTCTGAAACTTGATAGGAGTCCCAGGATTCCTGTGGCACGTGGAAAGGGACCCTTGGTCTCCCGCCTCAGCTGGAGAGGCGTCCCAATTTCCCTGCCAAGCCTCGAGGAGAATCCCGAGTTGTCCCTCGCAACTAGGCAGGAGTCCTGACGTCGCAGAACAAACACGTGTGTGGAAGGGCCATCCCCATAGTAACTCGAGAATATACCCCAGGTTCCCGCCGCAACTCGAGAAAAACCATGAGACTTCCCCCTCGCCGCGAGATGAGGCCCGATTCCGCAGCACTGCGTGCAGAGCAATTCCGTGTTGCACATCACACATGAAAGGAGCCTTGATTTCCTTGATGGCACTCCAGAGAAACCCCAAGAACACTGTTTCAAGGGTAGAGGGATCCTGAGGTCACTGTAGCCACACGAAAGAGCTCCGTGGACCAAAAATCAACTCGAGATGAGAGGTTAGTCCCTGGCTTCGACTCCAGAGGAATACCACCTTACCACAAGCACCTCAAGAGGAGGCTTCTCTCAGCTCTAGTTATGTGAGAGGGACCCTGAGTTTGCGGCCTCAAGTGGAATGGACACTGCGATGCCCTGACGCGAAATAAGGCCGGATATCCCTGCAGTGACTTGAATGCAGGCTCGTCTTGCATCTCCCAAGACGAAAGGATGTCTGAATCCCCTGTGGAGACCACAGAGAAAGACCAAGTTCCCCACTTCATGGCGACCAGAGGCCTCACATCCTTTGAAAACTTCAGAGGTACGCGGACATCAGTGCCTCCAAAGGAGACGATGCCTGACTCCTTGTGAAACTTGATAGGAGTCCCAGGATTCCTGTGGCACGTGGAAAGGGACTCTTGGTCTCCCGCCTCAGCTGGAGAGGCGTCCCAATTGCCCTGCCAAGCCTCGAGGAGAATCCCGAGTTGTCCCTCGCAACTAGGCAGGAGTCCTGCGTCGCTGAACTAACACGTGTGTGGAAGGGCCATCCCCGTCGTAACTCGAGAATATACCCCAGGTTCCCGCCGCAACACGAAAAAAACCATGAGACTTCCCCCTCGTCGCAAAATGAGGCCTGATTCCCCTGCACAGCGTGCAGAGCAATTCCGAGTTGCACATCACACATGAAAGGAGCCTTGATTTCCTTGATGGCACTCCAGAGAAACCCCAAGAACACTGTTTCAAGGCTAGAGGGATCCTGAGGTCACTGTAGCAACACGAAAGAGCTCCGTGGACCAAAAATCAACTCGAGATGAGAGGTTAGTCCCTGGCTTCGACTCCAGAGGAATACCACCTTACCACAAGCACCTCAAGAGGAGGCTTCTCTCAGCTCTAGGTATGTGAGAGGGTCCCTGTGTTTGTGGCCTCAAGTGGAATGGACACCGCGACGCCCTGACTCGAAATAAGGCCGGATATCCCTGCAGTGACTTGAATGCAGGCTCGTCTTGCATCTCCCAAGACGAAAGGATGTCTGAATCCCCTGTGGAGACCACAGAGAAAAACCTAGTTCCCCACCTCATCGCGACCGGAGGCCTCACATCCTTTGAAAACTCCAGAGGTACGCGGAGATCAGTGCCTCCAAAAGAGACGATGCCTGACTCCTCGTGAAACTTGATAGGAGTCCCAGGATTCCTGTGGCACGTGGAAAGGGACCCTTGGTCTCCCGCCTCAGCTGGAGAGGCGTCCCAATTGCCCTGCCAAGCCTCGAGGAGAATCCCGAGTTGTCCCTCGCAACTAGGCAGGAGTCCTGACGTCACTGAACAAACACGTGTGTGGAAGGGCCATCCCCGTCGTAACTCGAGAATATACCCCAGGTTCCCGCCGCAACTCGAGAAAAACCATGAGAATTCCCCCTCGCCGCGAGATGAGGCCCGATTCCCCTGCACTGCGTGCAGAGCAATTCCGTGTTGCACATCACACATGAAAGGAGCCTTGATTTCCTTGATGGCACTCCAGAGAAACCCCAAGAACACTGTTTCAAGGCTAGAGGGATCCTGAGGTCACTGTAGCAACACGAAAGAGCTCCGTGGCCCAAAATTCAACTCGAGAAGAGAGGTTAGTCCCTGGCTTCGACTCCAGAGGAATACCACCTTACCACATGCACCTCAAGAGGAGGCTTCTCTCAGCTCTAGGTATGTGAGAGGGACCCTGAGTTTGCGGCCTCAAGTGGAATGGACACTGCGATGCCCTGACGCGAAATAAGGCCGGATATCCCTGCAGTGACTTGAATGCAGGCTCGTCTTGCATCTCCCAAGTTGAAAGGATGTCTGAATCCCCAGTGGAGACCACAGAGAAAGACCCAGTTTCCCACTTCATGGCGACCAGAGGCCTCACATCCTTTGAAAACTTCAGAGGTACGCGGACATCAGTGCCTCCAAAGGAGACGATGACTGACTCCTCGTGAAACTTGATAGGAGTCCCAGGATTCCTGTGGCACGTGGAAAGGGACCCTTGGTCTCCCACCTCAGCTGGAGAGGCGTCCCAATTGCCCTGCCAAGCCTCGAGGAGAATCCTGAGTTGTCCCTCGCAACTAGGCAGGAGTCCTGCCGTCGCTGAACAAACACGTGGGTAAAAGGGCCATCCCCGTCGTAACTCGAGAATATACCCCAGGTTCCCGCCGCAACTCGAGAAAAACCATGAGACTTCCCCCTCGCCGCGAGATGAGGCCCGATTCCCTTGCACTGCATGCAGAGCAATTCCGTGTTGCACATCACACATGAAATGAGCCTTGATTTCCTTGATGGCACTCCAGAGAAACCCCAAGAACACTGTTTCAAGGCTAGAGGGATCCTGAGGTCACTGTGGCAACAAGAAAGAACTCTGTGGATCAAAAATCAACTCGAGATGAGAGGTTAGTCCCTAACTTCGACTCCAGAGGAATACCACCTAAACAGAAGCACCTCAAGAGGAGGCTTCTCGCAGCTTTAGGTATGTGAGAGGGACCCTGAGTTTGCGGCCTCAAGTGGAATGGACACTGTGATGCCCTGACTCGAAATAAGGCCGGATATCCCTACAGTGACTTGAATGCAGGCTCGTCTTGCATCTCCAAAGACGAAAGGATGTCTGAATCCCCTGTGGAGACCACAGAGAAAGACCTAGTTCCCCACCTCATCGCGACCGGAGGCCTCACATCCTTTGAAAACTTCAGAGGTACCCAGAGATCAATGCCTCCAAAGGAGACGATGCCTGACTCCTCATGAAACTTTATACGAGTCCCAGGATTCCTGTGGCACGTGGAAAGGGACACTTGGTCTCCCGCCTCAGCTGGAGAGGGGTCCCAATTGCCCTGCCAAGCCTCGAGGAGAATCCCGAGTTGTCCGTCGTAACTAGGCAGGAGTCCTGACGTCGCTGAACAAACACGTGTGTGGGAGGGCCATCCCCGTCGTAACTCGAGAATATAACCCAGGTTCCCGCCGCAACTCGAGAAAAACCATGAGACTTCCCCCTCGCCGCGAGATGAGGCCCGATTCCCCTGCACTGCGTGCAGAGCAATACCGTGTTGCACATCACACATGAAAGGAGCCTTGATTTCCTTGATGGCACTCCAGAGAAACCCCAAGAACACTGTTTCAAGGCTAGAGGGATCCTGAGGTCACTGTAGCAACACGAAATAGCTCCGTGGACCAAGAATCAACTCGAGATGAGAGGTTAGTCCCTGGCTTCGACTCCAGAGGACTACCACCTTACCACAAGCACCTCAAGAGAAGGCTTCTCTCAGCTCTAAGTATGTGAGAGGGACCCTGAGTTTGCGGCCTCAAGTGGAATGGACACCGCGATGCCCTGACTCGAAATAAGGCCGGATAACCCTACATTGACATAAATGCAGGCTCGTCTTGCATCTCCCAAGACGAAAGGATGTCTGAATCCCCTGTGGAGACCACAGAGAAAGACCTAGTTCCCCACCTCATGGCGAACGGAGGCCTCACATCCTTTGAAAACTCCAGAGGTACGCGGAGATCAGTGCCTCCAAAGGAGAGGATGCCTGACTCCTCGGGAAACTTGATAGGAGTCCCAGGATTCCTGTGGCACGTGGAAAGGGACACTTGGTCTCCCGCCTCAGCTGGAGAGGCGTCCCAATTGCCCTGCCAAGCCTCGAGGAGAATCCCGAGTTGTCCCTCGCAACTAGGCAGGAGTCCTGACGTCGCTGAACAAACACGTGGGTGGAAGGACCATCCCCATCGTAACTCGTTAATATAGCCCAGGTTCCCTCCGCAACTCGAGATAAACCATGAAACTTCCCCCTCGCCGGGAGATGAGGCCCGATTCCCCTACACTGCGGGCAGAAAAATTCTGTGTTGCACATCACACATGAAAGGAGCCTTGATTTCCATGATGGCACTCCAGAGAAACCCCAAGAACACTGTTTCAAGGCTAGAGGGATCCTGAGGTCACTGTAGCAACAAGAAAGAACTCTGTGGACCAAAAATCATCTCGAGATGAGAGGTTAGTCCCTAACTTCGACTCCAGAGGAATACCACCTAAACAGAAGCACCTCAAGAGGAGGCTTCTCTCAGCTCTAGCTATGTGGGAGGGACCCTGAGTTTGCAGCCTCAAGTGGAATGGACAACGCAAAGCCCTGACTCGAAATAAGGGTGGATATCCCTGCAGTGAGTTGAATGCAGGCTCGTCTTGCATCTCCCAAGACGAAAGGATGTCTGAATCCCCTGTGGAGACCACAGAGAAAGACCTAGTTCCCCACCTCATCGCGACCGGAGGCCTCACATCCTTTGAAAACTCCAGAGGTACGCGGAGATCAGTGCCTCCAAAGGAGAGGATGCCTGACTCCTCGGGAAACTTGATAGGAGTCCCAGGATTCCTGTGGCACGTGGAAAGGGACACTTGGTCTCCCGCCTCAGCTGGAGAGGCGTCCCAATTGCCCTGCCAAGCCTCGAGGAGAATCCCGAGTTGTCCCTCGCAACTAGGCAGGAGTCCTGACGTCGCTGAACAAACACGTGGGTGGAAGGACCATCCCCATCGTAACTCGTTAATATAGCCCAGGTTCCCTCCGCAACTCGAGATAAACCATGAAACTTCCCCCTCGCCGGGAGATGAGGCCCGATTCCCCTACACTGCGGGCAGAAAAATTCTGTGTTGCACATCACACATGAAAGGAGCCTTGATTTCCATGATGGCACTCCAGAGAAACCCCAAGAACACTGTTTCAAGGCTAGAGGGATCCTGAGGTCACTGTAGCAACAAGAAAGAACTCTGTGGACCAAAAATCATCTCGAGATGAGAGGTTAGTCCCTAACTTCGACTCCAGAGGAATACCACCTAAACAGAAGCACCTCAAGAGGAGGCTTCTCTCAGCTCTAGCTATGTGGGAGGGACCCTGAGTTTGCAGCCTCAAGTGGAATGGACAACGCAAAGCCCTGACTCGAAATAAGGGTGGATATCCCTGCAGTGAGTTGAATGGAGGCTCGTCTTGCATCTCCCAAGACGAAAGGATGTCTGAATCCCCTGTGGAGACCACAGAGAAAGACCTAGTTCCCCACCTCATCGCGACCGGAGGCCTCACATCCTTTGAAAACTCCAGAGGTACGCGGAGATCAGTGCCTCCAAAGGAGACGATGCCTGACTCCTCGTGAAACTTGATAGGAGTCCCAGGATTCCTGTGGCACGTGGAAAGGGACCCTTGGTCTCCCGCCTCAGCTGGAGAGGCGTCCCAATTGCCCTGCCAAGCCTCGAGGAGAATCCCGAGTTGTCCCTTGCAACTAGGCAGGAGTCCCTACGTCGCTGAACAAACACGTGTGTGGAAGGGCCATCCCCGTCGTAACTCGAGAATATAACCCAGGTTCCCGCCGCAACACGAAAAAAACCATGAGACTTCCCCCTCGCCGCAAAATGAGGCCTGATTCCCCTGCACTGCGTGCAGAGCAATTCAGTCTTGCACATCACACATGAAAGGAGCCTTGATTTCCTTGATGGCACTCCAGAGAAACCCCAAGAACACTGTTTCAAGGCTAGAGGGATCCTGAGGTCACTGTGGTAACACGAAAGAGCACCGTGGACCAAAAATCCACTCGAGATGAGGGGTTAGTCCCTGGCTTCGACTCCAGAGGAATACCACTTTACCACAAGCACCTCAAGAGGAGGCTTCTCTCAGCTCTAGGTATGTGAGAGGGACCCTGAGTTTGTGGCCTCAAGTGGAATGGACACCGCGAAGCCCTGACTCGAAATAAGGCCGGATATCTCTGCAGTGACTTGAATGCAGGCTCGTCTTGCATCTCCCAAGACGAAAGGATGTCTGAATCCCCTGTGGAGACCACAGAGAAAGACCTAGTTCCCCACCTCATCGCGACCGGAGGCCTCTCATCCTTTGAAAACTCCAGAGGTACGCGGAGATCAGTGCCTCCAAAGGAGACGATGCCTGACTCCTCTGAAACTTGATAGGAGTCCCAGGATTCCTGTGGCACGTGGAAAGGGACCCTTGGTCTCCCGCCTCAGCTGGAGAGGCGTCCCAATTGCCCTGCCAAGCCTCGAGGAGAATCCCGAGTTGTCCCTCGCAACTAGGCAGGAGTCCTGACGTCACTAAACAAACACGTGGCTGGAAGGGCCATCCCCGTCGGAACTCGAGAATATACCCCAGGTTCCCGCCGCAACTCGAGAAAAACCATGAGACTTCCCCTTCGCCGCGAGATGAGGCCCGATTTCCCTGCACTGCGTGCAGAGCAATTGTGTGTTGCACATCACACATGAAAGGAGCCTTGATTTCCTTGATGGCACTCCAGAGAAACCCCAAGAACACTGTTTCAAGGCTAGAGGGATCCTGAGGTCAATGTAGCAACACGAAAGAGCTCCGTGGCCCAAAATTCAACTCGAGAAGAGAGGTTAGTCCCTGGCTTCGACTCCAGAGGAATACCACCTTACCACAAGCACCTCAAGAGGAGGCTTCTCTCAGCTCTAGGTATGTGAGAGGGACCCTGAGTTTGCGGCCTCAAATGGAATGGACACCGCGATGCCCTGACTCGAAATAAGGACGGATATCCCTGCAGTGACTTGAATGCAGGCTCGTCTTGCATCTCCCAAGATGAAAGGATGTCTGAATCCCCAGTGGAGACCACAGAGAAAGACCCAGTTCCCCACTTCATGGCGACCAGAGGCCTCACATCCTTTGAAAACTTCAGAGGTACGCGGACATCAGTGCCTCCAAAGGAGACGATGACTGACTCCTCGTGAAACTTGATAGGATTCCCAGGATTCCTGTGGCACGTGGAAAGGGACCCTTGGTCTCCCACCTCAGCTGGAGAGGCGTCCCAATTGCCCTGCCAAGCCTCGAGGAGAATCCTGAGTTTTCCCTCGCAACTAGGCAGGAGTCCTGCCGTCGCTGAACAAACACGTGGGTAAAAGGGCCATCCCCGTCGTAACTCGAGAATATACCCCAGGTTCCCGCCGCAACTCGAGAAAAACCATGAGACTTCCCCCTCGCCGCGAGATGAGGCCCGATTCCCTTGCACTGCATGCAGAGCAATTCCGTGTTGCACATCACACATGAAAGGAGCCTTGATTTCCTTGATGGCACTCCAGAGAAACCCCAAGAACACTGTTTCAAGGCTAGAGGGATCCTGAGGTCACTGTAGCAACACAAAAGAGCTCCGTGGCCCAAAAATCAACTCGAGATGAGAGGTTAGTCCCTGGCTTCGACTCCAGAGGAATACCACCTTACCACAAGCACCTCAAGAGGAGGCTTCTCTCAGCTCTAGGTATGTGAGAGGGACCCTGAGTTTGCGGCCTCAAGTGGAATGGACACCGCGATGCCCTGACTCGAAATAAGGCCGGATATCCCTGCAGTGACTTGAATGCAGGCTCGTCTTGCATCTCCCAAGACGAAAGGCTGTCTGAATCCCCTGTGGAGACCACAGAGAAAGACCTAGTTCCCCACCTCATCGCGACCGGAGGCCTCACATCCTTTGAAAACTCCAGAGGTACGCAGAGATCAGTGCCTCCAAAGGAGACGATTCCTGACTCCTCGTGAAACTTGATAGGAGTCCCAGGATTCCTGTGGCACGTGGAAAGGGACCCTTGGTCTCCCGCCTCAGCTGGAGAGGCGTCCCAATTGCCCTGCCAAGCCTCGAGGAGAATCCCGAGTTGTCCCTCGCAACTAGGCAGGAGTCGTGCGTCGCTGAACAAACACGTGGGTGGAAGGGCCATGCCCTTCGTAACTCGAGAATATACCCCAGGTTCCCGCCGCAACTCGAGAAAAACAATGAGACTTCCCCCTCGCCGCGAGATGAGGCCCGATTCCCCTGCACTGCGTGCAGAGCAATTCAGTGTTGCACATCACACATGAAAGGAGCCTTGATTTCCTTGATGGCACTCCAGGGAAACCCCAAGAACACTGTTTCAAGGCTAGAGGGATCCTGAGGTCAATGTAGCAACACGAAAGAGCTCCGTGGACCAAAAATCAACTCGAGAAGAGAGGTTAGTCCCTGGCTTCGACTCCAGCGGAATACAACCTTACCACAAGCACCTCAAGAGGAGGCTTCTCTCAGCTCTAGGTATGTGAGAGGCACCCTGAGTTTGCGGCCTCAAGTGGAAAGGACACCGCGATGCCCTGACTCGAAATAAGGCCGGATATCCCTGCAGTGACTTGAATGCAGGCTCGTCTTGCATCTCCCAAGACGAAAGGCTGTCTGAATCCTCTGTGGAGACCACAGAGAAAGACCCAGTTCCCCACCTCATCGCGACCGGAGGCCTCACATCCTTTGAAAACTCCAGAGGTACGCGGAGATCAGTGCCTCCAAAGGAGACGATGCCTGACTCCTCGTGAAACTTGATAGGAGTCCCAGGATTCCTGTGGCACGTGGAAAGGGACCCTTGGTCTCCCGCCTCAGCTGGAGAGGCGTCCCAATTGCCCTGCCAAGCCTCGAGGAGAATCCCGAATTGTCCCTCGCAACTAGGCAGGAGTCGTGACGTCGCTGAACAAACACGTGTGTGGAAGGGCCATTCCCGTCGTAACTTGAGAATATACCCCAGGTTCCCGCCGCAACTCGAGAAAAACCATGAGACTTCCCCTTCGCCGCGAGATGAGGCCCGATTCCCCTGCACTGCGTGCAGAGCAATTGTGTGTTGCACATCACACATGAAAGGAGCCTTGATTTCCTTGATGGCACTCCAGAGAAACCCCAAGAACACTGTTTCAAGGCTAGAGGGATCCTGAGGTTAATGTAGCAACACGAAAGAGCTCCGTGGCCCAAAATTCAACTCGAGAAGAGAGGTTAGTCCCTGGCTTCGACTCCAGAGGAATACCACCTTACCACAAGCACCTCAAGAGGAGGCTTCTCTCAGCTCTAGGTATGTGAGAGGGACCCTGAGTTTGCGGCCTCAAGTGGAATGGACACCGCGATGCCCTGACTCGAAATAAGGACGGATATCCCTGCAGTGACTTGAATGCAGGCTCGTCTTGCATCTCCAAAGATGAAAGGATGTCTGAATCCCCTGTGGAGACCACAGAGAAAGACCTAGTTCCCCACCTCATCGCGACCGGAGGCCTCACATCCTTTGAAAACTTCAGAGGTACCCAGAGATCAATGCCTCCAAAGGAGACGATGCCTGACTCCTCATGAAACTTGATACGAGTCCCAGGATTCCTGTGGCACGTGGAAAGGGACCCTTGGTCTCCCTCCTCAGCTGGAGAGGGGTCCCAATTGCCCTGCCAAGCCTCGAGGAGAATCCCGAGTTGTCCGTCGCAACTAGGCAGGAGTCCTGACGTCGCTGAACAAACACGTGTGTGGGAGGGCCATCCCCGTCGTAACTCGAGAATATAACCCAGGTTCCCGCCGCAACTCGAGAAAAACCATGAGACTTCCCCCTCGCCGCGAGATGAGGCCCGATTCCCCTGCACTGCGTGCAGAGCAATACCGTGTTGCACATCACACATGAAAGGAGCCTTGATTTCCTTGATGGCACTCCAGAGAAACCCCAAGAACACTGTTTCAAGGCTAGAGGGATCCTGAGGTCACTGTAGCAACACGAAATAGCTCCGTGGACCAAGAATCAACTCGAGATGAGAGGTTAGTCCCTGGCTTCGACTCCAGAGGACTACCACCTTACCACAAGCACCTCAAGAGAAGGCTTCTCTCAGCTCTAAGTATGTGAGAGGGACCCTGAGTTTGCGGCCTCAAGTGGAATGGACACCGCGATGCCCTGACTCGAAATAAGGCCGGATAACCCTACATTGACATAAATGCAGGCTCGTCTTGCATCTCCCAAGAAGAAAGGATGTCTGAATCCCCTGTGGAGACCACAGAGAAAGACCTAGTTCCCCACCTCATGGCGAACGGAGGCCTCACATCCTTTGAAAACTCCAGAGGTACGCGGAGATCAGTGCCTCCAAAGGAGAGGATGCCTGACTCCTCGGGAAACTTGATAGGAGTCCCAGGATTCCTGTGGCACGTGGAAAGGGACACTTGGTCTCCCGCCTCAGCTGGAGAGGCGTCCCAATTGCACTGCCAAGCCTCGAGGAGAATCCCGAGTTGTCCCTCGCAACTAGGCAGGAGTCCTGACGTCGCTGAACAAACACGTGGGTGGAAGGACCATCCCCATCGTAACTCGTTAATATAGCCCAGGTTCCCTCCGCAACTCGAGATAAACCATGAAACTTCCCCCTCGCCGGGAGATGAGGCCCGATTCCCCTACACTGCGGGCAGAAAAATTCTGTGTTGCACATCACACATGAAAGGAGCCTTGATTTCCTTGATGGCACTCCAGAGAAACCCCAAGAACACTGTTTCAAGGCTAGAGGGATCCTGAGGTCACTGTAGCAACAAGAAAGAACTCTGTGGACCAAAAATCATCTCGAGATGAGAGGTTAGTCCCTAACTTCGACTCCAGAGGAATACCACCTAAACAGAAGCACCTCAAGAGGAGGCTTCTCTCAGCTCTAGCTATGTGGGAGGGACCCTGAGTTTGCAGCCTCAAGTGGAATGGACAGCGCAAAGCCCTGACTCGAAATAAGGGTGGATATCCCTGCAGTGAGTTGAATGCAGGCTCGTCTTGCATCTCCCAAGACGAAAGGATGTCTGAATCCCCTGTGGAGACCACAGAGAAAGACCTAGTTCCCCACCTCATCGCGACCGGAGTCCTCACATCCTTTGAAAACTCCAGAGGTACGCGGAGATCAGTGCCTCCAAAGGAGACGATGCCTGACTCCTCGTGAAACTTGATAGGAGTCCCAGGATTCCTGTGGCACGTGGAAAGGGACCCTTGGTCTCCCGCCTCAGCTGGAGAGGCGTCCCAATTGCCCTGCCAAGCCTCGAGGAGAATCCCGAGTTGTCCCTTGCAACTAGGCAGGAGTCCCTACGTCGCTGAACAAACACGTGTGTGGAAGGGCCATCCCCGTCGTAACTCGAGAATATACCCCAGGTTCCCGCCGCAACACGAAAAAAACCATGAGACTTCCCCCTCGCCGCAAAATGAGGCCTGATTCCCCTGCACTGCGTGCAGAGCAATTCAGTCTTGCACATCACACATGAAAGGAGCCTTGATTTCCTTCATGGCTCTCCAGAGAAACCCCAAGAACACTGTTTCAAGGCTAGAGGGATCCTGAGGTCACTGTGGCAACACGAAAGAGCACCGTGGACCAAAAATCCACGCGAGATGAGGGGTTAGTCCCTGGCTTCGACTCCAGAGGAATACCACTTTACCACAAGCACCTCAAGAGGAGGCTTCTCTCAGCTCTAGGTATGTGAGAGGGACCCTGAGTTTGCGGCCTCAAGTGGAATGGACACCGCGAAGCCCTGACTCGAAATAAGGCCGGATATCTCTGCAGTGACTTGAATGCAGGCTCGTCTTGCATCTCCCAAGACGAAAGGATGTCTGAATCCCCTGTGGAGACCACAGAGAAAGACCTAGTTCCCCACCTCATCGCGACCGGAGGCCTCTCATCCTTTGAAAACTCCAGAGGTACGCGGAGATCAGTGCCTCCAAAGGAGACGATGCCTGACTCCTCTGAAACTTGATAGGAGTCCCAGGATTCCTGTGGCACGTGGAAAGGGACCCTTGGTCTCCCGCCTCAGCTGGAGAGGCGTCCCAATTGCCCTGCCAAGCCTCGAGGAGAATCCCGAGTTGTCCCTCGCAACTAGGCAGGAGTCCTGACGTCGCTGAACAAACACGTGGCTGGAAGGGCCATCCCCGTCGGAACTCGAGAATATACCCCAGGTTCCCGCTGCAACTCGAGAAAAACCATGAGACTTCCCCCTCGCCGCGAGATGAGGCCCGATTCCCCTGCACTGCGTGCAGAGCAATTCCGTGTTGCACATCACACATGAAAGGAGCCTTGATTTCCTTGATGGCACTCCAGAGAAACCCCAAGAACACTGTTTCCAGGCTAGAGGGATCCTGAGGGCACTGTAGCAACACGAAAGAGCTCCGTGGACCAAAAATCAACTCGAGATGAGAGGTTAGTCCCTGGCTTCGACTCCAGAGGAATACCACCTTACCACAAGCACCTCAAGAGGAGGCTTCTCTCAGCTCTAGCTATGAGGGAGGGACCCTGAGTTTGCAGCCTCAAGTGGAATGGACAACGCGAAGCCCTGACTCGAAATAAGGGTGAATATCCCTGCAGTGAGTTGAATGCAGGCTCGTCTTGCATCTCCAAAGATGAAAGGATGTCTGAATCCCCTGTGGAGACCACAGAGAAAGACCTAGTTCCCCACCTCATCGCGACCGGAGGCCTCACATCCTTTGAAAATTCCAGAGGTACGCGGAGATCAGTGCCTCCAAAGGAGACGATGCCTGACCCCTCGTGAAACTTGATAGGAGTCCCAGGATTCCTGTGGCACGTGGAAAGGGACACTTGGTCTCCCGCCTCAGCTGGAGAGGCATGCCAATTGCCCTGCCAAGCCTCGAGGAGAATCCCGAGTTGTCCTTCGCAACTAGGCAGGAGTCCTGACGTCGCTGAACAAACACGTGGGTGGAAGGGCCATCCCCGTCGTAACTTCAGAATATACCCCAGGTTCCCGCCGCAACTCGAGAAAAACCATGAGACTTCCCCCTCGCCGCGAGATGAGGCCCGATTCCCCTGCACTGTGTGCAGAGCAATTCCGTGTTGCACATCACACATGAAAGGAGCCTTGATTTCCTTGATGGCACTCCAGAGAAACCCCAAGAACACTGTTTCCAGGCTAGAGGGATCCTGAGGTCACTGTAGCAACACAAAAGAGCTCCGTGGCCCAAAAATCAACTCGAGATGAGAGGTTAGTCCCTGGCTTCGACTCCAGAGGAATACCACCTTACCACAAGCACCTCAAGAGGAGGCTTCTCTCAGCTCTAGGTATGTGAGAGGGACCCTGAGTTTGCGGGCTCAAGTGGAATGGACACCGCGATGCCCTGACTCGAAATAAGGCCGGATATCCCTGCAGTGACTTGAATGCAGGCTCGTCTTGCATCTCCCAAGACGAAAGGCTGTCTGAATCCCCTGTGGAGACCACAGAGAAAGACCTAGTTCCCCACCTCATCGCGACCGGAGGCCTCACATCCTTTGAAAACTCCAGAGGGACGCGGAGATCAGTGCCTCCAAAGGAGACGATGCCTGACTCCTCGTGAAACTTGATAGGAGTCCCAGGATTCCTGCGGCATGTGGAAAGGGACCCTTGGTCTCCCGCCTCAGCTGGAGAGGCGACCCAACTGCCCTGCCAAGCCTCGTGGAGAATCCCGAGTTGTCCCTCGCAACTAGGCAGGAGTCCTGACGTCACTGAACAAACACGTGGGTGGAAGGGCCATCCGCGTCATAACTCGAGAATATACCCCAGGTTCCCGCCGCAACTCGAGAAAAACCATGAGACTTCCCCCTCGCCGCGAGATGAGGCCCGATTCCCCTGCACTGCGTGCAGAGCCATTCCGTGTTGCACATCACACATGAAAGGAGCCTTGATTTCCTTGATGGCACTCCAGAGAAACCCCAAGAAAACTGTTTCAAGGCTAGAGGGATCCTGAGGTCACTGTAGCAACACGAAAGAGCTCCGTGGACCAAAAATCAACTCGAGATGAGAGGTTAGTCCCTGACTTCGATTCCAGAGGAATACCACCTTACCACAAGCACCTCAAGAGGAGGCTTCTCTCAGCTCTAGGTATGTGAGAGGGACCCTGATTTTGCGGCCTCAAGTGGAATGGACACCGCGATGCCCTGACGCGAAATAAGGCCGGATATCCCTGCAGTGACTTGAATGCAGGCTCGTCTTGCATCTCCCAAGACGAAAGTATGTCTGAATCCCCTGTGCAGACCACAGAGAAAGACCTAGTTCCCCACCTCATCGCGACCGGAGGCCTCACATCCTTTGAAAACTCCAGAGGTACGCGGAGATCAGTGCCTCCAAAGGAGACGATGCCTGACTCCTCGTGAAACTTGATAGGAGTCCCAGGATTCCTGTGCACGTGGAAAGGGACCATTGGTCTCCCGCCTCAGCTGGAGAGGCGTCCCAATTGCCCTGCCACGCCTCGAGGAGAATCCCGAGTTGTCCCTCGCAACTAGGCAGGAGTCCTGACGTGGCTGAACAAACACGTGGTTGGAAGGGCCATCCTCGTCGTAACTCGAGAGTATACCCCAGGTTCCCGCCGCAACTCGAGAAAAACCATGAGACTTCCCCCTCGCGCGAGATGAGGCCAGATTTCCTTGCACTGCGTGCAGAGCAATTCCGTGTTGCACATCAAACAAGAAAGGAGCCTTGATTTCCTTGATGGCACTCCAGAGAAACCCCAAGAAGACTGTTTCAAGGCTAGCGGGATCCTGAGGTCACTGTAGCAACACGAAAGAGCTCCGTGGACCAAAAATCAACTCGAGATGAGAGGTTAGTCCCTGGCTTCGACTCCAGAGGAATAACACCTTACCACAAGCACCTCAAGAGGAGGCTTCTCTAAGCTCTAGGTATGTGAGAGGGACCCTGAGTTTGCGGCCTCAAGTGGAATGGACACTGCGATTCCCTGACTCGAAATAAGGCCGGATATCCCTGCAGTGACTTGAATGCAGGCTCGTCTTGCATCTCCCAAGATGAAAGGATGTCTGAATTCCCTGTGGAGACCACAGAGAAAGACCTAGTTCCCCACCTCATCGCGACCGGAGGCCTCACATCCTTTGAAAACTCCAGAGGGACGCGGAGATCAGTGCATCCAAAGGAGACGATGCCTGACTCCTCGTGAAACTTGATAGGAGTCCAAGGATTCCTGTGGCACGTGGAAAGGGACCCTTGGTCTCCCGCCTCAGCTGCAGAGGCGTCCCAACTGCCCTTCCAAGCCTCGAGGAGAATCCCGAGTTGTCCGTCACAACTAGGCAGGAGTCCTGACCTCGCTGAACAAACACGTGGGTGGAAGGGCCATTCCCGTCGTAACTCGAGAATATACCCCAGGTTCCCGCCGCAACTCGCGAAAAACCATGAGACTTCCCCCTCGCCGCGAGATGACTCCCGATTCCCCTGCACTGCGTGCAGAGCCATTCCGTGTTGCACATCACACATGAAAGGAGCCTTGATTTCCTTGATGGCACTCCAGAGAAACCCCAAGAACACTGTTTCAAGGCTAGAGGGATCCTGAGGTCACTGTAGCAACACGAAAGAGCTCCGTGGACCAAAAATCAACTCGAGATGTGAGGGTAGTCCCTGACTTCGATTCCAGAGGAATACCACCTTACCACAAGCACCTCAAGAGGAGGCTTATCTCAGCTCTAGGTATGTGAGCGGGACCCTGATTTTGCGGCCTCAAGTGGAATGGACACCGCGATGCCCTGACTCGAAATAAGGCCGGACATCCCTGCAGTGACTTGAATGCAGGCTCGTCTTGCATCTCCCAAGACGAAAGGATGTCTGAATCCCCTGTGCAGACCACAGAGAAAGACCTAGTTCCCCACCTCATCGCGACCGGAGGCCTCATATCCTTTGAAAACTCCAGAGGTACGCGGAGATCAGTGCCTCCAAAGGAGACGATGCCTGACTCCTCGTGAAACTTGATAGGAGTCCCAGGATTCCTGTGACACGTGGAAAGGGACACTTGGTCTCCCGCCTCAGCTGGAGAGGCGTCCCAATTGCCCTGCCAAGCCTCGAGGAGAATCCCGAGTTGTCCCTCGCAACTAGGCAGGAGTCCTGTCGTCGCTGAACAAACACGTGGGTGGAAGGGCCATCCTCGTCGTAACTCGAGAATATACCCCAGGTTCCCGCTGCAACTCGAGAAAAACCATGAGACTTCCCCCTCGCCGTGAGATGAGGCCCGATTCCCCTGCACTGCGTGCACAGTAATTCCGTGTTGCACATCACACATGAAAGGAGCCTTGATTTGTTTGATGGCACTCCAGAGAAACCCCAAGAACACTGTTTCAAGGCTAGAGGGATCCTGAGGTCACTGTAGCAACACGAAAGAGCTCCGTGTACTAAAAATCAACTCGAGATGAGAGGTTAGTCCCTGGCTTCGAATCCAGAGGAATACCACCTTGCCACAAGTACCTCAAGAGGAGGCTTCTCTCAGCTCTAGGTATGTGAAAGGGACACTGAGTATGCAGCCTCCAGTGGAATGCGCACCGCGATGCCCTGACTCGAAATAAGGCCGGATATCCCTACAGTGACTTGAATGCAGGCTCGTCTTGCATCTCCCAAGATGAAAGAATGTCTGAATCCCCTGTGGAGACCACAGAGAAAGACCTAGTTCCCCACCTCATCGCGACCGGAGGCCTCACATCCCTTGAAAACTCCAGAGGTACGCGGAGATCAGTGCCTCCAAAGGAGACGATGCCTGACTCCTCGTGAAACTTGATAGGAGTCCCAGGATTCCTGTGCACGTGGAAAGGGACCTTTGGTCTCCCGCCTCAGCTGGAGAGGCGTCCCAATTGCCCTGCCAAGCCTCGAGGAGAATCCCGAGTTGTCCCTCGCAACTAGGCAGGAGTCCTGACGTGGCTGAACAAACACGTGGGTGGAAGGGCCATCCTCGTCGTAACTCGAGAGTATACCCCAGGTTCCCGCCGCAACTCGAGAAAAACCATGAGACTTCCCCCTCGCGCGAGATGAGGCCAGATTTCCTTGCACTGCATGCAGAGCAATTCCGTGTTGCACATCAAACAAGAAAGGAGCCTTGATTTCCTTGATGGCACTCCAGAGAAACCCCAAGAACACTGTTTCAAGGCTAGAGGGATCCTGAGGTCACTGTAGCAACACGAAAGAGCTCCGTGGACCAAAAATCCACTCGAGATGAGAGGTTAGTCCCTGGCTTCGACTCCAGAGGAATAACACCTTACCACAAGCACCTCAAGAGGAGGCTTCTCTAAGCTCTAGGTATGTGAGAGGGACCCTGAGTTTGCGGCCTCAAGTGGAATGGACACTGTGATGCCTTGACGCGAAATAAGACCGGATATCCCTGCAGTGACTTGAATGCAGGCTCGTCTTGCATCTCCCAAAATGAACGGATGTCTGAATCCCCTGTGGAGACCACAGAGAAAGACCTAGTTCCCCACCTCATCGTGACCGGAGGCCTCACATCCTTTGAAAACTCGAGAGGTACGTGGAGATCAGTGCCTCCAAAGGAGACGATGCCTGACTCCTCGTGAAACTTGATAGGAGTCCCAGGATTCCTGTGGAACGTGGAAAGGGACCGTGGGTCTCCCACCTCAGCTGGCGAGGCGTCCCAATTGCCCTGCCAAGCCTCGAGGAGAATCCCGAGTTGTCCCTCGCAACTAGGCAGGAGTCCTGACGTCGCTGAACAAACACGTGGGTGGAAGGGCCATCCCCGTCGTAACTCGAGAATATACCCCAGGTTCCCGCTACAACTCGAGAAAAACCATGAGACTTCCCCCTCGCCGCGAGATGAGGCCCGATTCCCCTGCACTGCATGCAGAGCAATTCCGTGTTGCACATCAAACATGAAAGGAGCATTAATTTCCTTGTTGGCACTCCAGAGAAACCCCAAAAACACTGTTTCAAGGCTAGAGGGATTCTGAGGTCACTGTAGCAAAAGGAAAGAGCACCGTGGACCAAAAATCAACTCGAGATGAGAGGTTAGTCCCTGGCTTCAACTCCAGAGGAATACCACCTTACCGCAAGCACCTCAAGAGGAGGCTTCTCTCAGCTCTAGGTATGTGAGAGGGACCCCGATTTTGCGGCCTCAAGTGGAATGGACACTGCGATGCCTTGACGCGAAGTAAGGCCGGAAATCCCTGCAGTGACTTGAATGCAGGCTCGTCTTGCATCTCCCACGATGAAAGCATGTCTGAATCCCCTGTGGAGACCACAGAGAAAGACCTAGTTCCCCACCTCATCGCGACCGGAGGCCTCACATTCTTTCAAAACTCCTGAGGTACGCAGAAATCAGTGCCTCCAAAGGAGACGATGCCTGACTCCTCGTGAAACTTGATAGGAGTCCCAGGATTCCTGTGGAACGTGGAAAGGGACCGTGGGTCTCCCGCCTCAGCTGGCGAGGCGTCCCAATTGCCCTGCCAAGCCTCGAGGAGAATCCCGAGTTGTCCCTCGCAACTAGGCAGGAGTCCTGACGTCGCTGAACAAACACGTGTGTGGAAGGGCCATCCCCGTCGTAACTCGAGAATATACCCCAGGTTCCCGCTACAACTCGAGAAAAACCATGAGACTTCCCCCTCGCCGCGAGATGAGGCCGGATTCCCCTGCACTGCATGCAGAGCAATACCGTGTTGCACATCAAACATGAAAGGAGCCTTGATTTCATTGACGGCACTCCAGAGAAAACCCAAGAACACTGTTTCAAGGCTAGAGGGATCCTGAGGTCACTGTAGCAACACGAAAGAGCTTCGCCGACCAAAAATCAACTCGAGATGAGAGGTTAGTCCCTGGCTTCGACTCCAGAGGAATACCACCTTACCACAAACACCACAAGAGGAGGCTTCTCTCAGCTCTATCTATGTGAGAGGGACCCTGAGTGTGCGGCCTCAAGTGGAATGGACACCGCGATGCCCTGACTCGAAATAAGGCCGGATATCCCTGCAGTGACTTGAATGCAGGCTCGTCTTGCCTCTCCCAAGACGAAAGGATGTCTGAATCCCCTGTGGAGACCACAGAGAAAGACCTAGTTCCCCACCTCATCGCGACCGGAGGCCTCACATCCTTTGAAAACTCCAGAGGTACGCGGAGATCAGTGCCTCCAAAGGAGACGATGCCTGACTCCTCGTGAAACTTGATAGGAGTTCCAGGATTCCTGTGGCACGTGGAAAGGGACCCTTGGTCTCCCGCCTCAGCTGGAAAGGCGTCCCACTTGCCCTGCCAACCCTCGAGGAGAATCCCGAGTTGTCCCTCGAAACTAGGCAGGAGTCCTGACGTCGCTGAACAAACACGTGGGTGGAAGGGCCATCCCCGTCGTAACTCGAGAATATACCCCAGGTTCCCGCCGTAACTCGAGAAAAACCATGAGACTTCCCCCTTGACGCGAGATGAGGCCCGATTCCCCTGCACTGCGTGAAGAACAATTCCGTGTTGCACATCAAACATGAAAGGAGCCTTGATTTCCTTGATGGCACTCCAGAGAAACCCCAAGAACACTGTTTCAAGGCTAGAGGGATCCTGAGGTCACTGTAGCAACACGAAAGAGCTCCGTGGACCAAAAATCAACTCGAGATGTGAGGTTAGTCCCTGGCTTCGACTCCAGAGGAATACCACCTTACCACAAGCACCTGAAGAAGAGGCTTCTCTCAGCTCTAGGTATGTGAGAGGAACCCTGAGTTTGCGGCCTCAAGTGAAATGGACACCACGATGCCCTGACTCGAAATAAGGCCGGATATCCCTGCAGTGACTTGAATGCAGGCTAGTCTTGCATCTCCCAAGATGAAAGGATGTCTGAATCCCCTGTGGAGACCACAGAGAAAGACCTAGTTCCCCACCTCATCGCGACCGGAGGCCTCACATCCTTTGAAAACTCCAGAGGTACGCGGAGATCAGTGCCTCCAAAGGAGACGATGCCTGACTCCTCGTGAAACTTGATAGGAGTCCCAGGATTCCTGTGGCACGTGGAAAGGGACCCTTGGTCTCCCGCCTCAGCTGGAGAGACGTCCCAGTTGCCCTGCCAAGCTTCAAGGAGAATCCCGAGTTGTCCCTCGCAACTAGGCAGGAGTCCTGACGTGGCTGAAGAAACACGTGGGTGGAAGGGCCATCCCCGTCGTAACTCGAGAATATACCCCAGGTTCCCGCCGCAACTCGAGAAAAACCATGAGACTTCCCGCGCGCCGCGACAAGAGGCCCGATTCACCTGCACTGCATGCAAAGCAATTCCGTGTTGAACATCAAACATGAAAGGAGCCTTGATTTCCTTGATGGCACTCCGGAGAAACCCCAAGAACACTGTTTCAAGGCTAGAGGGATCCTGAGGTCACTGTAGCAACACGAAAGAGCTCCGTGGACCAAAAATCAACTCGAGAGGAGAGGTTAGTCCCTGGCTTCGACTCCAGAGGAATACCACCTTACCACAAGCACCTCAAGAGGAGGCTTCTCTGAGCTCTAGCTATGTGAGAGGGACCCTGAGTTTGCGGCCTCAAGTGGAATGGACACCGCGATGCCCTGACGCAAAATAAGGCCGGATATCCCTGCAGTGACTTGAATGCAGGCTCGTCTTGCATCTCCCAAGACGAAAGGATGTCTGAATCCCCTATGGAGACCGCAGAGAAAGACCTAGTTCCCCACCTCATCGCGACCGGAGGCCTCACATCCTTTGAAAACTCCAGAGGTACGCGGAAATCAGTGCCTCCAAAGGAGACGATGACTGACTCCTCGTGAAAGTTGATAGGAGTCCCAGGATTCCTTTGGAACGTGGAAAGGTACCCTTGTTCTCCCGCCTCAGCTGGAGAGGCATCCCATTGCCCTGCGAAGCCTCGAGGAGAATCCCGAGTTGTCCCTCGCAACTAGGCAGGAGTCCTGACGTCGCTGAACAAACACGTGTGTGGAAGGGCCATTCCCGTCGTAACTCGAGAATATTCCCCAGGTTCCCGCCGCAACTCGAGTAAAACCATGAGACTTCTCCCTCGAAGCGAGATGAGGACCGATTCCCCTGCACTGCGTGCAGAGCAATTCCGTGTTGCACATCACACATGAAAGGAGCCTTGATTTCCTTGATGGCACTCCAGAGAAACCCCAGAACACTGTTTCAAGGCTAGAGGGATCCTGAGGTCACTGTAGCATCACGAAAGAGCTCTGTGGACCAAAAATCAACTCGAGATGAGAGATTAGTCCCTGGCTTCGACTCCAGAGGAATACCACCTTACCACAAGCACCTCAAGAGGAGGCTTCTCTCAGCTCTATCTATGTGAGAGGGACCCTGAGTGTGCGGCCTCAAGTGGAATGCACACCGCGATGCCCTGACTCGAAATAAGGCCGGATATCCCTGCAGTGACTTGAATGCAGGCTAGTCTTGCCTCTCCCAAGATGAAAGGATGTCTGAATCCCCTGTGGAGACCACAGAGAAAGACCTACTTCCCCACCTCATCGCGACCGGAGGCCTCACATCCTTTGAAAACTCCAGAGGTACGCGGAGATCAGTGCCTCCAAAGGAGACGATGCCTGACTCCTCGTGAAACTTGATAGGAGTCCCAGGATTCCTTTGGCACGTGGAAAGGGACCCTTGGTCTCCCGCCTCAGCTGGAGAGGCATCCCATTGCCCTGCCAAGCCTCGAGGAGAATCCCGAGTTGTCCCTCGCAACTAGGCAGGAGTCCTGACGTCGCTGAACAAACACGTGTGTGGAAGGGCCATCCCCGTCGTAACTCGAGAATATAACCCAGGTTCCCGCCGCAACTCGAGTAAAACCATGAGACTTCTCCCTCGAAGCGAGATGAGGACCGATTCCCCTTCACTGCGTGCAGAGCAATTCCGTGTTGCACATCACACATGAAAGGAGCCTTGATTTCCTTGATGGCACTCCAGAGAAACCCCAGAACACTGTTTCAAGGCTAGAGGGATCCTGAGGTCACTGTAGCATCACGAAAGAGCTCCGTGGACCAAAAATCAACTCGAGATGAGAGGTTAGTCCCTGGCTTCGACTCCAGAGGAATACCACCTTACCACAAGCACCTCAAGAGGAGGCTTCTCTCAGCTCTAGCTATGTGAGAGGGACCCTGAATGTGCGGCCTCAAGTGGAAAGGACACCGCGATGCCCTGACTCGAAATAAGGCCGGATATCCCTGCAGTGACTTGAATGCAGGCTCGTCTTGCATCTCCCAAGACGAAAGGATGTCTGAATCCCCTGTGGAGACCACAGAGAAAGACCTAGTTCCCCACCTCATCGCGACCGGAGGCCTCACATTCTTTGAAAACTCCAGAGGTACGCGGAGACCAGTGCCTCCAAAGGAGACGATGCCTGACTCCTCGTGAAACTTATTAGGAGTCCCAGGATTCCTGTGGCACGTGCAAAGGGACCCTTGGTCTCCCCCCTCAGCTGGAGGGGCGTCCCAATTGCCCTGCCAAGCCTCGAGAAGAATCCTGAGTTGGCCCTCGCAACTAGGCAGGAGTCCTGACATCGCTGAACAAACACGTGTGTGGAAGGGCCATCACTGTCGTAACTCGAGAATATACCCCTGGTTCCCGCCGCTACTCGAGAAAAACCACGAGACTTCCCCCTCGCCGCGAGATGAGGCCAGATTCCCCTGCACTGCGTGCAGAGCAATTCTGTGTTGCACATCACACATGAAAGGAGCCTTGATTTCCTTGATGGCACTCCAGAGAAACCCCAAGAACACTGTTTCAAGGCTAGAGGGATCCTGAGGTCACTGTAGCCACACGAAAGAGCTCCGTGGACCAAAAATCAACTCGAGATGAGAGGTTAGTCCCTGGCTTCGACTCCAGAGGAATACCACCTTACCACAAGCACCTCAAGAGGAGGCTTCTCTCAGCTCTAGGTATGTGAGAGGGAGCCTGAGTTTGCGGCCTCAACTGGAATGGACACCGCGATGCCCTGAGTCGAAATAAGGCCGGTTATCCCTGCAGTGACTTGAATGCAGGCTCGTCTTGCATCTCCCAAGATGAAAGGTTGTCTGAATCCCCTGTGGAGACCACAGAGAAAGACCTAGTTCCCACCTCATCGCGACCGGAGGCCTTACATCCTTTGAAAACTCCAGAGGTACGCGGAGATCAGTGCCTCCAAAGGAGACGATGCCTGACTCCTCGTGAAACTTGATAGGAGTTCCAGGATTCCTGTGGCACGTGGAAAGGGACCCTTGGTCTCCCGCCTCAGCTGGAGAGGCGTCCCACTTGCCCTGCCAAGCCTCGAGGAGAATCCCGAGTTGTCCATCGCAACTAGGCAGGAGTCCTGACGTCGCTGAACAAACACGTGTGTGGAAGGGCCATCCCCGTCGTAACTCGAGAATATACCCCAGGTTCCCGCCGCAACTCGAGAAAAACCATGAGACTTCCCCCTCGCCGTGAGATGAGGCCCGATTCCCCTGCACTGCGTGCAGAGCAATTCCTTGTTGCACAGCACACATGAAAGGAGCCTTGATTTCCTTGATGGCACTCCAGAGAAACCCCAAGAACACTGTTTCAAGGCTAGAGGGATCCTGAGGTCACTGTAGCAACACGAAAGAGTTCCGTGGACGAAAAATCAACTCGAGATGAGAGGTTAGTCCCTGGCTTCGACTCCAGAGGAATACCACCTTACCACAAGCACCTCAAGAGGAGGCTTTTCTCAGCTCTAGCTATGTGAGAGGGACCCTGAGTTTGCGGCCTCAAGTGGAATGGACACCGCGATGCCCTGACGCGAAATAAGGCCGGATATCCATGCAGTGACTTGAATGCAGGCTCGTCTTGCATCTCCCAAGATGAAAGGTTGTCTGAATCCCCTGTGGAGACCACAGAGAAAGACCTAGTTCCCCACCTCATCGCGACCGGAGGCCTTACATCCTTTGAAAACTCCAGAGGTACGCGGAGATCAGTGCCTCCAAAGGAGACGATGCCTGACTCCTCGTGAAACTTGATAGGAGTCGCAGGATTCCTGTGGCACGTGGAAAGGGACCCTTGGTCTCCCGCCTCAGCTGGAGAGGCATCCCATTGCCCTGCGAAGCCTCGAGGAGAATCCCGAGTTGTCCCTCGCAACTAGGCAGGAGTCCTGACGTCGCTGAACAAACACGTGTGTGGAAGGGCCATCCCCGTCGTAACTCGAGAATATACCCCAGGTTCCCGCCGCAACTCGAGTAAAACCATGAGACTTCTCCCTCGAAGCGAGATGAGGACCGATTCCCCTGCACTGCCTGCAGAGCAATTCCGTGTTGCACATCACACATGAAAGGAGCCTTGATTTCCTTGATGGCACTCCAGAGAAACCCCAGAACACTGTTTCAAGGCTAGAGGGATCCTGAGGTCACTGTAGCATCACGAAAGAGCTCCGTGGACCAAAAATCAACTCGAGATGAGAGGTTAGTCCCTGGCCTCGACTCCAGAGGAATACCACCTTACCACAAGCACCTCAAGAGGAGGCTTCTCTCAGCTCTAGGTATGTGAGAGGGACCCTGTTTTTGCGGCCTCAAGTGGAATGAACACGGCGACGCCCTGACTCGAAATAAGGCCGGATATCCCTGCAGTGACTTGAATGCAGGCTCGTCTTGCATCTCCCGAGGTGAAAGGATGTCTGAATCCCCTGTGGAGACCACAGAGAAAGACCTAGTTCCCCACCTCATCGCGACCGGATGCCTCACATCCTTTGAAAACTCCAGAGGTACGCAGAGATCAGTGCCTCCAAAGGAGACGATGCCTGACTCCTCGTGAAACTTGATAGGAGTCCCAGGATTCCTGTGGCACGTGGAAAGGGACCCTTGGTCTCCCACCTCAGATGGAGGGGCGTCCCAATTGCCCTGCCAAGCCTCGAGGAGAATCTCGAGTTGGCCCTCGCAACTAGGCAGGAGTCCTGACATCGCTGAACAAACACGTGTGTGGAAGGGCCATCCCCGTCGTAACTCGAGAATATACCCCAGGTTCCCGCCGCAACTCGAGAAAAACCATGAGACTTCCCCTCACCGAGATATGAGGCCAGATTCCCCTGCAGTGCGTGCAGAGCAATTCCGTGTTGCACATCACACATGAAAGGAGCCTTGATTTCCTTGATGGCACTCCAGAGAAACCCCAAGAACACTGTTTCAAGGCTAGAGGGATCCTGAGGTCACTGTAGCCACACGAAAGTGTTCCGTGGACGTAAAATCAACTCGAGATGAGAGGTTAGTCCGTGGCTTCGACTCCAGAGGAATACCACCTTACCACAAGCACCTCAAGAGGAGGCTTCTCTCAGCTCTAGGTATGTGAGAGGGAGCCTGAGTTTGCGGCCTCAAGTTGAATGGACACCGCGATGCCCTGACTCGAAATAAGGCCGGTTATCCCTGCAGTGACTTGAATGCAGGCTCGTCTTGCATCTCCCAAGACGAAAGGATGTCTGAATCCCCTGTGGAGACCACAGAGAAAGACCTAGTTCCCCACCTCATCGCGACCGGAGGCCTTACATCCTTTGAAAACTCCAGAGGTACGCGGAGACCAGTGCCTCCAAAGGAGACGATGCCTGACTCCTCGTGAAACTTGATAGGAGTTCCAGGATTACTGTGGCACGTGGAAAGGGACCCTTGGTCTCCCGCCTCAGCTGGAGAGGCGTCCCACTTGCTCTGCCAACCCTCGAGGAGAATCCCGAGTTGTCCCTCGCAACTAGGCAGGAGTCCTACCGTCGCTGAACAAACACGTGTGTGGAAGGGCCATCCCCGTCGTAACTCGAGAATATACCCCAGGTTCCCGCCGCAACTCGAGAAAAACCATGAGACTTCCCCCTCGCCGCGAGATGAGGCCCGATTTCCCTGCACTGCATGCAGAGCAATTCCGTGTTGCACATCACACATGAAAGGAGCCTTGATTTCCTTGATGGCACTCCGGAGAAACCCCAAGAACACTCTTTCAAGGCTAGAGGGATCCTGAGGTCACTGTAGCAACAGGAAAGAGCTCCGTGGACCAAAGATCAACTCGAGATGGGAGGTTAGTCCCTGGCTTCGACTCCAGAGGAATACCACCTTACCACAAGCACCTCAAGAGGAGGCTTCTCTCAGCTCTAGCTATGTGAGAGGGACCCTGAGTTTGCGGCCTCAAGTGGAATGGACACCGCGATGCCCTGACTCGAAATAAGGCCGGATATCCCTGCAGTGACTTGAATGCAGGCTCGTCTTGCATCTCCCAAGACGAAAGGATGTCTGAATCCCCTGTGGAGACCACACAGAAAGACCTACTTCCCCACCTCGTCGCGACCGGAGGCCTCACATCCTTTGAAAACTCCAGAGGTACGCGGAGATCAGTGCCTCCAAAGGAGACGATGCCTGACTTCTCGTGAAACTTGATAGGAGTCCCAGGAATCCTCTGGCACGTGGAAAGGGACCCTTGTTCTCCCGCCTCAGCTAAAGAGGCGTCCCAATTGCCCTTCCAAGCCTCGAGGAGAATCCCGAGTTGTCCCTCGCAACTAGGCAGGAGTCCTGACGTCGCTGAACAAACACGTGGGTGGAAGGGCCATCCCTATCTTAACTCGAGAATATACCCCAGGTTCCCGCCGCAACTCGAGAAAAACCATGAGACTTCCCCCTTGCCGCGAGATGAGGCCCGATTCCCTGCACTGCGTGCAGAGCAATTCCGTGTTGCACATCACACATGAAAGGAGCCTTGATTTCCTTGATGGCACTCCAGAGAAACCCCAAGAACACTGTTTCAAGGCTAGAGGGATCTTGAGGTCACTGTAGCAACACGAAAGAGCTCCGTGGACCAAAAATCAACTCGAGATGAGAGGTTAGTCCCTGGCTTCGACTCCAGAGGAATACCACCTTACCACAAGCACCTCAAGAGGAGGCTTCTCTCAGCTCTAGGTATGTGAGAGGGAGCCTGAGTTTGCGGCCTCAAGTGGAATGGACACCGCGATGCCCTGACTCGAAATAAGGCCGGATATCCCTGCAGTGACTTGAATGCAGGCTCGTCTTGCATCTCCCAAGACGAAAGGATGTGTGAATCCCCTGTGGAGACCACACAGAAAGACCTACTTCCCCACCTCATCGCGACCGGAGGCCTCACATCCTTTGAGAACTCCAGAGGTACGCTGAGATCATTGCCTCCAAAGGAGACGATGCCTGACTCCTCGTGAAACTTGATAGGAGTCCCAGGATTCCTGTGGCACGTGGAAAGGGACCCTTGGTCTCCCGCCTCAGCTGGAGAGGCGTTCCAATTGCCCTGCTAAGCCTCGAGGAGAATCCCGAGTTGTCCCTCGCAACTAGGAAGGAGTCCTGACGTCGCTGTATAAACATATGGGTGGAAGGGCCATCCCCGACGTAACTCGAGAATATACCCCAGGTTCCCGCCGCAACTCGAGAAAAACCGTGAGACTTCCCCCTCACCGCGAGATGAGGCCCGATTCCCCTGCACTGCATGCAGAGAAATTCCGTGTTGCACATCAAACATGAAAGGAGCCTTGATTTCATTGACGGCACTCCAGAGAAAACCCAAGAACACTGTTTCAAGGCTAGAGGGATCCTGAGGTCACTGTAGCAACACGAAAGAGCTTCGTCGACCAAAAATCAACTCGAGATGAGAGGTTAGTCCCTGGCTTCGACTCCAGAGGAATACCACCTTACCACAAACACCACAAGAGGAGGCTTCTCTCAGCTCTGTCTATGTGAGAGGGACCCTGAGTGTGCGGCCTCAAGTGGAATGGACACCGCGATGCCCTGACTCGAAATAAGGCCGGATATCCCTGCAGTGACTTGAATGCAGGCTCGTCTTGCCTCTCCCAAGACGAAAGGATGTCTGAATCCCCTGTGGAGACCACAGAGAAAGACCTAGTTCCCCACCTCATCGCGACCGGAGGCCTCACATCCTTTGAAAACTCCACAGATACGCGGAGACCAGTGGCTCCAAAGGAGACGATGCCTGACTCCTCGTGAAACTTCTTAGGAGTCCCAGGATTCCTGTGGCACGTGGAAAGGGACACTTGGTCTCCCCCCTCAGCTGGAGGGGCGTCCCAATTGCCCTGCCAAGCCTCGAGGAGAATCCTGAGTTGGCCCTCGCAACTAGGCAGGAGTCCTGTCATCGCTGAACAAACACGTGTGTGGAAGGGCCATCCCCGTCGTAACTCGAGAATATACCCCTGGTTCCCGCCGCAACTCGAGAAAAACCATGAGACATCCCCCTCGCCGCGAGATGAGGCCAGATTCCACTGCAGTGCGTGCAGAGCAATTCTGTGTTGCACATCACACATGAAAGGAGCCTTGATTTCCTTGATGGCACTCCAGAGAAACCCCAAGAACACTGTTTCAAGGGTAGAGGGATCCTGAGGTCACTGTAGCCACACGAAAGAGCTCCGTGGACCAAAAATCAACTCGAGATGAGAGGTTAGTCCCTGGCTTCGACTCCAGAGGAATACCACCTTACCACAAGCACCTCAAGAGGAGGCTTCTCTTAGCTCTAGGTATGTGAGAGGGAGCCTGAGTTTGCGGCCTCAAGTTGAATGGACACCGCGATGCCCTGAGTCGAAATAAGGCCGGTTATCCCTGCAGTGACTTGAATGCAGGCTCGTCTTGCATCTCCCAAGATGAAAGGTTGTCTGAATCCCCTGTGGAGACCACAGAGAAAGACCTAGTTCCCCACCTCATCGCGACCGGAGGCCTTACATCCTTTGAAAACTCCAGAGGTACGCGGAGATCAGTGCCTCCAAAGGAGACGATGCCTGACTCCTCGTGAAACTTGATAGGAGTTCCAGGATTCCTGTGGCACGTGGAAAGCGACCCTTGGTCTCCCGCCTCAGCTGGAGAGGCGTCCCAATTGCCCTGCCAAGCCTCAAGGAGAATCCCGAGTTGTCCCTCGCAACTAGGCAGGAGTCCTGACGTCGCTGAACAAACACGTGGGTGGAAGGGCCATCCCCGTCGTAACTCGAGAATATACCCCAGGTTCCCGCCGCAACTCGAGAAAAACCATGAGACTTCCCCCTCGCCGCGAGATGAGGCCCGATTCCCCTGCACTGCGTGAAGAGCAATTCCGTGTTGCACATCAAACATGAAAGGAGCCTTGATTTCCTTGATGGCACTCCAGAGAAACCCCAAGAACACTGTTTCAAGGCTAGAGGGATCCTGAGGTCACTGTAGCAACACGAAAGAGCTCCGTGGACCAAAAATCAACTAGAGAGGAGAGGTTAGTCCCTGGCTTCGACTCCAGAGGAATACCACCTTACCACAAGCACCTCAAGAGGAGGCTTCTCTCAGCTCTAGGTATGTGAGACTGACCCTGATTTTGCGGCCTCAAGTGGAATGGACACTGCGATGCCCTGACGCGAAATAAGGCCGGATATCCCTGCAGTGACTTGAATGCAGGCTCGTCTTGCATCTCCCAAGATGAAAGGATGTCTGAATCCCCTGTGGAGACCACAGAGAAAGACCTAGTTCCCCACCTCATCGCGACCGGAGGCCTCACATCCTTTGAAAACTCCAGAGGTACGCGGAGATCAGTGCCTCCAAAGGAGACGATGCCTGACTCCTCGTGAAACTTGATAGGAGTCGCAGGATTCCTGTGGCACTTGGAAAGGGACCCTTGGTCTCCCGCCTCAGATGGAGAGGCGTCCCAATTGCCCTGCCAAGCCTCAAGGAGAATCCCGAGTTGTCCCTCACAACTAGGCAGGAGTCCTGACGTCGCTGAACAAACACGTGGGTGGAAGGGCCATCCCCGTCGTAACTCGAGAATATACCCCAGGTTCCCGCCGCAACTCGAGAAAAACCATGAGACTTCCCCTCGCCGTGAGATGAGGCCCGATTCCCCTGCACTGCGTGCAGAGCAATTCCGTGTTGCACAGCACACATGAAAGGAGCCTTGATTTCCTTGATGGCACTCCAGAGAAACCCCAAGAACACTGTTTCAGGGCTAGAGGGATCCTGAGGTCACTGTAGCCACACGAAAGAGCTCCGTGGACGAAAAATCAACTCGAGAGGAGAGGTTAGTCCCTGGCTTCGACTCCAGAGGAATACCACCTTACCACAAGCACCTCAAGAGGAGGCTTCTCTCAGCTCTAGGTATGTGAGAGGGACCCTGAGTTTGCGGCCTCAAGTGGAATGGACACCGCGATGCCCTGACGCGAAATAAGGCCGGTTATCCCTGCAGTGACTTGAATGCAGGCTCGTCTTGCATCTCCCAAGACGAAAGGATGTCTGAATCCCCTATGGAGACCGCAGAGAAAGACCTAGTTCCCCACCTCATCGCGACCGGAGGCCTCACATCCTTTGAAAACTCCAGAGGTACGCGGAGATCAGTGCCTCCAAAGGAGACGATGCCTGACTCCTCGTGAAACTTGATAGGAGTCCCAGGATTCCTTTGGCACGTGGAAAAGGACCCTTGGTCTCCCGCCTCAGCTGGAGAGGCATCCCATTGCCCTGCCAAGCCTCGAGGAGAATCCCGAGTTTTCCCTCGCAACTAGGCAGGTGTCCTGACGTCGCTGAACAAACACGTGTGTGGAAGGGCCATCCCCGTCGTAACTCGAGAATATAACCCAGGTTCCCGCCGCAGCTCGAGTAAAACCATGAGACTTCTCCCTCGAAGCGAGATGAGGACCGATTCCCCTTCCATGCCTGCAGAGCAATTCCGTGTTGCACATCACACATGAAAGGAGCCTTGATTTCCTTGATGGCACTCCAGAGAAACCCCAGAACACTGTTTCAAGGCTAGAGGGATCCTGAGGTCACTGTAGCATCACGAAAGAGCTCCGTGGACCAAAAATCAACTCGAGATGAGAGGTTAGTCCCTGGCTTCGACTCCAGAGGAATACCACCTTACCACAAGCACCTCAAGAGGAGGCTTCTCTCAGCTCTAGCTATGTGAGAGGGACCCTGAGTGTGCGGCCTCAAGTGGAATGGACACCGCGATGCCCTGACTCGAAATAAGGCCGGATATCCCTGCAGTGACTTGAATGCAGGCTCGTCTTGCCTCTCCCAAGACGAAAGGATGTCTGAATCCCCTGTGGAGACCACAGAGAAAGACCTAGTTCCCCACCTCATCGCGACCGGAGGCCTCACATCCTTTGAAAACTCCAGAGGTACGCGGAGACCAGTGCCTCCAAAGGAGACGATGCCTGACTCCTCGTGAAACTTGATAGGCGTCGCAGGATTCCTGTGGCACGTGGAAAGGGACCCTTGGTCTCCCGCCTCAGCTGGAGAGGCATCCCATTGCCCTGCGAAGCCTCGAGGAGAATCCCGAGTTGTCCCTCGCA
Organism: Cervus elaphus; assembly: GCF_910594005.1. Lineage (NCBI taxonomy): Eukaryota > Metazoa > Chordata > Mammalia > Artiodactyla > Cervidae > Cervus > Cervus elaphus. The sequence goes on from NC_057838.1 coordinate 4,495,972, forward strand.
ACTAGGCAGGAGTCCTGACGTTGCTGAACAAACACGTGTGCGGAAGGGCCATCCCCGTCGTAACTCGAGAATATACCCCTGGTTCCTGCCGCAACTCGAGAAAAACCATGAGACTTCCCCTTCGCCGCGAGATGAGGCCTTATTCCCCTGCAGTGCGTGCAGAGCAATTCTGTGTTGCACATCACACATGAAAGGAGCCTTGATTTCCTTGATGGCACTCCAGAGAAACCCCAAGAACACTGTTTCAAGGCTAGAGGGATCCTGAGGTCACTGTAGCCACACGAAAGAGCTCCGTGGACCAAAAATCAACTCGAGATGAGAGGTTAGTCCCTGGCTTCGACTCCAGAGGAATACCACCTTACCACAAGCACCTCAAGAGGAGGATTCTCTTAGCTCTAGGTATGTGAGAGGAAGCCTGAGTTTGCGGCCTCAAGTTGAATGGACACCGCGATGCCCTGAGTCGAAATAAGGCCGGTTATCCCTGCAGTGACTTGAATGCAGGCTCGTCTTGCATCTCCCAAGATGAAAGGTTGTCTGAATCCCCTGTGGAGACCACAGAGAAAGACCTAGTTCCCCACCTCATCGCGACCGGAGGCCTTACATCCTTTGAAAACTCCAGAGGTACGCGGAGATCAGTGCCTCCAAAGGAGACGATGCCTGACTCCTCGTGAAACTTGATAGGAGTTCCAGGATTCCTGTGGCACGTGGAAAGGGACCCTTGGTCTCCCGCCTCAGCTGGAGAGGCGTCCCACTTGCCCTGCCAACCCTCGAGGAGAATCCCGTGTTGTCCCTCGAAACTAGGCAGGAGTCCTGACGTCGCTGAACAAACAAGTGGGTGGAAGGGCCATCCCCGTCGCAACTCGAGAATATAACCCATGTTCCCGCCGTAACTCGAGAAAAACCATGAGACTTCCCCCTTGCCGCGAGATGAGGCCCGATTCCCCTGCACTGCGTGAAGAGCAATTCCGTGTTGCACATCAAACATGAAAGGAGCCTTGATTTCCTTGATGGCACTCCAGAGAAACCCCAAGAACACTGTTTCAAGGCTAGAGGGATCCTGAGGTCACTGTAGCAACACGAAAGAGCTCCGTGGACCAAAAATCAACTCGAGATGTGAGGTTAGTCCCTGGCTTCGACTCCAGAGGAATACCACCTTACCACAAGCACCTGAAGAAGAGGCTTCTCTCAGCTCTAGGTATGTGAGAGGAACCCTGAGTTTGCGGCCTCAAGTGAAATGGACACCACGATGTCCTGACTCGAAATAAGGCCGGATATCCCTGCAGTGACTTGAATGCAGGCTAGTCTTGCATCTCCCAAGATGAAAGGATGTCTGAATCCCCTGTGGAGACCACAGAGAAAGACCTAGTTCCCCACCTCATCGCGACCGGAGGCCTCACATCCTTTGAAAACTCCAGAGGTACGCGGAGATCAGTGCCTCCAAAGGAGACGATGCCTGACTCCTCGTGAAACTTGATAGGAGTCCCAGGATTCCTGTGGCACGTGGAAAGGGACCCTTGGTCTCCCGCCTCAGCTGGAGAGTCGTCCCAGTTGCCCTGCCAAGCTTCAAGGAGAATCCCGAGTTGTCCCTCGCAACTAGGCAGGAGTCCTGACGTGGCTGAAGAAACACGTGGGTGGAAGGGCCATCCCCGTCGTAACTCGAGAATATACCCCAGGTTCCCACCGCAACTCGAGAAAAACCATGAGACTTCCCGCGCGCCGCGACAAGAGGCCCGATTCACCTGCACTGCATGCAAAGCAATTCCGTGTTGAACATCAAACATGAAAGGAGCCTTGATTTCCTTGATGGCACTCCAGAGAAACCCCAAGAACACTGTTTCAAGGCTAGAGGGATCCTGAGGTCACTGTAGCATCACGAAAGATCTCCGTGGACCAAAAATCAACTCGAGATGAGAGGTTAGTCCCTGACTTCGACTCCAGAGGAATACCACCTTACCACAAGCACCTCAAGAGGAGGCTTCTCTCAGCTCTAGCTATGTGAGAGGGACCCTGAGTGTGCGGCCTCAAGTGGAATGGACACCGCGATGCCCTGACTCGAAATAAGGCCGGATATCCCTGCAGTGACTTGAATGCAGGCTCGTCTTGCCTCTCCCAAGACGAAAGGATGTCTGAATCCCCTGTGGAGACCACAGAGAAAGACCTAGTTCCCCACCTCATCGCGACCGGAGGCCTCACATCCTTTGAAAACTCCAGAGGTACGCGGAGACCAGTGCCTCCAAAGGAGACGATGCCTGACTCCTCGTGAAACTTGATAGGAGTCGCAGGATTCCTGTGGCACGTGGAAAGGGACCCTTGGTCTCCCGCCTCAGCTGGAGAGGCATCCCATTGCCCTGCCAAGCCTCGAGGAGAATCCCGAGTTGTCCCTCGCAACTAGGCAGGAGTCCTGACGTCGCTGAACAAACACGTGTGTGGAAGGGCCATCCCCGTCGTAACTCGAGAATATACCCCAGGTTCCCGCCGCAACTCGAGAAAAACCATGAGACTTCCCCCTCGCCGCGATATGAGGCCAGATTCCCCTGCAGTGCGTGCAGAGCAATTCCGTGTTGCACATCACACATGAAAGGAGCCTTGATTTCCTTGATGGCACTCCAGAGAAACCCCAAGAACACTCTTTCAAGGCTAGAGGGATCCTGAGGTCACTGTAGCCACACGAAAGTGTTCCGTGGACGAAAAATCAACTCGAGATGAGAGGTTAGTCCGTGGCTTCGACTTCAGAGGAATATCACCTTACCACAAGCACCTCAAGAGGAGGCTTCTCTCAGCTCTAGCTATGTGAGAGGGACCCTGAGTGTGCGGCCTCAAGTGGAATGGACACCGCGATGCCCTGACTCGAAATAAGGCCGGATATCCCTGCAGTGACTTGAATGCAGGCTCGTCTTGCCTCTCCCAAGACGAAAGGATGTCTGAATCCCCTGTGGAAACCACAGAGAAAGACCTAGTTCCCCACCTCATCGCGACCGGAGGCCTCACATCCTTTGAAAACTCCAGAGGTACGCGGAGACCAGTGCCTCCAAAGGAGACGATGCCTGACTCCTCGTGAAACTTGATAGGCGTCGCAGGATTCCTGTGGCACGTGGAAAGGGACCCTTGGTCTCCCGCCTCAGCTGGAGAGGCATCCCATTGCCCTGCGAAGCCTCGAGGAGAATCCCGAGTTGTCCCTCGCAACTAGGCAGGAGTCCTGACGTTGCTGAACAAACACGTGTGCGGAAGGGCCATCCCCGTCGTAACTCGAGAATATACCCCTGGTTCCTGCCGCAACTCGAGAAAAACCATGAGACTTCCCCTTCGCCGCGAGATGAGGCCAGATTCCCCTGCAGTGCGTGCAGAGCAATTCTGTGTTGCACATCACACATGAAAGGAGCCTTGATTTCCTTGATGGCACTCCAGAGAAACCCCAAGAACACTGTTTCAAGGCTAGAGGGATCCTGAGGTCACTGTAGCCACACGAAAGAGCTCCGTGGACCAAAAATCAACTCGAGATGAGAGGTTAGTCCCTGGCTTCGACTCCAGAGGAATACCACCTTACCACAAGCACCTCAAGAGGAGGCTTCTCTCAGCTCTAGGTATGTGAGAGGGAGCCTGAGTTTGCGGCCTCAAGTTGAATGGACACCGCGATGCCCTGAGTCGAAATAAGGCCGGTTATCCCTGCAGTGACTTGAATGCAGGCTCGTCTTGCATCTCCCAAGATGAAAGGTTGTCTGAATCCCCTGTGGAGACCACAGAGAAAGACCTAGTTCCCCACCTCATCGCGACCGGAGGCCTTACATCCTTTGAAAACTCCAGAGGTACGCGGAGATCAGTGCCTCCAAAGGAGACGATGCCTGACTCCTCGTGAAACTTGATAGGAGTTCCAGGATTCCTGTGGCACGTGGAAAGGGACCCTTGGTCTCCCGCCTCAGCTGGAGAGGCGTCCCACTTGCCCTGCCAACCCTCGAGGAGAATCCCGTGTTGTCCCTCGAAACTAGGCAGGAGTCCTGACGTCGCTGAACAAACAAGTGGGTGGAAGGGCCATCCCCGTCGCAACTCGAGAATATAACCCATGTTCCCGCCGTAACTCGAGAAAAACCATGAGACTTCCCCCTTGCCGCGAGATGAGGCCCGATTCCCCTGCACTGCGTGAAGAGCAATTCCGTGTTGCACATCAAACATGAAAGGAGCCTTGATTTCCTTGATGGCACTCCAGAGAAACCCCAAGAACACTGTTTCAAGGCTAGAGGGATCCTGAGGTCACTGTAGCAACACGAAAGAGCTCCGTGGACCAAAAATCAACTCGAGATGTGAGGTTAGTCCCTGGCTTCGACTCCAGAGGAATACCACCTTACCACAAGCACCTGAAGAAGAGGCTTCTCTCAGCTCTAGGTATGTGAGAGGAACCCTGAGTTTGCGGCCTCAAGTGAAATGGACACCACGATGTCCTGACTCGAAATAAGGCCGGATATCCCTGCAGTGACTTGAATGCAGGCTAGTCTTGCATCTCCCAAGATGAAAGGATGTCTGAATCCCCTGTGGAGACCACAGAGAAAGACCTAGTTCCCCACCTCATCGCGACCGGAGGCCTCACATCCTTTGAAAACTCCAGAGGTACGCGGAGATCAGTGCCTCCAAAGGAGACGATGCCTGACTCCTCGTGAAACTTGATAGGAGTCCCAGGATTCCTGTGGCACGTGGAAAGGGACCCTTGGTCTCCCGCCTCAGCTGGAGAGTCGTCCCAGTTGCCCTGCCAAGCTTCAAGGAGAATCCCGAGTTGTCCCTCGCAACTAGGCAGGAGTCCTGACGTGGCTGAAGAAACACGTGGGTGGAAGGGCCATCCCCGTCGTAACTCGAGAATATACCCCAGGTTCCCACCGCAACTCGAGAAAAACCATGAGACTTCCCGCGCGCCGCGACAAGAGGCCCGATTCACCTGCACTGCATGCAAAGCAATTCCGTGTTGAACATCAAACATGAAAGGAGCCTTGATTTCCTTGATGGCACTCCAGAGAAACCCCAAGAACACTGTTTCAAGGCTATAGGGATCCTGAGGTCACTGTAGCATCACGAAAGATCTCCGTGGACCAAAAATCAACTCGAGATGAGAGGTTAGTCCCTGACTTCGACTCCAGAGGAATACCACCTTACCACAAGCACCTCAAGAGGAGGCTTCTCTCAGCTCTAGCTATGTGAGAGGGACCCTGAGTGTGCGGCCTCAAGTGGAATGGACACCGCGATGCCCTGACTCGAAATAAGGCCGGATATCCCTGCAGTGACTTGAATGCAGGCTCGTCTTGCCTCTCCCAAGACGAAAGGATGTCTGAATCCCCTGTGGAGACCACAGAGAAAGACCTAGTTCCCCACCTCATCGCGACCGGAGGCCTCACATCCTTTGAAAACTCCAGAGGTACGCGGAGACCAGTGCCTCCAAAGGAGACGATGCCTGACTCCTCGTGAAACTTGATAGGAGTCGCAGGATTCCTGTGGCACGTGGAAAGGGACCCTTGGTCTCCCGCCTCAGCTGGAGAGGCATCCCATTGCCCTGCCAAGCCTCGAGGAGAATCCCGAGTTGTCCCTCGCAACTAGGCAGGAGTCCTGACGTCGTTGAACAAACACGTGTGTGGAAGGGCCATCCCCGTCGTAACTCGAGAATATACCCCAGGTTCCCGCCGCAACTCGAGAAAAACCATGAGACTTCCCCCTCGCCGCGATATGAGGCCAGATTCCCCTGCAGTGCGTGCAGAGCAATTCCGTGTTGCACATCACACATGAAAGGAGCCTTGATTTCCTTGATGGCACTCCAGAGAAACCCCAAGAACACTCTTTCAAGGCTAGAGGGATCCTGAGGTCACTGTAGCCACACGAAAGTGTTCCGTGGACGAAAAATCAACTCGAGATGAGAGGTTAGTCCGTGGCTTCGACTTCAGAGGAATACCACCTTACCACAAGCACCTCAAGAGGAGGCTTCTCTCAGCTCTAGGTATGTGAGAGGGAGCCTGAGTTTGCAGCCTCAAGTTGAATGGACACCGCGATGCCCTGACTCGAAATAAGGCCGGTTATCCCTGCAGTGACTTGAATGCAGGCTCGTCTTGCATCTCCCAAGACGAAAGGATGTCTGAATCCCATGTGGAGACCACAGAGAAAAACCTAGTTCCCCACCTCATCGCGACCGGAGGCCTTACATCCTTTGAAAACTCCAGAGGTACGCGGAGATCAGTGCCTCCAAAGGAGACGTTGCCTGACTCCTCGTGAAACTTAATAGGAGTTCCAGGGTTACTGTGGCACGTGGAAAGGGACCCTTGGTCTCCCGCCTCAGCTGGAGAGGCGTCCCACTTGCCCTGCCAACCCTCGAGGAAAATCCCGAGTTGTCCCTTGCAACGAGGCAGGAGCCCTGACGTCGCTGAACAAACACGTGGGTGGAAGGGCCATCCCCGTCGTAACTCGAGAATATACCCCAGGTTCCCGCCGCAACTCGAGAAAAACCATGAGACTTCCCCCTCGCCGCGAGATGAGACCCGATTCCCCTGCAGTGCGTGCAGAGCAATTCCGTGTTGCACATCACACATGAAAGGAGCCTTGATTTCTTTCATGGCACTCCAGAGAAACCCCAAGAACACTGTTTCAAGGCTAGAGGGATCCTGAGGTCACTGTAGCAACACAAAAGAGCTCCGTGGACCAAAAATCAACTCGAGATGAGGTGTTAGTCCCTGGCTTCGACTCCAAAGGAATACCACCTTACCACAAGCACCTCAAGAGGAGGCTTCTCTCAGCACTAGGTATGTGAGAGGGACCCTGAGTTTGCGGCCTCAAGTGGAATGGACACCGCTATGCCCTGACTCGAAATAAGGCCGGATATCCCTGCAGTGACTTGAATGCAGGCTCGTCTTGCATCTCCCAAGACGAAAGGATGTCTGAATCCCCTATGGAGACCGCAGAGAAAGACCTAGTTCCCCACCTCATCGCGACCGGAGGCCTCACATCCTTTGAAAACTCCAGAGGTACGCGGAGATCAGTGCCTCCAAAGGAGACGATGCCTGACTCCTCGTGAAACTTGATAGGAGTCCCAGGATTCCTGTGGCACGTGGAAAAGGACCCTTGGTCTCCCGCCTCAGCTGGAGAGGCATCCCATTGCCCTGCCAAGCCTCGAGGAGAATCCCGAGTTGTCCCTCGCAACTAGGCAGGAGTCCTGACGTCGCTGAACAAACACGTGTGTGGAAGGGCCATCCCCGTCGTAACTCGAGAATATAACCCAGGTTCCCGCCGCAACTCGAGTAAAACCATGAGACTTCTCCCTCGAAGCGAGATGAGGACCGATTCCCCTTCCATGCCTGCAGAGCAATTCCGTGTTGCACATCACACATGAAAGGAGCCTTGATTTCATTGACGGCACTCCAGAGAAAACCCAAGAACACTGTATCAAGGCTAGAGGGATCCTGAGATCACTGTAGCAACACGAAAGAGCTTCGTTGACCAAAAATCAACTCGAGATGAGAGGTTAGTCCCTGGCTTCGACTCCAGAGGAATACCACCTGACCACAAACACCACAAGAGGAGGCTTCTCTCAGCTCTATCTATGTGAGAGGGACCCTGAGTGTGCGGCCTCAAGTGGAATGGACACCGCGATGCCCTGACTCGAAATAAGGCCGGATATCCCTGCAGTGACTTGAATGCAGGCTCGTCTTGCCTCTCCCAAGACGAAAGGATGTCTGAATCCCCTGTGGAGACCACAGAGAAAGACCTAGTTCCCCACCTCATCGCGACCGGAGGCCTCACATCCTTTGAAAACTCCAGAGGTACGCGGAGATCAGTGCCTCCAAAGGAGACGATGCCTGACTCCTCGTGAATCTTGATAGGAGTTCCAGGATTCCTGTGGCACGTGGAAAGGGACCCTTGGTCTCCCGCCTCAGCTGGAGAGGCGTCCCACTTGCCCTGCCAACCCTCGAGGAGAATCCCGAGTTGTCCCTCGAAACTAGGCAGGAGTCCTGACGTCGCTGAACAAACACGTGGGTGGAAGGGCCATCCCCGTCGTAACTCGAGAATATACCCCAGGTTCCCGCCGTAACTCGAGAAAAACCATGAGACTTCCCCCTTGACGCGAGATGAGGCCCGATTCCCCTGCACTGCGTGAAGAACAATTCCGTGTTGCACATCAAACATGAAAGGAGCCTTGATTTCCTTGATGGCACTCCAGAGAAACCCCAAGAACACTGTTTCAAGACTAGAGGGATCCTAAGGTCACTGTAGCAACACGAAAGAGCTCCGTGGACCAAAAATCAACTCGAGATGTGAGGTTAGTCCCTGGCTTCGACTCCAGAGGAATACCACCTTACCACAAGCACCTGAAGAAGAGGCTTCTCTCAGCTCTAGGTATGTGAGAGGAACCCTGAGTTTGCGGCCTCAAGTGAAATGGACACCACGATGCCCTGACTCGAAATAAGGCCGGATATCCCTGCAGTGACTTGAATGCAGGCTAGTCTTGCATCTCCCAAGATGAAAGGATGTCTGAATCCCCTGTGGAGACCACAGAGAAAGACCTAGTTCCCCACCTCATCGCGACCGGAGGCCTCACATCCTTTGAAAACTCCAGAGGTACGCGGAGATCAGTGCCTCCAAAGGAGACGATGCCTGACTCCTCGTGAAACTTTATAGGAGTCCCAGGATTCCTGTGGCACGTGGAAAGGGACCCTTGGTCTCCCGCCTCAGCTGGAGAGACGTCCCAGTTGCCCTGCCAAGCTTCAAGGAGAATCCCGAGTTGTCCCTCGCAACTAGGCAGGAGTCCTGACGTGGCTGAACAAACACGTGGGTGGAAGGGCCATCCCCGTCGTAACTCGAGAATATACCCCAGGTTCCCGCCGCAACTCGAGAAAAACCATGAGACTTCCCGCGCGCCGCGACAAGAGGCCCGATTCACCTGCACTGCATGCAAAGCAATTCCGTGTTGAACATCAAACATGAAAGGAGCCTTGATTTCCTTGATGGCACTCCGGAGAAACCCCAAGAACACTGTTTCAAGGCTAGAGGGATCCTGAGGTCACTGTAGCAACACGAAAGAGCTCCGTGGACCAAAAATCAACTCGAGAGGAGAGGTTAGTCCCTGGCTTCGACTCCAGAGGAATACCACCTTACCACAAGCACCTCAAGAGGAGGCTTCTCTCAGCTCTAGGTATGTGAGAGGGACCCTGATTTTGCGGCCTCAAGTGGAATGGACACTGCGATGCCCTGACGCGAAATAAGGCCGGATATCCCTGCAGTGACTTGAATGCAGGCTCGTCTTGCATCTCCCAAGATGAAAGGATGTCTGAATCCCCTGTGGAGACCACAGAGAAAGACCTAGTTCCCCACCTCATCGCGACCGGAGGCCTCACATCCTTTGAAAACTCCAGAGGTACGCGGAGATCAGTGCCTCCAAAAGAGACGATGCCTGACTCCTCGTGAAACTTAATAGGAGTCCCAGGATTCCTGTGGAACGTGCAAAGGGACCCTTGGTCTCCCGCCTCAGATGGAGAGGCGTCCCAATTGCCCTGCCAAGCCTCAAGGAGAATCCCGAGTTGTCCCTCACAACTAGGCAGGAGTCCTGACGTCGCTGAACAAACACGTGGGTGGAAGGGCCATCCCCATCGTAACTCGAGAATATACCCCAGGTTCCCGCCGCAACTCGAGAAAAACCATGAGACTTCCGCTCGCCGTGAGATGAGGCCCGATTCCCCTGCACTGCGTGCAGAGCAATTCCGTGTTGCACAGCACACATGAAAGAAGCCTTGATTTCCTTGATGGCACTCCAGAGAAACCCCAAGAACACTGTTTCAAGGCTAGAGGGATCCTGAGGTCACTGTAGCAACACGAAAGAGTTCCGTGGACGAAAAATCAACTCGAGAGGAGAGGTTAGTCCCTGGCTTCGACTCCAGAGGAATACCACCTTACCACAAGCACCTCAAGAGGAGGCTTCTCTCAGCTCTAGCTATGTGAGAGGGACCCTGAGTTTGCGGCCTCAAGTGGAATGGACACCGCGATGCCCTGACTCGAAATAAGGCCGGTTATCCCTGCAGTGACTTGAATGCAGGCTCGTCTTGCATCTCCCAAGACGAAAGGATGTCTGAATCCCCTGTGGAGACCACAGAGAAAGACCTAGTTCCCCACCTCATCGCGACCGGAGGCCTTACATCCTTTGAAAACTCCAGAGGTACGCGGAGATCAGTGCCTCCAAAGGAGACGATGCCTGACTCCTCGTGAAACTTGATAGGAGTTCCAGGATTACTGTGGCACGTGGAAAGGGACCCTTGGTCTCCCGCCTCAGCTGGAGAGGCGTCCCACTTGCCCTGCCAACCCTCGAGGAAAATCCCGAGTTGTCCCTTGCAACGAGGCAGGAGCCCTGACGTCGCTGAACAAACACGTGGGTGGAAGGGCCATCCCCGTCGTAACTCGAGAATATACCCCAGGTTCCCGCCGCAACTCGAGAAAAACCATGAGACTTCCCCCTCGCCGTGAGATGAGACCCGATTCCCCTGCAGTGCGTGCAGAGCAATTCCGTGTTGCACATCACACATGAAAGGAGCCTTGATTTCCTTCATGGCACTCCAGAGAAACCCCAAGAACACTGTTTCAAGGCTAGAGGGATCCTGAGGTCACTGTAGCAACACGAAAGAGTTCCGTGGACGAAAAATCAACTCGAGATGTGAGGTTAGTCCCTGGCTTCGACTCCAGAGGAATACCACCTTACCACAAGCACCTCAAGAGGAGGCTTCTCTCAGCTCTAGCTATGTGAGAGGGACCCTGAGTTTGCGGCCTCAAGTGGAATGGACACCGCGATGCCCTGACGCGAAATAAGGCCGGATATCCCTGCAGTGACTTGAATGCAGGCTCGTCTTGCATCTCCCAAAACGAAAGGATGTCTGAATCCCCTATGGAGACCGCAGAGAAAGACCTAGTTCCCCACCTCATCGCGACCGGAGGCCTCACATCCTTTGAAAACTCCAGAGGTACGCGGAGATCAGTGCCTCCAAAGGAGACGATGCCTGACTCCTCGTGAAACTTGATAGGAGTCGCAGGATTCCTGTGGCACTTGGAAAGGGACCCTTGGTCTCGCGCCTCAGCTGGAGAGGCATCCCATTTCCCTGCGAAGCCTCGAGGAGAATCCCGAGTTGTCCCTCGCAACTAGGCAGGAGTCCTGACCTCGCTGAACAAACACGTGTGTGGAAGGGCCATCCCCGTCGTAACTCGAGAATATACTCCAGGTTCCCGCCGCAACTCGAGTAAAACCATGAGACTTCTCCCTCGAAGCGAGATGAGGACCGATTCCCCTGCACTGCCTGCAGAGCAATTCCGTGTTGCACATCACACATGAAAGGAGCCTTGATTTCCTTGATGGCACTCCAGAGAAACCCCAGAACACTGTTTCAAGGCTAGAGGGATCCTGAGGTCACTGTAGCATCACGAAAGAGCTCCGTGGACCAAAAATCAACTCGAGATGAGAGGTTAGTCCCTGGCCTCGACTCCAGAGGAATACCACCTTACCACAAGCACCTCAAGAGGAGGTTTCTCTCAGCTCTAGGTATGTGAGAGGGACCCTGTTTTTGCGGCCTCAAGTGGAATGAACACGGCGATGCCCTGACTCGAAATAAGGCCGGATATCCCAGCAGTGACTTGAATGCAGGCTCGTCTTACATCTCCCAAGATGAAAGGATGTCTGAATCCCCTGTGGAGACCACAGAGAAAGACCTAGTTCCCCACCTCATCGCGACCGATGCCTCACATCCTTTGAAAACTCCAGAGGTACGCGGAGATCAGTGCCTCCAAAGGAGACGATGCCTGACTCCTCGTGAAACTTGATAGGAGTCCCAGGATTCCTGTGGCACGTGGAAAGGGACCCTTGGTCTCCCGCCTCAGCTGGAGGGGCGTCCCAATTGCCCTGCCAAGCCTCGAGGAGAATCCCGAGTTGGCCCTCGCAACTAGGCAGGAGTCCTGACATCGCTGAACAAACACGTGTGTGGAAGGGCCATCCCCGTCGTAACTCGAGAATATACCCCAGGTTCCCGCCGCAACTCGAGAAAAACCATGAGACTTCCCCCTCGCCGCGATATGAGGCCAGATTCCCCTGCAGTGCGTGCAGAGCAATTCCGTGTTGCACATCACACATGAAAGGAGCCTTGATTTCCTTGATGGCACTCCAGAGAAACCCCAAGAACACTCTTTCAAGGCTAGAGGGATCCTGAGGTCACTGTAGCCACACGAAAGTGTTCCGTGGACGAAAAATCAACTCGAGATGAGAGGTTAGTCCGTGGCTTCGACTTCAGAGGAATACCACCTTACCACAAGCACCTCAAGAGGAGGCTTCTCTCAGCTCTAGGTATGTGAGAGGGAGCCTGAGTTTGCAGCCTCAAGTTGAATGGACACCGCGATGCCCTGACTCGAAATAAGGCCGGTTATCCCTGCAGTGACTTGAATGCAGGCTCGTCTTGCATCTCCCAAGACGAAAGGATGTCTGAATCCCCTGTGGAGACCACAGAGAAAGACCTAGTTCCCCACCTCATCGCGACCGGAGGCCTTACATCCTTTGAAAACTCCAGAGGTACGCGGAGATCAGTGCCTCCAAAGGAGACGTTGCCTGACTCCTCGTGAAACTTAATAGGAGTTCCAGGGTTACTGTGGCACGTGGAAAGGGACCCTTGGTCTCCCGCCTCAGCTGGAGAGGCGTCCCACTTGCCCTGCCAACCCTCGAGGAGAATCCCGAGTTGTCCCTTGCAACGAGGCAGGAGCCCTGACGTCGCTGAACAAACACGTGGGTGGAAGGGCCATCCCCGTCGTAACTCGAGAATATACCCCAGGTTCCCGCCGCAACTCGAGAAAAACCATGAGACTTCCCCCTCGCCGCGAGATGAGACCCGATTCCCCTGCAGTGCGTGCAGAGCAATTCCGTGTTGCACATCACACATGAAAGGAGCCTTGATTTCTTTCATGGCACTCCAGAGAAACCCCAAGAACACTGTTTCAAGGCTAGAGGGATCCTGAGGTCACTGTAGCAACACAAAAGAGCTCCGTGGACCAAAAATCAACTCGAGATGAGGTGTTAGTCCCTGGCTTCGACTCCAAAGGAATACCACCTTACCACAAGCACCTCAAGAGGAGGCTTCTCTCAGCACTAGGTATGTGAGAGGGACCCTGAGTTTGCGGCCTCAAGTGGAATGGACACCGCTATGCCCTGACTCGAAATAAGGCCGGATATCCCTGCAGTGACTTGAATGCAGGCTCGTCTTGCATCTCCCAAGACGAAAGGATGTCTGAATCCCCTGTGGAGACCACAGAGAAAGACCTAGTTCCCCACCTCATCGCGACCGGAGGCCTCACATCCTTTGATAACTCCAGAGGTACGCGGAGATCAGTGCCTCCAAAGGAGACGATGCCTGACTCCTCGTGAAACTTGATAGGAGTCCCAGGATTCCTGTGGAACGTGGAAAGGGACCGTGGGTCTCCCGCCTCAGCTGGCGAGGCGTCCCAATTGCCCTGCCAAGCCTCGAGGAGAATCCCGAGTTGTCCCTCGCAACTAGGCAGGAGTCCTGACGTCGCTGAACAAACACGTGTGTGGAAGGGCCATCCCCGTCGTAACTCGAGAATATAACCCAGGTTCCCGCTACAACTCGAGAAAAACCATGAGACTTCCCCCTCGCCGCGAGATGAGGCCCGATTCCCCTGCACTGCATGCAGAGCAATTCCGTGTTGCACATCAAACATGAAAGGAGCCTTGATTTCATTGACGGCACTCCAGAGAAAACCCAAGAACACTGTATCAAGGCTAGAGGGATCCTGAGGTCACTGTAGCAACACGAAAGAGCTTCGTTGACCAAAAATCAACTCGAGATGAGAGGTTAGTCCCTGGCTTCGACTCCAGAGGAATACCACCTGACCACAAACACCACAAGAGGAGGCTTCTCTCAGCTCTATCTATGTGAGAGGGACCCTGAGTGTGCGGCCTCAAGTGGAATGGACACCGCGATGCCCTGACTCGAAATAAGGCCGGATATCCCTGCAGTGACTTGAATGCAGGCTCGTCTTGCCTCTCCCAAGACGAAAGGATGTCTGAATCCCCTGTGGAGACCACAGAGAAAGACCTAGTTCCCCACCTCATCGCGACCGGAGGCCTCACATCCTTTGAAAACTCCAGAGGTACGCGGAGATCAGTGCCTCCAAAGGAGACGATGCCTGACTCCTCGTGAATCTTGATAGGAGTTCCAGGATTCCTGTGGCACGTGGAAAGGGACCCTTGGTCTCCCGCCTCAGCTGGAGAGGCGTCCCACTTGCCCTGCCAACCCTCGAGGAGAATCCCGAGTTGTCCCTCGAAACTAGGCAGGAGTCCTGACGTCGCTGAACAAACACGTGGGTGGAAGGGCCATCCCCGTCGTAACTCGAGAATATACCCCAGGTTCCCGCCGTAACTCGAGAAAAACCATGAGACTTCCCCCTTGACGCGAGATGAGGCCCGATTCCCCTGCACTGCGTGAAGAACAATTTCGTGTTGCACATCAAACATGAAAGGAGCCTTGATTTCCTTGATGGCACTCCAGAGAAACCCCAAGAACACTGTTTCAAGACTAGAGGGATCCTGAGGTCACTGTAGCAACACGAAAGAGCTCCGTGGACCAAAAATCAACTCGAGATGTGAGGTTAGTCCCTGGCTTCGACTCCAGAGGAATACCACCTTACCACAAGCACCTGAAGAAGAGGCTTCTCTCAGCTCTAGGTATGTGAGAGGAACCCTGAGTTTGCGGCCTCAAGTGAAATGGACACCACGATGCCCTGACTCGAAATAAGGCCGGATATCCCTGCAGTGACTTGAATGCAGGCTAGTCTTGCATCTCCCAAGATGAAAGGATGTCTGAATCCCCTGTGGAGACCACAGAGAAAGACCTAGTTCCCCACCTCATCGCGACCGGAGGCCTCACATCCTTTGAAAACTCCAGAGGTACGCGGAGATCAGTGCCTCCAAAGGAGACGATGCCTGACTCCTCGTGAAACTTGATAGGAGTCCCAGGATTCCTGTGGCACGTGGAAAGGGACCCTTGGTCTCCCGCCTCAGCTGGAGAGACGTCCCAGTTGCCCTGCCAAGCTTCAAGGAGAATCCCGAGTTGTCCCTCGCAACTAGGCAGGAGTCCTGACGTGGCTGAACAAACACGTGGGTGGAAGGGCCATCCCCGTCGTAACTCGAGAATATACCCCAGGTTCCCGCCGCAACTCGAGAAAAACCATGAGACTTCCCGCGCGCCGCGACAAGAGGCCCGATTCACCTGCACTGCATGCAAAGCAATTCCGTGTTGAACATCAAACATGAAAGGAGCCTTGATTTCCTTGATGGCACTCCGGAGAAACCCCAAGAACACTGTTTCAAGGCTAGAGGGATCCTGAGGTCACTGTAGCAACACGAAAGAGCTCCGTGGACCAAAAATCAACTCGAGAGGAGAGGTTAGTCCCTGGCTTCGACTCCAGAGGAATACCACCTTACCACAAGCACCTCAAGAGGAGGCTTCTCTCAGCTCTAGGTATGTGAGAGGGACCCTGAGTTTGCGGCCTCAAGTGGAATGGACACTGCGATGCCCTGACGCGAAATAAGGCCGGATATCCCTGCAGTGACTTGAATGCAGGCTCGTCTTGCATCTCCCAAGACGAAAGGATGTCTGAATCCCCTGTGGAGACCACAGAGAAAGACCTCGTTCCCCACCTCATCGCGACCGGAGGCCTCACATCCTTTGAAAACTCCAGAGGTACGCGGAGATCAGTGCCTCCAAAAGAGACGATGCCTGACTCCTCGTGAAACTTAATAGGAGTCCCAGGATTCCTGTGGAACGTGCAAAGGGACCCTTGGTCTCCCGCCTCAGATGGAGAGGCGTCCCAATTGCCCTGCCAAGCCTCAAGGAGAATCCCGAGTTGTCCCTCACAACTAGGCAGGAGTCCTGACGTCGCTGAACAAACACGTGGGTGGAAGGGCCATCCCCATCGTAACTCGAGAATATACCCCAGGTTCCCGCCGCAACTCGAGAAAAACCATGAGACTTCCGCTCGCCGTGAGATGAGGCCCGATTCCCCTGCACTGCGTGCAGAGCAATTCCGTGTTGCACAGCACACATGAAAGAAGCCTTGATTTCCTTGATGGCACTCCAGAGAAACCCCAAGAACACTGTTTCAAGGCTAGAGGGATCCTGAGGTCACTGTAGCAACACGAAAGAGTTCCGTGGACGAAAAATCAACTCGAGAGGAGAGGTTAGTCCCTGGCTTCGACTCCAGAGGAATACCACCTTACCACAAGCACCTCAAGAGGAGGCTTCTCTCAGCTCTAGCTATGTGAGAGGGACCCTGAGTTTTCGGCCTCAAGTGGAATGGACACCGCGATGCCCTGACGCGAAATAAGGCCGGATATCCCTGCAGTGACTTGAATGCAGGCTCGTCTTGCATCTCCCAAGACGAAAGGATGTCTGAATCCCCTATGGAGACCGCAGAGAAAGACCTAGTTCCCCACCTCATCGCGACCGGAGGCCTCACATCCTTTGAAAACTCCAGAGGTACGCGGAGATCAGTGCCTCCAAAGGAGACGATGCCTGACTCCTCGTGAAACTTGATAGGAGTCCCAGGATTCCTTTGGAACGTGGAAAGGTACCCTTGGTCTCCCGCCTCAGCTGGAGAGGCATCCCATTGCCCTGCCAAGCCTCGAGGAGAATCCCGAGTTGTCCCTCGCAACTAGGCAGGAGTCCTGACGTCGCTGAACAAACACGTGTGTGGAAGGGCCATCCCCGTCGTAACTCGAGAATATACCCCAGGTTCCCGCCGCAACTCGAGTAAAACCATGAGACTTCTCCCTCGAAGCGAGATGAGGACCGATTCCCCTGCACTGCGTGCAGAGCAATTCCGTGTTGCACATCACACATGAAAGGAGCCTTGATTTCCCTGATGGCACTCCAGAGAAACCCCAGAACACTGTTTCAAGGCTAGAGGGATCCTGAGGTCACTGTAGCATCACGAAAGAGCTTCGTGGACCAAAAATCAACTCGAGATGAGAGGTTAGTCCCTGGCTTCGACTCCAGAGGAATACCACCTTACCACAAGCACCTCAAGAGGAGGCTTCTCTCAGCTCTATCTATGTGAGAGGGACCCTGAGTGTGCGGCCTCAAGTGGAATGCACACCGCGATGCCTTGACTCGAAATAAGGCCGGATATCCCTGCAGTGACTTGAATGCAGGCTCGTCTTGCCTCTCCCAAGATGAAAGGATGTCTGAATCCCCTGTGGAGACCACAGAGAAAGACCTAGTTCCCCACCTCATCGCGACCGGAGGCCTCACATCCTTTGAAAACTCCAGAGGTACGCGGAGACCAGTGCCTCCAAAGGAGACGATGCCTGACTCCTCGTGAAACTTCTTAGGAGTCCCAGGATTCCTGTGGCACGTGGAAAAGGACCCTTGGTCTCCCCCCTCAGCTGGAGGGGCGTCCCAATTGCCCTGCCAAGCCTCGAGGAGAATCCTGAGTTGGCCCTCGCAACTAGGCAGGAGTCCTGACATCGCTGAACAAACACGTGTGTGGAAGGGCCATCCCCGTCGTAACTCGAGAATATACCCCTGGTTCCCGCCGCAACTCGAGAAAAACCATGAGACTTCCCCCTCGCCGCGAGATGAGGCCAGATTCCCCTGCAGTGCGTGCAGAGCAATTCTGTGTTGCACATCACACATGAAAGGAGCCTTGATTTCCTTGATGGCAATCCAGAGAAACCCCAAGAACACTGTTTCAAGGCTAGAGGGATCCTGAGGTCACTGTAGCCACACGAAAGAGCTCTGTGGACCAAAAATCAACTCGAGATGAGAGGTTAGTCCCTGGCTTCGACTCCAGAGGAATACCACCTTACCACAAGCACCTCAAGAGGAGGCTTCTCTTAGCTCTAGGTATGTGAGAGGGAGCCTGAGTTTGGGGCCTCAAGTTGAATGGACACCGCGATGCCCTGAGTCGAAATAAGGCCGGTTATCCCTGCAGTGACTTGAATGCAGGCTCATCTTGCATCTCCCAAGATGAAAGGTTGTCTGAATCCCCTGTGGAGACCACAGAGAAAGACCTAGTTCCCCACCTCATCGCGACCGGAGGCCTCACATACTTTGAAAACTCCAGAGGTACGCGGAGATCAGTGCCTCCAAAGGAGACTATGCCTGACTCCTCGTGAAACTTGATAGGAGTTCCAGGATTCCTGTGGCACGTGGAAAGGGACCCTTGGTCTCCCGCCTCAGCTGGAGAGGCGTCCCACTTGCCCTGCCAACCCTCGAGGAGAATCCCGAGTTGTCCCTCGAAACTAGGCAGGAGTCCTGACGTCGCTGAACAAACACGTGGGTGGAAGGGCCATCACCGTCGTAACTCGAGAATATACCCCATGTTCCCGCCGTAACTCGAGAAAAACCATGAGACTTCCCCTCGCCGCGAGATGAGGCCTGATTCCCCTGCACTGCGTGCAGAGCAATTCCGTGTTGCACAGCACACATGAAAGGAGCCTTGATTTCCTTGATGGCACTCCAGAGAAACCCCAAGAACACTGTTTCAAGGCTAGAGGGATCCTGAGGTCACTGTAGCAACACGAAAGAGTTCCGTGGACGAAAAACCAACTCGAGAGGAGAGGTTAGTCCCTGGCTTCGACTCCAGAGGAATACCACCTTACCACAAGCACCTCAAGAGGAGGCTTCTCTCAGCTCTAGCTATGTGAGAGGGATCCTGAGTTTGCGGCCTCAAGTGGAATGGACACCGCGATGCCCTGACGCGAAATAAGGCCGGATATCCCTGCAGTGACTTGAATGCAGGCTCGTCTTGCATCTCCCAAGACGAAAGCATGTCTGAATCCCCTATGGAGACCGCAGAGAAAGACCTAGTTCCCCACCTCATTGCGACCGGAGGCCTCACATCCTTTGAAAACTCCAGAGGTACGCGGAGATCAGTACCTCAAAAGGAGACGATGCCTGACTCCTCGTGAAACTTGATAGGAGTCCCAGGATTCCTTTGGCACGTGGAAAGGGACCCTTGGTCTCCCGCCTCAGCTGGAGAGGCATCCCATTGCCCTGCCAAGCCTCGAGGAGAATCCCGAGTTGTCCCTCGCAACTAGGCAGGAGTCCTGACGTCGCTGAACAAACACGTGTGTGGAAGGGCCATCCCCGTCGTAACTCGAGAATATAACCCAGGTTCCCGCCGCAACTCGAGTAAAACCATGAGACTTCTCCCTCGAAGCGAGATGAGGACCGATTCCCCTGCACTGCGTGCAGAGCAATTCCGTGTTGCACATCACACATGAAAGGAGCCTTGATTACCTTGATGGCACTCCAGAGAAACCCCAGAACACTGTTTCAAGGCTAGAGGGATCCTGAGGTCACTGTAGCATCACGAAAGAGCTCCGTGGACCAAAAATCAACTCGAGATGAGAGGTTAGTCCCTGGCTTCGACTCCAGACGAATACCACCTTACCACAAGCACCTCAAGAGGAGGCTTCTCTCAGCTCTAGGTATGTGGGAGGGACCCTGAATGTGCGGCCTCAAGTGGAATGGACACCGCGATGCCCTGACTCAAAATAAGGCCGGATATCCCTGCAGTGACTTGAATGCAGGCTCGTCTTGCATCTCCCAAGACGAAAGGATGTCTGAATCCCCTGTGGAGACCACAGAGAAAGACCTAGTTCCCCACCTCATCGCGACCGGAGGCCTCACATCCTTTGAAAACTCCAGAGGTACGCGGAGACCAGTGCCTCCAAAGGAGACGATGCCTGACTCCTCGTGAAACTTATTAGGAGTCCCAGGATTCCTGTGGCACGTGCAAAGGGACCCTTGGTCTCCCCCCTCAGCTGGAGGGGCGTCCCAATTGCCCTGCCAAGCCTCGAGAAGAATCCTGAGTTGGCCCTCGCAACTAGGCAGGAGTCCTGACATCGCTGAACAAACACGTGTGTGGAAGGGCCATCCCCGTCGTAACTCGAGAATATACCCCTGGTTCCCGCCGCTACTCGAGAAAAACCACGAGACTTCCCCCTCGCCGCGAGATGAGGCCAGATTCCCCTGCAGTGCGTGCAGAGCAATTCTGTGTTGCACATCACACATGAAAGGAGCCTTGATTTCCTTGATGGCACTCCAGAGAAACCCCAAGAACACTGTTTCAAGGCTAGAGGGATCCTGAGGTCACTGTAGCCACACGAAAGAGCTCCGTGGACCAAAAATCAACTCGAGATGAGAGGTTAGTCCCTGGCTTCGACTCCAGAGGAATACCACCTTACCACAAGCACCTCAAGAGGAGGCTTCTCTCAGCTCTAGGTATGTGAGAGGGAGCCTGAGTTTGCGGCCTCAACTGGAATGGACACCGCGATGCCCTGAGTCGAAATAAGGCCGGTTATCCCTGCAGTGACTTGAATGCAGGCTCGTCTTGCATCTCCCAAGATGAAAGGTTGTCTGAATCCCCTGTGGAGACCACAGAGAAAGACCTAGTTCCCCACCTCATCGCGACCGGAGGCCTTACATCCTTTGAAAACTCCAGAGGTACGCGGAGATCAGTGCCTCCAAAGGAGACGATGCCTGACTCCTCGTGAAACTTGATAGGAGTTCCAGGATTCCTGTGGCACGTGGAAAGGGACCCTTGGTCTCCCGCCTCAGCTGGAGAGGCGTCCCACTTGCCCTGCCAAGCCTCGAGGAGAATCCCGAGTTGTCCCTCGCAACTAGGCAGGAGTCCTGACGTCGCTGAACAAACACGTGGGTGGAAGGGCCATCCCCGTCGTAACTCGAGAATATACCCCAGGTTCCCGCCGCAACTCGAGAAAAACCATGAGACTTCCCCCTCGCCGTGAGATGAGGCCCGATTCCCCTGCACTGCGTGCAGAGCAATTCCTTGTTGCACAGCACACATGAAAGGAGCCTTGATTTCCTTGATGGCACTCCAGAGAAACCCCAAGAACACTGTTTCAAGGCTAGAGGGATCCTGAGGTCACTGTAGCAACACGAAAGAGTTCCGTGGACGAAAAATCAACTCGAGATGAGAGGTTAGTCCCTGGCTTCGACTCCAGAGGAATACCACCTTACCACAAGCACCTCAAGAGGAGGCTTTTCTCAGCTGTAGCTATGTGAGAGGGACCCTGAGTTTGCGGCCTCAAGTGGAATGGACACCGCGATGCCCTGACGCGAAATAAGGCCGGATATCCATGCAGTGACTTGAATGCAGGCTCGTCTTGCATCTCCCAAGACGAAAGGATGTCTGAATCCCCTATGGAGACCGCAGAGAAAGACCTAGTTCCCCACCTCATCGCGACCGGAGGCCTCACATCCTTTGAAAACTCCAGAGGTACGCGGAGATCAGTGCCTCCAAAGGAGACGATGCCTGACTCCTCGTGAAACTTGATAGGAGTCGCAGGATTCCTGTGGCACGTGGAAAGGGACCCTTGGTCTCCCGCCTCAGCTGGAGAGGCATCCCATTGCCCTGCGAAGCCTCGAGGAGAATCCCGAGTTGTCCCTCGCAACTAGGCAGGAGTCCTGACGTCGCTGAACAAACACGTGTGTGGAAGGGCCATCCCCGTCGTAACTCGAGAATATACCCCAGGTTCCCGCCGCAACTCGAGTAAAACCATGAGACTTCTCCCTCGAAGCGAGATGAGGACCGATTCCCCTGCACTGCCTGCAGAGCAATTCCGTGTTGCACATCACACATGAAAGGAGCCTTGATTTCCTTGATGGCACTCCAGAGAAACCCCAGAACACTGTTTCAAGGCTAGAGGGATCCTGAGGTCACTGTAGCATCACGAAAGAGCTCCGTGGACCAAAAATCAACTCGAGATGAGAGGTTAGTCCCTGGCCTCGACTCCAGAGGAATACCACCTTACCACAAGCACCTCAAGAGGAGGCTTCTCTCAGCTCTAGGTATGTGAGAGGGAGCCTGAGTTTGCGGCCTCAAGTTGAATGGACACCGCGATGCCCTGACTCGAAATAAGGCCGGTTATCCCTGCAGTGACTTGAATGCAGGCTCGTCTTGCATCTCCCAAGACGAAAGCATGTCTGAATCCCCTGTGGAGACCACAGAGAAAGACCTAGTTCCCCACCTCATCGCGACCGGAGGCCTTACATCCTTTGAAAACTCCAGAGGTACGCGGAGATCAGTGCCTCCAAAGGAGACGATGCCTGACTCCTCGTGAAACTTGATAGGAGTTCCAGGATTACTGTGGCACGTGGAAAGGGACCCTTGGTCTCCCGCCTCAGCTGGAGAGGCGTCCCACTTGCCCTGCCAACCCTCGAGGAGAATCCCGAGTTGTCCCTCGCAACTAGGCAGGAGTCCTACCGTCGCTGAACAAACACGTGTGTGGAAGGGCCATCCCCGTCGTAACTCGAGAATATACCCCAGGTTCCCGCCGCAACTCGAGAAAAACCATGAGACTTCCCCCTCGCCGCGAGATGAGGCCCGATTTCCCTGCACTGCGCGCAGAGCAATTCCGTGTTGCACATCAAACATGAAAGGAGCCTTGATTTCCTTGATGGCACTCCGGAGAAACCCCAAGAACACTGTTTCAAGGCTAGAGGGATCCTGAGGTCACTGTAGCAACACGAAAGAGCTCCGTGGACCAAAAATCAACTCGAGATGAGAGGTTAGTCCCTGGCTTCGACTCCAGAGGAATACCACCTTACCACAAGCACCTCAAGAGGAGGCTTCTCTCAGCTCTAGCTATGTGAGAGGGACCCTGAGTTTGCGGCCTCAAGTGGAATGGACACCGCGATGCCCTGACTCGAAATAAGGCCGGATATCCCTGCAGTGACTTGAATGCAGGCTCGTCTTGCATCTCCCAAGACGAAAGGATGTCTGAATCCCCTGTGGAGACCACACAGAAAGACCTACTTTCCCACCTCGTCGCGACCGGAGGCCTCACATCCTTTGAAAACTCCAGAGGTACGCGGAGATCAGTGCCTCCAAAGGAGACGATGCCTGACTACTCGTGAAACTTGATAGGAGTCCCAGGATTCCTCTGGCACGTGGAAAGGGACCCTTGGTCTCCCGCCTCAGCTGAAGAGGCGTCCCAATTGCCCTTCCAAGCCTCGAGGAGAATCCCGAGTTGTCCCTCGCAACTAGGCAGGAGTCCTGACGTCACTGAACAAACACGTGGGTGGAAGGGCCATCCCCGTCATAACTCGAGAATATACCCCAGGTTCCCGCCGCAACTCGAGAAAAACCATGAGACTTCCCCCTCGCCGCGATATGAGGCCAGATTCCCCTGCACTGTGTGCAGAGCAATTCTGTGTTGCACATCATACATGAAAGGAGCCTTGATTTCCTTGATGGCACTCCAGAGAAACCCCGAGAACACTGTTTCAAGGCTAGAGGGATCCTGAGGTCACTGTAGCAACACGAAAGAGCTTCGTCGACCAAAAATCAACTCGAGATGAGAGGTTAGTCCCTGGCTTCGACTCCAGAGGAATACCACCTTACCACAAACACCACAAGAGGAGGCTTCTCTCAGCTCTGTCTATGTGAGAGGGACCCTGAGTGTGCGGCCTCAAGTGGAATGGACACCGCGATGCCCTGACTCGAAATAAGGCCGGATATCCCTGCAGTGACTTGAATGCAGGCTCGTCTTGCCTCTCCCAAGACGAAAGGATGTCTGAATCCCCTGTGGAGACCACAGAGAAAGACCTAGTTCCCCACCTCATCGCGACCGGAGGCCTCACATTCTTTGAAAACTCCACAGATACGCGGTGACCAGTGGCTCCAAAGGAGACGATGCCTGACTCCTCGTGAAACTTCTTAGGAGTCCCAGGATTCCTGTGGCACGTGGAAAGGGACACTTGGTCTCCCCCCTCAGCTGGAGGGGCGTCCCAATTGCCCTGCCAAGCCTCGAGGAGAATCCTGAGTTGGCCCTCGCAACTAGGCAGGAGTCCTGTCATCGCTGAACAAACACGTGTGTGGAAGGGCCATCCCCGTCGTAACTCGAGAATATACCCCTGGTTCCCGCCGCAACTCGAGAAAAACCATGAGACTTCCCCCTCGCCGCGAGATGAGGCCAGATTCCACTGCAGTGCGTGCAGAGCAATTCTGTGTTGCACATCAAACAAGAAAGGAGCCTTGATTTCCTTGATGGCACTCCAGAGAAACCCCAAGAACACTGTTTCAAGGGTAGAGGGATCCTGAGGTCACTGTAGCCACACGAAAGAGCTCCGTGGACCAAAAATCAACTGGAGATGAGAGGTTAGTCCCTGGCTTCGACTCCAGAGGAATACCACCTTACCACAAGCACCTCAAGAGGAGGCTTCTCTTAGCTCTAGGTATGTGAGAGGGAGCCTGAGTTTGCGGCCTCAAGTTGAATGGACACCGCGATGCCCTGAGTCGAAATAAGGCCGGTTATCCCTGCAGTGACTTGAATGCAGGCTCGTCTTGCATCTCCCAAGATGAAAGGTTGTCTGAATCCCCTGTGGAGACCACAGAGAAAGACCTAGTTCCCCACCTCATCGCGACCGGAGGCCTTACATCCTTTGAAAACTCGAGAGGTACGCGGAGATCAGTGCCTCCAAAGGAGACGATGCCTGACTCCTCGTGAAACTTGATAGGAGTTCCAGGATTCCTGTGGCACGTGGAAAGCGACGCTTGGTCTCCCGCCTCAGCTGGAGAGGCGTCCCAATTGCCCTGCCAAGCCTCAAGGAGAATCCCGAGTTGTCCCTCGCAACTAGGCAGGAGTCCTGACGTCGCTGAACAAACACGTGGGTGGAAGGGCCATCCCCGTCGTAACTCGAGAATATACCCCAGGTTCCCGCCGCAACTCGAGAAAAACCATGAGACTTCCCCCTCGCCGCGAGATGAGGCCCGATTCCCCTGCACTGCGTGCAGAGCAATTCCGTGTTGCACAGCGCACATGAAAGGAGCCTTGATTTCCTTGATGGCACTCCAGAGAAACCCCAAGAACACTGTTTCAAGGCTAGAGGGATCCTGAGGTCACTGTAGCAACACGAAAGAGTTCCGTGGACGAAAAATCAACTCGAGAGGAGAGGTTAGTCCCTGGCTTCGACTCCAGAGGAATACCACCTTACCACAAGCACCTCAAGAGGAGGCTTCTCTCAGCTCTAGGTATGTGAGAGGGACCCTGAGTTTGCGGCCTCAAGTGGAATGGACACCGCGATGCCCTGACGCGAAATAAGGCCGGTTATCCCTGCAGTGACTTGAATGCAGGCTCGTCTTGCATCTCCCAAGACGAAAGGATGTCTGAATCCCCTATGAAGACCGCAGAGAAAGACCTAGTTCCCCACCTCATCGCGACCGGAGGCCTCACATCCTTTGAAAACTCCAGAGGTACGCGGAGATCAGTGCCTCCAAAGGAGACGATGCCTGACTCCTCGTGAAACTTGATAGGAGTCCCAGGATTCCTTTGGCACGTGGAAAAGGACCCTTGGTCTCCCCCCTCAGCTGGAGGGGCGTCCCAATTGCCCTGCCAAGCCTCGAGGAGAATCCTGAGTTGGCCCTCGCAACTAGGCAGGAGTCCTGACATCGCTGAACAAACACGTGTGTGGAAGGGCCATCCCCGTCGTAACTCGAGAATATACCCCTGGTTCCCGCCGCAACTCGAGAAAAACCATGAGACTTCCCCCTCGCCGCGAGATGAGGCCAGATTCCACTGCAGTGCGTGCAGAGCAATTCTGTGTTGCACATCACACATGAAAGGAGCCTTGATTTCCTTGATGGCACTCCAGAGAAACCCCAAGAACACTGTTTCAAGGGTAGAGGGAACCTGAGGTCACTGTAGCCACACGAAAGAGCTCCGTGGACCAAAAATCAACTCGAGATGAGAGGTTAGTCCCTGGCTTCGACTCCAGAGGAATACCACCTTACCAAAAGCACCTCAAGAGGAGGCTTCTCTCAGCTCTAGGTATGTGAGAGGGAGCCTGAGTTTGCGGCCTCAAGTTGAATGGACACCGCGATGCCCTGAGTCGAAATAAGGCCGGTTATCCCTGCAGTGACTTGAATGCAGGCTCGTCTTGCATCTCCCAAGATGAAAGGTTGTCTGAATCCCCTGTGGAGACCACAGAGAAAGACCTAGTTCCCCACCTCATCGCGACCGGAGGCCTTACATCCTTTGAAAACTCCAGAGGTACGCGGAGATCAGTGCCTCCAAAGGAGACGATGCCTGACTCCTCGTGAAACTTGATAGGAGTTCCAGGATTCCTGTGGCACGTGGAAAGCGACCCTTGGTCTCCCGCCTCAGCTGGAGAGGCGTCCCAATTGCCCTGCCAAGCCTCGAGGATAATCCCGAGTTGTCCCTCGCAACTAGGCAGGAGTCCTGACGGCGCTGAACAAACACGTGGGTGGAAGGGCCATCCCCGTCGTAACTCGAGAATATACCCCAGGTTCCCGCCGCAACTCGAGAAAAACCATGAGACTTCCCCCTCGCCGTGAGATGAGGCCCGATTCCCCTGCACTGCGTGAAGAGCAATTCCGTGTTGCACATCACACATGAAAGGAGCCTTGATTTCCTTGATGGCAATCCAGAGAAACCCCAAGGACACTGTTTCAAGGCTAGAGGGATCCTAGGTCACTGTAGCAACACGAAAGAGCTCCGTGGACCAAAAATCAACTAGAGAGGAGAGGTTAGTCCATGGCTTCGACTCCAGAGGAATACCACCTTACCACAAGCACCTCAAGAGGAGGCTTCTCTCAGCTCTAGGTATGTGAGACTGACCCTGATTTTGCGGCCTCAAGTGGAATGGACACTGCGATGCCCTGACTCGACATAAGGCCGGATATCCCTGCAGTGACTTGAATGCAGGCTCGTCTTGCATCTCCCAAGATGAAAGGATGTCTGAATCCCCTGTGGAGACCACAGAGAAAGACCTAGTTCCCCACCTCATCGCGACCGGAGGCCTCACATCCTTTGAAAACTCCAGAGGTACGCGGAGATCAGTGCCTCCAAAGGAGACGATGCCTGACTCCTCGTGAAACTTGATAGGAGTCCCAGGATTCCTGTGGCACGAGGAAAGGGACCCTTGGTCTCCCGCCTCAGATGAAGAGGCGTCCCAATTGCCCTGCGAAGCCTCAAGGAGAATCCCGAGTTGTCCCTCGCAACTAGGCAGGAGTCCTGACGTCGCTGAACAAACACGTGGGTGGAAGGGCCATCCCCGTCGTAACTCGAGAATATACCCCAGGTTCCCGCCGCAACTCGAGAAAAACCATGAGACTTCCCCTCGCCGTGAGATGAGGCCCGATTCCCCTGCACTGCGTGCAGAGCAATTCCGTGTTGCACATCACACATGAAAGGAGCCTTGATTTCATTGACGGCACTCCAGAGAAAACCCAAGAACACTGTATCAAGGCTAGAGGGATCCTGAGGTCACTGTAGCAACACGAAAGAGCTTCGTTGACCAAAAATCAACTCGAGATGAGAGGTTAGTCCCTGGCTTCGACTCCAGAGGAATACCACCTGACCACAAACACCACAAGAGGAGGCTTCTCTCAGCTCTATCTATGTGAGAGGGACCCTGAGTGTGCGGCCTCAAGTGGAATGGACACCGCGATGCCCTGACTCGAAATAAGGCCGGATATCCCTGCAGTGACTTGAATGCAGGCTCGTCTTGCCTCTCCCAAGACGAAAGGATGTCTGAATCCCCTGTGGAGACCACAGAGAAAGACCTAGTTCCCCACCTCATCGCGACCGGAGGCCTGACATCCTTTGAAAACTCCAGAGGTACGCGGAGATCAGTGCCTCCAAAGGAGACGATGCCTGACTCCTCGTGAATCTTGATAGGAGTTCCAGGATTCCTGTGGCACGTGGAAAGGGACCCTTGGTCTCCCGCCTCAGCTGGAGAGGCGTCCCACTTGCCCTGCCAACCCTCGAGGAGAATCCCGAGTTGTCCCTCGAAACTAGGCAGGAGTCCTGACGTCGCTGAACAAACACGTGGGTGGAAGGGCCATCCCCGTCGTAACTCGAGAATATACCCCAGGTTCCCGCCGTAACTCGAGAAAAACCATGAGACTTCCCCCTTGACGCGAGATGAGGCCCGATTCCCCTGCACTGCGTGAAGAACAATTCCGTGTTGCACATCAAACATGAAAGGAGCCTTGATTTCCTTGATGGCACTCCAGAGAAACCCCAAGAACACTGTTTCAAGACTAGAGGGATCCTGAGGTCACTGTAGCAACACGAAAGAGCTCCGTGGACCAAAAATCAACTCGAGATGTGAGGTTAGTCCCTGGCTTCGACTCCAGAGGAATACCACCTTACCACAAGCACCTGAAGAAGAGGCTTCTCTCAGCTCTAGGTATGTGAGAGGAACCCTGAGTTTGCGGCCTCAAGTGAAATGGACACCACGATGCCCTGACTCGAAATAAGGCCGGATATCCCTGCAGTGACTTGAATGCAGGCTAGTCTTGCATCTCCCAAGATGAAAGGATGTCTGAATCCCCTGTGGAGACCACAGAGAAAGACCTAGTTCCCCACCTCATCGCGACCGGAGGCCTCACATCCTTTGAAAACTCCAGAGGTACGCGGAGATCAGTGCCTCCAAAGGAGACGATGCCTGACTCCTCGTGAAACTTGATAGGAGTCCCAGGATTCCTGTGGCACGTGGAAAGGGACCCTTGGTCTCCCGCCTCAGCTGGAGAGACGTCCCAGTTGCCCTGCCAAGCTTCAAGGAGAATCCCGAGTTGTCCCTCGAAACTAGGCAGGAGTCCTGACGTGGCTGAACAAACACGTGGGTGGAAGGGCCATCCCCGTCGTAACTCGAGAATATACCCCAGGTTCCCGCCGCAACTCGAGAAAAACCATGAGACTTCCCGCGCGCCGCGACAAGAGGCCCGATTCACCTGCACTGCATGCAAAGCAATTCCGTGTTGAACATCAAACATGAAAGGAGCCTTGATTTCCTTGATGGCACTCCGGAGAAACCCCAAGAACACTGTTTCAAGGCTAGAGGGATCCTGAGGTCACTGTAGCAACACGAAAGAGCTCCGTGGACCAAAAATCAACTCGAGAGGAGAGGTTAGTCCCTGGCTTCGACTCCAGAGGAATACCACCTTACCACAAGCACCTCAAGAGGAGGCTTCTCTCAGCTCTAGGTATGTGAGAGGGACCCTGATTTTGCGGCCTCAAGTGGAATGGACACCGCTATGCCCTGACGCGAAATAAGGCCGGATATCCCTGCAGTGACTTGAATGCAGGCTCGTCTTGCATCTCCCAAGATGAAAGGATGTCTGAATCCCCTGTGGAGACCACAGAGAAAGACCTAGTTCCCCACCTCATCGCGACCGGAGGCCTCACATCCTTTGAAAACTCCAGAGGTACGCGGAGATCAGTGCCTCCAAAAGAGACGATGCCTGACTCCTCGTGAAACTTAATAGGAGTCCCAGGATTCCTGTGGAACGTGCAAAGGGACCCTTGGTCTCCCGCCTCAGATGGAGAGGCGTCCCAATTGCCCTGCCAAGCCTCAAGGAGAATCCCGAGTTGTCCCTCACAACTAGGCAGGAGTCCTGACGTCGCTGAACAAACACGTGGGTGGAAGGGCCATCCCCATCGTAACTCGAGAATATACCCCAGGTTCCCGCCGCAACTCGAGAAAAACCATGAGACTTCCGCTCGCCGTGAGATGAGGCCCGATTCCCCTGCACTGCGTGCAGAGCAATTCCGTGTTGCACAGCACACATGAAAGAAGCCTTGATTTCCTTGATGGCACTCCAGAGAAACCCCAAGAACACTGTTTCAAGGCTAGAGGGATCCTGAGGTCACTGTAGCAACACGAAAGAGTTCCGTGGACGAAAAATCAACTCGAGAGGAGAGGTTAGTCCCTGGCTTCGACTCCAGAGGAATACCACCTTACCACAAGCACCTCAAGAGGAGGCTTCTCTCAGCTCTAGCTATGTGAGAGGGACCCTGAGTTTGCGGCCTCAAGTGGAATGGACACCGCGATGCCCTGACTCGAAATAAGGCCGGTTATCCCTGCAGTGACTTGAATGCAGGCTCGTCTTGCATCTCCCAAGACGAAAGGATGTCTGAATCCCCTGTGGAGACCACAGAGAAAGACCTAGTTCCCCACCTCATCGCGACCGGAGGCCTTACATCCTTTGAAAACTCCAGAGGTACGCGGAGATCAGTGCCTCCAAAGGAGACGATGCCTGACTCCTCGTGAAACTTGATAGGAGTTCCAGGATTACTGTGGCACGTGGAAAGGGACCCTTGGTCTCCCGCCTCAGCTGGAGAGGCGTCCCACTTGCCCTGCCAACCCTCGAGGAAAATCCCGAGTTGTCCCTTGCAACGAGGCAGGAGCCCTGACGTCGCTGAACAAACACGTGGGTGGAAGGGCCATCCCCGTCGTAACTCGAGAATATACCCCAGGTTCCCGCCGCAACTCGAGAAAAACCATGAGACTTCCCCCTCGCCGTGAGATGAGACCCGATTCCCCTGCAGTGCGTGCAGAGCAATTCCGTGTTGCACATCACACATGAAAGGAGCCTTGATTTCCTTCATGGCACTCCAGAGAAACCCCAAGAACACTGTTTCAAGGCTAGAGGGATCCTGAGGTCACTGTAGCAACACGAAAGAGTTCCGTGGACGAAAAATCAACTCGAGATGAGAGGTTAGTCCCTGGCTTCGACTCCAGAGGAATACCACCTTACCACAAGCACCTCAAGAGGAGGCTTCTCTCAGCTCTAGCTATGTGAGAGGGACCCTGAGTTTGCGGCCTCAAGTGGAATGGACACCGCGATGCCCTGACGCGAAATAAGGCCGGATATCCCTGCAGTGACTTGAATGCAGGCTCGTCTTGCATCTCCCAAGACGAAAGGATGTCTGAATCCCCTATGGAGACCGCAGAGAAAGACCTAGTTCCCCACCTCATCGCGACCGGAGGCCTCACATCCTTTGAAAACTCCAGAGGTACGCGGAGATCAGTGCCTCCAAAGGAGACGATGCCTGACTCCTCGTGAAACTTGATAGGAGTCGCAGGATTCCTGTGGCACTTGGAAAGGGACCCTTGGTCTCGCGCCTCAGCTGGAGAGGCATCCCATTTCCCTGCGAAGCCTCGAGGAGAATCCCGAGTTGTCCCTCGCAACTAGGCAGGAGTCCTGACCTCGCTGAACAAACACGTGTGTGGAAGGGCCATCCCCGTCGTAACTCGAGAATATAACCCAGGTTCCCGCCGCAACTCGAGTAAAACCATGAGACTTCTCCCTCGAAGCGAGATGAGGACCGATTCCCCTGCACTGCCTGCAGAGCAATTCCGTGTTGCACATCACACATGAAAGGAGCCTTGATTTCCTTGATGGCACTCCAGAGAAACCCCAGAACACTGTTTCAAGGCTAGAGGGATCCTGAGGTCACTGTAGCATCACGAAAGAGCTCCGTGGACCAAAAATCAACTCGAGATGAGAGGTTAGTCCCTGGCCTCGACTCCAGAGGAATACCACCTTACCACAAGCACCTCAAGAGGAGGTTTCTCTCAGCTCTAGGTATGTGAGAGGGACCCTGTTTTTGCGGCCTCAAGTGGAATGAACACGGTGATGCCCTGACTCAAAATAAGGCCGGATATCCCAGCAGTGACTTGAATGCAGGCTCGTCTTACATCTCCCAAGATGAAAGGATGTCTGAATCCCCTGTGGAGACCACAGAGAAAGACCTAGTTCCCCACCTCATCGCGACCGATGCCTCACATCCTTTGAAAACTCCAGAGGTACGCGGAGATCAGTGCCTCCAAAGGAGACGATGCCTGACTCCTCGTGAAACTTGATAGGAGTCCCAGGATTCCTGTGGCACGTGGAAAGGGACCCTTGGTCTCCCGCCTCAGCTGGAGGGGCGTCCCAATTGCCCTGCCAAGCCTCGAGGAGAATCCCGAGTTGGCCCTCGCAACTAGGCAGGAGTCCTGACATCGCTGAACAAACACGTGTGTGGAAGGGCCATCCCCGTCGTAACTCGAGAATATACCCCAGGTTCCCGCCGCAACTCGAGAAAAACCATGAGACTTCCCCCTCGCCGCGATATGAGGCCAGATTCCCCTGCAGTGCGTGCAGAGCAATTCCGTGTTGCACATCACACATGAAAGGAGCCTTGATTTCCTTGATGGCACTCCAGAGAAACCCCAAGAACACTCTTTCAAGGCTAGAGGGATCCTGAGGTCACTGTAGCCACACGAAAGTGTTCCGTGGACGAAAAATCATCTCGAGATGAGAGGTTAGTCCGTGGCTTCGACTTCAGAGGAATACCACCTTACCACAAGCACCTCAAGAGGAGGCTTCTCTCAGCTCTAGGTATGTGAGAGGGAGCCTGAGTTTGCAGCCTCAAGTTGAATGGACACCGCGATGCCCTGACTCGAAATAAGGCCGGTTATCCCTGCAGTGACTTGAATGCAGGCTCGTCTTAGATCTCCCAAGACGAAAGGATGTCTGAATCCCCTGTGGAGACCACAGAGAAAGACCTAGTTCCCCACCTCATCGCGACCGGAGGCCTTACATCCTTTGAAAACTCCAGAGGTACGCGGAGATCAGTGCCTCCAAAGGAGACGTTGCCTGACTCCTCGTGAAACTTAATAGGAGTTCCAGGGTTACTGTGGCACGTGGAAAGGGACCCTTGGTCTCCCGCCTCAGCTGGAGAGGCGTCCCACTTGCCCTGCCAACCCTCGAGGAGAATCCCGAGTTGTCCCTTGCAACGAGGCAGGAGCCCTGACGTCGCTGAACAAACACGTGGGTGGAAGGGCCATCCCCGTCGTAACTCGAGAATATACCCCAGGTTTCCGCCGCAACTCGAGAAAAACCATGAGACTTCCCCCTCGCCGCGAGATGAGACCCGATTCCCCTGCAGTGCGTGCAGAGCAATTCCGTGTTGCACATCACACATGAAAGGAGCCTTGATTTCTTTCATGGCACTCCAGAGAAACCCCAAGAACACTGTTTCAAGGCTAGAGGGATCCTGAGGTCACTGTAGCAACACAAAAGAGCTCCGTGGACCAAAAATCAACTCGAGATGAGGTGTTAGTCCCTGGCTTCGACTCCAAAGGAATACCACCTTACCACAAGCACCTCAAGAGGAGGCTTCTCTCAGCACTAGGTATGTGAGAGGGACCCTGAGTTTGCGGCCTCAAGTGGAATGGACACCGCTATGCCCTGACTCGAAATAAGGCCGGATATCCCTGCAGTGACTTGAATGCAGGCTCGTCTTGCATCTCCCAAGACGAAAGGATGTCTGAATCCCCTGTGGAGACCACAGAGAAAGACCTAGTTCCCCACCTCATCGCGACCGGAGGCCTCACATCCTTTGATAACTCCAGAGGTACGCGGAGATCAGTGCCTCCAAAGGAGACGATGCCTGACTCCTCGTGAAACTTGATAGGAGTCCCAGGATTCCTGTGGAACGTGGAAAGGGACCGTGGGTCTCCCGCCTCAGCTGGCGAGGCGTCCCAATTGCCCTGCCAAGCCTCGAGGAGAATCCCGAGTTGTCCCTCGCAACTAGGCAGGAGTCCTGACGTCGCTGAACAAACACGTGTGTGGAAGGGCCATCCCCGTCGTAACTCGAGAATATAACCCAGGTTCCCGCTACAACTCGAGAAAAACCATGAGACTTCCCCCTCGCCGCGAGATGAGGCCCGATTCCCCTGCACTGCATGCAGAGCAATTCCGTGTTGCACATCAAACATGAAAGGAGCCTTGATTTCATTGACGGCACTCCAGAGAAAACCCAAGAACACTGTATCAAGGCTAGAGGGATCCTGAGGTCACTGTAGCAACACGAAAGAGCTTCGTTGACCAAAAATCAACTCGAGATGAGAGGTTAGTCCCTGGCTTCGACTCCAGAGGAATACCACCTGACCACAAACACCACAAGAGGAGGCTTCTCTCAGCTCTATCTATGTGAGAGGGACCCTGAGTGTGCGGCCTCAAGTGGAATGGACACCGCGATGCCCTGACTCGAAATAAGGCCGGATATCCCTGCAGTGACTTGAATGCAGGCTCGTCTTGCCTCTCCCAAGACGAAAGGATGTCTGAATCCCCTGTGGAGACCACAGAGAAAGACCTAGTTCCCCACCTCATCGCGACCGGAGGCCTCACATCCTTTGAAAACTCCAGAGGTACGCGGAGATCAGTGCCTCCAAAGGAGACGATGCCTGACTCCTCGTGAATCTTGATAGGAGTTCCAGGATTCCTGTGGCACGTGGAAAGGGACCCTTGGTCTCCCGCCTCAGCTGGAGAGGCGTCCCACTTGCCCTGCCAACCCTCGAGGAGAATCCCGAGTTGTCCCTCGAAACTAGGCAGGAGTCCTGACGTCGCTGAACAAACACGTGGGTGGAAGGGCCATCCCCGTCGTAACTCGAGAATATACCCCAGGTTCCCGCCGTAACTCGAGAAAAACCATGAGACTTCCCCCTTGACGCGAGATGAGGCCCGATTCCCCTGCACTGCGTGAAGAACAATTCCGTGTTGCACATCAAACATGAAAGGAGCCTTGATTTCCTTGATGGCACTCCAGAGAAACCCCAAGAACACTGTTTCAAGGCTAGAGGGATCCTGAGGTCACTGTAGCAACACGAAAGAGCTCCGTGGACCAAAAATCAACTCGAGAGGAGAGGTTAGTCCCTGGCTTCGACTCCAGAGGAATACCACCTTACCACAAGCACCTCAAGAGGAGGCTTCTCTCAGCTCTAGGTATGTGAGAGGGACCCTGATTTTGCGGCCTCAAGTGGAATGGACACTGCGATGCCCTGACGCGAAATAAGGCCGGATATCCCTGCAGTGACTTGAATGCAGGCTCGTCTTGCATCTCCCAAGATGAAAGGATGTCTGAATCCCCTGTGGAGACCACAGAGAAAGACCTAGTTCCCCACCTCATCGCGACCGGAGGCCTCACATCCTTTGAAAACTCCAGAGGTACGCGGAGATCAGTGCCTCCAAAAGAGACGATGCCTGACTCCTCGTGAAACTTAATAGGAGTCCCAGGATTCCTGTGGAACGTGCAAAGGGACCCTTGGTCTCCCGCCTCAGATGGAGAGGCGTCCCAATTGCCCTGCCAAGCCTCAAGGAGAATCCCGAGTTGTCCCTCACAACTAGGCAGGAGTCCTGACGTCGCTGAACAAACACGTGGGTGGAAGGGCCATCCCCATCGTAACTCGAGAATATACCCCAGGTTCCCGCCGCAACTCGAGAAAAACCATGAGACTTCCGCTCGCCGTGAGATGAGGCCCGATTCCCCTGCACTGCGTGCAGAGCAATTCCGTGTTGCACAGCACACATGAAAGAAGCCTTGATTTCCTTGATGGCACTCCAGAGAAACCCCAAGAACACTGTTTCAAGGCTAGAGGGATCCTGAGGTCACTGTAGCAACACGAAAGAGTTCCGTGGACGAAAAATCAACTCGAGAGGAGAGGTTAGTCCCTGGCTTCGACTCCAGAGGAATACCACCTTACCACAAGCACCTCAAGAGGAGGCTTCTCTCAGCTCTAGCTATGTGAGAGGGACCCTGAGTTTTCGGCCTCAAGTGGAATGGACACCGCGATGCCCTGACGCGAAATAAGGCCGGATATCCCTGCAGTGACTTGAATGCAGGCTCGTCTTGCATCTCCCAAGACGAAAGGATGTCTGAATCCCCTATGGAGACCGCAGAGAAAGACCTAGTTCCCCACCTCATCGCGACCGGAGGCCTCACATCCTTTGAAAACTCCAGAGGAACGCGGAGATCAGTGCCTCCAAAGGAGACGATGCCTGACTCCTCGTGAAACTTGATAGGAGTCCCAGGATTCCTTTGGAACGTGGAAAGGTACCCTTGGTCTCCCGCCTCAGCTGGAGAGGCATCCCATTGCCCTGCCAAGCCTCGAGGAGAATCCCGAGTTGTCCCTCGCAACTAGCCAGGAGTCCTGACGTCGCTGAACAAACACGTGTGTGGAAGGGTCATCCCCGTCGTAACTCGAGAATATACCCCAGGTTCCCGCCGCAACTCGAGTAAAACCATGAGACTTCTCCCTCGAAGCGAGATGAGGACCGATTCCCCTGCACTGCGTGCAGAGCAATTCCGTGTTGCACATCACACATGAAAGGAGCCTTGATTTCCCTGATGGCACTCCAGAGAAACCCCAGAACACTGTTTCAAGGCTAGAGGGATCCTGAGGTCACTGTAGCATCACGAAAGAGCTTCGTGGACCAAAAATCAACTCGAGATGAGAGGTTAGTCCCTGGCTTCGACTCCAGAGGAATACCACCTTACCACAAGCACCTCAAGAGGAGGCTTCTCTCAGCTCTATCTATGTGAGAGGGACCCTGAGTGTGCGGCCTCAAGTGGAATGCACACCGCGATGCCCTGACTCGAAATAAGGCCGGATATCCCTGCAGTGACTTGAATGCAGGCTCGTCTTGCCTCTCCCAAGATGAAAGGATGTCTGAATCCCCTGTGGAGACCACAGAGAAAGACCTAGTTCCCCACCTCATCGCGACCGGAGGCCTCACATCCTTTGAAAACTCCAGAGGTACGCGGAGACCAGTGCCTCCAAAGGAGACGATGCCTGACTCCTCGTGAAACTTCTTAGGAGTCCCAGGATTCCTGTGGCACGTGGAAAAGGACCCTTGGTCTCCCCCCTCAGCTGGAGGGGCGTCCCAATTGCCCTGCCAAGCCTCGAGGAGAATCCTGAGTTGGCCCTCGCAACTAGGCAGGAGTCCTGACATCGCTGAACAAACACGTGTGTGGAAGGGCCATCCCCGTCGTAACTCGAGAATATACCCCTGGTTCCCGCCGCAACTCGAGAAAAACCATGAGACTTCCCCCTCGCCGCGAGATGAGGCCAGATTCCCCTGCAGTGCGTGCAGAGCAATTCTGTGTTGCACATCACACATGAAAGGAGCCTTGATTTCCTTGATGGCAATCCAGAGAAACCCCAAGAACACTGTTTCAAGGCTAGAGGGATCCTGAGGTCACTGTAGCCACACGAAAGAGCTCTGTGGACCAAAAATCAACTCGAGATGAGAGGTTAGTCCCTGGCTTCGACTCCAGAGGAATACCACCTTACCACAAGCACCTCAAGAGGAGGCTTCTCTTAGCTCTAGGTATGTGAGAGGGAGCCTGAGTTTGGGGCCTCAAGTTGAATGGACACCGCGATGCCCTGAGTCGAAATAAGGCCGGTTATCCCTGCAGTGACTTGATTGCAGGCTCATCTTGCATCTCCCAAGATGAAAGGTTGTCTGAATCCCCTGTGGAGACCACAGAGAAAGACCTAGTTCCCCACCTCATCGCGACCGGAGGCCTCACATACTTTGAAAACTCCAGAGGTACGCGGAGATCAGTGCCTCCAAAGGAGACTATGCCTGACTCCTCGTGAAACTTGATAGGAGTTCCAGGATTCCTGTGGCACGTGGAAAGGGACCCTTGGTCTCCCGCCTCAGCTGGAGAGGCGTCCCACTTGCCCTGCCAACCCTCGAGGAGAATCCCGAGTTGTCCCTCGAAACTAGGCAGGAGTCCTGACGTCGCTGAACAAACACGTGGGTGGAAGGGCCATCACCGTCGTAACTCGAGAATATACCCCATGTTCCCGCCGTAACTCGAGAAAAACCATGAGACTTCCCCTCGCCGCGAGATGAGGCATGATTCCCCTGCACTGCGTGCAGAGCAATTCCGTGTTGCACAGCACACATGAAAGGAGCCTTGATTTCCTTGATGGCACTCCAGAGAAACCCCAAGAACACTGTTTCAAGGCTAGAGGGATCCTGAGGTCACTGTAGCAACACGAAAGAGTTCCGTGGACGAAAAACCAACTCGAGAGGAGAGGTTAGTCCCTGGCTTCGACTCCAGAGGAATACCACCTTACCACAAGCACCTCAAGAGGAGGCTTCTCTCAGCTCTAGCTATGTGAGAGGGATCCTGAGTTTGCGGCCTCAAGTGGAATGGACACCGCGATGCCCTGACGCGAAATAAGGCCGGATATCCCTGCAGTGACTTGAATGCAGGCTCGTCTTGCATCTCCCAAGACGAAAGGATGTCTGAATCCCCTATGGAGACCGCAGAGAAAGACCTAGTTCCCCACCTCATTGCGACCGGAGGCCTCACATCCTTTGAAAACTCCAGAGGAACGCGGAGATCAGTACCTCCAAAGGAGACGATGCCTGACTCCTCGTGAAACTTGATAGGAGTCCCAGGATTCCTTTGGCACGTGGAAAGGGACCCTTGGTCTCCCGCCTCAGCTGGAGAGGCATCCCATTGCCCTGCCAAGCCTCGAGGAGAATCCCGAGTTGTCCCTCGCAACTAGGCAGGAGTCCTGACGCCGCTGAACAAACACGTGTGTGGAAGGGCCATCCCCGTCGTAACTCGAGAATATAACCCAGGTTCCCGCCGCAACTCGAGTAAAACCATGAGACTTCTCCCTCGCCGCGAGATGAGGCATGATTCCCCTGCACTGCGTGCAGAGCAATTCCGTGTTGCACATCACACATGAAAGGAGCCTTGATTACCTTGATGGCACTCCAGAGAAACCCCAGAACACTGTTTCAAGGCTAGAGGGATCCTGAGGTCACTGTAGCATCACGAAAGAGCTCCGTGGACCAAAAATCAACTCGAGATGAGAGGTTAGTCCCTGGCTTCGACTCCAGAGGAATACCACCTTACCACAAGCACCTCAAGAGGAGGCTTCTCTCAGCTCTAGGTATGTGGGAGGGACCCTGAATGTGCGGCCTCAAGTGGAATGGACACCGCGATGCCCTGACTCGAAATAAGGCCGGATATCCCTGCAGTGACTTGAATGCAGGCTCGTCTTGCATCTCCCAAGACGAAAGGATGTCTGAATCCCCTGTGGAGACCACAGAGAAAGACCTAGTTCCCCACCTCATCGCGACCGGAGGCCTCACATCCTTTGAAAACTCCAGAGGTACGCGGAGACCAGTGCCTCCAAAGGAGACGATGCCTGACTCCTCGTGAAACTTATTAGGAGTCCCAGGATTCCTGTGGCACGTGCAAAGGGACCCTTGGTCTCCCCCCTCAGCTGGAGGGGCGTCCCAATTGCCCTGCCAAGCCTCGAGAAGAATCCTGAGTTGGCCCTCGCAACTAGGCAGGAGTCCTGACATCGCTGAACAAACACGTGTGTGGAAGGGCCATCCCCGTCGTAACTCGAGAATATACCCCTGGTTCCCGCCGCTACTCGAGAAAAACCACGAGACTTCCCCCTCGCCGCGAGATGAGGCCAGATTCCCCTGCAGTGCGTGCAGAGCAATTCTGTGTTGCACATCACACATGAAAGGAGCCTTGATTTCCTTGATGGCACTCCAGAGAAACCCCAAGAACACTGTTTCAAGGCTAGAGGGATCCTGAGGTCACTGTAGCCACACGAAAGAGCTCCGTGGACCAAAAATCAACTCGAGATGAGAGGTTAGTCCCTGGCTTCGACTCCAGAGGAATACCACCTTACCACAAGCACCTCAAGAGGAGGCTTCTCTCAGCTCTAGGTATGTGAGAGGGACCCTGTTTTTGCGGCCTCAAGTGGAATGAACACGGCGACGCCCTGACTCGAAATAAGGCCGGATATCCCTGCAGTGACTTGAATGCAGGCTCGTCTTGCATCTCCCAAGACGAAAGGATGTCTGAATCCCCTGTGGAGACCACAGAGAAAGACCTAGTTCCCCACCTCATCGCGACCGGAGGCCTTACATCCTTTGAAAACTCCAGAGGTACGCGGAGATCAGTGCCTCCAAAGGAGACGATGCCTCACTCCTCGTGAAACTTGATAGGAGTTCCAGGATTACTGTGGCACGTGGAAAGGGACCCTTGGTCTCCCGCCTCAGCTGGAGAGGCGTCCCACTTGCCCTGCCAACCCTCGAGGAGAATCCCGAGTTGTCCCTCGCAACTAGGCAGGAGTCCTACCGTCGCTGAACAAACACGTGTGTGGAAGGGCCATCCCCGTCGTAACTCGAGAATATACCCCAGGTTCCCGCCGCAACTCGAGAAAAACCATGAGACTTCCCCCTCGCCGCGAGATGAGGCCCGATTTCCCTGCACTGCGCGCAGAGCAATTCCGTGTTGCACATCAAACATGAAAGGAGCCTTGATTTCCTTGATGGCACTCCGGAGAAACCCCAAGAACACTCTTTCAAGGCTAGAGGGATCCTGAGGTCACTGTAGCAACACGAAAGAGCTCCGTGGACCAAAAATCAACTCGAGATGAGAGGTTAGTCCCTGGCTTCGACTCCAGAGGAATACCACCTTACCACAAGCACCTCAAGAGGAGGCTTCTCTCAGCTCTAGCTATG
Organism: Cervus elaphus; assembly: GCF_910594005.1. Taxonomy (NCBI): domain Eukaryota; kingdom Metazoa; phylum Chordata; class Mammalia; order Artiodactyla; family Cervidae; genus Cervus; species Cervus elaphus. The sequence continues at coordinate 4,536,148 of NC_057838.1, forward strand.
TGAGAGGGACCCTGAGTTTGCGGCCTCAAGTGGAATGGACACCGCGATGCCCTGACTCGAAATAAGGCCGGATATCCCTGCAGTGACTTGAATGCAGGCTCGTCTTGCATCTCCCAAGACGAAAGGATGTCTGAATCCCCTGTGGAGACCACACAGAAAGACCTACTTTCCCACCTCGTCGCGACCGGAGGCCTCACATCCTTTGAAAACTCCAGAGGTACGCGGAGATCAGTGCCTCCAAAGGAGACGATGCCTGACTACTCGTGAAACTTGATAGGAGTCCCAGGATTCCTCTGGCACGTGGAAAGGGACCCTTGGTCTCCCGCCTCAGCTGAAGAGGCGTCCCAATTGCCCTTCCAAGCCTCGAGGAGAATCCCGAGTTGTCCCTCGCAACTAGGCAGGAGTCCTGACGTCACTGAACAAACACGTGGGTGGAAGGGCCATCCCCGTCATAACTCGAGAATATACCCCAGGTTCCCGCCGCAACTCGAGAAAAACCATGAGACTTCCCCCTCGCCGCGATATGAGGCCAGATTCCCCTGCACTGTGTGCAGAGCAATTCTGTGTTGCACATCATACATGAAAGGAGCCTTGATTTCCTTGATGGCACTCCAGAGAAACCCCAAGAACACTGTTTCAAGGCTAGAGGGATCCTGAGGTCACTGTAGCAACACGAAAGAGCTTCGTCGACCAAAAATCAACTCGAGATGAGAGGTTAGTCCCTGGCTTCGACTCCAGAGGAATACCACCTTACCACAAACACCACAAGAGGAGGCTTCTCTCAGCTCTGTCTATGTGAGAGGGACCCTGAGTGTGCGGCCTCAAGTGGAATGGACACCGCGATGCCCTGACTCGAAATAAGGCCGGATATCCCTGCAGTGACTTGAATGCAGGCTCGTCTTGCCTCTCCCAAGACGAAAGGATGTCTGAATCCCCTGTGGAGACCACAGAGAAAGACCTAGTTCCCCACCTCATCGCGACCGGAGGCCTCACATTCTTTGAAAACTCCACAGATACGCGGTGACCAGTGGCTCCAAAGGAGACGATGCCTGACTCCTCGTGAAACTTCTTAGGAGTCCCAGGATTCCTGTGGCACGTGGAAAGGGACACTTGGTCTCCCCCCTCAGCTGGAGGGGCGTCCCAATTGCCCTGCCAAGCCTCGAGGAGAATCCTGAGTTGGCCCTCGCAACTAGGCAGGAGTCCTGTCATCGCTGAACAAACACGTGTGTGGAAGGGCCATCCCCGTCGTAACTCGAGAATATACCCCTGGTTCCCGCCGCAACTCGAGAAAAACCATGAGACTTCCCCCTCGCCGCGAGATGAGGCCAGATTCCACTGCAGTGCGTGCAGAGCAATTCTGTGTTGCACATCACACATGAAAGGAGCCTTGATTTCCTTGATGGCACTCCAGAGAAACCCCAAGAACACTGTTTCAAGGGTAGAGGGATCCTGAGGTCACTGTAGCCACACGAAAGAGCTCCGTGGACCAAAAATCAACTGGAGATGAGAGGTTAGTCCCTGGCTTCGACTCCAGAGGAATACCACCTTACCACAAGCACCTCAAGAGGAGGCTTCTCTTAGCTCTAGGTATGTGAGAGGGAGCCTGAGTTTGCGGCCTCAAGTTGAATGGACACCGCGATGCCCTGAGTCGAAATAAGGCCGGTTATCCCTGCAGTGACTTGAATGCAGGCTCGTCTTGCATCTCCCAAGATGAAAGGTTGTCTGAATCCCCTGTGGAGACCACAGAGAAAGACCTAGTTCCCCACCTCATCGCGACCGGAGGCCTTACATCCTTTGAAAACTCGAGAGGTACGCGGAGATCAGTGCCTCCAAAGGAGACGATGCCTGACTCCTCGTGAAACTTGATAGGAGTTCCAGGATTCCTGTGGCACGTGGAAAGCGACGCTTGGTCTCCCGCCTCAGCTGGAGAGGCGTCCCAATTGCCCTGCCAAGCCTCAAGGAGAATCCCGAGTTGTCCCTCGCAACTAGGCAGGAGTCCTGACGTCGCTGAACAAACACGTGTGTGGAAGGGCCATCCCCGTCGTAACTCGAGAATATACCCCAGGTTCCCGCCGCAACTCGAGAAAAACCATGAGACTTCCCCCTCGCCGCGAGATGAGGCCCGATTCCCCTGCACTGCGTGAAGAGCAATTCCGTGTTGCACATCAAACATGAAAGGAGCCTTGATTTCCTTGATGGCACTCCAGAGAAACCCCAAGAACACTGTTTCAAGGCTAGAGGGATCCTGAGGTCACTGTAGCAACACGAAAGAGCTCCGTGGACCAAAAATCAACTAGAGAGGAGAGGTTAGTCCCTGGCTTCGACTCCAGAGGAATACCACCTTACCACAAGCACCTCAAGAGGAGGCTTCTCTCAGCTCTAGGTATGTGAGACTGACCCTGATTTTGCGGCCTCAAGTGGAATGGACACTGCGATGCCCTGACGCGAAATAAGGCCGGATATCCCTGCAGTGACTTGAATGCAGGCTCGTCTTGCATCTCCCAAGATGAAAGGATGTCTGAATCCCCTGTGGAGACCACAGAGAAAGACCTAGTTCCCCACCTCATCGCGACCGGAGGCCTCACATCCTTTGAAAACTCCAGAGGTACGCGGAGATCAGTGCCTCCAAAGGAGACGATGCCTGACTCCTCGTGAAACTTGATAGGAGTCCCAGGATTCCTGTGGCACGAGGAAAGGGACCCTTGGTCTCCCGCCTCAGCTGGAGAGGCGTCCCAATTGCCCTGCCAAGCCTCAAGGAGAATCCCGAGTTGTCCCTCACAACTAGGCAGGAGTCCTGACGTCGCTGAACAAACACGTGGGTGGAAGGGCCATCCCCGTCGTAACTCGAGAATATACCCCAGGTTCCCGCCGCAACTCGAGAAAAACCATGAGACTTCCCCTCGCCGTGAGATGAGGCCCGATTCCCCTGCACTGCGTGCAGAGCAATTCCGTGTTGCACAGCACACATGAAAGGAGCCTTGATTTCCTTGATGGCACTCCAGAGAAACCCCAAGAACACTGTTTCAAGGCTAGAGGGATCCTGAGGTCACTGTAGCAACACGAAAGAGTTCCGTGGACGAAAAATCAACTCGAGAGGAGAGGTTAGTCCCTGGCTTCGACTCCAGAGGAATACCACCTTACCACAAGCACCTCAAGAGGAGGCTTCTCTCAGCTCTAGGTATGTGAGAGGGACCCTGAGTTTGCGGCCTCAAGTGGAATGGACACCGCGATGCCCTGACGCGAAATAAGGCCGGTTATCCCTGCAGTGACTTGAATGCAGGCTCGTCTTGCATCTCCCAAGACGAAAGGATGTCTGAATCCCCTATGGAGACCGCAGAGAAAGACCTAGTTCCCCACCTCATCGCGACCGGAGGCCTCACATCCTTTGAAAACTCCAGAGGTACGCGGAGATCAGTGCCTCCAAAGGAGACGATGCCTGACTCCTCGTGAAACTTGATAGGAGTCCCAGGATTCCTTTGGCACGTGGAAAAGGACCCTTGGTCTCCCGCCTCAGCTGGAGAGGCATCCCATTGCCCTGCCAAGCCTCGAGGAGAATCCCGAGTTGTCCCTCGCAACTAGGCAGGAGTCCTGACGTCGCTGAACAAACACGTGTGTGGAAGGGCCATCCCCGTCGTAACTCGAGAATATACCCCAGGTTCCCGCCGCAACTCGAGAAAAACCATGAGACTTCCCCCTCGCCGCGAGATGAGGCCCGATTCCCCTGCACTGCGTGAAGAGCAATTCCGTGTTGCACATCAAACATGAAAGGAGCCTTGATTTCCTTGATGGCACTCCAGAGAAACCCCAAGAACACTGTTTCAAGGCTAGAGGGATCCTGAGGTCACTGTAGCAACACGAAAGAGCTCCGTGGACCAAAAATCAACTAGAGATGAGAGGTTAGTCCCTGGCTTCGACTCCAGAGGAATACCACCTTACCACAAGCACCTCAAGAGGAGGCTTCTCTCAGCTCTAGGTATGTGAGACTGACCCTGATTTTGCGGCCTCAAGTGGAATGGACACTGCGATGCCCTGACGCGAAATAAGGCCGGATATCCCTGCAGTGACTTGAATGCAGGCTCGTCTTGCATCTCCCAAGATGAAAGGATGTCTGAATCCCCTGTGGAGACCACAGAGAAAGACCTAGTTCCCCACCTCATCGCGACCGGAGGCCTCACATCCTTTGAAAACTCCAGAGGTACGCGGAGATCAGTGCCTCCAAAGGAGACGATGCCTGACTCCTCGTGAAACTTGATAGGAGTCCCAGGATTCCTGTGGCACGAGGAAAGGGACCCTTGGTCTCCCGCCTCAGATGGAGAGGCGTCCCAATTGCCCTGCCAAGCCTCAAGGAGAATCCCGAGTTGTCCCTCACAACTAGGCAGGAGTCCTGACGTCGCTGAACAAACACGTGGGTGGAAGGGCCATCCCCGTCGTAACTCGAGAATATACCCCAGGTTCCCGCCGCAACTCGAGAAAAACCATGAGACTTCCCCTCGCCGTGAGATGAGGCCCGATTCCCCTGCACTGCGTGCAGAGCAATTCCGTGTTGCACAGCACACATGAAAGGAGCCTTGATTTCCTTGATGGCACTCCAGAGAAACCCCAAGAACACTGTTTCAAGGCTAGAGGGATCCTGAGGTCACTGTAGCAACACGAAAGAGTTCCGTGGACGAAAAATCAACTCGAGAGGAGAGGTTAGTCCCTGGCTTCGACTCCAGAGGAATACCACCTTACCACAAGCACCTCAAGAGGAGGCTTCTCTCAGCTCTAGATATGTGAGAGGGACCCTGAGTTTGCGGCCTCAAGTGGAATGGACACCGCGATGCCCTGACGCGAAATAAGGCCGGTTATCCCTGCAGTGACTTGAATGCAGGCTCGTCTTGCATCTCCCAAGACGAAAGGATGTCTGAATCCCCTATGGAGACCGCAGAGAAAGACCTAGTTCCCCACCTCATCGCGACCGGAGGCCTCACATCCTTTGAAAACTCCAGAGGTACGCGGAGATCAGTGCCTCCAAAGGAGACGATGCCTGACTCCTCGTGAAACTTGATAGGAGTCCCAGGATTCCTTTGGCACGTGGAAAAGGACCCTTGGTCTCCCGCCTCAGCTGGAGAGGCATCCCATTGCCCTGCCAAGCCTCGAGGAGAATCCCGAGTTGTCCCTCGCAACTAGGCAGGAGTCCTGACGTCGCTGAACAAACACGTGTGTGGAAGGGCCATCCCCGTCGTAACTCGAGAATATACCCCAGGTTCCCGCCGCAACTCGAGAAAAACCATGAGACTTCCCCCTCGCCGCGAGATGAGGCCCGATTCCCCTGCACTGCGTGAAGAGCAATTCCGTGTTGCACATCAAACATGAAAGGAGCCTTGATTTCCTTGATGGCACTCCAGAGAAACCCCAAGAACACTGTTTCAAGGCTAGAGGGATCCTGAGGTCACTGTAGCAACACGAAAGAGCTCCGTGGACCAAAAATCAACTAGAGAGGAGAGGTTAGTCCCTGGCTTCGACTTCAGAGGAATACCACCTTACCACAAGCACCTCAAGAGGAGGCTTCTCTCAGCTCTAGGTATGTGAGACTGACCCTGATTTTGCGGCCTCAAGTGGAATGGACACTGCGATGCCCTGACGCGAAATAAGGCCGGATATCCCTGCAGTGACTTGAATGCAGGCTCGTCTTGCATCTCCCAAGATGAAAGGATGTCTGAATCCCCTGTGGAGACCACAGAGAAAGACCTAGTTCCCCACCTCATCGCGACCGGAGGCCTCACATCCTTTGAAAACTCCAGAGGTACGCGGAGATCAGTGCCTCCAAAGGAGACGATGCCTGACTCCTCGTGAAACTTGATAGGAGTCCCAGGATTCCTGTGGCACGAGGAAAGGGACCCTTGGTCTCCCGCCTCAGATGGAGAGGCGTCCCAATTGCCCTGCCAAGCCTCAAGGAGAATCCCGAGTTGTCCCTCACAACTAGGCAGGAGTCCTGACGTCGCTGAACAAACACGTGGGTGGAAGGGCCATCCCCGTCGTAACTCGAGAATATACCCCAGGTTCCCGCCGCAACTCGAGAAAAACCATGAGACTTCCCCTCGCCGTGAGATGAGGCCCGATTCCCCTGCACTGCGTGCAGAGCAATTCCGTGTTGCACAGCGCACATGAAAGGAGCCTTGATTTCCTTGATGGCACTCCAGAGAAACCCCAAGAACACTGTTTCAAGGCTAGAGGGATCCTGAGGTCACTGTAGCAACACGAAAGAGTTCCGTGGACGAAAAATCAACTCGAGAGGAGAGGTTAGTCCCTGGCTTCGACTCCAGAGGAATACCACCTTACCACAAGCACCTCAAGAGGAGGCTTCTCTCAGCTCTAGGTATGTGAGAGGGACCCTGAGTTTGCGGCCTCAAGTGGAATGGACACCGCGATGCCCTGACGCGAAATAAGGCCGGTTATCCCTGCAGTGACTTGAATGCAGGCTCGTCTTGCATCTCCCAAGACGAAAGGATGTCTGAATCCCCTATGGAGACCGCAGAGAAAGACCTAGTTCCCCACCTCATCGCGACCGGAGGCCTCACATCCTTTGAAAACTCCAGAGGTACGCGGAGATCAGTGCCTCCAAAGGAGACGATGCCTGACTCCTCGTGAAACTTGATAGGAGTCCCAGGATTCCTTTGGCACTTGGAAAAGGACCCTTGGTCTCCCGCCTCAGCTGGAGAGGCATCCCATTGCCCTGCCAAGCCTCGAGGAGAATCCCGAGTTGTCCCTCGCAACTAGGCAGGAGTCCTGACGTCGCTGAACAAACACGTGTGTGGAAGGGCCATCCCCGTCGTAACTCGAGAATATAACCCAGGTTCCCGCCGCAACTCGAGTAAAACCATGAGACTTCTCCCTCGAAGCGAGATGAGGACCGATTCCCCTTCCATGCCTGCAGAGCAATTCCGTGTTGCACATCACACATGAAAGGAGCCTTGATTTCCTTGATGGCACTCCAGAGAAACCCCAGAACACTGTTTCAAGGCTAGAGGGATCCTGAGGTCACTGTAGCATCACGAAAGAGCTCCGTGGACCAAAAATCAACTCGAGATGAGAGGTTAGTTCCTGGCTTCGACTCCAGAGGAATACCACCTTACCACAAGCACCTCAAGAGGAGGCTTCTCTCAGCTCTAGCTATGTGAGAGGGACCCTGAGTGTGCGGCCTCAAGTGGAATGGACACCGCGATGCCCTGACTCGAAATAAGGCCGGATATCCCTGCAGTGACTTGAATGCAGGCTCGTCTGGCCTCTCCCAAGACGAAAGGATGTCTGAATCCCCTGTGGAGACCACAGAGAAAGACCTAGTTCCCCACCTCATCGCGACCGGAGGCCTCACATCCTTTGAAAACTCCAGAGGTATGCGGAGACCACTGCCTCCAAAGGAGACGATGCCTGACTCCTCGTGAAACTTCTTAGGAGTCCCAGGATTCCTGTGGCACGTGGAAAAGGACCCTTGGTCTCCCCCCTCAGCTGGAGGGGCGTCCCAATTGCCCTGCCAAGCCTCGAGGAGAATCCTGAGTTGGCCCTCGCAACTAGGCAGGAGTCCTGACATCGCTGAACAAACACGTGTGTGGAAGGGCCATCCCCGTCGTAACTCGAGAATATACCCCTGGTTCCCGCCGCAACTCGAGAAAAACCATGAGACTTCCCCCTCGCCGCGAGATGAGGCCAGATTCCACTGCAGTGCGTGCAGAGCAATTCTGTGTTGCACATCACACATGAAAGGAGCCTTGATTTCCTTGATGGCACTCCAGAGAAACCCCAAGAACACTGTTTCAAGGGTAGAGGGATCCTGAGGTCACTGTAGCCACACGAAAGAGCTCCGTGGACCAAAAATCAACTCGAGATGAGAGGTTAGTCCCTGGCTTCGACTCCAGAGGAATACCACCTTACCAAACGCACCTCAAGAGGAGGCTTCTCCCAGCTCTAGGTATGTGAGAGGGAGCCTGAGTTTGCGGCCTCAAGTTGAATGGACACCGCGATGCCCTGAGTCGAAATAAGGCCGGTTATCCCTGCAGTGACTTGAATGCAGGCTCGTCTTGCATCTCCCAAGATGAAAGGTTGTCTGAATCCCCTGTGGAGACCACAGAGAAAGACCTAGTTCCCCACCTCATCGCGACCGGAGGCCTTACATCCTTTGAAAACTCCAGAGGTACGCGGAGATCAGTGCCTCCAAAGGAGACGATGCCTGACTCCTCGTGAAACTTGATAGGAGTTCCAGGATTCCTGTGGCACGTGGAAAGCGACCCTTGGTCTCCCGCCTCAGCTGGAGAGGCGTCCCAATTGCCCTGCCAAGCCTCAAGGAGAATCCCGAGTTGTCCCTCGCAACTAGGCAGGAGTCCTGACGTCGCTGAACAAACACGTGGGTGGAAGGGCCATCCCCGTCGTAACTCGAGAATATACCCCAGGTTCCCGCCGCAACTCGAGAAAAACCATGAGACTTCCCCCTCGCCGCGAGATGAGGCCCGATTCCCCTGCACTGCGTGAAGAGCAATTCCGTGTTGCACATCAAACATGAAAGGAGCCTTGATTTCCTTGATGGCACTCCAGAGAAACCCCAAGGACACTGTTTCAAGGCTAGAGGGATCCTAGGTCACTGTAGCAACACGAAAGAGCTCCGTGGACCAAAAATCAACTAGAGAGGAGAGGTTAGTCCATGGCTTCGACTCCAGAGGAATACCACCTTACCACAAGCACCTCAAGAGGAGGCTTCTCTCAGCTCTAGGTATGTGAGACTGACCCTGATTTTGCGGCCTCAAGTGGAATGGACACTGCGATGCCCTGACTCGACATAAGGCCGGATATCCCTGCAGTGACTTGAATGCAGGCTCGTCTTGCATCTCCCAAGATGAAAGGATGTCTGAATCCCCTGTGGAGACCACAGAGAAAGACCTAGTTCCCCACCTCATCGCGACCGGAGGCCTCACATCCTTTGAAAACTCCAGAGGTACGCGGAGATCAGTGCCTCCAAAGGAGACGATGCCTGACTCCTCGTGAAACTTGATAGGAGTCCCAGGATTCCTGTGGCACGAGGAAAGGGACCCTTGGTCTCCCGCCTCAGATGAAGAGGCGTCCCAATTGCCCTGCGAAGCCTCAAGGAGAATCCCGAGTTGTCCCTCGCAACTAGGCAGGAGTCCTGACGTCGCTGAACAAACACGTGGGTGGAAGGGCCATCCCCGTCGTAACTCGAGAATATACCCCAGGTTCCCGCCGCAACTCGAGAAAAACCATGAGACTTCCCCTCGCCGTGAGATGAGGCCCGATTCCCCTGCACTGCGTGCAGAGCAATTCCGTGTTGCACAGCACACATGAAAGGAGCCTTGATTTCCTTGATGGCACTCCAGAGAAACCCCAAGATCACTGTTTCAAGGCTAGAGGGATCCTGAGGTCACTGTAGCAACACGAAAGAGTTCCGTGGACGAAAAATCAACTCGAGAGGAGAGGTTAGTCCCTGGCTTCGACTCCAGAGAAATACCACCTTACCACAAGCACCTCAAGAGGAGGCTTCTCTCAGCTCTAGCTATGTGAGAGGGACCCTGAGTGTGCGGCCTCAAGTGGAATGGACACCGCGATGCCCTGACTCGAAATAAGGCCGGATATCCCTGCAGTGACTTGAATGCAGGCTCGTCTTGCCTCTCCCAAGACGAAAGGATGTCTGAATCCCCTGTGGAGACCACAGAGAAAGACCTAGTTCCCCACCTCATCGCGACCGGAGGCCTCACATCCTTTGAAAACTCCAGAGGTACGCGGAGACCAGTGCCTCCAAAGGAGACGATGCCTGACTCCTCGTGAAACTTGATAGGAGTCCCAGGATTCCTGTGGCACGTGGAAAGGGACCCTTGGTCTCCCGCCTCAGCTGGAGAGGCATCCCATTGCCCTGCGAAGCCTCGAGGAGAATCCCGAGTTGTCCCTCGCAACTAGGCAGGAGTCCTGACGTCGCTGAACAAACACGTGTGTGGAAGGGCCATCCCCGTCGTAACTCGAGAATATACCCCTGGTTCCTGCGGCAACTCGAGAAAAACCATGAGACTTCCCCTTCGCCGCGAGATGAGGCCAGATTCCCCTGCAGTGCGTGCAGAGCAATTCTGTGTTGCACATCACACATGAAAGGAGCCTTGATTTCCTTGATGGCACTCCAGAGAAACCCCAAGAACACTGTTTCAAGGCTAGAGGGATCCTGAGGTCACTGTAGCCACACGGAAGAGCTCCGTGGACCAAAAATCAACTCGAGATGAGAGGTTAGTCCCTGGCTTCGACTCCAGAGGAATACCACCTTACCACAAGCACCTCAAGAGGAGGATTCTCTTAGCTCTAGGTATGTGAGAGGGAGCCTGAGTTTGCGGCCTCAAGTTGAATGGACACCGCGATGCCCTGAGTCGAAATAAGGCCGGTTATCCCTGCAGTGACTTGAATGCAGGCTCGTCTTGCATCTCCCAAGATGAAAGGTTGTCTGAATCCCCTGTGGAGACCACAGAGAAAGACCTAGTTCCCCACCTCATCGCGACCGGAGGCCTTACATCCTTTGAAAACTCCAGAGGTACGCGGAGATCAGTGCCTCCAAAGGAGACGATGCCTGACTCCTCGTGAAACTTGATAGGAGTTCCAGGATTCCTGTGGCACGTGGAAAGGGACCCTTGGTCTCCCGCCTCAGCTGGAGAGGCGTCCCACTTGCCCTGCCAACCCTCGAGGAGAATCCCGTGTTGTCCCTCGAAACTAGGCAGGAGTCCTACGTCGCTGAACAAACAAGTGGGTGGAAGGGCCATCCCCGTCGCAACTCGAGAATATACCCCATGTTCCCGCCGTAACTCGAGAAAAACCATGAGACTTCCCCCTTGCCGCGAGATGAGGCCCGATTCCCCTGCACTGCGTGAAGAGCAATTCCGTGTTGCACATCAAACATGAAAGGAGCCTTGATTTCCTTGATGGCACTCCAGAGAAACCCCAAGAACACTGTTTCAAGGCTAGAGGGATCCTGAGGTCACTGTAGCAACACGAAAGAGCTCCGTGGACCAAAAATCAACTCGAGATGTGAGGTTAGTCCCTGGCTTCGACTCCAGAGGAATACCACCTTACCACAAGCACCTGAAGAAGAGGCTTCTCTCAGCTCTAGGTATGTGAGAGGAACCCTGAGTTTGCGGCCTCAAGTGAAATGGACACCACGATGCCCTGACTCGAAATAAGGCCGGATATCCCTGCAGTGACTTGAATGCAGGCTAGTCTTGCATCTCCCAAGATGAAAGGATGTCTGAATCCCCTGTGGAGACCACAGAGAAAGACCTAGTTCCCCACCTCATCGCGACCGGAGGCCTCACATCCTTTGAAAACTCCAGAGGTACGCGGAGATCAGTGCCTCCAAAGGAGACGATGCCTGACTCCTCGTGAAACTTGATAGGAGTCCCAGGATTCCTGTGGCACGTGGAAAGGGACCCTTGGTCTCCCGCCTCAGCTGGAGAGTCGTCCCAGTTGCCCTGCCAAGCTTCAAGGAGAATCCCGAGTTGTCCCTCGAAACTAGGCAGGAGTCCTGACGTGGCTGAAGAAACACGTGGGTGGAAGGGCCATCCCCGTCGTAACTCGAGAATATACCCCAGGTTCCCACCGCAACTCGAGAAAAACCATGAGACTTCCCGCGCGCCGCGACAAGAGGCCCGATTCACCTGCACTGCATGCAAAGCAATTCCGTGTTGAACATCAAACATGAAAGGAGCCTTGATTTCCTTGATGGCACTCCAGAGAAACCCCAAGAACACTGTTTCAAGGCTAGAGGGATCCTGAGGTCACTGTAGCCACACGAAAGAGCTCCGTGGACCAAAAATCAACTCGAGATGAGAGGTTAGTCCCTGGCTTCGACTCCGGAGGAATACCACCTTACCACAAGCACCTCAAGAGGACGCGTCTCTTAGCTCTAGGTATGTGAGAGGGAGCCTGAGTATGCGGCCTCAAGTGGAATGGACACCGCGATGCCCTGAGTCGAAATAAGGCCGGTTATCCCTGCAGTGACTTGAATGCAGGCTCGTCTTGCATCTCCCAAGATGAAAGGTTGTCTGAATCCCCTGTGGAGACCACAGAGAAAGACCTTGTTCCCCACCTCATCGCGACCGGAGGCCTTACATCCTTTGAAAACTCCAGAAGTACGCGGAGATCAGTGCCTCCAAAGGAGACGATGCCTGACTCCTCGTGAAAATTGATAGGAGTTCCAGGATTACTGTGGCACGTGGAAAGGGACCCTTGGTCTCCCGCCTCAGCTGGAGAGGCGTCCCACTTGCCCTGCCAAGCCTCGAGGAGAATCCCGAGTTTTCCCTCGCAACTAGGCAGGAGTCCTGACATCGCTGAACAAACACGTGGGTGGAAGGGCCATCCCCGTCGTAACTCGAGAATATACCCCAGGTTCCCGCCGCAACTCGAGAAAAACCATGAGACTTCCCCCTCGCCGTGAGATGAGGCCCGATTCCCCTGCACTGCGTGCAGAGCAATTCCTTGTTGCACAGCACACATGAAAGGAGCCTTGATTTCCTTGATGGCACTCCAGAGAAACCCCAAGAACACTGTTTCAAGGCTAGAGGGATCCTGAGGTCACTGGAGCAACTCGAAAGAGTTCCGTGGACGAAAAATCAACTCGAGATGAGAGGTTAGTCCCTGGCTTCGACTCCAGAGGAATACCACCTTACCACAAGCACCTCAAGAGGAGGCTACTCTCAGCTCTAGCTATGTGAGAGGGACCCTGAGTTTGCGTCCTCAAGTGGAATGGACACCGCGATGCCCTGACGCGAAATAAGGCCGGATATCCCTGCAGTGACTTGAATGCAGGCTCGTCTTGCATCTCCCAAGACGAAAGGATGTCTGAATCCCCTATGGAGACCGCAGAGAAAGACCTAGTTCCCCACCTCATCGCGACCGGAGGCCTCATATCCTTTGAAAACTCCAGAGGTACGCGGAGATCAGTGCCTCCAAAGGAGACGATGCCTGACTTCTCGTGAAACTTGATAGGAGTCGCAGGATTCCTGTGGCACTTGGAAAGGGACCCTTGGTCTCCCGCCTCAGCTGGAGAGGCATCCCATTTCCCTGCGAAGCCTCGAGGAGAATCCCGAGTTGTCCCTCGCAACTAGGCAGGAGTCCTGACCTCGCTGAACAAACACGTGTGTGGAAGGGCCATCCCCGTCGTAACTCGAGAATATACTCCAGGTTCCCGCCGCAACTCGAGTAAAACCATGAGACTTCTCCCTCGAAGCGAGATGAGGACCGATTCCCCTGCACTGCCTGCAGAGCAATTCCGTGTTGCACATCACACATGAAAGGAGCCTTGATTTCCTTGATGGCACTCCAGAGAAACCCCAGAACACTGTTTCAAGGCTAGAGGGATCCTGAGGTCACTGTAGCATCACGAAAAAGCTCCGTGGACCAAAAATCAACTCGAGATGAGAGGTTAGTCCCTGGCCTCGACTCCAGAGGAATACCACCTTACCACAAGCACCTCAAGAGGAGGCTTCTCTCAGCTCTAGGTATGTGAGAGGGACCCTGTTTTTGCGGCCTCAAGTGGAATGAACACGGCGATGCCCTGGCTCGAAATAAGGCCGGATATCCCAGCAGTGACTTGAATGCAGGCTCGTTTTGCATCTCCCAAGATGAAAGGATGTCTGAATCCCCTGTGGAGACCACAGAGAAAGACCTAGTTCCCCACCTCATCGCGACCGATGCCTCACATCCTTTGAAAACTCCAGAGGTACGCGGAGATCAGTGCCTCCAAAGGAGACGATGCCTGACTCCTCGTGAAACTTGATAGGAGTCCCAGGATTCCTGTGGCACGTGGAAAGGGACCCTTGGTCTCCCGCCTCAGCTGGAGAGGCGTCCCAATTGCCCTGCCAAGCCTCGAGGAGAATCCCGAGTTGGCCCTCGCAACTAGGCAGGAGTCCTGACATCGCTGAACAAACACGTGTGTGGAAGGGCCATCCCCGTCGTAACTCGAGAATATACCCCAGGTTCCCGCCGCAACTCGAGAAAAACCATGAGACTTCCCCCTCGCCGCGATATGAGGCCAGATTCACCTGCAGTGCGTGCAGAGCAATTCCGTGTTGCACATCACACATGAAAGGAGCCTTGATTTCCTTGATGGCACTCCAGAGAAACCCCAAGAACACTCTTTCAAGGCTAGAGGGATCCTGAGGTCACTGTAGCCACACGAAAGTGTTCCGTGGACGAAAAATCAACTCGAGATGAGAGGTTAGTCCATGGCTTCGACTCCAGAGGAATACCACCTTACCACAAGCACCTCAAGAGGAGGCTTCTCTCAGCTCTAGGTATGTGAGAGGGAGCCTGAGTTTGCAGCCTCAAGTTGAATGGACACCGCGATGCCCTGACTCGAAATAAGGCCGGTTATCCCTGCAGTGACTTGAATGCAGGCTCGTCTTGCATCTCCCAAGACGAAAGGATGTCTGAATCCCCTGTGGAGACCACAGAGAAAGACCTAGTTCCCCACCTCATCGCGACCGGAGGCCTTACATCCTTTGAAAACTCCAGAGGTACACGGAGATCAGTGCCTCCAAAGGAGACGATGCCTGACTCCTCGTGAAACTTGATAGGAGTTCCAGGATTACTGTGGCACGTGGAAAGGGACCCTTGGTCTCCCGCCTCAGCTGGAGAGGCGTCCCACTTGCCCTGCCAACCCTCGAGGAGAATCCCGAGTTTTCCCTTGCAACGAGGCAGGAGCCCTGACGTCGCTGAACAAACACGTGGGTGGAAGGGCCATCCCCGTCGTAACTCGAGAATATACCCCAGGTTCCCGCCGCAACTCGAGAAAAACCATGAGACTTCCCCCTCGCCGCGAGATGAGACCCGATTCCCCTGCAGTGCGTGCAGAGCAATTCCGTGTTGCACATCACACATGAAAGGAGGCTTGATTTCCTTCATGGCACTCCAGAGAAACCCCAAGAACACTGTTTCAAGGCTAGAGGGATCCTGAGGTCACTGTAGCAACACGAAAGAGTTCCGTGGACGAAAAATCAACTCGAGATGAGAGGTTAGTCCCTGGCTTCGACTCCAGAGGAATACCACCTTACCACAAGCACCTCAAGAGGAGGCTTCTCCCAGCTCTAGCTATGTGAGAGGGACCCTGAGTTTGCGGCCTCAAGTGGAATGGACACCGCGATGCCCTGGCTTGAAATAAGGCTGGATATCCCTGCAGTGACTTGAATGCAGGCTAGTCTTGCATCTCCCAAGATGAAAGGATGTCTGAATCCCCTGTGGAGACCACAGAGAAAGACCTAGTTCCCCACCTCATCGCGACCGGAGGCCTCACATCCTTTGAAAACTCCAGAGGTACGCGGAGATCAGTGCCTCCAAAGGAGACGATGCCTGACTCCTCGTGAAACTTGATAGGAGTCCCAGGATTCCTGTGGCACGTGGAAAGGGCCCCTTGGTCTCCCGCCTCAGCTGGAGAGTCGTCCCAGTTGCCCTGCCAAGCTTCAAGGAGAATCCCGAGTTGTCCCTCGCAACTAGGCAGGAGTCCTGACGTGGCTGAAGAAACACGTGGGTGGAAGGGCCATCCCCGTCGTAACTCGAGAATATACCCCAGGTTCCCACCGCAACTCGAGAAAAACCATGAGACTTCCCGCGCGCCGCGAAAAGAGGCCCGATTCACCTGCACTGCATGCAAAGCAATTCCGTGTTGAACATCAAACATGAAAGGAGCCTTGATTTCCTTGATGGCACTCCAGAGAAACCCCAAGAACACTGTTTCAAGGCTAGAGGGATCCTGAGGTCACTGTAGCCACACGAAAGAGCTCCGTGGACCAAAAATCAACTCGAGATGAGAGGTTAGTCCCTGGCTTCGACTCCAGAGGAATACCACCTTACCACAAGCACCTCAAGAGGAGGCGTCTCTTAGCTCTAGGTATGTGAGAGGGAGCCTGAGTATGCGGCCTCAAGTTGAATGGACACCGCGATGCCCTGAGTCGAAATAAGTCCGGTTATCCCTGCAGTGACCTGAATGCAGGCTCGTCTTGCATCTCCCAAGATGAAAGGTTGTCTGAATCCCCTGTGGAGACCACAGAGAAAGACCTTGTTCCCCACCTCATCGCGACCGGAGGCCTTACATCCTTTGAAAACTCCAGAAGTACGCGGAGATCAGTGCCTCCAAAGGAGACGATGCCTGACTCCTCGTGAAACTTGATAGGAGTTCCAGGATTACTGTGGCACGTGGAAAGGGACCCTTGGTCTCCCGCCTCAGCTGGAGAGGCGTCCCACTTGCCCTGCCAAGCCTCGAGGAGAATCCCGAGTTTTCCCTCGCAACTAGGCAGGAGTCCTGACATCGCTGAACAAACACGTGGGTGGAAGGGCCATCCCCGTCGTAACTCGAGAATATACCCCAGGTTCCCGCCGCAACTCGAGAAAAACCATGAGACTTCCCCCTCGCCGTGAGATGAGGCCCGATTCCCCTGCACTGCGTGCAGAGCAATTCCTTGTTGCACATCACACATGAAAGGAGCCTTGATTTCCTTGATGGCACTCCAGAGAAACCCCAAGAACACTGTTTCAAGGCTAGAGGGATCCTGAGGTCACTGTAGCAACACGAAAGAGTTCTGTGGACGAAAAATCAACTCGAGATGAGAGGTTAGTCCCTGGCTTCGACTCCAGAGGAATACCACCTTACCACAAGCACCTCAAGAGGAGGCTTCTCTCAGCTCTAGCTATGTGAGAGGGACCCTGAGTTTGCGGCCTCAAGTGGAATGGACACCGCGATGCCCTGACGCGAAATAAGGCCGGATATCCCTGCAGTGACTTGAATGCAGGCTCGTCTTGCATCTCCCAAGACGAAAGGATGTCTGAATCCCCTATGGAGACCGCAGAGAAAGACCTAGTTCCCCACCTCATCGCTACCGGAGGCCTCACATCCTTTGAAAACTCCAGAGGTACGCGGAGATCAGTGCCTCCAAAGGAGACGATGCCTGACTCTTCGTGAAACTTGATAGGAGTCGCAGGATTCCTGTGGCACTTGGAAAGGGACCCTTGGTCTCCCGCCTCAGCTGGACAGGCATCCCATTTCCCTGCGAAGCCTCGAGGAGAATCCCGAGTTGTCCCTCGCAACTAGGCAGGAGTCCTGACCTCGCTGAACAAACACGTGTGTGGAAGGGCCATCCCCGTCGTAACTCGAGAATATACTCCAGGTTCCCGCCGCAACTCGAGTAAAACCATGAGACTTCTGCCTCGAAGCGAGATGAGGACCGATTCCCCTGCACTGCCTGCAGAGCAATTCCGTGTTGCACATCACACATGAAAGGAGCCTTGATTTCCTTGATGGCACTCCAGAGAAACCCCAGAACACTGTTTCAAGGCTAGAGGGATCCTGAGGTCACTGTAGCATCACGAAAGAGCTCCGTGGACCAAAAATCAAATCGAGATGAGAGGTTAGTCCCTGGCCTCGACTCCAGAGGAATACCACCTTACCACAAGCACCTCAAGAGGAGGCTTCTCTCAGCTCTAGGTATGTGAGAGGGACCCTGTTTTTGCGGCCTCAAGTGGAATGAACACGGCGATGCCCTGACTCGAAATAAGGCCGGATATCCCAGCAGTGACTTGAATGCAGGCTCGTCTTGCATCTCCCAAGATGAAAGGATGTCTGAATCCCCTGTGGGGACCACAGAGAAAGACCTAGTTCCCCACCTCATCGCGACCGATGCCTCACATCCTTTGAAAACTCCAGAGGTACGCGGAGATCAGTGCCTCCAAAGGAGACGATGCCTGACTCCTCGTGAAACTTGATAGGAGTCCCAGGATTCCTGTGGCACGTGGAAAGGGACCCTTGGTCTCCCGCCTCAGCTGGAGAGGCGTCCCAATTGCCCTGCCAAGCCTCGAGGAGAATCCCGAGTTGGCCCTCGCAACTAGGCAGGAGTCCTGACATCGCTGAACAAACACGTGTGTGGAAGGGCCATCCCCGTCGTAACTCGAGAATATACCCCAGGTTCCCGCCGCAACTCGAGAAAAACCATGAGACTTCCCCCTCGCCGCGATATGAGGCCAGATTCACCTGCAGTGCGTGCAGAGCAATTCCGTGTTGCACATCACACATGAAAGGAGCCTTGATTTCCTTGATGGCACTCCAGAGAAACCCCAAGAACACTCTTTCAAGGCTAGAGGGATCCTGAGGTCACTGTAGCCACACGAAAGTGTTCCGTGGACGAAAAATCAACTCGAGATGAGAGGTTAGTCCATGGCTTCGACTCCAGAGGAATACCACCTTACCACAAGCACCTCAAGAGGAGGCTTCTCTCAGCTCTAGGTATGTGAGAGGGAGCCTGAGTTTGCAGCCTCAAGTTGAATGGACACCGCGATGCCCTGACTCGAAATAAGGCCGGTTATCCCTGCAGTGACTTGAATGCAGGCTCGTCTTGCATCTCCCAAGACGAAAGGATGTCTGAATCCCCTATGGAGACCACAGAGAAAGACCTAGTTCCCCACCTCATCGCGACCGGAGGCCTTACATCCTTTGAAAACTCCAGAGGTACGCGGAGATCAGTGCCTCCAAAGGAGACGATGCCTGACTCCTCGTGAAACTTGATAGGAGTTCCAGGATTACTGTGGCACGTGGAAAGGGACCCTTGGTCTCCCGCCTCAGCTGGAGAGGCGTCCCACTTGCCCTGCCAACCCTCGAGGAGAATCCCGAGTTGTCCCTTGCAACGAGGCAGGAGCCCTGACGTCGCTGAACAAACACGTGGGTGGAAGGGCCATCCCCGTCGTAACTCGAGAATATACCCCAGGTTCCCGCCGCAACTCGAGAAAAACCATGAGACTTCCCCCTCGCCGCGAGATGAGACCCGATTCCCCTGCACTGCGTGCAGAGCAATTCCGTGTTGCACATCACACATGAAAGGAGCCTTGATTTCCTTCATGGCACTCCAGAGAAACCCCAAGAACACTGTTTCAAGGCTAGAGGGATCCTGAGGTCACTGTAGCAACACGAAAGAGTTCCGTGGACGAAAAATCAACTCGAGATGAGAGGTTAGTCCCTGGCTTCGACTCCAGAGGAATACCACCTTACCACAAGCACCTCAAGAGGAGGTTTCTCTCAGCTCTAGGTATGTGAGAGGGACCCTGTTTTTGCGGCCTCAAGTGGAATGAACACGGCGATGCCCTGACTCGAAATAAGGCCGGATATCCCAGCAGTGACTTGAATGCAGGCTCGTCTTGCATCTCCCAAGATGAAAGGATGTCTGAATCCCCTGTGGAGACCACAGAGAAAGACCTAGTTCCCCACCTCATCGCGACCGATGCCTCACATCCTTTGAAAACTCCAGAGGTACGCGGAGATCAGTGCCTCCAAAGGAGACGATGCCTGACTCCTCGTGAAACTTGATAGGAGTCCCAGGATTCCTGTGGCACGTGGAAAGGGACCCTTGGTCTCCCGCCTCAGCTGGAGGGGCGTCCCAATTGCCCTGCCAAGCCTCGAGGAGAATCCCGAGTTGTCCCTCGCAACTAGGGAGGAGTCCTGCCGTCGCTGAACAAACACGTGTGTGGAAGGGCCATCCCCGTCGTAACTCGAGAATATACCCCAGGTTCCCGCCGCAACTCGAGAAAAACCATGAGACTTCCCCCTCGCCGCGATATGAGGCCAGATTCCCCTGCAGTGCGTGCAGAGCAATTCCGTGTTGCACATCACACATGAAAGGAGCCTTGATTTCCTTCATGGCACTCCAGAGAAACCCCAAGAACACTCTTTCAAGGCTAGAGGGATCCGGAGGTCACTGTAGCCACACGAAAGTGTTCCGTGGACGAAAAATCAACTCGAGATGAGAGGTTAGTCCGTGGCTTCGACTCCAGAGGAATACCACCTTACCACAAGCACCTCAAGAGGAGGCTTCTCTCAGCTCTAGGTATGTGAGAGGGAGCCTGAGTTTGCAGCCTCAAGTTGAATGGACACCGCGATGCCCTGACTCGAAATAAGGCCGGTTATCCCTGCAGTGACTTGAATGCAGGCTCGTCTTGCATCTCCCAAGACGAAAGGATGTCTGAATCCCCTATGGAGACCACAGAGAAAGACCTAGTTCCCCACCTCATCGCGACCGGAGGCCTTACATCCTTTGAAAACTCCAGAGGTACGCGGAGATCAGTGCCTCCAAAGGAGACGATGCCTGACTCCTCGTGAAACTTAATAGGAGTTCCAGGATTACTGTGGCACGTGGAAAGGGACCCTTGGTCTCCCGCCTCAGCTGGAGAGGCGTCCCACTTGCCCTGCCAACCCTCGAGGAGAATCCCGAGTTGTCCCTTGCAACGAGGCAGGAGCCCTGACGTCGCTGAACAAACACGTGGGTGGAAGGGCCATCCCCGTCGTAACTCGAGAATATACCCCAGGTTCCCGCCGCAACTCGAGAAAAACCATGAGACTTCCCCCTCGCCGCGAGGTGAGACCCGATTCCCCTGCAGTGCGTGCAGAGCAATTCCGTGTTGCACATCACACATGAAAGGAGCCTTGATTTCCTTCATGGCACTCCAGAGAAACCCCAAGAACACTGTTTCAAGGCTAGAGGGATCCTGAGGTCACTGTAGCAACACAAAAGAGCTCCGTGGACCAAAAATCAACTCGAGATGAGGTGTTAGTCCCTGGCTTCGACTCCAAAGGAATACCACCTTACCACAAGCACCTCAAGAGGAGGCTTCTCTCAGCACTAGGTATGTGAGAGGGACCCTGAGTTTGCGGCCTCAAGTGGAATGGACACCGCTATGCCCTGACTCGAAATAAGGCCGGATATCCCTGCAGTGACTTGAATGCAGGCTCGTCTTGCATCTCCCAAGATGAAAGGATGTCTGAATCCCCTGTGGAGACCACAGAGAAAGACCTAGTTCCCCACCTCATCGCGACCGGAGGCCTCACATCCTTTGATAACTCCAGAGGTACGCGGAGATCAGTGCCTCCAAAGGAGACGATGCCTGACTCCTCGTGAAACTTGATAGGAGTCCCAGGATTCCTGTGGCACGTGGAAAGGGACACTTGGTCTCCCGCCTCAGCTGGAGAGGCGTCCCAATTGCCCTGCCAAGCCTCGAGGAGAATCCCGAGTTGTCCCTCGCAACTAGGCAGGAGTCCTGACGTCGCTGAACAAACACGTGGGTGGAAGGGCCATCCCCGTCATAACTCGAGAATATACCCCAGGTCCCCGCCGCAACTCGAGAAAAACCAAGAGACTTCCCCCTCGCCGCGAGATCAGGCCCGATTCCCCTGCACTGCATGCAGAGCAATTCTGTGTTGCACATCACACATGAAAGGAGCCTAGATTTCCTTCATGGCACTCCAGAGAAACCCCAAGAACACTGTTTCAAGGCTAGAGGGATCCTGAGGTCACTGTAGCAACACGAAAGAGCTCCGTGGACCAAAAATCAACTCGAGATGAGGTGTTAGTCCCTAACTTCGACTCCAGAGGAATACCACCTTACCACAAGCACCTCAAGAGGAAGCTTCTCCCAGCTTTTGGTATGTGAGAGGGACCCTGATTTTGCGGCCTCAAGTGGAATGGACACCGTGATGCCCTGACTCGAAATAAGGCCGGATATCCCTGCAGTGACTTGAAAGCAGGCTCGTTTTGCATTTCCCAAGATGAAAGGATGTCTGAATCCCCTGTGGAGACCACAGAGAAAGACCTTGTTCCCCACCTCATCGCGACCGGAGGCCTCAAATCCTTTGATAACTCCAGAGGTACGCGGAGATCAGTGCCTCCAAAGGAGACGATGCGTGACTCCTCGTGAAACTTGATAGGAGTCCCAGGATTCCTGTCGCACGTGGAAAGGGACCCTTGGTCTCCCGCCTCACCTGAAGAGGCGTCCCAATTGACCTGCCAAGCCTCGAGGAGAATCCCGAGTTGTCCCTCGCAACTAGGCAGAAGTCCTGACGTCCCTGAACAAACACGGGTGTGGAAAGGACATCCCCGTCGTAACTCGAGAATATACCCCAGGTCCCCGCCGCAACTCGAGAAAAACCATGAGAATTCCCCCTCGCCGCGAGATGAGGCCCGATTCCCCTGCACTGCGTGCAGAGCAATTTTGTGTTGCACATCACACATGAAAGGAGCCTTGATTTCCTTGATGGCACTCCAGAGAAACCCCAAGAACACTGTTTCAAGGCTAGAGGCATTCTGAGGTCACTGTAGCAACACGAAAGAGCTCCGTGGACCAAAAATCAACTCGAGATGAGGGGTTAGTCCCTAACTTCGACTCCAGAGGAATACCACCTTACCACAAGCACCTCAAGAGGAGGCTTCTCTCAGCTCTAGGTATGTGAGAGGGACCCTGAGTTAGCGGCCTCAAGTGGAATGGAATCCGCGATGCCCTGACTCGAAAAAAGGCCAGATATCCCTACAGTGACTTGAATGCAGGCTCGTCTTGCATCTCCCAAGACGAAAGGATGTCTGAATCCCCTGTGGAGACCACAGAGAAATACCTAGTTCCCCACCTCATCACGACCGGAGGCCTCACATCCTTTGAAAACTCCAGAGGTACGCGGAGATCAGTTCCTCCAAAGGAGACGATGCCTGACTCCTCGTGAAACTTGATAGGAGTCCCAGGATTCCTGTGGCACGTGGAAAGGGACCCTTGGTCTCCCGCCTCATCTGGAGAGGCGTCCCAATTGCCCTGCCAAGCCTCGAAGAGAATCCCGAGTTATCCCTCGCAACTAGGCAGGAGTCCTGACGTGGCTGAACAAACACGTGTGTGGAAGGGCCATCCCCGTCGTAACTCGAGAATATACCCCAGGTTCCCGCCGCAACTCGAGAAAAACCATGAGACTACCCCCTCGCCGCGAGATGAGGCCCGATTCCCCTGCACTGCGTGCAGAGCAATTCCGTGTTGCACATCACACATGAAAGGAGCCTTGGTTTCTTTGATGGCACTCCAGAGAAACCCCAAGAACACTGTTTCAAGGCTAGAGGCATCCTGAGGTCACTGTAGCCACACGAAAGAGCTCCGTGGACCAAAAATCAACTCGAGATGAGAGATTAGTCCCTGGCTTCGACTCCAGAGGAATACCACCTTACCACAAGCACCTCAAGAGGAGGCTTCTCTCAGCTCTAGGTATGTGAGAGGGACCCTGAGTTTGCGGCCTCAAGTGGAATGTACACCACGATGCCCTGACTCGAAATAAGGCCGGATATCCCTGCAGTGACTTGAATGCAGGCTCGCCTTGCATCTCCAAAGACGAAAGGATGTCTGAATCCCCTGTGCAGACCACAGAGAAAGACTTAGTTCCCCACCTCATCGCGACCGGAGGCCTCACATCCTTTGAAAACTCCAGAGGTACGCGGAGATCAATGCCTCCAAAGGAAATGATGCCTGACTCCTCGTGAAACTTGCTAGGAGTCCCAGGACTCCTGTGGTATGTGGAAAGGGACCCTTGGTCTCCCGCCTCACCTGGAGAGGCGTCCCAATTGACCTGCCAAGCCTCGAGGAGAATCCCGAGTTGGCCCTCGCAAGTAGGCAGGAGTCCTGACGTGGCTGAACAAACACGTGTGTGGAAGGGACATCCCCGTCGTAACTCGAGAATATACCCCAGGTTCCCGCCGCAACTCGAGAAAAACCATGAGACTTCCCCCTCACCGCGAGATGAGGCCCGATTCCCCTGCACTGCATGCAGAGCAATTCCGTGTTGCACATCACACATGAAAGGAGCCTTGATTTCCTTGATGTGACTCCAGAGAAACCCCAAGAACACTGTTTCAAGGCTAGAGGGATCCTGAGGTCACTGTAGCAACACGAAAGAGCTCCGTGGACCAAAACTCAACAGGAGATGAGAGGTTAGTCCCTGGCTTTGACTCCAGAGGAATACCACCTTACCACAAGCACCTCAAGATGAGGCTTCTCTCAGCTCTAGGTATGTGAGAGGGACCCTGAGTTTGCGGCCTCAAGTGGAATGGACACCGCGATGCCCTGACTCGAAATCAGGCCTCATATCCCTGCAGTGACTTGAATGCAGGCTCGTCTTGCATCTGCCAAGATGAAAGGATGTCTGAATCCCCTGTGGAGACCACAGAGAAAGACCTAGTTCCCTACCTCATCGCGACCGGAGGCCTTACATCGTTTGAAAACTCCAGAGGTACGCGGGGATCAGTGCCTCCAAAGGAGACGATGCCTGACTCCTCGTGAAGCTTGTTACGAGTCCCAGGATTCCTGTGGCACGTGGAAAGAGACCCTTGGTCTCCCGCCTCAGCTGGAGAGGCGTCCCAATTGCCCTGCCAAGCCTCGTGGAGAATTCCGAGTTGTCCCTCGCAACTAGGCAGATGTCCTGACGTCCTTGAACAAACACGGGTGTGGAAGGGCCATCCCCGTCGTAACTCGAAAATATACCCCAGGTTACCGCCGCAACTCGTGAAAAACCATATGACTTCCCCCTCGTCGCAAAATGAGGTTCGATTCCCCTGCACTGCGTGCAGAGCAATTCCGTGTTGCACATCACACATGAAAGGAGCCTTGATTTCCTTGATGGCACTCCAGAGAAACCCCAAGAACACTGTTTCAAGGCTAGAGGGATCCTGAGGTCACTGCAGCAACAGGAAAGAGCTCCGTGGACCAAAAATCAACTCGAGATAAGGGGTTAGTCCCTGGCTTCGACTCCACAGGAATACCACCTTACCACAAGCACCTCAAGAGGAGGCTTCTCTCAGCTCTAGGTATGTGAGAGGGACCCTGAGTTTGCAGCCTCAAGTGGAATGGACACCGCTATGCCCTGACTCGAAATAAGGCAGGATATCCCTGCAGTGACTTGAATGCAGGCTCGTCTTGCATCTCCCAAGACGAAAGGTTGTCAGAATCCCCTGTGGAGACCACAGAGAAAGACCTAGTTCCCCACCTCATCGCGACCGGAGGCCTCACATCCTTTGAAAACTCCAGAGGTACGCAGAGATCAGTGCCTCCAAAGGAGACGATGCCTGACTCCTCGTGAAACTTGATAGGAGTCCCAGGATTCCTGTGGCAAGTGGAAAGGGACCCTTGGTCTCCCACCTCAGCTGGAGAGGCGTCCCAATTGCCCTGCCAAGCCTCGAGGAGAATCCCGAGTTGTCCCTCGCAACTAGGCAGGAGTCCTGACGTCGCTGAACAAACACGTGTGTGGAAGGGCCATCTCCGTCGTAACTCGAGAATATACCCCAGGTCCCCGCCGCAACTTGAGAAAAACCAAGAGACTTCCCCCTCGCCGCGAGATCAGGCCCGATTCCCCTGCACTGCGTGCAGAGCAATTTTGTGTTGCACATCACACATGAAAGGAGCCTTGATTTCCTTCATGGCACTCCAGAGAAACCCCAAGAACACTGTTTCAAGGCTAGAGGGATCCTGAGGTAACTGTAGCAACACGAAAGAGCTCCGTGGACCAAAAATCAACTCGAGATGCGGGGTTAGTCCCTAACTTCGACTCCAGAGGAATACCACCTTACCACAAGCACCTCAAGAGGAAGCTTCTCCCAGCTTTTGGTATGTGAGAGGGACCCTGATTTTGCGGCCTCAAGTGGAATGGACACTGCGATGCCCTGACTCGAAATAAGGCCTTATATCCCTGCAGTGACTTGAATGCAGGCTCGTTTTACATTTCCCAAGATGAAAGGATGTCTGAATCCCCTGTGGAGACCACAGAGAAAGACCTAGTTCCCCACCTCATCGCGACCGGATGCCTCAAATCCTTTGATAACTCCAGAGGTAGGCGGAGATCAGTTCCTCCAAAGGAGACGATGCCTGACTCCTCGTGAAACTTGATAGGAGTCCCAGGATTACTGTGGCACGTGGAAAGGGACCCTTGGTCTCCCGCCTCAGCTGGAGAGGCGTCCCAATTGACCTGCCAAGCCTCGAGGAGAATCCCGAGTTGTCCCTCGCAACTAGGCAGAAGTCCTGACGTCCCTGAACAAACACGGCTGTGGAAGGGACATCCCCGTCGTAACTCGAGAATATACCCCAGGTTCCCACCGCAACTCGAGAAAAACCATGAGACTTCCCCCTCGCCGCCAAATGAGGTTCGATTCCCCTGCACTGCGTGCAGAGCAATTCCGTGTTGCACATCACACATGAAAGGAGCCTTGATTTCCTTGATGGCACTCCAGAGAAACCCCAAGAACACTGTTTCAAGGCTAGAGGGATCCTGAGGTCACTGCAGCAACAGGAAAGAGCTCCGTGGACCAAAAATCAACTCGAGATGAGGGGTTAGTCCCTGGCTTCGACTCCAGAGGAATACCACCTTACCACAAGCACCTCAAGAGGAGGCTTCTCTCAGCTCTAGGTATGTGAGAGGGACCCTGAGTTTGCGGTCACAAGTGGAATGAACACCGCGATGCCCTGACTCAAAATAAGGCCAGATATCCCTGCAGTGACTTGAATGCAGGCTCGTTTTGCATTTCCCAAGATGAAAGGATGTCTGAATCCCCTGTGGAGTCCACAGGGAAAGACCTAGTTCCCCACCTCATTGCGAACGGAGGCCTCACATCCTTTGATAACTCCAGAGGTACGCGGAGATCAGTGCCTCCAAAGGAGACGATGCCTGACTCCTTGTGAAACTTGATAGGAGTCCCAGGATTCCTGTGGCATGTGGAAAGGGACCCTTGGTCCCCCGCCTCAGCTGGAGAGGCGTCCCAATTGCCCTGCCAAGCCTCGAGGAGAATCCCGAGTTGTCCCTAGCAACGAGGCAGGAGCCCTGACGTCGCTGAACAAACACGTGGGTGGAAGGGCCATCCCCGTCATAACTCAAGAATATACCCCAGGTTCCCGCCGCAACTCGAGAAAAACCATTAGACTTCCCCCTCGCCGCGAGATGAGGCCCGATTCCCCTGCACTGCGTGCAGAGCAATTACATGTTGCACATCAAACATGAAAGGAGCCTTGATTTCCTTCATGGCACTCCAGAGAAACCCCAAGAACACTGTTTCAAGGCTAGAGGGATGCTGAAGTCACTGTAGCAACACGAAAGAGCTCCGTGGACCAAAAATCAACTCGAGATGAGGTGTTAGTCCCTAACTTCGACTCCAGAGGAATACCACCTTACCACAAGCACCTCAAGAGGAAGCATCTCCCAGCTTTAGGTATGTGAGAGGGACCCTGATTTTGCGGCCTCAAGTGGAATGGACACCGTGATGCCCTGACTCGAAATAAGGGCGGATATCCCTGCAGTGACTTGAATGCAGGCTCGTTTTGCATTTCCCAAGATGAAAGGATGTCTGAATCCCCTGTGCAGACCACAGAGAAAGACCTAGTTCCCCACCTCAACGTTACCGGAGGCCTCAAATCCTTTGATAACTCCAGAGGTACGCGGAGATCAGTGCCTCCAAAGGAGACGATGCCTGACTCCTCGTGAAACTTGATAGGAGTCCCAGGATTACTGTGGCACGTGGAAAGGGACCCTTGGTCTCCCGCCTCACCTGGAGAGGCGTCCCAATTGCCCTGCCAAGCCTCGAGGAGAATCCCGAGTTGTCCCTTGCAACTAGGCAGAAGTGCTGACGTCCCTGAACAAACACGGGTGTGGAAGGGCCATCCCCATCGTAACTCGAGAATATACCCCAGGTTCCCGCCGCAACTCGAGAAAAACCATGAGACTTCCCCCTTGCCGCAAAATGAGGCCCGATTCCCCTGCACTGCGTGCAGAGCAATTCCGTGTTGCACATCACACATGAAAGGAGCCTTGATTTCCTTGATGGCACCCCAGAGAAACCCCAAGAACACTCTTTCAAGGCTAGAGGGATGCTGAGGTCACTGCAGCAACAGGAAAGAGCTCCGTGGACCAAAAATGAACTCGAGATGAGAGGTTAGTCCCTGGCTTCGACTCCAGAGGAATACCACCTTACCACAAGCACCTCAAGAGGAGGCTTCTCTCAGCTCTAGGTATGTGAGAGGGACCCTGAGTTTGCGGCCTGAAGTGGAATGAACACAGTGATGCCCTGACTCGAAATAAGGCCGGATATCCCTGCAGTGACTTGAATGCAGGCTCGTCTTGCCTCTCCCAAATAGAAAGGATGTCTGAATCCCCTGTGGAGACCACAGAGAAAGAGCTGGTTCCCCACCTCATCACGACCGGACGCCTCACGTCCTTTGAAAACTCCAGAGGTACGCGGAGATCAGTGCCTCCAAAGGAGACGATGCCTGACTCCTCGTGAAACTTGATAGGAGTCCCAGGATTCCTGTGGCACGTGGAAAGGGACCCTTGGTCTCCCCCCTCAGCTGGAGAGGCGTCCCAATTGCCCTGCCAAGCCTCGAGGAGAATCCCGAGTTGTCCCTCGCAACTAGGCAGGAGTCCTGACGTCGCTGAACAAACACGTGGGTGGAAGGGCCATCCCCGTCGTAACTTGAGAATATACCCCAGGTTCCCATCGCAACTCGAGAAAAACCATGAGACTTCCCCCTCGCCGAGAGATGAGGCCCGATTCCCCTGCACTGCGTGCAGAGCAATTCCGTGTTGCACATCACACCTGAAAGGAGCCTTGGTTTCCTTCATTGCACTCCAGAGAAACCCCAAGAACACTGTTTCAAGGCTAGAGGGATCCTGAGGTCACTGCAGCAACACGAAAGAGCTCCGTGGACCAAAAATCAACTCGAGATGAGGGGTTAGTTCCTAACTTCGACTCCAGAGGAATACCACCTTACCACAAGCACCTCAAGAGGAGGCTTCTGGCAGCTTTAGGTATGTGAGAGGGACCCTGAGTTTGCGGCCTCAAGTTGAATGGACACCGCGATGCCCTGACTCGAAATAAGGCCGGATATCCCTGCAGTGTCTTGAATGCAGGCTCATCTTGCATCTCCCAAGACGAAAGGATGTCTGAATCCCCTGTGGAGACCACAGAGAAAGACCTAGTTCCCCACCTCATCGCGACCAGAGGCCTCACATCCTTTGATAACTCCAGAGGTACGCAGAGATCCGTGCGACCAAAGGAGACGATGCCTGACTCCTCGTGAAACTTGATAGGAGTCCCAGGATTCCTGTGGCACGTGGAAAGGGACCCTTGGTCTCCCGCCTCAGCTGGAGAGGCGTCCCAATTGCCTTGCCAAGCCTCGAGGAGAATCCCGAGTTGTCGCTCTCAACTAGGCTGGAATCCTGACGTCCCTGAACAAACACGTGTGTGGAAGGGCCATCCCCGTCGTAACTCGAGAATATACCCCAGGTTCCCTCCGCAACTCGAGAAAAACCATGAGACTTCCCCCTCGCCGCGAGCTGAGGCCCGATTCCCCTGCACTGCGTGCAGAGCAATTCCGTGTTGCACATCACACATGAAAGGAGCCTTGATTTCCTTCATTGCACTCCAGAGAAACCCCAAGAACACTGTTTCAGGGCTAGAGGGATCCTGAGGTCACTGTAGCAACACAAAAGAGCTCCGTGGACCAAAAATCAACTCGAGATGAGAGGTTAGTCCCTGGCTTCGACTCCAGAGGAATACCACCTTACCACAAGCACCTCAAGAGGAGGCTTCTCTCAGCTCTAGGTATGTGAGAGGGACCCTGAGTTTGTGGCCTCAAGTGGAATGGACACCGCGATGCCCTGGCTCGAAATAAGGCCGGATATCCCTGCAGTGACTTGAATGCAGGCTCGTTTTGCATTTCCCAAGATGAAAGGATGTCTGAATCCCCTGTGGAGACCACAGAGAAAGACCTAGTTCCCTACCTCATCGCGACCGGAGGCCTCACATCCTTTGATAACTCCAGAGGTACGCGGAGATCAGTGCCTCCAAAGGAGACGATGCCTGACTCCTCGTGAAACTTGATAGGAGTCCCAGGATTCCTGTGGCACGTGGAAAGGGACCCTTGGTCTCCCGCCTCAGCTGGAGAGGCGACCCAATTGCCCTGCCAAGCCTCGAGGAGAATCCCGAGTTGTCCCTCGCAACTAGGCAGAAGTCCTGACGTCCCTGAACAAACACGGGTGTGGAAGGGCCATCCCCGTCGTAACTCGAGAATATACCCCAGGTTCCCGCCGCAACTCGAGAAAAACCATGAGACTTCCACCTCGCCGCGAGAAGAGGCCCGATTCCCTTGCACTGCGTGCAGAGCAATTCCGTGTTGCACATCACACATGAAAGGAGCCTTGATTTCCTTCATTGCACTCCAGAGAAACCCCAAGAACACTGTTTCAGGGCTAGAGGGATCCTGAGGTCACTGTAGCAACACAAAAGAGCTCCGTGGACCAAAAATCAACTCGAGATGAGAGTTTAGTCCCTGGCTTCGACTCCAGGGGAATACCACCTTACCACAAGCACCTCAAGAGGAGGCTTCTCTCAGGTCTAGGTATGTGAGAGGGACCCTGAGTTTGCGGCCTCAAGTGGAATGGCCACCGCGATGCCCTGACTCGAAATAAGGCCGGATATCCCTGCAGTGACTTGAATGCAGGCTCGTTTTGCATTTCCCAAGATGAAAGGATGTCTGAATCCCCTGTGGAGACCACAGAGAAAGACCTAGTTCCCCACCTCATCGCGACCGGAGGCCCCACATCCTTTGATAACTCCAGAGGTACGTGGAGATCAGTGCCTCCAAAGGAGACGATGCCTGACTCCTCGTGAAACTTGATAGGAGTCCCAGGATTCCTGTGGCACGTGGAAAAGGACCCTTGGTCTCCCACCTCACCTGGAGAGGCGTCCCAATTGCCCTGCCAAGCCTCGAGGAGAATCCCGAGGTGTCCCTCGCAACTAGGCAGAAGTCCTGACGTCCCTGAACAAACACGGGTGTGGAAGGGCCATCCCCGTCGTAACTCGAGAATATACCCCAGGTTCCCGCCGCAACTCGAGAAAAACCATGAGACTTCCCCCTCTCCGCCAAATGAGGTTCGATTCCCCTGCACTGCGTGCAGAGCAATTCCGTGTTGCACATCACACAAGAAAGGAGCCTTGATTTCCTTGATGGCACTCCAGAGAATCCCCAAGAACACTGTTTCAAGGCTAGAGGGATCCTGAGGTCACTGCAGCAACAGGAAAGAGCTCCGTGGACCAAAAATCAACTCGAGATGAGGGGTTAGTCCCTGGCTTCGACTCCATAGGAATACCACCTTACCACAAGCACCTCAAGAGGAGGCTTCTCTCAGCTCTAGGTATGTGAGAGGGACCCTGAGTTTGCGGCCACAAGTGGAATGGACACCGCGATGCCCTGACTCGAAATAAGGCCGGATATCCCTGCAGTGACTTGAATGCAGGCTCGTTTTGCATTTCCCAAGATGAAAGGATGTCTGAATCCCCTGTGGAGACCACAGAGAAACACCTAGTGCCCCACCTCATCGCGACCGGAGGCCTCACATCCTGTGATAACTCCAGAGGTACGCGGAGATCAGTGCCTCCAAAGGAGACGATGCCTGACTAATAGTGAAACTTGATAGGAGTCCCAGGATTCCTGTGGCACGTGGCAAGGGACCCTTGGTCTCCCGCCTCAGCTGGAGAGGCGTCCCAATTGCCCTGCCAAGCCTCGAGGAGAATCCCGAGTTGTCCCTCGCAACTAGGCAGAAGTGCTGACGTCCCTGAACAAACACGGGTGTGGAACGGCCATCCCCGTTGTAACTCGAGAATATACCCCAGGTTCCCGCCGCAACTCGAGAAAAAGCATGAGACTTCCCCCTCGCAGCGAGATGAGGTCCGATTCCCCTGCACTGCGTGCAGAGCCAGTCCGTGTTGCACATCACACATGAAAGGAGCCTTGATTTCCTTGATGGCACTCCAGAGAAACCCCAAGAACACTGTTTCAAGGCTAGAGGGATCCTGAGGTCACTGTAGCAACACGAAAGAGCTCCGTGGACCAAAAATCAACTCGAGATGAGAGGTTAGTCCCTGGCTTCGACTCCAGAGGAATATCACCTCACCAGAAGTACCTCAAGAGGAGGTTTCTCTCAGCTCTAGGTATGTGAGAGGGACCCTGATTTTGCGGCCTCAAGTGGAATGGACACCGTGATGCCCTGACTCGAAATAAGGCCGGATATCCCTGCAGTGACGTGAATGCAGGCTCGTCTTGCATCTGCCAAGACGAAAGGATGTCTGAATCCCCTGTGGAGACAACAGAGAACGACCTAGTTCCCCACCTCATGGTGACCGGAGGCCTCACATTCTTTGAAAACTCCAGAGGTACGCGGAGATTAGTGTCTCCAAAGGAAACGATGCCTGACTCCTCGTGAAACTTGATAGGAGTCCCAGGATTCCTGTGGCACGTGGAAAGGGACCCTTGGTCTCCCTCCTCAGCTGGAGAGGCGTCCCAATTGCCCTGCTAAGCCTCGAGGAGAATCCCGAGTTGTTCCTTGCAATGAGGCAGGAGCCCTGGCGTCGCTGAACAAACACGTGTGTGGAAGGGCCATCCCCGTCGTAACTCGAGAATATACCCCAGGTTCCCGCCGCAACTCGAGAAAAACCATGAGACTTCCCCCTCGCCGTGATAAGAGGCCCGATTCCCCTGCACTGCGTGCAGAGCAATTCCGTGTTGCACATCACACATGAAAGGAGCCTTGATTTCCTTCATTGCACTCCAGAGAAACCCCAAGAACACTGTTTCAGGGCTAGAGGGATCCTGAGGTCACAGTAGCAACACAAAAGAGCTCCGTGGACCAAAAATCAACTCGAGATGAGAGGTTAGTCCCTGGCTTCGACTCCAGAGGAATACCACCTTACCACAAGCACCTCAAGAGGAGGCTTCTCTCAGCTATAGGTATGTGAGAGGGACCCTGAGTTTGCGGCCTCAAGTGGAATGGCCACCGCGATGCCCTGACTCGAAATAAGGCCGGATATCCCTGCAGTGACTTGAATGCAGGCTCGTTTTGCATTTCCCAAGATGAAAGGATGTCTGAATCCCCTGTGGAGACCACAGAGAAAGACCTAGTTCCCCACCTCTTCGCGACCGGAGGCCTCACATCCTTTGATAACTCCAGAGGTACGCGGAGATCAGTGCCCCCAAAGGAGACGATGCCTGACTCCTCGTGAAACTTGATAGGAGTCCCAGGATTCCTGTGGCACGTGGAAAGGGACCCTTGGTCTCCCGTCTCAGCTGGAGAGGCATCCCAATTGCCCTGCCAAGCCTCGAGGAGAATCCCGAGTTGTCCCTCGAAACTAGGCAGAAGTCCTGACGTCCCTGAACAAACACGTGTGTGGAAGGGCCATCCCCGTCGTAACTCGAGAATATACCCCAGGTTCCCTCCGCAACTCGAGAAAAACCATGAGACTTCCCCCTCGCCGCGAGCTGAGGCCCGATTCCCCTGCACTGCGTGCAGAGCAATTCCATGTTCCACATCACACATGAAAGGAGCCTTGATTTCCTTGATGGCACTCCAGAGAAACCCCAAGAACACTGTTTCCAGGCTAGAGGGATCCTGAGGTCACTGTAGCAACACGAAAGAGCTCCGTGGACCAAAAATCAACTCGAGATGAAGGGTTAGTCCCTAACTTCGACTCCAGGGAAATACCACCTTACCACAAGCACCTCAAGAGGAGGCTTCTCTCAGCTCTAGGTATGTGAGAGGGACCCTGAGTTTGCGGCCTCAAGTGGAATGGACGATGCGATGCCCTGACTCGAAATAAGGACGGATATCCCTGCAGTGACTTGAATGCAGGCTCGTCTTGCATCTGCCAAGACGAAAGGATGTCTGAATCCCCTGTGGAGACCACAGAGAACGACCTAGTTCCCCACCTCATGGTGACCGGAGGCCTCACATCCTTTGAAAACTCTAGAGGTACGCGGAGATCAGTGCCTCCAAAGGAAACGATGCCTGACTCCTCGTGAAACTTGATAGGAGTCCCAGGATTCCTGTGGCACGTGGAAAGGTAACCTTGGTCTCCCGCCTCAGCTGGAGCGGCGTCCCAATTGCCCTGTCAAGCCTCGAGGAGAATCCCGAGATGTCCCTCGCAACTAGGCAGGAGTCCTGACGTCGCTGAACAAACACTGGGGTGGAAGGGCCATCCCCATCGTAACTCGAGAATATACCCCAGGCTCCGGCCGCAACTCGAGAAAAACCATGAGACTTCCCCCTCGCCACGAGATGAGGCCCGATTCCCCTGCACTGCGTGCAGAGCAATTCCGTGTTGCATATCACACATGAAAGGAGCCTTGATTTCCTTGATGGCACTCCAGAGAAACCCCAAGAACACTGTTTCAAGGCTAGAGGAATCCTGAGGTCACTGTAGCATCACGAAAGAGCTCCGTGGCCCAAAAATCAACTCGAGATGAGAGGTTAGTCCCTGGCTTCGACTCCAGAGGAATACCACCTTACCACAAGCACCTCAAGAGGAGGCTTCTCTCAGCTATAGGTATGTGAGAGGGACCCTGAGTATGTGTCCTCAAGTGGAATGGGCACCGCGATGCCCTGACTCGAAATAAGGCTGGATATCCCTGCAGTGACTTGAATGCAGGCTCGTCTTGCATCTCCCAAGATGAAAGGATGTCTGAATTCCCTGTGGAGACCAAAGAGAAAGACCTAGTTCCCCACCTCATCGCGACCGGAGGCCTCACATCCTTTGAAAACTCCAGAGGTTCGCGGAGATCAGTGCCTCCAAGGAGACGATGTCTGACTCCTCGTGAAACTTCTTAGGAGTCCCAGGATTCCTGTGGCACGTGGAAAGGACCCTTGGTCTCCCGCCTCAGCTGGAGAGGCGTCCCACTTGCCCTGCCAACCCTCGAGGAGAATCCCGAGTTGTCCCTCGCAACTAGGCAGGAGTCCTTCCGTCGCTGAACAAACACGTGTGTGGAAGGGCCATCCCCGTCGTAACTCGAGAATATACCCCAGGTTCCCGCCGCAACTCGAGAAAAACCATGAGACTTCCCCCTCGCCGCGAGATAAGGCCCGATTTCCCTGCACTGCGTGCAGAGCAATTCCGTGTTGCACATCACACATGAAAGGAGCCTTGATTTGCTTGGTGGCACTCCAGAGAAACCCCAAGAACACTGTTTCAAGGCTAGAGGGATCCTGAGGTCACTGTAGCATCACGAAAGAGCTCTGTGGCCCAAAAATCAACTCGAGATGAGAGGTTAGTCCCTGGCTTTGACTCCAGAGGAATACCACCTTACCACAAGCAGCTCAAGAGGAGGCTTCTCTCAGCTCTAGGTATGTGAGTGGGACCCTGAGTTTGCGGCCTCAAGTGGAATGGACACCGCGATGCCCTGACTCGAAATAAGGCTGGATATCCCTGCAGTGACTTGAATGCAGGCTCGTCTTGCATCTCCCAATATGAAAGGATGTCTGAATTCCCTGTGGAGACCAAAGAGAAAGACCTAGTTCCCCACCTCATCGCGACCGGAGGCCTCACATCCTTTGAAAACTCCAGAGGTTCGCGGAGATGAGTGCCTCCAATGGAGACGATGCCTGACTCCTCGTGAAACTTGATAGGAGTCCCAGGATTCCTGTGGCACGTGGAAAGGGAACCTTGGTCTCCCGCCTCAGCTGGAGAGGCGTCCCAATTGCCCTGCCAAGCCTCGAGGAGAATCCCGAGTTGTCCCTCACAACTAGGCAGGATTCCTGAAGTCGCTGAAGAAACACGTGAGTGGAAGGTCCATCCCCGTCGTAACTTGAGAATATACCCCAGGTTCCCGCCGCAACTCGAGAAAAAACATTAGACTTCCCCCTCGCCGCGAGATGAGGCACGATTCCCCTTCACTGCATGCAGAGCAATTCCGTGTTGCACATGACGCATGAAAGGAGCTTTGATTTCCTTGATGTCACTCCAGAGAAACCCCAAGAACGCTGTTTCAAGGCCAGAGGGATCCTGAGGTCACTGTATCAACACGAAAGAACTTCATGGACCAAAAATCAACTCGAGATGAGAGGTTAGTCTCTGGCTTCGACTCCAGAGGAATACCACCTTACAACAAGCACCTCAAGAGGAGGCTTCTCTCAGCTCTAGGTATGGGAGAGGGACCCTGAGTTTGCAGCCTCAAGTGGAATGGACACCGCGATGCCCTGACTCGAAATAAGGCCGGATATCTCTGCAGTGACTTGAATGCCAGCTCGTATTGCATCTCCCAAGATGAAAGGATGTCCGAATCCCCTGTGGAGACCACAGAGAAAGACCTAGTGCCCCACTTCATCGCGACCAGGGGCCTCAAATCCTTTGAAAATTCCAGAGGTACGCGGAGGTCAGTGCCTCCAAAAGGGACGATGCCTGACTCCTCGTGAAACTTGATAGGAGTCCCAGGATTCCTGTGGCACGTGGAAAGGGACACTTGGTCTCCCGCCTCAGCTGGAGAGGCTTCCCAATTGCCCTGCCAAGCCTCGAGGAGAATCCCGAGTTGTCCCTCGCAACTAGGCAGGAGTCCTGACGTCGCTGAACAAACACGTGGGTGGAAGGTCCATCCCGTCGTAACTCGAGAATATACCCCAGGTTCCCGCCGCAACTCGAGAAAAACCATGAGACTTCCCCCTCACCGCGAAATGAGGCCCGATTCCCCTTCACTGCGTGCAGAGCGATTCCGTGTTGCACATCACAGATGAAAGGAGCCTTGATTTCCTTGATGGCACTCCAGAGAAACCCCAAGAACACTGTTTCAAGGCTAGAGGGATCCTGAGGTCACTGTAGCAACACGAAAGAGCTCCGTGGACCAAGAATCAACACGAGATGAGAGGTTAGTCCCTGTCTTCGACTCCAGAGGAATACCATCTTACCACAAGCACCTCAAGAGGAGGCTTCTCTCAGCTCTAGGTATGTGAGAGGGACCCTGAGTTTGCGGCCTCAAGTGGAATGGACACCGTGATGCCCTGACGCGAAATAAGGCCGGATATCCCTGCAGTGACTTGAATGCAGGCTCGTCTTGCCTCTCCCAAGACGAAATTATGTCTGAATCCCCTGTGGAGACCACAGAGAAAGACCTAGTTCCCCACCTCATCGCGACCGGAGGCCTCACATCCTTTGAAAACTCCAGAGGTACGCGGAGATCAGTGCCTCCAAGGAGACGATGTCTGACTCCTCGTGAAAATTCTTAGGAGTCCCAGGATTCCTGTGGCACGTGGAAAGGACTCTTGGTCTCCCGCCTCATCTGGAGAGGCGTCCCAATTGCCCTGCCAAGCCTCGATGAGAATCCCGAATTGTCCCTCGCAACTAGGCAGGAGTCCTGACGTCGCTGAACAAACACGTGTGTGGAAGGGCCATCCCCGTCGTAACTCGAGAATATACCCCAGGTTCCCGCCGCAACTCGAGAAAAACCATGAGACTTCCCCCTCGCCGCGAGATGAGGCCCGATTTCCCTACACTGCGTGCAGAGCAATTCCATGTTGCACATCACACATGAAAGGAGCCTTGATTTGCTTGGTGGCACTCCAGAGAAACCCCAAGAACACTGTTTCAAGGCTAGAGGGATCCTGAGGTCACTGTAGCATCAAGAAAGAGCTCCGTGGCCCAAAAATCAACTCGAGATGAGAGGTTAGTCCCTGGCTTCGACTCCAGAGGAATACCACCTTACCACAAGTACCTCAAGAGGAGGCTTCTCTCAGCTCTAGGTATGTGAGAGGGACCCTGAGTTTGCGGCCTCAAGTGGAATGGACACTGCGATGCCCTGACTCGAAATAAGGCCGGATATCCCTGCAGTGACTTGAATGCAGGCTTGTCTTGCATCTCCCAAGATGAAAGGATGTCGGAATCCCCTGTGGAGACCACAGAGAAAGACCTAGTTCCCCACCTCATCGCGACCGGAGGCCTCACATATTTTGAAAACTCCAGAGGTACGTGGAGATCAGTGCCTCCAAAGGAGACGATGCCTGACTCCTCGTGAAACTTGATAGGAGTGCCAGGATTCCTGTGGCACGTGGAAAGGGACCCTTGGTCTCCCGCCTCAGCTGGAGAGGCGTCCCAATTGCCCTGCCAAGCCTCGAGGAGAATCCCGAGTTGTGCCTCGCAACTAGGCAGGAGTCCTGACGTCGCTGAACAAACACGTGTGTGGAAGGGCCATTCCCGTCGTAACTCGAGAATATACCCCAGGTTCCCACCGCAACTCGAGAAAAACCATGAGACTTCCCCCTCGCCGCGAGATGAGGCCTGATTCCCCTGCACTGCGTGCAGAGCAATTCCGTGTTGCACATCACACATGAAAGAAGCCTTGATTTCCTTGATGGCACTCCAGAGAAACCCCAAGAACGCTGTTTCAAGGCTAGAGGGATCCTGAGGTCACTGTAGCAACACGAAAGAGCTCCGGGGACCAAAAATCAACTCGAGATGAGAGGTTAGTCCCTGGCTTTGACTCCAGAGGAATACCACCTTACCACAAGCACCTCAAGAGGAGGCTTCTCTCAGCTCTAGCTATGTGAGAGGGACCCTTAGTGTGTGGCCTCAAGTGGAATGGACACCGCGATGCCCTGTCTCGAAATATGGCCGGATATCCCTGCAGTGACTTGAATGCAGGCTCGTCTTGCCTCTTCCAAGACGAAAGGATGTCTGAATCCCCTGTGGAGACAACAGAGAAATACCAAGTTCCCCACCTCATCGCGACCGGAGGCCTCACATCCTTTGAAAACTCCAGAGGTACACGGAGATCAGTGCCTCCAAAGGAGATGATGCCTGACTCCTCGTGAAACTTGATAGGAGTCCCAGGATTCCTGTGGCACGTGGAAAGGGACCCTTGGTCTACCGCCTCAGATGGAGAGGCGTCCCAATTGCCCTTCCAAGCCCCCAGGAGAATCCCGAGTTGTCCCTCGCAACTAGGCAGGATTCCTGACGTCTCTGAACAAACACGTGGGTGGAAGGGCCATCCCCGTCGTAACTCGAGAATATACCCCAGGTTCCAGCCGCAACTCGAGAAAAACCATGAGACTTCCCCCTCGCCGAGAGATGAGGCCCGATTTCCCTGCACTGCGAGCAGAGCAATTCCGTGTTGCACATCACACATGAAAGGAGCCTTGATTTGCTTGGTGGCACTCCAGAGAAACCCCAAGAACACTGTTTCAAGGCTAGAGGGATCCTGAGGTCACTGTAGCATCAAGAAAGAGCTCCGTGGCCCAAAAATCAACTCGAGATGAGAGGTTAGTCCCTGGCTTCGACTCCAGAGGAATACCACCTTACCACAAGCACCTCAAGAGGAGGCTTCTCTCAGCTATAGGTATGTGAGAGGGACCCTGAGTTTGCGGCCTCAAGTGGAATGGGCACCGTGATGCCCTGACTCGAAATAAGGCTGGATATCCCTGCAGTGACTTGAATTCAGGCTCGTCTTTCATCTCCCAAGATGAAAGGATGTCTGAATTCCCTGTGGAGACCAAAGAGAAAGACCTAGTTCCCCACCTCATCGCGACCGGAGGCCTCACATCCTTTGAAAACTCCAGAGGTTCGCGGAGATCAGTGCCTCCAAAGGAGACGATGCCTGACTCCTCGTGAAACTTGATAGGAGTCCCAGGATTCCTGTGGCACGTTGAAAGGGACCCTTGGTCTCCCGCCTCAGCTGGAGAGGCGTCCCAATTGCCCTGCCAAGTCTCGAGGAGAATCCCGAGTTCTCCCTCACAACTAGGCAGGATTCCTGAAGTCGCTGAAGAAACACGTGGGTGGAAGGTCCATCCCCGTCGTAACTCGAGAATATACCCCAGGTTCCCGCCGCAACTCGAGAAAAACCATTAGACTTCCCCCTCGCCGCGAGATGAGGCACGATTCCCCTGCACTGCGTGCAGAGCAATTCCGTGTTGCACATCACACATGAAAGGAGCCCTGATTTCCTTGATGGCACTCCAGAGAAACCCCAAGAACACTGTTTCAAGGCTAGAGGGATCCTGAGGTCACTGTAGCAACAAGAAAGAGCTCCGTGGACCAAAAATCAACTCGAGATGAGAGGTTAGTCCCTGGCTTCGACTCCAGAGGAATACCACCTTACCACAAGCACCTCAAGAGGAGGCTTCTCTCAGCTCTAGCTATGTGAGAGGGACCCTGAGTTTGCGGCCTCAAGTGGAATGGACACCGCGATGCCCTGACTTGAAATAAGGCCGGATATCCCTGCAGTGACTTGAATGCAGGCTCGTTTTGCATCTCCCAAGACGAAAGGATGTCTGAATCCCCTGTGGAGACCACAGAGAAAGACATAGTTCTCCACTTCATCGCGACCGGAGGCCTCACATCCTTTGAAAACTCCAGAGGTACGCGGAAATCAGTGCCTCCAAAGGAGACGATGCCTGACTCCTCGTGAAACTTGATAGGAGTCCCAAGATTCCTGTGGCACGTGGAAAGGGACACTTGGTCTCCCCCCTCAGCTGGAGAGGCGTCCCAATTGCACTGCCAAGCCTCGAGGTGAATCCCGAGTTGTCCCTCGCAACTAGGCAGGAGTCCTGACGTCGCTGAAGAAACACGTGGGTGGAAGGGCCATCCCCGTCGTAACTCGAGAATATTTCCCAGGTTCCCGCCGCAACTCGAGAAAAACCATGAGACTTCCCCCTCGCCGCGAGATGAGGCCCGATTTCCCTGCACTGCGTGCATAGCAATTCCGTGTTGCACATCACACATGAAAGGAGCCTTGATTTCCTTGATGGCACTCCAGAGAAACCCCAAGAACACTGTTTCAAGGCTACAGGGATCCTGAGGTCACTGTAGCAACACGAAAGAGCTCCGTGGACCAAAAATCAACTCGAGATGAGAGGTTAGTCCCTGGCTTCGACTCCAGAGGAATACCACCTTACCACAAGCACCTCAAGAGGAGGCTTCTCTCAGCTCTAGCTATGTGAGAGGGACCCTGAGTTTGCGGCCTCAAGTGGAATGGATACCGCGATGCTCTGGCTCGAAATAAGGCCGCATATCCCTGCATGACTTGAATGCAGGCTCGTCTTGCATCTCCCAAAACGAAAGGATATCTGAATCCCCTGTGGAGACGACAGAGAAAGACCTACTTCCACACCTCATCGCGACTGGAGGCCTCACATCCCTTGAAAACTCCAGAAGTACGCTGAGATCAGTGCCTCCAAAGGAGACGATGCCTGACTCCTCGTGAAACTTGATAGGAGTCCCAGGATTCCTGTGGCACGTGGAAAGGGACCCTTGGTCTCCCGCCTCAGCTGGAGAGGCGTCCCAATTGCCCTGCCAAGCCTCGAGGAGAATTCCGAGTTGTCCCTCGCAACTAGGCAGGAGTCCAGACGTCGCTAATCAAACACGTTTGTGAAAGGGCCATACCCGTCGTAACTCGAGAGTATACCCCAGGTTCCCGCCGCAACTCGAGAAAAACCATGAGACTTCCCAGTCGCCGCGAGATGCTGCCCGATTCCCCTGCACTGCGTGCAGAGCAATTCCGTTTTGCACATCACACATGAAAGGAGCCTTGATTTCCTTGATGGCACTCCAGACAATCCCCAAGAACACTGTTTCAAGGCTAGAGGGATCCTGAGGTCACTGTAGCAACACGAAAGAGCTCCGTGGACCACAAATCAACTCGAGATGAGAGGTTAGTCCCTGGCTTCGACTCCAGAGGCATACCACCTTACCACAAGCACCTCAAGAGGAGGCTTCTCTCAGCTCTAGGTATGTGAGAGGGACCCTGAGTTTGCGGCCTCAAGTGGAATGGACACCGCGATGCCCTGGCTTGAAATAAGGCTGGATATCCCTGCAGTGACTTGAATGCAGGCTCTTCTTGCATCTCCCAAGACGAAAGGATGTCTGAATCCCCTGTGGAGACCACAGAGAAAGACCTAGTTCCCCACCTCATCGCGACCGGAGGCCTCACATCCTTTGAAAACTCCAGAGGTACGCGGAGATCAGTGCCTCCAAAGGAGACGATGCCTGACTCCTCGTGAAACTTGATAGGAGTCCCAGGATTCCTGTGGCACGTGGAAAGGGACACTTGGTCTCCCGCTTCAGCTGGAGAGGCGTCCCAAATGCCCTGCCAAGCCTCGAGGAGAATCCCGAGTTGTCCCTCGCAACTAGGCAGGAGTTCTGCCGTCGCTGAACAAACACGTGTGTGGAAGGCCCATTCCCGTTGTAACTCGAGAATATACCCCAGGTTCCTGCCGCAACTCGCGAAAAACCATGAGACTTCCCCCTCGCCGCGAGATGAGGCCCGATTCCCCTGCACTGCGTGCAGAGCAATTCCGTGTTGCACATCTCACATGAAGAAGCCTTGATTTCCTTGATGGCACTCCAGAGAAACCCCAAGAACACTGTTTCAAGGCTAGAGGGATCCTGAGGTCACTGTAGCAACACGAAAGAGCTCCGTGGACCAAAAATCAACTCGAGATGAGAGATTAGTCCCTGGCTTCGACTCCAGAGGAATACCACCTTACCACAAGCACCTCAAGAGGAGGCTTCTCTCAGCTCTAGCTATGTGAGAGGAACCCTGAGTTTGCGGCCTCAAGTGGAATGGAGACCGCGATGCCCTGACTCGAAATAAGGCCGGATATCCCTGCAGTGACTTGAATGCAGGCTCGTCTTGCCTCTCCCAAGATGAAAGGATGTCTGAATCCCCTGTGGAGACCACAGAGAAAGACCTAGTTCCCCACCTCATCGCGACCGGAGGCCTCACATCCTTTGAAAACTCCAGAGGTACGCGGAGATCAGTGCCTCCAAAGGAGACGATGCCTGACTCCTCGTGAAACTTGATAGGAGTCCCAGCATTCCTGTGGCACGTGGAAAGGGACACTTGGTCTCCCGCTTCAGCTGGAGAGGCGTCCCAAATGCCCTGCCAAGCCTCGAGGAGAATCCCGAGTTGTCCCTCGCAACTAGGCAGGAGTCCTGCCGTCGCTGAACAAACACGTGTGTGGAAGGCCCATCCCCGTTGTAACTCGAGAATATACCCCAGGTTCCCGCCGCAACTCACGAAAAACCATGAGACTTCCCCCTCGCCGCGAGATGAGGCCCGATTCCCCTGCACTGCGTGCAGAGCAATTCCGTGTTGCACATCACACATGAAGAAGCCTTGATTTCCTTGATGGCACTCCAGAGAAACCCCAAGAACACTGTTTCAAGGCTAGAGGGATCCTGAGGTCACTGTAGCAACACGAAAGAGCTCCGTGGACCAAAAATCAACTCGAGATGAGAGATTAGTCCCTGGCTTCGACTCCAGAGGAATACCACCTTACCACAAGCACCTCAAGAGGAGGCTTCTCTCAGCTCTAGCTATGTGAGAGGAACCCTGAGTTGGCGGCCTCAAGTGGAATGGAGACCGCGATGCCCTGACTCGAAATAAGGCCGGATATCCCTGCAGTGACTTGAATGCAGGCTCGTCTTGCCTCTCCCAAGATGAAAGGATGTCTGAATCCCCTGTGGAGACCACAGAGAAAGACCTAGTTCCCCACCTCATCGCGACCGGAGGCCTCACATCCTTTGAAAACTCCAGAGGTACGCGGAGATCAGTGCCTCCAAAGGAGACGATGCCTGACTCCTCGTGAAACTTGATAGGAGTCCCAGCATTCCTGTGGCACGGGGAAAGGGACCCTTGGTCTCCCGCCTCAGCTGGAGAGGCGTCCCAATTGCCCTGCCAAGCCTCGAGGAGAATCCCGAGTTGTCCCTCGCAACTAGGCAGGAGTCCTGTCGTGGCTGAACAAACACGTGGGTGGAAGGGACATCCCCGTCGTAACTCAATAATATACTGCAGGTTCCCGCTGCAACTCGAGAAAAACTATGAGACTTCCTCCTCGCCGCGAGATGAGGCCCGATTCCCCTGCACTGCATGCAGAGCAATTCCGTATTGCAACTCACACATGAAAGGAGCCCTGATTTCCTTGATGGCACTCCAGAGAAACCCCAAGAACACTGTTTCAAGGCTAGAGGGATCCTGAGGTCACTGTAGCAACACGAAAGAGCTCCGTGGACCAAAAATCAACTCGAGATGAGAGGTTAGTCCCTGGCTTCGACTCCAGAGGAATACCACCTTACCACAAGCACCTCAAGAGGAGGCTTCTCTCAGCTCTAGCTATGGGAGAGGGACCCTGAGTTTGCGGCCTCAAGTGGAATGGACACCGCGATGCCCTGACGCGAAATAAGGCCGGATATCCCTGCAGTGACTTGAATGCAGGCTCGTTTTGCATCTCCCAAAACGAAAGGATGTCTGAATCCCCTGTGGAGACCACAGAGAAAGACATAGTTCCCCACTTCATCGCGACCGGAGGCCTCACATCCTTTGAAAACTCCAGACGTACGCGGAGATCAGTGCCTCCAAAGGAGACGATGCCTGACTCCTCGTGAAACTTGATAGGAGTCCCAAGATTCCTGTGGCACGTGGAAAGGGACACTTGGTCTCCCCCCTCAGCTGGAGAGGCGTCCCAATTTCCCTGCCAAGCCTCGAGGAGAATCCCGAGTTGTCCCTCGCAACTAGGCAGGAGTCCTGACGTCGCTGAACAAACACGTGTGTGGAAGGGCCATTCCCGTCGTAACTCGAGAATATACCCCAGGTTCCCGCCGCAACTCGAGAAAAACCATGAGACTTCCCCCTCGCCGCGAGATGAGGTCGGATTCCCCTGCAGTGCGAGCAGAGCAATTCCGTGTTGCACATCACACATGAAAGGAGCCTTGATTTACTTGCTGGCACTCCAGAGAAACCCCAAGAACACTGTTTCAAGGCTAGAGGGATCCTGAGGTCACTGTAGCAACACGAAAGAGCTCCGTGGACCAAGAATCTACTAGAGATGAGAGGTTAGTCCCTGGCTTCGACTCCAGAGGAATACCACCTTACCACAAGCACCTCAAGAGGAGGCTTCTCTCAGCTCTAGGTATGTGAGAGGGACCCTGAGTTTGCGGCCTCAAGTGGAATGGAGACCGCGATGCCCTGACTCGAAATAAGGCCGGATATCCCTGCAGTGACTTGAATGCAGGCTCGTTTTGCATCTCCCAAGACGAAAGGATGTCTGAATCCTCTGTGGAGACCACAAGGAAACCTACTTCCCCACCTCATCGCGACCGGAGGCCTCACATCCTTTGAAAACTCCAGAGGTACGCGGAGATCAGTGCCTCCAAAGGAGACGATGCCTGACTCCTCGTGAAACTTGATAGGAGTCCCAGGATTCCTGTGGCACGTGGAAAGGGACCCT
The DNA here is from genome assembly GCF_910594005.1 of Cervus elaphus. Lineage (NCBI taxonomy): Eukaryota > Metazoa > Chordata > Mammalia > Artiodactyla > Cervidae > Cervus > Cervus elaphus. The sequence continues at coordinate 4,581,011 of NC_057838.1, forward strand.
TGGTCTACCGCCTCAGCTGGAGAGGCGTCCCAATTGCCCTTCCAAGCCTCGAGGAGATTCCCGAGTTGTCCCTCGCAACTAGGCAGGAGTCCTGACGTCGCTGAACAAACACGTGGGTGGAAGGGCCATCCCCGTCGTAACTCGAGAATATACCCCAGGTTCCCGCCGCAACTCGAAAAAAACCATGAGACTACCCCCTCGCCGCGAGATGAGGCCCGATTCCCCTGCACTGCGGGCAGAGCAATTCCGTGTTGCACATCACACATGAAAGGAGCCTTGATTTCCTTGATGGCACTCCAGAGAAACCCCAAGAACACTGTTTCAAGGCTAGAGGGATCCTGAGGTCACTGTAGCAACAAGAAAGAGCTCCGTGGACGAAAAATCAACTCGAGATGAGAGGTTAGTCCATGGCTTCGACTCCAGAGGCATACCACTTACCACAAGCACCTCTAGAGGAGGCTTCTCTCAGCTCTAGATATGTGAGAGGGACCCTGAGTTTGCGACCTCAAGTGGAATGGACACCGCGATGCCCTGACTCGAAATAAGGCCGCATATCCCTGCAGTGACTTGAATGCAGGCTCGTCTTGCATCTCCCAAGACGAAAGGATGTCTGAATCCCCTGTGGAGACCACAGAGAAAGACCTAGTTCCCCACCTCATCGCGACCGGAGGCCTCACATCCTTTGAAAACTCCAGAGGTACGTGGAGATCAGTGCCTCCAAAGGAGACGATGCCTGACTCCTCGTGAAACTTGATAGGAGTCCCAGGATTCCTGTGGCACATGGAACAGGACCCTTGGTCTACCGCCTCAGCTGGAGAAGCGTCCCAATTGCCCTGCCAAGCCTCGAGGAGATTCCCGAGTTGTCCCTCGCAACTAGGCAGGAGTCCTGACGTCGCTGAACAAACACGTGGGTGGAAGGACCATCCCCGTCGTAACTAGAGAATATACCCCAGGTTCCCTCCGCAACTCGAGAAAAACCATGAGACTTCCCCCTCGCCGCGAGATGAGGCCCGATTCCCCTGCACTGCGGGCAGAGCAATTCCGTGTTGCACATCACACATGAAAGGAGCCTTGATTTCCTTGATGGCACTCCAGAGAAACCCCAAGAACACTGTTTCAAGGCTAGAGGGATCCTGAGGTCACTGTAGCAACAAGAAAGAGCTCCGTGGACCAAAAATCAACTCGAGATGAGAGGTTAGTCCCTGGCTTCGACTCCAGAGGCATACCACCTTACCACAAGCACCTCAAGAGGAGGCTTCTCTCAGCTCTAGCTATGTGAGAGGGACCCTGAGTTTGCGGCCTCAAGTGGAATGGGCACCGCGATGCCCTGACTCGAAATAAGGCCGGATATCCCTGCAGTGACTTGAATGCAGGCTCGTCTTGCATTTGCCAAACGAAAGGATATCTGAAACCCCTGTGGAGACCACAGAGAAAGACCTAGTTCCCCACCTCATCGCGACCGGAGGCCTCACATCCTTTGAAAACTCCAGGGGTACGCGGAGATCAGTTCCTCCAAAGGAGACGATGCCTGACTCCTCGTGAAACTTGATAGGAGTCCCAGGATTCCTGTGGCACCTGGAAAGGGACCCTTGGTCTCCTGTCTCAGCTGGAGAGGCATCCCAATTGCCCTGCCAAGCCTCGAGGAGAATCCCGAGTTGTACCTCGCAACTAGGCAGGAGTCCTGACGTCGCTGAACAAACACGTGGGTGGAAGGGCCATCCCCGTCGTAACTCGAGAATATACCCCAGGTTCACACAGCAACTCGAGAAAAACCATGAGACTTCCCCCTCGCCGAAAAATAAGGCCCAATACCGTGCACTTCGTGCAGAGCAATTCCCTGTTGCACATCACACATGAAAGGAGCCTTGATTTCCTTGATGGCACTCCAGAGAAACCCCAAGAACACTCTTTCAAGGCTAGAGGGAAACTGAGGTCACTGTAGCAACACGAAAGAACTCCGTGGTCCAAGAATCAACTCGAGATGAGAGGTTAGTCCCTGGCTTCGACTCCAAAGGAATACCACCTTACCACAAGCACCTCAAGAGGAGGCTTCTCTCAGCTCTAGGTATGTGAGAGGGACCCTTATTTTGCGGCCTCAAGTGGAATGGACACCGCGATGCCCTGACTCGAAATAAGGCCGAATATCCCTGCAGTGACTTGAATGCAGGCTCGTCTTGCATCTCCCAAGACGAAAGGATGTCTGAATCCCCTGTGGAGACCACAGAGAAAACCTACTTCCCCACCTCATCGCGACCGGAGGCCTCACATCCTTTGAAAACTCCAGAGGTACGCGGAGATCAGTGCCTCCAAAGGAGACGATGCCTGACTCCTCGTGAAACTTGATAGGAGTCCCAGGATTCCTGTGGCACGTGGAAAGGGAACCTTGGTCTACCGCCTCAGCTGGAGAGGCGTCCCAATTGCCCTTTCAAGCCTCGAGGAGATTCCCGAGTTGTCCCTCGCAACTAGGCAGGAGTCCTGACGTCGCTGAACAAACACGTGGGTGGAAGGGCCATCCCCGTCGTAATTCGAGAATATACCACAGGTTCCCGCCGCAACTCGAGAAAAACCATGAGACTTCCCCCTCGCCGCGAGATGAGGCCCGATTTCCCTGCACTGCGTGCAGAGCAATTCCGTCTTGCACATCACACATCAAAGGAGCCTTGATTTCCTTGATGGCACTCCAGAGAAACCCCAAGAACACTGTTTCAAGGTAGAGGGATCCTGAGGTCACTGTAGCCACACAAAAGAGTTCCGTGGACCAAAAATCAACTCGAGTTGAGAGGTTAGTCCCTGGCTTCGACTCCAGAGGAATACCACCTTACCACAAGCACCTCAAGAGGAGGCTTCTCTCAGCTCTAGATATGTGAGAGAGACCCTGAGTTTGCGGCCTCAAGTGGAATGGACACCGTGATGCTCTGACTCGAAATAAAGCCGAATATCCCTGCAGTGACTTGAATGCAGGCTCGTCTTGCATCTCCCAAGACGAAAGGATGTCTGAATCCCCTGTGAGGACCACAGAGAAAACCTACTTCCCCACCTCATCGCGACCGGAGGCCTCACATCCTTTGAAAACTCCAGAGGTACGCGGAGATCAGTGCCTCCAAAGGAGACGATGCCTGACTCCTCGTGAAACTTGATAGGAGTCCCAGGATTCCTGTGGCACGTGGAAAGGGACCCTTGGTCTCCCGCCTCAGCTGGAGAGGCGTCCCAATTGCCCTGCCAAGCCTCGAGGAGAATCCCGAGTTGTCCCTCGCAACTAGGCAGGAGTCCTGACGTCGCTGAACAAACACGTGTGTGGAAGGGCCATCCCCGTCGTAACTCGAGAATATACCCCAGGTTCCCGCCGCAACTCGAGAAAAACCATGAGACTTCCCACTCGCCGCGAGATGAGGCCCGATTCCCCTGCACTGCGGGCAGAGCAATTCCGTGTTGCACATCACACATGAAAGGAGCCTTGATTTCCTTGATTGCATTCCAGAGAAACCCCAAGAACACTGTTTCAAGGCTAGAGGGAAACTGAGGTCACTGTAGCAACACGAAAGAGGTCCGTGGACCAAGAATCAACTCGAGATGAGAGGTTAGTCCCTGGCTTCGACTCCAGAGGAATACCACCTTACCACAAGCACCTCAAGAGGAGGCTTCTCTCAGCTCTAGGTATGTGAGAGGGACCCTGATTTTGCGGCCTCAAGTGGAATGGACAACGCAATGCCCTGACTCGACATAAGGCCGGATATCCCTGCAGTGACTTGAATGCAGGCTCGTCTTGCATCTCCCAAGATGAAAGGATGTCTGAATCCCCTGTGGAGACCACAGAGAAAGACCTACTTCCCCACCTCATCGCGACCCGAGGCCTCAGATCTTTTGAAAACTCAAGAGGTACGTGGAGATCAGTGCCTCCAAAGGAGACGATGCCTGACTCCACGAGAAACTTGATAGGAGTCCCAGGATTGCTGTGGCACGTGGAAAGGGACCCTTGGTCTGCCGCCTCAGATGGAGAAGCGTCACAATTGCCCTGCCAGGCCTCGAGGAGAATCCCGCATTGTCCCTCGCAACTAGGCAGGAGTCCTGACGTCGCTGAAGAAACACGTGGGTGGAAGGGCCATCCCCGTCGTAACTCGAGAATATACCCCATGTTCCCGCCGCAAATCGAGAAAAACCATGAGACTTCCCCCTCGCCGCAAAATGAGGCCCGATTCCCCTGCACTGCGTGCAGAGCAATTCCGTGTTGCACATCACACATGAAAAAGTCTTGATTTCCTTGATGGCCCTCCAGAAAAACCCCAAGAACACTGTTTCAAGGCTAGAGGGATCCTGAGGTCACTGTAGCCACACGAAAGAGCTCCGTGGACCAAAAATCAACTCGAGATCAGAGGTTAGTCCCTGGCTTCGACTCCAGAAGAATATCACCTTACCAGAAGCACCTCAAGAGGAGGCTTCTCTCAGCTCTAGGTATGTGAGAGGGACCCTGATTTGCGGCCTCAAGTGGAATGGACACCGCGATGCCCTGACTCGAAATAAAGCCGGATATCCCTGCAGTGACTTGAATGCAGGCTCGTCTTGCTTCTCCCAAGACGAAAGGTTGTCTGAATCCCCTGTGGAGACCACAGAAAAAGAACTAGTTCCCCACCTCATCGCGACCGGAGGCCTCACATTCTTTGAAAACTCCAGAGGTACGCGGAGATCAGTGCCTCCAAAGGAGACGATGCCTGACTCCTCGTGAAACTTGATATGAGTCCCAGGATTCCTGTGGCACGTGGAAAGGGACCCTTGGTCTCCCGCCTCAGCTGGAGAGGCGTCCCACTTGCCCTGCCAAGCCTCGAGGAGAATCCCGAGTTGTCCCTCACAACTAGGCAGGAGTCCTGACGCGGCTGAACAAACACGTGTGTGTAAGGGCCATCCCCGTCGTAACTCGAGAATATACCCCAGGTTCCCGCCGCAACTCGACAAAAACCATGAGACTTCCCCCTCGCCGCGAGATGAGGCCCGATTCCCCTGCACTGCGTGCAGAGCAATTCCGTCTTGCACATCACACATCAAAGGAGCCTTGATTTCCTTGATGGCACTCCAGAGAAACCCCAAGAACACTGTTTCAAGGCTAGAGGGATCCTGAGGTCACTGTAGCAACAAGAAAGAGCTCCGTGGACCAAAAATCAACTCGAGATGAGAGGTTAGTCCCTGGCTTCGACTCCAGAGGAATACCACCTTACCACAAGCACCTCAAGAGGAGGCTTCTCTCAGCTCCAGATATGTGTGAGGGACCCTGAGTTTGCGGCCTCAAGTGGAATGGACACCGCGATGCCCTGACTCGAAATAAGGCCGGATATCCCTGCAGTGACTTGAATGCAGGCTCGTCTTGCATCTCCCAAGACGAAAGGATGTCTGAATCCCCTGTGGAGACCACAGAGAAAGACCAAGTTCCCCACCTCATCGCGACCGGAGGCCTCACATACTTTGAAAATTCCAGAGGAACGCAGAAATCAGTGCCTCCAAAGGAGACGATGCCTGACTCCTCGTGAAACTTGATAGGAGTCCCAGGATTCCTGTGGCACGTGGAAAGGGAAACTTGGTCTCCCCCCTCAGCTGGAGAGGCGTCCCAATTGCCCTGCCAAGCCTCGAGGAGAATCCCAAGTTGTCCCTCGCAACTAGGAAGGAGTACTTACTTGGCTGAACAACCACGTGTGTGGAAAGGCCATCCCCGTCGTAACTCGAGAATATACCCCAGGTTCACGCCGCAACTCGAGAAAAACCATGAGACTTCCCCCTCGCCGCGAGATGAGGCCCGATTCCCCTGCACTGCGTGCAGAGCAATTCCGTGTTGCACATCACACATGAAAGGAGCCTTGATTTCCTTGATGGCACTCCAGAGAAACCCCAAGAACACTGTTTCAAGGCTAGAGGGATCCTGAGGTCACTGTAGCAACACGAAAGAGCTCCGTGGACCAAGAATCAACTCGAGATGAGAGGTTAGTCCCTGGCTTCGACTCCAGAGCAATACCACCTTACCACAAGCACCTCAAGATGAGGCTTCTCTCAGCTCTAAGTATATGAGAGGGACCCTGAGTTTGCGGCCTCAAGTGGAATGGACACCGCGATGCCCTGACTCGAAATAAGGCCGGATATCCCTGCAGTGATTGGAATGCAGGCTCGTCTTGCATCTCCCAAGACGAAAGGATGGCTGAATCCCCTGTGGAGGCCACAGAGAAAGAACTAGGTCCCCACCTCATCGAGACCGGAGGCCTCATATCCTTTGAAAACTCCAGAGGTATGCGGAGATCAGTGCCTCCAAAGGAGACGATGCCTGACTCCTCGGGAAACTTGATAGGAGTCCCAGGATTCCTGTGGCACGTGGAAAGGGACCCTTGGTCTCCCGCCTCAGCTGGAGAGTCGTCCCAGTTGCCCTGCCAAGCTTCAAGGAGAATCCCGAGTTGTCCCTCGCAACTAGGCAGGAGTCCTGACGTGGCTGAAGAAACACGTGGGTGGAAGGGCCATCCCCGTCGTAACTCGAGAATATACCCCAGGTTCCCACCGCAACTCGAGAAAAACCATGAGACTTCCCGCGCGCCGCGACAAGAGGCCCGATTCACCTGCACTGCATGCAAAGCAATTCCGTGTTGAACATCAAACATGAAAGGAGCCTTGATTTCCTTGATGGCACTCCAGAGAAACCCCAAGAACACTGTTTCAAGGCTAGAGGGATCCTGAGGTCACTGTAGCCACACGAAAGAGCTCCGTGGACCAAAAATCAACTCGAGATGAGAGGTTAGTCCCTGGCTTCGACTCCAGAGGAATACCACCTTACCACAAGCACCTCAAGAGGAGGCCTCTCTTAGCTCTAGGTATGTGAGAGGGAGCCTGAGTATGCGGCCTCAAGTGGAATGGACACCGCGATGCCCTGAGTCGAAATAAGGCCGGTTATCCCTGCAGTGACTTGAATGCAGGCTCGTCTTGCATCTCCCAAGATGAAAGGTTGTCTGAATCCCCTGTGGAGACCACAGAGAAAGACCTTGTTCCCCACCTCATCGCGACCGGAGGCCTTACATCCTTTGAAAACTCCAGAAGTACGCGGAGATCAGTGCCTCCAAAGGAGACGATGCCTGACTCCTCGTGAAACTTGATAGGAGTTCCAGGATTACTGTGGCACGTGGAAAGGGACCCTTGGTCTCCCGCCTCAGCGGGAGAGGCGTCCCACTTGCCCTGCCAAGCCTCGAGGAGAATCCCGAGTTTTCCCTCGCAACTAGGCAGGAGTCCTGACATCGCTGAACAAACACGTGGGTGGAAGGGCCATCCCCGTCGTAACTCGAGAATATACCCCAGGTTCCCGCCGCAACTCGAGAAAAACCATGAGACTTCCCCCTCGCCGTGAGATGAGGCCCGATTCCCCTGCACTGCGTGCAGAGCAATTCCTTGTTGCACAGCACACATGAAAGGAGCCTTGATTTCCTTGATGGCACTCCAGAGAAACCCCAAGAACACTGTTTCAAGGCTAGAGGGATCCTGAGGTCACTGGAGCAACTCGAAAGAGTTCCGTGGATGAAAAATCAACTCGAGATGAGAGGTTAGTCCCTGGCTTCGACTCCAGAGGAATACCACCTTACCACAAGCACCTCAAGAGGAGGCTTCTCTCAGCTCTAGCTATGTGAGAGGGACCCTGAGTTTGCGGCCTCAAGTGGAATGGACACCGCGATGCCCTGACGCGAAATAAGGCCGGATATCCCTGCAGTGACTTGAATGCAGGCTCGTCTTGCATCTCCCAAGACGAAAGGATGTCTGAATCCCCTATGGAGACCGCAGAGAAAGACCTAGTTCCCCACCTCATCGCGACCGGAGGCCTCACATCCTTTGAAAACTCCAGAGGTACGCGGAGATCAGTGCCTCCAAAGGAGACGATGCCTGACTTCTCGTGAAACTTGATAGGAGTCGCAGGATTCCTGTGGCACTTGGAAAGGGACCCTTGGTCTCCCGCCTCAGCTGGAGAGGCATCCCATTTCCCTGCGAAGCCTCGAGGAGAATCCCGAGTTGTCCCTCGCAACTAGGCAGGAGTCCTGACGTCGCTGAACAAACACGTGTGTGGAAGGGCCATCCCCGTCGTAACTCGAGAATATACTCCAGGTTCCCGCCGCAACTCGAGTAAAACCATGAGACTTCTCCCTCGAAGCGAGATGAGGACCGATTCCCCTGCACTGCCTGCAGAGCAATTCCGTGTTGCACATCACACATGAAAGGAGCCTTGATTTCCTTGATGGCACTCCAGAGAAACCCCAAGAACACTGTTTCAAGGCTAGAGGGATCCTGAGGTCACTGTAGCATCACGAAAAAGCTCCGTGGACCAAAAATCAACTCGAGATGAGAGGTTAGTCCCTGGCCTCGACTCCAGAGGAATACCACCTTACCACAAGCACCTCAAGAGGAGGCTTCTCTCAGCTCTAGGTATGTGAGAGGGACCCTGTTTTTGCGGCCTCAAGTGGAATGAACACGGCGATGCCCTGACTCGAAATAAGGCCGGATATCCCAGCAGTGACTTGAATGCAGGCTCGTCTTGCATCTCCCAAGATGAAAGGATGTCTGAATCCCCTGTGGAGACCACAGAGAAAGACCTAGTTCCCCACCTCATCGCGACCGATGTCTCACATCCTTTGAAAACTCCAGAGGTACGCGGAGATCAGTGCCTCCAAAGGAGACGATGCCTGACTCCTCGTGAAACTTGATAGGAGTCCCAGGATTCCTGTGGCACGTGGAAAGGGACCCTTGGTCTCCCGCCTCAGCTGGAGAGGCGTCCCAATTGCCCTGCCAAGCCTCGAGGAGAATCCCGAGTTGGCCCTCGCAACTAGGCAGGAGTCCTGACATCGCTGAACAAACACGTGTGTGGAAGGGCCATCCCCGTCGTAACTCGAGAATATACCCCAGGTTCCCGCCGCAACTCGAGAAAAACCATGAGACTTCCCCCTCGCCGCGATATGAGGCCAGATTCACCTGCAGTGCGTGCAGAGCAATTCCGTGTTGCACATCACACATGAAAGGAGCCTTGATTTCCTTGATGGCACTCCAGAGAAACCCCAAGAACACTCTTTCAAGGCTAGAGGGATCCTGAGGTCACTGTAGCCACAAGAAAGTGTTCCGTGGACGAAAAATCAACTCGAGATGAGAGGTTAGTCCATGGCTTCGACTCCAGAGGAATACCACCTTACCACAAGCACCTCAAGAGGAGGCTTCTCTCAGCTCTAGGTATGTGAGAGGGAGCCTGAGTTTGCAGCCTCAAGTTGAATGGACACCGCGATGCCCTGACTCGAAATAAGGCCGGTTATCCCTGCAGTGACTTGAATGCAGGCTCGTCTTGCATCTCCCAAGACGAAAGGATGTCTGAATCCCCTGTGGAGACCACAGAGAAAGACCTAGTTCCCCACCTCATCGCGACCGGAGGCCTTACATCCTTTGAAAACTCCAGAGGTACACGGAGATTAGTGCCTCCAAAGGAGACGATGCCTGACTCCTCGTGAAACTTGATAGGAGTTCCAGGATTACTGTGGCACGTGGAAAGGGACCCTTGGTCTCCCGCCTCAGCTGGAGAGGCGTCCCACTTGCCCTGCCAACCCTCGAGGAGAATCCCGAGTTTTCCCTTGCAACGAGGCAGGAGCCCTGACGTCGCTGAACAAACACGTGGGTGGAAGGGCCATCCCCGTCGTAACTCGAGAATATACCCCAGGTTCCCGCCGCAACTCGAGAAAAACCATGAGACTTCCCCCTCGCCGCGAGATGAGACCCGATTCCCCTGCAGTGCGTGCAGAGCAATTCCGTGTTGCACATCACACATGAAAGGAGCCTTGATTTCCTTCATGGCACTCCAGAGAAACCCCAAGAACACTGTTTCAAGGCTAGAGGGATCCTGAGGTCACTGTAGCAACACGAAAGAGTTCCGTGGACGAAAAATCAACTCGAGATGAGAGGTTAGTCCCTGGCTTCGACTCCAGAGGAATACCACCTTACCACAAGCACCTCAAGAGGAGGCTTCTCTCAGCTCTAGCTATGTGAGAGGGACCCTGAGTTTGCGGCCTCAAGTGGAATGGACACCGCGATGCCCTGGCTTGAAATAAGGCTGGATATCCCTGCAGTGACTTGAATGCAGTCTAGTCTTGCATCTCCCAAGATGAAAGGATGTCTGAATCCCCTGTGGAGACCACAGAGAAAGACCTAGTTCCCCACCTCATCGCGACCGGAGGCCTCACATCCTTTGAAAACTCCAGAGGTACGCGGAGATCAGTGCCTCCAAAGGAGACGATGCCTGACTCCTCGTGAAACTTGATAGGAGTCCCAGGATTCCTGTGGCACGTGGAAAGGGACCCTTGGTCTCCCGCCTCAGCTGGAGAGTCGTCCCAGTTGCCCTGCCAAGCTTCAAGGAGAATCCCGAGTTGTCCCTCGCAACTAGGCAGGAGTCCTGACGTGGCTGAAGAAACACGTGGGTGGAAGGGCCATCCCCGTCGTAACTCGAGAATATACCCCAGGTTCCCACCGCAACTCGAGAAAAACCATGAGACTTCCCGCGCGCCGCGAAAAGAGGCCCGATTCACCTGCACTGCATGCAAAGCAATTCCGTGTTGAACATCAAACATGAAAGGAGCCTTGATTTCCTTGATGGCACTCCAGAGAAACCCCAAGAACACTGTTTCAAGGCTAGAGGGATCCTGAGGTCACTGTAGCCACACGAAAGAGCTCCGTGGACCAAAAATCAACTCGAGATGAGAGGTTAGTCCCTGGCTTCGACTCCAGAGGAATACCACCTTACCACAAGCACCTCAAGAGGAGGCTTCTCTCAGCTCTAGCTATGTGAGAGGGAGCCTGAGTATGCGGCCTCAAGTTGAATGGACACCGCGATGCCCTGAGTCGAAATAAGGCCGGATATCCCTGCAGTGACTTGAATGCAGGCTCGTCTTGCATCTCCCAAGATGAAAGGTTGTCTGAATCCCCTGTGGAGACCACAGAGAAAGACCTTGTTCCCCACCTCATCGCTACCGGAGGCCTCACATCCTTTGAAAACTCCAGAGGTACGCGGAGATCAGTGCCTCCAAAGGAGACGATGCCTGACTCCTCGTGAAACTTGATAGGAGTCGCAGGATTCCTGTGGCACTTGGAAAGGGACCCTTGGTCTCCCGCCTCAGCTGGACAGGCATCCCATTTCCCTGCGAAGCCTCAAGGAGAATCCCGAGTTGTTCCTCGCAACTAGGCAGGAGTCCTGACCTCGCTGAACAAACACGTGTGTGGAAGGGCCATCCCCGTCGTAACTCGAGAATATACTCCAGGTTCCCGCCGCAACTCGAGTAAAACCATGAGACTTCTGCCTCGAAGCGAGATGCGGACCGATTCCCCTGCACTGCCTGCAGAGCAATTCCGTGTTGCACATCACACATGAAAGGAGCCTTGATTTCCTTGATGGCACTCCAGAGAAACCCCAGAACACTGTTTCAAGGCTAGAGGGATCCTGAGGTCACTGTAGCATCACGAAAGAGCTCCGTGGACCAAAAATCAACTCGAGATGAGAGGATAGTCCCTGGCTTCGACTACAGAGGAATACCACCTTACCACAAGCACCTCAAGAGGAGGCTTCTCTCAGCTCTAGGTATGTGAGAGGGACCCTGAGTTTGCGGCCTCAAGTGGAATGGACACCGCTATGCCCTGACTCGAAATAAGGCCGGATATCCCTGCAGTGACTTGAATGCAGGCTCGTCTTGCATCTCCCAAGATGAAAGGATGTCTGAATCCCCTGTGGAGACCACAGAGAAAGACCTAGTTCCCCACCTCATCGCGACCGGAGGCCTCACATCCTTTGATAACTCCAGAGGTACGCGGAGATCAGTGCCTCCAAAGGAGACGATGCCTGACTCCTCGTGAAACTTGATAGGAGTCCCAGGATTCCTGTGGCACGTGGAAAGGGACCCTTGGTCTCCCGCCTCAGCTGGAGAGGCGTCCCAATTGCCCTGCCAAGCCTCGAGGAGAATCCCGAGTTGTCCCTCGCAACTAGGCAGGAGTCCTGACGTCGCTGAACAAACACGTGGGTGGAAGGGCCATCCCCGTCATAACTCGAGAATATACCCCAGGTCCCCGCCGCAACTCGAGAAAAACCAAGAGACTTCCCCCTCGCCGCGAGATCAGGCCCGATTCCCCTGCACTGCATGCAGAGCAATTCTGTGTTGCACATCACACATGAAAGGAGCCTAGATTTCCTTCATGGCACTCCAGAGAAACCCCAAGAACACTGTTTCAAGGCTAGAGGGATCCTGAGGTCACTGTAGCAACACGAAAGAGCTCCGTGGACCAAAAATCAACTCGAGATGAGGTGTTAGTCCCTAACTTCGACTCCAGAGGAATACCACCTTACCACAAGCACCTCAAGAGGAAGCTTCTCCCAGCTTTTGGTATGTGAGAGGGACCCTGATTTTGCGGCCTCAAGTGGAATGGACACCGTGATGCCCTGACTCGAAATAAGGCCGGATATCCCTGCAGTGACTTGAAAGCAGGCTCGTTTTGCATTTCCCAAGATGAAAGGATGTCTGAATCCCCTGTGGAGACCACAGAGAAAGACCTTGTTCCCCACCTCATCGCGACCGGAGGCCTCAAATCCTTTGATAACTCCAGAGGTACGCGGAGATCAGTGCCTCCAAAGGAGACGATGCGTGACTCCTCGTGAAACTTGATAGGAGTCCCAGGATTCCTGTCGCACGTGGAAAGGGACCCTTGGTCTCCCGCCTCACCTGAAGAGGCGTCCCAATTGACCTGCCAAGCCTCGAGGAGAATCCCGAGTTGTCCCTCGCAACTAGGCAGAAGTCCTGACGTCCCTGAACAAACACGGGTGTGGAAAGGACATCCCCGTCGTAACTCGAGAATATACCCCAGGTCCCCGCCGCAACTCGAGAAAAACCATGAGAATTCCCCCTCGCCGCGAGATGAGGCCCGATTCCCCTGCACTGCGTGCAGAGCAATTTTGTGTTGCACATCACACATGAAAGGAGCCTTGATTTCCTTGATGGCACTCCAGAGAAACCCCAAGAACACTGTTTCAAGGCTAGAGGCATTCTGAGGTCACTGTAGCAACACGAAAGAGCTCCGTGGACCAAAAATCAACTCGAGATGAGGGGTTAGTCCCTAACTTCGACTCCAGAGGAATACCACCTTACCACAAGCACCTCAAGAGGAGGCTTCTCTCAGCTCTAGGTATGTGAGAGGGACCCTGAGTTAGCGGCCTCAAGTGGAATGGAATCCGCGATGCCCTGACTCGAAAAAAGGCCAGATATCCCTACAGTGACTTGAATGCAGGCTCGTCTTGCATCTCCCAAGACGAAAGGATGTCTGAATCCCCTGTGGAGACCACAGAGAAATACCTAGTTCCCCACCTCATCACGACCGGAGGCCTCACATCCTTTGAAAACTCCAGAGGTACGCGGAGATCAGTTCCTCCAAAGGAGACGATGCCTGACTCCTCGTGAAACTTGATAGGAGTCCCAGGATTCCTGTGGCACGTGGAAAGGGACCCTTGGTCTCCCGCCTCATCTGGAGAGGCGTCCCAATTGCCCTGCCAAGCCTCGAAGAGAATCCCGAGTTATCCCTCGCAACTAGGCAGGAGTCCTGACGTGGCTGAACAAACACGTGTGTGGAAGGGCCATCCCCGTCGTAACTCGAGAATATACCCCAGGTTCCCGCCGCAACTCGAGAAAAACCATGAGACTACCCCCTCGCCGCGAGATGAGGCCCGATTCCCCTGCACTGCGTGCAGAGCAATTCCGTGTTGCACATCACACATGAAAGGAGCCTTGGTTTCTTTGATGGCACTCCAGAGAAACCCCAAGAACACTGTTTCAAGGCTAGAGGCATCCTGAGGTCACTGTAGCCACACGAAAGAGCTCCGTGGACCAAAAATCAACTCGAGATGAGAGATTAGTCCCTGGCTTCAACTCCAGAGGAATACCACCTTACCACAAGCACCTCAAGAGGAGGCTTCTCTCAGCTCTAGGTATGTGAGAGGGACCCTGAGTTTGCGGCCTCAAGTGGAATGTACACCACGATGCCCTGACTCGAAATAAGGCCGGATATCCCTGCAGTGACTTGAATGCAGGCTCGCCTTGCATCTCCAAAGACGAAAGGATGTCTGAATCCCCTGTGCAGACCACAGAGAAAGACTTAGTTCCCCACCTCATCGCGACCGGAGGCCTCACATCCTTTGAAAACTCCAGAGGTACGCGGAGATCAATGCCTCCAAAGGAAATGATGCCTGACTTCTCGTGAAACTTGCTAGGAGTCCCAGGACTCCTGTGGTATGTGGAAAGGGACCCTTGGTCTCCCGCCTCACCTGGAGAGGCGTCCCAATTGACCTGCCAAGCCTCGAGGAGAATCCCGAGTTGGCCCTCGCAAGTAGGCAGGAGTCCTGACGTGGCTGAACAAACACGTGTGTGGAAGGGACATCCCCGTCGTAACTCGAGAATATACCCCAGGTTCCCGCCGCAACTCGAGAAAAACCATGAGACTTCCCCCTCACCGCGAGATGAGGCCCGATTCCCCTGCACTGCATGCAGAGCAATTCCGTGTTGCACATCACACATGAAAGGAGCCTTGATTTCCTTGATGTGACTCCAGAGAAACCCCAAGAACACTGTTTCAAGGCTAGAGGGATCCTGAGGTCACTGTAGCAACACGAAAGAGCTCCGTGGACCAAAACTCAACAGGAGATGAGAGGTTAGTCCCTGGCTTTGACTCCAGAGGAATACCACCTTACCACAAGCACCTCAAGATGAGGCTTCTCTCAGCTCTAGGTATGTGAGAGGGACCCTGAGTTTGTGGCCTCAAGTGGAATGGACACCGCAATGCCCTGACTCGAAATCAGGCCTCATATCCCTGCAGTGACTTGAATGCAGGCTCGTCTTGCATCTGCCAAGATGAAAGGATGTCTGAATCCCCTGTGGAGACCACAGAGAAAGACCTAGTTCCCTACCTCATCGCGACCGGAGGCCTTACATCGTTTGAAAACTCCAGAGGTACGCGGGGATCAGTGCCTCCAAAGGAGACGATGCCTGACTCCTCGTGAAGCTTGTTACGAGTCCCAGGATTCCTGTGGCACGTGAAAAGGGACCCTTGGTCTCCCGCCTCAGCTGGAGAGGCGTCCCAATTGCCCTGCCAAGCCTCGTGGAGAATTCCGAGTTGTCCCTCGCAACTAGGCAGATGTCCTGACGTCCTTGAACAAACACGGGTGTGGAAGGGCCATCCCCGTCGTAACTCGAAAATATACCCCAGGTTACCGCCGCAACTCGTGAAAAACCATATGACTTCCCCCTCGTCGCAAAATGAGGTTCGATTCCCCTGCACTGCGTGCAGAGCAATTCCGTGTTGCACATCACACATGAAAGGAGCCTTGATTTCCTTGATGGCACTCCAGAGAAACCCCAAGAACACTGTTTCAAGGCTAGAGGGATCCTGAGGTCACTGCAGCAACAGGAAAGAGCTCCGTGGACCAAAAATCAACTCGAGATAAGGGGTTAGTCCCTGGCTTCGACTCCACAGGAATACCACCTTACCACAAGCACCTCAAGAGGAGGCTTCTCTCAGCTCTAGGTATGTGAGAGGGACCCTGAGTTTGCAGCCTCAAGTGGAATGGACACCGCTATGCCCTGACTCGAAATAAGGCAGGATATCCCTGCAGTGACTTGAATGCAGGCTCGTCTTGCATCTCCCAAGACGAAAGGTTGTCTGAATCCCCTGTGGAGACCACAGAGAAAGACCTAGTTCCCCACCTCATCGCGACCGGAGGCCTCACATCCTTTGAAAACTCCAGAGGTACGCAGAGATCAGTGCCTCCAAAGGAGACGATGCCTGACTCCTCGTGAAACTTGATAGGAGTCCCAGGATTCCTGTGGCAAGTGGAAAGGGACCCTTGGTCCCCCGCCTCAGCTGGAGAGGCGTCCCAATTGCCCTGCCAAGCCTCGAAGAGAATCCCGAGTTGTCCCTTGCAACGAGGCAGGAGCCCTGACGTCGCTGAACAAACACGTGGGTGGAAGGGCCATCCCCGTCATAACTCAAGAATATACCCCAGGTTCCCGCCGCAACTCGAGAAAAACCATTAGACTTCCCCCTCGCCGCGAGATGAGGCCCGATTCCCCTGCACTGCGTGCAGAGCAATTACATGTTGCACATCAAACATGAAAGGAGCCTTGATTTCCTTCATGGCACTCCAGAGAAACCCCAAGAACACTGTTTCAAGGCTAGAGGGATGCTGAAGTCACTGTAGCAACACGAAAGAGCTCCGTGGACCAAAAATCAACTCGAGATGAGGTGTTAGTCCCTAACTTCGACTCCAGAGGAATACCACCTTACCACAAGCACCTCAAGAGGAAGCATCTCCCAGCTTTAGGTATGTGAGAGGGACCCTGATTTTGCGGCCTCAAGTGGAATGGACACCGTGATGCCCTGACACGAAATAAGGGCGGATATCCCTGCAGTGACTTAAATGCAGGCTCGTTTTGCATTTCCCAAGATGAAAGGATGTCTGAATCCCCTGTGGAGACCACAGAGAAAGACCTAGTTCCCCACCTCAACGTTACCGGAGGCCTCAAATCCTTTGATAACTCCAGAGGTACGCGGAGATCAGTGCCTCCAAAGGAGACGATGCCTGACTCCTCGTGAAACTTGATAGGAGTCCCAGGATTACTGTGGCACGTGGAAAGGGACCCTTGGTCTCCCGCCTCACCTGGAGAGGCGTCCCAATTGCCCTGCCAAGCCTCGAGGAGAATCCCGAGTTGTCCCTTGCAACTAGGCAGAAGTGCTGACGTCCCTGAACAAACACGGGTGTGGAAGGGCCATCCCCATCGTAACTCGAGAATATACCCCAGGTTCCCGCCGCAACTCGAGAAAAACCATGAGACTTCCCCCTTGCCGCAAAATGAGGCCCGATTCCCCTGCACTGCGTGCAGAGCAATTCCGTGTTGCACATCACACATGAAAGGAGCCTTGATTTCCTTGATGGCACCCCAGAGAAACCCCAAGAACACTCTTTGAAGGCTAGAGGGATGCTGAGGTCACTGCAGCAACAGGAAAGAGCTCCGTGGACCAAAAATGAACTCGAGATGAGGGGTTAGTCCCTGGCTTCGACTCCAGAGGAATACCACCTTACCACAAGCACCTCAAGAGGAGGCTTCTCTCAGCTCTAGGTATGTGAGAGGGACCCTGAGTTTGCGGCCTGAAGTGGAATGAACACAGTGATGCCCTGACTCGAAATAAGGCCGGATATCCCTGCAGTGACTTGAATGCAGGCTCGTCTTGCCTCTCCCAAATAGAAAGGATGTCTGAATCCCCTGTGGAGACCACAGAGAAAGAGCTGGTTCCCCACCTCATCACGACCGGACGCCTCACGTCCTTTGAAAACTCCAGAGGTACGCGGAGATCAGTGCCTCCAAAGGAGACGATGCCTGACTCCTCGTGAAACTTGATAGGAGTCCCAGGATTCCTGTGGCACGTGGAAAGGGACCCTTGGTCTCCCCCCTCAGCTGGAGAGGCGTCCCAATTGCCCTGCCAAGCCTCGAGGAGAATCCCGAGTTGTCCCTCGCAACTAGGCAGGAGTCCTGACGTCGCTGAACAAACACTGGGGTGGAAGGGCCATCCCCGTCGTAACTTGAGAATATACCCCAGGTTCCCATCGCAACTCGAGAAAAACCATGAGACTTCCCCCTCGCCGAGAGATGAGGCCCGATTCCCCTGCACTGCGTGCAGAGCAATTCCGTGTTGCACATCACACCTGAAAGGAGCCTTGGTTTCCTTCATTGCACTCCAGAGAAACCCCAAGAACACTGTTTCAAGGCTAGAGGGATCCTGAGGTCACTGCAGCAACACGAAAGAGCTCCGTGGACCAAAAATCAACTCGAGATGAGGGGTTAGTTCCTAACTTCGACTCCAGAGGAATACCACCTTACCACAAGCACCTCAAGAGGAGGCTTCTGGCAGCTTTAGGTATGTGAGAGGGACCCTGAGTTTGCGGCCTCAAGTTGAATGGACACCGCGATGCCCTGACTCGAAATAAGGCCGGATATCCCTGCAGTGTCTTGAATGCAGGCTCGTCTTGCATCTCCCAAGACGAAAGGATGTCTGAATCCCCTGTGGAGACCACAGAGAAAGACCTAGTTCCCCACCTCATCGCGACCAGAGGCCTCACATCCTTTGATAACTCCAGAGGTACGCAGAGATCCGTGCGACCAAAGGAGACGATGCCTGACTCCTCGTGAAACTTGATAGGAGTCCCAGGATTCCTGTGGCACGTGGAAAGGGACCCTTGGTCTCCCGCCTCAGCTGGAGAGGCGTCCCAATTGCCTTGCCAAGCCTCGAGGAGAATCCCGAGTTGTCGCTCTCAACTAGGCTGGAATCCTGACGTCCCTGAACAAACACGTGTGTGGAAGGGCCATCCCCGTCGTAACTCGAGAATATACCCCAGGTTCCCTCCGCAACTCGAGAAAAACCATGAGACTTCCCCCTCGCCGCGAGCTGAGGCCCGATTCCCCTGCAATGCGTGCAGAGCAATTCCGTGTTGCACATCACACATGAAAGGAGCCTTGTTTTCCTTCATTGCACTCCAGAGAAACCCCAAGAACACTGTTACAAGGCTAGAGGGATCCTGAGGTCACTGTAGCAACACAAAAGAGCTCCGTGGACCAAAAATCAACTCGAGATGAGAGGTTAGTCCCTGGCTTCGACTCCAGAGGAATACCACCTTACCACAAGCACCTCAAGAGGAGGCTTCTCTCAGGTCGAGGTATGTGAGAGGGACCGTGAGTTTCCGGCCTCAAGTGGAATGGTCACCGCGATTCCCTGACTCGAAATAAGGCCGGATATCCCTGCAGTGACTTGAATGCAGGCTCGTTTTGCATTTCCCAAGATGAAAGGATGTCTGAATCCCCTGTGGAGACCACAGAGAAAGACCTAGTTCCCTACCTCATCGCGACCGGAGGCCTCACATCCTTTGATAACTCCAGAGGTACGCGGAGATCAGTGCCTCCAAAGGAGACGATGCCTGACTCCTCGTGAAACTTGATAGGAGTCCCAGGATTCCTGTGGCACGTGGAAAGGGACCCTTGGTCTCCCGCCTCAGCTGGAGAGGCGACCCAATTGCCCTGCCAAGCCTCGAGGAGAATCCCGAGTTGTCCCTCGCAACTAGGCAGAAGTCCTGACGTCCCTGAACAAACACGGGTGTGGAAGGGCCATCCCCGTCGTAACTCGAGAATATACCCCAGGTTCCCGCCGCAACTCGAGAAAAACCATGAGACTTCCACCTCGCCGCGAGAAGAGGCCCGATTCCCTTGCACTGCGTGCAGAGCAATTCCGTGTTGCACATCACACATGAAAGGAGCCTTGATTTCCTTCATTGCACTCCAGAGAAACCCCAAGAACACTGTTTCAGGGCTAGAGGGATCCTGAGGTCACTGTAGCAACACAAAAGAGCTCCGTGGACCAAAAATCAACTCGAGATGAGAGGTTAGTCCCTGGCTTCGACTCCAGGGGAATACCACCTTACCACAAGCACCTCAAGAGGAGGCTTCTCTCAGGTCTAGGTATGTGAGAGGGACCCTGAGTTTGCGGCCTCAAGTGGAATGGCCACCGCGATGCCCTGACTCGAAATAAGGCCGGATATCCCTGCAGTGACTTGAATGCAGGCTCGTTTTGCATTTCCCAAGATGAAAGGATGTCTGAATCCCCTGTGGAGACCACAGAGAAAGACCTAGTTCCCCACCTCATCGCGACCGGAGGCCCCACATCCTTTGATAACTCCAGAGGTACGTGGAGATCAGTGCCTCCAAAGGAGACGATGCCTGACTCCTCGTGAAACTTGATAGGAGTCCCAGGATTCCTGTGGCACGTGGAAAGGGACCCTTGGTCTCCCACCTCACCTGGAGAGGCGTCCCAATTGCCCTGCCAAGCCTCGAGGAGAATCCCGAGTTGGCCCTCGCAACTAGGCAGAAGTCCTGACGTCCCTGAACAAACACGGGTGTGGAAGGGCCATCCCCGTCGTAACTCGAGAATATACCCCAGGTTCCCGCCGCAACTCGAGAAAAACCATGAGACTTCCCCCTCTCCGCCAAATGAGGTTCGATTCCCCTGCACTGCGTGCAGAGCAATTCCGTGTTGCACATCACACAAGAAAGGAGCCTTGATTTCCTTGATGGCACTCCAGAGAATCCCCAAGAACACTGTTTCAAGGCTAGAGGGATCCTGAGGTCACTGCAGCAACAGGAAAGAGCTCCGTGGACCAAAAATCAACTCGAGATGAGGGGTTAGTCCCTGGCTTCGACTCCATAGGAATACCACCTTACCACAAGCACCTCAAGAGGAGGCTTCTCTCAGCTCTAGGTATGTGAGAGGGACCCTGAGTTTGCGGCCACAAGTGGAATGGACACCGCGATGCCCTGACTCGAAATAAGGCCGGATATCCCTGCAGTGACTTGAATGCAGGCTCGTTTTGCATTTCCCAAGATGAAAGGATGTCTGAATCCCCTGTGGAGACCACAGAGAAACACCTAGTGCCCCACCTCATCGCGACCGGAGGCCTCACATCCTGTGATAACTCCAGAGGTACGCGGAGATCAGTGCCTCCAAAGGAGACGATGCCTGACTAATAGTGAAACTTGATAGGAGTCCCAGGATTCCTGTGGCACGTGGAAAGGGACCCTTGGTCTCCCGCCTCAGCTGGAGAGGCGTCCCAATTGCCCTGCCAAGCCTCGAGGAGAATCCCGAGTTGTCCCTCGCAACTAGGCAGAAGTGCTGACGTCCCTGAACAAACACGGGTGTGGAACGGCCATCCCCGTTGTAACTCGAGAATATACCCCAGGTTCCCGCCGCAACTCGAGAAAAACCATGAGACTTCCCCCTCGCAGCGAGATGAGGTCCGATTCCCCTGCACTGCGTGCAGAGCCAGTCCGTGTTGCACATCACACATGAAAGGAGCCTTGATTTCCTTGATGGCACTCCAGAGAAACCCCAAGAACACTGTTTCAAGGCTAGAGGGATCCTGAGGTCACTGTAGCAACACGAAAGAGCTCCGTGGACCAAAAATCAACTCGAGATGAGAGGTTAGTCCCTGGCTTCGACTCCAGAGGAATATCACCTCACCAGAAGTACCTCAAGAGGAGGTTTCTCTCAGCTCTAGGTATGTGAGAGGGACCCTGATTTTGCGGCCTCAAGTGGAATGGACACCGTGATGCCCTGACTCGAAATAAGGCCGGATATCCCTGCAGTGACGTGAATGCAGGCTCGTCTTGCATCTGCCAAGACGAAAGGATGTCTGAATCCCCTGTGGAGACCACAGAGAACGACCTAGTTCCCCACCTCATGGTGACCGGAGGCCTCACATTCTTTGAAAACTCCAGAGGTACGCGGAGATTAGTGTCTCCAAAGGAAACGATGCCTGACTCCTCGTGAAACTTGATAGGAGTCCCAGGATTCCTGTGGCACGTGGAAAGGGACCCTTGGTCTCCCTCCTCAGCTGGAGAGGCGTCCCAATTGCCCTGCTAAGCCTCGAGGAGAATCCCGAGTTGTTCCTTGCAATGAGGCAGGAGCCCTGGCGTCGCTGAACAAACACGTGTGTGGAAGGGCCATCCCCGTCGTAACTCGAGAATATACCCCAGGTTCCCGCCGCAACTCGAGAAAAACCATGAGACTTCCCCCTCGCCGTGATAAGAGGCCCGATTCCCCTGCACTGCGTGCAGAGCAATTCCGTGTTGCACATCACACATGAAAGGAGCCTTGATTTCCTTCATTGCACTCCAGAGAAACCCCAAGAACACTGTTTCAGGGCTAGAGGGATGCTGAGGTCACAGTAGCAACACAAAAGAGCTCCGTGGACCAAAAATCAACTCGAGATGAGAGGTTAGTCCCTGGCTTCGACTCCAGAGGAATACCACCTTACCACAAGCACCTCAAGAGGAGGCTTCTCTCAGCTATAGGTATGTGAGAGGGACCCTGAGTTTGCGGCCTCAAGTGGAATGGCCACCGCGATGCCCTGACTCGAAATAAGGCCGGATATCCCTGCAGTGACTTGAATGCAGGCTCGTTTTGCATTTCCCAAGATGAAAGGATGTCTGAATCCCCTGTGGAGACCACAGAGAAAGACCTAGTTCCCCACCTCTTCGCGACCGGAGGCCTCACATCCTTTGATAACTCCAGAGGTACGCGGAGATCAGTGCCTCCAAAGGAGACGATGCCTGACTCCTCGTGAAACTTGATAGGAGTCCCAGGATTCCTGTGGCACGTGGAAAGGGACCCTTGGTCTCCCGTCTCAGCTGGAGAGGCATCCCAATTGCCCTGCCAAGCCTCGAGGAGAATCCCGAGTTGTCCCTCGAAACTATGCAGAAGTCCTGACGTCCCTGAACAAACACGTGTGTGGAAGGGCCATCCCCGTCGTAACTCGAGAATATACCCCAGGTTCCCTCCGCAACTCGAGAAAAACCATGAGACTTCCCCCTCGCCGCGAGCTGAGGCCCGATTCCCCTGCACTGCGTGCAGAGCAATTCCATGTTCCACATCACACATGAAAGGAGCCTTGATTTCCTTGATGGCACTCCAGAGAAACCCCAAGAACACTGTTTCCAGGCTAGAGGGATCCTGAGGTCACTGTAGCAACACGAAAGAGCTCCGTGGACCAAAAATCAACTCGAGATGAAGGGTTAGTCCCTAACTTCGACTCCAGGGGAATACCACCTTACCACAAGCACCTCAAGAGGAGGCTTCTCTCAGCTCTAGGTATGTGAGAGGGACCCTGAGTTTGCGGCCTCAAGTGGAATGGACGATGCGATGCCCTGACTCGAAATAAGGACGGATATCCCTGCAGTGACTTGAATGCAGGCTCGTCTTGCATCTGCCAAGACGAAAGGATGTCTGAATCCCCTGTGGAGACCACAGAGAACGACCTAGTTCCCCACCTCATGGTGACCGAAGGCCTCACATCCTTTGAAAACTCTAGAGGTACGCGGAGATCAGTGCCTCCAAAGGAAACGATGCCTGACTCCTCGTGAAACTTGATAGGAGTCCCAGGATTCCTGTGGCACGTGGAAAGGTAACCTTGGTCTCCCGCCTCAGCTGGAGCGGCGTCCCAATTGCCCTGTCAAGCCTCGAGGAGAATCCCGAGTTGTCCCTCGCAACTAGGCAGGAGTCCTGACGTCGCTGAACAAACACTGGGGTGGAAGGGCCATCCCCATCGTAACTCGAGAATATACCCCAGGCTCCGGCCGCAACTCGAGAAAAACCATGAGACTTCCCCCTCGCCACGAGATGAGGCCCGATTCCCCTGCACTGCGTGCAGAGCAATTCCGTGTTGCATATCACACATGAAAGGAGCCTTGATTTCCTTGATGGCACTCCAGAGAAACCCCAAGAACACTGTTTCAAGGCTAGAGGGATCCTGAGGTCACTGTAGCATCACGAAAGAGCTCCGTGGCCCAAAAATCAACTCGAGATGAGAGGTTAGTCCCTGGCTTCGACTCCAGAGGAATACCACCTTACCACAAGCACCTCAAGAGGAGGCTTCTCTCAGCTATAGGTATGTGAGAGGGACCCTGAGTATGTGGCCTCAAGTGGAATGGGCACCGCGATGCCCTGACTCGAAATAAGGCTGGATATCCCTGCAGTGACTTGAATGCAGGCTCGTCTTGCATCTCCCAAGATGAAAGGATGTCTGAATTCCCTGTGGAGACCAAAGAGAAAGACCTAGTTCCCCACCTCATCGCGACCGGAGGCCTCACATCCTTTGAAAACTCCAGAGGTTCGCGGAGATCAGTGCCTCCAAGGAGACGATGTCTGACTCCTCGTGAAACTTCTTAGGAGTCCCAGGATTCCTGTGGCACGTGGAAAGGACCCTTGGTCTCCCGCCTCAGCTGGAGAGGCGTCCCACTTGCCCTGCCAACCCTCGAGGAGAATCCCGAGTTGTCCCTCGCAACTAGGCAGGAGTCCTTCCGTCGCTGAACAAACACGTGTGTGGAAGGGCCATCCCCGTCGTAACTCGAGAATATACCCCAGGTTCCCGCCGCAACTCGAGAAAAACCATGAGACTTCCCCCTCGCCGCGAGATAAGGCCCGATTTCCCTGCACTGCGTGCAGAGCAATTCCGTGTTGCACATCACACATGAAAGGAGCCTTTATTTGCTTGGTGGCACTCCAGAGAAACCCCAAGAACACTGTTTCAAGGCTAGAGGGATCCTGAGGTCACTGTAGCATCACGAAAGAGCTCTGTGGCCCAAAAATCAACTCGAGATGAGAGGTTAGTCCCTGGCTTTGACTCCAGAGGAATACCACCTTACCACAAGCAGCTCAAGAGGAGGCTTCTCTCAGCTCTAGGTATGTGAGTGGAACCCTGAGTTTGCGGCCTCAAGTGGAATGGACACCGCGATGCCCTGACTCGAAATAAGGCTGGATATCCCTGCAGTGACTTGAATGCAGGCTCGTCTTGCATCTCCCAATATGAAAGGATGTCTGAATTCCCTGTGGAGACCAAAGAGAAAGACCTAGTTCCCCACCTCATCGCGACCGGAGGCCTCACATCCTTTGAAAACTCCAGAGGTTCGCGGAGATCAGTGCCTCCAATGGAGACGATGCCTGACTCCTCGTGAAACTTGATAGGAGTCCCAGGATTCCTGTGGCACGTGGAAAGGGAACCTTGGTCTCCCGCCTCAGCTGGAGAGGCGTCCCAATTGCCCTGCCAAGCCTCGAGGAGAATCCCGAGTTGTCCCTCACAACTAGGCAGGATTCCTGAAGTCGCTGAAGAAACACGTGAGTGGAAGGTCCATCCCCGTCGTAACTTGAGAATATACCCCAGGTTCCCGCCGCAACTCGAGAAAAAACATTAGACTTCCCCCTCGCCGCGAGATGAGGCACGATTCCCCTTCACTGCATGCAGAGCAATTCCGTGTTGCACATGACGCATGAAAGGAGCTTTGATTTCCTTGATGTCACTCCAGAGAAACCTCAAGAACACTGTTTCAAGGCCAGAGGGATCCTGAGGTCACTGTATCAACACGAAAGAACTTCATGGACCAAAAATCAACTCGAGATGAGAGGTTAGTCCCTGGCTTCGACTACAGAGGAATACCACCTTACAACAAGCACCTCAAGAGGAGGCTTCTCTCAGCTCTAGGTATGGGAGAGGGACCCTGAGTTTGCAGCCTCAAGTGGAATGGACACCGCGATGCCCTGACTCGAAATAAGTCCGGATATCTCTGCAGTGACTTGAATGCCAGCTCGTATTGCATCTCCCAAGATGAAAGGATGTCCGAATCCCCTGTGGAGACCACAGAGAAAGACCTAGTGCCCCACTTCATCGCGACCAGAGGCCTCAAATCCTTTGAAAATTCCAGAGGTACGCGGAGGTCAGTGCCTCCAAAAGGGACGATGCCTGACTCCTCGTGAAACTTGATAGGAGTCCCAGGATTCCTGTGGCACGTGGAAAGGGACACTTGGTCTCCCGCCTCAGCTGGAGAGGCTTCCCAATTGCCCTGCCAAGCCTCGAGGAGAATCCCGAGTTGTCCCTCGCAACTAGGCAGGAGTCCTGACGTCGCTGAACAAACACGTGGGTGGAAGGTCCATCCCGTCGTAACTCGAGAATATACCCCAGGTTCCCGCCGCAACTCGAGAAAAACCATGAGACTTCCCCCTCACCGCGAAATGAGGCCCGATTCCCCTTCACTGCGTGCAGAGCGATTCCGTGTTGCACATCACAGATGAAAGGAGCCTTGATTTCCTTGATGGCACTCCAGAGAAACCCCAAGAACACTGTTTCAAGGCTAGAGGGATCCTGAGGTCACTGTAGCAACACGAAAGAGCTCCGTGGACCAAGAATCAACACGAGATGAGAGGTTAGTCCCTGTCTTCGACTCCAGAGGAATACCATCTTACCACAAGCACCTCAAGAGGAGGCTTCTCTCAGCTCTAGGTATGTGAGAGGGACCCTGAGTTTGCGGCCTCAAGTGGAATGGACACCGTGATGCCCTGACGCGAAATAAGGCCGGATATCCCTGCAGTGACTTGAATGCAGGCTCGTCTTGCCTCTCCCAAGACGAAATTATGTCTGAATCCCCTGTGGAGACCACAGAGAAAGACCTAGTTCCCCACCTCATCGCGACCGGAGGCCTCACATCCTTTGAAAACTCCAGAGGTACGCGGAGATCAGTGCCTCCAAGGAGACGATGTCTGACTCCTCGTGAAAATTCTTAGGAGTCCCAGGATTCCTGTGGCACGTGGAAAGGACTCTTGGTCTCCCGCCTCATCTGGAGAGGCGTCCCAATTGCCCTGCCAAGCCTCGATGAGAATCCGGAATTGTCCCTCGCAACTAGGCAGGAGTCCTGACGTCGCTGAACAAACACGTGTGTGGAAGGGCCATCCCCGTCGTAACTCGAGAATATACCCCAGGTTCCCGCCGCAACTCGAGAAAAACCATGAGACTTCCCCCTCGCCGCGAGATGAGGCCCGATTTCCCTACACTGCGTGCAGAGCAATTCCGTATTGCACATCACACATGAAAGGAGCCTTGATTTCCTTGATGGCACTCCAGAGAAACCCCAAGAACACTGTTTCAAGGCTAGAGGGATCCTGAGGTCACTGTAGCAACACGAAAGAGCTCCGTGGACCAAAAATCAACTCGAGATGAGAGGTTAGTCCCTGGCTTCGACTCCAGAGGAATACCACCTTACCACAAGTACCTCAAGAGGAGGCTTCTCTCAGCTCTAGGTATGTGAGAGGGACCCTGAGTTTGCGGCCTCAAGTGGAATGGACACTGCGATGCCCTGACTCGAAATAAGGCCGGATATCCCTGCAGTGACTTGAATGCAGGCTCGTCTTGCATCTCCCAAGATGAAAGGATGTCGGAATCCCCTGTGGAGACCACAGAGAAAGACCTAGTTCCCCACCTCATCGCGACCGGAGGCCTCACATCCTTTGAAAACTCCAGAGGTTCGCGGAGATCAGTGCCTCCAAGGAGACGATGTCTGACTCCTCGTGAAACTTCTTAGGAGTCCCAGGATTCCTGTGGCACGTGGAAAGGACCCTTGGTCTCCCGCCTCAGCTGGAGAGGCGTCCCACTTGCCCTGCCAACCCTCGAGGAGAATCCCGAGTTGTCCCTCGCAACTAGGCAGGAGTCCTTCCGTCGCTGAACAAACACGTGTGTGGAAGGGCCATCCCCGTCGTAACTCGAGAATATACCCCAGGTTCCCGCCGCAACTCGAGAAAAACCATGAGACTTCCCCCTCGCCGCGAGATAAGGCCCGATTTCCCTGCACTGCGTGCAGAGCAATTCCGTGTTGCACATCACACATGAAAGGAGCCTTTATTTGCTTGGTGGCACTCCAGAGAAACCCCAAGAACACTGTTTCAAGGCTAGAGGGATCCTGAGGTCACTGTAGCATCACGAAAGAGCTCTGTGGCCCAAAAATCAACTCGAGATGAGAGGTTAGTCCCTGGCTTTGACTCCAGAGGAATACCACCTTACCACAAGCAGCTCAAGAGGAGGCTTCTCTCAGCTCTAGGTATGTGAGTGGAACCCTGAGTTTGCGGCCTCAAGTGGAATGGACACCGCGATGCCCTGACTCGAAATAAGGCTGGATATCCCTGCAGTGACTTGAATGCAGGCTCGTCTTGCATCTCCCAATATGAAAGGATGTCTGAATTCCCTGTGGAGACCAAAGAGAAAGACCTAGTTCCCCACCTCATCGCGACCGGAGGCCTCACATCCTTTGAAAACTCCAGAGGTTCGCGGAGATCAGTGCCTCCAATGGAGACGATGCCTGACTCCTCGTGAAACTTGATAGGAGTCCCAGGATTCCTGTGGCACGTGGAAAGGGAACCTTGGTCTCCCGCCTCAGCTGGAGAGGCGTCCCAATTGCCCTGCCAAGCCTCGAGGAGAATCCCGAGTTGTCCCTCACAACTAGGCAGGATTCCTGAAGTCGCTGAAGAAACACGTGAGTGGAAGGTCCATCCCCGTCGTAACTTGAGAATATACCCCAGGTTCCCGCCGCAACTCGAGAAAAAACATTAGACTTCCCCCTCGCCGCGAGATGAGGCACGATTCCCCTTCACTGCATGCAGAGCAATTCCGTGTTGCACATGACGCATGAAAGGAGCTTTGATTTCCTTGATGCCACTCCAGAGAAACCTCAAGAACACTGTTTCAAGGCCAGAGGGATCCTGAGGTCACTGTATCAACACGAAAGAACTTCATGGACCAAAAATCAACTCGAGATGAGAGGTTAGTCCCTGGCTTCGACTACAGAGGAATACCACCTTACAACAAGCACCTCAAGAGGAGGCTTCTCTCAGCTCTAGGTATGGGAGAGGGACCCTGAGTTTGCAGCCTCAAGTGGAATGGACACCGCGATGCCCTGACTCGAAATAAGTCCGGATATCTCTGCAGTGACTTGAATGCCAGCTCGTATTGCATCTCCCAAGATGAAAGGATGTCCGAATCCCCTGTGGAGACCACAGAGAAAGACCTAGTGCCCCACTTCATCGCGACCAGAGGCCTCAAATCCTTTGAAAATTCCAGAGGTACGCGGAGGTCAGTGCCTCCAAAAGGGACGATGCCTGACTCCTCGTGAAACTTGATAGGAGTCCCAGGATTCCTGTGGCACGTGGAAAGGGACACTTGGTCTCCCGCCTCAGCTGGAGAGGCTTCCCAATTGCCCTGCCAAGCCTCGAGGAGAATCCCGAGTTGTCCCTCGCAACTAGGCAGGAGTCCTGACGTCGCTGAACAAACACGTGGGTGGAAGGTCCATCCCGTCGTAACTCGAGAATATACCCCAGGTTCCCGCCGCAACTCGAGAAAAACCATGAGACTTCCCCCTCACCGCGAAATGAGGCCCGATTCCCCTTCACTGCGTGCAGAGCGATTCCGTGTTGCACATCACAGATGAAAGGAGCCTTGATTTCCTTGATGGCACTCCAGAGAAACCCCAAGAACACTGTTTCAAGGCTAGAGGGATCCTGAGGTCACTGTAGCAACACGAAAGAGCTCCGTGGACCAAGAATCAACACGAGATGAGAGGTTAGTCCCTGTCTTCGACTCCAGAGGAATACCATCTTACCACAAGCACCTCAAGAGGAGGCTTCTCTCAGCTCTAGGTATGTGAGAGGGACCCTGAGTTTGCGGCCTCAAGTGGAATGGACACCGTGATGCCCTGACGCGAAATAAGGCCGGATATCCCTGCAGTGACTTGAATGCAGGCTCGTCTTGCCTCTCCCAAGACGAAATTATGTCTGAATCCCCTGTGGAGACCACAGAGAAAGACCTAGTTCCCCACCTCATCGCGACCGGAGGCCTCACATCCTTTGAAAACTCCAGAGGTACGCGGAGATCAGTGCCTCCAAGGAGACGATGTCTGACTCCTCGTGAAAATTCTTAGGAGTCCCAGGATTCCTGTGGCACGTGGAAAGGACTCTTGGTCTCCCGCCTCATCTGGAGAGGCGTCCCAATTGCCCTGCCAAGCCTCGATGAGAATCCCGAATTGTCCCTCGCAACTAGGCAGGAGTCCTGACGTCGCTGAACAAACACGTGTGTGGAAGGGCCATCCCCGTCGTAACTCGAGAATATACCCCAGGTTCCCGCCGCAACTCGAGAAAAACCATGAGACTTCCCCCTCGCCGCGAGATGAGGCCCGATTTCCCTACACTGCGTGCAGAGCAATTCCGTATTGCACATCACACATGAAAGGAGCCTTGATTTCCTTGATGGCACTCCAGAGAAACCCCAAGAACACTGTTTCAAGGCTAGAGGGATCCTGAGGTCACTGTAGCAACACGAAAGAGCTCCGTGGACCAAAAATCAACTCGAGATGAGAGGTTAGTCCCTGGCTTCGACTCCAGAGGAATACCACCTTACCACAAGTACCTCAAGAGGAGGCTTCTCTCAGCTCTAGGTATGTGAGAGGGACCCTGAGTTTGCGGCCTCAAGTGGAATGGACACTGCGATGCCCTGACTCGAAATAAGGCCGGATATCCCTGCAGTGACTTGAATGCAGGCTCGTCTTGCATCTCCCAAGATGAAAGGATGTCGGAATCCCCTGTGGAGACCACAGAGAAAGACCTAGTTCCCCACCTCATCGCGACCGGAGGCCTCACATATTTTGAAAACTCCAGAGGTACGTGGAGATCAGTGCCTCCAAAGGAGACGATGCCTGACTCCTCGTGAAACTTGATAGGAGTCCCAGGATTCCTGTGGCACGTGGAAAGGGACCCTTGGTCTCCCGCCTCAGCTGGAGAGGCGTCCCAATTGCCCTGCCAAGCCTCGAGGAGAATCCCGAGTTGTGCCTCGCAACTAGGCAGGAGTCCTGACGTCGCTGAACAAACACGTGTGTGGAAGGGCCATTCCCGTCGTAACTCGAGAATATACCCCAGGTTCCCACCGCAACTCGAGAAAAACCATGAGACTTCCCCCTCGCCGCGAGATGAGGCCTGATTCCCCTGCACTGCGTGCAGAGCAATTCCGTGTTGCACATCACACATGAAAGAAGCCTTGATTTCCTTGATGGCACTCCAGAGAAACCCCAAGAACGCTGTTTCAAGGCTAGAGGGATCCTGAGGTCACTGTAGCAACACGAAAGAGCTCCGGGGACCAAAAATCAACTCGAGATGAGAGGTTAGTCCCTGGCTTTGACTCCAGAGGAATACCACCTTACCACAAGCACCTCAAGAGGAGGCTTCTCTCAGCTCTAGCTATGTGAGAGGGACCCTTAGTGTGTGGCCTCAAGTGGAATGGACACCGCGATGCCCTGTCTCGAAATATGGCCGGATATCCCTGCAGTGACTTGAATGCAGGCTCGTCTTGCCTCTTCCAAGACGAAAGGATGTCTGAATCCCCTGTGGAAACAACAGAGAAATACCAAGTTCCCCACCTCATCGCGACCGGAGGCCTCACATCCTTTGAAAACTCCAGAGGTACACGGAGATCAGTGCCTCCAAAGGAGATGATGCCTGACTCCTCGTGAAACTTGATAGGAGTCCCAGGATTCCTGTGGCACGTGGAAAGGGACCCTTGGTCTACCGCCTCAGATGGAGAGGCGTCCCAATTGCCCTTCCAAGCCCCCAGGAGAATCCCGAGTTGTCCCTCGCAACTAGGCAGGATTCCTGACGTCTCTGAACAAACACGTGGGTGGAAGGGCCATCCCCGTCGTAACTCGAGAATATACCCCAGGTTCCAGCCGCAACTCGAGAAAAACCATGAGACTTCCCCCTCGCCGAGAGATGAGGCCCGATTCCCCTGCACTGCGGGCAGAGCAATTCCGTGTTGCACATCACACATGAAAGGAGCCTTGATTTGCTTGGTGGCACTCCAGAGAAACCCCAAGAACACTGTTTCAAGGCTAGAGGGATCCTGAGGTCACTGTAGCATCAAGAAAGAGCTCCGTGGCCCAAAAATCAACCCGAGATGAGAGGTTAGTCCCTGGCTTCGACTCCAGAGGAATACCACCTTACCACAAGGACCTCAAGAGGAGGCTTCTCTCAGCTATAGGTATGTGAGAGGGACCCTGAGTTTGCGGCCTCAAGTGGAATGGGCACCGTGATGCCCTGACTCGAAATAAGGCTGGATATCCCTGCAGTGACTTGAATTCAGGCTCGTCTTTCATCTCCCAAGATGAAAGGATGTCTGAATTCCCTGTGGAGACCAAAGAGAAAGACCTAGTTCCCCACCTCATCGCGACCGGAGGCCTCACATCCTTTGAAAACTCCAGAGGTTCGCGGAGATCAGTGCCTCCAAAGGAGACGATGCCTGACTCCTCGTGAAACTTGATAGGAGTCCCAGGATTCCTGTGGCACGTTGAAAGGGACCCTTGGTCTCCCGCCTCAGCTGGAGAGGCGTCCCAATTGCCCTGCCAAGTCTCGAGGAGAATCCCGAGTTCTCCCTCACAACTAGGCAGGATTCCTGAAGTCGCTGAAGAAACACGTGGGTGGAAGGTCCATCCCCGTCGTAACTCGAGAATATACCCCAGGTTCCCGCCGCAACTCGAGAAAAACCATTAGACTTCCCCCTCGCCGCGAGATGAGGCACGATTCCCCTGCACTGCGTGCAGAGCAATTCCGTGTTGCACATCACACATGAAAGGAGCCCTGATTTCCTTGATGGCACTCCAGAGAAACCCCAAGAACACTGTTTCAAGGCTAGAGGGATCCTGAGGTCACTGTAGCAACAAGAAAGAGCTCCGTGGACCAAAAATCAACTCGAGATGAGAGGTTAGTCCCTGGCTTCGACTCCAGAGGAATACCACCTTACCACAAGCACCTCAAGAGGAGGCTTCTCTCAGCTCTAGCTATGTGAGAGGGACCCTGAGTTTGCGGCCTCAAGTGGAATGGACACCGCGATGCCCTGACTTGAAATAAGGCCGGATATCCCTGCAGTGACTTGAATGCAGGCTCGTTTTGCATCTCCCAAGACGAAAGGATGTCTGAATCCCCTGTGGAGACCACAGAGAAAGACATAGTTCTCCACTTCATCGCGACCGGAGGCCTCACATCCTTTGAAAACTCCAGAGGTACGCGGAAATCAGTGCCTCCAAAGGAGACGATGCCTGACTCCTCGTGAAACTTGATAGGAGTCCCAAGATTCCTGTGGCACGTGGAAAGGGACACTTGGTCTCCCCCCTCAGCTGGAGAGGCGTCCCAATTGCCCTGCCAAGCCTCGAGGTGAATCCCGAGTTGTCCCTCGCAACTAGGCAGGAGTCCTGACGTCGCTGAAGAAACACGTGGGTGGAAGGGCCATCCCCGTCGTAACTCGAGAATATTCCCCAGGTTCCCGCCGCAACTCGAGAAAAACCATGAGACTTCCCCCTCGCCGCGAGATGAGGCCCGATTTCCCTGCACTGCGTGCATAGCAATTCCGTGTTGCACATCACACATGAAAGGAGCCTTGATTTCCTTGATGGCACTCCAGAGAAACCCCAAGAACACTGTTTCAAGGCTACAGGGATCCTGAGGTCACTGTAGCAACACGAAAGAGCTCCGTGGACCAAAAATCAACTCGAGATGAGAGGTTAGTCCCTGGCTTCGACTCCAGAGGAATACCACCTTACCACAAGCACCTCAAGAGGAGGCTTCTCTCAGCTCTAGCTATGTGAGAGGGACCCTGAGTTTGCGGCCTCAAGTGGAATGGATACCGCGATGCTCTGGCTCGAAATAAGGCCGCATATCCCTGCATGACTTGAATGCAGGCTCGTCTTGCATCTCCCAAAACGAAAGGATATCTGAATCCCCTGTGGAGACGACAGAGAAAGACCTACTTCCCCACCTCATCGCGACTGGAGGCCTCACATCCCTTGAAAACTCCAGAAGTACACTGAGATCAGTGCCTCCAAAGGAGACGATGCCTGACTCCTCGTGAAACTTGATAGGAGTCCCAGGATTCCTGTGGCACGTGGAAAGGGACCCTTGGTCTCCCGCCTCAGCTGGAGAGGCGTCCCAATTGCCCTGCCAAGCCTCGAGGAGAATCCCGAGTTGTCCCTCGCAACTAGGCAGGAGTCCAGACGTCGCTAATCAAACACGTTTGTGAAAGGGCCATACCCGTCGTAACTCGAGAGTATACCCCAGGTTCCCGCCGCAACTCGAGAAAAACCATGAGACTTCCCCCTCGCCGCGAGATGCTGCCCGATTCCCCTGCACTGCGTGCAGAGCAATTCCGTTTTGCACATCACACATGAAAGGAGCCTTGATTTCCTTGATGGCACTCCAGACAATCCCCAAGAACACTGTTTCAAGGCTAGAGGGATCCTGAGGTCACTGTAGCAACACGAAAGAGCTCCGTGGACCACAAATCAACTCGAGATGAGAGGTTAGTCCCTGGCTTCGACTCCAGAGGCATACCACCTTACCACAAGCACCTCAAGAGGAGGCTTCTCTCAGCTCTAGGTATGTGAGAGGGACCCTGAGTTTGCGGCCTCAAGTGGAATGGACACCGCGATGCCCTGACTTGAAATAAGGCTGGATATCCCTTCAGTGACTTGAATGCAGGCTCTTCTTGCATCTCCCAAGACGAAAGGATGTCTGAATCCCCTGTGGAGACCACAGAGAAAGACCTAGTTCCCCACATCATCGCGACCGGAGGCCTCACATCCTTTGAAAACTCCAGAGGTACGCGGAGATCAGTGCCTCCAAAGGAGACGATGCCTGACTCCTCGTGAAACTTGATAGGAGTCCCAGGATTCCTGTGGCACGTGGAAAGGGACACTTGGTCTCCCGCTTCAGCTGGAGAGGCGTCCCAAATGCCCTGCCAAGCCTCGAGGAGAATCCCGAGTTGTCCCTCGCAACTAGGCAGGAGTTCTGCCGTCGCTGAACAAACACGTGTGTGGAAGGCCCATTCCCGTTGTAACTCGAGAATATACCCCAGGTTCCTGCCGCAACTCGCGAAAAACCATGAGACTTCCCCCTCGCCGCGAGATGAGGCCCGATTCCCCTGCACTGCGTGCAGAGCAATTCCGTGTTGCACATCTCACATGAAGAAGCCTTGATTTCCTTGATGGCACTCCAGAGAAACCCCAAGAACACTGTTTCAAGGCTAGAGGGATCCTGAGGTCACTGTAGCAACACGAAAGAGCTCCGTGGACCAAAAATCAACTCGAGATGAGAGATTAGTCCCTGGCTTCGACTCCAGAGGAATACCACCTTACCACAAGCACCTCAAGAGGAGGCTTCTCTCAGCTCTAGCTATGTGAGAGGAACCCTGAGTTTGCGGCCTCAAGTGGAATGGAGACCGCGATGCCCTGACTCGAAATAAGGCCGGATATCCCTGCAGTGACTTGAATGCAGGCTCGTCTTGCCTCTCCCAAGATGAAAGGATGTCTGAATCCCCTGTGGAGACCACAGAGAAAGACCTAGTTCCCCACCTCATCGCGACCGGAGGCCTCACATCCTTTGAAAACTCCAGAGGTACGCGGAGATCAGTGCCTCCAAAGGAGACGATGCCTGACTCCTCGTGAAACTTGATAGGAGTCCCAGCATTCCTGTGGCACGTGGAAAGGGACACTTGGTCTCCCGCTTCAGCTGGAGAGGCGTCCCAAATGCCCTGCCAAGCCTCGAGGAGAATCCCGAGTTGTCCCTCGCAACTAGGCAGGAGTCCTGCCGTCGCTGAACAAACACGTGTGTGGAAGGCCCATCCCCGTTGTAACTCGAGAATATACCCCAGGTTCCCGCCGCAACTCACGAAAAACCATGAGACTTCCCCCTCGCCACGAGATGAGGCCCGATTCCCCTGCACTGCGTGCAGAGCAATTCCGTGTTGCACATCACACATGAAGAAGCCTTGATTTCCTTGATGGCACTCCAGAGAAACCCCAAGAACACTGTTTCAAGGCTAGAGGGATCCTGAGGTCACTGTAGCAACACGAAAGAGCTCCGTGGACCAAAAATCAACTCGAGATGAGAGATTAGTCCCTGGCTTCGACTCCAGAGGAATACCACCTTACCACAAGCACCTCAAGAGGAGGCTTCTCTCAGCTCTAGCTATGTGAGAGGAACCCTGAGTTGGCGGCCTCAAGTGGAATGGAGACCGCGATGCCCTGACTCGAAATAAGGCCGGATATCCCTGCAGTGACTTGAATGCAGGCTCGTCTTGCCTCTCCCAAGATGAAAGGATGTCTGAATCCCCTGTGGAGACCACAGAGAAAGACCTAGTTCCCCACCTCATCGCGACCGGAGGCCTCACATCCTTTGAAAACTCCAGAGGTACGCGGAGATCAGTGCCTCCAAAGGAGACGATGCCTGACTCCTCGTGAAACTTGATAGGAGTCCCAGCATTCCTGTGGCACGGGGAAAGGGACCCTTGGTCTCCCGCCTCAGCTGGAGAGGCGTCCCAATTGCCCTGCCAAGCCTCGAGGAGAATCCCGAGTTGTCCCTCGCAACTAGGCAGGAGTCCTGTCGTGGCTGAACATACACGTGGGTGGAAGGGACATCCCCGTCGTAACTCAATAATATACTGCAGGTTCCCGCTGCAACTCGAGAAAAACTATGAGACTTCCTCCTCGCCGCGAGATGAGGCCCGATTCCCCTGCACTGCATGCAGAGCAATTCCGTATTGCAACTCACACATGAAAGGAGCCCTGATTTCCTTGATGGCACTCCAGAGAAACCCCAAGAACACTGTTTCAAGGCTAGAGGGATCCTGAGGTCACTGTAGCAACACGAAAGAGCTCCGTGGACCAAAAATCAACTCGAGATGAGAGGTTAGTCCCTGGCTTCGACTCCAGAGGAATACCACCTTACCACAAGCACCTCAAGAGGAGGCTTCTCTCAGCTCTAGCTATGGGAGAGGGACCCTGAGTTTGCGGCCTCAAGTGGAATGGACACCGCGATGCCCTGACTTGAAATAAGGCCGGATATCCCTGCAGTGACTTGAATGCAGGCTCGTTTTGCATCTCCCAAAACGAAAGGATGTCTGAATCCCCTGTGGAGACCACAGAGAAAGACATAGTTCCCCACTTCATCGCGACCGGAGGCCTCACATCCTTTGAAAACTCCAGACGTACGCGGAGATCAGTGCCTCCAAAGGAGACGATGCCTGACTCCTCGTGAAACTTGATAGGAGTCCCAAGATTCCTGTGGCACGTGGAAAGGGACACTTGGTCTCCCCCGTCAGCTGGAGAGGCGTCCCAATTTCCCTGCCAAGCCTCGAGGAGAATCCCGAGTTGTCCCTCGCAACTAGGCAGGAGTCCTGACGTCGCTGAACAAACACGTGTGTGGAAGGGCCATTCCCGTCGTAACTCGAGAATATACCCCAGGTTCCCGCCGCAACTCGAGAAAAACCATGAGACTTCCCCCTCGCCGCGAGATGAGGCCGGATTCCCCTGCAGTGCGAGCAGAGCAATTCCGTGTTGCACATCACACATGAAAGGAGCCTTGATTTACTTGCTGGCACTCCAGAGAAACCCCAAGAACACTGTTTCAAGGCTAGAGGGATCCTGAGGTCACTGTAGCAACACGAAAGAGCTCCGTGGACCAAGAATCTACTAGAGATGAGAGGTTAGTCCCTGGCTTCGACTCCAGAGGAATACCACCTTACCACAAGC
Organism: Cervus elaphus; assembly: GCF_910594005.1. Classification (NCBI taxonomy): domain Eukaryota; kingdom Metazoa; phylum Chordata; class Mammalia; order Artiodactyla; family Cervidae; genus Cervus; species Cervus elaphus. The sequence continues at coordinate 4,618,048 of NC_057838.1, forward strand.
ACCTCAAGAGGAGGCTTCTCTCAGCTCTAGGTATGTGAGAGGGACCCTGAGTTTGCGGCCTCAAGTGGAATGGAGACCGCGATGCCCTGACTCGAAATAAGGCCGGATATCCCTGCAGTGACTTGAATGCAGGCTCGTTTTGCATCTCCCAAGACGAAAGGATGTCTGAATCCTCTGTGGAGACCACAAGGAAACCTACTTCCCCACCTCATCGCGACCGGAGGCCTCACATCCTTTGAAAACTCCAGAGGTACGCGGAGATCAGTGCCTCCAAAGGAGACGATGCCTGACTCCTCGTGAAACTTGATAGGAGTCCCAGGATTCCTGTGGCACGTGGAAAGGGACCCTTGGTCTACCGCCTCAGCTGGAGAGGCGTCCCAATTGCCCTTCCAAGCCTCGAGGAGATTCCCGAGTTGTCCCTCGCAACTAGGCAGGAGTCCTGACGTCGCTGAACAAACACGTGGGTGGAAGGGCCATCCCCGTCGTAACTCGAGAATATACCCCAGGTTCCCGCCGCAACTCGAGAAAAACCATGAGACTACCCCCTCGCCGCGAGATGAGGCCCGATTCCCCTGCACTGCGGGCAGAGCAATTCCGTGTTGCACATCACACATGAAAGGAGCCTTGATTTCCTTGATGGCACTCCAGAGAAACCCCAAGAACACTGTTTCAAGGCTAGAGGGATCCTGAGGTCATTGTAGCAACAAGAAAGAGCTCCGTGGACCAAAAATCAACTCGAGATGAGAGGTTAGTCCATGGCTTCGACTCCAGAGGCATACCACTTACCACAAGCACCTCTAGAGGAGGCTTCTCTCAGCTCTAGATATGTGAGAGGGACCCTGAGTTTGCGACCTCAAGTGGAATGGACACCGCGATGCCCTGACTCGAAATAAGGCCGCATATCCCTGCAGTGACTTGAATGCAGGCTCGTCTTGCATCTCCCAAGACGAAAGGATGTCTGAATCCCCTGTGGAGACCACAGAGAAAGACCTAGTTCCCCACCTCATCGCGACCGGAGGCCTCACATATTTTGAAAACTCCAGAGGTACGTGGAGATCAGTGCCTCCAAAGGAGACGATGCCTGACTCCTCGTGAAACTTGATAGGAGTCCCAGGATTCCTGTGCACGTGGAAAGGGACCCTTGGTCTCCCGCCTCAGCTGGAGAGGCGTCCCAATTGCCCTGCCAAGCCTCGAGGAGAATCCCGAGTTGTGCCTCGCAACTAGGCAGGAGTCCTGACGTCGCTGAACGAACACGTGTGTGGAAGGGCCATTCCCGTCGTAACTCGAGAATATACCCCAGGTTCCCACCGCAACTCGAGAAAAACCATGAGACTTCCCCCTCGCCGCGAGATGAGGCCTGATTCCCCTGCACTGCGTGCAGAGCAATTCCGTGTTGCACATCACACATGAAAGAAGCCTTGATTTCCTTGATGGCACTCCAGAGAAACCCCAAGAACGCTGTTTCAAGGCTAGAGGGATCCTGAGGTCACTGTAGCAACACGAAAGAGCTCCGGGGACCAAAAATCAACTCGAGATGAGAGGTTAGTCCCTGGCTTTGACTCCAGAGGAATACCACCTTACCACAAGCACCTCAAGAGGAGGCTTCTCTCAGCTCTAGCTATGTGAGAGGGACCCTTAGTGTGTGGCCTCAAGTGGAATGGACACCGCGATGCCCTGTCTCGAAATATGGCCGGATATCCCTGCAGTGACTTGAATGCAGGCTCGTCTTGCCTCTTCCAAGACGAAAGGATGTCTGAATCCCCTGTGGAAACAACAGAGAAATACCAAGTTCCCCACCTCATCGCGACCGGAGGCCTCACATCCTTTGAAAACTCCAGAGGTACACGGAGATCAGTGCCTCCAAAGGAGATGATGCCTGACTCCTCGTGAAACTTGATAGGAGTCCCAGGATTCCTGTGGCACGTGGAAAGGGACCCTTGGTCTACCGCCTCAGATGGAGAGGCGTCCCAATTGCCCTTCCAAGCCCCCAGGAGAATCCCGAGTTGTCCCTCGCAACTAGGCAGGATTCCTGACGTCTCTGAACAAACACGTGGGTGGAAGGGCCATCCCCGTCGTAACTCGAGAATATACCCCAGGTTCCAGCCGCAACTCGAGAAAAACCATGAGACTTCCCCCTCGCCGAGAGATGAGGCCCGATTCCCCTGCACTGCGGGCAGAGCAATTCCGTGTTGCACATCACACATGAAAGGAGCCTTGATTTGCTTGGTGGCACTCCAGAGAAACCCCAAGAACACTGTTTCAAGGCTAGAGGGATCCTGAGGTCACTGTAGCATCAAGAAAGAGCTCCGTGGCCCAAAAATCAACCCGAGATGAGAGGTTAGTCCCTGGCTTCGACTCCAGAGGAATACCACCTTACCACAAGCACCTCAAGAGGAGGCTTCTCTCAGCTATAGGTATGTGAGAGGGACCCTGAGTTTGCGGCCTCAAGTGGAATGGGCACCGTGATGCCCTGACTCGAAATAAGGCTGGATATCCCTGCAGTGACTTGAATTCAGGCTCGTCTTTCATCTCCCAAGATGAAAGGATGTCTGAATTCCCTGTGGAGACCAAAGAGAAAGACCTAGTTCCCCACCTCATCGCGACCGGAGGCCTCACATCCTTTGAAAACTCCAGAGGTTCGCGGAGATCAGTGCCTCCAAAGGAGACGATGCCTGACTCCTCGTGAAACTTGATAGGAGTCCCAGGATTCCTGTGGCACGTTGAAAGGGACCCTTGGTCTCCCGCCTCAGCTGGAGAGGCGTCCCAATTGCCCTGCCAAGTCTCGAGGAGAATCCCGAGTTCTCCCTCACAACTAGGCAGGATTCCTGAAGTCGCTGAAGAAACACGTGGGTGGAAGGTCCATCCCCGTCGTAACTCGAGAATATACCCCAGGTTCCCGCCGCAACTCGAGAAAAACCATTAGACTTCCCCCTCGCCGCGAGATGAGGCACGATTCCCCTGCACTGCGTGCAGAGCAATTCCGTGTTGCACATCACACATGAAAGGAGCCCTGATTTCCTTGATGGCACTCCAGAGAAACCCCAAGAACACTGTTTCAAGGCTAGAGGGATCCTGAGGTCACTGTAGCAACAAGAAAGAGCTCCGTGGACCAAAAATCAACTCGAGATGAGAGGTTAGTCCCTGGCTTCGACTCCAGAGGAATACCACCTTACCACAAGCACCTCAAGAGGAGGCTTCTCTCAGCTCTAGCTATGTGAGAGGGACCCTGAGTTTGCGGCCTCAAGTGGAATGGACACCGCGATGCCCTGACTTGAAATAAGGCCGGATATCCCTGCAGTGACTTGAATGCAGGCTCGTTTTGCATCTCCCAAGACGAAAGGATGTCTGAATCCCCTGTGGAGACCACAGAGAAAGACATAGTTCTCCACTTCATCGCGACCGGAGGCCTCACATCCTTTGAAAACTCCAGAGGTACGCGGAAATCAGTGCCTCCAAAGGAGACGATGCCTGACTCCTCGTGAAACTTGATAGGAGTCCCAAGATTCCTGTGGCACGTGGAAAGGGACACTTGGTCTCCCCCCTCAGCTGGAGAGGCGTCCCAATTGCCCTGCCAAGCCTCGAGGTGAATCCCGAGTTGTCCCTCGCAACTAGGCAGGAGTCCTGACGTCGCTGAAGAAACACGTGGGTGGAAGGGCCATCCCCGTCGTAACTCGAGAATATTCCCCAGGTTCCCGCCGCAACTCGAGAAAAACCATGAGACTTCCCCCTCGCCGCGAGATGAGGCCCGATTCCCCTGCACTGCGTGCAGAGCAATTCCGTGTTGCACATCACACATGAAAGGAGCCTTGATTTCCTTGATGGCACTCCAGAGAAACCCCAAGAACACTGTTTCAAGGCTACAGGGATCCTGAGGTCACTGTAGCAACACGAAAGAGCTCCGTGGACCAAAAATCAACTCGAGATGAGAGGTTAGTCCCTGGCTTCGACTCCAGAGGAATACCACCTTACCACAAGCACCTCAAGAGGAGGCTTCTCTCAGCTCTAGCTATGTGAGAGGGACCCTGAGTTTGCGGCCTCAAGTGGAATGGATACCGCGATGCTCTGGCTCGAAATAAGGCCGCATATCCCTGCATGACTTGAATGCAGGCTCGTCTTGCATCTCCCAAAACGAAAGGATATCTGAATCCCCTGTGGAGACGACAGAGAAAGACCTACTTCCCCACCTCATCGCGACTGGAGGCCTCACATCCCTTGAAAACTCCAGAAGTACGCGGAGATCAGTGCCTCCAAAGGAGACGATGCCTGACTCCTCGTGAAACTTGATAGGAGTCCCAGGATTCCTGTGGCACGTGGAAAGGGACCCTTGGTCTCCCGCCTCAGCTGGAGAGGCGTCCCAATTGCCCTGCCAAGCCTCGAGGAGAATCCCGAGTTGTCCCTCGCAACTAGGCAGGAGTCCAGACGTCGCTAATCAAACACGTTTGTGAAAGGGCCATACCCGTCGTAACTCGAGAGTATACCCCAGGTTCCCGCCGCAACTCGAGAAAAACCATGAGACTTCCCCCTCGCCGCGAGATGCTGCCCGATTCCCCTGCACTGCGTGCAGAGCAATTCCGTTTTGCACATCACACATGAAAGGAGCCTTGATTTCCTTGATGGCACTCCAGACAATCCCCAAGAACACTGTTTCAAGGCTAGAGGGATCCTGAGGTCACTGTAGCAACACGAAAGAGCTCCGTGGACCACAAATCAACTCGAGATGAGAGGTTAGTCCCTGGCTTCGACTCCAGAGGCATACCACCTTACCACAAGCACCTCAAGAGGAGGCTTCTCTCAGCTCTAGGTATGTGAGAGGGACCCTGAGTTTGCGGCCTCAAGTGGAATGGACACCGCGATGCCCTGACTTGAAATAAGGCTGGATATCCCTGCAGTGACTTGAATGCAGGCTCTTCTTGCATCTCCCAAGACGAAAGGATGTCTGAATCCCCTGTGGAGACCACAGAGAAAGACCTAGTTCCCCACCTCATCGCGACCGGAGGCCTCACATCCTTTGAAAACTCCAGAGGTACGCGGAGATCAGTGCCTCCAAAGGAGACGATGCCTGACTCCTCGTGAAACTTGATAGGAGTCCCAGGATTCCTGTGGCACGTGGAAAGGGACACTTGGTCTCCCGCTTCAGCTGGAGAGGCGTCCCAAATGCCCTGCCAAGCCTCGAGGAGAATCCCGAGTTGTCCCTCGCAACTAGGCAGGAGTTCTGCCGTCGCTGAACAAACACGTGTGTGGAAGGCCCATTCCCGTTGTAACTCGAGAATATACCCCAGGTTCCTGCCGCAACTCGCGAAAAACCATGAGACTTCCCCCTCGCCGCGAGATGAGGCCCGATTCCCCTGCACTGCGTGCAGAGCAATTCCGTGTTGCACATCTCACATGAAGAAGCCTTGATTTCCTTGATGGCACTCCAGAGAAACCCCAAGAACACTGTTTCAAGGCTAGAGGGATCCTGAGGTCACTGTAGCAACACGAAAGAGCTCCGTGGACCAAAAATCAACTCGAGATGAGAGATTAGTCCCTGGCTTCGACTCCAGAGGAATACCACCTTACCACAAGCACCTCAAGAGGAGGCTTCTCTCAGCTCTAGCTATGTGAGAGGAACCCTGAGTTTGCGGCCTCAAGTGGAATGGAGACCGCGATGCCCTGACTCGAAATAAGGCCGGATATCCCTGCAGTGACTTGAATGCAGGCTCGTCTTGCCTCTCCCAAGATGAAAGGATGTCTGAATCCCCTGTGGAGACCACAGAGAAAGACCTAGTTCCCCACCTCATCGCGACCGGAGGCCTCACATCCTTTGAAAACTCCAGAGGTACGCGGAGATCAGTGCCTCCAAAGGAGACGATGCCTGACTCCTCGTGAAACTTGATAGGAGTCCCAGCATTCCTGTGGCACGTGGAAAGGGACACTTGGTCTCCCGCTTCAGCTGGAGAGGCGTCCCAAATGCCCTGCCAAGCCTCGAGGAGAATCCCGAGTTGTCCCTCGCAACTAGGCAGGAGTCCTCCCGTCGCTGAACAAACACGTGTGTGGAAGGCCCATCCCCGTTGTAACTCGAGAATATACCCCAGGTTCCCGCCGCAACTCACGAAAAACCATGAGACTTCCCCCTCGCCGCGAGATGAAGCCCGATTCCCCTGCACTGCGTGCAGAGCAATTCCGTGTTGCACATCACACATGAAGAAGCCTTGATTTCCTTGATGGCACTCCAGAGAAACCCCAAGAACACTGTTTCAAGGCTAGAGGGATCCTGAGGTCACTGTAGCAACACGAAAGAGCTCCGTGGACCAAAAATCAACTCGAGATGAGAGATTAGTCCCTGGCTTCGACTCCAGAGGAATACCACCTTACCACAAGCACCTCAAGAGGAGGCTTCTCTCAGCTCTATCTATGTGAGAGGAACCCTGAGTTGGCGGCCTCAAGTGGAATGGAGACCGCGATGCCCTGACTCGAAATAAGGCCGGATATCCCTGCAGTGACTTGAATGCAGGCTCGTCTTGCCTCTCCCAAGATGAAAGGATGTCTGAATCCCCTGTGGAGACCACAGAGAAAGACCTAGTTCCCCACCTCATCGCGACCGGAGGCCTCACATCCTTTGAAAACTCCAGAGGTACGCGGAGATCAGTGCCTCCAAAGGAGACGATGCCTGACTCCTCGTGAAACTTGATAGGAGTCCCAGCATTCCTGTGGCACGTGGAAAGGGACACTTGGTCTCCCGCTTCAGCTGGAGAGGCGTCCCAAATGCCCTGCCAAGCCTCGAGGAGAATCCCGAGTTGTCCCTCGCAACTAGGCAGGAGTCCTGCCGTCGCTGAACAAACACGTGTGTGGAAGGCCCATCCCCGTTGTAACTCGAGAATATACCCCAGGTTCCCGCCGCAACTCACGAAAAACCATGAGACTTCCCCCTCGCCGCGAGATGAGGCCCGAACCCCTGCACTGCGTGCAGAGCAATTCCGTGTTGCACATCACACATGAAGAAGCCTTGATTTCCTTGATGGCACTCCAGAGAAACCCCAAGAACACTGTTTCAAGGCTAGAGGGATCCTGAGGTCACTGTAGCAACACGAAAGAGCTCCGTGGACCAAAAATCAACTCGAGATGAGAGATTAGTCCCTGGCTTCGACTCCAGAGGAATACCACCTTACCACAAGCACCTCAAGAGGAGGCTTCTCTCAGCTCTAGCTATGTGAGAGGAACCCTGAGTTGGCGGCCTCAAGTGGAATGGAGACCGCGATGCCCTGACTCGAAATAAGGCCGGATATCCCTGCAGTGACTTGAATGCAGGCTCGTCTTGCCTCTCCCAAGATGAAAGGATGTCTGAATCTCCTGTGGAGACCACAGAGAAAGACCTAGTTCCCCACCTCATCGCGACCGGAGGCCTCACATCCTTTGAAAACTCCAGAGGTACGCGGAGATCAGTGCCTCCAAAGGAGACGATGCCTGACTCCTCGTGAAACTTGATAGGAGTCCCAGCATTCCTGTGGCACGGGGAAAGGGACCCTTGGTCTCCCGCCTCAGCTGGAGAGGCGTCCCAATTGCCCTGCCAAGCCTCGAGGAGAATCCCGAGTTGTCCCTCGCAACTAGGCAGGAGTCCTGTCGTGGCTGAACAAACACGTGGGTGGAAGGGACATCCCCGTCGTAACTCAATAATATACTGCAGGTTCCCGCTGCAACTCGAGAAAAACTATGAGACTTCCTCCTCGCCGCGAGATGAGGCCCGATTCCCCTGCACTGCATGCAGAGCAATTCCGTATTGCAACTCACACATGAAAGGAGCCCTGATTTCCTTGATGGCACTCCAGAGAAACCCCAAGAACACTGTTTCAAGGCTAGAGGGATCCTGAGGTCACTGTAGCAACACGAAAGAGCTCCGTGGACCAAAAATCAACTCGAGATGAGAGGTTAGTCCCTGGCTTCGACTCCAGAGGAATACCACCTTACCACAAGCACCTCAAGAGGAGGCTTCTCTCAGCTCTAGCTATGGGAGAGGGACCCTGAGTTTGCGGCCTCAAGTGGAATGGACACCGCGATGCCCTGACTTGAAATAAGGCCGGATATCCCTGCAGTGACTTGAATGCAGGCTCGTTTTGCATCTCCCAAAACGAAAGGATGTCTGAATCCCCTGTGGAGACCACAGAGAAAGACATAGTTCCCCACTTCATCGCGACCGGAGGCCTCACATCCTTTGAAAACTCCAGACGTACGCGGAGATCAGTGCCTCCAAAGGAGACGATGCCTGACTCCTCGTGAAACTTGATAGGAGTCCCAAGATTCCTGTGGCACGTGGAAAGGGACACTTGGTCTCCCCCGTCAGCTGGAGAGGCGTCCCAATTTCCCTGCCAAGCCTCGAGGAGAATCCCGAGTTGTCCCTCGCAACTAGGCAGGAGTCCTGACGTCGCTGAACAAACACGTGTGTGGAAGGGCCATTCCCGTCGTAACTCGAGAATATACCCCAGGTTCCCGCCGCAACTCGAGAAAAACCATGAGACTTCCCCCTCGCCGCGAGATGAGGCCGGATTCCCCTGCAGTGCGAGCAGAGCAATTCCGTGTTGCACATCACACATGAAAGGAGCCTTGATTTACTTGCTGGCACTCCAGAGAAACCCCAAGAACACTGTTTCAAGGCTAGAGGGATCCTGAGGTCACTGTAGCAACACGAAAGAGCTCCGTGAACCAAGAATCTACTAGAGATGAGAGGTTAGTCCCTGGCTTCGACTCCAGAGGAATACCACCTTACCACAAGCACCTCAAGAGGAGGCTTCTCTCAGCTCTAGGTATGTGAGAGGGACCCTGAGTTTGCGGCCTCAAGTGGAATGGAGACCGCGATGCCCTGACTCGAAATAAGGCCGGATATCCCTGCAGTGACTTGAATGCAGGCTCGTTTTGCATCTCCCAAGACGAAAGGATGTCTGAATCCTCTGTGGAGACCACAAGGAAACCTACTTCCCCACCTCATCGCGACCGGAGGCCTCACATCCTTTGAAAACTCCAGAGGTACGCGGAGATCAGTGCCTCCAAAGGAGACGATGCCTGACTCCTCGTGAAACTTGATAGGAGTCCCAGGATTCCTGTGGCACGTGGAAAGGGACCCTTGGTCTACCGCCTCAGCTGGAGAGGCGTCCCAATTGCCCTTCCAAGCCTCGAGGAGATTCCCGAGTTGTCCCTCGCAACTAGGCAGGAGTCCTGACGTCGCTGAACAAACACGTGGGTGGAAGGGCCATCCCCGTCGTAACTCGAGAATATACCCCAGGTTCCCGCCGCAACTCGAGAAAAACCATGAGACTACCCCCTCGCCGCGAGATGAGGCCCGATTCCCCTGCACTGCGGGCAGAGCAATTCCGTGTTGCACATCACACATGAAAGGAGCCTTGATTTCCTTGATGGCACTCCAGAGAAACCCCAAGAACACTGTTTCAAGGCTAGAGGGATCCTGAGGTCACTGTAGCAACAAGAAAGAGCTCCGTGGACCAAAAATCAACTCGAGATGAGAGGTTAGTCCATGGCTTCGACTCCAGAGGCATACCACTTACCACAAGCACCTCTAGAGGAGGCTTCTCTCAGCTCTAGATATGTGAGAGGGACCCTGAGTTTGCGACCTCAAGTGGAATGGACACCGCGATGCGCTGACTCGAAATAAGGCCGCATATCCCTGCAGTGACTTGAATGCAGGCTCGTCTTGCATCTCCCAAGACGAAAGGATGTCTGAATCCCCTGTGGAGACCACAGAGAAAGACCTAGTTCCCCACCTCATCGCGACCGGAGGCCTCACATATTTTGAAAACTCCAGAGGTACGTGGAGATCAGTGCCTCCAAAGGAGACGATGCCTGACTCCTCGTGAAACTTGATAGGAGTCCCAGGATTCCTGTGGCACGTGGAAAGGGACCCTTGGTCTCCCGCCTCAGCTGGAGAGGCGTCCCAATTGCCCTGCCAAGCCTCGAGGAGAATCCCGAGTTGTGCCTCGCAACTAGGCAGGAGTCCTGACGTCGCTGAACAAACACGTGTGTGGAAGGGCCATTCCCGTCGTAACTCGAGAATATACCCCAGGTTCCCACCGCAACTCGAGAAAAACCATGAGACTTCCCCCTCGCCGCGAGATGAGGCCTGATTCCCCTGCACTGCGTGCACAGCAATTCCGTGTTGCACATCACACATGAAAGAAGCCTTGATTTCCTTGATGGCACTCCAGAGAAACCCCAAGAACGCTGTTTCAAGGCTAGAGGGATCCTGAGGTCACTGTAGCAACACGAAAGAGCTCCGGGGACCAAAAATCAACTCGAGATGAGAGGTTAGTCCCTGGCTTTGACTCCAGAGGAATACCACCTTACCACAAGCACCTCAAGAGGAGGCTTCTCTCAGCTCTAGCTATGTGAGAGGGACCCTTAGTGTGTGGCCTCAAGTGGAATGGACACCGCGATGCCCTGTCTCGAAATATGGCCGGATATCCCTGCAGTGACTTGAATGCAGGCTCGTCTTGCCTCTTCCAAGACGAAAGGATGTCTGAATCCCCTGTGGAAACAACAGAGAAATACCAAGTTCCCCACCTCATCGCGACCGGAGGCCTCACATCCTTTGAAAACTCCAGAGGTACACGGAGATCAGTGCCTCCAAAGGAGATGATGCCTGACTCCTCGTGAAACTTGATAGGAGTCCCAGGATTCCTGTGGCACGTGGAAAGGGACCCTTGGTCTACCGCCTCAGATGGAGAGGCGTCCCAATTGCCCTTCCAAGCCCCCAGGAGAATCCCGAGTTGTCCCTCGCAACTAGGCAGGATTCCTGACGTCTCTGAACAAACACGTGGGTGGAAGGGCCATCCCCGTCGTAACTCGAGAATATACCCCAGGTTCCAGCCGCAACTCGAGAAAAACCATGAGACTTCCCCCTCGCCGAGAGATGAGGCCCGATTCCCCTGCACTGCGGGCAGAGCAATTCCGTGTTGCACATCACACATGAAAGGAGCCTTGATTTGCTTGGTGGCACTCCAGAGAAACCCCAAGAACACTGTTTCAAGGCTAGAGGGATCCTGAGGTCACTGTAGCATCAAGAAAGAGCTCCGTGGCCCAAAAATCAACCCGAGATGAGAGGTTAGTCCCTGGCTTCGACTCCAGAGGAATACCACCTTACCACAAGCACCTCAAGAGGAGGCTTCTCTCAGCTATAGGTATGTGAGAGGGACCCTGAGTTTGCGGCCTCAAGTGGAATGGGCACCGTGATGCCCTGACTCGAAATAAGGCTGGATATCCCTGCAGTGACTTGAATTCAGGCTCGTCTTTCATCTCCCAAGATGAAAGGATGTCTGAATTCCCTGTGGAGACCAAAGAGAAAGACCTAGTTCCCCACCTCATCGCGACCGGAGGCCTCACATCCTTTGAAAACTCCAGAGGTTCGCGGAGATCAGTGCCTCCAAAGGAGACGATGCCTGACTCCTCGTGAAACTTGATAGGAGTCCCAGGATTCCTGTGGCACGTTGAAAGGGACCCTTGGTCTCCCGCCTCAGCTGGAGAGGCGTCCCAATTGCCCTGCCAAGTCTCGAGGAGAATCCCGAGTTCTCCCTCACAACTAGGCAGGATTCCTGAAGTCGCTGAAGAAACACGTGGGTGGAAGGTCCATCCCCGTCGTAACTCGAGAATATACCCCAGGTTCCCGCCGCAACTCGAGAAAAACCATTAGACTTCCCCCTCGCCGCGAGATGAGGCACGATTCCCCTGCACTGCGTGCAGAGCAATTCCGTGTTGCACATCACACATGAAAGGAGCCCTGATTTCCTTGATGGCACTCCAGAGAAACCCCAAGAACACTGTTTCAAGGCTAGAGGGATCCTGAGGTCACTGTAGCAACAAGAAAGAGCTCCGTGGACCAAAAATCAACTCGAGATGAGAGGTTAGTCCCTGGCTTCGACTCCAGAGGAATACCACCTTACCACAAGCACCTCAAGAGGAGGCTTCTCTCAGCTCTAGCTATGTGAGAGGGACCCTGAGTTTGCGGCCTCAAGTGGAATGGACACCGCGATGCCCTGACTTGAAATAAGGCCGGATATCCCTGCAGTGACTTGAATGCAGGCTCGTTTTGCATCTCCCAAGACGAAAGGATGTCTGAATCCCCTGTGGAGACCACAGAGAAAGACATAGTTCTCCACTTCATCGAGACCGGAGGCCTCACATCCTTTGAAAACTCCAGAGGTACGCGGAAATCAGTGCCTCCAAAGGAGACGATGCCTGACTCCTCGTGAAACTTGATAGGAGTCCCAAGATTCCTGTGGCACGTGGAAAGGGACACTTGGTCTCCCCCCTCAGCTGGAGAGGCGTCCCAATTGCCCTGCCAAGCCTCGAGGTGAATCCCGAGTTGTCCCTCGCAACTAGGCAGGAGTCCTGACGTCGCTGAAGAAACACGTGGGTGGAAGGGCCATCCCCGTCGTAACTCGAGAATATTCCCCAGGTTCCCGCCGCAACTCGAGAAAAACCATGAGACTTCCCCCTCGCCGCGAGATGAGGCCCGATTTCCCTGCACTGCGTGCATAGCAATTCCGTGTTGCACATCACACATGAAAGGAGCCTTGATTTCCTTGATGGCACTCCAGAGAAACCCCAAGAACACTGTTTCAAGGCTACAGGGATCCTGAGGTCACTGTAGCAACACGAAAGAGCTCCGTGGACCAAAAATCAACTCGAGATGAGAGGTTAGTCCCTGGCTTCGACTCCAGAGGAATACCACCTTACCACAAGCACCTCAAGAGGAGGCTTCTCTCAGCTCTAGCTATGTGAGAGGGACCCTGAGTTTGCGGCCTCAAGTGGAATGGATACCGCGATGCTCTGGCTCGAAATAAGGCCGCATATCCCTGCATGACTTGAATGCAGGCTCGTCTTGCATCTCCCAAAACGAAAGGATATCTGAATCCCCTGTGGAGACGACAGAGAAAGACCTACTTCCCCACCTCATCGCGACCGGAGGCCTCACATCCCTTGAAAACTCCAGAAGTACGCTGAGATCAGTGCCTCCAAAGGAGACGATGCCTGACTCCTCGTGAAACTTGATAGGAGTCCCAGGATTCCTGTGGCACGTGGAAAGGGACCCTTGGTCTCCCGCCTCAGCTGGAGAGGCGTCCCAATTGCCCTGCCAAGCCTCGAGGAGAATCCCGAGTTGTCCCTCGCAACTAGGCAGGAGTCCAGACGTCGCTAATCAAACACGTTTGTGAAAGGGCCATACCCGTCGTAACTCGAGAGTATACCCCAGGTTCCCGCCGCAACTCGAGAAAAACCATGAGACTTCCCCCTCGCCGCGAGATGCTGCCCGATTCCCCTGCACTGCGTGCAGAGCAATTCCGTTTTGCACATCACACATGAAAGGAGCCTTGATTTCCTTGATGGCACTCCAGACAATCCCCAAGAACACTGTTTCAAGGCTAGAGGGATCCTGAGGTCACTGTAGCAACACGAAAGAGCTCCGTGGACCACAAATCAACTCGAGATGAGAGGTTAGTCCCTGGCTTCGACTCCAGAGGCATACCACCTTACCACAAGCACCTCAAGAGGAGGCTTCTCTCAGCTCTAGGTATGTGAGAGGGACCCTGAGTTTGCGGCCTCAAGTGGAATGGACACCGCGATGCCCTGACTTGAAATAAGGCTGGATATCCCTGCAGTGACTTGAATGCAGGCTCTTCTTGCATCTCCCAAGACGAAAGGATGTCTGAATCCCCTGTGGAGACCACAGAGAAAGACCTAGTTCCCCACCTCATCGCGACCGGAGGCCTCACATCCTTTGAAAACTCCAGAGGTACGCGGAGATCAGTGCCTCCAAAGGAGACGATGCCTGACTCCTCGTGAAACTTGATAGGAGTCCCAGGATTCCTGTGGCACGTGGAAAGGGACACTTGGTCTCCCGCTTCAGCTGGAGAGGCGTCCCAAATGCCCTGCCAAGCCTCGAGGAGAATCCCGAGTTGTCCCTCGCAACTAGGCAGGAGTTCTGCCGTCGCTGAACAAACACGTGTGTGGAAGGCCCATTCCCGTTGTAACTCGAGAATATACCCCAGGTTCCTGCCGCAACTCGCGAAAAACCATGAGACTTCCCCCTCGCCGCGAGATGAGGCCCGATTCCCCTGCACTGCGTGCAGAGCAATTCCGTGTTGCACATCTCACATGAAGAAGCCTTGATTTCCTTGATGGCACTCCAGAGAAACCCCAAGAACACTGTTTCAAGGCTAGAGGGATCCTGAGGTCACTGTAGCAACACGAAAGAGCTCCGTGGACCAAAAATCAACTCGAGATGAGAGATTAGTCCCTGGCTTCGACTCCAGAGGAATACCACCTTACCACAAGCACCTCAAGAGGAGGCTTCTCTCAGCTCTAGCTATGTGAGAGGAACCCTGAGTTTGCGGCCTCAAGTGGAATGGAGACCGCGATGCCCTGACTCGAAATAAGGCCGGATATCCCTGCAGTGACTTGAATGCAGGCTCGTCTTGCCTCTCCCAAGATGAAAGGATGTCTGAATCCCCTGTGGAGACCACAGAGAAAGACCTAGTTCCCCACCTCATCGCGACCGGAGGCCTCACATCCTTTGAAAACTCCAGAGGTACGCGGAGATCAGTGCCTCCAAAGGAGACGATGCCTGACTCCTCGTGAAACTTGATAGGAGTCCCAGCATTCCTGTGGCACGTGGAAAGGGACACTTGGTCTCCCGCTTCAGCTGGAGAGGCGTCCCAAATGCCCTGCCAAGCCTCGAGGAGAATCCCGAGTTGTCCCTCGCAACTAGGCAGGAGTCCTGCCGTCGCTGAACAAACACGTGTGTGGAAGGCCCATCCCCGTTGTAACTCGAGAATATACCCCAGGTTCCCGCCGCAACTCACGAAAAACCATGAGACTTCCCCCTCGCCGCGAGATGAGGCCCGATTCCCCTGCACTGCGTGCAGAGCAATTCCGTGTTGCACATCACACATGAAGAAGCCTTGATTTCCTTGATGGCACTCCAGAGAAACCCCAAGAACACTGTTTCAAGGCTAGAGGGATCCTGAGGTCACTGTAGCAACACGAAAGAGCTCCGTGGACCAAAAATCAACTCGAGATGAGAGATTAGTCCCTGGCTTCGACTCCAGAGGAATACCACCTTACCACAAGCACCTCAAGAGGAGGCTTCTCTCAGCTCTAGCTATGTGAGAGGAACCCTGAGTTTGCGGCCTCAAGTGGAATGGAGACCGCGATGCCCTGACTCGAAATAAGGCCGGATATCCCTGCGGTGACTTGAATGCAGGCTCGTCTTGCCTCTCCCAAGATGAAAGGATGTCTGAATCCCCTGTGGAGACCACAGAGAAAGACCTAGTTCCCCACCTCATCGCGACCGGAGGCCTCACATCCTTTGAAAACTCCAGAGGTACGCGGAGATCAGTGCCTCCAAAGGAGACGATGCCTGACTCCTCGTGAAACTTGATAGGAGTCCCAGCATTCCTGTGGCACGGGGAAAGGGACCCTTGGTCTCCCGCCTCAGCTGGAGAGGCGTCCCAATTGCCCTGCCAAGCCTCGAGGAGAATCCCGAGTTGTCCCTCGCAACTAGGCAGGAGTCCTGTCGTGGCTGAACAAACACGTGGGTGGAAGGGACATCCCCGTCGTAACTCAATAATATACTGCAGGTTCCTGCTGCAACTCGAGAAAAACTATGAGACTTCCTCCTCGCCGCGAGATGAGGCCCGATTCCCCTGCACTGCATGCAGAGCAATTCCGTATTGCAACTCACACATGAAAGGAGCCCTGATTTCCTTGATGGCACTCCAGAGAAACCCCAAGAACACTGTTTCAAGGCTAGAGGGATCCTGAGGTCACTGTAGCAACACGAAAGAGCTCCGTGGACCAAAAATCAACTCGAGATGAGAGGTTAGTCCCTGGCTTCGACTCCAGAGGAATACCACCTTACCACAAGCACCTCAAGAGGAGGCTTCTCTCAGCTCTAGCTATGGGAGAGGTACCCTGAGTTTGCGGCCTCAAGTGGAATGGACACCGCGATGCCCTGACTTGAAATAAGGCCGGATATCCCTGCAGTGACTTGAATGCAGGCTCGTTTTGCATCTCCCAAAACGAAAGGATGTCTGAATCCCCTGTGGAGACCACAGAGAAAGACATAGTTCCCCACTTCATCGCGACCGGAGGCCTCACATCCTTTGAAAACTCCAGACGTACGCGGAGATCAGTGCCTCCAAAGGAGACGATGCCTGACTCCTCGTGAAACTTGATAGGAGTCCCAAGATTCCTGTGGCACGTGGAAAGGGACACTTGGTCTCCCCCGTCAGCTGGAGAGGCGTCCCAATTTCCCTGCCAAGCCTCGAGGAGAATCCCGAGTTGTCCCTCGCAACTAGGCAGGAGTCCTGACGTCGCTGAACAAACACGTGTGTGGAAGGGCCATTCCCGTCGTAACTCGAGAATATACCCCAGGTTCCCGCCGCAACTCGAGAAAAACCATGAGACTTCCCCCTCGCCGCGAGATGAGGCCGGATTCCCCTGCAGTGCGAGCAGAGCAATTCCGTGTTGCACATCACACATGAAAGGAGCCTTGATTTACTTGCTGGCACTCCAGAGAAACCCCAAGAACACTGTTTCAAGGCTAGAGGGATCCTGAGGTCACTGTAGCAACACGAAAGAGCTCCGTGGACCAAGAATCTACTAGAGATGAGAGGTTAGTCCCTGGCTTCGACTCCAGAGGAATACCACCTTACCACAAGCACCTCAAGAGGAGGCTTTTCTCAGCTCTAGGTATGTGAGAGGGACCCTGAGTTTGCGGCCTCAAGTGGAATGGAGACCGCGATGCCCTGACTCGAAATAAGGCCGGATATCCCTGCAGTGACTTGAATGCAGGCTCGTTTTGCATCTCCCAAGACGAAAGGATGTCTGAATCCTCTGTGGAGACCACAAGGAAACCTACTTCCCCACCTCATCGCGACCGGAGGCCTCACATCCTTTGAAAACTCCAGAGGTACGCGGAGATCAGTGCCTCCAAAGGAGACGATGCCTGACTCCTCGTGAAACTTGATAGGAGTCCCAGGATTCCTGTGGCACGTGGAAAGGGACCCCTGGTCTCCCGCCTCAGCTGGAGAGGCGTCCCAATTGCCCTTCCAAGCCTCGAGGAGATTCCCGAGTTGTAACTCGCAACTAGGCAGGAGTCCTGACGTCGCTGAACAAACACGTGGGTGGAAGGGCCATCCCCGTCGTAACTCGAGAATATACCCCAGGTTCCCGCCGCAACTCGAGAAAAACCATGAGACTACCCCCTCGCCGCGAGATGAGGCCCGATTCCCCTGCACTGCGGGCAGAGCAATTCCGTGTTGCACATCACACATGAAAGGAGCCTTGATTTCCTTGATGGCACTCCAGAGAAACCCCAAGAACACTGTTTCAAGGCTAGAGGGATCCTGAGGTCACTGTAGCAACAAGAAAGAGCTCCGTGGACCAAAAATCAACTCGAGATGAGAGGTTAGTCCATGGCTTCGACTCCAGAGGCATACCACTTACCACAAGCACCTCTAGAGGAGGCTTCTCTCAGCTCTAGATATGTGAGAGGGACCCTGAGTTTGCGACCTCAAGTGGAATGGACACCGCGATGCCCTGACTCGAAATAAGGCCGCATATCCCTGCAGTGACTTGAATGCAGGCTCGTCTTGCATCTCCCAAGACGAAAGGATGTCTGAATCCCCTGTGGAGACCACAGAGAAAGACCTAGTTCCCCACCTCATCGCGACCGGAGGCCTCACATCCTTTGAAAACTCCAGAGGTACGTGGAGATCAGTGCCTCCAAAGGAGACGATGCCTGACTCCTCGTGAAACTTGATAGGAGTCCCAGGATTCCTGTGGCACATGGAACAGGACCCTTGGTCTACCGCCTCAGCTGGAGAAGCGTCCCAATTGCCCTGCCAAGCCTCGAGGAGATTCCCGAGTTGTCCCTCGCAACTAGGCAGGAGTCCTGACGTCGCTGAACAAACACGTGGGTGGAAGGACCATCCCCGTCGTAACTAGAGAATATACCCCAGGTTCCCGCCGCAACTCGAGAAAAACCATGAGACTTCCCCCTCGCCGCGAGATGAGGCCCGATTCCCCTGCACTGCGGGCAGAGAAATTCCGTGTTGCACATCACACATGAAAGGAGCCTTGATTTCCTTGATGGCACTCCAGAGAAACCCCAAGAACACTGTTTCAAGGCTAGAGGGATCCTGAGGTCACTGTAGCAACAAGAAAGAGCTCCGTGGACCAAAAATCAACTCGAGATGAGAGGTTAGTCCCTGGCTTCGACTCCAGAAGCATACCACCTTATCACAAGCACCTCAAGAGGAGGCTTCTCTCAGCTCTAGCTATGTGAGAGGGACCCTGAGTTTGCGGCCTCAAGTGGAATGGGCACCGCGATGCCCTGACTCGAAATAAGGCCGGATATCCCTGCAGTGACTTGAATGCAGGCTCGTCTTGCATTTGCCAAACGAAAGGATATCTGAAACCCCTGTGGAGACCACAGAGAAAGACCTAGTTCCCCACCTCATCGCGACCAGAGGCCTCACATCCTTTGAAAACTCCAGGGGTACGCGGAGATCAGTTCCTCCAAAGGAGACGATGCCTGACTCCTCGTGAAACTTGATAGGAGTCCCAGGATTCCTGTGGCACCTGGAAAGGGACCCTTGGTCTCCCGTCTCAGCTGGAGAGGCATCCCAATTGCCCTGCCAAGCCTCGAGGAGAATCCCGAGTTGTACCTCGCAACTAGGCAGGAGTCCTGACGTCGCTGAACAAACACGTGGGTGGAAGGGCCATCCCCGTCGTAACTCGAGAATATACCCCAGGTTCACACAGCAACTCGAGAAAAACCATGAGACTTCCCCCTCGCCGAAAAATAAGGCCCAATACCGTGCACTTCGTGCAGAGCAATTCCCTGTTGCACATCACACATGAAAGGAGCCTTGATTTCCTTGATGGCACTCCAGAGAAACCCCAAGAACACTCTTTCAAGGCTAGAGGGAAACTGAGGTCACTGTAGCAACACGAAAGAACTCCGTGGTCCAAGAATCAACTCGAGATGAGAGGTTAGTCCCTGGCTTCGACTCCAAAGGAATACCACCTTACCACAAGCACCTCAAGAGGAGGCTTCTCTCAGCTCTAGGTATGTGAGAGGGACCCTTATTTTGCGGCCTCAAGTGGAATGGACACCGCGATGCCCTGACTCGAAATAAGGCCGAATATCCCTGCAGTGACTTGAATGCAGGCTCGTCTTGCATCTCCCAAGACGAAAGGATGTCTGAATCCCCTGTGGAGACCACAGAGAAAACCTACTTCCCCACCTCATCGCGACCGGAGGCCTCACATCCTTTGAAAACTCCAGAGGTACGCGGAGATCAGTGCCTCCAAAGGAGACGATGCCTGATTCCTCGCGAAACTTGATAGGAGTCCCAGGATTCCTGTGGCACGTGGAAAGGGAACCTTGGTCTACCGCCTCAGCTGGAGAGGCGTCCCAATTGCCCTTTCAAGCCTCGAGGAGATTCCCGAGTTGTCCCTCGCAACTAGGCAGGAGTCCTGACGTCGCTGAACAAACACGTGGGTGGAAGGGCCATCCCCGTCGTAACTCGAGAATATACCCCAGGTTCCCGCCGCAACTCGAGAAAAACCATGAGACTTCCCCCTCGCCGCGAGATGAGGCCCGATTTCCCTGCACTGCGTGCAGAGCAATTCCGTCTTGCACATCACACATCAAAGGAGCCTTGATTTCCTTGATGGCACTCCAGAGAAACCCCAAGAACACTGTTTCAAGGTAGAGGGATCCTGAGGTCACTGTAGCCACACAAAAGAGTTCCGTGGACCAAAAATCAACTCGAGTTGAGAGGTTAGTCCCTGGCTTCGACTCCAGAGGAATACCACCTTACCACAAGCACCTCAAGAGGAGGCTTCTCTCAGCTCTAGATATGTGAGAGAGACCCTGAGTTTGCGGCCTCAAGTGGAATGGACACCGTGATGCTCTGACTCGAAATAAAGCCGAATATCCCTGCAGTGACTTGAATGCAGGCTCGTCTTGCATCTCCCAAGACGAAAGGATGTCTGAATCCCCTGTGAGGACCACAGAGAAAACCTACTTCCCCACCTCATCGCGACCGGAGGCCTCACATCCTTTGAAAACTCCAGAGGTACGCGGAGATCAGTGCTCCAAAGGAGACGATGCCTGACTCCTCGTGAAACTTGATAGGAGTCCCAGGATTCCTGTGGCACGTGGAAAGGGACCTTTGGTCTCCCGCCT
This sequence comes from Cervus elaphus, assembly GCF_910594005.1. Lineage (NCBI taxonomy): Eukaryota > Metazoa > Chordata > Mammalia > Artiodactyla > Cervidae > Cervus > Cervus elaphus. The sequence goes on from NC_057838.1 coordinate 4,638,287, forward strand.
CAGCTGGAGAGGCGTCCCAATTGCCCTGCCAAGCCTCGAGGAGAATCCCGAGTTGTCCCTCGCAACTAGGCAGGAGTCCTGACGTCGCTGAACAAACACGTGTGTGGAAGGGCCATCCCCGTCGTAACTCGAGAATATACCCCAGGTTCCCGCCGCAACTCGAGAAAAACCATGAGACTTCCCACTCGCCGCGATATGAGGCCAGATTCCCCTGCAGTGCGTGCAGAGCAATTCCGTGTTGCACATCACACATGAAAGGAGCGTTGATTTCCTTGATGGCACTCCAGAGAAACCCCAAGAACACTGTTTCAAGGCTAGAGGGATCCTGAGGTCACTGTAGCAACACGAAAGAGCTCCGTGGACCAAAAATCAACTCGAGATGAGAGGTTAGTCCCTGGCTTCGACTCCAGAGCAATACCACCTTACCACAAGCACCTCAAGCGAGGCTTCTCTCAGCTCTAGCTATGTGAGAGGGACCCTGAGTTTGCGGCCTCAAGTGGAATGGACACCGCGATGCTCTGGCTCAAAATAAGGCCGCATATCCCTGCAGTGACTTGAATGCAGGCTCGTCTTGCATCTCCCAAGACGAAAGGATGTCTGAATCACCTGTGGAGACCACAGAGAAAGACCTAGTTCCCCACCTCATCGCGACCGGAGGCCTCACATCCTTTGAAAACTCCAGAGGTACGCGGAGATCAGTGCCTCCAAAGGAGACGATGCCTGACTCCTCGTGAAACTTGATAGGAGTCCCAGGATTCCTGTGGCACGTGGAAAGGGACCCTTGGTCTCCCGCCTCAGCTGGAGAGGCGTCCCAATTGCCCTGCCAAGCCTCGAGGAGATTCCCGAGTTGTCCCTCGCAACTAGGCAGGAGTCCTGACGTCGCTGAACAAACACGTGGGTGGAAGGGCCATCCCCGTCGTAACTAGAGAATATACCCCAGGTTCCCGCCGCAACTCGAGAAAAACCATGAGACTTCCCCCTCGCCGCGAGATGAGGCCCGATTCCCCTGCACTGCGGGCAGAGCAATTCCGTGTTGCACATCACACATGAAAGGAGCCTTGATTTCCTTGATGGCACTCCAGAGAAACCCCAAGAACACTGTTTCAAGGCTAGAGGGATCCTGAGGTCACTGTACCAACAAGAAAGAGCTCCGTGGACCAAAAATCAACTCGAGATGAGAGGTTAGTCCCTGGCTTCGACTCCAGAGGCATACCACCTTACCACAAGCACCTCAAGAGGAGGCTTCTCTCAGCTCTAGCTATGTGAGAGGGACCCTGAGTTTGCGGCCTCAAGTGGAGTGGACACCGCGATGCCCTGACTCGAAATAAGGCCAGATATCCCTGCAGTGACTTGAATGCAGGCTCGTCTTGCATCTCCCAAGACGAAAGGATGTCTGAATCCCCTGTGGAGACCACAGAGAAAGACCTAGTTCCCCACCTCATCGCGACCGGAGGCCTCACATACTTTGAAAACTCCAGAGGTACGCGGAGATCAGTGCCTCCAAAGGAGTCGATGCCTGACTCCTCGTGAAACTTGATAGGAGTCCCAGGATTCCTGTGGCACGTGGAAAGGGACCCTTGGTCTCCCGCCTCAGCTGGAGAGGCATCCCAATTGACCTGCCAAGCCTCGAGGAGAATCCCGAGTTGTCCCTCGCAACTAGGCAGGAGTCCTGACGTCGCTGAACAAACACGTGGGTGGAAGGGCCATCCCCGTCGTAACTCGAGAATATACCCCAGGTTCCCGCCGCAACTCGAGAAAAACCATGAGACTTCCCCCTCCCCGCAAAATGAGGCCCGATACCCTGCACTGCGTGCAGAGCAATTCCCTGTTGCACATCACACATGAAAGGAGCCTTGATTTCCTTGATGGCACTCCAGAGAAACCCCAAGAACACTGTTTCAAGGCTAGAGGGAAACTGAGGTCACTGTAGCAACACGAAAGAGGTCCGTGGACCAAGAATCAACTCGAGATGAGAGGTTAGTCCCTGGCTTCGACTCCAGAGGAATACCACCTTACCACAAGCACCTCAAGAGGAGGCTTCTCTCAGCTCTAGGTATGTGAGAGGGACCCTGATTTTGCGGCCTCAAGTGGAATGGACAACGCAATGCCCTGACTCGACATAAGGCCGGATATCCCTGCAGTGACTTGAATGCAGGCTCGTCTTGCATCTCCCAAGATGAAAGGATGTCTGAATCCCCTGTGGAGACCACAGAGAAAGACCTAGTTCCCCACCTCATCGCGACCGGAGGCCTCACATCCTTTGAAAACTCCAGAGGTACGTGGAGATCAGTGCCTCCAAAGGAGACGATGCCTGACTCCTCGTGAAACTTGATAGGAGTCCCAGGATTCCTGTGGCACATGGAACAGGACCCTTGGTCTACCGCCTCAGCTGGAGAAGCGTCCCAATTGCCCTGCCAAGCCTCGAGGAGATTCCCGAGTTGTCCCTCGCAACTAGGCAGGAGTCCTGACGTCGCTGAACAAACACGTGGGTGGAAGGACCATCCCCGTCGTAACTAGAGAATATACCCCAGGTTCCCGCCGCAACTCGAGAAAAACCATGAGACTTCCCCCTCGCCGCGAGATGAGGCCCGATTCCCCTGCACTGCGGGCAGAGAAATTCCGTGTTGCACATCACACATGAAAGGAGCCTTGATTTCCTTGATGGCACTCCAGAGAAACCCCAAGAACACTGTTTCAAGGCTAGAGGGATCCTGAGGTCACTGTAGCAACAAGAAAGAGCTCCGTGGACCAAAAATCAACTCGAGATGAGAGGTTAGTCCCTGGCTTCGACTCCAGAGGCATACCACCTTACCACAAGCACCTCAAGAGGAGGCTTCTCTCAGCTCTAGCTATGTGAGAGGGACCCTGAGTTTGCGGCCTCAAGTGGAATGGGCACCGCGATGCCCTGACTCGAAATAAGGCCGGATATCCCTGCAGTGACTTGAATGCAGGCTCGTCTTGCATTTGCCAAACGAAAGGATATCTGAAACCCCTGTGGAGACCACAGAGAAAGACCTAGTTCCCCACCTCATCGCGACCAGAGGCCTCACATCCTTTGAAAACTCCAGGGGTACGCGGAGATCAGTTCCTCCAAAGGAGACGATGCCTGACTCCTCGTGAAACTTGATAGGAGTCCCAGGATTCCTGTGGCACCTGGAAAGGGACCCTTGGTCTCCCGTCTCAGCTGGAGAGGCATCCCAATTGCCCTGCCAAGCCTCGAGGAGAATCCCGAGTTGTACCTCGCAACTAGGCAGGAGTCCTGACGTCGCTGAACAAACACGTGGGTGGAAGGGCCATCCCCGTCGTAACTCGAGAATATACCCCAGGTTCACACAGCAACTCGAGAAAAACCATGAGACTTCCCCCTCGCCGAAAAATAAGGCCCAATACCGTGCACTTCGTGCAGAGCAATTCCCTGTTGCACATCACACATGAAAGGAGCCTTGATTTCCTTGATGGCACTCCAGAGAAACCCCAAGAACACTCTTTCAAGGCTAGAGGGAAACTGAGGTCACTGTAGCAACACGAAAGAACTCCGTGGTCCAAGAATCAACTCGAGATGAGAGGTTAGTCCCTGGCTTCGACTCCAAAGGAATACCACCTTACCACAAGCACCTCAAGAGGAGGCTTCTCTCAGCTCTAGGTATGTGAGAGGGACCCTTATTTTGCGGCCTCAAGTGGAATGGACACCGCGATGCCCTGACTCGAAATAAGGCCGAATATCCCTGCAGTGACTTGAATGCAGGCTCGTCTTGCATCTCCCAAGACGAAAGGATGTCTGAATCCCCTGTGGAGACCACAGAGAAAACCTACTTCCCCACCTCATCGCGACCGGAGGCCTCACATCCTTTGAAAACTCCAGAGGTACGCGGAGATCAGTGCCTCCAAAGGAGACGATGCCTGATTCCTCGCGAAACTTGATAGGAGTCCCAGGATTCCTGTGGCACGTGGAAAGGGAACCTTGGTCTACCGCCTCAGCTGGAGAGGCGTCCCAATTGCCCTTTCAAGCCTCGAGGAGATTCCCGAGTTGTCCCTCGCAACTAGGCAGGAGTCCTGACGTCGCTGAACAAACACGTGGGTGGAAGGGCCATCCCCGTCGTAACTCGAGAATATACCCCAGGTTCCCGCCGCAACTCGAGAAAAACCATGAGACTTCCCCCTCGCCGCGAGATGAGGCCCGATTTCCCTGCACTGCGTGCAGAGCAATTCCGTCTTGCACATCACACATCAAAGGAGCCTTGATTTCCTTGATGGCACTCCAGAGAAACCCCAAGAACACTGTTTCAAGGTAGAGGGATCCTGAGGTCACTGTAGCCACACAAAAGAGTTCCGTGGACCAAAAATCAACTCGAGTTGAGAGGTTAGTCCCTGGCTTCGACTCCAGAGGAATACCACCTTACCACAAGCACCTCAAGAGGAGGCTTCTCTCAGCTCTAGATATGTGAGAGAGACCCTGAGTTTGCGGCCTCAAGTGGAATGGACACCGTGATGCTCTGACTCGAAATAAAGCCGAATATCCCTGCAGTGACTTGAATGCAGGCTCGTCTTGCATCTCCCAAGACGAAAGGATGTCTGAATCCCCTGTGAGGACCACAGAGAAAACCTACTTCCCCACCTCATCGCGACCGGAGGCCTCACATCCTTTGAAAACTCCAGAGGTACGCGGAGATCAGTGCTCCAAAGGAGACGATGCCTGACTCCTCGTGAAACTTGATAGGAGTCCCAGGATTCCTGTGGCACGTGGAAAGGGACCCTTGGTCTCCCGCCTCAGCTGGAGAGGCGTCCCAATTGCCCTGCCAAGCCTCGAGGAGAATCCCGAGTTGTCCCTCGCAACTAGGCAGGAGTCCTGACGTCGCTGAACAAACACGTGTGTGGAAGGGCCATCCCCGTCGTAACTCGAGAATATACCCCAGGTTCCCGCCGCAACTCGAGAAAAACCATGAGACTTCCCACTCGCCGCGATATGAGGCCAGATTCCCCTGCAGTGCGTGCAGAGCAATTCCGTGTTGCACATCACACATGAAAGGAGCGTTGATTTCCTTGATGGCACTCCAGAGAAACCCCAAGAACACTGTTTCAAGGCTAGAGGGATCCTGAGGTCACTGTAGCAACACGAAAGAGCTCCGTGGACCAAAAATCAACTCGAGATGAGAGGTTAGTCCCTGGCTTCGACTCCAGAGCAATACCACCTTACCACAAGCACCTCAAGCGAGGCTTCTCTCAGCTCTAGCTATGTGAGAGGGACCCTGAGTTTGCGGCCTCAAGTGGAATGGACACCGCGATGCTCTGGCTCAAAATAAGGCCGCATATCCCTGCAGTGACTTGAATGCAGGCTCGTCTTGCATCTCCCAAGACGAAAGGATGTCTGAATCACCTGTGGAGACCACAGAGAAAGACCTAGTTCCCCACCTCATCGCGACCGGAGGCCTCACATCCTTTGAAAACTCCAGAGGTACGCGGAGATCAGTGCCTCCAAAGGAGACGATGCCTGACTCCTCGTGAAACTTGATAGGAGTCCCAGGATTCCTGTGGCACGTGGAAAGGGACCCTTGGTCTCCCGCCTCAGCTGGAGAGGCGTCCCAATTGCCCTGCCAAGCCTCGAGGAGATTCCCGAGTTGTCCCTCGCAACTAGGCAGGAGTCCTGACGTCGCTGAACAAACACGTGGGTGGAAGGGCCATCCCCGTCGTAACTAGAGAATATAGCCCAGGTTCCCGCCGCAACTCGAGAAAAACCATGAGACTTCCCCCTCGCCGCGAGATGAGGCCCGATTCCCCTGCACTGCGGGCAGAGCAATTCCGTGTTGCACATCACACATGAAAGGAGCCTTGATTTCCTTGATGGCACTCCAGAGAAACCCCAAGAACACTGTTTCAAGGCTAGAGGGATCCTGAGGTCACTGTACCAACAAGAAAGAGCTCCGTGGACCAAAAATCAACTCGAGATGAGAGGTTAGTCCCTGGCTTCGACTCCAGAGGCATACCACCTTACCACAAGCACCTCAAGAGGAGGCTTCTCTCAGCTCTAGCTATGTGAGAGGGACCCTGAGTTTGCGGCCTCAAGTGGAGTGGACACCGCGATGCCCTGACTCGAAATAAGGCCAGATATCCCTGCAGTGACTTGAATGCAGGCTCGTCTTGCATCTCCCAAGACGAAAGGATGTCTGAATCCCCTGTGGAGACCACAGAGAAAGACCTAGTTCCCCACCTCATCGCGACCGGAGGCCTCACATACTTTGAAAACTCCAGAGGTACGCGGAGATCAGTGCCTCCAAAGGAGTCGATGCCTGACTCCTCGTGAAACTTGATAGGAGTCCCAGGATTCCTGTGGCACGTGGAAAGGGACCCTTGGTCTCCCGCCTCAGCTGGAGAGGCATCCCAATTGACCTGCCAAGCCTCGAGGAGAATCCCGAGTTGTCCCTCGCAACTAGGCAGGAGTCCTGACGTCGCTGAACAAACACGTGGGTGGAAGGGCCATCCCCGTCGTAACTCGAGAATATACCCCAGGTTCCCGCCGCAACTCGAGAAAAACCATGAGACTTCCCCCTCCCCGCAAAATGAGGCCCGATACCCTGCACTGCGTGCAGAGCAATTCCCTGTTGCACATCACACATGAAAGGAGCCTTGATTTCCTTGATGGCACTCCAGAGAAACCCCAAGAACACTGTTTCAAGGCTAGAGGGAAACTGAGGTCACTGTAGCAACACGAAAGAGGTCCGTGGACCAAGAATCAACTCGAGATGAGAGGTTAGTCCCTGGCTTCGACTCCAGAGGAATACCACCTTACCACAAGCACCTCAAGAGGAGGCTTCTCTCAGCTCTAGGTATGTGAGAGGGACCCTGATTTTGCGGCCTCAAGTGGAATGGACAACGCAATGCCCTGACTCGACATAAGGCCGGATATCCCTGCAGTGACTTGAATGCAGGCTCGTCTTGCATCTCCCAAGATGAAAGGATGTCTGAATCCCCTGTGGAGACCACAGAGAAAGACCTACTTCCCCACCTCATCGCGACCCGAGGCCTCAGATCTTTTGAAAACTCAAGAGGTACGTGGAGATCAGTGCCTCCAAAGGAGACGATGCCTGACTCCACGAGAAACTTGATAGGAGTCCCAGGATTGCTGTGGCACGTGGAAAGGGACCCTTGGTCTGCCGCCTCAGATGGAGAGGCGTCACAATTGCCCTGCCAGGCCTCGAGGAGAATCCCGCGTTGTCCCTCGCAACTAGGCAGGAGTCCTGACGTCGCTGAAGAAACACGTGGGTGGAAGGGCCATCCCCGTCGTAACTCGAGAATATACCCCATGTTCCCGCCGCAAATCGAGAAAAACCATGAGACTTCCCCCTCGCCGCAAAATGAGGCCCGATTCCCCTGCACTGCGTGCAGAGCAATTCCGTGTTGCACATCACACATGAAAAAGACTTGATTTCCTTGATGGCCCTCCAGAAAAACCCCAAGAACACTGTTTCAAGGCTAGAGGGATGCTGAGGTCACTGTAGCCACACGAAAGAGCTCCGTGGACCAAAAATCAACTCGAGATGAGAGGTTAGTCCCTGGCTTCGACTCCAGAAGAATATCACCTTACCAGAAGCACCTCAAGAGGAGGCTTCTCTCAGCTCTAGGTATGTGAGAGGGACCCTGATTTGCGGCCTCAAGTGGAATGGACACCGCGATGCCCCGACTCGAAATAAAGCCGGATATCCCTGCAGTGATTGAATGCAGGCTCGTCTTGCTTCTCCCAAGACGAAAGGTTGTCTGAATCCCCTGTGGAGACCACAGAAAAAGAACTAGTTCCCCACCTCATCGCGACCGGAGGCCTCACATTCTTTGAAAACTCCAGAGGTACGCGGAGATCAGTGCCTCCAAAGGAGACGATGCCTGACTCCTCGTGAAACTTGATATGAGTCCCAGGATTCCTGTGGCACGTGGAAAGGGACCCTTGGTCTCCCGCCTCAGCTGGAGAGGCGTCCCACTTGCCCTGCCAAGCCTCGAGGAGAATCCCGAGTTGTCCCTCACAACTAGGCAGGAGTCCTGACGCGGCTGAACAAACACGTGTGTGTAAGGGCCATCCCCGTCGTAACTCGAGAATATACCCCAGGTTCCCGCCGCAACTCGACAAAAACCATGAGACTTCCCCCTCGCCGCGAGATGAGGCCCGATTCCCCTGCACTGCGTGCAGAGCAATTCCGTCTTGCACATCACACATCAAAGGAGCCTTGATTTCCTTGATGGCACTCCAGAGAAACCCCAAGAACACTGTTTCAAGGCTAGAGGGATCCTGAGGTCACTGTAGCAACAAGAAAGAGCTCCGTGGACCAAAAATCAACTCGAGATGAGAGGTTAGTCCCTGGCTTCGACTCCAGAGGAATACCACCTTACCACAAGCACCTCAAGAGGAGGCTTCTCTCAGCTCCAGATATGTGTGAGGGACCCTGAGTTTGCGGCCTCAAGTGGAATGGACACCGCGATGCCCTGACTCGAAATAAGGCCGGATATCCCTGCAGTGACTTGAATGCAGGCTCGTCTTGCATCTCCCAAGACGAAAGGATGTCTGAATCCCCTGTGGAGACCACAGAGAAAGACCAAGTTCCCCACCTCATCGCGACCGGAGGCCTCACATACTTTGAAAATTCCAGAGGTACGCAGAAATCAGTGCCTCCAAAGGAGACGATGCCTGACTCCTCGTGAAACTTGATAGGAGTCCCAGGATTCCTGTGGCACGTGGAAAGGGAAACTTGGTCTCCCCCCTCAGCTGGAGAGGCGTCCCAATTGCCCTGCCAAGCCTCGAGGAGAATCCCAAGTTGTCCCTCGGAACTAGGAAGGAGTACTTACTTGGCTGAACAACCACGTGTGTGGAAAGGCCATCCCCGTCGTAACTCGAGAATATACCCCAGGTTCCCGCCGCAACTCGAGAGAAACCATGAGACGTCCCCCTCGCCGTGAGATGAGGCCCGATTCCCCTGCATTGCATGCAGAGCAATTCCGTGTTGCACATCACACATGAAAGGAGCCTTGATTTCCTTGATGGCACTCCAGAGAAACCCCAAGAACACTGTTTCAAGGCTAGAGGGATCCTGAGGTCACTGTAGCAACACAAAAGAGCTCCGTGGACCAAAAATCAACTCGAGATGAGAGGTTAGTCCCTGGCTTCGACTCCAGAGGAATACCACCTTACCACAAGCACCTCAAGAGGAGGCTTCTCTCAGCTCTAGGTATGTGAGAGGGACCCTGAGTTTACGGCCTCAAGTGGAATGGACACCGCGATGCCCTGACTCGAAATAAGGCCGGATATCCCTGCAGTGACTTGAATGCAGGCTCGTCTTGCATCTCCCAAGATGAAAGGATGTCTGAATCCCCTGTGGAGACCACAGAGAAAGACCTAGTTCCCTACCTCATGGCGACCGGAGGCCTCACATCCTTTGAAAACTCCAGAGGTACGCGGAGATCAGTGCCTCCAAAGGAGACGATGCCTGACTCCTCGTGAAACTTGATAGGAGTCCCAGGATTCCTGTGGCACGTGGAAAGGGACCCTTGGTCTCCCCCGTCAGCTGGAGAGGCGTCCCAATTGCCCTGCCAAGCCTCGAGGAGAATCCCGAGTTGTCCCTCGGAACTAGGCAGGAGTCCTGACGTCGCTGAACAAACACGTGGGTGGAAGGGCCATCCCCGTCGTAACTCGAGAATATACCCCAGGTTCCCTCCGCAACTCGAGAAAAACCATGAGACTTCCCCCTCGCCGCGAGATGAGGCCCGATTCCCCTGCACTGCGTGCAGAGCAATTCCGTGTTGCACATCACACATGAAAGGAGCCTTGATTTCCTTGATGGCACTCCAGAGAAACCCCAAGAACACTGTTTCAAGACTAGAGGGACCCTGAGGTCACTGTAGCAACACGAACGAGCTCCGTGGACCAAAAATCAACTCGAGATGAGAGGTTAGTCCCTGGCTTCGACTCCAGAGGAATACCACCTTACCACAAGCACCTCAAGAGGAGGCTTCTCTCAGCTCTAGGTATGTGAGAGGGACCCTGTGTTTGCGGCCTCAAGTGGAATGGACACCGCGATGCCCTGACTCGAAATAAGGCCGGATATCCCTGCAGTGACTTGAATGCAGGCTCGTGTTGCATCTCCCAAGATGAAAGGATGTCTGAATCCCCTGTGGAGACCACAGAGAAAGACCTAGTTCCCCACCTCATCGCGACCGGAGGCCTCACATCCTTTGTAAACTCCAGAGGTACGCGGAGATCCTTGCCTCCAAAGGAAACGATGCCTGACTCCTCGTCAAACTTGATAGGAGTCCCAGGATTCCTGTGACACGTGGAAAGGGACCCTTTGTCTCCCGCCTCAGCTGGAGAGGCGTCCCAATTGCCCTGCCAAGCCTCGAGGAGAATCCCGAGATGTCCCTCGCAACTCGGCAGGAGTCCTGACGTCGCTGAACAAACACGTGGGTGGAAGGGCCATCCCCGTCGTAACTCGAGAATATAACCCAGGTTCCCGCCGCAACTCGAGAAAAACCATGAGAATTCCCCCTCGCCGCGAGATGAGGCCTGATTCCCCTGCACTGCGTGCAGAGCAATTCCGTGTTGCACATCACACATGAAAGGAGCCTTGATTTCCTTGATGGCACTCCAGAGAAACCCCAAGAACACTGTTTCAAGGCTAGAGGGATCCTGAGGTCACTGTAGCAACAGGAACGAGCTCCATGGACCAAAAATCAACTCGAGATGAGAGGTTAGTCCCTGACTTCGACTCCAGAGGAATACCACCTTACCACAAGCACCTCAAGAGGAGGCTTCTCTCAGCTCTAGGTATGTGAGAGGGACCCTGAGTTTACTGCCTCAAGTGGAATGGACACCGCGATGCCCTGACTCGAAATAAGGCCGGATATCCCTGCAGTGACTTGAATGCAGGCTCGTCTTGCATCTCCCAAGATGAAAGGATGTCTGAATCCCCTGTGGAGACCACAGAGAAAGACCTAGTTCCCGACCTCATGGCGACCGGAGGCCTCACATCCTTTGAAAACTCCAGAGGTACGCGGAGATCAGTGCCTCCAAAGGAGACGATGCCTGACTCCTCGTGAAACTTGATAGGAGTCCCAGGATTCCTGTGGCACGTGGAAAGGGACACTTGGTCTCCCGCCTCAGCTGGAGAGGCGTCCCAATTGCCCTGCCAAGCCTCGAGGAGAATCCCGAGTTGTCCCTCGCAACTCGGCAGGAGTCCTGACGTCGCTGAACAAACACGTGGGTGGAAGGGCCATCCCCGTCGTAACTCGAGAATATACCCCAGGTTCCCGCCGCAACTCGAGAAAAACCATGAGACTTCCCCCTCGCCGCGAGATGAGGCCCGATTCCCCTGCACTGCGTGCAGAGCAATTCCGTGTTGCACATCACACATGAAAGGAGCCTTGATTTCCTTGATGGCACTCCAGAGAAACCCCAAGAACACTGTTTCAAGGCTAGAGGGATCCTGAGGTCACTGTAGCCACACGAAAGAGCTCCGTGGACCAAAAATCAACTCGAGATGAGAGGTTAGTCCCTGGCTTCGACTCCAGAGGAATACCCCCTTACCACAAGCACATCAAGAGGAGGCTTCTCTCAGCTCTAGGTATGTGAGAGGGACCCTGAGTTTGCGGCCTCAAGTGGAATGGACACCGCGATGCCCTGACTCAAAATAAGGCCGGATATCCCTGCAGTGACTTGAATGCAGGCTCGTCTTGCATCTCCCAAGACGAAAGGATGTCTGAATCCCCTGTGGAGACCACAGAGAAAGACCTAGTTCCCCACCTCATCGCGACCGGAGGCCTCCCAGCCTTTGTAAACTCCAGAGGTACGCGGAGATCCTTGCCTCCAAAGGAAACGATGCCTGACTCCTCGTCAAACTTGATAGGAATCCCAGGTTTCCTGTGAAACGTGGAAAGGGACACTTGGTCTCCCGCCTCAGCTGGAGAGGCGTCCCAATTGCCCTGCCAAGCCTCGAGGAGAATCCCGAGTTGTCCCTCGCAACTAGGCAGGAGTCCTGACGTCGCTGAACAAGCATGTGTGTGGAAGGGCCATCCCCGTCGTAACTCGAGAATATACCCTAGGTTCCCGCCGCAACTCGAGAGAAACCATGAGACGTCCCCCTCGCCGCGAGATGAGGCCCGATTCCCCTGCACTGCGTGCAGAGCAATTCCGTGTTGCACATCACACATGAAAGGACCCTTGATTTTCTTGATGGCACTCCAGAGAAACCCCAAGAACACTGTTTCAAGGCTAGAGGGATCCTGAGGTCACTGTAGCAACACGAAAGAGCTCCGTGGACCAAAAATCAACTCGAGATGAGAGGTTAGTCCCTGGCTTCGACTTCAGAGGAATACCACCTTACCACAAGCACCTCAAGAGGAGGCTTCTCTCAGCTCTAGGTATGTGAGAGGGACCCTGAGTTTACGGCCTCAAGTGGAATGGATACCGCGATGCACTGACTCGAAATGAGGCCAGATATCCCTGCAGTGACTTGAATGCAGGCTCGTCTTGCATCTCCCAAGATGAGAGGATGTCTGAATCCCCTGTGGAGACCACAGAGAAAGACCTAGTTCCCGACCTCATAGCGACCGGAGGCCTCACATCCTTTGAAAACTCCAGAGGTACGCGGATATCAGTGCCTCCAAAGGAGACGATGCCTGACTCCTCGTGAAACTTGATAGGAGTCCCAGGATTCCTGTGGCACCTGGAAAGGGACCCTTGGTCTCCCGCCTCAGCTGGAGAGGCGTCCCAATTGACCTGCCAAGCCTCGAGGAGAATCCCGAGTTGTCCCTCGCAACTAGGCAGGAGTCCTGACGTCGCTGAACAAGCACGTGTGTGGAAGGGCCATCCCCGTCGTAACTCGAGAATATAAACCAGGTTCCCGCCGCAACTCGAGAGAAACCATGAGACGTCCCCCTCGCCGCGAGATGAGGCCCGATTCCCCTGCACTGCGTGTAGAGCAATTCCGTGTTGCACATCACACATGAAAGGAGCGTTGATTTCCTTGATGGCACTCCAGAGAAACCCCAAGAACACTATTTCAAGGCTAGAGGGATCCTGAGGTAACTGTAGCAACACGAACGAGCTCCGTGGACCAAAAATCAACTCGAGATGAGAGGTTAGTCCCTGGCTTCGACTCCAGAGGAATACCACCTTACCACAAGCACCTCAAGAGGAGGCTTCTCTCAGCTCTAGGTATGTGAGAGAGACCCTGAGTTTGCGGCCTCAAGTGGAATGGACACCGTGATGCCCTGACTCGAAATAAGGCCGGATATCCCTGCAGTGACTTGAATGCAGGCTCGTCTTGCATCTCCCAAGATGAAAGGATGTCTGAATCCCCTGTGGAGACCACAGAGAAAGACCTAGTTCCCGACCTCATGGCGACCGGAGGCCTCCCATCCTTTGTAAACTCCAGAGGTACGCGGAGATCCTTGCCTCCAAAGGAGACGATGGCTGACTCCTCGTCAAACTTGATAGAGTCCCAGGTTTCCTGTGAAAAGTGGAAAGGGACACTTGGTCTCCCGCCTCAGCTGGAGAGGCGTCCCAATTGCCCTGCCAAGCCTCCAGGAGAATCCCGAGTTGTCCCTCGCAACTAGGCAGGAGTCCTGACATCGCTGAACAAACACGTGGGTGGAAGGGCCATTCCCGTCGTAACTCGAGAATATACCCCAGGTTCCCGCCGCAACTCGAGAAAAACCATGAGACTTCCCCCTCGCCGCGACATGCGGCCCGATTCCCCTGCACTGAGTGCAGAGCAATTCCGTGTTGCACATCACACATGAAAGGAGCCTTGATTTCCTTGATGGCACTCCAGAGAAACCCCAAGAACACTGTTTCAAGGCTAGAGGGATCCTGAGGTCACTGTAGCCACACGAAAGAGCTCCGTGGACCAAAAATCAACTCGAGATGAGAGGTTAGTCCCTGGCTTCGACTCCAGAGGAATACCCCTTACCACAAGCACATCAAGAGGAGGCTTCTCTCAGCTCTAGGTATGTGAGAAGGACCCTGAGTTTGCGGCCTCAAGTGGAATGGACACCGCGATGCCCTGACTCGAAATAAGGCCGGATATCCCTGCAGTGACTTGAATGCAGGCTCGTCTTGCATCTCCCAAGCCGAAAGGATGTCTGAATCCCCTGTGGAGACCACAGAGAAAGACCTAGTTCCCCACCTCATCGCGACCGGAGGCCTCCCATCGTTTGTAAACTCCAGAGTTACGCGGAGATCCTTGCCTCCAAAGGAGACGATGGCTGACTCCTCGTGAAACTTGATAGGAGTCCCAGGTTTCCTGTGAAACGTGGAAAGGGACACTTGGTCTCCCGCCTCAGCTGGAGAGGCGTCCCAATTGCCCTGCCAAGCCTCGAGGAGAATCCCGAGTTGTCCCTCGCAACTAGGCAGGAGTCCTGACATCGCTGAACAAGCACGTGTGTGGAAGGGCCATCCCCGTCGTAACTCGAGAATATACCCCAGGTTCCCGCCGCAACTCGAGAGAAACCATGAGACTTCCCCCTCGCCGCGAGATGAGGCCCGATTCCCCTGCACTGCGTGCAGAGCAATTCCGTGTTGCACATCACACATGAAAGGAGCCTTGATTTCCTTGATGGCACTCCAGAGAAACCCCAAGAACACTGTTTCAAGGCTAGAGGGATCCTGAGGTCACTGTAGGAACACGAAAGAGCTCCGTGGACCAAAAATCAACTCGAGATGAGAGGTTAGTCCCTGGCTTCGACTCCAGAGGAATACCACCTTACCTCAAGCACCTCAAGAGGAAGCTTCTCTCAGCTCTAGGTATGTGAGAGGGACCCTGATTTTGCGGCCTCAGGTGGAATGGACACCGCGATGCCCTGACTCGAAATTAGGCCGGATATCCCTGCAGTGACTTGAATGCAGGCTCGTCTTGCATCTCCCAAGATGAAAGGATGTCTGAATCCCCTGTGGAGACCACAGACAAAGACCTAGTTCCCCACCTCATCGCGACCGGAGGTCTCACATTCTTTGAAAACTCCAGAGGTACACAGAGATCAGTGCCTCCAAAGGAGACGATGCCTGACTCCTCGTGAAACTTGATAGGAGTCCCAGGATTCCTGTGGCACGTGGAAAGGGACCCTTGGTCTCCCGCCTCAGCTGGATAAGCGTCCCAATTGCCCTGCCAAGCCTCGAGGAGAATCCCGAGTTGTCCCTCGCAACTAGGCAGGAGTCCTGACGTCGCTTAAGAAACACGTGTGTGGAAGGGACATCCCCGTCGTAACTCGAGAATATACCCCAGGTTCCCGCCGCAACTAGAGAAAAACCATGAGACTTCCCCCTCGCCGCGAGTTGAGGCCCGATTCCCCTGCACTGCGTGCAGAGCAATTCCGTGTTGCACATCACACATGAAAGGAGCCTTGATTTCCTTGATGGCACTCCAGAGAAACCCCAAGAACACTGTTTCAAGTCTAGAGGGATCCTGAGGTCACTGTAGCCACACGAAAGAGCTCCGTGGACCAAAAATCAACTCGAGATGAGAGGTTAGTCCCTGGCTTCGACTCCAGAGGAATACCACCTTACCACAAGCACCTCAAGAGGAGGCTTCTCTCAGCTCTAGGTATGTGAGGGGGACCCTGATTTTGAGGCCTCAAGTGGAATGGACACTGCGATTCCCTGACGCGAAATAAGGCCGGATTTCCCTGCAGTGACTTGAATGCAGGCTCGTCTTGCATCTCCCAAGATGAAAGGATGTCTGAATCCCGTGTGGAGACCACAGAGAAAGACCTAGTTCCCCACCTCATCGCGACCGGAGGCCTCACATCCTTTGAAAACTCCAGAGGTACGCGGAGATCAGTGCCTCCAAAGGAGACGATGCCTGACTCCTCGTGAAACTTGATAGGAGTCCCAGGATTCCTGTGGCACGTGGAAAGGGACCCTTGGTCTCCCGTCTCAGCTGGAGAGGCGTCCCAATTGCCCTTCCAAGCGTCGAGGAGAATCCCGAGTTGTCCCTCGCAACTAGGCAGGAGTCCTGACGTCGCTGAACAAACACGTGTGTGGAAGGGCCATCCCCGACGTAACTCGAGAATATAGCCCAGGTTCCCGCCGCAACTCGAGAAAAACCATGAGACTTCCCCCTCGCCGCGAGATGAGGCCCGATTCCCCTGCACTGCATGCAGAGCAATTCCGTGTTCCACATCACACATGAAAGGAGCCTTGATTTCCTTGATGGCACTCCACAGAAACCCCAAGAACACTGTTTCAAGGCTAGAGGGATCCTGAGGTCACTGTAGCAACATGAAAGAGCTCCGTGGACCAAAAATCAACTCGAGATGAGAGGTTAGTCCCTGGCTTCGACTCCAGAGGAATACCACCTTACCACAAGCACCTCAAGTGGAGGCTTCTCTCAGCTCTAGGTATGTGAGGAGGACCCTGATTTTGCGGCCTCAAGTGGAATGGACACTGCGATGCCCTGACGTGAAATAAGGCCGGATTTCCCTGCAGTGACTTGAATGCAGGCTCGTCTTGCATCTCCCAAGAAGAAAGGATGTCTGACCCCTGTGGAGACCACAGAGGAAGAACTAGTTCCCCACCTCATCGCGACCAGGGGCCTCACATCCTTTGAAAACTCCAGAGGTACGCGGAGATCAGTGCCTCCAAAGGAGACGATGCCTGACTCCTCGTGAAACTTGATAGGAGTCCCAGGATTCCTGTGGCACGTGGAAAGGGACCCTTGGTCTCCCGCCTCAGCTGGAGAGGCGTCCCAATTGCCCTGCCAAGCCTCGAGGAGAATCCCGAGTTGTCCCTCACAACTAGGCAGGAGTCCTGACGTCGCTGAACAAACACGTGGGTGGAAGGGCCATCCCCGTCGTAACTCGAGAAAAACCATGAGACTTCCCCCTCGCCACGAGATGAGGCCCGATTCCCCTGCACTGCGTGCATAGCAATTCCGTGTTGCACATCACACATGCAAGGAGCCTTGATTTCCTTGATGGCACTCCAGAGAAACCCCAAGAACACTGTTTCAAGGCTAGAGGGATCCTGACGTCACTGTAGCAACACAAAAGAGCTCCGTGGACCAAAAATCAACTAGAAATGAGAGGTTAGTCCCTGGCTTCGACTCCAGAGGAATACCACCTTACCACAAGCACCTCAAGAGGAGGCTTCTCTAAGCTCTAAGTATGTGAGGGGGACCCTGAGTTTGCCGCCTCAAGTGGAATGGACACTGCGAAGCCCTGACGCGAAATAAGGCCTGATTTCCCTGCAGTGACTTGAATGCAGGCTCGTCTTGCATCTCCCAAGACGAAAGGATGTCTGAATCCCCTGTGCAGACCACAGAGAAAGAACTACTTCCCCACCTCATCGCGACCGGACGCCTCATATCCTTTGAAAACTCCAGAGGTACGCGGAGATCAGTGCCTCCAAAGGAGACGATGCCTGACTCCTCATCAAACTTGATAGGAGTCCCAGGATTCCTGTGGCACGTGGAAAGGGACCCTTGGTCTCCCGCCTCAGCTGGAGAGGCATCCCAATTGCCCTGCCAAGCCTCGAGGAGAATCCCGAGTTGTCCCTCGCAACTAGGCAGGAGTCCTGACGTCGCTGAACAAACACGTGTGTGGAAGGGCCATCCCCGTCGTACCTCGAGAATATACCCCAGGTTCCCGCCGCAGCTCGAGAAAAACCATGAGACTTTCCCCTCGCCGCGAGATGAGGCCCGATTCCCCTGCACTGCGTGCAGAGCAATTCCGTGTTGCACATCACACATGAAAGGAGCCTTGATTTCCTCGATGGCACTCCACAGAAACCCCAAGAACACTGTTTCAAGGCTAGAGAGTTCCTGAGGTCACTGTAGCAACATGAAAGAGCTCCATGGACCAAAAATCAACTCGAGATGAGAGATTAGTCCCTGGCTTCGACTCCAGAGGAACCTAACCACAAGCACCTCAAGAGGAGGCTTCTCTCAGCTCTAGGTATGTGAGAGGGACCCTGAGTTTGCGGCCTCAAGTGGAATGGACACTGCGATGCCCTGACGCGAAATAAGGCCGGATATCCCTGCAGTGACTTGAATGCAGGCTCGTCTTGCATCTCCCAAGACGAAAGGATGTCTGAATCCCCTGTGGAGACCACAGAGAAAGACCTAGTTCCCCACCTCATCGCGACCGGACGCCTCACATCATTTGAAAACTTCAGTCGTACGCGGATATCAGTGCCTCCAAAGGAGACGATGCCTGACTCCTCGTGAAACTTGATAGGAGTCCCAGGATTCCTGTGGCACGTGGAAAGGGACCCTTGGTCTCCCGCCTCAGCTGGAGAGGCGTCCCAATTGCCCTGCCAAGCCTCGAGGAGAATCCCGAATTGTCCCTCGCAACTAGGCAGGAGTCCTGACGTCGCTGAACAAACACGTGGGTGGAAGGGCCATCCCCGTCGTAACTCGAGAATATACCCCAGGTTCCCGCCGCAACTCGAGAAAAACCATGAGACTTCCCCCTCGCCGCGAGATGAGGCCTGATTTCCCTGCACTGCGTGCAGAGCAATTCCGTGTTGCACATCACACATGAAAGGAGCCTTGATTTCCTTGATGGCACTCCAGAGAAACACCAAGAACACTGTTTCAAGGCTAGCGGGATCCTGAGGTCACTGTAGCAACAAGAAAGAGCTCCGTGGACCAAAAATTAACTCGAGATGAGAGGTTAGTCCCTGGCTTCGACTCCAGAGGAATACCACCTTACCACAAGCACCTCAAGAGGAGGCTTCTCTCAGCTCTAGGTATGTGAGAGGGACCCTGAGTTTGCGGCCTCAAGTGGAATGGACACCGCGATGCCATGACTCGAAATAAGGCCGGATATCCCTGCAGTGACTTGAATGCAGGCTCGTCTTGCATCTCCTAAGATGAAAGGACGTCTGAACCCCTGGGGAGACCACAGAGAAAGACCTAGTTCCCCACCTCATGGCGACCGGAGGCCTCACTTCCTTTGAAAACTCCAGAGGTACGCGGAGATCAGTGCCTCCAAAGGAGACGATGCCTGACTCCTCGTGAAACTTGATAGGAGTCCCAGGATTCCTGTGGCACATGGAAAGGGACCCTTGGTCTCCCGCCTCAGCTGGAGAGGCGTCCCAATTGCCCTGCCATTCCTCGAGGAGAATCCCGAGTTGTCCCTCACAACTAGGCAGGAGTCCTGACGTCGCTGAACAAACACGTGTGTGAAAGGGTCATCCCCGTCGTAACTCGAGAATATACCCCAGGTTCCCGCCGCAACTCGAGAAAAACCATGAGACTTCCCCCTCGCCACGAGATGAGGCCCGATTCCCCTGCACTGCGTGCAGAGCAATTCCGTGTTGCACATCACACATGAAAGGAGCCTTTATTTCCTTGATGGCACTCCAGAGAAACCCCAAGAACACTGTTTCAAGGCTAGAGGGATCCTGAGGTCACTGTAGCAACACGAAAGAGCTCCGTGGACCAAAAATCAACTCGAGATGAGAGGTTAGTCCCTGGCTTCGACTCCAGAGGAATACCACCTTACCACAAGCACCTCAAGAGGAGGCTTCTCTCAGCTCTAGATACGTGAGAGGGACCCTGAGTTTGCGGCCTCAAGTGGAATGGACACCGCGATGCCCTGACTCGAAATAAGGCCGCATATCCCTGCAGTGACTTGAATGCAGGCTTGTCTTGCATCTCCCAAGACGAAAGAATGTCTGAATCCCCTGTGGAGACCACAGAGAAAGACCTAGTTCCCCACCTCATGGCGACCGGAGGCCTCACATCCTTTGAAAACTCCAGAGGTACGCGGAGATCAATGCCTCCAAAGGAGACGATGCCTGACTCCTCATGAAACTTGATAGGAGTCCCAGGATTCCTGTGGCACGTGGAAAGGGACCCTTGGTCTCCCACCTCAGCTGGAGAGGCGTCCCAATTCCCTGCCAAGCCTCGAGGAGAATCCCGAGTTGTCCCTGGAAACTAGGCAGGAGTCCTGCCGTAGCTGAACAAACACGTGTGTGGAAGGGCCATCCCCATCGTAACTCGAGAATATACCCCAGGTTCCCGCCCTAACTCGAGAAAAAGCATGAGACTTCCCCCTCGCCGCGAGATGAGGCCCGATTCCCCTGCACTGCATGCAGAGCAATTCCGTGTTGTACATCACACATGAAAGGAGCCTTGATTTCCTTGATGGCACTCCAGAGAAACCCCAAAAACACTGTATCAAGGCTAGAGGGATCCTGAGGTCACTGTAGCAACACGAAAGAGCTCCGTGGACCAAAAATCAACTCGAGATGAGAGGTTAGTCCCTGGCTCGACTCCAGAGGAACACCACCTTACCACAAGCACTTCAAGAGGAGGCTTCTCTCAGCTCTAGGTATGTGAGAGGGACCCTGAGTTTGCGGCCTCAAGTGGAATGGACACCGCGATGCCCTGGTTCGAAATAAGGCCGGATATCCCTGCAGTGACTTCAATGCAGGCTCGTTTTTCATCTCCCAAGACGAAAGGATGTCTGAATCCTCGGTGGAGACCACAGAGAAAGATCTAGTTCCCCACCTCATCGCGATTGGAGGTCTCACATCCTTTAAAAACTCCAGAGGTACGCGGAGATGAGTGCCTCCAAAGGAGACTATGCCTGACTCCTCGTGAAACTTGATAGGAGTCCCAGGATTCCTGTGGCACGTGGAAAGGGACCCTTGGTCTCCCGCCTCAGCTGGAGAGGCGTCCCAATTGCCCTGCCAAGCCTCGAGGAGAATCCTGAGTTGTCCCTCGCAACTAGGCCGGAGTCCTAACGTCGCTGAACAAACACGTGGGTGGAAGGGCCATCCCCGTCGTAACTCGAGAATATACCCCACGTTCCCGCCGCAACTCGAGAAAAACCATGAGACTTCCCCGTCGCCGCGAGATGAGGCCCGATTCCCCTGCACTGCGTGCAGAGCAATTCCGTGTTGCACATCACACATGAAAGGAGCCTTGATTTCCTTGATGGCACTCCAGAGAAACCCCAAGAACACTGTTTCAAGGCTAGAGGGATCCTGAGGTCACTGTAGTAACACGAAAGAGCTCCGTGGACCAAAAATCAACTCGAGATGAGAGGTTAGTCCCTGGCTTCGACTCCAGAGGAATACCACCTTACCACAAGCACCTCAAGAGGAGGCTTCTCTCAGCTCTAGATACGTGAGAGGGACCCTGAGTTTGCGGCCTCAAGTGCAATGGACACGGCGATGCCCTGACTCGAAATAAGGCCGGATATCCCTGCAGTGACTTGAATGCACGCTTTTCTTGCATCTCCCAAAACGAAAGGATGTCTGAATCCCCTGTGGAGACCACAGAGAAAGACCTAGTTCCCCACCTCATCGCGACCAGAGGCCTCACATTCTTTGTAAACTCCAGACGTACGCGGAGATCCTTGCCTAAAAAGGAGACGATGCCTGACTATCGTCAAACTTGATAGGAGTCCCAGGTTTCCTGTGGCACGTGGAAAGGGACACTTGGTCTCCCCCCTCAGCTGGAGAGGCGTCCCAATTGCCCTGCCAAGCCTCGAGGAGAATCCCGAGTTGTCCCTCGCAACTAGGCAGGAGTCCTGACGTCGCTGAACAAGCACGTGTGTGGAAGGGCCATCCCCGTCGTAACTCGAGAATGTACACCAGGTTCCCGCCGCAAATCGAGAAAAACCATGAGACTTCCCCCTCGCCGCGAAATGATGCCCGATTCCCCTACACTGCGTGCAGAGCAATTCCGTGTTGCACATCACACATGTAAGGAGCCTTGATTTCCTTGATGGCACTCCAGAGAAACCCCAAGAACACTGTTTCAAGGCTAGAGGGATCCTGAGGTCACTGTAGCAACACGAAAGAGCTCCGTGGACCAAAAATCAACTCGAGATGAGAGGTTAGCCCCTGGCTTCGACTCCAGAGGAATACCACCTTACCACAAGCACCTCAAAAGGAGGCTTCTCTCAGCTCTAGGTATGTGAGAGGGACCCTGAGTTTGCGGCCTCAAGTGGAATGGACACCGCGATGCCCTGACTTGAAATAAGGCCGGATATCCCTGCAGTGACTTGAATGCAGGCTCGTCTTGCATCTCCCAAGACGAAAGGATGTCTGAATCCCCTGTGCAGACCACAGAGAAAGAACTACTTCCCCACCTCATCGCGACCGGAGGCCTCACATCCTTTGAAAACTCCAGAGGTACGCGGAGATCAGTGCCTCCAAAGGAGACGATGCCTGACTCCTCGTGAAACTTGATAGGAGTCCCAGGATTCCTGTGGCACGTGGAAAGGGACCCTTGGTCTCCCGCCTCAGCTGGAGAGGCGTCCCAATTGCCCTGCCAAGCCTCGAGGAGAATCCCGAGTTGTCCCTCGCAACTAGGCAGGAGTCCTGACGTCGCTGAACAAACACGTGTGTGGAAGGGCCATCCCCGTCGTAACTCGAGAATATACCCCAAGTTCCCGCCGCAACTCGAGAAAAACCATGAGACTTCCCCCTCGCCACGAGATGAGGCCCCATTCCCCTGCACTGCGTGCAGAGCAATTCCGTGTTGCACATCACACATGAAAGGAGCCTTGATTTCCTTGATGGCACTCCAGAGAAACCCCAAGAACACTGTTTCAAGGCTAGAGAGATCCTGACGTCACTGTAGCAACACAAAAGAGCTCCGTGGACCAAAAATCAACTCGAGATGAGAGGTTAGTCCCTGGCTTCGACTCCAGAGGAATACCACCTTACCACAAGCACCTCAAGAGGAGGCTTCTCTAAGCTCTAGGTATGTGAGGGGGACCCTGAGTTTGCGGCCTCAAGTGGAATGGAAACTGCGAAGCCCTGACGCGAAATAAGGCCTGATTTCCCTGCAGTGTCTTGAATGCAGGCTCGTCTTGCATCTCCCAAGACGAAAGGATGTCTGAATCCCCTGGGCAGACCACAGAGAAAGAAATACTTCCCCACCTCATCGCGACCGGAGGCCTCATATCCTTTGAAAATTCCAGAGGTACGCGGAGATCAGTGCCTCCAAAGGAGACGATGCCTGACTCCTCGTGAAACTTGATAGGAGTCCCAGGATTCCTGTGGCACGTGGAAAGGGACCCTTGGTCTCCCGCCTCAGCTGGAGAGGCGTCCCAATTGCCCTGCCAAGCCTCGAGGAGAATCCCGAGTTGTCCCTCGCAACTAGGCAGGAGTCCTGACGTCGCTGAACAAACACGTGGGTGGAAGGGCCATCCCCGTCGTAACTCGAGAATATACCCCAGGTTCCCGCCGCAACTCGAGAAAAACCATGAGACTTCCCCCTCGCCGCGAGATGAGGGCCGATTCCCCTGCACTGCGTGCAGAGCAATTCCGTGTTGCACATCACACATGAAAGGAGCCTTGATTTCCTTGATGGCACTCCAGAGAAACCCCAAGAACACTGTTTCAAGGCTAGAAGGATCCTGAGGTCACTGTAGCAACACGAAAGAGCTCCATGGACCAAAAATCAACTCGAGATGAGAGGTTAGTCCCTGGCTTCGACTCCAGAGGAACCTAACCACAAGCACCTCAAGAGGAGGCTTCTCTCAGCTCTAGGTATGTGAGAGGGACCCTGAGTTTGCGGCCTCAAGTGGAATGGACACCGCGATGCCCTGACTCGAAATAAGGCCGGATATCCCTGCAGTGACTTGAATGCAGGCTCGTCTTGCATCTCCTAAGATGAAAGGACGTCTGAACCCCTGTGGAGACCACAGAGAAAGACCTAGTTCCCCACCTCATGGCGACCGGAGGCCTCACATCCTTTGAAAACTCCAGAGGTAAGCGGAGATCAGTGCCTCCAAAGGAGACGATGCCTGACTCCTCGTGAAACTTGATAGGAGTCCCAGGATTCCTGTGGCACGTGGAAAGGGACCCTTGGTCTCCCGCCTCAGCTGGAGAGGCGTCCCAATTGCCCTGCCATTCCTCGAGGAGAATCCCGAGTTGTCCCTCACAACTAGGCAGGAGTCCTGACGTCGCTGAACAAACACGTGTGTGAAAGGGTCATCCACGTCGTAACTCGAGAATATACCCCAGGTTCCCGCCGCAACTCGAGAAAAACCATGAGACTTCCCCCTCGCCACGAGATGAGGCCCGATTCCCCTGCACTGCGTGCAGAGCAATTCCGTGTTGCACATCACACATGAAAGGAGCCTTTATTTCCTTGATGGCAGTCCAGAGAAACCCCAAGAACACTGTTTCAAGGCTAGAGGGATCCTGAGGTCACTGTAGCAACACGAAAGAGCTCCGTGGACCAAAAATCAACTCGAGATGAGAGGTTAGTCCCTGGCTTCGACTCCAGAGGAATATCACCTTAGCACAAGCACCTCAAGAGGAGGCTTCTCTCAGCTCTAGATACGTGAGAGGGACCCTGAGTTTGCGGCCTCAAGTGGAATGGACACGGATATGCCCTGACGTGAAATAAGGCCAGATATCCCTGCAGTGACTTGAATGCAGGCTCGTCTTGCATCTCCCAAGATGAAAGGACGTCTGAAACCCTGTGGAGACCACAGAGAAAGACCTAGTTCCCCATCTCATCGCGACCGGAGGCCTCACATCCTTTGAAAACTCCAGAGGTACGCGGAGATCAGTGCCTTCCAAGGAGACGATGCCTGACTCCTCGTGAAACTTGATAGGAGTCCCAGGATTCCTGTGGTACGTGGAAAGGGACCCTTGGTCTCCCGCCTCAGCTGGAGAGGCGTCCCAATTGCCCTGCCAAGCCTCGAGGAGAATCCCGAGTTGTCCCTCACAACTAGGCAGGAGTCCTGACGTTGCTGAAGAAACACGTGTGTGAAGGGGCCATCCCCGTCGTAACTCAAGAATATACCCCAGGTTCCCGCCGCAACTCGAGAAAAACCATGAGACTTCCCCCCCGCCGCGAGATGAGGCCTGATTCCCCTGCACTGCGAGCAGAGCAATTCCGTGTTGCACATCACACATGAAAGGAGCCTTGATTTCCTTGATGGCACTCCAGAGAAACCCCAAGAACACTGTTTCAAGGCTAGAGGGATCCTGAGGTCACTGTAGCAACACGAAAGAGCTCCGTGGACCAAAAATCAACTCGAGATGAGAGGTTAGTCCCTGGCTTCGACTCCAGAGGAATACCACCTTACCACAAGCACCTCAAGAGGAGGCTTCTCTCAGCTCTAGGTATGTGAGAGGGACCCTGAGTTTGCGGCCTCAAGTGGAATGGACACCGCGATGGCCTCACTCGAAATAAGGCTGGATATCCCTGCAGTGACTTGAATGCAGGCTCGTCTTGCATCTCCCAAGACGAAAGGATGTCTGAATCCCCTGTGGAGACCACAGAGAAAGACCTAGTTCCCCACCTCATCGCGACCGGAGGCCTCACATCCTTTGAAAACTCCAGAGGTACGCGGAGATCAGTGCCTCCAAAGGAGACGATGCCTGAATCCTCGTGAAACTTGATAGGAGTCCCAGGATTCCTGTGGCACGTGGAAAGGGACCCTTGGTCTCCCGCCTCAGCTGGAGAGGCGTCCCAATTGCCCTGCCAAGCCTCGAGGAAAATCCCGAGTTGTCCCTCGCAACTAGGCAGGAGTCCTGACCTGGCTGAGCAAAAACGTGGGTGGAAAGGCCATCCCCGTCGTAACTCGAGAATATACCCCAGGTTCCCGCCGCAACTCGAGAAAAACCATGAGACTTCCCCTTCGCCGCGAGATGAGGCCCGATTCCCCTGCACTGCGTGCAGAGCAATTCCGTGGTGCACATCACACATGTAAGGAGCCTTGATTTCCTTGATGGCACTCCAGAGAAACCCCAAGAACACTGTTTCAAGGCTAGCGGGATCCTGAGGTCACTGTAGCAACAAGAAAGAGCTCCGTGGACTAAAAATTAACTCGAGATGAGAGGTTAGTCCCTGGCTTCGACTCCAGAGGAATACCACCTTACCACAAGCACCTCAAGAGGAGGCTTCTCTCAGCTCTAGGTATGTGAGAGGGACCCTGAGTTTGCGGCCTCAAGTGGAATGGACACCGCGATGCCCTGACTCGAAATAAGGCCGGATATCCCTGCAGTGACTTGAATGCAGGCTCGTCTTGCATCTCCCAAGATGAAAGGATGTCTGAATCCCCGGTGGAGACCACAGAGAAAGACCTAATTCCCCACCTCATCGCGACCGGAGGCCTCACATCCTTTGAAAACTCCAGAGGTACGCGGAGATCAGTGCCTCCAAAGGAGACGATGCCTGACTCCTCGTGAAACTTGATAGGAGTCCCAGGATTCCTGTGGCACGTGGAAAGGGACCCTTGGTCTCCCGCCTCAGCTGGAGAGGCGTCCCAATTGCCCTGCCATTCCTCGACGAGAATCCCGAGTTGTCCCTCACAACTAGGCAGGAGTCCTGACGTCGCTGAACAAACACGTGTGTGAAAGGGTCATCCCCGTCGTAACTCGAGAATATACCCCAGGTTCCCGCCGCAACTCGAGAAAAACCATGAGACTTCCCCCTCGCCACGAGATGAGGCCCGATTCCCCTGCACTGCGTGCAGAGCAATTCCGTGTTGCACATCACACATGAAAGGAGCCTTTATTTCCTTGATGGCAGTCCAGAGAAACCCCAAGAACACTGTTTCAAGGCTAGAGGGATCCTGAGGTCACTGTAGCAACACGAAAGAGCTCCGTGGACCAAAAATCAACTCGAGATGAGAGGTTAGTCCCTGGCTTCGACTCCAGAGGAATATCACCTTAGCACAAGCACCTCAAGAGGAGGCTTCTCTCAGCTCTAGATACGTGAGAGGGACCCTGAGTTTGCGGCCTCAAGTGGAATGGACACGGATATGCCCTGACGTGAAATAAGGCCAGATATCCCTGCAGTGACTTGAATGCAGGCTCGTCTTGCATCTCCCAAGATGAAAGGACGTCTGAAACCCTGTGGAGACCACAGAGAAAGACCTAGTTCCCCACCTCATCGCGACCGGAGGCCTCACATCCTTTGAAAACTCCAGAGGTACGCGGAGATCAGTGCCTTCCAAGGAGACGATGCCTGACTCCTCGTGAAACTTGATAGGAGTCCCAGGATTCCTGTGGTACGTGGAAAGGGACCCTTGGTCTCCCGCCTCAGCTGGAGAGGCGTCCCAATTGCCCTGCCAAGCCTCGAGGAGAATCCCGAGTTGTCCCTCACAACTAGGCAGGAGTCCTGATGTCGCTGAACAAACACGTGGGTGGAAGGGCCATCCCCGTCGTAACTCGAGAATATACCCCAGGTTCCCGCCGCAACTCGAGAAAAACCATGAGACTTCCCCCTCGCCGCGAGATGAGGCCTGATTCCCCTGCACTGCGTGCAGAGCAATTCCGTGTTGCACATCACACATGAAAGGAGCCTTGATTTCCTTGATGGCACTCCAGAGAAACACCAAGAACACTGTTCCAAGGCTAGCGGGATACTGAGGTCACAGTAGCAACAAGAAAGAGCTCCATGGACCAAAAATCAACTCGAGATGAGAGGTTAGTCCTTGGCTTCGACTCCAGAGGAATACCAACTTACCACAAGCACCTCAAGAGGAGGCTTCTCTCAGCTCTAGGTATGTGAGAGGGACCCTGAGTTTGCGGCCTCAAGTGGAATGGACACCGCGATGCCCTGACTCGAAATAAGGCCGGATATCCCTGCAGTGACTTAAATGCACGCTTGTCTTGCATCTCCCAAAACGAAAGGATGTCTGAATCCCCTGTGGAGACCACAGAGAAAGACCTAGTTCCCAACCTCATCACGACCAGAGGCCTCACATTCTTTGTAAACTCCAGAGGTACGCGGAGATCCTTGCCTCCAAAGGAGACGATGCCTGACTCCTCGTCAAACTTGATAGGAGTCCCAGGTTTCCTGTGGTACGTGGAAAGGGACACTTGGTCTCCCCCCTCAGCTGGAGAGGCGTCCCAATTTCCCTGCCAAGCCTCGAGGAGAATCCCGAGTTGTCCCTCGCAACTAGGCAGGAGTCCTGACGTCGCTGAACAAGCACGTGTGTGGAAGGGCCATCCCAGTCGTAACTTGAGAATATACACCAGGTTCCCGCCGCAACTCGAGAAAAACCATGAGACTTCCCCCTCGCCGCGAGATGAGGCCCGATTCCCCTGCACTGCGTGCAGAGCAATTCCGTGTTGCACATCACACATGAAAGGAGCCTTGATTTCCTTGATGGCACTCCAGAGAAACCCCAAGAACACTGTTTCAAGGCTAGAGGGATCCTGAGGTCACTATAGCAACACGAAAGAGCTCCGTGGACCAAAAATCAACTCGAGATGAGAGGTTAGTCCCTGGCTTCGACTCCAGAGGAATACCACCTTACCACAAGCACCTCAAGAGGAGGCTTCTCTCAGCTCTAGGTATGTGAGAGGGACCCTGAGTTTGCGGCCTCAAGTGAAATGGACACCGCGATGGCCTCACTCGAATAAGGCTGGATATCCCTGCAGTGACTTGAATGCAGGCTCGTCTTGCACCTCCCAAGACGAAAGGATGTCTGAATCCCCTGTGGAGACCACAGAGAAAGACCTAGTTCCCCACCTCATCGCGACCGTAGGCCTCACATCCTTTGAAAACTCCAGAGGTACGCGGAGATCAGTGCCTCCAAAGGAGACGATGCCTGACTCCTCGTGAAACTTGATAGGAGTCCCAGGATTCCTGTGGCACGTGGAAAGGGACACTTGGTCTCCCGCCTCAGCTGGAGAGGCGTCCCAATTGCCCTGCCAAGCCTCGAGGAGAATCCTGAGTTGTCCCTCGCAACTAGGCAGGAGTCCTGACGTGGCTGAACAAACACGTGTGTGGAAGGGCCATCCCCGACGTAACTCGAGAATATACCCCAGGTTCCCGCCGCAACTCGAGAGAAACCATGAGACTTCCCCCTCGCCGTGAGATGAAGCCCGATTCCCCTGCACTGCGTGCAGAGCAATTCCGTGTTTCACATCACACATGAAAGGAGCCTTGATTTCCTTGATGGCACTCCAGAGAAACCCCAAGAACACTGTTTCAAGGCTAGAGGGATCCTGAGGTCACTGTAGCAACACGAAAGAGCTCCGTGGACCATAAATCAACTCGAGATGAGAGGTTAGTCCCTGGCTTCGACTCCAGAGGAATACCACCTTACCACAAGCACCTCAAGAGGAGGCTTCTCTCAGCTCTAGGTATGTGAGAGGGATCCTGATTTTGCCGCCTCAAGTGGAATGGACACCGCGATGCCCTGACGTGAAATAAGGCCGGATGTTCCTGCAGTGACTTGAATGCAGGCTTGTCTTGCATCTCCCAAGATGAAAGGATGTCTGAATCCCCTGTGGAGACCACAGAGAAAGACCAAGTTACCCACCTCATGGCGACCGGAGGCCTCACATCCTTTGAAAACTCCAGAGGTACGCGGAGATCAGTGCCTCCAAAGGAGACGATGCCTGACTCCTCGTGAAACTTGATAGGAGTCCCAGGATTCCTGTGGCACGTGGAAAGGGACCCTTGGTCTCCCGCCTCAGCTGGAGAGGCGTCCCAATTGCCCTGCCAAGCCTCGAGGAGAATCCCGAGTTGTCCCTCGCAACTAGGCAGGAGTCCTGACGTCGCTGAACAAACACGTGGGTGGAAGGGCCATCCCCGTCGTAACTCGAGAATATACCCCAGGTTCCCGCCGCAACTCGAGAGAAACCATGAGACTTCCCCCTCGCCGCGAGATGAGGCCCGATTCCCCTGCACTGCGTGCAAAGCAATTCCGTGTTGCACATCACACATGAAAGGAGCCTTGATTTCCTTGATGGCACTCCAGAGAAACCCCAAGAACACTGTTTCAAGGCTAGAGGGATCCTGAGGTCACTGTAGCCACATGAAAAAGCTCCGTGGATCAAAAATCAACTCGAGATGAGAGGTTAGTCCCTGGCTCGACTCCAGAGGAACACCACCTTACCACAAGCATCTCAAGAGGAGGCTTCTCTCAGCTCTAGGTATGTGAGAGGGACCCTGAGTTTGCGGCCTCAAGTCTAATGGACACCGCGATGCCCTGACTCGAAATAATGCCGGATATCCCTGCAGTGACTTGAATGCAGGCTCGTCTTACATCTCCCAAGACGAAAGGATGTCTGAATCCCCTGTGGAGACCACAGAGAAAGACCTAGTTCCCCACCTCATCGCGACCGGAGGCCTCACATCCTTTGAAAACTCCAGAGGTACGCGGAGATCAGTGCCTCCAAAGAAGATGATTCCTGACTCCTCGTGAAATTTGATAGGAGTCCCAGGATTCCTGTGGCAGATGGAAAGGGACCCTTGGTCTCCCGCCACAGCTGGAGAGGGGTCCCAATTGCCCTGCCAAGCCTCGAGGAGAATCCCGAGTTGTCCCTCGCAACTAGGCAGGAGTCCTGACGTGGCTGAACAAACACGTGGGTGGAAGGGCCATCCCCGTCGTATCTCGAAAATATACCCCAGGTTCCCGCCGCAACTCGAGAAAAACCATGAGACTTCCCCCTCGCCGCGAGATGAGGCCTGATTCCCCTGCACAGCGTGCAAAGCAATTCCGTGTTGCACATAACACATGAAAGGAGCCTTGATTTCCTTGATGGCACTCCAGAGAAACACCAAGAACACTGTTCCAAGGCTAGCGGGATACTGAGGTCACTGTAGCAACAAGAAAGAGCTCCGTGGACCAAAAATCAACTCGAGATGAGAGGTTAGTCCCTGGCTTCGACTCCAGAGGAATACCACCTTACCACCAGCACCTCAAGAGGAGGCTTCTCTCAGCTCTAGGTATGTGAGAGGGACCCTGAGTTTGCGGCCTCAAGTGGAATGGACACCGCGATGCCCTGACTCGAAATATGGCCGGATATCCCTGCAGTGACTTGAATGCAGGCTTGTCTTGCATCTCCCAAAACGAAAGGATGTCTGAATCCCCTGTGGAGACCACAGAGAAAGACCTAGTTCCCCACCTCATCGCGACCAAAGGCCTCACATTCTTTGTAAACTCCAGAGGTACGCGGAGATCCTTGCCTCCAAAGGAGACGATGCCTGACTCCTCGTGAAACTTGATAGGAGTCCCAGGTTTCCTGTGGTACGTGGAAAGGGACACTTGGCCTCCCCCCTCAGCTGGAGAGGCGTCCCAATTTCCCTGCCAAGCCTCGAGGAGAATCCCGAGTTGTCCCTCGCAACTAGGCAGGAGTCCTGACGTCGCTGAACAAGCACGTGTGTGGAAGGGCCATCCCCGTCGTAACTCGAGAATATACATCAGGTTCCCGCCGCAACTCGAGAAAAACCATGAGACTTCCCCCTCGCCGCGAGATGAGGCCCGATTCTCCTGCCCTGCGTGCAGAGCAATTCCGTGTTGCACATCACACATGAAAGGAGCCTTGATTTCCTTGATGGCACTCCAGAGAAACCCCAAGAACACTGTTTCAAGGCTAGAGGGATCCTGAGGTCACTGTACCAACACGAAAGAGCTCCGTGGACCAAAAATCAACTCGAGATGAGAGGTTAGTCCCTGGCTTCGACTCTAGAGGAATACCACCTTACCACAAGCACCTCAAGAGGAGGCTTCTCTCAGCTCTAGGTATGTGAGAGGGACCCTGAGTTTGCGGCCTCAAGTGGAATGGACACCGCGATGGCCTCACTCGAAATAAGGCTGGATATCCCTGCAGTGACTTGAATGCAGGCTCGTCTTGCATCTCCCAAGACGAAAGGATGTCTGAATCCCCGGTGGAGACCACAGAGAAAGACCTAGTTCCCCACCTCATCGCGACCGGAGGCCTCACATCCTTTGAAAACTCCAGAGGTACGCGGAGATCAGTGCCTCCAAAGGAGACGATGCCTGACTCCTCGTGAAACTTGATAGGAGTCCCAGGATTCCTGTGGCACGTGGAAAGGGACCCTTGGTCTCCCGCCTCACCTGGAGAGGCGTCCCAATTGCCCTGCCAAGCCTCGAGGAAAATCCTGAGTTGTCCCTCGCAACTAGGCAGGAGTCCTGACGTGGCTGAACAAACACGTGGGTGGAAGGGTCATCCCCGTCGTAACTCGAGAATATACCCCAGGTTCCCGCCACAACTCGAGAGAAACCATGAGACTTCCCCCTCGCCGCGAGATGAGGCCCGATTCCCCTGCACTGCATGCAGAGCAATTCCGTGTTCCACATCACACATGAAAGGAGCCTTGATTTCCTTGATGGCACTCCACAGAAACCCCAAGAACACTGTTTCAAGGCTAGAGGGATCCTGAGGTCACTGTAGCAACAGGAAAGAGCTCCGTGGAACAAAAATCAACTCGAGATGAGAGGTTAGTCCCTGGCTTCGACTCCAGAGGAATACCACCTTACCACAAGCACCTCAAGTGGAGGCTTCTCTCAGCTCTAGGTATGTGAGGAGGACCCTGATTTTGCGGCCTCAAGTGGAATGGACACTGCGATGCCCTGACGTGAAATAAGGCCGGATTTCCCTGCAGTGACTTGAATGCAGGCTCGTCTTGCATCTCCCAAGACGAAAGGATGTCTGAATCCCCTGTGGAGACCACAGAGGAAGATCTAGTTCCCCACCTCATCGCGACCAGAGGCCTCACATCCTTTGAAAACTCCAGAGGTATGCGGAGATCAGTGCCTCCAAAGGAGACGATGCCTGACTCCTCGTGAAACTTGATAGGAGTCCCAGGATTCCTGTGGCACGTGGAAAGGGACCCTTGGTCTCCCGCCTCAGCTGGAGAAGCGTCCCAATTGCCCTGCCAAGCCTCAAGGAGAATCCCGAGTTGTCCCTCGCAACTAGGCAGGAGTCCTGACGTCGCTGAACAAACACGTGGGTGGAAGGGCCATCCCCGTCGTAACTCGAGAATATACCACAGGTTCCCGCCGCAACTCGAGAAAAACCATGAGACTTCCCCTCGCCGCGAGATGAGGCCCGATTCCCCTGCACTGCGTGCAAAGCAATTCCGTGTTGCACATCACACATGAAAGGAGCCTTGATTTCCTTGATGGCACTCCAGAGAAACCCCAAGAACACTGTTTCAAGGCTAGAGGGATCCTGAGGTCACTGTAGTAACAGGAAAGAGCTCCGTGGACCAAAAATCAACTCGAGATGAGAGGTTAGTCCCTGGCTTCGACTCCAGAGGAATACCACCTTACCACAAGCACCTCAAGAGGAGGCTTCTCTCAGCTCTAGGTATGTGAGGGGGACCCTGATTTTGCGGCCTCAAGTGGAATGGACACTGCGATGCCCTGACGCGAAATAAGGCCGGATTTCCCTGCATTGACTTGAATGCAGGCTCGTCTTGCATCTCCCAAGACGAAAGGATGTCTGAATCCCCTGTGCAGACCACAGAGAAAGAACTAGTTCCCCACCTCATCGCGACCGGAGGCCTCACATCCTTTGAAAACTCCAGAGGTACGCGGAGATCAGTGCCTCCAAAGGAGACGATGCCTGACTCCTCGTGAAACTTGATAGGAGTCCCAGGATTCCTGTGGCACGTGGAAAGGGACCCTTGGTCTCCCGCCTCAGCTGGAGAGGCGTCCCAATTGCCCTGCCAAGCCTCGAGGAGAATCCCGAGTTGTCCCTCGCAACTAGGCAGGAGTCCTGACGTCGCTGAACAAACACGTGTGTGGAAGGGCCATCCCCGTCGTAACTCGAAAATATACCCCAGGTTCCCGCCACAACTAGAGAAAAACCATGAGACTTCCCCGTCGCCGCGAGATGAGGCCCGATTCCCCTGCACTGCGTGCAGAGCAATTCCGTGTTGCACATCACACATGAAAGGAGCCTTGATTTCCTTGAAGGCACTCCAGAGAAACCCCAAGAACACTGTTTCAAGGCTAGAGGGATCCTGAGGTCACTGTAGCAACACGAAAGAGCTCCATGGACCAAAAATCAACTCGAGAGGAGAGGTTAGTCCCTGGCTTCGACTCCAGAGGAACCTAACCACAAGCACCTCAAGAGGAGGCTTCTCTCAGCTCTAGGTATGTGAGAGGGACCCTGAGTTTGCGGTCTCAAGTGGAATGGACACCGCGATGCCCTGACTCAAAATAAGGCCGGATATCCCTGCAGTGACTTGAATGCAGGCTCGTCTTGCATCTCCCAAGACGAAAGGATGTCTGAATCCCCTGTGGAGACCACAGAGAAAGACCTAGTTCCCCACCTCATCCCGACCGGACGCCTCACATCATTTGAAAATTTCAGAGGTACGCGGATATCAGTGCCTCCAAAGGAGACGATGCCTGACTCCTCGTGAAACTTGATAGGAGTCCCAGGATTCCTGTGGCACGTGGAAAGGGACCCTTGGTCTCCCGCCTCAGCTGGAGAAGCATCCCAATTGCCCTGCCAAGCCTCGAGGAGAATCGCGATTTGTCCCTCGCAACTAGGCAGGAGTCCTGACGTCGCTGAACAAACACGTGTGTGGAAGGGCCATCCCCGTCGTAACTCGAGAATATACCCCAAGTTCCCGCCGCAACTCGAGAAAAACCATGAGACTTCCCCCTCGCCACGAGATGAGGCCCCATTCCCCTGCACTGCGTGCAGAGCAATTCCGTGTTGCACATCACACATGAAAGGAGCCTTGATTTCCTTGATGGCACTCCAGAGAAACCCCAAGAACACTGTTTCAAGGCTAGAGAGATCCTGACGTCACTGTAGCAACACAAAAGAGCTCCGTGGACCAAAAATCAACTCGAGATGAGAGGTTAGTCCCTGGCTTCGACTCCAGAGGAATACCACCTTACCACAAGCACCTCAAGAGGAGGCTTCTCTAAGCTCTAGGTATGTGAGGGGGACCCTGAGTTTGCGGCCTCAAGTGGAATGGAAACTGCGAAGCCCTGACGCGAAATAAGGCCTGATTTCCCTGCAGTGACTTGAATGCAGGCTCGTCTTGCATCTCCCAAGATGAAAGGACGTCTGAAACCCTGTGGAGACCACAGAGAAAGACCTAGTTCCCCATCTCATCGCGACCGGAGGCCTCACATCCTTTGAAAACTCCAGAGGTACGCGGAGATCAGTGCCTTCCAAGGAGACGATGCCTGACTCCTCGTGAAACTTGATAGGAGTCCCAGGATTCCTGTGGTACGTGGAAAGGGACCCTTGGTCTCCCGCCTCAGCTGGAGAGGCGTCCCAATTGCCCTGCCAAGCCTCGAGGAGAATCCCGAGTTGTCCCTCACAACTAGGCAGGAGTCCTGACGTTGCTGAAGAAACACGTGTGTGAAGGGGCCATCCCCGTCGTAACTCAAGAATATACCCCAGGTTCCCGCCGCAACTCGAGAAAAACCATGAGACTTCCCCCCCGCCGCGAGATGAGGCCTGATTCCCCTGCACTGCGAGCAGAGCAATTCCGTGTTGCACATCACACATGAAAGGAGCCTTGATTTCCTTGATGGCACTCCAGAGAAACCCCAAGAACACTGTTTCAAGGCTAGAGGGATCCTGAGGTCACTGTAGCAACACGAAAGAGCTCCGTGGACCAAAAATCAACTCGAGATGAGAGGTTAGTCCCTGGCTTCGACTCCAGAGGAATACCACCTTACCACAAGCACCTCAAGAGGAGGCTTCTCTCAGCTCTAGGTATGTGAGAGGGACCCTGAGTTTGCGGCCTCAAGTGGAATGGACACCGCGATGGCCTCACTCGAAATAAGGCTGGATATCCCTGCAGTGACTTGAATGCAGGCTCGTCTTGCATCTCCCAAGACGAAAGGATGTCTGAATCCCCTGTGGAGACCACAGAGAAAGACCTAGTTCCCCACCTCATCGCGACCGGAGGCCTCACATCCTTTGAAAACTCCAGAGGTACGCGGAGATCAGTGCCTCCAAAGGAGACGATGCCTGAATCCTCGTGAAACTTGATAGGAGTCCCAGGATTCCTGTGGCACGTGGAAAGGGACCCTTGGTCTCCCGCCT
Source organism: Cervus elaphus (assembly GCF_910594005.1). Lineage (NCBI taxonomy): Eukaryota > Metazoa > Chordata > Mammalia > Artiodactyla > Cervidae > Cervus > Cervus elaphus. The sequence continues at coordinate 4,674,033 of NC_057838.1, forward strand.
CAGCTGGAGAGGCGTCCCAATTGCCCTGCCAAGCCTCGAGGAAAATCCCGAGTTGTCCCTCGCAACTAGGCAGGAGTCCTGACCTGGCTGAGCAAAAACGTGGGTGGAAAGGCCATCCCCGTCGTAACTCGAGAATATACCCCAGGTTCCCGCCGCAACTCGAGAAAAACCATGAGACTTCCCCTTCGCCGCGAGATGAGGCCCGATTCCCCTGCACTGCGTGCAGAGCAATTCCGTGGTGCACATCACACATGTAAGGAGCCTTGATTTCCTTGATGGCACTCCAGAGAAACCCCAAGAACACTGTTTCAAGGCTAGCGGGATCCTGAGGTCACTGTAGCAACAAGAAAGAGCTCCGTGGACTAAAAATTAACTCGAGATGAGAGGTTAGTCCCTGGCTTCGACTCCAGAGGAATACCACCTTACCACAAGCACCTCAAGAGGAGGCTTCTCTCAGCTCTAGGTATGTGAGAGGGACCCTGAGTTTGCGGCCTCAAGTGGAATGGACACCGCGATGCCCTGACTCGAAATAAGGCCGGATATCCCTGCAGTGACTTGAATGCAGGCTCGTCTTGCATCTCCCAAGATGAAAGGATGTCTGAATCCCCGGTGGAGACCACAGAGAAAGACCTAGTTCCCCACCTCATCGCGACCGGAGGCCTCACATCCTTTGAAAACTCCAGAGGTACGCGGAGATCAGTGCCTCCAAAGGAGACGATGCCTGACTCCTCGTGAAACTTGATAGGAGTCCCAGGATTCCTGTGGCACGTGGAAAGGGACCCTTGGTCTCCCGCCTCAGCTGGAGAGGCGTCCCAATTGCCCTGCCATTCCTCGACGAGAATCCCGAGTTGTCCCTCACAACTAGGCAGGAGTCCTGACGTCGCTGAACAAACACGTGTGTGAAAGGGTCATCCCCGTCGTAACTCGAGAATATACCCCAGGTTCCCGCCGCAACTCGAGAAAAACCATGAGACTTCCCCCTCGCCACGAGATGAGGCCCGATTCCCCTGCACTGCGTGCAGAGCAATTCCGTGTTGCACATCACACATGAAAGGAGCCTTTATTTCCTTGATGGCAGTCCAGAGAAACCCCAAGAACACTGTTTCAAGGCTAGAGGGATCCTGAGGTCACTGTAGCAACACGAAAGAGCTCCGTGGACCAAAAATCAACTCGAGATGAGAGGTTAGTCCCTGGCTTCGACTCCAGAGGAATATCACCTTAGCACAAGCACCTCAAGAGGAGGCTTCTCTCAGCTCTAGATACGTGAGAGGGACCCTGAGTTTGCGGCCTCAAGTGGAATGGACACGGATATGCCCTGACGTGAAATAAGGCCAGATATCCCTGCAGTGACTTGAATGCAGGCTCGTCTTGCATCTCCCAAGATGAAAGGACGTCTGAAACCCTGTGGAGACCACAGAGAAAGACCTAGTTCCCCACCTCATCGCGACCGGAGGCCTCACATCCTTTGAAAACTCCAGAGGTACGCGGAGATCAGTGCCTTCCAAGGAGACGATGCCTGACTCCTCGTGAAACTTGATAGGAGTCCCAGGATTCCTGTGGTACGTGGAAAGGGACCCTTGGTCTCCCGCCTCAGCTGGAGAGGCGTCCCAATTGCCCTGCCAAGCCTCGAGGAGAATCCCGAGTTGTCCCTCACAACTAGGCAGGAGTCCTGATGTCGCTGAACAAACACGTGGGTGGAAGGGCCATCCCCGTCGTAACTCGAGAATATACCCCAGGTTCCCGCCGCAACTCGAGAAAAACCATGAGACTTCCCCCTCGCCGCGAGATGAGGCCTGATTCCCCTGCACTGCGTGCAGAGCAATTCCGTGTTGCACATCACACATGAAAGGAGCCTTGATTTCCTTGATGGCACTCCAGAGAAACACCAAGAACACTGTTCCAAGGCTAGCGGGATACTGAGGTCACAGTAGCAACAAGAAAGAGCTCCATGGACCAAAAATCAACTCGAGATGAGAGGTTAGTCCCTGGCTTCGACTCCAGAGGAATACCACCTTACCAGAAGCACCTCAAGAGGAGGCTTCTCTCAGCTCTAGGTATGTGAGAGGGACCCTGAGTTTGCGGCCTCAAGTGGAATGGACACCGCGATGCCCTGACTCGAAATAAGGCCGGATATCCCTGCAGTGACTTAAATGCACGCTTGTCTTGCATCTCCCAAAACGAAAGGATGTCTGAATCCCCTGTGGAGACCACAGAGAAAGACCTAGTTCCCAACCTCATCACGACCAGAGGCCTCACATTCTTTGTAAACTCCAGAGGTACGCGGAGATCCTTGCCTCCAAAGGAGACGATGCCTGACTCCTCGTCAAACTTGATAGGAGTCCCAGGTTTCCTGTGGTACGTGGAAAGGGACACTTGGTCTCCCCCCTCAGCTGGAGAGGCGTCCCAATTTCCCTGCCAAGCCTCGAGGAGAATCCCGAGTTGTCCCTCGCAACTAGGCAGGAGTCCTGACGTCGCTGAACAAGCACGTGTGTGGAAGGGCCATCCCAGTCGTAACTTGAGAATATACACCAGGTTCCCGCCGCAACTCGAGAAAAACCATGAGACTTCCCCCTCGCCGCGAGATGAGGCCCGATTCCCCTGCACTGCGTGCAGAGCAATTCCGTGTTGCACATCACACATGAAAGGAGCCTTGATTTCCTTGATGGCACTCCAGAGAAACCCCAAGAACACTGTTTCAAGGCTAGAGGGATCCTGAGGTCACTATAGCAACACGAAAGAGCTCCGTGGACCAAAAATCAACTCGAGATGAGAGGTTAGTCCCTGGCTTCGACTCCAGAGGAATACCACCTTACCACAAGCACCTCAAGAGGAGGCTTCTCTCAGCTCTAGGTATGTGAGAGGGACCCTGAGTTTGCGGCCTCAAGTGAAATGGACACCGCGATGGCCTCACTCGAATAAGGCTGGATATCCCTGCAGTGACTTGAATGCAGGCTCGTCTTGCACCTCCCAAGACGAAAGGATGTCTGAATCCCCTGTGGAGACCACAGAGAAAGACCTAGTTCCCCACCTCATCGCGACCGTAGGCCTCACATCCTTTGAAAACTCCAGAGGTACGCGGAGATCAGTGCCTCCAAAGGAGACGATGCCTGACTCCTCGTGAAACTTGATAGGAGTCCCAGGATTCCTGTGGCACGTGGAAAGGGACACTTGGTCTCCCGCCTCAGCTGGAGAGGCGTCCCAATTGCCCTGCCAAGCCTCGAGGAGAATCCTGAGTTGTCCCTCGCAACTAGGCAGGAGTCCTGACGTGGCTGAACAAACACGTGTGTGGAAGGGCCATCCCCGTCGTAACTCGAGAATATACCCCAGGTTCCCGCCGCAACTCGAGAGAAACCATGAGACTTCCCCCTCGCCGTGAGATGAAGCCCGATTCCCCTGCACTGCGTGCAGAGCAATTCCGTGTTTCACATCACACATGAAAGGAGCCTTGATTTCCTTGATGGCACTCCAGAGAAACCCCAAGAACACTGTTTCAAGGCTAGAGGGATCCTGAGGTCACTGTAGCAACACGAAAGAGCTCCGTGGACCATAAATCAACTCGAGATGAGAGGTTAGTCCCTGGCTTCGACTCCAGAGGAATACCACCTTACCACAAGCACCTCAAGAGGAGGCTTCTCTCAGCTCTAGGTATGTGAGAGGGATCCTGATTTTGCCGCCTCAAGTGGAATGGACACCGCGATGCCCTGACGTGAAATAAGGCCGGATGTTCCTGCAGTGACTTGAATGCAGGCTTGTCTTGCATCTCCCAAGATGAAAGGATGTCTGAATCCCCTGTGGAGACCACAGAGAAAGACCAAGTTCCCCACCTCATGGCGACCGGAGGCCTCACATCCTTTGAAAACTCCAGAGGTACGCGGAGATCAGTGCCTCCAAAGGAGACGATGCCTGACTCCTCGTGAAACTTGATAGGAGTCCCAGGATTCCTGTGGCACGTGGAAAGGGACCCTTGGTCTCCCGCCTCAGCTGGAGAGGCGTCCCAATTGCCCTGCCAAGCCTCGAGGAGAATCCCGAGTTGTCCCTCGCAACTAGGCAGGAGTCCTGACGTCGCTGAACAAACACGTGGGTGGAAGGGCCATCCCCGTCGTAACTCGAGAATATACCCCAGGTTCCCGCCGCAACTCGAGAGAAACCATGAGACTTCCCCCTCGCCGCGAGATGAGGCCCGATTCCCCTGCACTGCGTGCAAAGCAATTCCGTGTTGCACATCACACATGAAAGGAGCCTTGATTTCCTTGATGGCACTCCAGAGAAACCCCAAGAACACTGTTTCAAGGCTAGAGGGATCCTGAGGTCACTGTAGCCACATGAAAAAGCTCCGTGGATCAAAAATCAACTCGAGATGAGAGGTTAGTCCCTGGCTCGACTCCAGAGGAACACCACCTTACCACAAGCATCTCAAGAGGAGGCTTCTCTCAGCTCTAGGTATGTGAGAGGGACCCTGAGTTTGCGGCCTCAAGTCTAATGGACACCGCGATGCCCTGACTCGAAATAATGCCGGATATCCCTGCAGTGACTTGAATGCAGGCTCGTCTTACATCTCCCAAGACGAAAGGATGTCTGAATCCCCTGTGGAGACCACAGAGAAAGACCTAGTTCCCCACCTCATCGCGACCGGAGGCCTCACATCCTTTGAAAACTCCAGAGGTACGCGGAGATCAGTGCCTCCAAAGAAGATGATTCCTGACTCCTCGTGAAATTTGATAGGAGTCCCAGGATTCCTGTGGCAGATGGAAAGGGACCCTTGGTCTCCCGCCACAGCTGGAGAGGGGTCCCAATTGCCCTGCCAAGCCTCGAGGAGAATCCCGAGTTGTCCCTCGCAACTAGGCAGGAGTCCTGACGTGGCTGAACAAACACGTGGGTGGAAGGGCCATCCCCGTCGTATCTCGAAAATATACCCCAGGTTCCCGCCGCAACTCGAGAAAAACCATGAGACTTCCCCCTCGCCGCGAGATGAGGCCTGATTCCCCTGCACAGCGTGCAAAGCAATTCCGTGTTGCACATAACACATGAAAGGAGCCTTGATTTCCTTGATGGCACTCCAGAGAAACACCAAGAACACTGTTCCAAGGCTAGCGGGATACTGAGGTCACTGTAGCAACAAGAAAGAGCTCCGTGGACCAAAAATCAACTCGAGATGAGAGGTTAGTCCCTGGCTTCGACTCCAGAGGAATACCACCTTACCACCAGCACCTCAAGAGGAGGCTTCTCTCAGCTCTAGGTATGTGAGAGGGACCCTGAGTTTGCGGCCTCAAGTGGAATGGACACCGCGATGCCCTGACTCGAAATATGGCCGGATATCCCTGCAGTGACTTGAATGCAGGCTTGTCTTGCATCTCCCAAAACGAAAGGATGTCTGAATCCCCTGTGGAGACCACAGAGAAAGACCTAGTTCCCCACCTCATCGCGACCAAAGGCCTCACATTCTTTGTAAACTCCAGAGGTACGCGGAGATCCTTGCCTCCAAAGGAGACGATGCCTGACTCCTCGTGAAACTTGATAGGAGTCCCAGGTTTCCTGTGGTACGTGGAAAGGGACACTTGGCCTCCCCCCTCAGCTGGAGAGGCGTCCCAATTTCCCTGCCAAGCCTCGAGGAGAATCCCGAGTTGTCCCTCGCAACTAGGCAGGAGTCCTGACGTCGCTGAACAAGCACGTGTGTGGAAGGGCCATCCCCGTCGTAACTCGAGAATATACATCAGGTTCCCGCCGCAACTCGAGAAAAACCATGAGACTTCCCCCTCGCCGCGAGATGAGGCCCGATTCTCCTGCACTGCGTGCAGAGCAATTCCGTGTTGCACATCACACATGAAAGGAGCCTTGATTTCCTTGATGGCACTCCAGAGAAACCCCAAGAACACTGTTTCAAGGCTAGAGGGATCCTGAGGTCACTGTACCAACACGAAAGAGCTCCGTGGACCAAAAATCAACTCGAGATGAGAGGTTAGTCCCTGGCTTCGACTCTAGAGGAATACCACCTTACCACAAGCACCTCAAGAGGAGGCTTCTCTCAGCTCTAGGTATGTGAGAGGGACCCTGAGTTTGCGGCCTCAAGTGGAATGGACACCGCGATGGCCTCACTCGAAATAAGGCTGGATATCCCTGCAGTGACTTGAATGCAGGCTCGTCTTGCATCTCCCAAGACGAAAGGATGTCTGAATCCCCGGTGGAGACCACAGAGAAAGACCTAGTTCCCCACCTCATCGCGACCGGAGGCCTCACATCCTTTGAAAACTCCAGAGGTACGCGGAGATCAGTGCCTCCAAAGGAGACGATGCCTGACTCCTCGTGAAACTTGATAGGAGTCCCAGGATTCCTGTGGCACGTGGAAAGGGACCCTTGGTCTCCCGCCTCAGCTGGAGAGGCGTCCCAATTGCCCTGCCAAGCCTCGAGGAAAATCCTGAGTTGTCCCTCGCAACTAGGCAGGAGTCCTGACGTGGCTGAACAAACACGTGGGTGGAAGGGTCATCCCCGTCGTAACTCGAGAATATACCCCAGGTTCCCGCCACAACTCGAGAGAAACCATGAGACTTCCCCCTCGCCGCGAGATGAGGCCCGATTCCCCTGCACTGCATGCAGAGCAATTCCGTGTTCCACATCACACATGAAAGGAGCCTTGATTTCCTTGATGGCACTCCACAGAAACCCCAAGAACACTGTTTCAAGGCTAGAGGGATCCTGAGGTCACTGTAGCAACAGGAAAGAGCTCCGTGGAACAAAAATCAACTCGAGATGAGAGGTTAGTCCCTGGCTTCGACTCCAGAGGAATACCACCTTACCACAAGCACCTCAAGTGGAGGCTTCTCTCAGCTCTAGGTATGTGAGGAGGACCCTGATTTTGCGGCCTCAAGTGGAATGGACACTGCGATGCCCTGACGTGAAATAAGGCCGGATTTCCCTGCAGTGACTTGAATGCAGGCTCGTCTTGCATCTCCCAAGACGAAAGGATGTCTGAATCCCCTGTGGAGACCACAGAGGAAGATCTAGTTCCCCACCTCATCGCGACCAGAGGCCTCACATCCTTTGAAAACTCCAGAGGTATGCGGAGATCAGTGCCTCCAAAGGAGACGATGCCTGACTCCTCGTGAAACTTGATAGGAGTCCCAGGATTCCTGTGGCACGTGGAAAGGGACCCTTGGTCTCCCGCCTCAGCTGGAGAAGCGTCCCAATTGCCCTGCCAAGCCTCAAGGAGAATCCCGAGTTGTCCCTCGCAACTAGGCAGGAGTCCTGACGTCGCTGAACAAACACGTGGGTGGAAGGGCCATCCCCGTCGTAACTCGAGAATATACCACAGGTTCCCGCCGCAACTCGAGAAAAACCATGAGACTTCCCCTCGCCGCGAGATGAGGCCCGATTCCCCTGCACTGCGTGCAAAGCAATTCCGTGTTGCACATCACACATGAAAGGAGCCTTGATTTCCTTGATGGCACTCCAGAGAAACCCCAAGAACACTGTTTCAAGGCTAGAGGGATCCTGAGGTCACTGTAGTAACAGGAAAGAGCTCCGTGGACCAAAAATCAACTCGAGATGAGAGGTTAGTCCCTGGCTTCGACTCCAGAGGAATACCACCTTACCACAAGCACCTCAAGAGGAGGCTTCTCTCAGCTCTAGGTATGTGAGGGGGACCCTGATTTTGCGGCCTCAAGTGGAATGGACACTGCGATGCCCTGACTCGAAATAAGGCCGGATTTCCCTGCATTGACTTGAATGCAGGCTCGTCTTGCATCTCCCAAGACGAAAGGATGTCTGAATCCCCTGTGCAGACCACAGAGAAAGAACTAGTTCCCCACCTCATCGCGACCGGAGGCCTCACATCCTTTGAAAACTCCAGAGGTACGCGGAGATCAGTGCCTCCAAAGGAGACGATGCCTGACTCCTCGTGAAACTTGATAGGAGTCCCAGGATTCCTGTGGCACGTGGAAAGGGACCCTTGGTCTCCCGCCTCAGCTGGAGAGGCGTCCCAATTGCCCTGCCAAGCCTCGAGGAGAATCCCGAGTTGTCCCTCGCAACTAGGCAGGAGTCCTGACGTCGCTGAACAAACACGTGTGTGGAAGGGCCATCCCCGTCGTAACTCGAAAATATACCCCAGGTTCCCGCCACAACTAGAGAAAAACCATGAGACTTCCCCGTCGCCGCGAGATGAGGCCCGATTCCCCTGCACTGCGTGCAGAGCAATTCCGTGTTGCACATCACACATGAAAGGAGCCTTGATTTCCTTGAAGGCACTCCAGAGAAACCCCAAGAACACTGTTTCAAGGCTAGAGGGATCCTGAGGTCACTGTAGCAACACGAAAGAGCTCCATGGACCAAAAATCAACTCGAGATGAGAGGTTAGTCCCTGGCTTCGACTCCAGAGGAACCTAACCACAAGCACCTCAAGAGGAGGCTTCTCTCAGCTCTAGGTATGTGAGAGGGACCCTGAGTTTGCGGTCTCAAGTGGAATGGACACCGCGATGCCCTGACTCAAAATAAGGCCGGATATCCCTGCAGTGACTTGAATGCAGGCTCGTCTTGCATCTCCCAAGACGAAAGGATGTCTGAATCCCCTGTGGAGACCACAGAGAAAGACCTAGTTCCCCACCTCATCCCGACCGGACGCCTCACATCATTTGAAAATTTCAGAGGTACGCGGATATCAGTGCCTCCAAAGGAGACGATGCCTGACTCCTCGTGAAACTTGATAGGAGTCCCAGGATTCCTGTGGCACGTGGAAAGGGACCCTTGGTCTCCCGCCTCAGCTGGAGAAGCATCCCAATTGCCCTGCCAAGCCTCGAGGAGAATCGCGATTTGTCCCTCGCAACTAGGCAGGAGTCCTGACGTCGCTGAACAAACACGTGGGTGGAAGGGCCATCCCTGTCGTAACTCGAAAATATACCCCAGGTTCCCGCCGCAACTCGAGAAAAACCATGAGACTTCCCCCTCGCCGCGAGATGAGGCCTGATTCCCCTGCACTGCGTGCAGAGCAATTCCGTGTTGCACATCACACATGAAAGGAGCCTTGATTTCCTTGATGGCACTCCAGAGAAACACCAAGAACACTGTTTCAAGGCTAGCGGGATCCTGAGGTCACTGTAGCAACACGAAAGAGCTCCGTGGACCAAAAATCAACTCGAGATGAGAGATTAGTCCCTGGCTTCGACTCCAGAGGAATACCACCTTACCACAAGCACCTCAAGAGGAGGCTTCTCTCAGCTCTAGGTATGTGAGAGGGACCCTGATTATTCGGCCTCAAGTGGAATGGACACCGCGATGCCCTGACTCGAAATAAGGCCGGATATCCCTGCAGTGACTTGAATGCAGGCTCGTCTTGCATCTCCTAAGATGAAAGGACGTCTGAACCCCTGTGGAGACCACAGAGAAAGACCTAGTTCCCCACCTCATGGCGACCGGAGGCCTCACATCCTTTGAAAACTCCAGAGGTACGCGGAGATCAGTGCCTCCAAAGGAGACGATGCCTGACTCCTCGTGAAACTTGATAGGAGTCCCAGGATTCCTGTGGCACGTGGAAAGGGACCCTTGGTCTCCCGCCTCAGCTGGAGAGGCGTCCCAATTGCCCTGCCATTCCTCGAGGAGAATCCCGAGTTGTCCCTCACAACTAGGCAGGAGTCCTGACGTCGCTGAACAAACACGTGTGTGAAAGGGTCATCCCCGTCGTAACTCGAGAATATACCCCAGGATCCCGCCGCAAGTCGAGAAAAACCATGAGACTTCCCCCTCGCCACGAGATGAGGCCCGATTCCCCTGCACTGCGTGCAGAGCAATTCCGTGTTGCACATCACACATGAAAGGAGCCTTTATTTCCTTGATGGCACTCCAGAGAAACCCCAAGAACACTGTTTGAAGGCTAGAGGTATCCTGAGGTCACTGTAGCAACACGAAAGAGCTCCGTGGACCAAAAATCAACTCGAGATGAGAAGTTAGTCCCTGGCTTCGACTCCAGAGGAATACCACCTTACCACAAGCACCTCAAGAGGAGGCTTCTCTCAGCTCTAGATACGTGAGAGGGACCCTGAGTTTGCGGCCTCAAGTGGAATGGACACCGCGATGCCCTGACTCGAAATAAGGCCGGATATCCCTGCAGTGACTTGAATGCAGGCTTGTCTTGCATCTCCCAAGACGAAAGAATGTCTGAATCCCCTGTGGAGACCACAGAGAAAGACATAGTTCCCCACCTCATGGCGACCGGAGGCCTCACATCCTTTGAAAACTCCAGAGGTACGCGGAGATCAGTGCCTCCAAAGGAGACGATGCCTGACTCCTCATGAAACTTGATAGGAGTCCCAGGATTCCTGTGGCACGTGGAAAGGGACCCTTGGTCTCCCGCCTCAGCTGGAGAGGCGTCCCAATTGCCCTGCCAAGCCTCGAGGAGAATCCCGAGTTGTCCCTGGCAACTAGGCAGGAGTCCTGCCGTAGCTGAACAAACACGTGTGTGGAAGGGCCATCCCCATCGTATCTCGAGAATATACCCCAGTTTCCCGCCCTAACTCGAGAAAAACCATGAGACTTCCCCCTCGCCGCGAGATGAGGCCCGATTCCCCTGCACTGCGTGCAGAGCAATTCCGTGTTGCACATCACACATGAAAGGAGCCTTGATTTCCTTGATGGCACTCCAGAGAAACCCCAAAAACACTGTATCAAGGCTAGAGGGATCCTGAGGTCACTGTACCAACACGAAAGAGCTCCGTGGACCAAAAATCAACTCGAGATGAGAGGTTAGTCCCTGGCTCGACTCCAGAGGAACCTATCCACAAGCACCTCAAGAGGAGGCTTCTCTCAGCTCTAGGTATGTGAGAGGGACCCTGAGTTTGCGGCCTCAAGTGGAATGGACACCGCGATGCCCTGAAGCGAAATAAGCCCGGATATCCCTGCAGTGACTTGAATGCAGGCTCGTCTTGCATGTCCCAAGATGAAAGGATGTCTGAATCCCCTGTGGAGACCACAGAGAAAGACCTAGTTCCCCACCTCATCGTGACCGGACGCCTCACATCATTTGAAAACTTCAGAGGTACGCGGATATCAGTGCCTCCAAAGGAGACGATGCCTGACTCATCGTGAAACTTGATAGGAGTCCCAGGATTCCTGTGGCACGTGGAAAGGGACCCTTGGTCTCCCGCCTCAGCTGGAGAAGCGTCCCAATTGCCCTGCCAAGCCTCGAGGAGAATCCCGAATTGTCCCTCGCAACTAGGCAGGAGTCCTGACGTCGCTGAACAAACACGTGGGTGGAAGGGCCATCCCCGTCGTAACTCGAGAATATACCCCAGGTTCCCGCCGCAACTCGAGAAAAACCATGAGACTTCCCCCTCGCCGCGAGATGAGGCCTGATTCCCCTGCACTGCGTGCAGAGCAATTCCGTGTTGCACATCACACAGGAAAGTAGCCTTGATTTCCTTGATGGCACTCCAGAGAAACACCAACAACACTGTTTCAAAGCTAGCGGGATCCTGAGGTCACTGAAGCAAGAAGAAAGAGCTCCGTGGACCAAAAATTAACTCGAGATGAGAGGTTAGTCCCTGGCTTTGACTCCAGAGGAATACCACCTTACCACAAGCACCTCAAGAGGAGGCTTCTCTCAGCTCTAGGTATGTGAGAGGGACCCTGAGTTTGCGGCCTCAAGTGGAATGGACACCGCGATGCCCTGACTCGAAATAAGGCCGGATATCCCTGCAGTGACTTGAATGCAGGCTTGTCTTGCATCTCCCAAGACGAAAGAATGTCTGAATCCCCTGTGGAGACCACAGAGAAAGACCTAGTTCCCCACCTCATGGCGACCGGAGGCCTCACATCCTTTGAAAACTCCAGAGGTACGCGGAGATCAGTGCCTCCAAAGGAGACGATGCCTGACTCCTCATGAAACTTGATAGGAGTCCCAGGATTCCTGTGGCACGTGGAAAGGGACCCTTGGTCTCCCACCTCAGCTGGAGAGGCGTCCCAATTCCCTGCCAAGCCTCGAGGAGAATCCCGAGTTGTCCCTGGCAACTAGGCAGGAGTCCTGCCGTAGCTGAACAAACACGTGTGTGGAAGGGCCATCCCCATCGTAACTCGAGAATATACCCCAGGTTCCCGCCCTAACTCGAGAAAAAGCATGAGACTTCCCCCTCGCCGCGAGATGAGGCCCGATTCCCCTGCACTGCATGCAGAGCAATTCCGTGTTGTACATCACACATGAAAGGAGCCTTGATTTCCTTGATGGCACTCCAGAGAAACCCCAAAAACACTGTATCAAGGCTAGAGGGATCCTGAGGTCACTGTAGCAACACGAAAGAGCTCCGTGGACCAAAAATCAACTCGAGATGAGAGGTTAGTCCCTGGCTCGACTCCAGAGGAACACCACCTTACCACAAGCACTTCAAGAGGAGGCTTCTCTCAGCTCTAGGTATGTGAGAGGGACCCTGAGTTTGCGGCCTCAAGTGGAATGGACACCGCGATGCCCTGGTTCGAAATAAGGCCGGATATCCCTGCAGTGACTTCAATGCAGGCTCGTTTTTCATCTCCCAAGACGAAAGGATGTCTGAATCCTCGGTGGAGACCACAGAGAAAGATCTAGTTCCCCACCTCATCGCGATTGGAGGTCTCACATCCTTTAAAAACTCCGGAGGTACGCGGAGATGAGTGCCTCCAAAGGAGACTATGCCTGACTCCTCGTGAAACTTGATAGGAGTCCCAGGATTCCTGTGGCACGTGGAAAGGGACCCTTGGTCTCCCGCCTCAGCTGGAGAGGCGTCCCAATTGCCCTGCCAAGCCTCGAGGAGAATCCTGAGTTGTCCCTCGCAACTAGGCAGGAGTCCTAACGTCGCTGAACAAACACGTGGGTGGAAGGGCCATCCCCGTCGTAACTCGAGAATATACCCCACGTTCCCGCCGCAACTCGAGAAAAACCATGAGACTTCCCCGTCGCCGCGAGATGAGGCCCGATTCCCCTGCACTGCGTGCAGAGCAATTCCGTGTTGCACATCACACATGAAAGGAGCCTTGATTTCCTTGATGGCACTCCAGAGAAACCCCAAGAACACTGTTTCAAGGCTAGAGGGATCCTGAGGTCACTGTAGTAACACGAAAGAGCTCCGTGGACCAAAAATCAACTCGAGATGAGAGGTTAGTCCCTGGCTTCGACTCCAGAGGAATACCACCTTACCACAAGCACCTCAAGAGGAGGCTTCTCTCAGCTCTAGATACGTGAGAGGGACCCTGAGTTTGCGGCCTCAAGTGCAATGGACACGGCGATGCCCTGACTCGAAATAAGGCCGGATATCCCTGCAGTGACTTGAATGCACGCTTTTCTTGCATCTCCCAAAACGAAAGGATGTCTGAATCCCCTGTGGAGACCACAGAGAAAGACCTAGTTCCCCACCTCATCGCGACCAGAGGCCTCACATTCTTTGTAAACTCCAGACGTACGCGGAGATCCTTGCCTAAAAAGGAGACGATGCCTGACTATCGTCAAACTTGATAGGAGTCCCAGGTTTCCTGTGGCACGTGGAAAGGGACACTTGGTCTCCCCCCTCAGCTGGAGAGGCGTCCCAATTGCCCTGCCAAGCCTCGAGGAGAATCCCGAGTTGTCCCTCGCAACTAGGCAGGAGTCCTGACGTCGCTGAACAAGCACGTGTGTGGAAGGGCCATCCCCGTCGTAACTCGAGAATGTACACCAGGTTCCCGCCGCAAATCGAGAAAAACCATGAGACTTCCCCCTCGCCGCGAAATGATGCCCGATTCCCCTACACTGCGTGCAGAGCAATTCCGTGTTGCACATCACACATGTAAGGAGCCTTGATTTCCTTGATGGCACTCCAGAGAAACCCCAAGAACACTGTTTCAAGGCTAGAGGGATCCTGAGGTCACTGTAGCAACACGAAAGAGCTCCGTGGACCAAAAATCAACTCGAGATGAGAGGTTAGCCCCTGGCTTCGACTCCAGAGGAATACCACCTTACCACAAGCACCTCAAAAGGAGGCTTCTCTCAGCTCTAGGTATGTGAGAGGGACCCTGAGTTTGCGGCCTCAAGTGGAATGGACACCGCGATGCCCTGACTTGAAATAAGGCCGGATATCCCTGCAGTGACTTGAATGCAGGCTCGTCTTGCATCTCCCAAGACGAAAGGATGTCTGAATCCCCTGTGCAGACCACAGAGAAAGAACTACTTCCCCACCTCATCGCGACCGGAGGCCTCACATCCTTTGAAAACTCCAGAGGTACGCGGAGATCAGTGCCTCCAAAGGAGACGATGCCTGACTCCTCGTGAAACTTGATAGGAGTCCCAGGATTCCTGTGGCACGTGGAAAGGGACCCTTGGTCTCCCGCCTCACCTGGAGAGGCGTCCCAATTGCCCTGCCAAGCCTCGAGGAGAATCCCGAGTTGTCCCTCGCAACTAGGCAGGAGTCCTGACGTCGCTGAACAAACACGTGTGTGGAAGGGCCATCCCCGTCGTAACTCGAGAATATACCCCAAGTTCCCGCCGCAACTCGAGAAAAACCATGAGACTTCCCCCTCGCCACGAGATGAGGCCCCATTCCCCTGCACTGCGTGCAGAGCAATTCCGTGTTGCACATCACACATGAAAGGAGCCTTGATTTCCTTGATGGCACTCCAGAGAAACCCCAAGAACACTGTTTCAAGGCTAGAGAGATCCTGACGTCACTGTAGCAACACAAAAGAGCTCCGTGGACCAAAAATCAACTCGAGATGAGAGGTTAGTCCCTGGCTTCGACTCCAGAGGAATACCACCTTACCACAAGCACCTCAAGAGGAGGCTTCTCTAAGCTCTAGGTATGTGAGGGGGACCCTGAGTTTGCGGCCTCAAGTGGAATGGAAACTGCGAAGCCCTGACGCGAAATAAGGCCTGATTTCCCTGCAGTGTCTTGAATGCAGGCTCGTCTTGCATCTCCCAAGACGAAGGATGTCTGAATCCCCTTGGCAGACCACAGAGAAAGAAATACTTCCCCACCTCATCGCGACCGGAGGCCTCATATCCTTTGAAAATTCCAGAGGTACGCGGAGATCAGTGCCTCCAAAGGAGACGATGCCTGACTCCTCGTGAAACTTGATAGGAGTCCCAGGATTCCTGTGGCACGTGGAAAGGGACCCTTGGTCTCCCGCCTCAGCTGGAGAGGCGTCCCAATTGCCCTGCCAAGCCTCGAGGAGAATCCCGAGTTGTCCCTCGCAACTAGGCAGGAGTCCTGACGTCGCTGAACAAACACGTGTGTGGAAGGGCCATCCCCGTCGTAACTCGAGAATATACCCCAGGTTCCCGCCGCAACTCGAGAAAAACCATGAGACTTCCCCCTCGCCGCGAGATGAGGGCCGATTCCCCTGCACTGCGTGCAGAGCAATTCCGTGTTGCACATCACACATGAAAGGAGCCTTGATTTCCTTGATGGCACTCCAGAGAAACCCCAAGAACACTGTTTCAAGGCTAGAAGGATCCTGAGGTCACTGTAGCAACACGAAAGAGCTCCATGGACCAAAAATCAACTCGAGATGAGAGGTTAGTCCCTGGCTTCGACTCCAGAGGAACCTAACCACAAGCACCTCAAGAGGAGGCTTCTCTCAGCTCTAGGTATGTGAGAGGGACCCTGAGTTTGCGGCCTCAAGTGGAATGGACACCGCGATGCCCTGACTCGAAATAAGGCCGGATATCCCTGCAGTGACTTGAATGCAGGCTCGTCTTGCATCTCCTAAGATGAAAGGACGTCTGAACCCCTGTGGAGACCACAGAGAAAGACCTAGTTCCCCACCTCATGGCGACCGGAGGCCTCACATCCTTTGAAAACTCCAGAGGTAAGCGGAGATCAGTGCCTCCAAAGGAGACGATGCCTGACTCCTCGTGAAACTTGATAGGAGTCCCAGGATTCCTGTGGAACGTGGAAAGGGACCCTTGGTCTCCCGCCTCAGCTGGAGAGGCGTCCCAATTGCCCTGCCATTCCTCGAGGAGAATCCCGAGTTGTCCCTCACAACTAGGCAGGAGTCCTGACGTCGCTGAACAAACACGTGTGTGAAAGGGTCATCCACGTCGTAACTCGAGAATATACCCCAGGTTCCCGCCGCAACTCGAGAAAAACCATGAGACTTCCCCCTCGCCACGAGATGAGGCCCGATTCCCCTGCACTGCGTGCAGAGCAATTCCGTGTTGCACATCACACATGAAAGGAGCCTTTATTTCCTTGATGGCAGTCCAGAGAAACCCCAAGAACACTGTTTCAAGGCTAGAGGGATCCTGAGGTCACTGTAGCAACACGAAAGAGCTCCGTGGACCAAAAATCAACTCGAGATGAGAGGTTAGTCCCTGGCTTCGACTCCAGAGGAATATCACCTTAGCACAAGCACCTCAAGAGGAGGCTTCTCTCAGCTCTAGATACGTGAGAGGGACCCTGAGTTTGCGGCCTCAAGTGGAATGGACACGGATATGCCCTGACGTGAAATAAGGCCAGATATCCCTGCAGTGACTTGAATGCAGGCTCGTCTTGCATCTCCCAAGATGAAAGGACGTCTGAAACCCTGTGGAGACCACAGAGAAAGACCTAGTTCCCCATCTCATCGCGACCGGAGGCCTCACATCCTTTGAAAACTCCAGAGGTACGCGGAGATCAGTGCCTTCCAAGGAGACGATGCCTGACTCCTCGTGAAACTTGATAGGAGTCCCAGGATTCCTGTGGTACGTGGAAAGGGACCCTTGGTCTCCCGCCTCAGCTGGAGAGGCGTCCCAATTGCCCTGCCAAGCCTCGAGGAGAATCCCGAGTTGTCCCTCACAACTAGGCAGGAGTCCTGACGTTGCTGAAGAAACACGTGTGTGAAGGGGCCATCCCCGTCGTAACTCAAGAATATACCCCAGGTTCCCGCCGCAACTCGAGAAAAACCATGAGACTTCCCCCCCGCCGCGAGATGAGGCCTGATTCCCCTGCACTGCGAGCAGAGCAATTCCGTGTTGCACATCACACATGAAAGGAGCCTTGATTTCCTTGATGGCACTCCAGAGAAACCCCAAGAACACTGTTTCAAGGCTAGAGGGATCCTGAGGTCACTGTAGCAACACGAAAGAGCTCCGTGGACCAAAAATCAACTCGAGATGAGAGGTTAGTCCCTGGCTTCGACTCCAGAGGAATACCACCTTACCACAAGCACCTCAAGAGGAGGCTTCTCTCATCTCTAGGTATGTGAGAGGGACCCTGAGTTTGCGGCCTCAAGTGGAATGGACACCGCGATGGCCTCACTCGAAATAAGGCTGGATATCCCTGCAGTGACTTGAATGCAGGCTCGTCTTGCATCTCCCAAGACGAAAGGATGTCTGAATCCCCTGTGGAGACCACAGAGAAAGACCTAGTTCCCCACCTCATCGCGACCGGAGGCCTCACATCCTTTGAAAACTCCAGAGGTACGCGGAGATCAGTGCCTCCAAAGGAGACGATGCCTGAATCCTCGTGAAACTTGATAGGAGTCCCAGGATTCCTGTGGCACGTGGAAAGGGACCCTTGGTCTCCCGCCTCAGCTGGAGAGGCGTCCCAATTGCCCTGCCAAGCCTCGAGGAAAATCCCGAGTTGTCCCTCGCAACTAGGCAGGAGTCCTGACCTGGCTGAGCAAAAACGTGGGTGGAAGGGCCATCCCCGTCGTAACTCGAGAATATACCCCAGGTTCCCGCCGCAACTCGAGAAAAACCATGAGACTTCCCCTTCGCCGCGAGATGAGGCCCGATTCCCCTGCACTGCGTGCAGAGCAATTCCGTGGTGCACATCACACATGTAAGGAGCCTTGATTTCCTTGATGGCACTCCAGAGAAACCCCAAGAACACTGTTTCAAGGCTAGCGGGATCCTGAGGTCACTGTAGCAACAAGAAAGAGCTCCGTGGACTAAAAATTAACTCGAGATGAGAGGTTAGTCCCTGGCTTCGACTCCAGAGGAATACCACCTTACCACAAGCACCTCAAGAGGAGGCTTCTCTCAGCTCTAGGTATGTGAGAGGGACCCTGAGTTTGCGGCCTCAAGTGGAATGGACACCGCGATGCCCTGACTCGAAATAAGGCCGGATATCCCTGCAGTGACTTGAATGCAGGCTCGTCTTGCATCTCCCAAGATGAAAGGATGTCTGAATCCCCGGTGGAGACCACAGAGAAAGACCTAGTTCCCCACCTCATCGCGACCGGAGGCCTCACATCCTTTGAAAACTCCAGAGGTACGCGGAGATCAGTGCCTCCAAAGGAGACGATGCCTGACTCCTCGTGAAACTTGATAGGAGTCCCAGGATTCCTGTGGCACGTGGAAAGGGACCCTTGGTCTCCCGCCTCAGCTGGAGAGGCGTCCCAATTGCCCTGCCATTCCTCGAGGAGAATCCCGAGTTGTCCCTCACAACTAGGCAGGAGTCCTGACGTCGCTGAACAAACACGTGTGTGAAAGGGTCATCCCCGTCGTAACTCGAGAATATACCCCAGGTTCCCGCCGCAACTCGAGAAAAACCATGAGACTTCCCCCTCGCCACGAGATGAGGCCCGATTCCCCTGCACTGCGTGCAGAGCAATTCCGTGTTGCACATCACACATGAAAGGAGCCTTTATTTCCTTGATGGCAGTCCAGAGAAACCCCAAGAACACTGTTTCAAGGCTAGAGGGATCCTGAGGTCACTGTAGCAACACGAAAGAGCTCCGTGGACCAAAAATCAACTCGAGATGAGAGGTTAGTCCCTGGCTTCGACTCCAGAGGAATATCACCTTAGCACAAGCACCTCAAGAGGAGGCTTCTCTCAGCTCTAGATACGTGAGAGGGACCCTGAGTTTGCGGCCTCAAGTGGAATGGACACGGATATGCCCTGACGTGAAATAAGGCCAGATATCCCTGCAGTGACTTGAATGCAGGCTCGTCTTGCATCTCCCAAGATGAAAGGACGTCTGAAACCCTGTGGAGACCACAGAGAAAGACCTAGTTCCCCACCTCATCGCGACCGGAGGCCTCACATCCTTTGAAAACTCCAGAGGTACGCGGAGATCAGTGCCTTCCAAGGAGACGATGCCTGACTCCTCGTGAAACTTGATAGGAGTCCCAGGATTCCTGTGGTACGTGGAAAGGGACCCTTGGTCTCCCGCCTCAGCTGGAGAGGCGTCCCAATTGCCCTGCCAAGCCTCGAGGAGAATCCCGAGTTGTCCCTCACAACTAGGCAGGAGTCCTGACGTCGCTGAACAAACACGTGGGTGGAAGGGCCATCCCCGTCGTAACTCGAGAATATACCCCAGGTTCCCGCCGCAACTCGAGAAAAACCATGAGACTTCCCCCTCGCCGCGAGATGAGGCCTGATTCCCCTGCACTGCGTGCAGAGCAATTCCGTGTTGCACATCACACATGAAAGGAGCCTTGATTTCCTTGATGGCACTCCAGAGAAACACCAAGAACACTGTTCCAAGGCTAGCGGGATACTGAGGTCACAGTAGCAACAAGAAAGAGCTCCATGGACCAAAAATCAACTCGAGATGAGAGGTTAGTCCCTGGCTTCGACTCCAGAGGAATACCAACTTACCACAAGCACCTCAAGAGGAGGCTTCTCTCAGCTCTAGGTATGTGAGAGGGACCCTGAGTTTGCGGCCTCAAGTGGAATGGACACCGCGATGCCCTGACTCGAAATAAGGCCGGATATCCCTGCAGTGACTTGAATAAACGCTTGTCTTGCATCTCCCAAAACGAAAGGATGTCTGAATCCCCTGTGGAGACCACAGAGAAAGACCTAGTTCCCAACCTCATCACGACCAGAGGCCTCACATTCTTTGTAAACTCCAGAGGTACGCGGAGATCCTTGCCTCCAAAGGAGACGATGCCTGACTCCTCGTCAAACTTGATAGGAGTCCCAGGTTTCCTGTGGTACGTGGAAAGGGACCCTTGGTCTCCCCCCTCAGCTGGAGAGGCGTCCCAATTGCCCTGCCAAGCCTCGAGGAGAATCCCGAGTTGTCCCTCGCAACTAGGCAGGAGTCCTGACGTCGCTGAACAAGCACGTGTGTGGAAGGGCCATCCCAGTCGTAACTTGAGAATATACACCAGGTTCCCGCCGCAACTCGAGAAAAACCATGAGACTTCCCCCTCGCCGCGAGATGAGGCCCGATTCCCCTGCACTGCGTGCAGAGCAATTCCGTGTTGCACATCACACATGAAAGGAGCCTTGATTTCCTTGATGGCACTCCAGAGAAACCCCAAGAACACTGTTTCAAGGCTAGAGGGATCCTGAGGTCACTGTAGCAACACGAAAGAGCTCCGTGGACCATAAATCAACTTGAGATGAGAGGTTAGTCCCTGGCTTCGACTCCAGAGGAATACCACCTTACCACAAGCACCTCAAGAGGAGGCTTCTCTCAGCTCTAGGTATGTGAGAGGGATCCTGATTTTGCCGCCTCAAGTGGAATGGACACCGCGATGCCCTGACGTGAAATAAGGCCGGATGTTCCTGCAGTGACTTGAATGCAGGCTTGTCTTGCATCTCCCAAGATGAAAGGATGTCTGAATCCCCTGTGGAGACCACAGAGAAAGACCAAGTTCCCCACCTCATGGCGACCGGAGGCCTCACATCCTTTGAAAACTCCAGAGGTACGCGGAGATCAGTGCCTCCAAAGGAGACGATGCCTGACTCCTCGTGAAACTTGATAGGAGTCCCAGGATTCCTGTGGCACGTGGAAAGGGACCCTTGGTCTCCCGCCTCAGCTGGAGAGGCGTCCCAATTGCCCTGCCAAGCCTCGAGGAGAATCCCGAGTTGTCCCTCGCAACTAGGCAGGAGTCCTGACGTCGCTGAACAAACACGTGGGTGGAAGGGCCATCCCCGTCGTAACTCGAGAATATACCCCAGGTTCCCGCCGCAACTCGAGAGAAACCATGAGACTTCCCCCTCGCCGCGAGATGAGGCCCGATTCCCCTGCACTGCGTGCAAAGCAATTCCGTGTTGCACATCACACATGAAAGGAGCCTTGATTTCCTTGATGGCACTCCAGAGAAACCCCAAGAACACTGTTTCAAGGCTAGAGGGATCCTGAGGTCACTGTAGCCACATGAAAAAGCTCCGTGGATCAAAAATCAACTCGAGATGAGAGGTTAGTCCCTGGCTCGACTCCAGAGGAACACCACCTTACCACAAGCATCTCAAGAGGAGGCTTCTCTCAGCTCTAGGTATGTGAGAGGGACCCTGAGTTTGCGGCCTCAAGTCTAATGGACACCGCGATGTCCTGACTCGAAATAATGCCGGATATCCCTGCAGTGACTTGAATGCAGGCTCGTCTTACATCTCCCAAGACGAAAGGATGTCTGAATCCCCTGTGGAGACCACAGAGAAAGACCTAGTTCCCCACCTCATCGCGACCGGAGGCCTCACATCCTTTGAAAACTCCAGAGGTACGCGGAGATCAGTGCCTCCAAAGAAGATGATTCCTGACTCCTCGTGAAATTTGATAGGAGTCCCAGGATTCCTGTGGCAGATGGAAAGGGACCCTTGGTCTCCCGCCACAGCTGGAGAGGGGTCCCAATTGCCCTGCCAAGCCTCGAGGAGAATCCCGAGTTGTCCCTCGCAACTAGGCAGGAGTCCTGACGTGGCTGAACAAACACGTGGGTGGAAGGGCCATCCCCGTCGTATCTCGAAAATATACCCCAGGTTCCCGCCGCAACTCGAGAAAAACCATGAGACTTCCCCCTCGCCGCGAGATGAGGCCTGATTCCCCTGCACAGCGTGCAAAGCAATTCCGTGTTGCACATCACACATGAAAGGAGCCTTGATTTCCTTGATGGCACTCCAGAGAAACACCAAGAACACTGTTCCAAGGCTAGCGGGATACTGAGGTCACTGTAGCAACAAGAAAGAGCTCCGTGGACCAAAAATCAACTCGAGATGAGAGGTTAGTCCCTGGCTTCGACTCCAGAGGAATACCACCTTACCACCAGCACCTCAAGAGGAGGCTTCTCTCAGCTCTAGGTATGTGAGAGGGACCCTGAGTTTGCGGCCTCAAGTGGAATGGACACCGCGATGCCCTGACTCGAAATATGGCCGGATATCCCTGCAGTGACTTGAATGCAGGCTTGTCTTGCATCTCCCAAAACGAAAGGATGTCTGAATCCCCTGTGGAGACCACAGAGAAAGACCTAGTTCCCCACCTCATCGCGACTAAAGGCCTCACATTCTTGGTAAACTCCAGAGGTACGCGGAGATCCTTGCCTCCAAAGGAGACGATGCCTGACTCCTCGTGAAACTTGATAGGAGTCCCAGGTTTCCTGTGGTACGTGGAAAGGGACACTTGGCCTCCCCCCTCAGCTGGAGAGGCGTCCCAATTTCCCTGCCAAGCCTCGAGGAGAATCCCGAGTTGTCCCTCGCAACTAGGCAGGAGTCCTGACGTCGCTGAACAAGCACGTGTGTGGAAGGGCCATCCCCGTCGTAACTCGAGAATATACATCAGGTTCCCGCCGCAACTCGAGAAAAACCATGAGACTTCCCCCTCGCCGCGAGATGAGGCCCGATTCTCCTGCACTGCGTGCAGAGCAATTCCGTGTTGCACATCACACATGAAAGGAGCCTTGATTTCCTTGATGGCACTCCAGAGAAACCCCAAGAACACTGTTTCAAGGCTAGAGGGATCCTGAGGTCACTGTACCAACACGAAAGAGCTCCGTGGACCAAAAATCAACTCGAGATGAGAGGTTAGTCCCTGGCTTCGACTCTAGAGGAATACCACCTTACCACAAGCACCTCAAGAGGAGGCTTCTCTCAGCTCTAGGTATGTGAGAGGGACCCTGAGTTTGCGGCCTCAAGTGGAATGAACACCGCGATGGCCTCACTCGAAATAAGGCTGGATATCCCTGCAGTGACTTGAATGCAGGCTCGTCTTGCATCTCCCAAGACGAAAGGATGTCTGAATCCCCGGTGGAGACCACAGAGAAAGACCTAGTTCCCCACCTCATCGCGACCGGAGGCCTCACATCCTTTGAAAACTCCAGAGGTACGCGGAGATCAGTGCCTCCAAAGGAGACGATGCCTGACTCCTCGTGAAACTTGATAGGAGTCCCAGGATTCCTGTGGCACGTGGAAAGGGACCCTTGGTCTCCCACCTCACCTGGAGAGGCGTCCCAATTGCCCTGCCAAGCCTCGAGGAAAATCCTGAGTTGTCCCTCGCAACTAGGCAGGAGTCCTGACGTGGCTGAACAAACACGTGGGTGGAAGGGTCATCCCCGTCGTAACTCGAGAATATACCCCAGGTTCCCGCCACAACTCGAGAGAAACCATGAGACTTCCCCCTCGCCGCGAGATGAGGCCCGATTCCCTTGCACTGCGTGCAGAGCAATTCCGTGTTTCACATCACACATGAAAGGAGCCTTGATTTCCTTGATGGCACTCCAGAGAAACCCCAAGAACACTGTTTCAAGGCTAGAGGGATCCTGAGGTCACTGTAGCAACACGAAAGAGCTCCGTGGACCAAAAATCAACTCGAGATGAGAGGTTAGTCCCTGGCTTCGACTCCAGAGGAATACCACCTTAGCTCAAGCACCTCAAGAGGAGGCTTCTCTCAGCTCTAGGTATGTGAGAGGGACCCTGAGTGTGCGGCCTCAAGTGGAATGGACACCGCGATGCCCTGACTCGAAATAAGGCCGGATATCCCTGCAGTGACTTGAATGCAGGCTCGTCTTGCATCTCCCAAGATGAAAGGATGTCTGAATCCCCTGTGGAGACCACAGAAAAAGACCTAGTTCCCCACCTCATCGCCACCGGAGGTCTCACATTCTTTGAAAACTCCAGAGGTACACAGAGATCAGTGCCTCCAAAGGAGATGATGCCTGACTCCTCGTGAAACTTGAGAGGAGTCCCAGGATTCCTGTGGCACGTGGAAAGGGACCCTTGGTCTCCCGCCTCAGCTGGATAAGCGTCCCAATTGCCCTGCCAAGCCTCGAGGAGAATCCCGAGTTGTCCCTCGCAACTAGGCAGGAGTCCTGACGTCGCTTAAGAAACACGTGTGTGGAAGGGACATCCCCGTCGTAACTCGAGAATATACCCCAGGTTCCCGCCGCAACTAGAGAAAAACCATGAGACTTCCCCCTCGCCGCGAGTTGAGGCCGGATTCCCCTGCACTGCGTGCAGAGCAATTCCCTGTTGCACATCACACATGAAAGGAGCCTTGATTTCCTTGATGGCACTCCAGAGAAACCCCAAGAACACTGTTTCAAGGCTAGAGGGATCCTGAGGTCACTGTAGCCACACGAAAGAGCTCCGTGGACCAAAAATCAACTCGAGATGAGAGGTTAGTCCCTGGCTTCGACTCCAGAGGAATACCACCTTACCACACGCACCTCAAGAGGAGGCTTCTCTCAGCTCTAGGTATGTGAGGGGGACCCTGATTTTGAGGCCTCAAGTGGAATGGACACTGCGACTCCCTGACGCGAAATAAGGCCGGATTTCCCTGCAGTGACTTGAATGCAGGCTCGTCTTGCATCTCCCAAGACGAAAGGATGTCTGAATCCCCTGTGGAGACCACAGAGAAAGACCTAGTTCCCCACCTCATCGCGACCGGAGGCCTCACATCCTTTGAAAACTCCAGAGGTACGCGGAGATCAGTGCCTCCAAAGGAGACGATGCCTGACTCCTCGTGAAACTTGATAGGAGTCCCAGGATTCCTGTGGCACGTGGAAAGGGACCCTTGGTCTCCCGTCTCAGCTGGAGAGGCGTCCCAATTGCCCTTCCAAGCCTCGAGGAGAATCCCGAGTTGTCCCTCGCAACTAGGCAGGAGTTCTGACGTCGCTGAACAAACACGTGTGTGGAAGGGCCATCCCTGACGTAACTCGAGAATATAGCCCAGGTTCCCGCCGCAACTCGAGAAAAACCATGAGACTTCCCCCTCGCCGCGAGATGAGGCCCGATTCCCCTGCACTGCATGCAGAGCAATTCCGTGTTCCACATCACACATGAAATGAGCCTTGATTTCCTTGATGGCACTCCACAGAAACCCCAAGAACACTGTTTCAAGGCTAGAGGGATCCTGAGGTCACTGTAGCAACAGGAAAGAGCTCCGTGGAACAAAAATCAACTCGAGATGAGAGGTTAGTCCCTGGCTTCGACTCCAGAGGAATACCACCTTACCACAAGCACCTCAAGAGGAGGCTTCTCTCAGCTCTAGCTATGTGAGAGGGACCCTGATTTTGCGGCCTCAAGTGGAATGGACACTGCGATGCCCTGACGTGAAATAAGGCCGGATTTCCCTGCAGTGACTTGAATGCAGGCTCGTCTTGCATCTCCCAAGACGAAAGGATGTCTGAATCCCCTGTGGAGACCACAGAGGAAGATCTAGTTCCCCACCTCATCGCGACCAGAGGCCTCACATCCTTTGAAAACTCCAGAGGTATGCGGAGATCAGTGCCTCCAAAGGAGACGATGCCTGACTCCTCGTGAAACTTGATAGGAGTCCCAGGATTCCTGTGGCACGTGGAAAGGGACCCTTGGTCTCCCGCCTCAGCTGGAGAGGCGTCCCAATTGCCCTGCCAAGCCTCGAGGAGAATCCCGAGTTGTCCCTCGCAACTAGGCAGGAGTCCTGACGTCGCTGAACAAACACGTGGGTGGAAGGGCCATCCCCGTCGTAACTCGAGAATATACCACAGGTTCCCGCCGCAACTCGAGAAAAACCATGAGACTTCCCCTCGCCGCGAGATGAGGCCCGATTCCCCTGCACTGCGTGCAAAGCAATTCCGTGTTGCACATCACACATGAAAGGAGCCTTGATTTCCTTGATGGCACTCCAGAGAAACCCCAAGAACACTGTTTCAAGGCTAGAGGGATCCTGAGGTCACTGTAGTAACAGGAAAGAGCTCCGTGGACCAAAAATCAACTCGAGATGAGAGGTTAGTCCCTGGCTTCGACTCCAGAGGAATACCACCTTACCACAAGCACCTCAAGAGGAGGCTTCTCTCAGCTCTAGGTATGTGAGGGGGACCCTGATTTTGCGGCCTCAAGTGGAATGGACACTGCGATGCCCTGACGCGAAATAAGGCCGGATTTCCCTGCATTGACTTGAATGCAGGCTCGTCTTGCATCTCCCAAGACGAAAGGATGTCTGAATCCCCTGTGCAGACCACAGAGAAAGAACTAGTTCCCCACCTCATCGCAACCGGAGGCCTCACATCCTTTGAAAACTCCAGAGGTACGCGGAGATCAGTGCCTCCAAAGGAGACGATGCCTGACTCCTCGTGAAACTTGATAGGAGTCCCAGGATTCCTGTGGCACGTGGAAAGGGACCCTTGGTCTCCCGCCTCAGCTGGAGAGGCGTCCCAATTGCCCTGCCAAGCCTCGAGGAGAATCCCGAGTTGTCCCTCGCAACTAGGCAGGAGTCCTGACGTCGCTGAACAAACACGTGTGTGGAAGGGCCATCCCCGTCGTAACTCGAAAATATACCCCAGGTTCCCGCCACAACTAGAGAAAAACCATGAGACTTCCCCGTCGCCGCGAGATGAGGCCCGATTCCCCTGCACTGCGTGCAGAGCAATTCCGTGTTGCACATCACACATGAAAGGAGCCTTGATTTCCTTGAAGGCACTCCAGAGAAACCCCAAGAACACTGTTTCAAGGCTAGAGGGATCCTGAGGTCACTGTAGCAACACGAAAGAGCTCCATGGACCAAAAATCAACTCGAGATGAGAGGTTAGTCCCTGGCTTCGCCTCCAGAGGAACCTAACCACAAGCACCTCAAGAGGAGGCTTCTCTCAGCTCTAGGTATGTGAGAGGGACCCTGAGTTTGCGGTCTCAAGTGGAATGGACACCGCGATGCCCTGACTCAAAATAAGGCCGGATATCCCTGCAGTGACTTGAATGCAGGCTCGTCTTGCATCTCCCAAGACGAAAGGATGTCTGAATCCCCTGTGGAGACCACAGAGAAAGACCTAGTTCCCCACCTCATCCCGACCGGACGCCTCACATCATTTGAAAACTTCAGAGGTACGCGGATATCAGTGCCTCCAAAGGAGACGATGCCTGACTCCTCGTGAAACTTGATAGGAGTCCCAGGATTCCTGTGGCACGTGGAAAGGGACCCTTGGTCTCCCGCCTCAGCTGGAGAGGCGTCCCAATTGCCCTGCCATTCCTCGAGGAGAATCCCGAGTTGTCCCTCACAACTAGGCAGGAGTCCTGACGTCGCTGAACAAACACGTGTGTGAAAGGGTCATCCCCGTCGTAACTCGAGAATATACCCCAGGATCCCGCCGCAAGTCGAGAAAAACCATGAGACTTCCCCCTCGCCACGAGATGAGGCCCGATTCCCCTGCACTGCGTGCAGAGCAATTCCGTGTTGCACATCACACATGAAAGGAGCCTTTATTTCCTTGATGGCACTCCAGAGAAACCCCAAGAACACTGTTTGAAGGCTAGAGGTATCCTGAGGTCACTGTAGCAACACGAAAGAGCTCCGTGGACCAAAAATCAACTCGAGATGAGAAGTTAGTCCCTGGCTTCGACTCCAGAGGAATACCACCTTACCACAAGCACCTCAAGAGGAGGCTTCTCTCAGCTCTAGATACGTGAGAGGGACCCTGAGTTTGCGGCCTCAAGTGGAATGGACACCGCGATGCCCTGACTCGAAATAAGGCCGGATATCCCTGCAGTGACTTGAATGCAGGCTTGTCTTGCATCTCCCAAGACGAAAGAATGTCTGAATCCCCTGTGGAGACCACAGAGAAAGACATAGTTCCCCACCTCATGGCGACCGGAGGCCTCACATCCTTTGAAAACTCCAGAGGTACGCGGAGATCAGTGCCTCCAAAGGAGACGATGCCTGACTCCTCATGAAACTTGATAGGAGTCCCAGGATTCCTGTGGCACGTGAAAAGGGACCCTTGGTCTCCCGCCTCAGCTGGAGAGGCGTCCCAATTGCCCTGCCAAGCCTCGAGGAGAATCCCGAGTTGTCCCTGGCAACTAGGCAGGAGTCCTGCCGTAGCTGAACAAACACGTGTGTGGAAGGGCCATCCCCATCGTATCTCGAGAATATACCCCAGTTTCCCGCCCTAACTCGAGAAAAACCATGAGACTTCCCCCTCGCCGCGAGATGAGGCCCGATTCCCCTGCACTGCGTGCAGAGCAATTCCGTGTTTCACATCACACATGAAAGGAGCCTTGATTTCCTTGATGGCACTCCAGAGAAACCCCAAAAACACTGTATCAAGGCTAGAGGGATCCTGAGGTCACTGTACCAACACGAAAGAGCTCCGTGGACCAAAAATCAACTCGAGATGAGAGGTTAGTCCCTGGCTCGACTCCAGAGGAACCTAACCACAAGCACCTCAAGAGGAGGCTTCTCTCAGCTCTAGGTATGTGAGAGGGACCCTGAGTTTGCGGCCTCAATTGGAATGGACACCGCGATGGCCTCACTCGAAATAAGGCTGGATATCCCTGCAGTGACTTGAATGCAGGCTCCTCTTTCATCTCCCAAGATGAAAGGATGTCTGAATCCCCTGTGGATAACACAGAGAAATACATAGTTCCCCACTTCATCGCGACCGGAGGCCTCACATCGTTTGAAAACTCCAGAGGTACGCGGAGATCAGTGCCTCCCAAGGAGACGATGCCTGACTCCTTGTGAAACTTGATAGGAGTCCCAGGATTCCTGTGGCACGTGGAAAGGGACCCTTGGTCTCCCGCCTCAGCTGGAGAGGCATCCCAATTGCCCTGCTAATCCTGGAGGAGAATCCCGAGTTGTCCCTCGCAACTAGGCTGGAGTGCTGCCGTCGCTGAACAAAGACGTGAGTGGAAGGGCCATCCCCGTCGTAACTTGAGAATATACACCAGGTTCCGCCTGCAACTCGAAAAAAACCATGAGACTTCCCCCTCGCCGCGAGATGAGGCCCGATTCCCCTGCACTGCGTGCAGAGCAATTCCGTGTTGCACATCACACATGAAAGGAGCCTTGATTTCCTTGATGGCACTCCAGAGAAACCCCAAGAACACTGTTTCAAGGCTAGAGGGATCCTGAGGTCACTGTAGCAACAGGACAGAGCTACGTGGACCAAAAATCAACTCAAGATGAGAAGTTAGTCCCTGGCTTCGACTCCAGAGGAACCTAACCACAAGCACCTCAAGAGGAGGCTTCTCTCAGCTCTAGGTATGTGAGAGGGACCCTGAGTTTGCGGCCTCAAGTGGAATGGACACCGCGATGCCCTGACGCGAAATAAGGCCGGATATCCCTGCAGTGACTTGAATGCAGGCTCGTCTTGCATCTCCCAAGACGAAAGGATGTCTGAATCCCCTGTGGAGACCACAGAGAAAGACCTAGTTCCCCACCTCATGGCGACCGGAGGCCTCACATCCTTTGTAAACACCAGAGGTACGCGGAGATCCTTGCCTCCAAAGGAGACGATGCCTGACTCCTCGAGAAACTTGATAGGAGTCCCAGGTTTCCTGTGGCACTTGGAAAGGAACACTTGGTCTCCCCCCTCAGCTGGAGAGGCGTCCCAATTGCCCTGCCAAGCCTCGAGGAGAATCCCGAGTTGTCCCTCACAACTAGGCAGGAGTCCTGACGTCGCTGAACAAGCACGTGTGTGGAAGGGCCATCCCCGTCGTAACTCGAGAATATACCCCAGGTTCCCACCGCAACTCGAGAAAAACCATGAGACTTCCCCCTTGCCGCGAGATGAGGCCCGATTCCCCTGCACTGCGTGCAGAGCAATTCCGTGTTGCACATCACACATGAAAGGAGCCTTGATTTCCTTGATGGCACTCCAGAGAAACCCCAAGAACACTGTTTCAAGGCTAGAGGGATCCTGATGTCACTGTAGCAACACGAAAGAGCTCCGTGGACCAAAAATCAACACGAGATGAGAGGTTAGTCCCTGGCTTCGACTCCAGAGGAATACCACCTTACCACAAGCACCTCAAGAGGAGGCTTCTCTCAGCTCTAGGTATGTGAGAGGGACCCTGATTTTGCGGCCTCAAGTGGAATGGACACGGATATGCCCTGACGTGAAATAAGGCCAGATATCCCTGCAGTGACTTGAATGCAGGCTCGTCTTGCATCTCCCAAGATGAAAGGACGTCTGAAACCCTGTGGAGACCACAGAGAAAGACCTAGTTCCCCACCTCATGGCGACCGGAGGCCTCACATCCTTTGAAAACTCCAGAGGTACGCGGAGATCAGTGCCTTCCAAGGAGACGATGCCTGACTCCTCGTGAAACTTGATAGGAGTCCCAGGATTCCTGTGGTACGTGGAAAGGGACCCTTGGTCTCCCGCCTCAGCTGGAGAGGCGTCCCAATTGCCCTGCCAAGCCTCGAGGAGAATCCCGAGTTGTCCCTCACAACTAGGCAGGAGTCCTGACGTTGCTGAACAAACACGTGTGTGAAGGGGCCATCCCCGTCGTAACTCGAGAATATACCCCAGGTTCCCGCCGCAACTCGAGAAAAACCATGAGACTTCCCCCTCGCCGCGAGATGAGGCCTGATTCCCCTGCACTGCGTGCAGAGCAATTCCGTGTTGCACATCACACATGAAAGGAGCCTTGATTTCCTTGATGGCACTCCCGAGAAACCCCAAGAACACTGTTTCAAGGCTAGAGGGATCCTGAGGTCACTGAAGCAACACGAAAGAGCTCCGTGGACCAAAAATCAACTCGAGATGAGAGGTTAGTCCCTGGCTTCGACTCCAGAGGAATACCACCTTACCACAAGCACCTCAAGAGGAGGCTTCTCTCAGCTCTAGGTATGTGAGAGGGACCCTGAGTTTGCGGCCTCAAGTGGAATGGACACCGCGATGGCCTCACTCGAAATAAGGCTGGATATCCCTGCAGTGACTTGAATGCAGGCTCGTCTTGCATCTCCCAAGACGAAAGGATGTCTGAATCCCCTGTGGAGACCACAGAGAAAGACCTAGTTCCCCACCTCATCACGACCGGAGGCCTCACATCCTTTGAAAACTCCAGAGGTACGCGGAGATCAGTGCCTCCAAAGGAGACGATGCCTGACTCCTCGTGAAACTTGATAGGAGTCCCAGGATTCCTGTGGCACGTGGAAAGGGACACTTGGTCTCCCGCCTCAGCTGGAGAGGCGTCCCAATTGCCCTGCCAAGCCTCGAGGAAAATCCCGAGTTGTCCCTCGCAACTAGGCAGGAGTCCTGACGTGGCTGAGCAAAAACGTGGGTGGAAGGGCCATCCCCGTCGTAACTCGAGAATATACCCCAGGTTCCCGCCGCAACTCGAGAAAAACCATGAGACTTCCCCTTCGCCGCGAGATGAGGCCCGATTCCCCTGCACTGCGTGCAGAGCAATTCCGTGTTGCACATCACACATGAAAGGAGCCTTGATTTCCTTGATGGCACTCCAGAGAAACCCCAAGAACACTGTTTCAAGGCTAGAGGGATCCTGAGGTCACTGTAGGAACACGAAAGAGCTCCGTGGACCAAAAATCAACTCGAGATGAGAGGTTAGTCCCTGGCTTCGACTCCAGAGGAATACCACCTTACCACAAGCACCTCAAGAGGAGGCTTCTCTCAGCTCTAGGTATGTGAGATGGATCCTGATTTTGCCGCCTCAAGTGGAATGGACACCACGATGCCCTGACGTGAAATAAGGCCGGATATCCCTGCAGTGACTTGAATGCAGGCTCGTCTTGCATCTCCCAAGATGAAAGGATGTCTGAATCCCCTGTGGAGACCACAGAGAAAGACCAAGTTCCCCACCTCATGGCGACCGGAGGCCTCACATCCTTTGAAAACTCCAGAGGTACGCGGAGATCAGTGCCTCCAAAGGAGACGATGCCTGACTCCTCGTGAAACTTGATAGGAGTCCCAGGATTCCTGTGGCACGTGGAAAGGGACCCTTGGTCTCCCGCCTCAGCTGGAGAGGCGTCCCAATTGCCCTGCCAAGCCTCGAGGAGAATCCCGAGTTGTCCCTCGCAACTAGGCAGGAGTCCTGACGTCGCTGAACAAACACGTGTGTGGAAGAGCCATCCCCGACGTAAGTCGAGAATATACACCAGGTTCCCGACGCAACTCGAGAAAAACCATGAGACTTCCCCCTCGCTGCGAGATGAGGCCCGATTCCCCTGCACTGCGTGCAGAGCAATTCCGTGTTGCACATCACACATGAAAGGAGCCTTGATTTCCTTGATGGCACTCCAGAGAAACCCCAAGAACACTATTTCAAAGCTAGAGGGATCCTGAGGTCACTGTAGCCACACGAAAGAGCTCCGTGGGCCAAAAATCAACTCGAGATGAGAGGTTAGTCCCTGGTTTCGACTCCAGAGGAATACCACCTTACCACAAGCACCTCAAGAGGAGGCTTCTCTAAGCTCTAGGTATGTGAGAGGGACCCTGAGTTTGCGGCCTCAAGTGGAATGGACACTGCGATGCCCTGACGCGAAATAAGGCCGGATATCCCTGCAGTGACTTGAATGCAGGCTCGTCTTGCATCTCCCAAGACGAAAGAATGTCTGAATCCCCTGTGGAGACCACAGAGAAAGACCTAGTTCCCCACCTCATCGCGACCGGAGGCCTCACATCCTTTGAAAACTCCAGAGGTACGCGGAGATCAGTGCCTCCAAAGAGACGATGCCTGACTCCTCGTGAAACTTCTTAGGAGTCCCAGGATTCCGGTGGCACGTGGAAAGGAACACTTGGTCTCCCGCTGCAGCTGGAGAGGCGTCCCAATTGCCCTGCCAAGCCTCGAGGAGAATCCCGAGTTGTCCCTCGCAACTAGGCAGGAGTCCTGATGTCGCTGAACAAACACGTGGATGGAAGGGCCATCCCCGTCGTAACTCGAGAATATACCCCAGGTTCCCGCCGCAACTCGAGAAAAACCATCAGACTTCCCCCTCGCCGCGAGATGAGGCCCGATTCCCCTGCACTGCGTGCAGAGCAATTCCGTGTTGCACATCACACATGAAAGGAGCCTTGATTTCCTTGAGGGCACTCCAGAGAAACCCCAAGAACACTGTTTCAAGGCTAGAGGGATCCTGAGGTCACTGTAGCAACAAGAAAGACCTCCGTGGACCAAAAATCAACTCGAGATGAGAGGTTAGTCCCTGGCTTCGACTCCAGAGGAATACCACCTTACCACAAGCACCTCAAGAGGAGGCTTCTCTCAGCTCTAGGTATGTGAGAGGGACCCTGAGTTTGCGGCCTCAAGTGGAATGGACATCGCGATGCCCTGACTCGAAATAAGGCCGGATATCCCTGCAGTGACTTGAATGCAGGCTCGTCTTGCATCTCCCAAGAAGAAAGGATGTCTGAATCCCCTGTGGAGACCACAGAGAAAGACCTAGTTCCCCACCTCATCGCGACCGGAGGCCTCACATACTTTGAAAACTCCAGAGGTACGCGGAGATCAGTGCCTCCAAAGAAGACGATGCCTGACTTCTAGTGAAACTTTATAGGAGTCCCAGGATTCCTGTGGCACGTGGAAAGGGACCCTTGGTCTCCCGCCTCAGCTGGAGAGGCGTCCCAATTGCCCTGCCAAGCCTCGAGGAGAATCCCGAGTTGTCCCTCGCAAGTAGGCAGGAGTCCTGCCGTCGCTGAACAAACACGTGTGTCGAAGGGCCATCCCCGTCGTAACTCGAGAATATACCCCAGGTTCCCGCCGCAACTCGAGAAAAACCATGAGACTTCCCCCTCGCCGCGAGATGAGACCCGATTCCCCTGTACTGCGTGCAGAGCAATTCCGTGTTGCACATCACACATGAAAGGAGCCTTGATTTCCTTGATGGCACTCCAGAGAAACCCCAAGAACACTGTTTCAAGGCTAGAGGGATCCTGAGGTCACTGTAGCAACAGGAAAGAGCTCCGTGGACCACAAATCAACTGGAGATTAGAGGTTAGTCCCTGGCTTCGACTCCAGAGGAATACCACCTTACCACAAGCACCTCAAGAGGAGGCTTCTCTCAGCTCTAGGTATGTGAGAGGGACCCTGAGTTTGCGGCCTCAAGTGGAATGGACACCGCGATGCCCTGACTCGAAATAAGGCCGGATATCCCTGCAGTGACTTGAATGCAGGCTCGTCTTGCATCTCCCAAGACGAAAGGATGTCTGAATCCCCTGTGGAGACCACAGAGAAAGACCTAGTTCCACATCTAATCGTGACCGGAGGCCTCACATCCTTTGAAAACTCCAGAGGTACGCGAAGATCAGTGCCTCCAAAGGAGACGATGCCTGACTCCTCGTGAAACTTGATAGGAGTCCCAGGATTCCTGTGGCACGTGGAAAGGGACCCTTGGTCTCCCGCCTCAGCTGGAGAGGCGTCCCAATTGCCCTGCCAAGCCTCGAGGAGAATCCCGAGATGTCCCTCGCAACTAGGCAGGAGTCCTGACGTCGCTGAACAAACACGTGTGTGGATGGGCCATCCCCTTCGGAACTCGAGAATATACCCCAGGTTGTCGCTGCAACTCGAGAAAAACCATGAGACTTCCCCCGCGCCGCGAGATGAGGCCCGATTCCCCTGCACTGCGTGCAGAGCAATTCCGTGTTGCACATCACACATGAAAGGAGCCTTGATTTCCTTGATGGCACTCCAGAGAAACCCCAAGAACACTGTTTCAAGGCTAGAGGGGTCCTGAGGTCACTGTAGCAAAACAAAAGAGCTCCGTGGACTAAAAATCAACTGGAAACTAGAGGTTAGTTCCTGGCTTAGACTCCAGAGGAATACCACCTTACCACAAGCACCTCAAGTGGAGGCTTCTCTCAGCTCTAGGTATGTGAGAGGGACCCTGAGTTTGCAGCCTCAAGTGGAAATTACACCGCGATGCCCTGACTCGAAATAATGCCGAATATCCCTGCAGTGTCTTGAATGCAGGCTCGTCTTGCATCACCGAAGATGAAAGGATGTCTGAATCCCCTTTGGAGACCACAGAGAAAGACCTAGTTCCCCACCTCATCGCGACCGGAGGCCTCACATCCTTTGAAAACTCCAGAGGTACGCGGAGATCAGTGCCTCCAAAGGAGACGATGCCTGACTCCTCGTGAAACTTCACAGGAGTCCCAGGATTCCTGTGGCACGTGGAAAGGGACCCTTGGTCTCCCGCCTTAGCTGGAGAGGCGTCCCAATTGCCCTGCCAAGCCTCGAGGAGAATCCCGAGTTGTCCCTCGCAACTAGGCACGAGTCCTGACGTGGCTGAACAATCACGTGGGTGGAAGGGCCATCCCTGTCGTAACTCGAGAATATACCCCAGGTTCCCGCCGCAACTCGAGAAAAACCATGAGACTTCCCCCTCACCGCTAGATGAGGCCCAATTCCCTTGCACTGCGTGCAGAGCAATTCTGTCTTGCACATCACACATGAAAGGAGACTTGATTTCCTTGATGGCACTCCAGAGAAACCCCAAGAACACTGTTTCAAGGCTGGAGGCATCCTGAGGTCACTGTAGCAACACGAAAGAGCTCCGTGGACCAAAAATCAACTCGAGATGAGAGGTTAGTCCCTGGCTTCGAATCCAGAGGAATACCACCTTACCAAAAGCACCTCAAGAGGAGGCTTCTCTCAGCTCTAGGTATGTGAGAGGGACCCTGAGTTTGCGGCCTCAAGTGGAATGGACACCGCGATGCTCTGACTCGAAATAAGGCCGGATATCCCTGCAGTGACTTGAATGCAGGCTCGTCGTGCATCTCCCAAGACAAAAGGATGTCTGAATCCCATGTGGAGACCACAGAGAAAGACCTAGTTCCCCACCTCATCGCGACCGGAGGCCTCACATCCTTTGAAAATTCCAGAGGTACGCAGAGATCAGTGCCTCCTAAGAATACGTTGCCTGACTCCTCGTGAAACTTGATAGGAGTCCCAGGATTCCTGTGGCACGTGGAAAGGGACCCTTAGTCTCCCGCCTCAGCTGGAGAGGCGTCCCAATTGCCCTGCCAAGCCTCGAGGAGAATCCCGAGTTTTCCCTCGCAAGTAGGCAGGAGTACTGCCGTCGCTGAACAAACACTTGTGTGGAAGGGCCATCCCCGTCGTAACTCGAGAATATACCCTAGGTTCCCACCGCAACTCGAGAAAAACCATGAGACTTCCCCCTCGCTGCGAGATGAGGCCCGATTCCCCTGCACTGCGTGCAGAGCAATTCTGAGTTGCACATCACACATGAAAGGAGCCTTGGTTTCCTTGATGGCACTCCAGAGGAACCCCAAGAACACTGTTTCAAGGCTAGAGGCATCCTGAGACCACTGTAGCAACACGAAAGAGCTCCGTGGACCAAAAATCAACTCGAGATGAGAGGTTAGTCCCTGGCTTCGACTCCAGAGGAATACCACCTTACCACAAGCACCTCCAGAGGAGGCTTCTCTCAGCTCTAGGTATGTGAGAGGGACCCTGAGTTTGTGGCCTCAAGTGGAATGGACACCGCGACGCCCTGACTAGAAATAAGGCCGGATATCCCTGCAGTGACTTGAATGCAGGCTTGTCTTGCATCTCCCAAGATGAAAGGATGTCTGAATCCCCTGTGGAGACCACAGAGAAAGACCTAGTTCCCCCCCTCATGGCGACCGGAGGCCTCAAATCCTTAGAAAACTCCAGAGGTACGCGGAGATCAGTGCCTCCAAAGGACACGATGTCTGACTCCTCGTGAAACTTCTTAGGAATCCCAGGATTCCTGTGGCACGTGGAAAGGGACCCTTGGTCTCCCGCCTAAGCTGGAGAGGCGTCCCAATTGCCCTGCCAAGCCTCGAGGAGAATCCCGAGTTGTCCCTCGCAACTAGGCAGGAGTCCTGACGTCGCTGAAGAAACACGTGTGTGGAAGGGCCATCCCCGTCGTAACTCGAGAATATACCCCAGGTTCCCGCCGCAACTCGAGAAAAACCATGAGACTTGCCCCTCGCCGCAAGATGAGGCCTGATTCCCCTGCACTGCGTGCAGAGCAATTCCGTGTTGCACATCACACATGAAAGGAGCCTTGATTTCCTTGATGGCACTCCAGAAAAACCCCAAGAACACTGTTTCAAGGCTAGAGGCATCCTGAGGTCACTGTAGCAACACAAAAGAGCTCCGTGGACCACAAATCAACTGGAGATGATAGGTTAGTCCCTGGCTTCGACTCCAGAGGAATACCACCTTACCACAAGCACCTTAAGAGGAGGCTTCTCTCAGCTCTAGCTATGTGAGAGGGACCCTGAGTTTGCGGCCTCAAGTGGAATGGACACTGCGATGCCCTGACGCGAAATAAGGCCGGATATCCCTGCAGTGACTTGAATGCAGGCTCGTCTTGCATCTCCCAAGATGAAAGGATGTCTGATTCCCCTGTGGAGACCACAGAGAAAGACCTAGTTCCCCACTTCATGGCGACCAGAGGCCTCACATCCTTTGAAAACTCCAGAGGTACGCGGACATCAGTGCCTCCAAAGGAGACGATGCCTGACTCCTCGTGAAACTTGATAGGAGTCCCAGGATTCTTGTGGCCCGTGGAAAGGGATCATTTGTCTCCCGCCTCAGATGGAGAGGCGTCCCAATTGCCCTGCCAAGCCTCGAGCAGAATCCCGAGTTGTCCCTCGCAACTAGGCAGGAATCCTGACGTCGCCGAACAAACACGTGGGTGGAAGGGCCAACCCCGTCGTAACTCGAGATTATACCCCAGGTTCCCGCCGCAACTCGAGAAAAACCATGAGACTTCCCCCTCACCACTAGATGAGGCCCGATTCCCCTGCACTGCGTGCAGAGCAATTCCGTGTTGCACATCACACATGAAAGGAGCCTTGATTTCCTTGATGGCACTCCAGAGAAACCCCAAGAACACTGTTTCCAGGCTAGAGGGATCCTGAGGTCACTGTAGCAACACGAAAGAGCTCCGTGGACCAAAAATCAACTCGAGATGAGAGGTTAGTCCCTGGCTTCGACTCCAGAGGAATACCACCTAACGACAAGCACCTCAAGAGAAGGCTTCTCTCAGCTCTAGGTATGTGAGAGGGACCCTGAGTTTGCGGCCTCAAGTGGAATGGACACCACGATGCCCTGGCTCGAAATAAGGCCGGATATCCCTGCAGTGACTTGAATGCAGGCTCGTCTTGCATCTCCCAAGACGAAAGGATGTCTGAATCCCCTGTGGAGACCACAGAGAAAGACCTAGTTCTCCACCTCATCGCGACCGGAGCCCTCACATCCTTTGAAAACTCCACAGGTACGCGGAGATCAGTGCTTCCAAAGGAGACGATGCCTGACTCCTCGTGAAACTTGATAGGAGTCCCCGGATTCCTGTGGCACGTGGAAAGGGACCCTTGGTCTCCCGCCTCAGCTGGAGAGGCGTCCCAATTGCCCTGCCAAGCCTCGAGGAGAATCCCGAGTTGTCCCTCGCAACTAGGCACGAGTCCTGCCGTCATTGAACAAACACGTGTGTGGAAGGGCCATCCCCGTCGTAACTCGAGAATATACCCCAGGTTCCCGCCGCAACTCGAGAAAAACCATGAGACTTCCCCCTCGCCGCGAGATGAGGCCCGATTCCGCTGCACTGCGTGCAGAGCAATTCCGTGTTGCACATCACACATGAAAGGAGCCTTGATTTCCTTGATGGCACTCCAGAGAAACCCCAAGAACACTGTTTCAAGGCTAGAAGCATCCTGAGGTCACTGTAGTAACACGAAAGAGCTCCGTGGACCAAAAATCAACTCGAGATGAGAGGTTAGTCCCTGGCTTCGACTCCAGAGGAATACCACCTTACCACAAGCACCTCAAGAGGAGGCTTCTCTCAGCTCTAGGTATGTGAGAGGGACCCTGAGTTTGCGGCCTCAAGGGGAATGGACACCGCGATGCCCTGACTCGAAATAAGGCTGGATATCCCTGCAGTGACTTGAATGCAGGCTCGTCTTGCATCTCCCAAGACGAAAGGATGTCTGAATCCCCTGTGGAGACCACAGAGAAAGACCTAGTTCCCCACCTCATCGCGACCAGATGCCTCACATCCTTTGAAAACTCCAGAGGAACGCGGAGATCAGTGCCTCCAAAGGAGACGATGCCTGACTCCTCGTGAAACTTGATAGGAGTCCCAGGATTCCTGTGGCACGTGGAAAGGGACCCTTGGTCTCCCGCCTCAGCTGGAGAGGCGTCCCAATTGCCCTGCCAAGCCTCGAGGAGAATCCCGAGTTGTCCCTCGCAACTAGGCACGAGTCCTGCCGTCATTGAACAAACACGTGTGTGGAAGGGCCATCCCCGTCGTAACTCGAGAATATACCCCAGGTTCCCGCCGCAACTCGAGAAAAACCATGAGACTTGCCCCTCGCCGCAAGATGAGGCCTGATTCCCCTGCACTTCGTGCAGAGCAATTCCGTGTTGCACATCACACATGAAAGGAGCCTTGATTTCCTTGATGGCACTCCAGAAAAACCCCAAGAACACTGTTTCAAGGCTAGAGGCATCCTGAGGTCACTGTAGCAACACAAAAGAGCTCCGTGGACCACAAATCAACTGGAGATGATAGGTTAGTCCCTGGCTTCGACTCCAGAGGAATACCACCTTACCACAAGCACCTTAAGAGGAGGCTTCTCTCAGCTCTAGCTATGTGAGAGGGACCCTGAGTTTGCGGCCTCAAGTGGAATGGACACTGCGATGCCCTGACGCGAAATAAGTCCGAATATCCCTGCAGTGACTTGAATGCAGGCTCGTCTTGCATCTCCCAAGATGAAAGGATGTCTGATTCCCCTGTGGAGACCACAGAGAAAGACCTAGTTCCCCACTTCATGGCGACCAGAGGCCTCACATCCTTTGAAAACTCCAGAGGTACGCGGACATCAGTGCCTCCAAAGGAGACGATGCCTGACTCCTCGTGAAACTTGATAGGAGTCCCAGGATTCTTGTGGCCCGTGGAAAGGGATCATTGGCCTCCCGCCTCAGATGGAGAGGCGTCCCAATTGCCCTGCCAAGCCTCGAGCAGAATCCCGAGTTGTCCCTCGCAACTAGGCAGGAATCCTGACGTCGCCGAACAAACACGTGGGTGGAAGGGCCAACCCCGTCGTAACTCGAGATTATACCCCAGGTTCCCGCCGCAACTTGAGAAAAACCATGAGACTTCCCCCTCGCCGTGAGATGAGGCCCGATTTCCCTGCGCTGCATGCAGAGCAATTCCGTCTTGCATATCAAACATGAAAGGAGCATTGATTTCCTTGATGGCACTCCAGAGAAACCCCAAGAACACTGTTTCAAGGTTAGAGGGATCCTGAGGTCACTGTAGCAACACGAAAGAGCTCCGTGGACCAAAAATCAACTCGAGATGAGAGGTTAGTCCCTGGCTTCGACTCCAGAGGAATACCACCTTACCACAAGCACCTCAAGAGGAGGCTTCTCTCAGCTCTAGGTATGTGAGAGGGACCCTGATTTTGCGGTCTCAAGTGGAATGGACACTGCGATGACCTGATGCGAAATAAGGGCGGATATCCCTGCAGTGACTTGAATGCAGGCTCGTCTTGCATCTCCCAAGTCGAAAGGTGTCTGAATCCCCTGTGGAGACCACAGAGAAAGACCTAGTTCCCCACCTCATCGCGACCGGAGGCCTTACATCCTTTGAAAACTCCAGAGGTACGCGGAGATCAGTGCCTCCAAAGGAGACGATGCCTGACTTCTCGTGAAACTTGATAGGAGTCCCAGGATTCCTGTGGCACGTGGAAAGGGACCCTTGGTCTCCCGCCTCAGCTGGAGAGGCGTCCCAATTGCCCTGCCAAGCCTCGAGGAGAATCCCGAGTTGTCCCTCGCAACTAGGCAGGAGTCCTGACGTCGCTGAACAAAGACGTGTGTTGAAGGGCCATCCCCGTCGTAACTCGAGAATATACCCCAGGTTCCCGTCGCAACTCGAGAAAAACCATGAGACTTCCCCCTCGCCGCGAGATGAGGCCCGATTCCCCTGCACTGCGTGCAGAGCAATTCCATGTTGCACATCACATATGAAAGGAGCCTTGATTTCCTTGGTGGCACTCCAGAGAAACCCCAAGAACACTGTTTCCAGGCTAGAGGGATCCTGAGGTCACTGTAGCAACACGAAAGAGCTCCGTGGACCAAAAATCAACACGAGATGAGAGGTTAGTCCCTGGCTTCGACTCCAGAGGAATACCACCTAACCACAAGCACCTCAAGAGGAGGCTTCTCTCAGCTCTAGGTATGTGAGAGGGACCCTCAGTTTGCGGCCTCAAGTGGAATGGACACCGCGATGCCCTGACTCGAAATAAGGCCGGATATCCTTGCAGTGACTTGAATGCAGGCTCGTCTTGCATCTCCCAAGACGAAAGGATGTCTGAATCCCCTGTGGAGACCACAGAGAAAGACCTAGTTTCCCACCTCATCGCGACCGGAGGCCTCACATCCTTTGAAAACTCCAGAGGTACGCGGAGATCAGTGCCTCCAAAGGAGACGATGCCTGACTCCTCGTGAAACTTCACAGGAGTCCCAGGATTCCTGTGGCACGTGGAAAGGGACCCTTGGTCTCCCGCCTCAGCTGGAGAGGCGTCCCAATTGCCCTGCCAAGCCTCGAGGAGAATCCCGAGTTGTCCCTCGCAACTAGGCACGACTCCTGACGTGGCTGAACAATCACGTGGGTGGAAGGGCCATCCCTGTCGTAACTCGAGAATATACCCCAGGTTCCCGCCGCAACTCGAGAAAAACCATGAGACTTCACACTCGTCGTGAGATGAGGCCCGATTCCCCTGCACTGCATGCAGAGCAATTCAGTGTTGCACATCAAACATAAAAGGAGCCTTGATTTCCTTGATGGCACTCCAGAGAAACCCCAAGAACACTGTTTCACGGCTAGAGGGATCCTGAGGTCACTTTAGCAACACGAAAGAGCTCCGTGGACCAAAAATCAACTCGAGATGAGAGGTTAGTCCCTGGCTTCCACTCCAGAGGAATACCACCTTACCACAAGCACCTCAAGAGGAGGCTTCTCTCAGCTCTAGGTATGTGAAAGGGACCCTGAGTTTGCGGCCTCAAGTGAAATGGACACCGCGATGCCCTGACTCGAAATAAGGCCGGATATCCCTGCAGTGACTTGAATGTAGGCTCGTCTTGCATCTCCCAAGACGAAAGGATGTCTGAATCCCCTGTGGAGACCACAGAGAAAGACCTAGTTCCCCACCTAATCGCGACCGGAGGCCTTACATCCTTTGAAAACTCCAGAGGTACGCGGAGATCAGTGCCTCCAAAGGAGACGATGCCTGACTCCTCGTGAAACCTGATAGGAGTCCCAGGATTCCTGTGGCACGTGAAAAGGGACCCTTGGTCTCCCGCCTCAGCTGGAGAGGCATCCCAAATGCCCTGCTAAGCCTCGAGGAGAATCCCGAGTTGTCCCTCGCAACTAGGCAGGAGTCCTGACGTCGCTGAACAAACACTTGTGTGGAAGGGCCATCCCCGTCGTAACTCGAGAATATACCCCAGGTTCCCACCGCAACTCGAGAAAAACCATGAGACTTCCCACTCGCCGCGAGATGAGTCCCGATTCCCCTGCACTGCGTGCAGAGCAATTCCGTGTGCACATCACATATGAAAGGAGCCTTGATTTCCTTGATGGCACTCCAGAGAAACCCCAAGAACACTGTTTCAAGGCTAGAGGGATCCTGAGGTCACTGTAGCAACACGAAAGAGCTCTGTGGACCAAAAATCAACTCGAGATGAGAGTGTAGTCCCTGGCTTCGACTCCAGAGGAATACCACCTAACGACAAGCACCTCAAGAGGAGGCTTCTCTCAGCTCTAGGAATGTGAGAGGGACCCTGAGTTTGCGGCCTCAAGTGGAATGGACACCGCGATGCCCTGACTCGAAATAAGGCCGGATATTCCTGCAGTGACTTGAATGCAGGCTCGTCTTGCATCTCCCAAAACGAAAGGATGTCT
Source organism: Cervus elaphus (assembly GCF_910594005.1). NCBI lineage: Eukaryota > Metazoa > Chordata > Mammalia > Artiodactyla > Cervidae > Cervus > Cervus elaphus. The sequence goes on from NC_057838.1 coordinate 4,716,771, forward strand.
GAATCCCCTGTGGAGACCACAGAGAAAGACCTAGTTCCCCACCTCATCGCGACCGGATGCCTCACATCCTTTGAAAATTCCAGAGGTACGCGGAGATCAGTGCCTCCAAAGGAGACGATGCCTGACTCCTCGTGAAACTTGATAGGAGTCCCAGGATTCCTGTGGCACGTGGAAAGGGACCCTTGGTCTCCCGCCTCAGCTGGAGAGGCGTCCCAATTGCCCTGCCAAGCCTCAAGGAGAATCCCGAGTTGTCCCTCACAACTAGGCAGGAGTCCTGCCGTCGCTGAACAAACACGTGTGTGGAAGGCCATTCCCGTCGTAACTCGAGAATATACACTAGGTTCCCGCCGCAACTGGAGAAAAACCATGAGACTTCCCCCTCGCCGCGAGATGAGGCCCGATTCCCCTGCACTGCGTGCAGAGCAATTCCGTGTTGCACATCACACATGAAAGGAGCCTTGATTTCCTTGATGGCACTCCAGAGAAACCCAAGAACACTGTTTCAAGGCTAGAGGGATCCTGAGGTCACTATAGCAACATGAAAGAGCTCCATGGACCAAAAATCAACTCGAGATGAGAGCTTAGTCCCTGGCTTCGACTCCAGAGGAATACCACCTTACCACAAGCACCTCAAGAGGAGGCTTCTCTCAGCTCTAGGTATGTGAGAGGGACCCTGAGTTTGCGGCCACAAGTGGAATGGACACCGCAATGCCCTGACTCGAAATAAGGCCGGATATCCCTGCAGTGACTTGAATGCAGGCTCGTCTTGCATCTCCCAAGACGAAAGGATGTCTGAATCCCCTGTGGAGACCACAGAGAAAGACCTAGTTCCCCACCTCATCGCGACCGGAGGCCTCACATCCTTTGAAAACTCCAGAGGTACGCGGAGATCAGTGCCTCCAAAGGAGACGATGCCTGACTCCTCGTGAAACTTGATAGGAGTCCCAGGATTCCTGTGGCACATGGAAAGGGACCCTTGGTCGCCCGCCTCAGCTGGAGAGGCGTCCCAATTGCCCTGCCAAGCCTCGAGGAGAATCCCGAGTTGTCCCTCGCAACTAGGCAGGAGTCCTGCCGTCGCTGAACAGACACGTGTGTGGAAGGGCCATTCCCGTCGTAACTCGAGAATATACGCCAGGTTCCCCCCGCAACTCGAGAAAAACCATGAGACTTCCCCCTCACCGCGAGATGAGGCCCGATTCCGCTGCACTGCGTGCAGAGCAATTCCGGGTTGCACATCACACATGAAAGGAGCCTTGATTTCATTGATGGCACTCCAGAGAAACCCAAGAACACTGTTTCAAGGCTAGAGGGATCCTGAGGTCACTGTAGCAACACGAACGAGCTCCATGGACCAAAAATCAACTCGAGATGAGAGGTTAGTCCCTGGCTTCGACTCCAGAGGAATACCACCTTACCACAAGCACCTCAAGAGGAGGCTTCTCTCAGCTCTAGGTATGTGAGAGGGACCCTGAGTTTGCGGCCACAAGTGGAATGGACACCGCAATGCCCTGACTCGAAATAAGGCCGGATATCCCTGCAGTGACTTGAATGCAGGCTCGTCTTGCATCTCCCAAGACGAAAGGATGTCTGAATCCCTTGTGGAGACCACAGAGAAAGACCTAGTTCCCCACCTCATCGCGACCGGAGGCCTCACATCCTGTGAAAACTCCAGAGGTACGCAGAGATCAGTGCCTCCAAAGGAGACGATGCCTGACTCTTTGTGAAACTTGATAGGAGTTCCAGGATTCCTGTGGCACGTGGAAAGGGACCCTTGGTCTCCCGCCTCAGCTGGAGAGGCGTCCCAATTACCCTACCAAGCCTTGAGGAGAATCCCGAGTTGTCCCTCGCAACTAGGCAGGAGTCCTGCCGTCGCTGAACAGACACGTGTGTGGAAGGGCCATCCCCGTCGTAACTCGAGAATATACGCCAGGTTCCCCCCGCAACTCGAGAAAAACCATGAGACTTCCCCCTCGCCGCGAGATGAGGCCCGATTCCCCTGCACTGCGTGCAGAACAATTCCGTCTTGCACATCACACATGAAAGGAGCCTTGATTTCCTTGATGGCACTCCAGAGAAACCCCAACATCACTGTTTCAAGGCTAGCGGGATCCTGAGGTCACTCTAGCAACAGGAAAGAGCTCCGTGGACCAAAAATCAACTCGAGATGAGAGGTTAGTCCCTGGCTTCGACTCCAGAGGAATACCACCTTACCACAAGCACCTCAAGAGGAGGCTTCTCTCAGCTCTAGGTATGTGAGAGGGACCCTGAGTTTGCGACCTCAAGTGGAATGGACACTGTGATGCCCTGACTCGAAATAAGGCCGGATATCCCTGCAGTGACTTGAATGCAGGCTCGTCTTGCATCTCCCAAGATGAAAGGATGTCTGAATCCCCTGTGGAGACCATAGAGAAAGACCTTGTTCCCCACCTCATTACGACCGGAGGCCTTACATCCTTTGAAAACTCCAGGGGTACGCGGAGATCAGTGCCTCCAAAGGAGACGATGCCTGACTCCTCGTGAAACTTGATAGGAGTCCCAGGATTCCTGTGGCACGTGGAAAGGGACCCTTGGTCTCCCGCCTCAGCTGGAGAGGCGTCCCAATTGCCCTGCCAAGCCTCGAGGAGAATCCCGAGTTGTCCCTCGCAACTAGGCAGGAGTCCTGACGTCGCTGAACAAACACGTGGGTGGAAGGGCCATCCCCGTCGTAACTCGAGAATATACCCCAGGTTCCCGCCGCAACTCGAGAAAAACCATGAGACTTCCCCCTCGCCGCGATATGAGGCCCGATTCCCCTGCACTGCATGCAGAGCAATTCCGTGTTGCATATCACACATGAAAGGAGGCTTGATTTCCTTGATGGCACTCCAGAGAAACCCCAAGAACACTGTTTCAAGGCTAGCGGGATCCTGAGGTCATTGTAGCAACACGAAAGAGCTCCGTGGACGAAAAATCAACTCGAGATGAGAGGTTAGTCCCTGGCTTCGACTCCAGAGGAATACCACCTTACCACAAGCACCTCAAGAGGAGGCTTCTCTCAGCTCTAGGTATGTGAGAGGGACCCTGAGTTTGCGGCCTCAAGTGGAATGGACACCGCGATGCCCTGACTCGAAATAAGGCCGGATATCCCTGAAGTGACTTGAATGTAGGCTCGTCTTGCATCTCCCAAGACGAAAGGATGTCTGAATGCCCTGTGTAGACCACAGAGAAAGACATAGTTCCCCACCTCATCGCAACCGAAGGCCTCACATCCTTTGAAAACTCCAGAGGTACGCGGAGATCAGTGCCTCCAAAGGAGACGATGCCTGACTCCTCGTGAAACTTGATAGGACTCCCAGGATTCCTGTGGCACGTTGAAAGGGACACTTGGTCTCCCGCCTCAGCTGGAGAGGCGTCCCAATTGCGCTGCCAAGCCTCGAGGAGAATCCCGAGTTTTCCCTCGCAACTAGGCAGGAGTCCTGCCGTCGCTGAACAAACACGTGTGTGGAAGGGCCATCCCCGTCGTAACTCGAGAATATACCCCAGGTTCCCGCCGCAACTCGAGCAAAACCATGAGACTTACCCCTCGCCGCGAGATGAGGCCCGATTCCCCTGCACTGCGTGCAGAACAATTCCGTCTTGCACATCACACATGAAAGGAGCCTTGATTTCCTTGATGGCATTCCAGAGAAACCCCAAGAACACTGTTTCAAGGCTAGAGGGATCCTGAGGTCACTGTAGCAACACGAAAGAGCTCCGTGGACCAAAAATCAACTCGAGATGAGAGGTTAGTTCCTGGCTTCGACTCCAGAGGAATACCACTTTACCACAAGCACCTCAAGAGGAGGCATCTCTCAGCTCTAGGTATGTGAGAGGGACCCTGAGTTTGCGGCCTCAAGTGGAATGGAGACCGCGATGCCCTGACTCGAAATAAGGCAGGATATCCCTGCAGTGACTTGAATGCAGGCTCGTCTTGCGTCTTCCAAAACGAAAGGATACCTGAATCCCCTGTGGAGACCACAGAGAAAGACCTAGTTCCCCACCTCATCGCGACCGGAGGCCTCACATCCTGTGAAAACTCCAGAGGTACGCAGAGATCAGTCCCTCCAAAGGAGACGATGCCTTACTCTTTGTGAAACTTGATAGGAGTTCCAGGATTCCTGTGGCACGTGGAAAGGGACCCTTGGTCTCCCGCCTCAGCTGGAGAGGCGTCCCAGTTGCCCTGCCAAGCCTCGAGGAGAATCCCGAGTTGTCCCTCGCAACTAGGTAGGAGTCCTGCCATCGCTGAACAAAAGCGTGTGTCGAAGGGCCATCCCCGTCGTTACTCACCAATATACCCAAGGTTCCCGCCGCAACTCGAGAAAAACCATGAGACTTCCCCCTCGCCGCGAGATGAGGCCGGATTCCCCTGCACTGCGTGCAGAGCAATTCCGTGTTGCACATCACACATGAAAGGAGCCTTGATTTCCTTGATGGAACTCCAGAGAAACCCCAAGAACACTGTTTCAAGGCTAGAGGGATCCTGAGGTCACTGTAGCAACACGAAAGAGCTCCGTGGACCAAAAATCAACTCGAGATTAGAGGTTATTCCCTGGCTTCGACTCCAGAGGAATACGACCTAACCACAAGCACCTCAAGAGGAGGCTTCTCTCAGCTCTAGGTATGTGAGAGGGACTCTGAGTTTGCGGCCTCAAGTGGAATGGACACCGCGATGCCCTGGCTCGAAATAAGGCCTGATATCCCTGCAGTGACTTGAATGCAGGCTCGTCTTGCATCTCCCAAGAAGAAAGGATGTCTGAATCCCCTGTGGAGACCACAGAGAAAGACCTAGTTCCTCACCTCATCGCGACCGGAGGCCTCACATCCTTTGAAAACTCCAGAGGTACCCGGAGATCAGTGCCTCCAAAGGAGACGATGCCTGACTCCTCGTGAAACTTGATAGGAGTCCCAGGATTCCTGTGGCACGTGGAAAGGGACCCTTGGTCTCCCGCCTCAGCTGGAGAGGCGTCCCAATTGCCCTGCCAAGCCTCGAGGAGAATCCCGAGTTGTCCCTCGCAACTAGGCAGGAGTCCTGCCGTCGCTGAACAAACACGTGGGTGGAAGGGCCATTCCCGTCGTAACTCGAGAATATACACCAGGTTCCCGCCGCAACTCGAGAAAAACCATGAGACTTCCCCCTCGCCGCGAGATGAGGCCCGATTCCCCTGCACTGCGTGCAGAGCAATTCCGTGTTGCACATCACACATGAAAGGAGCCTTGATTTCCTAGGTGGCACTCCAGAGAAACCCCAAGAACACTGTTTCAAGGCTAGAGGGATCCTGAGGTCAATGTAGCAACACGAAAGAGCTCCGTGGACCAAAAATCAACTCGAGATGAGAGGTTAGTTCCTCGCTTCGACTCCAGAGGAATACCACCTTACCACAAGCACCTCAAGAGGAGGCTTCTCTCAGCTCTAGGTATGTGAGAGGGACCCTGAGTTTGCGGCCTCAAGTGGAATGGACACCGCGATGCCCTGACTCGAAATAAGGCTGGATATCCCTGCAGTGACTTGAATGCAGGCTCTTCTTGCATCTCCCAAGACGAAAGGATGTCTGAATCCCCAGTGTAGACCACAGAGACAGACCTAGTTCCCCACCTCATCGCGACCGGAGGCCTCACATCCTTTGAAAACTCCAGAGGTACGCGGAGATCAGTGCCTCCAAAGGAGACGATGCCTGATTCCTCGTGAAAATTTATAGGAGTCCCAGGATTCCTGTGACACATGGAAAGGGACCCTTGGTCTCCCGCCTCAGCTGGAAAGGCGTCCCAATTGCCTTGCCAACCCTCGAGGAGAATCCCGAGTTGTCCCTCGCAACTAGGCAGGAGTCCTGCCTTCGCTGAACAAACACGTGGTTGGAAGGGCCATCCCCGCCGTAACTCGAGAATAAACCCCAGGTTCCCGCCGCAACTCGAGAAAAACCATGAGACTTCCCCCTCGCCGCGAGATGAGGCCCGATTCCCCTGCACTGCGTGCAGAGCAATTCCGTGTTGCACATCACACATGAAAGGAGCCTTGATTTCCTTGATGGCACTCCAGAGAAACCCCAAGAACACTGTTTCAAGGCTAGCGGAATCCTGAGGTCACTGTAGCAACACGAAAGAGCTCCGTGGACCAAAAATCAACTCGAGATGAGAGGTTAGTCCCTGGCTTCGACTCCAGAGGAATACCACCTTACCACAAGCACCTCAAGAGGAGGCTTCTCTCAGCTCTAGGTATGTGAGAGTGACCCTGAGATTGCGGCCTCAAGTGGAATGGACACCGCGATGCCCTGACTCGAAATAAGGCCGGATATCCCTGCAGTGACTTGAATGCAGGCTCGTCTTGCATCTCCCAAGACGAAAGGATGTCTGAATCCCCTGTGGAGACCACAGAGAAAGACCTAGTTCCCCACCTCATCGCGACCAGAGGCCTCACATCCTTTGAAAACTCCAGAGGTACGCGGAGATCAGTGCCTCCAAAGGAGACGATGCCTGACTCCTCGTGAAACTTGATAGGAGTCCCAGGATACCTGTCCACGTGGATAGGGACCCTTGGTCTCCCGCCTCAGCTGGAGAGGTGTCCCAATTGCCCTGCCAAGCCTCGAGGAGAATCCCGAGTTGTCCCTCGCAACTAGGCAGGAGGCCTGCCGTCGATGAACAAACACGTGGGTGGAAGGGCCATCCCCATCGTAACTCGAGAATATACCCCAGGTTCCCGCCGCAACTCGAGAAAAACCATGAGACTTCCCCCTCGCTGCGAGATGAGGCCCGATTCCCCTGCACTGCGTGCAGAGCAATTCCGTGTTGGACATCACACATGAAAGGAGCCTTGATTTCCTTGATGGCACTCCAGAGAAACCCCAAAACACTGTTTCAAGGTTAGAGGGATCCTGAGGTCACTGTAGCAACAGAAAGAGCTCCATGGACCAAAAATCAACTCGAGATGAGAGGTTATTCCCTGGCTTCGACTCCAGAGGAATACCACCTTACCACAAGCACCTCAAGAGGAGGCTTCTCTCAGCTCTAGGTATGTGAGAGGGACCTTGAGTTTGCGGCCTCAAGTGGAATGGACACCGCGATGCCCTGACTCGAAATAAGGCCGGATATCCCTGCAATGACTTGAATGCAGGCTCGTGTTGCATCTCTGAAGACGAAAGGATGTCTGAATCCACTGTGGGGACCACAGAGAAAGACCTAGTTCCCCACCTCATCGCGACCGGATTCCTTATATCCTTTGAAAACTGCAGAGGTACGCGGAGATCAGTGCCTCCAAAGGAGATGATGCCTGACTCCTCGTGAAACTTCTTAGGAGTCCCAGGATTCCTGTGGCACGTGGAAAGGGACCCTTGGTCTCCCGCCTCAGCTGGAGAGGCGTCCCAATTGCCCTGCCAAGCCTCGAGGAGAATCCCGAGATGTCCCTCGCAACTAGGCAGGAGTCCTGAAGTCGCTGAAGAAACACGTGTGTGGAAGGGCCATCCCCGTCGTAACTCGAGAATATACCCCAGGTTCCCGCCGCAACTCGAGAAAAACCATGAGACTTCCCCTTCGCCGCGATATGAGGCCTGATTCCCCTTCACTGCGTGCAGAGTAATTCCGTGTTGCACATCACACATGGAAGGAGCCTTGATTTCTTTGCTGGCACTCCAGAGAAACCCCAAGAACACTGTTTCAAGGCTAGAGGGATCCTGAGGTCACTGTAGCAACACGAAAGAGCTCCGTGGACGAAAAATCAACTCAAGATGAGAGGTTAGTCCCTGGCTTCGACTCCAGAGGAATACCACCTTACCACAAGCACCTCAAGAGGAGGCTTCTCTCAGCTCTAGGTATGTGAGAGGGACCCTGAGTTTGCGGCCTCAAGTGGAATGGACACCGCGATGCCCTGACTCGAAATAAGGCCGGATATCCCTGCAGTGACTTGAACGTAGGCTCGTCTTGCATCTCCCAAGACGAAAGGATGTCTGAATCCCCTGTGTAGACCACAGAGAAAGACATAGTTCCCCACGTCATCGCGACCGGAGGCCACACATCCTTTGAAAACTCCAGAGGTACGCGGAGATCAGTGCCTCCAAAGGAGACGATGCCTGACTCCTCGTGAAACTTGATAGGACTCCCAGGATTCCTGTGCACGTGGAAAAGGACCCTTGGTCTCCCGCCTCATCTGGAGAGGTGTCCCAATTGCCCTGCCAAGCCTCGAGGAGAATCCCGAGTTGTCCCTCGCAACTAGGCAGGAGTCCTGACGTCGCTGAACAAACACTTGGGTGGAAGGGCCATCCCCGTCGTAACTCGAGAATATACACCAGGTTTCCGCCGCAACTCGAGAAAAACCATGATACTTCCCCCTCGCCCCGAGATGGGCCCGATTCCCATGCACTGCGTGCAGAGCAATTCCGTGTTGCACATCACACATGAAAGGAGCCTTGATTTCCATGATGGCACTCCAGAAAAACCCCAAGAACACTGTTTCAAGGCTAGAGGGATCCTGAGGTCACTGTAGCAACACGAAAGAGCTCCGTGGACCAAAAATCAACTGGAGATGAGAGGTTAGTCCCTAACTTCGACTCCAGAGGAATACCACCTTACCACAAGCACCTCAAGAGGAGGCTTCTCTCAGCTATAGGTATGTGAGAGGGACCCTGAGTTTGCGGCCTCAAGTGGAATGTACACTGCGATGCCCTGATGCGAAATAAGGCCGGATATCCCTGCAGTGACTTGAATGCAGGCTCGTTTTGCATCTCCCAAGATGAAAGGATGTCTGAATCCCCTGTGGAGACCACAGAGAAAGACCTAGTTCCCCACCTCATGGCGAGCGGAGACATCACATCCTGTGAAAACTCCAGAGGTACGCGGAGATCTGTGCCTCCAAAGGAGACGATGCCTGACTCCTCGTGAAACTTGATAGGAGTCCCAGGATTCCTGTGGCACGTGGAAAGGGACCCTTGGTCTCCCGCCTCAGCTGGAGAGGCGTCCCAATTGCCCTGCCAAGCCTCGAGGAGAATCCCGAGTTGTCCCTCGCAACTAGGCAGGAGTCCTGACGTCGCTGAAGAAACACGTGTGTGGAAGGGTCATCCCCGTCGTAACTCGAGAATATACCCCAGGTTCCCGCCGCAACTCGAGAAAAACCATGAGACTTCCCCCTCGCCGCGAGATGAGGCCCGATTCCCCTGCACTGCGTGCAGAGCAATTCTGTGTTGCACATCACATATGAAAGGAGCCTTGATTTCCTTGATGGCACTCCAGCGAAACCCCAAGAACACTGTTTCAAGGCTAGAGGGATCCTGAGGTCACTGTAGCAACACGAAAGAGCTCCGTGGACCAAAAATCAACAAGAGATGAGAGGTTAGTCTCTGGCTTCGACTCCAGAGGAATACCACCTTACCACAAGCACCTCAAGAGGAGGCTTCTCTCAGCTCTAGGTATGTGAGAGGGACCCTGAGTTTGCGGCTTCAAGTGGAATGGACATCGCGATGCCCTGACTCGAAATAAGGCCGGATATCCCTGCAGTGACTTGAATGCAGGCTCGTCGTGCATCTCCCAAGACGAAAGGATGTCTGAATCCCCTGTGGAGACCACAGAGAAAGACCTAGTTCCCAACCTCATCGCGACCGGAGGCCTCACATCCTTTGAAAACTCCAGAGGTACGCGGAGATCAGTGCCTCCAAAGGAGACGATGCCTGACTCCTCGTGAAACTTGATAGGATTCCCAGGATTCCTGTGGCACGTGGAAAGGGACCCTTGGTCTCCCGCCTCAGTTGGAGAGGCGTCCCAATTGCCCTGCCAAGCCTCGAGGAGAATCCCGAGTTGTCCCTCGCAACTAGGCAGGAGTCCAGACGTCGCTGAACAAACACGTGTGTGGGAGGGCCATCCCCGTCATAACTCGAGAATATTCCCCAGGTTCCTGCCGCAACTCGAGAAAAACCATGAAACTTCCCCCTCGCCGCGAGATGAGGCCCGATTCCCCTGCACTGCGTGCAGAGCAATTCCGTGTTGCACATCACACATGAAAGGAGCCTTGATTTCCTTGATGGAACTCCAGAGAAATCCCAAGAACACTGCTTCAAGGCTAGAGGGATCCTGAGGTCACTGTAGCAACACGAAAGAGCTCCGTGGACCAAAAATCAACAAGAGATGAGAGGTTAGTCCCTGGCTTCGACTCCAGAGGAATACCACCTTACCACAAGCACCTCAAGAGGAGGCTTCTCTCAGCTCTAGCTATGTGAGAGGGACCCTGAGTTTGCGGCCTCAAGTGGAATGGAGACCGCGATGCACTGACTCGAAATAAGGCCGGATATCCCTGCAGTGACTTGAATGCAGGCTCGTCTTGCATCTCCCAAGACGAAAGGATGTCTGAATCCCCTGTGGAGACCACAGAGAAAGACCTAGTTCCCCACCTCATCGAGACCGGAGGCCTCACATCCCTTGAAAACTCCAGAGGTACGCGGAGATCAGTGCCGCCAAAGGAGACGATGCCTGACTCCTCGCGAAACTTGATAGGAGTCCCAGGATTCCTGTGGCACGTGGAAAGGGACCCTTGGTCTCCCGCCTCAGCTGGAGAGGCGTCACAATTGCCCTGCCAAGCCTCGAGGAGAATCCCGAGTTGTCCCTCGCCACTAGGCAGGAGTCCTGACGTCGCTGAAGAAACACGTGGGTGGAAGGGCCATCCCCGTCGTAACTCGAGAATATTCCCCAGGTTCCCGCCGCAACTCGAGAAAAACCATGAGACTTCCCCCTCGCCGCGAGATGAGACCCGTATCCCCTGCACTGCGTGCAGAGCAATTCCGTGTTGCACATCACACATGAAAGGAGCCTTGATTTCCTTGATGGCACTCCAGAGAAACCCCAAGAACACTGTTTCAAGGCTACAGGGATCCGGAGGTCACTGTAGCAACACGAAAGAGCTCCGTGGACCAAAAATCAACTCGAGATGAGAGGTTAGTCCCTGGCTTCGACTCCAGAGGAATACCACCTTACCACAAGCACCTCAACAGGAGGCTTCTCTCAGCTCTAGCTATGTGAGAGGGACCCTGAGTTTGCGGCCTCAAGTGGAATGGAGACCGCGATGCCCTGACTCGAAAAAAGGCCGGATATCCCTGCAGTGACTTGAATGCAGGCTCGTCTTGCATCTCCCAAGATGAAAGGATGTCTGAATCCCCTGTGGAGACCACAGAGAAAGACCTAGTTCCCCACCTCATCGCGACCGGAGGCCTCACATCCTTTGAAAACTCCAGAGGTACGCGGAGATCAGTGCCTCCAAAGGAGACGATGCCTGACTCCTCGTGAAACTTTATAGGAGTCCCAGGATTCCTGTGGCACGTGGAAAGGGACCCTTGGTCTCCCGCCTCAGCTGGAGAGGCGTCCCAATTGCCCTGCCAAGCCTCGAGGAGAATCCCGAGTTGTCCCTCGCAACTAGGCCGGAGTCCTGCCGTCACTGAACTAACACGTGTGTGGAAGGGCCATCCCCGTCGTAACTCGAGAATATACCCCAGGTTCCCGCCGCAACTCGAGAAAAACCATGAGACTTCTCCCTCGCCGCGAGATGAGGCCTGATTCCCCTGCACTGCGTGCAGAGCAATTTCGTGTTGCACATCACACATGAAAGGAGCCTTGATTTCCTTGATGGCAATCCAGAGAAACCCCAAGAACACTGTTTCAAGGCTAGAGGGATCCTGAGGTCACTGTAGTAACACGAAAGAGCTCCGTGGACCAAAAATTAACTCGAGATGAGAGGTTAGTCCCTGGATTCGACTCCAGAGGAATACCACCTTGCACAAGCACCACAAGAGGAGGCTTCTCTCAGCTCTAGGTATGTGAGAGGGACCCTGAGTTTGCGGCCTCAAATGGAATGGACACCGCGATGCCCTGACGCGAAAAAAGGCCGGATATCCCTGCAGTGCCTTGAATGCTGGCTCGTCTTGCATCTCCGAAGACGAAAGGATGTCTGAATCCCCTGTGGAGACCACAGAGAAAGACCTAGTTCCCCACCTCATCACGACCGGAGGCCTCACATCCTTTGAAAACTCCAGAGGTACGCGGAGATCAGTGCCTCCAAAGGAGACGATGCCTGACTCCTTGTGAAACTTGATAGGAGTCCCAGGATTCCTGTGTCACGTGGAAAGGGACCCTTGGTCTCCCCCCTCAGCTGGAGAGGCGTCCCAATTTCCCTGCCAAGCCTCGAGGAGAACCCCGAGTTGTCCCTCGCAACTAAGCAGGAGTCCTGACGTCGCTGAAGAAACACGTGGGTGGAAGGGCTATCCCCGTTGTAACTCGAGAATATACCCCAGGTTCCCGCCGCAACTCGAGAAAAACCATGAGACTTCCCCCTCGCCGCGAGATGAGGCCCGATTCCCCTGCACTGCGTGCAGAGCAATTCCGTGTTGCACATCACACATGAAAGCAGCGTTGATTTCCTTGATGGCACTCCAGAGAAACCCCAAGAACACTGTTTCAAGGCTAGAGGGATCCTGAGGTCACCATAGCAACACGAAAGAGCTCCGTGGACCAAAAATCAACTCGAGATGAGAGGTTAGTCCCTGGCTTCGACTCCAGAGGAATACCACCTTATCACAAGCACCTCAAGAGGAGGCTTCTCTCAGCTCTATGTATGTGAGAGGGACCCTGATTTTGCGGCCTCAAGTGGAATGGACACCGCGATGCCCTGACTCGAAATAAGGCCGGATATCCCTGCAGTGACTTGAATGCAGGCTCGTCTTGCATCTCCCAAGATGAAAGGATGTCTGAATCCCCTGTGGAGACCTCAGAGAAAGATCAAGTTCCCCACCTCATCGTGACCGGAGGCCTCACATCCTTTGAAAACTCCAGAGGTACGCGGAGATCAGTGCCTCCAAAGGAGACGATGCCTGACTCCTCGTGAAACTTGATAGGATTCCCAGGATTCTTGTGGCACGGGGAAAGGGACCCTTGGTCTCAGGCCTCAGCTGGAGAGGCGTCCCAATTGCCCTGCCAAGCCTCGAGGAGAATCCCGAGTTGTCCCTCGCAACTAGGCAGGAGTCCTGACGTCGCTGAACAAACACGTGTGTGGAAAGGCCATCCCCTCGTAACTCGAGAATATTCCCCAGGTTCCCGCCGCAACTCGAGAAAAACCATGAGACTTCCCCTTCGCCGCGAGATGAGGCCCGATTCCCCTGCACTGCGTGCAGAGCAATTCCGTGTTGCACATCACACATGAAAGGAACCTTGATTTCCTTGATGGCACTCCAGAGAAACCCCAAGAACACTGTTTCAAGGCTAGAGGGATCCTGAGGTCACTGTAGCAACACGAAAGAGCCCCGTGGACCAAAAATCAACTCGAGATGAGAGGTTAGTCCCTGGCTTCGACTCCAGAGGAATACCACCTTACCACAAGCACCTCAAGAGGAGGCTTCTCTCAGCTCTAGGTATGTGAGAGGGACCCTGAGTTTGCGGCCTCAAGTGGAATGGAGACCGCGATGCCCTGACTCGAAATAAGGCCGGATATCCCTGCAGTGACTTGAATGCAGGCTCGTCTTGCATCTCCCAAGATGAAAGGATGTCTGAATCCCCTGTGGAGACCACAGAGAAACACCTAGTTCCCCACCTCATCGCGACCGGAGGCCTCACATCCTTTGAAAACTCCAGAGGTACGCGGAGATCAGTGCCTCCAAAGGAGACGATGCCTGACTCCTCGTGAAACTTGATAGGAGTCCCAGGATTCCTGTGGCACGTGGAAAGGGACCCTTAGTCTCCCGCCTCAGCTGGAGAGGGGTCCCAATTGCCCTGCCAAGCCTCGAGGAGAATCCCGAGTTGTCCCTCCCGACTAGGCAGGAGTCCTGCCGTCTCTGAACTAACACGTGTGTGGAAGGGCCATCCCCGTCGTAACTCGAGAATATACCCCAGGTTCCCGCTGCAACTCGAGAAAAACCATGAGACTTCCCCCTCGCCGCGAGATGAGACCCGATTCCCCTGCACTGCGTGCAGAGCAATTCCGTGTTGCACATCACACATGAAAGGAGCCTTGATTTCCTTGATGGCACTCCAGAGAAACCCCAAGAACACTGTTTCAAGGCTAGAGGGATCCTGAGGTCACTGTAGCAACAAGAAAGAGCTCCGTGGACCAAAAATCAACTCGAGATGAGAGGTTAGTCCCTGGCTTCGACTCCAGAGGAATACCACCCTACCACAAGCACCTCAAGAGGAGGCTTCTCTCAGCTCTAGGTATGTGAGAGGGACCCTGAGTTTGCGGCCTCAAGTGGAATGGACACTGCGATGCCCTGACTCGAAATAAGGCCGGATATCCCTGCAGTGACTTGAATGCAGGCTCGTCTTGCATCTCCCAAGACGAAAGGATGTCTGAATCCCCTGTGGAGACCACAGAGAAAGACCTAGTTCCCAACCTCATGGCGACCGGAGGCCTCACATCCTTTGAAAACTCCAGAGGTATGCGGAGATCAGTGCCTCCAAAGAAGACGATGCCTGACTCCTCGTGAAACTTGATAGGAGTCCCAGGATTCCTGTGGCACGTGGAAAGGGACCCGTGGTCGCCCGCCTCAGCTGGAGAGGCGTCCCAATTGCCCTACCAAGCCTCGAGGAGAACACCGAGTTGTCCCTCGCAACTCGGCAGGAGTCCTGACGTCGCTGAACAAACAAGTGGTTAGACGGGCCATCCCCGTCGTACTTCGAGAATATACCCCAGGTTCCCGCCGCAACTCGAGAAAAACCATGAGACTTCCCCCTCGCCGCGAGATGAGGCCCGATTCCCCTGCACTGCGTGCAGAGCAATTCCGTGTTGCACATCACACATGAAAGGAGCCTTGATTTCCTTGTTGGCACTCCAGAGAAACCCCAAGAACACTGTTTCAAGGCTAGAGGGATCCTGAGGTCACTGTAGTAACACGAAAGAGCTCCGTGGACCAAAAATCAACTCGAGATGAGAGGTTAGTCCCTGGCTTCGTCTCCAGAGGAATACCACCTTACCACAAGCACCTCAAGAGGAGGCTTCTCTCAGCTCTAGGTATGTGAGAGGAACCATGAGTTTGCGGCCTCAAATGGAATGGACACCGCGATGCCCTGACGCTAAATAAGGCCGGATATCCCTGCAGTGACTTGAATGCAGGCTCGTCTTGCATCTCCCAAGACGAAAGGATGTCTGAATCCCCTGTGGAGACCACAGAGAAAGACCTGGTTCCCCACCTCATCGCGACCGGAGGCCTCACATCCTTTGAAAACTCCAGAGGTACGCGGAGATCAGTGCCTCCAAAGGAGACGATGCCTGACTCCTCGTGAAACTTGATAGGAGTCCCAGGATTCCTGTGGCACGTGGAAAGGGACCCTTGGTCTCCCGCCTCGGATGGAGAGGCGTCCCAATTTCCCTGCCAAGCCTCGAGGAGAATCCCGAGTTGTCCCTCGCAACTAGGCAGGAGTCCAGCCGTCGCTGAACAAACACGTGTGTAGAAGGGTCATTTCCGTCGTAACTCGAGAATATATCCCAGGTTCCCGCCGCAACTCGAGAAAAACCATGAGACTTCCCACTCGCCGCGAGATGAGGCCTGATTCCCCTGCACTGCGTGCAGAGCAATCCCGTGTTGCACATCACACATGAAAGGAGCCTTGATTTCCTTGATGGCACTCCAGAGAAACCCCAAGAACACTGTTTCAAGGCTAGAGGGATCCTGAGGTCACTGTAGCAACACGAAAGAGCTCCGTGGACCAAAAACCAACTCGAGATGAGAGGTTACTGTCTAACTTCGACTCCAGAGGAATACCACCTTACCACAAGCACCTCAAGAGGAGGCTTCTCTCAGCTCTAGGTATGTGAGAGGGACCCTGATTTTGCGGCCTCAAGTGGAATGGACACCGCGATGCCCTGACGCGAAATAAGGCCGGATATCCCTGCAGTGACTTGAATGCAGGCTCGTCTTGCATCTCCCAAGATGAAAGGATGTCTGAATCCCCTGTGGAGACCACAAAGAAAGACCTAGTTCCCCACCTCATGGCGACCGGAGGCCTCTCATCCTTTGAAAACTCCAGAGGTACGCGGAGATCAGTGCCTCCAAAGGAGACGATGCCTGACTCCTCGTGAAACTTGATAGGAGTCCCAGGATTCCTGTGGCACGTGGAAAGGGACCCTTGGTCTCCCGCCTCAGCTGGAGAGGCGTCCCAATTGCCCTGCCAAGCCTCGAGGAGAATCCCGAGTTGTCCCTCGCAACTAGGCAGGAGTCCTGCCATCGCTGAACAAACACGTGGGTGGAAGGGCCATCCCCGTCGTAACTCGAGAATATACACCAGGTTCCCGCCGCAACTCGAGAAAAACCATGATACTTCCCCCTCGCCCCGAGATGGGCCCGATTCCCATGCACTGCGTGCAGAGCAATTCCGTGTTGCACATCACACATGAAAGGAGCCTTGATTTCCTTGATGGCACTCCAGAAAAACCCCAAGAACACTGTTTCAAGGCTAGAGGGATCCTGAGGTCACTGTAGCAACACGAAAGAGCTCCGTGGACCAAAAATCAACTCGAGATGAGTAGTTAGTCCCTAACTTCGACTCCAGAGGAATACCACATTACCACAAGCACCTCAAGAGGAGGCTTCTCTCAACTCTATGTATGTGAGAGGGACCCTGAGTTTGCGGCCTCAAGTGGAATGGATACTGCGATGCCCTGACGCGAAATAAGGCCGGAAATCCCTGCAGTGACTTGAATGCAGGCTCGTTTTGCATCTCCCAAGATGAAAGGATGTCTGAATCCCCTGTGGAGACCACAGAGAAAGACCTAGTTCCCCACCTCATGGCGACCGGAGACCTCACATCCTTTGAAAACTCCAGAGGTACGCGGAGATCAGTGCCTCCAAAGGAGACGATGCCTGACTCCTCGTGAAACTTGATAGGAGTCCCAGGATTCCTGTGGCACGTGGAAAGGGACCCTTGGTCTCCCGCCTCAGCTGGAGAGGCGTCCCAATTGCCCTGCCAAGCCTCGAGGAGAATCCCGAGTTGTCCCTCGCAACTAGGCAGGAGTCCTGACGTCGCTGAACAAACACGTGGTTGGAAGGGCCATCCCCGTCGTAAATCGAGAATATAACCCAGGATCCCGCCGCAACTCGAGAAAAACCATGAGACTTCCCCCTCGCCGCGAGATGAGGCCCGATTCCCCTGCACTGCGTGCAGAGCAATTCCGTGTTGCACATCACACATGAAAGGAGCCTTGATTTCCTTGATGGCCCTCCAGAGAAACTTCAAGAACACTTTTTCAAGGTTGAGGGATCCTGAGGTCACTGTAGCAACACGAAAGAGCTCCGTGGACCAAAAATCAACTCGAGATGAGAGCTTAGTCCCTGGCTTCGACTCCAGAGGAATACCACCTTACCACAAGCACCTCAAGAGGAGGCTTCTCTCAGCTCTAGCTATGTGAGAGGGAAACTGAGTTTGCGGCCTCAAGTGGAATGGATACCGCAATGCCCTGACTCGAAATAAGGCCGGATATCCCTGCAGTGACTTGAATGCAGGCTCGTCTTGCATCTCCCAAGATGAAAGGATGTCTGAATCCCCTGTGCAGACCACAGAGAAAGACCTAGTTCCCCACCTCATCGCTATCGGAGGCCTCACATCCTTTGAAAACTCCAGAGGTACACGGAGATCAGTGCCTCCAAAGGAGACGATGCCTGACTCCTCGTGAAACTTGATAGGAGTCCCAGGATTCCTGTGGCACGTGGAAAGGGACCCTTGGTCTCCCGCCTCAGCTGGAGAGGCGTCCCAATTGCCCTGCCAAGCCTCGAGGAGAACCCCGAGTTGTCCCTCGCCACTAGACAGGAGTCCTGACGTCGCTGAACAAACACGTGGGTGGAAGGGCCATCCCCGTCGTAACTCGAGAATATACCCCAGGTTCCCGCCACAACTCGAGAAAAACCATGAGACTTCCCCCTCGCCGCGAGATGAGGCCCGATTCCCCTGCACTGCGTGCAGAGCAATTCCGTGTTGCACATCACACATGAAAGGAGCCTTGATTTCCTTGACGGCACTCCAGCGAAACCCCAAAAACACTGTTTCAAGGCTAGAGGGATCCTGAGGTCACTGTAGCAACACGAAAGAGCTCCGTGGACCAAAAATCAACTCGAGATGAGAGCTTAGTCCCTGGCTTCGACTCCAGAGGAATACCAACTTACCACAAGCACCTCAGGAGGAGGCTTCTCTCAGCTCTAGGTATGCGAGAGGGACCCTGATTTTGCGGCCTCAAGTGGAATGGACAGTGCGATGCCCTGACGTGAAATAAGGCCGGATATCCCTGCAGTGACTTGAATGCAGGCTCGTCTTGCATCTCCCAAGATGAAAGGATGTCTGAATCCCCTGTGGAGACCACAGAGAAAGACCTAGTTCCCCACCTCATGGCGACCGGAGGCCTCACATCCTTTGAAAATTCCAGAGGTACGCGGAGATCAGTGCCTCCAAAGGAGACGATGCCTGACTCCTCGTGAAACTTGATAGGAGTCCCAGGATTCCTGTGGCACGTGGAAAGGGACCCTTGGTCTCCCGCCTCAGCTGGAAAGGCGTCCTAATTGCCCTGCCAAGCCTCGAGGAGAACCCCGAGTTGTCCCTCGCAACTAGGCAGGAGTCCTGACGTCGCAGAACAAACACGTGTGTGGAAGGGCCATCCCCGTCGTACTTCGAGAATATACCCCAGGTTCCCGCCGCAACTCGAGAAAAACCATGAGACTTCCCCCTCGCCGCAAGATGAGTCCCGATTCCCCTGCACTGAGTGCAGAGCAATTCCGTGTTGCACATCACACATGAAAGGAGCCTTGATTTCCTTGACGGCACTCCAGTGAAACCCCAAGAACACTGTGTCAAGGCTAGAGGGATCCTGAGGTCACTGTAGCAACACGAAAGAGCTTCGTGGACCAAAAATCAACTCGAGATGAGAGGTTAGTCCCTGGATTCGACTCCAGAGGAATACCACCTCACCACAAGCACTTCAAGAGCAGGATTATCTCAGCTCTAGGTATGTGAGAGGGACCCTGAGTTTGCGGCCTCAAGTGGAATGGACACCGCGATGCCCTGACGCGTAATAAGGCCGGATATCCCTGCAGTGACTTGAATGCAGGCTCGTCTTGCATCTCCCAAGACGAAAGGATGTCTGAATCCCCTGTGGAGACCACAGAGAAAGACCTAGTTCCCCACCTCATCGCGACCGGAGGCCTCACATCCCTTGAAAACTCCAGAGGTACGCGGAGATCAGTGCCTCCAAAGGAGACGATGCCTGACTCCTCGTGAAACTTGATAGGATTCCCAGGATTCCTGTGGCACGGGGAAAGGGACCCTTGGTCTCCCTCCTCAGCTGGAGAGGCGTCCCAATTGCCCTGCCAAGCCTCGAGGAGAATCCCGAGTTGTCCCTCGAAACTAGGCAGGAGTCCTGACGTCGCTGAACAAACACGTGTGTGGTAGGGCCATCCCCGTCGTAACTCGAGAACATACCCCAGGTTCCCGCCGCAACTCGAGTAAAACCATGAGACTTCTCCCTCGCCGCGAGATGAGACCCGATTCCCCTGCACTGCGTGCAGAGCAATTCCCTGTTTCACATCACACATGAAAGGAGCCTTGATTTCCTAGATGGCACTCCAGAGAAACCCCAAGAACACTGTTTCAAGGCTAGAGGGATCCTGAGGTCACTGTAGCAACACGAAAGAGCTCCGTGGACCAAAAATCAACTCGAGATGAGAGGTTAGTCCCTGGCTTCGACTCCAGAGGAATACCACCCTACCACAAGCACCTCAAGAGGAGGCTTCTCTCAGCTCTAGGTATGTGAGAGGGACCCTGAGTTTGCGGCCTCAAGTGGAATGGACACCGCGATGCCCTGACTCGAAATAAGGCCGGATATCCCTGCAGTGACTTGAATGCAGGCTCGTCTTGCATCTCCCAAGACGAAAGGATGTCTGAATCCCCTGTGGAGACCACAGAGAAAGACCTAGTTCCCAACCTCATCGCGACCGGAGGCCTCACATCCTTTGAAAACTCCAGAGGTATGCGGAGATCAGTGCCTCCAAAGAAGACGATGCCTGACTCCTCGTGAAACTTGATAGGAGTCCCAGGATTCCTGTGGCACGTGGAAAGGGACCCTTGGTCTCCCGCCTCAGCTGGAGAGGCGTCCCAATTGCCCTACCAAGCCTCGAGGAGAACCCCGAGTTGTCCCTCGCAACTAGGCTGGAGTCCTGATGTCGCTGAACAAACAAGTGGTTAGACGGGCCATCCCCGTCGTACTTCGAGAATATACCCCAGGTTCCCGCCGCAACTCGAGAAAAACCATGAGACTTCCCCCTCGCGGCGAGATGAGGCCCGATTCCCCTGCACTGCGTGCAGAACAATTCCGTGTTGCACATCACACATGAAAGGAGCCTTGATTTCCTTGAGGGCACTCCAGAGAAACCCCAAGAACACTGTTTCAAGGCTAGAGGGATCCTGAGGTCACTGTAGTAACACGAAAGAGCTCCGTGGACCAAAAATCAACTCGAGATGAGAGGTTAGTCCCTGGCTTCGACTCCAGAGGAATACCACCCTACCACAAGCACCTCAAGAGGAGGCTTCTCTCAGCTCTAGGTATGTGAGAGGGACCCTGAGTTTGCGGCCTCAAATGGAATGGACACCGCGATGCCCTGATGCGAAATAAGGCCGGATATCCCTGCAGTGACTTGAATGCAGGCTCGTCTTGCATCTCCGAAGACGAAAGGATGTCTGAATCCCCTGTGGAGACCACAGAGAAAGACCTAGTTTCCCACCTCATTACGACCGGAGGCCTCACATCCTTTGAAAATTCCAGAGGTACGCGGAGATCAGTGCCTCCAAAGTAGACGATGCCTGACTCCTCGTGAAACTTGATAGGAGTCCCAGGATTCCTGTGGCACGTGGAAAGGGACCCTTGGTCTCCCGCCTCAGCTGGAGAGGCGTCCCAATTTCCCTGCCAAGCCTCGAGGAGAACCCCGAGTTGTCCCTCGCAACTAGGCAGGAGTCCTGACGTCGCTGAAGAAACACGTGGGTGGAAGGGCTATCCCCGTCGTAACTCGAGAATATACCCCAGGTTCCCGCCGCAACTCGAGAAAAACCATGAGACTTCCCCCTCGCCGCGAGATGAGGCCCGATTCCCCTGCACTGCGTGCAGAGCAATTCCGTGTTGCACATCACACATGAAAGGAGCCTTGATTTCCTTGATGGCACTCCAGAGAAACCCCAAGAACACTGTTTCAAGGCTAGAGGGATCCTGAGGTCACTGTAGCAACACGAAAGACCTCCGTGGACCAAAAATCAACTCGAGATGAGAGGTTAGTCCCTGGCTTCGACTCCAGAGGAATACCACCTTACCACAAGCACCTCAAGAGGAGGCTTCTCTCAGCTCTAGGTATGTGAGAGGGACCCTGATTTTTCGGCCTCAAGTGGAATGGACACCGCGATGCCCTGACTCGAAATAAGGCCGGATATCCCTGCAGTGACTTGAATGCAGGCTCGTCTTGCATCTCCCAAGACGAAAGGATGTCTGAATCCCCTGTGGAGACCACAGAGAAAGACCTAGTTCCCCACCTCATCGCGACCGGAGGCCTCACATCCTTTGAAAACTCCAGAGGTAAGCGGAGATCAGTGCCTCCAAAGGAGACGATGCCTGACTCCTCGTGAAACTTGATAGGAGTCCCAGGATTCCTGTGGCACGTGGAAAGGGACCCTTGGTCTCCCGCCTCAGCTGGAGAGGCATCCCAATGGCCCTGCCAAGCCTCGAGGAGAATCCCGAGTTGTCCCTCGCAACTAGGCAGGAGTCCTGACGTCGCTGAACAAACACGTGTGTGGAAGGGCCATCCCATCGTAACTCGAGAATATTCCCCAGGTTCCCGCCGCAACTCGAGAAAAACCATGAGACTTCCCCCTCGCCGCGAGATGAGGCCCGATTCCCCTGCACTGCGTGCAGAGCAATTCCGTGTTTCACATCACACATGAAAGGAGCCTTGATTTCCTTGACGGCACTCCAGCGAAACCCCAAAAACACTGTTTCAAGGCTAGAGGGATCCTGAGGTCACTGTAGCAGCAGGAAAGATCTCCGTGGACCAAAATCAACTCGAGATGAGGGGTTAGTCCCTGGCTTCGACTCCAGAGGAATACCACCTTACCACAAGCACCTCAAGAGGAGGCTTCTCTCAGCTCTAGATATGTGAGAGGGACCCTGAGTTTGCGGCCTCAAGTGAAATGGACACCGCGATGCCCTGACGCGAAATAAGGCCGGATATCCCTGCAGTGACTTGAATGCAGGCTCGTCCTGCATCTCCCAAGACGAAAGGATGTCTGAATCCCCTGTGGAGACCTCAGAGAAAGATCTAGTTCCCCACCTCATCGCGACAGGAGGCCTCACATCCTTTGAAAACTCCAGAGGTACGCGGAGATCAGTGCCTCCAAAGGAGACGATGCCTGACTCCTCGTGAAACTTGATAGGAGTCCCAGGATTCCTGTGGCACGTGGAAAGGGACCCTTGGTCTCCCGCCTCAGCTGGAGAGGCGTCCCAATTGCCCTGCCAAGCCTCGAGGAGAATCCCGAGTTGTCCCTCGCAACTAGGCAGGAGTCCTGACGTCGCTGAACAAACACGTGGCTGGAAGGGTCATCCCCGTCATAACTCGAGAATATACCCTAGGGTCCCGCCGCAACTCGAGAAAAACCATGAGACTTCCCCCTCGTCGCGAGATGAGGTCCGATTCCCCTGCACTGCGTGCAGAGCAATTCCGTGTTGCACGTCACACATGAAAGGAGATTGATTTCCTTGATGGCACTCCAGAGAAACCCCAAGAACACTGTTTCAAGGCTAGTGGGATCCTGACGTCACTGTAGCCACACGAAAGAGCTCCGTGGCTCAAAAATCAACTCGAGATGAGAGGTTAGTCCCTGGCTTCGACTCCAGAGGAATACCACCTTACCACAAGCACCTCAAGAGGAGGCTTCTCTCAGCTCTAGGTATGTGAGAGGGACCCTGAGTTTGCGGCCTCAAGTGAAATGGACACCGGGATGCCCTGACTTGAAATAAGGTCGGATATTCCTGCAGTGACTTGAATGCAGGCTCGTCTTGCATCTCCCAAGACGAAAGGATGTCTGAATCCCCTGTGGAGACCTCAGAGAATGATCTAGTTCCCCACCTCATCACGACCGGAGGCCTCACATCCTTTGAAAACTCCAGAGGTATGCGGAGATCAGTGCCTCCAAAGGAGACCATGCCTGACTCCTCGTGAAACTTTATAGGAGTCCCAGGATTCCTGTGGCACATGGAAAGGGAACCTTGGCTCCCGCCTCAGATGGAGAGGCGTCCCAATTGCCCTGCCAAGCCTCGAGGAGAATCCCGAGTTGTCCCTCGCAACTAGGCAGGAGTCCTGACGTCGCTGAACAAACAAGTGGGTGGAAGGGCCATCCCCGTCGTTACTCGAGAATATACCCCAGGTTCCCGCCGCAACTCGAGAAAAACCATGAGACTTCCCCCTCGCCGCGAGATGAGGCCCGATTCCCCTGCACTGCGTGCAGAGCAATTCCGTGTTGCACATCACACATGAAAGGAGCCTTGATTTCCTTGATGACACTCCAGAGAAACCCCAAGAACACTGTTTCAAGGCTAGAGGGATCCTGAGGTTACTGTAGCAACAGGAAAGAGGTCCGTGGACCAATAATCAACTCGAGATGAGAGGTTAGTCGCTGGCTTCGACTCCAGAGGAATACTACCTTACCACAAGCACCTCAAGAGGAGGCTTCTCTCAGCTCTAGGTATGTGAGAGGGACCCTGAGTTTGCGGACTCAAGTGGAATGGACACCGCGTTGCCCTGACGCGAAATAAGGCCGGATATCCCTGCAGTGACTTGAATGCAGGCTCGTCTTGCATCTCCCAAGATGAAAGGATGTCTGAATCCCCTGTGGAGACCACAGAGAAAGACCTAGTTCCCCACCTCATCGCGACTAGAGGCCTCACATCCTTTGAAAACTCCAGAGGTATGCGGAGATCTGTGCCTCCAAAGGAGACGATGCCTGACTCCTCGTGAAATTTGATAGGAGTCCCAGGATTCCTATGGCACTTGGAAAGGGACCCTTGGTCTCCCGCCTCAGATGGAGAGGCGTCCCAATTGCCCTGCCAAGCCTCGAGGAGAATCCCGAGTTGTCCCTGGCAACTAGGCAGGGGTCCTGACGTCGCTGAACAAACACGTGTGTGTAAGGGCCATCCCCGTCGTAACTCGAGAATATACCCCAGGTTCCCGCCGCAAGTCGAGAAACACCATGAGACTTCCCCCTCGCCGCGAGATGAGGCCTGATTCCCGTGCCCTGCGTGCAGAGCAATTCCGTGTTGCACATCACACATGAAAGGAGCCTTGATTTCCTTGATGGCACTCCAGAGAAACCCCAAGAACACTGTTTCAAGGCTAGAGGGATCCTAAGGTCACTGTAGCAACACGAAAGAGCTCCGTGGACCAAAAATCAACTCGAGATGAGAGGTTAGTCCCTGGCTTCGACTCCAGAGGAATACCACCTTACCACAAGGACCTCAAGAGAAGGCTTCTCTCAGCTCTAGCTATGTGCTGAGTTTGCGGCCTCAAGTGGAATGGATACCGTGATGCCCTGACTCGAAATAAGGCCGAATATCCCTGCAGTGACTTGAATGCAGGCTCGTCTTGCATCTCCCAAGACGAAAGGATGTCTGAATCCCCTGTGGAGACCACAGAAAAAGACCTAGTTCCCCACCTCATCGAGACCGGAGGCCTCACATCCTTTGAAAACTTCAGAGGAACTCGGAGATCAGTGCCTCCAAAGGAGACGATGCCTGACTCCTCGTGAAACTTGATAGGAGTCCCAGGATTCCTGTGCACGTGGAAAGGGACACTTGGTCTCCCGCCTCAGCTGGAGAGGCGTCCCAATTGCCCTGCCAAGCCTCGAGGAGAATCCCGAGTTGTCCCTCGCAACTAGGCAGGAGTCCTGACGTCGCTGAACAAACACGTGGGTGGAAGGGCCATCCCCGTCGTAACTCGAGAATATACCCCAGGTTCCCGCCGCAACTCGAGAAAAACCATGAGACTTCCCCCTCGCCGCGAGATGAGGTCCGATTCCCCTGCACTGCGTGCAGAGCAATTCCGTGTTGCACATCACACATGAAAGGAGACTTGATTTCCTTGATGGAACTCCAGAGAAACCCCAAGAACACTGTTTCAAGGCTAGAGGGATCCTGAGGTTACTGTAGCAACACGAAAGAGGTCCGTGGACCAATAATCAATTCGAGATGAGAGGTTAGTCCCTGGCTTCGACTCCAGAGGAATACCACCTTACCACAAGCACCTCAAGAGGAGGCTTCTCTCAGCTCTAGCTATGTGCTGAGTTTGCGGCCTCAAGTGGAATGGATACCGCGATGCCCTGACTCGAAATAAGGCCGGATATCCCTGCAATGACTTGAATGCAGGCTCGTCTTGCATCTCCCAAGACGAAAGGATGTCTGAATCCCCTGTGGAGACCACAGAAAAAGACCTAGTTCCGCACCTCATCGCGAAGGGAGGCCTCACATCCTTGAAAACTCCAGAGCTACGCGGAGATCAGTGCCTCCAAAGGAGACGATGCCTGACTCCTCGTGAAACTTGATAGGAGTCCCAGGATTCCTGAGGCACGTGGAAAGGGACTCTTGGTCTCCCGCCTCAACTGGAGAGGCGTCCCAATTGCCCTGCCAAGCCTCGAGGAGAATCTCGAGTTGTCCCTCACAACTAGGCAGGAGTCCTGACGTCGCTGAACAAACACGTGGCTGGAAGGGCCATCCCCGTCGTAACTCGAGAATATACCCCTGGTTTCCGCTGCAACTCGAGGAAAACCATGAGACTTCCCCCTCGCCGCGAGATAAGGCCCGATTCCCCTGCACTGCGTGCAAAGCAATTCAGTGTTGCACATCACACATGAAAGGAGCCTTGATTTCCTTGGTGGCACTCCAGAGAAACGCCAAGAACACTGTTTCAAGGCTAGAGGGATCCTGAGGTCACTGTAGCCACACGAAAGAGCTCCGTGGACCAAAAATCAACTCGAGATGAGAGGATAGTCCCTGGCTTCGACTACAGAGGAATACCACCTTACCACAAGCACCTCAAGAGGAGGCTTCTCTCAGCTCTAGGTATGTGAGAGGGACCCTGAGTTTGCGGCCTCAAGTGGAATGGACACCGTGATGCCCTGACTCGAAATAAGGCCGGATATCCCTGCAGTGACGTGAATGCAGGCTCGTCTTGCATCTCCCAAGACGAAAGGATGTCTGAATGCCCTGTGGAGACCACAGAGAAAGACCTAGTTCCCCACCTCATCGCGACCGGAGGCCTCAAATCCTTTGAAAACTTCAGAGGAACTCGAAGATCAGTGCCTCCAAAGGAGACGATGCCTGACTCCTCGTGAAACTTGATAGGAGTCCCAGGATTCCTGTGGCACGTGGAAAGGGACCCTTGGTCTCCCGCCTCAGCTGGAGAGGCGTCCCAATTGCCCTGCCAAGCCTCGAGGAGAATCCCGAGTTGTCCCTCGCAACTAGGCAGGAGTCCTGACGTCGCTGAACAAACACGTGGTTGAAATGGACATCCCCGTCGTAACTCGAGAATATACCCCAGGTTCCCGCCGCAACTCGAGAAAAACCATGAGACTTCCCCCTCGTCGCGAGATGAGGCCCGATTCCCCTGCACTGCGTGCAGAGCAATTCCGTGTTGCACATCACACATGAAAGGAGACTTGATTTCCTTGATGGCACTCCAGAGAAACCCCAAGAACACTGTTTCAAGGCTAGAGGGATCCTGAGGTCACTGTAGCAGCACGAAAGAGCTCCGTGGACCAAAAATCAACTCGAGATGAGAGGTTAGTCCCTGGCTTCGACTCCAGAGGAATACCACCTTACCACAAGCACCTCAAGAGGAGGCTTCTCTCAGCTCTAGGTATGTGAGAGGGACCCTGAGTTTGCGGCCTCAAGTGGAATGGACACCGCGATGCCCTGACTCGAAATAAGGCCGGATATCCCTGCAGTGACTTGAATGCAGGCTCGTCTTGCATCTCCCAAGATGAAAGGATGTCTGAATCCCCTGTGGACATCACAGAAAGAGACCTAGTTCCCACATCATCGCGACCGGAGGCCTCACATCCTTTGAAAACTCCAGAGGTACGCGGAGATCAGTGCCTCCAAAGGAGACGATGCCTGACTCCTCGTGAAACTTGATAGGAGTCCCAGGATTCCTGTGCACGTGGAAAGGGACCCTTGGTCTCCCGCCTCAGCTGGAGAGGCGTCCCAATTGCCCTGCCAAGCCTCGAGGAGAATCCCGAGTTGTCCCTCGCAACTAGGCAGGAGTCCTGACGTCGCTGAACAAACAGGTGGGTGGAAGGGCCATCCCCGTCGTAACTCGAGAATATACCCCAGGTTCCCGCCGCAACTCGAGAAAAACCATGAGACTTACCCCTCGCCGCGAGATGAGGCCCGATTCCCCTGCACTGCGTGCAGAGCAATTCGGTGTTGCACATCAAACATGAAAGGAGCCTTGATTTCCTTGATGGCACTCCAGAGAAACCTCAAGAACACTGTTTCAAGGCTAGAGGGATCCTGAGGTCACTGTAGCAACACGAAAGAGATCCATGGACCAAAAATCAACTCGAGATGAGAGGTTAGTCCCTGGCTTTGACTCCAGAGGAATACCACCTTACCACAAGCACCTCAAGAGAAGGCTTCTCTCAGCTCTAGGTATGTGAGAGGGACCCTGAGTTTGCGGACTCAAGTGGAATGGACACCGCGTTGCCCTGACGCGAAATAAGGCCGGATATCCCTGCAGTGACTTGAATGCAGGCTCGTCTTGCATCTCCCAAGATGAAAGGATGTCTGAATCCCCTGTGGAGACCACAGAGAAAGACCTAGTTCCCCACCTCATCGCGACTGGAGGCCTCACATCCTTTGAAAACTCCAGAGGTATGCGGAGATCTGTGCCTCCAAAGGAGACGATGCCTGACTCCTCGTGAAATTTGATAGGAGTCCCAGGATTCCTATGGCACGTGGAAAGGGACCCTTGGTCTCCCGCCTCAGATGGAGAGGCGTCCCAATTGCCCTGCCAAGCCTCGAGGAGAATCCCGAGTTGTCCCTGGCAACTAGGCAGGGGTCCTGACGTCGCTGAACAAACACGTGTGTGTAAGGGCCATCCCCGTCGTAACTCGAGAATATACCCCAGGTTCCCGCCGCACGTCGAGAAACACCATGAGACTTCCCCCTCGCCGCGAGATGAGGCCTGATTCCCGTGCCCTGCGTGCAGAGCAATTCCGTGTTGCACATCACACATGAAAGGAGCCTTGATTTCCTTGATGGCACTCCAGAGAAACCCCAAGAACACTGTTTCAAGGCTAGAGGGATCCTAAGGTCACTGTAGCAACACGAAAGAGCTCCGTGGACCAAAAATCAACTCGAGATGAGAGGTTAGTCCCTGGCTTCGACTTCAGAGGAATACCACCTTACCACAAGGACCTCAAGAGAAGGCTTCTCTCAGCTCTAGCTATGTGCTGAGTTTGCGGCCTCAAGTGGAATGGATACCGTGATGCCCTGACTCGAAATAAGGCCGAATATCCCTGCAGTGACTTGAATGCAGGCTCGTCTTGCATCTCCCAAGACGAAAGGATGTCTGAATCCCCTGTGGAGACCACAGAAAAAGACCTAGTTCCCCACCTCATCGAGACCGGAGGCCTCACATCCTTTGAAAACTTCAGAGGAACTCGGAGATCAGTGCCTCCAAAGGAGACGATGCCTGACTCCTCGTGAAACTTGATAGGAGTCCCAGGATTCCTGTGCACGTGGAAAGGGACACTTGGTCTCCCGCCTCAGCTGGAGAGGCGTCCCAATTGCCCTGCCAAGCCTCGAGGAGAATCCCGAGTTGTCCCTCGCAACTAGGCAGGAGTCCTGACGTCGCTGAACAAACACGTGGGTGGAAGGGCCATCCCCGTCGTAACTCGAGAATATACCCCAGGTTCCCGCCGCAACTCGAGAAAAACCATGAGACTTCCCCCTCGCCGCGAGATGAGGTCCGATTCCCCTGCACTGCGTGCAGAGCAATTCCGTGTTGCACATCACACATGAAAGGAGACTTGATTTCCTTGATGGAACTCCAGAGAAACCCCAAGAACACTGTTTCAAGGCTAGAGGGATCCTGAGGTTACTGTAGCAACACGAAAGAGGTCCGTGGACCAATAATCAATTCGAGATGAGAGGTTAGTCCCTGGCTTCGACTCCAGAGGAATACCACCTTACCACAAGCACCTCAAGAGGAGGCTTCTCTCAGCTCTAGCTATGTGCTGAGTTTGCGGCCTCAAGTGGAATGGATACCGCGATGCCCTGACTCGAAATAAGGCCGGATATCCCTGCAATGACTTGAATGCAGGCTCGTCTTGCATCTCCCAAGACGAAAGGATGTCTGAATCCCCTGTGGAGACCACAGAAAAAGACCTAGTTCCGCACCTCATCGCGAAGGGAGGCCTCACATCCTTGAAAACTCCAGAGCTACGCGGAGATCAGTGCCTCCAAAGGAGACGATGCCTGACTCCTCGTGAAACTTGATAGGAGTCCCAGGATTC
Organism: Cervus elaphus; assembly: GCF_910594005.1. NCBI lineage: Eukaryota > Metazoa > Chordata > Mammalia > Artiodactyla > Cervidae > Cervus > Cervus elaphus. The sequence goes on from NC_057838.1 coordinate 4,746,324, forward strand.
CTGAGGCACGTGGAAAGGGACTCTTGGTCTCCCGCCTCAACTGGAGAGGCGTCCCAATTGCCCTGCCAAGCCTCGAGGAGAATCTCGAGTTGTCCCTCACAACTAGGCAGGAGTCCTGACGTCGCTGAACAAACACGTGGCTGGAAGGGCCATCCCCGTCGTAACTCGAGAATATACCCCTGGTTTCCGCTGCAACTCGAGGAAAACCATGAGACTTCCCCCTCGCCGCGAGATAAGGCCCGATTCCCCTGCACTGCGTGCAAAGCAATTCAGTGTTGCACATCACACATGAAAGGAGCCTTGATTTCCTTGGTGGCACTCCAGAGAAACGCCAAGAACACTGTTTCAAGGCTAGAGGGATCCTGAGGTCACTGTAGCCACACGAAAGAGCTCCGTGGACCAAAAATCAACTCGAGATGAGAGGATAGTCCCTGGCTTCGACTACAGAGGAATACCACCTTACCACAAGCACCTCAAGAGGAGGCTTCTCTCAGCTCTAGGTATGTGAGAGGGACCCTGAGTTTGCGGCCTCAAGTGGAATGGACACCGTGATGCCCTGACTCGAAATAAGGCCGGATATCCCTGCAGTGACGTGAATGCAGGCTCGTCTTGCATCTCCCAAGACGAAAGGATGTCTGAATGCCCTGTGGAGACCACAGAGAAAGACCTAGTTCCCCACCTCATCGCGACCGGAGGCCTCAAATCCTTTGAAAACTTCAGAGGAACTCGAAGATCAGTGCCTCCAAAGGAGACGATGCCTGACTCCTCGTGAAACTTGATAGGAGTCCCAGGATTCCTGTGGCACGTGGAAAGGGACCCTTGGTCTCCCGCCTCAGCTGGAGAGGCGTCCCAATTGCCCTGCCAAGCCTCGAGGAGAATCCCGAGTTGTCCCTCGCAACTAGGCAGGAGTCCTGACGTTGCTGAACAAACACGTGGTTGAAATGGACATCCCCGTCGTAACTCGAGAATATACCCCAGGTTCCCGCCGCAACTCGAGAAAAACCATGAGACTTCCCCCTCGTCGCGAGATGAGGCCCGATTCCCCTGCACTGCGTGCAGAGCAATTCCGTGTTGCACATCACACATGAAAGGAGACTTGATTTCCTTGATGGCACTCCAGAGAAACCCCAAGAACACTGTTTCAAGGCTAGAGGGATCCTGAGGTCACTGTAGCAGCACGAAAGAGCTCCGTGGACCAAAAATCAACTCGAGATGAGAGGTTAGTCCCTGGCTTCGACTCCAGAGGAATACCACCTTACCACAAGCACCTCAAGAGGAGGCTTCTCTCAGCTCTAGGTATGTGAGAGGGACCCTGAGTTTGCGGCCTCAAGTGGAATGGACACCGCGATGCCCTGACTCGAAATAAGGCCGGATATCCCTGCAGTGACTTGAATGCAGGCTCGTCTTGCATCTCCCAAGATGAAAGGATGTCTGAATCCCCTGTGGACATCACAGAAAGAGACCTAGTTCCCACATCATCGCGACCGGAGGCCTCACATCCTTTGAAAACTCCAGAGGTACGCGGAGATCAGTGCCTCCAAAGGAGACGATGCCTGACTCCTCGTGAAACTTGATAGGAGTCCCAGGATTCCTGTGCACGTGGAAAGGGACCCTTGGTCTCCCGCCTCAGCTGGAGAGGCGTCCCAATTGCCCTGCCAAGCCTCGAGGAGAATCCCGAGTTGTCCCTCGCAACTAGGCAGGAGTCCTGACGTCGCTGAACAAACAGGTGGGTGGAAGGGCCATCCCCGTCGTAACTCGAGAATATACCCCAGGTTCCCGCCGCAACTCGAGAAAAACCATGAGACTTACCCCTCGCCGCGAGATGAGGCCCGATTCCCCTGCACTGCGTGCAGAGCAATTCGGTGTTGCACATCAAACATGAAAGGAGCCTTGATTTCCTTGATGGCACTCCAGAGAAACCTCAAGAACACTGTTTCAAGGCTAGAGGGATCCTGAGGTCACTGTAGCAACACGAAAGAGATCCATGGACCAAAAATCAACTCGAGATGAGAGGTTAGTCCCTGGCTTTGACTCCAGAGGAATACCACCTTACCACAAGCACCTCAAGAGAAGGCTTCTCTCAGCTCTAGGTATGTGAGAGGGACCCTGAGTTTGCGGACTCAAGTGGAATGGACACCGCGTTGCCCTGACGCGAAATAAGGCCGGATATCCCTGCAGTGACTTGAATGCAGGCTCGTCTTGCATCTCCCAAGATGAAAGGATGTCTGAATCCCCTGTGGAGACCACAGAGAAAGACCTAGTTCCCCACCTCATCGCGACTGGAGGCCTCACATCCTTTGAAAACTCCAGAGGTATGCGGAGATCTGTGCCTCCAAAGGAGACGATGCCTGACTCCTCGTGAAATTTGATAGGAGTCCCAGGATTCCTATGGCACGTGGAAAGGGACCCTTGGTCTCCCGCCTCAGATGGAGAGGCGTCCCAATTGCCCTGCCAAGCCTCGAGGAGAATCCCGAGTTGTCCCTGGCAACTAGGCAGGGGTCCTGACGTCGCTGAACAAACACGTGTGTGTAAGGGCCATCCCCGTCGTAACTCGAGAATATACCCCAGGTTCCCGCCGCACGTCGAGAAACACCATGAGACTTCCCCCTCGCCGCGAGATGAGGCCTGATTCCCGTGCCCTGCGTGCAGAGCAATTCCGTGTTGCACATCACACATGAAAGGAGCCTTGATTTCCTTGATGGCACTCCAGAGAAACCCCAAGAACACTGTTTCAAGGCTAGAGGGATCCTAAGGTCACTGTAGCAACACGAAAGAGCTCCGTGGACCAAAAATCAACTCGAGATGAGAGGTTAGTCCCTGGCTTCGACTTCAGAGGAATACCACCTTACCACAAGGACCTCAAGAGAAGGCTTCTCTCAGCTCTAGCTATGTGCTGAGTTTGCGGCCTCAAGTGGAATGGATACCGTGATGCCCTGACTCGAAATAAGGCCGGATATCCCTGCAGTGACTTGAATGCAGGCTCGTCTTGCATCTCCCAAGACGAAAGGATGTCTGAATCCCCTGTGGAGACCACAGAAAAAGACCTAGTTCCCCACCTCATCGAGACCGGAGGCCTCACATCCTTTGAAAACTTCAGAGGAACTCGGAGATCAGTGCCTCCAAAGGAGACGATGCCTGACTCCTCGTGAAACTTGATAGGAGTCCCAGGATTCCTGTGCACGTGGAAAGGGACACTTGGTCTCCCGCCTCAGCTGGAGAGGCGTCCCAATTGCCCTGCCAAGCCTCGAGGAGAATCCCGAGTTGTCCCTCGCAACTAGGCAGGAGTCCTGACGTCGCTGAACAAACACGTGGGTGGAAGGGCCATCCCCGTCGTAACTCGAGAATATACCCCAGGTTCCCGCCGCAACTCGAGAAAAACCATGAGACTTCCCCCTCGCCGCGAGATGAGGTCCGATTCCCCTGCACTGCGTGCAGAGCAATTCCGTGTTGCACATCACAAATGAAAGGAGACTTGATTTCCTTGATGGAACTCCAGAGAAACCCCAAGAACACTGTTTCAAGGCTAGAGGGATCCTGAGGTTACTGTAGCAACACGAAAGAGGTCCGTGGACCAATAATCAATTCGAGATGAGAGGTTAGTCCCTGGCTTCGACTCCAGAGGAATACCACCTTACCACAAGCACCTCAAGAGGAGGCTTCTCTCAGCTCTAGCTATGTGCTGAGTTTGCGGCCTCAAGTGGAATGGATACCGCGATGCCCTGACTCGAAATAAGGCCGGATATCCCTGCAATGACTTGAATGCAGGCTCGTCTTGCATCTCCCAAGACGAAAGGATGTCTGAATCCCCTGTGGAGACCACAGAAAAAGACCTAGTTCCGCACCTCATCGCGAAGGGAGGCCTCACATCCTTGAAAACTCCAGAGCTACGCGGAGATCAGTGCCTCCAAAGGAGACGATGCCTGACTCCTCGTGAAACTTGATAGGAGTCCCAGGATTCCTGAGGCACGTGGAAAGGGACTCTTGGTCTCCCGCCTCAACTGGAGAGGCGTCCCAATTGCCCTGCCAAGCCTCGAGGAGAATCCCGAGTTGTCCCTCGCAACTAGGCAGGAGTCCTGACGTCGCTGAACAAACACGTGGCTGGAAGGGCCATCCCCGTCGTAACTCGAGAATATACCCCAGGTTTCCGCTGCAACTCGAGGAAAACCATGAGACTTCCCCCTCGCCGCGAGATAAGGCCCGATTCCCCTGCACTGCGTGCAAAGCAATTCAGTGTTGCACATCACACATGAAAGGAGCCTTGATTTCCTTGGTGGCACTCCAGAGAAACGCCAAGAACACTGTTTCAAGGCTAGAGGGATCCTGAGGTCACTGTAGCCACACGAAAGAGCTCCGTGGACCAAAAATCAACACGAGATGAGAGGATAGTCCCTGGCTTCGACTACAGAGGAATACCACCTTACCACAAGCACCTCAAGAGGAGGCTTCTCTCAGCTCTAGGTATGTGAGAGGGACCCTGAGTTTGCGGCCTCAAGTGGAATGGACACCGTGATGCCCTGACTCGAAATAAGGCCGGATATCCCTGCAGTGACGTGAATGCAGGCTCGTCTTGCATCTCCCAAGACGAAAGGATGTCTGAATGCCCTGTGGAGACCACAGAGAAAGACCTAGTTCCCCACCTCATCGCGACCGGAGGCCTCACATCCTTTGAAAACTTCAGAGGAACTCGAAGATCAGTGCCTCCAAAGGAGACGATGCCTGACTCCTCGTGAAACTTGATAGGAGTCCCAGGATTCCTGTGGCACGTGGAAAGGGACCCTTGGTCTCCCGCCTCAGCTGGAGAGGCGTCCCAATTGCCCTGCCAAGCCTCGAGGAGAATCCCGAGTTGTCCCTCGCAACTAGGCAGGAGTCCTGACGTCGCTGAACAAACACGTGGTTGAAATGGACATCCCCGTCGTAACTCGAGAATATACCCCAGGTTCCCGCCGCAACTCGAGAAAAACCATGAGACTTCCCCCTCGTCGCGAGATGAGGCCCGATTCCCCTGCACTGCGTGCAGAGCAATTCCGTGTTGCACATCACACATGAAAGGAGACTTGATTTCCTTGATGGCACTCCAGAGAAACCCCAAGAACACTGTTTCAAGGCTAGAGGGATCCTGAGGTCACTGTAGCAGCACGAAAGAGCTCCGTGGACCAAAAATCAACTCGAGATGAGAGGTTAGTCCCTGGCTTCGACTCCAGAGGAATACCACCTTACCACAAGCACCTCAAGAGGAGGCTTCTCTCAGCTCTAGGTATGTGAGAGGGACCCTGAGTTTGCGGCCTCAAGTGGAATGGACACCGCGATGCCCTGACTCGAAATAAGGCCGGATATCCCTGCAGTGACTTGAATGCAGGCTCGTCTTGCATCTCCCAAGATGAAAGGATGTCTGAATCCCCTGTGGAGACCACAGAAAGAGACCTAGTTCCCACATCATCGCGACCGGAGGCCTCACATCCTTTGAAAACTCCAGAGGTACGCGGAGATCAGTGCCTCCAAAGGAGACGATGCCTGACTCCTCGTGAAACTTGATAGGAGTCCCAGGATTCCTGCGGCACGTGGTAAGGGGCCCTTGGTCTCCCGCCTCAGCTTGAGAGGCGTCCCAATTGCCCTGCCAAGCCTCGAGGAGAATCCCGAGTTGTCCCTCGCAACTAGGCAGGAGTCCTGACGTCGCTGAACAAACACGTGGGTGGAAGGGCCATCCCCGTCGTAACTCGAGAATATACCCCAGGTTCCCGCCGCAACTCAAGAAAAACCATGAGACTTCCCCCTCGCCGCGACATGAGGCCCGATTCCCCTGCACTGCGTGCAGAGCAATTCCGTGTTGCACATCAAACATGAAAGGAGCCTTGATTTCCTTGATGGCACTCCAGAGAAACCCCAAGAACACTGTTTCAAGGCTTGAGGGATCCTGAGGTCACTGTAGCAACATGAAAGAGCTCCGTGGACCAAAAATCAACTCGAGATGAAAGGTTAGTCCCTGGCTTCGATTCCAGAGGAATACCACCTTACCACAAGCACCTCAAGAGAAGGCTTCTCTCAGCTCTAGGTATGTGAGAGGGACCCTGAGTTTGCGGCCTCAAGTGGAATTGGCACCGCGATGCCCTGACTCGAAATAAGGCCGGATATCCCTGCAGTGAATTGAATGCATTCTCGTCATGCATCTCCCAAGATGAAAGGATGTCTGAATCCCCTGTGGAGACCACAGAGAAAGACCTAGTTCCCCACCTCATCGCGACCGGAGGCCTCCCATCCTTTGTAAACTCCAGAGGTACGCGGAGATCCTTGCCTCCAAAGGAGACGATGGCTGACCCCTCGTCAATCTTGATAGGAGTCCCAGGTTTCCTGTGAAACGTGGAAAGGGACCCTTGGTCTCCCTCCTCAGCTGGAGAGGCGTCCCAATTGCTCTGACAAGCCTCGAGCAGAATTCCGAGTTGTCCCTCACAACTAGGCAGGAGTCCTGCCGTCGCTGAACAAACACGTGGGTGGAAGGGCCATCCCCGTCGTAACTCGAGAATATACCCCAGGTTCCCGCCGCAACTCGAGAAAAACCATGGGACTTCCCCCTCGCCGCGAGATGAGGCCCGATTCCCCTGCACTGCGTGCAGAGCAATTCCGTGTTGCACATCACACATGAAAGGAGCCTTAATTTCCTTGATGGCACTCCAGAGAAACCCCAAGTACACTGTTTCAAGGCTAGAGGGATCCTGAGGTCACTGTAGCAACACGAAAGAGCTCCGTGGACCAAAAATCAACTCGAGATGAGAGGTTAGTCCCTGGCTTCGACTCCAGAGGAATACCACCTTACCACAAGCACCTCAAGAGGAGGCTTCTCTCAGCTCTAGCTATGTGCTGAGTTTGCGGCCTCAAGTGGAATGGACACCGGGATGCCCTGACTCGAAATAAGGCCGGATATCCCAGCAGTGACTTGAATGCAGGCTCGTCTTGCATCTCCCAAGATGAAAGGATGTCTGAATCCCCTGTGGAGACCACAGAGAAAGACCTAGTTCCCCACCTCATAGTGACCGGAGGCCTCACATCCTTTGAAAACTCCAGAGGTACGCGGCGATCAGTGCCTCCAAAGGAGACGATGCCTGCCTCCTCGTGAAACTTGATAGGAGTCTCAGGATTCCTGTGGCACGTGGAAAGGGACCCTTGGTCTCCCGCCTCAGCTGGAGAGGCGTCCCAATTGCCCTGCCAAGCCTCGAGGAGAATCCCGAGTTGTCCCTCGCAACTAGGCAGGAGTCCTGACGCTGAACAAACACGTGTGTGTAAGGGCCATCCCCGTCATAATTTGAGAATATACCGCAGGGTCCCGCCGCAACTCGTGAAAAACCATGAGACTTCCCCCTCGCCGCGAGATGAGGCTTGATTCTCTGGCACTGAATGCAGAGCAATTCCGTGTTGAACATCAAACATGAAAGGAGCCTTGATTTCCTTGATGGCACTCCAGAGAAACCCCAAGAACAATGTTTCAAGGCTAGAGGGATCCTGAGGTTACTGTAGCAACACGAAAGAGGTCCGTGGACCAAAAATCAACTCGAGATGAGAGGTTAGTCCCTGGATTCGACTCCAGAGGAATACCACCTTACTACAAGCACCTAAAGAGGAGGCTTCTCTCAGCTCTAGGTATGTGAGAGGGAACCTGATTTTGCGGACTCAAGTGGAATGGACACTGTGATGCCCTGACGTGAAATAAGGCCGGATATCCCTGCAGTGAATTGAATGCAGGCTCGTATTGCATCTCCCAAGATGAAAGGATGTCTGAATCCCCTGTGGAGACCACAGAGAAAGACCTAGTTCCCCACCTCATCGCGACCGGAGGCCTCACATCCTTTGAAAACTCCAGAGGTACGCGGAGATCAGTGCCTCCAACGGAGACGATGCCTGACTCCTCGTGAAACTTGATAGGAGTCCCAGGATTCCTGTGGCACGTGGAAAGGGACCCTTGGTCTCCCGCCTCAGATGGAGAGGCGTCCCAATTGCCGTGCCAAGCCTCGAGGAGAATCCCGAGTTGTCCCTCGCTATTAGGCAGGAGTCCTGACGTCGCTGAACAAACACGTGTGTGGAAGGGCCATCCCCGTCATAACTCGAGAATATACCCCAGGGTCCCGCCGCAACTCGAGAAAAACCATGAGACTTCCCCCTCGCCGCGAGATGAGGCTCGATTCTCCGGCACTGCATGGAGAGCAATTCCGTGTTGCACATCAAACATGAAAGAAGCCTTGATTTCCTTCATAGCACTCCAGAGAAACCCCAAGAACACTGTTTCAAGGCTAGAGGGATCCTGACGTCACTGTAGCCACACGAAAGAGCTCCGAGGCCCAAAAATCAACTCGAGATGAGAGGTTAGTCCCTGGCTTCGACTCCAGAGGAATACCACCTTAACACAAGCAACTCAAGAGGAGGCTTCTCTCAGCTCTAGCTATGTGCTGAGTTTGCGACCTCAAGTGGAATGGACACCGCGATGCCCTGACTCGAAATAAGGCCGGATATCCCTGCAGTGACTTGAATGCAGGCTCGTCTTGCATCTCCCAAGACGAAAGGATGTCTGAATCCCCTGTGGAGATCACAGAGAAAGACCTAGTTCCCCACCTCATCGCGACCGGAGGCCTCACATCCTTTGAAAACTCCAGAGGTACGCGGAGATCAGTGCCTCCAAAGGAGACGATGCCTGACTGCTCGTGAAACTTGATAGGAGTCCCAGGATTCCTGTGGCACGTGGAAATGGACACTTGGTCTCCCGCCTCAGCTGGTGAGGCGTCCCAATTGCCGTGCCAAGCCTCGAGGAGAATCCCGAGTTGTCCCTCCCGACTAGGCAGGAGTCCTGACGTCGCTGAACAAACACGTGTGTGGAAGGGCCATCCCCGTCGTAACTCGAGAATATACCCCAGGTTCCCGCCGCAACTCGAGAAAAACCATGAGACTTCCCCCTCGCCGCGAGATGAGGCCCGATTCCCCTGCACTGCGTGCAGAGTAATTCAGTGATGCACATCACACATGAAAGGAGCCTTGATTTCCTTCATAGCACTCCAGAGAAACCCCAAGAACACTGTTTCAAGGCTAGAGGGATCCTGACGTCACTGTAGCCACACGAAAGAGCTCCGTGGCCCAAAAATCAACTCGTGATGAGAGGTTAGTCCCTGGCTTCGACTCCAGAGGAATACCACCTTAACACAAGCACCTCAAGAGGAGGCTTCTCTCAGCTCTAGGTATGTGAGAGGGACCCTGAGTTTGCGGCCTCAAGTGGAATGGACACCGCGATGCCCTGGCTCGAAATAAGGCCGGATATCCCTGCAGTGACTTGAATGCTGGCTCGTCTTGCATCTCCCAAGATGAAAGGATGTCTGAATCCCCTGTGGAGACCTCAGAGAAAGATCTAGTTCCCCACCTCATCGCGACCGGAGGCCTCACATCCTTTGAAAACTCCAGAGGTACGCGGAGATCAGTGCCTCCAAAGGAGACGATGCCTGACTTCTCGTGAAACTTGATAGGAGTCCCAGGATTCCTGTGGCACGTGGAAAGGGACCCTTGGTCTCCCGCCTCAGCTGGAGAGGCATCCCAATTGCCCTGCCAAGCCTCGAGGAGAATCCCGAGTTGTCCCTCGCAACTAGGCAGGAGTCCTGACGTCGCTGAACAAACACGTGGGTGGAAGGGCCATCCACGTCGTAACTCGAGAATATACCCCAGGTTCCCGCCGCAACTCGAGAAAAACCATGAGACTTCCCCCTCGCCGCGAGATGAGGCCCGATTCCCCTGCACTGCATGCAGAGCAATTCAGTGTTGCACATCACACATGAAAGGAGCCTTGATATCCTTGATGGCACTCCAGAAAAACCCCAAGAACACTGTATCAAGGCTAGAGGGATCCTGAGGTCCCTGTAGCCACACGAAAGAGCACCGTGGCCCAAAAATCAACTCGAGATGAGAGGATAGTCCCTGGCTTCGACTCCAGAGGAATACCACCTTACCACAAGCACCTCAAGAGGAGGCTTCTCTCAGCTCTAGGTATGTGAGAGGGACCCTGAGTTTGCAGCCTCAAGTCGAATGGACACCACGATGTCCTGACTCGAAATAAGGCCGGATATCCCTGCAGTGACTTGAATGCAGGCTCGTCTTGCATCTCCCAAGATGAAAGGATGTCTGAATCCCCTGTGGAGACCACAGAGAAAGACCTAGTTCCCCACCTCATCGCGACCGTAGGCCTCACATCCTTTGAAAACTTCAGAGGTACGCGGAGATCAGTGCCTCCAAAGGAGACGATGCCTGACTCCTCGTTAAACTTGATAGGAGTCCCAGGATTCCTGTGGCACATGGAAAGGGACCCTTGGTCTCCCGCCTCAGCTGGAGAGGCGTCCCAATTGCCCTGCCAAGCCTCGAGGAGAATCCCGAGTTGTCCCTCGCAACTAGGCAGGAGTCCTCACGTCGCTGAACAAACATGTGGGTGGAAGGGCCATCCCAGTCGTAACTCGAGAATATACCCCAGGTTCCCCCCGCAACTCGAGAAAAACCATGAGACTTCCCCCTCGCCGCGAGATGAGGCCCGATTCCCCTGCACTGCATGCAGAGCAATTCCGTGTTGCACATCACACATGAAAGGAGCCTTGATTTCCTTGGTGGCACTCCAGAGAAACCCCAAGAACACTGTTTCAAGGCTAGAGGGATCCTGAGGTCACTCTAGCAACAAGAAAGAGCTCCGTGGACCAAAAATCAACTCGAGATGAGAGATTCGTCCCTGGCTTCGACTCCAGAGGAATACCACCTTACCACAAGCACCTCAAGAGGAGGCTTCTCTCAGCTCTAGCTATGTGCTGAGTTTGCGGCCTCAAGTGGAATGGACACCGCGATGCCCTGACTTGAAATAAGGCTGGATATCCCTGCAGTGACTTGAATGCAGGCTCGTCTTGCATCTCCCAAGACTAAAGGATGTCAGAATCCTCTGTGGAGACCACAGAAAAAGACCTTGTTCCCCACCTCATCACGACCGGAGGCCTCACATCCTTTGAAAACTTCAGAGGTACGTGGAGATCAGTGCCTCCAAAGGAGACGATGCCTGACTCCTCGTGAAACTTGATAGGAGTCCCAGAATACCTGTGCACGTGGAATGGGACCCTTGGTCTCCCGCCTCAGCTGGAGAGGCGTCCCAATTGCCCTGCCAAGCCTCGAGGAGAATCCCGAGTTGTCCCTCGCAACTAGGCAGGAGTCCTGCCGTCGCTGAACAATCACGTGGGTGGAAGGGCCATCCCCGTCGTAACTCGAGAATATACCCCAGGTTCCCGCCGCAACTCGAGAAAAACCATGAGACTTCCCCCTCGCCGCGAGATGAGGCCCGATTCCCCTGCACTGCGTGCAGAGCAATTCCGTGTTGCACATCACACATGAAAGGAGCCTTGATTTCCTTGATGGCACTCCAGAGAAACCCCAAGAACACTGTTTCAAGGCTAGAGGGATCCTGAGGTCACTGTAGCAACACGAAAGAGCTCCGTGGACCAAAAATCAACTCGAGATGAGAGGTTAGTCCCTGGCTTCGACTCCAGAGGAATACCACCTTACCACAAGCACCTCAAGAGGAGGCTTCTCTCAGCTCTAGGTATGTGAGAGGGACCCTGAGTTTGCGGCCTCAAGTGGAATGGACACCGCGATGCCCTGACTCGAAATAAGGCTGGATATCCCTGCAGTGACTTGAATGCAGGCTCGTCTTGCATCTCCCAAGACGAAAGGATGTCTGAATCCCCTGTGGAAACCACAGAGAAAGACCTAGTTCCCCACCTCATCGGGACCGGAGGCCTCACATCCTTTGAAAACTCCAGAGGTACGCGGAGATCAGTGCCTCCAAAGGAGACGATGCCTGACTCCTCGTGAAACTTGATAGGAGTCCCAGGATTCCTGTGGCACGTGGAAAGGGACCTTTGATCTCCGCCTCAGATGGAGAGGCGTCCCAATTGCCCTGCCAAGCCTCGAGGAGAATCCCGAGTTGTCCCTCCCGACTAGGCAGGAGTCCTGACGTCCCTGAACAAACACGTGTGTAGAAGGGTCATTTCCGTCGTAACTCGAGAATATACCCCAGGTTCCCGCCGCAACTCGAGAAAAACCATGAGACTTCCCACTCGCCGCGAGATGAGGCCTGATTCCCCTGCACTGCGTGCAGAGCAATCCCGTGTTGCACATCACACATGAAAGGAGCCTTGATTTCCTTGATGGCACTCCAGAGAAACCCCAAGAACACTGTTTCAAGGCTAGAGGGATCCTGAGGTCACTGTAGCAACATGAAAGAGCTCCGTGGACCAAAAATCAATTCGAGATGAGAGGTTAGTCCCTGGCTTCGACTCCAGAGGAATACCACCTTACCACAAGCACCTCAAGAGGAGGCTTCTCTCAGCTCTAGCTATGTGCTGAGTTTGCGGCCTCAAGTGGAATGGACACCGCGATGCCCTGACTCGAAATAAGGCCGGATATCCCTGCAGTGACTTGAATGCAGGCTCGTCTTGCATCTCCCAAGACGAAAGGATGTCAGAATCCTCTGTGGAGACCACAGAAAAAGACCTAGTTTCCCACCTCATCACGACCGGAGGCCTCACATCCTTTGAAAACTTCAGAGGTACGCGGAGATCAGTGCCTCCAAAGGAGACGATGCCTGACTCCTCGTGAAACTTGATAGGAGTCCCAGAATACCAGTTCACGTGGAATGGGACCCTTGGTCTCCGCCTCAGCTGGAGAGGCGTCCCAATTGCCCTGCCAAGCCTTGAGGAGAATCCCGAGTTGTCCCTCGCAACTAGGCTGGAGTCCTGACGTCGCTGAACAAACACGTGTGTGGAAGGGCCATCCCCGTCGTAACTCGAGAATATACCCCAGGTTCCCGCCGCAACTCGAGAAAAACCATGAGACTTCCCCCTCGCCGCGAGATGAGGCCCGATTCCCCTGCACTGCGTGCAGAGCAATTCCGTGTTGCACATCACACATGAAAGGAGCCTTGATTTCCTTGGTGGCACTGCAGAGAAACCCCAACAACACTGTTTCAAGGCTAGAGGGATCCTGAGGTCACTGTGTCAACACGAAAGAGCTCCGTGGACCACAAATCAACTCGAGATGAGAGGTTAGTCCCTGGCTTCGACTCCAGAGGAATACCACCTTACCACAAGCACCTCAAGAGGAGGCTTCTCTCAGCTCTAGCTATGTGCTGAGTTTGCGGCCTCAAGTGGAATGGACACCGCGATGCCCTGACTCGAAATAAGGCCGGATATCCCTGCAGTGACTTGAATGCAGGCTCGTCTTGCATCTCCCAAGACGAAAGGATGTCCGATCCCCTGTGGAGACCACAGAAAAAGACCTAGTTCCCCACCTCATCGCGACCGGAGGCCTCACATCCTTTGAAAACTCCAGAGGTACGCGGAGATCAGTGCCTCCAAAGGAGACGATGCCTGACTCCTCGTGAAACTTGATAGGAGTCCCAGGATTCCTGTGGCACGTGGAAAGGGACCCTTGGTCTCCCGCCTCAGCTGGAGAGGCGTCCCAATTGCCCTGCCAAGCCTCGAGGAGAATCCCGAGTTGTCCCTCGCAACTAGGCAGGAGTCTTGACGTCGCTGAACAAACACGTGGGTGGAAGGGCCATCCCCGTCGTAACTCGAGAATATACCCCAGGTCCCCGCCGCAACTCGAGAAAAACCATGAGACTTCCCCTTCGCCGCGAGATGAGGCCCGATTCCCCTGCACTGCATGCAGAGCAATTCCGTGTTGCACATCACACATGAAAGGAGCCTTGATTTCCTTGGTGGCACTCCAGAGAAACCCCAAGAACACTGTTTCAAGGCTAGAGGGATCCTGAGGTCACTCTAGTAACACGAAAGAGCTCCGTGGACCAAAAATCAACTCGAGATGAGAGGTTAGTCCCTGGCTTCGACTCCAGAGGAATACCACCTTACCACAAGCACCTCAAGAGGAGGCTTCTCTCAGCTCTAGCTATGTGCTGAGTTTGCGGCCTCAAGTGGAATGGACACCGCGATGCCCTGACTCGAAATAAGGCCGGATATCCCTGCAGTGACTTGAATGCAGGCTCCTCTTGCATCACCCAAGACGAAAGGATGTCTGAATCCCCTGTGGAGACCACAGAAAAAGACCTAGTTCCCCACATCGTCGCGACCGGAGGCCTCACATCCTTAGAAAACTCCAGAGGTACGCGGAGATCAGTGCCTCCAAAGGAGACGATGCCTGACTCCTCGTGAAACTTAATAGGAGTGCCAGGATTCCTGTGGCACGTGGAAAGGGACCCTTGGTCGCCCGCCTCAGCTGGAGAGGCGTCCCAATTGCCCTGCCAAGCCTCGAGGAGAATCCCGAGTTGTCCCTCACAACTAGGCAGGAGTCCTGACATCGCTGAACAAACACGTGGTTGAAAGGGAAATCTCCGTCGTAACTCGAGAATATACCCCAGGTTCCCGCCGCAACTCGAGAAAAACCATGAGACTTCCCCCTCGCCACGAGATGTGGTCCGATTCCCCTGCACTGCGTGCAGAGCAATTCCGTGTTGCACATCACACATGAAAGGAGCCTTGATTTCCTTGATGGCACACCAGAGAAACCCAAAGAACACTGTTTCAAGGCTAGAGGGATCCTGAGGTCACCGTAGCAGCACGAAAGAGCTCCGTGGACCAACAATCAACTCGAGATGAGAGGTTAGTCCCTGGCTTCGACTCCAGAGGAATACCACCTTACCACAAGCACCTCAAGAGGAGGCTTCTCTCAGCTCTAGGTATGTGAGAGGGACCCTGAGTTTGCGGCCTCAAGTGGAATGGACACCGCGATGCCCTGACTCGAAATAAGGCTGGATATCCCTGCAGTGACTTGAATGCAGGCTCGTCTTGCATCTCCCAAGACGAAAGGATGTCTGAATCCCCTGTGGAGACCACAGAAAAAGACCTAGTTCCCCACATCATCGCGACCGGAGGCCTCACATCCTTTGAAAACTCCAGAGGTACGCGGAGATCAGTGCCTCCAAAGGAGACGATGCCTGACTCCTCGTGAAACTTGATAGGAGTCCCAGGATTCCTGTGGCACGTGGAAAGGGACCCTTGGTCTCCCGCCTCAGCTGGAGAGGCGTCCCAATTGCCCTGCCAAGCCTCGAGGAGAATCCCGAGTTGTCCCTCGCAACTAGGCAGGAGTCTTGACGTCGCTGAACAAACACGTGTGTGGAAGGGCCATCCCCGTCGTAACTCGAGAATATACCCCAGGTTCCCGCCGCAACTCGAGAAAAACCATGAGACTTCCCCCTCGCCGCGAGATGAGGCCCGATTCCCCTGCACTGCGTGCAGAGCAATTCCGTGTTGCACATCACACATGAAAGGAGCCTTGATTTCCTTGGTGGCACTCCAGAGAATCCCCAAAAACACTGTTTCAAGGCAAGAGGGATCCTGAGGTCACTCTAGCAACACGAAAGAGCTCCGTGGACCAAAAATTAACTCGAGATGAGAGGTTAGTCCCTGGCTTCGACTCCAGAGGAATACCACCTTACCACAAGCACCTCAAGAGGAGGTTTCTCTCAGCTCTAGCTATGTGCTGAGTTTGCGGCCTCAAGTGGAATGGACACCGCGATGCCCTGACTTGAAATAAGGCCGGATATCCCTGCAGTGACTTGAATGCAGGCTCGTCTTGCATCTCCCAAGACGAAAGGATGTCCGAATCCTCTGTGGAGACCACAGAAAAAGACCTAGTTCCCCACCTCATCGCGATCGGAGGCCTCACATCCTTTGAAAACTCCAGAGGTACGCGGAGATCAGTGCCTCCAAAGTAGACGATGCCTGACTCCTCGTGAAACTTGATAGGAGTCCCAGGATTCCTGTGGCACGTGGAAAGGGACCCTTGGTCTCCCGGCTCAGCTGGAGAGGCGTCCCAATTGCCCTGCCAAGCCTCGAGGAGAATCCCGAGTTGTCCCTCGCAACTAGGCAGGAGTCCTGCCATCGCTGAAGAAACACGTGGGTGGAAGGGCCATCCCCGTCGTAACTCGAGAATATACCCCAGGTTCCCGCCGCAACTCGAGAAAAACCATGAGACTTCCCCCTCGCCGCGAGATGAGGCCCGATTCCCCTGCACTGCGTGCAGAGCAATTCAGTGTTGCACATCACACATGAAAGGAGCCTTGATTTCCTTGATGGTACTCCAGAGAAACCCCAAGAACACTGTTTCAAGGCTAGAGGGATCCTGAGGTCACTGTAGCCACACGAAAGAGCACCGTGGCCCAAAAATCAACTCGAGATGAGAGGATAGTCCCTGGCTTCGACTCCAGAGGGATACCACCTTACCACAAGCACCTCAAGAGGAGGCTTCTCTCAGCTCTAGGTATGTGAGAGGGACCCTGAGTTTGCGGCCTCAAGTCGAATGGACACCGCAATGCCCTGACTCGAAATAAGGCCGGATATCCCTGCAGTGACTTGAATGCAGGCTCGTCTTGCATCTCCCAAGATGAAAGGATGTCTGAATCCCCTGTGGAGACCACAGAGAAAGACCTAGTTCCCCACCTCATCGCGACCGGAGGCCTCACATCCTTTGAAAACTCCAGAGGTACGCGGAGATCAGTGCCTCCAAAGGAGACGATGCCTGACTCTTCGTTAAACTTGATAGGAGTCCCAGGATTCCTGTGGCACATGGAAAGGGACCTTTGGTCTCCCGCCTCAGCTGGAGAGGCGTCCCAATTGCCCTGCCAAGCCTCGAGGAGAATCCCGAGTTGTCCCTCGCAACTAGGCAGGAGTTCTGACGTCGCTGAACAAACATGTGGGTGGAAGGGCCATCCCAGTCGTAACTCGAGAATATACCCCAGGTTCCCGCCGCAACTCGAGAAAAACCATGAGACTTCCCCCTCGCCGCGAGATGAGGCCCGATTCCCCTGCACTGCGTGCAGAGCAGTTCCGTGTTGCACATCACACATGAAAGGAGCCTTGATTTCCTTGGTGGCACTCCAGAGAAACCCCAAGAACACTGTTTGAAGGCTAGAGGGATCCTGAGGTCACTCTAGCAACACGAAAGAGCTCCGTGGACCACAAGTCAACTCGAGATGAGAGGTTAGTCCCTGGCTTCGACTTCAGAGGAATACCACCTTACCACAAGCACCTCAAGAGGAGGCTTCTCTCAGCTCTAGCTATGTGCAGAGTTTGCGGCCTCAAGTGGAATGGACACCGCGATGCCCTGACGCGAAATAAGGCCGGATATCCCTGCAGTGACTTGAATGCAGGCTCGTCTTGCATCTCCCAAGATGAAAGGATGTCTGAATCCCCTGTGGAGACCTCAGAGAAAGACCTAGTTCCCAACCTCATGGCGACCGGAGGCCTCACATCCTTTGAAAACTCCAGAGGTACGCGGAGATCAGTGCCTCCAAAGGAGACGATGCCTGACTTCTCATGAAACTTGATAGGAGTCCCAGGATTCCTGTGGCACATCGAAAGGGACCCTTGGTCTCCCGCCTCAGCTGGAGAGGCGTCCCAATTTCCCTGCCAAGCCTCGAGGAGAATCCCGAGTTGTCCCTCGCAACTAGGCAGGAGTCCTGCCATCGCTGAACAAACACGTGTGTGGAAGGGCCATCCCCGTCGTAACTCGAGAATATACCCCAGGTTCCCGCCGCAACTCGAGAAAAACCATGAGACTTCCCCCTCGCCGCGAGATGAGGCCCGATTCCCCTGCACTGCATGCAGAGCAATTCCGTATTGCACATCAAACATGAAAGGAGCCTTGATTTCCTTGATTGCACTCCAGAGAAAACCCAAGAACACTGTTTCAAGGCTAGAGGGATCCTGAGGTTACTGTAGCAACACGAAAGAGGTCCGTGGACCAAAAATCAACTCGAGATGAGAGGTTAGTCCCTGGCTTCGACTCCAGAGGAATACCACCTTATCACAAGCACCTCAAGAGGAGGCTTCTCTCAGCTCTCGGTATGTGAGAGGGACCCTGATTTTGCGGCCTCAAGTGGAATGGACACCGCGATGCCTTGCTCGAAATAAGGCCGGATATCCCTGCAGTGACTTGAATGCAGGCTCGTCTTGCATCTCCCAAGACGAAAGGATGTCTGAATCCCCTGTGGAGACCACAGAGAAAGACCTAGTTTCCCACCTCATGGCGACCGGAGGCCTCACATTCTTTGAAAACTCCAGAGGTACGCGGAGATCAGTGCCTCCAAAGGAGACGATGCCTGACTCCTCGTGAAACTTGATAGGAGTCCCAGGATTCCTGTGGCACGTGGAAAGGGACCCTTGATCTCCCGCCTCAGCTGGAGAGGCGTCCCAATTGCCCTGCCAAGCCTCGAGGAGAATCCCGAGTTGTCCCTCGCAACTAGGCAGGAGTCCTGACGTCGCTGAACAAACACGTGGGTGTAAGGGCCATCCCAGTCGTAACTCGAGAATATATCCCAGGTTCCCGCCGCAACTCGAGAAAAACCATGAGACTTCCCCCTCGCCGCGAGATGAGGCCCGATTCCCCTGCACTGCGTGCAGAGCAATTTCGTCTTGCACATCACACATGAAAGGAGCCTTGATTTCCTTGGTGGCCCTGCAGAGAAACCCCAACAACACTGTTTCAAGGCTAGAGGGATCCTGAGGTCACTGTAGCAACACGAAAGAGCTCCGTGGACCAAAAATCAACTCGAGATGAGAGGTTAGTCCCTGGCTTCGACTCCAGAGGAATACCACCTCACCACAAGCACCTCAAGAGGAGGCTTCTCTCAGCTCTAGGTATGTGAGAGGGACCCTGAGTTTGCGGCCTCAAGTGGAATGGACACCGCGATGCCCTGACTCGAAATAAGGCCGGATATCCCTGCAGTGACTTGAATGCAGGCTCGTCTTGCATCTCCCAAGACGAAAGGATGTCTGAATCCACTGTGGAGCCCTGAGAGAAAGACCTAGTTCCCCACCTCATCGCGACCAGAGGCCTCACATCCTTTGAAAACTTCAGAGGTACGCGGAGATCAGTGCCTCCAAAGGAGACGATGCCTGACACCTCGTGAAACTTGATAGGAGTCCCAGGATTCCTGTGCACGTGGAAAGGGACCCTTGGTCTCCCGCCTCAGCTGGAGAGGCGTCCCAATTGCCCTGCCAAGCCTCGAGGAGAATCCCGAGTTGTCCCTCGCAACTAGGCAGGAGTCCTGACGTCGCTGAACAAACACGTGGGCGGAAGGGCCATCCCCGTCGTAACTCGAGAATATATCCCAGGTTCCCGCCGCAACTCGAGAAAAACCATGAGACTTCCCCCTCGCCGCGAGATGAGGCCCGATTCCCCTGCACTGCGTGCAGAGCAATTCCGTGTTGCACATCACACATGAAAGGAGCCTTGATTTCCTTGATGGCACTCCAGAGAAACCCCAAGGACACTCTTTCAAGGCTAGAGGGATCCTGAGGTCACTGTAGCAACACGAAAGAGCTCCGTGGACCAAAAATCAACTCGAGATGAGAGGTTAGTCCCTGGCTTCGACTCCAGAGGAATACCACCTTACCACAAGCACCTCAAGAGGAGGCTTCTCTCAGCTCTAGGTATGTGAGAGGGACTCTGAGTTTGCGGCCTCAAGTGGAATGGACACCGCGATGCCTTGACTCGAAATAAGGCCGGATATCCCTGCAGTGACTTGAATGCAGGCTCGTCTTGCATCTCCCAAAATGAACGAATGTCTGAATCCCCTGTGGAGACCACAGAGAAAGACCTAGTTTCCCACCTCATGGCGACCGGAGGCCTCACATCCTTTGAAAACTCCAGAGGTACGCGGAGATCAGTGCCTCCAAAGGAGACGATGCCTGACTCCTCGTGAAACTTGATAGGAGTCCCAGGATTCCTGTGGCACGTGGAAACGGACACTTGGTCTCCCGCCTCAGCTGGAGAGGCGTCCCAATTTCCCTGCCAAGCCTTGAGGAGAATCCCGAGTTGTCCCTCGCAACTAGACAGGAGTCCTGCCATCGCTGAACAAACACGTGTGTTGAAGGGCCATCCCCGTCGTAACTCGAGAATATACCCCAGATTCCCGCCGCAACTCGAGAAAAACCATGAGACTTCCCCCTCGCCGCGAGATGAAGCCTGATTCCCCTGCACTGCGTGCAGAGCAATTCCGTGTTGCACATCACACATGAAAGGAGCCTTGATTTCCTTGATGGCACTCCAGAGAAACCCCAAGAACACTGTTTCAAGGCTAGAGGGATCCTGAGGTCACTGTAGCAACACGAAAGAGCTCCGTGGACCAAAAATCAACTCGAGATGAGAGGTTAGTCCCTGGATTCGACTCCATAGGAATACCACCTTACCACAAGCACCTCAAGAGGAGGCTACTCTCAGCTCTAGGTATGTGAGAGGGACCCTGATTTTGCGGCCTCAAGTGGAATGGACACTGCGATGCCCTGACGCGAAATAAGGCCGGATATCCCTGCAGTGACTTGAATGCAGGCTCGTCTTGCATCTCCCAAGACGAAAGGATGTCTGCATCCCCTGTGGAGACAACAGAGAATGACCTAGTTCCCAACCTCATCGCCACCGGAGGCCTCACATCCTTTGAAAACTCCAGAGGTACGCGGAGATCAGTGCCTCCAAAGGAGACGATGCCTGAGTCCTCGTGAAACTTGATAGGAGTCACAGGATTCCTGTGGCACGTGGAAAGGGACCCTTGGTCTCCCGCCTCAGCTAGAGAGGCGTCCCAATTGCCCTGCCAAGCCTCGAGGAGAATCCCGAGTTGTCCCTCGCAACTAGGCAGGAGTCCTGACGTCGCTGAACAAACAGGTGGGTGGAAGGGCCATCCCCGTAGTAACTCGAGAATATACCCCAGGTTCCCGCCGCAACTGGAGAAAAACCATGAGACTTCCCACTCGCCGCGAGATGAGGCCCGATTCCCCTGCACTGCGTGCAGAGCAATTCCGTGTTGCACATCACACATGAAAGAAGTCTTGATTTCCTTGGTGGCACTCCAGAGAAACCCCAAGAACACTGTTTCAAGGCTAGAGGGATCCTGAGGTCACTGTAGCAACAGGAAATAGCTCCGTGGACCAAAAATCAACTCGAGATGAGAGGTTAGTCCCTGGCTTCGACTCCAGAGGAATACCACCTTACCACAAGCACCTCAAGAGGAGGCTTCTCTCAGCTCTAGCTGTGTGCTGAGTTTGCGGCCTCAAGTGGAATGGGCACCGCGATGCCCTCACTCGAAATAAGGCCGGATATCCCTGCAGTGACTTGAATGCAGGCTCGTCTTGCATCTCCCAAGACGAAAGGATGTCCGAATCCCCTGTGGAGACCACAGAGAAAGACCTAGTGCCCCACCTCATGGCGACCGGAGGCCTCACATCCTTTGAAAACTCCAGAGGTACGCGGAGATCAGTGCCTCCAAAGGAGACGATGCCTGACTCCTCGTGAAACTTGATAGGAGTCCCAGGATTCCTGTGGCACGTGTAAAGGGACCCTTGGTCTCCCGCCTCAGCTGGAGAGGCGTCCCAATTGCCCTGCCAAGCCTCGAGGAGAATCCCGAGTACTCCCTCGCAACTAGGCAGGAGTCCTGACGTCGCTGAACAAACACGTGGGTGGAAGGGCCATCCCCGTCGTAACTCGAGAATATACCCCAGGTTCCCGCCGCAACTCGAGAAAAATCATGAAACTTCCCCCTCGCCGCGAGATGAGGACCGATTCCCCTGCACTGCGTGCAGAGCAATTCCGTGTTGCACATCACACATGAAAGGAGCCTTGATTTCCTTGATGGAACTCCAGAGGAACCCCAAGAACACTGTTTCAAGGCTAGAGGGATCCTGAGGTCACTGTAGCAACACGAAAGAGCTCCGTGGACCAAAAATCAACTCGAGATGAGAGGTTAGTCCCTGGCTTCGACTCCAGAGGAATACCTCCTTACCACAAGAACCTCAAGAGGAGGCTTCACTCAGCTCTAGGTATGTGCTGAGTTTGCGGCCTCAAGTGGAATGGACACCGCGATGCCCTGACTCGAAATAAGGCCAGATATCCCTGCAGTGATTTGAATGCAGGCTCGTCTTGCATCTCCCAAGACGAAAGGATGTCCGAATCCCCTGTGGAGACCACAGAAAAAGACCTAGTTCCCCACCTCATCGCGACCGGAGGCCTCACATCCTTTGAAAACTCCAGAGGTATGCGGAGATCAGTGCCTCCAAAGGAGATGATGCCTGACTCCTCGTAAAACTTGATAGGAGTCCCAGGATTCCTGTGGCACGTAGAAAGGGACCCTTGGTCTCCCGCCTCAGCTGGAGAGGCGTCCCAATTGCCCTGCCAAGCCTCGAGGAGAATCCCGAGTTGTCCCTCGCAACTAGGCAGGAGTCCTGACGTCGCTGAACAAACACGTGGGTTGAAGGGCCATCCCCGTCGTAACTCGAGAATATACCCCAGGTTCCCGCCGCAACTCGAGAAAAACCATGAGACTTCCCCCTCGCCGCGAGATGAGGCCCGATTCCCCTGCACTGCGTGCAGAGCATTTCCGTGTTGCACATCACACATGAAAGGAGCCTTGATTTCCTTGATGGCACTCCAGAGAAACCCCAAGAACACTGTTTCAAGGCTAGAGGGATCCTGAGGTCACGGTAGCCACACGAAAGAGCACCGTGGCCCAAAAATCAACTCGAGTTGAGAGGATAGTCCCTGGCTTCGACTCCAGAGGAATACCACCTTAACACAAGCACCTCAAGAGAAGTCTTCTCTCAGCTCTAGGTATGTGAAATGGACCCTGAGTTTGCAGCCTCAAGTCGAATGGACACCGCGATGCCCTGACTCGAAATAAGGCCAGATATCCCTGCAGTGACTTGAATGCAGGCTCGTCTTGCATCTCCCAAGATGAAAGGATGTCTGAATCCCCTGTGGAGACCACAGAGAAAGACCTAGTTCCCCACCTCATGGCGACCGAAGGCCTCACATCCTTTGAAAACTCCAGAGGTACGCGGAGATCAGTGCCTCCAAAGGAGACGATGCCTGACTCCTCGTGAAACTTGATAGGAGTCCCAGGATTCCTGTGGCACATGGAAAGGGACCCTTGGTCTCCCGCCTCAGCTGGAGAGGCGTCCCAATTGCCCTGCCAAGCCTCGAGGAGAATCCCGAGTTGTCCCTCGCAACTAGGCAGGAGTCCTGACGTCGCTGAACAAACATGTGGGTGGAAGGGCCATCCCAGTCGTAACTCGAGAATATACCCCAGGTTCCCGCCGCAACTCGAGAAAAACCATGAGACTTCCCCCTCGCCGCGAGATGAGGCCCGATTCCCCTGCACTGCATGCAGAGCAATTCCGTATTGCACATCAAACATGAAAGGAGCCTTGATTTCCTTGATTGCACTCCAGAGAAAACCCAAGAACACTGTTTCAAGGCTAGAGGGATCCTGAGGTTACTGTAGCAACACGAAAGAGGTCCGTGGACCAAAAATCAACTCGAGATGAGAGGTTAGTCCCTGGCTTCGACTCCAGAGGAATACCACCTTACCACAAGCACCTCAAGAGGAGGCTTCTCTCAGCTCTCGGTATGTGAGAGGGACCCTGATTTTGCGGCCTCAAGTGGAATGGACACCGCGATGCCTTGCTCGAAATAAGGCCGGATATCCCTGCAGTGACTTGAATGCAGGCTCGTCTTGCATCTCCCAAGACGAAAGGATGTCTGAATGCCCTGTGGAGACCACAGAGAAAGACCTAGTTTCCCACCTCATGGCGACCGGAGGCCTCACATTCTTTGAAAACTCCAGAGGTACGCGGAGATCAGTGCCTCCAAAGGAGACGATGCCTGACTCCTCGTGAAACTTGATAGGAGTCCCAGGATTCCTGTGGCACGTGGAAAGGGACCCTTGATCTCCCGCCTCAGCTGGAGAGGCGTCCCAATTGCCCTGCCAAGCCTCGAGGAGAATCCCGAGTTGTCCCTCGCAACTAGGCAGGAGTCCTGACGTCGCTGAACAAACACGTGGGTGTAAGGGCCATCCCAGTCGTAACTCGAGAATATATCCCAGGTTCCCGCCGCAACTCGAGAAAAACCATGAGACTTCCCCCTCGCCGCGAGATGAGGCCCGATTCCCCTGCACTGCGTGCAGAGCAATTCCGTGTTGCACTTCACACATGAAAGGAGCCTTGATTTCCTTGGTGGCCCTGCAGAGAAACCCCAACAACACTGTTTCAAGGCTAGAGGGATCCTGAGGTCACTGTAGCAACACGAAAGAGCTCCGTGGACCAAAAATCAACTCGAGATGAGAGGTTAGTCCCTGGCTTCGACTCCAGAGGAATACCACCTCACCACAAGCACCTCAAGAGGAGGCTTCTCTCAGCTCTAGGTATGTGAGAGGGACCCTGATTTTGCGGCCTCAAGTGGAATGGACACCGCGATGCCCTGACTCGAAATAAGGCCGGATATCCCTGCAGTGACTTGAATGCAGGCTCGTCTTGCATCTCCCAAGACGAAAGGATGTCTGAATCCACTGTGGAGCCCTGAGAGAAAGACCTAGTTCCCCACCTCATCGCGACCAGAGGCCTCACATCCTTTGAAAACTTCAGAGGTACGCGGAGATCAGTGCCTCCAAAGGAGACGATGCC
The DNA here is from genome assembly GCF_910594005.1 of Cervus elaphus. Classification (NCBI taxonomy): domain Eukaryota; kingdom Metazoa; phylum Chordata; class Mammalia; order Artiodactyla; family Cervidae; genus Cervus; species Cervus elaphus. Next base: position 4,770,839 of record NC_057838.1, read on the forward strand.
TGACACCTCGTGAAACTTGATAGGAGTCCCAGGATTCCTGTGCACGTGGAAAGGGACCCTTGGTCTCCCGCCTCAGCTGGAGAGGCGTCCCAATTGCCCTGCCAAGCCTCGAGGAGAATCCCGAGTTGTCCCTCGCAACTAGGCAGGAGTCCTGACGTCGCTGAACAAACACGTGGGCGGAAGGGCCATCCCCGTCGTAACTCGAGAATATATCCCAGGTTCCCGCCGCAACTCGAGAAAAACCATGAGACTTCCCCCTCGCCGCGAGATGAGGCCCGATTCCCCTGCACTGCGTGCAGAGCAATTCCGTGTTGCACATCACACATGAAAGGAGCCTTGATTTCCTTGATGGCACTCCAGAGAAACCCCAAGGACACTCTTTCAAGGCTAGAGGGATCCTGAGGTCACTGTAGCAACACGAAAGAGCTCCGTGGACCAAAAATCAACTCGAGATGAGAGGTTAGCCCCTGGCTTCGACTCCAGAGGAATACCACCTTACCACAAGCACCTCAAGAGGAGGCTTCTCTCAGCTCTAGGTATGTGAGAGGGACTCTGAGTTTGCGGCCTCAAGTGGAATGGACACCGCGATGCCTTGACTCGAAATAAGGCCGGATATCCCTGCAGTGACTTGAATGCAGGCTCGTCTTGCATCTCCCAAAATGAACGAATGTCTGAATCCCCTGTGGAGACCACAGAGAAAGACCTAGTTTCCCACCTCATGGCGACCGGAGGCCTCACATCCTTTGAAAACTCCAGAGGTACGCGGAGATCAGTGCCTCCAAAGGAGACGATGCCTGACTCCTCGTGAAACTTGATAGGAGTCCCAGGATTCCTGTGGCACGTGGAAACGGACACTTGGTCTCCCGCCTCAGCTGGAGAGGCGTCCCAATTTCCCTGCCAAGCCTTGAGGAGAATCCCGAGTTGTCCCTCGCAACTAGACAGGAGTCCTGCCATCGCTGAACAAACACGTGTGTTGAAGGGCCATCCCCGTCGTAACTCGAGAATATACCCCAGATTCCCGCCGCAACTCGAGAAAAACCATGAGACTTCCCCCTCGCCGCGAGATGAAGCCTGATTCCCCTGCACTGCGTGCAGAGCAATTCCGTGTTGCACATCACACATGAAAGGAGCCTTGATTTCCTTGATGGCACTCCAGAGAAACCCCAAGAACACTGTTTCAAGGCTAGAGGGATCCTGAGGTCACTGTAGCAACACGAAAGAGCTCCGTGGACCAAAAATCAACTCGAGATGAGAGGTTAGTCCCTGGATTCGACTCCATAGGAATACCACCTTACCACAAGCACCTCAAGAGGAGGCTACTCTCAGCTCTAGGTATGTGAGAGGGACCCTGATTTTGCGGCCTCAAGTGGAATGGACACTGCGATGCCCTGACGCGAAATAAGGCCGGATATCCCTGCAGTGACTTGAATGCAGGCTCGTCTTGCATCTCCCAAGACGAAAGGATGTCTGCATCCCCTGTGGAGACCACAGAGAATGACCTAGTTCCCAACCTCATCGCCACCGGAGGCCTCACATCCTTTGAAAACTCCAGAGGTACGCGGAGATCAGTGCCTCCAAAGGAGACGATGCCTGAGTCCTCGTGAAACTTGATAGGAGTCACAGGATTCCTGTGGCACGTGGAAAGGGACCCTTGGTCTCCCGCCTCAGCTAGAGAGGCGTCCCAATTGCCCTGCCAAGCCTCGAGGAGAATCCCGAGTTGTCCCTCGCAACTAGGCAGGAGTCCTGACGTCGCTGAACAAACAGGTGGGTGGAAGGGCCATCCCCGTAGTAACTCGAGAATATACCCCAGGTTCCCGCCGCAACTGGAGAAAAACCATGAGACTTCCCACTCGCCGCGAGATGAGGCCCGATTCCCCTGCACTGCGTGCAGAGCAATTCCGTGTTGCACATCACACATGAAAGAAGTCTTGATTTCCTTGGTGGCACTCCAGAGAAACCCCAAGAACACTGTTTCAAGGCTAGAGGGATCCTGAGGTCACTGTAGCAACAGGAAATAGCTCCGTGGACCAAAAATCAACTCGAGATGAGAGGTTAGTCCCTGGCTTCGACTCCAGAGGAATACCACCTTACCACAAGCACCTCAAGAGGAGGCTTCTCTCAGCTCTAGCTGTGTGCTGAGTTTGCGGCCTCAAGTGGAATGGGCACCGCGATGCCCTCACTCGAAATAAGGCCGGATATCCCTGCAGTGACTTGAATGCAGGCTCGTCTTGCATCTCCCAAGACGAAAGGATGTCCGAATCCCCTGTGGAGACCACAGAGAAAGACCTAGTGCCCCACCTCATGGCGACCGGAGGCCTCACATCCTTTGAAAACTCCAGAGGTACGCGGAGATCAGTGCCTCCAAAGGAGACGATGCCTGACTCCTCGTGAAACTTGATAGGAGTCCCAGGATTCCTGTGGCACGTGGAAAGGGACCCTTGGTCTCCCGCCTCAGCTGGAGAGGCGTCCCAATTGCCCTGCCAAGCCTCGAGGAGAATCCCGAGTACTCCCTCGCAACTAGGCAGGAGTCCTGACGTCGCTGAACAAACACGTGGGTGGAAGGGCCATCCCCGTCGTAACTCGAGAATATACCCCAGGTTCCCGCCGCAACTCGAGAAAAATCATGAAACTTCCCCCTCGCCGCGAGATGAGGACCGATTCCCCTGCACTGCGTGCAGAGCAATTCCGTGTTGCACATCACACATGAAAGGAGCCTTGATTTCCTTGATGGCACTCCAGAGAAACCCAAAGAACACTGTTTCAAGGCTAGAGGGATCCTGAGGTCACGGTAGCCACACGAAAGAGCACCGTGGCCCAAAAATCAACTCGAGTTGAGAGGATAGTCCCTGGCTTCGACTCCAGAGGAATACCACCTTAACACAAGCACCTCAAGAGAAGTCTTCTCTCAGCTCTAGGTATGTGAAATGGACCCTGAGTTTGCAGCCTCAAGTCGAATGGACACCGCGATGCCCTGACTCGAAATAAGGCCAGATATCCCTGCAGTGACTTGAATGCAGGCTCGTCTTGCATCTCCCAAGATGAAAGGATGTCTGAATCCCCTGTGGAGACCACAGAGAAAGACCTAGTTCCCCACCTCATGGCGACCGAAGGCCTCACATCCTTTGAAAACTCCAGAGGTACGCGGAGATCAGTGCCTCCAAAGGAGACGATGCCTGACTCCTCGTGAAACTTGATAGGAGTCCCAGGATTCCTGTGGCACATGGAAAGGGACCCTTGGTCTCCCGCCTCAGCTGGAGAGGCGTCCCAATTGCCCTGCCAAGCCTCGAGGAGAATCCCGAGTTGTCCCTCGCAACTAGGCAGGAGTCCTGACGTCGCTGAACAAACATGTGGGTGGAAGGGCCATCCCAGTCGTAACTCGAGAATATACCCCAGGTTCCCGCCGCAACTCGAGAAAAACCATGAGACTTCCCCCTCGCCGCGAGATGAGGCCCGATTCCCCTGCACTGCATGCAGAGCAATTCCGTATTGCACATCAAACATGAAAGGAGCCTTGATTTCCTTGATTGCACTCCAGAGAAAACCCAAGAACACTGTTTCAAGGCTAGAGGGATCCTGAGGTTACTGTAGCAACACGAAAGAGGTCCGTGGACCAAAAATCAACTCGAGATGAGAGGTTAGTCCCTGGCTTCGACTCCAGAGGAATACCACCTTACCACAAGCACCTCAAGAGGAGGCTTCTCTCAGCTCTCGGTATGTGAGAGGGACCCTGATTTTGCGGCCTCAAGTGGAATGGACACCGCGATGCCTTGCTCGAAATAAGGCCGGATATCCCTGCAGTGACTTGAATGCAGGCTCGTCTTGCATCTCCCAAGACGAAAGGATGTCTGAATGCCCTGTGGAGACCACAGAGAAAGACCTAGTTTCCCACCTCATGGCGACCGGAGGCCTCACATTCTTTGAAAACTCCAGAGGTACGCGGAGATCAGTGCCTCCAAAGGAGACGATGCCTGACTCCTCGAGAAACTTGATAGGAGTCCCAGGATTCCTGTGGCACGTGGAAAGGGACCCTTGATCTCCCGCCTCAGCTGGAGAGGCGTCCCAATTGCCCTGCCAAGCCTCGAGGAGAATCCCGAGTTGTCCCTCGCAACTAGGCAGGAGTCCTGACGTCGCTGAACAAACACGTGGGTGTAAGGGCCATCCCAGTCGTAACTCGAGAATATATCCCAGGTTCCCGCCGCAACTCGAGAAAAACCATGAGACTTCCCCCTCGCCGCGAGATGAGGCCCGATTCCCCTGCACTGCGTGCAGAGCAATTCCGTGTTGCACTTCACACATGAAAGGAGCCTTGATTTCCTTGGTGGCCCTGCAGAGAAACCCCAACAACACTGTTTCAAGGCTAGAGGGATCCTGAGGTCACTGTAGCAACACGAAAGAGCTCCGTGGACCAAAAATCAACTCGAGATGAGAGGTTAGTCCCTGGCTTCGACTCCAGAGGAATACCACCTCACCACAAGCACCTCAAGAGGAGGCTTCTCTCAGCTCTAGGTATGTGAGAGGGACCCTGATTTTGCGGCCTCAAGTGGAATGGACACCGCGATGCCCTGACTCGAAATAAGGCCGGATATCCCTGCAGTGACTTGAATGCAGGCTCGTCTTGCATCTCCCAAGACGAAAGGATGTCTGAATCCACTGTGGAGCCCTGAGAGAAAGACCTAGTTCCCCACCTCATCGCGACCAGAGGCCTCACATCCTTTGAAAACTTCAGAGGTACGCGGAGATCAGTGCCTCCAAAGGAGACGATGCCTGACACCTCGTGAAACTTGATAGGAGTCCCAGGATTCCTGTGCACGTGGAAAGGGACCCTTGGTCTCCCGCCTCAGCTGGAGAGGCGTCCCAATTTCCCTGCCAAGCCTCGAGGAGAATCCCGAGTTGTCCCTCGCAACTAGGCAGGAGTCCTGCCGTCGCTGAACAAACACGTGTGTTGAAGGGCCATCCCCGTCGTAACTCGAGAATATACCCCAGATTCCCGCCGCAACTCGAGAAAAACCATGAGACTTCCCCCTCGCCGCGAGATGAAGCCTGATTCCCCTGCACTGCGTGCAGAGCAATTCCGTGTTGCACATCACACATGAAAGGAGCCTTGATTTCCTTGATGGCACTCCAGAGAAACCCCAAGAACACTGTTTCAAGGCTAGAGGGATCCTGAGGTCACTGTAGCAACACGAAAGAGCTCCGTGGACCAAAAATCAACTCGAGATGAGAGGTTAGTCCCTGGATTCGACTCCATAGGAATACCACCTTACCACAAGCACCTCAAGAGGAGGCTACTCTCAGCTCTAGGTATGTGAGAGGGACCCTGATTTTGCGGCCTCAAGTGGAATGGACACTGCGATGCCCTGACGCGAAATAAGGCCGGATATCCCTGCAGTGACTTGAATGCAGGCTCGTCTTGCATCTCCCAAGACGAAAGGATGTCTGCATCCCCTGTGGAGACCACAGAGAATGACCTAGTTCCCAACCTCATCGCCACCGGAGGCCTCACATCCTTTGAAAACTCCAGAGGTACGCGGAGATCAGTGCCTCCAAAGGAGACGATGCCTGAGTCCTCGTGAAACTTGATAGGAGTCACAGGATTCCTGTGGCACGTGGAAAGGGACCCTTGGTCTCCCGCCTCAGCTAGAGAGGCGTCCCAATTGCCCTGCCAAGCCTCGAGGAGAATCCCGAGTTGTCCCTCGCAACTAGGCAGGAGTCCTGACGTCGCTGAACAAACAGGTGGGTGGAAGGGCCATCCCCGTAGTAACTCGAGAATATACCCCAGGTTCCCGCCGCAACTGGAGAAAAACCATGAGACTTCCCACTCGCCGCGAGATGAGGCCCGATTCCCCTGCACTGCGTGCAGAGCAATTCCGTGTTGCACATCACACATGAAAGAAGTCTTGATTTCCTTGGTGGCACTCCAGAGAAACCCCAAGAACACTGTTTCAAGGCTAGAGGGATCCTGAGGTCACTGTAGCAACAGGAAATAGCTCCGTGGACCAAAAATCAACTCGAGATGAGAGGTTAGTCCCTGGCTTCGACTCCAGAGGAATACCACCTTACCACAAGCACCTCAAGAGGAGGCTTCTCTCAGCTCTAGCTGTGTGCTGAGTTTGCGGCCTCAAGTGGAATGGGCACCGCGATGCCCTGACTCGAAATAAGGCCGGATATCCATGCAGTGACTTGAATGCAGGCTCGTCTTGCATCTCCCAAGACGAAAGGATGTCCGAATCCCCTGTGGAGACCACAGAGAAAGACCTAGTGCCCCACCTCATGGCGATCGGAGGCCTCACATCCTTTGAAAACTCCAGAGGTACGCGGAGATCAGTGCCTCCAAAGGAGACGATGCCTGACTCCTCGTGAAACTTGATAGGAGTCCCAGGATTCCTGTGGCACGTGGAAAGGGACCCTTGGTCTCCCGCCTCAGCTGGAGAGGCGTCCCAATTGCCCTGCCAAGCCTCGAGGAGAATCCCGAGTACTCCCTCGCAACTAGGCAGGAGTCCTGACGTCGCTGAACAAACACGTGGGTGGAAGGGCCATCCCCGTCGTAACTCGAGAATATACCCCAGGTTCCCGCCGCAACTCGAGAAAAATCATGAAACTTCCCCCTCGCCGCGAGATGAGGACCGATTCCCCTGCACTGCGTGCAGAGCAATTCCGTGTTGCACATCACACATGAAAGGAGCCTTGATTTCCTTGATGGAACTCCAGAGGAACCCCAAGAACACTGTTTCAAGGCTAGAGGGATCCTGAGGTCACTGTAGCAACACGAAAGAGCTCCGTGGACCAAAAATCAACTCGAGATGAGAGGTTAGTCCCTGGCTTCGACTCCAGAGTAATACCTCCTTACCACAAGAACCTCAAGAGGAGGCTTCACTCAGCTCTAGGTATGTGCTGAGTTTGCGGCCTCAAGTGGAATGGACACCGCGATGCCCTGACTCGAAATAAGGCCAGATATCCCTGCAGTGATTTGAATGCAGGCTCGTCTTGCATCTCCCAAGACGAAAGGATGTCCGAATCCCCTGTGGAGACCACAGAAAAAGACCTAGTTCCCCACCTCATCGCGACCGGAGGCCTCACATCCTTTGAAAACTCCAGAGGTACGCGGAGATCAGTGCCTCCAAAGGAGATGATGCCTGACTCCTCGTGAAACTTGATAGGAGTCCCAGGATTCCTGTGGCACGTAGAAAGGGACCCTTGGTCTCCCGCCTCAGCTGGAGAGGCGTCCCAATTGCCCTGCCAAGCCTCGAGGAGAATCCCGAGTTGTCCCTCGCAACTAGGCAGGAGTCCTGACGTCGCTGAACAAACACGTGGGTTGAAGGGCCATCCCCGTCGTAACTCGAGAATATACCCCAGGTTCCCGCCGCAACTCGAGAAAAACCATGAGACTTCCCCCTCGCCGCGAGATGAGGCCCGATTCCCCTGCACTGCGTGCAGAGCATTTCCGTGTTGCACATCACACATGAAAGGAGCCTTGATTTCCTTGATGGCACTCCAGAGAAACCCAAAGAACACTGTTTCAAGGCTAGAGGGATCCTGAGGTCACGGTAGCCACACGAAAGAGCACCGTGGCCCAAAAATCAACTCGAGTTGAGAGGATAGTCCCTGGCTTCGACTCCAGAGGAATACCACCTTAACACAAGCACCTCAAGAGAAGTCTTCTCTCAGCTCTAGGTATGTGAAATGGACCCTGAGTTTGCAGCCTCAAGTCGAATGGACACCGCGATGCCCTGACTCGAAATAAGGCCAGATATCCCTGCAGTGACTTGAATGCAGGCTCGTCTTGCATCTCCCAAGATGAAAGGATGTCTGAATCCCCTGTGGAGACCACAGAGAAAGACCTAGTTCCCCACCTCATGGCGACCGAAGGCCTCACATCCTTTGAAAACTCCAGAGGTACGCGGAGATCAGTGCCTCCAAAGGAGACGATGCCTGACTCCTCGTGAAACTTGATAGGAGTCCCAGGATTCCTGTGGCACATGGAAAGGGACCCTTGGTCTCCCGCCTCAGCTGGAGAGGCGTCCCAATTGCCCTGCCAAGCCTCGAGGAGAATCCCGAGTTGTCCCTCGCAACTAGGCAGGAGTCCTGACGTCGCTGAACAAACATGTGGGTGGAAGGGCCATCCCAGTCGTAACTCGAGAATATACCCCAGGTTCCCGCCGCAACTCGAGAAAAACCATGAGACTTCCCCCTCGCCGCGAAATGAGGCCCGATTCCCCTGCACTGCGTGCAGAGCAATTCCGTGTTGCACATCACACATGAAAGGAGCCTTGATTTCCTTGGTGGCACTCCAGAGAAACCCCAAGAACACTGTTTCAAGGCTAGAGCGATCCTGAGGTCACTCTAGCAACACGAAAGAGCTCCGTGGACCACAAATCAACTCGAGATGAGAGGTTTGTCCCTGGCTTCGACTCCAGAGGAATACCACCTTACCACAAGCACCTCAAGAGAAGGCTTCTCTCAGCTCTAGGTATGTGAAATGGACCCTGAGTTTGCAGCCTCAAGTCGAATGGACACCACGATGCCCTGACTCGAAATAAGGCCAGATATCCCTGCAGTGACTTGAATGCAGGCTCGTCTTGCATCTCCCAAGATGAAAGGATGTCTGAATCCCCTGTGGAGACCACAGAGAAAGACCTAGTTCCCCACCTCATGGCGACCGGAGGCCTCACATCCTTTGAAAACTCCAGAGGTACGCGGAGATCAGTGCCTCCAAAGGAGACGATGCCTGACTCCTCGTGAAACTTGATAGGAGTCCCAGGATTCCTGTGGCACATGGAAAGGGACCCTTGGTCTCCCGCCTCAGCTGGAGAGGCGTCCCAATTGCCCTGCCAAGCCTCGAGGAGAATCCCGAGTTGTCCCTCGCAACTAGGCAGGAGTCCTGACGTCGCTGAACAAACATGTGGGTGGAAGGGCCATCCCAGTCGTAACTCGAGAATATACCCCAGGTTCCCGCCGCAACTCGAGAAAAACCATGAGACTTCCCCCTCGCCGCGAGATGAGGCCCGATTCCCCTGCACTGCGTGCAGAGCAATTCCGTGTTGCACATCACACATGAAAGGAGCCTTGATTTCCTTGGTGGCACTCCAGAGAAACCCCAAGAACACTGTTTCAAGGCTAGAGCGATCCTGAGGTCACTCTAGCAACACGAAAGAGCTCCGTGGACCACAAATCAACTCGAGATGAGAGCTTTGTCCCTGGCTTCGACTCCAGAGGAATACCACCTTACCACAAGCACCTCAAGAGGAGGCTTCTCTCAGCTCTAGCTATGTGCTGAGTTTGCGGCCTCAAGTGGAATGGACACCGCGATGCCCTGACTCGAAATAAGGCCGGATATCCCTGCAGTGACTTGAATGCAGGCTCGTCTTGCATCTCCCAAGACGAAAGGATGTCCGAATCCCCTGTGGAGACCACAGAAAAAGACCTAGTTCCCCATCTCTTCGCGACCGGAGGCCTCACATCCTTTGAAAACTCCAGAGGTACGCGGAGATCAGTGCCTCCAAAGTAGACGATGCCTGACTCCTCGTGAAACTTGATAGGAGTCCCAGGATTCCTGTGGCACGTGGAAAGGGACCCTTGGTCTCCCGCCTCAGCTGGAGAGGCGTCCCTATTGCCCTGCCAAGCCTCGAGGAGAATCCCGAGTTGTCCCTCGCAACTAGGCAGGAGTCCTGACGTCGCTGAACAAACACGTGGGTGGAAGGGCCATCCCCGTCGTAACTCGAGAATATACCCCAGGTTCCCGCCGCAACTCGTGAAAAACCATGAGACTTTCCCCTCGCCCCGAGATGAGGCCCGATTCCCCTGCACTGCGTGCAGAGCAATTCCGTGTTGCACATCACACATGAAAGGAGTCTTAATTTCCTTGATGGCACTCCAGAGAAACCCAAAGAACACTGTTTCAAGGCTAGAGGGATCATGAGTTCACTGTAGCAACACGAAAGAGCTCCGTTGACCAAGAATCAACTCGAGATGAGAGGTTAGTCCCTGGATTCGACTCCAGAGGAATACCACCTTACCACAAGCACCTCAAGAGGAGGATTCTCTCAGCCTAGGTATGTGAGAGGGACCCTGATTTTGCGGCCTCAAGTGGAATGGACACTGCGATGCCCTGACGCGAAATAAGGCCGGATATCCCTGCAGTGACTTGAATGCAGGCTCGTCTTGCATCTCCCAAAATGAACGAATGTCTGAATCCCCTGTGGAGACCACAGAGAAAGACCTAGTTTCCCACCTCATGGCGACCGGAGGCCTCACATCCTTTGAAAACTCCAGAGGTACGCGGAGATCAGTGCCTCCAAAGGAGACGATGCCTGACTCCTCGTAAAACTTGATAGGAGTCCCAGGATCCCTGTGGCACGTGGAAAGGGACCCTTGGTCTCCCGCCTCAGCTGGAGAGGCGTCCCAATTGACCTGCCAAGCCTCGAGGAGAATCCCGAGTTGTCCCTCGCAACTAGGCAGAAGTCCTGACGTCGCTGAACAAACACGTGGGTGGAAGGGCCATCCCCGTCGTAACTCGAGAATATACCCCAGGTTTCCGCCGAAACTCGAGAAAAACCATGAGACTTCCCACTCGCCGCGAGATGAGGCCCGATTCCCCTGCACTGCGTGCAGAGCAATTCAGTGTTGCACATCACACATGAAAGGAGCCTTGATTTCCTTGATGGCACTCCAGAGGAACCCCAAGAACACTGTTTCAAGGCTAGAGGGATCCTGAGGTCACTGTAGCAACACGAAAGAGCACCGTGGCCCAAAAATCAACTCGAGATGAGAGGATAGTCCCTGGCTTCGACTCCAGAGGAATACCACCTTACCACAAGCACCTCAAGAGGAGGCTTCTCTCAGCTCTAGGTATGTGAGAGGGACCCTGAGTTTGCGGCCTCAAGTGGAATGGACACCGCGATGCCCTGACTCGAAATAAGGCCAGATATCCCTGCAGTGACTTGAATGCAGGCGCGTCTTGCATCTCCCAAGACGAAAGGATGTCTGAATCCCCTGTGGAGACCTCAGAGAAAGATCTAGTTCCCCACCTCATCGCGACCGGAGGCCTCACATCCTTTGAAATCTCCAGAGGTACACGGAGATCAGTGCCTCCAAAGGAGACGATGCCTGACTCCTCGTGAAACTTGATAGGAGTCCCAGGATTCCTGTGGCACATGGAAAGGAACCCTTGGTCTCCCGCCTCAGCTGGAGAGGCATCCCAATGGCCCTGCCAAGCCTCGAGGAGAATCCCGAGTTGTCCCTCGCAACTAGGCAGGAGTCCTGACCTCGCTGAACAAACATGTGCGTGGAAGGGCCATCCCCATCGTAATTCGAGAATATAGCCCAGGTTCCCGCCGCAACTCGAGAAAAACCATGAGACTTCCCCCTCGCCCCGAGATGAGGCCCGATTCCCCTGCACTGCGTGCAGAGCAATTCCGTGTTGCACATCACACATGAAAGGAGTCTTAATTTCCTTGATGGCACTCCAGAGAAACCCAAAGAACACTGATTCACGGCTAGAGGGATCCCGAGGTCACTGTAGTAACACGAAAGAGCTCCGTGGACCAAGAATCAACTCGAGATGAGTTTAGTCCCTGGAATCGAATCCAGAGGAATACCACCTTACCACAGGCACCTCAAGAGGAGGCCTCTCTGCTCTAGGTATGTGAGAGGGACCCTGATTTTGCGGCCTCAAGTGGAATGGACACCGCGATGCCCTGACTCGAAATAAGGCCGGATATCCCTGCAGTTACTTGAATGCAGGCTCGTCTTGCATCTCCCAAGACGAAAGGATATGCGAATCCTCTGTGGAGACCACAGAGAAAGACCTAGTTCCCCACCTCATCGCGACCGGAGGCCTCACATCCTTTGAAAACTCCAGAGGTACGCGGAGATCAGTGCCTCCAAAGGAGACGATGCCTGACTCCTCGTGAAACTTGATAGGAGTCCCAGGATCCCTGTGGCACGTGGAAAGGGACCCTTGGTCTCCCGCCTCAGCTGGAGAGGCGTCCCAATTGCCCTGCCAAGCCTCGAGGAGAATCCCGAGTTGTCCCTCGCAACTAGGCAGGAGTCCTGACGTCGCTGAAGAAACACGTGGGTGGAAGGGCCATCCCCGACGTAACTCGAGAATATACCCCAGGTTCCCGCCGCAACTCGAGAAAAACCATGAGACTTCCCCCTCGCCGTGAGATGAGGCCCGATTCCCCTGCACTGCATGCAGAGCTATTCCGTGTTGCACATCAAACAAGAAAGGAGCCTTGATTTCCTTGATGGCACTCCACAGAAACCCCAAGAACACTGTTTCAAGGCTAAAGGGATCCCGAGGTCACTGTAGCAACACGAAAGAGCTCAGTGGACCAAAAATCAACTCGAGATGAGAGCTTAGTCCCTGGCTTCGACTCCAGAGGAATACCACCTTACCACAAGCACCTCAAGAGGAGGCTTCTCTCAGCTCTAGCTATGTGCTGAGTTTGCGGCCTCCAGTGGAATGGACACCGCGATGCCCTGACTCGAAATAAGGCCGGATATCCCTGCAGTGACTTGAATGCAGGCTGGTCTTGCATCTCCCAAGACGAAAGTATGTCTGAATCCCATGTGGAGACCACAGAGAAAGACCTAGTTCCCCACCTCATCGCGACCGGAGGCCTCACATCCTTTGAAAACTCCAGAGGTACGCGGAGATCAGTGCCTCCAAAGGAGACGATGCCTGACTCCTCGTGAAACTTGATAGGAGTGCCTGGATTCCTGTGGCACGAGGAAAGAAACCCTTGGTCTCCCGCCTCAGCTGGAGAGGCGTCCCAATTGCCCTGCTAAGCCTCGAGGAGAATCCCGAATTGTCCCTCGCAACTAGGCAGGAGTCCTGACGTCGCTGAAGTAACACGTGGGTGGAAGGGCCATCCCCGTCGTAACTCGAGAATATACCCCAGGTTCCCGCCGCAACTCCAGAAAAACCATGAGACTTCCCCCTCGCCGCAAGATGAGGCACGATTCCCCTGCACTGCGTGCAGAGCAATTCCGTGTCGCACATCACACATGAAAGGAGCCTTGATTTCCTTGATGGCACTCCAGAGAAACCCCAAGAACACTGTTTCAAGGCTAGAGGGATCCTGAGGTCACTGTAGCAACAGGAAAGAGCTCCGTGGACCAAAAATCAACTCGAGATGAGAGGTTAGTCCCTGGATTCGACTCCAGAGGAATACCACCTTACCACAAGCACCTCAAGAGGAGGCTTCTCTCAGCTCTAGGTATTTGAGAGGGACCCTGAGTTTGCGGCCTCAAGTGAAATGGACACCGCGATGCCCTGACGCGAAATAAGGCCGGATATCCCTGCAGTGACTTGAATGCAGGCTCGTCTTGCATCTCCCAAGACGAAAGGATGTCTGAATCCCCTGTGGAGACCACAGAGAAACACCTAGTTCCCAACCTCATCGCGACCGGAGGCCTCACATCCCTTGAAAACTCCAGAGGTACGCGGAGATCAGTGCCTCCAAAGGAGACGATGCCTGACTCCTCGTGAAACTTGATAGGAGTCCCAGGATTCCTGTGGCACGTGGAAAGGGACACTTGGTCTCCCGCCTCAGCTGGAGAGGCGTCCCAATTGCCCTGCCAAGCCTCGAGTAGAACCCCGAGTTGTCACTCACAACTAGGTAGGAGTCCTGACGTCGCTGAAGAAACACGTGGGTGGAAGGGCCATCTCCGTCGTATCTCGAGAATATACCTCAGGTTCCCACCGCAACTCGAGAAAAACCATGAGACTTCCCCCTCGCCGCGAGATGAGGCCCAATTCCCCTGCACTGCGTGCAGAGCAATTCCGTGTTGCACATCACACATGAAAGGAGCCTTGATTTCCTTGATGGCACTCCAGAGAAACCCCAAGAACACTGTTTCAAGGCTAGAGGGATCCTGAGGTCACTGTAGCAACACGAAAGTGCTCCCTGGACAAAAATCAACTCGAGATGAGAGGTTAGTCCCTGGCTTCGACTCCAGAGGAATACCACCTTACCACAAGCACCTGAAGAGGAGGCTTCTCTCAGCTCTAGCTATGTGAGAAGGACCCTGAGTTTGCGGCCTCAAGTGGAATGGACACCGCGATGCCCTGATTCGATATAAGGCCGGATATCCCTGCAGTGACTTGAATGCAGGCTCGTCTTGCATCTCCCAAGACGAAAGGATGTCCGAATCCCCTGTGGAGACCACAGAGAAAGACCTAGTGCCCCACCTCATGGCGACCGGAGGCCTCACATCCTTTGAAAACTCCAGAGGTACGCGGAGATCAGTGCCTCCAAAGGAGACGATGCCTGACTCCTCGTGAAACTTGATAGGAGTCCCAGGATTCCTGTGGCACGTTGATAGGGACCCTTGGTCTCCCGCCTCAGCTGGAGAGGCGTCCCAATTGCCCTGCCAAGCCTCGAGGAGAATCCCGAGTTGTCCCTCGCAACTAGGCAGGAGTCCTGATGTCGCTGAACAAACACGTGTGTGGAAGGGCCATCCCCGTCGTAACTCGAGAATATACCCCAGGTTCCTGCCGCAACTCGAGAAAAACCATGAGACTTCCTCCTCGTCGCGAGATGAGGCCTGATTCCCCTGCACTGCGTGCAGAGCAATTCCGTGTTGCACATCACACATGAAAGGAGCCTTGATTTCCTTGATGGCACTCCAGAGAAACCCCAAGAACACTGTTTCAAGGCTAGAGGGATCCTGAGGTCACTGTAGCAACAGGAAAGAGCTCCTTGGACCAAAAATCAAATTGAGATGAGAGGTTAGTCCCTGGCTTCGACTCCAGAGGAATACCACCTTACCACAAGCACCTCAAGAGGAGGCTTCTCTCAGCTCTAGGTATGTGAGAGGGACCCTGATTTTGCGGCCTCAAGTGGAATGGACACCGCGATGCCCTGACTCGAAATAAGGCCGGATATCCCTGCAGTGACTTGAATGCAGGCTCGTCTTGCATCTCCCAAGACGAAAGGATGTGCGAATCCTCTGTGGAGACCACAGAGAAAGACCTAGTTCCCCACCTCATCGCGACCGGAGGCCTCACATCCTTTGAAAACTCCAGAGGTACGCGGAGATCAGTGCCTCCAAAGGAGACGATGCCTGACTCCTCGTGAAACTTGATAGGAGTCCCAGGATCCCTGTGGCACGTGGACAGGGACCCTTGGTCTCCCGCCTCAGCTGGAGAGGCGTCCCAAATGACCTGCCAAGCCTCGAGGAGAATCCCGAGTTGTCCCTCGCAACTTGGCAGAAGTCCTGACGTCGCTGAACAAACACGTGGGTGGAAGGGCCATCCCCGTCGTAACTCGAGAATATACCCCAGGTTTCCGCCGAAACTCGAGAAAAACCATGAGACTTCCCCCTCGCCGCGAGATGAGGCCCGATTTCCCTGCACTGCGTGCAGAGCAATTCAGTGTTGCACATCACACATGAAAGGAGCCTTGATTTCCTTGATGGCACTCCAGAGAAACCCCAAGAACACTGTTTCAAGGCTAGAGGGATCCTGAGGTCACTGTAGCAACACGAAAGAGCACCGTGGCCCAAAAATCAACTCGAGATGAGAGGTTAGTCCCTGGCTTCGACTCCAGAGGAATACCTCCTTACCACAAGCACCTCAAGAGGAGGCTTCACTCAGCTCTAGGTATGTGCTGAGTTTGCGGCCTCAAGTGGAATGGACACCGCGATGCCCTGACTCGAAATAAGGCCAGATCCCTGCAGTGATTTGAATGCAGGCTCGTCTTGCATCTCCCAAGACGAAAGGATGTCCGAATCCCCTGTGGAGACCACAGAAAAAGACCTAGTTCCCTACCTCATCGCGACCGGAGGCCTCACATCCTTTGAAAACTCCAGAGGTACGCGGAGATCAGTGCCTCCAAAGGAGACGATGCCTGACTCCTCGTGAAACTTGATAGGAGTCCCAGGATTCCTGTGGCACGTAGAAAGGGACCCTTGGTCTCCCGCCTCAGCTGGAGAGGCGTCCCAATTGCCCTGCCAAGCCTCGAGGAGAATCCCGAGTTGTCCCTCGCAACTAGGCAGGAGTCCTGACGTCGCTGAACAAACACGTGGGTTGAAGGGCCATCCCCGTCGTAACTCGAGAATATACCCCAGGTTCCCGCCGCAACTCGAGAAAAACCATGAGACTTCCCCCTCGCCGCGAGATGAGGCCCGATTCCCCTGCACTGCGTGCAGAGCAATTCCGTGTTGCACATCACACATGAAAGGAGCCTTGATTTCCTTGATGGCACTTCAGAGAAACCCCAAGAACACTGTTTCAAGGCTACAGGGATCCTGAGGTCACGGTAGCCACACGAAAGAGCACCGTGGTCCAAAAATCAACTCGAGTTGAGAGGATAGTCCCTGGCTTCGACTCCAGAGGAATACCACCTTAACACAAGCACCTCAAGAGAAGGCTTCTCTCAGCTCTAGGTATGTGAAATGGACCCTGAGTTTGCAGCCTCAAGTCGAATGGACACCACGATGCCCTGACTCGAAATAAGGCCAGATATCCCTGCAGTGACTTGAATGCAGGCTCGTCTTGCATCTCCCAAGATGAAAGGATGTCTGAATCCCCTGTGGAGACCACAGAGAAAGACCTAGTTCCCCACCTCATGGCGACCGGAGGCCTCACATCCTTTGAAAACTCCAGAGGTACGCGGAGATCAGTGCCTCCAAAGGAGACGATGCCTGACTCCTAGTGAAACTTGATAGGAGTCCCAGGATTCCTGTGGCACATGGAAAGGGACCCTTGGTCTCCCGCCTCAGCTGGAGAGGCTTCCCAATTGCCCTGCCAAGCCTCGAGGAGAATCCCGAGTTGTCCCTCGCAACTAGGCAGGAGTCCTGACGTCGCTGAACAAACATGTGGGTGGAAGGGCCATCCCAGTCGTAACTCGAGAATATACCCCAGGTTCCCGCCGCAACTCGAGAAAAACCATGAGACTTCCCCCTCGCCGCGAGATGAGGCCCGATTCCCCTGCACTGCGTGCAGAGCAATTCCGTGTTGCACATCACACATGAAAGGAGCCTTGATTTCCTTGGTGGCACTCCAGAGAAACCCCAAGAACACTGTTTCAAGGCTAGAGCGATCCTGAGGTCACTCTAGCAACACGAAAGAGCTCCGTGAACCACAAATCAACTCGAGATGAGAGCTTTGTCCCTGGCTTCGACTCCAGAGGAATACCACCTTACCACAAGCACCTCAAGAGGAGGCTTCTCTCAGCTCTAGCTATGTGCTGAGTTTGCGGCCTCAAGTGGAATGGACACCGCGATGCCCTGACTCGAAATAAGGCCGGATATCCCTGCAGTGACTTGAATGCAGGCTCGTCTTGCATCTGCCAAGACGAAAGGATGTCCGAATCCCCTGTGGAGACCACAGAAAAAGACCTAGTTCCCCACATCTTCGCGACCGGAGGCCTCACATCCTTTGAAAACTCCAGAGGTACGCGGAGATCAGTGCCTCCAAAGTAGACGATGCCTGACTCCTCGTGAAACTTGATAGGAGTCCCAGGATTCCTGTGGCACGTGGAAAGGGACCCTTGGTCTCCCGCCTCAGCTGGAGAGGCGTCCCTATTGCCCTGCCAAGCCTCGAGGAGAATCCCGAGTTGTCCCTCGCAACTAGGCAGGAGTCCTGACGTCGCTGAACAAACACGTGGGTGGAAGGGCCATCCCCGTCGTAACTCGAGAATATACCCCAGGTTCCCGCCGCAACTCGTGAAAAACCATGAGACTTCCCCCTCGCCCCGAGATGAGGCCCGATTCCCCTGCACTGCGTGCAGAGCAATTCCGTGTTGCACATCACACATGAAAGGAGTCTTAATTTCCTTGATGGCACTCCAGAGAAACCCAAAGAACACTGTTTCAAGGCTAGAGGGATCATGAGTTCACTGTAGCAACACGAAAGAGCTCCGTTGACCAAGAATCAACTCGAGATGAGAGGTTAGTCCCTGGATTCGACTCCAGAGGAATACCACCTTACCACAAGCACCTCAAGAGGAGGATTCTCTCAGCCTAGGTATGTGAGAGGGACCCTGATTTTGCGGCCTCAAGTGGAATGGACACTGCGATGCCCTGACGCGAAATAAGGCCGGATATCCCTGCAGTGACTTGAATGCAGGCTCGTCTTGCATCTCCCAAAATGAACGAATGTCTGAATCCCCTGTGGAGACCACAGAGAAAGACCTAGTTTCCCACCTCATGGCGACCGGAGGCCTCACATCCTTTGAAAACTCAGGAGGTACGCGGAGATCAGTGCCTCCAAAGGAGACGATGCCTGACTCCTCGTGAAACTTGATAGGAGTTCCAGGATCACTGTGGCACGTGGAAAGGGACCCTTGGTCTCCCGCCTCAGCTGGAGAGGCGTCCCAATTGATCTGCCAAGCCTCGAGGAGAATCCCGAGTTGTCCCTCGCAACTAGGCAGAAGTCCTGACGTCGCTGAACAAACACGTGGGTGGAAGGGCCATCCCCGTCGTAACTCGAGAATATACCCCAGGTTTCCGCCGAAACTCGAGAAAAACCATGAGACTTCATCCTCGCCGCGAGATGAGGCCCGATTCCCCTGCACTGCGTGCAGAGCAATTCAGTGTTGCACATCACACATGAAAGGAGCCTTGATTTCCTTGATGGCACTCCAGAGGAACCCCAAGAACACTGTTTCAAGGCTAGAGGGATCCTGAGGTCACTGTAGCAACACGAAAGAGCACCGTGGCCCAAAAATCAACTCGAGATGAGAGGATAGTCCCTGGCTTCGACTCCAGAGGAATACCACCTTACCACAAGCACCTCAAGAGGAGGCTTCTCTCAGCTCTAGGTATGTGAGAGGGACCCTGAGTTTGCGGCCTCAAGTGGAATGGACACCGCGATGCCCTGACTCGAAATAAGGCCGGATATCCCTGCAGTGACTTGAATGAAGGCGCGTCTTGCATCTCCCAAGACGAAAGGATGTCTGAATCCCCTGTGGAGACCTCAGAGAAAGATCTAGTTCCCCACCTCATCGCGACCGGAGGCCTCACATCCTTTGAAATCTCCAGAGGTACGCGGAGATCAGTGCCTCCAAAGGAGACGATGCCTGACTCCTCGTGAAACTCGATAGGAGTCCCAGGATTCCTGTGGCACATGGAAAGGAACTCTTGGTCTCCCGCCTCAGCTGGAGAGGCATCCCAATGGCCCTGCCAAGCCTCGAGGAGAATCCCGAGTTGTCCCTCGCAACTAGGCAGGAGTCCTGACGTCGCTGAACAAACATGTGCGTGGAAGGGCCATCCCCATCGTAATTCGAGAATATAGCCCAGGTTCCCGCCGCAACTCGAGAAAAACCATGAGACTTCCCCCTCGCCCCGAGATGAGGCCCGATTCCCCTGCACTGCGTGCAGAGCAATTCCGTGTTGCACATCACACATGAAAGGAGTCTTAATTTCCTTGATGGCACTCCAGAGAAACCCAAAGAACACTGATTCACGGCTAGAGGGATCCCGAGGTCACTGTAGTAACACGAAAGAGCTCCGTGGACCAAGAATCAACTCGAGATGAGTTTAGTCCCTGGAATCGAATCCAGAGGAATACCACGTTACCACAGGCACCTCAAGAGGAGGCCTCTCTGCTCTAGGTATGTGAGAGGGACCCTGATTTTGCGACCTCAAGTGGAATGGACACTGCGATGCCCTGACGCGAAATAAGGCCTGATATCCCTGCAGTGACTTGAATGCAGGCTCGTCTTGCATCTCCCAAAATGAACGAATGTCTGAATCCCCTGTGGAGACCACAGAGAAAGACCTAGTTTCCCACCTCATGGCGACCGGAGGCCTCACATCCTTTGAAAACTCCAGAGGTACGCGGAGATCAGTGCCTCCAAAGGAGACGATGCCTGACTCCTCGTGAAACTTGATAGGAGTCCCAGGATTCCTGTGGCATATGGATAGGGACCCTTGGTCTCCCGCCTCAGCTGGAGAGGCTTCCCAATTGCCCTGCCAAGCTTCGAGGAGTATCCCGAGTTGTCCCTCGCAACTAGGCAGGAGTCCTGACGTCGCTGAACAAACACGAGTGTGGAAGGGCCATCACCGTCGTAACTCGAGAATATACCGCAGGTTCCCGCCGCAACTCGAGAAAAACCATGAGACTTCCCCCTCGCCGCGAGATGACGCCTGATTCCCCTGCACTGCGTGCAGAGCAATTCCGTGTTGCACATCACATATGAAAGGAGCCTTGATTTCCTTGATGGCACTCCAGAGAAACCCCAAGAACACTGTTTCAAGGCTAGAGGGATCCTGAGGTCACTGTAGCAACACGAAAGAGCTCCGTGGACCAAAAATCAACTCGAGATGAGAGGTTAGTCCCTGGCTTCAACTCCAGATTAATACCACCTTACCACAAGCACCTCAAGAGGAGGCTTCTCTCAGCTCTAGGTATATGAGAGGGACCCTGAGTTTGCAGCCTCAAGTGGAATGGACACCGCGATGCCCTGACTCGAAATAAGGCCTGATATCCCTGCAGTGACTTGAATGCAGGCTCGTCTTGCATCTCCCAAGACAAAAGGATGTCCGAATCCCCTGTGGAGACCACAGAAAAAGACCTAGTTCCCCACCTCATCGCGACCGGAGGCCTCACATCCTTTGAAAACTCCAGAGGTACGCGGAGATCAGTGCCTCCAAAGGCGACGATGCCTGACTCCTCGTGAAACTTGATAGCAGTCCCAGGATTCCTGTGGCACGTAGAAAGGGACCCTCTTCTCCCGCCTCAGCTGGAGAGGCGTCCCAATTGCCCTGCCAAGCCTCGAGGAGAATCCCGAGTTGTCCCTCGCAACTAGGCAGGAGTCCTGACGTCGCTGAACAAACACTTGTGTGGAAGGGCCATCCCCGTCGTAACTCGAGAATATACCCCAGGTTCCCGCCGCAACTCGAGAAAAACCATGAGACTTTCCCCTCGCTGCGAGATGAGGCCCGATTCCCCTGCACTGCGTGCAGAGCAATTCCGTGTTGCACATCACACATGAAAGGAGCCTTGATTTCCTTGATGGCACTCCAGAGAAACCCCAAGAACACTGTTTCAAGGCTAGAGGGATCCTGAGGTCACGGTAGCCACACGAAAGAGCACCGTGGCCCAAAAATCAACTCGAGTTGAGACGATAGTCCCTGGCTTCGACTCCAGAGGAATACCACCTTAACACAAAAACCTCAAGAGAAGGCTTCTCTCAGCTCTAGGTATGTGAAATGGACCCTGAGTTTGCAGCCTCAAGTCGAATGGACACCACGATGCCCTGACTCGAAATAAGGCCAGATATCCCTGCAGTGACTTGAATGCAGGCTCGTCTTGCATCTCCCAAGATGAAAGAATGTCTGAATCCCCTGTGGAGACCACAGAGAAAGACCTAGTTCCCCACCTCATGGCGACCGGAGGACTCACATCCTTTGAAAACTCCAGAGGTACGCGGAGATCAGTGCCTCCAAAGGAGACGATGCCTGACTCCTCGTGAAACTTGATAGGAGTCCCAGGATTCCTGTGGCACATGGAAAGGGACCCTTGGTCTCCCGCCTCAGCTGGAGAGGCGTCCCAATTGCCCTGCCAAGCCTCGAGGAGAATCCCGAGTTGTCCCTCGCAACTAGGCAGGAGTCCTGACGTCGCTGAACAAACATGTGGGTGGAAGGGCCATCCCAGTCGTAACTCGAGAATATACCCCAGGTTCCCGCCGCAACTCAAGAAAAATCATGAGACTTCCCCCTCGCCGCGAGATGAGGCCCGATTCCCCTGCACTGCGTGCAGAGCAATTCCGTGTTGCACATCACACATGAAAGGAGCCTTGATTTCCTTGGTGGCACTCAAGAGAAACCCCAAGAACACTGTTTCAAGGCTAGAGCGATCCTGAGGTCACTCTAGCAACATGAAAGAGCTCCGTGGACCACAAATCAACTCGAGATGAGAGGTTTGTCCCTGGCTTCGACTCCAGAGGAATACCACCTTACCACAAGCACCTCAAGAGGAGGCTTCTCTCAGCTCTAGCTATGTGCTGAGTTTGCGGCCTCAAGTGGAATGGATACCGCGATGTCCTGACTCGAAATAAGGCCGGATATCCCTGCAGTGACTTGAATGCAGGCTCGTCTTGCATCTCCCAAGACGAAAGGATGTCCGAATCCCCTGTGGAGACCACAGAAAAAGACCTAGTTCCCCACCTCATCGCGACCGGAGGCCTCACATCCTTTGAAAACTCCAGAGGTACGCGGAGATCAGTGCCTCCAAAGTAGACGATGCCTGACTCCTCGTGAAACTTGATAGGAGTCCCAGGATTCCTGTGGCACGTGGAAAGGGACCCTTGGTCTCCCGCCTCAGCTGGAGAGGCGTCCCTATTGCCCTGCCAAGCCTCGAGGAGAATCCCGAGTTGTCCCTCGCAACTAGGCAGGAGTCCTGACGTCGCTGAACAAACACGTGGGTGGAAGGGCCATCCCCGTCGTAACTCGAGAATATACCCCAGGTTCCCGCCACAACTCGAGAAAAACCATGAGACTTCCCCCTCGCCGTGAGATGAGGCCCAATTCCCCTGCACTGCATGCAGAGCAATTCCGTGTTGCACATCAAACAAGAAAGGAGCCTTGATTTCCTTGATGGCACTCCAGAGAAACCCCAAGAACACTGTTTCAAGGCTAAAGGGATCCCGAGGTCACTGTAGCAACACGAAAGAGCTCAGTGGACCAAAAATCAACTCGAGATGAGAGCTTAGTCCCTGGCTTCGACTCCAGAGGAATACCACCTTACCACAAGCACCTCAAGAGGAGGCTTCTCTCAGCTCTAGCTATGTGCTGAGTTTGCGGCCTCCAGTGGAATGGACACCGCGATGCCCTGACTCGAAATAAGGCCGGATATCCCTGCAGTGACTTTAATGCAGGCTCGTCTTGCATCTCCCAAGACGAAAGGATGTCTGAATCCCCTGTGGAGACCACATAGTAAGACCTAGTTCCCCACCTCATCGCGACCGGAGGCCTCACATCCTTTGAAAACTCCAGAGGTGCGCGGAGATCAGTGCCTCCAAAGGAGACGATGCTTGACTCCTCGTGAAACTTGATAGGAGTCCCAGGATTCCTGTGGCACGTGGAAAGGGACACTTGGTCTCCCGCCTCAGCTGGAGAGGCGTCCCAATTGCCCTGCCAAGCCTCGAGGAGAACCCCGAGTTGTCCCTCGCAACTAGGCAGGAGTCCTGACGTCGCTGAAGAAACACGTGGGTGGAAGGGCCATCCCCGTCGTAACTCGAGAATATACCCCAGGTTCCCGCCGCAACTCGAGAAAAACCATGAGACTTCCCCCTCGCCACGAGATGAGGCCCAATTCCCCTGCACTGCTTGCAGAGCAATTCCGTGTTGCACATCACACATGAAAGGAGCCTTGATTTCCTTGATGGCACTCCAGAGAAACCCCAAGAACACTGTTTCAAGGCTAGAGGGATCCCGAGGTCACTGTAGCAACAAGAAAGAGCTCCGTGGACCAAAAATCAACTCGAGATGAGAGATTAGTCCCTGGCTTCGACTCCAGAGGAATACCACCTTACCACAAGCACCTCAAGAGGAGGCTTCTCTCAGCTCTAGGTATGTGAGAGGGACCCTGTGTTTGCGGGCTCAAGTGGAATGGACACCGCGATGCTCTGGCTCGAAATAAGGCCGCATATCCCTGCAGTGACTTGAATGCAGGCTCGTCTTGCATCTCCCAAGACGAAAGGATGTCTGAATCCCCTGTAGAGACCTCAGAGAAAGACCTAGTTCCCCACCTCATCGCGACCGGAGGCCTCACATCCTTTGAAAACTCCAGAGGTACGCGGAGATCAGTGCCTCCAAAGGAGACGATGCCTGACTCCTCGTGAAACTTGATAGGAGTCCCAGGATTCCTGTGGCACGTGGAAAGGGACACTTGGTCTCCCGCCTCAGCTGGAGAGGCGTCCCAATTGCCCTGCCAAGCCTCGAGGAGAATCCCGAGTTGTCCCTCGCAACTAGGCAGGAGTCCTGTCGTCGCTGAACAAACCTGTGGGTGGAAGGTCCATCCCCGTCGCAACTCGAGAATATACTCCAGCTTCCCGCCGCAACTCGAGAAAAACCATGAGACTTCCCCCTCGCCGTGAGATGAGGCACGATTCCCCTGCACTGCGTGCAGAGCAATTCCGTGTTGCACATCAAACATGAAAGTAGCCTTGATTTCCTTGATGGCACTCCAGAGAAACCCCAAGAACACTGTTTCAAGGCTAGAGGGATTCTGAGGTCACTGTAGCAACACGAAAGAGCTCCGTGGACCAAAAATGAACTCGAGATGAGAGGTTAGTCCCTGGATTCGAGTCCAGAGGAATACCACCTTACCACAAGCACCTCAAGAGGAGGCTTCTCTCAGCTCTAGGTATGTGAGAGGGACCCTGATTTTGCGGCCTCATGTGGAATGGACACTGTGATGCCCCGACGCGAAATAAGGCCGGATATCCCTGCAGTGACTTGAATGCAGGCTCGCCTTGCATCTCCCAAGATGAAAGGATGTCTGAATCCCCTGTGGAGACCACAGAGAAAGACCTAGTTCCCCACCTCATAGTGACCGGAGGCCTCACATCCTTTGAAAACTCCAGAGGGACGCGGAGATCAGTGCCTCCAAAGGAGACGATGCCTGACTCCTCGTGAAACTTGATAGGAGTCCCAGGATTCCTGTGACACGTGGAAAGGGACCCTTGGTCTCCCGCCTCAGCTGGAGAGGCGTCCCAATTGCCCTGCCAAGCCTCGAGTAGAACCCCAAGTTGTCACTCGCAACTAGGCAGGAGTCCTGACATCGCTGAAGAAACACGTGGGTGGAAGGGCCATCTCCGTCGTATCTCGAGAATATACCCCAGGTTCTCGCCGCAACTCGAGAAAAACCATGAGACTTCCCCCTCGCCGCGAGATGAGGCCCAATTCCCCTGCATTGCGTGCAGAGCAATTCCGTGTTGCACATCACACATGAAAGGAGCCTTGATTTCCTTGATGGCACTCCAGAGAAACCCCAAGAACACTGTTTCAAGGCTAGAGGGATCCCGAGGTCACTGTAGCAACACGAAAGAGCTCCGTGGACCAAAAATCAACTAGAAATGAGAGGTTAGTCCCTGGCTTCGATTCCAGAGGAATACCACCTTACCACAAGCACCTCAAGAGGAGGCTTCTCTCAGCTCTAGGTATGTGAGAGGGACCCTGAGTTTGCGGCCTCAACTGGAATGGACACTGCGATGCCCTGACTCGAAATAAGGCCGGATATCCCTGCAGTGACTTGAATGCAGGCTCGTCTTGCATCTCCAAGGCGAAAGGGTGTCTGAATCCCCTGTGGAGACCATAGAGAAAGACCTAGTTCCCCACCTCATCGCGACCGGAGGCCTCACATCCTTTGAAAACTCCAGAGGTACGCGGAGATCAGTGCCTCCAAAGGAGACGATGCCTGACTCCTCGTGAAACTTGATAGGATTCCCAGGATTCCTGTGGCACGTGGAAAGGGACACTTGGTCTCCCGCCTCAGCTGGAGAGGCGTCCCAATTGCCCTGCCAAGCCTTGAGGAGAATTCCGTGTTGTCCCTCGGAACTAGGCAGGAGTCCTGACGTCGCTGAACAAACACGTGTTTGGAAGGGCCATCCCCGTCGTAACTCGAGAATATTCCCCAGGTTCCCGCCGCAACTCGAGAAAAACAATGAGACTTCCCCCTCGTCGCGAGATGAGGCCCGATTTCCCTGCACTGCGTGCAGAGCAATTCCGTGTTGCACATCACACATGAAAGGAGTCTTGATTTCCTTGATGGCACTCCAGAGAAACCCCAAGAACACTGTTTCAAGGCTAGAGGGATCCTGAGGTCACTGTAGCAACACGAAAGAGCTCCGTGGACCAAAAATCAACTCGAGAAGAGAGGTTAGTCCCTGGCTTCGACTCCAGAGGAATACCACCTTACCACAAGCACCTCAAGAGGAGGCTTCTCTCAGCTCTAGGTACGTGAGAGGGACCCTGATTTTGCGGCCTCAAGTGGAATGGACACCGCGATGCCCTGACTCGAAATAAGGCCGAATATCCCTGCAGTGACTTGAATGCAGGCTCGTCTTGCATCTCCCAAGATGAAAGGATATCTGAATCCCCTGTGAAGACCACAGAGAAAGACCTAGTTCCCCACCTCATGGCGAACGGAGGTCTCACATCCTTTGAAAACTCCAGAGGTACGCGGAGATCAGTGCCTCCAAAGGAGACGATGCCTGACTCCTCGTGAAACTTGATAGGAGTCCCAGGATTCCTGTGGCACGTGGAAAGGGACCCTTGGTCTCCCGCCTCAGCTGGAGAGGCGTCCCAATTGCCCTGCCAAGCCTCGAGGAGAATCCCGAGTTGTCCCTCGCAACTAGGCAGGAGTCCTGACGTCGCTGAAGAAACACATGTGTGGAAGGGCCATCCCCGTCGTAACTCGAGAATATACCCCAGGTTCCCGCCGCAACTCGAGAAAAACCATGAGACTTCCCCCTCGCCGCGAGATGAGGCCCGATTCCCCTGCACTGCGTGCAGAGCAATTCCGTGTTGCACATCACACATGAAAGGAGCCTTGATTTCCTTGATGGCACTCCAGAGAAACCCCAAGAACACTGTTTCAAGGCTAGAGGGATCCCGAGGTCACTATAGCAACACGAAAGAGCTCCGTGGACCAAAAATCAACTAGAAATGAGAGGTTAGTCCCTGGCTTCGACTCCCGAGGAAAACCACCTTACCACAAGCACCTCAAGAGGAGGCTTCTCTCAGCTCTAGGTATGTGAGAGGGACCCTGAGTTTGTGGCCTCAACTGTAATGGACACTGCGATGCCCTGACTCGAAATAAGGCCGGATATCCCTGCAGTGACTTGAATGCAGGCTCGTCTTGCATCTCCCAAGACGAAAGGTTGTCTGAATCCTCTGTGGAGACCATAGAGAAAGACCTAGTTCCCCACCTCATCGCGACCGGAGGCCTCACATCCTTTGAAAACTCCAGAGGTACGCGGAGATCAGTGCCTCCAAAGGAGACGATGCCTGACTCCTCGTGAAACTTGATAGGATTCCCCGGATTCCTGTGGCACGTGGAAAGGGACACTTGGTCTCCCGCCTCAGCTGGAGAGGCGTCCCAATTGCCCTGCCAAGCCTCGAGGAGAATCCCGAGTTGTCCCTCGGAACTAGGCAGGAGTCCTGACGTCGCTGAACAAACACGTGTTTGGAAGGGCCATCCCCGTCGTAACTCGAGAATATTCCCCAGGTTCCCGCCGCAACTCGAGAAAAACCATGAGACTTCCCCCTCGCCGCGAGATGAGGCCCGATTCCCCTGCACTGCATGCAGAGCAATTCCGTGTTGCACATCAAACAAGAAAGGAGCCTTGATTTCCTTGATGGCACTCCAGAGAAAACCCAAGAACACTGTTTCAAGGCTACAGGGATCCTGAGGTCACTGTAGCAAAACGAAAGTGCTCCATGGACCAAAAATCAACTCGAGATGAGAGGTTAGTCCCTGGCTTAGACTCAAGAGGAATACCACCTTACCACAAGCACCTCAAGAGGAGGCTTCTCTCAGCTCTAGCTATGTGAGAGGGACCCTGAGTTTGCGTCCTCAACTGGAATGGACACTGCGATGCCCTGACTCGAAATAAGGCCGGATATCCCTGCAGTGACTTGAAAGCAGGCTCGTCTTGCATCTCCCAAGATGAAAGGATATCTGAATCCCCTGTGGAGACCACAGAGAAAGACCTAGTTCCCCACCTCATGGCGAACGGAGGCCTCACATCCTTTGAAAACTCCAGAGGTACGCGGAGATCAGTGCCTCCAAAGGAGACGATGCCTGACTCCTCGTGAAACTTGATAGGAGTCCCAGGATTCCTGTGGCACGTGGAAAGGGACACTTGGTCTCCCGCCTCAGCTGGAGAGGCGTCCCTATTGCCCTGCCAAGCCTCGAGGAGAATCCCGAGTTGTCCCTCGCAACTAGGCAGGAGTCCTGACGTCGCTGAAGAAACACGTGTGTGGAAGGGCCATCCCCGTCGTAACTCGAGAATATACCCCAGGTTCCCGCCGCAACTCGAGAAAAACCATGAGACTTCCCCCTCGCCGCGAGATGAGGCCCGATTCCCCTGCACTGCGTGCAGAGCAATTCCGTGTTGCACATCACACATGAAAGGAGCCTTGATTTCCTTGATGGCACTCCAGAGAAACCCCAAGAACACTGTTTCAAGGCTAGAGGGATCCCGAGGTCACTGTAGCAACACGAAAGAGCTCCGTGGACCAAAAATCAACTAGAAATGAGAGGTTAGTCCCTGGCTTCGACTCCCGAGGAAAACCACCTTACCACAAGCACCTCAAGAGGAGGCTTCTCTCAGCTCTAGGTATGTGAGAGGGACCCTGAGTTTGTGGCCTCAACTGTAATGGACACTGCGATGCCCTGACTCGAAATAAGGCCGGATATCCCTGCAGTGACTTGAATGCAGGCTCGTCTTGCATCTCCCAAGACGAAAGGGTGTCTGAATCCTCTGTGGAGACCATAGAGAAAGACCTAGTTCCCCACCTCATCGCGACCGGAGGCCTCACATCCTTTAAAAACTCCAGAGGTACACGGAGATCAGTGCCTCCAAAGGAGACGATGCCTGACTCCTCGTGAAACTTGATAGGAGTCCCCGGATTCCTGTGGCACGTGGAAAGGGACACTTGGTCTCCCGCCTCAGCTGGAGAGGCGTCCCAATTGCCCTGCCAAGCTTCGAGGAGAATCCCGAGTTGTCCCTCGCAACTAGGCAGGAGTCCTGACGTCGCTGAAGAAACACGTGTGTGGAAGGGCCATCCCCATCGTAACTCGAGAATATACCCCAGGTTCCCGCCGCAACTCGAGAAAAACCATGAGACTTACCCCTCGCCGCGAGATGAGGCCCGATTCCCCTGCACTGCATGCAGAGCAATTCCGTGTTGCACATCACACATGAAAGGAGCCTTGATTTCCTTGATGGCACTCCAGAGAAACCCAAAGAACACTGTTTCAAGGCTAGAGGGATCCTGAGGTCACTGTAGCAACAGGAAAGAGCTCCGTGGACCAAAAATCAACTCGAGATGAGAGGTTAGTCCCTGGCTTCGACTCCAGAGGAATACCACCTTACCACAAGCACCTCAAGAGGAGGCTTCTCTCAGCTCTAGGTATGTGAGAGGGACCCTGAGTTTGCGGCCTCAACTGGAATGGACACTGCGATGCCCTGACTCGAAATAAGGCCGGATATCCCTGCAGTGACTTGAATGCAGGCTCGTCTTGCATCTCCCAAGGCGAAAGGGTGTCTGAATCCCCTGTGGAGACCATAGAGAAAGACCTAGTTCCCCACCTCATCGCGACCGGAGGCCTCACATCCTTTGAAAACTCCAGAGGTACGCGGAGATCAGTGCCTCCAAAGGAGACGATGCCTGACTCCTCGTGAAACTTGATAGGATTCCCAGGATTCCTGTGGCACGTGGAAAGGGACACTTGGTCTCCCGCCTCAGCTGGAGAGGCGTCCCAATTGCCCTGCCAAGCCTTGAGGAGAATCCCGTGTTGTCCCTCGGAACTAGGCAGGAGTCCTGACGTCGCTGAACAAACACGTGTTTGGAAGGGCCATCCCCGTCGTAACTCGAGAATATTCCCCAGGTTCCCGCCGCAACTCGAGAAAAACAATGAGACTTCCCCCTCGTCGCGAGATGAGGCCCGATTTCCCTGCACTGCGTGCAGAGCAATTCCGTGTTGCACATCACACATGAAAGGAGTCTTGATTTCCTTGATGGCACTCCAGAGAAACCCCAAGAACACTGTTTCAAGGCTAGAGGGATCCTGAGGTCACTGTAGCAACACGAAAGAGCTCCGTGGACCAAAAATCAACTCGAGAAGAGAGGTTAGTCCCTGGCTTCGACTCCAGAGGAATACCACCTTACCACAAGCACCTCAAGAGGAGGCTTCTCTCAGCTCTAGGTACGTGAGAGGGACCCTGATTTTGCGGCCTCAAGTGGAATGGACACCGCGATGCCCTGACTCGAAATAAGGCCGAATATCCCTGCAGTGACTTGAATGCAGGCTCGTCTTGCATCTCACAAGATGAAAGGATATCTGAATCCCCTGTGAAGACCACAGAGAAAGACCTAGTTCCCCACCTCATGGCGAACGGAGGCCTCACATCCTTTGAAAACTCCAGAGGTACGCGGAGATCAGTGCCTCCAAAGGAGACGATGCCTGACTCCTCGTGAAACTTGATAGGAGTCCCAGGATTCCTGTGGCACGTGGAAAGGGACCCTTGGTCTCCCGCCTCAGCTGGAGAGGCGTCCCAATTGCCCTGCCAAGCCTCGAGGAGAATCCCGAGTTGTCCCTCGCAACTAGGCAGGAGTCCTGACGTCGCTGAAGAAACACATGTGTGGAAGGGCCATCCCCGTCGTAACTCGAGAATATACCCCAGGTTCCCGCCGCAACTCGAGAAAAACCATGAGACTTCCCCCTCGCCGCGAGATGAGGCCCGATTCCCCTGCACTGCGTGCAGAGCAATTCCGTGTTGCACATCACACATGAAAGGAGCCTTGATTTCCTTGATGGCACTCCAGAGAAACCCCAAGAACACTGTTTCAAGGCTAGAGGGATCCCGAGGTCACTGTAGCAACACGAAAGAGCTCCGTGGACCAAAAATCAACTAGAAATGAGAGGTTAGTCCCTGGCTTCGACTCCCGAGGAAAACCACCTTACCACAAGCACCTCAAGAGGAGGCTTCTCTCAGCTCTAGGTATGTGAGAGGGACCCTGAGTTTGTGGCCTCAACTGTAATGGACACTGCGATGCCCTGACTCGAAATAAGGCCGGATATCCCTGCAGTGACTTGAATGCAGGCTCGTCTTGCATCTCCCAAGACGAAAGGTTGTCTGAATCCCCTGTGGAGACCATAGAGAAAGACCTAGTTCCCCACCTCATCGCGACCGGAGGCCTCACATCCTTTGAAAACTCCAGAGGTACGCGGAGATCAGTGCCTCCAAAGGAGACGATGCCTGACTCCTCGTGAAACTTGATAGGATTCCCCGGATTCCTGTGGCACGTGGAAAGGGACACTTGGTCTCCCGCCTCAGCTGGAGAGGCGTCCCAATTGCCCTGCCAAGCCTTGAGGAGAATCCCGTGTTGTCCCTCGGAACTAGGCAGGAGTCCTGACGTCGCTGAACAAACACGTGTTTGGAAGGGCCATCCCCGTCGTAACTCGAGAATATTCCCCAGGTTCCCGCCGCAACTCGAGAAAAACCATGAGACTTCCCCCTCGCCGCGAGATGAAGCCCGATTCCCCTGCACTGCATGCAGAGCAATTCCGTGTTGCACATCAAACAAGAAAGGAGCCTTGATTTCCTTGATGGCACTCCAGAGAAACCCCAAGAACACTGTTTCAAGGCTACAGGGATCCTGAGGTCACTGTAGCAAAACGAAAGTGCTCCATGGACCAAAAATCAACTCGAGATGAGAGGTTAGTCCCTGGCTTAGACTCAAGAGGAATACCACCTTTCCACAAGCACCTCAAGAGGAGGCTTCTCTCAGCTCTAGCTATGTGAGAGGGACCCTGAGTTTGCGTCCTCAACTGGAATGGACACTGCGATGCCCTGACTCGAAATAAGGCCGGATATCCCTGCAGTGACTTGAAAGCAGGCTCGTCTTGCATCTCACAAGATGAAAGGATATCTGAATCCCCTGTGGAGACCACAGAGAAAGACCTAGTTCCCCACCTCATGGCGAACGGAGGCCTCACATCCTTTGAAGACTCCAGAGGTACGCGGAGATCAGTGCCTCCAAAGGAGACGATGCCTGACTCCTCGTGAAACTTGATAGGAGTCCCAGGATTCCTGTGGCACGTGGAAAGGGACCCTTGGTTTCCCGCCTCAGCTGGAAAGGCGTCCCAATTGCCCTGCCAAGCCTCGAGGAGAATCCCGAGTTGTCCCTCGCAAATAGGCAGGAGTCCTGACGTCGCTGAAGAAACACGTGTGTGGAAGGGCCATCCCCTTCGTAACTCGAGAATATACCCCAGGTTCCCGCCGCAACTCGAGAAAAACCATGAGACTTCCCCCTCGCCGCGAGATGAGGCCCGATTCCCCTGCACTGCGTGCAGAGCAATTCCGTGTTGCACATCACACATGAAAGGAGCCTTGATTTCCTTGATGGCACTCCAGAGAAACCCCAAGAACACTGTTTCAAGGCTAGAGGGATCCCGAGGTCACTGTAGCAACACGAAAGAGCTCCGTGGACCAAAAATCAACTAGAAATGAGAGGTTAATCCCTGGCTTCGACTCCAGAGGAATACCACCTTACCACAAGCACCTCAAGAGGAGGCTTCTCTCAGCTCTAGGTATGTGAGAGGGACCCTGAGTTTGCGGCCTCAAGTGGAATGGACACCGCGATGCCCTGACTCGAAATAAGGCCGGATATCCCTGCAGTGACTTGAATGCAGGCTCGTCTTGCATCTCCCAAGACGAAAGGGTGTCTGAATCCCCTGTGGAGACCACAGAGAAAGACCTAGTTCCCCACCTCATCGCGACCGGAGGCCTCACATCGTTTGAAAACTCCAGAGGTATGCGGAGATCAGTGCCTCCAAAGGAGACGATGCCTGACTCCTCGTGAAACTTGATAGGAGTCCCAGGATTCCTGTGACACGTGGAAAGGCACCCTTGGTCTCCCGCCTCAGCTGGAGAGGCGTCCCAATTGCCCTGCCAAGCCTCGAGTAGAACCCCAAGTTGTCACTCGCAACTAGGCAGGAGTCCTGACATCGCTGAAGAAACACGTGGGTGGAAGGGCCATCTCCGTCGTATCTCGAGAATATACCCCAGGTTCCCGCCGCAACTCGAGAAAAACCATGAGACTTCCCCCTCGCCGCGAGATGAGGCCCAATTCCCCTGCATTGCGTGCAGAGCAATTCCGTGTTGCACATCACACATGAAAGGAGCCTTGATTTCCTTGATGGCACTCCAGAGAAACCCCAAGAACACTGTTTCAAGGCTAGGGGGATCCCGAGGTCACTGTAGCAACACGAAAGAGCTCCGTGGACCAAAAATCAACTAGAAATGAGAGGTTAGTCCCTGGCTTCGACTCCCGAGGAATACCACCTTACCACAAGCACCTCAAGAGGAGGCTTCTCTCAGCTCTAGGTATGTGAGAAGGACCCTGAGTTTGCGGCCTCAACTGGAATGGACACTGCGATGCCCTGACTCGAAATAAGGCCGGATATCCCTGCAGTGACTTGAATGCAGGCTCGTCTTGCATCTCCCAAGACGAAAGGGTGTCTGAATCCCCTGTGGAGACCATAGAGAAAGACCTAGTTCCCCACCTCATCGCGACCGGAGGCCTCACATCCTTTGAAAACTCCAGAGGTACGCGGAGATCAGTGCCTCCAAAGGAGACGATGCCTGACTCCTCGTGAAACTTGATAGGATTCCCCGGATTCCTGTGGCACGTGGAAAGGGACCCTTGGTCTCCCGCCTCAGCTGGAGAGGCGTCCCAATTGCCCTGCCAAGCCTTGAGGAGAATCCCGTGTTGTCCCTCGGAACTAGGCAGGAGTCCTGACGTCGCTGAACAAACACGTGTTTGGAAGGGCCATCCCCGTCGTAACTCGAGAATATTCCCCAGGTTCCCGCCGCAACTCGAGAAAAACCATGAGACTTCCCCCTCGCCGCGAGATGAAGCCCGATTCCCCTGCACTGCATGCAGAGCAATTCCGTGTTGCACATCAAACAAGAAAGGAGCCTTGATTTCCTTGATGGCACTCCAGAGAAACCCCAAGAACACTGTTTCAAGGCTACAGGGATCCTGAGGTCACTGTAGCAAAACGAAAGTGCTCCATGGACCAAAAATCAACTCGAGATGAGAGGTTAGTCCCTGGCTTAGACTCAAGAGGAATACCACCTTTCCACAAGCACCTCAAGAGGAGGCTTCTCTCAGCTCTAGCTATGTGAGAGGGACCCTGAGTTTGCGTCCTCAACTGGAATGGACACTGCGATGCCCTGACTCGAAATAAGGCCGGATATCCCTGCAGTGACTTGAAAGCAGGCTCGTCTTGCATCTCACAAGATGAAAGGATATCTGAATCCCCTGTGGAGACCACAGAGAAAGACCTAGTTCCCCACCTCATGGCGAACGGAGGCCTCACATCCTTTGAAGACTCCAGAGGTACGCGGAGATCAGTGCCTCCAAAGGAGACGATGCCTGACTCCTCGTGAAACTTGATAGGAGTCCCAGGATTCCTGTGGCACGTGGAAAGGGACCCTTGGTTTCCCGCCTCAGCTGGAAAGGCGTCCCAATTGCCCTGCCAAGCCTCGAGGAGAATCCCGAGTTGTCCCTCGCAAATAGGCAGGAGTCCTGACGTCGCTGAAGAAACACGTGTGTGGAAGGGCCATCCCCTTCGTAACTCGAGAATATACCCCAGGTTCCCGCCGCAACTCGAGAAAAACCATGAGACTTCCCCCTCGCCGCGAGATGAGGCCCGATTCCCCTGCACTGCGTGCAGAGCAATTCCGTGTTGCACATCACACATGAAAGGAGCCTTGATTTCCTTGATGGCACTCCAGAGAAACCCCAAGAACACTGTTTCAAGACTAGAGGGATCCCGAGGTCACTGTAGCAACACGAAAGAGCTCCGTGGACCAAAAATCAACTAGAAATGAGAGGTTAGTCCCTGGCTTCGACTCCAGAGGAATACCACCTTACCACAAGCACCTCAAGAGGAGGCTTCTCTCAGCTCTAGGTATGTGAGAGGGACCCTGAGTTTGCGGCCTCAAGTGGAATGGACACCGCGATGCCCTGACTCGAAATAAGGCCGGATATCCCTGCAGTGACTTGAATGCAGGCTCGTCTTGCATCTCCCAAGACGAAAGGGTGTCTGAATCCCCTGTGGAGACCACAGAGAAAGACCTAGTTCCCCACCTCATCGCGACCGGAGGCCTCACATCCTTTGAAAACTCCAGAGGTACGCGGAGATCAGTGCCTCCAAAGGAGACGATGCCTGACTCCTCGTGAAACTTGATAGGAGTCCCAGGATTCCTGTGACACGTGGAAAGGGACCCTTGGTCTCCCGCCTCAGCTGGAGAGGCGTCCCAATTGCCCTGCCAAGCCTCGAGTAGAACCCCAAGTTGTCACTCGCAACTAGGCAGGAGTCCTGACATCGCTGAAGAAACACGTGGGTGGAAGGGCCATCTCCGTCGTATCTCGAGAATATACCCCAGGTTCCCGCCGCAACTCGAGAAAAACCATGAGACTTCCCCCTCGCCGCGAGATGAGGCCCAATTCCCCTGCATTGCGTGCAGAGCAATTCCGTGTTGCACATCACACATGAAAGGAGCCTTGATTTCCTTGATGGCACTCCAGAGAAACCCCAAGAACACTGTTTCAAGGCTAGGGGCATCCCGAGGTCACTGTAGCAACACGAAAGAGCTCCGTGGACCAAAAATCAACTAGAAATGAGAGGTTAGTCCCTGGCTTCGACTCCCGAGGAATACCACCTTACCACAAGCACCTCAAGAGGAGGCTTCTCTCAGCTCTAGGTATGTGAGAAGGACCCTGAGTTTGCGGCCTCAACTGGAATGGACACTGCGATGCCCTGACTCGAAATAAGGCCGGATATCCCTGCAGTGACTTGAATGCAGGCTCGTCTTGCATCTCCCAAGACGAAAGGGTGTCTGAATCCCCTGTGGAGACCATAGAGAAAGACCTAGTTCCCCACCTCATCGCGACCGGAGGCCTCACATCCTTTGAAAACTCCAGAGGTACGCGGAGATCAGTGCCTCCAAAGGAGACGATGCCTGACTCCTCGTGAAACTTGATAGGATTCCCCGGATTCCTGTGGCACGTGGAAAGGGACACTTGGTCTCCCGCCTCAGCTGGAGAGGCGTCCCAATTGCCCTGCCAAGCCTCGAGGAGAATCCCGAGTTGTCCCTCGGAACTAGGCAGGAGTCCTGACGTCGCTGAACAAACACGTGTTTGGAAGGGCCATCCCCGTCGTAACTCGAGAATATTCCCCAGGTTCCCGCCGCAACTCGAGAAAAACCATGAGACTTCCCCCTCGCCGCGAGATGAGGCCCGATTCCCCTGCACTGCATGCAGAGCAATTCCGTGTTGCACATCAAACAAGAAAGGAGCCTTGATTTCCTTGATGGCACTCCAGAGAAACCCCAAGAACACTGTTTCAAGGCTACAGGGATCCTGAGGTCGCTGTAGCAAAACGAAAGTGCTCCATGGACCAAAAATCAACTCGAGATGAGAGGTTAGTCCCTGGCTTAGACTCAAGAGGAATACCACCTTGCCACAAGCACCTCAAGAGGAGGCTTCTCTCAGCTCTAGCTATGTGAGAGGGACCCTGAGTTTGCGTCCTCAACTGGAATGGACACTGCGATGCCCTGACTTGAAATAAGGCCGGATATCCCTGCAGTGACTTGAATGCAGGCTCGTCTTGCATCTCTCAAGACGAAAGGGTGTCTGAATCCCCTGTGGAGACCATAGAGAAAGACCTAGTTCCCCACCTCATCGCGACCGGAGGCCTCACATCCTTTGAAAACTCCAGAGGTACGCGAAGATCAGTGCCTCCAAAGGAGACGATGCCTGACTCCTCGTGAAACTTGATAGGATTCCCAGGATTCCTGTGGCACGTGGAAAGGGACCCTTGGTCTCCCGCCTCAGCTGGAGAGGCGTCCCAATTGCCCTGCCAAGCCTCGAGGAGAATCCCGAGTTGTCCCTCGCAACTAGGCAGGAGTCCTGACGTCGCTGAAGAAACACGTGTGTGGAAGGGCCATCCCCATCGTAACTCGAGAATATACCCCAGGTTCCCGCCGCAACTCGAGAAAAACCATGAGACTTACCCCTCGCCGCGAGATGAGGCCCGATTCCCCTGCACTGCATGCAGAGCAATTCCGTGTTGCACATCACACATGAAAGGAGCCTTGATTTCCTTGATGGCACTCCAGAGAAACCCCAAGAACACTGTTTCAAGGCTAGAGGGATCCTGAGGTCACTGTAGCAACAGGAAAGAGCTCCGTGGACCAAAAATCAACTCGAGATGAGAGGTTAGTCCCTGGCTTCGACTCCAGAGGAATACCACCTTACCACAAGCACCTCAAGAGGAGGCTTCTCTCAGCTCTAGGTATGTGAGAGGGACCCTGAGTTTGCGGCCTCAAGTGGAATGGACACCGCGATGCCCTGACTCGAAATAAGGCCGGATATCCCTGCAGTGACTTGAATGCAGGCTCGTCTTGCATCTCCCAAGACGAAAGGGTGTCTGAATCCCCTGTGGAGACCACAGAGAAAGACCTAGTTCCCCACCTCATCGCGACCGGAGGCCTCACATCCTTGAAAACTCCAGAGGTACGCGTAGATCAGTGCGTCCGAAGGAGACGATGCCTGAATCCTCGTGAAACTTGATAGGAGTCCCAGGATTCCTGTGGCACGTGGAAAGGGACCCTTGGTCTCCCGCCTCAGCTAGAGAGGCATCCCAATTGCCCTTCCAAGCCTCGAGGAGAATCCCATGTTGTCCCTCGCGACTAGGCAGGAGTCCTGACGTCGCTGAAAAAACACGTGGGTGGAAGGGCCATGCCCGTCGTAACTCGAGAATATAACCCAGGTTCCCGCCGCAACTCGAGAAAAACCATGAGACTTCCCCCTCGCCGCGAGATGAGGCCCGATTCCCCTGCACTGCGTGCAGAGCAATTCCGTGTTGCACATCACACATGAAAGGAGCCTTGATTTCCTTGATGGCACTCCAGAGAAACCCCAAGAACACTGTTTCAAGGCTAGAGGGATCCTGAGGTCACAGTAGCAACACGAAAGAGCTCCGTGGACCAAAAATCAACTCAAGATGAGAGATTAGTCCCTGGCTTCGAATCCAGAGGAATACCACCTTACCACAAGCACCTCAAGAGGAGGCTTCTCTCAGCTCTAGGTATGTGAGAGGGACCCTGAGTTTGCGGCCTCAAGTGGAATGGACACCGCGATGCCCTGACTCGAAATAAGGCCGGATATCCCTGCAGTGACTTGAATGCAGGCTCGTCTTGCATCTCCCAAGACGAAAGGATGTCTGAATCCCCTGTGGAGACCACAGAGAAAGACCTAGTTCCCCACCTCATGGTGACCGGAGGCCTCACATCCTTTGAAAACTCCAGAGGTACGCGGAGATCAGTGCCTCCAAAGGAGACGATGCCTGAATCCTCGTGAAACTTGATAGGAGTCCCAGGATTCCTGTGGCACGTGGAAACGGACCCTTGGTCTCCCGCCTCAGCTGGAGAGGTGTCCCAATTGCCCTGCCAAGCCTCGAGGAGAATCCCGAGTTGTCCCTCGCAACTAGGCAGGAGTCCTCACGTCGCTGAACAAACACGTGGGTGGAAGGGCCATCCCCGTCGTAACTTGAGAATATACCCCAGGTTCCCGCCGCAACTCGAGAAAAACCATGAGACTTCCCCCTCGCCACGAGATGAGGCCCGATTCCCCTGCACTGCGTGCAGAGCAATTCCGTGTTGCACATCACACATGAAAGGAGCCTTGATTTCCTTGATGGCACTCCAGAGAAACCCCAAGAACACTGTTTCAAGGCTAGAGGGATCCTGAGGTCACTGTAGCAACACGAAAGAGCTCCGTGGACCAAAAATCAACTCGAGATGAGAGGTTAGTCCCTGGCTTCGACTCCAGAGGAATACCACCTTACCACAAGCACCTCAAGAGGAGGCTTCTCTCAGCTCTAGCTATGTGAGAGGGACCCTGATTTTGCGGCCTCAAGTGGAATGGACACCACGATGCCCTGACTCGAAATAAGGCCGGATATCCCTGCAGTGACTTGAATGCAGGCTCGTCTTGCATCTCCCAAGACGAAAGGATGTCTGAATCCCCTGTGGAGACCACAGAGAAAGACATAGTTTCCTACCTCATCGGGACAGTGCCTCACATCCTTTGAAAACTCCAGAGGTACGCGGAGATCAGTGCCTCCAAAGGAGACGATGCCTGACTCTTCGTGAAACTTGATAGGAGTCCCAGGATTCCTGTGGCACGTGGAAAGGGACCCTTGGTCTCCCGCCTCACCTGGAGAGGCGTCCCAATTGCCCTGCCAAGCCTCGAGGAGAACCCCGAGTTGTCCCTCGCAACTAGGCAGGAGTCCTGACGTCGCTGAACAAACACGTGGTTGGAAGGGCCATCCCCATCGTACTTTGAGAATATACCCCAGGTTCCCGCCGCAAATCGAGAAAAACCATGAGACTTCCCCCTCGCCACGAGATGAGGCCCGATGCCCCTGCACTGCGTGCAGAGCAATTCCATGTTGCACATCACACATGAAAGGAGCCTTGATTTCCTTGACGGCACTCCAGCGAAACCCCAAGAACACTGTTTCCAGGCTAGAGGGATCCTGAGGTCACTGTAGCAACAAGAAAGAGCTCCGTGGACCAAAAATCACCTCGAGATGAGAGGTTAGTCCCTGGCTTCGACTCCAGAGGAATACCACCTCACCACAAGCACCTCAAGAGGAGGCTTCTCTCAGCTCTAGGTATGTGAGAGGGACCTTGAGTTTGCGGCCTCAAGTGGAATGGACACCGCGATGCCCTGACTCGAAATAAGGCCGGATATCCCTGCAGTGACTTGAATGAAGGCTCGTCTTGCATCTCCCAAGACGAAAGGATGTCTGAATCCCCTGTGGAGACCACAGAGAAAGACCTAGTTCCCCACGTAATCTCGACCGGAGGCCTCACATCCCTTGAAAACTCCAGAGGTACGCGGAGATCAGTGTCTCCAAAGGAGACGATGCCTGACTCCTCGTGAAACTTGATAGGAGTCCCAGGATTCCTGTGGCACGTGGAAAGGGACTCTTGGTCTCCCGCCTCAGCTGGAGAGGCGTCCCAATTGCCCTGCCAAGCCTCGAGGAGAATCCCGAGTTGTCCCTCGCAACTAGGCAGGAGTCCTGCCGTCGCTGAACTAACACGTGTGTGGAAGGGCCATCCCCGTCGTAACTCGAGAATATACCCCAGGTTCCCGCCGCAACTCGAGAAAAACCATGAGACTTCCCCCTCGCCGTGAGATGAGACCCGATTCCCCTGCACTGCGTGCAGAGCAATTCCGTATTGCACATCACACATGAAAGGAGCCTT
This sequence comes from Cervus elaphus, assembly GCF_910594005.1. NCBI lineage: Eukaryota > Metazoa > Chordata > Mammalia > Artiodactyla > Cervidae > Cervus > Cervus elaphus. The sequence continues at coordinate 4,810,876 of NC_057838.1, forward strand.
GATTTCCTTGATGGCACTCCAGAGAAACCCCAAGAACACTGTTTCAAGGCTAGAGGGATCCTGAGGTCACTGTAGCAACACGAAAGCGCTCCGTGGAGAAAAAATCAACTCGAAATGAGAGGTTCGTCCCTGGCTTCAACTCCAGAGGAATACCACCTTACCACAAGCACCTCAAGAGGAGGCTTCTCTCAGCTCTAGGTATGTGAGAGGGACCCTGAGTTTGCGGCCTCAAGTGGAATGGACACCGCGATGCCCTGACTCGAAATAAGGCCGGATATCCCTGCAGTGACTTGAATGCAGGCTCGTCTTGCATCTCCCAAGACGAAAGGATGTCTGAATCCCCTGTGGAGACCACAGAGAAAGACCTAGTTCCCCACCTCATCGCGAACGGAGGCCTCACATCCTTTGAAAATTCCAGAGGTACGCGGAGATCAGTGCCTCCAAAGGAGACGATGCCTGACTCCTCCTGAAAGTTGATAGGAGTCCCAAGATTCCTGTGGCACGTGGAAAGGGACACTTGGTCTCCCGCCTCAGCTGGAGAGGCGTCCCAATTGCCCTGCCAAGCCTCGAGGAGAATCCCGAGTTGTCCCTCGCAACTAGGCAGGAGTCCTGACTTCGCTGAAGAAACACGTGTGTGGAAGGGCCATCCCCGTCGTAACTCGAGAATATACCCCAGGTTCCCACCGCAACTCGAGAAAAACCATGAGACTTCCCCCTCGCCGCGAGATGAGGCCCGATTCCCCTGCACTGCGTGCAGAGCAATTCCGTGTTGCACATCACACATGAAAGGAGCCTTGATTTCCTTGATGGCACTCCAGAGAAACCCCAAGAACACTGTTTCAAGGCTAGAGGGATGCTGAGGTCACTCTAGCAACACGAAAGAGCTCCGTGGACCAAAAATCAACTCGAGATGAGAGGTTAGTCCCTGGCTTCGACTCCAGAGGAATACCACCTTACCACAAGCACCTCAAGAGGAGGCTTCTCTCAGCTCTAGGTATGTGAGAGGGACCCTGAGTTTGCGGCCTCAAGTGGAATGGACACCGCGATGCCCTGACTCGAAATAAAGCCGGATATCCCTGCAGTGACTTGAATGCAGGCTCGTCTTTAATCTCCCAACACGAAAGGATGTCTGAATCCCCTGTGGAGACCACAGAGAAAGACCTAGTTCCCCACCTCATCGCGACCGGAGGCCTCACATCCTTTGAAAACTCCAGAGGTACGCGTAGATCAGTGCGTCCAAAGGAGACGATGCCTGACTCCTCGTGAAACTTGATAGGATTCCCAGGATTCCTGTGGCAGGTGGAAAGGGACACTTGGTCTCCCGCCTCAGCTGGAGAGGCGTCCCAATTGCCCTGCCAAGCCTCGAGGAGAATCCCGAGTTGTCCCTCGCAACTAGGCAGGAGTCCTGACGTCGCTGTACAAACATGTGGTTGGAAGGGCCATCCCCGTCGTAACTCGAGAATATACCCCAGGTTCCCGCCGCAACTCGAGAAAAACCATGAGACTTCCCCCTCGCCGTGAGATGAGGCCCGATTCCCCTGCACTGCGTGCAGAGCAATTCCGTGTTGCACATCAAACATGAAAGTAGCCTTGATTTCCTTGATGGCACTCCAGAGAAACCCCAAGAACACTGTTTCAAGGCTAGAGGGATCCTGAGGTCACTGTAGCAACACGAAAGAGCTCCGTGGACCAAAAATCAACTCGAGATGAGAGGTTAGTCCCTGGCTTCGACTCCAGAGGAATACCACCTTACCACAAGCACCTCAAGATGAGGCTTCTCTCAGCTCTAGATATGTGAGAGGGACCCTGAGTTTGCGGCCTCAAGTGGAATGGACACCGCGATGCCCTGACTCGAAATAAGGCCGGATAACCCTGCAGTGACTTAAATGCAGGCTCGTTTTGCTTCTCCCAAGATGAAAGGATGTCTGAATCCCCTGTGGAGACCACAGAGAAAGACATAGTTCCCCACTTCATCGCGATCGGAGGGCTCACATTCTTTGAAAATTCCAGAGGTACGCGGAGATCAGTGCCTCCAAAGGAGACGATGCCTGACTGCTCATGAAACTTGATAGGAGTCCCAGGATTCCTGTGGCACGTGGAAAGGGGCCCTTGGTCTCCCGCCTCAGCTGGAGAGGCGTCCCAATGGCCCTGCCAAGCCTCGAGGAGAATCCCGAGTTGTCCCTCGCAACTAGGCAGGAGTCCTGACGTCGCTGAACAAACACGTGTGTGGAAGGGCCATCCCCGTAGTAACTCGAGAATATACCCCAGGTTCCCGCCGCCACTCGAGAAAAAGCATGAGACTTCCCCCTCGCCGCGAGATGAGGCCCGATTCCCCTGCACTGCGTGCAGAGCAATTCCGTGTTGCACATCACACATGAAAGGAGCCTTGATTTCCTTCATGGCACTCCAGAGAAAACCCAAGAACACTGTTTCAAGGTTGAGGGATCCTGAGGTCACTGTAGCAACACGAAAGAGCTCCGTGGACCAAAAATCAGCTCGAGATGAGAGGTTAGTCCCTGGCTTCGACTCCAGAGGAATACCACCTTACCACAAGCACCTCAAGAGGAGGCTTCTCGCAGCTCTAGGTATGTGACAGGGACCCTGATTTTGGGGCCTCAAATGGAATGGACACCGCGATGCCCTGACGTGAAATAAGGTCGGATATCCCTGCATTGACTTGAATGCAGGCTCGTCTTGCATCTCCCAAGATGAAAGGATGTCTGAATCCCCTGTGGAGACCACAGAGAAAGACCTAGTTCCCCACCTCATGGCGACCGGAGGCCTCACATCCTTTGAAAACTCCAGAGGTACGCGGAGATCAGTGCCTCCAAAGGAGACGATGCCTGACTCCTCGTGAAACTTGATAGGAGTCCCAGGATTCCTGTGGCACGTGGAAAGGGACCCTTGGTCTCCCTCCTCAGCTGGAGAGGCGTCCCAATTGCCCTGCCAAGCCTCGAGGAGAATCCCGAGTTGTCCCTCGCAACTAGGCAGGAGTCCTGACGTCGCTGAACAAACACGTGGGTGGAAGGGCCATCCCAGTCGTAACTCGAGAATATACCCCAGGTTCCCGCTGCAACTCGAGAAAAACCATGAGACTTCCCCCTCGCCGCGAGATGAGGCCCGATTCCCCTGCACTGCGTGCAGAGCAATTCCGTGTTGCACATCACACATGAAAGGAGCCTATTTCCTTGGTGGCACTCCAGAGAAACCCCAAGAACACTGTTTCAAGGCTGGAGGGATCCTGAGGTCACTGTAGCAACAGGAAAGAGCTCCGTGGACCACAAATCAACTCGAGATGAGAGGTTAGTCCCTGGCTTCGACTCCAGAGGGATACCACCTTACCACAAGCACCTCAAGAGGAGGCTTCTCTCAGCTCTAGGTATGTGAGAGGGACCCTGAGTTTGCGGCCTCAAGTGGAATGGACACCACGATGCCCTGACTCGAAATAAGGCCGGATATCCCTGCAGTGACTTGAATGCAGGCTCGTCTTGCATCTCCCAAGACGAAAGGATGTCTGAATCCCCTGTGGAGACCACAGAGAAAGACCTAGTTCCCCACCTCATCGCGACCGGAGGCCTCACATCCTTTGAAAACTCCAGAGGTACGCGGAGATCAGTGCCTCCAAAGGAGACGATGCCTGACTCCTCGTGAAACTTGATAGGAGTCCCAGGATTCCTGTGGCACGTGGAAAGGGACCCTTGGTCTCCCGCCTCAGCTGGAGAGGCATCCCAATGGCCCTGCCAAGCCTCGAGGAGAATCCCGAGTTGTCCCTCGCAACTAGGCAGGAGTCCTGACGTCGCTGAACACACACGTGTGTGGAAGGGCCATCCCCGTCGTAACTCGAGAATATACCCCAGGTTCCCACCGCAAGTCGAGAAAAACCATGAGACTTCCCCCTCGCTGCGGGATGAGGCCTGATTCCCCTGCACTGCGTGCAGAGCAATTCCGTGTTGCACATCACACATGAAAGGAGCCTTGATTTCCTTGATGGCAGTCCAGAGAAACCCCAAGAACACTGTATCAAGGCTAGAGGGATCCTGAGGTCCCTGTAGCAACACGAAAGAGCTCCGTGGACCAAAAATCAACTCGAGATGAGAGGTTAGTCCCTAACTTCGACTCCTTAGGAATACCACCTTACCACAAGCACCTCAAGAGGAGGCTTCTCTCAGCTCTAGGTATGTGAGAGGGACCCTGATTTTGCGGCCTCAACTGGAATGGACACTGCGATGCCCTGACGCGAAATAAGGCCGGATATCCCTGCAGTGACTTGAATGCAGGCTCGTCTTGCATCTCCCAAAATGAAAGGATGTCTGAATCCCCTGTGGAGACCACAGAGAAAGACCTAGTTCCCCACCACATCGCGACCGGAGGCCTCACATCCTTTGAAAACTCCAGAGGTATGTGGAGACCAGTGCCTCCAAAGGAGACGATGCCTGACTTCTCGTGAAACTTGATAGGAGTCCCAGGATTCCTGTGGCACTTGGAAAGGGACCCTTGGTCTCCCGCCTCAGCTGGAGAGGCGTCCCAATTGCCCTGCCAAGCCTCGAGGAGAATCCCGAGTTGTCCCTCGCAACTAGGCAGTAGTCCTAACGTCGCTGAACAAACAAGTGGGTGGAAGCGTCATCCCCATCGTAACTCGAGAATATACGCCAGGTTCCCGCCGCAACTCGAGAAAAACCATGAGACTTCCCCCTCGCCGCGAGATGAGGCCCGATTCCCCTGCACTGCGTGCAGAGCAATTCCGTGTTGCACATCACACATGAAAGGAGCCTTGATTTCCTTGATGGCACCCCAGAGAAACCCCAAGAACACTGTTTCAAGGCTAGAGGGATCCTGAGGTCACTGTAGCAACACGAAAGAGCTCCGTGGACCAAGAATCAACTCGAGATGAGAGGTTAGTCCCTAACTTCGACTCCAGAGGAATACCAGCTTACCACAAGCACCTCAAGAGGAGGCTTCTCTCAGCTCTAGCTATGTGAGAGTGACCCTGAGTTTGCAGCCTCAAGTGGAATGGACACCACGATGCCCTGACTCGAAATAAGGCCGGATATCCCTGCAGTGACTTCAATGCAGGCTTGTCTTGCATCTCCCAAGACGAAAGGATGTCCGAATCCCCTGTGGAGACCACAGAGAAAGACCTAGTTCCCCACCTCATCGCGACCGGAGGCCTCACATCCTTTGAAAACTCCAGAAGTACGCGGAGATCAGTGCCTCCAAAGTAGACGATGCCTGACTCCTGGTGAAACTTGATAGGAGTCCCAGGATTCCTGTGGCACGTGGAAAGGGACCCTTGGTCTCCTGCCTCAGCTGGAGAGGCGTCCCAATTGCCCTGCCAAGCCTCGAGGAGAATCCCGAGTTGTCCCTCGCAACTAGGCAGTAGTCCTGCCATCGCTGTACACACACGTGTGTGGAAGGGCCATCCCCGTCGTAACTCGAGAATATACCCCAGGTTCCCGCCGCAACTCGAGAAAAACCATGATACTTCCCCCTCGCCGCGAGATGAGGCCCGATTCCCCTGCACTGCGTGCAGAGCAAGTCAGTGTTGCACATGACACATGAAAGGAGCCTTGATTTCCTTGATGGCATTCCAGAGAAACCCCAAGAACACTGTTTCAAGGCTAGAGGGATCCTGAGGTCACTGTAGCCACACGAAAGAGCACCGTGGCCCAAAAATCAACTCAAGATGAGAGGATAGTACCTGGCTTCGACTCCATAGGAATACCACCTAACCACAAGCACCTCAAGAGGAGGCTTCTCTCAGCTCTAGGTATGTGAGAGGCACCCTGAGTTTGCGACCTCAAGTGGAATGGACAACGCGATGCCCTGGCTCGAAATAAGGCCGGATATCCCTGCAGTGACTTGAATGCAGGCTCGTCTTGCATCTCCCAAGACGAAAGGATGTCTGAATCCCCTGTGGAGACCACAGAGAAAGACCTAGTTCCCCACCTCATCGCGACCGGAGGCCTCACATCCTTTGAAAACTCCAGAGGTACGCGGAAATCAGTGCCTCCAAAGGAGACGATGCCTGACTCCTCGTGAAACTTGATAGGAGTCCCAGGATTCCTGTGGCACGTGGAAAGGGACCCTTGGTCTCCCACCACAGCTGGAGGGCGTCCCAATTGCCCTGCCAAGCCTCGAGGAGAATCCCGAGTTGTCCCTCGCAACTAGGCAGGAGTCCTGACGTCGCTGAACAAACAGGTGGCTGGAAGGGCCATCCCCGTCGGAACTCGAGAATATACCCCAGGTTCCCGACGCAACTCGAGAAAAACCATGAGACTTCCCCCTCACCGCGAGATGAGGCCCGATTCCCCTGCACTGCGTGCAGACCAATTCCGTATTGCACATCACACATGAAAGGAGCCTTGATTTCCTTGATGGCACTCCAGAGAAACCCCAAGAACACTGTTTCAAGGCAAGAGGGATCCTGAGGTCACTGTAGCAACACGAAAGAGCTCCGTGGACCACAAATCAACTCGAGATGAGAGGTTAGTCCCTGTCTTTGACTCCAGAGGAATACCTCCTTACCACAAGCACCTCAAGAGGAGGCTTCTCTCAGCTCTAGCTATGTGAGAGGGACCCTGAGTTTCCAGCCTCAAGTCGAAAGGACACCACGATGCCCTGACTCGAAATAAGGCCGGATATCCCTGCAGTGACTTGAATGCAGGCTCGTCTTGCATCTCCCAAGATGAAAGGATGTCTGAATCCCCTGTGGAGACCACAGAGAAAGACCTAGTTCCCCACCTCATGGCGACCGGAGGCCTCACATCCTTTGAAAACTCCAGAGGTACGCGGAGATCAGTGCCGCCAAAGGAGACGATGCCTGACTCTTCGTAAAACTTGATAGGAGTCCCAGGATTCCTGTGGCACGTGGAAAGGGACCCTTGGTCTCCCGCCTCAGCTGGAGAGGCGTCCCAATTGCCCTGCCAAGCCTCGAGGAGAATCCCGAGTTGTCCCTCGCAACTAGGCAGGAGTCCTCACGTCGCTGAACAAACATGTGGGTGGAAGGGCCATCCCCGTCGTAACTCGAGAATATACCCCAGGTTCCCGCCGCCACTCGAGAAAAACCATGAGACTTCCCCCTCGCCGCGAGATGAGGCCCGATTCCCCTGCACTGCGTGCAGAGCAATTCCGTGTTGCACATCACACATGAAAGGAGCCTTGATTTCGTTGATGGCACTCCAGAGAAACCCCAAGAACACTGTTTCAAGGCTAGAGGAATCCTGAGGTCACTGTAGCAACAGGAAAGAGCTCCGTGGACCAAAAATCAACTCGAGATGAGAGGTTAGTCCCTGGCTTCGACTCCAGAGGAATACCACCTTACCACAAGCACCTCAAGAGGAGGCTTCTCTCAGCTCTAGGTATGTGAGAGGGACCCTGATTTTGCGGGCTCAATTGGAATGGATACTGCGATGCCCTGATGCGAAATAAGGCCGGATATCCCTGCAGTGACTTGAATGCAGGCTCGTCTTGCATCTCCCAAGATGAAAGGATGTCTGAATCCCTTGTGGAGACCACAGAGAAAGACCTAGTTCCCCACGTCATGGCGACCTGAGGCCTCACATCCTTTGAAAACTCCAGACGTACCCGGAGATCAGTGCCTCCAAAGGAGACGATGCCTGACCCCTCGTGAAACTTGATAGGAGTCCCAGGATTCCTGTGGCACGTGGAAAGGGACCCTTGGTCTCCCGCCTCAACTGGAGAGGCGTCCCAATTGCCCTGCCAAGCCTCGAGGAGAATCCCGAGTTGTCCCTCGCAACTAGGCAGTAGTCCTGCCATCGCTGTACACACACGTGTGTGGAAGGGCCATCCCCGTCGTAACTCGAGAATATACCCCAGGTTCGTGCCGCAACTCGAGAAAAACCATGAGACTTCCCACTCGCCGCGAGATGAGGCCTGATTCCCCTGCACTGCGTGCAGAGCAATTCGGTGTTGCACATCACACATGAAAGGAGCCTTGATTTCCTTGATGGCACTCCAGAGAAACCCCAAGAACACTGTTTCAAGGCTAGAGGAATCCTCAGGTCACTGTAGCAACACGAAAGAGCTCCGTGGCCCAAAAATCAACTCGAGATGAGAGGATAGTCCCTGGCTTCGACTCCAGAGGAATACCACCTTACCACAAGCACCTCAAGAGGGGGCTTCTCTCAGCTCTAGCTATGTGAGAGGGACCCTGAGTTTGCGGCCTCAAGTGGAATGGACACCGCGATGCCCTGACTCGAAATAAGGCCGGATATCCCTGCAGTGACTTGAATGTAGGCTCCTCGTGCATCTCCCAAATGAAAGGATGTCTGAATCCCCTGTGGAGACCACAGAAAAAGACCTAGTTCCCCACCTCATGGCGACCGGAGGCCTCACATCCTTTGAAAACTCCAGAGGTACGCGGAGATCAGTGCCTCCAAAGGAGACGATGCCTGATTCTTCGTGAAACTTGATAGGAGTCCCAGGATTCCTGTGGCACGTGGAAAGGGACCCTTGGTCTCCCGCCTCAGCTGGAGAGGCGTCCCAATTGCCCTGCCAAGCCTCGAGGAGAATCCCGAGTTGTCCCTCGCAACTAGGCAGGAGTCCTGACGTCGCTGAACAAACATGTGGGTGGAAGGGCCATCTCAGTCGTAACTCGAGAATATACCCCAGGTTCCCGCCGCCACTCGAGACAAACCATGAGACTTCCCCCTCGCCGCGAGATGAGGCCCGATTCCCCTGCACTGCGTGCAGAGCAATTCCGTGTTGCACATCACACATGAAAGGAGCCTTGATTTCCTTGATGGCACTCCAGAGAAACCCCAACAACACTGTTTCAAGGCAAGAGGGATCCTGAGGTCACTGTAGCATCACGAAAGAGCTCCGTGGACCAAAAATCAACTCGAGATGAGAGGTTAGTCCCTGGCTTCGACTCCAGAGGAATACCTCCTTACCACAAGCACCTCAAGAGGAGGCTTCTCTCAGCTCTAGCTATGTGAGAGGGACTCTGAGTTTGCAGCCTCAAGTCGAATGGACACCACGATGCCCTGACTCGAAATAAGGCCGGATATCCCTGCAGTGACTTGAATGCAGGCTCGTCTTGCATCTGCCAAGATGAAAGGATGTCTGAATCCCCTGTGGAGACCACAGAGAAAGACCTAGTTCCCCACCTCATGGCGACCGGAGGCCTCACATCCTTTGAAAACTCCAGAGGTACGTGGAGATCTGTGCCTCCAAAGGAGACGATGCCTGACTCTTCGTGAAACTTGATAGGAGTCCCAGGATTCCTGTGGCACATGGAAAGGGACCCTTGGTCTCCCGCCTCAGCTGGAGAGGCGTCCCAATTGCCCTGCCAAGCCTCGAGGAGAATCCCGAGTTGTCCCTCGCAACTAGGCAGGAGTCCTGACGTCGCTGAACAAACATGTGGGTGGAAGGGCCATCCCCGTCGTAACTCGAGAATATACCCCAGGTTCCCGCCGCAACTCGAGAAAAACCATGAGACTTCCCCCTCGTCGCGAGATGAGGCCCGATTCCCCTGCACTGCGTGCAGAGCAATTACGTGTTGCACATCACACATGAAAGGAGCCTTGATTTCCTTGGTGGCATTCCAGAGTAACCCCAAGAACACTGTTTCAAGGCTAGAGGGATCCTGAGGTCACTGTAGCAACACGAAAGGGCTCCGTGGACCACAAATCAACTCGAGATGAGAAGTTAGTCCCTGGCTTCGACTCCAGAGGAATACCACCTTACCACAAGCACCTCAAGAGGAGGCTTCTCTCAGCTCTAGCTATGTGCTGAGTTTGCGGCCTCAAGTGGAATGGACACCGCAATGCCCTGACTCGAAATAAGGCCGGATATCCCTTCAGTGACTTGAATGCAGGCTAGTCTTGCATCTCCCAAGACGAAAGGATGTCCGAATCCCCTGTGGAGACCACAGAAAAAGACCTAGTTTCCGACCTCATCGCGACCGGAGGGCTCACATCCTTTGAAAACTCCAGAAGTACGTGGAGATCAGTGCCTCCAAAGTAGACGATGCCTGACTCCTGGTGAAACTTGATAGGAGTCCCAGGATTCCTGTGGCACGTGGAAAGGGACCCTTGGTCTCCTGCCTCAGCTGGAGAGGCGTCCCAATTGCCCTGCCAAGCCTCGAGGAGAATCCCGAGTTGTCCCTCGCAACTAGGCAGGAGTCCTGACGTCGCTGAACAAACACGTGGGTGGAAGGGCCATCCCCGTCGTAACTCGAGAATATACCCCAGGTTCCCGCCGCAACTCGAGAAAAACCATGAGACTTCCCACTCTCCGCGAGATGAGGCCCGATTCCCCTGCACTGCGTGCAGAGCAATTCCGTGTTGCACATCACACATGAAAGGAGCCTTGATTTCCTTGATGGCACTCCAGAGAAACCCCAAGAACACTGTTTCAAGGCTAGAGGGATCCTGAGGTCACTGTAGCCACACGAAAGAGCACCGTGGCCCAAAAATCAACTCGAGATGAGAGGATAGTCCCTGGGCTTCGACTCCATAGGTATACCACCTAACCACAAGCACCTCAAGAGGAGGCTTCTCTCAGCTCTAGGTATGTGAGAGGGACCCTGAGTTTGCGGCCTCAAGTGGAATGGACACCGCGATGCCCTGGCTCGAAATAAGGCTGGATATCCCTGCAGTGACTTGAATGCAGGCTGGTCTTGCATCTCCCAAGACGAAAGGATGTCTGAATCCCCTGTGGAGACCACAGAGAAAGACCTAGTTCTCCACCTCATCGCGACCGGAGGCCTCACATCCTTTGAAAACTCCAGAGGTACGCGGAGATCAGTGCCTTCAAAGGAGACGATGCCTGACTCCTCGTGAAACTTGATAGGAGTCCCAGGATTCCTGTGGCACGTGGAAAGGGACCCTTGGTCTCCCACCTCAGCTGGAGAGGCGTCCCAATTGCCCTGCCAAGCCTCGAGGAGAATCCCGAGTTGTCCCTCGCAACTAGGCAGGAGTCCTGACGTCGCTGAACAAACACGTGGGTGGAAGGGCCATCCCCGTCGTAACTCGAGAATATACCCCAGGTTCCGCCGCAACTCGAGAAAAACCATGAGACTTCCCCCTCGCCGCGACATGAGGCCCGATTCCCATGCACCGCGTGAAGAGCAATTCCGTGTTGCACATCACACATGAAAGGAGCCTTGATTTCCTTGATGGCACTCCAGAGAAACCCCAACAACACTGTTTCAAGGCAAGAGGGATCCTGAGGTCACTGTAGCAACACGAAAGAGCTCCGTGGACCAAAAATCAACTCGAGATGAGAGGTTAGTCCCTGGCTTCGACTCCAGAGGAATACCTCCTTACCACAAGCACCTCAAGAGGAGGCTTCTCTCAGCTCTAGCTATGTGAGAGGTACCCTGAGTTTGCAGCCTCAAGTCGAATGGACACCACGATGCCCTGACTCGAAATAGGTCCGGATATCCCTGCAGTGACTTGAATGCAGGCTCTTCTTGCATCTCCCAAGATGAAACGATGTCTGAATCCCCTGTGGAGACCACAGAGAAAGACATAGTTCCCCACCTCATGGCGACCGGAGGCCTCACATCCTTTGAAAACTCCAGAGGTACGCGGAGATCAGTGCCTCCAAAGGAGACGATGGCCTACTCCTCGTGAAACTTGATAGGAGTCCCAGGATTCCTGTGGCACGTGGAAAGGGACCCTTGGTCTCCCGCCTCAGCTGGAGAGGCGTCCCAATTGCCCTGCCAAGCCTCGAGGAGAATCTCGAGTTGCCCTCGCAACTAGGCAGGAGTCCTGACGTCGCTGAACAAACACGTGGGTGGAAGGGCCATCCCCGTCGTACCTCGAGAATATACCCCAGGTTCCCGCCGCAACAAGAGAAAAACCATGAGACTACCCCCTAGCCGCGTGATGAGGCCTGATTCCCCTGCACTGTGTGCAGGCAATTCAGTGATGCACATCACACATGAAAGGAGCCTTGATTTCCTTGATGGCACTCCAGAGAAACCCCAAGAACACTGTTTCAAGGCTAGAGGGATCCGGAGGTCACTGTAGCCACAGGAAAGAGCACCGTGGCCCAAAAATCAACTCGAGATGAGAGGTTAGTCCCTGGCTTCGACTCCAGAGGAATACCACCTTACCACAAGCACCTCAAGAGGAGGCTTCTCTCAGCTCTATGTATGTGAGAGGGACCCTGAGTTTGCGGCCTCAAGTGGAATGGACACCGCGATGCCCTGACTCGAAATAAGGCCGGATATCCCTGCAGTGACTTGAATGCAGGCGCGTCTTGCCTCTCCCAAGACGAAAGGATGTCTGAATCCCCTGTGGAGACCTCAGAGAAAGACCTAGTTCCCCACCTCATGGCGACCGGAGGCCTCACATCCTTTCAAAATTCCACAGGTATGCGGAGATCAGTGCCTCCAAAGGAGACGATGCCTGACTCTTCGTGAAACTTGATAGCAGTCCCAGGATTCCTGTGGCACATGGAAAGGGACCCTTGGTCTCCCGCCTCAGCTGGAGAGGCGTCCCAATTGCCCTGCCAAGCCTCGAGGAGAATCCCGAGTTGTCCCTCGCAACTAGGCAGGAGTCCTGACGTCGCTGAACAAACATGTGGGTGGAAGGGCCATCCCCGTCGTAACTCGAGAATATACCCCAGGTTCCCGCCGCAACTCGAGAAAAACCATGAGACTTCCCCCTCGCCGCGAGATGAGGCCCGATTCCCCTGCACTGCGTGCAGAGCAATTCCGTGTTGCACATCACACATGAAAGGAGCCTTGATTTCCTTGGTGGCACTCCAGAGAAACCCCAAGAACACTGTTTCAAGGCTAGAGGGATCCTGAGGTCACTGTAGCAACACGAAAGAGCTCCGTGGACCACAAATCAACTCGAGGTGAGAGGTTAGTCCCTGGCTTCGACTCCAGAGGAATACCACCTTACCACAAGCACCTCAAGAGGAGGCTTCTCTCAGCTCTAGCTATGTGCTGAGTTTGCGGCCTCAAGTGGAATGGACACCGCGATGCCCTGACTCGAAATAAGGCCGGATATCCCTGCAGTGACTTGAATGCAGGCTCGTCTTGCATCTCCCAAGATGAAAGGATGTCTGAATCCCCTGTGGAGACCACAGAAAAAGACCTAGTTCCCCACCTCATCGCGACCGGAGGCCTCACATCCTTTGAAAACTCCAGAGGTACGCGGAGATCAGTGCCTGCAAAGGAGACGATGCCTGACTCCTCGTGAAATTTGATAGGAGTCCCAGGATTCCTGTGGCACGTGGAAAGGAACCCTTGGTCTCCCTCCTCGGCTGGAGAGGCGTCCCAATTTCCCTGCCAAGCCTCGAGGAGAATCCCGAGTTGTCCCTCGCAACTAGGCAGGAGTCCTGCCATCGCTGAACAAACACGTGTGTAGAAGGGCCATCCCCGTCGTAACTCGAGAATATACCCCAGGTTCTCGCCGCAACTCGAGAAAAACCATGAGACTTCCCCCTCGCTGCGGAATGAGGCCTGATTCCCCTGCACTGCGTGCAGAGCAATTCCGTGTTGCACATCACACATGAAAGGAGTCTTGATTTCCTTGATGGCACTCCAGAGAAACCCCAAGAACACTGTTTCAAGGCTAGAGGAATCCTGAGGTCACTGTAGCAACACGAAAGAGCTCCGTGGACCAAAAATCAACTCGAGATGAGAGGTTAGTCCCTGGCTTCGACTCCAGAGGAATGCCACCTTACCACAAGCACCTCAAGAGGAGGCTTCTCTCAGCTCTAGCTATGTGAGAGGGACCCTGAGTTTGCGGCCTCAAGTGGAATGGACACCGCGATGCCCTGACTCGAAATAAGGCCGGATATCCCTGCAGTGACTTGAATGTAGGCTCGTTTTGCATCTCCCAAATAAAAGGATGTCTGAATCCCCTGTGGAGACCACAGAGAAAGACCTAGTTCCCCACCTCATCGCGACCGGAGGCCTCACATCCTTTGAAAACTCCAGAGGGACGCGGAGATCAGTGCCTCCAAAGGAGACGATGCCTGACTCATCGTGAAACTTGATAGGAGTCCCAGGATTCCTGTGGCACATGGAAAGGGACCCTTGGTCTCCCGCCTCAGCTGGAGAGGCGTCCCAATTGCCCTGCCAAGCCTCGAGGAGAATCCCGAGTTGTCCCTCGCAACTAGGCAGGAGTCCTGACGTCGCTGAAAAAACATGTGGGTGGAAGGGCCATCCCAGTCGTAACTCGAGAATATACCCCAGGTTCCCGCCGCAACTCGAGAAAAACCATGAGACTTCCCCCTCGCCGCGAGATGAGGCCCGATTCCCCTGCACTGCGTGCAGAGCAATTCGGTGTTGCACATCACACATGAAAGGAGCCTTGATTTCCTTGGTGGCACTCCAGAGAAACCCCAAGAACACTGTTTCAAGGCTAGAGGGATCCTGAGGTCACTCTAGCAACACGAAAGAGCTCCGTGGACCACAAATCAACTCGAGATGAGAGGTTAGTTCCTGGCTTCGACTCCAGAGGAATACCACCTTACCACAAGCACCTCAAGAGGAGGCTTCTCTCAGCTCTAGCTATGTGCTGAGTTTGCGGCCTCAAGTGGAATGGACACCGCGATGCCCTGACTCGAAATAAGGCCGGATATCCCTGCAGTGACTTGAATGCAGGCTCGTCTTGCATCTCCCAAGACGAAAGGATGTCCGAATCCCCTGTGGAGACCACAGAAAAAGACCTAGTTCCCCACTTCATCGCGACCGGAGGCCTCACATCCTTTGAAAACTCCAGAGGTACGCGGAGATCAGTGCCTCCAAAGGAGACGATGCCTGACTCCTCGTGAAACTTGATAGGAGTCCCAGGATTCCTGTGGCACGTGGAAAGGGACCCTTGGTCTCCCGCCTCAGCTGGAGAGGCGTCCCAATTGCCCTGCCAAGCCTCGAGGAGAATCCCGAGTTGTCCCTCGCAACTAGGCAGGAGTCCTGACGTCGCTGAACAAACACGTGTGTGGAAGGGCCATCCCCGTCGTAACTCGAGAATATACCCAAGGTTCCCGTCGCAACTAGAGAAAAACTATGAGACTTCCCCCTCGCCACGTGATGAGGCCTGATTCCCCTGCAATGCGTGCAGAGCAATTCAGTGATGCACATCACACATGAAAGGAGCCTTGATTTCCTTGATGGCACTCCAGAGAAACCCCAAGAACACTGTTTCAAGGCTAGAGGGATCCTGAGGTCACTGTAGCCACACAAAAGAGCACCGTGGCCCAAAAATCAACTCGAGATGAGAGGATAGTCCCTGGCTTCGACTCCAGAGGAATACCACCTTAACACAAGCACCTCAAGAGGAGGCTTCTCTCAGCTCTAGGTATCTGAGAGGGACCCTGAGTTTGCGGCCTCAAGTGGAATGGATACCGCGATGCCCTGACTCGAAATAAGGCCGGATATCCCTGCAGTGACTTGAATGCAGGCGCGTCTTGCATCTCCCAAGACGAAAGGATGTCTGAATCCCCTGTGGAGACCTCAGAGAAAGATCTAGTTCCCCACCTCATCGCGACCGGAGGCCTCACATCCTTTGAAAACTCCAGAGGTACGCGGAGATCAGTGCCTCCAAAGGAGACGATGCCTGACTCCTCGTGAAACTTGATAGGAGTCCCAGGATTCCTGTGGCACATGGAAAGGGACCCTTGGTCTCCCGCCCAGCTGGAGAGGCGTCCCAATTGCCCCGCGAAGCCTCGAGGAGAATCCCGAGTTGTCCCTCACAAATAAGCAGGAGTCCTGACGGCGCTGAACAAACACGTGGGTGGAAGGGCCATCCCCGTCGTAACTCGAGAATATACCCCAGGTTCCCGCCGCAACTCGAGAAAAACCATGAGACTTCCCCCTCACCGCGAGATGAGGCCCGATTCCCCTGCACTGCGTGCAGAGCAATTCCGTGTTGCACATCACACATGAAAGGAGCCTTGATTTCCTTGATGGCACTCCAGAGAAACCCCAAGAACACTGTTTCAAGGCTAGAGGGATCCTGAGGTCACTGTAGCAACACGAAAGAGCTCCGTGGACCAAGAATCAACTCGAGATGAGAGGTTAGTCCCTGGATTCGACTCCAGAGGAATACCACCTTACCACAAGCACCTCAAGAGGAGGCTTCTCTCAGCTCTAGGTATGTGAGAGGGACCCTGATTTTGCGGCCTCAAGTGGAATGGACACTGCGATGCCCTGACGCGAAATAAGACCGGATATCCCTGCAGTGACTTGAATGCAGGCTCGTCTTGCATCTCCAAAAATGAACGAATGTCTGAATCCCCTGTGGAGACCACAGAGAAAGACCTAGTTTCCCACCTCATCGCGACCGGAGGCCTCACATCCTTTGAAAACTCCAGAGGTACGCGGAGATCAGTGCCTCCAAAGGAGACGATGCCTGACTCCTCGTGAAACGTGATAGGAGTCCCAGGATTCCTGTGGCATATCGAAAGGGACCCTTGGTCTCCCGCCTCAGCTGGAGAGGCGTCCCAATTGCCCTGCCAAGCCTCGAGGATAATCCCGAGTTGTCCCTCGCAAATAGGCAGGAGTCCTGACGTCGCTGAACAAACACGTGGGTGGAAGGGCCATCCCCGTCGTAACTCGAGGATATACCCCAGGTTCCCGCCGCAACTCGAGAAAAACCATGAGACTTCCCCCTCGCCGCGAGATGAGGCCCGATTCCCCTGCACTGCGTGCAGAGCAATTCCGTATTGCACATCACACATGAAAGGAGCCTTGATTTCCTTGATGGCACTGCAGAGAAACCCCAACAACACTGTTTCAGGCTAGAGGGATCCTGAGGTCACTGTAGCAACATGAAAGAGCTCCGTGGCCCAACAATCAACTCGAGATGAGAGGTTAGTCCCTGGCTTCGACTCCAGAGGAATACCACCTTATCACAAGCACCTCATGAGGAGGCTTCTCTCAGCTCTAGCTATGTCCTGAGTTTGCGGCCTCAAGTGGAATGGACACCGCGATGCCCTGACTCGAAATAAGGCCGGATATCCCTGCAGTGACTTGAATGCAGGCTCGTCTTGCATCTCCCAAGACGAAAGGATGTCTGAATTCCCTGTGGAGACCACAGAGAAAGACCTAGTTCCCCACCTCATGGCGACCGGAGGCCTCACATCCTTTGAAAACTCCAGAGGTACGCGGAGATCAGTGCCTCCAAAGGAGACGATGCCTGAATCCTCGTGAAACTTGATAGGAGTCCCAGGATTCCTGTGGCACGTGGAAAGGGACCCTTGGTCTCCCGCCTCAGCTGGAGAGGCGTCCCAATTGCCCTGCCAAGCCTCGAGGAGAATCCCGAGTTGTCCCTCGCAACTAGGCAGGAGTCCTGACGTCGCTGAACAAACACGTGTGTGGAAGGGCCATCCCCGTCGTAACTTGAGAATATACCCCAGGTTCCCGCCGCAACTCGAGAAAAACCATGAGACTTCCCCCTCGCCACGAGATGAGGCCCGATTCCCCTGCACTGCGTGCAGAGCAATTCCGTGTTGCACATCACACATGAAAGGAGCCTTGATTTCCTTGATGGCACTCCAGAGAAACCCCAAGAACACTGTTTCAAGGCTAGAGGGATCCTGAGGTCACTGTAGCAACACGAAAGAGCTCCGTGGACCAAAAATCAACTCGAGATGAGAGGTTAGTCCCTGGCTTCGACTCCAGAGGAATACCACCTTACCACAAGCACCTCAAGAGGAGGCTTCTCTCAGCTCTAGCTATGTGAGAGGGACCCTGATTTTGCGGCCTCAAGTGGAATGGACACCACGATGCCCTGACTCGAAATAAGGCCGGATATCCCTGCAGTGACTTGAATGCAGGCTCGTCTTGCATCTCCCAAGACGAAAGGATGTCTGAATCCCCTGTGGAGACCACAGAGAAAGACATAGTTTCCTACCTCATCGGGACAGGGCCTCACATCCTTTGAAAACTCCAGAGGTACGCGGAGATCAGTGCCTCCAAAGGAGACGATGCCTGACTCTTCGTGAAACTTGATAGGAGTCCCAGGATTCCTGTGGCACGTGGAAAGGGACCCTTGGTCTCCCGCCTCACCTGGAGAGGCGTCCCAATTGCCCTGCCAAGCCTCGAGGAGAACCCCGAGTTGTCCCTCGCAACTAGGCAGGAGTCCTGACGTCGCTGAACAAACACGTGGTTGGAAGGGCCATCCCCTTCGTACTTTGAGAATATACCCCAGGTTCCCGCCGCAACTCGAGAAAAACCATGAGACTTCCCCCTCGCCACGAGATGAGGCCCGATGCCCCTGCACTGCGTGCAGAGCAATTCCATGTTGCACATCACACATGAAAGGAGCCTTGATTTCCTTGACGGCACTCCAGCGAAACCCCAAGAACACTGTTTCAAGGCGAGAGGGATCCTGATGTCACTGTAGCAACAAGAAAGAGCTCCGTGGACCAAAAATCACCTCGAGATGAGAGGTTAGTCCCTGGCTTCGACTCCAGAGGAATACCACCTCACCACAAGCACCTCAAGAGGAGGCTTCTCTCAGCTCTAGGTATGTGAGAGGGACCTTGAGTTTGCGGCCTCAAGTGGAATGGACACCGCGATGCCCTGACTCGAAATAAGGCCGGATATCCCTGCAGTGACTTGAATGCAGGCTCGTCTTGCATCTCCCAAGACGAAAGGATGTCTGAATCCCCTGTGGAGACCACAGAGAAAGACCTAGTTCCCCACCTAATCTCGACCGGAGGCCTCACATCCCTTGAAAACTCCAGAGGTACGCGGAGATCAGTGTCTCCAAAGGAGACGATGCCTGACTCCTCGTGAAACTTGATAGGAGTCCCAGGATTCCTGTGGCACGTGGAAAGGGACTCTTGGTCTCCCGCCTCAGCTGGAGAGGCGTCCCAATTGCCCTGCCAAGCCTCGAGGAGAATCCCGAGTTGTCCCTCGCAACTAGGCAGGAGTCCTGCCGTCGCTGAACTAACACGTGTGTGGAAGGGCCATCCCCGTCGTAACTCGAGAATATACCCCAGGTTCCCGCCGCAACTCGAGAAAAACCATGAGACTTCCCCCTCGCCGTGAGATGAGACCCGATTCCCCTGCCCTGCGTGCAGAGCAATTCCGTATTGCACATCATACATGAAAGGAGCCTTGATTTCCTTGATGGCACTCCAGAGAAACCCCAAGAACACTGTTTCAAGGCTAGAGGGATCCTGAGGTCACTGTAGCAACACGAAAGAGCTCCATGGAGAAAAAATCAACTCGAAATGAGAGGTTCGTCCCTGGCTTCAACTCCAGAGGAATACCACCTTACCACAAGCACCTCAAGAGGAGGCTTCTCTCAGCTCTAGGTATGTGAGAGGGACCCTGAGTTTGCGGCCTCAAGTGGAATGGACACCGCGATGCCCTGACTCGAAATAAGGCCGGATATCCCTGCAGTGACTTGAATGCAGGCTCGTCTTGCATCTCCCAAGACGAAAGGATGTCTGAATCCCCTGTGGAGACCACAGAGAAAGACCTAGTTCCCCACCTCATCGCGAACGGAGGCCTCACATCCTTTGAAAATTCCAGAGGTACGCGGAGATCAGTGCCTCCAAAGGAGACGATGCCTGACTCCTCCTGAAAGTTGATAGGAGTCCCAGGATTCCTGTGGCACGTGGAAAGGGACACTTGGTCTCCCGCCTCAGCTGGAGAGGCGTCCCAATTGCCCTGCCAAGCCTCGAGGAGAATCCCGAGTTGTCCCTCGCAACTAGGCAGGAGTCCTGACTTCGCTGAAGAAACACGTGTGTGGAAGGGCCATCCCCGTCGTAACTCGAGAATATACCCCAGGTTCCCACCGCAACTCGAGAAAAACCATGAGACTTCCCCCTCGCCGCGAGATGAGGCCCGATTCCCCTGCACTGCGTGCAGAGCAATTCCGTGTTGCACATCACACATGAAAGGAGCCTTGATTTCCTTGATGGCACTCCAGAGAAACCCCAAGAACACTGTTTCAAGGCTAGAGGGATGCTGAGGTCACTCTAGCAACACGAAAGAGCTCCGTGGACCAAAAATCAACTCGAGATGAGAGGTTAGTCCCTGGCTTCGACTCCAGAGGAATACCACCTTACCAAAAGCACCTCAAGAGGAGGCTTCTCTCAGCTCTAGGTATGTGAGAGGGACCCTGAGTTTGCGGCCTCAAGTGGAATGGACACCGCGATGCCCTGACTCGAAATAAGGCCGGATATCCCTGCAGCGACTTGAATGCAGGCTCGTCTTTAATCTCCCAACACGAAAGGATGTCTGAATCCCCTGTGGAGACCACAGAGAAAGACCTAGTTCCCCACCTCATGGCGACCGGAGGCCTCACATCCTTTGAAAACTCCAGAGTTACGCGTAGATCAGTGCGTCCAAAGGAGACGATGCCTGACTCCTCGTGAAACTTGATAGGATTCCCAGGATTCCTGTGGCACGTGGAAAGGGACACTTGGTCTCCCGCCTCAGCTGGAGAGGCGTCCCAATTGCCCTGCCAAGCCTCGAGGAGAATCCCGAGTTGTCCCTCGCAACTTGGCAGGAGTCCTGACGTCGCTGTACAAACATGTGGTTGGAAGGGCCATCCCCGTCGTAACTCGAGAATATACCCCAGGTTCCCGCCGCAACTCGAGAAAAAGCATGAGACTTCCCCCTCGCCGCAAGATGAGGCCCGATTCCCCTGCACTGCGTGCAGAGCAATTCCGTGTTGCACATCACACATGAAAGGAGCCTTGATTTCCTTCATGGCACTCCAGAGAAAACCCAAGAACACTGTTTCAAGGTTGAGGGATCCTGAGGTCACTGTAGCAACACGAAAGAGCTCCGTGGACCAAAAATCAGCTCGAGATGAGAGGTTAGTCCCTGGCTTCGACTCCAGAGGAATACCACCTTACCACAAGCACCTCAAGAGGAGGCTTCTCGCAACTCTTGGTATGTGAGAGGGACCCTGATTTTGGGGCCTCAAGTGGAATGGACTCCGCGATGCCCTGACGTGAAATAAGGTCGGATATCCCTGCATTGACTTGAATGCAGGCTCGTCTTGCATCTCCCAAGATGAAAGGATGTCTGAATCCCCTGTGGAGACCACAGAGAAAGACCTAGTTCCCCACCTCATCGCGACCGGAGGCCTCACATCCTTTGACAACTCCAGAGGTACGCGGAGATCAGTGCCTCCAAAGGAGACGATGCCTGACTCCTCGTGAAACTTGATAGGAGTCCCAGGATTCCTGTGGCACGTGGAAAGGGACCCTTGGTCTCCCTCCTCAGCTGGAGAGGCGTCCCAATTGCCCTGCCAAGCCTCGAGGAGAATCCCGAGTTGTCCGTCGCAACTAGGCAGGAGTCCTGACGTCGCTGAACAAACACGTGGGTGGAAGGGCCATCCCAGTCGTAACTCGAGAATATACCCCAGGTTCCCGCTGCAACTCGAGAAAAACCATGAGACTTCCCCCTCGCCGCGAGATGAGGCCCGATTCCCCTGCACTGCGTGCAGAGCAATTCCGTGTTGCACATCACACATGAAAGGAGCCTATTTCCTTGGTGGCACTCCAGAGAAACCCCAAGAACACTGTTTCAAGGCTGGAGGGATCCTGAGGTCACTGTAGCAACAGGAAAGAGCTCCGTGGACCACAAATCAACTCGAGATGAGAGGTTAGTCCCTGGCTTCGACTCCAGAGGGATACCACCTTACCACAAGCACCTCAAGAGGAGGCTTCTCTCAGCTCTAGGTATGTGAGAGGGACCCTGAGTTTGCGGCCTCAAGTGGAATGGACACCACGATGCCCTGACTCGAAATAACGCCGGATATCCCTGCAGTGACTTGAATGCAGGCTCGTCTTGCATCTCCCAAGACGAAAGGATGTCTGAATCCCCTGTGGAGACCACAGAGAAAGACCTAGTTCCCCACCTCATCGCGACCGGAGGCCTCACATCCTTTGACAACTCCAGAGGTACGCGGAGATCAGTGCCTCCAAAGGAGACGATGCCTGACTCCTCGTGAAACTTGATAGGAGTCCCAGGATTCCTGTGGCACGTGGAAAGGGACCCTTGGTCTCCCGCCTCAGCTGGAGAGGCATCCCAATGGCCCTGCCAAGCCTCGAGGAGAATCCCGAGTTGTCCCTCGCAACTAGGCAGGAGTCCTGACGTCGCTGAACACACACGTGTGTGGAAGGGCCATCCCCGTCGTAACTCGAGAATATACCCCAGGTTCCCACCGCAACTCGAGAAAAACCATGAGACTTCCCCCTCGCCGCGAGATGAGGCCCGATTCCCCTGCACTGCGTGCAGAGCAATTCCGTGTTGCACATCACACATGAAAGGAGCCTTGATTTCCTTGATGGCACTCCAGAGAAACCCCAAGAACACTGTTTCAAGGCTAGAGGGATGCTGAGGTCACTCTAGCAACAAGAAAGAGCTCCGTGGACCAAAAATCAACTCGAGATGAGAGGTTAGTCCCTGGCTTCGACTCCAGAGGAATACCACCTTACCACAAGCACCTCAAGAGGAGGCTTCTCTCAGCTCTAGGTATGTGAGAGGGACCCTGAGTTTGCGGCCTCAAGTGGAATGGACACCGCGATGCCCTGACTTGAAATAAAGCCGGATATCCCTGCAGTGACTTGAATGCAGGCTCGTCTTTAATCTCCCAACACGAAAGGATGTCTGAATCCCCTGTGGAGACCACAGAGAAAGACCTAGTTCCCCACCTCATGGCGACCGGAGGCCTCACATCCTTTGAAAACTCCAGAGGTACGCGTAGATCAGTGCGTCCAAAGGAGACGATGCCTGACTCCTCGTGAAACTTGATAGGATTCCCAGGATTCCTGTGGCACGTGGAAAGGGACACTTGGTCTCCCGCCTCAGCTGGAGAGGCGTCCCAATTGCCCTGCCAAGCCTCGAGGAGAATCCCGAGTTGTCCCTCGCAACTAGGCAGGAGTCCTGACGTCGCTGTACAAACATGTGGTTGGAAGGGCCATCCCCGTCGTAACTCGAGAATATACCCCAGGTTCCCGCCGCAACTCGAGAAAAAGCATGAGACTTCCCCCTCGCCGCGAGATGAGGCCCGATTCCCCTGCACTGCGTGCAGAGCAATTCCGTGTTGCACATCACACATGAAAGGAGCCTTGATTTCCTTCATGGCACTCCAGAGAAAACCCAAGAACACTGTTTCAAGGTTGAGGGATCCTGAGGTCACTGTAGCAACACGAAAGAGCTCCGTGGACCAAAAATCAGCTCGAGATGAGAGGTTAGTCCCTGGCTTCGACTCCAGAGGAATACCACCTTACCACAAGCACCTCAAGAGGAGGCTTCTCGCAACTCTAGGTATGTGAGAGGGACCCTGATTTTGGGGCCTCAAGTGGAATGGACACCGCGATGCCCTGACGTGAAATAAGGTCGGATATCCCTGCATTGACTTGAATGCAGGCTCGTCTTGCATCTCCCAAGATGAAAGGATGTCTGAATCCCCTGTGGAGACCACAGAGAAAGACCTAGTTCCCCACCTCATGGCGACCGGAGGCCTCACATCCTTTGAAAACTCCAGAGGTACGCGGAGATCAGTGCCTCCAAAGGAGACGATGCCTGACTCCTCGTGAAACTTGATAGGAGTCCCAGGATTCCTGTGGCACGTGGAAAGGGACCCTTGGTCTCCCTCCTCAGCTGGAGAGGCGTCCCAATTGCCCTGCCAAGCCTCGAGGAGAATCCCGAGTTGTCCCTCGCAACTAGGCAGGAGTCCTGACGTCGCTGAACAAACACGTGGGTGGAAGGGCCATCCCAGTCGTAACTCGAGAATATACCCCAGGTTCCCGCTGCAACTCGAGAAAAACCATGAGACTTCCCCCTCGCCGCGAGATGAGGCCCGATTCCTCTGCACTGCGTGCAGAGCAATTCCGTGTTGCACATCACACATGAAAGGAGCCTATTTCCTTGGTGGCACTCCAGAGAAACCCCAACAACACTGTTTCAAGGCTGGAGGGATCCTGAGGTCACTGTAGCAACAGGAAAGAGCTCCGTGGACCACAAATCAACTCGAGATGAGAGGTTAGTCCCTGGCTTCGACTCCAGAGGGATACCACCTTACCACAAGCACCTCAAGAGGAGGCTTCTCTCAGCTCTAGGTATGTGAGAGGGACCCTGAGTTTGCGGCCTCAAGTGGAATGGACACCACGATGCCCTGACTCGAAATAAGGCCGGATATCCCTGCAGTGACTTGAATGCAGGCTCGTCTTGCATCTCCCAAGACGAAAGGATGTCTGAATCCCCTGTGGAGACCACAGAGAAAGACCTAGTTCCCCACCTCATCGCGACCGGAGGCCTCACATCCTTTGACAACTCCAGAGGTACGCGGAGATCAGTGCCTCCAAAGGAGACGATGCCTGACTCCTCGTGAAACTTGATAGGAGTCCCAGGATTCCTGTGGCACGTGGAAAGGGACCCTTGGTCTCCCGCCTCAGCTGGAGAGGCATCCCAATGGCCCTGCCAAGCCTCGAGGAGAATCCCGAGTTGTCCCTCGCAACTAGGCAGGAGTCCTGACGTCGCTGAACACACACGTGTGTGGAAGGGCCATCCCCGTCGTAACTCGAGAATATACCCCAGGTTCCCACCGCAACTCGAGAAAAACCATGAGACTTCCCCCTCGCTGCGGGATGAGGCCTGATTCCCCTGCACTGCGTGCAGAGCAATTCCGTGTTGCACATCACACATGAAAGGAGCCTTGATTTCCTTGATGGCAGTCCAGAGAAACCCCAAGAACACTGTATCAAGGCTAGAGGGATCCTGAGGTCCCTGTAGCAACACGAAAGAGCTCCGTGGACCAAAAATCAACTCGAGATGAGAGGTTAGTCCCTAACTTCGACTCCTTAGGAATACCACCTTACCACAAGCACCTCAAGAGGAGGCTTCTCTCAGCTCTAGCTATGTGAGAGGGACCCTGAGTTTGCGGCCTCAACTGGAATGGACACTGCGATGCCCTGACGCGAAATAAGGCCGGATATCCCTGCAGTGACTTGAATGCAGGCTCGTCTTGCATCTCCCAAAATGAAAGGATGTCTGAATCCCCTGTGGAGACCACAGAGAAAGACCTAGTTCCCCACCACATCGCGACCGGAGGCCTCACATCCTTTGAAAACTCCAGAGGTATGTGGAGACCAGTGCCTCCAAAGGAGACGATGCCTGACTTCTCGTGAAACTTGATAGGAGTCCCAGGATTCCTGTGGCACTTGGAAAGGGACCCTTGGTCTCCCGCCTCAGCTGGAGAGGCGTCCCAATTGCCCTGCCAAGCCTCGAGGAGAATCCCGAGTTGTCCCTCGCAACTAGGCAGTAGTCCTAACGTCGCTGAACAAACAAGTGGGTGGAAGCGTCATCCCCATCGTAACTCGAGAATATACGCCAGGTTCCCGCCGCAACTCGAGAAAAACCATGAGACTTCCCCCTCGCCGCGAGATGAGGCCCGATTCCCCTGCACTGCGTGCAGAGCAATTCCGTGTTGCACATCACACATGAAAGGAGCCTTGATTTCCTTGATGGCACCCCAGAGAAACCCCAAGAACACTGTTTCAAGGCTAGAGGGATCCTGAGGTCACTGTAGCAACACGAAAGAGCTCCGTGGACCAAGAATCAACTTGAGATGAGAGGTTAGTCCCTAACTTCGACTCCAGAGGAATACCAGCTTACCACAAGCACCTCAAGAGGAGGCTTCTCTCAGCTCTAGCTATGTGAGAGTGACCCTGAGTTTGCAGCCTCAAATGGAATGGACACCACGATGCCCTGACTCGAAATAAGGCCGGATATCCCTGCAGTGACTTGAATGCAGGCTCGTCTTGCATCTCCCAAGACGAAAGGATGTCTGAATCCCCTGTGGAGACCACAGAGAAAGACCTAGTTCCCCACCTCATCGCGACCGGAGGCCTCACATCCTTTGAAAACTCCAGAGGTACGCGGAGATCAGTGCCTCCAAAGGAGACGATGCCTGACTCCTCGTGAAACTTGATAGGAGTCCCAGGATTCCTGTGGCACGTGGAAAGGGACCCTTGGTCTCCCACCACAGCTGGAGGGCGTCCCAATTGCCCTGCCAAGCCTCGAGGAGAATCCCGAGTTGTCCCTCGCAACTAGGCAGGAGTCCTGACGTCGCTGAACAAACAGGTGGCTGGAAGGGCCATCCCCGTCGTAACTCGAGAATATACCCCAGGTTCCCGACGCAACTCGAGAAAAATCATGAGACTTCCCCCTCACCGCGAGATGAGGCCCGATTCCCCTGCACTGCGTGCAGACCAATTCCGTATTGCACATCACACATGAAAGGAGCCTTGATTTCCTTAATGGCACTCCAGAGAAACCCCAAGAACACTGTTTCAAGGCAAGAGGGATCCTGAGGTCACTGTAGCAACACGAAAGAGCTCCGTGGACCACAAATCAACTCGAGATGAGAGGTTAGTCCCTGTCTTTGACTCCAGAGGAATACCTCCTTACCACAAGCACCTCAAGAGGAGGCTTCTCTCAGCTCTAGCTATGTGAGAGGGACCCTGAGTTTCCAGCCTCAAGTCGAATGGACACCACGATGCCCTGACTCGAAATAAGGCCGGATATCCCTGCAGTGACTTGAATGCAGGCTCGTCTTGCATCTCCCAAGATGAAAGGATGTCTGAATCCCCTGTGGAGACCACAGAGAAAGACCTAGTTCCCCACCTCAT
Organism: Cervus elaphus; assembly: GCF_910594005.1. NCBI lineage: Eukaryota > Metazoa > Chordata > Mammalia > Artiodactyla > Cervidae > Cervus > Cervus elaphus. Next base: position 4,837,471 of record NC_057838.1, read on the forward strand.
GGCGACCGGAGGCCTCACATCCTTTGAAAACACCAGAGGTACGCGGAGATCAGTGTCTCCAAAGGAGACGATGCCTGACTCCTCGTGAAACTTGATAGGAGTCCCAGGATTCCTGTGGCACGTGGAAAGGGACTCTTGGTCTCCCGCCTCAGCTGGAGAGGCGTCCCAATTGCCCTGCCAAGCCTCGAGGAGAATCCCGAGTTGTCCCTCGCAACTAGGCAGGAGTCCTCACGTCGCTGAACAAACATGTGGGTGGAAGGGCCATCCCAGTCGTAACTCGAGAATATACCCCAGGTTCCCGCCGCCACTCGAGAAAAACCATGAGACTTCCCCCTCGCTGCAAGATGAGGCCCGATTCCCCTGCACTGCGTGCAGAGCAATTCCGTGTTGCACATCACACATGAAAGGAGCCTTGATTTCCTTGATGGCACTCCAGAGAAACCCCAAGAACACTGTTTCAAGGCTAGAGGAATCCTGAGGTCACTGTAGCAACAGGAAAGAGCTCCGTGGACCAAAAATCAACTCGAGATGAGAGGTTAGTCCCTGGCTTCGACTCCAGAGGAATACCACCTTACCACAAGCACCTCAAGAGGAGGCTTCTCTCAGCTCTAGGTATGTGAGAGGGACCCTGATTTTGCGGGCTCAATTGGAATGGATACTGCAATGCCCTGACGCGAAATAAGGCCGGATATCCCTGCATTGACTTGAATGCAGGCTCGTCTTGCATCTCCCAAGATGAAAGGATGTCTGAATCCCTTGTGGAGACCACAGAGAAAGACCTAGTTCCCCACGTCATGGCGACCTGAGGCCTCACATCCTTTGAAAACTCCAGACGTACGCGGAGATCAGTGCCTCCAAAGGAGACGATGCCTGACTCCTCGTGAAACTTGATAGGAGTCCCAGGATTCCTGTGGCACGTGGAAAGGGACCCTTGGTCTCCCGCCTCAACTGGAGAGGCGTCCCAATTGCCCTGCCAAGCCTCGAGGAGAATCCCGAGTTGTCCCTCGCAACTAGGCAGTAGTCCTGCCATCGCTGTACACACACGTGTGTGGAAGGGCCATCCCCGTCGTAACTCGAGAATATACCCCAGGTTCGTGCCGCAACTCGAGAAAAACCATGAGACTTCCCACTCGCCGCGAGATGAGGCCTGATTCCCCTGCACTGCGTGCAGAGCAATTCGGTGTTTCACATCACACATGAAAGGAGCCTTGATTTCCTTGATGGCACTCCAGAGAAACCCCAAGAACACTGTTTCAAGGCTAGAGGAATCCTGAGGTCACTGTAGCAACACGAAAGAGCTCCGTGGACCAAAAATCAACTCGAGATGAGAGGTTAGTCCCTGGCTTCGACTCCAGAGAAATACCACCTTACCACAAGCACCTCAAGAGGAGGCTTCTCTCAGCTCTAGCTATCTGAGAGGGACCCTGAGTTTGCGGCCTCAAGTGGAATGGACACCGCGATGCCCTGACTCGAAATAAGGCCGGATATCCCTGCAGTGACTTGAATGTAGGCTCGTCTTGCATATCCCAAGATGAAAGGATGTCTGAATCCCCTGTGGAGACCACAGAGAAAGACCTAGTTCCCCACCTCATCGCGACCGGAGGCCTCACATCCTTTGAAAACTCCAGAGGGACGCGGAGATCAGTGCCTCCAAAGGAGACGATGCCTGACTCTTCGTGAAACTTGATAGGAGTCCCAGGATTCCTGTGGCACGTGGAAAGGGACCCTTGGTCTCCCGCCTCAGCTGGAGAGGCGTCCCAATTGCCCTGCCAAGCCTCGAGGAGAATCCCGAGTTGTCCCTCGCAACTAGGCAGTATTCCTGACGTCGCTGAACAAACAAGTGGGTGGAAGGTTCATCCCCGTCGTAACTCGAGAATATACCCCAGGTTCCCGCCGCAACTCGAGAAAAACCATGAGAATTCCCCCTCGCCGCGAGATAAGGCACGATTCCCCTACACTGCCTGCAGAGCAATTCCGTGTTGCACATCACACATGAAAGGAGCCTTGATTTCCTTGATGGCACTCCAGAGAAACCCCAAGAACACTGTTTCAAGGCTAGAGGGATCCTGAGGTCACTGTAGCAACACGAAAGAGCACCATGGCCCAAAAATCAACTCGAGATGAGAGGATAGTACCTGGCTTCGACTCCATAGGAATACCACCTAACCACAAGCAGCTCAAGAGGAGGCTTCTCTCAGCTCTAGGTATGTGAGAGGGACCCTGAATTTGCAGTCTCAAGTGGAATGGACACCGCGATGCCCTGGCTCGAAATAAGGCTGGATATCCCTGCAGTGACTTGAATGCAGGCTGGTCTTGCATCTCCCAAGACGAAAGGATGTCTGAATCCCCTGTGGAGACCACAGAGAAAGACCTAGTTCCCCACCTCATCGCGACCGGAGGCCTCACATCCTTTGAAAACTCCAGAGGTACGCGGAGATCAGTGCCTCCAAAGGAGACGATGCCTGACTCCTCGTGAAACTTGATAGGAGTCCCAGGATTCCTGTGGCACGTGGAAAGGGACCCTTGGTCTCCCACCTCAGCTGGAGAGGCGTCCCAATTGCCCTGCCAAGCCTCGAGGAGAATCCCGAGTTGTCCCTCGCAACTAGGCAGGAGTCCTGACGTCGCTGAACAAACACGTGGATGGAAGGGCCATCCCCGTCGTAACTCGAGAATATACCCCAGGTTCCCGCCGCAACTCGAGAAAAACCATGAGACTTCCCCCTCGCCGCGAGATGAGGCCCGATTCCCCTGCACTGCGTGCAGAGCAATTCCGTGTTGCACATCACACATGAAAGGAGCCTTGATTTCCTTGATGGCACTCCAGAGAAACCCCAAGAACACTGTTTCAAGGCTAGAGGGATCCCGAGGTCACTGTAGCAACACGAAAGAGCTCCGTGGACCAAAAATCAACTCGAGATGAGAGGTTAGTCCCTGGCTTCGACTCCAGAGGAATACCACCTTACCACAAGCACCTCAAGAGGAGGCTTCTCTCAGCTCTAGGTATGTGAGAGTGACCCGGAGTTTGCGGCCTCAAGTAGAATAGACACCGCGATGCCCTGACTCGAAATAAGGCCGGATATCCCTGCAGTGACTTGAATGCAGGCTCGTCTTGCATTTCTCAAGATGAAAGGATGTCCGAATCCCCTGTGGAGACCACAGAAAAAGACCTAGTTCCCCACCTCATCGCGACCGGAGGCCTCACATCCTTTGAAAACTCCAGAGGTACGCGGAGATCAGTGCCTCCAAAGGAGACGATGCCTGACTTCTCGTGAAACTTGATACGAGTCCCAGGATTCCTGTGGCACGTGGAAAGGAACCCTTGGTCTCCCTCCTCGGCTGGAGAGGCGTCCCAATTTCCCTGCCAAGCCTCGAGGAGAATCCCGAGTTTTCCCTCGCAACTAGGCAGGAGTCCTGCCATCGCTGAACAAACACGTGTGTAGAAGGGCAATCCCCGTCGTAACTCAAGAATATACCCCAGGTTCCCGCCGCAACTCGAGAAAAACCATGAGACTTCCCCCTCGCCGCGGGATGAGGCCTGATTCCCCTGCACTGCGTGCAGAGCAATTCCATGTTGCACATCACACATGAAAGGAGCCTTGATTTCCTTGATGGCACTCCAGAGAAACCCAAAGAACACTGTTTCAAGGCTAGAGGAATCCTGAGGTCACTGTAGCAACACGAAAGAGCTCTGTGGACCAAAAATCAACTCGAGATGAGAGGTTAGTCCCTGGCTTCGACTCCAGAGGAAGACCACCTTACCACAAACACCTCAAGAGGAGGCTTCTCTCAGCTCTAGCTATGTGAGAGGGACCCTGAGTTTGCGGCCACAAGTGGAATGGACACCTCGATGCCTTGCTCGAAATAAGGCCTGATATCCCTGCAGTGACTTGAATGCAGGCTCGTCTTGCATCTCCCAAGACGAAAGGATGTCTGAATCCCCTGTGGAGACCACAGAGAAAGACCTAGTTCCCCACCTCATCGCGACCGGAGGCCTCACATTCTTTGAAAACTCCAGAGGTACGCGGAGATCAGTGCCTCCAAAGGAGACGATGCCTGACTCCTCGTGAAACTTGATAGGAGTCCCAGAAAACCTGTGCACGTGGAATGGGACCCTTGGTCTCCCGCCTCAGCTGGAGAGGCGTCCCAATTGCCCTGCCAAGCCTCGAGCAGAATCCCAAGTTGTCCCTCGCAACTAGGCAGGAGTCCTGACGTCGCTGAACAAACACCTGTGTGGAAGGGCCATCCCAGTCGTAACTCGAGAATATACCCCAGGTTCCCGCCGCAACTCGAGAAAAGCCATGAGACTTCCCCCTCGCCGCGAGATGAGGCCCGATTCCCCTGCACTGCGTGCAGAGCAATTCCGTGTTGCACATCACACATGAAAGGAGCCTTGATTTCCTTGGTGGCACTGCAGAGAAACCCCAAGAACACTGTTTCAAGGCTAGAGGGATCCTGAGGTCACTGTAGCAACATGAAAGAGCTCCGTGGACCAACAATCAACTCGAGATGAGAGGTTAGTCCCTGGCTTCGACTCCAGAGGAATACCACCTTACCACAAGCACCTCAAGAGGAGGCTTCTCTCAGCTCTAGCTATGTGAGAGGGACCCTGAGTTTGCGGCCTCAAGTGGAATGGACACCGCGATGCCCTGACTCGAAATAAGGCCGGATATCCCTGCAGTGACTTGAATGTAGGCTCCTCTTGCATCTCCCAAATGAAAGGATGTCTGAATCCCCTGTGGAGACCACAGAAAAAGACCTAGTTCCCCACCTCATGGCGACCGGAGGCCTCACATCCTTTGAAAACTCGAGAGGTACGCGGAGATCAGTGCCTCCAAAGGAGACGATGCCTGATTCTTCGTGAAACTTGATAGGAGTCCCAGGATTCCTGTGGCACGTGGAAAGGGACCCTTGGTCTCCCGCCTCAGCTGGAGAGGCGTCCCAATTGCCCTGCCAAGCCTCGAGGAGAATCCCGAGTTGTCCCTCGCAACTAGGCAGGAGTCCTGACGTCGCTGAACAAACATGTGGGTGGAAGGGCCATCCCAGTCGTAACTCGAGAATATACCCCAGGTTCCCGCCGCCACTCGAGACAAACCATGAGACTTCCCCCTCGCCGCGAGATGAGGCCCGATTCCCCTGCACTGCGTGCAGAGCAATTCCGTGTTGCACATCACACATGAAAGGAGCCTTGATTTCCTTGATGGCACTCCAGAGAAACCCCAACAACACTGTTTCAAGGCAAGAGGGATCCTGAGGTCACTGTAGCAACACGAAAGAGCTCCGTGGACCAAAAATCAACTCGAGATGAGAGGTTAGTCCCTGGCTTCGACTCCAGAGGAATACCTCCTTACCACAAGCACCTCAAGAGGAGGCTTCTCTCAGCTCTAGCTATGTGAGAGGGACTCTGAGTTTGCAGCCTCAAGTCGAATGGACACCACGATGCCCTGACTCGAAATAAGGCCGGATATCCCTGCAGTGACTTGAATGCAGGCTCGTCTTGCATCTCCCAAGATGAAAGGATGTCTGAATCCCCTGTGGAGACCACAGAGAAAGACCGAGTTCCCCACCTCATGGCGACCGGAGGCCTCACATCCTTTGAAAACTCCAGAGGTACGCGGAGATCTGTGCCTCCAAAGGAGACGATGCCTGACTCCTCGTGAAACTTGATAGGAGTCCCAGGATTCCTGTGGCACATGGAAAGGGACCCTTGGTCTCCCGCCTCAGCTGGAGAGGCGTCCCAATTGCCCTGCCAAGCCTCGAGGAGAATCCCGAGTTGTCCCTCGCAACTAGGCAGGAGTCCTGACGTCGCTGAACAAACATGTGGGTGGAAGGGCCATCCCCGTCGTAACTCAAGAATATACCCCAGGTTCCCGCCGCAACTCGAGAAAAACCATGAGACTTCCCCCTTGCCGCGAGATGAGGCCCGATTCCCCTGCACTGCGTGCAGAGCAATTCCGTGTTGCACATCACACATGAAAGGAGCCTTGATTTCCTTGGTGGCACTCCAGAGTAACCCCAAGAACACTGTTTCAAGACTAGAGGGATCCTGAGGTCACTGTAGCAACACGAAAGAGCTCCGTGGACCACAAATCAACTCGAGATGAGAGGTTAGTCCCTGGCTTCGACTCCAGAGGAATACCACCTTACCACAAGCACCTCAAGAGGAGGCTTCTCTCAGCTCTAGCTATGTGCTGAGTTTGCGGCCTCAAGTGGAATGGACACCGCAATGCCCTGACTCGAAATAAGGCCGGATATCCCTTCAGTGACTTGAATGCAGGCTAGTCTTGCATCTCCCAAGACGAAAGGATGTCCGAATCCCCTGTGGAGACCACAGAAAAAGACCTAGTTCCCGACCTCATCGCGATCGGAGGGCTCACATCCTTTGAAAACTCCAGAAGTACGTGAAGATCAGTGCCTCCAAAGTAGACGATGCCTGACTCCTGGTGAAACTTGATAGGAGTCCCAGGATTCCTGTGGCACGTGGAAAGGGACCCTTGGTCTCCTGCCTCAGCTGGAGAGGCGTCCCAATTGCCCTGCCAAGCCTCGAGGAGAATCCCGAGTTGTCCCTCGCAACTAGGCAGGAGTCCTGACGTCGCTGAACAAACACGTGGGTGGAAGGGCCATCCCCGTCGTAACTCGAGAATATACCCCAGTTTCCCGCCGCAACTCGAGAAAAACCATGAGACTTCCCACTCTCCGCGAGATGAGGCCCGATTCCCCTGCACTGCGTGCAGAGCAATTCCGTGTTGCACATCACACATGAAAGGAGCCTTGATTTCCTTGATGGTACTCCAGAGAAACCCCAAGAACACTGTTTCAAGGCTAGAGGGATCCTGAGGTCACTGTAGCCACACGAAAGAGCTCCGTGGACCAAAAATCAACTCGAGATGAGAGGATAGTCCCTGGGCTTCGACTCCATAGGAATACCACCTAACCACAAGCACCTCAAGAGGAGGCTTCTCTCAGCTCTAGGTATGTGAGAGGGACCCTGAGTTTGCGGCCTCAAGTGGAATGGACACCGCGATGCCCTGGCTCGAAATAAGGCTGGATATCCCTGCAGTGACTTGAATGCAGGCTCGTCTTGCATCTCCCAAGACGAAAGGATGTCTGAATCCCCTGTGGAGACCACAGAGAAAGACCTAGTTCCCCACCTCATCGCGACCGGAGGCCTCACATCCTTTGAAAACTCCAGAGGTACGCGGAGATCAGTGCCTCCAAAGGAGACGATGCCTGACTCCTCGTGAAACTTGATAGGAGTCCCAGGATTCCTGTGGCACGTGGAAAGGGACCCTTGGTCTCCCGCCTCAGCTGGAGAGGCGTCCCAATTGCCCTGCCAAGCCTCGAGGAGAATCCCGAGTTGTCCCTCGCAACTAGGCAGGAGTCCTGACGTCGCTGAACAAACACGTGGGTGGAAGGGCCATCCCCGTCGTAACTCGAGAATATACCCCAGGTTCCCGCCGCAACTCGAGAAAAACCATGAGACTTCCCCCTCGCCGCGACATGAGGCCCGATTCCCCTGCACTGCGTGCAGAGCAATTCCGTGTTGCACATCACACATGAAAGGAGCCTTGATTTCCTTGATGGCACTCCAGAGAAACCCCAAGAACACTGTTTCAAGGCAAGAGGGATCCTGAGGTCACTGTAGCAACACGAAAGAGCTCCGTGGACCAAAAATCAACTCGAGATGAGAGGTTAGTCCCTGACTTCGACTCCAGAGGAATACCTCCTTACCACAAGCACCTCAAGAGGAGGCTTCTCTCAGCTCTAGCTATGTGAGAGGGACCCTGAGTTTGCAGCCTCAAGTCGAATGGACACCACGATGCCCTGACTGGAAATAGGTCCGGATATCCCTGCAGTGACTTGAATGCAGGCTCGTCTTGCATCTCCCAAGATGAAAGGATGTCTGAATCCCCTGTGGAGACCACAGAGAAAGACATAGTTCCCCACCTCATGGCGACCGGTGGCCTCACATCCTTTGAAAACTCCAGAGGTACGCGGAGATCAGTGCCTCCAAAGGAGACGATGCCTGACTCCTCGTGAAACTTCATAGGAGTCCCAGGATTCCTGTGGCACATGGAAAGGGATCCTTGGTCTCCCGCCTCAGCTGGAGAGGCGTCCCAATTGCCCTGCCAAGCCTCGAGGAGAATCCCGACTTGTCCCTCGCAACTAGGCAGGAGTCCTGACGTCGCTGAACAAACATGTGGGTGGAAGGGCCATCCCCGTCGTAACTCGAGAATATACCCCAGGTTCCTGCCGCAACTCGAGAAAAACCATGAGACTTCCCCCTAGCCGCGAGATGAGGCCCTATTCCCCTGCACTGCGTGCAGAGCAATTCCGTGTTGCACATCACACATGAAAGGAGCCTTGATTTCCTTGGTGGCACTCCAGAGAAACCCCAAGAACACTGTTTCAAGGCTAGAGGGATCCTGAGGTCACTCTAGCAACACGAAAGAGCTCCGTGGACCACAAATCAACTCGAGATGAGAGGTTAGTCCCTGGCTTCGACTCCAGAGGAATACCACCTTACCACAAGCACCTCAAGAGGAGGCTTCTCTCAGCTCTAGCTATGTGCTGAGTTTGCGGCCTCAAGTGGAATGGACACCGCGATGCCCTGACTCGAAATAAGGCCGGATATCCCTGCAGTGACTTGAATGCAGGCTCGTCTTGCATCTCCCAAGATGAAAGGATGTCCGAATCCCCTGTGGAGACCACAGAAAAAGACCTAGTTCCCCACCTCATCGCGACCGGAGGCCTCACATCCTTTGAAAACTCCAGAGGTACGCGGAGATCAGTGCCTCCAAAGGAGACGATGCCTGACTTCTCTTGAAACTTGATACGAGTCCCAGGATTCCTGTGGCACGTGGAAAGGAACCCTTGGTCTCCCTCCTCGGCTGGACAGGCGTCCCAATTTCCCTGCCAAGCCTCGAGGAGAATCCCGAGTTTTCCCTCGCAACTAGGCAGGAGTCCTGCCATCGCTGAACAAACACGTGTGTAGAAGGACCATCCCCGTCGTAACTCGAGAATATACCCCAGGTTCCCGCCGCAACTCGAGAAAAACTATGAGACTTCCCCCTCGCCGCGTGATGAGGCCTGATTCCCCTGCACTGCGTGCAGAGCAATTCAGTGATGCACATCACACATGAAAGGAGCCTTGATTTCCTTGATGGCACTCCAGAGAAACCCCAAGAACACTGTTTCAAGGCTAGAGGGATCCTGAGGTCACTGTAGCCACACAAAAGAGCACCGTGGCCCAAAAATCAACTCGAGATGAGAGGATAGTCCCTGGCTTCGACTCCAGAGGAATACCACCTTAACACAAGCACCTCAAGAGGAGGCTTCTCTCAGCTCTAGGTATGTGAGAGGGACCCTGAGTTTGCGGCCTCAAGTGGAATGGACACCGCAATGCCCTGACTCGAAATAAGGCCGGATATCCCTGCAGTGACTTGAATGCAGGCGCGTCTTGCATCTCCCAAGACGAAAGAATGTCTGAATCCCCTGTGGAGACCTCAGAGAAAGATCTAGTTCCCCACCTCATCGCGACCGGAGGCCTCACATCCTTTGAAAACTCCAGAGGTACGCGGAGATCAGTGCCTCCAAAGGAGACGATGCCTGACTCCTCGTGAAACTTGATAGGAGTCCCAGGATTCCTGTGGCACATGGAAAGGGACCCTTGGTCTCCCGCCCAGCTGGAGAGGCGTCCCAATTGCCCTGCGAAGACTCGAGGAGAATCCCGAGTTGTCCCTCGTAACTAGGCAGGAGTCCTGACGTCGCTGAACAAACACGTGGGTGAAAGGGCCATCCCCGTCGTAACTCGAGAATATACCCCAGGTTCCCGCCGCAACTCGAGAAAAACCATGAGACTTCCCCCTCACCGCGAGATGAGGCCCGATTCCCCTGCACTGCGTGCAGAGCAATTCCGTGTTGCACGTCACACATGAAAGGAGCCTTGATTTCCTTGATGGCACTCCAGAGAAACCCCAAGAACACTGTTTCAAGGCTAGAGGGATCCTGAGGTCACTGTAGCAACACGAAAGAGCTCCGTGGACCAAGAATCAACTCGAGATGAGAGGTTAGTCCCTGGCTTCGACTCCAGAGGAATACCACCTTACCACAAGCACCTCAAGAGGAGGCTTCTCTCAGCTCTAGGTATGTGAGAGGGACCCTGATTTTGCGGCCTCAAGTGGAATGGACACTGCGATTCCCTGACGCGAAATAAGGCCGGATATCCCTGCAGTGACTTGAATGCAGGCTCGTCTTTCATCTCCAAAAATGAACGAATGTCTGAATCCCCTGTGGAGACCACAGAGAAAGACCTAGTTTCCCACCTCATCGCTACCGGAGGCCTCACATCCTTTGAAAACTCCAGAGGTACGCGGAGATCAGTGCCTCCAAAGGAGACAATGCCTGACTCCTCGTGAAACTTGATACGAGTCCCAGGATTCCTGTGGCACGTGGAAAGGAACCCTTGGACTCCCTCCTCGGCTGGAGAGGCGTCCCAATTTCCCTGCCAAACCTCGAGGAGAATCCCGAGTTGTCCCTCGCAACTAGGCAGGAGTCCTGCCATCGCTGAACAAACACGTGTGTAGAAGGGTCATCCCCGTCGTAACTCGAGGATATACCCCAGGTTCCCGCCGCAACTCGAGAAAAACCATGAGACTTCCCCCTCGCCGCGAGATGAGGCCCGATTCCCCTGCACTGCGTGCAGAGCAATTCCGTGTTGCACATCACACATGAAAGGAGCCTTGATTTCCTTGGTGGCACTCCAGAGAAACCCCAAGAACACTGTTTCAAGGCTAGAGGGATCCTGAGGTCACTGTAGCAACACGAAAGAGCTCCGTGGACCACAAATCAACTCGAGATGAGAGGTTAGTCCCTGGCTTCGACTCCAGAGGAATACCACCTTACCACAAGCACCTCAAGAGGAGGCTTCTCTCAGCTCTAGCTATGTGCTGAGTTTGCGGCCTCAAGTGGAATGGACACCGCGATGCCCTGACTCGAAATAAGGCCGGATATCCCTGCAGTGACTTGAATGCAGGCTCGTCTTGCATCTCCCAAGATGAAAGGATGTCTGAATCCCCTGTGGAGACCACAGAAAAAGACCTAGTTCCCCACCTCATCGCGACCGGAGGCCTCACATCCTTTGAAAACTCCAGAGGTACGCGGAGATCAGTGCCTGCAAAGGAGACGATGCCTGACTCCTCGTGAAATTTGATACGAGTCCCAGGATTCCTGTGGCACGTGGAAAGGAACCCTTGGTCTCCCTCCTCGGCTGGAGAGGCGTCCCAATTTCCCTGCCAAGCCTCGAGGAGAATCCCGAGTTGTCCCTCGCAACTAGGCAGGAGTCCTGCCATCGCTGAACAAACACGTGTGTAGAAGGGCCATCCCCGTCGTAACTCGAGAATATACCCCAGGTTCCCGCCGCAACTCGAGAAAAACCATGAGACTTCCCCCTCGCTGCGGAATGAGGCCTGATTCCCCTGCACTGCGTGCAGAGCAATTCCGTGTTGCACATCACACATGAAAGGAGCCTTGATTTCCTTGATGGCACTCCAGAGAAACCCCAAGAACACTGTTTCAAGGCTAGAGGAATCCTGAGGTCACTGTAGCAACACGAAAGAGCTCCGTGGACCAAAAATCAACTCGAGATGAGAGGTTAGTCCCTGGCTTCGACTCCAGAGGAATACCACCTTAACACAAGCACCTCAAGAGGAGGCTTCTCTCAGCTCTAGCTATGTGAGAGGGACCCTGAGTTTGCGGCCTCAAGTGGAATGGACACCGCGATGCCTTGCTCGAAATAAGGCCTGATATCCCTGCAGTGACTTGAATACAGGCTCGTCTTGCATCTCCCAAGACGAAAGGATGTCTGAATCCCCTGTGCAGACCACAGAGAAAGACCTAGTTCCCCACCTCATCGCGACCGGAGGCCTCACATCCTTTGAAAACTCCAGAGGTACGCGGAGATCAGTGCCTCCAAAGGAGACGATGCCTGACTCCTCGGGAAACTTGATAGGAGTCCCAGAATACCTGTGCACGTGGAATGGGACCCTTGGTCTCCCGCCTCAGCTGGAGAGGCGTCCCAATTGCCCTGCCAAGCCTCGAGGAGAATCCCGAGTTGTCCCTAGAAACTAGGCAGGAGTCCTGACGTCGCTGAACAAACACGTGTGTGGAAGGGCCATCCCCGTCGTAACTCGAGAATATACCCCAGGTTCCCGCCGCAACTCGAGAAAAACCATGAGACTTCCCCCTCGCCGCGAGATGAGGCCCGATTCCCCTGCACTGCGTGCAGAGCAATTCCGTGTTGCACATCACACATGAAAGGAGCCTTGATTTCCTTGGTGGCACTGCAGAGAAACCCCAACAACACTGTTTCAGGCTAGAGGGATCCTGAGGTCACTGTAGCAACATGAAAGAGCTCCGTGGACCAACAATCAACTCGAGATGAGAGGTTAGTCCCTGGCTTCGACTCCAGAGGAATACCACCTTATCACAAGCACCTCAAGAGGAGGCTTCTCTCAGCTCTAGCTATGTCCTGAGTTTGCGGCCTCAAGTGGAATGGACACCGCGATGCCCTGACTCGAAATAAGGCCAGATATCCCTGCAGTGACTTGAATGCAGGCTCGTCTTGCATCTCCCAAGACGAAAGGGTGTCCGAATCCCCTGTGGAGACCACAGAAAAAGACCTAGTTCCCCACCTCATCGCGACCGGAGGCCTCACATCCTTTGAAAACTCCAGAGGTAAGCGGAGATCAGTGCCTCCAAAGTAGACGATGCCTGACTCCTCGTGAAACTTGATAGGAGTCCCAGGATTCCTGTGGCACGTGGAAAGGGACCCTTGGTCTCCCGCCTCAACTGGAGAGGCGTCCCAATTGCCCTGCCAAGCCTCGAGGAGAATCCCGAGTTGTCCCTTGCAACTAGGCAGTAGTCCTGACGTCGCTGAACAAACAAGTGGGTGGAAGGGTCATCCCCGTCGTAACTCGAGAATATACCCCAGGTTCCCGCCGCAACTCGAGAAAAACCATGAGACTTCCCCCTCGCCGCGAGATGAGGCCCGATTCCCCTGCACTGCGTGCAGAGCAATTCCGTGTTGCACATCACACATGAAAGGAGCCTTGATTTCCTTGATGGCACTCCAGAGAAACCCCAAGAACACTGTTTCAAGGATAGAGGGATCCTGAGGTCACTGTAGCAACACGAAAGAGCTCCGTGGACCAAAAATCAACTCGAGATGAGAGGTTAGTCCCTGGCTTCGACTCCAGAGGAATACCACCTTACCACAAGCACCTCAAGGGGAGGCTTCTCTCAGCTCTAGCTATGTAAGAGGGACCCTGAGTTTGCAGCCTCAAGTCGAATGGACACCACGATGCCCTGACGCGAAATAAGGCCGGATATCCCTGCAGTGACTTGAATGCAGGCTCGTCTTGCATCTCCCAAGATGAAAGGATGTCTGAATCCCCTGTGGAGACCACAGAAAAAGACCTAGTTCCCCACCTCATGGCGACCGGAGGCCTCACATCCTTTGAAAACTCCAGAGGTACGCGGAGATCAGTGCCTAAAAAGGAGACGATGCCTGATTCTTCGTGAAACTTGATAGGAGTCCCAGGATTCCTGTGGCACATGGAAAGGGACCCTTGGTCTCCCGCCTCAGCTGGAGAGGCGTTCCAATTGCCCTGCCAAGCCTCGAGGAGAATCCCGAGTTGTCCCTCGCAACTAGGCAGGAGTCCTGACGTCGCTGAAAAAACATGTGGGTGGAAGGGCCATCCCAGTCGTAACTCGAGAATATACCCCAGGTTCCCGCCGCAACTCGAGAAAAACCATGAGACTTCCCCCTCGCCGCGAGATGAGGCCCGATTCCCCTGCACTGCGTGCAGAGCAATTCCGTGTTGCACATCACACATGAAAGGAGCCTTGATTTCCTTGGTGGCACTGCAGAGAAACCCCAACAACACTGTTTCAGGCTAGAGGGATCCTGAGGTCATTGTAGCAACACGAAAGAGCTCCGTGGACCACAAATCAACTCGAGATGAGAGGTTAGTCCCTGGCTTCGACTCCAGAGGAATACCACCTTATCACAAGCACCTCAAGAGGAGGCTTCTCTCAGCTCTAGCTATGTCCTGAGTTTGCGGCCTCAAGTGGAATGGACACCGCGATGCCCTGACTCGAAATAAGGCCAGATATCCCTGCAGTGACTTGAATGCAGGCTCGTCTTGCATCTCCCAAGACGAAAGGGTGTCCGAATCCCCTGTGGAGACCACAGAAAAAGACCTAGTTCCCCACCTCATCGCGACCGGAGGCCTCACATCCTTTGAAAACTCCAGAGGTAAGCGGAGATCAGTGCCTCCAAAGTAGACGATGCCTGACTCCTCGTGAAACTTGATAGGAGTCCCAGGATTCCTGTGGCACGTGGAAAGGGACCCTTGGTCTCCCGCCTCAACTGGAGAGGCGTCCCAATTGCCCTGCCAAGCCTCGAGGAGAATCCCGAGTTGTCCCTTGCAACTAGGCAGTAGTCCTGACGTCGCTGAACAAACAAGTGGGTGGAAGGGTCATCCCCGTCGTAACTCGAGAATATACCCCAGGTTCCCGCCGCAACTCGAGAAAAACCATGAGACTTCCCCCTCACCGCGAGATGAGGCCCGATTCCCCTGCACTGCGTGCAGAGCAATTCCGTGTTGCACATCACACATGAAAGGAGCCTTGATTTCCTTGATGGCACTCCAGAGAAACCCCAAGAACACTGTTTCAAGGATAGAGGGATCCTGAGGTCACTGTAGCAACACGAAAGAGCTCCGTGGACCAAAAATCAACTCGAGATGAGAGGTTAGTCCCTGGCTTCGACTCCAGAGGAATACCACCTTACCACAAGCACCTCAAGGGGAAGCTTCTCTCAGCTCTAGCTATGTAAGAGGGACCCTGAGTTTGCAGCCTCAAGTCGAATGGACACCACGATGCCCTGACGCGAAATAAGGCCGGATATCCCTGCAGTGACTTGAATGCAGGCTCGTCTTGCATCTCCCAAGATGAAAGGATGTCTGAATCCCCTGTGGAGACCACAGAAAAAGACCTAGTTCCCCACCTCATGGCGACCGGAGGCCTCACATCCTTTGAAAACTCCAGAGGTACGCGGAGATCAGTGCCTAAAAAGGAGACGATGCCTGATTCTTCGTGAAACTTGATAGGAGTCCCAGGATTCCTGTGGCACATGGAAAGGGACCCGTGGTCTCCCGCCTCAGCTGGAGAGGCGTCCCAATTGCCCTGCCAAGCCTCGAGGAGAATCCCGAGTTGTCCCTCGCAACTAGGCAGGAGTCCTGACGTCGCTGAAAAAACATGTGGGTGGAAGGGTCATCCCAGTCGTAACTCGAGAATATACCCCAGGTTCCCGCCGCAACTCGAGAAAAACCATGAGACTTCCCCCTCGCCGCGAGATGAGGCCCGATTCCCCTGCACTGCGTGCAGAGCAATTCGGTGTTGCACATCACACATGAAAGGAGCCTTGATTTCCTTGGTGGCACTCCAGAGAAACCCCAAGAACACTGTTTCAAGGCTAGAGGGATCCTGAGGTCACTCTAGCAACACGAAAGAGCTCCGTGGACCACAAATCAACTCGAGATGAGAGGTTAGTTCCTGGCTTCGACTCCAGAGGAATACCACCTTACCACAAGCACCTCAAGAGGAGGCTTCTCTCAGCTCTATCTATGTGCTGAGTTTGCGGCCTCAAGTGGAATGGACACCGCGATGCCCTGACTCGAAATAAGGCCGGATATCCCTGCAGTGACTTGAATGCAGGCTCGTCTTGCATCTCCCAAGACGAAAGGATGTCCGAATCCCCTGTGGAGACCACAGAAAAAGACCTAGTTCCCCACCTCATCGCGACCGGAGGCCTCACATCCTTTGAAAACTCCAGAGGTACGCGGAGATCAGTGCCTCCAAAGGAGACGATGCCTGACTCCTCGTGAAACTTGATAGGAGTCCCAGGATTCCTGTGGCACGTGGAAAGGGACCCTTGGTCTCCCGCCTCAGCTGGAGAGGCGTCCCAATTGCCCTGCCAAGCGTCGAGGAGAATCCCGAGTTGTCCCTCGCAACTAGGCAGTATTCCTGACGTCGCTGAACAAACACGTGTGTGGAAGGGCCATCCCCGTCGTAACTCGAGAATATACCCCAGGTTCCCGCCGCAACTAGAGAAAAACTATGAGACTTCCCCCTTGCCACGTGATGAGGCCTGATTCCCCTGCAATGCGTGCAGAGCAATTCAGTGATGCACATCACACATGAAAGGAGCCTTGATTTCCTTGATGGCACTCCAGAGAAACCCCAAGAACACTGTTTCAAGGCTAGAGGGATCCTGAGGTCACTGTAGCCACACAAAAGAGCACCGTGGCCCAAAAATCAACTCGAGATGAGAGGATAGTCCCTGGCTTCGACTCCAGAGGAATACCACCTTAACACAAGCACCTCAAGAGGAGGCTTCTCTCAGCTCTAGGTATCTGAGAGGGACCCTGAGTTTGCGGCCTCAAGTGGAATGGATACCGCGATGCCCTGACTCGAAATAAGGCCGGATATCCCTGCAGTGACTTGAATGCAGGCGCGTCTTGCATCTCCCAAGACGAAAGGATGTCTGAATCCCCTGTGGAGACCTCAGAGAAAGATCTAGTTCCCCACCTCATCGCGACCGGAGGCTTCACATCCTTTGAAAACTCCAGAGGTACGCGGAGATCAGTACCTCCAAAGGAGACGATGCCTGACTCCTCGTGAAACTTGATAGGAGTCCCAGGATTCCTGTGGCACATGGAAAGGGACCCTTGGTCTCCCGCCCAGCTGGAGAGGCGTCCCAACTGCCCCGCGAAGCCTCGAGGAGAATCCCGAGTTGTCCCTCGCAAATAAGCAGGAGTCCTGACGGCGCTGAACAAACACGTGGGTGGAAGGGCCATCCCCGTCGTAACTCGAGAATATACCCCAGGTTCCCGCCGCAACTCGAGAAAAACCATGAGACTTCCCCCTCACCGCGAGATGAGGCCCGATTCCCCTGCACTGCGTGCAGAGCAATTCCGTGTTGCACATCACACATGAAAGGAGCCTTGATTTCCTTGATGGCACTCCAGAGAAACCCCAAGAACACTGTTTCAAGGCTAGAGGGATCCTGAGGTCACTGTAGCAACACGAAAGAGCTCCGTGGACCAAGAATCAACTCGAGATGAGAGGTTAGTCCCTGGATTCGACTCCAGAGGAATACCACCTTACCACAAGCACCTCAAGAGGAGGCTTCTCTCAGCTCTAGGTATGTGAGAGGGACCCTGATTTTGCGGCCTCAAGTGGAATGGACACTGGGATGCCCTGACGCGAAATAAGACCGGATATCCCTGCAGTGACTTGAATGCAGGCTCGTCTTGCATCTCCAAAAATGAACGAATGTCTGAATCCCCTGTGGAGACCACAGAGAAAGACCTAGTTTCCCACCTCATCGCGACCGGAGGCCTCACATCCTTTGAAAACTCAAAAGGTACGCGGAGATCAGTGCCTCCAAAGGAGACGATGCCTGACTCCTCGTGAAACGTGATAGGAGTCCCAGGATTCCTGTGGCACATCGAAAGGGACCCTTGGTCTCCCGCCTCAGCTGGAGAGGCGTCCCAATTGCCCTGCCAAGCCTCGAGGAGAATCCCGAGTTGTCCCTCGCAAATAGGCAGGAGTCCTGACGTCACTGAACAAACACGTGGGTGGAAGGGCCATCCCCGTCGTAACTCGAGAATATACCCCAGGTTCCCGCCGCAACTCGAGAAAAACCATGAGACTTCCCCCTCGCCGCGAGATGAGGCCCGATTCCCCTGCACTGCGTGCAGAGCAATTCCGTGTTGCACATCATACATGAAAGGAGCCTTGATTTCCTTGGTGGCACTGCAGAGAAACCCCAACAACACTGTTTCAGGCTAGAGGGATCCTGAGGTCACTGTAGCAACATGAAAGAGCTCCGTGGACCAACAATCAACTCGAGATGAGAGGTTAGTCCCTGGCTTCGACTCCAGAGGAATACCACCTTATCACAAGCACCTCATGAGGAGGCTTCTCTCAGCTCTAGCTATGTCCTGAGTGTGCGGCCTCAAGTGGAATGGACACCGCGATGCCCTGACTCGAAATAAGGCCAGATATCCCTGCAGTGACTTGAATGCAGGCTCGTCTTGCATCTCCCAAGACGAAAGGGTGTCCGAATCCCCTGTGGAGACCACAGAAAAAGACCTAGTTCCCCACCTCATCGCGACCGGAGGCCTCACATCCATTGAAAACTCCAGAGGTAAGCGGAGATCAGTGCCTCCAAAGTAGACGATGCCTGACTCCTCGTGAAACTTGATAGGAGTCCCAGGATTCCTGTGGCACGTGGAAAGGGACCCTTGGTCTCCCGCCTCAACTGGAGAGGCGACCCAATTGCCCTGCCAAGCCTCGAGGAGAATCCCGAGTTGTCCCTCGCAACTAGGCAGTAGTCCTGCCATCGCTGTACAAACACGTGTGTGGAAGGGCCATCCCCGTCGTAACTCGAGAATATACCCCAGGTTCGTGTCGCAACTCGAGAAAAACCATGAGACTTCCCCCTCGCCGCGAGATGAGGCCTGATTCCCCTGCACTGCGTGCAGAGCAATTCGGTGTTGCACATCACACATGAAAGGAGCCTTATTTTCCTTGATGGCACTCCAGAGAAACCCCAAGAACACTGTTTCAAGGCTAGAGGAATCCTGAGGTCACTGTAGCAACACGAAAGAGCTCCGTGGACCACAAATCAACTCGAGATGAGAGGTTAGTCCCTGGCTTCGACTCCAGAGGAATACCACCTTACCACAAGCACCTCAAGAGGAGGCTTCTCTCAGCTCTAGCTATGTGAGAGGGACCCTGAGTTTGCGGCCTCAAGTGGAATGGACACCGCGATGCCCTGACTCGAAATAAGGCCGGATATCCCTGCAGTGACTTGAATGTAGGCTCGTTTTGCATCTCCCAAATGAAAGGATGTCTGAATCCCCTGTGGAGACCACAGAGAAAGACCTAGTTCCCCACCTCATCGCGACCGGAGGCCTCACATCCTTTGAAAACTCCAGAGGGACGCGGAGATCAGTGCCTCCAAAGGAGACGATGCCTGACTCATCGTGAAACTTGATAGGAGTCGCAGGATTCCTGTGGCACGTGGAAAGGGACGCTTGGTCTCCCGCCTCAGCTGGAGAGGCGTCCCAATTGCCCTGCCAAGCCTCGAGGAGAATCCCGAGTTGTCCCTTGCAACTAGGCAGTAGTCCTGACGTCGCTGAACAAACAAGTGGGTGGAAGGGTCATTCCCGTCGTAACTCGAGAATATACCCCAGGTTCCCGCCGCAACTCGAGAAAAACCATGAGACTTCCCCCTCGCCTCGAGATGAGGCCTGATTCCCCTGCACTGCGTGCAGAGCAATTCTGTGTTGCACATCACACATGAAAGGAGCCTTGATTTCCTTGATGGCACTCCAGAGAAACCCCAAGAACACTGTTTAAAGGATAGAGGGATCCTGAGGTCACTGTAGCAACACGAAAGAGCTCCGTGGACCAAAAATCAACTCGAGATGAGAGGTTAGTCCCTGGCTTCGACTCCAGAGGAATACCACCTTACCACAAGCACCTCAAGGGAAGGCTTCTCTCAGCTCTAGCTATGTGAGAGGGACCCTGAGTTTGCAGCCTCAAGTCGAATGGACACCACGATGCCCTGACGCGAAATAAGGCCGGATATCCCTGCAGTGACTTGAATGCAGGCTCGTCTTGCATCTCCCAAGATGAAAGGATGTCTGAATCCCCTGTGGAGACCACAGAGAAAGACCTAGTTCCCCACCTCATGGCGACCGGAGGCCTCACATCCTTTGAAAACTCCAGAGGTACGCGGAGATCAGTGCCTAAAAAGGAGACGATGCCTGATTTTTCGTGAAACTTGATAGGAGTCCCAGGATTCCTGTGGCACATGGAAAGGGACCCTTGGTCTCCCGCCTCAGCTGGAGAGGCGTCCCAATTGCCCTGCCAAACCTCGAGGAGAATCCCGAGTTGTCCCTCGCAACTAGGCAGGAGTCCTGACGTCGCTGAAAAAACATGTGGGTGGAAGGGCCATCCCAGTCGTAACTCGAGAATATACCCCAGGTTCCCGCCGCAACTCGAGAAAAACCATGAGACTTCCCCCTCGCCGCGAGATGAGGCCCGATTCCCCTGCACTGCGTGCAGAGCAATTCGGTGTTGCACATCACACATGAAAGGAGCCTTGATTTCCTTGGTGGCACTCCAGAGAAACCCCAAGAACACTGTTTCAAGGCTAGAGGGATCCTGAGGTCACTCTAGCAACACGAAAGAGCTCCGTGGACCACAAATCAACTCGAGATGAGAGGTTAGTCCCTGGCTTCGACTCCAGAGGAATACCACCTTACCACAAGCACCTCAAGAGGAGGCTTCTCTCAGCTCTAGCTATGTGCTGAGTTTGCGGCCTCAAGTGGAATGGACACCGCGATGCCCTGACTCGAAATAAGGCCGAATATCCCTGCAGTGACTTGAATGCAGGCTCGTCTTGCATCTCCCAAGACGAAAGGATGTCTGAATCCCCTGTGGAGACCACAGAAAAAGACCTAGTTCCCCACCTCATCGCGACCGGAGGCCTCACATCCTTTGAAAACTCCAGAGGTACGCGAAGATCAGTGCCTCCAAAGGAGACGATGCCTGACTCCTCGTGAAACTTGATAGGAGTCCCAGGATTCCTGTGGCACGTGGAAAGGGACCCTTGGTCTCCCGCCTCAGCTGGAGAGGCGTCCCAATTGCCCTGCCAAGCCTCGAGGAGAATCCCGAGTTGTCCCTGGCAACCAGGCAGGAGTCCTGACGTCGCTGAAGAAACACGTGTGTGGAAGGGCCATCCCCGTCGTAACTCGAGAATATACCCCAGGTTCCCGCCGCAACTAGAGAAAAACTATGAGACTTTCCCCTCGCCACGCGATGAGGCCTGATTCCCCTGCACTGCGTGCAGAGCAATTCAGTGATGCACATCACACATGAAAGGAGCCTTGATTTCCTTGATGGCACTCCAGAGAAACCCCAAGAACACTGTTTCAAGGCTAGAGGGATCCTGAGGTCACTGTAGCCACACAAAAGAGCACCGTGGCCCAAAAATCAACTCGAGATGAGAGGATAGTCCCTGGCTTCGACTCCAGAGGAATACCACCTTAACACAAGCACCTCAAGAGGAGGCTTCTCTCAGCTCTAGGTATGTGAGAGGGACCCTGAGTTTGCGGCCTCAAGTGGAATGGACACCGCAATGCCCTGACTCGAAATAAGGCCGGATATCCCTGCAGTGACTTGAATGCAGGCTCTTCTTGCATCTCCCAAGACGAAAGGATGTCTGAATCCCATGTGGAGACCACAGAGAAAGACCTAGTTCTCCACATCATCGCGACCGGAGGCCTCACATCCTTTGAAAACTCCAGAGGTACGCGGAGATGAGTGCCTCCAAAGGAGACGATGCCTGACTCCCCGTGAAACTTGATAGGAGTCCCAGGATTCCTGTGGCACGTGGAAAGGGACCCTTAGTCTCCCGCCTCAGCTGGAGAGGCGTTCCAATTGCCCTGCCAAGCCTCGAGGAGAATCCCGAGTTGTCCCTCGCAACTAGGCAGGAGTCCTGACGTCGCTGAACAAACACGTGTGTGGAAGGGCCATCCCCGTCGTAACTCGAGAATATACCCCAGGTTCCCGCCGCAACTCGAGAAAAACCATGAGACTTCCCCCTCGCCGCGAGATGCTGCCCGATTCCCCTGCACTGCGTGCAGAGCAATTCCGTTTTGCACATCACACATGAAAGGAGCCTTGATTTCCTTGATGGCACTCCAGAAAATCCCCAAGAACACTGTTTCAAGGCTAGAGGGATCCTGAGGTCACTGTAGCAACACGAAAGAGCTCCGTGGACCAAAAATCAACTCGAGATGAGAGGTTAGTCCCTGGCTTCGACTCCAGAGGAATACCACCTTACCACAAGCACCTCAAGAGGAGGCTTCTCTCAGCTCTAGGTATGTGAGAGGGACCCTGAGTTTGCGGCCTCAAGTAGAATGGACACCGCGATGCCCTGACTCGAAATAAGGCCGGATATCCCTGCAGTGACTTGAATGCAGGCTTGTATTGCAACTCCCAAGACTAAAGGATGTCTGAATCCCCTGTGGAGACCACAGAGAAAGACCTAGTTCCCCACCTCATCGCGACCGGAGGCCTCACATCCTTTGAAAACTCCAGAGGTACGCGGAGATCAGTGCCTCCAAAGGAGACGATGCCTGACTCCTCGTGAAACTTGATAGGAGTCCCAGGATTCCTGTGGCACGTGGAAAGGGACCCTTGGTCTCCCGCCTCAGCTGGAGAGGCGTCCCAATTGCCCTGCCAAGCCTCGAGGAGAATCCCGAGTTGTCCCTCGCAACTAGGCAGGAGTCCTAACGTCGCTGAACAAATACGTGTGTGGAAGGGCCAAACCCTCCTAACTCGAGATTATTCCCCAGGTTCCCGCCGTAACTCGAGAAAAACCATGAGACTTCCCCCTCGCCGCGAGATGAGCCCCGATTCCCCTGCACTGCGTGCAGAGCAATTCCGTGTTGCACATCACACATGAAGGAGCCTTGATTTCCTTGATGGCACTCCAGAGAAACCCCAAGAACACTGTTTCAAGGCTAGAGGGATCCTGAGGTCACTGGAGCAACACGAAAGAGCTCCGTGGACCAAGAATCAACTCGAGATGAGAGGTTAGTCCCTGGCTTCGACTCCAGAGGAATACCACCTTACCACAAGCACCTCAAGAGGAGGCTACTCTCAGCTCTAGCTATGTGAGACGGACCCTGAGTTTGCGGCCTCAAGTGGAATGGAGACCGCGATGCCCTGACTCGATATAAGGCCGGATATCCCTGCAGTGACTTGAATGCAGGCTCGTCTTGCATCTCCCAAGATGAAAGGATGTCTGAATCCCCTGTGGAGACCACAGAGAAAGACCTAGTTCCCCAGTTCATCGCGACCAGAGGCCTCACATCCTTTGAAAACTCCAGAAGTACGCGGAGATCAGTGCCTCCAAAGGAGACGATGCCTGACTCCTCGTGAAACTTGATAGGAGTCCCAGGATTCCTGTGGCACGTGGAAAGGGATCCTTGGTCTCCCGCCTCAGCTGGAGAGGCGTCCCAATTGCCCTGCCAAGCCTCGAGGAGAATCCCGAGTTGTTCCTCGCAACTAGGCAGGAGTCCTGACGTCGCTGAACAAACACGTGGGTGAAGGGCAATCCCCGTCGAAACTCGAGCATATACCCCAGGTTTCCGCCGCAACTCGAGAAAAACCATGAGCCTTCCCCCTCGCCAGGAAATGAGGCCCAATTCCCCTGCACTGCATGCAGAGCAATTCCGTGTTGCACATGAAACAAGAAAGGAGCATTGATTTCCTTGATGGCACTCCAGAGAAACCCCAAGAACACTGTTTCAAGGGTAGAGGGATCCTGAGGTCACTGTAGCAACACGAAAGAGCTCCGTGGACCAAAAATCAACTCGAGTTGAGAGGTTAGTCCCTGGCTTCGATTCCAGAGGAATACCACCTAACCACAAGCACGTCAAGAGGAGGTTTCTCTCAGCTCTAGCTATGTGAGAGGGACCCTGAGTTTGCGGCGTCAAGTGTAATGGACCCCGTGATGCCCTGACTCGAAATAAGGCCGAATATCCCTGGAGTGACTTGAATGCAGGCTCCTCTTGCATCTCCCAAGACGAAAGGATGTCTGAATCCCCTGTGGAGACCACAGAGAAAACCTACTTCCCCACCTCATCGCGACCGGAGGCCTCACATCCTTTGAAAACTCCAGAGGTACGCGGAGATCAGTGCCTCCAAAGGAGACGATGCCTGACTCCTCGTGAAACTTGATAGGAGTCCCAGGATTCCTGTGGCACGTGGAAAGGGACCCTTGGTCTCCCGCCTCAGCTGGAGAGGCGGCCCAATTGCCCTGCCAAGCCTGGAGGAGAATCCCGAGTTGTCCCTCGCAACTAGGCAGGAGTCCTGACGTCGCTGAACAAACACGTGTGTGGAAGGGCCATCCCCGTCGTAACTCGAGAATATACCCCAGATTCCCGCCGCCACTCGAGAAAAACCATGAGACTTCCCCCTCGCCGCGAGATGAGGCCCGATTCCCCTGCACTGTGTGCAGAGCAATTCCGTGTTGCACATCACACATGAAAGGAGCCTTGATTTCCTTGCTGGCACTCCAGAGAAACCCCAAGAACACTGTTTCAAGGCTAGAGGGATCCTGAGGTCAGTGTAGCAACACGAAAGAGCTCCGTCGACCAAAAATCAACTCGAGATGAGAGGTTAGTCCCTGGCTTCGACTCCAGAGGAATACCACCTTACCACAAGCACCTCAAGAGGAGGCTTCTCTCAGCTCTAGCTATGTGAGAGGGACCCTGAATTTGCGGACTCAAGTGGAATGGACACCGCGATTCCCTGACTCGAAATAAGGCCGGATATCCCTGCAGTGACTTAAATGCAGGCTCTTTTAGCATCTCCCAAGACGAAAGGATGTCTGAATCCCCTGTGGAGACCACAGAGAAAGACATAGTTCCCCACTTCATCGCGACCGGAGGGCTCACATCCTTTGAAAACTCCAGAGGTACGCGGAGATCAGTGCCTCCAAAGGAGACGATGCCTGACTCCTCGTGAAACTTGATAGGATTCCCAGGATTCCTGTGGCACGTGGAAAGGGACCCTTGGTCTCCCGCCTCAGCTGGAGAGGCGTCCCAATTGCCCTGCCAAGCCTCGAGGAGAATCCCGAGTTGTCCCTCGCAACTAGGCAGGAGTCCTGACGTCGCTGAATAAACACGTGTGTGGAAGGGCCAAACCCTCGTAACTCGAGAATATTCCCCAGGTTCCCGCCACAACTCGAGAAAAACCATGAGACTTCCCCCTCGCCGCGAGATGAGGCCCGATTCCCCTGTACTGCGTGCAGAGCAATTCCGTGTTGCACATCACACATGAAGGAGCCTTGATTTCCTTGATGGCACTCCAGAGAAACCCCAAGAACACTGTTTCAAGGCTAGAGGGATCCTGATGTCACTGTAGCAACACGAAAGAGCTCCGTGGACCAAAAATCAACTCAAGATGAGAGGTTAGTCCCTGGCTTCGACTCCAGAGGAATACCACCTTACCACAAGCACCTCAAGAGGAGGCTTCTCTCAGCTCTAGCTATGTGAGAGGGACCCTGAGTTTGCGGCCTCAAGTGGAATGGACACCGCGATACCCTGACTCGAAATAAGGCCCGATATCCCTGCGGTGACTTGAATGCAGGCTCGTCTTGCATCTCCCAAGACGAAAGGATGTCTGAATCCCCTGTGGAGACCACAGAGAAAGACCTAGTTCCCCACCTCATCGCGACCGGAGGCCTCACATCCTTTGAAAACTCCAGAGGTACGCGGAGATCAGTGCCTCCAAAGGAGACGATGCCTGACTCCTCGTGAAACTTGATAGGAGGCCCAGGATTCCTGTGGCACGTGGAAAGGGACCCTTGGTCTCCCGCCTCAGCTGGAGAGGCGTCTCAATTGCCCTGCCAAGCCTCGAGGAGAATCCCGAGTTGTCCCTCGCAACTAGGCAGGAGTCCTGACGTCTGTAAATAAACACGTGTGTGGAAGGGCCATCCCCGTCGTAACTCGAGAAGATTCCCCAGGTTCCCGCCGCAACTCGAGAAAAACCATGAGACTTCCCCCTCGCCGCGAGATGAGGCCCGATTCCCCTGCACTGTGTGCAGAGCAATTCCGTGTTGCACATCAAAGATGAAAGGAGCCTTGATTTCCTTGATGGTACTCCAGAGAAACCCCAAGAACACTGTTTCAAGGCTAGAGGGATCCTGAGGTCACTGTAGCAACACGAAAAAGCTCCGTGGACCAAAAATCAACTCGAGATGAGCTGTTAGTCCCTGGCTTCGACTCCAGAGGAATACCACCTTACCAGAAGCACCTCAAGAGGAGGCTTCTCTCAGCTCTAGGTATGTGAGAGGGACCCTGATTTGCGGCCTCAAGTGGAATGGACACCGCGATGCCCTGACTCGAAATAAGCCGGATATCCCTGCAGTGACTTGAATGCAGGCTCGTCTTGCATCTCCCAAGACGAAAGGATGTCTGACTCCCCTGTGGAGACCACAGAAAAAGAACTAGTTCCCCACCTCATCGCGACCAGAGGCCTCAAATCCTTTGAAAACTCCAGAGGTACGCGGAGATCAGTGCCTCCAAAGGAGACGATGCCTGACTCCTCGTGAAACTTGATAGGAGTCCCAGGATTCCTGTGGCACAGGGAAACGGACCCTTGGTCTCCCGCCTCAGCTGGAGAGGCGTCCCAATTGCCCTGCCAATCCTCGAGGAGAATCCCGAGTTGTCCCTCGCAACTAGGCAGGAGTCCTGACGTGGCTTAACAAACACGTGTGTGGAAGGGCCATCCCAGTCGTAACTCGAGAATATACCCCAGGTTCCCGCCGCAACTCGAGAAAAACCATGAGACTTCCCCCTCGCCGCGAGATGAGGCCCGATTCCCCTGCACTGCGTGCAGAGCAATTCCGTGTTGCACATCACACATGAAGGAGCCTTGATTTCCTTGATGGCACTCCAGAGAAACCCCAAGAACACTGTTTCAAGGCTAGAGGGATCCTGAGGTCACTGTAGCAACACGAAAGAGCTCCGTGGACCAAAAATCAACTCGAGATGAGAGGTTAGTCCCTGGCTTCGACTCCAGAGGAATACCACCTTACCACAAGCACCTCAAGAGGAGGCTTCTCTCAGCTCTAGGTATGTGAGAGGGACCCTGAGTTTGCGGCCTTAAGTGGAATGGACACCGCGATGTCCTGACTCGAAATAAGGCCGGATATCCCTGCAGTGACTTGAATGCAGGCTCTTCTTGCATCTCCCAAGACGAAAGGATGTCTGAATCCCATGTGGAGACCACAGAGAAAGACCTAGTTCCCCACATCATCGCGACCGGAGGCCTCACATCCTTTGAAAACTCCAGAGGTACGCGGAGATCAGTGCCTCCAAAGGAGACGATGCCTGACTCCTCGTGAAACTTGATAGGAGTCCCAGGATTCCTGTGGCACGTGGAAAGGGACCCTTGGTCTCCCGCCTCAGGTGGAGAGGCGTCCCAATTGCCCTGCCAAGCCTCGAGGAGAATCCCGAGTTGTCCTTCGCAACTAGGCAGGAGTCCTGACGTCGCTGAACAAACACGTGGGTGGAAGGGCCATTCCCGTCGTAACTGGAGAATATTCCCCAGGTTCCCGCCGCAACTCGAGAAAAACCATGAGACTTCCCCCTCGCCGCGAGATGAGGCACGATTCCCGTGCACTGCGTGCAGAGCAATTCCGTGTTGCACATCACACATGAAAGGAGCCTTGATTTCCTTGATGGCACTACAGAGAAACCCCAAGAACACTGTTTCAAGGCTAGAGGGATCCTGAGGTCACTGTAGCAACACGAAAGAGCTCCGTGGACCAAAAATCAACTCGAGATGAGAGGTTAGTCCCTGGCTTCGACTCCAGAGGAATACCACCTTACCACAAGCACCTCAAGAGGAGGCTTCTCTCAGCTCTAGCTATGTGAGAGGCACCCTGATTTTGGGTCCTCAAGTGGAATGGACACCGCGATGCCCTGACTCGAAATAAGGCCGGATATCCCTGCAGTGACTTGAATGCAGGCTTGTCTTGCAACTCCCAAGATGAAAGGATGTCTGAATCCCCTGTGGAGACCACAGAGAAAGACCTAGTTCCCCACCTCATCGCGACCGGAGGCCTCACATCCTTTGAAAACTCCAGAGGTACGCGGAGATCAGTGCCTCCAAAGGAGACGATGCCTGACTCCTCGTGAAACTTGATAGGAGTCCCAGGATTCCTGTGGCACGTGGAAAGGGACACTTGGTCTCCCGCCTCAGCTGGAGAGGCGTCCCAATTGCCCTGCCAAGCCTCGAGGAGAATCCCGAGTTGTCCCTCGCAACTAGGCAGGATTCCTGACGTCGCTGAACAAACATGTGGGTGGAAGGGCCATCCCCGTCGTAACTCGAGAATATACCCCAGGTTCCCGCCGCAACTCGAGAAAAACCATGAGACTTCCCCCTCGCCGTGAGATGAGGCACGATTCCCCTGCACTGCATGCAGAGCAATTCCGTGTTGCACATCAAACATGAAAGTAGCCTTGATTTCCTTGATGGCACTCCAGAGAAACCCCAAGAACACTGTTTCAAGGCTAGAGGGATCCTGAGGTCACTGTAGCAACACGAAAGAGCTCCGTGGACCAAAAATCAACTCGAGTTGAGAGGTTAGTCCCTGGCTTCGACTCCAGAGGAATACCACCTTACCACAAGCACCTCAAGAGGAGGCTTCTCTCAGCTCTAGGTATGTGAGAGGGACCCTGAGTTTGCGGCCTTAAGTGGAATGGACACCGCGATGCCCTGACTCGAAATAAGGCCGGATATCCCTGCAGTGACTTGAATGCAGGCTCGTCTTGCATCTCCCAAGACGAAAGGATGTCTGAATCCCATGTGGAGACCACAGAGAAAGACCTAGTTCCCCACCTCATCGCGACCGGAGGCCTCACATCCTTTGAAAACTCCAGAGGTGCGCGGAGATCAGTGCCTCCAAAGGAGACGATGCCTGACTGCTCGTGAAACTTGATAGGAGTCCCAGGATTCCTGTGGCACGTGGAAAGGGACCCTTGGTCTCCCGCCTCAGGTGGAGAGGCGTCCCAATTGCCCTGCCAAGCCTCGAGGAGAATCCCGAGTTGTCCCTCGCAACTAGGCAGTAGTCCTGACGTCGCTGAACAAACACGTGGGTGGAAGGGCCATTCCCGTCGTAACTCGAGAATATTCCCCAGGTTCCCGCCGCAACTCGAGAAAAACCATGAGACTTCCCCCTCGCCGCGAGATGAGGCACGATTCCCGTGCACTGCGTGCAGAGCAATTCCGTGTTGCACATCACACATGAAAGGAGCCTTGATTTCCTTGATGGCACTCCAGAGAAACCCCAAGAACACTGTTTCAAGGCTAGAGGGATCCTGAGGTCACTGTAGCAACACGAAAGAGCTCCGTGGACCAAAAATCAACTCGAGATGAGAGGTTAGTCCCTGGCTTCGACTCCAGAGGAATACCACCTTACCACAAGCACCTCAAGAGGAGGCTTCTCTCAGCTCTAGCTATGTGAGAGGGACCCTGATTTTGGGTCCTCAAGTGGAATGGACACCACGATGCCCTGACTCGAAATAAGGCCGGATATCCCTGCAGTGACTTCTATGCAGGCTTGTCTTGCAACTCCCAAGATGAAAGGATGTCTGAATCCCCTGTGGAGACCACAGAGAAAGACCTAGTTCCCCACCTCATCGCGACCGGAGGCCTCACATCCTTTGAAAACTCCAGAGGTACGCGGAGATCAGTGCCTCCAAAGGAGACGATGCCTGACTCCTCGTGAAACTTGATAGGAGTCCCAGGATTCCTGTGGCACGTGGAAAGGGACCCTTGGTCTCCCGCCTCAGCTGGAGAGGCGTCCCAATTGCCCTGCCAAGCCTCGAGGAGAATCCCGAGTTGTGCCTCGCAACTAGGCAGGAGTCCTGACGTCGCTGAACAAACACGTGTGTGGACGGGCCATCCCCGTCGTAACTCGAGAATATACCCCAGGTTCCCGCCGCCACTCGAGAAAAACCATTAGACTTCCCCCTCGCCGCGAGATGAGGCCCGATTCCCCTGCACTGTGTGCAGAGCAATTCCGTGTTGCACATCACACATGAAAGGAGCCTTGATTTCCTTGATGGCACTCCAGAGAAACCCCAAGAACACTGTTTCAAGGCTAGAGGGATCCTGAGGTAAATGTAGCAACACGAAAGAGCTCCGTGGACCAAAAATCAACTCGAGATGAGAGGTTAGTCCCTGGCTTCGACTCCAGAGGAATACCACCTTACCACAAGTACCTCAAGAGGAGGCTTCTCTCAGCTCTAGCTATGTGAGAGGGACCCTGAATTTGCGGACTCAAGTGGAATGGACACCGCGATTCCCTGACTCGAAATAAGGCCGGATATCCCTGCAGTGACTTAAATGCAGGCTCGTTTTGCATCTCCCAAGACGAAAGGATGTCTGAATCCCCTGTGGAGACCACAGAGAAAGACATAGTTCCCCACTTCATCGCGACCGGAGGGCTCACATCCTTTGAAAACTCCAGAGGTACGCGGAGATCAGTGCCTCCAAAGGAGACGATGCCTGACTCCTCGTGAAACTTGATAGGATTCCCAGGATTCCTGTGGCACGTGGAAAGGGACCCTTGGTCTACAGCCTCAGCTGGAGAGGCGTCCCAATTGCCCTGCCAAGCCTCGAGGAGAATCCCGAGTTGTCCCTCGCAACTAAGCAGGAGTCCTGACGTCGCTGAAGAAACACGTGTGTGGAAGGGCCAAACCCTCGTAACTCGAGAATATACCCCAGGTTCCCGCCGCAACTCGAGAAAAACCATGAGACTTCCCCCTCGCCGCGAGATGAGGCCCGATTCCCCTGCACTGCGTGCAGAGCAATTCCGTGTTGCACATCACACATGAAGGAGCCTTGATTTCCTTGATGGCACTCCAGAGAAACCCCAAGAACACTGTTTCAAGGCTAGAGGGATCCTGAGGTCACTCTAGCAACACGAAAGAGCTCCGTGGACCACAAATCAACTCGAGATGAGAGGTTAGTCCCTGGCTTCGACTCCAGAGGAATACCACCTTACCACAAGCACCTCAAGAGGAGGCTTCTCTCAGCTCTAGGTATGAGAGAGGGACCCTGAGTTTGCGGCCTTAAGTGGAATGGACACCGCGATGCCCTGACTCGAAATAAGGCCGGATATCCCTGCAGTGACTTGAATGCAGGCTCTTCTTGCATCTCCCAAGATGAAAGGATGACTGAATCCCCTGTGGAGACCACAGAGAAAGACCTAGTTCCCCACATCATCGCGACCGGAGGCCTCACATCCTTTGAAAACTCCAGAGGTACGCGGAGATCAGTGCCTCCAAAGGAGACGATGCCTGACTCCTCGTGAAACTTGATAGGAGTCCAAGGATTCCTGTGGCACGTGGAAAGGGACACTTGGTGTCCCGCCTCAGCTGGAGAGGCGTTCCAATTGCCCTGCCAAGCGTCGAGGAGAATCCCGAGTTGTCCCTCGCAACTAGGCAGGAGTCCTGACGTCGCTGAACAAACACGTGTGTGGAAGGGCCATCCCCGTCGTAACTCGAGAATATACCCCAGGTTCCCGGCGCAACTCGAGAAAAACCGTGAGACTTCCCCCTCGCCGCGAGATGCTGCCCGATTCCCCTGCACTGCGTGCAGAGCAATTCCGTTTTGCACATCACACATGAAAGGAGCCTTGATTTCCTTGATGGCACTCCAGAGAATCCCCAAGAACACTGTTTCAAGGCTAGAGGGATCCTGAGGTCACTGTAGCAACACGAAAGAGCTCCGTGGACCAAAAATCAACTCGAGATGAGAGGTTAGTCCCTGGCTTCGACTCCAGAGGAATACCACCTTACCACAAGCACCTCAAGAGAATGCTTCTCTCAGCTCTAGGTATGAGAGAGGGACCCTGAGTTTGCGGCCTCAAGTGGAATGGACACCGCGATGCCCTGACTCGAAATAAGGCCGGATATCCCTGCAGTGACTTGAATGCAGGCTCGTCTTGCATCTCGGAAGACGAAAGGATGTCTGAATCCCCTGTGGAGACCACCGAGAAAGACCTAGTTCCCCACCTCATCGCGACCGGAGGCCTCACATCCTTTGAAAACTCCAGAGGTACGCGGAGATCAGTGCCTCCAAAGGAGACGATGCCTGACTGCTCGTGAAACTTGATAGGATTCCCAGGATTCCTGTGGCACGTGGAAAGGGACCCTTGGTCTCCCGCCTCAGGTGGAGAGGCGTCCCAATTGCCCTGCCAAGCCTCGAGGAGAATCCCGAGTTGTCCCTCGCAACTAGGCAGGAGTCCTGACGTCGCTGAACAAACATGTGGGTGGAAGGGCCATTCCCGTCGTAACTCGAGAATATTCCCCAGGTTCCCGCCGCAACTCGAGAAAAACCATGAGACTTCCCCCTCGCCGCGAGATGAGGCCCGATTCCCCTGCACTGCGTGCAGAGCAATTCCGTGTTGCACATCACACATGAAAGGAGCCTTGATTTCCTTGATGGCACTCCAGAGAAACCCCAAGAACACTGTTTCAAGGCTAGAGGGATCCTGAGGTCACTGGAGCAACATGAAAGAGCTCCGTGGACCAAGAATCAACTCGAGATGAGAGGTTAGTCCCTGGCTTCGACTCCAGAGGAATACCACCTTACCACAAGCACCTCAAGAGGAGGCTACTCTCAGCTCTAGCTATGTGAGACGGACCCTGAGTTTGCGGCCTCAAGTGGAATGGAGACCGCGATGCCCTGACTCGAAATAAGGCCGGATATCCCTGCAGTGACTTGAATGCAGGCTCGTCTTGCATCTCCCAAGATGAAAGGATGTCTGAATCCCCTGTGGAGACCACAGAGAAAGACCTAGTTCCCCACTTCATCGCGACCGGAGGCCTCACATCCTTTGAAAACTCCAGAGGTACGCGGAGATCAGTGCCTCCAAAGGAGACGATGCCTGACTCCTCATGAAACTTGATAGGAGTCCCAGGATTCCTGTGGCACGTGGAAAGGGACCCTTGGTCTCCCCCCTCAGCTGGAGAGGTGTCCCAATTGCCCTGCCAAGCCTCGAGGAGAATCCCGAGTTGTCCCTCGCAACTAGGCAGGAGTCCTGACGTCGCTGAAGAAACACGTGGGTGAAGGGCAATCCCCGTCGTAACTCGAGGATATACCCCAGGTTTCCACCGCAACTCGAGAAAAACCATGAGACTTCCCCATCGACGCGAAATGAGGGTCAATTCCCCTGCACTGCATGCAGAGCAATTCCGTGTTGCACATCAAACAAGAAAGGAGCCTTGATTTCCTTGATGGCACTCCAGAGAAACCCCAAGAACACTGTTTCAAGGCTAGAGGGATCCTGAGGTCACTGTAGCAACACGAAAGAGCTCCGTGGACCAAAAATCAACTCGAGATGAGCTGTTAGTCCCTGGCTTCGACTCCAGAGGAATACCACCTTACCACAAGCACCTCAAGAGGAGGCTTCTCTCAGCTCTAGGTATGTGAGAGGGACCCTGATTTGCGGCCTCAAGTGGAATGGACACCGCGATGCCCTGACTCGAAATAAGCCGGATATCCCTGCAGTGACTTGAATGCAGGCTCGTCTTGCATCTCCCAAGACGAAAGGATGTCTGACTCCCCTGTGGAGACCACAGAAAAAGAACTAGTTCCCCACCTCATCGCGACCAGAGGCCTCAAATCCTTTGAAAACTCCAGAGGTACGCGGAGATCAGTGCCTCCAAAGGAGACGATGCCTGACTCCTCGTGAAACTTGATAGGAGTCCCAGGATTCCTATGGCACGGGGAAACGGACCCTTGGTCTCCCGCCTCAGCTGGAGAGGCGTCCCAATTGCCCTGCCAAACCTCGAGGGGAATCCCGAGTTGTCCCTCGCAACTAGGCAGGAGTCCTGACGTGGCTTAACAAACACGTGTGTGGAAGGGCCATCCCAGTCGTAACTCGAGAATATACCCCAGGTTCCCGCCGCAACTCGAGAAAAACCATGAGACTTCCCCCTCGCCGCGAGATGAGGCCCGATTCCCCTGCACTACGTGCAGAGCAATTCCGTCTTGCACATCACACATCAAAGGAGCCTTGATTTCCTTGATGGCACTCCAGAGAAACCCCAAGAACACTTTTTCAAGGTAGAGGGATCCTGAGGTCACTGTAGCCACACAAAAGAGCTCCGTGGACCAAAAATCAACTCGAGTTGAGAGGTTAGTCCCTGGCTTCGACTCCAGAGGAATACCACCTTACCACAAGCACCTCAAGAGGAGGCTTCTCTCAGCTCTAGATATGTGAGAGGGACCCTGAGTTTGCGGCCTCAAGTGGAATGGACACCGTGATGCCCTGACTCGAAATAAGGCCGAATATCCCTGCAGTGACTTGAATGCAGGCTGGTCTTGCATCTCCCAAGACGAAAGCATGTCTGAATCCCCTGTGGAGACTACAGAGAAAGACCTAGTTCCCCACCTCATCGCGACCGGAGGCCTCACATCCTTTGAAAACTCCAGAGGTACGCGGAGATCTGTGCCTCCAAAGGAGACGATGCCTGACTCCTCGTGAAACTTGATAGGAGTCCCAGGATTCCTGTGGCACGTGGAAAGGGACCCTTGGTCTCCCGCCTCAGCTGGAGAGGCGTCCCAATTGCCCTGCCAAGCCTCGAGGAGAATCCCGAGTTGTCCCTCGCAACTAGGCAGGAGTCCTGACGTCGCTGAACAAACACGTGGGTGGAAGGGCCATTCCCGTCGTAACTCGAGAATATTCCCCAGGTTCCCGCCACAACTCGAGAAAAACCATGAGACTTCCCCCTCGCCGCGAGATGAGGCCCGATTCCCGTGCACTGCGTGCAGAACAATTCCGTGTTGCACATCACACATGAAAGGAGCCTTGATTTCCTTGATGGCACTCCAGAGAAACCCCAAGAACACTGTTTCAAGGCTAGAGGGATCCTGAGGTCACTGTAGCAACACGAAAGAGCTCCGTGGACCAAAAATCAACTCGAGATGAGAGGTTAGTCCCTGGCTTCGACTCCAGAGGAATACCACCTTACCACAAGCACCTCAAGAGGAGGCTTCTCTCAGCTCTAGCTATGTGAGAGGGACCCTGATTTTGGGTCCTCAAGTGGAATGGACACCGCGATGCCCTGACTCGAAATAAGGCCGGATATCCCTGCAGTGACTTGAATGCAGGCTTGTCTTGCAACTCCCAAGATGAAAGTATGTCTGAATCCCCTGTGGAGACCAAAGAGAAAGACCTAGTTCCCCACCTCATCGCGACCGGAGGCCTCACATCCTTTGAAAACTCCAGAGGTACGCGGAGATCAGTGCCTCCAAAGGAGACGATGCCTGACTCCTCGTGAAACTTGATAGGAGTCCCAGGATTCCTGTGGCACGTGTAAAGAGACCCTTGGTCTCCCGCCTCAGCTGGAGAGGCGTCTCAATTGCCCTGCCAAGCCTCGAGGAGAATCCCGAGTTGTCCCTCGCAACTAGGCAGGAGTCCTGACGTCGCTGAACAAACATGTGGGTGGAAGGGCCATCCCCGTCGTTACTCGAGAATATACCCCAGGTTCCCACCGCAACTCGAGAAAAACCATGAGACTTCCCCCTCGCCGTGAGATGAGGCACGATTCCCCTGCACTGCATGCAGAGCAATTCCGTGTTGCACATCAAACATGAAAGTAGCCTTGATTTCCTTGATGGCACTCCAGAGAAACCCCAAGAACACTGTTTCAAGGCTAGAGGGATCCTGAGGTCACTGTAGCAACACGAAAGAGCTCCGTGGACCAAAAATCAACTCGAGATGAGAGGTTAGTCCCTGGCTTCGACTCCAGAGGAATACCACCTTACCACAAGCACCTCAAGAGGAGGCTTCTCTCAGCTCTAGGTATGTGAGAGGGACCCTGATTTTGCGGCCTCAAGTGGAATGGACACTGTGATGCCCTGACGCGAAATAAGGCCGGATATCCCTGCAGTGACTTGAATGCAGGCTCGTCTTGCATCTCCCAAGACGAAAGGATGTCTGAATCCCCTGTGGAGACCACAGAGAAAGACCTAGTTCCCCACTTCATCGCGACCGGAGGCCTCACATCCTTTGAAAACTCCAGAGGTACGCGGAGATCAGTGCCTCCAAAGGAGACGATGCCTGACTCCTCATGAAACTTGATAGGAGTCCCAGGATTCCTGTGGCACGTGGAAAGGGACCCTTGGTCTCCCCCCTCAGATGGAGAGGTGTCCCAATTGCCCTGCCAAGCCTCGAGGAGAATCCCGAGTTGTCCCTCGCAACTAGGCAGGAGTCCTGACGTCGCTGAAGAAACACGTGGGTGAAGGGCAATCCCCGTCGTAACTCGAGAATATACCCCAGGTTTCCGCCGCAACTCGAGAAAAACCATGAGACTTCCCCATCGACGCGAAATGAGGGCCAATTCCCCTGCACTGCATGCAGAGCAATTCCGTGTTGCACATCAAACAAGAAAGGAGCCTTGATTTCCTTGATGGCACTCCAGAGAAACCCCAAGAACACTGTTTCAAGGCTAGAGGGATCCTGAGGTCACTGTAGCAACACGAAAGAGCTCCGTGGACCAAAAATCAACTCGAGATGAGCTGTTAGTCCCTGGCTTCGACTCCAGAGGAATACCACCTTACCACAAGCACCTCAAGAGGAGGCTTCTCTCAGCTCTAGGTATGTGAGAGGGACCCTGATTTGCGGCCTCAAGTGGAATGGACACCGCGATGCCCTGACTCGAAATAAGCCGGATATCCCTGCAGTGACTTGAATGCAGGCTCGTCTTGCATCTCCCAAGACGAAAGGATGTCTGACTCCCCTGTGGAGACCACAGAAAAAGAACTAGTTCCCCACCTCATCGCGACCAGAGGCCTCAAATCCTTTGAAAACTCCAGAGGTACGCGGAGATCAGTGCCTCCAAAGGAGACGATGCCTGACTCCTCGTGAAACTTGATAGGAGTCCCAGGATTCCTATGGCACGGGGAAACGGACCCTTGGTCTCCCGCCTCAGCTGGAGAGGCGTCCCAATTGCCCTGCCAATCCTCGAGGGGAATCCCGAGTTGTCCCTCGCAACTAGGCAGGAGTCCTGACGTGGCTTAACAAACACGTGTGTGGAAGGGCCATCCCAGTCGTAACTCGAGAATATACCCCAGGTTCCCGCCGCAACTCGAGAAAAACCATGAGACTTCCCCCTCGCCGCGAGATGAGGCCCGATTCCCCTGCACTACGTGCAGAGCAATTCCGTCTTGCACATCACACATCAAAGGAGCCTTGATTTCCTTGATGGCACTCCAGAGAAACCCCAAGAACACTTTTTCAAGGTAGAGGGATCCTGAGGTCACTGTAGCCACACAAAAGAGCTCCGTGGACCAAAAATCAACTCGAGTTGAGAGGTTAGTCCCTGGCTTCGACTCCAGAGGAATACCACCTTACCACAAGCACCTCAAGAGGAGGCTTCTCTCAGCTCTAGATATGTGAGAGGGACCCTGAGTTTGCGGCCTCAAGTGGAATGGACACCGTGATGCCCTGACTCGAAATAAGGCCGAATATCCCTGCAGTGACTTGAATGCAGGCTGGTCTTGCATCTCCCAAGACGAAAGGATGTCTGAATCCCCTGTGGAGACTACAGAGAAAGACCTAGTTCCCCACCTCATCGCGACCGGAGGCCTCACATCCTTTGAAAACTCCAGAGGTACGCGGAGATCAGTGCCTCCAAAGGAGACGATGCCTGACTCCTCGTGAAACTTGATAGGAGTCCCAGGATTCCTGTGGCACGTGGAAAGGGACCCTTGGTCTCCCGCCTCAGCTGGAGAGGCGTCCCAATTGCCCTGCCAAGCCTCGAGGAGAATCCCGAGTTGTCCCTCGCAACTAGGCAGGAGTCCTGACGTCGCTGAACAAACACGTGGGTGGAAGGGCCATTCCCGTCGTAACTCGAGAATATTCCCCAGGTTCCCGCCACAACTCGAGAAAAACCATGAGACTTCCCCCTCGCCGCGAGATGAGGCCCGATTCCCGTGCACTGCGTGCAGAGCAATTCCGTGTTGCACATCACACATGAAAGGAGCCTTGATTTCCTTGATGGCACTCCAGAGAAACCCCAAGAACACTGTTTCAAGGCTAGAGGGATCCTGAGGTCACTGTAGCAACACGAAAGAGCTCCGTGGACCAAAAATCAACTCGAGATGAGAGGTTAGTCCCTGGCTTCGACTCCAGAGGAATACCACCTTACCACAAGCACCTCAAGAGGAGGCTTCTCTCAGCTCTAGCTATGTGAGAGGGACCCTGATTTTGGGTCCTCAAGTGGAATGGACACCGCGATGCCCTGACTCGAAATAAGGCCGGATATCCCTGCAGTGACTTGAATGCAGGCTTGTCTTGCAACTCCCAAGATGAAAGTATGTCTGAATCCCCTGTGGAGACCACAGAGAAAGACCTAGTTCCCCACCTCATCGCGACCGGAGGCCTCACATCCTTTGAAAACTCCAGAGGTACGCGGAGATCAGTGCCTCCAAAGGAGACGATGCCTGACTCCTCGTGAAACTTGATAGGAGTCCCAGGATTCCTGTGGCACGTGGAAAGAGACCCTTGGTCTCCCGCCTCAGCTGGAGAGGCGTCTCAATTGCCCTGCCAAGCCTCGAGGAGAATCCCGAGTTGTCCCTCGCAACTAGGCAGGAGTCCTGACGTCGCTGAACAAACATGTGGGTGGAAGGGCCATCCCCGTCGTTACTCGAGAATATACCCCAGGTTCCCACCGCAACTCGAGAAAAACCATGAGACTTCCCCCTCGCCGTGAGATGAGGCACGATTCCCCTGCACTGCATGCAGAGCAATTCCGTGTTGCACATCAAACATGAAAGTAGCCTTGATTTCCTTGATGGCACTCCAGAGAAACCCCAAGAACACTGTTTCAAGGCTAGAGGGATCCTGAGGTCACTGTAGCAACACGAAAGAGCTCCGTGGACCAAAAATCAACTCGAGATGAGAGGTTAGTCCCTGGCTTCGACTCCAGAGGAATACCAC
The DNA here is from genome assembly GCF_910594005.1 of Cervus elaphus. Taxonomy (NCBI): domain Eukaryota; kingdom Metazoa; phylum Chordata; class Mammalia; order Artiodactyla; family Cervidae; genus Cervus; species Cervus elaphus. The sequence continues at coordinate 4,876,148 of NC_057838.1, forward strand.
CTTACCACAAGCACCTCAAGAGGAGGCTTCTCTCAGCTCTAGGTATGTGAGAGGGACCCTGATTTTGCGGCCTCAACTGGAATGGACACTGTGATGCCCTGACGCGAAATAAGGCCGGATATCCCTGCAGTGACTTGAATGCAGGCTCGTCTTGCATCTCCCAAGACGAAAGGATGTCTGAATCCCCTGTGGAGACCACAGAGAAAGACCTAGTTCCACAACTCATGGCGACCGGAGGCCTCACATCCTTTGAAAACTCCAGAGGTACGCGGAGATCAGTGCCTCCAAAGGAGACGATGCCTGACTCCTCGTGAAACTTGATAGGAGTCCGAGGATTCCTGTGGCACATGGAAAGGGACCCTTGGTCTCCCGCCTCAGCTGGAGAGGCGTCCCAAATGCCCTGCCAAGCCTCGAGGAGAATCCCGAGTTGTCCCTCGCAAGTAGGCAGGAGTCCTGACGTCCCTGAACAAACACGTGTGTGGAAGGGCCAAACCCTCCTAACTCGACATTATTCCCCAGGTTCCCGCCGTAACTCGAGAAAAACCATGAGACTTCCCCCTCGCCGCGAGATGAGGCCCGATTCCCCTGCACTGCGTGCAGAGCAATTCCGTGTTGCACATCACACATGAAGGAGCCTTGATTTCCTTGATGGCACTCCAGAGAAACCCCAAGAACACTGGTTCAAGGCTAGAGGGATCCTGAGGTCACTGGAGCAACACGAAAGAGCTCCGTGGACCAAGAATCAACTCGAGATGAGAGGTTAGTCCCTGGCTTCGACTCCAAAGGAATACCACCTTACCACAAGCACCTCAAGAGGAGGCTACTCTCAGCTCTGGCTATGTGAGACGGACCCTGAGTTTGGGGCCTCAGGTGGAATGGAGACCGCGATGCCCTGACTCGAAATAAGGCCGGATATCCCTGCAGTGACTTGAATGCAGGCTCGTCTTGCATCTCCCAAGATGAAAGGATGTCTGAATCCCCTGTGGAGACCACAGAGAAAGACCTAGTTCCCCACTTCATCGCGACCGGAGGCCTCACATCCTTTGAAAACTCCAGAGGTACGCGGAGATCAGTGCCTCCAAAGGAGACGATCCCTGACTTCTCGTGAAACTTGATAGGAGTCCCAGGATTCCTGTGGCACGTGGAAAGGGACCCTTGGTCTCCCGCCTCAGCTGGAGAGGCGTCCCAATTGCCCTGCCAAGCCTCGAGGAGAATCCCGAGTTGTCCCTCGCAACTAGGCAGGAGTCCTGCCGTCGCTGAACTAACACGTGTGTGGGAGGGCCATCCCCGTCGTAACTCGAGAATATACCCCAGGTTCCCGCCGCAACTCGAGAAAAACCATGAGACTTCCCCCTCGCCGCGAGATGAGGCCCGATTCCCCTGCACTGCGTGCAGAGCAATTCCGTGTTGCACATCACACATGAAAGGAGCCTTGATTTCCTTGATGGCACTCCAGAGAAACCCCAAGAACACTGTTTCAAGGCTAGAAGGATCCTGAGGTCACTGTAGCCACACAAAGAGCTCCGTGGACCAAAAATCAACTCGAGTTGAGAGGTTAGTCCCTGGCTTCGACTCCAGAGGAATACCACCTTACCACAAGCACCTCAAGAGGAGGCTTCTCTCAGCTCTAGCTATGTGAGAGGGACCCTGAGTTTGCGGCCTCAAGTGGAATGGACACCGCGATGCCCTGACTCGAAATAAGGCCGGATATCCCTGCGGTGACTTGAATGCAGGCTCGTCTTGCATCTCCCAAGACGAAAGGATGTCTGAATCCCCTGTGGAGACCACAGAGAAAGACCTAGTTCCCCACCTCATCGCGACCGGAGGCCTCACATCCTTTGAAAACTCCAGAGGTACGCAGAGATCAGTGCCTCCAAAGGAGACGATGCCTGACTCCTCGTGAAACTTGATAGGAGTCCCAGGATTCCTGTGGCATGTGGAAAGGGACCCTTGGTGTCCCGCCTCAGCTGGAGAGGCGTCTCAATTGCCCTGCCAAGCCTCGAGGAGAATCCCGAGTTGTCCCTCGCAACTAGGCAGGAGTCCTGACGTCTGTGAACAAACACGTGTGTGGAAGGGCCATCCCCGTCGTAACTCGAGAAGATTCCCCAGGTTCCCGCCGCAACTCGAGAAAAACCATGAGACTTCCCCCTCGCCGCGAGATGAGGCCCGATTCCCCTGCACTGCGTGCAGAGCAATTCCGTGTGGCACATCAAAGATGAAAGGAGCCTTGATTTCCTTGATGGTACTCCAGAGAAACCCCAAGAACACTGTTTCAAGGCTAGAGGGATCCTGAGGTCACTGTAGCAACACGAAAGAGCTCCGTGGACCAAAAATCAACTCGAGATGAGCTGTTAGTCCCTGGCTTCGACTCCAGAGGAATACCACCTTACCAGAAGCACCTCAAGAGGAGGCTTCTCTCAGCTCTAGGTATGTGAGGGGGACCCTGATTTGCGGCCTCAAGTGGAATGGACACCGCGATGCCCTGACTCGAAATAAGCCGGATATCCCTGCAGTGACTTGAATGCAGGCTCGTCTTGCATCTCCCAAGACGAAAGGATGTCTGACTCCCCTGTGGATACCACAGAAAAAGAACTAGTTCCCCACCTCATCGCGACCAGAGGCCTCAAATCCTTTGAAAACTCCAGAGGTACGCGGAGATCAGTGCCTCCAAAGGAGACGATGCCTGACTCCTCGTGAAACTTGATAGGAGTCCCAGGATTGCTGTGGCACGGGGAAACGGACCCTTGGTCTCCCGCCTCAGCTGGAGAGGCGACCCAATTGCCCTGCCAATCCTCGAGGGTTATCCCGAGTTGTCCCTCGCAACTAGGCAGGAGTCCTGACGTGGCTTAACAAACACGTGTGTGGAAGGGCCATCCCAGTCGTAACTCGAGAATATACCCCAGGTTCCCGCCGCAACTCGAGAAAAACCATGAGACTTCCCCATCGCCGCGAGATGAGGCCCGATTCCCCTGCACTACGTGCAGAGCAATTCCGTCTTGCACATCACACATCAAAGGAGCCTTGATTTCCTTGATGGCACTCCAGAGAAACCCCAGGAACACTTTTTCAAGGTAGAGGGATCCTGAGGTCACTGTAGCCACACAAAAGAGCTCCGTGGACCAAAAATCAACTCGAGTTGAGAGGTTAGTCCCTGGCTTCGACTCCAGAGGAATACCACCTTACCACAAGCACCTCAAGAGGAGGCTTCTCTCAGCTCTAGATATGTGAGAGGGACCCTGAGTTTCCGGGGTCAAGTGGAATGGACACCGTGATGCCCTGACTCGAAATAAGGCCGAATATCCCTGCAGTGACTTGAATGCAGGCTCGTCTTGCATCTCCTAAGACGAAAGGATGTCTGAATCCTCTGTGGAGACCACAGAGAAAACCTACTTCCCCACCTCATCGCGACCGGAGGCCTCACATCCTTTGAAAACTCCAGAGGTACGCGGAGATCAGTGCCTCCAAAGGAGACGATGCCTGACTTCTCGTGAAACTTGATAGGAGTCCCAGGATTCCTGTGGCACGTGGAAAGGGACCCTTGGTCTCCCGCCTCAGCTGGAGAGGCGTCTCAATTGCCCTGCCAAGCCTCGAGGAGAATCCCGAGTTGTCCCTCGCAACTAGGCAGGAGTCCTGACGTCTGTGAACAAACACGTGTGTGGAAGGGCCATCCCCGTCGTAACTCGAGAATATACCCCAGGTTCCCGCCGCAACTCGAGAAAAACCATGAGACTTCCCCCTCGCCGCGAGATGAGGCCCGATTCCCCTGCACTGCGTGCAGAGCAATTCCGTGTGGCACATCAAAGATGAAAGGAGCCTTGATTTCCTTGATGGTACTCCAGAGAAACCCCAAGAACACTGTTTCAAGGCTAGAGGGATCCTGAGGTCACTGTAGCAACACGAAAGAGCTCCGTGGACCAAAAATCAACTCGAGATGAGCTGTTAGTCCCTGGCTTCGACTCCAGAGGAATACCACCTTACCAGAAGCACCTCAAGAGGAGGCTTCTCTCAGCTCTAGGTATGTGGGAGGGACCCTGATTTGCGGCCTCAAGTGGAATGGACACCGCGATGCCCTGACTCGAAATAAGCCGGATATCCCTGCAGTGACTTGAATGCAGGCTCGTCTTGCATCTCCCAAGACGAAAGGATGTCTGACTCCCCTGTGGAGACCAAAGAAAAAGAACTAGTTCCCCACCTCATCGCGACCAGAGGCCTCAAATCCTTTGAAAACTCCAGAGGTACGCGGAGATCAGTGCCTCCAAAGGAGACGATGCCTGACTCCTCGTGAAACTTGATAGGAGTCCCAGGATTCCTGTGGCACGGGGAAACGGACCCTTGGTCTCCCGCCTCAGCTGGAGAGACGTCCCAATTGCCCTGCCAAGCCTCGAGGAGAATCCCGAGTTGTCCCTCGCAACTAGGCAGGAGTCCTGACGTGGCTTAACAAACACGTGTGTGGAAGGGCCATCCCAGTCGTAACTCGAGAATATACCCCAGGTTCCCGCCGCAACTCGAGAAAAACCATGAGACTTCCCCCTCGCCGCGAGATGAGGCACGATTCCCCTGCACTACGTGCAGAGCAATTCCGTCTTACACATCACACATCAAAGGAGCCTTGATTTCCTTGATGGCACTCCAGAGAAACCCCAAGAACACTTTTTCAAGGTAGAGGGATCCTGAGGTCACTGTAGCCACACAAAAGAGCTCCGTGGACCAAAAATCAACTCGAGTTGAGAGGTTAGTCCCTGGATTCGACTCCAGAGGAATACCACCTTACCACAAGCACCTCAAGAGGAGGCTACTCTCAGCTCTAGCTATGTGAGACGGACCCTGAGTTTCCGGCGTCAAGTGGAATGGACACCGTGATGCCCTGACTCGAAATAAGGCCGAATATCCCTGCAGTGACTTGAATGCAGGCTCGTCTTGCATCTCCCAAGACGAAAGGATGTCTGAATCCCCTGTGGAGACCACAGAGAAAACCTACTTATCCACGTCATCGCGACCGGAGGCCTCACATCCTTTGAAAACTCCAGAGGTACGCGGAGATCAGTGCCTCCAAAGGAGACGATGCCTGACTCCTCGTGAAACTTGATAGGAGTCCCAGGATTCCTGTGGCACGTGGAAAGGGACCCTTGGTCTCCCGCCTCAGCTGGAGAGGCGTCCCAATTGCCCTGCCAAGCCTCGAGGAGAATCCCGAGTTGTCCCTCGCAACTAGGCAGGAGTCCTGACGTCGCTGAACAAACACGTGTGTGGAAGGGCCATCCCCGTCGTAACTCGAGAATATACCCCAGGTTTCCGCCGCCACTCGAAAAAAACCATGAGACTTCGCCCTCGCCGCGAGATGAGGCCCGATTCCCCTGCACTGTGTGCAGAGCAATTCCGTGTTGCACATCACACATGAAAGGAGCCTTGATTTCCTTGATGGCACTCCAGAGAAACCCCAAGAACACTGTTTCAAGGCTAGAGGGATCCTGAGGTCACTGTAGCAACACGAAAGAGCTCCGTGGACCAAAAATCAACTCGAGATGAGAGGTTAGTCCCTGGCTTCGACTCCAGAGGAATACCACCTTACCACAAGCACCTCAAGAGGAGGCTTCTCTCAGCTCTAGCTATGTGAGAGGGACACTGAATTTGCGGACTCAAGTGGAATGGACAACGCGATTCCCTGACTCGAAATAAGGCCGGATATCGCTGCAGTGACTTAAATGCAGGCTCGTTTTGCATCTCCCAAGACGAAAGGATGTTTGAATCCCCTGTGGAGACCACAGAGAAAGACCTAGTTCCCCACCTCATGGCGACCGGAGGCCTCACATCCTTTGAAAACTCCAGAGGTACGCGGAGATCAGTGCCTCCAAAGGAGACGATGCCTGACTCCTCGTGAAACTTGATAGGATTCCCAGGATTCCAGTGGAACGTGGAAAGGGACCCTTGGTCTCCCGCCTCAGCTGGAGAGGCGTCCCAATTGCCCTGCCAAGCCTCGAGGAGAATCCCGACTTGTCCCTCGCAACTAGGCAGGAGTCCTGCCGTCGCTGAACAAACACGTGTGTGGAAGGGCCAAACCCTCGCAACTCGAGAATATTCCCCAGGTTCCCGCCGCAACTCGAGAAAAACCATGAGACTTCCCCCTCGCCACGAGATGAGGCCCGATTCCCCTGCACTGCGTGCAGAGCAATTCCGTGTTGCACATCACACATGAAGGAGCCTTGATTTCCTTGATGGCACTCCAGAGAAACCCCAAGAACACTGTTTCAAGGCTAGAGGGATCCTGAGGTCACTGTAGCAACAGGAAAGAGCTCCGTGGACCAAAAATCAACTCGAGATGAGCTGTTAGTCCCTGGCTTCGACTCCAGAGGAATACCACCTTACCACAAGCCCCTCAAGAGGAGGCTTCTCTCAGCTCTAGGTATGTGAGAGGGACGCTGAGTTTGCGGCCTCAAGTGGAATGGAGACCGCGATGCCCTGACTCGAAATAAGGCCGGATATCCCTGCAGTGACTTGAATGCAGGCTCGTCTTGCATCTCCCAAGATGAAAGGATGTCTGAGTCACCTGTGTAGACCACAGAGAAAGATCTTGTTCCCCACCGCATCGCGACCGGAGGCCTCACATCCTTTGAAAACTCCAGAGGTACGCGGAGATCAGTGCCTCCAAAGGAGACGATGCCTGACTCCTTGTGAAACTTGATAGGAGTCCCAGGATTCCTGTGGCACGTGGAAAGGGACCCTTGGTCTCCCGCCTCAGCTGGAGAGGCGTCCCAATTGCCCTGCCAAGCCTCGAGGAGAATCCCGAGTTGTCCCTCGCAACTAGGCAGGAGTCCTGACGTCGCTGAAGAAACACGTGGGTGAAGGGCAATCCCCGTCGTAACTCGAGAATATACCCCAGGTTTCCGCCGCAACTCGAGAAAAACCATGAGACTTCCCCCTCGCCGTGAAATGAGGCCCGATTCACCTGCACTGCATGCAGAGCAATTCCGTGTTGCACATCAAACAAGAAAGGAGCCTTGATTTCCTTGATGGCACTCCAGAGAAACCCCAAGAACATTGTTTCAAGGCTCGAGGGATCCTGAGGTCACTGTAGCCACACGAAAGAGCTCCGTGGACCAAAAATCAACTCGAGATGAGAGGTTAGTCCCTGGCTTCGACTCCAGAGGAATACCACCTTACCACAAGCACCTCAAGAGGAGGCTTCTCTCAGCTCTTGTTATGTGAGAGGGACCCTGATTTTGCGGCCTCAAGTGGAATGCAAACCGCGATGCCCTGACTCGAAATAAGGCCGGATATCCCTGCAGTGACTTGAATGCAGGCTCGTCTTGCATCTCCCAAGACAAAAGGATGTCTGAATCCCCTGTGGAGACCACAGAGAAAGACCTAGTTCCCCACCTCATCGCGACCGGAGGCCTCACATCCTTTGAAAACTCCAGAGGTACGCTGAGATCAGTGCCTCCAAAGGAGACGATGCCTGACTCTTCGTGAAACTTGATAGGATTCCCAGGATTCCTGTGGCACGTGGAAAGGGACCCTTGGTCTCCCGCCTCAGCTGGAGAGGCGTCCCAATTGCCCTGCCAAGCCTCGAGGAGAATCCCGAGTTGTCCCTCGCAACTAGGCAGGAGTCCTGACGTCGCTGAACAAACACGTGTGTGGAAGGGCCATCCCCGTCGTAACTCGAGAATATACCCCAGGTTCCTGCCGCAACTCGAGAAAAACCATGAGACTTCCCCCTCGCCGCGAGATGAGGCCCGATTACCCTGCACTGCGTGAAGAGCAATTCCGTCTTGCACATCACACATGAAAGGAGCCTTGATTTCCTTGATGGCACTCCAGAGAAACCCCAAGAACACTGTTTCAAGGCTACAGGGATCCTGAGGTCACTGTAGCAACACGAAAGAGCTCCGTGGACCAAAAATCAACTCGAGATGAGAGGTTAGTCCCTGGCTTCGACTCCAGAGGAATACCACCTTACCACAAGCACCTCAAGAGGAGGCTTCTCTCAGCTCTAGCTATGTGAGAGGGACCCTGAATTTGCGGACTCAAGTGGAATGGACACCGCGATTCCCTGACTCGAAATAAGGCCGGATATCGCTGCAGTGACTTAAATGCAGGCTCGTTTTGCATCTCCCAAGACGAAAGGATGTTTGAATCCCCTGTGGAGACCACAGAGAAAGACCTAGTTCCCCACCTCATGGCGACCGGAGGCCTCACATCCTTTGCAAACTCCAGAGGTACGCGGAGATCAGTGCCTCCAAAGGAGACGATGCCTGACTCCTCGTGAAACTTGATAGGATTCCCAGGATTCCTGTGGCACGTGGAAAGGGACCCTTGGTCTCCCGCCTCAGCTGGAGAGGCGTCCCAATTGCCCTGCCAAGCCTCGAGGAGAATCCCGAGTTGTCCCTCGCAACTAGGCAGGAGTCCTGACGTCGCTGAACAAACACGTGTGTGGAAGGGCCAAACCCTCGTAACTCGAGAATATTCCCCAGGTTCCCGCCGCAACTCGAGAAAAACCATGAGACTTCCCCCTCGACACGAGATGAGGCCCGATTCCCCTGCACTGCGTGCAGAGCAATTCCGTGTTGCACATCACACATGAAGGAGCCTTGATTTCCTTGATGGCACTCCAGAGAAACCCCAAGAACACTGTTTCAAGGCTAGAGGGATCCTGAGGTCACTGTAGCAACAGGAAAGAGCTCCGTGGACCAAAAATCAACTCGAGATGAGCTGTTAGTCCCTGGCTTCGACTCCAGAGGAATACCACCTTACCACAAGCCCCTCAAGAGGAGGCTTCTCTCAGCTCTAGGTATGTGAGAGGGACGCTGAGTTTGCGGCCTCAAGTGGAATGGAGACCGCGATGCCCTGACTCGAAATAAGGCCGGATATCCCTGCAGTGACTTGAATGCAGGCTCGTCTTGCATCTCCCAAGATGAAAGGATGTCTGAATCCCCTGTGGAGACCACAGAGAAAGACCTAGTTCCCCACCTCATCGCGACCGGAGGCCTCACATCCTTTGAAAACTCCAGAGGTACGCGGAGATCAGTGCCTCCAAAGGAGACGATGCCTGACTCCTCGTGAAACTTGATAGGAGTCCCAGGATTCCTGTGGCACGTGGAAAGGGACCCTTGGTCTCCCGCCTCAGCTGGAGAGGCGTCCCAATTGCCCTGCCAAGCCTCGAGGAGAATCCCGAGTTGTCCCTCGCAACTAGGCAGGAGTCCTGACGTCACTGAACAAACACGTGGGTGGAAGGGCCATTCCCGTCGTAACTCGAGAATATTCCCCAGGTTCCCGCCACAACTCGAGAAAAACCATGAGACTTCCCCCTCGCCGCGAGATGAGGCCCGATTCCCGTGCACTGCGTGCAGAACAATTCCGTGTTGCACATCACACATGAAAGGAGCCTTGATTTCCTTGATGGCACTCCAGAGAAACCCCAAGAACACTGTTTCAAGGCTAGAGGGATCCTGAGGTCACTGTAGCAACACGAAAGAGCTCCGTGGACCAAAAATCAACTCGAGATGAGAGGTTAGTCCCTGGCTTCGACTCCAGAGGAATACCACCTTACCACAAGCACCTCAAGAGGAGGCTTCTCTCAGCTCTAGCTATGTGAGAGGGACCCTGATTTTGGGTCCTCAAGTGGAATGGACACCGCGATGCCCTGACTCGAAATAAGGCCGGATATCCCTGCAGTGACTTGAATGCAGGCTTGTCTTGCAACTCCCAAGATGAAAGTATTTCTGAATCCCCTGTGGAGACCACAGAGAAAGACCTAGTTCCCCACCTCATCGCGACCGGAGGCCTCACATCCTTTGAAAACTCCAGAGGTACGCGGAGATCAGTGCCTCCAAAGGAGACGATGCCTGACTCCTCGTGAAACTTGATAGGAGTCCCAGGATTCCTGTGGCACGTGGAAAGAGACCCTTGGTCTCCCGCCTCAGCTGGAGAGGCGTCTCAATTGCCCTGCCAAGCCTCGAGGAGAATCCCGAGTTGTCCCTCGCAACTAGGCTGGAGTCCTGACGTCGCTGAACAAACATGTGGGTGGAAGGGCCATCCCCGTCGTTACTCGAGAATATACCCCAGGTTCCCACCGCAACTCGAGAAAAACCATGAGACTTCCCCCTCGCCGTGAGATGAGGCACGATTCCCCTGCACTGCATGCAGAGCAATTCCGTGTTGCACATCAAACATGAAAGTAGCCTTGATTTCCTTGATGGCACTCCAGAGAAACCCCAAGAACACTGTTTCAAGGCTAGAGGGATCCTGAGGTCACTGTAGCAACACGAAAGAGCTCCGTGGACCAAAAATCAACTCGAGATGAGAGGTTAGTCCCTGGCTTCGACTCCAGAGGAATACCACCTTACCACAAGCACCTCAAGAGGAGGCTTCTCTCAGCTCTAGGTATGTGAGAGGGACCCTGATTTTGCGGCCTCAAGTGGAATGGACACTGTGATGCCCTGACGCGAAATAAGGCCGGATATCCCTGCAGTGACTTGAATGCAGGCTCGTCTTGCATCTCCCAAGACGAAAGGATGTCTGAATCCCCTGTGGAGACCACAGAGAAAGACCTAGTTCCACAACTCATGGCGACCGGAGGCCTCACATCCTTTGAAAACTCCAGAGGTACGCGGAGATCAGTGCCTCCAAAGGAGACGATGCCTGACTCCTCGTGAAACTTGATAGGAGTCCGAGGATTCCTGTGGCACATGGAAAGGGACCCTTGGTCTCCCGCCTCAGCTGGAGAGGCGTCCCAAATGCCCTGCCAAGCCTCGAGGAGAATCCCGAGTTGTCCCTCGCAAGTAGGCAGGAGTCCTGACGTCGCTGAACAAACACGTGTGTGGAAGGGCCAAACCCTCCTAACTCGACATTATTCCCCAGGTTCCCGCCGTAACTCGAGAAAAACCATGAGACTTCCCCCTCGCCGCGAGATGAGGCCCGATTCCCCTGCACTGCGTGCAGAGCAATTCCGTGTTGCACATCACACATGAAGGAGCCTTGATTTCCTTGATGGCACTCCAGAGAAACCCCAAGAACACTGGTTCAAGGCTAGAGGGATCCTGAGGTCACTGGAGCAACACGAAAGAGCTCCGTGGACCAAGAATCAACTCGAGATGAGAGGTTAGTCCCTGGCTTCGACTCCAGAGGAATACCACCTTACCACAAGCACCTCAAGAGGAGGCTACTCTCAGCTCTAGCTATGTGAGACGGACCCTGAGGTTGTGGCCTCAGGTGGAATGGAGACCGCGATGCCCTGACTCGAAATAAGGCCGGATATCCCTGCAGTGACTTGAATGCAGGCTCGTCTTGCATCTCCCAAGATGAAAGGATGTCTGAATCCCCTGTGGAGACCACAGAGAAAGACCTAGTTCCCCACTTCATCGCGACCGGAGGCCTCACATCCTTTGAAAACTCCAGAGATACGCGGAGATCAGTGCCTCCAAAGGAGACGATCCCTGACTTCTCGTGAAACTTGATAGGAGTCCCAGGATTCCTGTGGCACGTGGAAAGGGACCCCTGGTCTCCCGCCTCAGCTGGAGAGGCGTCCCAATTGCCCTGCCAAGCCTCGAGGAGAATCCCGAGTTGTCCCTCGCAACTAGGCAGGAGTCCTGCCGTCGCTGAACTAACACGTGTGTGGGAGGGCCATCCCCGTCGTAACTAGAGAATATACCCCAGGTTCCCGCCGCAACTCGAGAAAAACCATGAGACTTCCCCCTCGCCGCGAGATGAGGCCCGATTCCCCTGCACTGCGTGCAGAGCAATTCCGTGTTGCACATCACACATGAAAGGAGCCTTGATTTCCTTGATGGCACTCCAGAGAAACCCCAAGAACACTGTTTCAAGGCTAGAAGGATCCTGAGGTCACTGTAGCCACACAAAGAGCTCCGTGGACCAAAAATCAACTCGAGTTGAGAGGTTAGTCCCTGGCTTCGACTCCAGAGGAATACCACCTTACCACAAGCACCTCAAGAGGAGGCTTCTCTCAGCTCTAGCTATGTGAGAGGGACCCTGAGTTTGCGGCCTCAAGTGGAATGGACACCGCGATGCCCTGACTCGAAATAAGGCCGGATATCCCTGCGGTGACTTGAATGCAGGCTCGTCTTGCATCTCCCAAGACGAAAGGATGTCTGAATCCCCTGTGGAGACCACAGAGAAAGACCTAGTTCCCCACCTCATCGCGACCGGAGGCCTCACATCCTTTGAAAACTCCAGAGGTACGCAGAGATCAGTGCCTCCAAAGGAGACGATGCCTGACTCCTCGTGAAACTTGATAGGAGTCCCAGGATTCCTGTGGCACGTGGAAAGGGACCCTTGGTCTCCCGCCTCAGCTGGAGAGGCGTCTCAATTGCCCTGCCAAGCCTCGAGGAGAATCCCGAGTTGTCCCTCGCAACTAGGCAGGAGTCCTGACGTCTGTGAACAAACACGTGTGTGGAAGGGCCATCCCCGTCGTAACTCGAGAAGATTCCCCAGGTTCCCGCCGCAACTCGATAAAAACCATGAGACTTCCCCCTCGCCACGAGATGAGGCCCGATTCCCCTGCACTGCGTGCAGAGCAATTCCGTGTTGCACATCACACATGAAGGAGCCTTGATTTCCTTGATGGCACTCCAGAGAAACCCCAAGAACACTGTTTCAAGGCTAGAGGGATCCTGAGGTCACTGTAGCAACAGGAAAGAGCTCCGTGGACCAAAAATCAACTCGAGATGAGCTGTTAGTCCCTGGCTTCGACTCCAGAGGAATACCACCTTACCACAAGCCCCTCAAGAGGAGGCTTCTCTCAGCTCTAGGTATGTGAGAGGGACGCTGAGTTTGCGGCCTCAAGTGGAATGGACACCGCGATGCCCTGACTCGAAATAAGGCCGGATATCCCTGCAGTGAGTTGAATGCAGGCTCGTCTTGCATCTCCCAAGATGAAAGGATGTCTGAATCACCCTTGTAGACCACAGAGAAAGATCTTGTTCCACACCGCATCGCGACCGGAGGCCTCACATCCTTTGAAAACTCCAGAGGTACGCGGAGATCAGTGCCTCCAAAGGAGACGATGCCTGACTCCTCGTGAAACTTGATAGGAGTCCCAGGATTCCTGTGGCACGTGGAAAGGGACCCTTGGTCTCCCGCCTCAGCTGGAGAGGCGTCCCAATTGCCCTGCCAAGCCTCGAGGAGAATCCCGAGTTGTCCCTCGCAACTAGGCAGGAGTCCTGACGTCGCTGAAGAAACACGTGGGTGAAGGGCAATCCCCGTCGTAACTCGAGAATATACCCCAGGTTTCCGCCGCAACTCGAGAAAAACCATGAGACTTCCCCCTCGCCGTGAAATGAGGCCCGATTCACCTGCACTGCATGCAGAGCAATTCCGTGTTGCACATCAAACAAGAAAGGAGCCTTGATTTCCTTGATGGCACTCCAGAGAAACCCCAAGAACACTGTTTCAAGGCTAGAGGGATCCTGAGGTCACTGTAGCAACACGAAAGAGCTCCGTGGACCAAAAATCAACTCAAGATGAGAGGTTAGTCCCTGGCTTCGACTCCAGAGGAATACCACCTTACCAGAAGCACCTCAAGAGGAGGCTTCTCTCAGCTCTAGGTATGTGAGAGGGACCCTGATTTGCGGCCTCAAGTGGAATGGACACCGCGATGCCCTGACTCGAAATAAGCCGGATATCCCTGCAGTGACTTGAATGCAGGCTCGTCTTGCATTTCCCAAGACGAAAGGATGTCTGACTCCCCTGTGGAGACCACAGAAAAAGAACTAGTTCCCCACCTCATCGCGACCAGAGGCCTCAAATCCTTTGAAAACTCCAGAGGTACGCGGAGATCAGTGCCTCCAAAGGAGACGATGCCTGACTCCTCGTGAAACTTGATAGGAGTCCCAGGATTCCTGTGGCACGGGGAAACGGACCCTTGGTCTCCCGCCTCAGCTGGAGAGGCGTCCAAATTGCCCTGCCAATCCTCGAGTAGAATCCCGAGTTGTCCCTCGCAACTAGGCAGGAGTCCTGACGTGGCTAAACAAACACGTGTGTGGAAGGGCCATCCCAGTCGTAACGCGAGAATATACCCCAGGTTCCCGCCGCAACTCGAGAAAAACCATGAGACTTCCCCCTCGCCGCGAGATGAGGCCCGATTCCCCTGCACTACGTGCAGAGCAATTCCGTCTTGCACATCACACATCAAAGGAGCCTTGATTTCCTTGATGGCACTCCAGAGAAACCCCAAGAACACTTTTTCAAGGTAGAGGGATCCTGAGGTCACTGTAGCCACACAAAAGAGCTCCGTGGACCAAAAATCAACTCGAGTTGAGAGGTTAGTCCCTGGCTTCGACTCCACAGGAATACCACCTTACCACAAGCACCTCAAGAGGAGGCTTCTCTCAGCTCTAGATATGTGAGAGGGACCCTGAGTTTGCGGCGTCAAGTGGAATGGACACCGTGATGCCCTGACTCGAAATAAGGCCGAATATCCCTGCAGTGACTTGAATGCAGGCTCGTCTTGCATCTCCCAAGACGAAAGGATGTCTGAATCACCTGTGTAGACCACAGAGAAAGATCTTGTTCCCCACCGCATCGCGACCGGAGGCCACACATCCTTTGAAAACTCCAGAGGTACGCGGAGATCAGTGCCTCCAAAGGAGACGATGCCTGACTCCTCGTGAAACTTGATAGGAGTCCCAGGATTCCTGTGGCACGTGGAAAGGGACCCTTGGTCTCCCGCCTCAGCTGGAGAGGCGTCCCAATTGCCCTGCCAAGCCTCGAGGAGAATCCCGAGTTGTCCCTCGCAACTAGGCAGGAGTCCTGACGTCGCTGAACAAACACGTGTGTGGAAGGGCCATCCCCGTCGTAACTCGAGAATATTCCCCAGGTTCCTGCCGCAACTCGAGAAAAACCATGAGACTTCCCCGTCGCCGCGAGATGAGGCCCGATTCCCCTGCACTGCGTGCAGAGCAATTCCGTCTTGCACATCACACATGAAAGGAGCCTTGATTTCCTTGATGGCACTCCAGAGAAACCCCAAGAACACTGTTTCAAGGCTACAGGGATGCTGAGGTCACTGTAGCAACACAAAAGAGCTCCGTGGACCAAAAATCAACTCGAGATGAGAGGTTAGTCCCTGGCTTCGACTCCAGAGGAATACCACCTTACCACAAGCACCTCAAGAGGAGGCTTCTCTCAGCTCTAGCTATGTGAGAGGAACCCTGATTTTGCGTCCTCAAGTGGAATGGACACCGCGATGCCCTGACTCGAAATAAGGCCGGATATCCCTGCAGTGACTTGAATGCAGGCTTGTCTTGCATCTCCCAAGATGAAAGGATGTCTGAATCCCCTGTGAAGACCACAGAGAAAGAACTAGTTCCCCACCTCATGGCGACCGGAGGCCTCACATCCTTTGAAAACTCCAGAGGTACGCGGAGATCAGTGCCTCCAAGGAGACGATGCCTGACTCCTCGTGAAACTTGATAGGAGTCCCAGGATTCCTGTGGCACGTGGAAAGGGACCCTTGGTCTCCCGCCTCACCTGGAGAGGCGTCCCAATTGCCCTGCCAAGCCTCGAGGAGAATCCCGAGTTGTCCCTCGCAACTAGGCAGGAGTCCTGACGTCTGTGAACAAACACATGTGTGGAAGGGCCATCCCCGTCGTAACTCGAGAATATTCCCCAGGTTCCCGCCGCAACTCGAGAAAAACCATGAGACTTCCCCCTCGCCGCGAGATGAGGCCCGATTCCCCTGCACTGCGTGCAGAGCAATTCCGTGTGGCACATCAAAGATGAAAGGAGCCTTGATTTCCTTGATGGTACTCCAGAGAAACCCCAAGAACACTGTTTCAAGGCTAGAGGGAAACTGAGGTCACTGTAGCAACACGAAAGAGCTCCGTGGACCATGAATCAACTCGAGATGAGAGGTTAGTCCCTGGCTTCGACTCCAGAGGAATACCACCTTACCAGAAGCACCTCAAGAGGAGGCTTCTCTCAGCTCTAGGTATGTGAGAGGGACCCTGATTTGCGGCCTCAAGTGGAATGGACACCGCGATGCCCTGACTCGAAATAAGCCGGATATCCCTGCAGTGACTTGAATGCAGGCTCGTCTTGCATCTCCCAAGACGAAAGGTTGTCTGACTCCCCTGTGGAGACCACAGAAAAAGACCTAGTTCCCCACCTCATCACGACCGGAGGCCTCACTTTTTTTGAAAACTCCATAGGTACGCGGTGATCAGTGCCTCCAAAGGAGACGATGCCTGACTCCTTGTGAAACTTGATAGGAGTCCCAGGATTCCTGTGGCACGGGGAAACGGACCTTTGGTCTCCCGCCTCAGCTGGAGAGGCGTCCCAATTGCCCTGCCAAGCCTCGAGGAGAATCCGGAGTTGTCCCTCGTAACTAGGCAGGAGTCCTGACGTGGCTTAACAAACACGTGGGTGGAAGGGCCATCCCCGTCATAACTCGAGAATATACCCCAGGTTCCCGCCGCAACTCGAGAAAAACCATGAGACTTCCCCCTCGCCGCGAGATGAGGCCCGATTCCCCTGCACTGCGTGCAGAGCAATTCCGTCTTGCACATCACACATCAAAGGAGCCTTGATTTCCTAGATGGCACTCCAGAGAAACCCCAAGAACACTTTTTCAAGGTAGAGGGATCCTGAGGTCACTGTAGCCACACAAAAGAGCTCCGTGGACCAAAAATCAACTCGAGTTGAGAGGTTAGTCCCTGGCTTCGACTCCAGAGGAATACCACCTTACCACAAGCACCTCAAGAGGAGGCTTCTCTCAGCTCTAGATACGTGAGAGGGACCCTGAGTTTGCGGCCTCAAGTGGAATGGACACCGTGATGCCCTGACTCGAAATAAGGCCGAATATCCCTACAGTGACTTGAATGCAGGCTCGTCTTGCATCTCCCAAGACGAAAGGATGTCTGAATCCCCTGTGGAGACCACAGAGAAAGACCTAGTTCCCCACCTCATCGCGACCGGAGGCCTCACATCCTTTGAAAACTACAGAGGTACACGGAGATCAGTGCCTTCAAAGGAGACGATGCCTGACTCCTCGTGAAACTTGATAAGAGTCCCAGGATTCCTGTGGCACGTGGAAAGGGACCCTTGGTCTCCCGCCTCAGATTGAGAGGAGTCCCAATTGCCCTGCCAAGCCTCGAGGAGAATCCCGAGTTGTCCATCGCAACTAGGCAGGAGTCTTGACGTCGCTGAACAAACACGTGTGTGGAAGGGCCATCCCCGTCGTAACTCGAGAATATACCCCAGGTTCCCACCGCAACTCGAGAAAAACCATGAGACTTCCCCCTCGCCGCGAGATGAGGCCCGATTCCCCTGCACTGCGTGCAGAGCAATTCGGTGTTGCACATCACACATGAAAGGAGACTTGATTTCCTTGATGGCACTCCAGAAAAACCCTAAGAACACTGTTTCAAGGCTAGAGGGATCCTGAGGTCACTGTAGCCACACGAAAGAGCTCCGTGGACCAAAAATCAACTCGAGATGAGAGGTTAGTCCCTGGCTTCGACTCCAGAGGAATACCACCTTACCACAAGCACCTCAAGAGGAGGCTTCTCTCAGCTCTAGATATGTGAGAGGGACCCTGAGTTTGCGGCCTCAAGTGGAATGGACACCGTGAAGCCGTGACTCGAAATAAGGCCGGATATCCCTGCAGTGACTTGAATGCAGGCTCGTCTTGCATCTCCCAAGACGAAAGGATGTCTGAATCCCCTGTGAAGACCACAGAGAAAGACCTACATCCCAACCTCTTCGCGACCGGAGGCCTCACATCCTTTGAAAATTCCAGAGGTACGCGGAGATCAGTGCCTCCAAAGGAGACGATGCCTGACTCCTCCTGAAACTTGATAGGAGTCCCAGGATTCCTGTGGCACGGGGAAAGGGACCCTTGGTCTACCGCCTCAGCTGGAGAGGCGTCCCAATTGCCCTGCCAAGCCTCGAGGAGAATCCCGAGTTGTCCCTTGCAACTAGGCAGGAGTCCTGACGTCGCTGAACAAACACGTGGGTGGAAGGGCCATCCCCGTCGTAACTCGAGAATATACCCCAGGTTCACACAGCAACTCGAGAAAAATCATGAGACTTCCCCCTCGCCAAAAAAATGAGGCCCGATACCGTGCACTTCGTGCAGAGCAATTCCGTGTTCCACATCCCACATGAAAGGAGCCTTGATTTCCTTGATGGCACTCCAGAGAAACCCCAAGAACACTGTTTCAAGGCTAGAGGGAAACTGAGGTCACTGTAGCAACACGAAAGAGCTCCGTGGACCAAGAATCAACTCGAGATGAGAGGTTAGTCCCTGGCTTCGACTCCAGAGGAATACCACCTTACCACAAGCACCTCAAGAGGAGGCTTCTCTCAGCTCTAGGTATGTGAGAGGGACCCTGAGTTTGAGGACTCAAGTGGAATGGACACCGCGATGCCCTGACTCGATATAAGGCCGGATATGCCTGCAGTGACTTGAATGCAGGCTCGTCTTGCATCTCCCAAGACGAAAGGATGTCTGACTCCCCTGAGGAGACCACAGAAAAAGAACTAGTTCCCCACCTCATCACGACCGGAGGCCTTACTTTCTTTGAAAACTCCATAGGTACGCGGTGATCAGTGCCTCCAAAGGAGACGATGCCTGACTCCTTGTGAAACTTGATAGGAGTCCCAGGATTCCTGTGGCACGGGGAAACGGACCCTTGGTCTCCCGCCTCAGCTGGAGAGGCGTCCCAATTGCCCTGCCAAGCCTCGAGGAGAATCCCGAGTTGTCCCTCGCAACTAGGCAGGAGTCCTGACGTCGCTGAACAAACACGTGGGTGGAAGGGCCATCCCCGTCATAACTCGAGAATATACCCCAGGTTCCCGCCGCAACTCGAGAAAAAACATGAGACTTCCCCCTCGCCGCGAGATGAGGCCCGATTCCCCTGCACTGCGTGCAGAGCAATTCCGTCTTGCACATCACACATCAAAGGAGCCTTGATTTCCTTGATGGCACTCCAGAGAAACCCCAAGAACACTGTTTCAAGGTAGAGGGATCCTGAGGTCACTGTAGCCACACAAAAGAGCTCCGTGGACCAAAAATCAACTCGAGTTGAGAGGTTAATCCCTGGCTTCGACTCCAGAGGAATACCACCTTACCACAAGCACCTCAAGAGGAGGCTTCTCTCAGCTCTAGATATGTGAGAGGGACCCTGAGTTTGCGGCGTCAAGTGGAATGGACACCGTGATGCCCAGACTCGAAATAAGGCCGAATATCCCTGCAGTGACTTGAATGCAGGCTCGTCTTGCATTCCCAAGACGAAAGGATGTCTGAATCCCCTGTGGAGACCACAGAGAAAACCTACTTCCCCACCTCATCGCGACCGGAGGCCTCACATCCTTTGAAAACTCCAGAAGTACGCGGAGATCATTGCCTCCAAAGGAGACGATGCCTGACTCCTCGTGAAACTTGATACGAGTCCCAGGATTCCTGTGGCACGTGGAAAGGGACCCTTGGTCTCCCGCCTCAGCTGGAGAGGCGTCCCAATTACCATGCTAAGCCTCGAGGAGAATCCCGAGTTGTCCCTCGCAACAAGGCAGGAGTCCTGCCGTTGCTGAACAAACACGTGTGTGGAAGGGCCATCCCCGTCGTAACTCGAGAATATACCCCAGGTTCCCACCGCAACTCGAGAAAAACCATGAGACTACCCCCTCGCCGCGAGATGAGGCCCGATTCCCCTGCACTGCGTGCAGAGCATTTCCGTCTTGCACATCACACATCAAAGGAGCCTTGATTTTCTTGATGGCACTCCAGAGAAACCCCAAGAACACTTTTTCAAGGTAGAGGAATCCTGAGGTCACTGTAGCCACACAAAAGAGCTCCGTGGACCAAAAATCAACTCGAGTTGAGAGGTTAGTCCCTGGCTTCGACTCCAGAGGAATACCACCTTACCACAAGCACCTCAAGAGGAGGCTTCTCTCAGCTCTAGATATGTCAGAGGGACCCTGAGTTTGCGGCCTCAAGTGGAATGGACACCGTGATGCCCTGACTCGAAATAAGGCCGAATATCCCTACAGTGACTTGAATGCAGGCTCTTCTTGCATTCCCAAGACGAAAGGATGTCTGAATCCTCTGTGGAGACCACAGAGAAAACCTAGTTCCCCACCTCATCGCGACCGGAGGCCTCATATCCTTTGAAAACTCCAGAGGTACGCGGAGATCAGTGCCTCCAAAGGAGACGATACCTGACTCCTCGTGAAAATTGATAGGAGTCCCAGGATTCCTGTGGCACGTGGAAAGGGACCTTGGTCTCCCGCCTCAGCTGGAGAGGCGTCCCAATTGCCCTGCTAAGCCTCGAGGAGAATCCCGAGTTGTCCCTCGCAACTAGGCAGGAGTCCTGCCGTCGCTGAATAAACACGTGTGTGGAAGGGCCATCCCCGTCGTAACTCGAGAATATACCCCAGGTTCCCGCCGCAACTCGAGAAAAACCATGAGACTTCCCCCTCGCCGCGAGATGAGGCCCAATTCCCCTGCACTGCGTGCAGAGCAATTCCGTGTTGCACATCACACATGAAAGGAGCCTTGATTTCCTTGATGGCACTCCAGAGAAACCCCAAGAACACTGTTTCAAGGCTAGAGGAATCCTGAGGTCACTGTAGCAACACGAAAGAGCTCCGTGGACCAAAAATCAACTCGAGATGAGAGGTTAGTCCCTGGCTTCGACTCCAGAGTAATACCATCTTACCACAAGCACCTCAAGAGGAGGCTTCACTCAGCTCTAGGTATGTGAGAGGGACCCTGAGTTTGCGGCCTCAAGTGGAATGGACACCGCGATGCCCTGACTCGAAATAAGGCCGAATATCCCTGCAGTGACTTGAATGCAGGCTCGTCTTGCATCTCCCAAGACAAAAGGATATCTGAAACCCCTGTGGAGACCACAGAGAAAGACCTAGTTCCCCACCTCATCGCGACCGGAGGCCTCACATCCTTTGAAAACTACAGAGGTACACGGAGATCAGTGCCTCCAAAGGAGACGATGCCTGACTCCTCGTGAAACTTGATAGGAGTCCCAGGATTCCTGTGGCACGTGGAAAGGGACCCTTGGTCTCCCACCTCAGATTGAGAGGAGTCCCAATTGCCCTGCCAAGCCTCGAGGAGAATCCCGAGTTGTCCCTCGCAACTAGGCAGGAGTCCTGACGTCGCTGAACAAGCATATGTGTGGAAGGGCCATCCCCGTTGTAACTCAAGAATATACCCCAGGTTCCCGCCGCAACTCGAGAAAAACCATGAGACTTCCCCCTCGCCGAAAAATGAGGCCCCATACCATGCACTGCGTGCAGAGCAATTCCCTGTTGCACATCACACATGAAAGGAGCCTTGATTTCCTTGATGGCACTCCAGAGAAACCCCAAGAACACTGTTTCAAGGCTAGAGGTTTCCTGAGGTCACTGTAGCAACACGAAAGAGCTCCGTTGACGAAGAATCAACTCGAGATAAGAGGTTATTCCCTGGCTTCGACTCCAGAGGAATACCACATTACCACAAGCACCTCAAGAGGAGGCTTCTCTCAGCTCTAGGTATGTGAGAGGGACCCTGATTTTGCAGCCTCAAGTGGAATGGACACCGCGATGCCCTGAGTCGATATAAGGCCGGATATCCCTGCAGTGACTTGAATGCAGGCTCGTCTTGCATCTCCCAAGATGAAAGGATGTCTGAATCCCCTGTGGAGACCACAGAGAAAGACCTAGTTCCCCACCTCATCGCGACCGGAGGCCTCACATCCTTTGAAAACTCCAGAGGTACGCGGAGATCAGTGCCTCCAAAGGAGACGATGCCTGACTCCTCGTGAAAGTTGATAGGAGTCCCAGGATTGCTGTGGCTCGTGGAAAGGGAAACTTGGTCTTCCGCCTCAGCTGGAGAGGCGTCCCAATTGCCCTGCCAAGCCTCGAGGAGAATCCCGAGTTGTCCCTCGCAACTAGGCAGGAGTCCTGACAAGACTGAACAAACACCTGGGTGGAAGGGCCATCCCGGTCGTAACGCAAGAATATACCCCAGGTTCCCGCCGCAACTCGAGAAAAACCATGAGACTTCCCCTTCGCTTCGAGATGAGGCCCGATTCCCCTGCACTGCATGCAGAGTAATTCCGTGTTGCACATCACACATGAAAGGAGCCTTATTTTCCTTGATGGCACTCCAGAGAAACCCCATGAACACTGTTCCAAGGCTGGAGGGATCCTGAGGTCACTGTAGCCACACTAAAGAGCTCCGTGGACCAAAAATCAACTCGAGATGAGAGGTTAGTCCCTGGGTTCGACTCCAGAGGAATACCACCTTACCACAAGCACCTCAAGAGGAGGCTTCTCTCAGCTCTAGGTATCTGAGAGGGACCCTGAGTTTGCGGCCGCAAGTGGAATGGACACCGTGATGCCCTGACTCGAAATAAGGCCGGATATCCTTGCAGTGACTTGAATGAAGGCTCGTCTTGCATCTCCCAAGACGAAAAGCTGTCTGAATCCCCTGTGGAGACCATAGAAAAAAACCTAGTTCCGCACCTCATCACGACCAGAGGCCTCACATCCTTTGAAAACTCCAGAGGTAAACGGAGATCAGTGCCTCCAAAGGAGACGATGCCTGACTCCTCGTGAAACTTGATAGGAGTCCCAGGATTCCTGTGGCACGTGGAAAGGGACCCTTGGTCTCCCGCCTCAGCTGGAGAGGCGTCCCAATTGCCCTGCCAAGCCTCGAGGAGAATCCCGAGTTGTCCCTCGCAACTAGGCAGGAGTCCTGACGTCGCTGAACAAACACGTGGGTGGAAGGGCCATCCCCGTCGTAACTCGAGAATATACCCCAGGTTCCCGCCGCAACTCGAGAAAAACCATGAGACTTCCCCCTCGCCGCGAGATGAGGCCCGATTCCCCTGCACTGCATGCAGAGCAATTCCGTGTTCCACATCAAACATGAAAGGAGCCTTGATTTCCTTGATGGCACTCCAGAGAAACCCCAAGAACACTGTTTCAAGGCTAGAGGGATCCTGAGGTCACTGTAGCAACACGAAAGAGCTCCGTGGACCAAAAATCAACTCGAGATGAGAGGTTAGTCCCTGGCTTCGACTCCAGAGGAATACCACCTTACCACAAGCACCTCAAGAGGAGGCTTCTTTCAGCTCTAGGTATGTGAGACTGACCCTGATTTTGCGGCCTCAAGTGGAATGGACACCGCGATGCCCTGACTCGAAATAAGGCCGGATATCCCTGCAGTGACTTGAATGCAGGCTCGTCTTGCATCTCCCAAGATGAAAGGATGTCTGAATCCCCTGTGGAGACCACAGAGAAAGACCTAGTTCCCCACCTCATCGCGACCGGAGGCCTCACATCCTTTGAAAACTCCAGAGGTACGCGGAGATCAGTGCCTCCAAAGGAGACGATGTCTGACTCCTCGTGAAACTTGATAGGAGTCCCAGGATTCCTGTGGCACGTGGAAAGGGACCCTTGGTCTCCCGCCTCAGCTGGAGAGGCGTCCCAATTGCCCTGCCAAGCCTCGAGGAGAATCCCGAGTTGTCCCTCGTAACTAGTCAGGAGTCCTGACGTGGCTGAAAAAGCACGTGGGTGGAAGGGCATCCCCGTCGTAACTCGAGAATATACCCCAGGTTCCCGCCGCAACGCGAGAAAAACCATGAGACTTCCCCCTCGCCGCGAGATGAGGCCCAATTCCCCTGCACTGCGTGCAGAACAATTCCGTGTTGCACATCACACATGAAAGCAGACTTGATTTCCTTGATGGCACTCCAGAGAAACCCCAAGAACACTGTTTCAAGGCTAGAGGGATCCTGAGGTCAGTGTAACAACACGAAAGAGCTCCGTGGACCAAAAATCACCTCCACATGAGAGGTTAATCCCCGGCTTCGACTCCAGAGGAATACCACCTTACCACAAGCACCTCAAGAGGAGGATTTTCTCAGCTCTAGGTATGTGAGAGGTACCCTGAGTTTGCGGCCTCAAGTGGAATGGACACCGCAATGCCCTGACTCGAAATAAGGCCGGATATCCCTGCAGTGACTTGAATGCAGGCTTGTCTTGCATTTCCCATGACGAAAGGTTGTCTTAATACCCTGGGGAGACCACAGAGAAACACCTAGTTCCCCACCTCATCGCGCCCGGAGGCCTCACATCCTTTGAAAACTCCAGAGGTACACGGAGATCAGTGCCTCCAAAGGAGACGATGCCTGACTCCTCGTGAAACTTGATAGGAGTCCCAGGATTCCTGTGGCACGTGGAAATGGACACTTGGTCTCCCGCCTCAGCTGGAGAGGCGTCCCAATTGCCCTGCCAAGCCTCGAGGAGAATCCCGAGTTGTCCCTCCCAACTAGGCAGGATTCCTGACGTGGCTGAACAAAGACGTGTGTGGAAGGGCCATTCCCATCGTAACTCGAGAATATACCCCAGGTTCCCGCCGCAACTCGAGAAAAACCATGAGACTTCCCCCTCGCCGCGAGATGAGGCCCAATTCCCCTGCACTGCGTGCAGAGCAATTCCGTGTTGCACATCACACAGGAAAGGAGCCTTGATTTCCTTGATGGCACTCCAGAGAAACACCAAGAACACTGTTTCAAGGCTAGAGGGATCCTGAGGTCACTGTAGCAACACGAAAGAGCTCCGTTGACGAAGAATCAACTCGAGATGAGAGGTTAGTCCCTGGCTTCGACTCCAGAGGAATACCACATTACCACAAGCACCTCAAGAGGAGGCTTCTCTCAGCTCTAGGTATGTGAGAGGGACCCTGATTTTGCAGCCTCAAGTGGAATGGACACCGCGATGCCCTGACTCGATATAAGGCCGGATATCCCTGCAGTGACTTGAATGCAGGCTCATCTTGCATCTCCCAAGATGAAAGGATGTCTGAATCCCCTGTGGAGACCACAGAGAAAGACCTAGTTCCCCACCTCATCGCGACCGGAGGCCTCACATCCTTTGAAAACTCCAGAGGTACGCGGAGATCAGTGCCTCCAAAGGAGACGATGCCTGACTCCTCGTGAAAGTTGATAGGAGTCCCAGGATTGCTGTGGCTCGTGGAAAGGGAAACTTATTCTCCCGCCTCAGCTGGAGAGGCGTCCCAATTGCCCTGCCAAGCCTCGAGGAGAATCCCGAGTTGTCCCTCGCAACTAGGCAGGAGTCCTGACAAGACTGAACAAACACCTGGGTGGAAGGGCCATCCCGGTCGTAACGCAAGAATATACCCCAGGTTCCTGCCGCAACTCGAGAAAAACCATGAGACTTCCCCTTCGCCGCGAGATGAGGCCCGATTCCCCTGCACTGCATGCAGAGTAATTCCGTGTTGCACATCACACATGAAAGGAGCCTTATTTTCCTTGATGGCACTCCAGAGAAACCCCATGAACACTGTTCCAAGGCTGGAGGGATCCTGAGGTCACTGTAGCCACACTAAAGAGCTCCGTGGACCAAAAATCAACTCGAGATGAGAGGTTAGTCTCTGGGTTCGACTCCAGAGGAATACCACCTTACCACAAGCACCTCAAGAGGAGGCTTCTCTCAGCTCTAGGTATCTGAGAGGGACCCTGAGTTTGCGGCCGCAAGTGGAATGGACACCGTGATGCCCTGACTCGAAATAAGGCCGGATATCCTTGCAGTGACTTGAATGAAGGCTCGTCTTGCATCTCCCAAGACGAAAAGCTGTCTGAATCCCCTGTGGAGACCATAGAAAAAGACCTAGTTCCCCACCTCATCACGACTAGAGGCCTCACATCCTTTGAAAACTCCAGAGGTACACGGAGATCAGTGCCTCCAAAGGAGACGATGCCTGACTCCTCGTGAAACTTGATAGGAGTCCCAGGATTCCTGTGGCACGTGGAAAGGGACCCTTGGTCTCCCGCCTCAGCTGGAGAGGCGTCCCAATTGCCCTGCCAAGCCTCGAGGAGAATCCCGAGTTGTCCCTCGCAACTAGGCAGGAGTCCTGACGTCGCTGAACAAACACGTGGGTGGAAGGGCCATCCCCGTCGTAACTCGAGAATATACCCCAGGTTCCCGCCGCAACTCGAGAAAAACCATGAGACTTCCCCCTCGCCGCGAGATGAGGCCCGATTCCCCTGCACTGCATGCAGAGCAATTCCGTGTTCCACATCACACATGAAAGGAGCCTTGATTTCCTTGATGGCACTCCAGAGAAACCCCAAGAACACTGTTTCAAGGCTAGAGGGATCCTGAGGTCACTGTAGCAACACGAAAGAGCTCCGTGGACCAAAAATCAACTCGAGATGAGAGGTTAGTCCCTGGCTTCGACTCCAGAGGAATACCACCTTACCACAAGCACCTCAAGAGGAGGCTTCTCTCAGCTCTAGGTATGTGAGAGGGACCCTGATTTTGCGGCCTCAAGTGGAATGGACACCGCGATGCCCTGACTCGAAATAAGGCCGGATATCCCTGCAGTGACTTGAATGCAGGCTCGTCTTGAATCTCCCAAGATGAAAGGATGTCTGAATCCCCTGTGGAGACCACAGAGAAAGACCGAGTTCCCCACCTCATCGCGACCGGAGGCCTCACATCCTTTGAAAACTCCAGAGGTACGCGGAGATCAGTGCCTTCAAAGGAGACGATGCCTGACTCCTCGTGAAACTTGATAGGAGTCCCAGGATTCCTGTGGCACGTGGAAAGGGACCCTTGGTCTCCCGCTTCAGATTGAGAGGCGTCCCAATTGCCCTGCCAAGCCTCGAGGAGAATCCCGAGTTGTCCCTCGCAACTAGGCAGGAGTCCTGACGTCGCTGAACAAGCATATGTGTGGAAGGGCCATCCCCGTTGTAACTCAAGAATATACCCCAGGTTCCCGCCGCAACTCGAGAAAAACCATGAGACTTCCCCCTCGCCGAAAAATGAGGCCCCATACCATGCACTGCGTGCAGAGAAATTCCCTGTTGCACATCACACATGAAAGGAGCCTTGATTTCCTTGATGGCACTCCAGAGAAACCCCAAGAACACTGTTTCAAGGCTAGAGGGAAACTGAGGTCACTGTAGCAACACGAAAGAGCTCCGTTGACGAAGAATCAACTCGAGATGAGAGGTTATTCCCTGGCTTCGACTCCAGAGGAATACCACATTACCACAAGCACCTCAAGAGGAGGCTTCTCTCAGCTCTAGGTATGTGAGAGGGACCCTGATTTTGCAGCCTCAAGTGGAATGGACACCGCGATGCCCTGACTCGATATAAGGCCGGATATCCCTGCAGTGACTTGAATGCAGGCTCGTCTTGCATCTCCCAAAATGAAAGGATGTCTGAATCCCCTGTGGAGACCACAGAGAAAGACCTAGTTCCCCACCTCATCGCGACCGGAGGCCTCACATCCTTTGAAAACTCCAGAGGTACGCGGAGATCAGTGCCTCCAAAGGAGACGATGCCTGACTCCTCGTGAAAGTTGATAGGAGTCCCAGGATTGCTGTGGCTCGTGGAAAGGGAAACTTGGTCTCCCGCCTCAGCTGGAGAGGCGTCCCAATTGCCCTGCCAAGCCTCGAGGAGAATCCCGAGTTGTTCCTCGCAACTAGGCAGGAGTCCTGACATGGCTGAACAAACACCTGGGTGGAAGGGCCATCCCCGTCGTAACTCGAGAATATACCCCAGGTTCCCGCCGCAACTCGAGAAAAACCATGAGACTTCCCCCTCGCCGCGAGATGAGGCCCGATTCCCCTGCACTGCATGCAGAGCAATTCCGTGTTTCACATCAAACATGAAAGGAGCCTTGATTTCCTTGATGGCACTCCAGAGAAACCCCAAGAACACTGTTTCAAGGCTAGAGGGATCCTGAGGTCACTGTAGCAACACGAAAGAGCTCCGTGGACCAAAAATCAACTCGAGATGAGAGGTTAGTCCCTGGCTTCGACTCCAGAGGAATACCACCTTACCACAAGCACCTCAAGAGGAGGCTTCTCTCAGCTCTAGGTATGTGAGAGGGACCCTGATTTTGCGGCCTCAAGTGGAATGGACACCGCGATGCCCTGACTCGAAATAAGGCCGGATATCCCTGCAGTGACTTGAATGCAGGCTCGTCTTGCATCTCCCAAGATGAAAGGATGTCTGAATCCCCTGTGGAGACCACAGAGAAAGACCGAGTTCCCCACCTCATCGCGACCGGAGGCCTCACATCCTTTGAAAACTCCAGAGGTACGCGGAGATCAGTGCCTCCAAAGGAGACGATGTCTGACTCCTCGTGAAACTTGATAGGAGTCCCAGGATTCCTGTGGCACGTGGAAAGGGACCCTTGGTCTCCCGCCTCAGCTGGAGAGGCGTCCCAATTGCCCTGCCAAGCCTCGAGGAGAATCCCGAGTTGTCCCTCGTAACTAGTCAGGAGTCCTGACGTGGCTGAAAAAGCACGTGGGTGGAAGGGCATCCCCGTCGTAACTCGAGAATATACCCCAGGTTCCCGCCGCAACGTGAGAAAAACCATGAGACTTCCCCCTCGCCGCGAGATGAGGCCCAATTCCCCTGCACTGCGTGCAGAGCAATTCCGTGTTGCACATCACACATGAAAGGAGACTTGATTTCCTTGATGGCACTCCAGAGAAACCCCAAGAACACTGTTTCAAGGCTAGAGGGATCCTGAGGTCAGTGTAACAACACGAAAGAGCTCCGTGGACCAAAAATCACCTCCACATGAGAGGTTAATCCCCGGCTTCGACTCCAGAGGAATACCACCTTACCACAAGCACCTCAAGAGGAGGATTTTCTCAGCTCTAGGTATGTGAGAGGTACCCTGAGTTTGCGGCCTCAAGTGGAATGGACACCGCAATGCCCTGACTCGAAATAAGGCCGAATATCCCTGCAGTGACTTGAATGCAGGCTTGTCTTGCATTTCCCATGACGAAAGGATGTCTTAATACCCTGGGGAGACCACAGAGAAACACCTAGTTCCCCACCTCATCGCGCCCGGAGGCCTCACATCCTTTGAAAACTCCAGAGGTACACGGAGATCAGTGCCTCCAAAGGAGACGATGCCTGACTCCTCGTTAATCTTGATAGGAGTCCCAGGATTCCTGTGGCACGTGGAAAGGGACCCTTGGTCTCCCGGCTCAGCTGGAGAGGCGTCCCAATTGCCCTGCCAAGCCTCGAGGAGAATCCCGAGTTGTCCCTCCCAACTAGGCAGGATTCCTGACGTGGCTGAACAAAGACGTGTGTGGAAGGGCCATTCCCATCGTAACTCGAGAATATACCCCAGGTTCCCGCCGCAACTCGAGAAACACCATGAGACTTCCCCCTCGCCGCGAGATGAGGCCCAATTCCCCTGCACTGCGTGCAGAGCAATTCCGTGTTGCACATCACACAGGAAAGGAGCCTTGATTTCCTTGATGGCACTCCAGAGAAACACCAAGAAACTGTTTAAAGGCTAGAGGGATCCTGAGGTCACTGTAGCAACACGAAAGAGCTCCGTTGACGAAGAATCAACTCGAGATGAGAGGTTAGTCCCTGGCTTCGACTCCAGAGGAATACCACATTACCACAAGCACCTCAAGAGGAGGCTTCTCTCAGCTCTAGGTATGTGAGAGGGACCCTGATTTTGCAGCCTCAAGTGGAATGGACACCGCGATGCCCTGACTCGATATAAGGCCGGATATCCCTGCAGTGACTTGAATGCAGTCTCATCTTGCATCTCCCAAGATGAAAGGATGTCTGAATCCCCTGTGGAGACCACAGAGAAAGACCTAGTTCCCCACCTCATCGCGACCGGAGGCCTCACATCCTTTGAAAACTCCAGAGGTACGCGGAGATCAGTGCCTCCAAAGGAGACGATGCCTGACTCCTCGTGAAAGTTGATAGGAGTCCCAGGATTGCTGTGGCTCGTGGAAAGGGAAACTTGGTCTCCCGCCTCAGCTGGAGAGGCGTCCCAATTGCCCTGCCAAGCCTCGAGGAGAATCCCGAGTTGTCCCTCGCAACTAGGCAGGAGTCCTGACATGGCTGAACAAACACCTGGGTGGAAGGTCCATCCCGGTCGTAACGCAAGAATATACCCCAGGTTCCTGCCGCAACTCGAGAAAAACCATGAGACTTCCCCTTCGCCGCGAGATGAGGCCCGATTCCCCTGCACTGCATGCAGAGTAATTCCGTGTTGCACATCACACATGAAAGGAGCCTTATTTTCCTTGATGGCACTCCAGAGAAACCCCATGAACACTGTTCCAAGGCTGGAGGGATCCTGAGGTCACTGTAGCCACACTAAAGAGTTCCGTGGACCAAAAATCAACTCGAGATGAGAGGTTAGTCCCTGGGTTCGACTCCAGAGGAATACCACCTTACCACAAGCACCTCAAGAGGAGGCTTCTCTCAGCTCTAGGTATCTGAGAGGGACCCTGAGTTTGCGGCCTCAAGTGGAATGGACACCGTGATGCCGTGACTCGAAATAAGGCCGGATATCCTTGCAGTGACTTGAATGAAGGCTCGTCTTGCATCTCCCAAGACGAAAAGCTGTCTGAATCCCCTGTGGAGACCATAGAAAAAGATCTAGTTCCCCACCTCATCACGACCAGAGGCCTCACATCCTTTGAAAACTCCAGAGGTACACGGAGATCAGTGCCTCCAAAGGAGACGATGCCTGACTCCTCGTGAAACTTGATAGGAGTCCCAGGATTCCTGTGGCACGTGGAAAGGGACCCTTGGTCTCCCGCCTCAGCTGGAGAGGCGTCCCAATTGCCCTGCCAAGCCTCGAGGAGAATCCCGAGTTGTCCCTCGCAACTAGGCAGGAGTCCTGACGTCGCTGAACAAACACGTGGGTGGAAGGGCCATCCCCGTCGTAACTCGAGAATATACCCCAGGTTCCCGCCGCAACTCGAGAAAAACCATGAGACTTCCCCCTCGCCGCGAGATGAGGCCCGATTCCCCTGCACTGCATGCAGAGCAATTCCGTGTTCCACATCACACATGAAAGGAGCCTTGATTTCCTTGATGGCACTCCAGAGAAACCCCAAGAACACTGTTTCAAGGCTAGAGGGATCCTGAGGTCACTGTAGCAACACGAAAGAGCTCCGTGGACCAAAAATCAACTCGAGATGAGAGGTCCCTGGCTTCGACTCCAGAGGAATACCACCTTACCACAAGCACCTCAAGAGGAGGCTTCTCTCAGCTCTAGGTATGTGAGAGGGACCCTGATTTTGCGGCCTCAAGTGGAATGGACACCGCGATGCCCTGACTCGAAATAAGGCCGGATATCCCTGCAGTGACTTGAATGCAGGCTCGTCTTGCATCTTCCAAGATGAAAGGATGTCTGAATCCCCTGTGGAGACCACAGAGAAAGACCGAGTTCCCCACCTCATCGCGACCGGAGGCCTCAAATCCTTTGAAAACTCCAGAGGTACGCGGAGATCAGTGCCTTCAAAGGAGACGATGCCTGACTCCTCGTGAAACTTGATAGGAGTCCCAGGATTCCTGTGGCACGTGGAAAGGGACCCTTGGTCTCCCGCCTCAGCTGGAGAGGCGTCCCAATTGCCCTGCCAAGCCTCGAGGAGAATCCCGAGTTGTCCCTCGTAACTAGTCAGGAGTCCTGACGTGGCTGAAAAAGCACGTGGGTGGAAGGGCATCCCCGTCGTAACTCGAGAATATACCCCAGGTTCCCGCCGCAACTCGAGAAAAACCATGAGACTTCCCCCTCGCCGCGAGATGAGGCCCAATTCCCCTGCACTGCGTGCAGAGCAATTCCGTGTTGCACATCACACATGAAAGGAGACTTGATTTCCTTGATGGCACTCCAGAGAAACCCCAAGAACACTGTTTCAAGGCTAGAGGGATCCTGAGGTCAGTGTAACAACACGAAAGAGCTCCGTGGACCAAAAATCACCTCCACATGAGAGGTTAATCCCCGGCTTCGACTCCAGAGGAATACCACCTTACTACAAGCACCTCAAGAGGAGGATTTTCTCAGCTCTAGGTATGTGAGAGGTACCCTGAGTTTGCGGCCTCAAGTGGAATGGACACCGCAATGCCCTGACTCGAAATAAGGCCGGATATCCCTGCAGTGACTTGAATGCAGGCTTGTCTTGCATTTCCCATGACGAAAGGATGTCTTAATACCCTGGGGAGACCACAGAGAAACACCTAGTTCCCCACCTCATCGCGCCCGGAGGCCTCACATCCTTTGAAAACTCCAGAGGTACACGGAGATCAGTGCCTCCAAAGGAGACGATGCCTGACTCCTCGTTAAACTTGATAGGAGTCCCAGGATTCCTGTGGCAAGTGGAAAGGGACACTTGGTCTCCCGGCTCAGCTGGAGAGGCGTCCCAATTGCCCTGCCAAGCCTCGAGGAGAATCCCGAGTTGTCCCTCCCAACTAGGCAGGATTCCTGACGTGGCTGAACAAAGACGTGTGTGGAAGGGCCATTCCCATCGTAACTCGAAAATATACCCCAGGTTCCCGCCGCAACTCGAGAAAAACCATGAGACTTCCCCCTCGCCGCGAGATGAGGCCCGATTCCCCTGCACTGCGTGCAGAGCAATTCCGTGTTGCACATCACACAGGAAAGGAGCCTTGATTTCCTTGATGGCACTCCAGAGAAACACCAAGAACACTGTTTCAAGGCTAGAGGGATCCTGAGGTCACTGTAGCAACACGAAAGAGCTCCGTCGACCACAAATCAACTCGAGATGAGAGGTTAGTCCCTGGCTTCGACTCCAGAGGAATACCACCTTACCACAAGCACCTCAAGAGGAGGCTTCTCTCACCTCTAGGTATGTGATAGGGGCCCTGAGTGTGTGGCCTCAAGTGGAATGGACACCCCGATTCCCTGACTTGAAATAAGGCCGCATATCCCTGCAGTGACTTGAATGCAGGCTCGTCTTGCATCTCCCAAGATGAAAGGATGTTTGAATCCCCTGTGGAGACCACAGAGAAAGACCTAGTTCCCCACCTCATCGCGACCGGAGGCCTCACATCCTTTGAAAACTCCAGAGGTACGGGGAGATCAGTACTTCCAAAGGAGACGATGCCTGACTCCTCGTGAAACTTGATAGGAATACCAGGATTGCAGTGGCACGTGGAAAGGGACACTTGGTCTCCCGCCTCAGCTGGAGAGGCGTCCCAATTGCCCTGCCAAGCCTCGAGGAGAATCCCGAGTTGTCCCTCGCAACTAGGCAGGAGTCCTGACGTCGCTGAACAAACACGTGGGTGGAAGGGCCATCCCCGTCTTAACTCAAGAATATACCCCAGGTTCCCGCCGCAACTCGAGAAAAACCATGAGACTTCCTCCTCGCCACGAGATGAGGCCCGATTCCCCTGCACTGCGTGCAGAGTAATTCCGTGTTGCACATCACACATGAAAGGAGCCTTGATTTCTTTGATGGCACTCCAGAGAAACACCAAGAACACTGTTTCAAGGCTAGAGGGATCCTGAGGTCACTGTAGCAACATGAAAGAGCTCCGTGGACCAAAAATCAACTCGAGAAGAGGGGTTAGTCCCTGGCTTCGACTCCAGAGGAATACCACCTTACCACAAGCACCTCAAGAGGAGGCTTCTCTCAGCTCTAGGTATGTGAGAGGGACCCTGAGGTTGCAGCCTCAACTGGAATGGACACCGCGATGCCCTGACTCGAAATAAGGCCGCATATCCCTGCAGTGACTTGAATGCAGGCTCGTCTTGCATCTCCCAAGACGAAAGTATGTCTGAATCCCCTCTGAAGACCACAGAGAAAGACCTAGTTCCCAACCTCATGGCGACTGGAGGCCTCACATCCTTTGAAAATTCCAGAGGTATGCGGAGATCACTGCCTCCAAAGCAGACAATGCCTGACTCCTCGTGAAACTTGACAGGAGTCCCAGGATTCCTGTGGCACGTGGAAAGGGACACTTGGTCTCCCGCCTCAGCTGGAGAGGCGTCCCAATTGCCCTGCCAAGCCTCGAGGAGAATCCCGAGTTGTCCCTCGCAACTAGGAAGGAGTACTTACTTGGCTGAACAAACACGTGGTTGGAAGGGCCATCCCCGTCGTAACTCGAGAATATACCTCAGGTTCCCGCCGCAACTCGAGAAAAACCATGAGACTTCCCCCTCGCCGCGAGATGAGGCCCGATTCCCCTGCACTGCGTGCAGAGCAATTTCGTCTTGCACATCACACATCAAAGGAGCCTTGATTTCCTTGATGGCACTCCAGAGAAACCCCAAGAACACTGTTTCAAGGTAGAGGGATCCTGAGGTCACTGTAGCCACACAAAAGAGCTCCGTGGACCAAAAATCAACTCGAGTTGAGAGGTTAGTCCCTGGCTTCGACTCCAGAGGAATACCACCTTACCACAAGCACCTCAAGAGGAGGCTTCTCTCAGCTCTAGATATGTGAGAGGGACCCTGAGTTTGTGGCGTCAAGTGGAATGGACACCGTGATGCCCAGACTCGAAATAAGGCCGAATATCCCTGCAGTGACTTGAATGCAGGCTCGTCTTGCATTCCCAAGACGAAAGGATGTCTGAATCCCCTGTGGAGACCACAGAGAAAACCTACTTCCCCACCTCATCGCGACCGGAGGCCTCACATCCTTTGAAAACTCCAGAGGTATGCGGAGATCATTGCCTCCAAAGGAGACGATGCCTGACTCCTCGTGAAACTTGATACGAGTCCCAGGATTCCTGTGGCACGTGGAAAGGGACCCTTGGTCTCCCGCCTCAGCTGGAGAGGCGTCCCAATTGCCATGCTAAGCCTCGAGGAGAATCCCGAGTTGTCCCTCGCAACTAGGCAGGAGTCCTGCCGTCGCTGAACAAACACGTGTGTGGAAGGGCCATCCCCGTCGTAACTCGAGAATACACCCCAGGTTCCCACCGCAACTCGAGAAAAACCATGAGACTTTCCCCTCGCCGCGAGATGAGGCCCGATTCCCCTGTACTGCGTGCAGAGCATTTCCGTCTTGCACATCACACATCAAAGGAGCCTTGATTTCCTTGATGGCACTCCAGAGAAACCCCAAGAACACTTTTTCAAGGTAGAGGAATCCTGAGGTCACTGTAGCCACACAAAAGAGCTACGTGGACCAAAAATCAACTCGAGTTGAGAGGTTAGTCCCTGGCTTCGACTCCAGAGGAATACCACCTTACCACAAGCACCTCAAGAGGAGGCTTCTCTCAGCTCTAGATATGTGAGAGGGACCCTGAGTTTGCGGCCTCAAGTGGAATGGACACCGTGATGCCCTGACTCGGAATAAGGCCGAATATCCCTACAGTGACTTGAATGCAGGCTCTTCTTGCATTCCCAAGACGAAAGGATGTCTGAATCCCCTGTGGAGACCACAGAGAAAACCTACTTCCCCACCTCATCGCGACCGGAGGCCTCACATCCTTTGAAAACTCCAGAGGTACGCGGAGATCAGTGCCTCCAAAGGAGACGATACCTGACTCCTCGTGAAAATTGATACGAGTCCCAGGATTCCTGTGGCACGTGGAAAGGGACCCTTGGTCTCCCGCCTCAGCTGGAGAGGCGTCCCAATTGCCCTGCTAAGCCTCGAGGAGAATCCCGAGTTGTCCCTCGCAACTAGGCAGGAGTCCTGCCGTCGCTGAATAAACACGTGTGTGGAAGGGCCATCCCCGTCGTAACTCGAGAATATACCCCAGGTTCCCGCCGCAACTCGAGAAAAACCATGAGACTTCCCCCTCGCCGCGAGATGAGGCCCAATTCCCCTGCACTGCGTGCAGAGCAATTCCGTGTTGCACATCACACATGAAAGGAGCCTTGATTTCCTTGATGGCACTCCAGAGAAACCCCAAGAACACTGTTTCAAGGCTAGAGGGATCCTGAGGTCACTGTAGCAACACGAAAGAGCTCCGTGGACCAAAAATCAACTAGAGATGAGAGGTTAGTCCCTGGCTTCGACTCCAGAGGAATACCATCTTA
This sequence comes from Cervus elaphus, assembly GCF_910594005.1. Taxonomy (NCBI): domain Eukaryota; kingdom Metazoa; phylum Chordata; class Mammalia; order Artiodactyla; family Cervidae; genus Cervus; species Cervus elaphus. Next base: position 4,911,921 of record NC_057838.1, read on the forward strand.
CCACAAGCACCTCAAGAGGAGGCTTCACTCAGCTCTAGCTATGTGAGAGGGACCCTGAGTTTGCGGCCTCAAGTGGAATGGACACCGCGATGCCCTGACTCGAAATAAGGCCGAATATCCCTGCAGTGACTTGAATGCAGGCTCGTCTTGCATCTCCCAAGACGAAAGGATATCTGAAACCCCTGTGGAGACCACAGAGAAAGACCTAGTTCCCCACCTCATCGCGACCGGAGGCCTCACATCCTTTGAAAACTACAGAGGTACACGGAGATCAGTGCCTCCAAAGGAGACGATGCCTGACTCCTCGTGAAACTTGATAGCAGTCCCAGGATTCCTGTGGCACGTGGAAAGGGACCCTTGGTCTCCCACCTCAGATTGAGAGGAGTCCCAATTGCCCTGCCAAGCCTCGAGGAGAATCCTGAGTTGTCCCTCGCAACTAGGCAGGAGTCCTGACGTCGCTGAACAAGCATATGTGTGGAAGGGCCATCCCCGTTGTAACTCAAGAATATACCCCAGGTTCCCGCCGCAACTCGAGAAAAACCATGAGACTTCCCCCTCGCCGAAAAATGAAGCCCCATACCATGCACTGCGTGCAGAGCAATTCCCTGTTGCACATCACACATGAAAGGAGCCTTGATTTCCTTGATGGCACTCCAGAGAAACCCCAAGAACACTGTTTCAAGGCTAGAGGGAAACTGAGGTCACTGTAGCAACACGAAAGAGCTCCGTGGACGAAGAATCAACTCGAGATGAGAGGTTATTCCCTGGCTTCGACTCCAGAGGAATACCACATTACCACAAGCACCTCAAGAGGAGGCTTCTCTCAGCTCTAGGTATGTGAGAGGGACCCTGATTTTGCAGCCTCAAGTGGAATGGACACTGCGATGCCCTAACTCGATATAAGGCCGGATATCCCTGCAGTGACTTGAATGCAGGCTCGTCTTGCATCTCCCAAGATGAAAGGATGTCTGAATCCCCTGTGGAGACCACAGAGAAAGACCTAGTTCCCCACCTCATCGCGACCGGAGGCCTCACATCCTTTGAAAACTCCAGAGGTACGCGGAGATCAGTGCCTCCAAAGGAGACGATGCCTGACTCCTCGTGAAAGTTGATAGGAGTCCCAGGATTGCTGTGGCTCGTGGAAAGGGAAACTTGGTCTCCCGCCTCAGCTGGAGAGGCGTCCCAATTGCCCTGCCAAGCCTCGAGGAGAATCCCGAGTTGTCCCTCGCAACTAGGCAGGAGTCCTGACATGGCTGAACAAACACCTGGGTGGAAGGGCCATCCCGGTCGTAACGCAAGAATATACCCCAGGTTCCCGCCGCAACTCGAGAAAAACCATGAGACTTCCCATTCGCCACGAGATGAGGCCCGATTCCCCTGCACTGCATGCAGAGTAATTCCGTGTTGCACATCACACATGAAAGGAGCCTTATTTTCCTTGATGGCACTCCAGAGAAACCCCATGAACACTGTTCCAAGGCTGGAGGGATCCTGAGGTCACTGTAGCCACACTAAAGAGCTCCGTGGACCAAAAATCAACTCGAGATGAGAGGTTAGTCCCTGGGTTCGACTCCAGAGGAATACCACCTTACCACAAGCACCTCAAGAGGAGGCTTCTCTCAGCTCTAGGTATCTGAGAGGGACCCTGAGTTTGCGGCCGCAAGTGGAATGGACACCGTGATGCCCTGACTCGAAATAAGGCCGGATATCCCTGCAGTGACTTGAATGAAGGCTCGTCTTGCATCTCCCAAGACGAAAAGCTGTCTGAATCCCCTGTGGAGACCATAGAAAAAGACCTAGTTCCCCACCTCATCACGACCAGAGGCCTCACATCCTTTGAAAACTCCAGAGGTACACGGAGATCAGTGCCTCCAAAGGAGACGATGCCTGACTCCTCGTGAAACTTGATAGGAGGCCCAGGATTCCTGTGGCACGTGGAAAGGGACCCTTGGTCTCCCGCCTCAGCTGGAGAGGCGTCCCAATTGCCCTGCCAAGCCTCGAGGAGAATCCCGAGTTGTCCCTCGCAACTAGGCAGGAGTCCTGACGTCGCTGAACAAACACGTGGGTGGAAGGGCCATCCCCGTCGTAACTCGAGAATATACCCCAGGCTCCCGCCGCAACTCGAGAAAAACCATGAGACTTCCCCCTCGCCGCGAGATGAGGCCCGATTCCCCTGCACTGCATGCAGAGCAATTCCGTGTTCCACATCACACATGAAAGGAGCCTTGATTTCCTTGATGGCACTCCAGAGAAACCCCAAGAACACTGTTTCAAGGCTAGAGGGATCCTGAGGTCACTGTAGCAACACGAAAGAGCTCCGTGGACCAAAAATCAACTCGAGATGAGAGGTTAGTCCCTGGCTTCGACTCCAGAGGAATACCACCTTACCACAAGCACCTCAAGAGGAGGCTTCTCTCAGCTCTAGGTATGTGAGAGGGACCCTGATTTTGCGGCCTCAAGTGGAATGGACACCGCGATGCCCTGACTCGAAATAAGGCCGGATATCCCTGCAGTGACTTGAATGCAGGCTCGTCTTGCATCTCCCAAGATGAAAGGATGTCTGAATCCCCTGTGGAGACCACAGAGAAAGACCGAGTTCCCCACCTCATCGCGACCGGAGGCCTCACATCCTTTGAAAACTCCAGAGGTACGCGGAGATCAGTGCCTCCAAAGGAGACGATGTCTGACTCCTCGTGAAACTTGATAGGAGTCCCAGGATTCCTGTGGCACGTGGAAAGGGACCCTTGGTCTCCCGCCTCAGCTGGAGAGGCGTCCCAATTGCCCTGCCAAGCCTCGAGGAGAATCCCGAGTTGTCCCTCGTAACTAGTCAGGAGTCCTGACGTGGCTGAAAAAGCACGTGGGTGAAAGGGCATCCCCGTCGTAACTCGAGAATATACCCCAGGTTCCCGCCGCAACGCGAGAAAAACCATGAGACTTCCCCCTCGCCGCGAGATGAGGCCCAATTCCCCTGCACTGCGTGCAGAGCAATTCCGTGTTGCACATCACACATGAAAGGAGACTTGATTTCCTTGATGGCACTCCAGAGAAACCCCAAGAACACTGTTTCAAGGCTAGAGGGATCCTGAGGTCAGTGTAACAACACGAAAGAGCTCCGTGGACCAAAAATCACCTCCACATGAGAGGTTAATCCCCGGCTTCGACTCCAGAGGAATACCACCTTACCACAAGCACCTCAAGAGGAGGATTTTCTCAGCTCTAGGTATGTGAGAGGTACCCTGAGTTTGCGGCCTCAAGTGGAATGGACACCGCAATGCCCTGACTCGAAATAAGGCCGGATATCCCTGCAGTGACTTGAATGCAGGCTTGTCTTGCATTTCCCATGACGAAAGGATGTCTTAATACCCTGGGGAGACCACAGAGAAACACCTAGTTCCCCACCTCATCGCGCCCGGAGGCCTCACATCCTTTGAAAACTCCAGAGGTACACGGAGATCAGTGCCTCCAAAGGAGACGATGCCTGACTCCTCGTGAAACTTGATAGGAGTCCCAGGATTCCTGTGGCACGTGGAAAGGGACACTTGGTCTCCCGGCTCAGCTGGAGAGGCGTCCCAATTGCCCTGCCAAGCCTCGAGGAGAATCCCGAGTTGTCCCTCCCAACTAGGCAGGATTCCTGACGTGGCTGAACAAAGACGTGTGTGGAAGGGCCATTCCCATCGTAACTCGAGAATATACCCCAGGTTCCCGCCGCAACTCGAGAAAAACCATGAGACTTCCCCCTCGCCGAAAAATGAGGCCCCATACCATGCACTGCGTGCAGAGCAATTCCGTGTTGCACATCACACATGAAAGGAGCCTTGATTTCCTTGATGGCACTCCAGAGAAACCCCAAGAACACTGTTTCAAGGTTAGAGGGAAACTGAGGTCACTGTAGCAACACGAAAGAGCTCCGTTGACGAAGAATCAACTCGAGATGAGAGGTTATTCCCTGGCTTCGACTCCAGAGGAATACCACATTACCACAAGCACCTCAAGAGGAGGCTTCTCTCAGCTCTAGGTATGTGAGAGGGACCCTGATTTTGCAGCCTCAAGTGGAATGGACACCGCGATGCCCTGACTCGATATAAGGCCGGATATCCCTGCAGTGACTTGAATGCAGGCTCGTCTTGCATCTCCCAAGATGAAAGGATGTCTGAATCCCCTGTGGAGACCACAGAGAAAGACCTAGTTCCCCACCTCATCGCGACCGGAGGCCTCACATCCTTTGAAAACTCCAGAGGTACGCGGAGATCAGTGCCTCCAAAGGAGACGATGCCTGACTCCTCGTGAAAGTTGATAGGAGTCCCAGGATTGCTGTGGCTCGTGGAAAGGGAAACTTGGTCTCCCGCCTCAGCTGGAGAGGCGTCCCAATTGCCCTGCCAAGCCTCGAGGAGAATCCCGAGTTGTCCCTCGCAACTAGGCAGGAGTCCTGACATGGCTGAACAAACACCTGGGTGGAAGGGCCATCCCGGTCGTAACGCAAGAATATACCCCAGGTTCCCGCCGAAACTCGAGAAAAACCATGAGACTTCCCCTTCGCCACGAGATGAGGCCCGATTCCCCTGCACTGCATGCAGAGTAATTCCGTGTTGCACATCACACATGAAAGGAGCCTTATTTTCCTTGATGGCACTCCAGAGAAACCCCATGAACACTGTTCCAAGGCTGGAGGGATCCTGAGGTCACTGTAGCCACACTAAAGAGCTCCGTGGACCAAAAATCAACTCACGTTGAGAGGTTAGTCCCTGGGTTCGACTCCAGAGGAATACCACCTTACCACAAGCACCTCAAGAGGAGGCTTCTCTCAGCTCTAGGTATCTGAGAGGGACCCTGAGTTTGCGGCCGCAAGTGGAATGGACACCGTGATGCCCTGACTCGAAACAAGGCCGGATATCCTTGCAGTGACTTGAATGAAGGCTCGTCTTGCATCTCCCAAGACGAAAAGCTGTCTGAATCCCCTGTGGAGACCACAGAGAAAGACCTAGTTCCCCACCTCATCACGACCAGAGGCCTCACATCCTTTGAAAACTCCAGAGGTACACGGAGATCAGTGCCTCCAAAGGAGACGATGCCTGACTCCTCGTGAAACTTGATAGGAGTCCCAGGATTCCTGTGGCACGTGGAAAGGGACCCTTGGTCTCCCGCCTCAGCTGGAGAGGCGTCCCAATTGCCCTGCCAAGCCTCGAGGAGAATCCCGAGTTGTCCCTCGCAACTAGGCAGGAGTCCTGACGTCGCTGAACAAACACGTGGGTGGAAGGGCCATCCCCGTCGTAACTCGAGAATATACCCCAGGTTCCCGCCGCAACTCGAGAAAAACCATGAGACTTCCCCCTCGCCGCGAGATGAGGCCCGATTCCCCTGCACTGCATGCAGAGCAATTCCGTGTTCCACATCAAACATGAAAGGAGCCTTGATTTCCTTGATGGCACTCCAGAGAAACCCCAAGAACACTGTTTCAAGGCTAGAGGGATCCTGAGGTCACTGTAGCAACACGAAAGAGCTCCGTGGACCAAAAATCAACTCGAGATGAGAGGTTAGTCCCTGGCTTCGACTCCAGAGGAATACCACCTTACCACAAGCACCTCAAGAGGAGGCTTCTCTCAGCTCTAGGTATGTGAGAGGGACCCTGATTTTGCGGCCTCAAGTGGAATGGACACCGCGATGCCCTGACTCGAAATAAGGCCGGATATCCCTGCAGTGACTTGAATGCAGGCTCGTCTTGCATCTCCCAAGATGAAAGGATGTCTGAATCCCCTGTGGAGACCACAGAGAAAGACCGAGTTCCCCACCTCATCGCGACCGGAGGCCTCACATCCTTTGAAAACTCCAGAGGTACGCGGAGATCAGTGCCTCCAAAGGAGACGATGTCTGACTCCTCGTGAAACTTGATAGGAGTCCCAGGATTCCTGTGGCACGTGGAAAGGGACCCTTGGTCTCCCGCCTCAGCTGGAGAGGCGTCCCAATTGCCCTGCCAAGCCTCGAGGAGAATCCCGAGTTGTCCCTCGTAACTAGTCAGGAGTCCTGACGTGGCTGAAAAAGCACGTGGGTGGAAGGGCATCCCCGTCGTAACTCGAGAATATACCCCAGGTTCCCGCCGCAACGCGAGAAAAACCATGAGACTTCCCCCTCGCCGCGAGATGAGGCCCAATTCCCCTGCACTGCGTGCAGAGCAATTCCGTGTTGCACATCACACATGAAAGGAGACTTGATTTCCTTGATGGCACTCCAGAGAAACCCCAAGAACACTGTTTCAAGGCTAGAGGGATCCTGAGGTCAGTGTAACAACACGAAAGAGCTCCGTGGACCAAAAATCACCTCCACATGAGAGGTTAATCCCCGGCTTCGACTCCAGAGGAATACCACCTTACCACAAGCACCTCAAGAGGAGGATTTTCTCAGCTCTAGGTATGTGAGAGGTACCCTGAGTTTGCGGCCTCAAGTGGAATGGACACCGCAATGCCCTGACTCGAAATAAGGCCGGATATCCCTGCAGTGACTTGAATGCAGGCTTGTCTTGCATTTCCCATGACGAAAGGATGTCTTAATACCCTGGGGAGACCACAGAGAAACACCTAGTTCCCCACCTCATCGCGCCCGGAGGCCTCACATCCTTTGAAAACTCCAGAGGTACACGGAGATCAGTGCCTCCAAAGGAGACGATGCCTGACTCCTCGTTAAACTTGATAGGAGTCCCAGGATTCCTGTGGCACGTGGAAAGGGACACTTGGTCTCCCGGCTCAGCTGGAGAGGCGTCCCAATTGCCCTGCCAAGCCTCGAGGAGAATCCCGAGTTGTCCCTCCCAACTAGGCAGGATTCCTGACGTGGCTGAACAAAGACGTGTGTGGAAGGGCCATTCCCATCGTAACTCGAGAATATACCCCAGGTTCCCGCCGCAACTCGAGAAAAACCATGAGACTTCCCCCTCGCCGCGAGATGAGGCCCAATTCCCCTGCACTGCGTGCAGAGCAATTCCGTGTTGCACATCACACAGGAAAGGAGCCTTGATTTCCTTGATGGCACTCCAGAGAAACACCAAGAACACTGTTTCAAGGCTAGAGGGATCCTGAGGTCACTGTAGCAACACGAAAGAGCTCCGTTGACGAAGAATCAACTCGAGATGAGAGGTTAGTCCCTGGCTTCGACTCCAGAGGAATACCACATTACCACAAGCACCTCAAGAGGAGGCTTCTCTCAGCTCTAGGTATGTGAGAGGGACCCTGATTTTGCAGCCTCAAGTGGAATGGACACCGCGATGCCCTGACTCGATATAAGGCCGGATATCCCTGCAGTGACTTGAATGCAGGCTCGTCTTGCATCTCCCAAGATGAAAGGATGTCTGAATCCCCTGTGGAGACCACAGAGAAAGACCTAGTTCCCCACCTCATCGCGACCGGAGGCCTCACATCCTTTGAAAACTCCAGAGGTACGCGGAGATCAGTGCCTCCAAAGGAGACGATGCCTGACTCCTCGTGAAACTTGATAGGAGTCCCAGGATTCCTGTGGCACGTGGAAAGGGACCCTTGGTCTCCCGCCTCAGCTGGAGAGGCGTCCCAATTGCCCTGCCAAGCCTCGAGGAGAATCCCGAGTTGTCCCTCGTAACTAGTCAGGAGTCCTGACGTGGCTGAAAAAGCACGTGGGTGGAAGGGCATCCCCGTCGTAACTCGAGAATATACCCCAGGTTCCCGCCGCAACTCGAGAAAAACCATGAGACTTCCCCCTCGCCGCGAGATGAGGCCCAATTCCCCTGCACTGCGTGCAGAGCAATTCCGTGTTGCACATCACACATGAAAGGAGACTTGATTTCCTTGATGGCACTCCAGAGAAACCCCAAGAACACTGTTTCAAGGCTAGAGGGATCCTGAGGTCAGTGTAACAACACGAAAGAGCTCCGTGGACCAAAAATCACCTCCACATGAGAGGTTAATCCCCGGCTTCGACTCCAGAGGAATACCACCTTACCACAAGCACCTCAAGAGGAGGATTTTCTCAGCTCTAGGTATGTGAGAGGCACCCTGAGTTTGCGGCCTCAAGTGGAATGGACACCGCAATGCCCTGACTCGAAATAAGGCCGGATATCCCTGCCGTGACTTGAATGCAGGCTTGTCTTGCATTTCCCATGACGAAAGGATGTCTTAATACCCTGGGGAGACCACAGAGAAACACCTAGTTCCCCACCTCATCGCGCCCGGAGGCCTCACATCCTTTGAAAACTCCAGAGGTACACGGAGATCAGTGCCTCCAAAGGAGACGATGCCTGACTCCTCGTGAAACTTGATAGGAGTCCCAGGATTCCTGTGGCACGTGGAAAGGGACCCTTGGTCTCCCGCCTCAGCTGGAGAGGCGTCCCAATTGCCCTGCCAAGCCTCGAGGAGAATCCCGAGTTGTCCCTCGCAACTAGGCAGGAGTCCTGACGTCGCTGAACAAACACGTGGGTGGAAGGGCCATCCCCGTCGTAACTCGAGAATATACCCCAGGTTCCCGCCGCAACTCGAGAAAAACCATGAGACTTCCCCCTCGCCGCGAGATGAGGCCCGATTCCCCTGCACTGCATGCAGAGCAATTCCGTGTTCCACATCAAACATGAAAGGAGCCTTGATTTCCTTGATGGCACTCCAGAGAAACCCCAAGAACACTGTTTCAAGGCTAGAGGGATCCTGAGGTCACTGTAGCAACACGAAAGAGCTCCGTGGACCAAAAATCAACTCGAGATGAGAGGTTAGTCCCTGGCTTCGACTCCAGAGGAATACCACCTTACCACAAGCACCTCAAGAGGAGGCTTCTCTCAGCTCTAGGTATGTGAGAGGGACCCTGATTTTGCGGCCTCAAGTGGAATGGACACCGCGATGCCCTGACTCGAAATAAGGCCGGATATCCCTGCAGTGACTTGAATGCAGGCTCGTCTTGCATCTCCCAAGATGAAAGGATGTCTGAATCCCCTGTGGAGACCACAGAGAAAGACCGAGTTCCCCACCTCATCGCGACCGGAGGCCTCACATCCTTTGAAAACTCCAGAGGTACGCGGAGATCAGTGCCTCCAAAGGAGACGATGTCTGACTCCTCGTGAAACTTGATAGGAGTCCCAGGATTCCTGTGGCACGTGGAAAGGGACACTTGGTCTCCCGCCTCAGCTGGAGAGGCGTCCCAATTGCCCTGCCAAGCCTCGAGGAGAATCCCGAGTTGTCCCTCGTAACTAGTCAGGAGTCCTGACGTGGCTGAAAAAGCACGTGGGTGGAAGGGCATCCCCGTCGTAACTCGAGAATATACCCCAGGTTCCCGCCGCAACGCGAGAAAAACCATGAGACTTCCCCCTCGCCGCGAGATGAGGCCCAATTCCCCTGCACTGCGTGCAGAGCAATTCCGTGTTGCACATCACACATGAAAGGAGCCTTGATTTCGTTGATGGCACTCCAGAGAAACCCCAAGAACACTGTTTCAAGGCTAGAGGGATCCTGAGGTCAGTGTAACAACACGAAAGAGCTCCGTGGACCAAAAATCACCTCCACATGAGAGGTTAATCCCCGGCTTCGACTCCAGAGGAATACCACCTTACCACAAGCACCTCAAGAGGAGGATTTTCTCAGCTCTAGGTATGTGAGAGGTACCCTGAGTTTGCGGCCTCAAGTGGAATGGACACCGCAATGCCCTGACTCGAAATAAGGCCGGATATCCCTGCAGTGACTTGAATGCAGGCTTGTCTTGCATTTCCCATGACGAAAGGATGTCTTAATACCCTGGGGAGACCACAGAGAAACACCTAGTTCCCCACCTCATCGCGCCCGGAGGCCTCACATCCTTTGAAAACTCCAGAGGTACACGGAGATCAGTGCCTCCAAAGGAGACGATGCCTGACTCCTCGTTAAACTTGATAGGAGTCCCAGGATTCCTGTGGCACGTGGAAAGGGACACTTGGTCTCCCGGCTCAGCTGGAGAGGCGTCCCAATTGCCCTGCCAAGCCTCGAGGAGAATCCCGAGTTGTCCCTCCCAACTAGGCAGGATTCCTGACGTGGCTGAACAAAGACGTGTGTGGAAGGGCCATTCCCATCGTAACTCGAGAATATACCCCAGGTTCCCGCCGCAACTCGAGAAAAACCATGAGACTTCCCCCTCGCCGCGAGATGAGGCCCAATTCCCCTGCACTGCGTGCAGAGCAATTCCGTGTTGCACATCACACAGGAAAGGAGCCTTGATTTCCTTGATGGCACTCCAGAGAAACACCAAGAACACTGTTTCAAGGCTAGAGGGATCCTGAGGTCACTGTAGCAACACGAAAGAGCTCCGTTGACGAAGAATCAACTCGAGATGAGAGGGTAGTCCCTGGCTTCGACTCCAGAGGAATACCACATTACCACAAGCACCTCAAGAGGAGGCTTCTCTCAGCTCTAGGTATGTGAGAGGGACCCTGATTTTGCAGCCTCAAGTGGAATGGACACCGCGATGCCCTGACTCGATATAAGGCCGGATATCCCTGCAGTGACTTGAATGCAGGCTCGTCTTGCATCTCCCAAGATGAAAGGATGTCTGAATCCCCTGTGGAGACCACAGAGAAAGACCTAGTTCCCCACCTCATCGCGACCGGAAGCCTCACATCCTTTGAAAACTCCAGAGGTACGCGGAGATCAGTGCCTCCAAAGGAGACGATGCCTGACTCCTCGTGAAAGTTGATAGGAGTCCCTGGATTGCTGTGGCTCGTGGAAAGGGAAACTTGGTCTCCCGCCTCAGCTGGAGAGGCGTCCCAATTGCCCTGCCAAGCCTCGAGGAGAATCCCGAGTTGTCCCTCGCAACTAGGCAGGAGTCCTGACATGGCTGAACAAACACCTGGGTGGAAGGGCCATCCCGGTCGTAACGCAAGAATATACCCCAGGTTCCTGCCGCAACTCGAGAAAAACCATGAGACTTCCCCTTCGCCGCGAGATGAGGCCCGATTCCCCTGCACTGCATGCAGAGTAATTCCGTGTTGCACATCACACATGAAAGGAGCCTTATTTTCCTTGATGGCACACCAGAGAAACCCCATGAACACTTTTCCAAGGCTGGAGGGATCCTGAGGTCACTGTAGCCACACTAAAGAGCTCCGTGGACCAAAAATCAACTCGAGATGAGAGGTTAGTCCCTGGGTTCGACTCCAGAGGAATACCACCTTACCACAAGCACCTCAAGAGGAGGCTTCTCTCAGCTCTAGGTATCTGAGAGGGACCCTGAGTTTGCGGCCGCAAGTGGAATGGACACCGTGATGCCCTGACTCGAAATAAGGCCGGATATCCTTGCAGTGACTTGAATGAAGGCTCGTCTTGCATCTCCCAAGACGAAAAGCTGTCTGAATCCCCTGTGGAGACCATAGAAAAAGACCTAGTTCCCCACCTCATCACGACCAGAGGCCTCACATCCTTTGAAAACTCCAGAGGTACACGGAGATCAGTGCCTCCAAAGGAGACGATGCCTGACTCCTCGTGAAACTTGATAGGAGTCCCAGGATTCCTGTGGCACGTGGAAAGGGACCCTTGGTCTCCCGCCTCAGCTGGAGAGGCGTCCCAATTGCCCTGCCAAGCCTCGAGGAGAATCCCGAGTTGTCCCTCGCAACTAGGCAGGAGTCCTGACGTCGCTGAACAAACACGTGGGTGGAAGGGCCATCCCCGTCGTAACTCGAGAATATACCCCAGGTTCCCGCCGCAACTCGAGAAAAACCATGAGATTTCCCCCTCGCCGCGAGATGAGGCCCGATTCCCCTGCACTGCATGCAGAGCAATTCCGTGTTCCACATCAAACATGAAAGGAGCCTTGATTTCCTTGATGGCACTCCAGAGAAACCCCAAGAACACTGTTTCAAGGCTAGAGGGATCCTGAGGTCACTGTAGCAACACGAAAGAGCTCCGTGGACCAAAAATCAACTCGAGATGAGAGGTTAGTCCCTGGCTTCGACTCCAGAGAAATACCACCTTACCACAAGCACCTCAAGAGGAGGCTTCTCTCAGCTCTAGGTATGTGAGAGGGACCCTGATTATGCGGCCTCAAGTGGAATGGACACCGCGATGCCCTGACTCGAAATAAGGCCGGATATCCCTGCAGTGACTTGAATGCAGGCTCGTCTTGCATCTCCCAAGATGAAAGGATGTCTGAATCCCCTGTGGAGACCACAGAGAAAGACCGAGTTCCCCACCTCATCGCGACCGGAGGCCTCACATCCTTTGAAAACTCCAGAGGTACGCGGAGATCAGTGCCTCCAAAGGAGACGATGTCTGACTCCTCGTGAAACTTGATAGGAGTCCCAGGATTCCTGTGGCACGTGGAAAGGGACCCTTGGTCTCCCGCCTCAGCTGGAGAGGCGTCCCAATTGCCCTGCCAAGCCTCGAGGAGAATCCCGAGTTGTCCCTCGTAACTAGTCAGGAGTCCTGACGTGGCTGAAAAAGCACGTGGGTGGAAGGGCATCCCCGTCGTAACTCGAGAATATACCCCAGGTTCCCGCCGCAACTCGAGAAAAACCATGAGACTTCCCCCTCGCCGCGAGATGAGGCCCAATTCCCCTGCACTGCGTGCAGAGCAATTCCGTGTTGCACATCACACATGAAAGGAGACTTGATTTCCTTGATGGCACTCCAGAGAAACCCCAAGAACACTGTTTCAAGGCTAGAGGGATCCTGAGGTCAGTGTAACAACACGAAAGAGCTCCGTGGACCAAAAATCACCTCCACATGAGAGGTTAATCCCCGGCTTCGACTCCAGAGGAATACCACCTTACCACAAGCACCTCAAGAGGAGGATTTTCTCAGCTCTAGGTATGTGAGAGGCACCCTGAGTTTGCGGCCTCAAGTGGAATGGACACCGCAATGCCCTGACTCGAAATAAGGCCGGATATCCCTGCCGTGACTTGAATGCAGGCTTGTCTTGCATTTCCCATGACGAAAGGATGTCTTAATACCCTGGGGAGACCACAGAGAAACACCTAGTTCCCCACCTCATCGCGCCCGGAGGCCTCACATCCTTTGAAAACTCCAGAGGTACACGGAGATCAGTGCCTCCAAAGGAGACGATGCCTGACTCCTCGTTAAACTTGATAGGAGTCCCAGGATTCCTGTGGCACGTGGAAAGGGACACTTGGTCTCCCGGCTCAGCTGGAGAGGCGTCCCAATTGCCCTGCCAAGCCTCGAGGAGAATCCCGAGTTGTCCCTCCCAACTAGGCAGGATTCCTGACGTGGCTGAACAAAGACGTGTGTGGAAGTGCCATTCCCATCGTAACTCGAGAATATACCCCAGGTTCCCGCCGCAACTCGAGAAAAACCATGAGACTTCCCCCTCGCCGCGAGATGAGGCCCAATTCCCCTGCACTGCGTGCAGAGCAATTCCGTGTTGCACATCACACAGGAAAGGAGCCTTGATTTCCTTGATGGCACTCCAGAGAAACACCAAGAACACTGTTTCAAGGCTAGAGGGATCCTGAGGTCACTGTAGCAACACGAAAGAGCTCCGTTGACGAAGAATCAACTCGAGATGAGAGGTTAGTCCCTGGCTTCGACTCCAGAGGAATACCACATTACCACAAGCACCTCAAGAGGAGGCTTCTCTCAGCTCTAGGTATGTGAGAGGGACCCTGATTTTGCAGCCTCAAGTGGAATGGACACCGCGATGCCCTGACTCGATATAAGGCCGGATATCCCTGCAGTGACTTGAATGCAGGCTCATCTTGCATCTCCCAAGATGAAAGGATGTCTGAATCCCCTGTGGAGACCACAGAGAAAGACCTAGTTCCCCACCTCATCGCGACCGGAGGCCTCACATCCTTTGAAAACTCCAGAGGTACGCGGAGATCAGTGCCTCCAAAGGAGACGATGCCTGACTCCTCGTGAAAGTTGATAGGAGTCCCAGGATTGCTGTGGCTCGTGGAAAGGGAAACTTGGTCTCCCGCCTCAGCTGGAGAGGCGTCCCAATTGCCCTGCCAAGCCTCGAGGAGAATCCCGAGTTGTCCCTCGCAACTAGGCAGGAGTCCTGACATGGCTGAACAAACACCTGGGTGGAAGGGCCATCCCGGTCGTAACGCAAGAATATACCCCAGGTTCCTGCCGCAACTCGAGAAAAACCATGAGACTTCCCCTTCGCCGCGAGATGAGGCCCGATTCCCCTGCACTGCATGCAGAGTAATTCCGTGTTGCACATCACACATGAAAGGAGCCTTATTTTCCTTGATGGCACTCCAGAGAAACCCCATGAACACTGTTCCAAGGCTGGAGGGATCCTGAGGTCACTGTAGCAACACGAAAGAGCTCCGTGGACCAAAAATCAACTCGAGATGAGAGGTTAGTCCCTGGGTTCGACTCCAGAGGAATACCACCTTACCACAAGCACCTCAAGAGGAGGCTTCTCTCAGCTCTAGGTATCTGAGAGGGACCCTGAGTTTGCGGCCGCAAGTGGAATGGACACCGTGATGCCCTGACTCGAAATAAGGCCGGATATCCTTGCAGTGACTTGAATGAAGGCTCGTCTTGCATCTCCCAAGACGAAAAGCTGTCTGAATCCCCTGTGGAGACCATAGAAAAAGACCTAGTTCCGCACCTCATCACGACCAGAGGCCTCACATCCTTTGCAAACTCCAGAGGTACACGGAGATCAGTGCCTCCAAAGGAGACGATGCCTGACTCCTCGTGAAACTTGATAGGAGTCCCAGGATTCCTGTGGCACGTGGAAAGGGACCCTTGGTCTCCCGCCTCAGCTGGAGAGGCGTCCCAATTGCCCTGCCAAGCCTCGAGGAGAATCCCGAGTTGTCCCTCGCAACTAGGCAGGAGTCCTGACGTCGCTGAACAAACACGTGGGTGGAAGGGCCATCCCCGTCGTAACTCGAGAATATACCCCAGGTTCCCGCCGCAACTCGAGAAAAACCATGAGACTTCCCCCTCGCCGCGAGATGAGGCCCGATTCCCCTGCACTGCATGCAGAGCAATTCCGTGTTCCACATCACACATGAAAGGAGCCTTGATTTCCTTGATGGCACTCCAGAGAAACCCCAAGAACACTGTTTCAAGGCTAGAGGGATCCTGAGGTCACTGTAGCAACACGAAAGAGCTCCGTGGACCAAAAATCAACTCGAGATGAGAGGTTAGTCCCTGGCTTCGACTCCAGAGGAATACCACCTTACCACAAGCACCTCAAGAGGAGGCTTCTCTCAGCTCTAGGTATGTGAGAGGGACCCTGATTTTGCGGCCTCAAGTGGAATGGACACCGCGATGCCCTGACTCGAAATAAGGCCGGATATCCCTGCAGTGACTTGAATGCAGGCTCGTCTTGCATCTCCCAAGATGAAAGGATGTCTGAATCCCCTGTGGAGACCACAGAGAAAGACCGAGTTCCCCACCTCATCGCGACCGGAGGCCTCACATCCTTTGAAAACTCCAGAGGTACGCGGAGATCAGTGCCTTCAAAGGAGACGATGCCTGACTCCTCGTGAAACTTGATAGGAGTCCCAGGATTCCTGTGGCACGTGGAAAGGGACCCTTGGTCTCCCGCCTCAGCTGGAGAGGCGTCCCAATTGCCCTGCCAAGCCTCGAGGAGAATCCCGAGTTGTCCCTCGTAACTAGTCAGGAGTCCTGACGTGGCTGAAGAAGCACGTGGGTGGAAGGGCATCCCCGTCGTAACTCGAGAATATACCCCAGGTTCCCGCCGCAACTCGAGAAAAACCATGAGACTTCCCCCTCGCCGCGAGATGAGGCCCAATTCCCCTGCACTGCGTGCAGAGCAATTCCGTGTTGCACATCACACATGAAAGGAGACTTGATTTCCTTGATGGCACTCCAGAGAAACCCCAAGAACACTGTTTCAAGGCTAGAGGGATCCTGAGGTCAGTGTAACAACACGAAAGAGCTCCGTGGACCAAAAATCACCTCCACATGAGAGGTTAATCCCCGGCTTCGACTCCAGAGGAATACCACCTTACCACAAGCACCTCAAGAGGAGGATTTTCTCAGCTCTAGGTATGTGAGAGGCACCCTGAGTTTGCGGCCTCAAGTGGAATGGACACCGCAATGCCCTGACTCGAAATAAGGCCGGATATCCCTGCAGTGACTTGAATGCAGGCTTGTCTTGCATTTCCCATGATGAAAGGATGTCTTAATACCCTGGGGAGACCACAGAGAAACACCTAGTTCCCCACCTCATCGCGCCCGGAGGCCTCACATCCTTTGAAAACTCCAGAGGTACACGGAGATCAGTGCCTCCAAAGGAGACGATGCCTGACTCCTCGTTAAACTTGATAGGAGTCCCAGGATTCCTGTGGCACGTGGAAAGGGACACTTGGTCTCCCGGCTCAGCTGGAGAGGCGTCCCAATTGCCCTGCCAAGCCTCGAGGAGAATCCCGAGTTGTCCCTCCCAACTAGGCAGGATTCCTGACGTGGCTGAACAAAGACGTGTGTGGAAGGGCCATTCCCATCGTAACTCGAGAATATACCCCAGGTTCCCGCCGCAACTCGAGAAAAACCATGAGACTTCCCCCTCGCCGCGAGATGAGGCCCGATTCCCCTGCACTGCGTGCAGAGCAATTCCGTGTTGCACATCACACAGGAAAGGAGCCTTGATTTCCTTGATGGCACTCCAGAGAAACACCAAGAACACTGTTTCAAGGCTAGAGGGATCCTGAGGTCACTGTAGCAACACGAAAGAGCTCCGTCGACCACAAATCAACTCGAGATGAGAGGTTAGTCCCTGGGTTCGACTCCAGAGGAATACCACCTTACCACAAGCACCTCAAGAGGAGGCTTCTCTCACCTCTAGGTATGTGATAGGGGCCCTGAGTGTGTGGCCTCAAGTGGAATGGACACCCCGATTCCCTGACTTGAAATAAGGCCGCATATCCCTGCAGTGACTTGAATGCAGGCTCGTCTTGCATCTCCCAAGACGAAAGGATGTCTGAATCCCCTGTGGAGACCACAGAGAAAGACCTAGTTCCCCACCTCATCGCGACCGGAGGCCTCACATCCTTTGAAAACTCCAGAGGTACGGGGAGATCAGTACTTCCAAAGGAGACGATGCCTGACTCCTCGTGAAACTTGATAGGAATACCAGGATTGCTGTGGCCCGTGGAAAGGGACACTTGGTCTCCCGCCTCAGCTGGAGAGGCGTCCCAATTGCCCTGCCAAGCCTCGAGGAGAATCCCGAGTTGTCCCTCGCAACTAGGCAGGAGTCCTGACGTCGCTGAACAAACACGTGGGTGGAAGGGCCATCCCCGTCTTAACTCAAGAATATACCCCAGGTTCCCGCCGCAACTCGAAAAAAACCATGAGACTTCCTCCTCGCCACGAGATGAGGCCCGATTCCCCTGCACTGCATGCAGAGCAATTCCGTGTTGCACATCACACATGAAAGGAGCCTTGATTTCCTGGATGGCACTCCAGAGAAACACCAAGAACACTGTTTCAAGGCTAGAGGGATCCTGAGGTCACTGTAGCAACACGAAAGAGCTCCGTGGACCAAAAATCAACTCGAGAAGAGGGGTTAGTCCCTGGCTTCGACTCCAGAGGAATACCACCTTACCACAAGCACCTCAAGAGGAGGCTTCTCTCAGCTCTAGGTATGTGAGAGGGACCCTAAGGTTGCAGCCTCAACTGGAATGGACACCGCGATGCCCTGACTCGAAATAAGGCCGCATATCCCTGCAGTGACTTGAATGCAGGCTCGTCTTGCATCTCCCAAGACGAAAGTATGTCTGAATCCCCTGTGAAGACCACAGAGAAAGACCTAGTTCCCAACCTCATGGCGACTGGAGGCCTCACATCCTTTGAAAACTCCAGAGGTATGCGGAGATCACTGCCTCCAAAGCAGACAATGCCTGACTCCTCGTGAAACTTGACAGGAGTCCCAGGATTCCTGTGGCACGTGGAAAGGGACACTTGGTCTCCCGCCTCAGCTGGAGAGGCGTCCCAATTGCCCTGCCAAGCCTCGAGGAGAATCCCGAGTTGTCCCTCGCAACTAGGAAGGAGTACTTACTTGGCTGAACAAACACGTGGTTGGAAGGGCCATCCCCGTCGTAACTCGAGAATATACCTCAGGTTCCCGCCGCAACTCGAGAAAAACCATGAGACTTCCCCCTCGCCGCGAGATGAGGCCCGATTCCCCTGCACTGCGTGCAGAGCAATTCCGTGTTGCACATCACACATGAAAGGAGCCTTGATTTCCTTGATGGCACTCCAGAGAAACCCCAAGAACACTGTTTCAAGGCTAGAGGAATCCTGAGGTCACTGTAGCAACACGAAAGAGCTCCGTGGACCAAAAATCAACTAGAGATGAGAGGTTAGTCCCTGGCTTCGACTCCAGAGGAATACCACCTTATCACAAGCACCTCAAGAGGAGGCTTCTCTCAGCTCTAGATATGTGAGAGGGACCCTGAATTTGCGGCCTCAAGTGGAATGGACACCGCGATGCCCTGACTCGAAATAAGGCCGGATATCCCTGCAGTGACTTGAATGCAGGCTCGTCTTGCATCTCCCAAGACGAAAGGATATCTGAAACCCCTGTGGAGACCACAGAGAAAGACCTCGTTCCCCACCTCATCGCGACCGGAGGCCTCACATCCTTTGAAAACTCCAGAGGTACGCGGAGATCAGTGCCTCCAAAGGAGACGATGCCTGACTCCTCGTTAAACTTGATAGGAGTCCCAGGATTCCTGTGGCACGTGGAAAGGGACACTTAGTCTCCCGTCTCAGATTGAGAGGAGTCCCAATTGCCCTGCCAAGCCTCGAGGAGAATCCCGAGTTGTCCCTCGCAACTAGGCAGGAGTCCTGACATCACTGAACAAGCATATGTGTGGAAGGGCCATCCCCGTTGTAACTCAAGAATATACCCCAGGTTCCCGCCGCAACTCGAGAAAAACCATGAGACTTCCCCCTCGCCGAAAAATGAGGCCCCATACCGTGCACTGCGTGCAAAGCAATTCCCTGTTGCACATCACACATGAAAGGAGCCTTGATTTCCTTGATGGCACTCCAGAGAAACCCCAAGAACACTGTTTCAAGGCTAGAGGGAAACTGAGGTCACTGTAGCAACACGAAAGAGCTCCGTGGACGAAGAATCAACTCGAGATGAGAGGTTAGTCCCTGGCTTCGACTCCAGAGGAATACCACATTACCACAAGCACCTCAAGAGGAGGCTTCTCTCAGCTCTAGGTATGTGAGAGTGACCCTGATTTTGCAGCCTCAAGTGGAATGGACACCGCGATGCCCTGACTCGATATAAGGCCGGATATCCCTGCAGTGACTTGAATGCAGGCTCGTCTTGCATCTCCCAAGATGAAAGGATGACTGAATCCCCTGTGGAGACCACAGAGAAAGACCTAGTTCCCCAACTCATCGCGACCGGAGGCCTCACATCCTTTGAAAACTCCAGAGGTACGCGGAGATCAGTGCCTCCAAAGGAGACGATGCCTGACTCCTCGTGAAAGTTGATAGGAGTCCCAGGATTCCTGTGGCACGTGGAAAGGGACACTTGGTCTCCCGCCTCAGCTGGAGAGGCGTCCCAATTGCCCTGCCAAGCCTCGAGGAGAATCCCGAGTTGTCCCTCGCAACTAGGAAGGAGTACTTACTTGGCTGAACAAACACGTGGTTGGAAGGGCCATCCCCGTCGTAACTCGAGAATATACCTCAGGTTCCCGCCGCAACTCGAGAAAAACCATGAGACTTCCCCCTCGCCGCGAGATGAGGCCCGATTCCCCTGCACTGCGTGCAGAGCAATTCCGTGTTGCACATCACACATGAAAGGAGCCTTGATTTCCTTGATGGCACTCCAGAGAAACCCCAAGAACACTGTTTCAAGGCTAGAGGGATCCTGAGGTCACTGTAGCAACACGAAAGAGCTCCGTGGACCAAAAATCAACTCGAGATGAGAGGTTAGTCCCTGGCTTCGACTCCAGAGGAATACCACCTTATCACAAGCACCTCAAGAGGAGGCTTCTCTCAGCTCTAGATATGTGAGAGGGACCCTGAATTTGCGGCCTCAAGTGGAATGGACAATGCGATGCCCTGACTCGAAATAAGGCCGGATATCCCTGCAGTGACTTGAATGCAGGCTCGTCTTGCATCTCCCAAGACGAAAGGATATCTGAAACCCCTGTGGAGACCACAGAGAAAGACCTCTTTCCCCACCTCATCGCGACCGGAGGCCTCACATCCTTTGAAAACTCCAGAGGTACGCGGAGATCAGTGCCTCCAAAGGAGACGATGCCTGACTCCTCGTTAAACTTGATAGGAGTCCCAGGATTCCTGTGGCACGTGGAAAGGGACACTTGGTCTCCCGTCTCAGATTGAGAGGAGTCCCAATTGCCCTGCCAAGCCTCGAGGAGAATCCCGAGTTGTCCCTCGCAACTAGGCAGGAGTCCTGACGTCGCTGAACAAGCATATGTGTGGAAGGGCCATCCCCGTTGTAACTCAAGAATATACCCCAGGTTCCCGCCGCAACTCGAGAAAAACCATGAGACTTCCCCCTCGCCGAAAAATGAGGCCCCATACCGTGCACTGCGTGCAAAGCAATTCCCTGTTGCACATCACACATGAAAGGAGCCTTGATTTCCTTGATGGCACTCCAGAGAAACCCCAAAAACATTGTTTCAAGGCTAGAGGGAAACTGAGGTCACTGTAGCAACACGAAAGAGCTCCGTGGACGAAGAATCAACTCGAGATGAGAGGTTAGTCCCTGGCTTCGACTCCAGAGGAATACCACATTACCACAAGCACCTCAAGAGGAGGCTTCTCTCAGCTCTAGGTATGTGAGAGTGACCCTGATTTTGCAGCCTCAAGTGGAATGGACACCGCGATGCCCTGACTCGATATAAGGCCGGATATCCCTGCAGTGACTTGAATGCAGGCTCGTCTTGCATCTCCCAAGATGAAAGGATGACTGAATCCCCTGTGGAGACCACAGAGAAAGACCTAGTTCCCCAACTCATCGCGACCGGAGGCCTCACATCCTTTGAAAACTCCAGAGGTACGCGGAGATCAGTGCCTCCAAAGGAGACGATGCCTGACTCCTCGTGAAATTTGATAGGAGTCCCAGGATTGCTGTGGCTCGTGGAAAGGGACACTTGGTCTCCCGCCTCAGCTGGAGAGGCGTCCCAATTGCCCTGCCAAGCCTCGAGGAGAATCCCGAGTTGTCCCTCGCAACTAGGCAGGAGTCCTGACATGGCTGAACAAACACGTGGGTGGAAGGGCCATCCCGGTCGTAATGCAAGAATATACCCCAGGTTCCCGCCGCAACTCGAGAAAAACCATGAGACTTCCCCCTCGCCGCGAGATGAGGCCCGATTCCCCTGCACTGCATGCAGAGTAATTCCGTGTTGCACATCAGACATGAAAGGAGCCTTATTTTCCTTGATGGCACTCCAGAGAAACCCCATGAACACTGTTCCAAGGCTAGAGGGATCCTGAGGTCACTGTAGCCACACTAAAGAGCTCCGTGGACCAGAAATCAACTCGAGATGAGAGGTTAGTCCCTGGGTTCGACTCCAGAGGAATACCACCTTACCACAAGCACCTCAAGAGGAGGCTTCTCTCAGCTCTAGGTATCTGAGAGGGACCCTGAGTTTGCGGCCACAAGTGGAATGGACACCGTGATGCCCTGACTCGAAATAAGGCCGGATATCCTTGCAGTGACTTGAATGCAGGCTCGTCTTGCATCTCCCAAGACGAAAGGATGTCTGAATCCACTGTGGAGCCCTGAGAGAAAGACCTAGTTCCCCACCTCATCACGACCAGAGGCCTCACATCCTTTCAAAACTCCAGAGGTACGCGGAAATCAGTGCCTCCAAAGGAGACGATGCCTGACTCCTCGTGAAACTTGATAGGAGTCCCAGGATTCCTGTGGCACGTGCAAAGGGACCCTTGGTCTCCCGCCTCAGCTGGAGAGGCGTCCCAATTGCCCTGCCAAGCCTCGAGGAGAATCCCGAGTTTTCCCTCGCAACTAGGCAGGAGTCCTGACGTCGCTGAACAAACATGTGGGTGGAAGGGCCATCCCCGTCGTAACTCGAGAATATACCCCAGGTTCCCGCCGCAACTCGAGAAAAACCATGAGACTTCCCCCTCGCCGCGAGATGAGGCCCGATTCCCCTGCACTGCATGCAGAGCAATTCCGTGTTCCACATCAAACATGAAAGGAGCCTTGATTTCCTTGATGGCACTCCAGAGAAACCCCAAGAACACTGTTTCAAGGCTAGAGGGATCCTGAGGTCACTGTAGCAACACGAAAGAGCTCCGTGGACGAAAAATCAACTCGAGATGAGAGGTTAGTCCCTGGCTTCGACTCCAGAGGAATACCACCTTACCACAAGCACCTCAAGAGGAGGCTTCTCTCAGCTCTAGGTATGTGAGAGGGACCCTGATTTTGCGGCCTCAAGTGGAATGGACACCGCGATGCCCTGACTCGAAATAAGGCCGGATATCCCTGCAGTGACTTGAATGCAGGCTCGTCTTGCATCTCCCAAGATGAAAGGATGTCTGAATCCCCTGTGGAGACCACAGAGAAAGACCGAGTTCCCCACCTCATCGCGACCGGAGGCCTCACATCCTTTGAAAACTCCAGAGGTACGCGGAGATCAGTGCCTCCAAAGGAGACGATGTCTGACTCCTCGTGAAACTTGATAGGAGTCCCAGGATTCCTGTGGCACGTGGAAAGGGACCCTTGGTCTCCCGCCTCAGCTGGAGAGGCGTCCCAATTGCCCTGCCAAGCCTCGAGGAGAATCCCGAGTTGTCCCTCGTAACTAGTCAGGAGTCCTGACGTGGCTGAAAAAGCACGTGGGTGGAAGGGCATCCCCGTCGTAACTCGAGAATATACCCCAGG
This sequence comes from Cervus elaphus, assembly GCF_910594005.1. Classification (NCBI taxonomy): domain Eukaryota; kingdom Metazoa; phylum Chordata; class Mammalia; order Artiodactyla; family Cervidae; genus Cervus; species Cervus elaphus. Next base: position 4,934,715 of record NC_057838.1, read on the forward strand.
TTCCCGCCGCAACGCGAGAAAAACCATGAGACTTCCCCCTCGCCGCGAGATGAGGCCCAATTCCCCTGCACTGCGTGCAGAGCAATTCCGTGTTGCACATCACACATGAAAGGAGACTTGATTTCCTTGATGGCACTCCAGAGAAACCCCAAGAACACTGTTTCAAGGCTAGAGGGATCCTGAGGTCAGTGTAACAACACGAAAGAGCTCCGTGGACCAAAAATCACCTCCACATGAGAGGTTAATCCCCGGCTTCGACTCCAGAGGAATACCACCTTACCACAAGCACCTCAAGAGGAGGATTTTCTCAGCTCTAGGTATGTGAGAGGTACCCTGAGTTTGCGGCCTCAAGTGGAATGGACACCGCAATGCCCTGACTCGAAATAAGGCCGGATATCCCTGCAGTGACTTGAATGCAGGCTTGTCTTGCATTTCCCATGACGAAAGGATGTCTTAATACCCTGGGGAGACCACAGAGAAACACCTAGTTCCCCACCTCATCGCGCCCGGAGGCCTCACATCCTTTGAAAACTCCAGAGGTACGCGGAGATCAGTGCCTCCAAAGGAGACGATGCCTGACTCCTCGTTAAACTTGATAGGAGTCCCAGGATTCCTGTGGCACGTGGAAAGGGACACTTGGTCTCCCGCCTCAGCTGGAGAGGCGTCCCAATTGCCCTGCCAAGCCTCGAGGAGAATCCCGAGTTGTCCCTCCCAACTAGGCAGGATTCCTGACGTGGCTGAACAAAGTCGTGTGTGGAAGGGCCATTCCCATCGTAACTCGAGAATATACCCCAGGTTCCCGCCGCAACTCGAGAAAAACCATGAGACTTCCCCCTCGCCGCGAGATGAGGCCCAATTCCCCTGCACTGCGTGCAGAGCAATTCCGTGTTGCACATCACACAGGAAAGGAGCCTTGATTTCCTTGATGGCACTCCAGAGAAACACCAAGAACACTGTTTCAAGGCTAGAGGGATCCTGAGGTCACTGTAGCAACACGAAAGAGCTCCATTGACGAAGAATCAACTCGAGATGAGAGGTTAGTCCCTGGCTTCGACTCCAGAGGAATACCACATTACCACAAGCACCTCAAGAGGAGGCTTCTCTCAGCTCTAGGTATGTGAGAGGGACCCTGATTTTGCAGCCTCAAGTGGAATGGACACCGCGATGCCCTGACTCGATATAAGGCCGGATATCCCTGCAGTGACTTGAATGCAGGCTCATCTTGCATCTCCCAAGATGAAAGGATGTCTGAATCCCCTGTGGAGACCACAGAGAAAGACCTAGTTCCCCACCTCATCGCGACCGGAGGCCTCACATCCTTTGAAAACTCCAGAGGTACGCGGAGATCAGTGCCTCCAAAGGAGACGATGCCTGACTCCTCGTGAAAGTTGATAGGAGTCCCAGGATTGCTGTGGCTCGTGGAAAGGGAAACTTGGTCTCCCGCCTCAGCTGGAGAGGCGTCCCAATTGCCCTGCCAAGCCTCGAGGAGAATCCCGAGTTGTCCCTCGCAACTAGGCAGGAGTCCTGACATGGCTGAACAAACACCTGGGTGGAAGGGCCATCCCGGTCGTAACGCAAGAATATACCCCAGGTTCCTGCCGCAACTCGAGAAAAACCATGAGACTTCCCCTTCGCCGCGAGATGAGGCCCGATTCCCCTGCACTGCATGCAGAGTAATTCCGTGTTGCACATCACACATGAAAGGAGCCTTATTTTCCTTGATGGCACTCCAGAGAAACCCCATGAACACTGTTCCAAGGCTGTAGGGATCCTGAGGTCATTGTAGCCACACTAAAGAGTTCCGTGGACCAAAAATCAACTCGAGATGAGAGGTTAGTCCCTGGGTTCGACTCCAGAGGAATACCACCTTACCACAAGCACCTCAAGAGGAGGCTTCTCTCAGCTCTAGGTATCTGAGAGGGACCCTGAGTTTGCGGCCGCAAGTGGAATGGACACCGTGATGCCCTGACTCGAAATAAGGCAGGATATCCTTGCAGTGACTTGAATGAAGGCTCGTCTTGCATCTCCCAAGACGAAAAGCTGTCTGAATCCCCTGTGGAGACCATAGAAAAAGATCTAGTTCCCCACCTCATCACGACCAGAGGCCTCACATCCTTTGAAAACTCCAGAGGTACACGGAGATCAGTGCCTCCAAAGGAGACGATGCCTGACTCCTCGTGAAACTTGATAGGAGTCCCAGGATTCCTGTGGCACGTGGAAAGGGACCCTTGGTCTCCCGCCTCAGCTGGAGAGGCGTCCCAATTGCCCTGCCAAGCCTCGAGGAGAATCCCGAGTTGTCCCTCGCAACTAGGCAGGAGTCCTGACGTCGCTGAACAAACACGTGGGTGGAAGGGCCATCCCCGTCGTAACTCGAGAATATACCCCAGGTTCCCGCCGCAACTCGAGAAAAACCATGAGACTTCCCCCTCGCCGCGAGATGAGGCCCGATTCCCCTGCACTGCATGCAGAGCAATTCCGTGTTCCACATCACACATGAAAGGAGCCTTGATTTCCTTGATGGCACTCCAGAGAAACCCCAAGAACACTGTTTCAAGGCTAGAGGGATCCTGAGGTCACTGTAGCAACACGAAAGAGCTCCGTGGACGAAAAATCAACTCGAGATGAGAGGTTAGTCCCTGGCTTCGACTCCAGAGGAATACCACCTTACCACAAGCACCTCAAGAGGAGGCTTCTCTCAGCTCTAGGTATGTGAGAGGGACCCTGATTTTGCGGCCTCAAGTGGAATGGACACCGCGATGCCCTGACTCGAAATAAGGCCGGATATCCCTGCAGTGACTTGAATGCAGGCTCGTCTTGCATCTCCCAAGATGAAAGGATGTCTGAATCCCCTGTGGAGACCACAGAGAAAGACCGAGTTCCCCACCTCATCGCGACCGGAGGCCTCACATCCTTTGAAAACTCCAGAGGTACGCGGAGATCAGTGCCTTCAAAGGAGACGATGCCTGACTCCTCGTGAAACTTGATAGGAGTCCCAGGATTCCTGTGGCACGTGGAAAGGGACCCTTGGTCTCCTGCCTCAGCTGGAGAGGCGTCCCAATTGCCCTGCCAAGCCTCGAGGAGAATCCCGAGTTGTCCCTCGTAACTAGTCAGGAGTCCTGACGTGGCTGAAAAAGCACGTGGGTGGAAGGGCATCCCCGTCGTAACTCGAGAATATACCCCAGGTTCCCGCCGCAACTCGAGAAAAACCATGAGACTTCCCCCTCGCCGCGAGATGAGGCCCAATTCCCCTGCACTGCGTGCAGAGCAATTCCGTGTTGCACATCACACATGAAAGGAGACTTGATTTCCTTGATGGCACTCCAGAGAAACCCCAAGAACACTGTTTCAAGGCTAGAGGGATCCTGAGGTCAGTGTAACAACACGAAAGAGCTCCGTGGACCAAAAATCACCTCCACATGAGAGGTTAATCCCCGGCTTCGACTCCAGAGGAATACCACCTTACCACAAGCACCTCAAGAGGAGGATTTTCTCAGCTCTAGGTATGTGAGAGGTACCCTGAGTTTGCGGCCTCAAGTGGAATGGACACCGCAATGCCCTGACTCGAAATAAGGCCGGATATCCCTGCAGTGACTTGAATGCAGGCTTGTCTTGCATTTCCCATGATGAAAGGATGTCTTAATACCCTGGGGAGACCACAGAGAAACACCTAGTTCCCCACCTCATCGCGCCCGGAGGCCTCACATCCTTTGAAAACTCCAGAGGTACGGGGAGATCAGTACTTCCAAAGGAGACGATACCTGACTCCTCGTGAAACTTGATAGGAATACCAGGATTGCTGTGGCACGTGGAAAGGGACACTTGGTCTCCCGCCTCAGCTGGAGAGGCGTCCCAATTGCCCTGCCAAGCCTCGAGGAGAATCCCGAGTTGTCCCTCGCAACTAGGCAGGAGTCCTGACGTCGCTGAACAAACACGTGGGTGGAAGGGCCATCCCCGTCTTAACTCAAGAATATACCCCAGGTTCCCGCCGCAACTCGAGAAAAACCATGAGACTTCCTCCTCGCCACGAGATGAGGCCCGATTCCCCTGCACTGCGTGCAGAGCAATTCCGTGTTGCACATCACACATGAAAGGAGCCTTGATTTCCTTGATGGCACTCCAGAGAAACACCAAGAACACTGTTTCAAGGCTAGAGGGATCCTGAGGTCACTGTAGCAACACGAAAGAGCTCCGTGGACCAAAAATCAACTCGAGAAGAGGGGTTAGTCCCTGGCTTCGACTCCAGAGGAATACCACCTTACCACAAGCACCTCAAGAGGAGGCTTCTCTCAGCTCTAGGTATGTGAGAGGGACCCTGAGGTTGCAGCCTCAACTGGAATGGACACCGCGATGCCCTGACTCGAAATAAGGCCGCATATCCCTGCAGTGACTTGAATGCAGGCTCGTCTTGCATCTCCCAAGACGAAAGTATGTCTGAATCCCCTCTGAAGACCACAGAGAAAGACCTAGTTCCCAACCTCATGGCGACTGGAGGCCTCACATCCTTTGAAAACTCCAGAGGTATGCGGAGATCACTGCCTCCAAAGCAGACAATGCCTGACTCCTCGTGAAACTTTACAGGAGTCCCAGAATTCCTGTGGCACGTGGAAAGGGACACTTGGTCTCCCGCCTCAGCTGGAGAGGCGTCCCAATTGCCCTGCCAAGCCTCGAGGAGAATCCCGAGTTGTCCCTCGCAACTAGGAAGGAGTACTTACTTGGCTGAACAAACACGTGGTTGGAAGGGCCATCCACGTCGTAACTCGAGAATATACCTCAGGTTCCCACCGCAACTCGAGAAAAACCATGAGACTTCCCCCTCGCCGCGAGATGAGGCCCGATTCCCCTGCACTGCGTGCAGAGCAATTCCGTCTTGCACATCACACATCAAAGGAGCCTTGATTTCCTTGATGGCACTCCAGAGAAACCCCAAGAACACTGTTTCAAGGTAGAGGGATCCTGAGGTCACTGTAGCCACACAAAAGAGCTCCGTGGACCAAAAATCAACTCGAGTTGAGAGGTTAGTCCCTGGCTTCGACTCCAGAGGAATACCACCTTACCACAAGCACCTCAAGAGGAGGCTTCTCTCAGCTCTAGATATGTGAGAGGGACCCTGAGATTGCGGCGTCAAGTGGAATGGACACCGTGATGCCCAGACTCGAAATAAGGCCGAATATCCCTGCAGTGACTTGAATGCAGGCTCGTCTTGCATTCCCAAGACGAAAGGATGTCTGAATCCCCTGTGGAGACCACAGAGAAAACCTACTTCCCCACCTCATCGCGACCGGAGGCCTCACATCCTTTGAAAACTCCAGAGGTATGCGGAGATCATTGCCTCCAAAGGAGACGATGCCTGACTCCTCGTGAAACTTGATACGAGTCCCAGGATTCCTGTGGCACGTGGAAAGGGACCCTTGGTCTCCCGCCTCAGCTGGAGAGGCGTCCCAATTGCCATGCTAAGCCTCGAGGAGAATCCCGAGTTGTCCCTCGCAACTAGGCAGGAGTCCTGCCGTCGCTGAACAAACACGTGTGTGGAAGGGCCATCCCCGTCGTAACTCGAGAATATACCCCAGGTTCCCACCGCAACTCGAGAAAAACCATGAGACTTCCCCCTCGCCGCGAGATGAGGCCCGATTCCCCTGCACTGCGTGCAGAGCATTTCGGTCTTGCACATCACACATCAAAGGAGCCTTGATTTCCTTGATGGCACTCCAGAGAAACCCCAAGAACACTTTTTCAAGGTAGAGGAATCCTGAGGTCACTGTAGCCACACAAAAGAGCTCCGTGGACCAAAAATCAAATCGAGTTGAGAGGTTAGTCCCTGGCTTCGACTCCAGAGGAATACCACCTTACCACAAGCACCTCAAGAGGAGGCTTCTCTCAGCTCTAGATATGTGAGAGGGACCCTGAGTTTGCGGCCTCAAGTGGAATGGACACCGTGATGCCCTGACTCGAAATAAGGCCGAATATCCCTACAGTGACTTGAATGCAGGCTCTTCTTGCATTCCCAAGACGAAAGGATGTCTGAATCCCCTGTGGAGACCACAGAGAAAACCTAGTTCCCCACCTCATCGCGACCGGAGGCCTCACATCCTTTGAAAACTCCAGAGGTACGCGGAGATCAGTGCCTCCAAAGGAGACGATACCTGACTCCTCGTGAAAATTGATACGAGTCCCAGGATTCCTGTGGCACGTGGAAAGGGACCCTTGGTCTCCCGCCTCAGCTGGAGAGGTGTCCCAATTGCCCTGCTAAGCCTCGAGGAGAATCCCGAGTTGTCCCTCGCAACTAGGCAGGAGTCCTGCCGTCGCTGAATAAACACGTGTGTGGAAGGGCCATCCCCGTCGTAACTCGAGAATATACCCCAGGTTCCCGCCGCAACTCGAGAAAAACCATGAGACTTCCCCCTCGCCGCGAGATGAGGCCCAATTCCCCTGCACTGCGTGCAGAGCAATTCCGTGTTGCACATCACACATGAAAGGAGCCTTGATTTCCTTGATGGCACTCCAGAGAAACCCCAAGAACACTGTTTCAAGGCTAGAGGGATCCTGAGGTCACTGTAGCAACACGAAAGAGCTCCGTGGACCAAAAATCAACTAGAGATGAGAGGTTAGTCCCTGGCTTCGACTCCAGAGGAATACCATCTTACCACAAGCACCTCAAGAGGAGGCTTCACTCAGCTCTAGCTATGTGAGAGGGACCCTGAGTTTGCGGCCTCAAGTGGAATGGACACCGCGATGCCCTGACTCGAAATAAGGCCGAATATCCCTGCAGTGACTTGAATGCAGGCTCGTCTTGCATCTCCCAAGACGAAAGGATATCTGAAACCCCTGTGGAGACCACAGAGAAAGACCTAGTTCCCCACCTCATCTCGACCGGAGGCCTCACATCCTTTGAAAACTACAGAGGTACACGGAGATCAGTGCCTCCAAAGGAGACGATGCCTGACTCCTCGTGAAACTTGATAGGAGTCCCAGGATTCCTGTGGCACGTGGAAAGGGACCCTTGGTCTCCCACCTCAGATTGAGAGGAGTCCCAATTGCCCTGCCAAGCCTCGAGGAGAATCCCGAGTTGTCCCTCGCAACTAGGCAGGAGTCCTGACGTCGCTGAACAAGCATATGTGTGGAAGGGCCATCCCCGTTGTAACTCAAGAATATACCCCAGGTTCCCGCCGCAACTCGAGAAAAACCATGAGACTTCCCCCTCGCCGAAAAATGAGGCCCCATACCATGCACTGCGTGAAGAGCAATTCCCTGTTGCACATCACACATGAAAGGAGCCTTGATTTCCTTGATGGCACTCCAGAGAAACCCCAAGAACACTGTTTCAAGGCTAGAGGGAAACTGAGGTCACTGTAGCAACACGAAAGAGCTCCGTTGACGAAGAATCAACTCGAGATGAGAGGTTATTCCCTGGCTTCGACTCCAGAGGAATACCACATTACCACAAGCACCTCAAGAGGAGGCTTCTCTCAGCTCTAGGTATGTGAGAGGGACCCTGATTTTGCAGCCTCAAGTGGAATGGACACCGTGATGCCCTGACTCGATATAAGGCCGGATATCCCTGCAGTGACTTGAATGCAGGCTCGTCTTGCATCTCCCAAGATGAAAGGATGTCTGAATCCCCTGTGGAGACCACAGAGAAAGACCTAGTTCCCCACCTCATCGCGACCGGAGGCCTCACATCCTTTGAAAACTCCAGAGGTACGCGGAGATCAGTGCCTCCAAAGGAGACGATGCCTGACTCCTCGTGAAAGTTGATAGGAGTCCCAGGATTGCTGTGGCTCGTGGAAAGGGAAACTTGGTCTCCCGCCTCAGCTGGAGAGGCGTCCCAATTGCCCTGCCAAGCCTCGAGGAGAATCCCGAGTTGTCCCTCGCAACTAGGCAGGAGTCCTGACATGGCTGAACAAACACCTGGGTGGAAGGGCCATCCCGGTCGTAACGCAAGAATATACCCCAGGTTCCCGCCGCAACTCGAGAAAAACCATGAGACTTCCCCTTCGCCACGAGATGAGGCCCGATTCCCCTGCACTGCATGCCGAGTAATTCCGTGTTGCACATCACACATGAAAGGAGCCTTATTTTCCTTGATGGCACTCCAGAGAAACCCCATGAACACTGTTCCAAGGCTGGAGGGATCCTGAGGTCACTGTAGCCACACTAAAGAGCTCCGTGGACCAAAAATCAACTCGAGATGAGAGGTTAGTCCCTGGGTTCGACTCCAGAGGAATACCACCTTACCACAAGCACCTCAAGAGGAGGCTTCTCTCAGCTCTAGGTATCTGAGAGGGACCCTGAGTTTGCGGCCGCAAGTGGAATGGACACCGTGATGCCCTGACTCGAAATAAGGCCGGATATCCTTGCAGTGACTTGAATGAAGTCTCGTCTTGCATCTCCCAAGACGAAAAGCTGTCTGAATCCCCTGTGGAGACCATAGAAAAAGACCTAGTTCCCCACCTCATCACGACCAGAGGCCTCACATCCTTTGCAAACTCCAGAGGTACACGGAGATCAGTGCCTCCAAAGGAGACGATGCCTGACTCCTCGTGAAACTTGATAGGAGTCCCAGGATTCCTGTGGCACGTGGAAAGGGACCCTTGGTCTCCCGCCTCAGCTGGAGAGGCGTCCCAATTGCCCTGCCAAGCCTCGAGGAGAATCCCGAGTTGTCCCTCGCAACTAGGCAGGAGTCCTGACGTCGCTGAACAAACACGTGGGTGGAAGGGCCATCCCCGTCGTAACTCGAGAATATACCCCAGGTTCCCGCCGCAACTCGAGAAAAACCATGAGACTTCCCCCTCGCCGCGAGATGAGGCCCGATTCCCCTGCACTGCATGCAGAGCAATTCCGTGTTCCACATCACACATGAAAGGAGCCTTGATTTCCTTGATGGCACTCCAGAGAAACCCCAAGAACACTGTTTCAAGGCTAGAGGGATCCTGAGGTCACTGTAGCAACACGAAAGAGCTCCGTGGACCAAAAATCAACTCGAGATGAGAGGTTAGTCCCTGGCTTCGACTCCAGAGGAATACCACCTTACCACAAGCACCTCAAGAGGAGGCTTCTCTCAGCTCTAGGTATGTGAGAGGGACCCTGATTTTGCGGCCTCAAGTGGAATGGACACCGCGATGCCCTGACTCGAAATAAGGCCGGATATCCCTGCAGTGACTTGAATGCAGGCTCGTCTTGCATCTCCCAAGATGAAAGGATGTCTGAATCCCCTGTGGAGACCACAGAGAAAGACCGAGTTCCCCACCTCATCGCGACCGGAGGCCTCACATCCTTTGAAAACTCCAGAGGTACGCGGAGATCAGTGCCTTCAAAGGAGACGATGCCTGACTCCTCGTGAAACTTGATAGGAGTCCCAGGATTCCTGTGGCACGTGGAAAGGGACCCTTGGTCTCCCGCCTCAGCTGGAGAGGCGTCCCAATTGCCCTGCCAAGCCTCGAGGAGAATCCCGAGTTGTCCCTCGCAACTAGGCAGGAGTCCTGAAGTCGCTGAACAAGCGTATGTGTGGAAGGGCCATCCCCGTTGTAACTCAAGAATATACCCCAGGTTCCCGCCGCAACTCGAGAAAAACCATGAGACTTCCCCCTCGCCGAAAAATGAGGCCCCATACCATGCACTGCGTGCAGAGCAATTCCCTGTTGCACATCACACATGAAAGGAGCCTTGATTTCCTTGATGGCACTCCAGAGAAACCCCAAGAACACTGTTTCAAGGCTAGAGGGAAACTGAGGTCACTGTAGCAACACGAAAGAGCTCCGTTGACGAAGAATCAACTCGAGATGAGAGGTTATTCCCTGGCTTCGACTCCAGAGGAATACCACATTACCACAAGCACCTCAAGAGGAGGCTTCTCTCAGCTCTAGGTATGTGAGAGGGACGCTGATTTTGCAGCCTCAAGTGGAATGGACACCGCGATGCCCTGACTCGATATAAGGCCGGATATCCCTGCAGTGACTTGAATGCAGGCTCGTCTTGCATCTGCCAAGATGAAAGGATGTCTGAATCCCCTGTGGAGACCACAGAGAAAGACCTAGTTCCCCACCTCATCGCGACCGGAGGCCTCACATCCTTTGAAAACTCCAGAGGTACGCGGAGATCAGTGCCTCCAAAGGAGACGATGCCTGACTCCTCGTGAAAGTTGATAGGAGTCCCAGGATTGCTGTGGCTCGTGGAAAGGGAAACTTGGTCTCCCGCCTCAGCTGGAGAGGCGTCCCAATTGCCCTGCCAAGCCTCGAGGAGAATCCCGAGTTGTCCCTCGCAACTAGGCAGGAGTCCTGACATGGCTGAACAAACACCTGGGTGGAAGGGCCATCCCGGTCGTAACGCAAGAATATACCCCAGGTTCCCGCCGCAACTCGAGAAAAACCATGAGACTTCCCCTTCGCCACGAGATGAGGCCCGATTCCCCTGCACTGCATGCCGAGTAATTCCGTGTTGCACATCACACATGAAAGGAGCCTTATTTTCCTTGATGGCACTCCAGAGAAACCCCATGAACACTGTTCCAAGGCTGGAGGGATCCTGAGGTCACTGTAGCCACACTAAAGAGCTCCGTGGACCAAAAATCAACTCGAGATGAGAGGTTAGTCCCTGGGTTCGACTCCAGAGGAATACCACCTTACCACAAGCACCTCAAGAGGAGGCTTCTCTCAGCTCTAGGTATCTGAGAGGGACCCTGAGTTTGCGGCCGCAAGTGGAATGGACACCGTGATGCCCTGACTCGAAATAAGGCCGGATATCCTTGCAGTGACTTGAATGAAGGCTCGTCTTGCATCTCCCAAGACGAAAAGCTGTCTGAATCCCCTGTGGAGACCATAGAAAAAGACCTAGTTCCCCACCTCATCACGACCAGAGGCCTCACATCCTTTGAAAACTCCAGAGGTACGCGGAGATCAGTGCCTCCAAAGGAGACGATGTCTGACTCCTCGTGAAACTTGATAGGAGTCCCAGGATTCCTGTGGCACGTGGAAAGGGACCCTTGGTCTCCCGCCTCAGCTGGAGAGGCGTCCCAATTGCCCTGCCAAGCCTCGAGGAGAATCCCGAGTTGTCCCTCGTAACTAGTCAGGAGTCCTGACGTGGCTGAAAAAGCACGTGGGTGGAAGGGCATCCCCGTCGTAACTCGAGAATATACCCCAGGTTCCCGCCGCAACGCGAGAAAAACCATGAGACTTCCCCCTCGCCGCGAGATGAGGCCCAATTCCCCTGCACTGCGTGCAGAGCAATTCCGTGTTGCACATCACACATGAAAGGAGACTTGATTTCCTTGATGGCACTCCAGAGAAACCCCAAGAACACTGTTTCAAGGCTAGAGGGATCCTGAGGTCAGTGTAACAACACGAAAGAGCTCCGTGGACCAAAAATCACCTTCACATGAGAGGTTAATCCCCGGCTTCGACTCCAGAGGAATACCACCTTACCACAAGCACCTCAAGAGGAGGATTTTCTCAGCTCTAGGTATGTGAGAGGTACCCTGAGTTTGCGGCCTCAAGTGGAATGGACACCGCAATGCCCTGACTCGAAATAAGGCCGGATATCCCTGCAGTGACTTGAATGCAGGCTTGTCTTGCATTTCCCATGACGAAAGGATGTCTTAATACCCTGGGGAGACCACAGAGAAACACCTACTTCCCCACCTCATCGCGCCCGGAGGCCTCACATCCTTTGAAAACTCCAGAGGTACACGGAGATCAGTGCCTCCAAAGGAGACGATGCCTGACTCCTCGTTAAACTTGATAGGAGTCCCAGGATTCCTGTGGCACGTGGAAAGGGACACTTGGTCTCCCGGCTCAGCTGGAGAGGCGTCCCAATTGCCCTGCCAAGCCTCGAGGAGAATCCCGAGTTGTCCCTCCCAACTAGGCAGGATTCCTGACGTGGCTGAACAAAGACGTGTGTGGAAGGGCCATTCCCATCGTAACTCGAGAATATACCCCAGGTTCCCGCCGCAACTCGAGAAAAACCATGAGACTTCCCCCTCGCCGCGAGATGAGGCCCAATTCCCCTGCACTGCGCGCAGAGCAATTCCGTGTTGCACATCACACAGGAAAGGAGCCTTGATTTCCTTGATGGCACTCCAGAGAAACACCAAGAACACTGTTTCAAGGCTAGAGGGATCCTGAGGTCACTGTAGCAACACGAAAGAGCTCCGTTGACGAAGAATCAACTCGAGATGAGAGGTTAGTCCCTGGCTTCGACTCCAGAGGAATACCACATTACCACAAGCACCTCAAGAGGAGGCTTCTCTCAGCTCTAGGTATGTGAGAGGGACCCTGATTTTGCAGCCTCAAGTGGAATGGACACCGCGATGCCCTGACTCGATATAAGGCCGGATATCCCTGCAGTGACTTGAATGCAGGCTCATCTTGCATCTCCCAAGATGAAAGGATGTCTGAATCCCCTGTGGAGACCACAGAGAAAGACCTAGTTCCCCACCTCATCGCGACCGGAGGCCTCACATCCTTTGAAAACTCCAGAGGTACGCGGAGATCAGTGCCTCCAAAGGAGACGATGCCTGACTCCTCGTGAAAGTTGATAGGAGTCCCAGGATTGCTGTGGCTCGTGGAAAGGGAAACTTGGTCTCCCGCCTCAGCTGGAGAGGCGTCCCAATTGCCCTGCCAAGCCTCGAGGAGAATCCCGAGTTGTCCCTCGCAACTAGGCAGGAGTCCTGACATGGCTGAACAAACACCTGGGTGGAAGGGCCATCCCGGTCGTAACGCAAGAATATACCCCAGGTTCCTGCCGCAACTCGAGAAAAACCATGAGACTTCCCCTTCGCCGCGAGATGAGGCCCGATTCCCCTGCACTGCATGCAGAGTAATTCCGTGTTGCACATCACACATGAAAGGAGCCTTATTTTCCTTGATGGCACTCCAGAGAAACCCCATGAACACTGTTCCAAGGCTGGAGGGATCCTGAGGTCACTGTAGCCACACTAAAGAGTTTCGTGGACCAAAAATCAACTCGAGATGAGAGGTTAGTCCCTGGCTTCGACTCCAGAGGAATACCACCTTACCACAAGCACCTCAAGAGGAGGCTTCTCTCAGCTCTAGGTATGTGAGAGGGACCCTGATTTTGCGGCCTCAAGTGGAATGGACACCGCGATGCCCTGACTCGAAATAAGGCCGGATATCCCTGCAGTGACTTGAATGCAGGCTCGTCTTGCATCTCCCAAGATGAAAGGATGTCTGAATCCCCTGTGGAGACCACAGAGAAAGACCGAGTTCCCCACCTCATCGCGACCGGAGGCCTCACATCCTTTGAAAACTCCAGAGGTACGCGGAGATCAGTGCCTCCAAAGGAGACGATGTCTGAATCCTCGTGAAACTTCATAGGAGTCCCAGGATTCCTGTGGCACGTGGAAAGGGACCCTTGGTCTCCCGCCTCAGCTGGAGAGGCGTCCCAATTGCCCTGCCAAGCCTCGAGGAGAATCCCGAGTTGTCCCTCGTAACTAGTCAGGAGTCCTGACGTGGTTGAAAAAGCACGTGGGTGGAAGGGCATCCCCGTCGTAACTCGAGAATATACCCCAGGTTCCCGCCGCAACTCGAGAAAAACCATGAGACTTCCCCCTCGCCGCGAGATGAGGCCCAATTCCCCTGCACTGCGTGCAGAGCAATTCCGTGTTGCACATCACACATGAAAGGAGACTTGATTTCCTTGATGGCACTCCAGAGAAACCCCAAGAACACTGTTTCAAGGCTAGAGGGATCCTGAGGTCAGTGTAACAACACGAAAGAGCTCCGTGGACCAAAAATCACCTCCACATGAGAGGTTAATCCCCGGCTTCGACTCCAGAGGAATACCACCTTACCACAAGCACCTCAAGAGGAGGATTTTCTCAGCTCTAGGTATGTGAGAGGTACCCTGAGTTTGCGGCCTCAAGTGGAATGGACACCGCAATGCCCTGACTCGAAATAAGGCCGGATATCCCTGCAGTGACTTGAATGCAGGCTTGTCTTGCATTTCCCATGACGAAAGGATGTCTTAATACCCTGGGGAGACCACAGAGAAACACCTAGTTCCCCACCTCATCGCGCCCGGAGGCCTCACATCCTTTGAAAACTCCAGAGGTACACGGAGATCAGTGCCTCCAAAGGAGACGATGCCTGACTCCTCGTTAAACTTGATAGGAGTCCCAGGATTCCTGTGGCACGTGGAAAGGGACACTTGGTCTCCCGCCTCAGCTGGAGAGGCGTCCCAATTGCCCTGCCAAGCCTCGAGGAGAATCCCGAGTTGTCCCTCCCAACTAGGCAGGATTCCTGACGTGGCTGAAAAAAGACGTGTGTGGAAGGGCCATTCCCATCGTAACTCGAGAATATACCCCAGGTTCCCGCCGCAACTCGAGAAAAACCATGAGACTTCCCCCTCGCCGCGAGATGAGGCCCAATTCCCCTGCACTGCGTGCAGAGCAATTCCGTGTTGCACATCACACAGGAAAGGAGCCTTGATTTCCTTGATGGCACTCCAGAGAAACACCAAGAACACTGTTTCAAGGCTAGAGGGATCCTGAGGTCACTGTAGCAACACGAAAGAGCTCCGTTGACGAAGAATCAACTCGAGATGAGAGGTTAGTCCCTGGCTTCGACTCCAGAGGAATACCACATTACCACAAGCACCTCAAGAGGAGGCTTCTCTCAGCTCTAGGTATGTGAGAGGGACCCTGATTTTGCAGCCTCAAGTGGAATGGACACCGCGATGCCCTGACTCGATATAAGGCCGGATATCCCTGCAGTGACTTGAATGCAGGCTCATCTTGCATCTCCCAAGATGAAAGGATGTCTGAATCCCCTGTGGAGACCACAGAGAAAGACCTAGTTCCCCACCTCATCGCGACCGGAGGCCTCACATCCTTTGAAAACTCCAGAGGTACGCGGAGATCAGTGCCTCCAAAGGAGACGATGCCTGACTCCTCGTGAAAGTTGATAGGAGTCCCAGGATTGCTGTGGCTCGTGGAAAGGGAAACTTGGTCTCCCGCCTCAGCTGGAGAGGCGTCCCAATTGCCCTGCCAAGCCTCGAGGAGAATCCCGAGTTGTCCCTCGCAACTAGGCAGGAGTCCTGACGTCGCTGAAGAAACACGTGGGTGGAAGGGCCATCCCCGTCGTAACTCGAGAATATACCCCAGGTTCCCGCCGCAACTCGAGAAAAACCATGAGACTTCCCCCTCGCCGCGAGATGAGGCCCGATTCCCCTGCACTGCATGCAGAGCAATTCCGTGTTCCACATCACACATGAAAGGAGCCTTGATTTCCTTGATGGCACTCCAGAGAAACCCCAAGAACACTGTTTCAAGGCTAGAGGGATCCTGAGGTCACTGTAGCAACACGAAAGAGCTCCGTGGACCAAAAATCAACTCGAGATGAGAGGTTAGTCCCTGGCTTCGACTCCAGAGGAATACCACCTTACCACAAGCACCTCAAGAGGAGGCTTCTCTCAGCTCTAGGTATGTGAGAGGGACCCTGATTTTGCGGCCTCAAGTGGAATGGACACCGCGATGCCCTGACTCGAAATAAGGCCGGATATCCCTGCAGTGACTTGAATGCAGGCTCGTCTTGCATCTCCCAAGATGAAAGGATGTCTGAATCCCCTGTGGAGACCACAGAGAAAGACCGAGTTCCCCACCTCATCGCGACCGGAGGCCTCACATCCTTTGAAAACTCCAGAGGTACGCGGAGATCAGTGCCTTCAAAGGAGACGATGCCTGGCTCCTCGTGAAACTTGATAGGAGTCCTAGGATTCCTGTGGCACGTGGAAAGGGACCCTTGGTCTCCCGCCTCAGCTGGAGAGGCGTCCCAATTGCCCTGCCAAGCCTCGAGGAGAATCCCGAGTTGTCCCTCGTAACTAGTCAGGAGTCCTGACGTGGCTGAAAAAGCACGTGGGTGGAAGGGCATCCCCGTCGTAACTCGAGAATATACCCCAGGTTCCCGCCGCAACGCGAGAAAAACCATGAGAGTTCCCCCTCGCCGCGAGATGAGGCCCAATTCCCCTGCACTGCGTGCAGAGCAATTCCGTGTTGCACATCACACATGAAAGGAGACTTGATTTCCTTGATGGCACTCCAGAGAAACCCCAAGAACACTGTTTCAAGGCTAGAGGGATCCTGAGGTCAGTGTAACAACACGAAAGAGCTCCGTGGACCAAAAATCACCTCCACATGAGAGGTTAATCCCCGGCTTCGACTCCAGAGGAATACCACCTTACCACAAGCACCTCAAGAGGAGGATTTTCTCAGCTCTAGGTATGTGAGAGGTACCCTGAGTTTGCGGCCTCAAGTGGAATGGACACCGCAATGCCCTGACTCGAAATAAGGCCGGATATCCCTGCAGTGACTTGAATGCAGGCTTGTCTTGCATTTCCCATGACGAAAGGATGTCTTAATACCCTGGGGAGACCACAGAGAAACACCTAGTTCCCCACCTCATCGCGCCCGGAGGCCTCACATCCTTTGAAAACTCCAGAGGTACACGGAGATCAGTGCCTCCAAAGGAGACGATGCCTGACTCCTCGTTAAACTTGATAGGAGTCCCAGGATTCCTGTGGCACGTGGAAAGGGACACTTGGTCTCCCGCCTCAGCTGGAGAGGCGTCCCAATTGCCCTGCCAAGCCTCGAGGAGAATCCCGAGTTGTCCCTCCCAACTAGGCAGGATTCCTGACGTGGCTGAACAAAGACATGTGTGGAAGGGCCATTCCCATCGTAACTCGAGAATATACCCCAGGTTCCCGCCGCAACTCGAGAAAAACCATGAGACTTCCCCCTCGCCGCGAGATGAGGCCCGATTCCCCTGCACTGCGTGCAGAGCAATTCCGTGTTGCACATCACACAGGAAAGGAGCCTTGATTTCCTTGATGGCACTCCAGAGAAACACCAAGAACACTGTTTCAAGGCTAGAGGGATCCTGAGGTCACTGTAGCAACACGAAAGAGCTCCGTGGACCACAAATCAACTCGAGATGAGAGGTTAGTCCCTGGCTTCGACTCCAGAGGAATACCACCTTACCACAAGCACCTCAAGAGGAGGCTTCTCTCACCTCTAGGTATGTGATAGGGGCCCTGAGTGTGTGGCCTCAAGTGGAATGGACACCCCGATTCCCTGACTTGAAATAAGGCCGCATATCCCTGCAGTGACTTGAATGCAGGCTCGTCTTGCATCTCCCAAGATGAAAGGATGTTTGAATCCCCTGTGGAGACCACAGAGAAAAACCTAGTTCCCCACCTCATCGCGACCGGAGGCCTCACATCCTTTGAAAACTCCAGAGGTACGGGGAGATCAGTACTTCCAAAGGAGACGATGCCTGACTCCTCGTGAAACTTGATAGGAATACCAGGATTGCTGTGGCACGTGGAAAGGGACACTTGGTCTCCCGCCTCAGCTGGAGAGGCGTCCCAATTGCCCTGCCAAGCCTCGAGGAGAATCCCGAGTTGTCCCTCGCAACTAGGCAGGAGTCCTGATGTCGCTGAACAAACACGTGGGTGGAAGGGCCATCCCCGTCTTAACTCAAGAATATACCCCAGGTTCCCGCCGCAACTCGAGAAAAACCCTGAGACTTCCTCCTCGCCACGAGATGAGGCCCGATTCCCCTGCACTGCGTGCAGAGCAATTCCGTGTTCAACATCACACATGAAAGGAGCCTTGATTTCCTTGATGGCACTCCAGAGAAACACCAAGAACACTGTTTCAAGGCTAGAGGGATCCTGAGGTCACTGTAGCAACACGAAAGAGCTCCGTGGACCAAAAATCAACTCGAGAAGAGGGGTTAGTCCCTGGCTTCGACTCCAGAGGAATACCACCTTACCACAAGCACCTCAAGAGGAGGCTTCTCTCAGCTCTAGGTATGTGAGAGGGACCCTGAGGTTGCAGCCTCAACTGGAATGGACACCGCGATGCCCTGACTCGAAATAAGGCCGCATATCCCTGCAGTGACTTGAATGCAGGCTCGTCTTGCATCTCCCAAGACGAAAGTATGTCTGAATCCCCTCTGAAGACCACAGAGAAAGACCTAGTTCCCAACCTCATGGCGACTGGAGGCCTCACATCCTTTGAAAACTCCAGAGGTATGCGGAGATCACTGCCTCCAAAGCAGACAATGCCTGACTCCTCGTGAAACTTGACAGGAGTCCCAGGATTCCTGTGGCACGTGGAAAGGGACACTTGGTCTCCCGCCTCAGCTGGAGAGGCGTCCCAATTGCCCTGCCAAGCCTCGAGGAGAATCCCGAGTTGTCCCTTGCAACTAGGAAAGAGTACTTACTTGGCTGAACAAACACGTGGTTGGAAGGGCCATCCCCGTCGTAACTCGAGAATATACCTCAGGTTCCCGCCGCAACTCGAGAAAAACCATGAGACTTCCCCCTCGCCGCGAGATGAGGCCCGATTCCCCTGCACTGCGTGCAGAGCAATTCCGTGTTGCACATCACACATGAAAGGAGCCTTGATTTCCTTGATGGCACTCCAGAGAAACCCCAAGAACACTGTTTCAAGGCTAGAGGAATCCTGAGGTCACTGTAGCAACACGAAAGAGCTCCGTGGACCAAAAATCAACTAGAGATGAGAGGTTAGTCCCTGGCTTCGACTCCAGAGGAATACCACCTTATCACAAGCACCTCAAGAGGAGGCTTCTCTCAGCTCTAGATATGTGAGAGGGACCCTGAATTTGCGGCCTCAAGTGGAATGGACACCGCGATGCCCTGACTCGAAATAAGGCCGGATATCCCTGCAGTGACTTGAATGCAGGCTCGTCTTGCATCTCCCAAGACGAAAGGATATCTGAAACCCCTGTGGAGACCACAGAGAAAGACCTCGTTCCCCACCTCATCGCGACCGGAGGCCTCACATCCTTTGAAAACTCCAGAGGTACGCGGAGATCAGTGCCTCCAAAGGAGACGATGCCTGACTCCTCGTTAAACTTGATAGGAGTCCCAGGATTCCTGTGGCACGTGGAAAGGGACACTTGGTCTCCCGTCTCAGATTGAGAGAAGTCCCAATTGCCCTGCCAAGCCTCGAGGAGAATCCCGAGTTGTCCTTCGCAACTAGGCAGGAGTCCTGACGTCGCTGAACAAACACGTGGGTGGAAGGGCCATTCCCGTCGTAACTGGAGAATATTCCCCAGGTTCCCGCCGCAACTCGAGAAAAACCATGAGACTTCCCCCTCGCCGAAAAATGAGACCCCATACCGTGCACTGCGTGCAAAGCAATTCCCTGTTGCACATCACACATGAAAGGAGCCTTGATTTCCTTGATGGCACTCCAGAGAAACCCCAAGAACACTGTTTCAAGGCTAGAGGGAAACTGAGGTCACTGTAGCAACACGAAAGAGCTCCGTGGACGAAGAATCAACTCGAGATGAGAGGTTAGTCCCTGGCTTCGACTCCAGAGGAATACCACATTACCACAAGCACCTCAAGAGGAGGCTTCTCTCAGCTCTAGGTATGTGAGAGTGACCCTGATTTTGCAGCCTCAAGTGGAATGGACACCGCGATGCCCTGACTCGATATAAGGCCGGATATCCCTGCAGTGACTTGAATGCAGGCTCGTCTTGCATCTCCCAAGATGAAAGGATGACTGAATCCCCTGTGGAGACCACAGAGAAAGACCTAGTTCCCCAACTCATCGCGACCGGAGGCCTCACATCCTTTGAAAACTCCAGAGGTACGCGGAGATCAGTGCCTCCAAAGGAGACGATGCCTGACTCCTCGTGAAAGTTGATAGGAGTCCCAGGATTCCTGTGGCACGTGGAAAGGGACACTTGGTCTCCCGCCTCAGCTGGAGAGGCGTCCCAATTGCCCTGCCAAGCCTCGAGGAGAATCCCGAGTTGTCCCTCGCAACTAGGAAGGAGTACTTACTTGGCTGAACAAACACGTGGTTGGAAGGGCCATCCCCGTCGTAACTCGAGAATATACCTCAGGTTCCCGCCGCAACTCGAGAAAAACCATGAGATTTCCCCCTCGCCGCGAGATGAGGCCCGATTCCCCTGCACTGCGTGCAGAGCAATTCCGTGTTGCACATCACACATGAAAGGAGCCTTGATTTCCTTGATGGCACTCCAGAGAAACCCCAAGAACACTGTTTCAAGGCTAGAGGGATCCTGAGGTCACTGTAGCAACACGAAAGAGCTCCGTGGACCAAAAATCAACTCGAGATGAGAGGTTAGTCCCTGGCTTCGACTCCAGAGGAATACCACCTTATCACAAGCACCTCAAGAGGAGGCTTCTCTCAGCTCTAGATATGTGAGAGGGACCCTGAATTTGCGGCCTCAAGTGGAATGGACACCGCGATGCCCTGACTCGAAATAAGGCCGGATATCCCTGCAGTGACTTGAATGCAGGCTCGTCTTGCATCTCCCAAGATGAAAGGATATCTGAAACCCCTGTGGAGACCACAGAGAAAGACCTCTTTCCCCACCTCATCGCGACCGGAGGCCTCACATCCTTTGAAAACTCCAGAGGTACGCGGAGATCAGTGCCTCCAAAGGAGACGATGCCTGACTCCTCGTTAAACTTGATAGGAGTCCCAGGATTCCTGTGGCACGTGGAAAGGGACACTTGGTCTCCCGTCTCAGATTGAGAGGAGTCCCAATTGCCCTGCCAAGCCTCGAGGAGAATCCCGAGTTGTCCCTCGCAACTAGGCAGGAGTCCTGACATCACTGAACAAGCATATGTGTGGAAGGGCCATCCCCGTTGTAACTCAAGAATATACCCCAGGTTCCCGCCGCAACTCGAGAAAAACCATGAGACTTCCCCCTCGCCGAAAAATGAGACCCCATACCGTGCACTGCGTGCAAAGCAATTCCCTGTTGCACATCACACATGAAAGGAGCCTTGATTTCCTTGATGGCACTCCAGAGAAACCCCAAGAACATTTTTCAAGGCTAGAGGGAAACTGAGGTCACTGTAGCAACACGAAAGAGCTCCGTGGACGAAGAATCAACTCGAGATGAGAGGTTAGTCCCTGGCTTCGACTCCAGAGGAATACCACATTACCACAAGCACCTCAAGAGGAGGCTTCTCTCAGCTCTAGGTATGTGAGAGTGACCCTGATTTTGCAGCCTCAAGTGGAATGGACACCGCGATGCCCTGACTCGATATAAGGCCGGATATCCCTGCAGTGACTTGAATGCAGGCTCGTCTTGCATCTCCCAAGATGAAAGGATGACTGAATCCCCTGTGGAGACCACAGAGAAAGACCTAGTTCCCCAACTCATCGCGACCGGAGGCCTCACATCCTTTGAAAACTCCAGAGGTACGCGGAGATCAGTGCCTCCAAAGGAGACGATGCCTGACTCCTCGTGAAATTTGATAGGAGTCCCAGGATTGCTGTGGCTCGTGGAAAGGGACACTTGGTCTCCCGCCTCAGCTGGAGAGGCGTCCCAATTGCCCTGCCAAGCCTCGAGGAGAATCCCGAGTTGTCCCTCGCAACTAGGCAGGAGTCCTGACATGGCTGAACAAACACGTGGGTGGAAGGGCCATCCCGGTCGTAATGCAAGAATATACCCCAGGTTCCCGCCGCAACTCGAGAAAAACCATGAGACTTCCCCCTCGCCGCGAGATGAGGCCCGATTCCCCTGCACTGCATGCAGAGTAATTCCGTGTTGCACATCAGACATGAAAGGAGCCTTATTTTCCTTGATGGCACTCCAGAGAAACCCCATGAACACTGTTCCAAGGCTAGAGGGATCCTGAGGTCACTGTAGCCACACTAAAGAGCTCTGTGGACCAGAAATCAACTCGAGATGAGAGGTTAGTCCCTGGGTTCGACTCCAGAGGAATACCACCTTACCACAAGCACCTCAAGAGGAGGCTTCTCTCAGCTCTAGGTATCTGAGAGGGACCCTGAGTTTGCGGCCACAAGTGGAATGGACACCGTGATGCCCTGACTCGAAATAAGGCCGGATATCCTTGCAGTGACTTGAATGCAGGCTCGTCTTGCATCTCCCAAGACGAAAAGCTGTCTGAATCCCCTGTGGAGACCATAGAAAAAGACCTAGTTCCCCACCTCATCACGACCAGAGGCCTCACATCCTTTCAAAACTCCAGAGGTACGCGGAAATCAGTGCCTCCAAAGGAGACGATGGCTGACTCCTCGTGAAACTTGATAGGAGTCCCAGGATTCCTGTGGCACGTGGAAAGGGACCCTTGGTCTCCCGCCTCAGCTGGAGAGGCGTCCCAATTGCCCTGGCAAGCCTCGAGGAGAATCCCGAGTTGTCCCTCGCAACTAGGCAGGAGTCCTGGCGTCGCTGAACAAACACGTGGGTGGAAGGGCCATCCCCGTCGTAACTCGAGAATATACCCCAGGTTCCCGCCGCAACTCGAGAAAAACCATGAGACTTCCCCCTCGCCGCGAGATGAGGCCCGATTCCCCTGCACTGCGTGCAGAGCAATTCCGTGTTGCACATCACACATGAAAGGAGCCTTGATTTCCTTGATGGCACTCCAGAGAAACCCCAAGAACACTGTTTCAAGGCTAGAGGGATCCTGAGGTCACTGTAGCAACACGAAAGAGCTCCGTGGACCAAAAATCAACTCGAGATGAGAGGTTAGTCCCTGGCTTCGACTCCAGAGGAATACCATCTTACCACAAGCACCTCAAGAGGAGGCTTCTCTCACGTCTAGCTATGTGAGAGGGACCCTGAGTTTGCGGCCTCAAGTGGAATGGACACCGCGATGCCCTGACTCGAAATAAGGCCGAATATCCCTGCAGTGACTTGAATGCAGGCTCGTCTTGCATCTCCCAAGACGAAAGGATATCTGAAACCCCTATGGAGTCCACAGAGAAAGACCTAGTTCCCCACCTCATCGCGACCGGAGGCCTCACATCCTTTGAAAACTCCAGAGGTACGCGGAGATCAGTGCCTCCAAAGGAGACGATGCCTGACTCCTCGTGAAACTTGATAGGAGTCCCAGGATTCCTGTGGCACGTGGAAAGGGACCCTTGGTCTCCCGCCTCAGCTGGAGAGGCGTCCCAATTGCCCTGCCAAGCCTCGAGGAGAATCCCGAGTTGTCCCTCGCAACTAGGCAGGATTCCTGTCGTGGCTGAACAAAGACGTGTGTGGAAGGGCCATTCCCGTCGTAACTCGAGAATATAACCCAGGTTCCCGCCGCAACTCGAGAAAAACCATGAGACTTCCCCCTCGCCGCGAGATGAGACCTGATTCCCCTGCACTGCGTGCAGAGCAATTCCGTGTTGCACATCACACAGGAAAGGAGCCTTGATTTCCTTGATGGCACTCCAGAGAAACACCAAGAACACTGTTTCAAGGCTAGAGGGATCCTGAGGTCACTGTAGCAACACGAAAGAGCTCCGTCGACCACAAATCAACTCGAGATGAGAGGTTAGTCTCTGGCTTCGACTCCAGAGGAATACCACCTTACCACAAGCACCTCAAGAGGAGGCTTCTCTAACCTCTAGATATGTCATAGGAGCCCTGAGTGTGTGCCCTCAAGTGGAATGGACACCCCGATTCCCTGACTTGAAATAAGGCCGCATATCCCTGCAGTGACTTGAATGCAGGCTCGTCTTGCATCTCCCAAGATGAAAGGATGTTTGAATCCCCTGTGGAGACCACAGAGAAAGAACTAGTTCCCCACCTCATCGCGACCGGAGGCCTCAAATCCTTTGAAAACTCCAGAGGTACGCGGAGATCAGTGCCTCCAAAGGAGACGATGGCTGACTCCTCGTGAAACTTGATAGGAGTCCCAGGATTCCTGTGGCACGTGGAAAGGGACCCTTGGTCTCCCGCCTCAGCTGGAGAGGCGTCCCAATTGCCCTGGCAAGCCTCGAGGAGAATCCCGAGTTGTCCCTCGCAACTAGGCAGGAGTCCTGACGTCGCTGAACAAACACGTGGGTGGAAGGGCCATCCCCGTCGTAACTCGAGAATATACCCCAGGTTCCCGCCGCAACTCGAGAAAAACCATGAGACTTCCCCCTCGCCGCGAGATGAGGCCCGATTCCCCTGCACTGCGTGCAGAGCAATTCCGTGTTGCACATCACACATGAAAGGAGCCTTGATTTCCTTGATGGCACTCCAGAGAAACCCCAAGAACACTGTTTCAAGGCTAGAGGGATCCTGAGGTCACTGTAGCAACACGAAAGAGCTCCGTGGACCAAAAATCAACTCGAGATGAGAGGTTAGTCCCTGGCTTTGAATCCAGAGGAATACCACTTTACCACAAGCACCTCAAGAGGAGGCTTCTCTCAGCTCTAGATATGTGAGAGGGACCCTGAGTTTGCGGCCTCAAGTGGAATGGACACCGCGATGCCCTGACTCGATATAAGGCCGGATATCCCTGCAGTGACTTGAATGCTGGCTAGTCTTGCATCTCCCAAGACGAAAGGATGTCTGAATCCCCTGTGGAGACCACAGAGAAAGACATAGTTCCCCACATCATCGCGACCGGAGGGCTCACATCCTTTGAAAACTCCAGAGGTACGCGGAGATCAGTGCCTCCAAAGGAGACGATGCCTGACTCCTCGTGAAACTTGATAGGAGTCCCAAGATTACTGTGGCACGTGAAAAGGGACACTTGGTCTCCCGCCTCAGCTGGAGAGGCGTCCCAATTGCCCTGCCAAGCCTCGAGGAGAATCCCGAGTTGTCCCTCGCAACTAGGCAGGAGTCCTGACGTCGCTGAACAAGCATATGTGTGGAAGGGCCATCCCCGTTGTAACTCAAGAATATACCCCAGGTTCCCGCCGCAACACGAGAAAAACCATGAGACTTCCCCCTCGCCGAAAAATGAGGCCCCATACCGTGCACTGCGTGCAGAGCAATTCCCTGTTGCACATCACACATGAAAGGAGCCTTGATTTCCTTGATGGCACTCCAGAGAAACCCCAAGAACACTGTTTCAAGGCTAGAGGGAAACTGAGGTCACTGTAGCAACACGAAAGAGCTCCGTTGACGAAGAATCAACTCGAGATGAGAGGTTAGTCCCTGGCTTCGACTCCAGAGGAATACCACCTTACCACAAGCATCTCAAGAGGAGGCTTCTCTCAGCTCTAGCTATGTGAGAGGGACCCTGATTTTGCGGCCTCAAGTGGAATCGACACCGCGATGCCCTGACTCGAAATAAGGCCGGATATCCCTGCAGTGACTTGAATGCAGGCTCGTCTTGCATCTCCCAAGACGAAAGGATGTCTGAATCCCCTGTGGAGACCACAGAGAAAGACCGAGTTCCCCACCTCATCGCGACCAGAGGCCTCACATCCTTTGAAAACTCCAGAGGTACGCGGAGATCAGTGCCTCCAAAGGAGACGATGCGTGACTCCTCGTCAAAATTGACAGGAGTCCCAGGATTCCTGTGGCACGTGGAAAGGGACACTTGGTCTCCCGCCTCAGCTGGAGAGGCGTCCCAATTGCCCTGCCAAGCCTCGAGGAGAATCCCGAGTTGTCCCTCGCAACTATGCAGGAGTCCTGACATGGCTGAACAAACACCTGGGTGGAAGGGCCATCCCGGTCTTAACGCAAGAATATACCCCAGGTTCCCGCCGCAACTCGAGAAAAACCATGAGACTTCCCCCTCGCCGCGAGATGAGGCCCGATTCCCCTGCACTGCATGCAGAGCAATTCCGTGTTCCACATCAAACATGAAAGGAGCCTTGATTTCCTTGATGGCACTCCAGAGAAACCCCAAGAACACTGTTTCAAGGCTAGAGGGATCCTGAGGTCACTGTAGCAACAGGAAAGAGCTCCGTGGACCAAAAATCAACTCGAGATGAGAGGTTAGTCCCTGGCTTCCACTCCAGAGGAATACCACCTTACCACAAGCACCTCAAGAGAAGGCTTCTCTCAGCTCTAGGTATGTGAGAGGGACCCTGAGTTTGCGGCCTCAAGTGGAATGGACAATGCGATGCCCTGACTCGAAATAAGGCCGGATATCCCTGCAGTGACTTGAATGCAGGCTCGTCTTGCATCTCCCAATACGAAAGGATGTCTGAATCCCCTGTGGAGACCACAGAGAAAGACCTAGTTCCCCACCTCATCGCGACCGGAGACCTCACATTCTTTGAAAACTCCAGAGGTACCCAGAGATCAGTGCCTCCAAAGGAGACGATGCCTGACTCCTCGTGAAACTTGATAGGAGTCCCAGGATTCCTGTGGCACGTGGAACGGGACCCTTGGTCTCCCGCCTCAGCTGGAGAGGCGTCCCAATTGGCCTGCCAAGCCTCGAGGAGTATCCTGAGTTGTCCCTCGCAACCAGGCAGGAGTCCTGACGTCGCTGAAGAGACACGTGTGTGGAAGGGCCATCCCCGTCGTAACTCGAGAATATACCCCAGGTTCCCGCCACAACTCGAGAAAAACCATGAGACTTCCCCCTCGCCACGAGATGAGACGCGATTCCCCTGGACTGCGTGCAGAGCAATTCCGTGTTGCACATCACACATGAAAGGAGCCTTGATTTCCTTGATGGCACTCCAGAGAAACCCCAAGAACACTGTTTCAAGGTTAGAGGGATCCTGAGGTCACTGTAGCAACACGAAAGAGCTCCGTGGACCAAAAATCAACTCGAGATGAGAGGTTAGTCCCTGGCTTCGACTCCAGAGGAATAACACCTTACCACAAGCACCTCAAGAGGAGGCTTCTCTCAGCTCTAGGTATGTGAGAGGGACCCTGAGTTTGCGGCCTCAAGTGGAATGGACACCGCGATGCCCTGACTCGAAATAAGGCCGGACATCCCTGCAGTGACTTGAAGGCAGGCTCGTCTTGCATCTCACAAGACGAAAGGATGTCTGAATCCCTTGTGGAGACCACAGAGAAAGACCTAGTTCCCCACCTCATCGCGACCGGAGGCCTCACATCCTTTGAAAACTCCAGAGGTACGCAGAGATCAGTGCCTCCAAAGGAGACGATGCCTGACTCCTCGTGAAGCTTGATAGGAGTCCCAGGATTCCTGTGGCACGTGGAAAGGGACCCTTGGTCTCCCGCCTCAGCTGGAGAGGCGTCCCAATTGCCCTGCCAAGCCTCGAGGAGTATCCCGAGTTGTCCCTCGCAACTAGGCAGGAGTTCTGACGTCGCTGAAGAGAGACGTGTGTGGAAGGGCCATTCCCGTCGTAACTCGAGAATGTACCCCAGGTTCCCGCCGCAACTCGAGAAAAACCATGAGACTTCCCCCTCGCCGCGAGATGAGGCCCGATTCCCCTGCACTGCGTGCAGAGCAATTCCGTGTTGCACATCACACATGAAAGGAGCCTTGATTTCCTTGATGGCACTCCAGAGAAACCCCAAGAACACTGTTTCAAGGCGAGAGGGATCCTGAGCTCACTGTAGCAACACGAAAGAGCTCCGTGGACCAAAAATCAACTCGAGATGAGAGGTTAGTCCCTGGCTTCGACTCCAGAGGAATACCAACTTACAACAAGCACCTCAAGAGGAGGCTTCTCTCAGCTCTAGGTATGTGAGAGGGACCCTGATTATGCGGCCTCAAGTGGAATGGACACCGCGATGCCCTGACTCGAAATAAGGCCGAATATCCCTGCAGTGACTTGAATGCAGGCTCGTCTTGCATCTCCCAAGATGAAAGGATGTCTGAATCCCCTGTGGAGACCACAGAGAAAGACCTAGTTCCCCACCTCATCGCGACCGGAGGCCTCACATCCCTTGAAAACTCCAGAGGTATGCGGAGATCAGTGCCTCCAAAGGAGACGATGCCTGACTCCTCGTGAACCTTGATAGGAGTCCCAGGATTTCTGTGGCACGTGGAAAGGGACGCTTGGTCTCCCGCCTCAGCTGGAGAGGCGTCCCAATTGCCCTGCCAAGCCTCGAGGAGAATCCCGAGTTGTCCCTCGCAACTAGGCAGGAGTCCTGACGTCGCTGAAGAGACACGTGTGTGGAAGGGCCATCCCTGTCGTAACTCGAGAATATAACCCAGGTTCCCGCCGCAACTCGAGAAAAAACATGAGACTACCCCCTCGCCGCGAGATGAGGCCCGATTCCCCTGTCCTGCGTGCAGAGCAATTCCGTGTTGCACATCACACATGAAAGGAGCCTTGATTTCCTTGATGGCACTCCAGAGAAACCCCAAGAACACTGTTTCAAGGCGAGAGGGATCCTGAGGTCACTGTAGCAACACGAAAGAGCTCCGTGGACCAAAAATCAACTCGAGATGAGAGGTTAGTCCCTGGCTTCAACTCCAGAGGAATACCACCTTACCACAAGCACCTCAAGAGAAGGCTTCTCTCAGGTCTAGGTATGTGAGAGGGACCCTGAGTTTACGGCCTCAAGTGGAATGGACAATGCGATGCCCTGACGCGAAATAAGGCCGGATATCCCTGCAGTGACTTGAATGCAGGCTCGTCTTGCATCTCCCAATACGAAAGGATGTCTGAATCCCCTGTGGAGACCACAGAGAAAGACCTAGTTCCCCACCTCACCGCGACCGGAGACCTCACATTCTTTGAAAACTCCAGAGGTACGCAGAGATCAGTGCCTCCAAAGGAGACGATGCCTGACTCCTCGTGAAACTTGATAGGAGTCCCAGGATTCCTGTGGCACGTGGAAAGGGACCCTTGGTCTCCCGCCTCAGCTGGAGAGGCGTCCCAATTGCCCTGCCAAGCCTCGAGGAGAATCCCGAGTTGTCCCTCGCAACTAGGCAGGAGTCCTGACGTCGCTGAAGAAACACGTGGGTGGAAGGGCTATCCCCGTCGTAACTCGAGAATATACCCCAGGTTCCCCCGGCAACTCGAGAAAAACCATGAGACTTCCCCCTCGCCGCGATATGAGGTCCGATTCCCCTGCACTGCGTGCAGAGCAATTTCGTGTTGCACATCACACATGGAAGGAGCCTTGATTTCCTTGATGGCACTCCAGAGAAACCCCAAGAACACTGTTTCAAGGCTAGAGGGATCCTGAGGTCACTGTAGCAACATGAAAGAGCTCCGTGGACCAAAAATCAACTCGAGATGAGAGGTTAGTCCCTGGCTTCGACTCCAGAGAAATACCAACTTACAACAAGCACCTCAAGAGGAGGCTTCTCTCAGCTCTAGGTATGTGAGAGGGACCCTGATTATGCGGCCTCAAGTGGAATGGACACCGCGATGCCCTGACTCGAAATAAGGCCGAATATCCCTGCAGTGACTTGAATGCAGGCTCGTCTTGCATCTCCCAAGATGAAAGGATGTCTGAATCCCCTGTGGAGACCACAGAGAAAGACCTAGTTCCCCACCTCATCGCGACCGGAGGCCTCACATCCCTTGAAAACTCCAGAGGTATGCGGAGATCAGTGCCTCCAAAGGAGACGATGCCTGACTCCTCGTGAAACTTGATAGGATTCCCAGGATTCCTGTGGCACGTGGAAAGGGACCCTTGGTCTCCCGCCTCAGCTGGAGAGGCGTCCCAATTGCCCTGCCAAGCCTCGAGAAGAATCCCGAGTTGTCCCTCGCAACTAGGCAGGAGTCCTGACGTCGCTGAAGAAACACGTGGGTGGAAGGGCCATCCCCGTCGTAACTCGAGAATATACCCCAGGTTCCCGCCGCAACTCGAGAAAAACCATGAGACTTCCCCCTCGCCGCGAGATGAGGCCCGATTCCCCTGCACTGCATGCAGAGCAATTCCGTGTTCCACATCAAACATGAAAGGAGCCTTGATTTCCTTGATGGCACTCCAGAGAAACCCAAGAACACTGTTTCAAGGCTAGAGGGATCCTGAGGTCACTGTAGCCACACGAAAGAGCTCCGTGGACCAAAAATCAACTCGAGATGAGAGGTTAGTCCCTGGCTTCGACTCCAGAGGAATACCACCTTACCACAAGCACCTCAAGAGGAGGCTTCTCTCAGCTCTAGGTATGTGAGAGGGACCCTGATTTTGCGGCCTCAAGTGGAATGGACACCGCGATGCCCTGACTCGAAATAAGGCCGGATATCCCTGCAGTGACTTGAATGCAGGCTCGTCTTGCATCTCCCAAGATGAAAGGATGTCTGAATCCCCTGTGGAGACCACAGAGAAAGACCGAGTTCCCCACCTCATCGCGACCGGAGGCCTCACATCCTTTGAAAACTCCAGAGGTACGCGGAGATCAGTGCCTCCAAAGGAGACGATGCCTGACTCCTCGTGAAACTTGATAGGAGTCCCAGGATTCCTGTGGCACGTGGAAAGGGACCCTTGGTCTCCCGCCTCAGCTGGAGAGGCGTCCCAATTGCCCTGCCAAGCCTCGAGGAGAATCCCGAGTTGTCCCTCGTAATTAGTCAGGAGTCCTGATTGGCTGAAAAAATACTTGGGTGGAAGGGCATCCCCGTCGTAACTCGAGAATATAACCCAGGTTCCCGCCGCAACTCGAGAAAAACCATGAGACTTCACCCTCGCCGCGAGATGAGGCCCAATTCCCCTGCACTGCGTGCATAGCAATTCCGTGTTGCACATCACACATGAAAGGAGCCTTGATTTCCTTGATGGCACTACAGAGAAACCCCAAGAACACTGTTTCAAGGCTAGAGGGATCCTGAGGTCAGTGTAACAACACGAAAGAGCCCCGTGGACCAAAAATCACCTCGAAATGAGAGGTTAATCCCCGGCTTCGACTCCAGAGGAATACCACCTTACCACAAGCACCTCAAGAGGAGGCTTTTCTCAGCTCTAGGTATGTGAGAGGTACCCTGAGTTTGCGGCCTCAAGTGGAATGGACACCGCAATGCCCTGACTCGAAATAAGGCCGGATATCCCTGCAGTGACTTGAATGCAAGCTTGTCTTGCATTTCCCATGACGAAAGGATGTCTGAATACCCTGGGGAGACCACAGAGAAACACCTAGTTCCCCACCTCATCGCGCCCGGAGGCCTCACATCCTTTGAAAACTCCAGAGGTACGCGGAGATCAGTGCCTCCAAAGGAGACGATGCCTGACTCCTCGTTAAACTTGATAGGAGTCCCAGGATTACTGTGGCACGTGGAAAGGGACTCTTGGTCTCCCGCCTCAGCTGGAGAGGCGTCCCAATTGCCCTGCCAAGCCTCGAGGAGAATCCCGAGTTTTCCCTCCCAACTAGGCAGGATTCCTGACGTGGCTGAACAAAGACGTGTGTGGAAGGGCCATCCCCGTCGTAACTCGAGAATATACCCCAGGTTCCCGCCGCAACTCGAGAAAAACCATGAGACTTCCCCCTCGCCGCGAGATGAGGCCCGATTCCCCTGCACTGCGTGCAGAGCAATTCCGTGTTGCACATCACACAGGAAAGGAGCCTTGATTTCCTTGATGGCACTGCAGAGAAACCCCAAGAACACTGTTTCAAGGCTAGAGGGATCCTGAGGTCACTGTAGCAACACGAAAGAGCTCCGTCGACCACAAATCAACTCGAGATGAGTGGTTAGTCCCTGGCTTCGACTCCAGAGGAATACCACCTTACCACAAGCACCTCAAGAGGAGGCTTCTCTCACCTCTAGGTATGTGATAGGGGCCCTGAGTGTGTGGCCTCAAGTGGAATGGACACCCCGATTCCCTGACTTGAAATAAGGCCGCATATCCCTGCAGTGACTTGAATGCAGGTTCGTCTTGCATCTCCCAAGATGAAAGGATGTTTGAATCCCCTGTGGAGACCACAGAGAAAGAACTAGTTCCCCACCTCATCGCGACCGGAGGCCTCAAATCCTTTGAAAACTCCAGAGGTACGCGGAGATCAGTGCCTCCAAAGGAGACGATGCCTGACTCCTCGTGAAACTTGATAGGAGTCCCAGGATTCTTGTGGCACGTGGAAAGGGACCCTTGGTCTCCTGCCTCAGCTGGAGAGGCGTCCCAATTGCCCTGCCAAGCCTCAAGGAAAATCCCCAGTTGTCCCTCGCAACTAGGCAGGAGTCCTGACGTCGCTGAACAAACACGTGTGTGGAAGGACCATCCCCGTCGTAACTCGAGAATATACCCCAGGTTCCCGCCGCAACTCGAAAAAAACCATGAGACTTCCCCCTCGCCGCGAGATGAGGCCCGATTCCCCTGCACTGCGTGCAGAGCAATTCCGTGTTGCACATCACACATGAAAGGAGCCTTGATTTCCTTGATGGCACTGCAGAGAAACCCCAAGAACACTGTTTCAAGGCTAGAGGGATCCTGAGGTCACTGTAGCAACACAAAAGAGCTCCTTGGACAAAAAATCAACTCGAGATGAAAGGTTAGTCCCGGGCTTCGACTCCAGAGGAATACCATCTTACCACAAGCTCCTCAAGAGGAGGCTTCTCTCAGCTCTATGTATGTGAGAGGGACCCTGAGTTTGCGGCCTCAAGTGGAATGGACACCGCGATGCCCTGACTCGAAATAAGGCCGCATATCCCTGCAGTGACTTAAATGCAGGCTCGCTTTGCATCTCCCAAGACGAAAGGATGTCTGAATCCCCTGTGGAGACCACAGAGAAAGACCTATTTCCCCACCTCATCGCGACCGGAGGCCTCACATCCTTTGAAAACTCCAGAGGTACGCGGAGATCAGTGCCTCCAAAGGAGATGATGCCTGACTCCTCGTGAAACTTGATAGGAGTCCCAGGATTCCTGTGGCACGTGGAAAGGGATCCTTGGTTTCCCGCCTCAGCTGGAGAGGCGTCCCAATTGCCCTGCCAAGCCTCGAGGAGTATCCCGAGATGTCCCTCGCAACTAGGCAGGAGTTCTGACGTCCCTGAAGAGACACGTGTGTGGAAGGGCCATGCCCGTCGTAACTCGAGAATATACCCCAGGTTCCCGCCGCAACTCGAGAAAAACCATGAGACTTCCCCCTCGCCGCAAAATGAGGCCCGATTCCCCTGCACTGCGTGCAGAGCAGTTCCGTGTTGCACATCACACATGAAAGGAGCCTTGATTTCCTTGATGGCACTCCAGAGAAACCCCAAGAACACTGTTTCAAGGCTAGAGGGATCCTGAGGTCACTGTAGCAACACGAAAGAGCTCCGTGGACCAAAAATCAACTCGAGATGAGAGGTTAGCCCCTGGCTTCGACTCCAGAAGAATACCACCTTACCACAAGCACCTCAAGAGGAGGCTTCTCTCAGCTCTAGGTATATGAGAGGAACCCTGAATTTGCGGCCTCAAGTGGAATGGACACCGCGATGCTCTGACTCGAAATAATTCTGGATATCCCTGCAGTGACTTGAATGCAGGCTCGTCTTGCATCTCCCAATATGAAAGGATGTCTGAATCCCCTGTGGAGACCACAGAGAAAGACCTAGTTCCCCACCTCATCGCGACCGGAGGCCTCACATCCTTTGAAAACTCCAGAGGTATGCGGAGATCAGTGCCTCCAAAGGAGACGATGCCTGACTCCTCGTGAAACTTGATAGGAGTCCCAGGATTACTGTGGCACGTGGAAAGGGACCCTTGGTCTCCCGCCTCAGCTGGAGAGGCGTCCCAATTGCCCTGCCAAACCTCGAGGAGAATCCCGAGTTGTCCCTCGCGACTAGGCAGGAGTTCTGACGTCGCTGAAGAAACACGTGGGTGGAAGGGCCATCCCCGTCGTAACTCGAGAATATACCCCAGGTTCCCGCCGCAACTCGTGAAAAACCATGAGACTTCCCCCTCACCATGAGATGAGGCTCGATTCCCCTGCACTGCATGCAGAGCAATTCCGTGTTGCACATCAAACAAGAAAGGAGCCTTGATTTCCTTGATGGCACTCCAGAGAAACCCCAAGGACACTGTTTCAAGGCTAGAGGGATCCTGAGGTCACTGTAGCAACACGAAAGAGCTCCGTGGACCAAAAATCAACTCGAGATGAGAGGTTAGTCCCTGGCTTCGACTCCAGAGTTATACCACCTTACAACAAGCACCTCACGAGGAGGCTTCTCTCAGCTCTAGGTAGGTGAGAGGGACCCTGATTATGCGACCTCAAGTGAAATGGAAACCGCGATGCCCTGACTCGAAATAAGGCCGAATATCCCTGCAGTGACTTGAATGCAGGCTCGTCTTGCATCTCCCAAGATGAAAGGATGTCTGAATCCCCTGTGGAGACCACAGAGAAAGACCTAGTTC
This sequence comes from Cervus elaphus, assembly GCF_910594005.1. NCBI lineage: Eukaryota > Metazoa > Chordata > Mammalia > Artiodactyla > Cervidae > Cervus > Cervus elaphus. The sequence goes on from NC_057838.1 coordinate 4,968,619, forward strand.
CCCACCTCATCGCGACCAGAGGCCTCACATCCCTTGAAAACTCCAGAGGTATGCGGAGATCAGTGCCTCCAAAGGAGACGATGCCTGACTCCTCGTGAAACTTGATAGGAGTCCCAGGATTCCTGTGGCACGTGGAAAGGGACCCTTGGTCTCCCGCCTCAGCTGGAGAGGCGTCCCAATTGCCCTGCCAAGCCTCGAGGAGAATCCCGAGTTGTCCCTCGCAACTAGGCAGGAGTCCTGACATCGCTGAAGAAACACGTGGGTGGAAGGGCCATCCCCGTCGTAACTCGAGAATATACCCCAGGTGCCCGCCGCAACTCGAGAAAAACCATGAGACTTCCCCCTCGCCGCGATATGAGGCCCGATTCCCCTGCACTGCGTGCAGAGCAATTTCGTGTTGCACATCACACATGGAAGGAGCCTTGATTTCCTTGATGGCACTCCAGAGAAACCCCAAGAACACTGTTTCAAGGCTAGAGGGATCCTGAGGTCACTGTAGCCACACCAAAGAGTTCCGTGGAAGAAAAATCAACTCGAGATGAGAGGTTAGTCCCTGGCTTCGACTCCAGAGGAATACCACCTTACCACAAGCAACTCAAGAGGAGGCTTCTCTCAGCTCTAGGTATGTGAGAGGGACCCTGAGTTTGCGGCCACAAGTGGATTGGACACCGCGATGCCTTGACTCGAAATAAGGCCGGATATCCCTGCAGTGACTTGAAGGCAGGCTCGTCTTGCATCTCCCAAGACTAAAGGATGTCTGAGTCCCCTGTGGAGTCCACAGAGAAAGACCTAGTTCCCCACCTCATCGCGACCGGAGGCCTCACATCCTTTGAAAACTCCAGTGGTACGTAGAGATCAGTGCCTCCAAAGGAGACAATGCCTGACTCCTCGTGAAGCTTGATAGGAGTCCCAGGATTCCTGTGGCACGTGGAAAGGGACCCTTGGTCTCCCGCCTCAGCTGGAGAGGCGTCCCAATTGCCCTGCCAAGCCTCGAGGAGAATCCCGAGTTGTCCCTCGCAACTAGGCAGGAGTCCTGACGTCGCTGAAGAAACACGAGTGTGGAAGGGCCATCCCCTCGTAACGCGAGAATATTCCCCAGGTTCCCGCCGCAACTCGAGAAAAACCATGAGACTTCCCCCTCGCCGCGAGATGAGGCCCGATTCCCCTGCACTGCGTGCAGAGCAAATCCGTGTTGTACATCACACATGAAAGGAGCCTTGATTTCCTTGATGGCATTCCAGAGAAACCCCAAGAACACTGTTTCAAGGCTAGAGGGATCCTGAGGTCACTGTAGCAACACGAAAGAGCCCCGTGGACCAAAAATCAACTCGAGATGAGAGGTTAGTCCCTGTCTTCGACTCCAGAGGAATACCACCTTACCACAAACACCTCAAGAGGAGGCTTCTCTCAGCTCTAGCTATGTGAGAGGGACCCTGAGTTTGTGGCCTCAAGTGGAATGGACACCGCGATGCCCTGACTCGAAATAAGGCCGGATATCCCTGCAGTGACTTGAATGCAGGCTAGTCTTGCATCTCCCAAGATGAAAGGATGTCTGAATCCCCTGTGGAGACCACAGAGAAAGATCTAGTTCCCCACCTCATCGTGACCGGAGGCCTCACATCCTTTGAAAACTTCAGAGGTACGCGGAGATCAGTGCCTCCAAAGGAGATGATGCCTGACTCCTCGTGAAACTTGATAGGAGTCCCAGGATTCCTGTGGCACGTGGAAAGGGACCCTTGGTCTCCCGCCTCAGCTGGAGAGGCGTCCCAATTGCCCTGCCAAGCCTCGAGGAGAATCCCGAGTTGTCCCTCGCGACTAGGCAGGAGTCCTGACGTCGCTGAAGAAACACGTGGGTGGAAGGGCCATCCCCGTCGTAACTCGAGAATATACCCCAGGTTCCCGCCGCAACTCGAGAAAAACCATGAGACTTCCCCCTCGCCGCGAGATGAGGCCCGATTCCCCTGCACTGCGTGCAGAGCAATTCCGTGTTGCACATCACACATGAAAGGAGCCTTGATTTCCTTGATGGCACTCCAGAGAAACCCCAAGAACACTGTTTCAAGGCTAGAGGGATCCTGAGGTCACTGTAGCAACACGAAAGAGCTCCGTGGACCAAAAATCAACTAGAGATGAGAGGTTAGTCCCTGGCTTCGACTCCAGAGGAATACCACTTTACCACAAGGACCTCAAGAGGAGGCTTCTCTCAGCTCTAGATATGTGAGAGGGACCCTGAGTTTGCGGCCTCAAGTGGAATGGACACCGCGATGCCCTGACTCGATATAAGGCCGGATATCCCTGCAGTGACTTGAATGCAGGCTCGTCTTGCATCTCCCAAGACGAAAGGATGTCTGAATCCCCTGTGGAGACCACAGAGAAAGACATAGTTCCCCACATCATCGCGACCGGAGGGCTCACATCCTTTGAAAACTCCAGAGGTACGCGGAGATCAGTGCCTCCAAAGGAGACGATGCCTGACTCCTCTTGAAACCTGATAGGAGTCCCAAGATTACTGTGGCACGTGAAAAGGGACACTTCGTCTCCCGCCTCAGCTGGAGAGGCGTCCCAATTGCCCTGCCAAGCCTCGAGGAGAATCCCGAGTTGTCCCTCGCAACTAGGCAGGAGTCCTGACGTCGCTGAACAAGCATATGTGTGGAAGGGCCATCCCCGTTGTAACTCAAGAATATACCCCAGGTTCCCACCGCAACTCGAGAAAAACCATGAGACTTCCCCCTCGCTGAAAAATGAAGCCCCATACCGTGCACTGCGTGCAGAGCAATTCCCTGTTGCACATCACACATGAAAGGAGCCTTGATTTCCTTGATGGCACTCCAGAGAAACCCCAAGAACACTGTTTCAAGGCTAGAGGGAAACTGAGGTCACTGTAGCAACACGAAAGAGCTCCGTTGACGAAGAATCAACTCGAGATGAGAGGTTAGTCCCTGGCTTCGACTCCAGAGGAATACCACATTACCACAAGCACCTTAAGAGGAGGCTTCTCTCAGCTCTAGGTATGTGAGAGGGACCCTGATTTTGCAGCCTCAAGTGGAATGGACACCGCGATGCCCTGACTCGATATAAGGCCGGATATCCCTGCAGTGACTTGAATGCAGGCTCGTCTTGCATCTCCCAAGATGAAAGGATGACTGAATCCCCTGTGGAGACCACAGAGAAAGACCTAGTTCCCCACCTCATCGCGACCGGAGGCCTCACATCCTTTGAAAACTCCAGAGGTACGCGGAGATCAGTGCCTCCAAAGGAGACGATGCCTGACTCCTCGTGAAAGTTGATAGGAGTCCCAGGATTGCTGTGGCTCGTGGAAAGGGACACTTGGTCTCCCGCCTCAGCTGGAGAGGCGTCCCAATTGCCCTGCCAAGCCTCGAGGAGAATCCCGAGTTGTCCCTCGCAACTAGGCAGGAGTCCTGACATGGCTGAACAAACACCTAGGTGGAAGGGCCATTCCGGTCGTAACGCAAGAATATACCCCAGGTTCCCGCCGCAACTCGAGAAAAACCATGAGACTTCCCCCTCGCCGCGAGATGAGGCCCGATTCCCCTGCACTGCATGCAGAGCAATTCCGTGTTCCACATCAAACATGAAAGGAGCCTTGATTTCCTTGATGGCACTCCAGAGAAACCCCAAGAACACTGTTTCAAGGCTAGAGGGATCCTGAGGTCACTGTAGCAACAGGAAAGAGCTCCGTGGACCAAAAATCAACTCGAGATGAGAGGTTAGTCCCTGGCTTCCACTCCAGAGGAATACCACCTTACCACAAGCACCTCAAGAGAAGGCTTCTCTCAGCTCTAGGTATGTGAGAGGGACCCTGAGTTTGCGGCCTCAAGTGGAATGGACACCGCGATGCCCTGACTCGAAATAAGGCCGGACATCCCTGTAGTGACTTGAATGCAGGCTCGTCTTGCATCTCCCAAGACGAAAGTATGTCTGAATCCCTTGTGGAGACCACAGAGAAAGACCTAGTTCCCCACCTCATCGCGACCGGAGGCCTCACATCCTTTGAAAACTCCAGAGGTACGCAGAGATCAGTGCCTCCAAAGGAGACAATGCCTGACTCCTCGTGAAGCTTGATAGGAGTCCCAGGATTCCTGTGGCACGTGGAAAGGGACCCTTGGTCTCCCGCCTCAGCTGGAGAGGCGTCCCAATTGCCCTGCCAAGCCTCGAGGAGTATCCCGAGTTGTCCCTCGCAACTAGGCAGGAGTTCTGACGTCGCTGAAGAGAGACGTGTGTGGAAGGGCCATTCCCGTCGTAACTCGAGAATATACCCCAGGTTCCCGCCGCAACTCGAGAAAAACCATGAGAATTCCCCCTCGCCGCGAGATGAGGCCCGATTCCCCTGCACTGCGTGCAGAGCAATTCCGTGTTGCACATCACACATGAAAGGAGCCTTGATTTCCTTGATGGCACTCCAGAGAAACCCCAAGAACACTGTTTCAAGGCGAGAGGGATCCTGAGGTCACTGTAGCAACACGAAAGAGCTCCGTGGACCAAAAATCAACTCGAGATGAGAGGTTAGTCCCTGGCTTCGACTCCAGAGGAATACCACCTTACCACAAGCACCTCAAGAGGAGGCTTCTCTCAGCTCTAGGTATGTGAGAGGGACCCTGATTTTGCGGCCGCAAGTGGAATGGACACTGCGATGCCCTGACGCGAAATAAGGACGGATATCCCTGCAGTGACTTGAAAGAAGGCTTGTCTTGCATCTCCCAAGATGAAAGGATTTCTGAATCCCCTATGGAGACCACAGAGAAAGACCTAGTTCCCCACCTCATCGCGACCGGAGGCCTCACATCCTTTGAAAACTCCAGAGGTACGCGGAGATCAGTGCCTCCAAAGGAGACGATGCCTGACTCCTCGTGAATCTTGATAGGAGTCCCAGGATTTCTGTGGCACGTGGAAAGGGACGCTTGGTCTCCCGCCTCAGCTGGAGAGGCGTCCCAATTGCCCTGCCAAGCCTCGAGGAGTATCCCGAGTTGTCCCTCGCATCTAGGCAGGAGTCCTGACGTCGCTGAAGAGACACGTGTGTGGAAGGGCCATCCCCGTCGTAACTCGAGAATATACCCCAGGTTCCCGCCACAACTCGAGAAAAACCATGAGACTTCACCCTCGCCACGAGATGAGACCCGATTCCCCTGCACTGCGTGCAGAGCAATTCCGTGTTGCACATCACACATGAAAGGAGCCTTGATTTCCTTGATGGCACTCCAGAGAAACCCCAAGAACACTGTTTCAAGGCTAGAGGGATCCTGAGGTCACTGTAGCAACACGAAAGAGCTCCGTGGACCAAAATTCAACTCGAGATGAGAGGTTAGTCCCTGGCTTCGACTCCAGAGGAATACCACCTTACCACAAGCACCTCAAGAGGAGGCTTCTCTCAGCTCTAGGTATGTGAGAGGGACCCTGAGTTTGCGGCCTCAAGTGGAATGGAAACCGCGATGCCCTGACTCGAAATAAGGCCGGATATCCCTGCAGTGACTTGAAGGCAGGCTCGTCTTGCATCTCCCAAGACGAAAGGATGTCTGAATCCCCTGTGGAGACCACAGAGAAAGACCTAGTTCCCCACCTCATCGCGACCGGAGGCCTCACATCCTTTGAAAACTCCAGAGGTACGCAGAGATCAGTGCCTCCAAAGGAGACAATGCCTGACTCCTCGTGAAGCTTGATAGGAGTTCCAGGATTCCTGTGGCACGTGGAATGGGACCCTTGGTCTCCCGCCTCAGCTGGAGAGGCGTCCCAGTTGCCCTGCCAAGCCTCGAGGAGAATCCCGAGTTGTCCCTCGCGACTAGGCAGGAGTCCTGACGTCGCTGAAGAAACACGTGGGTGGAAGGGCCATCCCCGTCGTAACTCGAGAATATACCCCAGGTTCCCGCCGCAACTCGTGAAAAACCATGAGACTTCCCCCTCGCCGTGAGATGAGGCTCGATTCCCCTGCACTGCATGCAGAGCAATTCCGTGTTGCACATCAAACAAGAAAGGAGCCTTGATTTCCTTGATGGCACTCCAGAGAAACCCCAAGGACACTGTTTCAAGGCTAGAGGGATCCTGAGGTCACTGTAGCAACACGAAAGAGCTTCGTGGACCAAAAATCAACTCGAGATGAGAGGTTAGTCCCTGGCTTCGACTCCAGAGGAATACCACCTTACAACAAGCACCTCAAGAGGAGGCTTCTCTCAGCTCTAGGTATGTGAGAGGGACCCTGATTATGCTGCCTCAAGTGGAATGGAAACCGCGATGCCCTGACTCGAAATAAGGCCGAATATCCCTGCAGTGACTTGAATGCAGGCTCGTCTTGCATCTCCCAAGATGAAAGGATGTCTGAATCCCCTGTGGAGACCACAGAGAAAGACGTAGTTCCCCACCTCATCGCGACCGGAGGCCTCACATCCCTTGAAAACTCCAGAGGTATGCGGAGATCAGTGCCTCCAAAGGAGACGATGTCTGACTCCTCGTGAAACTTGATAGGAGTCCCAGGATTCCTGTGGTACGTGGAAAGGGACCCTTGGTCTCCCGCCTCAGCTGGAGAGGCGTCCCAATTGCCCTGCCAAGCCTCGAGGAGAATCCCGAGTTGTCCCTCGCAACTAGGCAGGAGTCCTGACGTCGCTGAAGAAACACGTGGGTGGAAGGGCCATCCCCGTCGTAACTCGAGAATATACCCCAGGTTCCCGCCGCAACTCGAGAAAAACCATGAGACTTCCCCCTCGCCGCGATATGAGGCCCGATTCCCCTGCACTGCGTGCAGAGCAATTTCGTGTTGCACATCACACATGGAAGGAGCCTTGATTTCCTTGATGGCACTCCAAAGAAACCCCAAGAACACTGTTTCAAGGCTAGAGGGATCCTGAGGACACTGTAGCCACACCAAAGAGTTCCGTGGAAGAAAAATCAACTCGAGATGAGAGGTTAGTCCCTGGCTTCGACTCCAGAGGAATACCACCTTACCACAAGTACCTCAAGAGGAGGCTTCTCTCAGCTCTAGGTATGTGAGAGGGACCCTGAGTTTGCGGCCTCAAGTGGAATGGACACCGCGATGACCTGACTCGAAATAAGGCCGGATATCCCTGCAGTGACTTGAATGCAGGCTCGTCTTGCATTTCCCAAGACGAAAGGATGTCTGAATCCCCTGTGGAGACCACAGAGAAAGACCTAGTTCCCCACCTCATCGCGACCGGAGGCCTCACATCCCTTGAAAACTCCAGAGGTATGCGGAGATCAGTGCCTCCAAAGGAGACGATGCCTGACTCCTCGTGAAACTTGACAGGAGTCCCAGGATTCCTGTGGCACGTGGAAAGGGACCCTTGGTCTCCCGCCTCAGCTGGAGAGGCGTCCCAATTGCCCTGCCAAGCCTCGAGGAGAATCCCGAGTTGTCCCTCGCAACTAGGCAGGAGTCCTGACGTCGCTGAAGAAACACGTGGGTGGAAGGGCCATCCCCGTCGTAACTCGAGAATATACCCCAGGTTCCCGCCGCAACTCGAGAAAAACCATGAGACTTCCCCCTCGCCGCGAGATGAGGCCCGATTCCCCTGCACTGCACGCAGAGCAATTCCGTGTTCCACATCAAACATGAAAGGAGCCTTGATTTCCTTGATGGCACTCCAGAGAAACCCCAAGAACACTGTTTCAAGGCTAGAGGGATCCTGAGGTCACTGTAGCCACATGAAAGAGCTCCGTGGACCAAAAATCAACTCGAGATGAGAGGTTAGTCCCTGGCTTCGACTCCAGAGGAATACCACCTTACCACAAGCACCTCAAGAGGAGGCTTCTCTCAGCTCTAGGTATGTGAGAGGGACCCTGATTTTGCGGCCTCAAGTGGAATGGAGACCGCGATGCCCTGACTCGAAATAAGGCCGGATATTCCTGCAGTGACTTGAATGCAGGCTCGTCTTGCATCTCCCAAGATGAAAGGATGTCTGAATCCCCTGTGGAGACCACAGAGAAAGACCGAGTTCCCCACCTCATCGCGACCGGAGGCCTCACATCCTTTGAAAACTCCAGAGTTACGCGGAGAACAGTGCCTCCAAAGGAGACGATGCCTGACTCCTCGTGAAACTTGATAGGAGTCCCAGGATTCCTGTGGCACGTGGAAAGGGACCCTTGGTCTCCCGCCTCAGCTGGAGAGGCGTCCCAATTGCCCTGCCAAGCCTCGAGGAGAATCATGAGTTGTCCCTCCCAACTAGGCAGGATTCCTGACGTGGCTGAACAAACACGTGTGTGGAAGGGCCATTCCCGTCGTAACTCGAGAATATACCCCAGGTTCCCGCCGCAACTCGAGAAAAACCATGAGACTTCCCCCTCGCCGCGAGATGAGGCCCGATTCCCCTGCACTGCGTGCAGAGCAATTCCGTGTTGCACATCACACAGGAAAGGAGCCTTGATTTCCTTGATGGCACTCCAGAGAAAATCCAAGAACACTGTTTCAAGGCTAGAGGGATCCTGAGGTCACTGTAGCAACACGAAAGAGCTCCGTCGACCACAAATCAACTCGAGATGAGAGGTTAGTCCCTGGCTTCGACTCCAGAGGAATACCACCTTACCACAAGCACCTCAAGAGGAGGCTTCTCTCACCTCTAGGTATGTGATAGGGGCCCTGAGTGTGTGGCCTCAAGTGGAATGGACACCCCGATTCCCTGACTTGAAATAAGGCCGCATATCCCTGCAGTGACTTGAATGCAGGCTCGTCTTGCATCTCCCAAGATGAAAGGATGTTTGAATCCCCTGTGGAGACCACAGAGAAAAAACTAGTTCCCCACCTCATCGCGACCGGAGGCCTCAAATCCTTTGAAAACTCCAGAGGTACGCGGAGATCAGTGCCTCCAAAGGAGACGATGCCTGACTCCTCGTGAAACTTGATAGGAGTCCCAGGATTCTTGTGGCACGTGGAAAGGGACCCTTGGTCTCCTGCCTCAGCTGGAGAGGCGTCCCAATTGCCCTGCCAAGCCTCAAGGAAAATCCCGAGTTGTCCCTCCCAACTAGGCAGGAGTCCTAACGTCGCTGAACAAACACGTGTGTGGAAGGGCCATCCCCGTCGTAACTCGAGAATATACCCCAGGTTCCCGCCGCAACTCGAAAAAAACCATGAGACTTCCCCCTCGCCGCGAGATGAGGCCCGATTCCCCTCTACTGCGTACAGAGCAATTCCGTGTTGCACATCACACATGAAAGGAGCCTTTATTTCCTTGATGGCACTGCAGAGAAACCCCAAGAACACTGTTTCAAGGCTAGAGGGATCCTGAGGTCACTGTAGCAACACAAAAGAGCTCCTTGGACAAAAAATCAACTCGAGATGAAAGGTTAGTCCCGGGCTTCGACTCCAGAGGAATACCATCTTACCACAAGCTCCTCAAGAGGAGGCTTCTCTCAGCTCTATGTATGTGAGAGGGACCCTGAGTTTGCGGCCTCAAGTGGAATGGACACCGCGATGCCCTGACTCGAAATAAGGCCGGATATCCCTGCAGTGACTTAAATGCAGGCTCGCTTTGCATCTCCCAAGACGAAAGGATGTCTGAATCCCCTGTGGAGACCACAGAGAAAGACCTAGTTCCCCACCTCATCGTGACCGGAGGCCTCACATCCTTTGAAAACTCCAGAGGTACGCGGAGATCAGTGCCTCCAAAGGAGACGATGCCTGACTCCTCGTGAAACTTGATAGGCGTCCCAGGATTCCTGTGGCACGTGGAAAGGGACGCTTGGTCTCCCGCCTCAGCTGGAGAGGCGTCCCAATTGCCCTGCCAAGCCTCGAGGAGTATCCCGAGTTGTCCCTCGCAACTAGGCAGGAGTTCTGACGTCCCTGAAGAGACACATGTGTGGAAGGGCCATTCCCGTCGTAACTCGAGAATATACCCCAGGTTCCCGCCGCAACTCGAGAAAAACCATGAGACTTCCCCCTCGCCGCGAGATGAGGCCCGATTCCCCTGCACTGCATGCAGAGCAATTCCGTGTTGCACATCACACATGAAAGGAGCCTTGATTTCCTTGATGGCACTCCAGAGAAACCCCAAGAACACTGTTCCAAGGCTAGAGGGATCCTGAGCTCACTGTAGCAACACGAAAGAGCTCCGTGGACCAAAAATCAACTCCAGATGAGAGGTTAGTCCCTGGCTTCGACTCCAGAGGAATACCACCTTACCACAAGCACCTCAAGAGGAGGCTTCTCTCAGCTCTAGGTATGTGAGAGGGACCCTGATTTTGCGGCCTCAGTGGAATGGACACTGCGATGCCCTGACGCGAAATAAGGACGGATATCCCTGCCGAGACTTGAAAGAAGGCTTGTCTTGCATCTCCCAAGATGAAAGGATGTCTGAATCCCCTGTGGAGACCACAGAGAAAGACCTAGTTCCCCACCTCATCGTGACCGGAGGCCTCACATCCTTTGAAAACTCCAGAGGTACGCGGAGATCAGTGCCTCCAAAGGAGACGATGCCTGACTCCTCGTGAAACTTGATAGGCGTCCCAGGATTCCTGTGGCACGTGGAAAGGGACGCTTGGTCTCCCGCCTCAGCTGGAGAGGCGTCCCAATTGCCCTGCCAAGCCTCGAGGAGTATCCCGAGTTGTCCCTCGCAACTAGGCAGGAGTTCTGACGTCCCTGAAGAGACACATGTGTGGAAGGGCCATTCCCGTCGTAACTCGAGAATATACCCCAGGTTCCCGCCGCAACTCGAGAAAAACCATGAGACTTCCCCCTCGCCGCGAGATGAGGCCCGATTCCCCTGCACTGCATGCAGAGCAATTCCGTGTTGCACATCACACATGAAAGGAGCCTTGATTTCCTTGATGGCACTCCAGAGAAACCCCAAGAACACTGTTCCAAGGCTAGAGGGATCCTGAGCTCACTGTAGCAACACGAAAGAGCTCCGTGGACCAAAAATCAACTCCAGATGAGAGGTTAGTCCCTGGCTTCGACTCCAGAGGAATACCACCTTACCACAAGCACCTCAAGAGGAGGCTTCTCTCAGCTCTAGGTATGTGAGAGGGACCCTGATTTTGCGGCCTCAGTGGAATGGACACTGCGATGCCCTGACGCGAAATAAGGACGGATATCCCTGCCGTGACTTGAAAGAAGGCTTGTCTTGCATCTCCCAAGATGAAAGGATGTCTGAATCCCCTGTGGAGACCACAGAGAAAGACCTAGTTCCCCACCTCATCGCGACCGGAGGCCTCACATCCTTTGAAAAATCCAGAGGTACGCGGAGATCAGTGCCTCCAAAGGAGATGATGCCTGACTCCTCGTGAACCTTGATAGGAGTCCCAGGATTTCTGTGGCACGTGGAAAGGGACCCTTGGTCTCCCGCCTCAGCTGGAGAGGCGTCCCAATTGCCCTGCCAAGCCTCGAGGAGTATCCCGAGTTGTCCCTCGCAACTAGGCAGGAGTTCTGACGTCGCTGAAGAGACACGTGTGTGGAAGGGCCATCCCTGTCGTAACTCGAGAATATAACCCAGGTTCCCGCCGCAACTCGAGAAAAACCATGAGACTACCCCCTCGCCGCGAGATGAGGCCCGATTCCGCTGCACTGCGTGCAGAGCAATTCCGTGTTGCACATCACACATGAAGGAGCCTTGATTTCCTTGATGGCACTCCAGAGAAACCCCAAGAACACTGTTTCAAGGCGAGAGGGATCCTGAGGTCACTGTAGCAACACGAAAGAGCTCCGTGGACCAAAAATCAACTCGAGATGAGAGGTTAGTCCCTGGCTTCGACTCCAGAGGAATACCACCTTACCACAAGCACCTCAAGAGAAGGCTTCTCTCAGCTCTAGGTATGTGAGAGGGACCCTGAGTTTGCGGCCTCAAGTGGAATGGACAATGCGATGCCCTGACGCGAAATAAGGCCGGATATCCCTGCAGTGACTTGAATGCAGGCTCGTCTTGCATCTCCCAATACGAAAGGATGTCTGAATCCCCTGTGGAGACCACAGAGAAAGACCTAGTTCCCCACCTCATCGCGACCGGAGGCCTCACATCCTTTGAAAACTCCAGAGGTATGCGGAGATCAGTGCCTCCAAAGGAGACGATGCCTGACTCCTCGTGAAACTTGATAGGAGTTCCAGGATTCCTGTGGCACGTGGAAAGGGACCCTTGGTCTACCGCCTCAGCTGGAGAGGCGTCCCAATTGCCCTGCCAAACCTCGAGGAGAATCCCGAGTTGTCCCTCGCGACTAGGCAGGAGTTCTGACGTCGCTGAAGAAACACGTGGGTGGAAGGGCCATCCCCGTCGTAACTCGAGAATATACCCCAGGTTCCCGCCGCAACTCGTGAAAAACCATGAGACTTCCCCCTTGCCGTGAGATGAGGCTCGATTCCCCTGCACTGCATGCAGAGCAATTCCGTGTTGCACATCAAACAAGAAAGGAGCCTTGATTTCCTTGATGGCACTCCAGAGAAACCCCAAGGACACTGTTTCAAGGCTAGAGGGATCCTGAGGTCACTGTAGCAACACGAAAGAGCTTCGTGGACCAAAGATCAACTCGAGATGAGAGGTTAGTCCCTGGCTTCGACTCCAGAGGAATACCACCTTACCACAAGCACCTCAAGAGGAGGCTTCTCTCAGCTCTAGGTATGTGAGAGGGACCCTGATTATGCGACCTCAAGTGAAATGGAAACCGCGATGCCCTGACTCGAAATAAGGCCGAATATCCCTGCAGTGACTTGAATGCAGGCTCGTCTTGAATCTCCCAAGATGAAAGGATGTCTGAATCCCCTGTGGAGACCACAGAGAAAGACCTAGTTCCCCACCTCATCGCGACCAGAGGCCTCACATCCCTTGAAAACTCCAGAGGTATGCGGAGATCAGTGCCTCCAAAGGAGACGATGCCTGACTCCTTGTGAAACTTGATAGGAGTCCCAGGATTCCTGTGGCACGTGGAAAGGGACCCTTGGTCTCCCGCCTCAGCTGGAGAGGCGTCCCAATTGCCCTGCCAAGCCTCGAGGAGAATCCCGAGTTGTCCCTCGCAACTAGGCAGGAGTCGTGACGTCGCTGAAGAAACACGTGGGTGGAAGGGCCATCCCCGTCGTAACTCGAGAATATACCCCAGGTGCCCGCCGCAACTCGAGAAAAACCATGAGACTACCCCCTCGCCGCGAGATGAGGCCCGATTCCCCTGCACTGCGTGCAGAGCAATTCCGTGTTGCACATCACACATGAAAGGAGCCTTGATTTCCTTGATGGCACTCCAGAGAAACCCCAAGAACGTGTTTCAAGGCGAGAGGGATCCTGAGGTCACTGTAGCAACACGAAAGAGCTCCGTGGACCAAAAATCAACTCGAGATGAGAGGTTAGTCCCTGGCTTCGACTCCAGAGGAATACCACCTTACCACAAGCACCTCAAGAGGAGGCTTCTCTCAGCTCTAGGTATGTGAGAGGGACCCTGAGTTTGCGGCCTCAAGTGGAATGGACACTGCGATGTCCTGACTCGAAATAAGGACGGATATCCCTGCAGTGACTTGAAAGAAGGCTTGTCTTGCATCTCCCAAGATGAAAAGATTTCTGAATCCCCTGTGGAGACCACAGAGAAAGACCGAGTTCCCCACCTCATCGCGACCGGAGGCCTCACATCCTTTGAAAACTCCAGAGGTATGCGGAGATCAGTGCCTCCAAAGGAGACGATGCCTGACTCCTCGTGAAACTTGATAGGAGTCCCAGGATTCCTGTGGCACGTGGAAAGAGACACTTGGTCTCCCGCCTCAGCTGGAGAGGCGTCCCAATTGCCCTGCCAAGCCTCGAGGAGAATCCCGAGTTGTCCCTCGCAACTAGGCAGGAGTCCTGACGTCGCTGAAGAAACACGTGGGTGGAAGGGCCATCCCCGTCGTAACTCGAGAATATACCCCAGGTTCCCGCCGCAACTCGAGAAAAACCATGAGACTTCCCCCTCGCCGCGATATGAGGCCCGATTCCCCTGCACTGCGTGCAGAGCAATTCCGTATTGCACATCACACATGAAAGGAGCCTTGATTTCCTTGATGGCACTCCAGAGAAACCCCAAGAACACTGTTTCAAGGCTAGAGGGATCCTGAGGTCACTGTAGCAACACAAAAGAGCTCCGTGGACCAAAAATCAACTCGAGATGAGAGGTTAGTCCCTGGCTTCGACTCCAGAGGAATACCACCTTACCACAAGCACCTCAAGAGGAGGCTTCTCTCAGCTCTAGGTATGTGAGAAGGACCCTGATTATGCGGCCTCAAGTGGAATGGAAACCGCGATGCTCTGACTCGAAATAAGGCCGAATATCCCTGCAGTGACTTGAATGCAGGCTCGTCTTGCATCTCCCAAGATGAAAGGATGTCTGAATCCCCTGTGGAGACCACAGAGAAAGACGTAGTTCCCCACCTCATCGCGACCGGAGGCCTCACATCCCTTGAAAACTCCAGAGGTATGCGGAGATCAGTGCCTCCAAAGGAGACGATGCCTGACTCCTCGTGAAACTTGATAGGAGTCCCAGGATTCCTGTGGCACGTGGAAAGGGACCCTTGGTCTCCCGCCTCAGCTGGAGAGGCGTCCCAATTGCCCTGCCAAGCCTCGAGGAGAATCCCGAGTTGTCCCTCGCAACTAGGCAGGAGTCTTGACGTCGCTGAAGAAACACGTGGGTGGAAGGACCATCCACGTCGTAACTCGAGAATATACCCCAGGTTCCCGCCGCAACTCGAGAAAAACCATGAGACTACCCCCTCGCCGCGAGATGAGGCCCGATTCCCCTGCACTGCGTGCAGAGCAATTCCGTGTTGCACATCACACATGAAAGGAGCCTTGATTTCCTTGATGGCACTCCAGAGAAACCCCAAGAACACTGTTTCAAGGCTAGAGGGATCCTGAGGTCACTTTAGCAACACAAAAGAGCTCCGTGGACCAAAAATCAACTCGAGATGAGAGGTTAGTCCTTTGCTTCGACTCCAGAGGAATACCACCTTGCACAAGCACCTCAAGAGGAGGCTTCTCTCAGCTCTAGGTATGTGAGAGGGACCCTGAGTTTGCGGCCTCAAGTTGAATGGAGACCGCGATGCCCTGACTCGAAATAAGGCCGGATATCCCTGCAGTGACTTGAATGCAGGCTCGTCTTGCATCTCCCAAGACGAAAGGATGTCTGAATCCCCTGTGGAGACCACAGAGAAAGACCTAGTTCCCCACCTCATCGCGACCGGAGGCCTCACATCCTTTGAAAACTCCAGAGGTACGCGGAGATCAGTGCCTCCAAAGGAGACGATGCCTGACTCCTCGTGAAACTTGATAGGAGTCCCAGGATTCCTGTGGCACGTGGAAATGGACCCTTGGTCTCCCGCCTCACCTGGAGAAGCATCCCAATTGCCCTGCCAAACTTCGAGGAGAATCCCGAGTTGTCCCTCGCAACTAGGCAGGAGTCCTGACGTCGCTGAACAAACACGTGTGTGGAAGGGCCATTCCCGTTGTAACTCGAGAACATACCCCAGGTTCCCGCCGCAACTCGAGAAAAACCATGAGACTTCCCCCTCGCTGTGAGATGAGGCACGATTCCCCTGCACTGCGTGCAGAGCAATTCCGTGTTGCACATCACAGATGAAAGGAGCCTTGATTTCCTTGATGGCACTCCAGAGAAACCCCAAGAACACTGTTTCAAGACGAGAGGGATCCTGAGGTCACTGTAGCCACACCAAAGAGTTTCGTGGAAGAAAAATCAACTCGAGATGAGAGGTTAGTCCCTGGCTTCGACTCCAGAGGAATACCACCTTACCACAAGCACCTCAAGAGGAGGCTGCTCTCAGCTCTAGGTATGTGAGAGGGACCCTGAGTTTGCGGCCTCAAGTGGAATGGACACCGCGATGCCCTGACTCGAAATAAGGCCGGATATCCCTGCAGTGACTTGAATGCAGGCTCGTCTTGCATCTCCCAAGATGAAAGGATGTCTGAATCCCCTGTGGAGACCACAGAGAAAGACCTAGTTCCCCACCTCATCGCGACCGGAGGCCTCACATCCTTTGAAAACTCCAGAGGTACGCGGAGATCAGTGTCTCCAAAGGTAACGATGCCTGACTCCTCGTGAAACTTGATAGTAGTCTCAGGATTCCTAAGGCACGTGGAAAGAGACCCTTGGTCTCCCGCCTCAGCTGGAGAGGCGTCCCAAATGCCCTGCCAAGCCTCGAGGAGAATCCCGAGTTGTCCCTCGCGACTAGGCAGGAGTCCTGGCGTCGCTGAAGAAACACGTGGGTGGAAGGTCCATCCCCGTCGTAACTCGAGAATATACCCCAGGTTCCCGCCGCAACTCGTGAAAAACCATGAGACTTCCCCCTCGCCGTGAGATGAGGCTCGATTCCCCTGCACTGCATGCAGAGCAATTCCGTGTTGCACATCAAACAAGAAAGGAGCCTTGATTTCCTTGATGGCACTCCAGAGAAACCCCAAGGACACTGTTTCAAGGCTAGAGGGATCCTGAGGTCACTGTAGCAACACGAAAGAGCTTCGTGGACCAAAAATCAACTCGAGATGAGAGGTTAGTCCCTGGCTTCGACTCCAGAGGAATACCACCTTACAACAAGCACCTCAAGAGGAGGCTTCTCTCAGCTCTAGGTATGTGAGAGGGACCCTGATTTTGCGGCCTCAAGTGGAATGGAAACCGCGATGCCCTGACTCGAAATAAGGCCGAATATCCCTGCAGTGACGTGAATGCAGGCTCGTCTTGCATCTCCCAAGATTAAAGGATGTCTGAATCCCCTGTGGAGACCACAGAGAAAGACCTAGTTCCCCACCTAATCGCGACCGGAGGCCTCACATCCCTTGAAAACTCCAGAGGTATGCGGAGATCAGTGCCTCCAAAGGAGACGATGCCTGACTCCTCGTGAAACTTGATAGGAGTCCTAGGATTCCTGTGGCACGTTGAAAGGGACCCTTGGTCTCGCGCCTCAGCTGGAGAGACGTCCCAATTGCCCTGCCAAGCCTCGAGGAGAATCCCGAGTTGTCCCTCGCAACTAGGCAGGAGTCCTGACGTCGCTGAACAAACACGTGTGTGGAAGGGCCATTCCCGTCGAAACTCGAGAATATACCCCAGGTTCCGCCGCAACTCGAGAAAAACCATGAGACTTCCCCCTCGCAGAAAAATGAGGCCCGATTCCCCTGCACTGCGTGCAGAGCAATTCCGTGTTGCACATCACACTTGAAAGGAGCCTTGATTTCCTTGATGGCACTCCAGAGAAACCCCAAGAACACTGTATCAAGGCTTGAGGGATCCGGAGGTCACTGTAGCAACACGAAAGAGCTCCGTGGACCAAAAATCAACTCGAGATGAGAGGTTAGTCCCTGGCTTCGACTCCAGAAGAATACCACCTTACCACAAGCACCTCAAGAGGAGGCTTCTCTCAGGTCTAGGTATGCGAGCGGGACCCTGAGTTTGCGGCCTCAAGTGGAATGGACACCGCGATGCCCTGACTCAAAATAATTCTGGATATCCCTGCAGTGACTTGAATGCAGGCTCGTCTTGCATCTCCCAAGATGAAAGGATGTCTGAATCCCCTGTGGAGACCACAGAGAAAGACCTAGTTCCCCACCTCATCGCGACCGGAGGCCTCACATCCTTTGAAAACTCCAGAGGTACGCGGAGATCAGTGCCTCCAAAGGAGATGATGCCTGACTCCTCGTGAAACTTGATAGGAGTCCCAGGATTCCTGTGGCACGTGGAAAGGGACCCTTGGTCTCCCGCCTCAGCTGGAGAGGCGTCCCAATTGCCCTGCCAAACCTCGAGGAGAATCCCGAGTTGTCCCTCGCAACTAGGCAGGAGTCCTGACGTCGCTGAACAAACACATGTGTGGAAGGGCCATTCCCGTTGTAACTCGAGAACATACCCCAGGTTCCCGCCGCAACTCGAGAAAAACCTGAGACTTCCCTCTCGCCGTGAGATGAGGCACGATTCCCCTGCACTGCGTGCAGAGCAATTCCGTGTTGCACATCACACATGAAAGGAGCCTTGATTTCCTTGATGGCACTCCAGAGAAACCCCAAGAACACTGTTTCAAGACGAGAGGGATCCTGAGGTCACTGTAGCAACACGAAAGAGCTCCGTGGACCAAAAATCAACTCGAGATGAGAGGTTAGTCCCTGGCTTCGACTCCAGAGGAATACCACCTTACCACAAGCACCTCAATAGAAGGCTTCTCTCAGCTCTAGGTATGTGAGAGGGACCCTGAGTTTGCGGCCTCAAGTGGAATGGACAATGCGATGCCCTGACTCGAAATAAGGCCGGATATCCCTGCAGTGACTTGAATGCAGGCTCGTCTTGCATCTCCCAAGATGAAAGGATGTCTGAATCCCCTGTGGAGACCACAGAGACAGACCTAGTTCCCCACCTCATCGCGACCGGAGACCTCACATTCTTTGAAAACTCCAGAGGTACGCAGAGATCAGTGCCTCCATGGGAGACGATGCCTGACTCCTCGTGAAACTTGATAGGAGTCCCAGGATTCCTGTGGCACGTGGAAAGGGACCCTTGGTCTCCCGCCTCAGCTGGAGAGGCGTCCCAATGGCCGTGCCAAGCCTCGAGGAGTATCCTGAGTTGTCCCTCGCAAATACGCAGGAGTCCTGACGTCGCTGAAGAGACACGTGTGTGGAAGGGCCATCCCCGTCGTAACTCGAGAATATACCCCAGGTTCCCGCCACAACTCGAGAAAAACCATGAGACTTTCCCCTCGCCACGAGATGAGACCCGATTCCCCTGCACTGCGTGCAGAGCAATTCCGTGTTGTACATCACACATGAAAGGAGCCTTGATTTCCATGTTGGCACTCCAGAGAAACCCCAAGAACACTGTTTCAAGGCTAGAGGGATCCTGAGGTCACTGTAGCAACACGAAAGAGCTCCGTGGACCAAAAATCAACTCGAGATGAGAGGTTAGTCCCTGGCTTCGACTCCAGAGGAATACCACCTTACCACAAACACCTCAAGAGGAGGCTTCTCTCAGCTCTAGGTATGTGAGCGGGACCCTGAGTTTGCGGCCTCAAGTGGAATGGACACCGCGATGCCCTGACTCGAAATAAGGCCGGATATCCCTGCAGTGACTTGAAGGCAGGCTCGTCTTGCATCTCCTAAGACGAAAGGATGTCTGAATCCCCTGTGGAGACCACAGAGAAAGACCTAGTTCCCCACCTCATCGCGACCGGAGGCCTCACATCCTTTGAAAACTCCAGAGGTACGCAGAGATCAGTGCCTCCAAAGGAGACAATGCCTGACTCCTCGTGAAGCTTGATAGGAGTCCCAGGATTCCTGTGGCACGTGGAAAGGGACCCTTGGTCTCCCGCCTCAGCTGGAGAGGCGTCCCAATTGCCCTGCCAAGCCTCGAGGAGAATCCCGAGTTGTCCCTCGCGACTAGGCAGGAGTCCTGACGTCGCTGAAGAAACACGTGGGTGGAAGGGCCATCCCCGTCGTAACTCGAGAATATACCCCAGGTTCCCGCCGCAACTCGTGAAAAACCATGAGACTTCCCCCTCGCCGTGAGATGAGGCTCGATTCCCCTGCACTGCATGCAGAGCAATTCCGTGTTGCACATCAAACAAGAAAGGAGCCTTGATTTCTTTGATGGAACTCCAGAGAAACCCCAAGAACACTTTTTCAAGGCTAGAGGGATCCTGAGGTCACTGTAGCAACAAGAAAGAGCTTCGTGGACCAAAAATCAACTCGAGATGAGAGGTTAGTCCCTGGCTTCGACTCCAGAGGAATACCACCTTACCACAAGCACCTCAAGAGGAGGCTTCTCTCAGCTCTAGGTATGTGAGAGGGACCCTGATTTTGCGGCCTCAAGTGGAATGGAAACCGCGATGCCCTGACTCGAAATAAGGCCGGATATCCCTGCAGTGACTTGAATGCAGGCTCGTCTTGCATCTCCCAAGACGAAAGGATGTCTGAATCCCCTGTGGAGACCACAGAGAAACACCTAGTTCCCCACCTAATCGCGACCGGAGGCCTCACATCCCTTGAAAACTCCAGAGGTATGCGGAGATCAGTGCCTCCAAAGGAGACGATGCCTGACTCCTCGTGAAACTTGATAGGAGTCCCAGGATTCCTGTGGCACGTTGAAAGGGACCCTTGGAATCGCGCCTCAGCTGGAGAGACGTCCCAATTGCCCTGCCAAGCCTCGAGGAGAATCCCGAGTTGTCCCTCGCAACTAGGCAGGAGTCCTGACGTCGCTGAACAAACACGTGTGTGGAAGGGCCATTCCCGTCGTAACTCGAGAATATACCCCAGGTTCCGCCGCAACTCGAGAAAAACCATGAGACTTCCCCCTCGCAGAGAAATGAGGCCCGATTCCCCTGCACTGCGTGCAGAGCAATTCCGTGTTGCACATCACACTTGAAAGGAGCCTTGATTTCCTTGATGGCACTCCAGAGAAACCCCAAGAACACTGTTTCAAGGCTAGAGGGATCGGGAGGTCACTGTAGCAACACGAAAGAGCTCCGTGGACCAAAAATCAACTCGAGATGAGAGGTTAGTCCCTGGCTTCGACTCCAGAAGAATACCACCTTACCACAAGCACCTCAAGAGGAGGCTTCTCTCAGGTCTAGGTATGTGAGCGGGACCCTGAGTTTGCGGCCTCAAGTGGAATGGACACTGCGATGCCCTGACGCGAAATAAGGCCGGATATTCCTGCAGTGACTTGAATGCAGGCTCGTCTTGCATCTCCCAAGATGAAAGGATGTCTGAATCCCCTGTGGAGACCACAGAGAAAGACCGAGTTCCCCACCTCATCGCGACCGGAGACCTCACATCCTTTGAAAACTCCAGAGGTACGCGGAGATCAGTGCCTCCAAAGGAGACGATGCCTGACTCCTCGTGAACCTTGATAGGAGCCCCAGGATTCCTGTGGCACGTTGAAAGGGACCCTTGGAATCGCGCCTCAGCTGGAGAGACGTCCCAATTGCCCTGCCAAGCCTCGAGGAGAATCCCGAGTTGTCCCTCGCAACTAGGCAGGAGTCCTGACGTCGCTGAACAAACACGTGTGTGGAAGGGCCATTCCCGTCGTAACTCGAGAATATACCCCAGGTTCCGCCGCAACTCGAGAAAAACCATGAGACTTCCCCCTCGCAGAGAAATGAGGCCCGATTCCCCTGCACTGCGTGCAGAGCAATTCCGTGTTGCACATCACACTTGAAAGAAGCCTTGATTTCCTTGATGGCACTCCAGAGAAACCCCAAGAACACTGTTTCAAGGCTAGAGGGATCGGGAGGTCACTGTAGCAACACGAAAGAGCTCCGTGGACCAAAAATCAACTCGAGATGAGAGGTTAGTCCCTGGCTTCGACTCCAGAAGAATACCACCTTACCACAAGCACCTCAAGAGGAGGCTTCTCTCAGGTCTAGGTATGTGAGCGGGACCCTGAGTTTGCGGCCTCAAGTGGAATGGACACTGCGATGCCCTGACGCGAAATAAGGCCGGATATTCCTGCAGTGACTTGAATGCAGGCTCGTCTTGCATCTCCCAAGATGAAAGGATGTCTGATTCCCCTGTGGAGACCACAGAGAAAGACCGAGTTCCCCACCTCATCGCGACCGGAGACCTCACATCCTTTGAAAACTCCAGAGGTACGCGGAGATCAGTGCCTCCAAAGGAGACGATGCCTGACTCCTCGTGAACCTTGATAGGAGCCCCAGGATTCCTGTGGCACGTGGAATGGGACCCTTGGTCTCCCGCCTCAGCTGGAGAGGCGTCCCAATTGCCCTGCCAAGCCTCGAGGAGAATCCCGATTTGTCCCTCGCAACTAGGCAGGAGTCCTGACGTCGCTGAACAAACACGTGGGTGGAAGGGCCATCCCCGTCGTAACTCGAGAATATACCCCAGGTTCCCGCCGCAACTCGAGAAAAACCATGAGACTTCCCCCTCGCCGCGAGATGAGGCCCGATTCCCCTGCACTGCGTGCAGAGCAATTCCGTGTTGCACATCAAACAAGAAAGGAGCCTTGATTTCCTTGATGGCACTCCAGAGAAACCCCAAGAACACTGTTTCAAGGCTAGAGGGATCCTGAGGTCACTGTAGCAACACGAAAGAGCTCCGTGGACCAAAAATGAACTCGAGATGAGAGGTTAGTCCCTGGCTTCGACTCCAGAGGAATACCACCTTACCACAAGCACCTCAAGAGGAGGTTTCTCTCAGCTCTAGGTATGTGAGAGGGACCCTGATTTTGCGGCCTCAAGTGGAATGGACACTGCGATGCCCTGACGCGAAATAAGGCCGGATATCCCTGCAGTGACTTGAATGCAGGCTCGTCTTGCATCTCCCAAGACGAAAGGATGTCTGAATCCCCTGTGGAGACCACAGAGAAAGACCTAGTTCCCCACCTCATCGCGACCGGAGGCCTCACATCCTTTGAAAACTCCAGAGGTACGCAGAGATCAGTGCCTCTAAAGGAGACGATGCCTGACTCCTCGTGAAACTTGATAGGAGTCCCAGGATTCCTGTGGCACGTGGAAAGGGACCCTTGGTCTCCCGCCTCAGATGGAGAGGCGTCCCAATTGCCCTGCCAAGCCTCGAGGAGTATCCTGAGTTGTCCCTCGCAACTCGGCCGGAGTCCTGACGTCGCTGAAGAGACACATGTGTGGAAGGGCCATCCTCGTCGTAACTCGAGAATATACCCCAGGTTCATGCCGCAACTCGAGAAAAACCATGAGACTTCCCCCTCGCCACGAGATGAGACCCGATTCCCCTGCACTGCGTGCAGAGCAATTCCGTGTTGCACATCACACATGAAAGGAGCCTTGATTTCCTTGATGGCACTCCAGAGAAACCCCAAGAACACTGTTTCAAGGCTAGAGGGATCCTGAGGTCACTGTAGCAACACGAAAGAGCTCCGTGGACCAAAAATCAACTCGAGATGAGAGGTTAGTCCCTGGCTTCGACTCCAGAGGAATACCACCTTACCACAAGCACCTCAAGAGGAGGCTTCTCTCAGCTCTAGGTATATGAGAGGGACCCTGAGTTTGCGGCCTCAAGTGGAATGGACACCGCGATGCCCTGACTCGAAATAAGGCCGGATATCCCTGCAGTGACTTGAAGGCAGGCTCGTCTTGCATCTCCCAAGACGAAAGGATGTCTGAATCCCCTGTGGAGACCACAGAGAAAGACCTAGTTCCCCACCTCATCGCGACCGGAGGCCTCACATCCTTTGAAAACTCCAGAGGTACACAGAGATCAGTGCCTCCAAAGGAGACAATGCCTGACTCCTCGTGAAGCTTGATAGGAGTCCCAGGATTCCTGTGGCACGTGGAAAGGGACCCTTGGTCTCCCGCCTCAGCTGGAGAGGCGTCCCAATTGCCCTGCCAAGCCTCGAGGAGAATCCCGAGTTGTAACTCGCGACTAGGCAGCAGTCCTGACGTCAGGGAAGAAACACGTGGGTGGAAGGGCCATCCCCGTCGTAACTCGAGAATATACCCCAGGTTCCCGCCGCAACTCGTGAAAAACCATGAGACTTCCCCCTCGCCGTGAGATGAGGCTCGATTCCCCTGCACTGCATGCAGAGCAATTCCGTGTTGCACATCACACATGAAAGGAGCCTTGATTTCCTTGATGGCACTCCAGAGAAACCCCAAGAACACTGTTTCAAGGCTAGAGGGATCCTGAGGTCACTGTAGCAACACGAAAGAGCTTCGTGGACCAAAAATCAACTCGAGATGAGAGGTTAGTCCCTGGCTTCGACTCCAGAGGAATACCACCTTACAACAAGCAGCTCAAGAGGAGGCTTCTCTCAGCTCTAGGTATGTGAGAGGGACCCTGATTTTGCGGCCTCAAGTGGAATGGAAACCGCGATGCCCTGACTCGAAATAAGGCCGAATATCCCTGCAGTGACTTGAATGCAGGCTCGTCTTGCATCTCCCAAGATGAAAGGATGTCTGAATCCCCTGTGGAGACCACAGAGAAAGACCTAGTTCCCCACCTCATCGCGACCGGAGGCCTCACATCCCTTGAAAACTCCAGAGGTATGCGGAGATCAGTGCCTCCAAAGGAGACGATGCCTGACTCCTCATGAAACTTGATAGGAGTCCCAGGATTCCTGTGGCACGTGGAAAGGGACCCTTGGTCTCCCGCCTCAGCTGGAGAGGCGTCCCAATGGCCGTGCCAAGCCTCGAGGAGTATCCTGAGTTGTCCCTCGCAAATACGCAGGAGTCCTGACGTCGCTGAAGAGACACGTGTGTGGAAGGGCCATCCCCGTCGTAACTCGAGAATATACCCCAGGTTCCCGCCACAACTCGAGAAAAACCATGAGACTTTCCCCTCGCCACGAGATGAGACCCGATTCCCCTGCACTGCGTGCAGAGCAATTCCGTGTTGTACATCACACATGAAAGGAGCCTTGATTTCCTTGTTGGCACTCCAGAGAAACCCCAAGAACACTGTTTCAAGCCTAGAGGGATCCTGAGGTCACTGTAGCAACACGAAAGAGCTCCGTGGACCAAAAATCAACTCGAGATGAGAGGTTAGTCCCTGGCTTCGACTCCAGAGGAATACCACCTTACCACAAGCACCTCAAGAGGAGGCTTCTCTCAGCTCTAGGTATGTGAGAGGGACCCTGAGTTTGCGGCCTCAAGTGGATTGGACACCGCGATGCCCTGACTGGAAATAAGGCCGGATATCCCTGCAGTGACTTGAAGGCAGGCTCGTCTTGCATCTCCCAAGACGAAAGGATGTCTGAATCCCCTGTGGAGACCACAGAGAAAGACCTAGTTCCCCATCTCATCGCGACCGGAGGCCTCACATCCTTTGAAAACTCCAGAGGTACGCAGAGATCAGTGCCTCCAAAGGAGACAATGCCTGACTCCTCGTGAAGCTTGATAGGAGTCCCAAGATTCGTGTGGCACGTGGAAAGGGACCCTTGGTCTCCCGCCTCAGCTGGAGAGGCGTCCCAATTGCCCTGCCAAGCCTCGAGGAGAATCCCGAGTTGTCCCTCGCGACTAGGCAGGAGTCCTGACGTCGCTGAAGAAACACGTGGGTGGAAGGGCCATCCCCGTCGTAACTCGAGAATATACCCCAGGTTCCCGCCGCAAGTCGTGAAAAACCATGAGACTTCCCACTCGCCGTGAGATGAGGCTCGATTCCCCTGCACTGCATGCAGAGCAATTCCGTGTTGCACATCAAACAAGAAAGGAGCCTTGATTTCCTTGATGGCACTCCAGAGAAACCCCAAGAACACTGTTTCCAGGCTAGAGGGATCCTGAGGTCACTGTAGCAACACGAAAGAGCTTCGTGGACCAAAAATCAACTCGAGATGAGAGGTTAGTCCCTGGCTTCGACTCCAGAGGAATATCACCTTACCACAAGCACCTCAAGAGGAGGCTTCTCTCAGCTCTAGGTATGTGAGAGGGACCCTGATTTTGCGGCCTCAAGTGGAATGGAAACCGCGATGCCCTGACTCGAAATAAGGCCGAATATCCCTGCAGTGACTTGAATGCAGGCTCGTCTTGCATCACCCAAGACGAAAGGATGTCTGAATCCCCTGTGGAGACCACAGAGAAAGACCTAGTTCCCCACCTAATCGCGACCGGAGGCCTCACATCCCTTGAAAACCCCAGAGGTATGCGGAGATCAGTGCCTCCAAAGGAGACGATGCCTGACTCCTCGTGAAACTTGATAGGAGTCCCAGGATTCCTGTGGCACGTTGAAAGGGACCCTTGGTCTCGCGCCTCCGCTGGAGAGACGTCCCAATTGCCCTGCCAAGCCTCGAGGAGAATCCCGAGTTGTCCCTCGCAACTAGGCAGGAGTCCTGACGTCGCTGAACAAACACGTGTGTGGAAGGGCCATTCCCGTCGTAACTCGAGAATATACCCCAGGTTCCGCCGCAACTTGAGAAAAACCATGAGACTTCCCCCTCGCAGAGAAATGAGGCACGATTCCCCTGCACTGCGTGCAGAGCAATTCCGTGTTGCACATCACACTTGAAAGGAGCCTTGATTTCCTTGATGGCACTCCAGAGAAACCCCAAGAACACTGTTTCAAGGCTAGAGGGATCCGGAGGTCACTGTAGCAACACGAAAGAGCTCCGTGGACCAAAAATCAACTCGAGATGAGAGGTTAGTCCCTGGCTTCGACTCCAGAAGAATACCACCTTACCACAAGCACCTCAAGAGGAGGCTTCTCTCAGGTCTAGGTATGTGAGCGGGACCCTGAGTTTGCGGCCTCAAGTGGAATGGACACTGCGATGCCCTGACGCGAAATAAGGCCGGATAACCCTGCAGTGACTTGAATGCAGGCTCGTCTTGCATCTCCCAAGATGAAAGGATGTCTGAATCCCCTGTGGAGACCACAGAGAAAGACCGAGTTCCCCACCTCATCGCGACCGGAGGCCTCACATCCTTTGAAAACTCCAGAGGTACGCGGAGATCAGTGCCTCCAAAGGAGACGATGCCTGACTCCTCGTGAACCTTGATAGGAGCCCCAGGATTCCTGTGGCACGTGGAAAGGGACCCTTGGTCTCCCGCCTCAACTGGAGAGGCGTCCGAATTGCCCTGCCAAGCCTCGAGGAGAATCCCGAGTTGTCCCTCGCAACTAGGCAGGAGTCCTGACGTCGCTGAACAAACACGTGGGTGGAAGGGCCATCCCCGTCGTAACTCGAGAATATACCCCAGGTTCCCGCCGCAACTCGAGAAAAACCATGAGACTTCCCCCTCGCCGCGAGATGAGGCCCGATTCCCCTGCACTGCGTGCAGAGCAATTCCGTGTTGCACATCACACATGAAAGGAGCCTTGATTTCCTTGATGGCACTCCAGAGAAACCCCAAGAACACTGTTTCAAGGCTAGAGGGATCCTGAGGTCACTGTAGCAACACGAAAGAGCTCCGTGGACCAAAAATGAACTCGAGATGAGAGATTAGTCCCTGGCTTCGACTCCAGAGGAATACCACCTTACCACAAGCACCTCAAGAGGAGGTTTCTCTCAGCTCTAGGTATGTGAGAGGGACCCTGATTTTGCGGCCTCAAGTGGAATGGACACTGCGATGCCCTGACTCGAAATAAGGCCGGATATCCCTGCAGTGACTTGAATGCAGGCTCGTCTTGCATCTCCCAAGACGAAAGGATGTCTGAATCCCCTGTGGAGACCACAGAGAAAGACCTAGTTCCCCACCTCATCGCGACCGGAGGCCTCACATCCTTTGAAAACTCCAGAGGTATGCGGAGATCAGTGCCTCCAAAGGAGACGATGCCTGACTCCTCGTGAAACTTGATAGGAGTCCCAGGATTTCTGTGGCACGTGGAAAGGGACGCTTGGTCTCCCGCCTCAGCTGGAGAGGCGTCCCAATTGCCCTGCCAAGCCTCGAGGAGTATCCCTAGTTGTCCCTCGCAACTAGGAAGGAGTTCTGACGTCGCTGAAGAGACACGTGTGTGGAAGGGCCATCCCCGTCGTAACTCGAGAATATAACCCAGGTTCCCACCGCAACTCGAGAAAAACCATGAGACTACCCCCTCGCCGCGAGATGAGGCCCGATTCCCCTGTACTGCGTGCAGAGCAATTCCATGTTGCACATCACAGATGAAAGGAGCCTTGATTTCCTTGATGGCACTCCAGAGAAACCCCAAGAACAATGTTTCAAGGCGAGAGGGATCCTGAGGTCACTGTAGCAACACGAAAGAGCTCCGTGGACCAAAAATCAACTCGAGATGAGAGGTTAGTCCCTGGCTTCGACTCCAGAGGAATACCACCTTACCACAAGCACCTCAAGAGAAGGCTTCTCTCAGGTCTAGGTATGTGAAAGGGACCCTGAGTTTGCGGCCTCAAGTGGAATGGACAATGCGATGCCCTGACTCGAAATAAGGCCGGATATCCCTGCAGTGACTTGAATGCAGGCTCGTCTTGCATCTCCCAAGATGAAAGGATGTCTGAATCCCCTGTGGAGACCACAGAGAAAGACCTAGTTCCCCACCTCATCGCGACCGGAGACCTCACATTCTTTGAAAACTCCAAAGGTACGCAGAGATCAGTGCCTCCAAAGGAGACGATGCCTGACTCCTCGTGAAACTTGATAGGAGTCCCAGGATTCCTGTGGCACGTGGAAAGGGACTCTTGGTCTCCCGCCTCAGCTGGAGAGGCGTCCCAATTGCCCTGCCAAGCCTCGAGGAGTATCCTGAGTTGTCCCTCGCAACTCGGCAGGAGTCCTGACGTCGCTGAAGAGACACATGTGTGGAAGGGCCATCCCCGTCGTAACTCGAGAATATACCCCAGGTTCCCGCCGCAACTCGAGAAAAACCATGAGACTTCCCCCTCGCCACGAGATGAGACCCGATTCCCCTGCACTGCGTGCAGAGCAATTCCGTGTTGCACATCACACATGAAAGGAGCCTTGATTTCCTTGATGGCACTCCAGAGAAACCCCAAGAACACTGTTTCAAGGCTAGAGGGATCCTGAGGTCACTGTAGCAACACGAAAGAGCTCCGTGGACCAAAAATCAACTCGAGATGAGAGGTTAGTCCCTGGCTTCGAATCCAGAGGAATACCACCTTACCACAAGCACCTCAAGAGGAGGCTTCTCTCAGCTCTAGGTATATGAGAGGGACCCTGAGTTTGCGGCCTCAAGTGGAATGGACACCGCGATGCCCTGACTCGAAATAAGGCCGGATATCCCTGCAGTGACTTGAAGGCAGGCTCGTCTTGCATCTCCCAAGACGAAAGGATGTCTGAATCCCCTGTGGAGACCACAGAGAAAGACCTAGTTCCCCACCTCATCGCGACCGGAGGCCTCACATCCTTTGAAAACTCCAGAGGTACACAGAGATCAGTGCCTCCAAAGGAGACAATGCCTGACTCCTCGTGAAGCTTGATAGGAGTCCCAGGATTCCTGTGGCACGTGGAAAGGGACCCTTGGTCTCCCGCCTCAGCTGGAGAGGCGTCCCAATTGCCCTGCCAAGCCTCGAGGAGAATCCCGAGTTGTAACTCGCGACTAGGCAGCAGTCCTGACGTCAGGGAAGAAACACGTGGGTGGAAGGGCCATCCCCGTCGTAACTCGAGAATATACCCCAGGTTCCCGCCGCAACTCGTGAAAAACCATGAGACTTCCCCCTCGCCGTGAGATGAGGCTCGATTCCCCTGCACTGCATGCAGAGCAATTCCGTGTTGCACATCAAACAAGAAAGGAGCCTTGATTTCCTTGATGGCACTCCAGAGAAACCCCAAGAACACTGTTTCAAGGCTAGAGGGATCCTGAGGTCACTGTAGCAACACGAAAGAGCTTCGTGGACCAAAAATCAACTCGAGATGAGAGGTTAGTCCCTGGCTTCGACTCCAGAAGAATACCACCTTACAACAAGCAGCTCAAGAGGAGGCTTCTCTCAGCTCTAGGTATGTGAGAGGGACCCTGAGTTTGCGGCCTCAAGTGGAATGGAAACCGCGATTCCCTGACTCGAAATAAGGCCGAATATCCCTGCAGTGACTTGAATGCAGGCTCGTCTTGCATCTCCCAAGATGAAAGGATGTCTGAATCCCCTGTGGAGACCACAGAGAAAGACCTAGTTCCCCACCTCATCGCGACCGGAGGCCTCACATCCCTTGAAAACTCCAGAGGTATGCGGAGATCAGTGCCTCCAAAGGAGACGATGCCTGACTCCTCGTGAAACTTGATAGGAGTCCCAGGATTCCTGTGGCACGTGGAAAGGGACCCTTGGTCTCCCGCCTCAGCTGGAGAGACGTCCCAATTGCCCTGCCAAGCCTCGAGGAGAATCCCGAGTTGTCCCTCGCAACTAGGCAGGAGTCCTGACGTCGCTGAACAAACACGTGTGTGGAAGGGCCATCCCCTCGTAACGCGAAAATATTCCCCAGGTTCCCGCCGCAACTCGAGAAAAACCATGAGACTTCCCCCTCGCCGCGAGATGAGGCCCGATTCCCCTGCACTGCGTGCAGAGCAAATCCGTGTTGTACATCACACATGAAAGGAGCCTTGATTTCCTTGATGGCACTCCAGAGAAACCCCAAGAACACTGTTTCAAGGCTAGAGGGATCCTGAGGTCACTGTAGCAACACGAAAGAGCCCCGTGGACCAAAAATCAACTCGAGATGAGAGGTTAGTCCCTGGCTTCGACTCCAGAGGAATACCACCTTACCACAAGCACCTCAAGAGGAGGCTTCACTCAGCTCTAGGTATGTGAGAGGGACCCTGATTTTTCGGCCTCAAGTGGAATTGACACCGCGATGCCCTGACTCGAAATAAGGCCGAATATCCCTGCAGTGACTTGAATGCAGGCTCGTCTTGCATCTCCCAAGACGAAAGGATGTCTGAATCCCCTATGGAGACCACAGAGAAAGATCTAGTTCCCCACCTCATCGCGACCGGAGGCCTCAAATCCTTTGAAAACTCCAGAGGTACGCGGAGATCAGTGCCTCCAAAGGAGACGATGCCTGACTCCTCGTGAAACTTGATAGGAGTCCCAGGATTTCTGTGGCACGTGGAAAGGGACGCTTGGTCTCCCGCCTCAGCTGGAGAGGCGTCCCAATTGCCCTGCCAAGCCTCGAGGAGTATCCCTAGTTGTCCCTCGCAACTAGGCAGGAGTTCTGACGTCGCTGAAGAGACACGTGTGTGGAAGGGCCATCCCCGTCGTAACTCGAGAATATACCCCAGGTTCCCGCCGCAACTCGTGAAAAACCATGAGACTTCCCCCTCGCCGTGAGATGAGGCTCGATTCCCCTGCACTGCATGCAGAGCAATTCCGTGTTGCACATCAAACAAGAAAGGAGCCTTGATTTCCTTGATGGCACTCCAGACAAACCCCAAGGACACTGTTTCAAGGCTAGAGGGATCCTGAGGTCACTGTAGCAACACGAAAGAGCTTCGTGGACCAAAAATCAACTCGAGATGAGAGGTTAGTCCCTGGCTTCGACTCCAGAGGAATACCACCTTACAACAAGCAGCTCAAGAGGAGGCTTCTCTCAGCTCTAGGTATATGAGAGGGACCCTGATTTTGCGGCCTCAAGTGGAATGGAAACCGCGATGCCCTGACTCGAAATAAGGCCGAATATCCCTGCAGTGATTTGAATGCAGGCTCGTCTTGCATCTCCCAAGAAGAAAGGATGTCTGAATCCCCTGTGGAGACCACAGAGAAAGACCTAGTTCCCCACATCATCGCGACCGGAGGCCTCACATCCTTTGAAAACTCCAGAGGTATGCGGAGATCAGTGCCTCCAAAGGAGACGATGCCTGACTCCTCGTGAAACTTGATAGGAGTCCCAGGATTCCTGTGGCACGTGGAAAGGGACCCTTGGTCTCCCGCCTCAGCTGGAGAGACGTCCCAATTGCCCTGCCAAGCCTCGAGGAGAATCCCGAGTTGTCCCTCGCAACTAGGCAGGAGTCCTGACGTCGCTGAACAAACACGTGTGTGGAAGGGCCATTCCCGTCGTAACTCGAGAATATACCCCAGGTTCCCGCCGCAACTCGAGAAAAACCATGAGACTTCCCCCTCGCCGAAAAATGAGGCCCGATTCCCCTGCACTGCGTGCAGAGCAATTCCGTCTTGCACATCACACAGGAAAGGAGCCTTGATTTCCTTGATGGCACTCCAGAGAAACCCCAAGAACACTGTTTCAAGGCTAGAGGGATCCTGAGGTCACTGTAGCAACACGAAAGAGCCCCGTGGACCAAAAATCAACTCGAGATGAGAGGTTAGTCCCTGGCTTCGACTCCAGAGGAATACCACCTTACCACAAGCACCTCAAGAGGAGGCTTCTCTCAGCTCTAGGTATGTGAGAGGGACCCTGAGTTTGCGGCCTCAAGTGGAATGGACACCGCGATGCCCTGACTCGAAATAAGGCCGGATATTCCTGCAGTGACTTGAATGCAGGCTCTTCTTTCATCTCCCAAGACGAAAGGATGTCTGAATCCCATGTGGAGACCACAGAGAAAGACCTAGTTCCCCACCTCATCGCGACCGGAGGCCTCACATCCTTTGAAAACTCCAGAGGTACGCGGAGATCAGTGCCTCCAAAGGAGCCGATGCCTGACTCCTCGTGAAACTTGATAGGAGTCCCAGGATTACTGTGGCACGTGGAAAGGGACCCTTGGTCTCCCGCCTCAGCTGGAGAGGCGTCCCAAATGCCCTGCCAAGCCTCGAGGAGAATCCCGAGTTGTCCCTCGAAACTAGGTAGGAGTCCTGACGTCGCTGAACAAACACGTGTGTGGAAGGGCCATTCCCGTCGTAACTCGAGAATATACCCCAGGTTCCCGCCGCAACTCGAGAAAAACCATGAGACTTCCCCCTCGCCGCGAGATGCTGCCCGATTCCCCTGCACTGCGTGCAGAGCAATTCCATGTTGCACATCACACAGGAAAGGAGCCTTGATTTCCTTGATGGCACTCCAGAGAATCCCCAAGAACACTGTTTCAAGGCTAGAGGGATCCTGAGGTCACTGTAGCAAAACGAAAGTGCTCCGTGGACCAAAAATCAACTCGAGATGAGAGGTTAGCCCCTGGCTTCGACTCCAGAGGAATACCACCTTACCACAAGCACCTCAAGAGGAGGCTTCTCTCAGCTCTAGCTATGTGAGAGGGACCCTGAGTTTGCGGCCTCAAGTGGAATGGACACCGCGATGCCCTGACTCGAAATAAGGCCGGATATCCCTGCAGTGACTTGAATGCAGGCTCGTCTTGCATCTCCCAAGATGAAAGGATGTCTGAATCCCCTGTGGAGACCACAGAGAAAGACCTAGTTCCCCACCTCATCGCGACCGGAGGCCTCACATCCTTTGAAAACTCCAGAGGTACGCGGAGATCAGTGCCTCCAAAGGAGACGATGCCTGACTCCTCGTGAAACTTGATAGGAGTCCCAGGATTCCTGTGGCACGTGGAAAGGGACCCTTGGTCTCCCGCCTCAGCTGGAGAGGCGTCCCAATTGCCCTGCCAAGCCTCGAGGAGAATCCCGAGTTGTCCCTCGCAACTAGGCAGGAGTCCTGACGTCGCTGTAGAAACACGTGTGTGGAAGGGCCATCCCCGTCGTAACTCGAGAATATACCCCAGTTTCCCGCCGCAACTCGAGAAAAACCATGAGACTTCCCCCTCGCCGCGAGCTGCTGCCCGATTCCCCTGCACTGCGTGCAGAGCAATTCCGTTTTGCACATCACACATGAAAGGAGCCTTGATTTCCTTGATGGCACTCCAGAGAATCCCCAAGAACACTGTTTCAAGGCTAGAGGGATCCTGAGGTCACTGTAGCAAAACGAAAGTGCTCCGTGGACCAAAAATCGACTCGAGATGAGAGGTTAGCCCCTGGCTTCGACTCCAGAGGAATACCACCTTACCACAAGCACCTCAAGAGGAGGCTTCTCTCAACTCTACCTATGTGAGAGGGACCCTGAGTTTGCGGCCTCAAGTGGAATGGACACCGCGATGCCCTGACTCAAAATAAGGCCGGATATCCCTGCAGTGACTTGAATGCAGGCTCGTCTTGCATCTCCCAAGACGAAAGGATGTCTGAATCCCCTGTGGAGACCACAGAGAAAGACATAGTTTCCCACCCCATCGCGACAGGGCTTCACATCCTTTGAAAACTCCAGAGGTACACGGAGATCAGTGACTCCAAAGGAGACGATGCCTGACTCCTTGTGAAACTTGATAGGAGTCCCAGGATTCCTGTGGCACGTGGAAAGGGACACTTGGTCTCCCGCGTCAGCTGGAGAGGCGTCCCAATTGCCCTGCCAAGCCTCGAGGAGAACCCCGAATTGTCCCTCGCAACTAGGCAGGGGTCCTGACGTCGCTGAACAAACACGTGGTTGGAAGGGCCATCCCCATCGTACTTCGAGAATATACCCCAGGTTCCCGCCGCAACTCGAGAAAAACCATGAGACTTCCCCCTCGCCGCGAGATGAGGCCGGATTCCCCTGCAGTGCGAGCAGAGCAATTCCGTGTTGCACATCACACATGAAAGGAGCCTTGATTTCCTTGATGGCACTCCAGAGAAACCCCAAGAACACTGTTTCAAGGCTAGAGGGATCCTGAGGTCACTGTAGCAACACGAAAGAGTTCCGTGGACCAAAAATCTACTCGAGATGAGAGGTTAGTCCCTGGCTTCGACTCCAGAGGAATACCACCTTACCACAAGCACCTCAAGAGCAGGCTTATCTCAGCTCTAGGTATGTGAGAGGGACCCTGAGTTTGCGGCCTCAAGTGGAATGGAGACCGCGATGCCCTGACTCGAAATAAGGCCGGATATCCCTGCTGTGACTTGAATGCAGGCTCGTCTTGCATCTCCCAAGACGAAAGGATGTCTGAATCCTCTGTGGAGACCACAAGGAAACCTACTTCCCCACCTCACCGCGACCGGAGGCCTCACATCCTTTGAAAACTCCAGAGGTACGCGGAGATCAGTGCCTCCAAAGGAGACGATGCCTGACTCCTCGTGAAGCTTGATAGGAGTCCCAGGATTCCTGTGGCACATGAAAAGGGACCCTTGGTCTACAGCCTCAGCTGGAGAGGCGTCCCAATTGCCCTGCCAAGCCTCGAGGAGATTCCCGAGTTGTCCCTCGCAACTAGGCAGGAGTCTTGACGTGGCTGAACAAACACGTGTGTCGAAGGGCCATCCCCGACGTAAATCGAGAATATAACCCAGGTTCCCGCCGCAACTCGAGAAAAAGCATGAGACTTCCCCCTCGCCGCGAGATGAGGCACGATTCCCCTGCACTGCGTGCAGAGCAATTCCGTGTTGCACATCACACATGAAAGGAGCCTTGATTTCCTTGATGGCACTCCAGAAAAACCCCAAGAACACTGTTTCAAGGCTAGAGGGATCCTGAGGTCACTGTAGCCAGACAAAAGAATGACGTGGACCAAAAATCAACTCGAGATGAGAGGTTAGTCCCTGGCTTCGACTCCAGAGGAATACCACCTTACCACAAGCACCTCAAGAGGAGGCTTCTCTCAGCTCTAGATATGTGAGAGGGACCCTGAGTTTGCGGCCTCAAGTGGAATGGACACCGTGATGCCCTGACTCGAAATAAGGCCAAATATTCCTGGAGTGACTTGAATGCAGGCTCGTCTTGCATCTCCCAAGAAGAAAGGATGTCTGAATCCCCTGTGGAGACCACAAAGAAAACCTACTTCCCCATCTCATCGTGACCGGAGGCCTCACATCATTTGAAAACTCCAGAGGTATGCGGAGATGAGTGCCTCCAAAGGAGACGATGCCTGACTCCTCGTAAAACTTGATAGGAGTCCCAGGATTCCTGTGGCACGTGGAAAGGGACCCTTGGTCTCCCGCCTCAGCTGGAGAGGCGTCCCAATTGCCCTGCCAAGCCTCGAGAAGAATCCCGAGTTGTCCCTCGCAACTAGGCAGGAGTTCTGACGTCGCTGAAGAGAGACGTGTGTGGAAGGGCCATCCCCGTTGTAACTCGAGAATATACCCCAGGTTCCCGCCGCAACTCGAGAAAAACCATGAGACTTCCCCCTCGCCGCGAGATGAGGCCCAATTCCCCTGCACTGCGTGCAGAGCAATTCCGTGTTGCACATCACACATGAAAGGAGCCTTGATTTCCTTGATGGCACTCCAGAGAAAC
The DNA here is from genome assembly GCF_910594005.1 of Cervus elaphus. NCBI lineage: Eukaryota > Metazoa > Chordata > Mammalia > Artiodactyla > Cervidae > Cervus > Cervus elaphus. The sequence continues at coordinate 5,004,077 of NC_057838.1, forward strand.
CCCAAGAACACTGTTTCAAGGCGAGAGGGATCCTGAGGTCAGTGTAGCAACACGAAAGAGCTCCGTGGACCAAAAATCAACTCGAGATGAGAGGTTAGTCCCTGGCTTCGACTCCAGAGGAATACCACCTTACCACAAGCACCTCAAGAGGAGGCTTCTCTCAGCTCTAGGTATGTGAGAGGGACCCTGATTTTTCGACCTCAAGTGGAAGGGACACCGCGATGCCCTGACTCGAAATAAGGCCGGATATCCCTGCAGTGACTTGAATGCAGGCTCGTCTTTTATCTCCCAAGACGAATGGATGTCTGAATCCCCTGTGGAGACCACAGAGAAAGACCTAGTTCCCCACCTCATCTTGACCGGAGGCCTCACATCCTTTGAAAACTCCAGAGGTACACGGAGATCAGTGCCTCCAAAGGAGACGATGCCTGACTCCTCGTGAAACTTGATAGGAGTCCCAGGATTCCTGTGGCACGTGGAAAGGGACCCTTGGTCTCCCGCCTCAGCTGGAGAGGCGTCCCAATTGCCCTGCCAAGCCTCGAGGAGAATCCCGAGTTGTCCCTCGCAACTAGGCAGGAGTCCGGACGTCGCTGAAGAAACACGTGTGTGGAAGGGCCATCCCCTCGTAACGCGAGAATATTCCCCAGGTTCCCGCCGGAACTCGAGAAAAACCATGAGACTTCCCCCTCGCCGCGAGATGAGGCCCGATTCCCCTGCACTGCGTGCAGAGCAATTCCGTGTTGCACATCACACATGAAAGGAGCCTTGATTTCCTTGATGGCACTCCAGAGAAACCCCAAGAACACTGTATCAAGGCTAGAAGGATCCGGAGGTCACTGTAGCAACACGAAAGAGCTCCGTGGACCAAAAATCAACTCGAGATGAGAGGTTCGTCCCTGGCTTCGACTCCAGAAGAATACCACCTTACCACAAGCACCTCAAGAGGAGGCTTCTCTCAGCTCTAGGTATGTGAGCGGGACCCTGAATTTGCGGCCTCAAGTGGAATGGACACTGCAATGCCCTGACGCGAAATAAGGCCGGATATCACTGCAGTGACTTGAATGCAGGCTCGTCTTGCATCTCCCAAGATGAAAGGATGTCTGAATCCCTGTGGAGACCACAGAGAAAGACCTAGTTCCCCACCTCATCGCGACCGGAGGCCTCACATCCTTTGAAAACTCCAGAGGTACGCGTAGATCAGTGCCTCCAAAGGAGACGATGCCTGACTCCTCGTGAACCTTGATAGGAGTCCCAGGATTCCTGTGGCACGTGGAAAGGGACCCTTGGTCTCCCGCCTCAGCTGGAGAGGCGTCCCAATTGCCCTGCCAAGCCTCGAGAAGAATCCCGAGTTGTCCCTCGCAACTAGGCAGGAGTCCTGACGTCGCTGAAGAAACACGTGTGTGGAAGGGCCATCCCCGTCGTAACTCGAGAATATACCCCAGGTTCCCGCCGCAACTCGAGAAAAACCATGAGACTTCCCCCTCGCCGCGAGTTGCTGCCCGATTCCCCTGCACTGCGTGCAGAGCAATTCCGTTTTGCACATCACACATGAAAGGAGCCTTGATTTCCTTGATGGCACTCCAGAGAATCCCCAAGAACACTGTTTCAAGGCTAGAGGGATCCTGAGGTCACTGTAGCAAAACGAAGGTGCTCCGTGGACCAAAAATCAACTCGAGATGAGAGGTTAGCCCCTGGCTTCGACTCCAGAGGAATACCACCTTACCACAAGCACCTCAAGAGGAGGCTTCTCTCAGCTCTAGCTATGTGAGAGGGACCCTGAGTTTGCGGCCTCAAGTGGAATGGACACCGCGATGCCCTGACTCGAAATAAGGCCGGATATCCCTGCAGTGACTTGAATGCAGGCTCGTCTTGCATCTCCCAAGACGAAAGGATGTCTGAATCCCCTGTGGAGACCACAGAGAAAGACCTAGTTCCCCACCTCATCGCGACCGGAGGCCTCACATCCTTTGAAAACTCCAGAGGTACGCGGAGATCAGTGCCTCCAAAGGAGACGATGCCTGACTCCTCGTGAAACTTGATAGGAGTCCCAGGATTCCTGTGGCACGTGGAAAGGGACCCTTGGTCTCCCGCCTCAGCTGGAGAGGCGTCCCAATTGCCCTGCCAAGCCTCGAGGAGAATCCCGAGTTGTCCCTCGCAACTAGGCAGGAGTCCTGACGTCGCTGAAGAAACACGTGTGTGGAAGGGCCATCCCCGTCGTAACTCGAGAATATACCCCAGGTTCCTGCCGCAACTCGAGAAAAACCATGAGACTTCCCCCTCGCCGCGAGATGAGGCCGGATTCCCCTGCAGTGCGAGCAGAGCAATTCCGTGTTGCACATCACACATGAAAGGAGCCTTGATTTCCTTGATGGCACTTCAGAGAAACCCCAAGAACACTGTTTCAAGGCTAGAGGGATCCTGAGGTCACTGTAGCAACACGAAAGAGTTCCGTGGACCAAAAATCTACTCGAGATGAGAGGTTAGTCCCTGGCTTCGACTCCAGAGGAATACCACCTTACCACAAGCACCTCAAGAGGAGGCTTCTCTCAGCTCTAGGTATATGAGAGGGACCCTGAGTTTGCGGCCTCAAGTGGAATGGACACCGCGATGCCCTGACTCGAAATAAGGCCGGATATCCATGCAGTGATTTGAAGGCAGGCTCGTCTTGCATCTCCCAAGACGAAAGGATGTCTGAATCCCCTGTGGAGACCACAGAGAATGACCTAGTTCCCCACCTCATCGCGACCGGAGGCCTCACATCCTTTGAAAACTCCAGAGGTACGCAGAGATCAGTGCCTCCAAAGGAGACAATGCCTGACTCCTCGTGAAGCTTGATAGGAGTCCCAGGATTCCTGTGGCACGTGGAAAGGGACCCTTGGTCTCCCGCCTCAGCTGGAGAGGCGTCCCAATTGCCCTGCCAAGCCTCGAGGAGAATCCCGAGTTGTCCCTCGCAACTAGGCAGGAGTTCTGATGTCGCTGAAGAGAGACGTGTGTGGAAGGGCCATCCCCATCGTAACTCGAGAATATACCCCAGGTTCCCGCCGCAACTCGAGAAAAACCATGAGACTTCCCCCTCGCCGCGAGATGAGGCCCAATTCCCCTGCACTGCGTGCAGAGCAATTCCGTGTTGCACATCACACATGAAAGGAGCCTTGATTTCCTTGATGGCACTCCAGAGAAACCCCAAGAACACTGTTTCAAGGCGAGAGGGATCCTGAGGTCAGTGTAGCAACACGAAAGAGCTCCGTGGACCAAAAATCAACTCGAGATGAGAGGTTAGTCCCTGGCTTCGACTCCAGAGGAATACCACCTTACCACAAGCACCTCAAGAGGAGGCTTCTCTCAGCTCTAGCTATGTGAGAGGGACCCTGACTTTTCGGCCTCAAGTGGAATGAACACCGCGATGCCCTGACTCGAAATAAGGCCGGATATCCCTGCAGTGACTTGAATGCAGGCTCGTCTTGCATCTCCCAAGACGAAAGGATGTCTGAATCCCCTGTGGAGACCACAGAGAAAGACCTAGTTCCCCACCTCATCGCGACCGGAGGCCTCACATCCTTTGAAAACTCCAGAGGTACGCGGAGATCAGTGCCTCCAAAGGAGACGATGCCTGACCCCTCGTGAAACTTGATAGGAGTCCCAGGATTCCTGTGGCACGTGGAAAGGGACCCTTGGTCTCCCGCCTCAGCTGGAGAGGCGTCCCAATTGCCCTGCCAAGCCTCGAGGAGAATCCCGAGTTGTCCCTCGCAACTAGGCAGGAGTCCGGACGTCGCTGAAGAAACACGTGTGTGGAAGGGCCATCCCCTCGTAACGCGAGAATATTCCCCAGGTTCCCGCCTCAACTCGAGAAAAACCATGAGACTTCCCCCTCGCCGCGAGATGAGGCCCGATTCCCCTGCACTGCGTGCAGAGCAAATCCGTGTTGTACATCACACATGAAAGGAGCCTTGATTTCCTTGATGGCACTCCAGAGAAACCCCAAGAACACTGTTTCAAGGCTAGAGGGATCCTGAGGTCACTGTAGCAACACGAAAGAGCCCCGTGGACCAAAAATCAACTCGAGATGAGAGGTTAGTCCCTGGCTTCGACTCCAGAGGAATACCACCTTCCCACAAGCACCTCAAGAGGAGGCTTCTCTCAGCTCTAGGTATGTGAGAGGGACCCTGAGTTTGCGGCCTCAAGTGGAATGGACACCGCGATGCCCTGACTCGAAATAAGGCCGGATATTCCTGCAGTGACTTGAATGCAGGCTCTTCTTTCATCTCCCAAGACGAAAGGATGTCTGAATCCCATGTGGAGACCACAGAGAAAGACCTAGTTCCCCACCTCATCGCGACCGGAGGCCTCACATCCTTTGAAAACTCCAGAGGTACGCGGAGATCAGTGCCTCCAAAGGAGCCGATGCCTGACTCCTCGTGAAACTTGATAGGATCCCCAGGATTCCTGTGGCACGTGGAAAGGGACCCTTGGTCTCCCGCGTCAGCTGGAGAGGCGTCCCAAATGCCCTGCCAAGCCTCAAGGAGAATCCCGAGTTGTCCCTCGCAACTAGGCAGGAGTCCTGACGTCGCTGAACAAACACGTGTGTGAAAGGGCCATCCCCGACGTAACTCGAGAATATACCCCAGGTTCCCGCCGCAACTCGAGAAAAACCATGAGACTTCCCCCTCGCCGCGAGCTGCTGCCCGATTCCCCTGCACTGCGTGCAGAACAATTCCGTTTTGCACATCACACATGGAAGGAGCCTTGATTTCCTTGATGGCAGTCCAGAGAATCCCCAAGAACACTGTTTCAAGGCTAGAGGGATCCTGAGGTCACTGTAGCAACACGAAAGTGCTCCGTGGACGAAAAATCAACTCGAGATGAGAGGTTAGCCCCTGGCTTCGACTCCAGAGGAATACCACCTTACCACAAGCACCTCAAGAGGAGGCTTCTCTCAGCTCTAGCTATGTGAGAGGGACCCTGAGTTTGCGGCCTCAAGTGGAATGGACACCGCGATGCCCTGACTCGAAATAACGCCGGATATCCCTGCAGTGACTTGAATGCAGGCTCGTCTTGCATCTCCCAAGACGAAAGGATGTCTGAATCCCCTGTGGAGACCACAGAGAAAGACCTAGTTCCCCACCTCATCGCGACCGGAGGCCTCACATCCTTTGAAAACTCCAGAGGTACGCGGAGATCAGTGCCTCCAAAGGAGACGATGCCTGACTCCTCGTGAAACTTGATAGGAGTCCCAGGATTCCTGTGGCACGTGGAAAGGGACCCTTGGTCTCCCGCCTCAGCTGGAGAGGCGTCCCAATTGCCCTGCCAAGCCTCGAGGAGAATCCCGAGTTGTCCCTCGCAACTAGGCAGGAGTCCTGACGTCGCTGAAGAAACACGTGTATGGAAGGGCCATCCCCGTCGTAACTCGAGAATATACCCCAGGTTCCCGCCGCAACTCGAGAAAAACCATGAGACTTCCCCCTCGCCGCGAGATGAGGCCCGATTCCCCTGCACTGCGTGCAGAGCAATTCCGTTTTGCACATCACACATGAAAGGAGCCTTGATTTCCTTGATGGCGCTCCAGAAAAACCCCAAGAACACTGTTTCAAGGCTAGAGGGATCCTGAGGTCACTGTAGCAAAACGAAAGTGCTCCGTGGACCAAAAATCAACTCGAGATAACAGGTTAGCCCCTGGCTTCGACTCCAGAGGAATACCACCTTACCACAAGCACCTCAAGAGGAGGCTTCTCTCAGCTCTACCTATGTGAGAGGGACCCTGAGTTTGCGGCCTCAAGTGGAATGGACACCGCGATGCCCTGACTCGAAATAAGGCCGGATATCCCTGCAGTGACTTGAATGCAGGCTCGTCTTGCATCTCCCAAGACGAAAGGATGTCTGAATCCCATGTGGAGACCACAGAGAAAGACATAGTTTCCCACCCCATCGCGACAGGGCTTCACATCCTTTGAAAACTCCAGAGGTACGCGGAGATCAGTGCCTCCAAAGGAGACGATGCCTGACTACTCGTGAAACTTGATAGGAGTCCCAGGATTCCTGTGGCACGGGGAAAGGGACCCTTGGTCTCCCGCCTCAGCTGGAGAGGCGTCCCAATTGCCCTGCCAAGCCTCGAGGAGAATCCCGAGTTGTCCCTCGCAACTAGGCAGGAGTCCTGACGTCGCTGAAGAAACACGTGTGTGGAAGGGCCATCCCCGTCGTAACTCGAGAATATACCCCAGGTTCCCGCCGCAACTCGAGAAAAACCATGAGACTTCCCCCTCGCCGCGAGATGAGGCCCGATTCCCCTGCACTGCGTGCAGAGCAATTCCGTGTTGCACATCACACATGTAAGGAGCCTTGATTTCCTTGATTGCACTCCAGAGAAACCCCAAGAACACTGTTTCAAGGCTAGAGGGATCCTGAGGTCACTGTAGCAACACCAAAGAGCTCCGTGGACCAAAAATCAACTCGAGATGAGAGGTTAGTCCCTGGCTTCGACTCCAGAGGAATACCACCTTACCACAAGCACCTCAAGAGCAGGATTATCTCAGCTCTAACTATGTGAGAGGGACCCTGAGTTTGTGGCCTCAAGTGGAATGGTCACCGCGATGCCCTGACTCGAAATAAGGCCGGATATCCCTGCAGTGACTTCAATGCAGGCTCGTCTTGCATCTCCCAAGACGAAGGATGTCTGAATCCCCTGTGGAGACCACAGAAAAAGAACTAGTTCCCCACCTCATCGCGACCGGAGGCCTCACATTCTTTGAAACCTTCAGAGGGACGCGGAGATCAGTGCCTCCAAAGGAGACGATGCCTGACTCCTCGTGAAACTTGATAGGAGTCCCAGGATTCCTGTGGCACGGGGAAAGGGACCCTTGGTCTTCCGCCTCAGCTGGAGGGGCGTCCCAATTGCCCTGCCAAGCCTCGAGGAAAATCCCGAGTTGTCCCTCGCAACTAGGCAGGAGTCCTGACGCGGCTGAACAAACACGTGTGTGTAAGGGCCATCCCCGTCGTAACACGAGAATATACCCCAGGTTCCCGACGCAAGTCGAGAAAAACCATGAGACTTCCCCCTCGCCGCGAGATGAGGCCCGATTCCCCTGCACTGCGTGCAGAGAAATTCCGTCTTGCACATCACACATCAAAGGAGCCTTGATTTCCTTGATGGCACTCCAGAGAAACCCCAAGAACACTGTTTCAAGGCTAGAGGGATCCTGAGGTCACTGTAGCAACACGAAAGAGTTCCCTGGACCAAAAATCTACTCGAGATGAGAGGTTAGTCCCTGGCTTCGACTCCAGAGGAATACCACCTTACCACAAGCACCTCAAGAGCAGGCTTATCTCAGCTCTAGGTATGTGAGAGGGACCCTGAGTTTGCGGCCTCAAGTGGAATGGAGACCGCGATGCCCTGACTCGAAATAAGGCCGAATATCCCTGCAGTGACTTGAATGCAGGCTCGTCTTGCATCTCCCAAGACGAAAGGATGTCTGAATCCTCTGTGGAGACCACAAGGAAACCTACTTCTCCACCTCATCGCGACCGGAGGCCTCACATCCTTTGAAAACTCCAGAGGTACGCGGAGATCAGTGCCTCCAAAGGAGACGATGCCTGACTCCTCATGAAACTTGATAGGAGTCCCAGGATTCCTGTGGCACATGGAAAGGGACCCTTGGTCTCCCGCCTCAGCTGGAGAGGCGTCCCAATTGCCCTGCCAAGCCTCGAGGAGATTCCCGAGTTGTCCCTCGCAACTAGGCAGGAGTCTTGACGTGGCTGAACAAACACGTGTGTGGAAGGGCCATCCCCGTCGTAACTCGAGAATATACCCCAGGTTCCCGCCGCAACTCGAGAAAAACCATGAGACTTCCCCCTCGCCGCGAGATGAGGCACGATTCCCCTGCACTGCGTGCAGAGCAATTCCGTGTTGCACATCACACATGAAAGGAGCCTTGATTTCCTTGATGGCACTCCAGAAAAGCCCCAAGAACACTGTTTCAAGGCTAGAGGGATCCTGAGGTCACTGTAGCCACACAAAAGAACGACGTGGACCAAAAATCAACTCGAGATGAGAGGTTAGTCCCTGGCTTCGACTCCAGAGGAATACCACCTTACAACAAGCACCTCAAGAGGAGGCTTCTCTCAGCTCTAGGTATGTGAGAGGGACCCTGATTTTGCGGCCTCATGTGGAATGGAAACCGCAATGCCCTGATTCGAAATAAGGCCGAATATCCCTGCAGTGATTTGAATGCAGGCTCGTCTTGCATCTCCCAAGATGAAAGGATGTCTGAATCCCCTGTGGAGACCACAGAGAAAGACCTAGTTCCCCACCTCATCGCGACCGGAGGCCTCACATCCCTTGAAAACTCCAGAGGTATGCGGAGATCAGTGCCTCAAAGGAGACGATGCCTGACTCCTCGTGAAACTTGATAGGAGTCCCAGGATTCCTGTGGCACGTGGAAAGGGACCCTTGGTCTCCCGCCTCAGCTGGAGAGACGTCCCAATTGCCCTGCCAAGCCTCGAGGAGAATCCCGAGTTGTCCCTCGCAACTAGGCAGGAGTCCTGACGTCGCTGAAGAAACACGTGTGTGGAAGGGCCATCCCCGTCGTAACTCGAGAATATACCCCAGGTTCCCGCCGCAACTCGAGAAAAACCATGAGACTTCCCCCTCGCCGCGAGTTGCTGCCCGATTCCCCTGCACTGCGTGCAGAGCAATTCCGTTTTGCACATCACACATGAAAGGAGCCTTGATTTCCTTGATGGCACTCCAAAGAATCCCCAAGAACACTGTTTCAAGGCTAGAGGGATCCTGAGGTCACTGTAGCAAAACGACAGTGCTCCGTGGACCAAAAATCAACTCGAGATGAGAGGTTAGCCCCTGGCTTCGACTCCAGAGGAATACCCCCTTACCACAAGCACCTCAAGAGGAGGCTTCTCTCAGCTCTACCTATGTGAGAGGGACCCTGAGTTTGCGGCCTCAAGTGGAATGGACACCGCGTTGCCCTGACTCAAAATAAGGCCGGATATCCCTGCAGTGACTTGAATGCAGGCTCGTCTTGCATCTCCCAAGACGAAAGGATGTCTGAATCCCCTGTGGAGACCACAGAGAAAGACATAGTTTCCCACCCCATCGCGACAGGGCTTCACATCCTTTGAAAACTCCAGAGGTACGCAGAGATCAGTGCCTCCAAAGGAGACAATGCCTGACTCCTCGTGAAGCTTGATAGGAGTCCCAGGATTCCTGTGGCACGTGGAAAGGGACCCTTGGTCTCCCGCCTCAGCTGGAGAGGCGTCCCAGTTGCCCTGCCAAGGCTCGAGGAGTATCCCGAGTTGTCCCTCGCAACTAGGCAGGAGTTCTGACGTCGCTGAAGAGAGACGTGTGTGGAAGGGCCATCCCCATCGTAACTCGAGAATATACCCCAGGTTCCCGCCGCAACTCGAGAAAAACCATGAGACTTCCCCCTCGCCGCGAGATGAGGCCCAATTCCCCTGCACTGCGTGCAGAGCAATTCCGTGTTGCACATCACACATGAAAGGAGCCTTGATTTCCTTGATGGCACTCCAGAGAAACCCCAAGAACACTGTTTCAAGGCGAGAGGGATCCTGAGGTCAGTGTAGTAACACGAAAGAGCTCCGTGGACAAAAAATCAACTCGAGATGAGAGGTTAGTCCCTGGCTTGGACTCCAGAGGAATACCACCTTACCACAAGCACCTCAAGAGGAGGCTTCACTCAGCTCTAGGTATGTGAGAGGGACCCTGATTTTTCGGCCTCAAGTGGAATTGACACCGCGATGCCCTGACTCGAAATAAGGCCGAATATCCCTGCAGTGACTTAAATGCAGGCTCGTCTTGCATCTCCCAAGACGAAAGGATGTCTGAATCCCCTGTGGAGACCACAGAGAAAGACCTAGTTCCCCACCTCATCGCGACCGGAGGCCTCACATCCTTTGAAAACTCCAGAGGTACGCGGAGATCAGTGCCTCCAAAGGAGACGATGCCTGACTCCTCGTGAAACTTGATAGGAGTCCCAGGATTCCTGTGGCACGTGGAAAGGGACCCTTGGTCTCCCGCCTCAGCTGGAGAGGCGTCCCAATTGCCCTGCGAAGCCTCGAGGAGAATCCCGAGTTGTCCCTCGCAACTAGGCAGGAGTCCGGACGTCGCTGAAGAAACACGTGTGTGGAAGGGCCATCCCCTCGTAACGCGAAAATATTCCCCAGGTTCCCGCCGCAACTCGAGAAAAACCATGAGACTTCCCCCTCGCCGCGAGATGAGGCCCGATTCCCCTGCACTGCGTGCAGAGCAAATCCGTGTTGTACATCACACATGAAAGGAGCCTTGATTTCCTTGATGGCACTCCAGAGAAACCCCAAGAACACTGTTTCAAGGCTAGAGGGATCCTGAGGTCACTGTAGCAACACGAAAGAGCCCCGTGGACCAAAAATCAACTCGAGATGAGAGGTTAGTCCCTGGCTTCGACTCCAGAGGAATACCACCTTACCACAAGCACCTCAAGAGGAGGCTTCACTCAGCTCTAGGTATGTGAGAGGGACCCTGATTTTGCGGCCTCAAGTGGAATTGACACCGCGATGCCCTGACTCGAAATAAGGCCGAATATCCCTGCAGTGACTTGAATGCAGACTCGTCTTGCATCTCCCAAGACGAAAGGATGTCTGAATCCCCTATGGAGACCACAGAGAAAGATCTAGTTCCCCACCTCATCGCGACCGGAGGCCTCACATCCTTTGAAAACTCCAGAGGTACGCGGAGATCAGTGCCTCCAAAGGAGACGATGCCTGACTCCTCGTGAAACTTGATAGGAGTCCCAGGATTCCTGTGGCACGTGGAAAGGGACCCTTGGTCTCCCGCCTCAGCTGGAGAGGCGTCCCAATTGCCCTGCGAAGCCTCGAGGAGAATCCCGAGTTGTCCCTCGCAACTAGGCAGGAGTCCGGACGTCGCTGAAGAAACACGTGTGTGGAAGGGCCTTCCCCTCGTAACGCGAGAATATTCCCCAGGTTCCCGCCGCAACTCGAGAAAAACCATGAGACTTCCCCCTCGCCGCGAGATGAGGCCCGATTCCGCTGCACTGCGTGCAGAGCAAATCCGTATTGTACATCACACAGGAAAGGAGCCTTGATTTCCTTGATGGCACTCCAGAGAAACCCCAAGAACACTGTTTCAAGGCTAGAGGGATCCTGAGGTCACTGTAGCAACACGAAAGAGCCCCGTGGACCAAAAATCAACTCGAGATGAGAGGTTAGTCCCTGGCTTCGACTCCAGAGGAATACCACCTTACCACAAGCACCTCAAGAGGAGGCTTCACTCAGGTCTAGGTATGTGAGAGGGACCCTGAGTTTTCGGCCTCAAGTGGAATTGACACCGCGATGCCCTGACTCGAAATAAGGCCGAATATCCCTGCAGTGACTTGAATGCAGGCTCGTCTTGCATCTCCCAAGACGAAAGGATGTCTGAATCCCCTATGGAGACCACAGAGAAAGATCTAGTTCCCCACCTCATCGCGACCGGAGGCCTCACATCCTTTGAAAACTCCAGAGGTACCCGGAGATCAGTGCCTCCAAAGGAGACGATGCCTGACTCCTCGTGAAACTTGATAGGAGTCCCAGGATTCCTGTGGCACGTGGAAAGGGACCCTTGGTCTCCCGCCTCAGCTGGAGAGGCGTCCCAATTGCCCTGCCAAGCCTCGAGGAGAATCCCGAGTTGTCCCTCGCAACTAGGCAGGAGTCCTGACGTCGCTGAACAAACACGTGGGTGGAAGGGCCATCCCCGTCGTAACTCGAGAATATACCCCAGGTTCCCGCCGCAACTCGAGAAAAACCATGAGACTTCCCCCTCGCCGCGAGATGAGGCCCGATTCCCCTGCACTGTGTGCAGAGCAATTCCGTGTTGCACATCACACATGAAAGGAAACTTGATTTCCTTGATGGCACTCCAGAGAAACCCCAAGAACACTGTTTCAAGGCTAGAGGGATCCTGAGGTCACTGTAGCAACACGAAAGAGCCCCGTGGACCAAAAATCAACTCGAGATGAGAGGTTAGTCCCTGGCTTCGACTCCAGAGGAATACCACCTTACCACAAGCACCTCAAGAGGAGGCTTCTCTCAGCTCTAGGTATGTGAGAGGGACCCTGAGTTTGCGGCCTCAAGTGGAATGGACACCGCGATGCCCTGACTCGAAATAAGGCCGGATATTCCTGCAGTGACTTGAATGCAGGCTCTTCTTTCATCTCCCAAGACGAAAGGATGTCTGAATCCCTTGTGGAGACCACAGAGAAAGACCTAGTTCCCCACATCATCGCGACCGGAGGCCTCACATCCTTTGAAAACTCCAGAGGTACGCGGAGATCAGTGCCTCCAAAGGAGCCGATGCCTGACTCCTCGTGAAACTTGATAGGAGTCCCAGGATTACTGTGGCACGTGGAAAGGGACCCTTGGTCTCCCGCCTCAGCTGGAGAGGCGTCCCAAATGCCCTGCCAAGCCTCGAGGAGAATCCCGAGTTGTCCCTCGAAACTAGTCAGGAGTCCTGACGTCGCTGAACAAACACGTGTGTGGAAGGGCCATCCCCGTCGTAACTCGAGAATATACCCCAGGTTCCCGCCGCAACTCGAGAAAAACCATGAGACTTCCCCCTCGCCGCGAGATGAGGCCCGATTCCCCTGCACTGCGTGCAGAACAATTCCGTTTTGCACATCACACATGGAAGGAGCCTTGATTTCCTTGATGGCACTCCAGAGAATCCCCAAGAACACTGTTTCAAGGCTAGAGGGATCCTGAGGTCACTGTAGCAAAACGAAAGTGCTCCGTGGACCAAAAATCAACTCGAGATGAGAGGTTAGCCCCTGGCTTCGACTCCAGAGGAATACCACCTTACCACAAGCACCTCAAGAGGAGGCTTCTCTCAGCTCTAGCTATGTGAGAGGGACCCTGAGTTTGCGGCCTCAAGTGGAATGGACACCGCGATTCCCTGACTCGAAATAAGGCCGGATATCCCTGCAGTGACTTGAATGAAGGCTCGTCTTGCATCTCCCAAGATGAAAGGATGTCTGAATCCCCTGTGGAGACCACAGAGAAAGACCTAGTTCCCCACCTCATCGCGACCGGAGGCCTCACATCCTTTGAAAACTCCAGAGGTACGCGGAGATCAGTGCCTCCAAAGGAGACGATGCCTGACTCCTCGTGAAACTTGATAGGAGTCCCAGGATTCCTGTGGCACGTGGAAAGGGACCCTTGGTCTCCCGCCTCAGCTGGAGAGGCGTCCCAATTGCCCTGCCAAGCCTCGAGGAGAATCCCGAGTTGTCCCTCGCAACTAGGCAGGAGTCCTGACGTCGCTGTAGAAACACGTGTGTGGAAGGGCCATCCCCGTCGTAACTCGAGAATATACCCCAGGTTCCCGCCGCAACTCTAGAAAAACCATGAGACTTCCCCCTCGTCGCGAGTTGCTGCCCGATTCCCCTGCACTGCGTGCAGAGCAATTCCGTTTTGCACATCACACATGAAAGGAGCCTTGATTTCCTTGATGGCACTCCAGAGAATCCCCAAGAACACTGTTTCAAGGCTAGAGGGATCCTGAGGTCACTGTAGCAAAACGAAAGTGCTCCGTGGACCAAAAATCAACTCGAGATGAGAGGTTAGCCCCTGGCTTCGACTCCAGAGGAATACCACCTTACCACAAGCACCTCAAGAGGAGGCTTCTCTCAACTCTACCTATGTGAGAGGGACCCTGAGTTTGCGGCCTCAAGTGGAATGGACACCGCGATGCCCTGACTCAAAATAAGGCCGGATATCCCTGCAGTGACTTGAATGCAGGCTCGTCTTGCATCTCCCAAGACGAAAGGATATCTGAATCCCCTGTGGAGACCACAGAGAAAGACATAGTTTCCCACCCCATCGCGACAGGGCTTCACATCCTTTGAAAACTCCAGAGGTACGCGGAGATCAGTGACTCCAAAGGAGACGATGCCTGACTCCTTGTGAAACTTGATAGGAGTCCCAGGATTCCTGTGGCACGTGGAAAGGGACCCTTGGTCTCCCGCGTCAGCTGGAGAGGCGTCCCAATTGCCCTGCCAAGCCTCGAGGAGAACCCCGAATTGTCCCTCGCAACTAGGCAGGAGTCCTGACGTCGCTGAACAAACACGTGGTTGGAAGGGCCATCCCCATCGTACTTCGAGAATATACCCCAGGTTCCCGCCGCAACTCGAGAAAAACCATGAGACTTCCCCCTCGCCGCGAGATGAGGCCGGATTCCCCTGCAGTGCGAGCAGAGCAATTCCGTGTTGCACATCACACATGAAAGGAGCCTTGATTTCCTTGATGGCACTCCAGAGAAACCCCAAGAACACTGTTTCAAGGCTAGAGGGATCCTGAGGTCACTTTAGCAACACGAAAGAGTTCCGTGGACCAAAAATCTACTCGAGATGTAAGGTTAGTCCCTGGCTTCGACTCCAGAGGAATACCACCTTACCACAAGCACCTCAAGAGCAGGCTTATCTCAGCTCTAGGTATGTGAGAGGGACCCTGAGTTTGCGGCCTCAAGTGGAATGGAGACCGCGATGCCCTGACTCGAAATAAGGCCGGATATCCCTGCAGTGACTTGAATGCAGGCTCGTCTTGCATCTCCCAAGACGAAAGGATGTCTGAATCCTCTGTGGAGACCACAAGGAAACCTACTTCCCCACCTCATCGCGACCGGAGGCCTCACATCCTTTGAAAACTCCAGAGGTACGTGGAGATCAGTGCCTCCAAAGGAGACGATGCCTGACTCCTCGTGAAGCTTGATAGGAGTCCCAGGATTCCTGTGGCACATGGAAAGCGACCCTTGGTCTACAGCCTCAGCTGGAGAGGCGTCCCAATTGCCCTGCCAAGCCTCGAGGAGATTCCCGAGTTGTCCCTCGCAACTAGGCAGGAGTCTTGACGTGGCTGAACAAACACGTGTGTCGAAGGGCCATCCCCGACGTAACTCGAGAATATAACCCAGGTTCCCGCCGCAACTCGAGAAAAAGCATGAGACTTCCCCCTCGCCGCGAGATGAGGCACGATTCCCCTGCACTGCGTGCAGAGCAATTCCGTGTTGCACATCACACATGAAAGGAGCCTTGATTTCCTTGATGGCACTCCAGAAAAACCCCAAGAACAATGTTTCAAGGCTAGAGGGATCCTGAGGTCACTGTAGCCACACAAAAGAACAACGTGGACCAAAAATCAACTCGAGATGAGAGGTTAGTCCCTGGCTTCGACTCCAGAGGAATACCACCTTACCACAAGCACCTCAAGAGGAGGCTTCTCTCAGCTCTAGATATGTGAGAGGGACCCTGAGTTTGCGGCCTCAAGTGGAATGGACACCGTGATGCCCTGACTCGAAATAAGGCCAAATATTCCTGGAGTGACTTGAATGCAGGCTCGTCTTGCATCTCCCAAGACGAAAGGATGTCTGAATCCCCTGTGGAGACCACAAAGAAAACCTACTTCCCCACCTCATCGTGACCGGAGGCCTCACATCATTTGAAAATTCCAGAGGTACGCGGAGATGAGTGCCTCCAAAGGAGACGATGCCTGACTCCTCGGGAAACTTGATAGGAGTCCCAGGATTCCTGTGGCACGTGGAAAGGGACACTTGGTCTCCCGCCTCAGCTGGAGAGGCGTCCCAATTGCCCTGCCAAGCCTCGAGGAGAATCCCGAGTTGTCCCTCGCAACTAGGCAGGAGTCCTGACGTCGCTGAACAAACACGTGTGTGGAAGGGCCATCCCCGTCGTAACTCGAGAATATACCCCAGGTTCCCGCCGCCACTCGAGAAAAACCATGAGACTTCCCCCTCGCTGCGAGTTGCTGCCCGATTCCCCTGCACTGCGTGCAGAGCAATTCCGTTTTGCACATCACACATGAAAGGA
Source organism: Cervus elaphus (assembly GCF_910594005.1). NCBI lineage: Eukaryota > Metazoa > Chordata > Mammalia > Artiodactyla > Cervidae > Cervus > Cervus elaphus. The sequence goes on from NC_057838.1 coordinate 5,019,946, forward strand.
GCCTTGATTTCCTTGATGGCACTCCAGAGAATCCCCAAGAACACTGTTTCAAGGCTAGAGGGATCCTGAGGTCACTGTAGCCAGACAAAAGAACGACGTGGACCAAAAATCAACACGAGATGAGAGGTTAGTCCCTGGCTTCGACTCCAGAGGAATACCACCTTACCACAAGCACCTCAAGAGGAGGCTTCTCTCAGCTCTAGATATGTGAGAGGGACCCTGAGTTTGCGGCCTCAAGTGGAATGGACACCGTGATGCTCTGACTCGAAATAAGGCCAAATATTCCTGGAGTGACTTGAATGCAGGCTCGTCTTGCATCTCCCAAGACGAAAGGATGTCTGAATCCCCTGTGGAGACCACAGAGAAAGACATAGTTTCCCACCCCATCGCGACAGGGCTTCACATCCTTTGAAAACTCCAGAGGTACGCGGAGATCAGTGCCTCCAAAGGAGACGATGCCTGACTCCTTGTGAAACTTGATAGGAATCCCAGGATTCCTGTGGCACGTGGAAAGGGACCCTTGGTCTCCCGCGTCAGCTGGAGAGGCGTCCCAATTGCCCTGCCAAGCCTCGAGGAGAACCCCGAATTGTCCCTCGCAACTAGGCAGGAGTCCTGACGTCCCTGAACAAACACGTGGTTGGAAGGGCCATCCCCATCGTACTTCGAGAATATACCCCAGGTTCCCGCCGCAACTCGAGAAAAACCATGAGACTTCCCCCTCGCCGCGAGATGAGGCCGGATTCCCCTGCAGTGCGAGCAGAGCAATTCCGTGATGCACATCACACATGAAAGGAGCCTTGATTTCCTTGATGGCACTCCAGCGAAACCCCAAGAACACTGTATCAAGGCTAGAGGGATCCTGAGGTCACTGTAGCAACAAGAAAGAGCTCCGTGGACCAAAAATCAACTCGAGATGAGAGGTTAGTCCCTGGCTTCGACTCCAGAGGAATACCACCTTACCACAAGCACCTCAAGAGGAGGCTTCTCTCAGCTCTAGGTATATGAGAGGGACCCTGAGTTTGCGGCCTCAAGTGGAATGGACACCGCGATGCCCTGACTCGAAATAAGGCCGGATATCCCTGCAGTGACTTGAAGGCAGGCTCGTCTTGCATCTCCCAAGACGAAAGGATGTCTGAATCCCCTGTGGAGACCACAGAGAAAGACCTAGTTCCCCACCTCATCGCGACCGGAGGCCTCACATCCTTTGAAAACTCCAGAGGTACGCAGAGATCAGTGCCTCCAAAGGAGACAATGCCTGACTCCTCGTGAAGCTTGATAGGAGTCCCAGGATTCCTGTGGCACGTGGAAAGGGACACTTGGTCTCCCGCCTCAGCTGGAGAGGCGTCCCAATTGCCCTGCCAAGCCTCGAGGAGTATCCCGAGTTGTCCCTCGCAACTAGGCAAGAGTTCTGACGTCGCTGAAGAGAGACGTGTGTCGAAGGGCCATCCCCGTCGTAACTCGAGAATATACCCCAGGTTCCCGCCGCAACTCGAGAAAAACCATGAGACTTCCCCCTCGTCGCGAGATGAGGCCCAATTCCCCTGCACTGCGTGCAGAGCAATTCCGTGTTGCACATCACACATGAAAGGAGCCTTGATTTCCTTGATGGCACTCCAGAGAAACCCCAAGAACACTGTTTCAAGGCGAGAGGGATCCTGAGGTCAGTGTAGCAACACCAAAGAGCTCCGTGGACCAAAAATCAACTCGAGATGAGAGGTTAGTGGCTGGCTTCGACTCCAGAGGAATACCACCTTACCACACGCACCTCAAGGGGAGGCTTCACTCAGCTCTAGGTATGTGAGAGGGACCCTGATTTTTCGGCCTCAAGTGGAATGGACACCGCGATGCCCTGACTCGAAATAAGGCCGGATATCCCTGCAGTGACTTGAATGCAGGCTCGTCTTGCATCTCCCAAGACGAAAGGATGTCTGAATCCCCTGTGGAGACCACAGAGAAAGACCTAGTTCCCCACCTCATCGCGACCGGAGGCCTCACATCCTTTGAAAACTCCAGAGGTACGCGGAGATCAGTGCCTCCAAAGGAGACGATGCCTGACTCCTCGTGAAACTTGATAGGAGTCCCAGGATTCCTGTGGCACGTGGAAAGCGACACTTGGTCTCCCGCCTCAGCTGGAGAGGCGTCCCAATTGCCCTGCCAAGCCTCGAGGAGAATCCCGAGTTGTCCCTCACAACTAGGCAGGAGTCCGGACGTCGCTGAAAAAACACGTGTGTGGAAGGGCCATCCCCTCGTAAAGCGAGAATATTCCCCAGGTTCCCGCCGCAACTCGAGAAAAACCATGAGACTTCCACCTCGCCGCGAGATGAGGCCCGATTCCCCTGCACTGCGTGCAGAGCAAATCCGTTTTGCACATCACACATGGAAGGAGCCTTGATTTCCTTGATGGCACTCCAGAGAATCCCCAAGAACACTGTTTCAAGGCTAGAGGGATCCTGAGGTCAGTGTAGCAAAACGAAAGTGCTCCGTGGACCAAAAATCAACTCGAGATGAGAGGTTAGCCCCTGGCTTCGACTCCAGAGGAATACCACCTTACCACAAGCACCTCAAGAGGAGGCTACTCTCAGCTCTAGCTATGTGAGAGGGACCCTGAGTTTGCGGCCTCAAGTGGAATGGACACCGCGATGCCCTGACTCGAAATAAGGCCGGATATCCCTGCAGTGACTTGAATGCAGGCTCGTCTTGCATCTCCCAAGACGAAAGGATGTCTGAATCCCCTGTGGAGACCACAAGGAAACCTACTTCCCCACCTCATCGCGACCGGAGGCCTCACATCCTTTGAAAACTCCAGAGGTACGCGGAAATCAGTGCCTCCAAAGGAGACGATGCCTGACTCCTCGTGAAACTTGATAGGAATCCCAGGATTCCTGTGGCACGTGGAAAGGGACCCTTGGTCTCCCGCCTCAGCTGGAGAGGCGTCCCAATTGCCCTGCCAAGCCTCGAGGAGTATCCCGAGTTGTCCCTCGCAACTAGGCAGGAGTTCTGACGTCGCTGAAGAGAGACGTGTGTGGAAGAGCCATCCCCGTCGTAACTCGAGAATATACCCCAGGTTCCCGCCGCAACTCGAGAAAAACCATGAGACTTCCCCCTCGTCGCGAGATGAGGCCCAATTCCCCTGCACTGCGTGCAGAGCAATTCCGTGTTGCACATCACACATGAAAGGAGCCTTGATTTCCTTGATGGCACTCCAGAGAAACCCCAAGAACACTGTTTCAAGGCGAGAGGGATCCTGAGGTCACTGTAGCAACACGAAAGAGCTCCGTGGACCAAAAATCAACTCGAGATGAGAGGTTAGTGGCTGGCTTCGACTCCAGAGGAATACCACCTTACCACAAGCACCTCAAGAGGAGGCTTCACTCAGCTCTAGGTATGTGAGAGGGACCCTGATTTTTCGGCCTCAAGTGGAATGGACACCGCGATGCCCTGACTCGAAATAAGGCCGGATATCCCTGCAGTGACTTGAATGCAGGCTCGTCTTGCATCTCCCAAGACGAAAGGATGTCTGAATCCCCTGTGGAGACCACAGAGAAAGACCTAGTTCCCCACCTCATCGCGACCGGAGGCCTCACATCCTTTGAAAACTCCAGAGGTACGCGGAGATCAGTGCCTCCAAAGGAGACGATGCCTGACTCCTCGTGAAACTTGATAGGAGTCCCAGGATTCCTGTGGCACGTAGAAAGGGACCCTTGGTCTCCCGCCTCAGCTGGAGAGGCGTCCCAAATGCCCTGCCATGCCTCGAGGAGAATCCCGAGTTGTCCCTCGCAACTAGGCAGGAGTCCTGACGTCGCTGAACAAACACGTGTGTGGAAGGGCCATCCCCGACGTAACTCGAGAATATACCCCAGGTTCCCGCCGCAACTCGAGAAAAACCATGAGACTTCCCCCTCGCCGCGAGCTGCTGCCCGATTCCCCTGCACTGCGTGCAGAACAATTCCGTTTTGCACATCACACATGGAAGGAGCCTTGATTTCCTTGATGGCACTCCAGAGAATCCCCAAGAACACTGTTTCAAGGCTAGAGGGATCCTGAGGTCACTGTAGCAAAACGAAAGTGCTCCGTGGACCAAAAATCAACTCGAGATGAGAGGTTAGCCCGTGGCTTCGACTCCAGAGGAATACCACCTTACCAAAAGCACCTCAAGAGGAGGCTTCTCTCAGCTCTAGCTATGTGAGAGGGACCCTGAGTTTGCGGCCTCAAGTGGAATGGACACCGCGATGCCCTGACTCGAAATAAGGCCGGATATCCCTGCAGTGACTTGAATGCAGGCTCGTCTTGCATCTCCCAAGACGAAAGGATGTCTGAATCCCCTGTGGAGACCACAGAGAAAGACCTAGTTCCCCACCTCATCGCGACCGGAGGCCTCACATCCTTTGAAAACTCCAGAGGTACGCGGAGATCAGTGCCTCCAAAGGAGACGATGCCTGACTCCTCGGGAAACTTGATAGGAGTCCCAGGATTCCTGTGGCACGTGGAAAGGGACCCTTGGTCTCCCGCCTCAGCTGGAGAGGCGTCCCAATTGCCCTGCCAAGCCTCGAGGAGAATCCCGAGTTGTCCCTCGCAACTAGGCAGGAGTCCTGACGTCGCTGAAGAAACACGTGTGTGGAAGGGCCATCCCCGTCGTAACTCGAGAATATACCCCAGGTTCCCGCCACAACTCGAGAAAAACCATGAGACTTCCCCATCGCCGCGAGTTGCTGCCCGATTCCCCTGCACTGCGTGCAGAGCAATTCCGTTTTGCACATCACACATGAAAGGAGCCTTGATTTCCTTGATGGCACTCCAGAGAATCCCCAAGAACACTGTTTCAAGGCTAGAGGGATCCTGAGGTCACTGTACCAAAACGAAAGTGCTCCGTGGACCAAAAATCAACTCGAGATGAGAGGTTAGCCCCTGGCTTCGACTCCAGAGGAATACCACCTTACCACAAGCACCTCAAGAGGAGGCTTCTCTCAGCTCTACCTATGTGAGAGGGACCCTGAGTTTGCGACCTCAAGTGGAATGGACACCGCGATGCTCTGACTCAAAATAAGGCCGGATATCCCTGCAGTGACTTGAATGCAGGCTCGTCTTGCATCTCCCAAGACGAAAGGATGTCTGAATCCCCTGTGGAGACCACAGAGAAAGACCTAGTTCCCCACCTCATCGCGACCGGAGGCCTCACATCCTTTGAAAACTCCAGAGGTACGCGGAGATCAGTGCCTCCAAAGGAGACGATGCCTGACTCCTCGTGAAACTTGATAGGAGTCCCAGGATTCCTGTGGCACATGGAAAGGGACGCTTGGTCTACAGCCTCAGCTGGAGAGGCGTCCCAATTGCCCTGCCAAGCCTCGAGGAGATTCCCGAGTTGTCCCTCGCAACTAGGCAGGAGTCTTGACGTGGCTGAACAAACACGTGTGTCGAAGGGCCATCCCCGTCGTAACTCGAGAATATAACCCAGGTTCCCGCCGCAACTCGAGAAAAAGCATGAGACTTCCCCCTCGCCGCGAGATGAGACCCGATTCCCCTGCACTGCGTGCAGAGCAATTCCGTGTTGCACATCACACATGAAAGGAGCCTTGATTTCCTTGATGGCACTCCAGAGAAACCCCAAGAACACTGTTTCAAGGCTAGAGGGATCCTGAGGTCACTGTAGCAAAACGAAAGAGCTCCGTGGACCAAAAATCAACTCGAGATGAGAGGTTAGTCCCTGGCTTCGACTCCAGAAGAATATCACCTTACCACAAGCACCTCAAGAGGAGGCTTCTCTCAGCTCTAGTTATGTGAGAGGGACCCTGATTTGCGGCCTCAAGTGGAATGGACACCGCGATGCCCTGACTCGAAATAAGGCCGGATATCCCTGCAGTGACTTGAATGCTGGCACATCTTGCATCTCCCAAGACGAAAGGATGTCTGAATCCCCTGTGGAGACCACAGAAAAAGACCTAGTTCCCCACCTCATCGCGACCGGAGGCCTCACATCCTTTGAAAACTCCAGAGGTACGCGGAGATCAGTGCCTCCAAAGGAGACGATGCCTGACTCCTCGTGAAACTTGATAGGAGTCCCAGGATTCCTGTTGCACGGGGAAAGGGACCCTTGGTCTCCCGCCTCAGCTGGAGAGGCGTCCCAATTGCCCTGCCAAGCCTCGAGGAGAATCCCGAGTTGTCCCTCGCAACTAGGCAGGAGTCCTGACGCGGCTGAACAAACACGTGTGTGTAATGACCATCCCCGTCGTAACTCGAGAATATACCCCAGGTTCCCGACGCAACTCGAGAAAAACCATGAGACTTCCCCCTGGCCGAGAGATGAGGCCCGATTCCCCTGCACTGCGTGCAGAGCAATTCCGTGTTGCACCTCACACATGAAAGGAGCTTTGATTTCCTTGATGGCACTCCAGAAAAACCCCAAGAACACTGTTTCAAGGCTAGAGGGATCCTGAGGTCACTGTAGCCACACAAAAGAACGACGTGGACCAAAAATTAACTCGAGATGAGAGGTTAGTCCCTGGCTTCGACTCCAGAGGAATACCACCTTACCACAAGCACCTCAAGAGGAGGCTTCTCTCAGCTCTAGATATGTGAGAGGGACCCTGAGTTTGCGGCCTCAAGTGGAATGGACACCGTGATGCCCTGACTCGAAATAAATCCGAATATCCCTGCAGTGACTTGAATGCAGGCTCGTCTTGCATTTCCCAAGACGAAAGGATGTCTGAGTCCCCTGTGGAGACCACAGAGAAAGAACTAGTTCCCCACCTCATCGCGACCGGAGGCTTCACATCCTTTGAAAACTCCAGAGGTACGCGGAGATCAGTGCCTCCAAAGGAGACGATGCCTGACTCCTCGTGAAACTTGATAGGAGTCCCAGGATTCCTGTGGCACGTGGAAAGGGACCCTTGGTCTCCCGCCTCAGCTGGAGAGGCGTCCCAATTGCCCTGCCAAGCCTCGAGGAGAATCCCGAGTTGTCCCTCGCAACTAGGCAGGAGTCCTGACATCGCTGAAGAAACACGTGTGTGGAAGGGCCATCCCCGTCGTAACTGGAGAATATATCCCAGGTTCCCGCCGCAACTCGAGAAAAACCATGAGACTTCCCCCTCGCCGCGAGTTGCTGCCCGATTCCCCTGCACTGCGTGCAGAGCAATTCCGTTTTGCACATCACACATGAAAGGAGCCTTGATTTCCTTGATGGCACTCCAGAGAATCCCCAAGAACACTGTTTCAAGGCTAGAGGGATCCTGAGGTCACTGTAGCAAAACGAAAGTGCTCCGTGGACCAAAAATCAACTCGAGATGAGAGGTTAGCCCCTGGCTTCGACTCCAGAGAAATACCACCTTACCACAAGCACCTCAAGAGGAGGCTTCTCTCAGCTCTACCTTTGTGAGAGGGACCCTTAGTTTGCGGCCTCAAGTGGAATGGACACCGCGATGCTCTGACTCAAAATAAGGCCGGATATCCCTGCAGTGACTTGAATGCAGGCTCGTCTTGCATCTCCCAAGACGAAAGGATGTCTGAATCCCCTGTGGAGACCACAGAGAAAGACATAGTTTCCCACCCCATCGCGACAGGGCTTCACATCCTTTGAAAACTCCAGAGGTACGCGGAGATCAGTGCCTCCAAAGGAGACGATCCCTGACTCCTCGTGAAACTTGATAGGAGTCCCCGGATTCCTGTGGCACGTGGAAAGGGACCCTTGGTCTCCCGCCTCAGCTGGAGAGGCGTCCCAATTGCCCTGCCAAGCCTCGAGGAGAATCCCGAGTTGTCCCTCGCAACTAGGCAGGAGTCCTGCCGTCGCTGAACAAACACGTGTGTGGAAGGGCCATCCCCGTCGTAACTCGAGAATATACCCCAGGTTCCCGCCGCAACTCGAGAAAAACCATGAGACTTCCCCCTCGCCGCGAGATGAGGCCGGATTCCCCTGCAGTGCGAGCAGAGCAATTCCGTGTTGCACATCACACATGAAAGGAGCCTTGATTTCCTTGATGGCACTCCAGAGAAACCCCAAGAACACTGTTTCAAGGCTAGAGGGATCCTGAGGTCACTGTAGCAACACGAAAGAGTTCCCTGGACCAAAAATCTACTCGAGATGAGAGGTTAGTCCCTGGCTTCGACTCCAGAGGAATACCACCTTACCACAAGCACCTCAAGAGCAGGCTTATCTCAGCTCTAGGTATGTGAGAGGGACCCTGATTTGCGGCCTCAAGTGGAATGGAGACCGCGATGCCCTGACTCGAAATAAGGCCGAATATCCCTGCAGTGACTTGAATGCAGGCACGTCTTGCATCTCCCAAGACGAAAGGATGTCTGAATCCTCTGTGGAGACCACAAGGAAACCTACTTCCCCACCTCATCGCGACCGGAGGCCTCACATCCTTTGAAAACTCCAGAGGTACGCGGAGATCAGTGCCTCCAAAGGAGACGATGCCTGACTCCTCGTGAAACTTGATAGGAGTCCCAGGATTCCTGTGGCACATGGAAAGGGACCCTTGCTCTACAGCCTCAGCTGGAGAGGCGTCCCAATTGCCCTGCCAAGCCTCGAGGAGATTCCCGAGTTGTCCCTCGCAACTAGGCAGGAGTCTTGACGTGGCTGAACAAACACGTGTGTCGAAGGGCCATCCCCGTCGTAACTCGAGAATATAACCCAGGTTCCCGCCGCAATTCGAGAAAAAGCATGAGACTTCCCCCTCGCCGCGAGATGAGGCACGATTCCCCTGCACTGCGTGCAGAGCAATTCCGTGTTGCACATCACACATGAAAGGAGCCTTGATTTCCTTGATGGCACTCCAGAAAAACCCCAAGAACACTGTTTCAAGGCTAGAGGGATCCTGAGGTCACTGTAGCCACACAAAAGAACGACGTGGACCAAAAATCAACTCGAGATGAGAGGTTAGTCCCTGGCTTCGACTCCAGAGGAATACCACCTTACCACAAGCACCTCAAGAGAAGGCTTATCTCAGCTCTAGGTATGTGAGAGGGACCCTGAGTTTGCGGCCTCAAGTGGAATGGACACCGTGATGCCCTGACTCGAAATAAGGCCAAATATCCCTGCAGTGACTTGAATGCAGGCTCGTCTTGCATCTCCCAAGACTAAAGGATGTCTGAATCCCCTGTGGAGATCACAAAAAAAGAACTATTTTCCCACCTCATCGCGACCGGAGGCGTCACTTGCTTTGAAAACTCCAGAGGTACGCGGAGATCAGTGCCTCCAAAGGAGACGATGCCTGACTCCTCGTGGAACTTGATAGGAGTCCCAGGATTCCTGTGGCACGGGGAAAGGGACCCTTGGTCTTCCGCCTCAGCTGGAGGGGCGTCCCAATTGCCCTGCCAAGCCTCGAGGAGAATCCCGAGTTGTCCCTCGCAACTAGGCAGGAGTCCTGACACGGCTGAACAAACACGTGTGTGTAAGGTCCATCCCCGTCGTAACTCGAGAATATACCCCAGGTTTCCGACGCAACTCGAGAAAAACCATGAGACTTCCCCCTCGCCGCGAGATGAGGCCCGATTCCCCTGCACTGCGTGCAGAGCAATTCCGTCTTGCACATCACACATCAAAGGAGCCTTGATTTCCTTGATGGCACTCCAGAGAAACCCCAAGAACACTGTTTCAAGGTAGAGGGATCCTGAGGTCGCTGTAGCCACACAAAAGAGCTCCGTGGACAAAAAATCAACTCGAATTGAGAGGTTAGTCCCTGGCTTCGACTCCAGAGGAATACCACCTTACCACAAGCACCTCAGGAGGAGGCTTCTCTTAGCTCTAGATATGTGAGAGGGACCCTGAGTTTGCGGCCTCAAGTGGAATGGACACCGTGATGCCCTGACTCGAAATAAGGCCGGATATCCCTGCAGTGACTTGAATGCAGGCTCGTCTTGCATCTCCCAAGACGAAAGGATGTCTGAATCCCCTGTGGAGACCACAGAGAAAGACCTACTTCCCCACCTCATTGCGACCGGAGGCCTCACATCCTTTGAAAATTCCAGAGGTACGCGAAGATCAGTGCCTCCAAAGGAGACGATGCCTGACTCCTCGTGAAACTTGATAGGAGTCCCAGGATTCCTGTGGCACGTGGAAAGGGACCCTTGGTCTCCCGCGTCAGATTGAGAGGAGTCCCAATTGCCCTGCCAAGCCTCGAGGAGAATCCCGAGTTGTCCCTCGCAACTAGGCAGGAGTCTTGACGTGGCTGAACAAACACGTGTGTCGAAGGGCCATCCCCGTCGTAACTCGAGAATATAACCCAGGTTCCCGCCGCAACTCGAGAAAAAGCATGAGACTTTCCCCTGGCCGCGAGATGAGGCCCGATTCCCCTGCACTGCGTGCAGAGCAATTCCGTGTTGCACCTCACACATGAAAGGAGCCTTGATTTCCTTGATGGCACTCCAGAAAAACCCCAAGAACACTGTTTCAAGGCTAGAGGGATCCTGAGGTCACTGTAGCCACACAAAAGAATGACGTGGACCAAAAATCAACTCGAGATGAGAGGTTAGTCCCTGGCTTCGACTCCAGAGGAATACCATCTTACCACAAGCACCTCAAGAGGAGGCTTCTCTCAGCTCTAGATATGTGAGAGGGACCCTGAGTTTGCGGCCTCAAGTGGAATGGACACCGTGATGCCCTGACTCGAAATAAGGCCGAATATCCCTGCAGTGACTTGAATGCAGGCTCGTCTTGCATCTCCCAAGACGAAAGGATGTCTGAATCCCCTGTGGAGACCACAAAGAAAACCTACTTCCCCACCTCATCGTGACCGGAGGCCTCACATCATTTGAAAACTCCAGAGGTACGCGGAGATGAGTGCCTCCAAAGGAGACGATGCCTGACTCCTCGGGAAACTTGATAGGACTCCCAGGATTCCTGTGGCACGTGGAATGGGACACTTGGTCTCCCGCCTCAGCTGGAGAGGCGTCCCAATTGCCCTGCCAAGCCTCGAGGAGAATCCCGAGTTGTCCCTCGCAACTAGGCAGAAGTCCTGCCGTCGCTGAACAAACACGTGGGTGGAAGGGCCATCCCCGTCGTAACTCGAGAATATACCCCAGGTTCCCGCCGCAACTCGAGAAAAACCATGAGACTTCCCCCTCGCCGCGAGATGAGGCCCGATTCCCCTGCACTGCGTGAAGAGCAATTCCGTGTTGCACATCACACATGAAAGGAGCCTTGATTTCCTTGATGGCACTCCAGAGAAACCCCAAGAACACTGTTTCAAGGCTAGAGGGATCCTGAGGTCACTGTAGCAACAAGAAAGAGCTCCATAGACCAAAAATCAACTCGAGATGAGAGGTTAGCCCCTGGCTTCGATTCCAGAGGAATACCACCTTACCACAAGCACCTCAGGAGAAGGCTTCTCTCAGCTCTAGGTATGTGAGAGGGACCCTGAGTTTGCGGCCTCAAGTGGAAGGGACACCGGGATGCCCTGACTCGAAATAAGGCCTGATATCCCTGCAGTGACTTGAATGCCAGCTCGTCTTGCATTTCCTAAGACGAAAGGATGTCTGAATCCCCTGTGGAGACCACAGAGAAAGACCTAGTTCCCCACCTCATCGCGACCGGAGGCCTCACATCCTTTGAAAACTCCAGAGGTACGCGGAGATCAGTGCCTCCAAAGGAGACGATGCCTGACTCCTCGTGAAACTTGATAGGAGTCCCAGGATTCCTGTGGCACGTGGAAAGGGACCCTTGGTCTCCCGCCTCAGCTGGAGAGGCGTCCCAATTGCCCTGCCAAGCCTCGAGGAGAATCCCGAGTTGTCCCTCGCAACTAGGCAGGAGTCCTGACGTCGCTGAAGAAACACGTGTGTGGAAGGGCCATCCACGTCGTAACTCGAGAATATACCCCAGGTTCCCGCCGCAACTCGAGAAAAACCATGAGACTTCTCCCTCACCGCAAAATGAGGCCCGATTCCCCTGCACTGCATGCAGAGTAATTCCGTGTTGCACATCACACATGAAAGGAGCCTTGATTTCCTTGATGGCACTCCAGAGAATCCCCAAGAACACTGTTTCAAGGCTAGAGGGATCCTGAGGTCACTGTAGCCACACTAAAGAGCTCCGTGGACCAAAAATCAACTCGAGATGAGAGGTTAGTCCCTGGCTTCGACTCCAGAGGAATACCACCTTACCACAAGCACCTCAAGAGGAGGCTTCTCTCAGCTCTAGGTATGTGAGAGGGACCCTGAGTTTGCAGCCTCAACTGGAATGGACACCGCGATGCCCTGACTCGAAATAAGGCCGGATATCCCTGCAGTGACTTGAATGCAGGCTCGTCTTGCATCTCCCAAGAAGAAAGGATGGCTGAATCCCCTGTGGAGACCACAGAGAAAGACCTAGTTCCCAACCTCATGGCGACTGGAGGCCTCACATCCTTTAAAAACTCCAGAGGTATGCGGAGATCAGTGCCTCCAAAGCAGACAATGCCTGACTCCTCGTGAAACTTGACAGGAGTCCCAGGATTCCTGTGGCACGTGGAAAGGGACCCTTGGTCTCCCGCCTCAGCTGGAGAGGCGTCCCAATTGCCCTGCCAAGCCTCGAGGAGAATCCCGAGTTGTCCTTCGCAACTAGGAAGGAGTACTTACTTGGCTGAACAAACACGTGTGTGGAAGGGCCATGCCCGTCGTAACTCGAGAATATACCCCAGGTTCCCGCCGCAACTCGAGAAAAACCATGAGACTTCCCCCTCGCCGCGAGATGAGGCCCGATTCCCGTGCACTGCGTGCAGAGCAATTCCGTGTTGCACCTCACACATGAAAGGAGCCTTGATTTCCTTGATGGCACTCCAGAAAAACCCCAAGAACACTGTTTCAAGGCTAGAGGGATCCTGAGGTCACTGTAGCAACACGAAAGAGCTCCGTGGACCAAAAATGAACTCGAGATGAGAGGTTAGTCCCTGGCTTCGACTCCAGAGGAATACCACCTTACCACAAGCACCTCAAGAGGAGGCTTCTCTCAGCTCTAGATATGTGAGAGGGACCCTGAGTTTGCGGCCTCAAGTGGAATGGACACCGTGATGCCCTGACTCGAAATAAGGCCGAATATCCCTGCAGTGACTTGAATGCAGGCTCGTCTTGCATCTCCCAAGACGAAAGGATGTCTGAGTCCCCTGTGGAGACCACAGAGAAAGATCTACTTCCCCACCTCATCGCGACCGGAGGCTTCACATCCTTTGAAAACTCCAGAGGTACGCGGAGATCAGTGCCTCCAAAGGAGACGATGCCTGACTCCTCGTGAAACTTGATAGGAGTCCCAGGATTCCTGTGGCACGTGGAAAGGAACCCTTGGTCTACCGCCTCAGCTGGAGAGGCGTCCCAATTGCCCTGCCAAGCCTCGAGGAGAATCCCGAGTTGTCCCTCGCAACTAGGCAGGAGTCCTGACGTCGCTGAATATATACGTGTGTGGAAGGGCCATCCCCGTCGTAACTCGAGAATATACCCTAGTTTCCCTCAGCAACTCGAGAAAAACCATGAGACTTCCCCCTCGCCGCGAGATGAGGCCCGATTCCCCTGCACTGCGTGCAGAGCAATTCCGTGTTGCACATCACACATGAAAGGAGCCTTGATTTCCTTGATGGCACTCCAGAGAAACCCCAAGAACACTGTTTCAAGGCTAGAGGTTTCCTGAGGTCACTGTAGCAACACGAAAGAGCTCCGTGGACCAAAAATCAACTCGAGATGAGAGGTTAGTCCCTGGCTTCGACTCCAGAGGAATACCACCTTACCACAAGCACCTCAAGAGCAGGATTATCTCAGCTCTAGATATGTGAGAGGGACCCTGAGTTTGTGGCCTCAAGTGGAATGGACACCGCGATGCCCTGACGCGAAATAAGGCCGGATATCCCTGCAGTGACTTGAATGCAGGCTCGTCTTGCATCTCCCAAGACGAAATGATGTCTGAATCCACTGTACAGACCACAGAGAAAACCTACTTCCCCACCTCATCGCAACCGGAGGCCTCACATCCTTTGAAAACTCCAGAGGTACGCGGAGATAAGTGCCTCCAAAGGAGACGATGCCTGACTCCTCGTGAACCTTGATAGGAGTTCCAGGATTCCTGTGGCACGTGGAAAGGGACCCTTGGTCTCCCGCCTCAGCTGGAGAGGCGTCCCAATTGCCCTGCCAAGCCTCGAGGAGAATCCCGAGTTGTCCCTCGTAACTAGGCAGGAGTCCTGACATGGCTGAACAAACACGTGAGTGGAAGGGCCCTCCGCGTCGTAACTCGAGAATATACCCCAGGTTCCCGCCGCAACTCGAGAAAAACCATGAGACTTCTCCCTCGCCGCAAAATGAGGCCCGATTCCCCTGCACTGCATGTAGAGTAATTCCGTGTTGCACATCACACATGAAAGGAGCCTTGATTTCCTTGATGGCACTCCAGAGAATCCCCAAGAACACTGTTCCAAGGCTAGAGGGATCCTGAGGTCACTGTAGCCAGACTAAAGAGCTCCGTGGACCAAAAATCAACTCGAGATGGGAGGGTAGTCCCTGGCTTCGACTCCAGAGGAATACCACCTTACCACAAGCACCTCAAGAGGAGGCTTCTCTCACCTCTAGCTATGTGAGAGGGAACCTGAGTTTGTGGCCTCAAGTGGAATGGACACCGCGATGCCCTGACTCGAAATAAGGCCGGATATCCCTGCAGTGACTTGAATGCAGGCTCGTCTTGCATCTCCCAAGACGAAAGGATGTCTGAATCCCCTGTGAAGACCACAGAGAAAGACCTAGTTCCCAACCTCATGGCGACTGGAGGCCTCACATCCTTTGAAAACTCCAGAGGTATGCGGAGATCAGTGCCTCCAAAGCAGACAATGCCTGACTCCTCTTGAAACTTGACAGGAGTCCCAGGATTCCTGTGGCACGTGGAAAGGGACACTTGGTCTCCCGCCTCAGCTGGAAAGGCGTCCCAATTGCCCTGCCAAGCCTCGAGGAGAATCCCGAGTTGTCCCTCGCAACTAGGAAGGAGTACTTACGTGGCTGAACAAACACGTGTGTGGAAGGGCCATCCCCGTCGTAACTCGAGAATATACCCCAGGTTCCCGCCGCAACTCGAGAAAAACCATGAGACTTCCCCCTCTCCGCGAGATGAGGCCCAATTCTCCTGCACTGCGTGCAGAGCACTTCCGTGTTGCACATCACACATGAAAGGAGCCTTGATTTCCTTGATGGCACTCCAGAGAAACCCCAAGAACACTGTTTCAAGGCGAGAGGGATCCTGAGGTCAGTGTAGCAACACGAAAGAGCTCCGTGGACCAAAAATGAACTCGAGATGAGAGGTTAGTCCCTGGCTTCGACTCCAGAGGAATACCACCTTACCACAAGCACCTCAAGAGGAGGCTTCTCTCAGCTCTAGATATGTGAGAGGGACCCTGAGTTTGCGGCCTCAAGTGGAATGGACACCGTGATGCCCTGACTCGAAATAAGGCCGAATATCCCTGCAGTGACTTGAATGCAGGCTCGTCTTGCATCTCCCAAGACGAAAGGGTGTCTGAGTCCCCTGTGGAGACCACAGAGAAAGATCTACTTCCCCACCTCATCGCGACCGGAGGCTTCACATCCTTTGAAAACTCCAGAGGTACGCGGAGATCAGTGCCTCCAAAGGAGACGATGCCTGACTCCTCGTGAAACTTGATAGGAGTCCCAGGATTCCTGTGGCACGTGGAAAGGAACCCTTGGTCTACCGCCTCAGCTGGAGAGGCGTCCCAATTGCCCTGCCAAGCCTCGAGGAGAATCCCGAGTTGTCCCTCGCAACTAGGCAGGAGTCCTGACGTCGCTGAATATATACGTGTGTGGAAGGGCCATCCCCGTCGTAACTCGAGAATATACCCTAGTTTCCCTCAGCAACTCGAGAAAAACCATGAGACTTCCCCCTCGCCGCGAGATGAGGCCCGATTCCCCTGCACTGCGTGCAGAGCAATTCCGTGTTGCACATCACACATGAAAGGAGCCTTGATTTCCTTGATGGCACTCCAGAGAAACCCCAAGAACACTGTTTCAAGGCTAGAGGTTTCCTGAGGTCACTGTAGCAACACGAAAGAGCTCCGTGGACCAAAAATCAACTCGAGATGAGAGGTTAGTCCCTGGCTTCGACTCCAGAGGAATACCACCTTACCACAAGCACCTCAAGAGCAGGATTATCTCAGCTCTAGATATGTGAGAGGGACCCTGAGTTTGTGGCCTCAAGTGGAATGGACACCGCGATGCCCTGACGCGAAATAAGGCCGGATATCCCTGCAGTGACTTGAATGCAGGCTCGTCTTGCATCTCCCAAGACGAAATGATGTCTGAATCCACTGTACAGACCACAGAGAAAACCTACTTCCCCACCTCATCGCAACCGGAGGCCTCACATCCTTTGAAAACTCCAGAGGTACGCGGAGATAAGTGCCTCCAAAGGAGACGATGCCTGACTCCTCGTGAACCTTGATAGGAGTTCCAGGATTCCTGTGGCACGTGGAAAGGGACCCTTGGTCTCCCGCCTCAGCTGGAGAGGCGTCCCAATTGCCCTGCCAAGCCTCGAGGAGAATCCCGAGTTGTCCCTCGTAACTAGGCAGGAGTCCTGACATGGCTGAACAAACACGTGAGTGGAAGGGCCCTCCGCGTCGTAACTCGAGAATATACCCCAGGTTCCCGCCGCAACTCGAGAAAAACCATGAGACTTCTCCCTCGCCGCAAAATGAGGCCCGATTCCCCTGCACTGCATGTAGAGTAATTCCGTGTTGCACATCACACATGAAAGGAGCCTTGATTTCCTTGATGGCACTCCAGAGAATCCCCAAGAACACTGTTCCAAGGCTAGAGGGATCCTGAGGTCACTGTAGCCAGACTAAAGAGCTCCGTGGACCAAAAATCAACTCGAGATGGGAGGGTAGTCCCTGGCTTCGACTCCAGAGGAATACCACCTTACCACAAGCACCTCAAGAGGAGGCTTCTCTCACCTCTAGCTATGTGAGAGGGAACCTGAGTTTGTGGCCTCAAGTGGAATGGACACCGCGATGCCCTGACTCGAAATAAGGCCGGATATCCCTGCAGTGACTTGAATGCAGGCTCGTCTTGCATCTCCCAAGACGAAAGGATGTCTGAATCCCCTGTGAAGACCACAGAGAAAGACCTAGTTCCCAACCTCATGGCGACTGGAGGCCTCACATCCTTTGAAAACTCCAGAGGTATGCGGAGATCAGTGCCTCCAAAGCAGACAATGCCTGACTCCTCTTGAAACTTGACAGGAGTCCCAGGATTCCTGTGGCACGTGGAAAGGGACACTTGGTCTCCCGCCTCAGCTGGAAAGGCGTCCCAATTGCCCTGCCAAGCCTCGAGGAGAATCCCGAGTTTTCCCTCGCAACTAGGAAGGAGTACTTACTTGGCTGAACAAACACGTGTGTGGAAGGGCCATCCCCGTCGTAACTCGAGAATATACCCCAGGTTCCCGCCGCAACTCGAGAAAAACCATGAGACTTCCCCCTCTCCGCGAGATGAGGCCCAATTCTCCTGCACTGCGTGCAGAGCACTTCCGTGTTGCACATCACACATGAAAGGAGCCTTGATTTCCTTGATGGCACTCCAGAGAAACCCCAAGAACACTGTTTCAAGGCGAGAGGGATCCTGAGGTCAGTGTAGCAACACGAAAGAGCTCCGTGGACCAAAAATCAACTCGAGATGAGAGGTTAGTCCCTGGCTTTGACTCCAGAGGAATACCACCTTACCACAAGCACCTCAAGAGGAGGCTTCTCTCAGCTCTAGGTATGTGAGAGGGACCCTGATTTTTCGGCCTCAAGTGGAATGGACACCGCGATGCCCTGACTCGAAATAAGGCCGGATATCCCTGCAGTGACTTGAATGCAGGCTCGTCTTGCATCTCCCAAGATGAAAGGATGTCTGAATCCCCTGTGGAGACCACAGAGAAAGACCTAGTTCCCCACCTCATCGCGACCGGAGGCCTCACATCCTTTGAAAACTCCAGAGGTACGCGGAGATCAGTGCCTCCAAAGGAGACGATGCCTGACTCCTCGTGAAACTTGATAGGAGTCCCAGGATTCCTGTGGCACGTGGAAAGGGACCCTTGGTCTCCCGCCTCAGCTGGAGAGGCGTCCCAATTGCCCTGCCAAGCCTCGAGGAGAATCCCGAGTTGTCCCTCGCAACTAGGCAGGAGTCCGGACGTCACTGAAGAAACACGTGTGTGGAAGGGCCATCCCCTCGTAACGCGAGAATATTCCCCAGGTTCCCGCCGCAACTCGAGAAAAACCATGAGACTTCCCCCTCGCCGCGAGATGAGGCCCGATTCCCCTGCACTGCGTGCAGAGCAATTCCGTGTTGCACATCACACATGAAAGGAGCCTTGATTTCCTTGATGGCACTCCAGAGAAACCCCAAGAACACTGTTTCAAGGCTAGAGGGATCCTGAGGTCACTGTAGCAACACGAAAGAGCTCCGTGGACCAAAAATCAACTCGAGATGAGAGGTTAGTCCCTGGCTTCGACTCCAGAGGAATACCACCTTACCACAAGCACCTCAAGAGGAGGCTTCTCTCAGCTCTAGGTATGTGAGAGGGACCCTGAGTTTGCGGCCTCAAGTGGAATGGACACCGCGATGACCTGACTCGAAATAAGGCCGGATATCCCTGCAGTGACTTGAATGCAGGCTCGTCTTGCATCTCCCAAGACGAAAGGATGTCTGAATCCCCTGTGGAGACCACAGAGAAAGACCTAGTTCCCCACCTCATCGCGACCGGAGGCCTCACATCCTTTGAAAACTCCAGAGGTACGCGGAGATAAGTGCCTCCAAAGGTGACGATGCCTGACTCCTCGTGAATCTTGATAGGAGTCTCAGGATTCCTAAGGCACGTGGAAAGAGACCCTTGGTCTCCCGCCTCAGCTGGAGAGGCGTCCCAATTGCCCTGCCAAGCCTCGAGGAGAATCCCGAGTTGTCCCTCGCAACTAGGCAGGAGTCCTGACGTCGCTGAACAAACACGTGGGTGGAAGGGCCATGCCCGTCGTAATTCGAGAATATACCCCAGGTTTCCGCCGCAACTCGAGAAAAACCATGAGACTTCCCCCTCGCCGCGAGATGAGGCCGAATTCCTCTGCACTGCGTGCAGAGCAATTCCGTGTTGCACATCAAACATGAAAGGCGCCTTGATTTCCTTGATGGCACTCCAGAGAAACCCCCAGTACACTGTTTCAAGGCTCGAGGGATCCTGAGGTCACTGTAGCAACACGAAAGAGCTCCGTGGACCAAAAATCAACTCGAGATGAGAGGTTAGTCCCTGGCTTCGACTCCAGAGGAATACCACCTTACAACAACCACCTCAAGAGGAAGCTTCTCTCAGCTCTAGGTATGTGAGAGGGACCCTGATTATGCGGCCTCAAGTGGAATGGAAACCGCGATGCCCTGACTCGAAATAAGGCCGAATATTCCTGCAGTGACTTGAATGCAGGCTCGTCTTGCATCTCCCAAGATGAAAGGATGTCTGAATCCCCTGTGGAGACCACAGAGAAAGACCTAGTTCCCCACCTCATCGCGATCGGAGGCCTCACATCCCTTGAAAACTCCAGAGGTATGCGGAGATCAGTGCCTCCAAAGGAGACGATGCCTGACTCCTCGTGAAACTTGATAGGAGTCCCAGGATTCCTGTGGCACGTGGAAAGGGACCCTTGGTCTCCCGCCTCAGCTGGAGAGGCGTCCCAATTGCCCTGCCAAGCCTCGAGGAGTATCCTGAGTTGTCCCTCGCAACTAGGCAGGAGTCCTGACGTCGCTGAAGAGACACGTGTGTGGAAGGGCCATCCCCGTCGTAACTCGAGAATATACCCCAGGTTCCCGCCACAACTCGAGAAAAACCATGAGACTTCCCCCTCGCCACGAGATGAGACCCGATTCCCCTGCACTGCGTGCAGAGCAATTCCGTGTTGCACATCACACATGAAAGGAGCCTTGATTTCCTTGATGGCACTCCAGAGAAACCCCAAGAACACTGTTTCAAGGCTAGAGGGATCCGGAGGTCACTGTAGCAACACGAAAGAGCTCCGTGGACCAAAAATCAACTCGAGATGAGAGGTTAGTCCCTGGCTTCGACTCCAGAAGAATACCTCCTTACCACAAGCACCTCAAGAGGAGGCTTCTCTCAGGTCTAGGTATGTGAGCGGGACCCTGAGTTTGCGGCCTCAAGTGGAATGGACACCGCGATGCCCTGACGCGAAATAAGGCCGGATATCCCTGCAGTGACTTGAATGCAGGCTCGTCTTGCATCTCCCAAGATGAAAGGATGTCTGAATCCCCTGTGGAGACCACAGAGAAAGACCTAGTTCCCCACCTCATCGCGACAGTGGGCCTCACATCCTTTGAAAACTCCAGAGGTACGCGGAGATCAGTGCCTCCAAAGGAGACGATGCCTGACTCCTCGTGAGCCTTGATAGGAGTCCCAGGATTCCTGTGGCACGTGGAAAGGGACCCTTGGTCTCCCGCCTCAGCTGGAGAGGCGTCCCAATTGCCCTGCCAAGCCTCGAGGAGAATCCCGAGTTGTCCCTCGCAACTAGGCAGGAGTCTTGACGTGGCTGAACAAACAAGTGTGTCGAAGGGCCATCCCCGGCGTAACTCGAGAATATAACCCAGGTTCCCGCCGCAACTCGAGAAAAAGCATGAGACTTCCCCCTGGCCGCGAGATGAGGCCCGATTCCCCTGCACTGCGTGCAGAGCAATTCCGTGTTGCACCTCACACATGAAAGGAGCCTTGATTTCCTTGATGGCACTCCAGAAAAACCCCAAGAACACTGTTTCAAGGCTAGAGGGATCCTGAGGTCACTGTAGCCACACAAAAGAATGACGTGGACCAAAAATCAACTCGAGATGAGAGGTTAGTCCCTGGCTTCGACTCCAGAGGAATACCATCTTACCACAAGCACCTCAAGAGGAGGCTTCTCTCAGCTCTAGATATGTGAGAGGGACCCTGAGTTTGCGGCCTCAAGTGGAATGGACACCGTGATGCCCTGACTCGAAATAAGGCCGAATATCCCTGCAGTGACTTGAATGCAGGCTCGTCTTGCATCTCCCAAGACGAAAGGATGTCTGAATCCCCTGTGGAGACCACAAAGAAAACCTACTTCCCCACCTCATCGTGACCGGAGGCCTCACATCATTTGAAAACTCCAGAGGTACGCGGAGATGAGTGCCTCCAAAGGAGACGATGCCTGACTCCTCGGGAAACTTGATAGGAGTCCCAGGATTCCTGTGGCACGTGGAAAGGTACCCTTGGTCTCCCGCCTCAGCTGGAGAGGCGTCCCAATTGCCCTGCCAAGCCTCGAGGAGAATCCCGAGTTGTCCCTCGCAACTAGGCAGGAGTCCTGCCGTCGCTGAACAAACACGTGGGTGGAAGGGCCATCCCCGTCGTAACTCGAGAATATACCCCAGATTCCCGCCGCAACTCGAGAAAAACCATGAGACTTCCCCCTCGCCGCGAGATGAGGCCGGATTCCCCTGCAGTGCGAGCAGAGCAATTCCGTGTTGCACATCACACATGAAAGGAGCCTTGATTTCCTTGATGGCACTCCAGAGAAACCCCAAGAACACTGTTTCAAGGCTAGAGGGATCCTGAGGTCACTGTAGCAACACGAAAGAGTTCCCTGGACCAAAAATCTACTCGAGATGAGAGGTTAGTCCCTGGCTTCGACTCCAGAGGAATACCACCTTACCACAAGCACCTCAAGAGCAGGCTTATCTCAGCTCTAGGTATGTGAGAGGGACCCTGATTTGCGGCCTCAAGTGGAATGGAGACCGCGATGCCCTGACTCGAAATAAGGCCGAATATCCCTGCAGTGACTTGAATGCAGGCTCGTCTTGCATCTCCCAAGACGAAAGGATGTCTGAATCCTCTGTGGAGACCACAAGGAAACCTACTTCCCCACCTCATCGCGACCGGAGGCCTCACATCCTTTGAAAACTCCAGAGGTACGCGGAGATCAGTGCCTCCAAAGGAGACGATGCCTGACTCCTCGTGAAACTTGATAGGAGTCCCAGGATTCCTGTGGCACATGGAAAAGGACACTTGCTCTACAGCCTCAGCTGGAGAGGCGTCCCAATTGCCCTGCCAAGCCTCGAGGAGATTCCCGAGTTGTCCCTCGCAACTAGGCAGGAGTCTTGACGTGGCTGAACAAACACGTGTGTCGAAGGGCCATCCCCGTCGTAACTCGAGAATATAACCCAGGTTCCCGCCGCAACTCGAGAAAAAGCATGAGACTTCCCCCTCGCCGCGAGATGAGGCACGATTCCCCTGCACTGCGTGCAGAGCAATTCCGTGTTGCACATCACACATGAAAGGAGCCTTGATTTCCTTGATGGCACTCCAGAAAAACCCCAAGAACACTGTTTCAAGGCTAGAGGGATCCTGAGGTCACTGTAGCCACACAAAAGAACGACGTGGACCAAAAATCAACTCGAGATGAGAGGTTAGTCCCTGGCTTCGACTCCAGAGGAATACCACCTTACCACAAGCACCTCAAGAGAAGGCTTATCTCAGCTCTAGGTATGTGAGAGGGACCCTGAGTTTGCGGCCTCAAGTGGAATGGACACCGTGATGCCCTGACTCGAAATAAGGCCAAATATCCCTGCAGTGACTTGAATGCAGGCTCGTCTTGCATCTCCCAAGACTAAAGGATGTCTGAATCCCCTGTGGAGATCACAAAAAAAGAACTATTTTCCCACCTCATCGCGACCGGAGGCGTCACTTGCTTTGAAAACTCCAGAGGTACGCGGAGATCAGTGCCTCCAAAGGAGACGATGCCTGACTCCTCGTGGAACTTGATAGGAGTCCCAGGATTCCTGTGGCACGGGGAAAGGGACCCTTGGTCTTCCGCCTCAGCTGGAGGGGCGTCCCAATTGCCCTGCCAAGCCTCGAGGAGAATCCCGAGTTGTCCCTCGCAACTAGGCAGGAGTCCTGACGCGGCTGAACAAACACGTGTGTGTAAGGTCCATCCCCGTCGTAACTCGAGAATATACCCCAGGTTTCCGACGCAACTCGAGAAAAACCATGAGACTTCCCCCTCGCCGCGAGATGAGGCCCGATTCCCCTGCACTGCGTGCAGAGCAATTCCGTCTTGCACATCACACATCAAAGGAGCCTTGATTTCCTTGATGGCACTCCAGAGAAACCCCAAGAACACTGTTTCAAGGTAGAGGGATCCTGAGGTCGCTGTAGCCACACAAAAGAGCTCCGTGGACAAAAAATCAACTCGAATTGAGAGGTTAGTCCCTGGCTTCGACTCCAGAGGAATACCACCTTACCACAAGCACCTCAAGAGGAGGCTTCTCTTAGCTCTAGATATGTGAGAGGGACCCTGAGTTTGCGGCCTCAAGTGGAATGTACACCGTGATGCCCTGACTCGAAATAAGGCCGGATATCCCTGCAGTGACTTGAATGCAGTCTCGTCTTGCATCTCCCAAGACGAAAGGATGTCTGAATCCCCTGTGGAGACCACAGAGAAAGACCTACTTCCCCACCTCATTGCGACCGGAGGCCTCACATCCTTTGAAAATTCCAGAGGTACGCGAAGATCAGTGCCTCCAAAGGAGACGATGCCTGACTCCTCGTGAAACTTGATAGGAGTCCCAGGATTCCTGTGGCACGTGGAAAGGGACCCTTGGTCTCCCGCGTCAGATTGAGAGGAGTCCCAATTGCCCTGCCAAGCCTCGAGGAGAATCCCGAGTTGTCCCTCGCAACTAGGCAGGAGTCTTGACGTGGCTGAACAAACACGTGTGTCGAAGGGCCATCCCCGTCGTAACTCGAGAATATAACCCAGGTTCCCGCCGCAACAAGAGAAAAAGCATGAGACTTCCCCCTGGCCGCGAGATGAGGCCCGATTCCCCTGCACTGCGTGCAGAGCAATTCCGTGTTGCACCTCACACATGAAAGGAGCCTTGATTTCCTTGATGGCACTCCAGAAAAACCCCAAGAACACTGTTTCAAGGCTAGAGGGATCCTGAGGTCACTGTAGCCACACAAAAGAATGACGTGGACCAAAAATCAACTCGAGATGAGAGGTTAGTCCCTGGCTTCGACTCCAGAGGAATACCACCTTACCACAAGCACCTCAAGAGGAGGCTTCTCTCAGCTCTAGATATGTGAGAGGGACCCTGAGTTTGCGGCCTCAAGTGGAATGGACACCGTGATGCCCTGACTCGAAATAAGGCCGAATATCCCTGCAGTGACTTGAATGCAGGCTCGTCTTGCATCTCCCAAGACGAAAGGATGTCTGAATCCCCTGTGGAGACCACAAAGAAAACCTACTTCCCCACCTCATCGTGACCGGAGGCCTCACATCATTTGAAAACTCCAGAGGTACGCGGAGATCAGTGCCTCCAAAGGAGACGATGCCTGACTCCTCGGGAAACTTGATAGGAGTCCCAGGATTCCTGTGGCACGTGGAATGGGACACTTGGTCTCCCGCCTCAGCTGGAGAGGCGTCCCAATTGCCCTGCCAAGCCTCGAGGAGAATCCCGAGTTGTCCCTCGCAACTAGGCAGGAGTCCTGCCGTCGCTGAACAAACACGTGGGTGGAAGGGCCATCCCCGTCGTAACTCGAGAATATACCCCAGGTTCCCGCCACAACTCGAGAAAAACCATGAGACTTCCCCCTCGCCGCGAGATGAGGCCCGATTCCCCTGCACTGCGTGCAGAGCAATTCCGTGTTGCACATCACACATGAAAGGAGCCTTGATTTCCTTGATGGCACTCCAGAAAAACCCCAAGAACACTGTTTCAAGGCTAGAGGGATCCTGAGGTCACTGTAGCAACACGAAAGAGTTCCCTGGACCAAAAATCTACTCGAGATGAGAGGTTAGTCCCTGGCTTCGACTCCAGAGGAATACCACCTTACCACAAGCACCTCAAGAGCAGGCTTATCTCAGCTCTAGGTATGTGAGAGGGACCCTGATTTGCGGCCTCAAGTGGAATGGAGACCGCGATGCCCTGACTCGAAATAAGGCCGAATATCCCTGCAGTGACTTGAATGCAGGCTCGTCTTGCATCTCCCAAGACGAAAGGATGTCTGAATCCTCTGTGGAGACCACAAGGAAACCTACTTCCCCACCTCATCGCGACCGGAGGCCTCACATCCTTTGAAAACTCCAGAGGTACGCGGAGATCAGTGCCTCCAAAGGAGACGATGCCTGACTCCTCGTGAAACTTGATAGGAGTCCAAGGATTCCTGTGGCACATGGAAAGGGACCCTTGCTCTACAGCCTCAGCTGGAGAGGCGTCCCAATTGCCCTGCCAAGCCTCGAGGAGATTCCCGAGTTGTCCCTCGCAACTAGGCAGGAGTCTTGACGTGGCTGAACAAACACGTGTGTCGAAGGGCCATCCCCGTCGTAACTCGAGAATATAACCCAGGTTCCCGCCGCAACTCGAGAAAAAGCATGAGACTTCCCCCTCGCCGCGAGATGAGGCACGATTCCCCTGCACTGCGTGCAGAGCAATTCCGTGTTGCACATCACACATGAAAGGAGCCTTGATTTCCTTGATGGCACTCCAGAAAAACCCCAAGAACACTGTTTCAAGGCTAGAGGGATCCTGAGGTCACTGTAGCCACACAAAAGAACGACGTGGACCAAAAATCAACTCGAGATGAGAGGTTAGTCCCTGGCTTCGACTCCAGAGGAATACCACCTTACCACAAGCACCTCAAGAGAAGGCTTATCTCAGCTCTAGGTATGTGAGAGGGACCCTGAGTTTGCGGCCTCAAGTGGAATGGACACCGTGATGCCCTGACTCGAAATAAGGCCAAATATCCCTGCAGTGACTTGAATGCAGGCTCGTCTTGCATCTCCCAAGACTAAAGGATGTCTGAATCCCCTGTGGAGATCACAAAAAAAGAACTATTTTCCCACCTCATCGCGACCGGAGGCGTCACTTGCTTTGAAAACTCCAGAGGTACGCGGAGATCAGTGCCTCCAAAGGAGACGATGCCTGACTCCTCGTGAAACTTGATAGGAGTCCCAGGATTCCTGTGGCACGGGGAAAGGGACCCTTGGTCTTCCGCCTCAGCTGGAGGGGCGTCCCAATTGCCCTGCCAAGCCTTGAGGAGAATCCCGAGTTGTCCCTCGCAACTAGGCAGGAGTCCTGACGCGGCTGAACAAACACGTGTGTGTAAGGTCCATCCCCGTCGTAACTCGAGAATATACCCCAGGTTTCCGACGCAACTCGAGAAAAACCATGAGACTTCCCCCTCGCCGCGAGATGAGGCCCGATTCCCCTGCACTGCGCGCAGAGCAATTCCGTCTTGCACATCACACATCAAAGGAGCCTTGATTTCCTTGATGGCACTCCAGAGAAACCCCAAGAACACTGTTTCAAGGTAGAGGGATCCTGAGGTCGCTGTAGCCACACAAAAGAGCTCCGTGGACAAAAAATCAACTCGAATTGAGAGGTTAGTCCCTGGCTTCGACTCCAGAGGAATACCACCTTACCACAAGCACCTCAAGAGGAGGCTTCTCTTAGCTCTAGATATGTGAGAGGGACCCTGAGTTTGCAGCCTCAAGTGGAATGGACACCGTGATGCCCTGACTCGAAATAAGGCCGGATATCCCTGCAGTGACTTGAATGCAGGCTCGTCTTGCATCTCCCAAGACGAAAGGATGTCTGAATCCCCTGTGGAGACCACAGAGAAAGACCTACTTCCCCACCTCATTGCGACCGGAGGCCTCACATCCTTTGAAAATTCCAGAGGTACGCGAAGATCAGTGCCTCCAAAGGAGACGATGCCTGACTCCTCGTGAAACTTGATAGGAGTCCCAGGATTCCTGTGGCACGTGGAAAGGGACCCTTGGTCTCCCGCGTCAGATTGAGAGGAGTCCCAATTGCCCTGCCAAGCCTCGAGGAGAATCCCGAGTTGTCCCTCGCAACTAGGCAGGAGTCTTGACGTGGCTGAACAAACACGTGTGTCGAAGGGCCATCCCCGTCGTAACTCGAGAATATAACCCAGGTTCCCGCCGCAACTCGAGAAAAAGCATGAGACTTCCCCCTGGCCGCGAGATGAGGCCCGATTCCCCTGCACTGCGTGCAGAGCAATTCCGTGTTGCACCTCACACATGAAAGGAGCCTTGATTTCCTTGATGGCACTCCAGAAAAACCCCAAGAACACTGTTTCAAGGCTAGAGGGATCCTGAGGTCACTGTAGCCACACAAAAGAATGACGTGGACCAAAAATCAACTCGAGATGAGAGGTTAGTCCCTGGCTTCGACTCCAGAGGAATACCATCTTACCACAAGCACCTCAAGAGGAGGCTTCTCTCAGCTCTAGATATGTGAGAGGGACCCTGAGTTTGCGGCCTCAAGTGGAATGGACACCGTGATGCCCTGACTCGAAATAAGGCCGAATATCCCTGCAGTGACTTGAATGCAGGCTCGTCTTGCATCTCCCAAGACGAAAGGATGTCTGAATCCCCTGTGGAGACCACAAAGAAAACCTACTTTCCCACCTCATCGTGACCGGAGGCCTCACATCATTTGAAAACTCCAGAGGTACGCGGAGATGAGTGCCTCCAAAGGAGACGATGCCTGACTCCTCGGGAAACTTGATAGGAGTCCCAGGATTCCTGTGGCACGTGGAATGGGACACTTGGTCTCCCGCCTCAGCTGGAGAGGCGTCCCAATTGCCCTGCCAAGCCTCGAGGAGAATCCCGAGTTGTCCCTCGCAACTAGGCAGAAGTCCTGCCGTCGCTGAACAAACACGTGGGTGGAAGGGCCATCCCCGTCGTAACTCGAGAATATAGCCCAGGTTCCCGCCGCAACTCGAGAAAAACCATGAGACTTCCCCCTCGCCGCGAGATGAGGCCCGATTCCCCTGCACTGCGTGCAGAGCAATTCCGTGTTGCACATCACACATGAAAGGCGCCTTGATTTCCTTGATGGCACTCCAGAGAAACCCCAAGAACACTGTTTCAAGGCTAGAGGGATCCTGAGGTCACTGTAACAACAAGAAAGAGCTCCATAGACCAAAAATCAACTCGAGATGAGAGGTTAGACCCTGGCTTCGATTCCAGAGGAATACCACCTTACGACAAGCACCTCAAGAGGAGGCTTCTCTCAGCTCTAGGTATGTGAGAGGGACCGTGAGTTTGCGGCCTCAAGTGGAATGGACACCGCGATGCCCTGACGCGAAATAAGGCCGGATATCCCTGCAGTGACTTGAATGCAGGCTCGTCTTGCATCTCCCAAGACGAAAGGATGTCTGAATCCCCTGTGGAGACCACAGAGAAAGACCTAGTTCCCCACCTCATCGCGACCGGAGGCCTCACATCCTTTGAAAACTCCAGAGGTACGCGGAGATCAGTGCCTCCAAAGGAGACGATGCCTGACTCCTCGTGAAACTTGATAGGAGTCCCAGGATTCCTGTGGCACGTGGAAAGGGACCCTTGGTCTCCCGCCTCAACTGGAGAGGCGTCCCAATTGCCCTGACAAGCCTCGAGGAGAATCCCGAGTTGTCCCTCGCAACTAGGCAGGAGTCCTGACGTCGCTGAAGAAACACGTGTGTGGAAGGGCCATCCCCGTCGTAACTCGAGAATATACCCCAGGTTCCCGCCGTAACTCGAGAAAAACCATGAGACTTTCCCCTCGCCGCGAGTTGCTGCCCGATTCCCCTGCACTGCGTGCAGAGCAATTCCGTTTTGCACATCACACATGAAAGGAGCCTTGATTTCCTTGATGGCACTCCAGAGAATCCCCAAGAACACTGTTTCAAGGCTAGAGGGATCCTGAGGTCACTGTAGCAAAACGAAAGTGCTCCGTGGAGCAAAAATCAACTCGAGATGAGAGGTTAGCCCCTGGCTTCGACTCCAGAGGAATACCACCTTACCACAAGCACCTCAAGAGGAGGCTTCTCTCAGCTCTACCTATGTGAGAGGGACCCTGAGTTTGCGGCCTCAAGTGGAATGGACACCGCGATGCTCTGACTCAAAATGAGGCCGGATATCCCTGCAGTGACTTGAATGCAGGCTCGTCTTGCATCTCCCAAGACGAAAGGATGTCTGAATCCCCTGTGGAGACCACAGAAAAAGAACTAGTTCCCCACCTCATCGCAACCGGAGGCCTCACATCCTTTGAAAACTCCAGAGGTACGCGGAGATCAGTGCCTCCAAAGGAGAGGATGCCTGACTCCTCGTGAACCTTGATAGGAGTCCCAGGATTCCTGTGGCACGTGGAAAGGGACCCTTGGTCTCCCGCCTCAGCTGGAGAGGCGTCCCAATTGCCCTGCCAAGCCTCGAGGAGAATCCCGAGTTGTCCCTCGTAACTAGGCAGGAGTCCTGACATGGCTGAACAAACACGTGAGTGGAAGGGCCCTCCCCGTCGTAACTCGAGAATATACCCCAGGTTCCCGCCGCAACTCGAGAAAAACCATGAGACTTCTCCCTCACCGCAAAATGAGGCCCGATTCCCCTGCACTGCATGCAGAGTAATTCCGTGTTGCACATCACACATGAAAGGAGCCTTGATTTCCTTGATGGCACTCCAGAGAATCCCCAAGAACACTGTTCCAAGGCTAGAGGGATCCTGAGGTCACTGTAGCCACACTAAAGAGCTCCGTGGACCAAAAATCAACTCGAGATGAGAGGTTAGTCCCTGGCTTCGACTCCAGAGGAATACCACCTTACCACAAGCACCTCAAGAGGAGGCTTCTCTCAGCTCTAGGTATGTGAGAGGGACCCTGAGTTTGCAGCCTCAACTGGAATGGACACCGCGATGCCCTGACTCGAAATAAGGCAGGATATCCCTGCAGTGACTTGAATGCAGGCTCGTCTTGCATCTCCCAAGAAGAAAGGATGTCTGAATCCCCTGTGAAGACCACAGAGAAAGACCTAGTTCCCAACCTCATGGCGACTGGAGGCCTCACATCCTTTGAAAACTCCAGAGGTATGCGGAGATCAGTGCCTCCAAAGCAGACAATGCCTGACTCCTCGTGAAACTTGACAGGAGTCCCAGGATTCCTGTGGCACGTGAAAAGGGACACTTGGTCTCCCGCCTCAGCTGGAGAGGCGTCCCAATTGCCCTGCCAAGCCTCGAGGAGAATCCCGAGTTGTCCTTCGCAACTAGGAAGGAGTACTTACTTGGCTGAACAAACACGTGTGTGGAATGGCCATCCCCGTCGTAACTCGAGAATATACCCCAGGTTCCCGCCGCAACTCGAGAAAAACCATGAGACTTCCCCCTAGCCGCGAGATGAGGCCCAATTTCCCTGCACTGCGTGCAGCGCAATTCCGTGTTGCACATCACACATGAAAGGAGCCTTGATTTCCTTGATGGCACTCCAGAGAAACCCCAAGAACACTGTTTCAAGGCGAGAGGGATCCTGAGGTCAGTGTAGCAACACGAAAGAGCTCCGTGGACCAAAAATCAACTCGAGATGAGAGGTTAGTCCCTGGCTTCGACTCCAGAGGAATACCACCTTACCACAAGCACCTCAAGAGGAGGCTTCTCTCAGCTCTAGGTATGTGAGAGGGACCCTGAGTTTGCGGCCTCAAGTGGAATGGACACCGCGATGACCTGACTCGAAATAAGGCCGGATATCCCTGCAGTGACTTGAATGCAGGCTCGTCTTGCATTTCCCAAGACGAAAGGATGTCTGAATCCCCTGTGGATACCACAGAGAAAGACCTAGTTCCCCACCTCATCCCGACCGGAGGCCTCACATCCTTTGAAAACTCCAGAGGTATGCGGAGATAAGTTCCTCCAAAGGTGACGATGCCTGACTCCTCGTGAATCTTGATAGGAGTCTCAGGATTCCTGTGGCACGTGGAAAGAGACCCTTGGTCTCCCGCCTCAGCTCGAGAGGCGTCCCAATTGCCCTGCCAAGCCTCGAGGAGAATCCCGAGTTGTCCCTCGCAACTAGGCAGGAGTCCTGACGTCGCTGAACAAACACGAGGGTGGAAGGGCCATGCCTGTCGTAACTCGAGAATATACCCCAGGTTCCCGCCGCAACTCGAGAAAAACCATGAGACTTCCCCCTCGCCGCGAGATGAGGCCCGATTCCCCTGCACTGCGTGCAGAGCAATTCCGTGTTGCACATCAAACATGAAAGGCACCTTGATTTCCTTGATGGCACTCCAGAGAAACCCCCAGTACACTGTTTCAAGGCTAGAGGGATCCTGAGGTCACTGTAGCAACACGAAAGAGCTCCGTGGACCAAAAATCAACTCGAGATGAGAGGTTAGTCCCTGGCTTCGACTCCAGAGGAATACCACCTTACCACAAGCACCTCAAGAGGAGGCTTCTCTCAGCTCTAGATATGTGAGAGGGACCCTGAGTTTGCGGCCTCAAGTGGAATGGACACCGTGATGCCCTGACTCGAAATAAGGCCGAATATCCCTGCAGTGACTTGAATGCAGGCTCGTCTTGCATCTCCCAAGACGAAAGGATGTCTGAGTCCCCTGTGGAGACCACAGAGAAAGACCTACTTCCCCACCTCATCGCGACCGGAGGCTTCACATCCTTTGAAAACTCCAGAGGTACGCGGAGATCAGTGCCTCCAAAGGAGACGATGCCTGACTCCTCGTGAAACTTGATAGGAGTCCCAGGATTCCTGTGGCACGTGGAAAGGGACCCTTGGTCTACCGCCTCAGCTGGAGAGGCGTCCCAATTGCCCTGCCAAGCCTCGAGGAGAATCCCGAGTTGTCCCTCGCAACTAGGCAGGAGTCCTGACGTCGCTGAATATACACGTGTGTGGAAGGGCCATCCCCTTCGTAACTCGAGAATATACCCTAGGTTCCCTCCGCAACTCGAGAAAAACCATGAGACTTCCCCCTCGCCGCGAGATGAGGCCCGATTCCCCTGCACTGCGTGCAGAACAATTCCGTGTTGCACATCACACATGAAAGGAGCCTTGATTTCCTTGATGGCACTCCAGAGAAACCCCAAGAACACTGTTTCAAGGCTAGAGGTTTCCTGAGGTCACTGTAGCAACACGAAAGAGCTCCGTGGACCAAAAATCAACTCGAGATGAGAGGTTAGTCCCTGGCTTCGACTCCAGAGGAATACCACCTTACCACAAGCACCTCAAGAGCAGGATTATCTCAGCTCTAGCTATGTGAGAGGGACCCTGAGTTTGTGGCCTCAAGTGGAATGGACACCGCGATGCCCTGACTCGAAATAAGGCCGGATATCCCTGCAGTGACTTGAATGCAGGCTCGTCTTGCATCTCCCAAGACGAAATGATGTCTGAATCCACTGTGCAGACCACAGAGAAAACCTACTTCCCCACCTCATCGCAACCGGAGGCCTCACATCCTTTGAAAACTCCAGAGGTACGCGGAGATAAGTGCCTCCAAAGGAGACGATACCTGACTCCTCGTGAACCTTGATAGGAGTTCCAGGATTCCTGTGGCACGTGGAAAGGGACCCTTGGTCTCCCGCCTCAGCTGGAGAGGCGTCCCAATTGCCCTGACAAGCCTCGAGGAGAATCCCGAGTTGTCCCTCGTAACTAGGCAGGAGTCCTGACATGGCTGAACAAACACGTGAGTGGAAGGGCCCTCCCCGTCGTAACTCGAGAATATACCCCAGGTTCCCGCCGCAACTCAAGAAAAACCATGAGACTTCTCCCTCGCCGCAAAATGAGGCCCGATTCCCCTGCACTGCATGCAGAGTAATTCCGTGTTGCACATCACACATGAAAGGAGCCTTGATTTCCTTGATGGCACTCCAGAGAATCCCCAAGAACACTGTTCCAAGGCTAGAGGGATCCTGAGGTCACTGTAGCCAGACTAAAGAGCTCCGTGGACCAAAAATCAACTCGAGATGGGAGGTTAGTCCCTGGCTTCGACTCCAGAGGAATACCACCTTACCACAAGCACCTCAAGAGGAGGCTTCTCTCACCTCTAGCTATGTGAGAGGGAACCTGAGTTTGTGGCCTCAAGTGGAATGGACACCGCGATGCCCTGACTCGAAATAAGGCCGGATATCCCTGCAGTGACTTGAATGCAGGCTCGTCTTGCATCTCCCAAGACGAAAGGATGTCTGAATCCCCTGTGAAGACCTCAGAGAAAGACCTAGTTCCCAACCTCATGGCGACTGGAGGCCTCACATCCTTTGAAAACTCCAGAGGTATGCGGAGATCAGTGCCTCCAAAGGAGACGATGCCTGACTCCTCGTGAAACTTGATAGGAGTCCCAGGATTCCTGTGGCACGTGGAAAGGGACCCTTGGTCTCCCGCCTCAGCTGGAGAGGCGTCCCAATTGCCCTGCCAAGCCTCGAGGAGTATCCTGAGTTGTCCCTCGCAACTAGGCAGGAGTCCTGACGTCGCTGAAGAGACACGTGTGTGGAAGGGCCATCCCCGTCGTAACTCGAGAATATACCCCAGGTTCCCGCCACAACTCGAGAAAAACCATGAGACTTCCCCCTCGCCACGAGATGAGACCCGATTCCCCTGCACTGCGTGCAGAGCAATTCCGTGTTGCACATCACACATGAAAGGAGCCTTGATTTCCTTGATGGCACTCCAGAGAAACCCCAAGAACACTGTTTCAAGGCGAGAGGGATCCTGAGGTCACTGTAGCAACACGAAAGAGCTCCGTGGACCAAAAATCAACTCGAGATGAGAGGTTAGTCCCTGGCTTCGACTCCAGAGGAATACCACCTTACCACAAGCACCTCAAGAGGAGGCTTCTCTCAGCTCTAGGTATGTGAGAGGGACCCTGATTTTTCGGCCTCAAGTGGAATGGACACCGCGATGCCCTGACTCGAAATAAGGCCGGATATCCCTGCAGTGACTTGAAGGCAGGCTCGTCTTGCATCTCCCAAGACGAAAGGATGTCTGAATCCCCTGTGGAGACCACAGAGAAAGACCTAGTTCCCCACCTCATCGCGACCGGAGGCCTCACATCCTTTGAAAACTCCAGAGGTATGCAGAGATCAGTGCCTCCAAAGGAGACAATGCCTGACTCCTCGTGAAGCTTGATAGGAGTCCCAGGATTCCTGTGGCATATGGAAAGGGACCCTTGGTCTCCCGCCTCAGCTGGAGAGACGTCCCAATTGCCCTGCCAAGCCTCGAGGAGAATCCCGAGTTGTCCCTCGCAACTAGGCAGGAGTCCTGACGTCGCTGAACAAACACGTGTGTGGAAGGGCCATTCCCGTTGTAACTCGAGAATATACCCCAGGTTCCGCCGCAACTCGAGAAAAACCATGAGACTTCCCCCTCGCCGAAAAATGAGGCCCGATTCCCCTGCACTGCGTGCAGAGCAATTCCGTGTTGCACATCACACATGAAAGGAGCCTTGATTTCCTTGATGGCACTCCAGAGAAACCCCAAGAACACTGTTTCAAGGCTAGAGGGATCCTGAGGTCACTGTAGCAACACGAAAGAGCTCCGTGGACCAAAAATCAACTCGAGATGAGAGGTTAGTCCCTGGCTTCGACTCCAGAAGAATACCACCTTACCACAAGCACCTCAAGAGGAGGCTTCTCTCAGGTCTAGGTATGTGAGCGGGACCCTGAGTTTGCGGCCTCAAGTGGAATGGACACTGCGATGCCCTGACGCGAAATAAGGCCGGATATCCCTGCAGTGACTTGAATGCAGGCTCGTCTTGCATCTCCCAAGATGAAAGGATGTCTGAATCCCCTGTGGAGACCACAGAGAAAGACCTAGTTCCCCACCTCATCGCGACAGTGGGCCTCACATCCTTTGAAAACTCCAGAGGTACGCGGAGATCAGTGCCTCCAAAGGAGACGATGCCTGACTCCTCGTGAGCCTTGATAGGAGTCCCAGGATTCCTGTGGCAAGTGGAAAGGGACCCTTGGTCTCCCGCCTCAGCTGGAGAGGCGTCCCAATTGCCCTGCCAAGCCTCGAGGAGAATCCCGAGTTGTCCCTCGCAACTAGGCAGGAGTCCTGACGTCGCTGAACAAACACGTGGGTGGAAGGGCCATCCCCGTCGTAACTCGAGAATATACCCCAGGTTCCCGCCGCAACTCGAGAAAAACCATGAGACTTCCCCCTCGCCGCGAGATGAGGCCCAATTCCCCTGCACTGCGTGCAGAGCAATTCCGTGTTGCACATCACACATGAAAGGAAACTTGATTTCCTTGATGGCACTCCAGAGAAACCCCAAGAACACTGTTTCAAGGCGAGAGGGATCCTGAGGTCACTGTAGCAACACGAAAGAGCTCCGTGGACCAAAAATCAACTCGAGATGAGAGGTTAGCCCCTGGCTTCGACTCCAGAGGAATACCACCTTACCACAAGAACCTCAAGAGGAGGCTTCTCTGATCTCTAGCTATGTGAGAGGGACCCTGAGTTTGCGGCCTCAAGTGGAATGGACACCGCGATGCCCTGACTCGAAATAAGGCCGGATATCCCTGCAGTGACTTGAGTGCAGGCTCGTCTTGCATCTCCCAAGATGAAAGGATGTCTGAATCCCCTGTGGAGACCACAGAGAAAGACCTAGTTCCCCACCTCATCGCGACCGGAGGCGTCACTTGCTTTGAAAACTCCAGAGGTACGCGGAGATCAGTGCCTCCAAAGGAGCCGATGCCTGACTCCTCGCGAAACTTGATAGGAGTCCCAGGATTCC
This sequence comes from Cervus elaphus, assembly GCF_910594005.1. NCBI lineage: Eukaryota > Metazoa > Chordata > Mammalia > Artiodactyla > Cervidae > Cervus > Cervus elaphus. The sequence goes on from NC_057838.1 coordinate 5,055,441, forward strand.
TGTGGCACGGCGAAAGGGACCCTTGGTCTCCCGCCTCAGCTGGAGAGGCGTCCCAATTGCCCTGCCAAGCCTCGAGGAGAATCCCGAGTTGTCCCTCGCAACTAGGCAGGAGTCCTGACGTCGCTGAACAAACACGTGTGTGGAAGGGCCATCCCCGTCGTAACTCGAGAATATACCCCAGGTTCCCTCCGCAACTCGAGAAAAACAATGAGACTTCCCCCTCGCCGCGAGATGAGGCCCGATTCCCCTGCACTGCGTGCAGAGCAATTCCGTGTTGCACATCACACATGAAAGGAGCCTTGATTTCCTTGATGGCACTCCAGAGAAACCCCAAGAACACTGTTTCAAGGCTAGAGGGATCCTGAGGTCACTGTAGCAACACGAAAGAGCTCCGTGGACCAAAAATCAACTCGAGATGAGAGGTTAGTCCCTGGCTTCGACTCCAGAGGAATACCACCTTACCACAAGCACCTCAAGAGGAGGCTTCTCTCAGCTCTAGGTATGTGAGAGGGACCCTGAGTTTGCGGCCTCAAGTGGAATGGACACCGCGATGACCTGACTCGAAATAAGGCCGGATATCCCTGCAGTGACTTGAATGCAGGCTCGTCTTGCATTTCCCAAGACGAAAGGATGTCTGAATCCCCTGTGGAGACCACAGAGAAAGACCTAGTTCCCCACCTCATCGCGACCGGAGGCCTCACATCCTTTGAAAACTCCAGAGGTACGCGGAGATAAGTGCCTCCAAAGGTGACGATGCCTAACTCCTCGTGAATCTTGATAGGAGTCTCAGGATTCCTAAGGCACGTGGAAAGAGACCCTTGGTCTCCCGCCTCAGCTGGAGAGGCGTCCCAATTGCCCTGCCAAGCCTCGAGGAGAATCCCGAGTTGTCCCTCGCAACTAGGCAGGAGTCCTGACGTCGCTGAACAAACACGTGGGTGGAAGGGCCATGCCCGTCGTAACTCGAGAATATACCCCAGGTTCCCGCCGCAACTCGAGAAAAACCATGAGACTTCCCCCTCGCCGCGAGATGAGGCCGGATTCCTCTGCACTGCGTGCAGAGCAATTCCGTGTTGCACATCAAACATGAAAGGCGCCTTGATTTCCTTGATGGCACTCCAGAGAAACCCCCAGTACACTGTTTCAAGGCTCGAGGGATCCTGAGGTCACTGTAGCAACACGAAAGAGCTCCGTGGACCAAAAATCAACTCGAGATGAGAGGTTAGTCCCTGGCTTCGACTCCAGAGGAATACCACCTTACAACAACCACCTCAAGAGGAGGCTTCTCTCAGCTCTAGGTATGTGAGAGGGACCTGATTATGCGGCCTCAAGTGGAATGGAAACCGCGATGCTCTGACTCAAAATAAGGCCGAATATTCCTGCAGTGACTTGAATGCAGGCTCGTCTTGCATCTCCCAAGATGAAAGGATGTCTGAATCCCCTGTGGAGACCACAGAGAAAGACCTAGTTCCCCACCTCATCGCGACCGGAGGCCTCACATCCCTTGAAAACTCCAGAGGTATGCGGAGATCAGTGCCTCCAAAGGAGACGATGCCTGACTCCTCGTGAAACTTGATAGGAGTCCCAGGATTCCTGTGGCACGTGGAAAGGGACCCTTGGTCTCCCGTCTCAGCTGGAGAGGCGTCCCAATTGCCCTGCCAAGCCTCGAGGAGTATCCTGAGTTGTCCCTCGCAACTAGGCAGGAGTCCTGACGTCGCTGAAGAGACACGTGTGTGGAAGGGCCATCCCCGTCGTAACTCGAGAATATACCCCAGGTTCCCGCCACAACTCGAGAAAAACCATGAGACTTCCCCCTCGCCATGAGATGAGACCCGATTCCCCTGCACTGCGTGCAGAGCAATTCCGTGTTGCACATCACACATGAAAGGAGCCTTGATTTCCTTGATGGCACTCTAGAGAAACCCCAAGAACACTGTTTCAAGGCTAGAGGGATCCTGAGGTCACTGTAGCAACACGAAAGAGCTCCGTGGACCAAAAATCAACTCGAGATGAGAGGTTAGTCCCTGGCTTCGACTCCAGAGGAATACCACCTTACCACAAGCACCTCAAGAGGAGGCTTCTCTCAGCTCTAGGTATGTGAGAGGGACCCTGATTTTTCGGCCTCAAGTGGAATGGACACCGCGATGCCCTGACTCGAAATAAGGCCGGATATCCCTGCAGTGACTTGAAGGCAGGCTCGTATTGCATCTCCCAAGACGAAAGGATGTCTGAATCCCCTGTGGAGACCACAGAGAAAGACCTAGTTCCCCACCTCATCGCGACCGGAGGCCTCACATCCTTTGAAAACTCCAGAGGTATGCAGAGATCAGTGCCTCCAAAGGAGACGATGCCTGACTCCTCGTGAGCCTTGATAGGAGTCCCAGGATTCCTGTGGCACGTGGAAAGGGACCCTTGGTCTCCCGCCTCAGCTGGAGAGGCGTCCCAATTGCCCTGCCAAGCCTCGAGGAGAATCCCGAGTTGTCCCTCGCAACTAGGCAGGAGTCCTGACGTCGCTGAACAAACACGTGGGTGGAAGGGCCATCCCCGTCGTAACTCGAGAATATACCCCAGGTTCCCGCCGCAACTCGAGAAAAACCATGAGACTTCCCCCTCGCCGCGAGATGAGGCCCAATTCCCCTGCACTGCGTGCAGAGCAATTCCGTGTTGCACATCACACATGAAAGGAAACTTGATTTCCTTGATGGCACTCCAGAGAAACCCCAAGAACACTGTTTCAAGGCGAGAGGGATCCTGAGGTCACTGTAGCAACACGAAAGAGCTCCGTGGACCAAAAATCAACTCGAGATGAGAGGTTAGTCCCTGGCTTCGACTCCAGAGGAATACCACCTTACCGCAAGCACCTCAAGAGAAGGCTTCTCTCAGGTCTAGGTATGTGAGAGGGACCCTGAGTTTGCGGCCTCAAGTGGAATGGACAATGCGATGCCCTGACTCGAAATAAGGCCGGATATCCCTGCAGTGACTTGAATGCAGGCTCGTCTTGCATCTCCCAATACGAAAGGATGTCTGAATCCCCTGTGGAGACCACAGAGAAAGACCTAGTTCCCCACCTCATCGCGACCGGAGACCTCACATTCTTTGAAAACTCCAGAGGTACGCAGAGATCAGTGCCTCCAAAGGAGACGATGCCTGACTCCTCGTTAAACTTGATAGGAGTCCCAGGATTCCAGTGGCACGTGGAAAGGGACCCTTGGTCTCCCGCCTCAGCTGGAGAGGCGTCCCAATTGCCCTGCCAAGCCTCGAGGAGTATCCTGAGTTGTCCCTCGCAACTAGGCAGGAGTTCTTACGTCGCTGAAGAGAGACGTGTGTGGAAGGGCCATCCCCTCGTAACGCGAGAATATTCCCCAGGTTCCCGCCGCAACTCGAGAAAAACCATGAGACTTCCCCCTCGCCTCGAGATGCTGCCCGATTCCCCTGCACTGCGTGCAGAACAATTCCGTTTTGCACATCACACATGGAAGGAGCCTTGATTTCCTTGATGGCACTCCAGAGAAAAACCAAGAACACTGTTTCAAGGCTAGAGGGATCCTGAGGTCACTGTAGCAAAACGAAAGTGCTCCGTGGACCAAAAATCAACTCGAGATGAGAGGTTAGCCCCTGGCTTCGACTCCAGAGGAATACCACCTTACCACAAGAACCTCAAGAGGAGGCTTCTCTGATCTCTAGCTATGTGAGAGGGACCCTGAGTTTGCGGCCTCAAGTGGAATGGACACCGCGATGCCCTGACTCGAAATAAGGCCGGATATCCCTGCAGTGACTTGAGTGCAGGCTCGTCTTGCATCTCCCAAGATGAAAGGATGTCTGAATCCCCTGTGGAGACCACAGAGAAAGACCTAGTTCCCCACCTCATCGCGACCGGAGGCGTCACTTGCTTTGAAAACTCCAGAGGTACGCGGAGATCAGTGCCTCCAAAGGAGCCGATGCCTGACTCCTCGCGAAACTTGATAGGAGTCCCAGGATTCCTGTGGCACGGGGAAAGGGACCCTTGGTCTCCCGCCTCAGCTGGAGAGGCGTCCCAATTGCCCTGCCAAGCCTCGAGGAGAATCCCGAGTTGTCCCTCGCAACTAGGCAGGAGTCCTGACGTCGCTGAACAAACACGTGTGTGGAAGGGCCATCCCCGTCGTAACTCGAGAATATACCCCAGGTTCCCTCCGCAACTCGAGAAAAACAATGAGACTTCCCCCTCGCCGCGAGATGAGGCCCGATTCCCCTGCACTGCGTGCAGAGCAATTCCGTGTTGCACATCACACATGAAAGGAGCCTTGATTTCCTTGATGGCACTCCAGAGAAACCCCAAGAACACTGTTTCAAGGCTAGAGGGATCCTGAGGTCACTGTAGCAACACGAAAGAGCTCCGTGGACCAAAAATCAACTCGAGATGAGAGGTTAGTCCCTGGCTTCGACTCCAGAGGAATACCACCTTACCACAAGCACCTCAAGAGGAGGCTTCTCTCAGCTCTAGGTATGTGAGAGGGACCCTGAGTTTGCGGCCTCAAGTGGAATGGACACCGCGATGACCTGACTCGAAATAAGGCCGGATATCCCTGCAGTGACTTGAATGCAGGCTCGTCTTGCATTTCCCAAGACGAAAGGATGTCTGAATCCCCTGTGGAGACCACAGAGAAAGACCTAGTTCCCCACCTCATCGCGACCGGAGGCCTCACATCCTTTGAAAACTCCAGAGGTACGCGGAGATAAGTGCCTCCAAAGGTGACGATGCCTAACTCCTCGTGAATCTTGATAGGAGTCTCAGGATTCCTAAGGCACGTGGAAAGAGACCCTTGGTCTCCCGCCTCAGCTGGAGAGGCGTCCCAATTGCCCTGCCAAGCCTCGAGGAGAATCCCGAGTTGTCCCTCGCAACTAGGCAGGAGTCCTGACGTCGCTGAACAAACACGTGGGTGGAAGGGCCATGCCCGTCGTAACTCGAGAATATACCCCAGGTTCCCGCCGCAACTCGAGAAAAACCATGAGACTTCCCCCTCCCCGCGAGATGAGGCCGGATTCCTCTGCACTGCGTGCAGAGCAATTCCGTGTTGCACATCAAACATGAAAGGCGCCTTGATTTCCTTGATGGCACTCCAGAGAAACCCCCAGTACACTGTTTCAAGGCTCGAGGGATCCTGAGGTCACTGTAGCAACACGAAAGAGCTCCGTGGACCAAAAATCAACTCGAGATGAGAGGTTAGTCCCTGGCTTCGACTCCAGAGGAATACCACCTTACAACAACCACCTCAAGAGGAGGCTTCTCTCAGCTCTAGGTATGTGAGAGGGACCCTGATTATGCGGCCTCAAGTGGAATGGACACCGTGATGCCCTGACTCGAAATAAGGCCGGATATCCCTGCAGTGACTTGAATGCAGGCTCGTCTTGCATCTCCCAATACGAAAGGATGTCTGAATCCCCTGTGGAGACCACAGAGAAAAACCTAGTTCCCCACCTCATCGCGACCGGAGACCTCACATTCTTTGAAAACTCCAGAGGTACGCAGAGATCAGTGCCTCCAAAGGAGACGATGCCTGACTCCTCGTTAAACTTGATAGGAGTCCCAGGATTCCTGTGGCACGTGGAAAGGGAACCTTGGTCTCCCGCCTCAGCTGGAGAGGCGTCCCAATTGCCCTGCCAAGCCTCGAGGAGTATCCTGAGTTGTCCCTCGCAACTAGGCAGGAGGCCTGACGTCGCTGAAGAGACACGTGTGTGGAAGGGCCATGCCCGTCGTAACTCGAGAATATACACCAGGTTCCCGCCGCAACTCGAGAAAAACCATGAGACTTCCCCCTCGCCACGAGATGAGACTCGATTCCCCTGCACTGCGTGCAGAGCAATTCCGTGTTGCACATCACACATGAAAGGAGCCTTGATTTCCTTGATGGCACTCCAGAGAAACCCCAAGAACACTGTTTCAAGGCTAGAGGGATCCTGAGGTCACTGTAGAAAAACGAAAGAGCTCCGTGGACCAAAAATCAACTCGAGATGAGAGGTTAGTCCCTGGCTTCGACTCCAGAGGAATACCACCTTACCACAAGCACCTCAAGAGGAGGCTTCTCTCAGCTCTAGGTATGTGAGAGGGACCCTGAGTTTGTGGCCTCAAGTGGAATGGACACCGTGATGCCCTGACTCGAAATAAGGCCGGATATCCATGCAGTGATTTGAAGGCAGGCTCGTCTTGCATCTCCCAAGACGAAAGGATGTCTGAATCCCCTGTGGAGACCACAGAGAAAGACCTAGTTCCCCACCTCATCGCGACCGGAGGCCTCACATCCTTTGAAAACTCCAGAGGTACGCAGAGATCAGTGCCTCCAAAGGAGACAATGCCTGACTCCTCGTGAAGCTTGATAGGAGTCCCAGGATTCCTGTGGCACGTGGAAAGGGACCCTTGGTCTCCCGCCTCAGCTGGAGAGGCGTCCCAATTGCCCTGCCAAGCCTCGAGGAGTATCCCGAGTTGTCCCTCGCAACTAGGCAGGAGTTCTTACGTCGCTGAAGAGAGACGTGTGTGGAAGGGCCATCCCCATCGTAACTCGAGAATATACCCCAGGTTCCCGCCGCAACTCGAGAAAAACCATGAGACTTCCCCCTCGCCGCGAGATGAGGCCCGATTCCCCTGCACTGCGTGCAGAACAATTCCGTTTTGCACATCACACATGGAAGGAGCCTTGATTTCCTTGATGGCACTTCAGAGAAACCCCAAGAACACTGTTTCAAGGCTAGAGGGATCCTGAGGTCACTGTAGCAACACGAAAGAGCCCCGTGGACCAAAAATCAACTCGAGATGAGAGGTTAGTCCCTGGCTTCGACTCCAGAGGAATACCACCTTACTACAAGCACCTCAAGAGGAGGCTTCTCTCAGCTCTAGGTATGTGAGAGGGACCCTGAGTTTGCGGCCTCAAGTGGAATGGACACCGCGATGCCCTGACTCGAAATAAGGCCGGATATTCCTGCAGTGACTTGAATGCAGGCTCTTCTTTCATCTTCCAAGACGAAAGGATGTCTGAATCCCCTGTGGAGACCACAGAGAAAGACCTAGTTCCCCACATCATCGCGACCGGAGGCCTCACATCCTTTGAAAACTCCAGAGGTATGCGGAGATCAGTGCCTCCAAAGGAGCCGATGCCTGACTCCTCGTGAAACTTGATAGGAGTCCCAGGATTCCTTTGGCACATGGAAAGGGACCCTTGGTCTCCCGCCTCCGCTGGAGAGGCGTCCCAAATGCCCTGCCAAGCCTCAAGGAGAATCCCGAGTTGTCCCTCGCAACTAGGCAGGAGTCCTGACGTCGCTGAAGAAACACGTGTGTGGAAGGGCCATCCCCGACGTAACTCGAGAATATACCCCAGGTTCCCGCCGCAACTCGAGAAAAACCATGAGACTTCCCCCTCGCCCCGAGATGCTGCCCGATTCCCCTGCACTGCGTGCAGAACAATTCCGTTTTGCACATCACACATGGAAGGAGCCTTGATTTCCTTGATGGCACTCCAGAGAATCCCCAAGAACACTGTTTCAAGGCTAGAGGGATCCTGAGGTCACTGTAGCAAAACGAAAGTGCTCCGTGGACCAAAAATCAACTCGAGATGAGCGGTTAGCCCCTGGCTTCGACTCCAGAGGAATACCACCTTACCACAAGAACCTCAAGAGGAGGCTTCTCTCAGCTCTAGCTATGTGAGAGGGACCCTGAGTTTGCGGCCTCAAGTGGAATGGACACCGCGATGCCCTGACTCGAAATAAGGCCGGATATCCCTGCAGTGACTTGAGTGCAGGCTCGTCTTGCATCTCCCAAGATGAAAGGATGTCTGAATCCCCTGTGGAGACCACAGAGAAAGACCTAGTTCCCCACCTCATCGCGACCGGAGGCGTCACTTGCTTTGAAAACTCCAGAGGTACGCGGAGATCAGTGCCTCCAAAGGAGCCGATGCCTGACTCCTCGTGAAACTTGATAGGAGTCCCAGGATTCCTGTGGCACGGGGAAAGGGACCCTTGGTCTCCCGCCTCAGTTGGAGAGGCGTCCCAATTGCCCTGCCAAGCCTCGAGGAGAATCCCGAGTTGTCCCTCGCAACTAGGCAGGAGTCCTGACGCGGCTGAACAAACACGTGTGTGTAAGGGCCATCCCCGTCGTAACTCGAGAATATACCCCAGGTTCCCGACGCAACTCGAGAAAAACCATGAGACTTCCCCCTCGCCGCGAGATGAGGCCCGATTCCCCTGCACTGCGTGCAGAGCAATTCCGTGTTGCACATCACACATGAAAGGAGCCTTGATTTCCTTGATGGCACTCCAGAGAAACCCCAAGAACACTGTTTCAAGGTAGAGGGATCCTGAGGTCACTGTAGCCACACGAAAGAGCTCCGTGGACCAAAAATCAACTCGAGATGAGAGGTTAGTCCCTGGCTTCGACTCCAGAGGAATACCACCTTACCACAAGCACCTCAAGAGGAGGCTTCTCTCAGCTCTAGATATGTGAGAGGGACCCTGAGTTTGCGGCCTCAAGTGGAATGGACACCGTGATGCCCTGACTCGAAATAAGGCCGAATATCCCTGCAGTGACTTGAATGCAGGCTCGTCTTGCATCTCCCAAGACGAAAGGATGTCTGAATCCCCTGTGGAGACCACAGAGAAAGACCTACTTCCCCACCTCATCGCGACCGGAGGCTTCACATCCTTTGAAAACTCCAGAGGTACGCGGAGATCAGTGCCTCCAAAGGAGACGATGCCTGACTCCTCGTGAAACTTGATAGGAGTCCCAGGATTCCTGTGGCACGTGGAAAGGGACCCTTGGTCTCCCGCCTCAGCTGGAGAGGCGTCCCAATTGCCCTGCCAAGCCTCGAGGAGAATCCCGAGTTGTCCCGCGCAACTAGGCAGGAGTCCGGACGTCGCTGAAGAAACACGTGTGTGGAAGGGCCATCCCCTCGTAACGCGAGAATATTCCCCAGGTTCCCGCCGCAACTCGACAAAAACCATGAGACTTCCCCCTCGCCGCGAGATGAGGCCCGATTCCCCTGCACTGCGTGCAGAGCAAATCCGTGTTGTACATCACACATGAAAGGAGCCTTGATTTCCTTGATGGCACTTCAGAGAAACCCCAAGAACACTGTTTCAAGGCTAGAGGGATCCTGAGGTCACTGTAGCAACACGAAAGAGCCCCGTGGACCAAAAGTCAACTCGAGATGAGAGGTTAGTCCCTGGCTTCGACTCCAGAGGAATACCACCTTACCACAAGCACCTCAAGAGGAGGCTTCTCTCAGCTCTAGATATGTGAGAGGGACCCTGAGTTTGCGGCCTCAAGTGGAATGCACCCCGCGATGCCCTGACTCGAAATAAGGCCGGATATCCCTGCAGTGACTTGAATGCAGGCTCGTCTTGCATCTCCCAAGACGAAAGGATGTCTGAATCCCCTGTGGAGACCACGGAGAAAGACCAAGTTCCCCACCTCATCGCGACCGGAGGCCTCACATTCTTTGAAAACTCCAGAGGTATGCGGAGATCAGTGCCTCCAAAGGAGACGATGCCTGACTCCTCGTGAAACTTGATAGGAGTCCCAGGATTCCTGTGGCACGGGGAAAGGGACCCTTGGTCTTCCGCCTCAGCTGGAGGGGCGTCCCAATTGCCCTGCCAAGCCTCGAGGAGAATCCCGAGTTGTCCCTCGCAACTAGGCAGGAGTCCTGACGCGGCTGAACAAACACGTGTGTGTAGGGGCCATCCCCGTCGTAACTCGAGAATATACCCCAGGTTCCCGACGCAACTCGAGAAAAACCATGAGACTTCCCCCTCGCCGCGAGATGAGGCCCGATTCCCCTGCACTGTGTGCAGAGCAATTCCGTCTTGCACATCACACATCAAAGGAGCCTTGATTTCCTTGATGGCACTCCAGAGAAACCCCAAGAACACTGTTTCAAGGTAGAGGGATCATGAGGTCGCTGTAGCCACACAAAAGAGCTCCGTGGACAAAAAATCAACTCGAATTGAGAGGTTAGTCCCTGGCTTCGACTCCAGAGGAATACCACCTTACCACAAGCACCTCAAGAGGAGGCTTCTCTCAGCTCTAGATATGTGAGAGGGACCCTGAGTTTGCGGCCTCAAGTGGAATGGACACCGTGATGCCCTGACTCGAAATAAGGCCGGATATCCCTGCAGTGACTTGAATGCAGGCTCGTCTTGCATCTCCCAAGACGAAAGGATGTCTGAATCCCCTGTGGAGACCACAGAGAAAGATCTACTTCCCCACCTCATTGCGACCGGAGGCCTCACATCCTTTGAAAATTCCAGAGGTACGCGGAGATCAGTGCCTCCAAAGGAGACGATGCCTGACTCCTCGGGAAACTTGATAGGAGTCCCAGGATTCCTGTGGCACGTGGAAAGGGACCCTTGGTCTCCCGCCTCAGATTGAGAGGAGTCCCAATTGCCCTGCCAAGCCTCGAGGAGAATCCCGAGTTGTCCCTCGCAACTAGGCAGGAGTCTTGACGTGGCTGAACAAACACGTGTGTCGAAGGGCCATCCCCGTCGTAACTCGAGAATATACCCCAGGTTCCCGCCGCCACTCGAGAAAAAGCATGAGACTTCCCCCTGGCCGCGAGATGAGGCCCGATTCCCCTGTAATGCGTGCAGAGCAATTCCGTATTGCACCTCACACATGAAAGGAGCCTTGATTTCCTTGATGGCACTCCAGAAAAACCCCAAGAACACTGTTTCAAGGCTAGAGGGATCCTGAGGTCACTGTAGCCACACAAAAGAACGACGTGGACCAAAAATCAACTCGAGATGAGAGGTTAGTCCCTGGCTTCGACTCCAGAGGAATACCACCTTACCACAAGCACCTCAAGAGGAGGCTTCTCTCAGCTCTAGATATGTGAGAGGGACCCTGAGTTTGCGGCCTCAAGTGGAATGCACCCCGCGATGCCCTGACTCGAAATAAGGCCGGATATCCCTGCAGTGACTTGAATGCAGGCTCGTCTTGCATCTCCCAAGACGAAAGGATGTCTGAATCCCCTGTGGAGACCACGGAGAAAGACCAAGTTCCCCACCTCATCGCGACCGGAGGCCTCACATCCTTTGAAAACCCAGAGGTACGCGGAGATCAGTGCCTCCAAAGGAGACGATGCCTGACTCCTCGTGAAACTTGATAGGAGTCCTAGGATTCCTGTGGCACGTGGAAAGGGACCCTTGGTCTCCCGCCTCAGCTGGAGAGGCGTCCCAATTGCCCTGCCAAGCCTCGAGGAGAATCCCGAGTTGTCCCTCGCAACTAGGCAGGAGTCCTGACGTCGCTGAACAAACACGTGTGTGGAAGGGCCATCCCCGTCGTAACTCGAGAATATACCCCAGGTTCCCGCCGCAACTCGAGAAAAACCATGAGACTTCCCCCTCGCCGCGAGATGAGGCCCGATTCCCCTGAACTGCGTGCAGAGCAATTCCGTGTTGCACATCACACATGAAAGGAGCCTTGATTTCCTTGATGGCACTCCAGAGAAACTCCAAGAACACTGTTTCAAGGCTAGAGGAATCCTGAGGTCACTGTAGCAACACGAAACGGCTCCGTGGACCAAAAATCAACTCGAGATGAGAGGTTAGTCCCTGGCTTCGACTCCAGAAGAATATCACCTTACCACAAGCACCTCAAGAGGAGGCTTCTCTCAGCTCTAGGTATGTGAGAGGGACCCTGATTTGCGGCCTCAAGTGGAATGTACACCGCGATGCCCTGACTCGAAATAAGGCCGGATATCCCTGCAGTGACTTGAATGCTGGCACGTCTTGCATCTCCCAAGACGAAAGGATGTCTGAATCCCCTGTGGAGACCACAGAAAAAGAACTAGTTCCCCACCTCATCGCGACCGGAGGCCTCACATCCTTTGAAAACTCCAGAGGTACGCGGAGATCAGTGCCTCCAAAGGAGACGATGCCTGACTCCTCGTGAAACTTGATAGGAGTCCCAGGATTCCTGTGGCACGTGGAAAGGGACCCTTGGTCTCCCGCCTCACCTGGAGAGGCGTCCCAATTGCCCTGCCAAGCCTCGAGGAGAATCCCGAGTTGTCCCTCGCAACTAGGCAGGAGTCCTGACGCGGCTGAAGAAACACGTGTGTGTAATGACCATCCCCGTCGTAACTCGAGAATATACCCCAGGTTCCCGCCGCAACTCGAGAAAAACCATGAGACTTCCCCCTCGCCGCGAGATGAGGCCCGATTCCCCTGCACTGTGTGCAGAGCAATTCCGTCTTGCACATCACACATGAAAGGAGCCTTGATTTCCTTGATGGCACTCCAGAGAAACCCCAAGAACACTGTTTCAAGGTAGAGGGATCCTGAGGTCACTGTAGCCACACAAAAGAGCTCCGTGGACCAAAAATCAACTCGAGATGAGAGGTTAGTCCCTGGCTTCGACTCCAGAGGAATACCACCTTACCACAAGCACCTCAAGAGGAGGCTTCTCTCAGCTCAAGATATGTGAGAGGGACCCTGAGTTTGCGGCCTCAAGTGGAATGGACACCGTGATGCCCTGACTCGAAATAAGGCCGGATATCCCTGCAGTGACTTGAATGCAGGCTCGTCTTGCATCTCCCAAGACGAAAGGATGTCTGAATCCCCTGTGGAGACCACAGAGAAAGACCTACTTCCCCACCTCATCGCGACCGGAGGCTTCACATCCTTTGAAAACTCCAGAGGTACGCGGAGATCAGTGCCTCCAAAGGAGACGATGCCTGACTCCTCGTGAAACTTGATAGGAGTCCCAGGATTCCTGTGGCACGTGGAAAGGGACCCTTGGTCTCCCGCCTCAGCTGGAGAGGCGTCCCAATTGCCCTGCCAAGCCTCGAGGAGAATCCCGAGTTGTCCCTCGCAACTAGGCAGGAGTCCTGACGTCGCTGAAAAAACACGTGTGTGGAAGGGCCATCCCCGTCGTAACTCGAGAATATACCCCAGGTTCCCTCCGCAACTCGAGAAAAAGCATGAGACTTCCCCCTCGCCGCGAGATGAGGCCCGATTCCCCTGCACTGCGTGCAGAGCAATTCCGTGTTGCACATCACACATGAAAGGAGCCTTGATTTCCTTGATGGCACTCCAGAGAAACCCCAAGAACAGTGTTTCAAGGCTAGAGTGATCCTGAGGTCACTGTAGAAACACGAAAGAGCTCCGTGGACCAAAAATCAACTCGAGATGAGAGCTTAGTCCCTGGCTTTGACTCCAGAGGTATACCACCTTACCACAAGCACCTCAAGAGCAGGATTATCTCAGCTCTAGCTATGTGAGAGGGACCCTGAGTTTGTGGCCTCAAGTGGAATGGACACCGCGATGCCCTGACTCGAAATAAGGCCGGATATCCCTGCAGTGACTTGAATGCAGGCTCGTCTTGCATCTCCCAAGACGAAATGATGTCTGAATCCACTGTGCAGACCACAGAGAAAACCTACTTCCCCACCTCATCGCAACCGGAGGCCTCACATCCTTTGAAAACTCCAGAGGTACGCGGAGATCAGTGCCTCCAAAGGAGACGATGCCTGACTCCTCGTGAACCTTGATAGGAGTCCCAGGATTCCTGTGGCACGTGGAAAGGGACCCTTGGTCTCCCGCCTCAGCTGGAGAGGCGTCCCAATTGCCCTGCCAAGCCTCGAGGAGAATCCCGAGTTGTCCCTCGTAACTAGGCAGGAGTCCTGACATGGCTGAACAAACACGTGAGTGGAAGGGCCCTCCCCGTCGTAACTCGAGAATATACCCCAGGTTCCCGCCGCAACTCGAGAAAAACCATGAGACTTCTCCCTCGCCGCAAAATGAGGCCCGATTCCCCTGCACTGCATGCAGAGTAATTCCGTGTTGCACATCACACATGAAAGGAGCCTTGATTTCCTTGATGGCACTCCAGAGAATCCCCAAGAACACTGTTCCAAGGCTAGAGGGATCCTGAGGTCACTGTAGCCACACTAAAGAGCTCCGTGGACCAAAAATCAACTCGAGATGAGAGGTTAGTCCCTGGCTTCGACTCCAGAGGAATACCACCTTACCACAAGCACCTCAAGAGGAGGCTTCTCTCAGCTCTAGGTATGTGAGAGGGACCCTGAGTTTGCAGCCTCAACTGGAATGGACACCGCGATGCCCTGACTCGATATAAGGCCGGATATCCCTGCAGTGACTTGAATGCAGGCTCGTCTTGCATCTCCCAAGACGAAAGGATGTCTGAATCCCCTGTGAAGACCACAGAGAAAGACCTAGTTCCCAACCTCATGGCGACTGGAGGCCTCACATCCTTTGAAAACTCCAGAGGTATGCGGAGATCAGTGCCTCCAAAGCAGACAATGCCTGACTCCTCGTGCAACTTGACAGGAGTCCCAGGATTCGTGTGGCACGTGGAAAGGGAACCTTGGTCTCCCGCCTCAGCTGGAGAGGCGTCCCAATTGCCCTGCCAAGCCTCGAGGAGAATCCCGAGTCGTCCCTCTCAACTAGGCAGGAGTCCTGACTTCGCTGAACAAACACGTGTGTGGAAGGGCCATCCCCGTCGTAACTCGAGAATATACCCCAGGTTCCCGCCGCAACTCGAGAAAAACCATGAGACTTCCCCCTCGCCGCGATATGTGGCCCGATTCCCCTGAACTGCGTGCAGAGCAATTCCGTGTTGGACATCACACATGAAAGGAGCCTTGATTTCCTTGATGGCACTCCAGAGAAACCCCAAGAACACTGTTTCAAGGCTAGAGGGATCCTGAGGTCACTGTAGCAACACGAAACAGCTCCGTGGACCAAAAATCAACTCGAGATGAGAGGTTAGTCCCTGGCTTCGACTCCAGAAGAATATCACCTTACCACAAGCACCTCAAGAGGAGGCTTCTCTCAGCTCTAGGTATGTGAGAGGAACCCTGATTTGCGGCCTCAAGTGGAATGGACACCGCGATGCCCTGACTCGAAATAAGGCCGGATATCCCTGCAGTGACTTGAATGCTGACTCGTCTTGCATCTCCCAAGACGAAAGGATGTCTGAATCCCCTGTGGAGACCACAGAAAAAGAACTAGTTCCCCACCTCATCGCGACCGGAGGCCTCACATCCTTTGAAAACTCCAGAGGTACGCGGAGATCAGTGCCTCCAAAGGAGACGATGCCTGACTCCTCGTGAAACTTGATAGGAGTCCCAGGATTCCTGTGGCACGTGGAAAGGGACCCTTGGTCTCCCGCCTCACCTGGAGAGGCGTCCCAATTGCCCTGCCAAGCCTCGAGGAGAATCCCGAGTTGTCCCTCGCAACTAGGCAGGAGTCCTGACGCGGCTGAAGAAACACGTGTGTGTAATGACCATCCCCGTCGTAACTCGAGAATATACCCCAGGTTCCCGACGCAACTCGAGAAAAACCATGAGACTTCCCCCTCGCCGCGAGATGAGGCCCGATTCCCCTGCACTGTGTGCAGAGCAATTCCGTCTTGCACATCACACATGAAAGGAGCCTTGATTTCCTTGATGGCACTCCAGAGAAACCCCAAGAACACTGTTTCAAGGTAGAGGGATCCTGAGGTCACTGTAGCCACACAAAAGAGCTCCGTGGACCAAAAATCAACTCGAGATGAGAGGTTAGTCCCTGGCTTCGACTCCAGAGTAATACCACCTTACCACAAGCACCTCAAGAGGAGGCTTCTCTCAGCTCAAGATATGTGAGAGGGACCCTGAGTTTGCGGCCTCAAGTGGAATGGACACCGTGATGCCCTGACTCGAAATAAGGCCGGATATCCCTGCAGTGACTTGAATGCAGGCTCGTCTTGCATCTCCCAAGACGAAAGGATGTCTGAATCCCCTGTGGAGACCACAGAGAAAGACCTACTTCCCCACCTCATCGCGACCGGAGGCTTCACATCCTTTGAAAACTCCAGAGGTACGCGGAGATCAGTGCCTCCAAAGGAGACGATGCCTGACTCCTCGTGAAACTTGATAGGAGTCCCAGGATTCCTGTGGCACGTGGAAAGGGACCCTTGGTCTCCCGCCTCAGCTGGAGAGGCGTCCCAATTGCCCTGCCAAGCCTCGAGGAGAATCCCGAGTTGTCCCTCGCAACTAGGCAGGAGTCCTGACGTCGCTGAAAAAACACGTGTGTGGAAGGACCATCCCCGTCGTAACTCGAGAATATACCCCAGGTTCCCGCCGCAACTCGAGAAAAAGCATGAGACTTCCCCCTCGCCGCGAGATGAGGCCCGATTCCCCTGCACTGCGTGCAGAGCAATTCCGTGTTGCACATCACACATGAAAGGAGCCTTGATTTCCTTGATGGCACTCCAGAGAAACCCCAAGAACAGTGTTTCAAGGCTAGAGTGATCCTGAGGTCACTGTAGAAACACGAAAGAGCTCCGTGGACCAAAAATCAACTCGAGATGAGAGCTTAGTCCCTGGCTTTGACTCCAGAGGTATACCACCTTACCACAAGCACCTCAAGAGCAGGATTATCTCAGCTCTAGCTATGTGAGAGGGACCCTGAGTTTGTGGCCTCAAGTGGAATGGACACCGCGATGCCCTGACTCGAAATAAGGCCGGATATCCCTGCAGTGACTTGAATGCAGGCTCGTCTTGCATCTCCCAAGACGAAATGATGTCTGAATCCACTGTGCAGACCACAGAGAAAACCTACTTCCCCACCTCATCGCAACCGGAGGCCTCACATCCTTTGAAAACTCCAGAGGTACGCGGAGATCAGTGCCTCCAAAGGAGACGATGCCTGACTCCTCGTGAACCTTGATAGGAGTCCCAGGATTCCTGTGGCACGTGGAAAGGGACCCTTGGTCTCCCGCCTCAGCTGGAGAGGCGTCCCAATTGCCCTGCCAAGCCTCGAGGAGAATCCCGAGTTGTCCCTCGTAACTAGGCAGGAGTCCTGACATGGCTGAACAAACACGTGAGTGGAAGGGCCCTCCCCGTCGTAACTCGAGAATATACCCCAGGTTCCCGCCGCAACTCGAGAAAAACCATGAGACTTCTCCCTCGCCGCAAAATGAGGCCCGATTCCCCTGCACTGCATGCAGAGTAATTCCGTGTTGCACATCACACATGAAAGGAGCCTTGATTTCCTTGATGGCACTCCAGAGAATCCCCAAGAACACTGTTCCAAGGCTAGAGGGATCCTGAGGTCACTGTAGCCACACTAAAGAGCTCCGTGGACCAAAAATCAACTCGAGATGAGAGGTTAGTCCCTGGCTTCGACTCCAGAGGAATACCACCTTACCACAAGCACCTCAAGAGGAGGCTTCTCTCAGCTCTAGGTATGTGAGAGGGACCCTGAGTTTGCAGCCTCAACTGGAATGGACACCGCGATGCCCTGACTCGATATAAGGCCGGATATCCCTGCAGTGACTTGAATGCAGGCTCGTCTTGCATCTCCCAAGACGAAAGGATGTCTGAATCCCCTGTGAAGACCACAGAGAAAGACCAAGTTCCCAACCTCATGGCGACTGGAGGCCTCACATCCTTTGAAAACTCCAGAGGTATGCGGAGATCAGTGCCTCCAAAGCAGACAATGCCTGACTCCTCGTGCAACTTGACAGGAGTCCCAGGATTCGTGTGGCACGTGGAAAGGGAACCTTGGTCTCCCGCCTCAGCTGGAGAGGCGTCCCAATTGCCCTGCCAAGCCTCGAGGAGAATCCCGAGTTGTCCCTCTCAACTAGGCAGGAGTCCTGCCGTCGCTGAACAAACACGTGTGTGGAAGGGCCATCCCCGTCGTAACTCGAGAATATACCCCAGGTTCCCGCCGCAACTCGAGAAAAACCATGAGACTTCCCCCTCGCCGCGATATGTGGCCCGATTCCCCTGAACTGCGTGCAGAGCAATTCCGTGTTGGACATCACACATGAAAGGAGCCTTGATTTCCTTGATGGCACTCCAGAGAAACCCCAAGAACACTGTTTCAAGGCTAGAGGGATCCTGAGGTCACTGTAGCAACACGAAACAGCTCCGTGGACCAAAAATCAACTCGAGATGAGAGGTTAGTCCCTGGCTTCGACTCCAGAAGAATATCACCTTACCACAAGCACCTCAAGAGGAGGCTTCTCTCAGCTCTAGGTATGTGAGAGGAACCCTGATTTGCGGCCTCAAGTGGAATGGACACCGCGATGCCCTGACTCGAAATAAGGCCGGATATCCCTGCAGTGACTTGAATGCTGACTCGTCTTGCATCTCCCAAGACGAAAGGATGTCTGAATCCCCTGTGGAGACCACAGAAAAAGAACTAGTTCCCCACCTCATCGCGACCGGAGGCCTCACATCCTTTGAAAACTCCAGAGGTACGCGGAGATCAGTGCCTCCAAAGGAGACGATGCCTGACTCCTCGTGAAACTTGATAGGAGTCCCAGGATTCCTGTGGCACGTGGAAAGGGACCCTTGGTCTCCCGCCTCAGCTGGAGAGGCATCCCAATTGCCCTGCCAAGCCTCGAGGAGAATCCCGAGTTGTCCCTCGCAACTAGGCAGGAGTCTTGACGTGGCTGAACAAACACGTGGGTGGAAGGGCCATCCCCGTCGTAACTCGAGAATATAACCCAGGTTCCCGCCGCAACTCGAGAAAAAGCATGAGACTTCCCCCTGGCCGCGAGATGAGGCCCGATTCCCCTGTACTGCGTGCAGAGCAATTCCGTATTGCACCTCACACATGAAAGGAGCCTTGATTTCCTTGATGGCACTCCAGAAAAACCCCAAGAACACTGTTTCAAGGCTAGAGGGATCCTGAGGTCACTGTAGCCACACAAAAGAACGACGTGGACCAAAAATCAACTCGAGATGAGAGGTTAGTCCCTGGCTTCGACTCCAGAGGAATACCACCTTACCACAAGCACCTCAAGAGGAGGCTTCTCTTAGCTCTAGATATGTGAGAGGGACCCTGAGTTTGCGGCCTCAAGTGGAATGCACCCCGCGATGCCCTGACTCGAAATAAGGCCTGATATCCCTGCAGTGACTTGAATGCAGGCTCGTCTTGCATCTCCCAAGACGAAAGGATGTCTGAATCCCCTGTGGAGACCACGGAGAAAGACCAAGTTCCCCACCTCATCGCGACCGGAGGCCTCACATCCTTTGAAAACCCAGAGGTACGCGGAGATCAGTGCCTCCAAAGGAGACGATGCCTGACTCCTCGTGAAACTTGATAGGAGTCCCAGGATTCCTGTGGCACGTGGAAAGGGACCCTTGGTCTCCCGCCTCAGCTGGAGAGGCGTCCCAATTGCCCTGCCAAGCCTCGAGGAGAATCCCGAGTTGTCCCTCGCAACTAGGCAGGAGTCCTGACGTCGCTGAACAAACACGTGTGTGGAAGGGCCATCCCCGTCGTAACTCGAGAATATACCCCAGGTTCCCGCCGCAACTCGAGAAAAACCATGAGACTTCCCCCTCGCCGCGAGATGAGGCCCGATTCCCCTGAACTGCGTGCAGAGCAATTCCGTGTTGCACATCACACATGAAAGGAGCCTTGATTTCCTTGATGGCACTCCAGAGAAACTCCAAGAACACTGTTTCAAGGCTAGAGGAATCCTGAGGTCACTGTAGCAACACGAAACGGCTCCGTGGACCAAAAATCAACTCGAGATGAGAGGTTAGTCCCTGGCTTCGACTCCAGAAGAATATCACCTTACCACAAGCACCTCAAGAGGAGGCTTCTCTCAGCTCTAGGTATGTGAGAGGGACCCTGAATTGCGGCCTCAAGTGGAATGCACACCGCGATGCCCTGACTCGAAATAAGGCCGGATATCCCTGCAGTGACTTGAATGCTGGCACGTCTTGCATCTCCCAAGACGAAAGGATGTCTGAATCCCCTGTGGAGACCACAGAAAAAGAACTAGTTCCCCACCTCATCGCGACCGGAGGCCTCACATCCTTTGAAAACTCCAGAGGTACGCGGAGATCAGTGCCTCCAAAGGAGACGATGCCTGACTCCTCGTGAAACTTGATAGGAGTCCCAGGATTCCTGTGGCACGTGGAAAGGGACCCTTGGTCTCCCGCCTCACCTGGAGAGGCGTCCCAATTGCCCTGCCAAGCCTCGAGGAGAATCCCGAGTTGTCCCTCGCAACTAGGAAGGAGTACTTACTTGGCTGAACAAACACGTGTGTGGAAGGGCCATCCCCGTCGTAACTCGAGAATATACCCCTGGTTCCCGCCGCAACTCGAGAAAAACCATGAGACTTCCCCCTCGCCGCGAGATGTGGCCCGATTCCCCTGCACTGCGTGCAGAGCAATTCCGTTTTGCACATCACACATGAAAGGAGCCTTGATTTCCTTGATGGCACTCCAGAGAAACCCCAAGAACACTGTTTCAAGGTAGAGGGATTCTGAGGTCGCTGTAGCCACACAAAAGAGCTCCGTGGACAAAAAATCAACTCGAATTGAGAGGTTAGTCCCTGGCTTCGACTCCAGAGGAATACCACCTTACCACAAGCACCTCAAGAGGAGGCTTCTCTCAGCTCTAGATATGTGAGAGGGACCGTGAGTTTGCGGCCTCAAGTGGAATGGACACCGAGATGCCCTGACTCGAAATAAGGCCGGATATCCCTGCAGTGACTTGAATGCAGGCTCGTCTTGCATCTCCCAAGACGAAAGGATGTCTGAATCCCCTGTGGAGACCACAGAGAAAGACCTACTTCCCCACCTCATCGCGACCGGAGGCCTCACATCCTTTGAAAATTCCAGAGGTACGCGGAGATCAGTGCCTCCAAAGGAGACGATGCCTGACTCCTCGTGAAACTTGATAGGAGTCCCAGGATTCCTGTGGCACGTGGAAAGGGAGCCTTGGTCTCCCGCCTCAGATTGAGAGGAGTCCCAATTGCCCTGCCAAGCCTCGAGGAGAATCCCGAGTTGTCCCTCGCAACTAGGCAGGAGTCTTGACGTGGCTGAACAAACACGTGTGTCGAAGGGCCATCCCCGTCGTAACTCGAGAATATAACCCAGGTTCCCGCCGCAACTCGAGAAAAAGCATGAGACTTCCCCCTCGCCGCGAGATGAGGCCCGATTCCCCTGCACTGCGTGCAGAGCAATTCCGTGTTGCACATCACACATGAAAGGAGCCTTGATTTCCTTGATGGCACTCCAGAAAAACCCCAAGAACACTGTTTCAAGGCTAGAGGGATCCTGAGGTCACTGTAGCCACACAAAAGAACGACGTGGACCAAAAATCAACTCGAGATGAGAGGTTAGTCCCTGGCTTCGACTCCAGAGGAATACCACCTTACCACAAGCACCTCAAGAGGAGGCTTCTCTCAGCTCTAGGTATGTGAGACGGACCCTGAGTTTGCGGCCTCAAGTGGAATGGACACCGTGATGCCCTGACTCGAAATAAGGCCGAATATCCCTGCAGTGACTTGAATGCAGGCTCGTCTTGCATCTCCCAAGACGAAAGGATGTCTGAATCCCCTGTGGAGACCACAAAGAAAACCTACTTCCCCACCTCATCGTGACCGGAGGCCTCACATCATTTGAAAACTCCAGAGGTACGCGGAGATGAGTGCCTCCAAAGGAGACGATGCCTGACTCCTCGGGAAACTTGATAGGAGTCCCAGGATTCCTGTGGCACGTGGAAAGGGACCCTTGGTCTACCGCCTCAGCTGGAGAGGCGTCCCAATTGCCCTGCCAAGCCTCGAGGAGAATCCCGAGTTGTCCCTCGCAACTAGGCAGGAGTCCTGACGTCGCTGAAGAAACACGTGTGTGGAAGGGCCATCCCCGTCGTAACTCGAGAATATACCCCAGGTTCCCGCCGCAACTCGAGAAAAACCATGAGACTTCCCCCTCGCAGCGAGATGAGGCCCGATTCCCCTGCACTGCGTGCAGAGCAATTCCGTGTTGCACATCACACATGAACGGAGCCTTGATTTCCTTGATGGCACTCCAGAGAATCCCCAAGAACACTGTTTCAAGGCTAGAGGTTTCCTGAGGGCACTGTAGCAACACGAAGGAGCTCCGTGGACCAAAAATCAACTCGAGATGAGAGGTTAGTCCCTGGCTTCAACTCCAGAGGAATACCACCTTACCACAAGCACCTCAAGAGCAGGATTATCTCAGCTCTAGCTATGTGAGAGGGACCCTGAGTTTGTGGCCTCAAGTGGAATGGACACCGCGATGCCCTGACTCGAAATAAGGCCGGATATCACTGCAGTGACTTGAATGCAGGCTCGTCTTGCATCTCCCAAGACGAAATGATGTCTGAATCCACTGTGGAGACCACAGAGAAAACCTACTTCCCCACCTCATCGCAACCGGAGGCCTCACATCCTTTGAAAACTCCAGAGGTACGCGGAGATCAGTGCCTCCAAAGGAGACGATGCCTGACTCCTCGTGAAACTTGACAGGAGTCCCAGGATTCCTGTGGCACGTGGAAAGGGACCCTTGGTCTCCCCCCTCAGCTGGAGAGGCGTCCCAATTGCCCTGCCAAGCCTCGAGGAGAATCCCGAGTTGTCCCTCGCAACTAGGAAGGAGTACTTACTTGGCTGAAGAAACACGTGTGTGGAAGGGCCATCCCCGTCGTAACTCGAGAATATACCCCTGGTTCCCGCCGCAACTCGAGAAAAACCATGAGACTACCCCCTCGCCACGAGATGAGGCCCGATTCCCCTGCACTGCGGGCAGAGCAATTCCGTGTTGCACATCACACATGAAAGGAGCCTTGATTTCCTTGATGGCACTCCAGAGAAACCCCTAGAACACTGTTTCAAGGCTAGAGGGATCCTGAGGTCACTGTAGCAAGAAGAAAGAGCTCCGTGGACCAAAAATCAACTCGAGATGAGAGGTTAGTCCCTGGCTTCGACTCCAGAGGAATACCACCTTACCACAAGCACCTCAAGAGGAGGCTTCTCTCAGCTCTAGCTATGTGAGAGGGACCCTGAGTTTGCGGCCTCAAGTGGAATGGATACCACGATGCCCTGACTCGAAATAAGGCCGGATATCCCTGCAGTGACTTGAATGCAGGCTCGTCTTGCATCTCCCAAGACGAAAGGATGTCTGAATCCCCTGTGGAGACCACAGAGAAAGACCTAGTTCCCTACCTCATCGCGACCGGAGGCCTCACATCCTTTGAAAACTCCAGAGGTACGCGGAGATCAGTGCCTCCAAAGGAGACGATGCCTGACTCCTCGTGAAACTTGAGAGGAGTCCCAGGATTCCTGTGGCACGTGGAAAGGGACTCTTGGTCTCCCGCCTCAGCTGGAGAGGCATCCCAATTGCCCTGCCAAGCCTCGAGGAGAATCCCGAGTTGTCCCTCGCAACTAGGCAGGAGTCCTGACGTCGCTGAACAAACACGTGGGTGGAAGGGCCATCCCCATCGTAACTCGAGAATATACCCCAGGTTCCCGCCGCAACTCGAGAAAAACCATGAGACTTCCCCCTCGCCGCGAGATGAGGCCCGATTCCCCTGCACTGCATGCAGAGCAATCCGTGTTGCACATCAAACATGAAATAGCCTTGATTTCCTTGATGGCACTCCAGAGAAACCCCAAGAACACTGTTTCAAGGCTAGAGGGATCCTGAGGTCACTGTAGCAACAAGAAAGAGCACCGTGGACCAAAAATCAACTCGAGATGAGAGGTTAGTCCCTGGCTTCGACTCCAGAGTAATACCACCTTACCACAAGCACCTCAAGAGGAGGCTTCTCTCAGCTCTAGGTATGTGAGAGGGACCCTGAGTTTGCGGCCTCAAGTGGAATGTACCCCGCGATGCCCTGACTCGAAATAAGGCCGGATATCCCTGCAGTGACTTGAATGCAGGCTCGTCTTGCATCTCCCAAGACGAAAGGATGTCTGAATCCCCTGTGGAGACCACAGAGAAAGACCAAGTTCCCCACCTCATCGCGACCGGAGGCCTCACATCCTTTGAAAATTCCAGAGGTACGCAGAGATCAGTGCCTCCAAAGGAGACGATGCCTGACTCCTCGTGAAACTTGATAGGAGTCCCAGGATTCCTGTGGCACGTGGAAAGGGACCCTTGGTCTCCTGCCTCAGCTGGAGAGGCGTCCCAATTGCCCTGCCAAGCCTCGAGGAGAATCCCGAGTTGTCCCTCGCAACTAGGGAGGAGTCCTGCCGTCGCTGAACAAACACGTGGGTGGAAGGGCCATCCCCGTCGTAACTCGAGAATATACCCCAGGTTCCCGCCGCAACTCGAGAAAAACCATGAGACTTCCCCCTCGCCGCGAGATGTGGCCCGATTCCCCTGAACTGCGTGCAGAGCAATTCCGTGTTGCACATCACACATGAAAGGAGCCTTGATTTCCTTGATGGCACTCCAGAGAAACCCCAAGAAAACTGTTTCAAGGCTAGAGGGATCCTGAGGTCACTGTAGCAACACGAAACAGCTCCGTGGACCAAAAATCAACTCGAGATGAGAGGTTAGTCCCTGGCTTCGACTCCAGAAGAATATCACCTTACCACAAGCACCTCAAGAGGAGGATTCTCTCAGCGCTAGGTATGTGAGAGGGACCCTGATTTGCGGCCTCAAGTGAAATGGACACCGCGATGCCCTGACTCGAAATAAGGCCGGATATCCCTGCAGTGACTTGAATGCTGGCTCGTCTTGCATCTCCCAAGACGAAAGGATGTCTGAATCCCCTGTAGAGACCACAGAAAAAGAACTAGTTCCCTACCTCATCGCAACCGGAGGCCTCACATCCTTTGAAAACTCCAGAGGTACGCGGAGATCAGTGCCTCCAAAGGAGACGATGTCTGACTCCTCGTGAAACTTGATAGGAGTCCCAGGATTCCTGTGGCACGTGGAAAGGGACCCTTGGTCTCCCGCCTCAGCTGGAGAGGCGTCCCAATTGCCCTGCCAAGCCTCGAGGAGAATCCCGAGTTGTCCCTCGCAACTAGGCAGGAGTCCTGACGCCGCTGAACAAACACGTGTGTGTAATGGCCATCCCCGTCGTAATTCGAGAATATACCCCAGGTTCCCGACGCAACTCGAGAAAAACCATGAGACTTCCCCCTCGCCGCGAGATGAGGCCCGATTCCCCTGCACTGTGTGCAGAGCAATTCCGTCTTGCACATCACACATCAAAGGAGCCTTGATTTCCTTGATGGCACTCCAGAGAAACCCCAAGAACACTGTTTCAAGGTAGAGGGATCCTGAGGTCCCTGTAGCCACACAAAAGAGCTCCGTGGACCAAAAATCAACTGGAGTTGAGAGGTTAGTCCCTGGCTTCGACTCCAGAGGAATACCACCTTACCACAAGCACCTCAAGAGGAGGCTTCTCTCAGCTCTAGCTATGTGAGAGGGACCCTTAGTTTGCAGCCTCAAGTGGAATGGACACCGCGATGCCCTGACTCGAAATAAGGCCGGATATCCCTGCAATATCTTGACTGCAGGCTCGTCTTGCATCTCCCAAGACGAAAGGATGTCTGAATCCACTGTGGAGACCACAGAGAAAACCTACTTCCCCACCTCATCGCAACCGGAGGCCTCAAATCCTTTGAAAACTCCAGAGGTACGCGGAGATCAGTGCCTCCAAAGGAGACGATGCCTGACTCCTCGGGAAACTTGATAGGAGTCCCAGGATTCCTGTGGCACATGGAAAGGGACCCTTGGTCTACCGCCTCAGGTGGAGAGGCGTCCCAATTGCCCTGCCAAGCCCCCAGGAAAATCCCGAGTTGTCCCTCGCAACTAGGCAGGAGTCCTGACGTCGCTGAACAAACACGTGGGTGGAAGGGCCATCCCCGTCGTAACTCGAGAATATACCCCAGGTTCCTGCGGCAACTCGAGAAAAACCATGATACTACCCCCTCGCCACGAGATGAGGCCCGATTCCCCTGCACTGCGGGCAGAGCAATTCCGTGTTGCACATCACACATGAAAGGAGCCTTGATTTCCTTGATGGCACTCCAGAGAAACCCCAAGAACACTGTTTCAAGGCTAGAGGGATCCTGAGGTCACTGTAGCAAGAAGAAAGAGCTCCGTGGACCAAAAATCAACTCGAGATGAGAGGTTAGTCCCTAGCTTCGACTCCGGAGGAATACCACCTTACCACAAGCACCTCAAGAGGAGGCTTCTCTCAGCTCTAGCTATGTGAGAGGGACCCTGAGTTTGCGGCCTCAAGTGGAATGTATACCACGATGCCCTGACTCGAAATAAGGCCGGATATCCCTGCAGTGACTTGAATGCAGGCTCGTCTTGCATCTCCCAAGACGAAAGGATGTCTGAATCCCCTGTGGAGACCACAGAGAAAGACCTAGTTCCCTACCTCATCGCGACCGGAGGCCTCACATCCTTTGAAAACTCCAGAGGTACGCGGAGATCAGTGCCTCCAAAGGAGACGATGCCTGACTCCTCGAGAAACTTGATAGGAGTCCCAGGATTCCTGTGGCACGTGGAAAGGGACCCTTGGTCTCGCGGCTCAGATTGAGAGGCGTCCCAATTGCCCTGCCAAGCCTCGAGGAGAATCCCGAGTTGTCCCTCACAACTAGGTAGGAGTCGTGACGTGGCTGAACAAACACGTGTGTGGAAGGGCCATCCCCGTCGTAACTCGAGAATATACCCCAGGTTCCCATCGCAACTCGAGAAAAACCATGAGACTTCCCCCTCGCCGCGAGATGAGGCCCGATTCCCCTGCACTGCGTGCAGAGCAATTCCGTGTTGCACATCACACATGAAAGGAGCCTTGATTTCCTTGATGGCACTTCAGAGAAACCCCAACAACACTGTTTCAAGGCTAGAGGGATCCTGAGGTCACTGTAGCAACACGAAAGAGCTCCGTGGACCAAAAATCAACTCGAGATGAGAGGTTCGTCCCTGGTTTCGACTCCAGAGGAAAACCACCTTACCACAAGCACCTCAAGAGGAGGCTTCTCTCAGCTCTATGTATGTGAGAGGGACCCTGGGTTTGCGGCCTCAAGTGGAATGGACACCGCGATGCCCTGACTCGAAATAAGGCCGGATATCCCTGCAGTGACTTGAATGCAGGCTCGTCTTGCATCTCCCAAGATGAAAGGATGTCTGAATCCCCTTTGGAGACCACTGAGAAAGACTTAGTTCCCCACCTCATCGCGACCAGAGGCCTCACATCCTTTGAAAACTCCAGAGGTACGCGGAGATCAGTGCCTCCAAAGGAGACGATGCCTGACTCCTCGTGAAACTTGATAGGAGTCCCAGGATTCCTGTGGCACGTGGAAAGGGACCTTTGGTCTCCCGCCTCAGCTGGAGAGGCGTCCCAGTTGCCTTGCCAAGCCTCGAGGAGAATCCCGAGTTGTCCCTCGCAACTAGGCTGGAGTCCTGACGAGGCTGAACAAAAACGTGGGTGGAAGGGCCATCCCTGTCGTAACTCGAGAATGTTCCCCAGGTTCCCGCTGCAACTCGAGAAAAACCATGAGACTTCCCCCTCGCCGCGAGATGAGGCCCGATTCCCCTGCACTGCATGCAGAGCAATTCCGTGTTGCACATCACGCATGAAAGGAGCTTTGATTTCCTTGATGGCACTCCAGAGAAACCCCAAGAACACTGTTCCAAGGCTAGAGGGATCCTGAGGTCACTGTAGCAACACGAAAGAGCTCCGTGGACCAAAAATCAACTCGAGATGAGAGGTTAGTCCCTGACTTCGACTGCAGAGGACTACCACCTTACCACAACCACCTCAAGAGGAGGCTTCTCTCAGCTCTAGGTATGTGAGAGGGACCCTGATATTGCGGCCTCAAAGGGAATGGACACCGCGATGCCCTGACGCGAAATAAGGCCGGATATCCCTGCAGTGACTTGAATGCAGGCTCGTCTTGCATCTCCCAAGATGAAAGGATGTCTGAATCCCCTGTGGAGACCACAGAGAAAGACCTAGTTTCCCACCTCATCGCGACCGGAGGCCTCACATCCTTTGAAAACTCCAGAGGTACGCGGAGATCAGTGCCTCCAAAGGAGACGATGCCTGACTCCTCGTGAACCTTGATAGGAGTCCCAGGATTCCTGTGGCACGTGGAAAGGGACACTTGGTCTCCCCCCTCAGCTGGAGAGGCGTCCCAATTGCCCTGCCAAGCCTCGAGGAGAATCCCGAGTTCTCCCTCGCAACTAGGAAGGAGTACTTACTTGGCTGAACAAACACGTGTGTGGAAGGGCCATCCCCGTCGTAACTCGAGAATATACCCCAGGTTCCCGACGCAACTCGAGAAAAACCATGAGACTTCCCCCTCGCCGCGAGATGAGGCCCGATTCCCCTGCACTGTGTGCAGAGCAATTCCGTCTTGCACATCACACATCAAAGGAGCCTTGATTTCCTTGATGGCACTCCAGAGAAACCCCAAGAACACTGTTTCAAGGTAGAGGGATCCTGAGGTCCCTGTAGCCACACAAAAGAGCTCCGTGGACCAAAAATCAACTGGAGTTGAGAGGTTAGTCCCTGGCTTCGACTCCAGAGGAATACCACCTTACCACAAGCACCTCAAGAGGAGGCTTCTCTCAGCTCTAGCTATGTGAGAGGGACCCTTAGTTTGCAGCCTCAAGTGGAATGGACACCGCGATGCCCTGACTCGAAATAAGGCCGGATATCCCTGCAATATCTTGACTGCAGGCTCGTCTTGCATCTCCCAAGACGAAAGGATGTCTGAATCCACTGTGGAGACCACAGAGAAAACCTACTTCCCCACCTCATCGCAACCGGAGGCCTCAAATCCTTTGAAAACTCCAGAGGTACGCGGAGATCAGTGCCTCCAAAGGAGACGATGCCTGACTCCTCGGGAAACTTGATAGGAGTCCCAGGATTCCTGTGGCACATGGAAAGGGACCCTTGGTCTACCGCCTCAGGTGGAGAGGCGTCCCAATTGCCCTGCCAAGCCCCCAGGAAAATCCCGAGTTGTCCCTCGCAACTAGGCAGGAGTCCTGACGTCGCTGAACAAACACGTGGGTGGAAGGGCCATCCCCGTCGTAACTCGAGAATATACCCCAGGTTCCTGCGGCAACTCGAGAAAAACCATGATACTACCCCCTCGCCACGAGATGAGGCCCGATTCCCCTGCACTGCGGGCAGAGCAATTCCGTGTTGCACATCACACATGAAAGGAGCCTTGATTTCCTTGATGGCACTCCAGAGAAACCCCAAGAACACTGTTTCAAGGCTAGAGGGATCCTGAGGTCACTGTAGCAAGAAGAAAGAGCTCCGTGGACCAAAAATCAACTCGAGATGAGAGGTTAGTCCCTAGCTTCGACTCCGGAGGAATACCACCTTACCACAAGCACCTCAAGAGGAGGCTTCTCTCAGCTCTAGCTATGTGAGAGGGACCCTGAGTTTGCGGCCTCAAGTGGAATGTATACCACGATGCCCTGACTCGAAATAAGGCCGGATATCCCTGCAGTGACTTGAATGCAGGCTCGTCTTGCATCTCCCAAGACGAAAGGATGTCTGAATCCCCTGTGGAGACCACAGAGAAAGACCTAGTTCCCTACCTCATCGCGACCGGAGGCCTCACATCCTTTGAAAACTCCAGAGGTACGCGGAGATCAGTGCCTCCAAAGGAGACGATGCCTGACTCCTCGAGAAACTTGATAGGAGTCCCAGGATTCCTGTGGCACGTGGAAAGGGACCCTTGGTCTCGCGGCTCAGATTGAGAGGCGTCCCAATTGCCCTGCCAAGCCTCGAGGAGAATCCCGAGTTGTCCCTCACAACTAGGTAGGAGTCGTGACGTGGCTGAACAAACACGTGTGTGGAAGGGCCATCCCCGTCGTAACTCGAGAATATACCCCAGGTTCCCATCGCAACTCGAGAAAAACCATGAGACTTCCCCCTCGCCGCGAGATGAGGCCCGATTCCCCTGCACTGCGTGCAGAGCAATTCCGTGTTGCACATCACACATGAAAGGAGCCTTGATTTCCTTGATGGCACTTCAGAGAAACCCCAACAACACTGTTTCAAGGCTAGAGGGATCCTGAGGTCACTGTAGCAACACGAAAGAGCTCCGTGGACCAAAAATCAACTCGAGATGAGAGGTTCGTCCCTGGTTTCGACTCCAGAGGAAAACCACCTTACCACAAGCACCTCAAGAGGAGGCTTCTCTCAGCTCTATGTATGTGAGTGGGACCCTGGGTTTGCGGCCTCAAGTGGAATGGACACCGCGATGCCCTGACTCGAAATAAGGCCGGATATCCCTGCAGTGACTTGAATGCAGGCTCGTCTTGCATCTCCCAAGACGAAAGGATGTCTAAATCCCCTTTGGAGACCACTGAGAAAGACTTAGTTCCCCACCTCATCGCGACCAGAGGCCTCACATCCTTTGAAAACTCCAGAGGTACGCGGAGATCAGTGCCTCCAAAGGAGACGATGCCTGACTCCTCGTGAAACTTGATAGGAGTCCCAGGATTCCTGTGGCACGTGGAAAGGGACCTTTGGTCTCCCGCCTCAGCTGGAGAGGCGTCCCAGTTGCCTTGCCAAGCCTCGAGGAGAATCCCGAGTTGTCCCTCGCAACTAGGCTGGAGTCCTGACGAGGCTGAACAAAAACGTGGGTGGAAGGGCCATCCCTGTCGTAACTCGAGAATGTTCCCCAGGTTCCCGCTGCAACTCGAGAAAAACCATGAGACTTCCCCCTCGCCGCGAGATGAGGCCCGATTCCCCTGCACTGCATGCAGAGCAATTCCGTGTTGCACATCACGCATGAAAGGAGCTTTGATTTCCTTGATGGCACTCCAGAGAAACCCCAAGAACACTGTTCCAAGGCTAGAGGGATCCTGAGGTCACTGTAGCAACACGAAAGAGCTCCGTGGACCAAAAATCAACTCGAGATGAGAGGTTAGTCCCTGACTTCGACTGCAGAGGACTACCACCTTACCACAACCACCTCAAGAGGAGGCTTCTCTCAGCTCTAGGTATGTGAGAGGGACCCTGATATTGCGGCCTCAAAGGGAATGGACACCGCGATGCCCTGACGCGAAATAAGGCCGGATATCCCTGCAGTGACTTGAATGCAGGCTCGTCTTGCATCTCCCAAGATGAAAGGATGTCTGAATCCCCTGTGGAGACCACAGAGAAAGACCTAGTTTCCCACCTCATCGCGACCGGAGGCCTCACATCCTTTGAAAACTCCAGAGGTACGCGGAGATCAGTGCCTCCAAAGGAGACGATGCCTGACTCCTCGTGAACCTTGATAGGAGTCCCAGGATTCCTGTGGCACGTGGAAAGGGACACTTGGTCTCCCCCCTCAGCTGGAGAGGCGTCCCAATTGCCCTGCCAAGCCTCGAGGAGAATCCCGAGTTCTCCCTCGCAACTAGGAAGGAGTACTTACTTGGCTGAACAAACACGTGTGTGGAAGGGCCATCCCCGTCGTAACTCGAGAATATACCCCAGGTTCCCGCCGCAACTCGAGAAAAACCATGAGACTTCCACCTCGCCGCGAGATGAGGCCCGATTTCCCTGCACTGCGTGCAGAGCAATTCCATGTTGCACATCACACATGAAAGGAGCCTTGATTTCCTTGATGGCACTCCAGAGATACCCCAAGAACAATGTTTCAAGGCTAGAGGGATCCTGAGGTCACTGTAGCAACACGAAAGAGCTCCGTGGACCAAGAATCAACTCGAGATGAGAGGTTAGTCCCTGGCTTCGACTCCAGAGGAATACCACCTTACCACAAGCACCTCAAGAGGAGGCTTCTCTCAGCTCTAGGTATGTGAGAGGGACCCTGAGTTTGCGGCCTCAAGTGGAATGGACACCGCGATGCCCTGACTCGAAATAAGGCCGGATATCCTTGCAGTGACTTGAATGCAGGCTCGTCTTGCATCTCCCAAGACGAAAGGATGTCTGAATCCCCTGTGGAGACCACAGAGAAAGACCTAGTTCCCCACCTCATCGCGACCGGAGGCCTCACAGCCTTTGAAAACTAAAGAGGTACGCGGAGATCAGTGCCTCCAAAGGAGACGATGCCTGACTCCTCATGAACCTTGATAGGAGTCCCAGGATTCCTGTGGCACGTGGAAAGGGACCCTTGGTCTCCCGCCTCAGCTGTAGAGGCGTCCCAATTGCCCTGCCAAACCTCGAGGAGAATCCCGAGTTGTCCCTCGCAACTAGGCAGGAGTTCTGACGTCGCTGAACAAACACGTGGGTTGAAGGGCCATCCCCGTCGTAACTCGAGAATATACCCCAGGTTCCCGCCGCAACTCGAGAAAAACCATGAGACTTCCCCCTCGCCGCGAGATGAGGCCCGATTCCTCGACACTGCGTGCAGAACAATTCCGTGTTGCACATCACACATGTAAGGAGCATTGATTTCCTTGATGGCACTCCAGAGAAACCCCAAGAACACTGTTTCAAGGCTAGAGGGATCCTGAGTTCACTGTAGCCACACGAAAGAGCTCCGTAGACCAAAAATCAACTCGAGATGAGAGGTTAGTCCCTGGCTTCGACTCAAGACGAATACCACCTTACCACAAGCACCTCAAGAGCAGGCTTCTCTCAGCTCTAGATATGTGAGAGGGACCCTGAGTTTGCGGCCTCAAGTGGAATGGACACCACGATGCCCTGGCTCGAAATAAGGCCGGATATCCCTGCAGTGACTTGAATGCAGGCTCGTCTTGCATCTCCCAAGACGAAAGGCTGTCTGAATCCCCTGTGGAGACCACAGGGAAAGACCTAGTCTCCCACCTCATCGCGACCGGAGGCCTCACATCCTTTGAAAACTCCAGAGGTACGCGGAGATCAGTGCCTCCAAAGGAGACGATGCCTGACTCCTCGTGAAACTTGATAGGAGTCTCAGGATTCCTGTGGCACGTGGAAAGGGACGCTTGGTCTCCCGCCTCAGCTGGAGAGGCGTCCCAATTGCCCTGCCAAGCCTCGAGGAGAATCCCGAGTTGTCCCTCGCAACTAGGCAGGAGTCCTGACGTCGCTGAACAAACACGTGGGTGGAAGGACCATGCCCGTCGTAACTCGAGAATATACCCCAGGTTCCCGCCGCAACTCGAGAAAAACCATGAGACTTCCCCCTCGCCGCGAGATGAGGCCCGATTCCCCTGCACTGCGTGCAGAGCAATTCCGTGTTGCACATCACACATGAAAGGAGCCTTGATTTCCTTGATGGCACTCCAGAGAAACCCCAAGAACACTGTTTCAAGGCTAGAGGGATCCTGAGGTCACTGTAGCAACACGAAATAACTCCGTGGACCAAGAATCAACTCGAGATGAGAGGTTAGTCCCTGGCTTCGACTCCAGAGGAATACCAGCTTACCACAAGCACCTCAAGAGGAGGCTTCTCTCAGCTCTAGGTATGTGAGAGGGAGCCTGAGTTTGCAGCCTCAAGTGGAATAGACACCCCGATGCCCTGACTCGAAATAAGGCCGGATATCCCTGCAGTGACTTGAATGCAGGCTCGTCTTGCATCTCCCATGACGAAAGGATGTCTGAATCCCCTGTGGAGACCACAGAGAAAGACCTAGTTCCCCACCTCATCGCTACCGGAGGCCTCACATCCTTTAAAATTCCAGAGGTACGCGGAGATCAGTGCCTCCAAAGGAGACGATGCCTGACTCTTCGTGAAACTTGATAGGAGTCCCAGGATTCCTGTGGCACGTGGAGAGGGACCCTTGGTCTCCCGCCTCAGCTGGAGAGGCATCCCAATTGCCCTGCCAAGCCTCGAGGAGAATCCCGAGTTGTCCCTCGCAAGTAGGAAGGAGTCCTGACGTCGCTGAACAAACACGTGGGTGGAAGGGCCATCCCCATCGTAACTCGAGAATATACCCCAGGTTCCCGCCGCAACTCGAGAAAAACCATGAGACTTCCCCCTCGCCGCGAGATGAGGCCCGATTCCCCTGCACTGCATGCAGAGCAATCCGTGTTGCACATCAAACATGAAAGGAGCCTTGATTTCCTTGATGGCACTCCAGAGAAACCCCAAGAACACTGTTTCAAGGCTAGAGGGATCCTGAGGTCACTGTAGCAACACGAAACAGCTCCGTGGACCAAGAATCAACTCGAGATGAGAGGTTAGTCCCTGGCTTCGACTCCAGAGGAATACCACCTTACCAAAAGCACCTCAAGAGGAGGCTTCTCTCAGCTCTAGGTATGTGAGAGGGACCCTGATATTGCGTCCTCAAAGGGAATGGACACCGTGATGCCCTGACTCGAAATAAGGCCGGATATCCCTGCAGTGACTTGAATGCAGGCTCGTCTTGCATCTCCCAAGACGAAAGGATGGCTGAATCCCCTGTGTAGG
Source organism: Cervus elaphus (assembly GCF_910594005.1). Lineage (NCBI taxonomy): Eukaryota > Metazoa > Chordata > Mammalia > Artiodactyla > Cervidae > Cervus > Cervus elaphus. The sequence continues at coordinate 5,089,498 of NC_057838.1, forward strand.
CCACAGAGAAAGAAATAGGTCCCCACCTCATCGCGACCGGAGGCCTCATATCCTTTGATAACTCCAGAGGTACGCGGAGATCAGTGCCTCCAAAGGAGACGATGTCTGACTCCTCGTGAAACTTGATAGGAGTACCAGGATTCCTGTGGCACGTGGAAAGGGACCCTTGGTCTCCCGCCTCAGATTGAGAGGCGTCCCAATTGCACTGCCAGGCTTCTAGGAGAATCCCGATTTTTCCCTCGCAACTAGGCAGGAGTCCTGACGTGGCTGAACAAACACGTGGGTGGAAGGGCATCCCCGTCGTAACTCGAGAATATACCCCAGGTTCCCGCCGCAACTCGAGAAAAACCATGAGAATTCCCCCTCGCCGCGAGATGAGGCCCAATTGCCCTGCACTGCGTGCAGAGCAATTCCGTGTTGCACATCACACATGAAAGGAGCCTTGATTTCCTGGATGGCACTCCAGAGAAACCCCAAGAAAACTGTTTCAGGGCTAGAGGGATCCTGAGGTCACTGTAGCAACACGAAAGATCTCCGTGGACCAAAAATCAACTCGAGATGAGAGGTTAGTCCCTGGCTTCGACTCCAGAGGAATTCCACCTTACCACAAGCACCTCAAGAGGAGGCTTCTGTCAGCTCTAGGTAAGTGAGAGGGACCCTGAGTTTGCGGCCTCAAGTGGAATGGACACCGCGATGCCCTGACTCGAAGTAAGGCCGGATAACCCTACAGTGACTAGAATGCAGGTTCTTCTTGGTCTCCCAAGACGAAAGGATGTCTGAATCCCCTGTGGAGACCACAGAGAAAGACCTAGTTCCCCACCTCATCGCGACCGGAGGCCTCACATCCTTTGAAAACTCCAGAGGTACGCGGAGATCAGTGCCTCCAAAGGAGACGATGCCTGACTCCTCGTGAAACTTGATAGGAGTCCCCGGATTCCTGTGGCGCGTGGAAAGGGACCCTTGGTCTCCCGCCTCAGCTGGAGAGGCGTCCCAATTGCCCTGCCAGGCCTCGAGGAGAATCCCGAGTTGTCCTTCGCAACTAGGCAGGAGTCTGACGTCGCTGAACAAACACGTGGGTGGAAGCGCCATCCCCGTCGTAACTCGAGAATATACCCCAGGTTTCCGCCGCAACTCGAGAAAAACCATGAGACTTCCCCCTCGCCGCGAGATGAGGCCCGATTCTCCGGCACTGCGTGCAGAGAAATTCCGTGTTGCACATCACACATGAAAGGAACCTTGATTTCCTTGATGGCACTCCAGAGAAACCCCAAGAACACTGTTTCAAGGCTAGAGGGATCCTGAGGTCACTGTAGCAACACCAAACAGCTCCGTGGACCAAAAATCAACTCGAGATGAGAGGTTAGTCCCTGGCTTCGACTCCAGAGGAATACCACCTTACTACAAGCACCTCAAGAGGAAGATTCTCTCAGCTCTAGGTATATGAGAGGGACCCTGAGTTTGCGGCCTCAAGTGGAATGGACACCGCGATGCCCTGACTCGAAATAAGGCTGGATATCCCTGCAGTAACTTGAATGCAGGCTCGTCTTGCATCTGTCAAGATGAAAGGATGTCTGAATCCCCTGTGGAGACCACAGAGAAAGACCTAGTTCCCCACCTCATCGCGACCGGAGGCCTCACATCCTTTGAAAACTCCAGAGCTACGCGGAGATCAGTGCCTCCAAAGGAGACGATGCCTGACTCCTCGTGAAACTTGATAGGAGTCCCAGGATTCCTGTGGCACGTGAAAAGGGACCCTTGTTCTCCCGCCTCAGCTGGAGAGGCGTCCCAATAGCCCTGCCAAGCCTCGAGGAGAATCCCGAGTTGTCCCTCGCAACTAGGCAGGAGTCCTGACGTCGCTGAACAAACACGTGTGTGGAAGGGCCATTCCCGTTGTAACTCGAAAACATACCCCAGGTTCCCGCCGCAACTCGAGAAAAACCTGAGACTTCCCCCTCGCCGTGAGATGAGGCCCGATTCCCGTGCACTACGTGCAGAATAATTCCGTGTTGCACATCACACATGAAAGGAGCCTTGATTACATTGATGGCACTCCAGAGAAACCCCAAGAACACTGTTTCAAGGCTAGAGGGATCCTGAGGTCACTGTAGCAACACGAAAGGGCTCCGTGGACCAAAAATCAACTCGAGATGAGAGGTTAGTCCCTGGCTTCGACTCCAGAGGAATACCACCTTACCTCAAGCACCTCAAGAGGAGGCTTCTCTCAGCTCTATGTATGTGAGAGGGACCCTGATTTTGCGGCCTCAAGTGGAATGGACACTGCGATACCCTGACGCGAAATAAGGCCGGATATCCCTGCAGTGACTTGAATGCAGGCTCGTTTTGCATCTCCCAAAACGAAAGGTTGTCTGAATCTCCTGTGGAGACCACAGAGAAATACCTAGTTCCCCACCTCATCGCGACCGGAGGCCTCACATCCTTTGAAAACTCCAGAGGTACGCGGAGATAAGTGCCTCCAAAGGTGACGATGCCTGACTCCTCGTTAAACTTGATAGGAGTCTCAGGATTCCTGTGGCACGTATAAAGGGACCCTTGGTCTCCCGCCTCAGCTGGAGATGCGTCCCAATTGCCCTGCCAAGCCTCGAGGAGAATCCCGAGTTGTCCCTCGCAACTAGGCAGGAGTCCTGACGTCGCTGAACAAACACGTGTGTGGAAGGGCCATTCCCGTCGTAACTCGAGAATATACCCCAGGTTCCCGCCGCAACTCGAGAAAAACAATGAGACTTCCCCCTCGCCGCGAGATAAGGCCCGATTCCCCTGCACTGCGTGCAGAGCAATTCCGTGTTGCACATCACACATGAAAGGAGCCTTGATTTCCTTGATGGCACTCCAGAGAAACCCCAAGAACACTGTTTCAAGGCTAGAGGGATCCGGAGGTCACTGTAGCAACACGAAAGAGCTCCGTGGACCAAAAATCAACTCGAGATGAGAGGTTAATCCCTGGCTTCGACTCCAGAAGAATACCACCTTACCACAAGCACCTCAAGAGGAGGCTTCTCTCAGCTCTAAGTATATGAGAGGGACCCTGAGTTTGCGGCCTCAAGTGCAATGGACACTGCGATACCCTGACGCGAAATAAGGCCAGTTATCCCTGCAGTGACTTGAATGCAGGCTCGTCTTGCATCTGCCAAGATGAAAGGATGTCTGAATCCCCTGTGGAGACCACAGAGAAAGACCTAGTTCCCCACCTCATCGCGACCGGAGGCCTCACATCCTTTGAAAACTCCAGAGGTACGCGGAGATCAGTGCCTCCAAAGGAGACGATGCCTGACTCGTCGTGAACCTTGATAGGAGTCCCAGGATTCCTGTGGCACGTGGAAAGGGACCCTTGGTCTCCCGCCTCAGCTGGAGAGGCGTCCCAATTGCGCTGCCAAGCCTCGAGGAGAATCCCGAGTTGTCCCTCGCAACTAGGCAGGAGTCCTGACGTCGCTGAACAAACACGTGTGTGGAAGGGCCATTCCCGTCGTAACTCGAGAATATACCCCAGGTTCCCGCCACAACTCGAGAAAAACCATGAGACGTCCCCCTCGCCGCGAGATAAGGCCCGATTCCCCTGCACTGCGTGCAGAGCAATTCCGTGTTGCACATCACACATGAAAGGAGCCTTGATTTCCATGATGGCACTCCAGAGAAACCCCAAGAACACTGTATCAAGGCTACAGGTATCCGGAGGTCACTGTAGCAACACGAAAGAGCTCCGTGGACCAAAAATCAACTCGAGATGAGAGGTTAGGTCTTGGCTTCGACTTCAGAAAAATACCACCTTACTACAAGCACCTCAAGAGGAGGATTCTCTCAGCTCTAGGTATATGAGACGGACCCTGAGTTTGCGGCCTCAAGTGGAATTTACACCGCGATGCCCTGACTCGCAATAAGGCTGGATATTCCTGCAGTAACTTGAATGCAGGCTCGTCTTGCATCTCCCAAGACGAAAGGATGTCTGAATCCCTTGTGGAGACCACAGAGAAAGACCTAGTTCCCCACCTCATCGCGACCGGAGGCCTCACATCCTTTGAAAACTCCAGAGGTATGCGGAAATCAGTGCCTCCAAAGGAGACGATGCCTGACTCCTCGTGAAACTTGATAGGAGTCCCAGGATTCCTGTGGCACGTGGAGAGGGACCCTTGGTCTCCCGCCTCAGCTGGAGAGGCGTCCCAATTGCCCTGCCAAGCCTCGAGGAGAATCCCGAGTTGTCCCTCGCAACTAGGCAGGAGTCCTGACGTCGCTGAACAAACACGTAGGTGGAAGCGCCATCCTCGTCGTAACTCAAGAATATACCCCAGGTTCCCGCCGCAACGCGAGAAAAACCATGAGACTTCCCCCTCGCCGCGAGATAAGGCCCGATTCCCCTGTACTGCATGCAGAGCAATTCCGTGTTGCACATCACACATGAAAGGAGCCTTGATTTCCTTGATGGCACTCCAGAGAAACCCCAAGAACACTGTTTCAAGGCTAGAGGGATCCGGAGGTCACTGTAGCAACACGAAAGAGCTCCGTGGACCAAAAATCAACTCGAGATGAGAGGTTAGTCCCTGGCTTCGACTCCAGAGGAATACCACCTTACCACAAGCACCTCAAGAGGAGGCTTCTCTCAGCTCTAGGTATGTGAGAGGGACCCTGAGTTTGCGGCCTTAAGTGCAATGGACACTGCGATGCCCTGACGCGAAATAAGGCCGGTTATCCCTGCAGTGACTTGAATGCAGGCTCGTCTTGCATCTCCCAAGATGAAAGGATGTCTGAATCCCCTGTGGAGACCATAGAGAAAGACCTAGTTCCCCACCTCATCGCGACCGGAGGCCTCACATCCATTGAAAACTCCAGAGGTACGCGTAGATCAGTGCCTCCAAAGGAGACGTTGCCTGACTCGTCGTGAACCTTGATAGGAGTCCCAGGATTCCTGTGGCACGTGGAAAGGGACCCTTGGTCTCCCGCCTCAGCTGGAGCGGCGTACCAATTGCCCTGCCAAGCCTCGAGGAGAATCCCGAGTTGTCCCTCGCAACTAGGCAGGAGTCCTGACGTCGCTGAACAAACACGTGTGTGGAAGGGCCATCCCCGTCGTAACTCGAGAATATACCCCAGGTTCCCGCCGCAACTCGAGAAAAACCATGAGACTTCCCCCTCGCCGCGAGATGAGGCCCGATTCCCCTGCACTGCGTGAAGAGCAATTCCGTGTTGCACATCACACATGAAAGGAACCTTGATTTCCATGATGGCACTCCAGAGAAACCCCAAGAACACTGTTTCAAGGCTAGAGGGATCCTGAGGTCACTGTAGCAACACGAAAGAGCTACGTGGACCAAAAATCAACTCGAGATGAGAGGTTAGTCAATGGCTTCGACTCCAGAGGAATACCACCTTACCACAAGCACCTCAAGAGGAGGATTCTCTCAGCTCTAGGTATATGAGAGGGACCCTGAGATTGCGGCCTCAAGTGGAATGGACACCGCGATGCCCTGACTCGAAATAAGGCTGGATATCCCTGCAGTGACTTGAATGCAGGCTCGTCTTGCATCTGCCAAGATGAAAGGATGTCTGAATCCCCTGTGGAGACCACAGAGAAAGACCGAGTTCCCCACCTCATCGCGACCGGAGGCCTCACATCCTTTGAAAACTCCAGAGGTACGCGGAGATCAGTGCCTCCAAAGGAGACGATGCCTGACTCCTCGTGAAACTTGATAGGAGTCCCAGGATTCCTGTGGCACGTGGAAAGAGACCCTTGGTCTCCCGCCTCAGCTGGAGAGGCGTCCCAATTGCCCTGCCAAGCCTCGAGGAGAATCCCGAGTTGTCCCTCGCAACTAGGCAGGAGTCCTGACGTCGCTGAACAAACACGTGTGTGGAAGGGCCATTCCCGTCGTAACTCGAGAATATACCCCAGGTTCCCGCCACAACTCGAGAAAAACCATTAGACGTCCCCCTCGCCGCGAGATAAGGCCCGATTCCCCTGCACTGTGTGCAGAGCAATTCCGTGTTGCACATCACACATGAAAGGAGCCTTGATTTCCTTGATGGCACTCCAGAGAAACCCCAAGAACACTGTTTCAAGGCTAGAGGGATCCGGAGGTCACTGTAGCAACACGAAAGAGCTCCGTGGACCAAAAATCAACTCGAGATGAGAGGTTAGGTCCTGGCTTCGACTCCAGAAGAATACCACCTTACCACAAGCACCTCAAGAGGAGGCTTCTCTCAGCTCTAGGTATGTGAGAGGGACCCTGATTTTGCGGCCTCAAGTGGAATGGACACTGCGATGCCCTGACGCGAAATAAGGCCGGATATACCTGCAGTGACTTGAATGCAGGCTCGTCTTGCATCTCCCAAGACGAAAGGTTGTCTGAATCCCCTGTGGAGACCACAGAGAAAGACCTAGTGCCCCACCTTATCGCGACCGGAGGCCTCACATCCTTTGAAAACTCCAGAGGTATGCGGAGATCAGTGCCTCCAAAGGAGACGATGCCTGACTCCTCGTGAAACTTGATAGGAGTCCCAGGATTCCTGTGGCACGTGGAAAGGGACCCTTGGTCTCCCGCCTCAGCTGGAGAGGCGTCCCAATTGCCCTGCCAAGCCTCGAGGAGAATCCCGAGTTGTCCCTCGCAACTAGGCAGGAGTCCTGACGTCGCTGAACAAACACGTAGGTGGAAGCGCCATCCCCGTCGAAACTCGAGAATATAACCCAGGTTCCCGCCGCAACGCGAGAAAAACCATGAGACTTCCCCCTCGCCGCGAGATAAGGCCCGATTCCCCTGTACTGCATGCAGAGCAATTCCGTGTTGCACATCACACATGAAAGGAGCCTTGATTTCCTTGATGGCACTCCAGAGAAACCCCAAGAACACTGTTTCAAGGCTAGAGGGATCCGGAGGTCACTGTAGCAACACGAAAGACCTCCGTGGACCAAAAATCAACTCGAGATGAGAGGTTAGTCCCTGGCTTCGACTCCAGAGGAATACCACCTTACCACAAGCACCTCAAGAGGAGGCTTCTCTCAGCTCTAAGTATATGAGAGGGACCCTGAGTTTGCGGCCTCAAGTGCAATGGACACTGCGATGCCCTGACGCGAAATAAGGCCGGTTATCCCTGCAGTGACTTGAATGCAGGCTCGTCTTGCATCTCCCAAGATGAAAGGATGTCTGAATCCCCTGTGGAGACCACAGAGAAAGACCTAGTTCCCCACCTCATCGCGACCGGAGGCCTCACATCCTTTGAAAACTCCAGAGGTACGCGGAGATCAGTGCCTCCAAAGGAGACGTTGTCTGACTCGTCGTGAACCTTGATAGGAGTCCTAGAATTCCTGTGGCACGTGGAAAGGGACCCTTGGTCTCCCGCCTCAGCTGGAGCGGCGTACCAATTGCCCTGCCAAGCCTCGAGGAGAATCCCGAATTGTCCCTCGCAACTAGGCAGGAGTCCTGACGTCGCTGAACAAACACGTGTGTGGAAGGGCCATCCCCGTCGTAACTCGAGAATATACCCCAGGTTCCCGCCGCAACTCGAGAAAAACCATGAGACTTCCCCCTCGCCGCGAGATGAGGCCCGATTCCCCTGCACTGCGTGCAGAGCAATTCCGTGTTGCACATCACACAGGAAAGTAGCCTTGATTTCCTTGATGGCACTTCAGAGAAACCCCAAGCACACTGTTTCAAGGCTAGAGGGATCCTGAGGTCACTGTAGCAACACGAAAGAGCTCCGTGGACCAAAAATCAACTCGAGATGAGAGGTTCGTCCCTGGTTTCGACTCCAGAGGAAAACCACCTTACCACAAGCACCTCAAGAGGAGGCTTCTCTCAGCTCTATGTATGTGAGAGGGACCCTGGGTTTGCGGCCTCAAGTGGAATGGACACCGCGATGCCCTGACTCGAAATAAGGCCGGATATCCCTGCAGTGACTTGAATGCAGGCTCGTCTTGCATCTCCCAAGACGAAAGGATGTCTAAATCCCCTTTGGAGACCACTGAGAAAGACTTAGTTCCCCACCTCATCGCGACCAGAGGCCTCACATCCTTTGAAAACTCCAGAGGTACGCGGAGATCAGTGCCTCCAAAGGAGACGATGCCTGACTCCTCGTGAAACTTGATAGGAGTCCCAGGATTCCTGTGGCACGTGGAAAGGGACCCTTGGTCTCCCGCCTCAGCTGGAGAGGCGTCCCAGTTGCCTTGCCAAGCCTCGAGGAGAATCCCGAGTTGTCCCTCGCAACTAGGCTGGAGTCCTGACGAGGCTGAACAAAAACGTGGGTGGAAGGGCCATCCCTGTCGTAACTCGAGAATGTTCCCCAGGTTCCCGCCGCAACTCGAGAAAAACCATGAGACTTCCCCCTCGCCGCGAGATGAGGCCCGATTCCCCTGCACTGCATGCAGAGCAATTCCGTGTTGCACATCACGCATGAAAGGAGCTTTGATTTCCTTGATGGCACTCCAGAGAAACCCCAAGAACACTGTTCCAAGGCTAGAGGGATCCTGAGGTCACTGTAGTAACACGAAAGAGCTCCGTGGACCAAAAATCAACTCGAGATGAGAGGTTAGTCCCTGACTTCGACTGCAGAGGACTACCACCTTACCACAACCACCTCAAGAGGAGGCTTCTCTCAGCTCTAGGTATGTGAGAGGGACCCTGATATTGCGGCCTCAAAGGGAATGGACACCGCGATGCCCTGACGCGAAATAAGGCCGGATATCCCTGCAGTGACTTGAATGCAGGCTCGTCTTGCATCTCCCAAGATGAAAGGATGTCTGAATCCCCTGTGGAGACCACAGAGAAAGACCTAGTTCCCCACCTCATCGCGACCGGAGGCCTCACATCCTTTGAAAACTCCAGAGGTACGCGGAGATCAGTGCCTCCAAAGGAGACGATGCCTGACTCCTCGTGAACCTTGATAGGAGTCCCAGGATTCCTGTGGCACGTGGAAAGGGACCCTTGGTCTCCCGCCTCAGCTGGAGAGGCGTCCCAATTGCCCTGCCAAGCCTCGAGGAGAATCCCGAGTTGTCCCTCACAACTAGGAAGGAGTACTTACTTGGCTGAACAAACACGTGTGTGGAAGGGCCATCCCCGTCGTAACTCGAGAATATACCCCAGGTTCCCGCCGCAACTCGAGAAAAACCATGAGACTTCCCCCTCGCCGCGAGATGAGGCCCGATTTCCCTGCACTGCGTGCAGAGCAATTCCGTGTTGCACATCACACATGAAAGGAGCCTTGATTTCCTTGATGGCACTCCAGAGAAACCCCAAGAACACTGTTTCAAGGCTAGAGGGATCCTGAGGTCACTGTAGCAACACGAAAGAGCTCCGTGGACCAGGAATCAACTCGAGATGAGAGGTTAGTCCCTGGCTTCGACTCCAGAGGAATACCACTTAACCACAAGCACCTCAAGAGGAGGCTTCTCTCAGCTCTAGGTATGTGAGAGGGACCCTGAGTTTGCGGCCTCAAGTGGAATGGACACCGTGAGGCCCTGACTCGAAATAAGGCCGGATATCCCTGCAGTGACTTGAATGCAGGCTCGTCTTGCATCTCCCAAGACGAAAGGATGGCTGAATCCCCTGTGTAGGCCACAGAGAAAGAAATAGGTCCCCACCTCATCGCGACCGGAGGCCTCATATCCTTTGATAACTCCAGAGGTACGCGGAGATCAGTGCCTCCAAAGGAGACGATGTCTGACTCCTCGTGAAACTTGATAGGAGTACCAGGATTCCTGTGGCACGTGGAAAGGGACCCTTGGTCTCCCGCCTCAGATAGAGAGGCGTCCCAATTGCCCTGCCAGGCTTCTAGGAGAATCCCGATTTTTCCCTCGCAACTAGGCAGGAGTCCTGACGTGGCTGAACAAACACGTGGGTGGAAGGGCATCCCCGTCGTAACTCGAGAATATACCCCAGGTTCCCGCCGCAACTCGAGAAAAACCATGAGACTTCCCCCTCGCCGCGAGATGAGGCCCGATTTCCCTGCACTGCGTGCAGAGCAATTCCGTGTTGCACATCACACATGAAAGGAGCCTTGATTTCCTTGATGGCACTCCAGAGAAACCCCAAGAAAACTGTTTCAGGGCTAGAGGGATCCTGAGGTCACTGTAGCAACACGAAAGAACTCCGTGGACCAAGAATCAACTCGAGATGAGAGGTTAGTCCCTGGATTCGACTCCAGAGGAATTCCACCTTACCACAAGCACCTCAAGAGGAGGCTTCTCTCAGCTCTAGCTATGTGAGAGGGAGCCTGGGTTTGCGGCCTCAAGTGGAATGGACACCGCGATGCCCTGACTCGAAATAAGGCCGGATATCCCTGCAGTGACTTGAAGGCAGGCTCGTCTTGCATCTCCCAAGACGAAAGGATGTCTGAATCCCCTGTGGAGACCACTGAGAAAGACTTAGTTCCCCACCTCATCGCGACCGGAGGCCTCACATCCTTTGAAAACTCCAGAGGTACGCGGAGATCAGTGCCTCCAAAGGAGACGATGCCTGACTCCTCGTGAAACTTGATAGGAGTCCCAGGATTCCTGTGGCACGTGGAAAGGGACCCTTGGTCTCCCGCCTCAGCTGGAGAGGCGTCCCAGTTGCCTTGCCAAGCCTCGAGGAGAATCCCGAGTTGTCCCTCACAACTAGGCTGGAATCCTGAGGAGGCTGTACAAACACGTGGGTGGAAGGGCCATCCCTGTCGTAACTCGAGAATGTTCCCCAGGTTCCCGCCGCAACTCGAGAAAAACCATGAGACTTCCCCCTCGCCGCGAGATGAGGCCCGATTCCCCTGCACTGCATGCAGAGCAATTCCGTGTTGCACATCACGCATGAAAGGAGCTTTGATTTCCTTGATGGCACTCCAGAGAAACCCCAAGAACACTGTTCCAAGGCTAGAGGGATCCTGAGGTCACTGTAGCAACACGAAAGAGCTCCGTGGACCAAAAATCAACTCGAGATGAGAGGTTAGTCCCTGGCTTCGACTCCAGAGGAATACCACCTTACCACAAGCACCTCAAGAGGAGGCTTCTCTCAGCTCTAGGTATGTGAGAGGGACCCTGATATTGCGGCCTCAAAGGGAATGGACACCGCGATGCCCTGACTCGAAATAAGGCCGGATACCCCTGCAGTGACTTGAATGCAGGCTCGTCTTGCATCTCCCAAGATGAAAGGATGTCTGAATCCCCTGTGGAGACCACAGAGAAAGACATAGTTCCCCACCTCATCGCGACCGGAGTCCTCTCATCCTTTGAAAACTGCAGAGGTACGCGGAGATCAGTGCCTCCAAAGGAGACGATGCCTGACTCCTCGTGAACCTTGATAGGAGTCCCAGGATTCCTGTGGCACGTGGAAAAGAACCCTTTGTCTCCCGCCTCAGCTGGAGAGGCGTCCCAATTGCCCTGCCAAGCCTCGAGGAGAATCCCGAGTTGTCCCTCGCAACTAGGCAGGAGTTCTGACGTCGCTGAAGAGAGACGTGTGTGGAAGGGCCATCCCCGTCGTAACTCGAGAATATACCCCAGGTTCCCGCCGCAACTCGAGAAAAACCATGAGACTTCCCCCTCGCCGCGAGATGAGGCCCGATTTCCCTGCACTGCGTGCAGAGCAATTCCGTGTTGCACATCACACATGAAAGGAGCCTTGATTTCCTTGATGGCACTCCAGAGAAACCCCAAGAACACTGTTTCAAGGCTAGAGGGATCCTGAGGTCACTGTAGCAACACGAAAGAGCTCCGTGGACCAAGAATCAACTCGAGATGAGAGGTTAGTCCCTGGCTTCGACTCCAGAGGAATACCACCTTACCACAAGCACCTCAAGATGAGGCTTCTCTCAGCTCTAGGTATGTGAGAGGGACCCTGAGTTTGCGGCCTCAAGTGGAATGGACACCGCGATGCGCTGACTCGAAATAAGGCCGGATATCCCTGCAGTGACTTGAATGCAGGCTCGTCTTGCATCTCCCAAGACGAAAGGATGGCTGAATCCCCTGTGGAGGCCACAGAGAAAGAAATAGGTCCCCACATCATCGCGACCGGAGGCCTCATATCCTTTGAAAACTCCAGAGGTACGCGGAGATCAGTGCCTCCAAAGGAGACGATGTCTGACTCCTCGTGAAACTTGATAGGAGTTCCAGGATTCCTGTGGCACGTGGAAAGGGACCCTTGGTCTCCCGCCTCAGATTGAGAGGCGTCCCAATTGCCCTGCCAGGCTTCTAGGAGAATCCCGATTTGTCCCTCGCAACTAGGCAGGAGTCCTGACATGGCTGAACAAACACGTGGGTGGAAGGCCATCCCCGTCGTAACTCGAGAATATACCCCAGGTTCCCGCCGCAACTCGAGAAAAACCATGAGAATTCCCCCTCGCCGCGAGATGAGGCCCAATTGCCCTGCACTGCGTGCAGAGCAATTCCGTGTTGCACATCACACATGAAAGGAGCCTTGATTTCCTTGATGGCACTCCAGAGAAACCCCAAGAAAACTGTTTCAGGGCTAGAGGGATCCTGAGGTCACTGTAGCAACACGAAAGATCTCCGTGGACCAAAAATCAACTCGAGATGAGAGGTTAGTCCCTGGCTTCGACTCCAGAGGAATTCCACCTTACCACAAGCACCTCAAGAGGAGGCTTCTCTCAGCTCTAGGTAAGTGAGAGGGACCCTGAGTTTGCGGCCTCAAGTGGATTGGACACCGCGATGCCCTGACTCGAAGTAAGGCCGGATAACCCTACAGTGACTAGAATGCAGGTTCTTCTTGGTCTCCCAAGACGAAAGGATGTCTGAATCCCCTGTGGAGACCACAGAGAAAGACCTAGTTCCCCACCTCATCGCGACCGGAGGCCTCACATCCTTTGAAAACTCCAGAGGTACGCGTAGATCAGAACCTCCAAAGGAGACAATGCCTGACTCCTCGTGAAACTTGATAGGAGTCCCCGGATTCCTGTGGCGCGTGGAAAGGGACCCTTGGTCTCCCGCCTCAGCTGGAGAGGCGTCCCAATTGCCCTGCCAGGCCTCGAGGAGAATCCCGAGTTGTCCTTCGCAACTAGGCAGGAGTCTGACGTCGCTGAACAAACACGTGGGTGGAAGGGCCATCCCCGTCGTAACTCGAGAATATACCCCAGGTTCCCGCCGCAACTCGAGAAAAACCATGAGACTTCCCCCTCGCCGCGAGATGAGGCCCGATTCTCCGGCACTGCGTGCAGAGAAATTCCGTGTTGCACATCACACATGAAAGGAACCTTGATTTCCTTGATGGCACTCCAGAGAAACCCCAAGAACACTGTTTCAAGACTAGAGGGATCCTGAGGTCACTGTAGCCACACGAAAGAGCTCCGTGGACCAAAAATCAACTCGAGATGAGAGGTTAGTCCCTGGCTTCGACTCCAGAGGAATACCACCTTACTACAAGCACCTCAAGAGGAAGATTCTCTCAGCTCTAGGTATATGAGAGGGACCCTGAGTTTGCGGCCTCAAGTGGAATGGACACCGCGATGCCCTGACTCGAAATAAGGCTGGATATCCCTGCAGTAACTTGAATGCAGGCTCGTCTTGCATCTGTCAAGATGAAAGGATGTCTGAATCCCCTGTGGAGACCACAGAGAAAGACCTAGTTCCCCACCTCATCGCGACCGGAGGCCTCACATCCTTTGAAAACTCCAGAGCTACGCGGAGATCAGTGCCTCCAAAGGAGACGATGCCTGACTCCTCGTGAAACTTGATAGGAGTCCCAGGATTCCTGTGGCACGTGGAAAGGGACCCTTGTTCTCCCGCCTCAGCTGGAGAGGCGTCCCAATAGCCCTGCCAAGCCTCGAGGAGAATCCCGAGTTGTCCCTCGCAACTAGGCAGGAGTCCTGACGTCGCTGAACAAACACGTGTGTGGAAGGGCCATTCCCGTTGTAACTCGAAAACATACCCCAGGTTCCCGCCGCAACTCGAGAAAAACCTGAGACTTCCCCCTCGCCGTGAGATGAGGCCCGATTCCCGTGCACTGCGTGCAGAATAATTCCGTGTTGCACATCACACATGAAAGGAGCCTTGATTACATTGATGGCACTCCAGAGAAACCCCAAGAACACTGTTTCAAGGCTAGAGGGATCCTGAGGTCACTGTAGCAACACGAAAGGGCTCCGTGGACCAAAAATCAACTCGAGATGAGAGGTTAGTCCCTGGCTTCGACTCCAGAGGAATACCACCTTACCTCAAGCACCTCAAGAGGAGGCTTCTCTCTGCTCTATGTATGTGAGAGGGACCCTGATTTTGCGGCCTCAAGTGGAATGGACACTGCGATGCCCTGACGCGAAATAAGGCCGGATATCCCTGCAGTGACTTGAATGCAGGCTCGTTTTGCACCTCCCAAAACGAAAGGTTGTCTGAATCTCCTGTGGAGACCACAGAGAAATACCTAGTTCCCCACCTCATCGCGACCGGAGGCCTCACATCCTTTGAAAACTCCAGAGGTACGCGGAGATAAGTGCCTCCAAAGGTGACGATGCCTGACTCCTCGTTAAACTTGATAGGAGTCTCAGGATTCCTGTGGCACGTGTAAAGGGACCCTTGGTCTCCCGCCTCAGCTGGAGATGCGTCCCAATTGCCCTGCCAAGCCTCGAGGAGAATCCCGAGTTGTCCCTCGCAACTAGGCAGGAGTCCTGACGTCGCTGAACAAACACGTGGGTGGAAGGGCCATCCCCGTCGTAACTCGAGAATATACCCCAGGTTCCCGCCGCAACTCGAGAAAAACAATGAGACTTCCCCCTCGCCGCGAGATAAGGCCCGATTCCCCTGCACTGCGTGCAGAGCAATTCCGTGTTGCACATCACACATGAAAGGAGCCTTGATTTCCTTGATGGCACTCCAGAGAAACCCCAAGAACACTGTTTCAAGGCTAGAGGGATCCGGAGGTCACTGTAGCAACACGAAAGAGCTCCGTGGACCAAAAATCAACTCGAGATGAGAGGTTAGTCCCTGGCTTCGACTCCAGAAGAATACCACCTTACCACAAGCACCTCAAGAGGAGGCTTCTCTCAGCTCTAAGTATATGAGAGGGACCCTGAGTTTGCGGCCTCAAGTGCAATGGACACTGCGATACCCTGACGCGAAATAAGGCCGGTTATCCCTGCAGTGACTTGAATGCAGGCTCGTCTTGCATCTCCCAAGATGAAAGGATGTCTGAATCCCCTGTGGAGACCACAGAGAAAGACCTAGTTCCCCACCTCATCGCGACCGGAGGACTCACATCCTTTGAAAACTCCAGAGGTACACGGAGATCAGTGCCTCCAAAGGAGACGATGCCTGACTCGTCGTGAACCTTGATAGGAGTCCCAGGATTCCTGTGGCACGTGGAAAGGGACCCTTGGTCTCCCGCCTCAGCTGGAGAGGCGTCCCAATTGCCCTGCCAAGCCTCGAGGAGAATCCCGAGTTGTCCCTCGCAACTAGGCAGGAGTCCTGACGTCGCTGAACAAACACGTGTGTGGAAGGGCCATCCCCGTCGTAACTCGAGAATATACCCCAGGTTCCCGCCGCAACTCGAGAAAAACCATGAGACTTCCCCCTCGCCGCGAGATGAGGCCCGATTCCCCTGCACTGCGTGAAGAGCAATTCCGTGTTGCACATCACACATGAAAGGAGTCTTGATTTCCTTGATGGCACTCCAGAGAAACCCCAAAAACACTGTTTCAAGGCTAGAGGGATCCTGAGGTCACTGTAGCAACACGAAAGAGCTACGTGGACCAAAAATCAACTCGAGATGAGAGGTTAGTCAATGGCTTCGACTCCAGAGGAATACCACCTTACCACAAGCACCTCAAGAGGAGGATTCTCTCAGCTCTAGGTATATGAGAGGGACCCTGAGATTGCGGCCTCAAGTGGAATGGACACCGCGATGCCCTGACTCGAAATAAGGCTGGATATCCCTGCAGTGACTTGAATGCAGGCTCGTCTTGCATCTGCCAAGATGAAAGGATGTCTGAATCCCCTGTGGAGACCACAGAGAAAGACCTAGTTCCCCACCTCATCGCGACCGGAGGCCTCACATCCTTTGAAAACTCCAGAGGTACGCGGAGATCAGTGCCTCCAAAGGAGACGATGCCTGACTCCTCGTGAAACTTGATAGGAGTCCCAGGATTCCTGTGGCACGTGGAAAGAGACCCTTGGTCTCCCGCCTCAGCTGGAGAGGCGTCCCAATTGCCCTGCCAAGCCTCGAGGAGAATCCCGAGTTGTCCCTCGCAACTAGGCAGGAGTCCTGACGTCGCTGAACAAACATGTGGGTGGAAGGGCCATCCCCGTCGTAACTCGAGAATATTCCCCAGGTTCCCGCCGCAACTCGAGAAAAACCATGAGACTTCCCCCTCGCCGCGAGATGAGGCCCGATTCCCCTGCACTGCGTGCAGCGGAATTCCGTGTTGCACATCAAACATGAAAGGAGCCTTGATTTCCTTGATGGCACGCCAGAGAAACCCCAAGAACACTGTTTCAAGGCTAGAGGGATCCTGAGGTCACTGTAGCCACACGAAAGAGCTCCGTGGACCAAAAATCAACTCAAGATGAGAGGTTAGTCCCTGGCTTCGACTCCAGAGGAATACCACCTTACCACAAGCACCTCAAGAGGAGGCTTCTCTCAGCTCTAGGTATGTGAGAGGGACCCTTATTTTGCGGCCTCAAGTGGAATGGACACTGCGATGCCCTGACGCGAAATAAGGCCGGATATCCCTGCAGTGACTTGAATGCAGGCTCGTCTTGCATCTCCCAAGACGAAAGGTTGTCTGAATCCCCTGTGGAAACCACATAGAAAGACCTAGTTCCCCACCTCATCGCGACCGGAGGCCTCACATCCTTTGAAAACTCCAGAGGTACGCGGAGATCAGTGCCTCCAAAGGAGACGATGTCTGACTCCTCGTGAAACTTGATAGGAGTCCCAGGATTCCTGTGGCACGTGGAAAGGGACCCTTGGTCTCCCGCCTCAGCTGAAGATGCGTCCAAATTGCCCTGCCAAGCCTCGAGGAGAATCCCGAGTTGTCCCTCGCAACTAGGCAGGAGTCCTGACGTCGCTGAACAAACACGTGTGTGGAAGGGCCATTCCCGTCGTAACTCGAGAATATACCCCAGGTTCCCGCCACAACTCGAGAAAAACCATGAGACGTCCCCCTCGCCGCGAGATAAGGCCCGATTCCCCTGCACTGCGTGCAGAGCAATTCCGTGTTGCACATCACACATGAAAGGAGCCTTGATTTCCTTGATGGCACTCCAGAGAAACCCCAAGAACACTGTATCAAGGCTAGAGGTATCCGGAGGTCACTGTAGCAACACGAAAGAGCTCCGTGGACCAAAAATCAACTCGAGATGAGAGGTTAGGTCCTGGCTTCGACTCCAGAAGAATACCACCTTACCTCAAGCACCTCAAGAGGAGGCTTCTCTCAGCTCTAGGTATGTGAGAGGGACCCTGATTTTGCGGCCTCAAGTGGAATGGACACTGCGATGCCCTGACGCGAAATAAGGCCGGATATCCCTGCAGTGACTTGAATGCAGGCTCGTCTTGCATCTCCCAAGACGAAAGGTTGTCTGAATCCCCTGTGGAGACCACAGAGAAAGACCTAGTGCCCCACCTCATCGCGACCGGAGGCCTCACATCCTTTGAAAATTCCCGAGGTACGCGGAGATCAGTGCCTCCAAAGGAGACGATGCCTGACTCCTCGTGAACCTTGATAGGAGTCCCAGGATTCCTGTGGCACGTGGAAAGGGACCCTTGGTCTCCCGCCTAGGCTGGAGAGGCGTCCCAATTGCCCTGCCAAGCCTCGAGGAGAATCCCGAGTTGTCCCTCGCAACTAGGCAGGAGTCCTGACGTCGCTGAACAAACACGTAGGTGGAAGCGCCATCCCCGTCGTAACTCGAGAATATACCCCAGGTTCCCGCCGCAACGCGAGAAAAACCATGAGACTTCCCCCTCGCCGCGAGATAAGGCCCGATTCCCCTGTACTGCATGCAGAGCAATTCCGTGTTGCACATCACACATGAAAGGAGCCTTGATTTCCTTGATGGCACTCCAGAGAAACCCCAAGAACACTGTTTCAAGGCTAGAGGGATCCGGAGGTCACTGTAGCAACACGAAAGAGCTCCGTGGACCAAAAATCAACTCGAGATGAGAGGTTAGTCCCTGGCTTCGACTCCAGAGGAATACCACCTTACCACAAGCACCTCAAGAGGAGGCTTCTCTCAGCTCTAAGTATATGAGAGGGACCCTGAGTTTGCGGCCTCAAGTGCAATGGACACTGCGATGCCCTGACGCGAAATAAGGCCGGTTATCCCTGCAGTGACTTGAATGCAGGCTCGTCTTGCATCTCCCAAGATGAAAGGATGTCTGAATCCCCTGTGGAGACCACAGAGAAAGACCTAGTTCCCCACCTCATCGCGACCGGAGGCCTCACATCCTTTGAAAACTCCAGAGGTACGCGTAGATCAGTGCCTCCAAAGGAGACGTTGCCTGACTCGTGGTGAACCTTGATAGGAGTCCCAGGATTCCTGTGGCACGTGGAAAGGGACCCTTGGTCTCCCGCCTCAGCTGGAGCGGCGTACCAATTGCCCTGCCAAGCCTCGAGGAGAATCCTGAGTTGTCCCTCGCAACTAGGCAGGAGTCCTGACGTCGCTGAACAAACACGTGTGTGGAAGGGCCATCCCCGTCGTAACTCGAGAATATACCCCAGGTTCCCGCCGCAACTCGAGAAAAACCATGAGACTTCCCCCTCGCCGCGAGATGAGGCCCGATTCCCCTGCACTGCGTGAAGAGCAATTCCGTGTTGCACATCACACATGAAAGGAACCTTGATTTCCTTGATGGCACTCCAGAGAAACCCCAAGAACACTGTTTCAAGGCTAGAGGGATCCTGAGGTCACTGTAGCAACACGAAAGAGCTCCGTGGACCAAAAATCAACTCGAGATGAGAGGTTTGTCAATGGCTTCGACTCCAGAGGAATACCACCTTACTACAAGCACCTCAAGAGGAGGATTCTCTCAGCTCTAGGTATATGAGAGGGACCCTGAGATTGCGGCCTCAAGTGGAATGGACACCGCGATGCCTGACTCGAAATAAGGCTGGATATCCCTGCAGTGACTTGAATGCAGGCTCGTCTTGCATCTGCCAAGATGAAAGGATGTCTGAATCCCCTGTGGAGACCACAGAGAAAGACCGAGTTCCCCACCTCATCGCGACCGGAGGCCTCACATCCTTTGAAAACTCCAGAGGTACGCGGAGATCAGTGCCTCCAAAGGAGACGATGCCTGACTCCTCGTGAAACTTGATAGGAGTCCCAGGATTCCTGTGGCACGTGGAAAGGGACCCTTGTTCTCCCGCCTCAGCTGGAGAGGCGTCCCAATTGCCCTGCCAAGCCTCGAGGAGAATCCCGAGTTGTCCCTCGCCACTAGGCAGGAGTCCTGACATCGCTGAACAAACACGTGTGTGGAAGGGCCATTCCCGTTGTAACTCGAAAACATACCCCAGGTTCCCGCCGCAACTCGAGAAAAACCTGAGACTTCCCCCTCGCCGTGAGATGAGGCCCGATTCCCCTGCACTGCGTGCAGAATAATTCCGTGTTGCACATCACATATGAAAGGAGACTTGATTACCTTGATGGCACTCCAGAGAAACCCCAAGAACACTGTTTCAAGGCTAGAGGGATCCTGAGGTCACTGTAGCAACACGAAAGTGCTCCGTGGACCAAAAATCAACTCGAGATGAGAGGTTAGTCCCTGGCTTCGACTCCAGAGGAATACCACCTTACCTCAAGCACCTCAAGAGGAGGCTTCTCTCAGCTCTAGGTATGTGAGAGGGACCCTGATTTTGCGGCCTCAAGTGGAATGGACACTGCGATGCCCTGACGCGAAATAAGGCCGGATATCCCTGCAGTGACTTGAATGCAGGCTCGTCTTGCATCTCCCAAGACGAAAGGTTGTCTGAATCCCCTGTGGAGACCACATAGAAAGACCTAGTTCCCCACCTCATCGCGACCGGAGGCCTCACATCCTTTGAAAACTCCAGAGGTACGCGGAGATCAGTGCCTCCAAAGGAGACGATGCCTGACTCCTCGTGAAACTTGATAGGAGTCCCAGGATTCCTGTGGCACGTGGAAAGGGACCCTTGGTCTCCCGCCTCAGCTGGAGAGGCGTCCCAATTGCCCTGCCAAGCCTCGAGGAGAATCCCGAGTTCTCCCTCGCAACTAGGCAGGAGTCCTGACGTCGCTGAACAAACACGTGTGTGGAAGGGCCATTCCCGTCGTAACTCGAGAATATACCCCAGGTTTCCGCCGCAACTCGAGAAAAACCATGAGACTTCCCCCTCGCCGCGAGATAAGGCCCGATTCCCCTGCACTGCTTGCAGAGCAATTCCCTGTTGCACATCACACATGAAAGGAGCCTTGATTTCCTTGATGGCACTCCAGAGAAACCCCAAGAACACTGTATCAAGGCTAGAGGGATCCGGAGGTCACTGTAGCAACACGAAAGAGGTCCGTGGACCAAAAATCAACTTGAGATGAGAGGTTAGTCCCTGGCTTCGACTTGAGAAGAATACCACCTTACCACAAGCACCTCAAGAGGAGGCTTCTCTCAGCTCTACGTATGTGAGAGGGACCCTGATTTTGCGGCCTCAAGTGGAATGGACACTGCGATGCCCTGACGCGAAATAAGGACGGATATCCCTGCAGTGACTTGAAAGAAGGCTTGTCTTGCATCTCCCAACATGAAAGGATTTCTGAATCCCCTGTGGAGACCACAGAGAAAGACCTAGTTCCCCACCTCATCGCGACCGGAGGCCTCACATCCTTTGAAAACTCCAGAGGTACGCGGAGATCAGTGCCTCCAAAGGAGACAATGCCTGACTCCTCGTGAAACTTGATAGGAGTCCCAGGATTTCTGTGGCACGTGGAAAGGGACCCTTGGTCTCCCGCCTCAGGTGGAGAGGCGTTCCAAATTGCCCTGCCAAGCCTCGAGGAGAATCCCGAGGTGTCCCTCGATACTAGGCAGGAGTCTGACGTCGCTCAACAAACATGTGGGTGAAGGGCCATCCCCGTCGTAACTCGAAAATATACCCCAGGTTCCCGCCGCAACTCGAGAAAAACCATGAGACTTCCCCCTCGCCGCGAGATGAGGCCCGATTCTCCGGCACTGCGTGCAGAGCAATTCCGTGTTGCACATCACACATGAAAGGAACCTTGATTTCCTTGATGGCACGCCAGAGAAACCCCAAGAACACTGTTTCAAGGCTAGAGGGATCCTGAGGTCACTGTAGCAACAGGAAAGAGCTCCGTGGACCAAAAATCAACTCGAGATGAGAGGTTAGTCCCTGGCTTCGACTCCAGAGGTATACCACCTTACCACAAGCACCTCAAGAGGAGGCTTCTCTCAGCTCTAGGTATGTGAGAGGGACCCTGAGTTTGCGGCCTCAAGTGGAATGGACACCGCGATGCCCTGACTCGAAATAAGGCCGGAAATCCCTGCAGTGACTTGAATGCAGACTCGTCTTGCATCTCCCAAGACGAAAGGATGTCTGAATCCCCTGTGGAGACCACAGAGAAAGACTTACTTCCCCACCTCATCGCGACCGGAGGCCTCACATCCTTTGAAAACTCCAGAGGTACGCGGAGATCAGTGCCTCCAAAGGAGACGTTGCCTGACTCGTCGTGAACCTTGATAGGAGTCCCAGGATACCTGTGGCACGGGGAAAGGGACCCTTGGTCTCCCGCCTCAGTAGAAGAAGCGTCCCAATTGCCCTGCCAAGCCTCGAGGAGAATCCCGAGTTGTCCCTCGCAACTAGGCAGGAGTCCTGACGACGCTGAACAAACACGTGTGTGGAAGGGCCATCCCCGTCGTAACTCGAGAATATACCCCAGGTTCCCGCCGCAACTCGAGAAAAACCATGAGACTTCCCCCTCGCCGCGAAATGAGGCCCGATTCACCTGCACTGCATGCAGAGCAATTCCGTGTTGCACATCAGACATGAAAGGAGCCTTGATTTTCTTGGTGGCACTCCAGAGAAACCCCAAGAACACTGTTTCAAGGCTAGAGGGATCCTGAGGTCACTGTAGCAACACGAAAGAGCTCCGTGGACCAAAAATCAACTCGAGATGAGAGGTTAGTCCCTGGCTTCGACTCCAGAGGAATACCACCTTACCACAAGCACCTCAAGAGGAGGCTTCTCTCAGCTCTAGGTATGTGAGAGGGACCCTGAGTTTGCGGCCTCAAGTGGAATGGACACCGCGATACCCTGACTCGAAATAAGGCAGGTTATCCCTGCAGTGACTTGAATGCTGGCTCGTCTTGCATCTCCCAAGACGAAAGGATGTCTGAATCCCCTATGGAGACCACAGAGAAAGACCTAGTTCCCCACCTCATCGCGACCGGAGGCCTCACATCCTTTGAAAACTCCAGAGGTACGCGGAGGTCAGTGCCTCCAAAGGAGACGATGCCTGACTTCTCGTGAAACTTGATAGGAGTCCCAGGATTCCTCTGGCACGTGGAAAGGGACCCTTGGTCTCCCGCCTCAGCTGGAGAGGCGTCCCAATTGCCCTGCCAAGCCTCGAGGAGAATCCCGAGTTTTCCCTCGCAACTAGGCAGGAGTCCTGACGTCGCTGAACAAACACGTGTGTGCAAGGGCCATTCCCGTCGTAACTCGAGAATATACCCCAGGTTCCCGCCGCAACTCGAGAAAAACAATGAGACTTCCCCCTCGCCACGAGATGAGGCCCGATTCCCCTGTAATGCGTGCAGAACAATTCCGTGTTGCTCATCACACATGAAAGGAGCCTTGATTTCCTTGGTGGCACTCCAGAGAAACCCCAAGAACACTGTTTCAAGGCTAGAGGGATTCTGAGGTCACTGTAGCAACACGAAAGAGCTCCGTGGACCAAAAATCAACTCGAGATGAGAGGCTAGTCCCTGGCTTCGACTCCAGAGGAATACCACCTTACTGCAAGCACCTCAAGTGGAGGCTTCGCTCAGCTCTAGGTATGTGAGAGGGACCCTGAGTTTGCGGCCTCAAGTGGAATGGACACCGCGATGCCCTGACTCGAGATAAGGCCGGATATCCCTGCAGTGACTTGAATGCAGGCTCGTCTTACATCTACCAAGACGAAAGGATGTCTGAATCCCCTGTGGAGACCACAGAAAACGACCTAGTTCCCCACCTCATCGCGACGGGAGGCCTCACATCCTTTGAAAACTCCAGAGGTACGCGGAGATCAGTGCCTCCACAAGGAGACGATGCCTGACTCCTCGTGAAACTTGATAGGAGTCCCAGGATTCCTGTGGCACGTGGAAAGGGACCCTTGGTCTCCCGCCTCAGCTGGAGAGGCGTCCCAATTGTCCTGCCAAGCCTCGAGTTGAATCCCGAGTTGTCCCTCGCAACTAGGCAGGGGTCCTGACGTCGCTGAACAAACACGTGGGTGGAAGGACCATCCCCGTCGTAACTCGAGAATATACCCCAGGTTCCCGCCGCAACTCGAGAAAAACCATGAGACTTCCCCCTCGCCGCGAGATGAATCCCGATTCCCCTGCACTGCATGCAGAGCAATTCTGTGTTGCACATCACACATGAAAGGAGCCTTGATTTCCTTGATGGCACTCCAGAGAAACCCCAAGAACACTGTTGCAAGGCTAGAGGGATCCTGAGGTCACTGTAGCAACACGAAAGAGTTCCGTGGACCAAAAATCAACTCGAGATGAGAGGTTAGTCCCTGGCTTCGACTCCAGAGGAATACCACCTTACCACAAGCACCTCAAGAGGAGGATTCTCTCAGCTCTAGGTATATGAGAGGGACCCTGAGATTGCGGCCTCAAGTGGAATGGACACCGCGATGCCCTGACTCGAAATAAGGCTGGATATCCCTGCAGTGACTTGAATGCAGGCTCGTCTTGCATCTGCCAAGATGAAAGGATGTCTGAATCCCCTGTGGAGACCACAGAGAAAGACCTAGTTCCCCACCTCATCGCGACCGGAGGCCTCACATCCTTTGAAAACTCCAGAGGTACGCGGAGATCAGTGCCTCCAAAGGAGACGATGCCTGACTCCTCGTGAAACTTGATAGGAGTCCCAGGATTCCTGTGGCACGTGGAAATAGACCCTTGGTCTCCCGCCTCAGCTGGAGAGGCGTCCCAATTGCCCTGCCAAGCCTCGAGGAGAATCCCGAGTTGTCCCTCGCAACTAGGCAGGAGTCCTGACGTCGCTGAACAAACATGTGGGTGGAAGGGCCATCCCCGTCGTAACTCGAGAATATTCCCCAGGTTCCCGCCGCAACTCGAGAAAAACCATGAGACTTCCCCCTCGTCGCGAGATGAGGCCCGATTCCCCTGCACTGCGTGCAGCGGAATTCCGTGTTGCACATCAAACATGAAAGGAGCCTTGATTTCCTTGATGGCACGCCAGAGAAACCCCAAGAACACTGTTTCAAGGCTAGAGGGATCCTGAGGTCACTGTAGCCACACGAAAGAGCTCCGTGGACCAAAAATCAACTCAAGATGAGAGGTTAGTCCCTGGCTTCGACTCCAGAGGAATACCACCTTACCACAAGCACCTCAAGAGGAGGCTTCTCTCAGCTCTAGGTATGTGAGAGGGACCCTTATTTTGCGGCCTCAAGTGGAATGGACACTGCGATGCCCTGACGCGAAATAAGGCCGGATATCCCTGCAGTGACTTGAATGCAGGCTCGTCTTGCATCTCCCAAGACGAAAGGTTGTCTGAATCCCCTGTGGAGACCACATAGAAAGACCTAGTTCCCCACCTCATCGCGACCGGAGGCCTCACATCCTTTGAAAACTCCAGAGGTACGCGGAGATCAGTGCCTCCAAAGGAGACGATGTCTGACTCCTCGTGAAACTTGATAGGAGTCCCAGGATTCCTGTGGCACGTGGAAAGGGACCCTTGGTCTCCCGCCTCAGCTGAAGATGCGTCCAAATTGCCCTGCCAAGCCTCGAGGAGAATCCCGAGTTGTCCCTCGCAACTAGGCAGGAGTCCTGACGTCGCTGAACAAACACGTGTGTGGAAGGGCCATTCCCGTCGTAACTCGAGAATATACCCCAGGTTCCCGCCACAACTCGAGAAAAACCATGAGACGTCCCCCTCGCCGCGAGATAAGGCCCGATTCCCCTGCACTGCGTGCAGAGCAATTCCGTGTTGCACATCACACATGAAAGGAGCCTTGATTTCCTTGATGGCACTCCAGAGAAACCCCAAGAACACTGTATCAAGGCTAGAGGTATCCGGAGGTCACTGTAGCAACACGAAAGAGCTCCGTGGACCAAAAATCAACTCGAGATGAGAGGTTAGGTCCTGGCTTCGACTCCAGAAGAATACCACCTTACCTCAAGCACCTCAAGAGGAGGCTTCTCTCAGCTCTAGGTATGTGAGAGGGACCCTGATTTTGCGGCCTCAAGTGGAATGGACACTGCGATGCCCTGACGCGAAATAAGGCCGGATATCCCTGCAGTGACTTGAATGCAGGCTCGTCTTGCATCTCCCAAGACGAAAGGTTGTCTGAATCCCCTGTGGAGACCACAGAGAAAGACCTAGTGCCCCACCTCATCGCGACCGGAGGCCTCACATCCTTTGAAAATTCCCGAGGTACGCGGAGATCAGTGCCTCCAAAGGAGACGATGCCTGACTCCTCGTGAACCTTGATAGGAGTCCCAGGATTCCTGTGGCACGTGGAAAGGGACCCTTGGTCTCCCGCCTCAGCTGGAGAGGCGTCCCAATTGCCCTGCCAAGCCTCGAGGAGAATCCCGAGTTGTCCCTCGCAACTAGGCAGGAGTCCTGACGTCGCTGAACAAACACGTAGGTGGAAGCGCCATCCCCGTCGTAACTCGAGAATATACCCCAGGTTCCCGCCGCAACGCGAGAAAAACCATGAGACTTCCCCCTCGCCGCGAGATAAGGCCCGATTCCCCTGTACTGCATGCAGAGCAATTCCGTGTTGCACATCACACATGAAAGGAGCCTTGATTTCCTTGATGGCACTCCAGAGAAACCCCAAGAACACTGTTTCAAGGCTAGAGGGATCCGGAGGTCACTGTAGCAACACGAAAGAGCTCCCTGGACCAAAAATCAACTCGAGATGAGAGGTTAGTCCCTGGCTTCGACTCCAGAGGAATACCACCTTACCACAAGCACCTCAAGAGGAGGCTTCTCTCAGCTCTAAGTATATGAGAGGGACCCTGAGTTTGCGGCCTCAAGTGCAATGGACACTGCGATGCCCTGACGCGAAATAAGGCCGGTTATCCCTGCAGTGACTTGAATGCAGGCTCGTCTTGCATCTCCCAAGATGAAAGGATGTCTGAATCCCCTGTGGAGACCACAGAGAAAGACCTAGTTCCCCACCTCATCGCGACCGGAGGCCTCACATCCTTTGAAAACTCCAGAGGTACGCGTAGATCAGTGCCTCCAAAGGAGACGTTGCCTGACTCGTGGTGAACCTTGATAGGAGTCCCAGGATTCCTGTGGCACGTGGAAAGGGACCCTTGGTCTCCCGCCTCAGCTGGAGCGGCGTACCAATTGCCCTGCCAAGCCTCGAGGAGAATCCCGAGTTGTCCCTCGCAACTAGGCAGGAGTCCTGACGTCGCTGAACAAACACGTGTGTGGAAGGGCCATCCCCGTCGTAACTCGAGAATATACCCCAGGTTCCCGCCGCAACTCGAGAAAAACCATGAGACTTCCCCCTCGCCGCGAGATGAGGCCCGATTCCCCTGCACTGCGTGAAGAGCAATTCCGTGTTGCACATCACACATGAAAGGAACCTTGATTTCCTTGATGGCACTCCAGAGAAACCCCAAGAACACTGTTTCAAGGCTAGAGGGATCCTGAGGTCACTGTAGCAACACGAAAGAGCTCCGTGGACCAAAAATCAACTCGAGATGAGAGGTTTGTCAATGGCTTCGACTCCAGAGGAATACCACCTTACTACAAGCACCTCAAGAGGAGGATTCTCTCAGCTCTAGGTATATGAGAGGGACCCTGAGATTGCGGCCTCAAGTGGAATGGACACCGCGATGCCTGACTCGAAATAAGGCTGGATATCCCTGCAGTGACTTGAATGCAGGCTCGTCTTGCATCTGCCAAGATGAAAGGATGTCTGAATCCCCTGTGGAGACCACAGAGAAAGACCGAGTTCCCCACCTCATCGCGACCGGAGGCCTCACATCCTTTGAAAACTCCAGAGGTACGCGGAGATCAGTGCCTCCAAAGGAGACGATGCCTGACTCCTCGTGAAACTTGATAGGAGTCCCAGGATTCCTGTGGCACGTGGAAAGGGACCCTTGTTCTCCCGCCTCAGCTGGAGAGGCGTCCCAATTGCCCTGCCAAGCCTCGAGGAGAATCCCGAGTTGTCCCTCGCCACTAGGCAGGAGTCCTGACATCGCTGAACAAACACGTGTGTGGAAGGGCCATTCCCGTTGTAACTCGAAAACATACCCCAGGTTCCCGCCGCAACTCGAGAAAAACCTGAGACTTCCCCCTCGCCGTGAGATGAGGCCCGATTCCCCTGCACTGCGTGCAGAATAATTCCGTGTTGCACATCACATATGAAAGGAAACTTGATTACCTTGATGGCACTCCAGAGAAACCCCAAGAACACTGTTTCAAGGCTAGAGGGATCCTGAGGTCACTGTAGCAACACGAAAGTGCTCCGTGGACCAAAAATCAACTCGAGATGAGAGGTTAGTCCCTGGCTTCGACTCCAGAGGAATACCACCTTACCTCAAGCACCTCAAGAGGAGGCTTCTCTCAGCTATAGGTATGTGAGAGGGACCCTGATTTTGCGGCCTCAAGTGGAATGGACACTGCGATGCCCTGACGCGAAATAAGGCCGGATATCCCTGCAGTGACTTGAATGCAGGCTCGTCTTGCATCTCCCAAGACGAAAGGTTGTCTGAATCCCCTGTGGAGACCACATAGAAAGACCTAGTTCCCCACCTCATCGCGACCGGAGGCCTCACATCCTTTGAAAACTCCAGAGGTACGCGGAGATCAGTGCCTCCAAAGGAGACGATGCCTGACTCCTCGTGAAACTTGATAGGAGTCCCAGGATTCCTGTGGCACGTGGAAAGGGACCCTTGGTCTCCCGCCTCAGCTGGAGAGGCGTCCCAATTGCCCTGCCAAGCCTCGAGGAGAATCCCGAGTTCTCCCTCGCAACTAGGCAGGAGTCCTGACGTCGCTGAACAAACACGTGTGTGGAAGGGCCATTCCCGTCGTAACTCGAGAATATACCCCAGGTTTCCGCCGCAACTCGAGAAAAACCATGAGACTTCCCCCTCGCCGCGAGATAAGGCCCGATTCCCCTGCACTGCTTGCAGAGCAATTCCCTGTTGCACATCACACATGAAAGGAGCCTTGATTTCCTTGATGGCACTCCAGAGAAACCCCAAGAACACTGTATCAAGGCTAGAGGGATCCGGAGGTCACTGTAGCAACACGAAAGAGGTCCGTGGACCAAAAATCAACTTGAGATGAGAGGTTAGTCCCTGGCTTCGACTTGAGAAGAATACCACCTTACCACAAGCACCTCAAGAGGAGGCTTCTCTCAGCTCTACGTATGTGAGAGGGACCCTGATTTTGCGGCCTCAAGTGGAATGGACACTGCGATGCCCTGACGCGAAATAAGGACGGATATCCCTGCAGTGACTTGAAAGAAGGCTTGTCTTGCATCTCCCAACATGAAAGGATTTCTGAATCCCCTGTGGAGACCACAGAGAAAGACCTAGTTCCCCACCTCATCGCGACCGGAGGCCTCACATCCTTTGAAAACTCCAGAGGTACGCGGAGATCAGTGCCTCCAAAGGAGACAATTCCTGACTCCTCGTGAAACTTGATAGGAGTCCCAGGATTTCTGTGGCACGTGGAAAGGGACCCTTGGTCTCCCGCCTCAGGTGGAGAGGCGTCCCAAATTGCCCTGCCAAGCCTCGAGGAGAATCCCGAGGTGTCCCTCGATACTAGGCAGGAGTCTGACGTCGCTCAACAAACATGTGGGTGAAGGGCCATCCCCGTCGTAACTCGAAAATATACCCCAGGTTCCCGCCGCAACTCGAGAAAAACCATGAGACTTCCCCCTCGCCGCGAGATGAGGCCCGATTCTCCGGCACTGCGTGCAGAGCAATTCCGTGTTGCACATCACACATGAAAGGAACCTTGATTTCCTTGATGGCACGCCAGAGAAACCCCAAGAACACTGTTTCAAGGCTAGAGGGATCCTGAGGTCACTGTAGCAACAGGAAAGAGCTCCGTGGACCAAAAATCAACTCGAGATGAGAGGTTAGTCCCTGGCTTCGACTCCAGAGGTATACCACCTTACCACAAGCACCTCAAGAGGAGGCTTCTCTCAGCTCTAGGTATGTGAGAGGGACCCTGAGTTTGCGGCCTCAAGTGGAATGGACACCGCGATGCCCTGACTCGAAATAAGGCCGGAAATCCCTGCAGTGACTTGAATGCAGACTCGTCTTGCATCTCCCAAGACGAAAGGATGTCTGAATCCCCTGTGGAGACCACAGAGAAAGACTTACTTCCCCACCTCATCGCGACCGGAGGCCTCACATCCTTTGAAAACTCCAGAGGTACGCGGAGATCAGTGCCTCCAAAGGAGACGTTGCCTGACTCGTCGTGAACCTTGATAGGAGTCCCAGGATACCTGTGGCACGGGGAAAGGGACCCTTGGTCTCCCGCCTCAGTAGAAGAAGCGTCCCAATTGCCCTGCCAAGCCTCGAGGAGAATCCCGAGTTGTCCCTCGCAACTAGGCAGGAGTCCTGACGACGCTGAACAAACACGTGTGTGGAAGGGCCATCCCCGTCGTAACTCGAGAATATACCCCAGGTTCCCGCCGCAACTCGAGAAAAACCATGAGACTTCCCCCTCGCCGCGAAATGAGGCCCGATTCACCTGCACTGCATGCAGAGCAATTCCGTGTTGCACATCAGACATGAAAGGAGCCTTGATTTTCTTGGTGGCACTCCAGAGAAACCCCAAGAACACTGTTTCAAGGCTAGAGGGATCCTGAGGTCACTGTAGCAACACGAAAGAGCTCCGTGGACCAAAAATCAACTCGAGATGAGAGGTTAGTCCCTGGCTTCGACTCCAGAGGAATACCACCTTACCACAAGCACCTCAAGAGGAGGCTTCTCTCAGCTCTAGGTATGTGAGAGGGACCCTGAGTTTGCGGCCTCAAGTGGAATGGACACCGCGATACCCTGACTCGAAATAAGGCAGGTTATCCCTGCAGTGACTTGAATGCTGGCTCGTCTTGCATCTCCCAAGACGAAAGGATGTCTGAATCCCCTATGGAGACCACAGAGAAAGACCTAGTTCCCCACCTCATCGCGACCGGAGGCCTCACATCCTTTGAAAACTCCAGAGGTACGCGGAGGTCAGTGCCTCCAAAGGAGACGATGCCTGACTTCTCGTGAAACTTGATAGGAGTCCCAGGATTCCTCTGGCACGTGGAAAGGGACCCTTGGTCTCCCGCCTCAGCTGGAGAGGCGTCCCAATTGCCCTGCCAAGCCTCGAGGAGAATCCCGAGTTTTCCCTCGCAACTAGGCAGGAGTCCTGACGTCGCTGAACAAACACGTGTGTGCAAGGGCCATTCCCGTCGTAACTCGAGAATATACCCCAGGTTCCCGCCGCAACTCGAGAAAAACAATGAGACTTCCCCCTCGCCACGAGATGAGGCCCGATTCCCCTGTAATGTGTGCAGAACAATTCCGTGTTGCTCATCACACATGAAAGGAGCCTTGATTTCCTTGGTGGCACTCCAGAGAAACCCCAAGAACACTGTTTCAAGGCTAGAGGGATTCTGAGGTCACTGTAGCAACACGAAAGAGCTCCGTGGACCAAAAATCAACTCGAGATGAGAGGCTAGTCCCTGGCTTCGACTCCAGAGGAATACCACCATACCACAAGCACCTCAAGTGGAGGCTTCGCTCAGCTCTAGGTATGTGAGAGGGACCCTGAGTTTGCGGCCTCAAGTGGAATGGACACCGCGATGCCCTGACTCGAGATAAGGCCGGATATCCCTGCAGTGACTTGAATGCAGGCTCGTCTTACATCTACCAAGACGAAAGGATGTCTGAATCCCCTGTGGAGACCACAGAAAACGACCTAGTTCCCCACATCATCGCGACGGGAGGCCTCACATCCTTTGAAAACTCCAGAGGTACGCGGAGATCAGTGCCTCCACAAGGAGACGATGCCTGACTCCTCGTGAAACTTGATAGGAGTCCCAGGATTCCTGTGGCACGTGGAAAGGGACCCTTGGTCTCCCGCCTCAGCTGGAGAGGCGTCCCAATTGTCCTGCCAAGCCTCGAGTTGAATCCCGAGTTGTCCCTCGCAACTAGGCAGGGGTCCTGACGTCGCTGAACAAACACGTGGGTGGAAGGACCATCCCCGTCGTAACTCGAGAATATACCCCAGGTTCCCGCCGCAACTCGAGAAAAACCATGAGACTTCCCCCTCGCCGCGAGATGAATCCCGATTCCCCTGCACTGCATGCAGAGCAATTCTGTGTTGCACATCACACATGAAAGGAGCCTTGATTTCCTTGATGGCACTCCAGAGAAACCCCAAGAACACTGTTTCAAGGCTAGAGCGATCCTGAGGTCACTGTAGCAACACGAAAGAGCTCCGTGGACCAAAAATCAACTCGAGATGAGAGGTTAGTCCCTGGCTTCGACTTCAGAGGAATACCACCTTACCACAAGCACCTCAAGAGGAGGCTTCTCTCAGCTCTAGGTATGTGAGAGGGACCCTGATTTTGCGGCCTCAAGTGAAATGGACACTGCGATGCCCTGACGCGAAATAAGGCCGGATATCCCTGCAGTGACTTGAATGCAGGCTCGTCTGGCATCTCCCAAGACGAAAGGATGTCTGAATCCCCTGTGGAGACCACAGAGAAAGACTTAGTTCCCCACCTCATCGCGACAGGGGGCCTCACATCCTTTGAAAACTCCAGAGGTATGCAGAGATCAGTGCCTCCAAAGGAGACGATGCCTGACTCCTCGTGAAACTTGATAGGAGTCCCAGGATTCCTGTGGCACGTGGACAGGGACCCTTGGTCTCCCGCCTCAGCTGTAGAGGCGTCCCAATTGCCCTGCCAAGCCTCGAGGAGAATCCCGAGTTGTCCCACGCAACTAGGCAGGCGTCCTGACGTCGCTGAACAAAAACGTGGGTGGAAGGGCCATCCCCGTCGTAACTCGAGAATATACCCCAGGTTCCCGCCGCAACTCGAGAAAAACCATGAGACTTCCCCCTCGCTGCAAAATGAGGCCCGATTCCCCTGCACTGCATGCAGAGCAATTCCGTGTTCCACATCACACATGAAAGGAGCCTTGATTTCCTTGATGGCACTCCTTAGAAACCCCAAGAACACTGTTTCAAGGCTACAGGGATCCTGAGGTCACTGTAGCCACACGAAAGAGCTCCGTGGACCAAAAATCAACTCGAGATGAGAGGTTAGTCCCTGGCTTCGACTCCAGAGGAATACCACCTTAACACAAGCACCTCAAGAGGAGGCTTCTCTCAGCTCTAGGTATGTGAGAGGGACCCTGATTTTGCGGCCTCAAGTGGAATGGACACTGCGATGCCCTGACGCGAAATAAGGCCGGATATCCCTGCAGTGACTTGAATGCAGGCTCGTCTTGCATCTCCCAAGATGAAAGGATGTCTGAATCCCCTGTGGAGACCAGAGAAAAAGACCTAGTTCCCCACCTCATGGCGACCGGAGGCCTCACATCTTTGAAAACTCCAGAGGTACGCGGAGATCAGTGCCTCCAAAGGAGACGATGCCTGACTCCTCGTGAAACTTGATAGGAGTCCCAGGATTCCTGTGGCACGTGGAAAGGGACCCTTGTTCTCCCGCCTCAGCTGGAGAGGCGTCCCAATTGCCCTGCCAAGCCTCGAGGAGAATCCCGAGTTGTCCCTCGCAACTGGGCATGAGTTCTGACGTCACTGAACAAACACATGCCTGGAAGGGCCATCCC
Organism: Cervus elaphus; assembly: GCF_910594005.1. NCBI lineage: Eukaryota > Metazoa > Chordata > Mammalia > Artiodactyla > Cervidae > Cervus > Cervus elaphus. Next base: position 5,122,419 of record NC_057838.1, read on the forward strand.
CGTCGTAACTCGAGAATATACCCCAGCTTCCCGCCGCAACTTGAGAAAAACCATGAGACTTCCCCCTCACCGCGAGATGAGGCGCGATTCCCCTGCACTGCGTGCAGAGCAATTCAGTGTTGCACATCACACATGAAAGGAGCCTTGATTTCCTTGATGGCACTCCAGAGAAACCCCAAGAACACTGTTTCAAGGCTAGAGGGATCCTGACGTCACTGTAGCAACACGAAAGAACTCCGTGGCCCAAAAATCAACTCGAGATGAGAGGTTAGTCCCTGGCTTCGACTCCAGAGGAATACCACCTTACCACAAGCACCTCAAGAGGAAGCTTCTCTCAGCTCTAGGTATGTGAGAGGGACCCTGATTTTGCGGCCTCAAGTGGAATGGACACTGCGATGCCCTAACGCGAAATAAGGCCGGATATCCCTGCAGTGACTTGAATGCAGGCTCGTCTTGCATCTCCCAAGATGAAAGGATGTCTGAATCCCCTGTGGAGACCACAGAGAATAGCCTTGTTCCCCACCTCATCGCGACCGGAGTTCTCACATCCTTTGAAAACTCCAGAGGTACGCGGAGATCAGTGCCTCCAAAGGAGACGATGCCTGACTCCTCGTGAAACTTGATAGGCGTCCCAAAATTCCTGTGGCAGATGGAAAGGGACCCTTGGTCTCCCGCCTCAGCTGGAAAGGCGTCCCAATTGCCCTGCCAAGCCTCGAGGAGAATCCCGAGTTGTCCCTCGCAACTAGGCAGGAGTCCTGACGTTGCTGAACAAACCCGTGTGTGGAAGGGCCATTCCCGTCGTAACTCGAGAATATACCCCAGGTTCCTGCCGCAACTCGAGAGAAACCATGATACTTCCCCCTCGCCGCGAGATGAGGCGCGATTCCCCTGCACTGCGTGCAGAGCAATTTCGTGTTGCACATCACACATGAAAGCAGCCTTGATTTCCTTAATGGCACACCAGAGAAACCCCAAGAACACTGTTTCAAGGCTAGAGGGATCCTGACGTCACTGTAGCAACACGAAAGAGCTCCGTGGCCCAAAAATCAGCTCGAGGTCAGAGGTTAGTTCCTGGCTTCGACTCCAGAGGAATACCACCTTACCACAAGCACCTCAAGAGGAGGCTTCTCTCAGCTCTAGGTATGTGAGAGGGACCCTGAGTTTGCGGCCTCAAGTGGAATGGACACCGCGATACCTTGACTCGAAATAAGGCCGGATGTCCCTGCAGTGACTTGAATGCAGGCTCGTCTTGCATCTCCCAAGACGAAAGGATGTCTGAATCCCCTGTGGAGACCACAGAGAAAGACCTAGTTCCCCACTTCATGGCGACCGGAGGCCTCACATCCTTTGAAAACTCCAGAGGTACGCGGAGATCAGTGCCTCCAAAGGAGACGATGCCTGACTCCTCGTGAAACTTGATAGGAGTCCCAGGATTCCTGTGGCACGTGGAAAGGGACCCTTGGTCTCCCGTCTCAGCTGGAGAGGCGTCCCAATTGCCCTGCCAAGCCTCGAGGAGAATCCCGAGTTGTCCCTCGCAACTGGGCATGAGTTCTGACGTCACTGAACAAACACATGGCTGGAAGGGCCATCCCCGTCGTAACTCGAGAATATACCCCAGCTTCCCGCCGCAACTTGAGAAAAACCATGAGACTTCCCCCTCACCGCGAGATGAGGCGCGATTCCCCTGCACTGCGTGCAGAGCAATTCCGTGTTGCACATCACACATGAAAGGAGCCTTGATTTCCTTGATGGCACTCCAGAGAAACCCCAAGAACACTGTTTCAAGGCTAGAGGGATCCTGACGTCACTGTAGCAACACGAAAGAGCTCCGTGGCCCAAAAATCAACTCGAGATGAGAGGTTAGTCCCTGGCTTCGACTCCAGAGGAATACCACCTTACCACAAGCACCTCAAGAGGAAGCTTCTCTCAGCTCTAGGTATGTGAGAGGGACCCTGATTTTGCGGCCTCAAGTGGAATGGACACTGCGATGCCCTGACGCGAAATAAGGCCGGATATCCCTGCAGTGACTTGAATGCAGGCTCGTCTTGCATCTCCCAAGACGAAAGGATGTCTGAATCCCCTGTGGAGACCACAGAGAAAGACCTAGTTCGCCACCTCATCGCGACAGGGGGCCTCACATCCTTTGAAAACTCCAGAGGTATGCAGAGATCAGTGCCTCCAAAGGAGACGATGCCTGACTCCTCGTGAAACTTGATAGGAGTCCCAGGATTCCTGTGGCACGTGGACAGGGACCCTTGGTCTCCCGCCTCAGCTGGAGAGGCGTCCCAAATGCCATGCCAAGCCTCGAGGAGAATCCCGAGTTGTCCCTCGTAACTAGGCAGGCGTCCTGACGTCGCTGAACAAAAACGTGGGTGGAAGGGCCATCCCCGTCGTAACTCGAGAATATACCCCAGGTTCCCGCCGCAACTCGAGAAAAACCATGAGACTTCCCCCTCGCTGCAAAATGAGGCCCGATTCCCCTGCACTGCATGCAGAGCAATTCCGTGTTCCACATCACACATGAAAGGAGCCTTGATTTCCTTGATTGCACTCCTTAGAAACCCCAAGAACACTGTTTCAAGGCTACAGGGATCCTGAGGTCACTGTAGCCACACGAAAGAGCTCCGTGGACCAAAAATCAACTCGAGATGAGAGGTTAGTCCCTGGCTTCGACTCCAGAGGAATACCACCTTAACACAAGCACCTCAAGAGGAGGCTTCTCTCAGCTCTAGGTATGTGAGAGGGACCCTGATTTTGCGGCCTCAAGTGGAATGGACACTGCGATGCCCTGACGCGAAATAAGGCCGGATATCCCTGCAGTGACTTGAATGCAGGCTCGTCTTGCATCTCCCAAGATGAAAGGATGTCTGAATCCCCTGTGGAGACCACAGAGAATAGCCTTGATCCCCACCTCATCGCGACCGGAGTTCTCACATCCTTTGAAAACTCCAGAGGTACGCGGAGATCAGTGCCTCCAAAGGAGACGATGCCTGACTCCTCGTGAAACTTGATAGGAGTCCCAAGATTCCTGTGGCAGATGGAAAGGGACCCTTGGTCTCCCGCCTCAGCTGGAGAGGCGTCCCAATTGCCCTGCCAAGCCTCGAGGAGAATCCCGAGTTGTCCCTCGCAACTGGGCATGAGTTCTGACGTCACTGAACAAACACATGGCTGGAAGGGCCATCCCCGTCGTAACTCGAGAATATACCCCAGGTTCCCGCCGCAACTTGAGAAAAACCATGAGACTTCCCCCTCACCGCGAGATGAGGCGCGATTCCCCTGCACTGCGTGCAGAGCAATTCCGTGTTGCACATCACACATGAAAGGAGCCTTGATTTCCTTGATGGCACTCCAGAGAAACCCCAAGAACACTGTTTCAAGGCTAGAGGGATCCTGAGGTCACTGTAGCAACACGAAAGAGCTCCGTGGACCAAAAATCAACTCGAGATGAGAGGCTAGTCCCTGGCTTCGACTCCAGAGGAATACCACCTTACCACAAGCACCTCAAGAGGAGGCTTCGCTCAGCTCTAGGTATGTGAGAGGGACCCTGAGTTTGCGACCTCAAGTGGAATGGACATTGCGATGCCCTGACTCGAAATAAGGCCGGATATCCCTGCAGTGACTTGAATGCAGGCTCGTCTTACATCTATCAAGACGAAAGGATGTCTGAATCCCCTGTGGAGACCACAGAAAACGACCTAGTTCCCCACCTCATCGCGACGGGAGGCCTCACATCCTTTGAAAACTCCAGAGGTACGCGGAGATCAGTGCCTCCAAAGGAGACGATGCCTGACTCCTCGTGAAACTTGATAGGAGTCCCAGGATTCCTGTGGCACGTGGAAAGGGACCCTTGGTCTCCCGCCTCAGCTGGAGAGGCGTCCCAATTGTTCTGCCAAGCCTCGAGTTGAATCCCGAGTTGTCCCTCGCAACTAGGCAGGGGTCCTGACGTCGCTGAACAAACACGTGGGTGGAAGGACCATCCCCGTCGTAACTCGAGAATATACCCCAGGTTCCCGGCGCAACTCGAGAAAAACCATGAGACTTCCCCCTCGCCGCGAGATGAGGCCCAATTTCCCTGCACTGCATGCAGAGCAATTCTGTGTTGCACATCACACATGAAAGGAGCCTTGATTTCCTTGATGGCACTCCTTAGAAACCCCAAGAACACTGTTTCAAGGCTACAGGGATCCTGAGGTCACTGTAGCCACACGAAAGAGCTCCGTGGACCAAAAATCAACTCGAGATAAGAGGTTAGTCCCTGGCTTCGACTCCAGAGGAATACCACCTTAACACAAGCACCTCAAGAGGAGGCTTCTCTCAGCTCTAGGTATGTGAGAGGGACCCTGATTTTGCGGCCTCAAGTGGAATGGACACTGCGATGCCCTGACGCGAAATAAGGCCGGATATCCCTGCAGTGACTTGAATGCAGGCTCGTCTTGCATCTCCCAAGATGAAAGGATGTCTGAATCCCCTGTGGAGACCAGAGAAAAAGACCTAGTTCCCCACCTCATGGCGACCGGAGGCCTCACATCTTTGAAAACTCCAGAGGTACGCGGAGATCAATGCCTCCAAAGGAGACGAGGCCTGACTCCTCGTGTAACTTGATAGGAGTCCCAGGATTCCTGTGGCACGTGGAAAGGGACCCTTGGTCTCCCGCCTCAGCTGGAGAGGCGTCCCAATTGCCCTGCCAAGCCTCGAGGAGAATCCCGAGTTGTCCCTCGCAACTGGGCATGAGTCCTGACGTCACTGAACAAACACATGGCTGGAAGGGCCATTCCCGTCGTAACTCGAGAATATACCCCAGGTTCCCGCCACAACTCGAGAGAAACCATGTTACTTCCCCCTCGCCGCGAGATGAGGCGCGATTCCCCTGCACTGCGTGCAGAGCAATTTCGTGTTGCACATCACACATGAAAGCCGCCTTGATTTCCTTAATGGCACTCCAGAGAAACCCCAAGAACACTGTTTCAAGGCTAGAGGGATCCTGACGTCACTGTAGCAACACGAAAGAGCTCCGTGGCCCAAAAATCAGCTCGAGGTCAGAGGTTAGTTCCTGGCTTCGACTCCAGAGGAATACCACCTTACCACAAGCACCTCAAGAGGAGGCTTCTCTCAGCTCTAGGTATGTGAGAGGGACCCTGAGTTTGCGGCCTCAAGTGGAATGGACACCGCGATACCCTGACTCGAAATAAGGCCGGATATCCCTGCAGTGACTTGAATGCAGGCTCGTCTTGCATCTCCCAAGACGAAAGGATGTCTGAATCCCCTGTGGAGACCACAGAGAAAGACCTAGTTCCCCACCTCATGGCCACCGGAGGCCTCACATCCTTTGAAAACTCCAGAGGTACGCGGAGATCAGTGCCTCCAAAGGAGACGATGTCTGACTCCTCGTGAAACTTGATAGGAGTCCCAGGATTCCTGTGGCACGTGGAAAGGGACCCTTGGTTTCCCGCCTCAGCTGGAGAGGCGTTCCAATTGCCCTGCCAAGCCTCGAGGAGAATCCCGAGTTGTCCCTCGCAACTGGGCAGGAGTCCTGACGTCACTGAACAAACACGTGGCTGGAAGGGCCTTCCCCGTCATAACTCGAGAATATACCCCAGGTTCCCGCCGCAACTCGAGAAAACCCATGAGACTTCCCCCTCGCCGCGAGATGAGGCGGGATTCCCCTGCACTGCGTGCAGAGCAATTCCGTGTTGCACATCACACATGAAAGGAGCCTTGATTTCCTTGATGGCACTCCAGAGAAACCCCAAGAACACTGTTTCAAGGCTAGAGGGATCCTGACGTCACTGTAGCAACACGAAAGAGCTCCGTGGCCCAAAAATCAACTCGAGATGAGAGGTTAGTCCCTGGCTTCGACTCCAGAGGAATACCACCTTACCACAAGCACCTCAAGAGGAAGCTTCTCTCAGCTCTAGGTATGTGAGAGGGACCCTGATTTTGCGGCCTCAAGTGGAATGGACACTGCGATGCCCTGACGCGAAATAAGGCCGGATATCCCTGCAGTGACTTGAATGCAGGCTCGTCTTGCATCTCCCAAGACGAAAGGATGTCTGAATCCCCTGTGGAGACCACAGAGAAAGACCTAGTTCGCCACCTCATCGCGACAGGGGGCCTCACATCCTTTGAAAACTCCAGAGGTATGCAGAGATCAGTGCCTCCAAAGGAGACGATGCCTGACTCCTCGTGAAACTTGATAGGAGTCCCAGGATTCCTGTGGCACGTGGACAGGGACCCTTGGTCTCCCGCCTCAGCTGGAGAGGCGTCCCAAATGCCATGCCAAGCCTCGAGGAGAATCCCGAGTTGTCCCTCGTAACTAGGCAGGCGTCCTGACGTCGCTGAACAAAAACGTGGGTGGAAGGGCCATCCCCGTCGTAACTCGAGAATATACCCCAGGTTCCCGCCGCAACTCGAGAAAAACCATGAGACTTCCCCCTCGCTGCAAAATGAGGCCCGATTCCCCTGCACTGCATGCAGAGCAATTCCGTGTTCCACATCACACATGAAAGGAGCCTTGATTTCCTTGATTGCACTCCTTAGAAACCCCAAGAACACTGTTTCAAGGCTACAGGGATCCTGAGGTCACTGTAGCCACACGAAAGAGCTCCGTGGACCAAAAATCAACTCGAGATGAGAGGTTAGTCCCTGGCTTCGACTCCAGAGGAATACCACCTTAACACAAGCACCTCAAGAGGAGGCTTCTCTCAGCTCTAGGTATGTGAGAGGGACCCTGATTTTGCGGCCTCAAGTGGAATGGACACTGCGATGCCCTGACGCGAAATAAGGCCGGATATCCCTGCAGTGACTTGAATGCAGGCTCGTCTTGCATCTCCCAAGATGAAAGGATGTCTGAATCCCCTGTGGAGACCACAGAGAATAGCCTTGATCCCCACCTCATCGCGACCGGAGTTCTCACATCCTTTGAAAACTCCAGAGGTACGCGGAGATCAGTGCCTCCAAAGGAGACGATGCCTGACTCCTCGTGAAACTTGATAGGAGTCCCAAGATTCCTGTGGCAGATGGAAAGGGACCCTTGGTCTCCCGCCTCAGCTGGAGAGGCGTCCCAATTGCCCTGCCAAGCCTCGAGGAGAATCCCGAGTTGTCCCTCGCAACTGGGCATGAGTTCTGACGTCACTGAACAAACACATGGCTGGAAGGGCCATCCCCGTCGTAACTCGAGAATATACCCCAGGTTCCCGCCGCAACTTGAGAAAAACCATGAGACTTCCCCCTCACCGCGAGATGAGGCGCGATTCCCCTGCACTGCGTGCAGAGCAATTCCGTGTTGCACATCACACATGAAAGGAGCCTTGATTTCCTTGATGGCACTCCAGAGAAACCCCAAGAACACTGTTTCAAGGCTAGAGGGATCCTGAGGTCACTGTAGCAACACGAAAGAGCTCCGTGGACCAAAAATCAACTCGAGATGAGAGGCTAGTCCCTGGCTTCGACTCCAGAGGAATACCACCTTACCACAAGCACCTCAAGAGGAGGCTTCGCTCAGCTCTAGGTATGTGAGAGGGACCCTGAGTTTGCGACCTCAAGTGGAATGGACATTGCGATGCCCTGACTCGAAATAAGGCCGGATATCCCTGCAGTGACTTGAATGCAGGCTCGTCTTACATCTATCAAGACGAAAGGATGTCTGAATCCCCTGTGGAGACCACAGAAAACGACCTAGTTCCCCACCTCATCGCGACGGGAGGCCTCACATCCTTTGAAAACTCCAGAGGTACGCGGAGATCAGTGCCTCCAAAGGAGACGATGCCTGACTCCTCGTGAAACTTGATAGGAGTCCCAGGATTCCTGTGGCACGTGGAAAGGGACCCTTGGTCTCCCGCCTCAGCTGGAGAGGCGTCCCAATTGTTCTGCCAAGCCTCGAGTTGAATCCCGAGTTGTCCCTCGCAACTAGGCAGGGGTCCTGACGTCGCTGAACAAACACGTGGGTGGAAGGACCATCCCCGTCGTAACTCGAGAATATACCCCAGGTTCCCGGCGCAACTCGAGAAAAACCATGAGACTTCCCCCTCGCCGCGAGATGAGGCCCAATTTCCCTGCACTGCATGCAGAGCAATTCTGTGTTGCACATCACACATGAAAGGAGCCTTGATTTCCTTGATGGCACTCCTTAGAAACCCCAAGAACACTGTTTCAAGGCTACAGGGATCCTGAGGTCACTGTAGCCACACGAAAGAGCTCCGTGGACCAAAAATCAACTCGAGATAAGAGGTTAGTCCCTGGCTTCGACTCCAGAGGAATACCACCTTAACACAAGCACCTCAAGAGGAGGCTTCTCTCAGCTCTAGGTATGTGAGAGGGACCCTGATTTTGCGGCCTCAAGTGGAATGGACACTGCGATGCCCTGACGCGAAATAAGGCCGGATATCCCTGCAGTGACTTGAATGCAGGCTCGTCTTGCATCTCCCAAGATGAAAGGATGTCTGAATCCCCTGTGGAGACCAGAGAAAAAGACCTAGTTCCCCACCTCATGGCGACCGGAGGCCTCACATCTTTGAAAACTCCAGAGGTACGCGGAGATCAATGCCTCCAAAGGAGACGAGGCCTGACTCCTCGTGTAACTTGATAGGAGTCCCAGGATTCCTGTGGCACGTGGAAAGGGACCCTTGGTCTCCCGCCTCAGCTGGAGAGGCGTCCCAATTGCCCTGCCAAGCCTCGAGGAGAATCCCGAGTTGTCCCTCGCAACTGGGCATGAGTCCTGACGTCACTGAACAAACACATGGCTGGAAGGGCCATTCCCGTCGTAACTCGAGAATATACCCCAGGTTCCCGCCACAACTCGAGAGAAACCATGTTACTTCCCCCTCGCCGCGAGATGAGGCGCGATTCCCCTGCACTGCGTGCAGAGCAATTTCGTGTTGCACATCACACATGAAAGCCGCCTTGATTTCCTTAATGGCACTCCAGAGAAACCCCAAGAACACTGTTTCAAGGCTAGAGGGATCCTGACGTCACTGTAGCAACACGAAAGAGCTCCGTGGCCCAAAAATCAGCTCGAGGTCAGAGGTTAGTTCCTGGCTTCGACTCCAGAGGAATACCACCTTACCACAAGCACCTCAAGAGGAGGCTTCTCTCAGCTCTAGGTATGTGAGAGGGACCCTGAGTTTGCGGCCTCAAGTGGAATGGACACCGCGATACCCTGACTCGAAATAAGGCCGGATATCCCTGCAGTGACTTGAATGCAGGCTCGTCTTGCATCTCCCAAGACGAAAGGATGTCTGAATCCCCTGTGGAGACCACAGAGAAAGACCTAGTTCCCCACCTCATGGCCACCGGAGGCCTCACATCCTTTGAAAACTCCAGAGGTACGCGGAGATCAGTGCCTCCAAAGGAGACGATGTCTGACTCCTCGTGAAACTTGATAGGAGTCCCAGGATTCCTGTGGCACGTGGAAAGGGACCCTTGGTTTCCCGCCTCAGCTGGAGAGGCGTTCCAATTGCCCTGCCAAGCCTCGAGGAGAATCCCGAGTTGTCCCTCGCAACTGGGCAGGAGTCCTGACGTCACTGAACAAACACGTGGCTGGAAGGGCCTTCCCCGTCATAACTCGAGAATATACCCCAGGTTCCCGCCGCAACTCGAGAAAACCCATGAGACTTCCCCCTCGCCGCGAGATGAGGCGGGATTCCCCTGCACTGCGTGCAGAGCAATTCCGTGTTGCACATCACACATGAAAGGAGCCTTGATTTCCTTGATGGCACCCCAGAGAAACCCCAAGAACACTGTTTCAAGGCTAGAGGGATCCTGACGTCACTGTAGCAACACGAAAGAGCTCCGTGGCCCAAAAATCAACTCGAGATGAGAGGTTAGTCCCTGGCTTCGACTCCAGAGGAATACCACCTTACCACAAGCACCTCAAGAGGAAACTTCTCTCAGCTCTAGGTATGTGAGAGGGACCCTGATTTTGCGGCCTTAAGTGGAATGGACACTGCGATGCCCTGACGCGAAATAAGGCCGGATATCCCTGCAGTGACTTGAATGCAGGCTCGTCTTGCATCTCCGAAGACGAAAGGATGTCTGAATCCCCTGTGGAGACCACAGAGAAAAGCCTAGTTCCCCACCTCATCGCGACCGGAGGCCTCACATCCTTTGAAAACTCCAGAGGTACGTGGAGATCAGTGCCTCCAAAGGAGACGATGTCTGACTCCTCGTGAAACTTGATAGGAGTCCCAGGATTCCTGTGGCACGTGGAAAGGGACCCTTGGTCTCCCACCTCAGCTGGAGAGGCGTCCCAATTGCCCTGCCAAGCCTCGAGGAGAATCCCGAGTTGCCCCTCGAAACTAGGCAGGAGTCCTGACGTCGCTGAACAAACACGTGGTTGGAAGGGCCATCCCCGTCGTAACTCGAGAATATACCCCAGGTTCCCGCCGCAACTCGCGAAAAACCATGAGACTTCCCCCTCGCCGCGAGATGAGGCCCGATTCCCCTGCACTGCGTGCAGAGCAATTCCGTGTTGCACATGACACATGAAAGGAGTCTTGATTTCCTTGATGGCACTCCAGAGAAACCCCAAGAACACTGTTTCAAGGCTAGAGCGATCCTGAGGTCACTGTAGCAACACGAAAGAGCTCCGTGGAACAAAAATCAACTCGAGATGAGAGGTTAGTCCCTGGCTTTGACTCCAGAGGAATACAACCTTACCAAAAGCACCTCAAGAGGAGGCTTCTCGCAGCTCTAGGTACGTGAGAGGGACCCTGAGTTTGCGGCCTCAAGTGGAATGGACACCGCGATGTCCTGACTCGAAATAAGGCCGGATATCCCTGCAGTGACTTGAATGCAGGCTCGTCTTGCATCTCCCAAGATGAAAGGATGTCTGAATCCCCTGTGTAGACCACAGAGAAAGACCTAGTTCCCCACCTCATCGCGACCGGAGGCCTCACATCCTTTGAAAATTCCAGAGGTACGCGGAGATCAGTGCCTCCAAAGGAGACGATGCCTGACTCCTCGTGAAACTTGATAGGAGTCCCAGGATTCCTGTGGCACGTGGAAAGGGACCCTTGGCCTCCCGCCTCAGCTGGAGAGGGGTCCCAATTGCCCTGCCAAGCCTCGAGGAGAATCCCGAGTTGTCCCTCGCAACTAGGCAGGAGTCCTGACGTCGCTGAACAAACACGTGGGTGGAAGGGCCATCCCCGTCGTAACTCGAGAATATACCCCAGGTTCCCGCCGCAACTCGAGAAAAACCATCACACTTCCCCCTCGCCGCGAGATGAGGCTCGATTCCCCTGGACTGCGTGCAGAGCAATTCCGTGTTGCACATCACACATGAAAGGAGCCTTGATTTCCTTGATGCCACTCCAGAGAAACCCCAAGAACACTGTTTCAAGGCTAGAGGGATCCTGAGGTCACTGAAGCCCCACTAAAGTGCTCCGTGGACCAAAAATCAACTCGAGATGAGAGGTTAGTCCCTGGCTTCGACTCCAGAGGAATACCACCTTACCACAAGCACCTCAAGAGGAGGCTTCTCTAAGCTCTAGGTATGTGAGAGGGACCCTGATTTTGCGGCCTCAAGTGGAATGGACACTGCGATGCCCTGACTCAAAATAAGGCCGGATATCCCTGCAGTGACTTGAATGCAGGCTCGTCTTGCATCTCCCAAGACGAAAGGATGTCTGAATCCCCTGTGGAGACCACAGAGAAAAGCCTAGTTCCCCACCTCATGGCGACCGGAGGCCTCACATCTTTGAAAACTCCAGAGGTACGCGGAGATCAATGCCTCCAAAGGAGACGAGGCCTGACTCCTCGTGAAACTTGATAGGAGTCCCAGGATTCCTGTGGCACGTGGAAAGGGACCCTTGGTCTCCCGCCTCAGCTGGAGAGGCGTCCCAATTGCCCTGCCAAGCCTCGAGGAGAATCCCGAGTTGTCCCTCGCAACTGGGCATGAGTCCTGACGTCACTGAACAAAAACATGGCTGGAAGGGCCATTCCCGTCGTAACTCGAGAATATACCCCAGGTTCCCGCCGCAACTTGAGAAAAACCATGAGACTTCCCCCTCGCCGCGAGATGAGGCGCGATTCCCCTGCACTGCGTGCAGAGCAATTCCGTGTTGCACATCACACATGAAAGGAGCCTTGATTTCCTTGTTGGCACTCCAGAGAAACCCCAAGAACACTGTTTCAAGGCTAGAGGGATCCTGACGTCACTGTAGCAACACGAAAGAGCTCCGTGGCCCAAAAATCAACTCGAGATGAGAGGTTAGTCCCTGGCTTCGACTCCAGAGGAATACCACCTTACCACAAGCACCTCAAGAGGAAGCTTCTCTCAGCTCTAGGTATGTGAGAGGGACCCTGATTTTGCGGCCTCAAGTGGAATGGACACTGCGATGCCCTGACGCGAAATAAGGCCGGATATCCCTGCAGTGACTTGAATGCAGGCTCGTCTTGCATCTCCCAAGACGAAAGGATGTCTGAATCCCCTGTGGAGACCACAGAGAAAAGCCTAGTTCCCCACCTCATCGCGACCGGAGGCCTCACATCCTTTGAAAACTCCAGAGGTACGTGGAGATCAGTGCCTCCAAAGGAGACGATGTCTGACTCCTCGTGAAACTTGATAGGAGTCCCAGGATTCCTGTGGCACGTGGAAAGGGACACTTGGTCTCCCGCCTCAGCTGGAGAGGCGTCCCAATTGCCCTGCCAAGCCTCGAGGAGAATCCCGAGTTGCCCCTCGAAACTAGGCAGGAGTCCTGACGTCGCTGAACAAACACGTGGTTGGAAGGGCCATCCCCATCGTAACTCGAGAATATACCCCAGGTTCCCGCCGCAACTCGAGAAAAACCATGAGACTTCCCCCTCGCCGCGAGATGAGGCCCGATTCCCCTGCACTGCGTGCAGAGCAATTCCGTGTTGCACATCACACATGAAAGGAGTCTTGATTTCCTTGATGGCACTCCAGGGAAACCCGAAGAACACTGTTTCAAGACTAGAGGGATCCTGAGGTCACTGTAGCAACACGAAAGAGCTCCGTGGACCAAAAATCAACTCGAGATGATAGGTTAGTCCCTGGCTTCGACTCCAGAGGAATACAACCTTATCACAAGCACCTCAAGAGGAGGCTTCTCGCAGCTCTAGGTATGTGAGAGGGACCCTGAGTTTGCGGCCTCAAGGGGAATGGACATTGCGATGCCCTGACTCGAAATAAGGCTGGATATCCCTTCAGTGACTTGAATGCAGGCTCGTCTTGCATCTCCCAAGAAGAAAGGTTGTCTGAATCCCCTGTGGAGACCACAGAGAAAGACCTAGTTCCCCACCTCATCGCGACCGGAGGCCTCACATCCTTTGAAACTCCAGAGGTACGCGGAGATCAGTGCCTCCAAAGGAGACGATGCCTGACTCCTCGTGAAACATGATAGGGGTCCCAGGATTCCTGTGGCACGAGGAAAGGGACCCTTGGTCTTCCGCCTCAGCTGGTGAAGCGTCCCAATTGCCCTGCCAAGCCTCGAGGAGAATCCCGAGTTGTCCCTCGCAACTAGGCAGGAGTCCTGACGTCGCTGAACAAACACGTGGCTGGAATGGCCATCCTCGTTGTAACTCGAGAATATACCCCAGGTTCCCGCCGCAACTCGAGAAAAACCATGAGACTTCCCCCTCGCCGCGAGATGAGGCCCGATTCCCCTGCACTGCGTGCAGAGCAATTCCGTGTTGCACATGACACATGAAAGGAGTCTTGATTTCCTTGATGGCACTCCACAGAAACCCCAAGAACACTGTTTTAAGGCTAGAGCGATCCTGAGGTTACTGTAGCAACACGAAAGAGCTCCGTGGACCAAAAATCAACTCGAGATGAGAGGTTAGTCCCTGGCTTTGACTCCAGAGGAATACAACCTTACCAAAAGCACCTCAAGAGGAGGCTTCTCGCAGCTCTAGGTATGTGAGAGGGACCCTGAGTTTGCGGCCTCAAGTGAAATGGACCTTGCGATGCCCTGACTCGAAGTAAGGCCGGATATCCCTGCAGTGACTTGAATGCAGGCTCGTCTTGCATCTCCCAAGACGAAAGGATGTCTGAATCCCCTGTGGAGACCACAGAGAAAGACCTAGTTCCCCACCTCATCGCGACCGGAGGCCTCACATCCTTTGAAAACTCCAGAGGAATGCGGAGATCAGTGCCTCCAAAGGAGACGATGCCTGACTCCTCGTGAAACTTGATAGGAGTCCCAGGATTCCTGTGGCACGTGGAAAGGGACCCTTGGTCTCCCGCCTCAGCTGGAGAGGCGTCCCAATTGCCCTGCCAAGCCTTGAGGAGAATCCCGAGTTGTCTCTCGCAACTAGGCAGGAGTCTGACGTCGCTGAACAAACACGTGGGTGGAAGGGCCATCCCCGTCGTAACTTGAGAATATACCCCAGGTTCCCATTGCAACTCGAGAAAAACCATGAGACTTCCCCCTCGCCGCAAATTGAGGCCCGATACCCTGCACTGCGTGCAGAGCAATTCCGTGTTGCACATCACACATGAAAGGAGCCTTGATTTCCTTGATGGCACTCCAGAGAAACCCCAAGAACACTGTTTCAAGGCTAGAGGGATCCTGAGGTCACTGTAGCAACACGAAAGAGCTCCGTGGACCAAAAATCAACTCGAGATGAGAGGTTGGTCCTTGGCTTCGACTCCAGAGGAATACCACCTTACAACAAGCACCTCAAGAGGAGGCTTCTCTCAGCTCTAGGTATGTGAGAGGGACCCTGAGTTTGCGGCCTCAAGTGGAATGGACACCGCGATGTCCTGACTCGAAATAAGGCCGGATATCCCTGCAGTGACTTGAATGCAGGCTCGTCTTGCATCTCCCAAGATGAAAGGATGTCTGAATCCCCTGTGTAGACCACAGAGAAAGACCTAGTTCCCCACCTCATCGCGACCGGAGGCCTCACATCCTTTGAAAATTCCAGAGGTACGCGGAGATCACTGCCTCCAAAGGAGACGATGCCTGACTCCTCGTGAAACTTGATAGGAGTCCCAGGATTCCTGTGGCACGTGGAAAGGGACCCTTGGTCTCCCGCCTCAGCGGGAGAAGCGTCCCAATTGCCCTGCCAAGCCTCGAGGAGAATCCCGAGTTGTCCCTCGCAACTAGGCAGAAGTTCTTACGTCACTGAACAAACACGTGGCTGGAAGGGCCATCCCCGTTGTAACTCGAGAATATACCCCAGGTTCCCGCCGCAACTCGAGAAAAACCATGAGACTTCCCCCTCGCCGCGAGATGAGGCCCGATTCCCCTGCACTGCGTGCAGAGCAATTCCGTGTTGCACATCACACATAAAAGGAGTCTTGATTTCCTTGATGGCACTCCAGAGAAACCCGAAGAACACTGTTTCAAGACTAGAGCGATCCTGAGGTCACTGTAGCAACACGAAAGAGCTCCGTGGACCAAAAATCAACTCGAGATGAGAGGTTAGTCCCTGGCTGCGACTCCAGAGGAATACCACCTTACCACAAGCACCTCAAGAGGAGGCATCTCTCAGCTCTAGGTATGTGAGAGGGACCCTGATTTTGCGGCATCAAGTGGAATCGACACTGCGATGCCCTGACTCGAAATAAGGCCAGATATCCCTGCAGTGAATTGAATGCAGGCTCGTCTTGCATCTCCCAAGATGAAAGGATGTCTGCATCCCCTGTGGAGACTACAGAGAAAGACCTAGTTCCCCCCTCATGGCGACCGGAGGCCTCAAATCCTTTGAAAACTCCAGAGGTACGCGGCGATCAGTGCCTCCAAAGGAGACGATGCCTGACTCCTCGTGAAACTTGATAGGAGTCCCAGGATTCCTGTGGCACGTGGAAAGGGACCCTTGGCCTCCCGCCTCAGCTGGAGAGGGGTCCCAATTGCCCTGCCAAGCCTCGAGTTGAATCCCGAGTTGTCCCTCGCAACTAGGCAGGAGTCCTGACGTCGCTGAACAAACACGTGGGTGGAAGGGCCATCCCCGTCGTAACTCGAGAATATACCCCAGGTTCCCGCCGCAACTCGAGAAAAACCATCAGACTTCCCCCTCGCCGCGAGATGAGGCTCGATTCCCCTGGACTGCGTGCAGAGCAATTCCGTGTTGCACATCACACATGAAAGGAGCCTTGATTTCCTTGATGCCACTCCAGAGAAACCCCAAGAACACTGTTTCAAGGCTAGAGGGATCCTGAGGTCACTGAAGCCCCACTAAAGTGCTCCGTGGACCAAAAATCAACTCGAGATGAGAGGTTAGTCCCTGGCTTCGACTCCAGAGGAATACCACCTTACCACAAGCACCTCAAGAGGAGGCTTCTCTAAGCTCTAGGTATGTGAGAGGGACCCTGAGTTTGCGGCCTCAAGTGGAATGGACACTGCGATGCCCTGACTCAAAATAAGGCCAGATATCCCTGCAGTGACTTGAATGCAGGCTCGTCTTGCATCTCCCAAGACGAAAGGATGTCTGAATCCCCTGTGGAGACCACAGAGAAAAGCCTAGTTCCCCACCTCATGGCGACCGGAGGCCTCACATCTTTGAAAACTCCAGAGGTACGCGGAGATCAATGCCTCCAAAGGAGACGAGGCCTGACTCCTCGTGAAACTTGATAGGAGTCCCAGGATTCCTGTGGCACGTGGAAAGGGACCCTTGGTCTCCCGCCTCAGCTGGAGAGGCGTCCCAATTGCCCTGCCAAGCCTCGAGGAGAATCCCGAGTTGTCCCTCGCAACTGGCCATGAGTCCTGACGTCACTGAACAAAAACATGGCTGGAAGGGCCATTCCCGTCGTAACTCGAGAATATACCCCAGGTTCCCGCCGCAACTTGAGAAAAACCATGAGACTTCCCCCTCGCCGCGAGATGAGGCGCGATTCCCCTGCACTGCGTGCAGAGCAATTCCGTGTTGCACATCACACATGAAAGGAGCCTTGATTTCCTTGATGGCACTCCAGAGAAACCCCAAGAACACTGTTTCAAGGCTAGAGGGATCCTGACGTCACTGTAGCAACACGAAAGAGCTCCGTGGCCCAAAAATCAACTCGAGATGAGAGGTTAGTCCCTGGCTTAGACTCCAGAGGAATACCACCTTACCACAAGCACCTCAAGAGGAAGATTCTCTCAGCTCTAGGTATGTGAGAGGGACCCTGATTTTGCGGCCTCAAGTGGAATGGACACTGCGATGCCCTGACGCGAAATAAGGCCGGATATCCCTGCAGTGACTTGAATGCAGGCTCGTCTTGCATCTCCCAAAATGAAAGGATGTCTGAATCCCCTGTGTAGACCACAGAGAAAGACCTAGTTCCCCACCTCATCGCGACCGGAGGCCTCACATCCTTTGAAAATTCCAGAGGTACGCGGAGATCAGTGCCTCCAAAGGAGACGATGCCTGACTCCTCGTGAAACTTGATAGGAGTCCCAGGATTCCTGTGGCACGTGGAAAGGGACCCTTGATCTCCCGCCTCAGCTGGAGAAGCGTCCCAATTGCCCTGCCAAGCCTCGAGGAGAATCCCGAGTTGTCCCTCGCAACTAGGCAGAAGTTCTTACGTCACTGAACAAACACGTGGCTGGAAGGGCCATCCCCGTTGTAACTCGAGAATATACCCCAGGTTCCCGCCGCAACTCGAGAAAAACCATGAGACTTCCCCCTCGCCGCGAGATGAGGCCCGATTCCCCTGCACTGCGTGCAGAGCAATTCCGTGTTGCACATCACACATAAAAGGAGTCTTGATTTCCTTGATGGCACTCCAGAGAAACCCGAAGAACACTGTTTCAAGACTAGAGCGATCCTGAGGTCACTGTAGCAACACGAAAGAGCTCCGTGGACCAAAAATCAACTCGAGATGAGAGGTTAGTCCCTGGCTTCGACTCCAGAGGAATACCACCTTACCACAAGCACCTCAAGAGGAGGCATCTCTCAGCTCTAGGTATGTGAGAGGGACCCTGATTTTGCGGCATCAAGTGGAATCGACACTGCGATGCCCTGACTCGAAATAAGGCCGGATATCCCTGCAGTGAATTGAATGCAGGCTCGTCTTGCATCTCCCAAGACGAAAGGATGTCTGCATCCCCTGTGGAGACTACAGAGAAAGACCTAGTTCCCCCCTCATGGCGACCGGAGGCCTCAAATCCTTTGAAAACTCCAGAGGTACGCGGCGATCAGTGCCTCCAAAGGAGACGATGCCTGACTCCTCGTGAAACTTGATAGGAGTCCCAGGATTCCTGTGGCACGTGGAAAGGGACCCTTGGCCTCCCGCCTCAGCTGGAGAGGGGTCCCAATTGCCCTGCCAAGCCTCGAGTTGAATCCCGAGTTGTCCCTCGCAACTAGGCAGGAGTCCTGACGTCGCTGAACAAACACGTGGGTGGAAGGGCCATCCCCGTCGTAACTCGAGAATATACCCCAGGTTCCCGCCGCAACTCGAGAAAAACCATCAGACTTCCCCCTCGCCGCGAGATGAGGCTCGATTCCCCTGGACTGCGTGCAGAGCAATTCCGTGTTGCACATCACACATGAAAGGAGCCTTGATTTCCTTGATGCCACTCCAGAGAAACCCCAAGAACACTGTTTCAAGGCTAGAGGGATCCTGAGGTCACTGAAGCCCCACTAAAGTGCTCCGTGGACCAAAAATCAACTCGAGATGAGAGGTTAGTCCCTGGCTTCGACTCCAGAGGAATACCACCTTACCACAAGCACCTCAAGAGGAGGCTTCTCTAAGCTCTAGGTATGTGAGAGGGACCCTGAGTTTGCGGCCTCAAGTGGAATGGACACTGCGATGCCCTGACTCAAAATAAGGCCAGATATCCCTGCAGTGACTTGAATGCAGGCTCGTCTTGCATCTCCCAAGACGAAAGGATGTCTGAATCCCCTGTGGAGACCACAGAGAAAAGCCTAGTTCCCCACCTCATGGCGACCGGAGGCCTCACATCTTTGAAAACTCCAGAGGTACGCGGAGATCAATGCCTCCAAAGGAGACGAGGCCTGACTCCTCGTGAAACTTGATAGGAGTCCCAGGATTCCTGTGGCACGTGGAAAGGGACCCTTGGTCTCCCGCCTCAGCTGGAGAGGCGTCCCAATTGCCCTGCCAAGCCTCGAGGAGAATCCCGAGTTGTCCCTCGCAACTGGCCATGAGTCCTGACGTCACTGAACACAAACATGGCTGGAAGGGCCATTCCCGTCGTAACTCGAGAATATACCCCAGGTTCCCGCCGCAACTTGAGAAAAACCATGAGACTTCCCCCTCGCCGCGAGATGAGGCGCGATTCCCCTGCACTGCGTGCAGAGCAATTCCGTGTTGCACATCACACATGAAAGGAGCCTTGATTTCCTTGATGGCACTCCAGAGAAACCCCAAGAACACTGTTTCAAGGCTAGAGGGATCCTGACGTCACTGTAGCAACACGAAAGAGCTCCGTGGCCCAAAAATCAACTCGAGATGAGAGGTTAGTCCCTGGCTTAGACTCCAGAGGAATACCACCTTACCACAAGCACCTCAAGAGGAAGCTTCTCTCAGCTCTAGGTATGTGAGAGGGACCCTGATTTTGCGGCCTCAAGTGGAATGGACACTGCGATGCCCTGACGCGAAATAAGGCCGGATATCCCTGCAGTGACTTGAATGCAGGCTCGTCTTGCATCTCCCAAGATGAAAGGATGTCTGAATCCCCTGTGGAGACCACAGAGAATAGCCTTGTTCCCCACCTCATCGAGACCGGAGTTCTCACATCCTTTGAAAACTCCAGAGGTACGCGGAGATCAGTGCCTCCAAAGGAGACGATGCCTGACTCCTCGTGAAACTTGATAGGAGTCCCAAGATTCCTGTGGCAGATGGAAAGGGACCCTTGGTCTCCCGCCTCAGCTGGAGAGGCGTCCCAATTGCCCTGCCAAGCCTCGAGGAGAATCCCGAGTTGTCCCTCGCAACTAGGCAGGAGTCCTGACGTTACTGAACAAACCCGTGTGTGGAAGGGCCATCCCCGTCGTAACTCGAGAATATACCCCAGGTTCCTGCCGCAACTCGAGAGAAACCATGATACTTCCCCCTCGCCGCGAGATGAGGCGCGATTCCCCTGCACTGCGTGCAGAGCAATTTCGTGTTGCACATCACACATGAAAGCAGCGTTGATTTCCTTAATGGCACACCAGAGAAACCCCAAGAACACTGTTTCAAGGCTAGAGGGATCCTGACGTCACTGTAGCAACACGAAAGAGCTCCGTGGCCCAAAAATCAGCTCGAGGTCAGAGGTTAGTTCCTGGCTTCGACTCCAGAGGAATACCACCTTACCACAAGCACCTCAAGAGGAGGCTTCTCTCAGCTCTAGGTATGTGAGAGGGACCCTGAGTTTGCGGCCTCAAGTGGAATGGACACCGCGATACCCTGACTCGAAATAAGGCCGGATATCCCTGCAGTGACTTGAATGCAGGCTCGTCTTGCATCTCCCAAGACGAAAGGATGTCTGAATCCCCTGTGGAGACCACAGAGAAAGACCTAGTTCCCCACCTCATGGCGACCGGAGGCCTCACATCCTTTGAAAACTCCAGAGGTACGTGGAGATCAGTGCCTCCAAAGGAGACGATGTCTGACTCCTCGTGAAACTTGATAGGAGTCCCAGGATTCCTGTGGCACGTGGAAAGGGACCCTTGGTCTCCCGCCTCAGCTGGAGAGGCGTCCCAATTGCCCTGCCAAGCCTCGAGGAGAATTCCGAGTTGCCCCTCGAAACTAGGCAGGAGTCCTGACGTCGCTGAACAAACACGTGGTTGGAAGGGCCATCCCCATCGTAACTCGAGAATATACCCCAGGTTCCCGCCGCAACTCGAGAAAAACCATGAGACTTCCCCCTCGCCGCGAGATGAGGCCCGATTCCCCTGCACTGCGTGCAGAGAAATTCCGTGTTGCACATCACACATGAAAGGAGTCTTGATTTCCTTGATGGCACTCCAGGGAAACCCGAAGAACACTGTTTCAAGACTAGAGCGATCCTGAGGTCACTGTAGCAACACGAAAGAGCTCCGTGGACCAAAAATCAACTCGAGATGATAGGTTAGTCCCTGGCTTCGACTCCAGAGGAATACAACCTTACCACAAGCACCTCAAGAGGAGGCTTCTCGCAGCTCTAGGTATGTGAGAGGGACCCTGAGTTTGCGGCCTCAAGGGGAATGGACATTGCGATGCCCTGACTCGAAATAAGGCCGGATATCCCTTCAGTGACTTGAATGCAGGCTCGTCTTGCATCTCCCAAGACGAAAGGATGTCTGAATCCCCTGTGGAGACCACAGAGAAAGACCTAGTTCCCCACCTCATCGCGACCGGAGGCCTCACATCCTTTGAAACTCCAGAGGTACGCGGAGATCAGTGCCTCCAAAGGAGACGATGCCTGACTCCTCGTGAAACATGATAGGGGTCCCAGGATTCCTGTGGCACGAGGAAAGGGACCCTTGTTCTTCCGCCTCAGCTGGTGAAGCGTCCCAATTGCCCTGCCAAGCCTCGAGGAGAATCCCGAGTTGTCCCTCGCAACTAGGCAGGAGTCCTGACGTCGCTGAACAAACACGTGGCTGGAAGGGCCATCCTCGTTGTAACTCGAGAATATAACCCAGGTTCCCGCCGCAACTCGAGAAAAACCATGAGACTTCCCCCTCGCCGCGAGATGAGGCCCGATTCCTCTGCACTGCGTGCAGAGCAATTCCGTGTTGCACATGACACATGAAAGGAGTCTTGATTTCCTTGATGGCACTCCAGAGAAACCCCAAGAACACTGTTTTAAGGCTAGAGCGATCCTGAGGTTACTGTAGCAACACGAAAGAGCTCCGTGGACCAAAAATCAACTCGAGATGAGAGGTTAGTCCCTGGCTTTGACTCCAGAGGAATACAACCTTACCAAAAGCACCTCAAGAGGAGGCTTCTCGCAGCTCTAGGTATGTGAGAGGGACCCTGAGTTTGCGGCCTCAAGTGGAATGGACCTTGCGATGCCCTGACTCGAAGTAAGGCCGGATATCCCTGCAGTGACTTGAATGCAGGCTCGTCTTGCATCTCCCAAGACGAAAGGATGTCTGAATCCCCTGTGGAGACCACAGAGAAAGACCTAGTTCCCCACCTCATCGCGACCGGAGGCCTCACATCCTTTGAAAACTCCAGAGGAATGCGGAGATCAGTGCCTCCAAAGGAGACGATGCCTGACTCCTCGTGAAACTTGATAGGAGTCCCAGGATTCCTGTGGCACGTGGAAAGGGACCCTTGGTCTCCCGCCTCAGCTGGAGAGGCGTCCCAATTGCCCTGCCAAGCCTTGAGGAGAATCCCGAGTTGTCTCTCGCAACTAGGCAGGAGTCTGACGTCGCTGAACAAACACGTGAGTGGAAGGGCCATCCCCGTCGTAACTTGAGAATATACCCCAGGTTCCCATTGCAACTCGAGAAAAACCATGAGACTTCCCCCTCGCCGCAAATTGAGGCCCGATACCTTGCACTGCGTGCAGAGCAATTCCGTGTTGCACATCACACATGAAAGGAGCCTTGATTTCCTTGATGGCACTCCAGAGAAACCCCAAGAACACTGTTTCAAGGCTAGAGGGATCCTGAGGTCACTGTAGCAACACGAAAGAGCTCCGTGGACCAAAAATCAACTCGAGATGAGAGGTTGGTCCTTGGCTTCGACTCCAGAGGAATACCACCTTACCACAAGCACCTCAAGAGGAGGCATCTCTCAGCTCTAGGTATGTGAGAGGGACCCTGATTTTGCGGCATCAAGTGGAATCGACACTGCGATGCCCTGACTCGAAATAAGGCCGGATATCCCTGCAGTGAATTGAATGCAGGCTCGTCTTGCATCTCCCAAGACGAAAGGATGTCTGCATCCCCTGTGGAGACTACAGAGAAAGACCTAGTTCCCCCCTCATGGCGACCGGAGGCCTCAAATCCTTTGAAAACTCCAGAGGTACGCGGCGATCAGTGCCTCCAAAGGAGACGATGCCTGACTCCTCGTGAAACTTGATAGGAGTCCCAGGATTCCTGTGGCACGTGGAAAGGGACCCTTGGCCTCCCGCCTCAGCTGGAGAGGGGTCCCAATTGCCCTGCCAAGCCTCGAGTTGAATCCCGAGTTGTCCCTCGCAACTAGGCAGGAGTCCTGACGTCGCTGAACAAACACGTGGGTGGAAGGGCCATCCCCGTCGTAACTCGAGAATATACCCCAGGTTCCCGCCGCAACTCGAGAAAAACCATCAGACTTCCCCCTCGCCGCGAGATGAGGCTCGATTCCCCTGGACTGCGTGCAGAGCAATTCCGTGTTGCACATCACACATGAAAGGAGCCTTGATTTCCTTGATGCCACTCCAGAGAAACCCCAAGAACACTGTTTCAAGGCTAGAGGGATCCTGAGGTCACTGAAGCCCCACTAAAGTGCTCCGTGGACCAAAAATCAACTCGAGATGAGAGGTTAGTCCCTGGCTTCGACTCCAGAGGAATACCACCTTACCACAAGTACCTCAAGAGGAGGCTTCTCTAAGCTCTAGGTATGTGAGAGGGACCCTGAGTTTGCGGCCTCAAGTGGAATGGACACTGCGCTGCCCTGACTCAAAATAAGGCCAGATATCCCTGCAGTGACTTGAATGCAGGCTCGTCTTGCATCTCCCAAGACGAAAGGATGTCTGAATCCCCTGTGGAGACCACAGAGAAAAGCCTAGTTCCCCACCTCATGGCGACCGGAGGCCTCACATCTTTGAAAACTCCAGAGGTACGCGGAGATCAATGCCTCCAAAGGAGACGAGGCCTGACTCCTCGTGAAACTTGATAGGAGTCCCAGGATTCCTGTGGCACGTGGAAAGGGACCCTTGGTCTCCCGCCTCAGGGGGAGAGGCGTCCCAATTGCCCTGCCAAGCCTCGAGGAGAATCCCGAGTTGTCCCTCGCAACTGGGCATGAGTCCTGACGTCACTGAACAAAAACATGGCTGGAAGGGCCATTCCCGTCGTAACTCGGGAATATACCCCAGGTTCCCGCCGCAACTTGAGAAAAACCATGAGACTTCCCCCTCACCGCGAGATGAGGCGCGATTCCCCTGCACTGCGTGCAGAGCAATTCCGTGTTGCACATCACACATGAAAGGAGCCTTGATTTCCTTGATGGCACTCCAGAGAAACCCCAAGAACACTGTTTCAAGGCTAGAGGGATCCTGACGTCACTGTAGCAACACGAAAGAGCTCCGTGGCCCAAAAATCAACTCGAGATGAGAGGTTAGTCCCTGGCTTCGACTCCAGAGGAATACCACCTTACCACAAGCACCTCAAGAGGAAGCTTCTCTCAGCTCTAGGTATGTGAGAGGAACCCTCATTTTGCGGCCTCAAGTGGAATGGACACTGCGATGCCCTGACGCGAAATAAGGCTGGATATCCCTGCAGTGACTTGAATGCAGGCTCGTCTTGCATCTCCCAAGATGAAAGAATGTCTGAATCCCCTGTGGAGACCACAGAGAATAGCCTTGTTCCCCACCTCATCGAGACCGGAGTTCTCACATCCTTTGAAAACTCCAGAGGTACGCGGAGATCAGTGCCTCCAAAGGAGACGATGCCTGACTCCTCGTGAAACTTGATAGGAGTCCCAAGATTCCTGTGGCAGATGGAAAGGGAACCTTGGTCTCCCGCCTCAGCTGGAGAGGCGTCCCAATTGCCCTGCCAAGCCTCGAGGAGAATCCCGTGTTGTCCCTCGCAACTAGGCAGGAGTCCTGACGTTGCTGAACAAACCCGTGTGTGGAAGGGCCATCCCCGTCGTAACTCGAGAATATACCCCAGGTTCCTGCCGCAACTCGAGAGAAACCATGATACTTCCCCCTCGCCGCGAGATGAGGTGCGATTCCCCTGCACTGCGTGCAGAGCAATTTCGTGTTGCACATCACACATGAAAGCAGCCTTGATTTCCTTAATGGCACACCAGAGAAACCCCAAGAACACTGTTTCAAGGCTAGAGGGATCCTGACGTCACTGTAGCAACACGAAAGAGCTCCGTGGCCCAAAAATCAGCTCGAGGTCAGAGGTTAGTTCCTGGCTTCGACTCCAGAGGAATACCACCTTACCACAAGCACCTCAAGAGGAGGCTTCTCTCAGCTCTAGGTATGTGAGAGGGATCCTGAGTTTGCGGCCTCAAGTGGAATGGACACCGCGATACCCTGACTCGAAATAAGGCCGGATATCCCTGCAGTGACTTGAATGCAGGCTCGTCTTGCATCTCCCAAGACGAAAGGATGTCTGAATCCCCTGTGGAGACCACAGAGAAAGACCTAGTTCCCCACCTCATGGCGACCGGAGGCCTCACATCCTTTGAAAACTCCAGAGGTACGCGGAGATCAGTGCCTCCAAAGGAGACGATGCCTGACTCCTCGTGAAACTTGATAGGAGTCCCAGGATTCCTGTGGCACGTGGAAAGGGACCCTTGGTCTCCCGCCTCAGCTGGAGAGGCGTTCCAATTGCCCTGCCAAGCCTCGAGGAGAATCCCGAGTTGTCCCTCGCAACTGGGCAGGAGTCCTGACGTCACTGAACAAACACGTGTGTGGAAGGGCCATCCCCGTCGTAACTCGAGAATATACCCCAGGTTCCCGCCGCAACTCGAGAAAAACCATGAGACTTCCCGCTCGCCCCGAGATGAGGCGGGATTCCCCTGCACTGCGTTCAGAGCAATTCCGTGTTGCACATCACACATGAAAGGAGCCTTGATTTCCTTGATGGCACCCCAGAGAAACCCCAAGAACACTGTTTCAAGGCTAGAGGGATCCTGACGTCACTGTAGCAACACGAAAGAGCTCTGTGGCCCAAAAATCAACTCGAGATGAGAGGTTAGTCCCTGGCTTCGACTCCAGAGGAATACCACCTTACCACAAGCACCTCAAGAGGAAGCTTCTCTCAGCTCTAGGTATGTGAGAGGGACCCTGATTTTGCGGCCTCAAGTGGAATGGACACTGCGATGCCCTGACGCGAAATAAGGCCGGAAATCCCTGCAGTGACTTGAATGCAGGCTCGTCTTGCATCTCCCAAGACGAAAGGATGTCTGAATCCCCTGTGGAGACCACAGAGAAAGACCTAGTTCCCCACCTCATCGCGACCGGAGGCCTCACATCCTTTGAAAACTCCAGAGGTACGTGGAGATCAGTGCCTCCAAAGGAGACGATATCTGACTCCTCGTGAAACTTGATAGGAGTCCCAGGATTCCTGTGGCACGTGGAAAGGGACCCTTGGTCTCCCGCCTCAGCTGGAGAGGCGTCCCAATTGCCCTGCCAAGCCTCGAGGAGAATCCCGAGTTGCCCCTCGAAACTAGGCAGGAGTCCTGACGTCGCTGAACAAACACGTGGTTGGAAGGGCCATCCCCATCGTAACTCGAGAATATACCCCAGGTTCCCGCCGCAACTCGAGAAAAACCATGAGACTTCCCCCTCGCCGCGAGATGAGGCCCGATTCCCCTGCACTGCGTGCAGAGAAATTCCGTGTTGCACATCACACATGAAAGGAGTCTTGATTTCCTTGATGGCACTCCAGGGAAACCCGAAGAACACTGTTTCAAGACTAGAGGGATCCTGAGGTCACTGTAGCAACACGAAAGAGCTCCGTGGACCAAAAATCAACTCGAGATGATAGGTTAGTCCCTGGCTTCGACTCCAGAGGAATACAACCTTACCACAAGCACCTCAAGAGGAGGCTTCTCGCAGCTCTAGGTATGTGAGAGGGACCCTGAGTTTGCGGCCTCAAGGGGAATGGACATTGCGATGCCCTGACTCGAAATAAGGCCGGATATCCCTTCAGTGACTTGAATGCAGGCGCGTCTTGCATCTCCCAAGACGAAAGGATGTCTGAATCCCCTGTGGAGACCACAGAGAAAGACCTAGTTCCCCACCTCATCGCGACCGGAGGCCTCACATCCTTTGAAACTCCAGAGGTACGCGGAGATCAGTGCCTCCAAAGGAGACGATGCCTGACTCCTCGTGAAACATGATAGGGGTCCCAGGATTCCTGTGGCACGAGGAAAGGGACCCTTGGTCTTCCGCCTCAGCTGGTGAAGCGTTCCAATTGCCCTGCCAAGCCTCGAGGAGAATCCCGAGTTGTCCCTCGCAACTAGGCAGGAGTCCTGACGTCGCTGAACAAACACGTGGCTGGAAGGGCCATCCTCGTTGTAACTCGAGAATATACCCCAGGTTCCCGCCGCAACTCGAGAAAAACCATGAGACTTCCCCCTCGCCGCGAGATGAGGCCCGATTCCTCTGCACTGCGTGCAGAGCAATTCCGTGTTGCACATGACACATGAAAGGAGTCTTGATTTCCTTGATGGCACTCCAGAGAAACCCCAAGAACACTGTTTTAAGGCTAGAGCGATCCTGAGGTTACTGTAGCAACACGAAAGAGCTCCGTGGACCAAAAATCAACTCGAGATGAGAGGTTAGTCCCTGGCTTTGACTCCAGAGGAATACAACCTTACCAAAAGCACCTCAAGAGGAGGCTTCTCGCAGCTCTAGGTATGTGAGAGGGACCCTGAGTTTGCGGCCTCAAGTGGAATGGACCTTGCGATGCCCTGACTCGAAGTAAGGCCGGATATCCCTGCAGTGACTTGAATGCAGGCTCGTCTTGCATCTCCCAAGACGAAAGGATGTCTGAATCCCCTGTGGAGACCACAGAGAAAGACCTAGTTCCCCACCTCATCGCGACCGGAGGCCTCACATCCTTTGAAAACTCCAGAGGAACGCGGAGATCAGTGCCTCCAAAGGAGACGATGCCTGACTCCTCGTGAAACTTGATAGGAGTCCCAGGATTCCTGTGGCACGTGGAAAGGGACCCTTGATCTCCCGCCTCAGCTGGAGAGGCGTCCCAATTGCCCTGCCAAGCCTTGAGGAGAATCCCGAGTTGTCTCTCGCAAATAGGCAGGAGTCTGACGTCGCTGAACAAACACGTGGGTGGAAGGGCCATCCCCGTCGTAACTTGAGAATATACCCCAGGTTCCCATTGCAACTCGAGAAAAACCATGAGACTTCCCCCTCGCCGCAAATTGAGGCCCGATACCCTGCACTGCGTGCAGAGCAATTCCGTGTTGCACATCACACATGAAAGGAGCCTTGATTTCCTTGATGGCACTCCAGAGAAACCCCAAGAACACTGTTTCAAGGCTAGAGGGATCCTGACGTCACTGTAGCAACACGAAAGAGCTCCGTGGCCCAAAAATCAACTCGAGATGAGAGGTTAGTCCCTGGCTTCGACTCCAGAGGAATACCACCTTACCACAAGCACCTCAAGAGGAAGCTTCTCTCAGCTCTAGGTATGTGAGAGGGACCCTCATTTTGCGGCCTCAAGTGGAATGGACACTGCGATGCCCTGACGCGAAATAAGGCTGGATATCCCTGCAGTGACTTGAATGCAGGCTCGTCTTGCATCTCCCAAGATGAAAGAATGTCTGAATCCCCTGTGGAGACCACAGAGAATAGCCTTGTTCCCCACCTCATCGAGACCGGAGTTCTCACATCCTTTGAAAACTCCAGAGGTACGCGGAGATCAGTGCCTCCAAAGGAGACGATGCCTGACTCCTCGTGAAACTTGATAGGAGTCCCAAGATTCCTGTGGCAGATGGAAAGGGAACCTTGGTCTCCCGCCTCAGCTGGAGAGGCGTCCCAATTGCCCTGCCAAGCCTCGAGGAGAATCCCGTGTTGTCCCTCGCAACTAGGCAGGAGTCCTGACGTTGCTGAACAAACCCGTGTGTGGAAGGGCCATCCCCGTCGTAACTCGAGAATATACCCCAGGTTCCTGCCGCAACTCGAGAGAAACCATGATACTTCCCCCTCGCCGCGAGATGAGGTGCGATTCCCCTGCACTGCGTGCAGAGCAATTTCGTGTTGCACATCACACATGAAAGCAGCCTTGATTTCCTTAATGGCACACCAGAGAAACCCCAAGAACACTGTTTCAAGGCTAGAGGGATCCTGACGTCACTGTAGCAACACGAAAGAGCTCCGTGGCCCAAAAATCAGCTCGAGGTCAGAGGTTAGTTCCTGGCTTCGACTCCAGAGGAATACCACCTTACCACAAGCACCTCAAGACGAGGCTTCTCTCAGCTCTAGGTATGTGAGAGGGATCCTGAGTTTGCGGCCTCAAGTGGAATGGACACCGCGATACCCTGACTCGAAATAAGGCCGGATATCCCTGCAGTGACTTGAATGCAGGCTCGTCTTGCATCTCCCAAGACGAAAGGATGTCTGAATCCCCTGTGGAGACCACAGAGAAAGACCTAGTTCCCCACCTCATGGCGACCGGAGGCCTCACATCCTTTGAAAACTCCAGAGGTACGCGGAGATCAGTGCCTCCAAAGGAGACGATGCCTGACTCCTCGTGAAACTTGATAGGAGTCCCAGGATTCCTGTGGCACGTGGAAAGGGACCCTTGGTCTCCCGCCTCAGCTGGAGAGGCGTTCCAATTGCCCTGCCAAGCCTCGAGGAGAATCCCGAGTTGTCCCTCGCAACTGGGCAGGAGTCCTGACGTCACTGAACAAACACGTGTGTGGAAGGGCCATCCCCGTCGTAACTCGAGAATATACCCCAGGTTCCCGCCGCAACTCGAGAAAAACCATGAGACTTCCCGCTCGCCGCGAGATGAGGCGGGATTCCCCTGCACTGCGTTCAGAGCAATTCCGTGTTGCACATCACACATGAAAGGAGCCTTGATTTCCTTGATGGCACCCCAGAGAAACCCCAAGAACACTGTTTCAAGGCTAGAGGGATCCTGACGTCACTGTAGCAACACGAAAGAGCTCTGTGGCCCAAAAATCAACTCGAGATGAGAGGTTAGTCCCTGGCTTCGACTCCAGAGGAATACCACCTTACCACAAGCACCTCAAGAGGAAGCTTCTCTCAGCTCTAGGTATGTGAGAGGGACCCTGATTTTGCGGCCTCAAGTGGAATGGACACTGCGATGCCCTGACGCGAAATAAGGCCGGAAATCCCTGCAGTGACTTGAATGCAGGCTCGTCTTGCATCTCCCAAGACGAAAGGATGTCTGAATCCCCTGTGGAGACCACAGAGAAAGACCTAGTTCCCCACCTCATCGCGACCGGAGGCCTCACATCCTTTGAAAACTCCAGAGGTACGTGGAGATCAGTGCCTCCAAAGGAGACGATGTCTGACTCCTCGTGAAACTTGATAGGAGTCCCAGGATTCCTGTGGCACGTGGAAAGGGACCCTTGGTCTCCCGCCTCAGCTGGAGAGGCGTCCCAATTGCCCTGCCAAGCCTCGAGGAGAATCCCGAGTTGCCCCTCGAAACTAGGCAGGAGTCCTGACGTCGCTGAACAAACACGTGGTTGGAAGGGCCATCCCCATCGTAACTCGAGAATATACCCCAGGTTCCCGCCGCAACTCGAGAAAAACCATGAGACTTCCCACTCGCCGCCAAATGAGGCCCGATTCCCCTGCACTGCGTGCAGAGAAATTCCGTGTTGCACATCACACATGAAAGGAGTCTTGATTTCCTTGATGGCACTCCAGGGAAACCCGAAGAACACTGTTTCAAGACTAGAGGGATCCTGAGGTCACTGTAGCAACACGAAAGAGCTCCGTGGTCCAAAAATCAACTCGAGATGATAGGTTAGTCCCTGGCTTCGACTCCAGAGGAATACAACCTTACCACAAGCACCTCAAGAGGAGGCTTCTCGCAGCTCTAGGTATGTGAGAGGGACCCTGAGTTTGCGGCCTCAAGGGGAATGGACATTGCGATGCCCTGACTCGAAATAAGGCCGGATATCCCTTCAGTGACTTGAATGCAGGCGCGTCTTGCATCTCCCAAGACGAAAGGATGTCTGAATCCCCTGTGGAGACCACAGAGAAAGACCTAGTTCCCCACCTCATCGCGACCGGAGGCCTCACATCCTTTGAAACTCCAGAGGTACGCGGAGATCAGTGCCTCCAAAGGAGACGATGCCTGACTCCTCGTGAAACATGATAGGGGTCCCAGGATTCCTGTGGCACGAGGAAAGGGACCCTTGGTCTTCCGCCTCAGCTGGTGAAGCGTCCCAATTGCCCTGCCAAGCCTCGAGGAGAATCCCGAGTTGTCCCTCGCAACTAGGCAGGAGTCCTGACGTCGCTGAACAAACACGTGGCTGGAAGGGCCATCCTCGTTGTAACTCGAGAATATACCCCAGGTTCCCGCCGCAACTCGAGAAAAACCATGAGACTTCCCCCTCGCCGCGAGATGAGGCCCGATTCCTCTGCACTGCGTGCAGAGCAATTCCGTGTTGCACATGACACATGAAAGGAGTCTTGATTTCCTTGATGGCACTCCAGAGAAACCCCAAGAACACTGTTTTAAGGCTAGAGCGATCCTGAGGTTACTGTAGCAACACGAAAGAGCTCCGTGGACCAAAAATCAACTCGAGATGAGAGGTTAGTCCCTGGCTTTGACTCCAGAGGAATACAACCTTACCAAAAGCACCTCAAGAGGAGGCTTCTCGCAGCTCTAGGTATGTGAGAGGGACCCTGAGTTTGCGGCCTCAAGTGGAATGGACCTTGCGATGCCCTGACTCGAAGTAAGGCCGGATATCCCTGCAGTGACTTGAATGCAGGCTCGTCTTGCATCTCCCAAGACGAAAGGATGTCTGAATCCCCTGTGGAGACCACAGAGAAAGACCTAGTTCCCCACCTCATCGCGACCGGAGGCCTCACATCCTTTGAAAACTCCAGAGGAACGCGGAGATCAGTGCCTCCAAAGGAGACGATGCCTGACTCCTCGTGAAACTTGATAGGAGTCCCAGGATTCCTGTGGCACGTGGAAAGGGACCCTTGATCTCCCGCCTCAGCTGGAGAGGCGTCCCAATTGCCCTGCCAAGCCTTGAGGAGAATCCCGAGTTGTCTCTCGCAAATAGGCAGGAGTCTGACGTCGCTGAACAAACACGTGGGTGGAAGGGCCATCCCCGTCGTAACTTGAGAATATACCCCAGGTTCCCATTGCAACTCGAGAAAAACCATGAGACTTCCCCCTCGCCGCAAATTGAGGCCCGATACCCTGCACTGCGTGCAGAGCAATTCCGTGTTGCACATCACACATGAAAGGAGCCTTGATTTCCTTGATGGCACTCCAGAGAAACCCCAAGAACACTGTTTCAAGGCTAGAGGGATCCTGACGTCACTGTAGCAACACGAAAGAGCTCCGTGGCCCAAAAATCAACTCGAGATGAGAGGTTAGTCCCTGGCTTCGACTCCAGAGGAATACCACCTTACCACAAGCACCTCAAGAGGAAGCTTCTCTCAGCTCTAGGTATGTGAGAGGGACCCTCATTTTGCGGCCTCAAGTGGAATGGACACTGCGATGCCCTGACGCGAAATAAGGCTGGATATCCCTGCAGTGACTTGAATGCAGGCTCGTCTTGCATCTCCCAAGATGAAAGAATGTCTGAATCCCCTGTGGAGACCACAGAGAATAGCCTTGTTCCCCACCTCATCGAGACCGGAGTTCTCACATCCTTTGAAAACTCCAGAGGTACGCGGAGATCAGTGCCTCCAAAGGAGACGATGCCTGACTCCTCGTGAAACTTGATAGGAGTCCCAAGATTCCTGTGGCAGATGGAAAGGGAACCTTGGTCTCCCGCCTCAGCTGGAGAGGCGTCCCAATTGCCCTGCCAAGCCTCGAGGAGAATCCCGTGTTGTCCCTCGCAACTAGGCAGGAGTCCTGACGTTGCTGAACAAACCCGTGTGTGGAAGGGCCATCCCCGTCGTAACTCGAGAATATACCCCAGGTTCCTGCCGCAACTCGAGAGAAACCATGATACTTCCCCCTCGCCGCGAGATGAGGTGCGATTCCCCTGCACTGCGTGCAGAGCAATTTCGTGTTGCACATCACACATGAAAGCAGCCTTGATTTCCTTAATGGCACACCAGAGAAACCCCAAGAACACTGTTTCAAGGCTAGAGGGATCCTGACGTCACTGTAGCAACACGAAAGAGCTCCGTGGCCCAAAAATCAGCTCGAGGTCAGAGGTTAGTTCCTGGCTTCGACTCCAGAGGAATACCACCTTACCACAAGCACCTCAAGACGAGGCTTCTCTCAGCTCTAGGTATGTGAGAGGGATCCTGAGTTTGCGGCCTCAAGTGGAATGGACACCGCGATACCCTGACTCGAAATAAGGCCGGATATCCCTGCAG
Source organism: Cervus elaphus (assembly GCF_910594005.1). Lineage (NCBI taxonomy): Eukaryota > Metazoa > Chordata > Mammalia > Artiodactyla > Cervidae > Cervus > Cervus elaphus. The sequence continues at coordinate 5,155,466 of NC_057838.1, forward strand.
TGACTTGAATGCAGGCTCGTCTTGCATCTCCCAAGACGAAAGGATGTCTGAATCCCCTGTGGAGACCACAGAGAAAGACCTAGTTCCCCACCTCATGGCGACCGGAGGCCTCACATCCTTTGAAAACTCCAGAGGTACGCGGAGATCAGTGCCTCCAAAGGAGACGATGCCTGACTCCTCGTGAAACTTGATAGGAGTCCCAGGATTCCTGTGGCACGTGGAAAGGGACCCTTGGTCTCCCGCCTCAGCTGGAGAGGCGTTCCAATTGCCCTGCCAAGCCTCGAGGAGAATCCCGAGTTGTCCCTCGCAACTGGGCAGGAGTCCTGACGTCACTGAACAAACACGTGTGTGGAAGGGCCATCCCCGTCGTAACTCGAGAATATACCCCAGGTTCCCGCCGCAACTCGAGAAAAACCATGAGACTTCCCGCTCGCCGCGAGATGAGGCGGGATTCCCCTGCACTGCGTTCAGAGCAATTCCGTGTTGCACATCACACATGAAAGGAGCCTTGATTTCCTTGATGGCACCCCAGAGAAACCCCAAGAACACTGTTTCAAGGCTAGAGGGATCCTGACGTCACTGTAGCAACACGAAAGAGCTCTGTGGCCCAAAAATCAACTCGAGATGAGAGGTTAGTCCCTGGCTTCGACTCCAGAGGAATACCACCTTACCACAAGCACCTCAAGAGGAAGCTTCTCTCAGCTCTAGGTATGTGAGAGGGACCCTGATTTTGCGGCCTCAAGTGGAATGGACACTGCGATGCCCTGACGCGAAATAAGGCCGGAAATCCCTGCAGTGACTTGAATGCAGGCTCGTCTTGCATCTCCCAAGACGAAAGGATGTCTGAATCCCCTGTGGAGACCACAGAGAAAGACCTAGTTCCCCACCTCATCGCGACCGGAGGCCTCACATCCTTTGAAAACTCCAGAGGTACGTGGAGATCAGTGCCTCCAAAGGAGACGATGTCTGACTCCTCGTGAAACTTGATAGGAGTCCCAGGATTCCTGTGGCACGTGGAAAGGGACCCTTGGTCTCCCGCCTCAGCTGGAGAGGCGTCCCAATTGCCCTGCCAAGCCTCGAGGAGAATCCCGAGTTGCCCCTCGAAACTAGGCAGGAGTCCTGACGTCGCTGAACAAACACGTGGTTGGAAGGGCCATCCCCATCGTAACTCGAGAATATACCCCAGGTTCCCGCCGCAACTCGAGAAAAACCATGAGACTTCCCACTCGCCGCCAAATGAGGCCCGATTCCCCTGCACTGCGTGCAGAGAAATTCCGTGTTGCACATCACACATGAAAGGAGTCTTGATTTCCTTGATGGCACTCCAGGGAAACCCGAAGAACACTGTTTCAAGACTAGAGGGATCCTGAGGTCACTGTAGCAACACGAAAGAGCTCCGTGGTCCAAAAATCAACTCGAGATGATAGGTTAGTCCCTGGCTTCGACTCCAGAGGAATACAACCTTACCACAAGCACCTCAAGAGGAGGCTTCTCGCAGCTCTAGGTATGTGAGAGGGACCCTGAGTTTGCGGCCTCAAGGGGAATGGACATTGCGATGCCCTGACTCGAAATAAGGCCGGATATCCCTTCAGTGACTTGAATGCAGGCGCGTCTTGCATCTCCCAAGACGAAAGGATGTCTGAATCCCCTGTGGAGACCACAGAGAAAGACCTAGTTCCCCACCTCATCGCGACCGGAGGCCTCACATCCTTTGAAACTCCAGAGGTACGCGGAGATCAGTGCCTCCAAAGGAGACGATGCCTGACTCCTCGTGAAACATGATAGGGGTCCCAGGATTCCTGTGGCACGAGGAAAGGGACCCTTGGTCTTCCGCCTCAGCTGGTGAAGCGTCCCAATTGCCCTGCCAAGCCTCGAGGAGAATCCCGAGTTGTCCCTCGCAACTAGGCAGGAGTCCTGACGTCGCTGAACAAACACGTGGCTGGAAGGGCCATCCTCGTTGTAACTCGAGAATATACCCCAGGTTCCCGCCGCAACTCGAGAAAAACCATGAGACTTCCCCCTCGCCGCGAGATGAGGCCCGATTCCTCTGCACTGCGTGCAGAGCAATTCCGTGTTGCACATGACACATGAAAGGAGTCTTGATTTCCTTGATGGCACTCCAGAGAAACCCCAAGAACACTGTTTTAAGGCTAGAGCGATCCTGAGGTTACTGTAGCAACACGAAAGAGCTCCGTGGACCAAAAATCAACTCGAGATGAGAGGTTAGTCCCTGGCTTTGACTCCAGAGGAATACAACCTTACCAAAAGCACCTCAAGAGGAGGCTTCTCGCAGCTCTAGGTATGTGAGAGGGACCCTGAGTTTGCGGCCTCAAGTGGAATGGACCTTGCGATGCCCTGACTCGAAGTAAGGCCGGATATCCCTGCAGTGACTTGAATGCAGGCTCGTCTTGCATCTCCCAAGACGAAAGGATGTCTGAATCCCCTGTGGAGACCACAGAGAAAGACCTAGTTCCCCACCTCATCGCGACCGGAGGCCTCACATCCTTTGAAAACTCCAGAGGAACGCGGAGATCAGTGCCTCCAAAGGAGACGATGCCTGACTCCTCGTGAAACTTGATAGGAGTCCCAGGATTCCTGTGGCACGTGGAAAGGGACCCTTGATCTCCCGCCTCAGCTGGAGAGGCGTCCCAATTGCCCTGCCAAGCCTTGAGGAGAATCCCGAGTTGTCTCTCGCAAATAGGCAGGAGTCTGACGTCGCTGAACAAACACGTGGGTGGAAGGGCCATCCCCGTCGTAACTTGAGAATATACCCCAGGTTCCCATTGCAACTCGAGAAAAACCATGAGACTTCCCCCTCGCCGCAAATTGAGGCCCGATACCCTGCACTGCGTGCAGAGCAATTCCGTGTTGCACATCACACATGAAAGGAGCCTTGATTTCCTTGATGGCACTCCAGAGAAACCCCAAGAACACTGTTTCAAGGCTAGAGGGATCCTGAGGTCACTGTAGCAACACGAAAGAGCTCCGTGGACCATAAATCAACTCGAGATGAGAGGTTGGTCCTTGGCTTCGACTCCAGAGGAATACCACCTTACCACAAGCACCTCAAGAGGATGCTTCTCTCAGCTCTAGGTATGTGAGAGGGACCCTGAGTTTGCGGACTCAAGTGGAATGGACACCGCGATGTCCTGACTCGAAATAAGGCCGGATATCCCTGCAGTGACTTGAATGCAGGCTCGTCTTGCATCTCCCAAGATGAAAGGATGTCTGAATCCCCTGTGTAGACCACAGAGAAAGACCTAGTTCCCCACCTCATCGCGACCGGAGGCCTCACATCCTTTGAAAATTCCAGAGGTACGCGGAGATCAGTGCCTCCAAAGGAGACGATGCCTGACTCCTCGTGAAACTTGATAGGAGTCCCAGGATTCCTGCGGCACGTGGAAAGGGACCCTTGGTCTCCCGCCTCGCTGGAGAGGCGTCCCAATTGCCCTGCCAAGCCTCGAGGTGAATCCCGAGGTGTCCCTCGCAACTAGGCAGGGGTCCTGACGTCGCTGAACAAACACGTGGTTGGAAGGACCATCCCCGTCTTAACTCGAGAATATACCCCAGGTTCCCGCCGCAACTCGAGAAAAACCATGAGACTTCCCCCTCGCCGCGAGATGAGGACCGATTCCCCTGCACTGCATGCAGAGCAATTCTGTGTTGCCCATCACACATGAAAGGAGCCTTGATTTCCTTGATGGTACTCCAGAGAAACCCCAAGAACACTGTTTCAAGGCTAGAGCGATCCTGAGGTCACTGTAGCAACACGAAAGAGCTCCGTGGACCAAAAATCAACTCGAGATGAGAGGTTAGTCCCTGGCTTCGACTCCAGAGGAATACCACCTTACCACAAGCACCTCAAGAGGAGGCTTCTCGCAGCTCTAGGTATGTGAGAGGGACCCTGAGTTTGCGGCCTCAAGTGGAATGGACCTTGCGATGCCCTGACTCGAAGTAAGGCCGGATATCCTTGCAGTGACTTGAATGCAGGCTCGTCTTGCATCTCCCAAGACGAAAGGATGTCTGAATCCCCTGTGGAGACCACAGAGAAAGACCTAGTTCCCCACCTCATCGCGACCGGAGGCCTCACATCCTTTGAAAACTCCACAGGAACGCGGAGATCAGTGCCTCCAAAGGAGACGATGCCTGACTCCTCGTGAAACTTGATAGGAGTCCCAGGATTCCTGTGGCACGTGGAAAGGGACCCTTGGTCTCCCGCCTCAGCTGGAGAGGCGTCCGAATTGCCCTGCCAAGCCTCGAGGAGAATCCCGAGTTGTCCCTCACAACTAGGCAGTCATCCTCACGTCGCTGAACAAAAACGTGGGTGGAAGGGCCATCCCCGTCGTAACTCGAGAATATACCCCAGGTTCCGGCCGCAACTCGAGAAAAACCATGAGACTTCCCCCTCGCTGCAAAATGAGGCCCGATTCCCCTGCACTGCATGCAGAGCAATTCCGTGTTCCACATCACACATGAAAGGAGCCTTGATTTCCTTGATGGCACTCCAGAGAAACCCCAAGAACAGTGTTTCAAGGCTACAGGGATTTGAGGTCCCTGTAGCCACACGAAAGAGCTCCGTGGACCAAAAATCAACTCGAGATGAGAGGTTAGTCCCTGGCTTCGACTCCAGAGGAATACCACCTTACCACAAGCACCTCAAGAGGAAGCTTCTCTCAGCTCTAGGTATGTGAGAGGGACCCTGATTTTGCGGCCTCAAGTGGAATGGACACTGCGATGCCCTGACGCGAAATAAGGCCAAATATCCCTGCAGTGACTTGAATGCAGGCTCGTCTTGCATCTCCCAAGACGAAAGGATGTCTGAATCCCCTGTGGAGACCACAGAGAAAAGCCTAGTTCCCCACCTCATCGCGACCGGAGGCCTCACATCCTTTGAAAACTCCAGAGGTACGTGGAGATCAGTGCCTCCAAAGGAGACGATGTCTGACTCCTCGTGAAACTTGATAGGAGTCCCAGGATTCCTGTGGCACGTGGAAAGGGACCCTTGGTCTCCCGCCTCAGCTGGAGAGGCGTCCCAATTGCCCTGCCAAGCCTCGAGGAGAATCCCGAGATGCCCCTCGAAACTAGGCAGGAGTCCTGACGTCGCTAAACAAACACGTGGTTGGAAGGGCCATCCCCGTCGTAACTCGAGAATATACCCCAGGTTCCCGCCGCAACTCGAGAGAAACCATGAGACTTCCCCCTCGCCGCGAGATGAGGCCCGATTCCCCTGCACTGCGTGCAGAGTAATTCCGTGTTGCACATCACACATGAAAGGAGTCTTGATTTCCTTGATGGCACTCCAGAGAAACCCCAAGAACACTGTTTCAAGACTAGAGCGATCCTGAGGTCACTGTAGCAACACGAAAGAGCTCCGTGGACCAAAAATCAACTCGACATGAGAAGTTAGTCCCTGGCTTCGACTCCAGAGGAATACCACCTTACCACAAGCACCTCAAGAGGAGGCTTCTCGCAGCTCTAGGTATTTGAGAGGGACCCTGATTTTGCGGCCTCAAGTGGAATGGACATTGCGATGCCCTGACTCGAAATAAGGCCGAATATCTCTGCAGTGACTTGAATGCAGGCTCGTCTTGCATCTCCGAAGACGAAAGGATGTCTGAATCCCCTGTGGAGACCACAGAGAAAGACCTAGTTCCCCACCTCATCGCGACCGGAGGCCTCACATCCTTTGAAAACTCCAGAGGTACGCGGAGATCAGTGCCTCCAAAGGACACGATGCCTGACTCCTCGTGAAACTGGATAGGAGTCCCAGGATTCCTGTGGCACATGGAAAAGGACCCTTGGTATCCCGCCTCAGCTGGAGAGGCGTCCCAATTGCCCTGCCAAGCCTCGAGGAGAATCCCGAGTTGTCCCTCGCAACTAGGCAGGAGTCCTGACGTCGCTGAACAAACACGTGGCTAGAAGGGCCATCCCCGTCGTAACTCGAGAATATACCCCAGATTCCCGCCGCAATTCGAGAAAAACCATGAGACTTCCCCCTCGCCGCAAAATGAGGCCCGATTCCCCGGCATTGCGTGCAGAGCAATTCCGTGTTGCACATCACACATGAAAGGAGCCTTGATTTCCTTGATGGCACTCCAGAGAAACCCCAAGAACAATGTTTCAAGGCTAGAGGGATCCTGAGGTCACTGTAGCCACACGAAAGAGCTCCGTGGACCAAAAATCAACTCGAGATGAGAGGTTAGTCGCTGGCTTCGACTCCAGAGGAATACCACCTTACCACAAGCACCTCAAGAGGAGGCTTCTCTCAGCTCTAGCTATGTGCTGAGTTTGCGGCCTCAAGTGGAATGGACACCGCGATGCCCTGACTCGAAATAAGGCCGGATATCCCTGCAGTGACTTGAATGCAGGCTCGTCTTGCATCTCCCAAGACGAAAGGATGTCTGAATCCCCTGTGTAGACCACAGAGAAAGACCTAGTTCCCCACCTCATCGCCACCGGAGGCCGCACATCCTTTGAAAACTGCAGAGGTATGCAGAGATCAGTGCCTCCAAAGGAGACGATGCCTGACTGCTCGTGAAACTTGATAGGAGTCCCAGGATTCCTGTCGCACGTGGAAAGGGACACTTCATATCCCGCCTCAGCTGGAGAGGCTTCCCAATTGCCCTGCCAAGCCTCGAGGAGAATCCCGAGTTGTCCCTCACAACTAGGCAGGCGTCCTGACGTCGCTGAACAAAAACGTGGGTGGAAGGTCCATCCCCGTTGTAACTCGAGAATATACCCCAGGTTCCCGCCACAACTCGAGAAAAACCATGAGACTTCCCCCTTGCCCCAAAATGAGGCCCGATTCCCCTGCACTGCGTGCAGAGCAATTCCGTGTTGCACATCACACATGAAAGGAGCCTTGATTTCCTTGATGGCACTCCAGAGAAACCCCAAGAACACTGTTTCAAGGCTCGAGGGATCCTGAGGTCACTGTAGCCACACGAAAGAGCTCCGTGGACCAAAAATCAACTCGAGATGAGAGGTTAGTCCCTGGCTTCGACTCCAGAGGAATACCACCTTACCACAAGCACCTCAAGAGGAGGCTTCTCTCAGCTCTAGGTATGTGAGAGGGACCCTGAGTTTGCGGCCTCAAGTGGAATGGACACCGCGATGCCCTGATTTGAAATAAGGCCGGATATCCCTGCAGTGACTTGAATGCAGGCTCGTCTTGCATCTCCCAAGACGAAAGGATGTCTGAATCCCCTGTGGAGACCACAGAGAAAGACCTAGTTCCCCACCTCATCGCGACCGGAGGCCTCACATCCTTTGAAAACTCCAGAGGTATGCGGAGATCAGTGCCTCCAAAGGAGACGATGCCTGATTCCTCGTGAAACTTGATAGGAGTCCCAAGATTCCTGTGGCACACGGAAAGGGACCCTTGGTCTCCCGGCTCAGCTGGAGAGGCGTCCCAATTGCCCTGCCAAGCCTCGAGGAGAATCCCGAGTTGTCCCTCGCAACTAGGCAGGAGTACTGACGTTGCTGAACAAACACGTGTGTGGAAGGGCCATCCCCATCGTAACTCGAGAATATACCCCAGGTTCCCGCCGCAACTCGAGAGAAACCATGAGACTTCCCCCTCGCCGCGAGATGAGGCCCGATTCCCCTGCACTGCGTGCAGAGCAATTCCGTGTTGCACATCACACATGAAAGGAGCCTTGATTTCCTTGATGGCACTCCAGAGAAACCCCAAGAACACTGTTTCAAGCCTCGAGGGATCCTGAGGTCACTGTAGCAACACGAAAGAGCTCCGTGGACCAAAAATCAACTCGAGATGAGAGGTTAGTCCCTGGCTTCGACTCCAGAGGAATACCACCTTACCACAAGCACCTCAAGAGGAGGCTTCTCTCAGCTCTAGGTATGTGAGCGGGACCCTGAGTTTGCAGCCTCAAGTGGAATGGACACCGCGATGCCCTGACTCGAAATAAGGCCGGATATCCCTGCAGTGACTTGAATGCAGGCTCGTCTTGCATCTCCCAAGGCGAAAGGATGTCTGCATCCCCTGTGGACACCACAGAGAAAGACCTAGTTCCCCACCTCATCGCGACCGGAGGCCTCACATCCTTTGAAACTCCAGAGGTACGCGGAGATCAGTGCCTCCAAAGGAGACGATGCCTGACTCCTCGTGAAACTTGATAGGAGTCCCAGGATTCCTGTGGCACGTGGAAAGGGACCCTTGGTCTCCCGCCTCAGCTGGAGAGGCGTCCCAATTGCCCTTCCAAGCCTCGAGGAGAATCCCGAGTTGTCCCTCGCAACTGGGCAGGAGTCCTGACGTCACTGAACAAACACGTGTGTGGAAGGGCCATCCCCGTCGTAACTCGAGAATATACCCCAGGTTCCCGCCGCAACTCGAGAAAAACCATGAGACTTCCCGCTCGCCCCGAGATGAGGCGGGATTCCCCTGCACTGCGTTCAGAGCAATTCCGTGTTGCACATCACACATGAAAGGAGCCTTGATTTCCTTGATGGCACCCCAGAGAAACCCCAAGAACACTGTTTCAAGGCTAGAGGGATCCTGACGTCACTGTAGCAACACGAAAGAGCTCTGTGGCCCAAAAATCAACTCGAGATGAGAGGTTAGTCCCTGGCTTCGACTCCAGAGGAATACCACCTTACCACAAGCACCTCAAGAGGAAGCTTCTCTCAGCTCTAGGTATGTGAGAGGGACCCTGATTTTGCGGCCTCAAGTGGAATGGACACTGCGATGCCCTGACGCGAAATAAGGCCGGAAATCCCTGCAGTGACTTGAATGCAGGCTCGTCTTGCATCTCCCAAGACGAAAGGATGTCTGAATCCCCTGTGGAGACCACAGAGAAAGACCTAGTTCCCCACCTCATCGCGACCGGAGGCCTCACATCCTTTGAAAACTCCAGAGGTACGTGGAGATCAGTGCCTCCAAAGGAGACGATATCTGACTCCTCGTGAAACTTGATAGGAGTCCCAGGATTCCTGTGGCACGTGGAAAGGGACCCTTGGTCTCCCGCCTCAGCTGGAGAGGCGTCCCAATTGCCCTGCCAAGCCTCGAGGAGAATCCCGAGTTGCCCCTCGAAACTAGGCAGGAGTCCTGACGTCGCTGAACAAACACGTGGTTGGAAGGGCCATCCCCATCGTAACTCGAGAATATACCCCAGGTTCCCGCCGCAACTCGAGAAAAACCATGAGACTTCCCCCTCGCCGCGAGATGAGGCCCGATTCCCCTGCACTGCGTGCAGAGAAATTCCGTGTTGCACATCACACATGAAAGGAGTCTTGATTTCCTTGATGGCACTCCAGGGAAACCCGAAGAACACTGTTTCAAGACTAGAGGGATCCTGAGGTCACTGTAGCAACACGAAAGAGCTCCGTGGACCAAGAATCAACTCGAGATGATAGGTTAGTCCCTGGCTTCGACTCCAGAGGAATACAACCTTACCACAAGCACCTCAAGAGGAGGCTTCTCGCAGCTCTAGGTATGTGAGAGGGACCCTGAGTTTGCGGCCTCAAGGGGAATGGACATTGCGATGCCCTGACTCGAAATAAGGCCGGATATCCCTTCAGTGACTTGAATGCAGGCGCGTCTTGCATCTCCCAAGACGAAAGGATGTCTGAATCCCCTGTGGAGACCACAGAGAAAGACCTAGTTCCCCACCTCATCGCGACCGGAGGCCTCACATCCTTTGAAACTCCAGAGGTACGCGGAGATCAGTGCCTCCAAAGGAGACGATGCCTGACTCCTCGTGAAACATGATAGGGGTCCCAGGATTCCTGTGGCACGAGGAAAGGGACCCTTGGTCTTCCGCCTCAGCTGGTGAAGCGTCCCAATTGCCCTGCCAAGCCTCGAGGAGAATCCCGAGTTGTCCCTCGCAACTAGGCAGGAGTCCTGACGTCGCTGAACAAACACGTGGCTGGAAGGGCCATCCTCGTTGTAACTCGAGAATATACCCCAGGTTCCCGCCGCAACTCGAGAAAAACCATGAGACTTCCCCCTCGGCGCGAGATGAGGCCCGATTCCTCTGCACTGCGTGCAGAGCAATTCCGTGTTGCACATGACACATGAAAGGAGTCTTGATTTCCTTGATGGCACTCCAGAGAAACCCCAAGAACACTGTTTTAAGGCTAGAGCGATCCTGAGGTTACTGTAGCAACACGAAAGAGCTCCGTGGACCAAAAATCAACTCGAGATGAGAGGTTAGTCCCTGGCTTTGACTCCAGAGGAATACAACCTTACCAAAAGCACCTCAAGAGGAGGCTTCTCGCAGCTCTAGGTATGTGAGAGGGACCCTGAGTTTGCGGCCTCAAGTGGAATGGACCTTGCGATGCCCTGACTCGAAGTAAGGCCGGATATCCCTGCAGTGACTTGAATGCAGGCTCGTCTTGCATCTCCCAAGACGAAAGGATGTCTGAATCCCCTGTGGAGACCACAGAGAAAGACCTAGTTCCCCACCTCATCGCGACCGGAGGCCTCACATCCTTTGAAAACTCCAGAGGAACGCGGAGATCAGTGCCTCCAAAGGAGACGATGCCTGACTCCTCGTGAAACTTGATAGGAGTCCCAGGATTCCTGTGGCACGTGGAAAGGGACCCTTGATCTCCCGCCTCAGCTGGAGAGGCGTCCCAATTGCCCTGCCAAGCCTTGAGGAGAATCCCGAGTTGTCTCTCGCAAATAGGCAGGAGTCTGACGTCGCTGAACAAACACGTGGGTGGAAGGGCCATCCCCGTCGTAACTTGAGAATATACCCCAGGTTCCCATTGCAACTCGAGAAAAACCATGAGACTTCCCCCTCGCCGCAAATTGAGGCCCGATACCCTGCACTGCGTGCAGAGCAATTCCGTGTTGCACATCACACATGAAAGGAGCCTTGATTTCCTTGATGGCACTCCAGAGAAACCCCAAGAACACTGTTTCAAGGCTAGAGGGATCCTGACGTCACTGTAGCAACACGAAAGAGCTCCGTGGACCAAAAATCAACTCGAGATGAGAGGTTAGTCCCTGGCTTCGACTCCAGAGGAATACCACCTTACCACAAGCACCTCAAGAGGAAGCTTCTCTCAGCTCTAGGTATGTGAGAGGGACCCTCATTTTGCGGCCTCAAGTGGAATGGACACTGCGATGCCCTGACGCGAAATAAGGCTGGATATCCCTGCAGTGACTTGAATGCAGGCTCGTCTTGCATCTCCCAAGATGAAAGAATGTCTGAATCCCCTGTGGAGACCACAGAGAATAGCCTTGTTCCCCACCTCATCGAGACCGGAGTTCTCACATCCTTTGAAAACTCCAGAGGTACGCGGAGATCAGTGCCTCCAAAGGAGACGATGCCTGACTCCTCGTGAAACTTGATAGGAGTCCCAAGATTCCTGTGGCAGATGGAAAGGGAACCTTGGTCTCCCGCCTCAGCTGGAGAGGCGTCCCAATTGCCCTGCCAAGCCTCGAGGAGAATCCCGTGTTGTCCCTCGCAACTAGGCAGGAGTCCTGACGTTGCTGAACAAACCCGTGTGTGGAAGGGCCATCCCCGTCGTAACTCGAGAATATACCCCAGGTTCCTGCCGCAACTCGAGAGAAACCATGATACTTCCCCCTCGCCGCGAGATGAGGTGCGATTCCCCTGCACTGCGTGCAGAGCAATTTCGTGTTGCACATCACACATGAAAGCAGCCTTGATTTCCTTAATGGCACACCAGAGAAACCCCAAGAACACTGTTTCAAGGCTAGAGGGATCCTGACGTCACTGTAGCAACACGAAAGAGCTCCGTGGCCCAAAAATCAGCTCGAGGTCAGAGGTTAGTTCCTGGCTTCGACTCCAGAGGAATACCACCTTACCACAAGCACCTCAAGACGAGGCTTCTCTCAGCTCTAGGTATGTGAGAGGGATCCTGAGTTTGCGGCCTCAAGTGGAATGGACACCGCGATACCCTGACTCGAAATAAGGCCGGATATCCCTGCAGTGACTTGAATGCAGGCTCGTCTTGCATCTCCCAAGACGAAAGGATGTCTGAATCCCCTGTGGAGACCACAGAGAAAGACCTAGTTCCCCACCTCATGGCGACCGGAGGCCTCACATCCTTTGAAAACTCCAGAGGTACGCGGAGATCAGTGCCTCCAAAGGAGACGATGCCTGACTCCTCGTGAAACTTGATAGGAGTCCCAGGATTCCTGTGGCACGTGGAAAGGGACCCTTGGTCTCCCGCCTCAGCTGGAGAGGCGTTCCAATTGCCCTGCCAAGCCTCGAGGAGAATCCCGAGTTGTCCCTCGCAACTGGGCAGGAGTCCTGACGTCACTGAACAAACACGTGTGTGGAAGGGCCATCCCCGTCGTAACTCGAGAATATACCCCAGGTTCCCGCCGCAACTCGAGAAAAACCATGAGACTTCCCGCTCGCCGCGAGATGAGGCGGGATTCCCCTGCACTGCGTTCAGAGCAATTCCGTGTTGCACATCACACATGAAAGGAGCCTTGATTTCCTTGATGGCACCCCAGAGAAACCCCAAGAACACTGTTTCAAGGCTAGAGGGATCCTGACGTCACTGTAGCAACACGAAAGAGCTCTGTGGCCCAAAAATCAACTCGAGATGAGAGGTTAGTCCCTGGCTTCGACTCCAGAGGAATACCACCTTACCACAAGCACCTCAAGAGGAAGCTTCTCTCAGCTCTAGGTATGTGAGAGGGACCCTGATTTTGCGGCCTCAAGTGGAATGGACACTGCGATGCCCTGACGCGAAATAAGGCCGGAAATCCCTGCAGTGACTTGAATGCAGGCTCGTCTTGCATCTCCCAAGACGAAAGGATGTCTGAATCCCCTGTGGAGACCACAGAGAAAGACCTAGTTCCCCACCTCATCGCGACCGGAGGCCTCACATCCTTTGAAAACTCCAGAGGTACGTGGAGATCAGTGCCTCCAAAGGAGACGATGTCTGACTCCTCGTGAAACTTGATAGGAGTCCCAGGATTCCTGTGGCACGTGGAAAGGGACCCTTGGTCTCCCGCCTCAGCTGGAGAGGCGTCCCAATTGCCCTGCCAAGCCTCGAGGAGAATCCCGAGTTGCCCCTCGAAACTAGGCAGGAGTCCTGACGTCGCTGAACAAACACGTGGTTGGAAGGGCCATCCCCATCGTAACTCGAGAATATACCCCAGGTTCCCGCCGCAACTCGAGAAAAACCATGAGACTTCCCACTCGCCGCCAAATGAGGCCCGATTCCCCTGCACTGCGTGCAGAGAAATTCCGTGTTGCACATCACACATGAAAGGAGTCTTGATTTCCTTGATGGCACTCCAGGGAAACCCGAAGAACACTGTTTCAAGACTAGAGGGATCCTGAGGTCACTGTAGCAACACGAAAGAGCTCCGTGGACCAAAAATCAACTCGAGATGATAGGTTAGTCCCTGGCTTCGACTCCAGAGGAATACAACCTTACCACAAGCACCTCAAGAGGAGGCTTCTCGCAGCTCTAGGTATGTGAGAGGGACCCTGAGTTTGCGGCCTCAAGGGGAATGGACATTGCGATGCCCTGACTCGAAATAAGGCCGGATATCCCTTCAGTGACTTGAATGCAGGCGCGTCTTGCATCTCCCAAGACGAAAGGATGTCTGAATCCCCTGTGGAGACCACAGAGAAAGACCTAGTTCCCCACCTCATCGCGACCGGAGGCCTCACATCCTTTGAAACTCCAGAGGTACGCGGAGATCAGTGCCTCCAAAGGAGACGATGCCTGACTCCTCGTGAAACATGATAGGGGTCCCAGGATTCCTGTGGCACGAGGAAAGGGACCCTTGGTCTTCCGCCTCAGCTGGTGATTCGTCCCAATTGCCCTGCCAAGCCTCGAGGAGAATCCCGAGTTGTCCCTCGCAACTAGGCAGGAGTCCTGACGTCGCTGAACAAACACGTGGCTGGAAGGGCCATCCTCGTTGTAACTCGAGAATATACCCCAGGTTCCCGCCGCAACTCGAGAAAAACCATGAGACTTCCCCCTCGCCGCGAGATGAGGCCCGATTCCTCTGCACTGCGTGCAGAGCAATTCCGTGTTGCACATGACACATGAAAGGAGTCTTGATTTCCTTGATGGCACTCCAGAGAAACCCCAAGAACACTGTTTTAAGGCTAGAGCGATCCTGAGGTTACTGTAGCAACACGAAAGAGCTCCGTGGACCAAAAATCAACTCGAGATGAGAGGTTAGTCCCTGGCTTTGACTCCAGAGGAATACAACCTTACCAAAAGCACCTCAAGAGGAGGCTTCTCGCAGCTCTAGGTATGTGAGAGGGACCCTGAGTTTGCGGCCTCAAGTGGAATGGACCTTGCGATGCCCTGACTCGAAGTAAGGCCGGATATCCCTGCAGTGACTTGAATGCAGGCTCGTCTTGCATCTCCCAAGACGAAAGGATGTCTGAATCCCCTGTGGAGACCACAGAGAAAGACCTAGTTCCCCACCTCATCGCGACCGGAGGCCTCACATCCTTTGAAAACTCCAGAGGAACGCGGAGATCAGTGCCTCCAAAGGAGACGATGCCTGACTCCTCGTGAAACTTGATAGGAGTCCCAGGATTCCTGTGGCACGTGGAAAGGGACCCTTGGTCTCCCGCCTCAGCTGGAGAGGCGTCCCAATTGCCCTGCCAAGCCTTGAGGAGAATCCCGAGTTGTCTCTCGCAAATAGGCAGGAGTCTGACGTCGCTGAACAAACACGTGGGTGGAAGGGCCATCCCCGTCGTAACTTGAGAATATACCCCAGGTTCCCATTGCAACTCGAGAAAAACCATGAGACTTCCCCCTCGCCGCAAATTGAGGCCCGATACCCTGCACTGCGTGCAGAGCAATTCCGTGTTGCACATCACACATGAAAGGAGCCTTGATTTCCTTGATGGCACTCCAGAGAAACCCCAAGAACACTGTTTCAAGGCTAGAGGGATCCTGAGGTCACTGTAGCAACACGAAAGAGCTCCGTGGACCATAAATCAACTCGAGATGAGAGGTTGGTCCTTGGCTTCGACTCCAGAGGAATACCACCTTACCACAAGCACCTCAAGAGGATGCTTCTCTCAGCTCTAGGTATGTGAGAGGGACCCTGAGTTTGCGGACTCAAGTGGAATGGACACCGCGATGTCCTGACTCGAAATAAGGCCGGATATCCCTGCAGTGACTTGAATGCAGGCTCGTCTTGCATCTCCCAAGATGAAAGGATGTCTGAATCCCCTGTGTAGACCACAGAGAAAGACCTAGTTCCCCACCTCATCGCGACCGGAGGCCTCACATCCTTTGAAAATTCCAGAGGTACGCGGAGATCAGTGCCTCCAAAGGAGACGATGCCTGACTCCTCGTGAAACTTGATAGGAGTCCCAGGATTCCTGCGGCACGTGGAAAGGGACCCTTGGTCTCCCGCCTCGCTGGAGAGGCGTCCCAATTGCCCTGCCAAGCCTCGAGGTGAATCCCGAGGTGTCCCTCGCAACTAGGCAGGGGTCCTGACGTCGCTGAACAAACACGTGGTTGGAAGGACCATCCCCGTCTTAACTCGAGAATATACCCCAGGTTCCCGCCGCAACTCGAGAAAAACCATGAGACTTCCCCCTCGCCGCGAGATGAGGACCGATTCCCCTGCACTGCATGCAGAGCAATTCTGTGTTGCCCATCACACATGAAAGGAGCCTTGATTTCCTTGATGGTACTCCAGAGAAACCCCAAGAACACTGTTTCAAGGCTAGAGCGATCCTGAGGTCACTGTAGCAACACGAAAGAGCTCCGTGGACCAAAAATCAACTCGAGATGAGAGGTTAGTCCCTGGCTTCGACTCCAGAGGAATACCACCTTACCACAAGCACCTCAAGAGGAGGCTTCTCGCAGCTCTAGGTATGTGAGAGGGACCCTGAGTTTGCGGCCTCAAGTGGAATGGACCTTGCGATGCCCTGACTCGAAGTAAGGCCGGATATCCTTGCAGTGACTTGAATGCAGGCTCGTCTTGCATCTCCCAAGACGAAAGGATGTCTGAATCCCCTGTGGAGACCACAGAGAAAGACCTAGTTCCCCACCTCATCGCGACCGGAGGCCTCACATCCTTTGAAAACTCCACAGGAACGCGGAGATCAGTGCCTCCAAAGGAGACGATGCCTGACTCCTCGTGAAACTTGATAGGAGTCCCAGGATTCCTGTGGCACGTGGAAAGGGACCCTTGGTCTCCCGCCTCAGCTGGAGAGGCGTCCGAATTGCCCTGCCAAGCCTCGAGGAGAATCCCGAGTTGTCCCTCACAACTAGGCAGTCATCCTCACGTCGCTGAACAAAAACGTGGGTGGAAGGGCCATCCCCGTCGTAACTCGAGAATATACCCCAGGTTCCGGCCGCAACTCGAGAAAAACCATGAGACTTCCCCCTCGCTGCAAAATGAGGCCCGATTCCCCTGCACTGCATGCAGAGCAATTCCGTGTTCCACATCACACATGAAAGGAGCCTTGATTTCCTTGATGGCACTCCAGAGAAACCCCAAGAACAGTGTTTCAAGGCTACAGGGATTTGAGGTCCCTGTAGCCACACGAAAGAGCTCCGTGGACCAAAAATCAACTCGAGATGAGAGGTTAGTCCCTGGCTTCGACTCCAGAGGAATACCACCTTACCACAAGCACCTCAAGAGGAAGCTTCTCTCAGCTCTAGGTATGTGAGAGGGACCCTGATTTTGCGGCCTCAAGTGGAATGGACACTGCGATGCCCTGACGCGAAATAAGGCCAAATATCCCTGCAGTGACTTGAATGCAGGCTCGTCTTGCATCTCCCAAGACGAAAGGATGTCTGAATCCCCTGTGGAGACCACAGAGAAAAGCCTAGTTCCCCACCTCATCGCGACCGGAGGCCTCACATCCTTTGAAAACTCCAGAGGTACGTGGAGATCAGTGCCTCCAAAGGAGACGATGTCTGACTCCTCGTGAAACTTGATAGGAGTCCCAGGATTCCTGTGGCACGTGGAAAGGGACCCTTGGTCTCCCGCCTCAGCTGGAGAGGCGTCCCAATTGCCCTGCCAAGCCTCGAGGAGAATCCCGAGATGCCCCTCGAAACTAGGCAGGAGTCCTGACGTCGCTGAACAAACACGTGGTTGGAAGGGCCATCCCCGTCGTAACTCGAGAATATACCCCAGGTTCCCGCCGCAACTCGAGAGAAACCATGAGACTTCCCCCTCGCCGCGAGATGAGGCCCGATTCCCCTGCACTGCGTGCAGAGTAATTCCGTGTTGCACATCACACATGAAAGGAGTCTTGATTTCCTTGATGGCACTCCAGAGAAACCCCAAGAACACTGTTTCAAGACTAGAGCGATCCTGAGGTCACTGTAGCAACACGAAAGAGCTCCGTGGACCAAAAATCAACTCGACATGAGAAGTTAGTCCCTGGCTTCGACTCCAGAGGAATACCACCTTACCACAAGCACCTCAAGAGGAGGCTTCTCGCAGCTCTAGGTATTTGAGAGGGACCCTGATTTTGCGGCCTCAAGTGGAATGGACATTGCGATGCCCTGACTCGAAATAAGGCCGAATATCTCTGCAGTGACTTGAATGCAGGCTCGTCTTGCATCTCCGAAGACGAAAGGATGTCTGAATCCCCTGTGGAGACCACAGAGAAAGACCTAGTTCCCCACCTCATCGCGACCGGAGGCCTCACATCCTTTGAAAACTCCAGAGGTACGCGGAGATCAGTGCCTCCAAAGGACACGATGCCTGACTCCTCGTGAAACTGGATAGGAGTCCCAGGATTCCTGTGGCACATGGAAAAGGACCCTTGGTATCCCGCCTCAGCTGGAGAGGCGTCCCAATTGCCCTGCCAAGCCTCGAGGAGAATCCCGAGTTGTCCCTCGCAACTAGGCAGGAGTCCTGACGTCGCTGAACAAACACGTGGCTGGAAGGGCCATCCCCGTCGTAACTCGAGAATATACCCCAGATTCCCGCCGCAATTCGAGAAAAACCATGAGACTTCCCCCTCGCCGCAAAATGAGGCCCGATTCCCCTGCATTGCGTGCAGAGCAATTCCGTGTTGCACATCACACATGAAAGGAGCCTTGATTTCCTTGATGGCACTCCAGAGAAACCCCAAGAACAATGTTTCAAGGCTAGAGGGATCCTGAGGTCACTGTAGCCACACGAAAGAGCTCCGTGGACCAAAAATCAACTCGAGATGAGAGGTTAGTCGCTGGCTTCGACTCCAGAGGAATACCACCTTACCACAAGCACCTCAAGAGGAGGCTTCTCTCAGCTCTAGCTATGTGCTGAGTTTGCGGCCTCAAGTGGAATGGACACCGCGATGCCCTGACTCGAAATAAGGCCGGATATCCCTGCAGTGACTTGAATGCAGGCTCGTCTTGCATCTCCCAAGACGAAAGGATGTCTGAATCCCCTGTGTAGACCACAGAGAAAGACCTAGTTCCCCACCTCATCGCCACCGGAGGCCGCACATCCTTTGAAAACTGCAGAGGTATGCAGAGATCAGTGCCTCCAAAGGAGACGATGCCTGACTGCTCGTGAAACTTGATAGGAGTCCCAGGATTCCTGTCGCACGTGGAAAGGGACACTTCATATCCCGCCTCAGCTGGAGAGGCTTCCCAATTGCCCTGCCAAGCCTCGAGGAGAATCCCGAGTTGTCCCTCACAACTAGGCAGGCGTCCTGACGTCGCTGAACAAAAACGTGGGTGGAAGGTCCATCCCCGTTGTAACTCGAGAATATACCCCAGGTTCCCGCCACAACTCGAGAAAAACCATGAGACTTCCCCCTTGCCCCAAAATGAGGCCCGATTCCCCTGCACTGCGTGCAGAGCAATTCCGTGTTGCACATCACACATGAAAGGAGCCTTGATTTCCTTGATGGCACTCCAGAGAAACCCCAAGAACACTGTTTCAAGGCTCGAGGGATCCTGAGGTCACTGTAGCCACACGAAAGAGCTCCGTGGACCAAAAATCAACTCGAGATGAGAGGTTAGTCCCTGGCTTCGACTCCAGAGGAATACCACCTTACCACAAGCACCTCAAGAGGAGGCTTCTCTCAGCTCTAGGTATGTGAGAGGGACCCTGAGTTTGCGGCCTCAAGTGGAATGGACACCGCGATGCCCTGATTTGAAATAAGGCCGGATATCCCTGCAGTGACTTGAATGCAGGCTCGTCTTGCATCTCCCAAGACGAAAGGATGTCTGAATCCCCTGTGGAGACCACAGAGAAAGACCTAGTTCCCCACCTCATCGCGACCGGAGGCCTCACATCCTTTGAAAACTCCAGAGGTATGCGGAGATCAGTGCCTCCAAAGGAGACGATGCCTGATTCCTCGTGAAACTTGATAGGAGTCCCAAGATTCCTGTGGCACACGGAAAGGGACCCTTGGTCTCCCGGCTCAGCTGGAGAGGCGTCCCAATTGCCCTGCCAAGCCTCGAGGAGAATCCCGAGTTGTCCCTCGCAACTAGGCAGGAGTACTGACGTTGCTGAACAAACACGTGTGTGGAAGGGCCATCCCCATCGTAACTCGAGAATATACCCCAGGTTCCCGCCGCAACTCGAGAGAAACCATGAGACTTCCCCCTCGCTGCGAGATGAGGCCCGATTCCCCTGCACTGCGTGCAGAGCAATTCCGTGTTGCACATCACACATGAAAGGAGCCTTGATTTCCTTGATGGCACTCCAGAGAAACCCCAAGAACACTGTTTCAAGCCTCGAGGGATCCTGAGGTCACTGTAGCAACACGAAAGAGCTCCGTGGACCAAAAATCAACTCGAGATGAGAGGTTAGTCCCTGGCTTCGACTCCAGAGGAATACCACCTTACCACAAGCACCTCAAGAGGAGGCTTCTCTCAGCTCTAGGTATGTGAGCGGGACCCTGAGTTTGCAGCCTCAAGTGGAATGGACACCGCGATGCCCTGACTCGAAATAAGGCCGGATATCCCTGCAGTGACTTGAATGCAGGCTCGTCTTGCATCTCCCAAGGCGAAAGGATGTCTGCATCCCCTGTGGACACCACAGAGAAAGACCTAGTTCCCCACCTCATCGCGACCGGAGGCCTCACATCCTTTGAAACTCCAGAGGTACGCGGAGATCAGTGCCTCCAAAGGAGACGATGCCTGACTCCTCGTGAAACTTGATAGGAGTCCCAGGATTCCTGTGGCACGTGGAAAGGGACCCTTGGTCTCCCGCCTCAGCTGGAGAGGCGTCCCAATTGCCCTTCCAAGCCTCGAGGAGAATCCCGAGTTGTCCCTCGCAACTAGGCAGGAGTCCTGACGTCGCTGAACAAACACGTGTGTGGAAGGGCCATCCCCGACGTAACTCCAGAATATAGCCGAGGTTCCCGCCGCAACTCGAGAAAAACCATGAGACTTCCCCCTCGCCAAGAGATGAGGCCCGATTCCCCTGCACTGCGTGCAGAGCAATTCCGTGTTGCACATTACACAAGAAAGGAGCCTTGATTTCCTTGATGGCAATCCAGAGAAACCCCAAGAAGACTGTTTCAAGGCTAGAGGGATCCTGAGGTCACTGTAGCAACACGAAAGAGCTCCATGGACCAAAAATCAACTCGAGATGAGAGGTTAGTCCCTGGCTTCGACTCCAGAGGAACCTAACCACAAGCACCTCAAGAGGAGGCTTCTCTCAGCTCTAGGTATGTGAGAGGGACCTTGAGTTTGCGGCCTCAAGTGAATGGACACCGCGATGCCCTGACTCGAAATAAGGCTGGATATCCCTGCAGTGACTTGAATGCAGGCTCGTCTTGCATCTCCCAAGACGAAAGGATGTCTGAATCCCCTGTGGAGACCACAGAGAAAGACCTAGTTCCCCACCTCATCGCGACCGGAGGCCTCACATTCTTTGAAAACTCCAGAGGTACGCGTAGATCAGTGCCTCCAAAGGAGACGATGCCTGACTCCTCGTGAAACTTGATAGGAGTCCCAGGATTCCTGTGGCACGTGGAAAGGGACACTTGGTCTCCCGCCTCAGCTGGAGAGGCATCCCAAATGCCCTGCCAAGCCTCGAGGAGAATCCCGAGTTGTCCCTCGCAACTAGGCAGGAGTCCTGACGTCGCTGAACAAACGCAAGGGTGGAAGGGCCATCCCCGTCGTAACTCGAGAATATACCCCAGGTTCCCGCCGAAACTCGAGAAAAACCATGAGACTTCCCCCTCGCCGCGAGATGAGGCCCAATTCCCCTGCACTGCGTGCAGAGCAATTCCGTGTTGCACATCACACATGAAAGGAGCCTTGATTTCCTTGATGGCACTCCAGAGAAACCCCAAGAACACTGTTTCCAGGCTAGAGGGATCCTGAGGTCACTGTAGCAACACGAAAGAGCTCCGTGGACCAAAAATCAACTCAAGATGAGAGATTAGTCCCTGGCTTCCACTCCAGAGGAATACCACCTTACCACAAGCACCTCAAGAGGAGGCTTCTCTCAGCTCTAGGTATGTGAGAGGGACCCTGAGGTTGCGGCCTCAAGTGGAATGGACACCGCGATGCCCTGACTCGAAAAAAGGCCGGATATCCCTGCAGTGACTTGAATGCAGACTCGTCTTGCATCTCCCAAGATGAAAGGATGTCTGAATCCACTGTGGAGACCACAGAGAAAGACGTAGTTCACCACCTCATGGCGACCGGAGGCCTCACATCCTTTGAAAACTCCAGAGGTATGCGGAGATCAGTGCCTCCAAAGGAGACGATGCCTGACTCCTCGTGAAACTTGATAGGAGTTCCAGGATTCCTGTGGCACGTGGAAAGGGACCCTTGGTCTCCCGCCTCAGCTGGAGAGGCGTCCCAATTGCCCTGCCAAGCCTCGAGGAGAATCCCGAGTTGTCCCTCGCAACTAGGCAGGAGTCCTGACGTCGCTGAACAAACACGTGGGTGGAAGGGCCATCCCCGACGTAACTCGAGAATATACCCCAGGTTCCCGCCGCAACTCGAGAAAAGCCATGACACTTCCCCCTCGCCGCGAGATGAGGCCCGATTCCCCTGCACTGCGTGCAGAGCAATTCCGTGTTGCACATCACACATGAAAGGAGCCTTGATTTCCTTGATGGCACTCCAGAGAAACCCCAAGAACACTGTTTCAAGGCTAGAGGGATCCTGAGGTCACTGTAGCAACACCAAAGAGCTCCGTGGACCAAGAATCAACTCGAGATGAGAGGTTAGTCCCTGGCTTCGACTCCAGACGAATACCACCTGACCACAAGCACCTCAAGAGGAGGCTTCTCTCAGCTCTAGGTATGTGAGAGGGACCCTGAGTTTGCGGCCTCAAGTGGAATGGACATCGCGATGCCCTGGCTCGAAATAAGGCCGGATATCCCTGCAGTGACTTAAATGCAGGCTCGTCTTGCATCTCCCAAGACGAAAGGATGTCTGAATCCCCTGTGGAGACCACAGAGAAAGACCTAGTTCCCAACATCATCGCCACCGGAGGCTTCACATACTTTGAAAACTCCAGAGGTACGCGGAGATCAGTGCCTCCAAAGGAGACGATGCCTGACTCCTCGTGAAAATTGATAGGAGTCCCAGGATTCCTGTGGCACGTGGAAAGGGACCCTTGGTCTCCCGCCTCAGCTGTAGAGGCGTCCCAATTGCCCTGCCAAGCCTCGAGGAGAATGCCGAGGTGTCCCTCGCAACTAGCCAGGAGTCCTGAAGTCGCTGAAAAAACATGTGTGTGGAAGGGCCATCCCCGTCGTAACTCGAGAATATACCCCAGGTTCCCGCCGGAACTCGAGAAAAACCATGAGACTTCCCCCTCGCCGCGAGATGAGGCCCGATTCCCCTGCACTGCATGCAGAGCAATTCCGTGTGGCACATCAAACATGAAAGGAGTCTT
Source organism: Cervus elaphus (assembly GCF_910594005.1). Taxonomy (NCBI): domain Eukaryota; kingdom Metazoa; phylum Chordata; class Mammalia; order Artiodactyla; family Cervidae; genus Cervus; species Cervus elaphus. The sequence continues at coordinate 5,178,225 of NC_057838.1, forward strand.
GATTTCCTTGATGGCACTCCAGAGAAACCCCAAGAACACTGTTTCCAGGCTAGAGGGATCCTGAGGTCACTGTAGCAACACGAAAGAGCTCCGTGGACCAAAAATCAACTCGAGATGAGAGGTTAGTCCCTGGCTTCCACTCCAGAGGAATACCACCTTACCACAAGCACCTCAAGAGGAGGCTTCTCTCAGCTCTAGGTATGTGAGAGGGACCCTGAGGTTGCGGCCTCAAGTGGAATGGACACCGCGATGCCCTGACTCGAAAAAAGGCCGGATATCCCTGCAGTGACTTGAATGCAGGCTCGTCTTGCATCTCCCAAGATGAAAGGATGTCTGAATCCCCTGTGGAGACCACAGAGAAAGACATAGTTCTCCACCTCATCGCGACCGGAGGCCTCACATCCTTTGAAAACTCCAGAGGTACGCGGAGATCAGTGCCTCCAAAGGAGACGATGCCTGACTCCTCGTGAAACTTGATAGGAGTCCCAGGATTCCTGTGGCACGTGGAAAGGGACCCTTGGTTTCCCGCCTCAGCTGGAGAGGCGTCCCAATTGCCCTGCCAAGCCTCGAGGAGAATCCCGAGTTGTCCCTCGCAACTAGGCAGGAGTCCTGCCGTCGCTGAACAAACACGTGTGTGGAAGGGCCATCCCCGTTGTAACTCGAGAATATACCCCAGGTTCCCGCCGCAACTCGAGAAAAACCATGAGACTTCCCACTCACGACGAGATGAGGCCCGATCCCCCTGCACTGCGTGCAGAGCAATTCCGTGTTGCACATCACACATGAAAGGAGCCTTGATTTCCTTGATGGCACTCCAGAGAACCCCCAAGAACACTGTTTCAAGGCTAGAGGGATCCTGAGCTCACTTTAGCAACACGAAAGAGCTCCGTGGACCAAACATCAACTCGAGATGAGAGGTTAGTCCCTGGCTTCGACTCCAGAGGAATACCACCTTACTGCAAGCCCCTCAAGAGGAGGCTTCTCACAGCTCTAGGTATGTGAGAGGGACCCTGAGTTTGCGGCCTCAAGTGGAATGGACACCGCGATGCCCTGACTCGAAATAAGGCCGGATATCCCTGCAGTGACTTGAGTGCAGGCTCGTCTTGCATCTCCCAAGATGAAAGGATGTCTGAATCCCCTGTGGAGACCACAGAGAAAGACCTAGTTCCCCACCTCATCGCGACCGGAGGCCTCACATCCTTTGAAAACTCCAGAGGTACGCGGAGATCAGTGCCTCCAAAGGAGACGATGCCTGACTCCTTGTGAAACTTGATAGGAGTCCCAGGATTCCTGTGGCACGTGGAAAGGGACCCTTGGTCTCCCGCCTCAGCTGGAGAGGCGTCCCAATTGCCCTGCCAAGCCTCGAGGAGAATCCCGAGTTGTCCCTCGCAACTAGGCAGGAGTCCTGACGTCGCTGAACAAACACGTGGGTGGAAGGGCCATCCCCGACGTAACTCGAGAATATACCCCAGGTTCCCGCCGCAACTCGAGAAAAGCCATGAGACTTCCCCCTCGCCGCGAGATGAGGCCCGATTCCCCTGCACTGCATGCAGAGCAATTCCGTGTTGCACATCACACATGAAAGGAGCCTTGATTTCCTTGATAGCACTCCAGAGAAACCCCAAGAACACTGTTTCAAGGCTAGAGGGATCCTGAGCTCACTTTAGCAACACGAAAGAGCTCCGAGGACCAAAAATCAACTCGAGATGAGGGGTTAGTCCCTGGCTTCGACTCCAGAGGAATACCACCTTACTGCAAGCACCTCAAGAGGAGGCTTCTCACAGCTCTAGGTATGTGAGAGGGACCCTGAGTTTGCGGCCTCAAGTGGAATGGACACCGCGATGCCCTGACTCGAAATAAGGCCGGATATCCCTGCAGTGACTTGAATGCAGGCTCGTCTTGCATCTCCCAAGATGAAAGGATGTCTGAATCCCCTCTGGAGACCACAGAGAAAGACCTAGTTCCCCACCTCATCGCGACCGGAGGCCTCACATCCTTTGAAAACTCCAGAGGTACGCGGAGATCAGTGCCTCCAAAGGAGACGATGCCTGACTCCTCGTGAAACTTGATAGGAGTCCCAGGATTCCTGTGGCACGTGGAAAGGGACCCTTGGTCTCCCGCCTCAGCTGGAGAGGCGTCCCAATTGCCCTGCCAAGCCTCGAGGAGAATCCCGAGTTGTCCCTCGCAACTAGGCAGGAGTCCTGACATCGCTGAACAAACACGTGGGTGGAAGGGCCATGCCCGACGTAACTCGAGAATATACCCCAGGTTCCCGCCGCAACTCGAGAAAAGCCATGAGACTTCCCCCTCGCCGCGAGATGAGGCCCGATTCCCCTGCACTGCGTGCAGAGCAATTCCGTGTTGCACATCACACATGAAAGGATCCTTGATTTCCTTGATGGCACTCCAGAGAAACCCCAAGAACACTGTTTCCAGGCTAGAGGGATCCTGAGGTCACTGTAGCAACACGAAAGAGCTCCGTGGACCAAAAATCAACTCAAGATGAGAGGTTAGTCCCTGGCTTCCACTCCAGAGGAATACCACCTTACCACAAGCACCTCAAGAGGAGGCTTCTCTCAGCTCTAGGTATGTGAGAGGGACCCTGAGGTTGCGGCCTCAAGTGGAATGGACACCGCGATGCCCTGACTCGAAAAAAGGCCGGATATCCCTGCAGTGACTTGAATGCAGACTCGTCTTGCATCTCCCAAGATGAAAGGATGTCTGAATCCACTGTGGAGACCACAGAGAAAGACGTAGTTCACCACCTCATGGCGACCGGAGGCCTCACATCCTTTGAAAACTCCAGAGGTATGCGGAGATCAGTGCCTCCAAAGGAGACGATGCCTGACTCCTCGTGAAACTTGATAGGAGTTCCAGGATTCCTGTGGCACGTGGAATGGGACCCTTGGTCACCCGCCTCAGCTGGAGAGGCGTCCCAATTGCCCTGCCAAGCCTCGAGGAGAATCCCGAGTTGTCCCTCGCAACTAGGCAGGAGTCCTGACGTCGCTGAACAAACACGTGGGTGGAAGGGCCATCCCCGACGTAACTCGAGAATATACCCCAGGTTCCCGCCGCAACTCGAGAAAAGCCATGACACTTCCCCCTCGCCGCGAGATGAGGCCCGATTCCCCTGCACTGCGTGCAGAGCAATTCCGTGTTGCACATCACACATGAAAGGAGCCTTGATTTCCTTGATGGCACTCCAGAGAAACCCCAAGAACACTGTTTCAAGGCTAGAGGGATCCTGAGGTCACTGTAGCAACACCAAAGAGCTCCGTGGACCAAGAATCAACTCGAGATGAGAGGTTAGTCCCTGGCTTCGACTCCAGACGAATACCACCTGACCACAAGCACCTCAAGAGGAGGCTTCTCTCAGCTCTAGGTATGTGAGAGGGACCCTGAGTTTGCGGCCTCAAGTGGAATGGACATCGCGATGCCCTGGCTCGAAATAAGGCCGGATATCCCTGCAGTGACTTGAATGCAGGCTCGTCTTGCATCTCCCAAGACGAAAGGATGTCTGAATCCCCTGTGGAGACCACAGAGAACGACCTAGTTCCCAACATCATCGCCACCGGAGGCTTCACATACTTTGAAAACTCCAGAGGTACGCGGAGATCAGTGCCTCCAAAGGAGACGATGCCTGACTCCTCGTGAAAATTGATAGGAGTCCCAGGATTCCTGTGGCACGTGGAAAGGGACCCTTGGTCTCCCGCCTCAGCTGTAGAGGCGTCCCAATTGCCCTGCCAAGCCTCGAGGAGAATGCCGAGGTGTCCCTCGCAACTAGCCAGGAGTCCTGAAGTCGCTGAAAAAACATGTGTGTGGAAGGGCCATCCCCGTTGTAACTCGAGAATATACCCCAGGTTCCCGCCGGAACTCGAGAAAAACCATGAGACTTCCCCCTCGCCGCGAGATGAGGCCCGATTCCCCTGCACTGCATGCAGAGCAATTCCGTGTGGCACATCAAACATGAAAGGAGTCTTGATTTCCTTGATGGCACTCCAGAGAAACCCCAAGAACACTGTTTCCATGCTAGAGGGATTCTGAGGTTACTGTAGCAACACGAAAGAGCTCGGTGGACCAAAAATCAACTCGAGATGAGAGGTTAGTCCCTGGCTTCGACTCCAGAGGAATACCACTTTACCACAAGCACCTCAAGAGGAGGCTTCTCTCAGCTCGAGTTATGTGAGAGGGACCCTGAGTTTGCGGCCTCAAGTGGAATGGACACCGCGATGCCCTGACTCGAAATAAGGCCGGATATCCCTGCAGTGACTTGAATGCAGGCTCGTCTTGCATCTCCCAAGACGAAAGGATGTCTGAATCCCCTGTGGAGACCACTGAGAAAGACCTAGTTCCCCACCTCATCGCGACCGGAGGCCTCACATCCTTTGAAAACTCCAGAGATACGCGGAGATCAGTGCCTCCAAAGGAGACGATGCCTGACTCCTCGTGAAACTTGATAGGAGTTCCAGGATTCCTGTGGCACGTGGAAAGGGACCCTTGGTCTCCCGCCTTAGCTGGAGAGGCGTTCCAATTGCCCTGCCAAGCCTCGAGGAGAATCCCGAGTTGTCCCTCGCAACTAGGCAGGAGTCCTGACGTCACTGAACAAACACGTGGGTGGAAGGGCCATTCCCGTCGTAACTCGAGAATATACCCCAGGTTCCCGCCGCATCTCGAGAAAAACCATGAGACTTTCCCCTCGCCGCGAGATGAGGCCCGATTCCTCTGCACTGTGTGCAGAGCAATGCCGTGTTGCACATCACACATGAAAGGAGCCTTGATTTCCTTGATGGCACTCCAGAGAAACCCCAAGAACACTGTTTCCAGGCTAGAGGGATCCTGAGGTCACTGTAGCAACACGAAAGAGATCTGTGGACCAAAAATCAACTCGAGATGAGAGGTTAGTCCCTGGCTTCGACTCCAGAGGAATACCACCTTACCACAAGCACCTCAAGAGGAGGCTTCTCTCAGCTCTAGGTATGTGAGAGGGACCCTGAGTTTGCGGCCTCAAGTGGAATGGACACCGCGATGCCCTGGCTCGAAATAAGGCCGGATATCCCTGCAGTGACTTGAATGCAGGCTCGTCTTGTATCTCCCAAGATGAACGGATGTCTGAATTCCCTGTGGAGACCACAGAGAAAGACCAAGTTTCCCACCTCATCGCGACCGGAGGCCTCACATCTTTTGAAAACTTCAGAGGTACGCGAAGATCAGTGCTTCCAAAGGAGACGATGAATGACTCCTCGTGAAACTTGATAGGGGTCCCAGGATTCCTGTGGCACGTGGAACGGGAAACTTGGTCTCCCGCCTCAGCTGGAGAGGCGTCCCAATTGCCCTGCCAAGCCTCGAGGAGAATCCCGAGTTGTCCCTCGCAACTAGGCAGGAGTCCTGACGTCGCTGAACAAACACGTGTGTGGAAGGGCCATCCCCGTTGTAACTCGAGAATATACCCCAGGTTCCCGCCGCAACTCGAGAAAAACCATGAGACTTCCCACTCACGACGAGATGAGGCCCGATCCCCCTGCACTGCGTGCAGAGCAATTCCGTGTTGCACATCACACATGAAAGGAGCCTTGATTTCCTTGATGGCACTCCAGAGAACCCCCAAGAACACTGTTTCAAGGCTAGAGGGATCCTGAGCTCACTTTAGCAACACGAAAGAGCTCCGTGGACCAAACATCAACTCGAGATGAGAGGTTAGTCCCTGGCTTCGACTCCAGAGGAATACCACCTTACTGCAAGCCCCTCAAGAGGAGGCTTCTCACAGCTCTAGGTATTTGAGAGGGACCCTGAGTTTGCGGCCTCAAGTGGAATGGACACCGCGATGCCCTGACTCGAAATAAGGCCGGATATCCCTGCAGTGACTTGAATGCAGGCTCGTCTTGCATCTCCCAAGATGAAAGGATGTCTGAATCCCCTGTGGAGACCACAGAGAAAGACCTAGTTCCCCACCTCATCGCGACCGGAGGCCTCACATCCTTTGAAAACTCCAGAGGTACGCGGAGATCAGTGCCTCCAAAGGAGACGATGCCTGACTCCTTGTGAAACTTGATAGGAGTCCCAGGATTCCTGTGGCACGTGGAAAGGGACCCTTGGTCTCCCGCCTCAGCTGGAGAGGCGTCCCAATTGCCCTGCCAAGCCTCGAGGAGAATCCCGAGTTGTCCCTCGCAACTAGGCAGGAGTCCTGACGTCGCTGAACAAACACGTGGGTGGAAGGGCCATCCCCGACGTAACTCGAGAATATACCCCAGGTTCCCGCCGCAACTCGAGAAAAGCCATGAGACTTCCCCCTCGCCGCGAGATGAGGCCCGATTCCCCTGCACTGCATGCAGAGCAATTCCGTGTTGCACATCACACATGAAAGGAGCCTTGATTTCCTTGATGGCACTCCAGAGAAACCCCAAGAACACTGTTTCAAGGCTAGAGGGATCCTGAGCTCACTTTAGCAACACGAAAGAGCTCCGAGGACCAAAAATCAACTCGAGATGAGGGGTTAGTCCCTGGCTTCGACTCCAGAGGAATACCACCTTACTGCAAGCACCTCAAGAGGAGGCTTCTCACAGCTCTAGGTATGTGAGAGGGACCCTGAGTTAGCGGCCTCAAGTGGAATGGACACCGCGATGCCCTGACTCGAAATAAGGCCGGATATCCCTGCAGTGACTTGACTGCAGGCTCGTCTTGCATCTCCCAAGATGAAAGGATGTCTGAATCCCCTCTGGAGACCACAGAGAAAGACCTAGTTCCCCACCTCATCGCGACCGGAGGCCTCACATCCTTTGAAAACTCCAGAGGTACGCGGAGATCAGTGCCTCCAAAGGAGACGATGCCTGACTCCTCGTGAGCCTTGATAGGAGTCCCAGGATTCCTGTGGCACGTGGAAAGGGACCCTTGGTCTCCCGCCTCAGCTGGAGAGGCGTCCCAATTGCCCTGCCAAGCCTCGAGGAGAATCCCGAGTTGTCCCTCGCAACTAGGTAGGAGTCCTGACATCGCTGAACAAACACGTGGGTGGAAGGGCCATGCCCGACGTAACTCGAGAATATACCCCAGGTTCCCGCCGCAACTCGAGAAAAGCCATGAGACTTCCCCCTCGCCGCGAGATGAGGCCCGATTCCCCTGCACTGCGTGCAGAGCAATTCCGTGTTGCACATCACACATGAAAGGATCCTTGATTTCCTTGATGGCACTCCAGAGAAACCTCAAGAACACTGTTTCAAGGCTAGAGGGATCCTGAGGTCACTGTAGCAACACGAAAGAGCTCCGTGGACCAAGAATCAACTCGAGATGAGAGGTTAGTCCCTGGCTTCGACTCCAGACGAATACCACCTTACCACAAGCACCTCAAGAGGAGGCTTCTCTCAGCTCTAGGTATGTGAGAGGGACCCTGAGTTTGCGGCCTCAAGTGGAATGGACACCGCGATGCCCTGGCTCGAAATAAGGCCGGATATCCCTGCAGTGACTTGAATGCAGGCTCGTCTTGCATCTCCCAAGACAAAAGGATGTCTGAATCCCCTGTGGAGACCACAGAGAAAGACCTAGTTCCCCACCTCATCGCGACCGGAGGCCTCACATCCTTTGAAAACTCCAGAGGTACGCGGAGATCAGTGCCTCCAAAGGAGACGATGCCTGACTCCTCGTGAAACTTGATAGGAGTTCCAGGATTCCTGTGGCACGTGGAAAGGGACCCTTGGTCTCCCGCCTTAGCTGGAGAGGCGTCCCAATTGCCCTGCCAAGCCTCGAGGAGAATCCCGAGTTGTCCCTCGCAACTAGGCAGGAGTCCTGACGTGGCTGAACAAACACGTGGGTGGAAGGGCCATCCCCGTCGTAACTCGAGAATATACCCCAGGTTCCCGCCGCATCTCGAGAAAAACCATGAGACTTTCCCCTCGCCGCGAGATGAGGCCCGATTCCCCTGCACTGTGTGCAGAGCAATTCCGTGTTGCACATCACACATGAAAGGAGCCTTGATTTCCTTGATGGCACTCCAGAGAAACCCCAAGAACACTGTTTCCAGGCTAGAGGGATCCTGAGGTCACTGTAGCAACACGAAAGAGCTCTGTGGACCAAAAATCAACTCGAGATGAGAGGTTAGTCCCTGGCTTCGACTGCAGAGGAATACCACCTTACCACAAGCACCTCAAGAGGAGGCTTCTCTCAGCTCTAGGTATGTGAGAGGGCCCCTGAGCTTGCGGCCTCAAGTGGAATGGACACCGCGATGCCCTGGCTCGAAATAAGGCCGGATATCCCTGCAGTGACTTGAATGCAGGCTCGTCTTGTATCTCCCAAGATGAACGGATGTCTGAATTCCCTGTGGAGACCCCAGAGAAAGACCAAGTTTCCCACCTCATCGCGACCGGAGGCCTCACATCTTTTGAAAACTTCAGAGGTACGCGAAGATCAGTGCCTCCAAAGGAGACGATGAATGACTCCTCGTGAAACTTGATAGGGGTCCCAGGATTCCTGTGGCACGTGGAACGGGAAACTTGGTCTCCCGCCTCAGCTGGAGAGGCGTCCCAATTGCCCTGCCAAGCCTCGAGGAGAATCCCGAGTTGTCCCTCGCAACTAGGCAGGAGTCCTGACGTCGCTGAACAAACACGTGTGTGGAAGGGCCATCCCCGTCGTAACTCGAGAATATACCCCAGGTTCCCGCCGCAACTCGAGAAAAACCATGAGACTTCCCCCTCACCACGAGATGAGGCCCGATCCCCCTGCGCTGCGTGCAGAGCAATTCCGTGTTGCACATCACACATGAAAGGAGCCTTGATTTCCTTGATGGCACTCCAGACAAACCCCAAGAACACTGTTTCAAGGCTAGAGGGATCCTGAGCTCACTTTAGCAACACGAAAGAGCTCCGTTGACCAAAAATCAACTCGAGATGAGAGGTTAGTCCCTGGCTTCGACTCCAGAGGAATACCACCTCACTGCAAGCACCTCAAGAGGAGGCTTCTCACAGCTCTAGGTATGTGAGAGGGACCCTGAGTTTGCGGCCTCAAGTGGAATGGACACCGCGATGCCCTGACTCGAAATAAGGCCGGATATCCCTGCAGTGACTTGAATGCAGGCTCGTCTTGCATCTCCCAAGATGAAAGGATGTCTGAATCCCCTGTGGAGACCACAGAGAAAGACCTAGTTCCCCACCTCATCGCGACCGGAGGCCTCACATCCTTTGAAAACTCCAGAGGTACGCGGAGATCAGTGCCTCCAAAGGAGACGATGCCTGACTCCTCGTGAAACTTGATAGGAGTCCCAGGATTCCTGCGGCACGTGGAAAGGGACCCTTGGTCTCCCGCCTCAGCTGGAGAGGCGTCCCTATTGCCCTGCCAAGCCTCGAGGAGAATCCCGAGTTGTCCCTCGCAACTAGGCAGGAGTCCTGACGTCACTGAAGAAACACGTGGGTGGAAGGGCCATCCCCGTCGTAACTCGAGAATATACCCCAGGTTCCCGCCGCATCTCGAGAAAAACCATGAGACTTTCCCCTCGCCGCGAGATGAGGCCCGATTCCCCTACACTGTGTGCAGAGCAATTCCGTGTTGCACATCACAGATGAAAGGAGCCTTGATTTCCTTGATGGCACTCCAGAGAAACCCCAAGAACACTGTTTCCAGGCTAGAGGGATCCTGAGGTCACTGTAGCAACACGAAAGAGCTCTGTGGATCAAAAATCAACTCGAGATGAGAGGTTAGTCCCTGGCTTCGACTCGAGAGGAATACCACCTTACCACAAGCACCTCAAGAGGAGGCTTCTCTCAGCTCTAGGTATGTGAGAGGGACCCTGAGTTTGCGGACTCAAGTGGAATGGACACCGCGATGCCCTGACTCGAAATAAGGCCGGATATCCCTGCAGTGACTTGAATGCAGGCTCGTCTTGTATCTCCCAAGATGAACGGATGTCTGAATTCCCTGTGGAGACCACAGAGAAAGACCTAGTTTCCCACCTCATCGCGACGGGAGGCCTCACATCCTTTGAAAACTTCAGAGGTACGCGGAGATCAGTGCCTCCAAAGGAGACGATGAATGACTCCTCGTGAAACTTGATAGGGGTCCCAGGATTCCTGTGGTACGTGGAAAGGGAAACTTGGTCTCCCGCCTCAGCTGGAGAGGCGTCCCAATTGCCCTGCCAAGCCTCGAGGAGAATCCCGAGTTGTCCCTCGCAACTAGGCAGGAGTCCTGGCGTCGCTGAACAAACACGTGTGTGGAAGGGCCATCCCCGTTGTAACTCGAGAATATACCCCAGGTTCCCGCCGCAACTCGAGAAAAACCATGAGACTTTTCCCTCGCCGCGAGATGAGGCCCGATTCCCCTGCACTGCGTGCAGAGCAATTCCGTGTTGCACATCACACAGGAAAGGAGCCTTGATTTTCTTGATGGCACTCCAGAGAAACCCCAAGAACACTGTTTCAAGGCTAGAGGGATCCTGAGGTTACTGTAGCAACACGAAAGAGCTCCGTGGACCAAAAATCAACTCGAGATGAGAGGTTAGTCCCTGGCTTCGACTCCAGAGGAATACCACTTGACCACAAGCACCTCAAGAGGAGGCTTCTCTCAGCTCTAGGTATGTGAGAGGGACCCTGAGTTTGCGGCCTCAAGTGGAATGGACACCGCGATGCCCTGACTCGAAATAAGGCCGGATATCCCTGCAGTGACTTGAATGCAGGCTCTTCTTGCATCTCCCAAGACGAAAGGATGTCTGAATCCCCTGTGGAGACCACAGAGAAAGACCTAGGTCCCCACCTCATCGCGACCGGAGGACTCACATCCTTTGAAAACTCCGGAGGAACGCGGAGATCAGTGCCTCCAAAGGAGACGATGCCTGACTCCTCGGGAAACTTGATAGGAGTCCCAGGATTCCTCTGGCACGTGGAAAGGGACACTTGGTCTCCCGCCTCAGCTGGAGAGGCGTCCCAAATGCCCTGCCAAGCCTCGAGGAGAATCCCAGGTTTTCCCTCGCAACTAGTCAGGAGTCCTGCCGTCGCTGAACAAACACGTGTGTGGAAGGACCATCCCCGTCGTAACTCGAGAATATACCCCAGGTTCCCGCCACAACTCGAGAAAAACCATGAGACTTCCCCCTCGCCGCGAGATGAGGCCCGATTCCCCTGCACTGCGTGCAGAGCAATTCCGTGTTGCACATCAAACATGAAAGGAGCCTTGATTTCCTTGATGGCACTCCAGAGAATCCCCAAGAACACTGTTTCAAGGCTAGAGGGATCCTGTGGTCACCGTAGCAACAGGAAAGTGCTCCGTGGACCAAGAATCAACGCGAGATGAGAGGTTAGTCCCTGGCTTCGACTCCAGAGGAATACCACCGTACCACAAGCACCTCAAGAGGAGGCTTCTCTCAGCTCTAGGTATGTGAGAGGGACCCTGAGTTTGCGGCCTCAAGTGGAATGGACACCGCGATTCCCTGACTCGAAATAAGGCCGGATATCCCGGCAGTGACTTGAATGCAGGCTCGTCTTGCATCTCCCAAGATGAAAGGATGTTTGAATCCCCTGTGGAGACCACAGAGAAAGACCTAGTTCCCCACCTCATCGCGACCGGAGGCCTCACATCCTTTGAAAACTCCAGAGGTACGCGGAGATCAGTGCCTCCAAAGGAGACGATGCCTGACTCCTCGTGAAACATGATAGGAGTTCCAGGATTCCTGTCGCACGTGGAAAGGGACCCTTGGTCTCCGCCTCAGCTGGAGAGGCATCCCAATTGCCCTGCCAATCCTCGAGGAGAATCCCGAGTTGTCCCTCGTAACTAGGCAGGAGTCCTGACGTCACTGAACAAACACGTGGCTGGAAAGCCCATCCCCATCAAACTCGAGAATATACCCCAGGTTCCCACCGCATCTCGAGAAAACCATGAGACTTCCCCCTCGCCGCGAGATGAGGCCCAATTCCCCTGCACTGCGTGCAGAGCAATTCCGTGTTGCACATCACACAGGAAAGGAGCCTTGATTTCCTTGATGGCACTGCAGAGAAACCCCAAGAACACTGTTTCAAGGCTAGAGGGATCCTGAGGTCACGGTAGCAACATGAAAGAGCTCCGTGGACCAAAAATCAACTCGAGATGAGAGGGTAGTCCCTGGCTTCGACTCCAGAGGAATACCACCTTAACACAAGCACCTCAAGAGGAGGCTTCTCTCAGCTCTAGGTATGTGAGAGGGACCCTGAGTTTGGGGCCTCAAGTGGAATGGACAAAGCGATGCCCTGACGCGAAATAATGCCGGATATCCCTGTAGTGACTTGAATGCAGGCTCGTCTTGCATCTCCCAAGAAGAAAGGATGTCTGAATCCCCTGTGGAGACCACAGAGAAAGACCTAGTTCCCCACCTCATCGCGACCGGAGGCCTCACATCCTTTGAAAACTCCAGAGGTACTCGGAGATCAGTGCCTCCAAAGGAGACGATGCCTGACTCCTCGTGAAACTTGATAGGAGTCCCAGGATTCCTGTGGCACGTGGAAAGGGACACTTGTTCTACCGCCTCAGATGGTGAGGCGTCCAAATTGCCCTGCCAAGCCTCGAGGAGAATCCCGAGTTGTCCCTCACAACTAGGCAGGAGTCCTGACGTGGCTGAACAAACACGTGGGTGGAAGGGCCATCCGCGTCATAACTCGAGAATATACCCCAGGGTCCCGCCGCAACTCGAGAAAAAGCAAGAAACTTCCCCCTCGCCGCGAGATGAGGCCCGATTCCCCTGCACTGCGTGCAGAGCAATTCCGTGTTGCACATCACACATGAAAGGAGCCTTGATTTCCTTGATGGCACTCCAGAGAAACCCCAAGAACACTGTTTCAAGGCTAGAGGGGTCCTGAGGTCACTGTAGCAACACGAAAGAGCTCCGAGGACCAAAAATCAACTCGAGATGAGAGGATAGTATCTGGCTTCGACTCCAGAGGAATACCACCTTACCACAAGCACCTCAAGAGGAGGCTTCTCTCAGCTCTAGGTATGTGAGAGGGACCCTGAGTTGGCAGCCTCAAGTGGAATGGACACCGCGATGCCCTGACTCGAAATAAGGCCGGATATCCCTGCAGTGACTTGAATGCAGGCTCGTCTTGCATCTCCCAAGACGAAAGGATGTCTGAATCCCCTGTGGAGACCACAGAAAAAGACCTAGTTCCGCACCTCATCGCGACTGGAGGCCTCACATCCTTTGAAATCTCCAGAGGTACGCGGAGATCAGTGCCTCCAAAGGAGACGATGCCTGACTCCTCTGAAACTTGATAGGAATCCCAGGATTCCTGTGGCTCGTGGAAAGGGACGCTTGGTCTCCCGCCTCAGCTGGAGAGGCGTCCCAATTGCCCTGCCAAGCCTCGAGGAGAATCCCGAGTTGTCCCTCGCAACTAGGCAGGAGTCCTGACATCGCTGAACAAACACGTGGTTGGAAGGTCCATCCCCATCGTAACTCGAGAATATACCCCAGGTTCCCGCCGCAACTCGAGAAAAACCATGAGACTTCCCCCTCGCCGCGAGATGAGGCCCGATTCCCCTACACTGTGTGCAGAGCAATTCCGTGTTGCACATCACACATGAAAAAAGCCTTGATATCCTTGATGGCACTCCAGAGAAACCCTAAAAACACTGTTTCAAGGCTAGAGGGATCCTGAGGTCACTGTACCAACACAAAAGAGCTCCGTGGACCCAGAATCAACTCGAGATGAGAGGTTAGTCCCTGGCTTCGACTCCAGAGGAATACCACTTTACCACAAGCACCTCAAGAGGAGGCTTCTCTCAGCTCTAGGTATGTGAGAGGGACCCTGAGTTTGCGGCCTCAAGTGGAATGGACACCGCGATGCCCTGACTCGAAATAAGGCCGGATATCCCTGCAGTGACTTGAATGCAGGCTCGTCTTGCATCTCCCAAGACGAAAGGATGTCTGAATCCCCTGTGGAGACCACAGAGAAAGACCTAGTTCCCCACCTCATCGCGACCGGAGGCCTCACAGCCTTTGAAAACTAAAGAGGTACGCGGAGATCAGTGCCTCCAAAGGAGCCGATGCCTGACTCCTCGTGAAACTTGATAGGAGTCCCAGGATTCCTGTGGCACGTGGAAAGGGACCCTTGGTCTCCCGCCTCAGCTGGAGAGGCGTCCCAAATGCCCTGCCAAGCCTCGAGGAGAATCCCGAGTTGTCCCTCGCAACTAGGCAGGAGTCCTGACGTCGTTGAAGAAACACGTGTGTGGAAGGGCCATCCCCGACGTAACTCGAGAATATACCCCAGGTTCCCGCCGCAACTCGAGAAAAACCATGAGACTTCCCCCTCGCCGCGAGATGCTGCCCGATTCCCCTGCACTGCGTTCAGAACAATTCCGTTTTGCACATCACACATGGAAGGAGCCTTGATTTCCTTGATGGCACTCCAGAGAATCCCCAAGAACACTGTTTCAAGGCTAGAGGGATCCTGAGGTCACTGTAGCAAAACGAAAGTGCTCCGTGGACCAAAAATCAACTCGAGATGAGAGGGTAGCCCCTGGCTTCGACTCCAGAGGAATACCACCTTACCACAAGAACCTCAAGAGGAGGCTTCTCTCAGCTCTAGCTATGTGAGAGGGACCCTGAGTTTGCGGCCTCAAGTGGAATGGACACTGCGATGCCCTGACTCGAAATAAGGCCGGATATCCCTGCAGTGACTTGAGTGCAGGCTAGTCTTGCATCTCCCAAGATGAAAGGATGTCTGAATCCCCTGTGGAGACCACAGAGAAATACCTAGTTCCCCACCTCATCGCGACCGGAGGCGTCACTTGCTTTGAAAACTCCAGAGGTACGCGGAGATCAGTGCCTCCAAAGGAGACGATGCCTGACTCCTCGCGAAACTTGATAGGAGTCCCAGGATTCCTGTGGCACGGGGAAAGGGACCCTTGGTCTCCCGCCTCAGATTGAGAGGCGTCCCAATTGCCCTGCCAAGCCTCGAGGAGAATCCCGAGTTGTCCCTCGCAACTAGGCAGGAGTCCTGACGTCACTGAAGAAACACGTGTGTGGAAGGGCCATCCCCGTCGTAACTCGAGAATATACCCCAGGTTCCCTCCGTAACTCGAGAAAAACAATGAGACTACCCCCTCGCCGCGAGATGAGGCCCGATTCCCCTGCACTGCATGCAGAGCAATTCCGTGTTGCACATCACACATGAAAGGAGCCTTGATTTCCTTGATGGCACTCCAGAGAAACCCCAAGAACAATGTTTCAAGGCTAGAGGGATGCTGAGGTCACTGTAGCAACACGAAAGAGCTTCGTGGACCAAAAATCAACTCGAGATGAGAGGTTTGTCCCTGGCTTCGACTCCAGAGGAATACCACCTTACCACAAGCACCTCAAGAGCAGAATTATCTCAGCTCTAGCTATGTGAGAGGAACCCCGAGTTTGTGGCCTCAAGTGGAATGGACACCGCGATGCCCTGACTCGAAATAAGGCCGAATATTCCTGCATTGACTTGAATGCAGGCTCGTCTTGCATCTCCCAAGACGAAAGGATGTCTGAATCCCCTGTGGAGACCACAGAGAAAGACCTAGTTCCCTACCTCATCGCGACCGGAGGCCTCACATTCTTTGAAAACTCCAGAGGTAAGCGGAGATCAGTGCCTCCAAAGGAGACGATGCCTGACTCCTCGTGAAACTTGATAGGAGTCCCAGGATTCCTGTGGCACGGGGAAAGGGACCCTTGGTCTTCCGCCTCAGCTGGAGGGGCGTCCCAATTGCCCTGCCAAGCCTCGAGGAGAATCCCGAGTTGTCCCTCGCAACTAAGCAGGAGTCCTGCCGTCGCTGAACAAACACGTGTGTGGAAGGGCCATCCCCGTCGTAACTCGAGAATATACCCCAGGTTCCCGCCGCAACTCGAGAAAAACCATGAGACTTCCCCCTCGCCGCGAGATGCTGCCCGATTCCCCTGCACTGCGTGCAGAACAATTCCGTTTTGCACATCACACATGGAAGGAGCCTTGATTTCCTTGATGGCACTCCAGAGAAACCCCAAGAACAGTGTTTCCAGGCTAGAGGGATCCTGAGGTCACTGTAGCAAAACGAAAGTGCTCCGTGGACCAAAAATCAACTCGAGATGAGAGGTTAGTCCCTGGCTTCGACTCCAGAGGAATACCACCTTACCACAAGAACCTCAAGAGGAGGCTTCTCTCAGCTCTAGGTATGTGAGAGGGACCCTGAGTTTGCGGCCTCAAGTGGAATGGACACCGTGATGCCCTGACTCGAAATAAGGCCGGATATCCCTGCAGTGACTTGAATGCAGGCTCGTCTTGCATCTCCCAAGATGAAAGGATGTCTGAATCCCCTGTGGAGACCACAGAGAAAGACCTAGTTCCCCACCTCATCGCGACCGGAGGCCTCACATCCTTTGAAAACTCCAGAGGTACGCGGAGATCAGTGCCTCCAAAGGAGACGATGCCTGACTCCTCGTGAAACTTGATAGGAGTCCCAGGATTCCTGTGGCACGTGGAAAGGGACCCTTGGTCTCCCGCCTCAGCTGGAGAGGCCTCCCAATTGCCGTGCCAAGCCTCGAGGAGAATCCCGAGTTGTCCCTCGCAACTAGGCAGTAGTCCTGACGTCGCTGAAGAAACACGTGTGTGGAAGGGCCATCCCCGTCGTAACTCGAGAATATAACCCAGGTTCCCGCCGCAACTCGAAAAAAAGCATGAGACTTCCCCCTCGCCGCGAGATGAGGCCCGATTCCCCTGCACTGCGTGCAGAGCAATTCCGTGTTGCACATCACACATGAAAGGAGCCTTGATTTCCTTGATGGCGCTCCAGAAAAACCCCAAGAACACTGTTTCAAGGCTAGAGGGATCCTGAGATAACTGTAGCCACACAAAAGAACGACGTGGACCAAAAATCAACTCGAGATGAGAGGTTAGTCCCTGGCTTCGACTCCAGAGGAATACCACCTTACCACAAGCACCTCAAGAGGAGGCTTCTCTCAGCTCTAGATATGTGAGAGGGAACCTGAGTTTGCGGCCTCAAGTGGAATGGACACCGTGATGCCCTGACTCGAAATAAGGCCGAATATTCCTGCAGTGACTTGAATGCAGGCTCGTCTTGCATCTCCCAAGATGAAAGGATGTCTGAATCCCCTGTGGAGACCACAAAGAAAACCTACTTCCCCACCTCATCGTGACCGGAGGCCTCACATCATTTGAAAACTCCAGAGGTACGCGGAGATGAGTGCCTCCAAAGGAGACGATGCCTGACTCCTCGTGAAACTTGATAGGAGTCCCAGGATTCCTGTGGCATGGGGAAAGGGACCCTTGGTCTCCCGCCTCAGCTGGAGAGGCGTCCCAATTGCCCTGCCAAGCCTCGAGGAGAATCCCGAGTTGTCCCTCGCAACTAGGCAGGAGTCCTGCCGTCGCTGAACAAACACGTGTGTGGAAGGGCCATTCCCGTCGTAACTCGAGAATATACCCCAGGTTCCCGCCGCAACTCGAGAAAAACCATGAGACTTCCCCCTCGCCGCGAGATATGGCCCGATTCCCCTGTACTGCGTGCAGAGCAATTCCGTGTTGCACATCACACATGAAAGGAGCCTTGATTTCCTTGATGGCACTCCAGAGAAACCCCAAGAACACTGTTTCAAGGCTAGAGGGATCCTGAGGTCACTGTAGCAACACGAAAGAGCTCCATGGACCAAAAATCAACTCGAGATGAGAGGTTAGTCCCTGGCTTCGACTCCAGAATAATATCACCTTACCACAAGCACCTCAAGAGGAGGCTTCTCTCAGCTCTAGGTATGTGAGAGGGACCCTGATTTGCGGCCTCAAGTGGAATGTACACCGCGATGCCCTGACTCGAAATAAGGCCGGATATCCCTGCAGTGACTTGAATGCTGGCTCGTCTTGCATCTCCCAAGACGAAAGAATGTCTGAATCCCCTGTGGAGACCACAGAAAAAGAACTAGTTCCCCACCTCATCGCGACCGGAGGCCTCACATTCTTTGAAAACTCCAGAGGTACGCGGAGATCAGTGCCTCCAAAGGAGACGATGCCTGACTCCTCGTGAAACTTGATAGGAGTCCCAGGATTCCTGTGGCACGGGGAAAGGGACCCTTGGTCTCCCGCCTCAGCTGGAGAGGCGTCCCAATTGCCCTGCCAAGCCTCGAGGAGAATCCCGAGTTGTCCCTCGCAACTAGGCAGGAGTCCTGACGCGGCTGAAGAAACACGTGTGTGTAATGACCATCCCCGTCGTAACTCGAGAATATACCCCAGGTTCCCGACGCAACTCGAGAAAAACCATGAGACTTCCCCCTCGCCGTGAGATGAGGCCCGATTCCCCTGCACTGCGTGCAGAGCAATTCCGTCTTGCACATCACACATGAAAGGATCCTTGATTTCCTTGATGGCACTCCAGAGAAACCCCAAGAACACTGTTTCAAGGTAGAGGGATCCTGAGGTCACTGTAGCCACACAAAAGAGCTCCGTGGACCAAAAATCAACTCGAGATGAGAGGTTAGTCCCTGGCTTCGACTCCAGAGGAATACCACCTTACCACAAGCACCTCAAGAGGAGGCTTCTCTCAGCTCTAGATATGTGAGAGGGACCCTGAGTTTGCGGCCTCAAGTGGAATGGACACCGTGATGCCCTGACTCGAAATAAGGCCGGATATCCCTGCAGTGACTTGAATGCAGGCTCGTCTTGCATCTCCCAAGACGAAAGGATGTCTGAATCCCCTGTGGAGACCATAGAGAAAGACCTACTTCCCCACCTCATCGCGACCGGAGGCTTCACATCCTTTGAAAACTCCAGAGGTACGCGGAGATCAATGCCTCCAAAGGAGACGATGCCTGACTCCTCGTGAAACTTGATAGGAGTCCCAGGATTCCTGTGGCACGTGGAAAGGGACCCTTGGTCTCCCGCCTCAGCTGGAGAGGCGTCCCAATTGCCCTGTCAAGCCTCGAGGAGAATCCCGAGTTGTCCCTCGCAACTGGGCAGGAGTCCTGACGTCGCTGAACAAACACGTGGGTGGAAGGGCCATCCCCATCGTAACTCGAGAATATACCCCAGGTTCCCGCCGCAACTCGAGAAAAACCATGAGACTTCCCCCTCGCCGCGAGATGAGGCCCGATTCCCCTGCACTGCGTGCAGAGCAATTCCGTGATGCACATCAAACATGAAAGGAGCCTTGATTTCCTTGATGGCACTCCAGAGAAACACCAAGAACACTATTTCAAGGCTAGAGGGATCCTGAGGTCACTGTAGCAACACGAAAGAGCTCCGTGGACCAAGAATCAACTCGAGATGAGAGGTTAGTCCCTGGCTTCGACTCCAGAGGAATACCACCTTACCACAAGCACCTCAAGATGAGGCTTCTCTCAGCTCTAAGTTTATGAGAGGGACCCTGAGTTTGCGGCCTCATGTGGAATGGACACCGCGATGCCCTGACTCGAAATAAGGCCGGATATCCCTGCAGTGACTTGAATGCAGGCTCGTCTTGCATCTCCCAAGACGAAAGGATGGCTGAATCCCCTGTGGAGGCCACAGGGAAAGAAATAGGTCCCCACCTCATCGCGACCGGAGGCCTCATATCCTTTGAAAACTCCAGAGGCACCCGGAGATCAGTGCCTCCAATGGAGACGATGTCTGACTCCTCGTGAAACTTGATAGGAGTCCCAGGATTCCTGTGGCACGTGGAAAGGGACCCTTGGTCTCCCGCCTCAGCTGGAGAGGCGTCCCAATTGCCCTGCCAAGCCTCGAGGAGAATCCCGAGTTGTCCCTCGCAACTAGGCAGGAGTCCTGACGTCGCTGAACAAACACGTGGGTGGAAGGGCCATCCCCGTCGTAACTCGAGAATATACCCCAGGTTCCCGCCGCAACTCGAGAGAAACCATGAGACTTCCCCCTCGCCGCGAGATGAGGCCCGATTCCCCTGTACTGCGTGCAGAGCAATTCCGTGTTGCACATCACACATGAAAGGAGCCTTGATTTCCTTGATGGCACTCCAGAGAAACCCCAAGAACACTGTTTCAAGGCTAGCGGGATCCTGAGGTCACTGTAGCAACAAGAAAGAGCTCCGTGGACCAAAAATCAACTCGAGATGAGAGGTTAGTCCCTGGCTTCGACTCCAGAGTAATACCACATTACCACAAGCACCTCAAGAGGAGGCTTCTCTCAGCTCTAGGTATGTGAGAGGGACCCTGAGTTTGCGGCCTCAAGTGGAATGTACCCCGCGATGCCCTGACTCGAAATAAGGCCGGATATCCCTGCAGTGACTTGAATGCAGGCTCGTCTTGCTTCTCCCAAGACGAAAGGATGTCTGAATCCCCTGTGGAGACCACAGAGAAAGACCAAGTTCCCCACCTCATCGCGACCGGAGGCCTCACATCCTTTGAAAATTCCAGAGGTACGCAGAGATCAGTGCCTCCAAAGGAGACGATGCCTGACTCCTCGTGAAACTTGATAGGAGTCCCAGGATTCCTGTGGCACGTGGAAAGGGACCCTTGGTCTCCCGCCTCAGCTGGAGAGGCGTCCCAATTGCCCTGCCAAGCCTCGATGAGAATCCCGAGTTGTCCCTCGCAACTAGGCAGGAGTCCTGACGCGGCTGAACAAACACGTGTGTGTAAGGGCCGTCCCCGTCGTAATTTGAGAATATACCCCAGGTTCCCGACGCAACTCGAGAAAAACCATGAGACTTCCCCCTCGCCGCGAGATGAGGCCCGATTCCCCTGCACTGTGTGCAGAGCAATTCCGTCTTGCACATCACACATCAAAGGAGCCTTGATTTCCTTGATGGCACTCCAGAGAAACCCCAAGAACACTGTTTCAAGGCTAGAGGGATCCTGAGGTCACTGTAGCAAGAAGAAAGAGCTCCGTGGACCAAAAATCAACTCGAGATGAGAGGTTAGTCCCTGGCTTCGACTCCGGAGGAATACCACCTTACCACAAGCACCTCAAGAGGAGGCTTCTCTCAGCTGTAGATATGTGAGAGGGACCCTGAGTTTGCGGCCTCAAGTGGAATGGACACCGTGATGCCCTGACTCGAAATAAGGCCGGATATCCCTGCAGTGACTTGAATGCAGGCTCGTCTTGCATCTCCCAAGACGAAAGGATGTCTGAATCCCCTGTGGAGACCATAGAGAAAGACCTACTTCCCCACCTCATCGCGACCGGAGGCTTCACATCCTTTGAAAACTCCAGAGGTACGCGGAGATCAATGCCTCCAAAGGAGACGATGCCTGACTCCTCGTGAAACTTGATAGGAGTCCCAGGATTCCTGTGGCACGTGGAAAGGGACCCTTGGTCTCCCGCCTCAGCTGGAGAGGCGTCCCAATTGCCCTGCCAAGCCTCGAGGAGAATCCCGAGTTGTCCCTCGCAACTAGGCAGGAGTCCTGACGTCGCTGAAAAAACACGTGTGTGGAAGGGCCATCACAGTCGTAACTCGAGAATATACCCCAGGTTCCCTCCGCAACTCGAGAAAAAGCATGAGACTTCCCCCTCGCCGCGAGATGAGGCCCGATTCCCCTGCACTGCGTGCAGAGCAATTCCGTGTTGCACATCAAACATGAAAGGAGCCTTGATTTCCTTGATGGCACTCCAGAGAAACCCCAAGAACACTGTTTCAAGGCTAGAGTGATCCTGAGGTCACTGTAGAAACACGAAAGAGCTCCGTGGACCAAAAATCAACTCGAGATGAGAGGTTAGTCCCTGGCTTCGACTCCAGAGGTATACCACCTTACCACAGGCACCTCAAGAGCAGGATTCTCTCAGCTCTAGCTATGTGAGAGGGACCCTGAGTTTGTGGCCTCAAGTGGAATGGACACCGCGATGCCCTGACTCGAAATAAGGCCGGATATCCCTGCAGTGACTTGAATGCAGGCTCGTCTTGCATCTCCCAAGACGAAATGATGTCTGAATCCACTGTGCAGACCACAGAGAAAACCTACTTCCCCACCTCATCCCAACCGGAGGCCTCACATCCTTTGAAAACTCCAGAGGTACGCGGAGATCAGTGCCTCCAAAGGAGACGATGCCTGACTCCTCGTGAAACTTGATAGGAGTCCCAGGATTCCTGTGGCACGTGGAAAGGGACCCTTGGTCTCCCGCCTCAGCTGGAGAGGCGTCCCAATTGCCCTGTCAAGCCTCGAGGAGAATCCCGAGTTGTCCCTCGCAACTGGGCAGGAGTCCTGACGTCGCTGAACAAACACGTGGGTGGAAGGGCCATCCCCATCGTAACTCGCGAATATACCCCAGGTTCCCGCCGCAACTCGAGAAAAACCATGAGACTTCCCCCTCGCCGCGAGATGAGGCCCGATTCCCCTGCACTGCGTGCAGAGCAATTCCGTGATGCACATCAAACATGAAAGGAGCCTTGATTTCCTTGATGGCACTCCAGAGAAACACCAAGAACACTATTTCAAGGCTAGAGGGATCCTGAGGTCACTGTAGCAACACGAAAGAGCTCCGTGGACCAAGAATCAACTCGAGATGAGAGGTTAGTCCCTGGCTTCGACTCCAGAGGAATACCACCTTACCACAAGCACCTCAAGATGAGGCTTCTCTCAGCTCTAAGTTTATGAGAGGGACCCTGAGTTTGCGGCCTCATGTGGAATGGACACCGCGATGCCCTGACTCGAAATAAGGCCGGATATCCCTGCAGTGACTTGAATGCAGGCTCGTCTTGCATCTCCCAAGACGAAAGGATGGCTGAATCCCCTGTGGAGGCCACAGGGAAAGAAATAGGTCCCCACCTCATCGCGACCGGAGGCCTCACATCCTTTGAAAATTCCAGAGGTACGCAGAGATCAGTGCCTCCAAAGGAGACGATGCCTGACTCCTCGTGAAACTTGATAGGAGTCCCAGGATTCCTGTGGCACGTGGAAAGGGACCCTTGGTCTCCCGCCTCAGCTGGAGAGGCGTCCCAATTGCCCTGCCAAGCCTCGAGGAGAATCCCGAGTTGTCCCTCGCAACTAGGCAGGAGTCCTGACGCGGCTGAACAAACACGTGTGTGTAAGGGCCGTCCCCGTCGTAATTTGAGAATATACCCCAGGTTCCCGACGCAACTCGAGAAAAACCATGAGACTTCCCCCTCGCCGCGAGATGAGGCCCGATTCCCCTGCACTGTGTGCAGAGCAATTCCGTCTTGCACATCACACATCAAAGGAGCCTTGATTTCCTTGATGGCACTCCAGAGAAACCCCAAGAACACTGTTTCAAGGCTAGAGGGATCCTGAGGTCACTGTAGCAAGAAGAAAGAGCTCCGTGGACCAAAAATCAACTCGAGATGAGAGGTTAGTCCCTGGCTTCGACTCCGGAGGAATACCACCTTACCACAAGCACCTCAAGAGGAGGCTTCTCTCAGCTCTAGCTATGTGAGAGGGACCCTGAGTTTGCGGCCTCAAGTGGAATGGATACCACGATGCCCTGACTCGAAATAAGGCCGGATATCCCTGCAGTGACTTGAATGCAGGCTCGTCTTGCATCTCCCAAGACGAAAGGATGTCTGAATCCCCTGTGGAGACCACAGAGAAAGACCTAGTTCCCTACCTCATCGCGACCGGAGGCCTCACATCCTTTGTAAACTCCAGAGATACGCGGAGATCAGTGCATCCAAAGGAGACGATGCCTGACTCCTCGTGAAACTTGATAGGAGTCCCAGGATTCCTGTGGCACGTGGAAAGGGACCCTTGGTCTCCCGCCTCAGATTGAGAGGCGTCCCAATTGACCTGCCAGGCTTCTAGGAGAATCCCGATTTGTCCCTCGCAACTAGGCAGGAGTCCTGACGTCGCTGAACAAACACGTGGGTGGAAGGGCATCCCCGTCGTAACTTGAGAATATACCCCAGGTTCCCGCCGCAACTCGAGAAAAACCATGAGACTTCCCCCTCGCCGCGAGATGAGGCCCAATTCCCCTGCACTGCGTGCAGAGCAATTCCGTGTTGCACATCACACATGAAAGGAGCCTTGATTTTCTTGATGGCACTCCAGAGAAACCCCAAGAACACTGTTTCAAGGCTAGAGGCATCCTGAGGTCACTGTAGCAACACGAAAGAGCTCCGTGGACAAAAAATCAACTCGAGATGAGAGGTTAGTCCCTGGCTTCGACTCCAGAGGAATACCACCTTACCACAAGCACCTCAAGAGGAGGCTTCTCTCAGCTCTAGGAATGTGAAAGGTACCCTGAGTTTGCAGCCTGAGGTGGAATGGACACTGCGATGCCCTGACTCGAAATAAGGCCAGATATCCCTGCAGTGACTTAAATGCAGGCTCGTCTTGCATCTCCCATGACGAAACGATGTCTGAATCCCCTGTGGAGACCACAGAGAAAGACCTAGTTCCCCACCTCATCGCGACCGTATGCCTCACATCCTTTGAAAACTCCAGAGGTACGCGGAGATCAGTGCCTCCAAAGGAGACGATGCCTGACTCCTCGTGAAACTTGATAGGAGTCCCAGGATTCCTGTGGCACGTGGAAAGGGACCCTTGGTCTCCCGCCTCAGCTGGAGAGGCGTCCCAATTGCCCTGCCAAGGCTCAAAGAAAATCCCGAGTTGTCCCTCGCAACTAGGCTGGAGTCCTGACGAGGCTGAACAAACACGTGGGTGGAAGGGCCATCCCTGTCGTAACTCGAGAATATTCCCCAGGTTCCCGCCGCAACTCGAGAAAAACCATGAGACTCCCCCTTCGCCGCGAGATGAGGCCCGATTCCCCTGCACTGCGTGCAGACCAATTCCGTGTTGCACATCACGCATGAAAGGAGCTTTGATTTCCTTGATGGCACTTCAGAGAAACCCCAAGAACACTGTTCCAAGGCTAGAGGGATCCTGAGGTCACTGTAGCAACACGAAAGAGCTCCGTGGACCAAAAATCAACTCGAGATGAGAGGTTAGTCCCTGGCTTCGACTGCAGAGGACTACCACCTTACCACAACCACCTCAAGAGGAGGCTTCTCTCAGCTCTAGGTATGTGAGAGGGACCCTGAGTTTGCGCCCTCAAGTGGAATGGACACCGCGATGCCCTGACTCGAAATAAGGCCGGATATCCCTGCAGTGACTTGAATGCAGGCTCGTCTTGCATCTCCCAAGACGAAAGGATGTCTGAATCCCCTGTGGAGACCACAGGGAAAGACCTAGTCTCCCACCTCATCGCGATAGGAGGCCTCACATCCTTTGAAAACTCCAGAGGTACGCGGAGATCAGTGCCTACAAAGGAGACGATGCCTGACTCCTCGTGAAACTTGATAGGAGTCCCAGGATTCCTGTGGCACGTGGAAAGGGACACTTGGTCTCCCGCCTCAGCTGGAGAGGCGTACCAATTGCCCTGCCAAGCCTTGAGGAGAATCCCGAGTTGTCCATCACAACTAGGCAGGAGTCGTGACGTGGCTGAACAAACACGTGGGTGGAAGGACCATGCCCGTCGTAACTCGAGAATATACCCCAGGTTCCCGCCGCAACTCGAGAAAAACCATGAGACTTCCCCCTCGCCGCGAGATGAGGCCCGATTCCCCTGCACTGCGTGCAGAGCAATTCCGTGTTGCACATCACACATGAAAGGAGCCTTGATTTCCTTGATGGCACTCCAGAGAAACCCCAAGAACAATGTTTCAAGGCTAGAGGGATCCTGAGGTCACTGTAGCAACATGAAAGAACTCCGTGGACCAAGAATCAACTCGAGATGAGAGGTTAGTCCCTGGCTTCGACTCCAGAGGAATACCAGCTTACCACAAGCACCTCAAGAGGAGGCTTCTCTCAGCTCTAGGTATGTGAGAGGGAGCCTGAGTTTGCAGCCTCAAGTGGAATGGACACCGCGATGTCCTGACTCGAAATAAGGCCGGATATCCCTGCAGTGACTTGAATGCAGGCTCGTCTTGCATCTCCCATGACGAAAGGATGTCTGAATCCCCTGTGGAGACCACAGAGAAAGACCTAGTTCCCCACCTCATCGCGACCGGAGGCCTCACATCCTTTGAAAACTCCAGAGGTACGCGGAGATCAGTGCCTCCAAAGGAGACGATGCCTGACTCTTCGTGAAACTTGATAGGAGTCCCAGGATTCCTGTGGCACGTGGAAAGGGACACTTGGTCTCCCGCCTCAGCTGAAGAGGCATCCCAATTGCCCTGCCAAGACTCGAGGAGAATCCCGATTTGTCCCTCGCAACTAGGCAGGAGTCCTGACGTCGCTGAACAAACACGTGGGTGGAAGGGCCATCCCCGTCGTAACTCGAGAATATACCCCAGGTTCCCGCCGCAACTCGAGAAAAACCATGAGACTTTCCCCTCGCCGCGAGATGAGGCCCGATTCCCCTGCACTGCGTGCAGAGCAATTCCGTGTTGCACATCACACATGAAAGGAGCCTTGATTTCCTTGATGGCACTTCAGAGAAACCCCAAGAACACTGTTTCAAGGCTAGAGCGATCCTGAGGTCACTGGAGCAACACGAAAGAGCTCCGTGGACCAAAAATCAACTCGAGATGAGAGGTTAGTCCCTGGTTTCGACTCCAGAGGAAAACCACCTTACCACAAGCACCTCAAGAGGAGGCTTCTCTCAGCTCTATGTATGTGAGAGGGACCCTGGGTTTGCGGCCTAAAGTGGAATGGACACCGCGATGCCCTGACTTGAAATAAGGCCGGATATCCCTGCAGTGACTTGAATGCAGGCTGGTCTTTCATCTCCCAAGACGAAAGGATGTCTAAATCCCCTTTGGAGACCACTGAGAAAGACTTAGTTCCCCACCTCATCGCGACCGGAGGCCTCACATCCTTTGAAAACTCCAGAGGTACGCGGAGATCAGTGCCTCCAAAGGAGACGATTCCTGACTCCTCGTGAAACTTGATAGGAGTCCCAGGATTCCTGTGGCACGTGGAAAGGGACCCTTGGTCTCCCGCCTCAGCTGGAGAGGCGTCCCAGTTGCCTTGCCAAGCCTCGAGGAGAATCCCGAGTTGTCCCTCGCAACTAGGCTGGAGTCCTGACGAGGCTGAACAAACACGTGGGTGGAAGGGCCATCCCTGTCGTAACTCGAGAATGTTCCCCAGGTTCCCGCCGCAACTCGAGAAAAACCATGAGACTTCCCCCTCGCCGCGAGATGAGGCCCGATTCCCCTGCACTGCATGCAGAGCAATTCCGTGTTGCACATCACGCATGAAAGGAGCTTTGATTTCCTTGATGGCACTCCAGAGAAACCCCAAGAACACTGTTCCAAGGCTAGAGGGATCCTGAGGTCACTGTAGCAACACGAAAGAGCTCCGTGGACCAAAAATCAACTCGAGATAAGAGGTTAGTCCCTGGCTTCGACTGCAGAGGACTACCACCTTACCACAACCACCTCAAGAGGAGGCTTCTCTCAGCTCTAGGTATGTGAGAGGGACCCTGAGTTTGCGGCCTCAAGTGGAATGGACACCGCGATGCCCTGACTCAGAATCAGGCCGGATATCCCTGCAGTGACTTGAATGCAGGCTCGTCTTGCATCTCCCAAGACGAAAGGATGTCTGAATCCCCTGTGGAGACCACAGGGAAAGACCTAGTCTCCCACCTCATCGCGATAGGAGGCCTCACATCCTTTGAAAACTCCAGAGGTAGGCGGAGATCAGTGCCTCCAAAGGAGACGATGCCTGACTCCTCGTGAAACTTGATAGGAGTCCCAGGATTACTGTGGCACGTGGAAAGGGACACTTGGTCTCCCGCCTCAGCTGGAGAGGCGTCCCAATTGCCCTGCCAAGACTCGAGGAGAATCCCGAGTTGTCCCTCGCAACTAGGCAGGAGTCCTGACGTCGCTGAACAAACACGTGGGTGGAAGGACCATGCCCGTCGTAACTCGAGAATATACCCCAGGTTCCCGCCGCAACTCGAGAAAAACCATGAGACTTCCCCCTCGCCGCGAGATGAGGCCCGATTCCCCTGCAATGCGTGCAGAGCAATTCCGTGTTGCACATCACACATGAAAGGAGCCTTGATTTCCTTGATGGCACTTCAGAGAAACCCCAAGAACACTGTTTCAAGGCTAGAGCGATCCTGAGGTCACTGGAGCAACACGAAAGAGATCCGTGGACCAAAAATCAACTCGAGATGAGAGGTTAGTCCCTGGTTTCGACTCCAGAGGAAAACCACCTTACCACAAGCACCTCAAGAGGAGGCTTCTCTCAGCTCTATGTATGTGAGAGGGACCCTGGGTTTGCGGCCTCAAGTGGAATGGACACCGCGATGCCCTGACTCGAAATACGGC
Source organism: Cervus elaphus (assembly GCF_910594005.1). Classification (NCBI taxonomy): domain Eukaryota; kingdom Metazoa; phylum Chordata; class Mammalia; order Artiodactyla; family Cervidae; genus Cervus; species Cervus elaphus. The sequence continues at coordinate 5,206,347 of NC_057838.1, forward strand.
CGGATATCACTGCAGTGACTTGAATGCAGGCTCGTCTTGCATCTCCCAAGACGAAAGGATGTCTAAATCCCCTTTGGAGACCACTGAGAAAGACTTAGTTCCCCACCTCATCGCGATCGGAGGCCTCACATCCTTTGAAAACTCCAGAGGTACGCGGAGATCAGTGCCTCCAAAGGAGACGATGCCTGACTCCTCGTGGAACTTGATAGGAGTCCCAGGATTCCTGTGGCACGTGGAAAGGGACCCTTGGTCTCCCGCCTCAGCTGGAGAGGCGTCCCAATTGCCCTGCCAAGCCTCGAGGAGAATCCCGAGTTGTCCCTCGCAACTAGGCAGGAGTCCTGACGCGGCTGAACAAACACGTGTGTGTAATGGCCATCCCCGTCGTAATTCGAGAATATACCCCAGGTTCCCGACGCAACTCGAGAAAAACCATGAGACTTCCCCCTCGCCGCGAGATGAGGCCCGATTCCCCTGCACTGTGTGCAGAGCAATTCCGTCTTGCACATCACACATCAAAGGAGCCTTGATTTCCTTGATGGCACTCCAGAGAAACCCCAAGAACACTGTTTCAAGGCTAGAGGGATCCTGAGGTCACTGTAGCAAGAAGAAAGAGCTCCGTGGACCAAAAATCAACTCGAGATGAGAGGTTAGTCCCTGGCTTCGACTCCGGAGGAATACCACCTTACCACAAGCACCTCAAGAGGAGGCTTCTCTCAGCTCTAGCTATGTGAGAGGGACCCTGAGTTTGCGGCCTCAAGTGGAATGGATACCACGATGCCCTGACTCGAAATAAGGCCGGATATCCCTGCAGTGACTTGAATGCAGGCTCGTCTTGCATCTCCCAAGACGAAAGGATGTCTGAATCCCCTGTGGAGACCACAGAGAAAGACCTAGTTCCCTACCTCATCGCGACCGGAGGCCTCACATCCTTTGAAAACTCCAGAGGTACGCGGAGATCAGTGCCTCCAAAGGAGACGATGCCTGACTCCTCGTGAAACTTGATAGGAGTCCCAGGATTCCTGTGGCACGTGGAAAGGGACCCTTGGTCTCCCGCCTCAGATTGAGAGGCGTCCCAATTGACCTGCCAGGCTTCTAGGAGAATCCCGATTTGTCCCTCGCAACTAGGCAGGAGTCCTGACGTGGCTGAACAAACACGTGGGTGGAAGGGCATCCCCGTCGTAACTTGAGAATATACCCCAGGTTCCCGCCGCAACTCGAGAAAAACCATGAGACTTCCCCCTCGCCACGAGATGAGGCCCAATTCCCCTGCACTGCGTGCAGAGCAATTCCGTGTTGCACATCACACATGAAAGGAGCCTTGATTTTCTTGATGGCACTCCAGAGAAACCCCAAGAACACTGTATTAAGGCTAGAGGCATCCTGAGGTCACTGTAGCAACACGAAAGAGCTCTGTGGACAAAAAATCAACTCGAGATGAGAGGTTAGTCCCTGGCTTCGACTCCAGAGGAATACCACCTTACCACAAGCACCTCAAGAGGAGGCTTCTCTCAGCTCTAGGAATGTGAAAGGTACCCTGAGTTTGCGGCCTGAAGTGGAATGGACACTCCGATGCCCTGACTCGAAATAAGGCCAGATATCCCTGCAGTGACTTAAATGCAGGCTCGTCTTGCATCTCCCATGACGAAACGATGTCTGAATCCCCTGTGGAGACCACAGAGAAAGACCTAGTTCCCCACCTCATCGCGACCGTATGCCTCACATCCTTTGAAAACTCCAGAGGTACGCGGAGATCAGTGCCTCCAAAGGAGACGATGCCTGACTCCTCGTGAAACTTGATAGGAGTCCCAGGATTCCTGTGGCACGTGGAAAGGGACCCTTGGTCTCCTGCCTCAGCTGGAGAGGCGTCCCAATTGCCCTGCCAAGGCTCAAGGAAAATCCCGAGGTGTCCCTCGCAACTAGGCTGGAGTCCTGACGAGCCTGAACAAACACGTGGGTGGAAGGGCCATCCCTGTCGTAACTCGAGAATGTTCCCCAGGTTCCCGCCGCAACTCGAGAAAAACCATGAGACTCCCCCTTCGCCGCGAGATGAGGCCCGATTCCCCTGCACTGCGTGCAGACCAATTCCGTGTTGCACATCACGCATGAAAGGAGCTTTGATTTCCTTGATGGCACTTCAGAGAAACCCCAAGAACACTGTTTCAAGGCTAGAGCGATCCTGAGGTCACTGTAGCAACACGAAAGAGCTCCGTGGACCAAAAATCAACTCGAGATGAGAGGTTAGTCCCTGGCTTTGACTGCAGAGGACTACCACCTTACCACAACCACCTCAAGAGGAGGCTTCTCTCAGCTCTAGGTATGTGAGAGGGACCCTGAGTTTGCGCCCTCAAGTGGAATGGACACCGCGATGCCCTGACTCGAAATAAGGCCGGATATCCCTGCAGTGACTTGAATGCAGGCTCGTCTTGCATCTCCCAAGACGAAAGGATGTCTGAATCCCCTGTGGAGACCACAGGGAAAGACCTAGTCTCCCACCTCATCGCGATAGGAGGCCTCACATCCTTTGAAAACTCCAGAGGTACGCGGAGATCAGTGCCTCCAAAGGAGACGATGCCTGACTCCTCGTGAAACTTGATAGGAGTCCCAGGATTCCTGTGGCACGTGGAAAGGGACACTTGGTCTCCCGCCTCAGCTGGAGAGGCGTACCAATTGCCCTGCCAAGCCTCGAGGAGAATCCCGAGTTGTCCATCACAACTAGGCAGGAGTCGTGACGTGGCTGAACAAACACGTGGGTGGAAGGACCATGCCCGTCGTAACTCGAGAATATACCCCAGGTTCCCACCGCAACTCGAGAAAAACCATGAGACTTCCCCCTCGCCGCAAAATGAGGCCCGATTCCCCTGCACTGCGTGCAGAGCAATTCCGTGTTGCACATCACACATGAAAGGAGCCTTGATTTCCTTGATGGCACTCCAGAGAAACCCCAAGAACAATGTTTCAAGGCTAGAGGGATCCTGAGGTCACTGTAGCCACACAAAAGAGCTCCGTGGACCAAAAATCAACTCGAGTTGAGAGGTTAGTCCCTGGCTTCGACTCCAGAGGAATACCACCTTACCACAAGCACCTCAAGAGGAGGCTTCTCTCAGCTCTAGCTTAGTGAGAGGGACCCTGAGTTTGCGACCTCAAGTGGAATGGACACCGTGATGCCCTGACTCGAAATAAGGCCGGATATCCCTGGAGTGACTTGATTGCAGGCTCGTCTTGCATCTTCCAAGACGAAAGGATGTCTGAATCCACTGTGGCGACCACAGAGAAAACCTACTTCCCCACCTCATCGCAACCGGAGGCCTCAAATCCTTTGAAAACTCCAGAGGTACGCGGAGATCAGTGCCTCCAAAGGAGACGATGCCTGACTCCTCGGGAAACTTGATAGGAGTCCCAGGATTCCTGTGGCACATGGAAAGGGACCTTTGGTCTACCGCCTCAGCTGGAGAGGCGTCCCAATTGCCCTGCCAAGCCCCCAGGAGAATCCCGAGTTGTCCCCCGCAACTAGGCAGGAGTCCTGACGTCGCTGAACAAACACGTGTGTGGAAGGGCCATCCCCGTCATAACTCGAGAATATACCCCAGGTTCCCGCCGCAACTCGAGAAAAACCATGATACTACCCCCTCGCCACGAGATGAGGCCCGATTCCCCTGCACTGCGGGCAGAGCAATTCCGTGTTGCACATCACACATGAAAGGAGCCTTGATTTCCTTGATGCCACTCCAGAGAAACCCCAAGAACACTGTTTCAAGGCTAGAGGGATCCTGAGGTCACTGTAGCAAGAAGAAAGAGCTCCGTGGACCAAAAATCAACTCGAGATGCGAGGTTAGTCCCTGGCTTCGACTCCAGAGGAATACCAGCTTACCACAAGCACCTCAAGAGGAGGCTTCTCTCAGCTCTAGGTATGTGAGAAGGAGCCTGAGTTTGCAGCCTCAAGTGGAATGGACACCGCGATGCCCTGACTCGAAATAAGGCCGGATATCCCTGCAGTGACTTGAATGCAGGCTCGTCTTGCATCTACCAAGACGAAAGGATGTCTAAATCCCTTTGGAGACCACTGAGAAAGACTTAGTTCCCCACCTCATCGCGACCGGAGGCCTCACATCCTTTGAAAACTCCAGAGGTACGCGGAGATCAGTGCCTCCAAAGGAGACGATGCCTGACTCCTCGTGAAACTTGATAGGAGTCCCAGGATTCCTGTGGCACGTGGAAAGGGACCCTTGGTCTCCTTCCTCAGCTGGGAAGGCGTCCCAAATGCCCTGCCAAGCCTCGAGGAGAATCCCGAGTTGTCCCTCGCAACTAGGCAGGAGTCCTGACGCGGCTGAACAAACACGTGTGTGTAATGGCCATCCCCGTCGTAATTCGAGAATATACCCCAGGTTCCCGACGCAACTCGAGAAAAACCATGAGACTTCCCCCTCGCCGCGAGATGAGGCCCGATTCCCCTGCACTGTGTGCAGAGCAATTCCGTCTTGCACATCACACATCAAAGGAGCCTTGATTTCCTTGATGGCACTCCAGAGAAACCCCAAGAACACTGTTTCAAGGTACAGGGATCCTGAGGCCCCTGTAGCCACACAAAAGAGCTCCGTGGACCAAAAATCAACTCGAGTTGAGAGGTTAGTCCCTGGCTTCGACTCCAGAGGAATACCACCTTACCACAAGCACCTCAAGAGGAGGCTTCTCTCAGCTCTAGCTTAGTGAGAGGGACCCTGAGTTTGCGACCTCAAGTGGAATGGACACCGCGATGCCCTGACTCGAAATAAGGCCGGATATCCCTGGAGTGACTTGATTGCAGGCTCGTCTTGCATCTTCCAAGACGAAAGGATGTCTGAATCCACTGTGGCGACCACAGAGAAAACCTACTTCCCCACCTCATCGCAACCGGAGGCCTCAAATCCTTTGAAAACTCCAGAGGTACGCGGAGATCAGTGCCTCCAAAGGAGACGATGCCTGACTCCTCGGGAAACTTGATAGGAGTCCCAGGATTCCTGTGGCACATGGAAAGGGACTTTTGGTCTACCGCCTCAGCTGGAGAGGCGTCCCAATTGCCCTGCCAAGCCCCCAGGAGAATCCCGAGTTGTCCCCCGCAACTAGGCAGGAGTCCTGACGTCGCTGAACAAACACGTGGGTGGAAGGGCCATCCCCGTCATAACTCGAGAATATACCCCAGGTTCCCGCCGCAACTCGAGAAAAACCATGATACTACCCCCTCGCCACGAGATGAGGCCCGATTCCCCTGCACTGCGGGCAGAGCAATTCCGTGTTGCACATCACACATGAAAGGAGCCTTGATTTCCTTGATGGCACTCCAGAGAAACCCCAAGAACACTGTTTCAAGGCTAGAGGGATCCTGAGGTCACTGTAGCAAGAAGAAAGAGCTCCGTGGACCAAAAATCAACTCGAGATGCGAGGTTAGTCCCTGGCTTCGACTCCAGAGGAATACCAGCTTACCACAAGCACCTCAAGAGGAGGCTTCTCTCAGCTCTAGGTATGTGAGAGGGAGCCTGAGTTTGCAGCCTCAAGTGGAATGGACACCCCGATGCCCTGACTCGAAATAAGGCCGGATATCCCTGCAGTGACTTGAATGCAGGCTCGTCTTGCATCTCCCATGACGAAAGGATGTCTGAATCCCCTGTGGAGACCACAGAGAAAGACCTAGTTCCCCACCTCATCGCGACCGGAGGCCTCACATCCTTTGAAAACTCCAGAGGTACGCGGAGATCAGTGCCTCCAAAGGAGACGATGCCTGACTCTTCGTGAAACTTGATAGGAGTCCCAGGATTCCTGTGGCACGTGGAAAGGGACCCTTGGTCTCCCGCCTCAGCTGGAGAGGCATCCCAATTGCCCTGCCAAAACTCGAGGAGAATCCCGAGTTGTCCCTCGCAACTAGGCAGGAGTCCTGACGTCGCTGAACAAACACGTGTGTGGAAGGGCCATCCCCGTCGTAACTCGAGAATATACCCCAGGTTCCCGCCGCAACTCGAGAAAAACCATGAGACTTCCCCCTCGCCACGAGATGAGGCCTGATTCCCCTGCACTGCGTGCAGAGCAATTCCGTGTTGCACATCACACATGAAAGGAGCCTTGATTTCCTTGATGGCACTTCAGAGAAACCCCAAGAACACTGTTTCAAGGCTAGAGCGATCCTGAGGTCACTGGAGCAACACGAAAGAGCTCCGTGGACCAAAAATCAACTCGAGATGAGAGGTTAGTGCCTGGTTTCGACTCCAGAGGAAAACCACCTTACCACAAGCACCTCAAGAGGAGGCTTCTCTCAGCTCTATGTATGTGAGAGGGACCCTGAGTTTGCGGCCTCAAGTGGAATGGACACCGCGATGCCCTGACTCGAAATAAGGCCGGATATCCCTGCAGTGACTTGAATGCAGGCTCGTCTTGCATCTCCCAAGACGAAAGGATGTCTAAATCCCTTTGGAGACCACTGAGAAAGACTTAGTTCCCCACCTCATCGCGACCGGAGGCCTCACATCCTTTGAAAACTCCAGAGGTACGCGGAGATCAGTGCCTCCAAAGGAGACGATGCCTGACTCCTCGTGAAACTTGATAGGAGTCCCAGGATTCCTGTGGCACGTGGAAAGGGACCCTTGGTCTCCTTCCTCAGCTGGGGAGGCGTCCCAAATGCCCTGCCAAGCCTCGAGGAGAATCCCGAGTTGTTCCTCGCAACTAGGAAGGAGTACTTACTTGGCTGAACAAACACGTGTGTGGAAGGGCCATCCCCGTCGTAACTCGAGAATATACCCCAGGTTCCCGCCGCAACTCGAGAAAAACCATGAGACTTCCCCCTCGCCGCGAGATGAGGCCCAATTTCCCTGCACTGCGTGCAGAGCAATTCCGTGTTGCACATCACACATGAAAGGAGCCTTGATTTCCTTGATGGCACTCCAGAGAAACCCCAAGAACACTGTTTCAAGGCTAGAGGGATCCTGAGGTCACTGTAGCAACACGAAAGAGCTCCGTGGACCAAGAATCAACTCGAGATGAGAGGTTAGTCCCTGGCTTCGACTCCAGAGGAATACCACCTTACCACAAGCACCTCAAGATGAGGCTTCTCTCAGCTCTAGGTATGTGAGAGGGACCCTGAGTTTGCGGCCTCAAGTGGAATGGACACCGCGATGCCCTGGCTCGAAATAAGGCCGAATATCCCTGCAGTGACTTGAATGCAGGCTCGTCTTGCATCTCCCAAGACGAAAGGATGTCTGAATCCCCTGTGGAGACCACAGGGAAAGACCTAGTCTCCCACCTCATCACAACCGGAGGCCTCACATCCTTTGAAAACTCCAGAGGTACGCGGAGATCAGTGCCTCTAAAGGAGACGATGCCTGACTCCTCGTGAAACTTGATAGGAGTCCCAGGATTCCTTTGGCACGTGGAAAGGGACACTTGGTCTCCCGCCTCAGCTGGAGAGGCGTCCCAATTGCCCTGCCAAGCCTCGAGGAGAATCCCGAGTTGTCCCTCGCAACTAGGCAGGAGTCCTGACGTCGCTGAACAAACACGTGGGTGGAAGGACCATGCCCGTCGTAACTCGAGAATATACCCCAGGTTCCCGCCGCAACTCGAGAAAAACCATGAGACTTCCCCCTCGCTGCGAGATGAGGCCCGATTCCCCTGCACTGCGTGCAGAGCAATTCCGTGTTGCACATCACACATGAAAGGAGCCTTGATTTCCTTGATGGCACTCCAGAGAAACCCCAAGAACACTGTTTCAAGGCTAGAGGGATCCTGAGGTCACTGTAGCAACACGAAAGAACTCCGTGGACCAAGAATCAACTCGAGATGAGAGGTTAGTCCCTGGCTTCGACTCCAGAGGAATACCAGCTTACCACAAGCACCTCAAGAGGAGGCTTGTCTCAGCTCTAGGTATGTGAGAGGGAGCCTGAGTTTGCAGCCTCAAGTGGAATGGACACCCCGATGCCCTGACTCGAAATAAGGCCGGATATCCCTGCAGTGACTTGAATGCAGGCTCGTCTTGCATCTCCCATGACGAAAGGATGTCTGAATCCCCTGTGGAGACCACAGAGAAAGACCTAGTTCCCCGCCTCATCGCGACCGGAGGCCTCACATCCTTTGAAAACTCCAGAGGTACGCGGAGATCAGTGCCTCCAAAGGAGACGATGCCTGACTCTTCGTGAAACTTGATAGGAGTCCCAGGATTCCTGTGGCACGTGGAAAGGGACCCTTGGTCTCCCGCCTCAGCTGGAGAGGCATCCCAATTGCCCTGCCAAGACTCGAGGAGAATCCCGAGTTGTCCCTCGCAACTAGGCAGGAGTCCTGACGTCGCTGAACAAACACGTGTGTGGAAGGGCCATCCCCGTCGTAACACGAGAATATACCCCAGGTTCCCGCCGCAACTCGAGAAAAACCATGAGACTTCCCCCTCGCCGCGAGATGAGGCCCGATTCCCCTGCACTGCGTGCAGAGCAATTCCGTGTTGCACATCACACATGAAAGGAGCCTTAATTTCCTTGATGGCACTTCAGAGAAACCCCAAAAACACTGTTTCAAGGCTAGAGCGATCCTGAGGTCACTGGAGCAACACGAAAGAGCTCCGTGGACCAAAAATCAACTCGAGATGAGAGGTTAGTCCCTGGTTTCGACTCCAGAGGAAAACCACCTTACCACAAGCACCTCAAGAGGAGGCTTCTCTCAGCTCTATGTATGTGAGAGGGACCCTGGGTTTGCGGCCTCAAGTGGAATGGACACCGCGATGCCCTGACTCGAAATAAGGCCGGATATCCCTGCAGTGACTTGAATGCAGGCTCGTCTTGCATCTCCCAAGACGAAAGGATGGCTGAATCTCCTGTGTAGGCCACAGAGAAAGAAATAGGTCCCCACCTCATCGCGACCGGAGGCCTCATATCCTTTGATAACTCCAGAGGTACGCGGAGATCAGTGCCTCCAAAGGAGACGATGTCTGACTCCTCGTGAAACTTGATAGGAGTACCAGGATTCCTGTGGCACGTGGAAAGGGACCCTTGGTCTCCCGCCTCAGATTGAGAGGCGTCCCAATTGCCCTGCCAGGCTTCTAGGAGAATCCCGATTTGTCCCTCGCAACAAGGCAGGAGTCCTGACGTGGCTGAACAAACACGTGGGTGGAAGGGCATCCCCGTCGTAACTCGAGAATATACCCCAGGTTCCCGCCGCAACTCGAGAAAAACCATGAGACTTCCCCCTCGCCGCGAGATGAGGCCCAATTCCCCTGCACTGCGTGCAGAGCAATTCCGTGTTGCACATCACACATGAAAGGAGCCTTGATTTCCTTGATGGCACTCCAGAGAAACCCCAAGAACACTGTTTCAGGGCTAGAGGGATCCTGAGGTCACTGTAGCAACACGAAAGAACTCCGTGGACCAAGAATCAACTCGAGATGAGAGGTTAGTCCCTGGCTTCGACTCCAGAGGAATTCCACCTTACCACAAGCACCTCAAGAGGAGGCTTCTCTCAGCTCTAGGTATGTGAGAGGGAGCCTGAGTTTGCAGCCTCAAGTGGAATGGACACCCCGATGCACTGATTTGAAATAAGGCCGGATATCCCTGCAGTGACTTGAATGCAGTCTCGTCTTGCATCTCCCATGACGAAAGGATGTCTGAATCCCCTGTGGAGACCACAGAGAAAGACCTAGTTCCCCACCTCATCGCGACCGGAGGCCTCACATCCTTTGAAAACTCCAGAGGTACGCGGAGATCAGTGCCTCCAAAGGAGACGATGCCTGACTCTTCGTGAAACTTGATAGGAGTCCCAGGATTCCTGTGGCACGTGGAGAGGGACCCTTGGTCTCCCGCCTCAGCTGGAGAGGCATCCCAATTGCCCTGCCAAGCCTCCAGGAGAATCCCGAGTTGTCCCTCGCAACTAGGAAGGAGTCCTGACGTCGCTGAACAAACACGTGGGTGGAAGGGCCATCCCCATCGTAACTCGAGAATATACCCCAGGTTCCCGCCGCAACTCGAGAAAAACCATGAGACTTCCCCCTCGCCGCGAGATGAGGCCCGATTCCCCTGCACTGCATGCAGAGCAATCCGTGTTGCAGATCAAACATGAAAGGAGCCTTGATTTCCTTAATGGCACTCCAGAGAAACCCCAAGAACACTGTTTCAAGGCTAGAGGGATCCTGAGGTCACTGTAGCAACACGAAACAGCTCCGTGGACCAAAAATCAACTCGAGATGAGAGGTTAGTCCCTGGCTTCGACTCCAGAGGAATACCACCTTACCACAAGCACCTCAAGAGGAGGCTTCTCTCAGCTCTAGGTATGTGAGAGGGACCCTGATATTGCGGCCTCAAAGGGAATGGACACCGCGATGCCCTGACGCGAAATAAGGCCGGATATCCCTGCAGTGACTTGAATGCAGGCTCGTCTTGCATCTCCCAAGATGAAAGGATGTCTGAATCCCCTGTGGAGACCACAGAGAAAGACCTAGTTCCCCACCTCATCGCGACCGGAGTCCTCTCATCCTTTGAAAACTCCAGAGGTACGCGGAGGTCAGTGCCTCCAAAGGAGACGATGCCTGACTCCTCGTGAACCTTGATAGGAGTACCACTATTCCTGTGGCACGTGGAAAGGGACCCTTGGTCTCCCGCCTCAGATTGAGAGGCGTCCCAATTGCCCTGCCAGGCTTCTAGGAGAATCCCGATTTGTCCCTCGCAACTAGGCAGGAGTCCTGACGTGGCTGAACAAACACGTGGGTGGAAGGGCATCCCCGTCGTAACTCGAGAATATACCCCAGGTTCCCGCCGCAACTCGAGAAAAACCATGAGACTTCCCCCTCGCCGCGAGATGAGGCCCAATTCCCCTGCACTGCGTGCAGAGCAATTCCGTGTTGCACATCACACATGAAAGGAGCCTTGATTTCCTTGATGGCACTCCAGAGAAACCCCAAGAACACTGTTTCAGGGCTAGAGGGATCCTGGGTCACTGTAGCAACACGAAAGATCTCCGTGGACCAAAAATCAACTCGAGATTAGAGGTTAGTCCCTGGCTTCGACTCCAGAGGAATTCCACCTTACCACAAGCACCTCAAGAGGAGGCTTCTCTCAGCTCTAGGTAAGTGAGAGGGACCCTGAGTTTGCGGCCTCAAGTGGAATGGACACCGGGATGCCCTGACTCGAAGTAAGGCCGGATATCCCTACAGTGACTAGAATGCAGGTTCGTCTTGGTCTCCCAAGACGAAAGGATGTCTGAATCCCCTGTGGAGACCACAGAGAAAGACCTAGTTCCCCACCTCATCGCGACCGGAGGCCTCACATCCTTTGAAAACTAAAGAGGCACGCGGAGATCAGTGCCTCCAAAGGAGACAATGCCTGACTCCTCATGAAACTTGATAGGAGTCCCAGGATTCCTGTGGCACGAGGAAAGGGACCCTTGGTCTCCCGCCTCAGCTGGAGAGGCGTCCCAATTGCCCAGCCAAACCTCGAGGAGAATCCCGAGTTGTCCCTCGCAACTAGGCAGGAGTCCTGACGTCGCTGAACAAACACGTGGGTTGAAGGGCCAGCCCCGTCGTAACTCGAGAATATACCCCAGGTTCCCGCCGCAACTCGAGAAAAACCATGAGACTTCCCCCTCGCCGCGAGATGAGGCCCGATTCCCCGGCACTGCGTGCAGAACAATTCCGTGTTGCACATCACACATGAAAGGAGCATTGATTTCCTTGATGGCACTCCAGAGAAACCCCAAGAACACTGTTTCAAGGCTAGAGGGATCCTGAGGTCACTGTAGCCACACGAAAGAGCTCCGTAGACCATGAATCAACTCGAGATGAGAGGTTAGTGCCTGGCTTCGACTCGAGAGGAATACCACCTTACCACAAGCACCTCAAGAGGAGGCTTCTCTCAGCTCTAGGTATGTGAGAGGGACCCTGAGTTTGCGGCCTCAAGTGGAATGGACACCGCGATGCCCTGACTCGAAATAAGGCCGGATATCCCTGCAGTGACTTGAATGCAGGCTCGTCTTGCATCTCCCAAGACGAAAGGATGTCTGAATCCCCTGTGGAGACCACAGGGAAAGACCTAGTCTCCCACCTCATCGCGATAGGAGGCCTCACATCCTTTGAAAACTCCAGAGGTACTCGGAGATCAGTGCCTCCAAAGGAGGCGATGTCTGACTCCTCGTGAAACTTGATAGGAGTCCCAGGATTACTGTGGCACGTGGAAAGGGACACTTGGTCTCCCGCCTCAGCTGGAGAGGCGTCCCAATTGCCCTACCAAGACTCGAGGAGAATCCCGAGTTGTCCCTCGCAACTAGGCAGGAGTCCTGACGTCGCTGAACATACACGTGGGTGGAAGGACCATGCCCGTCGTAACTCGAGAATATACCCCAGGTTCCCGCCGCAACTCGAGAAAAACCATGAGACTTCCCCCTCGCCGCGAGATGAGGCCCGATTCCCCTGCACTGCGTGCAGAGCAATTCCGTGTTGCACATCACACATGAAAGGAGCCTTGATTTCCTTGATGGCACTTCAGAGAAACCCCAAGAACACTGTTTCAAGGCTAGAGCGATCCTGAGGTCACTGGAGCAACACGAAAGAGCTCCGTGGACCAAAAATCAACTCGAGATGAGAGGTTAGTCCCTGGTTTCGACTCCAGAGGAAAACCACCTTACCACAAGCACCTCAAGAGGAGGCTTCTCTCAGCTCTATGTATGTGAGAGGGACCCTGGGTTTGCGGCCTCAAGTGGAATGGACACCGCGATGCCCTGACTCGAAATACGGCCGGATATCCCTGCAGTGACTTGAATGCAGGCTCGTCTTGCATCTCCCAAGACGAAAGGATGTCTAAATCCCCTTTGGAGACCACTGAGAAAGACTTAGTTCCCCACCTCATCGCGACCGGAGGCCTCACATCCTTTGAAAACTCCAGAGGTACGCGGAGATCAGTGCCTCCAAAGGAGACGATGCCTGACTCCTCGTGGAACTTGATAGGAGTCCCAGGATTCCTGTGGCACGTGGAAAGGGACCCTTGGTCTCCCGCCTCAGCTGGAGAGGCGTCCCAATTGCCCTGCCAAGCCTCGAGGAGAATCCCGAGTTGTCCCTCGCAACTAGGCAGGAGTCCTGACGCGGCTGAACAAACACGTGTGTGTAATGGCCATCCCCGTCGTAATTCGAGAATATACCCCAGGTTCCCGACGCAACTCGAGAAAAACCATGAGACTTCCCCCTCGCCGCGAGATGAGGCCCGATTCCCCTGCACTGTGTGCAGAGCAATTCCGTCTTGCACATCACACATCAAAGGAGCCTTGATTTCCTTGATGGCACTCCAGAGAAACCCCAAGAACACTGTTTCAAGGTAGAGGGATCCTGAGGTCCCTGTAGCCACACAAAAGAGCTCCGTGGACCAAAAATCAACTCGAGTTGAGAGGTTAGTCCCTGGCTTCGACTCCAGAGGAATACCACCTTACCACAAGCACCTCAAGAGGAGGCTTCTCTCAGCTCTAGCTTAGTGAGAGGGACCCTGAGTTTGCGACCTCAAGTGGAATGGACACCGCGATGCCCTGACTCGAAATAAGGCCGGATATCCCTGGAGTGACTTGATTGCAGGCTCGTCTTGCATCTTCCAAGACGAAAGGATGTCTGAATCCACTGTGGCGACCACAGAGAAAACCTACTTCCCCACCTCATCGCAACCGGAGGCCTCAAATCCTTTGAAAACTCCAGAGGTACGCGGAGATCAGTGCCTCCAAAGGAGACGATGCCTGACTCCTCGGGAAACTTGATAGGAGTCCCAGGATTTCTGTGGCACATGGAAAGGGACCTTTGGTCTACCGCCTCAGCTGGAGAGGCGTCCCAATTGCCCTGCCAAGTCCCCAGGAGAATCCCGAGTTGTCCCCCGCAACTAGGCAGGAGTCCTGACGTCGCTGAACAAACACGTGGGTGGAAGGGCCATCCCCGTCATAACTCGAGAATATACCCCAGGTTCCCGCCGCAACTCGAGAAAAACCATGATACTACCCCCTCGCCACGAGATGAGGCCCGATTCCCCTGCACTGCGGGCAGAGCAATTCCGTGTTGCACATCACACATGAAAGGAGCCTTGATTTCCTTGATGGCACTCCAGAGAAACCCCAAGAACACTGTTTCAAGGCTAGAGGGATCCTGAGGTCACTGTAGCAAGAAGAAAGAGCTCCGTGGACCAAAAATCAACTCGAGATGCGAGGTTAGTCCCTGGCTTCGACTCCAGAGGAATACCAGCTTACCACAAGCACCTCAAGAGGAGGCTTCTCTCAGCTCTAGGTATGTGAGAGGGAGCCTGAGTTTGCAGCCTCAAGTGGAATGGACACCCCGATGCCCTGACTCGAAATAAGGCCGGATATCCCTGCAGTGACTTGAATGCAGGCTCGTCTTGCATCTCCCATGACGAAAGGATGTCTGAATCCCCTGTGGAGACCACAGAGAAAGACCTAGTTCCCCACCTCATCGCGACCGGAGGCCTCACATCCTTTGAAAACTTCAGAGGTACGCGGAGATCAGTGCCTCCAAAGGAGACGATGCCTGACTCTTCGTGAAACTTGATAGGAGTCCCAGGATTCCTGTGGCACGTGGAAAGGGACCCTTGGTCTCCCGCCTCAGATGGAGAGGCATCCCAATTGCCCTGCCAAGACTCGAGGAGAATCCCGAGTTGTCCCTCGCAACTAGGCAGGAGTCCTGACGTCGCTGAACAAACACGTGTGTGGAAGGGCCATCCCCGTCGTAACTCGAGAATATACCGCAGATTCCCGCCGCAACTCGAGAAAAACCATGAGACTTCCCCCTCGCCGCGAGATGAGGCCTGATTCCCCTGCACTGCGTGCAGAGCAATTCCGTGTTGCACATCACACATGAAAGGAGCCTTGATTTCCTTGATGGCACTTCAGAGAAACCCCAAGAACACTGTTTCAAGGCTAGAGCGATCCTGAGGTCACTGGAGCAACACGAAAGAGCTCCGTGGACCAAAAATCAACTCGAGATGAGAGGTTAGTGCCTGGTTTCGACTCCAGAGGAAAACCACCTTACCACAAGCACCTCAAGAGGAGGCTTCTCTCAGCTCTATGTATGTGAGAGGGACCCTGAGTTTGCGGCCTCAAGTGGAATGGACACCGCGATGCCCTGACTCGAAATAAGGCCGGATATCCCTGCAGTGACTTGAATGCAGGCTCGTCTTGCATCTCCCAAGACGAAAGGATGTCTAAATCCCTTTGGAGACCACTGAGAAAGACTTAGTTCCCCACCTCATCGCGACCGGAGGCCTCACATCCTTTGAAAACTCCAGAGGTACGCGGAGATCAGTGCCTCCAAAGGAGACGATGCCTGACTCCTCGTGAAACTTGATAGGAGTCCCAGGATTCCTGTGGCACGTGGAAAGGGACCCTTGGTCTCATTCCTCAGCTGGGGAGGCGTCCCAAATGCCCTGCCAAGCCTCGAGGAGAATCCCGAGTTGTCCCTCGCAACTAGGCAGGAGTCCTGACGCGGCTGAACAAACACGTGTGTGTAATGGCCATCCCCGTCGTAATTCGAGAATATACCCCAGGTTCCCGACGCAACTCGAGAAAAACCATGAGACTTCCCCCTCGCCGCGAGATGAGGCCCGATTCCCCTGCACTGTGTGCAGAGCAATTCCGTCTTGCACATCACACATCAAAGGAGCCTTGATTTCCTTGATGGCACTCCAGAGAATCCCCAAGAACACTGTTTCAAGGTAGAGGGAAATGAGGTCCCTGTAGCCACACAAAAGAGCTCCGTGGACCAAAAATCAACTCGAGTTGAGAGGTTAGTCCCTGGCTTCGACTCCAGAGGAATACCACCTTACCACAAGCACCTCAAGAGGAGGCTTCTCTCAGCTCTAGCTTAGTGAGAGGGACCCTGAGTTTGCGACCTCAAGTGGAATGGACACCGCGATGCCCTGACTCGAAATAAGGCCGGATATCCCTGGAGTGACTTGATTGCAGGCTCGTCTTGCATCTTCCAAGACGAAAGGATGTCTGAATCCACTGTGGCGACCACAGAGAAAACCTACTTCCCCACCTCATCGCAACCGGAGGCCTCAAATCCTTTGAAAACTCCAGAGGTACGCGGAGATCAGTGCCTCCAAAGGAGACGATGCCTGACTCCTCGGGAAACTTGATAGGAGTCCCAGGATTCCTGTGGCACATGGAAAGGGACCTTTGGTCTACCGCCTCAGCTGGAGAGGCGTCCCAATTGCCCTGCCAAGCCCCCAGGAGAATCCCGAGTTGTCCCCCGCAACTAGGCAGGAGTCCTGACGTCGCTGAACAAACACGTGGGTGGAAGGGCCATGCCCGTCATAACTCGAGAATATACCCCAGGTTCCCGCCGCAACTCGAGAAAAACCATGATACTACCCCCTCGCCACGAGATGAGGCCCGATTCCCCTGCACTGCGGGCAGAGCAATTCCGTGTTGCACATCACACATGAAAGGAGCCTTGATTTCCTTGATGGCACTCCAGAGAAACCCCAAGAACACTGTTTCAAGGCTAGAGGGATCCTGAGGTCACTGTAGCAAGAAGAAAGAGCTCCGTGGACCAAAAATCAACTCGAGATGCGAGGTTAGTCCCTGGCTTCGACTCCAGAGGAATACCAGCTTACCACAAGTACCTCAAGAGGAGGCTTCTCTCAGCTCTAGGTATGTGAGAGGGAGCCTGAGTTTGCAGCCTCAAGTGGAATGGACACCCCGATGCCCTGACTCAAAATAAGGCCGGATATCCCTGCAGTGACTTGAATGCAGGCTCGTCTTGCATCTCCCATGACGAAAGGATGTCTGAATCCCCTGTGGAGACCACAGAGAAAGACCTAGTTCCCCACCTCATCGCGACCGGAGGCCTCACATCCTTTGAAAACTCCAGAGGTACGCGGAGATCAGTGCCTCCAAAGGAGACGATGCCTGACTCTTCGTGAAACTTGATAGGAGTCCCAGGATTCCTGTGGCACGTGGAAAGGGACCCTTGGTCTCCCGCCTCAGCTGGAGAGGCATCCCAATTGCCCTGCCAAGACTCGAGGAGAATCCCGAGTTGTCCCTCGCAACTAGGCAGGAGTCCTGACGTCGCTGAACAAACACGTGTGTGGAAGGGCCATCCCCGTCGTAACTCGAGAATATACCCCAGGTTCCCGCCGCAACTCGAGAAAAACCATGAGACTTCCCCCTCGCCACGAGATGAGGCCTGATTCCCCTGCACTGCGTGCAGAGCAATTCCGTGTTGCACATCACACATGAAAGGAGCCTTGATTTCCTTGATGGCACTTCAGAGAAACCCCAAGAACACTGTTTCAAGGCTAGAGCGATCCTGAGGTCACTGGAGCAACACGAAAGAGCTCCGTGGACCAAAAATCAACTCGAGATGAGAGGTTAGTGCCTGGTTTCGACTCCAGAGGAAAACCACCTTACCACAAGCACCTCAAGAGGAGGCTTCTCTCAGCTCTATGTATGTGAGAGGGACCCTGAGTTTGCGGCCTCAAGTGGAATGGACACCGCGATGCCCTGACTCGAAATAAGGCCGGATATCCCTGCAGTGACTTGAATGCAGGCTCGTCTTGCATCTCCCAAGACGAAAGGATGTCTAAATCCCTTTGGAGACCACTGAGAAAGACTTAGTTCCCCACCTCATCGCGACCGGAGGCCTCACATCCTTTGAAAACTCCAGAGGTACGCGGAGATCAGTGCCTCCAAAGGAGACGATGCCTGACTCCTCGTGAAACTTGATAGGAGTCCCAGGATTCCTGTGGCACGTGGAAAGGGACCCTTGGTCTCCTTCCTCAGCTGGGGAGGCGTCCCAAATGCCCTGCCAAGCCTCGAGGAGAATCCCGAGTTGTTCCTCGCAACTAGGAAGGAGTACTTACTTGGCTGAACAAACACGTGTGTGGAAGGGCCATCCCCGTCGTAACTCGAGAATATACCCCAGGTTCCCGCCGCAACTCGAGAAAAACCATGAGACTTCCCCCTCGCCGCGAGATGAGGCCCGATTTCCCTGCACTGCGTGCAGAGCAATTCCGTGTTGCACATCACACATGAAAGGAGCCTTGATTTCCTTGATGGCACTCCAGAGAAACCCCAAGAACACTGTTTCAAGGCTAGAGGGATCCTGAGGTCACTGTAGCAACACGAAAGAGCTCCGTGGACCAAGAATCAACTCGAGATGAGAGGTTAGTCCCTGGCTTCGACTCCAGAGGAATACCACCTTACCACAATCCCCTCAAGATGAGGCTTCTCTCAGCTCTAGGTATGTGAGAGGGACCCTGAGTTTGCGGCCTCAAGTGGAATGGACACCGCGATGCCCTGGCTCGAAATAAGGCCGAATATCCCTGCAGTGACTTGAATGCAGGCTCGTCTTGCATCTCCCAAGACGAAAGGATGTCTGAATCCCCTGTGGAGACCACAGGGAAAGACCTAGTCTCCCACCTCATCACGACCGGAGGCCTCACATCCTTTGAAAACTCCAGAGGTACGCGGAGATCAGTGCCTCCAAAGGAGACGATGCCTGACTCCTCGTGAAACTTGATAGGAGTCCCAGGATTCCTTTGGCACGTGGAAAGGGACCCTTGGTCTCCCGCCTCAGCTGGAGAGGCGTCCCAATTGCCCTGCCAAGCCTCGAGGAGAATCCCGAGTTGTTCCTCGCAACTAGGAAGGAGTACTTACTTGGCTGAACAAACACGTGTGTGGAAGGGCCATCCCCGTCGTAACTCGAGAATATACCCCAGGTTCCCGCCGCAACTCGAGAAAAACCATGAGACTTCCCCCTCGCCGCGAGATGAGGCCCGATTTCCCTGCACTGCGTGCAGAGCAATTCCGTGTTGCACATCACACATGAAAGGAGCCTTGATTTCCTTGATGGCACTCCAGAGAAACCCCAAGAACACTGTTTCAAGGCTAGAGGGATCCTGAGGTCACTGTAGCAACACGAAAGAGCTCCGTGGACCAAGAATCAACTCGAGATGAGAGGTTAGTCCCTGGCTTCGACTCCAGAGGAATACCACCTTACCACAAGCACCTCAAGATGAGGCTTCTCTCAGCTATAGGTATGTGAGAGGGACCCTGAGTTTGCGGCCTCAAGTGGAATGGACACCGCGATGCCCTGGCTCGAAATAAGGCCGGATATCCCTGCAGTGACTTGAATGCAGGCTCGTCTTGCATCTCCCAAGACGAAAGGATGTCTGAATCCCCTGTGGAGACCACAGGGAAAGACCTAGTCTCCCACCTCATCGCGACCGGAGGCCTCACATCCTTTGAAAACTCCAGAGGTACGCGGAGATCAGTGCCTCCAAAGGAGACGATGCCTGACTCCTCGTGAAACTTGATAGGAGTCCCAGGATTCCTGTGGCACGTGGAAAGGGACACTTGGTCTCCCGCCTCAGCTGGAAAGGCGTCCCAATTGCCCTGCCAAGCCTCGAGGAGAATCCCGAGTTGTCCCTCGCAACTAGGAAGGAGTCCTGACGTCGCTGAACAAACACGTGGGTGGAAGGACCATGCCCGTTGTAACTCGAGAATATACCCCAGGTTCCCGCCGCAACTCGAGAAAAACCATGAGACTTCCCCCTCGCCGCGAGATGAGGCCCGATTCCCCTGCACTGCGTGCAGAGCAATTCCGTGTTGCACATCACACATGAAAGGAGCCTTGATTTCCTTGATGGCACTCCAGAGAAACCCCAAGAACACTGTTTCAAGGCTAGAGGGATCCTGAGGTCACTGTAGCAACACGAAAGAGCTCCGTGGACCAAGAATCAACTCGAGATGAGAGGTTAGTCCCTGGCTTCGACTCCAGAGGAATACCACCTTACCACAAGCACCTCAAGAGGAGGCTTCTCTCAGCTCTAGGTATGTGAGAGGGAGCCTGAGTTTGCAGCCTCAAGTGGAATGGACACCCCGGTGCCCTGACTAGAAATAAGGCCGGATATCCCTGCAGTGACTTGAATGCAGGCTCGTCTTGCATCTCCCATGACGAAAGGATGTCTGAATCCCCTGTGGAGACCACAGAGAAAGACATAGTTCCCCCCTCATCGCGACCGGAGGCCTCACATCGTTTGAAAACTCCAGAGGTACGCGGAGATCAGTGCCTCCAAAGGAGACGATGCCTGACTCTTCGTGAAACTTGATAGGAGTCCCAGGATTCCTGTGGCACGTGGAGAGGGACCCTTGGACTCCCGCCTCAGCTGGAGAGGCATCCCAATTGCCCTGCCAAGCCTCGAGGAGAATCCCGAGTTGTCCCTCGCAACTAGGAAGGAGTCCTGACGTCGCTGAACAAACACGTGGGTGGAAGGGCCATCCCCATCGTAACTCGAGAATATACCCCAGGTTCCCGCCGCAACTCGAGAAAAACCATGAGACTTCCCCCTCGCCGCGAGATGAGGCCCGATTCCCCTGCACTGCATGCAGAGCAATCCGTGTTGCACATCAAACATGAAAGGAGCCTTGATTTCCTTGATGGCACTCCAGAGAAACCCCAAGAACACTGTTTCAAGGCTAGAGGGATCCTGAGGTCACTGTAGCAACACGAAACAGCTCCGTGGACCAAAAATCAACTCGAGATGAGAGGTTAGTCCCTGGCTTCGACTCCAGAGGAATACCACCTTACCACAAGCACCTCAAGAGGAGGCTTCTCTCAGCTCTAGGTATGTGAGAGGGACCCTGATATTGCGGCCTCAAAGGGAATGGACACCGCGATGCCCTGACGCGAAATAAGGCCGGATATCCCTGCAGTGACTTGAATGCAGGCTCGTCTTGCATCTCCCAATATGAAAGGATGTCTGAATCCCCTGTGGAGACCACAGAGAAAGACCTAGTTCCCCACCTCATCGCGACCGGAGTCCTCTCATCCTTTGAAAACTCCAGAGGTACGCGGAGATCAGTGCCTCCAAAGGAGACGATGCCTGACTCCTCGTGAACCTTGATAGGAGTCCCAGGATTCCTGTGGCACGTGGAAAGGGACCCTTGGTCTCCCGCCTCAGCTGGAGAGGCGTCCCAATTGCCCTGCCAAGCCTCGAGGAGAATCCCGAGTTGTCCCTCGCAACTAGGAAGGAGTACTTACTTGGCTTAACAAACACGTGTGTGGAAGGGCCATCCCCGTCGTAACTCGAGAATATACCCCAGGTTCCCGCCGCAACTCGAGAAAAACCATGAGACTTCCCCCTCGCCGCGAGATGAGGCCCGATTTCCCTGCACTGCGTGCACAGCAATTCCGTGTTGCACATCACACATGAAAGGAGCCTTGATTTCCTTGATGGCACTCCAGAGAAACCCCAAGAACACTGTTTCAAGGCTAGAGGGATCCTGAGGTCACTGTAGCAACACGAAAGAGCTCCATGGACCAAGAATCAACTCGAGATGCGAGGTTAGTCCCTGGCTTCGACTCCAGAGGAATACCACCTTTCCACAAGCACCTCAAGATGAGGCTTCTCTCAGCTCTAGGTATGTGAGAGGGACCCTGAGTTTGCGGCCTCAAGTGGAATGGACACCGTGATGCCCTGACTCGAAATAAGGCCGGATATCCCTGCAGTGACTTGAATGCAGGCTCGTCTTGCATCTCCCAAGACGAAAGGATGGCTGAATCTCCTGTGTAGGCCACAGAGAAAGAAATAGGTCCCCACCTCATCGCGACCGGAGGCCTCATATCCTTTGATAACTCCAGAGGTACGCGGAGATCAGTGCCTCCAAAGGAGACGATGTCTGACTCCTCGTGAAACTTGATAGGAGTACCAGGATTCCTGTGGCACGTGGAAAGGGACCCTTGGTCTCCCGCCTCAGATTGAGAGGCGTCCCAATTTCCCTGCCAGGCTTCTAGGAGAATCCCGATTTGTCCCTCGCAACTAGGCAGGAGTCCTGACGTGGCTGAACAAACACGTGGGTGGAAGGGCATCCCCGTCGTAACTCGAGAATATACCCCAGGTTCCCGCCGCAACTCGAGAAAAACCATGAGACTTCCCCCTCGCCGCGAGATGAGGCCCAATTCCCCTGCACTGCGTGCAGAGCAATTCCGTGTTGCACATCACACATGAAAGGAGCCTTGATTTCCTTGATGGCACTCCAGAGAAACCCCAAGAACACTGTTTCAGGGCTAGAGGGATCCTGAGGTCACTGTAGCAACACGAAAGAACTCCGTGGACCAAGAATCAACTCGAGATGAGAGGTTAGTCCCTGGCTTCGACTCCAGAGGAATTCCACCTTACCACAAGCACCTCAAGAGGAGGCTTCTCTCAGCTCTAGGTATGTGAGAGGGAGCCTGAGTTTGCAGCTTCAAGTGGAATGGACACCCCGATGCACTGATTTGAAATAAGGCCGGATATCCCTGCAGTGACTTGAATGCAGTCTCGTCTTGCATCTCCCATGACGAAAGGATGTCTGAATCCCCTGTGGAGACCACAGAGAAAGACCTAGTTCCCCACCTCATCGTGACCGGAGGCCTCACATCCTTTGAAAACTCCAGAGGTACGCGGAGATCAGTGCCTCCAAAGGAGACGATGCCTGACTCTTCGTGAAACTTGATAGGAGTCCCAGGATTCCTGTGGCACGTGGAGAGGGACCCTTGGTCTCCCGCCTCAGCTGGAGATGCATCCCAATTGCCCTGCCAAGCCTCGAGGAGAATCCCGAGTTGTCCCTCGCAACTAGGAAGGAGTCCTGACGTCGCTGAACAAACACGTGGGTAGAAGGGCCATCCCCATCGTAACTCGAGAATATACCCCAGGTTCCCGCCGCAACTCGAGAAAAACCATGAGACTTCCCCCTCGCCGCGAGATGAGGCCCGATTCCCCTGCACTGCATGCAGAGCAATCCGTGTTGCACATCAAACATGAAAGGAGCCTTGATTTCCTTAATGGCACTCCAGAGAAACCCCAAGAACACTGTTTCAAGGCTAGAGGGATCCTGAGGTCACTGTAGCAACACGAAACAGCTCCGTGGACCAAAAATCAACTCGGGATGAGAGGTTAGTCCCTGGCTTCGACTCCAGAGGAATACCACCTTACCACAAGCACCTCAAGAGGAGGCTTCTCTCAGCTCTAGGTATGTGAGAGGGACCCTGATATTGCGGCCTCAAAGGGAATGGACACCGCGATGCCCTGACGCGAAATAAGGCCAGATATCCCTGCAGTGACTTGAATGCAGGCTCGTCTTGCATCTCCCAAGATGAAAGGATGTCTGAATCCCCTGTGGAGACCACAGAGAAAGACCTAGTTCCCCACCTCATCGCGACCGGAGTCCTCTCATCCTTTGAAAACTCCAGAGGTACGCGGAGATCAGTGCCTCCAAAGGAGACGATGCCTGACTCCTCGTGAACCTTGATAGGAGTCCCAGGATTCCTGTGGCACGTGGAAAGGGACCCTTGGTCTCCCGCCTCAGCTGGAGAGGCGTCCCAATTGCCCTGCCAAGCCTCGAGGAGAATCCCGAGTTGTCCCTCGCAACTAGGAAGGAGTACTTACTTGGCTGAACAAACACGTGTGTGGAAGGGCCATCCCCGTCGTAACTCGAGAATATACCCCAGGTTCCCGCCGCAACTCGAGAAAAACCATGAGACTTCCCCCTCGCCGCGAGATGAGGCCCGATTTCCCTGCACTGCGTGCAGAGCAATTCCGTGTTGCACATCACACATGAAAGGAGCCTTGATTTCCTTGATGGCACTCCAGAGAAACCCCAAGAACACTGTTTCAAGGCTAGAGGTATCCTGAGGTCACTGTAGCAACACGAAAGAGCTCCGTGGACCAAGAATCAACTCGAGATGAGAGGTTAGTCCCTGGCTTCGACTCCAGAGGAATACCACCTTACCCCAAGCACCTCAAGATGAGGCTTCTCTCAGCTCTAGGTATGTGAGAGGGACCCTGAGTTTGCGGCCTCAAGTGGAATGGACACCGTGATGCCCTGACTCGAAATAAGGCCGGATATCCCTGCAGTGACTTGAATGCAGGCTCGGCTTGCATCTCCCAAGACGAAAGGATGGCTGCATCTCCTGTGTAGGCCACAGAGAAAGAAATAGGTCCCCACCTCATCGCGACCGGAGGCCTCATATCCTTTGATAACTCCAGAGGTACGCGGAGATCAGTGCCTCCAAAGGAGACGATGTCTGACTCCTCGTGAAACTTGATAGGAGTACCAGGATTCCTGTGGCACGTGGAAAGGGACCCTTGGTCTCCCGCCTCAGATTGAGAGGCGTCCCAATTGCCCTGCCAGGCTTTTAGGAGAATCCCGATTTGTCCCTCGCAACTAGGCAGGAGTCCTGACGTGGCTGAACAAACACGTGGGTGGAAGGGCATCCCCGTCGTAACTCGAGAATATACCCCAGGTTCCCGCCGCAACTCGAGAAAAACCATGAGACTTCCCCCTCGCCGCGAGATGAGGCCCAATTCCCCTGCACTGCGTGCAGAGCAATTCCGTGTTGCACATCACACATGAAAGGAGCCTTGATTTCCTTGATGGCACTCCAGAGAAATCCCAAGAACACTGTTTCAGGGCTAGAGGGATCCTGAGGTCACTGTAGCAACACGAAAGAGCTCCGTGGACCAAGAATCAACTCGAGATGAGAGGTTAGTCCCTGGCTTCGACTCCAGAGGAATTCCACCTTACCACAACCACCTCAAGAAGAGGCTTCTCTCAGCTCTAGGTATGTGAGAGGGAGCCTGAGTTTGCAGCCTCAAGTGGAATGGACACCCCGATGCCCCGATTTGAAATAAGGCCGGATATCCCTGCAGTGACTTTAATGCAGGCTCGTCTTGCATCTCCCATGACGAAAGGATGTCTGAATCCCCTGTGGATACCACAGAGAAAGACCTAGTTCCCCACCTCATCGCGACCGGAGGCCTCACATCCTTTGAAAACTCCAGAGGTACGCGGAGATCAGTGCCTCCAAAGGAGACGATGCCTGACTCTTCGTGAAACTTGATAGGAGTCCCAGGATTCCTGTGGCACGTGGAGAGGGACCCTTGGTCTCCCGCCTCAGCTGGAGAGGCATCCCAATTGCCCTGCCAAGCCTCGAGGAGAATCCCGAGTTGTCCCTCGCAACTAGGAAGGAGTCCTGACGTCGCTGAACAAACACGTGGGTGGAAGGGCCATCCCCATCGTAACTCGAGAATATACCCCAGGTTCCCGCCGCAACTCGAGAAAAACCATGAGACTTCCCCCTCGCCGCGAGATGAGGCCCGATTCCCCTGCACTGCATGCAGAGCAATCCGTGTTGCACATCAAACATGAAAGGAGCCTTGATTTCCTTAATGGCACTCCAGAGAAACCCCAAGAACACTGTTTCAAGGCTAGAGGGATCCTGAGGTCACTGTAGCAACACGAAACAGCTCCGTGGACCAAAAATCAACTCGAGATGAGAGGTTAGTCCCTGGCTTCGACTCCAGAGGAATACCACCTTACCACAAGCACCTCAAGAGGAGGCTTCTCTCAGCTCTAGGTATGTGAGAGGGACCCTGATATTGCGGCCTCAAAGGGAATGGACACCGCGATGCCCTGACGCGAAATAAGGCCGGATATCCCTGCAGTGACTTGAATGCAGGCTCGTCTTGCATCTCCCAAGATGAAAGGATGTCTGAATCCCCTGTGGAGACCACAGAGAAAGACCTAGTTCCCCACCTCATCGCGACCGGAGTCCTCTCATCCTTTGAAAACTCCAGAGGTACGCGGAGGTCAGTGCCTCCAAAGGAGACGATGCCTGACTCCTCGTGAACCTTGATAGGAGTACCACTATTCCTGTGGCACGAGGAAAGGGACCCTTGGTCTCCCGCCTCAGATTGAGAGGCGTCCCAATTGCCCTGCCAGGCTTCTAGGAGAATCCCGATTTGTCCCTCGCAACTAGGCAGGAGTCCTGACGTGGCTGAACAAACACGTGGGTGGAAGGGCATCCCCGTCGTAACTCGAGAATATACCCCAGGTTCCCGCCGCAACTCGAGAAAAACCATGAGACTTCCCCCTCGCCGCGAGATGAGGCCCAATTCCCCTGCACTGCGTGCAGAGCAATTCCGTGTTGCACATCACACATGAAAGGAGCCTTGATTTCCTTGATGGCACTCCAGAGAAACCCCAAGAACACTGTTTCAGGGCTAGAGGGATCCTGGGTCACTGTAGCAACACGAAAGATCTCCGTGGACCAAAAATCAACTCGAGATTAGAGGTTAGTCCCTGGCTTCGACTCCAGAGGAATTCCACCTTACCACAAGCACCTCAAGAGGAGGCTTCTCTCAGCTCTAGGTAAGTGAGAGGGACCCTGAGTTTGCGGCCTCAAGTGGAATGGACACCGGGATGCCCTGACTCGAAGTAAGGCCGGATATCCCTACAGTGACTAGAATGCAGGTTCGTCTTGGTCTCCCAAGACGAAAGGATGTCTGAATCCCCTGTGGAGACCACAGAGAAAGACCTAATTCCCCACCTCATCGCGACCAGAAGCCTCACATCCTTTGAAAACTCCAGACGTAAGCGGACATCAGTGCCTCCAAAGGAGACGATGCCTGACTCCTCGTAAAACTTGATAGGAGTCCCAGGATTCCTGTGGCACGTGGAAAGGGACACTTGGTCTCCCGCATCAGCTGGAGAGGCGTCCCAATTGCCCTGCCAAGCCTCGAGGAGAATCCGGAGTTGTCCCTCGCAACTAGGAAGGAGTCCTGACGTCACTGAACAAACACGTGGGTGGAATGGCCATCCTCGTCGTAACTCGAGAATATACCCCAGGTTCCCACCGCAACTCGAGAAAATCCATGAGACTTCCCCCTCGCCGTGAGATGAGGCCCGATTCCCCTGCACTACATGCAGAGCAATTCCGTGCTGCACATCACACATGAAAGGAGCCTTGATTTCCTTGATGGCACTCCAGAGAAACCCCAAGAACACTGTTTCAAGGCTCGAGGGATCCTGAGGTCACTGTAGCAACACGAAAGAGCTCCGTGGACCAAAAATCAACTTGAGATGAGAGGTTAGTCCCTGGCTTCGACTCCAGAAGAATACCACCTTACCACAAGCACCACAAGAAGAGGCTTCTCTCAGCTCTAGGTATGAGAGAGGGACCCTTAGTTTGCGGCCTCAAGTGGAATGGACACCGTGATGCCCTGACTCGAAATAAGGGCGGATTTCCCTGCAGTGACTTGAATGCAGGCTCGTCTTGCATCTCCCAAGACGAAAGGATGTCTGAATCCCCTGTGGAGACCACAGAGAAAGACCTAGTTCCCTACCACATCGCGACCGGAGGCCTCACATCCTTTGAAAACTCCAGAGGTACTCGGAGATCAGTGTCTCCAAAGGAAACGATGCCTGACTCCTCGTGAAACTTGATAGGAGTCCCAGGATTTCTGTGGCACGTGGAAAGGGACCCTTGGTCTCCCGCCTCAGCTGGAGAGGCGTCCCAATTGCCCTGCCAAGCCTCGAGGAGAATCCCGAGTTGTCCCTCGCAACTAGGCAGGAGTCCTGACGTCGCCGAAGAAACACGTGGGTGGAAGGGCCATCCCCGTCGTAACTCGAGAATATACCCAAGGTTCCCGCCACAACTCGAGATAATCCATGAGACTTCCCCCTCGCCGCGAGATGAGGCCCAATTCCCCTGCACTTCATGCAGAGCAATTCCGTGCTGCACATCACACATGAAAGGAGCCTTGATTACCATGACCGCACTCCAGAGTAACCCCAAGAACACTATGTCAAGGCTAGAAGTATCCTGAGGTCACTGTAGCAACACGAAAGAGCACCGTGGGCCAAAAATCAACTCGAGATGAGAGGTTAGTCCCTGGCTTCGACTCCAGAGGAATACCACCTTACCACAAGCACCTCAAGATGAGGCTTCTCTCAGCTCTAGGTATGTGAGAGGGACCCTGAGTTTGCGGCCTCAAGTGGAATGGACACCGCGATGCCCTGACTCGAAATAAGGCCGGATATCCCTGCAGTGACTTGAATGCAGGCTCGTCTTGCATCTCCCAAGACGAAAGGATGTCTGAATCCCCTGTGGAGACCACAGGGAAAGACCTAGTCTCCCACCTCATCGCGATAGGAGGCCTCACATCCTTTGAAAACTCCAGAGGTACTCGGAGATCAGTGCCTCCAAAGGAGACGATGTCTGACTCCTCGTGAAACTTGATAGGAGTCCCAGGATTCCTGTGGCACGTGGAAAGGGACCCTTGGTCTCCCGCCTCAGCTGGAGAGGCGTCCCAATTGCCCTGCCAAGCCTGGAGGAGAATCCCGAGTTGTCCCTCGCAACTAGGCAGGAGTCCTGACGTCGCTGAACAAACACGTGGGTGGAAGGGCCATCCCCGTCGTAACTCGAGAATATACATCAGGTTCCCGCCGCAACTCGAGAAAAACCATGAGACTTCCCCCTCGCCGAGGGATGAGGCCCGATTCCCCTGCACTGCGTGCAGAGCAATTCCGTGTTGCACATCACACATGAAAGGAGCCTTGATTTCCTTCATGGCACTCCAAAGAAACCCGAAGAACGCTGTTTCAAGACTAGAGCGATCCTGAGGTCACTGTAGCAACACGAAAGAACTCCGTGGACCAAGAATCAACTCGAGATGAGAGGTTAGTCCCTGGCTTCGACTCCAGAGGAATACCAGCTTACCACAAGCACCTCAAGAGGAGGCTTCTCTCAGCTCTAGGTATGTGAGAGGGAGCCTGAGTTTGCAGCCTCAAGTGGAATGGACACCCCGATGCCCTGACTCGAAATAAGGCCGGATATCCCTGCAGTGACTTGAATGCAGGCTCGTCTTGCATTTCCCATGACGAAAGGATGTCTGAATCCCCTGTGGAGACCACAGAGAAAGACCTAGTTCCCCACCTCATCGCGACCGGAGGCCTCACATCCTTTGAAAACTCCAGAGGTACGCGGAGATCAGTGCCTCCAAAGGAGACGATGCCTGACTCTTCGTGAAACTTGATAGGAGTCCCAGGATTCCTGTGGCACGTGGAAAGGGACCCTTGGTCTCCCGCCTCAGCTGGAGAGGCATCCCAATTGCCCTGCCAAGACTCGAGGAGAATCCCGAGTTGTCCCTCGCAACTAGGCAGGAGTCCTGACGTCGCTGAACAAACACGTGTGTGGAAGGGCCATCCCCGTCGTAACTCGAGAATATACCCCAGGTTCCTGCCGCAACTCGAGAAAAACCATGAGACTTCCCCCTCGCCGCGAGATGAGGCCCGATTCCCCTGCACTGCGTGCAGAGCAATTCCGTGTTGCACATCACACATGAAAGGAGCCTTGATTTCCTTGATGGCACTCCAGAGAAACCCCAAGAACACTGTTTCAAGGCTAGAGGGATCCTGAGGTCACTGTAGCAACACGAAAGAACTCCGTGGACCAAGAATCAACTCGAGATGAGAGGTTAGTCCCTGGCTTCGACTCCAGAGGAATACCACCTTACCAAAAGCACCTCAAGAGGAGGCTTCTCTCAGCTCTAGGTATGTGAGAGGGAGCCTGAGTTTGCAGCCTCAAGTGGAATGGACACCCCGGTGCCCTGACTCGAAATAAGGCCGGATATCCCTGCAGTGACTTGAATGCAGGCCCGTCTTGCATCTCCCATGACGAAAGGATGTCTGAATCCCCTGTGGAGACCACAGAGAAAGACCTAGTTCCCCACCTCATCGCGACCGTAGTCCTCTCATCCTTTGAAAACTCCAGAGGTACGCGGAGATCAGTGCCTCCAAAGGAGACGATGCCTGACTCCTCGTGAACCTTGATAGGAGTCCCAGGATTCCTGTGGCACGTGGAAAGGGACCCTTGGTCTCCCGCCTCAGCTGGAGAGGCGTCCCAATTGCCCTGCCAAGCCTCGAGGAGAATCCCGAGTTGTCCCTCGCAACTAGGAAGGAGTACTTACTTGGCTGAACAAACACGTGTGTGGAAGGGCCATCCCCGTCGTAACTCGAGAATATACCCCAGGTTCCCGCCGCAACTCGAGAAAAACCATGAGACTTCCCCCTCGCCGCGAGATGAGGCCCGATTTCCCTGCACTGCGTGCAGAGCAATTCCGTGTTGCACATCACACATGAAAGGAGCCTTGATTTCCTTGATGGCACTCCAGAGAAACCCCAAGAACACTGTTTCAAGGCTAGAGGGATCCTGAGGTCACTGTAGCAACACGAAAGAGCTCCATGGACCAAGAATCAACTCGAGATGAGAGGTTAGTCCCTGGCTTCGACTCCAGAGGAATACCACCTTACCACAAGCACCTCAAGATGAGGCTTCTCTCAGCTCTAGGTATGTGAGAGGGACCCTGAGTTTGCGGCCTCAAGTGGAATGGACACCGTGATGCCCTGACTCGAAATAAGGCCGGATATCCCTGCAGTGACTTGAATGCAGGCTCGTCTTGCATCTCCCAAGACGAAAGGATGGCTGAATCTCCTGTGTAGGCCACAGAGAAAGAAATAGGTCCCCACCTCATCGCGACCGGAGGCCTCATATCCTTTGATAACTCCAGAGGTACGCGGAGATCAGTGCCTCCCAAGGAGACGATGCCTGACTCCTCGTGAAACTTGATAGGAGTACCAGGATTCCTGTGGCACGTGGAAAGGGACCCTTGGTCTCCCGCCTCAGATTGAGAGGCGTCCCAATTGCCCTGCCAGGCTTCTAGGAGAATCCCGATTTGTCCCTCGCAACTAGGTAGGAGTCCTGACGTGGCTGAACAAACACGTGGGTGGAAGGGCATCCCCGTCGTAACTCGAGAATATACCCCAGGTTCCCGCCGCAACTCGAGAAAAACCATGAGACTTCCCCCTCGCCGCGAGATGAGGCCCAATTCCCCTGCACTGCGTGCAGAGCAATTCCGTGTTGCACATCACACATGAAAGGAGCCTTGATTTCCTTGATGGCACTCCAGAGAAACCCCAAGAACACTGTTTCAGGGCTAGAGGGATCCTGAGGTCACTGTAGCAACACGAAAGAACTCCGTGGACCAAGAATCAACTCGAGATGAGAGGTTAGTCCCTGGCTTCGACTCCAGAGGAATTCCACCTTACCACAAGCACCTCAAGAGGAGGCTTCTCTCAGCTCTAGGTATGTGAGAGGGAGCCTGAGTTTGCAGCCTCAAGTGGAATGGACACCCCGATGCACTGATTTGAAATAAGGCCGGATATCCCTGCAGTGACTTGAATGCAGTCTCGTCTTGCATCTCCCATGACGAAAGGATGTCTGAATCCCCTGTGGAGACCACAGAGAAAGACCTAGTTCCCAACCTCATCGCGACCGGAGGCCTCACATCCTTTGAAAACTCCAGAGGTACGCGGAGATCAGTGCCTCCAAAGGAGACGATGCCTGACTCTTCGTGAAACTTGATAGGAGTCCCAGGATTCCTGTGGCACGTGGAGAGGGACCCTTGGTCTCCCGCCTCAGCTGGAGATGCATCCCAATTGCCCTGCCAAGCCTCGAGGAGAATCCCGAGTTGTCCCTCGCAACTAGGAAGGAGTCCTGACGTCGCTGAACAAACACGTGGGTGGAAGGGCCATCCCCATCGTAACTCGAGAATATACCCCAGGTTCCCGCCGCAACTCGAGAAAAACCATGAGACTTCCCCCTCGCCGCGAGATGAGGCCCGATTCCCCTGCACTGCATGCAGAGCAATTCCGTGCTGCACATCACACATGAAAGGAGCCTTGATTTCCTTGATGGCACTCCAGAGAAACCCCAAGAACACTGTTTCAAGGCTCGAGGGATCCTGAGGTCACTGTAGCAACACGAAAGAGCTCCGTGGACCAAAAATCAACTCGAGATGAGAGGTTAGTTCCTGGCTTCGACTCCAGAGGAATACCACCTTACCACAAGCACCACAAGATGAGGCTTCTCTCAGCTCTAGGTATGAGAGAGGGACCCTTAGTTTGCGGCCTCAAGTGGAATGGACACCGTGATGCCCTGACTCGAAATAAGGGCGGATTTCCCTGCAGTGACTTGAATGCAGGCTCGTCTTGCATCTCCCAAGACGAAAGGATGTCTGAATCCCCTGTGGAGACCACAGAGAAAGACCTAGTTCCCCACCACATCGCGACCGGAGGCCTCACATCCTTTGAAAACTCCAGAGGTACTCGGAGATCAGTGTCTCCAAAGGAAACGATGCCTGACTCCTCGTGAAACTTGATAGGAGTCCCAGGATTTCTGTGGCACGTGGAAAGGGACCCTTGGTCTCCCGCCTCAGCTGGAGAGGCGTCCCAATTGCCCTGCCAAGCCTCGAGGAGAATCCCGAGTTGTCCCTCGCAACTAGGCAGGAGTCCTGACGTCGCCGAAGAAACACGTGGGTGGAAGGGCCATCCCCGTCGTAACTCGAGAATATACCCAAGGTTCCCGCCACAACTCGAGATAATCCATGAGACTTCCCCCTCGCCGCGAGATGAGGCCCGATTCCCCTGCACTTCATGCAGAGCAATTCCGTGTTGCACATCACACATGAAAGGAGCCTTGATTTCCTTGATGGCACTCCAGAGAAACCCCAAGAACACTGTTTCAAGGCTAGAGGGATCCTGAGGTCACTGTAGCAACACGAAAGAGCTCCGTGGACCAAGAATCAACTCGAGATGAGAGGTTAGTCCCTGGCTTCGACTCCAGAGGAATACCACCTTACCACAAGCACCTCAAGATGAGGCTTCTCTCAGCTCTAGGTATGTGAGAGGGACCCTGAGTTTGCGGCCTCAAGTGGAATGGACACCGCGATGCCCTGACTCGAAATAAGGCCGGATATCCCTGCTGTGACTTGAATGCAGGCTCGTCTTGCATCTCCCAAGACGAAAGGATGGCTGAATCCCCTGTGGAGGCCACAGAGAAAGAAATAGGTCCCCACATCATCGCGACCGGAGGCCTCATATCCTTTGAAAACTCCAGAGGTACGCGGAGATCAGTGCCTCCAAAGGAGACGATGTCTGACTCCTCGTGAAACTTGATAGGAGTACCAGGATTCCTGTGGCACGTGGAAAGGGACCCTTGGTCTCCCGCCTCAGATTGAGAGGCGTCCCAATTGCCCTGCCAGGCTTCTAGGAGAATCCCGATTTGTCCCTCGCAACTAGGCAGGAGTCCTGACGTGGCTGAACAAACACGTGGGTGGCAGGGCATCCCTGTCGTAACTCGAGAATATACCCCAGGTTCCCGCCGCAACTCGAGAAAAACCATGAGAATTCCCCCTCGCCGCGAGATGAGGCCCAATTCCCCTGCACTGCGTGCAGAGCAATTCCGTGTTGCACATCACACATGAAAGGAGCCTTGATTTCCTTGATGGCACTCCAGAGAAACCCCAAAAACACTGTTTCAGGGCTAGAGGGATCCTGAGGTCACTGTAGCAACACGAAAGATCTCCGTGGACCAAAAATCAACTCGAGATGAGAGGTTAGTCCCTGGCTTCGACTCCAGAGGAATTTCACCTTACCACAAGCACCTCAAGAGGAGGCTTCTCTCAGCTCTAGGTAAGTGAGAGGGACCCTGAGTTTGCGGCCTCAAGTGGAATGGACACCGCGATGCCCTGACTCGAAGTAAGGCCGGATTACCCTACAGTGACTAGAATGCAGGTTCGTCTTGGTCTCCCAAGACGAAAGGATGTCTGAATCCCCTGTGGAGACCACAGAGAAAGACCTAGTTCCCCACCTCATCGCGACCGGAGGCCTCACATCCTTTGAAAACTCCAGAGGTACGCGGAGATCAGTGCCTCCAAAGGAGACGATGCCTGAATCCTCGTGAAACTTGATAGGAGTCCCAGGATTCCTGTGGCACGTGGAAAGGGACCCTTGGTGTCCCGCCTCAGCTGGAGAGGCGTCCCAATTGCCCTGCCAGGCCTCGAGGAGAATCCCGAGTTGTCCTTCGCAACTAGGCAGGAGTCTGACGTCGCTGAACAAACACGTGGGTGGAAGGGCCATCCCCGTCGTAACTCGAGAATATACCCCAGGTTCCCGCCGCAACTCGAGAAAAACAATGAGACTTCCCCCTCACCGCGAGATGAGGCCCGATTCCCCTGCACTGCTTGCAGAGCAATTCCGTGTTGCACATCACACATGAAAGGAACCTTGATTTCCTTGATGGCACTCCAGAGAAAGCCCAAGAACACTGTTTCAAGGCTAGAGGGATCCGGAGGTCACTGTAGCAACACGAAAGAGCTCCGTGGACCAAAAATCAACTCGAGATGAGAGGTTAGTCCCTGGCTTCGACTCCAGAAGAATACCACCTTACCACAAGCACCTCAAGAGGAGGCTTCTCTCAGCTCTAAGTATATGAGAGGGACCCTGAGTTTGCGGCCTCAAGTGCAATGGACACTGCGATGCCCTGACGCGAAATAAGGCCGGTTATCCCTGCAGTGACTTGAATGCAGGCTCGTCTTGCATCTCCCAAGATGAAAGGATGTCTGAATCCCGTGTGTAGACCACAGAGAAAGACCTAGTTCCCCACCTCATCGCGACCGGAGGCCTCACATCCTTTGAAAACTCCAGAGGTACACAGAGATCAGTGCCTCCAAAGGAGACGATGCCTGACTCGTCGTGAACCTTGATAGGAGTCCCAGGATTCCTGTGGCACGTGGAAAGGGACCCTTGGTCTCCCGCCTCAGCTGGAGCGGCGTACCAATTGCCCTGCCAAGCCTGGAGGAGAATCCCGAGTTGTCCCTCGCATTTAGGCAAGAGTCCTGACGTCGCTGAACATACACGTGGTTGGAAGGGACATCCCCGTCGTAACTCGAGAATATACCCCAGGTTCCCGCCGCAACTCGAGAAAAACCATGAGACTTCCCCCTCGCCGCGAGATGAGGCCCGATTCCCCTGCACTGCGTGCAGAGCAATTCCGTGTTGCACATCACACATGAAAGGAGTCTTGATTTCCTTGATGGCACTCCAGAGAAACCCCAAGAACACTGTTTCAAGGCTTGAGGGATCCTGAGGTCACTGTAGCAACACGAAAGAGCTACGTGGACCAGAAATCAACTCGAGATGAGAGGTTTGTCAATGGCTTCGACTCCAGAGGAATACCACCTTACTACAAGCACCTCAAGAGGAGGATTCTCTGAGCTCTAGGTATATGAGAGGGACCCTGAGATTGCGGCCTCAAGTGAAATGGACACCGCGATGCCCTGACTCGAAATAAGGCTGGATATCCCTGCAGTGACTTGAATGCAGGCTCGTCTTGCATCTGCCAAGATGAAAGGATGTCTGAATCCCCTGTGGAGACCACAGAGAAAGACCTAGTTCCCCACCTCATCGCGACCGGAGGCCTCACATCCTTTGAAAACTCCAGAGGTACGCGGAGATCAGTGCCTCCAAAGGAGACGATGCCTGACTACTCGTGAAACTTGATAGGAGTCCCAGGATTCCTGTGGCACGTGGAAAGAGACCCTTGGTCTCCCGCCTCAGCTGGAGAGGCGTCCCAATTGCCCTGCCAAGCCTCGAGGAGAATCCCGAGTTGTCCCTCGCAACTAGGCAGGAGTCCTGACGTCGCTGAACAAACATGTGGGTGGAAGGGCCATCCCCGTCGTAACTCGAGAATATACCCCAGGTTCCCGCCGCAACTCGAGAAAAACCATGAGACTTCCCCCTCGCCGCGAGATGAGGCCCGATTCCCCTGCACTGCGTGCAGAGCAATTCCGTGTTGCACATCAAACATGACAGTAGCCTTGATTTCCTTGATGGCACGCCAGAGAAACCCCAAGAACACTGTTTCAAGGCTAGAGGGATCCTGAGGTCACTGTAGCAACACGAAAGAGCTCCGTGGACCAAAAATCAACTCGAGATGAGAGGTTAGTCCCTGGCTTCGACTCCAGAGGAATACCACCTTACCACAAGCACCTCAAGAGGAGGCTTCTCTCAGCTCTAGGTATGTGAGAGGGACCCTGATTTTGCGGCCTCAAGTGGAATGGACACTGCGATGCCCTGACGCGAAATAAGGCCGGATATCCCTGCAGTGACTTGAATGCAGGCTCGTCTTGCATCTCCCAAGACGAAAGGTTGTCTGAATCCCCTGTGGAGACCACATAGAAAGACCTAGTTCCCCACCTCATCGCGACCGGAGGCCTCACAACCTTTGAAAACTCCAGAGGTACGCGGAGATCAGTGCCTCCAAAGGAGACGATGCCTGACTCCTCGTGAAACTTGATAGGAGTCCCAGGATTCCTGTGGCACGTGGAAAGGGACCCTTGGTCTCCCGCCTCAGCTGGAGATGCGTCCCAATTGCCCTGCCAAGCCTCGAGGAGAATCCCGAGTTGTCCCTCGCAACTAGGCAGGAGTCCTGACGTCGCTGAACAAACACGTGTGTGGAAGGGCCATTCCCGTCGTAACTCGAGAATATACCCCAGGTTCCCGCCACAGCTCGAGAAAACCATGAGACTTCCCCCTCGCCGCGAGATAAGGCCCGATTCCCGTGCACTGCGTGCAGAGTAATTCCGTGTTGCACATCACACATGAAAGGAGCCTTGATTTCCTTGATGGCACTCCAGAGAAACCCCAAGAACACTGTTTCCAGGCTAGAGGGATCCTGAGGTCACTGTAGCAACACGAAAGTGCTCCGTGGACCAAAAATCAACTCGAGATGAGAGGTTAGTCCCTGGCTTCGACTCCAGAGGAATACCACCTTACCTCAAGCACCTCAAGAGGAGGCTTCTCTCAGCTCTAGCTATGTGCTGAGTTTGCGGCCTCAAGTGGAATGGACACCGCGATGCCCTGACTCGAAATAAGGCCGGATATCCCTGCAGTGACTTGAATGCAGGCTCGTCTTGCATCTCCCAAGACGAAAGGATGTCTGAATCCCCTGTGGAGACCACAGAGAAAGACCTAGTTCCCCACCTCATCGCCACCGGAGGCCGCACATCCTTTGAAAACTCCAGAGGTATGCAGAGATCAGTGCCTCCAAAGGAGACGATGCCTGTCTCCTCGTGAAACTTGATAGGAGTCCCAGGATTCCTGTCGCACGTGGAAAGGGACACTTCATATTCCGCCTCAACTGGAGAGGCGTCCCAATTGCCCTGCCAAGCCTCGAGGAGAATCCCGAGTTGTCCCTCACAACTAGGCAGGCGTCGTGACGTCGCTGAACAAAAACGTGGGTGGAAGGTCCATCCCCGTCGTAACTCGAGAATATACCCCAGGTTCCAGCCGCAACTCGAGAAAAACCATGAGACTTCCCCCTTGCCCCAAAATGAGGCCCGATTCCCCTGCACTGCGTGCAGAGCAATTCCGTGTTGCACATCACACAAGAAAGGAGACTTGATTTCCTTGATGGCACTCCAGAAAAACGCCAAGAACACTGTTTCAAGGCTAGAGGGATCCTGAGGTCACTGTAGCAACTCGAAAGAGCTCCGTGGACCAAAAATCAACTGGAGATGAGAGGTTAGTCCCTGGCTTCGACTCCAGAGGAATACCACCTTACCACAAGCACCTCAAGAGGAGGCTTCTCTCAGCTCTAGGTATGTGAGAGGGACCCTGAGTTTGCAGCCTCAAGTGGAATGGACACCGCGATGCCCTGATTTGAAATAAGGCCGGATATCCCTGCAGTGACTTGAATGCAGGCTCGTCTTGCATCTCCCAAGACGAAAGGATGTCTGAATCCCCTGTGGAGACCACAGAGAAAGACCTAGTTCCCCACCTCATCGCGACAGGGGGCCTGACATCCTTTGAAAACTCCAGAGGTACGCGGAGATCAGTGTCTCCAAAGGAGACGATGCCTGACTCCTCGTGAAATTTGATAGGAGTCCCAGGATTCCTGTGGCACGTGGAAAGGAACCCTTGGTCTCCCGCCTCAGCTGGAGAGGCGTACCAATTGCGCTGCCAATCCTCGAGGAGAATCCCGAGTTGTCCCTCGGAAGTAGGCAGGAGTCCTGACGTCGCTGAACAAACACGTGTGTGGAAGGGCCATCCCCGTCGTAACTCGAGAATATACCCCAGGTTCCCGCCGCAACTCGAGAAAAACCATGAGACTTCACACTCGCCACGAGATGAGGCCCGATTCCCCTGCACTGCATGCAGAGCAATTCCGTGTTGCACATCACACATGAAAGGAACCTTGATTTCCTTGATGGCACTCCTGAGAAACCCCAAGAACAATGTTTCATGGCTAGAGGGATCCTGAGGTCACTGTAGCCACACGAAAGAGCTCCGTGGACCAAAAATCAACTCGAGATGAGAGGTTAGTCGCTGGCTTCGACTCCAGAGGAATACCACCTTACCACAAGCACCTCAAGAGGAGGCTTCTCTCAGCTCTAGCTATGTGCTGAGTTTGCGGCCTCAAGTGGAATGGACACCGCGATGCCCTGACTCGAAATAAGGCCGGATATCCCTGCAGTGACTTGAATGCAGGCTCGTCTTGCATCTCCCAAGAGGAAAGGATGTCTGAATCCCCTGTGGAGACCACAGAGAAAGACCTAGTTCCCCACCTCATCGCCACCGGATGCCGCACATCCTTTGAAAACTCCAGAGGTATGCAGAGATCAGTGCCTCCAAAGGAGACGATGCCTGACTCCTCGTGAAACTTGATAGGAGTCCCAGGATTCCTGTCGCACGTGGAAAGGGACACTTCATATCCCGCCTCAGCTGGAGAGGCATCCCAATTGCCCTGCCAAGCCTCGAGGAGAATCCCGAGTTGTCCCTCGCAACTAGGCAGGCGTCCTGACGTCGCTGAACAAAAACGTGGGTGGAAGGTCCATCCCCGTCGTAACTCGAGAATATACCCCAGGTTCCCGCCGCAACTCGAGAAAAACCAAGAGACTTCCCCGTTGCCCCAAAATGAGGCCCGATTCCCCTGCACTGCGTGCAGAGCAATACCGTGTTGCACATCACACATGAAAGGAGCCTTGATTTCCTTGATGGCACTCCAGAGAAACCCCAAGAACACTGTTTCAAGGCTAGAGGGATCCTGAGGTCACTGTAGCAACACGAAAGAGCTCCGTGGACCAAAAATCAACTCGAGATGAGAGGTTAGTCCCTGGCTTCGACTCCAGAGGAATACCACCTTACCACAAGCACCTCAAGAGGAGGCTTCTCTCAGCTCTAGGTATGTGAGAGGGACCCTGAGTTTTCGGCCTCAAGTGGAATGGACACCGCGATGCCCTGATTTGAAATAAGGCCGGATATCCCTGCAGTGACTTGAATGCAGGCTCGTCTTGCATCTCCCAAGACGAAAGGATGTCTGAATCCCCTGTGGAGACCACAGAGAAAGACCTAGTTCCCCACCTCATCGCGACAGGGGGCCTCACATCCTTTGAAAACTCCAGTCGTACGCGGAGATCAGTGTCTCCAAAGGAGACGATGCCTGACTCCTCGTGAAATTTGATAGGAGTCCCAGGATTCCTGTGGCACGTGGAAAGGGACCCTTGGTCTCCCGCCTCAGCTGGAGAGGCGTCCCAATTGCCCTGCCATGCCTCGAGGAGAATCCCGAGTTGTCCCTCGCAACTAGGCAGGAGTCCTGCCGTCGCTGAACAAACACGTGGGTGGAAGGGTCATCCCCGTCGTAACTCGAGAATATACCCCAGGTTCCCGCCGCAACTCGAGAAAAACCATGAGACTTCACACTCGCCACGAGATGAGGCCCGATTCCCCTGCACTGCATGCAGAGCAATTCCGTGTTGCACATCACACATGAAAGGAGCCTTGATTTCCTAGATGGCACTCTAGAGAAACCCCAAGAACAATGTTTCATGGCTAGAGGGATCCTGAGGTCACTGTAGCCACACGAAAGAGCTCCGTGGACCAAAAATCAACTCGAGATGAGAGGTTAGTCGCTGGCTTCGACTCCAGAGGAATACCACCTTACCACAAGCACCTCAAGAGGAGGCTTCTCTCAGCTCTAGCTATGTGCTGAGTTTGCGGCCTCAAGTCGAATGGACACCGCGATGCCCTGACTCGAAATAAGGCCGGATATCCCTGCAGTGACTTGAATGCAGGCTCGTCTTGCATCTCCCAAGACGAAAGGATGACTGAATCCCCTGTGGAGACCACAGAGAAAGACCTTGTTCCCCACCTCATCGCCACCGGAGGCCGCAGATCCTTTGAAAACTCCAGAGGTATGCAGAGATCAGTGCCTCCAAAGGAGACGATGCCTGACTCCTCGTGAAACTTGATAGGAGTCCCAGGATTACTGTCGCACGTGGAAAGGGACACTTCATATCCCGCCTCAGCTGGAGAGGCGTCCCAATTGCCCTGCCAAGCCTCGAGGAGAATCCCGAGTTGTCCCTCGCAACTAGGCAGGAGTCCTGACGTCGCTGAACAAACATGTGGGTGGAAGGGCCATCCCCGTCGTAACTCGAGAATATACCCCAGGTTCCCGCCGCAACTCGAGAGAAACCATGAGACTTCCCACTCGCCGCGAGATGAGGCCCGATTCCCCTGCACTGCGTGCAGAGCAATACCGTGTTGCACATCACACATGAAAGGAGCCTTGATTTCCTTGATGGCACTCCAGAGAAACCCCAAGAACACTGTTTCAAGGCTCGAGGGTTCCTGAGGTCACTGTAGCAACACGAAAGAGCTCCGTGGACCAAAAATCAACTCGAGATGAGAGGTTAGTCCCTGGCTTCTTCTCCAGAGGAATACCACCTTACCACAAGCACCTCAAGCGGAGGCTTCTCTCAGCTCTAAGTATGTGAGAGGGACCCTGAGTTTGCAGCCTCAAGTGGAATGGACACCGCGATGCCCTGACTCGAAATAAGGCCGGATATCCCTGCAGTGACTTGAATGCAGGCTCGTCTTGCATCTCCCAAGACGAAAGGATGTCTGCATCCCCTGTGGAGACCACAGAGAAAGACCTAGTTCCCCACCTCATCGCCACCGGAGGCCTCACATCCTTTGAAACTCCAGAGGTACGCGGAGATCAGTGCCTCCAAAGGACACGATGCCTGACTCCTTGTGAAACTTGATAGGAGTCCCAGGATTCCTGTGGCACGAGGAAAGGGACCCTTGGTCTTCCGCCTCAGCTGGTGAAGCGTCCCAATTGCCCTGCCAAGCCTCGAGGAGAATTCCGAGTTGTCCCTCGCAACTAGGCAGGAGTCCTGACGTCGCTGAACAAACACGTGGCTGGAAGGGCCATCCCCGTTGTAACTCGAGAATATACCCCAGGTTCCTGCCGCAACTCGAGAGAAACCATGATACTTCCCCCTCGCCGCGAGATGAGGCGCGATTCCCTGCACTGCGTGCAGAGCAATTCCGTGTTGCACATCACACATGAAAGGAGCCTTGATTTCCTTAATGGCACACCAGAGAAACCCCAAGAACACTGTTTCAAGGCTAGAGGGATCCTGAGGTCACTGTAGCAACACAAAAGAGCTCCGTGGCCCAAAAATCAACTCGAGATGAGAGGTTAGTTCCTGGCTTCGACTCCAGAGGAATACCACCTTACCACAAGCACCTCAAGAGGAGGCTTCTCTCAGCTCTAGGTATGTGAGAGGGACCCTGAGTTTGCCGCCTGAAGTGGAATGGAGAATGCGATGCCCTGACGCGAAATAACGCCGGATATCCCTGCAGTGACTTGAATGCAGGCTCGTCTTGCATCTCCCAAGACGAAAGGATGTCTGAATCCCCTGTGGAGACCACAGAGAAAGACCTAGTTCCCCACCTCATCGCGACCGGAGGCCTCACATCCTTTGAAACTCCAGAGGTACGCGGAGATCAGTGCCTCCAAAGGACACGATGCCTGACTCCTCGTGAAACTTGATAGGAGTCCCAGAATTCCTGTGGCACGAGGAAAGGGACCCTTGGTCTTCCGCCTCAGCTGGTGAAGCGTCCCAATTGCCCTGCCAAGCCTCGAGGAGAATCCCGATTTGTCCCTCGCAACTAGGCAGGAGTCCTGACGTCGCTGAACAAACACGTGGCTGGAAGGGCCATCCCCGTTGTAACTCGAGAATATACCCCAGGTTCCCGCCGCAACTCGAGAAAAACCATGAGACTTCCCCCTCGCCGCGAGATGAGGCCCGATTCCCCTGCACTGCGTGCAGAGCAATTCCGTGTTGCACATGACACATGGAAGGAGTCTTGATTTCCTTGATGGCACTCGAGAGAAACCCCAAGAACACTGTTTTAAGGCTAGAGCGATCCTGAGGTCACTGTAGCAACACGAAAGAGCTCCGTGGACCAAAAATCAACTCGAGATGAGAGGTTAGTCCCTGGCTTCGACTCCAGAGGAATACAACCTTACCACAAGCACCTCAAGAGGAGGCTTCTCTCAGCTCTAGGTATGTGAGAGGGACCCTGAGTTTGCGGCCTCAAGTGGAATGGACATTGCGATGCCCTGATTCGAAATAAGGCCGGATATCCCTGCAGTGACTTGAATGCAGGCTCGTCTTGCATCTCCCAAGACGAAAGGATGTCTGAATCCCCTGTGGAGACCACAGAGAAAAGCCTAGTTCCCCACCTCATCGCGACCGGAGGCCTCACATCCTTTGAAAACTGCAGAGGTACGCGGAGATAAGTGTCTCCAAAGGAGACGATGCCTGACTCCTCGTGAAATTTGATAGGAGTCCCAGGATTCCTGTGGCACGTGGAAAGGGACCCTTGGTCTCCCGCCTCAGCTGGAGAGGCGTCCCAATTGCCCTGCCAATCCTCGAGGAGAATCCAGAGTTGTCCCTCGCAACTAGGCAGGAGTCCTGACGTCGCTGAACAAACACGTGGCTGGAAGGGCCGTCCCCGTAGTAACTCGAGAATATACCCCAGGTTCCCGCCGCAACTCGAGAAAAACCATGAGACTTCACACTCGCCGCGAGATGAGGCCCGATTCCCCTGCACTGCATGCAGAGCAATTCCGTGTTGCACATCACACATGAAAGGAGTCTTGATTTCCTTGATGGCACTCCAGAGAAACCCCAAGAACACTGTTTCAAGACTAGAGCGATCCTGAGGTCACTGTAGCAACACAAAGAGCTCCGTGGACCAAAAATCAACTCGACATGAGAGGTTAGTCCCTGGCTTCGACTCCAGAGGAATACAACCTTACCACAAGCACCTCAAGAGGAGGCTTCTCGCAGCTCTAGGTATGTGAGAGGGACCCTGAGTTTGCGGCCTCAAGTGGAATGGACATTGCCATGCCCTGACTCGAAATAAGGCCGGATATCCCTGCAGTGACTTGAATGCAGGCTCGTCTTGCATCTCCCAAGACGAAAGGATGTCTGCATCCCCTGTGGAGACCACAGAGAAA
This sequence comes from Cervus elaphus, assembly GCF_910594005.1. Lineage (NCBI taxonomy): Eukaryota > Metazoa > Chordata > Mammalia > Artiodactyla > Cervidae > Cervus > Cervus elaphus. The sequence goes on from NC_057838.1 coordinate 5,249,359, forward strand.
GACCTAGTTCCCCACGTCATCGCGACCAGAGGCCTCACATCCTTTGAAACTCCAGAGGTACGCGGAGATCAGTGCCTCCAAAGGACACGATGCCTGACTCCTCGTGAAAATTGATAGGAGTCCCAGGATTCCTGTGGCACGAGGAAAGGGACCATTGGTTTTCCGCCTCAGCTGGTGAAGCGTCCCAATTGCCCTGCCAAGCCTCGAGGAGAATCCCGAGTTGTCCCTCGCAAATAGGCAGGAGTCCTGACGTCGCTGAACAAACACGTGGCTGGAAGGGCCATCCCCGTTGTAACTCGAGAATATACCCCAGATTCCCGCCGCAACTCGAGAAAAACCATGAGACTTCCCCCTCGCCGCGAGATGAGGCCCGATTCCCCTGCACTGCGTGCAGAGCAATTCCGTGTTGCACATGACACATGGAAGGAGTCTTGATTAACTTGATGGCACTCCAGAGAAACCCCAAGAACACTGTTTTAAGGCTAGAGCGATCCTGAGGTCACTGTAGCAACACGAAAGAGCTCCGTGGACCAAAAATCAACTCGAGATGAGAGGTTAGTCCCTGGCTTCGACTCCAGAGGAATACCACCTTACCACAAGCACCTCAAGAGGAGGCTTCTCTCAGCTCTAGGTATGTGAGAGGGACGCTGAGTTTGCGGCCATAAGTGGAATGGACATTGCGATGCCCTGACTCGAAATAAGGCCGGATATCCCTGCAGTGACTTGAATGCAGGCTCGTCTTGCATCTCCCAAGACGAAAGGATGTCTGAATCCCCTGTGGAGACCACAGAGAAAAGCCTAGTTCCCCACCTCATCGCGACCGGAGGCCTCACATCCTTTGAAAACTCCAGAGGTACGCGGAGATAAGTGTCTCCAAAGGAGTCGATGCCTGACTCCTCGTGAAATTTGATAGGAGTCCCAGGATTCCTGTGGCACGTGGAAAGGGACCCTTGGTCTCCCGCCTCAGCTGGAGAGGCGTCCCAATTGCCCTGCCAAGCCTCGAGGAGAATCCCGAGTTGTCCCTCGCAACTAGGCAGGAGTCCTGACGTCGCTGAACAAACACGAGGCTGGAAGGGCCATCCCCGTCGTAACTCGAGAATATACCCCAGGTTCCCGCCGCAACTCGAGAAAAACCATGAGACTTCACACTCGCCGCGAGATGAGGCCCGATTCCCCTGCACTGCATGCAGAGCAATTCCGTGTTGCACATCACACATGAAAGGAGTCTTGATTTCCTTGATGGCACTCCAGAGAACCCCGAAGAACACTGTTTCAAGACTAGAGCGATCCTGAGGTCACTGTAGCAACACGAAAGAGCTCCGTGGACCAAAAATCAACTCGAGATGAGAGGTTAGTCCCTGGCTTCGACTCCAGAGGAATACCACCTTACCACAAGCACCTCAAGAGGAGGCTTCTCTCAGCTCTAAGTATATGAGAGGGACCCTGAGTTTGCGGCCTCAAGTGCAATGGACACTGCGATGCCCTGACGCGAAATAAGGCCGGTTATCCCTGCAGTGACTTGAATGCAGGCTCGTCTTGCATCTCCCAAGATGAAAGGATGTCTGAATCCCCTGTGGAGACCACAGAGAAAGACCTAGTTCCCCACCTCATCGCGACCAGAGGCCTCACATCTTTTGAAACTCCAGAGGTACGCGGAGATCAGTGCCTCCAAAGGACATGATGCCTGACTCCTCGTGAAAATTGATAGGAGTCCCAGGATTCCTGTGGCACGAGGAAAGGGACACTTGGTCTTCCGCCTCAGCTGGTGAAGCGTCCCAATTGCCCTGCCAAGCCTCGAGGAGAATCCCGATTTGTCCCTCGCAACTAGGCAGGAGTCCTGACGTCGCTGAACAAACACGTGGCTGGAAGGGCCATCCCCGTTGTAACTCGAGAATATACCCCAGGTTCCCGCCGCAACTCGAGAAAAACCATGAGACTTCCCACTCGCCGCCAGATGAGGCCCGATTCCCCTGCACTGCGTGCAGAGCAATTCCGTGTTGCACATCACACATGAAAGAAGTCTTGATTTCCTTGATGGCACTCCAGAGAAACCCCAAGAACACTGTTTTAAGGCTAGAGCGATCCTGAGGTCACTGTAGCAACACGAAAGAGCTCCGTGGACCAAAAATCAACTCGAGATGAGAGGTTAGTCCCTGGCTTCGACTCCAGAGGAATACAACCTTACCACAAGCACCTCAAGAGGAGGCTTCTCTCAGCTCTAGGTATGTGAGAGGAACGCTGAGTTTGCGGCCTCAAGTGGAATGTACACCGCGATGCCCTGACTCGAAATAAGGCCGGATATCCCTGCAGTGACTTGAATGCAGGCTCGTCTTGCATCTCCCAAGACGAAAGGATGTCTGAATCCCCTGTGGAGACCACAGAGAAAGACCTAGTTCCCCACCTCATCGCGACAGGGGGCCTCACATCCTTTGAAAACTCCAGAGGTATGCAGAGATCAGTGCCTCCAAAGGACACGATGCCTGACTCCTCGTGAAACTTGATAGGAGTCCCAGGATTCCTGTGGCACGTGGAAAGGGACCCTTGGTCTCCCGCCTCAGCTGGAGAGGCGTCCCAATTGCCCTGTCAAGCCTCGAGGAGAATCCCGAGTTGTCCCTCACAACTAGGCAGGCGTCCTGACTTCGCTGAACAAACACGTGGCTGGAAGGGCCATCCCCGTCGTAACTCGAGAATATACCCCAGGTTCCCGCCGCAACTCGAGAAAAACCATGAGACTTCCCCCTCGCCGCAAAATGAGGCCCGATTCCCCTGCACTGCGTGCAGAGCAATTCCGTGTTGCACATCACACATGAAAGGAGCCTTGATTTCCATGATGGCACTCCAGAGAAACCCCAAGAACACTGTTTCAAGGCTAGAGGGATCCTGAGGTCACTGTAGCAACACGAAAGAGCTCCGTGGACCAAAAATCAACTCGAGATGAGAGGTTAGTCCCTGGCTTCGACTCCAGCGGAATACCACCTTACCACAAGCACCTCAAGAGGAGGCTTCTCTCAGCTCTAGGTATGTGAGAGGGACCCTGAGTTGGCGGCCTCAAGTGGAATGGACACCGCGATGCCCTGATTTGAAATAAGGCCGGATATCCCTGCAGTGACTTGAATGCAGGCTCGTCTTGCATCTCCCAAGATGAAAGGATGTCTGAATCCCCTGTGGAGACCACAGAGAAAGACCTAGCTCCCCACCTCATCGCGACCGGAGACCTCACATCCTTTAAAAACTCCAGAGGTACGCGGAGATCAGTGTCTCCAAAGGAGACGATGCCTGACTCCTCGTGAAATTTGATAGGAGTCCCAGGATTCCTGTGGCACGTGGAAAGGGACCCTTGGTCTCCCGCCTCAGCTGGAGAGGCATCCCAATTGCCCTGCCAAGCCTCGAGGAGAATCCCGAGTTGTCCCTCGCAACTAGGCAGGAGTCCTGACGTCGCTGAACAAACACGTGGCTGGAAGGGCCGTCCCCGTCGTAATTTGAGAATATACCCCAGGTTCCCGCCGCAACTCGAGAAAAACCATGAGACTTCACACTCGCCGCGAGATGAGGCCCGATTCCCCTGCACTACATGCAGAGCAATTCCGTGTTGCACATCACACATGAAAGGAGCCTTGATTTCCTTGATGGCACTCCAGAGAAACCCCAAGAACAATGTTTCAAGGCTAGAGGGATCCTGAGGTCACTGTAGCCACACGAAAGAGCTCCGTGGACCAAAAATCAACTCGAGATGAGAGGTTAGTCGCTGGCTTCGACTCCAGAAGAATACCACCTTACCACAAGCACCTCAAGAGGAGGCTTCTCTCAGCTCTAGCTATGTGCTGAGTTTGCGGCCTCAAGTCGAATGGACACCGCGATGCCCTGACTCGAAATAAGGCCGGATATCCCTGCAGTGACTTGAATGCAGGCTCGTCTTGCATCTCCCAAGACGAAAGGATGTCTGCATCCCCTGTGGACACCACAGAGAAAGACCTAGTTCCCCACCTCTTCGCGCCCGGAGGCCTCACATCCTTTGAAAACTCCAGAGGTACGCGGAGATCAGTACCTCCAAAGGAGACGATGCCTGACTCCTCGTGAAACTTGATAGGAGTCCCAGGATTCCTGTGGCACGTGGAAAGGGACCCTTGGTCTCCCGCCTCAGCTGGAGAGGCGTCCCAATTGCCCTGCCAAGCCTCGAGGAGAATCCCGAGTTGTCCCTCGCAACTAGGCAGGAGTCCTGACGTGGCTGAACAAACACGTGGGTGGAAGGGCCATCCCCGTCGTAACTCGAGAATATACCCCAGGTTCCCGCCGCAACTCGAGAAAAACCATGAGACTTCCCCCTCGCCGCGAGATGAGGCCCGATTCCCTTGCACTGTGTGCAGAGCAATTCCGTGTTGCACATCACACATGAAAGGAGCCTTGATTTCCTTGATGGCACTCCAGGGAAACCCCAAGAACACTGTTTCAAGGCTAGAGGGATCCTGAGGTCACTGTAGCAACACGAAAGAGCTCCATGGACCAAAAATCAACTCGAGATGAGAGGTTAGTCCCTGGCTTCGACTCCAGAGGAATACCACCTTACCACAAGCACCTCAAGAGGAGGCTTCTCTCAGCTCTAGGTATGTGAGAGGGACCCTGAGTTTGCGGCCTCAAGAGGAATGGACACCACGATGCCCTGCCTCGAAATAAGGCCGGATATCCCTGCAGTGACTTGAATGCAGGCTCGTCCTGCATCTCCCAAGACGAAAGGATGTCTGAATCCCCTGTGAAGACCACAGAGAAAGACGTAGTTCCCCACCTCATCGCGACCGGAGGCCTCACATCCTTTGTAAACTCCAGAGATACGCGGAGATCCTTGCCTCCAAAGGAGACGATGCCTGACTCCTCGTCAAACTTGATAGGAGTCCCAGGTTTCCTGTGGCACGTGGAAAGGGACCCTTGGTCTCCCGCCTCAGCTGGAGAGGCGTCCCAATTGCCCTGCCAAGCCTCGAGGAGAATCCCGAGTTGTCCCTCGCAACTAGGCAGGAGTCCTGCCTTCGCTGAACAAACACGTTTGTGGAAGGGCAATCCCCGTCGTAACTCGAGAATATACCCCAGGTTCCCGCCACAACTCGAGAAAAATCATAAGATTTCCCCCTCGCCGCGAGATGATGCCCGATTCCCCTGCACTGCGTGCAGAGCAATTCCGTGTTGCACATCACACATGAAAGGAGCCTTGATTTCCTTGATGGCACTCCAGAGAAACCCCAAGAACACTGTTTCAAGGCTAGAGGGATCCTGAGCTCACTTTAGCAACAAGAAAGAGCTTCGTGGACCAAAAATCAACTCGAGATGAGAGGTTAGTCCCTGGCTTCGACTCCAGAGGAATACCACCTTACTGCAAGCACCTCAAGAGGAGGCTTCTCACAGCTCTAGGTATGTGAGAGGGACCCTGAGTTTGCGGCCTCAAGTGGAATGGACACCGCGATGCCCTGACTCGAAATAAGGCCGGATATCCCTGCAGTGACTTGAATGCAGGCTCGTCTTGCATCTCCCAAGATGAAAGGATGTCTGAATCCCCAGTGGAGACCACAGAGAAAGACCTAGTTCCCCACCTCATCGCGACCGGAAGCCTCACATCCTTTGAAAACTCCAGAGGTACCCGGAGATCAGTGCCTCCAAAGGAGACGATGCCTGACTCCTCGTGAAACTTGATAGGAGTCCCAGGATTCCTGTGGCACGTGGAAAGGGACCCTTGGTCTCCCGCCTCAGCTGGAGAGGCGTCCCAATTGCCCTGCCAAGCCTCGAGGAGAATCCCGAGTTGTCCCTCGCAACTAGGCAGGAGTCCTGACGTCACTGAACAAACACGTGGGTGGAAGGGCCATCCCCGTCGTAACTCGAGAATATACCCCAGGTTCCCGCCGCATCTCTAGAAAAACCATGAGACTTTCCCCTCGCCGCGAGATGAGGCCCGATTCCCCTGCACTGTGTGCAGAGCCATTCCGTGTTGCACATCACAGATGAAAGGAGCCTTGTTTTCCTTGATGGCACTCCAGAGAAACCCCAAGAACACTGTTTCCAGGCTAGAGGGATCCTGAGGTCACTGTAGCAACACGAAAGAGCTCTGTGGATCAAAAATCAACTCGAGATGAGAGGTTAGTCCCTGGCTTCGACTCCAGAGGAATACCACCTTACCACAAGCACCTCAAGAGGAGGCTTCTCTCAGCTCTAGGTATGTGAGAGGGACCCTGAGTTTGCGGACTCAAGTGGAATGGACACCGCGATGCCCTGACTCGAAATAAGGACGGATATCCCTGCAGTGACTTGAATGCAGGCTCGTCTTGTATCTCCCAAGATGAACGGATGTCTGAATTCCCTGTGGAGACCACAGAGAAAGACCTAGTTTCCCACCTCATCGCGACCGGAGGCCTCACATCCTTTGAAAACTTCAGAGGTACGCGGAGATCAGTGCCTCCAAAGGAGACGATGAATGACTCCTCGTGAAACTTGATAGGAGTCCCAGGATTCCTGTGGCACGTGGAAAGGGAAACTTGGTCTCCCGCCTCAGCTGGAGAGGCGTCCCAATTGCCCTGCCAAGCCTCGAGGAGAATCCCTAGTTGTCCCTCGCAACTAGGCAGGAGTCCTGACGTCGCTGAACAAACACGTGTGTGGAAGGGCCATCCCTGTTGTAACTCGAGAATATACCCCAGGTTCCCGCCGGAACTCGAGAAAAACCATGAGACTTTCCCCTCGCCGCGAGATGAGGCCCGATTCCCCTGCACTGCGTGCAGAGCAATTCCGTGTTGCACATCACACAGGAAAGGAGCCTTGATTTCCTTGATGGCACTCCAGGGAAACCCCAAGAACACTGTTTCAAGGCTAGAGGGATCCTGAGGTTACTGTAGCAACACGAAAGAGCTCCGTGGACCAAAAATCAACTCGAGATGAGAGGTTAGTTCCTGGATTCGACTGCAGAGGAATACCACTTTACCACAAGCACCTCAAGAGGAGGCTTCTCTCAGCTCTAGGTATGTGAGAGGGACCCTGAGTTTGCGGCCTCAAGTGGAATGGACACCGCGATGCCCTGACTCGAAATAAGGCCGGATATCCCTGCAGTGACTTGAATGCAGGCTCGTCTTGCATCTCCCAAGACGAAAGGATGTCTGAATCCCCTGCGGAGACCACAGAGAAAGACCTAGTTCCCCACCTCATCGCGACCGGAGGCCTCACATCCTTTGAAAACTCCAGAGGTATGCGGAGATCAGTGCCTCCAAAGGAGATGATGCCTGACTCCTCGTGAAACTTGATAGGAGTCCCAGGATTCCTGTGGCACGTGGAAAGGGAGACTTGGTTTCCCGCCTCAGATGGAGAGGCGTCCCAATTGCCCTGCCAAGCCTCGAGGAGAATCCCGAGTTGTCCCTCGCAACTATGCAGGAGTCCTGACGTCGCTGAAGAAACACGTGTGTGGAAGGGCCATCCCCGTCGTAACTCGAGAATATACCCCAGGTTCCCGCCGCAACTCGAGAAAAACCATGAGACTTCCCCCTCGCCGCGAGATGAGGCCCGATTCCCCTGCACTGCGTGCAGAGCAATTCCGTGTTGCACATCAAACATGAAAGGAGCCTTGATTTCCTTGATGGCACTCCAGAGAAACCCCAAGAACACTGTTTCAAGGCTAGATGGATCCTGAGGTCACTGTAGCAACACGAAAGAGCTCCATGGACCAAAAATCAACTCGAGATGAGAGGTTAGTCCCTGGCTTCGACTCCAGAGGAATACCACCTTACCACAAGCACCTCAGGAGGAGGCTTCTCTCAGCTCTAGGTATGTGAGAGGCACCCTGAGTTTGGGGCCTCAAGTGGAATGGACACCGCGATGCCCTGACTCGAAATAAGGCCGGATATCCCTGCAGTGACTTGAATGCAGGCTCGTCTTGCATCTCCCAAGACGAAAGGATGTCTGAATCCCCTGTGGAAACCACAGAGAAAGACCTAGTTCCCCACCTCATGGCGACCGGAGGCCTCACATCCTTTGAAAACTCCAGAGGTACGCGGAGATCAGTGCCTCCTAAGGAGACGATGCCTGACTTCTTGTGAATCTTGATAGGAGTCCCAGGATTTCTGTGGTACATGGAAAGGGACACTTGGTCTCCCGCCTCAGCTGGAGAGGCGTCCCAATTGCCCTGCCAAGCCTCGAGGAGAATCCCGAGTTGTCCCTCGCAACTATGCAGGAGTCCTGACGTCGCTGAACAAACACGTGTGTGGAAGGGCCATCCCCGTCGTAACTCGAGAATATACCCCAGGTTCCCGCCGCAACTCAAGAAAAACCATGAGACTTCCCCCTCGCCGCGAGATGAGGCCCGATTCCCCTGCACTGTGGGCAGAGCAATTCCGTGTTGCACATCACACATGAAAGGAGCCTTGATTTCCTTGGTGGCACTCCAGAGAAACCCCAAGAACACTGTTTCAAGGCTAGAGGGATCCTTAAGTCACTGTAGCAACACGAAAGAGCTCCGTGGACCAAAAATCAACTCGAGATGAGAGGTTAGTCCTTGGCTTCGACTCCAGAGAAATACCACCTTACCACAAGCACCTCAAGAGGAGGCTTCTCTCAGCTCTAGGTATGTGAGAGGGACCCTGAGTTTGCGGACTCAAGTGGAATGGACACCGCGATGCCCTGACTCAAAATAAGGCCGGATATCCCTGCAGTGACTTGAATGCAGGCTCGTCTTGCATCTCCTAAGACGAAAGGATGTCTGAATCCCCTGTGGAGACCACAGAGAAAGACCTAGTTCCCCACCTCATCGCGACCGGAGGCCTCACATCCTTTGAAAACTCCAGAGGTACACGGAGATCAGTGCCTCCAAAGGAGACGATGCCTGACTCCTCGTGAAACTTGATAGGAGTCCCAGGATTCCTGTGCACGTGGATAGGGACCCTTGGTCTCCCGCCTCAGCTGGAGAGGCGTCCCAATTGCCCTGCCAAGCCTCGAGGAGAATCCCGAGTTGTCCCTCGCAACTAGGCAGGAGTCCTGACGTCGCTGAACAAACACGTGGTTGAAAGGGCCATACCCGTCGTAACTCGAGAATATACCCCAGGTTCCCGCCGCAACTCGAGAAAAACCATGAGACTTTCCCCTCGCCGCGAGATGAGGCCCGATTCCCCTGCACTGCGTGCAGAGCAATTCCGTCTTGCAAATCACACATGAAAGGAGCCTTGATTTCCTTGATGGCACTCCAGAGAAAACCCAAGAACTCTGTTTCAAGGCTTGAGGGATCCTGAGGTCACTGTAGCAACACGAAAGAGCTCCGTGGACCAAAAATCAACTCGAGATGAGAGGTTAGTCCCTGGCTTCGACTCCAGAGGAATACCACCTTACCACAAGCACCTCAAGAGGAGGCTTCTCTCAGCTCTAGGTATGTGAGAGGGACCCTGAGTTTGCGGACTCAAGTGGAATGGACACCGCGATGCCCTGACTCGAAATAAGGCCGGATATCCCTGCAGTGACTTGAATGCAGGCTCGTCTTGCATCTCCCAAGACGAAAGGATGTCTGAATCCCCTGTGGAGACCACAGAGAAAGACCTAGTTCCCCACCTCATCGCGACCGGAGGCCTCACATCCTTTGAAAACTCCAGAGGTATGCGGAGATCAGTGCCTCCAAAGGAGATGATGCCTGACTCCTCGTGAAACTTGATAGGAGTCCCAGGATTCCTGTGGCACGTGGAAAGGGAGACTTGGTTTCCCGCCTCAGATGGAGAGGCGTCCCAATTGCCCTGCCAAGCCTCGAGGAGAATCCCGAGTTGTCCCTCGCAACTATGCAGGAGTCCTGACGTCGCTGAAGAAACACGTGTGTGGAAGGGCCATCCCCGTCGTAACTCGAGAATATACCCCAGGTTCCCGCCGCAACTCGAGAAAAACCATGAGACTTCCCCCTCGCCGCGAGATGAGGCCCGATTCCCCTGCACTGCGTGCAGAGCAATTCCGTGTTGCACATCAAACATGAAAGGAGCCTTGATTTCCTTGATGGCACTCCAGAGAAACCCCAAGAACACTGTTTCAAGGCTAGATGGATCCTGAGGTCACTGTAGCAACACGAAAGAGCTCCATGGACCAAAAATCAACTCGAGATGAGAGGTTAGTCCCTGGCTTCGACTCCAGAGGAATACCACCTTACCACAAGCACCTCAGGAGGAGGCTTCTCTCAGCTCTAGGTATGTGAGAGGTACCCTGAGTTTGGGGCCTCAAGTGGAATGGACACCGCGATGCCCTGACTCGAAATAAGGCCGGATATCCCTGCAGTGACTTGAATGCAGGCTCGTCTTGCATCTCCCAAGACGAAAGGATGTCTGAATCCCCTGTGGAAACCACAGAGAAAGACCTAGTTCCCCACCTCATGGCGACCGGAGGCCTCACATCCTTTGAAAACTCCAGAGGTACGCGGAGATCAGTGCCTCCTAAGGAGACGATGCCTGACTCCTTGTGAATCTTGATAGGAGTCCCAGGATTCCTGTGGCACATGGAAAGGGACACTTGGTCTCCCGCCTCAGCTGGAGAGGCGTCCCAATTGCCCTGCCAAGCCTCGAGGAGAATCCCGAGTTGTCCCTCGCAACTATGCAGGAGTCCTGACGTCGCTGAACAAACACGTGTGTGGAAGGGCCATCCCCGTCGTAACTCGAGAATATACCCCAGGTTCCCGCCGCAACTCAAGAAAAACCATGAGACTTCCCCCTCGCCGCGAGATGAGGCCCGATTCCCCTGCACTGTGTGCAGAGCAATTCCGTGTTGCACATCACACATGAAAGGAGCCTTGATTTCCTTGGTGGCACTCCAGAGAAACCCCAAGAACACTGTTTTAAGGCTAGAGGGATCCTTAAGTCACTGTAGCCACACGAAAGAGCTCCGTGGACCAAAAATCAACTCGAGATGAGAGGTTAGTCCCTGGCTTCGACTCCAGAGAAATACCACCTTACCACAAGCACCTCAAGAGGAGGCTTCTCTCAGCTCTAGGTATGTGAGAGGGACCCTGAGTTTGCGGCCTCAAGTGGAATGGACACCGCGATGCCCTGACTCAAAATAAGGCCGGATATCCCTGCAGTGACTTGAATGCAGGCTCGTCTTGCATCTCCCAAGACGAAAGGATGTCTGAATCCCCTGTGGAGACCACAGAGAAAGACCTAGTTCCCCACCTCATCGCGACCGGAGGCCTCACATCCTTTGAAAACTCCAGAGGTACACGGAGATCAGTGCCTCCAAAGGAGACGATGCCTGACTCCTCGTGAAACTTGATAGGAGTCCCAGGATTCCTGTGCACGTGGATAGGGACCCTTGGTCTCCCGCCTCAGCTGGAGAGGCGTCCCAATTGCCCTGCCAAGCCTCGAGGAGAATCCCGAGTTGTCCCACGCAACTAGGCAGGAGTCCTGACGTCGCTGAACAAACACGTGGTTGAAAGGGCCATACCCGTCGTAACTCGAGAATATACCCCAGGTTCCCGCCGCAACTCGAGAAAAACCATGAGACTTTCCCCTCGCCGCGAGATGAGGCCCGATTCCCCTGCACTGCGTGCAGAGCAATTCCGTCTTGCACATCACACATGAAAGGAGCCTTGATTTCCTTGATGGCACTCCAGAGAAACCCCAAGAACACTGTTTCAAGGCTAGAGGGATCCTGAGGTCAAGGTAGCAACATGAAAGAGCTCCGTGGACCAAAAATCAACTCGAGATGAGAGGTTAGTCCCTGGCTTCGACTCCAGAGGATTACCACCTTACCACAAGCACCTCAAGAGGAGGCTTCTCTCAGCTCTAGGTATGTGAGAGGGACCCTGAGTTTGCGGCATCAAGTGGAATAGACACCGCGATGCCCTGACTCGAAATAAGGCCGGATATCCCTGCAGTGACGTGAATGCAGGCTCGTCTTGCATCTCCCAAGATGAAAGGATGTCTGAATCCCCTGTGGAGACCACAGAGAAAGACCTAGTTCCCCACCTCATCGCGACCGGAGGCCTCACATTCTTTGAAAACTCCAGAGGTACGCGGAGATCAGTGCCTCCAAAGGAGATGATGCCTGACTCCTCGTGAAACTTGATAGAAGTCCCAGGATTCCTGTGGCACGTGGAAAGGGACCCTTGGTCTCCCGCCTCAGCTGGAGAGGCGTCCCAATTGCCCTGCCAAGCCTCAAGGAGAATCCCGAGTTGTCCCTCACAACTAGGCAGGAGTCCTGACGTCGCTGAACAAACACGTTGGTGGAAGGGCCATCCCCGTCGTAACTTCAGAATATACCCCAGGTTCCCGCCGAAACTCGAGAAAATCCATGAGACTTCCCCCTCGCCGCGAGATGAGGCCCGATTCCCCTGCACTGCGTACAGAGCAATTCCGTGTTGCACGTCACACATGAAAGGAGCCTTGATTTCCTTGATGGCACTCCAGAGAAACCCCAAGAACACTGTTTCAAGGCTAGAGGGATCCTGAGGTCACTGTAGCAACAGGAAAGAGCTCCATGGACCAAGAATCAACTCGAGAGGAGAGGTTAGTCCCTGGCTTCGACTCCAGAGGAATACCACCTTACCACAAGCACCTCAAGAGGAGGCTTCTCTCAGCTCTAGCTATGTGAGAAGGACCCTGAATTTGCGGCCTCAAGTGGAATGGACACCGCGATGCCCTGGCTCGAAATAAGGCCGGATATCCCTGCACTGACTTGAACGCAGACTCGTCTTGCATCTTCAAAGACGAAAGAATGTCTGAATCCCCTGTGGAGACCACAGAGAAAGACCTAGTTCCCCACCTCATCGCGACCGGAGGCCTCACATCCTTTGAAAACTCCAGAGGTATGCGGAGATCAGTGCCTCCAAAGGAGATGATGCCTGACTCCTCGTGAAACTTGATAGGAGTCCCAGGATTCCTGTGGCACGTGGAAAGGGACACTTGGTTTCCCGCCTCAGATGGAGAGGCGTCCCAATTGCCCTGCCAAGCTTCGAGTAGAATCCCGAGTTGTCCCTCGCAACTATGCAGGAGTCCTGACGTCGCTGAAGAAACACGTGTGTGGAAGGGCCATCCCCGTCGTAACTCGAGAATATACCCCAGGTTCCCGCCGCAACTCGAGAAAAACCATGAGACTTCCCCCGCGCCGCGAGATGAGGCCCGATTCCCCTGCACTGCGTGCAGAGCAATTCCGTGTTGCACATCAAACAGGAAAGGAGCCTTGATTTCCTTGATGGCACTCCAGAGAAACCCCAAGAACACTGTTTCAAGGCTAGATGGATCCTGAGGTCACTGTAGCAACACGAAAGAGCTCCATGGACCAAAAATCAACTCGAGATGAGAGGTTAGTCCCTGGCTTCGACTCCAGAGGAATACCACCTTACCACAAGCACCTCAAGAGGAGGCTTCTCTCAGCTCTAGGTATGTGAGAGGTACCCTGAGTTTGGGGCCTCTAGTGGAATGGACACCGCGATGCCCTGACTCGAAATAAGGCCGGATATCCCTGCAGTGACTTGAATGCAGGCTCGTCTTGCATCTCCCAAGATGAAAGGATGTTTGAATCCCCTGTGGAGACCACAGAGAAAGACCTAGTTCCCCACCTCATGGCGACCGGAGGCCTCACATCCTTTGAAAACTCAAGAGGTACGCGGAGATCAGTGCCTCCTAAGGAGACGATGCCTGACTCCTTGTGAATCTTGATAGGAGTCCCAGAATTCCTGTGGCACATGGAAAGGGACACTTGGTCTCCCGCCTCAGTTGGAGAGGCGTCCCAATTGCCCTGCCAAGCCTCGAGGAGAATCCCGAGTTGTCCCTCGCAACTAGGCAGGAGTCCTGACGTCGCTGAACAAACACGTGGGTGGAAGGGCCATCCCCGTCGTAACTCGAGAATATACCCCAGGTTCCCGCCGCAACTCGAGAAAAACCATGAGACTTCCCCCTCGCCGCGAGATGAGGCCCGATTCCCCTGCACTGTGTGCAGAGCAATTCCGTGTTGCACATCACACATGAAAGGAGCCTTGATTTCCTTGGTGGCACTCCAGAGAAACCCCAAGAACACTGTTTCAAGGCTAGAGGGATCCTTAAGTCACTGTAGCCACACGAAAGAGCTCCGTGGACCAAAAATCAACTCGAGATGAGAGGTTAGTCCTTGGCTTCGACTCCAGAGAAATACCACCTTACCACAAGCACCTCAAGAGGAGGCTTCTCTCAGCTCTAGGTATGTGAGAGGGACCCTGAGTTTGCGGCCTCAAGTGGAATGGACACCGCGATGCCCTGACTCAAAATAAGGCCGGATATCCCTGCAGTGACTTGAATGCAGGCTCGTCTTGCATCTCCCAAGACGAAAGGATGTCTGAATCCCCTGTGGAGACCACAGAGAAAGACCTAGTTCCCCACCTCATCGCGACCGGAGGCCTCACATCCTTTGAAAACTCCAGAGGTACACGGAGATCAGTGCCTCCAAAGGAGACGATGCCTGACTCCTCGTGAAACTTGATAGGAGTCCCAGGATTCCTGTGCACATGGATAGGGACCCTTGGTCTCCCGCCTCAGCTGGAGAGGCGTCCCAATTGCCCTGCCAAGCCTCGAGGAGAATCCCGAGTTGTCCCTCGCAACTAGGCAGGAGTCCTGACGTCGCTGAACAAACACGTGGTTGAAAGGGCCATACCCGTCGTAACTCGAGAATATACCCCAGGTTCCCGCCGCAACTCGAGAAAAACCATGAGACTTTCCCCTCGCCGCGAGATGAGGCCCGATTCCCCTGCACTGCGTGCAGAGCAATTCCGTCTTGCAAATCACACATGAAAGGAGCCTTGATTTCCTTGATGGCACTCCAGAGAAACCCCAAGAACACTGTTTCAAGGCTAGAGGGATCCTGAGGTCACTGTAGCAACACGAAAGAGCTCCGTGGACCAAAAATCAACTCGAGATGAGAGGTTAGTCCCTGGCTTCGACTCCAGAGGAATACCACCTTACCACAAGCACCTCAAGAGGAGGCTTCTCTCAGCTCTAGGTATGTGAGAGGGACCCTGAGTTTGCGGCCTCAAGTGGAATAGACACCGCGATGCCCTGACTCGAAATAAGGCCGGATATCCCTGCAGTGACGTGAATGCAGGCTCGTCTTGCATCTCCCAAGATGAAAGGATGTCTGAATTCCCTGTGGAGACCACAGAGAAAGACCTAGTTCCCCACCTCATCGCGACCGGAGGCCTCACATCCTTTGAAAACTCCAGAGGTACGCGGAGATCAGTGCCTCCAAAGGAGATGATGCCTGACTCCTCGTGAAACTTGAGAGAAGTCCCAGGATTCCTGTGGCACGTGGAAAGGGACCCTTGGTCTCCCGCCTCAGCTGGAGAGGCGTCCCAATTGCCCTGCCAAGCCTCAAGGAGAATCCCGAGTTGTCCCTCACAACTAGGCAGGAGTCCTGACGTCGCTGAACAAACACGTGGGTGGAAGGGCCATCCCCGTCGTAACTCCAGAATATACCCCAGGTTCCCGCCGAAACTCGAGAAAATCCATGAGACTTCCCCCTCGCCGCGAGATGAGGCCCGATTCCCCTACACTGTGTGCAGAGCAATTCCGTGTTGCACATCACACATGAAAAAAGCCTTGATTTCCTTGATGGCACTCCAGAGAAACCCCAAGAACAGTGTTTCAAGGCTAGAGGGATCCTGAGGTCACTGTACCAACACAAAAGAGCTCCGTGGACCCAGAATCAACTCGAGATGAGAGGTTAGTCGCTGGCTTCGACTCCAGAGGAATACCACCTTACCACAAGCACCTCAAGAGGAGGCTTCTCTCAGCTCTAGGTATGTGAGAGGGACCCTGAGTTTGCGGCCTCAAGTGGAATGGACACCGCGATGCCCTGACTCGAAATAAGGCCGGATATGCCTGCAGTGACTTGAATGCAGGCTCGTCTTGCATCTCCCAAGACGAAAGGATGTCTGAATCCCCTGTGGAGACCACAGAGAAAGACCGAGTTCCCCACCTCATCGCGACCGGAGGCCTCACATCCTTTGAAAACTCCAGAGGTACGCGGAGATCAGTGCCTCCAAAGGAGACGATGCCTGACTCCTCATGAAACTTGATAGGAGTCCCAGGATTCCTGTGGCAGGTGGAAAGGGACGCTTGGTCTCCCGCCTCAGCTGGAGAGGCGTCCCAATTGCCCTGCCAAGCCTCGAGGAGAATATCGAGTTGTCCCTCGCAACTAGGCAGGAGTCCTGACGTTGCTGAACAAACACGTGGGTGGAAGGGCCATCCCCGTCGTAACTCGAGAATATACCCCAGGTTCCCGCCGCAACTCGAGAAAAACCATGAGACTTCCCACTTGCCGCGAGATGAGGCCCGATTAACCTGCACTGCGTGCAGAGCAATACCGTGTTGCACATCACACATGAAAGGAGCCTTGATTTCCTTGATGGCACTCCAGAGAAACCCCAAGAACACTGTTTCAAGGCTAGAGGGATCCTGAGGTCACTGTAGCAACACGAAAGAGCTCCGTGGACCAGGAATCAACTCGAGATGAGAGGTTAGTCCCTGGCTTCGACTCCAGAGGAATACCACCTTACCACAAGCACCTCAAGAGGAGGTTTCTCTCAGCTCTAGGTATGTGAGAGGGACCCTGAGTTGGCGGCCTCAAGTGGAATGGACACCGCGATGCCCTGACTCGAAATAAGGCCGGATATCCCTGCAGTGACTTGAATGCAGGCTCGTCTTGCATGTCCCAAGACGAAAGGATGTCTGAATCCCCTGTGGAGACCACAGAGAAGACCTAGTTCCCCAACTCATGGCCACCGGAGGCCTCACATCCTTTGATAACTCCAGAGGTACGCGGAGATAAGTGACTCCAAAGGAGACGATGCGTGACTCCTCGTGAAACTTGATAGGAGTCCCAGGATTCCTGTGGCACGTGGAAAGGGACCCTTGGTCTCCCGCTTGAGCTGGAGAGGCGTCCCAATTGCCCTGCCAAGCCTCGAGGAGAATCCCGAGTTGTCCCTCGCAACTAGGCAGGAGTCCTGACGTCAGTGAACAAACACGTGTGTGGAAGGGCCATCCCCGTCGTAACTCGAGAATATACCCCAGGTTCCCGCCGCAACTCGAGAAAAACCAAGAGACTTCCCCCTCGCCGCGAGATGAGGCCCGATTCCCCTGCACTGCGTGCAGAGCAATCCGTGTTGCACATCACACATGAAAAAAGCCTTGATTTCCTTGATGGCACTCCAGAGAAACCCCAAGAACACTGTTTCAAGGCTAGAGGGATCCTGAGGTCACTCTACCAACACAAAAGAGCTCCGTAGACCAAGAATCAACTCGTGATGAGAGGTTAGTCCCTGGCTTCGACTCCAGAGGAATACCACCTTACCACAAGCACCTCAAGAGGAGGCTTCTCTCAGCTCTAGGTATGTGAGAGGGACCTTGAGTTTGCGGCCTCAAGTGGAATGGACACCGCGATGCCCTGACTCGAAATAATGCCGGATATCCCTGCAGTGACTTGAATGCAGGCTCGTCTTGCATCTCCCAAGACGAAAGGATGGCTGAATCCCCTGTGGAGACCACAGAGAAAGACCGAGTTCCCCACCTCATCGCGACCGGAGGCCTCACATCCTTTGAAAACTTCAGAGGTACGTGGAGATCAGTGCCTCCAAAGGAGACGATGCCTGACTCCTCATGAAACTTGATAGGAGTCCCAGGATTCCTGTGGCAGGTGGAAAGGGACGCTTGGTCTCCCGCCTCAGCTGGAGAGGCGTCCCAATTGCCCTGCCAAGCCTCGAGGAGAATCTCGAGTTGTCCCTCGCAACTAGGCAGGAGTCCTGACGTTGCTGAACAAACACGTGGGTGGAAGGGCCATCCCCGTCGTAACTCGAGAATATACCCCCGGTTCCCGCCGCAACTCGAGAAAAACCGTGAGACTTCCCCCTTGCCGCGAGATGAGGCCCGATTAACCTGCACTGCGTGCAGAGCAATACCGTGTTGCACATCACACATGAAAGGAGCCTTGATTTCCTTGATGGCACTCCAGAGAAACCCCAAGAACACTGTTTCAAGGCTAGAGGGATCCTGAGGTCACTGTAGCAACACGAAAGAGCTCCGTGGACCAGGAATCAATTCGAGATGAGAGGTTAGTCCCTGGCTTCGACTCCAGAGGAATACCACCTTACCACAAGCACCTCAAGAGGAGGTTTCTCTCAGCTCTAGGTATGTGAGAGGGACCCTGAGTTGGCGGCCTCAAGTGGAGTGGACACCGCGATGCCCTGACTCGAAATAAGGCCGGATATCCCTGCAGTGACTTGAATGCAGGCTCGTCTTGCATCGCCCAAGACGAAAGGATGTCTGAATCCCCTGTGGAGACCACAGAGAAAGACCTAGTTCCCCAACTCATGGCCACCGGAGGCCTCACATCCTTTGATAACTCCAGAGGTACGCGGAGATCAGTGCCTCCAAAGGAGACGATGCCTGACTCCTCGTGAAACTTGATAGGAGTCCCAGGTTTCCTGTGGCACGTGGAAAGGGACCCTTGGTCTCCCGCCTCAGCTGGAGAGGCGTCCCAATTGCCCTGCCAAGCCTCGAGGAGAATCCCGAGTTGTCCCTCGCAACTAGGCAGGAGTCCTGACGTCAGTGAACAAACACGTGGGTGGAAGGGCCATCCCCGTCGTAACTCGAGAATATACCCCAGGTTCCCGCCGCAACTCGAGAAAAACCAAGAGACTTCCCCCTCGCCGCGAGATGAGGCCCGATTCCCCTGCACTGCATGCACAGCAATTCCGTGTTGGACATCACACATGAAAGGAGCCTTGATTTCCTTGATGGCACTCCAGAGAAACCCCAAGAACACTGTTTCAAGGCTAGAGGGATCCTGAGGTCACTGTAGCAACACGAAAGAGCTCCGTGGACCAAAAATCAACTCGAGATGAGAGGTTAGTCCCTGGCTTCGACTCCAGAGGAATACCACCTTACCACAAGCACCTCAAGAGGAGGCTTCTCTCAGCTCTAGCTATGTGAGAGGGACCCTGAATTTGCAGCCTCAAGTGGAATGGACACCGCGATGCCCTGACTCGAAATAAGGCCGGATATCCCTGCAGTGACTTGAATGCAGGCTTGTCTTGCATCTCCCATGAAGAAAGGATGTCTGAATCCCCTGTGGAGACCACAGATAAAGACCTAGTTCCCCACCTCATCGCGACCGGAGGCCTCACATATTTTGAAAACTTCAGAGGTACGCAGAGTTCAGTGACCCAAAGGAGACGATGCGTGACTCCTCGTGAAACTTGATAGGAGTCCCAGGATTCCTGTGGCACGTGGAAAGGGACCCTTGGTCTCCCGCCTCAGCTGGAGAGGCGTCCCAATTGCCCTGCCAAGCCTCCAGGAGAATCCAGAGTTGTCCCTCGCCACTAGGCAGGAGTCATGACGTCGCTGAACAAACACGTGGGTGGAAGGGCCATCCCCGTCGTAACTCGAGAATATACCCCAGGTTCCCGCCTCAACTCGAGATAAACCATGAGACTTCCCCCTCGCCGAGTGATGAGGCCCGATTCCCCTGCACTGCGTGCACAGCAATTCCGTGTTGCACATCACACATGAAAGGAGCCTTGATTTCCTTGATGGCACTCCAGAGAAACCCCAAGAACACAGTTTCAAGGCTAGAGGTATCCTGAGGTCACTGTAGCAACACGAAAGAGCTCCATGGACCAAAAATCAACTCGAGATGAGAGGGTAGTCCCGGGCTTCGACTCCAGAGGAATACCACCTTACCACAAGCACCTCAAGAGGAGGCTTCTCTCAGCTCTAGGTATGTTAGAGGGACCCTGAGTTTGCGGCCTCAAGTGGAATGGACACCGCGATGCCCTGACTCGAAATAAGGCCAGATATCCATGCAGTGACTTGAATGCATGCTCGTCTTGCATCTCCCAAGATGAAAGGATGTCTGAATCCCCTGTGGAGACCACAGAGAAAGACCTAGTTCCCCACCTCATCGCGACCGGATGCCTCACATCCTTTGTAACCTTCAGAGCTACGCGGAGATCAGTGCATCCAAAGGAGATGATGCCTGACACCTCGTGAAACTTGATAGGAGTCCCAGGATTCCTGTGGCACGTGGAAAGGGACCCTTGGTCTCCCGCGTCAGCTGGAGAGGCGTCTCAATTGCCCTGCCAAGCCTCGAGGAGAATCCCGAGTTGTCCCTCGGAAGTAGGCAGGAGTCCTGCCGTCGCTGAACAAACACGTGTGTGGAAGGGCCATCCCCTTCGTAACTCGAGAATATACCCCAGGTTCCCGCCGCAACTCGAGAAAAACCATGAGACTTCCCCCTCGCCGCGAGATGAGGCCCGATTCCCCTGCACTGCGTGCAGAGCAATTCCGTGTTGCGCATCACACATGAAAGGAGCCTTGATTTCCTTGATGGCACTCCAGAGAAACCCCAAGAACACTGTTTCAAGGCTAGAGGGATCCTGAGGTCACTGTAGCAACACGAAAGAGCTCCGTGGACCACAAATCAACTGAAGATTAGAGGTTAGTCCCTGGCTTCGACTCCAGAGGAATACCACCTTACCACAAGCACCTCAAGAGGAGGCTTCTCTCAGCTGTAGGCATGTGAGAGGGACCCTGAGTTTGCGGCCACAAGTGAAATGGACATCACGATGCCCTGACTCGAAATAAGGCCGGATATCCCTGCAGTGACTTGAATGCAGGCTCGTCTTGCATCTCCCAAGACGAAAGGATGTCTGAATCCCCTGTGGAGTCCACAGAGAAAGACCTAGTTCCCCACCTCATCGTGACCGGAGGCCTCAAATCCTTTGAAAACTCCAGAGGTACGCGGAGATCAGTGCCTCCAAAGGAGACGATGCCTGACTCCTCGTGAAACTTGATAGGAGTCCCAGGATTCCTGTGGCACGTGGAAAGGGACACTTGGTCTCCCGCCTCAGCTGGAGAGGCGTCCCAATTTCCCTGCCAAGCCTCGAGGAGAATCCCGAGTTGTCCCTCGCAAGTAGGCAGGAGTCCTGCCGTCGCTGAACAAACACCTGTGTGGAAGGGCCATCCCCGTCGTAACTCGAGAATATACCCCAGGTTCCCGCCGCAACTGGAGAAAAACCATGAGACTTCCCCCTCGCCGCGAGATGAGGCCCGATTCCCCTGCACTGCGTGCAGAGCAATGCCGTGTTGCACATCACACATGAAATTAGCCTTGATTTCCTTGATGGCACTCCAGAGAAACCCCAAGAACACTCTTTCAAGGCTAGAGGGATCCTGAGGTCACTGTAGCCACACGAAAGAGCTCCGTGGACCACAAATCAACTGGGGATTAGAGGTTAGTCCCTGGCTTCGACTCCAGAGGAATACCACCTTACCACAAGCACCTCAAGAGGAGGCTTCTCTCAGCTCTAGGTATGTGAGAGGGACCCTGAGTTTGCGGCCACAAGTGGAATGGCACCGCGATGCCCTGACTCGAAATAAGGCTGGATATCCCTGCAGTGATTTGAATGCAGGCTCGTCTTGCATCTCCGAAGACGAAAGGATGTCTGAATCCCCTGTGGAGACCACAGAGAAAGACCTAGTTACCCACCTCATCGTGACCGGAGGCCTCACATCCTTTGAAAACTCCAGAGGTACGCGGAGATCAGTGCCTCCAAAGGAGACGATGCCTGACTCCTCGTGAAAATTGATAGGAGTCCCAGGATTCCTGTGGCACGTGGAAAGGGACACTTGGTCTCCCGCCTCACCTGGAGAGGCGTCCCAATTGCCCTGCCAAGCCTCGAGGAGAATCCCGAGTTGTCCCTCGCAACTAGGCAGGAGTCCTGCCGTCGATGAACCAACAGGTGGGTGGAAGGTCCATCCCCGTCGTAACTCGAGAATATACCCCAGGTTCCCGCCGCAACTCGACAAAAACCATGAGACTTCCCCCTCGCCGCGAGATGAGGCCCGATTCCCCTGCACTGCGTGAAGAGCAATTCCGTGTTGCACATCACACATGAAAGGAGCCTTGATTTCCTTGATGACACTCCAGAGAAACCCCAAGAATACTGTTTCAAGGCTAGAGGGATCCTGAGGTCACTGTAGCAACACGAAAGAGCTCCGTGGACCAAAAATCAACTCGAGATGAGAGGTTAGTCCCTGGCTTCGACTCCAGAGGAATACCACCTTACCACAAGCACCTCAAGAGGAGGCTTCTCTCAGCTCTAGATATGTGAGAGGGACCCTGAGTTTGCGGCCTCAAGTGGAATGGACACCGCGATGCCCTGACTCGAAATAAGGCCGGATATCCATGCAGTGACTTGAATGCAGGCTCGTCTTGCATCTCCCAAGACGAAAGGATGTCTGAATCCCCTGTGGAGACCACAGAGAAAGATCTAGTTCCCCACATCATGGCGACCGAAGGCCTCATTTCCTTTGTAAACACCAGAGGTACGCGGAGATCCTTGCCTCCAAAGGAGACGATGGCTGACTCCTCGTCACACTTGATAGGAGTCCCAGGATTCCTGTGGCACGTGGAAAGGGACCCTTGTTCTCCCGCCTCAGCTGGGGAGGCGTCCCAATTGCCCTGAAAAGCCTCGAGGAGAATCCCGAGTTGTCCCTCGCAACTAGGCAGGAGTCCTGATGTCGCTGAACAAACACGTGGGTGGAAGGGCCATCCCCGTCGTAACTCGAGAATATAACCCAGGTTCCCGCCGCAACTCGAGAAAAACCATGAGACTTCCCACTCGCCGCGAGATGAGGCCCGATTCCCCTGCACTGCGTGCAGAGCAATTCCGTGTTGCACATCACACTTGAAAGGAGCCTTGATTTCCTTGATGGCACTCCAGAGAAACCCCAAGAACACTGTTTCAAGGCTAGAGGGATCCTGAGGTCACTATAGCAACACGAAAGAGCTCCACGGACGAAAAATCAACTCGAGATGAGAGGTTAGTCCCTGGCTTCGACTCCAGAGGAATACCACCTTACCACAAGCACCTCAAGAGGAGGCTTCTCTCAGCTCTAGGTATGTGAGAGGGACCCTGAGTTTGTGGCCTCAAGTGGAATGGACACCGCGATGCCCTGACTCGAAATAAGGCCGGATATCCCTGCAGTGACTTGAATGCAGGCTCGTCTTGCATCTCCCAAGACGAAAGGATGTCTGAATTCCCTGTGCAGACCACAGAGAAAGACCTAGTTCCCCACCTCATCATGACCGAAGGCCTCACATCCTTTGAAAACTCCAGAGGTACGCGGAGATCAGTGCCTCCAAAGGAGACGATGCCTGACTCCTCGTGAAACATGATAGGAGTCCCAGGATTCCTGTGGCACGTGGAAAGGGACCCTTGGTCTCCCGCCTCAGCTGGAGAGGCATGCCAATTGCCCTGCCAAGCCTCGAGGAGAATCCCGAGTTGTCCCTCGCAACTAGGCAGAAGTCCTGCCATCGCTGAACAAACACGTGTGTGGAAGGGCCATCCCCGTCGTAACTCGAGAATATACCCCAGGTTCCCGCCGCAACTTGAGAAAAACCATGAGACTTCCCCCTCGCCACGAGATGAGGCCCGAATCCCCTGCACTGTGTGCAGAGCACTTCCGTGTTGCACATCACACATGGAAGGAGCCTTGATTTCCTTGATGGCACTCCAGAGAAACCCCAAGAACACTGTTTCAAGGCTAGAGGGATCCTGAGGTCACTGTAGCAACACGAAAGAGCTCCGTGGACCAAAAATCAACTCGAGATGAGAGGTTAGTCCCTGGCTTCGACTCCAGAGGAATACCACCTTACCACAAGCACCTCAAGAGGAGGCTTCTCTCAGCTCTAGATATGTGAGAGGGACCCTGAGTTTGCAGCCTCAAGTGGAATGGACACCGCGATGCCCTGACTCGAAATAAGGCCGGATATCCCTGCAGTGACTTGAATGCAGGCTCGTCTTCCATCTCCCAAGACGAAAGGATGTCTGAATCCCCTGTGGAGACCACAGAGAAAGATCTAGTTCCCCACATCATGGCGACCGAAGGCCTCATATCCTTTGTAAACACCAGAGGTACGCAGAGATCCTTGCCTCCAAAGGAGACGATGCCTGACTCCTCGTCACACTTGATAGGAGTCCCAGGATTCCTGTGGCACGTGGAAAGGGACCCTTGTTCTCCCGCCTCAGCTGGGGAGGCGTCCCAATTACCCGGAAAAGCCTCGAGGAGAATCCCGAGTTGTCCCTCGCAACTAGGCAGGAGTCCTGATGTCGCTGAACAAACACGTGGGTGGAAGGGCCATCCCCGTCGTAACTCGAGAATATAACCCAGGTTCCCGCCGCAACTCGAGAAAAACCATTAGACTTCCCACTCGCCGCGAGATGAGGCCCGATTCCCCTGTACTGCGTGCAGAGCAATTCCGTGTTGCACATCACACATGAAAGGAGCCTTGATTTCCTTGATGGCACTCCAGAGAAACCCCAAGAACACTGTTTCAAGGCTAGAGGGATCCTGAGGTCACTGTAGCAGCATGAAAGAGCTCCGTAGACCAATAATCAACTCGAGATGAGAGGTTAGTCCCTGGCTTCGACTCCAGAGGAATACCACCTTACCACAAGCACCTCAAGAGGAGGCTTCTCTCAGCTCTAGGTATGTGAGAGGGACCCTGAGTTTTCGGCCTCAAGTGAAATGGACACCGCGATTCCCTGACTAGAAATTAGGCCGGATATCCCTGCCGTGACTGGAATGCAGGCTCGCCTTGCATCTCCCAAGACGAAAGGATGTCTGAATCCCCTGTGGAGACCACAGAGAAAGACCTAGTTCCCCACCTCATCTCGACCGGAGGCCTCACATCCTTTGAAAACTCCAGAGGTACGCGGAGATCAGTGCCTCCAAAGGAGACGATGCCTGACTCCTCGTGAAACTTGATAGGAGTCCCAGGATTCCTGTGGCACATGGAAAGGGACCCTTGGTCTCCCGCCTCAGCTGAAGAGGCGTCCCAATTGCGCTGCCAAGCGTCGAGGAGAATCCCGAGTTGTCCCTCGCAACTAGGCAGGAGTCCTGACGTCGCTGAACAAACACGTGGGTGGCAGGGCCATCCCCGTCGTAACTCGAGAATATACCCCAGGTTCCCGCCGCATCTCGAGAACTACCATGAGACTTCCCCTTCGCCGGGAGATGAGGCCCGATTCCCCTGCACTGCGTGCAGAGCAATTCCGTGTTGGACATCACACATGAAAGGAGCCTTAATTTCCTTGATGGCACTCCAGAGAAAACCCAAGAACACTGTTTCAAGGCTAGAGGGATCCTGAGGTCACTGTAGCAACACGAAAGAGCTCCGTGGACCAAAAATCAACTCGAGATGAGAGGTTAGTCCCTGACTTCGACTCCAGAGGAATACTACCGTACCACAAGCACCTCAAAAGGAGGCTTCTCTCAGCTCTAGGAATGTGAGAGGGACCCTGAGTTTGCGGCCTCAAGTGGAATGGACACCGCGATTCCCTGACTCGAAATAAGGCCAGATATCTGTGAAGTGACTTGAATGCCGGCTCGTCTTCCATCTCCCAAGATGAAAGGATGTTTGAATCCCTTGTGGAGACCACAGAGAAAGACCTAATTCCCCACCTCATCGCGACCGGAGGCCTCAAATTCTTTGAAAACTCCAGAGGTACGAGGAGATCAATGTCTCCAAATGGGACGATGCCTGACTCCTCGTGAAACTTGATAGGAGTCCCAGGATTCCTGTGGTACGTGGAAAGGGACCCTTGGTCTCCCGCGTCAGCTGGAGAGGCATCGCAATTGCCCTGCCAAGCCTCGAGGAGAATCCCGAGTTGTCCCTCGCAACTAGGCAGGAGTCCTGACATCGCTGAACAAACACGTGTGTGGAAGGTCCATCCCCGTCGTAACTCGAGAATATACCCCAGGTTCCCATTGCAACTCGAGAAAAACCATGAGAGTTCCCCCTCGCCGTAAAATGAGGCCCGATACCCTGCACTGTGAGCAGAGCAATTCCGTGTTGCACATCACACATGAATGGAGCCTTGATTTCCTTGATGGCATTCCAGAGAAAGCCCAAGAGCACTGTTTCAAGTCTAGAGGGAACCTGAGGTCACTGTAGCAACACGAAAGAGCTCCGTGGACCAAAAATCAACTCGAGATGAGAGGTTAGTCCCTGACTTCGACTCCAGAGGAATACCACCTTACCACAAGCACCTCAAGAGGAGGCTTCTCTCAGCTCTAGGTATGTGAGAGGGACCCTGAGTTTAGGGCCTCAAGTGGAACGGACACCGCGATTCCCTGACTCGAAATAAGGCCGGATATCCCTGCAGTGACTTGAATGCAGGCTCGTCTTGCATCCGCCAAGACGGAAGGATGTCTGAAACCCCTGTGGAGACCACAGAGAAAGACCTAGTTCCCCACCTCATCGCGACCGGAGGCCTCACATCCTTTGAAAACTCCAGAGGTACGCGGAGATCAGTGCCTCCAAAGGAGACGATGCCTGACTCCTCGTGAAACTTGATAGGAGTCCCAGGATTCCTGTGGCACGTGGAAAGGGACCCTTGGTCTCCCGCCTCAGCTGGAGAGGCGTTCCAATTGCCCTGCCAATCCTCGAGGACAATCCCGAGTTGTCCCTCGCAACTAGGCAGGGGTCCTGACGTCGCTGAAGAAACACGTGTGTGGAAGGGCCATCCCCGTCGTAACTCGAGAATATACCCCAGGTTCCCGCCGCAACTCGAGAAAAACCATGAGAATTCCCCCTCGCCGCGAGATGAGGCCCGATTCCCCTTCACTGCATGCAGAGCAATTCCGTGTTGTACATCAAACATGAAAGGAGCCTTGATTTCCTTGATGGCACTCCAGAGAAACCCCAAGAACACTGTTTCAAGGCTAGAGGGATCCTGAGGTCACTGTAGCAAAATGAATGTGCTCCGTGGACCAATAATCAACTCGAGATTAGAGGTTAGTCCCTGGCTTCGACTCCAGAGGAATACCACCTTACCACAATCCCCTCAAGAGGAGGCTTCTCTCAGCTCTAGATATGTGAGAGGGACCCTGAGTTTGCGGCCTCAAGTGGAATGGACACCGCGATGCCCTGACTCCAAATAAGGCCGGATAACCCTGCAGTGACTTGAATGCAGGCTCGTCTTGCATTTCCCAAGACGAAAGGATGTCTGAATCCCCTGTGGAGACCACAGAGAAAGTCCTAGTTCCCCACCTCATCGCGACCAGAGGCCTCACATCCTTTGAAAACTCCAGAGGTATGAGGAGATCAGTGCCTCCGAAGGAGACGATGCCTGACTCCTCGTGAAACTTGATAGGAGTCCCAGGATACCTGTGGCACGTGGAAAGGGAACCTTGGTCTCCCGCCTCAGCTGGAGAGGCGTCCCAATTGCCCTGCCAAGCCTCGAGGAGAATCCCGAGTTGTCCCTCGCAACTAGGCAGGAATCCTGACTTCGCTGAACAGACAAGTGTGTGGAAGGGCCATCCCCGTCGTAACTCGAATATATACCCCAGGTTTTCGCGGCAACTCGAGAGAAACCATGAGACTTCCCCCTCGCCGCCAGATGAGGCCCGATTCCCCTGCACTGCGTGCAGAGGAATTCCATGTTGCACATCACACATGAAAGGAGCCTTGATTTCCTTGATGGCACTCCAGAGAAACCCCAAGAAGACTGTTTCAAGGCTAGAGGGTTCCTGAGGTCACTGTAGGAACACGAAACAGCTCCGTGGACCAAAATCAACTCGAGATGAGAGGTTAGTCCCTGGCTTCGACACCAGAGGAACACCACCTTACCACAAGCACCTCAAGAGGAGGCTTCTCTCAGCTCTAGGCATGTGAGAGGGACCCTGAGTTTGCGGCTTCATTTGGAATGGACACCGCGATGCCCTGACTCGAAATAAGGCCGGATATCGCTGCAGTGACTTGAATGCAGGCTCGTCTTGCATCTCCCAAGACGAAAGGATGTCTGAATCCCCTGTGGAGACCACAGAGAAAGACCTAGTTCCCCAACTCATCGCGACCGGAGGCCTCACATCCTTTGAAAACTCCAGAGGTACACGGAGATCAGTGCCTCCAAAGGAGACGATGCCTGACTCCTCATGAAACTTGATAGGAGTCCCAGGATTCCTGTGGCACGTGGAAAGGGACTCTTGGTCTCCCGCCTCAGCTGGAGAGGCGTCCCAATTGAACTGCCAAGCCTCGAGGAGAATCCCGAGTTTTCCCTCGCAACTAAACAGGAGTCCTGACGTCGCTGAACAGACAAGTGTGTGGAAGGGCCATCCCCGTTGTAACTCGAGAATATACCCCAGGTTTGCGCGGCATTTCGAGAGAAACAATGAGACTTCCCCCTCGCTGCCAGATGAGGCCTGATTCCGCTGCACTGCATGTAGAGCAATTTCGTGTTGCACATCACACATGAAAGGAGCATTGATTTCCTTGATGGCCCTCCAGAGAATCCCCAAGAACACTGTTTCAAGGCTAGAGGGATCCTGAGGTCACTGTAGCCACACGAAAGAGCTCCGTGGACCAAAAATCAACTTGAGATGAGAGGTTAGTCCCTGGCTTCGACTCCAGAGGAAACCACCTTACCACAAGCACCTCAAGAGGAGGCTTCTCTCAGCTCTAGGTATGTGAGAGGGACCCTGAGTTTGCGGCCTCAAGTGGAATGGACACCGCGATGCCCTGACTCGAAATAAGGCCGGATATCGCTGCAATGACTTGAATGCAGGCTCGTCTTGCATCTCCCAAGACGAAAGGATGTCTGAATCCCCTGTGGAGACCAGAGAGAAAGACCTAGTCCCCACCTCATCGCGACCGGAGGCCTCACATCCTTTGAAAACTCCAGAGGTACGCGGAGATCAGTGCCTCCAAACGAGACGATGCCTGACTCCTCGTGAAATTTCTTACGAGTCCCAGGATTCCTGTGGCACGTGGAAAGGGACCCTTGGTCTCCCGCCTCAGCTGGAGAGGCATCCCTATTGCCCTGCCAAGCCTCGAGGAGAATCCCGAGTTTTCCCTCGCAACTAGGCAGGAGTCCTGACGTCGCTGAACAAACACGTGGGTGGAAGGGCCATCCCCGTCGGAACTCGAGAATGTACCCCAGGTTGTCGCCGAAACTCGAGAAAAACCATGAGACTTCCCCCGCGCCGCGAGATGAGGCCCGATTCCCCTGCACTGCGTGCAGAGCAATTCCGTGTTGCACATCACACATGAAAGGAGTCTTGATTTCCTTGATGGCACTCCAGAGAAACCCCAAGAACACTGTTTCAAGGCTAGAGGGGTCTGAGGTCACTGTAGCAAAACGAAAGAGCGCCGTGGACCAAAAATCAACTCGAGATGAGAGGTTAGTCCCTGGCTTCGACTCCAGAGGATTACCACCTTACCACAAGCACCTCAAGAGGAGGCATCTCTCTGCTCTAGCTATGTGAAAGGGACCTGAGTTTGCAGCCTCAAGTGGAATGGACACCGTGATGCCCTGACTCGAAATAAGGCCGGATATCCCTGCAGTGACTTGAATGTAGCCTCGTATTGCATCTCCCAAGATGAAAGGATGTCTGAATCCCCTGTGGAGACCACAGAGAAAGACCTAGTTCCCCACCTCATCGCGACCGGAGGCCTCACATCCTTTGAAAACTCCAGAGGTATGCGGAGATCAGTGCCTCCAAAGGAGACGATGCCTGACTCCTCGGGAAACTTGATAGGAGTCCCAGGATTCCTGTGGCACGTGGAAAGGGACCCTTGGTCTCCTGCCTCAGCTGGAGAGGCGTCCCAATTGCCCTGCCAAGCCTCGAGGGGAATCCCGAGTTGTCCCTCGCAACTAGGCAGGAGTCCTGACGTCGCTGAACAAACACGTGTGTGGAAGGTCCATCCCCGTCGTAACTCGAGAATATACCCCAGGTTCCCGCCGCAACTCGAGAAAAACCATGAGACTTCCCCCTCGCCGCGAGATAAGGCCTGATTCCCCTGCACTGCGTGCAGAGCAATTCCGTGTTGCACATCACACATGAAAGGAGCCTTGATTTCCTTGATGGCACTCCAGAGAAACCCCAAGAACACTGTTTCAAGGCTAGAGGGATCCTGAGGTCACTGTAGCAACACGAAAGAGCTCCGTGGACCAAAAATCAACTCGAGATGAGAGAGTAGTCCCTGGCTTCGACTCCAGAGGAATACCACCTTACCACAAGCACCTCAAGAGGAGGCTTCTTTCAGCTCTAGCTATGTGAGAGGGACCCTGAGTTTGCGGCCTCAAGTGGAATGGACACCGCGACGCCCTGACTCGAAATAAGGCCGGATATCCCTGCAGTGACTTGAAGGCAGGCTCGTCTTGCATCTCCCAAGACGAAAGGATGTCTGAATCCCCTGTGGAGACCACAGAGAAAGACCTAGTTTCCCCCTCATCGCGACCGGACGCCTCACATCCTTTGAAAACTCCAGAGGTACGCAGAGATCAGTGCCTCCAAAGGAGACAATGCCTGACTCCTCGTGAAACTTGATAGGAATCCCAGGATTGCTGTGGCACGTGGAAAGGGACCCTTGGTCTCCCGCCTCAGCTGGAGAGGCGTCCCAATTGCCCTGCCAAGCCTCGAGGAGAATCCCGAGTTGTGCCTCGCAACTAGGCAGGAGTCCTGACGTCGCTGAAGAAACACGTGGGTGGAAGGGCCATCCCCGTCGTAACTCGAGAATATACCCCAGGTTCCCGCCGCAACTCGAGAAAAACCATGAGATTTCCCACTCGCCGCGAAATGAGGCCCGATTCCCCTGCACTGCGTGCAGAGCAATTCCGTGTTGCACATCACACATGAAAGGAGCCTTGATTTCCTTGATGGCACTCCAGAAAAACCCCAAGAACACTGTTTCAAGGCTAGAGGGATCCTGAGGTCACTGTAGCAACAGGAAAGAGCTCCGTGGACCAAGAATCAACTCGAGATGAGAGGTTAGTCCCTGGCTTCGACTCCAGAGGAATACCACCTTACCACAAGCACCTCAAGAGGAGGCTTCTCTCAGCTCTAGCTATGTGAGAGAGACCCTGAGTTTGCGGCCTCAAGTGGAATGGACACCGCGATGCCCTGACTCGAAATAAGGCCGGATATCCCTGCAGTGACTTGAATGCAGGCTCGTCTTGCATCTCCCAAGAAGAAAGGATGTCTGAATCCCCTGTTGAGACCACAGAGAAAGACCTAGTTCCCCACCTCATCGCGACCTGAGGCCTCACATCCTTTGAAAACTCCAGAGGTACGCGGAGATCAGTGCCTCCAAAGAAGACGATGCCTGACTCCTCATGAAACTTCTGAGGAGTCCCAGGATTCCTGTGGCACGTGGAAAGGGACCCTTGGTCTCCCGCCTCAGCTGGAGTGGCATCCCTATTGCCCTGCCAAGCCTCGAGGAGAATCCCGAGTTTTCCCTGGCAAATAGGCAGGAGTCCTGCCGTCGCTGAACAAACACGTGGGTGGAAGGGCCATCCCCGTCGTAACTCGAGAATATACCCCAGGTTCCCGCCGCAACTCGAGAAAAACCATGAGACTTCCCACTCGCCGCCAGATGAGGCCCGATTCCCCTGCACTGCGTGCAGAGCAATTCCGTGTTGCACATCACACATGGAAGGAGCCTTGATTTCCTTGATGGCACTCCAGAGAAACCCCAAGAACACTGTTTCAAGGCTAGAGGGATCCTGAGGTCACTGTAGCAACACGAAAGAGCTCCGTGGACCAAAAATCAACTCGAGATGAGAGGTTAGTCCCTGGCTTCGACTCCAGAGGAATACCACCTTACCACAAGCACCTCAAGAGGAGGCTTCTCTCTGCTATAGCTATGTGAGAGGGACCCTGAGTTTGCGGCCTCAAGTGGAATGGACACCGCGATGCCCTGACTCGAAATAAGGCCGGATATCCCTGCAGTGACTTGAATGCAGGCTCGTCTTGCATCTCCCAAGACGAAAGGATGTCTGCATCCCCTGTCGAGACCACAGAGAAAGGCCTAGTTCCCCACCTCATCGCGACCGGAGGCCTCACATCCTTTGAAAACTCCAGAGGTACGCGGAGATCAGTGCCTCCAAAGAAGACGATGCCTGACTCCTAGTGAAACTTGATAGGAGTCCCAGGATTCCTGTGGCACGTGGAAAGGGACCCTTGGTCTCCCGCCTCAGCTGGAGAGGCGTCCCAATTGCGCTGCCAATCCTCGAGGAGAATCCCGAGTTGTCCCTCGGAAGTAGGCAGGAGTCCTGCCGTCGCTGAACAAACACGTGTGTGGAAGGGCCATCCCCGTCGTAACTCGAGAATATACCCCAGGTTCCCGCCGCAACTCGAGAAAAACCATGAGACTTCCCCCTCGCCGCGAGATGAGGCCCGATTCCCCTGCACTGCGTGCAGAGCAATTCCGTGTTGCACATCACACATGAAAGGAGTCTTGATTTCCTTGATGGCACTCCAGAGAAACCCCAAGAACACTGTTTCAAGGCTAGAGGGATCCTGAGGTCACTGTAGCCACATGAAAGAGCTCGGTGGACCACAAATCAACTGGAGATTAGAGGTTAGACCCTGGCTTCGACTCCAGAGGAATACCACCTTACCACAAGCACCTCAAGAGGAGGCTTCTCTCAGCTCTAGGTATGTGAGAGGGACCCTGAGTTTGCGGCCACAAGTGAAATGGACATCACGATGCCCTGACTCGAAATAAGGCTGGATATCCCTGCAGTGACTTGAATGCAGGCTCGTCTTGCATCTCCGAAGATGAAAGGATGTCTGAATCCCCTGTGGAGTCCACAGAGAAAGACCTAGTTCCCCACCTCATGGCGACCGGAAGCCTCACATCCTTTGAAAACTCCAGAGGTACGCGGAGATCAGTGCCTCCAAAGGAGACGATGCCTGACTCCTCGTGAAACTTGATAGGAGTCCCAGGATTCCTGTGGCACGTGGAAAGGGACCCTTGGTCTCCCGCCTCAGCTGGAGAGGCGTCCCAATTGCCCTGCAAGCCTCGAGGAGAATCCCGAGTTGTCCCTCGCAAGTAGGCAGGAGTCCTGCCGTCGCTGAACGAACACGTGTGTTGAAGGGCCATCCCCGTCGTAACTCGAGAATATACCCCAGGTTCCCGCCGCAACTCGAGAAAAACCATGAAATTTCCCCCTCGCCGCGACATGAGGCCCGATTCCCCTGCACTGCGTGCAGAGCAATTCCGTGTTGCACATCACACATGAAAGGAGCCTTGATTTCCTTGATGGCACTCCAGAGAAACCCCAAGAACACTGTTTCAAGGCTAGAGGGATCCTGAGGTCACTGTAGCCACACGAAATAGCTCCGTGGACCACAAATCAACTGGAGATTAGAGGTTAGTCCCTGGCTTCGACTCCAGAGGAGTACCACGTTACCACAAGCACCTCAAGAGGAGGCTTCTCTCAGCTCTAGGTATGTGAGAGGGACCCTGAGTTTGCGGCCACAAGTGTAATGGCACCGCGATGCCCTGACTCGAAATAAGGCCGGATATCCCTGCAGTGACTTGAATGCAGGCTCGTCTTGCATCTCTGACAACGAAAGGATGTCTGAATCCCCTGTGGAGACCACAGAGAAAGACCTAGTTCCCCACCTCATCGTGACCGGAGGCCTCACATCCTTTGAAAACTCCAGAGGTACGCGAAGATCAGTGCCTCCAAAGGAGACGATGCCTGACTCCTCGTGAAACTTGATAGGAGTCCCAGGATTCCTGTGGCACGTGGAAAGGGACCCTTGGTCTCCCGCCTCAGCTGGAGAGGCGTCCCAATTGCCCTGCCAAGCCTCGAGGAGAATCCAGAGTTGTCCCTCGCAACTAGGCAGGTGTCCTGCTGTCGCTGAACAAACACGAGGGTAGAAGGGGCATCCCCGTCGTAACTCGAGAATATACCCCAGGTTCCCGCCGCAATTGGAGAAAAACCATGAGACTTCCCCCTCGCCGCGAGATGAAGACCAATTCCCCTGCACTGCGTGCAGAGCAATTCCGTGTTGCACATCACACATGAAAGGAGCCTTGATTTCCTTGATGGCACTCCAGAGAAACCCCAAGCACACTGTTTCAAGGCTAGAGGGATCCTGAGGTCACTGTAGCCACACGAAAGAGTTCCGTGGACCAAAAATCAACTTGAGATGAGAAGATAGTCCCTGGCTTCCACTCCAGAGGAAACCACCTTACCACAAGCACCTCAAGAGGAGGCTTCTCACTGCTCTAGGTATGTGAGAGGGACCCTGAGTTTGCGGCCACAAGTGGAAGGGCACCGCGATGCCCTGACTCGAAATAAGGCCGGATATACCTGCAGTGACTTGAATGCAGGCTCGTCTTGCATCTCCCAAGACGAAAGGATGTCTGAATCCCCTGTGGAGACCACAGAGAAAGACCTAGTTCCCCACCTCATGGCGACCGGAGGCCTCACATCCTTTGAAAACTCCAGAGGTACGCGGAGATCAGTGCCTCCAAAGGAGACGATGCCTGACTCCTCGTGAAACTTGATAGGAGTCCCAGGATTCCTGTGGCACGTGGAAAGGGACCCTTGGTCTCCCGCCTCAGCTGGAGAGGCGTCCCAATTGCCCTGCCAAGCCTCGAGGAGAATCCGAGTTGTCCCTCGCAACTAGGCAGGAGTCCTGACATCGCTGAACAAACACGTGGGTGGAAGGGCCATCCCCGTCGTAACTCGAGAATATACCCCAGGTTCCCGCCGCAACTCGAGAAAAACCATGAGACTTCCCCCTCGCCGCTAGATGAAGACCAATTCCCCTGCACTGCGTGCAGAGCAATTCTGTCTTGCACATCACACATGAAAGGAGCCTTGATTTCCTTGATGGCACTCCAGAGAAACCCCAAGAACACTGTTTCAAGGCTGGAGGCATCCTGAGGTCACTGTAGCAACACGAAAGAGCTCCGTGGACCAAAAATCAACTCGAGATGAGAGGGTAGTCCCTGGCTTCGACTCCAGAGGAATAAAACCTTACCACAAGCACCTCAAGAGGAGGCTTCTCTCAGCTCTAGGTATGTGAGAGGGACCCTGAGTTTGCGGCCTCAAGTGGAATGGACACCGCGATGCCCTGACTCGAAATAAGGCCGGATATCCCTGCAGTGACTTGAATGCAGGCTCGTCTTGCATCTCCCAAGACGAAAGGATGTCTGAATCCCCTGTGGAGACCACGGAGAAAAACCTAGTTCCCCACCTCATCGCGACCGGAGGCCTCACATCCTTTGAAAACTTCAGAGGTACGCGGAGATCAGTGCCTCCAAAGGAGACGATGCCTGACTCCTCGTGAAACTTCTTAGGTGTCCCAGGATTCCTGTGGCACGTGGAAAGGGACCCTTGGTCTCCCGCCTCAGCTGGAGAGGCATCCCTATTGCCCTGCCAACCCTCGAGGAGAATCCCGAGTTTTCCCTCGCAACTAGGCAGGAGTCCTGACGTCGCTGAACAAACCCGTGTGTGGAAGGGCCATCCCCGTCGGAACTCGAGAATGTACCCCAGGTTGTCGCCGCAACTCGAGAAAAACCATGAGACTTCCCCCGCGCCGCGAGATGAGGCCCGATTCCCCTGCACTGCGTGCAGAGCAATTCCGTGTTGCACATCACACATGAAAGGAGCCTTGATTTCCTTGATGGCACTCCAGAGAAACCCCAAGAACACTGTTTCAAGGCTAGCGGGATCCTGAGGTCACTCTAGCAACACGAAAGAGCTCCGTGGCCCAAAAATCAACTCGAGATGAGAGGTTAGTCCCTGGCTTCGACTCCAGAGGAAACCACCTTACCACAAGCACCTCAAGAGGAGGCTTCTCTCAGCTATAGGTATGTGAGAGGGACCCTGAGTTTGCGGCCTCAAGTGGAATGGACACCGCGATGCCCTGACTCGAAATAAGGCCGGATATCGCTGCAGTGACTTGAATGCAGGCTCGTCTTGCATCTCCCAAGACGAAAGGATGTCTGAATCCCCTGTGGAGACCACAGAGAAAGACCTAGTCCCCACCTCATCGCGACCGGAGGCCTCACATCCTTTGAAAACTCCAGAGGTACGCGGAGATCAGTGCCTCCAAACGAGACGATGCCTGACTCCTCGTGAAACTTCTTACGAGTCCCAGGATTCCTGTGGCACGTGGAAAGGGACCCTTGGTCTCCCGCCTCAGCTGGAGAGGCATCCCTATTGCCCTGCCAAGCCTCGAGGAGAATCCCGAGTTTTCCCTCGCAACTAGGCAGGAGTCCTGACGTCGCTGAACAAACACGTGGGTGGAAGGGCCATCCCCGTCGGAACTCGAGAATGTACCCCAGGTTGTCGCCGCAACTCGAGAAAAACCATGAGACTTCCCCCGCGCCGCGAGATGAGGCCCGATTCCCCTGCACTGCGTGCAGAGCAATTCCGTGTTGCACATCACACATGAAAGGAGTCTTGATTTCCTTGATGGCACTCCAGAGAAACCCCAAGAACACTGTTTCAAGGCTAGAGGGGTCTGAGGTCACTGTAGCAAAACGAAAGAGCGCCGTGGACCAAAAATCAACTCGAGATGAGAGGTTAGTCCCTGGCTTCGACTCCAGAGGATTACCACCTTTCCACAAGCACCTCAAGAGGAGGCATCTCTCTGCTCTAGCTATGTGAGAGGGACCCTGAGTTTGCAGCCTCAAGTGGAATGGACACCGTGATGCCCTGACTCGAAATAAGGCCGGATATCCCTGCAGTGACTTGAATGCAGGCTCGTATTGCATCTCCCAAGATGAAAGGATGTCTGAATCCCCTGTGGAGACCACAGAGAAAGACCTAGTTCCCCACCTCATCGTGACCGGAGGCCTCACATCCTTTGAAAACTCCAGAGGTATGCGGAGATCAGTGCCTCCAAAGGAGACGATGCCTGACTCCTCGGGAAACTTGATAGGAGTCCCAGGATTCCTGTGGCACGTGGAAAGGGACCCTTGGTCTCCTGCCTCAGCTGGAGAGGCGTCCCAATTGCCCTGCCAAGCCTCGAGGAGAATCCCGAGTTGTCCCTCGCAACTAGGCAGGAGTCCTGACGTCGCTGAACAAACACGTGTGTGGAAGGTCCATCCCCGTCGTAACTCGAGAATATACCCCAGGTTCCCGCCGCAACTCGAGAAAAACCATGAGACTTCCCCCTCGCCGCGAGATAAGGCCCGATTCCCCTGCACTGCGTGCAGAGCAATTCCGTGTTGCACATCACACATGAAAGGAGCCTTGATTTCCTTGATGGCACTCCAGAGAAACCCCAAGAACACTGTTTCAAGGCTAGAGGGATCCTGAGGTCACTGTAGCAACACGAAAGAGCTCCGTGGACCACAAATCAACTCGAGATGAGAGGATAGTCCCTGGCTTCGACTCCAGAGGAATACCACCTTACCACAAGCACCTCAAGAGGAGGCTTCTCTCAGCCCTAGGTATGTGAGAGGGACCCTGAGTTTGCGGCCTCAAGTGGAATGTACACCGCGACGCCCTGACTCGAAATAAGGCCGGATATCCCTGCAGTGACTTGAAGGCAGGCTCGTCTTGCATCTCCCAAGACGAAAGGATGTCTGAATCCCCTGTGGAGACCACAGAGAAAGACTTAGTTTCCCCCTCATCACGACCGGACGCCTCACATCCTTTGAAAACTCCAGAGGTACGCAGAGATCAGTGCCTCCAAAGGAGACAATGCCTGACTCCTCGTGAAACTTGATAGGAATCCCAGGATTGCTGTTGCACGTGGAAAGGGACCCTTGGTCTCCCGCCTCAGCTGGAGAGGCGTCCCAATTGCCCTGCCAAGCCTCGAGGAGAATCCCGAGTTGTGCCTCGCAACTAGGCAGGAGTCCTGACGTCGCTGAAGAAACACGTGGGTGGAAGGGCCATCCCCGTCGTAACTCGAGAATATACCCCAGGTTCCCGCCGCAACTCGAGAAAAACCATGAGACTTCCCACTCGCCGCGAAATGAGGCCCGATTCCTCTGCACTGCGTGCAGAGCAATTCCGTGTTGCACATCACACATGAAAGGAGCCTTGATTTCCTTGATGGCACTCCAGAAAAACCCCAAGAACACTGTTTCAAGGCTAGAGGGATCCTGAGGTCACTGTAGCAACAGGAAAGAGCTCCTTGGACCAAGAATCAACTCGAGATGAGAGGTTAGTCCTTGGCTTCGACTCCAGAGGAATACCACCTTACCACAAGCACCTCAAGAGGAGGCTTCTCTCAGCTCTAGCTATGTGCGAGAGACCCTGAGTTTGCGGCCTCAAGTGGAATGGACACCGCGATGCCCTGACTCGAAATAAGGCCGGATATCCCTGCAGTGACTTGAATGCAGTCTCGTCTTGCATCTCCCAAGAAGAAAGGATGTCTGAATCCCCTGTTGAGACCACAGAGAAAGACCTAGTTCCCCACCTCATCGCGACCTGAGGCCTCACATCCTTTGAAAACTCCAGAGGTACGCGGAGATCAGTGTCTCCAAAGAAGACGATGCCTGACTCCTCATGAAACTTCTGAGGAGTCCCAGGATTCCTGTGGCACGTGGAAAGGGACCCTTGGTCTCCCGCCTCAGCTGGAGTGGCATCCCTATTGCCCTGCCAAGCCTCGAGGAGAATCCCGAGTTTTCCCTGGCAACTAGGCAGGAGTCCTGCCGTCGCTGAACAAACACGTGGGTGGAAGGGCCATCCCCGTCGTAACTCGAGAATATACCCCAGGTTCCCGCCGCAACTCGAGAAAAACCATGAGACTTCCCCCTCACCGCGAGATGAGGCCCGATTCCCCTGCACTGCGTGCAGAGCAATTCCGTGTTGCACATCACACATGAAAGGAGCCTTGATTTCCTTGATGGCACTCCAGAGAAACCCCAAGAACAGTGTTTCAAGGCTAGAGGGATCCTGAGGTCACTGTAGCAACACGAAAGAGCTCCGTGGACCAAAAATCAACTCGAGATGAGAGGTTAGTCCCTGGCTTCGACTCCAGAGGAATACCACCTTACCACAAGCACCTCAAGAGGAGGCTTCTCTCTGCTCTAGCTATGTGAGAGGGACCCTGAGTTTTCAGCCTCAAGTGGAATGGACACCGCGATGCCCTGACTCGAAATAAGGCCGGATATCCCTGCAGTGACTTGAATGCAGGCTCGTCTTGCATCTCCCAAGACGAAAGGATGTCTGCATCCCCTGTCGAGACCACAGAGAAAGACCTAGTTCCCCACCTCATCGCGACCGGAGGCCTCACATCCTTTGAAAACTCCAGAGGTACGCGGAGATCAGTGCCTCCAAAGAAGACGATGCCTGACTCCTAGTGAAACTTGATAGGAGTCCCAGGATTCCTGTGGCACGTGGAAAGGGACCCTTGGTCTCCCGCCTCAGCTGGAGAGGCGTCCCAATTGCGCTGCCAATCCTCGAGGAGAATCCCGAGTTGTCCCTCGGAAGTAGTCAGGAGTCCTGCCGTCGCTGAACAAACACGTGTGTGGAAGGGCCATCCCCGTCGTAACTCGAGAATATACCCCAGGTTCCCGCCGCAACTCGAGAAAAACCATGAGACTTCCCCCTCGCCGCGAGATGAGGCCCGATTCCCCTGCACTGCGTGCAGAGCAATTCCGTGTTGCACATCACACATGAAAGGAGCCTTGATTTCCTTGGTGGCACTCCAGAGAAACCCCAAGAACACTGTTTCAAGGCTAGAGGGATCCTGAGGTCACTGTAGCAACACGAAAGAGCTCTGTGGACCAAAAATCAACTCGAGATGAGAGGTTAGTCCCTGGCTTCGACTCCAGAGGAATACCACCTTACCACAAGCACCTCAAGAGGAGGCTTCTCTCAG
Organism: Cervus elaphus; assembly: GCF_910594005.1. NCBI lineage: Eukaryota > Metazoa > Chordata > Mammalia > Artiodactyla > Cervidae > Cervus > Cervus elaphus. Next base: position 5,288,955 of record NC_057838.1, read on the forward strand.
CTCTAGGTATGTGAGAGGGACCCTGAGTTTGCGGCCACAAGTGAAATGGACATCACGATGCCCTGACTCGAAATAAGGCCGGATATCCCTGCAGTGACTTGAATGCAGGCTCGTCTTCCATCTCTGACAACGAAAGGATGTCTGAATCCCCTGTGGAGACCACAGAGAAAGACCTAGTTCCCCACCTCATCGTGACCGGAGGCCTCACATCCTTTAAAAACTCCAGAGGTACGCGAAGATCAGTGCCTCCAAAGGAGACGATGCCTGACTCCTCGTGAAACTTGATAGGAGTCCCAGGATTCCTGTGGCACGTGGAAAGGGACCCTTGGTCTCCCGCCTCAGCTGGAGAGGCGTCCCAATTGCCCTGCCAAGCCTCGAGGAGAATCCAGAGTTGTCCCTCGCAACTAGGCAGGTGTCCTGCCGTCGCTGAACAAAAACGTGGGTGGAAGGGGCATCCCCGTCGTAACTCGAGAATATACCCCAGGTTCCCGCCGCAATTGGAGAAAAACCATGAGACTTCCCCCTCGCCGCTAGATGAAGACCAATTCCCCTGCACTGCGTGCAGAGCAATTCCGTGTTGCACATCACACATGAAAGGAGCCTTGATTTCCTTGATGGCACTCCAGAGAAACCCCAAGCACACTGTTTCAAGGCTAGAGGGATCCTGAGGTCACTGTAGCCACAAGAAAGAGTTCCGTGGACCAAAAATCAACTTGAGATGAGAAGATAGTCCCTGGCTTCGACTCCAGAGGAAACCACCTTACCACAAGCACCTCAAGAGGAGGCTTCTCACTGCTCTAGGTATGTGAGAGGGACCCTGAGTTTGCGGCCACAAGTGGAAGGGCACCGCGATGCCCTGACTCGAAATAAGGCCGGATATACCTGCAGTGACTTGAATGCAGGCTCGTCTTGCATCTCCCAAGACGAAAGGATGTCTGAATCCCCTGTGGAGACCACAGAGAAAGACCTAGTTCCCCACCTCATGGCGACCGGAGGCCTCACATCCTTTGAAAACTCCAGAGGTACGCGGAGATCAGTGCCTCCAAAGGAGACGATGCCTGACTCCTCGTGAAACTTGATAGGAGTCCCAGGATTCCTGTGGCACGTGGAAAGGGACCCTTGGTCTCCCGCCTCAGCTGGAGAGGCGTCCCAATTGCCCTGCCAAGCCTCGAGGAGAATCCAGAGTTGTCCCTCGCAACTAGGCAGGAGTCCTTACATCGCTGAACAAACACGTGGGTGGAAGGGCCATCCCCGTCGTAACTCGAGAATATACCCCAGGTTCCCGCCGCAACTCGAGAAAAACCATGAGACTTCCCCCTCGCCGCGAGATGAAGACCAATTCCCCTGCACTGCGTGCAGAGCAATTCTGTCCTGCACATCACACATGAAAGGAGCCTTGATTTCCTTGATGGCACTCCAGAGAAACCCCAAGAACACTGTTTCAAGGCTGGAGGCATCCTGAGGTCACTGTAGCAACACGAAAGAGCTCCGTGGACCAAAAATCAACTCGAGATGAGAGGGTAGTCCCTGGCTTCGACTCCAGAGGAAGAAAACCTTACCACAAGCACCTCAAGAGGAGGCTTCTCTCAGCTCTAGGTATGTGAGAGGGACCCTGAGTTTGCGGCCTCAAGTGGAATGGACACCGCGATGCCCTGACTCGAAATAAGGCCGGATATCCCTGCAGTGACTTGAATGCAGGCTCGTCTTGCATCTCCCAAGACGAAAGGATGTCTGAATCCCCTGTGGAGACCACGGAGAAAAACCTAGTTCCCCACCTCATCGCGACCGGAGGCCTCACATCCTTTGAAAACTCCAGAGGTACGCGGAGATCAGTGCCTCCAAAGGAGACGATGCCTGACTCCTCGGGAAACTTGATAGGTGTCCCAGGATTCCTGTGGCACGTGGAAAGGGACCCTTGGTCTCCCGCCTCAGCTGGAGAGGCATCCCTATTGCCCTGCCAACCCTCGAGGAGAATCCCGAGTTTTCCCTCGCAACTAGGCAGGAGTCCTGACGTCGCTGAACAAACCCGTGTGTGGAAGGGCCATCCCCGTCGGAACTCGAGAATGTACCCCAGGTTGTCGCCGACTCGAGAAAAACCATGAGACTTCCCCCGCGCCGCGAGATGAGGCCCGATTCCCCTGCACTGCGTGCAGAGCAATTCCGTGTTGCACATCACACATGAAAGGAGCCTTGATTTCCTTGATGGCACTCCAGAGAAACCCCAAGAACACTGTTTCAAGGCTAGCGGGATCCTGAGGTCACTCTAGCAACACGAAAGAGCTCCGTGGACCAAAAATGAACTCGAGATGAGAGGTTAGTCCCTGGCTTCGACTCCAGAGGAATACCACCTTACCACAAGCACCTCAAGAGGAGGCTTCTCTCTGCTCTAGCTATGTGAGAGGGACCCTGATTTTGCGGCCTCAAGTGGAATGGACACCGCGATGCCCTGACTCGAAATAAGGCCGGATATCCCTGCAGTGACTTGAATGCAGGCTCGTCTTGCATCTCCCAAGAAGAAAGGATGTCTGAATCCCCTGTGGAGACCACAGAGAAAGACCTAGTTCCCCACCTCATCGCGACCTGAGGCCTCACATCCTTTGAAAACTCCAGAGGTACGCGGAGATCAGTGCCTCCAAAGGAGACGATGCCTGACTCTTCATGAAACTTCTGAGGAGTCCCAGGATTCCTGTGGCACGTGGAAAGGGACCCTTGGTCTCCCGCCTCAGTTGGAGTGGCATCCCTATTGCCCTGCCAAGCCTCGAGGAGAATCCCGAGTTTTCCCTGGCAACTAGGCAGGAGTCCTGCCGTCGCTGAACAAACACGTGGGTGGAAAGGCCATCCCCGTCGTAACTCGAGAATATACCCCAGGTTCCCGCCGCAACTCGAGAAAAACCATGAGACTTCCCACTCGCCGCCAGATGAGGCCCGATTCCCCTGCACTGCGTGCAGAGCAATTCCGTGTTGCACATCACACATGAAAGGAGCCTTGATTTCCTTGATGGCACTCCAGAGAATCCCCAAGAACACTGTTTCAAGGCTAGAGGGATCCTGAGGTCACTGTAGCCACACGAAAGAGCTCCGTGGACCAAAAATCAACTTGAGATGAGAGGTTAGTCCCTGGCTTCGACTCCAGAGGAAACCACCTTACCACAAGCACCTCAAGAGGAGGCTTCTCTCAGCTCTAGGTATGTGAGAGGGATCCTGAGTTTGCGGCCTCAAGTGGAATGGACACCGCGATGCCCTGACTCGAAATAAGGCCGGATATCGCTGCAATGACTTGAATGCAGGCTCGTCTTGCATCTCCCAAGACGAAAGGATGTCTGAATCCCCTGTGGAGACCACAGAGAAAGACCTAGTCCCCACCTCATCGCGACCGGAGGCCTCACATCCTTTGAAAACTCCAGAGGTACGCGGAGATCAGTGCCTCCAAACGAGACGATGCCTGACTCCTCGTGAAATTTCTTACGAGTCCCAGGATTCCTGTGGCACGTGGAAAGGGACCCTTGGTCTCCCGCCTCAGCTGGAGAGGCATCCCTATTGCCCTGCCAAGCCTCGAGGAGAATCCCGAGTTTTCCCTCGCAACTAGGCAGGAGTCCTGACGTCGCTGAACAAACACGTGGGTGGAAGGGCCATCCCCGTCGGAACTCGAGAATGTACCCCAGGTTGTCGCCGAAACTCGAGAAAAACCATGAGACTTCCCCCGCGCCGCGAGATGAGGCCCGATTCCCCTGCACTGCGTGCAGAGCAATTCCGTGTTGCACATCACACATGAAAGGAGTCTTGATTTCCTTGATGGCACTCCAGAGAAACCCCAAGAACACTGTTTCAAGGCTAGAGGGGTCTGAGGTCACTGTAGCAAAACGAAAGAGCGCCGTGGACCAAAAATCAACTCGAGATGAGAGGTTAGTCCCTGGCTTCGACTCCAGAGGATTACCACCTTACCACAAGCACCTCAAGAGGAGGCATCTCTCTGCTCTAGCTATGTGAAAGGGACCTGAGTTTGCAGCCTCAAGTGGAATGGACACCGTGATGCCCTGACTCGAAATAAGGCCGGATATCCCTGCAGTGACTTGAATGTAGGCTCGTATTGCATCTCCCAAGATGAAAGGATGTCTGAATCCCCTGTGGAGACCACAGAGAAAGACCTAGTTCCCCACCTCATCGCGACCGGATGCCTCACATCCTTTGAAAACTCCAGAGGTATGCGGAGATCAGTGCCTCCAAAGGAGACGATGCCTGACTCCTCGGGAAACTTGATAGGAGTCCCAGGATTCCTGTGGCACGTGGAAAGGGACCCTTGGTCTCCTGCCTCAGCTGGAGAGGCGTCCCAATTGCCCTGCCAAGCCTCGAGGGGAATCCCGAGTTGTCCCTCGCAACTAGGCAGGAGTCCTGACGTCGCTGAACAAACACGTGTGTGGAAGGTCCATCCCCGTCGTAACTCGAGAATATACCCCAGGTTCCCGCCGCAACTCGAGAAAAACCATGAGACTTCCCCCTCGCCGCGAGATAAGGCCCGATTCCCCTGCACTGCGTGCAGAGCAATTCCGTGTTGCACATCACACATGAAAGGAGCCTTGATTTCCTTGATGGCACTCCAGAGAAACCCCAAGAACACTGTTTCAAGGCTAGAGGGATCCTGAGGTCACTGTAGCAACACGAAAGAGCTCCGTGGACCAAAAATCAACTCGAGATGAGAGGGTAGTCCCTGGCTTCGACTCCAGAGGAATACCACCTTACCACAAGCACCTCAAGAGGAGGCTTCTTTCAGCTCTAGCTATGTGAGAGGGACCCTGAGTTTGCGGCCTCAAGTGGAATGGACACCGCGACGCCCTGACTCGAAATAAGGCCGGATATCCCTGCAGTGACTTGAAGGCAGGCTCGTCTTGCATCTCCCAAGACGAAAGGATGTCTGAATCCCCTGTGGAGACCACAGAGAAAGACCTAGTTTCCCCCTCATCGCGACCGGACGCCTCACATCCTTTGAAAACTCCAGAGGTACGCAGAGATCAGTGCCTCCAAAGGAGACAATGCCTGACTCCTCGTGAAACTTGATAGGAATCCCAGGATTGCTGTGGCACGTGGAAAGGGACCCTTGGTCTCCCGCCTCAGCTGGAGAGGCGTCCCAATTGCCCTGCCAAGCCTCGAGGAGAATCCCGAGTTGTGCCTCGCAACTAGGCAGGAGTCCTGACGTCGCTGAAGAAACACGTGGGTGGAAGGGCCATCCCCGTCGTAACTCGAGAATATACCCCAGGTTCCCGCCGCAACTCGAGAAAAACCATGAGATTTCCCACTCGCCGCGAAATGAGGCCCGATTCCCCTGCACTGCGTGCAGAGCAATTCCGTGTTGCACATCACACATGAAAGGAGCCTTGATTTCCTTGATGGCACTCCAGAAAAACCCCAAGAACACTGTTTCAAGGCTAGAGGGATCCTGAGGTCACTGTAGCAACAGGAAAGAGCTCCGTGGACCAAGAATCAACTCGAGATGAGAGGTTAGTCCCTGGCTTCGACTCCAGAGGAATACCACCTTACCACAAGCACCTCAAGAGGAGGCTTCTCTCAGCTCTAGCTATGTGAGAGAGACCCTGAGTTTGCGGCCTCAAGTGGAATGGACACCGCGATGCCCTGACTCGAAATAAGGCCGGATATCCCTGCAGTGACTTGAATGCAGGCTCGTCTTGCATCTCCCAAGAAGAAAGGATGTCTGAATCCCCTGTTGAGACCACAGAGAAAGACCTAGTTCCCCACCTCATCGCGACCTGAGGCCTCACATCCTTTGAAAACTCCAGAGGTACGCGGAGATCAGTGCCTCCAAAGAAGACGATGCCTGACTCCTCATGAAACTTCTGAGGAGTCCCAGGATTCCTGTGGCACGTGGAAAGGGACCCTTGGTCTCCCGCCTCAGCTGGAGTGGCATCCCTATTGCCCTGCCAAGCCTCGAGGAGAATCCCGAGTTTTCCCTGGCAAATAGGCAGGAGTCCTGCCGTCGCTGAACAAACACGTGGGTGGAAGGGCCATCCCCGTCGTAACTCGAGAATATACCCCAGGTTCCCGCCGCAACTCGAGAAAAACCATGAGACTTCCCACTCGCCGCCAGATGAGGCCCGATTCCCCTGCACTGCGTGCAGAGCAATTCCGTGTTGCACATCACACATGAAAGGAGCCTTGATTTCCTTGATGGCACTCCAGAGAAACCCCAAGAACACTGTTTCAAGGCTAGAGGGATCCTGAGGTCACTGTAGCAACACGAAAGAGCTCCGTGGACCAAAAATCAACTCGAGATGAGAGGTTAGTCCCTGGCTTCGACTCCAGAGGAATACCACCTTACCACAAGCACCTCAAGAGGAGGCTTCTCTCTGCTATAGCTATGTGAGAGGGACCCTGAGTTTTCAGCCTCAAGTGGAATGGACACCGCGATGCCCTGACTCGAAATAAGGCCGGATATCCCTGCAGTGACTTGAATGCAGGCTCGTCTTGCATCTCCCAAGACGAAAGGATGTCTGCATCCCCTGTCGAGACCACAGAGAAAGACCTAGTTCCCCACCTCATCGCGACCGGAGGCCTCACATCCTTTGAAAACTCCAGAGGTACGCGGAGATCAGTGCCTCCAAAGAAGACGATGCCTGACTCCTAGTGAAACTTGATAGGAGTCCCAGGATTCCTGTGGCACGTGGAAAGGGACCCTTGGTCTCCCGCCTCAGCTGGAGAGGCGTCCCAATTGCGCTGCCAATCCTCGAGGAGAATCCCGAGTTGTCCCTCGGAAGTAGGCAGGAGTCCTGCCGTCGCTGAACAAACACGTGTGTGGAAGGGCCATCCCCGTCGTAACTCGAGAATATACCCCAGGTTCCCGCCGCAACTCGAGAAAAACCATGAGCCTTCCCCCTCGCCGCGAGATGAGGCCCGATTCCCCTGCACTGCGTGCAGAGCAATTCCGTGTTGCACATCACACATGAAAGGAGTCTTGATTTCCTTGATGGCACTCCAGAGAAACCCCAAGAACACTGTTTCAAGGCTAGAGGGATCCTGAGGTCACTGTAGCCACATGAAAGAGCTCGGTGGACCACAAATCAACTGGAGATTAGATATTAGACCTTGGCTTCGACTCCAGAGGAATACCACCTTACCACAAGCACCTCAAGAGGAGGCTTCTCTCAGCTCTAGGTATGTGAGAGGGACCCTGAGTTTGCGGCCACAAGTGAAATGGACATCACGATGCCCTGACTCGAAATAAGGCCGGATATCCCTGCAGTGACTTGAATGCAGGCTCGTCTTGCATCTCCGAAGATGAAAGGATGTCTAAATCCCCTGTGGAGTCCACAGAGAAAGACCTAGTTCCCCACCTCATGGCGACCGGAGGCCTCACATCCTTTGAAAACTCCAGAGGTACGCGGAGATCAGTGCCTCCAAAGGAGACGATGCCTGACTCCTCGTGAAACTTGATAGGAGTCCCAGGATTCCTGTGGCACGTGGAAAGGGAGCCTTGGTCTCCCGCCTCAGCTGGAGAGGCGTCCCAATTGCCCTGCCAAGCCTCGAGGAGAATCCCGAGTTGTCCCTCGCAAGTAGGCAGGAGTCCTGCCGTCGCTGAACGAACACGTGTGTTGAAGGGCCATCCCCGTCGTAACTCGAGAATATACCCCAGGTTCCCGCCGCAACTCGAGAAAAACCATGAAATTTCCCCCTCGCCGCGACATGAGGCCCGATTCCCCTGCACTGCGTGCAGAGCAATTCCGTGTTGCACATCACACATGAAAGGAGCCTTGATTTCCTTGATGGCACTCCAGAGAAACCCCAAGAACACTGTTTCAAGGCTAGAGGGATCCTGAGGTCACTGTAGCCACACGAAAGAGCTCCGTGGACCACAAATCAACTGGAGATTAGAGGTTAGTCCCTGGCTTCGACTCCAGAGGAATACCACGTTACCACAAGCACCTCAAGAGGAGGCTTCTCTCAGCTCTAGGTATGTGAGAGGGACCCTGAGTTTGCGGCCACAAGTGTAATGGCACCGCGATGCCCTGACTCGAAATAAGGCCGGATATCCCTGCAGTGACTTGAATGCAGGCTCGTCTTGCATCTCTGACAACGAAAGGATGTCTGAATCCCCTGTGGAGACCACAGAGAAAGACCTAGTTCCCCACCTCATCGTGACCGGAGGCCTCACATCCTTTGAAAACTCCAGAGGTACGCGAAGATCAGTGCCTCCAAAGGAGACGATGCCTGACTCCTCGTGAAACTTGATAGGAGTCCCAGGATTCCTGTGGCACGTGGAAAGGGACCCTTGGTCTCCCGCCTCAGCTGGAGAGGCGTCCCAATTGCCCTGCCAAGCCTCGAGGAGAATCCAGAGTTGTCCCTCGCAACTAGGCAGGTGTCCTGCTGTCGCTGAACAAACACGTGGGTGGAAGGGGCATCCCCGTCGTAACTCGAGAATATACCCCAGGTTCCCGCCGCAACTCGAGAAAAACCATGAGACTTCCCCCTCGCCGCGAGATGAAGACCAATTCCCCTGCACTGCGTGCAGAGCAATTCCGTGTTGCACATCACACATGAAAGGAGCCTTGATTTCCTTGATGGCACTCCAGAGAAACCCCAAGCACACTGTTTCAAGGCTAGAGGGATCCTGAGGTCACTGTAGCCACACGAAAGAGTTCCGTGGACCAAAAATCAACTTGAGATGAGAAGATAGTCCCTGGCTTCCACTCCAGAGGAAACCACCTTACCACAAGCACCTCAAGAAGAGGCTTCTCACTGCTCTAGGTATGTGAGAGGGACCCTGAGTTTGCGGCCACAAGTGGAAGGGCACCGCGATGCCCTGACTCGAAATAAGGCCGGATATACCTGCAGTGACTTGAATGCAGGCTCGTCTTGCATCTCCCAAGACGAAAGGATGTCTGAATCCCCTGTGGAGACCACAGAGAAAGACCTAGTTCCCCACCTCATGGCGACCGGAGGCCTCACATCCTTTGAAAACTCCAGAGGTACGCGGAGATCAGTGCCTCCAAAGGAGACGATGCCTGACTCCTCGTGAAACTTGATAGGAGTCCCAGGATTCCTGTGGCACGTGGAAAGGAACCCTTGGTCTCCCGCCTCAGCTGGAGAGGCGTCCCAATTGCCCTGCCAAGCCTCGAGGAGAATCCGAGTTGTCCCTCGCAACTAGGCAGGAGTCCTGACATCGCTGAACAAACACGTGGGTGGAAGGGCCATCCCCGTCGTAACTCGAGAATATACCCTAGGTTCCCGCCGCAACTCGAGAAAAACCATGAGACTTCCCCCTCGCCGCTAGATGAGGCGCGATTCCCCTGCACTGCGTGCAGAGCAATTCTGTCTTGCACATCACACATGAAAGGAGCCTTGATTTCCTTGATGGCACTCCAGAGAAACCCCAAGAACACTGTTTCAAGGCTGGAGGCATCCTGAGGTCACTGTAGCAACACGAAAGAGCTCCGTGGACCAAAAATCAACTCGAGATGAGAGGGTAGTCCCTGGCTTCGACTCCAGAGGAATAAAACCTTACCACAAGCACCTCAAGAGGAGGCTTCTCTCAGCTCTAGGTATGTGAGAGGGACCCTGAGTTTGCGGCCTCAAGTGGAATGGACACCGCGATGCCCTGACTCGAAATAAGGCCGGATATCCCTGCAGTGACTTGAATGCAGGCTCGTCTTGCATCTCCCAAGACGAAAGGATGTCTGAATCCCCTGTGGAGACCACGGAGAAAAACCTAGTTCCCCACCTCATCGCGACCGGAGGCCTCACATCCTTTGAAAACTTCAGAGGTACGCGGAGATCAGTGCCTCCAAAGGAGACGATGCCTGACTCCTCGTGAAACTTCTTAGGTGTCCCAGGATTCCTGTGGCACGTGGAAAGGGACCCTTGGTCTCCCGCCTCAGCTGGAGAGGCATCCCTATTGCCCTGCCAACCCTCGAGGAGAATCCCGAGTTTTCCCTCGCAACTAGGCAGGAGTCCTGACGTCGCTGAACAAACCCGTGTGTGGAAGGGCCATCCCCGTCGGAACTCGAGAATGTACCCCAGGTTGTCGCCGCAACTCGAGAAAAACCATGAGACTTCCCCCGCGCCGCGAGATGAGGCCCGATTCCCCTGCACTGCGTGCAGAGCAATTCCGTGTTGCACATCACACATGAAAGGAGCCTTGATTTCCTTGATGGCACTCCAGAGAAACCCCAAGAACACTGTTTCAAGGCTAGCGGGATCCTGAGGTCACTCTAGCAACACGAAAGAGCTCCGTGGCCCAAAAATCAACTCGAGATGAGAGGTTAGTCCCTGGCTTCGACTCCAGAGGAAACCACCTTACCACAAGCACCTCAAGAGGAGGCTTCTCTCAGCTATAGGTATGTGAGAGGGACCCTGAGTTTGCGGCCTCAAGTGGAATGGACACCGCGATGCCCTGACTCGAAATAAGGCCGGATATCGCTGCAGTGACTTGAATGCAGGCTCGTCTTGCATCTCCCAAGACGAAAGGATGTCTGAATCCCCTGTGGAGACCACAGAGAAAGACCTAGTCCCCACCTCATCGCGACCGGAGGCCTCACATCCTTTGAAAACTCCAGAGGTACGCGGAGATCAGTGCCTCCAAACGAGACGATGCCTGACTCCTCGTGAAACTTCTTACGAGTCCCAGGATTCCTGTGGCACGTGGAAAGGGACCCTTGGTCTCCCGCCTCAGCTGGAGAGGCATCCCTATTGCCCTGCCAAGCCTCGAGGAGAATCCCGAGTTTTCCCTCGCAACTAGGCAGGAGTCCTGACGTCGCTGAACAAACACGTGGGTGGAAGGGCCATCCCCGTCGGAACTCGAGAATGTACCCCAGGTTGTCGCCGCAACTCGAGAAAAACCATGAGACTTCCCCCGCGCCGCGAGATGAGGCCCGATTCCCCTGCACTGCGTGCAGAGCAATTCCGTGTTGCACATCACACATGAAAGGAGTCTTGATTTCCTTGATGGCACTCCAGAGAAACCCCAAGAACACTGTTTCAAGGCTAGAGGGGTCTGAGGTCACTGTAGCAAAACGAAAGAGCGCCGTGGACCAAAAATCAACTCGAGATGAGAGGTTAGTCCCTGGCTTCGACTCCAGAGGATTACCACCTTTCCACAAGCACCTCAAGAGGAGGCATCTCTCTGCTCTAGCTATGTGAGAGGGACCCTGAGTTTGCAGCCTCAAGTGGAATGGACACCGTGATGCCCTGACTCGAAATAAGGCCGGATATCCCTGCAGTGACTTGAATGCAGGCTCGTATTGCATCTCCCAAGATGAAAGGATGTCTGAATCCCCTGTGGAGACCACAGAGAAAGACCTAGTTCCCCACCTCATCGTGACCGGAGGCCTCACATCCTTTGAAAACTCCAGAGGTATGCGGAGATCAGTGCCTCCAAAGGAGACGATGCCTGACTCCTCGGGAAACTTGATAGGAGTCCCAGGATTCCTGTGGCACGTGGAAAGGGACCCTTGGTCTCCTGCCTCAGCTGGAGAGGCGTCCCAATTGCCCTGCCAAGCCTCGAGGAGAATCCCGAGTTGTCCCTCGCAACTAGGCAGGAGTCCTGACGTCGCTGAACAAACACGTGTGTGGAAGGTCCATCCCCGTCGTAACTCGAGAATATACCCCAGGTTCCCGCCGCAACTCGAGAAAAACCATGAGACTTCCCCCTCGCCGCGAGATAAGGCCCGATTCCCCTGCACTGCGTGCAGAGCAATTCCGTGTTGCACATCACACATGAAAGGAGCCTTGATTTCCTTGATGGCACTCCAGAGAAACCCCAAGAACACTGTTTCAAGGCTAGAGGGATCCTGAGGTCACTGTAGCAACACGAAAGAGCTCCGTGGACCACAAATCAACTCGAGATGAGAGGGTAGTCCCTGGCTTCGACTCCAGAGGAATACCACCTTACCACAAGCACCTCAAGAGGAGGCTTCTCTCAGCCCTAGGTATGTGAGAGGGACCCTGAGTTTGCGGCCTCAAGTGGAATGTACACCGCGACGCCCTGACTCGAAATAAGGCCGGATATCCCTGCAGTGACTTGAAGGCAGGCTCGTCTTGCATCTCCCAAGACGAAAGGATGTCTGAATCCCCTGTGGAGACCACAGAGAAAGACCTAGTTTCCCCCTCATCACGACCGGACGCCTCACATCCTTTGAAAACTCCAGAGGTACGCAGAGATCAGTGCCTCCAAAGGAGACAATGCCTGACTCCTCGTGAAACTTGATAGGAATCCCAGGATTGCTGTTGCACGTGGAAAGGGACCCTTGGTCTCCCGCCTCAGCTGGAGAGGCGTCCCAATTGCCCTGCCAAGCCTCGAGGAGAATCCCGAGTTGTGCCTCGCAACTAGGCAGGAGTCCTGACGTCGCTGAAGAAACACGTGGGTGGAAGGGCCATCCCCGTCGTAACTCGAGAATATACCCCAGGTTCCAGCCGCAACTCGAGAAAAACCATGAGACTTCCCACTCGCCGCGAAATGAGGCCCGATTCCCCTGCACTGCGTGCAGAGCAATTCCGTGTTGCACATCACACATGAAAGGAGCCTTGATTTCCTTGATGGCACTCCAGAGAAACCCCAAGAACAGTGTTTCAAGGCTAGAGGGATCCTGAGGTCACTGTAGCAACAGGAAAGAGCTCCTTGGACCAAGAATCAACTCGAGATGAGAGGTTAGTCCCTGGCTTCGACTCCAGAGGAATACCACCTTACCACAAGCACCTCAAGAGGAGGCTTCTCTCAGCTCTAGCTATGTGCGAGAGACCCTGAGTTTGCGGCCTCAAGTGGAATGGACACCGCGATGCCCTGACTCGAAATAAGGCCGGATATCCCTGCAGTGACTTGAATGCAGTCTCGTCTTGCATCTCCCAAGAAGAAAGGATGTCTGAATCCCCTGTTGAGACCACAGAGAAAGACCTAGTTCCCCACCTCATCGCGACCTGAGGCCTCACATCCTTTGAAAACTCCAGAGGTACGCGGAGATCAGTGCCTCCAAAGAAGACGATGCCTGACTCCTCATGAAACTTCTGAGGAGTCCCAGGATTCCTGTGGCACGTGGAAAGGGACCCTTGGTCTCCCGCCTCAGCTGGAGTGGCATCCCTATTGCCCTGCCAAGCCTCGAGGAGAATCCCGAGTTTTCCCTGGCAACTAGGCAGGAGTCCTGCCGTCGCTGAACAAACACGTGGGTGGAAGGGCCATCCCCGTCGTAACTCGAGAATATACCCCAGGTTCCCGCCGCAACTCGAGAAAAACCATGAGACTTCCCCCTCACCGCGAGATGAGGCCCGATTCCCCTGCACTGCGTGCAGAGCAATTCCGTGTTGCACATCACACATGAAAGGAGCCTTGATTTCCTTGATGGCACTCCAGAGAAACCCCAAGAACACTGTTTCAAGGCTGGAGGCATCCTGAGGTCACTGTAGCAACACGAAAGAGCTCCGTGGACCAAAAATCAACTCGAGATGAGAGGTTAGTCCCTGGCTTCGACTCCAGAGGAATACCACCTTACCACAAGCACCTCAAGAGGAGGCTTCTCTCTGCTCTAGCTATGTGAGAGGGACCCTGAGTTTTCAGCCTCAAGTGGAATGGACACCGCGATGCCCTGACTCGAAATAAGGCCGGATATCCCTGCAGTGACTTGAATGCAGGCTCGTCTTGCATCTCCCAAGACGAAAGGATGTCTGCATCCCCTGTCGAGACCACAGAGAAAGACCTAGTTCCCCACCTCATCGCGACCGGAGGCCTCACATCCTTTGAAAACTCCAGAGGTACGCGGAGATCAGTGCCTCCAAAGAAGACGATGCCTGACTCCTAGTGAAACTTGATAGGAGTCCCAGGATTCCTGTGGCACGTGGAAAGGGACCCTTGGTCTCCCGCCTCAGCTGGAGAGGCGTCCCAATTGCGCTGCCAATCCTCGAGGAGAATCCCGAGTTGTCCCTCGGAAGTAGTCAGGAGTCCTGCCGTCGCTGAACAAACACGTGTGTGGAAGGGCCATCCCCGTCGTAACTCGAGAATATACCCCAGGTTCCCGCCGCAACTCGAGAAAAACCATGAGACTTCCCCCTCGCCGCGAGATGAGGCCCGATTCCCCTGCACTGCGTGCAGAGCAATTCCGTGTTGCACATCACACATGAAAGGAGCCTTGATTTCCTTGGTGGCACTCCAGAGAAACCCCAAGAACACTGTTTCAAGGCTAGAGGGATCCTGAGGTCACTGTAGCAACACGAAAGAGCTCTGTGGACCAAAAATCAACTCGAGATGAGAGGTTAGTCCCTGGCTTCGACTCCAGAGGAATACCACCTTACCACAAGCACCTCAAGAGGAGGCTTCTCTCAGCTCTAGGTATGTGAGAGGGACCCTGAGTTTGCGGCCACAAGTGAAATGGACATCACGATGCCCTGACTCGAAATAAGGCCGGATATCCCTGCAGTGACTTGAATGCAGGCTCGTCTTCCATCTCTGACAACGAAAGGATGTCTGAATCCCCTGTGGAGACCACAGAGAAAGACCTAGTTCCCCACCTCATCGTGACCGGAGGCCTCACATCCTTTGAAAACTCCAGAGGTACGCGAAGATCAGTGCCTCCAAAGGAGACGATGCCTGACTCCTCGTGAAACTTGATAGGAGTCCCAGGATTCCTGTGGCACGTGGAAAGGGACCCTTGGTCTCCCGCCTCAGCTGGAGAGGCGTCCCAATTGCCCTGCCAAGCCTCGAGGAGAATCCAGAGTTGTCCCTCGCAACTAGGCAGGTGTCCTGCCGTCGCTGAACAAAAACGTGGGTGGAAGGTCCATCCCCGTCGTAACTCGAGAATATACCCCAGGTTCCCGCCGCAACTCGAGAAAAACCATGAGACTTCCCCCTCGCCGCGAGATAAGGCCCGATTCCCCTGCACTGCGTGCAGAGCAATTCCGTGTTGCACATCACACATGAAAGGAGCCTTGATTTCCTTGATGGCACTCCAGAGAAACCCCAAGAACACTGTTTCAAGGCTAGAGGGATCCTGAGGTCACTGTAGCAACACGAAAGAGCTCCGTGGACCACAAATCAACTCGAGATGAGAGGGTAGTCCCTGGCTTCGACTCCAGAGGAATACCACCTTACCACAAGCACCTCAAGAGGAGGCTTCTCTCAGCCCTAGGTATGTGAGAGGGACCCTGAGTTTGCGGCCTCAAGTGGAATGTACACCGCGACGCCCTGACTCGAAATAAGGCCGGATATCCCTGCAGTGACTTGAAGGCAGGCTCGTCTTGCATCTCCCAAGACGAAAGGATGTCTGAATCCCCTGTGGAGACCACAGAGAAAGACCTAGTTTCCCCCTCATCACGACCGGACGCCTCACATCCTTTGAAAACTCCAGAGGTACGCAGAGATCAGTGCCTCCAAAGGAGACAATGCCTGACTCCTCGTGAAACTTGATAGGAATCCCAGGATTGCTGTTGCACGTGGAAAGGGACCCTTGGTCTCCCGTCTCAGCTGGAGAGGCGTCCCAATTGCCCTGCCAAGCCTCGAGGAGAATCCCGAGTTGTGCCTCGCAACTAGGCAGGAGTCCTGACGTCGCTGAAGAAACACGTGGGTGGAAGGGCCATCCCCGTCGTAACTCGAGAATATACCCCAGGTTCCAGCCGCAACTCGAGAAAAACCATGAGACTTCCCACTCGCCGCGAAATGAGACCCGATTCCCCTGCACTGCGTGCAGAGCAATTCCGTGTTGCACATCACACATGAAAGGAGCCTTGATTTCCTTGATGGCACTCCAGAGAAACCCCAAGAACAGTGTTTCAAGGCTAGAGGGATCCTGAGGTCACTGTAGCAACACGAAAGAGCTCCGTGGACCAAAAATCAACTCGAGATGAGAGGTTAGTCCCTGGCTTCGACTCCAGACGAATACCACCTTACCACAAGCACCTCAAGAGGAGGCTTCTCTCAGCTCTAGCTATGTGAGAGGGACCCTGAGTTTTCAGCCTCAAGTGGAATGGACACCGCGATGCCCTGACTCGAAATAAGGCCGGATATCCCTGCAGTGACTTGAATGCAGGCTCGTCTTGCATCTCCCAAGACGAAAGGATGTCTGCATCCCCTGTCGAGACCACAGAGAAAGACCTAGTTCCCCACCTCATCGCGACCGGAGGCCTCACATCCTTTGAAAACTCCAGAGGTACGCGGAGATCAGTGCCTCCAAAGAAGACGATGCCTGACTCCTAGTGAAACTTGATAGGAGTCCCAGGATTCCTGTGGCACGTGGAAAGGGACCCTTGGTCTCCCGCCTCAGCTGGAGAGGCGTCCCAATTGCGCTGCCAATCCTCGAGGAGAATCCCGAGTTGTCCCTCGGAAGTAGTCAGGAGTCCTGCCGTCGCTGAACAAACACGTGTGTGGAAGGGCCATCCCCGTCGTAACTCGAGAATATACCCCAGGTTCCCGCCGCAACTCGAGAAAAACCATGAGACTTCCCCCTCGCCGCGAGATGAGGCCCGATTCCCCTGCACTGCGTGCAGAGCAATTCCGTGTTGCACATCACACATGAAAGGAGCCTTGATTTCCTTGGTGGCACTCCAGAGAAACCCCAAGAACACTGTTTCAAGGCTAGAGGGATCCTGAGGTCACTGTAGCAACACGAAAGAGCTCTGTGGACCAAAAATCAACTCGAGATGAGAGGTTAGTCCCTGGCTTCGACTCCAGAGGAATACCACCTTACCACAAGCACCTCAAGAGGAGGCTTCTCTCAGCTCTAGGTATGTGAGAGGGACCCTGAGTTTGCGGCCACAAGTGAAATGGACATCACGATGCCCTGACTCGAAATAAGGCCGGATATCCCTGCAGTGACTTGAATGCAGGCTCGTCTTCCATCTCTGACAACGAAAGGATGTCTGAATCCCCTGTGGAGACCACAGAGAAAGACCTAGTTCCCCACCTCATCGTGACCGGAGGCCTCACATCCTTTGAAAACTCCAGAGGTACGCGAAGATCAGTGCCTCCAAAGGAGACGATGCCTGACTCCTCGTGAAACTTGATAGGAGTCCCAGGATTCCTGTGGCACGTGGAAAGGGACCCTTGGTCTCCCGCCTCAGCTGGAGAGGCGTCCCAATTGCCCTGCCAAGCCTCGAGGAGAATCCAGAGTTGTCCCTCGCAACTAGGCAGGTGTCCTGCCGTCGCTGAACAAAAACGTGGGTGGAAGGTCCATCCCCGTCGTAACTCGAGAATATACCCCAGGTTCCCGCCGCAACTCGAGAAAAACCATGAGACTTCCCCCTCGCCGCGAGATAAGGCCCGATTCCCCTGCACTGCGTGCAGAGCAATTCCGTGTTGCACATCACACATGAAAGGAGCCTTGATTTCCTTGATGGCACTCCAGAGAAACCCCAAGAACACTGTTTCAAGGCTAGAGGGATCCTGAGGTCACTGTAGCAACACGAAAGAGCTCCGTGGACCAAAAATCAACTCGAGATGAGAGGGTAGTCCCTGGCTTCGACTCCAGAGGAATACCACCTTACCACAAGCACCTCAAGAGGAGGCTTCTTTCAGCTCTAGCTATGTGAGAGGGACCCTGAGTTTGCGGCCTCAAGTGGAATGGACACCGCGACGCCCTGACTCGAAATAAGGCCGGATATCCCTGCAGTGACTTGAAGGCAGGCTCGTCTTGCATCTCCCAAGACGAAAGGATGTCTGAATCCCCTGTGGAGACCACAGAGAAAGACCTAGTTTCCCCCTCATCGCGACCGGACGCCTCACATCCTTTGAAAACTCCAGAGGTACGCAGAGATCAGTGCCTCCAAAGGAGACAATGCCTGACTCCTCGTGAAACTTGATAGGAATCCCAGGATTGCTGTGGCACGTGGAAAGGGACCCTTGGTCTCCCGCCTCAGCTGGAGAGGCGTCCCAATTGCCCTGCCAAGCCTCGAGGAGAATCCCGAGTTGTCCCTCGCAACTAGGCAGGAGTCCTGACGTCGCTGAAGAAACACGTGGGTGGAAGGGCCATCCCCGTCGTAACTCGAGAATATACCCCAGGTTCCCGCCGCAACTCGAGAAAAACCATGAGATTTCCCACTCGCCGCGAAATGAGGCCCGATTCCCCTGCACTGCGTGCAGAGCAATTCCGTGTTGCACATCACACATGAAAGGAGCCTTGATTTCCTTGATGGCACTCCAGAAAAACCCCAAGAACACTGTTTCAAGGCTAGAGGGATCCTGAGGTCACTGTAGCAACAGGAAAGAGCTCCGTGGACCAAGAATCAACTCGAGATGAGAGGTTAGTCCCTGGCTTCGACTCCAGAGGAATACCACCTTACCACAAGCACCTCAAGAGGAGGCTTCTCTCAGCTCTAGCTATGTGAGAGAGACCCTGAGTTTGCGGCCTCAAGTGGAATGGACACCGCGATGCCCTGACTCGAAATAAGGCCGGATATCCCTGCAGTGACTTGAATGCAGGCTCGTCTTGCATCTCCCAAGAAGAAAGGATGTCTGAATCCCCTGTTGAGACCACAGAGAAAGACCTAGTTCCCCACCTCATCGCGACCTGAGGCCTCACATCCTTTGAAAACTCCAGAGGTACGCGGAGATCAGTGCCTCCAAAGAAGACGATGCCTGACTCCTCATGAAACTTCTGAGGAGTCCCAGGATTCCTGTGGCACGTGGAAAGGGACCCTTGGTCTCCCGCCTCAGCTGGAGTGGCATCCCTATTGCCCTGCCAAGCCTCGAGGAGAATCCCGAGTTTTCCCTGGCAAATAGGCAGGAGTCCTGCCGTCGCTGAACAAACACGTGGGTGGAAGGGCCATCCCCGTCGTAACTCGAGAATATACCCCAGGTTCCCGCCGCAACTCGAGAAAAACCATGAGACTTCCCACTCGCCGCCAGATGAGGCCCGATTCCCCTGCACTGCGTGCAGAGCAATTCCGTGTTGCACATCACACATGAAAGGAGCCTTGATTTCCTTGATGGCACTCCAGAGAAACCCCAAGAACAGTGTTTCAAGGCTAGAGGGATCCTGAGGTCACTGTAGCAACACGAAAGAGCTCCGTGGACCAAAAATCAACTCGAGATGAGAGGTTAGTCCCTGGCTTCGACTCCAGAGGAATACCACCTTACCACAAGCACCTCAAGAGGAGGCTTCTCTCTGCTATAGCTATGTGAGAGGGACCCTGAGTTTTCAGCCTCAAGTGGAATGGACACCGCGATGCCCTGACTCGAAATAAGGCCGGATATCCCTGCAGTGACTTGAATGCAGGCTCGTCTTGCATCTCCCAAGACGAAAGGATGTCTGCATCCCCTGTCGAGACCACAGAGAAAGACCTAGTTCCCCACCTCATCGCGACCGGAGGCCTCACATCCTTTGAAAACTCCAGAGGTACGCGGAGATCAGTGCCTCCAAAGAAGACGATGCCTGACTCCTAGTGAAACTTGATAGGAGTCCCAGGATTCCTGTGGCACGTGGAAAGGGACCC
The DNA here is from genome assembly GCF_910594005.1 of Cervus elaphus. NCBI lineage: Eukaryota > Metazoa > Chordata > Mammalia > Artiodactyla > Cervidae > Cervus > Cervus elaphus. The sequence goes on from NC_057838.1 coordinate 5,308,365, forward strand.
TTGGTCTCCCGCCTCAGCTGGAGAGGCGTCCCAATTGCGCTGCCAATCCTCGAGGAGAATCCCGAGTTGTCCCTCGGAAGTAGGCAGGAGTCCTGCCGTCGCTGAACAAACACGTGTGTGGAAGGGCCATCCCCGTCGTAACTCGAGAATATACCCCAGGTTCCCGCCGCAACTCGAGAAAAACCATGAGCCTTCCCCCTCGCCGCGAGATGAGGCCCGATTCCCCTGCACTGCGTGCAGAGCAATTCCGTGTTGCACATCACACATGAAAGGAGTCTTGATTTCCTTGATGGCACTCCAGAGAAACCCCAAGAACACTGTTTCAAGGCTAGAGGGATCCTGAGGTCACTGTAGCCACATGAAAGAGCTCGGTGGACCACAAATCAACTGGAGATTAGATATTAGACCCTGGCTTCGACTCCAGAGGAATACCACCTTACCACAAGCACCTCAAGAGGAGGCTTCTCTCAGCTCTAGGTATGTGAGAGGGACCCTGAGTTTGCGGCCACAAGTGAAATGGACATCACGATGCCCTGACTCGAAATAAGGCCGGATATCCCTGCAGTGACTTGAATGCAGGCTCGTCTTGCATCTCCGAAGATGAAAGGATGTCTAAATCCCCTGTGGAGTCCACAGAGAAAGACCTAGTTCCCCACCTCATGGCGACCGGAGGCCTCACATCCTTTGAAAACTCCAGAGGTACGCGGAGATCAGTGCCTCCAAAGGAGACGATGCCTGACTCCTCGTGAAACTTGATAGGAGTCCCAGGATTCCTGTGGCACGTGGAAAGGGAGCCTTGGTCTCCCGCCTCAGCTGGAGAGGCGTCCCAATTGCCCTGCCAAGCCTCGAGGAGAATCCCGAGTTGTCCCTCGCAAGTAGGCAGGAGTCCTGCCGTCGCTGAACGAACACGTGTGTTGAAGGGCCATCCCCGTCGTAACTCGAGAATATACCCCAGGTTCCCGCCGCAACTCGAGAAAAACCATGAAATTTCCCCCTCGCCGCGACATGAGGCCCGATTCCCCTGCACTGCGTGCAGAGCAATTCCGTGTTGCACATCACACATGAAAGGAGCCTTGATTTCCTTGATGGCACTCCAGAGAAACCCCAAGAACACTGTTTCAAGGCTAGAGGGATCCTGAGGTCACTGTAGCCACACGAAAGAGCTCCGTGGACCACAAATCAACTGGAGATTAGAGGTTAGTCCCTGGCTTCGACTCCAGAGGAATACCACGTTACCACAAGCACCTCAAGAGGAGGCTTCTCTCAGCTCTAGGTATGTGAGAGGGACCCTGAGTTTGCGGCCACAAGTGTAATGGCACCGCGATGCCCTGACTCGAAATAAGGCCGGATATCCCTGCAGTGACTTGAATGCAGGCTCGTCTTGCATCTCTGACAACGAAAGGATGTCTGAATCCCCTGTGGAGACCACAGAGAAAGACCTAGTTCCCCACCTCATCGTGACCGGAGGCCTCACATCCTTTGAAAACTCCAGAGGTACGCGAAGATCAGTGCCTCCAAAGGAGACGATGCCTGACTCCTCGTGAAACTTGATAGGAGTCCCAGGATTCCTGTGGCACGTGGAAAGGGACCCTTGGTCTCCCGCCTCAGCTGGAGAGGCGTCCCAATTGCCCTGCCAAGCCTCGAGGAGAATCCAGAGTTGTCCCTCGCAACTAGGCAGGTGTCCTGCTGTCGCTGAACAAACACGTGGGTGGAAGGGGCATCCCCGTCGTAACTCGAGAATATACCCCAGGTTCCCGCCGCAATTGGAGAAAAACCATGAGACTTCCCCCTCGCCGCGAGATGAAGACCAATTCCCCTGCACTGCGTGCAGAGCAATTCCGTGTTGCACATCACACATGAAAGGAGCCTTGATTTCCTTGATGGCACTCCAGAGAAACCCCAAGCACACTGTTTCAAGGCTAGAGGGATCCTGAGGTCACTGTAGCCACACGAAAGAGTTCCGTGGACCAAAAATCAACTTGAGATGAGAAGATAGTCCCTGGCTTCCACTCCAGAGGAAACCACCTTACCACAAGCACCTCAAGAAGAGGCTTCTCACTGCTCTAGGTATGTGAGAGGGACCCTGAGTTTGCGGCCACAAGTGGAAGGGCACCGCGATGCCCTGACTCGAAATAAGGCCGGATATACCTGCAGTGACTTGAATGCAGGCTCGTCTTCCATCTCTGACAACGAAAGGATGTCTGAATCCCCTGTGGAGACCACAGAGAAAGACCTAGTTCCCCACCTCATGGCGACCGGAGGCCTCACATCCTTTGAAAACTCCAGAGGTACGCGGAGATCAGTGCCTCCAAAGGAGACGATGCCTGACTCCTCGTGAAACTTGATAGGAGTCCCAGGATTCCTGTGGCACGTGGAAAGGAACCCTTGGTCTCCCGCCTCAGCTGGAGAGGCGTCCCAATTGCCCTGCCAAGCCTCGAGGAGAATCCGAGTTGTCCCTCGCAACTAGGCAGGAGTCCTGACATCGCTGAACAAACACGTGGGTGGAAGGGCCATCCCCGTCGTAACTCGAGAATATACCCTAGGTTCCCGCCGCAACTCGAGAAAAACCATGAGACTTCCCCCTCGCCGCTAGATGAGGCGCGATTCCCCTGCACTGCGTGCAGAGCAATTCTGTCTTGCACATCACACATGAAAGGAGCCTTGATTTCCTTGATGGCACTCCAGAGAAACCCCAAGAACACTGTTTCAAGGCTGGAGGCATCCTGAGGTCACTGTAGCAACACGAAAGAGCTCCGTGGACCAAAAATCAACTCGAGATGAGAGGGTAGTCCCTGGCTTCGACTCCAGAGGAATAAAACCTTACCACAAGCACCTCAAGAGGAGGCTTCTCTCAGCTCTAGGTATGTGAGAGGGACCCTGAGTTTGCGGCCTCAAGTGGAATGGACACCGCGATGCCCTGACTCGAAATAAGGCCGGATATCCCTGCAGTGACTTGAATGCAGGCTCGTCTTGCATCTCCCAAGACGAAAGGATGTCTGAATCCCCTGTGGAGACCACGGAGAAAAACCTAGTTCCCCACCTCATCGCGACCGGAGGCCTCACATCCTTTGAAAACTTCAGAGGTACGCGGAGATCAGTGCCTCCAAAGGAGACGATGCCTGACTCCTCGTGAAACTTCTTAGGTGTCCCAGGATTCCTGTGGCACGTGGAAAGGGACCCTTGGTCTCCCGCCTCAGCTGGAGAGGCATCCCTATTGCCCTGCCAACCCTCGAGGAGAATCCCGAGTTTTCCCTCGCAACTAGGCAGGAGTCCTGACGTCGCTGAACAAACCCGTGTGTGGAAGGGCCATCCCCGTCGGAACTCGAGAATGTACCCCAGGTTGTCGCCGCAACTCGAGAAAAACCATGAGACTTCCCCCGCGCCGCGAGATGAGGCCCGATTCCCCTGCACTGCGTGCAGAGCAATTCCGTGTTGCACATCACACATGAAAGGAGCCTTGATTTCCTTGATGGCACTCCAGAGAAACCCCAAGAACACTGTTTCAAGGCTAGCGGGATCCTGAGGTCACTCTAGCAACACGAAAGAGCTCCGTGGCCCAAAAATCAACTCGAGATGAGAGGTTAGTCCCTGGCTTCGACTCCAGAGGAAACCACCTTACCACAAGCACCTCAAGAGGAGGCTTCTCTCAGCTATAGGTATGTGAGAGGGACCCTGAGTTTGCGGCCTCAAGTGGAATGGACACCGCGATGCCCTGACTCGAAATAAGGCCGGATATCGCTGCAGTGACTTGAATGCAGGCTCGTCTTGCATCTCCCAAGACGAAAGGATGTCTGAATCCCCTGTGGAGACCACAGAGAAAGACCTAGTCCCCACCTCATCGCGACCGGAGGCCTCACATCCTTTGAAAACTCCAGAGGTACGCGGAGATCAGTGCCTCCAAACGAGACGATGCCTGACTCCTCGTGAAACTTCTTACGAGTCCCAGGATTCCTGTGGCACGTGGAAAGGTACCCTTGGTCTCCCGCCTCAGCTGGAGAGGCATCCCTATTGCCCTGCCAAGCCTCGAGGAGAATCCCGAGTTTTCCCTCGCAACTAGGCAGGAGTCCTGACGTCGCTGAACAAACACGTGGGTGGAAGGGCCATCCCCGTCGGAACTCGAGAATGTACCCCAGGTTGTCGCCGCAACTCGAGAAAAACCATGAGACTTCCCCCGCGCCGCGAGATGAGGCCCGATTCCCCTGCACTGCGTGCAGAGCAATTCCGTGTTGCACATCACACATGAAAGGAGTCTTGATTTCCTTGATGGCACTCCAGAGAAACCCCAAGAACACTGTTTCAAGGCTAGAGGGGTCTGAGGTCACTGTAGCAAAACGAAAGAGCGCCGTGGACCAAAAATCAACTCGAGATGAGAGGTTAGTCCCTGGCTTCGACTCCAGAGGATTACCACCTTTCCACAAGCACCTCAAGAGGAGGCATCTCTCTGCTCTAGCTATGTGAGAGGGACCCTGAGTTTGCAGCCTCAAGTGGAATGGACACCGTGATGCCCTGACTCGAAATAAGGCCGGATATCCCTGCAGTGACTTGAATGCAGGCTCGTATTGCATCTCCCAAGATGAAAGGATGTCTGAATCCCCTGTGGAGACCACAGAGAAAGACCTAGTTCCCCACCTCATCGTGACCGGAGGCCTCACATCCTTTGAAAACTCCAGAGGTATGCGGAGATCAGTGCCTCCAAAGGAGACGATGCCTGACTCCTCGGGAAACTTGATAGGAGTCCCAGGATTCCTGTGGCACGTGGAAAGGGACCCTTGGTCTCCTGCCTCAGCTGGAGAGGCGTCCCAATTGCCCTGCCAAGCCTCGAGGAGAATCCCGAGTTGTCCCTCGCAACTAGGCAGGAGTCCTGACGTCGCTGAACAAACACGTGTGTGGAAGGTCCATCCCCGTCGTAACTCGAGAATATACCCCAGGTTCCCGCCGCAACTCGAGAAAAACCATGAGACTTCCCCCTCGCCGCGAGATAAGGCCCGATTCCCCTGCACTGCGTGCAGAGCAATTCCGTGTTGCACATCACACATGAAAGGAGCCTTGATTTCCTTGATGGCACTCCAGAGAAACCCCAAGAACACTGTTTCAAGGCTAGAGGGATCCTGAGGTCACTGTAGCAACACGAAAGAGCTCCGTGGACCACAAATCAACTCGAGATGAGAGGGTAGTCCCTGGCTTCGACTCCAGAGGAATACCACCTTACCACAAGCACCTCAAGAGGAGGCTTCTCTCAGCCCTAGGTATGTGAGAGGGACCCTGAGTTTGCGGCCTCAAGTGGAATGTACACCGCGACGCCCTGACTCGAAATAAGGCCGGATATCCCTGCAGTGACTTGAAGGCAGGCTCGTCTTGCATCTCCCAAGACGAAAGGATGTCTGAATCCCCTGTGGAGACCACAGAGAAAGACCTAGTTTCCCCCAATCACGACCGGACGCCTCACATCCTTTGAAAACTCCAGAGGTACGCAGAGATCAGTGCCTCCAAAGGAGACAATGCCTGACTCCTCGTGAAACTTGATAGGAATCCCAGGATTGCTGTTGCACGTGGAAAGGGACCCTTGGTCTCCCGCCTCAGCTGGAGTGGCATCCCTATTGCCCTGCCAAGCCTCGAGGAGAATCCCGAGTTTTCCCTGGCAACTAGGCAGGAGTCCTGCCGTCGCTGAACAAACACGTGGGTGGAAGGGCCATCCCCGTCGTAACTCGAGAATATACCCCAGGTTCCTGCCGCAACTCGAGAAAAACCATGAGACTTCCCCCTCACCGCGAGATGAGGCCCGATTCCCCTGCACTGCGTGCAGAGCAATTCCGTGTTGCACATCACACATGAAAGGAGCCTTGATTTCCTTGATGGCACTCCAGAGAAACCCCAAGAACAGTGTTTCAAGGCTAGAGGGATCCTGAGGTCACTGTAGCAACACGAAAGAGCTCCGTGGACCAAAAATCAACTCGAGATGAGAGGTTAGTCCCTGGCTTCGACTCCAGAGGAATACCACCTTACCACAAGCACCTCAAGAGGAGGCTTCTCTCTGCTCTAGCTATGTGAGAGGGACCCTGAGTTTTCAGCCTCAAGTGGAATGGACACCGCGATGCCCTGACTCGAAATAAGGCCGGATATCCCTGCAGTGACTTGAATGCAGGCTCGTCTTGCATCTCCCAAGACGAAAGGATGTCTGCATCCCCTGTCGAGACCACAGAGAAAGACCTAGTTCCCCACCTCATCGCGACCGGAGGCCTCACATCCTTTGAAAACTCCAGAGGTACGCAGAGATCAGTGCCTCCAAAGAAGACGATGCCTGACTCCTAGTGAAACTTGATAGGAGTCCCAGGATTCCTGTGGCACGTGGAAAGGGACCCTTGGTCTCCCGCCTCAGCTGGAGAGGCGTCCCAATTGCGCTGCCAATCCTCGAGGAGAATCCCGAGTTGTCCCTCGGAAGTAGTCAGGAGTCCTGCCGTCGCTGAACAAACACGTGTGTGGAAGAGCCATCCCCGTCGTAACTCGAGAATATACCCCAGGTTCCCGCCGCAACTCGAGAAAAACCATGAGACTTCCCCCTCGCCGCGAGATGAGGCCCGATTCCCCTGCACTGCGTGCAGAGCAATTCCGTGTTGCACATCACACATGAAAGGAGCCTTGATTTCCTTGGTGGCACTCCAGAGAAACCCCAAGAACACTGTTTCAAGGCTAGAGGGATCCTGAGGTCACTGTAGCAACACGAAAGAGCTCTGTGGACCAAAAATCAACTCGAGATGAGAGGTTAGTCCCTGGCTTCGACTCCAGAGGAATACCACCTTACCACAAGCACCTCAAGAGGAGGCTTCTCTCAGCTCTAGGTATGTGAGAGGGACCCTGAGTTTGCGGCCACAAGTGAAATGGACATCACGATGCCCTGACTCGAAATAAGGCCGGATATCCCTGCAGTGACTTGAATGCAGGCTCGTCTTCCATCTCTGACAACGAAAGGATGTCTGAATCCCCTGTGGAGACCACAGAGAAAGAACTAGTTCCCCACCTCATCGCGACCGGAGGCCTCACATCCTTTGAAAACTCCAGAGGTACGCGAAGATCAGTGCCTCGAAAGGAGACGATGCCTGACTCCTCGTGAAACTTGATAGGAGTCCCAGGATTCCTGTGGCACGTGGAAAGGGACCCTTGGTCTCCCGCCTCAGCTGGAGAGGCGTCCCAATTGCCCTGCCAAGCCTCGAGGAGAATCCAGAGTTGTCCCTCGCAACTAGGCAGGTGTCCTGCCGTCGCTGAACAAAAACGTGGGTGGAAGGGGCATCCCCGTCGTAACTCGAGAATATACCCCAGGTTCCCGCCGCAATTGGAGAAAAACCATGAGACTTCCCCCTCGCCGCGAGATGAAGACCAATTCCCCTGCACTGCGTGCAGAGCAATTCCGTGTTGCACATCACACATGAAAGGAGCCTTGATTTCCTTGATGGCACTCCAGAGAAACCCCAAGCACACTGTTTCAAGGCTAGAGGGATCCTGAGGTCACTGTAGCCACACGAAAGAGTTCCGTGGACCAAAAATCAACTTGAGATGAGAAGATAGTCCCTGGCTTCGACTCCAGAGGAAACCACCTTACCACAAGCACCTCAGGAGGAGGCTTCTCACTGCTCTAGGTATGTGAGAGGGACCCTGAGTTTGCGGCCACAAGTGGAAGGGCACCGCGATGCCCTGACTCGAAATAAGGCCGGATATCCCTGCAGTGACTTGAATGCAGGCTCGTCTTGCATCTCCCAAGACGAAAGGATGTCTGAATCCCCTGTGGAGACCACGGAGAAAAACCTAGTTCCCCACCTCATCGCGACCGGAGGCCTCACATCCTTTGAAAACTCCAGAGGTACGCGGAGATCAGTGCCTCCAAAGGAGACGATGCCTGACTCCTCGTGAAACTTCTTAGGTGTCCCAGGATTCCTGTGGCACGTGGAAAGGGACCCTTGGTCTCCCGCCTCAGCTGGAGAGGCATCCCTATTGCCCTGCCAACCCTCGAGGAGAATCCCGAGTTTTCCCTCGCAACTAGGCAGGAGTCCTGACGTCGCTGAACAAACACGTGTGTGGAAGGGCCATCCCCGTCGGAACTCGAGAATGTACCCCAGGTTGTCGCCGACTCGAGAAAAACCATGAGACTTCCCCCGCGCCGCGAGATGAGGCCCGATTCCCCTGCACTGCGTGCAGAGCAATTCCGTGTTGCACATCACACATGAAAGGAGCCTTGATTTCCTTGATGGCACTCCAGAGAAACCCCAAGAACACTGTTTCAAGGCTAGCGGGATCCTGAGGTCACTCTAGCAACACGAAAGAGCTCCGTGGACCAAAAATGAACTCGAGATGAGAGGTTAGTCCCTGGCTTCGACTCCAGAGGAATACCACCTTACCACAAGCACCTCAAGAGGAGGCTTCTCTCAGCTCTAGGTATGTGAGAGGGACCCTAATTTTGCGGCCTCAAGTGGAATGGACACCGCGATGCCCTGACTCGAAATAAGGCCGGATATCCCTGCAGTGACTTGAATGCAGGCTCGTCTTGCATCTCCCAAGACGAAAGGATGTCTGAATCCCCTGTGGAGACCACAGAGAAAGACCTAGTTCCCCACCTCATCGCGACCTGAGGCCTCACATCCTTTGAAAACTCCAGAGGTACGCGGAGATCAGTGCCTCCAAAGGAGACGATGCCTGACTCTTCATGAAACTTCTGAGGAGTCCCAGGATTCCTGTGGCACGTGGAAAGGGACCCTTGGTCTCCCGCCTCAGCTGGAGTGGCATCCCTATTGCCCTGCCAAGCCTCGAGGAGAATCCCGAGTTTTCCCTGGCAACTAGGCAGGAGTCCTGCCGTCGCTGAACAAACACGTGGGTGGAAAGGCCATCCCCGTCGTAACTCGAGAATATACCCCAGGTTCCCGCCGCAACTCGAGAAAAACCATGAGACTTCCCACTCGCCGCCAGATGAGGCCCGATTCCCCTGCACTGCGTGCAGAGCAATTCCGTGTTGCACATCACACATGAAAGGAGCCTTGATTTCCTTGATGGCACTCCAGAGAAACCCCAAGAACAGTGTTTCAAGGCTAGAGGGATCCTGAGGTCACTGTAGCAACACGAAAGAGCTCCGTGGACCAAAAATCAACTCGAGATGAGAGGTTAGTCCCTGGCTTCGACTCCAGAGGAATACCACCTTACCACAAGCACCTCAAGAGGAGGCTTCTCTCTGCTCTAGCTATGTGAGAGGGACCCTGAGTTTTCAGCCTCAAGTGGAATGGACACCGCGATGCCCTGACTCGAAATAAGGCCGGATATCCCTGCAGTGACTTGAATGCAGGCTCGTCTTGCATCTCCCAAGACGAAAGGATATCTGCATCCCCTGTCGAGACCACAGAGAAAGACCTAGTTCCCCACCTCATCGCGACCGGAGGCCTCACATCCTTTGAAAACTCCAGAGGTACGCGGAGATCAGTGCCTCCAAAGAAGACGATGCCTGACTCCTAGTGAAACTTGATAGGAGTCCCAGGATTCCTGTGGCACGTGGAAAGGGACCCTTGGTCTCCCGCCTCAGCTGGAGAGGCGTCCCAATTGCGCTGCCAAGCCTCGAGGAGAATCCCGAGTTGTCCCTCCCAACTAGGCAGGAGTCCTGCCGTCGCTGAACAAACACGTGTGTGGAAGGGCCATCCCCGTCGTAACTCGAGAATATACCCCAGGTTCCCGCCGCAACTCGAGAAAAACCATGAGACTTCCCCCTCGCCGCGAGATGAGGCCCGATTCCCCTGCACTGCGTGCAGAGCAATTCCGTGTTGCACATCACACATGAAAGGAGTCTTGATTTCCTTGATGGCACTCCAGAGAAACCCCAAGAACACTGTTTCAAGGCTAGAGGGATCCTGAGGTCACTGTAGCCACACTAAAGAGCTCGGTGGACCACAAATCAACTGGAGATTAGATATTAGACCCTGGCTTCGACTCCAGAGGAATACCACCTTACCACAAGCACCTCAAGAGGAGGCTTCTCTCAGCTCTAGGTATGTGAGAGGGACCCTGAGTTTGCGGCCACAAGTGAAATGGACATCACGATGCCCTGACTCGAAATAAGGCCGGATATCCCTGCAGTGACTTGAATGCAGGCTCGTCTTGCATCTCCGAAGATGAAAGGATGTCTGAATCCCCTGTGGAGTCCACAGAGAAAGACCTAGTTCCCCACCTCATGGCGACCGGAGGCCTCACATCCTTTGAAAACTCCAGAGGTACGCGGAGATCAGTGCCTCCAAAGGAGACGATGCCTGACTCCTCGTGAAACTTGATAGGAGTCCCAGAATTCCTGTGGCACGTGGAAAGGGAGCCTTGGTCTCCCGCCTCAGCTGGAGAGGCGTCCCAATTGCCCTGCCAAGCCTCGAGGAGAATCCCGAGTTGTCCCTCGGAAGTAGGCAGGAGTCCTGCCGTCGCTGAACGAACACGTGTGTTGAAGGGCCATCCCCGTCGTAACTCGAGAATATACCCCAGGTTCCCGCCGCAACTCGAGAAAAACCATGAAATTTCCCCCTCGCCGCGACATGAGGCCCGATTCCCCTGCACTGCGTGCAGAGCAATTCCGTGTTGCACATCACACATGAAAGGAGCCTTGATTTCCTTGATGGCACTCCAGAGAAACCCCAAGAACACTGTTTCAAGGCTAGAGGGATCCTGAGTTCACTGTAGCCACACGAAAGAGCTCCGTGGACCACAAATCAACTGGAGATTAGAGGTTAGTCCCTGGCTTCGACTCCAGAGGAATACCACGTTACCACAAGCACCTCAAGAGGAGGCTTCTCTCAGCTCTAGGTATGTGAGAGGGACCCTGAGTTTGCGGCCACAAGTGTAATGGCACCGCGATGCCCTGACTCGAAATAAGGCCGGATATCCCTGCAGTGACTTGAATGCAGGCTCGTCTTGCATCTCTGACAACGAAAGGATGTCTGAATCCCCTGTGGAGACCACAGAGAAAGACCTAGTTCCCCACCTCATCGTGACCGGAGGCCTCACATCCTTTGAAAACTCCAGAGGTACGCGAAGATCAGTGCCTCCAAAGGAGACGATGCCTGACTCCTCGTGAAACTTGATAGGAGTCCCAGGATTCCTGTGGCACGTGGAAAGGGACCCTTGGTCTCCCGCCTCAGCTGGAGAGGCGTCCCAATTGCCCTGCCAAGCCTCGAGGAGAATCCAGAGTTGTCCCTCGCAACTAGGCAGGTGTCCTGCCGTCGCTGAACAAACACGTGGGTGGAAGGGGCATCCCCGTCGTAACTCGAGAATATACCCCAGGTTCCCGCCGCAATTGGAGAAAAACCATGAGACTTCCTCCTCGCCGCGAGATGAAGACCAATTCCCCTGCACTGCGTGCAGAGCAATTCCGTGTTGCACATCACACATGAAAGGAGCCTTGATTTTCTTGATGGCACTCCAGAGAAACCCCAAGCACACTGTTTCAAGGCTAGAGGGATCCTGAGGTCACTGTAGCCACACGAAAGAGTTCCGTGGACCAAAAATCAACTTGAGATGAGAAGATAGTCCCTGGCTTCGACTCCAGAGGAAACCACCTTACCACAAGCACCTCAAGAGGAGGCTTCTCACTGCTCTAGGTATGTGAGAGGGACCCTGAGTTTGCGGCCACAAGTGGAAGGGCACCGCGATGCCCTGACTCGAAATAAGGCCGGATATCCCTGCAGTGACTTGAATGCAGGCTCGTCTTGCATCTCCCAAGACGAAAGGATGTCTGAATCCCCTGTGGAGACCACAGAGAAAGACCTAGTTCCCCACCTCATGGCGACCGGAGGCCTCACATCCTTTGAAAACTCCAGAGGTACGCGGAGATCAGTGCCTCCCAAGGAGACGATGCCTGACTCCTCGTGAAACTTGATAGGAGTCCCAGGATTCCTGTGGCACGTGGAATGGGACCCTTGATCTCCCGCGTCAGCTGGAGAGGCGTCCCAATTGCCCTGCCAACCCTCGAGGAGAATCCCGAGTTGACCCTCGCAACTAGGCAGGAGTCCTGCCGTCGCTGAACAAACACGTGGGTGGAAGGGCCATTCCCGTCGTAACTCGAGAATATACCCCAGGTTCCCGCGGCAACTCGAGAAAAACCAGGAGACTTCCCCCTCGCCGCGAGATGAGGCCCGATTCCCCTGCACTGCGTGCAGAGCAATTCCGTGTTGCACATCACACATGAAAGGAGCCTTGATTTCCTTGATGGCACTCCAGAGAAACCCCAAGAACACTGTTTCAAGGCTAGCGGGATCCTGAGGTCACTCTAGCAACACGAAAGAGCTCCGTGGACTAAAAATCAACTCGAGATGAGAGGTTAGTCCCTGGCTTCGACTCCAGAGGAATACCACCTTACCACAAGCACCTCAAGAGGAGGCTTCTCTCAGCTCTAGGTATGTGAGAGGGACCCTGAGTTTGCGGCCTCAAGTGGAATGGACACCGCGATGCCCTGACTCAAAATAAGGCCGGATATCCCTGCAGTGACTTGAATGCAGGCTCGTCTTCCATCTCCCAAGACGAAAGGATGTCTGAATCCCCTGTGGAGACCACAGAGAAAGACCTAGTTCCCCACCTCATCGCGACCGGAGTCCTCACATCCTTTGAAAACTCCAGAGGTACGCGGAGATCAGTGCCTCCCAAGGAGACGATGCATGACTCCTCGTGAAACTTGATAGGAGTCCCAGGATTCCTGTGGCACGTGGAATGGGACCCTTGGTCTCCCGCCTCAGCTGGAGAGGCGTCCCAATTGCCCTGCCAAGCCTCGAGGAAAATCCCGAGTTGTCCCTCGCAACTAGGCAGGAATCCTGACGTCGCTGAACAAACACGTGGGTGGAAGGGCCATCCCCGTCGTAACTCGAGAATATACCCCAGGTTCCCGCCGCAACTCGAGAAAAAACATGAGACTTCCCCCTCGCCGCGAGATGAGGCCCGATTCCCCTGCACTGCGTGCAGAGCAATTCCGTGTTGCACATCACACATGAAAGGAGCCTTGATTTCCTTGATGGCACTCCAGAGAAACCCCAAGAACAGTGTTTCAAGGCTAGAGGGATCCTGAGGTCACTGTAGCAACACGAAAGAGCTCCGTGGACCAAAAATCAACTCAAGATGAGAGGTTAGTCCCTGGCTTCGACTCCAGAGGAATACCACCTTACCACAAGCACCTCAAGAGGTGGCTTCTCTCTGCTCTAGCTATGTGAGAGGGACCCTGAGTTTTCAGCCTCAAGTGGAATGGACACCGCGATGCCCTGACTCGAAATAAGGCCGGATATCCCTGCAGTGACTTGAATGCAGGCTCGTCTTGCATCTCCCAAGATGAAAGGATGTCTGAATCCCCTGTGGAGACCACAGAGAAAGACCCAGTTCCCCACCTCATCGCGACCGGAGGCCACACATCCTTTGAAAACTCCAGAGGTACGCGGAGATCAGTGCCTCCAAAGGAGACGATGCCTGACTCCTCGTGAAACTTGATAGGAGTCCCAGGATTCCTGTGGCACGTGGAAAGGGACCCTTCGTCTCCCGCCTCAGCTGGAGAGGCGTCCCAATTGCCCTGCCAAGCCTCGAGGAGAATCCCGAGTTGACCCTCGCAACTAGGCCGGAGTCCTGCCGTCGCTGAACAAACACGTGGGTGGAAGGGCCATTCCCGTCGTAACTCGAGAATATACCCCAGGTTCCCGCGGCAACTCGAGATAAACCAGGAGACTTCCCCCTCGCCGCGAGATGAGGCCCGATTCCCCTGCACTGCGTGCAGAGCAATTCCGTGTTGCACATCACACATGAAAGGAGCCTTGATTTCCTTGATGGCACTCCAGAGAAACCCCAAGAAAACTGTTTCAAGGCTAGCGGGATCCTGAGGTCACTCTAGCAACACGAAAGAGCTCCGTGGACCAAAAATCAACTCGAGATGAGAGGTTAGTCCCTGGCTTCGACTCCAGAGGAATACCACCTTACCACAAGCACATCAAGAGGAGGCTTCTCTCAGCTCTAGGTATGTGAGAGGGACCCTGAGTTTGCGGCCTCAAGTGGAATGGACACCGCGATGCCCTGACTCAAAATAAGGCCGGATATCCCTGCAGTGACTTGAATGCAGGCTCGTCTTCCATCTCCCAAGACGAAAGGATGTCTGAATCCCCTGTGGAGACCACAGAGAAAGACCTAGTTCCCCACCTCATCGCGACCGGAGTCCTCACATCCTTTGAAAACTCCAGAGGTACGCGGAGATCAGTGCCTCCCAAGGAGACGATGCCTGACTCCTCGTGAAACTTGATAGGAGTCCCAGGATTCCTGTGGCACGTGGAATGGGACCCTTGGTCTCCCGCCTCAGCTGGAGAGGCGTCCCAATTGCCCTGCCAAGCCTCGAGGAAAATCCCGAGTTGTCCCTCGCAACTAGGCAGGAATCCTGACGTCGCTGAACAAACAGGTGGGTGGAAGGGCCATCCCCATCGTAACTCGAGAATATACCCCAGGTTCCCGCCGCAACTCGAGAAAAAACATGAGACTTCCCCCTCGCCGCGAGATGAGGCCCAATTCCCCTGCACTGCGTGCAGAGCAATTCCGTGTTGCACATCACACATGAAAGGAGCCTTGATTTCCTTGATGGCACTCCAGAGAAACCCCAAGAACAGTGTTTCAAGGCTAGAGGGATCCTGAGGTCACTGTAGCAACACGAAAGAGCTCCGTGGACCAAAAATCAACTCAAGATGAGAGGTTAGTCCCTGGCTTCGACTCCAGAGGAATACCACCTTACCACAAGCACCTCAAGAGGTGGCTTCTCTCTGCTCTAGCTATGTGAGAGGGACCCTGAGTTTTCAGCCTCAAGTGGAATGGACACCGCGATGCCCTGACTCGAAATAAGGCCGGATATCCCTGCAGTGACTTGAATGCAGGCTCGTCTTGCATCTCCCAAGATGAAAGGATGTCTGAATCCCCTGTGGAGACCACAGAGAAAGACCCAGTTCCCCACCTCATCGCGACCGGAGGCCACACATCCTTTGAAAACTCCAGAGGTACGCGGAGATCAGTGCCTCCAAAGGAGACGATGCCTGACTCCTCGTGAAACTTGATAGGAGTCCCAGGATTCCTGTGGCACGTGGAAAGGGACCCTTCGTCTCCCGCCTCAGCTGGAGAGGCGTCCCAATTGCCCTGCCAAGCCTCGAGGAGAATCCCGAGTTGACCCTCGCAACTAGGCAGGAGTCCTGCCGTCGCTGAACAAACACGTGGGTGGAAGGGCCATTCCCGTCGTAACTCGAGAATATACCCCAGGTTCCCGCGGCAACTCGAGAAAAACCAGGAGACTTCCCCCTCGCCGCGAGATGAGGCCCGATTCCCCTGCACTGCGTGCAGAGCAATTCCGTGTTGCACATCACACATGAAAGGAGCCTTGATTTCCTTGATGGCACTCCAGAGAAACCCCAAGAACACTGTTTCAAGGCTAGCGGGATCCTGAGGTCACTCTAGCAACACGAAAGAGCTCCGTGGACTAAAAATCAACTCGAGATGAGAGGTTAGTCCCTGGCTTCGACTCCAGAGGAATACCACCTTACCACAAGCACCTCAAGAGGAGGCTTCTCTCAGCTATAGGTATGTGAGAGGGACCCTGAGTTTGCGGCCTCAAGTGGAATGGACACCGCGATGCCCTGACTCAAAATAAGGCCGGATATCCCTGCAGTGACTTGAATGCAGGCTCGTCTTCCATCTCCCAAGACGAAAGGATGTCTGAATCCCCTGTGGAGACCACAGAGAAAGACCTAGTTCCCCACCTCATCGCGACCGGAGTCCTCACATCCTTTGAAAACTCCAGAGGTACGCGGAGATCAGTGCCTCCCAAGGAGACGATGCATGACTCCTCGTGAAACTTGATAGGAGTCCCAGGATTCCTGTGGCACGTGGAATGGGACCCTTGGTCTCCCGCCTCAGCTGGAGAGGCGTCCCAATTGCCCTGCCAAGCCTCGAGGAAAATCCCGAGTTGTCCCTCGCAACTAGGCAGGAATCCTGACGTCGCTGAACAAACAGGTGGGTGGAAGGGCCATCCCCATCGTAACTCGAGAATATACCCCAGGTTCCCGCCGCAACTCGAGAAAAAACATGAGACTTCCCCCTCGCCGCGAGATGAGGCCCGATTCCCCTGCACTGCGTGCAGAGCAATTCCGTGTTGCACATCACACATGAAAGGAGCCTTGATTTCCTTGATGGCACTCCAGAGAAACCCCAAGAACAGTGTTTCAAGGCTAGAGGGATCCTGAGGTCACTGTAGCAACACGAAAGAGCTCCGTGGACCAAAAATCAACTCGAGATGAGAGGTTAGTCCCTGGCTTCGACTCCAGAGGAATACCACCTTACCACAAGCACCCAAGAGGTGGCTTCTCTCTGCTCTAGCTATGTGAGAGGGACCCTGAGTTTTCAGCCTCAAGTGGAATGGACACCGCGATGCCCTGACTCGAAATAAGGCCGGATATCCCTGCAGTGACTTGAATGCAGGCTTGTCTTGCATCTCGCAAGATGAAAGGATGTCTGCATCCCCTGTCGAGACCACAGAGAAAGACCTAGTTCCCCACCTCATCGCGACCGGAGGCCTCACATCCTTTGAAAACACCAGAGGTACGCGGAGATCAGTGCCTCCAAAGAAGACGATGCCTGACTCCTAGTGAAACTTGATAGGAGTCCCAGGATTCCTGTGGCACGTGGCAAGGGACCCTTGGTCTCCCGCCTCAGCTGGAGAGGCGTCCCAATTGCGCTGCAAATCCTCGAGGAGAATCCCGAGTTGTCCCTCGGAAGTAGGCAGGAGTCCTGCCGTCGCTGAACAAACACGTGTGTGGAAGGGCCATCCCCGTCGTAACTCGAGAATATACCCCAGGTTCCCGCCGCAACTCGAGAAAAACCATGAGACTTCCCCCTCGCTGCGAGATGAGGCCCGATTCCCCTGCACTGCGTGCAGAGCAATTCCGTGTTGCACATCACACATGAAAGGAGCCTTGATTTCCTTGATGGCACTCCAGAGAAACCCCAAGAACACTGTTTCAAGGCTAGAGGGATCCTGAGGTCACTGTAGCCACACGAAAGAGCTCGGTGGACCACAAATCAACTGGAGATTAGAGGTTAGACCCTGGCTTCGACTCCAGAGGAATACCACCTTACCACAAGCACCTCAAGAGGAGGCTTCTCTCAGCTCTAGGTATGTGAGAGGGACCCTGAGTTTGCGGCCACAAGTGAAATGGACATCACGATGCCTTGACTCGAAATAAGGCCGGATATCCCTGCAGTGACTTCAATGCAGGCTCGTCTTGCATCTCCGAAGACGAAAGAATGTCTGAATCCCCTGTGGAGTCCACAGAGAAAGACCTAGTTCCCCACCTCATCGTGACCGGAGGCCTCACATCCTTTGAAAACTCCAGAGGTACGCGGAGATCAGTGCCTCCAAAGGAGACGATGCCTGACTCCTCGTGAAACTTGATAGGAGTCCCAGGATTCCTGTGGCACGTGGAAAGGGACCCTTGGTCTCCCGCCTCAGCTGGAGAGGCGTCCCAATTGCCCTGCCAAGCCTCGAGGAGAATCCCGAGTTGTCCCTCGCAACTAGGCAGGAGTCCTGCCGTCGCTGAACGAACACGTGTGTGGAAGGGCCATCCCCGTCGTAACTCGAGAATATACCCCAGGTTCCCGCCGCAACTCGAGAAAAACCATGAAATTTCCCCCTCGCCGCGACATGAGGCCCGATTCCCCTGCACTGCGTGCAGAGCAATTCCGTGTTGCACATCACACATGAAAGGAGCCTTGATTTCCTTGATGGCACTCCAGAGAAACCCCAAGAACACTGTTTCAAGGCTAGAGGGATCCTGAGGTCACTGTAGCCACACGAAAGAGCTCCGTGGACCACAAATCAACTGGAGATTAGAGGTTAGTCCCTGGCTTCGACTCCAGAGGAATACCACCTTACCACAAGCACCTCAAGAGGAGGCTTCTCTCAGCTCCAGGTATGTGAGAGGGACCCTGAGTTTGCGGCCACAAGTGGAATGGCACCGCGATGCCCTGACTCGAAATAAGGCCGGATATCCCTGCAGTGACTTGAATGCAGGCTCGTCTTGCATCTCTGAAGACGAAAGGATGTCTGAATCCCCTGTGGAGACCACAGAGAAAGACCTAGTTCCCCATCTCATCGTGACCGGAGGCCTCACATCCTTTGAAAACTCCAGAGGTACGCGAAGATCAGTGCCTCCAAAGGAGACGATGCCTGACTCCTCGTGAAACTTGATAGGAGTCCCAGGATTCCTGTGGCACGTGGAAAGGGACCCTTGGTCTCCCGCCTCAGCTGGAGAGGCGGCCCAATTGCCCTGCCAAGCCTCGAGGAGAATCCCGAGTTGTCCCTCGCAACTAGGCAGGAGTCCTGTTGTTGCTGAACAAACACGTGGGTGGAAGGGCCATCCCCGTCGTAATTCGAGAATATACCCCAGGTTCCCGCCGCAACTTGAGAAAAACCATGAGACTTCCCACTCGCCGCCAGATGAGGCCCGATTCCCCTGCACTGCGTGCAGAGCAATTCCGTGTTGCACATCACACATGAAAGGAGCCTTGATTTCCTTGATGGCACTCCAGAGAAACCCCAAGAACACTGTTTCAAGGCTAGAGGGATCCTGAGGTCACTGTAGCAACACGAAAGAGCTCCGTGGACCAAAAATCAACTCGAGATGAGAGGTTAGTCCCTGGCTTCGACTCCAGAGGAATACCACCTTACCACAAGCACCTCAAGAGGAGGCTTCTCTCAGCTCTAGCTATGTGAGAGGGACCCTGATTTTGTGGCCTCAAGTGGAATGGACACCGCGATGCCCTGACGCGAAATAAGGCCGGATATCCCTGCAGTGACTTGAATGCAGGCTCGTCTTGCATCTCCCAAGACGAAAGGATATCTGAATCCCCTGTGGAGACCACAGAGAAAGACCTAGTTGCCCACCTCATCGCGACCGGAGGCCACACATCCTTTGAAAACTCCAGAGGTACGCGGAGATCAGTGCCTCCCAAGGAGACGATGCCTGACTCCTCGTGAAACTTGATAGGAGTCCCAGGATTCCTGTGGCACGTGGAATAGGACCCTTGGTCTCCCGCCTCAGCTGGAGTGGCGTCCCAATTGCCCTGCCAAGCCTCGAGGAAAATCCCGAGTTGTCCCTCGCAACTAGGCAGGAATCCTGACGTCGCTGAACAAACAGGTGGGTGGAAGGGCCATCCCCGTCGTAACTCGAGAATATACCCCAGGTTCCCGCCGCAACTCGAGAAAAAACATGAGACTTCCCCCTCGCCGCGAGATGAGGCCCGATTCCCCTGCACTGCGTGCAGAGCAATTCCGTGTTGCACATCAAACATGAAAGGAGCCTTGATTTCCTTGATGGCACTCCAGAGAAAACCCAAGAACACTGTTTCAAGGCTAGAGGGATCCTGAGGTCACTGTAGCAACACGAAAGAGCTCCGTGGACCAAAAATCAACTCGAGATGAGAGGATAGTCCCTGGCTTCGACTCGAGAGGAATACCACCTTACCACAAGCACCTCAAGAGGAGGCTTCTCTCAATTCTAGGTATGTGAGAGGGACCCTGAGTTTGCGGCCTCAAGTGGAATGGACACCGCGATGCCCTGACTCGAAATAAGGCCGGATATCCCTGCAGTGACTTGAATGCAGGCTCGTCTTCCATCTCCCAAGACGAAAGGATGTCTGAATCCCCTGTGGAGACCACAGAGAAAGACCTAGTTCCCCACCTCATCGCGACCGGAGGCCACACATCCTTTGAAAACTCCAGAGGTACGCGAAGATCAGTGCCTCCAAAGGAGACGATGCCTGACTCCTCGTGAAACTTGATAGGAGTCCCAGGATTCCTGTGGCACGTGGAAAGGGACCCTTGGTCTCCCGCCTCAGCTGGAGAGGCGTCCCAATTGCCCTGCCAAGCCTCGAGGAGAATCCCGAGTTGTCCCTCGCAACTAGGCAGGAGTCCTGATGTCGCTGAACAAACACGTGGGTGGAAGGGCCATCCCCGTCGTAACTCGAGAATATACCCCAGGTTCCCGCCGCAACTCGAGAAAAACCATGAGACTTCCCACTCGCCGCCAGATGAGGCCCGATTCCCCTGCACTGCGTGCAGAGCAATTCCGTGTTGCACATCACACATGAAAGGAACCTTGATTTCCTTGATGGCACTCCAGAGAAACCCCAAGAACACTGTTTCAAGGCTAGAGGGATCCTGAGGTCACTGTAGCAACACGAAAGAGCTCCGTGGACCAAAAATCAACTCGAGATGAGAGGTTAGTCCCTGGCTTCGACTCCAGAGGAATACCACCTTACCACAAGCACCTCAAGAGGAGGCTTCTCTCAGCACTAGCTATGTGAGAGGGACCCTGAGTTTGCGGCCTCAAGTGGAATGGATACCGCGATGCCCTGACTCGAAATAAGGCCTGATATCCCTGCAGTGACTTGAATGCAGGCTCGTCTTGCATCTCCCAAGATGAAAGGATGTCTGAATCCCCTGTGGAGACCACAGAGAAAGACCTAGTTCCCCACCTCATCGCGACTGGAGGCCACACATCCTTTGAAAACTCCAGAGGTACGCGGAGATCAGTGCCTCCAAAGGAGACGATGCCTGACTCCTCGTGAAACTTGATAGGAGTCCCAGGATTCCTGTGGCACATGGAAAGGGACCCTTGGTCTCCCGCCTCAGCTGGAGAGGCGTCCCAATTGCCCTGCCAAGCCTCGAGGAGAATCCCGAGTTGTCCCTCGCAACTAGGCAGGAGTCCTGATGTCGCTGAACAAACACGTGGGTGGAAGGGCCATCCCCGTCGTAACTCGAGAATATACCCCAGGTTCCCGCCGCAACTCGAGAAAAACCATGAGACTTCCCACTCGCCGCCAGATGAGGCCCGATTCCCCTGCACTGCGTGCAGAGCAATTCCGTGTTGCACATCACACATGAAAGGAGCCTTGATTTCCTTGATGGCACTCCAGAGAAACCCCAAGAACAGTGTTTCAAGGCTAGAGGGATCCTGAGGTCACTGTAGCAACACGAAAGAGCTCCGTGGACCAAAAATCAACTCGAGATGAGAGGTTAGTCCCTGGCTTCGACTCCAGAGGAATACCACCTTACCACAAGCACCTCAAGAGGAGGCTTCTCTCAGCTCTAGCTATGTGAGAGGGACCCTGATTTTGTGGCCTCAGGTGGAATGGACACCGCGATGCCCTGACGCGAAATAAGGCCGGATATCCCTGCAGTGACTTGAATGCAGGCTCGTCTTGCATCTCCCAAGACGAAAGGATATCTGAATCCCCTGTGGAGACCACAGAGAAAGACCTAGTTCCCCACCTCATCGCGACCGGAGGCCACACATCCTTTGAAAACTCCAGAGGTACGCGGAGATCAGTGCCTCCAAAGGAGACGATGCCTGACTCCTCGTGAAACTTGATAGGAGTCCCAGGATTCCTGTGGCACGTGGAATGGGACCCTTGGTCTCCCGCCTCAGCTGGAGAGGCGTCCCAATTGCCCTGCCAAGCCTCGAGGAAAATCCCGAGTTGTCCCTCGCAACTAGGCAGGAATCCTGACGTCGCTGAACAAACAGGTGGGTGTAAGGGCCATCCCCGTCGTAACTCGAGAATATACCCCAGGTTCCCGCCGCAACTCGAGAAAAAACATGAGACTTCCCCCTCGCCGCGAGATGAGGCCCGATTCCCCTGCACTGCGTGCAGAGCAATTCCGTGTTGCACATCAAACATGAAAGGAGCCTTGATTTCCTTGATGGCACTCCAGAGAAACCCCAAGAACACTGTTTCAAGGCTAGATGGATCCTGAGGTCACTGTAGCAACACGAAAGAGCTCCATGGACCAAAAATCAACTCGAGATGAGAGGTTAGTCCCTGGCTTCGACTCCAGAGGAATACCACCTTACCACAAGCACCTCAAGAGGAGGCTTCTCTCAGCTCTAGGTATGTGAGAGGTACCCTGAGTTTGGGGCCTCAAGTGCAATGGACACCGCGATGCCCTGACTCGAAATAAGGCCGGATATCCCTGCAGTGACTTGAATGCAGGCTCGTCTTGCATCTCCCAAGATGAAAGGATGTTTGAATCCCCTGTGGAGACCACAGAGAAAGACCTAGTTCCCCACCTCATGGCGACCGGAGGCCTCACATCCTTTGAAAACTCAAGAGGTACGCGGAGATCAGTGCCTCCTAAGGAGACGATGCCTGACTCCTTGTGAATCTTGATAGGAGTCCCAGGATTCCTGTGGCACATGGAAAGGGACACTTGGTCTCCCGCCTCAGCTGGAGAGGCGTCCCAATTGCCCTGCCAAGCCTCGAGGAGAATCCCGAGTTGTCCCTCGCAACTAGGCAGGAGTCCTGACGTCGCTGAACAAACACGTGTGTGGAAGGGCCATCCCCGTCGTAACTCGAGAATATATCCCAGGTTCCCGCCGCAACTCGAGAAAAACCATGAGACTTCCCCCTCGCCGCGAGATGAGGCCCGATTCCCCTGCACTGTGTGCAGAGCAATTCCGTGTTGCACATCACACATGAAAGGAGCCTTGATTTCCTTGGTGGCACTCCAGAGAAACCCCAAGAACACTGTTTCAAGGCTAGAGGGATCCTTAAGTCACTGTAGCCACACGAAAGAGCTCCGTGGACCAAAAATCAACTCGAGATGAGAGGTTAGTCCTTGGCTTCGACTCCAGAGAAATACCACCTTACCACAAGCACCTCAAGAGGAGGCTTCTCTCAGCTCTAGGTATGTGAGAGGGACCCTGAGTTTGGGGCCTTAAGTGGAATGGACACCGCGATGCCCTGACTCAAAATAAGGCCGGATATCCCTGCAGTGACTTGAATGCAGGCTCGTCTTGCATCTCCCAAGACGAAAGGATGTCTGAATCCCCTGTGGAGACCACAGAGAAAGACCTAGTTCCCCACCTCATCGCGACCGGAGGCCTCACATCCTTTGAAAACTCCAGAGGTACACGGAGATCAGTGCCTCCAAAGGAGACGATGCCTGACTCCTCGTGAAACTTGATAGGAGTCCCAGGATTCCTGTACACATGGATAGGGACCCTTGGTCTCCCGCCTCAGCTGGAGAGGCGTCCCAATTGCCCTGCCAAGCCTCGAGGAGAATCCCGAGTTGTCCCTCGCAACTAGGCAGGAGTCCTGACGTCGCTGAACAAACACGTGGTTGAAAGGGCCATACCCGTCGTAACTCGAGAATATACCCCAGGTTCCCGCCGCAACTCGAGAAAAACCATGAGACTTTCCCCTCGCCGCGAGATGAGGCCCGATTCCCCTGCACTGCGTGCAGAGCAATTCCGTCTTGCAAATCACACATGAAAGGAGCCTTGATTTCCTTGATGGCACTCCAGAGAAACCCCAAGAACACTGTTTCAAGGCTAGAGGGATCCTGAGGTCACTGTAGCAACACGAAAGAGCTCCGTGGACCAAAAATCAACTCGAGATGAGAGGTTAGTCCCTGGCTTCGACTCCAGAGGAATACCACCTTACCACAAGCACCTCAAGAGGAGGCTTCTCTCAGCTCTAGGTATGTGAGAGGGACCCTGAGTTTGCGGCCTCAAGTGGAATAGACACCGCGATGCCCTGACTCGAAATAAGGCCGGATATCCCTGCAGTGACGTGAATGCAGGCTCGTCTTGCATCTCCCAAGATGAAAGGATGTCTGAATCCCCTGTGGAGACCACAGAGAAAGACCTAGTTCCCCACCTCATCGCGACCGGAGGCCTCACATCCTTTGAAAACTCCAGAGGTACGCGGAGATCAGTGCCTCCAAAGGAGATGATGCCTGACTCCTCGTGAAACTTGATAGAAGTCCCAGGATTCCTGTGGCACGTGGAAAGGGACCCTTGGTCTCCCGCCTCAGCTGGAGAGGCGTCCCAATTGCCCTGCCAAGCCTCAAGGAGAATCCCGAGTTGTCCCTCACAACTAGGCAGGAGTCCTGACGTCGCTGAACAAACACGTGGGTGGAAGGGCCATCCCCGTCGTAACTCCAGAATATACCCCAGGTTCCCGCCGAAACTCGAGAAAATCCATGAGACTTCCCCCTCGCCGCGAGATGAGGCCCGATTCCCCTGCACTGCGTACAGAGCAATTCCGTGTTGCACATCACACATGAAAGGAGCCTTGATTTCCTTGATGGCACTGCAGAGAAACCCCAAGAACACTGTTTCAAGGCTAGAGGGATCCTGAGGTCACTGTAGCAACAGGAAAGAGCTCCATGGACCAAGAATCAACTCGAGATGAGAGGTTAGTCCCTGGCTTCGACTCCAGAGGAATACCACCTTACCACAAGCACCTCAAGAGGAGGCTTCTCTCAGCTCTAGCTATGTGAGAAGGACCCTGAGTTTGCGGCCTCAAGTGGAATGGACACCGCGATGCCCTGGCTCGAAATAAGGCCGGATATCCCTGCACTGACTTGAATGCAGACTCGTCTTGCATCTTCAAAGACGAAAGAATGTCTGAATCACCTGTGTAGACCACAGAGAAAGACCTAGTTCCCCACCTCATCGCGACCGGAGGCCTCTCATCCTTTGAAAACTCCAGAGGTATGCGGAGATGAGTGCCTCCAAAGGAGATGATGCCTGACTCCTCGTGAAACTTGATAGGAGTCCCAGGATTCCTGTGGCACGTGGAAAGGGAGACTTGGTTTCCCGCCTCAGATGGAGAGGCGTCCCAATTGCCCTGCCAAGCTTCGAATAGAATCCTGAGTTGTCCCTCGCAACTATGCAGTAGTCCTGACGTCGCTGAAGAAACACGTGTGTGGAAGGGCCATCCCCGTCGTAACTCGAGAATATACCCCAGGTTCCCGCCGCAACTCGAGAAAAACCATGAGACTTCCCCCTCGCCGCGAGATGAGGCCCGATTCCCCTGCACTGCGTGCAGAGCAATTCCGTGTTGCACATCAAACATGAAAGGAGCCTTGATTTCCTTGATGGCACTCCAGAGAAACCCCAAGAACACTGTTTCAAGGCTAGATGGATCCTGAGGTCACTGTAGCAACACGAAAGAGCTCCGTGGACCAAAAATCAACTCGAGATGAGAGGTTAGTCCCTGGCTTCGACTCCAGAGGAATACCACCTTACCACAAGCACCTCAAGAGGAGGCTTCTCTCAGCTCTAGGTATGTGAGAGGTACCCTGAGTTTGGGGCCTCAAGTGGAATGGACACCGCGATGCCCTGACTCGAAATAAGGCCGGATATCCCTGCAGTGACTTGAATGCAGGCTCGTCTTGCATCTCCCAAGATGAAAGGATGTTTGAATCCCCTGTGGAGACCACAGAGAAAGACCTAGTTCCCCACCTCATGGCGACCGGAGGCCTCACATCCTTTGAAAACTCCAGAGGTACGCGGAGATCAGTGCCTCCTAAGGAGACGATGCCTGACTCCTTGTGAATCTTGATAGGAGTCCCAGGATTCCTGTGGCACATGGAAAGGGACCCTTGGTCTCCCGCCTCAGCTGGAGAGGCGTCCCAATTGCCCTGCCAAGCCTCGAGGAGAATCCCGAGTTGTCCCTCGCAACTAGGCAGGAGTCCTGACGTCGCTGAACAAACACGTGTGTGGAAGGGCCATCCCCGTCGTAACTCGAGAATATACCCCAGGTTTCCGCCGCAACTCGAGAAAAACCATGAGACTTCCCCCTCGCCGTGAGATGAGGCCCGATTCCCCTGCACTGTGTGCAGAGCAATTCCGTGTTGCACATCACACATGAAAGGAGCCTTGATTTCCTTGGTGGCACTCCAGAGAAACCCCAAGAACACTGTTTCAAGGCTAGAGGGATCCTTAAGTCACTGTAGACACACGAAAGAGCTCCGTGGACCAAAAATCAACTCGAGATGAGAGGTTAGTCCTTGGCTTCGACTCCAGAGAAATACCACCTTACCACAAGCACCTCAAGAGGAGGCTTCTCTCAGCTCTAGGTATGTGAGAGGGACCCTGAGTTTGCGGCCTCAAGTGGAATGGACACCGCGATGCCCTGACTCAAAATAAGGCCGGATATCCCTGCAGTGACTTGAATGCAGGCTCGTCTTGCATCTCCCAAGACGAAAGGATGTCTGAATCCCCTGTGGAGACCACAGAGAAAGACCTAGTTCCCCACCTCATCGCGACCGGAGGCCTCACATCCTTTGAAAACTCCAGAGGTACACGGAGATCAGTGCCTCCAAAGGAGACGATGCCTGACTCCTCGTGAAACTTGATAGGAGTCCCAGGATTACTGTGCACGTGGAAAGGGACCCTTGGTCTCCCGCCTCAGCTGGAGAGGCGTCCCAATGGCCCTGCCAAGCCTCGAGGAGAATCCCGAGTTGTCCCTCGCAACTAGGCAGGAGTCCTGACGTCGCTGAACAAACACGTGGTTGAAAGGGCCATACCCGTCGTAACTCGAGAATATACCCCAGGTTCCCGCCGCAACTCGAGAAAAACCATGAGACTTTCCCCTCGCCGCGAGATGAGGCCCGATTCCCCTGCACTGCGTGCAGAGCAATTCCGTCTTGCAAATCACACATGAAAGGAGCCTTGATTTCCTTGATGGCACTCCAGAGAAACCCCAAGAACACTGTTTCAAGGCTAGAGGGATCCTGAGGTCACTGTAGCAACACGAAAGAGCTCCGTGGACCAAAAATCAACTCGAGATGAGAGGTTAGTCCCTGGCTTCGACTCCAGAGGAATACCACCTTACCACAAGCACCTCAAGAGGAGGCTTCTCTCAGCTCTAGGTATGCGAGAGGGACCCTGAGTTTGCGGCCTCAAGTGGAATGGACACCGCGATTAACTGACTCGAAATAAGGCCGGATATCCCGGCAGTGACTTGAATGCAGGCTCGTCTTGCATCTCCCAAGATGAAAGGATGTTTGAATCCCCTGTGGAGACCACAGAGAAAGACCTAGTTCCCCACCTCATCGCGACCGGAGGCCTCACATCCTTTGAAAATTCCAGAGGTACGCGGAGATCAGTGCCTCCAAAGGAGACGATGCCTGACTCCTCGTGAAACTTGATAGGAGTTCCAGGATTCCTGTCGCACGTGGAAAGGGACCCTTGGTCTCCCGCCTCAGCTGGAGAGGCATCCAAATTGCCCTGCCAATCCTCGAGGAGAATCCCGAGTTGTCCCTCGTAACTAGGCAGGAGTCGTGACGTCACTGAACAAACACGTGGCTGGAAAGCCCATCCCCATCAAACTCGAGAATATACCCCAGGTTCCCACCGCATCTCGAGAAAACCATGAGACTTCCCCCTCGCCGCGAGATGAGGCCCAATTCCCCTGCACTGCGTGCAGAGCAATTCCGTGTTGCACATCACACATGAAAGGAGTCTTGATTTCCTTGATGGCACTGCAGAGAAACCCCAAGAACACTGTTTTAAGGTTAGAGGGATCCTGAGGTCACGGTAGCAACACGAAAGAGCTCCGTGGGCCAAAAATCAACTCGAGATGAGAGGTTAATCCCTGGTTTCGACTCCAGAGGAATACTACCTTACAACAAGCACCTCAAGAGGAGGCTTCTCTCAGCTCTAGGTATGTGAGAGGGACCCTGATTTTGCGGCCTCAAGTGGAATGGACACCGCGATGCCCTGACTCGAAATAAGGCCAGATATCCCTGCAGTGACTTGAATGCAGGCTCGTCTTGCATCTCCAAAGACGAAAGGATGTCTGAATCCCCTGTGGAGACCACAGAGAAAGACCTAGTTCCCCACCTCATCGCGACCGGAGGCCTCAAATCCTTTGAAAATTCCAGAGGTACTCGGAGATCAGTGCCTCCAAAGGAGACGATCCCTGACTCCTCGTGAAACTTCTTAGGAGTCCCAGGATTCCTGTGGCACGTGGAAAGGGACCCTTGGTCTCCCGCCTCAGCTGGAGAGGCGTCCCAATTGCCCTGCCAAGCCTCGAGGAGAATCCCGAGTTGTCCCTCGCAACTAGGCTGGAGTCCTGACGTTGCTGAACAAAAACGTGTGAGGAAGGGCCATCCCCGTCGTAACTCGAGAATATACCCCAGGTTCCCGCCGCAACTCGACATAAACCATTAGACTTCCTCCTCGCCGCGAGATGAGGCCCGATTCCCCTGCACTGCGTGCACAGCAATTCCGTGTTGGACATCACACATGAAAGGAGCCTTGATTTCCTTGATGGCACTCCAGAGAAACCCCAAGAACACTGTTTCAAGGCTAGAGGGATCCTGAGGTCACTGTAGCAACACGAAAGAGCTCCGTGGACCAAAAATCAACTCGAGATGAGAGGTTAGTCCCTGGCTTCGACTCCAGAGGAATACGACCTTACCACAAGCACCTCAAGAGGAGGCTTCTCTCAGCTCTAGCTATGTGAGAGGGACCCTGAATTTGCGGCCTCAAGTGGAATGGACACCGCGATGCCCTGACTCGAAATAAGGCCGGATATCC
The DNA here is from genome assembly GCF_910594005.1 of Cervus elaphus. Classification (NCBI taxonomy): domain Eukaryota; kingdom Metazoa; phylum Chordata; class Mammalia; order Artiodactyla; family Cervidae; genus Cervus; species Cervus elaphus. The sequence goes on from NC_057838.1 coordinate 5,336,762, forward strand.
CTGCAGTGACTTGAATGCAGGCTCGTCTTGCATCTCCCATGACGAAAGGATGTCTGAATCCCCTGTGGAGACCACAGATAAAGACCTAGTTCCCCACCTCATCGCGACCGGAGGCCTCACATATTTTGAAAACTTCAGAGGTACGCAGAGTTCAGTGACCCAAAGGAGACGATGCGTGACTCCTCGTGAAACTTGATAGGAGTCCCAGGATTCCTGTGGCACGTGGAAAGGGACCCTTGGTCTCCCGCCTCAGCTGGAGAGGCGTCCCAACTGCCCTGCCAAGCCTCGAGGAGAATCCAGAGTTGTCCCTCGCAACTAGGCAGGAGTCATGACGTCGCTGAACAAACACGTGGGTGGAAGGGCCATCCCCGTCGTAACTCGAGAATATACCCCAGGTTCCCGCCTCAACTCGAGATAAACCATGAGACTTCCCCCTCGCCGAGTGATGAGGCACGATTCCCCTGCACTGCGTGCACCGCAATTCCGTGTTGCACATCACACATGAAAGGAGCCTTGATTTCCTTGATGGCACTCCAGAGAAACCCCAAGAACACAGTTTCAAGGCTAGAGGTATCCTGAGGTCACTGTAGCAACACGAAAGAGCTCCATGGACCAAAAATCAACTCGAGATGAGAGGGTAGTCCCGGGCTTCGACTCCAGAGGAATACCACCTTACCACAAGCACCTCAAGAGGAGGCTTCTCTCAGCTCTAGGTATGTGAGAGGGACCCTGAGTTTGCGGCCTCAAGTGGAATGGACACCGCGATGCCCTGACTCGAAATAAGGCCGGATATCCATGCAGTGACTTGAATGCAGGCTCGTCTTGCATCTCCCAAGAAGAAAGGATGTCTGAATCCCCTGTGGAGACCACAGAGAAAGACCTAGTTTCCCACCTCATCGCGACCGGAGGCCTCACATCCTTTGAAAACTCCAGAGGTTCGCGGAGATCAGTGCCTCCAAAGGAGACGATGCCTGACTCCTCGTGAAACTGATAGGAGTCCCAGGATTCCTGTGGCACGTGGAAAGGGACCCTTGGTCTCCCGCCTCAGCTGGAGAGGCGTCCCAATTGCCCTGCCAAGCCTCGAGGAGAATCCCGAGTTGTCGCTCGCAACTAGGCAGGAGTCCAGACGTCGCTGAACAAACACGTGTGTGGAAGGGCCATCTCCGTCGTAACTCGAGAATATACCCCAGTTTAACGCCGCAACTCGAGAAAAACCATGAGACTTTCCCCTCACCGCGAGATGAGGCCCGATTCCCCTGCACTGCGTGCAGAGCAATTCCGTGTTGCACATCACACATGAAAGGAGCCTTGATTTCCTTGATGGCACTCCAGAGAAACCCCAAGAACACTGTTTCAAGGCTAGAGGAATCCTGAAGTCACTGTAGCAACACGAAAGAGCTCCGTGGACCAAAAATCAACTCGAGATGAGAGGTTAGTCCCTGGCTTCAAATCCAGAGGAATACCACCTTACCACAAGCACCTCAAGAGGAGGCTTCTCTCAGCTCTAGGTATGTGAGAGGGACCCTGAGTTTGCGGCCTCAAGTGGAATGGACACCGCGATTCCCTGACTCGAAATAAGGCCGGATATCCCTGCAGTGACTTGAATGCCGGCTCGTCTTGCATCTCCCAAGATGAAAGGATGTTTGAATCCCCTGTGGAGACCACAGAGAAAGACCTAGTTCCCCACCTCATCGCGACCGGAGGCCTCACATCCTTTGAAAACTCCAGAGGTACTCGGAGATCAGTGCCTCCAAAGGAGACGATGCCTGACTCCTCGTGAAACTTGATAGGAGTCCCAGGATTCCTGTGGCACGTGGAAAGGGACACTTGTTCTACCGCCTCAGATGGTGAGGCGTCCAAATTGCCCTGCCAAGCGTCGAGGAGAATCCCGAGTTGTCCCTCGCAACTAGGCAGGAGTCCTGACGTGGCTGAACAAACACGTGGGTGGAAAGGCCATCCGCGTCATAACTCGAGAATATACCCCAGGTTCCCGCCGCAACTCGAGAAAAAGCAAGAAACTTCCCCCTCGCCACGAGATGAGGCCCGATTCCCCTGCACTGCGTGCAGAGCAATTCCGTGTTGCACATCACACATGAAAGGAGCCTTGATTTCCTTGATGGCACTCCAGAGAAACCCCAAGAACACTGTTTCAAGGCTAGAGGGATCCTGAGGTCACTGTAGCAACACGAAAGAGCTCCGAGGACAAAAAAACAACTCGAGATGAGAGGATAGTATCTGGCTTCGACTCCAGAGGAATACCACCTTACCACAAGCACCTCAAGAGGAGGCTTCTCTCAGCTCTAGGTATGTGAGAGGGACCCTGAGTTTGCAGCCTCAAGTGAAATGGACACCGCGATGCCCTGACTCGAAATAAGGCCGGATATCCCTGCAGTGACTTGAATGCAGGCTCGTCTTGCATCTCCCAAGATGAAAGGATGTCTGAATCACCTGTGGAGACCACAGAGAAAGACCTAGTTCCCCACCTCATCGCGACTGGAGGCCTCACATCCTTTGAAATCTCCAGAGGTACGCGGAGATCAGTGCCTCCAAAGGAGACGATGCCTGACTCCTCTGAAACTTGATAGGAGTCCCAGGATTCCTGTGGCACGTGGAAAGGGACCCTTGGTCTCCCGCCTCAGCTGGAGTGGCGTCCCAATTGCCCTGCCAAGCCTCGAGGAGAATCCCGAGTTGTCCCTCGCAACTAGGCAGGAGTCCTGACATCGCTGAACAAACACGTGGTTGGAAGGTCCATCCCCATCGTAACTCGAGAATATACCCCAGGTTCCCGCCGCAACTCGAGAAAAACCATGAGAATTCCCCCTCGCCGCGAGATGAGGCCCGATTCCCCTACACTGTGCAGAGCAATTCCGTGTTGCACATCACACATGAAAAAAGCCTTGATTTCCTTGATGGCACTCCAGAGAAACACCAAGAACACTGTTTCAAAGCTAGAGGGATCCTGAGGTCACTGTACCAACACAAAAGAGCTCCGTGGACACAGAATCAACTCGAGATGAGAGGTTAGTCGCTGGCTTCGACTCCAGAGGAATACCACCTTACCACAAGCACCTCAAGAGGAGGCTTCTCTCAGCTCTAGGTATGTGAGAGGGACCCTGAGTTTGCGGCCTCAAGTGGAATGGACACCGCGATGCCCTGACTCGAAATAAGGCCGGATATCCCTGCAGTGCCTTGAATGCAGGCTCGTCTTGCATCTCCCAAGACGAAAGGATGTCTGAATCCCCTGTGGAGACCACAGAGAAAGACCGAGTTCCCCACCTCATCGCGACCGGAGGCCTCACATCCTTTGAAAACTCCAGAGGTACGCGGAGATCAGTGCCTCCAAAGGAGACGATGCCTGACTCCTCATGAAACTTGATAGGAGTCCCAGGATTCCTGTGGCAGGTGGAAAGGGACGCTTGGTCTCCCGCCTCAGCTGGAGAGGCGTCCCAATTGCCCTGCCAAGCCTCGAGGAGAATCCCGAGTTGTCCCTCGCAACTAGGCAGGAGTCCTGACGTTGCTGAACAAACACGTGGGTGGAAGGGCCATCCCCGTCGTAACTCGAGAATATACCCCCGGTTCCCGCCGCAACTCGAGAAAAACCATGAGACTTCCCCCTTGCCGTGAGATGAGGCCCGATTAACCTGCACTGCGTGCAGAGCAATACCGTGTTGCACATCACACATGAAAGGAGCCTTGATTTCCTTGATGGCACTCCAGAGAAACCCCAAGAACACTGTTTCAAGGCTAGAGGGATCCTGAGGTCACTGTAGCAACACGAAAGAGCTCCGTGGACCAGGAATCAACTCGAGATGAGAGGTTAGTCCCTGGCTTCGACTCCAGAGGAATACCACCTTACCACAAGCACCTCAAGAGGAGGTTTCTCTCAGCTCTAGGTATGTGAGAGGGACCCTGAGTTGGCGGCCTCAAGTGGAATGGACACCGCGATGCCCTGACTCGAAATAAGGCCGGATATCCCTGCAGTGACTTGAATGCAGGCTCGTCTTGCATGTCCCAAGACGAAAGGATGTCTGAATCCCCTGTGGAGACCACAGAGAAGACCTAGTTCCCCAACTCATGGCCACCGGAGGCCTCACATCCTTTGATAACTCCAGAGGAACACGGAGATAAGTGCCTCCAAAGGAGACGATGCGTGACTCCTCGTGAAACTTGATAGGAGTCCCAGGATTCCTGTGGCACGTGGAAAGGGACCCTTGGTCTCCCGCCTCAGCTGGAGAGGCGTCCCAATTGCCCTGCCAAGCCTCGAGGAGAATCCCGAGTTGTCCCTCGCAACTAGGCAGGAGTCCTGACGTCAGTGAACAAACACGTGGGTGGAAGGGCCATCCCCGTCGTAACTCGAGAATATACCCCAGGTTCCCGCCGCAACTCGAGAAAAACCAAGAGACTTCCCCCTCGCCGCGAGATGAGGCCCGATTCCCCTGCACTGCATGCACAGCAATTCCGTGTTGGACATCACACATGAAAGGAGCCTTGATTTCCTTGATGGCACTCCAGAGAAACCCCAAGAACACTGTTTCAAGGCTAGAGGGATCCTGAGGTCACTGTAGCAACACGAAAGAGCTCCGTGGACCAAAAATCAACTCGAGATGAGAGGTTAGTCCCTGGCTTCGACTCCAGAGGAATACCACCTTACCACAAGCACCTCAAGAGGAGGCTTCTCTCAGCTCTAGCTATGTGAGAGGGACCCTGAATTTGCAGCCTCAAGTGGAATGGACACCGCGATGCCCTGACTCGAAATAAGGCCGGATATCCCTGCAGTGACTTGAATGCAGGCTTGTCTTGCATCTCCCATGACGAAAGGATGTCTGAATCCCCTGTGGAGACCACAGATAAAGACCTAGTTCCCCACCTCATCGCGACCGGAGGCCTCACATATTTTGAAAACTTCAGAGGTACGCAGAGTTCAGTGACCCAAAGGAGACGATGCGTGACTCCTCGTGAAACTTGATAGGAGTCCCAGGATTTCTGTGGCACGTGGAAAGGGACCCTTGGTCTCCCGCCTCAGCTGGAGAGGCGTCCCAATTGCCCTGCCAAGCCTCCAGGAGAATCCAGAGTTGTCCCTCGCCACTAGGCAGGAGTCATGACGTCGCTGAACAAACACGTGGGTGGAAGGGCCATCCCCGTCGTAACTCGAGAATATACCCCAGGTTCCCGCCTCAACTCGAGATAAACCATGAGACTTCCCCCTCGCCGAGTGATGAGGCCCGATTCCCCTGCACTGCGTGCAGAGCAATTCCGTGTTGCACATCACACATGAAAGGAGCCTTGATTTCCTTGATGGCACTCCAGAGAAACCCCAAGAACACAGTTTCAAGGCTAGAGGTATCCTGAGGTCACTGTAGCAACACGAAAGAGCTCCATGGACCAAAAATCAACTCGAGATGAGAGGGTAGTCCCGGGCTTCGACTCCAGAGGAATACCACCTTACCACAAGCACCTCAAGAGGAGGCTTCTCTCAGCTCTAGGTATGTTAGAGGGACCCTGAGTTTGCGGCCTCAAGTGGAATGGACACCGCGATTCCCTGACTCGAAATAAGGCCGGATATCCATGCAGTGACTTGAATGCAGGCTCGTCTTGCATCTCCCAAGATGAAAGGATGTCTGAATCCCCTGTGGAGACCACAGAGAAAGACCTAGTTCCCCACCTCATCGCGACCGGAGGCCTCACATCCTTTGTAACCTTCAGAGCTACGCGGAGATCAGTGCCTCCAAAGGAGATGATGCCTGACACCTCGTGAAACTTGATAGGAGTCCCAGGATTCCTGTGGCACGTGGAAAGGGACCCTTGGTCTCCCGCGTCAGCTGGAGAGGCGTCTCAATTGCCCTGCCAAGCCTCGAGGAGAATCCCGAGTTGTCCCTCGGAAGTAGGCAGGAGTCCTGCCGTCGCTGAACAAACACGTGTGTGGAAGGGCCATCCCCTTCGTAACTCGAGAATATACCCCAGGTTCCTGCCGCAACTCGAGAAAAACCATGAGACTTCCCCCTCGCCGCGAGATGAGGCCCGATTCCCCTGCACTGCGTGCAGAGCAATTCCGTGTTGCACATCACACATGAAAGGAGCCTTGATTTCCTTGATGGCACTCCAGAGAAACCCCAAGAAAACTGTTTCAAGGCTAGAGGGATCCTGAGGTCACTGTAGCAACACGAAAGAGCTCCGTGGACCACAAATCAACTGGAGATTAGAGGTTAGTCCCTGGCTTCGACTCCAGAGGAATACAACCTTACCACAAGCACCTCAAGAGGAGGCTTCTCTCAGCTCTAGGTATGTGAGAGGGACCCTGAGTTTTCGGCCACAAGTGAAATGGACATCACGATGCCCTGACTCGAAATAAGGCCGGATATCCCTGCAGTGACTTGAATGCAGGCTCGTCTTGCATCTCCCAAGACGAAAGGATGTCTGAATCCCCTGTGGAGTCCACAGAGAAAGACCTAGTTCCCCACCTCATCGTGACCGGAGGCCTCAAATCCTTTGAAAACTCCAGAGGTACGCGGAGATCAGTGCCTCCAAAGGAGACGATGCCTGACTCCTCGTGAAACTTGATAGGAGTCCCAGGATTCCTGTGGCACGTGGAAAGGGACACTTGGTCTCCCGCCTCAGCTGGAGAGGCGTCCCAATTGCCCTGCCAAGCCTCGAGGAGAATCCCGAGTTGTCCCTCGCAAGTAGGCAGGAGTCCTGCCGTCGCTGAACAAACACCTGTGTGGAAGGGCCATCCCCGTCGTAACTCGAGAATATACCCCAGGTTCCCGCCGCAACTGGAGAAAAACCATGAGACTTCCCCCTCGCTGCGAGATGAGGCCCGATTCCCCTGCACTGCGTGCAGAGCAATGCCGTGTTGCACATCACACATGAAATTAGCCTTGATTTCCTTGATGGCACTCCAGAGAAACCCCAAGAACACTGTTTCAAGGCTAGAGGGATCCTGAGGTCACTGTAGCCACACGAAAGAGCTCCGTGGACCACAAATCAACTGGGGATTAGAGGTTAGTCCCTGGCTTCGACTCCAGAGGAATACCACCTTACCACAAGCACCTCAAGAGGAGGCTTCTCTCAGCTCTAGGTATGTGAGAGGGACCCTGAGTTTGCGGCCACAAGTGGAATGGCACCGCGATGCCCTGACTCGAAATAAGGCTGGATATTCCTGCAGTGATTTGAATGCAGGCTCGTATTGCATCTCCGAAGACGAAAGGATGTCTGAATCCCCTGTGGAGACCACAGAGAAAGACCTAGTTACCCACCTCATCGTGACCGGAGGCCTCACATCCTTTGAAAACTCCAGAGGTACGCGAAATCAGTGCCTCCAAAGGAGACGATGCCTGACTCCTCGTGAAACTTGATAGGAGTCCCAGGATTCCTGTGGCACGTGGAAAGGGACCCTTGGTCTCCCGCCTCAGCTGGAGAGGCGTCCCAATTGCCCTGCCAAGCCTCGAGGAGAATCCCGAGTTGTCCCTCGCAACTAGGCAGGAGTCCTGCCGTCGCTGAACAAACACGTGTGTGGAAGGGCCATTCCCATCGTAACTCGAGAATATACCCCAGTTTCCCGCCGCAACTCGAGAAAAACCATGAGACTTCCCCCTCGCCGCGAGATGAGGCCCGATTCCCCTGCACTGCATGCAGAGCAATTCCGTGTTGCACATCACACATGAAAGGAGCCTTGATTTCCTTGATGGCACTCCAGAGAAATCCCAAGAACACTGTTTCAAGGCTAGAGGGATCCTGAGGTCACTGTAGCAACACGAAAGGGCTCCGTGGACCACAAATCAACTGGAGACTAGAGGTTAGTCACTGGCTTCGACTCCAGAGGAATACCACCTTACCACAAGCACCTCAAGAGGAGGCTTCTCTCAGCTCTAGGTATGTGAGAGGGACCCTGAGTTTGCGGCCACAAGTGGAATGGCACCGCGATGCCCTGGCTCGAAATAAGGCCGGATATCCCTGCAGTGACTTGAATGCAGGCTCGTCTTGCATCTCCGAAGACGAAAGGATGTCTGAATCCCCTGTGGAGACCACAGAGAAAGACCTAGCTCCCCATCTCATTGTGACCGGAGGCCTCACATCCTTTGAAAACACCAGAGCTACGCAAAGATCAGTGCCTCCAAAGGAGACGATGCCTGACTCCTCGTGAAACTTGATAGGAGTCCCAGGATTCTTGTGGCACGTGGATAGGGAACCTTGGTCTCCCGCCTCAGCTGGAGAGGCGTCCCAATTGCCCTGCCAACCCTCGAGGAGAATCCCGAGTTGTCCCTCGCAACTAGGCAGGAGTCCTGCCGTCGCTGAACAAACACGTGGGTGGAAGGGCCATCCCCGTCGGAACTCGAGAATATACCCCCGGTTCCCGCCGCAATTGGAGAAAAACCATGAGACTTCCCCCTCGCCACGAGATGCGGCCCGATTCCCCTGCACTGCGTGCAGAGCAATTACGTGTTGCACATCACACATGAAAGGAGCCTTGATTTCCTTGATGGCACTCCAGAGAAACCCCAAGAACACTGTTTCAAGGCTAGAGGGATCCTGAGGTCACTGTAGGCACACGAAAGAGTTCCGTGGACCAAAAATCAACTTGAGATGAGAAGATAGTCCCTGGCTTCGACTTCAGAGGAAACCACCTTACCACAAGCACCTCAAGAGGAGGCTTCTCTCAGCTCTAGGTATGTGAGAGGGACCCTGATTTTGTGGCCTCAAGTGGAATGGACACTGCGATGCCCTGACTCGAAATAAGGCCGGATATCCCTGCAGTGACTTGAATGCAGGCTCGTCTTGCATCTCCCAAGATGAAAGGATGTCTGAATTCCCTGTGGAGACCACAGAGAAAGACCTAGTTGCCCATCTCATCGCGACCGGAGGCCACACATCCTTTGAAAACTCCAGAGGTACGCGGAGATCAGTGCCTCCCAAGGAGACGATGCCTGACTCCTCGTGAAACTTGATAGGAGTCCCAGGATTCCTGTGGCACGTGGAAAGGGACCCTTGGTCTCCCGCCTCAGCTGGAGAGGCGTCCCAATTGCCCTGCCAAGCCTCGAGGAAAATCCCGAGTTGTCCCTCGCAACTAGGCAGGAATCCTGACGTCGCTGAACAAACACGTGGGTGGAAGGGCCATCCCCGTCGTAACTCGAGAATATACCCCAGGTTCCCGCCGCAACTCGAGAAAAAACATGAGACTTCCCCCTCGCCGCGAGATGAGGCCCGATTCCCCTGCACTGCGTGCAGAGCAATTTCGTCTTGCACATCACACATGAAAGCAGCCTTGATTTCCTTGATGGCACTCCAGAGAAAACCCAAGAACACTGTTTCAAGGCTAGAGGGATCCTGAGGTCACTGTAGCAACACGAAAGAGCTTCGTGGACCAAAAATCAACTCGAGATGAGAGGTTAGTCCCTGGCTTCGACTCCAGAGGAACACCACGTTACCACAAGCACCTCAAGAGGAGGCTTCTCTCAGCTCTAGGTATGTGAGAGGGACCCTGAGTTTGTGGCCTCAAGTGGAATGGACACCGCGATGCCCTGACTCAAAATAAGGCCGGATATCCCTGCAGTGACTTGAATGCAGGCTCGTCTTGCATCTCCCAAGACGAAAGGATGTCTGAATTCCCTGTGGAGACCACAGAGAAAGACCTAGTTCCCCACCTCATCATGACCGAAGGCCTCACATCCTTTGAAAACTCCAGAGGTACGCGGAGATCAGTGCCTCCAAAGGAGACGATGCCTGACTCCTCGTGAAACATGATAGGAGTCCCAGGATTCCTGTGGCACGTGGAAAGGGACCCTTGGTCTCCCGCCTCAGCTGGAGAGGCATGCCAATTGCCCTGCCAAGCCTCGAGGAGAATCCCGAGTTGTCCCTCGCAACTAGGCAGGAGTCCTGCCATCGCTGAACAAACACGTGTGTGGAAGGGCCATCCCCGTCGAAACTCGAGAATATACCCCAGGTTCCCGCCGCAACTTGAGAAAAACCATGAGACTTCCCCCTCGCCACGAGATGAGGCCCGAATCCCCTGCACTGTGTGCAGAGCACTTCCGTGTTGCACATCACACATGGAAGGAGCCTTGATTTCCTTGATGGCACTCCAGAGAAAGCCCAAGAACACTGTTTCAAGTCTAGAGGGAACCTGAGGTCACTGTAGCAACACGAAAGAGCTCCGTGGACCAAAAATCAACTCGAGATGAGAGGTTAGTCCCTGGCTTCGACTCCAGAGGAATACCACCTTACCACAAGCACCTCAAGAGGAGGCTTCTCTCAGCTCTAGATATGTGAGAGGGACCCTGAGTTTGCGGCCTCAAGTGGAATGGACACCGCGATGCCCTGACTCGAAATAAGGCCGGATATCCCTGCAGTGACTTGAATGCAGGCTCGTCTTGCATCTCCCAAGACGAAAGGATGTCTGAATCCCCTGTGGAGACCACAGAGAAAGATCTAGTTCCCCACATCATGGCGACCGAAGGCCTCATATCCTTTGTAAACACCAGAGGTACGCAGAGATCCTTGCCTCCAAAGGAGACGATGCCTGACTCCTCGTCACACTTGATAGGAGTCCCAGGATTCCTGTGGCACGTGGAAAGGGACCCTTGGTCTCCCGCCTCAGCTGGAGAGGCGTCCCAATTGCCCTGCCAAGCCTCGAGGAGAATCCCGAGTTGTCCCTCGCAACTAGGCAGGAATCCTGACGTCGCTGAACAAATACGTGTGTGGAAGGGCCATCCCCGTCGTAACTCGAGAATATACCCCAGGTTTCCGCCGCAACTCCAAAAAAACCATGAGACTTCCCCCTCGCCACGAGATGAGACCCTAATCCCCTGCATTGCGTACAAAGCAATTCCGTGTTGCACATCACACATGAAAGGAGCCTTGATTTCCTTGATGGCACTCCAGAGAAACCCCAAGAACACTGTTTCAAGGATAGAGGGATCCTGAGGTCACTGTAGCAACACGATAGAACTCTGTGGACCAAGAATCAACTAGAGATGAGAGGTCAGTCCCTGGCGTCGACTCCAGAGGAATACCACCTTACCACAAGCACCTCAAGAGGAGGCTTCTCTCAGCTCTAGGTATGTGAGAGGGACCCTGAGTGTGCAGCCTCAAGTGGAATGGGCACCGCGATGCCCTGACTCGAAATAAGGCCGGATATCCCTGCAGTGAATTGAATGCAGGCTCGTCTTGCATCTCCCAAGATGAAAGGTTGTCTGAATCCCCTGTGGAGATCACAGAGAAAGACCTAGTTCCCCACCTCATCGCGACCGGAGGCATAACATGCTTTGAAAACTCCACAGGTACGCGGAGATCATTGCCTCCAAAGGAGACGATGCCTGACTCCTCGTGAAACTAGATAGGAGTCCCAGGATTCCTCTGGCACGTGGAAAGGGACCCTTGGTCTCCCGCCTCAGCTGGAGAGGCGTCCCAATTGCCCTGCCAAGCCTCGAGGAGAATCAGGAGTTGTCCATCGCAACTAGGCAGGAGTCCTGACGTCACTGAACAAACACGTGGGTGGCAGGGCCATCCCCATCGTAACTCGAGAATATACCCCAGGTTCCCGCCGCATCTCGAGAACTACCATGAGACTTCCCCTTCGCCGGGAGATGAGGCCCGATTCCCCTGCACTGCGTGCAGAGCAATTCCGTGTTGGACATCACACATGAAAGGAGCCTTAATTTCCTTGATGGCACTCCAGAGAAAACCCAAGAACACTGTTTCAAGGCTAGAGGGATCCTGAGGTCACTGTAGCAACACGAAAGAGCTCCGTGGACCAAAAATTAACTCGAGATGAGAGGTTAGTCCCTGGCTTCGACTCCAGAGGAATACTACCTTACCACAAGCACCTCAAGAGGAGGATTCTCTCAGCTCTAGGAATGTGAGAGGGACCCTGAGTTTGCGGCCTCAAGTGGAATGAACACCGCGATTCCCTGACTCGAAATAAGGCCAGATATCTGTGAAGTGACTTGAATGCCGGCTCGTCTTCCATCTCCCAAGATGAAAGGATGTTTGAATCCCTTGTGGAGACCACAGAGAAAGACCTAATTCCCCACCTCATCGCGACCGGAGGCCTCAAATTCTTTGAAAACTCCAGAGGTACGAGGAGATCAATGTCTCCAAATGGGACGTTGCCTGACTCCTCGTGAAACTTGATAGGAGTCCCAGGATTCCTGTGGTACGTGGAAAGGGACCCTTGGTCTCCCGCCTCAGCTGGAGAGGCATCGCAATTGCCCTGCCAAGCCTCGAGGAGAATCCCGAGTTGTCCCTCGCAACTAGGCAGGAGTCCTGACGTCGCTGAACAAACACGTGTGTGGAAGGTCCATCCCCGTCGTAACTCGAGAATATACCCCAGGTTCCCATTGCAACTCGAGAAAAACCATGAGAGTTCCCCCTCGCCGTAAAATGAGGCCCGATACCCTGCACTGTGAGCAGAGCAATTCCGTGTTGCAAATCACACATGAATGGAGCCTTGATTTCCTTGATGGCACTCCAGAGAAAGCCCAAGAGCACTGTTTCAAGTCTAGAGGGAACCTGAGGTCACTGTAGCAACACGAAAGAGCTCCGTGGACCAAAAATCAACTCGAGATGAGAGGTTAGTCCCTGACTTCGACTCCAGAGGAATACCACCTTACCACAAGCACCTCAAGAGGAGGCTTCTCTCAGCTCTAGGTATGTGAGAGGGACCCTGAGTTTAGGGCCTCAAGTGGAATGGACACCGCGATTCCCTGACTCGAAATAAGGCCGGATATCCCTGCAGTGACTTGAATGCAGGCTCGTCTTGCATCTCCCAAGACGAAAGGATGTCTGAATTCCCTGTGCAGACCACAGAGAAAGACCTAGTTCCCCACCTCATCATGACCGAAGGCCTCACATCCTTTGAAAACTCCAGAGGTACGCGGAGATCAGTGCCTCCAAAGGAGACGATGCCTGACTCCTCGTGAAACATGATAGGAGTCCCAGGATTCCTGTGGCACGTGGAAAGGGACCCTTGGTCTCCCGCCTCAGCTGGAGAGGCATCCCAATTGCCCTGCCAAGCCTCGAGAAGAATCCCGAGTTATCCCTCGCAACTAGGCAGGAGTCCTGCCATCGCTGAACAAAGACGTGTGTGGAAGGGCCATCCCCGTCGTAACTCGACAATATACCCCAGGTTCCCGCCGCAACTCGAGAAAAACGATGAGAGTTCCCCCTCGTCATAAAATGAGGCCCGATACCCTGCACTGTGTGCATAGCAATTCCGTGTTGCACATCACACATGAAAGGAGCCTTGATTTCCTTGATGTCACTCCAGAGAAACCCCAAGAACACTGTTTCAAGGCTAGAGGGATCCTGAGGTCACTGTAGCAGCATGAAAGAGCTCCGTGGACCAATAATCAACTCGAGATGAGATGTTAGTCGCTGGCTTCCACTCCAGAGGAATACCACCTTACCACAAGCACCTCAAGAGGAGGCTTCTCTCAGCTCTAGGTATGTGAGAGGGACCCTGAGTTTGCGGCCTCAAGTGAAATGGACGCCGCGATGCCCTGACTAGAAATTAGGCCGGATATCCCTGCAGTGACTGGAATGCAGGCTCGCCTTGCATCTCCCAAGACGAAAGGATGTCTGAATCCCCTGTGGAGACCACAGAGAAAGACCTAGTTCCCCACCTCATCGCGACCGGAGGCCTCACATCCTTTGAAAACTCCAGAGGTATGCGGAGATCAGTGCCTCCAGAGGGGACGATGCCTGACTCCTCGTGAAACTTGATAGGAGTCCCAGGATTCCTGTGGCACGTGGAAAGGGACCCTTGGTCTCCCGCCTCAGCTGAAGAGGCGTCCCAATTGCGCTGCCAAGCCTCGAGGAGAATCCCGAGTTGTCCCTCGCAACTAGGCAGGAATCCTGACGTCGCTGAACAAACACGTGGGTGGAAGGGCCATCCCCGTCGTAACTCGAGAATATACCCCAGGTTCCCTCTGCAACTCGAGAAAAACCATGAGACTTCCCCCTTGCCACGAGATGAGGCCCGATTCCCCTGCACTGCATGCAGAGCAATTCCGTGTTGCACATCACACATGAAAGGAGCCTTGATTTCCTTGATGGCACTCTAGAGAAATCCCAAGAACACTGTTTCAAGGCTAGAGGGATCCTGAGGTCACTGTAGCAACACAAAAAAGCTCCATGGACCAACAATCAACTCGAGATGAAAGGTTAATCCCTGGCTTCGACTCCAGAGGATTAACACCTTACCACAAGCAGCTCAAGAGGAGGCTTCTCTCAGCTCTAGGTATGTGAGAGGGACCCTGAGTTTGCGGCCTCTAGTGGAATGGACACCGTGATGCCCTGACTCGAAATAAGGCCGGATACCTCTGCAGTGACTTGAATGCAGGCTCGTCTTGCATCTCTGACAACGAAAGGATGTCTGAATCCCCTGTGGAGACCACCGAGAAAGACCTAGTTCCCCACCTCATCGCGACCGGAGGCCTCACATCCTTTGAAAACTCCAGAGGTACGCGGAGATCAGTGCCTCCAAAGGAGACAATGCCTGACTCCTCGTGAAACTTGATAGGAGTCCCAGGATTCCTGTGGCACGTGGAAAGGGACCCTTGGTCTCCCGCCTCAGATTGAGAGGCGTCCCAATTGCCCTGCCAAGCCTCGAGGAGAATCCCGAGTTGTCCCTCGCAACTAGGCAGGAATCCTGACGTCGCTGAACAAATACGTGTGTGGAAGGGCCATCCCCGTCGTAACTCGAGAATATACACAAGGTTTCCGCCGCAACTCAAAAAAAACCATGAGACTTCCCCCTCGCCACGAGATGAGGCCCTACTCCCCTGCATTGCGTACAAAGCAATTCCGTGTTGCACATCACACATGAAAGGAGCCTTGATTTCCTTGATGGCACTCCAGAGAAACCCCAAGAACACTGTTTCAAGGCTTGAGGGATCCTGAGGTCACTGTAGCAACACGATAGAACTCTGTGGACCAAGAATCAACTAGAGATGAGAGGTCAGTCCCTGGCTTCGACTCCAGAGGAATACCACCTTACCACAAGCACCTCAAGAGGAGGCTTCTCTCAGCTCTAGGTATGTGAGAGGGACCCTGAGTGTGCAGCCTCAAGTGGAATGGGCACCGCGATGCCCTGACTCGAAATAAGGCCGGATATCCCTGCAGTGAATTGAATGCAGGCTCTTCTTGCATCTCCCAAGATGAAAGGATGTCTGAATCCCCTGTGGAGATCACAGAGAAAGACCTAGTTCCCCACCTCATCGCGACCGGAGGCATAACATGCTTTGAAAACTCCACAGGTACGCGGAGATCATTGCCTCCAAAGGAGACGATGCCTGACTCCTCGTGAAACTAGATAGGAGTCCCAGGATTCCTCTGGCACGTGGAAAGGGACCCTTGGTCTCCCGCCTCAGCTGGAGAGGCGTCCCAATTGCCCTGCCAAGCCTCGAGGAGAATCAGGAGTTGTCCATCGCAACTAGGCAGGAGTCCTGACGTCGCTGAACAAACACGTGGGTGGCAGGGCCATCCCCGTCGTAACTCGAGAATATACCCCAGGTTCCCGCCGCAACTCGAGAAAAAACATGAGACTTCCCCCTCGCCGCGAGATGAGGCCCGATTCCCCTGCACTGCGTGCAGAGCAATTCCGTGTTGGACATCACACATGAAAGGAGCCTTAATTTCCTTGATGGCACTCCAGAGAAAACCCAAGAACACTGTTTCAAGGCTAGAGGGATCCTGAGGTCACTGTAGCAACACGAAAGAGCTCCGTGGACCAAAAATCAACTCGAGATGAGAGGTTAGTCCCTGACTTCGACTCCAGAGGAATACTACCGTACCACAAGCACCTCAAGAGGAGGATTCTCTCAGCTCTAGGAATGTGAGAGGGACCCTGAGTTTGCGGCCTCAAGTGGAATGGACACCGCGATTCCCTGACTCGAAATAAGGCCAGATATCTGTGAAGTGACTTGAATGCCGGCTCGTCTTCCATCTCCCAAGATGAAAGGATGTTTGAATCCCTTGTGGAGACCACAGAGAAAGACCTAATTCCCCACCTCATCGCGACCGGAGGCCTCAAATTCTTTGAAAACTCCAGAGGTACGAGGAGATCAATGTCTCCAAATGGGACGATGCCTGACTCCTCGTGAAACTTGATAGGAGTCCCAGGATTCCTGTGGCACGTGGAAAGGGACCCTTGGTCTCCCGCGTCAGCTGGAGAGGCATCGCAATTGCCCTGCCAAGCCTCGAGGAGAATCCCGAGTTGTCCCTCGCAACTAGGCAGGAGTCCTGACGTCGCTGAACAAACACGTGTGTGGAAGGTCCATCCCCGTCGTAACTCGAGAATATACCCCAGGTTCCCATTGCAACTCGAGAAAAACCATGAGAGTTCCCCCTCGCCGTAAAATGAGGCCCGATACCCTGCACTGTGAGCAGAGCAATTCCGTGTTGCACATCACACATGAATGGAGCCTTGATTTCCTTGATGGCACTCCAGAGAAAGCCCAAGAGCACTGTTTCAAGTCTAGAGGGAACCTGAGGTCACTGTAGCAACACGAAAGAGCTCCGTGGACCAAAAATCAACTCGAGATGAGAGGTTAGTCCCTGACTTCGACTCCAGAGGAATACCACCTTACCACAAGCACCTCAAGAGGAGGCTTCTCTCAGCTCTAGGTATGTGAGAGGGACCCGGAGTTTAGGGCCTCAAGTGGAACGGACACCGCGATTCCCAGACTCGAAATAAGGCTGGATATCCCTGCAGTGACTTGAATGCAGGCTCGTCTTGCATCCGCCAAGACGGAAGGATGTCTGAAACCCCTGTGGAGACCACAGAGAAAGACCTAGTTCCCCACCTCATCGCGACCGGAGGCCTCACATCCTTTGAAAACTCCAGAGGTACGCGGAGATCAGTGCCTCCAAAGGAGACGATGCCTGACTCCTCGTGAAACTTGATAGGAGTCCCAGGATTCCTGTGGCACGTGGAAAGGGACCCTTGGTCTCCCGCCTCAGCTGGAGAGGCGTTCCAATTGCCCTGCCAATCCTCGAGGAGAATCCCGAGTTGTCCCTCGCAACTAGGCAGGGGTCCTGATGTCGCTGAAGAAACACGTGTGTGGAAGGGCCATCCCCGTCGTAACTCGAGAATATACCCCAGGTTCCCGCCGCAACTCGAGAAAAACCATGAGACTTCCCCCTCGCCGCGAGATGAGGCCCGATTCCCCTTCACTGCATGCAGAGCAATTCCGTGTTGTACATCAAACATGAAAGGAGCCTTGATTTCCTTGATGGCACTCCAGAGAAACCCCAAGAACACTGTTTCAAGGCTAGAGGGATCCTGAGGTCACTGTAGCAAAATGAATGTGCTCCGTGGACCAAAAATCAACTCGAGATGAGAGGTTAGTCCCTGGCTTCGACTCCAGAGGAATACCACCTTACCACAATCCCCTCAAGAGGAGGCTTCTCTCAGCTCTAGATATGTGAGAGGGACCCTGAGTTTGCGGCCTCAAGTGGAATGGACACCGCGATGCCCTGACTCGAAATAAGGCCGGATAACCCTGCAGTGACTTGAATGCAGGCTCGTCTTGCATCTCCCAAGACGAAAGGATGTCTGAATCCCCTGTGGAGACCACAGAGAAAGTCCTAGTTCCCCACCTCATCGCGACCAGAGGCCTCACATCCTTTGAAAACTCCAGAGGTATGAGGAGATCAGTGCCTCCGAAGGAGACGATGCCTGACTCCTCGTGAAACTTGATAGGAGTCCCAGGATACCTGTGGCACGTGGAAAGGGAACCTTGGTCTCCCGCCTCAGCTGGAGAGGCGTCCCAATTGCCCTGCCAAGCCTCGAGGAGAATCCCGAGTTGTCCCTCGCAACTAGGCAGGAATCCTGACTTCGCTGAACAGACAAGTGTGTGGAAGGGCCATCCCCGTCGTAACTCGAAAATATACCCCAGGTTTTCGCGGCAACTCGAGAGAAACCATGAGACTTCCCCCTCGCCGCCAGATGAGGCCCGATTCCCCTGCACTGCGTGCAGAGGAATTCCATGTTGCACATCACACATGAAAGGAGCCTTGATTTCCTTGATGGCACTCCAGAGAAACCCCAAGAAGACTGTTTCAAGGCTAGAGGGTTCCTGAGGTCACTGTAGGAACACGAAACAGCTCCGTGGACCAAAATCAACTCGAGATGAGAGGTTAGTCCCTGGCTTCGACTCCAGAGGAACACCACCTTACCACAAGCACCTCAAGAGGAGGCTTCTCTCAGCTCTAGGCATGTGAGAGGGACCCTGAGTTTGCGGCTTCATTTGGAATGGACACCGCGATGCCCTGACTCGAAATAAGGCCGGATATCGCTGCAGTGACTTGAATGCAGGCTCGTCTTGCATCTCCCAAGACGAAAGGATGTCTGAATCCCCTGTGGAGACCACAGAGAAAGACCTAGTTCCCCAACTCATCGCGACCGGAGGCCTCACATCCTTTGAAAACTCCAGAGGTACACGGAGATCAGTGCCTCCAAAGGAGACGATGCCTGACTCCTCATGAAACTTGATAGGAGTCCCAGGATTCCTGTGGCACGTGGAAAGGGACTCTTGGTCTCCCGCCTCAGCTGGAGAGGCGTCCCAATTGAACTGCCAAGCCTCGAGGAGAATCCCGAGTTTTCCCTCGCAACTAAACAGGAGTCCTGACGTCGCTGAACAGACAAGTGTGTGGAAGGGCCATCCCCGTCGGAACTCGAGAATATACCCCAGGTTTGCGCGGCATTTCGAGAGAAACAATGAGACTTCCCCCTCGCTGCCAGATGAGGCCTGATTCCGCTGCACTGCGTGTAGAGCAATTTCGTGTTGCACATCACACATGAAAGGAGCATTGATTTCCTTGATGACCCTCCAGAGAATCCCCAAGAACACTGTTTCTAGGCTAGAGGGATCCTGAGGTCACTGTAGCCACACAAAAGAGCTCCGTGGACCAAAAATCAACTTGAGATGAGAGGTTAGTCCCTGGCTTCGACTCCAGAGGAAACCACCTTACCACAAGCACCTCAAGAGGAGGCTTCTCTCAGCTATAGGTATGTGAGAGGGACCCTGAGTTTGCGGCCTCAAGTGGAATGGACACCGCGATGCCCTGACTCGAAATAAGGCCGGATATCGCTGCAATGACTTGAATGCAGGCTCGTCTTGCATCTCCCAAGACGAAAGGATGTCTGAATCCCCTGTGGAGACCACAGAGAAAGACCTAGTCCCCACCTCATCGCGACCGGAGGCCTCACATCCTTTGAAAACTCCAGAGGTACGCGGAGATCAGTGCCTCCAAACGAGACGATGCCTGACTCCTCGTGAAATTTCTTACGAGTCCCAGGATTCCTGTGGCACGTGGAAAGGGACCCTTGGTCTCCTGCCTCAGCTGGAGAGGCATCCCTATTGCCCTGCCAAGCCTCGAGGAGAATCCCGAGTTTTCCCTCGCAACTAGGCAGGAGTCCTGACGTCGCTGAACAAACACGTGGGTGGAAGGGCCATCCCCGTCGGAACTCGAGAATGTACCCCAGGTTGTCGCCGAAACTCGAGAAAAACCATGAGACTTCCCACTCGCCGCCAGATGAGGCCCGATTCCCCTGCACTGCGTGCAGAGCAATTCCGTGTTGCACATCACACATGAAAGGAGTCTTGATTTCCTTGATGGCACTCCAGAGAAACCCCAAGAACACTGTTTCAAGGCTAGAGGGGTCTGAGGTCACTGTAGCAAAACGAAAGAGCGCCGTGGACCAAAAATCAACTCGAGATGAGAGGTTAGTCCCTGGCTTCGACTCCAGAGGATTACCACCTTACCACAAGCACCTCAAGAGGAGGCATCTCTCTACTCTAGCTATGTGAAAGGGACCTGAGTTTGCAGCCTCAAGTGGAATGGACACCGTGATGCCCTGACTCGAAATAAGGCCGGATATCCCTGCAGTGACTTGAATGCAGGCTCGTATTGCATCTCCCAAGATGAAAGGATGTCTGAATCCCCTGTGGAGACCACAGAGAAAGACCTAGTTCCCCACCTCATCGCGACCGGAGGCCTCACATCCTTTGAAAACTCCAGAGGTATGCGGAGATCAGTGCCTCCAAAGGAGACGATGCCTGACTCCTCGGGAAACTTGATAGGAGTCCCAGGATTCCTGTGGCACGTGGAAAGGGACCCTTGGTCTCCTGCTTCAGCTGGAGAGGCGTCCCAATTGCCCTGCCAAGCCTCGAGGGGAATCCCGAGTTGTCCCTCGCAACTAGGCAGGAGTCCTGACGTCGCTGAACAAACACGTGTGTGGAAGGTCCATCCCCGTCGTAACTCGAGAATATACCCCAGGTTCCCGCCGCAACTCGAGAAAAACCATGAGACTCCCCCCTCGCCGCGAGATAAGGCCCGATTCCCCTGCACTGCGTGCAGAGCAATTCCGTGTTGCACATCACACATGAAAGGAGCCTTGATTTCCTTGATGGCACTCCAGAGAAACCCCAAGAACACTGTTTCAAGGCTAGAGGGATCCTGAGGTCACTGTAGCAACACGAAAGAGCTCCGTGGACCAAAAATCAACTCGAGATGAGAGGGTAGTCCCTGGCTTCGACTCCAGAGGAATACCACCTTACCACAAGCACCTCAAGAGGAGGCTTCTTTCAGCTCTAGCTATGTGAGAGGGACCCTGAGTTTGCGGCCTCAAGTGGAATGGACACCGCGACGCCCTGACTCGAAATAAGGCCGGATATCCCTGCTGTGACTTGAAGGCAGGCTCGTCTTGCATCTCCCAAGACGAAAGGATGTCTGAATCCCCTGTGGAGACCACAGAGAAAGACCTAGTTTCCCCCTCATCGCGACCGGACGCCTCACATCCTTTGAAAACTCCAGAGGTACGCAGAGATCAGTGCCTCCAAAGGAGACAATGCCTGACTCCTCGTGAAACTTGATAGGAATCCCAGGATTGCTGTGGCACGTGGAAAGGGACCCTTGGTCTCCCGCCTCAGCTGGAGAGGCGTCCCAATTGCCCTGCCAAGCCTCGAGGAGAATCCCGAGTTGTGCCTCGCAACTAGGCAGGAGTCCTGACGTCGCTGAAGAAACACGTGGGTGGAAGGGCCATCCCCGTCGTAACTCGAGAATATACCCCAGGTTCCCGCCGCAACTCGAGAAAAACCATGAGATTTCCCACTCGCCGCGAAATGAGGCCCGATTCCCCTGCACTGCGTGCAGAGCAATTCCGTGTTGCACATCACACATGAAAGGAGCCTTGATTTCCTTGATGGCACTCCAGAAAAACCCCAAGAACACTGTTTCAAGGCTAGAGGGATCCTGAGGTTACTGTAGCAACAGGAAAGAGCTCCGTGGACCAAGAATCAACTCGAGATGAGAGGTTAGTCCCTGGCTTCGACTCCAGAGGAATACCACCTTACCACAAGCACCTCAAGAGGAGGCTTCTCTCAGCTCTAGCTATGTGAGAGAGACCCTGAGTTTGCGGCCTCAAGTGGAATGGACACCGCGATGCCCTGACTCGAAATAAGGCCGGATATCCCTGCAGTGACTTGAATGCAGGCTCGTCTTGCATCTCCCAAGAAGAAAGGATGTCTGAATCCCCTGTTGAGACCACAGAGAAAGACCTAGTTCCCCACCTCTTCGCAACCTGAGGCCTCACATCCTTTGAAAACTCCAGAGGTACGCGGAGATCAGTGCCTCCAAAGAAGACGATGCCTGACTCCTCATGAAACTTCTGAGGAGTCCCAGGATTCCTGTGGCACGTGGAAAGGGACCCTTGGTCTCCCGCCTCAGCTGGAGTGGCATCCCTATTGCCCTGCCAAGCCTCGAGGAGAATCCCGAGTTTTCCCTGGCAAATAGGCAGGAGTCCTGCCGTCGCTGAACAAACACGTGGGTGGAAGGGCCATCCCCGTCGTAACTCGAGAATATACCCCAGGTTCCCGCCGCAACTCGAGAAAAACCATGAGACTTCCCACTCGCCGCCAGATGAGGCCCGATTCCCCTGCACTGCGTGCAGAGCAATTCCGTGTTGCACATCACACATGAAAGGAGCCTTGATTTCCTTGATGGCACTCCAGAGAAACCCCAAGAACAGTGTTTCAAGGCTAGAGCGATCCTGAGGTCACTGTAGCAACACGAAAGAGCTCCGTGGACCAAAAATCAACTCGAGATGAGAGGTTAGTCCCTGGCTTCGACTCCAGAGGAATACCACCTTACCACAAGCACCTCAAGAGGAGGCTTCTCTCTGCTATAGCTATGTGAGAGGGACCCTGAGTTTTCAGCCTCAAGTGGAATGGACACCGCGATGCCCTGACTCGAAATAAGGCCGGATATCCCTGCAGTGACTTGAATGCAGGCTCGTCTTGCATCTCCCAAGACGAAAGGATGTCTGCATCCCCTGTCGAGACCACAGAGAAAGACCTAGTTCCCCACCTCATCGCGACCGGAGGCCTCACATCCTTTGAAAACTCCAGAGGTACGCGGAGATCAGTGCCTCCAAAGAAGACGATGCCTGACTCCTAGTGAAACTTGATAGGAGTCCCAGGATTCCTGTGGCACGTGGAAAGGGACCCTTGGTCTCCCGCCTCAGCTGGAGAGGCGTCCCAATTGCGCTGCCAATCCTCGAGGAGAATCCCGAGTTGTCCCTCGGAAGTAGGCAGGAGTCCTGCCGTCGCTGAACAAACACGTGTGTGGAAGGGCCATCCCCGTCGTAACTCGAGAATATACGCCAGGTTCCCGCCGCAACTCGAGAAAAACCATGAGACTTCCCCCTCGCCGCGAGATGAGGCCCGATTCCCCTGCACTGCGTGCAGAGCAATTCTGTGTTGCACATCACACATGAAAGGAGCCTTGATTTCCTTCATGGCACTCCAGAGAAACCCCAAGAACACTGTTTCAAGGCTAGAGGGATCCTGAGGTCACTGTAGCCACATGAAAGAGCTCGGTGGACCACAAATCAACTGGAGATTAGAGGTTAGACCCTGGCTTCGACTCCAGAGGAATACCACCTTACCACAAGCACCTCAAGAGGAGGCTTCTCTCAGCTCTAGGTATGTGAGAGGGACCCTGAGTTTGCGGCCACAAGTGAAATGGACATCACGATGCCCTGACTCGAAATAAGGCCGGATATCCCTGCAGTGACTTGAATGCAGGCTCGTCTTGCATCTCCGAAGATGAAAGGATGTCTGAATCCCCTGTGGAGTCCACAGAGAAAGACCTAGTTCCCCACTTCATGGCGACCGGAGGCCTCACATCCTTTGAAAACTCCAGAGGTACGCGGAGATCAGTGCCTCCAAAGGAGACGATGCCTGACTCCTCGTGAAACTTGATAGGAGTCCCAGGATTCCTGTGGCACGTGGAAAGGGAGCCTTGGTCTCCCGCCTCAGCTGGAGAGGCGTCCCAATTGCCCTGCCAAGCCTCGAGGAGAATCCCGAGTTGTCCCTCGCAAGTAGGCAGGAGTCCTGCCGTCGCTGAACGAACACGTGTGTTGAAGGGCCATCCCCGTCGTAACTCGAGAATATACCCCAGGTTCCCGCCGCAACTCGAGAAAAACCATGAAATTTCCCCCTCGCCGCGACATGAGGCCCGATTCCCCTGCACTGCGTGCAGAGCAATTCCGTGTTGCACATCACACATGAAAGGAGCCTTGATTTCCTTGATGGCACTCCAGAGAAACCCCAAGAACACTGTTTCAAGGCTAGAGGGATCCTGAGGTCACTGTAGCCACACGAAAGAGCTCGGTGGACCACAAATCAACTGGAGATTAGAGGTTAGTCCCTGGCTTCGACTCCAGAGGAATACCACGTTACCACAAGCACCTCAAGAGGAGGCTTCTCTCAGCTCTAGGTATGTGAGAGGGACCCTGAGTTTGCGGCCACAAGTGTAATGGCACCGCGATGCCCTGACTCGAAATAAGGCCGGATATCCCTGCAGTGACTTGAATGCAGGCTCGTCTTGCATCTCTGACAACGAAAGGATGTCTGAATCCCCTGTGGAGACCACAGAGAAAGACCTAGTTCCCCACCTCATCGTGACCGGAGGCCTCACATCCTTTGAAAACTCCAGAGGTACGCGAAGATCAGTGCCTCCAAAGGAGACGATGCCTGACTCCTCGTGAAACTTGATAGGAGTCCCAGGATTCCTGTGGCACGTGGAAAGGGACACTTGGTCTCCCGCCTCAGCTGGAGAGGCGTCCCAATTGCCCTGCCAAGCCTCGAGGAGAATCCAGAGTTGTCCCTCGCAACTAGGCAGGTGTCCTGCTGTCGCTGAACAAACACGTGGGTGGAAGGGGCATCCCCGTCGTAACTCGAGAATATACCCCAGGTTCCCGCCGCAATTGGAGAAAAACCATGAGACTTCCGCCTCGCCGCGAGATGAAGACCAATTCCCCTGCACTGCGTGCAGAGCAATTCCGTGTTGCACATCACACATGAAAGGAGCCTTGATTTCCTTGATGGCACTCCAGAGAAACCCCAAGCACACTGTTTCAAGGCTAGAGGGATCCTGAGGTCACTGTAGCCACACGAAAGAGTTCCGTGGACCAAAAATCAACTTGAGATGAGAAGATAGTCCCTGG
The DNA here is from genome assembly GCF_910594005.1 of Cervus elaphus. Taxonomy (NCBI): domain Eukaryota; kingdom Metazoa; phylum Chordata; class Mammalia; order Artiodactyla; family Cervidae; genus Cervus; species Cervus elaphus. The sequence goes on from NC_057838.1 coordinate 5,361,270, forward strand.
CTTCCACTCCAGAGGAAACCACCTTACCACAAGCACCTCAAGAGGAGGCTTCTCACTGCTCTAGGTATGTGAGAGGGACCCTGAGTTTGCGGCCACAAGTGGAAGGGCACCGCGATGCCCTGACTCGAAATAAGGCCGGATATACCTGCAGTGACTTGAATGCAGGCTCGTCTTGCATCTCCCAAGACGAAAGGATGTCTGAATCCCCTGTGGAGACCACAGAGAAAGACCTAGTTCCCCACCTCATGGCGACCGGAGGCCTCACATCCTTTGAAAACTCCAGAGGTACGCGGAGATCAGTGCCTCCAAAGGAGACGATGCCTGACTCCTCGTGAAACTTGATAGGAGTCCCAGGATTCCTGCGGCACGTGGAAAGGGACCCTTGGTCTCCCGCCTCAGCTGGAGAGGCGTCCCAATTGCCCTGCCAAGCCTCGAGGAGAATCCGAGTTGTCCCTCGCAACTAGGCAGGAGTCCTGACATCGCTGAACAAACACGTGGGTGGAAGGGCCATCCCCGTCGTAACTCGAGAATATACCCCAGGTTCCCGCCGCAACTCGAGAAAAACCATGAGACTTCCCCCTCGCCGCTAGATGAAGACCAATTCCCCTGCACTGCGTGCAGAGCAATTCTGTCTTGCACATCACACATGAAAGGAGCCTTGATTTCCTTGATGGCACTCCAGAGAAACCCCAAGAACACTGTTTCAAGGCTGGAGGCATCCTGAGGTCACTGTAGCAACACGAAAGAGCTCCGTGGACCAAAAATCAACTCGAGATGAGAGGTTAGTCCCTGGCTTCGACTCCAGAGGAATACCACCTTACCACAAGCACCTCAAGAGGAGGCTTCTCTCAGCACTAGCTATGTGAGAGGGACCCTGAGTTTGCGGCCTCAAGTGGAATGGATACCGCGATGCCCTGACTCGAAATAAGGCCTGATATCCCTGCAGTGACTTGAATGCAGGCTCGTCTTGCATCTCCCAAGATGAAAGGATGTCTGAATCCCCTGTGGAGACCACAGAGAAAGACCTAGTTCCCCACCTCATCGCGACTGGAGGCCACACATCCTTTGAAAACTCCAGAGGTACGCGGAGATCAGTGCCTCCAAAGGAGACGATGCCTGACTCCTCGTGAAACTTGATAGGAGTCCCAGGATTCCTGTGGCACATGGAAAGGGACCCTTGGTCTCCCGCCTCAGCTGGAGAGGCGTCCCAATTGCCCTGCCAAGCCTCGAGGAGAATCCCGAGTTGTCCCTCGCAACTAGGCAGGAGTCCTGATGTCGCTGAACAAACACGTGGGTGGAAGGGCCATCCCCGTCGTAACTCGAGAATATACCCCAGGTTCCCGCCGCAACTCGAGAAAAACCATGAGACTTCCCACTCGCCGCCAGATGAGGCCCGATTCCCCTGCACTGCGTGCAGAGCAATTCCGTGTTGCACATCACACATGAAAGGAGCCTTGATTTCCTTGATGGCACTCCAGAGAAACCCCAAGAACAGTGTTTCAAGGCTAGAGGGATCCTGAGGTCACTGTAGCAACACGAAAGAGCTCCGTGGACCAAAAATCAACTCGAGATGAGAGGTTAGTCCCTGGCTTCGACTCCAGAGGAATACCACCTTACCACAAGCACCTCAAGAGGAGGCTTCTCTCAGCTCTAGCTATGTGAGAGGGACCCTGATTTTGTGGCCTCAGGTGGAATGGACACCGCGATGCCCTGACGCGAAATAAGGCCGGATATCCCTGCAGTGACTTGAATGCAGGCTCGTCTTGCATCTCCCAAGACGAAAGGATATCTGAATCCCCTGTGGAGACCACAGAGAAAGACCTAGTTCCCCACCTCATCGCGACCGGAGGCCACACATCCTTTGAAAACTCCAGAGGTACGCGGAGATCAGTGCCTCCAAAGGAGACGATGCCTGACTCCTCGTGAAACTTGATAGGAGTCCCAGGATTCCTGTGGCACGTGGAATGGGACCCTTGGTCTCCCGCCTCAGCTGGAGAGGCGTCCCAATTGCCCTGCCAAGCCTCGAGGAAAATCCCGAGTTGTCCCTCGCAACTAGGCAGGAATCCTGACGTCGCTGAACAAACAGGTGGGTGTAAGGGCCATCCCCGTCGTAACTCGAGAATATACCCCAGGTTCCCGCCGCAACTCGAGAAAAAACATGAGACTTCCCCCTCGCCGCGAGATGAGGCCCGATTCCCCTGCACTGCGTGCAGAGCAATTCCGTGTTGCACATCAAACATGAAAGGAGCCTTGATTTCCTTGATGGCACTCCAGAGAAACCCCAAGAACACTGTTTCAAGGCTAGATGGATCCTGAGGTCACTGTAGCAACACGAAAGAGCTCCATGGACCAAAAATCAACTCGAGATGAGAGGTTAGTCCCTGGCTTCGACTCCAGAGGAATACCACCTTACCACAAGCACCTCAAGAGGAGGCTTCTCTCAGCTCTAGGTATGTGAGAGGTACCCTGAGTTTGGGGCCTCAAGTGCAATGGACACCGCGATGCCCTGACTCGAAATAAGGCCGGATATCCCTGCAGTGACTTGAATGCAGGCTCGTCTTGCATCTCCCAAGATGAAAGGATGTTTGAATCCCCTGTGGAGACCACAGAGAAAGACCTAGTTCCCCACCTCATGGCGACCGGAGGCCTCACATCCTTTGAAAACTCAAGAGGTACGCGGAGATCAGTGCCTCCTAAGGAGACGATGCCTGACTCCTTGTGAATCTTGATAGGAGTCCCAGGATTCCTGTGGCACATGGAAAGGGACACTTGGTCTCCCGCCTCAGCTGGAGAGGCGTCCCAATTGCCCTGCCAAGCCTCGAGGAGAATCCCGAGTTGTCCCTCGCAACTAGGCAGGAGTCCTGACGTCGCTGAACAAACACGTGTGTGGAAGGGCCATCCCCGTCGTAACTCGAGAATATATCCCAGGTTCCCGCCGCAACTCGAGAAAAACCATGAGACTTCCCCCTCGCCGCGAGATGAGGCCCGATTCCCCTGCACTGTGTGCAGAGCAATTCCGTGTTGCACATCACACATGAAAGGAGCCTTGATTTCCTTGGTGGCACTCCAGAGAAACCCCAAGAACACTGTTTCAAGGCTAGAGGGATCCTTAAGTCACTGTAGCCACACGAAAGAGCTCCGTGGACCAAAAATCAACTCGAGATGAGAGGTTAGTCCTTGGCTTCGACTCCAGAGAAATACCACCTTACCACAAGCACCTCAAGAGGAGGCTTCTCTCAGCTCTAGGTATGTGAGAGGGACCCTGAGTTTGGGGCCTTAAGTGGAATGGACACCGCGATGCCCTGACTCAAAATAAGGCCGGATATCCCTGCAGTGACTTGAATGCAGGCTCGTCTTGCATCTCCCAAGACGAAAGGATGTCTGAATCCCCTGTGGAGACCACAGAGAAAGACCTAGTTCCCCACCTCATCGCGACCGGAGGCCTCACATCCTTTGAAAACTCCAGAGGTACACGGAGATCAGTGCCTCCAAAGGAGACGATGCCTGACTCCTCGTGAAACTTGATAGGAGTCCCAGGATTCCTGTACACATGGATAGGGACCCTTGGTCTCCCGCCTCAGCTGGAGAGGCGTCCCAATTGCCCTGCCAAGCCTCGAGGAGAATCCCGAGTTGTCCCTCGCAACTAGGCAGGAGTCCTGACGTCGCTGAACAAACACGTGGTTGAAAGGGCCATACCCGTCGTAACTCGAGAATATACCCCAGGTTCCCGCCGCAACTCGAGAAAAACCATGAGACTTTCCCCTCGCCGCGAGATGAGGCCCGATTCCCCTGCACTGCGTGCAGAGCAATTCCGTCTTGCAAATCACACATGAAAGGAGCCTTGATTTCCTTGATGGCACTCCAGAGAAACCCCAAGAACACTGTTTCAAGGCTAGAGGGATCCTGAGGTCACTGTAGCAACACGAAAGAGCTCCGTGGACCAAAAATCAACTCGAGATGAGAGGTTAGTCCCTGGCTTCGACTCCAGAGGAATACCACCTTACCACAAGCACCTCAAGAGGAGGCTTCTCTCAGCTCTAGGTATGTGAGAGGGACCCTGAGTTTGCGGCCTCAAGTGGAATAGACACCGCGATGCCCTGACTCGAAATAAGGCCGGATATCCCTGCAGTGACGTGAATGCAGGCTCGTCTTGCATCTCCCAAGATGAAAGGATGTCTGAATCCCCTGTGGAGACCACAGAGAAAGACCTAGTTCCCCACCTCATCGCGACCGGAGGCCTCACATCCTTTGAAAACTCCAGAGGTACGCGGAGATCAGTGCCTCCAAAGGAGATGATGCCTGACTCCTCGTGAAACTTGATAGAAGTCCCAGGATTCCTGTGGCACGTGGAAAGGGACCCTTGGTCTCCCGCCTCAGCTGGAGAGGCGTCCCAATTGCCCTGCCAAGCCTCAAGGAGAATCCCGAGTTGTCCCTCACAACTAGGCAGGAGTCCTGACGTCGCTGAACAAACACGTGGGTGGAAGGGCCATCCCCGTCGTAACTCCAGAATATACCCCAGGTTCCCGCCGAAACTCGAGAAAATCCATGAGACTTCCCCCTCGCCGCGAGATGAGGCCCGATTCCCCTGCACTGCGTACAGAGCAATTCCGTGTTGCACATCACACATGAAAGGAGCCTTGATTTCCTTGATGGCACTGCAGAGAAACCCCAAGAACACTGTTTCAAGGCTAGAGGGATCCTGAGGTCACTGTAGCAACAGGAAAGAGCTCCATGGACCAAGAATCAACTCGAGATGAGAGGTTAGTCCCTGGCTTCGACTCCAGAGGAATACCACCTTACCACAAGCACCTCAAGAGGAGGCTTCTCTCAGCTCTAGCTATGTGAGAAGGACCCTGAGTTTGCGGCCTCAAGTGGAATGGACACCGCGATGCCCTGGCTCGAAATAAGGCCGGATATCCCTGCACTGACTTGAATGCAGACTCGTCTTGCATCTTCAAAGACGAAAGAATGTCTGAATCACCTGTGTAGACCACAGAGAAAGACCTAGTTCCCCACCTCATCGCGACCGGAGGCCTCTCATCCTTTGAAAACTCCAGAGGTATGCGGAGATGAGTGCCTCCAAAGGAGATGATGCCTGACTCCTCGTGAAACTTGATAGGAGTCCCAGGATTCCTGTGGCACGTGGAAAGGGAGACTTGGTTTCCCGCCTCAGATGGAGAGGCGTCCCAATTGCCCTGCCAAGCTTCGAATAGAATCCTGAGTTGTCCCTCGCAACTATGCAGTAGTCCTGACGTCGCTGAAGAAACACGTGTGTGGAAGGGCCATCCCCGTCGTAACTCGAGAATATACCCCAGGTTCCCGCCGCAACTCGAGAAAAACCATGAGACTTCCCCCTCGCCGCGAGATGAGGCCCGATTCCCCTGCACTGCGTGCAGAGCAATTCCGTGTTGCACATCAAACATGAAAGGAGCCTTGATTTCCTTGATGGCACTCCAGAGAAACCCCAAGAACACTGTTTCAAGGCTAGATGGATCCTGAGGTCACTGTAGCAACACGAAAGAGCTCCATGGACCAAAAATCAACTCGAGATGAGAGGTTAGTCCCTGGCTTCGACTCCAGAGGAATACCACCTTACCACAAGCACCTCAAGAGGAGGCTTCTCTCAGCTCTAGGTATGTGAGAGGTACCCTGAGTTTGGGGCCTCAAGTGGAATGGACACCGCGATGCCCTGACTCGAAATAAGGCCGGATATCCCTGCAGTGACTTGAATGCAGGCTCGTCTTGCATCTCCCAAGATGAAAGGATGTTTGAATCCCCTGTGGAGACCACAGAGAAAGACCTAGTTCCCCACCTCATGGCGACCGGAGGCCTCACATGCTTTGAAAACTCCAGAGGTACGCGGAGATCAGTGCCTCCTAAGGAGACGATGCCTGACTCCTTGTGAATCTTGATAGGAGTCCCAGGATTCCTGTGGCACATGGAAAGGGACACTTGGTCTCCCGCCTCAGCTGGAGAGGCGTCCCAATTGCCCTGCCAAGCCTCGAGGAGAATCCCGAGTTGTCCCTCGCAACTAGGCAGGAGTCCTGACGTCGCTGAACAAACACGTGTGTGGAAGGGCCATCCCCGTCGTAACTCGAGAATATACCCCAGGTTCCCGCCGCAACTCGAGAAAAACCATGAGACTTCCCCCTCGCCGCGAGATGAGGCCCGATTCCCCTGCACTGTGTGCAGAGCAATTCCGTGTTGCACATCACACATGAAATGAGCCTTGATTTCCTTGGTGGCACTCCAGAGAAACCCCAAGAACACTGTTTCAAGGCTAGATGGATCCTGAGGTCACTGTAGCAACACGAAAGAGCTCCGTGGACCAAAAATCAACTCGAGATGAGAGGTTAGTCCCTGGCTTCGACTCCAGAGGAATACCACCTTACCACAAGCACCTCAAGAGGAGGCTTCTCTCAGCTCTAGGTATGTGAGAGGTACCCTGAGTTTGGGGCCTCAAGTGGAATGGACACCGCGATGCCCTGACTCGAAATAAGGCCGGATATCCCTGCAGTGACTTGAATGCAGGCTCGTCTTGCATCTCCCAAGATGAAAGGATGTTTGAATCCCCTGTGGAGACCACAGAGAAAGACCTAGTTCCCCACCTCATGGCGACCGGAGGCCTCACATCCTTTGAAAACTCCAGAGGTACGCGGAGATCAGTGCCTCCTAAGGAGACGATGCCTGACTCCTTGTGAATCTTGATAGGAGTCCCAGGATTCCTGTGGCACATGGAAAGGGACCCTTGGTCTCCCGCCTCAGCTGGAGAGGCGTCCCAATTGCCCTGCCAAGCCTCGAGGAGAATCCCGAGTTGTCCCTCGCAACTAGGCAGGAGTCCTGACGTCGCTGAACAAACACGTGTGTGGAAGGGCCATCCCCGTCGTAACTCGAGAATATACCCCAGGTTTCCGCCGCAACTCGAGAAAAACCATGAGACTTCCCCCTCGCCGTGAGATGAGGCCCGATTCCCCTGCACTGTGTGCAGAGCAATTCCGTGTTGCACATCACACATGAAAGGAGCCTTGATTTCCTTGGTGGCACTCCAGAGAAACCCCAAGAACACTGTTTCAAGGCTAGAGGGATCCTTAAGTCACTGTAGACACACGAAAGAGCTCCGTGGACCAAAAATCAACTCGAGATGAGAGGTTAGTCCTTGGCTTCGACTCCAGAGAAATACCACCTTACCACAAGCACCTCAAGAGGAGGCTTCTCTCAGCTCTAGGTATGTGAGAGGGACCCTGAGTTTGCGGCCTCAAGTGGAATGGACACCGCGATGCCCTGACTCAAAATAAGGCCGGATATCCCTGCAGTGACTTGAATGCAGGCTCGTCTTGCATCTCCCAAGACGAAAGGATGTCTGAATCCCCTGTGGAGACCACAGAGAAAGACCTAGTTCCCCACCTCATCGCGACCGGAGGCCTCACATCCTTTGAAAACTCCAGAGGTACACGGAGATCAGTGCCTCCAAAGGAGACGATGCCTGACTCCTCGTGAAACTTGATAGGAGTCCCAGGATTACTGTGCACGTGGAAAGGGACCCTTGGTCTCCCGCCTCAGCTGGAGAGGCGTCCCAATGGCCCTGCCAAGCCTCGAGGAGAATCCCGAGTTGTCCCTCGCAACTAGGCAGGAGTCCTGACGTCGCTGAACAAACACGTGGTTGAAAGGGCCATACCCGTCGTAACTCGAGAATATACCCCAGGTTCCCGCCGCAACTCGAGAAAAACCATGAGACTTTCCCCTCGCCGCGAGATGAGGCCCGATTCCCCTGCACTGCGTGCAGAGCAATTCCGTCTTGCAAATCACACATGAAAGGAGCCTTGATTTCCTTGATGGCACTCCAGAGAAACCCCAAGAACACTGTTTCAAGGCTAGAGGGATCCTGAGGTCACTGTAGCAACACGAAAGAGCTCCGTGGACCAAAAATCAACTCGAGATGAGAGGTTAGTCCCTGGCTTCGACTCCAGAGGAATACCACCTTACCACAAGCACCTCAAGAGGAGGCTTCTCTCAGCTCTAGGTATGCGAGAGGGACCCTGAGTTTGCGGCCTCAAGTGGAATGGACACCGCGATTAACTGACTCGAAATAAGGCCGGATATCCCGGCAGTGACTTGAATGCAGGCTCGTCTTGCATCTCCCAAGATGAAAGGATGTTTGAATCCCCTGTGGAGACCACAGAGAAAGACCTAGTTCCCCACCTCATCGCGACCGGAGGCCTCACATCCTTTGAAAATTCCAGAGGTACGCGGAGATCAGTGCCTCCAAAGGAGACGATGCCTGACTCCTCGTGAAACTTGATAGGAGTTCCAGGATTCCTGTCGCACGTGGAAAGGGACCCTTGGTCTCCCGCCTCAGCTGGAGAGGCATCCAAATTGCCCTGCCAATCCTCGAGGAGAATCCCGAGTTGTCCCTCGTAACTAGGCAGGAGTCGTGACGTCACTGAACAAACACGTGGCTGGAAAGCCCATCCCCATCAAACTCGAGAATATACCCCAGGTTCCCACCGCATCTCGAGAAAACCATGAGACTTCCCCCTCGCCGCGAGATGAGGCCCAATTCCCCTGCACTGCGTGCAGAGCAATTCCGTGTTGCACATCACACATGAAAGGAGCCTTGATTTCCTTGATGGCACTGCAGAGAAACCCCAAGAACACTGTTTTAAGGTTAGAGGGATCCTGAGGTCACGGTAGCAACACGAAAGAGCTCCGTGGGCCAAAAATCAACTCGAGATGAGAGGTTAATCCCTGGTTTCGACTCCAGAGGAATACTACCTTACAACAAGCACCTCAAGAGGAGGCTTCTCTCAGCTCTAGGTATGTGAGAGGGACCCTGATTTTGCGGCCTCAAGTGGAATGGACACCGCGATGCCCTGACTCGAAATAAGGCCAGATATCCCTGCAGTGACTTGAATGCAGGCTCGTCTTGCATCTCCAAAGACGAAAGGATGTCTGAATCCCCTGTGGAGACCACAGAGAAAGACCTAGTTCCCCACCTCATCGCGACCGGAGGCCTCAAATCCTTTGAAAATTCCAGAGGTACTCGGAGATCAGTGCCTCCAAAGGAGACGATCCCTGACTCCTCGTGAAACTTCTTAGGAGTCCCAGGATTCCTGTGGCACGTGGAAAGGGACCCTTGGTCTCCCGCCTCAGCTGGAGAGGCGTCCCAATTGCCCTGCCAAGCCTCGAGGAGAATCCCGAGTTGTCCCTCGCAACTAGGCTGGAGTCCTGACGTTGCTGAACAAAAACGTGTGAGGAAGGGCCATCCCCGTCGTAACTCGAGAATATACCCCAGGTTCCCGCCGCAACTCGACATAAACCATTAGACTTCCTCCTCGCCGCGAGATGAGGCCCGATTCCCCTGCACTGCGTGCACAGCAATTCCGTGTTGGACATCACACATGAAAGGAGCCTTGATTTCCTTGATGGCACTCCAGAGAAACCCCAAGAACACTGTTTCAAGGCTAGAGGGATCCTGAGGTCACTGTAGCAACACGAAAGAGCTCCGTGGACCAAAAATCAACTCGAGATGAGAGGTTAGTCCCTGGCTTCGACTCCAGAGGAATACGACCTTACCACAAGCACCTCAAGAGGAGGCTTCTCTCAGCTCTAGCTATGTGAGAGGGACCCTGAATTTGCGGCCTCAAGTGGAATGGACACCGCGATGCCCTGACTCGAAATAAGGCCGGATATCCCTGCAGTGACTTGAATGCAGGCTCGTCTTGCATCTCCCATGACGAAAGGATGTCTGAATCCCCTGTGGAGACCACAGATAAAGACCTAGTTCCCCACCTCATCGCGACCGGAGGCCTCACATATTTTGAAAACTTCAGAGGTACGCAGAGTTCAGTGACCCAAAGGAGACGATGCGTGACTCCTCGTGAAACTTGATAGGAGTCCCAGGATTCCTGTGGCACGTGGAAAGGGACCCTTGGTCTCCCGCCTCAGCTGGAGAGGCGTCCCAACTGCCCTGCCAAGCCTCGAGGAGAATCCAGAGTTGTCCCTCGCAACTAGGCAGGAGTCATGACGTCGCTGAACAAACACGTGGGTGGAAGGGCCATCCCCGTCGTAACTCGAGAATATACCCCAGGTTCCCGCCTCAACTCGAGATAAACCATGAGACTTCCCCCTCGCCGAGTGATGAGGCACGATTCCCCTGCACTGCGTGCACCGCAATTCCGTGTTGCACATCACACATGAAAGGAGCCTTGATTTCCTTGATGGCACTCCAGAGAAACCCCAAGAACACAGTTTCAAGGCTAGAGGTATCCTGAGGTCACTGTAGCAACACGAAAGAGCTCCATGGACCAAAAATCAACTCGAGATGAGAGGGTAGTCCCGGGCTTCGACTCCAGAGGAATACCACCTTACCACAAGCACCTCAAGAGGAGGCTTCTCTCAGCTCTAGGTATGTGAGAGGGACCCTGAGTTTGCGGCCTCAAGTGGAATGGACACCGCGATGCCCTGACTCGAAATAAGGCCGGATATCCATGCAGTGACTTGAATGCAGGCTCGTCTTGCATCTCCCAAGAAGAAAGGATGTCTGAATCCCCTGTGGAGACCACAGAGAAAGACCTAGTTTCCCACCTCATCGCGACCGGAGGCCTCACATCCTTTGAAAACTCCAGAGGTTCGCGGAGATCAGTGCCTCCAAAGGAGACGATGCCTGACTCCTCGTGAAACTGATAGGAGTCCCAGGATTCCTGTGGCACGTGGAAAGGGACCCTTGGTCTCCCGCCTCAGCTGGAGAGGCGTCCCAATTGCCCTGCCAAGCCTCGAGGAGAATCCCGAGTTGTCGCTCGCAACTAGGCAGGAGTCCAGACGTCGCTGAACAAACACGTGTGTGGAAGGGCCATCTCCGTCGTAACTCGAGAATATACCCCAGTTTAACGCCGCAACTCGAGAAAAACCATGAGACTTTCCCCTCACCGCGAGATGAGGCCCGATTCCCCTGCACTGCGTGCAGAGCAATTCCGTGTTGCACATCACACATGAAAGGAGCCTTGATTTCCTTGATGGCACTCCAGAGAAACCCCAAGAACACTGTTTCAAGGCTAGAGGAATCCTGAAGTCACTGTAGCAACACGAAAGAGCTCCGTGGACCAAAAATCAACTCGAGATGAGAGGTTAGTCCCTGGCTTCAAATCCAGAGGAATACCACCTTACCACAAGCACCTCAAGAGGAGGCTTCTCTCAGCTCTAGGTATGTGAGAGGGACCCTGAGTTTGCGGCCTCAAGTGGAATGGACACCGCGATTCCCTGACTCGAAATAAGGCCGGATATCCCTGCAGTGACTTGAATGCCGGCTCGTCTTGCATCTCCCAAGATGAAAGGATGTTTGAATCCCCTGTGGAGACCACAGAGAAAGACCTAGTTCCCCACCTCATCGCGACCGGAGGCCTCACATCCTTTGAAAACTCCAGAGGTACTCGGAGATCAGTGCCTCCAAAGGAGACGATGCCTGACTCCTCGTGAAACTTGATAGGAGTCCCAGGATTCCTGTGGCACGTGGAAAGGGACACTTGTTCTACCGCCTCAGATGGTGAGGCGTCCAAATTGCCCTGCCAAGCGTCGAGGAGAATCCCGAGTTGTCCCTCGCAACTAGGCAGGAGTCCTGACGTGGCTGAACAAACACGTGGGTGGAAAGGCCATCCGCGTCATAACTCGAGAATATACCCCAGGTTCCCGCCGCAACTCGAGAAAAAGCAAGAAACTTCCCCCTCGCCGCGAGATGAGGCCCGATTCCCCTGCACTGCGTGCAGAGCAATTCCGTGTTGCACATCACACATGAAAGGAGCCTTGATTTCCTTGATGGCACTCCAGAGAAACCCCAAGAACACTGTTTCAAGGCTAGAGGGATCCTGAGGTCACTGTAGCAACACGAAAGAGCTCCGAGGACAAAAAATCAACTCGAGATGAGAGGATAGTATCTGGCTTCGACTCCAGAGGAATACCACCTTACCACAAGCACCTCAAGAGGAGGCTTCTCTCAGCTCTAGGTATGTGAGAGGGACCCTGAGTTTGCAGCCTCAAGTGAAATGGACACCGCGATGCCCTGACTCGAAATAAGGCCGGATATCCCTGCAGTGACTTGAATGCAGGCTCGTCTTGCATCTCCCAAGATGAAAGGATGTCTGAATCACCTGTGGAGACCACAGAGAAAGACCTAGTTCCCCACCTCATCGCGACTGGAGGCCTCACATCCTTTGAAATCTCCAGAGGTACGCGGAGATCAGTGCCTCCAAAGGAGACGATGCCTGACTCCTCTGAAACTTGATAGGAGTCCCAGGATTCCTGTGGCACGTGGAAAGGGACCCTTGGTCTCCCGCCTCAGCTGGAGTGGCGTCCCAATTGCCCTGCCAAGCCTCGAGGAGAATCCCGAGTTGTCCCTCGCAACTAGGCAGGAGTCCTGACATCGCTGAACAAACACGTGGTTGGAAGGTCCATCCCCATCGTAACTCGAGAATATACCCCAGGTTCCCGCCGCAACTCGAGAAAAACCATGAGAATTCCCCCTCGCCGCGAGATGAGGCCCGATTCCCCTACACTGTGCAGAGCAATTCCGTGTTGCACATCACACATGAAAAAAGCCTTGATTTCCTTGATGGCACTCCAGAGAAACACCAAGAACACTGTTTCAAAGCTAGAGGGATCCTGAGGTCACTGTACCAACACAAAAGAGCTCCGTGGACACAGAATCAACTCGAGATGAGAGGTTAGTCGCTGGCTTCGACTCCAGAGGAATACCACCTTACCACAAGCACCTCAAGAGGAGGCTTCTCTCAGCTCTAGGTATGTGAGAGGGACCCTGAGTTTGCGGCCTCAAGTGGAATGGACACCGCGATGCCCTGACTCGAAATAAGGCCGGATATCCCTGCAGTGCCTTGAATGCAGGCTCGTCTTGCATCTCCCAAGACGAAAGGATGTCTGAATCCCCTGTGGAGACCACAGAGAAAGACCGAGTTCCCCACCTCATCGCGACCGGAGGCCTCACATCCTTTGAAAACTCCAGAGGTACGCGGAGATCAGTGCCTCCAAAGGAGACGATGCCTGACTCCTCATGAAACTTGATAGGAGTCCCAGGATTCCTGTGGCAGGTGGAAAGGGACGCTTGGTCTCCCGCCTCAGCTGGAGAGGCGTCCCAATTGCCCTGCCAAGCCTCGAGGAGAATCCCGAGTTGTCCCTCGCAACTAGGCAGGAGTCCTGACGTTGCTGAACAAACACGTGGGTGGAAGGGCCATCCCCGTCGTAACTCGAGAATATACCCCCGGTTCCCGCCGCAACTCGAGAAAAACCATGAGACTTCCCCCTTGCCGTGAGATGAGGCCCGATTAACCTGCACTGCGTGCAGAGCAATACCGTGTTGCACATCACACATGAAAGGAGCCTTGATTTCCTTGATGGCACTCCAGAGAAACCCCAAGAACACTGTTTCAAGGCTAGAGGGATCCTGAGGTCACTGTAGCAACACGAAAGAGCTCCGTGGACCAGGAATCAACTCGAGATGAGAGGTTAGTCCCTGGCTTCGACTCCAGAGGAATACCACCTTACCACAAGCACCTCAAGAGGAGGTTTCTCTCAGCTCTAGGTATGTGAGAGGGACCCTGAGTTGGCGGCCTCAAGTGGAATGGACACCGCGATGCCCTGACTCGAAATAAGGCCGGATATCCCTGCAGTGACTTGAATGCAGGCTCGTCTTGCATGTCCCAAGACGAAAGGATGTCTGAATCCCCTGTGGAGACCACAGAGAAGACCTAGTTCCCCAACTCATGGCCACCGGAGGCCTCACATCCTTTGATAACTCCAGAGGAACACGGAGATAAGTGCCTCCAAAGGAGACGATGCGTGACTCCTCGTGAAACTTGATAGGAGTCCCAGGATTCCTGTGGCACGTGGAAAGGGACCCTTGGTCTCCCGCCTCAGCTGGAGAGGCGTCCCAATTGCCCTGCCAAGCCTCGAGGAGAATCCCGAGTTGTCCCTCGCAACTAGGCAGGAGTCCTGACGTCAGTGAACAAACACGTGGGTGGAAGGGCCATCCCCGTCGTAACTCGAGAATATACCCCAGGTTCCCGCCGCAACTCGAGAAAAACCAAGAGACTTCCCCCTCGCCGCGAGATGAGGCCCGATTCCCCTGCACTGCATGCACAGCAATTCCGTGTTGGACATCACACATGAAAGGAGCCTTGATTTCCTTGATGGCACTCCAGAGAAACCCCAAGAACACTGTTTCAAGGCTAGAGGGATCCTGAGGTCACTGTAGCAACACGAAAGAGCTCCGTGGACCAAAAATCAACTCGAGATGAGAGGTTAGTCCCTGGCTTCGACTCCAGAGGAATACCACCTTACCACAAGCACCTCAAGAGGAGGCTTCTCTCAGCTCTAGCTATGTGAGAGGGACCCTGAATTTGCAGCCTCAAGTGGAATGGACACCGCGATGCCCTGACTCGAAATAAGGCCGGATATCCCTGCAGTGACTTGAATGCAGGCTTGTCTTGCATCTCCCATGACGAAAGGATGTCTGAATCCCCTGTGGAGACCACAGATAAAGACCTAGTTCCCCACCTCATCGCGACCGGAGGCCTCACATATTTTGAAAACTTCAGAGGTACGCAGAGTTCAGTGACCCAAAGGAGACGATGCGTGACTCCTCGTGAAACTTGATAGGAGTCCCAGGATTTCTGTGGCACGTGGAAAGGGACCCTTGGTCTCCCGCCTCAGCTGGAGAGGCGTCCCAATTGCCCTGCCAAGCCTCCAGGAGAATCCAGAGTTGTCCCTCGCCACTAGGCAGGAGTCATGACGTCGCTGAACAAACACGTGGGTGGAAGGGCCATCCCCGTCGTAACTCGAGAATATACCCCAGGTTCCCGCCTCAACTCGAGATAAACCATGAGACTTCCCCCTCGCCGAGTGATGAGGCCCGATTCCCCTGCACTGCGTGCAGAGCAATTCCGTGTTGCACATCACACATGAAAGGAGCCTTGATTTCCTTGATGGCACTCCAGAGAAACCCCAAGAACACAGTTTCAAGGCTAGAGGTATCCTGAGGTCACTGTAGCAACACGAAAGAGCTCCATGGACCAAAAATCAACTCGAGATGAGAGGGTAGTCCCGGGCTTCGACTCCAGAGGAATACCACCTTACCACAAGCACCTCAAGAGGAGGCTTCTCTCAGCTCTAGGTATGTTAGAGGGACCCTGAGTTTGCGGCCTCAAGTGGAATGGACACCGCGATTCCCTGACTCGAAATAAGGCCGGATATCCATGCAGTGACTTGAATGCAGGCTCGTCTTGCATCTCCCAAGATGAAAGGATGTCTGAATCCCCTGTGGAGACCACAGAGAAAGACCTAGTTCCCCACCTCATCGCGACCGGAGGCCTCACATCCTTTGTAACCTTCAGAGCTACGCGGAGATCAGTGCCTCCAAAGGAGATGATGCCTGACACCTCGTGAAACTTGATAGGAGTCCCAGGATTCCTGTGGCACGTGGAAAGGGACCCTTGGTCTCCCGCGTCAGCTGGAGAGGCGTCTCAATTGCCCTGCCAAGCCTCGAGGAGAATCCCGAGTTGTCCCTCGGAAGTAGGCAGGAGTCCTGCCGTCGCTGAACAAACACGTGTGTGGAAGGGCCATCCCCTTCGTAACTCGAGAATATACCCCAGGTTCCTGCCGCAACTCGAGAAAAACCATGAGACTTCCCCCTCGCCGCGAGATGAGGCCCGATTCCCCTGCACTGCGTGCAGAGCAATTCCGTGTTGCACATCACACATGAAAGGAGCCTTGATTTCCTTGATGGCACTCCAGAGAAACCCCAAGAAAACTGTTTCAAGGCTAGAGGGATCCTGAGGTCACTGTAGCAACACGAAAGAGCTCCGTGGACCACAAATCAACTGGAGATTAGAGGTTAGTCCCTGGCTTCGACTCCAGAGGAATACAACCTTACCACAAGCACCTCAAGAGGAGGCTTCTCTCAGCTCTAGGTATGTGAGAGGGACCCTGAGTTTTCGGCCACAAGTGAAATGGACATCACGATGCCCTGACTCGAAATAAGGCCGGATATCCCTGCAGTGACTTGAATGCAGGCTCGTCTTGCATCTCCCAAGACGAAAGGATGTCTGAATCCCCTGTGGAGTCCACAGAGAAAGACCTAGTTCCCCACCTCATCGTGACCGGAGGCCTCAAATCCTTTGAAAACTCCAGAGGTACGCGGAGATCAGTGCCTCCAAAGGAGACGATGCCTGACTCCTCGTGAAACTTGATAGGAGTCCCAGGATTCCTGTGGCACGTGGAAAGGGACACTTGGTCTCCCGCCTCAGCTGGAGAGGCGTCCCAATTGCCCTGCCAAGCCTCGAGGAGAATCCCGAGTTGTCCCTCGCAAGTAGGCAGGAGTCCTGCCGTCGCTGAACAAACACCTGTGTGGAAGGGCCATCCCCGTCGTAACTCGAGAATATACCCCAGGTTCCCGCCGCAACTGGAGAAAAACCATGAGACTTCCCCCTCGCTGCGAGATGAGGCCCGATTCCCCTGCACTGCGTGCAGAGCAATGCCGTGTTGCACATCACACATGAAATTAGCCTTGATTTCCTTGATGGCACTCCAGAGAAACCCCAAGAACACTGTTTCAAGGCTAGAGGGATCCTGAGGTCACTGTAGCCACACGAAAGAGCTCCGTGGACCACAAATCAACTGGGGATTAGAGGTTAGTCCCTGGCTTCGACTCCAGAGGAATACCACCTTACCACAAGCACCTCAAGAGGAGGCTTCTCTCAGCTCTAGGTATGTGAGAGGGACCCTGAGTTTGCGGCCACAAGTGGAATGGCACCGCGATGCCCTGACTCGAAATAAGGCTGGATATTCCTGCAGTGATTTGAATGCAGGCTCGTATTGCATCTCCGAAGACGAAAGGATGTCTGAATCCCCTGTGGAGACCACAGAGAAAGACCTAGTTACCCACCTCATCGTGACCGGAGGCCTCACATCCTTTGAAAACTCCAGAGGTACGCGAAATCAGTGCCTCCAAAGGAGACGATGCCTGACTCCTCGTGAAACTTGATAGGAGTCCCAGGATTCCTGTGGCACGTGGAAAGGGACCCTTGGTCTCCCGCCTCAGCTGGAGAGGCGTCCCAATTGCCCTGCCAAGCCTCGAGGAGAATCCCGAGTTGTCCCTCGCAACTAGGCAGGAGTCCTGCCGTCGCTGAACAAACACGTGTGTGGAAGGGCCATTCCCGTCGTAACTCGAGAATATACCCCAGTTTCCCGCCGCAACTCGAGAAAAACCATGAGACTTCCCCCTCGCCGCGAGATGAGGCCCGATTCCCCTGCACTGCATGCAGAGCAATTCCGTGTTGCACATCACACATGAAAGGAGCCTTGATTTCCTTGATGGCACTCCAGAGAAATCCCAAGAACACTGTTTCAAGGCTAGAGGGATCCTGAGGTCACTGTAGCAACACGAAAGGGCTCCGTGGACCACAAATCAACTGGAGACTAGAGGTTAGTCACTGGCTTCGACTCCAGAGGAATACCACCTTACCACAAGCACCTCAAGAGGAGGCTTCTCTCAGCTCTAGGTATGTGAGAGGGACCCTGAGTTTGCGGCCACAAGTGGAATGGCACCGCGATGCCCTGGCTCGAAATAAGGCCGGATATCCCTGCAGTGACTTGAATGCAGGCTCGTCTTGCATCTCCGAAGACGAAAGGATGTCTGAATCCCCTGTGGAGACCACAGAGAAAGACCTAGCTCCCCATCTCATTGTGACCGGAGGCCTCACATCCTTTGAAAACACCAGAGCTACGCAAAGATCAGTGCCTCCAAAGGAGACGATGCCTGACTCCTCGTGAAACTTGATAGGAGTCCCAGGATTCTTGTGGCACGTGGATAGGGAACCTTGGTCTCCCGCCTCAGCTGGAGAGGCGTCCCAATTGCCCTGCCAACCCTCGAGGAGAATCCCGAGTTGTCCCTCGCAACTAGGCAGGAGTCCTGCCGTCGCTGAACAAACACGTGGGTGGAAGGGCCATCCCCGTCGGAACTCGAGAATATACCCCCGGTTCCCGCCGCAATTGGAGAAAAACCATGAGACTTCCCCCTCGCCACGAGATGCGGCCCGATTCCCCTGCACTGCGTGCAGAGCAATTACGTGTTGCACATCACACATGAAAGGAGCCTTGATTTCCTTGATGGCACTCCAGAGAAACCCCAAGAACACTGTTTCAAGGCTAGAGGGATCCTGAGGTCACTGTAGGCACACGAAAGAGTTCCGTGGACCAAAAATCAACTTGAGATGAGAAGATAGTCCCTGGCTTCGACTTCAGAGGAAACCACCTTACCACAAGCACCTCAAGAGGAGGCTTCTCTCAGCTCTAGGTATGTGAGAGGGACCCTGATTTTGTGGCCTCAAGTGGAATGGACACTGCGATGCCCTGACTCGAAATAAGGCCGGATATCCCTGCAGTGACTTGAATGCAGGCTCGTCTTGCATCTCCCAAGATGAAAGGATGTCTGAATTCCCTGTGGAGACCACAGAGAAAGACCTAGTTGCCCACCTCATCGCGACCGGAGGCCACACATCCTTTGAAAACTCCAGAGGTACGCGGAGATCAGTGCCTCCCAAGGAGACGATGCCTGACTCCTCGTGAAACTTGATAGGAGTCCCAGGATTCCTGTGGCACGTGGAAAGGGACCCTTGGTCTCCCGCCTCAGCTGGAGAGGCGTCCCAATTGCCCTGCCAAGCCTCGAGGAAAATCCCGAGTTGTCCCTCGCAACTAGGCAGGAATCCTGACGTCGCTGAACAAACACGTGGGTGGAAGGGCCATCCCCGTCGTAACTCGAGAATATACCCCAGGTTCCCGCCGCAACTCGAGAAAAAACATGAGACTTCCCCCTCGCCGCGAGATGAGGCCCGATTCCCCTGCACTGCGTGCAGAGCAATTTCGTCTTGCACATCACACATGAAAGCAGCCTTGATTTCCTTGATGGCACTCCAGAGAAAACCCAAGAACACTGTTTCAAGGCTAGAGGGATCCTGAGGTCACTGTAGCAACACGAAAGAGCTTCGTGGACCAAAAATCAACTCGAGATGAGAGGTTAGTCCCTGGCTTCGACTCCAGAGGAACACCACGTTACCACAAGCACCTCAAGAGGAGGCTTCTCTCAGCTCTAGGTATGTGAGAGGGACCCTGAGTTTGTGGCCTCAAGTGGAATGGACACCGCGATGCCCTGACTCAAAATAAGGCCGGATATCCCTGCAGTGACTTGAATGCAGGCTCGTCTTGCATCTCCCAAGACGAAAGGATGTCTGAATTCCCTGTGGAGACCACAGAGAAAGACCTAGTTCCCCACCTCATCATGACCGAAGGCCTCACATCCTTTGAAAACTCCAGAGGTACGCGGAGATCAGTGCCTCCAAAGGAGACGATGCCTGACTCCTCGTGAAACATGATAGGAGTCCCAGGATTCCTGTGGCACGTGGAAAGGGACCCTTGGTCTCCCGCCTCAGCTGGAGAGGCATGCCAATTGCCCTGCCAAGCCTCGAGGAGAATCCCGAGTTGTCCCTCGCAACTAGGCAGGAGTCCTGCCATCGCTGAACAAACACGTGTGTGGAAGGGCCATCCCCGTCGAAACTCGAGAATATACCCCAGGTTCCCGCCGCAACTTGAGAAAAACCATGAGACTTCCCCCTCGCCACGAGATGAGGCCCGAATCCCCTGCACTGTGTGCAGAGCACTTCCGTGTTGCACATCACACATGGAAGGAGCCTTGATTTCCTTGATGGCACTCCAGAGAAAGCCCAAGAACACTGTTTCAAGTCTAGAGGGAACCTGAGGTCACTGTAGCAACACGAAAGAGCTCCGTGGACCAAAAATCAACTCGAGATGAGAGGTTAGTCCCTGGCTTCGACTCCAGAGGAATACCACCTTACCACAAGCACCTCAAGAGGAGGCTTCTCTCAGCTCTAGATATGTGAGAGGGACCCTGAGTTTGCGGCCTCAAGTGGAATGGACACCGCGATGCCCTGACTCGAAATAAGGCCGGATATCCCTGCAGTGACTTGAATGCAGGCTCGTCTTGCATCTCCCAAGACGAAAGGATGTCTGAATCCCCTGTGGAGACCACAGAGAAAGATCTAGTTCCCCACATCATGGCGACCGAAGGCCTCATATCCTTTGTAAACACCAGAGGTACGCAGAGATCCTTGCCTCCAAAGGAGACGATGCCTGACTCCTCGTCACACTTGATAGGAGTCCCAGGATTCCTGTGGCACGTGGAAAGGGACCCTTGGTCTCCCGCCTCAGCTGGAGAGGCGTCCCAATTGCCCTGCCAAGCCTCGAGGAGAATCCCGAGTTGTCCCTCGCAACTAGGCAGGAATCCTGACGTCGCTGAACAAATACGTGTGTGGAAGGGCCATCCCCGTCGTAACTCGAGAATATACCCCAGGTTTCCGCCGCAACTCCAAAAAAACCATGAGACTTCCCCCTCGCCACGAGATGAGACCCTAATCCCCTGCATTGCGTACAAAGCAATTCCGTGTTGCACATCACACATGAAAGGAGCCTTGATTTCCTTGATGGCACTCCAGAGAAACCCCAAGAACACTGTTTCAAGGATAGAGGGATCCTGAGGTCACTGTAGCAACACGATAGAACTCTGTGGACCAAGAATCAACTAGAGATGAGAGGTCAGTCCCTGGCGTCGACTCCAGAGGAATACCACCTTACCACAAGCACCTCAAGAGGAGGCTTCTCTCAGCTCTAGGTATGTGAGAGGGACCCTGAGTGTGCAGCCTCAAGTGGAATGGGCACCGCGATGCCCTGACTCGAAATAAGGCCGGATATCCCTGCAGTGAATTGAATGCAGGCTCGTCTTGCATCTCCCAAGATGAAAGGTTGTCTGAATCCCCTGTGGAGATCACAGAGAAAGACCTAGTTCCCCACCTCATCGCGACCGGAGGCATAACATGCTTTGAAAACTCCACAGGTACGCGGAGATCATTGCCTCCAAAGGAGACGATGCCTGACTCCTCGTGAAACTAGATAGGAGTCCCAGGATTCCTCTGGCACGTGGAAAGGGACCCTTGGTCTCCCGCCTCAGCTGGAGAGGCGTCCCAATTGCCCTGCCAAGCCTCGAGGAGAATCAGGAGTTGTCCATCGCAACTAGGCAGGAGTCCTGACGTCACTGAACAAACACGTGGGTGGCAGGGCCATCCCCATCGTAACTCGAGAATATACCCCAGGTTCCCGCCGCATCTCGAGAACTACCATGAGACTTCCCCTTCGCCGGGAGATGAGGCCCGATTCCCCTGCACTGCGTGCAGAGCAATTCCGTGTTGGACATCACACATGAAAGGAGCCTTAATTTCCTTGATGGCACTCCAGAGAAAACCCAAGAACACTGTTTCAAGGCTAGAGGGATCCTGAGGTCACTGTAGCAACACGAAAGAGCTCCGTGGACCAAAAATTAACTCGAGATGAGAGGTTAGTCCCTGGCTTCGACTCCAGAGGAATACTACCTTACCACAAGCACCTCAAGAGGAGGATTCTCTCAGCTCTAGGAATGTGAGAGGGACCCTGAGTTTGCGGCCTCAAGTGGAATGAACACCGCGATTCCCTGACTCGAAATAAGGCCAGATATCTGTGAAGTGACTTGAATGCCGGCTCGTCTTCCATCTCCCAAGATGAAAGGATGTTTGAATCCCTTGTGGAGACCACAGAGAAAGACCTAATTCC
Organism: Cervus elaphus; assembly: GCF_910594005.1. NCBI lineage: Eukaryota > Metazoa > Chordata > Mammalia > Artiodactyla > Cervidae > Cervus > Cervus elaphus. Next base: position 5,382,984 of record NC_057838.1, read on the forward strand.
CCACCTCATCGCGACCGGAGGCCTCAAATTCTTTGAAAACTCCAGAGGTACGAGGAGATCAATGTCTCCAAATGGGACGTTGCCTGACTCCTCGTGAAACTTGATAGGAGTCCCAGGATTCCTGTGGTACGTGGAAAGGGACCCTTGGTCTCCCGCCTCAGCTGGAGAGGCATCGCAATTGCCCTGCCAAGCCTCGAGGAGAATCCCGAGTTGTCCCTCGCAACTAGGCAGGAGTCCTGACGTCGCTGAACAAACACGTGTGTGGAAGGTCCATCCCCGTCGTAACTCGAGAATATACCCCAGGTTCCCATTGCAACTCGAGAAAAACCATGAGAGTTCCCCCTCGCCGTAAAATGAGGCCCGATACCCTGCACTGTGAGCAGAGCAATTCCGTGTTGCAAATCACACATGAATGGAGCCTTGATTTCCTTGATGGCACTCCAGAGAAAGCCCAAGAGCACTGTTTCAAGTCTAGAGGGAACCTGAGGTCACTGTAGCAACACGAAAGAGCTCCGTGGACCAAAAATCAACTCGAGATGAGAGGTTAGTCCCTGACTTCGACTCCAGAGGAATACCACCTTACCACAAGCACCTCAAGAGGAGGCTTCTCTCAGCTCTAGGTATGTGAGAGGGACCCTGAGTTTAGGGCCTCAAGTGGAATGGACACCGCGATTCCCTGACTCGAAATAAGGCCGGATATCCCTGCAGTGACTTGAATGCAGGCTCGTCTTGCATCTCCCAAGACGAAAGGATGTCTGAATTCCCTGTGCAGACCACAGAGAAAGACCTAGTTCCCCACCTCATCATGACCGAAGGCCTCACATCCTTTGAAAACTCCAGAGGTACGCGGAGATCAGTGCCTCCAAAGGAGACGATGCCTGACTCCTCGTGAAACATGATAGGAGTCCCAGGATTCCTGTGGCACGTGGAAAGGGACCCTTGGTCTCCCGCCTCAGCTGGAGAGGCATCCCAATTGCCCTGCCAAGCCTCGAGAAGAATCCCGAGTTATCCCTCGCAACTAGGCAGGAGTCCTGCCATCGCTGAACAAAGACGTGTGTGGAAGGGCCATCCCCGTCGTAACTCGACAATATACCCCAGGTTCCCGCCGCAACTCGAGAAAAACGATGAGAGTTCCCCCTCGTCATAAAATGAGGCCCGATACCCTGCACTGTGTGCATAGCAATTCCGTGTTGCACATCACACATGAAAGGAGCCTTGATTTCCTTGATGTCACTCCAGAGAAACCCCAAGAACACTGTTTCAAGGCTAGAGGGATCCTGAGGTCACTGTAGCAGCATGAAAGAGCTCCGTGGACCAATAATCAACTCGAGATGAGATGTTAGTCGCTGGCTTCCACTCCAGAGGAATACCACCTTACCACAAGCACCTCAAGAGGAGGCTTCTCTCAGCTCTAGGTATGTGAGAGGGACCCTGAGTTTGCGGCCTCAAGTGAAATGGACGCCGCGATGCCCTGACTAGAAATTAGGCCGGATATCCCTGCAGTGACTGGAATGCAGGCTCGCCTTGCATCTCCCAAGACGAAAGGATGTCTGAATCCCCTGTGGAGACCACAGAGAAAGACCTAGTTCCCCACCTCATCGCGACCGGAGGCCTCACATCCTTTGAAAACTCCAGAGGTATGCGGAGATCAGTGCCTCCAGAGGGGACGATGCCTGACTCCTCGTGAAACTTGATAGGAGTCCCAGGATTCCTGTGGCACGTGGAAAGGGACCCTTGGTCTCCCGCCTCAGCTGAAGAGGCGTCCCAATTGCGCTGCCAAGCCTCGAGGAGAATCCCGAGTTGTCCCTCGCAACTAGGCAGGAATCCTGACGTCGCTGAACAAACACGTGGGTGGAAGGGCCATCCCCGTCGTAACTCGAGAATATACCCCAGGTTCCCTCTGCAACTCGAGAAAAACCATGAGACTTCCCCCTTGCCACGAGATGAGGCCCGATTCCCCTGCACTGCATGCAGAGCAATTCCGTGTTGCACATCACACATGAAAGGAGCCTTGATTTCCTTGATGGCACTCTAGAGAAATCCCAAGAACACTGTTTCAAGGCTAGAGGGATCCTGAGGTCACTGTAGCAACACAAAAAAGCTCCATGGACCAACAATCAACTCGAGATGAAAGGTTAATCCCTGGCTTCGACTCCAGAGGATTAACACCTTACCACAAGCAGCTCAAGAGGAGGCTTCTCTCAGCTCTAGGTATGTGAGAGGGACCCTGAGTTTGCGGCCTCTAGTGGAATGGACACCGTGATGCCCTGACTCGAAATAAGGCCGGATACCTCTGCAGTGACTTGAATGCAGGCTCGTCTTGCATCTCTGACAACGAAAGGATGTCTGAATCCCCTGTGGAGACCACCGAGAAAGACCTAGTTCCCCACCTCATCGCGACCGGAGGCCTCACATCCTTTGAAAACTCCAGAGGTACGCGGAGATCAGTGCCTCCAAAGGAGACAATGCCTGACTCCTCGTGAAACTTGATAGGAGTCCCAGGATTCCTGTGGCACGTGGAAAGGGACCCTTGGTCTCCCGCCTCAGATTGAGAGGCGTCCCAATTGCCCTGCCAAGCCTCGAGGAGAATCCCGAGTTGTCCCTCGCAACTAGGCAGGAATCCTGACGTCGCTGAACAAATACGTGTGTGGAAGGGCCATCCCCGTCGTAACTCGAGAATATACACAAGGTTTCCGCCGCAACTCAAAAAAAACCATGAGACTTCCCCCTCGCCACGAGATGAGGCCCTACTCCCCTGCATTGCGTACAAAGCAATTCCGTGTTGCACATCACACATGAAAGGAGCCTTGATTTCCTTGATGGCACTCCAGAGAAACCCCAAGAACACTGTTTCAAGGCTTGAGGGATCCTGAGGTCACTGTAGCAACACGATAGAACTCTGTGGACCAAGAATCAACTAGAGATGAGAGGTCAGTCCCTGGCTTCGACTCCAGAGGAATACCACCTTACCACAAGCACCTCAAGAGGAGGCTTCTCTCAGCTCTAGGTATGTGAGAGGGACCCTGAGTGTGCAGCCTCAAGTGGAATGGGCACCGCGATGCCCTGACTCGAAATAAGGCCGGATATCCCTGCAGTGAATTGAATGCAGGCTCTTCTTGCATCTCCCAAGATGAAAGGATGTCTGAATCCCCTGTGGAGATCACAGAGAAAGACCTAGTTCCCCACCTCATCGCGACCGGAGGCATAACATGCTTTGAAAACTCCACAGGTACGCGGAGATCATTGCCTCCAAAGGAGACGATGCCTGACTCCTCGTGAAACTAGATAGGAGTCCCAGGATTCCTCTGGCACGTGGAAAGGGACCCTTGGTCTCCCGCCTCAGCTGGAGAGGCGTCCCAATTGCCCTGCCAAGCCTCGAGGAGAATCAGGAGTTGTCCATCGCAACTAGGCAGGAGTCCTGACGTCGCTGAACAAACACGTGGGTGGCAGGGCCATCCCCGTCGTAACTCGAGAATATACCCCAGGTTCCCGCCGCAACTCGAGAAAAAACATGAGACTTCCCCCTCGCCGCGAGATGAGGCCCGATTCCCCTGCACTGCGTGCAGAGCAATTCCGTGTTGGACATCACACATGAAAGGAGCCTTAATTTCCTTGATGGCACTCCAGAGAAAACCCAAGAACACTGTTTCAAGGCTAGAGGGATCCTGAGGTCACTGTAGCAACACGAAAGAGCTCCGTGGACCAAAAATCAACTCGAGATGAGAGGTTAGTCCCTGACTTCGACTCCAGAGGAATACTACCGTACCACAAGCACCTCAAGAGGAGGATTCTCTCAGCTCTAGGAATGTGAGAGGGACCCTGAGTTTGCGGCCTCAAGTGGAATGGACACCGCGATTCCCTGACTCGAAATAAGGCCAGATATCTGTGAAGTGACTTGAATGCCGGCTCGTCTTCCATCTCCCAAGATGAAAGGATGTTTGAATCCCTTGTGGAGACCACAGAGAAAGACCTAATTCCCCACCTCATCGCGACCGGAGGCCTCAAATTCTTTGAAAACTCCAGAGGTACGAGGAGATCAATGTCTCCAAATGGGACGATGCCTGACTCCTCGTGAAACTTGATAGGAGTCCCAGGATTCCTGTGGCACGTGGAAAGGGACCCTTGGTCTCCCGCGTCAGCTGGAGAGGCATCGCAATTGCCCTGCCAAGCCTCGAGGAGAATCCCGAGTTGTCCCTCGCAACTAGGCAGGAGTCCTGACGTCGCTGAACAAACACGTGTGTGGAAGGTCCATCCCCGTCGTAACTCGAGAATATACCCCAGGTTCCCATTGCAACTCGAGAAAAACCATGAGAGTTCCCCCTCGCCGTAAAATGAGGCCCGATACCCTGCACTGTGAGCAGAGCAATTCCGTGTTGCACATCACACATGAATGGAGCCTTGATTTCCTTGATGGCACTCCAGAGAAAGCCCAAGAGCACTGTTTCAAGTCTAGAGGGAACCTGAGGTCACTGTAGCAACACGAAAGAGCTCCGTGGACCAAAAATCAACTCGAGATGAGAGGTTAGTCCCTGACTTCGACTCCAGAGGAATACCACCTTACCACAAGCACCTCAAGAGGAGGCTTCTCTCAGCTCTAGGTATGTGAGAGGGACCCGGAGTTTAGGGCCTCAAGTGGAACGGACACCGCGATTCCCAGACTCGAAATAAGGCTGGATATCCCTGCAGTGACTTGAATGCAGGCTCGTCTTGCATCCGCCAAGACGGAAGGATGTCTGAAACCCCTGTGGAGACCACAGAGAAAGACCTAGTTCCCCACCTCATCGCGACCGGAGGCCTCACATCCTTTGAAAACTCCAGAGGTACGCGGAGATCAGTGCCTCCAAAGGAGACGATGCCTGACTCCTCGTGAAACTTGATAGGAGTCCCAGGATTCCTGTGGCACGTGGAAAGGGACCCTTGGTCTCCCGCCTCAGCTGGAGAGGCGTTCCAATTGCCCTGCCAATCCTCGAGGAGAATCCCGAGTTGTCCCTCGCAACTAGGCAGGGGTCCTGATGTCGCTGAAGAAACACGTGTGTGGAAGGGCCATCCCCGTCGTAACTCGAGAATATACCCCAGGTTCCCGCCGCAACTCGAGAAAAACCATGAGACTTCCCCCTCGCCGCGAGATGAGGCCCGATTCCCCTTCACTGCATGCAGAGCAATTCCGTGTTGTACATCAAACATGAAAGGAGCCTTGATTTCCTTGATGGCACTCCAGAGAAACCCCAAGAACACTGTTTCAAGGCTAGAGGGATCCTGAGGTCACTGTAGCAAAATGAATGTGCTCCGTGGACCAAAAATCAACTCGAGATGAGAGGTTAGTCCCTGGCTTCGACTCCAGAGGAATACCACCTTACCACAATCCCCTCAAGAGGAGGCTTCTCTCAGCTCTAGATATGTGAGAGGGACCCTGAGTTTGCGGCCTCAAGTGGAATGGACACCGCGATGCCCTGACTCGAAATAAGGCCGGATATCCCTGCAGTGACTTGAATGCAGGCTCGTCTTGCATCTCCCAAGACGAAAGGATGTCTGAATCCCCTGTGGAGACCACAGAGAAAGTCCTAGTTCCCCACCTCATCGCGACCAGAGGCCTCACATCCTTTGAAAACTCCAGAGGTATGAGGAGATCAGTGCCTCCGAAGGAGACGATGCCTGACTCCTCGTGAAACTTGATAGGAGTCCCAGGATACCTGTGGCACGTGGAAAGGGAACCTTGGTCTCCCGCCTCAGCTGGAGAGGCGTCCCAATTGCCCTGCCAAGCCTCGAGGAGAATCCCGAGTTGTCCCTCGCAACTAGGCAGGAATCCTGACTTCGCTGAACAGACAAGTGTGTGGAAGGGCCATCCCCGTCGTAACTCGAAAATATACCCCAGGTTTTCGCGGCAACTCGAGAGAAACCATGAGACTTCCCCCTCGCCGCCAGATGAGGCCCGATTCCCCTGCACTGCGTGCAGAGGAATTCCATGTTGCACATCACACATGAAAGGAGCCTTGATTTCCTTGATGGCACTCCAGAGAAACCCCAAGAAGACTGTTTCAAGGCTAGAGGGTTCCTGAGGTCACTGTAGGAACACGAAACAGCTCCGTGGACCAAAATCAACTCGAGATGAGAGGTTAGTCCCTGGCTTCGACTCCAGAGGAACACCACCTTACCACAAGCACCTCAAGAGGAGGCTTCTCTCAGCTCTAGGCATGTGAGAGGGACCCTGAGTTTGCGGCTTCATTTGGAATGGACACCGCGATGCCCTGACTCGAAATAAGGCCGGATATCGCTGCAGTGACTTGAATGCAGGCTCGTCTTGCATCTCCCAAGACGAAAGGATGTCTGAATCCCCTGTGGAGACCACAGAGAAAGACCTAGTTCCCCAACTCATCGCGACCGGAGGCCTCACATCCTTTGAAAACTCCAGAGGTACACGGAGATCAGTGCCTCCAAAGGAGACGATGCCTGACTCCTCATGAAACTTGATAGGAGTCCCAGGATTCCTGTGGCACGTGGAAAGGGACTCTTGGTCTCCCGCCTCAGCTGGAGAGGCGTCCCAATTGAACTGCCAAGCCTCGAGGAGAATCCCGAGTTTTCCCTCGCAACTAAACAGGAGTCCTGACGTCGCTGAACAGACAAGTGTGTGGAAGGGCCATCCCCGTCGGAACTCGAGAATATACCCCAGGTTTGCGCGGCATTTCGAGAGAAACAATGAGACTTCCCCCTCGCTGCCAGATGAGGCCTGATTCCGCTGCACTGCGTGTAGAGCAATTTCGTGTTGCACATCACACATGAAAGGAGCATTGATTTCCTTGATGACCCTCCAGAGAATCCCCAAGAACACTGTTTCTAGGCTAGAGGGATCCTGAGGTCACTGTAGCCACACAAAAGAGCTCCGTGGACCAAAAATCAACTTGAGATGAGAGGTTAGTCCCTGGCTTCGACTCCAGAGGAAACCACCTTACCACAAGCACCTCAAGAGGAGGCTTCTCTCAGCTATAGGTATGTGAGAGGGACCCTGAGTTTGCGGCCTCAAGTGGAATGGACACCGCGATGCCCTGACTCGAAATAAGGCCGGATATCGCTGCAATGACTTGAATGCAGGCTCGTCTTGCATCTCCCAAGACGAAAGGATGTCTGAATCCCCTGTGGAGACCACAGAGAAAGACCTAGTCCCCACCTCATCGCGACCGGAGGCCTCACATCCTTTGAAAACTCCAGAGGTACGCGGAGATCAGTGCCTCCAAACGAGACGATGCCTGACTCCTCGTGAAATTTCTTACGAGTCCCAGGATTCCTGTGGCACGTGGAAAGGGACCCTTGGTCTCCTGCCTCAGCTGGAGAGGCATCCCTATTGCCCTGCCAAGCCTCGAGGAGAATCCCGAGTTTTCCCTCGCAACTAGGCAGGAGTCCTGACGTCGCTGAACAAACACGTGGGTGGAAGGGCCATCCCCGTCGGAACTCGAGAATGTACCCCAGGTTGTCGCCGAAACTCGAGAAAAACCATGAGACTTCCCCCGCGCCGCGAGATGAGGCCCGATTCCCCTGCACTGCGTGCAGAGCAATTCCGTGTTGCACATCACACATGAAAGGAGTCTTGATTTCCTTGATGGCACTCCAGAGAAACCCCAAGAACACTGTTTCAAGGCTAGAGGGGTCTGAGGTCACTGTAGCAAAACGAAAGAGCGCCGTGGACCAAAAATCAACTCGAGATGAGAGGTTAGTCCCTGGCTTCGACTCCAGAGGATTACCACCTTACCACAAGCACCTCAAGAGGAGGCATCTCTCTACTCTAGCTATGTGAAAGGGACCTGAGTTTGCAGCCTCAAGTGGAATGGACACCGTGATGCCCTGACTCGAAATAAGGCCGGATATCCCTGCAGTGACTTGAATGCAGGCTCGTATTGCATCTCCCAAGATGAAAGGATGTCTGAATCCCCTGTGGAGACCACAGAGAAAGACCTAGTTCCCCACCTCATCGCGACCGGAGGCCTCACATCCTTTGAAAACTCCAGAGGTATGCGGAGATCAGTGCCTCCAAAGGAGACGATGCCTGACTCCTCGGGAAACTTGATAGGAGTCCCAGGATTCCTGTGGCACGTGGAAAGGGACCCTTGGTCTCCTGCTTCAGCTGGAGAGGCGTCCCAATTGCCCTGCCAAGCCTCGAGGGGAATCCCGAGTTGTCCCTCGCAACTAGGCAGGAGTCCTGACGTCGCTGAACAAACACGTGTGTGGAAGGTCCATCCCCGTCGTAACTCGAGAATATACCCCAGGTTCCCGCCGCAACTCGAGAAAAACCATGAGACTCCCCCCTCGCCGCGAGATAAGGCCCGATTCCCCTGCACTGCGTGCAGAGCAATTCCGTGTTGCACATCACACATGAAAGGAGCCTTGATTTCCTTGATGGCACTCCAGAGAAACCCCAAGAACACTGTTTCAAGGCTAGAGGGATCCTGAGGTCACTGTAGCAACACGAAAGAGCTCCGTGGACCAAAAATCAACTCGAGATGAGAGGGTAGTCCCTGGCTTCGACTCCAGAGGAATACCACCTTACCACAAGCACCTCAAGAGGAGGCTTCTTTCAGCTCTAGCTATGTGAGAGGGACCCTGAGTTTGCGGCCTCAAGTGGAATGGACACCGCGACGCCCTGACTCGAAATAAGGCCGGATATCCCTGCTGTGACTTGAAGGCAGGCTCGTCTTGCATCTCCCAAGACGAAAGGATGTCTGAATCCCCTGTGGAGACCACAGAGAAAGACCTAGTTTCCCCCTCATCGCGACCGGACGCCTCACATCCTTTGAAAACTCCAGAGGTACGCAGAGATCAGTGCCTCCAAAGGAGACAATGCCTGACTCCTCGTGAAACTTGATAGGAATCCCAGGATTGCTGTGGCACGTGGAAAGGGACCCTTGGTCTCCCGCCTCAGCTGGAGAGGCGTCCCAATTGCCCTGCCAAGCCTCGAGGAGAATCCCGAGTTGTGCCTCGCAACTAGGCAGGAGTCCTGACGTCGCTGAAGAAACACGTGGGTGGAAGGGCCATCCCCGTCGTAACTCGAGAATATACCCCAGGTTCCCGCCGCAACTCGAGAAAAACCATGAGATTTCCCACTCGCCGCGAAATGAGGCCCGATTCCCCTGCACTGCGTGCAGAGCAATTCCGTGTTGCACATCACACATGAAAGGAGCCTTGATTTCCTTGATGGCACTCCAGAAAAACCCCAAGAACACTGTTTCAAGGCTAGAGGGATCCTGAGGTTACTGTAGCAACAGGAAAGAGCTCCGTGGACCAAGAATCAACTCGAGATGAGAGGTTAGTCCCTGGCTTCGACTCCAGAGGAATACCACCTTACCACAAGCACCTCAAGAGGAGGCTTCTCTCAGCTCTAGCTATGTGAGAGAGACCCTGAGTTTGCGGCCTCAAGTGGAATGGACACCGCGATGCCCTGACTCGAAATAAGGCCGGATATCCCTGCAGTGACTTGAATGCAGGCTCGTCTTGCATCTCCCAAGAAGAAAGGATGTCTGAATCCCCTGTTGAGACCACAGAGAAAGACCTAGTTCCCCACCTCTTCGCAACCTGAGGCCTCACATCCTTTGAAAACTCCAGAGGTACGCGGAGATCAGTGCCTCCAAAGAAGACGATGCCTGACTCCTCATGAAACTTCTGAGGAGTCCCAGGATTCCTGTGGCACGTGGAAAGGGACCCTTGGTCTCCCGCCTCAGCTGGAGTGGCATCCCTATTGCCCTGCCAAGCCTCGAGGAGAATCCCGAGTTTTCCCTGGCAAATAGGCAGGAGTCCTGCCGTCGCTGAACAAACACGTGGGTGGAAGGGCCATCCCCGTCGTAACTCGAGAATATACCCCAGGTTCCCGCCGCAACTCGAGAAAAACCATGAGACTTCCCACTCGCCGCCAGATGAGGCCCGATTCCCCTGCACTGCGTGCAGAGCAATTCCGTGTTGCACATCACACATGAAAGGAGCCTTGATTTCCTTGATGGCACTCCAGAGAAACCCCAAGAACAGTGTTTCAAGGCTAGAGCGATCCTGAGGTCACTGTAGCAACACGAAAGAGCTCCGTGGACCAAAAATCAACTCGAGATGAGAGGTTAGTCCCTGGCTTCGACTCCAGAGGAATACCACCTTACCACAAGCACCTCAAGAGGAGGCTTCTCTCTGCTATAGCTATGTGAGAGGGACCCTGAGTTTTCAGCCTCAAGTGGAATGGACACCGCGATGCCCTGACTCGAAATAAGGCCGGATATCCCTGCAGTGACTTGAATGCAGGCTCGTCTTGCATCTCCCAAGACGAAAGGATGTCTGCATCCCCTGTCGAGACCACAGAGAAAGACCTAGTTCCCCACCTCATCGCGACCGGAGGCCTCACATCCTTTGAAAACTCCAGAGGTACGCGGAGATCAGTGCCTCCAAAGAAGACGATGCCTGACTCCTAGTGAAACTTGATAGGAGTCCCAGGATTCCTGTGGCACGTGGAAAGGGACCCTTGGTCTCCCGCCTCAGCTGGAGAGGCGTCCCAATTGCGCTGCCAATCCTCGAGGAGAATCCCGAGTTGTCCCTCGGAAGTAGGCAGGAGTCCTGCCGTCGCTGAACAAACACGTGTGTGGAAGGGCCATCCCCGTCGTAACTCGAGAATATACGCCAGGTTCCCGCCGCAACTCGAGAAAAACCATGAGACTTCCCCCTCGCCGCGAGATGAGGCCCGATTCCCCTGCACTGCGTGCAGAGCAATTCTGTGTTGCACATCACACATGAAAGGAGCCTTGATTTCCTTCATGGCACTCCAGAGAAACCCCAAGAACACTGTTTCAAGGCTAGAGGGATCCTGAGGTCACTGTAGCCACATGAAAGAGCTCGGTGGACCACAAATCAACTGGAGATTAGAGGTTAGACCCTGGCTTCGACTCCAGAGGAATACCACCTTACCACAAGCACCTCAAGAGGAGGCTTCTCTCAGCTCTAGGTATGTGAGAGGGACCCTGAGTTTGCGGCCACAAGTGAAATGGACATCACGATGCCCTGACTCGAAATAAGGCCGGATATCCCTGCAGTGACTTGAATGCAGGCTCGTCTTGCATCTCCGAAGATGAAAGGATGTCTGAATCCCCTGTGGAGTCCACAGAGAAAGACCTAGTTCCCCACCTCATGGCGACCGGAGGCCTCACATCCTTTGAAAACTCCAGAGGTACGCGGAGATCAGTGCCTCCAAAGGAGACGATGCCTGACTCCTCGTGAAACTTGATAGGAGTCCCAGGATTCCTGTGGCACGTGGAAAGGGAGCCTTGGTCTCCCGCCTCAGCTGGAGAGGCGTCCCAATTGCCCTGCCAAGCCTCGAGGAGAATCCCGAGTTGTCCCTCGCAAGTAGGCAGGAGTCCTGCCGTCGCTGAACGAACACGTGTGTTGAAGGGCCATCCCCGTCGTAACTCGAGAATATACCCCAGGTTCCCGCCGCAACTCGAGAAAAACCATGAAATTTCCCCCTCGCCGCGACATGAGGCCCGATTCCCCTGCACTGCGTGCAGAGCAATTCCGTGTTGCACATCACACATGAAAGGAGCCTTGATTTCCTTGATGGCACTCCAGAGAAACCCCAAGAACACTGTTTCAAGGCTAGAGGGATCCTGAGGTCACTGTAGCCACACGAAAGAGCTCGGTGGACCACAAATCAACTGGAGATTAGAGGTTAGTCCCTGGCTTCGACTCCAGAGGAATACCACGTTACCACAAGCACCTCAAGAGGAGGCTTCTCTCAGCTCTAGGTATGTGAGAGGGACCCTGAGTTTGCGGCCACAAGTGTAATGGCACCGCGATGCCCTGACTCGAAATAAGGCCGGATATCCCTGCAGTGACTTGAATGCAGGCTCGTCTTGCATCTCTGACAACGAAAGGATGTCTGAATCCCCTGTGGAGACCACAGAGAAAGACCTAGTTCCCCACCTCATCGTGACCGGAGGCCTCACATCCTTTGAAAACTCCAGAGGTACGCGAAGATCAGTGCCTCCAAAGGAGACGATGCCTGACTCCTCGTGAAACTTGATAGGAGTCCCAGGATTCCTGTGGCACGTGGAAAGGGACACTTGGTCTCCCGCCTCAGCTGGAGAGGCGTCCCAATTGCCCTGCCAAGCCTCGAGGAGAATCCAGAGTTGTCCCTCGCAACTAGGCAGGTGTCCTGCTGTCGCTGAACAAACACGTGGGTGGAAGGGGCATCCCCGTCGTAACTCGAGAATATACCCCAGGTTCCCGCCGCAATTGGAGAAAAACCATGAGACTTCCGCCTCGCCGCGAGATGAAGACCAATTCCCCTGCACTGCGTGCAGAGCAATTCCGTGTTGCACATCACACATGAAAGGAGCCTTGATTTCCTTGATGGCACTCCAGAGAAACCCCAAGCACACTGTTTCAAGGCTAGAGGGATCCTGAGGTCACTGTAGCCACACGAAAGAGTTCCGTGGACCAAAAATCAACTTGAGATGAGAAGATAGTCCCTGGCTTCCACTCCAGAGGAAACCACCTTACCACAAGCACCTCAAGAGGAGGCTTCTCACTGCTCTAGGTATGTGAGAGGGACCCTGAGTTTGCGGCCACAAGTGGAAGGGCACCGCGATGCCCTGACTCGAAATAAGGCCGGATATACCTGCAGTGACTTGAATGCAGGCTCGTCTTGCATCTCCCAAGACGAAAGGATGTCTGAATCCCCTGTGGAGACCACAGAGAAAGACCTAGTTCCCCACCTCATGGCGACCGGAGGCCTCACATCCTTTGAAAACTCCAGAGGTACGCGGAGATCAGTGCCTCCAAAGGAGACGATGCCTGACTCCTCGTGAAACTTGATAGGAGTCCCAGGATTCCTGCGGCACGTGGAAAGGGACCCTTGGTCTCCCGCCTCAGCTGGAGAGGCGTCCCAATTGCCCTGCCAAGCCTCGAGGAGAATCCGAGTTGTCCCTCGCAACTAGGCAGGAGTCCTGACATCGCTGAACAAACACGTGGGTGGAAGGGCCATCCCCGTCGTAACTCGAGAATATACCCCAGGTTCCCGCCGCAACTCGAGAAAAACCATGAGACTTCCCCCTCGCCGCTAGATGAAGACCAATTCCCCTGCACTGCGTGCAGAGCAATTCTGTCTTGCACATCACACATGAAAGGAGCCTTGATTTCCTTGATGGCACTCCAGAGAAACCCCAAGAACACTGTTTCAAGGCTGGAGGCATCCTGAGGTCACTGTAGCAACACGAAAGAGCTCCGTGGACCAAAAATCAACTCGAGATGAGAGGGTAGTCCCTGGCTTCGACTCCAGAGGAATAAAACCTTACCACAAGCACCTCAAGAGGAGGCTTCTCTCAGCTCTAGGTATGTGAGAGGGACCCTGAGTTTGCGGCCTCAAGTGGAATGGACACCGCGATGCCCTGACTCGAAATAAGGCCGGATATCCCTGCAGTGACTTGAATGCAGGCTCGTCTTGCATCTCCCAAGACGAAAGGATGTCTGAATCCCCTGTGGAGACCACGGAGAAAAACCTAGTTCCCCACCTCATCGCGACCGGAGGCCTCACATCCTTTGAAAACTTCAGAGGTACGCGGAGATCAGTGCCTCCAAAGGAGACGATGCCTGACTCCTCGTGAAACTTCTTAGGTGTCCCAGGATTCCTGTGGCACGTGGAAAGGGACCCTTGGTCTCCCGCCTCAGCTGGAGAGGCATCCCTATTGCCCTGCCAACCCTCGAGGAGAATCCCGAGTTTTCCCTCGCAACTAGGCAGGAGTCCTGACGTCGCTGAACAAACCCGTGTGTGGAAGGGCCATCCCCGTCGGAACTCGAGAATGTACCCCAGGTTGTCGCCGCAACTCGAGAAAAACCATGAGACTTCCCCCGCGCCGCGAGATGAGGCCCGATTCCCCTGCACTGCGTGCAGAGCAATTCCGTGTTGCACATCACACATGAAAGGAGCCTTGATTTCCTTGATGGCACTCCAGAGAAACCCCAAGAACACTGTTTCAAGGCTAGCGGGATCCTGAGGTCACTCTAGCAACACGAAAGAGCTCCGTGGCCCAAAAATCAACTCGAGATGAGAGGTTAGTCCCTGGCTTCGACTCCAGAGGAAACCACCTTACCACAAGCACCTCAAGAGGAGGCTTCTCTCAGCTCTAGGTATGTGAGAGGGACCCTGAGTTTGCGGCCTCAAGTGGAATGGACACCGCGATGCCCTGACTCGAAATAAGGCCGGATATCGCTGCAGTGACTTGAATGCAGGCTCGTCTTGCATCTCCCAAGACGAAAGGATGTCTGAATCCCCTGTGGAGACCACAGAGAAAGACCTAGTCCCCACCTCATCGCGACCGGAGGCCTCACATCCTTTGAAAACTCCAGAGGTACGCGGAGATCAGTGCCTCCATACGAGACGATGCCTGACTCCTCGTGAAACTTCTTACGAGTCCCAGGATTCCTGTGGCACGTGGAAAGGGACCCTTGGTCTCCCGCCTCAGCTGGAGAGGCATCCCTATTGCCCTGCCAAGCCTCGAGGAGAATCCCGAGTTTTCCCTCGCAACTAGGCAGGAGTCCTGACGTCGCTGAACAAACACGTGGGTGGAAGGGCCATCCCCGTCGGAACTCGAGAATGTACCCCAGGTTGTCGCCGCAACTCGAGAAAAACCATGAGACTTCCCCCGCGCCGCGAGATGAGGCCCGATTCCCCTGCACTGCGTGCAGAGCAATTCCGTGTTGCACATCACACATGAAAGGAGTCTTGATTTCCTTGATGGCACTCCAGAGAAACCCCAAGAACACTGTTTCAAGGCTAGAGGGGTCTGAGGTCACTGTAGCAAAACGAAAGAGCGCCGTGGACCAAAAATCAACTCGAGATGAGAGGTTAGTCCCTGGCTTCGACTCCAGAGGATTACCACCTTTCCACAAGCACCTCAAGAGGAGGCATCTCTCTGCTCTAGCTATGTGAGAGTGACCCTGAGTTTGCAGCCTCAAGTGGAATGGACACCGTGATGCCCTGACTCGAAATAAGGCCGGATATCCCTGCAGTGACTTGAATGCAGGCTCGTATTGCATCTCCCAAGATGAAAGGATGTCTGAATCCCCTGTGGAGACCACAGAGAAAGACCTAGTTCCCCACCTCATCGCGACCGGAGGCCTCACATCCTTTGAAAACTCCAGAGGTATGCGGAGATTAGTGCCTCCAAAGGAGACGATGCCTGACTCCTCGGGAAACTTGATAGGAGTCCCAGGATTCCTGTGGCACGTGGAAAGGGACCCTTGGTCTCCTGCCTCAGCTGGAGAGGCGTCCCAATTGCCCTGCCAAGCCTCGAGGAGAATCCCGAGTTGTCCCTCGCAACTAGGCAGGAGTCCTGACGTCGCTGAACAAACACGTGTGTGGAAGGTCCATCCCCGTCGTAACTCGAGAATATACCCCAGGTTCCCGCCGCAACTCGAGAAAAACCATGAGACTTCCCCCTCGCCGCGAGATGAGGCCCGATTCCCCTGCACTGCGTGCAGAGCAATTCCGTGTTGCACATCACACATGAAAGGAGCCTTGATTTCCTTGATGGCACTCCAGAGAAACCCCAAGAACACTGTTTCAAGGCTAGAGGGATCCTGAGGTCACTGTAGCAACAAGAAAGAGCTCCGTGGACCACAAATCAACTCGAGATGAGAGGGTAGTCCCTGGCTTCGACTCCAGAGGAATACCACCTTACCACAAGCACCTCAAGAGGAGGCTTCTCTCAGCCCTAGGTATGTGAGAGGGACCCTGAGTTTGCGGCCTCAAGTGGAATGTACACCGCGACGCCCTGACTCGAAATAAGGCCGGATATCCCTGCAGTGACTTGAAGGCAGGCTCGTCTTGCATCTCCCAAGACGAAAGGATGTCTGAATTCCCTGTGGAGACCACAGAGAAAGACCTAGTTTCCCCCTCATCACGACCGGACGCCTCACATCCTTTGAAAACTCCAGAGGTACGCAGAGATCAGTGCCTCCAAAGGAGACAATGCCTGACTCCTCGTGAAACTTGATAGGAATCCCAGGATTGCTGTGGCACGTGGAAAGGGACCCTTGGTCTCCCGCCTCAGCTGGAGAGGCGTCCCAATTGCCCTGCCAAGCCTCGAGGAGAATCCCGAGTTGTGCCTCGCAACTAGGCAGGAGTCCTGACGTCGCTGAAGAAACACGTGGGTGGAAGGGCCATCCCCGTCGTAACTCGAGAATATACCCCAGGTTCCCGCCGCAACTCGAGAAAAACCATGAGACTTCCCACTCGCCGCGAAATGAGGCCCGATTCCCCTGCACTGCGTGCAGAGCAATTCCGTGTTGCACATCACACATGAAAGGAGCCTTGATTTCCTTGATGGCACTCCAGAAAAACCCCAAGAACACTGTTTCAAGGCTAGAGGGATCCTGAGGTCACTGTAGCAACAGGAAAGAGCTCCTTGGACCAAGAATCAACTCGAGATGAGAGGTTAGTCCCTGGCTTCGACTCCAGAGGAATACCACCTTACCACAAGCACCTCAAGAGGAGGCTTCTCTCAGCTCTAGCTATGTGAGAGAGACCCTGAGTTTGCGGCCTCAAGTGGAATGGACACCGCGATGCCCTGACTCGAAATAAGGCCGGATATCCCTGCAGTGACTTGAATGCAGTCTCGTCTTGCATCTCCCAAGAAGAAAGGATGTCTGAATCCCCTGTGGAGACCACAGAGAAAGACCTAGTTCCCCACCTCATCGCGACCGGAGGCCTCACATCCTTTGAAAACTCCAGAGGTACGCGGAGATCAGTGCCTCCAAAGAAGACGATGCCTGACTCCTCATGAAACTTCTGAGGAGTCCCAGGATTCCTGTGGCACGTGGAAAGGGACCCTTGGTCTCCCGCCTCAGCTGGAGTGGCATCCCTATTGCCCTGCCAAGCCTCGAGGAGAATCCCTAGTTTTCCCTGGCAACTAGGCAGGAGTCCTGCCGTCGCTGAACAAACACGTGGGTGGAAGGGCCATCCCCGTCGTAACTCGAGAATATACCCCAGGTTCCCGCCGCAACTCGAGAAAAACCATGAGACTTCCCCCTCACCGCGAGATGAGGCCCGATTCCCCTGCACTGCGTGCAGAGCAATTCCGTGTTGCACATCACACATGAAAGGAGCCTTGATTTCCTTGATGGCACTCCAGAGAAACCCCAAGAACAGTGTTTCAAGGCTAGAGGGATCCTGAGGTCACTGTAGCAACACCAAAGAGCTCCGTGGACCAAAAATCAACTCGAGATGAGAGGTTAGTCCCTGGCTTCGACTCCAGAGGAATACCACCTTACCACAAGCACCTCAAGAGGAGGCTTCTCTCTGCTCTAGCTATGTGAGAGGGACCCTGAGTTTTCAGCCTCAAGTGGAATGGACACCGCGATGCCCTGACTCGAAATAAGGCCGGATATCCCTGCAGTGACTTGAATGCAGGCTCGTCTTGCATCTCCCAAGACGAAAGGATGTCTGCATCCCCTGTCGAGACCACAGAGAAAGACCTAGTTCCCCACCTCATCGCGACCGGAGGCCTCACATCCTTTGAAAACTCCAGAGGTACGCGGAGATCAGTGCCTCCAAAGAAGACGATGCCTGACTCCTAGTGAAACTTGATAGGAGTCCCAGGATTCCTGTGGCACGTGGAAAGGGACCCTTGGTCTCCCGCCTCAGCTGGAGAGGCGTCCCAATTGCGCTGCCAATCCTCGAGGAGAATCCCGAGTTGTCCCTCGGAAGTAGGCAGGAGTCCTGCCGTCGCTGAACAAACACGTGTGTGGAAGGGCCATCCCCGTCGTAACTCGAGAATATACCCCAGGTTCCCGCCGCAACTCGAGAAAAACCATGAGACTTCCCCCTCGCCGCGAGATGAGGCCCGATTCCCCTGCACTGCGTGCAGAGCAATTCCGTGTTGCACATCACACATGAAAGGAGCCTTGATTTCCTTGGTGGCACTCCAGAGAAACCCCAAGAACACTGTTTCAAGGCTAGAGGGATCCTGAGGTCACTGTAGCAACACGAAAGAGCTCTGTGGACCAAAAATCAACTCGAGATGAGAGGTTAGTCCCTGGCTTCGACTCCAGAGGAATACCACCTTACCACAAGCACCTCAAGAGGAGGCTTCTCTCAGCTCTAGGTATGTGAGAGGGACCCTGAGTTTGCGGCCACAAGTGAAATGGACATCACGATGCCCTGACTCGAAATAAGGCCGGATATCCCTGCAGTGACTTGAATGCAGGCTCGTCTTCCATCTCTGACAACGAAAGGATGTCTGAATCCCCTGTGGAGACCACAGAGAAAGACCTAGTTCCCCACCTCATCGTGACCGGAGGCCTCACATCCTTTGAAAACTCCAGAGGTACGCGAAGATCAGTGCCTCCAAAGGAGACGATGCCTGACTCCTCGTGAAACTTGATAGGAGTCCCAGGATTCCTGTGGCACGTGGAAAGGGACCCTTGGTCTCCCGCCTCAGATGGAGAGGCGTCCCAATTGCCCTGCCAAGCCTCGAGGAGAATCCAGAGTTGTCCCTCGCAACTAGGCAGGTGTCCTGCCGTCGCTGAACAAACACGTGGGTGGAAGGGGCATCCCCGTCGTAACTCGAGAATATACCCCAGGTTCCCGCCGCAATTGGAGAAAAACCATGAGACTTCCCCCTCGCCGCGAGATGAAGACCAATTCCCCTGCACTGCGTGCAGAGCAATTCCGTGTTGCACATCACACATGAAAGGAGCCTTGATTTCCTTGATGGCACTCCAGAGAAACCCCAAGCACACTGTTTCAAGGCTAGAGGGATCCTGAGGTCACTGTAGCCACACGAAAGAGTTCCGTGGACCAAAAATCAACTTGAGATGAGAAGATAGTCCCTGGCTTCGACTCCAGAGGAAACCACCTTACCACAAGCACCTCAAGAGGAGGCTTCTCACTGCTCTAGGTATGTGAGAGGGACCCTGAGTTTGCGGCCACAAGTGGAAGGGCACCGCGATGCCCTGACTCGAAATAAGGCCGGATATCCCTGCAGTGACTTGAATGCAGGCTCGTCTTGCATCTCCCAAGACGAAAGGATGTCTGAATCCCCTGTGGAGACCACAGAGAAAGACCTAGTTCCCCACCTCATGGCGACCGGAGGCCACACATCCTTTGAAAACTCCAGAGGTACGCGGAGATCAGTGCCTCCAAAGGAGACGATGCCTGACTCCTCGTGAAACTTGATAGGAGTCCCAGGATTCCTGTGGCACGTGGAAAGGGACCCTTGGTCTCCCGCCTCAGCTGGAGAGGCGTCCCAATTGCCCTGCCAAGCCTCGAGGAGAATCCCGAGTTGTCCCTCGCAACTAGGCAGGAGTCCTGACATCGCTGAACAAACACGTGTGTTGAAGGGCCATCCCCGTCGTAACTCGAGAATATACCCCAGGTTCCCGCCGCAACTCGAGAAAAACCATGAGACTTCCCCCTCGCCGCGAGATGAAGACCAATTCCCCTGCACTGCGTGCAGAGCAATTCTGTCCTGCACATCACACATGAAAGGAGCCTTGATTTCCTTGATGGCACTCCAGAGAAACCCCAAGAAAACTGTTTCAAGGCTAGCGGGATCCTGAGGTCACTCTAGCAACACAAAAGAGCTCCGTGGACCAAAAATCAACTCGAGATGAGAGGGTAGTCCCTGGCTTCGACTCCAGAGGAAGAAAACCTTACCACAAGCACCTCAAGAGGAGGCTTCTCTCAGCTCTAGGTATGTGAGAGGGACCCTGAGTTTGCGGCCTCAAGTGGAATGGACACCGCGATGCCCTGACTCGAAATAAGGCCGAATATCCCTGCAGTGACTTGAATGCAGGCTCGTCTTGCATCTCCCAAGACGAAAGGATGTCTGAATCCCCTTTGGAGACCACGGAGAAAAACCTAGTTCCCCACCTCATCGCGACCGGAGGCCTCACATCCTTTGAAAACTCCAGAGGTACGCGGAGATCAGTGCCTCCAAAGGAGACGATGCCTGACTCCTCGTGAAACTTCTTAGGTGTCCCAGGATTCCTGTGGCACGTGGAAAGGGACCCTTGGTCTCCCGCCTCAGCTGGCGAGGCATCGCTATTGCCCTGCCAACCCTCGAGGAGAATCCCGAGTTTTCCCTCGCAACTAGGCAGGAGTCCTGACGTCGCTGAACAAACCCGTGTGTGGAAGGGCCATCCCCGTCGGAACTCGAGAATGTACCCCAGGTTGTCGCCGCAACTCGAGAAAAACCATGAGACTTCCCCCGCGCCGCGAGATGAGGCCCGATTCCCCTGCACTGCGTGCAGAGCAATTCCGTGTTGCACATCACACATGAAAGGAGCCTTGATTTCCTTGATGGCACTCCAGAGAAACCCCAAGAACACTGTTTCAAGGCTAGCGGGATCCTGAGGTCACTCTAGCAACACGAAAGAGGTGCGTGGACCAAAAATGAACTCGAGATGAGAGGTTAGTCCCTGGCTTCGACTCCAGAGGAATACCACCTTACCACAAGCACCTCAAGAGGAGGCTTCTCTCAGCTCTAGGTATGTGAGAGGGACCCTGATTTTGCGGCCTCAAGTGGAATGGACACCGCGATGCCCTGACTCGAAATAAGGCCGGATATCCCTGCAGTGACTTGAATGCAGGCTCGTCTTGCATCTCCCAAGACGAAAGGATGTCTGAATCCCCTGTGGAGACCACAGAGAAAGACCTAGTTCCCCACCTCATGGCGACCGGAGGCCTCACATCCTTTGAAAACTCCAGAGGTACGCGGAGATCAGTGCCTCCAAAGAAGACGATGCCTGACTCTTCATGAAACTTCTGAGGAGTCCCAGGATTCCTGTGGCACGTGGAAAGGGACCCTTGGTCTCCCGCCTCAGCTGGAGAGGCGTCCCAATTGCCCTGCCAAGCCTCGAGGAGAATCCCGAGTTGTCCCTCCCAACTAGGCAGGAGTCCTGACGTCGCTGAACAAACACGTGGCTGGAAGGGCCATCCCCGTCGTAACTCGAGAATATACCCCAGGTTCCCGCCGCAACTCGAGAAAAACCATGAGACTTCCCCCTCGCCGCGAGATGAGGCCCGATTCCCCTGCACTGCGTGCAGAGCAATTCCGTGTTGCACATCACACATGAAAGGAGTCTTGATTTCCTTGATGGCACTCCAGAGAAACCCCAAGAACACTGTTTCAAGGCTAGAGGGATCCTGAGGTCACTGTAGCCACACGAAAGAGCTCGGTGGACCACAAATCAACTGGAGATTAGAGGTTAGACCCTGGCTTCGACTCCAGAGGAATACCACCTTACCACAAGCACCTCAAGAGGAGGCTTCTCTCAGCTCTAGGTATGTGAGAGGGACCCTGAGTTTGCGGCCACAAGTGAAATGGACATCACGATGCCCTGACTCGAAATAAGGCCGGATATCCCTGCAGTGACTTGAATGCAGGCTTGTCTTGCATCTCCGAAGATGAAAGGATGTCTGAGTCCCCTGTGGAGTCCACAGAGAAAGACCTAGTTCCCCACCTCATCGCGACCGGAGGCCTCACATCCTTTGAAAACTCCAGAGGTACGCGGAGATCAGTGCCTCCAAAGGAGACGATGCCTGACTCCTCGTGAAACTTGATAGGAGTCCCAGGATTCCTGTGGCACGTGGAAAGGGAGCCTTGGTCTCCCGCCTCAGCTGGAGAGGCGTCCCAATTGCCCTGCCAAGCCTCGAGGAGAATCCCGAGTTGTCCCTCGGAAGTAGGCAGGAGTCCTGCCGTCGCTGAACGAACACGTGTGTTGAAGGGCCATCCCCGTCGTAACTCGAGAATATACCCCAGGTTCCCGCCGCAACTCGAGAAAAACCATGAAATTTCCCCCTCGCCGCGACATGAGGCCCGATTCCCCTGCACTGCGTGCAGAGCAATTCCGTGTTGCACATCACACATGAAAGGAGCCTTGATTTCCTTGATGGCACTCCAGAGAAACCCCAAGAACACTGTTTCAAGGCTAGAGGGATCCTGAGGTCACTGTAGCCACACGAAAGAGTTCCGTGGACCACAAATCAACTGGAGATTAGAGGTTAGTCCCTGGCTTCGACTCCAGAGGAATACCACGTTACCACAAGCACCTCAAGAGGAGGCTTCTCTCAGCTCTAGGTATGTGAGAGGGACCCTGAGTTTGCGGCCACAAGTGTAATGGCACCGCGATGCCCTGACTCGAAATAAGGCCGGATATCCCTGCAGTGACTTGAATGCAGGCTCGTCTTGCATCTCTGACAACGAAAGGATGTCTGAATCCCCTGTGGAGACCACAGAGAAAGACCTAGTTCCCCACCTCATCGTGACCGGAGGCCTCACATCCTTTGAAAACTCCAGAGGTACGCGAAGATCAGTGCCTCCAAAGGAGACGATGCCTGACTCCTCGTGAAACTTGATAGGAGTCCCAGGATTCCTGTGGCACGTGGAAAGGGACCCTTGGTCTCCCGCCTCAGCTGGAGAGGCGTCCCAATTGCCCTGCCAAGCCTCGAGGAGAATCCAGAGTTGTCCCTCGCAACTAGGCAGGTGTCCTGCCGTCGCTGAACAAACACGTGGGTGGAAGGGGCATCCCCGTCGTAACTCGAGAATATACCCCAGGTTCCCGCCGCAATTGGAGAAAAACCATGAGACTTCCCCCTCGCCGCGAGATGAAGACCAATTCCCCTGCACTGCGTGCAGAGCAATTCCGTGTTGCACATCACACAAGAAAGGAGCCTTGATTTTCTTGATGGCACTCCAGAGAAACCCCAAGCACACTGTTTCAAGGCTAGAGGGATCCTGAGGTCACTGTAGCCACACGAAAGAGTTCCGTGGACCAAAAATCAACTTGAGATGAGAAGATAGTCCCTGGCTTCGACTCCAGAGGAAACCACCTTACCACAAGCACCTCAAGAGGAGGCTTCTCACTGCTCTAGGTATGTGAGAGGGACCCTGAGTTTGCGGCCACAAGTGGAAGGGCACCACGATGCCCTGACTCGAAATAAGGCCGGATATACCTGCAGTGACTTGAATGCAGGCTCGTCTTGCATCTCCCAAGACGAAAGGATGTCTGAATCCCCTGTGGATACCACAGAGAAAGACCTAGTTCCCCACCTCATGGCGACCGGAGGCCTCACATCCTTTGAAAACTCCAGAGGTACGCGGAGATCAGTGCCTCCAAAGGAGACGATGCCTGACTCCTCGTGAAACTTGATAGGAGTCCCAGGATTCCTGTGGCACGTGGAAAGGGACCCTTGGTCTCCCGCCTCAGCTGGAGAGGCGTCCCAATTGCCCTGCCAAGCCTCGAGGAGAATCCCGAGTTGTCCCTCGCAATTAGGCAGGAGTCCTGACATCGCTGAACAAACACGTGGGTGGAAGGGCCATCCCCGTCGTAACTCGAGAATATACCCCAGGTTCCCGCCGCAACTCGAGAAAAACCATGAGACTTCCCCCTCGCCGCTAGATGAAGACCAATTCCCCTGCACTGCGCGCAGAGCAATTCTGTCTTGCACATCACACATGAAAGGAGCCTTGATTTCCTTGATGGCACTCCAGAGAAACCCCAAGAACACTGTTTCAAGGCTGGAGGCATCCTGAGGTCACTGTAGCAACACGAAAGAGCTCCGTGGACCAAAAATCAACTCGAGATGAGAGGGTAGTCCCTGGCTTCGACTCCAGAGGAATAAAACCTTACCACAAGCACCTCAAGAGGAGGCTTCTCTCAGCTCTAGGTATGTGAGAGGGACCCTGAGTTTGCGGCCACAAGTGGAAGGGCACCGCGATGCCCTGACTCGAAATAAGGCCGGATATACCTGCAGTGACTTGAATGCAGGCTCGTCTTGCATCTCCCAAGACGAAAGGATGTCTGAATCCCCTGTGGAGACCACAGAGAAAGACCTAGTTCCCCACCTCATGGCGACCGGAGGCCTCACATCCTTTGAAAACTCCAGAGGTACGCGGAGATCAGTGCCTCCAAAGGAGACGATGCCTGACTCCTCGTGAAACTTGATAGGAGTCCCAGGATTCCTGTGGCACGTGGAAAGGGACCCTTGGTCTCCCGCCTCAGCTGGAGAGGCGTCCCAATTGCCCTGCCAAGCCTCGAGGAGAATCCCGAGTTGTCCCTCGCAACTAGGCAGGAGTCCTGACATCGCTGAACAAACACGTGGGTGGAAGGGCCATCCCCGTCGTAACTCGAGAATATACCCCAGGTTCCCGCCGCAACTCGAGAAAAACCATGAGACTTCCCCCTCGCCGCTAGATGAAGACCAATTCCCCTGCACTGCGTGCAGAGCAATTCTGTCCTGCACATCACACATGAAAGGAGCCTAGATTTCCTTGATGGCACTCCAGAGAAACCCCAAGAACACTGTTTCAAGGCTGGAGGCATCCTGAGGTCACTGTAGCAACACGAAAGAGCTCCGTGGACCAAAAATCAACTCGAGATGAGAGGGTAGTCCCTGGCTTCGACTCCAGAGGAAGAAAACCTTACCACAAGCACCTCAAGAGGAGGCTTCTCTCAGCTCTAGGTATGTGAGAGGGACCCTGATTTTGCGGCCTCAAGTGGAATGGACACCGCGATGCCCTGACTCGAAATAAGGCCGGATATCCCTGCAGTGACTTGAATGCAGGCTTGTCTTGCATCTCCCAAGACGAAAGGATGTCTGCATCCCCTGTGGAGACCACAGAGAAAGACCTAGTTCCCCACCTCATCGCGACCGGAGGCCTCACATCCTTTGAAAACTCCAGAGGTACGCGGAGATCAGTGCCTCCAAAGAAGACGATGCCTGACTCCTAGTGAAACTTCTGAGGAGTCCCAGGATTCCTGTGGCACGTGGAAAGGGACCCTTGGTCTCCCGCCTCAGCTGGAGAGGCGTCCCAATTGCGCTGCCAATCCTCGAGGAGAATCCCGAGTTGTCCCTCGGAAGTAGGCAGGAGTCCTGCCGTCGCTGAACAAACACGTGTGTGGAAGGGCCATCCCCGTCGTAACTCGAGAATATACCCCAGGTTCCCGCCGCAACTCGAGAAAAACCATGAGCCTTCCCCCTCGCCGCGAGATGAGGCCCGATTCCCCTGCACTACGTGCAGAGCAATTCCGTGTTGCACATCACACATGAAAGGAGTCTTGATTTCCTTGATGGCACTCCAGAGAAACCCCAAGAACACTGTTTCAAGGCTAGAGGGATCCTGAGGTCACTGTAGCCACACGAAAGAGCTCGGTGGACCACAAATCAACTGGAGATTAGAGGTTAGACCCTGGCTTCGACTCCAGAGGAATACCACCTTACCACAAGCACCTCAAGAGGAGGCTTCTCTCAGCTCTAGGTATGTGAGAGGGACCCTGAGTTTACGGCCACAAGTGAAATGGACATCACGATGCCCTGACTCGAAATAAGGCCGGATATCCCTGCAGTGACTTGAATGCAGGCTCGTCTTGCATCTCCGAAGATGAAAGGATGTCTGAATCCCCTGTGGAGTCCACAGAGAAAGACCTAGTTCCCCACCTCATGGCGACCGGAGGCCTCACATCCTTTGAAAACTCCAGAGGTACGCGGAGATCAGTGCCTCCAAAGGAGACGATGCCTGACTCCTCGTGAAACTTGATAGGAGTCCCAGGATTCCTGTGGCACGTGGAAAGGGACCCTTGGTCTCCCGCCTCAGCTGGAGAGGCGTCCCAATTGCCCTGCCAAGCCTCGAGGAGAATCCCGAGTTGTCCCTCGGAAGTAGGCAGGAGTCCTGCCGTCGCTGAACGAACACGTGTGTTGAAGGGCCATCCCCGTCGTAACTCGAGAATATACCCCAGGTTCCCGCCGCAACTCGAGAAAAACCATGAAATTTCCCCCTCGCCGCGACATGAGGCCCGATTCCCCTGCACTGCGTGCAGAGCAATTCCGTGTTGCACATCACACATGAAAGGAGCCTTGATTTCCTTGATGGCACTCCAGAGAAACCCCAAGAACACTGTTTCAAGGCTAGAGGGATCCTGAGGTCACTGTAGCCACACGAAAGAGTTCCGTGGACCACAAATCAACTGGAGATTAGAGGTTAGTCCCTGGCTTCGACTCCAGAGGAATACCACGTTACCACAAGCACCTCAAGAGGAGGCTTCTCTCAGCTCTAGGTATGTGAGAGGGACCCTGAGTTTGCGGCCACAAGTGTAATGGCACCGCGATGCCCTGACTCGAAATAAGGCCGGATATCCCTGCAGTGACTTGAATGCAGGCTCGTCTTGCATCTCTGACAACGAAAGGATGTCTGAATCCCCTGTGGAGACCACAGAGAAAGACCTAGTTCCCCACCTCATCGTGACCGGAGGCCTCACATCCTTTGAAAACTCCAGAGGTACGCGAAGATCAGTGCCTCCAAAGGAGACGATGCCTGACTCCTCGTGAAACTTGATAGGAGTCCCAGGATTCCTGTGGCACGTGGAAAGGGACCCTTGGTCTCCCGCCTCAGCTGGAGAGGCGTCCCAATTGCCCTGCCAAGCCTCGAGGAGAATCCAGAGTTGTCCCTCGCAACTAGGCAGGTGTCCTGCCGTCGCTGAACAAACACGTGGGTGGAAGGGCCATCCCCGTCGTAACTCGAGAATATACCCCAGGTTCCCGCCGCAATTGGAGAAAAACCATGAGACTTCCCCCTCGCCGCGAGATGAAGACCAATTCCCCTGCACTGCGTGCAGAGCAATTCCGTGTTGCACATCACACATGAAAGGAGCCTTGATTTTCTTGATGGCACTCCAGAGAAACCCCAAGCACACTGTTTCAAGGCTAGAGGGATCCTGAGGTCACTGTAGCCACACGAAAGAGTTCCGTGGACCAAAAATCAACTTGAGATGAGAAGATAGTCCCTGGCTTCGACTCCAGAGGAAACCACCTTACCACAAGCACCTCAAGAGGAGGCTTCTCACTGCTCTAGGTATGTGAGAGGGACCCTGAGTTTGCGGCCACAAGTGGAAGGGCACCGCGATGCCCTGACTCGAAATAAGGCCGGATATACCTGCAGTGACTTGAATGCAGGCTCGTCTTGCATCTCCCAAGACGAAAGGATGTCTGAATCACCTGTGGATACCACAGAGAAAGACCTAGTTCCCCACCTCATGGCGACCGGAGGCCTCACATCCTTTGAAAACTCCAGAGGTACGCGGAGATCAGTGCCTCCAAAGGAGACGATGCCTGACTCTTCGTGAAACTTGATAGGAGTCCCAGGATTCCTGTGGCACGTGGAAAGGGACCCTTGGTCTCCCGCCTCAGCTGGAGAGGCGTCCCAATTGCCCTGCCAAGCCTCGAGGAGAATCCAGAGTTGTCCCTCGCAACTAGGCAGGAGTCCTGACATCGCTGAACAAACACGTGGGTGGAAGGGCCATCCCCGTCGTAACTCGAGAATATACCCCAGGTTCCCGCCGCAACTCGAGAAAAACCATGAGACTTCCCCCTCTCCGCTAGATGAAGACCAATTCCCCTGCACTGCGCGCAGAGCAATTCTGTCTTGCACATCACACATGAAAGGAGCCTTGATTTCCTTGATGGCACTCCAGAGAAACCCCAAGAACACTGTTTCAAGGCTGAGGCATCCTGAGGTCACTGTAGCAACACGAAAGAGCTCCGTGGACCAAAAATCAACTCGAGATGAGAGGGTAGTCCCTGGCTTCGACTCCAGAGGAATAAAACCTTACCACAAGCACCTCAAGAGGAGGCTTCTCTCAGCTCTAGGTATGTGAGAGGGACCCTGAGTTTGCGGCCTCAAGTGGAATGGACACCGCGATGCCCTGACTCGAAATAAGGCCGGATATCCCTGCAGTGACTTGAATGCAGGCTCGTCTTGCATCTCCCAAGACGAAAGGATGTCTGAATCCCCTGTGGAGACCACGGAGAAAAACCTAGTTCCCCACCTCATCGCGACCGGAGGCCTCACATCCTTTGAAAACTCCAGAGGTACGCGGAGATCAGTGCCTCCAAAGGAGACGATGCCTGACTCCTCGTGAAACTTCTTAGGTGTCCCAGGATTCCTGTGGCACGTGGAAAGAGACCCTTGGTCTCCCGCCTCAGCTGGAGAGGCATCCCTATTGCCCTGCCAACCCTCGAGGAGAATCCCGAGTTTTCCCTCGCAACTAGGCAGGAGTCCTGACGTCGCTGAACAAACCCGTGTGTGGAAGGGCCATCCCCGTCGGAACTCGAGAATGTACCCCAGGTTGTCGCCGCAACTCGAATAAAACCATGAGACTTCCCCCGCGCCGCGAGATGAGGCCCGATTCCCCTGCACTGCGTGCAGAGCAATTCCGTGTTGCACATCACACATGAAAGGAGCCTTGATTTCCTTGACGGCACTCCAGAGAAACCCCAAGCACACTCTTTGAAGACTAGAGGGATCCTGAGGTCACTGTAGTAACACGAAAGAGCTCCGTGGACCAAAAATCAACTCGAGATGAGAGGTTAGTCCCTGGCTTAGACTCCAGAGGAACACCACCTTACCACAAGCACCTCAAGAGGAGGCTTCTCTCAGCTGTAGCTATGTGAGAGGGACCCTGAGTTTGCGGCCTCAAATGGAATGGACACCGCGATGCCCTGACTCCAAATAAGGCCGGATATCCCTGCAGTGACTTCAATGCAGGCTCGTCTTGCATCTCCCAAGATGAAAGGATGTCTGAATCCCCTGTGGAGACCACAGAGAAAGACCCAGTTCCCCACCTCATCGCGACCGGAGGCCACACATCCTTTGAAAACTCCAGAGGTACGCGGAGATCAGTGCCTCTAAAGGAGACGATGCCTGACTCCTCGTGAAACTTGATAGGAGTCCCAGGATTCCTGTGGCACGTGGAAAGGGACCCTTGGTCTCCCGCCTCAGCTGGAGAGGCGTCCCAATTGCCCTGCCAAGCCTCGAGGAGAATCCCGAGTTGTCCCTCGCAACTAGGCAGGAGTCCTGCCGTCGCTGAACAAACACGTGGGTGGAAGGGCCATTCCCGTCGTAACTCGAGAATATACCCCAGGTTCCCGAGGCAACTCGAGAAAAACCATGAGACTTCCCCCTCGCCGCGAGATGAGGCCCGATTCCCCTGCACTGCGTGCAGAGCAATTCCGTGTTGCACATCACACATGAAAGGAGCCTTGATTTCCTTGATGGCACTTCAGAGAAACCCCAAGAACACTGTTTCAAGACTAGCGGGATCCTGAGGTCACTGTAGCAACACGAAAGAGCTCCGTGGACCAAAAATCAACTCGAGATGAGAGGTTAGTCCCTGGCTTCGACTCCAGAGGAATACCACCTTACCACAACCACCTCAAGAGGAGGCTTCTCTCAGCTCTAGGTATGTGAGAGGGACCCTGAGTTTGCGGCCTCAAGTGGAATGGACACCGCGATGCCCTGACTCGAAATAAGGCCGGATATCCCTGCAGTGACTTGAATGCAGGCTCGTCCTGCATCTCCCAAGATGAAAGGATATCTGAATCCCCTCTGGAGACCACACAGAAAGACCTAGTTGCCCACCTCATCGCGACCGGAGGCAACACATCCTTTGAAAACTCCAGAGGTACGCGGAGATCAGTGCCTCCCAAGGAGACGATGCCTGACTCCTCGTGAAACTTGATAGGAGTCCCAGGATTCCTGTGGCACGTGGAATGGGACCCTTGATCTCCCGCGTCAGCTGGAGAGGCGTCCCAATTGCCCTGCCAAGCCTCGAGGAAAATCCCGAGTTGTCCCTCGCAACTAGGCAGGAATCCTGACGTCGCTGAACCAACAGGTGGGTGGAAGGGCCATCCCCGTCGTAACTCGAGAATATACCCCAGGTTCCCGCCGCAACTCGAGAAAAAACATGATACTTCCCCCTCGCCGCGAGATGAGGCCCGATTCCCCTGCACTGCGTGCAGAGCAATTCCGTGTTGCACATCAAACATGAAAGGAGCCTTGATTTCCTTGATGGCACTCCAGAGAAAACCCAAGAACACTGTTTCAAGGCTAGAGGGATCCTGAGGTCACTCTAGCAACACGAAAGAGCTCCGTGGACCAAAAATCAACTCGAGATGAGAGGTTAGTCCCTGGCTTCGACTCCAGAGGAATACCACCTTACCACAAGCACCTCAAGAGGAGGCTTCTCTCAACTCTAGGTATGTGAGAGGGACCCTGAGTTTGCGGCCTCAAGTGGAATGGACACCGCGATGCCCTGACTCGAAATAAGGCCGGATATCCCTGCAGTGACTTGAATGCAGGCTCGTCTTCCATCTCCCAAGACGAAAGGATGTCTGAATCCCCTGTGGAGACCACAGAGAAAGACCTAGTTCCCCACCTCATCGCGACCGGAGGCCTCAAATCCTTTGAAAACTCCAGAGGTACGCGGAGATCAGTGCCTCCAAAGGAGACGATGCCTGACTCCTCGTGAAACTTGATAGGAGTCCCAGGATTCCTGTGGCACGTGGAAAGGGACCCTTGGTCTCCCGCCTCAGCTGGAGAGGCGTCCCAATTGCCCTGCCAAGCCTCGAGGAGAATCCCGAGTTGTCCCTCGGAAGTAGGCAGGAGTCCTGATGTCGCTGAACAAACACGTGTGTGGAAGGGCCATCCCCGTCGTAACTCGAGAATATACCCCAGGTTCCCGCCGCAACTCGAGAAAAACCATGAGACTTCCCACTCGCCGCCAGATGAGGCCCGATTCCCCTGCACTGCGTGCAGAGCAATTCCGTGTTGCACATCACACATGAAAGGAACCTTGGTTTCCTTGATGGCACTCCAGAGAAACCCCAAGAACACTGTTTCAAGGCTAGAGGGATCCTGAGGTCACTGTAGCAACACGAAAGAGCTCCGTGGACCAAAAATCAACTCGAGATGAGAGGTTAGTCCCTGGCTTCGACTCCAGAGGAATACCACCTTACCACAAGCACCTAAAGAGGAGGCTTCTCTCAGCTGTAGCTATGTGAGAGGGACCCTGAGTTTGCGGCCTCAAATGGAATGGACACCGCGATGCCCTGACTCGAAATAAGGCCGGATATCCCTGCAGTGACTTCAATGCAGGCTCGTCTTGCATCTCCCAAGATGAAAGGATGTCTGAATCCCCTGTGGAGACCACAGAGAAAGACCCAGTTCCCCACCTCATCGCGACCGGAGGCCACACATCCTTTGAAAACTCCAGAGGTACGCGGAGATCAGTGCCTCCAAAGGAGACGATGCCTGACTCCTCGTGAAACTTGATAGGAGTCCCAGGATTCCTGTGGCACGTGGAAAGGGACCCTTGGTCTCCCGCCTCAGCTGGAGAGGCGTCCCAATTGCCCTGCCAAGCCTCGAGGAGAATCCCGAGTTGACCCTCGCAACTAGGCAGGAGTCCTGCCGTCGCTGAACAAACACGTGGGTGGAAGGGCCATTCCCGTCGTAACTCGAGAATATACCCCAGGTTCCCGCGGCAACTCGAGAAAAACCAGGAGACTTCCCCCTCGCCGCGAGATGAGGCCCGATTCCCCTGCACTGCGTGCAGAGCAATTCCGTGTTGCACATCACACATGAAAGGAGCCTTGATTTCCTTGATGGCACTCCAGAGAAAGCCCAAGAACACTGTTTCAAGGCTAGCGGGATCCTGAGGTCACTCTAGCAACACGAAAGAGTTCCGTGGACTAAAAATCAACTCGAGATGAGAGGTTAGTCCCTGGCTTCGACTCCAGAGGAATACCACCTTACCACAAGCACCTCAAGAGGAGGCTTCTCTCAGCTCTAGGTATGTGAGAGGGACCCTGAGTTTGCGGCCTCAAGTGGAATGGACACCGCGATGCCCTGACTCAAAATAAGGCCGGATATCCCTGCAGTGACTTGAATGCAGGCTCGTCTTCCATCTCCCAAGACGAAAGGATGTCTGAATCCCCTGTGGAGACCACAGAGAAAGACCTAGTTCCCCACCTCATCGCGACCGGAGTCCTCACATCCTTTGAAAACTCCAGAGGTACGCGGAGATCAGTGCCTCCCAAGGAGACGATGCATGACTCCTCGTGAAACTTAATAGGAGTCCCAGGATTCCTGTGGCACGTGGAATGGGACCCTTGGTCTCCCGCCTCAGCTGGAGAGGCGTCCCAATTGCCCTGCCAAGCCTCGAGGAAAATCCCGAGTTGTCCCTCGCAACTAGGCAGGAATCCTGACGTCGCTGAACAAACAGGTGGGTGGAAGGGCCATCCCCGTCGTAACTCGAGAATATACCCCAGGTTCCCGCCGCAACTCGAGAAAAAACATGAGACTTCCCCCTCGCCGCGAGATGAGGCCCGATTCCCCTGCACTGCGTGCAGAGCAATTCCGTGTTGCACATCAAACATGAAAGGAGCCTTGATTTCCTTGATGGCACTCCAGAGAAAACCCAAGAACACTGTTTCAAAGCTAGAGGGATCCTGAGGTCACTCTAGCAACACGAAAGAGCTCCGTGGACCAAAAATCAACTCGAGATGAGAGGTTAGTCCCTGGCTTCGACTCGAGAGGAATACCACCTTACCACAAGCACCTCAAGAGGAGGCTTCTCTCAATTCTAGGTATGTGAGAGGGACCCTGAGTTTGCGGCCTCAAGTGGAATGGACACCGCGATGCCCTGACTCGAAATAAGGCCGGATATCCCTGCAGTGACTTGAATGCAGGCTCGTCTTCCATCTCCCAAGACGAAAGGATGTCTGAATCCCCTGTGGAGACCACAGAGAAAGACCTAGTTCCCCACCTCATCGCGACCGGAGGCCACACATCCTTTGAAAACTCCAGAGGTACGCGAAGATCAGTGCCTCCAAAGGAGACGATGCCTGACTCCTCGTGAAACTTGATAGGAGTCCCAGGATTCCTGTGGCACGTGGAAAGGGACCCTTGGTCTCCCGCCTCAGCTGGAGAGGCGTCCCAATTGCCCTGCCAAGCCTCGAGGAGAATCCCGAGTTGTCCCTCGCAACTAGGCAGGAGTCCTGATATCGCTGAACAAACACGTGGGTGGAAGGGCCATCCCCGTCGTAACTCGAGAATATACCCCAGGTTCCCGCCGCAACTCGAGAAAAACCATGAGACTTCCCACTCGCCGCCAGATGAGGCCCGATTCCCCTGCACTGCGTGCAGAGCAATTCCGTGTTGCACATCACACATGAAAGGAACCTTGATTTCCTTGATGGCACTCCAGAGAAACCCCAAGAACACTGTTTCAAGGCTAGAGGGATCCTGAGGTCACTGTAGCAACACGAAAGAGCTCCGTGGACCAAAAATCAACTCGAGATGAGAGGTTAGTCCCTGGCTTCGACTCCAGAGGAATACCACCTTACCACAAGCACCTCAAGAGGAGGCTTCTCTCAGCTGTAGCTATGTGAGAGGGACCCTGAGTTTGCGGCCTCAAATGGAATGGACACCGCGATGCCCTGACTCGAAATAAGGCCGGATATCCCTGCAGTGACTTCAATGCAGGCTCGTCTTGCATCTCCCAAGATGAAAGGATGTCTGAATCCCCTGTGGAGACCACAGAGAAAGACCCAGTTCCCCACCTCATCGCGACCGGAGGCCACACATCCTTTGAAAACTCCAGAGGTACGCGGAGATCAGTGCCTCCAAAGGAGACGATGCCTGACTCCTCGTGAAACTTGATAGGAGTCCCAGGATTCCTGTGGCACGTGGAAAGGGACCCTTGGTCTCCCGCCTCAGCTGGAGAGGCGTCCCAATTGCCCTGCCAAGCCTCGAGGAGAATCCCGAGTTGTCCCTCGCAACTAGGCAGGAGTCCTGCCGTCGCTGAACAAACACATGGGTGGAAGGGCCATTCCCGTCGTAACTCGAGAATATACCCCAGGTTCCCGAGGCAACTCGAGAAAAACCATGAGACTTCCCCCTCGCCGCGAGATGAGGCCCGATTCCCCTGCACTGAGTGCAGAGCAATTCCGTGTTGCACATCACACATGAAAGGAGCCTTGATTTTCTTGATGGCACTCCAGAGAAACCCCAAGAACACTGTTTCAAGGCTAGCGGGATCCTGAGGTCACTCTAGCAACACGAAAGAGCTCCGTGGACTAAAAATCAACTCGAGATGAGAGGTTAGTCCCTGGCTTCGACTCCAGAGGAATACCACCTTACCACAAGCACCTCAAGAGGAGGCTTCTCTCAGCTCTAGGTATGTGAGAGGGACCCTGAGTTTGCGGCCTCAAGTGGAATGGACACCGCGATGCCCTGACTCGAAATAAGGCCGGATATCCCTGCAGTGACTTGAATGCAGGCTCGTCTTCCATCTCCCAAGACGAAAGGATGTCTGAATCCCCTGTGGAGACCACAGAGAAAGACATAGTTCCCCACCTCATCGCGACCGGAGGCCTCACATCCTTTGAAAACTCCAGAGGTACGCGGAGATCAGTGCCTCCAAAGGAGATGATGCCTGACTCCTCGTGAAACTTGATAGGAGTCCCAGGATTCCTGTGGCACGTGGAATGGGACCCTTGGTCTCCCGCCTCAGCTGGAGAGGCGTCCCAATTGCCCTGCCAAGCCTCGAGGAGAATCCCGAGTTGTCCCTCGCAACTAGGCAGGA
Organism: Cervus elaphus; assembly: GCF_910594005.1. Lineage (NCBI taxonomy): Eukaryota > Metazoa > Chordata > Mammalia > Artiodactyla > Cervidae > Cervus > Cervus elaphus. The sequence goes on from NC_057838.1 coordinate 5,417,418, forward strand.
GTCCTGTTGTCGCTGAACAAACACGTGTGTGGAAGGGCCATCCCCGTCGTAACTCGAGAATATACCCCAGGTTCCCGCCGCAACTCGAGAAAAACCATGAGACTTCCCACTCGCCGCCAGATGAGGCCCGATTCCCCTGCACTGCGTGCAGAGCAATTCCGTGTTGCACATCACACATGAAAGGAGCCTTGATTTCCTTGATGGCACTCCAGAGAAACCCCAAGAACAGTGTTTCAAGGCTAGAGGGATCCTGAGGTCACTGTAGCAACACGAAAGAGCTCCGTGGACCAAAAATCAACTCGAGATGAGAGGTTAGTCCCTGGCTTCGACTCCAGAGGAATACCACCTTACCACAAGCACCTCAAGAGGAGGCTTCTCTCAGCTCTAGCTATGTGAGAGGGACCCTGATTTTGTGGCCTCAGGTGGAATGGACACCGCGATGCCCTGACGCGAAATAAGGCCGGATATCCCTGCAGTGACTTGAATGCAGGCTCGTCTTGCATCTCCCAAGATGAAAGGATATCTGAATCCCCTGTGGAGACCACAGAGAAAGACCTAGTTGCCCACCTCATCGCGACCGGAGGCCACACATCCTTTGAAAACTCCAGAGGTACGCGGAGATCAGTGCCTCCCAAGGAGACGATACCTGACTCCTCGTGAAACTTGATAGGAGTCCCAGGATTCCTGTGGCACGTGGAATGGGACCCTTGGTCTCCCGCCTCAGCTGGAGAGGCGTCCCAATTGCCCTGCCAAGCCTCGAGGAAAATCCCGAGTTGTCCCTCGCAACTAGGCAGGAATCCTGACGTCGCTGAACAAACAGGTGGGTGGAAGGGCCATCCCGGTCGAAACTCGAGAATATACCCCAGGTTCCCGCCGCAACTCGAGAAAAACTATGAGACTTCCCACTCGCCGCCAGATGAGGCCCGATTCCCCTGCACTGCGTGCAGAGCAATTCCGTGTTGCACATCACACATGAAAGGAGCCTTGATTTCCTTGATGGCACTCCAGAGAAACCCCAAGAACAGTGTTTCAAGGCTAGAGGGATCCTGAGGTCACTGTAGCAACACGAAAGAGCTCCGTGGACCAAAAATCAACTCGAGATGAGAGGTTAGTCCCTGGCTTCGACTCCAGAGGAATACCACCTTACCACAAGCACCTCAAGAGGAGGCTTCTCTCAGCTCTAGCTATGTGAGAGGGACCCTGATTTTGTGGCCTCAGGTGGAATGGACACCGCGATGCCCTGACGCGAAATAAGGCCGGATATCCCTGCAGTGACTTGAATGCAGGCTCGTCTTGCATCTCCCAAGACGAAAGGATATCTGAATCCCCTGTGGAGACCACAGAGAAAGACCTAGTTGCCCACCTCATCGCGACCGGAGGCCACACATCCTTTGAAAACTCCAGAGGTACGCGGAGATCAGTGCCTCCAAAGGAGACGATGCCTGACTCCTCGTGAAACTTGATAGGAGTCCCAGGATTCCTGTGGCACGTGGAATGGGACCCTTGGTCTCCCGCTTCAGCTGGAGAGGCGTCCCAATTGCCCTGCCAAGCCTCGAGGAGAATCCCGAGTTGTCCCTCGCAACTAGGCAGGAATCCTGACGTCGCTGAACAAACAGGTGGGTGGAAGGGCCATCCCCGTCGTAACTCGAGAATATACCCCAGGTTCCCGCCGCAACTCGAGAAAAAACATGAGACTTCCCCCTCGCCGCGAGATGAGGCCCGATTCCCCTGCACTGCGTGCAGAGCAATTCCGTGTTGCACATCAAACATGAAAGGAGCCTTGATTTCCTTGATGGCACTCCAGAGAAAACCCAAGAACACTGTTTCAAGGCTAGAGGGATCCTGAGGTCACTCTAGCAACACGAAAGAGCTCCGTGGACCAAAAATCAACTCGAGATGAGAGGTTAGTCCCTGGCTTCGACTCGAGAGGAATACCACCTTACCACAAGCACCTCAAGAGGAGGCTTCTCTCAATTCTAGGTATGTGAGAGGGACCCTGAGTTTGCGGCCTCAAGTGGAATGGACACCGCGATGCCCTGACTCGAAATAAGGCCGGATATCCCTGCAGTGACTTGAATGCAGGCTCGTCTTCCATCTCCCAAGACGAAAGGATGTCTGAATCCCCTGTGGAGACCACAGAGAAAGACCTAGTTCCCCACCTCATCGCGACCGGAGGCCACACATCCTTTGAAAACTCCAGAGGTACGCGAAGATCAGTGCCTCCAAAGGAGACGATGCCTGACTCCTCGTGAAACTTGATAGGAGTCCCAGGATTCCTGTGGCACGTGGAAAGGGACCCTTGGTCTCCCGCCTCAGCTGGAGAGGCGTCCCAATTGCCCTGCCAATCCTCGAGGAGAATCCCGAGTTGTCCCTCGCAACTAGGCAGGAGTCCTGATGTCGCTGAACAAACACGTGGGTGGAAGGGCCATCCCCGTCGTAACTCGAGAATATACCCCAGGTTCCCGCCGCAACTCGAGAAAAACCATGAGACTTCCCACTCGCCGCCAGATGAGGCCCGATTCCCCTGCACTGCGTGCAGAGCAATTCCGTGTTGCACATCACACATGAAAGGAACCTTGATTTCCTTGATGGCACTCCAGAGAAACCCCAAGAACACTGTTTCAAGGCTAGAGGGATCCTGAGGTCACTGTAGCAACACGAAAGAGCTCCGTGGACCAAAAATCAACTCGAGATGAGAGGTTAGTCCCTGGCTTCGACTCCAGAGGAATACCACCTTACCACAAGCACCTCAAGAGGAGGCTTCTCTCAACTCTAGGTATGTGAGAGGGACCCTGAGTTTGCGGCCTCAAGTGGAATGGACACCGCGATGCCCTGACTCGAAATAAGGCCGGATATCCCTGCAGTGACTTGAATGCAGGCTCGTCTTCCATCTCCCAAGACGAAAGGATGTCTGAATCCCCTGTGGAGACCACAGAGAAAGACCGAGTTCCCCACCTCATCGCGACCGGAGGCCACACATCCTTTGAAAACTCCAGAGGTATACGGAGATCAGTGCCTCCAAAGGAGACGATGCCTGACTCCTCGTGAAACTTGATAGGAGTCCCAGGATTCCTGTGGCACGTGGAAAGGGACCCTTGGTCTCCCGCCTCAGCTGGAGAGGCGTCCCAATTGCCCTGCCAAGCCTCGAGGAGAATCCCGAGTTGTCCCTCGCAACTAGGCAGGAGTCCTGATGTCGCTGAACAAACACGTGGGTGGAAGGGCCATCCCCGTCGTAACTCGAGAATATACCCCAGGTTCCCGCCGCAACTCGAGAAAAACCATGAGACTTCCCACTCGCCGCCAGATGAGGCCCGATTCCCCTGCACTGCGTGCAGAGCAATTCCGTGTTGCACATCACACATGAAAGGAGCCTTGATTTCCTTGATGGCACTCCAGAGAAACCCCAAGAACACTGTTTCAAGGCTAGAGGGATCCTGAGGTCACTATAGCAACACGAAAGAGCTCCGTGGACCAAAAATCAACTCGAGATGAGAGGTTAGTCCCTGGCTTCGACTCCAGAGGAATACCACCTTACCACAAGGACCTCAAGAGGAGGCTTCTCTCAGCTCTAGCTATGTGAGAGGGACCCTGATTTTGTGGCCTCAGGTGGAATGGACACCGCGATGCCCTGAAGCGAAATAAGGCCGGATATCCCTGCAGTGACTTGAATGCAGGCTCGTCTTGCATCTCCCAAGATGAAAGGATATCTGAATCCCCTGTGGAGACCACAGAGAAAGACCTAGTTGCCCACCTCATCGCGACCGGAGGCCACACATCCTTTGAAAACTCCAGAGGTACGCGGAGATCAGTGCCTCCCAAGGAGACGATGCCTGACACCTCGTGAAACTTGATAGGAGTCCCAGGATTCCTGTGGCACGTGGAATGGGACCCTTGGTCTCCCGCCTCAGCTGGAGAGGCGTCCCAATTGCCCTGCCAAGCCTCGAGGAAAATCCCGAGTTGTCCCTCGCAACTAGGCAGGAATCCTGACGTCGCTGAACAAACAGGTGGGTGGAAGGGCCATCCCCGTCGTAACTCGAAAATATACCCCAGGTTCCCGCCGCAACTCGAGAAAAAACATGAGACTTCCCCCTCGCCGCGAGATGAGGCCCGATTCCCCTGCACTGCGTGCAGAGCAATTCCGTGTTGCACATCACACATGAAAGGAACCTTGATTTCCTTGATGGCACTCCAGAGAAACCCCAAGAACACTGTTTCAAGGCTAGAGGGATCCTGAGGTCACTGTAGCAACACGAAAGAGCTCCGTGGACCAAAAATCAACTCGAGATGAGAGGTTAGTCCCTGGCTTCGACTCCAGAGGAATACCACCTTACCACAAGCACCTCAAGAGGAGGCTTCTCTCAGCACTAGCTATGTGAGAGGGACCCTGAGTTTGCGGCCTCAAGTGGAATGGATACCGCGATGCCCTGACTCGAAATAAGGCCGGATATCCCTGCAGTGACTTGAATGCAGGCTCCTCTTCCATCTCCCAAGACGAAAGGATGTCTGAATCCCCTGTGGAGACCACAGAGAAAGACCTAGTTCCCCACCTCATCGCGACTGGAGGCCACACATCCTTTGAAAACTCCAGAGGTACGCGGAGATCAGTGCCTCCCAAGGAGACGATGCCTGACTCCTCGTGAAACTTGATAGGAGTCCCAGGATTCCTGTGGCACATGGAAAGGGACCCTTGGTCTCCCGCCTCAGCTGGAGAGGCGTCCCAATTGCGCTGCCAAGCCTCGAGGAGAATCCCGAGTTGTCCCTCGCAACTAGGCCGGAGTCCTGCCGTCGCTGAACAAGCACGTGTGTGAAAGGGCCATCCCCGTCGTAACTCGAGAATATACCACAAGTTCCCGTCGCAACTCGAGAAAAACCATGAGACTTCCCCCTCGCCGCGAGATGAGGCCCGATTCCCCTGCACTGCGTGCAGAGCAATTCCGTGTTGCACATCACACATGAAAGGAGCCTTGATTTCCTTGATGGCACTCCAGAGAAACCCCAAGAACACTGTTTCAAGGCTAGAGGGATCCTGAGGTCACTGTAGCAACACGAAAGATCTCCGTGGACTAAAAATCAACTCGAGATGAGAGGTTAGTCCCTGGCTTCGACTCCAGAGGAATACCACGTTACCACAAGCACCTCAAGAGGAGGCTTCTCTCAGCTCTAGGTATGTGAGAGGGACCCTGAGTTTGCGGCCTCAAGTGGAATGGACACCGCGATGCCCTGACTCGAAATAAGGCCGGATATCCCTGCAGTGACTTGAATGCAGGCTCGTCTTCCATCTCCCAAGACGAAAGGATGTCTGAATCCCCTGTGGATACCACAGAGAAAGACCTAGTTCCCCACCTCATCGCGACCGGAGGCCTCACATCCTTTGAAAACTCCAGAGGTACGCGGAGATCAGTGCCTCCAAAGGAGATGATGCCTGACTCCTCGTGAAACTTGATAGGAGTCCCAGGTTTCCTGTGGCACGTGGAAAGGGACCCTTGGTCTCCCGCCTCAGCTGGAGAGGCGTCCCAATTGCCCTGCCAAGCCTCGAGGAGAATCCCGAGTTGTCCCTCGCAACTAGGAAGGAGTCCTGATGTCACTGAACAAACACGTGGGTGGAAGGGCCATCCCCGTCGTAACTCGAGAATATACCCCAGGTTCCCGCCGCAACTCGAGAAAAACCATGAGACTTCCCACTCGCCGCCAGATGAGGCCCGATTCCCCTGCACTGCGTGCAGAGCAATTCCGTGTTGCACATCACACATGAAAGGAGCCTTGATTTCCTTGATGGCACTCCAGAGAAACCCCAAGAACACTGTTTCAAGGCTAGCGGGATCCTGAGGTCACTGTAGCAACACGAAAGAGCTCCGTGGACCAAAAATCAACTCGAGATGAGAGGTTAGTCCCTGGCTTCGACTCCAGAGGAATACCACCTTACCACAAGCACTTCAAGAGGAGGCTTCTCTCAGCTCTAGCTATGTGAGAGGGACCCTGATTTTGTGGCCTCAGGTGGAATGGACACCGCGATGCCCTGACGCGAAATAAGGCCGGATATCCCTGCAGTGACTTGAATGCAGGCTCGTCTTGCATCTCCCAAGACGAAAGGATATCTGAATCCCCTGTGGAGACCACAGAGAAAGACCTAGTTGCCCACCTCATCGCGACCGGAGGCCACACATCCTTTGAAAACTCCAGAGGTACGCGGAGATCAGTGCCTCCAAAGGAGACGATGCCTGACTCCTCGTGAAACTTGATAGGAGTCCCAGGATTCCTGTGGCACGTGGAATGGGACCCTTGGTCTCCCGCCTCAGCTGGAGAGGCGTCCCAATTGCCCTGCCAAGCCTCGAGGAAAATCCCGAGTTGTCCCTCGCAACTAGGCAGGAATCCTGACGTCGCTGAACAAACAGGTGGGTGGAAGGGCCATCCCCGTCGTAACTCGAGAATATACCCCAGGTTCCCGCCGCAACTCGAGAAAAAACATGAGACTTCCCCCTCGCCGCGAGATGAGGCCCGATTCCCCTGCACTGCGTGCAGAGCAATTCCGTGTTGCACATCAAACATGAAAGGAGCCTTGATTTCCTTGATGGCACTCCAGAGAAAACCCAAGAACACTGTTTCAAGGCTAGAGGGATCCTGAGGTCACTGTAGCAACACGAAAGAGCTCCGTGGACCAAAAATCAACTCGAGATGAGAGGTTAGTCCCTGGCTTCGACTCCAGAGGAATACCACCTTACCACAAGCACCTCAAGAGGAGGCTTCTCTCAACTCTAGGTATGTGAGAGGGACCCTGAGTTTGCGGCCTCAAGTGGAATGGACACCGCGATGCCCTGACTCGAAATAAGGCCGGATATCCCTGCAGTGACTTGAATGCAGGCTCGTCTTCCATCTCCCAAGACGAAAGGATGTCTGAATCCCCTGTGGAGACCACAGAGAAAGACCTAGTTCCCCACCTCATGGCGACCGGAGGCCACACATCCTTTGAAAACTCCAGAGGTACGCGGAGATCAGTGCCTCCAAAGGAGACGATGCCTGACTCCTCGTGAAACTTGATAGGAGTCCCAGGATTCCTGTGGCACGTGGAAAGGGACCCTTGGTCTCCAGCCTCAGCTGGAGAGGCGTCCCAATTGCCCTGCCAAGCCTCGAGGAGAATCCCGAGTTGTCCCTCGCAACTAGGCAGGAGTCCTGATGTCGCTGAAGAAACACGTGTGTGGAAGGGCCATCCCCGTCGTAACTCGAGAATATACCCCAGGTTCCCGCCGCAACTCGAGAAAAACCATGAGACTTCCCACTCGCCGCCAGATGAGGCCCGATTCCCCTGCACTGCGTGCAGAGCAATTCCGTGTTGCACATCACACATGAAAGGAGCCTTGATTTCCTTGATGGCACTCCAGAGAAACCCCAAGAACACTGTTTCAAGGCTAGAGGGATCCTGAGGTCACTGTAGCCACACGAAAGAGCTCCGTGGACCACAAATCAACTGGAGATTAGAGGTTAGTCCCTGGCTTCGACTCCAGAGGAATACCACCTTACCACAAGCACCTCAAGAGGAGGCTTCTCTCAGCTCCAGGTATGTGAGAGGGACCCTGAGTTTGCGGCCACAAGTGGAATGGCACCGCGATGCCCTGACTCGAAATAAGGCCGGATATCCCTGCAGTGACTTGAATGCAGGCTCGTCTTGCATCTCTGAAGACGAAAGGATGTCTGAATCCCCTGTGGAGACCACAGAGAAAGACCTAGTTCCCCACCTCATCGTGACCGGAGGCCTCACATCCTTTGAAAACTCCAGAGGTACGCGAAGATCAGTGCCTCCAAAGGAGACGATGCCTGACTCCTCGTGAAACTTGATAGGAGTCCCAGGATTCCTGTGGCACGTGGAAAGGGACCCTTGGTCTCCCGCCTCAGCTGGAGAGGCGTCCCAATTGCCCTGCCAAGCCTCGAGGAGAATCCAGAGTTGTCCCTCGCAACTAGGCAGGAGTCCTGCCGTCGCTGAACAAACACGTGGGTGGAAGGGGCATCCCCGTCGTAACTCGAGAATATACCCCAGGTTCCCGCCGCAATTGGAGAAAAACCATGAGACTTCCCCCTCGCCGCGAGATGAAGACCAATTCCCCTGCACTGCGTGCAGAGCAATTCCGTGTTGCACATCACACATGAAAGGAGCCTTGATTTCCTTAATGGCACTCCAGAGAAACCCCAAGCACACTGTTTCAAGGCTAGAGGGATCCTGAGGTCACTGTAGCCACACGAAAGAGTTCCGTGGACCAAAAATCAACTTGAGATGAGAAGATAGTCCCTGGCTTCGACTCCAGAGGAAACCACCTTACCACAAGCACCTCAAGAGGAGGCTTCTCACTGCTCTAGGTATGTGAGAGGGACCCTGAGTTTGCGGCCACAAGTGGAAGGGCACCGCGATGCCCTGACTCGAAATAAGGCCGGATATACCTGCAGTGACTTGAATGCAGGCTCGTCTTGCATCTCCCAAGACGAAAGGATGTCTGAATCCCCTGTGGAGACCACAGAGAAAGACCTAGTTCCCCACCTCATGGCGACCGGAGGCCTCACATCCTTTGAAAACTCCAGAGGTACGCGGAGATCAGTGCCTCCAAAGGAGACGATGCCTGACTCCTCGTGAAACTTGATAGGAGTCCCAGGATTCCTGTGGCACGTGGAAAGGGACCCTTGGTCTCCCGCCTCAGCTGGAGAGGCGTCCCAATTGCCCTGCCAAGCCTCGAGGAGAATCCCGAGTTGTCCCTCGCAACTAGGCAGGAGTCCTGACATCGCTGAACAAACACGTGGGTGGAAGGGCCATTCCCGTCGTAACTCGAGAATATACCCCAGGTTCCCGCGGCAACTCGAGAAAAACCAGGAGACTTCCCCCTCGCCGCGAGATGAGGCCCGATTCCCCTGCACTGCATGCAGAGCAATTCCGTGTTGCACATCACACATGAAAGGAGCCTTGATTTCCTTGATGGCACTCCAGAGAAACCCCAAGAACACTGTTTCAAGGCTAGCGGGATCCTGAGGTCACTCTAGCAACACGAAAGAGCTCCGTGGACTAAAAATCAACTCGAGATGAGAGGTTAGTCCCTGGCTTCGACTCCAGAGGAATACCACCTTACCACAAGCACCTCAAGAGGAGGCTTCTCTCAGCTCTAGGTATGTGAGAGGGACCCTGAGTTTGCGGCCTCAAGTGGAATGGACACCGCGATGCCCTGACTCAAAATAGGCCGGATATCCCTGCAGTGACTTGAATGCAGGCTCGTCTTCCATCTCCCAAGACGAAAGGATGTCTGAATCCCCTGTGGAGACCACAGAGAAAGACCTAGTTCCCCACCTCATCGCGACCGGAGTCCTCACATCCTTTGAAAACTCCAGAGGTACGCGGAGATCAGTGCCTCCGAAGGAGACGATGCATGACTCCTCGTGAAACTTGATAGGAGTCCCAGGATTCCTGTGGCACGTGGAATGGGACCCTTGGTCTCCCGCCTCAGCTGGAGAGGCGTCCCAATTGCCCTGCCAAGCCTCGAGTAAAATCCCGAGTTGTCCCTCGCAACTAGGCAGGAATCCTGACGTCGCTGAACAAACAGGTGGGTGGAAGGGCCATCCCCGTCGTAACTCGAGAATATACCCCAGGTTCCCGCCGCAACTCGAGAAAAACCATGAGACTTCCCCCTCGCCGCGAGATGAGGCCCGATTCCCCTGCACTGCGTGCAGAGCAATTCCGTGTTGCACATCACACATGAAAGGAGCCTTGATTTCCTTGATGGCACTCCAGAGAAACCCCAAGAACACTGTTTCAAGGCTAGAGGGATCCTGAGGTCACTGTAGCAACACGAAAGAGCTCCGTGGACCAAAAATCAACTCGAGATGAGAGGTTAGTCCCTGGCTTCGACTCCAGAGGAATACCACCTTACCACAAGCACCTCAAGAGGAGGCTTCTCTCAGCTATAGGTATGTGAGAGGGACCCTGATTTTGTGGCCTCAGGTGGAATGGACACCGCGATGCCCTGACGCGAAATAAGGCCGGATATCCCTGCAGTGACTTGAATGCAGGCTCGTCTTACATCTCCCAAGACGAAAGGATATCTGAATCCCCTGTGGAGACCACAGAGAAAGACCTAGTTGCCCACCTCATCGCGACCGGAGGCCACACATCCTTTGAAAACTCCAGAGGTACGCGGAGATCAGTGCCTCCCAAGGAGACGATGCCTGACTCCTCGTGAAACTTGATAGGAGTCCCAGGATTCCTGTGGCACGTGGAATGGGATCCTTGGTCTCCCGCCTCAGCTGGAGTGGCGTCCCAATTGCCCTGCCAAGCCTCGAGGAAAATCCCGAGTTGTCCCTCGCAACTAGGCAGGAATCCTGACGTCGCTGAACAAACAGGTGGGTGGAAGGGCCATCCCCGTCGTAACTCGAGAATATACCCCAGGTTCCCGCCGCAACTCGAGAAAAAACATGAGACTTCCCCCTCGCCGCGAGATGAGGCCCGATTCCCCTGCACTGCGTGCAGAGCAATTCCGTGTTGCACATCAAACATGAAAGGAGCCTTGATTTCCTTGATGGCACTCCAGAGAAAACCCAAGAACACTGTTTCAAGGCTAGAGGGATCCTGAGGTCACTCTAGCAACACGAAAGAGCTCCGTGGACCAAAAATCAACTCGAGATGAGAGGTTAGTCCCTGGCTTCGACTCGAGAGGAATACCACCTTACCACAAGCACCTCAAGAGGAGGCTTCTCTCAATTCTAGGTATGTGAGAGGGACCCTGAGTTTGCGGCCTCAAGTGGAATGGACACCGCGATGCCCTGACTCGAAATAAGGCCGGATATCCCTGCAGTGACTTGAATGCAGGCTCGTCTTCCATCTCCCAAGACGAAAGGATGTCTGAATCCCCTGTGGAGACCACAGAGAAAGACCTAGTTCCCCACCTCATCGCGACCGGAGGCCACACATCCTTTGAAAACTCCAGAGGTACGCGAAGATCAGTGCCTCCAAAGGAGACGATGCCTGACTCCTCGTGAAACTTGATAGGAGTCCCAGGATTCCTGTGGCACGTGGAAAGGGACCCTTGGTCTCCCGCCTCAGCTGGAGAGGCGTCCCAATTGCCCTGCCAAGCCTCGAGGAGAATCCCGAGTTGTCCCTCGCAACTAGGCAGGAGTCCTGATGTCGCTGAACAAACACGTGGGTGGAAGGGCCATCCCCGTCGTAACTCGAGAATATACCCCAGGTTCCCGCCGCAACTCGAGAAAAACCATGAGACTTCCCACTCGCCGCCAGATGAGGCCCGATTCCCCTGCACTGCGTGCAGAGCAATTCCGTGTTGCACATCACACATGAAAGGAACCTTGATTTCCTTGATGGCACTCCAGAGAAACCCCAAGAACACTGTTTCAAGGCTAGAGGGATCCTGAGGTCACTGTAGCAACACGAAAGAGCTCCGTGGACCAAAAATCAACTCGAGATGAGAGGTTAGTCCCTGGCTTCGACTCCAGAGGAATACCACCTTACCACAAGCACCTCAAGAGGAGGCTTCTCTCAGCTCTAGCTATGTGAGAGGGACCCTGATTTTGTGGCCTCAGGTGGAATGGACACCGCGATGCCCTGACGCGAAATAAGGCCGGATATCCCTGCAGTGACTTGAATGCAGGCTCGTCTTGCATCTCCCAAGACGAAAGGATATCTGAATCCCCTGAGGAGACCACAGAGAAAGACCTAGTTGCCCACCTCATCGCGACCGGAGGCCAAAACATCCTTTGAAAACTCCAGAGGTACGCGGAGATCAGTGCCTCCCAAGGAGACGATGCCTGACTCCTCGTGAAACTTGATAGGAGTCCCAGGATTCCTGTGGCACGTGGAATGGGACCCTTGGTCTCCCGCCTCAGCTGGAGAGGCGTCCCAATTGCCCTGCCAAGCCTCGAGGAAAATCCCGAGTTGTCCCTCGCAACTAGGCAGGAATCCTGACGTCGCTGAAGAAACAGGTGGGTGGAAGGGCCATCCCCGTCGTAACTCGAGAATATACCCCAGGTTCCCGCCGCAACTCGAGAAAAAACATGAGACTTCCCCCTCGCCGCGAGATGAGGCCCGATTCCCCTGCACTGCGTGCAGAGCAATTCCGTGTTGCACATCAAACATGAAAGGAGCCTTGATTTCCTTGATGGCACTCCAGAGAAAACCCAAGAACACTGTTTCAAGGCTAGAGGGATCCTGAGGTAACTGTAGCAACACGAAAGAGCTCCGTGGACCAAAAATCAACTCGAGATGAGAGGTTAGTCCCTGGCTTCGACTCCAGAGGAATACCACCTTACCACAAGCACCTCAAGAGGAGGCTTCTCTCAACTCTAGGTATGTGAGAGGGACCCTGAGCTTGCGGCCTCAAGTGGAATGGACACCGCGATGCCCTGACTCGAAATAAGGTCGGATATCCCTGCAGTGACTTGAATGCAGGCTCGTCTTGCATCTCCCAAGACGAAAGGATGTCTGAATCCCCTGTGGAGACCACAGAGAAAGACCTAGTTCCCCACCTCATCGCGACCGGAGGCCACACATCCTTTGAAAACTCCAGAGGTATGCGGAGATCAGTGCCTCCAAAGGAGACGATGCCTGACTCCTCGTGAAACTTGATAGGAGTCCCAGGATTCCTGTGGCACGTGGAAAGGGACCCTTGGTCTCCCGCCTCAGCTGGAGAGGCGTCCCAATTGCCCTGCCAAGCCTCGAGGAGAATCCCGAGTTGTCCCTCGCAACTAGGCAGGAGTCCTGCCGTCGCTGAACAAACACGTGGGTGGAAGGGCCATCCCCGTCGTAACTCGAGAATATACCCCAGGTTCCCGAGGCAACTCGAGAAAAACCATGAGACTTCCCACTCGCCGCCAGATGAGGCCCGATTCCCCTGCACTGAGTGCAGAGCAATTCCGTGTTGCACATCACACATGAAAGGAGCCTTGATTTCCTTGATGGCACTCCAGAGAAACCCCAAGAACACTGTTTCAAGGCTAGCGGGATCCTGAGGTCACTGTAGCAACACGAAAGAGCTCCGTGGACCAAAAATCAACTCGAGATGAGAGGTTAGTCCCTGGCTTCGACTCCAGAGGAATACCACCTTACCACAAGCACCTCAAGAGGAGGCTTCTCTCAGCTCTAGGTATGTGAGAGGGACCCTGAGTTTGCGGCCTCAAGTGGAATGGACACCGCGATGCCCTGACTCGAAATAAGGCCGGATATCCCTGCAGTGACTTGAATGCAGGCTCGTCTTCCATCTCCCAAGACGAAAGGATGTCTGAATCCCCTGTGGAGACCACAGAGAAAGACCTAGTTCCCCACCTCATCGCGACCGGAGGCCTCACATCCTTTGAAAACTCCAGAGGTACGCGGAGATCAGTGCCTCCAAAGGAGATGATGCCTGACTCCTCGTGAAACTTGATAGGAGTCCCAGGATTCCTGTGGCACGTGGAAAGGGACCCTTGGTCTCCCGCCTCAGCTGGAGAGGCGTCCCAATTGCCCTGCCAAGCCTCGAGGAGAATCCCGAGTTGTCCCTCGCAACTAGGCAGGAGTCCTGTTGTCGCTGAACAAACACGTGTGTGGAAGGGCCATCCCCGTCGTAACTTGAGAATATACCCCAGGTTCCCGCCGCAACTCGAGAAAAACCATGAGACTTCCCACTCGCCGCCAGATGAGGCCCGATTCCCCTGCACTGCGTGCAGAGCAATTCCGTGTTGCACATCACACATGAAAGGAGCCTTGATTTCCTTGATGGCACTCCAGAGAAACCCCAAGAACAGTGTTTCAAGGCTAGAGGGATCCTGAGGTCACTGTAGCAACACGAAAGAGCTCCGTGGACCAAAAATCAACTCGAGATGAGAGGTTAGTCCCTGGCTTCGACTCCAGAGGAATACCACCTTACCAAAAGCACCTCAAGAGGAGGCTTCTCTCAGCTCTAGCTATGTGAGAGGGACCCTGATTTTGTGGCCTCAGGTGGAATGGACACCGCGATGCCCTGACGCGAAATAAGGCCGGATATCCCTGCAGTGACTTGAATGCAGGCTCGTCTTGCATCTCCCAAGATGAAAGGATATCTGAATCCCCTGTGGAGACCACAGAGAAAGACCTAGTTGCCCACCTCATCGCGACCGGAGGCCACACATCCTTTGAAAACTCCAGAGGTGCGCGGAGATCAGTGCCTCCCAAGGAGACGATGCCTGACTCCTCGTGAAACTTGATAGGAGTCCCAGGATTCCTGTGGCACGTGGAATGGGACCCTTGGTCTCCCGCCTCAGCTGGAGAGGCGTCCCAATTGCCCTGCCAAGCCTCGAGGAAAATCCCGAGTTGTCCCTCGCAACTAGGCAGGAATCCTGACGTCGCTGAACAAACAGGTGGGTGGAAGGGCCATCCCGGTCGTAACTCGAGAATATACCCCAGGTTCCCGCCGCAACTCGAGAAAAACCATGAGACTTCCCACTCGCCGCCAGATGAGGCCCGATTCCCCTGCACTGCGTGCAGAGCAATTCCGTGTTGCACATCACACATGAAAGGAGCCTTGATTTCCTTGATGGCACTCCAGAGAAACCCCAAGAACACTGTTTCAAGGCTAGAGGGATCCTGAGGTCACTGTAGCAACACGAAAGAGCTCCGTGGACCAAAAATCAACTCGAGATGAGAGGTTAGTCCCTGGCTTCGACTCCAGAGGAATACCACCTTACCACAAGCACCTCAAGAGGAGGCTTCTCTCAGCTCTAGCTATGTGAGAGGGACCCTGATTTTGTGGCCTCAGGTGGAATGGACACCGCGATGCCCTGACGCGAAATAAGGCCGGATATCCCTGCAGTGACTTGAATGCAGGCTCGTCTTGCATCTCCCAAGACGAAAGGATATCTGAATCCCCTGTGGAGACCACAGAGAAAGACCTAGTTGCCCACCTCATCGCGACCGGAGGCCACACATCCTTTGAAAACTCCAGAGGTACGCGGAGATCAGTGCCTCCAAAGGAGACGATGCCTGACTCCTCGTGAAACTTGATAGGAGTCCCAGGATTCCTGTGGCACGTGGAATGGGACCCTTGGTCTCCCGCCTCAGCTGGAGAGGCGTCCCAATTGCCCTGCCAAGACTCGAGGAAAATCCCGAGTTGACCCTCGCAACTAGGCAGGAATCCTGACGTCGCTGAACAAACAGGTGGGTGGAAGGGCCATCCCCGTCGTAACTCGAGAATATACCCCAGGTTCCCGCCGCAACTCGAGAAAAAACATGAGACTTCCCCCTCGCCGCGAGATGAGGCCCGATTCCCCTGCACTGCGTGCAGAGCAATTCCGTGTTGCACATCAAACATGAAAGGAGCCTTGATTTCCTTGATGGCACTCCAGAGAAACCCCAAGAACACTGTTTCAAGGCTAGATGGATCCTGAGGTCACTGTAGCAACACGAAAGAGCTCCATGGACCAAAAATCAACTCGAGATGAGAGGTTAGTCCCTGGCTTCGACTCCAGAGGAATACCACCTTACCACAAGCACCTCAAGAGGAGGCTTCTCTCAGCTCTAGGTATGTGAGAGGTACCCTGAGTTTGGGGCCTCAAGTGGAATGGACACCGCGATGCCCTGACTCGAAATAAGGCCGGATATCCCTGCAGTGACTTGAATGCAGGCTCGTCTTGCATCTCCCAAGACGAAAGGATGTCTGAATCCCCTGTGGAAACCACAGAGAAAGACCTAGTTCCCCACCTCATGGCGACCGGAGGCCTCACATCCTTTGAAAACTCAAGAGGTACGCGGAGATCAGTGCCTCCTAAGGAGACGATGCCTGACTCCTTGTGAATCTTGATAGGAGTCCCAGGATTACTGTGGCACATGGAAAGGGACACTTGGTCTCCCGCCTCAGCTGGAGAGGCGTCCCAATTGCCCTGCCAAGCCTCGAGGAGAATCCCGAGTTGTCCCTCGCAACTAGGCAGGAGTCCTGACGTCGCTGAACAAACACGTGTGTGGAAGGGCCATCCCCGTCGTAACTCGAGAATATACCCCAGGTTCCCGCCGCAACTCGAGAAAAACCATGAGACTTCCCCCTCGCCGCGAGATGAGGCCCGATTCCCCTGCACTGCGTGCAGAGCAATTCCGTGTTGCACATCACACATGAAAGGAGCCTTGATTTCCTTGGTGGCACTCCAGAGAAACCCCAAGAACACTGTTTCAAGGCTAGAGGGATCCTTAAGTCACTGTAGCCACACGAAAGAGCTCCGTGGACCAAAAATCAACTCGAGATGAGAGGTTAGTCCCTGGCTTCGACTCCAGAGGAATACCACCTTACCACAAGCACCTCAAGAGGAGGCTTCTCTCAGCTCTAGCTATGTGAGAGGGACCCTGATTTTGTGGCCTCAGGTGGAATGGACACCGCGATGCCCTGACGCGAAATAAGGCCGGATATCCCTGCAGTGACTTGAATGCAGGCTCGTCTTGCATCTCCCAAGATGAAAGGATATCTGAATCCCCTGTGGAGACCACAGAGAAAGACCTAGTTGCCCACCTCATCGCGACCGGAGGCCACACATCCTTTGAAAACTCCAGAGGTACGCGGAGATCAGTGCCTCCCAAGGAGACGATGCCTGACTCCTCGTGAAACTTGATAGGAGTCCCAGGATTCCTGTGGCACGTGGAATGGGACCCTTGGTCTCCCGCCTCAGCTGGAGAGGCGTCCCAATTGCCCTGCCAAGCCTCGAGGAAAATCCCGAGTTGTCCCTCGCAACTAGGCAGGAATCCTGACGTCGCTGAACAAACAGGTGGGTGGAAGGGCCATCCCCGTCGTAACTCGAGAATATACCCCAGGTTCCCGCCGCAACTCGAGAAAAACCATGAGACTTCCCACTCGCCGCCAGATGAGGCCCGATTCCCCTGCACTGCGTGCAGAGCAATTCCGTGTTGCACATCACACATGAAAGGAGCCTTGATTTCCTTGATGGCACTCCAGAGAAACCCCAAGAACAGTGTTTCAAGGCTAGAGGGATCCTGAGGTCACTGTAGCAACACGAAAGAGCTCCGTGGACCAAAAATCAACTCGAGATGAGAGGTTAGTCCCTGGCTTCGACTCCAGAGGAATACCACCTTACCACAAGCACCTCAAGAGGAGGCTTCTCTCAGCTCTAGCTATGTGAGAGGGACCCTGATTTTGTGGCCTCAGGTGGAATGGACACCGCGATGCCCTGACGCGAAATAAGGCCGGATATCCCTGCAGTGACTTGAATGCAGGCTCGTCTTGCATCTCCCAAGACGAAAGGATATCTGAATCCCCTGTGGAGACCACAGAGAAAGACCTAGTTGCCCACCTCATCGCGACCGGAGGCCACACATCCTTTGAAAACTCCAGAGGTACGCGGAGATCAGTGCCTCCAAAGGAGACGATGCCTGACTCCTCGTGAAACTTGATAGGAGTCCCAGGATTCCTGTGGCACGTGGAATGGGACCCTTGGTCTCCCGCCTCAGCTGGAGAGGCGTCCCAATTGCCCTGCCAAGCCTCGAGGAAAATCCCGAGTTGTCCCTCGCAACTAGGCAGGAATCCTGACGTCGCTGAACAAACAGGTGGGTGGAAGGGCCATCCCGGTCGTAACTCGAGAATATACCCCAGGTTCCCGCCGCAACTCGAGAAAAACCATGAGACTTCCCACTCGCCGCCAGATGAGGCCCGATTCCCCTGCACTGCGTGCAGAGCAATTCCGTGTTGCACATCACACATGAAAGGAGCCTTGATTTCCTTGATGGCACTCCAGAGAAACCCCAAGAACAGTGTTTCAAGGCTAGAGGGATCCTGAGGTCACTGTAGCAACACGAAAGAGCTCCGTGGACCAAAAATCAACTCGAGATGAGAGGTTAGTCCCTGGCTTCGACTCCAGAGGAATACCACCTTACCACAAGCACCTCAAGAGGAGGCTTCTCTCAGCTCTAGCTATGTGAGAGGGACCCTGATTTTGTGGCCTCAGGTGGAATGGACACCGCGATGCCCTGACGCGAAATAAGGCCGGATATCCCTGCAGTGACTTGAATGCAGGCTCGTCTTGCATCTCCCAAGACGAAAGGATATCTGAATCCCCTGTGGAGACCACAGAGAAAGACCTAGTTGCCCACCTCATCGCGACCGGAGGCCACACATCCTTTGAAAACTCCAGAGGTACGCGGAGATCAGTGCCTCCAAAGGAGACGATGCCTGACTCCTCGTGAAACTTGATAGGAGTCCCAGGATTCCTGTGGCACGTGGAATGGGACCCTTGGTCTCCCGCCTCAGCTGGAGAGGCGTCCCAATTGCCCTGCCAAGCCTCGAGGAAAATCCCGAGTTGTCCCTCGCAACTAGGCAGGAATCCTGACGTCGCTGAACAAACAGGTGGGTGGAAGGGCCATCCCCGTCGTAACTCGAGAATATACCCCAGGTTCCCGCCGCAACTCGAGAAAAAACATGAGACTTCCCCCTCGCCGCGAGATGAGGCCCGATTCCCCTGCACTGCGTGCAGAGCAATTCCGTGTTGCACATCAAACATGAAAGGAGCCTTGATTTCCTTGATGGCACTCCAGAGAAACCCCAAGAACACTGTTTCAAGGCTAGATGGATCCTGAGGTCACTGTAGCAACACGAAAGAGCTCCATGGACCAAAAATCAACTCGAGATGAGAGGTTAGTCCCTGGCTTCGACTCCAGAGGAATACCACCTTACCACAAGCACCTCAAGAGGAGGCTTCTCTCAGCTCTAGGTATGTGAGAGGGACCCTGAGTTTGCGGCCTCAAGTGGAATGGACACCGCGATGCCCTGACTCGAAATAAGGCCGGATATCCCTGCAGTGACTTGAATGCAGGCTCGTCTTGCATCTCCCAAGACGAAAGGATGTCTGAATCCCCTGTGGAAACCACAGAGAAAGACCTAGTTCCCCACCTCATGGCGACCGGAGGCCTCACATCCTTTGAAAACTCAAGAGGTACGCGGAGATCAGTGCCTCCTAAGGAGACGATGCCTGACTCCTTGTGAATCTTGATAGGAGTCCCAGGATTCCTGTGGCACATGGAAAGGGACACTTGGTCTCCCGCCTCAGCTGGAGAGGCGTCCCAATTGCCCTGCCAAGCCTCGAGAAGAATCCCGAGTTGTCCCTCGCAACTAGGCAGGAGTCCTGACGTCGCTGAACAAACACGTGTGTGGAAGGGCCATCCCCGTCGTAACTCGAGAATATACCCCAGGTTCCCGCCGCAACTCGAGAAAAACCATGAGACTTCCCCCTCGCCGCGAGATGAGGCCCGATTCCCCTGCACTGTGTGCAGAGCAATTCCGTGTTGCACATCACACATGAAAGGAGCCTTGATTTCCTTGGTGGCACTCCAGAGAAACCCCAAGAACACTGTTTCAAGGCTAGAGGGATCCTTAAGTCACTGTAGCCACACGAAAGAGCTCCGTGGACCAAAAATCAACTCGAGATGAGAGGTTAGTCCTTGGCTTCGACTCCAGAGAAATACCACCTTACCACAAGCACCTCAAGAGGAGGCTTCTCTCAGCTCTAGGTATGTGAGAGGGACCCTGAGTTTGCGGCCTCAAGTGGAATGGACACCGCGATGCCCTGACTCAAAATAAGGCCGGATATCCCTGCAGTGACTTGAATGCAGGCTCGTCTTGCATCTCCCAAGACGAAAGGATGTCTGAATCCCCTGTGGAGACCACAGAGAAAGACCTAGTTCCCCACCTCATCGCGACCGGAGGCCTCACATCCTTTGAAAACTCCAGAGGTACACGGAGATCAGTGCCTCCAAAGGAGACGATGCCTGACTCCTCGTGAAACTTGAAAGGAGTCCCAGGATTCCTGTGCACATGGATAGGGACCCTTGGTCTCCCGCCTCAGCTGGAGAGGCGTCCCAATTGCCCTGCCAAGCCTCGAGGAGAATCCCGAGTTGTCCCTCGCAACTAGGCAGGAGTCCTGACGTCGCTGAACAAACACGTGGTTGAAAGGGCCATACCCGTCGTAACTCGAGAATATACCCCAGGTTCCCGCCGCAACTCGAGAAAAACCATGAGACTTTCCCCTCGCCGCGAGATGAGGCCCGATTCCCCTGCACTGCGTGCAGAGCAATTCCGTCTTGCAAATCACACATGAAAGGAGCCTTGATTTCCTTGATGGCACTCCAGAGAAACCCCAAGAACACTGTTTCAAGGCTAGAGGGATCCTGAGGTCACTGTAGCAACACGAAAGAGCTCCGTGGACCAAAAATCAACTCGAGATGAGAGGTTAGTCCCTGGCTTCGACTCCAGAGGAATACCACCTTACCACAAGCACCTCAAGAGGAGGCTTCTCTCAGCTCTAGGTATGTGAGAGGGACCCTGAGTTTGCGGCCTCAAGTGGAATAGACACCGCGATGCCCTGACTCGAAATAAGGCCGGATATCCCTGCAGTGACGTGAATGCAGGCTCGTCTTGCATCTCCCAAGATGAAAGGATGTCTGAATCCCCTGTGGAGACCACAGAGAAAGACCTAGTTCCCCACCTCATCGCGACCGGAGGCCTCACATCCTTTGAAAACTCCAGAGGTACGCGGAGATCAGTGCCTCCAAAGGAGATGATGCCTGACTCCTCGTGAAACTTGATAGAAGTCCCAGGATTCCTGTGGCACGTGGAAAGGGACCCTTGGTCTCCCGCCTCAGCTGGAGAGGCGTCCCAATTGCCCTGCCAAGCCTCAAGGAGAATCCCGAGTTGTCCCTCACAACTAGGCAGGAGTCCTGACGTCGCTGAACAAACACGTGTGTGGAAGGGCCATCCCCGTCGTAACTCGAGAATATACCCCAGGTTCCCGCCGCAACTCGAGAAAAACCATGAGACTTCCCCCTCGCCGCGAGATGAGGCCCGATTCCCCTGCACTGTGTGCAGAGCAATTCCGTGTTGCACATCACACATGAAAGGAGCCTTGATTTCCTTGGTGGCACTCCAGAGAAACCCCAAGAACACTGTTTCAAGGCTAGAGGGATCCTTAAGTCACTGTAGCCACACGAAAGAGCTCCGTGGACCAAAAATCAACTCGAGATGAGAGGTTAGTCCTTGGCTTCGACTCCAGAGAAATACCACCTTACCACAAGCACCTCAAGAGGAGGCTTCTCTCAGCTCTAGGTATGTGAGAGGGACCCTGAGTTTGCGGCCTCAAGTGGAATGGACACCGCGATGCCCTGACTCAAAATAAGGCCGGATATCCCTGCAGTGACTTGAATGCAGGCTCGTCTTGCATCTCCCAAGACGAAAGGATGTCTGAATCCCCTGTGGAGACCACAGAGAAAGACCTAGTTCCCCACCTCATCGCGACCGGAGGCCTCACATCCTTTGAAAACTCCAGAGGTACACGGAGATCAGTGCCTCCAAAGGAGACGATGCCTGACTCCTCGTGAAACTTGATAGGAGTCCCAGGATTACTGTGCACGTGGAAAGGGACCCTTGGTCTCCCGCCTCAGCTGGAGAGGCGTCCCAATGGCCCTGCCAAGCCTCGAGGAGAATCCCGAGTTGTCCCTCGCAACTAGGCAGGAGTCCTGACGTCGCTGAACAAACACGTGGTTGAAAGGGCCATACCCGTCGTAACTCGAGAATATACCCCAGGTTCCCGCCGAAACTCGAGAAAATCCATGAGACTTCCCCCTCGCCGCGAGATGAGGCCCGATTCCCCTGCACTGCGTACAGAGCAAATCCGTGTTGCACGTCACACATGAAAGGAGCCTTGATTTCCTTGATGGCACTGCAGAGAAACCCCAAGAACACTGTTTCAAGGCTAGAGGGATCCTGAGGTCACTGTAGCAACAGGAAAGAGCTCCATGGACCAAGAATCAACTCGAGATGAGAGGTTAGTCCCTGGCTTCGACTCCAGAGGAATACCACCTTACCACAAGCACCTCAAGAGGAGGCTTCTCTCAGCTCTAGCTATGTGAGAAGGACCCTGAGTTTGCGGCCTCAAGTGGAATGGACACCGCGATGCCCTGGCTCGAAATAAGGCCGGATATCCCTGCACTGACTTGAATGCAGACTCGTCTTGCATCTTCAAAGACGAAAGAATGTCTGAATCCCCTGTGGAGACCACAGAGAAAGACCTAGTTCCCCACCTCATCGCGACCGGAGGCCTCTCATCCTTTGAAAACTCCAGAGGTATGCGGAGATGAGTGCCTCCAAAGGAGATGATGCCTGACTCCTCGTGAAACTTGATAGGAGTCCCAGGATTCCTGTGGCACGTGGAAAGGGAGACTTGGTTTCCCGCCTCAGATGAAGAGGCGTCCCAATTGCCCTGCCAAGTTTCGAATAGAATCCCGAGTTGTCCCTCGCAACTATGCAGGAGTCCTGACGTCGCTGAAGAAACACGTGTGTGGAAGGGCCATCCCCGTCTTAACTCGAGAATATACCCCAGGTTCCCGACGCAACTCGAGAAAAACCATGAGACTTCCCCCTCGCCGCGAGATGAGGCCCGATTCCCCTGCACTGCGTGCAGAGCAATTCCGTGTTGCACATCAAACATGAAAGGAGCCTTGATTTCCTTGATGGCACTCCAGAGAAACCCCAAGAACACTGTTTCAAGGCTAGATGGATCCTGAGGTCACTGTAGCAACACGAAAGAGCTCCATGGACCAAAAATCAACTCGAGATGAGAGGTTAGTCCCTGGCTTCGACTCCAGAGGAATACCACCTTACCACAAGCACCTCAAGAGGAGGCTTCTCTCAGCTCTAGGTATGTGAGAGGTACCCTGAGTTTGGGGCCTCAAGTGGAATGGACACCGCGATGCCCTGACTCGAAATAAGGCCGGATATCCCTGCAGTGACTTGAATGCAGGCTCGTCTTGCATCTCCCAAGATGAAAGGATGTTTGAATCCCCTGTGGAGACCACAGAGAAAGACCTAGTTCCCCACCTCATGGCGACCGGAGGCCTCACATCCTTTGAAAACTCCAGAGGTACGCGGAGATCAGTGCCTCCAAAGGAGACGATGCCTGACTCCTCGTGAATCTTGATAGGAGTCCCAGGATTCCTGTGGCACATGGAAAGGGACACTTGGTCTCCCGCCTCAGCTGGAGAGGCGTCCCAATTGCCCTGCCAAGCCTCGAGGAGAATCCCGAGTTGTCCCTCGCAACTAGGCAGGAGTCCTGACGTCGCTGAACAAACACGTGTGTGGAAGGGCCATCCCCGTCGTAACTCGAGAATATACCCCAGGTTCCCGCCGCAACTCGAGAAAAACCATGAGACTTCCCCCTCGCCGCGAGATGAGGCCCGATTCCCCTGCACTGTGTGCAGAGCAATTCCGTGTTGCACATCACACATGAAAGGAGCCTTGATTTCCTTGGTGGCACTCCAGAGAAACCCCAAGAACACTGTTTCAAGGCTAGAGGGATCCTTAAGTCACTGTAGACACACGAAAGAGCTCCGTGGACCAAAAATCAACTCGAGATGAGAGGTTAGTCCTTGGCTTCGACTCCAGAGAAATACCACCTTACCACAAGCACCTCAAGAGGAGGCTTCTCTCAGCTCTAGGTATGTGAGAGGGACCCTGAGTTTGCGGCCTCAAGTGGAATGGACACCGCGATGCCCTGACTCAAAATAAGGCCGGATATCCCTGCAGTGACTTGAATGCAGGCTCGTCTTGCATCTCCCAAGACGAAAGGATGTCTGAATCCCCTGTGGAGACCACAGAGAAAGACCTAGTTCCCCACCTCATCGCGACCGGAGGCCTCACATCCTTTGAAAACTCCAGAGGTACACGGAGATCAGTGCCTCCAAAGGAGACGATGCCTGACTCCTCGTGAAACTTGATAGGAGTCCCAGGATTCCTGTGCACGTGGATAGGGACCCTTGGTCTCCCGCCTCAGCTGGAGAGGCGTCCCAATTGCCCTGCCAAGCCTCGAGGAAAATCCCGAGTTGTCCCTCGCAACTAGGCAGGAGTCCTGACGTCGCTGAACAAACACGTGGTTGAAAGGGCCATACCCGTCGTAACTCGAGAATATACCCCAGGTTCCCGCCGCAACTCGAGAAAAACCATGAGACTTTCCCCTCGCCGCGAGATGAGGCCCGATTCCCCTGCACTGCGTGCAGAGCAATTCCGTCTTGCAAATCACACATGAAAGGAGCCTTGATTTCCTTGATGGCACTCCAGAGAAACCCCAAGAACACTGTTTCAAGGCTAGAGGGATCCTGAGGTCACTGTAGCAACACGAAAGAGCTCCGTGGACCAAAAATCAACTCGAGATGAGAGGTTAGTCCCTGGCTTCGACTCCAGAGGAATACCACCTTACCACAAGCACCTCAAGAGGAGGCTTCTCTCAGCTCTAGGTATGCGAGAGGGACCCTGAGTTTGCGGCCTCAAGTGGAATGGACACCGCGATGCCCTGACTCGAAATAAGGCCGGATATCCCTGCAGTGACATGAATGTAGGCTCGTCTTGCATCTCCCAAGACGAAAGGATGTCTGAATCCCCTGTGGAGACCACAGAGAAAGACCTAGTTCCCCACCTCATGGCGACCGGAGGCCTCACATCCTTTGAAAACTCCAGAGGTACGCGGAGATCAGTGCCTCCTAAGGAGACGATGCCTGACTCCTTGTGAATCTTGATAGGAGTCCCAGGATTCCTGTGGCACATGGAAAGGGACACTTGGTCTCCCGCCTCAGCTGGAGAGGCGTCCCAATTGCCCTGCCAAGCCTCGAGGAGAATCCCGAGTTGTCCCTCGCAACTAGGCAGGAGTCCTGAGGTCGCTGAACAAACACGTGTGTGGAAGGGCCATCCCCGTCGTAACTCGAGAATATACCCCAGGTTTCCGCCGCAACTCGAGAAAAACCATGAGACTTCCCCCTCGCCGCGAGATGAGGCCCGATTCCCCTGCACTGTGTGCAGAGCAATTCCGTGTTGCACATCACACATGAAAGGAGCCTTGATTTCCTTGGTGGCACTCCAGAGAAACCCCAAGAACACTGTTTCAAGGCTAGAGGGATCCTTAAGTCTCTGTAGACACACGAAAGAGCTCCGTGGACCAAAAATCAACTCGAGATGAGAGGTTAGTCCTTGGCTTCGACTCCAGAGAAATACCACCTTACCACAAGCACCTCAAGAGGAGGCTTCTCTCAGCTCTAGGTATGTGAGAGGGACCCTGAGTTTGCGGCCTCAAGTGGAATGGACACCGCGATGCCCTGACTCAAAATAAGGCCGGATATCCCTGCAGTGACTTGAATGCAGGCTCGTCTTGCATCTCCCAAGACGAAAGGATGTCTGAATCCCCTGTGGAGACCACAGAGAAAGACCTAGTTCCCCACCTCATCGCGACCGGAGGCCTCACATCCTTTGAAAACTCCAGAGGTACACGGAGATCAGTGCCTCCAAAGGAGACGATGCCTGACTCCTCGTGAAACTTGATAGGAGTCCCAGGATTCCTGTGCACGTGGATAGGGACCCTTGGTCTCCCGCCTCAGCTGGAGAGGCGTCCCAATTGCCCTGCCAAGCCTCGAGGAGAATCCCGAGTTGTCCCTCGCAACTAGGCAGGAGTCCTGACGTCGCTGAACAAACACGTGGTTGAAAGGGCCATACCCTTCGTAACTCGAGAATATACCCCAGGTTCCCGCCGCAACTCGAGAAAAACCATGAGACTTTCCCCTCGCCGCGAGATGAGGCCCGATTCCCCTGCACTGTGTGCAGAGCAATTCCGTCTTGCAAATCACACATGAAAGGAGCCTTGATTTCCTTGATGGCACTCCAGAGAAACCCCAAGAACACTGTTTCAAGGCTAGAGGGATCCTGAGGTCACTGTAGCAACACGAAAGAGCTCCGTGGACCAAAAATCAACTCGAGATGAGAGGTTAGTCCCTGGCTTCGACTCCAGAGGAATACCACCTTACCACAAGCACCTCAAGAGGAGGCTTCTCTCAGCTCTAGGTATGTGAGAGGGACCCTGAGTTTGCGGCCTCAAGTGGAATGGACACCGCGATGCCCTGACTCGAAATAAGGCCGGATATCCCTGCAGTGACATGAATGTAGGCTCGTCTTGCATCTCCCAAGACGAAAGGATGTCTGAATCCCCTGTGGAGACCACAGAGAAAGACCTAGTTCCCCACCTCATCGCGACCGGAGGCCTCACATCCTTTGAAAACTCCAGAGGTACGCGGAGATCAGTGCCTCCAAAGGAGACGATGCCTGACTCCTCGTGAAACTTGATAGGACTCCCAGGATTCCTGTGGCACGTGGAAAGGGACACTTGGTCTCCCGCCTCAGCTGGAGAGACGTCCCAATTGCCCTGCCAAGCCTCGAGGAGAATCCCGGGTTTTCCCTCGCAACTAGTCAGGAGTCCTGCCGTCGCTGAACAAACACGTGTGTGGAAGGACCATCCCCGTCGTAACTCGAGAATATACCCCAGGTTCCCGACGCAACTCGAGAAAAACCATGAGACTTCCCCCTCGCCGCGAGATGAGGCCCGATTCCCCTGCAATCCGTGCAGAGCAATTCCGTGTTGCACATCAAACATGAAAGGAGCCTTGATTTCCTTGATGGCACTCCAGAGAAACCCCAAGAACACTGTTTCAAGGCTAGAGGGATCCTGAGGTCACTGTAGCAACAGGAAAGAGCTCCGTGGACCAAGAATCAACGCGAGATGAGAGGTTAGTCCCTGGCTTCGAATCCAAAGTAATACCACCTTACCACAAGCACCTCAAGAGGAGGCTTCTCTCAGCTCTAGGTATGTGAGAGGGACCCTGAGTTTGCGGCCTCAAGTGGAATGGACACCGCGATTAACTGACTCGAAATAAGGCCGGATATCCCGGCAGGGACTTGAATGCAGGCTCGTCTTGCATCTCCCAAGATGAAAGGATGTTTGAATCCCCTGTGGAGACCACAGAGAAAGACCTAGTTCCCCACCTCATCGCGACCGGAGGCCTCACATCCTTTGAAAATTCCAGAGGTACGCGGAGATCAGTGCCTCCAAAGGAGACGATGCCTGACTCCTCGTGAAACTTGATAGGAGTTCCAGGATTCCTGTCGCACGTGGAAAGGGACCCTTGGTCTCCCGCCTCAGCTGGAGAGGCATCCAAATTGCCCTGCCAATCCTCGAGGAGAATCCCGAGTTGTCCCTCGTAACTAGGCAGGAGTCGTGACGTCACTGAACACACGTGGCTGGAAAGCCCATCCCCATCAAACTCGAGAATATACCCCAGGTTCCCACCGCATCTCGAGAAAACCATGAGACTTCCCCCTCGCCGCGAGATGAGGCCCAATTCCCCTGCACTGCGTGCAGAGCAATTCCGTGTTGCACATCACACATGAAAGGAGCCTTGATTTCCTTGATGGCACTGCAGAGAAACCCCAAGAACACTGTTTTAAGGCTAGAGGGATCCTGAGGTCACGGTAGCAACATGAAAGAGCTCCGTGGACGAAAAATCAACTCGAGATGAGAGGTTAGTCCCTGGCTTCGACTCCAGAGGAATACCACCTTACCACAAGCACCTCAAGAGGAGGCTTCTCTCAGCTCTAGGTATGTGAGAGGGACCCTGAGTTTGCGGCCTCAAGTGGAATAGACACCGCGATGCCCTGACTCGAAATAAGGCCGGATATTTCTGCAGTGACGTGAATGCAGGCTCGTCTTGCATCTCCCAAGATGAAAGGATGTCTGAATCCCCTGTGGAGACCACAGATAAAGACCTAGTTCCCCACCTCATCGCGACCGGAGGCCTCACATCCTTTGAAAACTCCAGAGGTACGCGGAGATCAGTGCCTCCAAAGGAGATGATGCCTGACTCCTCGTGAAACTTGATAGAAGTCCCAGGATTCCTGTGGCACGTGGAAAGGGACACTTGGTCTCCCGCCTCAGCTGGAGAGGCGTCCCAATTGCCCTGCCCAGCCTCGAGGAGAATCCCGAGTTGTCCCTCGCAACTAGGCAGGAGTCCTGACGTCAGTGAACAAACACGTGTGTGGAAGGGCCATCCCCGTCGTAACTCGAGAATATACCCCAGGTTCCCGCCGCAACTCGAGAAAAACCAAGAGACTTCCCCCTCGCCGCGAGATGAGGCCCGATTCCCCTGCACTGCGTGCAGAGCAATTCCGTGTTGCACATCACACATGAAAAAAGCCTTGATTTCCTTGATGGCACTCCAGAGAAACCCCAAGAACACTGTTTCAAGGCTAGAGGGATCCTGAGGTCACTGTACCAACACAAAAGAGCTCCGTGGACCAAGAATCAACTCGAGATGAGAGGTTAGTCCCTGGCTTCGACTCCAGAGGAATACCACCTTACCACAAGCACCTCAAGAGGAGGCTTCTCTCAGCTCTATGTATGTGAGAGGGACCCTGAGTTTGTGGTCTCAAGTGGAATGGACACCGCGATGCCCTGACTCGAAATAAGGCTGAATATCCCTTCAGTGACTTGAATGCAGGCTCATCTTGCATCTCCCAAGACGAAAGGATGTCTGAATCCCCTGTGGAGACCACAAAGAAAGACCTAGTTCCCCACCTCATCGCGACCGGAGGCCTCACATCCTTTGAAAACTACAGAGGTACGCGGAGATCAGTGCCTCCAAAGCAGACGATGCCTGACTCGTGAAACTTGATAGGCGTCCCAGGATTCCTGTGGCACGTGGAAAGGGACGCTTGGTTTCCCGCTCAGCTGAAGAGGCGTCCCAATTGCCCTGCCAAGCCTCGAGGAGAATCCCGAGTTGTCCCTGGCAACTAGGCAGGAGTCCTGACGTCACTGAACAAACACGTGGGTGGAAGGGCCATCCCCGTCATAACTCGAGAATATACTCCAGGTTCCCGCCGCAACTCGAGAAAAGCCATGAGACTTCCCCCTCGCCGCGAGATGAGGCTAGATTCTCCTACACTGCATGCAGAGCAATTCGTGTTGCACATCAAACATGAAAGGAGCCTTGATTTTCTTGATGGCACTCCAGAGAAACCCCAAGAACACTGTTTCCAGGATAGAGGGATCCTGAGGTCACTGTAGCAACACGAAAGAGCTCCGTGGGCCAAAAATCAACTCGAGATGAGAGGTTAATCCCTGGTTTCGACTCCAGAGGAATACTACCTTACAAGAAGCACCTCAAGAGGAGGCTTCTCTCAGCTCTAGGTATGTGAGAGGGACCCTGATTTTGCGGCCTCAAGTGGAATGGACACCGCGATGCCCTGACTCGAAATAAGGCCAGATATCCCTGCAGTGACTTGAATGCAGGCTCGTCTTGCATCTCCCAAGACGAAAGGATGTCTGAATCCCCTGTGGAGACCACAGAGAAAGACCTAGTTCCCCACCTCATCGCGACCGGAGGCCTCACATCCTTTAAAAACTCCAGAGGTACTCGGAGATCAGTGCCTCCGAAGAGACGATGCCTGACTCCTCGTGAAACTTGATAGGACTCCCAGGATTCCTGTGGCACGTGGCAAGGGACCCTTGGTCTCCCGACTCAGCTGGAGAGGCGTCCCAATTGCCCTGCCAACCTCAAGGAGAATCCCGAGTTGTCCCTCGCAACTAGGCAGGAGTTCTGATGTCGCTGAACACTCACGTGTGTGGAAGGGCCATCCCCGTCGTAACTCGAGAATATACCCCAGGTTCCCGCTGCAACTCGACAAAAACCATGAGACTTCCCCCTCGCCGCGAGATGAGGCCCGATTCCCCTGCACTGCGTGCAGATCAATTCCGTGTTGCACATCACACATGAAAGGAGCCTTGATTCCCTTGATGGCACTCCAGAGAAACTCCAAGAACACTGTTTCAAGGTTAGAGGGATCCTGAGGTCACTGTAGCAACACGAAAGAGCTCCATGGCCCAAAAATCAACTCGAGATGAGAGGTTAGTCCCTGGCTTCGACTCCAGAGGAATACCACCTTACCACAAGCACCTCAAGAGGAGGCTTCTCTCAGCTCTAGGTATGCGAGAGGGACCCTGAGTTTGTGGCCTCAAGTGGAATGGACAC
The DNA here is from genome assembly GCF_910594005.1 of Cervus elaphus. Classification (NCBI taxonomy): domain Eukaryota; kingdom Metazoa; phylum Chordata; class Mammalia; order Artiodactyla; family Cervidae; genus Cervus; species Cervus elaphus. The sequence continues at coordinate 5,447,287 of NC_057838.1, forward strand.
CGCGATGCCCTGACTCGAAATAAGGCCGGATATCCCTGCAGTGACTTGAATGCAGGCACGTCTTGCATCTTCCGAGACGAAAGGATGTCTGAATCCCCTTTGGAGACCACAGAGAAAGACCTAGTTCCCCACCTCATCGCGACCGGAGGCCTCAAATCCTTTGAAAATTCCAGAGGTACTCGGAGATCAGTGCCTCCAAAGGAGACGATCCCTAACTCCTCGTGAAACTTCTTAGGAGTCCCAGGATTCCTGTGGCACGTGGAAAGGGACCCTTGGTCTCCCGCCTCAGCTGGAGAGGCGTCCCAATTGCCCTGCCAAGCCTCGAGGAGAATCCCGAGTTGTCCCTCGCAACTAGGCTGGAGTCCTGACGTTGCTGAACAAAAACGTGTGAGGAAGGGCCATCCCTGTCGTAACTCGAGAATATACCCCAGGTTCCCGCCGCAACTCGACATAAACCATTAGACTTCCTCCTCGCCGCGAGATGAGGCCCGATTCCCCTGCACTGCGTGCACAGCAATTCCGTGTTGGACATCACACATGAAAGGAGCCTTGATTTCCTTGATGGCACTCCAGAGAAACCCCAAGAACACTGTTTCAAGGCTAGAGGGATCCTGAGGTCACTGTAGCAACACGAAAGAGCTCCGTGGACCAAAAATCAACTCGAGATGAGAGGTTAGTCCCTGGCTTCGACTCCAGAGGAATACCACCTTACCACAAGCACCTCAAGAGGAGGCTTCTCTCAGCTCTAGCTATGTGAGAGGGACCCTGAATTTACGGCCTCAAGTGGAATGGACACCGCGATGCCCTGACTCGAAATAAGGCCGGATATCCCTGCAGTGACTTGAATGCAGGCTCGTCTTGCATCTCCCATGACGAAAGGATGTCTGAATCCCCTGTGGAGACCACAGATAAAGACCTAGTTCCCCACCTCATCGCGACCGGAGGCCTCACATATTTTGAAAACTTCAGAGGTACGCAGAGTTCAGTGACCCAAAGGAGACGATGCGTGACTCCTCGTGAAACTTGATAGGAGTCCCAGGATTCCTGTGGCACGTGGAAAGGGACCCTTGGTCTCCCGCCTCAGCTGGAGAGGCGTCCCAACTGCCCTGCCAAGCCTCGAGGAGAATCCCGAGTTGTCCCTCGCAACTAGGAAGGAGTCATGACGTCGCTGAACAAACACGTGGGTGGAAGGGCCATCCCCGTCGTAACTCGAGAATATACCCCAGGTTCCCGCCTCAACTCGAGATAAACCATGAGACTTCCCCCTCGCCGAGTGATGAGGCACGATTCCTCTGCACTGCGTGCACCGCAATTCCGTGTTGCACATCACACATGAAAGGAGACTTGATTTCCTTGATGGCACTCCAGAGAAACCCCAAGAACACAGTTTCAAGGCTAGAGGTATCCTGAGGTCACTGTAGCAACACGAAAGAGCTCCATGGACCAAAAATCAACTCGAGATGAGAGGGTAGTCCCGGGCTTCGACTCCAGAGGAATACCACCTTACCACAAGCACCTCAAGAGGAGGCTTCTCTCAGCTCTAGGTATGTGAGAGGGACCCTGAGTTTGCGGCCTCATGTGGAATGGACACCGCGATGCCCTGACTCGAAATAAGGCCGGATATACCTGCAGTGACTTGAATGCAGGCTCGTCTTGCATCTCCCAAGAAGAAAGGATGTCTGAATCCCCTGTGGAGACCACAGAGAAAGACCTAGTTGCCCACCTCATCGCGAACGGAGGCCTCACATTCTTTGAAAACTCCAGAGGTTCGCGGAGATCAGTGCCTCCAAAGGAGACGATGCCTGACTCCTCGTGAAACTGATAGGAGTCCCAGGATTCCTGTGGCACGTGGAAAGGGACCCTTGGTCTCCCGCCTCAGCTGGAGAGGCGTCCCAATTGCCCTGCCAAGCCTCGAGGAGAATCCCGAGTTGTCCCTCGCAACTAGGCAGGAGTCCAGACGTCGCTGAACAAACACGTGTGTGGAAGGGCCATCTCCGTCGTAACTCGAGAATATACCCCAGTTTAACGCCGCAACTCGAGAAAAACCATGAGACTTTCCCCTCACCGCGAGATGAGGCCCGATTCCCCTGCACTGCGTGCAGAGCAATTCCGTGTTGCACATCACACATGAAAGGAGCCTTGATTTCCTTGATGGCACTCCAGAGAAACCCCAAGAACACTGTTTCAAGGCTAGAGGAATCCTGAGGTCACTGTAGCAACACGAAAGAGCTCCGTGGACCAAAAATCAACTCGAGATGAGAGGTTAGTCCCTGGCTTCAAATCCAGAGGAATACCACCTTACCACAAGCACCTCAAGAGGAGGCTTCTCTCAGCTCTAGGTATGTGAGAGGGACCCTGAGTTTGCGGCCTCAAGTGGAATGGACACCGCGATTCCCTGACTCGAAATAAGGCCGGATATCCCTGCAGTGACTTGAATGCCGGCTCGTCTTGCATCTCCCAAGATGAAAGGATGTTTGAATCCCCTGTGGAGACCACAGAGAAAGACCTAGTTCCCCACCTCATCGCGACCGGAGGCCTCACATCCTTTGAAAACTCCAGAGGTACTCGGAGATCAGTGCCTCCAAAGGAGACGATGCCTGACTCCTCGTGAAACTTGATAGGAGTCCCAGGATTCCTGTGGCACGTGGAAAGGGACACTTGTTCTACCGCCTCAGATGGTGAGGCGTCCAAATTGCCCTGCCAAGCGTCGAGGAGAATCCCGAGTTGTCCCTCGCAACTAGGCAGGAGTCCTGACGTGGCTGAACAAACACGTGGGTGGAAGGGCCATCCGCGTCATAACTCGAGAATATACCCCAGGTTCCCGCCGCAACTCGAGAAAAAGCAAGAAACTTCCCCCTCGCCGCGAGATGAGGCCCGATTCCCCTGCACTGCGTGCAGAGCAATTCCGTGTTGCACATCACACATGAAAGGAGCCTTGATTTCCTTGATGGCACTCCAGAGAAACCCCAAGAACACTGTTTCAAGGCTAGAGGGATCCTGAGGTCACTGTAGCAACACGAAAGAGCTCCGAGGACAAAAAATCAACTCGAGATGAGAGGTTAGTCCCTGGCTTCGACTCCAGAGGAATACCACCTTACCACAAGCACCTCAAGAGGAGGCTTCTCTCAGCTCTAGGTATGTGAGAGGGACCCTGAGTTTGCAGCCTCAAGTGGAATGGACACCGCGATGCCCTGACTCGAAATAAGGCCGGATATCCCTGCAGTGACTTGAATGCAGGCTCGTCTTGCATCTCCCAAGATGAAAGGATGTCTGAATCACCTGTGGAGACCACAGAGAAAGACCTAGTTCCCCACCTCATCGCGACTGGAGGCCTCACATCCTTTGAAATCTCCAGAGGTACGCGGAGATCAGTGCCTCCAAAGGAGACGATGCCTGACTCCTCGTGAAACTTGATAGGAGTCCCAGGATTCCTGTGGCACGTGGAAAGGGACCCTTGGTCTCCCGCCTCAGCTGGAGAGGCGTCCCAATTGCCCTGCCAAGCCTCGAGGAGAATCCCGAGTTGTCCCTCGCAACTAGGCAGGAGTCCTGACATCGCTGAACAAACACGTGGTTGGAAGGTCCATCCCCATCGTAACTCGAGAATATACCCCAGGTTCCCGCCGCAACTCGAGAAAAACCATGAGAATTCCCCCTCGCCGCGAGATGAGGCCCGATTCCCCTACACTGTGTGCAGAGCAATTCCGTGTTGCACATCACACATGAAAAAAGCCTTGATTTCCTTGATGGCACTCCAGAGAAACCCCAAGAACAGTGTTTCAAGGCTAGAGGGATCCTGAGGTCACTGTACCAACACAAAAGAGCTCCGTGGACCCAGAATCAACTCGAGATGAGAGGTTAGTCGCTGGCTTCGACTCCAGAGGAATACCACCTTACCACAAGCACCTCAAGAGGAGGCTTCTCTCAGCTCTAGGTATGTGAGAGGGACCCTGAGTTTGCGGCCTCAAGTGGAATGGACACCGCGATGCCCTGACTCGAAATAAGGCCGGATATCCCTGCAGTGACTTGAATGCAGGCTCGTCTTGCATCTCCCAAGACGAAAGGATGTCTGAATCCCCTGTGGAGACCACAGAGAAAGACCGAGTTCCCCACCTCATCGCGACCGGAGGCCTCACATCCTTTGAAAACTCCAGAGGTACGCGGAGATCAGTGCCTCCAAAGGAGACGATGCCTGACTCCTCATGAAACTTGATAGGAGTCCCAGGATTCCTGTGGCAGGTGGAAAGGGACGCTTGGTCTCCCGCCTCAGCTGGAGAGGCGTCCCAATTGCCCTGCCAAGCCTCGAGGAGAATCTCGAGTTGTCCCTCGCAACTAGGCAGGAGTCCTGACGTTGCTGAACAAACACGTGGGTGGAAGGGCCATCCCCGTCGTAACTCGAGAATATACCCCCGGTTCCCGCCGCAACTCGAGAAAAACCATGAGACTTCCCCCTTGCCGCGAGATGAGGCCCGATTAACCTGCACTGCGTGCAGAGCAATACCGTGTTGCACATCACACATGAAAGGAGCCTTGATTTCCTTGATGGCACTCCAGAGAAACCCCAAGAACACTGTTTCAAGGCTAGAGGGATCCTGAGGTCACTGTAGCAACACGAAAGAGCTCCGTGGACCAGGAATCAACTCGAGATGAGAGGTTAGTCCCTGGCTTCGACTCCAGAGGAATACCACCTTACCACAAGCACCTCAAGAGGAGGTTTCTCTCAGCTCTAGGTATGTGAGAGGGACCCTGAGTTGGCGGCCTCAAGTGGAATGGACACCGCGATGCCCTGACTCGAAATAAGGCCGGATATCCCTGCAGTGACTTGAATGCAGGCTCGTCTTGCATGTCCCAAGACGAAATGATGTCTGAATCCCCTGTGGAGACCACAGAGAAGACCTAGTTCCCCAACTCATGGCCACCGGAGGCCTCACATCCTTTGATAACTCCAGAGGTACGCGGAGATAAGTGCCTCCAAAGGAGACGATGCGTGACTCCTCGTGAAACTTGATAGGAGTCCCAGGATTCCTGTGGCACGTGGAAAGGGACCCTTGGTCTCCCGCCTCAGCTGGAGAGGCGTCCCTATTGCCCTGCCAAGCCTCGAGGAGAATCCCGAGTTGTCCCTCGCAACTAGGCAGGAGTCCTGACGTCAGTGAACAAACACGTGTGTGGAAGGGCCATCCCCGTCGTAACTCGAGAATATACCCCAGGTTCCCGCCGCAACTCGAGAAAAACCAAGAGACTTCCCCCTCGCCGCGAGATGAGGCCCGATTCCCCTGCACTGCGTGCAGAGCAATCCGTGTTGCACATCACACATGAAAAAAGCCTTGATTTCCTTGATGGCACTCCAGAGAAACCCCAAGAACACTGTTTCAAGGCTAGAGGGATCCTGAGGTCACTCTACCAACACAAAAGAGCTCCGTAGACCAAGAATCAACTCGAGATGAGAGGTTAGTCCCTGGCTTCGACTCCAGAGGAATACCACCTTACCACAAGCACCTCAAGAGGAGGCTTCTCTCAGCTCTAGGTATGTGAGAGGGACCCTGAGTTTGCGGCATCAAGTGGAATGGACACCGCGATGCCCTGACTCGAAATAATGCCGGATATCCCTGCAGTGACTTGAATGCAGGCTCGTCTTGCATCTCCCAAGACGAAAGGATGGCTGAATCCCCTGTGGAGACCACAGAGAGAGACCGAGTTCCCCACCTCATCGCGACCGGAGGCCTCACATCCTTTGAAAACTTCAGAGGTACGCGGAGATCAGTGCCTCCAAAGGAGACGATGCCTGACTCCTCATGAAACTTGATAGGAGTCCCAGGATTCCTGTGGCAGGTGGAAAGGGACGCTTGGTCTCCCGCCTTAGCTGGAGAGGCGTCCCAATTGCCCTGCCAAGCCTCGAGGAGAATCTCGAGTTGTCCCTCGCAACTAGGCAGGAGTCCTGACGTTGCTGAACAAACACGTGGGTGGAAGGGCCATCCCCGTCGTAACTCGAGAATATACCCCCGGTTCCCGCCGCAACTCGAGAAAAACCGTGAGACTTCCCCCTTGCCGCGAGATGAGGCCCGATTAAACTGCACTGCGTGCAGAGCAATACCGTGTTGCACATCACACATGAAAGGAGCCTTGATTTCCTTGATGGCACTCCAGAGAAACCCCAAGAACACTGTTTCAAGGCTAGAGGGATCCTGAGGTCACTGTAGCAACACGAAAGAGCTCCGTGGACCAGGAATCAACTCGAGATGACAGGTTAGTCCCTGGCTTCGACTCCAGAGGAATACCACCTTACCACAAGCACCTCAAGAGGAGGTTTCTCTCAGCTCTAGGTATGTGAGAGGGACCCTGAGTTGGCGGCCTCAAGTGGAATGGACACCGCGATGCCCTGACTCGAAATAAGGCCGGATATCCCTGCAGTGACTTGAATGCAGGCTCGTCTTGCATCTCCCAAGACGAAAGGATGTCTGAATCCCCTGTGGAGACCACAGAGAAAGACCTAGTTCCCCAACTCATGGCCACCGGAGGCCTCACATCCTTTGATAACTCCAGAGGTACGCGGAGATCAGTGCCTCGAAAGGAGACGATGCCTGACTCCTCGTGAAACTTGATAGGAGTCCCAGGATTCCTGTGGCACGTGGAAAGGGACCCTTGGTCTCCCGCCTCAGCTGGAGAGGCGTCCCAATTGCCCTGCCAAGCCTCGAGGAGAATCCCGAGTTGTCCCTCGCAACTAGGCAGGAGTCCTGACGTCAGTGAACAAACACGTGGGAGGAAGGGCCATCCCCGTCGTAACTCGAGAATATACCCCAGGTTCCCGCCGCAACTCGAGAAAAACCAAGAGACTTCCCCCTCGCCGCGAGATGAGGCCCGATTCCCCTGCACTGCATGCACAGCAATTCCGTGTTGGACATCACACATGAAAGGAGCCTTGATTTCCTTGATGGCACTCCAGAGAAACCCCAAGAACACTGTTTCAAGGCTAGAGGGATCCTGAGGTCACTGTAGCAACACGAAAGAGCTCCGTGGACCAAAAATCAACTCGAGATGAGAGGTTAGTCCCTGGCTTCGACTCCAGAGGAATACCACCTTACCACAAGCACCTCAAGAGGAGGCTTCTCTCAGCTCTAGCTATGTGAGAGGGACCCTGAATTTGCAGCCTCAAGTGGAATGGACACCGCGATGCCCTGACTCGAAATAAGGCCGGATATCCCTGCAGTGACTTGAATGCAGGCTTGTCTTGCATCTCCCATGACGAAAGGATGTCTGAATCCCCTGTGGAGACCACAGATAAAGACCTAGTTCCCCACCTCATCGCGACCGGAGGCCTCACATATTTTGAAAACTTCAGAGGGACGCAGAGTTCAGTGACCCAAAGGAGACGATGCGTGACTCCTCGTGAAACTTGATAGGAGTCCCAGGATTCCTGTGGCACGTGGAAAGGGACCCTTGGTCTCCCGCCTCAGCTGGAGAGGCGTCCCAATTGCCCTGCCAAGCCTCCAGGAGAATCCAGAGTTGTCCCTCGCCACTAGGCAGGAGTCATGACGTCGCTGAACAAACACGTGGGTGGAAGGGCCATCCCCGTCGTAACTCGAGAATATACCCCAGGTTCCCGCCTCAACTCGAGATAAACCATGAGACTTCCCCCTCGCCGAGTGATGAGGCCCGATTCCCCTGCACTGCGTGCACAGCAATTCCGTGTTGCACATCACACATGAAAGGAGCCTTGATTTCCTTGATGGCACTCCAGAGAAACCCCAAGAACACAGTTTCAAGGCTAGAGGTATCCTGAGGTCACTGTAGCAACACGAAAGAGCTCCATGGACCAAAAATCAACTCGAGATGAGAGGGTAGTCCCGGGCTTCGACTCCAGAGGAATACCACCTTACCACAAGCACCTCAAGAGGAGGCTTCTCTCAGCTCTAGGTATGTTAGAGGGACCCTGAGTTTGCGGCCTCAAGTGGAATGGACACCGCGATGCCCTGACTCGAAATAAGGCCGGATATCCATGCAGTGACTTGAATGCAGGCTCGTCTTGCATCTCCCAAGATGAAAGGATGTCTGAATCCCCTGTGGAGACCACAGAGAAAGACCTAGTTCCCCACCTCATCGCGACCGGATGCCTCACATCCTTTGTAACCTTCAGAGCTACGCGGAGATCAGTGCCTCCAAAGGAGATGATGCCTGACACCTCGTGAAACTTGATAGGAGTCCCAGGATTCCTGTGGCACGTGGAAAGGGACCCTTGGTCTCCCGCGTCAGCTGGAGAGGCGTCTCAATTGCCCTGCCAAGCCTCGAGGAGAATCCCGAGTTGTCCCTCGGAAGTAGGCAGGAGTCCTGCCGTCGCTGAACAAACACGTGTGTGGAAGGGCCATCCCCTTCGTAACTCGAGAATATACCCCAGGTTCCTGCCGCAACTCGAGAAAAACCATGAGACTTCCCCCTCGCCGCGAGATGAGGCCCGATTCCCCTGCACTGCGTGCAGAGCAATTCCGTGTTGCGCATCACACATGAAAGGAGCCTTGATTTCCTTGATGGCACTCCAGAGAAACCCCAAGAACACTGTTTCAAGGCTAGAGGGATCCTGAGGTCACTGTAGCAACACGAAAGAGCTCCGTGGACCACAAATCAACTGGAGATTAGAGGTTAGACCCTGGCTTCGACTCCAGAGGAATACCACCTTACCACAAGCACCTCAAGAGGAGGCTTCTCTCAGCTGTAGGTATGTGAGAGGGACCCTGAGTTTGCGGCCACAAGTGAAATGGACATCACGATGCCCTGACTCGAAATAAGGCCGGATATCCCTGCAGTGACTTGAATGCAGGCTCGTCTTGCATCTCCCAAGACGAAAGGATGTCTCAATCGCCTGTGGAGTCCACAGAGAAAGACCTAGTTCCCCACCTCATCGTGACCGGAGGCCTCAAATCCTTTGAAAACTCCAGAGGTACGCGGAGATCAGTGCCTCCAAAGGAGACGATGCCTGACTCCTCGTGAAACTTGATAGGAGTCCCAGGATTCCTGTGGCACGTGGAAAGGGACACTTGGTCTCCCGCCTCAGCTGGAGAGGCGTCCCAATTGCCCTGCCAAGCCTCGAGGAGAATCCCGAGTTGTCCCTCGCAAGTAGGCAGGAGTCCTGCCGTCGCTGAACAAACACCTGTGTGGAAGGGCCATCCCCGTCGTAACTCGAGAATATACCCCAGGTTCCCGCCGCAACTGGAGAAAAACCATGAGACTTCCCCCTCGCCGCGAGATGAGGCCCGATTCCCCTGCACTGCGTGCAGAGCAATGCCGTGTTGCACATCACACATGAAATTAGCCTTGATTTCCTTGATGGCACTCCAGAGAAACCCCAAGAACACTCTTTCAAGGCTAGAGGGATCCTGAGGTCACTGTAGCCACACGAAAGAGCTCCGTGGACCACAAATCAACTGGGGATTAGAGGTTAGTCCCTGGCTTCGACTCCAGAGGAATACCACCTTACCACAAGCACCTCAAGAGGAGGCTTCTCTCAGCTCTAGGTATGTGAGAGGGACCCTGAGTTGGCGGCCACAAGTGGAATGGCACCGCGATGCCCTGACTCGAAATAAGGCTGGATATCCCTGCAGTGATTTGAATGCAGGCTCGTCTTGCATCTCCGAAGACGAAAGGATGTCTGAATCCCCTGTGGAGACCACAGAGAAAGACCTAGTTACCCACCTCATCGTGACCGGAGGCCTCACATCCTTTGAAAACTCCAGAGGTACGCGAAGATCAGTGCCTCCAAAGGAGACGATGCCTGACTCCTCGTGAAACTTGATAGGAGTCCCAGGATTCCTGTGGCACGTGGAAAGGGACCCTTGGTCTCCCGCCTCAGCTGGAGAGGCGTCCCAATTGCCCTGCCAAGCCTCGAGGAGAATCCCGAGTTGTCCCTCGCAACTAGGCAGGAGTCCTGCCGTCGCTGAACAAACACGTGTGTGGAAGGGCCATTCCCGTCGTAACTCGAGAATATACCCCAGTTTCCCGCCGCAACTCGAGAAAAACCATGAGACTTCCCCCTCGCCGCGAGATGAGGCCCGATTCCCCTGCACTGCATGCAGAGCAATTCCGTGTTGCACATCACACATGAAAGGAGCCTTGATTTCCTTGATGGCACTCCAGAGAAATCCCAAGAACACTGTTTCAAGGCTAGAGGGATCCTGAGGTCACTGTAGCAACACGAAAGGGCTCCGTGGACCACAAATCAACTGGAGACTAGAGGTTAGTCACTGGCTTCGACTCCAGAGGAATACCACCTTACCACAAGCACCTCAAGAGGAAGCTTCTCTCAGCTCTAGGTATGTGAGAGGGACCCTGAGTTTGCGGCCACAAGTGGAATGGCACCGCGATGCCCTGGCTCGAAATAAGGCCGGATATCCCTGCAGTGACTTGAATGCAGGCTCGTCTTGCATCTCCGAAGACGAAAGGATGTCTGAATCCCCTGTGGAGACCACAGAGAAAGACCTAGCTCCCCACCTCATTGTGACCGGAGGCCTCACATCCTTTGAAAACACCAGAGCTACGCAAAGACCAGTGCCTCCAAAGGAGACGATGCCTGACTCCTCGTGAAACTTGATAGGAGTCCCAGGATTCCTGTGGCACGTGGAAAGGGACCCTTGGTCTCCCGACTCAGCTGGAGAGGCGTCCCAATTGCCCTGCCAAGCCTCGAGGAGAATCCCGAGTTGTCCCTCGCAACTAGGCAGGAGTCCTGCCGTCGCTGAACAAGCACGTGTGTGGAAGGGCCATCCCCGTCGTAACTCGAGAATATACCCCAGGTTCCCGCCGCAACTCGAGAAAAACCATGAGACTTCCCCCTCGCCGCGAGATGAGGCCCGATTCCCCTGCACTGCATGCAGAGCAATTCCGTGTTGCACATCACACATGAAAGGAGCCTTGATTTCCTTGATGGCACTCCAGAGAAACCCCAAGAACACTGTTTCAAGGCTAGAGGGATCCTGAGGTCACTGTAGCCACACGAAAAAGCTCCGTGGACCACAAATCAACTGGAGATTAGAGGATAGTCCCTGGCTTCGACTCCAGAGGAATACCACCTTTCCACAAGCACCTCAAGAGGAGGCTTCTCTCAGCTCTAGGTATGTGAGAGGAACCCTGAGTTTGCGGCCACAAGTGGAATGGCACCGCGATGCCCTGACTCGAAATAAGGCTGGATATCCCTTCAGTGATTTGAATGCAGGCTCGTCTTGCATCTCCGAAGACGAAAGGATGTCTGAATCCCCTGTGGAGACCACAGAGAAAGACCTAGTTCCCCACCTCATCGTGACCGGAGGCCTCACATCCTTTGAAAACTCCAGAGGTACGCGAAGATCAGTGCCTCCAAAGGAGGCGATGCCTGACTCCTCGTGAAACTTGATAGGAGTCCCAGGATTCCTGTGGCACGTGGAAAGGGACCCCTGGTCTCCCGCCTCAGCTGGAGAGGCGTCCCAATTGCCCTGCCAAGCCTCGAGGAGAATCCCGAGTTGTCCCTCGCAACTAGGCAGGAGTCCTGCCGTCGCTGAACAAACACGTGTGTGGAAGGGCCATTCCCGTCGTAACTCGAGAATATACCCCAGGTTCCCGCCGCAACTCGAGAAAAACCATGAGACTTCCCCCTCGCCGCGAGATGAGGCCCGATTCCCCTGCACTGCATGCAGAGCAATTCCGTGTTGCACATCACACATGAAAGGAGCCTTGATTTCCTTGATGGCACTCCAGAGAAACCCCAAGAACACTGTTTCAAGGCTAGAGGGATCCTGAGGTCACTGTAGCAACACGAAAGGGCTCCGTGGACCACAAATCAACTGGAGACTAGAGGTTAGTCACTGGCTTCGACTCCAGAGGAATACCACCTTACCACAAGCACCTCAAGAGGAGGCTTCTCTCAGCTCTAGGTATGTGAGAGGGACCCTGAGTTTGCGACCACAAGTGGAATGGCACCGCGATGCCCTGACTCGAAATAAGGCCGGATATCCCTGCAGTGACTTGAATGCAGGCTCGTTTTGCATCTCCGAAGACGAAAGGATGTCTGAATCCCCTGTGGAGACCACAGAGAAAGACCTAGCTCCCCACCTCATTGTGACCGGAGGCCTCAAATCCTTTGAAAACTTCAGAGGTACGCGGAGATCAGTGCCTCCAAAGCAGACGAAGCCTGACTCCTCGTGAAACTTGATAGGAGTCCCAGGATTCTTGTGGCACGTGGAAAGGGACCCTTGGTCTCCCGCCTCAGCTGGAGAGGCGTCCCAATTGCCCTGCCAAGCCTCGAGGAGAATCCCGAGTTGTCCCTCGCAACTAGGCAGGAGTCCTGCCGCCGATGAACCAACAGGTGGGTGGAAGGTCCATCCCCGTCGTAACTCGAGAATATACCCCAGGTTCCCGCCGCAACTCGACAAAAACCATGAGACTTCCCCCTCGCCGCGAGATGAGGCCCGATTCCCCTGCACTGCGTGCAGAGCAATTCCGTGTTGCACATCACACATGAAAGGAGCCTTGATTTCCTTGATGACACTCCAGAGAAACCCCAAGAATACTGTTTCAAGGCTAGAGGGATCCTGAGGTCACTGTAGCAACATGAAAGAGCTCCGTGGACCAAAAATCAACTCGAGATGAGAGGTTAGTCCCTGGCTTCGACTCCAGAGGAATACCACCTTACCACAAGCACCTCAAGAGGAGGCTTCTCTCAGCTCTAGATATGTGAGAGGGACCCTGAGTTTGCGGCCTCAAGTGGAATGGACACCGCGATGCCCTGACTCGAAATAAGGCCGGATATCCCTGCAGTGACTTGAATGCAGGCTCGTCTTGCATCTCCCAAGACGAAAGGATGTCTGAATCCCCTGTGGAGACCACAGAGAAAGATCTAGTTCCCCACATCATGGCGACCGAAGGCCTCATATCCTTTGTAAACACCAGAGGTACGCGGAGATCCTTGCCTCCAAAGGAGACGATGCCTGACTCCTCGTCACACTTGATAGGAGTCCCAGGATTCCTGTGGCACGTGGAAAGGGACCCTTGTTCTCCCGCCTCAGCTGGGGAGGCGTCCCAATTGCCCTGCCCAGCCTCGAGGAGAATCCCGAGTTGTCCCTCGCAACTAGGCAGGAGTCCTGCCGTCGCTGAACAAACACGTGGGTGGAAGGGCCATCCCCGTCGTAACTCGAGAATATAACCCAGGTTCCCGCCGCAACTCGAGAAAAACCATGAGACTTCCCACTCGCCGCGAGATGAGGCCCGATTCCCCTGCACTGCGTGCAGAGCAATTCCGTGTTGCACATCACACATGAAAGGAGCCTTGATTTCCTTGATGGCACTCCAGAGAAACCCCAAGAACACTGTTTCAAGGCTAGAGGGATCCTGAGGTCACTATAGCAACACGAAAGAGCTCCGTGGACCAAGAATCAACTCGAGATAAGAGGTTAGTCCCTGGCTTCGACTCCAGAGGAATACCACCTTACCACAAGCACCTCAAGAGGAGGCTTCTCTCAGCCCTAGGTATGTGAGAGGGACCCTGAGTTTGCGGCCTCAAGTGAAATGGACACCGCGATGCCTTGATTCGAAATAAGGCCGGATATCCCTGCAGTGACTTGAATGTAGGCTCGTCTTGCATCTCCCAAGAAGAAAGGAAGTCTGAATCCCCTGTGGAGACAACAAAGGAAGACCTAGTTCCCCACCTCATCTCGATCGGAGGCCTCACATCCTTTGAAAACTCCAGAGGTACGTGGAGATCAGTGCCTCCAAAGGAGACGATGCTTGACGCCTCGTGAAACTTGATAGGAGTCCCAGGATTCCTGTGGCACGTGGAAAAGGACACTTGTTCTCCCGCCTCAGCTGGAAGGGCGTTCCAATTGCCCTGCCAAGACTCGAGGAGAATCCCGAGTTGTCCCTCGCAACTAGGCAGGAGTCCTGACGTCGCTGAACAAACACGTGTGTGGAAGGGCCATCCCCGTCGAAACTCGAGAATATACCCCAGGTTCCCACCGCAACTTGAGAAAAACCATGAGACTTCCCCCTCGCCACGAGATGAGGCCCGAATCCCCTGCACTGTGTGCAGAGCACTTCCGTGTTGCACATCACACATGAAAGGAGCCTTGATTTCCTTGATGGCACTCCAGAGAAACCCCAAGAACACTGTTTTAAGGCTAGAGGGATCCTGAGGTCACTGTAGCAACACGAAAGAGCTCCACGGACGAAAAATCAACTCGAGATGAGAGGTTAGTCCCTGGCTTCGACTCCAGAGAAATACCACCTTACCACAAGCACCTCAAGAGGAGGCTTCTCTCAGCTCTAGGTATGTGAGAGGGACCCTGAGTTTGCGGCCACAAGTGGAATGGCACCGCGATGCCCTGGCTCGAAATAAGGCCGGATATCCCTGCAGTGACTTGAATGCAGGCTCGTCTTGCATCTCCGAAGACGAAAGGATGTCTGAATCCCCTGTGGAGACCACAGAGAAAGGCCTAGCTCACCACCTCATTGTGACCGGAGGCCTCACATCCTTTGAAAACACCAGAGCTACGCAAAGATCAGTGCCTCCAAAGGAGACGATGCCTGACTCCTCGTGAAACTTGATAGGAGTCCCAGGATTCTTGTGGCACGTGGATAGGGACCCTTGGTCTCCCGCCTCAGCTGGAGAGGCGTCCCAATTGCCCTGCCAACCCTCGAGGAGAATCCCGAGTTGTCCCTCGCAACTAGGCAGGAGTCCTGCCGTCGCTGAACAAACACGTGGGTGGAAGGACCATCCCCGTCGGAACTCGAGAATATACCCCCGGTTCCCGCCGCAATTGGAGAAAAACCATGAGACTTCCCCCTCGCCACGAGATGCGGCCCGATTCCCCTGCACTGCGTGCAGAGCAATTACGTGTTGCACATCACACATGAAAGGAGCCTTGATTTCCTTGATGGCACTCCAGAGAAACCCCAAGCACACTGTTTCAAGGCTAGAGGGATCCTGAGGTCACTGTAGGCACACGAAAGAGTTCCGTGGACCAAAAATCAACTTGAGATGAGAAGATAGTCCCTGGCTTCGACTCCAGAGGAAACCACCTTACCACAAGCACCTCAAGAGGAGGCTTCTCTCAGCTCTAGGTATGTGAGAGGGACCCTGAGTTTGTGGCCTCAAGTGGAATGGACACCGCGATGCCCTGACTCGAAATAAGGCCGGATATCCTTGCAGTGACTTGAATGCAGGCTCGTCTTGCATCTCCCAAGACGAAAGGATGTCTGAATTCCCTGTGCAGACCACAGAGAAAGACCGAGTTCCCCACCTCATCATGACCGAAGGCCTCACATCCTTTGAAAACTCCAGAGGTACGCGGAGATCAGTGCCTCCAAAGGAGACGATGCCTGACTCCTCGTGAAACATGATAGGAGTCCCAGGATTCCTGTGGCACGTGGAAAGGGACCCTTGGTCTCCCGCCTCAGCTGAAGAGGCGTCCCAATTGCGCTGCCAAGCGTCGAGGAGAATCCCGAGTTGTCCCTTGCAACTAGGCAGGAATCCTGACGTCGCTGAACTAACACGTGGGTGAAAGGTCCATCCCCGTCGTAACTCGAGAATATACCCCAGGTTCCCGCTGCAACTCGAGAAAAACCATGAGACTTCCCCCTTGCCGCGAGATGAGGCCCGATTCCCCTGCACTGCGTGCAGAGCAAATCCGTGTTGCACATCACACATGAAAGGAGCCTTGATTTCCTTGATGGCACTCTAGAGAAATCCCAAGAACACTGTTTCAAGGCTAGAGGGATCCTGAGGTCACTGTAGCAACACAAAAAAGCTCCGTGGCCCAACAATCAACTCGAGATGAAAGGTTAATCCCTGGCTTCGACTCCAGAGCAATAACACCTTACCACAAGCACCTCAAGAGGAGGCTTCTCTCAGCTCTAGGTATGTGAGAGGGACCCTGAGTTTGTGGCCTCTAGTGGAATGGACACCATGATGCCCTGACTCGAAATAAGGCCGGATACCCCTGCAGTGACTTGAATGCAGGCTCGTCTTGCCTCTCCCAAGACGAAAGGATGTCTGAATCCCCTGTGGAGACCACAGATAAAGACCTAGTTCCCCACCTCATCGCGACCGGAGGCCTCACATATTTTGAAAACTTCAGAGGGACGCAGAGTTCAGTGACCCAAAGGAGACGATGCGTGACTCCTCGTGAAACTTGATAGGAGTCCCAGGATTCCTGTGGCACGTGGAAAGGGACCCTTGGTCTCCCGCCTCAGCTGGAGAGGCGTCCCAATTGCCCTGCCAAGCCTCCAGGAGAATCCAGAGTTGTCCCTCGCCACTAGGCAGGAGTCATGACGTCGCTGAACAAACACGTGGGTGGAAGGGCCATCCCCGTCGTAACTGGAGAATATACCCCAGGTTCCCGCCTCAACTCGAGATAAACCATGAGACTTCCCCCTCGCCGAGTGATGAGGCCCGATTCCCCTGCACTGCGTGCAGAGCAATTCCGTGTTGCACATCACACATGAAAGGAGCCTTGATTTCCTTGATGGCACTCCAGAGAAACCCCAAGAACACAGTTTCAAGGCTAGAGGTATCCTGAGGTCACTGTAGCAACACGAAAGAGCTCCATGGACCAAAAATCAACTCGAGATGAGAGGGTAGTCCCGGGCTTCGACTCCAGAGGAATACCACCTTACCACAAGCACCTCAAGAGGAGGCTTCTCTCAGCTCTAGGTATGTTAGAGGGACCCTGAGTTTGTGGCCTCAAGTGGAATGGACACCGCGATGCCCTGACTCGAAATAAGGCCGGATATCCATGCAGTGACTTGAATGCAGGCTCGTCTTGCATCTCCCAAGATGAAAGGATGTCTGAATCCCCTGTGGAGACCACAGAGAAAGACCTAGTTCCCCACCTCATCGCGACCGGATGCCTCACATCCTTTGTAACCTTCAGAGCTACGCGGAGATCAGTGCCTCCAAAGGAGATGATGCCTGACACCTCGTGAAACTTGATAGGAGTCCCAGGATTCCTGTGGCACGTGGAAAGGGACCCTTGGTCTCCCGCGTCAGCTGGAGAGGCGTCTCAATTGCCCTGCCAAGCCTCGAGGAGAATCCCGAGTTGTCCCTCGGAAGTAGGCAGGAGTCCTGCCGTCGCTGAACAAACACGTGTGTGGAAGGGCCATCCCCTTCGTAACTCGAGAATATACCCCAGGTTCCTGCCGCAACTCGAGAAAAACCATGAGACTTCCCCCTCGCCGCGAGATGAGGCCCGATTCCCCTGCACTGCGTGCAGAGCAATTCCGTGTTGCGCATCACACATGAAAGGAGCCTTGATTTCCTTGATGGCACTCCAGAGAAACCCCAAGAACACTGTTTCAAGGCTAGAGGGATCCTGAGGTCACTGTAGCAACACGAAAGAGCTCCGTGGACCACAAATCAACTGGAGATTAGAGGTTAGACCCTGGCTTCGACTCCAGAGGAATACCACCTTACCACAAGCACCTCAAGAGGAGGCTTCTCTCAGCTGTAGGTATGTGAGAGGGACCCTGAGTTTGCGGCCACAAGTGAAATGGACATCACGATGCCCTGACTCGAAATAAGGCCGGATATCCCTGCAGTGACTTGAATTCAGGCTCGTCTTGCATCTCCCAAGACGAAAGGATGTCTCAATCGCCTGTGGAGTCCACAGAGAAAGACCTAGTTCCCCACCTCATCGTGACCGGAGGCCTCAAATCCTTTGAAAACTCCAGAGGTACGCGGAGATCAGTGCCTCCAAAGGAGACGATGCCTGACTCCTCGTGAAACTTGATAGGAGTCCCAGGATTCCTGTGGCACGTGGAAAGGGACACTTGGTCTCCCGCCTCAGCTGGAGAGGCGTCCCAATTGCCCTGCCAAGCCTCGAGGAGAATCCCGAGTTGTCCCTCGCAAGTAGGCAGGAGTCCTGCCGTCGCTGAACAAACACCTGTGTGGAAGGGCCATCCCCGTCGTAACTCGAGAATATACCCCAGGTTCCCGCCGCAACTGGAGAAAAACCATGAGACTTCCCCCTCGCCGCGAGATGAGGCCCGATTCCCCTGCACTGCGTGCAGAGCAATGCCGTGTTGCACATCACACATGAAATTAGCCTTGATTTCCTTGATGGCACTCCAGAGAAACCCCAAGAACACTCTTTCAAGGCTAGAGGGATCCTGAGGTCACTGTAGCCACATGAAAGAGCTCCGTGGACCACAAATCAACTGGGGATTAGAGGTTAGTCCCTGGCTTCGACTCCAGAGGAATACCACCTTACCACAAGCACCTCAAGAGGAGGCTTCTCTCAGCTCTAGGTATGTGAGAGGGACCCTGAGTTGGCGGCCACAAGTGGAATGGCACCGCGATGCCCTGACTCGAAATAAGGCTGGATATCCCTGCAGTGATTTGAATGCAGGCTCGTCTTGCATCTCCGAAGACGAAAGGATGTCTGAATCCCCTGTGGAGACCACAGAGAAAGACCTAGTTACCCACCTCATCGTGACCGGAGGCCTCACATCCTTTGAAAACTCCAGAGGTACGCGAAGATCAGTGCCTCCAAAGGAGACGATGCCTGACTCCTCGTGAAACTTGATAGGAGTCCCAGGATTCCTGTGGCACGTGGAAAGGGACCCTTGGTCTCCCGCCTCAGCTGGAGAGGCGTCCCAATTGCCCTGCCAAGCCTCGAGGAGAATCCCGAGTTGTCCCTCGCAACTAGGCAGGAGTCCTGCCGTCGCTGAACAAACACGTGTGTGGAAGGGCCATTCCCGTCGTAACTCGAGAATATACCCCAGTTTCCCGCCGCAACTCGAGAAAAACCATGAGACTTCCCCCTCGCCGCGAGATGAGGCCCGATTCCCCTGCACTGCATGCAGAGCAATTCCGTGTTGCACATCACACATGAAAGGAGCCTTGATTTCCTTGATGGCACTCCAGAGAAATCCCAAGAACACTGTTTCAAGGCTAGAGGGATCCTGAGGTCACTGTAGCCACACGAAAGGGCTCCGTGGACCACAAATCAACTGGAGACTAGAGGTTAGTCACTGGCTTCGACTCCAGAGGAATACCACCTTACCACAAGCACCTCAAGAGGAGGCTTCTCTCAGCTCTAGGTATGTGAGAGGGACCCTGAGTTTGCGGCCACAAGTGGAATGGCACCGCGATGCCCTGGCTCGAAATAAGGCCGGATATCCCTGCAGTGACTTGAATGCAGGCTCGTCTTGCATCTCCGAAGACGAAAGGATGTCTGAATCCCCTGTGGAGACCACAGAGAAAGACCTAGCTCCCCACCTCATTGTGACCGGAGGCCTCACATCCTTTGAAAACACCAGAGCTACGCAAAGACCAGTGCCTCCAAAGGAGACGATGCCTGACTCCTCGTGAAACTTGATAGGAGTCCCAGGATTCCTGTGGCACGTGGAAAGGGACCCTTGGTCTCCCGACTCAGCTGGAGAGGCGTCCCAATTGCCCTGCCAAGCCTCGAGGAGAATCCCGAGTTGTCCCTCGCAACTAGGCAGGAGTCCTGCCGTCGCTGAACAAGCACGTGTGTGGAAGGGCCATCCCCGTCGTAACTCGAGAATATACCCCAGGTTCCCGCCGCAACTCGAGAAAAACCATGAGACTTCCCCCTCGCCGCGAGATGAGGCCCGATTCCCCTGCACTGCATGCAGAGCAATTCCGTGTTGCACATCACACATGAAAGGAGCCTTGATTTCCTTGATGGCACTCCAGAGAAACCCCAAGAACACTGTTTCAAGGCTAGAGGGATCCTGAGGTCACTGTAGCCACACGAAAAAGCTCCGTGGACCACAAATCAACTGGAGATTAGAGGATAGTCCCTGGCTTCGACTCCAGAGGAATACCACCTTTCCACAAGCACCTCAAGAGGAGGCTTCTCTCAGCTCTAGGTATGTGAGAGGAACCCTGAGTTTGCGGCCACAAGTGGAATGGCACCGCGATGCCCTGACTCGAAATAAGGCTGGATATCCCTTCAGTGATTTGAATGCAGGCTCGTCTTGCATCTCCGAAGACGAAAGGATGTCTGAATCCCCTGTGGAGACCACAGAGAAAGACCTAGTTACCCACCCCATCGTGACCGGAGGCCTCACATCCTTTGAAAACTCCAGAGGTACGCGAAGATCAGTGGCTCCAAAGGAGGCGATGCCTGACTCCTCGTGAAACTTGATAGGAGTCCCAGGATTCCTGTGGCACGTGGAAAGGGACCCCTGGTCTCCCGCCTCAGCTGGAGAGGCGTCCCAATTGCCCTGCCAAGCCTCGAGGAGAATCCCGAGTTGTCCCTCGCAACTAGGCAGGAGTCCTGCCGTCGCTGAACAAACACGTGTGTGGAAGGGCCATTCCCGTCGTAACTCGAGAATATACCCCAGGTTCCCGCCGCAACTCGAGAAAAACCATGAGACTTCCCGCTCGCCGCGAGATGAGGCCCGATTCCCCTGCACTGCATGCAGAGCAATTCCGTGTTGCACATCACACATGAAAGGAGCCTTGATTTCCTTGATGGCACTCCAGAGAAACCCCAAGAACACTGTTTCAAGGCTAGAGGGATCCTGAGGTCACTGTAGCAACACGAAAGGGCTCCGTGGACCACAAATCAACTGGAGACTAGAGGTTAGTCACTGGCTTCGACTCCAGAGGAATACCACCTTACCACAAGCACCTCAAGAGGAGGCTTCTCTCAGCTCTAGGTATGTGAGAGGGACCCTGAGTTTGCGACCACAAGTGGAATGGCACCGCGATGCCCTGACTCGAAATAAGGCCGGATATCCCTGCAGTGACTTGAATGCAGGCTCGTCTTGCATCTCCCAAGACGAAAGGATGTCTGAATCCCCTGTGGAGACCACAGAGAAAGACCTAGCTCCCCACCTCATTGTGACCGGAGGCCTCAAATCCTTTGAAAACTTCAGAGGTACGCGGAGATCAGTGCCTCCAAAGCAGACGAAGCCTGACTCCTCGTGAAACTTGATAGGAGTCCCAGGATTCTTGTGGCACGTGGAAAGGGACCCTTGGTCTCCCGCCTCACCTGGAGAGGCGTCCCAATTGCCCTGCCAAGCCTCGAGGAGAATCCCGAGTTGTCCCTCGCAACTAGGCAGGAGTCCTGCCGCCGATGAACCAACAGGTGGGTGGAAGGTCCATCCCCGTCGTAACTCGAGAATATACCCCAGGTTCCCGCCGCAACTCGACAAAAACCATGAGACTTCCCCCTCGCCGCGAGATGAGGCCCGATTCCCCTGCACTGCGTGCAGAGCAATTCCGTGTTGCACATCACACATGAAAGGAGCCTTGATTTCCTTGATGACACTCCAGAGAAACCCCAAGAATACTGTTTCAAGGCTAGAGGGATCCTGAGGTCACTGTAGCAACACGAAAGAGCTCCGTGGACCAAAAATCAACTCGAGATGAGAGGTTAGTCCCTGGCTTCGACTCCAGAGGAATACCACCTTACCACAAGCACCTCAAGAGGAGGCTTCTCTCAGCTCTAGATATGTGAGAGGGACCCTGAGTTTGCGGCCTCAAGTGGAATGGACACCGCGATGCCCTGACTCGAAATAAGGCCGGATATCCCTGCAGTGACTTGAATGCAGGCTCGTCTTGCATCTCCCAAGACGAAAGGATGTCTGAATCCCCTGTGGAGACCACAGAGAAAGATCTAGTTCCCCACATCATGGCGACCGAAGGCCTCATATCCTTTGTAAACACCAGAGGTACGCGGAGATCCTTGCCTCCAAAGGAGACGATGCCTGACTCCTCGTCACACTTGATAGGAGTCCCAGGATTCCTGTGGCACGTGGAAAGGGACCCTTGTTCTCCCGCCTCAGCTGGGGAGGCGTCCCAATTGCCCTGAAAAGCCTCGAGGAGAATCCCGAGTTGTCCCTCGCAACTAGGCAGGAGTCCTGATGTCGCTGAACAAACACGTGGGTGGAAGGGCCATCCCCGTCGTAACTCGAGAATATAACCCAGGTTCCCGCCGCAACTCGAGAAAAACCATGAGACTTCCCACTCGCCGCGAGATGAGGCCCGATTCCCCTGCACTGCGTGCAGAGCAATTCCGTGTTGCACATCACACATGAAAGGAGCCTTGATTTCCTTGATGGCACTCCAGAGAAACCCCAAGAACACTGTTTCAAGGCTAGAGGGATCCTGAGGTCACTATAGCAACACGAAAGAGCTCCGTGGACCAAGAATCAACTCGAGATAAGAGGTTAGTCCCTGGCTTCGACTCCAGAGGAATACCACCTTACCACAAGCACCTCAAGATGAGGCTTCTCTCAGCCCTAGGTATGTGAGAGGGACCCTGAGTTTGCGGCCTCAAGTGAAATGGACACCGCGATGCCTTGATTCGAAATAAGGCCGGATATCCCTGCAGTGACTTGAATGTAGGCTCGTCTTGCATCTCCCAAGACGAAAGGAAGTCTGAATCCCCTGTGGAGACAACAAAGGAAGACCTAGTTCCCCACCTCATCTCGATCGGAGGCCTCACATCCTTTGAAAACTCCAGAGGTACGTGGAGATCAGTGCCTCCAAAGGAGACGATGCTTGACGCCTCGTGAAACTTGATAGGAGTCCCAGGATTCCTGTGGCACGTGGAAAAGGACACTTGTTCTCCCGCCTCAGCTGGAAGGGCGTTCCAATTGCCCTGCCAAGACTCGAGGAGAATCCCGAGTTGTCCCTCGCAACTAGGCAGGAGTCCTGACGTCGCTGAACAAACACGTGTGTGGAAGGGCCATCCCCGTCGAAACTCGAGAATATACCCCAGGTTCCCGCCGCAACTTGAGAAAAACCATGAGACTTCCCCCTCACCACGAGATGAGGCCCGAATCCCCTGCACTGTGTGCAGAGCACTTCCGTGTTGCACATCATACATGGAAGGAGCCTTGATTTCCTTGATGGCACTCCAGAGAAACCCCAAGAACACTGTTTTAAGGCTAGAGGGATCCTGAGGTCACTGTAGCAACACGAAAGAGCTCCACGGACGAAAAATCAACTCGAGATGAGAGGTTAGTCCCTGGCTTCGACTCCAGAGAAATACCACCTTACCACAAGCACCTCAAGAGGAGGCTTCTCTCAGCTCTAGGTATGTGAGAGGGACCCTGAGTTTGCGGCCACAAGTGGAATGGCACCGCGATGCCCTGGCTCGAAATAAGGCCGGATATCCCTGCAGTGACTTGAATGCAGGCTCGTCTTGCATCTCCGAAGACGAAAGGATGTCTGAATCCCCTGTGGAGACCACAGAGAAAGACCTAGCTCCCCACCTCATTGTGACCGGAGGCCTCACATCCTTTGAAAACACCAGAGCTACGCAAAGATCAGTGCCTCCAAAGGAGACGATGCCTGACTCCTCGTGAAACTTGATAGGAGTCCCAGGATTCTTGTGGCACGTGGATAGGGACCCTTGGTCTCCCGCCTCAGCTGGAGAGGCGTCCCAATTGCCCTGCCAACCCTCGAGGAGAATCCCGAGTTGTCCCTCGCAACTAGGCAGGAGTCCTGCCGTCGCTGAACAAACACGTGGGTGGAAGGACCATCCCCGTCGGAACTCGAGAATATACCCCCGGTTCCCGCCGCAATTGGAGAAAAACCATGAGACTTCCCCCTCGCCACGAGATGCGGCCCGATTCCCCTGCACTGCGTGCAGAGCAATTACGTGTTGCACATCACACATGAAAGGAGCCTTGATTTCCTTGATGGCACTCCAGAGAAACCCCAAGCACACTGTTTCAAGGCTAGAGGGATCCTGAGGTCACTGTAGGCACACGAAAGAGTTCCGTGGACCAAAAATCAACTTGAGATGAGAAGATAGTCCCTGGCTTCGACTCCAGAGGAAACCACCTTACCACAAGCACCTCAAGAGGAGGCTTCTCTCAGCTCTAGGTATGTGAGAGGGACCCTGAGTTTGTGGCCTCAAGTGGAATGGACACCGCGATGCCCTGACTCGAAATAAGGCCGGATATCCTTGCAGTGACTTGAATGCAGGCTCGTCTTGCATCTCCCAAGACGAAAGGATGTCTGAATTCCCTGTGCAGACCACAGAGAAAGACCGAGTTCCCCGCCTCATCATGACCGAAGGCCTCACATCCTTTGAAAACTCCAGAGGTACGCGGAGATCAGTGCCTCCAAAGGAGACGATGCCTGACTCCTCGTGAAACATGATAGGAGTCCCAGGATTCCTGTGGCACGTGGAAAGGGACCCTTGGTCTCCCGCCTCAGCTGAAGAGGCGTCCCAATTGCGCTGCCAAGCGTCGAGGAGAATCCCGAGTTGTCCCTCGCAACTAGGCAGGAATCCTGACGTCGCTGAACAAACACGTGGGTGAAAGGTCCATCCCCGTCGTAACTCGAGAATATACCCCAGGTTCCCGCTGCAACTCGAGAAAAACCATGAGACTTCCCCCTTGCCGCGAGATGAGGCCCGATTCCCCTGCACTGCGTGCAGAGCAAATCCGTGTTGCACATCACACATGAAAGGAGCCTTGATTTCCTTGATGGCACTCTAGAGAAATCCCAAGAACACTGTTTCAAGGCTAGAGGGATCCTGAGGTCACTGTAGCAACACAAAAAAGCTCCGTGGCCCAACAATCAACTCGAGATGAAAGGTTAATCCCTGGCTTCGACTCCAGAGCAATAACACCTTACCACAAGCACCTCAAGAGGAGGCTTCTCTCAGCTCTAGGTATGTGAGAGGGACCCTGAGTTTGTGGCCTCTAGTGGAATGGACACCACGATGCCCTGACTCGAAATAAGGCCGGATACCCCTGCAGTGACTTGAATGCAGGCTCGTCTTGCCTCTCCCAAGACGAAAGGATGTCTGAATCCCCTGGGGAGACCACCGAGAAAGACCTAGTTCCCCACCTCATGGCGACCGGAGGCCTCACATCCTTTGAAAACTCCAGAGGTACGCGGAGATCAGTGCCTCCAAAGGAGACAATGCCTGACTCCTCGTGAAACTTGATAGGAGTCCCAGGATTCCTGTGGCACGTGGAAAGGGACCCTTGGTCTCCCGCCTCAGCTGGAGAGGCTTCCCAATTGCCCTGCCAAGCCTCGAGGAGAATCCCGAGTTGTCCCTCGCAACTAGGCAGGAATCCTGACGTCGTTGAACAAATACGTGTGTGGTAGGGCCATCCCCGTCGTAACTCGAGAATATACCCCAGGTTTCCGCCGCAACTCAAAAAAAACCATGAGACTTCCCCCTCGCCACGAGATGAGGCCCTAATCCCCTGCATTGCGTACAAAGCAATTCCGTGTTGCACATCACACATGAAAGGAGCCTTGATTTCCTTGATGGCACTCCAGAGAAACCCCAAGAACACTGTTTCAATGATAGAGGGATCCTGAGGTCACTGTAGCAACACGATAGAACTCTGTGGACCAAGAATCAACTAGAGATGAGAGATCAGTCCCTGGCTTCGACTCCAGAGGAATACCACCTTACCACAAGCACGTCAAGAGGAGGCTTCTCTCAGCTCTAGGTATGTGAGAGGGACCCTGAGTGTGCAGCCTCAAGTGGAATGGGCACCGCGATGCCCTGACTCGAAATAAGGCCGGATATCCCTGCAGTGAATTGAATGCAGGCTCGTCTTGCATCTCCCAAGATGAAAGGTTGTCTGAATCCCCTGTGGAGATCACAGAGAAAGACCTAGTTCCCCACCTCATTGCGACCGGAGGCATAACATGCTTTGAAAACTCCACAGGTACGCGGAGATCATTGCCTCCAAAGGAGACGATGCCTGACTCCTCGTGAAACTAGATAGGAGTCCCAGGATTCCTCTGGCACGTGGAAAGGGACCCTTGGTCTCCCGCCTCAGCTGGAGAGGCGTCCCAATTGCCCTGCCAAGCCTCGAGGAGAATCAGGAGTTGTCCATCGCAACTAGGCAGGAGTCCTGACGTCACTGAACAAACACGTGGGTGGCAGGGCCATCCCCGTCGTAACTCGAGAATATACCCCAGGTTCCCGCCGCATCTCGAGAACTACCATGAGACTTCCCCTTCGCCGGGAGATGAGGCCCGATTCCCCTGCACTGCGTGCAGAGCAATTCCGTGTTGGACATCACACATGAAAGGAGCCTTAATTTCCTTGATGGCACTCCAGAGAAAACCCAAGAACACTGTTTCAAGGCTAGAGGGATCCTGAGGTCACTGTAGCAACACGAAAGAGCTCCTTGGACCAAAAATTAACTCGAGATGAGAGGTTAGTCCCTGGCTTCGACTCCAGAGGAATACTACCTTACCACAAGCACCTCAAGAGGAGGATTCTCTCAGCTCTAGGAATGTGAGAGGGACCCTGAGTTTGCGGCCTCAAGTGGAATGGACACCGCGATTCCCTGACTCGAAATAAGGCCAGATCTGTGAAGTGACTTGAATGCCGGCTCGTCTTCCATCTCCCAAGATGAAAGGATGTTTGAATCCCTTGTGGAGACCACAGAGAAAGACCTAATTCCCCACCTCATCGCGACCGGAGGCCTCAAATTCTTTGAAAACTCCAGAGGTACGAGGAGATCAATGTCTCCAAATGGGACGTTGCCTGACTCCTCGTGAAACTTGATAGGAGTCCCAGGATTCCTGTGGTACGTGGAAAGGGACCCTTGGTCTCCCGCGTCAGCTGGAGAGGCATCGCAATTGCCCTGCCAAGCCTCGAGGAGAATCCCGAGTTGTCCCTCGCAACTAGGCAGGAGTCCTGACGTCGCTGAACAAACACGTGTGTGGAAGGTCCATCCCCGTCGTAACTCGAGAATATACCCCAGGTTCCCATTGCAACTCGAGAAAAACCATGAGAGTTCCCCCTCGCCGTAAAATGAGGCCCGATACCCTGCACTGTGAGCAGAGCAATTCCGTGTTGCACATCACACATGAATGGAGCCTTGATTTCCTTGATGGCACTCCAGAGAAAGCCCAAGAGCACTGTTTCAAGTCTAGAGGGAACCTGAGGTCACTGTAGCAACACGAAAGAGCTCCGTGGACCAAAAATCAACTCGAGATGAGAGGTTAGTCCCTGACTCCGACTCCAGAGGAATACCACCTTACCACAAGCACCTCAAGAGGAGGCTTCTCTCAGCTCTAGGTATGTGAGAGGGACCCTGAGTTTAGGGCCTCAAGTGGAATGGACACCGCGATTCCCTGACTCGAAATAAGGCCGGATATCCCTGCAGTGACTTGAATGCAGGCTCGTCTTCCATCTCCCAAGACGAAAGGATGTCTGAATTCCCTGTGCAGACCACAGAGAAAGACCTAGTTCCCCACCTCATCATGACCGAAGGCCTCACATCCTTTGAAAACTCCAGAGGTACGCGGAGATCAGTGCCTCCAAAGGAGACGATGCCTGACTCCTCGTGAAACATGATAGGAGTCCCAGGATTCCTGTGGCACGTGGAAAGGGACCCTTGGTCTCCCGCCTCAGCTGGAGAGGCATCCCAATTGCCCTGCCAAGCCTCGAGAAGAATCCCGAGTTATCCCTCGCAACTAGGCAGGAGTCCTGCCATCGCTGAACAAAGACGTGTGTGGAAGGGCCATCCCCGTCGTAACTCGACAATATACCCCAGGTTCCCGCCGCAACTCGAGAAAAACGATGAGAGTTCCCCCTCGTCATAAAATGAGGCCCGATACCCTGCACTGTGTGCAGAGCAATTCCGTGTTGCACATCACACATGAAAGGAGCCTTGATTTCCTTGATGTCACTCCAGAGAAACCCCAAGAACACTGTTTCAAGGCTAGAGGGATCCTGAGGTCACTGTAGCAAGAAGAAAGAGCTCCGTGGACCAATAATCAACTCGAGATGAGATGTTAGTCGCTGGCTTCCACTCCAGAGGAATACCACCTTACCACAAGCACCTCAAGAGGAGGCTTCTCTCAGCTCTAGGTATGTGAGAGGGACCCTGAGTTTGCGGCCTCAAGTGAAATGGACGCCGCAATGCCCTGACTAGAAATTAGGCCGGATATCCCTGCAGTGACTGGAATGCAGGCTCGTCTTGCATCTCCCAAGACGAAAGGATGTCTGAATCCCCTGTGGAGACCACAGAGAAAGACCTAGTTCCCCACCTCATCGCGACCGGAGGCCTCACATCCTTTGAAAACTCCAGAGGTATGCGGAGATCAGTGCCTCCAGAGGGGACGATGCCTGACTCCTCGTGAAACTTTATAGGAGTCCCAGGATTCCTGTGGCACGTGGAAAGGGACCCTTGGTCTCCCGCCTCAGCTGAAGAGGCGTCCCAATTGCGCTGCCAAGCCTCGAGGAGAATCCCGAGTTGTCCCTCGCAACTAGGCAGGAATCCTGACGTCGCTGAACAAACACGTGGGTGGAAGGGCCATCCCCGTCGTAACTCGAGAATATACCCCAGGTTCCCTCTGCAACTCGAGAAAAACCATGAGACTTCCCCCTTGCCGCGAGATGAGGCCCGATTCCCCTGCACTGCATGCAGAGCAATTCCGTGTTGCACATCACACATGAAAGGAGCCTTGATTTCCTTGATGGCACTCTAGAGAAATCCCAAGAACACTGTTTCAAGGCTAGAGGGATCCTGAGGTCACTGTAGCAACACAAAAAAGCTCCATGGACCAACAATCAACTCGAGATGAAAGGTTAATCCCTGGCTTCGACTTCAGAGGAATAACACCTTACCACAAGCAGCTCAAGAGGAGGCTTCTCTCAGCTCTAGGTATGTGAGAGGGACCCTGAGTTTGCGGCCTCTAGTGGAATGGACACCGTGATGCCCTGACTCGAAATAAGGCCGGATACCCCTGCAGTGACTTGAATGCAGGCTCGTCTTGCCTCTCCCAAGACGAAAGGATGTCTGAATCCCCTGTGGAGACCACCGAGAAAGACCTAGTTCTCCACCTCATCGCGACCGGAGGCCTCACATCCTTTGAAAACTCCAGAGGTACGCGGAGATCAGTGCCTCCAAAGGAGACAATGCCTGACTCCTCGTGAAACTTGATAGGAGTCCCAGGATTCCTGTGGCACGTGGAAAGGGACCCTTGGTCTCCCGCCTCAGATTGAGAGGCGTCCCAATTGCCCTGCCAAGCCTCGAGGAGAATCCCGAGTTGTCCCTCGCAACTAGGCAGGAATCCTGACGTCGTTGAACAAATACGTGTGTGGAAGGGCCATCCCCGTCGTAACTCGAGAATATACACAAGGTTTCCGCCGGAACTCAAAAAAAACCATGAGACTTCCCCCTCGCCACGAGATGAGGCCCTACTCCCCTGCATTGCGTACAAAGCAATTCCGTGTTGCACATCACACATGAAAGGAGCCTTGATTTCCTTGATGGCACTCCAGAGAAACCCCAAGAACACTGTTTCAAGGATAGAGGGATCCTGAGGTCACTGTAGCAACACGATAGAACTCTGTGGACCAAGAATCAACTAGAGATGAGAGGTCAGTCCCTGGCTTCGCCTCCAGAGGAATACCACCTTACCACAAGCACCTCAAGAGGAGGCTTCTCTCAGCTCTAGGTATGTGAGAGGGACCCTGAGTGTGCAGCCTCAAGTGGAATGGGCACCGCGATGCCCTGACTCGAAATAAGGCCGGATATCCCTGCAGTGAATTGAATGCAGGCTCTTCTTGCATCTCCCAAGATGAAAGGATGTCTGAATCCCCTGTGGAGATCACAGAGAAAGACCTAGTTCCCCACCTCATCGCGACCGGAGGCATAACATGCTTTGAAAACTCCACAGGTACGCGGAGATCATTGCCTCCAAAGGAGACGATGCCTGACTCCTCGTGAAACTAGATAGGAGTCCCAGGATTCCTCTGGCACGTGGAAAGGGACCCTTGGTCTCCCGCCTCAGCTGGAGAGGCGTCCCAATTGCCCTGCCAAGCCTCGAGGAGAATCAGGAGTTGTCCATCGCAACTAGGCAGGAGTCCTGACGTCGCTGAACAAACACGTGGGTGGCAGGGCCATCCCCGTCGTAACTCGAGAATATACCCCAGGTTACCGCCGCATCTCGAGAACTACCATGAGACTTCCCCTTCGCCGGGAGATGAGGCCCGATTCCCCTGCACTGCGTGCAGAGCAATTCCGTGTTGGACATCACACATGAAAGGAGCCTTAATTTCCTTGATGGCACTCCAGAGAAAACCCAAGAACACTGTTTCAAGGCTAGAGGGATCCTGAGGTCACTGTAGCAACACGAAAGAGCTCCGTGGACCAAAAATCAACTCGAGATGAGAGGTTAGTCCCTGACTTCGACTCCAGAGGAATACTACCGTTCCACAAGCACCTCAAGAGGAGGATTCTCTCAGCTCTAGGAATGTGAGAGGGACCCTGAGTTTGCGGCCTCAAGTGGAATGGACACCGCGATTCCCTGACTCGAAATAAGGCCAGACATCTGTGAAGTGACTTGAATGCCGGCTCGTCTTCCATCTCCCAAGATGAAAGGATGTTTGAATCCCTTGTGGAGACCACAGAGAAAGACCTAATTCCCCACCTCATCGCGACCGGAGGCCTCAAATTCTTTGAAAACTCCAGAGGTACGAGGAGATCAATGTCTCCAAATGGGACGATGCCTGACTCCTCGTGAAACTTGATAGGAGTCCCAGGATTCCTGTGGTACGTGGAAAGGGACCCTTGGTCTCCCGCGTCAGCTTGAGAGGCATCGCAATTGCCCTGCCAAGCCTCGAGGAGAATCCCGAGTTGTCCCTCGCAACTAGGCAGGAGTCCTGACGTCGCTGAACAAACACGTGTGTGGAAGGTCCATCCCCGTCGTAACTCGAGAATATACCCCAGGTTCCCATTGCAACTCGAGAAAAACCATGAGAGTTCCCCCTCGCCGTAAAATGAGGCCCGATACCCTGCACTGTGAGCAGAGCAATTCCGTGTTGCACATCACACATGAATGGAGCCTTGATTTCCTTGATGGCACTCCAGAGAAAGCCCAAGAGCACTGTTTCAAGTCTAGAGGGAACCTGAGGTCACTGTAGCAACACGAAAGAGCTCCGTGGACCAAAAATCAACTCGAGATGAGAGGTTAGTCCCTGACTTCGACTCCAGAGGAATACCACCTTACCACAAGCACCTCAAGAGGAGGCTTCTCTCAGCTCTAGGTATGTGAGAGGGACCCTGAGTTTAGGGCCTCAAGTGGAACGGACACCGCGATTCCCTGACTCGAAATAAGGCCGGATATCCCTGCAGTGACTTGAATGCAGGCTCGTCTTGCATCCGCCAAGACGGAAGGATGTCTGAAACCCCTGTGGAGACCACAGAGAAAGACCTAGTTCCCCACCTCATCGCGACCGGAGGCCTCACATCCTTTGAAAACTCCAGAGGTACGCGGAGATCAGTGCCTCCAAAGGAGACGATGCCTGACTCCTCGTGAAACTTGATAGGAGTCCCAGGATTCCTGTGGCACGTGGAAAGGGACCCTTGGTCTCCCGCCTCAGCTGAAGAGGCGTTCCAATTGCCCTGCCAATCCTCGAGGAGAATCCCGAGTTGTCCCTCGCAACTAGGCAGGGGTCCTGACGTCGCTGAAGAAACACGTGTGTGGAAGGGCCATCCCCGTCGTAACTCGAGAATATACCTCAGGTTCCTGCCGCAACTCGATAAAAACCATGAGACTTCCCCCTCGCCGCGAGATGAGGCCCGATTCCCCTTCACTGCATGCAGAGCAATTCCGTGTTGTACATCAAACATGAAAGGAGCCTTGATTTCCTTGATGGCACTCCAGAGAAACCCCAAGAACACTGTTTCAAGGCTAGAGGGATCCTGAGGTCACTGTAGCAAAATGAATGTGCTCCGTGGACCAATAATCAACTCGAGATTAGAGGTTAGTCCCTGGCTTCGACTCCAGAGGAATACCACCTTACCACAATCCCCTCAAGAGGAGGCTTCTCTCAGCTCTAGATATGTGAGAGGGACCCTGAGTTTGCGGCCTCAAGTGGAATGGACACCGCGATGCCCTGACTCCAAATAAGGCCGGATAACCCTGCAGTGACTTGAATGCAGGCTCGTCTTTCATCTCCCAAGACGAAAGGATGTCTGAATCCCCTGTGGAGACCACAGAGAAAGTCCTAGTTCCCCACCTCATCGCGACCAGAGGCCTCACATCCTTTGAAAACTCCAGAGGTATGAGGAGATCAGTGCCTCCGAAGGAGACGATGCCTGACTCCTCGTGAAACTTGATAGGAGTCCCAGGATACCTGTGGCACGTGGAAAGGAAACCTTGGTCTCCCGCCTCAGCTGGAGAGGCGTCCCAATTGCCCTGCCAAGCCTCGAGGAGAATCCCGAGTTGTCCCTCGCAACTAGGCAGGAATCCTGACTTCGCTGAACAGACAAGTGTGTGGAAGGGCCATCCCCGTCGTAACTCGAAAATATACCCCAGGTTTTCGCGGCAACTCGAGAGAAACCATGAGACTTCCCCCTCGCCGCCAGATGAGGCCCGATTCCCCTGCACTGCGTGCAGAGCAATTCCGTGTTGCACATCACACATGAAAGGAGCCTTGATTTCCTTGATGGCACTCCAGAGAAACCCCAAGAACACTGTTTCAAGGCTAGAGGGATCCTGAGGTCACTGTAGCAACACGAAAGAGCTCCGTGGACCAAAAATCAACTCGAGATGAGAGGGAAGTCCCTGGCTTCGACTCCAGAGGAATACCACCTTACCACAAGCACCTCAAGAGGAGGCTTCTTTCAGCTCTAGCTATGTGAGAGGGACCCTGAGTTTGCGGCCTCAAGTGGAATGGACACCGCGACGCCCTGACTCGAAATAAGGCCGGATATCCCTGCAGTGACTTGAAGGCAGGCTCGTCTTGCATCTCCCAAGACGAAAGGATGTCTGAATCCCCTGTGGAGACCACAGAGAAAGACCTAGTTTCCCCCTCATCGCGACCGGACGCCTCACATCCTTTGAAAACTCCAGAGGTACGCAGAGATCAGTGCCTCCAAAGGAGACAATGCCTGACTCCTCGTGAAACTTGATAGGAATCCCAGGATTGCTGTGGCACGTGGAAAGGGACCCTTGGTCTCCCGCCTCAGCTGGAGAGGCGTCCCAATTGCCCTGCCAAGCCTCGAGGAGAATCCCGAGTTGTGCCTCGCAACTAGGCAGGAGTCCTGACGACGCTGAAGAAACACGTGGGTGGAAGGGCCATCCCCGTCGTAACTCGAGAATATACCCCAGGTTCCCGCCGCAACTCGAGAAAAACCATGAGATTTCCCACTCGCCGCGAAATGAGGCCCGATTCCCCTGCACTGCGTGCAGAGCAATTCCGTGTTGCACATCACACATGAAAGGAGCCTTGATTTCCTTGATGGCACTCCAGAAAAACCCCAAGAACACTGTTTCAAGGCTAGAGGGATCCTGAGGTCACTGTAGCAACAGGAAAGAGCTCCGTGGACCAAGAATCAACTCGAGATGAGAGGTTAGTCCCTGGCTTCGACTCCAGAGGAATACCACCTTACCACAAGCACCTCAAGAGGAGGCTTCTCTCAGCTCTAGCTATGTGAGAGAGACCCTGAGTTTGCGGCCTCAAGTGGAATGGACACCGCGATGCCCTGACTCGAAATAAGGCCGGATATCCCTGCAGTGACTTGAATGCAGGCTCGTCTTGCATCTCCCAAGAAGAAAGGATGTCTGAATCCCCTGTTGAGACCACAGAGAAAGACGTAGTTCCCCACCTCATCGCGACCTGAGGCCTCACATCCTTTGAAAACTCCAGAGGTACGCGGAGATCAGTGCCTCCAAAGGAGACGATGCCTGACTCCTCATGAAACTTCTGAGGAGTCCCAGGATTCCTGTGGCACGTGGAAAGGGACCCTTGGTCTCCCGCCTCAGCTGGAGTGGCATCCCTATTGCCCTGCCAAGCCTCGAGGAGAATCCCGAGTTTTCCCTGGCAAATAGGCAGGAGTCCTGCCGTCGCTGAACAAACACGTGGGTGGAAGGGCCATCCCCGTCGTAACTCGAGAATATACCCCAGGTTCCCGCCGCAACTCGAGAAAAACCATGAGACTTCCCACTCGCCGCCAAATGAGGCCCGATTCCCCTGCACTGCGTGCAGAGCAATTCCGTGTTGCACATCACACATGAAAGGAGCCTTGATTTCCTTGATGGCACTCCAGAGAAACCCCAAGAACAGTGTTTCAAGGCTAGAGGGATCCTGAGGTCACTGTAGCAACACGAAAGAGCTCCGTGGACCAAAAATCAACTCGAGATGAGAGGTTAGTCCCTGGCTTCGACTCCAGAGGAATACCACCTTACCACAAGCACCTCAAGAGGAGGCTTCTCTCTGCTATAGCTATGTGAGAGGGACCCTGAGTTTTCAGCCTCAAGTGGAATGGACACCGCGATGCCCTGACTCGAAATAAGGCCGGATATCCCTGCAGTGACTTGAATGCAGGCTCGTCTTGCATCTCCCAAGACGAAAGGATGTCTGCATCCCCTGTCGAGACCACAGAGAAAGACCTAGTTCCCCACCTCATCGCGACCGGAGGCCTCACATCCTTTGAAAACTCCAGAGGTACGCGGAGATCAGTGCCTCCAAAGAAGACGATGCCTGACTCCTAGTGAAACTTGATAGGAGTCCCAGGATTCCTGTGGCACGTGGAAAGGGACCCTTGGTCTCCCGCCTCAGCTGGAGAGGCGTCCCAATTGCGCTGCCAATCCTCGAGGAGAATCCCGAGTTGTCCCTCGGAAGTAGGCAGGAGTCCTGCTGTCGCTGAACAAACACGTGTGTGGAAGGGCCATCCCCGTCGTAACTCGAGAATATACCCCAGGTTCCCGCCGCAACTCGAGAAAAACCATGAGCCTTCCCCCTCGCCGCGAGATGAGGCCCGATTCCCCTGCACTGCGTGCAGAGCAATTCCGTGTTGTACATCACACATGAAAGGAGTCTTGATTTCCTTGATGGCACTCCAGAGAAACCCCAAGAACACTGTTTCAAGGCTAGAGGGATCCTGAGGTCACTGTAGCCACATGAAAGAGCTCGGTGGACCACAAATCAACTGGAGATTAGAGGTTAGACCCTGGCTTCGACTCCAGAGGAATACCACCTTACCACAAGCACCTCAAGAGGAGGCTTCTCTCAGCTCTAGGTATGTGAGAGGGACCCTGAGTTTGCGGCCACAAGTGAAATGGACATCACGATGCGCTGACTCGAAATAAGGCCGGATATCCCTGCAGTGACTTGAATGCAGGCTCGTCTTGCATCTCCGAAGATGAAAGGATGTCTGAATCCCCTGTGGAGTCCACAGAGAAAGACCTAGTTCCCCACCTCATGGCGACCGGAGGCCTCACATCCTTTGAAAATTCCAGAGGTACGCGGAGATCAGTGCCTCCAAAGGAGACGATGCCTGACTCCTCGTGAAACTTGATAGGAGTCCCAGGATTCCTGTGGCACGTGGAAAGGGAGCCTTGGTCTCCCGCCTCAGCTGGAGAGGCGTCCCAATTGCCCTGCCAAGCCTCGAGGAGAATCCCGAGTTGTCCCTCGCAAGTAGGCAGGAGTCCTGCCGTCGCTGAACGAACACGTGTGTTGAAGGGCCATCCCCGTCGTAACTCGAGAATATACCCCAGGTTCCCGCCGCAACTCGAGAAAAACCATGAAATTTCCCCCTCGCCGCGACATGAGGCCCGATTCCCCTGCACTGCGTGCAGAGCAATTCCGTGTTGCACATCACACATGAAAGGAGCCTTGATTTCCTTGATGGCACTCCAGAGAAAGCCCAAGAACACTGTTTCAAGGCTAGAGGGATCCTGAGGTCACTGTAGCCACACGAAAGAGCTCCGTGGACCACAAATCAACTGGAGATTAGAGGTTAGTCCCTGGCTTCGACTCCAGAGGAATACCACGTTACCACAAGCACCTCAAGAGGAGGCTTCTCTCAGCTCTAGGTATGTGAGAGGGACCCTGAGTTTGCGGCCACAAGTGTAATGGCACCGCGATGCCCTGACTCGAAATAAGGCCGGATATCCCTGCAGTGACTTGAATGCAGGCTCGTCTTGCATCTCTGACAACGAAAGGATGTCTGAATCCCCTGTGGAGACCACAGAGAAAGACCTAGTTCCCCACCTCATCGTGACCGGAGGCCTCACATCCTTTGAAAACTCCAGAGGTACGTGAAGATCAGTGCCTCCAAGGAGACGATGCCTGACTCCTCGTGAAACTTGATAGGAGTCCCAGGATTCCTGTGGCACGTGGAAAGGGACCCTTGGTCTCCCGCCTCAGCTGGAGAGGCGTCCCAATTGCCCTGCCAAGCCTCGAGGAGAATCCAGAGTTGTCCCTCGCAACTAGGCAGGTGTCCTGCTGTCGCTGAACAAACACGTGGGTGGAAGGGGCATCCCCGTCGTAACTCGAGAATATACCCCAGGTTCCCGCCGCAATTGGAGAAAAACCATGAGACTTCCCCCTCGCCGCGAGATGAAGACCAATTCCCCTGCACTGCGTGCAGAGCAATTCCGTGTTGCACATCACACATGAAAGGAGCCTTGATTTCCTTGATGGCACTCCAGAGAAACCCCAAGCACACTGTTTCAAGGCTAGAGGGATCCTGAGGTCACTGTAGCCACACGAAAGAGTTCCGTGGACCAAAAATCAACTTGAGATGAGAAGATAGTCCCTGGCTTCCACTCCAGAGGAAACCACCTTACCACAAGCACCTCAAGAGGAGGCTTCTCACTGCTCTAGGTATGTGAGAGGGACCCTGAGTTTGCGGCCACATGTGGAAGGGCACCGCGATGCCCTGACTCGAAATAAGGCCGGATATACCTGCAGTGACTTGAATGCAGGCTCGTCTTGCATCTCCCAAGACGAAAGGATGTCTGAATCCCCTGTGGAGACCACAGAGAAAGACCTAGTTCCCCACCTCATGGCGACCGGAGGCCTCACATCCTTTGAAAACTCCAGAGGTACGCGGAGATCAGTGCCTCCAAAGGAGACGATGCCTGACTCCTCGTGAAACTTGATAGGAGTCCCAGGATTCCTGTGGCACGTGGAAAGGGACCCTTGGTCTCCCGCCTCAGCTGGAGAGGCGTCCCAATTGCCCTGCCAAGCCTCGAGGAGAATCCGAGTTGTCCCTCGCAACTAGGCAGGAGTCCTGACATCGCTGAACAAACACGTGGGTGGAAGGGCCATCCCCGTCGTAACTCGAGAATATACCCCAGGTTCCCGCCGCAACTCGAGAAAAACCATGAGACTTCCCCCTCGCCGCTTGATGAAGACCAATTCCCCTGCACTGCGTGCAGAGCAATTCTGTCTTGCACATCACACATGAAAGGAGCCTTGATTTCCTTGATGGCACTCCAGAGAAACCCCAAGAACACTGTTTCAAGGCTGGAGGCATCCTGAGGTCACTGTAGCAACACGAAAGAGCTCCGTGGACCAAAAATCAACTCGAGATGAGAGGGTAGTCCCTGGCTTCGACTCCAGAGGAATAAAACCTTACCACAAGCACCTCAAGAGGAGGCTTCTCTCAGCTCTAGGTATGTGAGAGGGACCCTGAGTTTGCGGCCTCAAGTGGAATGGACACCGCGATGCCCTGACTCGAAATAAGGCCGGATATCCCTGCAGTGACTTGAATGCAGGCTCGTCTTGCATCTCCCAAGACGAAAGGATGTCTGAATCCCCTGTGGAGACCACGGAGAAAAACCTAGTTCCCCACCTCATCGCGACCGGAGGCCTCACATCCTTTGAAAACTTCAGAGGTACGCGGAGATCAGTGCCTCCAAAGGAGACGATGCCTGACTCCTCGTGAAACTTCTTAGGTGTCCCAGGATTCCTGTGGCACGTGGAAAGGGAGCCTTGGTCTCCCGCCTCAGCTGGAGAGGCATCCCTATTGCCCTGCCAACCCTCGAGGAGAATCCCGAGTTTTCCCTCGCAACTAGGCAGGAGTCCTGACGTCGCTGAACAAACCCGTGTGTGGAAGGGCCATCCCCGTCGGAACTCGAGAATGTACCCCAGGTTGTCGCCGCAACTCGAGAAAAACCATGAGACTTCCCCCGCGCCGCGAGATGAGGCCCGATTCCCCTGCACTGCGTGCAGAGCAATTCCGTGTTGCACATCACACATGAAAGGAGCCTTGATTTCCTTGATGGCACTCCAGAGAAACCCCAAGAACACTGTTTCAAGGCTAGCGGGATCCTGAGGTCACTCTAGCAACACGAAAGAGCTCCGTGGACCAAAAATGAACTCGAGATGAGAGGTTAGTCCCTGGCTTCGACTCCAGAGGAATACCACCTTACCACAAGCACCTCAAGAGGAGGCTTCTCTCAGCTCTAGGTATGTGAGAGGGACCCTGATTTTGCGGCCTCAAGTGGAATGGACACCGCGATGCCCTGACTCGAAATAAGGCCGGATATCCCTGCAGTGACTTGAATGCAGGCTCGTCTTGCATCTCCCAAGACGAAAGGATGTCTGAATCCCCTGTGGAGACCACAGAGAAAGACCTAGTTCCCCACCTCATCGCGACCTGAGGCCTCACATCCTTTGAAAACTCCAGAGGTACGCGGAGATCAGTGCCTCCAAAGAAGACGATGCCTGACTCTTCATGAAACTTCTGAGGAGTCCCAGGATTCCTGTGGCACGTGGAAAGGGACCCTTGGTCTCCCGCCTCAGCTGGAGTGGCATCCCTATTGCCCTGCCAAGCCTCGAGGAGAATCCCGAGTTTTCCCTGGCAACTAGGCAGGAGTCCTGCCGTCGCTGAACAAACACGTGGGTGGAAAGGCCATCCCCGTTGTAACTCGAGAATATACCCCAGGTTCCCGCCGCAACTCGAGAAAAACCATGAGACTTCCCACTCGCCGCCAGATGAGGCCCGATTACCCTGCACTGCGTGCAGAGCAATTCCGTGTTGCACATCACACATGAAAGGAGCCTTGATTTCCTTGATGGCACTCCAGAGAAACCCCAAGAACAGTGTTTCAAGGCTAGAGGGATCCTGAGGTCACTGTAGCAACACGAAAGAGCTCCGTGGACCAAAAATCAACTCGAGATGAGAGGTTAGTCCCTGGCTTCGACTCCAGAGGAATACCACCTTACCACAAGCACCTCAAGAGGAGGCTTCTCTCTGCTCTAGCTATGTGAGAGGGACCCTGAGTTTTCAGCCTCAAGTGGAATGGACACCGCGATGCCCTGACTCGAAATAAGGCCGGATATCCCTGCAGTGACTTGAATGCAGGCTCGTCTTGCATCTCCCAAGACGAAAGGATGTCTGCATCCCCTGTCGAGACCACAGAGAAAGACCTAGTTCCCCACCTCATCGCGACCGGAGGCCTCACATCCTTTGAAAACTCCAGAGGTACGCGGAGATCAGTGCCTCCAAAGAAGACGATGCCTGACTCCTAGTGAAACTTGATAGGAGTCCCAGGATTCCTGTGGCACGTGGAAAGGGACCCTTGGTCTCCCGCCTCAGCTGGAGAGGCGTCCCAATTGCGCTGCCAAGCCTCGAGGAGAATCCCGAGTTGTCCCTCCCAACTAGGCAGGAGTCCTGCCGTCGCTGAACAAACACGTGTGTGGAAGGGCCATCCCCGTCGTAACTCGAGAATATACCCCAGGTTCCCGCCGCAACTCGAGAAAAACCATGAGACTTCCCCCTCGCCGCGAGATGAGGCCCGATTCCCCTGCACTGCGTGCAGAGCAATTCCGTGTTGCACATCACACATGAAAGGAGTCTTGATTTCCTTGATGGCACTCCAGAGAAACCCCAAGAACACTGTTTCAAGGCTAGAGGGATCCTGAGGTCACTGTAGCCACACGAAAGAGCTCGGTGGACCACAAATCAACTGGAGATTAGAGGTTAGACCCTGGCTTCGACTCCAGAGGAATACCACCTTACCACAAGCACCTCAAGAGGAGGCTTCTCTCAGCTCTAGGTATGTGAGAGGGACCCTGAGTTTGCGGCCACAAGTGAAATGGACATCACGATGCCCTGACTCGAAATAAGGCCGGATATCCCTGCAGTGACTTGAATGCAGGCTCGTCTTGCATCTCCGAAGATGAAAGGATGTCTGAATCCCCTGTGGAGTCCACAGAGAAAGACCTAGTTCCCCACCTCATGGCGACCGGAGGCCTCACATCCTTTGAAAACTCCAGAGGTACGCGGAGATCAGTGCCTCCAAAGGAGACGATGCCTGACTCCTCGTGAAACTTGATAGGAGTCCCAGGATTCCTGTGGCACGTGGAAAGGGAGCCTTGGTCTCCCGCCTCAGCTGGAGAGGCGTCCCAATTGCCCTGCCAAGCCTCGAGGAGAATCCCGAGTGGTCCCTCGAAAGTAGGCAGGAGTCCTGCCGTCGCTGAACGAACACGTGTGTTGAAGGGCCATCCCCGTCGTAACTCGAGAATATACCCCAGGTTCCCGCCGCAACTCGAGAAAAACCATGAAATTTCCCCCTCGCCGCGACATGAGGCCCGATTCCCCTGCACTGCGTGCAGAGCAATTCCGTGTTGCACATCACACATGAAAGGAGCCTTGATTTCCTTGATGGCACTCCAGAGAAACCCCAAGAACACTGTTTCAAGGCTAGAGGGATCCTGAGGTCACTGTAGCCACACGAAAGAGCTCCGTGGACCACAAATCAACTGGAGATTAGAGGTTAGTCCCTGGCTTCGACTCCAGAGGAATACCACGTTACCACAAGCACCTTAAGAGGAGGCTTCTCTCAACTCTAGGTATGTGAGAGGGACCCTGAGTTTGCGGCCACAAGTGTAATGGCACCGCGATGCCTTGACTCGAAATAAGGCCGGATATCCCTGCAGTGACTTGAATGCAGGCTCGTCTTGCATCTCTGACAACGAAAGGATGTCTGAATCCCCTGTGGAGACCACAGAGAAAGACCTAGTTCCCCACCTCATCGTGACCGGAGGCCTCACATCCTTTGAAAACTCCAGAGGTACGCGAAGATCAGTGCCTCCAAAGGAGACGATGCCTGACTCCTCGTGAAACTTGATAGGAGTCCCAGGATTCCTGTGGCACGTGGAAAGGGACCCTTGGTCTCCCGCCTCAGCTGGAGAGGCGTCCCAATTGCCCTGCCAAGCCTCGAGGAGAATCCAGAGTTGTCCCTCGCAACTAGGCAGGTGTCCTGCCGTCGCTGAACGAACACGTGGGTGGAAGGGGCATCCCCGTCGTAACTCGAGAATATACCCCAGGTTCCCGCCGCAATTGGAGAAAAACCATGAGACTTCCCCCTCGCCGCGAGATGAAGACCAATTCCCCTGCACTGCGTGCAGAGTAATTCCGTGTTGCACATCACACATGAAAGGAGCCTTGATTTTCTTGATGGCACTCCAGAGAAACCCCAAGCACACTGTTTCAAGGCTAGAGGGATCCTGAGGTCACTGTAGCAACACGAAAGAGTTCCGTGGACCAAAAATCAACTTGAGATGAGAAGATAGTCCCTGGCTTCGACTCCAGAGGAAACCACCTTACCACAAGCACCTCAAGAGGAGGCTTCTCACTGCTCTAGGTATGTGAGAGGGACCCTGAGTTTGCGGCCACAAGTGGAAGGGCACCGCGATGCCCTGACTCGAAATAAGGCCGGATATACCTGCAGTGACTTGAATGCAGGCTCGTCTTGCATCTCCCAAGACGAAAGGATGTCTGAATCCCCTGTGGATACCACAGAGAAAGACCTAGTTCCCCACCTCATGGCGACCGGAGGCCTCACATCCTTTGAAAACTCCAGAGGTACGCGGAGATCAGTGCCTCCAAAGGAGACGATGCCTGACTCCTCGTGAAACTTGATAGGAGTCCCAGGATTCCTGTGGCACGTGGAAAGGGACCCTTGGTCTCCCGCCTCAGCTGGAGAGGCGTCCCAATTGCCCTGCCAAGCCTCGAGGAGAATCCCGAGTTGTCCCTCGCAACTAGGCAGGAGTCCTGACATCGCTGAACAAACACGTGGGTGAAAGGGCCATCCCCGTCGTAACTCGAGAATATACCCCAGGTTCCCGCCGCAACTCGAGAAAAACCATGAGACTTCCCCCTCGCCGCTAGATGAAGACCAATTCCCCTGCACTGCGCGCAGAGCAATTCTGTCTTGCACATCACACATGAAAGGAGCCTTGATTTCCTTGATGGCACTCCAGAGAAACCCCAAGAACACTGTTTCAAGGCTGGAGGCATCCTGAGGTCACTGTAGCAACACGAAAGAGCTCCGTGGACCAAAAATCAACTCGAGATGAGAGGGTAGTCCCTGGCTTCGACTCCAGAGGAATAAAACCTTACCACAAGCACCTCAAGAGGAGGCTTCTCTCAGCTCTAGGTATGTGAGAGGGACCCTGAGTTTGCGGCCTCAAGTGGAATGGACACCGCGATGCCCTGACTCGAAATAAGGCCGGATATCCCTGCAGTGACTTGAATGCAGGCTCGTCTTGCATCTCCCAAGACGAAAGGATGTCTGAATCCCCTGTGGAGACCACGGAGAAAAACCTAGTTCCCCACCTCATCGCGACCGGAGGCCTCACATCCTTTGAAAACTCCAGAGGTACGCGGAGATCAGTGCCTCCAAAGGAGACGATGCCTGACTCCTCGTGAAACTTCTTAGGTGTCCCAGGATTCCTGTGGCACGTGGAAAGGGACCCTTGGTCTCCCGCCTCAGCTGGAGAGGCATCCCTATTGCCCTGCCAACCCTCGAGGAGAATCTCGAGTTTTCCCTCGCAACTAGGCAGGAGTCCTGACGTCGCTGAACAAACCCGTGTGTGGAAGGGCCATCCCCGTCGGAACTCGAGAATGT
The DNA here is from genome assembly GCF_910594005.1 of Cervus elaphus. Lineage (NCBI taxonomy): Eukaryota > Metazoa > Chordata > Mammalia > Artiodactyla > Cervidae > Cervus > Cervus elaphus. The sequence goes on from NC_057838.1 coordinate 5,489,867, forward strand.
ACCCCAGGTTGTCGCCGCAACTCGAATAAAACCATGAGACTTCCCCCGCGCCGCGAGATGAGGCCCGATTCCCCTGCACTGCGTGCAGAGCAATTCCGTGTTGCACATCACACATGAAAGGAGCCTTGATTTCCTTGACGGCACTCCAGAGAAACCCCAAGCACACTCTTTGAAGACTAGAGGGATCCTGAGGTCACTGTAGTAACACGAAAGAGCTCCGTGGACCAAAAATCAACTCGAGATGAGAGGTTAGTCCCTGGCTTAGACTCCAGAGGAACACCACCTTACCACAAGCACCTCAAGAGGAGGCTTCTCTCAGCTATAGCTATGTGAGAGGGACCCTGAGTTTGCGGCCTCAAATGGAATGGACACCGCGATGCCCTGACTCCAAATAAGGCCGGATATCCCTGCAGTGACTTGAATGCAGGCTCGTCTTCCATCTCCCAAGACGAAAGGATGTCTGAATCCCCTGTGGAGACCACAGAGAAAGACCTAGTTCCCCACCTCATCGCGACCGGAGGCCTCACATCCTTTGAAAACTCCAGAGGTACGCGGAGATCAGTGCCTCCAAAGGAGATGATGCCTGACTCCTCGTGAAACTTGATAGGAGTCCCAGGATTCCTGTGGCACGTGGAAAGGGACCCTTGGTCTCCCGCCTCAGCTGGAGAGGCGTCCCAATTGCCCTGCCAAGCCTCGAGGAGAATCCCGAGTTGTCCCTCGCAACTAGGCAGGAGTCCTTTTGTCGCTGAACAAACACGTGTGTGGAAGGGCCATCCCCGTCGTAACTCGAGAATATACCCCAGGTTCCCGCCGCAACTCGAGAAAAACCATGAGACTTCCCACTCGCCGCCAGATGAGGCCCGATTCCCCTGCACTGCGTGCAGAGCAATTCCGTGTTGCACATCACACATGAAAGGAGCCTTGATTTCCTTGATGGCACTCCAGAGAAACCCCAAGAACACTGTTTCAAGGCTAGAGGGATCCTGAGGTCACTGTAGCAACACGAAAGAGCTCCGTGGACCAAAAATCAACTCGAGATGAGAGGTTAGTCCCTGGCTTCGACTCCAGAGGAATACCACCTTACCACAAGCACCTCAAGAGGAGGCTTCTCTCAGCTCTAGCTATGTGAGAGGGACCCTGATTTTGTGGCCTCAGGTGGAATGGACACCGCGATGCCCTGACGCGAAATAAGGCCGGATATCCCTGCAGTGACTTGAATGCAGGCTCGTCTTGCATCTCCCAAGATGAAAGGATATCTGAATCCCCTGTGGAGACCACAGAGAAAGACCTAGTTGCCCACCTCATCGCGACCGGAGGCCACACATCCTTTGAAAACTCCAGAGGTACGCGGAGATCAGTGCCTCCCAAGGAGACGATGCCTGACTCCTCGTGAAACTTGATAGGAGTCCCAGGATTCCTGTGGCACGTGGAATGGGACCCTTGGTCTCCCGCCTCAGCTGGAGAGGCGTCCCAATTGCCTTGCCAAGCCTCGAGGAAAATCCCGAGTTGTCCCTCGCAACTAGGCAGGAATCCTGACGTCGCTGAACAAACAGGTGGGTGGAAGGGCCATCCCCGTCGTAACTCGAGAATATACCCCAGGTTCCCGCCGCAACTCGAGAAAAACCATGAGACTTCCCACTCGCCGCCAGATGAGGCCCGATTCCCCTGCACTGCGTGCAGAGCAATTCCGTGTTGCACATCACACATGAAAGGAGCCTTGATTTCCTTGATGGCACTCCAGAGAAACCCCAAGAACAGTGTTTCAAGGCTAGAGGGATCCTGAGGTCACTGTAGCAACACGAAAGAGCTCCGTGGACCAAAAATCAACTCGAGATGAGAGGTTAGTCCCTGGCTTCGACTCCAGAGGAATACCACCTTACCACAAGCACCTCAAGAGGAGGCTTCTCTCAGCTCTAGCTATGTGAGAGGGACCCTGATTTTGTGGCCTCAGGTGGAATGGACACCGCGATGCCCTGACGCGAAATAAGGCCGGATATCCCTGCAGTGACTTGAATCCAGGCTCGTCTTGCATCTCCCAAGACGAAAGGATATCTGAATCCCCTGTGGAGACCACAGAGAAAGACCTAGTTGCCCACCTCATCGCGACCGGAGGCCACACATCCTTTGAAAACTCCAGAGGTACGCGGAGATCAGTGCCTCCAAAGGAGACGATGCCTGACTCCTCGTGAAACTTGATAGGAGTCCCAGGATTCCTGTGGCACGTGGAATGGGACCCTTGGTCTCCCGCCTCAGCTGGAGAGGCGTCCCAATTGCCCTGCCAAGCCTCGAGGAAAATCCCGAGTTGTCCCTCGCAACTAGGCAGGAATCCTGACGTCGCTGAACAAACAGGTGGGTGGAAGGGCCATCCCCGTCGTAACTCGAGAATATACCCCAGGTTCCCGCCGCAACTCGAGAAAAAACATGAGACTTCCCCCTCGCCGCGAGATGAGGCCCGATTCCCCTGCACTGCGTGCAGAGCAATTCCGTGTCGCACATCAAACATGAAAGGAGCCTTGATTTCCTTGATGGCACTCCAGAGAAAACCCAAGAACACTGTTTCAAGGCTAGAGGGATCCTGAGGTCACTCTAGCAACACGAAAGAGCTCCGTGGACCAAAAATCAACTCGAGATGAGAGGTTAGTCCCTGGCTTCGACTCGAGAGGAATACCACCTTACCACAAGCACCTCAAGAGGAGGCTTCTCTCAATTCTAGGTATGTGAGAGGGACCCTGAGTTTGCGGCCTCAAGTGGAATGGACACCGCGATGCCCTGACTCGAAATAAGGCCGGATATCCCTGCAGTGACTTGAATGCAGGCTCGTCTTCCATCTCCCAAGACGAAAGGATGTCTGAATCCCCTGTGGAGACCACAGAGAAAGACCTAGTTCCCCACCTCATCGCGACCGGAGGCCACACATCCTTTGAAAACTCCAGAGGTACGCGAAGATCAGTGCCTCCAAAGGAGACGATGCCTGACTCCTCGTGAAACTTGATAGGAGTCCCAGGATTCCTGTGGCACGTGGAAAGGGACCCTTGGTCTCCCGCCTCAGCTGGAGAGGCGTCCCAATTGCCCTGCCAAGCCTCGAGGAGAATCCCGAGTTGTCCCTCGCAACTAGGCAGGAGTCCTGATGTCGCTGAACAAACACGTGGGTGGAAGGGCCATCCCCGTCGTAACTCGAGAATATACCCCAGGTTCCCGCCGCAACTCGAGAAAAACCATGAGACTTCCCACTCGCCGCCAGATGAGGCCCGATTCCCCTGCACTGCGTGCAGAGCAATTCCGTGTTGCACATCACACATGAAAGGAACCTTGATTTCCTTGATGGCACTCCAGAGAAACCCCAAGAACACTGTTTCAAGGCTAGAGGGATCCTGAGGTCACTGTAGCAACACGAAAGAGCTCCGTGGACCAAAAATCAACTCGAGATGAGAGGTTAGTCCCTGGCTTCGACTCCAGAGGAATACCACCTTACCACAAGCACCTCAAGAGGAGGCTTCTCTCAGCACTAGCTATGTGAGAGGGACCCTGAGTTTGCGGCCTCAAGTGGAATGGATACCGCGATGCCCTGACTCGAAATAAGGCCTGATATCCCTGCAGTGACTTGAATGCAGGCTCGTCTTGCATCTCCCAAGATGAAAGGATGTCTGAATCCCCTGTGGAGACCACAGAGAAAGACCTAGTTCCCCACCTCATCGCGACTGGAGGCCACACATCCTTTGAAAACTCCAGAGGTACGCTGAGATCAGTGCCTCCAAAGGAGACGATGCCTGACTCCTCGTGAAACTTGATAGGAGTCCCAGGATTCCTGTGGCACATGGAAAGGGACCCTTGGTCTCCCGCCTCAGCTGGAGAGGCGTCCCAATTGCCCTGCCAAGCCTCGAGGAGAATCCCGAGTTGTCCCTCGCAACTAGGCAGGAGTCCTGATGTCGCTGAACAAACACGTGGGTGGAAGGGCCATCCCCGTCGTAACTCGAGAATATACCCCAGGTTCACGCCGCAACTCGAGAAAAACCATGAGACTTCCCACTCGCCGCCAGATGAGGCCCGATTCCCCTGCACTGCGTGCAGAGCAATTCCGTGTTGCACATCACACATGAAAGGAGCCTTGATTTCCTTGATGGCACTCCAGAGAAACCCCAAGAACACTGTTTCAAGGCTAGAGGGATCCTGAGGTCACTGTAGCAACACGAAACAGCTCCGTGGACCAAAAATCAACTCGAGATGAGAGGTTAGTCCCTGGCTTCGACTCCAGAGGAATACCACCTTACCACAAGCACCTCAAGAGGAGGCTTCTCTCAGCTCTAGGTATGTGAGAGGGACCCTGATTTTGTGGCCTCAGGTGGAATGGACACCGCGATGCCCTGACGCGAAATAAGGCCGGATATCCCTGCAGTGACTTGAATGCAGGCTCGTCTTGCATCTCCCAATACGAAAGGATATCTGAATCCCCTGTGGAGACCACAGAGAAAGACCTAGTTGCCCACCTCATCGCGACCGGAGGCCACACATCCTTTGAAAACTCCAGAGGTACGCGGAGATCAGTGCCTCCCAAGGAGACGATGCCTGACTCCTCGTGAAACTTGATAGGAGTCCCAGGATTCCTGTGGCACGTGGAATGGGACCCTTGGTCTCCCGCCTCAGCTGGAGAGGCGTCCCAATTGCGCTGCCAAGCCTCGAGGAGAATCCCGAGTTGTCCCTCCCAACTAGGCAGGAGTCCTGCCGTCGCTGAACAAACACGTGTGTGGAAGGGCCATCCCCGTCGTAACTCGAGAATATACCCCAGGTTCCCGCCGCAACTCGAGAAAAACCATGAGACTTCCCCCTCGCCGCGAGATGAGGCCCGATTCCCCTGCACTGCGTGCAGAGCAATTCCGTGTTGCACATCACACATGAAAGGAGTCTTGATTTCCTTGATGGCACTCCAGAGAAACCCCAAGAACACTGTTTCAAGGCTAGAGGGATCCTGAGGTCACTGTAGCCACACGAAAGAGCTCGGTGGACCACAAATCAACTGGAGATTAGAGGTTAGACCCTGGCTTCGACTCCAGAGGAATACCACCTTACCACAAGCACCTCAAGAGGAGGCTTCTCTCAGCTCTAGGTATGTGAGAGGGACCCTGAGTTTGCGGCCACAAGTGAAATGGACATCACGATGCCCTGACTCGAAATAAGGCCGGATATCCCTGCAGTGACTTGAATGCAGGCTCGTCTTGCATCTCCGAAGATGAAAGGATGTCTGAATCCCCTGTGGAGTCCACAGAGAAAGACCTAGTTCCCCACCTCATGGCGACCGGAGGCCTCACATCCTTTGAAAACTCCAGAGGTACGCGGAGATCAGTGCCTCCAAAGGAGACGATGCCTGACTCCTCGTGAAACTTGATAGGAGTCCCAGGATTCCTGTGGCACGTGGAAAGGGAGCCTTGGTCTCCCGCCTCAGCTGGAGAGGCGTCCCAATTGCCCTGCCAAGCCTCGAGGAGAATCCCGAGTGGTCCCTCGAAAGTAGGCAGGAGTCCTGCCGTCGCTGAACGAACACGTGTGTTGAAGGGCCATCCCCGTCGTAACTCGAGAATATACCCCAGGTTCCCGCCGCAACTCGAGAAAAACCATGAAATTTCCCCCTCGCCGCGACATGAGGCCCGATTCCCCTGCACTGCGTGCAGAGCAATTCCGTGTTGCACATCACACATGAAAGGAGCCTTGATTTCCTTGATGGCACTCCAGAGAAACCCCAAGAACACTGTTTCAAGGCTAGAGGGATCCTGAGGTCACTGTAGCCACACGAAAGAGCTCCGTGGACCACAAATCAACTGGAGATTAGAGGTTAGTCCCTGGCTTCGACTCCAGAGGAATACCACGTTACCACAAGCACCTTAAGAGGAGGCTTCTCTCAACTCTAGGTATGTGAGAGGGACCCTGAGTTTGCGGCCACAAGTGTAATGGCACAGCGATGCCTTGACTCGAAATAAGGCCGGATATCCCTGCAGTGACTTGAATGCAGGCTCGTCTTGCATCTCTGACAACGAAAGGATGTCTGAATCCCCTGTGGAGACCACAGAGAAAGACCTAGTTCCCCACCTCATCGTGACCGGAGGCCTCACATCCTTTGAAAACTCCAGAGGTACGCGAAGATCAGTGCCTCCAAAGGAGACGATGCCTGACTCCTCGTGAAACTTGATAGGAGTCCCAGGATTCCTGTGGCACGTGGAAAGGGACCCTTGGTCTCCCGCCTCAGCTGGAGAGGCGTCCCAATTGCCCTGCCAAGCCTCGAGGAGAATCCAGAGTTGTCCCTCGCAACTAGGCAGGTGTCCTGCCGTCGCTGAACGAACACGTGGGTGGAAGGGGCATCCCCGTCGTAACTCGAGAATATACCCCAGGTTCCCGCCGCAATTGGAGAAAAACCATGAGACTTCCCCCTCGCCACGAGATGAAGACCAATTCCCCTGCACTGCGTGCAGAGTAATTCCGTGTTGCACATCACACATGAAAGGAGCCTTGATTTTCTTGATGGCACTCCAGAGAAACCCCAAGCACACTGTTTCAAGGCTAGAGGGATCCTGAGGTCACTGTAGCAACACGAAAGAGTTCCGTGGACCAAAAATCAACTTGAGATGAGAAGATAGTCCCTGGCTTCGACTCCAGAGGAAACCACCTTACCACAAGCACCTCAAGAGGAGGCTTCTCACTGCTCTAGGTATGTGAGAGGGACCCTGAGTTTGCGGCCACAAGTGGAAGGGCACCGCGATGCCCTGACTCGAAATAAGGCCGGATATACCTGCAGTGACTTGAATGCAGGCTCGTCTTGCATCTCCCAAGACGAAAGGATGTCTGAATCCCCTGTGGATACCACAGAGAAAGACCTAGTTCCCCACCTCATGGCGACCGGAGGCCTCACATCCTTTGAAAACTCCAGAGGTACGCGGAGATCAGTGCCTCCAAAGGAGACGATGCCTGACTCCTCGTGAAACTTGATAGGAGTCCCAGGATTCCTGTGGCACGTGGAAAGGGACCCTTGGTCTCCCGCCTCAGCTGGAGAGGCGTCCCAATTGCCCTGCCAAGCCTCGAGGAGAATCCCGAGTTGTCCCTCGCAACTAGGCAGGAGTCCTGACATCGCTGAACAAACACGTGGGTGAAAGGGCCATCCCCGTCGTAACTCGAGAATATACCCCAGGTTCCCGCCGCAACTCGAGAAAAACCATGAGACTTCCCCCTCGCCGCTAGATGAAGACCAATTCCCCTGCACTGCGCGCAGAGCAATTCTGTCTTGCACATCACACATGAAAGGAGCCTTGATTTCCTTGATGGCACTCCAGAGAAACCCCAAGAACACTGTTTCAAGGCTGGAGGCATCCTGAGGTCACTGTAGCAACACGAAAGAGCTCCGTGGACCAAAAATCAACTCGAGATGAGAGGGTAGTCCCTGGCTTCGACTCCAGAGGAATAAAACCTTACCACAAGCACCTCAAGAGGAGGCTTCTCTCAGCTCTAGGTATGTGAGAGGGACCCTGAGTTTGCGGCCTCAAGTGGAATGGACACCGCGATGCCCTGACTCGAAATAAGGCCGGATATCCCTGCAGTGACTTGAATGCAGGCTCGTCTTGCATCTCCCAAGACGAAAGGATGTCTGAATCCCCTGTGGAGATCACGGAGAAAAACCTAGTTCCCCACCTCATCGCGACCGGAGGCCTCACATCCTTTGAAAACTCCAGAGGTACGCGGAGATCAGTGCCTCCAAAGGAGACGATGCCTGACTCCTCGTGAAACTTCTTAGGTGTCCCAGGATTCCTGTGGCACGTGGAAAGGGACCCTTGGTCTCCCGCCTCAGCTGGAGAGGCATCCCTATTGCCCTGCCAACCCTCGAGGAGAATCTCGAGTTTTCCCTCGCAACTAGGCAGGAGTCCTGACGTCGCTGAACAAACCCGTGTGTGGAAGGGCCATCCCCGTCGGAACTCGAGAATGTACCCCAGGTTGTCGCCGCAACTCGAATAAAACCATGAGACTTCCCCCGCGCCGCGAGATGAGGCCCGATTCCCCTGCACTGCGTGCAGAGCAATTCCGTGTTGCACATCACACATGAAAGGAGCCTTGATTTCCTTGACGGCACTCCAGAGAAACCCCAAGCACACTCTTTGAAGACTAGAGGGATCCTGAGGTCACTGTAGTAACACGAAAGAGCTCCGTGGACCAAAAATCAACTCGAGATGAGAGGTTAGTCCCTGGCTTAGACTCCAGAGGAACACCACCTTACCACAAGCACCTCAAGAGGAGGCTTCTCTCAGCTATAGCTATGTGAGAGGGACCCTGAGTTTGCGGCCTCAAATGGAATGGACACCGCGATGCCCTGACTCCAAATAAGGCCGGATATCCCTGCAGTGACTTGAATGCAGGCTCGTCTTCCATCTCCCAAGACGAAAGGATGTCTGAATCCCCTGTGGAGACCACAGAGAAAGACCTAGTTCCCCACCTCATCGCGACCGGAGGCCTCACATCCTTTGAAAACTCCAGAGGTACGCGGAGATCAGTGCCTCCAAAGGAGATGATGCCTGACTCCTCGTGAAACTTGATAGGAGTCCCAGGATTCCTGTGGCACGTGGAAAGGGACCCTTGGTCTCCCGCCTCAGCTGGAGAGGCGTCCCAATTGCCCTGCCAAGCCTCGAGGAGAATCCCGAGTTGTCCCTCGCAACTAGGCAGGAGTCCTTTTGTCGCTGAACAAACACGTGTGTGGAAGGGCCATCCCCGTCGTAACTCGAGAATATACCCCAGGTTCCCGCCGCAACTCGAGAAAAACCATGAGACTTCCCACTCGCCGCCAGATGAGGCCCGATTCCCCTGCACTGCGTGCAGAGCAATTCCGTGTTGCACATCACACATGAAAGGAGCCTTGATTTCCTTGATGGCACTCCAGAGAAACCCCAAGAACACTGTTTCAAGGCTAGAGGGATCCTGAGGTCACTGTAGCAACACGAAAGAGCTCCGTGGACCAAAAATCAACTCGAGATGAGAGGTTAGTCCCTGGCTTCGACTCCAGAGGAATACCACCTTACCACAAGCACCTCAAGAGGAGGCTTCTCTCAGCTCTAGCTATGTGAGAGGGACCCTGATTTTGTGGCCTCAGGTGGAATGGACACCGCGATGCCCTGACGCGAAATAAGGCCGGATATCCCTGCAGTGACTTGAATGCAGGCTCGTCTTGCATCTCCCAAGATGAAAGGATATCTGAATCCCCTGTGGAGACCACAGAGAAAGACCTAGTTGCCCACCTCATCGCGACCGGAGGCCACACATCCTTTGAAAACTCCAGAGGTACGCGGAGATCAGTGCCTCCCAAGGAGACGATGCCTGACTCCTCGTGAAACTTGATAGGAGTCCCAGGATTCCTGTGGCACGTGGAATGGGACCCTTGGTCTCCCGCCTCAGCTGGAGAGGCGTCCCAATTGCCCTGCCAAGCCTCGAGGAAAATCCCGAGTTGTCCCTCGCAACTAGGCAGGAATCCTGACGTCGCTGAACAAACAGGTGGGTGGAAGGGCCATCCCCGTCGTAACTCGAGAATATACCCCAGGTTCCCGCCGCAACTCGAGAAAAACCATGAGACTTCCCACTCGCCGCCAGATGAGGCCCGATTCCCCTGCACTGCGTGCAGAGCAATTCCGTGTTGCACATCACACATGAAAGGAGCCTTGATTTCCTTGATGGCACTCCAGAGAAACCCCAAGAACAGTGTTTCAAGGCTAGAGGGATCCTGAGGTCACTGTAGCAACACGAAAGAGCTCCGTGGACCAAAAATCAACTCGAGATGAGAGGTTAGTCCCTGGCTTCGACTCCAGAGGAATACCACCTTACCACAAGCACCTCAAGAGGAGGCTTCTCTCAGCTCTAGCTATGTGAGAGGGACCCTGATTTTGTGGCCTCAGGTGGAATGGACACCGCGATGCCCTGACGCGAAATAAGGCCGGATATCCCTGCAGTGACTTGAATCCAGGCTCGTCTTGCATCTCCCAAGACGAAAGGATATCTGAATCCCCTGTGGAGACCACAGAGAAAGACCTAGTTGCCCACCTCATCGCGACCGGAGGCCACACATCCTTTGAAAACTCCAGAGGTACGCGGAGATCAGTGCCTCCAAAGGAGACGATGCCTGACTCCTCGTGAAACTTGATAGGAGTCCCAGGATTCCTGTGGCACGTGGAATGGGACCCTTGGTCTCCCGCCTCAGCTGGAGAGGCGTCCCAATTGCCCTGCCAAGCCTCGAGGAAAATCCCGAGTTGTCCCTCGCAACTAGGCAGGAATCCTGACGTCGCTGAACAAACAGGTGGGTGGAAGGGCCATCCCCGTCGTAACTCGAGAATATACCCCAGGTTCCCGCCGCAACTCGAGAAAAAACATGAGACTTCCCCCTCGCCGCGAGATGAGGCCCGATTCCCCTGCACTGCGTGCAGAGCAATTCCGTGTCGCACATCAAACATGAAAGGAGCCTTGATTTCCTTGATGGCACTCCAGAGAAAACCCAAGAACACTGTTTCAAGGCTAGAGGGATCCTGAGGTCACTCTAGCAACACGAAAGAGCTCCGTGGACCAAAAATCAACTCGAGATGAGAGGTTAGTCCCTGGCTTCGACTCGAGAGGAATACCACCTTACCACAAGCACCTCAAGAGGAGGCTTCTCTCAATTCTAGGTATGTGAGAGGGACCCTGAGTTTGCGGCCTCAAGTGGAATGGACACCGCGATGCCCTGACTCGAAATAAGGCCGGATATCCCTGCAGTGACTTGAATGCAGGCTCGTCTTCCATCTCCCAAGACGAAAGGATGTCTGAATCCCCTGTGGAGACCACAGAGAAAGACCTAGTTCCCCACCTCATCGCGACCGGAGGCCACACATCCTTTGAAAACTCCAGAGGTACGCGAAGATCAGTGCCTCCAAAGGAGACGATGCCTGACTCCTCGTGAAACTTGATAGGAGTCCCAGGATTCCTGTGGCACGTGGAAAGGGACCCTTGGTCTCCCGCCTCAGCTGGAGAGGCGTCCCAATTGCCCTGCCAAGCCTCGAGGAGAATCCCGAGTTGTCCCTCGCAACTAGGCAGGAGTCCTGATGTCGCTGAACAAACACGTGGGTGGAAGGGCCATCCCCGTCGTAACTCGAGAATATACCCCAGGTTCCCGCCGCAACTCGAGAAAAACCATGAGACTTCCCACTCGCCGCCAGATGAGGCCCGATTCCCCTGCACTGCGTGCAGAGCAATTCCGTGTTGCACATCACACATGAAAGGAACCTTGATTTCCTTGATGGCACTCCAGAGAAACCCCAAGAACACTGTTTCAAGGCTAGAGGGATCCTGAGGTCACTGTAGCAACACGAAAGAGCTCCGTGGACCAAAAATCAACTCGAGATGAGAGGTTAGTCCCTGGCTTCGACTCCAGAGGAATACCACCTTACCACAAGCACCTCAAGAGGAGGCTTCTCTCAGCACTAGCTATGTGAGAGGGACCCTGAGTTTGCGGCCTCAAGTGGAATGGATACCGCGATGCCCTGACTCGAAATAAGGCCTGATATCCCTGCAGTGACTTGAATGCAGGCTCGTCTTGCATCTCCCAAGATGAAAGGATGTCTGAATCCCCTGTGGAGACCACAGAGAAAGACCTAGTTCCCCACCTCATCGCGACTGGAGGCCACACATCCTTTGAAAACTCCAGAGGTACGCTGAGATCAGTGCCTCCAAAGGAGACGATGCCTGACTCCTCGTGAAACTTGATAGGAGTCCCAGGATTCCTGTGGCACGTGGAAAGGGACCCTTGGTCTCCCGCCTCAGCTGGAGAGGCGTCCCAATTGCCCTGCCAAGCCTCGAGGAGAATCCCGAGTTGTCCCTCGCAACTAGGCAGGAGTCCTGATGTCGCTGAACAAACACGTGGGTGGAAGGGCCATCCCCGTCGTAACTCGAGAATATACCCCAGGTTCACGCCGCAACTCGAGAAAAACCATGAGACTTCCCACTCGCCGCCAGATGAGGCCCGATTCCCCTGCACTGCGTGCAGAGCAATTCCGTGTTGCACATCACACATGAAAGGAGCCTTGATTTCCTTGATGGCACTCCAGAGAAACCCCAAGAACACTGTTTCAAGGCTAGAGGGATCCTGAGGTCACTGTAGCAACACGAAACAGCTCCGTGGACCAAAAATCAACTCGAGATGAGAGGTTAGTCCCTGGCTTCGACTCCAGAGGAATACCACCTTACCACAAGCACCTCAAGAGGAGGCTTCTCTCAGCTCTAGGTATGTGAGAGGGACCCTGATTTTGTGGCCTCAGGTGGAATGGACACCGCGATGCCCTGACGCGAAATAAGGCCGGATATCCCTGCAGTGACTTGAATGCAGGCTCGTCTTGCATCTCCCAATACGAAAGGATATCTGAATCCCCTGTGGAGACCACAGAGAAAGACCTAGTTGCCCACCTCATCGCGACCGGAGGCCACACATCCTTTGAAAACTCCAGAGGTACGCGGAGATCAGTGCCTCCCAAGGAGACGATGCCTGACTCCTCGTGAAACTTGATAGGAGTCCCAGGATTCCTGTGGCACGTGGAATGGGACCCTTGGTCTCCCGCCTCAGCTGGAGAGGCGTCCCAATTGCCCTGCCAAGCCTCGAGGAAAATCCCGAGTTGTCCCTCGCAACTAGGCAGGAATCCTGACGTCGCTGAACAAACAGGTGGGTGGAAGGGCCATCCCCGTCGTAACTCGAGAATATACCCCAGGTTCCCGCCGCAACTCGAGAAAAAACATGAGACTTCCCCCTCGCCGCGAGATGAGGTCCGATTCCCCTGCACTGCGTGCAGAGCAATTCCGTGTTGCACATCAAACATGAAAGGAGCCTTGATTTCCTTGATGGCACTCCAGAGAAAACCCAAGAACACTGTTTCAAGGCTAGAGGGATCCTGAGGTCACTCTAGCAACACGAAAGAGCTCCGTGGACCAAAAATCAACTCGAGATGAGAGGTTAGTCCCTGGCTTCGACTCCAGAGGAATACCACCTTACCACAAGCACCTCAAGAGGAGGCTTCTCTCAACTCTAGGTATGTGAGAGGGACCCTGAGTTTGCGGCCTCAAGTGGAATGGACACCGCGATGCCCTGCCTCGAAATAAGGCCGGATATCCCTGCAGTGACTTGAATGCAGGCTCGTCTTCCATCTCCCAAGACGAAAGGATGTCTGAATCCCCTGTGGAGACCACAGAGAAAGACCTAGTTCCCCACCTCATCGCGACCGGAGGCCACACATCCTTTGAAAACTCCAGAGGTATACGGAGATCAGTGCCTCCAAAGGAGACGATGCCTGACTCCTCGTGAAACTTGATAGGAGTCCCAGGATTCCTGTGGCACGTGGAAAGGGACCCTTGGTCTCCCGCCTCAGCTGGAGAGGCGTCCCAATTGCCCTGCCAAGCCTCGAGGAGAATCCCGAGTTGTCCCTCGCAACTAGGCAGGAGTCCTGATGTCGCTGAACAAACACGTGGGTGGAAGGGCCATCCCCGTCGTAACTCGAGAATATACCCCAGGTTCCCGCCGCAACTCGAGAAAAACCATGAGACTTCCCACTCGCCGCCAGATGAGGCCCGATTCCCCTGCACTGCGTGCAGAGCAATTCCGTGTTGCACATCACACATGAAAGGAACCTTGATTTCCTTGATGGCACTCCAGAGAAACCCCAAGAACACTGTTTCAAGGCTAGAGGGATCCTGAGGTCACTGTAGCAACACGAAAGAGCTCCGTGGACCAAAAATCAACTCGAGATGAGAGGTTAGTCCCTGGCTTCGACTCCAGAGGAATACCACCTTACCACAAGCACCTAAAGAGGAGGCTTCTCTCAGCTGTAGCTATGTGAGAGGGACCCTGAGTTTGCGGCCTCAAATGGAATGGACACCGCGATGCCCTGACTCGAAATAAGGCCGGATATCCCTGCAGTGACTTCAATGCAGGCTCGTCTTGCATCTCCCAAGATGAAAGGATGTCTGAATCCCCTGTGGAGACCACAGAGAAAGACCCAGTTCCCCACCTCATCGCGACCGGAGGCCACACATCCTTTGAAAACTCCAGAGGTACGCGGAGATCAGTGCCTCCAAAGGAGACGATGCCTGACTCCTCGTGAAACTTGATAGGAGTCCCAGGATTCCTGTGGCACGTGGAAAGGGACCCTTGGTCTCCCGCCTCAGCTGGAGAGGCGTCCCAATTGCCCTGCCAAGCCTCGAGGAGAATCCCGAGTTGTCCCTCGCAACTAGGCAGGAGTCCTGCCGTCGCTGAACAAACACGTGGGTGGAAGGGCCATTCCCGTCGTAACTCGAGAATATACCCCAGGTTCCCGAGGCAACTCGAGAAAAACCATGAGACTTCCCCCTCGCCGCGAGATGAGGCCCGATTCCCCTGCACTGAGTGCAGAGCAATTCCGTGTTGCACATCACACATGAAAGGAGCCTTGATTTCCTTGATGGCACTCCAGAGAAACCCCAAGAACACTGTTTCAAGGCTAGCGGGATCCTGAGGTCACTCTAGCAACACGAAAGAGCTCCGTGGACTAAAAATCAACTCGAGATGAGAGGTTAGTCCATGGCTTCGACTCCAGAGGAATACCACCTTACCACAAGCACCTCAAGAGGAGGCTTCTCTCAGCTCTAGGTATGTGAGAGGGACCCTGAGTTTGCGGCCTCAAGTGGAATGGACACCGCGATGCCCTGACTCGAAATAAGGCCGGATATCCCTGCAGTGACTTGAATGCAGGCTCGTCTTCCATCTCCCAAGACGAAAGGATGTCTGAATCCCCTGTGGAGACCAGAGAGAAAGACCTAGTTCCCCACCTCATCGCGACCGGAGGCCTCACATCCTTTGAAAACTCCAGAGGTACGCGGAGATCAGTGCCTCCAAAGGAGATGATGCCTGACTCCTCGTGAAACTTGATAGGAGTCCCAGGATTCCTGTGGCACGTGAAAGGGACCCTTGGTCTCCCGCCTCAGCTGGAGAGGCGTCCCAATTGCCCTGCCAAGCCTCGAGGAGAATCCCGAGTTGTCCCTCGCAACTAGGCAGGAGTCCTGTTGTCGCTGAACAAACACGTGTGTGGAAGGGCCATCCCCGTCGTAACTCGAGAATATACCCCAGGTTCCCGCCGCAACTCGAGAAAAACCATGAGACTTCCCACTCGCCGCCAGATGAGGCCCGATTCCCCTGCACTGCGTGCAGAGCAATTCCGTGTTGCACATCACACATGAAAGGAGCCTTGATTTCCTTGATGGCACTCCAGAGAAACCCCAAGAACACTGTTTCAAGGCTAGAGGGATCCTGAGGTCACTGTAGCAACACGAAAGAGCTCCGTGGACCAAAAATCAACTCGAGATGAGAGGTTAGTCCCTGGCTTCGACTCCAGAGGAATACCACCTTACCACAAGCACCTCAAGAGGAGGCTTCTCTCAGCTCTAGCTATGTGAGAGGGACCCTGATTTTGTGGCCTCAGGTGGAATGGACACTGCGATGCCCTGACGCGAAATAAGGCCGGATATCCCTGCAGTGACTTGAATGCAGGCTCGTCTTGCATCTCCCAAGATGAAAGGATATCTGAATCCCCTGTGGAGACCACAGAGAAAGACCTAGTTGCCCACCTCATCGCGACCGGAGGCCACACATCCTTTGAAAACTCCAGAGGTACGCGGAGATCAGTGCCTCCCAAGGAGACGATGCCTGACTCCTCGTGAAACTTGATAGGAGTCCCAGGATTCCTGTGGCACGTGGAATGGGACCCTTGGTCTCCCGCCTCAGCTGGAGAGGCGTCCCAATTGCCCTGCCAAGCCTCGAGGAAAATCCCGAGTTGTCCCTCGCAACTAGGCAGGAATCCTGACGTCGCTGAACAAACAGGTGGGTGGAAGGGCCATCCCCGTCGTAACTCGAGAATATACCCCAGGTTCCCGCCGCAACTCGAGAAAAAACATGAGACTTCCCCCTCGCCGCGAGATGAGGCCCGATTCCCCTGCACTGCGTGCAGAGCAATTCCGTGTTGCACATCACACATGAAAGGAACCTTGATTTCCTTGATGGCACTCCAGAGAAACCCCAAGAACACTGTTTCAAGGCTAGAGGGATCCTGAGGTCACTGTAGCAACACGAAAGAGCTCCGTGGACCAAAAATCAACTCGAGATGAGAGGTTAGTCCCTGGCTTCGACTCCAGAGGAATACCACCTTACCACAAGCACCTCAAGAGGAGGCTTCTCTCAGCACTAGCTATGTGAGAGGGACCCTGAGTTTGCGGCCTCAAGTGGAATGGATACCGCGATGCCCTGACTCGAAATAAGGCCGGATATCCCTGCAGTGACTTGAATGCAGGCTCGTCTTGCATCTCCCAAGATGAAAGGATGTCTGAATCCCCTGTGGAGACCACAGAGAAAAACCTAGTTCCCCACCTCATCGCGACTGGAGGCCACACATCCTTTGAAAACTCCAGAGGTACGCGGAGATCAGTGCCTCCAAAGGAGACGATGCCTGACTCCTCGTGAAACTTGATAGGAGTCCCAGGATTCCTGTGGCACATGGAAAGGGACCCTTGGTCTCCCGCCTCAGCTGGAGAGGCGTCCCAATTGCGCTGCCAAGCCTCGAGGAGAATCCCGAGTTGTCCCTCGCAACTAGGCAGGAGTCCTGCCGTCGCTGAACAAGCACGTGTGTGGAAGGGCCATCCCCGTCGTAACTCGAGAATATACCACAAGTTCCCGTCGCAACTCGAGAAAAACCATGAGACTTCCCCCTCGCCGCGAGATGAGGCCCGATTCCCCTGCACTGCGTGCAGAGCAATTCCGTGTTGCACATCACACATGAAAGGAGCCTTGATTTCCTTGATGGCACTCCAGAGAAAACCCAAGAACACTGTTTCAAGGCTAGAGGGATCCTGAGGTCACTGTAGCAACACGAAAGATCTCCGTGGACTAAAAATCAACTCGAGATGAGAGGTTAGTCCCTGGCTTCGACTCCAGAGGAATACCACCTTACCACAAGCACCTCAAGAGGAGGCTTCTCTCAGCTCTAGGTATGTGAGAGGGACCCTGAGTTTGCGGCCTCAAGTGGAATGGACACCGCGATGCCCTGACTCGAAATAAGGCCGGATATCCCTGCAGTGACTTGAATGCAGGCTCGTCTTCCATCTCCCAAGACGAAAGGATGTCTGAATCCCCTGTGGAGACCACAGAGAAAGACCTAGTTCCCCACCTCATCGCGACCGGAGGCCTCACATCCTTTGAAAACTCCAGAGGTACGCGGAGATCAGTGCCTCCAAAGGAGATGATGCCTGACTCCTCGTGAAACTTGATAGGAGTCCCAGGATTCCTGTGGCACGTGGAAAGGGACCCTTGGTCTCGCGCCTCAGCTGGAGAGGCGTCCCAATTGCCCTGCCAAGCCTCGAGGAGAATCCCGAGTTGCCCCTCGCAACTAGGCAGGAGTCCTGATGTCGCTGAACAAACACGTGGGTGGAAGGGCCATCCCCGTCGTAACTCGAGAATATACCCCAGGTTCCCGCCGCAACTCGAGAAAAACCATGAGACTTCCCACTCGCCGCCAGATGAGGCCCGATTCCCCTGCACTGCGTGCAGAGCAATTCCGTGTTGCACATCACACATGAAAGGAGCCTTGATTTCCTTGATGGCACTCCAGAGAAACCCCAAGAACAGTGTTTCAAGGCTAGAGGGATCCTGAGGTCACTGTAGCAACACGAAAGAGCTCCGTGGACCAAAAATCAACTCGAGATGAGAGGTTAGTCCCTGGCTTCGACTCCAGAGGAATACCACCTTACCACAAGCACCTCAAGAGGAGGCTTCTCTCAGCTCTAGCTATGTGAGAGGGACCCTGATTTTGTGGCCTCAGGTGGAATGGACACCGCGATGCCCTGACGCGAAATAAGGCTGGATATCCCTGCAGTGACTTGAATGCAGGCTCGTCTTGCATCTCCCAAGACGAAAGGATATCTGAATCCCCTGTGGAGACCACAGAGAAAGACCTAGTTGCCCACCTCATCGCGACCGGAGGCCACACATCCTTTGAAAACTCCAGAGGTACGCGGAGATCAGTGCCTCCAAAGGAGACGATGCCTGACTCCTCGTGAAACTTGATAGGAGTCCCAGGATTCCTGTGGCACGTGGAAAGGGAGCCTTGGTCTCCCGCCTCAGCTGGAGAGGCGTCCCAATTGCCCTGCCAAGCCTCGAGGAGAATCCCGAGTTGTCCCTCGCAAGTAGGCAGGAGTCCTGCCGTCGCTGAACGAACACGTGTGTTGAAGGGCCATCCCCGTCGTAACTCGAGAATATACCCCAGGTTCCCGCCGCAACTCGAGAAAAACAATGAAATTTCCCCCTCGCCGCGACATGAGGCCCGATTCCCCTGCACTGCGTGCAGAGCAATTCCGTGTTGCACATCACACATGAAAGGAGCCTTGATTTCCTTGATGGCACTCCAGAGAAACCCCAAGAACACTGTTTCAAGGCTAGAGGGATCCTGAGGTCACTGTAGCCACACGAAAGAGCTCCGTGGACCACAAATCAACTGGAGATTAGAGGTTAGTCCCTGGCTTCGACTCCAGAGGAATACCACGTTACCACAAGCACCTCAAGAGGAGGCTTCTCTCAGCTCTAGGTATGTGAGAGGGACCCTGAGTTTGCGGCCACAAGTGTAATGGCACCGCGATGCCCTGACTCGAAATAAGGCCGGATATCCCTGCAGTGACTTGAATGCAGGCTCGTCTTGCATCTCTGACAACGAAAGGATGTCTGAATCCCCTGTGGAGACCACAGAGAAAGACCTAGTTCCCCACCTCATCGTGACCGGAGGCCTCACATCCTTTGAAAACTCCAGAGGTACGCGAAGATCAGTGCCTCCAAAGGAGACGATGCCTGACTCCTCGTGAAACTTGATAGGAGTCCCAGGATTCCTGTGGCACGTGGAAAGGGACCCTTGGTCTCCCGCCTCAGCTGGAGAGGCGTCCCAATTGCCCTGCCAAGCCTCGAGGAGAATCCAGAGTTGTCCCTCGCAACTAGGCAGGTGTCCTGCCGTCGCTGAACAAACACGTGGGTGGAAGGGGCATCCCCGTCGTAACTCGAGAATATACCCCAGGTTCCCGCCGCAATTGGAGAAAAACCATGAGACTTCCCCCTCGCCGCGAGATGAAGACCAATTCCCCTGCACTGCGTGCAGAGTAATTCCGTGTTGCACATCACACATGAAAGGAGCCTTGATTTTCATGATGGCACTCCAGAGAAACCCCAAGCACACTGTTTCAAGGCTAGAGGGATCCTGAGGTCACTGTAGCAACACGAAAGAGTTCCGTGGACCAAAAATCAACTTGAGATGAGAAGATAGTCCCTGGCTTCGACTCCAGAGGAAACCACCTTACCACAAGCACCTCAAGAGGAGGCTTCTCACTGCTCTAGGTATGTGAGAGGGACCCTGAGTTTGCGGCCACAAGTGGAAGGGCACCGCGATGCCCTGACTCGAAATAAGGCCGGATATACCTGCAGTGACTTGAATGCAGGCTCGTCTTGCATCTCCCAAGACGAAAGGATGTCTGAATCCCCTGTGGATACCACAGAGAAAGACCTAGTTCCCCACCTCATGGCGACCGGAGGCCTCACATCCTTTGAAAACTCCAGAGGTACGCGGAGATCAGTGCCTCCAAAGGAGACGATGCCTGACTCCTCGTGAAACTTGATAGGAGTCCCAGGATTCCTGTGGCACGTGGAAAGGGACCCTTGGTCTCCCGCCTCAGCTGGAGAGGCGTCCCAATTGCCCTGCCAAGCCTCGAGGAGAATCCCGAGTTGTCCCTCGCAACTAGGCAGGAGTCCTGACATCGCTGAACAAACACGTGGGTGGAAGGGCCATCCCCGTCGTAACTCGAGAATATACCCCAGGTTCCCGCCGCAACTCGAGAAAAACCATGAGACTTCCCCCTCGCCGCTAGATGAAGACCAATTCCCCTGCACTGCGCGCAGAGCAATTCTGTCTTGCACATCACACATGAAAGGAGCCTTGATTTCCTTGATGGCACTCCAGAGAAACCCCAAGAACACTGTTTCAAGGCTGGAGGCATCCTGAGGTCACTGTAGCAACACGAAAGAGCTACGTGGACCAAAAATCAACTCGAGATGAGAGGGTAGTCCCTGGCTTCGACTCCAGAGGAATACCACCTTACCACAAGCACCTCAAGAGGAGGCTTCTCTCAGCTCTAGGTATGTGAGAGGGACCCTGAGTTTGCGGCCTCAAGTGGAATGGACACCGCGATGCCCTGACTCGAAATAAGGCCGGATATCCCTGCAGTGACTTGAATGCAGGCTCGTCTTGCATCTCCCAAGACGAAAGGATGTCTGAATCCCCTGTGGAGACCACGGAGAAAAACCTAGTTCCCCACCTCATCGCGACCGGAGGCCTCACATCCTTTGAAAACTCCAGAGGTACGCGGAGATCAGTGCCTCCAAAGGAGACGATGCCTGACTCCTCGTGAAACTTCTTAGGTGTCCCAGGATTCCTGTGGCACGTGGAAAGGGACCCTTGGTCTCCCGCCTCAGCTGGAGAGGCATCCCTATTGCCCTGCCAACCCTCGAGGAGAATCCCGAGTTTTCCCTCGCAACTAGGCAGGAGTCCTGACGTCGCTGAACAAACCCGTGTGTGGAAGGGCCATCCCCGTCGGAACTCGAGAATGTACCCCAGGTTGTCGCCGCAACTCGAATAAAACCATGAGACTTCCCCCGCGCCGCGAGATGAGGCCCGATTCCCCTGCACTGCGTGCAGAGCAATTCCGTGTTGCACATCACACATGAACGGAGCCTTGATTTCCTTGACGGCACTCCAGAGAAACCCCAAGCACACTCTTTGAAGACTAGAGGGATCCTGAGGTCACTGTAGTAACACGAAAGAGCTCCGTGGACCAAAAATCAACTCGAGATGAGAGGTTAGTCCCTGGCTTAGACTCCAGAGGAACACCACCTTACCACAAGCACCTCAAGAGGAGGCTTCTCTCAGCTATAGCTATGTGAGAGGGACCCTGAGTTTGCGGCCTCAAATGGAATGGACACCGCGATGCCTTGACTCCAAATAAGGCCGGATATCCCTGCAGTGACTTCAATGCAGGCTCGTCTTGCATCTCCCAAGATGAAAGAATGTCTGAATCCCCTGTGGAGACCACAGAGAAAGACCTAGTTCCCCACCTCATCGCGACCGGAGGCAACACATCCTTTGAAAACTCCAGAGGTACGCGGAGATCAGTGCCTCTAAAGGAGACGATGCCTGACTCCTCGTGAAACTTGATAGGAGTCCCAGGATTCCTGTGGCACGTGGAAAGGGACCCTTGGTCTCCCGCCTCAGCTGGAGAGGCGTCCCAATTGCCCTGCCAAGCCTCGAGGAGAATCCCGAGTTGTCCCTCGCAACTAGGCAGGAGTCCTGCCGTCGCTGAACAAACACGTGGGTGGAAGGGCCATTCCCGTCGTAACTCGAGAATATACCCCAGGTTCCCGAGGCAACTCGAGAAAAACCATGAGACTTCCCCCTCGCCGCGAGATGAGGCCCGATTCCCCTGCACTGCGTGCAGAGCAATTCCGTGTTGCACATCACACATGAAAGGAGCCTTGATTTCCTTGATGGCTCTTCAGAGAAACCCCAAGAACACTGTTTCAAGACTAGCGGGATCCTGAGGTCACTCTAGCAACACGAAAGAGCTCCGTGGACCAAAAATCAACTCGAGATGAGAGGTTAGTCCCTGGCTTCGACTCCAGAGGAATACCACCTTACCACAACCACCTCAAGAGGAGGCTTCTCTCAGCTCTAGGTATGTGAGAGGGACCCTGAGTTTGCAGCCTCAAGTGGAATGGACACCGCGATGCCCTGACTCGAAATAAGGCCGGATATCCCTGCAGTGACTTGAATGCAGGCTCGTCTTCCATCTCCCAAGACGAAAGGATGTCTGAATCCCCTGTGGAGACCACAGAGAAAGACCTAGTTCCCCACCTCATCGCGACCGGAGGCCTCACATCCTTTGAAAACTCCAGAGGTACGCGGAGATCAGTGCCTCCAAAGGAGATGATGCCTGACTCCTCGTGAAACTTGATAGGAGTCCCAGGATTCCTGTGGCACGTGGAAAGGGACCCTTGGTCTCCCGCCTCAGCTGGAGAGGCGTCCCAATTGCCCTGCCATGCCTCGAGGAGAATCCCGAGTTGTCCCTCGCAACTAGGCAGGAGTCCTGATGTCGCTGAACAGACACGTGAGTGGAAGGGCCATCCCCGTCGTAACTCGAGAATATACCCCAGGTTCCCGCCGCAACTCGAGAAAAACCATGAGACTTCCCACTCGCCGCCAGATGAGGCCCGATTCCCCTGCACTGTGTGCAGAGCAATTCCGTGTTGCACATCACACATGAAAGGAGCCTTGATTTCCTTGATGGCACTCCAGAGAAACCCCAAGAACACTGTTTCAAGGCTAGAGGGATCCTGAGGTCACTGTAGCAACACGAAAGAGCTCCGTGGTCCAAAAATCAACTCGAGATGAGAGGTTAGTCCCTGGCTTCGACTCCAGAGGAATACCACCTTACCACAAGCACCTCAAGAGGAGGCTTCTCTCAGCTCTAGGTATGTGAGAGGGACCCTGATTTTGTGGCCTCAGGTGGAATGGACACCGCGATGCCCTGACGTGAAATAAGGCCGGATATCCCTGCAGTGACTTGAATGCAGGCTCGTCCTGCATCTCCCAAGATGAAAGAATATCTGAATCCCCTGTGGAGACCACAGAGAAAGACCTAGTTGCCCACCTCATCGCGACCGGAGGCAACACATCCTTTGAAAACTCCAGAGGTACGCGGAGATCAGTGCCTCCCAAGGAGACGATGCCTGACTCCTCGTGAAACTTGATAGGAGTCCCAGGATTCCTGTGGCACGTGGAATGGGACCCTTGATCTCCCGCGTCAGCTGGAGAGGCGTCCCAATTGCCCTGCCAAGCCTCGAGGAAAATCCCGAGTTGTCCCTCGCAACTAGGCAGGAATCCTGACGTCGCTAAACAAACAGGTGGGTGGAAGGGCCATCCCCGTCGTAACTCGAGAATATACCCCAGGTTCCCGCCGCAACTCGAGAAAAAACATGATACTTCCCCCTCGCCGCGAGATGAGGCACGATTCCCCTGCACTGCGTGCAGAGCAATTCCGTGTTGCACATCAAACATGAAAGGAGCCTTGATTTCCTTGATGGCACTCCAGAGAAAACCCAAGAACACTGTTTCAAGGCTAGAGGGATCCTGAGGTCACTCTAGCAACACGAAAGAGCTCCGTGGACCAAAAATCAACTCGAGATGAGAGGTTAGTCCCTGGCTTCGACTCCAGAGGAATACCACCTTACCACAAGCACCTCAAGAGGAGGCTTCTCTCAACTCTAGGTATGTGAGAGGGACCCTGAGTTTGCGGCCTCAAGTGGAATGGACACCGCGATGCCCTGACTCGAAATAAGGCCGGATATCCCTGCAGTGACTTGAATGCAGGCTCGTCTTCCATCTCCCAAGACGAAAGGATGTCTGAATCCCCTGTGGAGACCACAGAGAAAGACCTAGTTCCCCACCTCATCGCGACCGGAGGCCACACATCCTTTGAAAACTCCAGAGGTACGCGGAGATCAGTGCCTCCAAAGGAGACGATGCCTGACTCCTCGTGAAACTTGATAGGAGTCCCAGGATTCCTGTGGCACGTGGAATGGGACCCTTGGTCTCCCGCCTCAGCTGGAGAGGCGTCCCAATTGCCCTGCCAAGCCTCGAGGAGAATCCCGAGTTGTCCCTCACAACTAGGCAGGAGTCCTGATGTCGCTGAACAAACACGTGTGTGGAAGGGCCATCCCCGTCGTAACTCGAGAATATACCCCAGGTTCCCGCCGCAACTCGAGAAAAACCATGAGACTTCCCACTCGCCGCCAGATGAGGCCCGATTCCCCTGCACTGCGTGCAGAGCAATTCCGTGTTGCACATCACACATGAAAGGAACCTTGGTTTCCTTGATGGCACTCCAGAGAAACCCCAAGAACACTGTTTCAAGGCTAGAGGGATCCTGAGGTCACTGTAGCAACACGAAAGAGCTCCGTGGACCAAAAATCAACTCGAGATGAGAGGTTAGTCCCTGGCTTCGACTCCAGAGGAATACCACCTTACCACAAGCACCTAAAGAGGAGGCTTCTCTCAGCTGTAGCTATGTGAGAGGGACCCTGAGTTTGCGGCCTCAAATGGAATGGACACCGCGATGCCCTGACTCGAAATAAGGCCGGATATCCCTGCAGTAACTTCAATGCAGGCTCGTCTTGCATCTCCCAAGATGAAAGGATGTCTGAATCCCCTGTGGAGACCACAGAGAAAGACCCAGTTCCCCACCTCATCGCGACCGGAGGCCACACATCCTTTGAAAACTCCAGAGGTACGCGGAGATCAGTGCCTCCAAAGGAGACGATGCCTGACTCCTCGTGAAACTTGATAGGTGTCCCAGGATTCCTGTGGCACGTGGAAAGGGACCCTTGGTCTCCCGCCTCAGCTGGAGAGGCGTCCCAATTGCCCTGCCAACCCTCGAGGAGAATCCCGAGTTGACCCTCGCAACTAGGCAGGAGTCCTGCCGTGGCTGAACAAACACGTGGGTGGAAGGGCCATTCCCGTCGTAACTCGAGAATATACCCCAGGTTCCCGCGGCAACTCGAGAAAAACCAGGAGACTTCCCCCTCGCCGCGAGATGAGGCCCGATTCCCCTGCACTGTGTGCAGAGCAATTCCGTGTTGCACATCACACATGAAAGGAGCCTTGATTTCCTTGATGGCACTCCAGAGAAACCCCAAGAACACTGTTTCAAGGCTAGCGGGATCCTGAGATCACTCTAGCAACACGAAAGAGCTCCGTGGACTAAAAATCAACTCGAGATGAGAGGTTAGTCCCTGGCTTCGACTCCAGAGGAATACCACCTTACCACAAGCACCTCAAGAGGAGGCTTCTCTCAGCTCTAGGTATGAGAGAGGGACCCTGAGTTTGCGGCCTCAAGTGGAATGGACACCGCGATGCCCTGACTCAAAATAAGGCCGGATATCCCTGCAGTGACTTGAATGCAGGCTCTTCTTCCATCTCCCAAGACGAAAGGATGTCTGAATCCCCTGTGGAGACCACAGAGAAAGACCTAGTTCCCCACCTCATCGCGACCGGAGTCCTCACATCCTTTGAAAACTCCAGAGGTACGCGGAGATCAGTGCCTCCAAAGGAGACGATGCATGACTCCTCGTGAAACTTGATAGGAGTCCCAGGATTCCTGTGGCACGTGGAATGGGACCCTTGGTCTCCCGCCTCAGCTGGAGAGGCGTCCCAATTGCCCTGCCAAGCCTCGAGGAAAATCCCGAGTTGTCCCTCGCAACTAGGCAGGAATCCTGACGTCGCTGAACAAACAGGTGGGTGGAAGGGCCATCCCCGTCGTAACTCGAGAATATACCCCAGGTTCCCGCCGCAACTCGAGAAAAAACATGAGACTTCCCCCTCGCCGCGAGATGAGGCCCGATTCCCCTGCACTGCGTGCAGAGCAATTCCGTGTTGCACATCACACATGAAAGGAGCCTTGATTTCCTTGATGGCACTCCAGAGAAACCCCAAGAACAGTGTTTCAAGGCTAGAGGGATCCTGAGGTCACTGTAGCAACACGAAAGAGCTCCGTGGACCAAAAATCAACTCGAGATGAGAGGTTAGTCCCTGGCTTCGACTCCAGAGGAATACCACCTTACCACAAGCACCCAAGAGGTGGCTTCTCTCTGCTCTAGCTATGTGAGAGGGACCCTGAGTTTTCAGCCTCAAGTGGAATGGACACCGCGATGCCCTGACTCGAAATAAGGCCGGATATCCCTGCAGTGACTTGAATGCAGGCTTGTCTTGCATCTCGCAAGATGAAAGGATGTCTGCATCCCCTGTCGAGACCACAGAGAAAGACCTAGTTCCCCACCTCATCGCGACCGGAGGCCTCACATCCTTTGAAAACACCAGAGGTACGCGGAGATCAGTGCCTCCAAAGAAGACGATGCCTGACTCCTAGTGAAACTTGATAGGAGTCCCAGGATTCCTGTGGCACGTGGAAAGGGACCCTTGGTCTCCCGCCTCAGCTGGAGAGGCGTCCCAATTGCGCTGCCAATCCTCGAGGAGAATCCCGAGTTGTCCCTCGGAAGTAGGCAGGAGTCCTGCCATCGCTGAACAAACACGTGTGTGGAAGGGCCATCCCCGTCGTAACTCGAGAATATACCCCAGGTTCCCGCCGCAACTCGAGAAAAACCATAAGACTTCCCCCTCGCCGCGAGATGAGGCCCGATTCCCCTGCACTGCGTGCAGAGCAATTCCGTGTTGCACATCACACATGAAAGGAGCCTTGATTTCCTTGATGGCACTCCAGAGAAACCCCAAGAACACTGTTTCAAGGCTAGAGGGATCCTGAGGTCACTGTAGCCACACGAAAGAGCTCGGTGGACCACAAATCAACTGGAGATTAGAGGTTAGACCCTGGCTTCGACTCCAGAGGAATACCACCTTACCACAAGCACCTCAAGAGGAGGCTTCTCTCAGCTCTAGGTATGTGAGAGGGACCCTGAGTTTGCGGCCACAAGTGAAATGGACATCACGATGCCCTGACTCGAAATAAGGCCGGATATCCCTGCAGTGACTTCAATGCAGGCTCGTCTTGCATCTCCGAAGACGAAAGGATGTCTGAATCCCCTGTGGAGTCCACAGAGAAAGACCTAGTTCCCCACCTCATCGTGACCGGAGGCCTCACATCCTTTGAAAACTCCAGAGGTACGCGGAGATCAGTGCCTCCAAAGGAGACGATGCCTGACTCCTCGTGAAACTTGATAGGAGTCCCAGGATTCCTGTGGCACGTGGAAAGGGACCCTTGGTCTCCCGCCTCAGCTGGAGAGGCGTCCCAATTGCCCTGCCAAGCCTCGAGGAGAATCCCGAGTTGTCCCTCGCAAGTAGGCAGGAGTCCTGCCGTCGCTGAACGAACACGTGTGTGGAAGGGCCATCCCCGTCGTAACTCGAGAATATACCCCAGGTTCCCGCCGCAACTCGAGAAAAACCATGAAATTTCCCCCTCGCCGCGACATGAGGCCCGATTCCCCTGCACTGCGTGCAGAGCAATTCCGTGTTGCACATCACACATGAAAGGAGCCTTCATTTCCTTGGTGGCACTCCAGAGAAACCCCAAGAACACTGTTTCAAGGCTAGAGGGATCCTGAGGTCACTGTAGCCACACGAAAGAGCTCCGTGGACCACAAATCAACTGGAGATTAGAGGTTAGTCCCTGGCTTCGACTCCAGAGGAATACCACCTTACCACAAGCACCTCAAGAGGAGGCTTCTCTCAGCTCCAGGTATGTGAGAGGGACCCTGAGTTTGCGGCCACAAGTGGAATGGCACCGCGATGCCCTGACTCGAAATAAGGCCGGATATCCCTGCAGTGACTTGAATGCAGGCTCGTCTTGCATCTCTGAAGACGAAAGGATGTCTGAATCCCCTGTGGAGACCACAGAGAAAGACCTAGTTCCCCACCTCATCGTGACCGGAGGCCTCACATCCTTTGAAAACTCCAGAGGTACACGAAGATCAGTGCCTCCAAAGGAGACGATGCCTGACTCCTCGTGAAACTTGATAGGAGTCCCAGGATTCCTGTGGCACGTGGAAAGGGACCCTTGGTCTCCCGCCTCAGCTGGAGAGGCGTCCCAATTGCCCTGCCAAGCCTCGAGGAGAATCCAGAGTTGTCCCTCGCAACTAGGCAGGAGTCCTGCCGTCGCTGAACAAACACGTGGGTGGAAGGGGCATCCCCGTCGTAACTCGAGAATATACCCCAGGTTCCCGCCGCAATTGGAGAAAAACCATGAGACTTCCCCCTCGCCGCGAGATGAAGACCAATTCCCCTGCACTGCGTGCAGAGCAATTCCGTGTTGCACATCACACATGAAAGGAGCCTTGATTTCCTTAATGGCACTCCAGAGAAACCCCAAGCACACTGTTTCAAGGCTAGAGGGATCCTGAGGTCACTGTAGCCACACGAAAGAGTTCCGTGGACCAAAAATCAACTCGAGATGAGAGGTTAGTCCCTGGCTTCGACTCCAGAGGAAACCACCTTACCACAAGCACCTCAAGAGGAGGCTTCTCACTGCTCTAGGTATGTGAGAGGGACCCTGAGTTTGCGGCCACAAGTGGAAGGGCACCGCGATGCCCTGACTCGAAATAAGGCCGGATATACCTGCAGTGACTTGAATGCAGGCTCGTCTTGCATCTCCCAAGACGAAAGGATGTCTGAATCCCCTGTGGAGACCACAGAGAAAGACCTAGTTCCCCACCTCATCGCGACCGGAGTCCTCACATCCTTTGAAAACTCCAGAGGTACGCGGAGATCAGTGCCTCCCAAGGAGACGATGCATGACTCCTCGTGAAACTTGATAGGAGTCCCAGGATTCCTGTGGCACGTGGAATGGGACCCTTGGTCTCCCGCCTCAGCTGGAGAGGCGTCCCAATTGCCCTGCCAAGCCTCGAGTAAAATCCCGAGTTGTCCCTCGCAACTAGGCAGGAATCCTGACGTCGCTGAACAAACAGGTGGGTGGAAGGGCCATCCCCGTCGTAACTCGAGAATATACCCCAGGTTCCCGCCGCAACTCGAGAAAAAACATGAGACTTCCCCCTCGCCGCGAGATGAGGCCCGATTCCCCTGCACTGCGTGCAGAGCAATTCCGTGTTGCACATCACACATGAAAGGAGCCTTGATTTCCTTGATGGCACTCCAGAGAAACCCCAAGAACAGTGTTTCAAGGCTAGAGGGATCCTGAGGTCACTGTAGCAACACGAAAGAGCTCCGTGGACCAAAAATCAACTCGAGATGAGAGGTTAGTCCCTGGCTTCGACTCCAGAGGAATACCACCTTACCACAAGCACCTCAAGAGGTGGCTTCTCTCTGCTCTAGCTATGTGAGAGGGACCCTGAGTTTTCAGCCTCAAGTGGAATGGACACCGCGATGCCCTGACTTGAAATAAGGCCGGATATCCCTGCAGTGACTTGAATGCAGGCTCGTCTTCCATCTCCCAAGACGAAAGGATGTCTGAATCCCCTGTGGAGACCACAGAGAAAGACCTAGTTCCCCACCTCATCGCGACCGGAGGCCTCACATCCTTTGAAAACTCCAGAGGTACGCGGAGATCAGTGCCTCCAAAGGAGATGATGCCTGACTCCTCGTGAAACTTGATAGGAGTCCCAGGATTCCTGTGGCACGTGGAAAGGGACCCTTGGTCTCCCGCCTCAGCTGGAGAGGCGGCCCAATTGCCCTGCCAAGCCTCGAGGAGAATCCCGAGTTGTCCCTCGCAACTAGGCAGGAGTCCTGTTGTTGCTGAACAAACACGTGGGTGGAAGGGCCATCCCCGTCGTAATTCGAGAATATACCCCAGGTTCCCGCCGCAACTCGAGAAAAACCATGAGACTTCCCACTCGCCGCCAGATGAGGCCCGATTCCCCTGCACTGCGTGCAGAGCAATTCCGTGTTGCACATCACACATGAAAGGAGCCTTGATTTCCTTGATGGCACTCCAGAGAAACCCCAAGAACACTGTTTCAAGGCTAGAGGGATCCTGAGGTCACTGTAGCAACACGAAAGAGCTCCGTGGACCAAAAATCAACTCGAGATGAGAGGTTAGTCCCTGGCTTCGACTCCAGAGGAATACCACCTTACCACAAGCACCTCAAGAGGAGGCTTCTCTCAGCTCTAGCTATGTGAGAGGGACCCTGATTTTGTGGCCTCAGGTGGAATGGACACCGCGATGCCCTGACGCGAAATAAGGCCGGATATCCCTGCAGTGACTTGAATGCAGGCTCGTCTTGCATCTCCCAAGACGAAAGGATATCTGAATCCCCTGTGGAGACCACAGAGAAAGACCTAGTTGCCCACCTCATCGCGACCGGAGGCCACACATCCTTTGAAAACTCCAGAGGTACGCGGAGATCAGTGCCTCCAAAGGAGACGATGCCTGACTCCTCGTGAAACTTGATAGGAGTCCCAGGATTCCTGTGGCACGTGGAATGGGACACTTGGTCTCCCGCCTCAGCTGGAGTGGCGTCCCAATTGCCCTGCCAAGCCTCGAGGAAAATCCCGAGTTGTCCCTCGCAACTAGGCAGGAATCCTGACGTCGCTGAACAAACAGGTGGGTGGAAGGGCCATCCCCGTCGTAACTCGAGAATATACCCCAGGTTCCCGCCGCAACTCGAGAAAAAACATGAGACTTCCCCCTCGCCGCGAGATGAGGCCCGATTCCCCTGCACTGCGTGCAGAGCAATTCCGTGTTGCACATCAAACATGAAAGGAGCCTTGATTTCCTTGATGGCACTCCAGAGAAAACCCAAGAACACTGTTTCAAGGCTAGAGGGATCCTGAGGTCACTCTAGCAACACGAAAGAGCTCCGTGGACCAAAAATCAACTCGAGATGAGAGGTTAGTCCCTGGCTTCGACTCGAGAGGAATACCACCTTACCACAAGCACCTCAAGAGGAGGCTTCTCTCAATTCTAGGTATGTGAGAGGGACCCTGAGTTTGCGGCCTCAAGTGGAATGGACACCGCGATGCCCTGACTCGAAATAAGGCCGGATATCCCTGCAGTGACTTGAATGCAGGCTCGTCTTCCATCTCCCAAGACGAAAGGATGTCTGAATCCCCTGTGGAGACCACAGAGAAAGACCTAGTTCCCCACCTCATCGCGACCGGAGGCCACACATCCTTTGAAAACTCCAGAGGTACGCGAAGATCAGTGCCTCCAAAGGAGACGATGCCTGACTCCTCGTGAAACTTGATAGGAGTCCCAGGATTCCTGTGGCACGTGGAAAGGGACCCTTGGTCTCCCGCCTCAGCTGGAGAGGCGTCCCAATTGCCCTGCCAAGCCTCGAGGAGAATCCCGAGTTGTCCCTCGCAACTAGGCAGGAGTCCTGATGTCGCTGAACAAACACGTGGGTGGAAGGGCCATCCCCGTCGTAACTCGAGAATATACCCCAGGTTCCCGCCGCAACTCGAGAAAAACCATGAGACTTCCCACTCGCCGCCAGATGAGGCCCGATTCCCCTGCACTGCGTGCAGAGCAATTCCGTGTTGCACATCACACATGAAAGGAACCTTGATTTCCTTGATGGCACTCCAGAGAAACCCCAAGAACACTGTTTCAAGGCTAGAGGGATCCTGAGGTCACTGTAGCAACACGAAAGAGCTCCGTGGACCAAAAATCAACTCGAGATGAGAGGTTAGTCCCTGGCTTCGACTCCAGAGGAATACCACCTTACCACAAGCACCTCAAGAGGAGGCTTCTCTCAACTCTAGGTATGTGAGAGGGACCCTAAGTTTGCGGCCTCAAGTGGAATGGACACCGCGATGCCCTGACTCGAAATAAGGTCGGATATCCCTGCAGTGACTTGAATGCAGGCTCGTCTTGCATCTCCCAAGACGAAAGGATGTCTGAATCCCCTTTGGAGACCACAGAGAAAGACCTAGTTCCCCACCTCATCGCGACCGGAGGCCACACATCCTTTGAAAACTCCAGAGGTATGCGGAGATCAGTGCCTCCAAAGGAGACGATGCCTGACTCCTCGTGAAACTTGATAGGAGTCCCAGGATTCCTGTGGCACGTGGAAAGGGACCCTTGGTCTCCCGCCTCAGCTGGAGAGGCGTCCCAATTGCCCTGCCAAGCCTCGAGGAGAATCCCGAGTTGTCCCTCGCAACTAGGCAGGAGTCCTGATGTCGCTGAACAAACACGTGGGTGGAAGGGCCATCCCCGTCGTAACTCGAGAATATACCCCAGGTTCCCGCCGCAACTCGAGAAAAAACATGAGACTTCCCCCTCGCCGCGAGATGAGGCCCGATTCCCCTGCACTGCGTGCAGAGCAATTCCGTGTTGCACATCACACATGAAAGGAGCCTTGATTTCCTTGATGGCACTCCAGAGAAACCCCAAGAACACTGTTTCAAGGCTAGAGGGATCCTGAGGTCACTGTAGCAACACGAAAGAGCTCCGTGGACCAAAAATCAACTCGAGATGAGAGGTTAGTCCCTGGCTTCGACTCCAGAGGAATACCACCTTACCACAAGCACCTCAAGAGGAGGCTTCTCTCAGCTCTAGCTATGTGAGAGGGACCCTGAGTTTGCGGCCTCAAATGGAATGGACACCGCGATGCCCTGACTCGAAATAAGGCCGGATATCCCTGCAGTGACTCCAATGCAGGCTCGTCTTGCATCTCCCAAGATGAAAGGATGTCTGAATCCCCTGTGGAGACCACAGAGAAAGACCCAGTTCCCCACCTCATCGCGACCGGAGGCCACACATCCTTTGAAAACTCCAGAGGTACGCGGAGATCAGTGCCTCCAAAGGAGACGATGCCTGACTCCTCGTGAAACTTGATAGGAGTCCCAGGATTCCTGTGGCACGTGGAAAGGGACCCTTGGTCTCCCGCCTCAGCTGGAGAGGCGTCCCAATTGCCCTGCCAAGCCTCGAGGAGAATCCCGAGTTGTCCCTCGCAACTAGGCAGGAGTCCTGCCGTCGCTGAACAAACACGTGGGTGGAAGGGCCATTCCCGTCGTAACTCGAGAATATACCCCAGGTTCCCGAGGCAACTCGAGAAAAACCATGAGACTTCCCCCTCGCCGCGAGATGAGGCCCGATTCCCCTGCACTGAGTGCAGAGCAATTCCGTGTTGCACATCACACATGAAAGGAGCCTTGATTTCCTTGATGGCACGCCAGAGAAACCCCAAGAACACTGTTTCAAGGCTAGCGGGATCCTGAGGTCACTCTAGCAACACGAAAGAGCTCCGTGGACCAAAAATCAACTCGAGATGAGAGGTTAGTCCCTGGCTTCGACGCCAGAGGAATACCACCTTACCACAAGCACCTCAAGAGGAGGCTTCTCTCAGCTCTAGCTATGTGAGAGGGACCCTGATTTTGTGGCCTCAGGTGGAATGGACACCGCGATGCCCTGACTCGAAATAAGGCCGGATATCCCTGCAGTGACTTGAATGCAGGCTCGTCTTGCATCTCCCAAGATGAAAGGATATCTGAATCCCCTGTGGAGACCACAGAGAAAGACCTAGTTGCCCACCTCATCGCGACCGGAGGCCACACATCCTTTGAAAACTCCAGAGGTACGCGGAGATCAGTGCCTCCCAAGGAGACGATGCCTGACTCCTCGTGAAACTTGATAGGAGTCCCAGGATTCCTGTGGCACGTGGAATGGGACCCTTGGTCTCCCGCCTCAGCTGGAGAGGCGTCCCCATTGCCCTGCCAAGCCTCGAGGAAAATCCCGAGTTGTCCCTCGCAACTAGGCAGGAATCCTGACGTCGCTGAACAAACAGGTGGGTGGAAGGGCCATCCCGGTCGTAACTCGAGAATATACCCCAGGTTCCCGCCGCAACTCGAGAAAAACCATGAGACTTCCCACTCGCCGCCAGATGAGGCCCGATTCCCCTGCACTGCGTGCAGAGCAATTCCGTGTTGCACATCACACATGAAAGGAGCCTTGATTTCCTTGATGGCACTCCAGAGAAACCCCAAGAACAGTGTTTCAAGGCTAGAGGGATCCTGAGGTCACTGTAGCAACACGAAAGAGCTCCGTGGACCAAAAATCAACTCGAGATGAGAGGTTAGTCCCTGGCTTCGACTCCAGAGGAATACCACCTTACCACAAGCACCTCAAGAGGAGGCTTCTCTCAGCTCTAGCTATGTGAGAGGGACCCTGATTTTGTGGCCTCAGGTGGAATGGACACCGCGATGCCCTGACGCGAAATAAGGCCGGATATCCCTGCAGTGACTTGAATCCAGGCTCGTCTTGCATCTCCCAAGACGAAAGGATATCTGAATCCCCTGTGGAGACCACAGAGAAAGACCTAGTTGCCCACCTCATCGCGACCGGAGGCCACACATCCTTTGAAAACTCCAGAGGTACGCGGAGATCAGTGCCTCCAAAGGAGACGATGCCTGACTCCTCGTGAAACTTGATAGGAGTCCCAGGATTCCTGTGGCACGTGGAATGGGACCCTTGGTCTCCCGCCTCAGCTGGAGAGGCGTCCCAATTGCCCTGCCAAGCCTCGAGGAAAATCCCGAGTTGTCCCTCGCAACTAGGCAGGAATCCTGACGTCGCTGAACAAACAGGTGGGTGGAAGGGCCATCCCCGTCGTAACTCGAGAATATACCCCAGGTTCCCGCCGCAACTCGAGAAAAAACATGAGACTTCCCCCTCGCCGCGAGATGAGGCCCGATTCCCCTGCACTGCGTGCAGAGCAATTCCGTGTTGCACATCAAACATGAAAGGAGCCTTGATTTCCTTGATGGCACTCCAGAGAAAACCCAAGAACACTGTTTCAAGGCTAGAGGGATCCTGAGGTCACTCTAGCAACACGAAAGAGCTCCGTGGACCAAAAATCAACTCGAGATGAGAGGTTAGTCCCTGGCTTCGACTCCAGAGGAATACCACCTTACCACAAGCACCTCAAGAGGAGGCTTCTCTCAATTCTAGGTATGTGAGAGGGACCCTGAGTTTGCGGCCTCAAGTGGAATGGACACCGCGATGCCCTGACTCGAAATAAGGCCGGATATCCCTGCAGTGACTTGAATGCAGGCTCGTCTTCCATCTCCCAAGACGAAAGGATGTCTGAATCCCCTGTGGAGACCACAGAGAAAGACCTAGTTCCCCACCTCATCGCGACCGGAGGCCACACATCCTTTGAAAACTCCAGAGGTACGCGAAGATCAGTGCCTCCAAAGGAGACGATGCCTGACTCCTCGGGAAACTTGATAGGAGGCCCAGGATTCCTGTGGCACGTGGAAAGGGACCCTTGGTCTCCCGCCTCAGCTGGAGAGGCGTCCCAATTGCCCTGCCAAGCCTCGAGGAGAATCCCGAGTTGTCCCTCGCAACTAGGCAGGAGTCCTGATGTCGCTGAACAAACACGTGGGTGGAAGGGCCATCCCCGTCGTAACTCGAGAATATACCCCAGGTTCCCGCCGCAACTCGAGAAAAACCATGAGACTTCCCACTCGCCGCCAGATGAGGCCCGATTCCCCTGCACTGCGTGCAGAGCAATTCCGTGTTGCACATCACACATGAAAGGAACCTTGATTTCCTTGATGGCACTCCAGAGAAACCCCAAGAACACTGTTTCAAGGCTAGAGGGATCCTGAGGTCACTGTAGCAACACGAAAGAGCTCCGTGGACCAAAAATCAACTCGAGATGAGAGGTTAGTCCCTGGCTTCGACTCCAGAGGAATACCACCTTACCACAAGCACCTAAAGAGGAGGCTTCTCTCAGCTGTAGCTATGTGAGAGGGACCCTGAGTTTGCGGCCTCAAATGGAATGGACACCGCGATGCCCTGACTCGAAATAAGGCCGGATATCCCTGCAGTGACTTCAATGCAGGCTCGTCTTGCATCTCCCAAGATGAAAGGATGTCTGAATCCCCTGTGGAGACCACAGAGAAAGACCCAGTTCCCCACCTCATCGCGACCGGAGGCCACACATCCTTTGAAAACTCCAGAGGTACGCGGAGATCAGTGCCTCCAAAGGAGACGATGCCTGACTCCTCGTGAAACTTGATAGGAGTCCCAGGATTCCTGTGGCACGTGGAAAGGGACCCTTGGTCTCCCGCCTCAGCTGGAGAGGCGTCCCAATTGCCCTGCCAAGCCTCGAGGAGAATCCCGAGTTGTCCCTCGCAACTAGGCAGGAATCCTGCCGTCGCTGAACAAACACGTGGGTGGAAGGGCCATTCCCGTCGTAACTCGAGAATATACCCCAGGTTCCCGAGGCAACTCGAGAAAAACCATGAGACTTCCCCCTCGCCGCGAGATGAGGCCCGATTCCCCTGCACTGAGTGCAGAGCAATTCCGTGTTGCACATCACACATGAAAGGAGCCTTGATTTCCTTGATGGCACTCCAGAGAAACCCCAAGAACACTGTTTCAAGGCTAGCGGGATCCTGAGGTCACTCTAGCAACACGAAAGAGCTCCGTGGACTAAAAATCAACTCGAGATGAGAGGTTAGTCCCTGGCTTCGACTCCAGAGGAATACCACCTTACCACAAGCACCTCAAGAGGAGGCTTCTCTCAGCTCTAGGTATGTGAGAGGGACCCTGAGTTTGCGGCCTCAAGTGGAATGGACACCGCGATGCTCTGACTCGAAATAAGGCCGGATATCCCTGCAGTGACTTGAATGCAGGCTCGTCTTCCATCTCCCAAGACGAAAGGATGTCTGAATCCCCTGTGGAGACCAGAGAGAAAGACCTAGTTCCCCACCTCATCGCGACCGGAGGCCTCACATCCTTTGAAAATTCCAGAGGTACGCGGAGATCAGTGCCTCCAAAGGAGATGATGCCTGACTCCTCGTGAAACTTGATAGGAGTCCCAGGATTCCTGTGGCACGTGGAAAGGGACCCTTGGTCTCCCGCCTCAGCTGGAGAGGCGTCCCAATTGCCCTGCCAAGCCTCGAGGAGAATCCCGAGTTGTCCCTCGCAACTAGGCAGGAGTCCTGTTGTCGCTGAACAAACACGTGTGTGGAAGGGCCATCCCCGTCGTAACTCGAGAATATACCCCAGGTTCCCGCCGCAACTCGAGAAAAACCATGAGACTTCCCACTCGCCGCCAGATGAGGCCCGATTCCCCTGCACTGCGTGCAGAGCAATTCCGTGTTGCACATCACACATGAAAGGAGCCTTGATTTCCTTGATGGCACTCCAGAGAAACCCCAAGAACACTGTTTCAAGGCTAGAGGGATCCTGAGGTCACTGTAGCAACACGAAAGAGCTCCGTGGACCAAAAATCAACTCGAGATGAGAGGTTAGTCCCTGGCTTCGACTCCAGAGGAATACCACCTTACCACAAGCACCTCAAGAGGAGGCTTCTCTCAGCTCTAGCTATGTGAGAGGGACCCTGATTTTGTGGCCTCAGGTGGAATGGACACCGCGATGCCCTGACGCGAAATAAGGCCGGATATCCCTGCAGTGACTTGAATGCAGGCTCGTCTTGCATCTCCCAAGATGAAAGGATATCTGAATCCCCTGTGGAGACCACAGAGAAAGACCTAGTTGCCCACCTCATCGCGACCGGAGGCCACACATCCTTTGAAAACTCCAGAGGTACGCGGAGATCAGTGCCTCCCAAGGAGACGATGCCTGACTCCTCGTGAAACTTGATAGGAGTCCCAGGATTCCTGTGGCACGTGGAATGGGACCCTTGGTCTCCCGCCTCAGCTGGAGAGGCGTCCCAATTGCCCTGCCAAGCCTCGAGGAAAATCCCGAGTTGTCCCTCGCAACTAGGCAGGAATCCTGACGTCGCTGAACAAACAGGTGGGTGGAAGGGCCATCCCCGTCGTAACTCGAGAATATACCCCAGGTTCCCGCCGCAACTCGAGAAAAAACATGAGACTTCCCCCTCGCCGCGAGATGAGGCCCGATTCCCCTGCACTGCGTGCAGAGCAATTCCGTGTTGCACATCACACATGAAAGGAACCTTGATTTCCTTGATGGCACTCCAGAGAAACCCCAAGAACACTGTTTCAAGGCTAGAGGGATCCTGAGGTCACTGTAGCAACACGAAAGAGCTCCGTGGACCAAAAATCAACTCGAGATGAGAGGTTAGTCCCTGGCTTCGACTCCAGAGGAATACCACCTTACCACAAGCACCTCAAGAGGAGGCTTCTCTCAGCTCTAGCTATGTGAGAGGGACCCTGATTTTGTGGCCTCAGGTGGAATGGACACCGCGATGCCCTGACGCGAAATAAGGCCGGATATCCCTGCAGTGACTTGAATCCAGGCTCGTCTTGCATCTCCCAAAACGAAAGGATATCTGAATCCCCTGTGGAGACCACAGAGAAAGACCTAGTTGCCCACCTCATCGCGACCGGAGGCCACACATCCTTTGAAAACTCCAGAGGTACGCGGAGATCAGTGCCTCCAAAGGAGACGATGCCTGACTCCTCGTGAAACTTGATAGGAGTCCCAGGATTCCTGTGGCACGTGGAATGGGACCCTTGGTCTCCCGCCTCAGCTGGAGAGGCGTCCCAATTGCCCTGCCAAGCCTCGAGGAAAATCCCGAGTTGTCCCTCGCAACTAGGCAGGAATCCTGACGTCGCTGAACAAACAGGTGGGTGGAAGGGCCATCCCCGTCGTAACTCGAGAATATACCCCAGGTTCCCGCCGCAACTCGAGAAAAAACATGAGACTTCCCCCTCGCCGCGAGATGAGGCCCGATTCCCCTGCACTGCGTGCAGAGCAATTCCGTGTTGCACATCAAACATGAAAGGAGCCTTGATTTCCTTGATGGCACTCCAGAGAAAACCCAAGAACACTGTTTCAAGGCTAGAGGGATCCTGAGGTCACTCTAGCAACACGAAAGAGCTCCGTGGACCAAAAATCAACTCGAGATGAGAGGTTAGTCCCTGGCTTCGACTCGAGAGGAATACCACCTTACCACAAGCACCTCAAGAGGAGGCTTCTCTCAATTCTAGGTATGTGAGAGGGACCCTGAGTTTGCGGCCTCAAGTGGAATGGACACCGCGATGCCCTGACTCGAAATAAGGCCGGATATCCCTGCAGTGACTTGAATGCAGGCTCGTCTTCCATCTCCCAAGACGAAAGGATGTCTGAATCCCCTGTGGAGACCACAGAGAAAGACCTAGTTCCCCACCTCATCGCGACCGGAGGCCACACATCCTTTGAAAACTCCAGAGGTACGCGAAGATCAGTGCCTCCAAAGGAGACGATGCCTGACTCCTCGTGAAACTTGATAGGAGTCCCAGGATTCCTGTGGCACGTGGAAAGGGACCCTTGGTCTCCCGCCTCAGCTGGAGAGGCGTCCCAATTGCCCTGCCAAGCCTCGAGGAGAATCCCGAGTTGTCCCTCGCAACTAGGCAGGAGTCCTGATGTCGCTGAACAAACACGTGGGTGGAAGGGCCATCCCCGTCGTAACTCGAGAATATACCCCAGGTTCCCGCCGCAACTCGAGAAAAACCATGAGACTTCCCACTCGCCGCCAGATGAGGCCCGATTCCCCTGCACTGCGTGCAGAGCAATTCCGTGTTGCACATCACACATGAAAGGAACCTTGATTTCCTTGATGGCACTCCAGAGAAACCCCAAGAACACTGTTTCAAGGCTAGAGGGATCCTGAGGTCACTGTAGCAACACGAAAGAGCTCCGTGGACCAAAAATCAACTCGAGATGAGAGGTTAGTCCCTGGCTTCGACTCCAGAGGAATACCACCTTACCACAAGCACCTAAAGAGGAGGCTTCTCTCAGCTGTAGCTATGTGAGAGGGACCCTGAGTTTGCGGCCTCAAATGGAATGGACACCGCGATGCCCTGACTCGAAATAAGGCCGGATATCCCTGCAGTGACTTCAATGCAGGCTCGTCTTGCATCTCCCAAGATGAAAGGATGTCTGAATCCCCTGTGGAGACCACAGAGAAAGACCCAGTTCCCCACCTCATCGCGACCGGAGGCCACACATCCTTTGAAAACTCCAGAGGTACGCGGAGATCAGTGCCTCCAAAGGAGACGATGCCTGACTCCTCGTGAAACTTGATAGGAGTCCCAGGATTCCTGTGGCACGTGGAAAGGGACCCTTGGTCTCCCGCCTCAGCTGGAGAGGCGTCCCAATTGCCCTGCCAAGCCTCGAGGAGAATCCCGAGTTGTCCCTCGCAACTAGGCAGGAGTCCTGCCGTCGCTGAACAAACACGTGGGTGGAAGGGCCATTCCCGTCGTAACTCGAGAATATACCCCAGGTTCCCGAGGCAACTCGAGAAAAACCATGAGACTTCCCCCTCGCCGCGAGATGAGGCCCGATTCCCCTGCACTGAGTGCAGAGCAATTCCGTGTTGCACATCACACATGAAAGGAGCCTTGATTTCCTTGATGGCACTCCAGAGAAACCCCAAGAACACTGTTTCAAGGCTAGCGGGATCCTGAGGTCACTCTAGCAACACGAAAGAGCTCCGTGGACTAAAAATCAACTCGAGATGAGAGGTTAGTCCCTGGCTTCGACTCCAGAGGAATACCACCTTACCACAAGCACCTCAAGAGGAGGCTTCTCTCAGCTCTAGGTATGTGAGAGGGACCCTGAGTTTGCGGCCTCAAGTGGAATGGACACCGCGATGCTCTGACTCGAAATAAGGCCGGATATCCCTGCAGTGACTTGAATGCAGGCTCGTCTTCCATCTCCCAAGACGAAAGGATGTCTGAATCCCCTGTGGAGACCAGAGAGAAAGACCTAGTTCCCCACCTCATCGCGACCGGAGGCCTCACATCCTTTGAAAACTCCAGAGGTACGCGGAGATCAGTGCCTCCAAAGGAGATGATGCCTGACTCCTCGTGAAACTTGATAGGAGTCCCAGGATTCCTGTGGCACGTGGAAAGGGACCCTTGGTCTCCCGCCTCAGCTGGAGAGGCGTCCCAATTGCCCTGCCAAGCCTCGAGGAGAATCCCGAGTTGTCCCTCGCAACTAGGCAGGAGTCCTGTTGTCGCTGAACAAACACGTGTGTGGAAGGGCCATCCCCGTCGTAACTCGAAAATATACCCCAGGTTCCCGCCGCAACTCGAGAAAAACCATGAGACTTCCCACTCGCCGCCAGATGAGGCCCGATTCCCCTGCACTGCGTGCAGAGCAATTCCGTGTTGCACATCACACATGAAAGGAGCCTTGATTTCCTTGATGGCACTCCAGAGAAACCCCAAGAACACTGTTTCAAGGCTAGAGGGATCCTGAGGTCACTGTAGCAACACGAAAGAGCTCCGTGGACCAAAAATCAACTCGAGATGAGAGGTTAGTCCCTGGCTTCGACTCCAGAGGAATACCACCTTACCACAAGCACCTCAAGAGGAGGCTTCTCTCAGCTCTAGCTATGTGAGAGGGACCCTGATTTTGTGGCCTCAGGTGGAATGGACACCGCGATGCCCTGACGCGAAATAAGGCCGGATATCCCTGCAGTGACTTGAATGCAGGCTCGTCTTGCATCTCCCAAGATGAAAGGATATCTGAATCCCCTGTGGAGACCACAGAGAAAGACCTAGTTGCCCACCTCATCGCGACCGGAGGCCACACATCCTTTGAAAACTCCAGAGGTACGCGGAGATCAGTGCCTCCCAAGGAGACGATGCCTGACTCCTCGTGAAACTTGATAGGAGTCCCAGGATTCCTGTGGCACGTGGAATGGGACCCTTGGTCTCCCGCCTCAGCTGGAGAGGCGTCCCAATTGCCCTGCCAAGCCTCGAGGAAAATCCCGAGTTGTCCCTCGCAACTAGGCAGGAATCCTGACGTCGCTGAACAAACAGGTGGGTGGAAGGGCCATCCCCGTCGTAACTCGAGAATATACCCCAGGTTCCCGCCGCAACTCGAGAAAAAACATGAGACTTCCCCCTCGCCGCGAGATGAGGCCCGATTCCCCTGCACTGCGTGCAGAGCAATTCCGTGTTGCACATCACACATGAAAGGAACCTTGATTTCCTTGATGGCACTCCAGAGAAACCCCAAGAACACTGTTTCAAGGCTAGAGGGATCCTGAGGTCACTGTAGCAACACGAAAGAGCTCCGTGGACCAAAAATCAACTCGAGATGAGAGGTTAGTCCCTGGCTTCGACTCCAGAGGAATACCACCTTACCACAAGCACCTCAAGAGGAGGCTTCTCTCAGCACTAGCTATGTGAGAGGGACCCTGAGTTTGCGGCCTCAAGTGGAATGGATACCGCGATGCCCTGACTCGAAATAAGGCCGGATATCCCTGCAGTGACTTGAATGCAGGCTCGTCTTGCATCTCCCAAGATGAAAGGATGTCTGAATCCCCTGTGGAGACCACAGATAAAAACCTAGTTCCCCACCTCATCGCGACTGGAGGCCACACATCCTTTGAAAACTCCAGAGGTACGCGGAGATCAGTGCCTCCAAAGGAGACGATGCCTGACTCCTCGTGAAACTTGATAGGAGTCCCAGGATTCCTGTGGCACATGGAAAGGGACCCTTGGTCTCCCGCCTCAGCTGGAGAGGCGTCCCAATTGCGCTGCCAAGCCTCGAGGAGAATCCCGAGTTGTCCCTCGCAACTAGGCAGGAGTCCTGCCGTCGCTGAACAAGCACGTGTGTGGAAGGGCCATCCCCGTCGTAACTCGAGAATATACCACATGTTCCCGTCGCAACTCGAGAAAAACCATGAGACTTCCCCCTCGCCGCGAGATGAGGCCCGATTCCCCTGCACTGCGTGCAGAGCAATTCCGTGTTGCACATCACACATGAAAGGAGCCTTGATTTCCTTGATGGCACTCCAGAGAAACCCCAAGAACACTGTTTCAAGGCTAGCGGGATCCTGAGGTCACTCTAGCAACACGAAAGAGCTCCGTGGACTAAAAATCAACTCGAGATGAGAGGTTAGTCCCTGGCTTCGACTCCAGAGGAATACCACCTTACCACAAGCACCTCAAGAGGAGGCTTCTCTCAGCTCTAGGTATGTGAGAGGGACCCTGAGTTTGCGGCCTCAAGTGGAATGGACACCGCGATGCTCTGACTCGAAATAAGGCCGGATATCCCTGCAGTGACTTGAATGCAGGCTCGTCTTCCATCTCCCAAGACGAAAGGATGTCTGAATCCCCTGTGGAGACCAGAGAGAAAGACCTAGTTCCCCACCTCATCGCGACCGGAGGCCTCACATCCTTTGAAAACTCCAGAGGTACGCGGAGATCAGTGCCTCCAAAGGAGATGATGCCTGACTCCTCGTGAAACTTGATAGGAGTCCCAGGATTCCTGTGGCACGTGGAAAGGGACCCTTGGTCTCCCGCCTCAGCTGGAGAGGCGTCCCAATTGCCCTGCCAAGCCTCGAGGAGAATCCCGAGTTGTCCCTCGCAACTAGGCAGGAGTCCTGTTGTCGCTGAACAAACACGTGTGTGGAAGGGCCATCCCCGTCGTAACTCGAGAATATACCCCAGGTTCCCGCCGCAACTCGAGAAAAACCATGAGACTTCCCACTCGCCGCCAGATGAGGCCCGATTCCCCTGCACTGCGTGCAGAGCAATTCCGTGTTGCACATCACACATGAAAGGAGCCTTGATTTCCTTGATGGCACTCCAGAGAAACCCCAAGAACACTGTTTCAAGGCTAGAGGGATCCTGAGGTCACTGTAGCAACACGAAAGAGCTCCGTGGACCAAAAATCAACTCGAGATGAGAGGTTAGTCCCTGGCTTCGACTCCAGAGGAATACCACCTTACCACAAGCACCTCAAGAGGAGGCTTCTCTCAGCTCTAGCTATGTGAGAGGGACCCTGATTTTGTGGCCTCAGGTGGAATGGACACCGCGATGCCCTGACGCGAAATAAGGCCGGATATCCCTGCAGTGACTTGAATGCAGGCTCGTCTTGCATCTCCCAAG
This sequence comes from Cervus elaphus, assembly GCF_910594005.1. Classification (NCBI taxonomy): domain Eukaryota; kingdom Metazoa; phylum Chordata; class Mammalia; order Artiodactyla; family Cervidae; genus Cervus; species Cervus elaphus. The sequence goes on from NC_057838.1 coordinate 5,533,288, forward strand.
ATGAAAGGATATCTGAATCCCCTGTGGAGACCACAGAGAAAGACCTAGTTGCCCACCTCATCGCGACCGGAGGCCACACATCCTTTGAAAACTCCAGAGGTACGCGGAGATCAGTGCCTCCCAAGGAGACGATGCCTGACTCCTCGTGAAACTTGATAGGAGTCCCAGGATTCCTGTGGCACGTGGAATGGGACCCTTGGTCTCCCGCCTCAGCTGGAGAGGCGTCCCAATTGCCCTGCCAAGCCTCGAGGAAAATCCCGAGTTGTCCCTCGCAACTAGGCAGGAATCCTGACGTCGCTGAACAAACAGGTGGGTGGAAGGGCCATCCCCGTCGTAACTCGAGAATATACCCCAGGTTCCCGCCGCAACTCGAGAAAAAACATGAGACTTCCCCCTCGCCGCGAGATGAGGCCCGATTCCCCTGCACTGCGTGCAGAGCAATTCCGTGTTGCACATCACACATGAAAGGAACCTTGATTTCCTTGATGGCACTCCAGAGAAACCCCAAGAACACTGTTTCAAGGCTAGAGGGATCCTGAGGTCACTGTAGCAACACGAAAGAGCTCCGTGGACCAAAAATCAACTCGAGATGAGAGGTTAGTCCCTGGCTTCGACTCCAGAGGAATACCACCTTACCACAAGCACCTCAAGAGGAGGCTTCTCTCAGCACTAGCTATGTGAGAGGGACCCTGAGTTTGCGGCCTCAAGTGGAATGGATACCGCGATGCCCTGACTCGAAATAAGGCCGGATATCCCTGCAGTGACTTGAATGCAGGCTCGTCTTGCATCTCCCAAGATGAAAGGATGTCTGAATCCCCTGTGGAGACCACAGATAAAAACCTAGTTCCCCACCTCATCGCGACTGGAGGCCACACATCCTTTGAAAACTCCAGAGGTACGCGGAGATCAGTGCCTCCAAAGGAGACGATGCCTGACTCCTCGTGAAACTTGATAGGAGTCCCAGGATTCCTGTGGCACATGGAAAGGGACCCTTGGTCTCCCGCCTCAGCTGGAGAGGCGTCCCAATTGCGCTGCCAAGCCTCGAGGAGAATCCCGAGTTGTCCCTCGCAACTAGGCAGGAGTCCTGCCGTCGCTGAACAAGCACGTGTGTGCAAGGGCCATCCCCGTCGTAACTCGAGAATATACCACAAGTTCCCGTCGCAACTCGAGAAAAACCATGAGACTTCCCCCTCGCCGCGAGATGAGGCCCGATTCCCCTGCACTGCGTGCAGAGCAATTCCGTGTTGCACATCACACATGAAAGGAGCCTTGATTTCCTTGATGGCACTCCAGAGAAACCCCAAGAACACTGTTTCAAGGCTAGAGGGATCCTGAGGTCACTGTAGCAACACGAAAGATCTCCGTGGACTAAAAATCAACTCGAGATGAGAGGTTAGTCCCTGGCTTCGACTCCAGAGGAATACCACCTTACCACAAGCACCTCAAGAGGAGGCTTCTCTCAGCTCTAGGTATGTGAGAGGGACCCTGAGTTTGCGGCCTCAAGTGGAATGGACACCGCGATGCCCTGACTCGAAATAAGGCCGGATATCCCTGCAGTGACTTGAATGCAGGCTCGTCTTCCATCTCCCAAGACGAAAGGATGTCTGAATCCCCTGTGGAGACCACAGAGAAAGACCTAGTTCCCCACCTCATCGCGACCGGAGGCCTCACATCCTTTGAAAACTCCAGAGGTACGCGGAGATCAGTGCCTCCAAAGGAGATGATGCCTGACTCCTCGTGAAACTTGATAGGAGTCCCAGGATTCCTGTGGCACGTGGAAAGGGACCCTTGGTCTCCCGCCTCAGCTGGAGAGGCGTCCCAATTGCCCTGCCAAGCCTCGAGGAGAATCCCGAGTTGTCCCTCGCAACTAGGCAGGAGTCCTGATGTCGCTGAACAAACACGTGGGTGGAAGGGCCATCCCCGTCGTAACTCGAGAATATACCCCAGGTTCCCGCCGCAACTCGAGAAAAACCATGAGACTTCCCACTCGCCGCCAGATGAGGCCCGATTCCCCTGCACTGCGTGCAGAGCAATTCCGTGTTGCACATCAAACATGAAAGGAGCCTTGATTTCCTTGATGGCACTCCAGAGAAACCCCAAGAACACTGTTTCAAGGCTAGAGGGATCCTGAGGTCACTGTAGCAACACGAAAGAGCTCCGTGGACCAAAAATCAACTCGAGATGAGAGGTTAGTCCCTGGCTTCGACTCCAGAGGAATACCACCTTACCACAAGCACCTCAAGAGGAGGCTTCTCTCAGCTCTAGCTATGTGAGAGGGACCCTGATTTTGTGGCCTCAGGTGGAATGGACACCGCGATGCCCTGACGGGAAATAAGGCCGGATATCCCTGCAGTGACTTGAATGCAGGCTCGTCTTGCATCTCCCAAGACGAAAGGATATCTGAATCCCCTGTGGAGACCACAGAGAAAGACCTAGTTGCCCACCTCATCGCGACCGGAGGCCACATATCCTTTGAAAACTCCAGAGGTACGCGGAGATCAGTGCCTCCCAAGGAGACGATGCCTGACTCCTCGTGAAACTTGATAGGAGTCCCAGGATTCCTGTGGCACGTGGAATGGGACCCTTGGTCTCCCGCCTCAGCTGGAGAGGCGTCCCAATTGCCCTGCCAAGCCTCGAGGAAAATCCCGAGTTGTCCCTCGCAACTAGGCAGGAATCCTGACGTCGCTGAAGAAACAGGTGGGTGGAAGGGCCATCCCCGTCGTAACTCGAGAATATACCCCAGGTTCCCGCCGCAACTCGAGAAAAAACATGAGACTTCCCCCTCGCCGCGAGATGAGGCCCGATTCCCCTGCACTGCGTGCAGAGCAATTCCGTGTTGCACATCAAACATGAAAGGAGCCTTGATTTCCTTGATGGCACTCCAGAGAAAACCCAAGAACACTGTTTCAAGGCTAGAGGGATCCTGAGGTCACTCTAGCAACACGAAAGAGCTCCGTGGACCAAAAATCAACTCGAGATGAGAGGTTAGTCCCTGGCTTCGACTCCAGAGGAATACCACCTTACCACAAGCACCTCAAGAGGAGGCTTCTCTCAACTCTAGGTATGTGAGAGGGACCCTGAGTTTGCGGCCTCAAGTGGAATGGACACCACGATGCCCTGACTCGAAATAAGGCCGGATATCCCTGCAGTGACTTGAATGCAGGCTCGTCTTCCATCTCCCAAGACGAAAGGATGTCTGAATCCACTGTGGAGACCACAGAGAAAGACCTAGTTCCCCACCTCATCGCGACCGGAGGCCACACATCCTTTGAAAACTCCAGAGGTACGCGGAGATCAGTGCCTCCAAAGGAGACGATGCCTGACTCCTCGTGAAACTTGATAGGAGTCCCAGGATTCCTGTGGCACGTGGAAAGGGACCCTTGGTCTCCCGCCTCAGCTGGAGAGGCGTCCCAATTGCCCTGCCAAGCCTCGAGGAGAATCCCGAGTTGTCCCTCGCAACTAGGCAGGAGTCCTGATGTCGCTGAACAAACACGTGGGTGGAAGGGCCATCCCCGTCGTAACTCGAGAATATACCCCAGGTTCCCGCCGCAACTCGAGAAAAACCATGAGACTTCCCACTCGCCGCCAGATGAGGCCCGATTCCCCTGCACTGCGTGCAGAGCATTTCCGTGTTGCACATCACACATGAAAGGAACCTTGATTTCCTTGATGGCACTCCAGAGAAACCCCAAGAACACTGTTTCAAGGCTAGAGGGATCCTGAGGTCACTGTAGCAACACGAAAGAGCTCCGTGGACCAAAAATCAACTCGAGATGAGAGGTTAGTCCCTGGCTTCGACTCCAGAGGAACACCACCTTACCACAAGCACCTCAAGAGGAGGCTTCTCTCAGCACTAGCTATGTGAGAGGGACCCTGAGTTTGCGGCCTCAAGTGGAATGGATACCGCGATGCCCTGACTCGAAATAAGGCCGGATATCCCTGCAGTGACTTGAATGCAGGCTCGTCTTGCATCTCCCAAGATGAAAGGATGTCTGAATCCCCTGTGGAGACCACAGAGAAAGACCTAGTTCCCCACCTCATCGCGACCGGAGGCCACACATACTTTGAAAACTCCAGAGGTACGCGGAGATCAGTGCCTCCAAAGGAGACGATGCCTGACTCCTCGTGAAACTTGATAGGAGTCCCAGGATTCCTGTGGCACATGGAAAGGGACCCTTGGTCTCCCGCCTCAGCTGGAGAGGCGTCCCAATTGCGCTGCCAAGCCTCGAGGAGAATCCCGAGTTGTCCCTCGCAACTAGGCAGGAGTCCTGCCGTCGCTGAACAAGCACGTGTGTGGAAGGGTCATCCCCGTCGTAACTCGAGAATATACCACAAGTTCCCGTCGCAACTCGAGAAAAACCATGAGACTTCCCCCTCGCCGCGAGATGAGGCCCGATTCCCCTGTACTGCGTGCAGAGCAATTCCGTGTTGCACATCACACATGAAAGGAGCCTTGATTTCCTTTATGGCACTCCAGAGAAACCCCAAGAACACTGTTTCAAGGCTAGAGGGATCCTGAGGTCACTGTAGCAACACGAAAGAGCTCCGTGGACCAAAAATCAACTCGAGATGAGAGGTTAGTCCCTGGCTTCGACTCCAGAGGAACACCACCTTACCACAAGCACTTCAAGAGGAGGCTTCTCTCAGCTGTAGCTATGTGAGAGGGACCCTGAGTTTGCGGCCTCAAATGGAATGGACACCGCGATGCCCTGACTCGAAATAAGGCCGGATATCCCTGCAGTGACTTCAATGCAGGCTCGTCTTGCATCTCCCAAGATGAAAGGATGTCTGAATCCCCTGTGGAGACCACAGAGAAAGACCTAGTTCCCCACCTCATGGCGACCGGAGGCCACACATCCTTTGAAAACTCCAGAGGTACGCGGAGATCAGTGCCTCCAAAGGAGACGATGCCTGACTCCTCGTGAAACTTGATAGGAGTCCCAGGATTCCTGTGGCACGTGGAAAGGGACCCTTGGTCTCCCGCCTCAGCTGGAGAGGCGTCCCAATTGCCCTGCCAAGCCTCGAGGAGAATCCCGAGTTGTCCCTCGCAACTAGGCAGGAGTGCAGCCGTCGCTGAACAAACACGTGGGTGGAAGGGCCATTCCCGTCGTAACTCGAGAATATACCCCAGGTTCCCGAGGCAACTCGAGAAAAACCATGAGACTTCCCCCTCGCCGCGAGATGAGGCCCGATTCCCCTGCACTGCGTGCAGAGCAATTCCGTGTTGCACATCACACATGAAAGGAGCCTTGATTTCCTTGATGGCACTCCAGAGAAACCCCAAGAACACTGTTTCAAGGCTAGAGGGATCCTGAGGTCACTGTAGCAACAGGAAAGAGCTCCGTGGACCAAGAATCAACTCGAGATGAGAGGTTAGTCCCTGGCTTCGACTCCAGAGGAATACCACCTTACCACAAGCACCTCAAGAGGAGGCTTCTCTCAGCTCTAGCTATGTGAGAGAGACCCTGAGTTTGTGGCCTCAAGTGGAATGGACACCGCGATGCCCTGACTCGAAATAAGGCCGGATATCCCTGCAGTGACTTGAATGCAGGCTCGTCTTGCATCTCCCAAGAAGAAAGGATGTCTGAATCCCCTGTTGAGACCACAGAGAAAGACCTAGTTCCCCACCTCATCGCTACCGGAGGCCTCACATCCTTTGAAAACTCCAGAGGTACGCGGAGATCAGTGCCTCCAAAGAAGACGATTCCTGACTCCTCATGAAACTTCTGAGGAGTCCCAGGATTCCTGTGGCACGTGGAAAGGGACCCTTGGTCTCCCGCCTCAGCTGGAGTGGCATCCCTATTGCCCTGCCGAGCCTCGAGGAGAATCCCGAGTTTTCCCTGGCAACTAGGCAGGAGTCCTGCCGTCGCTGAACAAACACGTGGGTGGAAGGGCCATCCCCGTCGTAACTCGAGAATATACCCCAGGTTCCCGCCGCAACTCGAGAAAAACCATGAGACTTCCCACTCGCCGCGAGATGCTGCCCGATTCCCCTGCACTGCGTGCAGAGCAATTCCGTGTTGCACATCACACATGAAAGGAGCCTTGATTTCCTTGATGGCACTCCAGAGAAACCCCAAGAACAGTGTTTCAAGGCTAGAGGGATCCTGAGGTCACTGTAGCAACACGAAAGAGCTCCGTGGACCAAAAATCAACTCGAGATGAGAGGTTAGTCCCTGGCTTCGACTCCAGAGGAATACCACCTTACCACAAGCACCTCAAGAGGAGGCTTCTCTCTGCTCTAGGTATGTGAGAGGGACCCTGAGTTTGCGGCCACAAGTGGAAGGGCACTTCGATGCCCTGACTCGAAATAAGGCCGGATATACCTGCAGTGACTTGAATGCAGGCTCGTCTTGCATCTCCCAAGACGAAAGGATGTCTGAATCCCCTGTGGAGACCACAGAGAAAGACCTAGTTCCCCACCTCATGGCGACCGGAGGCCTCACATCCTTTGAAAACTCCAGAGGTACGCGGAGATCAGTGCCTCCAAAGGAGACGATGCCTGACTCCTCGTGAAACTTGATAGGAGTCCCAGGATTCCTGTGGCACGTGGAAAGGGACCCTTGGTCTCCCGCCTCAGCTGGAGAGGCGTCCCAATTGCCCTGCCAAGCCTCGAGGAGAATCCCGAGTTGTCCCTCGCAACTAGGCAGGAGTCCTGACATCGCTGAACAAACACGTGGGTGGAAGGGCCATCCCCGTCGTAACTCGAGAATATACCCCAGGTTCCCGCCGCAACTCGAGAAAAACCATGAGACTTCCCCCTCGCCGCTAGATGAAGACCAATTCCCCTGCACTGCGTGCGGAGCAATTCTGTCTTGCACATCACACATGAAAGGAGCCTTGATTTCCTTGATGGCACTCCAGAGAAACCCCAAGAACACTGTTTCAAGGCTGGAGGCATCCTGAGGTCACTGTAGCAACACGAAAGAGCTCCGTGGACCAAAAATCAACTCGAGATGAGAGGGTAGTCCCTGGCTTCGACTCCAGAGGAATAAAACCTTACCACAAGCACCTCAAGAGGAGGCTTCTCTCAGCTCTAGGTATGTGAGAGGGACCCTGAGTTTGCGGCCTCAAGTGGAATGGACACCGCGATGCCCTGACTCGAAATAAGGCCGGATATCCCTGCAGTGACTTGAATGCAGGCTCGTCTTGCATCTCCCAAGACGAAAGGATGTCTGAATCCCCTGTGGAGACCACGGAGAAAAACCTAGTTCCCCACCTCATCGCGACCGGAGGCCTCACATCCTTTGAAAACTCCAGAGGTACACGGAGATCAAACCTCCAAAGGAGACGATGCCTGACTCCTCCTGAAACTTCTTAGGAGTCCCAGGATTCCTGTGGCACGTGGAAAGGGACCCTTGGTCTCCCGCCTCAGCTGGAGAGGCATCCCTATTGCCCTGAAAACCCTCGAGGAGAATCCCGAGTTTTCCCTCGCAACTAGGCAGGAGTCCTGACGTCGCTGAACAAACACGTGGGTGGAAGGGCCATCCCCGTCGGAACTCGAGAATGAACCCCAGGTTGTCGCCGCAACTCGAGAAAAACCATGAGACTTCCCCCGCGCCGCGAGATGAGGCCCGATTCCCCTGCACTGCGTGCAGAGCAATTCCGTGTTGCACATCACACATGAAAGGAGCCTTGATTTCCTTGATGGCACTCCAGAGAAACCCCAAGAACACTGTTTCAAGGCTAGATGGATCCTGAGGTCACTGTAGCAACACGAAAGAGCTCCATGGACCAAAAATCAACTCGAGATGAGAGGTTAGTCCCTGGCTTCGACTCCAGAGGAACACCACCTTACCACAAGCACCTCAAGAGGAGGCTTCTCTCAGCTGTAGCTATGTGAGAGGGACTCTGAGTTTGCGGCCTCAAATGGAATGGACACCGCGATGCCCTGACTCGAAATAAGGCCGGATATCCCTGCAGTGACTTGAATGCAGGCTCGTCTTGCATCTCCCAAGATGAAAGGATGTCTGAATCCCCTGTGGAGACCACAGAGAAAGACCTAGTTCCCCACCTCATCGCGACCGGAGGCCACACATCCTTTGAAAACTCCAGAGGTACGCGGAGATCAGTGCCTCCAAAGGAGACGATGCCTGACTCCTCGTGAAACTTCTGAGGAGTCCCAGGATTCCTGTGGCACGTGGAAAGGGACCCTTGGTCTCCCGCCTCAGCTGGAGAGGCGTCCCAATTGCCCTGCCAAGCCTCGAGGAGAATCCCGAGTTGTCCCTCGCAACTAGGCAGGAGTCCTGCCGTCGCTGAACAAACACGTGGGTGGAAGGGCCATCCCCGTCGTAACTCGAGAATATACCCCAGGTTCCCGCCGCAACTCGAGAAAAACCATGAGACTTCCCACTCGCCGCCAGATGAGGCCCGATTCCCCTGCACTGCGTGCAGAGCAATTCCGTGTTGCACATCACACATGAAAGGAGCCTTGATTTCCTTGATGGCACTCCAGAGAAACCCCAAGAACACTCTTTGATGGCTAGAGGGATCCTGAGGTCACTGTAGCAACACGAAAGAGCTCCGTGGACCAAAAATCAACTCGAGATGAGAGGTTAGTCCCTGGCTTCGACTCCAGAGGAACACCACCTTACCACAAGCACCTCAAGAGGAGGCTTCTCTCAGCTGTAGCTATGTGAGAGGGACTCTGAGTTTGCGGCCTCAAGTGGAATGGACACCGCGATGCCCTGACTCGAAATAAGGCCGGATATCCCTGCAGTGACTTGAATGCAGGCTCGTCTTGCATCTCCCAAGATGAAAGGATGTCTGAATCCCCTGTGGAGACCACAGAGAAAGACCTAGTTCCCCACCTCATCGCGACCGGAGGCCACACATCCTTTGAAAACTCCAGAGGTACGCGGAGATCAGTGCCTCCAAAGGAGACGATGCCTGACTCCTCGTGAAACTTCTGAGGAGTCCCAGGATTCCTGTGGCACGTGGAAAGGGACCCTTGGTCTCCCGCCTCAGCTGGAGAGGCGTCCCAATTGCCCTGCCAAGCCTCGAGGAGAATCCCGAGTTGTCCCTCGCAACTAGGCAGGAGTCCTGCCGTCGCTGAACAAACACGTGGGTGGAAGGGCCATTCCCGTCGTAACTCGAGAATATACCCCAGGTTCCCGAGGCAACTCGAGAAAAACCATGAGACTTCCCCCTCGCCGCGAGATGAGGCCCGATTCCCCTGCACTGCGTGCAGAGCAATTCCGTGTTGCACAACACACATGAAAGGAGCCTTGATTTCCTTGATGGCACTCCAGAGAAACCCCAAGAACACTGTTTCAAGGCTAGCGGGATGCTGAGGTCACTGTAGCAACACGAAAGAGCTCCGTGGACTAAAAATCAACTCGAGATGAGAGGTTAGTCCCTGGCTTCGACTCCAGAGGAATACCACCTTACCACAAGCACCTCAAGAGGAGGCTTCTCTCAGCTCTAGGTATGTGAGAGGGACCCTGAGTTTGCGGCCTCAAGTGGAATGGACACCGCGATTCCCTGACTCGAAATAAGGCCGGATATCCCTGCAGTGACTTGAATGCAGGCTCGTCTTGCATCTCTGAAGACGAAAGGATGTCTGAATCCCCTGTGGAGACCACAGAGAAAGACCTAGTTCCCCACCTCATCGTGACCGGAGGCCTCACATCCTTTGAAAACTCCAGAGGTACGCGAAGATCAGTGCCTCCAAAGGAGACGATGCCTGACTCCTCGTGAAACTTGATAGGAGTCCCAGGATTCCTGTGGCACGTGGAAAGGGACCCTTGGTCTCCCGCCTCAGCTGGAGAGGCGTCCCAATTGCCCTGCCAAGCCTCCAGGAGAATCCAGAGTTGTCCCTCGCAACTAGGCAGGAGTCCTGCCGTCGCTGAACAAACACGTGGGTGGAAGGGGCATCCCCGTCGTAACTCGAGAATATACCCCAGGTTCCCGCCGCAATTGGAGAAAAACCATGAGACTTCCCCCTCGCCGCGAGATGAGGCCCGATTCCCCTGCACTGCGTGCAGAACAATTCCGTGTTGCACATCACACATGAAAGGAGCCTTGATTTCCTTGATGGCACTCCAGAGAAACCCCAAGCACACTCTTTCAAGGCTAGAGGGATCCTGAGTTCACTGTAGCCACACGAAAGAGTTCCCTGGACCAAAAATCAACTTGAGATGAGAAGATAGTCCCTGGCTTCGACTCCAGAGGTAACCACCTTACCACAAGCACCTCAAGAGGAGGCTTCTCACTGCTCTAGGTATGTGAGAGGGACCCTGAGTTTGCGGCCACAAGTGGAAGGGCACCTCGATGCCCTGACTCGAAATAAGGCCGGATATACCTGCAGTGACTTGAATGCAGGCTCGTCTTGCATCTCCCAAGACGAAAGGATGTCTGAATCCCCTGTGGAGACCACAGGGAAAGACCTAGTTCCCCACCTCATGGCGACCGGAGGCCTCACATCCTTTGAAAACTCCAGAGGTACGCGGAGATCAGTGCCTCCAAAGGAGACGATGCCTGACTCCTCGTGAAACTTGATAGGAGTCCCAGGATTCCTGTGGCACGTGGAAAGGGACCCTTGGTCTCCCGCCTCAGCTGGAGAGGCGTCCCAATTGCCCTGCCAAGCCTCGAGGAGAATCCCGAGTTGTCCCTCGCAACTAGGCAGGAGTCCTGACATCGCTGAACAAACACGTGGGTGGAAGGGCCATCCCCGTCGTAACTCGAGAATATACCCCAGGTTCCCGCCGCAACTCGAGAAAAACCATGAGACTTCCCCCTCGCCGCTAGATGAAGACCAATTCCCCTGCACTGCGTGCAGAGCAATTCTGTCTTGCACATCACACATGAAAGGAGCCTTGATTTCCTTGATGGCACTCCAGAGAAACCCCAAGAACACTGTTTCAAGGCTGGAGGCATCCTAAGGTCACTGTAGCAACACGAAAGAGCTCCGTGGACCAAAAATCAACTCGAGATGAGAGGTTAGTCCCTGGCTTCGACTCCAGAGGAATAAAACCTTACCACAAGCACCTCAAGAGGAGGCTTCTCTCAGCTCTAGGTATGTGAGAGGGACCCTGAGTTTGCGGCCTCAAGTGGAATGGACACCGCGATGCCCTGACTCGAAATAAGGCCGGATATCCCTGCAGTGACTTGAATGCAGGCTCGTCTTGCATCTCCCAAGACGAAAGGATGTCTGAATCCCCTGTGGAGACCACGGAGAAAAACCTAGTTCCCCACCTCATCGCGACCGGAGGCCTCACATCCTTTGAAAACTCCAGAGGTACGCGGAGATCAGTGCCTCCAAAGGAGACGATGCCTGACTCCTCCTGAAACTTCTTAGGAGTCCCAGGATTCCTGTGGCACGTGGAAAGGGACCCTTGGTCTCCCGCCTCAGCTGGAGAGTCATCCCTATTGCCCTGAAAACCCTCGAGGAGAATCCCGAGTTTTCCCTCGCAACTAGGCAGGAGTCCTGACGTCCCTGAACAAACACGTGGGTGGAAGGGCCATCCCCGTCGGAACTCGAGAATGTACTCCAGGTTGTCGCCGCAACTCGAGAAAAACCATGAGACTTCCCCCGCGCCGCGAGATGAGGCCCGATTCCGCTGCACTGCGTGCAGAGCAATTCCGTGTTGCACATCACACATGAAAGGAGCCTTGATTTCCTTGATGGCACTCCAGAGAAACCCCAAGAACACTGTTTCAAGGCTAGAGGGATCCTGAGGTCACTGTAGCAACACGAAAGAGCTCCGTGGACCAAAAATCAACTCGAGATGAGAGGTTAGTCCCTGGCTTCGACTCCAGAGGAATACCACCTTACCACAAGCACCTCAAGAGGAGGCTTCTCTCAGCTCTAGGTATGTGAGAGGGACCCTGAGTTTGCGGCCTCAAGTGGAATGGACACCGCGATGCCCTGACTCGAAATAAGGCCGGATATCCCTGCAGTGACTTGAATGCAGGCTCGTCTTCCATCTCCCAAGACGAAAGGATGTCTGAATCCCCTGTGGAGACCACAGAGAAAGACCTAGTTCCCCACCTCATGGCGACCGGAGGCCTCACATCCTTTGAAAACTCCAGAGGTACGCGGAGATCAGTGCCTCCAAAGGAGACGATGCCTGACTCCTCGTGAAACTTGATAGGAGTCCCAGGATTCCTGTGGCACGTGGAAAGGGACCCTTGGTCTCCCGCCTCAGCTGGAGAGGCGTCCCAATTGCCCTGCCAAGCCTCGAGGAGAATCCCGAGTTGTCCCTCGCAACTAGGCAGGAGTCCTGACATCGCTGAACAAACAAGTGGGTGGAAGGGCCATCCCCGTCGTAACTCGAGAATATACCCCAGGTTCCCGCCGCAACTCGAGAAAAACCATGAGACTTCCCCCTCGCCGCTAGATGAAGACCAATTCCCCTGCACTGTGTGCGGAGCAATTCTGTCTTGCACATCACACATGAAAGGAGCCTTGATTTCCTTGATGGCACTCCAGAGAAACCCCAAGAACACTGTTTCAAGGCTGGAGGCATCCTGAGGTCACTGTAGCAACACGAAAGAGCTCCGTGGACCAAAAATCAACTCGAGATGAGAGGGTAGTCCCTGGCTTCGACTCCAGAGGAATAAAACCTTACCACAAGCACCTCAAGAGGAGGCTTCTCTCAGCTCTAGGTATGTGAGAGGGACCCTGAGTTTGCGGCCTCAAGTGAAATGGACACCGCGATGCCCTGACTCGAAATAAGGCCGGATATCCCTGCAGTGACTTGAATGCAGGCTCGTCTTGCATCTCCCAAGACGAAAGGATGTCTGAATCCCCTGTGGAGACCATGGAGAAAAACCTAGTTCCCCACCTCATCGCGACCGGAGGCCTCACATCCTTTGAAAACTCCAGAGGTACACGGAGATCAAGCCTCCAAAGGAGACGATGCCTGACTCCTCCTGAAACTTCTTAGGAGTCCCAGGATTCCTGTGGCACGTGGAAAGGGACCCTTGGTCTCCCGCCTCAGCTGGAGAGGCATCCCTATTGCCCTGAAAACCCTCGAGGAGAATCCCGAGTTTTCCCTCGCAACTAGGCAGGAGTCCTGACGTCGCTGAACAAACACGTGGGTGGAAGGGCCATCCCCGTCGGAACTCGAGAATGTACCCCAGGTTGTCGCCGCAACTCGAGAAAAACCATGAGACTTCCCCCGCGCCGCGAGATGAGGCCCGATTCCCCTGCACTGCGTGCAGAGCAATTCCGTGTTGCACATCACACATGAAAGGAGCCTTGATTTCCTTGATGGCACTCCAGAGAAACCCCAAGAACACTGTTTCAAGGCTAGATGGATCCTGAGGTCACTGTAGCAACACGAAAGAGCTCCATGGACCAAAAATGAACTCGAGATGAGAGGTTAGTCCCTGGCTTCGACTCCAGAGGAATACCACCTTACCACAAGCACCTCAAGAGGAGGCTTCTCTCAGCTCTAGGTATGTGAGAGGGACCCTGAGTTTGCAGCCTCAAGTGGAATGGACACCGCGATACCCTGACTCGAAATAAGGCCGGATATCCCTGCAGTGACTTGAATGCAGGCTCGTCTTCCATCTCCCAAGACGAAAGGATGTCTGAATCCCCTGTGGAGACCACATAGAAAGACCTAGTTCTCCACCTCATCGCGACCGGAGGCCTCACATCCTTTGAAAACTCCAGAGGTACGCGGAGATCAGTGCCTCCAAAGGAGATGATGCCTGACTCCTCGTGAAACTTGATAGGAGTCCCAGGATTCCTGTGGCACGTGGAAAGGGACCCTTGGTCTCCCGCCTCAGCTGGAGAGGCGTCCCAATTGCCCTGCCAAGCCTCGAGGAGAATGCCGAGTTGTCCCTCGCAACTAGGCAGGAGTCCTGCCGTCGCTGAACAAACACGTGGGTGGAAGGGCCATCCCCGTCGTAACTCGAGAATATACCCCAGGTTCCCGCCGCAACTCGAGAAAAACCATGAGACTTCCCACTCGCCGCCAGATGAGGCCCGATTCCCCTGCACTGCGTGCAGAGCAATTCCGTGTTGCACATCACACATGAAAGGAGCCTTGATTTCCTTGATGGCACTCCAGAGAAACCCCAAGAACACTCTTTGATGGCTAGAGGGATCCTGAGGTCACTGTAGCAACACGAAAGAGCTCCGTGGACCAAAAATCAACTCGAGATGAGAGGTTAGTCCCTGGCTTCGACTCCAGAGGAACACCACCTTACCACAAGCACCTCAAGAGGAGGCTTCTCTCAGCTGTAGCTATGTGAGAGGGACTCTGAGTTTGCGGCCTCAAATGGAATGGACACCGCGATGCCCTGACTCGAAATAAGGCCGGATATCCCTGCAGTGACTTGAATGCAGGCTCGTCTTGCATCTCCCAAGATGAAAGGATGTCTGAATCCCCTGTGGAGACCACAGAGAAAGACCTAGTTCCCCACCTCATCGCGACCGGAGGCCACACATCCTTTGAAAACTCCAGAGGTACGCGGAGATCAGTGCCTCCAAAGGAGACGATGCCTGACTCCTCGTGAAACTTCTGAGGAGTCCCAGGATTCCTGTGGCACGTGGAAAGGGACCCTTGGTCTCCCGCCTCAGCTGGAGAGGCGTCCCAATTGCCCTGCCAAGCCTCGAGGAGAATCCCGAGTTGTCCCTCGCAACTAGGCAGGAGTCCTGCCGTCGCTGAACAAACACGTGGGTGGAAGGGCCATTCCCGTCGTAACTCGAGAATATACCCCAGGTTCCCGAGGCAACTCGAGAAAAACCATGAGACTTCCCCCTCGCCGCGAGATGAGGCCCGATTCCCCTGCACTGCGTGCAGAGCAATTCCGTGTTGCACAACACACATGAAAGGAGCCTTGATTTCCTTGATGGCACTCCAGAGAAACCCCAAGAACACTGTTTCAAGGCTAGCGGGATGCTGAGGTCACTGTAGCAACACGAAAGAGCTCCGTGGACTAAAAATCAACTCGAGATGAGAGGTTAGTCCCTGGCTTCGACTCCAGAGGAATACCACCTTACCACAAGCACCTCAAGAGGAGGCTTCTCTCAGCTCTAGGTATGTGAGAGGGACCCTGAGTTTGCGGCCTCAAGTGGAATGGACACCGCGATTCCCTGACTCGAAATAAGGCCGGATATCCCTGCAGTGACTTGAATGCAGGCTCGTCTTGCATCTCCGAAGACGAAAGGATGTCTGAATCCCCTGTGGAGACCACAGAGAAAGACCTAGTTCCCCACCTCATCGTGACCGGAGGCCTCACATCCTTTGAAAACTCCAGAGGTACGCGAAGATCAGTGCCTCCAAAGGAGACGATGCCTGACTCCTCGTGAAACTTGATAGGAGTCCCAGGATTCCTGTGGCACGTGGAAAGGGACCCTTGGTCTCCCGCCTCAGCTGGAGAGGCGTCCCAATTGCCCTGCCAAGCCTCCAGGAGAATCCAGAGTTGTCCCTCGCAACTAGGCAGGAGTCCTGCCGTCGCTGAACAAACACGTGGGTGGAAGGGGCATCCCCGTCGTAACTCGAGAATATACCCCAGGTTCCCGCCGCAATTGGAGAAAAACCATGAGACTTCCCCCTCGCCGCGAGATGAGGCCCGATTCCCCTGCACTGCGTGCAGAACAATTCCGTGTTGCACATCACACATGAAAGGAGCCTTGATTTCCTTGATGGCACTCCAGAGAAACCCCAAGCACACTCTTTCAAGGCTAGAGGGATCCTGAGTTCACTGTAGCCACACGAAAGAGTTCCCTGGACCAAAAATCAACTTGAGATGAGAAGATAGTCCCTGGCTTCGACTCCAGAGGTAACCACCTTACCACAAGCACCTCAAGAGGAGGCTTCTCACTGCTCTAGGTATGTGAGAGGGACCCTGAGTTTGCGGCCACAAGTGGAAGGGCACCTCGATGCCCTGACTCGAAATAAGGCCGGATATACCTGCAGTGACTTGAATGCAGGCTCGTCTTGCATCTCCCAAGACGAAAGGATGTCTGAATCCCCTGTGGAGACCACAGGGAAAGACCTAGTTCCCCACCTCATGGCGACCGGAGGCCTCACATCCTTTGAAAACTCCAGAGGTACGCGGAGATCAGTGCCTCCAAAGGAGACGATGCCTGACTCCTCGTGAAACTTGATAGGAGTCCCAGGATTCCTGTGGCACGTGGAAAGGGACCCTTAGTCTCCTGCCTCAGCTGGAGAGGCGTCCCAATTGCCCTGCCAAGCCTCGAGGAGAATCCCGAGTTGTCCCTCGCAACTAGGCAGGAGTCCTGACATCGCTGAACAAACAGGTGGGTGGAAGGGCCATCCCCGTCGTAACTCGAGAATATACCCCAGGTTCCCGCCGCAACTCGAGAAAAACCAATAGACTTCCCCCTCGCCGCTAGATGAAGACCAATTCCCCTGCACTGCGTGCAGAGCAATTCTGTCTTGCACATCACACATGAAAGGAGCCTTGATTTCCTTGATGGCACTCCAGAGAAACCCCAAGAACACTGTTTCAAGGCTGGAGGCATCCTAAGGTCACTGTAGCAACACGAAAGAGCTCCGTGGACCAAAAATCAACTCGAGATGAGAGGGTAGTCCCTGGCTTCGACTCCAGAGGAATAAAACCTTACCACAAGCACCTCAAGAGGAGGCTTCTCTCAGCTCTAGGTATGTGAGAGGGACCCTGAGTTTGCGGCCTCAAGTGGAATGGACACCGCGATGCCCTGACTCGAAATAAGGCCGGATATCCCTGCAGTGACTTGAATGCAGGCTCGTCTTGCATCTCCCAAGACGAAAGGATGTCTGAATCCCCTGTGGAGACCACGGAGAAAAACCTAGTTCCCCACCTCATCGCGACCGGAGGCCTCACATCCTTTGAAAACTCCAGAGGTACGCGGAGATCAGTGCCTCCAAAGGAGACGATGCCTGACTCCTCCTGAAACTTCTTAGGAGTCCCAGGATTCCTGTGGCACGTGGAAAGGGACCCTTGGTCTCCCGCCTCAGCTGGAGAGGCATCCCTATTGCCCTGAAAACCCTCGAGGAGAATCCCGAGTTTTCCCTTGCAACTAGGCAGGAGTCCTGACGTTCCTGAACAAACACGTGGGTGGAAGGGCCATCCCCGTCGGAACTCGAGAATGTACCCCAGGTTGTCGCCGCAACTCGAGAAAAACCATGAGACTTCCCCCGCGCCGCGAGATGAGGCCCGATTCCGCTGCACCTCGTGCAGAGCAATTCCGTGTTGCACATCACACATGAAAGGAGCCTTGATTTCCTTGATGGCACTCCAGAGAAACCCCAAGAACACTGTTTCAAGGCTAGAGGGATCCTGAGGTCACTGTAGCAACACGAAAGAGCTCCGTGGACCAAAAATCAACTCGAGATGAGAGGTTAGTCCCTGGCTTTGACTCCAGAGGAAACCACCTTACCACAAGCACCTCAAGAGGAGGCTTCTCTCAGCTGTAGCTATGTGAGAGGGACTCTGAGTTTGCGGCCTCAAATGGAATGGACACCGCGATGCCCTGACTCGAAATAAGGCCGGATATCCCTGCGGTGACTTCAATGCAGGCTCGTCTTGCATCTCCCAAGATGAAAGGATATCTGAATCCCCTGTGGAGACCACAGAGAAAGACCTAGTTGCCCACCTCATCGCGACCGGAGGCCACACATCCTTTGAAAACTCCAGAGGTACGCGGAGATCAGTGCCTCCCAAGGAGACGATGCCTGACTCCTCGTGAAACGTGATAGGAGTCCCAGGATTCCTGTGGCACGTGGAATGGGACCCTTGGTCTCCCGCCTCAGCTGGAGAGGCGTCCCAATTGCCCTGCCTAGCCTCGAGGAGAATCCCGAGTTGTCCCTCGCAACTAGGCAGGAGTCCTGCCGTCGCTGAACAAACACGTGGGTGGAAGGGCCATTCCCGTCGTAACTCGAGAATATACCCCAGGTTCCCGAGGCAACTCGAGAAAAACCATGAGACTTCCCACTCGCCGCCAGATGAGGCCCGATTCCCCTGCACTGCGTGCAGAGCAATTCCGTGTTGCACAACACACATGAAAGGAGCCTTGATTTCCTTGATGGCACTCCAGAGAAACCCCAAGAACACTGTTTCAAGGCTAGAGGGATCCTGAGGTCACTGTAGCAACAGGAAAGAGCTCCGTGGACCAAGAATCAACTCGAGATGAGAGGTTAGTCCCTGGCTTCGACTCCAGAGGATTACCACCTTACCACAAGCACCTCAAGAGGAGGCTTCTCTCAGCTCTAGCTATGTGAGAGAGACCCTGAGTTTGTGGCCTCAAGTGGAATGGACACCGCGATGCCCTGACTCGAAATAAGGCCGGATATCCCTGCAGTGACTTGAATGCAGGCTCGTCTTGCATCTCCCAAGAAGAAAGGATGTCTGAATCCCCTGTTGAGACCACAGAGAAAGACCTAGTTCCCCACCTCATCGCGACCTGAGGCCTCACATCCTTTGAAAACTCCAGAGGTACGCGGAGATCAGTGCCTCCAAAGAAGACGATTCCTGACTCCTCATGAAACTTCTGAGGAGTCCCAGGATTCCTGTGGCACGTGGAAAGGGACCCTTGGTCTCCCGCCTCAGCTGGAGTGGCATCCCTATTGCCCTGCCAAGCCTCGAGGAGAATCCCGAGTTTTCCCTGGCAACTAGGCAGGAGTCCTGCCGTCGCTGAACAAACACCTGTGTGGAAGGGCCATCCCCGTCGTAACTCGAGAATATTCCCCAGGTTCCCGCCGCAACTCGAGAAAAACCATGAGACTTCCCACTCGCCGCCAGATGAGGCCCGATTCCCCTGCACTGCGTGCAGAGCAATTCCGTGTTGCACATCAAACATGAAAGGAGCCTTGATTTCCTTGATGGCACTCCAGAGAAACCCCAAGAACAGTGTTTCAAGGCTAGAGGGATCCTGAGGTCACTGTAGCAACACGAAAGAGCTCCGTGGACCAAAAATCAACTCGAGATGAGAGGTTAGTCCCTGGATTCGACTCCAGAGGAATACCACCTTACCACAAGCACCTCAAGAGGAGGCTTCTCTCTGCTCTAGCTATGTGAGAGGGACCCTGAGTTTTCAGCCTCAAGTGGAATGGACACCGCGATGCCCTGACTCGAAATAATGCCGGATATTCCTGCAGTGACTTGAATGCAGGCTCGTCTTGCATCTCCCAAGACGAAAGGATGTCTGCATCCCCTGTCGAGACCACAGAGAAAGACCTAGTTCCCCACCTCATCGCGACCGGAGGCCTCACATCCTTTGAAAACTCCAGAGGTACGCGGAGATCAGTGCCTCCAAAGAAGACGATGCCTGACTCCTAGTGAAACTTGATAGGAGTCCCAGGATTCCTGTGGCACGTGGAAAGGGACCCTTGGTCTCCCGCCTCAGCTGGAGAGGCGTCCCAATTGCGCTGCCAATCCTCGAGGAGAATCCCGAGTTGTCCCTCGGAAGTAGGCAGGAGTCCTGCCGTCGCTGAACAAACACGTGTGTGGAAGGGCCATCCCCGTCGTAACTCGAGAATATACCCCAGGTTCCTGCCGCAACTCGAGAAAAACCATGAGACTTCCCCCTCGCCGCGAGATGAGGCCCGATTCCCCTGCACTGCGTGCAGAGCAATTCCGTATTGCACATCACACATGAAAGGAGCCTTGATTTCCTTGATGGCACTCCAGAGAAACCCCAAGAACACTGTTTCAAGGCTAGAGGGATCCTGAGGTCACTGTAGCACACGAAAGAGCTCGGTGGACCACAAATCAACTGGAGATTAGAGGTTAGACCCTGGCTTCGACTCCAGAGGAATACCACCTTACCACAAGCACCTCAAGAGGAGGCTTCTCTCAGCTCTAGGTATGTGAGAGGGACCCTGAGTTTGCGGCCACAAGTGAAATGGACATCACGATGCCCTGACTCGAAATAAGGCCGGATATCCCTGCAGTGACTTGAATGCAGGCTCGTCTTGCATCTCCCAAGAAGAAAGAATGTCTGAATCCCCTGTTGAGACCACAGAGAAAGACCTAGTTCCCCACCTCATCGCGACCTGAGGCCTCACATCCTTTGAAAACTCCAGAGGTACGCGGAGATCAGTGCCTCCAAAGAAGACGATTCCTGACTCCTCATGAAACTTCTGAGGAGTCCCAGGATTCCTGTGGCACGTGGAAAGGGACACTTGGTCTCCCGCCTCAGCTGGAGTGGCATCCCTATTGCCCTGCCAAGCCTCGAGGAGAATCCCGAGTTTTCCCTGGCAACTAGGCAGGAGTCCTGACGTCACTGAACAAACACGTGGGTGGAAGGGCCATCCCCGTCGTAACTCGAGAATATACCCCAGCTTCCCGCCGCAACTCGAGAAAAACAATGAGACTTCCCACTCGCCGCCAGATGAGGCCCGATTCCCCTGCACTGCGTGAAGAGCAATTCCGTGCTGCACATCACACATGAAAGGAGCCTTGATTTCCTTGATGGCACTCCAGAGAAACCCCAAGAACACTGTTTCAAGGCTAGAGGGATCCTGAGGTCACTGTAGCAACACGAAAGAGCTCCGTGGACCAAAAATCAACTCGAGATGAGAGGTTAGTCCCTGGCTTCGACTCCAGAGGAATACCACCTTACCACAAACACCTCAAGAGGAGGCTTCTCTCTGCTCTAGCTATGTGAGAGGGACCCTGAGTTTTCAGCCTCAAGTGGAATGGACACCGCGATGCCCTGACTCGAAATAATGCCGGATATTCCTGCAGTGACTTGAATGCAGGCTCGTCTTGCATCTCCCAAGACGAAAGGATGTCTGCATCCCCTGTCGAGACCACAGAGAAAGACCTAGTTCCCCACCTCATCGCGACCGGAGGCCTCACATCCTTTGAAAACTCCAGAGGTACGCGGAGATCAGTGCCTCCAAAGAAGACGATGCCTGACTCCTAGTGAAACTTGATAGGAGTCCCAGGATTCCTGTGGCACGTGGAAAGGGACCCTTGGTCTCCCGCCTCAGCTGGAGAGGCGTCCCAATTGCCCTGCCAAGCCTCGAGGAGAATCCCGAGTTGTCCCTCGGAAGTAGGCAGGAGTCCTGCCGTCGCTGAACAAACACGTGTGTGGAAGGGCCATCCCCGTCGTAACTCGAGAATATACCCCAGGTTCCCGCCGCAACTCGAGAAAAACCATGAGACTTCCCCCTCGCCGCGAGATGAGGCCCGATTCCCCTGCACTGCGTGCAGAGCAATTCCGTGTTGCACATCACACATGAAAGGAGCCTTGATTTCCTTGATGGCACTCCAGAGAAACCCCAAGAACACTGTTTCAAGGCTAGAGGGATCCTGAGGTCACTGTAGCAACACGAAAGAGCTCGGTGGACCACAAATCAACTGGAGATTAGAGGTTAGACCCTGGCTTCGACTCCAGAGGAATACCACCTTACCACAAGCACCTCAAGAGGAGGCTTCTCTCAGCTCTAGGTATGTGAGAGGGACCCTGAGTTTGCGGCCACAAGTGAAATGGACATCACGATGCCCTGACTCGAAATAAGGCCGGATATCCCTGCAGTGACTTGAATGCAGGCTCGTCTTACATCTCCGAAGACGAAAGGATGTCTGAAACCCCTGTGGAGTCCACAGTGAAAGACCTAGTTCCCCACCTCATCGTGACCGGAGGCCTCACATCCTTTGAAAACTCCAGAGGTACGCGGAGATCAGTGCCTCCAAAGGAGACGATGCCTGACTCCTCGTGAAACTTGATAGGAGTCCCAGGATTCCTGTGGCACGTGGAAAGGGAGCCTTGGTCTCCCGCCTCAGCTGGAGAGGCGTCCCAATTGCCCTGCCAAGCCTCGAGGAGAATCCCGAGTTGTCCCTCGCAAGTAGGCAGGAGTCCTGCCGTCGCTGAACGAACACGTGTGTGCAAGGGCCATCCCCGTCGTAACTCGAGAATATACCCCAGGTTCCCGCCGCAATTGGAGAAAAACCATGAGACTTCCCCCTCGCCGCGAGATGAGGCCTGATTCCCCTGCACTGCGTGCAGAACAATTCCGTGTTGCACATCACACATGAAAGGAGCCTTGATTTCCTTGATGGCACTCCAGAGAAACCCCAAGCACACTGTTTCAAGGCTAGAGGGATCCTGAGTTCACTGTAGCCACACGAAAGAGTTCCGTGGACCAAAAATCAACTTGAGATGAGAAGATAGTCCCTGGCTTCGACTCCAGAGGAATACCACCTTACCACAAGCACCTCAAGAGGAGGCTTCTCACTGCTCTAGGTATGTGAGAGGGACCCTGAGTTTGCGGCCACAAGTGGAAGAGCACCTCGATGCCCTGACTCGAAATAAGGCCAGATATACCTGCAGTGACTTGAATGCAGGCTCGTCTTGCATCTCCCAAGATGAAAGGATGTCTGAATCCCCTGTGGAGACCACATAGAAAGACCTAGTTCTCCACCTCATCGCGACCGGAGGCCTCACATCCTTTGAAACTTCCAGAGGTACGCGGAGATCAGTGCCTCCAAAGGAGATGTTGCCTGACTCCTCGTGAAACTTGATAGGAGTCCCAGGATTCCTGTGGCACGTGGAAAGGGACCTTTGGTCTCCCGCCTCAGCTGGAGAGGCGTCCCAATTGCCCTGCCAAGCCTCGAGGAGAATGCCGAGTTGTCCCTCGCAACTAGGCAGGAGTCCTGCCGTCGCTGAACAAACACGTGGGTGGAAGGGCCATCCCCGTCGTAACTCGAGAATATACCCCAGGTTCCCGCCGCAACTCGAGAAAAACCATGAGACTTCCCACTCGCCGCCAGATGAGGCCCGATTCCCCTGCACTGCGTGCAGAGCAATTCCGTTTTGCACATCACACATGAAAGGAGCCTTGATTTCCTTAATGGTACTCCAGAGAAACCCCAAGAACACTCTTTGAAGGCTAGAGGGATCCTGAGGTCACTGTAGCAACACGAAAGAGCTCCGTGGACCAAAAATCATCTCGAGATGAGAGGTTAGTCCCTGGCTTCGACTCCAGAGGAACACCACCTTACCACAAGCACCTCAAGAGGAGGCTTCTCTCAGCTGTAGCTATGTGAGAGGGACTCTGAGTTTGCGGCCTCAAATGGAATGGACACCGCGATGCCCTGACTCGAAATAAGGCCGGATATCCCTGCAGTGACTTCAATGCAGGCTCGTCTTGCATCTCCCAAGATGAAAGGATGTCTGAATCCCCTGTGGAGACCACAGAGAAAGACCTAGTTCCCCACCTCATCGCGACCGGAGGCCACACATCCTTTGAAAACTCCAGAGGTACGCGGAGATCAGTGCCTCCAAAGGAGACGATGCCTGACTCCTCGTGAAACTTCTGAGGAGTCCCAGGATTCCTGTGGCACGTGGAAAGGGACCCTTGGTCTCCCGCCTCAGCTGGAGAGGCGTCCCAATTGCCCTGCCAAGCCTCGAGGAGAATCCCGAGTTGTCCCTCGCAACTAGGCAGGAGTCCTGCCGTCGCTGAACAAACACGTGGGTGGAAGGGCCATTCCCGTCGTAACTCGAGAATATACCCCAGGTTCCCGAGGCAACTCGAGAAAAACCATGAGACTTCCCCCTCGCCGCGAGATGAGGCCCGATTCCCCTGCACTGCGTGCAGAGCAATTCCGTGTTGCACAACACACATGAAAGGTGCCTTGATTTCCTTGATGGCACTCCAGAGAAACCCCAAGAACACTGTTTCAAGGCTAGAGGGATCCTGAGGTCACTGTAGCAACACGAAAGAGCTCCGTGGACCAAAAATCAACTCGAGATGAGAGGTTAGTCCCTGGCTTCGACTCCAGAGGAATACCACCTTACCACAAGCACCTCAAGAGGAGGCTTCTCTCAGCTCTAGCTATGTGAGAGGGACCCTGAGTTTGCGGCCTCAAGTGGAATGGACACCGCGATGCCCTGACTCGAAATAAGGCCGGATATCCCTGCAGTGACTTGAATGCAGGCTCGTCTTGCATCTCCCAAGATGAAAGGATGTCTGAATCCCCTGTGGAGACCACAGAGAAAGACCTAGTTCCCCACCTCATCGCGACCGGAGGCCTCACATCCTTTGAAAACTCCAGAGGTACGCGGAGATCAGTGCCTCCAAAAGAGACGATGCCTGACTCCTCGTGAAACTTGATAGGAGTCCCAGGATTCCTGTGGCACATGGAAACGGACCCTTGGTCTCCCGCCTCAGCTGGAGAGGCGTCCCAATTGCCCTGCCAAGCCTCGAGGAGAATCCCGAGTTGTCCCTCGCAACTAGGCAGGAGTCCTGCCGTCGCTGAAGAAGCACGTGTGTGGAAGGGCCATCCCCGTCGTAACTCGAGAATATACCCCAAGTTCCCGCCGCAACTCGAGAAAAACCATGAGACTTCCCCCTCGCCGCGAGATGAGGCCCGATTCCCCTGCACTGCGTGCAGAGCAATTCCGTTTTGCACATCACACATGAAAGGAGCCTTGATTTCCTTGATGGCCCTCCAGAGAAACCCCAAGAACACTGTTTCAAGGCTAGAGGGATCCTGAAGTCACTGTAGCAACATGAAAGAGCTCCGTGGCACAAAAATCAACTCGAGATGAGAGGTTAGTCCCTGGCTTCGACTCCAGAGGAATACCACCTAACCACAAGCACCTCAAGAGGGGGCTTCTCTCAACTCTAGGTATGTGAGAGGGACCCTGAGTTTGCGGCCTCAAGTGGAATGGACACCGCGATGCCCTGACTCGAAATAAGGCCGGATATCCCTGCAGTGACTTGAATGCAGGCTCGTCTTGCATCTCCCAAGACGAAAGGATGTCTGAATCCCCTGTGGAGACCACAGAGAAAGACCTAGTTCCCCACCTCATCGCGACAGGAGGCCTCACATCCTTTGTAAACTCCAGAGGTACGCGGAGATCCTTGCCTCCAAAGGAGACGATGCCTGACTCCTCGTCAAACTTGATAGGAGTCCCAGGTTTCCTGTGGCACATGGAAAGGGACCCTTGGTCTCCCGCCTCAGCTGGAGAGGCGTCCCAATTGCGCTGCCAAGCCTCGAGGAGAATCCCGAGTTGTCCCTCGCAACTAGGCAGGAGTCCTGCCGTCGGTGAACAAGCACGTGGGTGGAAGGGCCATCCCCGTCGTAACTCGAGAATATACCCCAGGTTCCCGCCGCAACTCGAGAAAAACCATGAGACTTCCCCCTCGCCGCGAGATGAGGCCCGATTCCCCTGCACTGCGTGCAGAGCAATTTCGTCTTGCACATCACACATGAAAGGAGCCTTGATTTCCTTGATGGCACTCCAGAGAAAACCCAAGAACACTGTTTCAAGGCTAGAGGGATCCTGAGGTCACTGTACCAACACGAAAGAGCTCCGTGGCCCAAAAATCAACTCGAGATGAGAGGTTAGTCCCTGGCTTCGACTCCAGAGGAATACCACCTTACCACAAGCACCTCAAAAGGAGGCTTCTCACAGCTCTAGGTATATGAGAGGGACCCTGAGTTTGCGGCCTCAAGTGGAATGGACACCGCGATGCCCTGACTCGAAATAAGGCCGGATATCCCTGCAGAGACTTGAATGCAGGCTCGTCTTGCATCTCCGAAGACGAAAGGATGTCTGAATCCCCTGTGCAGACCACAGAGAAAGACCTAGTTCCCCAGCTCATCGCGACCGGATGCCTCACATCCTTTGAAAACTCCAGAGGTATGCGGAGATCAGTGCCTCCAAAGGAGACGATGCCTGACTCCTTGTGAAACTTGATAGGAGTCCCAGGATTCCTGTGGCACGTGGAAAGGGACACTTGGTCTCCCGCCTCAGCTGGAGAGGCATGCCAATTGCCCTGCCAAGCCTCGAGGAGAATCCCGAGTTGTCCCTCACAACTAGGCAGGAGTCCTGACGTCGCTGATCAAACACGTGGGTGGAAGGGCCATCCCCGTCGTAACTCGAGAATATACCCCAGGTTCCCGCCGCAACTTGAGAAAAACCATGAGACTTCCCACTCGCCGCGAGAAGAGGCCCGATTCTCCTGCACTGCGTGCAGAGCAATTCCGTGTTGCACATCACACATGAAAGGAGCCTTGATTTCCTTGATGGCACTCCAGAGAAACCCCAAGAACACTGTTTCAAGGCTAGAGGGATCCTGAGGTCACTGTAGCAACACGAAAGATCTCCGTGGACCAAAAATCAACTCGAGATGAGAGGTTAGTCCCTGGCTTCGACTCCAGAGGAATACCACCTTACCACAAGCACCTCAAGAGGAGGCTTCTCTCAGCTCTAGGTATGTGAGAGGGACCCTGATTTTGCGGCCTCATGTGGAATGGACACTGCGATGCCCTGACGGGAAATAAGGCCGGATGTCCCTGCAGTGACTTGAATGCAGGCTCGTCTTGCATCCCCCAAGATGAAAGGATGTGTGAATACCCTGTGGAGACCACAGAGAAAGACCTAGTTCCCCACTTCATCGCGACCGGAGGCCTCACATCCTTTGAAAACTCCAGAGGTATGCGGAGATCAGTGCCTCCAAAGGAGACGATGCCTGACTCCTCGGGAAACTTGATAGGAGTCCCAGGATTCCTGTGGCACGTGGAAAGGGACCCTTGGTCTCCCGCCTCAGCTGGAGAGGCGTCCCAATTGCCCTGCCAAGCCTCGAGGAGAATCCCGAGTTGTCCCTCGCAACTAGGCAGGAGTCCTGACGTCGCTGAAGAAACACGTGTGTGGAAGGTCCATCCCCGTCGTAACTCGAGAATATGCCCCAGGTTCCCGCCGCAACTCGAGAAAAACCATGAGATTTCTCCCTCGCCACGAGATAAGGCCCGATTCCCCTGCACTGCATGCAGAGCAATTCCGTGTTGCACATCACACATGAAAGGAGCCTTGATTTCCTTGATGGCACTCCAGAGAAACCCCAAGAACACTGTTTCAAGGCTAGAGGGATCCTGAGGTCACTGTAGCAACAAGAAAGAGCTCCGTGGACCAAAAATCAACTCGAGATGAGAGGGTAGTCCCTGGCTTCGACTCCAGAGGAATACCACCTTACCACAAGCACCTCAAGAGGAGGTTTCTTTAAGCTCTAGCTATGTGAGAGGGACCCTGAGTTTGCAGCCTCAAGTGGAATGGACACCGCGACGCCCTGACTCGAAATAAGGCCGGATATCCCTGCAGTGACTTGAATGCAGGCTCGTCTTGCATCTCCGAAGACGAAAGGATGTCTGAATCCCCTGTGGAGACCACAGAGAAAGACCCAGTTCCCCACCTCATCGCGACCAGAGGCCTCACATCCTTTGAAAACTCCAGAGGTACGCGGAGATCAGTGCCTCCAAAGAAGACGATGCCTGACTCCTCGTGAAACTTCTGAGGAGTCCCAGGATTCCTGTGGCACGTGGAAAGGGACCCTTGGTCTCCCGCCTCAGCTGGAGAGGCGTCCCAATTGCCCTCCCAAGCCTCGAGGAGAATCCCGAGTTTTCCCTGGCAACTAGGCAGGAGTCCTGCCGTCGCTGAACAAACACGTGGGTGGAAGGGCCATCCCCGTCGGAACTCGAGAATATACCCCAGGTTCCCGCCGCAACTCGAGAAAAACCATGAGACTTCCCCCGCGCCGCGAGATGAGGCCCGATTCCCCTGCACTGCGTGCAGAGCAATTCCGTGTTGCACATCACACATGAAAGGAGCCTTGATTTCCTGGATGGCACTCCAGAGAAAGCACAAGAACACTGTTTCAAGGCTAGAGGGATCCTGAGGTCACTGTAGCAACACGAAAGAGCTCCGTGGACCAAAAATCAACTCGAGATGAGAGGTTAGTCCCTGGCTTCGACTCCAGAGGAATACCACCTTACCACAAGCACCTCAAGAGGAGGCTTCTCTCTGCTCTAGCGATGTGAGAGGCACCCTGAGTTTGCAGCCTCAAGTGGAATGGACACCGCGATGCCCTGACTGGAAATAAGGCCGGATATCCCTGCAGTGACTTGAATGCAGGCTCGTCTTGCATCTCCCAAGACGAAAGGATGTCTGAATCCCCTGTGGAGACCACAGAGAAAGACCTAGTTCGCCACCTCATCGCGACCGGAGGCCTCACATCCTTTGAAAACTCCAGAGGTACGCGGAGATCAGGGCCTCCAAAGGAGACGATGCCTGACTCCTCGTGAAACTTGATAGGAGTCCCAGGATTCCTGTGGCTCGTGGAGAGGAACTCTTGGTCTCCTGCCTCAGCTGGAGAGGCGTCCCAATTGCCCTGCCAAGCCTCGAGGAGAATCCCGAGTTTTCCCTCGCAACTAGGCAGGAGTACACACTTCGCTGAACAAACACATGTGTGGAAGGGCCATCCCTGTCGTAACTCGAGAATATCCCCAGCTTCCCGCCGCAACTCAAGAAAAACCATGAGACTTCCCCCTCGCCGCGAGATGAGGCCCGATTCTCCTCCACTGCATGCAGAGCAATTCCGTGTTGCACATCACACATGAAAGGAACTTTGAATTTTGATGGCAATCCAGAGAAACCCAAGAACACTGTTTCATGGCTAGAGGGATCATGGTATCACTGTAGCAAAATGAAAGTGCTCCGTGGACCAAAAATCAACTCGAGATTAGAGGTTAGTCCCTGGCTTTGACTCCAGAGGAATACCACCTTACCACAAGCACCTCAAGAGGAGGCTTTTCTCAGCTCTAGGTATGTGAGAGGGACCGTAAGTTTCCGGCATCAAGTGGAATGGACACTGCGATGCCCTGACTCGAAATAACCCCGGATATCCCTGCAGAGACTTGAATGCAGGCTCGTCTTGCATCTCCCAAGACGAAAGGATGTCTGAATCCCCTGTGCAGACCACAGAGAAAGTCCTAGTTCCCCACCTCATCGCGACCGGAGGCCTCACATCCTTTGAAAACTCCAGAGGTACACGGAGATCAGTGCCTCCAAAGGAGACGATTCCTGACTTCTCGTGAAACTTCTTAGGAGTCCCAGGATTCCTGTGGCACGTGGAAAGGGACCCTTGGTCTCCCGCCTCAGCTGGAGAGGCGTCCCAATTGCCCTGCCAAGCCTCGAGGAGAATCCCGAGTTGTCCCTCGCAACTAGGCAGGAGTCCTGACGTCGCTGAACAAACACGTGTGTGGAAAGGCCATCCCCGTCTTAACTCGAGAATATACCCCAGGTTCCCGCCGCAACTCGAGAAAAACCATGAGACTTCCCCCTCCCCGCGAGATGAGGCCCGATTCCCCTGCACTGCGTGCAGAGCAATTCCGTGTTGCACATCACACATGAAAGGAGCCTTGATTTCCTTGATGGCCCTCCAGAGAATCCCCAAGAACACTGTTTAAAGGCTAGAGGGATCCTGAGGTCACTGTAGCAACACGAAAGAGCTCCGTGGACCAAAAATCAACTCGAGATGAGAGGTTAGTCCCTGGCTTCGACTCCAGAGGAATACCACCTTACCACAAGCACCTCAAGAGGAGGCTTCCCTCAGCTCTAGCTATGTGAGAGGGACCCTGAGTTTGCAGCCTCAAGTGGAATGGACACCGCGATGCCCTGACTCGAAATAAGGCCGGATATCCCTGCAGTGACTTGAATGCAGGCTCGTATTGCATCTCCCAAGACGAAAGGATGTGTGAATCCCCTGTGGAGACCACAGAGAAAGACCTAGTTCCCCACCTCATCGCGACCGGAGGCCTCACATCCTTTGAAAACTCCAGAGGTATGCGGAGATCAGTGCCTCCAAAGGAGACGATGCCTGACTCCTTGTGAAACTTCTTAGGAGTCCCAGGATTCCTGTGGCACGTGGAAAGGGAACCTTGGTCTCCCGCCTCAGCTGGAGAGGCATCCCTATTTCCCTGCCAAGCCTCGAGGAGAATCCCGAGTTTTCCCTCGCAACTGGGCAGGAGTCCTGACGTCGCTGAACAAACACGTGGGTGGAAGGGCCATTCCCGTCGGAACTCGAGAATGTACCCCAGGTTGTCGCCGCACCTCGAGAAAAACCATGAGACTTCCCCCGCGCCGCGAGATGAGGCCCGATTCCCCTGCACTGCGTGCAGAGCAATTCCGTGCTGCACATCACACATGAAAGGAGCCTTGATTTCCCTGATGGCACTCCAGAGAAACCCCAAGAACACTATTTCAAAGCTAGAGGGGTCTGAGTTCACTGTAGCAAAACGAAAGAGCTCCGTGGACCAAAAATCAACTCGAGATGAGAGGTTAGTCCCTGGCTTTGACTCCAGAGGAATACCACCTTACCACAAGCACCTCAAGAGGAGGCTTCTCTCTGCTCTAGCTATGTGAGAGGAACCCTGAGTTTGCAGCCTCAAGTGGAATGGACACCGTGATGCCCTGACTCGAAATAAGGCCGGATATCCCTGCAGTGACTTGAATGCAGGCTTGTATTGCATCTCCCAAGATGAAAGGATGTCTGAATCCCCTGTGGAGACCACAGAGAAAGACCTAGTTCCCCACCTCATCGCGACCGGAGGCCTCACATCCTTTGAAAATTCCAGAGGTACGCGGAGATCAGTGCCTCCAAAGGAGACGATGCCTGACTCCTCGTGAAACTTGATAGGAGTCCCAGGATTCCTGTGGCACGTGGAAAGGGACCCTTGGTCTCCCGCCTCAGCTGGAGAGGCGTCCCAATTGCCCTGCCAAGCCTCGAGGAGAATCCCGAGTTGTCCCTCGCAACTAGGCAGGAGTCCTGACGTCGCTGAAGAAACACGTGTGTGGAAGGTCCATCCCCGTCGTAACTCGAGAATATACCCCAGGTTCCCCCCGCAACTCGAGAAAAACCATGAGACTTCCCCCTCGCCGCGAGATAAGGCCCGATTCCCCTGCACTGCATGCAGAGCAATTCCGTGTTGCACATCACACATGAAAGGAGCCTAGATTTCCTTGATGGCACTCCAGAGAAACCCCAAGAACACTGTTTCAAGGCTAGAGGGATCCTGAGGTCACTGTAGCAACACGAAAGAGCTCCGTGGAGCAAAAATCAACTCGAGATGAGAGGGTAGTCCCTGGCTTCGACTCCAGAGGAATACCACCTTACCACAAGCACCTCAAGAGGAGGCTTCTTTCAGCTCTAGCTATGTGAGAGGGACCCTGAGTTTGCGGCCTCAAGTAGAATGGACACCGCGACGCCCTGACTCGAAATAAGGCCGGATATCCCTTCAGTGACTTGAATGCAGGCTCGTCTTGCATCTCCGAAGACGAAAGGATGTCTGAATCCCCTGTGGAGACCACAGAGAAAGACCCAGTTCCCCACCTCATCGCGACCGGAGGCCTCACATCCTTTGAAAACTCCAGAGGTACGCGGAGATCAGTGCCTCCAAAGAAGACGATGCCTGACTCCTCGTGAAACTTCTGAGGAGTCCCAGGATTCCTGTGGCACGTGGAAAGGGACCCTTGGTCTCCCGCCTCAGCTGGAGAGGCATCCCTATTGCCCTGCCAAGCCTCGAGGAGAATCCCGAGTTTTCCCTGGCAACTAGGCAGGAGTCCTGCCGTCGCTGAACAAACACGTGAGTGGAAAGGCCATCCCCGTCTTAACTCGAGAATATACCCCAGGTTCCCGCCGTAACTCGAGAAAAACCATGAGACTTCCCCCTCCCCACGAGATGAGGCCCGATTCCCCTGCACTGCGTGCAGAGCAATTCCGTGTTGCACATCACACATGAAAGGAGCCTTGATTTCCTTGATGGCCCTCCAGAGAATCCCCAAGAACACTGTTTAAAGGCTAGAGGGATCCTGAGGTCACTGTAGCAACACGAAAGAGCTCCGTGGACCACAAATCAACTCGAGATGAGAGGTTAGTCCCTGGCTTCGACTCCAGAGGAATACCACCTTACCACACGCACCTCAAGAGGAGGCTTCTCTCAGCTCTAGGTATGTGAGAGGGACCCTGATTTTGCGGCCTCATGTGGAATGGACACTGCGATGCCCTGACGGGAAATAAGGCCGGATGTCCCTGCAGTGACTTGAATGCAGGCTCGTCTTGCATCCCCCAAGATGAAATGATGTGTGAATCCCCTGTGGAGACCACAGAGAAAGACCTAGTTCCCCACCTCATCGCGACCGGAGGCCTCACATCCTTTGAAAACTCCAGAGGTACGCGGAGATCAGTGCCTCCGAAAGAGACGATGCCTGACTCCTCGTGAAACTTGATAGGAGTCCCAGGATTCCTGTGGCACGTGGAAAGGGACCCTTGGTCTCCCGCGTCAGCTGGAGAGGCGTCCCAATTGCCCTGCCAAGCCTCAAGGAGAATACCGAGTTGTCCCTCGCAAATAGGCAGGAGTCCTGACGTCACTGAACAAACACGTGTGTGGAAGGGCCATCCCCGTCGTAACTCGAGAATGTACCCCAGGTTGTCGCCGCACCTCGAGAAAAACCATGAGACTTCCCCCGCGCCACGAGATGAGGCCCGATTCCCCTGCACTGCGTGCAGTGCAATTCCGTGTTGCACATCACACATGAAAGAAGCCTTGATTTCCCTGATGGCACTCTAGAGAAACCCCAAGAACACTGTTTCAAGGCTAGAGGGGTCTGAGGTCACTGTAGCAAAACGAAAGAGCTCCGTGGACCAAAAATCAACTCGAGATGAGAGGTTAGTCCCTGGCTTCGACTCCAGAGGAATACCACCTTACCACAAGCACCTCAAGAGGAGGCTTCTCTCTGCTCTAGCTATGTGAGAGGGACCCTGAGTTTGCAGCCTCAAGTGGAATGGACACCGTGATGCCCTGACTCGAAATAAGGCCGGATATCCCTGCAGTGACTTGAATGCAGGCTTGTATTGCATCTCCCAAGATGAAAGGATGTCTGAATCCCCTGTGGAGACCACAGAGAAAGACCTAGTTCCCCACCTCATCGCGACCGGAGGCCTCACATCCTTTGAAAAATAAAGAGGTATGCGGAGATCAGTGCCTCCAAAGGAGACGATGCCTGACTCCTCGGGAAACTTGATAGGAGGCCCAGGATTCCTGTGGCACGTGGAAAGGGACCCTTGGTCTCCCGCCTCAGCTGGAGAGGCGTCCCAATTGCCCTGCCAAGCCTCGAGGAGAATCCCGAGTTGTCCCTCGCAACTAGGCAGGAGTCCTGACGTCGCTGAACAAACACGTGTGTGGAAGGTCCATCCCCGTCGTAACTCGAGAATATACCCCAGGTTCCCGCCGCAACTCGAGAAAAACCATGAGACTTCCCCCTCGCCGCGAGATAAGGCCCGATTCCCCTGCACTGCATGCAGAGCAATTCCGTGTTGCACATCACACATGAAAGGAGCCTTGATTTCCTTGATGGCACTCCAGAGAAACCCCAAGAACACTGTTTCAAGGCTAGAGGGATCCTGAGGTCACTGTAGCAACACGAAAGAGCTCCGTGGACCAAAAATCAACTCGAGATGAGAGGGTAGTCCCTGGCTTCGACTCCAGAGGAATACCACCTTACCACAAGCACCTCAAGAGGAGGCTTCTCTCAGCTCTAGGTATGTGAGAGGGTCCCTGAGTTTGCAGCCTCAAGTGGAATGGACACCGCGATGCCCTGACTTGAAATAAGGCCGAATATCCCTGCAGTGACTTGAATGCAGGCTCGTCTTGCATCTCCCAAGACGAAAGGATGTCTGAATCCCCTGTGGAGACCACAGAGAAAGACCTAGTTCCCCACCTCATCGCGACCGGAGGCCTCACATCCTTTGAAAACTCCAGAGGTACGCGGAGATCAGTGCCTCCAAAGGAGACGATGCCTGACTCCTCGTGAAACTTGATAGGAGTCCCAGGATTCCTGTGGCACGTGGAAAGGGACCCTTGGTCTCCCGCCTCAGCTGGAGAGGCGTCCCAATTGCCCTGCCAAGCCTCGAGGAGAATCCCGAGTTGTCCCTCCCAAGTAGGCAGGAGTCCTGCCGTCGCTGAACAAACACGTGTGTGGAAGGTCCATTCCCGTCGTAACTCGAGAATATACCCCAGGATCCCGCCGCAACTCGAGAAAAACCATGAGACTTCCCCCTCGCCGCGAGATGAGGCCCGATTCCCCTGCACTGCGTGCAGAGCAATTCCGTGTTGCACATCACACATGAAAGGAGCCTTGATTTCCTTGATGGCACTCCAGAGAAAGCCCAAGAACACTGTTTCAAGGCTAGAGGGATCCTGAGGTCACTGTAGCAACACGAAAGAGCTCCGTGGACCAAGAATCATCTCGAGATGAGAGGTTAGTCCCTGGCTTCGACTCCAGAGGAATACCACCTTACCACAAGCACCTCAAGAGGAGGCTTCTCTCAGCTCTAGGTATGTGAGAGGGACCCTGAATTTGCGGCCACAAGTGAAATGGACACCAAGATGCCCTGACTCGAAATAAGGCCGGATATCCCTGCAGTGACTTGAATGCAGGCTCGTCTTGCATCTCCGAAGACGAAAGGATGTCTGAATCCCCTGTGGAGACCACAGAGAAAGACCTAGTTCCCGACCTCATCGTGATCGGAGGCCTCACATCCTTTGAAAACTCCAGAGGTACGCGGAGATCAGTGCCTCCAAAGGAGACGATGCCTGACTCCTCGTGATACTTGATAGGAGTCCCAGGATTCCTGTGGCACGTGGAAAGGGACCCTTGGTCTCCCGCCTCAGCTGCAGAGGCGTCCCAATTGCCCTGCCAAGCCTTGAGGAGAATCCCGAGTTGTCCCTCGCAACTAGGCAGGAGTCCTGACGTCGCTGAACAAACACGTGTGTGGAAGGGCCATCCCCGTCGTAACTCGAGAATATACCCCAGGTTTCCGCCGCAACTCGAGAAAAACCATGAGACTTCCCCCTCGCGGCGAGATGAGGCCCGATTCCCCTGCACTGCGTGCAGAGCAATTCCGTTTTGCACATCACACATGAAAGGAGCCTTGATTTCCTTGATGGCACTCCAGAGAAACCCCAAAAACACTGTTTCAAGGCTAGAGGGATCCTGAGGTCACTGTAGCAACACGAAAGAGCTCCGTGGACCACAAATCAACTGGAGATTAGAGGTTAGTCCCTGGCTTCGACTCCAGAGGAATACCACCTTACCACAAGCACCTCAAGAGGAGGCTTCTCTCAGCTCTAGGTATGTGAGAGGGACCCTGAGTTTGCGGCCTCAAGTGGAATGAACACCGCGATGCCCTGACTCGAAATAAGGCCGGATATCCCTGCAGTGACTTGAATGCAGGCTCGTCTTGCATCTCAAAAGACGAAAGGATGTCTGAATTCCCTGTGGAGACCACAGAGAAAGACCTAGTTCCCCATCTCATCGCGACCGGAGGCCTCACATCCTTTGAAAACTCCAGCGGTCCGCGGAGATCAGTGCCTCCAAAGGAGACGATGCCTGACTCCTCGTGAAACTTGATAGGAGTCCCAGGATTCCTGTGGCACGTGGAAAGGGACCCTTGGTCTCCCGCCTCAGCTGGAGAGGCGTCCCAATTGCCCTGCCAAGCCTCGAGGAGAATCCCGAGTTGTCCCTCGCAACTAGGCAGGAGTCCTGACGACGCTGAACAAACACGTGGGTGGAAGGGCCATCCCCGTCGTAACTCGAGAATATACCCCAGGTTCCCGCCGCAACTCGAGAAAAACCATGAGACTTCCCCCTCGCTGCGAGATGAGGCCCGATTCCCCTGCACTGCGTGCAGAGCAATTCCGTGTTGCACATCACACATGAAAGGAGCCTTGATTTCCTTGATGGCACTCCAGAGAAACCCCAAGAACACTGTTTCAAGGCTAGAGGGATCCTGAGGTCACTGTAGCAACAGGAAAGAGCTCCATGGACCAAAAATCAACTCGAGATGAGAGGTTAGTCCCTGGCTTCGACTCCAGAGGAATACCACCTTACCACAAACACCTCAAGAGGAGGCTTCTCTCAGCTCTTGGTATGTGAGAGGGACCCTGAGTTTGCGGCATCAAGTGGAATGGACACCGCGATGCCCTGACTCAAAATAAGGCTGGATATCCCTGCAGTGACTTGAATGCAGGCTCGTCTTGCATCTCCCAAGACGAAAGGATGTCTGAATCCCCTGTGGAGACCACAGAGAAAGACCTAGTTCCCCACCTCATCGCGACCGGAGGCCTCACATCCTTTGAAAACTCCAGAGGTACGCGAAGATCAGTGCCTCCAAAGGAGACGATGCCTGACTCCTCGTGAAACTTGATAGGAGTCCCAGGATTCCTGTGGCACGTGGAAAGGGACCCTTGGTCTCCCGCCTCAGCTGGAGAGGCGTCCCAATTGCCCTGCCAAGCCTCGAGGAGAATCCCGAGTTGTCCCTCGCAACTAGGCAGGAGTCCTGACGTGGCTGAACAAACACGTGTGTGGAAGGGCCATTCCCTTCGTAACTCGAGAATATACCCCAGGTTCCCGCCGCAACTCGAGAAAAACCATGAGACTCCCCCTCAAAGCGAGATGAGGCCCGATTCCCCTGCACTGCGTGCAGAGCAATTCCGTGTTGCACATCACACATGAAAGGAGCCTTGATTTCCTTGATGGCACTCCAGAGAAACCCCAAGAACACTGTTTCAAGGCTAGAGGGATCCTGAGGTCACTGTAGCAACACGAAAGAGCTCCGTGGACCAAAAATCAACTCGAGATGAGAGGTTAGTCCCTGGCTTCGACTCCAGAGGAATACCACCTTACCACAAGCACCTCAAGAGGAGGCTTCTCTCAGCTCTAGGTATGTGAGAGGGACCCTGAGTTTGCGGCCTCAAGTGGAATGGTGACCGCGATGCCCTGGCTCGAAATAAGGCCGGTTATCCCTGCAGTGACTTGAATGCAGGCTCGTCTTGCATCTCCCAAGACGAAAGGATATCTGAATCCCCTGTGGAGACCACAGTGAAAGACCTAGTTCCCCACCTCATCGCGACCGGAGGCCTCACATACTTTGAAAACTCCAGAGGTACACTGAGATCAGTTCCACCAAAGGAGACGATGCCTGACTCCTCGTGAAATTTGATAGGAGTCCCAGGATTCCTGTGGCACGTGGAAAGGGACCCTTGGTCTCTCGCCTCAGCTGGAGAGGCGTCCCAATTGCCCTGCCAAGCCTCGAGGAAAATCCCGAATTGTCCCTCGCAACTAGGCAGGAGTCCTGACGTCGCTGAAGAAACACGTGTGTGGAAGGGCCATCCCCGTCGTATCTCGAGAATATACCCCAGGTTCTCGCCGCAACTCGAGAAAAACCATGAGACTTCCCCCTCGCCGTGAGATGAGGCCCGATTCCCCTGCACCGCATGCAGAGCAATTCCGTGTTGCACATCACACATGAAAGGAGCCTTGATTTCCTTGATGGCACTCCAGAGAAACCCCAAGAACACTGTTTCAAGGCTAGAGGGATCCTGAGGTCACTGTAGCAACACGAAAGAGCTCCGTGGACCAAAAATCAACTCGAGATGAGAGGGTAGTCCCTGGCTTCGACTCCAGAGGAATACCACCTTACCACAAGCACCTCAAGAGGAGGCTTCTCTCAGCTCTAGGTATGTGAGAGGGACCCTGAGTTTGCGGCCTCAAGTGGAATGGACACCGCGATGCCCTGACTCGAAATAAGGCCGGATATCCCTGCAGTGACTTGAATGCAGGCTCGTCTTGCATCTCCCAAGACGAAAGGATGTCTGAATCCCCTGTGGAGACCACAGAGAAAGACCTAGTTCCCCACCTCATCGCGACCGGAGGCCTCACATCCTTTGAAAACTCCAGAGCTACGCGGAGATCAGTGCCTCCAAAGGAGACGATGCGTGACTCCTCGTGAAACTTGATAGGAGTCCCAGGATTCCTGTGGCACGTGGAAAGGGACCCTTGGTCTCACGCCTCAGCTGGAGAGACGTCCCAATTGCCCTGCCAAACCTCGAGGAGAATCCCGAGTTGTCCCTCGCAACTAGGAAGGAGTCCTGCCGTCGCTGAACAAACACGTGTGTAGAAGGGCCATCCCGTCGTAACTCGAGAATATACCCCAGGTTCCCGCCGCAACTCGAGAAAGCCATGAGACTTCCCCCTCGCCCCAAGATGAGGCCCCATTCCCCTGCACTGCGTGCAGAGCAATTCCGTGTTGCACATCACACATGAAAGGAGCCTTGATTTCCTTGATGGCACTCCAGAGAAACCCCAAGAACACTGTTTCAAGTCTAGAGGGATCCTGACGTCACTGTAGCAACACGAAAGAGCTCCATGGACCAAGAATCAACTCGAGATGAGAGGTTAGTCCCTGGCTTCGAATCCAGAGGAATACCACCTTACCACAAGCACCTCAAGAGGAGTCTTCTCTCAGCTCTATCTATGTGAGAGGGACCCTGAGTTTGCGGCCTCAAGTGGAATGGACACCGCGATGCCCTGGCTCGAAATAAGGCCGGATATCCCTACAGTGACTTGAATGCAGGCTCGTCTTGCATCTCCCAAGACGAAAGGATGTCTGAATCCCCTGTGGAGACCACAGAGAAAGACCTAGTTCCCCACCTCATCGCGACCGGAGGCCTCACATACTTTGAACAATCCAGAGGTACGCGGAGATCAGTGCCTCCAAAGGAGACGATGCCTGACTTCTCGTGAAACTTGATAGGAGTCCCAGGATTCCTGTGGCACGTGGAAAGGGACCCTTGGTCTCCCGCCTCAGCTGGAGAGGCGTCCCAATTGCCCTGCCAAGCCTCGAGGAGAATCCCGAGTTGTCCGTCGCAACTATGCAGTAGTCCTGTCGTCGCTGAAGAAACACGTGGGTGGACGGGCCATCCCCGTCGTAACTCGAGAATATATCCCAGGTTCCCGCCGCAACTCGAGAAAAACCATGAGACTTCCCCCTCGCCGCGAGATGAGGCCCGATTCCCCTGCACTGCGTGCAGAGCAATTCCGTGTTGCACATCACACATGAAAGGAGCCTTGATTTCCTTGATGGCACTCCAGAGAAACCCCATGAACACTGTTTCAAGGCTAGAGGGAAACTGAGGTCACTGTAGCAACACGAAACAGCTCCGTGGACCAAAAATCAACTCGAGATGAGAGGTTAGTCCCTGACTTCGACTCCAGAGGAATACCACCTTACCACAAGCACCTCAAGAGGAGGCTTCTCTCAGCTCTAGGTATGTGAGAGGGACGCTGAGTTTGCGGCCTCAAGTGGAATGGACACCGCGATGCCCTGACTCGAAATAAGGCCGGATATCCCTGCAGTGACTTGAATACAGGCTCGTCTTGCATCTCCCAAGACGAAAGGATGTCTGAATCCCCTGTGGAGAACACAGAGAAAGACCTAGTTCCCCAGCTCATCGCGACCGGAGGCCTCACATCCTTTGAAAACTCCAGAGGTACGCGGAGATCAGTGCCTCCAAAGGAGACGATGCCTGAGTCATCGTGAAACTTGATAGGAGTCCCAGGATTCCTGTGGCACGTGGAAAGGGACCCTTGGTCTCCCGCCTAAGCTGGGGAGGCGTCCCAATTGCCCTGCCAAGCCTCGAGGAGAATCCCGAGTTGTCCCTCGCAACTAGGCAGGAGTCATGACGTCGCTGAACAAACACGTGGGTGGAAGGGCCATCCCGTCGTAACTCGAGAATATACCCCAGGTTCCCGCCGCAACTCGAGAAAGCCATGAGACTTCCCCCTCGCCGCAAGATGAGGCCCCATTCCCCTGCACTGCGTGCAGAGCAATTCCGTGTTGCACATCACACATGAAAGGAGCCTTGATTTCCTTGATGGCACTCCAGAGAAACCCCAAGAACACTGTTTCAAGTCTAGAGGGATCCTGACGTCACTGTAGCAACACAAAAGAGCTCCATGGACCAAGAATCAACTCGAGATGAGAGGTTAGTCCCTGGCTTCGAATCCAGAGGAATACCACCTTACCACAAGCACCTCAAGAGGAGTCTTCTCTCAGCTCTATCTATGTGAGAGGGACCCTGAGTTTGCGGCCTCAAGTGGAATGGACACCGCGATGCCCTGGCCCGAAATAAGGCCGGATATCCCTACAGTGACTTGAATGCAGGCTCGTCTTGCATCTCCCAAGACGAACGGATGTCTGAATCTCCTGTGGAGACCACAGAGAAAGAACTAGTTCCCCACCTCATCGCGACCGGAGGCCTCACATACTTTGAACACTCCAGAGGTACGCGGAGATCAGTGCCTCCAAAGGAGACGATGCCTGACTCCTCGTGAAACTTGATAGGAGTCCCAGGATTCCTGTGGCACGTGGAAAGGGACCCTTGGTCTCCCGCCTCAGCTGGAGAGGCGTCCCAATTGCCCTGCCAAGCCTCGAGGAGAATCCCGAGTTGTCCCTCGCAACTAGGCAGGAGTCCTGAAGTCGCTGAAGAAACACGTGTGTGGAAGGGCCATCCCCGTCGTAACTCGAGAATATACCCCAGATTCCCGCCGCAACTCGAGAAAAACC
Organism: Cervus elaphus; assembly: GCF_910594005.1. Classification (NCBI taxonomy): domain Eukaryota; kingdom Metazoa; phylum Chordata; class Mammalia; order Artiodactyla; family Cervidae; genus Cervus; species Cervus elaphus. The sequence continues at coordinate 5,573,448 of NC_057838.1, forward strand.
ATGAGACTTCCCCCTCGCCGCGAGATGAGGCCCGATTCCCCTGCACTGCGTGCAGAGCAATTCCGTGTTGCACATCACACATGAAAGGAGCCTTGATTTCCTTGATGGCACTCCAGAGAAATCCCAAGAACACTGTTTCAAGGCTAGAGGGATGCTGAAGTTACTGTAGCAACAAGAAAAAGCTCCGTGGACCAAAAATCAACTCGAGATGAGATGTTAGTCCCTGGCTTCGACTCCAGAGGAATACCACCTTACCACAAGCACCTCAAGAGGAGGCTTCTCTCATCTCTAGGTATGTGACAGGGACCCTGAGTTTGCGGCCTCAAGTGGAATGGACACCGCGATGCCCTGACTCGAAATAAGGCCGGATATTCCTGCAGTGACTTGAATGCAGGCTCGTCTTGCATCTCCCAAGATGAAAGGATGTCCGAATCCCCTGTGGAGACCACAGAGAAAGACCTAGTTCCCCCCCTCATGGCGACCGGAGGCCTCACATCCTTTGAAAACTCCAGAGGTACGCGGAGATCAGTGACTCCAAAGGAGACGATGCCTGACTCCTCGTGAAACTTGATAGGAGTCCAAGCATTCCTGTGGCAGGTGGAAAGGGACCCTTGGTCTCCCGCCTCAGCTGGAGAGGCGTCCCAATTGCCCTGCCAAGCCTCGAGGAGAATCCCGAGTTGTCCCTCGCAACTAGGCAGGAGTCCTGACGTCGCTGAACAAACACGTGGCTGGAAGGGCCATTCCCGTCGTAACTCGAGAATATACCCCAGGTTCCCGCCGCAACTCGAGAAAAACCATGAGACTTCCCCCTCACCGCGAGATGAAGCCCGATTCCCCTGCACTGCGTGCAGAGCAATTCCGTGTTGCACATCACACATGAAAGGAGCCTTGATTTCCTTGATGGCACTCCAGAGAAACCCCAAGAACACTGTTTCAAGGCTAGAGGGATCCTGAGGTCACTGTAGCCACACGAAAGAACTCCGTGGACCAAAAATCAACTCGAAATGAGAGGTTAGTCCCTGGCTTCGACTCCAAGAAATACCACCTTACCACAAGCACCTCAAGAGGAGGCTTCTCTCAGCTCTATGTATGTGAGAGGGACCATGAGTTTGCGGCCTCTAGTGGAATGGACACCGCGATGCCCTGACTCGAAATAAGGCCGGATATTCCTGCAGTGACTTGAATGCAGGCTCGTCTTGCATCTCCCAAGACGAAAGGATGTCTGAATCCCCTGTGGAGACCACAGAGAAAGACCTAGTTCCCCACCTCGTCGTGACCGGAGGCCTCACATCTTTGAAAACTCCAGAGGTACGCGGAGATTAGTGCCTCCAAAGGAGACGATGCCTGACTCCTCGTGAAACTTGATAGGAGTCCCAGGATTCCTGTGGCACGTGGAAAGGGACTCTTGGTCTCCCGCCTCAGCTGGAGAGGCGTCCCAATTGCCCTGCCAAGCCTCGAGGAGAATCCCGAGTTGTCCCTCGCAACTAGGCAGGAGTCCTGAAGTCGCTGAAGAAACACGTGTGTGGAAGGGCCATCCCCGTCGTAACTCGAGAATATACCCCAGGTTCCCGCCGCAACTCGAGAAAAACCATGAGACTTCCCCCTCGCCGCGAGATGAGGCCTGATTCCCCTGCACTGCGTGCAGAGCAATTCCGTGTTGCACATCACACATGAAAGGAGCCTTGATTTCCTTGATGGCACTCCAGAGAATCCCCAAGAACACTGTTTCAAGGCTAGAGGGATCCTGACATCACTGTAGCAACACGAAAGAGCTCCGTGGACCAAAAATCAACTCGAGATGAGAGGTTAGTCCCTGGCTTCGACTCCAGAGGAATACCACCTTACCACAAGCACCTCAAGAGGAGGCTTCTCTCAGCTCTAGCTATGTGAGAGGTACCCTGAATTTGCGGCCTCAAGTGGAATGGACACCGCGATGCCCTGACTCGAAATAAGGCCGGATATCCCTGCAGTGACTTGAATGCAGGCTCGTCTTGCATCTCCCAAGACGAAAGGATGTCTGAATCCCCTGTGGAGACCACAGAGAAACACCTAGTTCCCCAGCTCATCGCGACCGGAGGCCTCACATCCTTTGAAAACTCCAGAGGTACGCGGAGATCAGTGCCTCCAAAGGAGACGATGCCTGACTCCTCGTGAAACTTGATAGGAGTTCCAGGATTCCTGTGGCACGTGGAAAGGGACCCTTGGTCTCCCGACTCAGCTGGAGAGGCGTCCCAATTGCCCTGCCAAGCCTCGAGGAGAATCCCGAGTTGTCCGTCGCAACTATGCAGGAGTCCTGACGTCGCTGAAGAAACACGTGGGTGGACGGGCCATCCCCGTCGTAACTCGAGAATATATCCCAGGTTCCCGCCGCAACTCGAGAAAAACCATGAGGCTTCCCCCTCGCCGCGAGATGAGGCCCGATTCCCCTGCACTGCGTGCAGAGAAATTCCGTGTTGCACATCACACATGAAAGGAGCCTTGATTTCCTTGATGGCACTCCAGAGAAACCCCATGAACACTGTTTCAAGGCTAGAGGGAAACTGAGGTCACTGTAGCCACACGAAAGAGCTCCGTGGACCAAAAATCAACTCGAGATGAGAGGTTAGTCCCTGACTTCGACTCCAGAGGAATACCACCTTACCACAAGCACCTCAAGAGGAGGCTTCTCTCAGCGCTAGGTATGTGAGAGGGACCCTGAGTTTGCGGCCTCAAGTGGAATGGACACCGCGATGCCCTGACTCGAAATAAGGCCGGATATCCCTGCAGTGACTTGAATACAGGCTCGTCTTGCATCTCCCAAGACGAAAGGATGTCTGAATCCCCTGTGGAGAACACAGAGAAAGACCTAGTTCCCCAGCTCATCGCGACCGGAGGCCTCACATCCTTTGAAAACTCCAGAGCTACGTGGAGATCAGTGCCTCCAAAGGAGACGATGCCTGAGTCCTCGTGAAACTTGATAGGAGTCCCAGGATTCCTTTGGCACGTGGAAAGGGACCCTTGGTCTCCCGCCTCAGCTGGAGAGGCGTCCCAATTGCCCTGCCAAGCCTCGAGGAGAATCCCGAGTTGTCCCTCGCAACTAGGCAGGAGTCCTGACGTCGCTGAACAAACACGTGGGTGGAAGGGCCATCCCGTCGTAACTCGAGAATATACCCCAGGTTCCCGCCGCAACACGAGAAAGCCATGAGACTTCCCCCTCGCCGCAAGATGAGGCCCCATTCCCCTGCACTGCGTGCAGAGCAATTCCGTGTTGCACATCACACATGAAAGGAGCCTTGATTTCCTTGATGGCACTCCAGAGAAACCCCAAAAACACTGTTTCAAGTCTAGAGGGATCCTGACGTCACTGTAGCAACACGAAAGAGCTCCATGGACCAAGAATCAACTCGAGATGAGAGGTTAGTCCCTGGCTTCGAATCCAGAGGAATACCACCTTACCACAAGCACCTCAAGAGGAGTCTTCTCTCAGCTCTATCTATGTGAGAGGGACCCTGAGTTTGTGGCCTCAAGTGGAATGGACACCGCCATGCCCTGGCTCGAAATAAGGCCGGATATCCCTACAGTGACTTGAATGCAGGCTCGTCTTGCATCTCCCAAGACGAAAGGATATCTGAATCCCCTGTGGAGACCACAGAGAAAGACCTAGTTCCCCACCTCATCGCGACCGGAGGCCTCACATACTTTGAAAACTCCAGAGGTACGCGGAGATCAGTGCCTCCAAAGGAGACGATGCCTGACTCCTCGTGAAACTTGATAGGAGTCCCAGGATTCCTGTGGCACGTGGAAAGGGACACCTGGTCTCCCGCCTCAGCTGGAGAGGCGTCCCAATTGCCCTGCCAAGCCTCGAGGAGAATCACGAGTTGTCCCTCGCAAGTAGGCAGGAGTCCTGAAGTCGCTGAAGAAACACGTGTGTGGAAGGGCCATCCCCGTCGAAACTCGAGAATATACCCCAGGTTCCCGCCGCAACTCGAGAAAAACCATGAGACTTCCCCCTCGCCACGAGATGAGGCCCGATTCCCCTGCACTGCGTGCAGAGCAATTCCGTGTTGCACATCACACATGAAAGGAGCCTTGATTTCCTTAATGGCACTCCAGAGAAATCCCAAGAACACTGTTTCAAGGCTAGAGGGATGCTGAGGTCACTGTAGCAACAAGAAAGAGCTCCGTGGACCAAAAATCAACTCGAGATGAGATGTTAGTCCCTGGCTTCGACTCCAGAGGAATACCACCTTACCACAAGCACCTCAAGAGGAGGCTTCTCTCAGCTCTAGCTATGTGACAGGGACCCTGAGTTTGCGGCCTCAAGTGGAATGGACACCGCGATGCCCTGACTCGAAATAAGGCCGGATATTCCTGCAGTGACTTGAATGCAGGCTCGTCTTGCATCTCCCAAGATGAAAGGATGTCCGAATCCCCTGTGGAGACCACAGAGAAAGACCTAGTTCCCCACCTCATGGCGACCGGAGGCCTCACATCCTTTGAAAACTCCAGAGGTACGCGGAGATCAGTGACTCCAAAGGAGACGATGCCTGACTCCTCGTGAAACTTGATAGGAGTCCCAGGATTCCTGTGGCAGGTGGAAAGGGACCCTTGGTCTCCCGCCTCAGCTGGAGAGGCGTCCCAATTGCCCTGCCAAGCCTCGAGGAGAATCCCGAGTTGTCCCTCGCAACTAGGCAGGAGTCCTGACGTCGCTGAACAAACCCGTGGGTGGAAGGGCCATCCCGTCGTAACTCGAGAATATACCCCAGTTTCCCGCCGCAACACGAGAAAGCCATGAGACTTCCCCCTCGCCGCAAGATGAGGCCCCATTCCCCTGCACTGCGTGCAGAGCAATTCCGTGTTGCACATCACACATGAAAGGAGCCTTGATTTCCTTGATGGCACTCCAGAGAAACCCCAAGAACACTGTTTCAAGTCTAGAGGGATCCTGACGTCACTGGAGCAACACGAAAGAGCTCCATGGACCAAGAATCAACTCGAGATGAGAGGTTAGTCCCTGGCTTCGAATCCAGAGGAATACCACCTTACCACAAGCACCTCAAGAGGAGGCTTCTCTCAGCTCTAGGTTTGTGAGAGGGACCCTGAGTTTGTGGCCTCAAGTGGAATGGACACCGCGATGCCCTGGCTCGAAATAAGGCCGGATATCCCTACAGTGACTTGAATGCAGGCTCGTCTTGCATCTCCCAAGACGAAAGGATATCTGAATCCCCTGTGGAGACCACAGAGAAAGACCTAGTTCCCCACCTCATCGCGACTGGAGGCCTCACATACTTTGAAAACTCCAGAGGTACGCGGAGATCAGTGCCTCCAAAGGAGACGATGCCTGACTCCTCGTGAAACTTGATAGGAGTCCCAGGATTCCTGTGGCACGTGGAAAGGGACACTTGGTCTCCCGCCTCAGCTGGAGAGGCGTCCCAATTGCCCTGCCAAGCCTCGAGGAGAATCACGAGTTGTCCCTCGCAAGTAGGCAGGAGTCCTGAAGTCGCTGAAGAAACACGTGTGTGGAAGGGCCATCCCCGTCGAAACTCGAGAATATACCCCAGGTTCCCGCCGCAACTCGAGAAAAACCATGAGACTTCCCCCTCGCCACGAGATGAGGCCCGATTCCCCTGCACTGCGTGCAGAGCAATTCCGTGTTGCACATCACACATGAAAGGAGCCTTGATTTCCTTGATGGCACTCCAGAGAAATCCCAAGAACACTGTTTCAAGGCTAGAGGGATGCTGAGGTCACTGTAGCAACAAGAAAGAGCTCCGTGGACCAAAAATCAACTCGAGATGAGATGTTAGTCCCTGGCTTCGACTCCAGAGGAATACCACCTTACCACAAGCACCTCAAGAGGAGGCTTCTCTCAGCTCTAGGTATGTGACAGGGACCCTGAGTTTGCGGCCTCAAGTGGAATGGACACCGCGATGCCCTGACTCGAAATAAGGCCGGATATTCCTGCAGTGACTTGAATGCAGGCTCGTCTTGCATCTCCCAAGATGAAAGGATGTCCGAATCCCCTGTGGAGACCACAGAGAAAGACCTAGTTCCCCACCTCATGGCGACCGGAGGCCTCACATCCTTTGAAAACTCCAGAGGTACGCGGAGATCAGTGACTCCAAAGGAGACGATGCCTGACTCCTCGTGAAACTTGATAAGAGTCCCAGGATTCCTGTGGCAGGTGGAAAGGGACCCTTGGTCTCCCGCCTCAGCTGGAGAGGCGTCCCAATTGCCCTGCCAAGCCTCGAGGAGAATCCCGAGTTGTCCCTCGCAACTAGGCAGGAGTCCTGACGTCGCTGAACAAACACGTGGGTGGAAGGGCCATCCCCGTCGTAACTCGAGAATATACCCCAGGTTCCCGCCGCAACTCGAGAAAAACCATGAGACTTCCCCCTCGCCGCGAGATGAGGCACGATTCCCCTGCACTGCGTGCAGAGCAATTCCGTGTTGCACATCACACATGAAAGGAGCCTTGATTTCCTTGATGGCACTCCAGAGAAACCCCAAGAACACTGTTTCAAGGCTAGAGGGATCCTGAGGTCACTGTAGCCACACGAAAGAGCTCCGTGGACCAAAAATCAACTCGAGATGAGAGGTTAGTCCCTGGCTTCGACTCCAGAGGAATACCACCTTACCACAAGCACCTCAAGAGGAGGCTTCTCTCAGCTCTAGGTATGTGAGAGGGACCCTGAGTTTGCGGCCTCAACTGGAATGGACACCGCGATGCCCTGACTCGAAATAAGGCCGGATATCCCTGCAGTGACTTGAATGCAGGCTCGTCTTGCATCTCCCAAGACGAAAGGATGTCTGAATCCCCTGTGGAGACCACAGAGAAAGACCTAGTTCCCCATCTCATCGCGACCGGAGGCCTCACATCCTTTGAAAACTCCAGAGGTACGCGGAGATCAGTGCCTCCAAAGGAGACGATGCCTGACTCCTCGTGAAACTTGATAGGAGTCCCAGGATTCCTGTGGCACGTTGAAAGGGACCCTTGATCTTCCGCCTCAGCTGGAGAGGCGTCCCAATTGCCCTGCCAAGCCTCGAGGAGAATCCCGAGTTGTCCCTCGCAACTAGGCAGGAGTCCTGACGTCGCTGAACAAACACGTGTGTGGAAGGGCCATTCCCATCGTAACTCGAGAATATACCCCAGGTTCCCGCCGCCACTCGAGAAAAACCATGAGACTTCCCCCTCACCGCGAGATGAGGCCCGATTCCCCTGCACTGCGTGCAGAGCAATTCCGTGTTGCACATCACACATGAAAGGAGCCTTGATTTCCTTGATGGCACTCCAGAGAAACCCCAAGAACACTGTTTCAAGGCTAGAGGGATCCTGAGGTCACTGTAGCAACACGAAAGAGCTCCGTGGACCAAAAATCAACTCGAGATGAGAGGTTAGTCCCTGGCTTCGACTCCAGAGGAATACCACCTTACCACAAGCACCTCAAGAGGAGGCTTCTCTCAGCTCTAGCTATGTGACAGGGACCCTGAGTTTGCGGCCTCAAGTGGAATGGACACCGCGATGCCCTGACTCGAAATAAGGCTCGATATCCCTGCAGTGACTTGAATGCAGGCTCGTCTTGCATCGCCCAAGACGAAAGGATGTCTGAATCCCCTGTGGAGACCACAGAGAAAGACCTAGTTCCCCACCTCATCGCGACCGGAGGCCTCACATCCTTTGAAAACTCCAGAGGTACGCAGAGATCAGTGCCTCCAAAGGAGACGATGCATGACTCCTCGTGAAACTTGATAGGAGTCCCAGGATTCCTGTGGCACGTGGAAAGGGACACTTCCTCTCACGCCTCAGCTGGAGAGGCGTCCCAATTGCCCTGCCAAGCCTCGAGGAGAATCCCGAGTTGTCCCTCGCAACTAGGCAGGAGTCCTGCCGTCGCTGAACAAACACGTGTGTAGAAGGGCCATCCCCGTCGTAACTCGAGAATATAGCCCAGGTTCCCGCCGCAACTCGAGAAAAACCATGAGACTTCCCCCTCGCCGCTAGATGAGGCCTGATTCCCCTGCACTGCGTGCAGAGCAATTCCGTGCTGCACATCACACATGAAAGGAGCCTTGATTTCCTTGATGGCACTCCAGAGAAAACCCAAGAATACTGTTTCAAGGCTAGAGGGATCCTGAGGTCACTGTAGCAACATGAAAGAGCTCCGTGGACCAAAAATCAACTCGAGATGAGAGGTTAGTCCCTGGTTTCGACTCCAGAGGAATACCACCGTACCACAAGCACCTCAAGAGGAGGCTTCTCTCAGCTCTAGCTATGTGAGAAGAACCCTGATTTTGCGGCCTCAAGTGGAATGGACACCGCGACGCCCTGACGCGAAATACGGCCGGATATCCCTGCAGTGACTTGAATGCAGGCTCGTCTTGCATCTCCCAAGACGAAAGGATGTCTGAATCCCCTGTGGAGACCACAGAGAAAGACCTAGTTCCCCACCTCATCGCGACCGGAGGCCTCACATCCTTTGAAAACTCCAGAGCTACGCGGAGATCAGTGCCTCCAAAGGAGACGATGCCTGACTCCTCGTGAAACTTGATAGGAGTCCCAGGATTCCTGTGGCACGTGGAAAGGGACCCTTGGTCTCCCGCCTCAGCTGGATAGGCTTCCCAATTGCCCTGCCAAGCCTCGAGGAGAATCCCGAGTTGTCCCTCGCAACTAGGCAGGAGTCCTGACGTCGCTGAACAAACACGTGTGTGGAAGGGCCATTCCCTTCGTAACTCGAGAATATACCCCAGGTTCCCGCCGCAACTCGAGAAAAACCATGAGACTTCCCCCTCGCCGCTAGATGAGGCCCGATTCCCCTGCACTACGTGCAGAGCAATTCCGTGCTGCACATCACACATGAAAGGAGCCTTGATTTCCTTGATGGCACTCCAGCGAAAACCCAAGAACACTGTTTCAAGGCTAGAGGGATCCTGAGGTCACTGTAGCAACACGAAAGAGCTCCGGGGACCAAAAATCAACTCGAGATGAGAGGTTAGTCCCTGGCTTCGACTCCAAGAAATACCACCTTACCACAAGCACCTCAAGAGGAGGCTTCTCTCAGCTCTAGGTATGTGAGAAGGACCCTGAGTTTGCGGCTTCAAGTGGAATGGACCCCGCGATGCCCTGACTCGAAATAAGGCCGGATATCCCTGCAGTGACTTGAATTCAGGCTAGTCTTGCATCTCCAAGACGAAAGGATGTCTGAATCCCATGTGGAGACCACAGAGAAAGAACTAGTTCCCCACCTCATCGCGACCGGAGGCCTCACATCCTTTGAAAACTCCAGAGGTACGCGGAGATCAGTGCCTCCAAAGGAGAGGATGCCTGACTTCTCGTGAAACTTGATAGGAGTCCCAGGATTCCTGTGGCACGTGGAAAGGGACCCTTGGTCTCCCGCCTCAGCTGGAGAGGAGTCCCAATTGCCCTGCCAAGCCTCGAGGAGAATCCCCAGTTGTCCCTCGCAACTAGGCAGGAGTCCTGCCGTCGCTGAACAAACACGTGTGTGGAAGGGCCATCCCCGTCGTACTCGAGAATATACCCCAGGTTCCCGCCGCAACACGAGAAAAACCATGAGACTTCCCCCTCGCCGCGAGATGAGGCCCGATTCCCCTGCACTGCGTGTAGAGCAATTCCGTGTTGCACATCACACATGAAAGGAGCCTTGATTTCCTTGATGGCCCTCCAGAGAAAGCCCAAGAACACTGTTTCAAGGCTAGAGTGATCCTGAGGTCACTGTAGCAACACGAAAGAGCTCCGTGGACCAAAAATCAACTCGAGATGAGAGGTTAGTCCCTGGCTTCGACTCCAGAGGAATACCACCTTACCACAAGCACCTCAAGAGGAGGCTTCTCTCAGCTCTAGGTATGTGAGAGGGACCCTGAGTTTGCGGCCTCAAGTGGAATGGACACCGCGATGCCCTGACTCGAAATAAGGCCGGATATCCCTGCAGTGACTTGAATGCAGGCTCGTCTTGCATCTCCCAAGACGAAAGGATGTCTGAATCCCCTGTGGAGACCACAGAGAAAGACCTAGTTGCCCACCTCATCGCGACCGGAGGCCTCACATCCTTTGAAAACTCCAGAGGTACACGGAGATCAGTGCCTCCAAAGGAGACGATGCCTGACTCCTCGTGAAACTTGATAGGAGTCCCAGGATTCCTGTGGCACGTGGAAAGGGACCCTTGGTCTCCCGCCTCAGCTGTAGAGGCGTCCCAATTGCCCTGTCATGCCTCGAGGAGAATCCCGAGTTGTCCCTCGCCACTAGGCAGGAGACCTGACGTCGCTGAACAAACACGTGGGTGGAAGGGCCATCCCCGTCGGAACTCGAGAAAATACCGCAGGTTCCCACCGCAACTCGAGAAAAACCATGAGACTTCCCCCTCGCCGCGAGATGAGGCCCGATTCCCCTGCACTGCGTGCAGAGCAATTCCGTGTTGCACATCACACATGAAAGGAGCCTTGATTTCCTTGATGGCACTCCAGAGAAACCCCAAGAACACTGTTTCAAGGCTAGAGGGATCCTGAGGTCACTGTAGCAACACGAAAGAGCTCCGTGGACCAAAAATCAACTCGAGATGAGAGGTTAGTCCCTGGCTTCGACTCCAAGAAATACCACCTTACCACAAGCACCTCAAGAGGAGGCTTCTCTCAGCTCTAGGTATGTGAGAAGGAGCCTGAGTTTGCGGCTTCAAGTGGAATGGACCCCACGATGCCCTGACTCGAAATAAGGCCGGTTATCCCTGCAGTGACTTGCATACAGGCTCGTCTTGCATCTCCCAAGACGAAAGGATGTCTGAAAACCATGTGGAGACCACAGAGAAAGACCTAGTTCCCCACCTCATCGCGACCGGAGGCCTCACATCCTTTGAAAACTCCAGAGGTACGCGGAGATCAGTGCCTCCAAAGGAGAGGATGCCTGTCTTCTCGTGAAACTTGATAGGAGTCCCAGGATTCCTGTGGCACGTGGAAAGGGACCCTTGGTCTCCCGCCTCAGCTGGAAAGGCGTCCCAAATGCCCTGCCAAGCCTCGAGGAGAATCCCGAGTTGTCCCTCGCAACTAGGCAGGAGTCCTGCCGTCGCTGAACAAACACGTGTGTGGAAGGGCCATCCCCGTCGTAACTCGAGAATATACCCCAGGTTCCCGCCGCAACTCGAGAAAAACCATGAGACTTCCCCCTCGCCGCGAGATGAGGCCCGATTCCCCTGCACTGCGTGTAGAGCAATTCCGTGTTGCACATCACACATGAAAGGAGCCTTGATTTCCTTGATGGCCCACCAGAGAAAGCCCAAGAACACTGTTTCAAGGCTAGAGGGATCCTGAGGTCACTGTAGCCACACGAAAGAGCTCCGTGGACCAAAAATCAACTCGAGATGAGAGGTTAGTCCCTGGCTTCGACTCCAGAGGAATACCACCTTACCACAAGCACCTCAAGAGGAGGCTTCTCTCAGCTCTAGGTATGTGAGAGGGACCCTGAGTTTGCGGCCTCAAGTGGAATGGACACCGCGATGCCCTGACTCGAAATAAGGCTCGATATCCCTGCAGTGACTTGAATGCAGGCTCGTCTTGCATCGCCCAAGACGAAAGGATGTCTGAATCCCCTGTGGAGACCACAGAGAAAGACCTAGTTCCCCACCTCATCGCGACCGGAGGCCTCACATCCTTTGAAAACTCCAGAGGTACGCAGAGATCAGTGCCTCCAAAGGAGACGATGCGTGACTCCTCGTGAAACTTGATAGGAGTCCCAGGATTCCTGTGGCACGTGGAAAGGGACACTTCGTCTCACGCCTCAGCTGGAGAGGCGTCCCAATTGCCCTGCCAAGCCTCGAGGAGAATCCCGAGTTGTCCCTCGCAACTAGGCAGGAGTCCTGCCGTCGCTGAACAAACACGTGTGTAGAAGGGCCATCCCCGTCGTAACTCGAGAATATAGCCCAGGTTCTCGCCGCAACTCGAGAAAAACCATGAGACTTCCCCCTCGCCGCTAGATGAGGCCCGATTCCCCTGCACTGCGTGCAGAGCAATTCCGTGCTGCACATCACACATGAAAGGAGCCTTGATTTCCTTGATGGCACTCCAGAGAAACCCCAAGAACACTGTTTCAAGGCTAGAGGGATCCTGAGGTCACTGTAGCAACATGAAAGAGCTCCGTGGACCAAAAATCAACTCGAGATGAGAGGTTAGTCCCTGGCTTCGACTCCAGAGGAATACCATCGTACCAGAAGCACCTCAAGAGGAGGCTTCTCTCAGCTCTAGCTATGTGAGAAGGACCCTGAGTTTGCGGCCTCAAGTGGAATGTACACCGCGACGCCCTGACGCGAAATACGGCCGGATATCCCTGCAGTGACTTGAATGCAGGCTCGTCTTGCATCTCCCAAGACGAAATGATGTCTGAATCCCCTGTGGAGACCACAGAGAAAGACCTAGTTCCCCACCTCATCGCGACCGGAGGCCTCACATCCTTTGAAAACTCCAGAGCTACGCGGAGATCAGTGCCTCCAAAGGAGACGATGCCTGACTACTCGTGAAACTTGATAGGAGTCCCAGGATTCCTGTGGCACGTGGAAAGAGACCCTTGGTCTCCCGCCTCAGCTGGAGAGGCGTCCCAATTGCCCTGCCAAGCCTCGAGGAGAATCCCGAGTTGTCCCTCGCAACTAGGCAGGAGTCCTGACGTCGCTGAACAAACACGTGTGTGGAAGGGCCATTCCCTTCGTAACTCGAGAATATACCCCAGGTTCCCGCCGCAACTCGAGAAAAACCATGAGACTTCCCCCTCAAAGCGAGATGAGGCCCGATTCCCCTGCACTGCGTGCAGAGCAATTCCGTGTTGCACATCACACATGAAAGGAGCCTTGATTTCCTTGATGGCACTCCAGAGAAACCCCAAGAACACTGTTTCAAGGCTAGAGGGATCCTGAGGTCACTGTAGCAACACGAAAGAGCTCCGTGGACCAAAAATCAACTCGAGATGAGAGGTTAGTCCCTGGCTTCGACTCCAGAGGAATACCACCTTACCACAAGCACCTCAAGAGGAGGCTTCTCTCAGCTCTAGGTATGTGAGAGGGACCCTGAGTTTGCGGCCTCAAGTGGAATGGTGACCGCGATGCCCTGGCTCGAAATAAGGCCGGTTATCCCTGCAGTGACTTGAATGCAGGCTCGTCTTGCATCTCCCAAGACGAAAGGATGTCTGAATCCCCTGTGGAGACCACAGAGAAAGACCTAGTTCCCCACCTCATCGCGACCGGAGGCCTCACATACTTTGAAAACTCCAGAGGTACACTGAGATCAGTTCCACCAAAGGAGACGATGCCTGACTCCTCGTGAAATTTGATAGGAGTCCCAGGATTCCTGTGGCACGTGGAAAGGGACCCTTGGTCTCCCGCCTCAGCTGGAAAGGCGTCCCAATTGCCCTGCCAAGCCTCGAGGAGAATCCCGAGTTGTCCCTCGCAACTAGGCAGGAGTCCTGCCGTCGCTGAACAAACACGTGTGTGGAAGGGCCATCCCCGTCGTAACTCGAGAATATACCCCAGGTTCCCGCCGCAACTCGAGAAAAACCATGAGACTTCCCCCTCGCCGCGAGATGAGGCCCGATTCCCCTGCACTGCGTGTAGAGCAATTCCGTGTTGCACATCACACATGAAAGGAGCCTTGATTTCCTTGATGGCCCACCAGAGAAAGCCCAAGAACACTGTTTCAAGGCTAGAGGGATCCTGAGGTCACTGTAGCCACACGAAAGAGCTCCGTGGACCAAAAATCAACTCGAGATGAGAGGTTAGTCCCTGGCTTCGACTCCAGAGGAATACCACCTTACCACAAGCACCTCAAGAGGAGGCTTCTCTCAGCTCTAGGTATGTGAGAGGGACCCTGAGTTTGCGGCCTCAAGTGGAATGGACACCGCGATGCCCTGACTCGAAATAAGGCTCGATATCCCTGCAGTGACTTGAATGCAGGCTCGTCTTGCATCGCCCAAGACGAAAGGATGTCTGAATCCCCTGTGGAGACCACAGAGAAAGACCTAGTTCCCCACCTCATCGCGACCGGAGGCCTCACATCCTTTGAAAACTCCAGAGGTACGCAGAGATCAGTGCCTCCAAAGGAGACGATGCGTGACTCCTCGTGAAACTTGATAGGAGTCCCAGGATTCCTGTGGCACGTGGAAAGGGACACTTCGTCTCACGCCTCAGCTGGAGAGGCGTCCCAATTGCCCTGCCAAGCCTCGAGGAGAATCCCGAGTTGTCCCTCGCAACTAGGCAGGAGTCCTGCCGTCGCTGAACAAACACGTGTGTAGAAGGGCCATCCCCGTCGTAACTCGAGAATATAGCCCAGGTTCTCGCCGCAACTCGAGAAAAACCATGAGACTTCCCCCTCGCCGCTAGATGAGGCCCGATTCCCCTGCACTGCGTGCAGAGCAATTCCGTGCTGCACATCACACATGAAAGGAGCCTTGATTTCCTTGATGGCACTCCAGAGAAAACCCAAGAATACTGTTTCAAGGCTAGAGGGATCCTGAGGTCACTGTAGCAACATGAAAGAGCTCCGTGGACCAAAAATCAACTCGAGATGAGAGGTTAGTCCCTGGCTTCGACTCCAGAGGAATACCACCGTACCAGAAGCACCTCAAGAGGAGGCTTCTCTCAGCTCTAGCTATGTGAGAAGGACCCTGAGTTTGCGGCCTCAAGTGGAATGGACACCGCGACGCCCTGACGCGAAATACGGCCGGATATCCCTGCAGTGACTTGAATGCAGGCTCGTCTTGCATCTCCCAAGACGAAATGATGTCTGAATCCCCTGTGGAGACCACAGAGAAAGACCTAGTTCCCCACCTCATCGGGACCGGAGGCCTCACATCCTTTGAAAACTCCAGAGCTACGCGGAGATCAGTGCCTCCAAAGGAGACGATGCCTGACTCCTCGTGAAACTTGATAGGAGTCCCAGGATTCCTGTGGCACGTGGAAAGAGACCCTTGGTCTCCCGCCTCAGCTGGAGAGGCGTCCCAATTGCCCTGCCAAGCCTCGAGGAGAATCCCGAGTTGTCCCTCGCAACTAGGCAGGAGTCCTGCCGTCGCTGAACAAACACGTGTGTGGAAGGGCCATTCCCTTCGTAACTCGAGAATATACCCCAGGTTCC
Organism: Cervus elaphus; assembly: GCF_910594005.1. Taxonomy (NCBI): domain Eukaryota; kingdom Metazoa; phylum Chordata; class Mammalia; order Artiodactyla; family Cervidae; genus Cervus; species Cervus elaphus. Next base: position 5,588,541 of record NC_057838.1, read on the forward strand.
CGCCGCAACTCGAGAAAAACCATGAGACTTCCCCCTCAAAGCGAGATGAGGCCCTATTCCCCTGCACTGCGTGCAGAGCAATTCCGTGTTGCACATCACACATGAAAGGAGCCTTGATTTCCTTGATGGCACTCCAGAGAAACCCCAAGAACACTGTTTCAAGGCTAGAGGGATCCTGAGGTCACTGTAGCAACACGAAAGAGCTCCGTGGACCAAAAATCAACTCGAGATGAGAGGTTAGTCCCTGGCTTCGACTCCAGAGGAATACCACCTTACCACAAGCACCTCAAGAGGAGGCTACTCTCAGCTCTAGGTATGTGAGAGGGACCCTGAGTTTGCGGCCTAAAGTGGAATGGTGACCGCGATGCCCTGGCTCGAAATAAGGCCGGTTATCCCTGCAGTGACTTGAATGCAGGCTCGTCTTGCATCTCCCAAGACGAAAGGATGTCTGAATCCCCTGTGGAGACCACAGAGAAAGACCTAGTTCCCCACCTCATCGCGACCGGAGGCCTCACATACTTTGAAAACTCCAGAGGTACACTGAGATCAGTTCCACCAAAGGAGACGATGCCTGACTCCTCGTGAAATTTGATAGGAGTCCCAGGATTCCTGTGGCACGTGGAAAGGGACCCTTGGTCTCTCGCCTCAGCTGGAGAGGCGTCCCAATTGCCCTGCCAAGCCTCGAGGAGAATCCCGAATTGTCCCTCGCAACTAGGCAGGAGTCCTGACGTTGCTGAAGAAACACGTGTGTGGAAGGGCCATCCCCGTCGTATCTCGAGAATATACCCCAGGTTCTCGCCGCAACTCGAGAAAAACCATGAGACTTCCCCCTCGCCGTGAGATGAGGCCCGATTCCCCTGCACCGCATGCAGAGCAATTCCGTGTTGCACATCACACATGAAAGGAGCCTTGATTTCCTTGATGGCACTCCAGAGAAACCCCAAGAACACTGTTTCAAGGCTAGAGGGATCCTGAGGTCACTGTAGCCACACGAAAGAGCTCCGTGGACCAAAAATCAACTCGAGATGAGAGGTTAGTCCCTGGCTTTGACTCCAGAGGAATACCACCTTACCACAAGCACCTCAAGAGGAGGCTTCTCTCAGCTCTAGGTATGGGAGAGGGACCCTGAGTTTGCGGCCTCAAGTGGAATGGACACCGCGATGCCCTGACTCGAAATAAGGCCGGATATCCCTGCAGTGACTTGAATGCAGGCTCGTCTTGCATCTCCCAAGACGAAAGGATGTCTGAATCCCCTGTGGAGACCACAGAGAAAGACCTAGTTCCCCAACTCAAGGCGACCGGAGGCCTCACATCCTTTGAAAACTCCAGAGCTACGCGGAGATCAGTGCCTCCAAAGGAGACGATGCATGACTCCTCGTGAAACTTGATAGGAGTCCCAGGATTCCTGTGGCACGTGGAAAGGGACCCTTGGTCTCACGCCTCAGCTGGAGAGACGTCCCAATTGCCCTGCCAAACCTCGAGGAGAATCCCGAGTTGTCCCTCGCCACTAGGCAGGAGACCTGACGTCGCTGAACAAACACGTGTGTAGAAGGGCCGTCCCCGTCGTAACTCGAGAATATAGCCCAGGTTCCCGCCGCAACTCGAGAAAAACCATGAGACTTCCCCCTCGCCGCTAGATGAGGCCCGATTTCCCTGCACTGCGTGCAGAGCAATTCCGTGCTGCACATCACACATGAAAGGAGCCTTGATTTCCTTTATGGCACTCCAACGAAAACCCAAGAACACTGTTTCAAGGCTAGAGGGATCCTGAGGTCACTGTAGCAACACGAAAGAGCTCCGTGGACCAAAAATCAACTCGAGATGAGAGGTTAGTCCCTGGCTTCGACTCCAGAGGAATACCACCTTACCACAAGCACCTCAAGAGGAGGCTTCTCTCAGCTCTAGGTATGTGAGAGGGACCCTGAGTTTGCGGCCTCAACTGGAATGGACACCGCGATGCCCTGACTCGAAATAAGGCCGGATATCCCTGCAGTGACTTGAATGCAGGCTCGTCTTGCATCTCCCAAGACGAAAGGATGTCTGAATCCCCTGTGGAGACCACAGAGAAAGACCTAGTTGCCCACCTCATCGCGACCGGAGGCCTCACATCCTTTGAAAACTCCAGAGGTACACGGAGATCAGTGCCTCCAAAGGAGACGATGCCTGACTCCTCGTGAAACTTGATAGGAGTCCCAGGATTCCTGTGGCACGTGGAAAGGGACCCTTGGTCTCCCTCCTCAGCTGTAGAGGCGTCCCAATTGTCCTGCCAAGCCTCGAGGAGAATCCCGAGTTGTCCCTCGCCAATAGGCAGGAGACCTGACGTCGCTGAACAAACACGTGGGTGGAAGAGCCATCCCCGTCGGAACTCGAGAATATACCGCAGGTTCCCACCGCAACTCGAGAAAAACCATGAGACTTCCCCCTCGCCGCGAGATGAGGCCCGATTCCCCTGCACTGCGTGCAGAGAAATTCCGTGTTGCACATCACACATGAAAGGAGCCTTGATTTCCTTGATGGCACTCCAGAGAAACCCCAAGAACACTGTTTCAAGGCTAGAGGGATCCTGAGGTCACTGTAGCAACACGAAAGAGCTCCGTGGACCAAAAATCAACTCGAGATGAGAGGTTAGTCCCTGGCTTCGACTCCAAGAAATACCACCTTACCACAAGCACCTCAAGAGGAGGCTTCTCTCAGCTCTAGGTATGTGAGAAGGAGCCTGAGTTTGCGGCTTCAAGTGGAATGGACCCCGCGATGCCCTGACTCGAAATAAGGCCGGTTATCCCTGCAGTGACTTGCATACAGGCTCGTCTTGCATCTCCCAAGACGAAAGGATGTCTGAAAACCATGTGGAGACCACAGAGAAAGACCTAGTTCCCCACCTCATCGCGACCGGAGGCCTCACATCCTTTGAAAACTCCAGAGGTACGCGGAGATCAGTGCCTCCAAAGGAGAGGATGCCTGTCTTCTCGTGAAACTTGATAGGAGTCCCAGGATTCCTGTGGCACGTGGAAAGGGACCCTTGGTCTCCCGCCTCAGCTGGAAAGGCGTCCCAATTGCCCTGCCAAGCCGCGAGGAGAATCCCGAGTTGTCCCTCGCAACTAGGCAGGAGTCCTGACGTCGCTGAACAAACACGTGTGTGGAAGGGCCATCCCCGTCGTAACTCGAGAATATACCCCAGGTTCCCGCCGCAACTCGAGAAAAACCATGAGACTTCCCCCTCGCCGCGAGATGAGGCCCGATTCCCCTGCACTGCGTGTAGAGCAATTCCGTGTTGCACATCACACATGAAAGGAGCCTTGATTTCCTTGATGGCCCACCAGAGAAAGCCCAAGAACACTGTTTCAAGGCTAGAGGGATCCTGAGGTCACTGTAGCCACACGAAAGAGCTCCGTGGACCAAAAATCAACTCGAGATGAGAGGTTAGTCCCTGGCTTCGACTCCAGAGGAATACCACCTTACCACAAGCACCTCAAGAGGAGGCTTCTCTCAGCTCTAGGTATGTGAGAGGGACCCTGAGTTTGCGGCCTCAAGTGGAATGGACACCGCGATGCCCTGACTCGAAATAAGGCTCGATATCCCTGCAGTGACTTGAATGCAGGCTCGTCTTGCATCGCCCAAGACGAAAGGATGTCTGAATCCCCTGTGGAGACCACAGAGAAAGACCTAGTTCCCCACCTCATCGCGACCGGAGGCCTCACATCCTTTGAAAACTCCAGAGGTACGCAGAGATCAGTGCCTCCAAAGGAGACGATGCGTGACTCCTCGTGAAACTTGATAGGAGTCCCAGGATTCCTGTGGCACGTGGAAAGGGACACTTCGTCTCACGCCTCAGCTGGAGAGGCGTCCCAATTGCCCTGCCAAGCCTCGAGGAGAATCCCGAGTTGTCCCTCGCAACTAGGCAGGAGTCCTGCCGTCGATGAACAAACACGTGTGTAGAAGGGCCATCCCCGTCGTAACTCGAGAATATAGCCCAGGTTCTCGCCGCAACTCGAGAAAAACCATGAGACTTCCCCCTCGCCGCTAGATGAGGCCCGATTCCCCTGCACTGCGTGCAGAGCAATTCCGTGTTGCACATCACACATGAAAGGAGCCTTGATTTCCTTGATGGCACTCCAGAGAAAACCCAAGAATACTGTTTCAAGGCTAGAGGGATCCTGAGGTCACTGTAGCAACATGAAAGAGCTCCGTGGACCAAAAATCAACTCGAGATGAGAGGTTAGTCCCTGGCTTCGACTCCAGAGGAATACCACCTTACCACAAGCACCTCAAGAGGAGGCTTCTCTCAGCTCTAGCTATGTGAGAAGGACCCTGAGTTTGCGGCCTCAAGTGGAATGGACACCGCGACGCCCTGACGCGAAATACGGCCGGATATCCCTGCAGTGACTTGAATGCAGGCTCGTCTTGCATCTCCCAAGACGAAATGATGTCTGAATCCCCTGTGGAGAACACAGAGAAAGACCTAGTTCCCCACCTCATCGCGACCGGAGGCCTCACATCCTTTGAAAACTCCAGAGCTACGCGGAGATCAGTGCCTCCAAAGGAGACGATGCCTGACTCCTCGTGAAACTTGATAGGAGTCCCAGGATTCCTGTGGCACGTGGAAAGAGACCCTTGGTCTCCCGCCTCAGCTGGAGAGGCGTCCCAATTGCCCTGCCAAGCCTCGAGGAGAATCCCGAGTTGTCCCTCGCAACTAGGCAGGAGTCCTGACGTCGCTGAACAAACACGTGTGTGGAAGGGCCATTCCCTTCGTAACTCGAGAATATACCCCAGGTTCCCGCCGCAACTCGAGAAAAACCATGAGACTTCCCCCTCAAAGCGAGATGAGGCCCGATTCCCCTGCACTGCGTGCAGAGCAATTCCGTGTTGCACATCACACATGAAAGGAGCCTTGATTTCCTTGATGGCACTCCAGAGAAACCCCAAGAACACTGTTTCAAGGCTAGAGGGATCCTGAGGTCACTGTAGCAACACGAAAGAGCTCCGTGGACCAAAAATCAACTCGAGATGAGAGGTTAGTCCCTGGCTTCGACTCCAGAGGAATACCACCTTACCACAAGCACCTCAAGAGGAGGCTTCTCTCAGCTCTAGGTATGTGAGAGGGACCCTGAGTTTGCGGCCTCAGGTGGAATGGTGACCGCGATTCCCTGGCTCGAAATAAGGCCGGTTATCCCTGCAGTGACTTGAATGCAGGCTCGTCTTGCATCTCCCAAGACGAAAGGATGTCTGAATCCCCTGTGGAGACCACAGAGAAAGACCTAGTTCCCCACCTCATCGCGACCGGAGGCCTCACATACTTTGAAAACTCCAGAGGTACACTGAGATCAGTTCCACCAAAGGAGACGATGCCTGACTCCTCGTGAAATTTGATAGGAGTCCCAGGATTCCTGTGGCACGTGGAAAGGGACCCTTGGTCTCCCGCCTCAGCTGGAAAGGCGTCCCAATTGCCCTGCCAAGCCTCGAGGAGAATCCCGAGTTGTCCCTCGAAACTAGGCAGGAGTCCTGCCGTCGCTGAACAAACACGTGGGTGGAAGGGCCATCCCCGTCGTAACTCGAGAATATACCCCAGGTTCCCGCCGCAACTTGAGAAAAACCATGAGACTTCCCCCTCGCCGCGAGATGAGGCCCGATTCCCCTGCACTGCGTGTAGAGCAATTCCGTGTTGCACATCACACATGAAAGGAGCCTTGATTTCCTTGATGGCCCACCAGAGAAAGCCCAAGAACACTGTTTCAAGGCTAGAGGGATCCTGAGGTCACTGTAGCCACACGAAAGAGCTCCGTGGACCAAAAATCAACTCGAGATGAGAGGTTAGTCCCTGGCTTCGACTCCAGAGGAATACCACCTTACCACAAGCACCTCAAGAGGAGGCTTCTCTCAGCTCTAGGTATGTGAGAGGGACCCTGAGTTTGCGGCCTCAAGTGGAATGGACACCGCGATGCCCTGACTCGAAATAAGGCTCGATATCCCTGCAGTGACTTGAATGCAGGCTCGTCTTGCATCGCCCAAGACGAAAGGATGTCTGAATCCCCTGTGGAGACCACAGAGAAAGACCTAGTTCCCCACCTCATCGCGACCGGAGGCCTCACATCCTTTGAAAACTCCAGAGGTACGCAGAGATCAGTGCCTCCAAAGGAGACGATGCGTGACTCCTCGTGAAACTTGATAGGAGTCCCAGGATTCCTGTGGCACGTGGAAAGGGACACTTCGTCTCACGCCTCAGCTGGAGAGGCGTCCCAATTGCCCTGCCAAGCCTCGAGGAGAATCCCGAGTTGTCCCTCGCAACTAGGCAGGAGTCCTGCCGTCGCTGAACAAACACGTGTGTAGAAGGGCCATCCCCGTCGTAACTCGAGAATATAGCCCAGGTTCTCGCCGCAACTCGAGAAAAACCATGAGACTTCCCCCTCGCCGCTAGATGAGGCCCGATTCCCCTGCACTGCGTGCAGAGCAATTCCGTGCTGCACATCACACATGAAAGGAGCCTTGATTTCCTTGATGGCACTCCAGAGAAAACCCAAGAATACTGTTTCAAGGCTAGAGGGATCCTGAGGTCACTGTAGCAACATGAAAGAGCTCCGTGGACCAAAAATCAACTCGAGATGAGAGGTTAGTCCCTGGCTTCGACTCCAGAGGAATACCACCGTACCAGAAGCACCTCAAGAGGAGGCTTCTCTCAGCTCTAGCTATGTGAGAAGGACCCTGAGTTTGCGGCCTCAAGTGGAATGGACACCGCGACGCCCTGACGCGAAATACGGCCGGATATCCCTGCAGTGACTTGAATGCAGGCTCGTCTTGCATCTCCCAAGACGAAAGGATGTCTGAATCCCCTGTGGAGACCACAGAGAAAGACCTAGTTCCCCAACTCAAGGCGACCGGAGGCCTCACATCCTTTGAAAACTCCAGAGCTACGCGGAGATCAGTGCCTCCAAAGGAGACGATGCGTGACTCCTCGTGAAACTTGATAGGAGTCCCAGGATTCCTGTGGCACGTGGAAAGGGACCCTTGGTCTCACGCCTCAGCTGGAGAGACGTCCCAATTGCCCTGCCAAACCTCGAGGAGAATCCCGAGTTGTCCCTCGCAACTAGGAAGGAGTCCTGCCGTCGCTGAACAAACACGTGTGTAGAAGGGCCGTCCCCGTCGTAACTCGAGAATATAGCCCAGGTTCCCGCCGCAACTCGAGAAAAACCATGAAACTTCCCCCTCGCCGCTAGATGAGGCCCGATTCCCCTGCACTACGTGCAGAGCAATTCCATGCTGCACATCACACATGAAAGGAGCCTTGATTTCCTTGATGGCACTCCAGCGAAAACCCAAGAACACTGTTTCAAGGCTAGAGGGATCCTGAGGTCACTGTAGCCACACGAAAGAGCTCCGTGGACCAAAAATCAACTCGAGATGAGAGGTTAGTCCCTGGCTTCGACTCCAGAGGAATACCACCTTACAACAAGCACCTCAAGAGGAGGCTTCTCTCAGCTCTAGGTATGTGAGAGGGACCCTGAGTTTGCGGCCTCAAGTGGAATGGACACCGCGATGCCCTGACTCGAAATAAGGCCGGATATCCCTGCAGTGACTTGAATGCAGGCTCGTCTTGCATCTCCCAAGATGAAAGGATGTCTGAATCCCCTGTGGAGACCACAGAGAAAGACCTAGTTCCCCACCTCATCGTGACCGGAGGCCTCACATCCTTTGAAAACTCCAGAGGTACGCGGAGATCAGTGCCTCCAAAGGAGACGATGCCTGACTCCTCGTGAAACTTGATAGGAGTCCCAGGATTCCTGTGGCACGTGGAAAGGGACCCTTGGTCTCCCGCCTCAGCTGGAGAGGCGTCCCAATTGCCCTGCCAAGCCTCGAGGAGAATCCCCAGTTGTTCCTCGCAACTAGGCAGGAGTCCTGACGTGGCTGAACAAACACGTGGGTGGAAGGGCCATCCCCGTCGTAACTCGAGAATATACCCCAGGTTCCCGCCGCAACTCGAGAAAAACCATGAGACTTCCCCCTCGCCGCGAGATGAGGCCCGATTCCCCTGCACTGCGTGCAGAGCAATTCCGTGTTGCACATCACACATGAAAGGAGCTTTAATTTCCTTGATGGCACTCCAGAGAAACCCCAAGAACACTGTTTCAAGGCTAGAGGGATCCTGAGGTCACTGTAGCAACACGAAAGAGCTCCGTGAACCAAAAATCAACTCGAGATGAGAGGTTAGTCCCTGGCTTCGACTCCAGAGGAAACCACCTTACCACAAGCACCTCAAGAGGAGGCTTCTCTCAGCTCTAGGTATGTGAGAGGGACCCTGAGTTTGCGGCCTCAAGTGGAATTTACACCGCGATGCCCTGACTCGAAATAAGGCCGGATATCCCTGCAGTGACTTGAATGCAGGCTCGTCTTGCATCTCCCAAGACGAAAGAATGTCTGAATCCCCTGTGGAGACCACAGAGAAAGACCTAGTTGCCCACCTCATCGCGACCGGAGGCCTCACATCCTTTGAAAACTCCAGAGGTACACTGAGATTAGTGCCTCCAAAGGAGACGATGCCTGACTCCTCGTGAAACTTGATAGGAGTCCCAGGATTCCTGTGGCACGTGGAAAGGGACCCTTGGTCTGCCGCCTCAGCTGGAGAGGCGTCCCAATTGCCCTGCCAAGCCTCGAGGAGAATCCCGAGTTGTCCCTCGCCACTAGGCAGGAGACCTGACGTCGCTGAACAAACACGTGGGTGGAAGGGCCATCCCCGTCGGAACTCGAGAATATACCGCAGGTTCCCACCGCAACTCGAGAAAAACCATGAGACTTCCCCCTCGCCACGAGATGAGGCCCGATTCCCCTGCACTGCGTGCAGAGCAATTCCGTGTTGCACATCACACATGAAAGGAGCCTTGATTTCCTTGATGGCCCACCAGAGAAAGCCCAAGAACACTGTTTCAAGGCTAGAGGGATCCTGAGGTCACTGTAGCAACACGAAAGAGCTCCGTGGACCAAAAATCAACTCGAGATGAGAGGTTAGTCCCTGGCTTCGACTCCAGAGGAATACCACCTTACCACAAGCACCTCAAGAGGAGGCTTCTCTCAGCTCTAGGTATGTGAGAGGGACCCTGAGTTTGCGGCCTCAAGTGGAATGGACACCGCGATGCCCTGACTCGAAATAAGGCTGGATATCCCTGAAGTGACTTGAATGCAGGCTCGTCTTGCATCTCCCAAGACGAAAGGATGTCTGAATCCCCTGTGGAGACCACAGAGAAAGACCTAGTTCCCCACCTCATCGTGACCGGAGGCCTCACATCCTTTGAAAACTCCAGAGGTACGCGGAGATCAGTGCCTCCAAAGGAGACGATGCCTGACTCCTCGTGAAACTTGATAGGAGTCCCAGGATTCCTGTGGCACGTGGAAAGGGACCCTTGGTCTCCCGCCTCAGCTGGAGAGGCGTCCCAATTGCCCTGCCAAGCCTCGAGGAGAATCCCGAGTTGTCCCTCGCAACTAGGCAGGAGTCCTGACGTCGCTGAACAAACACTTGTGTGGAAGGGCCATCCCCGTCGTAACTCGAGAATATACCCCACGTTCCCGCCGCAATTCGAGAAAAACCATGAGACTTCCCCCTCGCCGCGAGATGAGGCCCGATTCCCCTGCACTGCGTGCAGAGCAATTCCGTGTTGCACATCACACATGAAAGGAGCCTTAATTTCCTTGATGGCACTCCAGAGAAACCCCAAGAACACTTTTTCAAGGCTAGAGGGATCCTGAGGTCACTGTAGCAACACGAAAGAGCTCCGTGAACCAAAAATCAACTCGAGATGAGAGGTTAGTCCCTGGCTTCGACTCCAGAGGAAACCACCTTACCACAAGCACCTCAAGAGGAGGCTTCTCTCAGCTCTAGCTATGTGAGAGGGACCCTGAGTTTGCAGCCTCAAGTGGAATTGACAGCACGATGCCCTGACTCGAAATAAGGCTGGATATCCCTGCAGTGACTTGAATGCAGGCTCGTCTTGCATCTCCCAAGACGAAAGGATGTCTGAATCCCCTGTGGAGACCACAGAGAAAGACCTAGTTCCCCACCTCATCGCGACCGGAGGCCTCACATTCTTTGAAAACTCCAGAGGTACACGGAGATCAGTGCCTCCAAAGGAGACGATGCCTGACTCCTCGTGAAACTTGATAGGAGTCCCAGGATTCCTGTGGCACGTGGAAAGGGACCCTTGGTCTCCCGCCTCAGCTGGAGAGGCGTCCCAATTGCCCTGCCAAGCCTCGAGGAGAATCCCGAGTTGTCCCTCGCAACTAGGCAGGAGTCCTGACGTCGCTGAACAAACACGTGGGTGGAAGGGCCATCCCCGTCGTAACTCGAGAATATACCCCAGGTTAACGCCGCAACTCGAGAAAAACCATGAGACTTCCCCCTCACCGCGAGATGAGGCCCGATTCCCCTGCACTGCGTGCAGAGCAATTCCGTGTTGCACATCACACATGAAAGGAGCCTTGATTTCCTTGATGGCACTCCAGAGAAACCCCAAGAACACTGTTTCAAGGCTAGAGGGATCCTGCGGTCACTGTAGTAACACGAAAGAGCTTCGTGGACCAAAAATCAACTCGAGATAAGAGGTTAGTCCCTGGCTTCGACTCCAAGAAATACCACCTTACCACAAGCACCTCAAGAGGAGGCTTCTCTCAGCTCTAGGTATGTGAGAAGGACCCTGAGTTTGCGGCTTCAAGTGGAATGGACCGCGCGATGCCCTGACTCGAAATAAGGCCGGTATCCCTGCAGTGACTTGCATACAGGCTCGTCTTGCATCTCCCAAAACGAAAGGATGTCTGAATCCCATGTGGAGACCACAGAGAAAGACCTAGTTCCCCACCTCATCGCGACCGGAGGCCTCACATCCTTTGAAAACTCCAGAGGTACGCGGAGATCAGTGCCTCCAAAGGAGAGGATGCCTGACTTCTCGTGAAACTTGATAGGAGTCCCAGGATTCCTGTGGCACGTGGAAAGGGACCCTTGGTCTCCCGCCTCAGCTGGAGAGGCGTCCCAATTGCCCTGCCAAGCCTCGAGGAGAATCCCGAGTTGTCCCTCGCAACTAGGCAGGAGTCCTGCCGTCGCTGAACCAACACGTGTGTGGAAGGGGCATCCCCGTCGTAACTCGAGAATATACCCCAGGTTCCCGCCGCAACTCGAGAAAAACCATGAGACTTCCCCCTCAAAGCGAGATGAGGCCCGATTCCCCTGCACTGCGTGCAGAGCAATTCCGTGTTGCACATCACACATGAAAGGAGCCTTGATTTCCTTGATGGCCCTCCAGAGAAAGGCCAAGAACACAGTTTCAAGGCTAGAGGGATCCTGAGGTCACTGTAGCAACACGAAAGAGCTCCGTGGACCAAAAATCAACTCGAGATGAGAGGTTAGTCCCTGGCTTCGACTCCAGAGGAATACCACCTTACCACAAGCACCTCAAGAGGAGGCTTCTCTCAGCTCTAGGTATGTGAGAGGGACCCTGAGTTTGCGGCCTCAAGTGGAATGGACACCGCGATGCCCTGACTCGAAATAAGGCCGGATATGCCTGCAGTGACTTGAATGCAGGCTCGTCTTGCATCTCCCAAGACGAAAGGATGTCTGAATCCCCTGTGGAGACCACAGAGAAAGACCTAGTTCCCCACCTCATCGTGACCGGAGGCCTCACATCCTTTGAAAACTCCAGAGGTACGCGGTGATCAGTGCCTCCAAAGGAGACGATGCCTGACTCCTCGTGAAACTTGATAGGAGTCCCAGGATTCCTGTGGCACGTGGAAAGGGACCCTTGGTCTCCCGCCTCAGCTGGAGAGGCGTCCCAATTGCCCTGCCAAGCCTCGAGGAGAATCCCGAGTTGTCCCTCGCAACTAGGCAGGAGTCCTGACGTCGCTGAACAAACACTTGTGTGGAAGGGCCATCCCCGTCGTAACTGGAGAATATACCCCACGTTCCCGCCGCAATTCGAGAAAAACCATGAGACTTCCCCCTCGCCGCGAGATGAGGCCCGATTCCCCTGCACTGCATGCAGAGCAATTCCGTGTTGCACATCACACATGAAAGGAGCCTTAATTTCCTTGATGGCACTCCAGAGAAACCCCAAGAACACTTTTTCAAGGCTAGAGGGATCCTGAGGTCACTGTAGCAACACGAAAGAGCTCCGTGGACCAAAAATCAACTCGAGATGAGAGGTTAGTCCCTGGCTTCGACTCCAGAGGAAACCACCTTACCACAAGCACCTCAAGAGGAGGCTTCTCTCAGCTCTAGCTATGTGAGAGGGACCCTGAGTTTGCAGCCTCAAGTGGAATGGACAGCAGGATGCCCTGACTCGAAATAAGGCTGGATATCCCTGCAGTGACTTGAATGCAGGCTCGTCTTGCATCTCCCAAGACGAAAGGATGTCTGAATCCCCTGTGGAGACCACAGAGAAAGACCTAGTTCCCCACCTCATCGCGACCGGAGGCCTCACATTCTTTGAAAACTCCAGAGGTACACGGAGATCAGTGCCTCCAAAGGAGACGATGCCTGACTCCTCGTGAATCTTGATAGGAGTCCCAGGATTCCTGTGGCAGGTGGAAAGGGACCCTTGGTCTCCCGCCTCAGCTGGAGAGGCGTCCCAATTGCCCTGCCAAGCCTCGAGGAGAATCCCGAGTTGTCCCTCGCAACTAGGCAGGAGTCCTGACGTCGCTGAACAAACACGTGGGTGGAAGGGCCATCCCCGTCGTAACTCGAGAATATACCCCAGGTTAACGCCTCAACTCGAGAAAAACCATGAGACTTCCCCCTCACCGCGAGATGAGGCCCGATTCCCCTGCACTGCGTGCAGAGCAATTCCGTGTTGCACATCACACATGAAAGGAGCCTTGATTTCCTTGATGGCACTCCAGAGAAACCCCAAGAACACTGTTTCAAGGCTAGAGGGATCCTGAGGTCACTGTAGCAACACGAAAGAGCTTCGTGGACCAAAAATCAACTCGAGATAAGAGGTTAGTCCCTGGCTTCGACTCCAAGAAATACCACCTTACCACAAGCACCTCAAGAGGAGGCTTCTCTCAGCTCTAGGTATGTGAGAAGGACCCTGAGTTTGCGGCTTCAAGTGGAATGGACCGCGCGATGCCCTGACTCGAAATAAGGCCAGTATCCCTGCAGTGACTTGCATACAGGCCCGTCTTGCATCTCCCAAAACGAAAGGATGTCTGAATCCCATGTGGAGACCACAGAGAAAGACCTAGTTCCCAACCTCATCGCGACCGGAGGCCTCACATCCTTTGAAAACTCCAGAGGTACGCGGAGATCAGTGCCTCCAAAGGAGAGGATGCCTGACTTCTCGTGAAACTTGATAGGAGTCCCAGGATTCCTGTGGCACGTGGAAAGGGACCCTTGGTCTCCCGCCTCAGCTGGAGAGGCGTCCCAATTGCCCTGCCAAGCCTCGAGGAGAATCCCGAGTTGTCCCTCGCAACTAGGCATGAGTCCTGCCGTCGCTGAACAAACACGTGTGTGGAAGGGCCATCCCCGTCGAAACTCGAGAATATACCCCAGGTTCCCGCCGCAACTCGAGAAAAACCATGAGACTTCCCCCTCGCCGCGAGATGAGGCCCGATTCCCCTGCACTGCGTGTAGAGCAATTCCGTGTTGCACATCACACATGAAAGGAGCCTTGATTTCCTTGATGGCCCTCCAGAGAAAGGCCAAGAACACTGTTTCAAGGCTAGAGGGATCCTGAGGTCACTGTAGCCACACGAAAGAGCTCCGTGGACCAAAAATCAACTCGAGATGAGAGGTTAGTCCCTGGCTTCGACTCCAGAGGAATACCACCTTACCACAAGCACCTCAAGAGGAGGCTTCTCTCAGCTCTAGGTATGTGAGAGGGACCCTGAGTTTGCGGCCTCAAGTGGAATGGACACCGCGATGCCCTGACTCGAAATAAGGCCGGATATCCCTGCAGTGACTTGAATGCAGGCTCGTCTTGCATCTCGCAAGACGAAAGGATGTCTGAATCCCCTGTGGAGACCACAGAGAAAGACCAAGTTCCCCACCTCATCGTGACCGGAGGCCTCACATCCTTTGAAAACTCCAGAGGTACGCGGAGATCAGTGCCTCCAAAGGAGACGACGCCTGACTCCTCGTGAAACTTGATAGGAGTCCCAGGATTCCTGTGGCACGTGGAAAGGGACCCTTGGTCTCCCGCCTCAGCTGGAGAGGCGTCCCAATTGCCCTGCCAAGCCTCGAGGAGAATCCCCAGTTGTTCCTCGCAACTAGGCAGGAGTCTTGACGTGGCTGAACAAACACGTGGGTGGAAGGGCCATCCCCGTCGTAACTCGAGAATATACGCCAGGTTCCCGCCGCAACTCGAGAAAAACCATGAGACTTCCCCCTCGCCGCGAGATGAGGCCCGATTCCCCTGCACTGCGTGCAGAGCAATTCCGTGTTGCACATCACACATGAAAGGAGCCTTGATTTTCTTGATGGCACTCCAGAGAAACCCCAAGAACACTGTTTCAAGGCTAGAGGGATCCTGAGGTCACTGTAGCCACACGAAAGAGCTCCGTGGACCAAAAATCAACTCGAGATGAGAGGTTAGTCCCTGGCTTCGACTCCAGAGGAATACCACCTTACCACAAGCACCTCAAGAGGAGGCTTCTCTCAGCTTTAGCTATGTGAGAGGGACCCTGAGTTTGCGACCTCAAGTGGAATGGACACCGCGACGCCCTGACGCGAAATACGGCCGGATATCCCTGCAGTGACTTGAATGCAGGCTCATCTTGCATCTCCCAAGACGAAAGGATGTCTGAATCCCCTGTGGAGACCACAGAGAAAGACCTAGTTCCCCACCTCATCGCGACCGGAGGCCTCACATCCTTTGAAAACTCCAGAGGTACGCGGAGATCAGTGCCTCCAAAGGAGACGATGCCTGACTCCTCGTGAAACTTGATAGGAGTCCCAGGATTCCTGTGGCACGGGGAAAGCGACCCTTGGTCTCCCGCCTCAGCTGGAGAGGCGTCCCAATTGCCCTGCCAAGCCTCGAGGAGAATCCCGAGTTGTCCCTGGCAACTAGGCAGGAGTCCTGACGTCGCTGAACAAACACGTGTGTGGAAGGGCCATTCCCGCCGTAACTCGAGAATATACCCCAGGTTCCCGCCGCAACTCCAGAAAAACCATGAGACTTCCCCCTCACCGTGAGATTAGGCCCGATTCCCCTGCACTGCGTGCAGAGCAATTCTGTATTGCACATCACACATGAAAGGAGCCTTGATTTCCTTGATGGCACTCCAGAGAAACCCCAAGAACACTGTTTCAAGGCTAGAGGGATCCTGAGGTCATGTAGCAACACGAAAGAGCTCCGTGGACCAAAAATCAACTCGAGATGAGAGGTTAGTCCCTGGCTTCGACTCCAGAGGAATACCACCTTAGCACAAGCACCTCAAGAGGAGGCTTCTCTCAGCTCTAGGTATGTGAGAGGGACCCTGAGTTTGCGGCCTCAAGTGGAATGGACACCGCGATGCCCTGACGCGAAATAAGGCCGGTTATCCCTGCAGTGACTTGAATACAGGCTCGTCTTGCATCTCCCAAAACGAAAGGATGTCTGAATCCCATGTGGAGACCACAGAGAAAGACCTAGTTCCCCACCTCATCGCGACCGGAGGCCTCACATCCTTTGAAATCTCCAGAGGTACACGGAGATCAGTGCCTCCAAAGGAGACGATGCCTGACTCCTCGTGAAACTTGATAGGAGTCCCAGGATTCCTGTGGCACGTGGAAAGGGACCCTTGGTCTCCCGCCTCAGCTGGAGAGGCGTCCCAATTGCCCTGCCAAGCCTCGAGGAGAATCCCGAGTTGTCCCTCGCAACTAGGCAGGAGTCCTGAAGTCGCTGAACAAACACGTGCATGGAAGGGCCATCCCCGTCGTAACTCGAGAATATACCCCAGGTTCCCGCCGCAACTCGAGAAAAACCATGAGACTTCCCCCTCACCGCGAGATGAGGCCTGATACCCCTGCACTGCGTGCACAGCAATTCCGTGTTGCACATCACACATGAAAGAAGCCTTGATTTCCTTGATGGCACTCCAGAGAAACCCCAAGAACACTGTTTCAAGGCTAGAGGGATCCTGAGGTCACTGTAGCAACACGAAAGAGCTCCGTGGACCAAAAATCAACTCGAGATGAGAGGTTAGTCCCTGGCTTCGACTCCAGAGGAATACCACCTTAGCACAAGCACCTCAAGAGGAGGCTTCTCTCAGCTCTAGGTATGTGAGAGGGACCCTGAGTTTGCGGCCTCAAGTGGAATGGTGACCGCGATGCCCTGGCTCGAAATAAGGCCGATTATCCCGGCAGTGACTTGAATGCAGGCTCGTCTTGCATCTCCCAAGACGAAAGGATGTCTGAATCCCCTGTGGAGACCACAGAGAAAGACCTAGTTCCCCACCTCATGGCGACCGGAGGCCTCACATCCTTTGAAAACTCCAGAGGTACGCGGAGATCAGTGCCTCCAAAGGAGACGACGCCTGACTCCTCGTGAAACTTCATAGGAGTCCCAGGATTCCTGTGGCACGTGGAAAGGGACCCTTTGTCTCCCGCCTCAGCTGGAGAGGCGTCCCAATTGCCCTGCCAAGCCTCGAGGAGAATCACGAGTTGTCCCTCGCAACTAGGCAGGAGTCCTGCCGTCGCTGAACAAACACTTGGTTGAAAGGGCCATCCCCGTCGTAACTCGAGAATATACCCCAGGTTCCCGCCGCAACTCGAGAAAAACCATGAGACTTCCCCCTCACCGCGAGATGAGGCCCGATTCCCCTGCACTGCGTGCAGAGCAATTCCGTGTTGCACATCACACATGAAAGGAGCCTTGATTTCCTTGATGGCACTCCAGAGAAACCCCAAGAACACTGTTTCAAGGCTAGAGGGATCCTGAGGTCACTGTAGCAACACGAAAGAGCTCCGTGGACCAAAAATCAACTCGAAATGAGAGGTTAGTCCCTGGCTTCGACTCCAGAGGAATACCACCTTACCACAAGCACCTCAAGAGGAGGCTTCTCTCAGCTCTAGGTATGTGAGAGGGACCCTGAGTTTGCGGCCTCAAGTGGAATGGTGACCGCGATGCCCTGGCTCGAAATAAGGCCGATTATCCCGGCAGTGACTTGAATGCAGTTTCGTCTTGAATCTCCCAAGACGAAAGGATGTCTGAATCCCCTGTGGAGACCACAGAGAAAGACCTAGTTCCCCACATCATGGCGACCGGAGGCCTCACATCCTTTGAAAACTCCAGAGGTACGCGGAGATCAGTGCCTCCAAAGGACAGGATGCCTGTCTTCTCGTGAAACTTGATAGGAGTCCCAGGATTCCTGTGGCACGTGGAAAGGGACACTTGGTCTCCCGCCTCAGCTGGAGAGGCGTCCCAATTGCCCTGCCAAGCCTCGAGGAGAATCCCCAGTTGTCCCTCGCAACTAGGCAGGAGTCCTGCCGTCGCTGAACAAACACGTGTGTGGAAGGGCCATCCCCGTCGTAACTCGAGAATATACCCCAGGTTCCCGCCGCAACTCGAGAAAAACCATGAGACTTCCCCCTCGCCGCGAGATGAGGCCCGATTCCCCTGCACTGCGTGTAGAGCAATTCCGTGTTGCACATCACACATGAAAGGAGCCTTGATTTCCTTGATGGCCCTCCAGAGAAACCCCAAGAACACTGTTTCAAGGCTAGAGGGATCCTGAGGTCACTGTAGCAACACGAAAGAGCTCCGTGGACCAAAAATCAACTCGAGATGAGAGGTTAGTCCCTGGCTTCGACTCCAGAGGAATACCACCTTACCACAAGCACCTCAAGAGGAGGCTTCTCTCAGCTCTAGGTATGTGAGAGGGACCCTGAGTTTGCGGCCACAAGTGGAATGGACACCGCAATGCCCTGACTCGAAATAAGGCCGGATATCCCTGCAGTGACTTGAATGCAGGCTCGTCTTGCATCTCGCAAGACGAAAGGATGTCTGAATACCCTGTGGAGACCACAGAGAAAGACCAAGTTCCCCACCTCATCGTGACCGGAGGCCTCACATCCTTTGAAAACTCCAGAGGTACGCGGAGATCAGTGCCTCCAAAGGAGACGATGCCTGACTCCTCGTGAAACTTGATAGGAGTCCCAGGATTCCTGTGGCACGTGGAAAGGGACCCTTGGTCTCCCGCCTCAGCTGGAGAGGCGTCCCAATTGCCCTGCCAAGCCTCGAGGAGAATCCCGAGTTGTCCCTCGCAACTAGGCAGGAGTCCTGACGTCGCTGAACAAACACGTGTGTGGAAGGGCCATCCCCGTCGTAACTCGAGAATATACCCCAGGTTCCCGCCGCAACTCGAGAAAAACCATGAGACTTCCCCCTCACCGCGAGATGAGGCCTGATTCCCCTGCACTGCGTGCAGAGCAATTCCGTGTTGCACATCACACATGAAAGGAGCCTTGATTTCCTTGATGGCACTCCAGAGAAACCCCAAGAACACTGTTTCAAGGCTAGAGGGATCCTGAGGTCACTGTAGCAACACGAAAGAGCTCCGTGGACCAAAAATCAACTCGAGATGAGAGGTTAGTCCCTGGCTTCGACTCCAGAGGAATACCACCTTAGGACAAGCACCCCAAGAGGAGGCTTCTCTCAGCTCTAGGTATGTGAGAGGGACCCTGAGTTTGCGGCCTCAAGTGGAATGGTGACCGCGATGCCCTGGCTCGAAATAAGGCCGATTATCCCGGCAGTGACTTGAATGCAGGCTCGTCTTGCATCTCCCAAGACGAATGGATGTCTGAATCCCCTGTGGAGACCACAGAGAAAGACCTAGTTCCCCACCTCATGGCGACCGGAGGCCTCACATCCTTTGAAAACTCCAGAGGTACGCGGAGATCAGTGCCTCCAAAGGAGACGATGCCTGACTCCTCGTGAAACTTCATAGGAGTCCCAGGATTCCTGTGGCACGTGAAAAGGGACCCTTGGTCTCACGCCTCAGCTGGAGAGGCGTCCCAATTGCCCTGCCAAGCCTCGAGGAGAATCCCGAGTTGTCCCTCGCAACTAGGCAGGAGTCCTGATGTCGCTGAACAAACACGTGTGTGGAAGAGCCATTCCCGTCGTAACTTGAAAATATACCCCAGGTTCCCGCCGCAACTCGAGAAAAACCATGAGACTTCCCCCTCGCCGCGAGATGAGGCCCGATTCCCCTGCACTGCGTGCAGAGCAATTCCGTGTTGCACATCACACATGAAAGGAGCCTTGATTTCCTTGATGGCACTCCAGAGAAACCCCAAGAACACTGTTTCAAGGCTAGAGGGATCCTGAGGTCACTGTAGCCACACGAAAGAGCTCCGTGGACCAAAAATCAACTCGAAATGAGAGGTTAGTCCCTGGTTTCGACTCCAGAGGAATACCACCTTACCACAAGCACCTCAAGAGGAGGCTTCTCTCAGCTCTAGGTATGTGAGAGGGACCCTGAGTTTGCGGCCTCTAGTGGAATGGACACCTAGATGCCCTGACTCGAAATAAGGCCGGATATCCCTGCAGTGACTTGAATGCAGGCTCGTCTTGCATCTCCCAAGACGAAAGGATGTCTGAATCCCCTGTGGAGACCACAGAGAAAGACCTAGTTCCCCACCTCATCGTGACCAGAGGCCTCACATCTTTGAAAACTCCAGAGGTACGCGGAGATCAGTGCCTCCAAAGGAGACGATGCCTGACTCCTCATGAAACTTGATAGGAGTTCCAGGATTCCTGTGGCACGTGGAAAGGGACCCTTGGTCTCCCGCCTCAGCTGGAGAGGCGTCCCAATTGCCCTGCCATGCCTCGAGGAGAATCCCGAGTTGTCCGTCGCAACTATGCAGGAGTCCTGACGTCGCTGAAGAAACACGTGGGTGGACGGGCCATCCCCGTCGTAACTCGAGATTATATCCCAGGTTCCCGCCGCAACTCGAGAAAAACCATGAGACTTCCCCCTCGCCGCGAGATGAGGCCCGATTTCCCTGCACTGCGTGCAGAGCAATTCCGTGTTGCACATCACACATGAAAGGAGCCTTGATTTCCTTGATGGCACTCCAGAGAAACCCCATGAACACTGTTTCAAGGCTAGAGGGAAACTGAGGTCACTGTAGCAACACGAAAGAGCTCCGTGGACCAAAAATCAACTCGAGATGAGAGGTTAGTCCCTGACTTCGACTCCAGAGGAATACCACCTTACCACAAGCACCTGAAGAGGAGGCTTCTCTCAGCTCTAGGTATGTGAGAGGAACCCTGAGTTTGCGGCCTCAAGTGGAATGGACACCACGATGCCCTGACTCGACATAAGGCCGGATATCCCTGCAGTGACTTGAATGCAGGCTCGTCTTGCATCTCCCAAGACGAAAGGATGTCTGAATCCCCTGTGGAGACCACAGAGAAAGACCTAGTTCCCCACCTCATCGCGACCGGAGGCCTCACATACTTTGAACACTCCAGAGGTACGCGGAGATCAGTGCCTCCAAAGGAGACGATGCCTGACTCCTCGTTAAACTTGATAGGAGTCCCAGGTTTCCTGTGGCACGTGGAAAGGGACCCTTGGTCTCCCGCCTCAGCTGGAGAGGCGTCCCAATTGCCCTGCCAAGCCTCGAGGAGAATCCCAATTTGTCCCTCGCAACTAGGCAGGAGTCCTGACGTCGCTGAACAAACACGTGGGTGGAAGGGCCATCCCCGTCGTAACTCGGGAATATACCCCAGGTTCCCGCCGCAACTCGAGAAAAACCATGAGACTTCCCCCTCGCCTCGAGATGAGGCCCGATTCCCCTGCACTGCATTCAAAGCAATTCCGTGTTGCACATCAAACATGAAAGGAGCCTTGATTTCCTTGATGGCACTCCAGAGAAACCCCAAGAACACTGTTTCAAGGCTAGAGGGATCCTGAGGTCACTGTAGCAACACGAAAGAGCTCCGTGAACCAAAAATCAACTCGAGTTGAGAGGTTAGTCCCTGGCTTCGACTCCAGAGGAAACCACCTTACCACAAGCACCTGAAGAGGAGGCTTCTCTCAGCTCTAGCTATGTGAGAGGGACTCTGAGTTTGCAGCCTCAAGTGGAATGGACAGCACGATGCCCTGACTCGAAATAAGGCTGGATATCCCTGCAGTGACTTGAATGCAGGCTCGTCTTGCATCTCCCAAGACGAAAGGATGTGTGAATCCCCTGTGGAGACCACAGAGAAAGACCTAGTTCCCCAGCTCTTCGCGACCGGAGGCCTCACATTCTTTGAAAACTCCAGAGGTACACGGAGATCAGTGCCTCCAAAGGAGACGATGCCTGACTCCTCGTGAAACTTGATAGGAGTCCCAGGATTCCTGTGGCAGGTGGAAAGGGACCCGTGGTCTCCCGCCTCAGCTGGAGAGGCGTCCCAATTGCCCTGCCAAGCCTCGAGGAGAATCCCGAGTTGTCCCTCGCAACTAGGCAGGAGTCCTGACGTCGCTGAACAAACACGTGTGTGGAAGGGCCATCCCCGTCGTAACTCGAGAATATACCCCAGGTTCCCGCCGCAACTCGAGAAAAACCATGAGACTTCCCCCTCACCGCGAGATGAGGCCCGATTCCCCTGCACTGCGTGCAGAGCAATTCCGTGTTGCACATCACACATGAAAGGAGCCTTGATTTCCTTGATGGCACTCCAGAGAAACCCCAAGAACACTGTTTCAAGGCTAGAGGGATCCTGAGGTCACTGTAGCAACACGAAAGAGCTTCGTGGACCAAAAATCAACTCGAGATAAGAGGTTAGTCCCTGGCTTCGACTCCAAGAAATACCACCTTACCACAAGCACCTCAAGAGGAGGCTTCTCTCAGCTCTAGGTATGTGAGAAGGACCCTGAGTTTGCGGCTTCAAGTGGAATGGACCGCGCGATGCCCTGACTCGAAATAAGGCCGGTTATCCCTGCAGTGACTTGCATACAGGCTCGTCTGTCATCTCCCAAGACG
This sequence comes from Cervus elaphus, assembly GCF_910594005.1. Lineage (NCBI taxonomy): Eukaryota > Metazoa > Chordata > Mammalia > Artiodactyla > Cervidae > Cervus > Cervus elaphus. Next base: position 5,610,460 of record NC_057838.1, read on the forward strand.
AAAGGATGTCTGAATCCCATGTGGAGACCACAGAGAAAGACCTAGTTCCCCACCTCATCGCGACCGGAGGCCTCACATCCTTTGAAAACTCCAGAGGTACGCGGAGATCAGTGCCTCCAAAGGAGAGGATGCCTGAATTCTCGTGAAACTTGATAGGAGTCCCAGGATTCCTGTGGCACGTGGAAAGGGAACCTTGGTCTCCCGCCTCTGCTGGAGAGGCGTCCCAATTGCCCTGCCAAGCCTTTGAGGAGAATCCCGAGTTGTCCCTCGCAACTAGGCAGAAGTCCTGCCGTCGCTGAACAAACACGTGTGTGGAAGGGCCATCCCCGTCGTAACTCGAGAATATACCCCAGGTTCCCGCCGCAACTCGAGAAAAACCAATAGACTTCCCCCTCACCGCGAGATGAGGCCCGATTCCCCTGCACTGTGTGTAGACAAATTCCGTGTTGCACATCACACATGAAAGGAGCCTTGATTTCCTTGATGGCCCTCCAGAGAAAGGCCAAGAACACAGTTTCAAGGCTAGAGGGATCCTGAGGTCACTGTAGCCACACGAAAGAGCTCCGTGGACCAAAAATCAACTCGAGATGAGAGGTTAGTCCCTGGCTTCGACTCCAGAGGAATACCACCTTACCACAAGCACCTCAAGAGGAGGCTTCTCTCAGCTCTAGGTATGTGAGAGGGACCCTGAGTTTGCGGCCTCAAGTGGAATGGACACCGCGATGCCCTGACTCGAAATAAGGCCGGATATCCCTGCAGTGACTTGAATGCAGGCTCGTCTTGCATCTCCCAAGACGAAAGGATGTCTGAATCCCCTGTGGAGACCACAGAGAAAGACCAAGTTCCCCACCTCATCGAGACCGGAGGCCTCACATCCTTTGAAAACTCCAGAGGTACGCGGAGATGAGTGCCTCCAAAGGAGACGATGCCTGACTCCTCGTGAAACTTGATAGGAGTCCCAGGATTCCTGTGGCACGTGGAAAGGGACCCTTGGTCTCCCGCCTCAGCTGGAGAGGCGTCCCAATTGCCCTGCCAAGCCTCGAGGAGAATCCCCAGTTGTTCCTCGCAACTAGGCAGGAGTCCTGACGTGGCTGAACAAACACGTGGGTGGAAGGGCCATCCCCGTCGTAACTGGAGAATATACCCCAGGTTCCCGCCGCAACTCGAGAAAAACCATGAGACTTCCCCCTCGCCGCGAGATGAGGCACGATTCCCCTGCACTGCGTGCAGAGCAATTCCGTGTTGCACATCACACATGAAAGGAGCCTTGATTTCCTTGATGGCACTCCAGAGAAACCCCAAGAACACTGTTTCAAGGCTAGAGGGATCCTGAGGTCACTGTAGCCACACGAAAGAGCTCCGTGGACCAAAAATCAACTCGAGATGAGAGGTTAGTCCCTGGCTTCGACTCCAAGAAATACCACCTTACCACAAGCACCTCAAGAGGAGGCTTCTCTCAGCTCTAGGTATGTGAGAAGGACCCTGAGTTTGCGGCTTCAAGTGGAATGGACCGCGCGATGCCCTGACTCGAAATAAGGCCGGTTATCCCTGCAGTGACTTGCATACAGGCTCGTCTGTCATCTCCCAAGACGAAAGGATGTCTGAATCCCATGTGGAGACCACAGAGAAAGACCTAGTTCCCCACCTCATCGCGACCGGAGGCCTCACATCCTTTGAAAACTCCAGAGGTACGCGGAGATCAGTGCCTCCAAAGGAGAGGATGCCTGAATTCTCGTGAAACTTGATAGGAGTCCCAGGATTCCTGTGGCACGTGGAAAGGGAACCTTGGTCTCCCGCCTCTGCTGGAGAGGCGTCCCAATTGCCCTGCCAAGCCTTTGAGGAGAATCCCGAGTTGTCCCTCGCAACTAGGCAGAAGTCCTGCCGTCGCTGAACAAACACGTGTGTGGAAGGGCCATCCCCGTCGTAACTCGAGAATATACCCCAGGTTCCCGCCGCAACTCGAGAAAAACCAATAGACTTCCCCCTCACCGCGAGATGAGGCCCGATTCCCCTGCACTGTGTGTAGACAAATTCCGTGTTGCACATCACACATGAAAGGAGCCTTGATTTCCTTGATGGCCCTCCAGAGAAAGGCCAAGAACACAGTTTCAAGGCTAGAGGGATCCTGAGGTCACTGTAGCCACACGAAAGAGCTCCGTGGACCAAAAATCAACTCGAGATGAGAGGTTAGTCCCTGGCTTCGACTCCAGAGGAATACCACCTTACCACAAGCACCTCAAGAGGAGGCTTCTCTCAGCTCTAGGTATGTGAGAGGGACCCTGAGTTTGCGGCCTCAAGTGGAATGGACACCGCGATGCCCTGACTCGAAATAAGGCCGGATATCCCTGCAGTGACTTGAATGCAGGCTCGTCTTGCATCTCCCAAGACGAAAGGATGTCTGAATCCCCTGTGGAGACCACAGAGAAAGACCAAGTTCCCCACCTCATCGAGACCGGAGGCCTCACATCCTTTGAAAACTCCAGAGGTACGCGGAGATGAGTGCCTCCAAAGGAGACGATGCCTGACTCCTCGTGAAACTTGATAGGAGTCCCAGGATTCCTGTGGCACGTGGAAAGGGACCCTTGGTCTCCCGCCTCAGCTGGAGAGGCGTCCCAATTGCCCTGCCAAGCCTCGAGGAGAATCCCCAGTTGTTCCTCGCAACTAGGCAGGAGTCCTGACGTGGCTGAACAAACACGTGGGTGGAAGGGCCATCCCCGTCGTAACTGGAGAATATACCCCAGGTTCCCGCCGCAACTCGAGAAAAACCATGAGACTTCCCCCTCGCCGCGAGATGAGGCACGATTCCCCTGCACTGCGTGCAGAGCAATTCCGTGTTGCACATCACACATGAAAGGAGCCTTGATTTCCTTGATGGCACTCCAGAGAAACCCCAAGAACACTGTTTCAAGGCTAGAGGGATCCTGAGGTCACTGTAGCCACACGAAAGAGCTCCGTGGACCAAAAATCAACTCGAGATGAGAGGTTAGTCCCTGGCTTCGACTCCAGAGGAAGACCACCTTACCACAAGCACCTCAAGAGGAGGCTTCTCTCAGCTCTAGGTATGTGAGAGGGACCCTGAGTTTGCGGCCTCAAGTGGAATGGTGACCGTGATGCCCTGGCTCGAAATAAGGCCGATTATCCCTGCAGTGACTTGAATGCAGGCTCGTCTTGCATCTCCCAAGAAGAAAGGATGTCTGAATCCCCTGTGGAGACCACAGAGAAAAGCCTAGTTCCCCACCTCATGGCGACCGGAGTCCTCACATCCTTTGAAATCTCCAGAGGTACGCGGAGATCAGTGCCTCCAAAGGAGACGATGCCTGACTCCTCGTGAAACTTGATACGAGTCACAGGATTCCTGTGGCACGTGGAAAGGGACACTTCGTCTCACGCCTCAGCTGAAGAGGCGTCCCAATTGCCCTGCCAACCCTCGAGGAGAATCCCGAGATGTCCCTCGCAACTAGGCAGGAGTCCTGACGTAGCTGAACAAACACGTGTGTAGAGGGCCATCCCCGTCGTAACTCGAGAATATAGCCCAGGTTCCCGCCGCAACTCGAGAAAAACCATGAGACTTCCCCCTCGCCGCGAGATGAGGCCCGATTCCCCTGCAGTACGTGCAGAGCAATTCCGTGCTGCACATCACACATGAAAGGAGCCTTGATTTCCGTGATGGCACTCCAGAGAAACCCCAAGAACACTCTTTCAAGGCTAGAGGGATCCTGAGGTCATGTAGCAACACGAAAGAGCTCCGTGGACCAAAAATCAACTCGAGATGAGAGGTTAGTCCCTGGCTTCGACTCCAGAGGAATACCACCTTACCACAAGCACCTCAAGAGGAGGCTTCTCTCAGCTCTAGGTATGTGAGAGGGACCCTGAGTTTGTGGCCTCAAGTGGAATGGACACCGCGATGCCCTGACTCGAAATAAGGCCGGTTATCCCTGCAGTGACTTGAATACAGGCTAGTCTTGCAACTCCCAAAACGAAAGGATGTCTGAATCCCATGTGGAGACCACAGAGAAAGACCTAGTTCCCCACCTCATCGCGACCGGAGGCCTCACATCCTTTGAAAACTCCAGAGGTACACGGAGATCAGTGCCTCCAAAGGAGACGATGCCTGACTCCTCGTGAAACTTTATAGGAGTCCCAGGATTCCTGTGGCACGTGGAAAGGGACACTAGGTCTCCCGCCTCAGCTGGAGAGGCGTCCCAATTGCCCTGCCAAGCCTCGAGGAGAATCCCGAGTTGTCCCTCGCAACTAGGCAGGAGTCCTGACGTCGCTGAACAAACACGTGTGTGGAAGGGCCATCCCCGTCGTAACTCGAGAATATACCCCAGGTTCCCGCCGCAACTCGAGAAAAACCAATAGACTTCCCCCTCACCGCGAGATGAGGCCTGATTCCCCTGCACTGCGTGCAGAGCAATTCCGTGTTGCACATCACACATTAAAGGAGCCTTGATTTCCTTGATGGCACTCCAGAGAAACCCCAAGAACACTGTTTCAAGGCTAGAGGCATCCTGAGGTCACTGTAGCAACACGAAAGAGCTCCGTGGACCAAAAATCAACTCGAGATGAGAGGTTAGTCCCTGGCTTCGACTCCAGAGGAATACCACCTTACCACAAGCACCTCAAGAGGAGGCTTCTCTCAGCTCTAGGTATGTGAGAGGGACCCTGAGTTTGCGGCCTCAAGTGGAATGGTGACCGCGATGCCCTGGCTCGAAATAAGGCCGATTATCCCGGCAGTGACTTGAATGCAGGCTCGTCTTGCATCTCCCAAGACGAAAGGATGTCTGAATCCCCTGTGGAGACCACAGAGAAACACCTAGTTCCCCACCTCATGGCGACCGGAGGCCTCACATCCTTTGAAAACTCCAGAGGTACGCGGAGATCAGTGCCTCCAAAGGAGACGATGCCTGACTCCTCGTGAAACTTCATAGGAGTCCCAGGATTCCTGTGGCACGTGGAAAGGGACCCTTGGTCTCCCGCCTCAGCTGGAGAGGCGTCCCAATTGCCCTGCCAAGCCTCGAGGAGAATCCCGAGTTGTCCCTCGCAACTAGGCAGGAGTCCTGACGTCGCTGAACAAACATGTGTGTGGAAGGGCCATTCCCGTCGTAACTCGAAAATATACCCCAGGTTCCCGCCGCAACTCGAGAAAAACCATGAGACTTCCCCCTCACCGCGAGATGAGGCCCGATTCCCCTGCACTGCGTGCAGAGCAATTCCGTGTTGCACATCACACATGAAAGGAGCCTTGATTTCCTTGATGGCACTCCAGAGAAACCCCAAGAACACTGTTTCAAGGCTAGAGGGATCCTGAGGTCACTGTAGCCACACGAAAGAGCTCCGTGGACCAAAAATCAACTCGAAATGAGAGGTTAGTCCCTGGCTTCGACTCCAGAGGAATACCACCTTACCACAAGCACCTCAAGAGGAGGCTTCTCTCAGCTCTAGGTATGTGAGAGGGACCCTGAGTTTGCGGCCTCTAGTGGAATGGACACCGCGATGCCCTGACTCGAAATAAGGCCGGATATCCCTGCAGTGACTTGAATGCAGGCTCGTCTTGCATCTCCCAAGACGAAAGGATGTCTGAATCCCCTGTGGAGACCACAGAGAAAGACCTAGTTCCCCACCTCATCGTGACCGGAGGCCTCACATCTTTGAAAACTCCAGAGGTACGCGGAGATGAGTGCCTCCAAAGGAGACGATGCCTGAGTCCTCGTGAAACTTGATAGGAGTCCCAGGATTCCTGTGGCACGTGGAAAGGGACCCTTGGTCTCCCGCCTCAGCTGGAGAGGCGTCCCAATTGCCCTGCCAAGCCTCGAGGAGAATCCCGAGTTGTCCCTCGCAACTAGGCAGGAGTCCTGACGTCGCTGAACAAACACGTGGGTGGAAGGGCCATCCCGTCGTAACTCGAGAATATACCCCAGGTTCCCGCCGCAACTCGAGAAAGCCATGAGACTTCCCCCTCGCCGCAAGATGAGGCCCCATTCCCCTGCACTGCGTGCAGAGCAATTCCGTGTTGCACATCACACATGAAAGGAGCCTTGATTTCCTTGATGGCACTCCAGAGAAACCCCAGGAACACTGTTTCAAGTCTAGAGGAATCCTGACGTCACTGTAGCAACACGAAAGAGCTCCATGGACCAAGAATCAACTCGAGATGAGAGGTTAGTCCCTGGCTTCGAATCCAGAGGAATACCACCTTACCACAAGCACCTCAAGAGGAGTCTTCTCTCAGCTCTATCTATGTGAGAGGGACCCTGAGTTTGCGGCCTCAAGTGGAATGGATACCGCGATGCCCTGGCTCGAAATAAGGCCGGATATCCCTACAGTGACTTGAATGCAGGCTCGTCTTGCATCTCCCAAGAAGAAAGGATGTCTGAATCCCCTGTGGAGACCACAGAGAAAGACCTAGTTCCCCATCTCATCGCGACCGGAGTCCTCACATACTTTGAACACTCCAGAGGTACGCGGAGATCAGTGCCTCCAAAGGAGACGATGCCTGAATCCTCGTGAAACTTGATAGGAGTCCCAGGATTCCTGTGGCACGTGGAAAGGGACCCTTGGTCTCCCGCCTCAGCTGGAGAGGCGTCCCAATTGCCCTGCCAAGCCTCGAGGAGAATCCCGAGTTGTCCCTCGCAACTAGGCAGGAGTCCTGAAGTCGCTGAACAAACACGTGGGTGGAAGGGCCATCCCCGTCGTAACTCGAGAATATACCCCAGGTTCCCGCCGCAACTCGAGAAAAACCATGAGACTTCCCCCTCGCCGCGAGATGAGGCCCGATTCCCCTGCACTGCGTGCAGAGCAATTCCGTGTTGCACATCACACATGAAAGGAGCCTTGATTTCCTTGATGGCACTCCAGAGAAACCCCAAGAACACTGTTTCAAGGCTAGAGGGATCCTGACATCACTGTAGCAACACGAAAGAGCTCCGTGGACCAAAAATCAACTCGAGATGAGAGGTTAGTCCCTGGCTTCGACTCCAGAGGAATACCACCAAACCACAAGCACCTCAAGAGGAGGCTTCTCTCAGCTCTAGCTATGTGAGAGGTACCCTGAGTTTGCGGCCTCAAGTGGAATGGACACCGCGATGCCCTGACTCGAAATAAGGTCGGATATCCCTGCAGTGACTTGAATGCAGGCTCGTCTTGCATCTCCCAAGACGAAAGGATGTGTGAATCCCCTGTGGAGACCACAGAGAAAGACCTAGTTCCCCACCTCATCGCGACCGGAGGCCTCACATCCTTTGAAAACTCCAGAGGTACGTGGAGATCAGTGCCTCCAAAGGAGACGATGCCTGACTCCTCATGAAACTTGATAGGAGTCCCAGGATTCCTGTGGCACGTGGAAAGGGACCCTTGGTCTCCCGCCTCAGCTGGAGAGGCATCCCAATTGCCCTGCCAAGCCTCGAGGAGAATCCCGAGTTATCCGTCACAACTATGCAGGAGTCCTGACGTCGCTGAAGAAACAGGTGGGTGGACGGGCCATCCCCGTCGTAACTCGAGAATATATCCCAGGTTCCCGCCGCAACTCGAGAAAAACCATGAGACTTCCCCCTCGCCGCGAGATGAGGCCCGATTCCCCTGCACTGCGTGCAGAGCTATTCAGTGTTGCACATCACACATGAAAGGAGCCTTGATTTCCTTGATGGCACTCCAGAGAAACCCCAAGAACACTGTTTCAAGGCTAGAGGGATCCTGACGTCACTGTAGCAACACGAAAGAGCTCCGTGGACCAAGAATCAACTCGAGATGAGAGGTTAGTCCCTGGCTTCGACTCCAGAGGAATACCACGTTACCACAAACACCTCAGGAGGCTTCTCTCAGCTCTAGGTTTGTGAGAGGGACCCTGAGTTTGCGGCCTCAAGTGGAATGGACAGCGCGATGCCCTGACTCGAAATAAGGCCGGATATCCCTGCAGTGACTTGAATGCAGGCTCGTCTTGCATCTCCCAAGACGAAAGGATGTCTGAGTCCCCTGTGGAGACCACAGACAAAGACCTAGATCCCCATCTCATCGCGACCGGAGGCCTCACATCCTTTGAAAACTCCAGAGGTACGCGGAGATCAGGGCCTCCAAAGGAGATGATGCCTGACTCTTCGTGAATTTGATAGGAGTCCCAGGATTCCTGTGGCACGTGGAAAGGGACCCTTGGTCTCCCGCCTCAGCTGGAGAGGCGTCCCAATTGCCCTGCCAAGCCTCGAGGAGAATCCCGAGTTGTTCCTCGCAACTAGGAAGGAGTCCTGACGTCGATGAAGAAACACGTGGGTGGAAGGGCCATCGCCGTCGTAACTCGAGAATATACTCCAGGTTCCCGCCGCAACTCGAGAAAAACCATGAGACTTCCCCCTCGCCGCGAGATGAGGCCTGATTCCCCTGCACTGCGTGCATAGCAATTCCGTGTTGCACATCACACATGAAAGGAGCCTTGATTTCCTTGATGGCACTCCAGAGAAACCCCAAGAACACTGTTTCAAGGCTAGAGGGATCCTGAGGTCACTGTAGCAACACGAAAGAGCTCCGTGGACCAAAAATCAACTCGAGATGAGAGGTTAGTCCCTGGCTTCGACTGAAGAGGAATACCACCTTACCACAAACACCTCAAGAGGAGGCTTCTCTCAGCTCTAGGTATGTGAAAGGGACCCTGAGTTTGCGGCCTCAAGTGGAATGGACACCGCAATGCCCTGGCTCGAAATAAGGCCGGATATCCCTGCAGTGACTTGAATGCAGGCTTGTCTTGCATCTCCCAAGACGAAAGGATGTCTGAATCCCCTGTGGAGACCACAGAGAAAGACCTAGTTCCCCACCTCATCGCGACCGGAGGCCTCACATCCTTTGAAAACTCCAGAGGTACGCGGAGATCAGTGCCTCCAAAGGAGATGATGCCTGACTCTTCGTGAAACTTGATAGGAGTCCCAGGATTCCTGTGGCACGTGGAAAGGGACCCTTGGTCTCCCGCCTCTGCTGGAGAGGCGTCTCAATTGCCCTGCCAAGCCTCGAGGAGAATCCCGTGTTATCCCTCGCAACTAGGCAGGAGTCCTGACGTTGCTGAACAAACACGTGTGTGGAAGGGCCATCCCCGTCGTAACTCGAGAATATTCCCCAGGTTCCCGCCGCAACTCGAGAAAAACCATGACACTTCCCCCTCGCCGCGAGATGAGGCCCGATTCCCCTTCACTGCGTGCAGAGCAATTCCGTGTTGCACATCACACATGAAAGGAGCCTTGATTTCCTTGATGGCACTCCAGAGAAACCCCAAGAACTCTGTTTCAAGGCTAGAGGGATCCTGAGTTCACTGTAGCAACACGAAAGAGGTCCGTGGACCAAAAATCAACTAGATATGAGAGGTTAGTCCCTGGCTTCGACTCCAGAGGAATACCACCTTACCACAAGCACCTCAAGAGGAGGCTTCTCTCAGCTCTGGGTATGTGAGAGGGACCCTGAGTTTGTGGCCTCAATTGGAATGGACACCGCGATGCCCTGGCTCGAAATAAGGCCGGATATCCCTGCAGTGACTTGAATGCAGGCTCGTCTTGCATCTCCCAAGACGAAAGGATGTCTGAATCCCCTGTGGAGACCACAGAGAAAGACCGAGTTCCCCACCTCATGGCGACCAGAGGCCTCACATCCTTTGAAAACTCCAGAGGTACGCGGAGGTCAGTGCCTCCAAAGGAGACGATGCCTGACTCTTCGTGAAACTTGATAGGAGTCCCAGGATTCCTGTGGCACGTGGAAAGGGACCCTTGTTCTCCCGCCTCAGCTCGAGAGGCGTCCCAATTCCCCTGCCAAGCCTCGAGGAGAATCCCGAGTTGTTCCTCGCAACTAGGCACGAGTCCTGCCGTCGCTGAACAAACACGTGGGTGGAAGGGCCATCCCCGTCGTAACTCGAGAATATACCCCAGGTTCCCACCGCAACTCGAGAAAAACCATGAGACTTCCCCCTCGCCGCGAGATGAGGCCCGATTCCCCTGCACTGCGTGCAGAGCAATTCCGTGTTGCACATCACACATGAAAGGAGCCTTGATTTCCTTGATGGCACTCCAGAGAAACCCCATGAACACTGTTTCAAGGCTAGAGGGATCCTGAGGTCACTGTAGCAACACGAAAGAGCTCCGTGGACCAAAAATCAACTCGAGATGAGAGGTTAGTCCCTGACTTCGACTCCAGAGGAATACCACCTTACCACAAGCACCTCAAGAGGAGGCTTCTCTCAGCTCTAGCTATGTGAGAGGGACCCTGAGTTTGCGGCCTCAAGTGGAATGGACACCGCGATGCCCTGACTCGAAATAAGGCCGGATATCCCTGCAGTGACTTGAATACAGACTCGTCTTGCATCTCCCAAGACGAAAGGATGTGTGAATCCCCTGTGGAGAACACAGAGAAAGACCTAGTTCCCCAGCTCTTCGCGACCAGAGGCCTCACATCCTTTGAAAATTCCAGAGGTACGCGGAGATCAGTGCCTCCAAAGGAGACGATGCCTGAGTCCTCGTGAAACTTGATAGGAGTCCCAGGATTCCTCTGGCACGTGGAAAGGGACCCTTGGTCTCCCGCCTCAGCTGGAGAGGCCTCCCAATTGCCCTGCCAAGCCTCGAGGAGAATCCCGAGTTGTCCCTCGCAATTAGGCTGGAGTCCTGACGAGGCTGAACAAACACGTGTGTGGAAGGGCCATTCCCGTCGTAACTCGAGAATATACCCCAGGTTCCCGCCGCAACTCGAGAAAGCCATGAGACTTCCCCCTCGCCGCGAGATGAGGCCCCATTCCCCTGCACTGCGTGCAAAGCAATTCCGTGTTGGACATCACACATGAAAGGAGCCTTGATTTCCTTGATCCACTCCAGAGAAACCCCAAGAACACTGTTTCAAGGCTAGAGGGATCCTGAGGTCACTGTAGCAACACGAAAGAGCTCCATGGACCAAGAATCAACTCGAGATGAGAGGTTAGTCCCTGGCTTCGAATCCAGAGGAATACCACCTTACCACAAGCACCTCAAGAGGAGTCTTCTCTCAGCTCTAGCTATGTGAGAGGGACCCTGAGTTTGCAGCCTCAAGTGGAATGGACACCGCGATGCCCTGACTCGAAATAAGGCCGGATATCCCTGCAGTGACTTGAATGCAGGCTCGTCTTGCATCTCCCAAGACGAAAGGATGTCTGAATCCCCTGTGGAGACCACAGAGAAAGACCTAGTTCCCCACCTCATCGCGAACGGAGGCCTCACATCCTTTGAAAACTCCAGAGGTACGCGGAGATCAGGGCCTCCAAAGGAGATGATGCCTGACTCTTCGTGAATTTGATAGGAGTCCCAGGATTCCTGTGGCACGTGGAAAGGGACCCTTGGTCTCCCGCCTCAGCTGGAGAGGCGTCCCAATTGCCCTGCCAAGCCTCGAGGAGAATCCCGAGTTGTCCCTCGCAACTAGGCAGGAGTCCCGACGTCGCTGAACAAACACGTGTGTGGAAGGGCCATTCCCTTCATAACTCGAGAATATATCCCAGGTTCCCGCCGCAACTCGAGAAAAACCATGAGACTTCCCCCTCAAAGCGAGATGAGGCCCGATTCCCCTGCACTGCGTGCAGAGCAATTCCGTGTTGCACATCACACATGAAAGGAGCCTTGATTTCCTTGATGGCACTCCAGAGAAACCCCAAGAACACTGTTTCCAGGCTAGAGGGATCCTGACGTCACTCTAGCAACACGAAAGAGCTCCGTGGACCAAAAATCAACTCGATATGAGAGGTTAGTCCCTGGCTTCGACTCCAGAGGAATACCACCTTACCACAAGCACCTCAAGAGGAGGCTTCTCTCAGCTCTAGCTATGTGAGAGGGACCCTGAGTTTGCGGCCTCAAGTGGAATGGACACTGCGATGCCCTGACTCGAAATAAGGCCGGATAACCCTGCAGTGACTTGAATGCAGGCTCGTCTTGCATCTCCCAAGACGAAAGGATGTCTGAATCCCCTGTGGAGACCACAGAAAGACCAAGTTCCCCACCTCATCGCGACCGGAGGCCTCACATCCTTTGAAAACTCCAGAGGGACACGGAGATCAGTGCCTCCAAAGGAGACGATGCCTGACTCCTCGTGAAACTTGATAGGAGTCCCAGGATTCCTGTGGCTCGTGGAAAGGGACCCATGGTCTCCCGCCTCAGCTGGAGAGGCGTCTCAAATGCCCTGCCAAGCCTCAAGGAGTATCCCGAGTTGTCCCTCGCAACTAGGCAGGAGTCCTGACGTCGCTGAACAAACACGTGTGTGGAAGGGCCATCCCCGTCGTAACTCGATAATATACCCCAGGTTCCCGCCGCAACTCGAGAAAAACCATGAGACTTCCCCCTTGCCGCGAGATGAGGCCCGATTCCCCTGCACTGCGGCAGAGCAATTCCGTGTTGCACATCACACATGAAAGGAGCCTTGATTTCCTTGATGGAACTCCAGAGAAACCCCAAGAACACTGTTTCCAGGCTAGAGGGATCCTGAGGTCACTGTAGCAACACGAAAGAGCTCCGTGGACCAAAAATCAACTCGAGATGAGAGGTTAGTCCCTGATTTCAACTCCAGAGGAATACCACCTAACCACAAGCACCTCAACAGGAGGATTCTCTCAGCTCTAAGTATGTGAGAGGGACCCTGAGTTTGCGGCCTCAAGTGGAATGGACACCGCGATGCCCTGACTCGAAATAAGGCCGGATATCCCTGCAGTGACTTGAATGCAGGCTCGTCTTGCATCTCCCAAGAAGAAAGGTTGTCAGAATCCCCTGTGGAGACCACAGAGAAAGACCTAGTTCCCCACCTCATCGCGACCGGAGGCCTCACATCCTTTGAAAACTCCAGAGGTACGCGGAGATCAGTGCCTAAAAAGGAGACGATGCCTGACTCTTCGTGAAACTTGATAGGAGTCCCAGGATTCCTGTGGCACGTGGAAAGGGACCCTTGGTCTCCGGCCTCAGCTGGAGAGGCGTCCCAATTGCCCTGCCAAGACTCGAGGAGAATCCCGAGTTGTCCCTCGCAACTAGGCACGAGTCCTGCCGTCGCTGAACAAACATGTGGGTGGAAGGGCCATCCCCGTCGTAACTCGAGAATATACCCCAGGTTCCCGCCGCAACTCGAGAAAAACCATGAGACTTCCCCCTCGCCGCGAGATGAGGCCCGATTCCCCTGCACTGCGAGTGGAGCAATTCCGTGTTGCACATCACACATGAAAGGAGCCTTGATTTCCTTGATGGCACTCCAGAGAATCCCCAAGAACACTGTTTCAAGGCAAGAGGGATCCTGAGGTCACTGTAGCAACACGAAAGAGCTCCATGGACCAAAAATCAACTCGAGATGAGAGGTTAGTCCCTTGCTTCGACTCCAGAGGAATACCACCTTACCACAAGCACCTCAAGAGAAGGCTTCTCTCAGCTCTAGGTATGTGAGAGGGACCCTGAGTTTGCGGCCTCAAATGGATTGGACACCGCGATGCCCTGATTCGAAATAAGGCCGGATATCCCTGCAGTGACTTGAATGCAGGCTCGTCTTGCATCTCCCAAGACGAAAGGATGTCTGAATCCCCTGTGGAGACCACAGAGAAAGACATAGTTCCCCAGCTCTTCGCGACCGGAGGCCTCACATCCTTTGAAAACTCCAGAGGTACGCGGAGATCAGTGCCTCCAAAGGAGACGATGCCTGACTCCTCGTGAAACTTCTTAGGAGTCCCAGGATTCCTGTGGCACGTGGAAAGGGACCCTTGGTCTCCCGCCTCAGCTGGAGAGGCGTCCCAATTGCCCTGCCAATCCTCGAGGAGAATCCCGAGTTGTCCCTCGCAACTAGGCAGGAGTCCTGACGTCGCTGAACAAACACGTGTGTGGAAGGGCCATCCCCGTCGTAACTCGAGAATATAGCCCAGGTTCCCGCCGCAACTCGAGAAAAACCATGAGACTTCCCCCTCGCCGCGAGATGAGGCCCGATTCCCCTGCACTGCGTGCAGAGCAATTCCGTGTTGCACATCACACATGAAAGGAGCCTTGATTTCCTTGATGGCACTCCAGAGAAACCCCAAGAACACTGTTTCAAGGCTAGAGGGATACTGACGTCACTGTAGCAACACGAAAGAGCTCCGTGGACCAAAAATCAACTCGAGATGAGAGGTTAGTCCCTGGCTTCGACTCCAGAGGAATACCACCTTACCACAAGCACCTCAAGAGGAGGCTTCTCTCAGCTCTAGGTATGTGAGAGGGACCCTGAGTTTGCGGCCTCAAGTGGAATGGACACCGCGATGCACTGACTCGAAATAAGGCCGGATATCCCTGCAGTGACTTGAATGCAGGCTCGTCTTGCATCTCACAAGACGAAAGGATGTCTGAATCCCCTGTGGAGACCACAGAGAAAGACCTAGTTCCCCACCTCATCGCGACCGGAGGCCTCACATCCTTTGAAAACTCCAGAGCTACGCGGAGATCAGTGCCTCCAAAGGAGACGATGCCTGACTCCTCGTGAAACTTGATAGGAGTCCCAGGATTCCTGTGGCACGTGGAAAGGGACCCTTGGTCTCCCGCCTCAGCTGGAGAGGCGTCCCAATTGCCCTGCCAAGCCGCGAGGAGAATCCCGAGTTGTCCCTCGCAACTAGGCAGGAGTCCTGCCGTCGCTGAACAAACACGTGGGTGGAAGGGCCATCCCCGTCGTAACTCGAGAATATACCCCAGGTTCCCGCCGCAACTCGAGAAAAACCATGAGACTTCCCCCTCGCCGCGAGATGAGGCCTGATTCCCCTGCACTGCGTGCAGAGCAATTCCGTGCTGCACATCACACATGAAAGGAGCCTTGATTTCCTTGATGGCACTCCAGAGAAACCCCATGAAGACTGTTTCAAGGCTAGAGGGAAACTGAGGTCACTGTAGCAACACGAAAGAGCTCCGTGGACCAAAAATCAACTCGAGATGAGAGGTTAGTCCCTGACTTCGACTCCAGAGGAATACCACCTTACCACAAGCACCTCAAGAGGAGGCTTCTCTCAGCTCTAGGTATGTGAGAGGGACCTTGAGTTTGCGGCCTCAAGTGGAATGGACACCGCGAAGCCCTGACTCGAAATAAGGCCGGATATCCCTGCAGTGACTTGAATACAGGCTTGTCTTGCATCTCCCAAGACGAAAGGATGTGTGAATCCCCTGTGGAGAACACAGAGAAAGACCTAGTTCCCCAGCTCTTCGCGACCGGAGGCCTCACATCCTTTGAAAACTCCAGAGGTACGCGGAGATCAGTGCCTCCAAAGGAGACGATGCCTGAGTCCTCGTGAAACTTGATAGGAGTCCCAGGATTCCTGTGGCACGTGGAAAGGGACCTTTGGTCTCCCGCCTCAGCTGGAGAGGCGTCCCAATTGCCCTCCCAAGCCTCGAGGAGAATCCCGAGTTGTCCCTCGCAACTAGGCAGGAGTCCTGACGTCGCTGAACAAACACGTGTGTTGAAGGGCCATTCCCGTCGTAACTCGAGAATATACCCCAGGTTCCCGCCGCAACTCGAGAAAGCCATGAGACTTCCCCCTCGCCGCGAGATGAGGCCCCATTCCCCTGCACTGCGTGCAGAGCAATTCCGTGTTGCACATCACACATGAAAGGAGCCTTGATTTCCTTGATGGCACTCCAGAGAAACCCCAAGAACACTGTTTCAAGGCTAGAGGGATCCTGAGGTCACTGTAGCAACACGAAAGAGCTCCATGGACCAAGAATCAACTCGAGATGAGAGGTTAGTCCCTGGCTTCGAATCCAGAGGAATACCACCTTACCACAAGCACCTCAAGAGGAGTCTTCTCTCAGCTCTAGCTATGTGAGAGGGACCCTGAGTTTGCAGCCTCAAGTGGAATGGACACCGCGATGCCCTGACTCGAAATAAGGCCGGATATCCCTGCAGTGACTTGAATGCAGGCTCGTCTTGCATCTCCCAAGACGAAAGGATGTCTGAATCCCCTGTGGAGACCACAGAGAAAGACCTAGTTCCCCACCTCATCGCGAACGGAGGCCTCACATACTTTGAACACTCCAGAGGTACGTGGAGATCAGTGCCTCCAAAGGAGACGATCCCTGACTCCTCGTGAAACTTGATAGGAGTCCCAGGATTCCAGTGGCACGTGGAAAGGGACACTTGGTCTCCCGCCTCAGCTGGAGAGGCGTCCCAATTGCCCTGCCAAGCCTCGAGGAGAATCCCGAGTTGTCCCTCGCAACTAGGCAGGAGTCCTGACGTCGCTGAAGAAACACGTGTGTGGAAGGGCCATCCCCGTCGTAACTCGAGAATATACCCCAGGTTCCCGCCGCAACTCGAGAAAAACCATGAGACTTCCCCCTCGCCGCGAGATGAGGCCCGATTCCCCTGCACTGCGTGCAGAGCAATTCCGTGTTGCACATCACACATGAAAGGAGCCTTGATTTCCTTGATGGCACTCCAGAGAAATCCCAAGAACACTGTTTCAAGGCTAGAGGGATCCTGAGGTCATTGTAGCAACAAGAAAGAGCTCCGTGGACCAAAAATCAACTCGAGATGAGATGTTAGTCCCTGGCTTCGACTCCAGAGGAATACCACCTTACCACAAGCACCTCAAGAGGAGGCTTCTCTCAGCTCTAGGTATGTGAGAGGGACCCTGAGTTTGCGGCCTCAAGTGTAATGGACACCGCGATGCCCTGACTCGAAATAATGCCGGATATTCTTGCAGTGACTTGAATTCAGGCTCGTCTTGCATCTCCCAAGACGAAGGGATGTGTGAATCCCCTGTGGAGACCACAGAGAAAGACCTAGTTCCCCACCTCATCGCGACCGGAGTCCTCACATCCTTTGAAAACTCCAGAGGTACGCGGAGATCAGTGCCTCCAAAGGAGACGATACCTGACTCCTCATGAACCTTGATAGGAGTCCCAGGATTCCTGTGGCACGTGGAAAGGGACCCTTGGTCTACCGCCTCAGCTGGAGAGGCATCCCAATTGCCCTGCCAAGCCTCAAGGAGAATCCCGAGTTGTCCCTCGCAACTAGGCAGGAGTCCTGACGTCGCTGAACAAACACGTGTCTGGAAGGGCCATCCCCGTCGTAACTCGAGAATATAGCCCAGGTTCCCGCCGCAACTCGAGAAAAACCATGAGACTTCCCCCTCGCCGCGAGACGAGGCCCGATTCCCCTGCACTGCGTGCAGAGCAATTCCGTGTTGCACATCACACATGAAAGGAGCCTTGATTTCCTTGATGGCACTCCAGAGAAACCCCAAGAACACTGTTTCCAGGCTAGAGGGATCCTGAGGTCACTGTAGCAACACGAAAGAGCTCCGTGGACCAAAAATCAACTCGAGATGAGAGGTTAGTCCCTGGTTTCAACTCCAGAGGAATACCACCTAACCACAAGCACCTCAACAGGAGGCTTCTCTCAGCTCTAAGTATGTGAGAGGGACCCTGAGTTTGCGGCCTCAAGTGGAATGGACACCGCGATGCCCTGACTCGAAATAAGGCCGGATATCCCTGCAGTGACTTGAATGCAGGCTCGTCTTGCATCTCCCAAGACGAAAGGTTGTCAGAATCCCCTGTGGAGACCACAGAGAAAGACCTAGTTCCCCACCTCATCGCGACCGGAGGCCTCACATCCTTTGAAAACTCCAGAGGTACGTGGAGATGAGTGCCTAAAAAGGAGACGATGCCTGACTTTTCGTGAAACTTGATAGGAGTCCCAGGATTCCTGTGGCACGTGGAAAGGGACCCTTGGTCTCCCGCCTCAGCTGGAGAGGCGTCCCAATTGCCCTGCCAAGCCTCGAGGAGAATCCCGAGTTGTCCCTCGCAACTAGGCACGAGTCCTGCCGTCGCTGAACAAACATGTGGGTGGAAGGGCCATCCCCGTCGTAACTCGAGAATATACCCCAGGTTCCCGCCGCAACTCGAGAAAAACCATGAGACTTCCCCCTCGCCGCGAGATGAGGCCCGATTCCCCTGCACTGCGAATAGAGCAATTCCGTGTTGCACATCACACATGAAAGGAGCCTTGATTTCCTTGATGGCACTCCAGAGAATCCCCAAGAACACTGTTTCAAGGCAAGAGGGATCCTGAGGTCACTGTAGCAACACGAAAGAGCTCCATGGACCAAAAATCAACTCGAGATGAGAGGTTAGTCCCTGGCTTCGACTCCAGAGGAATACCACCTTACCACAAGCACCTCAAGAGGAGGCTTCTCTCAGCTCTAGGTATGTGAGAGGGACCCTGAGTTTGCGGCCTCAAATGGATTGGACACCGCGATGCCCTGACTCGAAATAAGGCCGGATATCCCTGCAGTGACTTGAATGCAGGCTCGTCTTGCATCTCCCAAGACGAAAGGATGTCTGAATCCCCTGTGGAGACCACAGAGAAAGACATAGTTCCCCAGCTCATCGCGACCGGAGGCCTCACATCCTTTGAAAACTCCAGAGGTACGCGGAGATCAGTGCCTCCAAAGGAGACGATGCCTGACTCCTCGTGAAACTTCTTAGGAGTCCCAGGATTCCTGTGGCACGTGGAAAGGGACCCTTGGTCTCCCGCCTCAGCTGGAGAGGCGTCCCAATTGCCCTGCCAATCCTCGAGGAGAATCCCGAGTTGTCCCTCGCAACTAGGCAGGAGTTCTGACGTCGCTGAACAAACACGTGTGTGGAAGGGCCATCCCCGTCGTAACTCGAGAATATAGCCCAGGTTCCTGCCGCAACTCGAGAAAAACCATGAGACTTCCCCCTCGCCGCGAGATGAGGCCCGATTCCCCTGCACTGGGTGCAGAGCAATTCCGTGTTGCACATCACACATGAAAGGAGCCTTGATTTCCTTGATGGCACTCCAGAGAAACCCCAAGAACACTGTTTCAAGGCTAGAGGGATACTGACGTCACTGTAGCAACAAGAAAGAGCTCCGTGGACCAAAAATCAACTCGAGATGAGAGGTTAGTCCCTGGCTTCGACTCCAGAGGAATACCACCTTACCACAAGCACCTTAAGAGGAGGCTTCTCTCAGCTCTAGCTATGTGAGAGGTACCCTGAGTTTGCGGCCTCAAGTGGAATGGACACCGCGATGCCCTGATTCGAAATAAGGCCGGATATCCCTGCAGTGACTAAAATGCAGGCTCGTCTTGCATCTCCCAAGACGAAAGGATTTCTGAATCCCCTGTGGAGACCACAGAGAAAGACCTAGTTCCCCACCTCATCGCGACCAGAGTCCTCACATCCTTTGAAAACTCCAGAGGTACGCGGAGATCAGTGCCTCCAAAGGAGACGATGCCTGACTCCTCATGAAACTTGATAGGAGTCCCAGGATTCCTGTGGCACGTGGAAAGGGACCCTTGGTCTCCCGCCTCAGCTGGAGAGGCATCCCAATTGCCCTGCCAAGCCTCGAGGAGAATCCCGAGTTGTCCGTCGCAACAATGCAGTAGTCCTGACGTCGCTGAAGAAACACGTGTGTAGAAGGGCCATCCCCGTGGTAACTCGAGAATATATCCCAGGTTCCCGCCGCAACTCGAGAAAAACCATGAGACTTTCCCCTCGCCGCGAGATGAGGCCCGATTCCCCTGCACTGTGTGCAGAGCAATTCCGTGTTGCACATCACACATGAAAGGAGCCTTGATTTCCTTGATGGCACTCCAGAGAATCCCCAAGAACACTGTTTCAAGGCTAGAGGGATACTGACGTCACTGTAGCAACACGAAAGAGCTCCGTGGACCAAGAATCAACTCGAGATGAGAGGTTAGTCCCTGGCTTCGACTCCAGAGGAATACCACGTTACCACAAACACCTCAGGAGGCTTCTCTCAGCTCTAGGTTTGTGAGAGGGACCCTGAGTTTGCGGCCTCAAGTGGAATGGACACCGCGATGCCCTGACTCGAAATAAGCCCGGATATCCCTGCAGTGACTTGAATGCAGGCTCGTCTTGCATCTCCCAAGATGAAAGGATGTCTGAATCCCCTGTGGAGACCACAGTGAAAGACCTAGTTCCCCATCTCATCGCGACCGGAGACCTCACTTACTTTGAAAACTCCAGAGGTACGCGAAGATCAGTTCCTCCAAAGGAGACGGTGCCTGACTCCTCGTGAAACTTGATAGGAGTCCCAGGATTCCTGTGGCACGTGGAAAGGGACCCTTGGTCTCCCGCCTCAGCTGGAGAGGCGTCCCAATTGCCCTGCCAAGCCTCGAGGAGAATCCCGAGTTGTCCCTCGCAACTAGGCAGGAGTCCTGACGTCGCTGAAGAAACACGTGTGTTCAAGGGCCATCCCCGTCGTAACTCGAGAATATACCCCAAGTTTCCGCCGCAACTCGAGAAAAACCATGAGACTTCCCCCTCGCCTTGAGATGAGGCCTGATTCCCCTGCACTGCGTGCAGAGCAATTCCGTGTTGCACATCGCACATGAAAGGAGCCTTGATTTCCTTGATGGCACTCCAGAGAAACACCAAGAACACTGTTCAAAGGCTAGAGGGATCCTGAGGTCACTGTAGCAACACGAAAGAGCTCCGTGGACGAAAAATCAACTCGAAATGAGAGGTTAGTCCCTGGCTTCGACTCCAGAGGAATACCACCTTACCACAAGCACCTCACGAGGAGGCTTCTGTCAGCTCTAGGTATGTAAGAGGGACCCTGAGTTTGCGGCCTCAAGTGGAATAGACACCGCGATGCCCTGACTCGAAATAAGGCCGGATATCCCTGCAGTGACTTGAATGCAGGCTCGTCTTGCATCTCCCAAGATGAAAGGATGTCTGAATCTCCCGTGGAGACCACAGTGAAAGACCTAGTTCACCACCTCATCGCGACCGGAGGCCTCACATCCTTTGAAAACTCCAGAGGTATGCGGAGATCTGTGCCTCCAAAGGAGACGATGCCTGACTCCTAGTGAAACTTGATAGGAGTCCCAGGATTCGTGTGGCACTTGGAAAGGTACTCTTGTTCTCCCGCCTCAGCTGGAGAGGCGTCCCAATTGCCCTGCCAAGCCTCGAGGAGAATCCCGAGTTGTCCCTCGCAACTAGGCAGGAGTCCTGACGTCGCTGAACAAACACGTGGGTGGAAGGGCCATCCCCGTCGTAACTCGAGAATATACCCCAGGTTCCCGCCGCAACTCGAGAAAAACCATGAGAGTTCCCCCTCGCCGCGAGATGAGGCCCGATTCCCCTGCACTGCGTGCAGAGCAATTCCGTGTTGCACATCACAAATGAAAGGAGCCTTGATTTCCTTAATGGCACTCCAGAGAAACCCCAAGAACACTGTTTCAAGGCTAGAGGGATCCTGAGGTCACTGTAGCAACAGGAAAGAGCTCCATGGACCAAAAATCAACTCGAGATGACAGGTTAGTCCCTGGTTTCGACTCCAAAGGAATACGACCTTACCACAAGCACCTCAAGAGGAGGCTTCTCTCAGCTCTAGCTATGTGAGAGGGACCCTGAGTTTGCGGCCTCAAGTTCAATGGACACCGCGATGCCCTGACTCGAAATAAGCCCGGATATCCCTACAGTGACTTGAATGCAGGCTCGTCTTGCATCTCCCAAGACGAAAGGATTTCTGAATCCCCTGTGGAGACCACAGAGAAAGACGTAGTTCCCCAACTCATCGCGACCGGAGGCCTCACATCCTTTGAAAACTCCAGAGGTACGCGGAGATCAGTGCCTCCAAAGGAGACGATGCCTGACTCCTCGTGAAACTTGATAGGAGTCCCAGGATTCCTGTGGCACGTGGAAAGGGACTCTTGGTCTCCCGCCTCAGCTGGAGAGGCATCCCAATTGCCCTGCCAAGCCTCGAGGAGAATCCCGAGTTGTCCCTCATAACTAGGCAGGAGTCCTGACGTCGCTGAAGAAACACGTGGGTGGAAGGTCCATCCCCGTCGTAACTCGAGAATATACCCCAGGTTCCCGCCGCAACTCTAGAAAGCCATGAGAGTTCCCCCTCGCCGCGAGATGAGGCCCGATTCCCCTGCACTGCGTGCAGAGCAATTCCGTGTTGCACATCACACATGAAAGGAGCCTTGATTTCCTTGATGGCACTCCAGAGAAACCCCAAGAACACTGTTTCAAGGCTAGAGGGATCCTGACGTCACTGTAGCAACACGAAAGAGCTCCGTGGACCAAGAATCAACTCGAGATGATAGGTTAGTCCCTGGTTTCCACTCCAGAGGAATACCACCTTACCACAAGCACCTCAAGAGGAGGCTTCTCTCAGCTCTAGCTATGTGAGAGGGACCCTGAGTTTGCGGCCTCAAGTGGAATGGACACCGAGATGCCCTGACTCGAAATAAGGCTGGATATCCCTGCAGTGACTTGAATGCAGGCTCGTCTTGCATCTCCCAAGAAGAAAGGATGTCTGAATCCCCTGTGGAAACCACGGAGAAAGACCTAGTTCCCCATCTCATCGCGACCGGAGGCCTCACATCCTTTGAAAACTCCAGAGGTACGCGAAGATCAGTTCCTCCAAAGGAGACGGTGCCTGACTCCTCGTGAAACTTGATAGGAGTCCCAGGATTCCTGTGGCACGTGGAAAGGGACCCTTGGTCTCCCGCCTCAGCTGGAGAGGCGTCCCAATTGCCCTGCCAAGCCTCGAGGAGAATCCCGAGTTGTCCCTCGCAACTAGGCAGGAGTCCTGCCGTCGCTGAAGAAACACGTGTGTGGAAGGGCCATCCCCGTCGTAACTCGAGAATATACCCCAGGTTTCCGCCGCAACTCGAGAAAAACCATGAGACTTCCCCCTCGCCGCGAGATGAGGCCTGATTCCCCTGCACTGCGTGCAGAGCAATTCCGTGTTGCACATCACACATGAAAGGAGCCTTGATTTCCTTGATGGCACTCCAGAGAAACCCCAAGAACACTGCTTCAAGGCTAGAGGGATCCTGAGGTCACTGTAGCAACACGAAAGTGCTCCGTGGACGAAAAATCAACTCGAGATGAGAGGTTAGTCCCTGGCTTCGACTCCAGAGGAATACCACCTTACCACAAGCACCTCACGAGGAGGCTTCTGTCAGCTCTAGGTATGTGAGAGGGACCCTGAGTTTGCGGCCTCAAGTGCAATGGACACCGCGATGCCCTGACTCGAAATAAGGCCGGATATCCCTGCAGTGACTTGAATGCAGGCTCGTCTTGCATCTCCCCAGATGAAAGGATGTCTGAATCCCCTGTGGAGACAACAGAGAAAGACCTTGTTCACCACCTCATCGCGACCGGAGGTTTCACATCCTTTGAAAACTCCAGAGGTACGCGGAGATCAGTGCCTCCAAAGGAGACGATGCCTGACTCCTCGTGAAACTTGATAGGAGTCCCAGGATTCCTGTGGCACGTGGAAAGGGACCCTTGGTCTCCCGCCTCAGCTGGAGAGGCGTCCCAATTGCCCTGCCAAGCCTCGAGGAGAATCCCGAGTTGTCACTCGCAACTAGGCAGGAGTCCTGACGTCGCTGAACAAACACGTGGGTGGAAGGACCATCCCCGTCGTAACTCGAGAATATACCCCAGGTTCCCGCCGCAACTCGAGAAAAACCATGAGACTTCCCCCTCGCCGCGAGATGAGGCCCGATTCCCCTGCACTGCGTGCAGAGCAATTTCGTGTTGCACATCACACATGAAAGGAGCCTTGATTTCCTTGAGGCACTCCAGAGAAACCCCAAGAACACTGTTTCAAGGCTAGAGGGATCCTGAGGTCACTGTAGCAACACGAAAGAGGTCCGTGGAACAAAAATCAACTCGAGATGAGAGGTTAGTCCCTGGCTTCGACTCCAGAGGAATACCACGTTACCACAAGCACCTCAAGAGGAGGCTTCTCTCAGCTCTAGCTATGTGAGAGGGACCCTGAGTTTGCGGCCTCAAGTGGACTGGACACCGCGATGCCCTGGCTCGAAATAAGGCCGGATATCCCTGCAGTGACTTGAATGCAGGCTCGTCTTGCATCTCCCAAGACGAAAGGATGTCTGAATCCCCTGTGGAGACCACAGAGAAAGACCTAGTTCCCCAACTCATGGCGACCGGAGGCCTCACATCCTTTGAAAACTCCAGAGGTACGCGGAGATCAGTGCCTCCAAAGGAGACGATGCCTGACTCCTCGTGAAACTTGATAGGAGTCCCAGGATTCCTGTGGCACGTGGAAAGGGACCCTTGGTCTCCCGCCTCAGCTGGAGAGGCGTCCCAATTGCCCTGCCAAGCCTCGAGGAGAATCCCGTGTTGTCCCTCGCAACTAGGCAGGAGTCCTGCCGTCGCTGAACAAACACGTGTGTGGAAGGGCCATCCCCGTCGTAACTCGAGAATATACCCCAGGTTCCCGCCGCAACTCGAGAAAAACCATGAGACTTCCCCCTCGCCGCGAGATGAGGCCTGATTCCCCTGCACTGCGTGCAGAGCAATTTCGTGTTGCACATCACACATGAAAGTAGCCTTGATTTCCTTGATGGCACTCCAGAGAAAACCAAAGAACACTGTTTCAAGGCTAGAGGGATCCTGAGGTCACTGTAGCAACACGAAAGAGCCCCGGGGACCAAAAATCAACTCGAGATGAGAGGTTAGTCCCTGGCTTCGACTCCAGAGGAATACCACCTTACCACAAGCACCTCAAGAGGAGGCTTCTCTCAGCTCTAGCTATGTGAGAGGGACCCTGAGTTTGCAGCCTCAAGTGGAATGGACACCGCGATGTCCTGACTCGAAATAAGGCCGGACATCCCTGCAGTGACTTGAATGCAGGCTCGTCTTGCATCTCCCAAGACGAAAGGATATCTGAATCCCCTGTGGAGACCACAGAGAAAGACCTAGTTCCCCACCTCATCGCGAGCGGAGGCCTCACATCCATTGAATACTTCAGAGGTACGCGGACATCAGTGCCTCCAAAGGAGACGATGCCTGACTCCTCGTGAAACTTGATAGGAGTCCCAGGATTCCTGTGGCACGTGGAAAGGGACACTTGGTCTCCCGCCTCAGCTGGAGAGGCGTCCCAATTGCCCTGCCAAGCCTCGAGGAGAATCCCAAGTTCTTGCCTTGCAACTAGGCAGGAGTCCCGACGTCGCTGAACAAACACGTGGTTGGAAGGGCCATCCCCGTCGTAACTCGAGAGTATACCCCAGGTTCCCGCCGCAACTCAAGAAAAACCATGAGACTTCCCCCTCGCCGCGAGATGATGCCCGATTCCCCTGCACTGCATGCAGAGCAATTCCGTGTTGCACATCACACATGAAAGGAGCCTTGATTTAATTGATGGCACTCCAGAGAAACCCCAAGAACACTGTTTCAAGGCTAGCGGGATCCTGAGGTCACTGTAGCAACAGGAAAGAGCTCCGTGGACCAAAAATCAACTCGAGATGAGAGGTTAGTCCCTGGCTTCGACTCCAGAGGAATACCACCTTACCACAAGCACCTCAAGAGGAGGCTTCTCTCAGTTCTAGGTATGTGAGAGGGACCCTGAGTTTGCGGCCTCAAGTGGAATGGACACCGCGATGCCCTGGCTCAAAATGAGGCCGGATATCCCTGCAGTGGCTTGAATGCAGGCTCGTCTTGCATCTTCCAAGATGAAAGGATGTCTGAATCCCCTGTGGAGACCACAAAGAAAGACCTAGTTCCCCACCTCATCGCGACCGGAGGCCTCACATCCATTGAATTCTTCAGAGCTACGCGGAGATCAGTGCCTCCAAAGGAGACGATGCCTGACTCCTCGTGAAACTTCTTAGGAGTCCCAGAATTCCTGTGGCACGTGGAAAGGGAGCCTTGGTCTCCCGCCTCAGCTGGAGAGGCGTCCCAATTGCCCTGCCAAGCCTCGAGGAGAATCCCGAGTTGTCCCTCGCAACTAGGCAGGAGTCCTGACATCGCTGAATAAACACGTGTGTGGAAGGGCCATCTCCGTCGTAACTCGAGAATATACCCCATGTTCCCACTGCAACTCGAGAAAAACCATGAGACTTCCCCCTCGCCACGAGATGAGGCCCGATTCTCCTGCACTGCGTGCAGAGCAATTCCGTGTTGCACATCACACATGAAAGGAGCCTTGATTTCCTTGATGGCACTCCAGAGAAACCCCAAGAACACTGTTTCAAGGCTAGAGGGATCCTGAGGTCACTGTAGCAACACGAAAGAGCTCCGTGGACCAAAAATCAACTCGAGATGAGAGGGTAGTCCCTGGCTTCGACTCCAGAGGAATACCACCTTACCACAAGCACCTCAAGAGGAGGCTTCTCTCAGCTCTAGGTATGTGAGAGGGACCCTGAGTTTGCGGCCTCAAGTGGAATGGACACCGCGATGCCCATGCTCGAAATAAAGCCGGATATCCCTGCAGTGACTTGAATGCAGGCTCGTCTTGCATCTCCCAAGACGAAAGGATGTCTGAATCCCCTATGGAGACCACAGAGAAAGACCTAGTTCCCCACCTCATGGCGACCGGAGGCCTCACATCCTTTGAAAACTCCAGAGGTACGCGGAGATCAGTGCCTCCAAAGGAGACGATGCCTGACTCCCCGTGAAACTTGATAGGAGTCCCAGGATTCCTGTGGCACGTGGAAAGGGACCCTTGGTCTCCCGCCTCAGCTGGAGAGGCGTCCCAATTGCCCTGCCAAGCCTCGAGGAGAATCCCGAGTTGTCCCTCGCAACTAGGCAGGAGTCCTGACGTCGCTGAACAAACACGTGGGTGGAAGGGCCATCCCCGTCGTAACTCGAGAATATACCCCAGGTTCCCGCCGCAACTCGAGAAAAACCATGAGACTTTCCCCTCGCCGCGAGATGAGGCCCGATTCCCCTGCACTGCGTGCAGAGCAATTCCGTGTTGCACATCACACATGAAAGGAGCCTTGATTTCCTTGATGGCACTCCAGAGAAACCCCAAGAACACTGTTTTAAGGCTAGAGGGATCCTGAGGTCACTGTAGCAACACGAAAGTGCTCCATGGACCAAAAATCAACTCGAGATGACAGGAAAGTCCCTTTCATCGACTCCAGAGGAATAACACCTTACCACAAGCACCTCAAGAGGAGGCTTCTCTCAGCTCTAGGTATGTGAGAGGGACCCTGAGTATGCGGCCTCAAGTGGAATGGACACCGCGATGCCCTGACTCGAAATAAGGCCAGATATCCCTGCAGTGACTTGAATGCAGGCTCGTCTTGCATCTCCCAAGACGAAAGGATGTCTGAATCCCCTGTGGAGACCACAGAGAAAGACCTAGTTCCCCACCTCATCGCGACCAGAGGCCTCACATCCTTTGAAAACTCCAGAGGTACGCGGAGATCAGTGCCTCCAAAGGAGACGATGCCTGACTCCTCGTGAAACTTGATAGGAGTCCCAGGATTCCTGTGGCACGTGGAAAGGGACCCTTGGTCTCCCGCCTCAGCTGGAGAGGCGTCCCAATTGCCCTGCCAAGCCTCGAGGAGAATCCCGAGTTGTCCCTCGCAACGAGGCAGGAGTCCTGCCGTCGCTGAAGAAACACGTGGGTGGAAGGGCCATCCCCGTCGTAACTCGAGAATATACCACAGGTTCCCGCCGCAACTCGAGAAAAACCATGAGACTTCCCCCTCGCCGAGAGATGAGGCCCGATTCCCCTGCACTGCGTGCAGAGCAATTCCGTGTTGCACATCACACATGAAAGGAGCCTTGATTTCCTTGATGGCACTCCAGAGAAACCCAAAGAACACTGTTTCAAGGCTAGCGGGATCCTGAGGTCACTGTAGCAACACGAAAGAGCTCCGTGGACTAAAAATCAACTCGAGATGAGAGGTTAGTCCCTGGCTTCGACTCCAGAGGAATACCACCTTACCACAAGCACCTCAAGAGGAGGCTTCTCTCAGCTCTAGGTATGTGAGAGGGACCCTTAGTTTGTGGCCTAAAGTGGAATGGACACTGCGATGCCCTGACTCGAAATAAGGCCGGATATCCCTGCAGTGACTTGAATGCAGGCTTGTCTTGCATCTCCCAAGATGAAAGGATGTCTGAATCCCCTGTGTAGACCACAGAGAAAGACCTAGTTCCCCACCTCATCGCGACCGGAGGCCTCACATCCTTTGAACTCTCCAGAGGTACGCGGAGATCAGTGCCTCCAAAGGAGACGATGCCTGACTCCTCGTGAAACTTGATAGGAGTCCCAGGATTCCTGTGGCACATGGAAAGGGACACTTGGTCTCCCGCCTCAGCTGGAGAGGCGTCCCAATTGCCCTGCCAAGCCTCGAGGAGAATCCCGAGTTGTCCCTCGCAACTAGGCAGGAGTCCTGACGTCGCTGAACAAACACGTGGCTGGAAGGCCCATCCCCGTCATAACTGGAGAATATACCCCAAGGTCCCGCCGCAACTCGAGAAAAACCATGAGACTTCCCCCTCGCCGCGAGATGAGTCTCGATTCTCCTGCACTGCATGCAGAGCAATTCCGTGTTGTACATCAAACATGAAAGGAGCCTTGATTTCCTAAATGGCACTCCAGAGAAACCCCAAGAACACTGTTTCAAGGCTAGAGGGATCCTGAGGTTACTGTAGCAACACGAAAGAGCTCCGTGGACCAAAAATCAACTCGAGATGAGAGTTTAGTCCCTGGCTTCGACTCCAGAGGAATACCACCTTACCACAAGCACCTCAAGAGGAGGCTTCTCACAGCTCTAGGTATGTGAGAGGGACCCTGAGTTTGCGTCCTCAAGTGGAATGAACACTGCAATGCCCTGACGTGAAATAAGGCCGGATATCCCTGCAGTGACTTGAATGCAGGCTCGTCTTGCATCTCCCAAGATGAAAGGATGTCTGAATCCCCTGTGAGGACCACAGAAAAAGACCTAGTTCCCCACCTCATCGCGACCTGAGGCCTCACATCCTTTGAAAACTCCAGAGGTATGCGGAGATCAGTGCCTCCAAAGGAGACGATGCCTGACTCCTCGTGAAACTTGATAGAAGTTCCAGGATTCCTGTGGCACGTGTAAAGGGACACTTGGTCTCCCGCCTCAGCTGGAGAGGCGTCCCAATTGCCCTGCCAAGCCTCGAGGAGAATCCCGAGTTGTCCCTTGCAACTAGGCAGGAGTCCTGACGTGGCTGAACAAACACGTGGTTGAAAGGGCCATCCCCGTCGTAACTCGAGAATATACCCCAGGTTCCCGCCGCAACTCGAGAAAAACCATGAGACTTCCCCCTCGCCGCGAGATGAGGCCCGATTCCCCTGCACTGTGTGCAGAGCAATTCCGTGTTGCACATCACACATGAAAGGAGCCTTGATTTCCTTGATGGCACTCCAGAGAAACCCCAAGAACACTGTTTCAAGGCTAGAGTGATCCTGAGGTCACTGTAGCAACACGAAAGAGCTCCGTGGACCAAAAATCAACTCGAGATGAGAGGTTAGTCCCTGGCTTCGACTCCAGAGGAATACCACCTTACCACAAGCACCTCAAGAGGAGGCTTCTCTCAGCTCTAGGTATGTGAGAGGGACCCTGAGTTTGCGGCCTCAAGTGGAATGGACACCGCGATGCCCTGACTCGAAATAATGCCGGATATCCCTGCAGTGACTTGAATGCAGGCTTTTCTTGCATCTCCCAAGACGAAAGGATGTCTGAATTCCCTGTGTAGACCAAAGAGAAAGACCAAGTTCACCACCTCATCGCGACCGGAGGCCTCGCATCCTTTGAAAACTCCAGAGGTACGCGGAGATCAGTGCCTCAAAAGCAGACGATGCCTGACTCCTCGTGAAACTTGATAGGAGTCCCAGGATTACTGTGGTACGTGGAAAGGGATACTTGGTCTCCCGCCTCAGCTGGAGAGGCGTCCCATTTGCCCTGCCAAGCCTCGAGGAGAATCCCGAGTTGTCCCTCGCAACTAGGCAGGAGTCCTGCCGTTGCTGAACAAACACGTGGGTGGACGGGCCATCTCCGTCGTAACTCGAGAATATACCCCAGGTTCCCGCCGCAACTCGAGAAAAACCATGAGACTTTCCCCTCGCCGCGAGATGAGGCCTGATTCCCCTGCACTGCGTGCAGAGCAATTCCGTGTTGCACATCAGACATGAAAGGAGCCTTGATTTCCTTGATGGCACTCCAGAGAAACCCAAAGAACACTGTTTCAAGGCTAGCGGGATCCTGAGGTCACTGTAGCCACACGAAAGAGCTCCGTGGACTAAAAATCAACTCGAGATGAGAGGTTAGCCCTGGCTTCGACTCCAGAGGAATACCACCTTACCACAAGCACCTCAAGAGGAGGCTTCTCTCAGCTCTAGGTATGTGAGAGGGACCCTGAGTTTGTGGCCTCAAGTGGAATGGACACTGCGATGCCCTGACTCGAAATAAGGCCGGATATCCCTGCAGTGACTTGAATGCAGGCTTGTCTTGCATCTCCCAAGATGAAAGGATATCTGAATCCCCTGTGTAGACCACAGAGAAACACCTAGTTCCCCACCTCATCGCGACCGGAGGCCTCACATCCTTTGAACTCTCCAGAGGTACGCGGAGATCAGTGCCTCCAAAGGAGACGATGCCTGACTCCTCGTGAAACTTGATAGGAGTCCCAGGATTCCTGTGGCACATGGAAAGGGACACTTGGTCTCCCGCCTCAGCTGGAGAGGCGTCCCAATTGCCCTGCCAAGCCTCGAGGAGAATCCCGAGTTGTCCCTCGCAACTAGGCAGGAGTCCTGACGTCGCTGAACAAACACGTGGCTGGAAGGCCCATCCCCGTCATAACTGGAGAATATACCCCAAGGTCCCGCCGCAACTCGAGAAAAACCATGAGACTTCCCCCTCGCCGCGAAATGAGTCTCGATTCTCCTGCACTGCATGCAGAGCAATTCCGTGTTGTACATCAAACATGAAAGGAGCCTTGATTTCCTTGATGGCACTCCAGAGAAACCCCAAGAACACTGCTTCAAGGCTAGAGGGATCCTGAGGTCACTGTAGCAACACGAAAGTGCTCCGTGGACGAAAAATCAACTCGAGATGAGAGGTTAGTCCCTGGCTTCGACTCCAGAGGAATACCACCTTACCACAAGCACCTCACGAGGAGGCTTCTGTCAGCTCTAGGTATGTGAGAGGGACCCTGAGATTGCGGCCTCAAGTGCAATGGACACCGCGATGCCCTGACTCGAAATAAGGCCGGATATCCCTGCAGTGACTTGAATGCAGGCTCGTCTTGCATCTCCCCAGATGAAAGGATGTCTGAATCCCCTGTGGAGACAACAGAGAAAGACCTTGTTCACCACCTCATCGCGACCGGAGGTTTCACATCCTTTGAAAACTCCAGAGGTACGCGGAGATCAGTGCCTCCAAAGGAGACGATGCCTGACTCCTCGTGAAACTTGATAGGAGTCCCAGGATTCCTGTGGCACGTGGAAAGGGACCCTTGGTCTCCCGCCTCAGCTGGAGAGGCGTCCCAATTGCCCTGCCAAGCCTCGAGGAGAATCCCGAGTTGTCACTCGCAACTAGGCAGGAGTCCTGACGTCGCTGAACAAACACGTGGGTGGAAGGACCATCCCCGTCGTAACTCGAGAATATACCCCAGGTTCCCGCCGCAACTCGAGAAAAACCATGAGACTTCCCCCTCGCCGCGAGATGAGGCCCGATTCCCCTGCACTGCGTGCAGAGCAATTTCGTGTTGCACATCACACATGAAAGGAGCCTTGATTTCCTTGAGGCACTCCAGAGAAACCCCAAGAACACTGTTTCAAGGCTAGAGGGATCCTGAGGTCACTGTAGCAACACGAAAGAGGTCCGTGGAACAAAAATCAACTCGAGATGAGAGGTTAGTCCCTGGCTTCGACTCCAGAGGAATACCACGTTACCACAAGCACCTCAAGAGGAGGCTTCTCTCAGCTCTAGCTATGTGAGAGGGACCCTGAGTTTGCGGCCTCAAGTGGACTGGACACCGCGATGCCCTGGCTCGAAATAAGGCCGGATATCCCTGCAGTGACTTGAATGCAGGCTCGTCTTGCATCTCCCAAGACGAAAGGATGTCTGAATCCCCTGTGGAGACCACAGAGAAAGACCTAGTTCCCCAACTCATGGCGACCGGAGGCCTCACATCCTTTGAAAACTCCAGAGGTACGCGGAGATCAGTGCCTCCAAAGGAGACGATGCCTGACTCCTCGTGAAACTTGATAGGAGTCCCAGGATTCCTGTGGCACGTGGAAAGGGACCCTTGGTCTCCCGCCTCAGCTGGAGAGGCGTCCCAATTGCCCTGCCAAGCCTCGAGGAGAATCCCGTGTTGTCCCTCGCAACTAGGCAGGAGTCCTGCCGTCGCTGAACAAACACGTGTGTGGAAGGGCCATCCCCGTCGTAACTCGAGAATATACCCCAGGTTCCCGCCGCAACTCGAGAAAAACCATGAGACTTCCCCCTCGCCGCGAGATGAGGCCTGATTCCCCTGCACTGCGTGCAGAGCAATTCCGTGTTGCACATCACACATGAAAGTAGCCTTGATTTCCTTGATGGCACTCCAGAGAAAACCAAAGAACACTGTTTCAAGGCTAGAGGGATCCTGAGGTCACTGTAGCAACACGAAAGAGCCCCGGGGACCAAAAATCAACTCGAGATGAGAGGTTAGTCCCTGGCTTCGACTCCAGAGGAATACCACCTTACCACAAGCACCTCAAGAGGAGGCTTCTCTCAGCTCTAGCTATGTGAGAGGGACCCTGAGTTTGCAGCCTCAAGTGGAATGGACACCGCGATGTCCTGACTCGAAATAAGGCCGGACATCCCTGCAGTGACTTGAATGCAGGCTCGTCTTGCATCTCCCAAGACGAAAGGATATCTGAATCCCCTGTGGAGACCACAGAGAAAGACCTAGTTCCCCACCTCATCGCGAGCGGAGGCCTCACATCCATTGAATACTTCAGAGGTACGCGGACATCAGTGCCTCCAAAGGAGACGATGCCTGACTCCTCGTGAAACTTGATAGGAGTCCCAGGATTCCTGTGGCACGTGGAAAGGGACACTTGGTCTCCCGCCTCAGCTGGAGAGGCGTCCCAATTGCCCTGCCAAGCCTCGAGGAGAATCCCAAGTTCTTGCCTTGCAACTAGGCAGGAGTCCCGACGTCGCTGAACAAACACGTGGTTGGAAGGGCCATCCCCGTCGTAACTCGAGAGTATACCCCAGGTTCCCGCCGCAACTCAAGAAAAACCATGAGACTTCCCCCTCGCCGCGAGATGATGCCCGATTCCCCTGCACTGCATGCAGAGCAATTCCGTGTTGCACATCACACATGAAAGGAGCCTTGATTTAATTGATGGCACTCCAGAGAAACCCCAAGAACACTGTTTCAAGGCTAGCGGGATCCTGAGGTCACTGTAGCAACAGGAAAGAGCTCCGTGGACCAAAAATCAACTCGAGATGAGAGGTTAGTCCCTGGCTTCGACTCCAGAGGAATACCACCTTACCACAAGCACCTCAAGAGGAGGCTTCTCTCAGTTCTAGGTATGTGAGAGGGACCCTGAGTTTGCGGCCTCAAGTGGAATGGACACCGCGATGCCCTGGCTCGAAATGAGGCCGGATATCCCTGCAGTGGCTTGAATGCAGGCTCGTCTTGCATCTTCCAAGATGAAAGGATGTCTGAATCCCCTGTGGAGACCACAAAGAAAGACCTAGTTCCCCACCTCATCGCGACCGGAGGCCTCACATCCATTGAATTCTTCAGAGCTACGCGGAGATCAGTGCCTCCAAAGGAGACGATGCCTGACTCCTCGTGAAACTTCTTAGGAGTCCCAGAATTCCTGTGGCACGTGGAAAGGGAGCCTTGGTCTCCCGCCTCAGCTGGAGAGGCGTCCCAATTGCCCTGCCAAGCCTCGAGGAGAATCCCGAGTTGTCCCTCGCAACTAGGCAGGAGTCCTGACATCGCTGAATAAACACGTGTGTGGAAGGGCCATCCCCGTCGTAACTCGAGAATATACCCCATGTTCCCACTGCAACTCGAGAAAAACCATGAGACTTCCCCCTCGCCGCGAGATGAGGCCCGATTCTCCTGCACTGCGTGCAGAGCAATTCCGTGTTGCACATCACACATGAAAGGAGCCTTGATTTCCTTGATGGCACTCCAGAGAAACCCCAAGAACACTGTTTCAAGGCTAGAGGGATCCTGAGGTCACTGTAGCAACACGAAAGAGCTCCGTGGACCAAAAATCAACTCGAGATGAGAGGGTAGTCCCTGGCTTCGACTCCAGAGGAATACCACCTTACCACAAGCACCTCAAGAGGAGGCTTCTCTCAGCTCTAGGTATGTGAGAGGGACCCTGAGTTTGCGGCCTCAAGTGGAATGGACACCGCGATGCCCATGCTCGAAATAAAGCCGGATATCCCTGCAGTGACTTGAATGCAGGCTCGTCTTGCATCTCCCAAGACGAAAGGATGTCTGAATCCCCTATGGAGACCACAGAGAAAGACCTAGTTCCCCACCTCATGGCGACCGGAGGCCTCACATCCTTTGAAAACTCCAGAGGTACGCGGAGATCAGTGCCTCCAAAGGAGACGATGCCTGACTCCCCGTGAAACTTGATAGGAGTCCCAGGATTAGTGTGGCATGTGGAAAGGGACACTTGGTCTCCCGCCTCAGCTGGAGAGGCGTCCCAATTGCCCTGCCAAGCCTCGAGGAGAATCCCGAGTTGTCCCTCGCAACTAGGCAGGAGTCGTGAAGTCGCTGAAGAAACACGTGTGTGGAAGGGCCATCCCCGTCGTAACTCGAGAATATACCCCAGGTTCCCGTCACAACTCGAGAAAAACCATGAGACTTCCCCCTCGCCGTGAGATGAGGCCTGATTCCCCTGCACTGCGTGCAGAGCAATTCCGTGTTGCACATCACACATGAAAGGAGCCTTGATTTCCTTGATGGCACTCCAGAGAAACCCCAAGAACACTGTTTCAAGGCTAGAGGGATCCTGAGGTCACTGTAGCAACACGAAAGAGCTCCATGTACGAAAAATCAACTCGAGATGAGAGGTTAGTCCCTGGCTTCGACTCCAGAGAAATACCACCTTACCACAAGCACCTCAAGAGGAGGCTTCTCTCAGCTCTAAGTATGTGAAAGGGACCCTGAGTTGCGGCCTCAAGTTCAATGGACACCGCGATGCCCTGGCTCGAAATAAGGCCGGATATCCCTGCAGTGACTTGAATGCAGGCTCGTCTTGCATCTCCCAAGACGAAAGGATGTCTGAATCCCCTGTGGAGACCACAGAGAAAGACCTAGTTCTCCACCTCATCGCGACCGGAGGCCTCACATCCTTTGAAAACTCCAGAGGTACGCGGAGATCAGTGCCTCCAAAGGAGATGATGCCTGACTCTTCGTGAAACTTGATAGGAGTCCCAGGATTCCTGTGGCACGTGGAAAGGGAGTCTTGGTCTACCACCTCAGCTGGAGTATCGTCCCAATTGCCCTGCCAAGCTTCGAGGAGAATCCAGAGTTGTCCCTCGCAACTAGGCAGAAGTCCTGACGTCGCTGAACAAACACGTGGTTGGAAGGGCCATCCCCGTCGTAACTCGAGAATATACCCCAGGTTCCCGCCGCAACTCGAGAAAAACCATGAGACTTCCCCCTCGCCGCGATATGACGCGCGATTCCCCTGCACTGCGTGCAGAGCAATTCCGTGTTGCACATTACACATGAAAGGAGCCTTGATTTCCTTGATGGCACTCCAGAGAAACCCCAAGAACACTGTTTCAAGGTTAGCGGGATCCTGAGGTCACTGTAGCAACACGAAAGAGCTCCGTGGACCAAAAATCAATTCGAGATGAGAGGTTAGTCCCTGGCTTCGACTCCAGAGGAATACCACCTTACCACAAGCACCTCAAGAGGAAGCATCTCTCAGCTCTAGGTATGTGAGAGGGACCCTGAGTTTGCGGCCTCAAGTGGAATGGACACTGCGATGCCCGGGCTCGAAATAAGGCCGGATATCCCTGCAGTGACTTGAATGCAGGCTCGTCTTGCATCTCCCAAGACGAAAGGATGTCTGAATCCCTGTGGAGACCATAGAGAAAGACCTAGTTCCCCACCTCATCGCGACCGGAGGCCTTACATCCTTTGAAAACTCCAGAGGTACGCGGAGATCAGTGCCTCCAAAGGAGACGATGCCTGACTCGTCGTGAAACTTGATAGGAGTCCCAGGATTCCTGTGGCACGTGGAAAGGGACCCTTGGTCTCCCGCCTCAGCTGGAGAGGCGTCCCAATTGCCCTGCCAAGCCTCGAGGAGAATCCCGAGTTGTCCCTCGCAACTAGGCAGGAGTCCTGACGTCGCTGAACAAACACGTGGGTGGAAGGGCCATCCCCGTCGTAACTCGAGAATATACCCCAGGTTCCCGCCGCAACTCGAGAAAAACCATGAGACTTTCCCCTCGCCGCGAGATGAGGCCCGATTCCCCTGCACTGCGTGCAGAGCAATTCCGTGTTGCACATCACACATGAAAGGAGCCTTGATTTCCTTGATGGCACTCCAGAGAAACCCCAAGAACACTGTTTTAAGGCTAGAGGGATCCTGAGGTCACTGTAGCAACACGAAAGTGCTCCATGGACCAAAAATCAACTCGAGATGACAGGAAAGTCCCTTTCATCGACTCCAGAGGAATAACACCTTACCACAAGCACCTCAAGAGGAGGCTTCTCTCAGCTCTAGGTATGTGAGAGGGACCCTGAGTATGCGGCCTCAAGTGGAATGGACACCGCGATGCCCTGACTCGAAATAAGGCCAGATATCCCTGCAGTGACTTGAATGCAGGCTCGTCTTGCATCTCCCAAGACGAAAGGATGTCTGAATCCCCTGTGGAGACCACAGAGAAAGACCTAGTTCCCCACCTCATCGCGACCAGAGGCCTCACATCCTTTGAAAACTCCAGAGGTACGCGGAGATCAGTGCCTCCAAAGGAGACGATGCCTGACTCCTCGTGAAACTTGATAGGAGTCCCAGGATTCCTGTGGCACGTGGAAAGGGACCCTTGGTCTCCCGCCTCAGCTGGAGAGGCGTCCCAATTGCCCTGCCAAGCCTCGAGGAGAATCCCGAGTTGTCCCTCGCAACGAGGCAGGAGTCCTGCCGTCGCTGAAGAAACACGTGGGTGGAAGGGCCATCCCCGTCGTAACTCGAGAATATACCACAGGTTCCCGCCGCAACTCGAGAAAAACCATGAGACTTCCCCCTCGCCGAGAGATGAGGCCCGATTCCCCTGCACTGCGTGCAGAGCAATTCCGTGTTGCACATCACACATGAAAGGAGCCTTGATTTCCTTGATGGCACTCCAGAGAAACCCAAAGAACACTGTTTCAAGGCTAGCGGGATCCTGAGGTCACTGTAGCAACACGAAAGAGCTCCGTGGACTAAAAATCAACTCGAGATGAGAGGTTAGTCCCTGGCTTCGACTCCAGAGGAATACCACCTTACCACAAGCACCTCAAGAGGAGGCTTCTCTCAGCTCTAGGTATGTGAGAGGGACCCTTAGTTTGTGGCCTAAAGTGGAATGGACACTGCGATGCCCTGACTCGAAATAAGGCCGGATATCCCTGCAGTGACTTGAATGCAGGCTTGTCTTGCATCTCCCAAGATGAAAGGATGTCTGAATCCCCTGTGTAGACCACAGAGAAAGACCTAGTTCCCCACCTCATCGCGACCGGAGGCCTCACATCCTTTGAACTCTCCAGAGGTACGCGGAGATCAGTGCCTCCAAAGGAGACGATGCCTGACTCCTCGTGAAACTTGATAGGAGTCCCAGGATTCCTGTGGCACATGGAAAGGGACACTTGGTCTCCCGCCTCAGCTGGAGAGGCGTCCCAATTGCCCTGCCAAGCCTCGAGGAGAATCCCGAGTTGTCCCTCGCAACTAGGCAGGAGTCCTGACGTCGCTGAACAAACACGTGGCTGGAAGGCCCATCCCCGTCATAACTGGAGAATATACCCCAAGGTCCCGCCGCAACTCGAGAAAAACCATGAGACTTCCCCCTCGCCGCGAGATGAGTCTCGATTCTCCTGCACTGCATGCAGAGCAATTCCGTGTTGTACATCAAACATGAAAGGAGCCTTGATTTCCTAAATGGCACTCCAGAGAAACCCCAAGAACACTGTTTCAAGGCTAGAGGGATCCTGAGGTTACTGTAGCAACACGAAAGAGCTCCGTGGACCAAAAATCAACTCGAGATGAGAGTTTAGTCCCTGGCTTCGACTCCAGAGGAATACCACCTTACCACAAGCACCTCAAGAGGAGGCTTCTCACAGCTCTAGGTATGTGAGAGGGACCCTGAGTTTGCGTCCTCAAGTGGAATGAACACTGCAATGCCCTGACGTGAAATAAGGCCGGATATCCCTGCAGTGACTTGAATGCAGGCTCGTCTTGCATCTCCCAAGATGAAAGGATGTCTGAATCCCCTGTGAGGACCACAGAAAAAGACCTAGTTCCCCACCTCATCGCGACCTGAGGCCTCACATCCTTTGAAAACTCCAGAGGTATGCGGAGATCAGTGCCTCCAAAGGAGACGATGCCTGACTCCTCGTGAAACTTGATAGAAGTTCCAGGATTCCTGTGGCACGTGTAAAGGGACACTTGGTCTCCCGCCTCAGCTGGAGAGGCGTCCCAATTGCCCTGCCAAGCCTCGAGGAGAATCCCGAGTTGTCCCTTGCAACTAGGCAGGAGTCCTGACGTGGCTGAACAAACACGTGGTTGAAAGGGCCATCCCCGTCGTAACTCGAGAATATACCCCAGGTTCCCGCCGCAACTCGAGAAAAACCATGAGACTTCCCCCTCGCCGCGAGATGAGGCCCGATTCCCCTGCACTGTGTGCAGAGCAATTCCGTGTTGCACATCACACATGAAAGGAGCCTTGATTTCCTTGATGGCACTCCAGAGAAACCCCAAGAACACTGTTTCAAGGCTAGAGTGATCCTGAGGTCACTGTAGCAACACGAAAGAGCTCCGTGGACCAAAAATCAACTCGAGATGAGAGGTTAGTCCCTGGCTTCGACTCCAGAGGAATACCACCTTACCACAAGCACCTCAAGAGGAGGCTTCTCTCAGCTCTAGGTATGTGAGAGGGACCCTGAGTTTGCGGCCTCAAGTGGAATGGACACCGCGATGCCCTGACTCGAAATAATGCCGGATATCCCTGCAGTGACTTGAATGCAGGCTTTTCTTGCATCTCCCAAGACGAAAGGATGTCTGAATTCCCTGTGTAGACCAAAGAGAAAGACCAAGTTCACCACCTCATCGCGACCGGAGGCCTCGCATCCTTTGAAAACTCCAGAGGTACGCGGAGATCAGTGCCTCAAAAGCAGACGATGCCTGACTCCTCGTGAAACTTGATAGGAGTCCCAGGATTACTGTGGTACGTGGAAAGGGATACTTGGTCTCCCGCCTCAGCTGGAGAGGCGTCCCATTTGCCCTGCCAAGCCTCGAGGAGAATCCCGAGTTGTCCCTCGCAACTAGGCAGGAGTCCTGCCGTTGCTGAACAAACACGTGGGTGGACGGGCCATCTCCGTCGTAACTCGAGAATATACCCCAGGTTCCCGCCGCAACTCGAGAAAAACCATGAGACTTTCCCCTCGCCGCGAGATGAGGCCTGATTCCCCTGCACTGCGTGCAGAGCAATTCCGTGTTGCACATCAGACATGAAAGGAGCCTTGATTTCCTTGATGGCACTCCAGAGAAACCCAAAGAACACTGTTTCAAGGCTAGCGGGATCCTGAGGTCACTGTAGCCACACGAAAGAGCTCCGTGGACTAAAAATCAACTCGAGATGAGAGGTTAGCCCTGGCTTCGACTCCAGAGGAATACCACCTTACCACAAGCACCTCAAGAGGAGGCTTCTCTCAGCTCTAGGTATGTGAGAGGGACCCTGAGTTTGTGGCCTCAAGTGGAATGGACACTGCGATGCCCTGACTCGAAATAAGGCCGGATATCCCTGCAGTGACTTGAATGCAGGCTTGTCTTGCATCTCCCAAGATGAAAGGATATCTGAATCCCCTGTGTAGACCACAGAGAAACACCTAGTTCCCCACCTCATCGCGACCGGAGGCCTCACATCCTTTGAACTCTCCAGAGGTACGCGGAGATCAGTGCCTCCAAAGGAGACGATGCCTGACTCCTCGTGAAACTTGATAGGAGTCCCAGGATTCCTGTGGCACATGGAAAGGGACACTTGGTCTCCCGCCTCAGCTGGAGAGGCGTCCCAATTGCCCTGCCAAGCCTCGAGGAGAATCCCGAGTTGTCCCTCGCAACTAGGCAGGAGTCCTGACGTCGCTGAACAAACACGTGGCTGGAAGGCCCATCCCCGTCATAACTGGAGAATATACCCCAAGGTCCCGCCGCAACTCGAGAAAAACCATGAGACTTCCCCCTCGCCGCGAAATGAGTCTCGATTCTCCTGCACTGCATGCAGAGCAATTCCGTGTTGTACATCAAACATGAAAGGAGCCTTGATTTCCTTAATGGCACTCCAGAGAAACCCCAAGAACACTGTTTCAAGGCTAGAGGGATCCTGAGGTTACTGTAGCAACACGAAAGAGCTCCGTGGACCAAAAATCAACTCGAGATGAGAGTTTAGTCCCTGGCTTCGACTCCAGAGGAATACCACCTTACCACAAGCACCTCAAGAGGAGGCTTCTCACAGCTCAAGGTATGTGAGAGGGACCCTGAGTTTGCATCCTCAAGTGGAATGAACACTGAAATGCCCTGACGTGAAATAAGGCCGGATATCCCTGCAGTGACTTGAATGCAGGCTCGTCTTGCATCTCCCAAGATGAAAGGATGACTGAATCCCCTGTGGATTGCACAGAGAAAGACCTAGTTCCCCACCTCATGGCGACCGGAGGCCTCACATCATTTGAACACTCCAGAGGTACGCGGAGATCAGTGCCTCCAAAGGAGACGATGCCTGACTCTTCGTGAAACTTGATAGGAGTCCCAGGATTCCTGTGGCACGTGGAAAGGGACCCTTGGTCTACCGCCTCAGCTGGAGAGGCGTCCCAATTGCCCTGCCAAGCCTCGAGGAGAATCCCGAGTTGTCCCTCGCAACTAGGCAGGAGTCCTGACGTCGCTGAAGAAACACGTGGGTGGAAGGGCCATCCCCGTCGTAACTCGAGAATATACCCCAGGTTCCCGCCGCAACTGGAGAAAAACCATGAGACATCCCCCTCACCGCGAGATGAGGCCCGATTCCCCTGCACTGCGTGCAAAGCAATTCCGTGTTGCACATCGCACATGAAAGGAGCCTTGATTTCCTTGATGGCACTCCAGAGAAACCCCAAGAACACTGTTTCCAGGCTAGAGGGATCCTGAGGTCACTGTAGCCACACAAAAGAGCTCCGTGGACCAAAAATCAACTCGAGATGAGAGGTTAGTCCCTGGCTTCGACTCCAGAGGAATACCACCTTACCACAAGCACCTCAAGAGGAGGCTTCTCTCAGCTCTAAGTATGTGAGAGGGACCCTGATTTTGCAGCCTCAAGTGGAATGGACACTGCGATGCCCTGACGCGAAATAAGGCCGGATATCCCTGCAGTGAATTGAATGCAGGCTCGTCTTGCATCTCCCAAGATGAAAGGATGTCTGAATCCCCTGTGCAGACCACAGAGAAAGACCTAGTTCCCCACCTCATCGCGACCGTAGGCCTCACATCCTTTGAAAACTCCAGAGGTACGCAGAGATCAGTGCCTCCAAAGGAGACGATGCCTGACTCCTCGTGAAACTTGATAGGAGTCCCAGGATTCCTGTGGCACGTCGAAAGGGACCCTTGGTCTCCCGCCTCAGCTGGAGAGGCGTCCCAATTGCCCTGCCAAGCCTCGAGGAGAATCCCGAGTTGTCCCTCGAAACTAGGCAGGAGTCCTGCCGTCGCTGAAGAAACACGTGGGTGGAAGGGCCATCCCCGTCGTAACTCGAGAATATACCCCAGGTTCCCGCCGCAACTCGAGAAAAACCATGAGACTTCCCCCTCGCCGAGAGATGAGGCCTGATTCCCCTGCACTGCGTGCAGAGCAATTCCGTGTTGCACATCAGACATGAAAGGAGCCTTGATTTCCTTGATGGCACTCCAGAGAAACCCAAAGAACACTGTTTCAAGGCTAGCGGGATCCTGAGGTCACTGTAGCCACACGAAAGAGCTCCGTGGACTAAAAATCAACTCGAGATGAGAGGTTAGCCCTGGCTTCGACTCCAGAGGAATACCACCTTACCACAAGCACCTCAAGAGGAGGCTTCTCTCAGCTCTAGGTATGTGAGAGGGACCCTGAGTTTGTGGCCTCAAGTGGAATGGACACTGCGATGCCCTGACTCGAAATAAGGCCGGATATCCCTGCAGTGACTTGAATGCAGGCTTGTCTTGCATCTCCCAAGATGAAAGGATATCTGAATCCCCTGTGTAGACCACAGAGAAACACCTAGTTCCCCACCTCATCGCGACCGGAGGCCTCACATCCTTTGAACTCTCCAGAGGTACGCGGAGATCAGTGCCTCCAAAGGAGACGATGCCTGACTCCTCGTGAAACTTGATAGGAGTCCCAGGATTCCTGTGGCACATGGAAAGGGACACTTGGTCTCCCGCCTCAGCTGGAGAGGCGTCCCAATTGCCCTGTCAAGCCTCGAGGAGAATCCCGAGTTGTCCCTCGCAACTAGGCAGGAGTCCTGACGTCGCTGAACAAACACGTGGCTGGAAGGCCCATCCCCGTCATAACTGGAGAATATACCCCAAGGTCCCGCCGCAACTCGAGAAAAACCATGAGACTTCCCCCTCGCCGCGAAATGAGTCTCGATTCTCCTGCACTGCATGCAGAGCAATTCCGTGTTGTACATCAAACATGAAAGGAGCCTTGATTTCCTTAATGGCACTCCAGAGAAACCCCAAGAACACTGTTTCAAGGCTAGAGGGATCCTGAGGTTACTGTAGCAACACGAAAGAGCTCCGTGGACCAAAAATCAACTCGAGATGAGAGTTTAGTCCCTGGCTTCGACTCCAGAGGAATACCACCTTACCACAAGCACCTCAAGAGGAGGCTTCTCACAGCTCAAGGTATGTGAGAGGGACCCTGAGTTTGCGTCCTCAAGTGGAATGAACACTGCAATGCCCTGACGTGAAATAAGGCCGGATATCCCTGCAGTGACTTGAATGCAGGCTCGT
Organism: Cervus elaphus; assembly: GCF_910594005.1. Classification (NCBI taxonomy): domain Eukaryota; kingdom Metazoa; phylum Chordata; class Mammalia; order Artiodactyla; family Cervidae; genus Cervus; species Cervus elaphus. Next base: position 5,653,402 of record NC_057838.1, read on the forward strand.
CTTGCATCTCCCAAGATGAAAGGATGACTGAATCCCCTGTGGATTGCACAGAGAAAGACCTAGTTCCCCACCTCATGGCGACCGGAGGCCTCACATCATTTGAACACTCCAGAGGTACGCGGAGATCAGTGCCTCCAAAGGAGACGATGCCTGACTCTTCGTGAAACTTGATAGGAGTCCTAGGATTCCTGTGGCATGTGGAAAGGGACCCTTGGTCTCCCGCCTCAGCTGGAGAGTCGTCCCAATTGCCCTGCCAAGCCTCGAGGAGAATCCCGAGTTGTCCCTCGCAACTAGGCAGGAGTCCTGACGTGGCTGAACAAACACGTGTGTGTAAGGGCCATCCCCGTCGTAACTCGAGAATATACCCCAGGTTCCCGCCGCAACTCGAGAAAAACCATGAGACTTCCCCCTCGCCGCGAGATGAGGCCTGATTCCCCTACACTGCGCACAGAGCAATTCCGTGTTGCACATCACACATGAAAGGAGCCTTGATTTCCTTGATGGCACTCCAGAGAAACCCAAAGAACACTGTTTCAAGGCTAGCGGGATCCTGAGGTCACTGTAGCCACACGAAAGAGCTCCGTGGACCAAAAATCAACTCGAGATGAGAGGTTAGTCCCTGGCTTCGACTCCAGAGGAATACCACCTTACCACAAGCACCTCAAGAGGAGGCTTCTCTCAGCTCTAGGTATGTGAGAGGGACCCTGAGTATGCGGCCTCAAGTTCAATGGACACCGCGATGCCCTGACTCGAAATAAGGCCGGATATACCTGCAGTGACTTGAATGCAGGCTCGTCTTGCATCTCCCAAGACGAAAGGATGTCTGAATCCCCTGTGGAGACAACAGAGAAAGACCTAGTTCCCCACCTCATCGCGACCAGAGGCCTCACATCCTTTGAAAACTCCAGAGGTACGCGGAGATCAGTGCCTCCAAAGGAGACGATGCCTGACTCCCCGTGAAACTTGATAGGAGTCCCAGGATTCCTGTGGCACGTGGAAAGGGACCCTTGGTCTACCGCCTCAGCTGGAGAGGCGTCCCAATTGCCCTGCCAAGCCTCGAGGAGAATCCCGAGTTGTCCCTCGCAACTAGGCAGGAGTCCTGACGTCGCTGAAGAAACACGTGGGTGGAAGGGCCATCCCCGTCGTAACTCGAGAATATACTCCAGGTTCCCGCCGCAACTGGAGAAAAACCATGAGACATCCCCCTCACCGCGAGATGAGGCCCGATTCCCCTGCACTGCGTGCAAAGCAATTCCGTGTTGCACATCGCACATGAAAGGAGCCTTGATTTCCTTGATGGCACTCCAGAGAAACCCCAAGAACACTGTTTCCAGGCTAGAGGGATCCTGAGGTCACTGTAGCCACACAAAAGAGCTCCGTGGACCAAAAATCAACTCGAGATGAGAGGTTAGTCCCTGGCTTCGACTCCAGAGGAATACCACCTTACCACAAGCACCTCAAGAGGAGGCTTCTCTCAGCTCTAAGTATGTGAGAGGGACCCTGATTTTGCAGCCTCAAGTGGAATGGACACTGCGATGCCCTGACGCGAAATAAGGCCGGATATCCCTGCAGTGAATTGAATGCAGGCTCGTCTTGCATCTCCCAAGATGAAAGGATGTCTGAATCCCCTGTGCAGACCACAGAGAAAGACCTAGTTCCCCACCTCATCGCGACCGTAGGCCTCACATCCTTTGAAAACTCCAGAGGTACGCAGAGATCAGTGCCTCCAAAGGAGACGATGCCTGACTCCTCGTGAAACTTGATAGGAGTCCCAGGATTCCTGTGGCACGTCGAAAGGGACCCTTGGTCTCCCGCCTCAGCTGGAGAGGCGTCCCAATTGCCCTGCCAAGCCTCGAGGAGAATCCCGAGTTGTCCCTCGAAACTAGGCAGGAGTCCTGCCGTCGCTGAAGAAACACGTGGGTGGAAGGGCCATCCCCGTCGTAACTCGAGAATATACCCCAGGTTCCCGCCGCAACTCGAGAAAAACCATGAGACTTCCCCCTCGCCGAGAGATGAGGCCCGATTCCCCTGCACTGCGTGCAGAGCAATTCCGTGTTGCACATCACACATGAAAAGAGCCTTGATTTCCTTGATGGCACTCCAGAGGAACCCCAAGAACACTATTTCAAGGCTAGAGGGATCCTGAGGTCACTGTTGCCACACGAAAGAGCTCCGTGGACCAAAAATCAACTCGAGATGAGAGGTTAGTCCCTGGCTTCGACTCCAGAGGAATACCACCTTACCACAAGCACTTCCAGAGGAGGCTTCTCTCAGCTCTAGGTATGTGAGAGTGACCCTTAGTTTGCGGCCTCAAGTGGAATGGACACCGCGATGCCCTGACTTAAAATAAGGCCGGATATCCCTGCAGTGACTTGAATGGAGGCTCGTCTTGCATCTCCCAAGTCTAAAGGATGTCTGAATCCCCTCTGGAGACCACAGAGAAAGACCTAGTTCCCCACCTCATCGCGACCAGAGGCCTCACATCCTTTGAAAACTCCAGAGGTACGCGGAGATCAGTGCCTCCAAAGGAGACGATGCCTGACTCCCCGTGAAACTTGATAGGAGTCCCAGGATTCCTGTGGCACGTGGAAAGGGACCCTTGGTCTACCGCCTCAGCTGGAGAGGCGTCCCAATTGCCCTGCCAAGGCTCGAGGAGAATCCCGAGTTGTCCCTCGCAACTAGGCAGGAGTCCTGACGTCGCTGAACAAACACGTGGGTGGAAGGGCCATCCCCGTCGTAACTCGAGAATATACCCCAGGTTCCCGCCGCAACTGGAGAAAAACCATGAGACTTCCCCCTCGCCGCGAGATGAGGCCCGATTCCCCTGCACTGCGTGCAAAGCAATTCCGTGTTGCACATCGCACATGAAAGGAGCCTTGATTTCCTTGATGGCACTCCAGAGAAACCCCAAGAACACTGTTTCAAGGCTAGAGGGATCCTGAGGTCACTGTAGCAACACGAAAGATCTCCGTGGACCAAAAATCAACTCGAGATGAGAGGTTAGTCCCTGGCTTCGACTCCAGAGGAATACCACCTTACGACAAGCACCTCAAGAGGAGGCTTTTCTCAGCTCCAAGTATGTGAGAGGGACCCTGAGTTTGCGGCCTCAAGTGGAATGGACACCGCGATGCCCTGACTCAAAATAAGGCCGGATATCCCTTCAGTGATTTGAATGCAGGCTCGTCTTGCATCTCTCAAGATGAAAGGATGTCTGAATCCCCTGTGGATTCCACAGAGAAAGACGTAGTTCCCCACCTCATGGCGACCGGAGGCCTCACATCATTTGAACACTCCAGAGGAACGCGGAGATCAGTGCCTCCAAAGGAGACGATGCCTGACTCCTCGTGAAACTTGATAGAAGTCCTAGGATTCCTATGGCACTGAGAAAGGGACCCTTGGTCTCCCGCCTCAGCTGGAGAGGCGTCCCAATTGCCCTGCCAAGCCTCGAGGAGAATCCCGAGTTGTCCCTCGCAACTAGGCAGGAGTCGTGACGTCGCTGAACAAACACGTGGGTGGAAGGGCCATCCCCATCGTAACTCGATAATATAGCCCTGGTTCCCGCCGCAACTCGAGAAAAACCATCAGACTTCCCCCTCGCCGCGAGATGAGGCCCGATTCCCCTACACTGCGTGCAGAGCAATTCCGTGTTGCACATCACACAAGAAAGGAGCCGTGATTTCCTTGATGGCACTCCAGAGAAAGCCCAAGAACACTGTTTCCAGGCTAGAGGGATCCTGAGGTCACTGTAGCCACACAAAAGAGCTCCGTGGAACAAAAATCAACTCGAGATGAGAGGTTAGTCCCTGGCTTCGACTCCAGAGGAATACCACCTTACCACAAGCACCTCAAGAGGAGGCTTCTCTCAGCTCTAAGTATGTGAGAGGGACCCTGATTTTGCAGCCTCAAGTGGAATGGACAATGCGATGCCCTGACGCGAAATAAGGCCGGATATCCCTGCAGTGACTTGAATGCAGGCTCGTCTTGCATCTCCCAAGACGAAAGGATGTCTGAATCCCCTGTGCAGACCCCAGAGAAAGACCTAGTTCCCCACCTCATCGCCACCGTAGGCCTCACAAACTTTGAAAACTCCAGAGGTACGCAGAGATCAGTGCCTCCAAAGGAGACGATGCCTGACTCCTCGTGAAACTTGATAGGAGTCCCAGGATTCCTGTGGCACGTGGAAAGGGACCCTTGGTCTCCCGCCTCAGCTGGAGAGGCGTCCCAATTGCCCTGCCAAGCCTCGAGGAGAATCCCGAGTTGTCCCTCGCAACTAGGCAGGAGTCCTGACGTCGCTGAACAAACACGTGTGTGGAAGGGCCATCCCCGTCTTAACTCGAGAATATACCCCAGGTTCCCGCCGCAACTCGAGAAAAACCATGAGACTTCCCCCTCGCCGCGGGATGAGACCCGATTCCCCTGCACTGCGTGCAGAGCAATACCGTGTTGCAGATCACACATGAAAGGAGCCTTGATTTCCTTGATGGCACTCCAGAGAAACCCCAAGAACACTGTTTCAAGGCTAGAGGGATCCTGAGGTCTCTGTAGCAACAGGAAAGAGCTCCGTGGACCAAGAATCAACTCGAGATGAGAGGTTAGTCCTTGGCTTTGACTCCAGAGGAATACCACCTTACCACAAGCACCTCAACAGGAGGCTTCTCTCAGCTCTAAGTATGTGAGAAGGACCCTGAGTTTGCGGCCTCAAGTGGAATGGACACCGCGATGCCCTGACTCGAAATAAGGCCGGATATCCCTGCAGTGACTTGAATGCAGGCTCGTCTTGCATCTCCCAAGACGGAAGGATGTCTGAATCCCCTGTGGAGACCACAGAGAAAGACCTAGTTCCCTACCTCATCGCGACCGGAGGCCTCACATCCTTTGAAAACTCCAGAGGTACGCGGAGATCAGTGCCTCCAAAAGAGAGGATGCCTGACTCCTCGTGAAACTTGATAGGAGTCCCAGAATTCCTGTGGCACGTGGAAAGGGACACTTGGTCTCCCGCCTCAGCTGGAGAGGCGTCCCAATTGCCCTGCCAAGCCTCGAGGAGAATCCCGAGTTGTCCCTCGCAACTAGGCAGGAGTCCTGACGTCGCTGAACAAACACGTGGGTGGATGGGCCATTCCCATCGTAACTCGATAATATAGCCCAGGTTCCCGCCGCAACTCGAGATAAACCATGAAACTTCCCCCTCGCCGCGAGATGAGGCGCAATTCCCCTACACTGCGGGCAGAGAAATTCCGTGTTGCACATTACACATAATAGGAGCCTTGATTTCCTTCATGGCACTCCAGAGAAACCCCAAGAACACTGTTTCAAGGCTAGAGGGATCCTGAGGTAACTGTAGCAACAAGAAAGAACTCTGTGGACCAAAAATCATCTCGAGATGAGAGGTTAGTCCCTAACTTCGACTCCAGAGGAATATCACCTTACCACAAGCATCTCAAGAGGAGGCTTCTCGCAGCTTTAGGTATGTGAAAGGGATCCTGAGATTGCTGCCTCAAGTGGAATGGACCCCGCAATGCCCTGACTCGAAATAAGGCCGGATTACCCTGCATTGACATAAATGCAGGCTCGTCTTGCATCTCCCAAAACGAAAGGATGTCTGAATCCTCTGTGGTGACCACAGAGAAAGACCTAGTTCCCCACCTCATGGCGACCGGAGGCCTCACATCCTTTGAACTCTCCAGAGGTACGCGGAGATCAGTGCCTCCAAAGGAGACGATGCCTGACTCCTAGTGAAACTTGATAGGAGCCCCAGGATTCCTGTGGCACATGGAAAGGGACCCTTGGTCTCCCGCCTCAGCTGGAGAGGCGTCCCAATTGCCCTGCCAAGCCTCGAGGAGAATCCCGAGTTGTCCCTCGCAACTAGGCAGGAGTCCTGACGTCGCTGAACAAACACGTGGGTGGCAGGGCCATCCCCATCGTAACTCGATAATATAGCCCAGGTTCCCGCCGCAACTCGAGAAAAACCATCAGACTTCCCCCTCGCCGCGAGATGAGGCCCGATTCCCCTGCACTGCGTGCAGAGCAATTCCGTGTTGCACATCACACAAGAAAGGAGCCTTGATTTCCTTGATGGCACTCCAGAGAAACCCCAAGAACACTGTTTCAAGGCTAGAGGGATCCTGAGGTCACTGTAGCCACACGAAAGAGCTCCGTGGACCAAAATTCAACTCGAGATGAGAGGTTAGTCCCTGGCTTCGACTCCAGAGGAATACCACCTTACCACAAGCACCCCAAGAGGAGGCTTCTCTCAGCTCTAAGTATGTGAGAGGGACCCTGATTTTGCAGCCTCAAGTGGAATGGACACTGCGATGCCCTGACGCGAAATAATGCCGGATATCCCTGCAGTGACTTGAATGCAGGCTCGTCTTGCATCTCCCAAGACGAAAGGATGTCTGAATCCCCTCTGCACACCACAGAGAAAGACCTAGTTCCCCACCTCATCGCGACCATAGGCCTCACATCCTTTGAAAACTCCAGAGGTACGCTGAGATCAGTGCCTCCAAAGGAGACGATGCCTGACTCCTCGTGAAACTTGATAGGAGTCCCAGGATACCTGTAGCACGTGGAAAGGGACCCTTGGTCTCCCGCCTCAGCTGGAGAGGCGTCCCAATTGCCCTGCCAAGCCTCGAGGAGAATCCCGAGTTGTCCCTCGCAACTAGGCAGGAGTCCTGACGTCGCTGAACAAACACGTGGGTGGAAGGGCCATTCCCATCGTAACTCGAGAATATCCCCCAGGTTCCCGCCGCAACTCGAGAAAAACCATGAGACTTTCCCCTCGCCGCGAGATGAGGCCCGATTCCCCTACACTGCGTGCAGAGCAATTCCGTGTTGCACATCACACATGAAAGGAGCCTTAATTTCCTTGATGGCACTCCAGAGAAACCCCAAGAACACTGTTTCAAGGCTAGAGGGATCCTGAGGTAACTGTAGTAACACGAAAGAGCTCCGTGGACCAAAAAATTAACTAGAGATGAGAGGTTAGTCCCTAACTTCGACTTCAGAGGACTACCACCTTACCACAAGCACCTCAAAAGGAGGCTTCTCACAGCTTTAGGTATGTGAGAGGGACCCTGAGTTTGAGGCCTCAAGTGGAATGGTCACCGCGATGCCCTGACTCGAAATAAGGCCGGACATCCCTGCAGTGACTTGAATGCAGGCTCGTCTTGCATCTCCCAAGACGAAAGGATGTCTGAATCCCCTGTGGAGACCACAGAGAAAGACCTAGTTCCCCACCTCATCGCGATCAAAGGCCTCACATCCTTTGAAAACTCCAGAGGTACGCGGAGATCAGTGCCTCCAAAGGAAATGATGAATGACTCCTCGTGAAACTTGATAGGAGTCCCAGGATTACTGTGGCACGTGGAAAGGGAAACCTGGTCTCCCGCCTCAGCTGGAGATGCGTCCCAATTGCCCTGCCAAGCCTCGAGGAGAATCCCGAGTTGTCCCTCGCAACTAGGCAGGAGTCCTGACGTCGCTGGACAAACACGTGGGTGGAAGGGCCATCCCTGTCGTAACTCGATAATATAGCCCAGGTTCCCGCCGCAACTCGAGAATAACCATGAAACTTCCCCCTCGCCGCGAGATGAGGCCCGATTCCCCTACACTGTGGGCAGAGAAATTCCGTGTTGCACATCACACATGAAAGGAGAATTGATTTCCTTCATGGCACTCCAGAGAAACCCCAAGAACACTGTTTCAAGGCTAGAGGGATCCTGAGGTCACTGTAGCAACAAGAAAGAACTCTGTGAACCAAAAATCATCTCGAGATGAGAGGTTAGTCCCTAACTTCACTCCAGAGGACTACCACCTAACCACAAGCACCTCAAGAGGAGGCTTCTCGCAGCTTTAGGTATGTGAGAGGGATCCTGAGATTGCAGCCTCAAGTGGAATGGACACCGCAATGCCCTGACTCGAAATAAGGCCGGATAACCCTGCATTGACATAAATGCAGGCTCGTCTTGCATCTCCCAAGACGAAAGGATGTTTGAATCCCCTGTGGACACCACAGAGAAAGACCTAGTTCCCCACCTCATCGCGACCGGACGCCTCACATCCTTTGAAAACTCCAGAGGTACGCGGAGATCAGTGCCTCCAAAGGAGACGATGCCTGACTCCTCGTGAAACTTGATAGGAGTCCCAGGATTCCTGTGGCACGTGGAAAGGGACCCTTGGTCTCCCGCCTCAGCTGGAGAGGCGTCCCAATTGCCCTGCCAAGCCTCGAGGAGAATCCCGAGTTGTCCCTCGCAACTAGGCAGGAGTCCTGACGTCGCTGAACAAACACATGGGTGGAAGGGGCATCCCCGTCGTAACTCGAGAATATACCCCAGGTTCCCGCCGCAACTCGAGAAAAACCATGAGACTTCCCCCTCGCCGAGAGATGAGGCCCGATTCCCCTGCACTGCGTGCAGAGCAATTCCGTGTTGCACATCACACATGAAAGGAGCCTTGATTTCCTTTATGGCACTCCAGAGAAACCCCCAGAACACTGTTTCCAGGCTAGAGGGATCCTGAGGTAACTGTAGCAACACGAAAGAGCTCCGTTGACCAAGAATCAACTCGAGATGAGTGGTTAGTCCCTGGCTTCGACTCCAGAGGAATACCACGTTACCACAAGCACCTCAAGAGGAGGCTTCTCTCAGCTCTAGGTATGTGAGAGGGACCCTGAGTTTGCGGCCTCAAGTGGAATGGACACTGCAATGCCCTGACGCGAAATAAGGCCGGATATCCCTGCAGTGACTTGAATGCAGGCTCGTCTTGCATCTCCCAAGATGAAAGGATGTCTGAATCCCCTGTGGAGACCACAGAAAAAGACGTAGTTCCCCACCTCATCGCGACCGGAGGCCTCACATCCTTTGAAAACTCCAGAGGTACGCGGAGATCAGTGCCTCCAAAGGAGACGATGCCTGACTCCTCGTGAAACTTGATAGGAGTCCCAGGATTCCTGTGGCACGTGTAAAGGGACACTTGGTCTCCCGCCTCAGCTGGAGAGGCGTCCCAATTGCCCTGCCAAGCCTCGAGGAGAATCCCGAGTTGTCCCTCGCAACTAGGCAGGAGTCCTAACGTCGCTGAACAAACACGTGGGTGGAAGTGCCATCCCCATCTTAACTCGAGAATATACCCCAGGTTCCCACCGCAACTAGAGAAAAACCATGAGCCTTCCCCCTCGCCGCGAGATGAGGCATGATTCCCCTGCACTGTATGCAGAGCAATTCCGTGTTGCACATCAAACATGGAAGGAGCCTTGATTTCCTTGATGGTACTCCAGAGAAACCCCAAGAACACTGTTTCAAGGCTAGAGGGATCCTGAGGTCACTGTAGCAACAGGAAAGAGCTCCGTGGACCAAGAATCAACTCTAGATGAGAGGTTAGTCCCTGGCTTCGACTCCAGAGGAATACCACCTTACCACAAGCACCTCAAGAGGAGGCTTCTCTCAGCTCTAGGTATGTGAGAGGGACCCTGATTTTGCGGCCTCAAGTGGAATGGACACTGCGATGCCCTGACTCGAAATAAGGCCGGATATTCCTGCAATGACTTGAATGCAGGCTCGTCTTGCATCTCCCAAGATGAAAGGATGTCTGAATCCCCTGTGGAGACCACAGAAAAAGACCTAGTTCCCCACCTCATCGCGACCGGAGGCCTCACATCCTTTGAAAACTCGAGAGGGACGCGGAGATCAGTGCCTCCAAAGGAGACGATGCCTGACTCCTCGGGAAACTTGATAGGAGTCCCAGGATTCCTGTGGCACGTGGAAAGGGAACCTTGGTCTCCCGCATCAGCTGGAGAGGCGTCCCAATTGCCCTGCCAAGCCTCGAGGAGAATCCCGAGTTGTCCCTCGCAACTAGGCAGGAGTCCTGACGTCGCTGAACAAACACGTGGGTGGAAGGGCCATCCCCGTCGTAACTCGAGAATATAGCCCAGGTTCCCGCCGCAACTCGAGAATAACCATGAAACTTCCCCCTCGCCGCGAGATGAGGCCCGATTCCCCTGCACTGCGTGCAGAGCAATTCCGTGTTGCACATCACACATGAAAAGAGCCTTGATTTCCTAGATGGCACTCCAGAGAAACCCCAAGAACACTGTTTCAAGGCTAGAGGGAACCTGAGGTCACTGTAGCAACACGAAAGAGCTCCGTGGACCAAAAATCAACTCCAGATGAGAGGTTAGTCCCTGGCTTCGACTCCAGAGGAATACCACCTTACCACAAGCACCTCAAGAGGAGGCTTCTCTCAGCTCTAGGAATGTGAGAGGGACCCTGAGTTTGCGGCCTCAAGTGGAATGGACACTGTGATGCCCTGACTCGAAATAAGGCCGAATATCGCTGCAGTGACTTGAATGCAGGCTCGTCTTGCATCTCCCACGACGAAAGGATGTCTGAATCCCCTGTGGAGACCACAGAGAAAGACCTAGTTCCACACCTCATCCCGACCGGACGCCTCAAATCCTTTGAAAACTTCAGAGGTACGCGGAGATCAGTGCCTCCAAAGGAGACGATGCCTGACTCCTCATGAAACTTGATATGAGTCCCAGGATTCCTGTGGCACGTGGAAAGGGACACTTGGTCTCCCGCCTCAGCTGGAGAGGCGTCCCAATTGCCCTGCCAAGCCTCGAGGAGAATCCCGAGTTGTCCCTCGCAACTAGGCAGGAGTCCTGACGTCGCTGAACAAACACGTGGGTGGAAGGGCCATCCCCGTCGTAACTCGAGAATATACCCCATGTTCCCGCCGCAACTCGAGAAAAACCATGAGACTTCCCCCTCGCCGCGAGATGAGGCCCGATTCCCCTGCACTGCGTGCAGAGCAATACCGTATTGCACATCACACATGAAAGGAGCCTTGATTTCCTTGATGGCACTCCAGAGAAACCCCAAGAACACTGTTTCAAGGCTAGAGGGATCCTGAGGTCTCTGTAGCAACAAGAAAGAGCTCCGTGGACCAAGAATCAACTCGAGATGAGAGGTTAGTCCCTGGCATCGACTCCAGAGGACTACCACCTTACCACAAGCACCTCAACAGGAGGCTTCTCTCAGCTCTAAGTATGTGAGAAGGACCCTGAGTTTGCGGAATCAAGTGGAATGGACACCTCGATGCCCTGACTCGAAATAAGGCCGGATATCCCTGCAGTGACTTGAATGCAGGCTCGTCTTGCATCTCCGAAGACGAAAGGATGTCTGAATCCCCTGTGGAGACCACAGAAAAAGACCTAGTTCCCCACCTCATCGCGACCGGAGGCCTCACATCCTTTGAAAACTCTAGAGGTACGCGGAGATCAGTGCCTCCAAAGGAGAGGATGCCTGACTCCTCGGGAAACTTGATTGGAGTCCCAGCATTCCTGTGGCACGTGGAAAGGGACCCTTGGTCTCCCGCCTCAGCTGGAGAGGCGTCCCAATTGCCCTGCCAAGCCTCGAGGAGAATCCCGAGTTGTCCCTCGCAACTAGGCAGGAGTCCTGACGTCGCTGAACAAACACGTGGGTGGAAGGACCATCCCCGTCGTAACTCGAGAATATATCCCAGGTTCCCGCCGCAACTCGAGATAAACCATGAGACTTCCCCCTCGCCGCGAGATGAGGCGCAATTCCCCTACACTGCGGGCAGAGAAATTCCGTGTTGCACATCACACATAATAGGAGCCTTGATTTCCTTCATGGCACTCCAGAGAAACCCCAAGAACACTGTTTCAAGGCTAGAGGGATCCTGAGGTCACTGTAGCAACAAGAAAGAATTCTGTGGACCAAAAATCATCTCGATATGAGAGGTTAGTCCCTAACTTCGACTCCAGAGGAATACCACCTAACCACAAGCACCTCAAGAGGAGGCTTCTCGCAGCTTTAGGTATGTGAAAGGGATCCTGAGATTGCAGCCTCAAGTGGAATGGACACCACAATGCCCTGACTCGAAATAAGGCCGGATAACCCTGCATTGACATAAATGCAGGCTCGTCTTGCATCTTCCAAGATGAAAGGGTAACTGAATCCTCTGTGGAGACCACAGAGAAAGACCTAGTTCCCCACCTCATCGCGACCGGAGGCCTCACATCCTTTGAAAACTCCAGAGGTACGCGGAGATCAGTGCCTCCAAAGGAAACGATGCCTGACTCCTCATGAAACTTGATAGGAGTCCCAGGATTCCTGTGGCACGTGGAAAGGGACCCTTGGTCTCCCACCTCAGCTGGAGAGGCGTCCCAATTGCGCTGCCAAGCCTCGAGGAGAATCCCGAGTTGTCCCTCGCAACTAGGCAGGAGTCCTGACGTGGCTGAACAAACACGTGTGTGGAAGGGCCATTCCCGTGGTAACTCGAGAATATACCCCAGGTTCCAGCTGCAACTCGAGAAAAACCATGAGACTTCCCCCTCGCCGCGAGATGAGGCCCGATTCCCCTGCACTGCGTGCAGAGCAATTCCGTGTTGCACATCACACATGAAAGGAGCCTTGATTTCCTTGATGGCACTCCAGAGAAACCCCAAGAACACTGTTTCAAGGCTAGAGGGATCCTGAGGTCACTGTAGCAACACAAAAGAGCTCCGTGGACCAAAAATCCACTCGAGATGAGAGGGTAGTCCCTGGCTTCGACTCCAGAGGAATACCACGTTACCACAAGCACCTCAAGAGGAGGCTTCTCACAGCTCTAGGTATGTGAGAGGGACCCTGAGTTTGCGGCCTCAAGTGGAATGGACACTGCGATGCCCTGGCTCAAAATAAGGCCGGATATCCCTGCAGTGACTTGAATGCAGGCTCGTCTTGCATCTCCCAAGATTAAAGGATGTCTGAATCCTTGTGGAGACCACAGAGAAAGACCTAGTTCCCCACCTCATCGCGACCGGAGGCCTCACATCCTTTGAAAACTCCAGAGGTACGCGGAGATCAGTCCCTCCAAAGGAGACGATGCCTGACTCCTCGTGAAACTTGATAGGAGTCCGAGGATTCCTGTGACACATGGAAAGGACCCTTGGTCTACCGCCACAGATGGAGAGGCGTCCCAATTGCCCTGCCCAGCCTCGAGGAGAATCCCGAGTTGTCCCTCGCAATTAGGCAGGAGTCCTGACGTGGCTGAACATACAAGTGGGTGGAAGGGCCATCCCCGTCGTAACTCGAGAATATACCCCAGGTTCCCGCCCCAATTCGAGAAAAACCATAAGACTTCCCCCTCGCCGCGAGATGAGGCCCGATTCCCCTGCACTGCGTGCAGAGCAATTCCGTGTTGCACATCACGCATGAAAGGAGCTTTGATTTCCTTGATGGCACTCCAGAGAAAACCAAAGAACCCTGTTTCAAGCCTAGAGGGATCCTGAGGTCACTGTAGCAACACGAAAGAGCTCCGTGGAACAAAAATCAACTCAAGATGAGAGGTTAGTCCCTGGCTTCGACTGCAGAGGACTACCACCTTACCACAAGCACCTCAAGAGGAGGCTTCTCTCAGCTCTAGGTATGGGAAAGGGACCCTAAGTTTGCGGCCTCAAGTGGAATGGACACCGCAATGCCCTGACTCGAAATAAGGCCAGATATCTCTGCAGTGACTTGAATGCCAGCTCGTCTTGCATCTCCCAAGATGAAAGGATGTCTGAATCCCCTGTGGAGACCACAGAGAAAGACCTAATTCCCCACCTCATCGCGACCGGAGGCCTCACATCCTTTGAATACTCCAGAGGTACACGGAGATCAGTGCCTCCAAAGGAGACGATGCCTGACTCCTCGTGAAACTTCTTAGGAGTCCAAGGATTCCTGTGGCACTTGGAAAGGGAGGCTTGGTCTCCCGCCTCAGCTGGAGAGGCGTCCCAATTGCCCTGCCAAGCCTCGAGGAGAATCCCGAGTTGTTCCTCGCAACTAGGCAGGAGTCCTGACGTCGCTGAACAAACACGTGGGTGGAAGGGCCATCCCCGTCGTAACCCGAGAATATACCCCAGGTTCCCGCCGCAACTCGAGAAAAACCATGAGACTTCCCCCTCGCCGAGAGATGAGGCCCGATTCCCCTGCACTGCGTGCAGAGCAATTCCGTGTTGCACATCACACATGAAAGGAGCCTTGATTTCCTTGATGGCACTCCAGAGAAACCCCAAGAACACTGTTTCAAGGCTAGAGGGATCCTGAGGTCACTGTAGCAACACAAAAGAGCTCCGTGGACCAAAAATCAATTCGAGATGAGAGGTTGGTCCCTGGCTTCGACTCCAGAGGAATACCACCTTACCACAAGCACCTCAAGAGGAGGCTTCTCTCAGCTCTAGCTATGTGAGAGGGACCCTGAGTTTGCGGCCTCAAGTGGAATGGAAACCGCGATGCCCTGACTCGTAATAAGGCCGGATATCCCTGCAGTGACTTGAATGCAGGCTCGTCTTGCATCTCCCAAGACGAAAGGATGTCTGAATCCCCTGTGGAGACCACAGAGAAAGACCTAGTTCCCCACCTCATCGCGACCGGAGGCCTCACATCCTTTGATAACTCCAGAGGTACGCGGAGATCAGTGCCTCCAAAGCAGACGATGACTGACTCCTCGTGAAACGTGATAGGAGTCCCAGGATTCCTGTGGCATGTGGAAAGGGACCCTTGGTATCCCGCCTCAGCTGGAGAGGCATCCCAATTGCCGTGCCAAGCCTCGAGGAGAATCCCGAGTTGTCCCTCGCAACTAGGCAGGAGGCCTGACGTCGCTGAACAAACATGTGGGTGGAAGGGCCATCCCCGTTGTAACTCGAGAATATACCCCAGGTTCCCACCGCAATTCGAGAAAAACCATGAGACTTCCCCCTCGCCGCGAGATGAGGCCCGATTCCCCTGCACAGCGTGCAGAGCAATTCCGTGTTGCACATCACACATGAAAGCAGCCTTGATTTCCTTGATGGCACTCCAGAGAAACCCCAAGAACACTGTTTCAAGGCTAGAGGAATCCTGAGGTCACTGTAGCAACACGAAAGAGCTCCATGGACCAAAAATCAACTCGAGATGAAAGGTTAGTCCCTGGCTTCGACTCCAGAGGAATACCACCTTACCACAAGCACCTCAAGAGGAGGCTTCTCTCAGCTCTAGGTATGTGAGAGGGACCCTGAGTTGCGGCCTCAAGTGGAATGGACACCGCGATGCCCTGACTCGAAATAAGGCCGAATATCCCTGCAGTGACTTGAATGCAGTCTCGTCTTGCATCTCCCAAGACGAAAGGATGTCTGAATCGCTGTGGAGACCACAGAGAAAGACCTAGTTCCCCACCTCATCGCGACCGGAGGCCTCACATCCTTTGAAAACTCCAGAGGTACGCGGAGATCAGTGCCTCCAAAGGGGACGATGCCTGACTCCTCGTGAAACTTGATAGGAGTCCCAGGATTCCTGTGGCAAGTGGAAAGGGACCCTTGGTCTCCCGCCTCAGCTGGAGAGGCGTCCCAATTGCCCTGCCAAGCCCCCAGGAGAATCCCGAGTTGTCCCTCGCAACTAGGCAGGAGTCCTGACGTCGCTGAACAAACACGTGGGTGGAAGGGCCATCCCCGTCGTAAGTCGAGAATATACCCCAGGTTCCCGGCACAACTCGAGAAAAACAATGAGACTTCCCCTCGCCGCGAGATGAGGCCCGATTCCCTTGCACTGCGTGCAGAGCAATTCCGTGTTGCACATCACACATGAAAGGAGCCTTGATTTCCTTGATGGCACTCCAGAGAAACCCCAAAAACACTGTTTCAAGGCTAGAGGGAACCTGAGGTCAGTGTGGCAACACGAAAGAGCTCCGTGGACCAAGAATCAACTCTAGATGAGAGGTTAGTCCCTGGCTTTGACTCCAGAGGAATACCACCTTACCACAAGCACCTCAAGAGGAGGCTTCTCTCAGCTCTAGGTATGTGAGAGGGAACCTGAGTTTGCGGCCTCAAGTGGAATGGACACCGCGATGCCCTGACACGATATAAGTCCAGATATCTCTGAAGTGACTTGAATGCAGGCTCGTCTTGCATCTCCCAAGACGAAAGGATGTTTGAATCCCCTGTGGAGACCACAGAGAAAGACCTAGTTCCCCACCTCATCGCGACCGGAGGCTTCACATCCTTTGAAAACTCCAGAGGTACGCGGAGATCAGTGCCTCCAAAGGGGACGATGCCTGACTCCTCGAGAAACTTGATAGGAGTCCCAGGATTCCTGTGGCATGTGGAAAGGGACCCTTGGTCTCCCGCCTCAGCTGGAGAGGCGTCCCAATTGCCCTGCCAAGCCTCGAGGAGAATCCCGAGTTGTCCCTCGCAACTAGGCAGGAGTCCTGACGTCGCTGAACAAACACGTGGGTGGAAGGGCCATCCCCGTCGTAACTCGAGAATATATCCCAGGTTCCCGACGCAACTCGAGAAAAACCATGAGACTTCCCCCACGCTGCGAGATGAGGCCCGATTCCCCTGCACTGCGTGCAGCGCAATTCCGTGTTGCACATCACACATGAAAGGACCCGTGATTTCCTTGATGGCACTCCAGAGAAACCCCAAGAACACTGTTTCAAGGCTAGAGGCATCCTGAGGTCACTGTAGCAACACGAAAGAGCTCCGTGGACCAAAATTCAACTCGAGATGAGAGGTTAGTCCCTGGCTTCGACTCCAGAGGAATACCACCTTACCACAAGCACCTCAAGAGGAGGCTTCTCTCAGCTCTAAGTATGTGAGAGGGACCCTGAGTTTGCGGCCTCAAGTCGAATGGAAACCGCGATGCCATGACTCGAAATAAGGCCGGATATCCCTGCAGTGACTTGAATGCAGACTCGTCTTGCATCTCCCAAGACGAAAGGATGTCTGAATCCCCTGTGGAGACCACAGAGAAAGACCTTGTTCCCAACCTCATCGCGACCGGAGACCTCACATCCTTTGAAATCTTCAGAGGTACGCGGAGATCAGTGCCTCCAAAGGGACGATGCCTGACTCCTCGTGAAACTTGATAGGAGTCCCAGGATTCCTGTGCACGTGGAAAGGGACCCTTGGTCTCCCACCTCAGCTGGAGAGGCATCCCAATTGCCCTGCCAAGCCTCGAGGAGAATCCCGAGTTGTCCCTCGCAACTAGGCAGGAGTCCTGATGTCGCTGAATAAACACGTGGTTGAAAGGGCCATCCACGTCGTAACTCGAGAATATGCCCCAGGTTCCCGCCGCAACTCGAGAAAAACCATGAGACGTCCCCCTCGCCGTGAGATGAGGCCCGATTCCCCTGCACTGCGTGCAGAGCAATTCCGTGTTGCACATCACACATGAAAGGAGCCTTGATTTCCTTGATGGCACTCCAGAGAAACCCCAAGAACACTGTTTCAAGGCTAGAGGGATCCTGAGGTCACTGTAGCCACACGAAAGAGATCCGTGGCCCAAAAATCAACTCGAGATGAGAGGTTAGTCCCTGGCTTCGACTCCAGAGGAATACCACCTTACCACAAGCACCTCAAAAGGAGGCTTCTCTCAGCTCTAGGTATGTAAGAGGGAACCTGAGTTTGCCGCCTCAAGTGGAATGGACACCGCTATGCCCTGACTCGAAATAAGGCCAGATATCTCTGAAGTGACTTGAATGCAGGCTCTTCTTGCATCTCCCAAGATGAAAGGATGTTTGAATCCCCTGTGGAGACCACATAGAAAGACCTAGTTCCCCACCTCATCGCGACCGGAGGCCTCACATCCTTTGATAACTCCAGAGGTACGCGGAGATCAGTGCCTCCAAAGCAGACGATGACTGACTCCTCGTGAAACGTGATAGGAGTCCCAGGATTCCTGTGGTATGTGGAAAGGGACCCTTGGTATCCCGCCTCAGGTGGAGAGGCATCCCAATTGCCCTGCCAAGCCTCGAGGAGAATCCCGAGTTGTCCCTCGCAACTAGGCAGGAGTCCTGACGTCGCTGAACAAACACGTGCTTGGAAGGGCCATCCCCGTTGTAACTCGAGAATATACACCAGGTTCCCACCGCAATTCGAGAAAAACCATGAGACTTCCCCCTCGCCGCGAGATGAGGCCCGATTCCCCTGCACTGCGTGCAGAGCAATTCCGTGTTGCACATCACACATGAAAGGAGCCTTGATTTCCTTGATGGCACTCCAGAGAAACCCCAAGAACACTGTTTCAAGGCTAGAGGGATCCTGAGGTCACTGTAGCAACACAAAAGAGCTCCGTGGACCAAAAATCAACTCGAGATGAGAGGTTAGTCCCTGGCTTCGACCCCAGAGGAATACCACCTTACCACAAGCACCTCAAGAGGAGGCTTCTCTCAGCTCTAGGTATGGGAAAGGGACCCTAAGTTTGCGGCCTCAAGTGGAATGGACACCGCAATGCCCTGACTCGAAATAAGGCCAGATATCTCTGCAGTGACTTGAATGCCAGCTCGTCTTGCATCTCCCAAGATGAAAGGATGTCTGAATCCCCTGTGGAGACCACAGAGAAAGACCTAGTTCCCCACCTCATCACGACCGGAGGCCTCAAATCCTTTGAAAACTCCAGAGGTATGCGGAGATCAGTGCCTCCAAAAGGGACGATGCCTGACTCGTCGTGAATCTTGATAGGAGTCCCAGGATTCCTGTGGCACGTGGAAAGGGACCCTTGGTCTCCCGCCTCAGCTGGAGAGGCGTCCCAATTGCCCTGCCAAGCCTCGAGGAGAATCCCGAGTTGTCCCTCGCAACTAGGCAGGAGTCCTTACGTCGCTGAACAAACACGTGGGTGGAAGGGCCATCCCCGTCGTAACTCGAGAATATACCCCAGGTTCCCACCACAACTCGAGAAAAACCATGAGACTTCCCCCTCGCCGGAAAATGAGGCCCGATACCCTGCACTGCGTGCAGAGCATTTCCGTGTTGCACATCACACATGAAAGGAGACTTGATTTCCTTGATGGCACTCCAGAGAAACCCCAAGAACACTGTTTCAAGGCTAGAGTGAACCTGAGGTCACTGTAGCAACACAAAAGAGCTCCGTGGACCACAAATCAACTTGAGATGAGAGGTTAGTCCCTGGCTTCGTCTCCAGAGGAATACCACCTTACCACAAGCACCTCAAGAGGAGGCTTCTCTCAGCTCTAACTATGCGAGAGGAACCCTGAGTTTGCGGCCTCAAGTGGAATGGACACCGCGATGCCCTGACTCGAAATAAGGCCGGATATCCCTGCAGTGACTTGAATGCAGGCTCGTCTTGAATCTCCCAAGACGAAAGGATGTCTGAATCCCCTGTGGAGACCACAGAGAAAGACCTAGTCTCCCATCTCATCGCGATAGGAGGCCTCACATCCTTTGAAAACTCCAGAGGTACGCGGAGATCAGTGCCTCCAAAGGAGACGATGCCTGACTCCTCGTGAAACTTGATAGGAGTCCCAGGATACCTGTGGAACGTGGAAAGGGACCCTTGGTCTCCCGCCTCAGCTGGAGAGGCGTCCCAATTGCCCTGCCAAGCCTCGAGAAGAATCCCGAGTTGTCCCTCGCAACTAGGCAGGAGTCCTGACGTCGCTGAACAAACACGTGGGTGGAAGGGCCATCCCCGTCGTAACTCGAGAATATACCCCAGGTTCCCACCACAACTCGAGAAAAACCATGAGACTTCCCCCTCGCCGCGAGATGAGGCCCGATACCCTGCACTGCGTGCAGAGCAATTCCGTGTTGCACATCACACATGAAAGCAGCCTTGATTTCCTTGATGGCACTCCAGAGAAAACCCAAGAACACTGTTTCAAGGCTAGAGTGAACCTGAGGTCACTGTAGCAACACAAAAGAGCTCCGTGGACCAAAAATCAACTCGAGATGAGAGGTTAGTCCATGGCTTCGTCTCCAGAGGTATACCACCTTACCACAAGCACCTCAAGAGGAGGCTTCTCTCAGCTTTAGCTATGTGAGAGGGACCCTGAGTTTGCGGCCTCAAGTGGAATGGACACCGCGATGCCCTGACTCGAAATAAGGCCGGATATCCCTGCAGTGACTTGAATGCAGGCTCGTCTTGCATCTCCCAAGATGAAAGGATGTCTGAATCCCCTGTGGAGACCACAGTGAATGACCTAGTTCCCCACCTCATCGCGACCGGAGGCCTCACATCCTTTGAAAACTCCAGAGGTACGCGGAGATAAGTGCCTCCAAAGGAAACGATGCCTGACTCCTCGTCAAACTTGATAGGAGTCCCAGGATTCCTGTGGCACGTGGAAAGGGACCCTTGGTCTCCCGCCTCAGCTGGAGAGGCGTCCCAATTGCCCTGCCAAGCCTCGAGGAGAATCCCGAGTTGTCCCTCACAACTAGGCAGGAGTCCTGAGGTCGCTGAACAAACACGTGTGTGGAAGGGCCATCCCCGTCGTAACTCGAGAATATACCCCAGGTTCCCGCCGCAACTCGAGAAAAACTATGAGACTTCCCCCTAGCCGCGAGATGAGGCCCGATTCCCCTCCACTGCGTGCAGAGCAATTCCGTGTTGCACATCACACATGAAAGGAGCCTTGATTTCCTTGATGGCACTCCAGAGAAACCCCAAGAACACTGTTTCAAGGCTAGAGGGATCCTGAGGTCACTGTAGCAACACGAAAGAGCTCCATGGACAAAAATCAACTCGAGATGAGAGGTTAGTCCCTGGCTTCGACTCCAGAGGAATACCACCTTACCACAAGCACCTCAAGAGGAGGCTTCTCTCAGCTCTAGGTATGTGAGAGGGACCCTGAGTTTGCGGCCTCAAGTGGAATGGACACCGCGATGCCCTGACTCGAAATAAGGCCAGTTATCCCTGCAGTGACTTGAATGCAGGCTCGTCTTGCATCTCCCAAGACGAAAGGCTGTCTGAATCCCCTGTGGAGACCACAGAGAAAGACCTAGACTCCCACCTCATCGCGACCGGAGGCCTCACATCCTTTGAAAACTCCAGAGGTACGCGGAGATCAGTGCCTCCAAAAGAGACGATGCCTGACTCCTCGTGAAACTTCTTAGGAGTCCCAGAATTCCTGTGGCACGGGGAAAGGGACCCTTGGTCTCCCGCCTCAGCTGTAGAGGCATTCCATTTGCCCTGCCAAGCCTCGAGGAGATTCCCGAGTTGTCCCTCGCAACTAGGCAGGAGTCCTGACGTCGCTGAACAAACACGTGGGTGGAAGGGCTTTCCCCGTCGTAACTCGAGAATATACCCCAGGTTCCCACCGCAACTCGAGAAAAACCATGAGACTTCCCCCTCGACGGAAAATGAGGCCTGAACCCTGCACTGCGTGCAGAGCAATTCCGTGTTGCACATCACACATGAAAGGAGCCTTGATTTCCTTCATGGCACTCCAGAGAAACCCCAAGAACACTGTTTCAAGGCTAGAGGGATCCTGAGGTCACTGTAGCAACAGGAAAGAGCTCCGTGGACCAAAAATCAACTCGAGATGAGAGGTTAGTCCCTGGCTTCAAATCCAGAGGAATACCACCTTACCACAAGCACCTCAAGAGGAGGCTTCTCTCAGCTCTAGGTATGTGAGAGGGACCGTGAGTTTGCGGCCTCAAGTGGAATGGACACCGCGATGACCTGACTCGAAATAAGGCCGGATATCCCTACAGTGACTTGAATGCAGGCTCGTCTTGCATCTCCCAAGACAAAAGGATGTCTGAATCTCCTGTGGAGACCACAGAGAAAGACCTAGTTCCCCACCTCATCGCGACCGGAGGCCACACATCCTTTGGAAACTCCAGAGGTACGCGGAGATCAGTGCCTCCAAAGGAGACGATGCCTGACTCCTCGTGAAACTTGATAGGAGTCCCAGGATTCCTGTGGCACGTGGAAAGGGACCCTTGGTCTCCCGCCTCAGCTGGAGAGGCCTCCCAATTGCCCTGCCAAGCCTCGAGGAGAATCCCGAGTTGTCCCTCGCAACTAGGCTGGAGTCCTGACGAGGCTGAACAAACACGTGGGTGGAAGGGCCATCCCCGTCGTAACTCGAGAATATACGCCAGGTTCCCGCCGCAACTCGAGAAAAACCATGAGACTTCCCCCTCGCCGTGAGATGAGGCCCGATTCCCCTGCCCTGCATGCAGAGCAATTCCGTGTTGCACATCACGCATGAAAGGAGCTTTGATTTCCCTGATGGCACTCCAGAGAAACCCCAAGAACACTGTTTCCAGGCTAGAGGGATCCTGAGGTCACTGTAGCAACACGAAAGAGCTCCGTGGACCAAAAATCAACTCGAGATGAGAGGTTAGTCCCTGGTTTCGACTGCAGAGAATTACCACCTTACCACAAGCACCTCAAGAGGAGGCTTCTCTCAGCTCTAGGTATGTGAGAGGGACCCTGAGCTTGCGGCCTCAAGTGGAATGGACACCGCGATGCGCTGACTCGAACTAAGGCCGGATATCCCTGCAGTGACTTGAATGCAGGCTCGTCTTGCATCTTCCAAGACGAAAGGATGTCTGAATCCCCTGTGGAGACCACAGAGAAAGACCTAGTTCCCCACCTGATCGCGACCGGAGGCCTCACATCCTTTGAAAACTCCAGAGGTAAGCGGAGATCAGTGCCTCCAAAGGAGACGATGCCTGACTCCTCGTGAAACTTGATAGGAGTCCCAGGATACCTGTGGCACGTGGAAAGGGATCCTTGGTCTCCCGCCTCAGCTGGAGAGGCGTCCCAATTGCCCTGCCAAGCCTCGAGTAGAATCCCGAGTTGTCCCTCGCAACTAGGCAGGAGTCCTGACCTCAATGAACAAACACGTGTGTGGAAGGGCCATCGCCGTCATAACTCGAGAATATACCCCAGGTTCCCCCCGCACTCGAGAAAAACCATGAGACTTCCCCCTCGCAGCGAGATGAGGCCCGATTCCCCTGCATTGCGTGCAGAGCAATTCCATGTTGCACATCACACATGAAAGGAGCCTTGATTTCCTTGATGGCACTCCAGAGAAACCCCAAGAACACTGTTTCAAGGCTAGAGGGATCCTGAGGTCACTGTAGCAACACGAAAGAGCTCCGTGGACCAAAAATCAACTCGAGATGAGAGGTTAGTCCCTGGCTTCGACTCCAGAGGAATACCACGTTACCACAAGTACCTCAAGAGGAGGATTCTTTCAACTCTAGGTATGTGAGAGGGACCCTGAGTTTGCGGCCTCAAGTGGAATGGACACCGCGATGCCCTGACTCGAAATAAGGCCGGATATCCCTGCAGTGACTTGAATGCAGGCTCGTCTTGCATCTCCCAAGATGAAAGGATGTCTGAATCCCCTGTGGAGACCACAGTGAAAGACCTAGTTCCCCACCTCATCGCGACCGGAGGCCTCACATCCTTTGAAAACTCCAGAGGTACGCGGAGATAAGTGCCTCCAAAGGAAACGATGCCTGACTCCTCGTCAAACTTGATAGGAGTCCCAGGATTCCTGTGGCACGTGGAAAGGGACCCTTGGTCTCCCGCCTCAGCTGGAGAGGCGTCCCAATTGCCCTGCCAAGCCTCGAGGAGAATCCCGAGTTGTCCCTCACAACTAGGCAGGAGTCCTGAGGTCGCTGAACAAACACGTGTGTGGAAGGGCCATCCCCGTCGTAACTCGAGAATATACCCCAGGTTCCCGCCGCAACTCGAGAAAAACTATGAGACTTCCCCCTAGCCGCGAGATGAGGCCCGATTCCCCTGCACTGCGTGCAGAGCAATTCCGTGTTGCACATCACACATGAAAGGAGCCTTGATTTCCTTGATGGCACTCCAGAGAAACCCCAAGAACACTGTTTCAAGGCTAGAGGGATCCTGAGGTCACTGTAGCAACACGAAAGAGCTCCATGGACAAAAATCAACTCGAGATGAGAGGTTAGTCCCTGGCTTCGACTCCAGAGGAATACCACCTTACCACAAGCACCTCAAGAGGAGGCTTCTCTCAGCTCTAGGTATGTGAGAGGGACCCTGAGTTTGCGGCCTCAAGTGGAATGGACACCGCGATGCCCTGACTCGAAATAAGGCCGGTTATCCCTGCAGTGACTTGAATGCAGGCTCGTCTTGCATCTCCCAAGACGAAAGGCTGTCTGAATCCCCTGTGGAGAACACAGAGAAAGACCTAGACTCCCACCTCATCGCGACCGGAGACCTCACATCCTTTGAAAACTCCAGAGGTACGCGGAGATCAGTGCCTCCAAAAGAGACGATGCCTGACTCCTCGTGAAACTTCTTAGGAGTCCCAGAATTCCTGTGGCACGGGGAAAGGGACCCTTGGTCTCCTGCCTCAGCTGTAGAGGCATTCCAATTGCCCTGCCATGCCTCGAGGAGAATCCCGAGTTGTCCCTCGCAACTAGGCAGGAGTCCTGACGTCGCTGAACAAACACGTGGGTGGAAGGGCTTTCCCCGTCGTAACTCGAGAATATACCCCAGGTTCCCACCGATACTCGAGAAAAACCATGAGACTTCCCCCTCGACGGAAAATGAGGCCCGAACCCTGCACTGCGTGCAGAGCAATTCCGTGTTGCACATCACACATGAAAGGAGCCTTGATTTCCTTCATGGCACTCCAGAGAAACCCCAAGAACACTGTTTCAAGGCTAGAGGGATCCTGAGGTCACTGTAGCAACATGAAAGAGCTCCGTGGACCAAAAATCAACTCGAGATGAGAGGTTAGTCCCTGGCTTCAAATCCAGAGGAATACCACCTTACCACAAGCACCTCAAGAGGAGGCTTCTCTCAGCTCTAGGTATGTGAGAGGGACCGTGAGTTTGCGGCCTCAAGTGGAATGGACACCGCGATGCCCTGACTCGAAATAAGGCCGGATATCCCTACAGTGACTTGAATGCAGGCTCGTCTTGCATCTCCCAAGACAAAAGGATGTCTGAATCTCCTGTGGAGACCACAGAGAAAGACCTAGTCTGCCACCTCATCGCGATCGGAGGCCTCACATCCTTTGAAAACTCCAGAGGTACGCGGAGATCAGTGCCTCCAAAGGAGACGATTCGTGACTCCTCGTGAAACTTGATAGGAGTCCCAGGATTCCTGTGGCACGTGGAAAGGGACCCTTGGTCTCCCGCCTCAGCTGGAGAGGCCTCCCAATTGCCCTGCCAAGCCTCGAGGAGAATCCCGAGTTGTCCCTCGCAACTAGGCTGGAGTCCTGACGAGGCTGAACAAACACGTGGGTGGAAGGGCCATCCCCGTCGTAACTCGAGAATGTACCCCAGGTTTCCGCCGCAACTCGAGAAAAACCATGAGACTTCCCCCTCGCCGTGAGATGAGGCCCGATTCCCCTGCACTACATGCAGAGCAATTCCGTGTTGCACATCACGCATGAAAGGAGCTTTGATTTCCCTGATGGCACTCCAGAGAAACCCCAAGAACACTGTTTCCAGGCTAGAGGGATCCTGAGGTCACTGTAGCAACACGAAAGAGCTCCGTGGACCAAAAATCAACTCGAGATGAGAGGTTAGTCCCTGGTTTCGACTGCAGAGAATTACCACCTTACCACAAGCACCTCAAGAGGAGGCTTCTCTCAGCTCTAGGTATGGGAGAGCGACCCTGAGTTTGCGGCCTCAAGTGGAATGGACACCGCGATGCCCTGACTCGAAATAAGGCCAGATATCTCTGCAGTGACTTGAATGCCAGCTCGTCTTGCATCTCCCAAGATGAAAGGATGTCTGAATTCCCTGTGGAGACCACAGAGAAAGACCTAGTTCCCCACCTCATCGCGACCGGAGGCCTCACATCCTTTGAAAACTCCAGAGGTACGCGGAGATCAGTGCCTCCAAAAGGGACGATGCCTGACTCCTCGTGAATCTTGATAGGAGTCCCAGGATTCCTGTGGCACGTGGAAAGGGAACCCTGGTCTCCCGCCTCAGCTGGAGTGGCGTCCCAATTGCCCTGCCAAGCCTCGAGGAGAATCCCGAGTTGTCCCTCGCAACTAGGCAGGAGTCCTGACGTCGCTGAACTAACACGTGGGTGGAAGGGCCATCCCCGTCGTAACTCAAGAATATACCTCAGGTTCCCACCACAACTCGAGAAAAACCATGAGACTTCCCCCTCGCCGGAAAATGAGGCCCGATACCCTGCACTGCGTGCAGAGCAATTCCGTGTTGCACATCACACATGAAAGGAGCCTTGATTTCCTTGATGGCACTCCAGAGAAAACCCAAGAACACTGTTTCAAGGCTAGAGTGAACCTGAGGTCACTGTAGCAACACAAAAGTGCTCCGTGGACCAAAAATCAACTTGAGATGAGAGGTTAGTCCCTGGCTTCGTCTCCAGAGGTATACCACCTTACCAGAAGCACCTCAAGAGGAGGCTTCTCTCAGCTCTAGCTATGTGAGAGGGACCCTGAGTTTGTGGCCTCAAGTGGAATGGACATCGCGATGCCCTGACTCGAAATAAGGCCGGATATCCCTGCAGTGACTTGAATGCAGGCTCGTCTTGCATCTCCCAAGACGAAAGGATGTCTGAATCCCCTGTGGAGACCACAGTGAAAGACCTAGTTCCCCACCTCATCGCGACCGGAGGCCTCACATCCTTTGAAAACTCCAGAGGTACGCGGAGATCAGTGCCTCCAAAGGAAACGATGCCTGACTCCTCGTCAAACTTGATAGGAGTCCCAGGATTCCTGTGGCACGTGGAAAGGGACCCTTGGTCTCCCGCCTCAGCTGGAGAGGCGTCTCAATTGCCCTGCCAAGCCTCGAGGAGAATCCCGAGTTGTCCCTCACAACTAGGCAGGAGTCCTGAGGTCGCTGAACAAACACGTGTGTGGAAGGGCCATCCCCCTCGTAACTCGAGAATATATTCCAGGTTCCCGCCGCAACTCGAGAAAAACTATGAGACTTCCCCCTCACCGCGAGATGAGGCCCGATTCCCCTGCACTGCGTGCAGAGCAATTCCGTGTTGCACATCACACATGAAAGGAGCCTTGATTTCCTTCATGGCACTCCAGAGAAACCCCAAGAACACTGTTTCAAGGCTAGAGGGATCCTGAGGTCACTGTAGCAACACGAAAGAGCTCCGTGGCCCAAAAATCAACTCGAGATGAGAGGTTAGTCCCTAGCTTCAAATCCAGAGGAATACCACCTTAACACAAGCACCTCAAGAGGAGGCTTCTCTCAGCTCTAGGTATGTGAGAGGGACCGTGAGTTTGCGGCCTCAAGTGGAATGGACACCGCGATGCCCTGACTTGAAATAAGGCCGAATATCCCTGCAGTGACTTGAATGCAGGCTCGTCTTGCATCTCCCAAGACAAAAGGATGTCTGAATCTCCTGTGGAGACCACAGAGAAAGACCTAGTCTGCCACCTCATCGCGATCGGAGGCCTCACATCCTTTGAAAACTCCAGAGGTACGCGGAGATCAGTGCCTCCAAAGGAGAAGATGCCTGACTCCTCGTGAAACTTGATAGGAGTCCCAGGATTCCTGTGGCACGTGGAAAGGGACCCTTGGTCTCCCGCCTCAGGTGGAGAGGCCTCCCAATTGCCCTGCCAAGTCTCGAGGAGAATCCCGAGTTGTCCCTCGCAACTAGGCTGGAGTCCTGACGAGGCTGAACAAACACGTGGGTGGAAGGGCCATCCCCGTCGTAACTCGAGAATGTACCCCAGGTTCCCGCCGCAACTCGAGAAAAACCATGAGACTTCCCCCTCGCCACGAGATGAGGCCCGATTCCCCTGCACTACATGCAGAGCAATTTCGTTTTGCACATCACGCATGAAAGGAGCTTTGATTTCCCTGATGGCACTCCAGAGAAACCCCAAGAACACTGTTTCAAGGCTAGAGGGATCCTGAGGTCACTGTAGCAACACGAAAGAGCTCCGTGGACCAAAAATCAACTCGAGATGAGAGGTTAGTCCCTGGTTTCGACTGCAGAGAATTACCACCTTACCACAAGCACCTCAAGAGGAGGCTTCTCTCAGCTCTAGGTATGGGAGAGGGACCCTGAGTTTGCGGCCTCAAGTGGAATGGACACCGCGATGCCCTGACTCGAAATAAGGCCAGATATCTCTGCAGTGACTTGAATGCCAGCTCGTCTTGCATCTCCCAAGATGAAAGGATGTCTGAATTCCCTGTGGAGACCACAGAGAAAGACCTAGTTCCCCACCTCATCGCGAGCGGAGGCCTCAAATACTTTGAAAATTCCAGAGGTATGTGGAGATCAGTGCCTCCAAAAGGGACGATGCCTGACTCCTCGTGAAACTTGATAGGAGTCCCAGGATTCCTGTGGCACGTGGAAAGGGACCCTTGGTCTTCCGCCTCAGCTGTAGAGGCGTCCCAATTGCCCTGGCCAGCCCCGAGGAGAATCCCGACTTTTCCCTCGCAACTAGGCAGGAGTCCTGACGTCGCAGAACAAGCACGTGTGTGAAAGGGCCATCCCCGTCGTATCTCGAGAATATACCCCAGGTTCCCGCCGCAACTCGAGAAAAACAATGAGACTTCCCCCTCGCCGCGAGATCAGGCCCGATTCCGCTGCATTGTGTGCAGAGCAATTCCGTGTTGCACATCACACATGAAAGGAGCCTTGATTTGCTTGATGGCACTCCAGAGAAACCCCAAGAACACTGTTTCAAGGCTAGAGGGATCCTGAGGTCACTATAGCAACACAAAGGAGCTCCGTGGGTCAAAAATCAACTCGAGATGAGAGGTTAGTCCCTGGCTTCGAATCCAGAGGAAAACCACCTTACCACAAGTACCTCAAGAGGAGGCTTCTTTCAGCTCTAGGTATGTGAGAGGGAACCTGAGTAAGCGACCTCAAGTGGAATGGACACCGCGATGCCCTGACTCGAAATAAGGCCGGATATCCCTGCAGTGACTTGAATGCAGGATCGTCTTGCATTTCCCAAGATGAAAGGCTGTCTGAATCCCCTGTGGGGACCACAGAGAAAGACCTAGTTCCCCACCTCATCGCGCCCGGAGGCCTCACATCCTTTGATAACTCCAGAGGTATGCGGAGATCAGTGCCACCAAAGGAGACGATGCCTGACTCCTCCTGAAACTTGATAGGAGTCCCAGGATTCCTGTGGCAAGTGGAAAGGGACCCTTGGTCTCCCGCCTCAGCTGGAGAGGCATCGCAATTGCCCTTCCAAGCCTCGAGGAGAATCCCGAGTTGTCCCTCGCAACTAGGCAGAAGTTCTGACGTCGCTGAACAAACACGTGTGTGGAAGGGCCATCCCCGTCGTAACTCGAGAATATACCCCAGGTTCCCGCCGCAACTCGAGAAAAACCATGAGACTTCCCCCTCGCCGCGAGATGAGGCCCGATTCCCCTGCACTGCGTGCAGAGCAATTTCGTGTTGCACATCACGCGTGAAAGGAGCCTTGATTTCCTTGATGGCACTCCAGAGAAACACCAAGAACACTGTTTCAAGGCTAGAGGGATCCTGAGGTCACTGTAGCAAAACAAAAGAGCTCCGTGGACCAAAAATCAACTCGAGATGAGAGGTTAGTTCCTGGCTTCGAATCCAGAGGAATACCACCTTACCACAAGCATCTCAAGAGGAGGCTTCTCTCAGCTCTAGGTATGGGAAAGGGACCCTAAGTTTGCGGCCTCAAGTGGAATGGACACCGCAATGCCCTGACTCGATATAAGGCCAGATATCTCTGCAGTGACTTGAATGCCAGCTCGTCTTGCATCTCCCAAGATGAAACGATGTCTGAATCCCCTGTGGAGACCACAGAGAAAGACCTAGTTCCCCACCTCATCGCGACCGGAGGCCTCACATCCTTTGAAAACTCCAGAGGTACGCGGAGATCAGTGCCTCCAAAAGGGACGATGCCTGACTCCTCGTGAATCTTGATAGGAGTCCCAGGATTCCTGTGGCACGTGGAAAGGGACCCTTGGTCTCCCGCCTCAGCTGGAGTGGCGTCCCAATTGCCCTGCCAAGCCTCAAGGAGAATCCCGAGTTGTCCCTCGCAACTAGGCAGGAGTCCTGACGTCGCTGAACAAACACGTGGGTGGAAGGGCCATCCCCGTCGTAACTCAAGAATATACCCCAGGTTCCCACCACAACTCGAGAAAAACCATAAGACTTCCCCCTCGCCGGAAAATGAGGCCCGATACCCTGCACTGCGTGCAGAGCAATTCCGTGTTGCACATCACACATGAAAGGAGCCTTGATTTCCTTGATGGCACTCCAGAGAAAACCCAAGAACACTGTTTCAAGGCTAGAGTGAACCTGAGGTCACTGTAGCAACACAAAAGTGCTCCGTGGACCAAAAATCAACTTGAGATGAGAGGTTAGTCCCTGGCTTCGTCTCCAGAGGTATACCACCTTACCAGAAGCACCTCAAGAGGAGGCTTCTCTCAGCTCTAGCTATGTGAGAGGGACCCTGAGTTTGTGGCCTCAAGTGGAATGGACATCGCGATGCCCTGACTCGAAATAAGGCCGGATATCCCTGCAGTGACTTGAATGCAGGCTCGTCTTGCATCTCCCAAGACGAAAGGATGTCTGAATCCCCTGTGGAGACCACAGTGAAAGACCTAGTTCCCCACCTCATCGCGACCGGAGGCCTCACATCCTTTGAAAACTCCAGAGGTACGCGGAGATCAGTGCCTCCAAAGGAAACGATGCCTGACTCCCCGTCAAACTTGATAGGAGTCCCAGGATTCCTGTGGCACGTGGAAAGGGACCCTTGGTCTCCCGCCTCAGCTGGAGAGGCGTCCCAATTGCCCTGCCAAGCCTCGAGGAGAATCCCGAGTTGTCCCTCACAACTAGGCAGGAGTCCTGAGGTCGCTGAACAAACACGTGTGTGGAAGGGCCTTCCCCCTCGTAACTCGAGAATATACTCCAGGTTCCCGCCGCAACTCGAGAAAAACTATGAGACTTCCCCCTCACCGCGAGATGAGGCCCGATTCCCCTGCACTGCGTGCAGAGCAATTCCGTGTTGCACATCACACATGAAAGGAGCCTTGATTTCCTTGATGGCACTCCAGAGAAACCCCAAGAACACTGTTTCAAGGCTAGAGGGATCCTGAGGTCACTGTAGCAACACGAAAGAGCTCCATGGACAAAAATCAACTCGAGATGAGAGGTTAGTCCCTGGCTTCGACTCCAGAGGAATACCACCTTACCACAAGCACCTCAAGAGGAGGCTTCTCTCAGCTCTAGGTATGTGAGAGGGACCCTGAGTTTGCGGCCTCAAGTGGAATGGACACCGCGATGCCCTGACTCGAAATAAGGCCGGATATCCCTGCAGTGACTTGAATGCAGGCTCGTCTTGCATCTGCCAAGATGAAAGGATGTCTGAATCCCCTGTGGAGACCACAGAGAAAGACCTAGTTCCCCACCTCATCGCGACCGGAGGCCTCACATCCTTTGAAATCTACAGAGGTATGCGGAGATCAGTGCCTCCAAAGCAGACGATGCCTGACTCCTCGTGAAACTTGATAGGAGTCCCAGGATTTCTGTGGCACGTGGAAAGGGACCCTTGGTCTCCCGCCTCAGCTGGAGAGGCGTCCCAATTGCCCTGCCAAGCCTCGAGGAGAATCCCGAGTTGTCCCTCGCAACTAGGCAGGAGTCCTGCCGTCGCTGAAGAAACACGTGGGTGGAAGGGCCATCCCCGTCGTAACTCGAGAATATACCCCAGGTTCCCGCCGCAATTCGAGAAAAACCATGAGACTTCCCCCTCGCCGTGAGATGAGGCCCGATTCCCCTGCATTGCGTGCAGAGCAATTCCGTGTTGCACATCACACATGAAAGGAGCCTTGATTTCCTTGATGGCACTCCAGAGAAACCCCAAGAACACTGTTTCAAGGCTAGAGGGATCCTGAGGTCACTGTAGCAACACAAAAGAGCTCCGTGGACCAAAAATCAACTCGAGATGAGAGGTTAGTCCCTGGCTTCGACTCCAGAGGATTACCACCTTACCGCAAGCACCTCAAGAGGAGGCTTCTCTCAGCTCTAGGTAAGTGAGAGGGACCCTGAGTTTTCGGCCTCAAGTGGAAAGGACAACGCGATGCCCTGACTCGAAGTAAGCCCGGATATCCCTACAGTGACTAGAATGCAGGTTCGTCTTGCGTTTCCCAAGACGAAAGTATGTCTGAATCCCCTGTGGAGACCACAGAGAAAGACCTAGTTCCCCACCTCATCGCGACCGGAGGC
The DNA here is from genome assembly GCF_910594005.1 of Cervus elaphus. Lineage (NCBI taxonomy): Eukaryota > Metazoa > Chordata > Mammalia > Artiodactyla > Cervidae > Cervus > Cervus elaphus. The sequence continues at coordinate 5,685,312 of NC_057838.1, forward strand.
CTCACATCCTTTGAAAACTCCAGAGGTACGCGGAGATCAGTGCCTCCAAAGGAAACGATGCCTGACTCCTCGTCAAACTTGATAGGAGTCCCAGGATTCCTGTGGCACGTGGAAAGGGACCCTTGGTCTCCCGCCTCAGCTGGAGAGGCGTCCCAATTGCCCTGCCAAGCCTCGAGGAGAATCCCGAGTTGTCCCTCACAACTAGGCAGGAGTCCTGAGTTCGCTGAACAAACACGTGTGTGGAAGGGCCATCCCCCTCGTAACTCGAGAATATATTCCAGGTTCCCGCCGCAACTCGAGAAAAACTATGAGATTTCCCCCTCACCGCGAGATGAGGCCCGATTCCCCTGCACTGCGTGCAGAGCAATTCCGTGTTGCACATCACACATGACAGGAGCCTTGATTTCCTTCATGGCACTCCAGAGAAACCCCAAGAACACTGTTTCAAGGCTAGAGGGATCCTGAGGTCACTGTAGCAACACGAAAGAGCTCCGTGGACCAAAAATCAACTCGAGATGAGAGGTTAGTCCCTAGCTTCAAATCCAGAGGAATACCACCTTACCACAAGCACCTCAAGAGGAGGCTTCTCTCAGCTCTAGGTATGTGAGAGGGACCGTGAGTTTGCGGCCTCAAGTGGAATGGACACCGCGATGCCCTGACTCGATATAAGGCCGGATATCCCTACAGTGACTTGAATGCAGGCTCGTCTTGCATCTCCCAAGACAAAAGGATGTCTGAATCTCCTGTGGAGACCACAGAGAAAGACCTAGTCTGCCACCTCATCGCGATCGGAGGCCTCACATCCTTTGAAAACTCCAGAGGTACGCGGAGATCAGTGCCTCCAAAGGAGACGATTCGTGACTCCTCGTGAAACTTGATAGGAGTCCCAGGATTCCTGTGGCACGTGGAAAGGGACCCTTGGTCTCCCGCCTCAGCTGGAGAGGCCTCCCAATTGCCCTGCCAAGCCTCGAGGAGAATCCCGAGTTGTCCCTCGCAACTAGGCTGGAGTCCTGACGAGGCTGAACAAACACGTGGGTGGAAGGGCCATCCCCGTCGTAACTCGAGAATGTACCCCAGGTTCCCGCCGCAACTCGAGAAAAACCATGAGACTTCCCCCTCGCCGTGAAATGAGGCCCGATTCCCCTGCACTACATGCAGAGCAATTCCGTGTTGCACATCACGCATGAAAGGAGCTTTGATTTCCCTGATGGCACTCCAGAGAAACCCCAAGAACACTGTTTCAAGGCTAGAGGGATCCTGAGGTCACTGTAGCAACACGAAAGAGCTCCGTGGACCAAAAATCAACTCGAGATGAGAGGTTAGTCCCTGGTTTCGACTGCAGAGAATTACCACCTTACCACAAGCACCTCAAGAGGAGGCTTCTCTCAGCTCTAGGTATGGGAGAGGGACCCTGAGTTTGCGGCCTCAAGTGGAATGGACACCGCGATGCCCTGACTCGAAATAAGGCCAGATATCTCTGCAGTGACTTGAATGCCAGCTCGTCTTGCATCTCCCAAGATGAAAGGATGTCTGAATTCCCTGTGGAGACCACAGAGAAAGACCTAGTTCCCCACCTCATCGCGACCGGAGGCCTCAAATACATTGAAAACTCCAGAGGTATGTGGAGATCAGTGCCTCCAAAAGGGACGATGCCTGACTCCTCGTGAAACTTGATAGGAGTCCCAGGATTCCTGTGGCACGTGGAAAGGGACCCTTGGTCTTCCGCCTCAGCTGTAGAGGCGTCCCAATTGCCCTGGCCAGCCCCGAGGAGAATCCCGAGTTGTCCCTCGCAACTAGGCAGGATTCCTGACGTCGCTGAACAAGCACGTGTGTGAAAGGGCCATCCCCGTAGTATCTCGAGAGTATACCCCAGGTTCCCGCCGCAACTCGAGAAAAACCATGAGACTTCCCCCTCGCCGCGAGATGAGCTCCGATTCCCCTGCACCGTGTGCAGAGCAATTCCGTGTTACACATCACACATGAAAGGAGCCTTGATTTCCTTGATGGCACTCCAGAGAAACCCCAAGAACACTGTTTTAAGGCTAGAGGGATTCTGATGTCACTGTAGCAACACGAAAGAGCTCCGTGGAAAAAATCAACTTGAGATGAGAGGTTAGTCCCTGGCTTCGACTCCAGAGGAATACCACCTTACCACAAGCACCTCAAGAGGAGGCTTCTCTCAGCTCTAGGTATGTGAGAGGGACCCTGAGTTTGCGGCCTCAAATGGAATGGACACCGCGATGCCCTGACTCGAAATAAGGCCGGATATCCCTGCAGTGACTTGAATGCAGGCTCGTCTTGCATCTGCCAAGATGAAAGGATGTCTGAATCCCCTGTGGAGACCACAGAGAAAGACCTAGTTCCCCACCTCATCGCGACCGGAGGCCTCACATCCTTTGAAATCTACAGAGGTATGCGGAGATCAGTGCCTCCAAAGCAGACGATGCCTGACTCCTCGTGAAACTTGATAGGAGTCCCAGGATTTCTGTGGCACGTGAAAAGGGACCCTTGGTCTCCCGCCTCAGCTGGAGAGGCGTCCCAATTGCCCTGCCAAGCCTCGAGGAGAATCCCGAGTTGTCCCTCGCAACTAGGCAGGAGTCCTGCCGTCGCTGAAGAAACACGTGGGTGGAAGGGCCATCCCCGTCGTAACTCGAGAATATACCCCAGGTTCCCGCCGCAATTCGAGAAAAACCATGAGACTTCCCCCTCGCCGTGAGATGAGGCCCGATTCCCCTGCATTGCGTGCAGAGCAATTCCGTGTTGCACATCACACATGAAAGGAGCCTTGATTTCCTTGATGGCACTCCAGAGAAACCCCAAGAACACTGTTTCAAGGCTAGAGGGATCCTGAGGTCACTGTAGCAACACGAAAGAGCTCCGTGGACCAAAAATCAACTCGAGATGAGAGGTTAGTCCCTGGCTTCGACTCCAGAGGAATACCACCTTACCACAAGCACCTCAAGAGGAGGCTTCTCTCAGCTCTAGGTATGTGAGAGGGACCCTGAGCTTGCGGCCTCAAGTGGAATGGACACCGCGATGCGCTGACTCGAACTAAGGCCGGATATCCCTGCAGTGACTTGAATGCAGGCTCGTCTTGCATCTTCCAAGACGAAAGGATGTCTGAATCCCCTGTGGAGACCACAGAGAAAGACCTAGTTCCCCACCTCATCGCGACCGGAGGCCTCATATCCTTTGAAAACTCCAGAGGTACGCGGAGATCAGTGCCTCCAAATGAGACGATGCCTGACACCTCGGGAAACTTGATAGGAGTCCCAGGATTCCTGTGGCACGTGGAAAGGGACCCTTGGTCTCCCGACCCAGCTGGAGTGGCATCCCAATTGCCTGCCAAGCCTCGAGGTGAATCCCGAGTTGTCCCTCGCAACTAGGCAGGAGTCCTGACGTCGCTGAACAAACACGTGGGTGGAAGGGCTTTCCCCATCGTAACTCGAGAATATACCCCAGGTTCCTGCCGCAACTCGAGAAAAACCATGAGACTTCCCCCTCGACGGAAAATGAGGCCCGAACCCTGCACTGCGTGCAGAGCAATTCCGTGTTGCACATCACACGTGAAAGGAGCCTTGATTTCCTTGATGGCACTCCAGAGAAACGCCAAGAACACTGTTTCAAGGCTAGAGGGATCCTGAGGTCACTGTAGCAACACGAAAGAGCTCCGTGGACCAAAAATCAACTCGAGATGAGAGGTTAGTCCCTGGCTTCAACTCCAGAGGAATACCACCTTACCACAAGCACCTCAAGAAGAGGCTTCTCTCAGCTCTAGGTATGTGAGAGGGACCCTGAGATTGCGGCCTCAAGTGGAATGGACACCGCGATGCCCTGACTCGAAATAAGGCCGGATATCCCTACAGTGACTTGAATGCAGGCTCGTCTTGGATCTCCCAAGACGAAAGGATGTCTGAATCCCCTGGGGAGACCACAGAGAAAGACCTAGTTCCCCACCTCATCGCGACCTGAGGCCTCACATTCTTTGAAAACTCCAGAGGTACGCGGAGATCAGTGCCTCCAAAGGAGACGATGCCTGACTCCTCGTGAAACTTGATAGGAGTCCCAGGATACCTGTGGCACGTGGAAAGGGACCCTTGGTCTCCCGCCTCAGCTGGAGAGGCGTCCCAATTGCCCTGCCAAGCCTCGAGGAGAATCCCGAGTTGTCCCTCGCAACTAGGCAGGAGTCCTAACGTCAATGAACAAACACGTGTGTGGAAGGTCCATCGCCGTCGTAACTCGAGAATATACCCCAGGTTCCCGCCGCAACTTGAGAATAACCATGAGACTTCCCCCTCGCAGCGAGATGAGGCCCGATTCCCCTGCACTGCGTGCAGAGCAATTCCGTGTTGCACATCACACATGAAAGGAGCCTTGATTTCCTTCATGGCACTCCAGAGAAACCCCAAGAACACTGTTTCAAGGCTAGAGGGATCCTGAGGTCACTGTAGCAACACGAAAGAGCTCCGTGGACCAAAAATCAACTCGAAAAGAGAGGTTAGTCCCTGGCTTCAACTCCAGAGGAATACCACCTTACCACAAGCACCTCAAGAGGAGGCTTCTCTCAGCTCTAGGTATGTGAGAGGGACCCTGATTTTGCGGCCTCAAGTGGAATGGACACCGCGATGCCCTGACTCGAAATAAGGCCGGATATCCCTACAGTGACTTGAATGCAGGCTCGTCTTGCATCTCCCAAGACGAAAGGATGTCTGAATCCCCTGTGGAGACCGCAGAGAAAGACCTAGTTCCCCACCTCATCACGACCGGAGGCCTCACATTCTTTGAAAACTCCAGAGGTACGCGGAGATCAGTGCCTCCAAAGGAGACGATGCCTGACTCCTCGTGACTCTTGATAGGAGTCCCAGGATTCCTGTGGCACGTGGAAAGGGACCCTTGGTCTCCCGCCTCAGCTGGAGAGGCGTCCCAATTGCCCTGCCAAGCCTCGAGGAGAATCCCGAGTTGTCCCTCGCAATTAGGCTGGAGTCCTGACGAGGCTGAAGAAACACGTGGGTGGAAGGGCCATCCCCGTCGTAACTCGAGAATGTACCCCAGGTTCCCGCCGCAACTCGAGAAAACCATGAGACTTCCCCCTCGCCGTGAGATGAGGCCCGATTCCCCTGCACTGCGTGCAGAGCAATTCCGTGTTGCACATCACACGTGAAAGGAGCCTTGATTTCCTTGATGGCACTCCAGAGAAACGCCAAGAACACTGTTTCAAGGCTAGAGGGATCCTGAGGTCACTGTAGCAACACGAAAGAGCTCCGTGGACCAAAAATCAACTCGAGATGAGAGGTTAGTCCCTGGCTTCGACTCCAGAGGAATACCACCTTACCACAAGCACCTCAAGAGGAGGCTTCTCTCAGCTCTTGGTATGTGAGAGGGACCCTGAGTTTGCGGCCTCAAGTGGAATGGACACCGCGATGCCCTGACTCGAAATAAGGCCGGATATCCCTACAGTGACTTGAATGCAGGCTAGTCTTGCATCTCCCAAGACGAAAGGATGTCTGAATCCCCTGTGGAGACCACAGAGAAAGACCTAGTCTCCCACCTCATCGCGATCGGAAGCCTCACATCCTTTGAAAACTCCAGAGGTACGCGGAGATCAGTGCCTCCAAAGGAGACGATGCCTGACTCCTCGTGAAACTTGATAGGAGTCCCAGGATTCCTGTGGCACGGGGAAAGGGACCCTTGGTCTCCCGCCTCAGCTGTAGAGGCATTCCAATTGCCCTGCCAAGCCTCGAGGAGAATCCCGAGTTGTCCCTCGCAACTAGGCAGGAGTCCTGACGTCGCTGAACAAACACGTGGGTGGAAGGGCTTTCCCCGTCGTAACTCGAGAATTTACCCCAGGTTCCTGCCGCAACTCGAGAAAAACCATGAGACTTCCCCCTCGACGGAAAATGAGGCCAGAACCCTGCACTGCGTGCAGAGCAATTCCGTGTTGCACATCACACATGAAAGGAGCCTTGATTTCCTTGATGGCACTCCAGAGAAACCCCAAGAACACTGTTTCAAGGCTAGAGGGATCCTGAGGTCACTGTAGCAACATGAAAGAGCTCCGTGGACCAAAAATCAACTCGAGATGAGAGGTTAGTCCCTGGCTTCGACTCCAGAGGAATACCACCTTACCACAAGCACCTCAAGAGGAGGCTTCTCTCAGCTCTAGCTATGTGAGAGGGACCCTGAGTTTGCGGCCTCAAGTGGAATGGACACCGCGACGCCCTGACTCGAAATAAGGCCGGATATCCCTGCAGTGACTTGAATGCAGGCTTGTCTTGCATCTCCCAAGACGAAAGGATGTCTGAATCCCCTGTGGAGACAACAGAGAAAGACCTAGTTCCCCACCTCATCGCGACCGGAGGCCTTACATCCTTTGAAAACTCCAGAGGTACGCGGAGATCAGTGCCTCCAAAGGAGACGATGCCTGACTCCTCGTGAAACTTGATAGGAGTCCCAGGATTCCTGTGGCAGGTGGAAAGGGACCCTTGGTCTCCCGCCTCAGCTCAGAGGCGTCCCAATTGCCCTGCCAAGCCTCGAGGAGAATCCCGAGTTGTCCCTCTCAACTAGGCTGGAGTCCTGACGTCGCTGAACAAACACGTGGGTGGAAGGGCCATCCCCGTCGTAACTCGAGAATATACCCCAGGTTCCCGCCGCAACTCGAGAAAAACCATGAGACTTCCCCCTCGCCGCGAGATGAGGCTCGATTCTCCTGGACTGCATGCAGAGCAATTCCGTGTTGCACATCAAACATGAAAGGAGCCTTGATTTCCTTGATGGCACTCCAGAGAAACCCCAAGAACACTGTTTCAAGGCTAGAGGGATCCTGAGGTTACTATAGCAACACGAAAGAGCTCCGTGGACCAAAAATCAACTCGAGATGAGAGGTTAGTCCCTGGCTTCGACTCCAGAGGAATACCACCTTACCACAAGCACCTCAAGAGGAGGCTTCTCTCAGCTCTAGCTAAGTGAGAAGGTCCCTGAGTTTGTGGCCTCAAGTGGAATGGACAAGAAGACGCCCTGACTCGAAATAAAGCCGGATATTCCTGCAGTGACTTGAATGCAGGCTCGTCTTGCATCTCCCAAGACGAAAGGATGTCTGAATCCCCTGTGTAGACCACAGAGAAAGACCTAGTTCCCCACCTCATCGCGACCGGAGGCCTCACATCCTTTGAAAATTTCAGAGGTACGCAGAGATCAGTGCCTCCAAAGGAGATGATGCCTGACTCCTCGTGAAACTTGATAGGAGTCCCAGGATTCCTGTGGCACGTGGAAAGAGACTCTTGGTCTCCCGCCTCAGCTGGAGAGGCGTCCCAAATGCCCTGCCAAGCCTCGAGGAGAATCCCGAGTTTTCCAGCGCAACTAGGCAGGAGTCCTGCCATCGCTGAACAAGCACTTGTGTGGAAGGGCCATCCCCGTCGTAACTCGAGAATATACCCCAGGTTCCCGCCGCAACTCGAGAAAAACCATGAGACTTCCCCCTCGCCGCGAGATGAGGCCCGATTCCCCTTCACTGCGTGCAGAGCAATTCCGTGTTGCACATCACACATGAAAGGAGCCTTGATTTCCTTGATGGCACTCCAGAGAAACCCCAAGAACACTGTTTCAAGGCTAGAGGGATCCTGAGGTCACTGTAGCAACACGAAAGAGATCCGTGGACCAAAAATCAACTCCAGATGAGAGGGTAGTCCCTGGCTTCGACTCCAGAGGAATACCACCTTACCACAAGCACCTCAAGAGGAGGCTTCTTTCAGCTCTAGCTATGTGAGAGGGACCCTGAGTTTGCGGCCTCAAGTGGAATGGACACCGCGATGCCCTGACTCGAAATAAGGCCGGATATCCCTGCAGTGACTTGAATGCAGGCTCGTCTTGCATCTCCCAAGATGAAAGGATGTCTGAATCCCCTGTGGAGACCACAGAGAAAGACCTAGTTCCCCACCTCATCGCGACCGGAGGCCTCACATCCTTTGAAATCTTCAGAGGTACGCGGAGATCAGTGCCTCCAAAGGAGACGATGCCTGACTTCTCGTGAAACTTGATAGGAGTCCCAGGATTCCTGTGCACGTGGAAAGGGACCCTTGGTCTCCCACCTCAGCTGGAGAGGCATCCCAATTGCCCTGCCAAGCCTCGAGGAGAATCCCGAGTTGTCCCTCGCAACTAGGTAGGAGTCCTGGCGTCGCTGAATAAACACGTGGTTGAAAGGGCCGTCCCCGTCGTAACTCGAGAATATACCCCAGGTTCCCGACACAACTCGAGAAAAACCATGAGACTTCCCCCTCGCCGCGAGATGAGGCCCTATTCCCCTGCACTATGTGCAGAGCAATTCCGTGTTTCACATCACACATGAAAGGAGCCTTGATTTCCTTGATGGCACTCCAGAGAAACCCCAAGAACACTGTTTCAAGGCTAGAGGGATCCTGACCTCACTGTAGCAACACGAAAGAGCTCCGTGGACCAAAAATCAACTCGAGATGAGAGGTTAGTCCCTGGCTTCGACTCCAGAAGAATACCACCTAACCACAAGCACCTCAAGAGGAGGCTTCTCTCAGCTCTAGGTATGTGAGAGGGACCCTGAGTTTCTGACCTCAACTGGAATGGACACCGCAGTGCCCTGACTCCAAATAAGGCCGGATATCCCTGCAGTGACTTGAATGCAGGCTCGTCTTCCATCTCCCAAGATGAAAGGATGTCTGAATCCCCTGTGAAGACCACAGAGAAAGACCTAGTTCCCCACCTCATCGCGACCGGAGGCCTCACATCCTTTGAAAACTCCAGAGGTACGCGGAGATCAGTGCCTCCAAAGGAGACGATGCCTGACTCCTCGTGAAACTTTATAGGAGTCCCAGGATTCCTGTGGCACGTGGAAAGCGACCCTTGGTCTCCCGCCTCAGCTGGAGAGGGGTCCCAATTGCCCTGCCAAGCCTCGAGGAGAATCCCGAGTTGTCCCTCGCAACTAGGTAGGAGTCCTGGCGTCGCTGAATAAACACGTGGTTGAAAGGGCCGTCCCCGTCGTAACTCGAGAATATACCCCAGGTTCCCGACACAACTCGAGAAAAACCATGAGACTTCCCCCTCGCCGCGAGATGAGGCCCTATTCCCCTGCACTATGTGCAGAGCAATTCCGTGTTTCACATCACACATGAAAGGAGCCTTGATTTCCTTGATGGCACTCCAGAGAAACCCCAAGAACACTGTTTCAAGGCTAGAGGGATCCTGAGGTCACTGTAGCAACACGAAAGAGCTCCGTGGACCAAAAATCAACTCGAGATGAGAGGTTAGTCCCTGGCTTCGACTCCAGAAGAATACCACCTAACCACAAGCACCTCAAGAGGAGGCTTCTCTCAGCTCTAGGTATGTGAGAGGGACCCTGAGTTTCTGGCCTCAAGTGGAATGGACACCGCAGTGCCCTGACTCCAAATAAGGCCGGATATCCCTGCAGTGACTTGAATGCAGGCTCGTCTTCCATCTCCCAAGATGAAAGGATGTCTGAATCCCCTGTGAAGACCACAGAGAAAGACCTAGTTCCCCACCTCATCGCGACCGGAGGCCTCACATCCTTTGAAAACTCCAGAGGTACGCGAGATCAGTGCCTCCAAAGGAGACGATGCCTGACTCCTCGTGAAACTTTATAGGAGTCCCAGGATTCCTGTGGCACGTGGAAAGCGACCCTTGGTCTCCCGCCTCAGCTGGAGAGGGGTCCCAATTGCCCTGCCAAGCCTCGAGGAGAATCCCGAGTTGTCCCTCGCAACTAGGCAGGAGTCCTGACGTCGCTGAAGAAACACATGTATGGAAGGGCCATCCCAGTCGTAACTCGAGAATATACCCCAGGTTCCCCCCGCAACTCGAGAAAAACCATGAGACTTCCCCCTCGCCGCGAGATGAGGCCCGATTCCCCTGCACTGCGTGCAGAGCAATTCCGTGTTGCACATCACACATGAAAGGAGACTTGATTTCCTTGGTGGCACTCCAGGGAAACCCCAAGAACACTGTTTCAAGGCTAGAGGGATCCTGAGGTCACTGTAGCAACACGAAAGAGCTCCGTGGACCAAAAATCAACTCGAGATGAGAGGTTAGTTCCTGGCTTCGACTCCAGGGGAATACCACCTTATCACAAGCACCTCAAGAGGAGGCTTCTCTCAGCTCTAGGTATGTGAGAGGGACCCTGAGTTTGCGGCCTCAAGTGGAATGGACACCGCGATGCCCTGCCTCGAAATAAGGCCGGATATCCCTGCAGTGACTTGAATGCAGGCTCGTCTTGCATCTCCCAAGTTGAAAGGATGTCTGAATCCCCTGTGGAGACCACAGAGAAAGACCTAGTTCACCACCTCATCGCTACCGGAGGCCTCACATCCTTTGATAACTCCAGAGGTAGGCAGAGATCCGTGCCTCCAAAGGAGATGATGCCTGACTCCTCGTGAAACTTGATAGGAGTCCCAGGATTCCTGTGGCACGTGGAAAAGGACCCTTGGTCTCCCGCCTCAGCTGGAGAGACATCCCAATTGCCCTTCCAAGCCTCGAGGAGAATCCCGAGTTGTCCCTCGCAACTAGGCAGAAGTTCTGACGTCGCTGAACAAACACGTGTGTGGAAGGGCGATCCCCGTCGTAACTCGAGAATATACCCCAGATTCCCGCCGCAACTCGAGGAAAACGATGAGACTTCCCCCTCGCCGCGAGATGAGGCCCGATTCCCCTGCACTGCGTGCAGCGCAATTCCGTGTTGCACATCACACATGAAAGGAGCCTTGATTTCCTTGATGGCACTCCAGAGAAACCCCGAGAACACTGTTTCCAGGCTAGAGGGATCCTGACGTCACTCTAGCAACACGAAAGAGCTCCGTGGACCAAAAATCAACTCGAGATGAGGGGTTAGTCCCTGGCTTCGACTCCAGGGGAATACCACCTTACCACAAGCACCTCAATAGGAAGCTTCTCTCAGCTATAGGTATGTGAGAGGGACCCTGAGTTTGCGGCCTCAAGTGGAATGGACACCGCGATGCCCTGACTCGAAATAAGGCCGGATATCCCTGCAGTGACTTGAATGCAGGCTCGTCTTGCATCTCCCAAGATGAAAGGATGTCTGAATCCCCTGTGGAGACCACAGAGAAAGACCTCATTCCCCACCTCATCGCGATCGGAGGCCTCACATCTTTGATAACTCCAGAGGTAGGCAGACATCCGTGCCTCCAAAGGAGACGATGCCTGACTCCTCGTGAAACTTGATAGGAGTCCCAGGATTCCTGTGGCACGTGGAAAGGGACCCTTGGTCTCCCGCCTCAGCTGGAGAGGCATCCCAATTGCCCTGCCAAGCCTCGAGGAGAATCCCGAGTTGTCCCTCGCAACTAGGCAGAAGTTCTGACGTCGCGGAACAAACACGTGTGTGGAAGGGCCATCCCCGTCGTAACTCGAGAATGTACCCCAGGTTCCCGCCGCAACTCGAGAAAAACCATGAGACTTCCCCCTCGCCGCGAGATGAGGCCGGATTCCCCTGCACTGCGTGCAGAGCAATTCCGTGTTGCACATCACACATGAAAGGAGCCTTGATTTCCTTGATGGCACTCCAGAGAAACCCCAAGAACACTGTTTCAAGGCTAGAGGGATCCTGAGGTCACTGTAGCAACACAAAAGAGCTCCGTGGACCAAAAATCAACTCGAGATGAGAGGTTAGTCCCTGGCTTCGACTCCAGAGGAATACCACCTTACCACAAGCACCTCAAGAGGAGGCTTCTCACAGCTCTAGGTATGGGAAAGGGACCCTAAGTTTGCAACCTCAAGTGGAATGGACACCGCAATGCCCTGACTCGAAATAAGGCCAGATATCTCTGCAGTGACTTGAATGCCAGCTCGTCTTGCTTCTCCCAAGATGAAAGGATGTCTGAATCCCCTGTGGAGACCACAGAGAAAGACCTAGTCTCCCACCTCATCGCGATCGGAGGCCTCACATCCTTTGAAAACTCCAGAGGTACGCGGAGATCAGTGCCTCCAAAGGAGACGATGCCTGACTCCTCGTGAAACTTCTTAGGAGTCCCAGGATTCCTGTGGCACGTGGAAAGGGACCCTTGGTCTCCCGCCTCAGCTGGAGAGGCATTCCAATTGCCCTGCCAAGCCTCGAGGAGAATCCCGAGTTGTCCCTCGCAACTAGGCAGGAGTCCTGACGTCGCTGAACTAACACGTGAGTGGAAGGGCTTTCCCCGTCGTAACTCGAGAATATACCCCAGGTTCCTGCCGCAACTCGAGAAAAACCATGAGACTTCCCCCTTGACGGAAAATGAGGCCCGAACCCTGCACTGCGTGCAGAGCAATTCCGTGTTGCACATCACACATGAAAGGAGCCTTGATTTCCTTGATGGCACTCCAGAGAAACCCCAAGAACACTGTTTCAAGGCTAGAGGGATCCTGAGGTCACTGTAGCAACACGAAAGAGCTCCGTGGACCAAAAATCAACTCGAAAAGAGAGGTTAGTCCCTGGCTTCAACTCCAGAGGAATACCACCTTACCACAATCACCTCAAGAGGAGGCTTCTCTCAGCTCTAGGTATGTGAGAGGGACCCTGAGTTTGCGGCCTCAAGTGGAATGGACACCGCGATGCCCTGACTCGAAATAAGGCCGGATATCCCTACAGTGACTTGAATGCAGGCTCGTCTTGCATCTCCCAAGACGAAAGGATGTCTGAATCCCCTGTGGAGACCACAAAGAAAGACCTAGTCTCCCACCTCATCGCGATCGGAGGCCTCACATCCTTTGAAAACTCCAGAGGTACGCGGAGATCAGTGCCTCCAAAGGAGACGATGCCTGACTCCTCGTGAAACTTGATAGGAGTCCCAGGATTCCTGTGGCACGGGGAAAGGGACCCTTGGTCTCCCGCCTCACCTGTAGAGGCATTCCAATTGCCCTGCCAAGCCTCGAGGAGAATCCCGAGTTGTCCCTCGCAACGAGGCAGGAGTCCTGACGTCGCTGAACAAACACGTGGGTGGAAGGGCTTTCCCCGTCGTAACTCGAGAATATACCCCAGGTTCCTGCCGCAACTCGAGAAAAACCATGAGACTTCCCCCTCGACGGAAAATGAGGCCAGAACCCTGCACTGCGTGCAGAGCAATTCCGTGTTGCACATCACACATGAAAGGAGCCTTGATTTCCTTGATGGCACTCCAGAGAAACCCCAAGAACACTGTTTCAAGACTAGAGGCATCCTGAGGTCACTGTAGCAACACGAAAGAGCTCCGTGGACCAAAAATCAACTCGAGATGAGAGGTTAGTCCCTGGCTTCGACTCCAGAGGAATACCACCTTACCACAAGCACCTCAAGAGGAGGCTTCTCTCAGCTCTAGGTATGGGAAAGGGACCCTAAGTTTGCGGCCTCAAGTGGAATGGACACCGCAATGCCCTGACTCGAAATAAGGCCGGATATCCCTGCAGTGACTTGAATGCCAGCACGTCTTGCATCTCCCATGATGAAAGGATGTCTGAATCCCCTGTGGAGACCACAGAGAAAGACCTAGTTCCCCACCTCATCGCGACCGGAGGCCTCAAATCCTTTGAAAACTCCAGAGGTACGCGGAGATCAGTGCCTCCAAAGGAGACAATGCCTGACTTCCCGAGAAACATGATAGGAATCTCAGGATTCCTGTGGCACGTGGAAAGGGACCCTTGGTCTCCCGCCTCAGCTGGAGAGGCGTCCCAACTGCCCTGCCAAGCCTCGAGGAGAATCCCGAGTTGTCCCTCGCAACTAGGTAGGAGTCCTGACGTCCCTGAACAAACATGTGGGTGGAATTGCCATCCCCGTCGTAACTCGAGAATATACCACAGGTTCCCGCCGCAACTCGAGAAAAACCATGAGAGTTCCCTCTCGCCGCGAGATGAGGCCTGATTCCCCTGCACTGCGTGCAGAGCAATTCCGTGTTGCACATCACACATGAAAGGAGCCTTGATTTCCTTGATGGCACTCCAGAGAAACCCCAAGAACACTGTTTCAAGGCTAGAGGGATCCTGAGGTCACTGTAGCAACATGAAAGAGCTCCGTGGACCAAAAATCAACTCGAGATGAGAGGTTAGTCCCTGGCTTCGACTCCAGAGGAATACCACCTTACCACAAGCACCTCAAGAGGAGGCTTCTCTCAGCTCTAGCTATGTGAGAGGGACCCTGAGTTTGCGGCCTCAAGTGGAATGGACACCGCGACGCCCTGACTCGAAATAAGGCCGGATATCCCTGCAGTGACTTGAATGCAGGCTTGTCTTGCATCTCCCAAGACGAAAGGATGTCTGAATCCCCTGGGGAGACAACAGAGAAAGACCTAGTTCCCCACCTCATCGTGACCGGAGGCCTTACATCCTTTGAAAACTGCAGAGGTACGCGGAGATTAGTGCCTCCAAAGGAGACGATGCCTGACTCCTCGTGAAACTTGATAGGAGTCCCAGGATTCCTGTGGCAGGTGGAAAGGGACCCTTGGTCTCCCGCCTCAGCTGGAGAGGCGTCCCAATTGCCCTGCCAAGCCTCGAGGAGAATCCCGAGTTGTCCCTCGCAACTAGGCTGGAGTCCTGACGTCGCTGAACAAACACGTGGGTGGAAGGGCCATCCCCGTCGTAACTCGAGAATATACCCCAGGTTCCCGCCGCAACTCGAGAAAAACCATGAGACTTGCCCCTCGCCGCGAGATGAGGCTCGATTCTCCTGGACTGCATGCAGAGCAATTCCGTGTTGCACATCAAACATGAAAGGAGCCTTGATTTCCTTGATGGCACTCCAGAGAAACCCCAAGAACACTGTTTCAAGGCTAGAGGGATCCTGAGGTTACTATAGCAACACGAAAGAGCTCCGTGGACCAAAAATCAACTCGAGATGAGAGGTTAGTCCCTGGCTTCGACTCCAGAGGAATACCACCTTACCACAAGCACCTCAAGAGGAGGCTTCTCTCAGCTCTAGCTAAGTGAGAGGGTCCCTGAGTTTGTGGCCTCAAGTGGAATGGACAACAAGACGTCCTGACTCGAAATAAAGCCGGATATTCCTGCAGTGACTTGAATGCAGGCTCGTCTTGCATCTCCCAAGACGAAAGGATGTCTGAATCCCCTGTGTAGACCACAGAGAAAAACCTAGTTCCCCACCTCATCGCGACCGGAGGCCTCACATCCTATGAAAACTCCAGAGGTACGCGGAGATCACTGCCTCCAAAGGGGACGATGCCTGACTCCTCGTGAAACTTGATAGGAGTCCCAGGATTCCTGTGGCACGTGGAAAGGGACCCTTGGTCTCCCACCTCAGCTGGAGAGGCGTCCCAATTGCCCTGCCAAGCCTCGAGGAGAATCCCGAGTTGTCCCTCGCAACTAGGCAGGAGTCCTGACGTCGCTGAACAAACATGTGGGTGGAAGGGCCATCCCCGTCGTAAGTCGAGAATATACCCCAGGTTCATGCCGCAAATCGACAAAAACAATGAGACTTCCCCCTCGCCGCGAGATGAGGCCCGATTCCCCTGCACTGCATGCAGAGCAATTCCGTGTTGCACATCAAACATGAAAGGAGCCTTGATTTCTTTGATGGCACTCCAGAGAAACCCCAAAAACACTGTTTCAAGCCTAGAGCGATCCTGAGGTCACTGTAGCAACACGAAAGAGCTCCGTGGACCAAAAATCAACTCGAGATGAGAGATTAGTCCCTGGCTTCGACTCCAGAGGAATACCACCTTACCACAAGCACCTCAAGAGGAGGCTTCTCTCAGCTCTAGCTATGTGAGAGGGACCCTGAGTTTGCAGCCTCAAGTGTAATGGACACCGGGATGCCCTGACTCGAAATAAGGCCGGATATCCCTGCAGTGACTTGAATGCAGGCTCGTATTGCATCTCCCAAGACGAAAGGATGTCTGAATCCCCTGTGGAGACCACAGAGAAAGACCTAGTTCCCCACCTCATCGCGACCGGAGGCCTCACATCCTTTGAAAATTTCAGAGGTACGCAGAGATCAGTGCCTCCACAGGAGACGATGCCTGACTCCTCGTGAAACTTGATAGGAGTCCCAGGATTCCTGTGGCACGTGGAAAGGGACCCTTGGTCTCCCGCCTCAGCTGTAGAGGCATTCCAATTGCCCTGCCAAGCCTCGAGGAGAATCCCGAGTTGTCCCTCGCAACGAGGCAGGAGTCCTGACGTCGCTGAACAAACACGTGGGTGGAAGGGCTTTCCCCGTCGTAACTCGAGAATATACCCCAGGTTCCTGCCGCAACTCGAGAAAAACCATGAGACTTCCCCCTCGATGGAAAATGAGGCCCGAACCCTGCACTGCGTGCAGAGCAATTCCGTGTTGCACATCACACATGAAAGGAGCCTTGATTTCCTTGATGGCACTCCAGAGAAACCCTAAGAACACTGTTTCAAGACTAGAGGCATCCTGAGGTCACTGTAGCAACACGAAAGAGCTCCGTGGACCAAAAATCAACTCGAGATGAGAGGTTAGTCCCTGGCTTCGACTCCAGAGGAATACCACCTTACCACAAGCACCTCAAGAGGAGGCTTCTCTCAGCTCTAGGTATGGAAAAGGGACCCTAAGTTTGCGGCCTCAAGTGGAATGGACACCGCAATGCCCTGACTCGAAATAAGGCCGGATATCCCTGCAGTGACTTGAATGCCAGCACGTCTTGCATCTCCCAAGATGAAAGGATGTCTGAATCCCCTGTGGAGACCACAGAGAAAGACCTAGTTCCCCACCTCATCGCGACCGGAGGCCTCAAATCCTTTGAAAACTCCAGAGGTACGCGGAGATCAGTGCCTCCAAAAGGGACGATGCCTGACTCCTCGGGAATCTTGATAGGAGTCCCAGGATTCCTGTGGCACGTGGAAAGGGACCCTTGGTCTCCCGCCTCAGCTGGAGAGGCGTCCCAATTGCCCTGCCAAGCCTCGAGGAGAATCCCGAGTTGTCCCTCGCAACTAGGCAGGAGTCCTGAGGTCGCTGAACAAACACGTGGGTGGAAGGGCTTTCCCCGTCGTAACTCGAGAATATACCCCAGGTTCCTGCCGCAACTCGAGAAAAAACATGAGACTTCCCCCTCGACGGAAAATGAGGCCCGAACCCTACACTGCGTGCAGAGCAATTCCGTGTTGCACATCACACATGAAAGGAGCCTTGATTTCCTTGATGGCACTCCAGAGAATCCCCAAGAACACTGTTTCAAGGCTAGAGGGATCCTGAGGTCACTGTAGCAACACGAAAGAGCTCCGTGGACCACAAATCAACTCGAGATGAGCGGTTAGTCCCTGGCTTCGACTCCAGAGGAATACCACCTTACCACAAGCACCTCAAGAGGAGGCTTCTCTCAGCTCTAGGTATGGGAGAGGGACCCTGAGTTTGCGGCCTCAAGTGGAATGGACACCGCGATGCCCTGACTCGTAATAAGGCCAGATATCTCTGCAGTGACTTGAATGCCAGCTCGTCTTGCATCTCCCAAAATGAAAGGATGTCTGAATCCCCTGTGGAGACCACAGAGAAAGACCTAGTTCCCCACCTCATTGCGACCGGAGGCCTCACATACTTTGAAGACTCCAGAGGTATGCGGAGATCAGTGCCTCCAAAGGAGACGATGCCTGACTCCCCATGAAACTTGACAGGAGTCCCAAGATTCCTGCGGCACGTGGAAAGGGACTCTTGGTCTCCCGCCTCAGCTGGAGAGGCGTCCCAATTGCCCTGCCAGGCCTCGAGGAGAATCCCGAGCTGTCCCTCGCAACTAGGCAGGAGTCCTGACGTCGCTGAACAAACACGTGGGTGGAAGGGCCATCCCCGTTGTAATTCGAGAATATACCGTAGGTTCCCGCCGCAACTAGAGAAAAACCATGAGACTTCCCCCTCGCCGCGAGATGAGGCCCGATTCCCCTGCACTGCATGCAGAGCAATTCCGTGTTGCACATCAAACATGGAAGGAGCCTTGATTTCCTTGATGGCACTCCAGAGAAACCCCAAGAACACTCTTTCAAGGCTGGAGGGATCCTGAGGTCACTGTAGCAACACGAAAGAGCTCCGTGGCCCAAAAATCAACTCGAGATGAGAGGTTAGTCCCTGGCTTCGACTCCAGAGGAATACCACCTTACCACAAGCACCTCAAGAGGAGGCTTCTCTCAGCTCTAGCTAAGTGAGAGGTTCCCTGAGTTTGTGGCCTCAAGTGGAATGGACAACAAGACGCCCTGACTTGAAATAAAGCCGGATATCCCTGCAGTGACTTGAATGCAGGCTCGTCTTGCATCTCCCAAGACGAAAGGATGTTTGAATCCCCTGTGTAGACCACAGAGAAAAACCTAGTTCCCCACCTCATCGCGACCGGAGGCCTCACATCCTTTGAAAACTCCAGAGCTACGCGGAGATCAGTGCCTCCAAAAGAGACGATGCCTGACTCCTCGTGAAACTTGATAGGAGTCCCAGAATTCCTCTGGCACGTGGAAAGGGACCCTTGGACTCCTGCCTCAGCTGGAGAGGCGTCCCAATTGCCCTGCCAATCCTCGAGGAGAATCCCGAGTTGTCCCTCGCAACTAGGCAGGAGTCCTGACGTCGCTGAACAAACACGTGGGTGGAAGGGCCATCCCCGTCGTAACTCGAGAATATACCCCAGGTTCCCGCCGCAACTCGAGAAAAACCATGAGACTTCCCCCTCGCCGCGAGATTAGGCCCGATTCCCCTGCACTGCGGGCAGAGCAATTCCGTGTGGCCAATCACACATGAAAGGAGCCTTGATTTCCTTGATGGCACTCCAGAGAAACCCCAAGAATACTGTTTCAAGGCTAGAGGGATCCTGATGTCACTGTAGCAACAAGAAAGAGCTCCGTGGACCAAAAATCAATTCGAGATGAGAGGTTAGTCCCTGGCTTCGACTCCAGAGGAATACCACCTTACCACAAGCACCTCAAGAGGAGGCTTCTCTCAGCTCTAGGTATGTGAGAGGGACCCTGAGTTTGCGGCCTCACGTGGAATGGACACCGCGATGCCCTGACTCGAAATAAGGCCGGATATCCCTGCAGTGACTTGAATGCAGGCTCGTCTTGCATCTCCCAAGACGAAAGGTTGTCTGAATTCCCTGTGGAGACCACAGAGAAAGACCTAGTTCCCCACCTCATCGCGACCGGAGGCCTCACATCCTTTGAAAACTCCAGAGGTACGCGGAGATCAGTGCCTCCAAAGGAGACGATGCATGACTCCTCGTGAAACTTGATAGGAGTCCCAGGATTCCTGTGGCACATGGAAAGGGACCCTTGGTCTCCCACCTCAGGTGGAGAGGCGTCCCAATTGCCCTGCCAAGCCTCGAGGAGAATTCCGAGTTGTCCCTCGCAACTAGGCTGGAGTCCTGAAGTCGCTGAACAAACACGTGGCTGGAAGGCCCATCCCCGTCATAACTCGAGAATATACCCCAGGGTCCCGCCGCAACTCAAGAAAAACCATGAGACTTCCCCCTCGCCGCGAGATGAGGCTCGATTCTCCTGGACTGCATGCAGAGCAATTCCGTGTTGCACATCAAACATGAAAGGAGCCTTGATTTCCTTGATGGCACTCCAGAGAAACCCCAAGAACACTGTTTCAAGGCTAGAGGGATCCTGAGGTTACTATAGCAACACGAAAGAGCTCCGTGGACCAAAAATCAACTCGAAATGAGAGGTTAGTCCCTGGCTTCGACTCCAGAGGAATACCACCTTACCACAAGCACCTCAAGAGGAGGCTTCTCTCAGCTCTAGCTAAGTGAGAGGGTCCCTGAGTTTGTGGCCTCAAGTGGAATGGACACTGCGATGCCCTGACGCGAAATAAGGCTGGATATTCCTGCAGTGACTTCAATATAGGCTCGTCTTGCATCTCCCAAGATGAAAGCATGTCGGAATCCCCTGTGGAGACCACAGAGAAAGACCTAGTTCCCCACCTCATCGCGACCGGAGGCCTCACATCCTTTGAAAACTCCAGAGGTACACGGAGATCAGTGCCTCCAAAGGAGAAGATGCCTGACTTCTCGTGAAACTTGATAGGAGTCCCAGGATTCCTGTGGCACGTGGAAAGGGACCCTTGGTCTCCCGCCTCAGCTGGAGAGGCGTCCCAATTGCCCTGCCAAGCCTCGAGGAGAATCCCGAATTATCCCTCGCAACTAGGCAGGAGTCCTGACGTCGCTAAACAAACACGTGGGTGGAAGGGCCATCCCCGTCGTAACTCGAGAATATACCCAAGGTTCCCGCCGCAACTCGAGAAAAACCATGAGACTTCCCCCTCGCCGCGAGATGAGGCCCGATTCCCCTGCACTGCATGCAGAGCAATTCCGTGTTGCACATCAAACATGAAAGGAGCCTTGATTTCTTTGATGGCACTCCAGAGAAATCCCAAGAACACTGTTTCAAGGCTAGAGCGATCCTGAGGTCACTATAGCAACACAAAAGTGCTCTGTGGACCAAAAATCAACTCGAGATCAGAGGTTAGTCCCTGGCTTCGACTCCAGAGGAATACCACCTTACCACAAGCACCTCAAGAGGAGGCTTCTCTCAGCTCTAAGTATGTGAGAGGGACCCTGATTTTGCGGCCTACAGTGGAATGGACACTGAGATGCCCTGACGCAAAATAAGGCCGGATATCCCTGCAGTGACTTGAATGCAGGCTCGTCTTGCATCTCCCAAGATGAAAGGATGTCTGAATCCCCTGTGGAGACCACAGAGAAAGACCTAGTTACCCACCTCATCGCGACCGGAGGCCTCACATCCTTTGAAAACTCCAGAGGTAAGCGGAGATCAGTGCCTCCAAAGGAGACGATGCCTGACTCCTCGTGAAACTTGATAGGAGTCCCAGGATTCCTGTGGCACGTGGAAAGGGATCCTTGGTCTCCCGCCTCAGCTGGAGAGGTGTCCCAATTGCCCTGCCAAGCCTCGAGGAGAATCCCGAGTTGTCCCTTGCAACTAGGCAGGAGTCCTGACGTCGCTGAACAAACACGTGGGCGGAAGGGCCATCCCCGTCGTAACTCGAGAATATACCCCAGGTTCCCGCCGCAACTCGAGAAAAACCATGAGACTTCCCCCTCGCCGCTAGATGAGGCCCGATTCCCCTGCCCTGCGTGCAGAGCAATTCCGTCTTGCAAATCACACATGAAAGGAGCCTTGATTTCCTTGATGGCACTCCAGAGAAACCCCAAGAACACTCTTTCAAGGCTAGAGGAATCCTGAGGTCACTGTAGCAACAAGAAAGAGCTCCGTGGACCAAAAGTCAACTCGAGATGAGAGGTTAGTCCCTGGCTTCGACTCCAGACGAATACCACCTTACCACAAGCACCTCAAGAGGAGGCTTCTCTCAGCTCTAGGTATGTGAGAGGGACCCTGAGTTTGCAGTCTCAAGTGGAATGGACACTGCGATGCCCTGGCTCGAAATAAGGCCGGATATCCCTGCAGTGACTTGAATGCAGGCTCGTCTTGCATCTCCCAAGATGAAAGGATGTCTGAATCCCCTGTGGAGACCATAGAGAAAGACCTAGTTCCCCACCTCATCGCGACCGGAGGCCTTACATCCTTTGAAAACTCCAGAGGTACGCGGAGATCAGTGCCTCCAAAGGAGACGATGCATGACTCCTCGTGAAATTTGATAGGAGTCCCAGGATTCCTGTGGCAGGTGGAAAGGGACGCTTGGTCTCCCGCCTCAGCTCAGAGGCGTCCCAATTGCCCTGCCAAGCCTCAAGGAGAATCCCGAGTTGTCCCTCGCAACTAGGCAGGAGTCCTGATGTCGCTGAACAAACACGTGGGTGGAAGGGCCATCCCCGTCGTAACTCGAGAATATACCCCAGGTTCCCGCCGCAACTCGAGAAAAAACATGACACTTCCCCCTCGCCGCGAGATGAGGCCCGATTCCCCTGCACTGCGTGCAGAGCAATTTCGTGTTGCACATCACACATGAAGGGAGCCTTGATTTCCTTGATGGCACTCCAGAGAAACCCCAAGAACACTGTTTCAAGGCTAGAGGTATCCTGAATTCACTGTAGCAACACGAAAGAGCTCCGTGGACCAAAAATCAACTCGAGATGAGAGGTTAGTCCCTGGCTTCGACTCCAGAGGAATACCACCTTACCACAAGCACCTCAAGAGGAGGCTTCTCTCAGCTCTAGGTATGTGAGAGGGACCCTGAGTTTGCGGCCTCAAGTGGAATGGACACCGCGATGCCCTGACTCGAAATAAGGCCGGATATCCCTGCAGTGACTTGAATGCAGGCTCGTCTTGCATCTCCCAAGACGAAAGGTTGTCTGAATTCCCTGTGGAGACCACAGAGAAAGACCTAGTTCCCCACCTCATCGCGACCGGAGGCCTCACATCCTTTGAAAACTCCAGAGGTACGCGGAGATCAGTGCCTCCAAAGGAGACGATGCCTGACTCCTCGTGAAACTTGATAGGAGTCCCAGGATTCCTGTGGCACATGGAAAGGGACCCTTGGTCTCCCACCTCAGGTGGAGAGGCGTCCCAATTGCCCTGCCAAGCCTCGAGGAGAATTCCGAGTTGTCCCTCGCAACTAGGCTGGAGTCCTGAAGTCGCTGAACAAACACGTGGCTGGAAGGCCCATCCCCGTCATAACTCGAGAATATACCCCAGGGTCCCGCCGCAACTCGAGAAAAACCATGAGACTTCCCCCTCGCCGCGAGATGAGGCTCAATTCTCCTGGACTGCATGCAGAGCAATTCCGTGTTGCACATCAAACATGAAAGGAGCCTTGATTTCCTTGATGGCACTCCAGAGAAACCCCAAGAACACTGTTTCAAGGCTAGAGGGATCCTGAGGTTACGATAGCAACACGAAAGAGCTCCGTGGACCAATAATCAACTCGAGATGAGAGGTTAGTCCCTGGCTTCGACTCCAGAGGAATACCACCTTACAACAAGCACCTCAAGAGGAGGCTTCTCTCAGCTCTAGCTAAGTGAGAGGGTCCCTGAGTTTGTGGCCTCAAGTGGAATGGACAACAAGACGCCCTGACTTGAAATAAAGCCGGTTATCCCTGCAGTGACTTGAATGCAGGCTCGTCTTGCATCTCCCAAGACGAAAGGATGTTTGAATCCCCTGTGTAGACCACAGAGAAAGACCTAGTTCCCCACCTCATCTTGACCGGAGGCCTCACATCCTATGAAACTCCAGAGCTACGCGGAGATCAGTGCCTCCAAAAGAGACGATGCCTGACTCCTCGTGAAACTTGATAGGAGTCCCAGGATTCCTGTGGCACGTGGAAAGGGACCCTTGGTCTCCTGCCTCAGCTGGAGAGGCGTCCCAATTGCCCTGCCAAGCCTCGAGGAGAATCCCGAGTTGTCCCTCGCAACTAGGCAGGAGTCCTGACGTCGCTGAACAAACACGTGGGTGGAAGGGCCATCCCCGTCGTAACTCGAGAATATACCCCAGGTTCCCGCCGCAACTCGAGAAAAACCATGAGACTTCCCCCTCGCCGCGAGATTAGGCCCGATTCCCCTGCACTGCGGGCAGAGCAATTCCGTGTGGCCAATCACACATGAAAGGAGCCTTGATTTCCTTGATGGCACTCCAGAGAAACCCCAAGAATACTGTTTCAAGGCTAGAGGGATCCTGAGGTCACTGTAGCAACAAGAAAGAGCTCCGTGGACTAAAAATCAACTCGAGATGAGAGGTTAGTCCCTGGCTTCGACTCCAGAGGAATACCACCTTACCACAAGCACCTCAAGAGGAGGCTTCTCTCAGCTCTAGGTATGTGAGAGGGACCCTGATTTTGCGGCCTACAGTGGAATGGACACTGCGATGCCCTGACGCAAAATAAGGCCGGATATCCCTGCAGTGATTTGAATGCAGGCTCGTCTTGCATCTCCCAAGATGAAAGGATGTCTGAATCCCCTGTGGAGACCACAGAGAAAGACCTAGTTACCCACCTCATCGCGACCGGAGGCCTCACATCCTTTGAAAACTCCAGAGGTACGCGGAGATCAGTGCCTTCAAAGGAGACGATGCCTGACCTCTCGTGAAACTTGATAGGAGTCCCAGGATTCCTGTGGCACGTGGAAAGGGACCCTTGGTCTCCCGCCTCAGCTGGAGAGGCGTCCCAATTGCCCTGCCAAGCCTCGAGGATAATTCCGAGTTGTCCCTCGCAACTAGGCAGGAGTCCTGACGTCGCTGAACAAACACTTGTGTGGAAGGGCCATCCCCGACGTAACTCGAGAGTATACCCCAGGTTCCCGCCGTAACTCGAGAAAACCCATGAGACTTCCCCCTCGCCGTGAGATGAGGCCCGATTCCCCTGCACTGCGTGCAGAGCAATTCAGTGTCGCACATCACACATGAAAGGAGCCTTGATTTCCTTGATGGCACTCCAGAGAATCCCCAAGAACACTGTTTCAAGGCTAGAGGGATCCTGAGGTCGCTGTAGCAACACGAAAGAGCTCCGTGGACCACAAATCAACTCGAGATGAGAGGTTAGTCCCTGGCTTCGACTCCAGAGGAATACCACCTTACCACAAGCACCTCAAGAGGAGGCTTCTCTCAGCTCTAGGTATGTGAGAGGAACCCTGAGTTTGCGGTCTCAAGTGGAATGGACACTGCGATGCCCTGACGCGAAATAAGGCTGGATATCCCTGCAGTGACTTCAATACAGGCTCGTCTTGCATCTCCCAAGATGAAAGGATGTCGGAATCCCCTGTGGAGACCACAGAGAAAGACCTAGTTCCCCACCTCATCGCGACCGTAGGCCTCACATCCTTTGAAAACTCCAGAGGTACACGGAGATCAGTGCCTCCAAAGGAGAAGATGCCTGACTCCTCGTGAAACTTGATAGGAGTCCCAGGATTCCTGTGGCACGTGGAAAGGGACCCTTGGTCTCCCGCCTCAGCTGGAGAGACTTCCCAATTGTCCTGCCAAGCCTCGAGGAGAATCCCGAGTTGTCCGTCGCAACTAGGCAGGAGTCCTGCCGTCGCTGAACAAACACGTGGGTGGAAGGGCCATCCCCGTCGTAACTCGAGAATATACCCCAGGTTCCTGCCGCAACTCGAGAAAAACCATGAGACTTCCCCCTCGCCGCGAGATGAGGCCCGATTCCCCTGCACTGCGTGCAGAGCAATTCCGTGTTGCACATCAAACATGAAAGGAGCCTTGATTTCCTTGATGGCACTCCAGAGAAACCCCAAGAACACTGTTTCAAGGCTAGAGGGATCCTGAGGTCACTGTAGCAACACGAAAGAGCTCCATGGACCAGAAATCAACTCGAGATGGGAGGTTAGTCCCTGGCTTCGACTCAAGAGGAATACCACCTTACCACAAGCACCTCAAGAGGAGGCTTCTCTCAGCTCTAGCTATGTGAGAGGGACCCTGAGTTTGCGGCCTCAAGTGGAATGGACACCCCGATGTCCTGACGCGAAATAAGGACGGATATCCCTGCAGTGACTTGAATGCAGGCTCGTCTTGCATCTCCCAAGACGAAAGCATGTCTGAATCCCCTGTGGAGACCACAGAGAAAGACCTAGTTCCCCACCTCATCGCGACCAGACGCCTCACATCCTTTGAAACTCCAGAGGTACGCAGAGATCAGTGCCTCCAAAGGGGACGATGCCTGACTCCTCGTGAAACTTGATAGGAGGCCCAGGATTCCTGTGGCACGTGGAAAGGGACCCTTGGTCTCCCGCCTCAGCTGGAGAGGCATCCCAATTGCCCTGCCAAGCCTCGAGGAGAATCCCGAGTTGTCCCTCGCAACTAGGCAGAAGTCCTGACGTCGCTGAACAAACACGTGTGTGGAAGGGCCATCCCTGTCGTAACTCGAGAATATACCCCAGGTTCCCGCCGCAACTCGATAAAAAACATGGGACTTCCCCCTCGCCGCGAGCTGAGGCCCGATTCCCCTGCAAGCGTGCAGAGCAATTCCGTGTTGCACATCACACATGAAAGGAGCCTTGATTTCCTTGATGGCACTCCAGAGAAACCCCAAGAACACTGTTTCCTGGCTAGAGGGATCCTGAGGTCACTGCAGCAACACGAAAGAGCTCCGTGGACCAAAAATCAACTCGAGATGAGGGGTTAGTCCCTGGCTTCGACTCCAGGGGAATACCACCTTACCACAAGCACCTCAAGAGGAGGCTTCTCACAGCTCTAGGTATGTGAGAGGGACCCTGAGTTTGCGGCCTCAAGTGGAATGGACACCGCGATGCCCTGACTCGAAATAAGGTCGGATATCCCTGCAGTGACTTGAATGCAGGCTCGTCTTGCATCTCCCAAGACGAAAGGATGTCTGAATCCCCTGTGGAGACCACAGAGATAGACCCAGTTCCCCACCTCATCGCGACCGGAGGCCTCACATCCTTTGAAAATTCCAGAGGTACGCGGAGATCAGTGCCTCCAAAGGAGACGATGCCTGACTCCTCGTGAAACTTGATAGGAGTCCCAGGATTCCTGTGGCACGTGGAAAGGGACCCTTGGTCTCCTGCTCAGCAGGAGAGGCATTCCAATTGCCCTGCCAAGCCTCGAGGAGAATCCCGAGTTGTCCCTCGCAACTAGGCAGGAGTCCTGACGTCGCTGAATAAACACGTGGGTGGAAGGGCCATCCCCGTCGTAACTCGAGAATATACCCCAGGTTCTCGCCGCAACTCGAGAAAAACCATGAGTCTTCCCCCTCGCCGTGAGATGAGGCCCGATTCCGCAGCACTGCATGCAGAGCAATTCCGTGTTGCACATCATACATGAAAGGAGCCTTGATTTCCTTGATGGCACTCCAGAGAAACCCCAAGAACACTGTTTCAAGGCTAGAGGGGTCCTGAGGTCACTGTAGCAACACGAAAGAGCTCCGTGGACCAAAAATCAACTCGAGATGAGAGGTTAGTCCCTGGCTTTGACTCCAGAGGAATACCACCTTACCAAAAGCACCTCAAGAGGAGACTTCTCTCAGCTCTAGCTATGTGAGAGGGACCTTGAGTTTGCGGCCTCAAGTGGAATGGACACTGCGATGCCCTGGCTCGAAATAAGGCCGGATATCCCTGCAGTGACTTGAATGCAGGCTCGTCTTGCATCTCCCAAGATGAAAGGATGTCTGAATCCCCTGTGGAGACCATAGAGAAAGACCTAGTTCCCCACCTCATCGCGACCGGAGGCCTTACATCCTTTGAAAACTCCAGAGGTACGCGGAGATCAGTGCCTCCAAAGGAGACGATGCATGACTCCTCGTGAAACTTGATAGGAGTCCCAGGATTCCTGTGGCAGGTGGAAAGGGACCCTTGGTCTCCCGCCTCAGCTGGAGAGGCGTCCCAATTGCCCTGCCAAGCCTCAAGGAGAATCCCGAGTTGTCCCTCGCAACTAGGCAGGAGTCCTGATGTCGCTGAACAAACACGTGGGTGGAAGGGCCATCCCCGTCGTAACTCGAGAATATACCCCAGGTTCCCGCCGCAACTCGAGAAAAAACATGACACTTCCCCCTCGCCGCGAGATGAGGCCCGATTCCCCTGCACTGCGTGCAGAGCAATTTCGTGTTGCACATCACACATGAAGGGAGCCTTGATTTCCTTGATGGCACTCCAGAGAAACCCCAAGAACACTGTTTCAAGGCTAGAGGTATCCTGAATTCACTGTAGCAACACGAAAGAGCTCCGTGGACCAAAAATCAACTCGAGATGAGAGGTTAGTCCCTGGCTTCGACTCCAGAGGAATACCACCTTACCACAAGCACCTCAAGAGGAGGCTTCTCTCAGCTCTAGGTATGTGAGAGGGACCCTGAGTTTGCGGCCTCAAGTGGAATGGACACCGCGATGCCCTGACTCGAAATAAGGCCGGATATCCCTGCAGTGACTTGAATGCAGGCTCGTCTTGCATCTCCCAAGACGAAAGGTTGTCTGAATTCCCTGTGGAGACCACAGAGAAAGACCTAGTTCCCCACCTCATCGCGACCGGAGGCCTCACATCCTTTGAAAACTCCAGAGGTACGCGGAGATCAGTGCCTCCAAAGGAGACGATGCCTGACTCCTCGTGAAACTTGATAGGAGTCCCAGGATTCCTGTGGCACATGGAAAGGGACCCTTGGTCTCCCACCTCAGGTGGAGAGGCGTCCCAATTGCCCTGCCAAGCCTCGAGGAGAATTCCGAGTTGTCCCTCGCAACTAGGCTGGAGTCCTGAAGTCGCTGAACAAACACGTGGCTGGAAGGCCCATCCCCGTCATAACTCGAGAATATACCCCAGGGTCCCGCCGCAACTCGAGAAAAACCATGAGACTTCCCCCTCGCCGCGAGATGAGGCTCGATTCTCCTGGACTGCATGCAGAGCAATTCCGTGTTGCACATCAAACATGAAAGGAGCCTTGATTTCCTTGATGGCACTCCAGAGAAACCCCAAGAACACTGTTTCAAGGCTAGAGGGATCCTGAGGTTACGATAGCAACACGAAAGAGCTCCGTGGACCAAAAATCAACTCGAGATGAGAGGTTAGTCCCTGGCTTCGACTCCAGAGGAATACCACCTTACAACAAGCACCTCAAGAGGAGGCTTCTCTCAGCTCTAGCTAAGTGAGAGGGTCCCTGAGTTTGTGGCCTCAAGTGGAATGGACAACAAGACGCCCTGACTTGAAATAAAGCCGGTTATCCCTGCAGTGACTTGAATGCAGGCTCGTCTTGCATCTCCCAAGACGAAAGGATGTTTGAATCCCCTGTGTAGACCACAGAGAAAAACCTAGTTCCCCACCTCATCTTGACCGGAGGCCTCACATCCTATGAAACTCCAGAGCTACGCGGAGATCAGTGCCTCCAAAAGAGACGATGCCTGACTCCTCGTGAAACTTGATAGGAGTCCCAGGATTCCTGTGGCACGTGGAAAGGGACCCTTGGTCTCCTGCCTCAGCTGGAGAGGCGTCCCAATTGCCCTGCCAAGCCTCGAGGAGAATCCCGAGTTGTCCCTCGCAACTAGGCAGGAGTCCTGACGTCGCTGAACAAACACGTGGGTGGAAGGGCCATCCCCGTCGTAACTCGAGAATATACCCCAGGTTCCCGCCGCAACTCGAGAAAAACCATGAGACTTCCCCCTCGCCGCGAGATTAGGCCCGATTCCCCTGCACTGCGGGCAGAGCAATTCCGTGTGGCCAATCACACATGAAAGGAGCCTTGATTTCCTTGATGGCACTCCAGAGAAACCCCAAGAATACTGTTTCAAGGCTAGAGGGATCCTGAGGTCACTGTAGCAACAAGAAAGAGCTCCGTGGACTAAAAATCAACTCGAGATGAGAGGTTAGTCCCTGGCTTCGACTCCAGAGGAATACCACCTTACCACAAGCACCTCAAGAGGAGGCTTCTCTCAGCTCTAGGTATGTGAGAGGGACCCTGATTTTGCGGCCTACAGTGGAATGGACACTGCGATGCCCTGACGCAAAATAAGGCCGGATATCCCTGCAGTGATTTGAATGCAGGCTCGTCTTGCATCTCCCAAGATGAAAGGATGTCTGAATCCCCTGTGGAGACCACAGAGAAAGACCTAGTTACCCACCTCATCGCGACCGGAGGCCTCACATCCTTTGAAAACTCCAGAGGTACGCGGAGATCAGTGCCTTCAAAGGAGACGATGCCTGACCTCTCGTGAAACTTGATAGGAGTCCCAGGATTCCTGTGGCAGGTGGAAAGGGACCCTTGGTCTCCCGCCTCAGCTGGAGAGGCGTCCCAATTGCCCTGCCAAGCCTCGAGGATAATTCCGAGTTGTCCCTCGCAACTAGGCAGGAGTCCTGACGTCGCTGAACAAACACTTGTGTGGAAGGGCCATCCCCGACGTAACTCGAGAGTATACCCCAGGTTTCCGCCGTAACTCGAGAAAACCCATGAGACTTCCCCCTCGCCGTGAGATGAGGCCCGATTCCCCTGCACTGCGTGCAGAGCAATTCAGTGTCGCACATCACACATGAAAGGAGCCTTGATTTCCTTGATGGCACTCCAGAGAATCCCCAAGAACACTGTTTCAAGGCTAGAGGGATCCTGAGGTCGCTGTAGCAACACGAAAGAGCTCCGTGGACCACAAATCAACTCGAGATGAGAGGTTAGTCCCTGGCTTCGACTCCAGAGGAATACCACCTTACCACAAGCACCTCAAGAGGAGGCTTCTCTCAGCTCTAGGTATGTGAGAGGAACCCTGAGTTTGCGGTCTCAAGTGGAATGGACACTGCGATGCCCTGACGCGAAATAAGGCTGGATATCCCTGCAGTGACTTCAATACAGGCTCGTCTTGCATCTCCCAAGATGAAAGGATGTCGGAATCCCCTGTGGAGACCACAGAGAAAGACCTAGTTCCCCACCTCATCGCGACCGGAGGCCTCACATCCTTTGAAAACTCCAGAGGTACACGGAGATCAGTGCCTCCAAAGGAGAAGATGCCTGACTCCTCGTGAAACTTGATAGGAGTCCCAGGATTCCTGTGGCACGTGGAAAGGGACCCTTGGTCTCCCGCCTCAGCTGGAGAGACTTCCCAATTGTCCTGCCAAGCCTCGAGGAGAATCCCGAGTTGTCCGTCGCAACTAGGCAGGAGTCCTGCCGTCGCTGAACAAACACGTGGGTGGAAGGGCCATCCCCGTCGTAACTCGAGAATATACCCCAGGTTCCTGCCGCAACTCGAGAAAAACCATGAGACTTCCCCCTCGCCGCGAGATGAGGCCCGATTCCCCTGCACTGCGTGCAGAGCAATTCCGTGTTGCACATCAAACATGAAAGGAGCCTTGATTTCCTTGATGGCACTCCAGAGAAACCCCAAGAACACTGTTTCAAGGCTAGAGGGATCCTGAGGTCACTGTAGCAACACGAAAGAGCTCCATGGACCAGAAATCAACTCGAGATGGGAGGTTAGTCCCTGGCTTCGACTCAAGAGGAATACCACCTTACCACAAGCACCTCAAGAGGAGGCTTCTCTCAGCTCTAGCTATGTGAGAGGGACCCTGAGTTTGCGGCCTCAAGTGGAATGGACACCCCGATGTCCTGACGCGAAATAAGGACGGATATCCCTGCAGTGACTTGAATGCAGGCTCGTCTTGCATCTCCCAAGACGAAAGCATGTCTGAATCCCCTGTGGAGACCACAGAGAAAGACCTAGTTCCCCACCTCATCGCGACCAGACGCCTCACATCCTTTGAAACTCCAGAGGTACGCAGAGATCAGTGCCTCCAAAGGGGACGATGCCTGACTCCTCGTGAAACTTGATAGGAGGCCCAGGATTCCTGTGGCACGTGGAAAGGGACCCTTGGTCTCCCGCCTCAGCTGGAGAGGCATCCCAATTGCCCTGCCAAGCCTCGAGGAGAATCCCGAGTTGTCCCTCGCAACTAGGCAGAAGTCCTGACGTCGCTGAACAAACACGTGTGTGGAAGGGCCATCCCTGTCGTAACTCGAGAATATACCCCAGGTTCCCGCCGCAACTCGATAAAAAACATGGGACTTCCCCCTCGCCGCGAGCTGAGGCCCGATTCCCCTGCAAGCGTGCAGAGCAATTCCGTGTTGCACATCACACATGAAAGGAGCCTTGATTTCCTTGATGGCACTCCAGAGAAACCCCAAGAACACTGTTTCCTGGCTAGAGGGATCCTGAGGTCACTGCAGCAACACGAAAGAGCTCCGTGGACCAAAAATCAACTCGAGATGAGGGGTTAGTCCCTGGCTTCGACTCCAGGGGAATACCACCTTACCACAAGCACCTCAAGAGGAGGCTTCTCACAGCTCTAGGTATGTGAGAGGGACCCTGAGTTTGCGGCCTCAAGTGGAATGGACACCGCGATGCCCTGACTCGAAATAAGGTCGGATATCCCTGCAGTGACTTGAATGCAGGCTCGTCTTGCATCTCCCAAGACGAAAGGATGTCTGAATCCCCTGTGGAGACCACAGAGATAGACCCAGTTCCCCACCTCATCGCGACCGGAGGCCTCACATCCTTTGAAAATTCCAGAGGTACGCGGAGATCAGTGCCTCCAAAGGAGACGATGCCTGACTCCTCGTGAAACTTGATAGGAGTCCCAGGATTCCTGTGGCACGTGGAAAGGGACCCTTGGTCTCCTGCTCAGCAGGAGAGGCATTCCAATTGCCCTGCCAAGCCTCGAGGAGAATCCCGAGTTGTCCCTCGCAACTAGGCAGGAGTCCTGACGTCGCTGAATAAACACGTGGGTGGAAGGGCCATCCCCGTCGTAACTCGAGAATATACCCCAGGTTCTCGCCGCAACTCGAGAAAAACCATGAGTCTTCCCCCTCGCCGTGAGATGAGGCCCGATTCCGCAGCACTGCATGCAGAGCAATTCCGTGTTGCACATCATACATGAAAGGAGCCTTGATTTCCTTAATGGCACTCCAGAGAAACCCCAAGAACACTGTTTCAAGGCTAGAGGGGTCCTGAGGTCACTGTAGCAACACGAAAGAGCTCCGTGGACCAAAAATCAACTCGAGATGAGAGGTTAGTCCCTGGCTTTGACTCCAGAGGAATACCACCTTACCAAAAGCACCTCAAGAGGAGACTTCTCTCAGCTCTAGCTATGTGAGAGGGACCTTGAGTTTGCGGCCTCAAGTGGAATGGACACTGCGATGCCCTGACGCAAAATAAGGCCGGATATCCCTGCAGTGACTTGAATGCAGGCTCGTCTTGCATCTCCCAAGATGAAAGGATGTCTGAATCCCCTGTGGAGACCACAGAGAAAGACCTAGTTCCCCACTTCATGGGGACCAGAGGCCTCACATCCTTTGAAAACTCCAGAGGTACGTGGACATCAGTGCCTCCAAAGGAAACGATGCCTGACTCCTCGTGAAACTTGATAGGAGTCTCAGAATTCTTGTGGCACGTGGAAAGGGACCCTGGGTCTCCCGCCTCAGCTGGAGAGGCGTCCCAATTGCCCTGCCAAGCCTCGAGGAGAATCCCGAGTTGTCCCTCGCAACTAGGCAGGAGTCCTGACGTCGCTGAACAAACACGTGGGTGGAAGGGCCATCCCCGTCGTAACTCGAGAATATACCCCAGGTTCGCGCCGCAATTCGAGAAAAACCATGAGACTTCCCACTCGCCGCGAGATGAGGCCCGATTCCCCCGCACTGCGTGCAGAGCAATTCCGTGTTGCACATCACACATGAAAGGAGCCTTGATTTCCTTGATGGCACTCCAGAGAAACCCCAAGAACACTGTTTCCAGGCTAGAGGGATCCTGAGGTCACTGTAGCAACACGAAAGAGCTCCGTGGACCACAAATCAACTGCAGATGAGAGGTTAGTCCCTGGCTTCGACTCCAGAGGAATACCACCTTACCACAAGCACCTCAAGAGGAGGCTTCTCTCAGCTCTAGGTATGTGAGAGGGACCCTGAGTTTGCGGCCTCAAGTGGAATGGACACCACGATTCCCTGACTCGAAATAAGGCAGGATATCCCTGCAGTGACTTGAATGCAGGCTCGTCTTGCATCTCCCAAGACGAAAGGATGTCTGAATCCCCTGTGGAGACCACAGAGAAAGACCTAGTTCCCCACTTCATGGCGACCAGAGGCCTCCCATCCTTTGAAAACTCCAGAGGTACGCGGACATCAGTGCCTCCAAAGGAGACGATGCCTGACTCCTCGTGAAACTTGATAGGAGTCCCAGGATTCCTGTGGCACGTGGAAAGGGACCCTTGGTCTCCCGCCTCAGCTGGAGAGGCGTCCCAATTGCCCTGCCAAGCCTCGAGGAGAATCCCGAGTTGTCCCTCGCAACTAGGCAGGAGTCCTGACGTCGCTGAACAAACACGTGGGTGGAAGGGCCATCCCCGTCGTAACTCGAGAATATACCCCAGGTTCCCGCCGCAACTCGAGAAAAACCATGAGACTTCCCCCTCGCCGCGAGATGAGGCCCGATTCCCCCGCACTGCTTGCAGAGCAATTCCGTGTTGCACATCACACATGAAAGGAGCCTTGATTTCCTTGATGGCACTCCAGAGAAACCCCAAGAACACTGTTTCCAGGCTAGAGGGATCCTGAGGTCACTGTAGCAACACGAAAGAGCTCCGTGGACCACAAATCAACTGCAGATGAGAGGTTAGTCCCTGGCTTCGACTCCAGAGGAATACCACCTTACCACAAGCACCTCAAGAGGAGGCTTCTCTCAGTTCTAGCTATGTGAGAGGGACCCTGAGTTTGCGGCCTCAAGTGGAATGGACACTGCGATGCCCTGACGCGAAATAAGGCCGGATATCCCTGCAGTGACTTGAATGCAGGCTCGTCTTGCATCTGCCAAGATGAAAGAATGTCTGAATCCCCTGTGGAGACCACAGAGAAAGACCTAGTTCCCCACCTCATCGCGACCTGAGGCCTCACATCCTTTGAAAACTCCAGAGGTACGGGGACATCAGTGCCTCCAAAGGAGACGATGCCTGACTCCTCGTGAAACTTGATAGGAGTCCGAGAATTCTTGTGGCACGTGGAAAGGGACCCTTGGTCTCCCGCCTCAGCTGGAGAGGCGTCCCAATTGCCCTGCCAAGCCTCGAGGGGAATCCCGAGTTTTCCCTCGCAACTAGGCAGGAGTCCTGACCTCGCTGAACAAACACATGTGTGGAAGGGCCATCCCCGTCGTAACTCGAGAATATACCCCAGGTTCCCGCCGCAACTCGAGAAAAACCATGAGACTTTCCCCTCCCCGCTAAATGAGGCCCGATTCCCCTGCACTGCGTGCAGAGCAATTCCGTCTTGCAAATCACACATGAAAGGAACCTTGATTTCCTTGATGGCACTCCAGAGAAACCCCAAGAACACTCTTTCAAGGCTAGAGGGATCCTGAGGTCACTGTAGCAACAAGAAAGAGCTCCGTGGACCAAAAATCAACTCGAGATGAGAGGGTAGTCCCTGGCTTCGACTCAAGAGGAATACCACCTTACAACAAGCACCTCAAGAGGAGGCTTCTCTCAGCTCTAGCTATGTGAGAGGGACCCTGAGTTTGCGGCCTCAAGTGGAATGGACACCGCAATGCCCTGACTCGAAATAAGGCCGGATATCCCTGCAGTGACTTGAATGCAGGCTCGTCTTGCATCTCCCAAGACGAAAGGATGTCTGAATCCCCTGTGGAGACCACAGAGAAAGACCTAGTTCCCCACCTCATCGCGACCGGAGGCCTCACATCCTTTGAAAACTCCAGAGGTATGCGGAGATCAGTTCCTCCAAAGGAGACGATGCCTGACTCCTCGTGAAACTTGATAGGAGTCCCAGGATTCCTGTGGCACGTGGAAAGGGACCCTTGGTCTCCCGCCTCAGCTGGAGAGGCGTCCCAATTGCCCTGCCAAGCCTCGAGGAGAATCCCGAGTTGTCCCTCGCAACTAGGCAGGAGTCCTGACGTCGCTGAACAAACCCGTGGGTGGAAGGGCCATCCCCGTCGTAACTCGAGAATATACCCCAGGTTCGCGCCGCAACTCGAGAAAAACCATGAGACTTCACCCTCGCCGCGAGATGAGGCCCGATTCCCCCGCACTGCGTGCAGAGCAATTCCGTGTTGCACATCACACATGAAAGGAGCCTTGATTTCCTTGATGGCACTCCAGAGCAACCCCAAGAACACTGTTTCAAGGCTAGAGGGATCCTGAGGTCACTGTAGCAAAACGAAAGAGATCCGTGGACCAAAAATCAACTCGAGATGAGAGGTTAGTCCCTGGCTTCGACTCCAGAGGAATACCACCTTACCACAAGCACCTCAAGAGGAGACTTCTCTCAGTTCTAGCTATGTGAGAGGGACCCTGAGTTTGCGGCCTCAAGTGGAATGGACACCGCGATGCCCTGACGCGAAATAAGGCCGGATATCCCTGCAGTGACTTGAATGCAGGCTCGTCTTGCATCTCCCAAGATGAAAGGATGTCTGAATCCCCTGTGGAGACCACAGAGAAAGACCTAGTTCCCCACTTCATGGCGACCAGAGGCCTCACATCCTTTGAAAACTCCAGAGGTACGGGGACATCAGTGCCTCCAAAGGAGACGATGCCTGACTCCTCGTGAAACTTGATAGGAGTCCCAGGATTCCTGTGGCACGGGGAAAGGGACCCTTGGTCTCCCGCCTCAGCTGGAGAGGCGTCCCAATTGCCCTGCCAAGCCTCGAGGAGAATCCCGAGTTGTCCCTCGCAACTAGGCAGGAGTCCTGATGTCGCTGAACAAACACGTGGGTGGAAGGGCCATCCCCGTCGTAACTCGAGAATATACCCCAGGTTCCCGCCACAACTCGAGAAAAACCATGAGACTTCCCCCTCGCCGCGAGATGGACCCCGATTCCCCCGCACTGCGTGCAGAGCAATTCCGTGTTGCACATCACACATGAAAGGAGCCTTGATTTCCTTGATGGCACTCCAGAGAAACCCCAAGAACACTGTTTCCAGGCTAGAGGGATCCTGAGGTCACTGTAGCAACACGAAAGAGCTCCGTGGACCACAAATCAACTGCAGATGAGAGGTTAGTCCCTGGCTTCGGCTCCAGAGGAATACCACCTTACCACAAGCACCTCAAGAGGAGACTTCTCTCAGTTCTAGCTATGTGAGAGGGACCCTGAGTTTGCGGCCTCAAGTGGAATGGACACTGCGATGCCCTGACGCGAAATAAGGCCGGATATCCCTGCAGTGACTTGAATGCAGGCTCGTCTTGCATCTGCCAAGATGAAAGGATGTCTGAATCCCCTGTGGAGACCACAGAGAAAGACCTAGTTCCCCACTTCATGGCGACCAGAGGCCTCACATCCTTTGAAAACTCCAGAGGTACGGGGACATCAGTGCCTCCAAAGGAGACGATGCCTGACTCCTCGTGAAACTTGATAGGAGTCCGAGAATTCTTGTGGCACGTGGAAAGGGACCCTTGGTCTCCCGCCTCAGCTGGAGAGGCGTCCCAATTGCCCTGCCAAGCCTCGAGGGGAATCCCGAGTTTTCCCTCGCAACTAGGCAGGAGTCCTGACCTCGCTGAACAAACACATGTGTGGAAGGGCCATCCCCGTCGTAACTCGAGAATATACCCCAGGTTCCCGCCGCAACTCGAGAAAAACCATGAGACTTTCCCCTCCCCGCTAAATGAGGCCCGATTCCCCTGCACTGCGTGCAGAGCAATTCCGTCTTGCAAATCACACATGAAAGGAACCTTGATTTCCTTGATGGCACTCCAGAGAAACCCCAAGAACACTCTTTCAAGGCTAGAGGGATCCTGAGGTCACTGTAGCAACAAGAAAGAGCTCCGTGGACCAAAAATCAACTCGAGATGAGAGGGTAGTCCCTGGCTTCGACTCAAGAGGAATACCACCTTACCACAAGTACCTCAAGAGGAGGCTTCTCTCAGCTCTAGGTATGTGAGAGGGACCCTGAGTTTGCGGCCTCAAGTGGAATGGACACTGCGATGCCCTGACTCGAAATAAGGCCGGATATCCCTGCAGTGACTTGAATGCAGGCTCGTCTTGCATCTCCCAAGACGAAAGGATGTCTGAATCCCCTGTGGAGACCACAGAGAAAGACCTAGTTCCCCACCTCATCGCGACCGGAGGCCTCACATCCTTTGAAAACTCCAGAGGTATGCGGAGATCAGTTCCTCCAAAGGAGACGATGCCTGACTCCTCGTGAAACTTGATAGGAGTCCCAGGATTCCTGTGGCACGTGGAAAGGGACCCTTGGTCTCCCGCCTCAGCTGGAGAGGCGTCCCAATTGCCCTGCCAAGCCTCGAGGAGAATCCCGAGTTGTCCCTCGCAACTAGGCAGGAGTCCTGACGTCGCTGAACAAACACGTGGGTGGAAGGGCCATCCCCGTCGTAACTCGAGAATATACCCCAGGTTCGCGCCGCAACTCGAGAAAAACCATGAGACTTCCCCCTCGCCGCGAGATGAGGCCCGATTCCCCCGCACTGCGTGCAGAGCAATTCCGTGTTGCACATCAAACATGAAAGGAGCCTTGATTTCCTTGATGGCACTCCAGAGAAACCCCAAGAACACTGTTTCCAGGCTAGAGGGATCCTGAGGTCACTGTAGCAACACGAAAGAGCTCCGTGGACCACAAATCAACTGCAGATGAGAGGTTAGTCCCTGGCTTCGACTCCAGAGGAATACCACCTTACCACAAGCACCTCAAGAGGAGGCTTCTCTCAGCTCTAGGTATGTGAGAGGGACCCTGAGTTTGCGGCCTCAAGTGGAATGGACACCACGATTCCCTGACTCGAAATAAGGCCGGATATCCCTGCAGTGACTTGAATGCAGGCTCGTCTTGCATCTCCCAAGACGAAAGGATGTCTGAATCCCCTGTGGAGACCACAGAGAAAGACCTAGTTCCCCACTTCATGGCGACCAGAGGCCTCACATCCTTTGAAAACTCCAGAGGTACGCGGACATCAGTGCCTCCAAAGGAGACGATGCCTGACTCCTCGTGAAACTTGATAGGAGTCCCAGGATTCCTGTGGCACGTGGAAAGGGACCCTTGGTCTCCCGCCTCAGCTGGAGAGGCGTCCCAATTGCCCTGCCAAGCCTCGAGGAGAATCCCAAGTTGTCCCTCGCAACTAGGCAGGAGTCCTGACGTCGCTGAACAAACACGTGGGTGGAAGGGCCATCCCCGTCGTAACTCGAGAATATACCCCAGGTTCCCGCCGCAACTCGAGAAAAACCATGAGACTTCCCCCTCGCCGCGAGATGAGGCCCGATTCCCCCGCACTGCGTGCAGAGCAATTCCGTGTTGCACATCACACATGAAAGGAGCCTTGATTTCCTTGATGGCACTCCAGAGAAACCCCAAGAACACTGTTTCCAGGCTAGAGGGATCCTGAGGTCACTGTAGCAACACGAAAGAGCTCCGTGGACCACAAATCAACTGCAGATGAGAGGTTAGTCCCTGGCTTCGACTCCAGAGGAATACCACCTTACCACAAGCACCTCAAGAGGAGACTTCTCTCAGTTCTAGCTATGTGAGAGGGACCCTGAGTTTGCGGCCTCAAGTGGAATGGACACTGCGATGCCCTGACGCGAAATAATGCCGGATATCCTTGCAGTGACTTGAATGCAGGCTCGTCTTGCATCTCCCAAGACGAAAGGATGTCTGAATCCCCTGTGGAGACCACAGAGAAAGACCTAGTTCCCCACTTCATGGCGACCAGAGGCCTTACATCCTTTGAAAACTCCAGAGGTACGCGGACATCAGTGCCTCCAAAGGAGACGATGCCTGACTCCTCGTGAAACTTGATAGGAGTCCCAGAATTCTTGAGGCACGTGGAAAGGGACACTTGGTCTCCCGCTTCAGCTGGAGAGGCGTCCCAATTGCCCTGCCAAGCCTCGAGGAGAATCCCGAGTTGTCCCTCGCAACTAGGCAGGAGTCCTGACCTCGCTGAACAAACATGTGTTTGGAAGGGCCATCCCCGTCCTAACTCGAGAATATACCCCAGGTTCCCGCGCGCAACTCGAGAAAAACCATGAGACTTTCCCCTCCCCGCTACATGAGGCCCGATTCCCCTGCAATGCGTGCAGAGCAATTCCGTCTTGCAAATCACACATGAAAGGAACCTTGATTTCCTTGATGGCACTCCAGAGAAACCCCAAGAACACTCTTTCAAGGCTAGAGGGATACTGAGGTCACTGTAGTAACAAGAAAGAGCTCCGTGGACCAAAAATCAACTCGAGATGAGAGGGTAGTCCCTGGCTTCGACTCCAGAGGAATACCACCTTACCACAAGCACCTCAAGAGGAGGCTTCTCTCAGCTCTAGGTATGTGAGAGGGACCCTGAGTTTGCGGCCTCAAGTGGAATGGACACCGCGATGCCCTGACTCGAAATAAGGCCGGATATCCCTGCAGTGACTTGAATGCAGGCTCGTCTTGCATCTCCCAAGACGAAAGGATGTCTGAATCCCCTGTGGAGACCACAGAGAAAGACCTAGTTCCCCACCTCATCGCGACCGGAGGCCTCACATCCTTTGAAAATTCCAGAGGTACGCGGAGATCAGTGCCTCCAAAGGAGACGATGCCTGACTCCTCGTGAAACTTGATAGGAGTCCCAGGATTCCTGTGGCACGTGGAAAGGGACCCTTGGTTTCCCGCTCAGCTGGAGAGGCGTTCCAATTGCCCTGCCTAGCCACGAGGAGAATCCCGAGTTGTCCCTCGCAACTAGGCAGGAGTCCTGACGTCGCTGAATATACACGTGGGTGGAAGGGCCATCCCCGTCGTAACTCGAGAATATACCCCAGGTTCTCGCCGCAACTCGAGAAAAACCATGAGTCTTCCCCCTCGCCGTGAGATGAGGCCCGATTCCGCAGCACTGCGTGCAGAGCAATTCCGTGTTGCACATCAAACATGAAAGGAGCCTTGATTTCCTTGATGGCACTCCAGAGAAACCCCAAAAACCTGTTTCAAGGCTAAAGGGGTCCTGAGGTCACTGTAGCAACAAGAAAGAGCTCCGTGGACCAAAAATCAACTCGAGATGAGAGGGTAGTCCCTGGCTTCGACTCAAGAGGAATACCACCTTACCACAAGCACCTCAAGAGGAGGCTTCTCTCAGCTCTAGCTATGTGAGAGGGACCCTGAGTTTGCGGCCTCAAGTCGAATGGACACTGCGATGCCCTGACGAAAAATAAGGCCGGATATCCCTGCAGTGACTTGAATGCAGGCTCGTCTTGCATCTCCCAAGATGAAAGGATGTCTGAATCCCCTGTGGAGACCACAGAGAAAGACCTAGTTCCCCACTTCATGGCGACCAGAGGCCTCACATCCTTTGAAAACTCCAGAGGTACGCGGACATCAGTGCCTCCAAAGGAGACGATGCCTGACTCCTCGTGAAACTTGATAAGAGTCCCAGAATTCTTATGGCACGTGGAAAGGGACCCTTGGTCTCCCGCCTCAGCTGGAGAGGCGTCCCAATTGCCCTGCCACGCCTCGAGGAGAATCCCGAGTTGTCCCTCGCAACTAGGCAGGAGTCCTGACGTTGCTAAACAAACACGTGGGTGGAAGGGCCATCCCCGTCGTAACTCGAGAATATACCCCAGGTTCCCGCCGCAACTCGAGAAAAACCATGAGACTTCCCCCTCCCCGCTAGATGAGGCCCGATTCCCCTGCACTGCTTGCAGAGCAATTCCGTCTTGCAAATCACACATGAAAGGAACCTTGATTTCCTTGATGGCACTCCAGAGAAACCCCAAGAACACTCTTTCAAGGCTAGAGGGATCCTGAGGTCACTGTAGCAACAAGAAAGAGCTCCGTGGACCAAAAATCAACTCGAGATGAGAGGGTAGTCCCTGGCTTCGACTCAAGAGGAATACCACCTTACCACAAGCACCTCAAGAGGAGGCTTCTCTCAGCTCTAGGTATGTGAGAGGGACCCTGAGTTTGCGGCCTCAAGTGGAATGGGCACTGCGATGCCCTGACGCGAAATAAGGCCGGATATCCCGGCAGTGACTTGAATGCAGGCTCGTCTTGCATCTCCCGAGACGAAAGGATGTCTGAATCCGCTGTGGAGACCACAGAGAAAGACACAGTTCTCCACCTCATCCCGACCGGAGGCCTCACATCCTTTGAAAATTCCAGAGGTACGCAGAGATCAGTGCCTCCAAAGGAGACGATTCCTGACTCCTCATGAAACTTGATATGAGTCCCAGGATTCCTGTGGCACGTGGAAAGGGACACTTGGTCTCCCACCTCAGCTGGAGAGGCGTCCCAAATGAACTGCCAAGCCTCGAGGAGAATCCCGAGTTTTCCCTCGCAACTAGGCAGGAGTCCTGCCGTCGCTGAACAAACGCTTGTGTGGAAGGGCCATCCCCGTCGTAACTCGAGAATATACCCCAGGTTCCCGCCGCAACTCGAGAGAAACCATGAGAATTCCCCCTCGCCGCGAGATGAGGCCCGATTCCCCTGCACTGCGTGCAGAGCAATTCCGTGTTGCACATCACACATGAAGGGAGCCTTGATTTCCTTGATGACACTCCAGAGAAACCCCAAGAACACTCTTTCAAGGCTAGAGGGATCCTGAGGTCACTGTAGCAACACGAAAGAACTCCGTGGACCAAAAATTAACTCGAGATGAGAGGTTAGTCTCTGGCTTCGACTCCAGAGGAATACCACCTTGCCATAAGCACCTCAAGAGGAGGCTTCTCTCAGCTCTACCTATGTGAGAGGGACCCTGAGTTTGTGGCCTCAAGTTGAATGGACACCGCGACGCCCTGACTCGAAATAAGGCCGGATATCCCTGCAGTGACTTGAATGCAGGCTCGTCTTGCATCTCCCAAGACGAAAGGATGTCTGAATCCCCTGTGGAGACCACAGAGAAAAACCTACTTCCGCACCTCATGGCGACCGGAGGCATCACATCCCTTGAAAACTCCAGAGGTACGCGGATATGAGTGCCTCCAAAGGAGACGATGCCTGACTCCTCTGAAACATGATAGGAGTCCCAGGATTCCTGTGGCACGTGGAAAGGGACTCTTGGTCTCCCGCCTCAGCTGGAGAGGCGTCCCAATTGCCCTGCCAAGCCTCGAGGAGAATCCCGAGTTGTCCCTCGCAACTAGGCAGGAGTCTTGACGTCGCTGAACAAACACGTGGGTGGAA
Organism: Cervus elaphus; assembly: GCF_910594005.1. Taxonomy (NCBI): domain Eukaryota; kingdom Metazoa; phylum Chordata; class Mammalia; order Artiodactyla; family Cervidae; genus Cervus; species Cervus elaphus. The sequence goes on from NC_057838.1 coordinate 5,727,714, forward strand.
GGGCCATCCCCGTCGTAACTCGAGAATATACCCCAGGTTCCCACCGCAACTTGAGAAAAACCATGAGACTTCCCCCTCGCCGCGAGATGAGGCCCGATTCCCCTGCACTGCATACAGAGCAATTCCGTGTTGCACATCAAACATGAAAGGAGCCTTGATTTCCTTGATGGCATTCCAGAGAAACCCCAAGAACACTGTTTCAAGGCTAGAGGGATCCTGAGGTCACTGTAGCAACACGAAAGAGCTCCGTGGCCCAAAAATCAACTCGAGATGAAAGGTTAGTCCCTGGCTTCGACTCCAGAGGAATACCACCTTACCACAAGCACCTCAAGATGAGGCTTCTCTCAGCTCTAGGTATGTGAGAGGGACCCTGATTTTCCGGCCTCAAGTGGAATGGACACTGCAATGCCCTGACGCGAAATAAGGCTGGATATCCCTGCAGTGACTTGAATGCAGGCTCGTCTTGCATCTCCCAAGACGAAAGGATGTCTGAATCCCCTGTGGAGACCACAGGAAAGACCTAGTTCCCCAACTCAACGCGACCGGAGTCCTCTCATACTTTGAAAACTTCAGACGTACGCGGAGATCAGAGCCACCAAAGGAGACGATGCCTGACTCCTCTGAAACATGATAGGAGTCCCAGGATTCCTGTGGCACGTGGAAAGGGACTCTTGGTCTCCCACCTCAGCTGGAGAGGCGTCCCAATTGCCCTGCCAAGCCTCGAGGAGAATCCCGAGTTGTCCCTCGCAACTAGGCAGGAGTCCTGCCGTCGCTGAACAAACACGTGGTTGGAAGTGCCGTCCCCATCGTAACTCGAGAATATACCCCAGGTTCCCACCGCAACTTGAGAAAAACCATGAGACTTCCCCCTCGCTGCGAGATGAGGCCCGATTCCCCTACACTGCGTGCAGAGCAATTCCGTGTTGCACATCACACATGAAAGGAGCCTTGATTTCCTTGATGGCACTCCAGAGAAACCCCAAGAACACTGTTTCAAGGCTAGAGGGATCCTGAGGTCACTGTAGCAACAAGAAAGTGCTCCGTGGACCAAAAATCAACTCGAGATGAGAGGTTAGTCCCTGGCTTCGACTCGAGAGGAATACCACCTTACCACAAGCACCTCAAGAGGAGGCTTCTCTCAGCTCTAGGTATGTGAGAGGGACCCTGAGTTTGCGGACTCAAGTGGAATGGACACTGCGATTCCCTGACGCGAAATAAGGCCGGATATCGCTGCAGTGACTTGAATGCAGGCTCGTCTTGCATCTCTCAAGATGAAAGGATGTCTGAATCCCCTGTGGAGACCACAGAGAAAGACCTAGTTCCCCACCTCATTTCGACCGGAGGCCTCACATCCTTTGAAAACTCCAGAGATATGCGGAGATCAGTGCCTCCAAAGGAAACGATGCCTGACTCCTCATGAAACTTGATATGAGTCCCAGGATTCCTGTGGCACGTGGAAAGGGACCCTTGGTCTCCCGCCTCAGCTGGAGAGGCGTCCCAATTGCCCTGCCAAGCCTCGAGGAGAATCCTGAGTTGTCCCTTGCAACTAGGCAGGAGTCCTGACGTCGCTGAACAAACACGTGTGTGGAAGGGCCATCCCCGTCGTAACTCGAGAATATACCCCAGGTTCCCGCTGCAACTCGTAAAAAACCATGAGACTTCCCCCTCGCCCCAAAATGAGGCCCAATTCCCCTGCACTGCGTGCAGAGCAATTCCGTGTTGCACATCACACATTAAAGGAGCCTTGATTTCCTTGATGGCACTCCAGAGAAACCCCAAAAACCTGTTTCAAGGCTAGAGGGGTCCTGACGTCACTGTAGCAACACGAAAGAGCTCCGTGAACCAAAAATCAACTCGAGATGAGGGGTTAGTCCCTGGCTTCGACTCCAGAGGAATACCACCTTACCACAAGCACCTCAAGAGGAGGCTTCTCTCAGCTCTAGGTGTGTGGGAGGGACCCTGAGTTTGCGGCCTCAAGTGGAATGGACACCGCGATGCCCTGACTCGAAATAAGGCCGGATATCCCTGCAGTGACTTGAATGCAGGCTCGTCTTGCATCTCCCAAGATGAAAGGATGTCTGAATCCCCTGTGGAGACCACAGAGAAAGACCTAGTTCCCCACCTCATCGCGACCGGAGGCCTCACATCCTTTGAAAACTCCAGAGGTACGCGGACATCAGTGCCTCCAAAGGAGACGATGCCTGACTCCTCGTGAAACTTGATAGGAGTCCCAGGATTTCTGTGGCACGTGGAAAGGGACCCTTGGTCTCCCACCTCAGCTGGAGAGGCGTCCCAATTGCCCTGCCAAGCCTCGAGGAGAATCCCGAGTTGTCCCTCGCAACTAGGCAGGAGTCCTGACGTCGCTGAACAAACACGTGGGTGGAAGGGCCATCCCCGTCGTAACTCGAGAATATACACCAGGTTCCCGCTGCAACTCGAGAAAAACCATGAGACTTCCCCCTCGCCGCGAGATGAGGCCCGATTCCCCTGCACTGCATGCCGAGCAATTCCGTGTTGCACATCACACATGAAAGGAGCCTTGATTTCCTTGATGGCACTCCAGAGAAACCCCAAGAACACTGTTTCAAGGCTAGAGCGATCCTGACGTCACTGTAGCAACACGAAAGAGCTCCGTGGCCCAAAAATCAACTCGAGATGAGAGGTTAGTCCCTGGCTTCGACTCCAGAGGAATACCACCTTACCACAAGCACCTCAAGAGGAGGCTTCTCTCAGCTCTAGGTATGTGAGAGGGACCCTGATTTTGCGGCCTCAAGTGGAATGGACACTGCGATGCCCTGACGCGAAATAAGGCCGGATATCCCTGCAGTGACTTGAATGCAGGCTCATCTTGCATCTCCCAAGACGAAAGGATGTCTGAATCTCCTGTGGAGACCACAGAGAAAGACCTTGTTCCCCACCTCATTGCGACCGGAGGCCTCACATCCTTTGAAAACTCCAGAGGTATGCGGAGATCAGTGCCTCCAAAGGAGACGATGCCTGACTCCTCGTGAAACTTGATAGGAGTCCCAGGATTCCTGTGGCACGTGGAAAGGGACCCTTGGTCTCCCGCCTCAGCTGGAGAGGCGTCCCAATTGCCCTGCCAAGCCTCGAGGAGAATCCTGAGTTGTCCCTTGCAACTAGGCAGGAGTCCTGACGTCGCTGAACAAACACGTGTGTGGAAGGGCCATCCCCGTCGTAACTCGAGAATATACCCCAGGTTCCCGCTGCAACTCGTAAAAAACCATGAGACTTCCCCCTCGCCCCAAAATGAGGCCCAATTCCCCTGCACTGCGTGCAGAGCAATTCCGTGTTGCACATCACACATTAAAGGAGCCTTGATTTCCTTGATGGCACTCCAGGGAAACCCCAAAAACCTGTTTCAAGGCTAGAGGGGTCCTGAGGTCACTGTAGCAACACGAAAGAGCTCCGTGGACCAAAAATCAACTCGAGATGAGGGGTTAGTCCCTGGCTTCGACTCCAGAGGAATACCACCTTACCACAAGCACCTCAAGAGGAGGCTTCTCTCAGCTCTAGGTGTGTGAGAGGGTCCCTGAGTTTGCGGCCTCAAGTGGAATGGACACCGCGATGCCCTGACTCGAAATAAGGCCGGATATCCCTGCAGTGACTTGAATGCAGGCTCGTCTTGCATCTCCCAAGATGAAAGGATGTCTGAATCCCATGTGGAGACCACAGAGAAAGACCTAGTTCCCCACCTCATCGCGACCGGAGGCCTCACATCCTTTAAAAACTCCAGAGGTACGCGGAGATCAGTGCCTCCAAAGGAGACGATGCCTGACTCCTCGTGAAACTTGATAGGAGACCCAGGATTTCTGTGGCACGTGGAAAGGGACCCTTGGTCTCCCACCTCAGCTGGAGAGGCGTCCCAATTGCCCTGCCAAGACTCGAGGAGAATCCCGAGTTGTCCCTCGCAACTAGGCAGGAGTCCTGACGTCGCTGAACAAACACGTGGGTGGAAGGGCCATCCCCGTCGTAACTCGAGAATATACACCAGGTTCCCGCTGCAACTCGAGAAAAACCATGAGACTTCCCCCTCGCCGCGAGATGAGGCCCGATTCCCCTGCACTGCATGCCGAGCAATTCCGTGTTGCACATCACACATGAAAGGAGCCTTGATTTCCTTGATGGCACTCCAGAGAAACCCCAAGAACACTGTTTCAAGGCTAGAGCGATCCTGACGTCACTGTAGCAACACGAAAGAGCTCCGTGGCCCAAAAATCAACTCGAGATGAGAGGTTAGTCCCTGGCTTCGACTCCAGAGGAATACCACCTTACCACAAGCACCTCAAGAGGAGGCTTCTCTCAGCTCTAGGTATGTGAGAGGGACCCTGATTTTGCGGCCTCAAGTGGAATGGACACTGCGATGCCCTGACGCGAAATAAGGCCGGATATCCCTGCAGTGACTTGAATGCAGGCTCATCTTGCATCTCCCAAGACGAAAGGATGTCTGAATCTCCTGTGGAGACCACAGAGAAAGACCTTGTTCCCCACCTCATTGCGACCGGAGGCCTCACATCCTTTGAAAACTCCAGAGGTACGCGGAGATCAGTGCCACCAAAGGAGACGATGCCTGACTCCTCGTGAAACTTGATAGGAGTCCCAGGATTCCTGTGGCACGTGGAAAGGGACCCTTGGTCTCCCGCCTCAGCTGGAGAGGCGTCCCAATTGCCCTGCCAAGCCTCGAGGAGAATCCTGAGTTGTCCCTTGCAACTAGGCAGGAGTCCTGACGTCGCTGAAGAAACACGTGTGTGGAAGGGCCATCCCCGTCGTAACTCGAGAATATGCCCCAGGTTCCCGCCGCAACTCGAGAAAAACCATGAGACTTCCCCCTCGCCGCAAAATGAGGCCCAATTCCCCTGCACTGCGTGCAGAGCAATTCCGTGTTGCACATCACACATTAAAGGAGCCTTGATTTCCTTGATGGCACTCCAGAGAAACCCCAAGAACCTGTTTCAAGGTTAGAGGGATCCTGAGGTCACTGTAGCAACACGAAAGAGCTCCGTGGACCAAAAATCAACTCGAGATGAGGGGTTAGTCCCTGGCTTCGACTCCAGAGGAATTCCACCTTACCACAAGCACTTCAAGAGGAGGCTTCTCTCAGCTCTAGGTATGTGAGAGGGACCCTGAGTTTGCGGCAGTAAGTGGAATGGACACCGCGATGCCCTGACTCGAAATAAGGCCGGATATCCCTGCAGTGACTTGAAAGCAGGCTCGTCTTGCATCTCCCAAGATGAAAGGATGTCTGAATCCCATGTGGAGACCACAGAGAAAGACCTAGTTCCCCACCTCAACGCGACCGGAGGCCTCACATCCTTTGAAAACTCCAGAGGTACGCGGACATCAGTGCCTCCAAAGAAGACGATGCCTGACTCCTCGTGAAACTTGATAGGAGTCCCAGGATTGCTGTGGCACGTGGAAAGAGACCCTTGGTCTCCCACCTCAGCTGGAGAGGCGTCCCAATTGCCCTGTCAAGCATCGAGGAGAATCCCGAGTTGTCCCTCGCAACTAGGCAGGAGTCCTGACGTGGCTGAACAAACACCTGGGTGGAAGGGCCATCCCCGTCGTAACTCGAGAATATACACCAGGTTCCCGCCGCAACTCGAGAAAAACCATGAGACTTCCCCCCCGCCGCGAGATGAGGCCCGATTCCCCTGCACTGCATGCAGAGCAATTCCGTGTTGCACATCAAACATGAAAGGAGCCTTGATTTCCTTGATGGCACTCCAGAGAAACCCCAAGAACACTGTTTCAAGCCTAGAGCGATCCTGACGTCACTGTAGCAACACGAAAGAGCTCCGTGGACGAAAAATCAACTCGAGATGAGAGGTTAGTCCCTGGCTTCGACTCCAGAGGAATACCACCTTACCGCAAGCACCTCAAGAGGAGGCTTCTCTCAGCTCTAGGTATGTGAGAGGGACCCTGAGTTTGCGGCCTCAAGTGGAATGGACACCGCGATGCCCTGACTCAAAATAAGGCCGGATATCCCTGCAGTGACTTGAATGCAGGCTCGTCTTGCATCTCCCAAGATGAAAGGATGTCTGAATCCCCTGTGGAGACCACAGAAAAAGACCTAGTTCCCCACCTCATCGCGACCGGAGGCCTCACATCCTTTGAAAACTCCAGAGGTACGCGGAGATCAGTGCCTCCAAAGGAGACGATGCCTGACTCCTCGTGAAACTTGATAGAAGTTCCAGGATTCCTGTGGCATGTGGAAAGGAACACTTGGTCTCCCGCCTCAGCTGGAGAGGCGTCCCAATTGCCCTGCCAAGCCTCGAGGAGAATCCCGAGTTGTCCTTCACAACTAGGCAGGAGTCCTGACGTCGCTGAACAAACATGTGGGTGGAAAGGCCATCCCCGTCCTAACTCGAGAATATACCCCAGGTTCCCGCCGCAACTCGAGAAAAACCATGAGACTTCCCCCTCGCCGCGAAATGAGGCCCGATTCCCCTGCACTGCGTGCAGAGCAATTCCGTGTTGCACATCAAACATGGAAGGAGCCTTGATTTCCTTGATGGTACTCCAGAGAAAACCCAAGAACACTGTTTCAAGGCTAGAGGGATCCTGAGGTCACTGTAGCAACACGAAAGAGCTCCGTGGCCCAAAAATCAACTCGAGATGAGAGGTTAGTCCCTGGCTTCGACTCCAGAGGAATACCACCTTACCACAAGCACCTCAAGAGGAGGCTTCTCTCAGCTCTAGGTATGTGAGAGGGACCCTGATTTTGCGGTCTCAAGTGGAATGGACACTGCGATGCCCTGACGCGAAATAAGGCCGGATATCCCTGCAGTGACTTGAATGCAGGCTCATCTTGCATCTCCCAAGACGAAAGGATGTCTGAATCTCCTGTGGAGACCACAGAGAAAGACCTAGTTCCCCACCTCATTGCGACCGGAGGCCTCACATCCTTTGAAAACTCCAGACGTACGCGGAGATCAGAGCCACCAAAGGAGACGATGCCTGACTCCTCTGAAACATGATAGGAGTCCCAGGATTCCTGTGGCACGTGGAAAGGGACTCTTGGTCTCCCACCTCAGCTGGAGAGGCGTCCCAATTGCCCTGCCAAGCCTCGAGGAGAATCCCGAGTTGTCCCTCGCAACTAGGCAGGAGTCCTGACGTCGCTGAACAAACACGTGGTTGGAAGTTCCATCCCCATCGTAACTCGAGAATATACCCCAGGTTCCCACCGCAACTCGAGAAAAACCATGAGACTTCCCCCTCGCCGCGAGATGAGGCCCGATTCCCCTACACTGCGTGCAGAGCAATTCCGTGTTGCACATCACACATGAAAGGAGCCTTGATTTCCTTGATGGCACTCCAGAGAAAACTCAAGAACACTGTTTCAAGGCTAGAGGGATCCTGAGGTCACTCTAGCAACACGAAAGAGCTCCGTGGACCAAAAATCAACTCGAGATGAGAGGTTAGTCCCTGGCTTCGACTCCAGAGGAATACCACCTTACCACAAGCACCTCAAGAGGAGGCTTCTCTCAGCTCTAGGTATGTGAGAGGGACCCTGAGTTTGCGGACTCAAGTGGAATGGACACTGCGATGCCCTGACGCGAAATAAGGCCGGATATCGCTGCAGTGACTTGAATGCAGGCTCGTCTTGCATCTCTCAAGATGAAAGGATGTCTGAATCCCCTGTGGAGACCACAGAGAAAGACCTAGTTCCCCACCTCATTGCGACCGGAGGCCTCACATCCTTTGAAAACTCCAGAGGTACGCGGAGATCAGTGCCTCCAAAGGAAACGATGCCTGACTCCTCATGAAACTTGATAGGAGTCCCAGGATTCCTGTGGCACGTGGAAAGGGACCCTTGGTCTCCCGCCTCAGCTGGAGAGGCGTCCCAATTGCCCTGCCAAGCCTCGAGGAGAATCCCGAGTTGTCCCTCGCAACTAGGCAGGAGTCCTGCCGTCGCTGAACAAACACGTGGTTGGAAGTGCCATCCCCATCGTAACTCGAGAATATACCCCAGGTTCCCACCGCAACTCGAGAAAAACCATGAGACTTCCCCCTCGCTGCGAGATGAGGCCCGATTCCCCTACACTGCGTGCAGAGCAATTCCGTGTTGCACATCACACATGAAAGGAGCCTTGATTTCCTTGATGGCACTCCAGAGAAACCCCAAGAACACTGTTTCAAGGCTAGAGGGATCCTGAGGTCACTGTAGCAACAAGAAAGTGCTCCGTGGACCAAAAATCAACTCGAGATGAGAGGTTAGCCCCTGGCTTCGACTCCAGAGGAATACCACCTTACCACAAGCACCTCAAGAGGAGGCTTCTCTCAGCTCTAGGTATGTGAGAGGGACCCTGAGTTTGCGGACTCAAGTGGAATGGACACTGCGATGCCCTGACTCGAAATAAGGCCGGATATCCCTGCAGTGACTTGAATGCAGGCTCGTCTTGTATCTCCCAAGATGAAAGGATGTCTGAATCCCCTGTGGAGACCACAGAGAAAGACCTAGTTCCCCACCTCATTGCGACCGGAGGCCTCAAATTCTTTGAAAACTGCAGAGGTACGCGGAGATCAGTGCCTCCAAAGGAAACGATGCCTGACTCCTCATGAAACTTGATAGGAGTCCCAGGATTCCTGTGGCATGTGGAAAGGGACTCTTGGTCTCCCGCCTCAGCTGGAGAGGCCTCACAATTGCCCTGCCAAGCCTCGAGGAGAATCCCGAGTTGTCCCTTGCAACTAGGCAGGAGTCCTGACGTCGCTGAACAAACACGTGTGTGGAAGGGCCATCCCCGTCGTAACTCGAGAATATACCCCAGGTTCCCGCTGCAACTCGAAAAAAACCATGAGACTTCCCCCTCGCCCCAAAATGAGGCCCAATTCCACTGCACTGCGTGCAGAGCAATTCCGTGTTGCACATCACACATTAAAGGAGCCTTGATTTCCTTGATGGCACTCCAGAGAAACCCCAAGAACCTGTTTCAAGGCTAGAGGGATCCTGAGGTCACTGTAGCAACACGAAAGAGCTCCGTGGCCCAAAAATCAACTCGAGATGAGAGATTCGTCCCTGGCTTCGACTCCAGAGGAATACCACCTTACCACAAGCACCTCAAGATGAGGCTTCTCTCAGCTCTAGGTATGTGGGAGGGACCCTGAGTTTGCGGCCTCAAGTGGAATGGACACCGCGATGCCCTGACTCGAAATAAGGCCGGATATCCCTGCAGTGACTTGAATGCAGGCTCGTCTTGCATCTCCCAAGATGAAAGGATGTCTGAATCCCATGTGGAGACCACAGAGAAAGACCTAGTTCCCCACCTCAACGCGACCAGAGGCCTCACATCCTTTGAAAACTCCAGAGGTACGCGGAGATCAGTGCCTCCAAAGGAGACGATGCCTGACTCCTCGTGAAACTTGATCGGAGTCCCAGGATTCCTGTGGCACGTTGAAAGGGACCCTTGGTCTCCCGCCTCAGCTGGAGAGGCGTCCCAATTGCCCTGCCAAGCCTCGAGGAGAATCCCGAGTTGTCCCTCGCAACAAGGCAGGAGTCCTGACGTCGCTGAACAAACATGTGGGTGGAAGGGCCATCCCCGTCGTAACTCGAGAATATACCCCAGGTTCCCGCCGCAACCTGAGAAAAACCATGAGACTTCCCCCTCGCTGCGAGATGAGGCCCGATTCCCCTGCACTGCCTGCAGAGCAATTCCGTGTTGCACATCAAACATGGAAGGAGCCTTGATTTCCTTGATGGTACTCCAGAGAAAACCCAAGAACACTCTTTCAAGGCTAGAGGGATCCTGAGGTCACTGTAGCAACACGAAAGAGCTCCGTGGCCCAAAAATCAACTCGAGATGAGAGGTTAGTCCCTGGCTTCGACTCCAGAGGAATACCACCTTACCACAAGCACCTCAAGAGGAGGCTTCTCTCAGCTCTAGGTATGTGAGAGGGACCGTGATTTTGTGGCCTCAAGTGGAATGGACACTGCGATGCCCTGACGCGAAATAAGGCCGGATATCCCTGCAGTGACTTGAATGCAGGCTCGTCTTGCATCTCCCAAGACGAAAGGTTGTCTGAATCCCCTGTGGAGACCACAGAAAAAGACCTAGTTCCCCGCCTCATCGCGACAGGAGGCCTCACATCCTTTGAAAACTCCAGAGGTACGCGGAGATCAGTGCCTCCAAAGGAGACGATGCCTGACTCCTCGTGAAACTTGATAGGAGTCCCAGGATTCCTGTGGCAAGTGGAAAGGGACCCTTGCTCTACCAATTCAGCTGGAGAGGCGTCCCAATTGCCCTGCCAAGCCTCGAGGAGAATCCCGAGTTGTCCCTAGCAACTAGGCAGGAGTCCTGACGTGGCTGAGCAAACACGTGTGTGGAAGGGCCATCCCCGTCGTAACTGGACAATATACCCCAGGTTCCCACCGCAACTCGAGAAAAACCATGAGACTTCTCCCTCGCCGCAAAATGAGGCACGATATCCTGCACTGCGGGCAGAGCAATTCCGTGTTGCACATCACACATGAAAGGAGCCTTGATTTCCTTGATGGCACTCCAGAGAAACCCCAAGAACACTGTTTCAAGGCTAGAGGGATCCTGAGGTCACTGTAGCAACACGAAAGAGCTCCGTGGACCAAAAATCAACTCGAGATGAGAGGTTAGTCCCTGGCTTCGACTCCAGAGGAATACCACCTTACCACAAGCACCTCAAGAGGAGGCTTCTCTCAGCTCTAGGTATGTGAGATGGACCCTGATTTTGCGGCCTCAAGTGGAATGGACACTGCGATGCCCTGACTCGAAATAAGGCCGGATATCCCTGCAGTGACTTGAATGCAGGCTCGTCTTGCATCTACCAAGATGAAAGGATGTCTGAATCCCCTGTGGAGTCCACAGAGAGAGACCTAGTTCCCCACCTCATGGCGACCGGAGGCCTCACATCCTTTGAAAATTCCAGAGGTACGTGGAGATCAGTGCCTCCAAAGGAGACGATGCCTGACTCCTCGTGAAACTTGATAGGAGTCCCAGGATTCCTGTGGCACGTGGAAAGGGACCCTTGGTCTCCCGCCTCAGCTGGAGAGGCGTCCCAATTGCCCTGCCAAGCCTCGAGGAGAATCCCGAGTTGTCCCTCGCAACTAGGCAGGAGTCCTGACGTGCTGAAGAAACACGTGGGTGGAATGGCCATCCCCGTCGTAACTCAGAATATACCCCAGGTTCCCGCCGCAACTCGAGAAAAACCATGAGACTTCACCCTCACCACGAGATGAGGCCCAATTCCCCTGCACTGCGTGCAGAGCAGTTCCGTGTTGCACATCACACATGAAAGGAGTCTTGATGTTTTTGATGGCACTCCAGAGAAACCCCAAGAACACTGTTTCCAGGCTAGAGGGATCCTGAGGTCACTGTAGCAACACGAAAGAGCTCTGTGGCCCAAAAATCAACTCGAGATGAGAGGTTAGTCCCTGGCTTCGACTCCAGAGGAATACCACCTTACCACAAGCACCTCAAGAGGAGGCTTCTCTCAGCTCTAGGTATGTGAGAGGGACCCTGATTTTGTGGCCTCATGTGGAATGGACACTGCGATGCCCTGACGCGAAATAAGGCTGGATATCCCTGCAGTGACTTGAATGCAGGCTCATCTTGCATCTCCCAAGACGAAAGGATGTCTGAATCTCCTGTGGAGACCACAGAGAAAGACCTTGTTCCCCACCTCATTGCGACCGGAGGCCTCACATCCTTTGAAAACTCCAGATGTATGCGGAGATCAGTGCCTCCAAAGGAGACGATGCCTGACTCCTCGTGAAACTTGATAGGAGTCCCAGGATTCCTGTGGCACGTGGAAAGGGACCCTTGGTCTCCCGCCTCAGCTGGAGAGGCGTCCCAATTGCCCTGCCAAGGCTCGAGGAGAATCCTGAGTTGTCCCTTGCAACTAGGCAGGAGTCCTGACGTCGCTGAACAAACACGTGTGTGGAAGGGCCATCCCCGTCGTAACTCGAGAATATACCCCAGGTTCCCGCCGCAACTCGAGAAAAACCATGAGACTTCCCCCTCGCCGCAAAATGAGGCCCAATTCCCCTGCACTGCGTGCAGAGCAATTCCGTGTTGCACATCAAACATGAAAGGAGCCTTGATTTCCTTGATGGCACTCCAGAGAAACCCCAAGAACCTGTTTCAAGGCTAGAGGGATCCTGAGGTCACTGTAGCCACACGAAGGAGCTCCGTGGACCAAAAATCAACTCGAGATGAGGGGTTAGTCCCTGGCTTCGACTCCAGAGGAATTCCACCTTACCACAAGCACCTCAAGATGAGGCTTCTCTCAGCTCTAGGTATGTGAGAGGGACCCTGATTTTCCGGCCTCAAGTGGAATGGACACTGCAATGCCCTGACTCGAAATAAGGCTGGATATCCCTGCAGTGACTTGAATGCAGGCTCGTCTTGCATCTCCCAAGACGAAAGGATGTCTGAATCCCCTGTGGAGACCACAGGAAAGACCTAGTTCCCCAACTAAACGCGACCGGAGGCCTCTCATCCTTTGAAAACTCCAGACGTACGCGGAGATCAGAGCCACCAAAGGAGACGATGCCTGACTCCTCTGAAACATGATAGGAGTCCCAGGATTCCTGTGGCACGTGGAAAGGGACTCTTGGTCTCCCACCTCAGCTGGAGAGGCGTCCCAATTGCCCTGCCAAGCCTCGAGGAGAATCCCGAGTTGTCCCTCGCAACTAGGCAGGAGTCCTGCCGTCGCTGAACAAACACGTGGTTGGAAGTGCCATCCCCATCGTAACTCGAGAATATACCCCAGGTTCCCACCGCAACTCGAGAAAAACCATGAGACTTCCCCCTCGCCGCGAGATGAGGCCCGATTCCCCTGCACTGCGTGCAGAGCAATTCCGTGTTGCACATCACACATGAAAGGAGCCTTGATTTCCTTGATGGCACTCCAGAGAAACCCCAAGAACACTGTTTCAAGGCTAGAGGGATCCTGAGGTCACTGTAGCAACAAGAAAGTGCTCCGTGGACCAAAAATCAACTCGAGATGAGAGGTTAGTCCCTGTCTTCGACTGCAGAGGAATACCACCTTACCACAAGCACCTCAAGAGGAGGCTTCTCTCAGCTCTAGGTATGTGAGAGGGACCCTGAGTTTGCGGACTCAAGTGGAATGGACACTGCGATGCCCGGACTCGAAATAAGGCCGGATATCCCTGCAGTGACTTGAATGCAGGCTCGTCTTGCATCTCCCAAGATGAAAGGATGTCTGAATCCCCTGTGGAGACCACAGAGAAAGACCTAGTTCCCCACCTCATTGCGACCGGAGGCCTCAAATCCTTTGAAAACTCCAGAGGTACGCGGAGATCAGTGCCTCCAAAGGAAACGATGCCTGACTCCTCATGAAACTTGATAGGAGTCCAAGGATTCCTGTGGCATGTGGAAAGGGACTCTTGGTCTCCCGCCTCAGCTGGAGAGGCGTCCCAATTGCCCTGCCAAGCCTCGAGGAGAATCCTGAGTTGTCCCTTGCAACTAGGCAGGAGTCCTGACGTCGCTGAACAAACACGTGTGTGGAAGGGCCATCCCCGTCGTAACTCGAGAATATACCCCAGGTTCCCGCTGCAACTCGAAAAAAACCATGAGACTTCCCCCTCGCCCCAAAATGAGGCCCAATTCCCCTGCTCTGTGTGCAGAGCAATTCCGTGTTGCACATCACACATTAAAGGAGCCTTGATTTCCTTGATGGCACTCCAGAGAAACCCCAAGAACCTGTTTCAAGGCTAGAGGGATCCTGAGGTCACTGTAGCAACACGAAAGAGCTCTGTGGACCAAAAATCAACTCGAGATGAGGGGTTAGTCTCTGGCTTCGACTCCAGAGGAATTCCACCTTACCACAAGCACGTCAAGAGGAGGCTTCTCTCAGCTCTAGGTATGTGAGAGGGACCCTGAGTTTGCGGCCTCAAGTGGAATGGACACCGCGATGCCCTGACGCGAAATAAGGCCGGATATCCCTGCAGTGACTTGAATGCAGGCTCGTCTTGTATCTCCCAAGATGAAAGGATGTCTGAATCCCATGTGGAGACCACAGAGAAAGACCTAGTTCCCCACCTCAACGCGACCGGAGGCCTCACATCCTTTGAAAACTCCAGAGGTACGCGGAGATCAGTGCCTCCAAAGGAGACGATGCCTGACTCCTCGTGAAACTTGATCGGAGTCCCAGGATTCCTGTGGCACGTGGAAAGGGACCCTTGGTCTCCCGCGTCAGCTGGAGAGGCGTCCCAATTGCCCTGCCAAGCCTCGAGGAGAATCCCGAGTTGTCCCTCGCAACTAGGCAGGAGTCCTGACGTCGCTGAACAAACATGTGGGTGGAAGGGCCATCCCCGTCTTAACTCGAGAATATACCCCAGGTTCCCGCCGCAACTCGAGAAAAACCATGAGACTTCCCCCTCGCCGCGAGATGAGGCCCGATTCCCCTGCACGGCCTGCAGAGCAATTCCGTGTTGCACATCAAACATGGAAGGAGCCTTGATTTCCTTGATGGTACTCCAGAGAAAACCCAAGAACACTGTTTCAAGGCTAGAGGGATCCTGAGGTCACTGTAGCAACACGAAAGAGCTCCGTGGCCCAAAAATCAACTCGAGATGAGAGGTTAGTCCCTGGCTTCGAGTCCAGATGAATACCACCTTACCACAAGCACCTCAAGAGGAGGCTTCTCTCAGCTCTAGGTATGTGAGAGGGACCGTGATTTTGTGGCCTCAAGTGGAATGGACACTGCGATGCCCTGACGCGAAATAAGGCCCGATATCCCTGCAGTGACTTGAATGCAGGCTCGTCTTGCATCTCCCAAGACGAAAGGATGTCTGAATCCCCTGTGGAGACCACAGAGAAAGACCTAGTTCCCCACCTCATCGCGACAGGAGGCCTCACATCCTTTGAAAACTCCAGAGGTACGCGGAGATCAGTGCCTCCAAAGGAGACGATGCCTGACTCCACGTTAAACTTGATAGGAGTCCCAGGATTCCTGTGGCACGTGGAAAGGGACACTTGCTCTACCAATTCAGATGGAGAGGCGTCCCAATTGCCCTGCCAAGCCTCGAGGAGAATCCCGAGTTGTCCCTAGCAACTAGGCAGGAGTCCTGACGTGGCTGAGCAAACACGTGGGTGGAAGGGCCATCCCCGTCGTAACTGGACAATATACCCCAGGTTCCCACCGCAACTCGAGAAAAACCATGAGACTTCTCCCTCGCCGCAAAATGAGGCACGATATCCTGCACTGCGGGCAGAGCAATTCCGTGTTGCACATCACACATGAAAGGAGCCTTGATTTCTTGATGGCACTCCAGAGAAACCCCAAGAGCACTGTTTCAAGGCTAGAGGGATCCTGAGGTCACTGTAGCAACACGAAAGAGCTCCGTGGACCAAAAATCAACTCGAGATGAGAGGTTAGTCCCTGGCTTCGACTCCAGAGGAATACCACCTTACCACAAGCACCTCAAGAGGAGGCTTCTCTCAGCTCTAGGTATGTGAGATGGACCCTGATTTTGCGGCCTCAAGTGGAATGGACACTGCGATGTCCTGAATCGAAATAAGGCCGGATATCCCTGCAGTGACTTGAATGCAGGCTCGTCTTGCATCTACCAAGATGAAAGGATGTCTGAATCCCCTGTGGAGTCCACAGAGAGAGACCTAGTTCCCCACCTCATCGCGACCGGAGGCCTCACATCCTTTGAAAATTCCAGAGGTACGCGGAGATCAGTGCCTCCAAAGGAGACGATGCCTGACTCCTCGTGAAACTTGATAGGAGTCCCAGGATTCCTGTGGCACGTGGAAAGGGACCCTTGGTCTCCCGTCTCAGCTGGAGAGGCGTCCCAATTGCCCTGCCAAGCCTCGAGGAGAATCCCGAGTTGTCCCTCGCAACTAGGCAGGAGTCCTGACGTGCTGAAGAAACACGTGGGTGGAATGGCCATCCCCGTCGTAACTCAGAATATACCCCAGGTTCCCGCCGCAACTCGAGAAAAACCATGAGACTTCACCCTCACCACGAGATGAGGCCCAATTCCCCTGCACTGCGTGCAGAGCAGTTCCGTGTTGCACATCACACATGAAAGGAGTCTTGATGTTTTTGATGGCACTCCAGAGAAACCCCAAGAACACTGTTTCCAGGCTAGAGGGATCCTGAGGTCACTGTAGCAACACGAAAGTGCTCCGTGGACCAAAAATCAACTCGAGATGAGAGGGTAGTCCCTGGGTTCGACTCCAGAGGAATACCACCTTACCACAAGCACGTCAAGAGGAGGCTTCTCTCAGCTCTAGGTATGTGAGAGGGACCCTGAGTTTGCGGCCTCAAGTGGAATGGACACCGCGATGCCCTGACGCGAAATAAGGCCGGATATCCCTGCAGTGACTTGAATGCAGGCTCGTCTTGCATCTCCCAAGATGAAAGGATGTCTGAGTCCCCTGTGGAGACCACAGAGAAAGACCTAGTTCCCCACCTCATCGCGACCGAAGGCCTCACATCCTTTGAAAACTCCAGAGGTACGCGGAGATCAGTGCCTCCAAAGGAGACGATGCCTGACTCCTCGTGAAACTTGATAGGAGTCCGAGGATTCCTGTGGCACGTGGAAAGGGACACTTGGTCTACCGCCACAGATGGAGAGGCGTCCCAATTGCCCTGCCCAGCCTCGAGGAGAATCCCGAGTTGTCCCTCGCAACTAGGCAGGAGTCCTGTCGTGGCTGAACAAACACGTGGGTGGAAGGACCATCCCTGTCGTAACTCGAGAATATATCCCAGGTTCCCGCCGCAACTCGAGAAAAACCATGAGACTTCCCCCTCGCCGCGAGATGAGGCCCGATTCCCCTGCACTGCGTGCAGAGCAATTCCGTCTTGCACATCACACATGAAAGGAGCCTTGATTTCCTTGATGGCACTCCAGAGAAACCCCAAGAACACTGTTTCAAGGCTAGAGGGATCCTGAGGTCACTGTAGCAACAAGAAAGTGCTCCGTGGACCAAAAATCAACTCGAGATGAGATTTTAGCCCCTGGCTTTGACTCCAGAGGAATACCACCTTACCACAAGCACCTCAAGAGGAGGCTTCTCTCAGCTCTAGGTATGTGAGAGGGACCCTGAGTTTGCGGACTCAAGTGGAATGGACACTGCGATGCCCTGACTCGAAATAAGGCCGGATATCCCTGCAGTGACTTGAATGCAGGCTCGTCTTGCATCTCCCAAGATGAAAGGATGTCTGAATCCCCTGTGGAGACCACAGAGAAAGACCTAGTTCCCCACCTCATTGCGACCGGAGGCCTCAAATCCTTTGAAAACTCCAGAGGTACGCGGAGATCAGTGCCTCCAAAGGAAACGATGCCTGACTCCTCATGAAACTTGATAGGAGTCCCAGGATTCCTGTGGCACGTGGAAAGGGACTCTTGGTCTCCCGCCTCAGCTGGAGAGGCGTCCCAATTGCCCTGCCAAGCCTCGAGGAGAATCCTGAGTTGTCCCTTGCAACTAGGCAGGAGTCCTGACGTCGCTGAACAAACACGTGTGTGGAAGGGCCATCCCCGTCGTAACTCGAGAATATACCCCAGGTTCCCGCTGCAACTCGAAAAAAACCATGAGACTTCCCCCTCGCCCCAAAATGAGGCCCAATTCCCCTGCACTGCGTGCAGAGCAATTCCGTGTTGCACATCACACATTAAAGGAGCCTTGATTTCCTTGATGGCACTCCAGAGAAACCCCAAGAACCTGTTTCAAGGCTAGAGGGATCCTGAGATCACTGTAGCCACACGAAAGAGCTCCGTGGACCAAAAATCAACTCGAGATGAGAGGTTAGTCCCTGGCTTCGACTCCAGATGAATACCACCTTACCACAAGCACCTCAAGAGGAGGCTTCTCTCAGCTCTAGGTATGTGAGAGGGACCGTGATTTTGTGGCCTCAAGTGGAATGGACACTGCGATGCCCTGACGCGAAATAAGGCCGGATATCCCTGCAGTGACTTGAATGCAGGCTCGTCTTGCATCTCCCAAGACGAAAGGATGTCTGAATCCCCTGTGGAGACCACAGAGAAAGACCTAGTTCCCCACCTCATCGCGACAGGAAGCCTCACATCCTTTGAAAACTCCAGAGGTACGCGGAGATCAGTGCCTCCAAAGGAGACGATGCCTGACTCCACGTTAAACTTGATAGGAGTCCCAGGATTCCTGTGGCACGTGGAAAGGGACCCTTGCTCTACCGCTTCAGATGGAGAGGCGTCCCAATTGCCCTACCAAGCCTCGAGGAGAATCCCGAGTTGTCCCTAGCAACTAGGCAGGAGTCCTGACGTGGCTGAGCAAACACGTGGGTGGAAGGGCCATCCCCGTCGTAACTGGACAATATACCCCAGGTTCCCACCGCAACTCGAGAATAACCATGAGACTTCTCCCTCGCCGCAAAATGAGGCACGATATCCTGCACTGCGGGCAGAGCAATTCCGTGTTGCACATCACACATGAAAGGAGCCTTGATTTCCTTGATGGCACTCCAGAGAAACCCCAAGAACACTGTTTCAAGGCTAGAGGGATCCTGAGGTCACTGTAGCAACACGAAAGAGCTCCGTGGACCAAAAATCAACTCGAGATGAGAGGTTAGTCCCTGGCTTCGACTCCAGAGGAATACCACCTTATCACAAGCACCTCAAGAGGAGGCTTCTATCAGCTCTAGGTATGTGAGATGGACCCTGATTTTGCGGCCTCAAATGGAAAGGACACTGCGATGCCCTGACTCGAAATAAGGCCGGATATCCCTGCAGTGACTTGAATGCAGGCTCGTCTTGCATCTACCAAGATGAAAGGATGTCTGAATCCCCTGTGGAGTCCACAGAGAGAGATCTAGTTCCCCACCTCATGGCGACCGGAGGCCTCACATCCTTTGAAAATTCCAGAGGTACGCGGAGATCAGTGCCTCCAAAGGAGACGATGCCTGACTCCTCGTGAAACTTGATAGGAGTCCCAGGATTCCTGTGGCACGTGGAAAGGGACCCTTGGTCTCCCGCCTCAGCTGGAGAGGCGTCCCAATTGCCCTGCCAAGCCTCGAGGAGAATCCCGAGTTGTCCCTCGCAACTAGGCAGGAGTCCTGACGTGCTGAAGAAACACGTGGGTGGAATGGCCATCCCCGTCGTAACTCAGAATATACCCCAGGTTCCCGCCGCAACTCGAGAAAAACCATGAGACTTCATCCTCACCACGAGATGAGGCCCAATTCCCCTGCACTGCGTGCAGAGCAGTTCCGTGTTGCACATCACACATGAAAGGAGCCTTGATGTTTTTGATGGCACTCCAGAGAAACCCCAAGAACACTGTTTCCAGGCTAGAGGGATCCTGAGGTCACTGTAGCAACACGAAAGTGCTCCGTGGACCAAAAATCAACTCGAGATGAGAGGGTAGTCCCTGGGTTCGACTCCAGAGGAATACCACCTAACCACAAGCACCTCAAGAGGAGGCTTCTCTCAGCTCTAGGTATGTGAGAGGGACCCTGAGTTTGCGGCCTCAAGTGGAATGGACACCGCGATGCCCTGGCTCGAAATAAGGCCGGATATCCCTGCAGTGACTTGAATGCAGGCTCGTCTTGCATCTCCCAAGATGAAAGGATGTCTGAGTCCCCTGTGGAGACCACAGAGAAAGACCTAGTTCCCCACCTCATCGCGACCGAAGGCCTCACATCCTTTGAAAACTCCAGAGGTACGCGGAGATCAGTGCCTCCAAAGGAGACGATGCCTGACTCCTCGTGAAACTTGATAGGAGTCCGAGGATTCCTGTGGCACGTGGAAAGGGACACTTGGTCTACCGCCACAGATGGAGAGGCGTCCCAATTGCCCTGCCAAGCCTCGAGGAGAATTCCGAGTTGTCCCTCGCAACAAGGCAGGAGTCCTGTCGTGGCTGAACAAACACATGGGTGGAAGGGCCATCCCTGTCGTAACTCGAGAATATACCCCAGGTTCCCGCCGCAACTCGAGAAAAACCAGGAGACTTCCCCCTCGCCGCGAGATGAGGCCCGATTCCCCTGCACTGCGTGCAGAGCAATTCCGTGTTGCACATCACACATGAAAAGAGCCTTGATTTCCTTGATGGCACTCCAGAGAAACCCCAAGAACACTGTTTCAAGGCTAGAGGGATCCTGAGGTCACTGTAGCAGCACGAAAGAGCTCTGTGGACCAAAAATCAACTCGAGATGAGGGGTTAGTCCCTGGCTTCGACTCCAGAGGAATACCACCTTACCACAAGCACCTCAAGAGGAGGCTTCTCTCAGCTCTAGGTATGTGAGAGGGACCCTGAGTTTGCAGCCTCCAGTCGAATAGACACCACGATGCCCTGACTCGAAATGAGGCCGGATATCCCTGCAGTGACTTGAATGCAGGCTCGTCTTGCATCTCCCAAGACGAAAGGATGTCTGAATCCCCTGTGGAGACCACAGAGAAAGACCTAGTTCCTCAGCTCATCGCGACCGGAGGCCTCACATCCTTTGAAAACTCCAGAGGTACGCAGAGATCAGTGCCTCCAAAGGAGCCAATGCCTGACTCCTCGTCAAACTTGATAGGAGTCCCAGGATTCCTGTGGCAGGTGGAAAGGGACCCTTGGTCTCCCGCCACAGCAGGAGAGGCGTCCCAATTGCCCTACAAGCCTCGAGGAGAATCCCGAGTTGTCCCTCGCAACTAGGCAGGAGTTCTGACGTCGCTGAACAAACACGTGTTTGGAATGGCCATCCCCGTCGTAACTCGAGAATATACCCCAGGTTCCCGCCGCAACTCGAGAAAAACCATGAGACTTCCCCCTCGCCGCGAGATGAGGCCCGATTCCCCTGCACTGCGTGCAGAGCAATTCCGTGTTGCACATCACACATGAAAGGAGCCTTGATTTCCTTGGTGGCACTCCAGAGAAACCCCGAGAACACTGTTTCAAGTCTACAGGGATCCTGAGGTCACTGTAGCAGCACGAAAGAGCTCCGTGGACCAAAAATCAACTCGAGATGAGAGGTTAGTCCCTGGCTTCGACTCCAGAGGAATACCACCTTACCACAAGCACCTCAAGAGGAGGCTTCTCTCAGCTCTAGGTATGTGAGAGGGACCCTGAGTTTGCGGCCACAAGTGGAATGGACACCGCGATGCCCTGACTCAAAATAAGGCCGGATATCCCTGCAGTGACTTGAATGCAGGCTCATCTTGCATCTCCCAAGACGAAAGGATGTCTGAATCCTCTGTGGAGACCACAGAGAAAGACCTAGTTCCCCACCTCATCGCGACCGGAGGCCTCACATCCTTTGAAAACTCCAGAGGTATGCGGAGATCAGTGCCTCCAAAGGAGACGATGCCTGACTCCTCGTGAAACTTGATAGGAATCCCAGGATTCCTGTGGCACATGGAAAGGGACCCTTGGTCTCCCGCCTCAGATGGAGAGGCGTCCCAATTGCCCTGCCAAGCCTCGAGGAGAATCCCGAGTTGTCCCTCGCAACTAGGCAGGAGTCCTGACGTCGCTGAACAAACACCTGGGTGGAAGTGCCATCCCCGTCATAACTCGAGAATATACCCCAGGTTCCCGCCGCAGCTCGCGAAAAACCATGAGACTTCCCCCTCGCCGCGAGATGAGGCTCGATTCTCCTGCACTGCATGCAGAGCAATTCCGTGTTGCACATCAAACATGAAAGGAGCCTTGATGTTGTTGATGGCACTCCAGAGAAACCCCAAGAACACTGTTTCCAGGCTAGAGGGATCCTGAGGTCACTGTAGCAACACGAAAGTGCTCCGTGGACCAAAAATCAACTCGAGATGAGAGGGTAGTCCCTGGCTTCGACTCGAAAGGAATACCACCTTACCACAAGCACCTCAAGAGGAGGCTTCTCTCAGCTCTAGGTATGTGAGAGGGACCGTGATTTTGTGGCCTCAAGTGGAATGGACACTGCGATGCCCTGACGCGAAATAAGGCCGGATATCCCTGCAGTGACTTGAATGCAGGCTCGTCTTGCATCTCCCAAGATGAAAGGTTGTCTGAATCCCCTGTGAGACCACAGAGAAAGACCTAGTTCCCCACCTCATCGCGACAGGAGGCCTCACATCCTGTGAAAACTCCAGAGGTACGTGGAGATCAGTGCCTCCAAAGGAGACGATGCCTGACTCCACGTGAAACTTGATAGGAGTCCCAGGATTCCTGTGGCACGTGGAAAGGGACCGTTGCTCTACCGCTTCAGATGGAGAGGCGTCCCAATTGCCCTGCCAAGCCTCGAGGAGAATCCCGAGTTGTCCCTCGCAACTAGGCAGGAGTCCTCACGTCGCTGAGCAAACACGTGGGTGGAAGGGCCATCCCCGTCGTAACTCGAGAATATACCCCAGGTTCCCGCCGCAACTCGAGAAAAACCATGAAACTTCCCCCTCGCCGCTAGATGAGGCCCGATTCCCCTACACTGCGTGCAGAGCAATTCCGTGTTGCACATCACACATGAAAGGAGCCTTGATTTCCTTGATGGCACTCCAGAGAAACCCCAAGAACACTGTTTCCAGGCTAGAGGGATCCTGAGGTCACTGTAGCAACAAGAAAGAGCTCCGTGGACCAAAAATCAACTCGAGATGAGAGGTTAGTCCCTGGCTTCAACTCCAGAGGAACACCACCTTACCACAAACACCTCAAGAGGAGGCTTCTCTCAGCTCTAGGTATGTGAGAGGGACCCTGAGTTTGCGGCCTCAAGTGGAATGGACACTGCGATGCCCTGACTCGAAATAAGGCCGGATATCCCTGCAGTGACTTGAATGCAGGCTCGTCTTGCATCTCCCAAGACGAAAGGATGTCTGAATCTCCTGTGGAGACCACAGAGAAAGGCCTAGTTCCCCACCTCATTGCGACCGGAGGCCTCACATCCTTTGAAAACTCCAGAGGTACGCGGAGATCAGTGCCTCCAAAGGAAACGATGCCTGACTCCTCGTGAAACTTGATAGGAGTCCCAGGATTCCTGTTGCAGGTGGAAAGGGACCCTTGGTCTCCCACCTCAGCTGGAGAGGCGTCCCAATTGCCCTGCCAAGCCTCGGGGAGAATCGCGAGTTGTCCCTTGCAACTAGGCAGGAGTCCTGACGTCGCTGAAGAAACACGTGTGTGGAAGGGCCATTCCCGTCGTAACTCGAGAATATACCCCAGGTTCCCGCCGCAACTCGAAAAAAACCATGAGACTTCCCCCTCGCCGCAAAATGAGGCCCGATTCCCCTGCACTGCGTGCAGAGCAATTCCGTGTTGACATCACACATGAAAGGAGCCTTGATTTCCTTGATGGCACTCCAGAGAAACCCCAAGAACACTGTTTCAAGGCTAGAGGGATCCTGAGGTCAGTGTAGCAACACGAAAGAGCTCCGTGGACCAAAAATCAACTCGAGATGAGAGGTTCGTCCCTGGCTTCGACTCCAAAGGAATACCACCTTAGCACAAGCACCTCAAGAGGAGACTTCTCTCAGCTCTAGGTATGTGAGAGGGACCCTGAGCTTGCGGCCTCAAGTGGAATGGACACCACGATGCAATGACGCGAAATAAGGCCGGATATCCCTGCAGTGAATTGAATGCAGGCTCGTCTTGCATCTCCCAAGACGAAAGGATGTCTGAATCCCCTGTGGAGACCACAGAGAAAGACCTAGTTCCCCACCTCATCGCGACCGGAGGCCTCACATCCTTTGAAAACTCCAGAGGTACGTGGAGATCAGTGCCTCCAAAGGAGACGATGCCTGGCTCCTCTTGAAACTTGATAGGAGTCCCAGGATTCCTGTGGCACGTGGAAAGGGACCCTTGGTCTCCCGCCTCAGCTGGAGAGGCGTCCCAATTGCCCTGCCAAGCCTCGAGGAGAATCCCGAGTTGTCCCTCGCAACTAGGCAGGAGTCCTGCCGTCGCTGAACAAACACGTGATTGGAAAGGCCATCCCCGTCGTAACTCGAGAATATACCCCAGGTTCCCGCCGCAACTCGAGAAAAACGATGAGACTTCCCACTCGCGGCGAGATGAGGCCCGATTCCCCTGCACTGCGTGCAGAGCAATTCCGTCCTGCACATCACACATGAAAGGAACCTTGATTTCCTTGATGGCACTCCAGAGAAATCCCAAGAACCCTGTTTCAAGGCAAGAGGGATCCTGAGGTCACTGTAGCAACACCAAAGACCTCCGTGGACCAAGAATCAACTTGAGATGAGAGGTTAGTCCCTGGCTTCGACTCCAGAGGAATACCACCTTACCACAAGCACCTCAAGAGGAGGCTTCTCTCAGCTCTAGGTATTTGAGAGGGACCCTGAGTTTGCGGCCTCAAGTGGAATGGACACCGCGATGCCCTGACGCGAAATAAGGCCGGATATCCCTGCAGTGACTTGAATGCAGGCTCGTCTTGCATCTCCCAAGATGAAAGGATGTCTGAATCCCCTGTGGAGACCACAGAGAAAGACCTAGTTCCCCACCTCTTCGCGACCGGAGGCCTCACATCCTTTGAAAACTCCAGAGGTACGCGGAGATCAGTGCCTCCAAAGGAGACTATGCCTGGCTCCTCTTGAAACTTGATAGGAGTCCCAGGATTCCTGTGGCACGTGGAAAGGGACCCTTGGTCTCCCGCCTCAGCTGGAGAGGCGTCCCAATTGCCCTGCCAAGCCTCGAGGAGAATCCCGAGTTGTCCCTCGCAACTAGGCAGGAGTCCTGCCGTCGCTGAACAAACACGTGATTCGAAAGGCCATCCCCGTCGTAACTCGAGAATATACCCCAGGTTCCCGCCGCAACTCGAGAAAAACCATGAGACTTCCCACTCGCGGCGAGATGAGGCCCGATTCCCCTGCACTGCGTGCAGAGCAATTCCGTCCTGCACATCACACATGAAAGGAACCTTGATTTCCTTGATGACACTCCAGAGAAACCCCAAGAACCCTGTTTCAAGGCAAGAGGGATCCTGAGGTCACTGTAGCAACACCAAAGACCTCCGTGGACCAAGAATCAACTTGAGATGAGAGGTTAGTCCCTGGCTTCGACTCCAGAGGAATACCACCTTACCACAAGCACCTCAAGAGGAGGCTTCTCTCAGCTCTAGGTATGTGAGAGGGACCCTGAGTTTGCGGCCTCAAGTGGAATGGACACCGCGATGCCCTGACGCGAAATAAGGCCGGATATCCCTGCAGTGACTTGAATGCAGGCTCGTCTTGCATCTCCCAAGACGAAAGGATGTCTGAATCCCCTGTGGAGACCACAGAGAAAGACCTAGTTCCCCACCTCATCGCGACCGGAGGCCTCACATCCTTTGAAAACTCCAGAGGTACGCGGAGATCAGTGCCTCCAAAGGAGACCATGCCTGACTCCTCGTGAAACTTGATAGGAGTCCCAGGATTCCTGTGGCACATCGAAAGGGACCCTTGGTCTCCCGCCTCAGCTGGAGAGGCGTCCCAATTGCCCTGCCAAGCCTCGGGGAGAATCCCGAGTTGTCCCTCGCAACAAGGCAGGAGTCCTGACGTCGCTGAACAAACACGTGGGTGGAAGGGCCATCCCCGTCGTAACTCGAGAATATACACCAGGTTCCCACTGAAACTCGAAAAAACCATGAGACTTCCCCCTCGCCGCGAGATGAGGCCCGATTCCCCTGCACTGCGTGCAGAGCAATTCGGTGTTGCACATCACACATGAAAGGAGCTTTGATTTCCTTGATGGCACTCCAGAGAAAACCCAAGAACACTGTTTCAAGGCTAGAGGGATCCTGAGGTCACTGTAACAACACGAAAGAGCTCCGTGGACTAAAAATCAACTCGAGTTGAGAGGTTAGTCCCTGGCTTAGACTCCAGAGGAATACCACCTTACCACAAGCACCTCAAGAGGAGGCTTCAATCAGCTCTAGCTATGTGAGAGGGACCCTGAGTTTGCGGCCTCCAGTGGAATGGACACCGCGATGACCTGACTCGAAAGAAGGCCGGACATCCCTACAGTGACTTGAATGCAGGCACGTCTTGCATCTCCCAAGAAGAAAGGATGTCTGAATCCCCTGTGGAGACCACAGAGAAAGACCTAGTTCCCCACCTCATCGCGACCGGAGGCCTCACATCCTTTGAAAACTCCAGAGGTACGCGGAGATCAGTGCCTCTAAAGGAGACGATGCCTGACTCCTCGTGAAACTTGATAGGAGTCCCAGGATTCCTGTGGAACGTGGAAAGGGACCCTTGGTCTCCCACCTCAGCTGGAGAGGCGTCCCAATTGCCCTGCCAAGCCTCGAGGAGAATCCCGAGTTGTCCCTCACAACTAGGCAGGAGTCCTGACGTCGCTGAACAAACACGTGTGTGGAAGGGCCATCCCCGTCGTAACTTGAGAATATACCCCAGGTTCCCGCCGCAACTCGAGAAAAACCATGAGACTTCCACCTCGCCGCGAGATGAGGCCCCATTCTCCTGCACTGCGTGCAGAGCAATTCCGTGTTGCACATCACACATGAAAGGAGTCTTGATTTCCTTGATGGCACTCCAGAGAAACCCCAAGAACACTGTTTCAAGGCTAGAGGGATCCTGAGGTCACTGTAGCAACACGAAAGAGCTCCGTGGACCACAAATCAACTCGAGATGAGAGGTTAGTCCCTGGCTTCGACTCCAGAGGAATACCACCTTAACACAAGCACCTCAAGAGGAGGCTTCTCTCAGCTCTAGGTATGTTAGAGGGACCCTGAGTTTCCGGCCTCAAGTGGAATGGACACCGCGATGCCCTGACTCGAAATAAGGCCGGATATCCCTGCAGTGACTTGAATGCAGGCTCGTCTTGCATCTCCCAAGACGAAAGGATGTCTGAATCCCCTGTGGAGACCACAGAGAAAGACCTAGTTCCCCACCTCATCGCGACCGGAGGCCTCACATCCTTTGAAAACTCCAGAGATACGCAGAGATCAGTGCCTCCAAAGGAGCTAATGCCTGACTCCTCGTGAAACTTGATAGGAGTCCCAGGATTTCTGTGGCACGTGGAAAGGGACCCTTGGTCTCCCGCCTCAGCTGGAGAGGCGTCCCAATTGCCCTGCCAAGCTCGAGGAGAATCCCGAGTTGTCCCTCGCAACTAGGCAGGAGTCCTGACGTCGCTGAACAAACACTTGTATGGAAGGGCCATCCCCCTCTTAACTCGAGAATATACCCCAGGTTCCCGCCGCAACTCGAGAAAAACCATGAGACTTCCCCCTCGCCGCGAGATGAGGCCCAATTCCCCTGACTGCGTGCAGAGCAATTCCGTGTTGCACATCACACATGAAAGGAGTCTTGATTTCCTTGCTGGCACTCCAGAGAAACCCCAAGAACACTGTTTCAAGGCTAGAGGGATCCTGAGGTCACTGTAGCAACACGAAAGAGCTCCGTGGCCCAAAAATCAACTCGAGATGAGAGGTTAGTCCCTGGCTTCGACTCCAGAGGAATACCACCTTACCACAAGCACCTCAAGAGGAGGCTTCTCTCAGCTCTAGGTATGTGAGAGGGACCCTGAGTTTGCGGCCTCAAGTGGAATGGACACCGCGATGCCCTGACTCGAAATAAGGCCGGATATCCTTGCAGTGACTTGAATGCAGGCTCGTCTTGCATCTCCCAAGACGAAAGGATGTCTGAATCACCTGTGTAGACCACAGAGAAAGACCTAGTTCCCCACCTCATCGCGACCGGAGGCCTCACATCCTTTGAAAACTCCAGAGGTACGCGGAGATCAGTGCCTCCAAAGGAGACGATGCCTGACTCCTCGTGAAACTTGATAGGAGTCCCAGGATTCCTGTGGCACGTGGAAAGGGAACCTTGGTCTCCCGCCTCAGCTGGAGAGGCGTCCCAATTGCCCTGCCAAGCCTCGAGGAGAATCCCGAGTTGTCCCTCGCAACTAGGCAGGAGTCCTGACGTCGCTGAACAAACACGTGTGTGGAAGGGCCATCCCCGTCTTAACTCGAGAATATACCCCAGGTTCCCGCCGCAACTCGAGAAAAACCATGAGACTTCCACCTCGCCGCGAGATGAGGCCCGATTCTCCTGCACTGCGTGCAGAGCAATTCCGTGTTGCACATCACACATGAAAGGAGTCTTGATTTCCTTGGTGGCACTCCAGAGAAACCCCAAGAACACTGTTTCAAGGCTAGAGGGATCCTGAGGTCACTGTAGCAACACGAAAGAGCTCCGTGGACCACAAATCAACACGAGATGAGAGGTTAGTCCCTGGCTTCGACTCCAGAGGAATACCACCTTACCACAAGCACCTCAAGAGGAGGCTTCTCTCAGCTCTAGGTATGTTAGAGGGACCCTGAGTTTGCGGCCTCAAGTGGAATGGACACCGCGATGCCCTGACTCGAAATAAGGCCGGATATCCCTGCAGTGACTTGAATGCAGGCTCGTCTTGCATCTCCCAAGACGAAAGGATGTCTGAATCCCCTGTGGAGACCACAGAGAAAGACCTAGTTCCCCACCTCATCGCGACCGAAGGCCTCACATCCTTTGAAAACTCCAGAGGTACGCGGAGATCAGTGCCTCCAAAGGAGCTAATGCCTGACTCCTCGTGAAACTTGATAGGAGTCCCAGGATTCCTGTGGCACGTGGAAAGGGACCCTTGGTCTCCCGCCTCAGCTGGAGAGGCGTCCCAATTGCCCTGCCAAGCTCGAGGAGAATCCCGAGTTGTCCCTCGCAACTAGGCAAGAGTCCAGACGTCGCTGAACAAACACTTGTATGGAAGGGCCATCCCCGTCGTAACTCGAGAATATACCCCAGGTTCCCGCCGCAACTCGAGAAAAACCATGAGACTTCCCCCTCGCCGCGAGATGAGGCCCGATTCCCCTGCACTGCGTGCAGAGCAATTCCGTGTTGCACATCACACATGAAAGGAGTCTTGATTTCCTTGCTGGCACTCCAGAGAAACCCCAAGAACACTGTTTCAAGGCTAGAGGGATCCTGAGGTCACTGTAGCAACACGAAAGAGCTCCGTGGCCCAAAAATCAACTCGAGATGAGAGGTTAGTCCCTGGCTTCGACTCCAGAGGAATACCACCTTACCACAAGCACCTCAAGAGGAGGCTTCTCTCAGCTCTAGGTATGTGAGAGGGACCCTGAGTTTGCGGCCTCAAGTGGAATGGACACCGCGATGCCCTGACTCGAAATACGGCCGGATATCCCTGCAGTGACTTGAATGCAGGCTCGTCTTGCATCTCCCAAGACGAAAGGATGTCTGAATCACCTGTGTAGACCACAGAGAAAGACCTAGTTCCCCACCTCATCGCGACCGGAGGCCTCACATCCTTTGAAAACTCCAGAGGTACGCGGAGATCAGTGCCTCCAAAGGAGACGATGCCTGACTCCTCGTGAAACTTGATAGGAGTCCCAGGATTCCTGTGGCACGTGGAAAGGGAACCTTGGTCTCCCGCCTCAGCTGGAGAGGCGTCCCAATTGCCCTGCCAAGCCTCGAGGAGAATCCCGCGTTGTCCCTCGCAACTAGGCAGGAGTCCTGCCGTCGCTGAACAAACACGTGGGTGGAAGGGCCATCCCCGTCGTAACTCGAGAATATACCCCAGGTTCCCGCCGCAACTCGAGAAAAACCATGAGACTTCCCCCTCGCCGCGAGATGAGGCCCGATTCCCCTGCACTGCGTGCAGAGCAATTCCGTGTTGCACATCACACATGAAAGGAGCCTTGATTTCCTTGATGGCACTCCAGAGAAACCCCAAGAACACTGTTTCAAGGCTAGAGGGATCCTGAGGTCACTGTAGCAACACGAAAGAGCTCCGTGGACCACGAATCAACTCGAGATGAGAGGTTAGTCCCTGGCTTCGATTCCAGATGAATACCACCTTACCACAAGCACCTCAAGAGGAGGCTTCTCTCAGCTCTAGGTATGTGAAAGGGACCCTGAGTGTGAGGCCTCAAGTGAAATGGACACTGCGATGCCCTGACGCGAAATAAGGCCGGATATCCCTGCAGTGACTTGAATGCAGGCTCGTCTTGCATCTCCCAAGACGAAAGGATGTCTGAATCCCCTGTGGAGACCACAGAGAAAGACCTAGTTCCCAACCTCATCGTGACCGGAGGCCTCACATCCTTTGAAAACTCCAGAGGTACGCGGAGATCAGTGCCTCCAAAGGAGACGATGCCTGACTCCTTGTGAAACTTGATAGGAGTCCCAGGATTCCTGTGGCACGTGGAAAGGGACGCTTGGTCTCCCGCCTCAGTAGGAGAGGCGTCCCAATTGCCCTGCCAAGCCTCGAGGAGAATCCCGAGTTGTCCCTCGCAACTAGGCAGGAGTCCTGAAGTTGCTGAACAAACACGTGCGTGGAGGTACCATCCCCGTCTTAACTCGAGAATATACCCCAGGTTCCCGCCGCAACTCGAAAAAAACCATGAGACTTCCCCCTCGCCGCGAGATGAGGCCCGATTCCCTTGCACTGCGTGGAGAGCAATTCCGTGTTGCACATCACACATGAAAGGAGCCTTGATTTCCTTGGTGGCACTCCAGAGAAACCCCAAGGACAGTCTTTCAAGTCTACAGGGATCCTGAGGTCACTGTAGCAACACGAAAGAGCTCCGTGACCAAGAATCAACTCGAGATGAGAGGTTAGTCCCTGGCTTCGACTCCAGAGGAATACCACCTTACCACAAGCACCTCAAGAGGAGGCTTCTCTCAGCTCTAGGTATGTGAGAGGGACCCTGAGTTTGCGGCCTCAAGTGGAATGGACACTGCGATGCCCTGACGCGAAATAAGGCCGGATATCCCTGCAGTGACTTGAATGCAGGCACGTCTTGCATCTCCCAAGACGAAAGGATGTCTGAATCCCCTGTGGAGACCACAGAGAAAGACCTCGTTCCCCACCTCATCGCGACCGGAGGCCTCACATCTTTTGAAAACTCCAGAGGTATGCGGAGATCAGTGCCTCCAAAGGAGACGATGCCTGACTCCTCTTGAAACTTGATAGGAGTCCCAGGATTCCTGTGGCACGTGGAAAGGGACCCTTGGTCTCCCACCTCAGCTGGAGAGGCGTCCCAATTGCCCTGCCAAGTCTCGAGGAGAATCCCGAGTTGTCCCTCGCAACTAGGCAGGAGTCCTGACGTCGCTGAACAAACACGTGTGTGGAAGGGCCATCCCCGTCGTAACTCGAGAATATACCCCAGGTTCCCGCCGCAACTCGAGAAAAACCATGAGACTTCCCCCTCGCCGCGAGATGAGGCCCGATTCCCCTGCACTGCGTGCAGAGCAATTCCGTGTTGCACATCACACATGAAAGGAGTCTTGATTTCCTTGGTGGCACTCCAGAGAAACACCAAGAACACTGTTTCAAGGCTAGACGGATCCTGAGGTCACTGTAGCAACACGAAAGAGCTCCGTGGACCAAAAATCAACTCGAGATGAGAGGTTAGTCCCTGGCTTCGACTCCAGAGGAATACCACCTTACCACAAGCACCTCAAGAGGAGGCTTCTCTCAGCTCTAGGTATGTTAGAGGGACCCTGAGTTTTCGGCCTCAAGTGGAATGGACACCGCGATGCCCTGACTCGAAATAAGGTCGGATATCCTTGCAGTGACTTGAATGCAGGCTCGTCTTGCATCTCCCAAGACGAAAGGATGTCTGAATCACCTGTGTAGACCACAGAGAAAGACCTAGTTCCCCACCTCTTTGCGCCCGGAGGCCTCACATCCTTTGAAAACTCCAGAGGTACGCGGAGATCAGTGCCTCCAAAGGAGACGATGCCTGACTCCTCGTGAAACTTGATAGGAGTCCCAGGATTCCTGTGGCACGTGGAAAGGGACCCTTGGTCTCCCGCCTCAGCTGGAGAGGCGTCCCAATTGCCCTGCCAAGCCTCGAAGAGAATCCCGAGTTGTCCCTCGCAACTAGGCAGGAGTCCTGCCGTCGCTGAACAAACACGTGGGTGGAAGGGCCATCCCCGTCGTAACTCGAGAATATACCCCAGGTTCCTGCCGCAACTCGAGAAAAACCATGAGACTTCCCCCTCGCCGCGAGATGAGGCCCGATTCCCCTGCACTGCGTGCAGAGCAATTCCGTGTTGCACATCACACATGAAAGGAGCCTTGATTTCCTTGATGGCACTCCAGAGAAACCCCAAGAACACTGTTTCAAGGCTAGAGGGATCCTGAGGTCACTGTAGCAACAGGAAAGAGCTCCGTGGACCAAGAATCAACTCGAGATGAGAGGTTAGTCCCTGGCTTCGACTCCAGATGAATACCACCTTACCACAAGCACCTCAAGAGGAGGCTTCTCTCAGCTCTAGGTATGTGAGAGGGACCCTGAGTTTGCAGCCTCAAGTGGAATGGACACTGTGATGCCCTGACACGAAATAAAGCCGGATATTCCTGCAGTGACTTGAATGCAGGCTCGTCTTGCATCTCCCAAGACGAAAGGATGTCTGAATCCCCTGTGGAGACCACAGAGAAAGACCTCATTCCCCACCTCATCGCGACCGGAGGCCTCACATCCTTTGAAAACTCCAGAGGTACGCGGAGATCAGTGCCGCCAAAGGAGACGATGCCTGACTCCTCGTGAAACTTGATAGGAGTCCCAGGATTCCTGTGGCACGTGGAAAGGGACCCTTGGTCTGCCGCCTCAGCTGGAGAGGCGTCCCAATTGCCCTGCCAAGCCTCGAGGAGAATCCCGAGTTGTCCCTCACAACTAGGCAGGAGTCTTGACGTCGCTGAACAAGCACGTGGGTGGAAGGGCCATCCCCATCGTAATTCGATAATATAGCCCAGGTTCCCGCCGCAACTCGAGAAAAACCATGAGACTTCCCCCTCGCCGCGAGATGAGGCTCGATTCTCCTGCACTGCATGCAGAGCAATTCCGTGTTGCACATAAAACATGAAAGGAGCCTTGATTTTCTTGATGGCACTCCAGAGAAACCCCAAGAACACTGTTTCCAGGCTAGAGGGATCCTGAGGTCACTGTAGCAACACGAAAGTGCTCCGTAGACCAAAAATCAACTCGAGATGAGAGGGTAGTCCCTGGCTTCGACTCCAGAGGAATACCACCTTACCACAAGCACCTCAAGAGGAGGCTTTTCTCAGCTCTAGGTATGTGAGAGGGACCCTGAGTTTGCGGCCTCAAGTGGAATGGACACTGCGATGCCCTGGCTCGAAATAAGGCCGGATATCCCTGCAGTGACTTGAATGCAGGCTCGTCTTGCATCTCCCAAGATGAAAGGATGTCTGAATTCCCTGTGGAGACCACAGAGAAAGACCTAGTTTCCCACCTCATCGCGACCGGAGGCCTCACATCCTTTGAAAACTCCAGAGGTACGCGGAGATCAGTGCCTCCAAAGGAGACGATGCCTGACTCCTCGTGAAACTTGATAGGAGTTCCAGGATTCCTGTGGCACGTGGAAAGGGACCCTTGGTCTACCGCCACAGATGGAGAGGCCTCCCAATTGCCCTGCCAAGCCTCGAGGAGAATCCCGAGTTGTCCCTCGCAACTAGGCAGGAGTCCTGACGTGGCTGAACAAACACGTGGGTGGAAGGGCCATCCCGGTTGTAACTCGAGAATATACCCCAGGTTCCGCCGCAACTCGAGAAAAACCATGAGACGTCCCCCTCGCTGCGAGATGAGGCCCGATTCCCCTACACTGCGTGCAGAGCAATTCCGTGTTGCACATCACACATGAAAGGAGCCTTGATTTCCTTGATGGCACTCCAGAGAAACCCCAAGAACACTGTTTCAAGGCTAGAGGGATCCTGAGGTCACTGTAGCAACACGAAAGAGCTCCGTGGACCAAAAGTCAACTCGAGATGAGGGGTTAGTCCCTGGCTTCGACTCCAGAGGAATACCACCTTACCACAAGCACCTCAAGAGGAGGCTTCTCTCAGCTCTAGGTATGTGAGAGGGACCCTGAGTTGGCAGCCTCCAGTCGAATAGACACCACAATGCCCTGACTCGAAATAAGGCAGAATATCCCTGCAGTGACTTGAATGCAGGCTCGTCTTGCATCTCCCAAGACGAAAGGATGTCTGAATCCCCTGTGGAGACCACAGAGAAAGACCTCATTCCCCACCTCATCGCGACCGGAGGCCTCACATCCTTTGAAAACTCCAGAGGTACGCGGAGATCAGTGCCGCCAAAGGAGACGATGCCTGACTCCTCGTGAAACTTGATAGGAGTCCCAGGATTCCTGTGGCACGTGGAAAGGGACCCTTGGTCTCCCGCCTCAGCTGGAGAGGCGTCCCAATTGCCCTGCCAAGCTCGAGGAGAACCCCGAGTTGTCCCTCGCAACTAGGCAGGAGTCCAGACGTCGCTGAACAAACACTTTTATGGAAGGGCCATCCCCGTCTTAACTCGAGAATATACCCCAGGTTCCCGCCGCAACTCGAGAAAAACCATGAGACTTCCCCCTCGCCGCGAGATGAGGCCCGATTCCCCTGCACTGCGTGCAGAGCAATTCCGTGTTGCACATCACACATGAAAGGAGTCTTGATTTCCTTGCTGGCACTCCAGAGAAACCCCAAGAACACTGTTTCAAGGCTAGAGGGATCCTGAGGTCACTGTAGCAACACGAAAGAGCTCCGTGGCCCAAAAATCAACTCGAGATGAGAGGTTAGTCCCTGGCTTCGACTCCAGAGGAATACCACCTTACCACAAGCACCTCAAGAGGAGGCTTCTCTCAGCTCTAGGTATGTGAGAGGGACCCTGAGTTTGCGGCCTCAAGTGGAATGGACACCGCGATGCCCTGACTCGAAATACGGCCGGATATCCCTGCAGTGACTTGAATGCAGGCTCGTCTTGCATCTCCCAAGACGAAAGGATGTCTGAATCACCTGTGTAGACCACAGAGAAAGACCTAGTTCCCCACCTCATCGCGACCGGAGGCCTCACATCCTTTGAAAACTCCAGAGGTACGCGGAGATCAGTGCCTCCAAAGGAGACGATGCCTGACTCCTCGTGAAACTTGATAGGAGTCCCAGGATTCCTGTGGCACGTGGAAAGGGAACCTTGGTCTCCCGCCTCAGCTGGAGAGGCGTCCCAATTGCCCTGCCAAGCCTCGAGGAGAATCCCGCGTTGTCCCTCGCAACTAGGCAGGAGTCCTGCCGTCGCTGAACAAACACTTGTATGGAAGGGCCATCCCCCTCTTAACTCGAGAATATACCCCAGGTTCCCGCCGCAACTCGAGAAAAACCATGAGACTTCCCCCTCGCCGCGAGATGAGGCCCGATTCCCCTGCACTGCATGCAGAGCAATTCCGTGTTGCACATCACACATGAAAGGAGTCTTGATTTCCTTGATGGCACTCCAGAGAAACCCCAAGAACACTGTTTCAAGGCTAGAGGGATCCTGAGGTCACTGTAGCAACACGAAAGAGCTCCGTGGCCCAAAAATCAACTCGAGATGAGAGGTTAGTCCCTGGCTTCGACTCCAGAGGAATACCACCTTACCACAAGCACCTCAAGAGGAGGCTTCTCTCAGCTCTAGGTATGTGAGAGGGACCCTGAGTTTGCGGCCTCAAGTGGAATGGACACCGCGATGCCCTGACTCGAAATAAGGCCGGATATCCTTGCAGTGACTTGAATGCAGGCTCGTCTTGCATCTCCCAAGACGAAAGGATGTCTGAATCACCTGTGTAGACCACAGAGAAAGACCTAGTTCCCCACCTCATCGCGACCGGAGGCCTCACATCCTTTGAAAACTCCAGAGGTACGCGGAGATCAGTGCCTCCAAAGGAGACGATGCCTGACTCCTCGTGAAACTTGATAGGAGTCCCAGGATTCCTGTGGCACGTGGAAAGGGACCCTTGGTCTCCCACCTCAGCTGGAGAGGCGTCCCAATTGCCCTGCCAAGCCTCGAGGAGAATCCCGAGTTGTCCCTCGCAACTAGGCAGGAGTCCTGACGTCGCTGAACAAACACGTGTGTGGAAGGGCCATCCCCGTCGTAACTTGAGAATATACCCCAGGTTCCCGCCGCAACTCGAGAAAAACCATGAGACTTCCACCTCGCCGCGAGATGAGGCCCGATTCTCCTGCACTGCGTGCAGAGCAATTCCGTGTTGCACATCACACATGAAAGGAGTCTTGATTTCCTTGGTGGCACTCCAGAGAAACACCAAGAACACTGTTTCAAGGCTAGAGGGATCCTGAGGTCACTGTAGCAACACGAAAGAGCTCCGTGGACCACAAATCAACTCGAGATGAGAGGTTAGTCCCTGGCTTCGACTCCAGAGGAATACCACCTTACCACAAGCACCTCAAGAGGAGGCTTCTCTCAGCTCTAGGTATGTTAGAGGGACCCTGAGTTTGCGGCCTCAAGTGGAATGGACACCGCGATGCCCTGACTCGAAATAAGGCCGGATATCCCTGCAGTGACTTGAATGCAGGCTCGTCTTGCATCTCCCAAGACGAAAGGATGTCTGAATCCCCTGTGGAGACCACAGAGAAAGACCTAGTTCCCCACCTCATCGCGACCGGAGGCCTCACATCCTTTGAAAACTCCAGAGGTACGCGGAGATCAGTGCCTCCAAAGGAGCTAATGCCTGACTCCTCGTGAAACTTGATAGGAGTCCCAGGATTCCTGTGGCACGTGGAAAGGGACCCTTGGTCTCCCGCCTCAGCTGGAGAGGCGTCCCAATTGCCCTGCCAAGCTCGAGGAGAATCCCGAGTTGTCCCTCGCAACTAGGCAGGAGTCCAGACGTCGCTGAACAAACACTTGTATGAAAGGGCCATCCCCGTCGTAACTCGAGAATATACCCCAGGTTCCCGCCGCAACTCGAGAAAAACCATGAGACTTCCCCCTCGCCGCGAGATGAGGCCCGATTCCCCTGCACTGCGTGCAGAGCAATTCCGTGTTGCACATCACACATGAAAGGAGTCTTGATTTCCTTGCTGGCACTCCAGAGAAACCCCAAGAACACTGTTTCAAGGCTAGAGGGATCCTGAGGTCACTGTAGCAACACGAAAGAGCTCCGTGGCCCAAAAATCAACTCGAGATGAGAGGTTAGTCCCTGGCTTCGACTCCAGAGGAATACCACCTTACCACAAGCACCTCAAGAGGAGGCTTCTCTCAGCTCTAGGTATGTGAGAGGGACCCTGAGTTTGCGGCCTCAAGTGGAATGGACACCGCGATGCCCTGACTCGAAATACGGCCGGATATCCCTGCAGTGACTTGAATGCAGGCTCGTCTTGCATCTCCCAAGACGAAAGGATGTCTGAATCACCTGTGTAGACCACAGAGAAAGACCTAGTTCCCCACCTCATCGCGACCGGAGGCCTCACATCCTTTGAAAACTCCAGAGGTACGCGGAGATCAGTGCCTCCAAAGGAGACGATGCCTGACTCCTCGTGAAACTTGATAGGAGTCCCAGGATTCCTGTGGCACGTGGAAAGGGACCCTTGGTCTCCCGCCTCAGCTGGAGAGGCGTCCCAATTGCCCTGCCAAGCCTCGAGGAGAATCCCGAGTTGTCCCTCGCAACTAGGCAGGAGTCCTGAAGTCGCTGAACAAACACGTGCGTGGAGGTACCATCCCCGTCTTAACTCGAGAATATACCCCAGGTTCCCGCCGCAACTCGAAAAAAACCATGAGACTTCCCCCTCGCCGCGAGATGAGGCCCGATTCCCTTGCACTGCGTGGAGAGCAATTCCGTGTTGCACATCACACATGAAAGGAGCCTTGATTTCCTTGGTGGCACTCCAGAGAAACCCCAAGGACACTCTTTCAAGTCTACAGGGATCCTGAGGTCACTATAGCAACACGAAAGAGCTCCGTGACCAAGAATCAACTCGAGATGAGAGGTTAGTCCCTGGCTTCGACTCCAGAGGAATACCACCTTACCACAAGCACCTCAAGAGGAGGCTTCTCTCAGCTCTAGGTATGTGAGAGGGACCCTGAGTTTGCGGCCTCAAGTGGAATGGACACTGCGATGCCCTGACGCGAAATAAGGCCGGATATCCCTGCAGTGACTTGAATGCAGGCACGTCTTGCATCTCCCAAGACGAAAGGATGTCTAAATCACCTGTGTAGACCACAGAGAAAGACCTAGTTCCCCACCTCATTGCGCCCGGAGGCCTCACATCCTTTGAAAACTCCAGAGGTACGCGGAGATCAGTGCCTCCAAAGGAGACGATGCCTGACTCCTCGTGAAACTTGATAGGAGTCCCAGGATTCCTGTGGCACGTGGAAAGGGACCCTTGGTCTCCCGCCTGAGCTGGAGAGGCGTCCCAATTGCCCTGCCAAGCCTCGAGGAGAATCCCGAGTTGTCCCTCGCAACTAGGCAGGAGTCCTGACGTCGCTGAACAAACACGTGGGTGGAAGGGCCATCCCCGTCGTAACTCGAGAATATACCCCAGGTTCCCGCCGCAACTCGAGAAAAACCATGAGACTTCCCCCTCGCCGCGAGATGAGGCCCGATTCCCCTGCACTGCGTGCAGAGCAATTCCGTGTTGCACATCACACATGAAAGGAGCCTTGATTTCCTTGATGGCACTCCAGAGAAACCCCAAGAACACTGTTTCAAGGCTAGAGGGATCCTGAGGTCACTGTAGCAACAGGAAAGAGCTCCGTGGAGCAAGAATCAACTCGAGATGAGAGGTTAGTCCCTGGCTTCGACTCCAGATGAATACCACCTTATCACAAGCACCTCAAGAGGAGGCTTCTCTCAGCTCTAGGTATGTGAGAGGGACCCTGAGTTTGCAGCCTCAAGTGGAATGGACACTGTGATGCCCTGACACGAACTAAAGCCGGATATCCCTGCAGTGACTTGAATGCAGGCTCGTCTTGCATCTCCCAAGACGAAAGGATGTCTGAATCCCCTGTGGAGACCACAGAGAAAGACCTCATTCCCCACCTCATCGCGACCGGAGGCCTCACATCCTTTGAAAACTCCAGAGGTAGGCGGAGATCAGTGCCGCAAAAGGAGACGATGCCTGACTCCTCGTGAAACTTGATAGGAGTCCCAGGATTCCTGTGGCACGTGGAAAGGGACCCTTGGTCTGCCGCCTCAGCTGGAGAGGCGTCCCAATTGCCCTGCCAAGCCTCGAGGAGAATCCCGAGTTGTCCCTCACAACTAGGCAGGAGTCTTGACGTCGCTGAACAAGCACGTGGGTGGAAGGGCCATCCCCATCGTAATTCGATAATATAGCCCAGGTTCCCGCCGCAACTCGAGAAAAACCATGAGACTTCCCCCTCGCCGCGAGATGAGGCTCGATTCTCCTGCACTGCATGCAGAGCAATTCCGTGTTGCACATCAAACATGAAAGGAGCCTTGATTTTCTTGATGGCACTCCAGAGAAACCCCAAGAACACTGTTTCCAGGCTAGAGGGATCCTGAGGTCACTGTAGCAACACGAAAGTGCTCCGTAGACCAAAAATCAACTCGAGATGAGAGGGTAGTCCCTGGCTTCGACTCCAGAGGAATACCACCTTACCACAAGCACCTCAAGAGGAGGCTTCTCTCAGCTCTAGGTATGTGAGAGGGACCCTGAGTTTGCGGCCTCAAGTGGAATGGACACTGCGATGCCCTGGCTCGAAATAAGGCCGGATATCCCTGCAGTGACTTGAATGCAGGCTCGTCTTGCATCTCCCAAGATGAAAGGATGTCTGAATTCCCTGTGGAGACCACAGAGAAAGACCTAGTTTCCCACCTCATCGCGACCGGAGGCCTCACATCCTTTGAAAACTCCAGAGGTACGCGGAGATCAGTGCCTCCAAAGGAGACGATGCCTGACTCCTCGTGAAACTTGATAGGAGTTCCAGGATTCCTGTGGCACGTGGAAAGGGACCCTTGGTCTACCGCCACAGATGGAGAGGCCTCCCAATTGCCCTGACAAGCCTCGAGGAGAATCCCGAGTTGTCCCTCGCAACTAGGCAGGAGTCCTGACGTGGCTGAACAAACACGTGGGTGGAAGGGCCATCCCGGTTGTAACTCGAGAATATACCCCAGGTTCCGCCGCAACTCGAGAAAAACCATGAGACGTCCCCCTCGCTGCGAGATGAGGCCCGATTCCCCTACACTGCGTGCAGAGCAATTCCGTGTTGCACATCACACATGAAAGGAGCCTTGATTTCCTTGATGGCACTCCAGAGAAACCCCAAGAACACTGTTTCAAGGCTAGAGGGATCCTGAGGTCACTGTAGCAACACGAAAGAGCTCCGTGGACCAAAAGTCAACTCGAGATGAGGGGTTAGTCCCTGGCTTCGACTCCAGAGGAATACCACCTTACCACAAGCACCTCAAGAGGAGGCTTCTCTCAGCTCTAGGTATGTGAGAGGGACCCTGAGTTTGCAGCCTCCAGTTGAATAGACACCACGATGCCCTGACTCGAAATAAGGCAGAATATCCCTGCAGTGACTTGAATGCAGGCTCGTCTTGCATCTCCCAAGACGAAAGGATGTCTGAATCCCCTGTGGAGACCACAGAGAAAGACCTAGTTCCCCACCTCATCCCGACCGGAGGCCTCACATCCTTTGAAAACTCCAGAGGTACGCGGAGATCAGTGCCTCCAAAGGAGACGATGCCTGACTCCTCTTGAAACTTGATAGGAGTCCCAGGATTCCTGTGGCACACGGAAAGGGAACCTTGGTCTCCCGCCTCAGCTGGAGAGGCGTCCCAATTGCCCTGCCAAGCCTCGAGGAGAATCCTGAGTTGTCCCTCCCAACTAGGCAGGAGTCCTGACGTCGCTGAACAAACACGTGGCTGGAAGGGCCATCCCCGTCGTAACTCGAGAATATACCCCAGGTTCCCGCCGCAACTCGAGAAAAACCATGAGACTTCCCCCTCGCCGCGAGATGAGGCCCGATTCCCCTGAACTGCGTGCACAGCAATTCCGTGTTGCACATCACACATGAAAGGAGCCTTGATCTCCTTGATGGCACTCCAGAGAAACCCCAAGAACACTGTTTCAAGGCTAGAGGGATCCTGAGGTCACTGTAGCAACACGAAAGAACTCCGTGGACCACAAATCAACTGGAGATGAGAGGTTAGTCCCTGGCTTCGACTCCAGAGGAATACCACATTACCACAAGCACCTCAAGAGGACGCTTCTCTCAGCTCTAGGTATGTGATA
Organism: Cervus elaphus; assembly: GCF_910594005.1. Lineage (NCBI taxonomy): Eukaryota > Metazoa > Chordata > Mammalia > Artiodactyla > Cervidae > Cervus > Cervus elaphus. Next base: position 5,768,639 of record NC_057838.1, read on the forward strand.
GGGACCCTAAGTTTGTGGCCGCAAGTGGAATGGACACCGCGATGCCCTGACTCGAAATAAGGCCGGATATCCCTGCAGTGACTTGAATGCAGGCTCGTCTTGCATCTCCCAAGACGAAAGGATGTCTGAATCCCCTGTGGAGACCACAGAGAAAGACCTAGTTCCCCACCTCATCACTGCCGGAGGCCTCACATCCTTTGAAAACTCCAGAGGTACGCGGAGATCAGTGCCTCCAAAGGAGCTAATGCCTGACTCCTCGTGAAACTTGATAGGAGTCCCAGGATTCCTGTGGCACGTTGAAAGGGACCCTTGGTCTCCCGCCTCAGCTGGAGAGGCGTCCCAATTGCCCTGCCAAGCTCGAGGAGAATCCCGAGTTGTCCCTCGCAACTAGGCAGGAGTCCAGACATCGCTGAACAAACACTTGTATGAAAGGGCCATCCCCGTCGTAAATCGAGAATATACCCCAGGTTCCCGCCGCAACTCGAGAAAAACCATGAGACTTCCCCCTCGCCGCGAGATGAGGCCCGATTCCCCTGCACTGCGTGCAGAGCAATTCCGTGTTGCACATCACACATGAAAGGAGTCTTGATTTCCTTGCTGGCACTCCAGAGAAACCCCAAGAACACTGTTTCAAGGCTAGAGGGATCCTGAGGTCACTGTAGCAACACGAAAGAGCTCCGTGGCCCAAAAATCAACTCGAGATGAGAGGTTAGTCCCTGGCTTCGACTCCAGAGGAATACCACCTTACCACAAGCACCTCAAGAGGAGGCTTCTCTCAGCTCTAGGTATGTGAGAGGGACCCTGAGTTTGCGGCCTCAAGTGGAATGGACACCGCGATGCCCTGGCTAGAAATAAGGTCTGATATCCCTGCAGTGACTTGAATGCAGGCTCGTCTTGCGTCTCCCAAGAGGAAAGGATGTCTGAATTCCCTGTGGAGACCACAGAGAAAGACCTAGTTTCCCACCTCATCGCAACCGGAGGCCTCACATCCTTTGAAAACTCCAGAGGTACGCGGAGATCAGTGCCTCCAAAGGAGACGATGCCTGACTCCTCGTGAAACTTGATAGGAGTTCCAGGATTCCTGTGGCACGTGGAAAGGGACCCTTGGTCTACCGCCACAGATGGAGAGGCCTCCCAATTGCCCTGACAAGCCTCGAGGAGAATCCCGAGTTGTCCCTCGCAACTAGGCAGGAGTCCTGACGTGGCTGAACAAACACGTGGGTGGAAGGGCCATCCCGGTTGTAACTCGAGAATATACCCCAGGTTCCGCCGCAACTCGAGAAAAACCATGAGACGTCCCCCTCGCTGCGAGATGAGGCCCGATTCCCCTACACTGCGTGCAGAGCAATTCCGTGTTGCACATCACACATGAAAGGAGCCTTGATTTCCTTGATGGCACTCCAGAGAAACCCCAAGAACACTGTTTCAAGGCTAGAGGGATCCTGAGGTCACTGTAGCAACACGAAAGAGCTCCGTGGACCAAAAGTCAACTCGAGATGAGGGGTTAGTCCCTGGCTTCGACTCCAGAGGAATACCACCTTACCACAAGCACCTCAAGAGGAGGCTTCTCTCAGCTCTAGGTATGTGAAAGGGACCCTGAGTTTGCAGCCTCCAGTCGAATAGACACCACGATGCCCTGACTCGAAATAAGGCAGAATATTCCTGCAGTGACTTGAATGCAGGCTCGTCTTGCATCTCCCAAGACGAAAGGATGTCTGAATCCCCTGTGGAGACCACAGAGAAAGACCTCATTCCCCACCTCATCGCGACCGGAGGCCTCACATCCTTTGAAAACTCCAGAGGTACGCGGAGATCAGTGCCGCCAAAGGAGACGATGCCTGACTCCTCATGAAACTTGATAGGAGTCCCAGGATTCCTGTGGCACGTGGAAAGGGACCCTTGGTCTGCCGCCTCAGCTGGAGAGGCGTCCCAATTGCCCTGCCAAGCCTCGAGGAGAATCCCGAGTTGTCCCTCACAACTAGGCAGGAGTCTTGACGTCGCTGAACAAGCACGTGGGTGGAAGGGCCATCCCCGTCATAACTCGAGAATATACCCCAGGTTCCCACCGCAACTGGAGAAAAACCATGAGACTTCCCCCTCGCCGCGAGATGAGGCCCGATTCCCCTGCACTGCGTGCAGAGCAATTCCGTATTGCACATCACACATGAAAGGAGTCTTGATTTCCTTGATGGCACTCCAGAGAAACCCCAAGAACACTGTTTCAAGGCTAGAGGGAAACTGAGGTCACTGTAGCAACGCGAAAGAGCTCCGTGGACCAAGAATCAACTCGAGATGAGAGGTTAGTCCCTGGCTTCGACTCCAGAGGAATACCACCTTACCACAAGCACCTCAAGAGGAGGCTTCTCTCAGCTCTAGCTATGTGAGAGGGACGCTAAGTTTGTGGCCTCAAGTGGAATGGACACCGCGATGCCCTGACTCGAAATAAGGCCGGATATCCCTGCAGTGACTTGAATGCAGGCTAGTCTTGCATCTCCCGAGACGAAAGGATGTCTGAATCCCCTGTGGAGACCACAGAGAAAGACCTAGTTCCCCACCTCATCACTACCGGAGGCCTCACATCCTTTGAAAACTCCAGAGGTACGCGGAGATCAGTGCCTCCAAAGGAGACGATGCCTGACTCCTCGTGAAAATTGATAGGAGTCCCAGGATTCCTGTGGCACGTGGAAAGGGACAATTAGTCTCCCGCCTCAGCTGGAGAGGCGTCCCAATTGCCCTGCCAAGCTCGAGGAGAATCCCGAGTTGTCCCTCGAAACTAGGCAGGAGTCCTGACGTCGCTGAACAAACACGTGGGTGGAAGGGCCATCCGCGTCGTAACTCGAGAATATACCCCAGGTTCCCGCCGCAACTCGAGAAAAACCATGAGACTTCCCCCTCGCCGCGAGATGAGGCCCGATTCCCCTGAACTGCGTGCACAGCAATTCCGTGTTGCACATCACACATGAAAGAAGCCTTGATCTCCTTGATGGCACTCCAGAGAAACCCCAAGAACACTGTTTCAAGGCTAGAGGGATCCTGAGGTCACTGTAGCAACACGAAAGAGCTCCGTGGACCAAGAATCAACTCGAAATGAGAGGTTAGTCCCTGGCTTCGACTCCAGAGGAATACCACCTTACCACAGGCACCTCAAGAGGAGGCCTCTCTCAGCTCTAGGTATGTGAGAGAGACCCTGAGTTTGCGGCCTCAAGTGGAATGGACACTGCGATGCCCTGACTCGAAATAAGGCCGGATATCCCTGCAGTGACTTGAATGCAGGCTCGTCTTGCATCTCCCGAGACGAAAGGATGTCTGAATCCCCTGTGGAGACCACAGAGAAAGACCTAGTTCCCCACCTCATCGCGACCGGAGGCCTCACATCCTTTGAAAACTCCAGAGGTATGCGGAGATCAGTGCCTCCAAAGGAGACGATGCCTGACTCCTCGTGAAACTTGATAGGAGTCCCAGGATTCCTGTGGCACATGGAAAGGGACAATTGGTCTCCCGCCTCAGCTGGAGAGGCGTCCCAATTGCCCTGCCAAGCCTCGAGGAGAATCCCGAGTTGTGCCTGGCAACTAGGCAGGAGTCCTGATGTCACTGAACAAACACGTGGGTGGAAGGGCCATCCCCGTCGTAACTCGAGAATATACCCCAGGTTCCCGCCGCAATTCGAGAAAAACCATGAGACTTCCCCCTCGCCGCGAGATGATGCCCGATTCCCCTGCACTGCGTGCAGAGCAATTCCGTGTTGCACATCACACATGAAAGGAGCCTTGATCTCCTTGATGGCACTCCAGAGAAACCCCAAGAACACTGTTTCAAGGCTAGAGGGATCCTGAGGTCACTGTAGCAACAGGAAAGAGCTCCATGGACCAAGAATCAACTCGAGATGAGAGGTTAGTCCCTGGCTTCGACTCCAGAGGAATACCACCTTACCACAAGCACCTCAAGAGGAGGCTTCTCTCAGCTCTAGGTATGTGAGAGGGACCCTGAGTTTGCGGCCTCAAGTGGAATGGACACTGCGATGCCCTGACGCGAAATAAGGCCGGATATCCCTGCAGTGACTTGAATGCAGGCTCGTCTTGCATCTCCCGAGACGAAAGGATGTCTGAATCCCCTGTGGAGACCACAGAGAAAGACCTAGTTCCCCACCTCATCGCGAACGGAGGCCTCACATCCTTTGAAAACTCCAGAGGTACGCGGAGATCAGTGCCTCCAAAGGAGACGATGCCTGACTCCTTGTGAAACTTGATAGGAGTCCCAGGATTCCTGTGGCACATGGAAAGGGACCCTTGGTCTCCCGCCTCAGCTGGAGAGGCGTCCCAAATGCCCTGCCAAGCCTCGAGGAGAATCCCGAGTTGTCCCTCGCTGCTAGGCAGGAGTCCTCACGTCGCTGAAGAAACACGTGTGTGGAAGGGCCATCCCAGTCGTAACTCGAGAATATACCCCAGGTTCCCGCCGCAACTCGAGAAAAACCATGAGACTTCCCCCTCGCCGCGAGATGAGGCCCGATTCCCCTGCACTGCATGCAGAGCAATTCAGTGTTGCACATCACACATGAAAGGAGCCTTGATTTCCTTGGTGGCACTCCAGAGAAACCCCAAGATCACTGTTTCAAGGCTAGAGGGATCCTGAGGTCAGTGTAGCAACATGAAAGAGCTCCGTGGACCACAAATCAACTCGAGATGAGAGGTTAGTCCCTGGCTTCGACTCCAGAGGAATACCACATTAGCACAAGCACCTCAAGAGGAGGCTTCTCTCAGCTCTAGGTATGTGAGAGGGTTCCTGAGTATGCGGCATCAAGTGGAATGGACACCACGATGCCCTGACGCGAAATAAGGCCGGATATCCTTGCAGTGAATTGAATGCAGGCTCGTCTTGCATCTCCCAAGACGAAAGGATGTCTGAATCCCCTGTGGAGACCACAGAGAAAGACCTCGTTGCCCACCTCATCGCGACCGGAGGCCTCACATCCTTTGAAAACTCCAGAGGTACGCGGAGATCAGTGCCTCCAAAGGAGACGATGCCTGACTCCTCGTGAAACTTGATAGGAGTTCCAGGATTCCTGTGGCACGTGGAAAGGAACCCTTGGTCTCCCGCCACAGATGGAGAGGCCTCCCAATTGCCCTGCCAAGCCTCGAGGAGAATCCCGAGTTGTCCCTCGCAACTAGGCAGGAGTCCTGACGTGACTGAACAAACACGTGGGTGGAAGGGCCATCTCGGTTGTAACTCGAGAATATACCCCAGGTTCCGCCGCAACTCGAGAAAAACCATGAGACGTCCCCCTCGCTGCGAGATGAGGCCCGATTCCCCTACACTGCGTGCAGAGCAATTCCGTGTTGCACATCACACATGAAAGGAGCCTTGATTTCCTTGATGGCACTCCAGAGAAACCCCAAGAACACTGTTTCAAGGCTAGAGGGATCCTGAGGTCACTGTAGCAACACGAAAGAGCTCCGTGGACCAAAAGTCAACTCGAGATGAGGGGTTAGTCCCTGGCTTCGACTCCAGAGGAATACCACCTTACCACAAGCACCTCAAGAGGAGGCTTCTCTCAGCTCTAGGTATGTGAGAGGGACCCTGAGTTTGCAGCCTCCAGTCGAATAGACACCACGATGCCCTGACTCGAAATAAGGCAGAATATCCCTGCAGTGACTTGAATGCAGGCTCGTCTTGCATCTCCCAAGACGAAAGGATGTCTGAATCCCCTGTGGAGACCACAGAGAAAGACCTCATTCCCCACCTCATCGCGACCGGAGGCCTCACATCCTTTGAAAACTCCAGAGGTACGCGGAGATCAGTGCCGCCAAAGGAGACGATGCCTGACTCCTCGTGAAACTTGATAGGAGTCCCAGGATTCCTGTGGCACGTGGAAAGGGACCCTTGGTCTGCCGCCTCAGCTGGAGAGGCGTCCCAATTGCCCTGCCAAGCCTCGAGGAGAATCCCGAGTTGTCCCTCACAACTAGGCAGGAGTCTTGACGTCGCTGAACAAGCACGTGGGTGGAAGGGCCATCCCCGTCATAACTCGAGAATATACCCCAGGTTCCCACCGCAACTGGAGAAAAACCATGAGACTTCCCCCTCGCCGCGAGATGAGGCCCGATTCCCCTGCACTGCGTGCAGAGCAATTCCGTATTGCACATCACACATGAAAGGAGTCTTGATTTCCTTGATGGCACTCCAGAGAAACCCCAAGAACACTGTTTCAAGGCTAGAGGGAAACTGAGGTCACTGTAGCAACGCGAAAGAGCTCCGTGGACCAAGAATCAACTCGAGATGAGAGGTTAGTCCCTGGCTTCGACTCCAGAGGAATACCACCTTACCACAAGCACCTCAAGAGGAGGCTTCTCTCAGCTCTAGCTATGTGAGAGGGACGCTAAGTTTGTGGCCTCAAGTGGAATGGACACCGCGATGCCCTGACTCGAAATAAGGCCGGATATCCCTGCAGTGACTTGAATGCAGGCTAGTCTTGCATCTCCCGAGACGAAAGGATGTCTGAATCCCCTGTGGAGACCACAGAGAAAGACCTAGTTCCCCACCTCATCACTACCGGAGGCCTCACATCCTTTGAAAACTCCAGAGGTACGCGGAGATCAGTGCCTCCAAAGGAGACGATGCCTGACTCCTCGTGAAACTTGATAGGAGTCCCAGGATTCCTGTGGCACGTGGAAAGGGACAATTGGTCTCCCGCCTCAGCTGGAGAGGCGTCCCAATTGCCCTGCCAAGCCTCGAGGAAAATCCCGAGTTGTCCCTCGAAACTAGGCAGGAGTCCTGACGTCGCTGAACAAACACGTGGGTGGAAGGGCCATCCGCGTCGTAACTCGAGAATATACCCCAGGTTCCCACCGCAACTCGAGAAAAACCATGAGACTTCCCCCTCGCCGCGAGATGAGGCCCGATTCCCCTGCACTGCGTGCAGAGCAATTCCGTGTTGCACATCACACATGAAAGGAGCCTTGATCTCCTTGATGGCACTCCAGAGAAACCCCAAGAACACTGTTTCAAGTCTAGAGGGATCCTGAGGTCACTGTAGCAACACGAAAGAGCTCCGTGGACCACAAATCAACTCGAGATGAGAGGTTAGTCCCTGGCTTCGACTCCAGAGGAATACCCCCTTACCACAAGCACCTCAAGAGGATTCTTCTCTCAGCTCTAGGTATGTGAGAGGGACCCTGATTTTGCGGCCTCAAGTGGAATGGACACTGCGATGCCCTGACGCGAAATAAGGCCGGATATCCCTGCAGGGACTTGAATGCAGGCTCGTCTTGCATCTCCCAAGATGAAAGGATGTCTGAATCCCCTGTGGAGACCACAGAGAAAGACCTAGTTCCCCACCTCTTCGCGACCGGAGGCCTCACATCCTTTGAAAACTCCAGAGGTACGCGGAGATCAGTGCCTCCAAAGGAGACGATGCCTGACTCCTCGTGAAACTTGATAGGAGTCCCAGGATTCCTGTGGCACACGGAAAGGGACCCTTGGTCTCCCGCCTCAGCTGGAGAGGCGTCCCAATTGCCCTGCCAAGCCTCGAGGAGAATCCTGAGTTGTCCCTCCCAACTAGGCAGGAGTCCTGACGTCGCTGAACAAACACGTGGCTGGAAGGGCCATCCCCGTCGTAACTCGAGAATATACCCCAGGTTCCCGCCGCAACTCGAGAAAAACCATGAGACTTCCCCCTCGCCGCGAGAAGAGGCCCGATTCCCGTGCACTGCGTGCAGAGCAATTCCGTGTTGCACATCACACATGAAAGGAGCCTTGATTTCCTTGATGGCACTCCAGAGAAACCCCAAGAACACTGTTTCAAGGCTAGAGGGAAACTGAGGTCACTGTAGCAAAACGAAAGAGTTCCATGGACCAAAAATCAACTCAAGATGAGACGTTAGTCCCTGGCTTCGACTCCAGAGGAATACCACCTGACCACCAGCACCTCAAGAGGAGGCTTCTCTCAGCTCTAGGTATGTGAGAGGGACCCTAAGTTTGTGGCCTGAAGTGGAATGGACACCGCGATGCCCTGACTCGAAATAAGGCCGGATATCCCTGCAGTGACTTGAATGCAGGCTCGTCTTGCATCTCCCAAGACGAAAGGATGTCTGAATCCCCTGTGGAGACCACAGAGAAAGACCTAGTTCCCCACCTCATCACTACCGGAGGCCTCACATCCTTTGAAAACTCCAGAGGTACGCGGAGATCAGTGCCTCCAAAGGAGACGATGCCTGATTCCTCGTGAAAATTGATAGGAGTCCCAGGATTCCTGTGGCACGTGGAAAGGGAACCTTGGTCTTCCGACTCAGCTGGAGAGGCGTCCCAATTGCCCTGCCAAGGCTCGAGGAGAATCCCGAGTTGTCCCTCCCAACTATGCAGGAGTCCTGACGTCGCTGAACAAACACGTGGCTGGAAGGGCCATCCCCGTCGTAACTCGAGAATATACCCCAGGTTCCCGCCGCAACTCGAGAAAAACCATGAGACTTCCCCCTCGCCGCGAGATGAGGCCCGATTCCCCTGAACTGCGTGCACAGCAATTCCGTGTTGCACATCACACATGAAAGAAGCCTTGATCTCCTTGATGGCACTCCAGAGAAACCCCAAGAACACTGTTTCAAGGCTAGAGGGATCCTGAGGTCACTGTAGCAACACGAAAGAGCTCCGTGGACCAAGAATCAACTCTAGATGAGAGGTTAGTCCCTGGCTTCGACTCCAGAGGAATACCACCTTACCACAGGCACCTCAAGAGGAGGCTTCTCTCAGCTCTAGGTATGTGAGAGAGACCCTGAGTTTGCGGCCTCAAGTGGAATGGACACTGCGATGCCCTGACTCGAAATAAGGCCGGATATCCCTGCAGTGACTTGAATGCAGGCTCGTCTTGCATCTCCCGAGACGAAAGGATGTCTGAATCCCCTGTGGAGACCACAGAGAAAGACCTAGTTCCCCACCTCATCGCGACCGGAGGCCTCACATCCTTTGAAAACTCCAGAGGTACGCGGAAATCAGTGCCTCCAAAGGAGACGATGCCTGACTCCTCGTGAAACTTGATAGGAGTCCCAGGATTCCTGTGGCACATGGAAAGGGACAATTGGTCTCCCGCCTCAGCTGGAGAGGCGTCCCAATTGCCCTGCCAAGCCTCGAGGAGAATCCCGAGTTGTGCCTGGCAACTAGGCAGGAGTCCTGATGTCGCTGAACAAACACGTGGGTGGAAGGACTATCCCCGTCGTAACTCGAGAATATACCCCAGGTTCCCGCCGCAATTCGAGAAAAACCATGAGACTTCCCCCTCGCCGCGAGATGAGGCCCGATTCCCCTGCACTGCGTGCAGAGCAATTCCGTGTTGCACATCACACATGAAAGGAGCCTTGATCTCCTTGATGGCACTCCAGAGAAACCCCAAGAACACTGTTTCAAGGCTAGAGGGATCCTGAGGTCACTGTAGCAACAGGAAAGAGCTCCATGGACCAAGAATCAACTCGAGATGAGAGGTTAGTCCCTGGCTTCGACTCCAGAGGAATACCACCTTACCACAAGCACCTCAAGAGGAGGCTTCTCTCAGCTCTAGGTATGTGAGAGGGACCCTGAGTTTGCGGCCTCAAGTGGAATGGACACTGCGATGCCCTGACGCGAAATAAGGCCGGATATCCCTGCAGTGACTTTAATGCAGGCTCGTCTTGCATCTCCCGAGACGAAAGGATGTCTGAATCCCCTGTGGAGACCACAGAGAAAGACCTAGTTCCCCACCTCATCGCGACCGGAGGCCTCACATCCTTTGAAAACTCCAGAGGTACGCGGAGATCAGTGCCTGCAAAGGAGACGATGCCTGACTCCTTGTGAAACTTGATAGGAGTCCCAGGATTCCTGTGGCACGTGGAAAGGGACCCTTGGTCTCCCGCCTCAGTTGGAGAGGCGTCCCAATTGCCCTGCCAAGCCTCGAGGAGAATCCCGAGTTGTCCCTCGCAACTAGGCAGGAGTCCTGAAGTCGCTGAACAAACACGTGCGTGGAGGTACCATCCCCGTCTTAACTCGAGAATATACCCAAGGTTCCCGCCGCAACTCGAGAAAAACCATGAGACTTCCCCCTCGCCGCGAGATGAGGCCCGATTCCCTTGCACTGCGTGGAGAGCAATTCCGTGTTGCACATCACACATGAAAGGAGCCTTGATTTCCTTGGTGGCACTCCAGAGAAACCCCAAGGACACTCTTTCAAGTCTACAGGGATCCTGAGGTCACTCTAGCAACACGAAAGAGCTCCGTGACCAAGAATCAACTCGAGATGAGAGGTTAGTCCCTGGCTTCGACTCCAGAGGAATACCACCTTACCACAAGCACCTCAAGAGGAGGCTTCTCTCAGCTCTAGGTATGTGAGAGGGACCCTGAGTTTGCGGCCTCAAGTGGAATGGACACTGCGATGCCCTGACGCGAAATAAGGCCGGATATCCCTGCAGTGACTTGAATGCAGGCACGTCTTGCATCTCCCAAGACGAAAGGATGTCTGAATCCCCTGTGTAGACCACAGAGAAAGACCTAGTTCCCCACCTCATTGCGCCCGGAGGCCTCACATCCTTTGAAAACTCCAGAGGTACGCGGAGATCAGTGCCTCCAAAGGAGACGATGCCTGACTCCTCGTGAAACTTGATAGGAGTCCCAGGATTCCTGTGGCACATGGAAAGGGACAATTGGTCTCCCGCCTCAGCTGGAGAGGCGTCCCAATTGCCCTGCCAAGCCTCGAGGAGAATCCCGAGTTGTGCCTGGCAACTAGGCAGGAGTCCTGATGTCGCTGAACAAACACGTGGGTGGAAGGACTATCCCCGTCGTAACTCGAGAATATACCCCAGGTTCCCGCCGCAATTCGAGAAAAACCATGAGACTTCCCCCTCGCCGCGAGATGAGGCCCGATTCCCCTGCACTGCATGCAGAGCAATTCCGTGTTGCACATCACACATGAAAGGAGCCTTGATCTCCTTGATGGCACTCCAGAGAAACCCCAAGAACACTGTTTCAAGGCTAGAGGGATCCTGAGGTCACTGTAGCAACAGGAAAGAGCTCCATGGACCAAGAATCAACTCGAGATGAGAGGTTAGTCCCTGGCTTCGACTCCAGAGGAATACCACCTTACCACAAGCACCTCAAGAGGAGGCTTCTCTCAGCTCTAGGTATGTGAGAGGGACCCTGAGTTTGCGGCCTCAAGTGGAATGGACACTGCGATGCCCTGACGCGAAATAAGGCCGGATATCCCTGCAGTGACTTTAATGCAGGCTCGTCTTGCATCTCCCGAGACGAAAGGATGTCTGAATCCCCTGTGGAGACCACAGAGAAAGACCTAGTTCCCCACCTCATCGCGACCGGAGGCCTCACATCCTTTGAAAACTCCAGAGGTACGCGGAGATCAGTGCCTGCAAAGGAGACGATGCCTGACTCCTTGTGAAACTTGATAGGAGTCCCAGGATTCCTGTGGCACGTGGAAAGGGACCCTTGGTCTCCCGCCTCAGTTGGAGAGGCGTCCCAATTGCCCTGCCAAGCCTCGAGGAGAATCCCGAGTAGTCCCTCGCAACTAGGCAGGAGTCCTGAAGTCGCTGAACAAACACGTGCGTGGAGGTACCATCCCCGTCTTAACTCGAGAATATACCCCAGGTTCCCGCCGCAACTCGAAAAAAACCATGAGACTTCCCCCTCGCCGCGAGATGAGGCCCGATTCCCTTGCACTGCGTGGAGAGCAATTCCGTGTTGCACATCACACATGAAAGGAGCCTTGATTTCCTTGGTGGCACTCCAGAGAAACCCCAAGGACACTCTTTCAAGTCTACAGGGATCCTGAGGTCACTGTAGCAACACGAAAGAGCTCCGTGACCAAGAATCAACTCGAGATGAGAGGTTAGTCCCTGGCTTCGACTCCAGAGGAATACCACCTTACCACAAGCACCTCAAGAGGAGGCTTCTCTCAGCTCTAGGTATGTGAGAGGGACCCTGAGTTTGCGGCCTCAAGTGGAATGGACACTGCGATGCCCTGACGCGAAATAAGGCCGGATATCCCTGCAGTGACTTGAATGCAGGCACGTCTTGCATCTCCCAAGACGAAAGGATGTCTGAATCACCTGTGTAGACCACAGAGAAAGACCTAGTTCCCCACCTCATTGCGCCCGGAGGCCTCACATCCTTTGAAAACTCCAGAGGTACGCGGAGATCAGTGCCTCCAAAGGAGACGATGCCTGACTCCTCGTGAAACTTGATAGGAGTCCCAGGATTCCTGTGGCACGTGGAAAGGGACCCTTGGTCTCCCGCCTCAGCTGGAGAGGCGTCCCAATTGCCCTGCCAAGCCTCGAGGAGAATCCCGAGTTGTCCCTCGCAACTAGGCAGGAGTCCTGCCGTCGCTGAACAAACACGTGGGTGGAAGGGCCATCCCCGTCGTAACTCGAGAATATACCCCAGGTTCCCGCCGCAACTCGAGAAAAACCATGAGACTTCCCCCTCGCCGCGAGATGAGGCCCGATTCCCCTGCACTGCGTGCAGAGCAATTCCGTGTTGCACATCACACATGAAAGGAGCCTTGATTTCCTTGATGGCACTCCAGAGAAACCCCAAGAACACTGTTTCAAGGCTAGAGGGATCCTGAGGTCACTGTAGCAACAGGAAAGAGCTCCGTGGACCAAGAATCAACTCGAGATGAGAGGTTAGTCCCTGGCTTCGACTCCAGATGAATACCACCTTACCACAAGCACCTCAAGAGGAGGCTTCTCTCAGCTCTAGGTATGTGAGAGGGACCCTGAGTTTGCAGCCTCAAGTGGAATGGACACTGTGATGCCCTGACACGAAAAAAAGCCGGATATCCCTGCAGTGACTTGAATGCAGGCTCGTCTTGCATCTCCCAAGACGAAAGGATGTCTGAATCCCCTGTGGAGACCACAGAGAAAGACCTCATTCCCCACCTCATCGCGACCGGAGGCCTCACATCCTTTGAAAACTCCAGAGGTACGCGGAGATCAGTGCCGCCAAAGGAGACGATGCCTGACTCCTCGTGAAACTTGATAGGAGTCCCAGGATTCCTGTGGCACGTGGAAAGGGACCCTTGGTCTGCCGCCTCAGCTGGAGAGGCGTCCCAATTGCCCTGCCAAGCCTCGAGGAGAATCCCGAGTTGTCCCTCACAACTAGGCAGGAGTCTTGACGTCGCTGAACAAGCACGTGGGTGGAAGGGCCATCCCCATCGTAATTCGATAATATAGCCCAGGTTCCCGCCGCAACTCGAGAAAAACCATGAGACTTCCCCCTCGCCGCGAGATGAGGCTCGATTCTCCTGCACTGCATGCAGAGCAATTCCGTGTTGCACATAAAACATGAAAGGAGCCTTGATTTTCTTGATGGCACTCCAGAGAAACCCCAAGAACACTGTTTCCAGGCTAGAGGGATCCGGAGGTCACTGTAGCAACACGAAAGTGCTCTGTAGACCAAAAATCAACTCGAGATGAGAGGGTAGTCCCTGGCTTCGACTCCAGAGGAATACCACCTTACCACAAGCACCTCAAGAGGAGGCTTCTCTCAGCTCTAGGTATGTGAGAGGGACCCTGAGTTTGCGGCCTCAAGTGGAATGGACACTGCGATGCCCTGGCTCGAAATAAGGCCGGATATCCCTGCAGTGACTTGAATGCAGGCTCGTCTTGCATCTCCCAAGATGAAAGAATGTCTGAATTCCCTGTGGAGACCACAGAGAAAGACCTAGTTTCCCACCTCATCGCGACCGGAGGCCTCACATCCTTTGAAAACTCCAGAGGTACCCGGAGATCAGTGCCTCCAAAGGAGACGATGCCTGACTCCTCGTGAAACTTGATAGAAGTTCCAGGATTCCTGTGGCACGTGGAAAGGGACCCTTGGTCTACCGCCACAGATGGAGAGGCCTCCCAATTGCCCTGACAAGCCTCGAGGAGAATCCCGAGTTGTCCCTCGCAACTAGGCAGGAGTCCTGACGTGGCTGAACAAACACGTGGGTGGAAGGGCCATCCCGGTTGTAACTCGAGAATATACCCCAGGTTCCGCCGCAACTCGAGAAAAACCATGAGACGTCCCCCTCGCTGCGAGATGAGGCCCGATTCCCCTACACTGCGTGCAGAGCAATTCCGTGTTGCACATCACACATGAAAGGAGCCTTGATTTCCTTGATGGCACTCCAGAGAAACCCCAAGAACACTGTTTCAAGGCTAGAGGGATCCTGAGGTCACTGTAGCAACACGAAAGAGCTCCGTGGACCAAAAGTCAACTCGAGATGAGGGGTTAGTCCCTGGCTTCGACTCCAGAGGAATACCACCTTACCACAAGCACCTCAAGAGGAGGCTTCTCTCAGCTCTAGGTATGTGAGAGGGACCCTGAGTTTGCAGCCTCCAGTCGAATAGACACCACGATGCCCTGACTCGAAATAAGGCAGAATATCCCTGCAGTGACTTGAATGCAGGCTCGTCTTGCATCTCCCAAGACGAAAGGATGTCTGAATCCCCTGTGGAGACCACAGAGAAAGACCTCATTCCCCACCTCATCGCGACCGGAGGCCTCACATCCTTTGAAAACTCCAGAGGTACGCGGAGATCAGTGCCGCCAAAGGAGACGATGCCTGACTCCTCGTGAAACTTGATAGGAGTCCCAGGATTCCTGTGGCACGTGGAAAGGGACCCTTGGTCTGCCGCCTCAGCTGGAGAGGCGTCCCAATTGCCCTGCCAAGCCTCGAGGAGAATCCCGAGTTGTCCCTCACAACTAGGCAGGAGTCTTGACGTCGCTGAACAAGCACGTGGGTGGAAGGGCCATCCCCGTCATAACTCGAGAATATACCCCAGGTCCCCACCGCAACTGGAGAAAAACCATGAGACTTCCCCCTCGCCGCGAGATGAGGCCCGATTCCCCTGCACTGCGTGCAGAGCAATTCCGTATTGCACATCACACATGAAAGGAGTCTTGATTTCCTTGATGGCACTCCAGAGAAACCCCAAGAACACTGTTTCAAGGCTAGAGGGAAACTGAGGTCACTGTAGCAACAGGAAAGAGCTCCATGGACCAAGAATCAACTCGAGATGAGAGGTTAGTCCCTGGCTTCGACTCCAGAGGAATACCACCTTACCACAAGCACCTCAAGAGGAGGCTTCTCTCAGCTCTAGGTATGTGAGAGGGACCCTGAGTTTGCGGCCTCAAGTGGAATGGACACTGCGATGCCCTGACGCGAAATAAGGCCGGATATCCCTGCAGTGACTTGAATGCAGGCTCGTCTTGCATCTCCCGAGACGAAAGGATGTCTGAATCCCCTGTGGAGACCACAGAGAAAGACCTAGTTCCCCACCTCATCGCGAACGGAGGCCTCACATCCTTTGAAAACTCCAGAGGTACGCGGAGATCAGTGCCTCCAAAGGAGACGATGCCTGACTCCTCGTGAAACTTCTGAGGAGTCCCAGGATTCCTGTGGCACGTGGAAAGGGACCCTTGGTCTCCCGCCTCAGCTGGAGAGGCGTCCCAATTGCCCTGCCAAGCCTCGAGGAGAATCCCGAGTTGTCCCTCGCAACTAGGCAGGAGTCCTGCCGTCGCTGAACAAACACGTGGGTGGAAGGGCCATCCCCGTCGTAACTCGAGAATATACCCCAGGTTCCCGCCGCAACTCGAGAAAAACCATGAGACTTCCCCCTCGCCGCGAGATGAGGCCCGATTCCCCTGCACTGCGTGCAGAGCAATTCCGTGTTGCACATCACACATGAAAGGAGCCTTGATTTCCTTGATGGCACTCCAGAGAAACCCCAAGAACACTGTTTCAAGGCTAGAGGGATCCTGAGGTCACTGTAGCAACAGGAAAGAGCTCCGTGGACCAAGAATCAACTCGAGATGAGAGGTTAGTCCCTGGCTTCGACTATAGATGAATACCACCTTACCACAAGCACCTCAAGAGGAGGCTTCTCTCAGCTCTAGGTATGTGAGAGGGACCCTGAGTTTGCAGCCTCAAGTGGAATGGACACTGTGATGCCCTGACACGAAATAAAGCCGGATATCCCTGCAGTGACTTGAATGCAGGCTCGTCTTGCATCTCCCAAGACGAAAGGATGTCTGAATCCCCTGTGGAGACCACAGAGAAAGACCTCATTCCCCACCTCATCGCGACCGGAGGCCTCACATCCTTTGAAAACTCCAGAGGTACGCGGAGATCAGTGCCGCCAAAGGAGACGATGCCTGACTCCTCGTGAAACTTGATAGGAGTCCCAGGATTCCTGTGGCACGTGGAAAGGGACCCTTGGTCTGCCGCCTCAGCTGGAGAGGCGTCCCAATTGCCCTGCCAAGCCTCGAGGAGAATCCCGAGTTGTCCCTCACAACTAGGCAGGAGTCTTGACGTCGCTGAACAAGCACGTGGGTGGAAGGGCCATCCCCATCGTAATTCGATAATATAGCCCAGGTTCCCGCCGCAACTCGAGAAAAACCATGAGACTTCCCCCTCGCCGCGAGATGAGGCTCGATTCTCCTGCACTGCATGCAGAGCAATTCCGTGTTGCACATAAAACATGAAAGGAGCCTTGATTTTCTTGATGGCACTCCAGAGAAACCCCAAGAACACTGTTTCCAGGCTAGAGGGATCCGGAGGTCACTGTAGCAACACGAAAGTGCTCTGTAGACCAAAAATCAACTCGAGATGAGAGGGTAGTCCCTGGCTTCGACTCCAGAGGAATACCACCTTACCACAAGCACCTCAAGAGGAGGCTTCTCTCAGCTCTAGGTATGTGAGAGGGACCCTGAGTTTGCGGCCTCAAGTGGAATGGACACTGCGATGCCCTGGCTCGAAATAAGGCCGGATATCCCTGCAGTGACTTGAATGCAGGCTCGTCTTGCATCTCCCAAGATGAAAGAATGTCTGAATTCCCTGTGGAGACCACAGAGAAAGACCTAGTTTCCCACCTCATCGCGACCGGAGGCCTCACATCCTTTGAAAACTCCAGAGGTACCCGGAGATCAGTGCCTCCAAAGGAGACGATGCCTGACTCCTCGTGAAACTTGATAGAAGTTCCAGGATTCCTGTGGCACGTGGAAAGGGACCCTTGGTCTACCGCCACAGATGGAGAGGCCTCCCAATTGCCCTGACAAGCCTCGAGGAGAATCCCGAGTTGTCCCTCTCAACTAGGCAGGTGTCCTGACGTGGCTGAACAAACACGTGGGTGGAAGGGCCATCCCGGTTGTAACTCGAGAATATACCCCAGGTTCCGCCGCAACTCGAGAAAAACCATGAGACGTCCCCCTCGCTGCGAGATGAGGCCCGATTCCCCTACACTGCGTGCAGAGCAATTCCGTGTTGCACATCACACATGAAAGGAGCCTTGATTTCCTTGATGGCACTCCAGAGAAACCCCAAGAACACTGTTTCAAGGCTAGAGGGATCCTGAGGTCACTGTAGCAACACGAAAGAGCTCCGTGGACCAAAAGTCAACTCGAGATGAGGGGTTAGTCCCTGGCTTCGACTCCAGAGGAATACCACCTTACCACAAGCACCTCAAGAGGAGGCTTCTCTCAGCTCTAGGTATGTGAGAGGGACCCTGAGTTTGCAGCCTCCAGTCGAATAGACACCACGATGCCCTGACTCGAAATAAGGCAGAATATCCCTGCAGTGACTTGAATGCAGGCTCGTCTTGCATCTCCCAAGACGAAAGGATGTCTGAATCCCCTGTGGAGACCACAGAGAAAGACCTCATTCCCCACCTCATCGCGACCGGAGGCCTCACATCCTTTGAAAACTCCAGAGGTACGCGGAGATCAGTGCCGCCAAAGGAGACGATGCCTGACTCCTCGTGAAACTTGATAGGAGTCCCAGGATTCCTGTGGCACGTGGAAAGGGACCCTTGGTCTGCCGCCTCAGCTGGAGAGGCGTCCCAATTGCCCTGCCAAGCCTCGAGGAGAATCCCGAGTTGTCCCTCACAACTAGGCAGGAGTCTTGACGTCGCTGAACAAGCACGTGGGTGGAAGGGCCATCCCCGTCATAACTCGAGAATATACCCCAGGTCCCCACCGCAACTGGAGAAAAACCATGAGACTTCCCCCTCGCCGCGAGATGAGGCCCGATTCCCCTGCACTGCGTGCAGAGCAATTCCGTATTGCACATCACACATGAAAGGAGTCTTGATTTCCTTGATGGCACTCCAGAGAAACCCCAAGAACACTGTTTCAAGGCTAGAGGGAAACTGAGGTCACTGTAGCAACAGGAAAGAGCTCCATGGACCAAGAATCAACTCGAGATGAGAGGTTAGTCCCTGGCTTCGACTCCAGAGGAATACCACCTTACCACAAGCACCTCAAGAGGAGGCTTCTCTCAGCTCTAGGTATGTGAGAGGGACCCTGAGTTTGCGGCCTCAAGTGGAATGGACACTGCGATGCCCTGACGCGAAATAAGGCCGGATATCCCTGCAGTGACTTGAATGCAGGCTCGTCTTGCATCTCCCGAGACGAAAGGATGTCTGAATCCCCTGTGGAGACCACAGAGAAAGACCTAGTTCCCCACCTCATCGCGAACGGAGGCCTCACATCCTTTGAAAACTCCAGAGGTACGCGGAGATCAGTGCCTCCAAAGGAGACGATGCCTGACTCCTCTTGAAACTTGATAGGAGTCCCAGGATTCCTGTGGCACATGGAATGGGACCCTTGGTCTCCCGCCTCAGCTGGAGAGGCGTCCCAAATGCCCTGCCAAGCCTCGAGGAGAATCCCGAGTTGTCCCTCGCAACTAGGCAGGAGTCCTCACGTCGCTGAAGAAACACGTGTGTGGAAGGGCCATCCCAGTCGTAACTCGAGAATATACCCCAGGTTCCGGCCGCAACTCGAGAAAAACCATGAGACTTCCCCCTCGCCGCGAGATGAGGCCCGATTCCCCTGCACTGCATGCAGAGCAATTCAGTGTTGCACATCACACATGAAAGGAGCCTTGATTTCCTTGATGGCACTCCAGAGAAACCCCAAGAACACTGTTTCAAGGCTAGAGGGATCCTGAGGTCAGTGTAGCAACATGAAAGAGCTCCGTGGACCACAAATCAACTCGAGATGAGAGGTTAGTCCCTGGCTTCGACTCCAGAGGAATACCACATTAGCACAAGCACCTCAAGAGGAGGCTTCTCTCAGCTCTAGGTATGTGAGAGGGTTCCTGAGTATGCGGCATCAAGTGGAATGGACACCACGATGCCCTGACGCGAAATAAGGCCGGATATCCCTGCAGTGAATTGAATGCAGGCTCGTCTTGCATCTCCCAAGACGAAAGGATGTCTGAATCCCCTGTGGAGACCACAGAGAAAGACCTCGTTCCCCACCTCATCGCGACCGGAGGCCTCACATCCTTTGAAAACTCCAGAGGTACGCGGAGATCAGTGCCTCCAAAGGAGACGATGCCTGACTCCTCGTGAAACTTGATAGGAGTTCCAGGATTCCTGTGGCACGTGGAAAGGGACCCTTGGTCTACCGCCACAGATGGAGAGGCCTCCCAATTGCCCTGACAAGCCTCGAGGAGAATCCCGAGTTGTCCCTCGCAACTAGGCAGGAGTCCTGACGTGGCTGAACAAACACGTGGGTGGAAGGGCCATCCCGGTTGTAACTCGAGAATATACCCCAGGTTCCGCCGCAACTCGAGAAAAACCATGAGACGTCCCCCTCGCTGCGAGATGAGGCCCGATTCCCCTACACTGCGTGCAGAGCAATTCCGTGTTGCACATCACACATGAAAGGAGCCTTGATTTCCTTGATGGCACTCCAGAGAAACCCCAAGAACACTGTTTCAAGGCTAGAGGGATCCTGAGGTCACTGTAGCAACACGAAAGAGCTCCGTGGACCAAAAGTCAACTCGAGATGAGGGGTTAGTCCCTGGCTTCGACTCCAGAGGATTACCACCTTTCCACAAGCACCTTAAGAGGAGGCTTCTCTCAGCTCTAGGTATGTGAGAGGGACCCTGAGTTTGCAGCCTCCAGTCGAATAGACACCACGATGCCCTGACTCAAAATAAGGCAGAATATCCCTGCAGTGACTTGAATGCAGGCTCGTCTTGCATCTCCCAAGACGAAAGGATGTCTGAATCCCCTGTGGAGACCACAGAGAAAGACCTCATTCCCCACCTCATCGCGACCGGAGGCCTCACATCCTTTGAAAACTCCAGAGGTACGCGGAGATCAGTGCCGCCAAAGGAGACGATGCCTGACTCCTCGTGAAACTTGATAGGAGTCCCAGGATTCCTGTGGCACGTGGAAAGGGACCCTTGGTCTGCCGCCTCAGCTGGAGAGGCGTCCCAATTGCCCTGCCAAGCCTCGAGGAGAATCCCGAGTTGTCCCTCACAACTAGGCAGGAGTCTTGACGTCGCTGAACAAGCACGTGGGTGGAAGGGCCATCCCCGTCATAACTCGAGAATATACCCCAGGTTCCCACCGCAACTGGAGAAAAACCATGAGACTTCCCCCTCGCCGCGAGATGAGGCCCGATTCCCCTGCACTGCGTGCAGAGCAATTCCGTATTGCACATCACACATGAAAGGAGTCTTGATTTCCTTGATGGCACTCCAGAGAAACCCCAAGAACACTGTTTCAAGGCTAGAGGGAAACTGAGGTCACTGTAGCAACGCGAAAGAGCTCCGTGGACCAAGAATCAACTCGAGATGAGAGGTTAGTCCCTGGCTTCGACTCCAGAGGAATACCACCTTACCACAAGCACCTCAAGAGGAGGCTTCTCTCAGCTCTAGCTATGTGAGAGGGACGCTAAGTTTGTGGCCTCAAGTGGAATGGACACCGCGATGCCCTGACTCGAAATAAGGCCGGATATCCCTGCAGTGACTTGAATGCAGGCTCGTCTTGCATCTCCCGAGACGAAAGGATGTCTGAATCCCCTGTGGAGACCACAGAGAAAGACCTAGTTCCCCACCTCATCACTACCGGAGGCCTCACATCCTTTGAAAACTCCAGAGGTACGCGGAGATCAGTGCCTCCAAAGGAGACGATGCCTGACTCCTCGTGAAAATTGATAGGAGTCCCAGGATTCCTGTGGCACGTGGAAAGGGACAATTGGTCTCCCGCCTCAGCTGGAGAGGCGTCCCAATTGCCCTGCCAAGCCTCGAGGAGAATCCCGAGTTGTCCCTCGAAACTAGGCAGGAGTCCTGACGTCGCTGAACAAACACGTGGGTGGAAGGGCCATCCGCGTCGTAACTCGAGAATATACTCCAGGTTCCCACCGGAACTCGAGAAAAACCATGAGACTTCCCCCTCGCCGTGAGATGAGGCCCGATTCCCCTGCACTGCGTGCAGAGTAATTCCGTGTTGCACATCACACATGAAAGGAGTCTTGATTTCCTTGGTGGCACTCCAGAGAAACCCCAAGAACACTGTTTCAAGGCTAGAGGGATCCTGAGGTCACTGTAGCAACACGAAAGAACTCCGTGGACCACAAATCAACTCGAGATGAGAGGTTAGTCCCTGGCTTCGACTCCAGAGGAATACCACCTTACCACAAGCACCTCAAGAGGATTCTTCTCTCAGCTCTAGGTATGTGAGAGGGACCCTGAGTTTGCGGCCTCAAATGGAATGGACACCGCGATGCCCTGACTCGAAATAAGGCCGGATATCCCTGCAGGGACTTGAATGCAGGCTCGTCTTGCATCTCCCAAGACGAAAGGATGTCTGAATCCCCTGTGGAGACCACAGAGAAAGACCTAGTTCCCCACCTCATCGCGACCGGAGGCCTCACATCCTTTGAAAACTCCAGAGGTACGCGGAGATCAGTGCCTCCAAAGGAGACGATGCCTGACTCCTCGTGAAACTTGATAGGAGTCCCAGGATTCCTGTGGCACGTGGAAAGGGAACCTTGGTCTCCCGCCTCAGCTGGAGAGGCGTCCCAATTGCCCTGCCAAGCCTCGAGGAGAATCCGGAGTTGTCCCTCGAAACTAGGCAGGAGTCCTGACGTCGCTGAACAAACACGTGGGTGGAAGGGCCATCGCCGTCATAACTCGAGAATATACCCCAGGTTCCCACCACAACTCGAGAAAAACCATGAGACTTCCCCCTCGCCGCGAGAAGAGGCCCGATTCCCGTGCACTGCGTGCAGAGCAATTCCGTGTTGCACATCACACATGAAAGGAGCCTTGATTTCCTTGATGGCACTCCAGAGAAACCCCAAGAACACTGTTTCAAGGCTAGAGGGAAACTGAGGTCACTGTAGCAAAACGAAAGAGTTCCATGGACCAAAAATCAACTCAAGATGAGACGTTAGTCCCTGGCTTCGACTCCAGAGGAATACCACCTGACCACAAGCACCTCAAGAGGAGGCTTCTCTCAGCTCTAGGTATGTGAGAGGGACCCTAAGTTTGTGGCCTCAAGTGGAATGGACACCGCGATGCCCTGACTCGAAATAAGGCCGGATATCCCTGCAGTGACTTGAATGCAGGCTCGTCTTGCATCTCCCAAGACGAAAGGATGTCTGAATCCCCTGTGGAGACCACAGAGAAAAACCTAGTTCCCCACCTCATCACTACCGGAGGCCTCACATCCTTTGAAAACTCCAGAGGTACGCGGAGATCAGTGCCTCCAAAGGAGACGATGCCTGACTCCTCGTGAAACTTGATAGGAGTCCCAGGATTCCTGTGGCACGTGGAAAGGGAACCTTGGTCTTCCGACTCAGCTGGAGAGGCGTCCCAATTGCCCTGCCAAGGCTCGAGGAGAATCCCGAGTTGTCCCTCCCAACTATGCAGGAGTCCTGACGTCGCTGAACAAACACGTGGCTGGAAGGGCCATCCCCGTCGTAACTCGAGAATATACCCCAGGTTCCCGCCGCAACACGAGAAAAACCATGAGACTTCCCCCTCGCCGCGAGATGAGGCCCGATTCCCCTGCACTGCGTGCAGAGCAATTCCGTGTTGCACATCACACATGAAAGGAGCCTTGATTTCCTTGATGGCACTCCAGAGAAAACCCAAGAACACTGTTTCAAGTCTACAGGGATCCTGAGGTCACTGTAACAACACGAAAGAGCTCCATGGACTAAAAATCAACTCGAGATGAGAGGTTAGTCCCTGGCTTCGACTCCAGAGGAATACCACCTTACCACAAGCACCTCAAGAGGAGGCTTCAATCAGCTCTAGCTATGTGAGAGGGACCCTGAGTTTGCGGCCTCCAGTGGAATGGACACCGCGATGACCTGACTCGAAATAAGGCCGGACATCCCTACAGTGACTTGAATGCAGGCTCGTCTTGCATCTCCCAAGAAGAAAGGATGTCTGAATCCCCTGTGGAGACCACAGAAAAAGACCTAGTTCCCCACCTCATCGCGACCGGAGGCCTCACATCCTTTGAAAACTTCAGAGGTACGCGGAGATCAGTGTCTCTAAAGGAGACGATGCCTGACTCCTCGTGAAACTTGATAGGAGTCCCAGGATTCCTGTGGAACGTGGAAAGGGACCCTTGGTCTCCCACCTCACCTGGAGAGGCGTCCCAATTGCCCTGCCAAGCCTCGAGGAGAATCCCGAGTTGTCCCTCGCAACTAGGCAGGAGTCCTGACGTCGCTGAACAAACACGTGTGTGGAAGGGCCATCCCCGTCGTAACTTGAGAATATACCCCAGGTTCCCGTCGCAACTCGAGAAAAACCATGAGACTTCCACCTCGCCGCGAGATGAGGCCCGATTCTCCTGCACTGCGTGCAGAGCAATTCCGTGTTGCACATCACACATGAAAGGAGTCTTGATTTCCTTGGTGGCACTCCAGAGAAACCCCAAGAACACTGTCTCAAGGCTAGAGGGATCCTGAGGTCACTGTAGCAACACGAAAGAGCTCCGTGGACCACAAATCAACTCGAGATGAGAGGTTCGTCCCTGGCTTCGACTCCAGAGGAATACCACCTTACCACAAGCACCTCAAGAGGAGGCTTCTCTCAGCTCTAGGTATGTTAGAGGGACCCTGAGTTTGCGGCCTCAAGTGGAATGGACACCGCGATGCCCTGACTCGAAATAAGGCCGGATATCCCTGCAGTGACTTGAATGCAGGCTCGTCTTGCACCTCCCAAGACGAAAGGATGTCTGAATCCCCTGTGGAGACCACAGAAAAAGACCTAGTTCCCCACCTCATCGCGACCGGAGGCCTCACATCCTTTGAAAACTCCAGAGGTACGCGGAGATCAGTGCCTCCAAAGGAGCTAATGCCTGACTCCTCGTGAAACTTGATAGGAGTCCCAGGATTCCTGTGGCACGTGGAAAGGGACCCTTGGTCTCCCGCCTCAGCTGGAGAGGCGTCCCAATTGCCCTGCCAAGCTCGAGGAGAATCCCGAGTTGTCCCTCGCAACTAGGCAGGAGTCCAGACGTCGCTGAACAAACACTTGTATGGAAGGGCCATCCCCGTCGTAACTCGAGAATATACCCCAGGTTCCCGCCGCAACTCGAGAAAAACCATGAGACTTCCCCCTCGCCGCGAGATGAGGCCCGATTCCCTTGCACTGCATGCAGAGCAATTCCGTGTTGCACATCACACATGAAAGGAGCCTTGATTTCCTGGTGGCACTCCAGAGAAACCCCAAGAACACTGTTTCAAGTCTACAGGGATCCTGAGGTCACTGTAGCAACACGAAAGAGCTCCGTGGACCAAAAATCAACTCGAGATGAGAGGTTAGTCCCTGGCTTCGACTCCAGAGGAATACCACCTTACCACAAGCACCTCAAGAGGAGGCTTCTCTCAGCTCTAGGTATGTGAGAGGGACCCTGAGTTTGCGGCCTCAAGTGGAATGGACACTGCGATGCCCTGACGCGAAATAAGGCCGGATATCCCTGCAGTGACTTGAATGCAGGCTCGTCTTGCATCTCCCAAGACGAAAGGATGTCTGAATCCCCTGTGGAGACCACAGAGAAAGACCTCGTTCCCCACCTCATCGCGACCGGAGGCGTCACATCCTTTGAAAACTCCAGAGGTACGCGGAGATCAGTGCCTCCAAAGGAGACGATGCCTGACTCCTCGTGAAACTTGATAGGAGTCCCAGGATTCCTGTGGCACGTGGAAAGGGACCCTTGGTCTGCCGCCTCAGCTGGAGAGGCGTCCCAATTGCCCTGCCAAGCCTCGAGGAGAATCCCGAGTTCTCCCTCGCAACTAGGCAGGAGTCCTGCCGTCGCTGAACAAACACGTGGGTGGAAGGGCCATCCCCGTCGTAACTCGAGAATATACCCCAGGTTCCCGCCGCAACTCGAGAAAAACCATGAGACTTCCCCCTCGCCGCGAGATGAGGCCCGATTCCCCTGCACTGCGTGCAGAGCAATTCCGTGTTGCACATCACACATGAAAGGAGCCTTGATTTCCTTGATGGCACTCCAGAGAAACCCCAAGAACACTGTTTCAAGGCTAGAGGGATCCTGAGGTCACTGTAGCAACACAAAAGAGCTCCGTGGACCAAGAATCAACTCGAGATGAGAGGTTAGTCCCTGGCTTCGACTCCAGATGAATACCACCTTACCACAAGCACCTCAAGAGGACGCTTCTCTCAGCTCTAGGTATGTGAGAGGGACCCTGAGTTTGCGGCCTCAAGTGGAATGGACACCGCGATGCCCTGACTCGAAATAAGGCCGGATATCCCTGCAGGGACTTGAATGCAGGCTCGTCTTGCATCTCCCAAGACGAAAGGATGTCTGAATCCCCTGTGGAGACCACAGAGAAAGACCTAGTTCCCCACCTCATCGCGACCGGAGGCCTCACATCCTTTGAAAACTCCAGAGGTACGCGGAGATCAGTGCCTCCAAAGGAGACGATGCCTGACTCCTCGTGAAACTTGATAGGAGTCCCAGGATTCCTGTGGCACGTGGAAAGGGAACCTTGGTCTCCCGCCTCAGCTGGAGAGGCGTCCCAATTGCCCTGCCAAGCCTCGAGGAGAATCCCGAGTTGTCCCTCGAAACTAGGCAGGAGTCCTGACGTCGCTGAACAAACACGTGGGTGGAAGGGCCATCGCCGTCATAACTCGAGAATATACCCCAGGTTCCCACCACAACTCGAGAAAAACCATGAGACTTCCCCCTCGCCGCGAGAAGAGGCCCGATTCCCGTGCACTGCGTGCAGAGCAATTCCGTGTTGCACATCACACATGAAAGGAGCCTTGATTTCCTTGATGGCACTCCAGAGAAACCCCAAGAACACTGTTTCAAGGCTAGAGGGAAACTGAGGTCACTGTAGCAAAACGAAAGAGTTCCATGGACCAAAAATCAACTCAAGATGAGACGTTAGTCCCTGGCTTCGACTCCAGAGGAATACCACCTGACCACAAGCACCTCAAGAGGAGGCTTTTCTCAGCTCTAGGTATGTGAGAGGGACCCTAAGTTTGTGGCCTCAAGTGGAATGGACACCGCGATGCCCTGACTCGAAATAAGGCCGGATATCCCTGCAGTGACTTGAATGCAGGCTCGTCTTGCATCTCCCAAGACGAAAAGGATGTCTGAATCCCCTGTGGAGACCACAGAGAAAGACCTAGTTCCCCACCTCATCACTACCGGAGGCCTCACATCCTTTGAAAACTCCAGAGGTACGCGGAGATCAGTGCCTCCAAAGGAGACGATGCCTGACTCCTCGTGAAACTTGATAGGAGTCCCAGGATTCCTGTGGCACGTGGAAAGGGACCCTTGGTGTCCCGCCTCAGCTGGAGAGGCGTCCCAATTGCCCTGCCAAGCCTCGAGGAGTATCCCGAGTTGTCCCTCGCAACTAGGCAGGAGTCCTGACGTCGCTGAACAAACACGTGTGTGGAAGGGCCATCCCCGTCGTAACTTGAGAATATACCCCAGGTTCCCGTCGCAACTCGAGAAAAACCATGAGACTTCCACCTCGCCGCGAGATGAGGCCCGATTCTCCTACACTGCATGCAGAGCAATTCCGTGTTGCACATCACACATGAAAGGAGTCTTGATTTCCTTGGTGGCACTCCAGAGAAACCCCAAGAACACTGTTTCAAGGCTAGAGGGATCCTGAGGTCACTGTAGCAACACGAAAGAGCTCCGTGGA
This sequence comes from Cervus elaphus, assembly GCF_910594005.1. Taxonomy (NCBI): domain Eukaryota; kingdom Metazoa; phylum Chordata; class Mammalia; order Artiodactyla; family Cervidae; genus Cervus; species Cervus elaphus. The sequence goes on from NC_057838.1 coordinate 5,795,582, forward strand.
CCACAAATCAACTCGAGATGAGAGGTTCGTCCCTGGCTTCGACTCCAGAGGAATACCACCTTACCACAAGCACCTCAAGAGGAGGCTTCTCTCAGCTCTAGGTATGTTAGAGGGACCCTGAGTTTGCGGCCTCAAGTGGAATGGACACCGCGATGCCCTGACTCGAAATAAGGCCGGATATCCCTGCAATGACTTGAATGCAGGCTCGTCTTGCACCTCCCAAGACGAAAGGATGTCTGAATCCCCTGTGGAGACCACAGAGAAACACCTAGTTCCCCACCTCATCGCGACCGGAGGCCTCACATCCTTTGAAAACTCCAGAGGTACGCGGAGATCAGTGCCTCCAAAGGAGCTAATGCCTGACTCCTTGTGAAACTTGATAGGAGTCCCAGGATTCCTGTGGCACGTGGAAAGGGACCCTTGGTCTCCCGCCTCAGCTGGAGAGGCGTCCCAATTGCCCTGCCAAGCTCGAGGAGAATCCCGAGTTGTCCCTCGCAACTAGGCAGGAGTCCAGACGTCGCTGAACAAACACTTGTATGGAAGGGCCATCCCCGTCGTAACTCGAGAATATACCCCAGGTTCCCGCCGCAACTCGAGAAAAACTATGAGACTTCCCCCTCGCCGCGAGATGAGGCCCGATTCCCTTGCACTGCATGCAGAGCAATTCCGTGTTGCACATCACACATGAAAGGAGCCTTGATTTCCTGGTGGCACTCCAGAGAAACCCCAAGAACACTGTTTCAAGTCTACAGGGATCCTGAGGTCACTGTAGCAACACGAAAGAGCTCCGTGGACCAAGAATCAACTCGAGATGAGAGGTTAGTCCCTGGCTTCGACTCCAGAGGAATACCACCTTACCACAAGCACCTCAAGAGGAGGCTTCTCTCAGCTCTAGGTATGTGAGAGGGACCCTGAGTTTGCGGCCTCAAGTGGAATGGACACTGCGATGCCCTGACGCGAAATAAGGCCGGATATCCCTGCAGTGACTTGAATGCAGGCTCGTCTTGCATCTCCCAAGACGAAAGGATGTCTGAATCCCCTGTGGAGACCACAGAGAAAGACCTCGTTCCCCACCTCATCGCGACCGGAGGCCTCACATCCTTTGAAAACTCCAGAGGTACGCGGAGATCAGTGCCTCCAAAGGAGACGATGCCTGACTCCTCGTGAAACTTGATAGGAGTCCCAGGATTCCTGTGGCACGTGGAAAGGGACCCTTGGTCTCCCACCTCAGCTGGAGAGGCGTCCCAATTGCCCTGCCAAGCCTCGAGGAGAATCCCGAGTTCTCCCTCGCAACTAGGCAGGAGTCCTGCCGTCGCTGAACAAACACGTGGGTGGAAGGGCCATCCCCGTCGTAACTCGAGAATATACCCCAGGTTCCCGCCGCAACTCGAGAAAAACCATGAGACTTCCCCCTCGCCGCGAGATGAGGCCCGATTCCCCTGAACTGCGTGCACAGCAATTCCGTGTTGCACATCACACATGAAAGGAGCCTTGATCTCCTTGATGGCACTCCAGAGAAATCCCAAGAACACTGTTTCAAGGCTAGAGGGATCCTGAGGTCACTGTAGCAACACGAAAGAACTCCGTGGACCACAAATCAACTCGAGATGAGAGGTTAGTCCCTGGCTTCGACTCCAGAGGAATACCACCTTACCACAAGCACCTCAAGAGGACGCTTCTCTCAGCTCTAGGTATGTGAGAGGGACCCTGAGTTTGCGGCCTCAAGTGGAATGGACACCGCGATGCCCTGACTCGAAATAAGGCCGGATATCCCTGCAGGGACTTGAATGGAGGCTCGTCTTGCATCTCCCAAGACGAAAGGATGTCTGAATCCCCTGTGGAGACCACAGAGAAAGACCTAGTTCCCCACCTCATCGCGACCGGAGGCCTCACATCCTTTGAAAACTCCAGAGGTACGCGGAGATCAGTGCCTCCAAAGGAGACGATGCCTGACTCCTCGTGAAACTTGATAGGAGTCCCAGGATTCCTGTGGCACGTGGAAAGGGAACCTTGGTCTCCCGCCTCAGCTGGAGAGGCGTCCCAATTGCCCTGCCAAGCCTCGAGGAGAATCCCGAGTTGTCCCTCGAAACTAGGCAGGAGTCCTGACGTCGCTGAACAAACACGTGGGTGGAAGGGCCATCGCCGTCATAACTCGAGAATATACCCCAGGTTCCCACCACAACTCGAGAAAAACCATGAGACTTCCCCCTCGCCGCGAGAAGAGGCCCGATTCCCGTGCACTGCGTGCAGAGCAATTCCGTGTTGCACATCACACATGAAAGGAGCCTTGATTTCCTTGATGGCACTCCAGAGAAACCCCAAGAACACTGTTTCAAGGCTAGAGGGAAACTGAGGTCACTGTAGCAAAACGAAAGAGTTCCATGGACCAAAAATCAACTCAAGATGAGACGTTAGTCCCTGGCTTCGACTCCAGAGGAATACCACCTGACCACAAGCACCTCAAGAGGAGGCTTCTCTCAGCTCTAGGTATGTGAGAGGGACCCTAAGTTTGTGGCCTCAAGTGGAATGGACACCGCGATGCCCTGACTCGAAATAAGGCCGGATATCCCTGCAGTGACTTGAATGCAGGCTAGTCTTGCATCTCCCAAGACGAAAGGATGTCTGAATCCCCTGTGGAGACCACAGAGAAAGACCTAGTTCCCCACCTCATCACTACCGGAGGCCTCACATCCTTTGAAAACTCCAGAGGTACGCGGAGATCAGTGCCTCCAAAGGAGACGATGCCTGACTCCTCGTGAAACTTGATAGGAGTCCCAGGATTCCTGTGGCACGTGGAAAGGGAACCTTGGTCTTCCGACTCAGCTGGAGAGGCGTCCCAATTGCCCTGCCAAGGCTCGAGGAGAATCCCGAGTTGTCCCTCCCAACTATGCAGGAGTCCTGACGTCGCTGAACAAACACGTGGCTGGAAGGGCCATCCCCGTCGTAACTCGAGAATATACCCCAGGTTCCCGCCGCAACTCGAGAAAAACCATGAGACTTCCCCCTCGCCGCGAGATGAGGCCCGATTCCCCTGAACTGCGTGCACAGCAATTCCGTGTTGCACATCACACATGAAAGAAGCCTTGATCTCCTTGATGGCACTCCAGAGAAACCCCAAGAACACTGTTTCAAGGCTAGAGGGATCCTGAGGTCACTGTAGCAACAGGAAAGAGCTCCATGGACCAAGAATCAACTCGAGATGAGAGGTTAGTCCCTGGCTTCGACTCCAGAGGAAGACCACCTTACCACAAGCACCTCAAGAGGAGGCTTCTCTCAGCTCTAGGTATGTGAGAGGGACCCTGAGTTTGCGGCCTCAAGTGGAATGGACACTGCGATGCCCTGACGCAAAATAAGGCCGGATATCCCTGCAGTGACTTGAATGCAGGCTCGTCTTGCATCTCCCAAGACGAAAGGATGTCTGAATCCCCTGTGGAGACCACAGAGAAAGACCTAGTTCCCCACCTCATCGCGAACGGAGGCCTCACATCCTTTGAAAACTCCAGAGGTACGCGGAGATCAGTGCCTCCAAAGGAGACGATGCCTGACTCCTCGTGAAACTTGATAGGAGTCCCAGGATTCCTGTGGAACGTGGAAAGGGACACTTGGTCTCCCACCTCACCTGGAGAGGCGTCCCAATTGCCCTGCCAAGCCTCGAGGAGAATCCCGAGTTGTCCCTCGCAACTAGGCAGGAGTCCTGACGTCGCTGAACAAACACGTGTGTGGAAGGGCCATCCCCGTCGTAACTTGAGAATATACCCCAGGTTCCCGTCGCAACTCGAGAAAAACCATGAGACTTCCACCTCGCCGCGAGATGAGGCCCGATTCTCCTGCACTGCGTGCAGAGCAATTCCGTGTTGCACATCACACATGAAAGGAGTCTTGATTTCCTTGGTGGCACTCCAGAGAAACCCCAAGAACACTGTTTCAAGGCTAGAGGGATCCTGAGGTCACTGTAGCAACACGAAAGAGCTCCGTGGACCACAAATCAACTCGAGATGAGAGGTTAGTCCCTGGCTTCGACTCCAGAGGAATACCACCTTACCACAAGCACCTCAAGAGGAGGCTTCTCTCAGCTCTAGGTATGTGAGAGGGACCCTGAGTTTGCGGCCTCAAGTGGAATGGACACCGCGATGCCCTGACTCGAAATAAGGCCGGATATCCCTGCAGTGACTTGAATGCAGGCTCATCTTGCACCTCCCAAGACGAAAGGATGTCTGAATCCCCTGTGGAGACCACAGAGAAACACCTAGTTCCCCACCTCATCGCGACCGGAGGCCTCACATCCTTTGAAAACTCCAGAGGTACGCGGAGATCAGTGCCTCCAAAGGAGCTAATGCCTGACTCCTCGTGAAACTTGATAGGAGTCCCAGGATTCCTGTGGCACGTGGAAAGGGACCCTTGGTTTCCCGCCTCAGCTGGAGAGGCGTCCCAATTGCCCTGCCAAGCTCGAGGAGAATCCCGAGTTGTCCCTCGCAACTAGGCAGGAGTCCAGACGTCGCTGAAGAAACACTTGTATGGAAGGGCCATCCCCGTCGTAACTCGAGAATATACCCCAGGTTCCCACCGCAACTCGAAAAAAACCATGAGACTTCCGCCTCGCCGCGAGATGAGGCCCGATTCCCTTGCACTGCGTGGAGAGCAATTCCGTGTTGCACATCACACATGAAAGGAGCCTTGATTTCCTTGGTGGCACTCCAGAGAAACCCCAAGAACACTGTTTCAAGTCTACAGGGATCCTGAGGTCACTGTAGCAACACGAAAGAGCTCCGTGGACCAAGAATCAACTCGAGATGAGAGGTTAGTCCCTGGCTTCGACTCCAGAGGAATACCACCTTACCACAAGCACCTCAAGAGGAGGCTTCTCTCAGCTCTAGGTATGTGAGAGGGACCCTGAGTTTGCGGCCTCAAGTGGAATGGACACTGCGATGCCCTGACGCGAAATAAGGCCGGATATCCCTGCAGTGACTTGAATGCAGGCACGTCTTGCATCTCCCAAGACGAAAGGATGTCTGAATCCCCTGTGGAGACCACAGAGAAAGACCTCGTTCCCCACCTCATCGCGACCGGAGGCCTCACATCTTTTGAAAACTGCAGAGGTATGCGGAGATCAGTGCCTCCAAAGGAGACGATGCCTGACTCCTCTTGAAACTTGATAGTAGTCCCAGGATTTCTGTGGCACGTGGAAAGGGACCCTTGGTCTCCCGCCTCAGCTGGAGAGGCGTCCCAATTGCCCTGCCAAGCCTCGAGGAGAATCCCGAATTGTCCCTCGCAACTAGGCAGGAGTCCTGACGTCGCTGAACAAACACGTGGCTGGAAGGGCCATCACCGTCGTAACTCGAGAATATACCCCAGGTTCCCGCCGCAACTCGAGAAAAACCATGAGACTTCCCCCTCGCTGGGAGATGAGGCCCGATTCCCCTGCACTGCGTGCAGAGCAATTCCGTGTTGCACATCACACATGAAAGGAGTCTTGATTTCCTTGGTGGCACTCCAGAGAAACCCCAAGAACACTGTTTCAAGGCTAGAGGGATCCTGAGGTCACTGTAGCAACACGAAAGAGCTCCGTGGACCACAAATCAACTCGAGATGAGAGGTTCGTCCCTGGCTTCGACTCCAGAGGAATACCACCTTACCACAAGCACCTCAAGAGGAGGCTTCTCTCAGCTCTAGGTATGTTAGAGGGACCCTGAGTTTGCGGCCTCAAGTGGAATGGACACCGCGATGCCCTGACTCGAAATAAGGCCGGATATCCCTGCAGTGACTTGAATGCAGGCTCGTCTTGCACCTCCCAAGACGAAAGGATGTCTGAATCCCCTGTGGAGACCACAGAGAAACACCTAGTTCCCCACCTCATCGCGACCGGAGGCCTCACATCCTTTGAAAACTCCAGAGGTACGCGGAGATCAGTGCCTCCAAAGGAGCTAATGCCTGACTCCTTGTGAAACTTGATAGGAGTCCCAGGATTCCTGTGGCACGTGGAAAGGGACCCTTGGTCTCCCGCCTCAGCTGGAGAGGCGTCCCAATTGCCCTGCCAAGCTCGAGGAGAATCCCGAGTTGTCCCTCGCAACTAGGCAGGAGTCCAGACGTCGCTGAACAAACACTTGTATGGAAGGGCCATCCCCGTCGTAACTCGAGAATATACCCCAGGTTCCCGCCGCAACTCGAGAAAAACTATGAGACTTCCCCCTCGCCGCGAGATGAGGCCCGATTCCCTTGCACTGCATGCAGAGCAATTCCGTGTTGCACATCACACATGAAAGGAGCCTTGATTTCCTGGTGGCACTCCAGAGAAACCCCAAGAACACTGTTTCAAGTCTACAGGGATCCTGAGGTCACTGTAGCAACACGAAAGAGCTCCGTGGACCAAAAATCAACTCGAGATGAGAGGTTAGTCCCTGGCTTCGACTCCAGAGGAATACCACCTTACCACAAGCACCTCAAGAGGAGGCTTCTCTCAGCTCTAGGTATGTGAGAGGGACCCTGAGTTTGCGGCCTCAAGTGGAATGGACACTGCGATGCCCTGACGCGAAATAAGGCCGGATATCCCTGCAGTGACTTGAATGCAGGCTCGTCTTGCATCTCCCAAGACGAAAGGATGTCTGAATCCCCTGTGGAGACCACAGAGAAAGACCTCGTTCCCCACCTCATCGCGACCGGAGGCCTCACATCCTTTGAAAACTCCAGAGGTACGCGGAGATCAGTGCCTCCAAAGGAGACGATGCCTGACTCCTCGTGAAACTTGATAGGAGTCCCAGGATTCCTGTGGCACGTGGAAAGGGACCCTTGGTCTCCCACCTCAGCTGGAGAGGCGTCCCAATTGCCCTGCCAAGCCTCGAGGAGAATCCCGAGTTCTCCCTCGCAACTAGGCAGGAGTCCTGCCGTCGCTGAACAAACACGTGGGTGGAAGGGCCATCCCCGTCGTAACTCGAGAATATACCCCAGGTTCCCGCCGCAACTCGAGAAAAACCATGAGACTTCCCCCTCGCCGCGAGATGAGGCCCGATTCCCCTGAACTGCGTGCACAGCAATTCCGTGTTGCACATCACACATGAAAGGAGCCTTGATCTCCTTGATGGCACTCCAGAGAAATCCCAAGAACACTGTTTCAAGGCTAGAGGGATCCTGAGGTCACTGTAGCAACACGAAAGAACTCCGTGGACCACAAATCAACTCGAGATGAGAGGTTAGTCCCTGGCTTCGACTCCAGAGGAATACCACCTTACCACAAGCACCTCAAGAGGACGCTTCTCTCAGCTCTAGGTATGTGAGAGGGACCCTGAGTTTGCGGCCTCAAGTGGAATGGACACCGCGATGCCCTGACTCGAAATAAGGCCGGATATCCCTGCAGGGACTTGAATGGAGGCTCGTCTTGCATCTCCCAAGACGAAAGGATGTCTGAATCCCCTGTGGAGACCACAGAGAAAGACCTAGTTCCCCACCTCATCGCGACCGGAGGCCTCACATCCTTTGAAAACTCCAGAGGTACGCGGAGATCAGTGCCTCCAAAGGAGACGATGCCTGACTCCTCGTGAAACTTGATAGGAGTCCCAGGATTCCTGTGGCACGTGGAAAGGGAACCTTGGTCTCCCGCCTCAGCTGGAGAGGCGTCCCAATTGCCCTGCCAAGCCTCGAGGAGAATCCGGAGTTGTCCCTCGAAACTAGGCAGGAGTCCTGACGTCGCTGAACAAACACGTGGGTGGAAGGGCCATCGCCGTCATAACTCGAGAATATACCCCAGGTTCCCACCACAACTCGAGAAAAACCATGAGACTTCCCCCTCGCCGCGAGAAGAGGCCCGATTCCCGTGCACTGCGTGCAGAGCAATTCCGTGTTGCACATCACACATGAAAGGAGCCTTGATTTCCTTGATGGCACTCCAGAGAAACCCCAAGAACACTGTTTCAAGACTAGAGGGAAACTGAGGTCACTGTAGCAAAACGAAAGAGTTCCATGGACCAAAAATCAACTCAAGATGAGACGTTAGTCCCTGGCTTCGACTCCAGAGGAATACCACCTGACCACAAGCACCTCAAGAGGAGGCTTCTCTCAGCTCTAGGTATGTGAGAGGGACCCTAAGTTTGTGGCCTCAAGTGGAATGGACACCGCGATGCCCTGACTCGAAATAAGGCCGGATATCCCTGCAGTGACTTGAATGCAGGCTAGTCTTGCATCTCCCAAGACGAAAGGATGTCTGAATCCCCTGTGGAGACCACAGAGAAAGACCTAGTTCCCCACCTCATCACTACCGGAGGCCTCACATCCTTTGAAAACTCCAGAGGTACGCGGAGATCAGTGCCTCCAAAGGAGACGATGCCTGACTCCTCGTGAAACTTGATAGGAGTCCCAGGATTCCTGTGGCACGTGGAAAGGGAACCTTGGTCTTCCGACTCAGCTGGAGAGGCGTCCCAATTGCCCTGCCAAGGCTCGAGGAGAATCCCGAGTTGTCCCTCCCAACTATGCAGGAGTCCTGACGTCGCTGAACAAACACGTGGCTGGAAGGGCCATCCCCGTCGTAACTCGAGAATATACCCCAGGTTCCCGCCGCAACTCGAGAAAAACCATGAGACTTCCCCCTCGCCGCGAGATGAGGCCCGATTCCCCTGAACTGCGTGCACAGCAATTCCGTGTTGCACATCACACATGAAAGAAGCCTTGATCTCCTTGATGGCACTCCAGAGAAACCCCAAGAACACTGTTTCAAGGCTAGAGGGATCCTGAGGTCACTGTAGCAACAGGAAAGAGCTCCATGGACCAAGAATCAACTCGAGATGAGAGGTTAGTCCCTGGCTTCGACTCCAGAGGAAGACCACCTTACCACAAGCACCTCAAGAGGAGGCTTCTCTCAGCTCTAGGTATGTGAGAGGGACCCTGAGTTTGCGGCCTCAAGTGGAATGGACACTGCGATGCCCTGACGCAAAATAAGGCCGGATATCCCTGCAGTGACTTGAATGCAGGCTCGTCTTGCATCTCCCAAGACGAAAGGATGTCTGAATCCCCTGTGGAGACCACAGAGAAACACCTAGTTCCCCACCTCATCGCGAACGGAGGCCTCACATCCTTTGAAAACTCCAGAGGTACGCGGAGATCAGTGCCTCCAAAGGAGACGATGCCTGACTCCTCGTGAAACTTGATAGGAGTCCCAGGATTCCTGTGGAACGTGGAAAGGGACACTTGGTCTCCCACCTCACCTGGAGAGGCGTCCCAATTGCCCTGCCAAGCCTCGAGGAGAATCCCGAGTTGTCCCTCGCAACTAGGCAGGAGTCCTGACGTCGCTGAACAAACACGTGTGTGGAAGGGCCATCCCCGTCGTAACTTGAGAATATACCCCAGGTTCCCGTCGCAACTCGAGAAAAACCATGAGACTTCCACCTCGCCGCGAGATGAGGCCCGATTCTCCTGCACTGCGTGCAGAGCAATTCCGTGTTGCACATCACACATGAAAGGAGTCTTGATTTCCTTGGTGGCACTCCAGAGAAACCCCAAGAACACTGTTTCAAGGCTAGAGGGATCCTGAGGTCACTGTAGCAACACGAAAGAGCTCCGTGGACCACAAATCAACTCGAGATGAGAGGTTAGTCCCTGGCTTCGACTCCAGAGGAATACCACCTTACCACAAGCACCTCAAGAGGAGGCTTCTCTCAGCTCTAGGTATGTGAGAGGGACCCTGAGTTTGCGGCCTCAAGTGGAATGGACACCGCGATGCCCTGACTCGAAATAAGGCCGGATATCCCTGCAGTGACTTGAATGCAGGCTCATCTTGCACCTCCCAAGACGAAAGGATGTCTGAATCCCCTGTGGAGACCACAGAGAAACACCTAGTTCCCCACCTCATCGCGACCGGAGGCCTCACATCCTTTGAAAACTCCAGAGGTACGCGGAGATCAGTGCCTCCAAAGGAGCTAATGCCTGACTCCTCGTGAAACTTGATAGGAGTCCCAGGATTCCTGTGGCACGTGGAAAGGGACCCTTGGTTTCCCGCCTCAGCTGGAGAGGCGTCCCAATTGCCCTGCCAAGCTCGAGGAGAATCCCGAGTTGTCCCTCGCAACTAGGCAGGAGTCCAGACGTCGCTGAACAAACACTTGTATGGAAGGGCCATCCCCGTCGTAACTCGAGAATATACCCCAGGTTCCCACCGCAACTCGAAAAAAACCATGAGACTTCCGCCTCGCCGCGAGATGAGGCCCGATTCCCTTGCACTGCGTGGAGAGCAATTCCGTGTTGCACATCACACATGAAAGGAGCCTTGATTTCCTTGGTGGCACTCCAGAGAAACCCCAAGAACACTGTTTCAAGTCTACAGGGATCCTGAGGTCACTGTAGCAACACGAAAGAGCTCCATGGACCAAGAATCAACTCGAGATGAGAGGTTAGTCCCTGGCTTCGACTCCAGAGGAATACCACCTTACCACAAGCACCTCAAGAGGAGGCTTCTCTCAGCTCTAGGTATGTGAGAGGGACCCTGAGTTTGCGGCCTCAAGTGGAATGGACACTGCGATGCCCTGACGCGAAATAAGGCCGGATATCCCTGCAGTGACTTGAATGCAGGCACGTCTTGCATCTCCCAAGACGAAAGGATGTCTGAATCCCCTGTGGAGACCACAGAGAAAGACCTCGTTCCCCACCTCATCGCGACCGGAGGCCTCACATCTTTTGAAAACTGCAGAGGTATGCGGAGATCAGTGCCTCCAAAGGAGACGATGCCTGACTCCTCTTGAAACTTGATAGTAGTCCCAGGATTCCTGTGGCACGTGGAAAGGGACCCTTGGTCTCCCGCCTCAGCTGGAGAGGCGTCCCAATTGCCCTGCCAAGCCTCGAGGAGAATCCCGAATTGTCCCTCGCAACTAGGCAGGAGTCCTGACGTCGCTGAACAAACACGTGGCTGGAAGGGCCATCACCGTCGTAACTCGAGAATATACCCCAGGTTCCCGCCGCAACTCGAGAAAAACCATGAGACTTCCCCCTCGCTGGGAGATGAGGCCCGATTCCCCTGCACTGCGTGCAGAGCAATTCCGTGTTGCACATCACACATGAAAGGAGTCTTGATTTCCTTGGTGGCACTCATGAGAAACACCAAGAACACTGTTTCAAGGCTAGAGGGATCCTGAGGTCACTGTAGCAACACGAAAGAGCTCCGTGGACCAAAAATCAACTCGAGATGAGAGGTTAGTCCCTGGCTTCGACTTCAGAGGAATACCACCTTACCACAAGCACCTCAAGAGGAGGCTTCTCTCAGCTCTAGGTATGTTAGAGGGACCCTGAGTTTTCGGCCTCAAGTGGAATGGACACCGCGATGCCCTGACTCGAAATAAGGCCGGGTATCCTTGCAGTGACTTGAATGCAGGCTCGTCTTGCATCTCCCAAGACGAAAGGATGTCTGAACCACCTGTGTAGACCACAGAGAAAGACCTAGTTCCCCACCTCATCGCGACCGGAGGCCTCACATCCTTTGATAACTCCAGAGGTACGCGGAGATCAGTGCCTCCAAAGGAGACGATGCCTGACTCCTCGTGAAACTTGATAGGAGTCCCAGGATTCCTGTGGCACGTGGAAAGGGACACTTGGTCTCCCGCCTCAGCTGGAGAGGCGTCCCAATTGCCCTGCCAAGCCTCGAGGAGAATCCCGAGTTGTCCCTCGCAACTAGGCAGGAGTCCTGCCATCGCTGAACAAACACGTGGGTGGAAGGGCCATCCCCGTCGTAACTCGAGAATATACCCCAGGTTCCCGCCGCAACTCGAGAAAAACCATGAGACTTCCCCCTCGCCGCGAGATGAGGCCCGATTCCCCTGCCCTGCGTGCAGAGCAATTCCGTGTTGCACATCACACATGAAAGGAGCCTTGATTTCCTTGATGGCACTCCAGAGAAACCCCAAGAACACTGTTTCCAGGCTAGAGGGATCCTGAGGTCACTGTAGCAACACGAAAGAGCTCCGTGGACCAAAAATCAATTCGAGATGAGAGGTTAGTCCCTGGCTTCGACTCCAGAGAAATACCACCTTACCACAAGCACCTCAAGAGGAGGCTTCTCTCAGCTCTAGGTATGTGAGAGGGACCCTGAGTTTGCGGCCTCAAGTGGAATGGACACCGCGATGCCCTGACTCGAAATAAGGCCGGATATCCTTGCAGTGACTTGAATGCAGGCTCGTCTTGCATCTCCCAAGACGAAAGGATGTCTGAATCACCTGTGGAGACCACAGAGAAAGACCTAGTTCCCCACCTCATCGCAACCGGAGGCCTCACATCCTTTGAAAACTCCAGAGGTACGCGGAGATCAGTGCCTCCAAAGGATACGACGGCTGACTCCTCGTGAAACTTGATAGGAGTCCCAGGATTCCTGTGGCACGTGGAAAGGGACCCTTGGTCTCCCGCCTCAGCTGGAGAGGCGTCCCAATTGCCCTGCCAAGCCTCGAGGAGAATCCCGAGTTGTCCCTCGCAACTAGGCAGGAGTCCAGACGTCGCTGAACAAACACTATTATGGAAGTGCCATCCCCGCCGTAACTCGAGAATATACCCCAGGTTCCCGCCGTAACTCGAGAAAAACCATGAGACTTCCCCCTCGCCGCGAGATGAGGCCCGATTCCCCTGCACTGCGTGCAGAGCAATTCCGTGTTGCACATCACACATGAAAGGAGTCTTGATTTCCTTGGTGGCACTCCAGAGAAACCCCAAGAACACTCTTTCAAGGCTAGAGGGATCCTGAGGTCACTGTAGCAACACGAAAGAGCTCCGTGGACCAAGAATCAACTCGAGATGAGAGGTTAGTCCCTGGCTTCGACTCCAGAGGAATACCACCTTACCACAAGCACCTCAAGAGGAGGCTTTTCACAGCTCTAGGTATGTGAGAGGGACCCTGAGTTTGCGGCCTCAAGTGGAATGGACACCGCGATGCCCTGACTCGAAATAAGGCCGGATATCCATGCAGTGACTTGAATGCAGGCTCGTCTTGCATCTCCCAAGACGAAAGGATGTCTGAACCACCTGTGTAGACCACAGAGAAAGACCTAGTTCCCCACCTCATCGCGACCGGAGGCCTCACATCCTTTTAAAACTCCACACGTACGCGGAGATCAGTGCCTCCAAAGGAGACGATGCCTGACTCCTCGTGAAACTTGATAGGAGTCCCAGGATTCCTGTGGCACGTGGAAAGGAACCCTTGGTCTCCCGCCTCAGCTGGAGAGGCGTCCCAATTGCCCTGCCAAGCCTCGAGGAGAATCCCGAGTTGTCCCTCGCAACTAGGCAGGAGTCCTGAAGTCGCTGAACAAACACGTGGGTGGAGGTACCATCCCCGTCTTAACTCGAGAATATACCCCAGTTTCCGGCCGCAACTCGAGAAAAACCATGAGACTTCCCCCTCGCCGCGAGATGAGGCCGGATTCCCCTGCACTGCATTCAGAGCAATTCCGTGTTGCACATCACACATGAAAGGAGTCTTGATTTCCTTGGTGGCACTCCAGAGAAACACCAAGAACACTCTTTCAAGGCTAGAGGGATCCTGAGGTCACTGTAGCAACACGAAAGAGCTCCGTGGACCAAAAATCAACTCGAGATGAGAGGTTAGTCCCTGGCTTCGACTCCAGAGGAATACCACCTTACCACAAGCACCTCAAGAGGAGTCTTCTCTCAGCTCTAGGTATGTTAGAGGGACCCTGAGTTTGCGGCCTCAAGTGGAATGGACACCGCGATGCCCTGACTCGAAATAAGGTCGGATATCCTTGCAGTAACTTGAATGCAGGCTCGTCTTGCATCTCCCAAGACGAAAGGATGTCTGAATCCCCTGTGGAGACCACAGAGAAAGACCTAGTTCCCCACCTCATCGCGACCGGAGGCCTCACATCCTTTGAAAACTTCAGAGGTACGCGGAGATCAGTGCCTCCAAAGGAGACGATGCCTGACTCCTCGTGAAACTTGATAGGAGTCCCAGGATTCCTGTGGCACGTGGAAAGGGACTCTTGGTCTCCCGCCTCAGCTGGAGAGGCGTCCCAATTGCCCTGCCAAGCCTCGAGGAGAATCCCGAGTTGTCCCTCGCAACTAGGCAGAAGTCCTGCCGTCGCTGAACAAACACGTGGGTGGAAGGGCCATCCCCGTCGTAACTCGAGAATATACCCCAGGTTCCCGCCGCAACTCGAGAAAAACCATGAGACTTCCCCCTCGCCGCGAGATGAGGCCCGATTCCCCTGCACTGCGTGCAGAGCAATTCCGTGTTGCACATCACACATGAAAGGAGCCTTGATTTCCTTGATGGCACTCCAGAGAAACCCCAAGAACACTGTTTCCAGGCTAGAGGGATCCTGAGGTCACTGTAGCAACACGAAAGAGCTCCGTGGACCACAAATCAACTCGAGATGAGAGGTTAGTCCCTGGATTCGACTCCAGAGAAATACCACCTTACCACAAGCACCTCAAGAGGAGGCTTCTCTCAGCTCTAGGTATGTGAGAGGGACCCTGAGTTTGCGGCCTCAAGTGGAATGGACACCGCGATGCCCTGACTCGAAATAAGGCCGGATATCCTTGCAGTGACTTGAATGCAGGCTCGTCTTGCATCTCCCAAGACGAAAGGATGTCTGAATCACCTGTGGAGACCACAGAGAAAGACCTAGTTCCCCACCTCATCGCAACCGGAGGCCTCACATCCTTTGAAAACTCCAGAGGTACGCGGAGATCAGTGCCTCCAAAGGATACGACGGCTGACTCCTCGTGAAACTTGATAGGAGTCCCAGGATTCCTGTGGCACGTGGAAAGGGACCCTTGGTCTCCCGCCTCAGCTGGAGAGGCGTCCCAATTGCCCTGCCAAGCCTCGAGGAGAATCCCGAGTTGTCCCTCGCAACTAGGCAGGAGTCCAGACGTCGCTGAACAAACACTAGTATGGAAGTGCCATCCCCGCCGTAACTCGAGAATATACCCCAGGTTCCCGCCGTAACTCGAGAAAAACCATGAGACTTCCCCCTCGCCGCGAGATGAGGCCCGATTCCCCTGCACTGCGTGCAGAGCAATTCCGTGTTGCACATCACACATGAAAGGAGTCTTGATTTCCTTGGTGGCACTCCAGAGAAACCCCAAGAACACTCTTTCAAGGCTAGAGGGATCCTGAGGTCACTGTAGCAACACGAAAGAGCTCCGTGGCCCAAAAATCAACTCGAGATGAGAGGTTAGTCCCTGGCTTCGACTCCAGAGGAATACCACCTTACCACAAGCACCTCAAGAGGAGGCTTCTCACAGCTCTAGGTATGTGAGAGGGACCCTGAGTTTGCGGCCTCAAGTGGAATGGACACCGCGATGCCCTGACTCGAAATAAGGCCGGATATCCTTGCAGTGACTTGAATGCAGGCTCGTCTTGCATCTCCCAAGACGAAAGGATGTCTGAATCTCCTGTGTAGACCACAGAGAAAGACCTAGTTCCCCACCTCATCGCGACCGGAGGCCTCACATCCTTTGAAAACTCCACACGTACGCGGAGATCAGTGCCTCCAAAGGAGACGATGCCTGACTCCTCGTGAAACTTGATAGGAGTCCCAGGATTCCTGTGGCACGTGGAAAGGGACCCTTGGTCTCCCGCCTCAGCTGGAGAGGCGTCCCAATTGCCCTGCCAAGCCTCGAGGAGAATCCCGAGTTGTCCCTCGCAACTAGGCAGGAGTCCTGAAGTCGCTGAACAAACACGTGGGTGGAGGTACCATCCCCGTCTTAACTCGAGAATATACCCCAGTTTCCGGCCGCAACTCGAGAAAAACCATGAGACTTCCCCCTCGCCGCGAGATGAGGCCGGATTCCCCTGCACTGCATGCAGAGCAATTCCGTGTTGCACATCACACATGAAAGGAGTCTTGATTTCCTTGGTGGCACTCCAGAGAAACACCAAGAACACTCTTTCAAGGCTAGAGGGATCCTGAGGTCACTGTAGCAACACGAAAGAGCTCCGTGGACCAAAAATCAACTCGAGATGAGAGGTTAGTCCCTGGCTTCGACTCCAGAGGAATACCACCTTACCACAAGCACCTCAAGAGGAGTCTTCTCTCAGCTCTAGGTATGTTAGAGGGACCCTGAGTTTGCGGCCTCAAGTGGAATGGACACCGCGATGCCCTGACTCGAAATAAGGTCGGATATCCTTGCAGTAACTTGAATGCAGGCTCGTCTTGCATCTCCCAAGACGAAAGGATGTCTGAATCCCCTGTGGAGACCACAGAGAAAGACCTAGTTCCCCACCTCATCGCGACCGGAGGCCTCACATCCTTTGAAAACTCCACAGGTACGCGGAGATCAGTGCCTCCAAAGGAGACGATGCCTGACTCCTCGTGAAACTTGATAGGAGTCCCAGGATTCCTGTGGCACGTGGAAAGGGACCCTTGCTCTACCGCTTCAGATGGAGAGGCGTCCCAATTGCCCTGCCAAGCCTCGAGGAGAATCCCGAGTTGTCCCTCGCAACTAGGCAGGAGTCCTGCCGTCGCTGAACAAACACGTGGGTGGAAGGGCCATCCCCGTCGTAACTCGAGAATATACCCCAGGTTCCCGCCGCAACTCGAGAAAAACCATGAGACTTCCCCCTCGCCGCGAGATGAGGCCCGATTCCCCTGCACTGCGTGCAGAGCAATTCCGTGTTGCACATCACACATGTAAGGAGCCTTGATTTCCTTGATGGCACTCCAGAGAAACCCCAAGAACACTGTTTCAAGGCTAGAGGGATCCTGAGGTCACTGTAGCAACACGAAAGAGCTCCGTGGACCAAGAATCAACTCGAGATGAGAGGTTAGTCCCTGGCTTCGACTCCAGAGGAATACCACCTTACCACAAGCACCTCAAGAGGAGGCTTCTCACAGCTCTAGGTATGTGAGAGGGACCCTGAGTTTGCGGCCTCAAATGAAATGGACACTGCGATGCCCTGACGCGAAATAAGGCCGGATATCCCTGCAGTGACTTGAATGCAGGCTCGTCTTGCATCTCCCAAGACGAAAGGATGTCTGAATCCCCTGTGGAGACCACAGAGAAAGACCTAGTTCCCCCTTAACCCCGACCGGAGGCCTCACATCCTTTGAAAACTCCAGAGGTACGCGGAGATCAGTGCCTCCAAAGGAGACGATGCCTGACTCCTCGTGAAACTTGATAGGAGTCCCAGGATTCCTGTGGCACGTGGAAAGGGACCCTTGGTCTGCCGCCTCAGCTGGAGAGGCGTCCCAATTGCCCTGCCAAGCCTCGAGGAGAATCCCGAGTTGTCCCTCGCAACTAGGCAGGAGTCCTGAAGTCGCTGAACAAACACGTGGGTGGAGGTACCATCCCCGTCTTAACTCGAGAATATACCACAGGTTCCCGCCGCAACTCGAGAAAAACCATGAGACTTCCCCCTCGCCGCGAGATGAGGCCCGATTCCCCTGCACTGCGTGCAGAGCAATTCCGTGTTGCACATCACACATGAAAGGAGCCTTGATTTCCTTGATGGCACTCCAGAGAAACCCCAAGAACACTGTTTCAAGGCTAGAGGGATCGTGAGGTCACTGTAGCAACACGAAAGAGCTCCGTGGACCAAAAATCAACTCGAGATGAGAGGTTAGTCCCTGGCTTCGACTCCAGAGAAATACCACCTTACCACAAGCACCTCAAGAGGAGGCTTCTCTCAGCTCTAGGTATGTGAGAGGGACCCTGAGTATGCGGCATCAAGTGGAATGGACACCACGATGCCCTGACTCGAAATAAGGCCGGATATCCTTGCAGTGACTTGAATGCAGGCTCGTCTTGCATCTCCCAAGACGAAAGGATGTCTGAATCCCCTTTGGAGACCACAGAGAAAGACCTAGTTCCCCACCTCATCGCAACCGGAGGCCTCCCATCCTTTGAAAACTCCAGAGGTACGCGGAGATCAGTGCCTCCAAAGGAGACGATGGCTGACTCCTCGTGAAACTTGATAGGAGTCCCAGGATTCCTGTGGCACGTGGAAAGGGACCCTTGGTCTCCCGCCTCAGCTGGAGAGGCGTCCCAATTGCCCTGCCAAGCCTCGAGGAGAATCCCGAGTTGTCCCTCACAACTAGGCAGGAGTCCATACGTCGCTGAACAAACACTTGTATGGAAGTGCCATCCCCGCCGTAACTCGAGAATATAACCCAGGTTCCCGCAGCAACTCGAGAAAAACCATGAGACTTCCCCCTCGCCGCGAGATGAGGCCCGATTCCCCTGCACTGCGTGCAGAGGAATTCCGTGTTGCACATCACACATGAAAGGAGCCTTGATTTCCTTGATGGCACTCCAGAGAAACCCCAAGAACACTGTTTCAAGGCTAGAGGGATCCTGAGGTCACTGTAGCAACACGAAAGAGCTCCGTGGACCAAGAATCAACTCGAGATGAGAGGTTAGTCCCTGGCTTCGACTCCAGAGGAATACCACCTTACCACAAGCACCTCAAGAGGTGGCTTCTCTCAGCTCTAGGTATGTGAGAGGGACCCTGAGTTTGCGGCCTCAAGTGAAATGGACACTGCGATGCCCTGACGCGAAATAAGGCCGGATATTCCTGCAGTGACTTGAATGCAGGCTCGTCTTGCATCTCCCAAGACGAAAGGATGTCTGAATCCCCTGTGGAGACCACAGAGAAAGACCTAGTTCCCCACCTCATCGCGACCGGAGGCCTCACATCCTTTGAAAACTCCAGAGGTACGCGGAGATCAGTGCCTCCAAAGGAGACGATGCCTGACTCCTCGTGAAACTTGATAGGAGTCCCAGGATTCCTGTGGCACGTGGAAAGGGACCCTTGGTCTCCCGCCTCAGCTGGAGAGGCGTCCCAATTGCCCTGCCAAGCCTCGAGGAGAATCCCGAGTTGTCCCTCGCAACTAGGCAGGAGTCCTGAAGTCGCTGAACAAACACGTGGGTGGAGGTACCATCCCCGTCGTAACTCGAGAATATACCCCAGGTTGCCGCCGCAACTCGAAAAAAACCATGAGACTTCCCCCTCGCCGCGAGATGAGGCCCGATTCCCCTGCACTGCGTGCAGAGCAATTCCGTGTTGCACATCACACATGAAAGGAGCCTTGATTTCCTTGATGGCACTCCAGAGAAAACCCAAGAACACTGTTTCAAGGCTAGAGGGATCCTGAGGTCACTGTAACAACACGAAAGAGCTCCATGGACTAAAAATCAACTCGAGATGAGAGGTTAGTCCCTGGCTTCGACTCCAGAGGAATACCACCTTACCACAAGCACCTCAAGAGGAGGCTTCTATCAGCTCTAGCTATGTGAGAGGGACCCTGAGTTTGCGGCCTCCAGTGGAATGGACACCGCGATGAACTGACTCGAAATAAGGCCGGACATCCCTACAGTGACTTGAATGCAGGCTCGTCTTGCATCTCCCAAGAAGAAAGGATGTCTGAATCCCCTGTGGAGACCACAGAAAAAGACCTAGTTCCCCACCTCATCGCGACCGGAGGCCTCACATCCTTTGAAAACTTCAGAGGTACGCGGAGATCAGTGTCTCTAAAGGAGACGATGCCTGACTCCTCGTGAAACTTGATAGGAGTCCCAGGATTCCTGTGGAACGTGGAAAGGGACCCTTGGTCTCCCACCTCACCTGGAGAGGCGTCCCAATTGCCCTGCCAAGCCTCGAGGAGAATCCCGAGTTGTCCCTCGCAACTAGGCAGGAGTCCTGACGTCGCTGAACAAACACGTGTGTGGAAGGGCCATCCCCGTCGTAACTTGAGAATATACCCCAGGTTCCCGTCGCAACTCGAGAAAAACCATGAGACTTCCACCTCGCCGCGAGATGAGGCCCGATTCTCCTGCACTGCGTGCAGAGCAATTCCGTGTTGCACATCACACATGAAAGGAGTCTTGATTTCCTTGGTGGCACTCCAGAGAAACCCCAAGAACACTGTTTCAAGGCTAGAGGGATCCTGAGGTCACTGTAGCAACACGAAAGAGCTCCGTGGACCACAAATCAACTCGAGATGAGAGGTTAGTCCCTGGCTTCGACTCCAGAGGAATACCACCTTACCACAAGCACCTCAAGAGGAGGCTTCTCTCAGCTCTAGGTATGTTAGAGGGACCCTGAGTTTGCGGCCTCAAGTGGAATGGACACCGCGATGCCCTGACTCGAAATAAGGCCGGATATCCCTGCAGTGACTTGAATGCAGGCTCGTCTTGCACCTCCCAAGACGAAAGGATGTCTGAATCCCCTGTGGAGACCACAGAGAAACACCTAGTTCCCCACCTCATCGTGACCGGAGGCCTCATATCCTTTGAAAACTCCAGAGGTACGCGGAGATCAGTGCCTCCAAAGGAGCTAATGCCTGACTCCTCGTGAAACTTGATAGGAGTCCCAGGATTCCTGTGGCACGTGGAAGGGGACCCTTGGTTTCCCGCCTCAGCTGGAGAGGCGTCCCAATTGCCCTGCCAAGCTCGAGGAGAATCCCGAGTTGTCCCTCGCAACTAGGCAGGAGTCCAGACGTCGCTGAACAAACACTTGTATGGAAGGGCCATCCCCGTCGTAACTCGAGAATATACCCCAGGTTCCCGCCGCAACTCGAGAAAAACCATGAGACTTCCCCCTCGCCGCGAGATGAGGCCCGATTCCCTTGCACTGCATGCAGAGCAATTCCGTGTTGCACATCACACATGAAAGGAGCCTTGATTTCCTGGTGGCACTCCAGAGAAACCCCAAGAACACTGTTTCAAGTCTACAGGGATCCTGAGGTCACTGTAGCAACACGAAAGAGCTCCGTGGACCAAAAATCAACTCGAGATGAGAGGTTAGTCCCTGGCTTCGACTCCAGAGGAATACCACCTTACCACAAGCACCTCAAGAGGAGGCTTCTCTCAGCTCTAGGTATGTGAGAGGGACCCTGAGTTTGCGGCCTCAAGTGGAATGGACACTGCGATGCCCTGACGCGAAATAAGGCCGGATATCCCTGCAGTGACTTGAATGCAGGCTCGTCTTGCATCTCCCAAGACGAAAGGATGTCTGAATCCCCAGTGGAGACCACAGAGAAAGACCTCGTTCCCCACCTCATCGCGACCGGAGGCCTCACATCCTTTGAAAACTCCAGAGGTACGCGGAGATCAGTGCCTCCAAAGGAGACGATGCCTGACTCCTCGTGAAACTTGATAGGAGTCCCAGGATTCCTGTGCACGTTGAAAGGGACCCTTGGTCTCCCACCTCAGCTGGAGAGGCGTCCCAATTGCCCTGCCAAGCCTCGAGGAGAATCCCGAGTTCTCCCTCGCAACTAGGCAGGAGTCCTGCCGTCGCTGAACAAACACGTGGGTGGAAGGGCCATCCCCGTCGTAACTCGAGAATATACCCCAGGTTCCCGCCGCAACTCGAGAAAAACCATGAGACTTCCCCCTTGCCGCGAGATGAGGCCCGATTCCCCTGCACTGCGTGCAGAGCAATTCCGTGTTGCACATCACACATGAAAGGAGCCTTGATTTCCTTGATGGCACTCCAGAGAAACCCCAAGAACACTGTTTCAAGGCTAGAGGGATCCTGAGGTCACTGTAGCAACACAAAAGAGCTCCGTGGACCAAGAATCAACTCGAGATGAGAGGTTAGTCCCTGGCTTCGACTCCAGATGAATACCACCTTACCACAAGCACCTCAAGAGGAGGCTTCTCTCAGCTCTAGGTATGTGAGAGGGACCCTGAGTTTGCGGCCTCAAGTGAAATGGACACTGCGATGCCCTGACGCGAAATAAGGCCGGATATCCCTTCAGTGACTTGAATGCAGGCTCGTCTTGCATCTCCCAAGACGAAAGGATGTCTGAATCCCCTGTGGAGACCACAGAGAAAGACCTAGTTCCCCACCTCATCGCGACCGGAGGCCTCACATCCTTTGAAAACTCCAGAGGTACGCGGAGATTAGTGCCTCCAAAGGAGACAATGCCTGACTCCTTGTGAAACTTGATAGGAGTCCCAGGATTCCTGTGGCACATGGAAAGGGACCCTTGGTCTCCCGCCTCAGCTGGAGAGGCGTCCCAATTGCCCTGCCAAGCCTCGAGGAGAATCCCGAGTTGTCCCTCGCAACTAGGCAGGAGTCCTGAAGTCGCTGAACAAACACGAGCGTGGAGGTACCATCCCCGTCTTAACTCGAGAATATACCCCAGGTTCCCACCGCAACTCGAAAAAAACCATGAGACTTCCGCCTCGCCGCGAGATGAGGCCCGATTCCCTTGCACTGCGTGGAGAGCAATTCCGTGTTGCACATCACACATGAAAGGAGCCTTGATTTCCTTGGTGGCACTCCAGAGAAACCCCAAGAACACTGTTTCAAGTCTACAGGGATCCTGAGGTCACTGTAGCAACACGAAAGAGCTCCGTGGACCAAGAATCAACTCGAGATGAGAGGTTAGTCCCTGGCTTCGACTCCAGAGGAATACCACCTTACCACAAGCACCTCAAGAGGAGGCTTCTCTCAGCTCTAGGTATGTGAGAGGGACCCTGAGTTTGCGGCCTCAAGTGGAATGGACACTGCGATGCCCTGACGCAAAATAAGGCCGGATATCCCTGCAGTGACTTGAATGCAGGCTCGTCTTGCATCTCCCAAGACGAAAGGATGTCTGAATCCCCTGTGGAGACCACAGAGAAAGACCTAGTTCCCCACCTCATCGCGAACGGAGGCCTCACATCCTTTGAAAACTCCAGAGGTACGCGGAGATCAGTGCCTCCAAAGGAGACGATGCCTGACTCCTCGTGAAACTTGATAGGAGTCCCAGGATTCCTGTGGAACGTGGAAAGGGACACTTGGTCTCCCACCTCACCTGGAGAGGCGTCCCAATTGCCCTGCCAAGCCTCGAGGAGAATCCCGAGTTGTCCCTCGCAACTAGGCAGGAGTCCTGACGTCGCTGAACAAACACGTGTGTGGAAGGGCCATCCCCGTCGTAACTTGAGAATATACCCCAGGTTCCCGTCGCAACTCGAGAAAAACCATGAGACTTCCACCTCGCCGCGAGATGAGGCCCGATTCTCCTGCACTGCGTGCAGAGCAATTCCGTGTTGCACATCACACATGAAAGGAGTCTTGATTTCCTTGGTGGCACTCCAGAGAAACCCCAAGAACACTGTTTCAAGGCTAGAGGGATCCTGAGGTCACTGTAGCAACACGAAAGAGCTCCGTGGACCACAAATCAACTCGAGATGAGAGGTTAGTCCCTGGCTTCGACTCCAGAGGAATACCACCTTACCACAAGCACCTCAAGAGGAGGCTTCTCTCAGCTCTAGGTATGTGAGAGGGACCCTGAGTTTGCGGCCTCAAGTGGAATGGACACCGCGATGCCCTGACTCGAAATAAGGCCGGATATCCCTGCAGTGACTTGAATGCAGGCTCATCTTGCACCTCCCAAGACGAAAGGATGTCTGAATCCCCTGTGGAGACCACAGAGAAACACCTAGTTCCCCACCTCATCGCGACCGGAGGCCTCACATCCTTTGAAAACTCCAGAGGTACGCGGAGATCAGTGCCTCCAAAGGAGCTAATGCCTGACTCCTCGTGAAACTTGATAGGAGTACCAGGATTCCTGTGGCACGTGGAAAGGGACCCTTGGTTTCCCGCCTCAGCTGGAGAGGCGTCCCAATTGCCCTGCCAAGCTCGAGGAGAATCCCGAGTTGTCCCTCGCAACTAGGCAGGAGTCCAGACGTCGCTGAACAAACACTTGTATGGAAGGGCCATCCCCGTCGTAACTCGAGAATATACCCCAGGTTCCCACCGCAACTCGAAAAAAACCATGAGACTTCCGCCTCGCCGCGAGATGAGGCCCGATTCCCTTGCACTGCGTGGAGAGCAATTCCGTGTTGCACATCACACATGAAAGGAGCCTTGATTTCCTTGGTGGCACTCCAGAGAAACCCCAAGAACACTGTTTCAAGTCTACAGGGATCCTGAGGTCACTGTAGCAACACGAAAGAGCTCCGTGGACCAAGAATCAACTCGAGATGAGAGGTTAGTCCCTGGCTTCGACTCCAGAGGAATACCACCTTACCACAAGCACCTCAAGAGGAGGCTTCTCTCAGCTCTAGGTATGTGAGAGGGACCCTGAGTTTGCGGCCTCAAGTGGAATGGACACTGCGATGCCCTGACGCGAAATAAGGCCGGATATCCCTGCAGTGACTTGAATGCAGGCACGTCTTGCATCTCCCAAGACGAAAGGATGTCTGAATCCCCTGTGGAGACCACAGAGAAAGACCTCGTTCCCCACCTCATCGCGACCGGAGGCCTCACATCTTTTGAAAACTGCAGAGGTATGCGGAGATCAGTGCCTCCAAAGGAGACGATGCCTGACTCCTCTTGAAACTTGATAGTAGTCCCAGGATTCCTGTGGCACGTGGAAAGGGACCCTTGGTCTCCCGCCTCAGCTGGAGAGGCGTCCCAATTGCCCTGCCAAGCCTCGAGGAGAATCCCGAATTGTCCCTCGCAACTAGGCAGGAGTCCTGACGTCGCTGAACAAACACGTGGCTGGAAGGGCCATCACCGTCGTAACTCGAGAATATACCCCAGGTTCCCGCCGCAACTCGAGAAAAACCATGAGACTTCCCCCTCGCTGGGAGATGAGGCCCGATTCCCCTGCACTGCGTGCAGAGCAATTCCGTGTTGCACATCACACATGAAAGGAGTCTTGATTTCCTTGGTGGCACTCATGAGAAACACCAAGAACACTGTTTCAAGGCTAGAGGGATCCTGAGGTCACTGTAGCAACACGAAAGAGCTCCGTGGACCAAAAATCAACTCGAGATGAGAGGTTAGTCCCTGGCTTCGACTTCAGAGGAATACCACCTTACCACAAGCACCTCAAGAGGAGGCTTCTCTCAGCTCTAGGTATGTTAGAGGGACCCTGAGTTTGCGGCCTCAAATGGAATGGACACCGCGATGCCCTGACTCGAAATAAGGCCGGGTATCCTTGCAGTGACTTGAATGCAGGCTCGTCTTGCATCTCCCAAGACGAAAGGATGTCTGAACCACCTGTGTAGACCACAGAGAAAGACCTAGTTCCCCACCTCATCGCGACCGGAGGCCTCACATCCTTTGATAACTCCAGAGGTACGCGGAGATCAGTGCCTCCAAAGGAGACGATGCCTGACTCCTCGTGAAACTTGATAGGAGTCCCAGGATTCCTGTGGCACGTGGAAAGGGACACTTGGTCTCCCGCCTCAGCTGGAGAGGCGTCCCAATTGCCCTGCCAAGCCTCGAGGAGAATCCCGAGTTGTCCCTCGCAACTAGGCAGGAGTCCTGCCATCGCTGAACAAACACGTGGGTGGAAGGGCCATCCCCGTCGTAACTCGAGAATATACCCCAGGTTCCCGCCGCAACTCGAGAAAAACCATGAGACTTCCCCCTCGCCGCGAGATGAGGCCCGATTCCCCTGCCCTGCGTGCAGAGCAATTCCGTGTTGCACATCACACATGAAAGGAGCCTTGATTTCCTTGATGGCACTCCAGAGAAACCCCAAGAACACTGTTTCCAGGCTAGAGGGATCCTGAGGTCACTGTAGCAACACGAAAGAGCTCCGTGGACCAAAAATCAATTCGAGATGAGAGGTTAGTCCCTGGCTTCGACTCCAGAGAAATACCACCTTACCACAAGCACCTCAAGAGGAGGCTTCTCTCAGCTCTAGGTATGTGAGAGGGACCCTGAGTTTGCGGCCTCAAGTGGAATGGACACCGCGATGCCCTGACTCGAAATAAGGCCGGATATCCTTGCAGTGACTTGAATGCAGGCTCGTCTTGCATCTCCCAAGACGAAAGGATGTCTGAATCACCTGTGGAGACCACAGAGAAAGACCTAGTTCCCCACCTCATCGCAACCGGAGGCCTCACATCCTTTGAAAACTCCAGAGGTACGCGGAGATCAGTGCCTCCAAAGGATACGACGGCTGACTCCTCGTGAAACTTGATAGGAGTCCCAGGATTCCTGTGGCACGTGGAAAGGGACCCTTGGTCTCCCGCCTCAGCTGGAGAGGCGTCCCAATTGCCCTGCCAAGCCTCGAGGAGAATCCCGAGTTGTCCCTCGCAACTAGGCAGGAGTCCAGACGTCGCTGAACAAACACTATTATGGAAGTGCCATCCCCGCCGTAACTCGAGAATATACCCCAGGTTCCCGCCGTAACTCGAGAAAAACCATGAGACTTCCCCCTCGCCGCGAGATGAGGCCCGATTCCCCTGCACTGCGTGCAGAGCAATTCCGTGTTGCACATCACACATGAAAGGAGTCTTGATTTCCTTGGTGGCACTCCAGAGAAACCCCAAGAACACTCTTTCAAGGCTAGAGGGATCCTGAGGTCACTGTAGCAACACGAAAGAGCTCCGTGGCCCAAAAATCAACTCGAGATGAGAGGTTAGTCCCTGGCTTCGACTCCAGAGGAATACCACCTTACCACAAGCACCTCAAGAGGAGGCTTTTCACAGCTCTAGGTATGTGAGAGGGACCCTGAGTTTGCGGCCTCAAGTGGAATGGACACCGCGATGCCCTGACTCGAAATAAGGCCGGATATCCATGCAGTGACTTGAATGCAGGCTCGTCTTGCATCTCCCAAGACGAAAGGATGTCTGAACCACCTGTGTAGACCACAGAGAAAGACCTAGTTCCCCACCTCATCGCGACCGGAGGCCTCACATCCTTTTAAAACTCCACACGTACGCGGAGATCAGTGCCTCCAAAGGAGACGATGCCTGACTCCTCGTGAAACTTGATAGGAGTCCCAGGATTCCTGTGGCACGTGGAAAGGAACCCTTGGTCTCCCGCCTCAGCTGGAGAGGCGTCCCAATTGCCCTGCCAAGCCTCGAGGAGAATCCCGAGTTGTCCCTCGCAACTAGGCAGGAGTCCTGAAGTCGCTGAACAAACACGTGGGTGGAGGTACCATCCCCGTCTTAACTCGAGAATATACCCCAGTTTCCGGCCGCAACTCGAGAAAAACCATGAGACTTCCCCCTCGCCGCGAGATGAGGCCGGATTCCCCTGCACTGCATTCAGAGCAATTCCGTGTTGCACATCACACATGAAAGGAGTCTTGATTTCCTTGGTGGCACTCCAGAGAAACACCAAGAACACTCTTTCAAGGCTAGAGGGATCCTGAGGTCACTGTAGCAACACGAAAGAGCTCCGTGGACCAAAAATCAACTCGAGATGAGAGGTTAGTCCCTGGCTTCGACTCCAGAGGAATACCACCTTACCACAAGCACCTCAAGAGGAGTCTTCTCTCAGCTCTAGGTATGTTAGAGGGACCCTGAGTTTGCGGCCTCAAGTGGAATGGACACCGCGATGCCCTGACTCGAAATAAGGTCGGATATCCTTGCAGTAACTTGAATGCAGGCTCGTCTTGCATCTCCCAAGACGAAAGGATGTCTGAATCCCCTGTGGAGACCACAGAGAAAGACCTAGTTCCCCACCTCATCGCGACCGGAGGCCTCACATCCTTTGAAAACTTCAGAGGTACGCGGAGATCAGTGCCTCCAAAGGAGACGATGCCTGACTCCTCGTGAAACTTGATAGGAGTCCCAGGATTCCTGTGGCACGTGGAAAGGGACCCTTGGTCTCCCGCCTCAGCTGGAGAGGCGTCCCAATTGCCCTGCCAAGCCTCGAGGAGAATCCCGAGTTGTCCCTCGCAACTAGGCAGGAGTCCTGAAGTCGCTGAACAAACACGTGCGTGGAGGTACCATCCCCGTCTTAACTCGAGAATATACCCCAGGTTCCCACCGCAACTCGAAAAAAACCATGAGACTTCCGCCTCGCCGCGAGATGAGGCCCGATTCCCTTGCACTGCGTGGAGAGCAATTCCGTGTTGCACATCACACATGAAAGGAGCCTTGATTTCCTTGGTGGCACTCCAGAGAAACCCCAAGAACACTGTTTCAAGTCTACAGGGATCCTGAGGTCACTGTAGCAACACGAAAGAGCTCCGTGGACCAAGAATCAACTCGAGATGAGAGGTTAGTCCCTGGCTTCGACTCCAGAGGAATACCACCTTACCACAAGCACCTCAAGAGGAGGCTTCTCTCAGCTCTAGGTATGTGAGAGGGACCCTGAGTTTGCGGCCTCAAGTGGAATGGACACTGCGATGCCCTGACGCAAAATAAGGCCGGATATCCCTGCAGTGACTTGAATGCAGGCTCGTCTTGCATCTCCCAAGACGAAAGGATGTCTGAATCCCCTGTGGAGACCACAGAGAAAGACCTAGTTCCCCACCTCATCGCGAACGGAGGCCTCACATCCTTTGAAAACTCCAGAGGTACGCGGAGATCAGTGCCTCCAAAGGAGACGATGCCTGACTCCTCGTGAAACTTGATAGGAGTCCCAGGATTCCTGTGGAACGTGGAAAGGGACACTTGGTCTCCCACCTCACCTGGAGAGGCGTCCCAATTGCCCTGCCAAGCCTCGAGGAGAATCCCGAGTTGTCCCTCGCAACTAGGCAGGAGTCCTGACGTCGCTGAACAAACACGTGTGTGGAAGGGCCATCCCCATCGTAATTCGATAATATAGCCCAGGTTCCCGTCGCAACTCGAGAAAAACCATGAGACTTCCACCTCGCCGCGAGATGAGGCCCGATTCTCCTGCACTGCGTGCAGAGCAATTCCGTGTTGCACATCACACATGAAAGGAGTCTTGATTTCCTTGGTGGCACTCCAGAGAAACCCCAAGAACACTGTTTCAAGGCTAGAGGGATCCTGAGGTCACTGTAGCAACACGAAAGAGCTCCGTGGACCACAAATCAACTCGAGATGAGAGGTTAGTCCCTGGCTTCGACTCCAGAGGAATACCACCTTACCACAAGCACCTCAAGAGGAGGCTTCTCTCAGCTCTAGGTATGTGAGAGGGACCCTGAGTTTGCGGCCTCAAGTGGAATGGACACCGCGATGCCCTGACTCGAAATAAGGCCGGATATCCCTGCAGTGACTTGAATGCAGGCTCATCTTGCACCTCCCAAGACGAAAGGATGTCTGAATCCCCTGTGGAGACCACAGAGAAACACCTAGTTCCCCACCTCATCGCGACCGGAGGCCTCACATCCTTTGAAAACTCCAGAGGTACGCGGAGATCAGTGCCTCCAAAGGAGCTAATGCCTGACTCCTCGTGAAACTTGATAGGAGTCCCAGGATTCCTGTGGCACGTGGAAAGGGACCCTTGGTTTCCCGCCTCAGCTGGAGAGGCGTCCCAATTGCCCTGCCAAGCTCGAGGAGAATCCCGAGTTGTCCCTCGCAACTAGGCAGGAGTCCAGACGTCGCTGAACAAACACTTGTATGGAAGGGCCATCCCCGTCGTAACTCGAGAATATACCCCAGGTTCCCACCGCAACTCGAAAAAAACCATGAGACTTCCGCCTCGCCGCGAGATGAGGCCCGATTCCCTTGCACTGCGTGGAGAGCAATTCCGTGTTGCACATCACACATGAAAGGAGCCTTGATTTCCTTGGTGGCACTCCAGAGAAACCCCAAGAACACTGTTTCAAGTCTACAGGGATCCTGAGGTCACTGTAGCAACACGAAAGAGCTCCGTGGACCAAGAATCAACTCGAGATGAGAGGTTAGTCCCTGGCTTCGACTCCAGAGGAATACCACCTTACCACAAGCACCTCAAGAGGAGGCTTCTCTCAGCTCTAGGTATGTGAGAGGGACCCTGAGTTTGCGGCCTCAAGTGGAATGGACACTGCGATGCCCTGACGCGAAATAAGGCCGGATATCCCTGCAGTGACTTGAATGCAGGCACGTCTTGCATCTCCCAAGACGAAAGGATGTCTGAATCCCCTGTGGAGACCACAGAGAAAGACCTCGTTCCCCACCTCATCGCGACCGGAGGCCTCACATCTTTTGAAAACTGCAGAGGTATGCGGAGATCAGTGCCTCCAAAGGAGACGATGCCTGACTCCTCTTGAAACTTGATAGTAGTCCCAGGATTCCTGTGGCACGTGGAAAGGGACCCTTGGTCTCCCGCCTCAGCTGGAGAGGCGTCCCAATTGCCCTGCCAAGCCTCGAGGAGAATCCCGAATTGTCCCTCGCAACTAGGCAGGAGTCCTGACGTCGCTGAACAAACACGTGGCTGGAAGGGCCATCACCGTCGTAACTCGAGAATATACCCCAGGTTCCCGCCGCAACTCGAGAAAAACCATGAGACTTCCCCCTCGCTGGGAGATGAGGCCCGATTCCCCTGCACTGCGTGCAGAGCAATTCCGTGTTGCACATCACACATGAAAGGAGTCTTGATTTCCTTGGTGGCACTCATGAGAAACACCAAGAACACTGTTTCAAGGCTAGAGGGATCCTGAGGTCACTGTAGCAACACGAAAGAGCTCCGTGGACCAAAAATCAACTCGAGATGAGAGGTTAGTCCCTGGCTTCGACTTCAGAGGAATACCACCTTACCACAAGCACCTCAAGAGGAGGCTTCTCTCAGCTCTAGGTATGTTAGAGGGACCCTGAGTTTGCGGCCTCAAGTGGAATGGACACCGCGATGCCCTGACTCGAAATAAGGCCGGGTATCCTTGCAGTGACTTGAATGCAGGCTCGTCTTGCATCTCCCAAGACGAAAGGATGTCTGAACCACCTGTGTAGACCACAGAGAAAGACCTAGTTCCCCACCTCATCGCGACCGGAGGCCTCACATCCTTTGATAACTCCAGAGGTACGCGGAGATTAGTGCCTCCAAAGGAGACGATGCCTGACTCCTCGTGAAACTTGATAGGAGTCCCAGGATTCCTGTGGCACGTGGAAAGGGACACTTGGTCTCCCGCCTCAGCTGGAGAGGCGTCCCAATTGCCCTGCCAAGCCTCGAGGAGAATCCCGAGTTGTCCCTCGCAACTAGGCAGGAGTCCTGCCATCGCTGAACAAACACGTGGGTGGAAGGGCCATCCCCGTCGTAACTCGAGAATATACCCCAGGTTCCCGCCGCAACTCGAGAAAAACCATGAGACTTCCCCCTCGCCGCGAGATGAGGCCCGATTCCCCTGCCCTGCGTGCAGAGCAATTCCGTGTTGCACATCACACATGAAAGGAGCCTTGATTTCCTTGATGGCACTCCAGAGAAACCCCAAGAACACTGTTTCCAGGCTAGAGGGATCCTGAGGTCACTGTAGCAACACGAAAGAGCTCCGTGGACCAAAAATCAATTCGAGATGAGAGGTTAGTCCCTGGCTTCGACTCCAGAGAAATACCACCTTACCACAAGCACCTCAAGAGGAGGCTTCTCTCAGCTCTAGGTATGTGAGAGGGACCCTGAGTTTGCGGCCTCAAGTGGAATGGACACCGCGATGCCCTGACTCGAAATAAGGCCGGATATCCTTGCAGTGACTTGAATGCAGGCTCGTCTTGCATCTCCCAAGACGAAAGGATGTCTGAATCACCTGTGGAGACCACAGAGAAAGACCTAGTTCCCCACCTCATCGCAACCGGAGGCCTCACATCCTTTGAAAACTCCAGAGGTACGCGGAGATCAGTGCCTCCAAAGGATACGACGGCTGACTCCTCGTGAAACTTGATAGGAGTCCCAGGATTCCTGTGGCACGTGGAAAGGGACCCTTGGTCTCCCGCCTCAGCTGGAGAGGCGTCCCAATTGCCCTGCCAAGCCTCGAGGAGAATCCCGAGTTGTCCCTCGCAACTAGGCAGGAGTCCAGACGTCGCTGAACAAACACTATTATGGAAGTGCCATCCCCGCCGTAACTCGAGAATATACCCCAGGTTCCCGCCGTAACTCGAGAAAAACCATGAGACTTCCCCCTCGCCGCGAGATGAGGCCCGATTCCCCTGCACTGCGTGCAGAGCAATTCCGTGTTGCACATCACACATGAAAGGAGTCTTGATTTCCTTGGTGGCACTCCAGAGAAACCCCAAGAACACTCTTTCAAGGCTAGAGGGATCCTGAGGTCACTGTAGCAACACGAAAGAGCTCCGTGGCCCAAAAATCAACTCGAGATGAGAGGTTAGTCCCTGGCTTCGACTCCAGAGGAATACCACCTTACCACAAGCACCTCAAGAGGAGGCTTTTCACAGCTCTAGGTATGTGAGAGGGACCCTGAGTTTGCGGCCTCAAGTGGAATGGACACCGCGATGCCCTGACTCGAAATAAGGCCGGATATCCATGCAGTGACTTGAATGCAGGCTCGTCTTGCATCTCCCAAGACGAAAGGATGTCTGAACCACCTGTGTAGACCACAGAGAAAGACCTAGTTCCCCACCTCATCGCGACCGGAGGCCTCACATCCTTTTAAAACTCCACACGTACGCGGAGATCAGTGCCTCCAAAGGAGACGATGCCTGACTCCTCGTGAAACTTGATAGGAGTCCCAGGATTCCTGTGGCACGTGGAAAGGAACCCTTGGTCTCCCGCCTCAGCTGGAGAGGCGTCCCAATTGCCCTGCCAAGCCTCGAGGAGAATCCCGAGTTGTCCCTCGCAACTAGGCAGGAGTCCTGAAGTCGCTGAACAAACACGTGGGTGGAGGTACCATCCCCGTCTTAACTCGAGAATATACCCCAGTTTCCGGCCGCAACTCGAGAAAAACCATGAGACTTCCCCCTCGCCGCGAGATGAGGCCGGATTCCCCTGCACTGCATTCAGAGCAATTCCGTGTTGCACATCACACATGAAAGGAGTCTTGATTTCCTTGGTGGCACTCCAGAGAAACACCAAGAACACTCTTTCAAGGCTAGAGGGATCCTGAGGTCACTGTAGCAACACGAAAGAGCTCCGTGGACCAAAAATCAACTCGAGATGAGAGGTTAGTCCCTGGCTTCGACTCCAGAGGAATACCACCTTACCACAAGCACCTCAAGAGGAGTCTTCTCTCAGCTCTAGGTATGTTAGAGGGACCCTGAGTTTGCGGCCTCAAGTGGAATGGACACCGCGATGCCCTGACTCGAAATAAGGTCGGATATCCTTGCAGTAACTTGAATGCAGGCTCGTCTTGCATCTCCCAAGACGAAAGGATGTCTGAATCCCCTGTGGAGACCACAGAGAAAGACCTAGTTCCCCACCTCATCGCGACCGGAGGCCTCACATCCTTTGAAAACTTCAGAGGTACGCGGAGATCAGTGCCTCCAAAGGAGACGATGCCTGACTCCTCGTGAAACTTGATAGGAGTCCCAGGATTCCTGTGGCACGTGGAAAGGGACCCTTGGTCTCCCGCCTCAGCTGGAGAGGCGTCCCAATTGCCCTGCCAAGCCTCGAGGAGAATCCCGAGTTGTCCCTCGCAACTAGGCAGGAGTCCTGAAGTCGCTGAACAAACACGTGCGTGGAGGTACCATCCCCGTCTTAACTCGAGAATATACCCCAGGTTCCCACCGCAACTCGAAAAAAACCATGAGACTTCCGCCTCGCCGCGAGATGAGGCCCGATTCCCTTGCACTGCGTGGAGAGCAATTCCGTGTTGCACATCACACATGAAAGGAGCCTTGATTTCCTTGGTGGCACTCCAGAGAAACCCCAAGAACACTGTTTCAAGTCTACAGGGATCCTGAGGTCACTGTAGCAACACGAAAGAGCTCCGTGGACCAAGAATCAACTCGAGATGAGAGGTTAGTCCCTGGCTTCGACTCCAGAGGAATACCACCTTACCACAAGCACCTCAAGAGGAGGCTTCTCTCAGCTCTAGGTATGTGAGAGGGACCCTGAGTTTGCGGCCTCAAGTGGAATGGACACTGCGATGCCCTGACGCAAAATAAGGCCGGATATCCCTGCAGTGACTTGAATGCAGGCTCGTCTTGCATCTCCCAAGACGAAAGGATGTCTGAATCCCCTGTGGAGACCACAGAGAAAGACCTAGTTCCCCACCTCATCGCGAACGGAGGCCTCACATCCTTTGAAAACTCCAGAGGTACGCGGAGATCAGTGCCTCCAAAGGAGACGATGCCTGACTCCTCGTGAAACTTGATAGGAGTCCCAGGATTCCTGTGGAACGTGGAAAGGGACACTTGGTCTCCCACCTCACCTGGAGAGGCGTCCCAATTGCCCTGCCAAGCCTCGAGGAGAATCCCGAGTTGTCCCTCGCAACTAGGCAGGAGTCCTGACGTCGCTGAACAAACACGTGTGTGGAAGGGCCATCCCCATCGTAATTCGATAATATAGCCCAGGTTCCCGTCGCAACTCGAGAAAAACCATGAGACTTCCACCTCGCCGCGAGATGAGGCCCGATTCTCCTGCACTGCGTGCAGAGCAATTCCGTGTTGCACATCACACATGAAAGGAGTCTTGATTTCCTTGGTGGCACTCCAGAGAAACCCCAAGAACACTGTTTCAAGGCTAGAGGGATCCTGAGGTCACTGTAGCAACACGAAAGAGCTCCGTGGACCACAAATCAACTCGAGATGAGAGGTTAGTCCCTGGCTTCGACTCCAGAGGAATACCACCTTACCACAAGCACCTCAAGAGGAGGCTTCTCTCAGCTCTAGGTATGTGAGAGGGACCCTGAGTTTGCGGCCTCAAGTGGAATGGACACCGCGATGCCCTGACTCGAAATAAGGCCGGATATCCCTGCAGTGACTTGAATGCAGGCTCATCTTGCACCTCCCAAGACGAAAGGATGTCTGAATCCCCTGTGGAGACCACAGAGAAACACCTAGTTCCCCACCTCATCGCGACCGGAGGCCTCACATCCTTTGAAAACTCCAGAGGTACGCGGAGATCAGTGCCTCCAAAGGAGCTAATGCCTGACTCCTCGTGAAACTTGATAGGAGTCCCAGGATTCCTGTGGCACGTGGAAAGGGACCCTTGGTTTCCCGCCTCAGCTGGAGAGGCGTCCCAATTGCCCTGCCAAGCTCGAGGAGAATCCCGAGTTGTCCCTCGCAACTAGGCAGGAGTCCAGACGTCGCTGAACAAACACTTGTATGGAAGGGCCATCCCCGTCGTAACTCGAGAATATACCCCAGGTTCCCACCGCAACTCGAAAAAAACCATGAGACTTCCGCCTCGCCGCGAGATGAGGCCCGATTCCCTTGCACTGCGTGGAGAGCAATTCCGTGTTGCACATCACACATGAAAGGAGCCTTGATTTCCTTGGTGGCACTCCAGAGAAACCCCAAGAACACTGTTTCAAGTCTACAGGGATCCTGAGGTCACTGTAGCAACACGAAAGAGCTCCGTGGACCAAGAATCAACTCGAGATGAGAGGTTAGTCCCTGGCTTCGACTCCAGAGGAATACCACCTTACCACAAGCACCTCAAGAGGAGGCTTCTCTCAGCTCTAGGTATGTGAGAGGGACCCTGAGTTTGCGGCCTCAAGTGGAATGGACACTGCGATGCCCTGACGCGAAATAAGGCCGGATATCCCTGCAGTGACTTGAATGCAGGCACGTCTTGCATCTCCCAAGACGAAAGGATGTCTGAATCCCCTGTGGAGACCACAGAGAAAGACCTCGTTCCCCACCTCATCGCGACCGGAGGCCTCACATCTTTTGAAAACTGCAGAGGTATGCGGAGATCAGTGCCTCCAAAGGAGACGATGCCTGACTCCTCTTGAAACTTGATAGTAGTCCCAGGATTCCTGTGGCACGTGGAAAGGGACCCTTGGTCTCCCGCCTCAGCTGGAGAGGCGTCCCAATTGCCCTGCCAAGCCTCGAGGAGAATCCCGAATTGTCCCTCGCAACTAGGCAGGAGTCCTGACGTCGCTGAACAAACACGTGGCTGGAAGGGCCATCACCGTCGTAACTCGAGAATATACCCCAGGTTCCCGCCGCAACTCGAGAAAAACCATGAGACTTCCCCCTCGCTGGGAGATGAGGCCCGATTCCCCTGCACTGCGTGCAGAGCAATTCCGTGTTGCACATCACACATGAAAGGAGTCTTGATTTCCTTGGTGGCACTCATGAGAAACACCAAGAACACTGTTTCAAGGCTAGAGGGATCCTGAGGTCACTGTAGCAACACGAAAGAGCTCCGTGGACCAAAAATCAACTCGAGATGAGAGGTTAGTCCCTGGCTTCGACTTCAGAGGAATACCACCTTACCACAAGCACCTCAAGAGGAGGCTTCTCTCAGCTCTAGGTATGTTAGAGGGACCCTGAGTTTGCGGCCTCAAGTGGAATGGACACCGCGATGCCCTGACTCGAAATAAGGCCGGGTATCCTTGCAGTGACTTGAATGCAGGCTCGTCTTGCATCTCCCAAGACGAAAGGATGTCTGAACCACCTGTGTAGACCACAGAGAAAGACCTAGTTCCCCACCTCATCGCGACCGGAGGCCTCACATCCTTTGATAACTCCAGAGGTACGCGGAGATCAGTGCCTCCAAAGGAGACGATGCCTGACTCCTCGTGAAACTTGATAGGAGTCCCAGGATTCCTGTGGCACGTGGAAAGGGACACTTGGTCTCCCGCCTCAGCTGGAGAGGCGTCCCAATTGCCCTGCCAAGCCTCGAGGAGAATCCCGAGTTGTCCCTCGCAACTAGGCAGGAGTCCTGCCATCGCTGAACAAACACGTGGGTGGAAGGGCCATCCCCGTCGTAACTCGAGAATATACCCCAGGTTCCCGCCGCAACTCGAGAAAAACCATGAGACTTCCCCCTCGCCGCGAGATGAGGCCCGATTCCCCTGCCCTGCGTGCAGAGCAATTCCGTGTTGCACATCACACATGAAAGGAGCCTTGATTTCCTTGATGGCACTCCAGAGAAACCCCAAGAACACTGTTTCCAGGCTAGAGGGATCCTGAGGTCACTGTAGCAACACGAAAGAGCTCCGTGGACCAAAAATCAATTCGAGATGAGAGGTTAGTCCCTGGCTTCGACTCCAGAGAAATACCACCTTACCACAAGCACCTCAAGAGGAGGCTTCTCTCAGCTCTAGGTATGTGAGAGGGACCCTGAGTTTGCGGCCTCAAGTGGAATGGACACCGCGATGCCCTGACTCGAAATAAGGCCGGATATCCTTGCAGTGACTTGAATGCAGGCTCGTCTTGCATCTCCCAAGACGAAAGGATGTCTGAATCACCTGTGGAGACCACAGAGAAAGACCTAGTTCCCCACCTCATCGCAACCGGAGGCCTCACATCCTTTGAAAACTCCAGAGGTACGCGGAGATCAGTGCCTCCAAAGGATACGACGGCTGACTCCTCGTGAAACTTGATAGGAGTCCCAGGATTCCTGTGGCACGTGGAAAGGGACCCTTGGTCTCCCGCCTCAGCTGGAGAGGCGTCCCAATTGCCCTGCCAAGCCTCGAGGAGAATCCCGAGTTGTCCCTCGCAACTAGGCAGGAGTCCAGACGTCGCTGAACAAACACTGTTATGGAAGTGCCATCCCCGCCGTAACTCGAGAATATACCCCAGGTTCCCGCCGTAACTCGAGAAAAACCATGAGACTTCCCCCTCGCCGCGAGATGAGGCCCGATTCCCCTGCACTGCGTGCAGAGCAATTCCGTGTTGCACATCACACATGAAAGGAGTCTTGATTTCCTTGGTGGCACTCCAGAGAAACCCCAAGAACACTCTTTCAAGGCTAGAGGGATCCTGAGGTCACTGTAGCAACACGAAAGAGCTCCGTGGCCCAAAAATCAACTCGAGATGAGAGGTTAGTCCCTGGCTTCGACTCCAGAGGAATACCACCTTACCACAAGCACCTCAAGAGGAGGCTTTTCACAGCTCTAGGTATGTGAGAGGGACCCTGAGTTTGCGGCCTCAAGTGGAATGGACACCGCGATGCCCTGACTCGAAATAAGGCCGGATATCCATGCAGTGACTTGAATGCAGGCTCGTCTTGCATCTCCCAAGACGAAAGGATGTCTGAACCACCTGTGTAGACCACAGAGAAAGACCTAGTTCCCCACCTCATCGCGACCGGAGGCCTCACATCCTTTTAAAACTCCACACGTACGCGGAGATCAGTGCCTCCAAAGGAGACGATGCCTGACTCCTCGTGAAACTTGATAGGAGTCCCAGGATTCCTGTGGCACGTGGAAAGGAACCCTTGGTCTCCCGCCTCAGCTGGAGAGGCGTCCCAATTGCCCTGCCAAGCCTCGAGGAGAATCCCGAGTTGTCCCTCGCAACTAGGCAGGAGTCCTGAAGTCGCTGAACAAACACGTGGGTGGAGGTACCATCCCCGTCTTAACTCGAGAATATACCCCAGTTTCCGGCCGCAACTCGAGAAAAACCATGAGACTTCCCCCTCGCCGCGAGATGAGGCCGGATTCCCCTGCACTGCATTCAGAGCAATTCCGTGTTGCACATCACACATGAAAGGAGTCTTGATTTCCTTGGTGGCACTCCAGAGAAACACCAAGAACACTCTTTCAAGGCTAGAGGGATCCTGAGGTCACTGTAGCAACACGAAAGAGCTCCGTGGACCAAAAATCAACTCGAGATGAGAGGTTAGTCCCTGGCTTCGACTCCAGAGGAATACCACCTTACCACAAGCACCTCAAGAGGAGTCTTCTCTCAGCTCTAGGTATGTTAGAGGGACCCTGAGTTTGCGGCCTCAAGTGGAATGGACACCGCGATGCCCTGACTCGAAATAAGGTCGGATATCCTTGCAGTAACTTGAATGCAGGCTCGTCTTGCATCTCCCAAGACGAAAGGATGTCTGAATCCCCTGTGGAGACCACAGAGAAAGACCTAGTTCCCCACCTCATCGCGACCGGAGGCCTCACATCCTTTGAAAACTTCAGAGGTACGCGGAGATCAGTGCCTCCAAAGGAGACGATGCCTGACTCCTCGTGAAACTTGATAGGAGTCCCAGGATTCCTGTGGCACGTGGAAAGGGACCCTTGGTCTCCCGCCTCAGCTGGAGAGGCGTCCCAATTGCCCTGCCAAGCCTCGAGGAGAATCCCGAGTTGTCCCTCGCAACTAGGCAGAAGTCCTGCCGTCGCTGAACAAACACGTGGGTGGAAGGGCCATCCCCGTCGTAACTCGAGAATATACCCCAGGTTCCCGCCGCAACTCGAGAAAAACCATGAGACTTCCCCCTCGCCGCGAGATGAGGCCCGATTCCCCTGCACTGCGTGCAGAGCAATTCCGTGTTGCACATCACACATGAAAGGAGCCTTGATTTCCTTGATGGCACTCCAGAGAAACCCCAAGAACACTGTTTCAAGGCTAGAGGGATCCTGAGGTCACTGTAGCAACACGAAAGAGCTCCGTGGACCAAGAATCAACTCGAGATGAGAGGTTAGTCCCTGGCTTCGACTCCAGAGGAATACCACCTTACCACAAGCACCTCAAGAGGAGGCTTCTCACAGCTCTAGGTATGTGAGAGGGACCCTGAGTTTGCGGCCTCAAAGGGAATGGACACCGCGATGCCCTGACGCGAAATAAGGCCGGATATCCCTGCAGTGACTTGAATGCAGGCTCGTCTTGCATCTCCCAAGATGAAAGGATGTCTGAATCCCCTGTGGAGACCACAGAGAAAGACCTAGTTCCCCACCTCATCCCGACCGGAGGCCTCACATCCTTTGAAAACTCCAGAGGTACGCGGAGATCAGTGCCTCCAAAGGAGACGATGCCTGACTCCTCGTGAAACTTGATAGGAGTCCCAGGATTCCTGTGGCACGTGGAAAGGGACCCTTGGTCTCCCGCCTCAGCTGGAGAGGCGTCCCAATTGCCCTGCCAAGCCTCGAGGAGAATCCCGAGTTTTCCCTCGCAACTAGGCAGGAGTCCTGAAGTCGCTGAACAAACACGTGGGTGGAGGTACCATCCCCGTCTTAACTCGAGAATATACCCCAGGTTCCCGCCGCAACTCGAGAAAAACCATGAGACTTCCCCCTCGCCGCGAGATGAGGCCCGATTCCCCTGCACTGCGTGCAGAGCAATTCCGTGTTGCACATCACACATGAAAGGAGCCTTGATTTCCTTGATGGCACTCCAGAGAAACCCCAAGAACACTGTTTCCAGGCTAGAGGGATCCTGAGGTCACTGTAGCAACACGAAAGAGCTCCGTGGACCACAAATCAACTCGAGATGAGAGGTTAGTCCCTGGATTCGACTCCAGAGAAATACCACCTTACCACAAGCACCTCAAGAGGAGGCTTCTCTCAGCTCTAGGTATGTGAGAGGGACCCTGAGTTTGCGGCCTCAAGTGGAATGGACACCGCGATGCCCTGACTCGAAATAAGGCCGGATATCCTTGCAGTGACTTGAATGCAGGCTCGTCTTGCATCTCCCAAGACGAAAGGATGTCTGAATCACCTGTGGAGACCACAGAGAAAGACCTAGTTCCCCACCTCATCGCAACCGGAGGCCTCACATCCTTTGAAAACTCCAGAGGTACGCGGAGATCAGTGCCTCCAAAGGATACGACGGCTGACTCCTCGTGAAACTTGATAGGAGTCCCAGGATTCCTGTGGCACGTGGAAAGGGACCCTTGGTCTCCCGCCTCAGCTGGAGAGGCGTCCCAATTGCCCTGCCAAGCCTCGAGGAGAATCCCGAGTTGTCCCTCGCAACTAGGCAGGAGTCCAGACGTCGCTGAACAAACACTAGTATGGAAGTGCCATCCCCGCCGTAACTCGAGAATATACCCCAGGTTCCCGCCGTAACTCGAGAAAAACCATGAGACTTCCCCCTCGCCGCGAGATGAGGCCCGATTCCCCTGCACTGCGTGCAGAGCAATTCCGTGTTGCACATCACACATGAAAGGAGTCTTGATTTCCTTGGTGGCACTCCAGAGAAACCCCAAGAACACTCTTTCAAGGCTAGAGGGATCCTGAGGTCACTGTAGCAACACGAAAGAGCTCCGTGGCCCAAAAATCAACTCGAGATGAGAGGTTAGTCCCTGGCTTCGACTCCAGAGGAATACCACCTTACCACAAGCACCTCAAGAGGAGGCTTCTCACAGCTCTAGGTATGTGAGAGGGACCCTGAGTTTGCGGCCTCAAGTGGAATGGACACCGCGATGCCCTGACTCGAAATAAGGCCGGATATCCTTGCAGTGACTTGAATGCAGGCTCGTCTTGCATCTCCCAAGACGAAAGGATGTCTGAATCTCCTGTGTAGACCACAGAGAAAGACCTAGTTCCCCACCTCATCGCGACCGGAGGCCTCACATCCTTTGAAAACTCCACACGTACGCGGAGATCAGTGCCTCCAAAGGAGACGATGCCTGACTCCTCGTGAAACTTGATAGGAGTCCCAGGATTCCTGTGGCACGTGGAAAGGGACCCTTGGTCTCCCGCCTCAGCTGGAGAGGCGTCCCAATTGCCCTGCCAAGCCTCGAGGAGAATCCCGAGTTGTCCCTCGCAACTAGGCAGGAGTCCTGAAGTCGCTGAACAAACACGTGGGTGGAGGTACCATCCCCGTCTTAACTCGAGAATATACCCCAGTTTCCGGCCGCAACTCGAGAAAAACCATGAGACTTCCCCCTCGCCGCGAGATGAGGCCGGATTCCCCTGCACTGCATGCAGAGCAATTCCGTGTTGCACATCACACATGAAAGGAGTCTTGATTTCCTTGGTGGCACTCCAGAGAAACACCAAGAACACTCTTTCAAGGCTAGAGGGATCCTGAGGTCACTGTAGCAACACGAAAGAGCTCCGTGGACCAAAAATCAACTCGAGATGAGAGGTTAGTCCCTGGCTTCGACTCCAGAGGAATACCACCTTACCACAAGCACCTCAAGAGGAGTCTTCTCTCAGCTCTAGGTATGTTAGAGGGACCCTGAGTTTGCGGCCTCAAGTGGAATGGACACCGCGATGCCCTGACTCGAAATAAGGTCGGATATCCTTGCAGTAACTTGAATGCAGGCTCGTCTTGCATCTCCCAAGACGAAAGGATGTCTGAATCCCCTGTGGAGACCACAGAGAAAGACCTAGTTCCCCACCTCATCGCGACCGGAGGCCTCACATCCTTTGAAAACTTCAGAGGTACGCGGAGATCAGTGCCTCCAAAGGAGACGATGCCTGACTCCTCGTGAAACTTGATAGGAGTCCCAGGATTCCTGTGGCACGTGGAAAGGGACCCTTGCTCTACCGCTTCAGATGGAGAGGCGTCCCAATTGCCCTGCCAAGCCTCGAGGAGAATCCCGAGTTGTCCCTCGCAACTAGGCAGGAGTCCTGCCGTCGCTGAACAAACACGTGGGTGGAAGGGCCATCCCCGTCGTAACTCGAGAATATACCCCAGGTTCCCGCCGCAACTCGAGAAAAACCATGAGACTTCCCCCTCGCCGCGAGATGAGGCCCGATTCCCCTGCACTGCGTGCAGAGCAATTCCGTGTTGCACATCACACATGTAAGGAGCCTTGATTTCCTTGATGGCACTCCAGAGAAACCCCAAGAACACTGTTTCAAGGCTAGAGGGATCCTGAGGTCACTGTAGCAACACGAAAGAGCTCCGTGGACCAAGAATCAACTCGAGATGAGAGGTTAGTCCCTGGCTTCGACTCCAGAGGAATACCACCTTACCACAAGCACCTCAAGAGGAGGCTTCTCACAGCTCTAGGTATGTGAGAGGGACCCTGAGTTTGCGGCCTCAAATGAAATGGACACTGCGATGCCCTGACGCGAAATAAGGCCGGATATCCCTGCAGTGACTTGAATGCAGGCTCGTCTTGCATCTCCCAAGACGAAAGGATGTCTGAATCCCCTGTGGAGACCACAGAGAAAGACCTAGTTCCCCCTTAACCCCGACCGGAGGCCTCACATCCTTTGAAAACTCCAGAGGTACGCGGAGATCAGTGCCTCCAAAGGAGACGATGCCTGACTCCTCGTGAAACTTGATAGGAGTCCCAGGATTCCTGTGGCACGTGGAAAGGGACCCTTGGTCTGCCGCCTCAGCTGGAGAGGCGTCCCAATTGCCCTGCCAAGCCTCGAGGAGAATCCCGAGTTGTCCCTCGCAACTAGGCAGGAGTCCTGAAGTCGCTGAACAAACACGTGGGTGGAGGTACCATCCCCGTCTTAACTCGAGAATATACCACAGGTTCCCGCCGCAACTCGAGAAAAACCATGAGACTTCCCCCTCGCCGCGAGATGAGGCCCGATTCCCCTGCACTGCGTGCAGAGCAATTCCGTGTTGCACATCACACATGAAAGGAGCCTTGATTTCCTTGATGGCACTCCAGAGAAACCCCAAGAACACTGTTTCAAGGCTAGAGGGATCGTGAGGTCACTGTAGCAACACGAAAGAGCTCCGTGGACCAAAAATCAACTCGAGATGAGAGGTTAGTCCCTGGCTTCGACTCCAGAGAAATACCACCTTACCACAAGCACCTCAAGAGGAGGCTTCTCTCAGCTCTAGGTATGTGAGAGGGACCCTGAGTATGCGGCATCAAGTGGAATGGACACCACGATGCCCTGACTCGAAATAAGGCCGGATATCCTTGCAGTGACTTGAATGCAGGCTCGTCTTGCATCTCCCAAGACGAAAGGATGTCTGA
Organism: Cervus elaphus; assembly: GCF_910594005.1. Lineage (NCBI taxonomy): Eukaryota > Metazoa > Chordata > Mammalia > Artiodactyla > Cervidae > Cervus > Cervus elaphus. The sequence continues at coordinate 5,838,792 of NC_057838.1, forward strand.
ATCCCCTTTGGAGACCACAGAGAAAGACCTAGTTCCCCACCTCATCGCAACCGGAGGCCTCCCATCCTTTGAAAACTCCAGAGGTACGCGGAGATCAGTGCCTCCAAAGGAGACGATGGCTGACTCCTCGTGAAACTTGATAGGAGTCCCAGGATTCCTGTGGCACGTGGAAAGGGACCCTTGGTCTCCCGCCTCAGCTGGAGAGGCGTCCCAATTGCCCTGCCAAGCCTCGAGGAGAATCCCGAGTTGTCCCTCACAACTAGGCAGGAGTCCATACGTCGCTGAACAAACACTTGTATGGAAGTGCCATCCCCGCCGTAACTCGAGAATATACCCCAGGTTCCCGCAGCAACTCGAGAAAAACCATGAGACTTCCCCCTCGCCGCGAGATGAGGCCCGATTCCCCTGCACTGCGTGCAGAGGAATTCCGTGTTGCACATCACACATGAAAGGAGCCTTGATTTCCTTGATGGCACTCCAGAGAAACCCCAAGAACACTGTTTCAAGGCTAGAGGGATCCTGAGGTCACTGTAGCAACACGAAAGAGCTCCGTGGACCAAGAATCAACTCGAGATGAGAGGTTAGTCCCTGGCTTCGACTCCAGAGGAATACCACCTTACCACAAGCACCTCAAGAGGTGGCTTCTCTCAGCTCTAGGTATGTGAGAGGGACCCTGAGTTTGCGGCCTCAAGTGAAATGGACACTGCGATGCCCTGACGCGAAATAAGGCCGGATATTCCTGCAGTGACTTGAATGCAGGCTCGTCTTGCATCTCCCAAGACGAAAGGATGTCTGAATCCCCTGTGGAGACCACAGAGAAAGACCTAGTTCCCCACCTCATCGCGACCGGAGGCCTCACATCCTTTGAAAACTCCAGAGGTACGCGGAGATCAGTGCCTCCAAAGGAGACGATGCCTGACTCCTCGTGAAACTTGATAGGAGTCCCAGGATTCCTGTGGCACGTGGAAAGGGACCCTTGGTCTCCCGCCTCAGCTGGAGAGGCGTCCCAATTGCCGTGCCAAGCCTCGAGGAGAATCCCGAGTTGTCCCTCGCAACTAGGCAGGAGTCCTGAAGTCGCTGAACAAACACGTGCGTGGAGGTACCATCCCCGTCGTAACTCGAGAATATACCCCAGGTTGCCGCCGCAACTCGAAAAAAACCATGAGACTTCCCCCTCGCCGCGAGATGAGGCCCGATTCCCCTGCACTGCGTGCAGAGCAATTCCGTGTTGCACATCACACATGAAAGGAGCCTTGATTTCCTTGATGGCACTCCAGAGAAAACCCAAGAACACTGTTTCAAGGCTAGAGGGATCCTGAGGTCACTGTAACAACACGAAAGAGCTCCATGGACTAAAAATCAACTCGAGATGAGAGGTTAGTCCCTGGCTTCGACTCCAGAGGAATACCACCTTACCACAAGCACCTCAAGAGGAGGCTTCTATCAGCTCTAGCTATGTGAGAGGGACCCTGAGTTTGCGGCCTCCAGTGGAATGGACACCGCGATGAACTGACTCGAAATAAGGCCGGACATCCCTACAGTGACTTGAATGCAGGCTCGTCTTGCATCTCCCAAGAAGAAAGGATGTCTGAATCCCCTGTGGAGACCACAGAAAAAGACCTAGTTCCCCACCTCATCGCGACCGGAGGCCTCACATCCTTTGAAAACTTCAGAGGTACGCGGAGATCAGTGTCTCTAAAGGAGACGATGCCTGACTCCTCGTGAAACTTGATAGGAGTCCCAGGATTCCTGTGGAACGTGGAAAGGGACCCTTGGTCTCCCACCTCACCTGGAGAGGCGTCCCAATTGCCCTGCCAAGCCTCGAGGAGAATCCCGAGTTGTCCCTCGCAACTAGGCAGGAGTCCTGACGTCGCTGAACAAACACGTGTGTGGAAGGGCCATCCCCGTCGTAACTTGAGAATATACCCCAGGTTCCCGTCGCAACTCGAGAAAAACCATGAGACTTCCACCTCGCCGCGAGATGAGGCCCGATTCTCCTGCACTGCGTGCAGAGCAATTCCGTGTTGCACATCACACATGAAAGGAGTCTTGATTTCCTTGGTGGCACTCCAGAGAAACCCCAAGAACACTGTTTCAAGGCTAGAGGGATCCTGAGGTCACTGTAGCAACACGAAAGAGCTCCGTGGACCACAAATCAACTCGAGATGAGAGGTTAGTCCCTGGCTTCGACTCCAGAGGAATACCACCTTACCACAAGCACCTCAAGAGGAGGCTTCTCTCAGCTCTAGGTATGTTAGAGGGACCCTGAGTTTGCGGCCTCAAGTGGAATGGACACCGCGATGCCCTGACTCGAAATAAGGCCGGATATCCCTGCAGTGACTTGAATGCAGGCTCGTCTTGCACCTCCCAAGACGAAAGGATGTCTGAATCCCCTGTGGAGACCACAGAGAAACACCTAGTTCCCCACCTCATCGTGACCGGAGGCCTCATATCCTTTGAAAACTCCAGAGGTAGGCGGAGATCAGTGCCTCCAAAGGAGCTAATGCCTGACTCCTCGTGAAACTTGATAGGAGTCCCAGGATTCCTGTGGCACGTGGAAGGGGACCCTTGGTTTCCCGCCTCAGCTGGAGAGGCGTCCCAATTGCCCTGCCAAGCTCGAGGAGAATCCCGAGTTGTCCCTCGCAACTAGGCAGGAGTCCAGACGTCGCTGAACAAACACTTGTATGGAAGGGCCATCCCCGTCGTAACTCGAGAATATACCCCAGGTTCCCGCCGCAACTCGAGAAAAACCATGAGACTTCCCCCTCGCCGCGAGATGAGGCCCGATTCCCTTGCACTGCATGCAGAGCAATTCCGTGTTGCACATCACACATGAAAGGAGCCTTGATTTCCTGGTGGCACTCCAGAGAAACCCCAAGAACACTGTTTCAAGTCTACAGGGATCCTGAGGTCACTGTAGCAACACGAAAGAGCTCCGTGGACCAAAAATCAACTCGAGATGAGAGGTTAGTCCCTGGCTTCGACTCCAGAGGAATACCACCTTACCACAAGCACCTCAAGAGGAGGCTTCTCTCAGCTCTAGGTATGTGAGAGGGACCCTGAGTTTGCGGCCTCAAGTGGAATGGACACTGCGATGCCCTGACGCGAAATAAGGCCGGATATCCCTGCAGTGACTTGAATGCAGGCTCGTCTTGCATCTCCCAAGACGAAAGGATGTCTGAATCCCCAGTGGAGACCACAGAGAAAGACCTCGTTCCCCACCTCATCGCGACCGGAGGCCTCACATCCTTTGAAAACTCCAGAGGTACGCGGAGATCAGTGCCTCCAAAGGAGACGATGCCTGACTCCTCTTGAAACTTGATAGGAGTCCCAGGATTCCTGTGCACGTTGAAAGGGACCCTTGGTCTCCCACCTCAGCTGGAGAGGCGTCCCAATTGCCCTGCCAAGCCTCGAGGAGAATCCCGAGTTCTCCCTCGCAACTAGGCAGGAGTCCTGCCGTCGCTGAACAAACACGTGGGTGGAAGGGCCATCCCCGTCGTAACTCGAGAATATACCCCAGGTTCCCGCCGCAACTCGAGAAAAACCATGAGACTTCCCCCTTGCCGCGAGATGAGGCCCGATTCCCCTGCACTGCGTGCAGAGCAATTCCGTGTTGCACATCACACATGAAAGGAGCCTTGATTTCCTTGATGGCACTCCAGAGAAACCCCAAGAACACTGTTTCAAGGCTAGAGGGATCCTGAGGTCACTGTAGCAACACAAAAGAGCTCCGTGGACCAAGAATCAACTCGAGATGAGAGGTTAGTCCCTGGCTTCGACTCCAGATGAATACCACCTTACCACAAGCACCTCAAGAGGAGGCTTCTCTCAGCTCTAGGTATGTGAGAGGGACCCTGAGTTTGCGGCCTCAAGTGAAATGGACACTGCGATGCCCTGACGCGAAATAAGGCCGGATATCCCTTCAGTGACTTGAATGCAGGCTCGTCTTGCATCTCCCAAGACGAAAGGATGTCTGAATCCCCTGTGGAGACCACAGAGAAAGACCTAGTTCCCCACCTCATCGCGACCGGAGGCCTCACATCCTTTGAAAACTCCAGAGGTACGCGGAGATTAGTGCCTCCAAAGGAGACAATGCCTGACTCCTTGTGAAACTTGATAGGAGTCCCAGGATTCCTGTGGCACATGGAAAGGGACCCTTGGTCTCCCGCCTCAGCTGGAGAGGCGTCCCAATTGCCCTGCCAAGCCTCGAGGAGAATCCCGAGTTGTCCCTCGCAACTAGGCAGGAGTCCTGAAGTCGCTGAACAAACACGTGCGTGGAGGTACCATCCCCGTCTTAACTCGAGAATATACCCCAGGTTCCCACCGCAACTCGAAAAAAACCATGAGACTTCCGCCTCGCCGCGAGATGAGGCCCGATTCCCTTGCACTGCGTGGAGAGCAATTCCGTGTTGCACATCACACATGAAAGGAGCCTTGATTTCCTTGGTGGCACTCCAGAGAAACCCCAAGAACACTGTTTCAAGTCTACAGGGATCCTGAGGTCACTGTAGCAACACGAAAGAGCTCCGTGGACCAAGAATCAACTCGAGATGAGAGGTTAGTCCCTGGCTTCGACTCCAGAGGAATACCACCTTACCACAAGCACCTCAAGAGGAGGCTTCTCTCAGCTCTAGGTATGTGAGAGGGACCCTGAGTTTGCGGCCTCAAGTGGAATGGACACTGCGATGCCCTGACGCAAAATAAGGCCGGATATCCCTGCAGTGACTTGAATGCAGGCACGTCTTGCATCTCCCAAGACGAAAGGATGTCTGAATCCCCTGTGGAGACCACAGAGAAAGACCTCGTTCCCCACCTCATCGCGACCGGAGGCCTCACATCTTTTGAAAACTGCAGAGGTATGCGGAGATCAGTGCCTCCAAAGGAGACGATGCCTGACTCCTCTTGAAACTTGATAGTAGTCCCAGGATTCCTGTGGCACGTGGAAAGGGACCCTTGGTCTCCCACCTCAGCTGGAGAGGCGTCCCAATTGCCCTGCCAAGCCTCGAGGAGAATCCCGAATTGTCCCTCGCAACTAGGCAGGAGTCCTGACGTCGCTGAACAAACACGTGGCTGGAAGGGCCATCACCGTCGTAACTCGAGAATATACCCCAGGTTCCCGCCGCAACTCGAGAAAAACCATGAGACTTCCCCCTCGCTGGGAGATGAGGCCCGATTCCCCTGCACTGCGTGCAGAGCAATTCCGTGTTGCACATCACACATGAAAGGAGTCTTGATTTCCTTGGTGGCACTCATGAGAAACACCAAGAACACTCTTTCAAGGCTAGAGGGATCCTGAGGTCACTGTAGCAACACGAAAGAGCTCCGTGGACCAAAAATCAACTCGAGATGAGAGGTTAGTCCCTGGCTTCGACTCCAGAGGAATACCACCTTACCACAAGCACCTCAAGAGGAGGCTTCTCTCAGCTCTAGGTATGTTAGAGGGACCCTGAGTTTTCGGCCTCAAGTGGAATGGACACCGCGATGCCCTGACTCGAAATAAGGTCGGATATCCTTGCAGTGACTTGAATGCAGGCTCGTCTTGCATCTCCCAAGACGAAAGGATGTCTGAATCCCCTGTGGAGACCACAGAGAAAGACCTAGTTCCCCACCTCATCGCGACCGGAGGCCTCACATCCTTTGAAAACTCCAGAGGTACGCGGAGATCAGTGCCTCCAAAGGAGACGATGCCTGACTCCTCGTGAAACTTGATAGGAGTCCCAGGATTCCTGTGGCACGTGGAAAGGGACACTTGGTCTCCCGCCTCAGCTAGAGAGGCGTCCCAATTGCCCTGCCAAGCCTCGAGGAGAATCCCGAGTTGTCCCTCGCAACTAGGCAGGAGTCCTGCCATCGCTGAACAAACACGTGGGTGGAAGGGCCATCCCCGTCGTAACTCGAGAATATACCCCAGGTTCCCGCCGCAACTCGAGAAAAACCATGAGACTTCCCCCTCGCCGCGAGATGAGGCCCGATTCCCCTGCACTGCGTGCAGAGCAATTCCGTGTTGCACATCACACATGAAAGGAGCCTTGATTTCCTTGATGGCACTCCAGAGAAACACCAAGAACACTGTTTCAAGGCTAGAGGGATTCTGAGGTCACTGTAGCAACACGAAAGAGCTCCGTGGACCAAGAATCAACTCGAGATGAGAGTTTAGTCCCTGGCTTCGACTCCAGAGGAATACCACCTTACCACAAGCACCTCAAGAGGAGGCTTCTCACAGCTCTAGGTATGTGAGAGGGACCCTGAGTTTGCGGCCTCAAGTGGAATGGACACTGCGATGCCCTGACGCGAAATAAGGCCAGATATCCTTGCAGTGACTTGAATGCAGGCTCGTCTTGCATCTCCCAAGACGAAAGGATGTCTGAATCACCTGTGAAGACCACAGAGAAAGACCTAGTTCCCCACCTCATCGCGACCGGAGGCCTCACATCCTTTGAAAACTCCAGAGGTACGCGGAGATCAGTGCCTCCAAAGGAGACGATGCCTGACTCCTCGTGAAACTTGATAGGAGTCCCAGGATTCCTGTGGCACGTGGAAAGGGACCCTTGGTCTCCCGCCTCAGCTGGAGAGGCGTCCCAATTGCCCTGCCAAGCCTCGAGGAGAATCCCGAGTAGTCCCTCGCAACTAGGCAGGAGTCCAGACGTCGCTGAACAAACACTTGTATGGAAGGGCCATCCCCGTCTTAACTCGAGAATATACCCCAGGTTCCCGCCGCAACTCGAGAAAAACCATGAGACTTCCCCCTCGCCGCGAGATGAGGCCCGATTCCCCTGCCCTGCGTGCAGAGCAATTCCGTGTTGCACGTCACACATGAAAGGAGTCTTGATTTCCTTGATGGCAATCCAGAGAAACCCCAAGAACACTGTTTCAAGGCTAGAGGGATCCTGAGGTCACTGTAGCAACATGAAAGAGCTCCGTGGCCCAAAAATCAACTCGAGATGAGAGGTTAGTCCCTGGCTTCGACTCCAGAGGAATACCACCTTACCACAAGCACCTCAAGAGGAGGCTTCTCTCAGCTCTAGGTATGTGAGAGGGACCCTGAGTTTGCGGCCTCAAGTGGAATGGACACCGCAATGCCCTGACTCGAAATAAGGCCGGATATCCTTGCAGTGACTTGAATGCAGGCTCGTCTTGCATCTCCCAAGACGAAAGGATGTCTGAATCACCTGTGGAGACCACAGAGAAAGACCTAGTTCCCCACCTCATCGCGACCGGAGGCCTCACATCCTTTGAAAACTCCAGAGGTACGCGGAGATCAGTGCCTCCAAAGGATACGACGGCTGACTCCTCGTGAAACTTGATAGGAGTCCCAGGATTCCTGTGGCACGTGGAAAGGGACCCTTGGTCTCCCGCCTCAGCTGGAGAGGCGTCCCAATTGCCCTGCCAAGCCTCGAGGAGAATCCCGAGTTGTCCCTCGCAACTAGGCAGGAGTCCAGACGTCGCTGAACAAACACTAGTATGGAAGTGCCATCCCCGCCGTAACTCGAGAATATACCCCAGGTTCCCGCCGTAACTCGAGAAAAACCATGAGACTTCCCCCTCGCCGCGAGATGAGGCCCGATTCCCCTGCACTGCGTGCAGAGCAATTCCGTGTTGCACATCACACATGAAAGGAGTCTTGATTTCCTTGGTGGCACTCCAGAGAAACCCCAAGAACACTGTTTCAAGGCTAGAGGAATCCTGAGGTCACTGTAGCAACACGAAAGAGCTCCGTGGCCCAAAAATCAACTCGAGATGAGAGGTTAGTCCCTGGCTTCGACTCCAGAGGAATACCACCTTACCACAAGCACCTCAAGAGGAGGCTTCTCACAGCTCTAGGTATGTGAGAGGGACCCTGAGTTTGCGGCCTCAAGTGGAATGGACACCGCGATGCCCTGACTCGAAATAAGGCCGGATATCCTTGCAGTGACTTGAATGCAGGCTCGTCTTGCATCTCCCAAGACGAAAGGATGTCTGAATCTCCTGTGTAGACCACAGAGAAAGACCTAGTTCCCCACCTCATCGCGACCGGAGGCCTCACATCCTTTGAAAACTCCACACGTATGCGGAGATCAGTGCCTCCAAAGGAGACGATGCCTGACTCCTCGTGAAACTTGATAGGAGTCCCAGGATTCCTGTGGCACGTGGAAAGGGACCCTTGGTCTCCCGCCTCAGCTGGAGAGGCATCCCAATTGCCCTGCCAAGCCTCGAGGAGAATCCCGAGTTGTCCCTCGCAACTAGGCAGGAGTCCTGAAGTCGCTGAACAAACACGTGGGTGGAGGTACCATCCCCGTCTTAACTCGAGAATATACCCCAGTTTCCGGCCGCAACTCGAGAAAAACCATGAGACTTCCCCCTCGCCGCGAGATGAGGCCGGATTCCCCTGCACTGCGTGCAGAGCAATTCCGTGTTGCACATCACACATGAAAGGAGTCTTGATTTCCTTGGTGGCACTCCAGAGAAACACCAAGAACACTCTTTCAAGGCTAGAGGGATCCTGAGGTCACTGTAGCAACACGAAAGAGCTCCGTGGACCAAAAATCAACTCGAGATGAGAGGTTAGTCCCTGGCTTCGACTCCAGAGGAATACCACCTTACCACAAGCACCTCAAGAGGAGTCTTCTCTCAGCTCTAGGTATGTTAGAGGGACCCTGAGTTTGCGGCCTCAAGTGGAATGGACACCGCGATGCCCTGACTCGAAATAAGGTCGGATATCCTTGCAGTAACTTGAATGCAGGCTCGTCTTGCATCTCCCAAGACGAAAGGATGTCTGAATCCCCTGTGGAGACCACAGAGAAAGACCTAGTTCCCCACCTCATCGCGACCGGAGGCCTCACATCCTTTGAAAACTTCAGAGGTACGCGGAGATCAGTGCCTCCAAAGGAGACGATGCCTGACTCCTCGTGAAACTTGATAGGAGTCCCAGGATTCCTGTGGCACGTGGAAAGGGACCCTTGGTCTCCCGCCTCAGCTGGAGAGGCGTCCCAATTGCCCTGCCAAGCCTCGAGGAGAATCCCGAGTTGTCCCTCGCAACTAGGCAGGAGTCCTGCCGTCGCTGAACAAACACGTGGGTGGAAGGGCCATCCCCGTCGTAACTCGAGAATATACCCCAGGTTCCCGCCGCAACTCGAGAAAAACCATGAGACTTCCCCCTCGCCGCGAGATGAGGCCCGATTCCCCTGCACTGCGTGCAGAGCAATTCCGTGTTGCACATCACACATGAAAGGAGCCTTGATTTCCTTGATGGCACTCCAGAGAAACCCCAAGAACACTGTTTCAAGGCTAGAGGGATCCTGAGGTCACTGTAGCAACACGAAAGAGCTCCGTGGACCAAGAATCAACTCGAGATGAGAGGTTAGTCCCTGGCTTTGACTCCAGAGGAATACCACCTTACCACAAGCACCTCAAGAGGAGGCTTCTCACAGCTCTAGGTATGTGAGAGGGACCCTGAGTTTGCGGCCTCAAATGAAATGGACACTGCGATGCCCTGACGCGAAATAAGGCCGGATATCCCTGCAGTGACTTGAATGCAGGCTCGTCTTGCATCTCCCAAGACGAAAGGATGTCTGAATCCCCTGTGGAGACCACAGAGAAAGACCTAGTTCCCCCTTAACCCCGACCGGAGGCCTCACATCCTTTGAAAACTCCAGAGGTACGCGGAGATCAGTGCCTCCAAAGGAGACGATGCCTGACTCCTCGTGAAACTTGATAGGAGTCCCAGGATTCCTGTGGCACGTGGAAAGGGACCCTTGGTCTCCCGCCTCAGCTGGAGAGGCGTCCCAATTGCCCTGCCAAGCCTCGAGGAGAATCCCGAGTTGTCCCTCGCAACTAGGCAGGAGTCCTGAAGTCGCTGAACAAACACGTGGGTGGAGGTACCATCCCCGTCTTAACTCGAGAATATTCCACAGGTTCCCGCCGCAACTCGAGAAAAACCATGAGACTTCCCCCTCGCCGCGAGATGAGGCCCGATTCCCCTGCACTGCGTGCAGAGCAATTCCGTGTTGCACATCACACATGAAAGGAGCCTTGATTTCCTTGATGGCACTCCAGAGAAACCCCAAGAACACTGTTTCAAGGCTAGAGGGATCGTGAGGTCACTGTAGCAACACGAAAGAGCTCCGTGGACCACAAATCAACTCGAGATGAGAGGTTAGTCCCTGGCTTCGACTCCAGAGAAATACCACCTTACCACAAGCACCTCAAGAGAAGGCTTCTCTCAGCTCTAGGTATGTGAGAGGGACCCTGAGTTTGCGGCCTCAAGTGGAATGGACACCACGATGCCCTGACTCGAAATAAGGCCGGATATCCTTGCAGTGACTTGAATGCAGGCTCGTCTTGCATCTCCCAAGACGAAAGGATGTCTGAATCCCCTTTGGAGACCACAGAGAAAGACCTAGTTCCCCACCTCATCGCAACCGGAGGCCTCACATCCTTTGAAAACTCCAGAGGTACGCGGAGATCAGTGCCTCCAAAGGAGACGATGCCTGACTCCTCGTGAAACTTGATAGGAGTCCCAGGATTCCTGTGGCACGTGGAAAGGGACCCTTGGTCTCCCGCCTCAGCTGGAGAGGCGTCCCAATTGCCCTGCCAAGCCTCGAGGAGAATCCCGAGTTGTCCCTCACAACTAGGCAGGAGTCCATACGTCGCTGAACAAACACTTGTATGGAAGTGCCATCCCCGCCGTAACTCGAGAATATACCCCAGGTTCCCGCAGCAACTCGAGAAAAACCATGAGACTTCCCCCTCGCCGCGAGATGAGGCCCGATTCCCCTGCACTGCGTGCAGAGCAATTCCGTGTTGCACATCACACATGAAAGGAGTCTTGATTTCCTTGGTGGCACTCCAGAGAAACCCCAAGAACACTGTTTCAAGGCTAGAGGGATCCTGAGGTCACTGTAGCAACACGAAAGAGCTCCGTGGCCCAAAAATCAACTCGAGATGAGAGAGTAGTCCCTGGCTTCGACTCCAGAGAAATACCACCTTACCACAAGCACCTCAAGAGGAGGCTTCTCTCAGCTCTAGGTATGTGAGAGGGACCCTGAGTTTGCGGCCTCAAGTGGAATGGACACCGCGATGCCCTGACTCGAAATAAGGCCGGATATCCTTGCAGTGACTTGAATGCAGGCTCGTCTTGCATCTCCCAAGACGAAAGGATGTCTGAATCACCTGTGTAGACCACAGAGAAAGACCTAGTTCCCCACCTCATCGCGACCGGAGGCCTCACATCCTTTGAAAACTCCACAGGTACGCGGAGATCAGTGCCTCCAAAGGAGACGATGCCTGACTCCTCGTGAAACTTGATAGGAGTCCCAGGATTCCTGTGGCACGTGGAAAGGGACCCTTGGTCTCCCGCCTCAGCTGGAGAGGCGTCCCAATTGCCCTGCCAAGCCTCGAGGAGAATCCCGAGTTGTCCCTCGCAACTAGGCAGGAGTCCTGCCGTCGCTGAACAAACACGTGGGTGGAAGGGCCATCCCCGTCGTAACTCGAGAATATACCCCAGGTTCCCGCCGCAACTCGAGAAAAACGATGAGACTTCCCCATCGCCGCGAGATGAAGCCCGATTCCCCTGCACTGCGTGCAGAGGAATTCCGTGTTGCACATCACACATGAAAGGAGCCTTGATTTCCTTGATGGCACTCCAGAGAAACCCCAAGAACACTGTTTCAAGGCTAGAGGGATCCTGAGGTCACTGTAGCAACACGAAGGAGCTCCGTGGACCAAGAATCAACTCGAGATGAGAGGTTAGTCCCTGGCTTCGACTCCAGAGGAATACCACCTTACCACAAGCACCTCAAGAGGTGGCTTCTCTCAGCTCTAGGTATGTGAGAGGGACCCTGAGTTTGCGGCCTCAAGTGAAATGGACACTGCGATGCCCTGACGCGAAATAAGGCCGGATATTCCTGCAGTGACTTGAATGCAGGCTCGTCTTGCATCTCCCAAGACGAAAGGATGTCTGAATCCCCTGTGGAGACCACAGAGAAAGACCTAGTTCCCCACCTCATCGCGACCGGAGGCCTCACATCCTTTGAAAACTCCAGAGGTACGCGGAGATCAGTGCCTCCAAAGGAGACGATGCCTGACTCCTCGTGAAACTTGATAGGAGTCCCAGGATTCCTGTGGCACGTGGAAAGGGACCCTTGGTCTCCCGCCTCAGCTGGAGAGGCGTCCCAATTGCCCTGCCAAGCCTCGAGGAGAATCCCGAGTTGTCCCTCGCAACTAGGCAGGAGTCCTGCCGTCGCTGAACAAACACGTGGGTGGAAGGGCCATCCCCGTCGTAACTCGAGAATATACCCCAGGTTCCCGCCGCAACTCGAGAAAAACCATGAGACTTCCCCCTCGCCGCGAGATGAGGCCCGATTCCCCTGCACTGCGTGCAGAGGAATTCCGTGTTGCACATCACACATGAAAGGAGCCTTGATTTCCTTGGTGGCACTCCAGAGAAATCCCAAGAACACTGTTTCAAGTCTACAGGGATCCTGAGGTCACTGTAGCAACACGAAAGAGCTCCGTGGACCAAGAATCAACTCGAGATGAGAGGTTAGTCCCTGGCTTCGACTCCAGAGGAATACCAACTTACCACAAGCACCTCAAGAGGAGGCTTCTCTCAGCTCTAGGTATGTGAGAGGGACCCTGAGTTTGCGGCCTCAAGTGGAATGGACACTGCGATGCCCTGACGCGAAATAAGGCCGGATATCCCTGCAGTGACTTGAATGCAGGCTCGTCTTGCATCTCCCAAGACGAAAGGATGTCTGAATCCCCTGTGGAGACCACAGAGAAAGACCTCGTTCCCCACCTCATCGCGACCGGAGGCCTCACATCCTTTGAAAACTCCAGAGGTACGCGGAGATCAGTGCCTCCAAAGGAGACGATGCCTGACTCCTCGTGAAACTTGATAGGAGTCCCAGGATTCCTGTGGCACGTGGAAAGGGACCCTTGGTCTCCCGCCTCAGCTGGAGAGGCGTCCCAATTGCCCTGCCAAGCCTCGAGGAGAATCCCGAGTTGTCCCTCGCAACTAGGCAGGAGTCCTGACGTCGCTGAACAAACACTTGTATGGAAGGGCCATCCCCGTCGTAACTCGAGAATATACCCCAGGTTCCTGCCGCAACTCGAGAAAAACCATGAGACTTCCCCCTCGCCGCGAGATGAGGCCCGATTCCCCTGCACTGCGTGCAGAGCAATTCCGTGTTGCACATCACACATGAAAGGAGTCTTGATTTCCTTGGTGGCACTCCAGAGAAACCCCAAGAACACTGTTTCAAGGCTTGAGGGATCCTGAGGTCACTGTAGCAACACGAAAGAGCTCCGTGGACCAAAAATCAACTCGAGATGAGAGGTTAGTCCCTGGCTTCGACTCCAGAGGAATACCACCTTACCACAAGCACTTCAAGAGGAGGCTTCTCTCATTTCTAGGTATGTGAGAGGGACCCTGAGTTTGCGGCCTCAAGTGGAATGGACACCGCGATGCCCTGACTCGAAATAAGGCCGGATATCCCTGCAGTGACTTGAATGCAGGCTCGTCTTGCATCTCCCAAGACGAAAGGATGTCTGAATCACCTGTGTAGACCACAGAGAAAGACCTAGTTCCCCACCTCATCGCGACCGGAGGCCTCACATCCTTTGAAAACTCCAGAGGTACGCGGAGATCAGTGCCTCCAAAGGAGACGATGCCTGACTCCTCGTGAAACTTGATAGGAGTCCCAGGATTCCTGTGGCACGTGGAAAGGGACAATTGGTCTCCCGCCTCAGCTGGAGAGGCATCCCAATTGCCCTGCCAAGCCTCGAGGAGAATCCCCACTTGTCCCTCGGAACTAGGCAGGAGTCCTGCCGTCGCTGAACAAACACGTGGGTGGAAGGGCCATCCCCGTCGCAACTCGAGAATATACCCCAGGTTCCCGCCGCAACTCGAGAAAAACCATGAGACTTCCCCCTCGCCGCGAGATGAGGCCCGATTCCCCTGCACTGCGTGCAGAGCAATTCCGTGTTGCACATCACACATGAAAGGAGCCTTGATTTCCTTGATGGCACTCCAGAGAAACCCCAAGAACACTGTTTCAAGGCTAGAGGGATCCTGAGGTCACTGTAGCAACACGAAAGAGCTCCATGGACCAAAAATCAACTCGAGATGAGAGGATAGTCCCTGGCTTCGACTCCAGAGGAATACCACCTTACCACAAGCACCTCAAGAGGAGGCTTCTCTCAGCTCTAGGTATGTGAGAGGGACCCTGAGTTTGCGGCCTCAAGTGAAATGGACACTGCGATGCCCTGACGCGAAATAAGGCCGGATATCCCTGCAGTGACTTGAATGCAGGCTCGTCTTGCATCTCCCAAGACGAAAGGATGTCTGAATCCCCTGTGGAGACCACAGAGAAAGACCTAGTTCCCCACCTCATCGCGACCGGAGGCCTCACATCTTTTGAAAACTCCAGAGGTACGCGGAGATCAGTGCCTCCAAAGGAGACGATGCCTGACTCCTCGTGAAACTTGATAGGAGTCCCAGGATTCCTGTGGCACGTGGAAAGGGACCCTTGGTCTCCCGCCTCAGCTGGAGAGGCGTCCCAATTGCCCTGCCAAGCCTCGAGGAGAATCCCGAGTTGTCCCTCGCAACTAGGCAGGAGTCCTGAAGTCGCTGAACAAACACGTGCGTGGAGGTACCATCCCCGCCGTAACTCGAGAATATACCCCAGGTTCCCGCCGCAACTCGAAAAAAACCATGAGACTTCCCCCTCGCCGCGAGATGAGGCCCGATTCCCTTGCACTGCGTGCAGAGCAATTCCGTGTTGCACATCACACATGAAAGGAGTCTTGATTTCCTTGGTGGCAATCCAGAGAAACCCCAAGAACACTGTTTCAAGTCTACAGGGATCCTGAGGTCACTGTAGCAACACGAAAGAGCTCCGTGGACCAAAAATCAACTCGAGATGAGAGGTTAGTCCCTGGCTTCGATTCCAGAGGAATACCACCTTACCTCAAGCACCTCAAGAGGAGGCTTCTCTCAGCTCTAGGTATGTGAGAGGGACCCTGAGTTTGCGGCCTCAAGTGGAATGGACACTGCGATGCCCTGACGCGAAATAAGGCCGGATATCCCTGCAGGGACTTGAATGCAGGCTCGTCTTGCATCTCCCAAGACGAAAGGATGTCTGAATCCCCTGTGGAGACCACAGAGAAAGACCTAGTTCCCCACCTCATCGCGACCGGAGGCCTCACATCCTTTGAAAACTCCAGAGGTACGCGGAGATCAGTGCCTCCAAAGGAGACGATGCCTGACTCCTCGTGAAACTTGATATGAGTCCCAGGATTCCTGTGGCTCGTGGAAAGGGACCCTTGGTCTCCCGCCTCAGCTGGAGAGGCGTCCCAATTGCCCTGCCAAGCCTCGAGGAGAATCCCGAGTTCTCCCTCACAACTAGGCAGAAGTCATGACGTCGCTGAACCAACACGTGTGTGGAAGGGCCATCCCCGTCGTAACTCGAGAATATACCCCAGGTTTCCGCCGCAACTCGAGAAAAACCATGAGACTTTCCCCTCGCCGCGAGATGAGGCCCCATTCCCCTGCACTGCGTGCAGAGGAATTCCGTGTTGCACATCACACATGAAAGGAGCCTTGATTTCCTTGATGGCACTCCACAGAAACCCCAAGAACACTGTTTCAAGGCTAGAGGGATCCTGAGGTCACTGTAGCAACACGAAAGAGATCCATGGACCAAAAATCCATTAGATGAGAGGTTAGTCCCTGGCTTCGACTCCAGAGGTATACCACCTTACCACAAGCACCTCAATAGGAGGCTTCTCTCAGCTCTAGGTATGTGAGAGGGACCCTGAGTTTGCGGCCTCACGTGCAATGGACACCGCGATGCCCTGACTCGAAATAAGGCCGGATATCCCTGCAGCGACTTGAATGCAGGCTCGTCTTGCATCTCCCAAGACGAAAGGATGTCTGAATCCCCTGTGGAGACCACAGAGAAAGACCTAGTTCCCCACCTCATCGCTACCGGAGGCCTCACATCCTTTGAAAACTCCAGAGGTACACGGAGATCAGTGCCTCCAAAGGAGACGATGCCTGACTCCTCTTTAAACTTGATAGGAGTCCCAGGATTCCTGTGGCACGTGGAAAGGGACACTTCATCTCCCGCCTCATCTGGAGAGGCGTCCCAATTGCCCTGCCAAGCCTCGAGGAGAATCCCGAGTTGTCCCTCGCAACTAGGCAGGAGTCCTGAAGTCGCTGAACAAACACGTGCGTGGAGGTACCATCCCCGTCGTAACTCGAGAATATACCCCAGGTTCCCGCCGCAACTCGAAAAAAACCATGAGACTTCCCCCTCGCCGCGAGATGAGGCCCGATTCCCTTGCACTGCGTGCAGAGCAATTCCGTGTTGCACATCACACATGAAAGGAGTCTTGATTTCCTTGGTGGCAATCCAGAGAAACCCCAAGAACACTGTTTCAAGTCTAGAGGGATCCTGAGGTCACTGTAGCAACACGAAAGAGATCCGTGGACCAAAAATCAACTCGAGATGAGAGGTTAGTCCCTGGCTTCGACTCCAGAGGGATACCACCTTACCACAAGCACCTCAAGAGGAGGCTTCTCTCAGCTCTAGGTATGTGAGAGGGACCCTGAGTTTGCGGCCTCAAGTGAAATGGACACTGCGATGCCCTGACGCGAAATAAGGCCGGATATCCCTGCAGTGACTTGAATGCAGGCTCGTCTTGCATCTCCCAAGACGAAAGGATGTCTGAATCCCCTGTGGAGACCACAGAGAAAGACCTAGTTCCCCTCCTCATCGCGACCGGAGGCCTCACATCCTTTGAAAATTCCAGAGGTACGCGGAGATCAGTGCCTCCAAATGAGACGATGCCTGACTCCTCGTGAAACTTGATAGGAGTCCCAGGATTCCTGTGGCACGTGGAAAGGGACCCTTGGTCTCCCGCCTCAGCTGGAGAGGCGTCCCAATTGCCCTGCCAAGCCTCGAGGAGAATCTGGAGTTGTCCCTCGCAACTAGGCAGGAGACCTGACGTCGCTGAACAAACACGTGGGTGGAAGGGCCATCCCCGTCGTAACTCGAGAATATACCCCATGTTCCCGCCGCAACTCGAGAAAAACCATGAGACTTCCCCCTCGCCGCGAGATGAGGCCCGATTCCCCTGCACTGCGTGCAGAGCAATTCCGTGTTGCACATCACACATGAAAGGAGCCTTGATTTCCTTGGTGGCACTCCAGAGAAACCCCAGGAACACTGTTTCAAGGCTAGAGGGATCCTGAGGTCGCTGTAGCAACACGAAAGAGCTCCGTGGACCAAAAATCAACTCGAGATGAGAGGTTAGTCCCTGGCTTCGACTCCAGAGGAATACCACCTTAACACAAGCACCTCAAGAGGAGGCTTCTCTCAGCTCTAGGTATGTGAGAGGGACCCTGAGTTTGCGGCCTCAAGTGGAATGGACACCGCGATGCCCTGACTCGAAATAAGGCCAGATATCCTTGCAGTGACTTGAATGCAGGCTCGTCTTGCATCTCCCAAGACGAAAGGATGTCTGAATCCCCTGTGGAGACCACAGAGAAAGACCTGTTCCCCACCTCATCGCGAACGGAGGCCTCACATCCTTTGAAAACTTCAGAGGTACGCGGAGATCAGTGCCTCCAAAGGAGACGATGCCTGACTCCTCGTGAAACTTGATAGGAGTCCCAGGATTCCTGTGGCACATGGAAAGGGACCCTTGGTCTCCCGCCTCAGCTGGAGAGGCGTCCCAATTGCCCTGCCAAGCCTCGAGGAGAATCCCGAGTTGTCCCTGGCAACTAGGCAGGAGTTCTGACGTCGCTGAACAAACACGTGGGTGGAAGGGCCATCCCCGTCTTAACTCGAGAATATACCCCAGATTCCCGCCGCAACTCGAGAAAAACCATGAGACTTCCCCCTCGCCGCGAGATGAGGCCCGATTCCCCTGCACTGCGTGCAGAGCAATTCCGTGTTGCACATCACACATTAAAGGAGCCTTGATTTCCTTGGTGGCACTCCAGAGAAACCCCAAGAACACTGTTTCAAGGCAAGAGGAATCCTGAGGTCACTGTAGCAACACGAAAGAGCTCCGTGGACCAAAAATCAACTCGAGATGAGAGGTTAGTCCCTGGCTTCGACTCCAGAGGAATACCACCTTACCACAAGCACCTCAAGAGGAGGCTTCTCTCACCTCTAGGTATGTGAGAGGGACCCTGAGTTTGTGGCCTCAAGTGGAATGGACACCGCGATGCCCTGACTCGAAATAAGGCCGGATATCCCTGCAGTGACTTGAATGCAGGCTCGTCTTGCATCTCCCAAGACGAAAGGATGTCTGAATCCCCTGTGGAGACCACAGAGAAAGACCTAGTTCCCCACCTCATCGCGACCGGAGGGCTCACACCCTTTGAAAACTCCAGAGGTACGCGGAGATCAGTGCCTCCAAAGGAGACGATGTCTGACTCCTCGTGAAACTTGATAGGAGTCCCAGGATTCCTGTGGCACGTGGAAAGGGACCCTTAGTCTCCCGCCTCAGCTGGAGAGGCGTCCCAATTGCCCTGCCAAGCCTCGAGGAGAATCCCGAGTTGTCGCTCGCAACTAGGCAGGAGTCCTGACGTCGCTGAACAAACACGTGGGTGGAGGGGCCATCCCCGTCTTAACTCGAGAATATACCCCAGGTTCCCGCCGCAACTTGAGAAAAACCATGAGACTTTCCCCTCGCCGCGAGATGAGGCCCGATTCCCCTGCACTGCGTGCAGAGCAATTCCGTGTTGCACATCACACATGAAAGGAGCCTTGATTTCCTTGATGGCACTCCAGAGAAACCCCAAGAACACTGTTTCAAGGCAAGAGGGATCCTGAGGTCACTGTAGCAACACGAAAGAGCTCCATGGACCAAGAATCAACTCGAGATGAGAGGTTAGTCCCTGGCTTCGACTCCAGAGGAATACCACCTTACCACAAGCACCTCAAGAGGAGGCTTCTCTCACCTCTAGGTATGTGAGAGGAACCCTGAGTTTGTGGCCTCAAGTGGAATGGACACCGCGATGCCCTGACTCGAAATAAGGCCGGATATCCCTGCAGTGACTTGAATGCAGGCTCGTCTTGCATCTCCCAAGACGAAAGGATGTCTGAATCCCCTGTGGAGACCACAGAGAAAGACCTAGTTCCCCACCTCATCGCGACCGGAGGGCTCACACCCTTTGAAAACTCCAGAGGTACGCGGAGATCAGTGCCTCCAAAGGAGACGATGTCTGACTCCTCGTGAAACTTGATAGGAGTCCCAGGATTCCTGTGGCACGTGGAAAGGGACCCTTAGTCTCCCGCCTCAGCTGGAGAGGCGTCCCAATTGCCCTGCCAAGCCTCGAGGAGAATCCCGAGTTGTCGCTCGCAACTAGGCAGGAGTCCTGACGTCGCTGAACAAACACGTGGGTGGAGGGGCCATCCCCGTCTTAACTCGAGAATATACCCCAGGTTCCCGCCGCAACTTGAAAAAAACCATGAGACTTTCCCCTCGCCGCGAGATGAGGCCCGATTCCCCTGCACTGCGTGCAGAGCAATTCCGTGTTGCACATCACACATGAAAGGAGCCTTGATTTCCTTGATGGCACTCCAGAGAAACCCCAAGAACACTGTTTCAAGGCTAGAGGGATCCTGAGGTCACTGTAGCAACACGAAAGAGCTCCGTGGACCACGAATCAACTCGAGATGAGAGGTTAGTCCCTGGCTTCGACTCCAGAGGAATACCACCTTACCACAAGCACCTCAAGAGGATTCTTCTCTCAGCTCTAGGTATGTGAGAGAGACCCTGAGTTGCGGCCTCAAGTGGAATGGACACTGCGATGCCCTGACGCGAAATAAGGCCGCATATCCCTGCAGTGACTTGAATGCAGGCTCGTGTTGCATCTCCCAAGACGAAAGGATGTCTGAATCCCCTGTGGAGACCACAGAGAAAGACCTAGTTCCCCACCTCATCGCGACCGGAGGCCTCACATCCTTTGAAAACTCCAGAGGTACGCGGAGATCAGTGCCTCCAAAGGAGACGATGTCTGACTCCTCTTGAAACTTGATAGGAGTCCCAGGATTCCTGTGGCACACGGAAAGGGACCCTTGGTCTCCCGCCTCAGCTGGAGAGGCGTCCC
This sequence comes from Cervus elaphus, assembly GCF_910594005.1. NCBI lineage: Eukaryota > Metazoa > Chordata > Mammalia > Artiodactyla > Cervidae > Cervus > Cervus elaphus. The sequence goes on from NC_057838.1 coordinate 5,858,896, forward strand.
AATTGCCCTGCCAAGCCTCGAGGAGAATCCCGAGTTGTCCCTCGCAACTAGGCAGGAGTCCTGTCGTCGCTGAACAAACACGTGGGTGGAAGGGCCATCCCCGTCGTAACTCGAAAATATACCCCAGGTTCCCGCCGCAATTCGAGAAAAACCATGAGACTTCCCCCTCGACGCGAGATGAGGCCCGATTCCCCTGCACTGCGTGCAGAGCAATTCCGTGTTGCACATCACACATGAAGGAGCCTTGATCTCCTTGATGGCACTCCAGAGAAACCCCAAGAACACTGTTTCAAGTCTAGAGGGATCCTGAGGTCACTGTAGCAACACGAAAGAGCTCCGTGGACCATGAATCAACTCGAGATGAGAGGTTAGTCCCTGGCTTCGACTCCAGAGGAATACCACCTTACCACAAGCACCTCAAGAGGATTCTTCTCTCAGCTCTAGGTATGTGAGAGGGATCCTGAGTTTGCGGCCTCAAGTGGAATGGACACTGCGATGCCCTGACTCGAAATAAGGCCGGATATCCCTGCAGTGACTTGAATGCAGGCTCGTCTTGCATCTCCCAAGACGAAAGGATGTCTGAATCCCCTGTGGACACCACAGAGAAAGACCTAGTTCCCCACCTCATCGCGACCGGAGGCCTCACATCCTTTGAAAACTCCAGAGGTACGCGGAGATCAGTGCCTCCAAAGGAGACGATGCCTGACTCCTCTTGAAACTTGATAGGAGTCCCAGGATTCCTGTGGCACACGGAAAGGGACCCTTGGTCTCCCGCCTCAGCTGGAGAGGCGTCCCAATTGCCCTGCCAAGCCTCGAGGAGAATCCCGAGTTGTCCCTCTCATCTAGGCAGGAGTCCTGACGTCGCTGAACAAACACGTGGCTGGAAGGGCCATCCCCGTCGTAACTCGAGAATATACCCCAGGTTCCCGCCGCAACTCGAGAAAAACCATGAGACTTCCCCCTCGCCGCGAGATGAGGCCCGATTCCCCTGAACTGCGTGCACAGCAATTCCGTGTTGCACATCACACATGAAAGGAGCCTTGATCTCCTTGATGGCACTCCAGAGAAACCCCAAGAACACTGTTTCAAGGCTAGAGGGATCCTGAGGTCACTGTAGCAACATGAAAGAGCTCCGTGGACCACAAATCAACTCGAGATGAGAGGTTAGTCCCTGGCTTCGACTCCAGAGGAATACCACCTTACCACAAGCACCTCAAGAGGAGGCTTCTCTCAGCTCTAGGTATGTGAGAGGGACCCTGAGTTTGCGGCCTCAAGTGGAATGGACACCGCGATGCCCTGACTCGAAATAAGGCCGGATATCCCTGCAGTGACTTGAATGCAGGCTCGTCTTGCATCTCCCAAGACGAAAGGATGTCTGAATCCCCTGTGGAGACCACAGAGAAAGACCTAGTTCCCCACCTCATCGCGACCGGAGGCCTCACATCCTTTGAAAACTCCAGAGGTACGCGGAGATCAGTGCCTCCAAAGGAGACGATGCCTGACTCCTCGTGAAACTTGATAGGAGTCCCAGGATTCCTGTGGCACGTGGAAAGGGACCCTTGGTCTCCCGCCTCAGCTGGAGAGGCGTCCCAAATGCCCTGCCAAGCCTCGAGGAGAATCCCGAGTTGTCCCTCGCAACTAGGCAGGAGTCCTGACGTCGCCGAAGAAACACGTGTGTGGAAGGGCCATCCCAGTCGTAACTCGAGAATATACCCCAGGTTCCGGCCGCAACTCGAGAAAAACCATGAGACTTCCCCCTCGACGGAAAATGAGGCCCGATTCTCCTGCACTCCATGCAGAGGAATTCCGTGTTGCACATCACACATGAAAGGAGCCTTGATTTACTTGGTGGCATTCCAGAGAAATCCCAAGAACACTGTTTCAAGGCTAGAGGGATCGTGAGGTCACTGTAGCAACATGAAAGAGCTCCGTGGACCACAAATCAACTCGAGATGAGAGGTTAGTCCCTGGCTTCGACTCCAGATGAATACCACCTTACCACAAGCACCTCAAGAGGAGGCTTCTCTCAGCTCTAGGTATGTGAGAGGGACCCTGAGTTTGCGGCCTCAACTGGAATGGACACCGCGAAGCCCTGACGCGAAATAAGGCCGGATATCCCTGCAGTGACTTGAATGTAGGCTCGTCTTGCATCTCCCAAGACGAAAGGATGTCTGAATCCCCTGTGGAGACCACAGAGAAAGACATAGTTCCCCACCTCATCGCGACCGGAGGCCTCACATCCTTTGAAAACTCCAGAGGTACGCGGAGATCAGTGCCTCCAAAGGAGACGATGCCTGGCTCCTCTTGAAACTTGATAGGAGTCCCAGGATTCCTGTGGCACGTGGAAGGGGATCCTTGGTCTCCCGCCTCAGCTGGAGAGGCGTCCCAATTGCCCTGCCAAGCCACGAGGGGAATCCCGAGTTGTCCCTCGCAACTAGGCAGGAGTCCTGCCGTCGCTGAACAAACACGTAATTGGAAAGGCCATCCCCGTCGTAACTCGAGAATATACCCCAGGTTCCCGCCGCAACTCGAGAAAAACCATGAGACTTCCCCCTCGCCGCGAGATGAGGCCCGATTCCCCTGCACTGCGTGCAGAGCAATTCCGTCCTGCACATCACACATGAAAGGAACCTTGATTTCCTTGATGGCACTCCAGAGAAACCCCATGAACACTGTTTCAAGGCTAGAGGGATCCTGAGGTCACTGTAGCAACACGAAAGACCTTCGTGGACCAAGAATCAACTCGAGATGAGAGGTTAGTCCCTGGCTTCGACTCCAGAGGAATACCACCTTACCACAAGCACCTCAAGAGGAGGCTTCAATCAGCTCTAGCTATGTGAGAGGGACCCTGAATTTGCGGCCTCCAGTGGAATGGACACCGTCATGACCTGACTCGAAATAAGGCCGGATATCCCTACAGTGACTTGAATGCAGGCACGTCTTGCATCTCCCAAGACGAAAGCATGTCTGAATCCCCTGTGGAGACCACAGAGAAAGACCTAGTTCCCCACCTCATCGCGACCGGAGGCCTCACATCCTTTGAAAACTCCAGAGGTACGCGGAGATCAGTGCCTCCAAAGGAGACGATGCCTGACTCCTCTTGAAACTTGATAGGAGTCCCAGGATTCCTGTGGCACACGGAAAGGGACCCTTGGTCTCCCGCCTCAGGTGGAGAGGCGTCCCAATTGCCCTGCCAAGCCTCGAGGAAAATCCCGAGTTGTCCCTCGCAACTAGGCAGGAGTCCTGACGTCGCTGAACAAACACGTGGGTGGAAGGGCCATCCCCGTCGTAACTCGAGAATATACCCCAGGTTCCCGCCGCAACTCGAGGAAAACCATGAGACTTCCCCCTCGCCGTGAGATGAGGCCCGATTCCCCTGCACTGCGTGCAGAGCAATTCCGTGTTGCACATCACACATGAAAGGAGCCTTGATTTCCTTGATGGCACTCCAGAGAAACCCCAAGAACACTGTTTCAAGGCTAGAGGGATCCTGAGATAACTGTAGCAACACGAAAGAGCTCCGTGGACCAAAAATCAACTCGAGATGAGAGGTTAGTTCCTGGCTTCGACTCCAGAGGAATACCACCTTACCACAAGCACCTCAAGAGGAGGCTTCTCTCAGCTCTAGGTATGTGAGAGGGACCCTGAGTTTGCGGCCTCAAGTGGAATGGACACCGCGATGCCCTGACTCGAAATAAGGCCGGATATCCTTGCAGTGACTTGAATGCAGGCTCGTCTTGCATCTCCCAAGACGAAAGGATGTCTGAATCACCTGTGTAGACTACAGAGAAAGACCTAGTTCCCCACCTCATCGCGACCGGAGGCCTCACATCCTTTGAAAACTCCAGAGGTACGCGGAGATCAGTGCCTCCAAAGGAGACGATGCCTGACTCCTCGTGAAACTTGATAGGAGTCCCAGAATTCCTGTGGCACGTGGAAAGGGACCCTTGGTCTCCCGCCTCAGCTGGAGAGGCGTCCAAATTTCCCTGCCAAGCCTCGAGGAGAATCCCGAGTTGTCCCTCGCAACTAGGCAGGAGTCCAGACGTCGCTGAACAAACACTTGTATGGAAGGGCCATCCCCGTCGTAACTCGAGAATATACCCCAGGTTCCCGCCGCAACTCGAGAAAAACCATGAGACTTCCCCCTCCCCGCGAGATGAGGCCCGATTCCCCTGCACTGCGTGCAGAGCAATTCCGTGTTGCACATCACACATGAAAGGAGTCTTGATTTCCTTGGTGGCACTCCAGAGAAACCCCAAGAACACTGTTTCAAGTCTACAGGGATCCTGAGGTCACTGTAGAAACACGAAAGAGCTCCGTGGCCCAAAAATCAACTCGAGATGAGAGGTTAGTCCCTGGCTTCGACTCCAGAGGAATACCACCTTAACACAAGCACCTCAAGAGGAGGCTTCTCTCAGCTCTAGGTATGTGAGAGGGACCCTGAGTTTGCGGTCTCAAGTGGAATGGACACCGCGATGCCCTGACTCAAAATAAGGCCGGATATCCCTGCAGTGACTTGAATGCAGGCTCGTCTTGCATCTCCCAAGACGAAAGGATGTCTGAATCACCTGTGTAGACCACAGAGAAAGACCTAGTTCCCCACCTCATCGCGACCGGAGGCCTCACATCCTTTGAAAACTCCAGAGGTACGCGGAGATCAGTGCCTCCAAAGGAGACGATGCCTGACTCCTCGTGAAACTTGATAGGAGTCCCAGGATTCCTGTGGCACGTGGAAAGGGACCCTTGGTCTCCCGCCTCAGCTGGAGAGGCGTCCCAATTGCCCTGCCAAGCCTCGAGAAGAATCCCGAGTTGTCCCTCGCAACTAGGCAGGAGTCCTGACGTCGCTGAACAAACACGTGGGTGGAAGGGCCATCCCCGTCTTAACTCGAGAATATACCCCAGGTTCCCGCCGCAACTCGAGAAAAACCATGAGACTTCCCCCTCGCCGCGAGATGAGGCCCGATTCCCCTGCACTGCGTGCAGAGCAATTCCTTGTTGCACATCACACATGAAAGGAGCCTTGATTTCCTTGATGGCACTCCAGAGAAACCCCAAGAACACTGTTTCAAGGCTAGAGGGATCCTGAGGTCACTGTAGCAACACGAAAGAGCTCCGTGGACCAAAAATCAACTCGAGATGAGAGGTTAGTCCCTGGCTTCGACTCCAGAGGAATACCACCTTACCACAAGCACCTCAAGAGGAGGCTTCTCTCACCTCTAGGTATGTGAGAGGGACCCTGAGTTTGCGGCCTCAAGTGGAATGGACACCGCGATGCCCTGACTCGAAATAAGGCCGGATATCCTTGCAGTGACTTGAATGCAGGCTCGTCTTGCATCTCCCAAGACGAAAGGATGTCTGAATCACCTGTGTAGACTACAGAGAAAGACCTAGTTCCCCACCTCATCGCGACCGGAGGCCTCACATCCTTTGAAAAGAGGTACGCGGCACGTGGAAAGGGACACTTGGTCTCCCGCCTCAGCTGGAGAGGCGTCCCAATTGCCCTGCCAAGCCTCGAGGAGAATCCCGAGTTGTCCCTCGCAACTAGGCAGGAGTCCTGACGTCGCTGAACAAACACGTGGGTGGAAGGGCCATCCCCGTCTTAACTCGAGAATATACCCCAGGTTCTCGCCGCAACTCGAGAAAAACCATGAGACTTCCCCCTCGCCGCGAGATGAGGCCCGATTCCCCTGCACTGCGTGCAGAGCAATTCCGTCTTGCACATCACACATGAAAGGAGCCTTGATTTCCTTGATGGCACTCCAGAGAAACCCCAAGAACACTGTTTCAAGGCTAGAGGGATCCTGAGGTCACTGTAGCAACACGAAAGAGCTCCGTGGACCAAGAATCAACTCGAGATGAGAGGTTAGTCCCTGGCTTCGACTCCAGAGGAAGACCACCTTACCACAAGCACCTCAAGAGGAGGCTTCTCTCAGCTCTAGGTATGTGAGAGGGACCCTGAGTTTGCGGCCTCAAGTGGAATGGACACTGCGATGCCCTGACGCGAAATAAGGCCGGATATCCCTGCAGTGACTTGAATGCAGGCTCGTCTTGCATCTCCCAAGACGAAAGGATGTCTGAATCCCCTGTGGAGACAACAGAGAAAGACCTAGTTCCCCACCTCATCGCGACCGGAGGCCTCACATCCTTTGAAAACTCCAGAGGTACGCGGAGATCAGTGCCTCCAAAGGAGACGATGCCTGACTCCTCGTGAAACTTGATAAGAGTCCCAGGATTCCTGTGGCACGTGGAAAGGGACCCTTGGTCTCCCGCCTCAGCTGGAGAGGCGTCCCAATTGCCCTGCCAAGCTTCGAGGAGAATCCCGAGTTGTCCCACGCAACTAGGCAGGAGTCCTGACTTCGCTGAACAAACATGTGGGTGGAAGGGCCATCCCCGTCGTAACTCGAGAATATACCCCAGGTTCCCGCCGCAACTCGAGAAAAACCATGAGACTTACCCCTCGCCGCGACATGAGGCCCGATTCCCCTGCACTGCGTGCAGAGCAATTCCGTGTTGCACATCTCACATGAAAGGAGCCTTGATTTCCTTGATGGCACTCCAGAGAAAACACAAGAACACTGTTTCAAGGCTAGAGGGATCCTGAGGTCACTGTAACAACACGAAAGAGCTCCGTGGACCAAAAATCAACTCGAGATGAGAGGTTAGTCCCTGGCTTCGACTCCAGAGGAATACCACCTTACCACAAGCACCTCAAGAGGAGGCTTCTCTCAGCTCTAGCTATGTGAGAGTTACCCTGAGTTTGCGGCCTCAAGTGGAATGGACACCGGGATGACCTGACTCGAAATAAGGCCGGATATCCCTACAGTGACTTGAATGCAGGCTCGTCTTGCATCTCCCAAGAAGAAAGGCTGTTTGAATCCCCTGTGGAGACCACAGAGAAAGACCTAGTTCCCCACCTCATCGCGACCGGAGGCCTCACATCCTTTGAAAACTCCAGAGGTACGCGGAGATCAGTGCCTCCAAAGGAGACGATGCCTGACTCCTCGTGAATCTTGATAGGAGTCCCAGGATTCCTATGGCACGTGGAAAGGGACTCTTGGTCTCCCGCCTCAGCTGGAGAGGCTTCCCAATTGCCCTGCCAAGCCTCGAGGAGAATCCCGAGTTGTCACTCGCAACTAGGCAGGAGTCCTGACGTCGCTGAACAAACACGTGTGTGGAAGGGCCATCCCCGTCATAACTCGAGAATATACCCCAGGTTCCCACCGCAACTCGAGAAAAACCATGAGACTTTCCCCTCGCCGCGAGATGAGGCCCGATTCCCCTGCACTGCGTGCAGAGCAATTCCGTCTTGCACATCACACATGAAAGGAGTCTTGATTTCCTTGATGGCACTTCAGAGAAACCCCAAGAACACTGTTTCAAGGCTAGAGGGATCCTGAGGTCACTATAGCAACACGAAAGAGCTCCGTGGATCAAGAATCAACTCGAGATGAGAGGTTAGTCCCTGGCTTCGACTCCAGAGGAATACCACCTTAACACAAGCACCTCAAGAGGAGGCTTCTCTCAGCTCTAGTTATGTGAGAGGGACCCTGAGTTTGCGGCCTCAAGTGGAATGGACACTGCGATGCCCTGACGCGAAATAAGGCCGGATATCCCTGCAGTGACTTGAATGCAGGCTCGTCTTGCATCTCCCAAGACGAAAGGATGTCTGAATCCCCTGTGGAGACCACAGAGAAAGACCTAGTTCCCCACCTCATAGCGACCGGAGGCCTCACATCCTTTGAAAACTCCAGAGGTACGGGGAGATCAGTGCCTCCAAAGGAAACGATGCCTGACTCCTCGTGAAACTTGATAGGAGTCCCAGGATTCCTGTGGCACGTGGAAAGGGACCCTTGGTCTCCCGCCTCAGCTGGAGAGGCGTCCCAATTGCCCTGCCAAGCCTCGAGGAGAATCCCGAGTTGTCCCTCGCAACTAGGCAGGAGTCCTGACGTCGCTGAACAAACACGTGGGTGGAGGGGCCATCCCCGTCTTAACTCGAGAATATACCCCAGGTTTCCGCCGCAACTCGAGAAAAACAATGAGACTTTCCCCTCGCCGCAAGATGAGGCCCGATTCCCCTGCACTGCGTGCTGAGCAATTCCTTGTTGCACATCACACATGAAAGGAGCCTTGATTTCCTTGATGGCACTCCAGAGAAACGCCAAGAACACTGTTTCAAGTCTAGAGGGATCCTGAGGTCACTGTAGCAACACGAAAGAGCTCCGTGGACCAAAAATCAACTCGAGATGAGAGGTTAGTCCCTGGCTTCGACTCCAGAGGAATACCACCTTAGCACAAGCACCTCAAGAGGAGGCTTCTCTCAGCTCTAGGTATGTGAGAGGGACCCTGTGTTTGCGGCCTCAAGTGGAATGGACACTGCGATGCCCTGAAGCGAAATAAGGCCGGATATCCCTGCAGTGACTTGAATGCAGGCTCGTCTTGCATCTCCCAAGACGAAAGGATGTCTGAATCCCCTGTGGAGACCATAGAGAAAGACCTAGTTCCCCACCTCATCGCGACCGGAGGCCTCACATCCTTTGAAAACTCCAGAGGTACGCGGAGATCAGTGCCTCCAAAGGAGACGATGCCTGACTCCTCGTGAAACTTGATAGGAGTCCCAGGATTCCTGTGGCACGTGGAAAGGGACCCTTGGTCTCCCGCCTCAGCTGAAGAGGTGTCCCAATAGCCCTGCCAAGCCTCGAGGAGAATCCCGAGTTGTCGCTCGCAACTAGGCAGGATTCCTGACGTCGCTGAACAAACACGTGGGTGGAAGGGCCATCCCCGTCATAACTCGAGAATATACCCCAGGTTCCCACCGTAACTCGAGAAAAACCATGAGACTTCCCCCTCGCCGCGAGATGAGGCCCGATTCCCTTGCACTGCGTGCAGAGCAATTCCGTGTTGCACATCATACATGAAAGGAGCCTTGATTTCCTTGATGGCACTCCAGAGAAACGCCAAGAACACTGTTTCAAGTCTAGAGGGATCCTGAGGTCACTGTAGCAACACGAAAGAGCTCCGTGGACCAAAAATCAACTCGAGATGAGAGGTTAGTCCCTGGCTTCGACTCCAGAGGAATACCACCTTAGCACAAGCACCTCAAGAGGAGGCTTCTCTCAGGTCTAGGTATGTGAGAGGGACCCTGAGTTTGCGGCCTCAAGTGGAATGGACACTGCGATGCCCTGAAGCGAAATAAGGCCGGATACCCCTGCAGTGACTTGAATGCAGGCTCCTCTTGCATCTCCCAAGACGAAAGGATGTCTGAATCCCCTGTGGAGACCACAGAGAAAGACCTAGTTCCCCACCTCATCGCGACCGGAGGCCTCACATCCTTTGAAAACTCCAGAGGTACGCGGAGATCAGTGCCTCCAAAGGAGACGATGCCTGACTCCTCGTGAAACTTGATAGGAGTCCCAGGATTCCTGTGGCACGTGGAAAGGGACCCTTGGTCTCCCGCCTCAGCTGAAGAGGTGTCCCAATAGCCCTGCCAAGCCTCGAGGAGAATCCCGAGTTGTCGCTCACAACTAGGCAGGAGTCCTGACGTCGCTGAACAAACACGTGGGTGGAAGGGCCATCCCCGTCATAACTCGAGAATATACCCCAGGTTCCCGCCGCAACTCGAGAAAAACCATGAGACTTCCCCCTCGCCGCGAGATGAGGCCCGATTCCCTTGCACTGCGTGCATAGCAATTCCGTGTTGCACATCATACATGAAAGGAGCCTTGATTTCCTTGATGGCACTCCAGAGAAACCCCAAGAACACTGTTTCAAGGCCTGAGGGATCCTGAGTTCACTGTAGCAACACAAAAGAGCTCCGTGGACCAAAAATCAACTCGAGATGAGAGGTTAGTCCCTGGCTTCGACTCCAGAGGAAGACCGCTTTACCACAAGCACCTTAAGAGGAGGCTTCTCTCAGCTCTAGGTATGTGAGAGGGACCCTGAGTTTGCGGCCTCAAGTGGAATGGACACCGCGATGCCCTGACTCGAAATAAGGCCGGATATCCCTGCAGTGACTTGAATGCAGGCTCGTCTTGCATCTCCCAAGACGAAAGGATGTCTGAATCCCCTGTGGAGACCACAGAGAAAGACCTAGTTCCCCACCTCATCGCGACCGGAGGCCTCACATCCTTTGAAAACTCCAGAGGTACGCGGAGATCAGTGCCTCCAAAGGAGACGATGCCTGACTCCTCGTGAAACTTGATAGGAGTCCCAGGATTCCTGTGGCACGTGGAAAGGGACCCTTGGTCTCACGCCTGAGCTGGAGAGGCGTCCCAATTGCCCTGCCAAGCCTCGAGGAGAATCCTGAGTTGTCCCTCGCAACTAGGCAGGAGTCCTGCGGTCGCTGAACAAACACGTGGGTGGAAGGGCCATCCCCGTCGTAACTCGAGAATATACCCCAGGGTCCCGCCGCAACTCGAGAAAAACCATGAGACTTCCCCCTCGCCGCGAGATGAGGCCCGATTCCCCTGCACTGCGTGTAGAGCAATTCCGTGTTGCACATCAAACATGAAAGGAGCCTTGATTTCCTTGATGGCACTCCAGAGAAACCCCAAGAACACTGTTTCAAGGCTAGCGGGATCCTGAGGTCACTGTAGCAACAGGAAAGAGCTTCATGGCCCAAAAATCAACTCGAGATGAGAGGTTAGTCCCTGGCTTCGACTCCAGAGGAATACCACCTTACCACAAGCACCTCAAGAGGAGGCTTCTCTCAGCTCTAGGTATGTGAGAGGGACCCTGAGTTTGCGGCCTCAAGTGGAATGGACACCGCGATGCCCTGACTCGAAGTAAGGCCGTATATCCCTGCAGTGACTTGAATGCAGGCTCATCTTGCATCTCCCAAGACGAAAGGATGTCTGAATCCCGTGTGGAGACCACAGAGAAAGACCGAGTTTACCACGTCATCGCGACCGGAGGCCTCACATCCTTTGAAAACTCCAGAGGTACGCGGAGATCAGTGCCTCCAAAGGAGACGATGCGTGACTCCTCGTGAAACTTGATAGGAGTCCCAGGATTCCTGTGGCACGTGGAAAGGGACCCTTGGTCTCCCGCCTCAACTGGAGAGGCGTCCCAATTGCCCTGCCAAGCCTCGAGGAGAATTCTGAGTTGTCCCTCGCAACTAGGAAAGAGTCCTGACGTCGCTGAACAAACACGTGGTTGGAAGGGCCATCCCCGGCGTAACTCGAGAATATACCCCAGGTTCCCGCCGCAACTCGAGAAAAAGCATGAGACTTCCCACTCGCCGCGAGATGAGGCCCGATTCCCCTGCACTGCGTGCAGAGCAATTCCGTGTTGCACATCACACATGAAAGGAGCCTTGATTTCCTTGATGGCACTCCAGAGAAACCCCAAGAACACTGTTTCAAGGCTAGAGGGATCCTGAGGTCACTGTAGCAACACGAAAGAGCTCCATGGACGAAAAATCAACTCGAGATGAGAGGTTAGTCCCTGGCTTCGACTCCAGAGGAATACCACCTTACCACAAGCACCTCAAGAGGAGGCTTCTCTCAGCTCTAGGTATGTGAGAGGGACCCTGATTTTGCGGCCTCAAGTGGAATGGACACCGCGATGCCCTGACTCGAAATAAGGCCGGATATCCCTGCAGTGACTTGAATGCAGGCTCGTCTTGCATCTCCCAAGAGGAAAGGATGTCTGAATTCCCTGTGGAGACCACAGAGAAAGACCTAGTTCCCCACCTCATCGCGAACGGAGGCCTCACATCCTTTGAAAACTTCAGAGGTACGCGGAGATTAGTGCCTCCAAAGGAGACGATGCCTGACTCCTCGTGAAACTTGATAGGAGTCCCAGGATTCCTATGCACATGGAATGGGACCCTTGGTCTCCCGCCTCAGCTGCAGAGGCGTCCCAATTGCCCTGCCAAGCCTCGAGGAGAATCCCGATTTGTCCCTCGCAACTAGGCAGGAGTCCTGACGTCGCTGAAGAAACACGTGGGTGGAAGGGCCATTCCAGTCGTAACTCGACAATATACCCCAGGTTCCCGCCGCAACTCGAGAAAAACCATGAGACTTCCCCCTCGCCGCGATATGAGGCCCGATTCCCCTGCACTGCGTGCAGAGCAATTCCGTGTTGCACATCACACATGAAAGGAGCCTTGATTTCCTTGATGGCACTCCAGAGAAACCCCAAGAACACTGTTTCAAGGCTAGAGGGATCCTGAGGTCACTGTAGCAACACGAAAGAGCTCCGTGGACCAAAAATCAACTCGAGATGAGAGGTTAGTCCCTGGCTTCGACTCCAGAGGAATACCACCTTACCACAAGCACCTCAAGAGGAGGCTTCTCTCAGCTCTAGGTATGTGAGAGGGACCCTGAGTTTGCGGCCTCAAGTGGAATGGACACTGCGATGCCCTGACTCGAAATAAGGCCGGATATCCCTGCAGTGACTTGAATGCAGGCTCGTCTTGCATCTCCCAAGACGAAAGGATGTCTGAATCCCCTGTGGAGACCACAGAGAAAGACCTAGTTCCCCACCTCATCGCGACCGGAGGCCTCACATCCTTTGAAAACTCCAGAGGTACGCGGAGATCAGTGCCTCCAAAGGAGACGATGCCTGACTCCTCGTGAAACTTGATAGGAGTCCCAGGATTCCTGTGGCACGTGGAAAGGGACCCTTGGTCTCCCGCCTCAGCTGGAGAGGCGTCCCAATTGCCCTGCCAAGCCTCGAGGAGAATCCCGAGTTGTCCCTCGCAACTAGGCAGGAGTCCTGACGTCGCTGAAGAAACACGTGGGTGGAAGGGCCATCCCCTTTGTAACTCGAGAATATACCCCAGATTCCCGCCGCAACTCGAGAAAATCGATGAGACTTTCCCCTCGCCGCGAGATGAGGCCCGATTCCCCTGCACTGCGTGCAGAGCAATTCCGTGTTGCACATCACACATGAAAGGAGCCTTGATTTCCTTGCTGGCACTCCAGAGAAACCCCAAGAACACTGTTTCAAGGCTAGAGGGATCCTGAGGTCACTGTAGCAACACGAAAGAGCTCCGTCGACCACAAATCAACTCGAGATGAGAGGTTAGTCCCTGGCTTCGACTCCAGAGGAATATCACCTTACCACAAGCACCTCAAGAGGAGGCTTCTCTCAGCTCTAGGTATGTGAGAGGGACCCTGAGTTTGCGGCCTCAAGTGGAATGAACACGGCGATGCCCTGACTCGAAATAAGGCCGGATATCCCTGCAGTGACTTGAATGCAGGCTCGTCTTGCATCTCCCAAGACGAAAGGATGTCTGAATCCCCTGTGGAGACCACAGAGAAAAACCTAGTTCCCCACCTCATCACGACCGGAGGCCTCACATCCTTTGAAAACTCCAGAGGTACGCGGAGATCAGTGCCTCCAAAGGAGACGATGCCTGACTCCTCGTGAAACTTGATAGGAGTCCCAGGATTCCTGTGGCACGTGGATAGGGACCCTTTGTCTCCCACCTCAGCTGGAGAGGCGTCCCAATTGCCCTGCCAAGCCTCGAGGAGAATCCCGAGTTGTCCCTCGCAACTAGGCAGGAGTCCTGACGTCGCTGAACAAACACGTGGGTGGAAGGGCCATCCCCGTCGTAACTCGAGAATATACCCCAGGTTCCCGCTGCAACTCGAGAAAAACCATGAGACTTCCCACTCGCCGAGAGATGAGGGCCGATTCCCCTGCACTGCGTGCAGAGCAATTCCGTGTTGCACATCACACATGAAAGGAGCCTTGATTTCCTTGATTGCACTCCAGAGAAACCCCAAGAACACTGTTTCAAGGCTAGAGGGATCCTGAGGTCACTGTAGCAACACGAAAGAGCTCCGTGGACCAAAAATCAACTCGAGATGAGAGGTTAGTCCCTGGCTTCGACTCCAGAGGAATACCACCTAACCACAAGCACCACAAGAGGAGGCTTCTCTCAGCTCTAGCTATGTGAGAGGGACCCTGAGTTTGCGGCCTCAATTGGAATGGACACCGCGATGCCCTGACTCGAAATAAGGCCGGATATCCCTGCAGTGACTTGAATGCAGGCTCGTCTTGCATCTCCCAAGACGAAAGGATGTCTGAATCCCCTGTGGAGACCACAGAGAAAGACCTAGTTCCCCACCTCATCGCGACCGGAGGCCTCACATCCTTTGAAAACTCCAGAGGTATGCGGAGATCAGTGCCTCCAAAGGAGACGATGCCTGACTTCTCGTGAAACTTGATAGGAGTCCCAGGATTCCTGTGGCTCGTGGAAAGGGACCCTTGGTCTCCCGCCTCAGCTGGAGAGGCGTCCCAATTGCCCTGCCAAGCCTCGAGGAGAATCCCGAGTTGTCCCTCGCAACTAGGCAGGAGTCCTGACGTCGCTGAACAAACACGTGGGTGGAAGGGCCATCCCCGTCGTAACTCGAGAATATACCCCATATTCACGCCGCAACTCGAGAAAAACCATGAGACTTCCCCCTCGCCGCGAGATGAGGCTCGATTACTCTGCACTGCGTGCAGAGCAATTCCGTGTTGCACATCACACATGAAAGGAGCCTTGATTTCCTTGATGGCACTCCAGAGAAACCCCAAGAACACTGTTTCAAGGCTAGAAGGATCCTGAGGTCACTGTAGCAACACGAAAGAGCTCCGAGGACCAAAAATCAACTCGAGATGAGAGGTTAGTCCCTGGCTTCGACTCCAGAGGAATACCACCTCACCACAAGCACCTCAAGAGGAGGCTTCTCTCAGCTCTAGGTATGTGAGAGGGACCCTGAGGTTGCGGCCTCATGTGGAATGGACACCGTGATGCCCTGACTCGAAATAAGGCCGGATATCCCTGCAGTGACATGAATGCAGGCTGGTCTTGCATCTCCCAAGACGAAAGGATGCCTGAATCCCCTGTGGAGACCACAGAGAAAGACCTAGTTCCCCACCTCATCGCGACCGGAGGCCTCACATCCTTTGAAAACTCCAGAGGTACGCGGAGATCAGTGCCTCCAAAGGAGACGATGCCTGACTCCTCGTGAAACTTGATAGGAGTCCCAGGATTCCTGTGGCACGTGGAAAGGGTCCCTTGGTCTCCCGCCTCAGCTGGAGAGTCGTCCCAATTGCCCTGCCAAGCCTCGAGGAGAATCCCGAGTTTTCCCTCGCAACTAGGCAGGAGTCCTGCCGTCGCTGAACAAATACGTGGGTGGAGGGCCCATCCCCGTCGTAACTCGAGAATATACCCCAGGTTCCCGCCGCAACTCGAGCAAAACCATGAGACTTCCCCCTCGCCGCGAGATGAGGCCCGATTCCCCTGCACTGCGTGCAGAGCAATTCCGTGTTGCACATCACACATGAAAGGAGCCTTGATTTCCTTGGTGGCACTCCAGAGAAACCCCAAGAACACTGTTTCAAGGCTAGAGGGATGCTCAGGTCACTGTAGCAGCACGAAAGAGATCCGTGGACCAAAAATCAACTCGAGATGAGAGGTTAGTCCCTGGCTTCGACTCCAGAGGAATACCACCTTACCACAAGCACCTCAAGAGGAGGCTTCTCTCAACTCTAGCTATGTGAGAGGGACCCTGAGTTTGCGGCCTCAAGTGGAATGGACACCGCGATGCCCTGACTCGAAATAAGGCCAGATATCCCTGCAGTGACTTGAATGCAGGCTCGTCTTGCATCCCCCAAGACAAAAGGATGTCTGAATCCCCTGTGGAGACCACAGAGAAAGACCTAGTTCCCCACCTCATCTCGACCGGAGGGCTCACATCCTTTGAAAACCCCAGAGGTACGCGGAGATCAGTGCCTCCAAAGGAGACGATCCCTGACTCCTCGTGAAACTTGATAGGAGTCCCAGGATTCCTGTGGCACGTGGAAAGGGACCCTTGGTCTCCCGCCTCAGCTGGAGAGGCGTCCCAATTGCCCTGCCAAGCCTCGAGGAGAATCCCGAGTTGTCCCTCGCAACTAGGCAGGAGTCCTGACGTCGCTGAACAAACACGTGGTTGGAAGGGCCATCCACGTTGTAACTCGAGAATATACCCCAGGTTCCCGTCGCAACTCGAGAAAAACCATGAGACTTCCCTCTCGCCGCGAGATGAGGCCCGATTCCCCTGCACTGCGTGCAGAGCAATTCCGTGTTGCACATCACACATGAAAGGAGCCTTGATTTCCTTGGTGGCACTCCAGAGAACCCCCAAGAACACTGTTTCAAGGCTAGAGGGATCCTGAGGTCACTGTAGCAACATGAAAGAGCTCCGTGGACCAAAAATCAACTCGAGATGAGAGGTTAGTCCCTGGCTTCGACTCCAGAGGAATACCACCTTACCACAAGCACCTCAAGAGGAGACTTCTCTCAGCTCTAGGTATGTGAGAGGGACCCTGATTTTGCGGCCTCAAGTGGAATGGACACCGCGATGCCCTGACTCGAAATAAGGCCGGATATCCCTGCAGTGACTTGAATGCAGGCTCGTCTTGGATCTCCCAAGAAGAAAGGATGTCTGAATCCCCTGTGGAGACCACAGAAAAAGACCTAGTTCCCCACCTCATCGCGACCGGAGGCCTCACATCCTTTGACAACTTCAGAGGTACGCGGAGATCAGTGCCTCCAAAGGAGACGATGCCTGACTCGTCGTGAAACTTGATAGGAGTCCCAGGATTCCTGTGGCACGTGGAAAGGGACCCTTGGTCTCCCGCCTCAGCTGGAGAGGCGTCCCAATTGCCCTGCGAAGCCTCGAGGAGTATACCGAGTATTCACTCGCAACTAGGCAGGAGTCCTGCCGTCGCTGAACAAACACGTGGGTGGAAGGGCCATCCCCGTCGTAACTCGAGAATATACCCCAGGTTCCCGCCGCAACTCGAGAAAAACCATGAGACTTCCCCCTCGCCGCGAGATGAGGCTCGATTCCCCTGCAGTGCGTGCAGAGCAATTCCGTGTTGCACATCACACATGAAAGGAGCCTTGATTTCCTTGATGGCACTCCAGAGAAACCCAAAGAACACTGTTTCTAGGCTAGAGGGATCCTGAGGTCACTGTAGCAACACGAAAGAGCTCTGTGGACCAAGAATCAACTAGAGATGAGAGGTTAGTCCCTGGCTTCGACTCCAGAGGAATACCACCTTACCACAAGCACCTCAAGAGGAGGCTTCTCTCAGCTCTAGGTATGTGAGAGGGACCCTGATTTTGCGGCCTCAAGTGGAATGGACACTGCGATGCCCTGACGCTAAATAAGGCCGGATATCCCTGCAGTGACTTGAATGCAGGCTCGTCTTGCATCTCCCAAGATGAAAGGATGTCTGATCCCCTGTGGAGACCACAGAGAAAGACCTAGTTCCCCACCTCATCGCGACCGGAGGCCTCACATTCTTTGAAAACTCCAGAGGTATGCGGAGATCAGTGCCTCCAAAGGAGACGATGCCTGACTCCTCGTGAAACTTGATAGGAGTCCCAGGATTCCTGTGGCACGTGGAAAGGGACCCTTGGTCTCGCGCCTCAGCTGGAGAGGCGTCCCAATTGCCCTGCCAAGCCTCGAGGAGTATACCGAGTTGTCCCTCGCAACTAGGCAGGAGTCCTGCCATCGCTGAACAAACACGTGGGTGGAAGGGCCATCCCCGTCGTAACTCGAGAATATACCCCAGGGTCCCGCCGCAACTCGAGAAAAACCATGAGACTTCCCCCTCGCCGCGAGATGAGGCCCGATTCCCCTACACTGCGTGCAGAGCAATTCCGTGTTGCACATCACACATGAAAGGAGCCTTGATTTCCTTGATGGCACTCCAGAGAAACCCCAAGAACACTGTTTCAAGGCTAGAGGGATCCTGAGGTCACTGTAGCAACACGAAAGAGCTCCGAGGACCAAAAATCAACTCGAGATGAGAGGTTAGTCCCTGGCTTCGACTCCAGAGGAATACCACCTCACCACAAGCACCTCAAGAGGAGGCTTCTCTCAGCTCTAGGTATGTGAGAGGGTCCCTGAGTTTGCGGCCTCACGTGGAAAGGACACCGCGATGCCCTGGCTCGAAATAAGGCCGGATATCCCTGCAGTGACTTGAATGCAGGCTCGTCTTGCATCTCCCAAGACGAAAGGATGTCTGAATCCCCTGTGGAGACCACAGAGAAAGACCTAGTTCCCCACCTCATCGCGACCGGAGGCCTCACATCCTTTGAAAACTCCAGAGGTACGCAGAGATCAGTGCCTCCAAAGGAGACGATGCCTGACTCCTCGTGATACTTGATAGGAGTCCCAGGATTCCTGTGGCACGTGGAAAGGGACCCTTGGTCTCCTGCCTCAGCTAGAGAGGCGTCCCAATTGCCCTGCCAAGCCTCGAGGAGAATCCCGAGTTGTTCCTCGCATCTACGCAGGAGTCCTGATGTCGCTGAATAAACACGTGGGTGGAAGGGCCAACCCTGTCATAACTCGAGAATATACCCCAGGTTCCCGCAGCAACTCGAGAAAAACCATGAGACTTCCCCCTCGCCGCGAGATGAGGCCCGATTCCCCTGCAGTGCGTGCAGAGCAATTCCGTGTTGCACATCACACATGAAAGGAGCCTTGATTTCCTTGATGGCACTCCAGAGAAACCCCAAGACACTGTTTCAAGGCTAGAGGGATCCTGAGGTCACTGTAGCAACACGAAAGAGCTCCATGGACCAAAAATCAACTCGAGATGAGAGGTTAGTCCCTGGCTTCGACTCCAGAGGAATACCACCTTACCACAAGCCCCTCAAGAGGAGGCTTCTCTCAGCTCTAGGTATGTGAGAGGGACCCTGAGTTTGCGGCCTCAAGTGGAATGGACACCGCGATGCCCTGACTTGAAATAAGGCCGGATATCCCTGCAGTGACTTGAATGCAGGCTCGTCTTGCATCTCCCAAGACGAAAGGATGTCTGAATCCCCTGTGGAGGCCACAGAGAAAGACTTACTTCCCCACCTCATCGCGAACGGAGGCCTCACATCCTTTGAAAACTTCAGAGGTACGCGGAGATCAGTGCCTCCAAAGGAGACGATGCCTGACTCCTCGTGAAACTTGATAGGAGTCCCAGGACTCCTGTGCACGTGGAAAGGGACCCTTGGTCTCCCGCCTCAGCTGGAGAGGCGTCCCAATTGCCCTGCCAAGCCTCGAGGAGAATCCCGAGTTGTCCCTCGCAACTAGGCAGGAGTCCTGCCGTCGCTGAACAAACACGTGGGTGGAAGGGCCATCCCCGTCGTAACTCGAGAATATACCCCAGGTTCCCGCTTCAACTCGAGAAAAACCATGAGACTTCCCACTCGCCGCGAGATGAGGGCCGATTCCCCTGCACTGCGTGCAGAGCAATTCCGTGTTGCACATCACACATGAAAGGAGCCTTGATTTCCTTGATTGCACTCCAGAGAAACCCCAAGAACACTGTTTCAAGGCTAGAGGCATCCTGAGGTCACTGTAGCAACACGAAAGAGCTCCGTGGACCAAAAATCAACTCGAGATGAGAGGTTAGTCCCTGGCTTCGACTCCAGAGGAATACCACCTAACCACAAGCACCTCAAGAGGAGGCTTCTCTCAGCTCTAGCTATGTGAGAGGGACCCTGAGTTTGCGGCCTCAAGTGGAATGGACACCGCGATGCCCTGACTCGAAATAAGGCCGGATATCCCTGCAGTGACTTGAATGCAGGCTCGTCTTGCATCTCCCAAGATGAAAGGATGTCTGAATCCCCTATGGAGACCACAGAGAAAGACCTAGTTCCCCACCTCATCGCGACCGGAGGCCTCACATCCTTTGAAAACTCCAGAGGTATGCGGAGATCAGTGCCTCCAAAGGAGACGATGCCTGACTCGTCGTGAAACTTGATAGGAGTCCCAGGATTCCTGTGGCTCGTGGAAAGGGACACTTGGTCTCCCGCCTCAGCTGGAGAAGCGTCCCAATTGCCCTGCCAAGCCTCGAGGAGAATCCCGAGTTGTCCCTCGCAACTAAGCAGGAGTCCTGACGTCGCTGAACAAACACGTGGGTGGAAGGGCCATCCCCGTCGTAACTCGAGAATATACCCCATATTCACGCCGCAACTCGAGAAAAACCATGAGACTTCCCCCTCGCCGCGAGATGAGGCCCGATTCCCCTGCACTGCGTGCAGAGCAATTCCGTGTTGCACATCACACATGAAAGGAGCCTTGATTTCCTTGATGGCACTCCAGAGAAACCCCAAGAACAATGTTTCAAGGCTAGAGGGATCCTGAGGTCACTGTAGCAACACGAAAGAGCTCCGAGGACCAAAAATCAACTCGAGATGAGAGGTTAGTCCCTGGCTTCGACTCCAGAGGAATACCACCTCACCACAAGCACCTCAAGAGGAGGCTTCTCTCAGCTCTAGGTATGTGAGAGGGACCCTGAGGTTGCGGCCTCAAGTGGAATGGACACCGCGATGCCCTGACTCGAAATAAGGCCGGATATCCCTGCAGTGACATGAATGCAGGCTGGTCTTGCATCTCCCAAGACGAAAGGATGTCTGAATCCCCTGTGGAGACCACAGAGAAAGACCCAGTTCCCCACCTCATCGCGACCGGAGGCCTCACATCCTTTGAAAACTCCAGAGGTACGCGGAGATCAGTGCCTCCAAAGGAGACGATGCCTGACTCCTCGTGAAACTTGATAGGAGTCCCAGGATTCCTGTTGCACGTGGAAAGGGTCCCTTGGTCTCTCGCCTCAGCTGGAGAGGCGTCCCAATTGCCCTGCCAAGCCTCGAGGAGAATCCCGAGTTGTCCCTCGCAACTAGGCAGGAGTCCTGCCGTCGCTGAACAAACACGTGGGTGGAGGGCCCATCCCCGTCGTAACTCGAGAATATACCCCAGGTTCCCGCCGCAACTCGAGAAAAACCATGAGACTTCCCCCTCGCCGCGAGATGAGGCCCGATTCCCCTGCACTGCGTGCAGAGCAATTCCGTGTTGCACATCACACATGAAAGTAGCCTTGATTTCCTTGGTGGCACTCCAGAGAAACCCCAAGCACACTGTTTCAAGGCTAGAGGGATGCTCAGGTCACTGTAGCAGCACGAAAGAGCTCCGTGGACCAAAAATCAACTCGAGATGAGAGGTTTGTCCCTGGCTTCGACTCCAGAGGAATACCACCTTACCACAAGCACCTCAAGAGGAGGCTTCTCTCAACTCTAGCTATGTGAGAGGGACCCTGAGTTTGCGGCCTCAAGTGGAATGGACACCGCGATGCCCTGACTCGAAATAAGGCCAGATATCCCTGCAGTGACTTGAATGCAGGCTCGTCTTGCATCTCCCAAGACAAAAGGATGTCTGAATCCCCTGTGGAGACCACAGAGAAAGACCTAGTTCCCCACCTCATCTCGACCGGAGGGCTCACATCCTTTGAAAACCCCAGAGGTACGCGGAGATCAGTGCCTCCAAAGGAGACGATCCCTGACTCCTCGTGAAACTTGATAGGAGTCCCAGGATTCCTGTGGCACGTGGAAAGGGACCCTTGGTCTCCCGCCTCAGCTGGAGAGGCGTCCCAATTGCCCTGCCAAGCCTCGAGGAGAATCCCGAGTTGTCCCTCGCAACTAGGCAGGAGTCCTGACGTCGCTGAACAAACACGTGGTTGGAAGGGCCATACACGTCGTAACTCGAGAATATACCCCAGGTTCCCGCCGCAACTCGAGAAAAACCATGAGACTTCCCTCTCGCCGCGAGATGAGGCCCGATTCCCCTGCACTGCGTGCAGAGCAATTCCGTGTTGCACATCACACATGAAAGGAGCCTTGATTTCCTTGGTGGCACTCCAGAGAAACCCCAAGAACACTGTTTCAAGGCTAGAGGGATCCTGAGGTCACTGTAGCAACATGAAAGAGCTCCGTGGACCAAAAATCAACTCGAGATGAGAGGTTAGTCCCTGGCTTCGACTCCAGAGAAATACCACCTTACCACAAGCACCTCAAGAGGAGACTTCTCTCAGCTCTAGGTATGTGAGAGGGACCCTGACTTTGCGGCCTCAAGTGGAATGGACACCGCGATGCCCTGACTCGAAATAAGGCCGGATATCCCTGCAGTGACTTGAATGCAGGCTCGTCTTGCATCTCCCAAGAAGAAAGGATGTCTGAATCCCCTGTGGAGACCACAGAAAAAGACCTAGTTCCCCACCTCATCGCGACCGGAGGCCTCACATCCTTTGACAACTCCAGAGGTACGCGGAGATCAGTGCCTCCAAAGGAGACGATGCCTGACTCGTCGTGAAACTTGATAGGAGTCCCAGGATTCCTGTGGCACGTGGAAAGGGACCCTTGGTCTCCCGCCTCAGCTGGAGAGGCGTCCCAATTGCCCTGCGAAGCCTCGAGGAGTATACCGAGTTGTCCCTCGCAACTAGGCAGGAGTCCTGCCGTCGCTGAACAAACACGTGGGTGGAAGGGCCATCCCCGTCGTAACTCGAGAATATACCCCAGGTTCCCGCCGCAACTCGAGAAAAACCATGAGACTTCAACCTCGCCGTGAGATGAGGCCCGCTTCCCCTGCACTGCGTGCAGAGCAATTCAGTGTCGCACATCACACATGAAAGGAGCCTGATTTCCTTGATGGCACTCCAGAGAAACCCCAAGAACACTGTTTCAAGGCTAGAGGGATCCTGAGGTCACTGTAGCAACACGAAAGAGCTCCGTGTACCAAAAATCAACTCGACATGAGAGGTTAGTCCCTGGCTTCGACTCCAGAGGAATACCACCTTACCACAAGCACATCAAGAGGAGGCTTCTCTCAGCTCTAGGTATGTGAGAGGGACCCTGAGTTTGCGGCCCCAAGTGGAATGGACACTGCGATGCCCTGATGCGAAATAAGGCTGGATATCCCTGCAGTGAATTGAATGCAGGCTCGTCTTGCATCTCCCAAGACGAAAGGATGTCTGAATCCCATGTGGAGACCACAGAGAAAGACCTAGTTCCCCACCTCAACGCGACCGGAGGCCTCACATCCTTTGAAAACTCCAGAGGTAAGCTGAGATCAGTGCCTCCAAAGGAGACGATGCCTGACTCCTCGTGAAACTTGATAGGAGTCCGAGGATTCCTGTGGCACGTGGAAAGGGAACTTTGGTCTCCCGCCTCCGCTGGAGAGGCGTCCCAATTGCCCTGCCAAGACTCGAGGAGAATCCCGAATTGTCCATCGCAACTAGGCAGGAGTCCTGACGGCGCTAAACAAACACGTGGGTGGAAGGGCCATTCCCGTCGTAACTCGAGAATATACCCAAGGTTCCCGCCACAACTCGAGAAAAACCATGAGACTTACCCCTTGCCGCGATATGAGGCCCGAATCCCCTGCACTGCGTGCAGAGCAATTCCGTGTTGCACATCACACATGAAAGTAGCCTTGATTTCCTTAATGGCACTTCAGAGAAACCCCAAGAACACTGTTTCAAGGCTAGAGGGATCCTGAGGTCACTGTAGCAACACTAAAGAGCTCCTTGGACCAAAAA
Source organism: Cervus elaphus (assembly GCF_910594005.1). Taxonomy (NCBI): domain Eukaryota; kingdom Metazoa; phylum Chordata; class Mammalia; order Artiodactyla; family Cervidae; genus Cervus; species Cervus elaphus. The sequence continues at coordinate 5,882,248 of NC_057838.1, forward strand.
TCAACTCGAGATGAGAGGTTAGTCCCTGGCTTCGACTCCAGAGGAATACCACCTTACCACAAGCACCTCAAGAGGAGGCTTCTCTCAGCTCTAGGTATGTGAGAGGGACCCTGAGTTTGCGGCCTCAAGTGGAATGGACACCGCGATGCCCTGACTCGAAATAAGGCCGGATATCCCTGCAGTGACTTGAATGCAGGCTCGTGTTGCATCTCCCAAGACGAAAAGATGTCTGAATCCCCTGTGGAGACCACAGAGGAAGACCTAGTTCCCCACCTCATCGCGACCAGAGGCCTCACATCCTTTGAAAATTCCAGAGGTACGCGGAGATGTGTGACTCCAAAGGAGACGATGCCTGACTCCTCGTGAAACTTGATAGGAGTCCCAGGATTCCTGTGGCACGTGGAAAGGGACCCTTGGTCTCCCGCCTCAGCTGGAGAGGCATCCCAATTGCCCTACCAAGCCTCGAGGAGAATCCCGAGTTGTCCCTTGCAACTAGGCAGGAGTCCTGACGTCGATGAAGAAACACGTGTGTGGAAGGGCCATCCCCGCCGCAACTCGAGAAAAACCATGAGATTTCAAACTCGCTGTGAGATGAGGCCCGCTTCCCCTGCACTGCGTGCAGAGCAATTCAGTGTCGCACATCACACATGAAAGGAGCCTTGATTTCCTTGATGGCACTCCAGAGAAACCCAAGAACACTGTTTCAAGGCTAGAGGGATCCTGAGGTCACTGTAGCAACACGAAAGAGCTCCGTGGACCAAAAATCAACTCGACATGAGAGGTTAGTCCCTGGCTTCGACTCCAGAGGAATACCACCTTACCACAAGCACCTCAAGAGGAGGCTTCTCTCAGCTCTAGGTATGTGAGAGGGACCCTGAGTTTGCGGCCTCAAGTGGAATGGACACCGCGATGCCCTGACTCGAAATAAGGCCGGATATCCCTGCAGTGACTTGAATGCAGGCTCGTCTTGCAACTCCCAAGATGAAAGGATGTCTGAATCGCCTGTGGAGACCACAGAAAAAGACCTAGTTCCCCACCTCATCGCGACCGGAGGCCTCACATCCTGTGAAAACTCCAGAGGTACGCGGAGATCAGTGCCTCCAAAGGAGACGATGCCTGACTCCTCGTGAAACTTGATAGGAGCCCAGGATTCCTGTGGCACGTGGAAAGGGACCCTTGGTCTCCCGCCTCAGCTGGAGAGGCGTCCCAATTGCCCTGCCAAGCCTCGAGGAGAATCCCGAGTTGTCCCTCGCAACTAGGCAGGAGTCCTGCCGTCGCTGAACAAACACGTGGCTGGAAGGGCCATCCCCGTCGTAACTCGAGAATATACCTCAGGTTCCCGCCGCAACTCGAGAAAAACCATGAGACTTCCCCCTCACCGCGAGATGAGGCCCGATTCCCCTGCACTGCGTGCAGAGCAATTCCGTGTTGCACATCACACATGAAAGGAGCCTTGATTTCCTTGATGGCACTCCAGAGAAACCCCAAGAACACTGTTTCAAGGCTAGAGGGATCCTGAGGTCACTGTAACAACACGAAAGAGCTCCATGGACCAAAAATCAACTCGAGATGAGAGGTTAGACCCTGGCTTCGAATCCAGAGGAATACCACCTTACCACAAGCACCTCAAGAGGAGGCTTCTCTCAGCTCTAGGTATGTGAGAGGGTCCCTGAGTTTGTGGCCTCAAGTGGAATGGACACCGCGATGCCCTGACTCGAAATAAGGCCGGATATCCCTGCAGTGACTTGAATGCAGGCTCGTCTTGCATCTCCCAAGACGAAAGGATGTCTGAATCCCCTGTGGAGACCACAGAGAAGGACCTAGTTCCCCACCTCATCGCGACCGGAGGCCTCATATCCTTTGAAAACTCCAGAGGTACGCGGAGATCAGTGCCTCCAAAGGGGACGATGCCTGACTCCTCGTGAAACTTGATCGGAGTCCCAGGATTCCTGTGGCACGTGGAAAGGGACCCTTGGTCTCCCGCCTCAGCTGGAGAGGCATCCCAATTGCCCTACCAAGCCTCGAGGAGAATCCCGAGTTGTCGCTCGCAACTAGGCAGGAGCCCTGACGTCGATGAAGAAACACGTGTGTGGAAGGGCCATCCCCGTCGTAACTCGAGAATATACCCCAGGTTCCCGCCGCAACTCGAGAAAAACCATGAGACTTCCCATCGCCGCAAAATGAGGCCCGATTCCCATTCACTGCGTGCAGAGCAATTCAGTCTTGCACATCAAACATGGAAGGAGCCTTGATTTCCTTGATGGCACTCCAGAGAATCCACAAGAACACTGTTTCAATGCTAGAGGGATCCTGAGGTCACTGTAGCAACACGAAAGTGCTCCGTGGACCAAAAATCAACTCGAGATGAGAGGGTAGTCCCTGGCTTCGACTCAAAGCAATACCACCTCACCACAAGCACCTCAAGAGGAGGCTTCTCTCAGCTCTAGCTATGTGAGAGGGACCCTGAGTTTGCGGCCTCAAGTGGAATGGACACCGCGATGCCCTGGCTCGAAATAAGGCCGGATATCCCTGCAGTGACTTGAATGCAGGCTCGTCTTGCATCTCCCAAGATGAAAGGATGTCCGAATCCCCTGTGGAGACCACAGAGAAAGACCTAGTTCCCCACCTCATGGCGACCGGAGGCCTCACATCCTTTGAAAACTCCAGAGGTACGCGGAGATCAGTGCCTCCAAAGGAGACGATGACTGACTCCTCGTGAAATTTGATAGGAGTCCCAGGATTCCTGTGGCACGTGGAAAGGGACCCTTGGTCTCCCGCTTCAGCTGGAGAGTCGTCCCAATTGCCCTTCCAAGCCTCGAGGAGAATCCAGAGTTGTCCCTCGCAACTAGGCAGGAGTCCTGACGTTGCTGAACAAACACGTGGGTGGAAGGGCCATCCCCGTCGTAACTCGAGAATATACCCCAGGTTCCCGCCGCAACTCGAGAAAAACCATGAGACTTCCCCCTCGCCGCTAGATGAGGCCCGATTCCCCTGCACTGCAGGCATAGAAATTCCGTGTTGCGCATCACACATGAAAGGAGCCTTGATTTCCTTCATGGCACTCCAGAGAAAACCCAAGAACACTGTTTCAAGGCTAGAGGGATCCTGAGTAACTGTAGCAATACGAAAGAACTCCGTGGACCAAAAATCCACTCGAGATGAGAGGTTAGTCCCTAACTTCGACTCCAGAGGAATTCCACCTAACCACAAGCACCTCAAGAGGAGGCTTCTCGCAGCTTTAGGTATGTGAGAGGAACCCTGAGTTTGCAGCCTCAAGTGCAATGGACATGCAATGCCCTGACTCGAAATAAGGCCGGATATCCCTGCATTGACATAAATGCAGGCTCGTCTTGCATCTCCCAAGACGAAAGGATGTCTGAATCCCCTGTGGAGACCACAGAGAAAGACCTAGTTCCCCACCTCATCGCGACCGGAGGCCTCACATCCTTTGAAAACTCCAGAGGTACGCGGAGATCAGTGCCTCCAAAGGAGACGATGCCTGACTCCTCGTGAAACTTGATAGGACTCCCAGGATTCCTGTGGCACGTGGAAAGGGACCCTTGGTCTCCCACCTCAGCTGGAGAGTCGTCCCAATTGCCCTGCCAAGCCTCGAGGAGAATCCAGAGTTGTCCCTCGCAACTAGGCAGGAGTCCTGACGTCGCTGAAGAAACACGTGTGTGGAAGGGCCATCCCCGTCGTAACTCGAGAATATACCCCAGGTTCCCGCCGCAACTCGAGAAAAACCATGAGAATTCCCCTTCGCCGCGAGATGAGGCCCGATTCCCCTGCACTGCGTGCAGAGCAATTCCGTGTTGCACATCACACATGAAAGGAGCCTTGATTTCCTTGATGGCACTCCAGAGAAACCCCAAGAACACTGTTTCAAGGCTGGAGGGATCCTGAGGTCACTGTAGCAACACGAAAGAGCTCCGTGGACCAAGAATCAACTCGAGATGAGAGGTTAGTCCCTGGCTTCGACTCCAGAGGGATACCACCTTACCACAAGCACCTCAAGAGGAGGCTTCTCTCAGCTCTAGGTATGTGAGCGGGACCCTGAGTTTGCGGCCTAAAGTGGAATGGACACCGCAATGCCCTGACTCGAAATAAGGCCGGATATCCCTGCAGTGACTTGAATGCAGGCTCGTCTTGCATCTCCCAAGATGAAAGGATGTCTGAATCCCCTGTGGAGAACACAGAGAAAGACCGAGTTCCCCACCTCATCGCGACCGGAGGCCTCACATCCTTTGAAAACTCCAGAGGCACGCGGAGATCAGTGCCTCCAAAGGAGACGATGCCTGACTCCTTGTGAAACTTTATAGGAGTCCCAGGATTCCTGTGGCACGTGGAAAGGGACCCTTGGTCTCCCGCCTCAGCTGGAGAGGCGTCCCAATTTCCCTGCCAAGCCTCGAGGAGAATCCCGAATTGTCCCTCGCAACTAGGCAGGAGTCCTGACGTCGCTGAACAAACACGTGGGTGGAAGGGCCATCCCCGTCATAACTCGAGAATATACCCCATGTTCCCGCCGCAAATCGAGAAAAACCATGAGACTTCCCCCTCGCCGCAAAATGAGGCCCAATATCCTGCACTGCGTGCATAGCAATTCCGTGTTGCCCATCACACATGAAAGTAGCCTTGATTTCCTTGATGGCACTCCAGAGAAACCCCAAGAACACTGTTTCCAGGCTAGAGGGAACCTGAGGTCACTGGAGCAACACGAAAGAGCTCCGTGGACCAAAAATCAACTCGAGATGAAAGGTTAGTTCCTGGCTTCGAATCCAGAGGAATAACACCTTACCACAAGCACCTCAAGAGGAGGCTTCTCTCAGCTCTAGGTATGTGAGAGGGACCCTGAGTTTGCAGCCTCAAGTGGAATGGACACAGCGATGCCCTGACTCGAAATAAGGCCGGATATCCCTGCAGTGACTTAAATGCAGGCTCGTCTTGCATCTCCCAAGACGAAAGGATGTCTGAATCCCCTGTGGAGACCACAGAGAAAGACCTAGTTCCCCACCTCATCGCGACCGGAGGCCTCACATCATTTGAAAACTCCAGAGGTACGCGGAGATCAGTGCCTCCAAAGGAGATGATGCCTGACTCCTCGGGAAACTTGATAGGAGTCCCAGGATTCCTGTGGCACGTGGAAAGGGACACTTTGTCTCCCGCCTCAGCTGGAGAGGCTTCCCAATTGCCTTGCCAAGCCTCGAGGACAATCACGAGTTGTCCCTCGCAACTAGGCAGGAGTCCTGACGTCGCTGCACAAACACGTGAGTGGATGGGCCATTCCCATCATAACTCGATAATATAGCCCAGGTTCCCGCCGCAACTCGAAATAAACCATGAAACTTCCGCCTCGCCTCGAGATGAGGCCCGATTCCCCTACACTGCGGGCAGAGAAATTCCGTGTTGCACATCACACATGAAAGGAGCCTTGATTTCCTTGATGGCACTCCAGAGAAACCCCAAGAGCACTGTTTCAAGGCTAGAGGGATTCTGAGGTCACTGTACCAACAAGAAAGAGCTCCGTGGACCAAGAATCAACTCGAGATGAGAGGTTAGTCCCTGGCTTCGACTCCAGAGGAATACCACCTTACGACAAGCACGTCAAGAAGAGGCTTCTCTCTGCTCTAGCTATGTGAGAGGGACCCTGAGTTTGCGGCCTGAAGTGGAATGGACACCGCGATGCCCTGACTCGAAATAAGGCCGGATATCCCTGCAGTGACTTGAATGCAGGCTCGTCTTGCATCTCCCAAGACGAAAGGATGTCTGAATCCCCTGTGGAGACCACAGAGAGAGAACTAGTTCCCCACCTCATCGCGACCGGAGGCCTCACATCCTTTGAAAACTCCAGAGGTACGCGGAGATCAGTGCCTCCAAAGGAGACGATGCCTGACTCCTCGTGAAACTTGATAGGAGTCCCAGGATTCCTGTGGCACGTGGAAAGGGAACCTTGGTCTCCCGCCTCAGATGGAGAGGCGTCCCAATTGCCCTGCCAAGCCTCGAGGAGAATCCCGAGTTGTCCCTCGCAACTAGGCAGGAGTCCTGCCGAAGCTGAAGTAACACATGTGTGGAAGGGCCATCCCCGTCGTAACTCGAGAATATACCCCAGGTTCCCGCCGCAACTCGAGAAAAACCATGAGACTTCCCCCTCGCCGTGAGATGAGGCCCAATTCCCCTGCACTGCGTGCAGAGCAATTCCGTGTTGCACATCACACATGAAAGGAGCCTTGATTTCCTTGATGGCACTCCAGAGAAACCCCAAGAACACTGTTTCAAGGCTAGAGGGATCCTGAGGTCACTGTAGCAACACGAAAGAGCTCCGTGGACCAAAAATCAATTCGAGATGAGAGGTTAGTCCCTGGCTTCGACTCCAGAGGAATACCACCATAACACAAGCACCTCAAGAGGAGGCTTCTCTCAGCTCTAGGTATGTGAGAGGGACCCTGAGTTTGCGGCCTCAAGTGGAATGGACACCTCGATGCCCTGACTCAAAATAAGGCCGGATATCCCTGCAGTGACTTGAATGCAGGCTCGTCTTGCATCTCCCAAGACGAAAGGATGTCTGAATCCCCTGTGGAGACCACAGAGAAAGACCTAGTTCCCAACCTCATCGCGACCGGAGGCCTCACATCCTTTGAAAACTTCAGAGCTACGCGGAGATCAGTGCCTCCAAAGGAGACGATGCCTGACTCCTCATGAAACTTGATAGGAGTCCCAGGATTCCTGTGGCACGTGGAAAGGGACCCTTGGTCTCCCGCCTCAGCTGGAGAGGCCTCCCAATTGCCCTGCCAAGCCTCGAGGAGAATCCCGAGTTGTCCCTCGCAACTAGGCAGGAGTCCTGACGTTGCTGAACAATCACGTGTGTGGAAGGGCCATCCCCGTCGTAACTCGAGAATATACCCCAGGTTCCCGCCGCAACTCGAGAAAAACCATGAGACTTCCCCCTCGCCGTGAGATGAGGCCCGATTCCCCTGCACTGCATGCAGAGCAATTCCGTGTTGCACATCACACATGAAAGGAGCCTTGATTTCCTTGATGGCACTCCAGAGAAACCCCAAGAACTCTGTTTCAAGGCTAGAGGGATTCTGAGGTCACTGTACCAACACGAAAGAGCTCCGTGGACCAAGAATCAACTCGAGATGAGAGGTTAGTCCCTGGCTTCGACTCCAGAGAACTACCACCTTACCACAAGCACCTCAAGAGGAGGCTTCTCTCAGCTCTAAGTATGTGAGAGGGACCCTGAGTTTGCAGCCTCAAGTGGAATGGACACAGCGATGCCCTGACTCGAAATAAGGCCGGATATCCCTGCAGTGACTTGAATGCAGGCTCGTCTTGCATCTCCCAAGACGAAATGATGTCTGAATCCCCTGTGGAGACCACAGAGAAAGACCTAGTTCCCCACCTCATCGCGACCGGAGGCCTCACATCCTTTGAAAACTCCAGAGGTACACAGAGATCAGTGCCTCCAAAGGAGACGATGCCTGACTCCTCGGGAAACTTGATAGGAGTCCCAGGATTCCTGTGGCACGTGGAAAGGGACACTTGGTCTCCCGCCTCAGCTGGAGAGGCTTCCCAATTGCCTTGCCAAGCCTCGAGGAGAATCACGAGTTGTCCCTCGCAACTAGGCAGGAGTCCTGACGTCGCGGCACAAACACGTGGGTGGATGGGCCATTCCCATCGTAACTCGATAATATAGCCCAGGTTCCCGCCGCAACTCGAAATAAACCATGAAACTTCCGCCTCGCCGCAGGATGAGGCCCGATTCCCCTACACGGCGGGCAGAGACATTCCGTGTTGCACATCACACATGAAAGGAGCCTTGATTTCCTTGATGGCACTCCAGAGAAACCCCAAGAGCACTGTTTCAAGGCTAGAGGGATTCTGAGGTCACTGTACCAACACGAAAGAGCTCCGTGGACCAAGAATCAACTCGAGATGAGAGGTTAGTCCCTGGCTTCGACTCCAGAGGAATACCACCTTACGACAAGCACGTCAAGAAGAGGCTTCTCTCAGCTATAGGTATGTGAGAGGGACCCTGAGTTTGCGGCCTCAAGTGGAATGGACACCGCGATGCCCTGACTCGAAATAAGGCCGGATATCCCTGCAGTGACTTGAATGCAGGCTCGTCTTGCATCTCCCAAGACGAAAGGATGTCTGAATCCCCTGTGGAGACCACAGAGAAAGACCTAGTTCCCCACCTCATCGCGACCGGAGGCCTCACATCCTTTGAAAACTCCAGAGGTACGCGGAGATCAGTGCCTCCAAAGGAGACGATGCCTGACTCCTCGTGAAACTTGATAGGAGTCCCAGGATTCCTGTGGCACGTGGAAAGGGACCCTTGGTCTCCAGCCTCAGCTGGAGAGGCGTCCCAATTGCCCTGCCAAGCCTCGAGGAGAATCCCGAGTTGTCCCTCGCAACTAGGCAGGAGTCCTGCCGTCGCTGAACAAACACGTGGGTGGAAGGGCCATCCCCGTCGTAACTCGAGAATATACCCCAGGTTCCCACCGCAACTCGAGAAAAACCATGAGACTTCCCCCTCGCCGGGAGATGAGACCCGATTCCCCTGCACTGCATGCAGAGCAATTCCGTGTTGCACATCAAACATGAAAGGAGCCTTGATTTCCTTGATGGCACTCCAGAGAAACCCCAAGAACACTGTTTCAAGGCTAGAGCGATCCTGAGGTCACTGTGGCAACACGAAAGAGCTCCGTGGACCAAAAATCAACTCGAGATGAGAGGTTAGTCCCTGGCTTCGACTCCAGAGGAATACCACCTTACCACAAGCACCTCAAGAGGAGGCTTCTCTCAGCTCTAAGTATGTGAGAGGGACCCTAATTTTGCGGCCTAAAGTGGAATGGACACTGCAATGCCCTGACGCGAAATAAGGCCGGATATCCCTGCAGTGACTTGAATGCAGGCTCGTCTTGCATCTCCCAAGACGAAAGGATGTCTGAATCCCCTGTGGAGACCACAGAGAAAGACCTAGTTCCCCACCTCATCGCGACCGGAGGCCTCACATCCTTTGAAAACTCCAGAGGTACGCGGAGATCAGTGCCTCCAAAGGAGACGATGCCTGACTCCTCGTGAAACTTGATAGGAGTCCCAGGATTCCTGTGGCACGTGGAAAGGGACCCTTGGTCTCCCGCCTCAGATGGAGAGGCGTCCCAATTGCCCTGCCAAGCCTCGAGGAGAATCCCGAGCTGTCCCTCGCAACTAGGCAGGAGTCCTGACGTCGCTGAACAAACACGTGTGTGGCAGGGCCATACCCGTCGTAACTCGAGAATATACCCCAGGTTCCCGCCGCAACTCGAGAAAAACCATGAGACTTCCCCCTCGCCGCGAGATGAGGCCCGATTCCCCTGCACTGCGTGCAGAGCAATTCAGTGTTGCACATCACACTTGTAAGGGGCCTTGATTTCCTTGATGGCACTCCAGAGAAACCCCAAGAACACTGTTTCAAGGCTAGAGGGATCCTGAGGTCAATGTAGCAACACGAAAGAGCTCCGTGGCCCAAAAATCAACTCGAGAAGAGAGGTTAGTCCCTGGCTTCGACTCCAGAGGAATACCACCTTACCACAAGCACCTCAAGAGGAGGCTTCTCTCAGCTCTAGGTATGTGAGAGGGACCCTGAGTTTGCGGCCTCAAGTGGAATGGACACCGCGATGCCCTGACTCGAAATAAGGCCGGATATCCCTGCAGTGACTTGAATGCAGGCTCGTCTTGCACCTCCCAAGACGAAAGGATGTCTGAATCCCCTTTGGAGACCACAGAGAAAGACCTAGTTCCCCACCTCATCGCGACCGGAGGCCTCACATCCTATGAAAACTCCAGAGGTACGCGGAGATCAGTGCCTCCAAAGGAGACGATGCCTGACTCCTCGTGAAACTTGATAGGAGTCCCAGGATTCCTGTGGCACATGGAAAGGGACCCTTGGTCTCCCGCCTCAGCTGGAGAGGCGTCCCAATTGCCCTGCCAAGCCTCGAGGAGAATCCCGAGTTGCCCTCGCAACTAGGCAGGAGTCCTGCCGTCGCTGAACAAACACGTGGGTGGAAGGGCCATCCCCGTCGTAACTCGAGATTATACCCCAGGTTCCCGCCGCAACTCGAGAAAAACCATGAGACTTCCCCCTCGCCGCGAGATGAGGCCCGATTCCCCTGCACTGCGTGCAGAGCAATTCCGTGTTGCACATCAAACATGAAAGGAGCCTTGATTTCCTTGATGGCACTCCAGAGAAACCCCAAGAACACTGTTCCAAGGCTAGAGCGATCCTGAGGTCACTGTAGCAACACGAAAGAGCTCCATGGACCAAAAATCAACTCGAGATGAGAGGTTAGTCCCTGGCTTCGACCTCAGAGGAATACCACCTTTCCACAAGCACCTCAAGAGGAGGCTTCTCTCAGCTCTAAGTATGTGAGAGGGACCCTGATTCTGCGGCCTAAAGTGGAATGGACACTGCAATGCACTGACGCGAAATAAGGCCGGATATCGCTGCAGTGACTTGAATGCAGGCTCGTCTTGCATCTCCCAAGATGAAAGGATGTCTGAATCCCCTGTGGAGACCACAGAGAAAGAACTAGTTCCCCACCTCATCGCGACCAGAGTCCTCACATCCTTTGAAAACTCCAGAGGTACGCGGAGATCAGTGCCTCCAAAGGAGACGATGCCTGACTCCTTGTGAAACTTGATAGGAGTCCCAGGATTCCTGTGGCACGTGGAAAGGGACCCTTGGTCTCCAGCCTCAGCTGGAGAGGCGTCCCAATTGCCCTGCCAAGCCTCGAGGAGAATCCCGAGTTGTCCCTCGCAACTAGGCAGGATTTCTGACATCGCTGAAGAAAAACGTGGGTGGAAGGGCCATACCCGTCGTAACTCGAGAATATAACCCAGGTTCCCGCCGCAACTCGAGGAAAACCATGAGACTTCCCCCTTGCCGCGAGATGAGGCCCGTTTCCCCTGCACTGCGTGCAGAGCAATTCCGTGTTGCACATCACACATGAAAGGAGCCTTGATTTCCTTGATGGCACTCCAGAGAAACCCCAAGAACACTGTTTCAAGGCTGGAGGGATCCTGAGGTCAATGTAGCAACAGGAAAGAGCTCCGTGGCCCAAGAATCAACTCGAGACGAGAGGTTAGTCCCTGGCTTCGACTCCAGAGGTATACAACCTTACCACAAGCACCTCAAGAGGAGGCTTCTCTCAGCTCTAGGTATGTGAGAGGGACCCTGAGTTTGCGGCCTCAAGTGGAATGGACACCGCGATGCCCTGACTCGAAATAAGGCCGGATATCCCTGCAGTGACTTGAATGCAGGCTCGTCTTGCATCTCCCAAGACGAAAGGATGTCTGAATCCCCTGTGGAGACCACAGAGAAAGACCTAGTTCCCCACCTCATCGCGACCGGAGGCCTCACATCCTTTGAAAACTCCAGAGGTACGCGGAGATCAGTGCCTCCAAAGGAAACGATGCCTGACTCCTCATGAAACTTGATAGGAGTCCCAGGATTCCTGTGGCACGTGCAAAGGGACCCTTGGTCTCCCGCCTCAGCTGGAGAGGCGTCCCAATTGCCCTGCCAAGCCTCGAGGAGAATCCCGAGTTGTCCCTCGCAACTAGGCAGGAGTCCTGACGTCGCTGAACAAACACGTGTGTGGAAGGGCCATCCCCGTCGTAACTCGAGAATATACCCCAGGTTCCCGCCGCAACTCGAGAAAAACCATGAGACTTCCCCCTCGCCGCGAGATGAGGCCCGATTCCCCTGCACTGCGTGCAGAGCAATTCCGTGTTGCACATCACACATGAAAGGAGCCTTGATTTCCTTGATGGCACTCCAGAGAAACCCCAGGAACACTGTTTCAAGGCTAGAGGGGTCCTGAGGTCACTGTAGCAACACGAAAGAGCTCCGTGGACCAAAAATCAACTCGAGATGAGAGGTTCGTCCCTGGCTTCGAATCCAGAGGAATACCACCTTACCACAAGCACCTCAAGAGGAGGCTTCTCTCAGCTCTAGGTATGTGAGAGGGACCCTGAGTTTGCGGCCTCGAGTGGAATGGACACCGCGATGCCCTGACTCGAAATAAGGCCGGATATCCCTGCAGTGACTTGAATGCAGGCTCGTGTTGCATCTCCCAAGACGAAAGGATGTCTGAATCCCCTGTGGAGACCACAGAGAAAGACCTAGTTCCCCACCTCATCGCGACCGGAGGCCTCACATCCTTTGAAAACTTCAGAGGTACGCGGAGATCAGTGCCTCCAAAGGAGACGATGCCTGACTCCTCGTGAAACTTGATAGGAGTCCCAGGATTCCTGTGGCACGTGGAAAGGGACCCTTGGTCTCCCGCCTCAGCTGGAGAGGCGTCCCAATTGCCCTGCCAAGCCTCGAGGAGAATCCCGAGTTGTCCCTCGCAACTAGGCAGGAGTCCTGACGTCGCTGAACAAACACGTGGGTGGAAGGGCCATCCCCGTCGTAACTCGAGAATATACCCCAGGTTCCCGCCGCAACTCGAGAAAAACCATGAGACTTCCCCCTCGCCGCGAGATGAGGCCCGATTCCCCTGCACTGCGTGCAGAGCAATTCCGTGTTGCACATCACACATGAAAGGAGCCTTGATTTCCTTGATGGCACTCCAGAGAAACCCCAAGAACACTGTTTCAAGGCTAGAGGGATCCTGAGGTCACTGTAGCAACACGAAAGAGCTCCATGGACCAAAAATCAACTCGAGATGAGAGGTTAGTCCCTGGCTTCGACTCCAGAGGAATACCACCTTACCACAAGCACCTCACGAGGAGGCTTCTCTCAGCTCTAGGTATGTGAGGGGGACCCTGATTTTGCCGCCTAAAGTGAAATGGACACTGCAATGCACTGACGCGAAATAAGGCCGGATATCGCTGCAGTGACTTGAATGCAGGCTCGTCTTGCATCTCCCAAGATGAAAGGATGTCTGAATTCCCTGTGGAGACCACAGAGAAAGAACTAGTTCCCCACCTCATCGCGACCAGAGTCCTCACATCCTTTGAAAACTCCAGAGGTACGCGGAGATCAGTGCCTCCAAAGGAGACAATTCCTGACTCCTCGTGAAACTTGATAGGAGTCCCAGGATTCCTGTGGCACGTGGAAAGGGACCCTTGGTCTCCAGCCTCAGCTGGAGAGGCGTCCCAATTGCCCTGCCAAGCCTCGAGGAGAATCCCGAATTCTCCCTCGCAACTAGGCAGGATTCCTGACGTCGCTGAAGAAAAACGTGGGTGGAAGGGCCATACCCGTCGTAACTGGAGAATATACCCCAGGTTCCCGCCTCAACTCGAGGAAAACCATGAGACTTCCCCCTCGCCGCGAGATGAGGCCCGATTCCCCTGCACTGCGTGCAGAGCAATTCCGTGTTGCACATCACACATGAAAGGAGCCTTGATTTCCTTGATGGCACTCCAGAGAAACCCCAAGAACACTGTTTCAAGGCTGGAGGGATCCTGAGGTCAATGTAGCAACAGGAAAGAGCTCCGTGGCCCAAAAATCAACTCGAGAAGAGAGGTTAGTCCCTGGCTTCGACTCCAGAGGAATACCACCTTACCACAAGCACCTCAAGAGGAGGCTTCAATCAGCTCTAGCTATGTGAGAGGGACCCTGAGTTTGCGGCCTCAAGTGGAATGGACACCGCGATGCCCTGACTCGAAATAAGGCCGGATATCCCTGCAGTGACTTGAATGCAGGCTCGTCTTGCATCTCCCAAGACGAAAGGATGTCTGAATCCCCTGTGGAGACCACAGAGAAAGACCTAGTCCCCACCTCATCGCGACCAGAGGCCTCACATCCTTTGAAAACTCCAGAGGTACGCGGAGATCAGTGCCTCCAAAGGAGACGATGCCTGAATCCTCTGAAACTTGATAGGAGTCCCATGATTCCTGTGGCACGTGGAAAGGGACGCTGGTTCTACCGCCTCAGCTGGAGAGGCGTCCCAATAGCCCTGCCAAGCCTCGAGGAGAATCCCGAGTTGTCCCTTGCAACTAGGCAGGAGTCCTGACGTCGCTGAACAAACACATGTGTGTAAGGGCCATCCCCGTCGTAACTCGAGAATATACCCCAGGTTCCCGCCGCAACTCGAGAAAAACCATGAAACTTCCCCCTCGCCGCGAGATGAGGCCCGATTCCCCTACACTGCGTGCAGAGCAATTCCGTGTTGCACATCACACATGAAAGGAGCCTTGATTTCCTTGATGGCACTCCAGAGAAACCCCAAGAACACTGTTTCAAGGCTAGAGGGATCCTGAGGTCACTGTAGCAACAGGAAAGAGCTCCGTGGCCCAAAAATCAACTCGAGAAGAGAGGTTAGTCCCTGGCTTCGACTCCAGAGGAATACCACCTTACCACAAGCACCTCAAGAGGAGGCTTCTCTCAGCTCTAGGTATGTGAGAGGGACCCTGAGTTTGCGGCCACAAGTGGAATGGACACCGCGATGCCCTGACTCGAAATAAGGCCGGATATCCCTGCAGTGACTTGAATGCAGGCTCGTCTTGCATCTCCCAAGACGAAAGGATGTCTGAATCCTCTTTGGAGACCACAGAGAAAGACCTAGTTCCCCACCTCATCGCGACCGGAGGCCTCACATCCTTTGAAAACTCCAGAGGTACGCAGAGATCAGTGCCTCCAAAGGAGACGATGCCTGACTCCTCGTAAAACTTGATAGGAGTCCCAGGATTCCTGTGGCACGTGGAAAGGGACCCTTGGTCTCCCGCCTCAGCTGGAGAGGCGTCCCAATTGCCCTGCCAAGCCTCGAGGAGAATCCCGAGTTGTCCCTCACAACTAGGCAGGTGTCCTGATGTGGCTGATCAAACACCTGGGTGGAAGTGCCATCCCCGTCATAACTCGAGAATATACCCCAGGTTCCCGCCACAGCTCGCGAAAAACCATGAGACTTCCCCCTCGCCCCGAGATGAGGCTCGATTCTCCTGCACTGCATGCAGAGCAATTCCGTGTTGCACATCAAACATGAAAGGAGCCTTCATGTTGTTGATGGCAGTCCAGAGAAACCCCAAGAACACTGTTTCCAGGCTAGAGGGATCCTGAGGTCACTGTAGCAACACGAAAGTGCTCCGTGGACCGAAAATCAACTCGAGATGAGAGGGTAGTCCCTGGCTTTGACTCCAGAGGAATACCACCTTACCACAAGCACCTCAAGAGGAGGCTTCTCTCAGCTCTAGGTATTTGAGAGGGACCGTGATTTTGTGGCCTCAAGTGGAATGGACACAGCGATGCCCTGACGCGAAATAAGGCCGGATATCCCTGCAGTGACTTGAATGCAGGCTCGTCTTGCATCTCCCAAGACGAAAGGATGTCTGAATCCCCTGTGGAGACCACAGAGAAAGACCTAGTTCCCCACCTCATCGCGACAGGAGGCCTCACATCCTTTGAAAACTCCAGAGGTACGCGGAGATCAGTGCCTCCAAAGGAGACGATGCCTGACTCCACGTGAAACTTGATAGGAGTCCCAGGATTTCTGTGGCACGTGGAAAGGGAACCTTGCTCTACCGCTTCAGATGGAGAGGCGTCCCAATTGCCCTGCCAAGCCTCGAGGAGAATCCCGAGTTGTCCCTAGCAACTAGGTAAGAGTCCTGACGTGGCTGAGCAAACACGTGGGTGGAAGGGCCATCCCCGTCGTAACTCGACAATATACCCCAGGTTCCCACAGCAACTCGAGAAAAACCATGAGACTTCTCCCTCGCCGCAAAATGAGGCACGATATCCTGCACTGCGGGCAGAGCAATTCCGTGTTGCATATCACACATGAAAGGAGCCTTGATTTCCTTGATGGCACTCCAGAGAAACCCCAAGAACACTGTTTCAAGGCTAGACGGATCCTGAGGTCAATGTAGCAACACGAAAGAGCTCCGTGGACCAAAAATCAACTCGAGATGAGAGGTTAGTCCCTGGCTTCGACTCCAGAGGAATACCACCTTACCACAAGCACCTCAAGAGGAGGCTTCTCTCAGCTCTAGGTATGTGAGATGGACCCTGATTTTGCGGCCTCAAGTGGAATGGACACTGCGATGCCGTGACTCGAAATAAGGCCTTAATATCCCTGCAGTGACTTGAGTGCAGGCTCGTCTTGCATCTACCAAGATGAAAGGATGTCTGAATCCCCTGTGGAGTCCACAGAGAAAGACCTAGTTCCCCACCTCATTGCGACCGGAGGCCTCACATCCTTTGAAAACTCCAGAGGTACGCGGAGATCAGTGCCTCCAAAGGAGACGATGCCTGACTCCTCGTGAAACTTGATAGGAGTCCCAGGATTCCTGTGGCACGTGGAAAGGGACCCTTGGTCTCCCGCCTCAGCTGGAGAGCCGTCCCAATTGCCCTGCCAAGCCTCGAGGAGAATCCTGAGTTGTCCCTCGCAACTAGGCAGGAGTCCTGACATGCTGAACAAACACGTGGGTGGAATGGCCATCCCCGTCGTAACTCAGAATATACCCCAGGTTCCCGCCGTAACTCGAGAAAAACCATGAGACTTCCCCCTCACCACGAGATGAGGCCCAATTCCCCTGCACTGCGTGCAGAGCAGTTCCGTGTTGCACATCACACATGAAAGGAGCCTTGATGTTGTTGATGGCACTCCAGAGAAACCCCAAGAACACTGTTTCCAGGCTAGAGGGATCCTGAGGTCACTGTAGCAACACGAAAGTGCTCCGTGGAACAAAAATCAACTCGAGATGAGAGGGCAGTCCCTGGCTTCGACTCCAGAGGAATACCACCTTACCACAAGCACCTCAAGAGGAGGCTTCTCTCAGCTCTAGGTATGTGAGACGGACCCTGAGTATGCGGCCTCAAGTGGAATGGACACCGCGATGCCCTGACTCGAAATAAGGCCGGATATCCCTGCAGTGACTTGAATGCAGGCTCGTCTTGCATCTCCCAAGTTGAAAGGATGTCTGAGTCCCCTGTGGAGACCACAGAGAAAGACCTAGTTCCCCACCTCATCGCGACCGGAGGCCTCACATCCTTTGAAAACTCCAGAGGTACGCGGAGATCAGTGCCTCCAAAGGAGACGATGCCTGACTCCTCGTAAAACTTGATAGGAGTCCCAGGATTCCTGTGGCACGTGGAAAGGGACCCTTGGTCTACCGCCACAGATGGAGAGGCGTCCCAATTGCCCTGCCCAGCCTCGAGGAGAATCCCGAGTCGTCCCTCGCAACTAGGCAGGAGTCCTGACGTGGCTGAACAAACACGTGGGTGGAAGGGCCATCCCCGTCGTAACTCGAGAATATACCCCAGGTTCCCGCCGCAACTCGAGAAAAACCACGAGACTTCCCCCTCGCCGCGAGATGAGGCCCGATTCCCCTGCACTGCGTGCAGAGCAATTCCGTGTTGCACATCACACATGAAAGGAGCCTTGATTTCCTTGATGGCACTCCAGAGAAACCCCAGGAACACTGTTTCAAGGCTAGAGGGGTCCTGAGGTCACTGTAGCAACACGAAAGAGCTCCGTGGACCAAAAATCAACTCGAGATGAGAGGTTCGTCCCTGGCTTCGAATCCAGAGGAATACCACCTTACCACAAGCACCTCAAGAGGAGGCTTCTCTCAGCTCTAGGTATGTGAGAGGGACCCTGAGTTTGCGGCCTCGAGTGGAATGGACACCGCGATGCCCTGACTCGAAATAAGGCCGGATATCCCTGCAGTGACTTGAATGCAGGCTCGTGTTGCATCTCCCAAGACGAAAGGATGTCTGAATCCCCTGTGGAGACCACAGAGAAAGACCTAGTTCCCCACCTCATCGCGACCGGAGGCCTCACATCCTTTGAAAACTTCAGAGGTACGCGGAGATCAGTGCCTCCAAAGGAGACGATGCCTGACTCCTCGTGAAACTTGATAGGAGTCCCAGGATTCCTGTGGCACGTGGAAAGGGACCCTTGGTCTCCCGCCTCAGCTGGAGAGGCGTCCCAATTGCCCTGCCAAGCCTCGAGGAGAATCCCGAGTTGTCCCTCGCAACTAGGCAGGAGTCCTGACGTCGCTGAACAAACACGTGGGTGGAAGGGCCATCCCCGTCGTAACTCGAGAATATACCCCAGGTTCCCGCCGCAACTCGAGAAAAACCATGAGACTTCCCCCTCGCCGCGAGATGAGGCCCGATTCCCCTGCACTGCGTGCAGAGCAATTCCGTGTTGCACATCACACATGAAAGGAGCCTTGATTTCCTTGATGGCACTCCAGAGAAACCCCAAGAACACTGTTTCAAGGCTAGAGGGATCCTGAGGTCACTGTAGCAACACGAAAGAGCTCCATAGACCAAAAATCAACTCGAGATGAGAGGTTAGTCCCTGGCTTCGACTCCAGAGGAATACCACCTTACCACAAGCACCTCACGAGGAGGCTTCTCTCAGCTCTAGGTATGTGAGGGGGACCCTGATTTTGCCGCCTAAAGTGAAATGGACACTGCAATGCACTGACGCGAAATAAGGCCGGATATCGCTGCAGTGACTTGAATGCAGGCTCGTCTTGCATCTCCCAAGATGAAAGGATGTCTGAATTCCCTGTGGAGACCACAGAGAAAGAACTAGTTCCCCACCTCATCGCGACCAGAGTCCTCACATCCTTTGAAAACTCCAGAGGTACGCGGAGATCAGTGCCTCCAAAGGAGACAATTCCTGACTCCTCGTGAAACTTGATAGGAGTCCCAGAATTCCTGTGGCACGTGGAAAGGGACCCTTGGTCTCCAGCCTCAGCTGGAGAGGCGTCCCAATTGCCCTGCCAAGCCTCGAGGAGAATCCCGAGTTGTCCCTCGCAACTAGGCAGTATTCCTGACGTCGCTGAAGAAAAACGTGGGTGGAAGGGCCATACCCGTCGTAACTGGAGAATATACCCCAGGTTCCCGCCTCAACTCGAGGAAAACGATGAGACTTCCCCCTCGCCGCGAGATGAGGCCCGATTCCCCTGCACTGCGTGCAGAGCAATTCCGTGTTGCACATCACACATGAAAGGAGCCTTGATTTCCTTGATGGCACTCCAGAGAAACCCCAAGAACACTGTTTCAAGGCTGGAGGGATCCTGAGGTCAATGTAGCAACAGGAAAGAGCTCCGTGGCCCAAAAATCAACTCGAGAGGAGAGGTTAGTCCCTGGCTTCGACTCCAGAGGAATACCACCTTACCACAAGCACCTCAAGAGGAGGCTTCTCTCAGCTCTAGGTATGTGAGAGGGACCCTGAATTTGCGGCCTCAAGTGGAATGGACACCGCGATGCCCTGACTCGAAATAAGGCCGGATATCCCTGCAGTGACTTGAATGCAGGCTCGTCTTGCATCTCCCAAGACGAAAGGATGTCTGAATCCCCTGAGGAGACCACAGAGAAAGACCTAGTTCCCCACCTCATCGCGACCAGAGGCCTCACATCCTTTGAAAACTCCAGAGGTACGCGGAGATCAGTGCCTCCAAAGGAGACGATGCCTGAATCCTCTGAAACTTGATAGGAGTCCCATGATTCCTGTGGCACGTGGAAAGGGACGCTGGTTCTACCGCCTCAGCTGGAGAGGCGTCCCAATAGCCCTGCCAAGCCTCGAGGAGAATCCCGAGTTGTCCCTTGCAACTAGGCAGGAGTCCTGACGTCGCTGAACAAACACATGTGTGGAAGGGCCATCCCCGTCGTAACTCGAGAATATACCCCAGGTTCCCGCCGCAACTCGAGAAAAACCATGAAACTTCCCCCTCGCCGCGAGATGAGGCCCGATTCCCCTACACTGCGTGCAGAGCAATTCCGTGTTGCACATCACACATGAAAGGAGCCTTGGTTTCCTTGATGGCACTCCAGAGAAACCCCAAGAACACTGTTTCAAGGCTAGAGGGATCCTGAGGTCACTGTAGCAACAGGAAAGAGCTCCGTGGCCCAAAAATCAACTCGAGAAGAGAGGTTAGTCCCTGGCTTCGACTCCAGAGGAATACCACCTTACCACAAGCACCTCAAGAGGAGGCTTCTCTCAGCTCTAGGTATGTGAGAGGGACCCTGAGTTTGCGGCCACAAGTGGAATGGACACCGCGATGCCCTGACTCGAAATAAGGCCGGATATCCCTGCAGTGACTTGAATGCAGGCTCGTCTTGCATCTCCCAAGACGAAAGGATGTCTGAATCCTCTGTGGAGACCACAGAGAAAGACCTAGTTCCCCACCTCATCGCGACCGGAGGCCTCACATCCTTTGAAAACTCCAGAGGTACGCAGAGATCAGTGCCTCCAAAGGAGACGATGCCTGACTCCTCGTAAAACTTGATAGGAGTCCCAGGATTCCTGTGGCACGTGGAAAGGGACCCTTGGTCTCCCGCCTCAGCTGGAGAGGCGTCCCAATTGCCCTGCCAAGCCTCGAGGAGAATCCCGAGTTGTCCCTCACAACTAGGCAGGTGTCCTGATGTGGCTGAACAAACACCTGGGTGGAAGTGCCATCCCCGTCATAACTCGAGAATATACCCCAGGTTCCCGCCACAGCTCGCGAAAAACCATGAGACTTCCCCCTCGCCCCGAGATGAGGCTCGATTCTCCTGCACTGCATGCAGAGCAATTCCGTGTTGCACATCAAACATGAAAGGAGCCTTCATGTTGTTGATGGCAGTCCAGAGAAACCCCAAGAACACTGTTTCCAGGCTAGAGGGATCCTGAGGTCACTGTAGCAACACGAAAGTGCTCCGTGGACCGAAAATCAACTCGAGATGAGAGGGTAGTCCCTGGCTTTGACTCCAGAGGAATACCACCTTACCACAAGCACCTCAAGAGGAGGCTTCTCTCAGCTCTAGGTATTTGAGAGGGACCGTGATTTTGTGGCCTCAAGTGGAATGGACACAGCGATGCCCTGACGCGAAATAAGGCCGGATATCCCTGCAGTGACTTGAATGCAGGCTCGTCTTTCATCTCCCAAGACGAAAGGATGTCTGAATCCCCTGTGGAGACCACAGAGAAAGACCTAGTTCCCCACCTCATCGCGACAGGAGGCCTCACATCCTTTGAAAACTCCAGAGGTACGCGGAGATCAGTGCCTCCAAAGGAGACGATGCCTGACTCCACGTGAAACTTGATAGGAGTCCCAGGATTTCTGTGGCACGTGGAAAGGGACCCTTGCTCTACCGCTTCAGATGGAGAGGCGTCCCAATTGCCCTGCCAAGCCTCGAGGAGAATCCCGAGTTGTCCCTAGCAACTAGGTAAGAGTCCTGACGTGGCTGAGCAAACACGTGGGTGGAAGGGCCATCCCCGTCGTAACTCGACAATATACCCCAGGTTCCCACAGCAACTCGAGAAAAACCATGAGACTTCTCCCTCGCCGCAAAATGAGGCACGATATCCTGCACTGCGGGCAGAGCAATTCCGTGTTGCATATCACACATGAAAGGAGCCTTGATTTCCTTGATGGCACTCCAGAGAAACCCCAAGAACACTGTTTCAAGGCTAGACGGATCCTGAGGTCACTGTAGCAACACGAAAGAGCTCCGTGGACCAAAAATCAACTCGAGATGAGAGGTTAGTCCCTGGCTTCGACTCCAGAGGAATACCACCTTACCACAAGCACCTCAAGAGGAGGCTTCTCTCAGCTCTAGGTATGTGAGATGGACCCTGATTTTGTGGCCTCAAGTGGAATGGACACTGCGATGCCGTGACTCGAAATAAGGCCTTAATATCCCTGCAGTGACTTGAGTGCAGGCTCGTCTTGCATCTACCAAGATGAAAGGATGTCTGAATCCCCTGTGGAGTCCACAGAGAAAGACCTAGTTCCCCACCTCATCGCGACCGGAGGCCTCACATCCTTTGAAAACTCCAGAGGTACGCGGAGATCAGTGCCTCCAAAGGAGACGATGCCTGACTCCTCGTGAAACTTGATAGGAGTCCCAGGATTCCTGTGGCACGTGGAAAGGGACCCTTGGTCTCCCGCCTCAGCTGGAGAGGCGTCCCAATTGCCCTGCCAAGCCTCGAGGAGAATCCTGAGTTGTCCCTCGCAACTAGGCAGGAGTCCTGACATGCTGAACAAACACGTGGGTGGAATGGCCATCCCCGTCGTAACTCAGAATATACCCCAGGTTCCCGCCGTAACTCGAGAAAAACCATGAGACTTCCCCCTCACCACGAGATGAGGCCCAATTCCCCTGCACTGCGTGCAGAGCAGTTCCGTGTTGCACATCACACATGAAAGGAGCCTTGATGTTGTTGATGGCACTCCAGAGAAACCCCAAGAACACTGTTTCCAGGCTAGAGGGATCCTGAGGTCACTGTAGCAACACGAAAGTGCTCCGTGGACCAAAAATCAACTCGAGATGAGAGGGCAGTCCCTGGCTTCGACTCCAGAGGAATACCACCTTACCACAAGCACCTCAAGAGGAGGCTTCTCTCAGCTCTAGGTATGTGAGACGGACCCTGAGTATGCGGCCTCAAGTGGAATGGACACCGCGATGCCCTGACTCGAAATAAGGCCGGATATCCCTGCAGTGACTTGAATGCAGGCTCGTCTTGCATCTCCCAAGTTGAAAGGATGTCTGAGTCCCCTGTGGAGACCACAGAGAAAGACCTAGTTCCCCACCTCATCGCGACCGGAGGCCTCACATCCTTTGAAAACTCCAGAGGTACGCGGAGATCAGTGCCTCCAAAGGAGACGATGCCTGACTCCTCGTAAAACTTGATAGGAGTCCCAGGATTCCTGTGGCACGTGGAAAGGGACCCTTGGTCTACCGCCACAGATGGAGAGGCGTCCCAATTGCCCTGCCCAGCCTCGAGGAGAATCCCGAGTCGTCCCTCGCAACTAGGCAGGAGTCCTGACGTGGCTGAACAAACACGTGGGTGGAAGGGCCATCCCCGTCGTAACTCGAGAATATACCCCAGGTTCCCGCCGCAACTCGAGAAAAACCATGAGACTTCCCCCTCGCCGCGAGATGAGGCCCGATTTCCCTGCACTGCGTGCAGAGCAATTCCGTGTTGCACATCTCACATGAAAGGAGCCTTGATTTCCTTGGTGGCACTCCAGAGAAACCCCAAGAACACTGTTTGAAGTCTACAGGGATCCTGAGGTCACTGTAGCAACACGAAAGAGCTCCGTGGACAAAAAATCAACTCGAGATGAGAGGTTAGTCCCTGGCTTCGACTCCAGAGGAATACCACCTTACCACAAGCACCTCAAGAGGAGGCTTCTCTCAGCTCTAGCTATGTGAGAGGGACCCTGAGTTTGCGGTCTCAAGTGGAATGGACACTGCGATGCCCTGACGCGAAATAAGGCCGGATATCCCTGCAGTGACTTGAATGCAGGCTCGTCTTGCATCTCCCAAGACGAAAGGATGTCTGAATCCCCTGTGGAGACCACAGAGAAAGACCTCGTTCCCCACCTCATCGCGACTGGAGGCCTCACATCCTTTGAAAACTCCAGAGGTACGCGGAGATCAGTGCCTCCAAAGGAGACGATGCCTGACTCCTCGTGAAACTTGATAGGAGTCCCAGGATTCCTGTGGCACACGGAAAGGGACCCTTGGTCTCCCGCCTCAGCTGGAGAGGCGTCCCAATTGCCCTGCCAAGCCTCGAGGAGAATCCCGAGTTGTCCCTCGCAACTAGGCAGGAGTCCTGACGTCGCTGAACAAACACGTGGGTGGAAGGGCCATCCCCGTCGTAACTCGAGAATATACCCCAGGTTCCCGCCGCAACTCGAGAAAAACCATGAGACTTCCCCCTCGCCGCGAGTGGAGGCCCGATTTCCCTGCACTGCGTGCAGAGCAATTCCGTGTTGCACATCTCACATGAAAGGAGCCTTGATTTCCTTGATGGCACTCCAGAGAAAACCCAAGAACACTGTTTCAAGGCTAGAGGGATCCTGAGGTCACTGTAACAACACGAAAGAGCTCCGTGGACGAAAAATCAACTCTAGATGAGAGGTTAGTCCCTGGCTTCGACTCCAGAGGAATACCACCTTACCACAAGCACCTCAAGAGGAGGCTTCTCTCAGCTCTAGCTATGTGAGAGGGACCCTGAGTTTGCGGACTCAAATGGAATGGACACCGGGATGACCTGACTCGAAATAAGGCCGGATATCCCTACAGTGACTTGAATGCAGGCACGTCTTGAATCTCCCAAGACGAAAGGATGTCTGAATCCCCTGTGGAGACCACAGAGAAAGACCTAGTTCCCCACCTCATCGCGACCGGAGGCCTCACATCCTTTGAAAACTTCAGAGGTACGCGGAGATCAGTGCCTCCAAAGGAGACGATGCCTGACTCCTCGTGAAACTTGATAGGAGTCCCAGGATTCCTGTGGCACGTGGAAAGGGACCCTTGGTCTCCCGCCTCAGCTGGAGAGGCGTCCCAATTGCCCTGCCAAGCCTCGAGGAGAATCCCGAGTTGTCCCTCGCAACTAGGCAGGAGTCCTGACGTCGCTGAACAAACACGTGGGTGGAAGGGCCATCCCCGTCGTAACTCGAGAATATACCCCAGGTTCCCGCCGCAACTCGAGAAAAACCATGAGACTTCCCCCTCGCCGCGAGATGAGGCCCGATTCCCCTGCACTGCGTGCAGAGCAATTCCGTGTTGCACATCACACATGAAAGGAGCCTTGATTTCCTTGATGGCACTCCAGAGAAACCCCAAGAACACTGTTTCAAGGCTAGAGGGATCCTGAGGTCACTGTAGCAACACGAAAGAGCTCCATAGACCAAAAATCAACTCGAGATGAGAGGTTAGTCCCTGGCTTCGACTCCAGAGGAATACCACCTTACCACAAGCACCTCACGAGGAGGCTTCTCTCAGCTCTAGGTATGTGAGGGGGACCCTGATTTTGCCGCCTAAAGTGAAATGGACACTGCAATGCACTGACGCGAAATAAGGCCGGATATCGCTGCAGTGACTTGAATGCAGGCTCGTCTTGCATCTCCCAAGATGAAAGGATGTCTGAATTCCCTGTGGAGACCACAGAGAAAGAACTAGTTCCCCACCTCATCGCGACCAGAGTCCTCACATCCTTTGAAAACTCCAGAGGTACGCGGAGATCAGTGCCTCCAAAGGAGACAATTCCTGACTCCTCGTGAAACTTGATAGGAGTCCCAGAATTCCTGTGGCACGTGGAAAGGGACCCTTGGTCTCCAGCCTCAGCTGGAGAGGCGTCCCAATTGCCCTGCCAAGCCTCGAGGAGAATCCCGAGTTGTCCCTCGCAACTAGGCAGTATTCCTGACGTCGCTGAAGAAAAACGTGGGTGGAAGGGCCATACCCGTCGTAACTGGAGAATATACCCCAGGTTCCCGCCTCAACTCGAGGAAAACCATGAGACTTCCCCCTCGCCGCGAGATGAGGCCCGATTCCCCTGCACTGCGTGCAGAGCAATTCCGTGTTGCACATCACACATGAAAGGAGCCTTGATTTCCTTGATGGCACTCCAGAGAAACCCCAAGAACACTGTTTCAAGGCTGGAGGGATCCTGAGGTCAATGTAGCAACACGAAAGAGCTCCGTGGCCCAAAAATCAACTCGAGAAGAGAGGTTAGTCCCTGGCTTCGACTCCAGAGGAATACCACCTTACCACAAGCACCTCAAGAGGAGGCTTCTCTCAGCTCTAGGTATGTGAGAGGGACCCTGAATTTGCGGCCTCAAGTGGAATGGACACCGCGATGCCCTGACTCGAAATAAGGCCGGATATCCCTGCAGTGACTTGAATGCAGGCTCGTCTTGCATCTCCCAAGACGAAAGGATGCCTGAATCCCCTGAGGAGACCACAGAGAAAGACCTAGTTCCCCACCTCATCGCGACCAGAGGCCTCACATCCTTTGAAAACTCCAGAGGTACGCGGAGATCAGTGCCTCCAAAGGAGACGATGCCTGAATCCTCTGAAACTTGATAGGAGTCCCATGATTCCTGTGGCACGTGGAAAGGGACGCTGGTTCTACCGCCTCAGCTGGAGAGGCGTCCCAATAGCCCTGCCAAGCCTCGAGGAGAATCCCGAGTTGTCCCTTGCAACTAGGCAGGAGTCCTGACGTCGCTGAACAAACACATGTGTGGAAGGGCCATCCCCGTCGTAACTCGAGAATATACCCCAGGTTCCCGCCGCAACTCGAGAAAAACCATGAAACTTCCCCCTCGCCGCGAGATGAGGCCCGATTCCCCTACACTGCGTGCAGAGCAATTCCGTGTTGCACATCACACATGAAAGGAGCCTTGATTTCCTTGATGGCACTCCAGAGAAACCCCAAGAACACTGTTTCAAGGCTAGAGGGATCCTGAGGTCACTGTAGCAACAGGAAAGAGCTCCGTGGCCCAAAAATCAACTCGAGAAGAGAGGTTAGTCCCTGGCTTCGACTCCAGAGGAATACCACCTTACCACAAGCACCTCAAGAGGAGGCTTCTCTCAGCTCTAGGTATGTGAGAGGGACCCTGAGTTTGCGGCCACAAGTGGAATGGACACCGCGATGCCCTGACTCGAAATAAGGCCGGATATCCCTGCAGTGACTTGAATGCAGGCTCGTCTTGCATCTCCCAAGACGAAAGGATGTCTGAATCCTCTGTGGAGACCACAGAGAAAGACCTAGTTCCCCACCTCATCGCGACCGGAGGCCTCACATCCTTTGAAAACTCCAGAGGTACGCAGAGATCAGTGCCTCCAAAGGAGACGATGCCTGACTCCTCGTAAAACTTGATAGGAGTCCCAGGATTCCTGTGGCACGTGGAAAGGGACCCTTGGTCTCCCGCCTCAGCTGGAGAGGCGTCCCAATTGCCCTGCCAAGCCTCGAGGAGAATCCCGAGTTGTCCCTCACAACTAGGCAGGTGTCCTGATGTGGCTGAACAAACACCTGGGTGGAAGTGCCATCCCCGTCATAACTCGAGAATATACCCCAGGTTCCCGCCACAGCTCGCGAAAAACCATGAGACTTCCCCCTCGCCCCGAGATGAGGCTCGATTCTCCTGCACTGCATGCAGAGCAATTCCGTGTTGCACATCAAACATGAAAGGAGCCTTCATGTTGTTGATGGCAGTCCAGAGAAACCCCAAGAACACTGTTTCCAGGCTAGAGGGATCCTGAGGTCACTGTAGCAACACGAAAGTGCTCCGTGGACCGAAAATCAACTCGAGATGAGAGGGTAGTCCCTGGCTTTGACTCCAGAGGAATACCACCTTACCACAAGCACCTCAAGAGGAGGCTTCTCTCAGCTCTAGGTATTTGAGAGGGACCGTGATTTTGTGGCCTCAAGTGGAATGGACACAGCGATGCCCTGACGCGAAATAAGGCCGGATATCCCTGCAGTGACTTGAATGCAGGCTCGTCTTTCATCTCCCAAGACGAAAGGATGTCTGAATCCCCTGTGGAGACCACAGAGAAAGACCTAGTTCCCCACCTCATCGCGACAGGAGGCCTCACATCCTTTGAAAACTCCAGAGGTACGCGGAGATCAGTGCCTCCAAAGGAGACGATGCCTGACTCCACGTGAAACTTGATAGGAGTCCCAGGATTTCTGTGGCACGTGGAAAGGGACCCTTGCTCTACCGCTTCAGATGGAGAGGCGTCCCAATTGCCCTGCCAAGCCTCGAGGAGAATCCCGAGTTGTCCCTAGCAACTAGGTAAGAGTCCTGACGTGGCTGAGCAAACACGTGGGTGGAAGGGCCATCCCCGTCGTAACTCGACAATATACCCCAGGTTCCCACAGCAACTCGAGAAAAACCATGAGACTTCTCCCTCGCCGCAAAATGAGGCACGATATCCTGCACTGCGGGCAGAGCAATTCCGTGTTGCATATCACACATGAAAGGAGCCTTGATTTCCTTGATGGCACTCCAGAGAAACCCCAAGAACACTGTTTCAAGGCTAGACGGATCCTGAGGTCACTGTAGCAACACGAAAGAGCTCCGTGGACCAAAAATCAACTCGAGATGAGAGGTTAGTCCCTGGCTTCGACTCCAGAGGAATACCACCTTACCACAAGCACCTCAAGAGGAGGCTTCTCTCAGCTCTAGGTATGTGAGATGGACCCTGATTTTGTGGCCTCAAGTGGAATGGACACTGCGATGCCGTGACTCGAAATAAGGCCTTAATATCCCTGCAGTGACTTGAGTGCAGGCTCGTCTTGCATCTACCAAGATGAAAGGATGTCTGAATCCCCTGTGGAGTCCACAGAGAAAGACCTAGTTCCCCACCTCATCGCGACCGGAGGCCTCACATCCTTTGAAAACTCCAGAGGTACGCGGAGATCAGTGCCTCCAAAGGAGACGATGCCTGACTCCTCGTGAAACTTGATAGGAGTCCCAGGATTCCTGTGGCACGTGGAAAGGGACCCTTGGTCTCCCGCCTCAGCTGGAGAGGCGTCCCAATTGCCCTGCCAAGCCTCGAGGAGAATCCTGAGTTGTCCCTCGCAACTAGGCAGGAGTCCTGACATGCTGAACAAACACGTGGGTGGAATGGCCATCCCCGTCGTAACTCAGAATATACCCCAGGTTCCCGCCGTAACTCGAGAAAAACCATGAGACTTCCCCCTCACCACGAGATGAGGCCCAATTCCCCTGCACTGCGTGCAGAGCAGTTCCGTGTTGCACATCACACATGAAAGGAGCCTTGATGTTGTTGATGGCACTCCAGAGAAACCCCAAGAACACTGTTTCCAGGCTAGAGGGATCCTGAGGTCACTGTAGCAACACGAAAGTGCTCCGTGGACCAAAAATCAACTCGAGATGAGAGGGCAGTCCCTGGCTTCGACTCCAGAGGAATACCACCTTACCACAAGCACCTCAAGAGGAGGCTTCTCTCAGCTCTAGGTATGTGAGACGGACCCTGAGTATGCGGCCTCAAGTGAAATGGACACCGCGATGCCCTGACTCGAAATAAGGCCGGATATCCCTGCAGTGACTTGAATGCAGGCTCGTCTTGCATCTCCCAAGTTGAAAGGATGTCTGAGTCCCCTGTGGAGACCACAGAGAAAGACCTAGTTCCCCACCTCATCGCGACCGGAGGCCTCACATCCTTTGAAAACTCCAGAGGTACGCGGAGATCAGTGCCTCCAAAGGAGACGATGCCTGACTCCTCGTAAAACTTGATAGGAGTCCCAGGATTCCTGTGGCACGTGGAAAGGGACCCTTGGTCTACCGCCACAGATGGAGAGGCGTCCCAATTGCCCTGCCCAGCCTCGAGGAGAATCCCGAGTCGTCCCTCGCAACTAGGCAGGAGTCCTGACGTGGCTGAACAAACACGTGGGTGGAAGGGCCATCCCCGTCGTAACTCGAGAATATACCCCAGGTTCCCGCCGCAACTCGAGAAAAACCATGAGACTTCCCCCTCGCCGCGAGATGAGGCCCGATTTCCCTGCACTGCGTGCAGAGCAATTCCGTGTTGCACATCTCACATGAAAGGAGCCTTGATTTCCTTGGTGGCACTCCAGAGAAACCCCAAGAACACTGTTTGAAGTCTACAGGGATCCTGAGGTCACTGTAGCAACACGAAAGAGCTCCGTGGACGAAAAATCAACTCTAGATGAGAGGTTAGTCCCTGGCTTCGACTCCAGAGGAATACCACCTTACCACAAGCACCTCAAGAGGAGGCTTCTCTCAGCTCTAGCTATGTGAGAGGGACCCTGAGTTTGCGGACTCAAATGGAATGGACACCGGGATGACCTGACTCGAAATAAGGCCGGATATCCCTACAGTGACTTGAATGCAGGCACGTCTTGAATCTCCCAAGAAGAAAGGATGTCTGAATCCCCTGTGGAGACCACAGAGAAAGACCTAGTTCCCCACCTCATCGCGACCGGAGGTCTCACATCTTTTGAAAACTCCAGAGTTATGCGGAGATCAGTGCCTCCAAAGGAGACGATGCCTGACTCCTCGTGAAACTTGATAGGAGTCCCAGGATTCCTGTGGCACGTGGAAAGGGACCCTTGGTCTCCCACCTCAGCTGGAGAGGCGTCCCAATTGCCCTGCAAAGCCTCGAGGAGAATCCCGAGTTGTCCCTCGCATCTAGGCAGGAGTCCTGACGTCGCTGAACAAACACGTGTGTGGAAGGGCCATCCCCGTCGTAACTCGAGAATATACCCCAGGTTCCCGCCGCAACTCGAGAAAAATCATGAGACTTCCCCCTCGACGCGAGATGAGGCCCGATTCCCCTGCACTGCGTGCAGAGCAATTCCGTGTTGCACATCACACATGAAAGGAGTCTTGATTTCCTTGGTGGCACTCCAGAGAAACACCAAGAACACTGTTTCAAGGCTAGAGGGATCCTGAGGTCACTGTAGCAACACGAAAGAGCTCCGTGGACCAAAAATCAACTCGAGATGAGAGGTTAGTCCCTGGCTTCGACTCCAGAGGAATACCACCTTAACACAAGCACCTCAAGAGGAGGCTTCTCTCAGCTCTAGGTATGTTAGAGGGACCCTGAGTTTTCGGCCTCAAGTGGAATGGACACCGCGATGCCCTGACTCGAAATAAGGTCGGATATCCTTGCAGTGACTTGAATGCAGGCTCGTCTTGCATCTCCCAAGACGAAAGGATGTCTGAATCACCTGTGTAGACCACAGAGAAAGACCTAGTTCCCCAGCTCATCGCGACCGGAGGCCTCACATCCTTTGAAAACTCCAGAGGTACGCGGAGATCAGTGCCTCCAAAGGAGACGATGCCTGACTCCTCGTGAAACTTGATAGGAGTCCCAGGATTCCTGTGGCACGTGGAAAGGGACCCTTGGTCTCCCGCCTCAGCTGGAGAGGCGTCCCAATTGCCCTGCCAAGCCTCGAGGAGAATCCCGAGTTGTCCCTCGCAACTAGGCAGGAGTCCTGCCGTCGCTGAACAAACACGTGGGTGGAAGGGCCATCCCCGTCGTAACTCGAGAATATACCCCAGGTTCCCGCCGCAACTCGAGAAAAACCATGAGACTTCCCCCTCGCCGCGAGATGAGGCCCGATTCCCCTGCACTGCGTGCAGAGCAATTCCGTGTTGCACATCACACATGAAAGGAGCCTTGATTTCCTTGATGGCACTCCAGAGAAACCCCAAGAACACTGTTTCAAGGCTAGAGGGATCCTGAGGTCACTGTAGCAACACGAAAGAGCTCCGTGGACCAAGAATCAACTCGAGATGAGAGGTTAGTCCCTGGCTTCGACTCCAGAGGAATACCACCTTACCACAAGCACCTCAAGAGGAGGCTTCTCTCAGCTCTAGGTATGTGAGAGGGACCCTGAGTTTGCGGACTCAAGTGGAATGGACACCGGGATGACCTGACTCGAAATAAGGCCGGATATCCCTACAGTGACTTGAATGCAGGCACGTCTTGAATCTCCCAAGAAGAAAGGATGTCTGAATCCCCTGTGGAGACCACAGAGAAAGACCTAGTTCCCCACCTCATCGCGACCGGAGGCCTCACATCTTTTGAAAACTCCAGAGGTATGCGGAGATCAGTGCCTCCAAAGGAGACGATGCCTGACTCCTCGTGAAACTTGATAGGAGTCCCAGGATTCCTGTGGCACGTGGAAAGGGACCCTTGGTCTCCCACCTCAGCTGGAGAGGCGTCCCAATTGCCCTGCCAAGCCTCGAGGAGAATCCCGAGTTGTCCCTCGCAACTAGGCAGGAGTCCTGACGTCGCTGAACAAACACGTGTGTGGAAGGGCCATCCCCGTCGTAACTCGAGAATATACCCCAGGTTCCCGCCGCAACTCGAGAAAAATCATGAGACTTCCCCCTCGACGCGAGATGAGGCCCGATTCCCCTGCACTGCGTGCAGAGCAATTCCGTGTTGCACATCACACATGAAAGGAGTCTTGATTTCCTTGGTGGCACTCCAGAGAAACACCAAGAACACTGTTTCAAGGCTAGAGGGATCCTGAGGTCACTGTAGCAACACGAAAGAGCTCCGTGGACCAAAAATCAACTCGAGATGAGAGGTTAGTCCCTGGCTTCGACTCCAGAGGAATACCACCTTAACACAAGCACCTCAAGAGGAGGCTTCTCTCAGCTCTAGGTATGTTAGAGGGACCCTGAGTTTTCGGCCTTAAGTGGGATGGACACCGCGATGCCCTGACTCGAAATAAGGTCGGATATCCTTGCAGTGACTTGAATGCAGGCTCGTCTTGCATCTCCCAAGACGAAAGGATGTCTGAATCACCTGTGTAGACCACAGAGAAAGACCTAGTTCCCCAGCTCATCGCGACCGGAGGCCTCACATCCTTTGAAAACTCCAGAGGTACGCGGAGATCAGTGCCTCCAAAGGAGACGATGCCTGACTCCTCGTGAAACTTGATAGGAGTCCCAGGATTCCTGTGGCACGTGGAAAGGGACCCTTGGTCTCCCGCCTCAGCTGGAGAGGCGTCCCAATTGCCCTGCCAAGCCTCGAGGAGAATCCCGAGTTGTCCCTCGCAACTAGGCAGGAGTCCTGCCGTCGCTGAACAAACACGTGGGTGGAAGGGCCATCCCCGTCGTAACTCGAGAATATACCCCAGGTTCCCGCCGCAACTCGAGAAAAACCATGAGACTTCCCCCTCGCCGCGAGATGAGGCCCGATTCCCCTGCACTGCGTGCAGAGCAATTCCGTGTTGCACATCACACATGAAAGGAGCCTTGATTTCCTTGATGGCACTCCAGAGAAACCCCAAGAACACTGTTTCAAGGCTAGAGGGATCCTGAGGTCACTGTAGCAACACGAAAGAGCTCCGTGGACCAAGAATCAACTCGAGATGAGAGGTTAGTCCCTGGCTTCGACTCCAGAGGAATACCACCTTACCACAAGCACCTCAAGAGGAGGCTTCTCTCAGCTCTAGGTATGTGAGAGGGACCCTGAGTTTGCGGCCTCAAGTGGAATGGACACTGCGATGCCCTGACGCAAAATAAGGCCGGATATCCCTGCAGTGACTTGAATGCAGGCTCGTCTTGCATCTCCCAAGACGAAAGGATGTCTGAATCCCGTGTGGAGACCACAGAGAAAGACCTAGTTCCCCACCTCATCGCGACCAGAGGCCTCACATCCTTTGAAAACTCCAGAGGTACGCGGAGATCAGTGCCTCCAAAGGAGACGATGCCTGACTCCTCGTGAAACTTGATAGGAGTCCCAGGATTCCTGTGGCACGTGGAAAGGGATCCTTGGTCTCCCGCCTCAGCTGGAGAGGCGTCCCAATTGCCCTGCCAAGCCTCGAGGAGAATCCCGAGTTTTCCCTCGCAACTAGGCAGGAGTCCTGCCGTCGCTGAACAAACACGTGCGTGAAGGTACCATCCCCGTCTAAACTCGAGAATATACCCCAGGTTAGCGCCCCAACTCGAGAAAAACCATGAGACTTTCCCCTCGCCGCGAGATGAGGCCCGATTCCCCTGCACTGCGTGCAGAGCAATTCCGAGTTGCACATCACACATGAAAGGAGTCTTGATTTCCTTGGTGGCACTCCAGAGAAACACCAAGAACACTGTTTCAAGGCTAGAGGGATCCTGAGGTCACTGTAGCAACACGAAAGAGCTCGAGGACGAAAAATCAACTCGAGATGAGCGGTTAGTCCCTGGCTTCGACTCCAGAGGAATACCACCTTACCACAAGCACCTCAAGAGGAGGCTTCTCTCAGCTCTAGGTATGTGAGAGGGACCCTGAGTTTGCGGCCTCAAGTGGAATGGACACCGCGATGCCCTGACTCGAAATAAGGCCGGATATCCTTGCAGTGACTTGAATGCAGGCTCGTCTTGCATCTCCCAAGATGAAAGGATGTCTGAATCACCTGTGTAGACCACAGAGAAAGACCTAGTTCCCCAGCTCATCGCGACCGGAGGCCTCACATCCTTTGAAAACTCCAGAGGTACGCGGAGATCAGTGCCTCCAAAGGAGACGATGCCTGACTCCTCGTGAAACTTGAAAGGAGTCCCAGGATTCCTGTGGCACGTGGAAAGGGACCCTTGTTCTCCCGCCTCTGCTGGAGAGGCGTCCCAATTGCCCTGCCAAGCCTCGAGGAGAATCCCGAGTTGTCCCTCGCAACTAGGCAGGAGTCCTGCCGTCGCTGAACAAACACGTGTGTGGAAGGGCCATCCCCGTCGTAACTCGAGAATATACCCCAGGTTCCTGCCGCAAGTCGAGAAAAACCATGAGACTTCCCCCTCGCCACGAGATGAGGCCTGATTCCCCTGCCCTGCATGCAGAGCAATTCCGTGTTGCACATCACACATGAAAGGAGCCTTGATTTCCTTGATGGCACTCCAGAGAAACCCCAAGAACACTGTTTCAAGGCTAGAGGGATCCTGAGGTCACTGTAGCAACACGAAAGAGCTCCGTGGACCAAAAATCAACTCGAGATGAGAGGTTAGTCCCTGGCTTCGACTCCAGAGGAATACCACCTTACCACAAGCACCTCAAGAGGAGGCTTCTCTCAGCTCTAGGTATGTGAGAGGGACCCTGAGTTTGCGGCCTCAAGTGGAATGGACACCGCGATGCCCTGACTCGAAATAAGGCCGGATATCCCTGCAGTGACTTGAATGCAGGCTCGTCTTGCATCTGCCAAGACGAAAGGATGTCTGAATCCCCTGTGGAGACCACAGAGAAAGACCTAGTTCCCCACCTCATCGCGACCGGAGGCCTGACATCCTTTGAAAACTCCAGAGGTACGCGGAGATCAGTGCCTCCAAAGGAGACGATGCCTGACTCTTCGTGAAACTTGATAGGAGTCCCAGGATTCCTGTGGCACGTGGAAAGGGACACTTGGTCTCCCACCTCAGCTGAAGAGGCGTCCCAATTGCCCTGCCAAGCCTCGAGGAGAATCCCGAGTTGTCCCTCGCAACTAGGCAGGAGTCCTGACATCGCTGAACAAACACGTGGGTGGAAGGGCCATCCCCGTCGTAACTCGAGAATATACCCCAGGTTCCCGCCGCAACTCGAGAAAAACCATGAGACTTCCCCCTCGCCGCGAGATGAGGCCCGATTCCCCTGCACTGCGTGCAGAGCAATTCCGTGTTGCACATTACACATGAAAGGAGCCTTGATTTCCTTGATGGCACTCCAGAGAAACCCCAAGAACACTGTTTCAAGGCTAGCGGGATCCTGAGGTCACTGTAGCAACACGAAAGAGCTCCGTTGACCAAAAATCAACTCGAGATGAGAGGTTAGTCCCTGGCTTCGACTCCAGAGGAATACCACCTAACCACAAGCACCTCAAGAGGAGGCTTCTCTCAGCTCTAGCTATGTGAGAGGGACCCTGAGTTTGCGGCCTCAAGGGGAATGGACACCGCGATGCCCTGACTCGAAATAAGGCCGGATATCCCTGCAGTGACTTGAATCCAGGCTCGTCTTGCATCTCCCAAGACGAAAGGATGTCTGAATCCCCTCTGGAGACCACAGAGAAAGACCTAGTTCCCCACCTCATCGCGACCGGAGGCCTCACATCCTTTGAAAACTCCAGAGGTACGCGGAGATCAGTGCCTCCAAAGGAGACGATGCCTGACTCCTCGTGAAACTTGAAAGGAGTCCCAGGATTCCTGTGGCTCGTGGAAAGGGACCCTTGGTCTCCCGCCTCAGCTGGAGAGGCGTCCCAATTGCCCTGCCAAGCCTCGAGGAGAATCTGGAGTTGTCCCTCGCAACTAGGCAGGAGTCCTGACGTCGCTGAACAAACACGTGGGTGGAAGGGCCATCCCCGTCATAACTCGAGAATATACCCCAGGTTCCCGCCGCAACTCGAGAAAAACCATGAGACTTCCCCCTCGCCGCAAAATGAGGCCCGATATCCTGCACTGCGTGCAGAGCAATTCCGTGCTGCACATCACACATGAAAGGAGCCTTGATTTCCTTGATTGCCCTTCAGAGAAACCCCAAGAACACTGTTTCAAGGCTAAAGGGAACCTGAGGTCACTGTAGAAACACGAAAGAGCTCCGTGGACCAAAAATCAACTCGAGATGAGAGGTTAGTCCCTGGCTTCGACTGCAGAGGAATACCACCTTACCACAAGCACCTCAAGAGGAGGCTTCTCTCAGCTCTAGGTATGTGAGAGGGACCCTGAATTTGCGGCCTCAAGTGGAGTCGACACCGCGATGCCCTGGCTCGAAATAAGGCCGGATATATCTGCAGTGACTTGAATGCAGGCTCGTCTTGCATCTCCAAAGACGAAAGGATGTCTGAATCCCATGTGGAGACCACAGAGAAAGACCTAGTTCCCCACCTCATCGCGACCGGAGGCCTCACATCCTTTGAAAACTCCAGAGGTACGCGGAGATCAGTGCCTCCAAAGGAGACGATGCCTGACTCCTCATGAAACTTGATAGGAGTCCCAGGATTCCTGTGGCTCGTGGAAAGGGACCCTTGGTCTCCCGCCTCAGCTGGAGAGGCGTCACAATTGCGCTGCCAATCCTCGAGGAGAATACCGAGTTGTCCCTCGGAAGTAGGCAGGAGTCCTGCCGTCGCTGAACAAACACGTGGGTGGAAGGGCCATCCCCGTCGTAACTCGAGAATATACCCCAGGTTCCCGCCGCAACTCGAGAAAAACCATGAGACTTCCCCCTCGCCGCGAGATGAGGCCCGATTCCCCTGCACTGCGTGCAGAGCAATTCCGTGTTGCACATCACACATGAAAGGAGCCTTGATTTTCTTGGTGGCACTCCAGAGAAACCCCAAGAACACTGTTTCAAGGCTAGAGGGATCCTGAGGTCACTGTAGCAACATGAAAGAGCTCCGTGGACCAAAAATCAACTCGAGATGAGAGGTTAGTCCCTGGCTTCGACTCCAGAGGAATACCACCTCACCACAAGCACCTCAAGAGGAGGCTTCTCTCAGCTCTAGGTATGTGAGAGGGACCCTGAGTTTGCGGCCTCAAGTGGAATGGACACCGCGATGCCCTGGCTCGAAATAACGCCGGATATCCCTGCAGTGACTTGATTGCAGGCTCGTCTTGCATCTCCCAAGATGAAAGGATGTCTGAATCCCCTGTGGAGACCACAGAGAAAGACCTAGTTCCCCACCTGATCGCGACTGGCGGCCTCACATTCTTTGAAAACTCCAGAGGTACGCGGAGATCAGTGCCTCCAAAGAAGACGATGCCTGACTCCTCGTGAAACTTGATAGGAGCCCCAGGATTCCTGTGCACGTGGAAAGGGACCCTTGGTTTCCCGCCTCAGCTGGAGAGGCGTCCCAATTGGCCTGCCAAGCCTCGAGGAGAATCCCGAGTTGTCCCTCGCAACTAGGCAGGAGTCCTGACGTCGCTGAACAAACACGTGGGTGGAAGGGCCATCCCCGTCGTAACTCGAGAATATACCCCAGGTTCCCGCCGCAACTCGAGAAAAACCATGAGACTTCCCCCTCGCCGCGAGATGAGGCCCGATTCTCCTGCACTGCGTGCAGAGCAATTCCGTGTTGCACATCACACATGAAAGGAGCCTTGATTTCCTTGATGGCACTCCAGAGAAACCCCAAGAACACTGTTTCCAGGCTAGAGGGATCCTGAGGTCACTGTAGCAACACGAAAGAGCTCCGTGGATCAAAAATCAACTCGAGATGAGAGGTTAGTCCCTGGCTTCGACTCCAGAGGAATACCACCTTACCACAAGCACCTCAAGAGGAGGCTTCTCTCAGCTCTAGGTATATGAGAGGGACCCTGAGTGTGAGGCCTCATGTGGAATGGACACCGCGATGCCCTGACTCGAAATAAGGCCGGATATCCCTGCAGTGACTTGAATGCAGGCTCGTCTTGCATCTCCCAAGACGAAAGGATGTCTGAATCCCCTGTGGAGACCACAGAGAAAGACATAGTTCCCCACCTCATCGCGACCGGAGGCCTCATATCCTTTGAAAACTCCAGAGGTACGCGGAGATCAGTGCCTCCAAAGGAGACGATGCCTGACTCCTCGTGAAACTTTATAGGAGTCCCAGGATTCCTGTGGCACGTGGAAAGGGACACTTGGTCTCCCGCCTCAGCTGGAGAGGCGTCCCAATTCCCCTGCCAAGCCTCGAGGAGAATCCCGAGTTGTCCCTCGCAACTAGGCAGGAGTCCTGACGTCGCTGAACAAACACGTGGGTGGAAGGGCCATCCCCGTCGTAACTCGAGAATATACCCCAGGTTCCCGCCGCAACTCAAGAAAAACCATGAGACTTCCCCCTCGCCGCGAGATGAGGCCCGATTCCCCTGCACTGCGTGCAGAGCAATTCCGTGTTGCACATCACATATGAAAGGAGCCTTGATTTCCTTGATGGCACTCCAGAGAAACCCCAAGAACACTGTTTCAAGGCTAGAGGGATCCTGAGGTCACTCTAGCAACACGAAAGAGCTCCGTCGACCAAAAATCAACTCGAGGTGAGATGTTAGTCCCTAACTTCGACTCCAGAGGAATACCACCTTACCACAAGCACCTCAAGAGGAGGCTTCTCTCAGCTCTAGGTATGTGAGAGGGACCCTGAGTTTGCGGCCTCAAGTGGAATGGACTGTGCGATGCCCTGACGCGAAATAAGGCCGAATATGCCTGCAGTGACTTGAATGCAGGCTCGTCTTGCATCTCCCAAGATGAAAGCATGTCTGAATCCCCTGTGGAGACCACAGAGAAAGACCTAGTTCCCCACCTCATGGCGACCGAAGGCCTCACATCCTTTGAAAACTCCAGAGGTACGCGGAGATCAGTGCCTCCAAAGGAGACGGTGCCTGACTCTTCGTGAAACTTGATAGGAGTCCCAGGATTCCTGTGGCACGTGGAAAGGGACACTTGGTCTCCCACCTCAGCTGGAGAGGCGTCCCAATTGCCCTGCCAAGCCTCGAGGAGAATCCCGAGTTGTCCCTCGCAACTATGCAGGAGTCCTGACGTCGCTGAACAAACACGTGGGTGGAAGGGCCATCCCCGTCGTAACTCGAGAATATACCCCAGGTTCCCGCCGCAACTCGTGAAAAACCATGAGACTTCCCCCTCTCCGCGAGATGAGGCCCGATTCCCCTGCACTGCGTGCAGAGCAATTCCGTGTTGCACATCACACATGAAAGGAGCCTTGATTTCCTTGATGGCACTCCAGAGAAACCCCAAGAACACTGTTTCAAGGCTAGAGGGATCCTGAGGTCACTGTAGCAACACGAAAGAGCTCCGTTGACCAAAAATCAACTCGAGATGAGAGGTTAGTCCCTGGCTTCGACTCCAGAGGAATACCACCTTACCACAAGCACCTCAAGAGGAGGCTTCTCTCAGCTCTAGCTATGTGAGAGGGACCCTGAGTTTGCGGCCTCAAGTGGAATGGACACCGCGATGCCCTGACTCGAAATAAGGCCGGATATCCCTGCAGTGACTTGAATGCAGGCTCGTCTTGCATCTCCCAAGACGAAAGGATGTCTGAATCACCTGTGGAGACCACAGAGAAAGACCTAGTTCCCCACCTCATCGCGACCGGAGGCCTCACATCCTTTGAAAACTCCAGAGATACGCGGAGATCAGTGCCTCCAAAGGAGACGATGCCTGACTCCTCATGAAACTTGATATGAGTCCCAGGATTTCTGTGGCTCGTGGAAAGGGACCCTTGGTCTCCCGCCTCAGCTGGAGAGGCGTCCCAATTGCCCTGCCAAGCCTCGAGGAGAATCCCGAGTTGTCCCTCGCAACTAGGCAGAAGTCCTGACGTCGCTGAACTAACACGTGGGTGGAAGGGCCATCCCCGTCGTAACTCGAGAATATACCCCAGGTTCCCGCCGCAACTCGAGAAAAACCATGAGACTTTCCCCTCGCCGCGAGATGAGGCCCGATTCCCCTGCACTGCGTGCAGAGCAATTCCGTGTTGCACATCACACATGAAAGGAGCCTTGATTTCCTTGGTGGCACTCCAGAGAAACCCCAAGAACACTGTTTGAAGGCTAGAGGGATCCTGAGGTCACTGTAGCAACACGAAAGAGCTCCGTGGACCAAAAATCAACTCGAGATGAGAGGTTAGTCACTGGCTTCGACTCCAGAGGAATACCACCTCACCACAAGCACCTCAAGAGGAGGCTTCTCTCAGCTGTAGGTATGTGAGAGGGACCCTGAGTTTGCGGCCTCAAGTGGAATGGACACCGCGATGCCCTGACTCGAAATAAGGCCGGATATCCCTGCAGTGACTTGAATGCAGGCTCGTCTTGCATCTCCCAAGACGAAAGGATGTCTGAATCCCCTGTGGAGACCACAGAGAAAGACCTAGTTCCCCACCTCATCGCGACCGGAGGCCTCACATCCTTTGAAAACTCCAGAGGTACACGGAGATCAGTGCCTCCAAAGGAGACGATGCCTGACTCCTCGTGAAACTTGATAGGAGTCCCAGGATTCCTGTGGCACGTGGAAAGGGACCCTTCATTTCCCGCCTCAGCTGGAGAGGCGTCCCAATTGCCCTGCCAAGCCTCGAGGAGAATCCCTAGTTGTCCCTCGCAACTAGGCAGGAGTCCTGACGTCGCTGAACAGACACGTGGGTGGAAGGGCCATCCCCGTCGTAACTCGAGAATATACCCCAGGTTCCCGCCGCAACTCGAGAAAAACCATGAGACTTTCCCCTCGCTGCGAGATGAGGCCCGATTCCCCTGCACTGCGTGCAGAGCAATTCCGTGTTGCACATCACACATGAAAGGAGCCTTGATTTCCTTGATGGCACTCCAGAGAAACCCCAAGAACACTGTTTCAAGGCTAGAGGGATCCTGAGGTCACTGTAGCAACACGAAAGAGCTCCATGGACCAAAAATCAACTCGAGATGAGAGGTTAGTCCCTGGCTTCCACTCCAGAGGAATACCACCTCACCACAAGTACCTCAACAGGAGGCTTCTCTCAGCTCTAGGTATGTGAGAGGGACCCTGAGTTTGCGGCCTCAAGTGGAATGGACACCGCGATGCCCTGACTCTAAATAAGGCCGGATATCCCTGCAGTGACTTGAATGCAGGCTCGTCTTGCATCTCCCAAGTTGAAAGGATGTCTGAATCCCCTGTGGAGACCACAGAGAAAGACCTAGTTCCCCACCTCATCGCGACCGGAGGCCTCACATCCTTTGAAAACTCCAGAGGTACGCGGAGATCAGTGCCTCCAAAGGAGACGATGCCTGACTCCTCGTGAAACTTGATAGGAGTCCCAGGATTCCTGTGGCACGTGGAAAGGGACCATTGGTCTCCCGCCTCAGCTGGAGAGGCGTCCCAATTGCCCTGCCAAGCCTCGAGGAGAATCCCGAGTTGTCCCTCGCAACTAGGCAGGAGTCCTGACGTCGCTGAACAAACACGTGGGTGGAAGGGCCATCCCCGTCGTAACTCGAGAATATACCCCAGGTTCCCGCCGCAAGTCAAGAAAAACCATGAGACTTCCCCCTCGCCGCGAGATGAGGCCCGATTCCCCTGCACTGCGTGCAGAGCAATTCCGTGTTGCACATCACATATGAAAGGAGCCTTGATTTCCTTGATGGCACTCCAGAGAAACCCCAAGAACACTGTTTCAAGGCTAGAGGGATCCTGAGGTCACTCTAGCAACACGAAAGAGCTCCGTCGACCAAAAATCAACTCGAGGTGAGATGTTAGTCCCTAACTTCGACTCCAGAGGAATACCACCTTACCACAAGCACCTCAAGAGGAGGCTTCTCTCAGCTCTAGGTATGTGAGAGGGACCCTGAGTTTGCGGCCTCAAGTGGAATGGACTGTGCGATGCCCTGACGCGAAATAAGGCCGAATATGCCTGCAGTGACTTGAATGCAGGCTCGTCTTGCATCTCCCAAGATGAAAGCATGTCTGAATCCCCTGTGGAGACCACAGAGAAAGACCTAGTTCCCCACCTCATGGCGACCGAAGGCCTCACATCCTTTGAAAACTCCAGAGGTACGCGGAGATCAGTGCCTCCAAAGGAGACGGTGCCTGACTCTTCGTGAAACTTGATAGGAGTCCCAGGATTCCTGTGGCACGTGGAAAGGGACACTTGGTCTCCCACCTCAGCTGGAGAGGCGTCCCAATTGCCCTGCCAAGCCTCGAGGAGAATCCCGAGTTGTCCCTCGCAACTATGCAGGAGTCCTGACGTCGCTGAACAAACACGTGGGTGGAAGGGCCATCCCCGTCGTAACTCGAGAATATACCCCAGGTTCCCGCCGCAACTCGTGAAAAACCATGAGACTTCCCCCTCTCCGCGAGATGAGGCCCGATTCCCCTGCACTGCGTGCAGAGCAATTCCGTGTTGCACATCACACATGAAAGGAGCCTTGATTTCCTTGATGGCACTCCAGAGAAACCCCAAGAACACTGTTTCAAGGCTAGAGGGATCCTGAGGTCACTGTAGCAACACGAAAGAGCTCCGTTGACCAAAAATCAACTCGAGATGAGAGGTTAGTCCCTGGCTTCGACTCCAGAGGAATACCACCTTACCACAAGCACCTCAAGAGGAGGCTTCTCTCAGCTCTAGCTATGTGAGAGGGACCCTGAGTTTGCGGCCTCAAGTGGAATGGACACCGCGATGCCCTGACTCGAAATAAGGCCGGATATCCCTGCAGTGACTTGAATGCAGGCTCGTCTTGCATCTCCCAAGACGAAAGGATGTCTGAATCACCTGTGGAGACCACAGAGAAAGACCTAGTTCCCCACCTCATCGCGACCGGAGGCCTCACATCCTTTGAAAACTCCAGAGATACGCGGAGATCAGTGCCTCCAAAGGAGACGATGCCTGACTCCTCATGAAACTTGATATGAGTCCCAGGATTTCTGTGGCTCGTGGAAAGGGACCCTTGGTCTCCCGCCTCAGCTGGAGAGGCGTCCCAATTGCCCTGCCAAGCCTCGAGGAGAATCCCGAGTTGTCCCTCGCAACTAGGCAGAAGTCCTGACGTCGCTGAACTAACACGTGGGTGGAAGGGCCATCCCCGTCGTAACTCGAGAATATACCCCAGGTTCCCGCCGCAACTCGAGAAAAACCATGAGACTTTCCCCTCGCCGCGAGATGAGGCCCGATTCCCCTGCACTGCGTGCAGAGCAATTCCGTGTTGCACATCACACATGAAAGGAGCCTTGATTTCCTTGGTGGCACTCCAGAGAAACCCCAAGAACACTGTTTGAAGGCTAGAGGGATCCTGAGGTCACTGTAGCAACACGAAAGAGCTCCGTGGACCAAAAATCAACTCGAGATGAGAGGTTAGTCACTGGCTTCGACTCCAGAGGAATACCACCTCACCACAAGCACCTCAAGAGGAGGCTTCTCTCAGCTGTAGGTATGTGAGAGGGACCCTGAGTTTGCGGCCTCAAGTGGAATGGACACCGCGATGCCCTGACTCGAAATAAGGCCGGATATCCCTGCAGTGACTTGAATGCAGGCTCGTCTTGCATCTCCCAAGACGAAAGGATGTCTGAATCCCCTGTGGAGACCACAGAGAAAGACCTAGTTCCCCACCTCATCGCGACCGGAGGCCTCACATCCTTTGAAAACTCCAGAGGTACACGGAGATCAGTGCC
Source organism: Cervus elaphus (assembly GCF_910594005.1). NCBI lineage: Eukaryota > Metazoa > Chordata > Mammalia > Artiodactyla > Cervidae > Cervus > Cervus elaphus. The sequence goes on from NC_057838.1 coordinate 5,925,515, forward strand.
TCCAAAGGAGACGATGCCTGACTCCTCGTGAAACTTGATAGGAGTCCCAGGATTCCTGTGGCACGTGGAAAGGGACCCTTCATTTCCCGCCTCAGCTGGAGAGGCGTCCCAATTGCCCTGCCAAGCCTCGAGGAGAATCCCTAGTTGTCCCTCGCAACTAGGCAGGAGTCCTGACGTCGCTGAACAGACACGTGGGTGGAAGGGCCATCCCCGTCGTAACTCGAGAATATACCCCAGGTTCCCGCCGCAACTCGAGAAAAACCATGAGACTTTCCCCTCGCTGCGAGATGAGGCCCGATTCCCCTGCACTGCGTGCAGAGCAATTCCGTGTTGCACATCACACATGAAAGGAGCCTTGATTTCCTTGATGGCACTCCAGAGAAACCCCAAGAACACTGTTTCAAGGCTAGAGGGATCCTGAGGTCACTGTAGCAACACGAAAGAGCTCCATGGACCAAAAATCAACTCGAGATGAGAGGTTAGTCCCTGGCTTCCACTCCAGAGGAATACCACCTCACCACAAGTACCTCAACAGGAGGCTTCTCTCAGCTCTAGGTATGTGAGAGGGACCCTGAGTTTGCGGCCTCAAGTGGAATGGACACCGCGATGCCCTGACTCTAAATAAGGCCGGATATCCCTGCAGTGACTTGAATGCAGGCTCGTCTTGCATCTCCCAAGTTGAAAGGATGTCTGAATCCCCTGTGGAGACCACAGAGAAAGACCTAGTTCCCCACCTCATCGCGACCGGAGGCCTCACATCCTTTGAAAACTCCAGAGGTACGCGGAGATCAGTGCCTCCAAAGGAGACGATGCCTGACTCCTCGTGAAACTTGATAGGAGTCCCAGGATTCCTGTGGCACGTGGAAAGGGACCATTGGTCTCCCGCCTCAGCTGGAGAGGCGTCCCAATTGCCCTGCCAAGCCTCGAGGAGAATCCCGAGTTGTCCCTCGCAACTAGGCAGGAGTCCTGACGTCGCTGAACAAACACGTGGGTGGAAGGGCCATCCCCGTCGTAACTCGAGAATATACCCCAGGTTCCCGCCGCAAGTCAAGAAAAACCATGAGACTTCCCCCTCGCCGCGAGATGAGGCCCGATTCCCCTGCACTGCGTGCAGAGCAATTCCGTGTTGCACATCACATATGAAAGGAGCCTTGATTTCCTTGATGGCACTCCAGAGAAACCCCAAGAACACTGTTTCAAGGCTAGAGGGATCCTGAGGTCACTGTAGCAACACGAAAGAGCTCCATGGACCAAAAATCAACTCGAGATGAGAGGTTAGTCCCTAACTTCGACTCCAGAGGAATACCACCTTACCACAAGCACCTCAAGAGGAGGCTTCTCTCAGCTCTAGCTATGTGAGAGGGAACCTGAGTTTGCGGCCTCATGTGGAATGGACAGTGCGATGCCCTGACGCGAAATAAGGCCGGATATGCCTGCAGTGACTTGAATGCAGGCTCGTCTTGCATCTCCCAAGATGAAAGCATGTCTGAATCCCCTGTGGAGACCACAGAGAAAGACCTAGTTCCCCACCTCATGGCGACCGAAGGCCTCACATCCTTTGAAAACTCCAGAGGTACGCGGAGATCAGTGCCTCCAAAGGAGACGGTGCCTGACTCTTCGTGAAACTTGATAGGAGTCCCAGGATTCCTGTGGCACGTGGAAAGGGACACTTGGTCTCCCACCTCAGCTGGAGAGGCGTCCCAATTGCCCTGCCAAGCCTCGAGGAGAATCCCGAGTTTTCCCTCGCAACTAGGCAGGAGTCCTGACGTCGCTGAACAAACACGTGGGTGGAAGGGCCATCCCCGTCGTAACTCGAGAATATACCCCAGGTTCCCGCCACAACTCGAGAAAAACCATGAGACTTCCCCCTCTCCGCGAGATGAGGCCCGATTCCCCTGCACTGCGTGCAGAGCAATTCCGTGTTACACATCACACATGAAAGGAGCCTTGATTTCCTTGATGGCACTCCATAGAAACTCCAAGAACACTGTTTCAAGGCTAGAGGGATCCTGAGGTCACTGTAGCAACACGAAAGAGCTCCGTTGACCAAAAATCAACTCGAGATGAGAGGTTAGTCCCTGGCTTCGACTCCAGAGGAATACCACCTTACCACAAGCACCTCAAGAGGAGGCTTCTCTCAGCTCTAGCTATGTGAGAGGGACCCTGAGTTTGCGGCCTCAAGTGGAATGGACACCGCGATGCCCTGACTCGAAATAAGGCCGGATATCCCTGCAGTGACTTGAATGCAGGCTCGTCTTGCATCTCCCAAGACGAAAGGATGTCTGAATCACCTGTGGAGACCACAGAGAAAGACCTAGTTCCCCACCTCATCGCGACCGGAGGCCTCACATCCTTTGAAAACTCCAGAGGTACGCGGAGATCAGTGCCTCCAAAGGAGACGATGCCTGACTCCTCATGAAACTTGATATGAGTCCCAGGATTCCTGTGGCTCGTGGAAAGGGACCCTTGGTCTCCCGCCTCAGCTGGAGAGGCGTCCCAATTGCCCTGCCAAGCCTCGAGGAGAATCTCGAGTTGTCCCTCTCAACTAGGCAGAAATCCTGACGTCGCTGAACTAACACGTGGGTGGAAGGGCCATACCCGTCGGAACTCGAGAATATACCCCAGGTTCCCGCCGCAACTCGAGAAAAACCATGAGACTTCCCCCTCGCCACGAGATGAGGCCCGATTCCCCGGCACTGCCTGCAGAGCAATTCCGTGTTGCACATCACACATGAAAGGAGCCTTGATTTTCTTGGTGGCACTCCAGAGAAACCCCAAGAACACTGTTTCAAGGCTAGAGGGATCCTGAGGTCACTGTAGCAACACGAAAGAGCTCCATGGACCAACAATCAACTCGAGATGAGAGGTTAGTCCCTGGCTTCCACTCCAGAGGAATACCACCTCACCACAAGCACCTCAACAGGAGGCTTCTCTCAGCTCTAGGTATGTGAGAGGGACCCTGAGTTTGCGGCCTCAAGTGGAATGGACACCGCGATGCCCTGACTCGAAATAAGGCCGAATTTCCCTGCAGTGACTTGAATGCAGGCTCGTCTTGCATCTCCCAAGACGAAAGGATGTCTGAATCCCCTGTGGAGACCACAGAGAAAGACCTAGTTCCCCACCTCATCGCGACCGGAGGCCTCACATCCTTTGAAAACTCCAGAGGTATGCGGAGATCAGTGCCTCCAAAGGAGACGATGCCTGACTCCTCGTGAAACTTGATAGGAGTCCCAGGATTCCTGTGGCACGTGGAAAGGGACCATTGGTCTCCCGCCTCAGCTGGAGAGGCGTCCCAATTGCCCTGCCAAGCCTCGAGGAGAATCCCGAGTTGTCCCTCGCAACTAGGCAGGAGTCCTGACGTCGCTGAACAAACACGTGGGTGGAAGGGCCATCCCCGTTGTAACTCGAGAATATACCCCAGGTTCCCGCCGCAACTCGAGAAAAACCATGAGACTTCCCCCTCGCCGTGAGATGAGGCCCGATTTCCCTGCACTGCATGCAGAGCAACTCCGTGTTACACATCACACATGAAAGGAGTCTTGATTTCCTTGGTGGCACTCCAGAGAAACCCCAAGAACACTGTTTCAAGGCTAGAGGGATCCTGAGGTCACTGTAGCAACACGAAAGAGCTCCATGGACCAGGAATCAACTCGAGATGAGAGGTTAGTCCCTGGCTTCGACTCCAGAGGAATACCACCTCACCACAAGCACCTCAAGAGGAGGCTTCTCTCAGCTGTAGGTATGTGAGAGGGACCCTGAGTTTGCGGCCTCAAGTGGAATGGACACCGCGATGCCCTGACTCGAAATAAGGCCGGATATCCCTGCAGTGACTTGAATGCAGGCTCGTGTTGCATCTCCCAAGACGAAAGGATGTCTGAATCCCCTGTGGAGACCACAGAGAAAGACCTAGTTCCCCACTTCATCGCGACCGGAGGCCTCACATCCTTTGAAAACTCCAGAGGTACGCGGAGATCAGTGCCTCCAAAGGAGACGATGCCTGACTCCTCGTGAAACTTGATAGGAGTCCCAGGATTCCTGTGCACGTGGAAAGGGACCCTTGGTCTCCCGCCTCAGCTGGAGAGGCGTCCCAATTGCCCTGCCAAGCCTCGAGGAGAATTCTGAGTTGTCCCTCGCAACTAGGACGGAGTCCTGACGTCGCTGAACAAACACGTGGGTGGAAGGGCCATCCCCGGCGTCACTCGAGAATATACCCCAGGTTCCCGCCGCAACTCGAGAAAAAGCATGAGACTTCCCCCTCGCCGCGAGATGAGGCCCGATTCCACTGCACTGCGTGCAGAGCAATTCCGTGTTGCACATCACACATGAAAGGAGCCTTGATTTCCTTGATGGCACTCCAGAGAAACCCCAAGAACACTGTTTCAAGGCTAGAGGGATCCTGAGGTAACTGTAGCAACACGAAAGGGCTCCATGGATGAAAAATCAACTCGAGCTGAGAGGTTAGTCCCTGGCTTCGACTCCAGAGGAATACCACCTTACCACAAGCACCTCAAGAGGAGGCTTCTCTCAGCTCTAGGTATGTGAGAGGGACCCTGAGTTTGCGGCCTCAAGTGGAATGGACACCGCGATGCCCTGGCTCGAAATAAGGCCGGATATCCCTACAGTGACTTGAATGAAGGCTCGTCTTGCATCTCCCAAAATGAAAGGATGTCTGAATTCAATGTGGAGACTACAGAGAAAGACCTACTTCCCCACCTCATCGCGAACGGAGGCCTCACATCCTTTGAAAACTTCAGAGGTACGCGGAGATTAGTGCCTCCAAAGGAGACCATGCCTGACTTCTCGTGAAACTTAATAGGAGTCCGAGGATTCCTATGCACATGGAATGGGACCCATGGTCTCCCGCCTCAGCTGGAGAGGCGTCCCAATTGCCCTGCCAAGCCTCGAGGAGAATCCCGAGTTGTCCCTCGCAACTAGGCAGGAGTCCTGACGTCGCTGAAGAAACACGTGGGTGGAAGGGCCATCCCCGTTGTAACTCGAGAATATACCCCAGATTCCCGCCGCAACTCGAGAAAATCGATGAGACTTTCCCCTCGCCGCGAGATGAGGCCCGATTCCCCTGCACTGCGTGCAGAGCAATTCCGTGTTGCACATCACACATGAAAGGAGCCTTGATTTCCTTGCTGGCACTCCAGAGAAAACCCAAGAACACTGTTTCAAGGCTAGAGGGATCCTGAGGTAACTGTAGCAACACGAAAGAGCTCCGTGGAACACAAATCAACTCGAGATGAGAGGTTAGTCCCTGGCTTCAAATCCCGAGGAATATCACCTTACCACAAGCACCTCAAGAGGAGGCTTCTCTCAGCTCTAGGTATGTGAGAGGGACCCTGAGTTTGCGGCCTCAAGTGGAATGTACACGGCGATGCCCTGACTCGAAATAAGGCTGGATATACCTGCAGTGACTTGAATGCAGGCTCGTCTTGCATCTCCCAATACGAAAGGATGTCTGAATCCCCTGTGGAGACCACAGAGAAAAACCTAGTTCCCCAACTCATCGCGACCGGAGGCTCACAGCCTTTGAAAACTCCAGAGGTACGCGGAGATCAGTGCCTCCAAAGGAGACGATGCCTGACTCCTCGTGAAACTTGATAGGAGTCTCAGGATTCCTGTGGCACGTGGAAAGGGACCCTTGGTCACCCGCCTCAGCTGGAGAGGCGTCTCAATTGCCCTGCGAAGCCTCGAGGAGTATACCGAGTTGTCCCTCGCAACTAGGCAGGAGTCCTGCCGTCGCTGAACAAACACGTGGGTGGAAGGGCCATCCCCGTCGTAACTCGAGAATATACCCCAGGTTCCCGCCGCAACTCGAGAAAAACCATGAGACTTCCCCTTCGCTGCGAGTGAGGCCCGATTCCCCTGCACTGCGTGCAGAGAAATTCCGTCTTGCACATCACACATGATAGGAGCCTTGATTTCCTTGATGGCACTCCAGAGAAACCCCAAGAACACTGTTTCAAGGCTAGAGGGATCCTGACGTCACTGTAGCAACACGAAAGAGCTCCGTCGACCAAAAATCAACTCGAGATGAGAGGTTAGTCCCTGGCTTCGACTCCAGAGGAATACCACCTCACCACAAGCACCTCAAGAGAAGTCTTCTCTCAGCTCTAGGTATGTGAGAGGGACCCTGAGTTTGCGGCCTCAAGTGGAATGGACACCGCGATGCCCTGACTCGAAATAAGGCCGGATATCCCTGCAGTGACTTGAATGCAGGCTCGTCTTGCATCTCCCAAGACGAAAGGATGTCTGAATCCCCTGTGGAGACCACAGAGAAAGACCTAGTTCCCCACCTCATCGCGACCGGAGGCCTCACATCCTTTGAAAACCCCAGAGGTACATGGAGATCAGTGCCTCCAAAGGAGACGATGCCTGACTCCTCGTGAAACTTGATAGGAGTCCCAGGATTCCTGTGGCACGTGGAAAGGGACCCTTGGTCCCCCGCCTCAGCTGGAGAGGCGTCCCAATTGCCCTGCCAAGCCTCGAGGAGAATCCCGAGTTGTCCCTCGCAACTAGGCAGGAGTCCTGACGTCGCTGAACAAACACGTGGCTGGAAGGGCCATCCCCGTCGTAACTCGAGAATATACCCCAGATTCCCGCCGCAACTCGAGAAAATCGATGAGACTTTCCCCTCGCCGCGAGATGAGGCCCGATTCCCCTGCACTGCGTGCAGAGCAATTCCGTGTTGCACATCACACATGAAAGGAGCCTTGATTTCCTAGATGGCACTCCAGAGAAACCCCAAGAACACTGTTTCAAGGCTAGAGGGATCCTGAGGTCACTGTAGCAACACGAAAGAGCTCCGTGGACCAAAAATCAACTCGAGATGAGAGGTTAGTCCCTGGCTCAACTCCAGAGGAATATCACCTTACCACAAGCACCTCAAGAGGAGGCTTCTCTCAGCTCTAGGTATGTGAGAGGGACCCTGAGTTTGCGGCCTCAAGTGGAATGTACACGGCGATGCCCTGACTCGAAATTAGGCTGTTTATCCCTGTAGTGACTTGAATGCAGGCTCGTCTTGCATCTCCCAAGACGAAAGGATGTCTGAATCCCCTGTGGAGACCACAGAGAAAAACCTAGTTCCCCACCTCATCGCGACCGGAGGCCTCACATCCTTTGAAAACTCCAGAGGTACGCGGAGATCAGTACCTCCAAAGGAGACGATGCCTGACTCCTCGTGAAACTTGATAGGAGTCCCAGGATTACTGTGGCACGTGGATAGGGACACTTGGTCTCCCGCCTCAGCTGGAGAGGCGTCCCAATTGCCCTGCCAAGCCTCGAGGAGAATCCCGAGTTGTCCCTCGCAACTAGGCAGGAGTCCTGCCGTCGCTGAACAAACACGTGTGTGGAAGGGCCATCCCCGTCGTAACTCGAGAATATACCCCAGGTTCCCGCCGCAACTCGAGAAACACCATGAGACTTCCCCCTCGCCGCGAGATGAGGCCTAATTCCCCTGCACTGCGTGCAGAGCAATTCCGTGGTGCACATCACACGTGAAAGGAGCCTTGATTTCCTTGATGGCACTCCAGAGAAACCCCAAGAACACTGTTTCTAGGCTAGAGGGATCCTGAGGTCACTGTAGCAACACGAAAGAGCTCCGTGGACCAAAAATCAACTTGATTTGAGAGGTTAGTCCCTGGCTTCGACTCCAGAGGAATACCACCTTACCACAAGCACCTCAAGAGGAGGCGTCTCTCAGCTCTAGGTATGTGAGAGGGACCCTGAGTTTGCGGCCTCAAGTGGAGTCGACACCACGATGCCCTGGCTCGAAATAAGGCCGGATGTATCTGCAGTGACTTGAATGCAGGCTCGTCTTGCATCTCCCAAGACGAAAGGATGTCTGAATCCTCTGTGGAGACCACAGAGAAAGACCTAGTTCCCCACCTCATCGCGACCGGAGGCCTCACATCCTTTGAAAATTCCAGAGGTACGCGGAGATCAGTGCCTCCAAAGGAGACGATGCCTGACTCCTCGTGAAACTTGATAGGAGTCCCAGGATTCCTGTGGCACGTGGAAAGTGACCCTTGGTCTCCCGTCTCAGCTGGAGAGGCGTCCCAATTGCCCTGCCAAGCCTCGAGGAGAATCCCGAGATGTCCTTCGCAACTAGGCAGGAGTCCTGACGTCGCTAAACAAACACGAGGGTGGAAGGGCCATCCCCGTTGTAACTCGAGAATATACCCCAGGTTCCCGCCGCAACTCGAGAAAAACCATGAGACTTCACCCTCGCCGCGAGATGAGGCCCGATTCCCCTGCACTGAATGCAGAGCAAATCCGTGTTGCACATCACACATGAAAGGAGCCTTGATTTCCTTGATGGCACTCCAGAGAAACCCCAAGAACACTGTTTCAAGGCTAGAGGAATCCTGACGTCACTGTAGCAACACGAAAGAGCTCCGTCGACCAAAAATCAACTCGAGATGAGAGGTTAGTCCCTGGCTTCGACTCCAGAGGAATACCACCTTACCACAAGCACCTCAAGAGGAGGCTTCTCTCAGCTCTAGGTATGTGAGAGGGACCCTGATTTTGCGGCCTCAAGTGGAATGGACACCGCGATGCCCTGACGTGAAATAAGGCCGGATATATCTGCAGTGACTTGAATGCAGGCTCGTCTTGCATCTCCAAAGACGAAAGGATGTCTGAATCCCATGTGGAGACCACAGAGAAAGACCTAGTTCCCCACCTCATCGCGACCGGAGGCCTCACATCCTTTGAAAACTCCAGAGGTACGCGGAGATCAGTGCCTCCAAAGGAGACGATGCCTGACTCCTCATGAAACTTGATAGGAGTCCCAGGATTCCTGTGGCTCGTGGAAAGGGACCCTTGGTCTCCCGCCTCAGCTGGAGAGGCGTCACAATTGCGCTGCCAATCCTCGAGGAGAATACCGAGTTGTCCCTCGGAAGTAGGCAGGAGTCCTGCCGTCGCTGAACAAACACGTGGGTGGAAGGGCCATCCCCGTCGTAACTCGAGAATATACCCCAGGTTCCCGCCGCAACTCGAGAAAAACCATGAGACTTCCCCCTCGCCGCGAGATGAGGCCCGATTCCCCTGCACTGCGTGCAGAGCAATTCCGTGTTGCACATCACACATGAAAGGAGCCTTGATTTTCTTGGTGGCACTCCAGAGAAACCCCAAGAACACTGTTTCAAGGCTAGAGGGATCCTGAGGTCACTGTAGCAACATGAAAGAGCTCCGTGGACCAAAAATCAACTCGAGATGAGAGGTTAGTCCCTGGCTTCGACTCCAGAGGAATACCACCTCACCACAAGCACCTCAAGAGGAGGCTTCTCTCAGCTCTAGGTATGTGAGAGGGACCCTGAGTTTGCGGCCTCAAGTGGAATGGACACCGCGATGCCCTGGCTCGAAATAACGCCGGATATCCCTGCAGTGACTTGATTGCAGGCTCGTCTTGCATCTCCCAAGATGAAAGGATGTCTGAATCCCCTGTGGAGACCACAGAGAAAGACCTAGTTCCCCACCTGATCGCGACTGGCGGCCTCACATTCTTTGAAAACTCCAGAGGTACGCGGAGATCAGTGCCTCCAAAGAAGACGATGCCTGACTCCTCGTGAAACTTGATAGGAGCCCCAGGATTCCTGTGCACGTGGAAAGGGACCCTTGGTTTCCCGCCTCAGCTGGAGAGGCGTCCCAATTGGCCTGCCAAGCCTCGAGGAGAATCCCGAGTTGTCCCTCGCAACTAGGCAGGAGTCCTGACGTCGCTGAACAAACACGTGGGTGGAAGGGCCATCCCCGTCGTAACTCGAGAATATACCCCAGGTTCCCGCCGCAACTCGAGAAAAACCATGAGACTTCCCCCTCGCCGCGAGATGAGGCCCGATTCTCCTGCACTGCGTGCAGAGCAATTCCGTGTTGCACATCACACATGAAAGGAGCCTTGATTTCCTTGATGGCACTCCAGAGAAACCCCAAGAACACTGTTTCCAGGCTAGAGGGATCCTGAGGTCACTGTAGCAACACGAAAGAGCTCCGTGGATCAAAAATCAACTCGAGATGAGAGGTTAGTCCCTGGCTTCGACTCCAGAGGAATACCACCTTACCACAAGCACCTCAAGAGGAGGCTTCTCTCAGCTCTAGGTATATGAGAGGGACCCTGAGTGTGAGGCCTCATGTGGAATGGACACCGCGATGCCCTGACTCGAAATAAGGCCGGATATCCCTGCAGTGACTTGAATGCAGGCTCGTCTTGCATCTCCCAAGACGAAAGGATGTCTGAATCCCCTGTGGAGACCACAGAGAAAGACATAGTTCCCCACCTCATCGCGACCGGAGGCCTCATATCCTTTGAAAACTCCAGAGGTACGCGGAGATCAGTGCCTCCAAAGGAGACGATGCCTGACTCCTCGTGAAACTTTATAGGAGTCCCAGGATTCCTGTGGCACGTGGAAAGGGACACTTGGTCTCCCGCCTCAGCTGGAGAGGCGTCCCAATTCCCCTGCCAAGCCTCGAGGAGAATCCCGAGTTGTCCCTCGCAACTAGGCAGGAGTCCTGACGTCGCTGAACAAACACGTGGGTGGAAGGGCCATCCCCGTCGTAACTCGAGAATATACCCCAGGTTCCCGCCGCAACTCAAGAAAAACCATGAGACTTCCCCCTCGCCGCGAGATGAGGCCCGATTCCCCTGCACTGCGTGCAGAGCAATTCCGTGTTGCACATCACATATGAAAGGAGCCTTGATTTCCTTGATGGCACTCCAGAGAAACCCCAAGAACACTGTTTCAAGGCTAGAGGGATCCTGAGGTCACTCTAGCAACACGAAAGAGCTCCGTCGACCAAAAATCAACTCGAGGTGAGATGTTAGTCCCTAACTTCGACTCCAGAGGAATACCACCTTACCACAAGCACCTCAAGAGGAGGCTTCTCTCAGCTCTAGGTATGTGAGAGGGACCCTGAGTTTGCGGCCTCAAGTGGAATGGACTGTGCGATGCCCTGACGCGAAATAAGGCCGAATATGCCTGCAGTGACTTGAATGCAGGCTCGTCTTGCATCTCCCAAAATGAAAGCATGTCTGAATCCCCTGTGGAGACCACAGAGAAAGACCTAGTTCCCCACCTCATGGCGACCGAAGGCCTCACATCCTTTGAAAACTCCAGAGGTACGCGGAGATCAGTGCCTCCAAAGGAGACGGTGCCTGACTCTTCGTGAAACTTGATAGGAGTCCCAGGATTCCTGTGGCACGTGGAAAGGGACACTTGGTCTCCCACCTCAGCTGGAGAGGCGTCCCAATTGCCCTGCCAAGCCTCGAGGAGAATCCCGAGTTGTCCCTCGCAACTATGCAGGAGTCCTGACGTCGCTGAACAAACACGTGGGTGGAAGGGCCATCCCCGTCGTAACTCGAGAATATACCCCAGGTTCCCGCCGCAACTCGTGAAAAACCATGAGACTTCCCCCTCTCCGCGAGATGAGGCCCGATTCCCCTGCACTGCGTGCAGAGCAATTCCGTGTTGCACATCACACATGAAAGGAGCCTTGATTTCCTTGATGGCACTCCAGAGAAACCCCAAGAACACTGTTTCAAGGCTAGAGGGATCCTGAGGTCACTGTAGCAACACGAAAGAGCTCCGTTGACCAAAAATCAACTCGAGATGAGAGGTTAGTCCCTGGCTTCGACTCCAGAGGAATACCACCTTACCACAAGCACCTCAAGAGGAGGCTTCTCTCAGCTCTAGCTATGTGAGAGGGACCCTGAGTTTGCGGCCTCAAGTGGAATGGACACCGCGATGCCCTGACTCGAAATAAGGCCGGATATCCCTGCAGTGACTTGAATGCAGGCTCGTCTTGCATCTCCCAAGACGAAAGGATGTCTGAATCACCTGTGGAGACCACAGAGAAAGACCTAGTTCCCCACCTCATCGCGACCGGAGGCCTCACATCCTTTGAAAACTCCAGAGATACGCGGAGATCAGTGCCTCCAAAGGAGACGATGCCTGACTCCTCATGAAACTTGATATGAGTCCCAGGATTTCTGTGGCTCGTGGAAAGGGACCCTTGGTCTCCCGCCTCAGCTGGAGAGGCGTCCCAATTGCCCTGCCAAGCCTCGAGGAGAATCCCGAGTTGTCCCTCGCAACTAGGCAGAAGTCCTGACGTCGCTGAACTAACACGTGGGTGGAAGGGCCATCCCCGTCGTAACTCGAGAATATACCCCAGGTTCCCGCCGCAACTCGAGAAAAACCATGAGACTTTCCCCTCGCCGCGAGATGAGGCCCGATTCCCCTGCACTGCGTGCAGAGCAATTCCGTGTTGCACATCACACATGAAAGGAGCCTTGATTTCCTTGGTGGCACTCCAGAGAAACCCCAAGAACACTGTTTGAAGGCTAGAGGGATCCTGAGGTCACTGTAGCAACACGAAAGAGCTCCGTGGACCAAAAATCAACTCGAGATGAGAGGTTAGTCACTGGCTTCGACTCCAGAGGAATACCACCTCACCACAAGCACCTCAAGAGGAGGCTTCTCTCAGCTGTAGGTATGTGAGAGGGACCCTGAGTTTGCGGCCTCAAGTGGAATGGACACCGCGATGCCCTGACTCGAAATAAGGCCGGATATCCCTGCAGTGACTTGAATGCAGGCTCGTCTTGCATCTCCCAAGACGAAAGGATGTCTGAATCCCCTGTGGAGACCACAGAGAAAGACCTAGTTCCCCACCTCATCGCGACCGGAGGCCTCACATCCTTTGAAAACTCCAGAGGTACACGGAGATCAGTGCCTCCAAAGGAGACGATGCCTGACTCCTCGTGAAACTTGATAGGAGTCCCAGGATTCCTGTGGCACGTGGAAAGGGACCCTTCATTTCCCGCCTCAGCTGGAGAGGCGTCCCAATTGCCCTGCCAAGCCTCGAGGAGAATCCCTAGTTGTCCCTCGCAACTAGGCAGGAGTCCTGACGTCGCTGAACAGACACGTGGGTGGAAGGGCCATCCCCGTCGTAACTCGAGAATATACCCCAGGTTCCCGCCGCAACTCGAGAAAAACCATGAGACTTTCCCCTCGCTGCGAGATGAGGCCCGATTCCCCTGCACTGCGTGCAGAGCAATTCCGTGTTGCACATCACACATGAAAGGAGCCTTGATTTCCTTGATGGCACTCCAGAGAAACCCCAAGAACACTGTTTCAAGGCTAGAGGGATCCTGAGGTCACTGTAGCAACACGAAAGAGCTCCATGGACCAAAAATCAACTCGAGATGAGAGGTTAGTCCCTGGCTTCCACTCCAGAGGAATACCACCTCACCACAAGTACCTCAACAGGAGGCTTCTCTCAGCTCTAGGTATGTGAGAGGGACCCTGAGTTTGCGGCCTCAAGTGGAATGGACACCGCGATGCCCTGACTCTAAATAAGGCCGGATATCCCTGCAGTGACTTGAATGCAGGCTCGTCTTGCATCTCCCAAGTTGAAAGGATGTCTGAATCCCCTGTGGAGACCACAGAGAAAGACCTAGTTCCCCACCTCATCGCGACCGGAGGCCTCACATCCTTTGAAAACTCCAGAGGTACGCGGAGATCAGTGCCTCCAAAGGAGACGATGCCTGACTCCTCGTGAAACTTGATAGGAGTCCCAGGATTCCTGTGGCACGTGGAAAGGGACCATTGGTCTCCCGCCTCAGCTGGAGAGGCGTCCCAATTGCCCTGCCAAGCCTCGAGGAGAATCCCGAGTTGTCCCTCGCAACTAGGCAGGAGTCCTGACGTCGCTGAACAAACACGTGGGTGGAAGGGCCATCCCCGTCGTAACTCGAGAATATACCCCAGGTTCCCGCCGCAAGTCAAGAAAAACCATGAGACTTCCCCCTCGCCGCGAGATGAGGCCCGATTCCCCTGCACTGCGTGCAGAGCAATTCCGTGTTGCACATCACATATGAAAGGAGCCTTGATTTCCTTGATGGCACTCCAGAGAAACCCCAAGAACACTGTTTCAAGGCTAGAGGGATCCTGAGGTCACTCTAGCAACACGAAAGAGCTCCGTCGACCAAAAATCAACTCGAGGTGAGATGTTAGTCCCTAACTTCGACTCCAGAGGAATACCACCTTACCACAAGCACCTCAAGAGGAGGCTTCTCTCAGCTCTAGGTATGTGAGAGGGACCCTGAGTTTGCGGCCTCAAGTGGAATGGACTGTGCGATGCCCTGACGCGAAATAAGGCCGAATATGCCTGCAGTGACTTGAATGCAGGCTCGTCTTGCATCTCCCAAGATGAAAGCATGTCTGAATCCCCTGTGGAGACCACAGAGAAAGACCTAGTTCCCCACCTCATGGCGACCGAAGGCCTCACATCCTTTGAAAACTCCAGAGGTACGCGGAGATCAGTGCCTCCAAAGGAGACGGTGCCTGACTCTTCGTGAAACTTGATAGGAGTCCCAGGATTCCTGTGGCACGTGGAAAGGGACACTTGGTCTCCCACCTCAGCTGGAGAGGCGTCCCAATTGCCCTGCCAAGCCTCGAGGAGAATCCCGAGTTGTCCCTCGCAACTATGCAGGAGTCCTGACGTCGCTGAACAAACACGTGGGTGGAAGGGCCATCCCCGTCGTAACTCGAGAATATACCCCAGGTTCCCGCCGCAACTCGTGAAAAACCATGAGACTTCCCCCTCTCCGCGAGATGAGGCCCGATTCCCCTGCACTGCGTGCAGAGCAATTCCGTGTTGCACATCACACATGAAAGGAGCCTTGATTTCCTTGATGGCACTCCAGAGAAACCCCAAGAACACTGTTTCAAGGCTAGAGGGATCCTGAGGTCACTGTAGCAACACGAAAGAGCTCCGTTGACCAAAAATCAACTCGAGATGAGAGGTTAGTCCCTGGCTTCGACTCCAGAGGAATACCACCTTACCACAAGCACCTCAAGAGGAGGCTTCTCTCAGCTCTAGCTATGTGAGAGGGACCCTGAGTTTGCGGCCTCAAGTGGAATGGACACCGCGATGCCCTGACTCGAAATAAGGCCGGATATCCCTGCAGTGACTTGAATGCAGGCTCGTCTTGCATCTCCCAAGACGAAAGGATGTCTGAATCACCTGTGGAGACCACAGAGAAAGACCTAGTTCCCCACCTCATCGCGACCGGAGGCCTCACATCCTTTGAAAACTCCAGAGATACGCGGAGATCAGTGCCTCCAAAGGAGACGATGCCTGACTCCTCATGAAACTTGATATGAGTCCCAGGATTTCTGTGGCTCGTGGAAAGGGACCCTTGGTCTCCCGCCTCAGCTGGAGAGGCGTCCCAATTGCCCTGCCAAGCCTCGAGGAGAATCCCGAGTTGTCCCTCGCAACTAGGCAGAAGTCCTGACGTCGCTGAACTAACACGTGGGTGGAAGGGCCATCCCCGTCGTAACTCGAGAATATACCCCAGGTTCCCGCCGCAACTCGAGAAAAACCATGAGACTTTCCCCTCGCCGCGAGATGAGGCCCGATTCCCCTGCACTGCGTGCAGAGCAATTCCGTGTTGCACATCACACATGAAAGGAGCCTTGATTTCCTTGGTGGCACTCCAGAGAAACCCCAAGAACACTGTTTGAAGGCTAGAGGGATCCTGAGGTCACTGTAGCAACACGAAAGAGCTCCGTGGACCAAAAATCAACTCGAGATGAGAGGTTAGTCACTGGCTTCGACTCCAGAGGAATACCACCTCACCACAAGCACCTCAAGAGGAGGCTTCTCTCAGCTGTAGGTATGTGAGAGGGACCCTGAGTTTGCGGCCTCAAGTGGAATGGACACCGCGATGCCCTGACTCGAAATAAGGCCGGATATCCCTGCAGTGACTTGAATGCAGGCTCGTCTTGCATCTCCCAAGACGAAAGGATGTCTGAATCCCCTGTGGAGACCACAGAGAAAGACCTAGTTCCCCACCTCATCGCGACCGGAGGCCTCACATCCTTTGAAAACTCCAGAGGTACACGGAGATCAGTGCCTCCAAAGGAGACGATGCCTGACTCCTCGTGAAACTTGATAGGAGTCCCAGGATTCCTGTGGCACGTGGAAAGGGACCCTTCATTTCCCGCCTCAGCTGGAGAGGCGTCCCAATTGCCCTGCCAAGCCTCGAGGAGAATCCCTAGTTGTCCCTCGCAACTAGGCAGGAGTCCTGACGTCGCTGAACAGACACGTGGGTGGAAGGGCCATCCCCGTCGTAACTCGAGAATATACCCCAGGTTCCCGCCGCAACTCGAGAAAAACCATGAGACTTTCCCCTCGCTGCGAGATGAGGCCCGATTCCCCTGCACTGCGTGCAGAGCAATTCCGTGTTGCACATCACACATGAAAGGAGCCTTGATTTCCTTGATGGCACTCCAGAGAAACCCCAAGAACACTGTTTCAAGGCTAGAGGGATCCTGAGGTCACTGTAGCAACACGAAAGAGCTCCATGGACCAAAAATCAACTCGAGATGAGAGGTTAGTCCCTGGCTTCCACTCCAGAGGAATACCACCTCACCACAAGTACCTCAACAGGAGGCTTCTCTCAGCTCTAGGTATGTGAGAGGGACCCTGAGTTTGCGGCCTCAAGTGGAATGGACACCGCGATGCCCTGACTCTAAATAAGGCCGGATATCCCTGCAGTGACTTGAATGCAGGCTCGTCTTGCATCTCCCAAGTTGAAAGGATGTCTGAATCCCCTGTGGAGACCACAGAGAAAGACCTAGTTCCCCACCTCATCGCGACCGGAGGCCTCACATCCTTTGAAAACTCCAGAGGTACGCGGAGATCAGTGCCTCCAAAGGAGACGATGCCTGACTCCTCGTGAAACTTGATAGGAGTCCCAGGATTCCTGTGGCACGTGGAAAGGGACCATTGGTCTCCCGCCTCAGCTGGAGAGGCGTCCCAATTGCCCTGCCAAGCCTCGAGGAGAATCCCGAGTTGTCCCTCGCAACTAGGCAGGAGTCCTGACGTCGCTGAACAAACACGTGGGTGGAAGGGCCATCCCCGTCGTAACTCGAGAATATACCCCAGGTTCCCGCCGCAAGTCAAGAAAAACCATGAGACTTCCCCCTCGCCGCGAGATGAGGCCCGATTCCCCTGCACTGCGTGCAGAGCAATTCCGTGTTGCACATCACATATGAAAGGAGCCTTGATTTCCTTGATGGCACTCCAGAGAAACCCCAAGAACACTGTTTCAAGGCTAGAGGGATCCTGAGGTCACTGTAGCAACACGAAAGAGCTCCATGGACCAAAAATCAACTCGAGATGAGAGGTTAGTCCCTAACTTCGACTCCAGAGGAATACCACCTTACCACAAGCACCTCAAGAGGAGGCTTCTCTCAGCTCTAGCTATGTGAGAGGGAACCTGAGTTTGCGGCCTCATGTGGAATGGACAGTGCGATGCCCTGACGCGAAATAAGGCCGGATATGCCTGCAGTGACTTGAATGCAGGCTCGTCTTGCATCTCCCAAGATGAAAGCATGTCTGAATCCCCTGTGGAGACCACAGAGAAAGACCTAGTTCCCCACCTCATGGCGACCGAAGGCCTCACATCCTTTGAAAACTCCAGAGGTACGCGGAGATCAGTGCCTCCAAAGGAGACGGTGCCTGACTCTTCGTGAAACTTGATAGGAGTCCCAGGATTCCTGTGGCACGTGGAAAGGGACACTTGGTCTCCCACCTCAGCTGGAGAGGCGTCCCAATTGCCCTGCCAAGCCTCGAGGAGAATCCCGAGTTTTCCCTCGCAACTAGGCAGGAGTCCTGACGTCGCTGAACAAACACGTGGGTGGAAGGGCCATCCCCGTCGTAACTCGAGAATATACCCCAGGTTCCCGCCACAACTCGAGAAAAACCATGAGACTTCCCCCTCTCCGCGAGATGAGGCCCGATTCCCCTGCACTGCGTGCAGAGCAATTCCGTGTTACACATCACACATGAAAGGAGCCTTGATTTCCTTGATGGCACTCCATAGAAACTCCAAGAACACTGTTTCAAGGCTAGAGGGATCCTGAGGTCACTGTAGCAACACGAAAGAGCTCCGTTGACCAAAAATCAACTCGAGATGAGAGGTTAGTCCCTGGCTTCGACTCCAGAGGAATACCACCTTACCACAAGCACCTCAAGAGGAGGCTTCTCTCAGCTCTAGCTATGTGAGAGGGACCCTGAGTTTGCGGCCTCAAGTGGAATGGACACCGCGATGCCCTGACTCGAAATAAGGCCGGATATCCCTGCAGTGACTTGAATGCAGGCTCGTCTTGCATCTCCCAAGACGAAAGGATGTCTGAATCACCTGTGGAGACCACAGAGAAAGACCTAGTTCCCCACCTCATCGCGACCGGAGGCCTCACATCCTTTGAAAACTCCAGAGGTACGCGGAGATCAGTGCCTCCAAAGGAGACGATGCCTGACTCCTCATGAAACTTGATATGAGTCCCAGGATTCCTGTGGCTCGTGGAAAGGGACCCTTGGTCTCCCGCCTCAGCTGGAGAGGCGTCCCAATTGCCCTGCCAAGCCTCGAGGAGAATCTCGAGTTGTCCCTCTCAACTAGGCAGAAATCCTGACGTCGCTGAACTAACACGTGGGTGGAAGGGCCATACCCGTCGGAACTCGAGAATATACCCCAGGTTCCCGCCGCAACTCGAGAAAAACCATGAGACTTCCCCCTCGCCACGAGATGAGGCCCGATTCCCCGGCACTGCCTGCAGAGCAATTCCGTGTTGCACATCACACATGAAAGGAGCCTTGATTTTCTTGGTGGCACTCCAGAGAAACCCCAAGAACACTGTTTCAAGGCTAGAGGGATCCTGAGGTCACTGTAGCAACACGAAAGAGCTCCATGGACCAACAATCAACTCGAGATGAGAGGTTAGTCCCTGGCTTCCACTCCAGAGGAATACCACCTCACCACAAGCACCTCAACAGGAGGCTTCTCTCAGCTCTAGGTATGTGAGAGGGACCCTGAGTTTGCGGCCTCAAGTGGAATGGACACCGCGATGCCCTGACTCGAAATAAGGCCGAATTTCCCTGCAGTGACTTGAATCCAGGCTCGTCTTGCATCTCCCAAGACGAAAGGATGTCTGAATCCCCTGTGGAGACCACAGAGAAAGACCTAGTTCCCCACCTCATCGCGACCGGAGGCCTCACATCCTTTGAAAACTCCAGAGGTATGCGGAGATCAGTGCCTCCAAAGGAGACGATGCCTGACTCCTCGTGAAACTTGATAGGAGTCCCAGGATTCCTGTGGCACGTGGAAAGGGACCATTGGTCTCCCGCCTCAGCTGGAGAGGCGTCCCAATTGCCCTGCCAAGCCTCGAGGAGAATCCCGAGTTGTCCCTCGCAACTAGGCAGGAGTCCTGACGTCGCTGAACAAACACGTGGGTGGAAGGGCCATCCCCGTTGTAACTCGAGAATATACCCCAGGTTCCCGCCGCAACTCGAGAAAAACCATGAGACTTCCCCCTCGCCGTGAGATGAGGCCCGATTTCCCTGCACTGCATGCAGAGCAACTCCGTGTTACACATCACACATGAAAGGAGTCTTGATTTCCTTGGTGGCACTCCAGAGAAACCCCAAGAACACTGTTTCAAGGCTAGAGGGATCCTGAGGTCACTGTAGCAACACGAAAGAGCTCCATGGACCAGGAATCAACTCGAGATGAGAGGTTAGTCCCTGGCTTCGACTCCAGAGGAATACCACCTCACCACAAGCACCTCAAGAGGAGGCTTCTCTCAGCTGTAGGTATGTGAGAGGGACCCTGAGTTTGCGGCCTCAAGTGGAATGGACACCGCGATGCCCTGACTCGAAATAAGGCCGGATATCCCTGCAGTGACTTGAATGCAGGCTCGTGTTGCATCTCCCAAGACGAAAGGATGTCTGAATCCCCTGTGGAGACCACAGAGAAAGACCTAGTTCCCCACTTCATCGCGACCGGAGGCCTCACATCCTTTGAAAACTCCAGAGGTACGCGGAGATCAGTGCCTCCAAAGGAGACGATGCCTGACTCCTCGTGAAACTTGATAGGAGTCCCAGGATTCCTGTGCACGTGGAAAGGGACCCTTGGTCTCCCGCCTCAGCTGGAGAGGCGTCCCAATTGCCCTGCCAAGCCTCGAGGAGAATTCTGAGTTGTCCCTCGCAACTAGGACGGAGTCCTGACGTCGCTGAACAAACACGTGGGTGGAAGGGCCATCCCCGGCGTCACTCGAGAATATACCCCAGGTTCCCGCCGCAACTCGAGAAAAAGCATGAGACTTCCCCCTCGCCGCGAGATGAGGCCCGATTCCACTGCACTGCGTGCAGAGCAATTCCGTGTTGCACATCACACATGAAAGGAGCCTTGATTTCCTTGATGGCACTCCAGAGAAACCCCAAGAACACTGTTTCAAGGCTAGAGGGATCCTGAGGTAACTGTAGCAACACGAAAGGGCTCCATGGATGAAAAATCAACTCGAGCTGAGAGGTTAGTCCCTGGCTTCGACTCCAGAGGAATACCACCTTACCACAAGCACCTCAAGAGGAGGCTTCTCTCAGCTCTAGGTATGTGAGAGGGACCCTGAGTTTGCGGCCTCAAGTGGAATGGACACCGCGATGCCCTGGCTCGAAATAAGGCCGGATATCCCTACAGTGACTTGAATGAAGGCTCGTCTTGCATCTCCCAAAATGAAAGGATGTCTGAATTCAATGTGGAGACTACAGAGAAAGACCTACTTCCCCACCTCATCGCGAACGGAGGCCTCACATCCTTTGAAAACTTCAGAGGTACGCGGAGATTAGTGCCTCCAAAGGAGACCATGCCTGACTTCTCGTGAAACTTAATAGGAGTCCGAGGATTCCTATGCACATGGAATGGGACCCATGGTCTCCCGCCTCAGCTGGAGAGGCGTCCCAATTGCCCTGCCAAGCCTCGAGGAGAATCCCGAGTTGTCCCTCGCAACTAGGCAGGAGTCCTGACGTCGCTGAAGAAACACGTGGGTGGAAGGGCCATCCCCGTTGTAACTCGAGAATATACCCCAGATTCCCGCCGCAACTCGAGAAAATCGATGAGACTTTCCCCTCGCCGCGAGATGAGGCCCGATTCCCCTGCACTGCGTGCAGAGCAATTCCGTGTTGCACATCACACATGAAAGGAGCCTTGATTTCCTTGCTGGCACTCCAGAGAAAACCCAAGAACACTGTTTCAAGGCTAGAGGGATCCTGAGGTAACTGTAGCAACACGAAAGAGCTCCGTGGAACACAAATCAACTCGAGATGAGAGGTTAGTCCCTGGCTTCAAATCCCGAGGAATATCACCTTACCACAAGCACCTCAAGAGGAGGCTTCTCTCAGCTCTAGGTATGTGAGAGGGACCCTGAGTTTGCGGCCTCAAGTGGAATGTACACGGCGATGCCCTGACTCGAAATAAGGCTGGATATACCTGCAGTGACTTGAATGCAGGCTCGTCTTGCATCTCCCAATACGAAAGGATGTCTGAATCCCCTGTGGAGACCACAGAGAAAAACCTAGTTCCCCAACTCATCGCGACCGGAGGCTCACAGCCTTTGAAAACTCCAGAGGTACGCGGAGATCAGTGCCTCCAAAGGAGACGATGCCTGACTCCTCGTGAAACTTGATAGGAGTCTCAGGATTCCTGTGGCACGTGGAAAGGGACCCTTGGTCACCCGCCTCAGCTGGAGAGGCGTCTCAATTGCCCTGCGAAGCCTCGAGGAGTATACCGAGTTGTCCCTCGCAACTAGGCAGGAGTCCTGCCGTCGCTGAACAAACACGTGGGTGGAAGGGCCATCCCCGTCGTAACTCGAGAATATACCCCAGGTTCCCGCCGCAACTCGAGAAAAACCATGAGACTTCCCCTTCGCTGCGAGTGAGGCCCGATTCCCCTGCACTGCGTGCAGAGAAATTCCGTCTTGCACATCACACATGATAGGAGCCTTGATTTCCTTGATGGCACTCCAGAGAAACCCCAAGAACACTGTTTCAAGGCTAGAGGGATCCTGACGTCACTGTAGCAACACGAAAGAGCTCCGTCGACCAAAAATCAACTCGAGATGAGAGGTTAGTCCCTGGCTTCGACTCCAGAGGAATACCACCTCACCACAAGCACCTCAAGAGAAGTCTTCTCTCAGCTCTAGGTATGTGAGAGGGACCCTGAGTTTGCGGCCTCAAGTGGAATGGACACCGCGATGCCCTGACTCGAAATAAGGCCGGATATCCCTGCAGTGACTTGAATGCAGGCTCGTCTTGCATCTCCCAAGACGAAAGGATGTCTGAATCCCCTGTGGAGACCACAGAGAAAGACCTAGTTCCCCACCTCATCGCGACCGGAGGCCTCACATCCTTTGAAAACCCCAGAGGTACATGGAGATCAGTGCCTCCAAAGGAGACGATGCCTGACTCCTCGTGAAACTTGATAGGAGTCCCAGGATTCCTGTGGCACGTGGAAAGGGACCCTTGGTCCCCCGCCTCAGCTGGAGAGGCGTCCCAATTGCCCTGCCAAGCCTCGAGGAGAATCCCGAGTTGTCCCTCGCAACTAGGCAGGAGTCCTGACGTCGCTGAACAAACACGTGGCTGGAAGGGCCATCCCCGTCGTAACTCGAGAATATACCCCAGATTCCCGCCGCAACTCGAGAAAATCGATGAGACTTTCCCCTCGCCGCGAGATGAGGCCCGATTCCCCTGCACTGCGTGCAGAGCAATTCCGTGTTGCACATCACACATGAAAGGAGCCTTGATTTCCTAGATGGCACTCCAGAGAAACCCCAAGAACACTGTTTCAAGGCTAGAGGGATCCTGAGGTCACTGTAGCAACACGAAAGAGCTCCGTGGACCAAAAATCAACTCGAGATGAGAGGTTAGTCCCTGGCTCAACTCCAGAGGAATATCACCTTACCACAAGCACCTCAAGAGGAGGCTTCTCTCAGCTCTAGGTATGTGAGAGGGACCCTGAGTTTGCGGCCTCAAGTGGAATGTACACGGCGATGCCCTGACTCGAAATTAGGCTGTTTATCCCTGTAGTGACTTGAATGCAGGCTCGTCTTGCATCTCCCAAGACGAAAGGATGTCTGAATCCCCTGTGGAGACCACAGAGAAAAACCTAGTTCCCCACCTCATCGCGACCGGAGGCCTCACATCCTTTGAAAACTCCAGAGGTACGCGGAGATCAGTACCTCCAAAGGAGACGATGCCTGACTCCTCGTGAAACTTGATAGGAGTCCCAGGATTACTGTGGCACGTGGATAGGGACACTTGGTCTCCCGCCTCAGCTGGAGAGGCGTCCCAATTGCCCTGCCAAGCCTCGAGGAGAATCCCGAGTTGTCCCTCGCAACTAGGCAGGAGTCCTGCCGTCGCTGAACAAACACGTGTGTGGAAGGGCCATCCCCGTCGTAACTCGAGAATATACCCCAGGTTCCCGCCGCAACTCGAGAAACACCATGAGACTTCCCCCTCGCCGCGAGATGAGGCCTAATTCCCCTGCACTGCGTGCAGAGCAATTCCGTGGTGCACATCACACGTGAAAGGAGCCTTGATTTCCTTGATGGCACTCCAGAGAAACCCCAAGAACACTGTTTCTAGGCTAGAGGGATCCTGAGGTCACTGTAGCAACACGAAAGAGCTCCGTGGACCAAAAATCAACTTGATTTGAGAGGTTAGTCCCTGGCTTCGACTCCAGAGGAATACCACCTTACCACAAGCACCTCAAGAGGAGGCGTCTCTCAGCTCTAGGTATGTGAGAGGGACCCTGAGTTTGCGGCCTCAAGTGGAGTCGACACCACGATGCCCTGGCTCGAAATAAGGCCGGATGTATCTGCAGTGACTTGAATGCAGGCCCGTCTTGCATCTCCCAAGACGAAAGGATGTCTGAATCCTCTGTGGAGACCACAGAGAAAGACCTAGTTCCCCACCTCATCGCGACCGGAGGCCTCACATCCTTTGAAAATTCCAGAGGTACGCGGAGATCAGTGCCTCCAAAGGAGACGATGCCTGACTCCTCGTGAAACTTGATAGGAGTCCCAGGATTCCTGTGGCACGTGGAAAGTGACCCTTGGTCTCCCGTCTCAGCTGGAGAGGCGTCCCAATTGCCCTGCCAAGCCTCGAGGAGAATCCCGAGATGTCCTTCGCAACTAGGCAGGAGTCCTGACGTCGCTAAACAAACACGAGGGTGGAAGGGCCATCCCCGTTGTAACTCGAGAATATACCCCAGGTTCCCGCCGCAACTCGAGAAAAACCATGAGACTTCACCCTCGCCGCGAGATGAGGCCCGATTCCCCTGCACTGAATGCAGAGCAAATCCGTGTTGCACATCACACATGAAAGGAGCCTTGATTTCCTTGATGGCACTCCAGAGAAACCCCAAGAACACTGTTTCAAGGCTAGAGGAATCCTGACGTCACTGTAGCAACACGAAAGAGCTCCGTCGACCAAAAATCAACTCGAGATGAGAGGTTAGTCCCTGGCTTCGACTCCAGAGGAATACCACCTTACCACAAGCACCTCAAGAGGAGGCTTCTCTCAGCTCTAGGTATGTGAGAGGGACCCTGATTTTGCGGCCTCAAGTGGAATGGACACCGCGATGCCCTGACGTGAAATAAGGCCGGATATTCCTGCAGTGACTTGAATGCAGGCTCGTCTTACATCTCCCAAGACGAAAGGATGTCTGAATCCCCTGTGGAGACCACAGAGAAAGACCTAGTTCCCCACCTCATGGCGATCGGAGGCCTCACATCCTTTGAAAACTCCAGAGGTACGCGGAGATCAGTGCCTCCAAATGAGACGAAGCCTGACTCCTCGTGAAACTTGATAGGAGTCCCAGGATTCCTGTGGCATGTGGAAAGGGACCCTTGGTCTCCCGCCTCAGCTGGAGAGGCGTCCCAATTGCCCTGCCAAGCCTCGAGGAGAATCCCGAGTTGTCCCTCGCAACTAGGCAGGAGTCCTGACGTCGCTGAACAAACACGTGGGTGGAAAGGCCATCCCCGTCGTAACTCGAGAATATACCCAAGGTTCCCGCCGCAACTCGAGAAAAACCATGAGACTTCCCCCTCGTCGCGAGATGAGGCCCGATTCCTCTGCACTGCGTGCAGAGCAATTCCGTGTTGCACATCACACATGAAAGGAGCCTTGATTTCCTTGGTGGGCACTCCAGAGAAACCCCAAGAAGACTGTTTCAAGGCTAGAGGGATCCTGAGGTCACTGTAGCAACACGAAAGAGCTCCGTGGACCAAAAATCAACTCGAGATGAGAGGTTAGTCCCTGGCTTCGACTCCAGAGGAATACCACCTTACCACAAGCACCTCAAGAGGAGGCTTCTCTCAGCTCTAGGTATGTGAGAGGGACCCTGAGTTTGCGGCCTCAAGTGGAATGGACACCGCGATGCCCTGACTCGAAATAAGGCCAGATATCCCTGCAGTGACTTGAATGCAGGCTCGTCTTGCATCTCCCAAGACGAAAGGATGTCTGAATCCCCTGTGGAGACCACAGAGAAAGACCTAGTTCCCCACCTCATCGCGACCGGAGGCCTCACATCCTTTGAAAACTCCAGAGGTACACGGAGATCAGTGCCTCCAAAGGAGACGATGCCTGACTCCTCGTGAAACTTGATAGGAGTCCCAGGATTCCTGTGGCACGTGGAAAGGGACCCTTCATTTCCCGCCTCAGCTGGAGAGGCGTCCCAATTGCCCTGCCAAGCCTCGAGGAGAATCCCTAGTTGTCCCTCGCAACTAGGCAGGAGTCCTGACGTCGCTGAACAGACACGTGGGTGGAAGGGCCATCCCCGTCGTAACTCGAGAATATACCCCAGGTTCCCGCCGCAACTCGAGAAAAACCATGAGACTTTCCCCTCGCTGCGAGATGAGGCCCGATTCCCCTGCACTGCGTGCAGAGCAATTCCGTGTTGCACATCACACATGAAAGGAGCCTTGATTTCCTTGATGGCACTCCAGAGAAACCCCAAGAACACTGTTTCAAGGCTAGAGGGATCCTGAGGTCACTGTAGCAACACGAAAGAGCTCCATGGACCAAAAATCAACTCGAGATGAGAGGTTAGTCCCTGGCTTCCACTCCAGAGGAATACCACCTCACCACAAGTACCTCAACAGGAGGCTTCTCTCAGCTCTAGGTATGTGAGAGGGACCCTGAGTTTGCGGCCTCAAGTGGAATGGACACCGCGATGCCCTGACTCTAAATAAGGCCGGATATCCCTGCAGTGACTTGAATGCAGGCTCGTCTTGCATCTCCCAAGTTGAAAGGATGTCTGAATCCCCTGTGGAGACCACAGAGAAAGACCTAGTTCCCCACCTCATCGCGACCGGAGGCCTCACATCCTTTGAAAACTCCAGAGGTACGCGGAGATCAGTGCCTCCAAAGGAGACGATGCCTGACTCCTCGTGAAACTTGATAGGAGTCCCAGGATTCCTGTGGCACGTGGAAAGGGACCATTGGTCTCCCGCCTCAGCTGGAGAGGCGTCCCAATTGCCCTGCCAAGCCTCGAGGAGAATCCCGAGTTGTCCCTCGCAACTAGGCAGGAGTCCTGACGTCGCTGAACAAACACGTGGGTGGAAGGGCCATCCCCGTCGTAACTCGAGAATATACCCCAGGTTCCCGCCGCAAGTCAAGAAAAACCATGAGACTTCCCCCTCGCCGCGAGATGAGGCCCGATTCCCCTGCACTGCGTGCAGAGCAATTCCGTGTTGCACATCACATATGAAAGGAGCCTTGATTTCCTTGATGGCACTCCAGAGAAACCCCAAGAACACTGTTTCAAGGCTAGAGGGATCCTGAGGTCACTCTAGCAACACGAAAGAGCTCCGTCGACCAAAAATCAACTCGAGGTGAGATGTTAGTCCCTAACTTCGACTCCAGAGGAATACCACCTTACCACAAGCACCTCAAGAGGAGGCTTCTCTCAGCTCTAGGTATGTGAGAGGGACCCTGAGTTTGCGGCCTCAAGTGGAATGGACTGTGCGATGCCCTGACGCGAAATAAGGCCGAATATGCCTGCAGTGACTTGAATGCAGGCTCGTCTTGCATCTCCCAAGATGAAAGCATGTCTGAATCCCCTGTGGAGACCACAGAGAAAGACCTAGTTCCCCACCTCATGGCGACCGAAGGCCTCACATCCTTTGAAAACTCCAGAGGTACGCGGAGATCAGTGCCTCCAAAGGAGACGGTGCCTGACTCTTCGTGAAACTTGATAGGAGTCCCAGGATTCCTGTGGCACGTGGAAAGGGACACTTGGTCTCCCACCTCAGCTGGAGAGGCGTCCCAATTGCCCTGCCAAGCCTCGAGGAGAATCCCGAGTTGTCCCTCGCAACTATGCAGGAGTCCTGACGTCGCTGAACAAACACGTGGGTGGAAGGGCCATCCCCGTCGTAACTCGAGAATATACCCCAGGTTCCCGCCGCAACTCGTGAAAAACCATGAGACTTCCCCCTCTCCGCGAGATGAGGCCCGATTCCCCTGCACTGCGTGCAGAGCAATTCCGTGTTGCACATCACACATGAAAGGAGCCTTGATTTCCTTGATGGCACTCCAGAGAAACCCCAAGAACACTGTTTCAAGGCTAGAGGGATCCTGAGGTCACTGTAGCAACACGAAAGAGCTCCGTTGACCAAAAATCAACTCGAGATGAGAGGTTAGTCCCTGGCTTCGACTCCAGAGGAATACCACCTTACCACAAGCACCTCAAGAGGAGGCTTCTCTCAGCTCTAGCTATGTGAGAGGGACCCTGAGTTTGCGGCCTCAAGTGGAATGGACACCGCGATGCCCTGACTCGAAATAAGGCCGGATATCCCTGCAGTGACTTGAATGCAGGCTCGTCTTGCATCTCCCAAGACGAAAGGATGTCTGAATCACCTGTGGAGACCACAGAGAAAGACCTAGTTCCCCACCTCATCGCGACCGGAGGCCTCACATCCTTTGAAAACTCCAGAGATACGCGGAGATCAGTGCCTCCAAAGGAGACGATGCCTGACTCCTCATGAAACTTGATATGAGTCCCAGGATTTCTGTGGCTCGTGGAAAGGGACCCTTGGTCTCCCGCCTCAGCTGGAGAGGCGTCCCAATTGCCCTGCCAAGCCTCGAGGAGAATCCCGAGTTGTCCCTCGCAACTAGGCAGAAGTCCTGACGTCGCTGAACTAACACGTGGGTGGAAGGGCCATCCCCGTCGTAACTCGAGAATATACCCCAGGTTCCCGCCGCAACTCGAGAAAAACCATGAGACTTTCCCCTCGCCGCGAGATGAGGCCCGATTCCCCTGCACTGCGTGCAGAGCAATTCCGTGTTGCACATCACACATGAAAGGAGCCTTGATTTCCTTGGTGGCACTCCAGAGAAACCCCAAGAACACTGTTTGAAGGCTAGAGGGATCCTGAGGTCACTGTAGCAACACGAAAGAGCTCCGTGGACCAAAAATCAACTCGAGATGAGAGGTTAGTCACTGGCTTCGACTCCAGAGGAATACCACCTCACCACAAGCACCTCAAGAGGAGGCTTCTCTCAGCTGTAGGTATGTGAGAGGGACCCTGAGTTTGCGGCCTCAAGTGGAATGGACACCGCGATGCCCTGACTCGAAATAAGGCCGGATATCCCTGCAGTGACTTGAATGCAGGCTCGTCTTGCATCTCCCAAGACGAAAGGATGTCTGAATCCCCTGTGGAGACCACAGAGAAAGACCTAGTTCCCCACCTCATCGCGACCGGAGGCCTCACATCCTTTGAAAACTCCAGAGGTACACGGAGATCAGTGCCTCCAAAGGAGACGATGCCTGACTCCTCGTG
Source organism: Cervus elaphus (assembly GCF_910594005.1). NCBI lineage: Eukaryota > Metazoa > Chordata > Mammalia > Artiodactyla > Cervidae > Cervus > Cervus elaphus. Next base: position 5,954,191 of record NC_057838.1, read on the forward strand.
AAACTTGATAGGAGTCCCAGGATTCCTGTGGCACGTGGAAAGGGACCCTTCATTTCCCGCCTCAGCTGGAGAGGCGTCCCAATTGCCCTGCCAAGCCTCGAGGAGAATCCCTAGTTGTCCCTCGCAACTAGGCAGGAGTCCTGACGTCGCTGAACAGACACGTGGGTGGAAGGGCCATCCCCGTCGTAACTCGAGAATATACCCCAGGTTCCCGCCGCAACTCGAGAAAAACCATGAGACTTTCCCCTCGCTGCGAGATGAGGCCCGATTCCCCTGCACTGCGTGCAGAGCAATTCCGTGTTGCACATCACACATGAAAGGAGCCTTGATTTCCTTGATGGCACTCCAGAGAAACCCCAAGAACACTGTTTCAAGGCTAGAGGGATCCTGAGGTCACTGTAGCAACACGAAAGAGCTCCATGGACCAAAAATCAACTCGAGATGAGAGGTTAGTCCCTGGCTTCCACTCCAGAGGAATACCACCTCACCACAAGTACCTCAACAGGAGGCTTCTCTCAGCTCTAGGTATGTGAGAGGGACCCTGAGTTTGCGGCCTCAAGTGGAATGGACACCGCGATGCCCTGACTCTAAATAAGGCCGGATATCCCTGCAGTGACTTGAATGCAGGCTCGTCTTGCATCTCCCAAGTTGAAAGGATGTCTGAATCCCCTGTGGAGACCACAGAGAAAGACCTAGTTCCCCACCTCATCGCGACCGGAGGCCTCACATCCTTTGAAAACTCCAGAGGTACGCGGAGATCAGTGCCTCCAAAGGAGACGATGCCTGACTCCTCGTGAAACTTGATAGGAGTCCCAGGATTCCTGTGGCACGTGGAAAGGGACCATTGGTCTCCCGCCTCAGCTGGAGAGGCGTCCCAATTGCCCTGCCAAGCCTCGAGGAGAATCCCGAGTTGTCCCTCGCAACTAGGCAGGAGTCCTGACGTCGCTGAACAAACACGTGGGTGGAAGGGCCATCCCCGTCGTAACTCGAGAATATACCCCAGGTTCCCGCCGCAAGTCAAGAAAAACCATGAGACTTCCCCCTCGCCGCGAGATGAGGCCCGATTCCCCTGCACTGCGTGCAGAGCAATTCCGTGTTGCACATCACATATGAAAGGAGCCTTGATTTCCTTGATGGCACTCCAGAGAAACCCCAAGAACACTGTTTCAAGGCTAGAGGGATCCTGAGGTCACTGTAGCAACACGAAAGAGCTCCATGGACCAAAAATCAACTCGAGATGAGAGGTTAGTCCCTAACTTCGACTCCAGAGGAATACCACCTTACCACAAGCACCTCAAGAGGAGGCTTCTCTCAGCTCTAGCTATGTGAGAGGGAACCTGAGTTTGCGGCCTCATGTGGAATGGACAGTGCGATGCCCTGACGCGAAATAAGGCCGGATATGCCTGCAGTGACTTGAATGCAGGCTCGTCTTGCATCTCCCAAGATGAAAGCATGTCTGAATCCCCTGTGGAGACCACAGAGAAAGACCTAGTTCCCCACCTCATGGCGACCGAAGGCCTCACATCCTTTGAAAACTCCAGAGGTACGCGGAGATCAGTGCCTCCAAAGGAGACGGTGCCTGACTCTTCGTGAAACTTGATAGGAGTCCCAGGATTCCTGTGGCACGTGGAAAGGGACACTTGGTCTCCCACCTCAGCTGGAGAGGCGTCCCAATTGCCCTGCCAAGCCTCGAGGAGAATCCCGAGTTTTCCCTCGCAACTAGGCAGGAGTCCTGACGTCGCTGAACAAACACGTGGGTGGAAGGGCCATCCCCGTCGTAACTCGAGAATATACCCCAGGTTCCCGCCACAACTCGAGAAAAACCATGAGACTTCCCCCTCTCCGCGAGATGAGGCCCGATTCCCCTGCACTGCGTGCAGAGCAATTCCGTGTTACACATCACACATGAAAGGAGCCTTGATTTCCTTGATGGCACTCCATAGAAACTCCAAGAACACTGTTTCAAGGCTAGAGGGATCCTGAGGTCACTGTAGCAACACGAAAGAGCTCCGTTGACCAAAAATCAACTCGAGATGAGAGGTTAGTCCCTGGCTTCGACTCCAGAGGAATACCACCTTACCACAAGCACCTCAAGAGGAGGCTTCTCTCAGCTCTAGCTATGTGAGAGGGACCCTGAGTTTGCGGCCTCAAGTGGAATGGACACCGCGATGCCCTGACTCGAAATAAGGCCGGATATCCCTGCAGTGACTTGAATGCAGGCTCGTCTTGCATCTCCCAAGACGAAAGGATGTCTGAATCACCTGTGGAGACCACAGAGAAAGACCTAGTTCCCCACCTCATCGCGACCGGAGGCCTCACATCCTTTGAAAACTCCAGAGGTACGCGGAGATCAGTGCCTCCAAAGGAGACGATGCCTGACTCCTCATGAAACTTGATATGAGTCCCAGGATTCCTGTGGCTCGTGGAAAGGGACCCTTGGTCTCCCGCCTCAGCTGGAGAGGCGTCCCAATTGCCCTGCCAAGCCTCGAGGAGAATCTCGAGTTGTCCCTCTCAACTAGGCAGAAATCCTGACGTCGCTGAACTAACACGTGGGTGGAAGGGCCATACCCGTCGGAACTCGAGAATATACCCCAGGTTCCCGCCGCAACTCGAGAAAAACCATGAGACTTCCCCCTCGCCACGAGATGAGGCCCGATTCCCCGGCACTGCCTGCAGAGCAATTCCGTGTTGCACATCACACATGAAAGGAGCCTTGATTTTCTTGGTGGCACTCCAGAGAAACCCCAAGAACACTGTTTCAAGGCTAGAGGGATCCTGAGGTCACTGTAGCAACACGAAAGAGCTCCATGGACCAACAATCAACTCGAGATGAGAGGTTAGTCCCTGGCTTCCACTCCAGAGGAATACCACCTCACCACAAGCACCTCAACAGGAGGCTTCTCTCAGCTCTAGGTATGTGAGAGGGACCCTGAGTTTGCGGCCTCAAGTGGAATGGACACCGCGATGCCCTGACTCGAAATAAGGCCGAATTTCCCTGCAGTGACTTGAATGCAGGCTCGTCTTGCATCTCCCAAGACGAAAGGATGTCTGAATCCCCTGTGGAGACCACAGAGAAAGACCTAGTTCCCCACCTCATCGCGACCGGAGGCCTCACATCCTTTGAAAACTCCAGAGGTATGCGGAGATCAGTGCCTCCAAAGGAGACGATGCCTGACTCCTCGTGAAACTTGATAGGAGTCCCAGGATTCCTGTGGCACGTGGAAAGGGACCATTGGTCTCCCGCCTCAGCTGGAGAGGCGTCCCAATTGCCCTGCCAAGCCTCGAGGAGAATCCCGAGTTGTCCCTCGCAACTAGGCAGGAGTCCTGACGTCGCTGAACAAACACGTGGGTGGAAGGGCCATCCCCGTTGTAACTCGAGAATATACCCCAGGTTCCCGCCGCAACTCGAGAAAAACCATGAGACTTCCCCCTCGCCGTGAGATGAGGCCCGATTTCCCTGCACTGCATGCAGAGCAACTCCGTGTTACACATCACACATGAAAGGAGTCTTGATTTCCTTGGTGGCACTCCAGAGAAACCCCAAGAACACTGTTTCAAGGCTAGAGGGATCCTGAGGTCACTGTAGCAACACGAAAGAGCTCCATGGACCAGGAATCAACTCGAGATGAGAGGTTAGTCCCTGGCTTCGACTCCAGAGGAATACCACCTCACCACAAGCACCTCAAGAGGAGGCTTCTCTCAGCTGTAGGTATGTGAGAGGGACCCTGAGTTTGCGGCCTCAAGTGGAATGGACACCGCGATGCCCTGACTCGAAATAAGGCCGGATATCCCTGCAGTGACTTGAATGCAGGCTCGTGTTGCATCTCCCAAGACGAAAGGATGTCTGAATCCCCTGTGGAGACCACAGAGAAAGACCTAGTTCCCCACTTCATCGCGACCGGAGGCCTCACATCCTTTGAAAACTCCAGAGGTACGCGGAGATCAGTGCCTCCAAAGGAGACGATGCCTGACTCCTCGTGAAACTTGATAGGAGTCCCAGGATTCCTGTGGCACGTGGAAAGGGACCCTTCATCTCCCGCCTCAGCTGGAGAGGCGTCCCAATTGCCCTGCCAAGCCTCGAGGAGAATCCCTAGTTGTCCCTCGCAACAAGGCAGGAGTCCTGACGTCGCTGAACAGACACGTGGGTGGAAGGGCCATCCCCGTCGTAACTCGAGAATATACCCCAGGTTCCCGCCGCAACTCGAGAAAAACCATGAGACTTCCCCCTCGCCGCGAGATGAGGCCCGATTCCCCTGCACTGCGTGCAGAGCAATTCCGTGTTGCACATCACACATGAAAGGAGCCTTGATTTCCTTGATGGCACTCCAGAGAAACCCCAAGAACACTGTTTCAAGGCTAGAGGGATCCTGAGGTCACTGTAGCAACACGAAAGAGCTCCATGGACCAAAAATCAACTCGAGATGAGAGGTTAGTCCCTGGCTTCCACTCCAGAGGAATACCACCTCACCACAAGCACCTCAACAGGAGGCTTCTCTCAGCTCTAGGTATGTGAGAGGGACCCTGAGTTTGCGGCCTCAAGTGGAATGGACACCGCGATGCCCTGACTCGAAATAAGGCCGGATATCCCTGCAGTGACTTGAATGCAGGCTCGTCTTGCATCTCCCAAGACGAAAGGATGTCTGAATCCCCTGTGGAGACCACAGAGAAAGACCGAGTTTCCCACGTCATCGCGACCGGAGGCCTCACATCCTTTGAAAACTCCAGAGGTACGCGGAGATCAGTGCCTCCAAAGGAGACGATGCCTGACTCCTCGTGAAACTTGATAGGAGTCCCAGGATTCCTGTGCACGTGGAAAGGGACCCTTGGTCTCCCGCCTCAGCTGGAGAGGCGTCCCAATTGCCCTGCCAAGCCTCGAGGAGAATTCTGAGTTGTCCCTCGCAACTAGGACGGAGTCCTGACGTCGCTGAACAAACACGTGGGTGGAAGGGCCATCCCCGGCGTCACTCGAGAATATACCCCAGGTTCCCGCCGCAACTCGAGAAAAAGCATGAGACTTCCCCCTCGCCGCGAGATGAGGCCCGATTCCACTGCACTGCGTGCAGAGCAATTCCGTGTTGCACATCACACATGAAAGGAGCCTTGATTTCCTTGATGGCACTCCAGAGAAACCCCAAGAACACTGTTTCAAGGCTAGAGGGATCCTGAGGTAACTGTAGCAACACGAAAGGGCTCCACGGATGAAAAATCAACTCGAGCTGAGAGGTTAGTCCCTGGCTTCGACTCCAGAGGAATACCACCTTACCACAAGCACCTCAAGAGGAGGCTTCTCTCAGCTCTAGGTATGTGAGAGGGACCCTGAGTTTGCGGCCTCAAGTGGAATGGACACCGCGATGCCCTGGCTCGAAATAAGGCCGGATATCCCTACAGTGACTTGAATGAAGGCTCGTCTTGCATCTCCCAAAATGAAAGGATGTCTGAATTCAATGTGGAGACTACAGAGAAAGACCTACTTCCCCACCTCATCGCGAACGGAGGCCTCACATCCTTTGAAAACTTCAGAGGTACGCGGAGATTAGTGCCTCCAAAGGAGACCATGCCTGACTTCTCGTGAAACTTAATAGGAGTCCGAGGATTCCTATGCACATGGAATGGGACCCATGGTCTCCCGCCTCAGCTGGAGAGGCGTCCCAATTGCCCTGCCAAGCCTCGAGGAGAATCCCGAGTTGTCCCTCGCAACTAGGCAGGAGTCCTGACGTCGCTGAAGAAACACGTGGGTGGAAGGGCCATCCCCGTTGTAACTCGAGAATATACCCCAGATTCCCGCCGCAACTCGAGAAAATCGATGAGACTTTCCCCTCGCCGCGAGATGAGGCCCGATTCCCCTGCACTGCGTGCAGAGCAATTCCGTGTTGCACATCACACATGAAAGGAGCCTTGATTTCCTTGCTGGCACTCCAGAGAAAACCCAAGAACACTGTTTCAAGGCTAGAGGGATCCTGAGGTAACTGTAGCAACACGAAAGAGCTCCGTGGAACACAAATCAACTCGAGATGAGAGGTTAGTCCCTGGCTTCAAATCCCGAGGAATATCACCTTACCACAAGCACCTCAAGAGGAGGCTTCTCTCAGCTCTAGGTATGTGAGAGGGACCCTGAGTTTGCGGCCTCAAGTGGAATGTACACGGCGATGCCCTGACTCGAAATAAGGCTGGATATACCTGCAGTGACTTGAATGCAGGCTCGTCTTGCATCTCCCAATACGAAAGGATGTCTGAATCCCCTGTGGAGACCACAGAGAAAAACCTAGTTCCCCAACTCATCGCGACCGGAGGCTCACAGCCTTTGAAAACTCCAGAGGTACGCGGAGATCAGTGCCTCCAAAGGAGACGATGCCTGACTCCTCGTGAAACTTGATAGGAGTCTCAGGATTCCTGTGGCACGTGGAAAGGGACCCTTGGTCACCCGCCTCAGCTGGAGAGGCGTCTCAATTGCCCTGCGAAGCCTCGAGGAGTATACCGAGTTGTCCCTCGCAACTAGGCAGGAGTCCTGCCGTCGCTGAACAAACACGTGGGTGGAAGGGCCATCCCCGTCGTAACTCGAGAATATACCCCAGGTTCCCGCCGCAACTCGAGAAAAACCATGAGACTTCCCCTTCGCTGCGAGTGAGGCCCGATTCCCCTGCACTGCGTGCAGAGAAATTCCGTCTTGCACATCACACATGATAGGAGCCTTGATTTCCTTGATGGCACTCCAGAGAAACCCCAAGAACACTGTTTCAAGGCTAGAGGGATCCTGACGTCACTGTAGCAACACGAAAGAGCTCCGTCGACCAAAAATCAACTCGAGATGAGAGGTTAGTCCCTGGCTTCGACTCCAGAGGAATACCACCTCACCACAAGCACCTCAAGAGAAGTCTTCTCTCAGCTCTAGGTATGTGAGAGGGACCCTGAGTTTGCGGCCTCAAGTGGAATGGACACCGCGATGCCCTGACTCGAAATAAGGCCGGATATCCCTGCAGTGACTTGAATGCAGGCTCGTCTTGCATCTCCCAAGACGAAAGGATGTCTGAATCCCCTGTGGAGACCACAGAGAAAGACCTAGTTCCCCACCTCATCGCGACCGGAGGCCTCACATCCTTTGAAAACCCCAGAGGTACATGGAGATCAGTGCCTCCAAAGGAGACGATGCCTGACTCCTCGTGAAACTTGATAGGAGTCCCAGGATTCCTGTGGCACGTGGAAAGGGACCCTTGGTCCCCCGCCTCAGCTGGAGAGGCGTCCCAATTGCCCTGCCAAGCCTCGAGGAGAATCCCGAGTTGTCCCTCGCAACTAGGCAGGAGTCCTGACGTCGCTGAACAAACACGTGGCTGGAAGGGCCATCCCCGTCGTAACTCGAGAATATACCCCAGATTCCCGCCGCAACTCGAGAAAATCGATGAGACTTTCCCCTCGCCGCGAGATGAGGCCCGATTCCCCTGCACTGCGTGCAGAGCAATTCCGTGTTGCACATCACACATGAAAGGAGCCTTGATTTCCTAGATGGCACTCCAGAGAAACCCCAAGAACACTGTTTCAAGGCTAGAGGGATCCTGAGGTCACTGTAGCAACACGAAAGAGCTCCGTGGACCAAAAATCAACTCGAGATGAGAGGTTAGTCCCTGGCTCAACTCCAGAGGAATATCACCTTACCACAAGCACCTCAAGAGGAGGCTTCTCTCAGCTCTAGGTATGTGAGAGGGACCCTGAGTTTGCGGCCTCAAGTGGAATGTACACGGCGATGCCCTGACTCGAAATTAGGCTGTTTATCCCTGTAGTGACTTGAATGCAGGCTCGTCTTGCATCTCCCAAGACGAAAGGATGTCTGAATCCCCTGTGGAGACCACAGAGAAAAACCTAGTTCCCCACCTCATCGCGACCGGAGGCCTCACATCCTTTGAAAACTCCAGAGGTACGCGGAGATCAGTACCTCCAAAGGAGACGATGCCTGACTCCTCGTGAAACTTGATAGGAGTCCCAGGATTACTGTGGCACGTGGATAGGGACACTTGGTCTCCCGCCTCAGCTGGAGAGGCGTCCCAATTGCCCTGCCAAGCCTCGAGGAGAATCCCGAGTTGTCCCTCGCAACTAGGCAGGAGTCCTGCCGTCGCTGAACAAACACGTGTGTGGAAGGGCCATCCCCGTCGTAACTCGAGAATATACCCCAGGTTCCCGCCGCAACTCGAGAAACACCATGAGACTTCCCCCTCGCCGCGAGATGAGGCCTAATTCCCCTGCACTGCGTGCAGAGCAATTCTGTGGTGCACATCACACGTGAAAGGAGCCTTGATTTCCTTGATGGCACTCCAGAGAAACCCCAAGAACACTGTTTCTAGGCTAGAGGGATCCTGAGGTCACTGTAGCAACACGAAAGAGCTCCGTGGACCAAAAATCAACTTGATTTGAGAGGTTAGTCCCTGGCTTCGACTCCAGAGGAATACCACCTTACCACAAGCACCTCAAGAGGAGGCGTCTCTCAGCTCTAGGTATGTGAGAGGGACCCTGAGTTTGCGGCCTCAAGTGGAGTCGACACCACGATGCCCTGGCTCGAAATAAGGCCGGATGTATCTGCAGTGACTTGAATGCAGGCTCGTCTTGCATCTCCCAAGACGAAAGGATGTCTGAATCCTCTGTGGAGACCACAGAGAAAGACCTAGTTCCCCACCTCATCGCGACCGGAGGCCTCACATCCTTTGAAAATTCCAGAGGTACGCGGAGATCAGTGCCTCCAAAGGAGACGATGCCTGACTCCTCGTGAAACTTGATAGGAGTCCCAGGATTCCTGTGGCACGTGGAAAGTGACCCTTGGTCTCCCGTCTCAGCTGGAGAGGCGTCCCAATTGCCCTGCCAAGCCTCGAGGAGAATCCCGAGATGTCCTTCGCAACTAGGCAGGAGTCCTGACGTCGCTAAACAAACACGAGGGTGGAAGGGCCATCCCCGTTGTAACTCGAGAATATACCCCAGGTTCCCGCCGCAACTCGAGAAAAACCATGAGACTTCACCCTCGCCGCGAGATGAGGCCCGATTCCCCTGCACTGAATGCAGAGCAAATCCGTGTTGCACATCACACATGAAAGGAGCCTTGATTTCCTTGATGGCACTCCAGAGAAACCCCAAGAACACTGTTTCAAGGCTAGAGGAATCCTGACGTCACTGTAGCAACACGAAAGAGCTCCGTCGACCAAAAATCAACTCGAGATGAGAGGTTAGTCCCTGGCTTCGACTCCAGAGGAATACCACCTTACCACAAGCACCTCAAGAGGAGGCTTCTCTCAGCTCTAGGTATGTGAGAGGGACCCTGATTTTGCGGCCTCAAGTGGAATGGACACCGCGATGCCCTGACGTGAAATAAGGCCGGATATTCCTGCAGTGACTTGAATGCAGGCTCGTCTTACATCTCCCAAGACGAAAGGATGTCTGAATCCCCTGTGGAGACCACAGAGAAAGACCTAGTTCCCCACCTCATGGCGATCGGAGGCCTCACATCCTTTGAAAACTCCAGAGGTACGCGGAGATCAGTGCCTCCAAATGAGACGAAGCCTGACTCCTCGTGAAACTTGATAGGAGTCCCAGGATTCCTGTGGCATGTGGAAAGGGACCCTTGGTCTCCCGCCTCAGCTGGAGAGGCGTCCCAATTGCCCTGCCAAGCCTCGAGGAGAATCCCGAGTTGTCCCTCGCAACTAGGCAGGAGTCCTGACGTCGCTGAACAAACACGTGGGTGGAAAGGCCATCCCCGTCGTAACTCGAGAATATACCCAAGGTTCCCGCCGCAACTCGAGAAAAACCATGAGACTTCCCCCTCGTCGCGAGATGAGGCCCGATTCCTCTGCACTGCGTGCAGAGCAATTCCGTGTTGCACATCACACATGAAAGGAGCCTTGATTTCCTTGGTGGGCACTCCAGAGAAACCCCAAGAAGACTGTTTCAAGGCTAGAGGGATCCTGAGGTCACTGTAGCAACACGAAAGAGCTCCGTGGACCAAAAATCAACTCGAGATGAGAGGTTAGTCCCTGGCTTCGACTCCAGAGGAATACCACCTTACCACAAGCACCTCAAGAGGAGGCTTCTCTCAGCTCTAGGTATGTGAGAGGGACCCTGAGTTTGCGGCCTCAAGTGGAATGGACACCGCGATGCCCTGACTCGAAATAAGGCCAGATATCCCTGCAGTGACTTGAATGCAGGCTCGTCTTGCATCTCCCAAGATGAAAGAATGTCTGAATCCCCTGTGGAGACCACAGAGAAAGACCTAGTTCCCCACCTCATCGCGACCGGAGGCCTCACATCCTTTGAAAACCCCAGAGGTACGCGGAGATCAGTGCCTCCAAAGGAGACGATGCCTGACTCCTCGTGAAAATTGATAGGAGTCCCAGGATTCCTGTGGCACGTGGAAAGGGACCCTTGGTCCCCCGCCTCAGCTGGAGAGGCGTCCCAATTGCCCTGCAAAGCCTCGAGGAGAATCCTGAGTTGTCCCTCGCAACTAGGCAGGAGTCCTGACGTCGCTGAACAAACACGTGGGTGGAAGGGCCATCCCCGTCGTAAGTCGAGAATATACCCCAGGTTCCCGCCGCAACTCGAGAAAAACCATGAGACTTCCCCCTCGCCGCGAGATGAGGCCCGATTCCCCTGCACTTCGTGCAGAGCAATTCAGTGTTGCACATCACACATGAAAGGAGCCTTGATTTCCTTGATGGCACTCCAGAGAAACCCCAAGAACACTGTTTCAAGGCTAGAGGGATCCTGAGGTCACTGTAGCAACACGAAAGAGCTCCATGAACCAAAAATCAACTCGAGATGAGAGGTTAGTCCCTGGCTTCGACTCCAGAGGAATACCACCTTACCACAAGCCCCTCAAGAGGAGGCTTCTCTCAGCTCTAGGTATGTGAGAGGAACCATGAGTTTGCAGCCTCAAGTGGAATGGACACCGCGATGCCCTGACTCGAAATAAGGCAGGATATCCCTGCAGTGACTTGAATGTAGGCTCGTCTTGCATCTCCCAAGACGAAAGGATGTCTGAATCCCTTGTGGAGACCACAGAGAAAGACCTAGTTCCCCACTTCATCGCGAATGGAGGCCTCACATTCTTTGAAAACTTCAGAGGTACGCGGAGATCAGTGCCTCCAAAGGAGCCGATGCCTGACTCCTCGTGAAACTTGATAGGAGTCCCAGGATTCCTGTGCACGTGGAAAGGGACCCTTGATCTACCGCCTCAGCTGGAGAGGCGTCCCAATTGCCCTGCCAAGCCTCGAGGAGAATCCCGAGTTGTCCCTCGCAACTAGGCAGGAGTCCTGACGTCGCTGAACAAACACGTGTGTGGAAGGGCCATACCCATCGTAACTCGAGAATATACCCCAGGTTCCCGCCGCAACTCGAGAAAAACCATGAGACTTCCCCCTCGCCGCGATATGAGGCCCGATTCCCCTGCACTGCATGCAGAGCAATTCCGTGTTGCGCATCACACATGAAAGGAGCCTTGATTTCCTTGGTGGCACTCCAGAGAAACCCCAAGAACACTGTTTCAAGGCGAGAGGGATCCTGAGGTCACTGTAGCAACACGAAAGAGCTCCGAGGACCAAAAATCAACTCGAGATGAGAGGTTAGTCCCTGGCTTCGACTCCAGAGGAATACCACCTCACCACAAGCACCTCTAGAGGAGGCTTCTCTCAGCTCTAGGTATGTGAGAGGGACCCTGAGTTTGCGGCCTCAAGTGGAATGGACACCGCGATGCCCAGACTCGAAATAAGGCCGGATATCCCAGCAGTGACTTGAATGCAGGCTCGTCTTGCATCTCCCAAGACGAAAGGATGTCTGAATCCCCTGTGGAGACCACAGAGAAAGACCTAGTTCCCCACCTCATCGCGACCGGAGGCCTCACATCCTTTGAAAACTCCAGAGGTACGCGGAGATCAGTGCCTCCAAAGGAGACGATGCCTGACTCCTCGTGAAACTTGATAGGAGTCCCAGGATTCCTGTGGCTCGTGGAAAGGGACCCTTGGTCTCCCGCCTCAGCTGGAGAGGCGTCCCAATTGCCCTGCCAAGCCTCGAGGAGAATCCCGAGTTGTCCCTCGCAACTAGGCAGGAGTCCTGACGTCGCTGAACCAACACGTGTGTGGAAGGGCCATCCCCGTCGTAACTCGAGAATATACCCCAGGTTCCCGCCGCAACTCGAGAAAAACCATGAGACTTCCCCCTCGCCGCGAGATGAGGCCCGATTCCCCTGCACTGCGTGCAGAGGAATTCCGTGTTGCACATCACACATGAAAGGAGCCTTGATTTTCTTGGTGGCACTCCAGAGAAACCCCAGGAACACTGTTTCAAGGCTAGAGGGATCCTGAGGTCACTGTAGCAAAACGAAAGAGCTCCATGGACCAAAAATCAACTCGAGATGAGAGGTTAGTCCCTGGCTTCGACTCCAGAGGAATACCACCTCACCACAAGCACCTCAAGAGGAGGCTTCTCTCAGCTCTAGGTATGTGAGAGGGACCCTGAGTTTGCGGCCTCAAGTGGAATGGACACCGCGATGCCCTGGCTCGAAATAAGGCCAGATATCCCTGCAGTGACTTGAATGCAGGCTCGTCTTGCATCTCCCAAGACGAAAGGATGTCTGAATCCCCTGTGGAGACCACAGAGAAAGACCTAGTTCCCCACCTCATCGCGACCGGAGGCCTCACATCCTTTGAAAACTCCAGAGGTACGCGGAGATCAGTACCTCCAAAGGAGACGATGCCTGACTCCTCGTGAAACTTGATAGGAGTCCCAGGATTCCTGTGGCACGTGGAAAGGGACCCTTGGTCTCCCGCCTCAGCTGGAGAGGCGTCGCAATTGCCCTGCCAAGCCTCGAGGAGAATCCCGAGTTGTCCCTCGCAACTAGGCAGGAGTCCTGACGTCGCTGAACAAACACGTGGGTGGAAGGGCCATCCCCGTCGTAACTAGAGAATATACCCCAGGTTCCCGCCGCAACTCGAGAAAAACCATGAGACTTCCCCCTCGCCGCGAGATGAGGCCCGATTCCCCTGCACTGCGTGCAGAGCAATTCCGTGTTGCATATCACACATGAAAGGAGCCTTGATTTCCTTGATGGCACTCCAGAGAAACCCCAAGAACACTGTTTCAAGGCTAGAGGGATCCTGAGGTCACTGTAGCAACATGAAAGAGCTCCGAGGACCAAAAATCAACTCGAGATGAGAGGTTAGTCCCTGGCTTCGACTCCAGAGGAATACCACCTCACCACAAGCACCTCAAGAGGAGGCTTCTCTCAGCTCTAGGTATGTGAGATGGACCCTGAGTTTGCGGCCTCAAGTGGAATGGACACCGCGATGCCCTGACTCGAAATAAGGCCGGATATCCCTGCAGTGACTTGAATGCAGGCTCGTCTTGCATCTCCCAAGACGAAAGGATGTCTGAATCCCCTGTGGAGACCACAGAGAAAGAAATAATTCCCCACCTCATCTTGATCGGAGGCCTCACATCCTTTGAAAACTCCAGAGGTACGCGGAGATCAGTGCCTCCAAAGGAGACGATGCCTGACTCCTCGTGAAACTTGATAGGAGTCCCAGGATTCCTGTGGCACGTGGAAAGGGACCCTTAGTCTCCCGCCTCAGCTGGAGAGGCGTCCCAATTGCCCTGCCAAGCCTCGAGGAGAATCCCGAGTTGTCCCTCGCAACTAGGCAGGAGTCCTGACGTCGCTGAACAAACACGTGGTTGGAAGGGCCATCCCCGTCGTAACTCGAGAATATACCCCAGGTTCCCGCCGCAACACGAGAAAAACCATGAGACTTCCCCCTCGCCGCGATATGAGGCCCGATTCCCCTGCACTGCGTGCAGAGCAATTCCGTGTTGCACATCACACATGAAAGGAGCCTTGATTTCCTTGGTGGCACTCCAGAGAAACCCCAAGAACACTGTTTCAAGGCTAGAGGGATCCTGCGGTCACTGTAGCAACACGAAAGAGCTCCGTGGACCAAAAATCAACTCGAGATGAGAGGTTAGTCCCTGGCTTCGACTCCAGAGGAATACCACCTCACCACAAGCACCTCAAGAGGAGGCTTCTCTCAGCTCTCGGTATGTGAGAGGGACCCTGAGTTTGCGGCCTCAAGTGGAATGGACACCGCGATGCCCTGACAAGAAATAAGGCCGGATATCCCTGCAGTGACTTGAATGCAGGCTCGTCTTGCATCTCCCAAGACGAAAGGATGTCTGAATCCCCTGTGGAGACCACAGAGAAAGACCTACATCCCCACCTCATCGCGAACGGAGGCCTCACATCCTTTGAAAACTTCAGAGGTACGCGTAGATCAGTGCCTCCAAGGAGACGATGCCTGACTCCTCGTGAAACTTGATAGGAGTCCCATGACTCCTGTGCACGTGGAAAGGGACCCTTGGTCTCCCGCCTCAGGTGGAGAGGTGTCCCAATTGCCCTGCCAAGCCTCGAGGAGAATCCCGAGTTGTCCCTCGCAACTAGGCAGGAGTCCTGACGTGGCTGAACAAACACGTGGTTGGAAGGGCCATCCCCGTCGTAACTTGAGAATATACCCCAGGTTCCCGCCGCAACTCGAGAAAAACCATGAGACTTCCCCCTCGCCGCGATATGAGGCCCGATTCCCCTGCACTGCGTGCAGAGCAATTCCGTGTTGCACATCACACATGAAAGGAGCCTTGATTTCCTTGATGGCACTGCAGAGAAACCCCAAGAACACTGTTTCAAGGCTAGAGGGATCCTGCGGTCACTGTAGCAACACGAAAGAGCTCCGAGGACCAAAAATCAACTCGAGATGAGAGGTTAGTCCCTGGCTTCGACTCCAGAGGAATACCACCTCACCACAAGCACCTCAAGAGGAGGCTTCTCTCAGCTCTAGGTATGTGAGAGGGACCCTGAGTTTGCGGCCTCAAGTGGAATGGACACCGCGATGCCCTGACTCGAAATAAGGCCGGATATCCCTGCAGTGACTTGAATGCAGGCTCGTCTTGCATCTCCCAAGACGAAAGGATGTCTGAATCCCCTGTGGAGACCACAGAGAAAGACCTAGTTCCCCACCTCATCGCGACCGGAGGCCTCACATCCTTTGAAAACTCCAGAGGTACGCGGAGATCAGTGCCTCCAAAGGAGACGATGCCTGACTCCTCGTGAAACTTGATAGGAGTCCCAGGATTCCTGTGGCACGTGGAAAGGGACCCTTGGTCTCCCGCCTCAGCTGGAGAGGCGTCCCAATTGCCCTGCCAAGCCTCGAGGAGAATCCTGAGTTGTCCCTCGCAACTAGGCAGGAGTCCTGACGTCGCTGAACAAACACGTGGGTGGAAGGGCCATCCCCGTCGTAACTCGAGAATATACCCCAGGTTCCCGCCGCAACTCGAGAAAAACCATGAGACTTCCCCCTCGCCGCGAGATGAGGCCCGATTCCCCTGCAGTGCGTGCAGAGCAATTCCGTGTTGCACATCACACATGAAAGGAGCCTTGATTTCCATGATGGCACTCCAGAGAAACCCCAAGAACACTGTTTCAAGGCTAGAGGGATCCTGAGGTCACTCTAGCAACACGAAAGAGCTCCATGGACCAAAAATCAACTCGAGATGAGAGGTTAGTCCCTGGCTTCGACTCCAGAGGAATACCACCTTACCACAAGCACCTCAAGAGGAGGCTTCTCTCAGCTCTAGGTATGTGAGAGGGACCCTGAGTTTGCGGCCTCAAGTGGAATGGACACCGCGATGCCCTGATTCGAAATAAGGCCGGATATCCCTGCAGTGACTTGAATGCAGGCTCGTCTTGCATCTCCCAAGACGAAAGGATGTCTGAATCCCCTGTGGAGACCACAGAGAAAGACCTAGTTCCCCACCTCATCGCGACCGGAGGGCTCACACCCTTTGAAAACTCCAGAGGTACGCGGAGATCAGTGCCTCCAAAGGAGACGATGCCTGACTCCTCGTGAAACTTGATAGGAGTCCCAGGATTCCTGTGCACGTGTAAAGGGACCCTTGATCTCCCGCCTCAGCTGGAGAGGCGTCCCAATTGCCCTGCCAAGCCTCGAGGAGAATCCCGAGTTGTCCCTCGCAACTAGGAAGGAGTCCTGACGTCGCTGAACAAACACGTGGGTGGAACTGCCATCCCCGTCGTAACTCGAGAATATACCCCAGGTTCCCGCCGCAACTCGAGAAAAACCATGAGACTTCCCCCTCGCCGCGAGATGAGGCCCAATTCCCCTGCACTGCATGCAGAGCAATTCCGTGTTGCACATCACACATGAAAGGAGCCTTGATTTCCTTGATGGCACTCCAGAGAAACCCCAAGAAGAATGTTTCAAGGCTAGAGGGATCCTGAGGTCACTGTAGCAACACGAATGAGCTCCATGGACCAAAAATCAACTCGAGATGAGAGGTTAGTCCCTGGCTTCGACTCCAGAGGAATACCACCTCACCACAAGCACCTCAAGAGGAGGCTTCTCTCAGCTCTAGGTATGTGAGAGGGTCCCTGAGTTTGCGGCCTCACGTGGAAAGGACACCGCGATGCCCTGACTCGAAATAAGGCCGAATTTCCCTGCAGTGACTTGAATGCAGGCTCGTCTTGCATCTCCCAAGACGAAAGGATGTCTGAATCCCCAGTGGAGACCACAGAGAAAGACCTAGTTCCCCACCTCATCGCGACCGGAGACCTCACATCCTTTGAAAACTCCAGAGGTACGCAGAGATCAGTGCCTCCAAAGGAGACGATGCCTGACTCCTCGTGAAACTTGATAGGAGTCCCAGGATTCCTGTGGCACGTGGAAGGAGACCCTTGGTCTCCCGCCTCAGCTAGAGAGGCGTCCCAATTGCCCTGCCAGGACTCGAGGAGAATCCCGAGTTGTCCCTCGCAACTAGGCAGGAGTCCTGATGTCGCTGAACAAACACGTGGGTGGAAGGGCCAACCCCGTCATAACTCGAGAATATACCCCAGGTTCCCGCCGCAACTCGAGAAAAACCATGAGACTTCCCCCTCGCCGCGAGATGAGGCTCGATTCCCCTGCAGTGCGTGCAGAGCAATTCCGTGTTGCACATCACACATGAAAGGAGCCTTGATTTCCTTGATGGCACTCCAGAGAAACCCCAAGAACACTGTTTCAAGGCTAGAGAGATCCTGAGGTCACTGTAGCAACACGAAAGAGCTCCATGGACCAAAAATCAACTCGAGATGAGAGGTTAGTCCCTGGCTTCGACTCCAGAGGAATACCACCTTACCACAAGCCCCTCAAGAGGAGGCTTCTCTCAGCTCTAGCTATGTGAGAGGGACCCTGAGTTTGCGGCCTCTAGTGGAATGGACACCGCGATGCCCTGACTCGAAATAAGGCCGGATATCCCTGCAGTGACTTGAATGCAGGCTCGTCTTGCATCTCCCAAGACGAAAGGATGTCTGAATCCCCTGTGGAGACCACAGAGAAAGACCTACTTCCCCACCTCATCGCGAACGGAGGCCTCACATCCTTTGAAAACTTCAGAGCTACGCGGAGATCAGTGCCTCCAAGGAGACGATGCCTGACTCCTCGTGAAACTTGATAGGAGTCCCATGACTCCTGTGCACGTGGAAAGGGACCCTTGGTCTCCCGCCTCAGCTGGAGAGGTGTCCCAATTGCCCTGCCAAGCCTCGAGGAGAATCCCGAGTTGTCCCTCGCAACTAGGCAGGAGTCCTGCCGTCGCTGAACAAACACGTGGTTGGAAGGGCCATCCCCGTCGTAACTCGAGAATATACCCCAGGTTCCCGCCGCAACTCGAGAAAAACCATGAGACTTCCCCCTCGACGCGATATGAGGCCCGATTCCCCTGCAGTGCGTGCAGAGCAATTCCGTGTTGCACATCACACATGAAAGGAGCCTTGATTTCCTTGGTGGCACTCCAGAGAAACCCCAAGAACACTGTTTCAAGGCTAGAGGGATCCTGCGGTCACTGTAGCAACACGAAAGAGCTCCGAGGACCAAAAATCAACTCGAGATGAGAGGTTAGTCCCTGGCTTCGACTCCAGAGGAATACCACCTCACCACAAGCACCTCAAGAGGAGGCTTCTCTCAGCTCTAGGTATGTGAGAGGGACCCTGAGTTTGCGGCCTCAAGTGGAATGGACACCGCGATGCCCTGACTGGAAATAAGGCCGGATATATCTGCAGTGACTTGAATGCAGGCTCGTCTTGCATCTCCCAAGACGAAAGGATGTCTGAATCCCCTGTGGAGACCACAGAGAAAGACCTAGTTCCCCACCTCATCGCGACCGGAGGTCTCACATCCTTTGAAAACTCCAGAGGTACGCGGAGATCAGTGCCTCCAAAGGAGACGATGCCTGACTCCTCGTGAAACTTGATAGGAGTCCCAGGATTCCTGTGGCACGTGGAAAGGGACCCTTGGTCTCCCGCCTCAGCTGGAGAGGCGTCCCAATTGCCCTGCCAAGCCTCGAGGAGAATCCTGAGTTGTCCCTCGCAACTAGGCAGGAGTCCTGACGTCGCTGAACAAACACGTGGGTGGAAGGGCCATCCCCGTCGTAACTCGAGAATATACCCCAGGTTCCCGCCGCAACTCGAGAAAAACCATGAGACTTCCCCCTCGCCGCGAGATGAGGCCCGATTCCCCTGCACTGCGTGCAGAGCAATTCCGTGTTGCACATCACACATGAAAGGAGCCTTGATTTCCTTGGTGGCACTCCAGAGAAACCCCAAGAACACTGTTTCAAGGCTAGAGGGATCCTGAGGTCACTCTAGTAACACGAAAGAGCTCCATGGAACAAAAATCAACTCGAGATGAGAGGTTAGTCCCTGGCTTCGACTCCAGAGGAATACCACCTTACCACAAGTACCTCAAGAGGAGGCTTCTCGCAGCTTTAAGTATGTGAGAGGGACCCTGAGTTTGCGGCCTCAAGTGGAATGGACACCGCGATGCCCTGACTCGAAATAAGGCCGGATATCCCTGCAGTGACTTGAATCCAGGCTCGTCTTGGATCTCCCAAGACGAAAGGATGTCTGAATCCCTTGTGGAGACCACAGAGAAAGACCTTCTTCCCCACTTCATCGCGAATGGAGGCCTCACATTCTTTGAAAACTTCAGAGGTACGCGGAGATCAGTGCCTCCAAAGGAGACGATGCCTGACTCCTCGTGAAACTTGATAGGAGTCCCAGGATTCCTGTGCACGTGGAAAGGGACCCTTGATCTCCCGCCTCAGCTGGAGAGGCGTCCCAATTGCCCTGCCAAGCCTCGAGGAGAATCCCGAGTTGTCCCTCGCAACTAGGCAGGAGTCCTGACGTCGCTGAACAAACACGTGGGTGGAACTGCCATCCCCGTCGTAACTCGAGAATATACCCCAGGTTCCCGCCGCAACTCGAGAAAAACCATGAGACTCCCCCTCGCTGCAAGATGAGGCCCGATTCCCCTGCACTGCGTGCAGAGCAATTCCGTGTTGCACATCACACATGAAAGGAGCCTTGATTTCCTTGATGGCACTCCAGAGAAACCCCAAGAAGAATGTTTCAAGGCTAGAGGGATCCTGAGGTCACTGTAGCAACACGAAAGAGCTCCGTGAACCAAAAATCAACTCGAGATGAGAGGTTAGTCCCAGGCTTCGACTCCAGAGGAATACCACCTTACCACAAGCACCTCAAGAGGAGGCTTCTCTTAGCTCTAGGTATGTGAGAGGGACCCTGAGTTTGCGGCCTCAAGTGGAATGGACACCGCGATGCCCTGACTCGAAATAAGGCCGGATATCCCTGCAGTGACTTGAATGCAGGCTCGTCTTGCATCTCCCAAGATGAAAGGATGTCTGAATCCCCTGTGGAGACCACAGAGAAAGAACTAGTTCCCCACATCATCGGGACCGGAGGCCTCACATCCTTTGAAAACTCCAGAGGTACGCGGAGATCAGTGCCTCCAAAGGAGACGATGCCTGACTCCTCGTGAAACTTGATAGGAGTCACAGGATTCCTGTGGCACGTGGAAAGGGACACTTGGTCTCCCGCCTCAGCTGGAGAGGCGTCCCAATTGCCCTGCCAAGCCTCGAGGAGAATCCCGAGTTGTCCCTCGCAACTAGGCAGGAGTCCTGACGTCGCTGAACAAACACGTGGGTGGACGGGCCATCCCCATTGTCACTCGAGAATATACCCCAGGTTCCCGCCGCAACTCAAGAAAAACCATGAGACTTCCCCCTCGCCGCGAGATGAGGCCCGATTCCCCTGCTCTCCGTGCAGAGCAATTCCGTCTTGCACATCACACATGAAAGGAGCCTTGATTTCCTTGATGGCACTCCAGAGAAACCTCAAGAACACTGTTTCAAGGCTACAGGGATCCTGAGGTCACTGTAGCAACACAAAAGAGCTCCGTGGACCAAAAATCAACTCGAGATGAGAGGTTAGTCCCTGGCTTCGACTCCAGAGGAATACCACCTTACCACAAGCACCTCAAGAGGAGGCTTCTCTCAGCTCTAGGTATGTGAGAGGGCCCTGACTTTGCGGCCTCAAGTGGAATGGACACTGCGATGCCCTGACACAAAATAAGGCCGGATATCCCTGCAGTGACTTGAATGCAGGCTCGTCTTGCATCTCCCAAGACGAAAGGATGTCTGAATCCCCTGTGGAGACCACAGAGAAAGACCTAGTTCCCCACCTCATCGCGACCGGAGGCCTCACGTCCTTTGAAAACTCCAGAGGTACGCGGAGATCAGTGCCTCCAAAGCAGACGATGCCTGACTCCTCGTGAAACTTGATAGGAGTCCCAGGATTCCTGTGGCACGTGGAAAGGGACCCTTGGTCTCCCGCCTCAGCTGGAGAGGCGTCCCAATTGCCCTGCCAAGCCTCGAGGAGAATCCCGAGTTGTCCCTCGCAACTAGGCAGGAGTCCTGCCGTCGCTGAACAAACACGTGTGTGGAAGGGCCATCCCCGTCATAACTCGAGAATATACCCCAGGTTCCCGCCGCAACTCGAGAAAAACCATGAGACTTCCCCCTCGCCGCGAGATGAGGCCCGATTCCCCTGCACTGCGTGCAGAGCAATTCCGTGTTGCACATCACACATGAAAGGAGCCTTGATTTCCTTGGTGGCATTCCAGAGAAACCCCAAGAACACTGTTTCAAGGCTAGAGGGATCCTGAGGTCACTGTAGCAACACGAAAGAGCACCGTGGACCAAAAAATCAACTCGAGATGAGAGGTTAGTCCCTGGCTTCGACTCCAGAGGAATACCACCTTACCACAAGCACCTCAAGAAGAGACTTCTCTCAGCTCTAGGTATGTGAGAGGGACCCTGAATTTGCGGCCTCAAGTGGAACGGACACCGCGATGCCCTGACTCGAAATAAGGCCGGATATCCCTGCAGTGACTTGAATGCAGGCTCGTCTTGCATCTCCCAAGATGAAAGGATGTCTGAATCCCCTGTGGAGATCACAGAGAAAGACCTAGTTCCCCACCTCATCGCGACCGGAGGCCTCACATCCTTTGAAAACTCCAGAGGTACGCGGAGATCAGTGCCTCCAAAGGAGACGATGCCTGACTCCTCGTGAAACTTGATAGAAGTCCCAGGTTTCCTGTGGCACGTGGATAGGGACCCTTGGTCTCCCGCCTCAGCTGGAGAGGCGTCCCAATTGCCCTGCCAAGCCTCGAGGAGAATCCCGAGTTGTCCCTCGCAACTAGGCAGGAGTCCTGACCTCAATGAACAAACACGTGGGTGGAAGGGCCATCCCCGTCGTAACTCGAGAATATACCCCAGGTTCCCGCCGCAACTCGAGAAAAACCATGAGACTTCCCCCTCGCCGCGAGATGAGGCCCGATTCCCCTGCACTTCGTGCAGAGCAATTCAGTGTTGCACATCACACATGAAAGGAGCCTTGATTTCCTTGATGGCACTCCAGAGAAACCCCAAGAACACTGTTTCAAGGCTAGAGGGATCCTGAGGTCACTGTAGCAACACGAAAGAGCTCCATGGACCAAAAATCAACTCGAGATGAGAGGTTAGTCCCTGGCTTCGACTCCAGAGGAATACCACCTTACCACAAGCCCCTCAAGAGGAGGCTTCTCTCAGCTCTAGGTATGTGAGAGGGACCATGAGTTTGCGGCCTCAAGTGGAATGGACACCGCGATGCCCTGACTCGAAATAAGGCAGGATATCCCTGCAGTGACTTGAATGCAGGCTCGTCTTGCATCTCCCAAGACGAAAGGATGTCTGAATCCCTTGTGGAGACCACAGAGAAAGACCTTCTTCCCCACTTCATCGCGAATGGAGGCCTCACATTCTTTGAAAACTTCAGAGGTACGCGGAGATCAGTGCCTCCAAAGGAGACGATGCCTGACTCCTCGTGAAACTTGATAGGAGTCCCAGGATTCCTGTGCACGTGTAAAGGGACCCTTGATCTCCCGCCTCAGCTGGAGAGGCGTCCCAATTGCCCTGCCAAGCCTCGAGGAGAATCCCGAGTTGTCCCTCGCAACTAGGAAGGAGTCCTGACGTCGCTGAACACACACGTGGGTGGAACTGCCATCCCCGTCGTAACTCGAGAATATACCCCAGGTTCCCGCCGCAACTCGAGAAAAACCATGAGACTCCCCCTCGCCGCGAGATGAGGCCCAATTCCCCTGCACTGCGTGCAGAGCAATTCCGTGTTGCACATCACACATGAAAGGAGCCTTGATTTCCTTGATGGCACTCCAGAGAAACCCCAAGAAGAATGTTTCAAGGCTAGAGGGATCCTGAGGTCACTGTAGCAACACGAAAGAGCTCCATGGACCAAAAATCAACTCGAGATGAGAGGTTAGTCCCTGGCTTCGACTCCAGAGGAATACCACCTCACCACAAGCACCTCAAGAGGAGGCTTCTCTCAGCTCTAGGTATGTGAGAGGGTCCCTGAGTTTGCGGCCTCACGTGGAAAGGACACCGCGATGCCCTGACTCGAAATAAGGCCGAATTTCCCTGCAGTGACTTGAATGCAGGCTCGTCTTGCATCTCCCAAGACGAAAGGATGTCTGAATCCCCAGTGGAGACCACAGAGAAAGACCTAGTTCCCCACCTCATCGCGACCGGAGACCTCACATCCTTTGAAAACTCCAGAGGTACGCAGAGATCAGTGCCTCCAAAGGAGACGATGCCTGACTCCTCGTGAAACTTGATAGGAGTCCCAGGATTCCTGTGGCACGTGGAAGGAGACCCTTGGTCTCCCGCCTCAGCTGGAGAGGCGTCCCAATTGCCCTGCCAGGACTCGAGGAGAATCCCGAGTTGTCCCTCGCAACTAGGCAGGAGTCCTGATGTCGCTGAACAAACACGTGGGTGGAAGGGCCAACCCCGTCATAACTCGAGAATATACCCCAGGTTCCCGCCGCAACTCGAGAAAAACCATGAGACTTCCCCCTCGCCGCGAGATGAGGCTCGATTCCCCTGCAGTGCGTGCAGAGCAATTCCGTGTTGCACATCACACATGAAAGGAGCCTTGATTTCCTTGATGGCACTCCAGGGAAACCCCAAGAACACTGTTTCAAGGCTAGAGAGATCCTGAGGTCACTGTAGCAACACGAAAGAGCTCCATGGACCAAAAATCAACTCGAGATGAGAGGTTAGTCCCTGGCTTCGACTCCAGAGGAATACCACCTTACCACAAGCCCCTCAAGAGGAGGCTTCTCTCAGCTCTAGCTATGTGAGAGGGACCCTGAGTTTGCGGCCTCTAGTGGAATGGACACCGCGATGCCCTGACTCGAAATAAGGCCGGATATCCCTGCAGTGACTTGAATGCAGGCTCGTCTTGCATCTCCCAAGACGAAAGGATGTCTGAATCCCCTGTGGAGACCACAGAGAAAGACCTACTTCCCCACCTCATCGCGAACGGAGGCCTCACATCCTTTGAAAACTTCAGAGCTACGCGGAGATCAGTGCCTCCAAGGAGACGATGCCTGACTCCTCGTGAAACTTGATAGGAGTCCCATGACTCCTGTGCACGTGGAAAGGGACCCTTGGTCTCCCGCCTCAGCTGGAGAGGTGTCCCAATTGCCCTGCCAAGCCTCGAGGAGAATCCCGAGTTGTCCCTTGCAACTAGGCAGGAGTCCTGCCGTCGCTGAACAAACACGTGGTTGGAAGGGCCATCCCCGTCGTAACTCGAGAATATACCCCAGGTTCCCGCCGCAACTCGAGAAAAACCATGATACTTCCCCCTCGACGCGATATGAGGCCCGATTCCCCTGCAGTGCGTGCAGAGCAATTCCGTGTTGCACATCACACATGAAAGGAGCCTTGATTTCCTTGGTGGCACTCCAGAGAAACCCCAAGAACACTGTTTCAAGGCTAGAGGGATCCTGCGGTCACTGTAGCAACACGAAAGAGCTCCGAGGACCAAAAATCAACTCGAGATGAGAGGTTAGTCCCTGGCTTCGACTCCAGAGGAATACCACCTCACCACAAGCACCTCAAGAGGAGGCTTCTCTCAGCTCTAGGTATGTGAGAGGGACCCTGAGTTTGCGGCCTCAAGTGGAATGGACACCGCGATGCCCTGACTGGAAATAAGGCCGGATATATCTGCAGTGACTTGAATGCAGGCTCGTCTTGCATCTCCCAAGACGAAAGGATGTCTGAATCCCCTGTGGAGACCACAGAGAAAGACCTAGTTCCCCACCTCATCGCGACCGGAGGCCTCACATCCTTTGAAAACTCCAGAGGTACGCGGAGATCAGTGCCTCCAAAGGAGACGATGCCTGACTCCTCGTGAAACTTGATAGGAGTCCCAGGATTCCTGTGGCACGTGGAAAGGGACCCTTGGTCTCCCGCCTCAGCTGGAGAGGCGTCCCAATTGCCCTGCCAAGCCTCGAGGAGAATCCTGAGTTGTCCCTCGCAACTAGGCAGGAGTCCTGACGTCGCTGAACAAACACGTGGGTGGAAGGGCCATCCCCGTCGTAACTCGAGAATATACCCCAGGTTCCCGCCGCAACTCGAGAAAAACCATGAGACTTCCCCCTCGCCGCGAGATGAGGCCCGATTCCCCTGCACTGCGTGCAGAGCAATTCCGTGTTGCACATCACACATGAAAGGAGCCTTGATTTCCTTGATGGCACTCCAGAGAAACCCCAAGAACACTGTTTCAAGGCTAGAGGGATCCTGAGGTCACTCTAGTAACACGAAAGAGCTCCATGGAACAAAAATCAACTCGAGATGAGAGGTTAGTCCCTGGCTTCGACTCCAGAGGAATACCACCTTACCACAAGTACCTCAAGAGGAGGCTTCTCGCAGCTTTAAGTATGTGAGAGGGACCCTGAGTTTGCGGCCTCAAGTGGAATGGACACCGCGATGCCCTGACTCGAAATAAGGCCGGATATCCCTGCAGTGACTTGAATCCAGGCTCGTCTTGGATCTCCCAAGACGAAAGGATGTCTGAATCCCTTGTGGAGACCACAGAGAAAGACCTTCTTCCCCACTTCATCGCGAATGGAGGCCTCACATTCTTTGAAAACTTCAGAGGTACGCGGAGATCAGTGCCTCCAAAGGAGACGATGCCTGACTCCTCGTGAAACTTGATAGGAGTCCCAGGATTCCTGTGCACGTGGAAAGGGACCCTTGATCTCCCGCCTCAGCTGGAGAGGCGTCCCAATTGCCCTGCCAAGCCTCGAGGAGAATCCCGAGTTGTCCCTCGCAACTAGGAAGGAGTCCTGACGTCGCTGAACAAACACGTGGGTGGAACTGCCATCCCCGTCGTAACTCGAGAATATACCCCAGGTTCCCGCCGCAACTCGAGAAAAACCATGAGACTCCCCCTCGCTGCGAGATGAGGCCCGATTCCCCTGCACTGCGTGCAGAGCAATTCCGTGTTGCACATCACACATGAAAGGAGCCTTGATTTCCTTGATGGCACTCCAGAGAAACCCCAAGAAGAATGTTTCAAGGCTAGAGGGATCCTGAGGTCACTGTAGCAACACGAAAGAGCTCCGTGGACCAAAAATCAACTCGAGATGAGAGGTTAGTCCCAGGCTTCGACTCCAGAGGAATACCACCTTACCACAAGCACCTCAAGAGGAGGCTTCTCTTAGCTCTAGGTATGTGAGAGGGACCCTGAGTTTGCGGCCTCAAGTGGAATGGACACCGCGATGCCCTGACTCGAAATAAGGCCGGATATCCCTGCAGTGACTTGAATGCAGGCTCGTCTTGCATCTCCCAAGATGAAAGGATGTCTGAATCCCCTGTGGAGACCACAGAGAAAGAACTAGTTCCCCACATCATCGGGACCGGAGGCCTCACATCCTTTGAAAACTCCAGAGGTACGCGGAGATCAGTGCCTCCAAAGGAGACGATGCCTGACTCCTCGTGAAACTTGATAGGAGTCACAGGATTCCTGTGGCACGTGGAAAGGGACACTTGGTCTCCCGCCTCAGCTGGAGAGGCGTCCCAATTGCCCTGCCAAGCCTCGAGGAGAATCCCGAGTTGTCCCTCGCAACTAGGCAGGAGTCCTGACGTCGCTGAACAAACACGTGGGTGGACGGGCCATCCCCTTTGTCACTCGAGAATATACCCCAGGTTCCCGCCGCAACTCGAGAAAAACCATGAGACTTCCCCCTCGCCGCGAGATGAGGCCCGATTCCCCTGCACTCCGTGCAGAGCAATTCCGTCTTGCACATCACACATGAAAGGAGCCTTGATTTCCTTGATGGCACTCCAGAGAAACCTCAAGAACACTGTTTCAAGGCTACAGGGATCCTGAGGTCACTGTAGCAACACAAAAGAGCTCCGTGGACCAAAAATCAACTCGAGATGAGAGGTTAGTCCCTGGCTTCGACTCCAGAGGAATACCACCTTACCACAAGCACCTCAAGAGGAGGCTTCTCTCAGCTCTAGGTATGTGAGAGGACCCTGACTTTGCGGCCTCAAGTGGAATGGACACTGCGATGCCCTGACACAAAATAAGGCCGGATATCCCTGCAGTGACTTGAATGCAGGCTCGTCTTGCATCTCCCAAGACGAAAGGATGTCTGAATCCCCTGTGGAGACCACAGAGAAAGACCTAGTTCCCCACCTCATCGCGACCGGAGGCCTCACGTCCTTTGAAAACTCCAGAGGTACGCGGAGATCAGTGCCTCCAAAGGAGACGATGCCTGACTCCTCGTGAAACTTGATAGGAGTCCCAGGATTCCTGTGCACGTGGAAAGGGACCCTTGGTCTCCCGCCTCAGCTGGAGAGGCGTCCCAATTGCCCTGCCAAGCCTCGAGGAGAATCCCGAGTTGTCCCTCGCAACTAGGCAGGAGTCCTGCCGTCGCTGAACAAACACGTGTGTGGAAGGGCCATCCCCGTCATAACTCGAGAATATACCCCAGGTTCCCGCCGCAACTCGAGAAAAACCATGAGACTTCCCCCTCGCCGCGAGATGAGGCCCGATTCCCCTGCACTGCGTGCAGAGCAATTCCGTGTTGCACATCACACATGAAAGGAGCCTTGATTTCCTTGGTGGCATTCCAGAGAAACCCCAAGAACACTGTTTCAAGGCTAGAGGGATCCTGAGGTCACTGTAGCAACACGAAAGAGCACCGTGGACCAAAAATCAACTCGAGATGAGAGGTTAGTCCCTGGCTTCGAGTCCAGAGGAATACCACCTTACCACAAGCACCTCAAGAAGAGACTTCTCTCAGCTCTAGGTATGTGAGAGGGACCCTGAGTTTGCGGCCTCAAGTGGAATGGACACCGCGATGCCCTGACTCGAAATAAGGCCGGATATCCCTGCAGTGACTTGAATGCAGGCTCGTCTTGCATCTCCCAAGATGAAAGGATGTCTGAATCCCCTGTGGAGATCACAGAGAAAGACCTAGTTCCCCACCTCATCGCGACCGGAGGCCTCACATCCTTTGAAAACTCCAGAGGTACGCGGAGATCAGTGCCTCCAAAGGAGACGATGCCTGACTCCTCGTGAAACTTGATAGAAGTCCCAGGTTTCCTGTGGCACGTGGATAGGGACCCTTGGTCTCCCGCCTCAGCTGGAGAGGCGTCCCAATTGCCCTGCCAAGCCTCGAGGAGAATCCCGAGTTGTCCCTCGCAACTAGGCAGGAGTCCTGACCTCAATGAACAAACACGTGGGTGGAAGGGCCATCCCCGTCGTAACTCGAGAATATAACCCAGGTTCCCGCCGCAACTCGAGAAAAACCATGAGACTTCCCCCTCGCCGCGAGATGAGGCCCGATTCCCCTGCACTTCGTGCAGAGCAATTCCGTGTTGCGCATCACACATGAAAGGAGCCTTGATTTCCTTGGTGGCACTCCAGAGAAACCCCAAGAACACTGTTTCAAGGCTAGAGGGATCCTGAGGTCACTGTAGTAACACGAAAGAGCTCCGAGGACCAAAAATCAACTCGAGATGAGAGGTTAGTCCCTGGCTTCGACTCCAGAGGAATACCACCTCACCACAAGCACTTCAAGAGGAGGCTTCTCTCAGCTCTAGGTATGTGAGAGGGACCCTGAGTTTGCGGCCTCAAGTGGAATGGACACCACGATGCCCAGACTCGAAATAAGGCCGGATATCCCTGCAGTGACTTGAATGCAGGCTCGTCTTGCATCTCCCAAGACGAAAGGATGTCTGAATCCCCTGTGGAGACAACAGAGAAAGACCTAGATCCCCACCTCATGGCGACCTGAGGCCTCACATCCTTTGAAAACTCCAGAGGTACTTGGAGATCAGTGCCTCCAAAGGAGACGATGCCTGACTCCTCGTGAAACTTGATAGGAGCCCCAGGATTCCTGTGCACGTGGAAAGGGACCCTTGGTCTCCCGCCTCAGCTGGAGAGGCGTCCCAATTGCCCTGCTAAGCCTCGAGGAGAATCCCGAGTTGTCCCTCGCAACTAGGCAGGAGTCCTGACGTCGCTGAACAAACACGTGGGTGGAAGGGCCATCCCCGTCGTAACTCGAGAATATACCCCAGGTTCCCGCCGCAACTCGAGAAAAACCATGAGACTTCCCACTCGCCGCGAGATGAGGCCCGATTCCCCGGCACTGCGTGCAGAGCAATTCCGTGTTGCACATCACACATGAAAGGAGCTTTGATTTCCTTGATGGCACTCCAGAGAAACCCCAAGAAGACTGTTTCAAGGCTAGAGGGATCCTGAGGTCACTGTAGCAACACGAAAGAGCTCCGTGGACCAAAAATCAACTCGAGATGAGAGGTTAGTCCCTGGCTTCGACTCCAGAGGAATACCACCTAACCACAAGCACCTCAAGAGGAGGCTTCTCTCAGCTCTAGCTATGTGAGAAGGACCCTGAGTTTGCGTCCTCAAGTGGAATGGACACCGCGATGCCCTGACTTGAAATAAGGCCGGATATATCTGCAGTGACTTGAATGCAGGCTCGTCTTGCATCTCCCAAGACGAAAGGATGTCTGAATCCCCTGTGGAGACCACAGAGAAAGACCTAGTTCCCCACCTCATCGCGACCGGAGGCCTCACATCCTTTGAAAACTCCAGAGGTACGCGGAGATCAGTGCCTCCAAAGGAGACGATGCCTGACTCCTCGTGAAACTTGATAGGAGTCCCAGGATTCCTGTGGCTCGTGGAAAGGGACCCTTGGTCTCCCGCCTCAGCTGGAGAGGCGTCCCAATTGCCCTGCCAAGCCTCGAGGAGAATCCCGAGTTGTCCCTCGCAACTAGGCAGGAGTCCTGACGTCGCTGAACAAACACGTGTGTGGAAGGGCCATCCCCGTCGTAACTCGAGAATATACCCCAGGTTCCCGCCGCAACTCGAGAAAAACCATGAGACTTCCCCCTCGCCGCGAGATGAGGCCCGATTCCCCTGCACTGCGTGCAGAGCAATTCCGTGTTGCACATCACACATGAAAGGAGCCTTGATTTCCTTGGTGGCACTCCAGAGAAACCCCAAGAACACTGTTTCAAGGCTAGAGGGATCCTGAGGTCACTGTAGCAACACGAAAGAGCTCCGTGGACCAAAAATCAACTCGAGATGAGAGGTTAGTCCCTGGCTTCGACTCCAGAGGAATACCACCTCACCACAAGCACCTCAAGAGGAGGCTTCTCTCAGCTCTCGGTATGTGAGAGGGACCCTGAGTTTGCGGCCTCAAGTGGAATGGACACCGCGATGCCCTGACAAGAAATAAGGCCGGATATCCCTGCAGTGACTTGAATGCAGGCTCGTCTTGCATCTCCCAAGACGAAAGGATGTCTGAATCCCTTGTGGAGACCACAGAGAAAGACCTAGTTCCCCACTTCATCGCGAATGGAGGCCTCACATTCTTTGAAAACTTCAGAGGTACGCGGAGATCAGTGCCTCCAAAGGAGACGATGCCTGACTCCTCGTGAAACTTGATAGGAGTCCCAGGATTCCTGTGCACGTTGAAAGGGACCCTTGGTCTCCCGCCTCAGCTGGAGAGGCGTCCCAATTGCCCTGCCAAGCCTCAAGGAGAATCCCGAGTTGTCCCTCGCAACTAGGCAGGAGTCCTGACGTCGCTGAACAAACACGTGGTTGGAAGGGCCATCCCCGTCGTAACTCGAGAATATACCCCAGGTTCCCGCCGCAACTCGAAAAAAAACATGAGACTTCCCCCTCGCCGAGAGATGAGGCCCGATTCCCCTGCACTGCGTGCAGAGCAATTCCGTGTTGCACATCAGACATGAAAGGAGCCTTGATTTCCTTGGTGGCACTCCAGAGAACCCCCAAGAACACTGTTTCAAGGCTAGAGGGATCCTGAGGTCACTGTAGCAACATGAAAGAGCTCCGTGGACCAAAAATCAACTCGATTTGAGAGGTTAGTCCCTGGCTTCGACTCCAGAGGAATACCACCTTAAAACAAGCACCTCAAGAGGAGGCTTCTCTCAGCTCTAGGTATGTGAGTGGGACCCTGAATTTGCAGCTCAAGTGGAGTCGACACCGCGATGCCCTGGCTTGAAATAAGGCCGGATATATCTGCAGTGCCTTGAATGCAGGCTCGTCTTGCATCTCCCAAGAAGAAAGGATGTCTGAATCCCCTGTGGAGACCACAGAGAAAGACGTAGTTCCCCACCTCATCGCGACCGGAGGCCTCACATCCTTTGAAAACTCCAGAGGTACGCGGAGATCAGTGCCTCCAAAGGAGACGATGCCTGACTCCTCGTGAAACTTGATAGGAGTCCCAGGATTCCTGTGGCTCATGGAAAGGGACCCTTGGTCTCCCGCCTCAGCTGGAGAGGCGTCCCAATTGCCCTGCCAGGCCTCGAGGAGAATCCCGAGTTGTCCCTCGCAACTAGGCAGGAGTCCTGACGTCGCTGAACAAACACGTGGGTGGAAGGGCCATTCCCGTCGTACCTGGAGAATATACCCCAGGTTCCCGCCGCAACTCGAGAAAAACCATGAGACTTCCCCCTCGCCGCGAGATGAGGCCCGATTCCCCTGCACTGCGTGCAGAGCAATTCCGTGTTGCACATCACACATGAAAGGAGCCTTGATTTTCTTGGTGGCACTCCAGAGAAACCCCAAGAACACTGTTTCAAGGCCAGAGGGATCCTGAGGTCACTGTAGTAACACGAAAGAGCTCCGAGGACCAAAAATCAACTCGAGATGAGAGGTTAGTCCCTGGCTTCGACTCCAGAGGAATACCACCTCACCACAAGCACCTCAAGAGGAGGCTTCTCTCAGCTCTAGGTATGTGAGAGGGACCCTGAGTTTGCGGCCTCAAGTGGAATGGACACCACGATGCCCAGACTCGAAATAAGGCCGGATATGCCTGCAGTGACTTGAATGCAGGCTCGTCTTGCATCTCCCAAGACGAAAGGATGTCTGAATCCCCTGTGGAGACCACAGAGAAAGACCTAGTTCCACACCTCTTCGCGACCGTAGGCCTCACATCCTTTGAAAACTCCAGAGGTACGCGGAGATCAGTGCCTCCAAAGGAGACGATGCCTGACTCCTCGTGAAACTTGATAGGAGTCCCAGGATTCCTGTGGCACGTGGAAAGGGACCCTTGGTCTCCCGCCTCAGCTGGAGAGGCGTCCCAATTGCCCTGCCAAGCCTCGAGGAGAATCCTGAGTTGTCCCTCGCAACTAGGCAGGAGTCCTGACGTCGCTGAACAAACACGTGGGTGGAAGGGCCATCCCCGTCGTAACTCGAGAATATACCCCAGGTTCCCGCCGCAACTCGAGAAAAACCATGAGACTTTCCCCTCGCCGCGAGATGAGGCCCGATTCCCCTGCAGTGCGTGCAGAGCAATTCCGTGTTGCACATCACACATGAAAGGAGCCTTGATTTCCTTGATGGCACTCCAGAGAAACCCCAAGAACACTGTTTCAAGGCTAGAGGGATCCTGAGGTCACTCTAGCAACACGAAAGAGCTCCATGGACCAAAAATCAACTCGAGATGAGAGGTTAGTCCCTGGCTTCGACTCCAGAGGAATACCACCTTACCACAAGCACCTCAAGAGGAGGCTTCTCTCAGCTCTAGGTATGTGAGAGGGACCCTGAGTTTGCGGCCTCAAGTGGAATGGACACCGCGATGCCCTGACTCGAAATAAGGCCGGATATCCCTGCAGACACTTGAATCCAGGCTCGTCTTGGATCTCCCAAGACAAAAGGATGTCTGAATCCCTTGTGGAGACCACAGAGAAAGACCTTCTTCCCCACATCATCGCGAATGGAGGCCTCACATTCTTTGAAAACTTCAGAGGTACGCGGAGATCAGTGCCTCGAAAGGAGACGATGCCTGACTCCTCGTGAAACTTGATAGGAGTCCCAGGATTCCTGTGCACGTGTAAAGGGACCCTTGATCTCCCGCCTCAGCTGGAGAGGCGTCCCAATTGCCCTGCCAAGCCTCGAGGAGAATCCCGAGTTGTCCCTCGCAACTAGGAAGGAGTCCTGACGTCGCTGAACAAACACGTGGGTGGAACTGCCATCCCCGTCGTAACTCGAGAATATACCCCAGGTTCCCGCCGCAACTCGAGAAAAACCATGAGACTCCCCCTCGCCGCGAGATGAGGCCCAATTCCCCTGCACTGCGTGCAGAGCAATTCCGTGTTGCACATCACACATGAAAGGAGCCTTGATTTCCTTGATGGCACTCCAGAGAAACCCCAAGAAGAATGTTTCAAGGCTAGAGGGATCCTGAGGTCACTGTAGCAACACGAAAGAGCTCCATGGACCAAAAATCAACTCGAGATGAGAGGTTAGTCCCTGGCTTCGACTCCAGAGGAATACCACCTCACCACAAGCACCTCAAGAGGAGGCTTCTCTCAGCTCTAGGTATGTGAGAGGGTCCCTGAGTTTGCGGCCTCACGTGGAAAGGACACCGCGATGCCCTGACTCGAAATAAGGCCGAATTTCCCTGCAGTGACTTGAATGCAGGCTCGTCTTGCATCTCCCAAGACGAAAGGATGTCTGAATCCCCAGTGGAGACCACAGAGAAAGACCTAGTTCCCCACCTCATCGCGACCGGAGACCTCACATCCTTTGAAAACTCCAGAGGTACGCAGAGATCAGTGCCTCCAAAGGAGACGATGCCTGACTCCTCGTGAAACTTGATAGGAGTCCCAGGATTCCTGTGGCACGTGGAAGGAAACACTTGGTCTCCCGCCTCAGCTAGAGAGGCGTCCCAATTGCCCTGCCAGGACTCGAGGAGAATCCCGAGTTGTCCCTCGCAACTAGGCAGGAGTCCTGATGTCTCTGAACAAACACGTGGGTGGAAGGGCCAACCCCGTCATAACTCGAGAATATACCCCAGGTTCCCGCCGCAACTCGAGAAAAACCATGAGACTTCCCCCTCGCCGCGAGATGAGGCCCGATTCCCCTGCAGTGCGTGCAGAGCAATTCCGTGTTGCACATCACACATGAAAGGAGCCTTGATTTCCTTGATGGCACTCCAGAGAAACCCCAAGAACACTGTTTCAAGGCTAGAGAGATCCTGAGGTCACTGTAGCAACACGAAAGAGCTCCATGGACCAAAAATCAACTCGAGATGAGAGGTTAGTCCCTGGCTTCGACTCCAGAGGAATACCACCTTACCACAAGCCCCTCAAGAGGAGGCTTCTCTCAGCTCTAGCTATGTGAGAGGGACCCTGAGTTTGCGGCCTCTAGTGGAATGGACACCGCGATGCCCTGACTCGAAATAAGGCCGGATATCCCTGCAGTGACTTGAATGCAGGCTCGTCTTGCATCTCCCAAGACGAAAGGATGTCTGAATCCCCTGTGGAGACCACAGAGAAAGACCTATTTCCCCACCTCATCGCGAACGGAGGCCTCACATCCTTTGAAAACTTCAGAGCTACGCGGAGATCAGTGCCTCCAAGGAGACGATGCCTGACTCCTCGTGAAACTTGATAGGAGTCCCATGACTCCTGTGCACGTGGAAAGGGACCCTTGGTCTCCCGCCTCAGCTGGAGAGGTGTCCCAATTGCCCTGCCACGCCTCGAGGAGAATCCCGAGTTGTCCCTCGCAACTAGGCAGGAGTCCTGCCGTCGCTGAACAAACACGTGGTTGGAAGGGCCATCCCCGTCGTAACTCGAGAATATACCCCAGGTTCCCGCCGCAACTCGAGAAAAACCATGAGACTTCCCCCTCGACGCGATATGAGGCCCGATTCCCCTGCAGTGCGTGCAGAGTAATTCCGTGTTGCACATCACACATGAAAGGAGCCTTGATTTCCTTGGTGGCACTCCAGAGAAACCCCAAGAACACTGTTTCAAGGCTAGAGGGATCCTGCGGTCACTGTAGCAACACGAAAGAGCTCCGAGGACCAAAAATCAACTCGAGATGAGAGGTTAGTCCCTGGCTTCGACTCCAGAGGAATACCACCTCACCACAAGCACCTCAAGAGGAGGCTTCTCTCAGCTCTAGGTATGTGAGAGGGACCCTGAGTTTGCGGCCTCAAGTGGAATGGACACCGCGATGCCCTGACTGGAAATAAGGCCGGATATATCTGCAGTGACTTGAATGCAGGCTCGTCTTGCATCTCCCAAGACGAAAGGATGTCTGAATCCCCTGTGGAGACCACAGAGAAAGACCTAGTTCCCCACCTCATCGCGACCGGAGGCCTCACATCCTTTGAAAACTCCAGAGGTACGCGGAGATCAGTGCCTCCAAAGGAGACGATGCCTGACTCCTCGTGAAACTTGATAGGAGTCCCAGGATTCCTGTGGCACGTGGAAAGGGACCCTTGGTCTCCCGCCTCAGCTGGAGAGGCGTCCCAATTGCCCTGCCAAGCCTCGAGGAGAATCCTGAGTTGTCCCTCGCAACTAGGCAGGAGTCCTGACGTCGCTGAACAAACACGTGGGTGGAAGGGCCATCCCCGTCGTAACTCGAGAATATACCCCAGGTTCCCGCCGCAACTCGAGAAAAACCATGAGACTTCCCCCTCGCCGCGAGATGAGGCCCGATTCCCCTGCACTGCGTGCAGAGCAATTCCGTGTTGCACATCACACATGAAAGGAGCCTTGATTTCCTTGATGGCACTCCAGAGAAACCCCAAGAACACTGTTTCAAGGCTAGAGGGATCCTGAGGTCACTCTAGTAACACGAAAGAGCTCCATGGAACAAAAATCAACTCGAGATGAGAGGTTAGTCCCTGGCTTCGACTCCAGAGGAATACCACCTTACCACAAGTACCTCAAGAGGAGGCTTCTCGCAGCTTTAAGTATGTGAGAGGGACCCTGAGTTTGCGGCCTCAAGTGGAATGGACACCGCGATGCCCTGACTCGAAATAAGGCCGGATATCCCTGCAGTGACTTGAATCCAGGCTCGTCTTGGATCTCCCAAGACGAAAGGATGTCTGAATCCCTTGTGGAGACCACAGAGAAAGACCTTCTTCCCCACTTCATCGCGAATGGAGGCCTCACATTCTTTGAAAACTTCAGAGGTACGCGGAGATCAGTGCCTCCAAAGGAGACGATGCCTGACTCCTCGTGAAACTTGATAGGAGTCCCAGGATTCCTGTGCACGTGGAAAGGGACCCTTGATCTCCCGCCTCAGCTGGAGAGGCGTCCCAATTGCCCTGCCAAGCCTCGAGGAGAATCCCGAGTTGTCCCTCGCAACTAGGAAGGAGTCCTGACGTCGCTGAACAAACACGTGGGTGGAACTGCCATCCCCGTCGTAACTCGAGAATATACCCCAGGTTCCCGCCGCAACTCGAGAAAAACCATGAGACTCCCCCTCGCTGCGAGATGAGGCCCGATTCCCCTGCACTGCGTGCAGAGCAATTCCGTGTTGCACATCACACATGAAAGGAGCCTTGATTTCCTTGATGGCACTCCAGAGAAACCCCAAGAAGAATGTTTCAAGGCTAGAGGGATCCTGAGGTCACTGTAGCAACACGAAAGAGCTCCGTGGACCAAAAATCAACTCGAGATGAGAGGTTAGTCCCAGGCTTCGACTCCAGAGGAATACCACCTTACCACAAGCACCTCAAGAGGAGGCTTCTCTTAGCTCTAGGTATGTGAGAGGGACCCTGAGTTTGCGGCCTCAAGTGGAATGGACACCGCGATGCCCTGACTCGAAATAAGGCCGGATATCCCTGCAGTGACTTGAATGCAGGCTCGTCTTGCATCTCCCAAGATGAAAGGATGTCTGAATCCCCTGTGGAGACCACAGAGAAAGAACTAGTTCCCCACATCATCGGGACCGGAGGCCTCACATCCTTTGAAAACTCCAGAGGTACGCGGAGATCAGTGCCTCCAAAGGAGACGATGCCTGACTCCTCGTGAAACTTGATAGGAGTCACAGGATTCCTGTGGCACGTGGAAAGGGACACTTGGTCTCCCGCCTCAGCTGGAGAGGCGTCCCAATTGCCCTGCCAAGCCTCGAGGAGAATCCCGAGTTGTCCCTCGCAACTAGGCAGGAGTCCTGACGTCGCTGAACAAACACGTGGGTGGACGGGCCATCCCCATTGTCACTCGAGAATATACCCCAGGTTCCCGCCGCAACTCGAGAAAAACCATGAGACTTCCCCCTCGCCGCGAGATGAGGCCCGATTCCCCTGCACTCCGTGCAGAGCAATTCCGTCTTGCACATCACACATGAAAGGAGCCTTGATTTCCTTGATGGCACTCCAGAGAAACCTCAAGAACACTGTTTCAAGGCTACAGGGATCCTGAGGTCACTGTAGCAACACAAAAGAGCTCCGTGGACCAAAAATCAACTCGAGATGAGAGGTTAGTCCCTGGCTTCGACTCCAGAGGAATACCACCTAACCACAAGCACCTCAAGAGGAGGCTTCTCTCAGCTCTAGGTATGTGAGAGGACCCTGACTTTGCGGCCTCAAGTGGAATGGACACTGCGATGCCCTGACACAAAATAAGGCCGGATATCCCTGCAGTGACTTGAATCCAGGCTCGTCTTGCATCTCCCAAGACGAAAGGATGTCTGAATCCCCTGTGGAGACCACAGAGAAAGACCTAGTTCCCCACCTCATCGCGACCGGAGGCCTCACGTCCTTTGAAAACTCCAGAGGTACGCGGAGATCAGTGCCTCCAAAGGAGACGATGCCTGACTCCTCGTGAAACTTGATAGGAGTCCCAGGATTCCTGTGGCACGTGGAAAGGGACCCTTGGTCTCCCGCCTCAGCTAGAGAGGCGTCCCAATTGCCCTGCCAAGCCTCGAGGAGAATCCCGAGTTGTCCCTCGCAACTAGGCAGGAGTCCTGCCGTCGCTGAACAAACACGTGTGTGGAAGGGCCATCCCCGTCATAACTCGAGAATATACCCCAGGTTCCCGCCGCAACTCGAGAAAAACCATGAGACTTCCCCCTCGCCGCGAGATGAGGCCCGATTCCCCTGCACTGCGTGCAGAGCAATTCCGTGTTGCACATCACACATGAAAGGAGCCTTGATTTCCTTGGTGGCATTCCAGAGAAACCCCAAGAACACTGTTTCAAGGCTAGAGGGATCCTGAGGTCACTGTAGCAACACGAAAGAGCACCGTGGACCAAAAATCAACTCGAGATGAGAGGTTAGTCCCTGGCTTCGACTCCAGAGGAATACCACCTTACCACAAGCACCTCAAGAAGAGACTTCTCTCAGCTCTAGGTATGTGAGAGGGACCCTGAGTTTGCGGCCTCAAGTGGAATGGACACCGCGATGCCCTGACTCGAAATAAGGCCGGATATCCCTGCAGTGACTTGAATGCAGGCTCGTCTTGCATCTCCCAAGATGAAAGGATGTCTGAATCCCCTGTGGAGATCACAGAGAAAGACCTAGTTCCCCACCGCATCGCGACCGGAGGCCTCACATCCTTTGAAAACTCCAGAGGTACGCGGAGATCAGTGCCTCCAAAGGAGACGATGCCTGACTCCTCGTGAAACTTGATAGAAGTCCCAGGTTTCCTGTGGCACGTGGATAGGGACCCTTGGTCTCCCGCCTCAGCTGGAGAGGCGTCCCAATTGCCCTGCCAAGCCTCGAGGAGAATCCCGAGTTGTCCCTCGCAACTAGGCAGGAGTCCTGACCTCAATGAACAAACACGTGGGTGGAAGGGCCATCCCCGTCGTAACTCGAGAATATACCCCAGGTTCCCGCCGCAACTCGAGAAAAACCATGAGACTTCCCCCTCGCCGCGAGATGAGGCCCGATTCCCCTGCACTTCGTGCAGAGCAATTCCGTGTTGCGCATCACACATGAAAGGAGCCTTGATTTCCTTGGTGGCACTCCAGAGAAACCCCAAGAACACTGTTTCAAGGCTAGAGGGATCCTGAGGTCACTGTAGTAACACGAAAGAGCTCCGAGGACCAAAAATCAACTCGAGATGAGAGGTTAGTCCCTGGCTTCGACTCCAGAGGAATACCACCTCACCACAAGCACCTCAAGAGGAGGCTTCTCTCAGCTCTAGGTATGTGAGAGGGACCCTGAGTTTGCGGCCTCAAGTGGAATGGACACCACGATGCCCAGACTCGAAATAAGGCCGGATATCCCTGCAGTGACTTGAATGCAGGCTCGTCTTGCATCTCCCAAGACGAAAGGATGTCTGAATCCCCTGTGGAGACAACAGAGAAAGACCTAGATCCCCACCTCATGGCGACCTGAGGCCTCACATCCTTTGAAAACTCCAGAGGTACTTGGAGATCAGTGCCTCCAAAGGAGACGATGCCTGACTCCTCGTGAAACTTGATAGGAGCCCCAGGATTCCTGTGCACGTGGAAAGGGACCCTTGGTCTCCCGCCTCAGCTGGAGAGGCGTCCCAATTGCCCTGCTAAGCCTCGAGGAGAATCCCGAGTTGTCCCTCGCAACTAGGCAGGAGTCCTGACGTCGCTGAACAAACACGTGGGTGGAAGGGCCATCCCCGTCGTAACTCGAGAATATACCCCAGGTTCCCGCCGCAACTCGAGAAAAACCATGAGACTTCCCACTCGCCGCGAGATGAGGCCCGATTCCCCTGCACTGCGTGCAGAGCAATTCCGTGTTGCACATCACACATGAAAGGAGCCTTGATTTCCTTGATGGCACTCCAGAAAAACCCCAAGAAGACTGTTTCAAGGCTAGAGGGATCCTGAGGTCACTGTAGCAACACGAAAGAGCTCCGTGGACCAAAAATCAACTCGAGATGAGAGGTTAGTCCCTGGCTTCGACTCCAGAGGAATACCACCTAACCACAAGCACCTCAAGAGGAGGCTTCTCTCAGCTCTAGCTATGTGAGAAGGACCCTGAGTTTGCGTCCTCAAGTGGAATGGACACCGCGATGCCCTGACTTGAAATAAGGCCGGATATATCTGCAGTGACTTGAATGCAGGCTCGTCTTGCATCTCCCAAGACGAAAGGATGTCTGAATCCCCTGTGGAGACCACAGAGAAAGACCTAGTTCCCCACCTCATCGCGACCGGAGGCCTCACATCCTTTGAAAACTCCAGAGGTACGCGGAGATCAGTGCCTCCAAAGGAGACGATGCCTGACTCCTCGTGAAACTTGATAGGAGTCCCAGGATTCCTGTGGCTCGTGGAAAGGGACCCTTGGTCTCCCGCCTCAGCTGGAGAGGCGTCCCAATTGCCCTGCCAAGCCTCGAGGAGAATCCCGAGTTGTCCCTCGCAACTAGGCAGGAGTCCTGACGTCGCTGAACAAACACGTGGGTGGAAGGGCCATCCCCGTCGTAACTCGAGAATAAACCCCAGGTTCCCGCCGCAACTCGAGAAAAACCATGAGACTTCCCCCTCGCCGCGAGATGAGGCCCGATTCCCCTGCACTGCGTGCAGAGCAATTCCGTGTTGCACATCACACATGAAAGGAGCCTTGATTTCCTTGGTGGCACTCCAGAGAAACCCCAAGAACACTGTTTCAAGGCTAGAGGGATCCTGAGGTCACTGTAGCAATACGAAAGAGCTCCGTGGACCAAAAATCAACTCGAGATGAGAGGTTAGTCCCTGGCTTCGACTCCAGAGGAATACCACCTCACCACAAGCACCTCAAGAGGAGGCTTCTCTCAGCTCTCGGTATGTGAGAGGGACCCTGAGTTTGCGGCCTCAAGTGGAATGGACACCGCGATGCCCTGACAAGAAATAAGGCCGGATATCCCTGCAGTGACTTGAATGCAGGCTCGTCTTGCATCTCCCAAGACGAAAGGATGTCTGAATCCCTTGTGGAGACCACAGAGAAAGACCTAGTTCCCCACTTCATCGCGAATGGAGGCCTCACATTCTTTGAAAACTTCAGAGGTACGCGGAGATCAGTGCCTCCAAAGGAGACGATGCCTGACTCCTCGTGAAACTTGATAGGAGTCCCAGGATTCCTGTGCACGTTGAAAGGGACCCTTGATCTCCCGCCTCAGCTGGAGAGGCGTCCCAATTGCCCTGCCAAGCCTCAAGGAGAATCCCGAGTTGTCCCTCGCAACTAGGCAGGAGTCCTGACGTCGCTGAACAAACACGTGGTTGGAAGGGCCATCCCCGTCGTAACTCGAGAATATACCCCAGGTTCCCGCCGCAACTCGAAAAAAAACATGAGACTTCCCCCTCGCCGAGAGATGAGGCCCGATTCCCCTGCACTGCGTGCAGAGCAATTCCGTGTTGCACATCAGACATGAAAGGAGCCTTGATTTCCTTGGTGGCACTCCAGAGAACCCCCAAGAACACTGTTTCAAGGCTAGAGGGATCCTGAGGTCACTGTAGCAACATGAAAGAGCTCCGTGGACCAAAAATCAACTCGATTTGAGAGGTTAGTCCCTGGCTTCGACTCCAGAGGAATACCACCTTAAAACAAGCACCTCAAGAGGAGGCTTCTCTCAGCTCTAGGTATGTGAGTGGGACCCTGAATTTGCAGCTCAAGTGGAGTCGACACCGCGATGCCCTGGCTTGAAATAAGGCCGGATATATCTGCAGTGCCTTGAATGCAGGCTCGTCTTGCATCTCCCAAGAAGAAAGGATGTCTGAATCCCCTGTGGAGACCACAGAGAAAGACGTAGTTCCCCACCTCATCGCGACCGGAGGCCTCACATCCTTTGAAAACTCCAGAGGTACGCGGAGATCAGTGCCTCCAAAGGAGACGATGCCTGACTCCTCGTGAAACTTGATAGGAGTCCCAGGATTCCTGTGGCTCATGGAAAGGGACCCTTGGTCTCCCGCCTCAGCTGGAGAGGCGTCCCAATTGCCCTGCCAGGCCTCGAGGAGAATCCCGAGTTGTCCCTCGCAACTAGGCAGGAGTCCTGACGTCGCTGAACAAACACGTGGGTGGAAGGGCCATCCCCGTCGTAACTGGAGAATATACCCCAGGTTCCCGCCGCAACTCGAGAAAAACCATGAGACTTCCCCCTCGCCGCGAGATGAGGCCCGATTCCCCTGCACTGCGTGCAGAGCAATTCCGTGTTGCACATCACACATGAAAGGAGCCTTGATTTTCTTGGTGGCACTCCAGAGAAACCCCAAGAACACTGTTTCAAGGCCAGAGGGATCCTGAGGTCACTGTAGCAACACGAAAGAGCTCCGTGGACCAAAAATCAACTCGAGATGAGAGGTTAGTCCCTGGCTTCGACTCCAGAGGAATACCACCTCACCACAAACACCTCAAGAGGAGGCTTCTCTCAGCTCTAGGTATGTGAGAGGGTCCCTGAGTTTGCGGCCTCACGTGGAAAGGACACCGCGATGCCCTGACTCGAAATAAGGCCGGATATCCCTGCAGTGACTTGAATGCAGGCTCGTCTTGCATCTCCCAAGACGAAAGGATGTCTGAATCCCCTGTGGAGACCACAGAGAAAGACCTACTTCCCCACCTCATCGCGAACGGAGGCCTCACATCCTTTGAAAACTTCAGAGGTACGCGTAGATCAGTGCCTCCAAGGAGACGATGCCTGACTCCTCGTGAAACTTGATAGGAGTCCCATGACTCCTGTGCACGTGGAAAGGGACCCTTGGTCTCCCGCCTCAGGTGGAGAGGTGTCCCAATTGCCCTGCCAAGCCTCGAGGAGAATCCCGAGTTGTCCCTCGCAACTAGGCAGGAGTCCTGCCGTGGCTGAACAAACACGTGGTTGGAAGGGCCATCCCCGTCGTAACTTGAGAATATACCCCAGGTTCCCGCCGCAACTCGAGAAAAACCATGAGACTTCCCCCTCGACGCGATATGAGGCCCGATTCCCCTGCAGTGCGTGCAGAGCAATTCCGTGTTGCACATCACACATGAAAGGAGCCTTGATTTCCTTGATGGCACTCCAGAGAAACCCCAAGAACACTGTTTCAAGGCTAGAGGGATCCTGAGGTCACTCTAGCAACACGAAAGAGCTCCATGGACCAAAAATCAACTCGAGATGAGAGGTTAGTCCCTGGCTTCGACTCCAGAGGAATACCACCTCACCACAAGCACCTCAAGAGGAGGCTTCTCTCAGCTCTAGGTATGTGAGAGGGACCCTGAGTTTGCGGCCTCAAGTGGAATGGACACCGCGATGCCCTGACTCGAAATAAGGCCGGATATCCCTGCAGTGACTTGAATGCAGGCTCGTCTTGCATCTCCCAAGACGAAAGGATGTCTGAATCCCCAGTGGAGACCACAGAGAAAGACCTAGTTCCCCACCTCATCGCGACCGGAGACCTCACATCCTTTGAAAACTCCAGAGGTACGCAGAGATCAGTGCCTCCAAAGGAGACGATGCCTGACTCCTCGTGAAACTTGATAGGAGTCCCAGGATTCCTGTGGCACGTGGAAGGAGACCCTTGGTCTCCCGCCTCAGCTAGAGAGGCGTCCCAATTGCCCTGCCAGGACTCGAGGAGAATCCCGAGTTGTCCCTCGCAACTAGGCAGGAGTCCTGATGTCGCTGAACAAACACGTGGGTGGAAGGGCCAACCCCGTCATAACTCGAGAATATACCCCAGGTTCCCGCCGCAACTCGAGAAAAACCATGAGACTTCCCCCTCGCCGCGAGATGAGGCCCGATTCCCCTGCAGTGCGTGCAGAGCAATTCCGTGTTGCATATCACACATGAAAGGAGCCTTGATTTCCTTGATGGCACTCCAGAGAAACCCCAAGAACACTGTTTCAATGCTAGAGAGATCCTGAGGTCACTGTAGCAACACGAAAGAGCTCCATGGACCAAAAATCAACTCGAGATGAGAGGTTAGTCCCTGGCTTCGACTCCAGAGGAATACCACCTTACCACAAGCCCCTCAAGAGGAGGCTTCTCTCAGCTCTAGCTATGTGAGAGGGACCCTGAGTTTGCGGCCTCTAGTGGAATGGACACCGCGATGCCCTGACTCGAAATAAGGCCGGATATCCCTGCAGTGACTTGAATGCAGGCTCGTCTTGCATCTCCCAAGACGAAAGGATGTCTGAATCCCCTGTGGAGACCACAGAGAAAGACCTACTTCCCCACCTCATCGCGAACGGAGGCCTCACATCCTTTGAAAACTTCAGAGCTACGCGGAGATCAGTGCCTCCAAGGAGACGATGCCTGACTCCTCGTGAAACTTGATAGGAGTCCCATGACTCCTGTGCACGTGGAAAGGGACCCTTGGTCTCCCGCCTCAGCTGGAGAGGTGTCCCAATTGCCCTGCCAAGCCTCGAGGAGAATCCCGAGTTGTCCCTCGCAACTAGGCAGTAGTCCTGCCGTCGCTGAACAAACACGTGGTTGGAAGGGCCATCCCCGTCGTAACTCGAGAATATACCCCAGGTTCCCGCCGCAACTCGAGAAAAACCATGAGACTTCCCCCTCGACGCGATATGAGGCCCGATTCCCCTGCAGTGCGTGCAGAGCAATTCCGTGTTGCACATCACACATGAAAGGAGCCTTGATTTCCTTGGTGGCACTCCAGAGAAACCCCAAGAACACTGTTTCAAGGCTAGAGGGATCCTGCGGTCACTGTAGCAACACGAAAGAGCTCCGAGGACCAAAAATCAACTCGAGATGAGAGGTTAGTCCCTGGCTTCGACTCCAGAGGAATACCACCTCACCACAAGCACCTCAAGAGGAGGCTTCTCTCAGCTCTAGGTATGTGAGAGGGACCCTGAGTTTGCGGTCTCAAGTGGAATGGACACCGCGATGCCCTGACTGGAAATAAGGCCGGATATATCTGCAGTGACTTGAATGCAGGCTCGTCTTGCATCTCCCAAGACGAAAGGATG
Organism: Cervus elaphus; assembly: GCF_910594005.1. Classification (NCBI taxonomy): domain Eukaryota; kingdom Metazoa; phylum Chordata; class Mammalia; order Artiodactyla; family Cervidae; genus Cervus; species Cervus elaphus. The sequence continues at coordinate 5,998,593 of NC_057838.1, forward strand.
TCTGAATCCCCTGTGGAGACCACAGAGAAAGACCTAGTTCCCCACCTCATCGCGACCGGAGGCCTCACATCCTTTGAAAACTCCAGAGGTACGCGGAGATCAGTGCCTCCAAAGGAGACGATGCCTGACTCCTCGTGAAACTTGATAGGAGTCCCAGGATTCCTGTGGCACGTGGAAAGGGACCCTTGGTCTCCCGCCTCAGCTGGAGAGGCGTCCCAATTGCCCTGCCAAGCCTCTAGGAGAATCCTGAGTTGTCCCTCGCAACTAGGCAGGAGTCCTGACGTCGCTGAACAAACACGTGGGTGGAAGGGCCATCCCCGTCGTAACTCGAGAATATACCCCAGGTTCCCGCCGCAACTCGAGAAAAACCATGAGACTTCCCCCTCGCCGCGAGATGAGGCCCGATTCCCCTGCAGTGCGTGCAGAGCAATTCCGTGTTGCACATCACACATGAAAGGAGCCTTGATTTCCTTGATGGCACTTCAGAGAAACCCCAAGAACACTGTTTCAAGGCTACAGGGATCCTGAGGTCACTCTAGCAACACGAAAGAGCTCCATGGAACAAAAATCAACTCGAGATGAGAGGTTAGTCCCTGGCTTCGACTCCAGAGGAATACCACCTTACCACAAGCACCTCAAGAGGAGGCTTCTCGCAGCTTTAAGTATGTGAGAGGGACCCTGAGTTTGCGGCCTCAAATGGAATGGACACCGCGATGCCCTGACTCGAAATAAGGCCGGATATCCCTGCAGTGACTTGAATGCAGGCTCGTCTTGGATCTCCCAAGACGAAAGGATGTCTGAATCCCTTGTGGAGACCACAGAGAAAGACCTTCTTCCCCACTTCATCGCGAATGGAGGCCTCACATTCTTTGAAAACTTCAGAGGTACGCGGAGATCAGTGCCTCCAAAGGAGACGATGCCTGACTCCTCGTGAAACTTGATAGGAGTCCCAGGATTCCTGTGCACGTGGAAAGGGACCCGTGGTCTCCCGCCTCAGCTGGAGAGGCGTCCCAATTGCCCTGCCAAGCCTCGAGGAGAATCCCGAGTTGTCCCTCGCAACTAGGAAGGAGTCCTGACGTCGCTGAACAAACACGTGGGTGGAACTGCCATCCCCGTCGTAACTCGAGAATATACCCCAGGTTCCCGCCGCAACTCGAGAAAAACCATGAGACTCCCCCTCGCCGCGAGATGAGGCCCGATTCCCCTGCACTGCGTGCAGAGCAATTCCGTGTTGCACATCACACATGAAAGGAGCCTTGATTTCCTTGATGGCACTCCAGAGAAACCCCAAGAAGAATGTTTCAAGGCTAGAGGGATCCTGAGGTCACTGTAGCAACACGAAAGAGCTCCGTGGACCAAAAATCAACTCGAGATGAGAGGTTAGTCCCAGGCTTCGACTCCAGAGGAATACCACCTTACCACAAGCACCTCAAGAGGAGGCTTCTCTTAGCTCTAGGTATGTGAGAGGGACCCTGAGTTTGCGGCCTCAAGTGGAATGGACACCGCGATGCCCTGACTCGAAATAAGGCCGGATATCCCTGCAGTGACTTGAATGCAGGCTCGTCTTGCATCTCCCAAGATGAAAGGATGTCTGAATCCCCTGTGGAGACCACAGAGAAAGAACTAGTTCCCCACATCATCGCGACCGGAGGCCTCACATCCTTTGAAAACTCCAGAGGTACGCGGAGATCAGTGCCTCCAAAGGAGACGATGCCTGACTCCTCGTGAAACTTGATAGGAGTCACAGGATTCCTGTGGCACGTGGAAAGGGACACTTGGTCTCCCGCCTCAGCTGGAGAGGCGTCCCAATTGCCCTGCCAAGCCTCGAGGAGAATCCCGAGTTGTCCCTCGCAACTAGGCAGGAGTCCTGACGTCGCTGAACAAACACGTGGGTGGACGGGCCATCCCCATTGTCACTCGAGAATATACCCCAGGTTCCCGCCGCAACTCGAGAAAAACCATGAGACTTCCCCCTCGCCGCGAGATGAGGCCCGATTCCCCTGCACTCCGTGCAGAGCAATTCCGTCTTGCACATCACACATGAAAGGAGCCTTGATTTCCTTGATGGCACTCCAGAGAAACCTCAAGAACACTGTTTCAAGGCTACAGGGATCCTGAGGTCACTGTAGCAACACAAAAGAGCTCCGTGGACCAAAAATCAACTCGAGATGAGAGGTTAGTCCCTGGCTTCGACTCCAGAGGAATACCACCTTACCACAAGCACCTCAAGAGGAGGCTTCTCTCAGCTCTAGGTATGTGAGAGGGCCCTGACTTTGCGGCCTCAAGTGGAATGGACACTGCGATGCCCTGACACAAAATAAGGCCGGATATCCCTGCAGTGACTTGAATGCAGGCTCGTCTTGCATCTCCCAAGACGAAAGGTTGTCTGAATCCCCTGTGGAGACCACAGAGAAAGACCTAGTTCCCCACCTCATCGCGACCGGAGGCCTCACGTCCTTTGAAAACTCCAGAGGTACGCGGAGATCAGTGCCTCCAAAGGAGACGATGCCTGACTCCTCGTGAAACTTGATAGGAGTCCCAGGATTCCTGTGGCACGTGGAAAGGGACCCTTGGTCTCCCGCCTCAGCTGGAGAGGCGTCCCAATTGCCCTGCCAAGCCTCGAGGAGAATCCCGAGTTGTCCCTCGCAACTAGGCAGGAGTCCTGCCGTCGCTGAACAAACACGTGTGTGGAAGGGCCATCCCCGTCGTAACTCGAGAATATACCCCAGGTTCCCGCCGCAACTCGAGAAAAACCATGAGACTTCCCCCTCGCCGCGAGATGAGGCCCGATTCCCCTGCACTGCGTGCAGAGCAATTCCGTGTTGCACATCACACATGAAAGGAGCCTTGATTTCCTTGGTGGCATTCCAGAGAAACCCCAAGAACACTGTTTCAAGGCTAGAGGGATCCTGAGGTCACTGTAGCAACACGAAAGAGCACCGTGGACCAAAAATCAACTCGAGATGAGAGGTTAGTCCCTGGCTTCGACTCCAGAGGAATACCACCTTACCACAAGCACCTCAAGAAGAGACTTCTCTCAGCTCTAGGTATGTGAGAGGGACCCTGAGTTTGCGGCCTCAAGTGGAATGGACACCGCGATGCCCTGACTCGAAATAAGGCCGGATATCCCTGCAGTGACTTGAATGCAGGCTCGTCTTGCATCTCCCAAGATGAAAGGATGTCTGAATCCCCTGTGGAGACCACAGAGAAAGACCTAGTTCCCCACCTCATCGCGACCGGAGGCCTCACATCCTTTGAAAACTCCAGAGGTACGCGGAGATCAGTGCCTCCAAAGGAGACGATGCCTGACTTCTCGTGAAACTTGATAGGAGTCCCAGGATTCCTGTGGCACGTGGAAAGGGACCCTTGGTCTCCCGCCTCAGCTGGAGAGGCGTCTCAATTGCCCTGCGAAGCCTCGAGGAGTATACCGAATTGTCCCTCGCAACTAGGCAGGAGTCCTGCCGTCGCTGAATAAACATGTGGGTGGAAGGGCCATCCCCGTCGTAACTCGAGAATATACCCCAGGTTCCCACCGCAACACGAGAAAGCCATGAGACTTCCCCCTCGCCGCAAGATGAGGCCCGATTCCCCTGCACTGCGTGCAGAGCAATTCCGTGTTGCACATCACACATGAAAGGAGCCTTGATTTCCGTGATGGCACTCCAGAGAAACCCCAAGAACACTGTTTCAAGGCTAGAGGGATCCTGACGTCACTGTAGCAACACGAAAGAGCTCCGTCGACCAAAAATCAACTCGAGATGAGAGGTTAGTCCCTGGCTTCGAGTCCAGAGGAAAACCACCTCACCACAAGCACCTCAAGAGGAGGCTTCTCTCAGCTCTAGGTATGTGAGAGGGACCCTGAGTTTGCGGCCTCAAGTGGAATGGACACCGCGATGCCCTGACTCGAAATAAGGCCGGATATCCGTGCAGTGACTTGAATGCAGGCTCGTCTTGCATCTCCCAAGACGAAAGGATGTCTGAATACCCTGTGGAGACCGCAGAGAAAAACCTAGTTCCCCACCTCATCGCGACCGGAGGCCTCACATCCTTTGAAAACTCCAGAGGTTCGCGGAGATCAGTGCCTCCAAAGGAGACGATGCATGACTCCTCGTGAAACTTGATAGGAGTCCCAGGATTCCTGTGGCACGTGGAAAGGGACCCTTGGTCTCCCGTCTCAGCTGGAGAGGCGTCCCAATTGCCCTGCCAAGCCTCGAGGAGAATCCCGAGTTGTCCCTCGCAACTAGGCAGGAGTCCTGACGTCGCTGAACAAACACGAGGGTGGAAGGGCCATCCCCGTTGTAACTCGAGAATATACCCCAGGCTCCCGCCACAACTCGAGAAAAACCATGAGACTTCACCCTCGCCGTGAGATGAGGCCCGATTCCCCTGCACTGCATGCAGAGCAACTCCGTGTTGCACATCACACATGAAAGGAGCCTTGATTTCCTTGATGGCACTCCAGAGAAACCCCAAGAACACTGTTTCAAGGCAAGAGGAATCCTGACGTCACTGTAGCAACACGAAAGAGCTCCGTCGACCAAAAATCAACTCGAGATGAGAGGTTAGTCCCTGGCTTCGACTCCAGAGGAATACCACCTTACCACAAGCACCTCAAGAGGAGGCTTCTCTCAGCTCTAGGTATGTGAGAGGGACCCTGAGTTTGCGGCCTCAAGTGGAATGGACACGGCGATGCCCTGACGTGAAATAAGGCCGGATATCCCTGCAGTGACTTGAATGCAGGCTCGTCTTGCATCTCCCAAGACGAAAGGATGTCTGAATCCCCTGTGGAGACCACAGAGAAAGACCTATTTTTCCCCACCTCATGGCGATCGGAGGCCTCACATCCTTTGAAAACTCCAGAGGTACGCGGAGATCAGTGCCTCCAAATGAGACTAAGCCTGACTCCTCGTGAAACTTGATAGGAGTCCCAGGATTCCTGTGGCACGTGGAAAGGGACCCTTGGTCTCCCGCCTCAGCTGGAGAGGCGTCCCAATTGCCCTGCCAATCCTCGAGGAGAATCCCGAGTTGTCCCTCGCAACTAGGCAGGAGTCCTAACGTCGTTGAACAAACACGTGGGTGGAAGGGCCATCCCCGTCGTAACTCGAGAATATACCCAAGGTTCCCGCCGCAACTCGAGAAAAACCATGAGACTTCCCCCTCGCCGCGAGATGAGGCCCGATTCCCCAGCACTGCGTGCTGAGCAATACCGTGTTGCACATCACATATGAAAGGAGCCTTGATTTCCTTGATGGCACTCCAGAGAAACCCCAAGAACACTGTTTCAAGGCTAGAGGGATCCTGAGGTCACTGTAGCAACACGAAAGAGCTCCGTGGACCAAAAATCAACTCGAGATGAGAGGTTAGTCCCTGGCTTCGACTCCAGAGGAATACCACCTTACCACAAGCAACTCAAGAGGAGGCTTCTCTCAGCTCTAGCTATGTGAGAAGGACCCTGAGTTTGCGGCCTCAAGTGGAATGGACACCGCGATGCCCTGACTGGAAATAAGGCCGGATACATCTGCAGTGACTTGAATGCAGGCTCGTCTTGCATCTCCCAAGACGAAAGGATGTCTGAATCCCCTGTGGAGACCACAGAGAAAGACCTAGTTCCCCACCTCATCGCGACCGGAGGCCTCACATCCTTTGAAAACTCCAGAGGTACGCGGAGATCAGTGCCTCCAAAGGAGACGATGCCTGACTCCTCGTGAAACTTGATAGGAGTCCCAGGATTCCTGTGGCACGTGGAAAGGGACCCTTGGTCTCCCGCCTCAGCTGGAAAGGCGTCCCAATTGCCCTGCCAAGCCTCGAGGAGAATCCCGAGTTGTCCCTCGCAACTAGGCAGGAGTCCTGACGTCGCTGAACCAACACGTGTGTGGAAGGGCCATCCCCGTCGTAACTCGAGAATATACCCCAGGTTCCCGCCGCAACTTGAGAAAAACCATGAGACTTCCCCCTCGCCGCGAGATGAGGCCCGATTCCCCTGCACTCCGTGCAGAGCAATTCCGTCTTGCACATCACACATGAAAGTAGCCTTGATTTCCTTGATGGCACTCCAGAGAAACCTCAAGAACACTGTTTCAAGGCTACAGGGATCCTGAGGTCACTGTAGCAACACAAAAGAGCTCCGTGGACCAAAAATCAACTCGAGATGAGAGGTTAGTCCCTGGCTTCGACTCCAGAGGAATACCACCTTACCACAAGCACCTCAAGAGGAGGCTTCTCTCAGCTCTAGGTATGTGAGAGGGCCCTGACTTTGCGGCCTCAAGTGGAATGGACACTGCGATGCCCTGACACAAAATAAGGCCGGATATCCCTGCAGTGACTTGAATGCAGGCTCGTCTTGCATCTCCCAAGACGAAAGGATGTCTGAATCCCCTGTGGAGACCACAGAGAAAGACCTAGTTCCCCACCTCATCGCGACCGGAGGCCTCACGTCCTTTGAAAATTCCAGAGGTACGCGGAGATCAGTGCCTCCAAAGGAGACGATGCCTGACTCCTCGTGAAACTTGATAGGAGTCCCAGGATTCCTGTGGCACGTGGAAAGGGACCCTTGGTCTCCCGCCTCAGCTGGAGAGGCGTCCCAATTGCCCTGCCAAGCCTCGAGGAGAATCCCGAGTTGTCCCTCGCAACTAGGCAGGAGTCCTGCCGTCGCTGAACAAACACGTGTGTGGAAGGGCCATCCCCGTCGTTACTCGAGAATATACCCCAGGTTCCCGCCGCAACTCGAGAAAAACCATGAGACTTCCCCCTCGCCGCGAGATGAGGCCCGATTCCCCTGCACTGCGTGCAGAGCAATTCCGTGTTGCACATCACACATGAAAGGAGCCTTGATTTCCTTGGTGGCATTCCAGAGAAACCCCAAGAACACTGTTTCAAGGCTAGAGGGATCCTGAGGTCACTGTAGCAACACGAAAGAGCACCGTGGACCAAAAATCAACTCGAGATGAGAGGTTAGTCCCTGGCTTCGACTCCAGAGGAATACCACCTTACCACAAGCACCTCAAGAAGAGACTTCTCTCAGCTCTAGGTATGTGAGAGGGACCCTGAGTTTGCGGCCTCAAGTGGAATGGACACCGCGATGCCCTGACTCGAAATAAGGCCGGATATCCCTGCAGTGACTTGAATGCAGGCTCGTCTTGCATCTCCCAAGATGAAAGGATGTCTGAATCCCCTGTGGAGACCACAGAGAAAGACCTAGTTCCCCACCTCATCGCGACCGGAGGCCTCACATCCTTTGAAAACTCCAGAGGTACGCGGAGATCAGTGCCTCCAAAGGAGACGATGCCTGACTTCTCGTGAAACTTGATAGGAGTCCCAGGATTCCTGTGGCACGTGGAAAGGGACCCTTGGTCTCCCGCCTCAGCTGGAGAGGCGTCTCAATTGCCCTGCGAAGCCTCGAGGAGTATACCGAGTTGTCCCTCGCAACTAGGCAGGAGTCCTGCCGTCGCTGAATAAACATGTGGGTGGAAGGGCCATCCCCGTCGTAACTCGAGAATATACCCCAGGTTCCCGCCGCAACTCGAGAAAAACCATGAGACTTCCCCCTCGCTGCGAGATGAGGCCAGATTCCCCTGCACTGCGTGCAGAGCAATTCCGTGTTGCACATCACACATGAAAGGAGCCTTGATTTCCGTGATGGCACTCCAGAGAAACCCCAAGAACACTGTTTCAAGGCTAGAGGGATCCTGACGTCACTGTAGCAACACGAAAGAGCTCCGTCGACCAAAAATCAACTCGAGATGAGAGGTTAGTCCCTGGCTTCGAGTCCAGAGGAAAACCACCTCACCACAAGCACCTCAAGAGGAGGCTTCTCTCAGCTCTAGGTATGTGAGAGGGACCCTGAGTTTGCGGCCTCAAGTGGAATGGACACCGCGATGCCCTGACTCGAAATAAGGCCGGATATCCGTGCAGTGACTTGAATGCAGGCTCGTCTTGCATCTCCCAAGACGAAAGGATGTCTGAATACCCTGTGGAGACCGCAGAGAAAAACCTAGTTCCCCACCTCATCGCGACCGGAGGCCTCACATCCTTTGAAAACTCCAGAGGTTCGCGGAGATCAGTGCCTCCAAAGGAGACGATGCATGACTCCTCGTGAAACTTGATAGGAGTCCCAGGATTCCTGTGGCACGTGGAAAGGGACCCTTGGTCTCCCGTCTCAGCTGGAGAGGCGTCCCAATTGCCCTGCCAAGCCTCGAGGAGAATCCCGAGTTGTCCCTCGCAACTAGGCAGGAGTCCTGACGTCGCTGAACAAACACGAGGGTGGAAGGGCCATCCCCGTTGTAACTCGAGAATATACCCCAGGCTCCCGCCACAACTCGAGAAAAACCATGAGACTTCACCCTCTCCGTGAGATGAGGCCCGATTCCCCTGCACTGCATGCAGAGCAACTCCGTGTTGCACATCACACATGAAAGGAGCCTTGATTTCCTTGATGGCACTCCAGAGAAACCCCAAGAACACTGTTTCAAGGCAAGAGGAATCCTGACGTCACTGTAGCAACACGAAAGAGCTCCGTCGACCAAAAATCAACTCGAGATGAGAGGTTAGTCCCTGGCTTCGACTCCAGAGGAATACCACCTTACCACAAGCACCTCAAGAGGAGGCTTCTCTCAGCTCTAGGTATGTGAGAGGGACCCTGAGATTGCGGCCTCAAGTGGAATGGACACGGCGATGCCCTGACGTGAAATAAGGCCGGATATCCCTGCAGTGACTTGAATGCAGGCTCGTCTTGCATCTCCCAAGACGAAAGGATGTCTGAATCCCCTGTGGAGACCACAGAGAAAGACCTATTTTTCCCCACCTCATGGCGATCGGAGGCCTCACATCCTTTGAAAACTCCAGAGGTACGCGGAGATCAGTGCCTCCAAATGAGACGAAGCCTGACTCCTCGTGAAACTTGATAGGAGTCCCAGGATTCCTGTGGCACGTGGAAAGGGACCCTTGGTTTCCCGCCTCAGCTGGAGAGGCGTCCCAATTGCCCTGCCAATCCTCGAGGAGAATCCCGAGTTGTCCCTCGCAACTAGGCAGGAGTCCTATCGTCGTTGAACAAACACGTGGGTGGAAGGGCCAGCCCCGTCGTAACTCGAGAATATACCCAAGGTTCCCGCCGCAACTCGAGAAAAACAATGAGACTTCCCCCTCGCCGCGAGATGAGGCCCGATTCCCCAGCACTGCGTGCTGAGCAATACCATGTTGCACATCACATATGAAAGGAGCCTTGATTTCCTTGATGGCACTCCAGAGAAACCCCAAGAACACTGTTTCAAGGCTAGAGGGATCCTGAGGTCACTGTAGCAACACGAAAGAGCTCCGTCGACCAAAAATCAACTCGAGATGAGAGGTTAGTCCCTGGCTTCGACTCCAGAGGAATACCACCTTACCACAAGCAACTCAAGAGGAGGCTTCTCTCAGCTCTAGCTATGTGAGAAGGACCCTGAGTTTGCGGCCTCAAGTGGAATGGACACCGCGATGCCGTGACTGGAAATAAGGCCGGATATATCTGCAGTGACTTGAATGCAGGCTCGTCTTGCATCTCCCAAGACGAAAGGATGTCTGAATCCCCTGTGGAGACCACAGAGAAAGACCTAGTTCCCCACCTCATCGCGACCGGAGGCCTCACATCCTTTGAAAACTCCAGAGGTACGCGGAGATCAGTGCCTCCAAAGACGATGCCTGACTCCTCGTGAAACTTGATAGGAGTCCCAGGATTCCTGTGGCACGTGGAAAGAGACCCTTGGTCTCCCGCCTCAGCTAGAGAGGCGTCCCAATTGCCCTGCCAAGCCTGGAGGAGAATCCCGAGTTGTCCCTCGCAACTAGGCAGGAGTCCTGAAGTCGCTGAACAGACACGTGGGTGGAAGGGCCATCCCCGTCGTAACTCGAGAATATACCCCATGTTCCCGCCGCAAGTCGATAAAAACCATGAGACTTCCCCCTCGCCGAGAGATGAGGCCTCATTCCCCTGCCCTGCATGCAGAGCAATTCCGTGTTGCACATCACATATGAAAGGAGCCTTGATTTCCTTGATGGCACTCCAGAGAAACCCCAAGAACACTGTTTCAAGGCTAGAGGGATCCTGAGGTCACTGTAGCAACACGAAAGAGCTCCGTGGACCAAAAATCAACTCGAGATGAAAGGTTAGTCCCTGGCTTCGACTCCAGAGGAATACCACCTTACCACAAGCACCTCAAGAGCAGTCTTCTCTCAGCTTTAGCTATGTGAGAGGGACCCTGAGTTTGCGGCCTAAAGTGGAATGGACACCGCGATGCCCTGACTCGAAATAAGGCCGGATATCCCTGCAGTGACTTGAATGCAGGCTCGTCTTGCATCTCCCAAGATGAAAGGATGTCTGAATCCCCTGTGGAGACCACAGAGAAAGACCTAGTTCCCCACCTCATCTTGACCGGAGGCCTCACATCCTTTGAAAACTCCAGAGGTACGCGGAGATCAGTGCCTCCAAAGGAGACGATGCCTGACTCCTCGTGAAACTTGATAGGAGTCCCAGGATTCCTGTGGCACATGGAAAGGGACCCTTGGTCTCCCGCCTCAGCTGGAGAGGCGTCCCAATTGCCCTGCCAAGCCTCGAGGAGAATCCCGAGTTGTCCCTCGCAACTAGGCAGGAGTCCTGACGTCGCTGAAAAAACACGTTGTTGGAAGGGCCATCCCCGTCGTAACTCGTGAATATACCCCAGGTTCCCGCCGCAACTCGAGAAAAACCATGAGACTTCCCCCTCGCCGCGAGATGAGGCCCGATTCCCCTGCACTGCGTGCAGAGCAATTCCGTGTTGCACATCAGACATGAAAGGAGCCTTGATTTCCTTGGTGGCACTCCAGAGAACCCCCAAGAACACTGTTTCAAGGCTAGAGGGATCCTGAGGTCACTGTAGCAACATGAAAGAGCTCCATGGACCAAAAATCAACTCGAGATGAGAGGTTAGTCCCTGGCTTCGACTCCAGAGGAATACCACCTTACCACAAGTACCTCTAGAGGAGACTTCTCTCAGCTCTAGGTATGTGAGAGGGACCCTGATTTTGCGGTCTCAAGTGGAATGGACACCGCGATGCCCTGACTCGAAATAAGGCCGGATATCCCTGCAGTGACTTGAATGCAGGCTCGTCTTGCATCTCCCAAGATGAAAGGATGTCTGAATCCCCTCTGGAGACCACAGAGAAAGACCTAGTTCCCCACCTCATCGCGACCGGAGGACTCACATCCATTGAAAACTCCAGAGGTACGCGGAGATCAGTGCCTCCAAAGGAGACGATGCCTGACTCCTCGTGAAACTTGATAGGAGTCCCAGGATTCCTGTGGCACGTGGAAAGGGACACTTGGTCTCCCGCCTCAGCTGGAGAGGCGTCCCAATTGCCCTGCCAAGCCTCGAGGAGTATACCGAGTTGTCCCTCGCAACTAGGCAGGAGTCCTGCCGTCGCTGAACAAACACGTGGGTGGAAGGGCCATCCCCGTCGTAACTCGAGAATATACCCCAGGTTCCCGCCACAACTCGAGAAAAACCATGAGACTTCCCCCTCGCCACGAGATGAGGCCTGATTCCCCTGCACTGCGTGCAGAGCAATTCCGTGTTGCACATCACACGTGAAAGGAGCCTTGATTTCCTTGCTGGCACTGCAGAGAAACCCCAAGAACACTGTTTCAAGGCTAGAGGGATCCTGAGGTCACTGTAGCCACACGAAAGAGCTCCGTGGACCAAAAATCAACTCGATTTGAGAGGTTAGTCCCTGGCTCCGACTCCAGAGGAATACCACCTTACCACAAGCACCTCAAGAGGAGGCTTCTCTCAGCTCTAGGAATGTGAGAGGGACACTGAGTTTGCGGCCTCAAGTGGAGTCGACACCGCGATGCCCTGGCTCGAAATAAGGCCGGATATATCTGCAGTGACTGGAATGCAGGCTCGTCTTGCATCTCCCAAGACAAAAGGATGTCTGAATCCCCTGTGGAGACCACAGAGAAAGACCTAGTTCCCCACCTCATCGCGACCGGAGGCCTCACAGCCTTTGAAAACTCCAGAGGTACGCGGAGATCAGTGCCTCCAAAGGAGACGATGCCTGACTCCTCGTGAAACTTGATAGGAGTCCCAGGATTCCTGTGGCTCATGGAAAGGGACCCTTGGTCTCCCGCCTCAGCTGGAGAGGCGTCCCAATTGCCCTGCCAAGCCTCGAGGAGAATCCCGAGTTGTCCCTCGCAACTAGGCAGGAGTCCTGACGTCGCTGAACAAACACGTGGGTGGAAGGGCCATCCCCGTCGTAACTCGAGAATATACCCCATGTTCCCGCCGCAACTCGAGAAAAACCATGAGACTTCCCCCTCGCCGCGAGATGAGGCCCGATTCCCCTGCACTGCGTGCAGAGCAATTCCGTGTTGCACATCACACATGAAAGGAGCCTTGATTTTCTTGGTGGCACTCCAGAGAAAACCCAAGAACACTGTTTCAAGGCTAGAGGGATCCTGAGGTCACTGTAGCAACACGAAAGAGCTCCATGGACCAAAAATCAACTCGAGATGAGAGGTTAGTCCCTGGCTTCGACTCCAGAGGAATACCACCTCACCACAAGCACCTCAAGAGGAGGCTTCTCTCAGCTCTAGGTATGTGAGAGGGTCCCTGAGTTTGCGGCCACACGTGTAAAGGACACCGCGATGCCCTGGCTCGAAATAAGGCCGGATATCCCTGCAGTGACTTGAATGCAGGCTCGTCTTGCATCTCCCAAGACAAAAGGATGTCTGAATCCCCTGTGGAGACCACAGAGAAAGACCTAGTTCCCCACCTCATCGCGACCGGAGGCCTCACATCCTTTGAAAACTCCAGAGGTACGCGGAGATCAGTGCCTCCAAAGGAGACGATGCCTGACTCCTCGTGAAACTTGATAGGAGTCCCAGGATTCCTGTGGCACGTGGAAAGAGACACTTGGTCTCCCGCCTCAGCTAGAGAGGCGTCACAATTGCCCTGCCAAGCCTCGAGGAGAATCCCGAGTTGTCCCTCGCAACTAGGCAGGAGTCTTGATGTCGCTGAACAAACACGTGGGTGGAAGGGCCATCCCCGTCATAACTCGAGAATATACCCCAGGTTCCCGCCGCAACTCGAGAAAAACCATGAGACTTCCCCCTCGCCGCGAGATGAGGCCCGATTCCCCTGCACTGCATGCAGAGCAATTCCGTGTTGCACATCACACATGAAAGGAGCCTTGATTTCCTTGATGGCACTCCAGAGAAATCCCAAGAACACTGTTTCAAGGCTAGAGGGATCCTGAGGTCACTGTAGCAACACGAAAGAGCTCCATGGACCAAAAATCAACTCGAGATGAGAGGTTAGTCCCTGGCTTCGACTCCAGAGGAATACCACCTTACCACAAGCCCCTCAAGAGGAGGCTTCTCTCAGCTCTAGGTATGTGAGAGGGACCCTGAGTTTGCGGCCTCAAGAGGAAAGGACACCACGATGCCCTGACTCGAAATAAGGCCGGATATCCCTGCAGTGACTTGAATGCAGGATCGTCTTGCATCTCCCAAGACGAAAGGATGTCTGAATCCCCTGTGGAGACCACAGAGAAAGACCTAGTTCCCCACCTCATCGCGAACGGAGGCCTCACATCCTTTGAAAACTTCAGAGGTACGCGGAGATCAGTGCCTCCAAAGGAGACGATGCCTGACTCCTCGTGAAACTTGATAGGAATCCCAGGACTCCTGTGCACGTGGAAAGGGACCCTTGGTCTCCCGCCTCAGCTTGAGAGGCGTCCCAATTGCCCTGCCAAGCCTCGAGGAGAATCCCGAGTTGTCCCTCGCAACTAGGCAGGAGTCCTGCCGTCGCTGAACAAACACGTGGTTGGAAGGGCCATCCCCGTCGTAACTCGAGAATATACCCCAGGTTCCCGCCGCAACTCGAGAAAAACCATGAGACTTCCCCCTCGCCGCGAGATGAGGCCCGATTCCCCTGCACTGTGTGCAGAGCAATTCCGTGTTGCACATCACACATGAAAGGAGCCTTGATTTCCTTGGTGGCACTCCAGAGAAACCCCAAGAACACTGTTTCAAGGCTAGAGGGATCCTGAGGTCACTGTAGCAACAAGAAAGAGCTCCGAGGACCAAAAATCACCTCGAGATGAGAGGTTAGTCCCTGTCTTCGACTCCAGAGGAATACCACCTCACCACAAGCACCTCAAGAGGAGGCTTCTCTCAGCTCTAGGTATGTGAGAGGGACCCTGAGTTTGCGGTCTCAAGTGGAATGGACACCGCGATGCCCTGACTCGAAATAAGGCCGGATATCCCTGCAGTGACTTGAATGCAGGCTCGTCTTGCATCTCCCAAGACGAAAGGATGTCTGAATCCCCTGTGGAGACCACAGAGAAAGAGCTAGTTCCCCACCTCATCGCGACCGGAGACCTCACATCCTTTGAAAACTCCAGAGGTACGCGGAGATCAGTGCCTCCAAAGGAGACGATGCCTGACTCCTCGTGAAACTTGATAGGAGTCCCAGGATTCCTGTGGCACGTGGAAAGGGACCCTTGGTCTCCCGCCTCAGCTGGAGAGGCGTCCCAATTGCCCTGCCAAGCCTCGAGGAGAATCCCGAGTTGTCCCTCGCAACTAGGCAGGAGTCCTGCCGTCGCTGAACAAACACGTGGGTGGAAGGGCCATCCCCGTCGTAACTCGAGAATATACCCCAGGTTCCCGCCGCAACTCGAGAAAAACCATGAGACTTCCCCCTCGCCGCGAGATGAGGCCCGATTCCCCTGCACTGCGTGCAGAGCAATTCCGTGTTGCACATCACACATGAAAGGAGCCTTGATTTCCTTGATGGCACTCCAGAGAAACCCCAAGAAGACTGTTTCAAGGCTAGAGGGATCCTGAGGTCACTGCAGCAACACGAAAGAGCTCCATGGACCAAAAATCAACTCGAGATGAGAGGTTAGTCCCTGGCTTCGACTCCAGAGGAATACCACCTTACCACAAGCACCTCAAGAGGAGGCTTCTCTCAGCTCTAGGTATGTGAGAGGGACCCTGAGTTCGCGGCCTAAAGTGGAATGGACACCGCGATGCCCTGACTCGAAATAAGGCCGGATATCCCTGCAGTGACTTGAATCCAGGCTCGTCTTGGATCTCCCAAGACGAAAGGATGTCTGAATCCCTTGTGGAGACCACAGAGAAAGACCTTCTTCTCCACTTCAGCGCGAATGGAGGCCTCACATTCTTTGAAAACTTCAGAGGTACACGGAGATCAGTGCCTCCAAAGGAGACGATGCCTGACTCCTCGTGAAACTTGATAGGAGTCCCAGGATTCCTGTGCACGTGGAAAGGGACCCTTGATCTCCCGCCTCAGCTGGAGAGGCGTCCCAATTGCCCTGCCAAGCCTCGAGGAGAATCCCGAGTTGTCCCTCGCAACTAGGCAGGAGTCCTGACGTCGCTGAACAAACACGTGTGTGGAAGGGCCATCCCCGTCGTAACTCGAGAATATATCCCAGGTTCCCGCCGCAACTCGCGAAAAACCATGAGATTTCCCCCTCGCCGCGAGATGAGGCCCGATTCCCCTGCACTGCGTGCAGAGCAATTCAGTGATGCACATCACACATGAAAGGAGCCTTGATTTCCTTGATAGCACTCCAGAGAAACCCCAAGAACACTGTTTCAAGGCTAGAGAGATCCTGAGGTCACTGTAGCCATAAGAAAGAGCTCCGTGGCCCAAAAATCAACTCGAGATGAGAGGTTAGTCCCTGGCTTCGACTCCAGAGGAATACCACCTCACCACAAGCACCTCAAGAGGAGGCTTCTCTCAGCTCTAGGTATGTGAGAGGGACCCTGAGTTTGCGGCCTCAAGTGGAATGGACACCGCGATGCCCTGACTCGAAATAAGGCCGGATATCCCTGCAGTGACTTGAATGCAGGCTCGTCTTGCATCTCCCAAGACGAAAGGATGTCTGAATTCCCTGTGGAGACCACAGAGAAAGACCTACTTCCCCACCTCATCGCGAACGGAGGCCTCACATCCTTTGAAAACTTCAGAGGTACGCGGAGATCAGTGCCTCCAAAGGAGACGATGCCTGACTCCTCGTGAAACTTGATAGGAGTCCCAGGACTCCTGTGCACGTGGAAAGGGACCCTTGGTCTCCCGCCTCAGCTGGAGAGGCGTCCCAATTGCCCTGCCAAGCCTCGAGGAGAATCCCGAGTTGTCTCTCGCAACTAGGCAGGAGTCCTGCCGTCGCTGAACAAACACGTGGGTGGAAGGGCCATCCCCGTCGTAACTCGAGAATATACCCCAGGTTCCCGCCGCAACTCGAGAAAAACCATGAGACTTCCCCCTCGCCGCGATATGAGGCCCGATTTCCCTGCACTGCGTGCAGAGCAATTCCGTGTTGCACATCACACATGAAAAGAGCCTTGATTTCCTTGGTGGCACTCCAGAGAAACCCCAAGAACACTGTTTCAAGGCTAGAGGGATCCTGAGGTCACTGTAGCAACACGAAAGAGCTCCGAGGACCAAAAATCAACTCGAGATGAGAGGTTAGTCCCTGTCTTCGACTCCAGAGGAATACCACCTCACCACAAGCACCTCAAGAGGAGGCTTCTCTCAGCTCTAGGTATGTGAGAGGGACCCTGAGTTTGCGGTCTCAAGTGGAATGGACACCGCGATGCCCTGACTCGAAATAAGGACGGATATCCCTGCAGTGACTTGAATGCAGGCTCGTCTTGCATCTCCCAAGACGAAAGGATGTCTGAATCCCCTGTGGAGACCACAGAGAAAGAGCTAGTTCCCCACCTCATCGCGACCGGAGGCCTCACATCCTTTGAAAACTCCAGAGGTACGCGGAGATCAGTGCCTCCAAAGGAGACGATGCCTGACTCCTCGTGAAACTTGATAGGAGTCCCAGGATTCCTGTGGCACGTGGAAAGGGACCCTTGGTCTCCCGCCTCAGCTGGAGAGGCGTCCCAATTGCCCTGCCAAGCCTCGAGGAGAATCCCGAGTTGTCCCTCGCAACTAGGCAGGAGTCCTGACGTCGCTGAACAAACACGTGGGTGGAAGGGCCATCCCCGTCGTAACTCGAGAATATACCCCAGGTTCCCGCCGCAACTCGAGAAAAACCATGAGACTTCCCCCTCGCCGCGAGATGAGGCCCGATTCCCCTGCACTGCGTGCAGAGCAATTCCGTGTTGCACATCACACATGAAAGGAGCCTTGATTTCCTTGATGGCACTCCAGAGAAACCCCAAGAACACTGTTTCAAGGCTAGAGGGATCCTGAGGTCACTCTAGCAACACGAAAGAGCTCCATGGACCAAAAATCAACTCGAGATGAGAGGTTAGTCCCTGGCTTCGACTCCAGAGGAATACCACCTTACCACAAGCACCTCAAGAGGAGGCTTCTCTCAGCTCTAGGTATGTGAGAGGGACCCTGAGTTTGCGGCCTCAAGTGGAATGGACACGGCGATGCCCTGACGTGAAATAAGGCCGGATATCCCTGCAGTGACTTGAATGCAGGCTCGTCTTGCATCTCCCAAGACGAAAGGATGTCTGAATCCCCTGTGGAGACCACAGAGAAAGACCTATTTTTCCCCACCTCATGGCGATCGGAGGCCTCACATCCTTTGAAAACTCCAGAGGTACGCGGAGATCAGTGCCTCCAAATGAGACGAAGCCTGACTCCTCGTGAAACTTGATAGGAGTCCCAGGATTCCTGTGGCACGTGGAAAGGGACCCTTGGTCTCCCGCCTCAGCCGGAGAGGCGTCCCAATTGCCCTGCCAATCCTCGAGGAGAATCCCGAGTTGTCCCTCGCAACTAGGCAGGAGTCCTAACGTCGTTGAACAAACACGTGGGTGGAAGGGCCATCCCCGTCGTAACTCGAGAATATACCCAAGGTTCCCGCCGCAACTCGAGAAAAACCATGAGACTTCCCCCTCGCCGCGAGATGAGGCCCGATTCCCCAGCACTGCGTGCTGAGCAATACCGTGTTGCACATCACATATGAAAGGAGCCTTGATTTCCTTGATGGCACTCCAGAGAAACCCCAAGAACACTGTTTCAAGGCTAGAGGGATCCTGAGGTCACTGTAGCAACACGAAAGAGCTCCGTCGACCAAAAATCAACTCGAGATGAGAGGTTAGTCCCTGGCTTCGACTCCAGAGGAATACCACCTTACCACAAGCAACTCAAGAGGAGGCTTCTCTCAGCTCTATCTATGTGAGAAGGACCCTGAGTTTGCGGCCTCAAGTGGAATGGACACCGCGATGCCCTGACTGGAAATAAGGCCGGATATATCTGCAGTGACTTGAATGCAGGCTCGTCTTGCATCTCCCAAGACGAAAGGATGTCTGAATCCCCTGTGGAGACCACAGAGAAAGACCTAGTTCCCCACCTCATCGCGACCGGAGGCCTCACATCCTTTGAAAACTCCAGAGGTACGCGGAGATCAGTGCCTCCAAAGGAGACGATGCCTGACTCCTCGTGAAACTTGATAGGAGTCCCAGGATTCCTGTGGCACATGGAAAGGGACCCTTGGTCTCCCGCCTCAGCTGGAAAGGCGTCCCAATTGCCCTGCCAAGCCTCGAGGAGAATCCCGAGTTGTCCCTCGCAACTAGGCAGGAGTCCTGACGTCGCTGAACCAACACGTGTGTGGAAGGGCCATCCCCGTCCTAACTCGAGAATATACCCCAGGTTCCCGCCGCAACTTGAGAAAAACCATGAGACTTCCCCCTCGCCGCGAGATGAGGCCCGATTCCCCTGCACTGCGTGCAGAGCAATTCCGTCTTGCACATCACACATGAAAGGAGCCTTGATTTCCTTGATGGCACTCCAGAGAAACCTCAAGAACACTGTTTCAAGGCTACAGGGATCCTGAGGTCACTGTAGCAACACAAAAGAGCTCCGTGGACCAAAAATCAACTCGAGATGAGAGGTTAGTCCCTGGCTTCGACTCCAGAGGAATACCACCTTACCACAAGCACCTCAAGAGGAGGCTTCTCTCAGCTCTAGGTATGTGAGAGGGCCCTGACTTTGCCGCCTCAAGTGGAATGGACACTGCGATGCCCTGACACAAAATAAGGCCGGATATCCCTGCAGTGACTTGAATGCAGGCTCGTCTTGCATCTCCCAAGACGAAAGGATGTCTGAATCCCCTGTGGAGACCACAGAGAAAGACCTAGTTCCCCACCTCATCGCGACCGGAGGCCTCACGTCCTTTGAAAATTCCAGAGGTACGCGGAGATCAGTGCCTCCAAAGGAGACGATGCCTGACTCCTCGTGAAACTTGATAGGAGTCCCAGGATTCCTGTGGCACGTGGAAAGGGACCCTTGGTCTCCCGCCTCAGCTGGAGAGGCGTCCCAATTGCCCTGCCAAGCCTCGAGGAGAATCCCGAGTTGTCCCTCGCAACTAGTCAGGAGTCCTGCCGTCGCTGAACAAACACGTGGGTGGAAGGGCCATCCCCGTCGTAACTCGAGAATATACCCCAGGTTCCCGCCGCAACTCGAGAAAAACCATGAGACTTCCCCCTCGCCGCGAGATGAGGCCCGATTCCCCTGCACTGCGTGCAGAGCAATTCCGTGTTGCACATCACACATGAAAGGAGCCTTGATTTCCTTGGTGGCATTCCAGAGAAACCCCAAGAACACTGTTTCAAGGCTAGAGGGATCCTGAGGTCACTGTAGCAACACGAAAGAGCACCGTGGACCAAAAATCAACTCGAGATGAGAGGTTAGTCCCTGGCTTCGACTCCAGAGGAATACCACCTTACCACAAGCACCTCAAGAGGAGGCTTCTCTCAGCTCTAGGTATGTGAGAGGGACCCTGAGTTTGCGGCCTCAAGTGGAATGGACACGGCGATGCCCTGACGTGAAATAAGGCCGGATATCCCTGCAGTGACTTGAATGCAGGCTCGTCTTGCATCTCCCAAGACGAAAGGATGTCTGAATCCCCTGTGGAGACCACAGAGAAAGACCTATTTTTCCCCACCTCATGGCGATCGGAGGCCTCACGTCCTTTGAAAACTCCAGAGGTACGCGGAGATCAGTGCCTCCAAATGAGACGAAGCCTGACTCCTCGTGAAACTTGATAGGAGTCCCAGGATTCCTGTGGCACGTGGAAAGGGACCCTTGGTCTCCCGCCTCAGCTGGAGAGGCGTCCCAATTGCCCTGCCAATCCTCGAGGAGAATCCCGAGTTGTCCCTCGCAACTAGGCAGGAGTCCTAACGTCGTTGAACAAACACGTGGGTGGAAGGGCCATCCCCGTCGTAACTCGAGAATATACCCAAGGTTCCCGCCGCAACTCGAGAAAAACCATGAGACTTCCCCCTCGCCGCGAGATGAGGCCCGATTCCCCAGCACTGCGTGCTGAGCAATACCGTGTTGCACATCACATATGAAAGGAGCCTTGATTTCCTTGATGGCACTCCAGAGAAACCCCAAGAACACTGTTTCAAGGCTAGAGGGATCCTGAGGTCACTGTAGCAACACGAAAGAGCTCCGTCGACCAAAAATCAACTCGAGATGAGAGGTTAGTCCCTGGCTTCGACTCCAGAGGAATACCACCTTACCACAAGCAACTCAAGAGGAGGCTTCTCTCAGCTCTAGCTATGTGAGAAGGACCCTGAGTTTGCGGCCTCAAGTGGAATGGACACCGCGATGCCCTGACTGGAAATAAGGCCGGATATATCTGCAGTGACTTGAATGCAGGCTCGTCTTGCATCTCCCAAGACGAAAGGATGTCTGAATCCCCTGTGGAGACCACAGAGAAAGACCTAGTTCCCCACCTCATCGCGACCGGAGGCCTCACATCCTTTGAAAACTCCAGAGGTACGCGGAGATCAGTGCCTCCAAAGGAGACGATGCCTGACTCCTCGTGAAACTTGATAGGAGTCCCAGGATTCCTGTGGCACGTGGAAAGGGACCCTTGGTCTCCCGCCTCAGCTGGAAAGGCGTCCCAATTGCCCTGCCAAGCCTCGAGGAGAATCCCGAGTTGTCCCTCGCAACTAGGCAGGAGTCCTGACGTCGCTGAACCAACACGTGTGTGGAAGGGCCATCCCCGTCGTAACTCGAGAATATACCCCAGGTTCCCGCCGCAACTTGAGAAAAACCATGAGGCTTCCCCCTCGCCGCGAGATGAGGCCCGATTCCCCTGCACTGCATGCAGAGCAATTCCGTGTTGCACATCACACATGAAAGGAGCCTTGATTTTCTTGGTGGCACTCCAGAGAAACCCCAAGAACACTGTTTCAAGGCTAGAGGGATCCTGAGGTCACTGTAGCAACAAGAAAGAGCTCCATGGACCAAAAATCAACTCGAGATGAGAGGTTAGTCCCTGGCTTCGACTCCAGAGGAATACCACCTCACCACAAGCAACTCAAGAGGAGGCTTCTCTCAGCTCTAGGTATGTGAGAGGGACCCTGAGTTTGCAGCCTCAAGTGGAATGGACACCGTGATGCCCTGGCTCGAAATAAGGCCGGATGTCCCTGCAGTGACTTGAATGCAGGCTCGTCTTGCATCTCCCAAGACGAAAGGATGTCTGAATCCCCTGTGGAGACCACAGAGAAAGACCTAGTTCCCCACCTCATCGCGACCGGAGGCCTCACATCCTTTGAAAACTCCAGAGGTACGCGGAGATCAGTGCCTCCAAAGACGATGCCTGACTCCTCGTGAAACTTGATAGGAGTCCCAGGATTCCTGTGGCACGTGGAAAGAGACACTTGGTCTCCCGCTTCAGCTAGAGAGGCGTCCCAATTGCCCTGCCAAGCCTGGAGGAGAATCCCGAGTTGTCCCTCGCAACTAGGCAGAAGTCCTTACGTCGCTGAACAGACACGTGGCTGGAAGGGCCATCCCCGTCATAACTCGAGAATATACCCCAGGTTCCCGCCGCAACTCGAGAAAAACCATGAGACTTTACCCTCGCCACGAGATGAGGCCCGATTCCCCTGCACTCCGTGCAGAGCAATTCCGTCTTGCACATCACACATGAAAGGAGCCTTGATTTCCTTGATGGCACTCCAGAGAAACCCCAAGAACACTGTTTCAAGGCTAGAGGTATCCTGAGGTCACTGTAGCAACACGAAAGAGCTCCGTGGACCAAAAATCAACTCGAGATGAGAGGTTAGTCCCTGGCTTCGACTCCAGAGGAATACCACCTTACCACAAGCACCTCAAGAGGAGGCTTCTCTCAGCTCTAAGTATGTGAGAGGGACCCTGACTTTGCGGCCTCAAGTGGAATGGACACTGCGATGCCCTGACGCAAAATAAGGCCGGATATCCCTGCAGTGACTTGAATGCAGGCTCGTCTTGCATCTCCCAAGACGAAACGATGTCTGAATCCCCTGTGGAGACCACAGAGAAAGACCTAGTTCCCCACCTCATCGCGACCGGAGGCCTCACATCCTTTGAAAACTCCAGAGGTACGCGGAGATCAGTGCCTCCAAAGGAGACGATGCCTGACTCCTCGGGAAACTTGATAGGAGTCCCAGGATTCCTGTGGCACGTGGAAAGGGACCCTTGGTCTCCCGCCTCAGCTGGAGAGGCGTCCCAATTGCCCTGCCAAGCCTCGAGGAGAATCCCGAGTTGTCCCTCGCAACTAGGCAGGAGTCCTGCCGTCGCTGAACAAACACGTGTGTGGAAGGGCCATCCCCGTCGTGACTCGAGAATATACCCCATGTTCCCGCCGCAAGTCGATAAAAACCATGAGACTTCCCCCTCGCCGAGAGATGAGGCCTCATTCCCCTGCCCTGCATGCAGAGCAATTCCGTGTTGCACATCACATATGAAAGGAGCCTTGATTTCCTTGATGGCACTCCAGAGAAACCCCAAGAACACTGTTTCAAGGCTAGAGGGATCCTGAGGTCACTGTAGCAACACGAAAGAGCTCCGTGGACCAAAAATCAACTCGAGATGAGAGGTTAGTCCCTGGCTTCGACTCCAGAGGAATACCACCTTACCACAAGCACCTCAAGAGCAGTCTTCTCTCAGCTCTAGCTATGTGAGAGGGACCCTGAGTTTGCGGCCTAAAGTGGAATGGACACCGCGATGCCCTGACTCGAAATAAGGCCGGATATCCGTGCAGTGACTTGAATGCAGGCTCGTCTTGCATCTCCCAAGATGAAAGGATGTCTGAATCCCCTGTGGAGACCACAGAGAAAGACCTAGTTCCCCACCTCATCTTGACCGGAGGCCTCACATCCTTTGAAAACTCCAGAGGTACGCGGAGATCAGTGCCTCCAAAGGAGACGATGCCTGACTCCTCGTGAAACTTGATAGGAGTCCCAGGATTCCTGTGGCACGTGGAAAGGGACCCTTGGTCTCCCGCCTCAGCTGGAGAGGCGTCCCAATTTCCCTGCCAAGCCTTGAGGAGAATCCCGAGTTGTCCCTCGCAACTAGGCAGGAGTCCTGACGTCGCTGAACAAACACGTGTGTGGAAGGGCCATCCCTGTCGTAACTCGAGAATATACCCCAGGTTCCTGCCGCAACTCGAGAAAAACCATGAGACTTCCCCCTCGCTGCGAGATGAGGCCCGATTCCCCTGCACTGCGTGCAGAGCAATTCCGTGTTGCACATCACACATGAAAGGAGCCTTGATTTCCTTGGTGGCACTCCAGAGAAACCCCAAGAACACTGTTTCAATGCTAGAGGGATCCTGAGGTCACTGTAGCAACACGAAAGAGCTCCGTGGACCAAAAATCAACTCGAGATGAGAGGTTAGTCCCTGGCTTCGACTCCAGAGGAATACCACCTCACCACAAGCACCTCAAGAGGAGGCTACTCGCAGCTCTAGGTATGTGAGAGGGACCCTGAGTTTGCGGCCTCAAGTGTAATGGACACCGCGATGCCCTGACTCGAAATAAGGCCGGATATCCCTGCAGTGACTTGAATGCAGGCTCGTCTTGCATCTCCCAAGACGAAAGGATGTCTGAATCCCTTGTGGAGACCACAGAGAAAGACCTAGTTCCCCACTTCATCGCGAATGGAGGCCTCACATTCTTTGAAAACTTCAGAGGTACGCGGAGATCAGTGCCTCCAAAGGAGACGATGCCTGACTCCTCGTGAAACTTGATAGGAGTCCCAGGATTCCTGTGCACGTTGAAAGGGACTCTTGATCTCCCACCTCAGCTGGAGAGGCGTCCCAATTGCCCTGCCAAGCCTCGAGGAGAATCCCGAGTTGTCCCTCGCAACTAGGCAGGAGTCCTGACGTCGCTGAAAAAACACGTTGTTGGAAGGGCCATCCCCGTCGTAACTCGTGAATATACCCCAGGTTCCCGCCGCAACTCGAGAAAAACCATGAGACTTCCCCCTCGCCGCGAGATGAGGCACGATTCCCCTGCACTGCGTGCAGAGCAATTCCGTGTTGCACATCACACATGAAAGGAGCCTTGATTTCCTTGGTGGTACTCCAGAGAACCCCCAAGAACACTGTTTCAAGGCTAGAGGGATCCTGAGGTCACTGTAGCAACATGAAAGAGCTCCATGGACCAAAAATCAACTCGAGATGAGAGGTTAGTCCCTGGCTTTGACTCCAGAGGAATACCACCTTACCACAAGTACCTCAAGAGGAGACTTCTCTCAGCTCTAGGTATGTGAGAGGGACCCTGATTTTGCGGTCTCAAGTGGAATGGACACCGCGATGCCCTGACTCGAAATAAGGCCGGATATCCCTGCAGTGACTTGAATGCAGGCTCGTCTTGCATCTCCCAAGATGAAAGGATGTCTGAATCCCCTGTGGAGACCACAGAGAAAGACCTAGTTCCCCACCTCATCGCGACCGGAGGACTCACATCCATTGAAAACTCCAGAGGTACGCGGAGATCAGTGCCTCCAAAGGAGACGATGCCTGACTCCTCGTGAAACTTGATAGGAGTCCCAGGATTCCTGTGGCACGTGGAAAGGGACACTTGGTCTCCCGCCTCAGCTGGAGAGGCGTCCCAATTGCCCTGCCAAGCCTCGAGGAGTATACCGAGTTGTCCCTCGCAACTAGGCA
This sequence comes from Cervus elaphus, assembly GCF_910594005.1. Taxonomy (NCBI): domain Eukaryota; kingdom Metazoa; phylum Chordata; class Mammalia; order Artiodactyla; family Cervidae; genus Cervus; species Cervus elaphus. The sequence continues at coordinate 6,023,532 of NC_057838.1, forward strand.
GGAGTCCTGCCGTCGCTGAACAAACACGTGGGTGGAAGGGCCATCCCCGTCGTAACTCGAGAATATACCCCAGGTTCCCGCCACAACTCGAGAAAAACCATGAGACTTCCCCCTCGCCACGAGATGAGGCCTGATTCCCCTGCACTGCGTGCAGAGCAATTCCGTGTTGCACATCACACGTGAAAGGAGCCTTGATTTCCTTGCTGGCACTGCAGAGAAACCCCAAGAACACTGTTTCAAGGCTAGAGGGATCCTGAGGTCACTGTAGCCACACAAAAGAGCTCCGTGGACCAAAAATCAACTCGATTTGAGAGGTTAGTCCCTGGCTCCGACTCCAGAGGAATACCACCTTACCACAAGCACCTCAAGAGGAGGCTTCTCTCAGCTCTAGGAATGTGAGAGGGACACTGAGTTTGCGGCCTCAAGTGGAGTCGACACCGCGATGCCCTGGCTCGAAATAAGGCCGGATATATCTGCAGTGACTGGAATGCAGGCTCGTCTTGCATCTCCCAAGACAAAAGGATGTCTGAATCCCCTGTGGAGACCACAGAGAAAGACCTAGTTCCCCACCTCATCGCGACCGGAGGCCTCACAGCCTTTGAAAACTCCAGAGGTACGCGGAGATCAGTGCCTCCAAAGGAGACGATGCCTGACTCCTCGTGAAACTTGATAGGAGTCCCAGGATTCCTGTGGCTCATGGAAAGGGACCCTTGGTCTCCCGCCTCAGCTGGAGAGGCGTCCCAATTGCCCTGCAAAGCCTCGAGGAGAATCCCGAGTTGTCCCTCGCAACTAGGCAGGAGTCCTGACGTCGCTGAACAAACACGTGGGTGGAAGGGCCATCCCCGTCGTAACTCGAGAATATACCCCATGTTCCCGCCGCAACTCGAGAAAAACCATGAGACTTCCCCCTCGCCGCGAGATGAGGCCCGATTCCCCTGCACTGCATGCAGAGCAATTCCGTGTTGCACATCACACATGAAAGGAGCCTTGATTTTCTTGGTGGCACTCCAGAGAAACCCCAAGAACACTGTTTCAAGGCTAGAGGGATCCTGAGGTCACTGTAGCAACACGAAAGAGCTCCATGGACCAAAAATCAACTCGAGATGAGAGGTTAGTCCCTGGCTTCGACTCCAGAGGAATACCACCTCACCACAAGCACCTCAAGAGGAGGCTTCTCTCAGCTCTAGGTATGTGAGAGGGTCCCTGAGTTGCGGCCACACGTGTAAAGGACACCGCGATGCCCTGGCTCGAAATAAGGCCGGATATCCCTGCAGTGACTTGAATGCAGGATCGTCTTGCATCTCCCAAGACGAAAGGATGTCTGAATCCCCTCTGGAGACCACAGAGAAAGACCTACTTCCCCACCTCATCGCGAACGGAGGCCTCACATCCTTTGAAAACTCCAGAGGTACGCGGAGATCAGTGCCTCCAAAGGAGACGATGCCTGACTCCTCGTGAAACTTGATAGGAGTCCCTGGACTCCTGTGCACGTGGAAAGGGACCCTTGGTCTCCCGCCTCAGCTGGAGAGGCGTCCCAATTGCCCTGCCAAGCCTCGAGGAGAATCCCGAGTTGTCTCTCGCAACTAGGCAGGAGTCCTGCCGTCGCTGAACAAACACGTGGGTGGAAGGGCCATCCCCGTCGTAACTCGAGAATATACCCCAGGTTCCCGCCGCAACTCGAGAAAAACCATGAGACTTCCCCCTCGCCGCGATATGAGGCCCGATTTCCCTACACTGCGTGCAGAGCAATTCCGTGTTGCACATCACACATGAAAGGAGCCTTGATTTCCTTGGTGGCACTCCAGAGAAACCCCAAGAACACTGTTTCAAGGCTAGAGGGATCCTGAGGTCACTGTAGCAACACGAAAGAGCTCCGAGGACCAAAAATCAACTCGAGATGAGAGGTTAGTCCCTGTCTTCGACTCCAGAGGAACACCACCTCACCACAAGCACCTCAAGAGGAGGCTTCTCTCAGCTCTAGGTATGTGAGAGGAACCCTGAGTTTGCGGTCTCAAGTGGAATGGACACCGCGATGCCCTGACTCGAAATAAGGACGGATATCCCTGCAGTGACTTGAATGCAGGCTCGTCTTGCATCTCCCAAGACGAAAGGATGTCTGAATCCCCTGTGGAGACCACAGAGAAAGAGCTAGTTCCCCACCTCATCGCGACCGGAGGCCTCACATCCTTTGAAAACTCCAGAGGTACGCGGAGATCAGTGCCTCCAAAGGAGACGATGCCTGACTCCTCGTGAAACTTGATAGGAGTCCCAGGATTCCTGTGGCACGTGGAAAGGGACCCTTGGTCTCCCGCCTCAGCTGGAGAGGCGTCCCAATTGCCCTGCCAAGCCTCGAGGAGAATCCCGAGTTGTCCCTCGCAACTAGGCAGGAGTCCTGACGTCGCTGAACAAACACGTGGGTGGAAGGGCCATCCCCGTCGTAACTCGAGAATATACCCCAGGTTCCCGCCGCAACTCGAGAAAAACCATGAGACTTCCCCCTCGCCGCGAGATGAGGCCCGATTCCCCTGCACTGCGTGCAGAGCAATTCCGTGTTGCACATCACACATGAAAGGAGCCTTGATTTCCTTGATGGCACTCCAGAGAAACCCCAAGAACACTGTTTCAAGGCTAGAGGGATCCTGAGGTCACTCTAGCAACACGAAAGAGCTCCATGGACCAAAAATCAACTCGAGATGAGAGGTTAGTCCCTGGCTTCGACTCCAGAGGAATACCACCTTACCACAAGCACCTCAAGAGGAGGCTTCTCTCAGCTCTAGGTATGTGAGAGGGACCCTGAGTTCGCGGCCTCAAGTGGAACGGACACCGCGATGCCCTGACTCGAAATAAGGCCGGATATCCCTGCAGTGACTTGAATCCAGGCTCGTCTTGGATCTCCCAAGACGAAAGGATGTCTGAATCCCTTGTGGAGACCACAGAGAAAGAACTTCTTCCCCACTTCATCGCGAATGGAGGCCTCACATTCTTTGAAAACTTCAGAGGTACGCGGAGATCAGTGCCTCCAAAGGAGACGATGCCTGACTCCTCGTGAAACTTGATAGGAGTCCCAGGATTCCTGTGCACGTGGAAAGGGACCCTTGATCTCCCGCCTCAGCTGGAGAGGCGTCCCAATTGCCCTGCCAAGCCTCGAGGAGAATCCCGAGTTGTCCCTCGCAACTAGGAAGGAGTCCTGACGTCGCTGAACAAACACGTGGGTGGAACTGCCATCCCCGTCGTAACTTGAGAATATACCCCAGGTTCCCGCCGCAACTCGAGAAAAACCATGAGACTTCCACCTCGCCGAGAGATGAGGCCCGATTCCCCTGCACTGCGTGCAGAGCAATTCCGTGTTGCACATCACACATGAAAGGAGCCTTGATTTCCTTGATGGCACTCCAGAGAAACCCCAAGAACACTGTTTCAAGGCTAGAGGGATCCTGAGGTCACTGTAGCAACACGAAAGAGCTCCGTGGACCAAAAATCAACTCGAGATGAGAGGTTAGTCCCTGGCTTCGACTCCAGAGGAATACCACCTTACCACAAGCACCTCAAGAGGAAGCTTCTCTCAGCACTAGCTATGTGCTGAGTTTGCGGTCTCAAGTGGAATGGACACCGCGATGCCCTGACTCGAAATAAGGCCGGATATCCCTGCAGTGACTTGAATGCAGGCTCGTCTTGCATCTCCCAAGACGAAAGGATGTCTGAATCCCCTGTGGAGACCACAGAGAAAGACCTAGTTCCCCACCTCATCGCGACCGGAGGCCTCACATCCTTTGAAAACTCCAGAGGTACGCGGAGATCAGTGCCTCCAAAGGAGACGATGCCTGACTCCTCGTGAATCTTGATAGAAGTCCCAGGTTTCCTGTGGCACGTGGATAGGGACTCTTGGTCTCCCGCCTCAGCTGGAGAGGCGTCCCAATTGCCCTGCCAAGCCACGAGGAGAATCCCGAGTTGTCCCTCGCAACTAGGCAAGAGTCCTGACGTCGCTGAACAAACACGTGGGTGGAAGGGCCATCCCCGTCGTAACTCGAGAATATACCCCAGGTTCCCGCGGCAACTCGAAAAAAACCATGAGACTTCCCCCTCGCCGCGAGATGAGGCCCGATTCCCCTGCACTGCGTGCAGAGCAATTCCGTCTTGAACATCACACGTGAAAGGAGCCTTGATTTCCATGATGGCATTCCAGAGAAACCCCAAGAACACTGTTTCAAGGCTAGAGGGATCCTGAGGTCACTGTAGCAACACAAAGAGCTCCGTGGACGAAGAATCAACTCGAGATGAGAGGTTAGTCCCTGGCTTCGACTCTAGAGGAATACCACCTTACCACAAGCACCTCAAGAGGAGGCTTCTCTCAGCTCTAGGTATGTGAGAGGGACCCTGAGTTTGCGGCCTCAAATGGAGTGGACACCGCGATGCCCTGGCTCGAAATAAGGCCGGATATATCTGCAGTGACTTGAATGCAGGCTCGTCTTGCATCTCCCAAGACGAAAGGATGTCTGAATCCCCTGTGGAGACCACAGAGAAAGACCTACTTCCCCACCTCATCGCGACCGGAGGCCTCACATCCTTTTTAAAATCCAGAGGTACGCGGAGATCAGTTCCTCCAAAGGAGACGATGCCTGACTCCTCGTGAAACTTGATAGGAGTCCCAGGATTCCTGTGGCTCGTGGAAAGGGACCCTTGGTCTCCCGTCTCAGCTGGAGAGGCGTCCCAATTGCCCTGCCAAGCCTCGAGGAGAATCCCGAGTTGTCCCTCGCAACTAGGCAGGAGTCCTGACGTCGCTGAACAAACACGAGGGTGGAAGGGCCATCCCCGTTGTAACTCGAGAATATACCCCAGGCTCCCGCCACAACTCGAGAAAAACCATGAGACTTCACCCTCGCCGTGAGATGAGGCCCGATTCCCCTGCACTGCATGCAGAGCAACTCCGTGTTGCACATCACACATGAAAGGAGCCTTGATTTCCTTGATGGCACTCCAGAGAAACCCCAAGAACACTGTTTCAAGGCAAGAGGAATCCTGACGTCACTGTAGCAACACGAAAGAGCTCCGTCGACCAAAAATCAACTCGAGATGAGAGGTTAGTCCCTGGCTTCGACTCCAGAGGAATACCACCTTACCACAAGCACCTCAAGAGGAGGCTTCTCTCAGCTCTAGCTATGTGAGAGGGACCCTGAGTTTGCGGCCTCAAGTGGAATGGACACGGCGATGCCCTGACGTGAAATAAGGCCGGATATCCCTGCAGTGACTTGAATGCAGGCTCGTCTTGCATCTCCCAAGACGAAAGGATGTCTGAATCCCCTGTGGAGACCACAGAGAAAGACCTATTTTTCCCCACCTCATGGCGATCGGAGGCCTCACATCCTTTGAAAACTCCAGAGGTACGCGGAGATCAGTGCCTCCAAATGAGACGAAGCCTGACTCCTCGTGAAACTTGATAGGAGTCCCAGGATTCCTGTGGCACGTGGAAAGGGACCCTTGGTCTCCCGCCTCAGCTGGAGAGGCGTCCCAATTGCCCTGCCAATCCTCGAGGAGAATCCCGAGTTGTCCCTCGCAACTAGGCAGGAGTCCTAACGTCGTTGAACAAACACGTGGGTGGAAGGGCCATCCCCGTCGTAACTCGAGAATATACCCAAGGTTCCCGCCGCAACTCGAGAAAAACCATGAGACTTCCCCCTCGCCGCGAGATGAGGCCCGATTCCCCAGCACTGCGTGCTGAGCAATACCGTGTTGCACATCACATATGAAAGGAGCCTTGATTTCCTTGATGGCACTCCAGAGAAACCCCAAGAACACTGTTTCAAGGCTAGAGGGATCCTGAGGTCACTGTAGCAACACGAAAGAGCTCCGTCGACCAAAAATCAACTCGAGATGAGAGGTTAGTCCCTGGCTTCGACTCCAGAGGAATACCACCTTACCACAAGCAACTCAAGAGGAGGCTTCTCTCAGCTCTAGCTATGTGAGAAGGACCCTGAGTTTGCGGCCTCAAGTGGAATGGACACCGCGATGCCCTGACTGGAAATAAGGCCGGATATATCTGCAGTGACTTGAATGCAGGCTCGTCTTGCATCTCCCAAGACGAAAGGATGTCTGAATCCCCTGTGGAGACCACAGAGAAAGACCTAGTTCCCCACCTCATCGCGACCGGAGGCCTCACATCCTTTGAAAACTCCAGAGGTACGCGGAGATCAGTGCCTCCAAAGGAGACGATGCCTGACTCCTCGTGAAACTTGATAGGAGTCCCAGGATTCCTGTGGCACGTGGAAAGGGACCCTTGGTCTCCCGCCTCAGCTGGAAAGGCGTCCCAATTGCCCTGCCAAGCCTCGAGGAGAATCCCGAGTTGTCCCTCGCAACTAGGCAGGAGTCCTGACGTCGCTGAACCAACACGTGTGTGGAAGGGCCATCCCCGTCGTAACTCGAGAATATACCCCAGGTTCCCGCCGCAACTTGAGAAAAACCATGAGGCTTCCCCCTCGCCGCGAGATGAGGCCCGATTCCCCTGCACTGCATGCAGAGCAATTCCGTGTTGCACATCACACATGAAAGGAGCCTTGATTTTCTTGGTGGCACTCCAGAGAAACCCCAAGAACACTGTTTCAAGGCTAGAGGGATCCTGAGGTCACTGTAGCAACAAGAAAGAGCTCCATGGACCAAAAATCAACTCGAGATGAGAGGTTAGTCCCTGGCTTCGACTCCAGAGGAATACCACCTCACCACAAGCATCTCAAGAGGAGGCTTCTCTCAGCTCTAGGTATGTGAGAGGGACCCTGAGTTTGCAGCCTCAAGTGGAATGGACACCGTGATGCCCTGGCTCGAAATAAGGCCGGATGTCCCTGCAGTGACTTGAATGCAGGCTCGTCTTGCATCTCCCAAGACGAAAGGATGTCTGAATCCCCTGTGGAGACCACAGAGAAAGACCTAGTTCCCCACCTCATCGCGACCGGAGGCCTCACATCCTTTGAAAACTCCAGAGGTACGCGGAGATCAGTGCCTCCAAAGACGATGCCTGACTCCTCGTGAAACTTGATAGGAGTCCCAGGATTCCTGTGGCACGTGGAAAGAGACACTTGGTCTCCCGCTTCAGCTAGAGAGGCGTCCCAATTGCCCTGCCAAGCCTGGAGGAGAATCCCGAGTTGTCCCTCGCAACTAGGCAGAAGTCCTTACGTCGCTGAACAGACACGTGGCTGGAAGGGCCATCCCCGTCATAACTCGAGAATATACCCCAGGTTCCCGCCGCAACTCGAGAAAAACCATGAGACTTTACCCTCGCCACGAGATGAGGCCCGATTCCCCTGCACTCCGTGCAGAGCAATTCCGTCTTGCACATCACACATGAAAGGAGCCTTGATTTCCTTGATGGCACTCCAGAGAAACCCCAAGAACACTGTTTCAAGGCTAGAGGGATCCTGAGGTCACTGTAGCAACACGAAAGAGCTCCGTGGACCACAAATCAACTCGAGATGAGAGGTTAGTCCCTGGCTTCGACTCCAGAGGAATACCACCTTACCACAAGCACCTCAAGAGCAGTCTTCTCTCAGCTCTAGCTATGTGAGAGGGACCCTGAGTTTGCGGCCTAAAGTGGAATGGACACCGCGATGCCCTAACTCGAAATAAGGCCGGATATCCGTGCAGTGACTTGAATGCAGGCTCGTCTTGCATCTCCCAAGATGAAAGGATGTCTGAATCCCCTGTGGAGACCACAGAGAAAGACCTAGTTCCCCACCTCATCTTGACCGGAGGCCTCACATCCTTTGAAAACTCCAGAGGTACGCGGAGATCAGTGCCTCCAAAGGAGACGATGCCTGACTCCTCGTGAAACTTGATAGGAGTCCCAGGATTCCTGTGGCACGTGGAAAGGGACCCTTGGTCTCCCGCCTCAGCTGGAGAGGCGTCCCAATTTCCCTGCCAAGCCTTGAGGAGAATCCCGAGTTGTCCCTCGCAACTAGGCAGGAGTCCTGACGTCGCTGAACAAACACGTGTGTGGAAGGGCCATCCCTGTCGTAACTCGAGAATATACCCCAGGTTCCTGCCGCAACTCGAGAAAAACCATGAGACTTCCCCCTCGCCGCGAGATGAGGCCCGATTCCCCTGCACTGCGTGCAGAGCAATTCCGTGTTGCACATCACACATGAAAGGAGCCTTGATTTCCTTGGTGGCACTCCAGAGAAACCCCAAGAACACTGTTTCAATGCTAGAGGGATCCTGAGGTCACTGTAGCAACACGAAAGAGCTCCGTGGACCAAAAATCAACTCGAGATGAGAGGTTAGTCCCTGGCTTCGACTCCAGAGGAATACCACCTCACCACAAGCACCTCAAGAGGAGGCTACTCGCAGCTCTAGGTATGTGAGAGGGACCCTGAGTTTGCGGCCTCAAGTGTAATGGACACCGCGATGCCCTGACTCGAAATAAGGCCGGATATCCCTGCAGTGACTTGAATGCAGGCTCGTCTTGCATCTCCCAAGACGAAAGGATGTCTGAATCCCTTGTGGAGACCACAGAGAAAGACCTAGTTCCCCACTTCATCGCGAATGGAGGCCTCACATTCTTTGAAAACTTCAGAGGTACGCGGAGATCAGTGCCTCCAAAGGAGACGATGCCTGACTCCTCGTGAAACTTGATAGGAGTCCCAGGATTCCTGTGCACGTTGAAAGGGACTCTTGATCTCCCACCTCAGCTGGAGAGGCGTCCCAATTGCCCTGCCAAGCCTCGAGGAGAATCCCGAGTTGTCCCTCGCAACTAGGCAGGAGTCCTGACGTCGCTGAAAAAACACGTTGTTGGAAGGGCCATCCCCGTCGTAACTCGTGAATATACCCCAGGTTCCCGCCGCAACTCGAGAAAAACCATGAGACTTCCCCCTCGCCGCGAGATGAGGCCCGATTCCCCTGCACTGCGTGCAGAGCAATTCCGTGTTGCACATCACACATGAAAGGAGCCTTGATTTCCTTGGTGGTACTCCAGAGAACCCCCAAGAACACTGTTTCAAGGCTAGAGGGATCCTGAGGTCACTGTAGCAACATGAAAGAGCTCCATGGACCAAAAATCAACTCGAGATGAGAGGTTAGTCCCTGGCTTTGACTCCAGAGGAATACCACCTTACCACAAGTACCTCAAGAGGAGACTTCTCTCAGCTCTAGGTATGTGAGAGGGACCCTGATTTTGCGGTCTCAAGTGGAATGGACACCGCGATGCCCTGACTCGAAATAAGGCCGGATATCCCTGCAGTGACTTGAATGCAGGCTCGTCTTGCATCTCCCAAGATGAAAGGATGTCTGAATCCCCTGTGGAGACCACAGAGAAAGACCTAGTTCCCCACCTCATCGCGACCGGAGGACTCACATCCATTGAAAACTCCAGAGGTACGCGGAGATCAGTGCCTCCAAAGGAGACGATGCCTGACTCCTCGTGAAACTTGATAGGAGTCCCAGGATTCCTGTGGCACGTGGAAAGGGACACTTGGTCTCCCGCCTCAGCTGGAGAGGCGTCCCAATTGCCCTGCCAAGCCTCGAGGAGTATACCGAGTTGTCCCTCGCAACTAGGCAGGAGTCCTGCCGTCGCTGAACAAACACGTGGGTGGAAGGGCCATCCCCGTCGTAACTCGAGAATATACCCCAGGTTCCCGCCACAACTCGAGAAAAACCATGAGACTTCCCCCTCGCCACGAGATGAGGCCTGATTCCCCTGCACTGCGTGCAGAGCAATTCCGTGTTGCACATCACACGTGAAAGGAGCCTTGATTTCCTTGCTGGCACTGCAGAGAAACCCCAAGAACACTGTTTCAAGGCTAGAGGGATCCTGAGGTCACTGTAGCCACACGAAAGAGCTCCGTGGACCAAAAATCAACTCGATTTGAGAGGTTAGTCCCTGGCTCCGACTCCAGAGGAATACCACCTTACCACAAGCACCTCAAGAGGAGGCTTCTCTCAGCTCTAGGAATGTGAGAGGGACACTGAGTTTGCGGCCTCAAGTGGAGTCGACACCGCGATGCCCTGGCTCGAAATAAGGCCGGATATATCTGCAGTGACTGGAATGCAGGCTCGTCTTGCATCTCCCAAGACAAAAGGATGTCTGAATCCCCTGTGGAGACCACAGAGAAAGACCTAGTTCCCCACCTCATCGCGACCGGAGGCCTCACAGCCTTTGAAAACTCCAGAGGTACGCGGAGATCAGTGCCTCCAAAGGAGACGATGCCTGACTCCTCGTGAAACTTGATAGGAGTCCCAGGATTCCTGTGGCTCATGGAAAGGGACCCTTGGTCTCCCGCCTCAGCTGGAGAGGCGTCCCAATTGCCCTGCCAAGCCTCGAGGAGAATCCCGAGTTGTCCCTCGCAACTAGGCAGGAGTCCTGACGTCGCTGAACAAACACGTGGTTGGAAGGGCCATCCCCGTCGTAACTCGAGAATATACCCCATGTTCCCGCCGCAACTCGAGAAAAACCATGAGACTTCCCCCTCGCCGCGAGATGAGGCCCGATTCCCCTGCACTGCGTGCAGAGCAATTCCGTGTTGCACATCACACATGAAAGGAGCCTTGATTTTCTTGGTGGCACTCCAGAGAAACCCCAAGAACACTGTTTCAAGGCTAGAGGGATCCTGAGGTCACTGTAGCAACACGAAAGAGCTCCATGGACCAAAAATCAACTCGAGATGAGAGGTTAGTCCCTGGCTTCGACTCCAGAGGAATACCACCTCACCACAAGCACCTCAAGAGGAGGCTTCTCTCAGCTCTAGGTATGTGAGAGGGTCCCTGAGTTTGCGGCCACACGTGTAAAGGACACCGCGATGCCCTGGCTCGAAATAAGGCCGGATATCCCTGCAGTGACTTGAATGCAGGCTCGTCTTGCATCTCCCAAGACAAAAGGATGTCTGAATCCCCTGTGGAGACCACAGAGAAAGACCTAGTTCCCCACCTCATCGCGACCGGAGGCCTCACATCCTTTGAAAACTCCAGAGGTACGCAGAGATCAGTGCCTCCAAAGGAGACGATGCCTGACTCCTCGTGAAACTTGATAGGAGTCCCAGGATTCCTGTGGCACGTGGAAAGAGACACTTGGTCTCCCGCCTCAGCTAGAGAGGCGTCACAATTGCCCTGCCAAGCCTCGAGGAGAATCCCGAGTTGTCCCTCGCAACTAGGCAGGAGTCTTGATGTCGCTGAACAAACACGTGGGTGGAAGGGCCATCCCCGTCATAACTCGAGAATATACCCCAGGTTCCCGCCGCAACTCGAGAAAAACCATGAGACTTCCCCCTCGCCGCGAGATGAGGCCCGATTCCCCTGCAGTGCATGCAGAGCAATTCCGTGTTGCACATCACACATGAAAGGAGCCTTGATTTCCTTGATAGCACTCCAGAGAAATCCCAAGAACACTGTTTCAAGGCTAGAGGGATCCTGAGGTCACTGTAGCAACACGAAAGAGCTCCATGGACCAAAAATCAACTCGAGATGAGAGGTTAGTCCCTGGCTTCGACTCCAGAGGAATACCACCTTACCTCAAGCACCTCAAGAGGAGGCTTCTCTCAGCTCTAGGTATGTGAGAGGGACCCTGAGTTTGCGGCCTCAAGAGGAAAGGACACCACGATGCCCTGACTCGAAATAAGGCCGGATATCCCTGCAGTGACTTGAATGCAGGATCGTCTTGCATCTCCCAAGACGAAAGGATGTCTGAATTCCCTGTGGAGACCACAGAGAAAGACCTACTTCCCCACCTCATCGCGAACGGAGGCCTCACATCCTTTGAAAACTTCAGAGGTACGCGGAGATCAGTGCCTCCAAAGGAGACGATGCCTGACTCCTCGTGAAACTTGATAGGAGTCCCTGGACTCCTGTGCACGTGGAAAGGGACCCTTGGTCTCCCGCCTCAGCTGGAGAGGCGTCCCAATTGCCCTGCCAAGCCTCGAGGAGAATCCCGAGTTGTCTCTCGCAACTAGGCAGGAGTCCTGCCGTCGCTGAACAAACACGTGGGTGGAAGGGCCATCCCCGTCGTAACTCGAGAATATACCCCAGGTTCCCGCCGCAACTCGAGAAAAACCATGAGACTTCCCCCTCGCCGCGATATGAGGCCCGATTTCCCTGCACTGCATGCAGAGCAATTCCGTGTTGCACATCACACATGAAAGGAGCCTTGATTTCCTTGGTGGCACTCCAGAGAAAACCCAAGAACACTGTTTCAAGGCTAGAGGGATCCTGAGGTCACTGTAGCAACACGAAAGAGCTCCGAGGACCAAAAATCAACTCGAGATGAGAGGTTAGTCCCTGTCTTCGACTCCAGAGGAACACCACCTCACCACAAGCACCTCAAGAGGAGGCTTCTCTCAGCTCTAGGTATGTGAGAGGGACCCTGAGTTTGCGGTCTCAAGTGGAATGGACACCGCGATGCCCTGACTCGAAATAAGGACGGATATCCCTGCAGTGACTTGAATGCAGGCTCGTCTTGCATCTCCCAAGACGAAAGGATGTCTGAATCCCCTGTGGAGACCACAGAGAAAGAGCTAGTTCCCCACCTCATCGCGACCGGAGGCCTCACATCCTTTGAAAACTCCAGAGGTACGCGGAGATCAGTGCCTCCAAAGGAGACGATGCCTGACTCCTCGTGAAACTTGATAGGAGTCCCAGGATTCCTGTGGCACGTGGAAAGGGACCCTTGGTCTCCCGCCTCAGCTGGAGAGGCGTCCCAATTGCCCTGCCAAGCCTCGAGGAGAATCCCGAGTTGTCCCTCGCAACTAGGCAGGAGTCCTGACGTCGCTGAACAAACACGTGGGTGGAAGGGCCATCCCCGTCGTAACTCGAGAATATACCCCAGGTTCCCGCCGCAACTCGAGAAAAACCATGAGACTTCCCCCTCGCCGCGAGATGAGGCCCGATTCCCCTGCACTGCGTGCAGAGCAATTCCGTGTTGCACATCACACATGAAAGGAGCCTTGATTTCCTTGATGGCACTCCAGAGAAACCCCAAGAACACTGTTTCAAGGCTAGAGGGATCCTGAGGTCACTCTAGCAACACGAAAGAGGTCCATGGACCAAAAATCAACTCGAGATGAGAGGTTAGTCCCTGGCTTCGACTCCAGAGGAATACCACCTTACCACAAGCACCTCAAGAGGAGGCTTCTCTCAGCTCTAGGTATGTGAGAGGGACCCTGAGTTCGCGGCCTCAAGTGGAACGGACACCGCGATGCCCTGACTCGAAATAAGGCCGGATATCCCTGCAGTGACTTGAATCCAGGCTCGTCTTGGATCTCCCAAGACGAAAGGATGTCTGAATCCCTTGTGGAGACCACAGAGAAAGAACTTCTTCCCCACTTCATCGCGAATGGAGGCCTCACATTCTTTGAAAACTTCAGAGGTACGCGGAGATCAGTGCCTCCAAAGGAGACGATGCCTGACTCCTCGTGAAACTTGATAGGAGTCCCAGGATTCCTGTGCACGTGGAAAGGGACCCTTGATCTCCCGCCTCAGCTGGAGAGGCGTCCCAATTGCCCTGCCAAGCCTCGAGGAGAATCCCGAGTTGTCCCTCGCAACTAGGAAGGAGTCCTGACGTCGCTGAACAAACACGTGGGTGGAACTGCCATCCCCGTCGTAACTTGAGAATATACCCCAGGTTCCCGCCGCAACTCGAGAAAAACCATGAGACTTCCACCTCGCCGAGAGATGAGGCCCGATTCCCCTGCACTGCGTGCAGAGCAATTCCGTGTTGCACATCACACATGAAAGGAGCCTTGATTTCCTTGATGGCACTCCAGAGAAACCCCAAGAACACTGTTTCAAGGCTAGAGGGATCCTGAGGTCACTGTAGCAACACGAAAGAGCTCCGTGGACCAAAAATCAACTCGAGATGAGAGGTTAGTCCCTAGCTTCGACTCCAGAGGAATACCACCTAACCACAAGCACCTCAAGAGGAAGCTTCTCTCAGCACTAGCTATGTGCTGAGTTTGCGGTCTCAAGTGGAATGTACACCGAGATGCCCTGGCTCGAAATAAGGCCGGATATCCCTGCAGTGACTTGAATGCAGGCTCGTCTTGCATCTCCCAAGACGAAAGGATGTCTGAATCCCCTGTGGAGACCACAGAGAAAGACCTAGTTCCCCACCTCATCGCGACCGGAGGCCTCACATCCTTTGAAAACTCCAGAGGTACGCGGAGATCAGTGCCTCCAAAGGAGACGATGCCTGACTCCTCGTGAATCTTGATAGAAGTCCCAGGTTTCCTGTGGCACGTGGATAGGGACTCTTGGTCTCCCGCCTCAGCTGGAGAGGCGTCCCAATTGCCCTGCCAAGCCACGAGGAGAATCCCGAGTTGTCCCTCGCAACTAGGCAAGAGTCCTGACGTCGCTGAACAAACACGTGGGTGGAAGGGCCATCCCCGTCGTAACTCGAGAATATACCCCAGGTTCCCGCGGCAACTCGAAAAAAACCATGAGACTTCCCCCTCGCCGCGAGATGAGGCCCGATTCCCCTGCACTGCGTGCAGAGCAATTCCGTCTTGAACATCACACGTGAAAGGAGCCTTGATTTCCATGATGGCATTCCAGAGAAACCCCAAGAACACTGTTTCAAGGCTAGAGGGATCCTGAGGTCACTGTAGCAACACAAAGAGCTCCGTGGACGAAGAATCAACTCGAGATGAGAGGTTAGTCCCTGGCTTCGACTCTAGAGGAATACCACCTTACCACAAGCACCTCAAGAGGAGGCTTCTCTCAGCTCTAGGTATGTGAGAGGGACCCTGAGTTTGCGGCCTCAAATGGAGTGGACACCGCGATGCCCTGGCTCGAAATAAGGCCGGATATATCTGCAGTGACTTGAATGCAGGCTCGTCTTGCATCTCCCAAGACGAAAGGATGTCTGAATCCCCTGTGGAGACCACAGAGAAAGACCTACTTCCCCACCTCATCGCGACCGGAGGCCTCACATCCTTTTTAAAATCCAGAGGTACGCGGAGATCAGTTCCTCCAAAGGAGACGATGCCTGACTCCTCGTGAAACTTGATAGGAGTCCCAGGATTCCTGTGGCTCGTGGAAAGGGACCCTTGGTCTCCCGCCTCAGCTGGAGAGGAGTCCCAATTGCCCTGCCAAGCCTCGAGGAGAATCCCGAGTTGTCCCTCGCAACTAGGCAGGAGTCCTGACGTGGCTGAACAAACACGTGGCTGGAAGGGCCATCCCCGTCGTAACTCGAGAATATACCCCAGTTTCCCACCGCAACTCCAGAAAAACCACGAGACTTCCTCCTCGCCGCGATATGAGGCCCGATTCCCCTGCACTGTGTGCAGAGCAATTCCGTGTTGCACATCACACATGAAAGGAGCCTTGATTTCCTTGGTGGCACTCCAGAGAAAACCCAAGAAAACTGTTTCAAGGCTAGAGGGATCCTGAGGTCACTGTAGCAACATGAAAGAGCTCCATGGACCAAAAATCAACTCGAGATGAGAGGTTAGTCCCTGGCTTCCACTCCAGAGGAATGCCACCTTACTACAAGCACCTCAAGAGCAGGCTTCTCTCAGCTCTAGGTATGTGAGAGGGACCCTGAGTTTGCGGCCTCAAGTAGAATGGACACCGCGAAGCCCTGACTCGAAATAAGGCCGGATATCCCTGCAGTGACTTGAATGCAGGCTCGTCTTGCATCTCCCAAGACGAAAGGATGTCTGAATCCCCTGTGGAGACCACAGAGAAAGAGCTAGTTCCCCACCTCATCGCGACCGGAGGCCTCACATCCTTTGAAAACTCCAGAGGTACGCGGAGATCAGTGCCTCCAAAGGAGACGATGCCTGACTCCTCGTGAAACTTGATAGGAGTCCCAGGATTCCTGTGGCACGTGGAAAGGGACCCTTGGTCTCCCGCCTCAGCTGGAGAGGCGTCCCAATTGCCCTGCCAAGCCTCGAGGAGAATCCCGAGTTGTCCCTCGCAACTAGGCAGGAGTCCTGACGTCGCTGAACAAACACGTGGGTGGAAGGGCCATCCCCGTCGTAACTCGAGAATATACCCCAGGTTCCCGCCGCAACTCGAGAAAAACCATGAGACTTCCCCCTCGCCGCGAGATGAGGCCCGATTCCCCTGCACTGCGTGCAGAGCAATTCCGTGTTGCACATCACACATGAAAGGAGCCTTGATTTCCTTGATGGCACTCCAGAGAAACCCCAAGAACACTGTTTCAAGGCTAGAGGGATCCTGAGGTCACTCTAGCAACACGAAAGAGCTCCATGGACCAAAAATCAACTCGAGATGAGAGGTTAGTCCCTGGCTTCGACTCCAGAGGAATACCACCTTACCACAAGCACCTCAAGAGGAGGCTTCTCTCAGCTCTAGGTATGTGAGAGGGCCCTGACTTTGCGGCCTCAAGTGGAATGGACACTGCGATGCCCTGACACAAAATAAGGCCGGATATCCCTGCAGTGACTTGAATGCAGGCTCGTCTTGCATCTCCCAAGACGAAAGGATGTCTGAATCCCCTGTGGAGACCACAGAGAAAGACCTAGTTCCCCACCTCATCGCGACCGGAGGCCTCACGTCCTTTGAAAACTCCAGAGGTACGCGGAGATCAGTGCCTCCAAAGGAGACGATGCCTGACTCCTCGTGAAACTTGATAGGAGTCCCAGGATTCCTGTGGCACGTGGAAAGGGACCCTTGGTCTCCCGCCTCAGCTGGAGAGGCGTCCCAATTGCCCTGCCAAGCCTCGAGGAGAATCCCGAGTTGTCCCTCGCAACTAGGCAGGAGTCCTGCCGTCGCTGAACAAACACGTGTGTGGAAGGGCCATCCCCGTCGTAACTCGAGAATATACCCCAGGTTCCCGCCGCAACTCGAGAAAAACCATGAGACTTCCCCCTCGCCGCGAGATGAGGCCCGATTCCCCTGCACTGCATGCAGAGCAATTCCATGTTGCACATCACACATGAAAGGAGCCTTGATTTCCTTGGTGGCATTCCCGAGAAACCCCAAGAACACTGTTTCAAGGCTAGAGGGATCCTGAGGTCACTGTAGCAACACGAAAGAGCACCGTGGACCAAAAATCAACTCGAGATGAGAGGTTAGTCCCTGGCTTCGACTCCAGAGGAATACCACCTTACCACAAGCACCTCAAGAAGAGACTTCTCTCAGCTCTATGTATGTGAGA
Source organism: Cervus elaphus (assembly GCF_910594005.1). Classification (NCBI taxonomy): domain Eukaryota; kingdom Metazoa; phylum Chordata; class Mammalia; order Artiodactyla; family Cervidae; genus Cervus; species Cervus elaphus. The sequence continues at coordinate 6,040,621 of NC_057838.1, forward strand.
GGGACCCTGAGTTTGCGGCCTCAAGTGGAATGGACACCGCGATGCCCTGACTCGAAATAAGGCCGGATATCCCTGCAGTGACTTGAATGCAGGCTCGTCTTGCATCTCCCAAGATGAAAGGATGTCTGAATCCCCTGTGGAGACCACAGAGAAAGACCTAGTTCCCCACCTCATCGCGACCGGAGGCCTCACATCCTTTGAAAACTCCAGAGGTACGCGGAGATCAGTGCCTCCAAAGGAGACGATGCCTGACTTCTCGTGAAACTTGATAGGAGTCCCAGGATTCCTGTGGCACGTGGAAAGGGACCCTTGGTCTCCCGCCTCAGCTGGAGAGGCGTCTCAATTGCCCTGCGAAGCCTCGAGGAGTATACCGAGTTGTCCCTCGCAACTAGGCAGGAGTCCTGCCGTCGCTGAATAAACATGTGGGTGGAAGGGCCATCCCCGTCGTAACTCGAGAATATACCCCAGGTTCCCGCCGCAACTCGAGAAAAACCATGAGACTTCCCCCTCGCTGCGAGATGAGGCCCGATTCCCCTGCACTGCGTGCAGAGCAATTCCGTGTTGCACATCACACATGAAAGGAGCCTTGATTTCCGTGATGGCACTCCAGAGAAACCCCAAGAACACTGTTTCAAGGCTAGAGGGATCCTGAGGTCACTGTAGCAACACGAAAGAGCTCCGTCGACCAAAAATCAACTCGAGATGAGAGGTTAGTCCCTGGCTTCGAGTCCAGAGGAAAACCACCTCACCACAAGCACCTCAAGAGGAGGCTTCTCTCAGCTCTAGGTATGTGAGAGGGACCCTGAGTTTGCGGCCTCAAGTGGAATGGACACCGCGATGCCCTGACTCGAAATAAGGCCGGATATCCGTGCAGTGACTTGAATGCAGGCTCGTCTTGCATCTCCCAAGACGAAAGGATGTCTGAATACCCTGTGGAGACCGCAGAGAAAAACCTAGTTCCCCACCTCATCGCGACCGGAGGCCTCACATCCTTTGAAAACTCCAGAGGTTCGCGGAGATCAGTGCCTCCAAAGGAGACGATGCATGACTCCTCGTGAAACTTGATAGGAGTCCCAGGATTCCTGTGGCACGTGGAAAGGGACCCTTGGTCTCCCGTCTCAGCTGGAGAGGCGTCCCAATTGCCCTGCCAAGCCTCGAGGAGAATCCCGAGTTGTCCCTCGCAACTAGGCAGGAGTCCTGACGTCGCTGAACAAACACGAGGGTGGAAGGGCCATCCCCGTTGTAACTCGAGAATATACCCCAGGCTCCCGCCACAACTCGAGAAAAACCATGAGACTTCACCCTCGCCGTGAGATGAGGCCCGATTCCCCTGCACTGCATGCAGAGCAACTCCGTGTTGCACATCACACATGAAAGGAGCCTTGATTTCCTTGATGGCACTCCAGAGAAACCCCAAGAACACTGTTTCAAGGCAAGAGGAATCCTGACGTCACTGTAGCAACACGAAAGAGCTCCGTCGACCAAAAATCAACTCGAGATGAGAGGTTAGTCCCTGGCTTCGACTCCAGAGGAATACCACCTTACCACAAGCACCTCAAGAGGAGGCTTCTCTCAGCTCTAGGTATGTGAGAGGGACCCTGAGTTTGCGGCCTCAAGTGGAATGGACACGGCGATGCCCTGACGTGAAATAAGGCCGGATATCCCTGCAGTGACTTGAATGCAGGCTCGTCTTGCATCTCCCAAGACGAAAGGATGTCTGAATCCCCTGTGGAGACCACAGAGAAAGACCTATTTTTCCCCACCTCATGGCGATCGGAGGCCTCACATCCTTTGAAAACTCCAGAGGTACGCGGAGATCAGTGCCTCCAAAGGAGACGAAGCCTGACTCCTCGAGAAACTTGATAGGAGTCCCAGGATTCCTGTGGCACGTGGAAAGGGACCCTTGGTCTCCCGCCTCAGCTGGAGAGGCGTCCCAATTGCCCTGCCAATCCTCGAGGAGAATCCCGAGTTGTCCCTCGCAACTAGGCAGGAGTCCTAACGTCGTTGAACAAACACGTGGGTGGAAGGGCCATCCCCGTCGTAACTCGAGAATATACCCAAGGTTCCCGCCGCAACTCGAGAAAAACCATGAGACTTCCCCCTCGCCGCGAGATGAGGCCCGATTCCCCAGCACTGCGTGCTGAGCAATACCGTGTTGCACATCACATATGAAAGGAGCCTTGATTTCCTTGATGGCACTCCAGAGAAACCCCAAGAACACTGTTTCAAGGCTAGAGGGATCCTGAGGTCACTGTAGCAACACGAAAGAGCTCCGTCGACCAAAAATCAACTCGAGATGAGAGGTTAGTCCCTGGCTTCGACTCCAGAGGAATACCACCTTACCACAAGCACCTCAAGAGGAGGCTTCTCTCAGCTCTAGGTATGTGAGAGGGCCCTGACTTTGCCGCCTCAAGTGGAATGGACACTGCGATGCCCTGACACAAAATAAGGCCGGATATCCCTGCAGTGACTTGAATGCAGGCTCGTCTTGCATCTCCCAAGACGAAAGGATGTCTGAATCCCCTGTGGAGACCACAGAGAAAGACCTAGTTCCCCACCTCATCGCGACCGGAGGCCTCACGTCCTTTGAAAATTCCAGAGGTACGCGGAGATCAGTGCCTCCAAAGGAGACGATGCCTGACTCCTCGTGAAACTTGATAGGAGTCCCAGGATTCCTGTGGCACGTGGAAAGGGACCCTTGGTCTCCCGCCTCAGCTGGAGAGGCGTCCCAATTGCCCTGCCAAGCCTCGAGGAGAATCCCGAGTTGTCCCTCGCAACTAGGCAGGAGTCCTGCCGTCGCTGAACAAACACGTGTGTGGAAGGGCCATCCCCGTCGTAACTCGAGAATATACCCCAGGTTCCCGCCGCAACTCGAGAAAAACCATGAGACTTCCCCCTCGCCGCGAGATGAGGCCCGATTCCCCTGCACTGCGTGCAGAGCAATTCCGTGTTGCACATCACACATGAAAGGAGCCTTGATTTCCTTGGTGGCATTCCAGAGAAACCCCAAGAACACTGTTTCAAGGCTAGAGGGATCCTGAGGTCACTGTAGCAACACGAAAGAGCACCGTGGACCAAAAATCAACTCGAGATGAGAGGTTAGTCCCTGGCTTCGACTCCAGAGGAATACCACCTTACCACAAGCACCTCAAGAAGAGACTTCTCTCAGCTCTAGGTATGTGAGAGGGACCCTGAGTTTGCGGCCTCAAGTGGAATGGACACCGCGATGCCCTGACTCGAAATAAGGCCGGATATCCCTGCAGTGACTTGAATGCAGGCTCGTCTTGCATCTCCCAAGATGAAAGGATGTCTGAATCCCCTGTGGAGACCACAGAGAAAGACCTAGTTCCCCACCTCATCGCGACCGGAGGCCTCACATCCTTTGAAAACTCCAGAGGTACGCGGAGATCAGTGCCTCCAAAGGAGACGATGCCTGACTTCTCGTGAAACTTGATAGGAGTCCCAGGATTCCTGTGGCACGTGGAAGGGGACCCTTGGTCTCCCGCCTCAGCTGGAGAGGCGTCTCAATTGCCCTGCGAAGCCTCGAGGAGTATACCGAGTTGTCCCTCGCAACTAGGCAGGAGTCCTGCCGTCGCTGAATAAACATGTGGGTGGAAGGGCCATCCCCGTCGTAACTCGAGAATATACCCCAGGTTCCCGCCGCAACTCGAGAAAAACCATGAGACTTCCCCCTCGCTGCGAGATGAGGCCCGATTCCCCTGCACTGCGTGCAGAGCAATTCCGTGTTGCACATCACACATGAAAGGAGCCTTGATTTCCGTGATGGCACTCCAGAGAAACCCCAAGAACACTGTTTCAAGGCTAGAGGGATCCTGACGTCACTGTAGCAACACGAAAGAGCTCCGTCGACCAAAAATCAACTCGAGATGAGAGGTTAGTCCCTGGCTTCGAGTCCAGAGGAAAACCACCTCACCACAAGCACCTCAAGAGGAGGCTTCTCTCAGCTCTAGGTATGTGAGAGGGACCCTGAGTTTGCGGCCTCAAGTGGAATGGACACCGCGATGCCCTGACTCGAAATAAGGCCGGATATCCGTGCAGTGACTTGAATGCAGGCTCGTCTTGCATCTCCCAAGACGAAAGGATGTCTGAATACCCTGTGGAGACCGCAGAGAAAAACCTAGTTCCCCACCTCATCGCGACCGGAGGCCTCACATCCTTTGAAAACTCCAGAGGTTCGCGGAGATCAGTGCCTCCAAAGGAGACGATGCATGACTCCTCGTGAAACCTGATAGGAGTCCCAGGATTCCTGTGGCACGTGGAAAGGGACCCTTGGTCTCCCGTCTCAGCTGGAGAGGCGTCCCAATTGCCCTGCCAAGCCTCGAGGAGAATCCCGAGTTGTCCCTCGCAACTAGGCAGGAGTCCTGACGTCGCTGAACAAACACGAGGGTGGAAGGGCCATCCCCGTTGTAACTCGAGAATATACCCCAGGCTCCCGCCACAACTCGAGAAAAACCATGAGACTTCACCCTCGCCGTGAGATGAGGCCCGATTCCCCTGCACTGCATGCAGAGCAACTCCGTGTTGCACATCACACATGAAAGGAGCCTTGATTTCCTTGATGGCACTCCAGAGAAACCCCAAGAACACTGTTTCAAGGCAAGAGGAATCCTGACGTCACTGTAGCAACACGAAAGAGCTCCGTCGACCAAAAATCAACTCGAGATGAGAGGTTAGTCCCTGGCTTCGACTCCAGAGGAATACCACCTTACCACAAGCACCTCAAGAGGAGGCTTCTCTCAGCTCTAGGTATGTGAGAGGGACCCTGAGTTTGCGGCCTCAAGTGGAATGGACACGGCGATGCCCTGACGTGAAATAAGGCCGGATATCCCTGCAGTGACTTGAATGCAGGCTCGTCTTGCATCTCCCAAGACGAAAGGATGTCTGAATCCCCTGTGGAGACCACAGAGAAAGACCTATTTTTCCCCACCTCATGGCGATCGGAGGCCTCACGTCCTTTGAAAACTCCAGAGGTACGCGGAGATCAGTGCCTCCAAAGGAGACGAAGCCTGACTCCTCGTGAAACTTGATAGGAGTCCCAGGATTCCTGTGGCACGTGGAAAGGGACCCTTGGTCTCCCGCCTCAGCTGGAGAGGCGTCCCAATTGCCCTGCCAATCCTCGAGGAGAATCCCGAGTTGTCCCTCGCAACTAGGCAGGAGTCCTAACGTCGTTGAACAAACACGTGGGTGGAAGGGCCATCCCCGTCGTAACTCGAGAATATACCCAAGGTTCCCGCCGCAACTCGAGAAAAACCATGAGACTTCCCCCTCGCCGCGAGATGAGGCCCGATTCCCCAGCACTGCGTGCTGAGCAATACCGTGTTGCACATCACATATGAAAGGAGCCTTGATTTCCTTGATGGCACTCCAGAGAAACCCCAAGAACACTGTTTCAAGGCTAGAGGGATCCTGAGGTCACTGTAGCAACACGAAAGAGCTCCGTCGACCAAAAATCAACTCGAGATGAGAGGTTAGTCCCTGGCTTCGACTCCAGAGGAATACCACCTTACCACAAGCAACTCAAGAGGAGGCTTCTCTCAGCTCTAGCTATGTGAGAAGGACCCTGAGTTTGCAGCCTCAAGTGGAATGGACACCGCGATGCCCTGACTGGAAATAAGGCCGGATATATCTGCAGTGACTTGAATGCAGGCTCGTCTTGCATCTCCCAAGATGAAAGGATGTCTGAATCCCCTGTGGAGACCACAGAGAAAGACCTAGTTCCCCACCTCATCGCGACCGGAGGCCTCACATCCTTTGAAAACTCCAGAGGTACGCGGAGATCAGTGCCTCCAAAGGAGACGATGCCTGACTCCTCGTGAAACTTGATAGGAGTCCCAGGATTCCTGTGGCACGTGGAAAGGGACCCTTGGTCTCCCGCCTCAGCTGGAAAGGCGTCCCAATTGCCCTGCCAAGCCTCGAGGAGAATCCCGAGTTGTCCCTCGCAACTAGGCAGGAGTCCTGACGTCGCTGAACCAACACGTGTGTGGAAGGGCCATCCCCGTCGTAACTCGAGAATATACCCCAGGTTCCCGCCGCAACTTGAGAAAAACCATGAGGCTTCCCCCTCGCCGCGAGATGAGGCCTGATTCCCCTGCACTGCATGCAGAGCAATTCCGTGTTGCACATCACACATGAAAGGAGCCTTGATTTTCTTGGTGGCACTCCAGAGAAACCCCAAGAACACTGTTTCAAGGCTAGAGGGATCCTGAGGTCACTGTAGCAACAAGAAAGAGCTCCATGGACCAAAAATCAACTCGAGATGAGAGGTTAGTCCCTGGCTTCGACTCCAGAGGAATACCACCTCACCACAAGCATCTCAAGAGGAGGCTTCTCTCAGCTCTAGGTATGTGAGAGGGACCCTGAGTTTGCAGCCTCAAGTGGAATGGACACCGTGATGCCCTGGCTCGAAATAAGGCCGGATGTCCCTGCAGTGACTTGAATGCAGGCTCGTCTTGCATCTCCCAAGACGAAAGGATGTCTGAATCCCCTGTGGAGACCACAGAGAAAGACCTAGTTCCCCACCTCATCGCGACCGGAGGCCTCACATCCTTTGAAAACTCCAGAGGTACGCGGAGATCAGTGCCTCCAAAGACGATGCCTGACTCCTCGTGAAACTTGATAGGAGTCCCAGGATTCCTGTGGCACGTGGAAAGAGACACTTGGTCTCCCGCTTCAGCTAGAGAGGCGTCCCAATTGCCCTGCCAAGCCTGGAGGAGAATCCCGAGTTGTCCCTCGCAACTAGGCAGAAGTCCTTACGTCGCTGAACAGACACGTGGCTGGAAGGGCCATCCCCGTCATAACTCGAGAATATACCCCAGGTTCCCGCCGCAACGCGAGAAAAACCATGAGACTTTACCCTCGCCACGAGATGAGGCCCGATTCCCCTGCACTCCGTGCAGAGCAATTCCGTCTTGCACATCACACATGAAAGGAGCCTTGATTTCCTTGATGGCACTCCAGAGAAACCCCAAGAACACTGTTTCAAGGCTAGAGGTATCCTGAGGTCACTGTAGCAACACGAAAGAGCTCCGTGGACCACAAATCAACTCGAGATGAGAGGTTAGTCCCTGGCTTCGACTCCAGAGGAATACCACCTTACCACAAGCACCTCAAGAGGAGGCTTCTCTCAGCTCTAAGTATGTGAGAGGGACCCTGACTTTGCGGCCTCAAGTGGAATGGACACTGCGATGCCCTGACGCAAAATAAGGCCGGATATCCCTGCAGTGACTTGAATGCAGGCTCGTCTTGCATCTCCCAAGACGAAACGATGTCTGAATCCCCTGTGGAGACCACAGAGAAAGACCTAGTTCCCCACCTCATCGCGACCGGAGGCCTCACATCCTTTGAAAACTCCAGAGGTACGCGGAGATCAGTGCCTCCAAAGGAGACGATGCCTGACTCCTCGGGAAACTTGATAGGAGTCACAGGATTCCTGTGGCACGTGGAAAGGGACCCTTGGTCTCCCGCCTCAGCTGGAGAGGCGTCCCAATTGCCCTGCCAAGCCTCGAGGAGAATCCCGAGTTGTCCCTCGCAACTAGGCAGGAGTCCTGCCGTCGCTGAACAAACACGTGTGTGGAAGGGCCATCCCCGTCGTGACTCGAGAATATACCCCATGTTCCCGCCGCAAGTCGATAAAAACCATGAGACTTCCCCCTCGCCGAGAGATGAGGCCTCATTCCCCTGCCCTGCATGCAGAGCAATTCCGTGTTGCACATCACATATGAAAGGAGCCTTGATTTCCTTGATGGCACTCCAGAGAAACCCCAAGAACACTGTTTCAAGGCTAGAGGGATCCTGAGGTCACTGTAGCAACACGAAAGAGCTCCGTGGACCAAAAATCAACTCGAGATGAGAGGTTAGTCCCTGGCTTCGACTCCAGAGGAATACCACCTTACCACAAGCACCTCAAGAGCAGTCTTCTCTCAGCTCTAGCTATGTGAGAGGGACCCTGAGTTTGCGGCCTAAAGTGGAATGGACACCGCGATGCCCTGACTCGAAATAAGGCCGGATATCCGTGCAGTGACTTGAATGCAGGCTCGTCTTGCATCTCCCAAGATGAAAGGATGTCTGAATCCCCTGTGGAGACCACAGAGAAAGACCTAGTTCCCCACCTCATCTTGACCGGAGGCCTCACATCCTTTGAAAACTCCAGAGGTACGCGGAGATCAGTGCCTCCAAAGGAGACGATGCCTGACTCCTCGTGAAACTTGATAGGAGTCCCAGGATTCCTGTGGCACGTGGAAAGGGACCCTTGGTCTCCCGCCTCAGCTGGAGAGGCGTCCCAATTTCCCTGCCAAGCCTTGAGGAGAATCCCGAGTTGTCCCTCGCAACTAGGCAGGAGTCCTGACGTCGCTGAACAAACACGTGTGTGGAAGGGCCATCCCTGTCGTAACTCGAGAATATACCCCAGGTTCCTGCCGCAACTCGAGAAAAACCATGAGACTTCCCCCTCGCCGCGAGATGAGGCCCGATTCCCCTGCACTGCGTGCAGAGCAATTCCGTGTTGCACATCACACATGAAAGGAGCCTTGATTTCCTTGGTGGCACTCCAGAGAAACCCCAAGAACACTGTTTCAATGCTAGAGGGATCCTGAGGTCACTGTAGCAACACGAAAGAGCTCCGTGGACCAAAAATCAACTCGAGATGAGAGGTTAGTCCCTGGCTTCGACTCCAGAGGAATACCACCTCACCACAAGCACCTCAAGAGGAGGCTACTCGCAGCTCTAGGTATGTGAGAGGGACCCTGAGTTTGCGGCCTCAAGTGTAATGGACACCGCGATGCCCTGACTCGAAATAAGGCCGGATATCCCTGCAGTGACTTGAATGCAGGCTCGTCTTGCATCTCCCAAGACGAAAGGATGTCTGAATCCCTTGTGGAGACCACAGAGAAAGACCTAGTTCCCCACTTCATCGCGAATGGAGGCCTCACATTCTTTGAAAACTTCAGAGGTACACGGAGATCAGTGCCTCCAAAGGAGACGATGCCTGACTCCTCGTGAAACTTGATAGGAGTCCCAGGATTCCTGTGCACGTTGAAAGGGACTCTTGATCTCCCACCTCAGCTGGAGAGGCGTCCCAATTGCCCTGCCAAGCCTCGAGGAGAATCCCGAGTTGTCCCTCGCAACTAGGCAGGAGTCCTGACGTCGCTGAAAAAACACGTTGTTGGAAGGGCCATCCCCGTCGTAACTCGTGAATATACCCCAGGTTCCCGCCGCAACTCGAGAAAAACCATGAGACTTCCCCCTCGCCGCGAGATGAGGCCCGATTCCCCTGCACTCCGTGCAGAGCAATTCCGTCTTGCACATCACACATGAAAGGAGCCTTGATTTCCTTGATGGCACTCCAGAGAAACCTCAAGAACACTGTTTCAAGGCTACAGGGATCCTGAGGTCACTGTAGCAACACAAAAGAGCTCCGTGGACCAAAAATCAACTCGAGATGAGAGGTTAGTCCCTGGCTTCGACTCCAGAGGAATACCACCTTACCACAAGCACCTCAAGAGGAGGCTTCTCTCAGCTCTAGGTATGTGAGAGGGCCCTGACTTTGCCGCCTCAAGTGGAATGGACACTGCGATGCCCTGACACAAAATAAGGCCGGATATCCCTGCAGTGACTTGAATGCAGGCTCGTCTTGCATCTCCCAAGACGAAAGGATGTCTGAATCCCCTGTGGAGACCACAGAGAAAGACCTAGTTCCCCACCTCATCGCGACCGGAGGCCTCACGTCCTTTGAAAATTCCAGAGGTACGCGGAGATCAGTGCCTCCAAAGGAGACGATGCCTGACTCCTCGTGAAACTTGATAGGAGTCCCAGGATTCCTGTGGCACGTGGAAAGGGACCCTTGGTCTCCCGCCTCAGCTGGAGAGGCGTCCCAATTGCCCTGCCAAGCCTCGAGGAGAATCCCGAGTTGTCCCTCGCAACTAGGCAGGAGTCCTGCCGTCGCTGAACAAACACGTGTGTGGAAGGGCCATCCCCGTCGTAACTCGAGAATATACCCCAGGTTCCCGCCGCAACTCGAGAAAAACCATGAGACTTCCCCCTCGCCGCGAGATGAGGCCCGATTCCCCTGCACTGCGTGCAGAGCAATTCCGTGTTGCACATCACACATGAAAGGAGCCTTGATTTCCTTGGTGGCATTCCAGAGAAACCCCAAGAACACTGTTTCAAGGCTAGAGGGATCCTGAGGTCACTGTAGCAACACGAAAGAGCACCGTGGACCAAAAATCAACTCGAGATGAGAGGTTAGTCCCTGGCTTCGACTCCAGAGGAATACCACCTTACCACAAGCACCTCAAGAAGAGACTTCTCTCAGCTCTAGGTATGTGAGAGGGACCCTGAGTTTGCGGCCTCAAGTGGAATGGACACCGCGATGCCCTGACTCGAAATAAGGCCGGATATCCCTGCAGTGACTTGAATGCAGGCTCGTCTTGCATCTCCCAAGATGAAAGGATGTCTGAATCCCCTGTGGAGACCACAGAGAAAGACCTAGTTCCACACCTCATCGCGACCGGAGGCCTCACATCCTTTGAAAACTCCAGAGGTACGCGGAGATCAGTGCCTCCAAAGGAGACGATGCCTGACTTCTCGTGAAACTTGATAGGAGTCCCAGGATTCCTGTGGCACGTGGAAAGGGACCCTTGGTCTCCCGCCTCAGCTGGAGAGGCGTCTCAATTGCCCTGCGAAGCCTCGAGGAGTATACCGAGTTGTCCCTCGCAACTAGGCAGGAGTCCTGCCGTCGCTGAATAAACATGTGGGTGGAAGGGCCATCCCCGTCGTAACTCGAGAATATACCCCAGGTTCCCGCCGCAACTCGAGAAAAACCATGAGACTTCCCCCTCGCTGCGAGATGAGGCCCGATTCCCCTGCACTGCGTGCAGAGCAATTCCGTGTTGCACATCACACATGAAAGGAGCCTTGATTTCCGTGATGGCACTCCAGAGAAACCCCAAGAACACTGTTTCAAGGCTAGAGGGATCCTGACGTCACTGTAGCAACACGAAAGAGCTCCGTCGACCAAAAATCAACTCGAGATGAGAGGTTAGTCCCTGGCTTCGAGTCCAGAGGAAAACCACCTCACCACAAGCACCTCAAGAGGAGGCTTCTCTCAGCTCTAGGTATGTGAGAGGGACCCTGAGTTTGCGGCCTCAAGTGGAATGGACACCGCGATGCCCTGACTCGAAATAAGGCCGGATATCCGTGCAGTGACTTGAATGCAGGCTCGTCTTGCATCTCCCAAGACGAAAGGATGTCTGAATACCCTGTGGAGACCGCAGAGAAAAACCTAGTTCCCCACCTCATCGCGACCGGAGGCCTCACATCCTTTGAAAACTCCAGAGGTTCGCGGAGATCAGTGCCTCCAAAGGAGACGATGCATGACTCCTCGTGAAACCTGATAGGAGTCCCAGGATTCCTGTGGCACGTGGAAAGGGACCCTTGGTCTCCCGTCTCAGCTGGAGAGGCGTCCCAATTGCCCTGCCAAGCCTCGAGGAGAATCCCGAGTTGTCCCTCGCAACTAGGCAGGAGTCCTGACGTCGCTGAACAAACACGAGGGTGGAAGGGCCATCCCCGTTGTAACTCGAGAATATACCCCAGGCTCCCGCCACAACTCGAGAAAAACCATGAGACTTCACCCTCGCCGTGAGATGAGGCCCGATTCCCCTGCACTGCATGCAGAGCAACTCCGTGTTGCACATCACACATGAAAGGAGCCTTGATTTCCTTGATGGCACTCCAGAGAAACCCCAAGAACACTGTTTCAAGGCAAGAGGAATCCTGACGTCACTGTAGCAACACGAAAGAGCTCCGTCGACCAAAAATCAACTCGAGATGAGAGGTTAGTCCCTGGCTTCGACTCCAGAGGAATACCACCTTACCACAAGCACCTCAAGAGGAGGCTTCTCTCAGCTCTAGGTATGTGAGAGGGACCCTGAGTTTGCGGCCTCAAGTGGAATGGACACGGCGATGCCCTGACGTGAAATAAGGCCGGATATCCCTGCAGTGACTTGAATGCAGGCTCGTCTTGCATCTCCCAAGACGAAAGGATGTCTGAATCCCCTGTGGAGACCACAGAGAAAGACCTATTTTTCCCCACCTCATGGCGATCGGAGGCCTCACGTCCTTTGAAAACTCCAGAGGTACGCGGAGATCAGTGCCTCCAAATGAGACGAATCCTGACTCCTCGTGAAACTTGATAGGAGTCCCAGGATTCCTGTGGCACGTGGAAAGGGACCCTTGGTCTCCCGCCTCAGCTGGAGAGGCGTCCCAATTGCCCTGCCAATCCTCGAGGAGAATCCCGAGTTGTCCCTCGCAACTAGGCAGGAGTCCTAACGTCGTTGAACAAACACGTGGGTGGAAGGGCCATCCCCGTCGTAACTCGAGAATATACCCAAGGTTCCCGCCGCAACTCGAGAAAAACCATGAGACTTCCCCCTCGCCGCGAGATGAGGCCCGATTCCCCAGCACTGCGTTCTGAGCAATACCGTGTTGCACATCACATATGAAAGGAGCCTTGATTTCCTTGATGGCACTCCAGAGAAACCCCAAGAACACTGTTTCAAGGCTAGAGGGATCCTGAGGTCACTGTAGCAACACGAAAGAGCTCCGTCGACCAAAAATCAACTCGAGATGAGAGGTTAGTCCCTGGCTTCGACTCCAGAGGAATACCACCTTACCACAAGCAACTCAAGAGGAGGCTTCTCTCAGCTCTAGCTATGTGAGAAGGACCCTGAGTTTGCAGCCTCAAGTGGAATGGACACCGCGATGCCCTGACTGGAAATAAGGCCGGATATATCTGCAGTGACTTGAATGCAGGCTCGTCTTGCATCTCCCAAGACGAAAGGATGTCTGAATCCCCTGTGGAGACCACAGAGAAAGACCTAGTTCCCCACCTCATCGCGACCGGAGGCCTCACATCCTTTGAAAACTCCAGAGGTACGCGGAGATCAGTGCCTCCAAAGGAGACGATGCCTGACTCCTCGTGAAACTTGATAGGAGTCCCAGGATTCCTGTGGCACGTGGAAAGGGACCCTTGGTCTCCCGCCTCAGCTGGAAAGGCGTCCCAATTGCCCTGCCAAGCCTCGAGGAGAATCCCGAGTTGTCCCTCGCAACTAGGCAGGAGTCCTGACGTCGCTGAACCAACACGTGTGTGGAAGGGCCATCCCCGTCGTAACTCGAGAATATACCCCAGGTTCCCGCCGCAACTTGAGAAAAACCATGAGGCTTCCCCCTCGCCGCGAGATGAGGCCCGATTCCCCTGCACTGCATGCAGAGCAATTCCGTGTTGCACATCACACATGAAAGGAGCCTTGATTTTCTTGGTGGCACTCCAGAGAAACCCCAAGAACACTGTTTCAAGGCTAGAGGGATCCTGAGGTCACTGTAGCAACAAGAAAGAGCTCCATGGACCAAAAATCAACTCGAGATGAGAGGTTAGTCCCTGGCTTCGACTCCAGAGGAATACCACCTCACCACAAACATCTCAAGAGGAGGCTTCTCTCAGCTCTAGGTATGTGAGAGGGACCCTGAGTTTGCAGCCTCAAGTGGAATGGACACCGTGATGCCCTGGCTCGAAATAAGGCCGGATGTCCCTGCAGTGACTTGAATGCAGGCTCGTCTTGCATCTCCCAAGACGAAAGGATGTCTGAATCCCCTGTGGAGACCACAGAGAAAGACCTAGTTCCCCACCTCATCGCGACCGGAGGCCTCACATCCTTTGAAAACTCCAGAGGTACGCGGAGATCAGTGCCTACAAAGACGATGCCTGACTCCTCGTGAAACTTGATAGGAGTCCCAGGATTCCTGTGGCACGTGGAAAGAGACACTTGGTCTCCCGCTTCAGCTAGAGAGGCGTCCCAATTGCCCTGCCAAGCCTCGAGGAGAATCCCGAGTTGTCCCTCGCAACTAGGCAGAAGTCCTTACGTCGCTGAACAGACACGTGGCTGGAAGGGCCATCCCCGTCATAACTCGAGAATATACCCCAGGTTCCCGCCGCAACTCGAGAAAAACCATGAGACTTTACCCTCGCCACGAGATGAGGCCCGATTCCCCTGCACTCCGTGCAGAGCAATTCCGTCTTGCACATCACACATGAAAGGAGCCTTGATTTCCTTGATGGCACTCCAGAGAAACCCCAAGAACACTGTTTCAAGGCTAGAGGTATCCTGAGGTCACTGTAGCAACACGAAAGAGCTCCGTGGACCACAAATCAACTCGAGATGAGAGGTTAGTCCCTGGCTTCGACTCCAGAGGAATACCACCTTACCACAAGCACCTCAAGAGGAGGCTTCTCTCAGCTCTAAGTATGTGAGAGGGACCCTGACTTTGCGGCCTCAAGTGGAATGGACACTGCGATGCCCTGACGCAAAATAAGGCCGGATATCCCTGCAGTGACTTGAATGCAGGCTCGTCTTGCATCTCCCAAGACGAAACGATGTCTGAATCCCCTGTGGAGACCACAGAGAAAGACCTAGTTCCCCACCTCATCGCGACCGGAGGCCTCACATCCTTTGAAAACTCCAGAGGTACGCGGAGATCAGTGCCTCCAAAGGAGACGATGCCTGACTCCTCGGGAAACTTGATAGGAGTCACAGGATTCCTGTGGCACGTGGAAAGGGACCCTTGGTCTCCCGCCTCAGCTGGAGAGGGGTCCCAATTGCCCTGCCAAGCCTCGAGGAGAATCCCGAGTTGTCCCTCGCAACTAGGCAGGAGTCCTGCCGTCGCTGAACAAACACGTGTGTGGAAGGGCCATCCCCGTCGTGACTCGAGAATATACCCCATGTTCCCGCCGCAAGTCGATAAAAACCATGAGACTTCCCCCTCGCCGAGAGATGAGGCCTCATTCCCCTGCCCTGCATGCAGAGCAATTCCGTGTTGCACATCACATATGAAAGGAGCCTTGATTTCCTTGATGGCACTCCAGAGAAACCCCAAGAACACTGTTTCAAGGCTAGAGGGATCCTGAGGTCACTGTAGCAACACGAAAGAGCTCCGTGGACCAAAAATCAACTCGAGATGAGAGGTTAGTCCCTGGCTTCGACTCCAGAGGAATACCACCTTACCACAAGCACCTCAAGAGCAGTCTTCTCTCAGCTCTAGCTATGTGAGAGGGACCCTGAGTTTGCGGCCTAAAGTGGAATGGACACCGCGATGCCCTGACTCGAAATAAGGCCGGATATCCGTGCAGTGACTTGAATGCAGGCTCGTCTTGCATCTCCCAAGATGAAAGGATGTCTGAATCCCCTGTGGAGACCACAGAGAAAGACCTAGTTCCCCACCTCATCTTGACCGGAGGCCTCACATCCTTTGAAAACTCCAGAGGTACGCGGAGATCAGTGCCTCCAAAGGAGACGATGCCTGACTCCTCGTGAAACTTGATAGGAGTCCCAGGATTCCTGTGGCACGTGGAAAGGGACCCTTGGTCTCCCGCCTCAGCTGGAGAGGCGTCGCAATTTCCCTGCCAAGCCTTGAGGAGAATCCCGAGTTGTCCCTCGCAACTAGGCAGGAGTCCTGACGTCGCTGAACAAACACGTGTGTGGAAGGGCCATCCCTGTCGTAACTCGAGAATATACCCCAGGTTCCTGCCGCAACTCGAGAAAAACCATGAGACTTCCCCCTCGCCGCGAGATGAGGCCCGATTCCCCTGCACTGCGTGCAGAGCAATTCCGTGTTGCACATCACACATGAAAGGAGCCTTGATTTCCTTGGTGGCACTCCAGAGAAACCCCAAGAACACTGTTTCAATGCTAGAGGGATCCTGAGGTCACTGTAGCAACACGAAAGAGCTCCGTGGACCAAAAATCAACTCGAGATGAGAGGTTAGTCCCTGGCTTCGACTCCAGAGGAATACCACCTCACCACAAGCACCTCAAGAGGAGGCTACTCGCAGCTCTAGGTATGTGAGAGGGACCCTGAGTTTGCGGCCTCAAGTGTAATGGACACCGCGATGCCCTGACTCGAAATAAGGCCGGATATCCCTGCAGTGACTTGAATGCAGGCTCGTCTTGCATCTCCCAAGACGAAAGGATGTCTGAATCCCTTGTGGAGACCACAGAGAAAGACCTAGTTCCCCACTTCATCGCGAATGGAGGCCTCACATTCTTTGAAAACTTCAGAGGTACGCGGAGATCAGTGCCTCCAAAGGAGACGATGCCTGACTCCTCGTGAAACTTGATAGGAGTCCCAGGATTCCTGTGCACGTTGAAAGGGACTCTTGATCTCCCACCTCAGCTGGAGAGGCGTCCCAATTGCCCTGCCAAGCCTCGAGGAGAATCCCGAGTTGTCCCTCGCAACTAGGCAGGAGTCCTGACGTCGCTGAAAAAACACGTTGTTGGAAGGGCCATCCCCGTCGTAACTCGTGAATATACCCCAGGTTCCCGCCGCAACTCGAGAAAAACCATGAGACTTCCCCCTCGCCGCGAGATGAGGCCCGATTCCCCTGCACTGCGTGCAGAGCAATTCCGTGTTGCACATCACACATGAAAGGAGCCTTGATTTCCTTGGTGGTACTCCAGAGAACCCCCAAGAACACTGTTTCAAGGCTAGAGGGATCCTGAGGTCACTGTAGCAACATGAAAGAGCTCCATGGACCAAAAATCAACTCGAGATGAGAGGTTAGTCCCTGGCTTTGACTCCAGAGGAATACCACCTTACCACAAGTACCTCAAGAGGAGACTTCTCTCAGCTCTAGGTATGTGAGAGGGACCCTGATTTTGCGGTCTCAAGTGGAATGGACACCGCGATGCCCTGACTCGAAATAAGGCCGGATATCCCTGCAGTGACTTGAATGCAGGCTCGTCTTGCATCTCCCAAGATGAAAGGATGTCTGAATCCCCTGTGGAGACCACAGAGAAAGACCTAGTTCCCCACCTCATCGCGACCGGAGGACTCACATCCATTGAAAACTCCAGAGGTACGCGGAGATCAGTGCCTCCAAAGGAGACGATGCCTGACTCCTCGTGAAACTTGATAGGAGTCCCAGGATTCCTGTGGCACGTGGAAAGGGACACTTGGTCTCCCGCCTCAGCTGGAGAGGCGTCCCAATTGCCCTGCCAAGCCTCGAGGAGTATACCGAGTTGTCCCTCGCAACTAGGCAGGAGTCCTGCCGTCGCTGAACAAACACGTGGGTGGAAGGGCCATCCCCGTCGTAACTCGAGAATATACCCCAGGTTCCCGCCACAACTCGAGAAAAACCATGAGACTTCCCCCTCGCCACGAGATGAGGCCTGATTCCCCTGCACTGCGTGCAGAGCAATTCCGTGTTGCACATCACACGTGAAAGGAGCCTTGATTTCCTTGCTGGCACTGCAGAGAAACCCCAAGAACACTGTTTCAAGGCTAGAGGGATCCTGAGGTCACTGTAGCCACACGAAAGAGCTCCGTGGACCAAAAATCAACTCGATTTGAGAGGTTAGTCCCTGGCTCCGACTCCAGAGGAATACCACCTTACCACAAGCACCTCAAGAGGAGGCTTCTCTCAGCTCTAGGAATGTGAGAGGGACACTGAGTTTGCGGCCTCAAGTGGAGTCGACACCGCGATGCCCTGGCTCGAAATAAGGCCGGATATATCTGCAGTGACTGGAATGCAGGCTCGTCTTGCATCTCCCAAGACAAAAGGATGTCTGAATCCCCTGTGGAGACCACAGAGAAAGACCTAGTTCCCCACCTCATCGCGACCGGAGGCCTCACAGCCTTTGAAAACTCCAGAGGTACGCGGAGATCAGTGCCTCCAAAGGAGACGATGCCTGACTCCTCGTGAAACTTGATAGGAGTCCCAGGATTCCTGTGGCTCATGGAAAGGGACCCTTGGTCTCCCGCCTCAGCTGGAGAGGCGTCCCAATTGCCCTGCCAAGCCTCGAGGAGAATCCCGAGTTGTCCCTCGCAACTAGGCAGGAGTCCTGACGTCGCTGAACAAACACGTGGGTGGAAGGGCCATCCCCGTCGTAACTCGAGAATATACCCCATGTTCCCGCCGCAACTCGAGAAAAACCATGAGACTTCCCCCTCGCCGCGAGATGAGGCCCGATTCCCCTGCACTGCGTGCAGAGCAATTCCGTGTTGCACATCACACATGAAAGGAGCCTTGATTTCCTTGATGGCACTCCAGAGAAACCCCAAGAACACTGTTTCAAGGCTAGAGGGATCCTGAGGTCACTGTAGCAACACGAAAGAGCTCCATGGACCAAAAATCAACTCGAGATGAGAGGTTAGTCCCTGGCTTCGACTCCAGAGGAATACCACCTCACCACAAGCACCTCAAGAGGAGGCTTCTCTCAGCTCTAGGTATGTGAGAGGGTCCCTGAGTTTGCGGCCACACGTGTAAAGGACACCGCGATGCCCTGGCTCGAAATAAGGCCGGATATCCCTGCAGTGACTTGAATGCAGGCTCGTCTTGCATCTCCCAAGACAAAAGGATGTCTGAATCCCCTGTGGAGACCACAGAGAAAGACCTAGTTCCCCACCTCATCGCGACCGGAGGCCTCACATCCTTTGAAAACTCCAGAGGTACGCAGAGATCAGTGCCTCCAAAGGAGACGATGCCTGACTCCTCGTGAAACTTGATAGGAGTCCCAGGATTCCTGTGGCACGTGGAAAGAGACACTTGGTCTCCCGCCTCAGCTAGAGAGGCGTCACAATTGCCCTGCCAAGCCTCGAGGAGAATCCCGAGTTGTCCCTCGCAACTAGGCAGGAGTCTTGATGTCGCTGAACAAACACGTGGGTGGAAGGGCCATCCCCGTCATAACTCGAGAATATACCCCAGGTTCCCGCCGCAACTCGAGAAAAACCATGAGACTTCCCCCTCGCCGCGAGATGAGGCCCGATTCCCCTGCAGTGCATGCAGAGCAATTCCGTGTTGCACATCACACATGAAAGGAGCCTTGATTTCCTTGATGGCACTCCAGAGAAATCCCAAGAACACTGTTTCAAGGCTAGAGGGATCCTGAGGTCACTGTAGCAACACGAAAGAGCTCCATGGACCAAAAATCAACTCGAGATGAGAGGTTAGTCCCTGGCTTCGACTCCAGAGGAATACCACCTTACCACAAGCCCCTCAAGAGGAGGCTTCTCTCAGCTCTAGGTATGTGAGAGGGACCCTGAGTTTGCGGCCTCAAGAGGAAAGGACACCACGATGCCCTGACTCGAAATAAGGCCGGATATCCCTGCAGTGACTTGAATGCAGGATCGTCTAGCATCTCCCAAGACGAAAGGATGTCTGAATTCCCTGTGGAGACCACAGAGAAAGACCTACTTCCCCACCTCATCGCGAACGGAGGCCTCACATCCTTTGAAAACTTCAGAGGTACGCGGAGATCAGTGCCTCCAAAGGAGACGATGCCTGACTCCTCGTGAAACTTGATAGGAGTCCCTGGACTCCTGTGCACGTGGAAAGGGACCCTTGGTCTCCCGCCTCAGCTGGAGAGGCGTCCCAATTGCCCTGCCAAGCCTCGAGGAGAATCCCGAGTTGTCTCTCGCAACTAGGCAGGAGTCCTGCCGTCGCTGAACAAACACGTGGGTGGAAGGGCCATCCCCGTCGTAACTCGAGAATATACCCCAGGTTCCCGCCGCAACTCGAGAAAAACCATGAGACTTCCCCCTCGCCGCGATATGAGGCCCGATTTCCCTGCACTGCGTGCAGAGCAATTCCGTGTTGCACATCACACATGAAAGGAGCCTTGATTTCCTTGGTGGCACTCCAGAGAAACCCCAAGAACACTGTTTCAAGGCTAGAGGAATCCTGAGGTCACTGTAGCAACACGAAAGAGCTCCGAGGACCAAAAATCAACTCGAGATGAGAGGTTAGTCCCTGTCTTCGACTCCAGAGGAACACCACCTCACCACAAGCACCTCAAGAGGAGGCTTCTCTCAGCTCTAGGTATGTGAGAGGGACCCTGAGTTTGCGGTCTCAAGTGGAATGGACACCGCGATGCCCTGACTCGAAATAAGGACGGATATCCCTGCAGTGACTTGAATGCAGGCTCGTCTTGCATCTCCCAAGACGAAAGGATGTCTGAATCCCCTGTGGAGACCACAGAGAAAGAGCTAGTTCCCCACCTCATCGCGACCGGAGGCCTCACATCCTTTGAAAACTCCAGAGGTACGCGGAGATCAGTGCCTCCAAAGGAGACGATGCCTGACTCCTCGTGAAACTTGATAGGAGTCCCAGGATTCCTGTGGCACGTGGAAAGGGACCCTTGGTCTCCCGCCTCAGCTGGAGAGGCGTCCCAATTGCCCTGCCAAGCCTCGAGGAGAATCCCGAGTTGTCCCTCGCAACTAGGCAGGAGTCCTGACGTCGCTGAACAAACACGTGGGTGGAAGGGCCATCCCCGTCGTAACTCGAGAATATACCCCAGGTTCCCGCCGCAACTCGAGAAAAACCATGAGACTTCCCCCTCGCCGCGAGATGAGGCCCGATTCCCCTGCACTGCGTGCAGAGCAATTCCGTGTTGCACATCACACATGAAAGGAGCCTTGATTTCCTTGATGGCACTCCAGAGAAACCCCAAGAACACTGTTTCAAGGCTAGAGGGATCCTGAGGTCACTCTAGCAACACGAAAGAGCTCCATGGACCAAAAATCAACTCGAGATGAGAGGTTAGTCCCTGGCTTCGACTCCAGAGAAATACCACCTTACCACAAGCACCTCAAGAGGAGGCTTCTCTCAGCTCTAGGTATGTGAGAGGGACCCTGAGTTCGCGGCCTCAAGTGGAACGGACACCGCGATGCCCTGACTCGAAATAAGGCCGGATATCCCTGCAGTGACTTGAATCCAGGCTCGTCTTGGATCTCCCAAGACGAAAGGATGTCTGAATCCCTTGTGGAGACCACAGAGAAAGAACTTCTTCCCCACTTCATCGCGAATGGAGGCCTCACATTCTTTGAAAACTTCAGAGGTACGCGGAGATCAGTGCTTCCAAAGGAGACGATGCCTGACTCCTCGTGAAACTTGATAGGAGTCCCAGGATTCCTGTGCACGTGGAAAGGGACCCTTGATCTCCCGCCTCAGCTGGAGAGGCGTCCCAATTGCCCTGCCAAGCCTCGAGGAGAATCCCGAGTTGTCCCTCGCAACTAGGAAGGAGTCCTGACGTCGCTGAACAAACACGTGGGTGGAACTGCCATCCCCGTCGTAACTTGAGAATATACCCCAGGTTCCCGCCGCAACTCGAGAAAAACCATGAGACTTCCACCTCGCCGAGAGATGAGGCCCGATTCCCCTGCACTGCGTGCAGAGCAATTCCGTGTTGCACATCACACATGAAAGGAGCCTTGATTTCCTTGATGGCACTCCAGAGAAAACCCAAGAACACTGTTTCAAGGCTAGAGGGATCCTGAGGTCACTGTAGCAACACGAAAGAGCTCCGTGGACCAAAAATCAACTCGAGATGAGAGGTTAGTCCCTGGCTTCGACTCCAGAGGAATACCACCTTACCACAAGCACCTCAAGAGGAAGCTTCTCTCAGCACTAGCTATGTGCTGAGTTTGCGGTCTCAAGTGGAATGGACACCGAGATGCCCTGGCTCGAAATAAGGCCGGATATCCCTGCAGTGACTTGAATGCAGGCTCGTCTTGCATCTCCCAAGACGAAAGGATGTCTGAATCCCCTGTGGAGACCACAGAAAAAGATCTAGTTCCCCACCTCATGGCGACCGGAGCCCTCACATCCTTTGAAAACTCCAGAGGTACGCGGAGATCAGTGCCTCCAAAGGAGACGATGCCTGACTCCTCGTGAAACTTGATAGGAGTCCCAGGATTCCTGTGGCACGTGGAAAGGGACCCTTGGTCTCCCGCCTCAGCTGGAGAGGCGTCCCAATTGCCCTGCCAAGCCTCGAGGAGAATCCCGAGTTGTCCCTCGCAACTAGGCAGGAGTCCTGACGTCGCTGAACAAACACATGGGTGGAAGGGCTATCCCCGTCGTAACTCGAGAATATACCCCAGGTTCCCGCCGCAACTCGAGAAAAACCATGAGACTTCCCCCTCGCCGCGAGATGAGGCCCGATTCCCCTGCACTGCGTGCAGAGCAATTCCGTGTTGCACATCAAACTTGAAAGGAGCCTTGATTTCCTTGATGACACTCCAGAGAAACCCCAAGAAGACTGTTTCAAGGCTAGAGGGATCCTGAGGTCACTGTAGCAACACGAAAGAGCTCCGTGGACCAAAAATCAACTCGAGATGAGAGGTTAGTCCCTGGCTTCGACTCCAGAGGAATACCACCTTACCACAAGCACCTCAAGAGGAGGCTTCTCTCAGCTCTAGCTATGTGAGAGGGACCCTGAGTTTGCGGCCTCAAGTAGAATGGACACCACGATGCCCTGACTCGAAATAAGGCCGGATATCCCTGCAGTGACTTGAATGCAGGCTCGTCTTGCATCTCCCAAGACGAAAGGATGTCTGAATCCCCTGTGGAGACCACAGAGAAAGATCTAGTTCCCCACCTCATCGCGACCGGAGGCCTCACATCCTTTGAAAACTCCAGAGGTACGCGGAGATCAGTGCCTCCAAAGGAGACGATGCCTGACTCCTCGTGAATCTTGATAGAAGTCCCAGGTTTCCTGTGGCACGTGGATAGGGACTCTTGGTCTCCCGCCTCAGCTGGAGAGGCGTCCCAATTGCCCTGCCAAGCCACGAGGAGAATCCCGAGTTGTCCCTCGCAACTAGGCAAGAGTCCTGACGTCGCTGAACAAACACGTGGGTGGAAGGGCCATCCCCGTCGTAACTCGAGAATATACCCCAGGTTCCCGCGGCAACTCGAAAAAAACCATGAGACTTCCCCCTCGCCGCGAGATGAGGCCCGATTCCCCTGCACTGCGTGCAGAGCAATTCCGTCTTGAACATCACACGTGAAAGGAGCCTTGATTTCCATGATGGCATTCCAGAGAAACCCCAAGAACACTGTTTCAAGGCTAGAGGGATCCTGAGGTCACTGTAGCAACACAAAGAGCTCCGTGGACGAAGAATCAACTCGAGATGAGAGGTTAGTCCCTGGCTTCGACTCTAGAGGAATACCACCTTACCACAAGCACCTCAAGAGGAGGCTTCTCTCAGCTCTAGGTATGTGAGAGGGACCCTGAGTTTGCGGCCTCAAATGGAGTGGACACCGCGATGCCCTGGCTCGAAATAAGGCCGGATATATCTGCAGTGACTTGAATGCAGGCTCGTCTTGCATCTCCCAAGACGAAAGGATGTCTGAATCCCCTGTGGAGACCACAGAGAAAGACCTACTTCCCCACCTCATCGCGATCGGAGGCCTCACATCCTTTTTAAAATCCAGAGGTACGCGGAGATCAGTTCCTCCAAAGGAGACGATGCCTGACTCCTCGTGAAACTTGATAGGAGTCCCAGGATTCCTGTGGCTCGTGGAAAGGGACCCTTGGTCTCCCGCCTCAGCTGGAGAGGCGTCCCAATTGCCCTGCCAAGCCTCGAGGAGAATCCCGAGTTGTCCCTCGCAACTAGGCAGGAGTCCTGACGTGGCTGAACAAACACGTGGCTGGAAGGGCCATCCCCGTCGTAACTCGAGAATATACCCCAGTTTCCCACCGCAACTCCAGAAAAACCACGAGACTTCCTCCTCGCCGCGATATGAGGCCCGATTCCCCTGCACTGTGTGCAGAGCAATTCCGTGTTGCACATCACACATGAAAGGAGCCTTGATTTCCTTGGTGGCACTCCAGAGAAAACCCAAGAAAACTGTTTCAAGGCTAGAGGGATCCTGAGGTCACTGTAGCAACATGAAAGAGCTCCATGGACCAAAAATCAACTCGAGATGAGAGGTTAGTCCCTGACTTCCACTCCAGAGGAATGCCACCTTACTACAAGCACCTCAAGAGCAGGCTTCTCTCAGCTCTAGGTATGTGAGAGGGACCCTGAGTTTGCGGCCTCAAGTAGAATGGACACCGCGAAGCCCTGACTCGAAATAAGGCCGGATATCCCTGCAGTGACTTGAATCCAGGCTCGTCTTGCATCTCCCAAGACGAACGGATGTCTGAATCCCCTGTGGAGACCACAGAGAAAGACCTAGTCCCCACCTCATCGCGACCGGAGGCCTCACATCCTTTGAAAACTTCAGAGGTACGCGGAGATCAGTGCCTCCAAAGGCGACAATTCCTGACTCCTCGTGAAACTTGATAGGAGTCCCAGGATTCCTGTGGCACGTGGAAAGGGACCCTTGGTCTCCCGCCTCAGCTGGAGAGGCGTCCCAATTGCCCTGCCAAGCCTCGAGGAGAATCCCGAGTTGTCCCTTGCAACTAGGCAGGAGTCCTGCCGTCGCTGAACAAACACGTGGGTGGAAGGGCCATCCCCGTCGTAACTCGAGAATATGCCCCAGGTTCCCGCCGCAACTCGAGAAAAACCATGAGACTTCCCGCTCGCCGCAAGATGAGGCCCGATTCCCCTGCACTGCGTGCAGAGCAATTCCGTGTTGCACATCACACATGAAAGGAGCCTTAATTTCCTTGATGGCACTCCAGAGAAATCCAAAGAACACTGTTTCAAGGCTAGAGGGATCCTGAGGTCACTGTAGCAACACGAAAGAGCTCCGTGGACCAAGAATCAACTCGAGATGAGAGGTTAGTCCCTGGCTTCGACTCCAGAGGAATACCACCTTACCACAAGCACCTCAAGAGGAGGCTTCTCTCAGCTCTAGGTATGTGAGAGGGACCCTGAGTTTGCGGCCTCAAGTGGAATGGACACCGCGATGCCCTGACTCGAAATAAGGCCGGATATCCCTGCAGTGACTTGAATGCCGGCTCGTCTTGCATCTCCCAAGATGAAAGGATGTTTGAATCCCCTGTGCAGACCACAGAGAAAGACCTAGTTCCCCACCTCATCGCGACCGGAGGCCTCACATCCTTTGAAAACTCCAGAGGTACGCGGAGATCAGTGCCTCCAAAGGGGACGATGCCTGACTGCTCGTGAAACTTGATAGGAGTTCCAGGATTCCTGTGGCACGTGGAAAGGGACCCTTGGTCTCCCGCCTCAGCTGCAGAGGCATCCCAATTGCCCTGCCAAGCCTCGAGGAGAATCCCGAGTTGTCCCTCGTAACTCGGCAGGAGTAGTGACGTCACTGAACAAACACGTGGGTGGAAGGGCTATCCCCGTCGTAACTCGAGAATATACCCCAGGTTCCCAGCGCAACTCGAGAAAACCATGAGACTTCCCCCTCGCCGCAAAATGAGGCCCGATACCCTGCACTGCGTGCAGAGCAATTCCGAGTTGCACATCACACATGAAAGGAGCCTTGATTTCCTTGATGGCACTCCAGAGAAACCCCAAGAACACTGTTGCAAGGCTAGAGGGAACCTGAGGTCACTGTAGCAACAAGAAAGAGCTCCGTGGACCAAAAATCAACTCGAAATGAGAGGTTAGTCCCTGGCTTTGACTCCAGAGGAATACCACCTTACAACAAGCACCTCAGGAGGAGGCTTCTCTCAGCTCTATGTATGTGAGAGGGACCGTGAGTTTGCGGCCTCAAGTGAAATGGACACCGCGATGCCCTGACTCGAAATAAGGCCGGATATCCCTGCAGCGACTTGAATCCAGGCTCGTCTTGCATCTCCCAAGATGAAAGGATGTTTGAATCCCCTGTGGAGACCACAGAGAAAGACCTAGTCCCAACCTCATCGCGACCGGAGGCCTCACATCCTTTGAAAACTTCAGAGGTACGCGGAGATCAATGCCTCCAAAGGCGACAATGCCTGACTCCTCGTGAAACTTGATTGGAGTCCGAGGATTCCTGTGGCACGTGGAAAGGGACCCTTGGTCTCCCGCCTCAGCTGGAGAGGCGTCCCAATTGCCCTGCCAAGCCTCGAGGAGAATCCCGAGTTGTCCCTCGCAACTAGGCAGGAGTCCTGCCGTCGCTGAACAAACACGTGGGTGGAAGGGCCATCCCCGTCGTAACTCGAGAATATACCCCAGGTTCCCGCCGCAACTCGAGAAAAACCATGAGACTTCCCCCTCGCCGCGAGATGAGGCCCGATTCCCCTGCACTGCGTGCAGAGCAATTCCGTGTTGCCCATCACACATGAAAGGAGCCTTGATTTCCTTGATGGCACTCCAGAGAAACCCCAAGAACACTGTTTCAAGGCTAGAGGGATCCTGAGGTCACTGTAGCAAACACGAAAGAGCTCCATGGACCAAGAATCAACTCGAGATGAGAGGTTAGTACCTCTCTTCGACTCCAGAGGAGTACCACCTTACCAAAAGCACCTCAAGAGGAGGCTTCTCTCAGCTCTAGGTATGTGAGAGGGACCCTGATTTTGCGGCCTCAAGTGGAATGGACACCGTGATGCCCTGGTTCGAAATAAGGCCGGATATCCCTGCAGTGACTTGAAAGCAGGCTCGTCTTGCATCTCCCAAGACGAAAGGATGTCTGAATCCCCTGTGGAGACCACAGAGAAAGACCTAGTTCCCCACCTCATCGCGACCGGAGGCCTCACATCCTTTGAAAACTCCAGAGGTACGTGGAGATCAGTGCCTCCAAAGGAGACGATGCCTGACTCCTCGTGAAACTTGATAGGAGTCCCAGGATTCCTG
The DNA here is from genome assembly GCF_910594005.1 of Cervus elaphus. NCBI lineage: Eukaryota > Metazoa > Chordata > Mammalia > Artiodactyla > Cervidae > Cervus > Cervus elaphus. Next base: position 6,067,159 of record NC_057838.1, read on the forward strand.
TGGCACATGGAAAGGGACCCTTCGTCTCCCGCCTCAGCTGGAGAGGCGTTCCAAGTGCCCTGGCAAGCCTCGAGGAGAATCCCGACTTGTCCCTCGCAACTAGGCAGGAGTCCTGACGACGCTGAACAAACACGTGGGTGGAAGGGCCATCCCCATCGTAACTCGAGAATATACCTCAGGTTCCCGCCGCAACTCGAGAAAAACCATGAGACTTCCCCCTCGCCGCGAGATGAGGCCCGATTCCCCTGCACTGCGTGCAGAGCAATTCCGTGTTGCACATCACACATGAAAGGAGCCTTGATTTCCTTGATGGCACTCCAGAGAAACCCCAAGAACACTGTTTCAAGGCTAGCGGGACCCTGAGGTCACTGTAGCAACACGAAAGTGTTCCGTGGACCAACAATCAAATCGAAATGAGAGGTTAGTCCCTGGCTTCGACTCCAGAGGAATACCACCTTACCACAAGCACCTCAAGAGGAGGCTTCTCTCAGCCCTAGGTATGTTCTGAGTTTTCGGCCTCAAGTGGAATGGACACCGCGATGCCCTGACTCGAAATAAAGCCGGATATCCCTGCAGTGACTTGAATTCAGGCTCGTCTTGCATCTCCCAAGACGAAAGGATGTCTGAATCACCTGTGTAGACCACAGAGAAAGACCTAGTTCCCCACCTCATCGCGACCGGAGGCCTCATATACTTTGACAACTCCAGAGGTACGCGGAGATCAGTGCCTCCAAAGGAGACGATGCCTGACTCCTCGTGAAACTTGATAGGAGTCCCAGGATTCCTGTGGCACGTGGAAAGGGACCTTTGGTCTCCCGCCTCAGCTGGAGACGCATCCCAATGGCCTTGCCAAGCCTCGAGGAGAATCCCGAGATTTCCTCACAACTAGTCAGGAGTCCTGACGTCGCTGAACAAACACGTGGGTGGAAGGGCCATCCCCGTCGTAACTCGAGAATATGCCCCAGGTTCCCGCCGCAACTCGAGAAAAACCATGAGACTTCCCCCACGCCGCGAGATGAGGCCCGATTCCCCTGCACTGCGTGCAGAGCAATTCCGTGTTGCACATCACACATGAAAGGAGCCTTAATTTCCTTGATGGCACTCCAGAGAAATCCAAAGAACACTGTTTCAAGGCTAGAGGGATCCTGAGGTCACTGTAGCAACACGAAAGAGCTCCGTGGACCAAGAATCAACTCGAGATGAGAGGTTAGTCCCTGGCTTCGACTCCAGAGGAATACCACCTTACCACAAGCACCTCAAGAGGAGGCTTCTTTCAGCTCTAGGTATGTGAGAGGGACCCTGAGTTTGCGGCCTCAAGTGGAATGGACACCGCGATGCCCTGACTCGAAATAAGGCCGGATATCCCTGCAGCGACTTGAATGCCGGCTCGTCTTGCATCTCCCAAGATGAAAGGATGTTTGAATCCCCTGTGCAGACCACAGAGAAAGACCTAGTTCCCCTCCTCATCGCGACCGGGGGCCTCACATCCTTTGAAAACTCCAGAGGTACGCGGAGATCAGTGCCTCCAAAGGGGACGATGCCTGACTCCTCGTGAAACTTGATAGGAGTTCCAGGATTCCTGTGGCACGTGGAAAGGGACCCTTGGTCTCCCGCCTCAGCTGCAGAGGCATCCCAATTGCCCTGCCAAGCCTCGAGGAGAATCCCGAGTTGTCCCTCGTAACTCGGCAGGAGTAGTGACGTCACTGAACAAACACGTGGGTGAAAGGGCTATCCCCGTCGTAACTCGAGAATATACCCCAGGTTCCCAGCGCAACTCGAGAAAACCATGAGACTTCCCCCTCGCCGCAAAATGAGGCCCGATACCCTGCACTGCGTGCAGAGCAATTCCGAGTTGCACATCACACATGAAAGGAGCCTTGATTTCCTTGATGGCACTCCAGAGAAACCCCAAGAACACTGTTGCAAGGCTAGAGGGAACCTGAGGTCACTGTAGCAACAAGAAAGAGCTCCGTGGACCAAAAATCAACTCGAAATGAGAGGTTAGTCCCTGGCTTTGACTCCAGAGGAATACCACCTTACAACAAGCACCTCAGGAGGAGGCTTCTCTCAGCTCTATGTATGTGAGAGGGACCGTGAGTTTGCGGCCTCAAGTGGAATGGACACTGCGATGCCCTGACTAGAAATAAGGCCGGATATCCCTGCAGCGACTTGAATGCAGGCTCGTCTTGCATCTCCCAAGACGAAAGGATGTCTGAATCCCCTGTGTAGACCACAGAAAAAGAACTAGTTCCCCACCTCATCACGACTGGAGGCCTCACATCCTTTGAAAACTCCAGAGGTACGCGGAGATCAGTGCCTCCAAAGGAGACGATGCCTGACTCCTCGTGAAACTTGATAGGAGTCCCAGGATTCCTGTGGCACATGGAAAGGGACCCTTGGTCTCCCACCTCAGCTGGAGAGGCGTCCCAATTGCCCTGCCAAGCCTCGAGGAGAATCCCGAGTTGTCCCTCGCAGCTAGGCAGGAGTCCTGCCGTCGCTGAACAAACACGTGGGTGGAAGGGCCATCCCCGTCGTAACTCGAGAATATACCCCAGGTTCCCGCCGCAACTCGAGAAAAACCATGAGACTTCCCCCTCGCCGCGAGATGAGGCCCGATTCCCCTGCACTGCGTGCAGAGCAATTCCGTGTTGCACATCACACATGAAAGGAGCCTTGATTTCCTTGATGGCACTCCAGAGAAACCCCAAGAACACTGTTTCAAGGCTAGAGGGATCCTGAGGTCACTGTAGCAAACACGAAAAAGCTCCATGGACCAAGAATCAACTCGAGATGAGAGGTTAGTACCTGGCTTCGACTCCAGAGGAGTACCACCTTACCAAAAGCACCTCAAGAGGAGGCTTCTCTCAGCTCTAGGTATGTGAGAGGGACCCTGATTTTGCGGCCTCAAGTGGAATGGACACCGTGATGCCCTGACTCGAAATAAGGCCGGATATCCCTGCAGTGACTTGAAAGCAGGCTCGTCTTGCATCTCCCAAGACGAAAGGATGTCTGAATCCCCTGTGGAGACCACAGAGAAAGACCTAGTTCCCCACCTCATCGCGACCGGAGGCCTCACATCCTTTGAAAACTCCAGAGGTACGTGGAGATCAGTGCCTCCAAAGGAGACGATGCCTGACTCCTCGTGAAACTTGATAGGAGTCCCAGGATTCCTGTGGCACATGGAAAGGGACCCTTGGTCTCCCGCCTCAGCTGGAGAGGCGTTCCAAGTGCCCTGGCAAGCCTCGAGGAGAATCCCGAGTTGTCCCTCGCAACTAGGCAGGAGTCCTGACGACGCTGAACAAACACGTGGGTGGAAGGGCCATCCCCGTCGTAACTCGAGAATATACCTCAGGTTCCCGCCGCAACTCGAGAAAAACCATGAGACTTCCCCCTCGCCGCGAGATGAGGCCCGATTCCCCTGCACTGCGTGCAGAGCAATTCCGTGTTGCACATCAAACATGAAAGGAGCCTTGATTTCCTTGATGGCACTCCAGAGAAACCCCAAGAACACTGTTTCAAGGCTAGAGGGATCCTGAGGTCACTGTAGCAAACACGAAAGAGCTCCATGGACCAAGAATCAACTCGAGATGAGAGGTTAGTACCTGGCTTCGACTCCAGAGGAGTACCACCTTACCAAAAGCACCTCAAGAGGAGGCTTCTCTCAGCTCTAGGTATGTGAGAGGGACCCTGAGTTTGCGGCCTCAAGTGGAATGGACACCGCGATGCCCTGACTCGAAATAAGGCCGGATATCCCTGCAGTGACTTGAAAGCAGGCTCGTCTTGCATCTCCCAAGACGAAAGGATGTCTGAATCCCCTGTGGAGACCACAGAGAAAGACCTAGTTCCCCACCTCATCGCGACCGGAGGCCTCACATCCTTTGAAAACTCCAGAGGTACGTGGAGATCAGTGCCTCCAAAGGAGACGATGCATGACTCCTCGTGAAACTTGATAGGAGTCCCAGGATTCCTGTGGCACGTGGAAAGGGACCCTTGGTCTCCCGCCTCAGCTGGAGAGGCGTCCCAATTGCCCTGCCAAGCCTCGAGGAGAATCCCGAGTTGTCCCTCGCAACTAGGCAGGAGTCCTGACGACGCTGAACAAACACGTGGGTGGAAGGGCCATCCCCATCGTAACTCGAGAATATACCTCAGGTTCACGCCGCAACTCGAGAAAAACCATGAGACTTCCCCCTCGCCGCGATATGAGGCCCGATTCCCCTGCACTGCGTGCAGAGCAATTCCGTGTTGCACATCAAACATGAAAGGAGCCTTGATTTCCTTGATGGCACTCCAGAGAAACCCCAAGAACACTGTTTCAAGGCTAGAGGGATCCTGAGGTCACTGTAGCAACACGAAAGAGCTCCATGGACCAAAAATCAACTCGAGATGAGAGGTTAGTCCCTGGCTTCGACTCCAGAGGAATACCACCTTACTGCAAGCACCTCAAGAGGAGGCTTCTCTCAGCTCTAGCTATGTGAGAGGGACCCTGAGTTTGCGGCCTCAAGTGGAATGGACACCGCGATGCCCTGACTCGAAATAAGGCCGGATATCCCTGCAGTGACTTGAATGCAGGCTCGTCTTGCATCTCCCAAGACGAAAGGATGTCTGAATCCCCTGTGGAGACCACAGAGAAAGACCTAGTTCCCCACCTCATCGCGACCGGAGGCCTCACATCCTTTGAAAACTTCAGAGGTACGCGGAGATCAGTGCCTCCAAAGGAGACGATGCCTGACTCCTCGTGAAACTTGATAGGAGTTCCAGGATTCCTGTGGCACGTGGAAAGGGACCCTTGGTGTCCCGCCTCAGCTGGAGAGGCGTCCCAATTGCCCTGCCAAGCCTCGAGGAGTATCCCGAGTTGTCCCTCGCAACTAGGCAGGAGTCCTGACGTCGCTGAACAAACACGTGGGTGGAAGGGCCATCCCCGTCGTAACTCGAGAATATACCCCAGGCTCCCACCGTAACTCGAGAAAAACCATGAGACTTCCCCATCGCCGCGAGATGAGGCCCGATTCCCCTGCACTGCGTGCAGAGCAATTCCATGTTGCACATCACACATGAAAGGAGCCTTGATTTCCTTGATGGCACTGCAGAGAAAAGCCAAGAACACTGTTTCAAGGCTAGAGGGATCCTGAGGTCACTGTAGCCACAGGAAAGAGCTCCGTGGACCAAAAAATAACTCGAGATGAGAGGTTAGTCCCTGGCTTCGACTCCAGGGGAATACCCCCTTACCACAAGCACCTCAAGAGGAGGCTTCTCTCAGCTCTAGGTATGTGAGAGGGACCCTGAGTTTGCGGCCTCAAGTGAAATAGACACCGCGATGCCCTGACTCGAAATAAGGCCGGATATCCCTGCAGTGTCTTGAATGCAGGCTCGTCTTGCATCTCCCAAGACGAAAGGATGTCTGAATCCCCTGTGTAGACCTCAGAGAAAGACCTAGTTCCCCACCTCATCACGACTGGAGACCTCACATCCTTTGAAAACTCCAGAGGTACGCGGAGATCAGTGCCTCCAAAGGAGACGATGCCTGACTCCTCGTGAAACTTGATAGGAGTCCCAGGATTCATGTGCACGTGGAAAGGGACACTTGGTCTCCCGCCTCAGCTGGAGAGGCGTCCCAATTGCCCTGCCAAGCCTCGAGGAGAATCCCGAGTTGTCCCTCGCAACTAGGCAGGAGTCCAGACATCCCTGAACAAAGACGTGGTTAGAAGGGCCATCCCCGTCGTAACTCGAGAGTATACCCCAGGTTCCCGCCGCAACTCGAGAAAAACCATGAGACTTCCCCCACGCCGCGAGATGAGGCCCGATTCCCCTGCACTGCGTGCAGAGCAATTCCGTGTTGCACATCACACATGAAAGGAGCCTTAATTTCCTTGATGGCACTCCAGAGAAATCCAAAGAACACTGTTTCAAGGCTAGAGGGATCCTGAGGTCACTGTAGCAACACGAAAGAGCTCCGTGGACCAAGAATCAACTCGAGATGAGAGGTTAGTCCCTGGCTTCGACTCCAGAGGAATACCACCTTACCACAAGCACCTCAAGAGGAGGCTTCTCTCAGCTCTAGGTATGTGAGAGGGACCCTGAGTTTGCGGCCTCAAGTGGAATGGACACCGCGATGCCCTGACTCGAAATAAGGCCGGATATCCCTGCAGCGACTTGAATGCCGGCTCGTCTTGCATCTCCCAAGATGAAAGGATGTTTGAATCCCCTGTGCAGACCACAGAGAAAGACCTAGTTCCCCTCCTCATCGCGACCGGGGGCCTCACATACTTTGAAAACTCCAGAGGTACGCGGAGATCAGTGCCTCCAAAGGGGACGATGCCTGACTCCTCGTGAAACTTGATAGGAGTTCCAGGATTCCTGTGGCACGTGGAAAGGGACCCTTGGTCTCCCGCCTCAGCTGCAGAGGCATCCCAATTGCCCTGCCAAGCCTCGAGGAGAATCCCGAGTTGTCCCTCGTAACTCGGCAGGAGTAGTGACGTCACTGAACAAACACGTGGGTGGAAGGGCTATCCCCGTCGTAACTCGAGAATATACCCCAGGTTCCCAGCGCAACTCGAGAAAACCATGAGACTTCCCCCTCGCCGCAAAATGAGGCCCGATACCCTGCACTGCGTGCAGAGCAATTCCGAGTTGCACATCACACATGAAAGGAGCCTTGATTTCCTTGATGGCACTCCAGAGAAACCCCAAGAACACTGTTGCAAGGCTAGAGGGAACCTGAGGTCACTGTAGCAACAAGAAAGAGCTCCGTGGACCAAAAATCAACTCGAAATGAGAGGTTAGTCCCTGGCTTTGACTCCAGAGGAATACCACCTTACAACAAGCACCTCAGGAGGAGGCTTCTCTCAGCTCTATGTATGTGAGAGGGACCGTGAGTTTGCGGCCTCAAGTGGAATGGACACTGCGATGCCCTGACTAGAAATAAGGCCGGATATCCCTGCAGCGACTTGAATGCAGGCTCGTCTTGCATCTCCCAAGACGAAAGGATGTCTGAATCCCCTGTGTAGACCACAGAAAAAGAACTAGTTCCCCACCTCATCACGACTGGAGGCCTCACATCCTTTGAAAACTCCAGAGGTACGCGGAGATCAGTGCCTCCAAAGGAGACGATGCCTGACTCCTCGTGAAACTTGATAGGAGTCCCAGGATTCCTGTGGCACATGGAAAGGGACCCTTGGTCTCCCACCTCAGCTGGAGAGGCGTCCCAATTGCCCTGCCAAGCCTCGAGGAGAATCCCGAGTTGTCCCTCGCAGCTAGGCAGGAGTCCTGCCGTCGCTGAACAAACACGTGGGTGGAAGGGCCATCCCCGTCGTAACTCGAGAATATACCCCAGGTTCCCGCCGCAACTCGAGAAAAACCATGAGACTTCCCCCTCGCCGCGAGATGAGGCCCGATTCCCCTGCACTGCGTGCAGAGCAATTCCGTGTTGCACATCACACATGAAAGGAGCCTTGATTTCCTTGATGGCACTCCAGAGAAACCCCAAGAACACTGTTTCAAGGCTAGAGGGATCCTGAGGTCACTGTAGCAAACACGAAAAAGCTCCATGGACCAAGAATCAACTCGAGATGAGAGGTTAGTACCTGGCTTCGACTCCAGAGGAGTACCACCTTACCAAAAGCACCTCAAGAGGAGGCTTCTCTCAGCTCTAGGTATGTGAGAGGGACCCTGATTTTGCGGCCTCAAGTGGAATGGACACCGTGATGCCCTGACTCGAAATAAGGCCGGATATCCCTGCAGTGACTTGAAAGCAGGCTCGTCTTGCATCTCCCAAGACGAAAGGATGTCTGAATCCCCTGTGGAGACCACAGAGAAAGACCTAGTTCCCCACCTCATCGCGACCGGAGGCCTCACATCCTTTGAAAACTCCAGAGGTACGTGGAGATCAGTGCCTCCAAAGGAGACGATGCCTGACTCCTCGTGAAACTTGATAGGAGTCCCAGGATTCCTGTGGCACATGGAAAGGGACCCTTGGTCTCCCGCCTCAGCTGGAGAGGCGTTCCAAGTGCCCTGGCAAGCCTCGAGGAGAATCCCGAGTTGTCCCTCGCAACTAGGCAGGAGTCCTGACGACGCTGAACAAACACGTGGGTGGAAGGGCCATCCCCGTCGTAACTCGAGAATATACCTCAGGTTCCCGCCGCAACTCGAGAAAAACCATGAGACTTCCCCCTCGCCGCGAGATGAGGCCCGATTCCCCTGCACTGCGTGCAGAGCAATTCCGTGTTGCACATCAAACATGAAAGGAGCCTTGATTTCCTTGATGGCACTCCAGAGAAACCCCAAGAACACTGTTTCAAGGCTAGAGGGATCCTGAGGTCACTGTAGCAAACACGAAAGAGCTCCATGGACCAAGAATCAACTCGAGATGAGAGGTTAGTACCTGGCTTCGACTCCAGAGGAGTACCACCTTACCAAAAGCACCTCAAGAGGAGGCTTCTCTCAGCTCTAGGTATGTGAGAGGGACCCTGAGTTTGCGGCCTCAAGTGGAATGGACACCGCGATGCCCTGACTCGAAATAAGGCCGGATATCCCTGCAGTGACTTGAAAGCAGGCTCGTCTTGCATCTCCCAAGACGAAAGGATGTCTGAATCCCCTGTGGAGACCACAGAGAAAGACCTAGTTCCCCACCTCATCGCGACCGGAGGCCTCACATCCTTTGAAAACTCCAGAGGTACGTGGAGATCAGTGCCTCCAAAGGAGACGATGCATGACTCCTCGTGAAACTTGATAGGAGTCCCAGGATTCCTGTGGCACGTGGAAAGGGACCCTTGGTCTCCCGCCTCAGCTGGAGAGGCGTCCCAATTGCCCTGCCAAGCCTCGAGGAGAATCCCGAGTTGTCCCTCGCAACTAGGCAGGAGTCCTGACTACGCTGAACAAACACGTGGGTGGAAGGGCCATCCCCATCGTAACTCGAGAATATACCTCAGGTTCACGCCGCAACTCGAGAAAAACCATGAGACTTCCCCCTCGCCGCGATATGAGGCCCGATTCCCCTGCACTGCGTGCAGAGCAATTCCGTGTTGCACATCAAACATGAAAGGAGCCTTGATTTCCTTGATGGCACTCCAGAGAAACCCCAAGAACACTGTTTCAAGGCTAGAGGGATCCTGAGGTCACTGTAGCAACACGAAAGAGCTCCATGGACCAAAAATCAACTCGAGATGAGAGGTTAGTCCCTGGCTTCGACTCCAGAGGAATACCACCTTACTGCAAGCACCTCAAGAGGAGGCTTCTCTCAGCTCTAGCTATGTGAGAGGGACCCTGAGTTTGCGGCCTCAAGTGGAATGGACACCGCGATGCCCTGACTCGAAATAAGGCCGGATATCCCTGCAGTGACTTGAATGCAGGCTCGTCTTGCATCTCCCAAGACGAAAGGATGTCTGAATCCCCTGTGGAGACCACAGAGAAAGACCTAGTTCCCCACCTCATCGCGACCGGAGGCCTCACATCCTTTGAAAACTTCAGAGGTACGCGGAGATCAGTGCCTCCAAAGGAGACGATGCCTGACTCCTCGTGAAACTTGATAGGAGTTCCAGGATTCCTGTGGCACGTGGAAAGGGACCCTTGGTGTCCCGCCTCAGCTGGAGAGGCGTCCCAATTGCCCTGCCAAGCCTCGAGGAGTATCCCGAGTTGTCCCTCGCAACTAGGCAGGAGTCCTGACGTCGCTGAACAAACACGTGGGTGGAAGGGCCATCCCCGTCGTAACTCGAGAATATACCCCAGGCTCCCACCGTAACTCGAGAAAAACCATGAGACTTCCCCATCGCCGCGAGATGAGGCCCGATTCCCCTGCACTGCGTGCAGAGCAATTCCATGTTGCACATCACACATGAAAGGAGCCTTGATTTCCTTGATGGCACTGCAGAGAAAAGCCAAGAACACTGTTTCAAGGCTAGAGGGATCCTGAGGTCACTGTAGCCACAGGAAAGAGCTCCGTGGACCAAAAAATAACTCGAGATGAGAGGTTAGTCCCTGGCTTCGACTCCAGGGGAATACCCCCTTACCACAAGCACCTCAAGAGGAGGCTTCTCTCAGCTCTAGGTATGTGAGAGGGACCCTGAGTTTGCGGCCTCAAGTGAAATAGACACCGCGATGCCCTGACTCGAAATAAGGCCGGATATCCCTGCAGTGTCTTGAATGCAGGCTCGTCTTGCATCTCCCAAGACGAAAGGATGTCTGAATCCCCTGTGTAGACCTCAGAGAAAGACCTAGTTCCCCACCTCATCACGACTGGAGACCTCACATCCTTTGAAAACTCCAGAGGTACGCGGAGATCAGTGCCTCCAAAGGAGACGATGCCTGACTCCTCGTGAAACTTGATAGGAGTCCCAGGATTCATGTGCACGTGGAAAGGGACACTTGGTCTCCCGCCTCAGCTGGAGAGGCGTCCCAATTGCCCTGCCAAGCCTCGAGGAGAATCCCGAGTTGTCCCTCGCAACTAGGCAGGAGTCCAGACATCCCTGAACAAAGACGTGGTTAGAAGGGCCATCCCCGTCGTAACTCGAGAGTAAACCCCAGGTTCCCGCCGCAACTCGAGAAAAACCATGAGACTTCCCCCTCGACGCGAGATGAGGCCCGATTCCCCTGCACTGCGTGCAGAGCAATTACGTCTTGCACATCACACATGAAAGGAGCCTTGATTTCCTTGATGGCACTCCAGGGAAACCCCAAGAACACTGTTTCGAGGCTAGAGGGATCCTGAGGTAACTTTAGCAACACGAAAGAGCTCCGTGGACCAAAAATCAACTCGAGATGAGAGGTTAGTCCCTGGCTTCGACTCCAGAGAAATACCACCTTACTGCAAGCCCCTCAAGAGGAGGCTTCTCTCAGCTCTAGGTATGTGAGAGGGACCCTGAGTTTGCGGCCTCAAGTGGAATGGACACCGCGATGCCCTGACTGGAAATAAGGCTGGATATCCCTGCAGTGACTTGAATGCAGGCTCGTCTTGCATCTCCCAAGATGAAAGGATGTCTGAATCCCCTGTGGAGACCAAAGAGAAAGACCTAGTTCCCCACCTCATCGCGACCGGAGGCTTCACATCCTTTGAAAACTCCAGAGGTACACGGAGATCAGTGCCTGCAAAGGAGAAGATGCCTGACTCCTCATGAAACTTGATAGGAGTCCCAGGATTCCTGTGGCACGTGGAAAGGGACCCTTGGTCTCCCGCCTCAGCTGGAGAGGCGTTCCAATTGCACTGCCAAGCCTCAAGGAGAATCCCGAGTTGTCCCTCGCAACTAGGCAGGAGTCCTGACGTCGCTGAACAAACACGTGTGTGGAAGGGCCATCCCCGTCGTAACTCGTGAATATGCCCCAGGTTCCCGCCGCAACTCGAGAAAAACCATGAGACTTCCCCCTCGCCGCGAGATGAGGCCCGATTCCCCTGCACTGCGTGCAGAGCAATTCCGTGTTGCACATCACACATGAAAGGAGCCTTGATTTCCTTGATGGCACTCCAGAGAAACCCCAAGAACACTGTTTCAAGGCTAGCGGGATCCTGTGGTCATTGTAGCAACACGAAAGAGCTCCGTGGACCAAAAATCAACTCGAGATGATAGGTTAGTCCCTGGCTTCGACTCCAGAGGAATACCACCTTACCACAAGCACCTCAAGAGGAGGCTTCTCTCAGCTCTAGGTATGTGAGAGGGACCCTGAGTTTGCGGCCTCAAGTGGAATGGACACCGCGATGCCCTGACTCGAAATAAGGCCGGATATCCCTGCAGTGACTTGAATGCCGGGTCGTCTTGCATCTCCCAAGATGATAGGATGTCTGAATCCGCTGTGCAGACCACAGAGAAAGACCTAGTTCCCCACCTCATCGCGACCGGAGGCCTCACATCCTTTGAAAACTCCAGAGGTACGCGGAGATCAGTGCCTCCAAAGGGGACGATGCCTGACTCCTCGTGAAACTTGATAGGAGTTCCAGGATTCCTGTGGCACGTGGAAAGGGACCCTTGGTCTCCCGCCTCAGCTGCAGAGGCATCCCAATTGCCCTGCCAAGCCTCGAGGAGAATCCCGAGTTGTCCCTCGTAACTCGGCAGGAGTAGTGACGTCACTGAACAAACACGTGGGTGGAAGGGCTATCCCCGTCGTAACTCGAGAATATACCCCAGTTTCCCAGCGCAACTCGAGAAAACCATGAGACTTCCCCCTCGCCGCAAAATGAGGCCCGATACCCTGCACTGCGTGCAGAGCACTTCCGAGTTGCACATCACACATGAAAGGAGCCTTGATTTCCTTGATGGCACTCCAGAGAAACCCAGAGAACACTGTTGTAAGACTAGAGGGAACCTGAGGTCACTGTAGCAACATGAAAGAGCTCCATGGACCAAAAATCAACTCTAGATGAGAGGTTAGTCCCTGGCTTCCACTCCAAAGGAATGCCACCTTACCACAAGCACCTCAAGAGGAGGCTTCTCTCAGCTCTAGGTATGTGAGAGGGACCCTGAGTTTCCGGCCTCAAGTAGAATGGACACCGCGATGCCCTGACTCGAAAAAAGGCCGGATATCCCTGCAGTGACTTGAATCCAGGCTCGTCTTGCATCTCCCAAGATGAAAGGATGTTTGAATCCCCTGTGGAGACCACAGAGAAAGACCTAGTCCCCACCTCATCGCGACCGGAGGCCTCACATCCTTTGAAAACTTCAGAGGTACGCGAGATCAGTGCCTCCTAAGGCGACAATGCCTGACTCCTCGTGAAACTTGATAGGAGTCCCAGGATTCCTGTGGCACGTGGAAAGGGACCCTTGGTCTCCCGCCTCAGCTGGAGAGGCGTCCCAATTGCCCTGCCAAGCCTCGAGGAGAATCCCGAGTTGTCCCTCGCAACTAGGCAGGAGTCCTGCCGTCGCTGAACAAACACGTGGGTGGAAGGGCCATCCCCGTCGTAACTCGAGAATATACCCCAGGTTCCCGCCGCAACTCGAGAAAAACCATGAGACTTCCCCCTCGCCGCGAGATGAGGCCCGATTCCCCTGCACTGCGTGCAGAGCAATTCCGTGTTGCCCATCACACATGAAAGGAGCCTTGATTTCCTTGATGGCACTCCAGAGAAACCCCAAGAACACTGTTTCAAGGCTAGAGGGATCCTGAGGTCACTGTAGCAACAAGAAAGAGCTCCATGGACCTAAAATCAACTCGAGATGAGAGGTTAGTCCCTGGCTTCGACTCCAGAGGAATACCACCTTACTGCAAGCACCTCAAGAGGAGGCTTCTCTCAGCTCTAGCTATGTGAGAGGGACCCTGAGTTTGCGGCCTCAAGTGGAATGGACACCGCGATGCCCTGACTCGAAATAAGGCCGGATATCCCTGCAGTGACTTGAATGCAGGCTCGTCTTGCATCTCCCAAGACGAAAGGATGTCTGAATCCCCTGTGGAGACCACAGAGAAAGACCTAGTTCCCCACCTCATCGCGACCGGAGGCCTCACATCCTTTGAAAACTCCAGAGGTACGTGGAGATCAGTGCCTCCAAAGGAGACGATGCCTGACTCCTCGTGAAACTTGATAGGAGTCCCAGGATTCCTGTGGCACATGGAAAGGGACCCTTGGTCTCCCGCCTCAGCTGGAGAGGCGTTCCAAGTGCCCTGGCAAGCCTCGAGGAGAATCCCGAGTTGTCCCTCGCAACTAGGCAGGAGTCCTGACGTCGCTGAACAAACACGTGGGTGGAAGGGCCATCCCCATCGTAACTCGAGAATATACCTCAGGTTCCCGCCGCAACTCGAGAAAAACCATGAGACTTCCGCCTCGCCGCGAGATGAGGCCCGATTCCCCTGCACTGCGTGCAGAGCAACTCCGTGTTGCACATCACACATGAAAGGAGCCTTGATTTCCTTGATGGCACTGCAGAGAAACCCCAAGAACACTGTTTCAAGGCTAGAGGGATCCTGAGGTCACTGTAGCCACAGGAAAGAGCTGCGTGGACCAAAAATCAACTCGAGATGAGAGGTTAGTCCCTGGCTTCGACTCCAGAGGAATACCACCTTACCACAAGCACCTCAAGAGGAGGCTTCTCTCAGCTCTAGGTATGTGAGAGGGACCCTGAGTTTGCGGCCTCAAGTGGAATAGACACCGCGATGCCCTGCCTCGAAATAAGGCCGGATATCCCTGCAGTGACTTGAATGCAGGCTCGTCTTGCATCTCTCAAGACGAAAGGATGTCTGAATCCCCTGTGTAGACCACAGAGAAAGACCTAGTTCCCGACCTCATCGCGACCGAAGGCCTCACATCCTTTGAAAACTCCAGAGGTACGCGGAGATCAGTGCCTCCAAAGGAGACGATGCCTGACTCCTCGTGAAACTTGATAGGAGTCCCAGGATTCCTGTGGCACGTGGAAAGGGACCCTTGGTCTCCCGCCTCAGGTGGAGAGGCGTCCCAATTGCCCTGCCAAGCCTCGAGGAGAATCCCGAGTTGTCCCTCGCAACTAGGCAGGAGTCCTGTCGTCGCTGAACAAACACGTTTTTGGAAGGGCCATACCCGTCGTAACTCGAGAATATACCCCAGGTTCCCGCCGCAACTCGAGAAAAACCATGAGACTTCCCCCTCGCCGCGAGATGAGGCCCGATTCCCCTGCACTGCATGCAGAGCAATTCCGTGTTGCACATCACACATGAAAGGAGCCTTGATTTCCTTGATGGCACTGCAGAGAAACCCCAAGAACACTGTTTCAAGGATAGAGGGATCCTGAGGTCACTGTAGCCACAGGAAAGAGCTCCGTGCACCAAAAATCAACTCGAGATGAGAGGTTAGTCCCTGGCTTCGACTCCAGAGGAATACCACCTTACCACAAGCACCTCAAGAGGAGGCTTCTCTCAGCTCTAGGTATGTGAGAGGGACGCTGAGTTTGCGGCCTCAAGTGGAATGGACACCGCGATGCCCTGACTCGAAATAAGGCCGGATATCCCTGCAGTGGCTTGAATGCAGGCTCGTCTTGCATCTCCCAAGACGAAAGGATGTCTGAATCCCCTGTGGAGACCACAGAGAAAGACCTAGTTCCCCACCTCATCGCGACAGGAGGCCTCACATTCTTTGATAACTCCAGAGGTACGCAGAGATCTGTGCCTCCATAGGAGACGATGCCTGACTCCTCGTGAAACTTGATAGGAGTCCCAGGATTCCTGTGGCACG
This sequence comes from Cervus elaphus, assembly GCF_910594005.1. NCBI lineage: Eukaryota > Metazoa > Chordata > Mammalia > Artiodactyla > Cervidae > Cervus > Cervus elaphus. The sequence goes on from NC_057838.1 coordinate 6,082,274, forward strand.
TGGAAAGGGACCCTTGGTCTCCCACCTCAGCTGGAGAGGCGTCCCAATTGCCCTGCCAAGCCTTGAGGAGAATCCCGAGTTGTCCCTCGCAACTAGGCAGGAGTCCTGCCGTCGCTGAACAAACACGTGGGTGGAAGGGCCATCCCCGTCGTAACTCGAGAATATACCCCAGGTTCCCGCCGCAACCCGAGAAAAATCATGAGACTTCCCCCTCGCCGCGAGATGAGGCCCGATTTCCCTACACTGTGTGCAGAGCAATTCCGTGTTGCACATCACACATGAAAGGAGCCTTGATTTCCTTGATGGCACTCCAGAGAAACCCCAGGAACACTGTTTCAAGGCTAGAGGGATCCTGAGGTCACTGTAGCAACACGAAAGAGCTCCGTGGACCAAGAATCAACTCGAGATGGGAGGTTAGTCCCTGGCTTCGACTCCAGAGGAATACCACCTTACCACAAGCACCTCAAGAGGAGGCTTCTCTCAGCTCTAGGTATGTGAGAGGGACCCTGAGTTTGCGGCCTCAAGTGGAATGGACACCGCGATGCCCTGACTCGAAATAAGTCCGGATATCCCTGCAGTGACTTGAATGCAGGCTCGTCTTGCATCTCCCAAGATGAAAGGATGTTTGAATCCCCTGTGGAGACTACAGAGAAAGACCTAGTTCCCCACCTCATCGCGACCGGAGGCCTCACATCCTTTGATAACTCCAGAGGTACGCAGAGATCTGTGCCTCCATAGGAGACGATGCCTGACTCCTCGTGAAACTTGATAGGAGTCCCAGGATTCCTGTGGCACGTGGAAAGGGATCCTTGGTCTCCCGCCTCAGCTGGAGAGGCGTCCCAATTGCCCTGCCAAGCCTCGAGGAGAATCCCGAGTTGTCCCTCGCAACTAGGCAGGAGTCCTGACGTCGCAGAACAAACACGTGTGTGGAAGGGCCATCCCCGTCGTAACTCGAGAATATACCCCAGGTTCCCGTCGCAACTCGAGAAAAACCATGACACTTCCCCCTCGCCGCGAGATGAGGCCCGATTCCCCTGCACTGCGTGCAGAGCAATTCCGTGTTGCACATCACACATGAAAAGAGCCTTGATTTCCTTGATGGCACACCAGAGAATCCCCAAGAACACTGTTTCAAGGCTAGAGGGATCCTGAGGTCACTGTAGCCACACGAAAGAGCTCCGTGGACCAAAAATCAACTCGAGATGAGAGGATAGTCCCTGGCTTCGACTCCAGAGGAACACCACGTTACCACAAGCACCTCAAGAGGAGGCTTCTCTCAGCTCTAGGTATGTGAGAGGGACCCTGAGTTTGCAGCCTCAAGTGGAATGGACACCGCAATGCCCTGACTGGAAATAAGGCCGGATATCCCTGCAGTGACTTGAATGCAGGCTCGTCTTGCATCTCACAAGACGAAAGGATGTCTGAATCCCCTGTGGAGACCACAGAGAAAGACCTAGTTCCCCACCTCATCGCGACCGGAGGCCTCACATCCTTTGAAAACTCCAGAGGTACGCAGAGATCAGTGCCTCCAAAGGAGACGATGCCTGACTCCTCTGAAACTTGATAGGAGTCCCAGGATTCCTGTGGCACGTGGAAAGGGACCCTTGGTCTCCCGCCTCAGCTGGAGAGGCATCCCAATTGCCCTGCCAAGCCTCGAGGAGAATCCCGAGTTGTCCCTCGCAACTAGGCAGGAGTCCTGACGTCGCTGAACAAACACGTGTGTGGAAGGGCCATCCCCGTCGTAACTCGAGAATATACCCCAGGTTCCCGCCGCAACTCGAGAAAAACCATGAGACTTCCCCCTCGCCGCGAGATGAGGCCCGATTCCCCAGCAATGCGTGCAGAGCAATTCCGTGTTGCACATCACACATGAAAAGAGCCTTGATTTCCTTGATGGAACTCCAGAGAATCCCCAAGAACACTGTTTCAAGGCTCGAGGGATCCTGAGGTCACTGTAGCCACACGAAAGAGCTCCGTGGACCAAAAATCAACTCGAGATGAGAGGTTAGTCCCTGGCTTCGACTCCAGAGGAATACGACCTTACCATAAGCACCTCAAGAGGAGGCTTCTCTCACCTCTAGGTATGTGAGAGGGACCCTGAGTTTGCGGCCTCAAGTGGAATGGACACCGCGATGCCCTGACTCGAAATAAGGCCGGATATCCCTGCAGTGACTTGAATGCAGGCTCGTCTTGCATCTCCCAAGACGAAAGGATGTTTGAATCCCCTGTGGAGACCACAGAGAAAGACCTAGTTCCCCACCTCATCGCGACCTGAGGCCTCACATCCTTTGAAAACTCCAGAGGTACGCGGAGATCAGTGCCTCCAAAGGAGACGATGCCTGACTCCTCGTGAAACTTGATAGGAGTCCCAGGATTCCTGTGGCACGTGGAAAGGGACTCTTGGTCTCCCGCCTCAGCTGGAGAGGCGTCCCAATTGCCCTGCCAAGCCTCGAGGAGAATCCCGAGTTGTCCCTCGCAACTAGGCAGGAGTCCTGACGTCGCTGAACAAACACGTGGGTGGAAGGGCCATCCCCGTCGTAACTCAAGAATATACCCCAGGTTCCCGCAGCAACTCGAGAAAAACCATGAGACTTCCCCCTCGCCCCGAGATGAGGCCAGATTCCCCTGCACTGCGTGCAGAGCAATTCCGTGTTGCACCTCACACATGAAAGGAGCCTTAATTTCCTTGGTGGCACTCCAGAGAAACCCAAAGAACACTGTTTCAAGGCTAGAGGGATCCTGAGGTCACTCTAGAAACACGAAAGAGCTCCATGGATCAAGAATCAACTTGAGATGAGGGGTTTGTCTCTGGCTTCGACTCCAGAGGAATACCACCTTACCACAAGCACCTCAAGAGGAGGCTTCTCTCAGCTCTAGGTATGTGAGAGGAACCCTGATTTTGCGGCCTCAAGTGGAATGGACACCGCTATGCCCTGACTCGAAATAAGGCCGGATATCCCTGCAGTGACTATAATGCAAGCTCGTCTTCCATCTCCCAAGATGAAAGGATGTCTGAATCCCCTGTGGAGACCACAGAGAAAGACCTAGTTCCACACCTCATCGCGACCAGAGGCCTCACATCCTTTGAAAACTCCAGAGGTACGCGGAGATCAGTGCCTCCAAAGGAGACGATGCCTGACTCCTCGTGAAACTTGATAGGAGTCCCAGGATTCCTGTGGCACGTGGAAAGGGACCCTTGGTCTCCCGCCTCAGCTGGAGGGGCGTCCCAATTGCCCTGCCAAGCCTCGAGGAGAATCCCGAGTTGTCCCTCGCAACTAGGCAGGAGTCCTGACGTCGCTGAACAAACACGTGTGTGGAAGGGCCATCCCCATCGTAACTCGAGAATATACGCCAGGTTCCCGCCGCACCTCGAGAAAAACCATGAGACTTCCCCCTCGCCGCGAGATGAGGCCCGATTCCCCTGCACTGCGTGCAGAGCAATTCCGTGTTGCACATCACACATGAAAATAGCCTTGATTTCCTTGATGGCACTGAGAGGGTAACAGGCAGGAAGGCCAGGGGTCTCCAAATGGAGGAAAGAGGCTGTAAGTGCCAGGCATTTTTATTTCTCTTAAATGGCAAGAAGAAACAAACCAGCGATCTGTTTTTCATTCTCTATACAAATTTAAAAGGAGGTTTCTCTTAACATTCTGTGTTGCCATGACACCTGGTCTCACCTAAAGCTAACCACTCTCAAACTTTGAGTTAACCAATACATGCCTTTTTCGTATGGAAATGTGGTCTTAAGCTATGTTAATGAACCCCAGACTCAATCTTCAAGTTGGTTCTGCTAAATGGCCTAACTTACTTCCTCAGGTATTGTTCTCCTAATCTATGTAAACGGAAGTATTTGTTGGTATTCTGCCCTTCTAAAAGATTCAAGTCAATCGTTTTATGGCCTGGGATGAATTATCTGATGCCATTCTAAATTTTATGACATTCCTTTCATTTCATTAACAGACTGTGAGTGACTATATAACATACAGCTAAAGACTAGGAGGGGGGTACTCTTTTGCACCCTTCTGATGCCTATGTCAGAAGCTTTCTCTATACTTTAATAAAACTTTATTACACAAAAGCTCTGAGCGATCCAGCCTCGTCTCTGTCCCCGGATTGAATTCGTCTCCTCCGGAGGCCAAGAATCACGCGTCTTATCGTTCAGCAACAACCTTTCATCTTGGGGGCTCGTCCGGGATCCTTCAGGACAAGGTAAAGATGCTTGGAGCTCTAGTTCTTTGTTCTCCTAGCGAACACGTTTTCCGCTGTACTTTACTAATTCTATGGTGTGCTTGTGTAAATGAATGAAACGCCCTGCGCGAAGCAAGTGAGGAGCCCTGCTCTGCGGTCCCGCGGTGACCTCATAAGGCTATGGCAAAAACCTGTCGGGCATTTATACCGACCTGTCAATGCCAAGAGGCAACCAATGTCTCCTTCGGGAACTGACCAGAAACGGGCAAAGCGTGTGGACCGAACTCTCCTTTCTCGGTCAAACTTTTCGGTCTCTTTGACCATTTCATAGCTCCTTGGGAATTAGAAGTACTAACCTTATCTATCGGATCATAGACTTTCAAGGGACTTGTGACCTATGTTGCTGCTATACTGTGGTCTAGGTCTCAAACTTGGATTGGTAGTCAGGAAGCGCCTAGCCTCGCTAGGCATGGAAAGTTCGGAAGCTAGATGGAGCTCTAACTCCCAGAGCATCTCTGAGGTTAAAGGTTACTCGGATTGGAACTGCAATGGTTTTTTCCTTTGGTAACACTGGCTCTTAGTGGACCAGAGGAGGCTCTTATACCGGTGTGGTGACGCTTGGAAGGAACATCTCAGTTTCATGTTGTATCGGTCTTATTGCGGTCAAGAATGTACTCAGGGTCGTGCACAGGCACTCAGGTGATGAATGTTTCCCCCAGAGGTCTTAGCTTGGGAAGCATTCCGGAAGGTTACTCTGATTGCACCCCGGGTGGCATCAGAGGCAAGCGAGGTGAAGGGCTGGACGTCAGGTAGGGATGCCATCAGGTCTACCCCTGGTGCATCCCCACCCCGTCTCGGTGGTAGAACCGGGAGGGACGAGTGTGACGCCTGCGTCGGTAAGGGACAGACTAAGTCCGACCAGGAAGGAAAAGCTTTGGTGTAACGTCTGTCTACACCCCCATCTAGAGCAGGGAGGGACGCCTCCGGTAGAAAAACTGGCGCTGGTCGCTTTTTTTCTCTCTTACAGATGGGAGCTAACAATTCCAGCCTCACTCCTTTGAACTGTATCCTGAAAAACTGGGATAGATTTGATCCCCAGGGCTTAAAGAAGACACACCTGGTCTTCCTATGTGATACTGCATGGCCACGGTCTCCACTGGGAGTCAGGCGGTCCCAGCTACAGAACCAGACTGGGACTATAACACTGCTAAAGGAAGATGGGATCAGAGTCATTTTGTCAGATGTATTCTTGAAGGACTCAGACAGGCGCGTTCTAAGCCTTTAAACTATGGCAAACTGGCAGACATAGAACAGGAGGAGAAAGAAGCTCCTGGTAAATTCCTAGATAGACTGAGAGAAGCCCTTCGCAGACTCACTGAGATTGATCCTGAAAGTGAAGAAGGGAAAGTGATCTTAAAAGATAAATTTCTCACTCAGTCGGCTCCAGATATTCGCCGTAAGTTATCAAAACGGGCGTATGGACCAAATCAGTCTTTAGATAATCTGTTACAACTGGCTCAGACAGTCTATTATGGTAGGGAATATGAGGAAAAGAAAGAAAGGCAGAGAAAGACGAAGGAAAAGGCGGAAGCCCTCGCAATGGCTATGAAAACCGTTCTTAAGCAGCCTGAGAAAAATGCCCAGAGGGACCCAGGTGAAAAGGGATGGGCTTGCTATTGCTGTGGAAAGGAGGGGCATCTCAAGCGGGATTGCCCTCAGGCATCTAAGCCGCCCCCGGCTCCATGTCCGGTCTGCAAGGGACCACACTGGAGGAGAGACTGCCCCCAGAGGCGTAGGTCTCAGGGGTCTGACTCTCAAGACAATCAGGACTGAAGGTGCCCGGGGGTCCCCACACAAGCTCCCGTCCTAATTACACCTGAGGAACCCCGGGTATTAATAACAGTGGGAGGCCAATCCGTCAATTTCCTTTTAGATACTGGGGCAACTTACTCCGTGCTTACTGAAGCCCCTGGCCCACTTTCTTCCCGATCCGCTTCCGTAATGGGACTGTCTGGACGAGCCAAAAGGTATTACTTCAGTTATTCTCTATCATGCAACTGGGATTCTGTGCTATTTTCACACGAGTTTCTTATCGTGCCAAAATCACCCTCACCCCTTTTGGGGAGGGATATACTGAGCAAAGTCCATGCCTCTGTTTTCATGAATATGGAGCCTTCCCTTTCTCTCCCTTTAGTTGAACAAAATGTGAATCCTAGAGTATGGGCTGATGGAAAATCTGTGGGTCGAGCACAAAATGCTATTCCTGTAGTTGTCAAGCTCAAGGACCCACACTTATTCCCACATAAGAAGCAGCATCCACTGAAACCTGAGGTTAAGGAAGGGTTAAAACCCATCATTGAGAATTTAAAAGAGCAGGGACTATTAGTTCCCTGTAACAGTCCATGCAACACTCCTATTTTGGGTGTAAAAAAATCAAATGATAAATGGAGATTAGTTCAAGATTTATGAATAATAAATGAGGCTGTGGTTCCTTTACACCCCGTGGTGCCTAATCCCTATACTCTATTGTCTGAAATTCCTGAACGAGCCAAATATTTTTCAGTAATTGATTTAAAAGATGCCTTCTATTCAGTGCCTTTGGCGGAGGAAAGTCAATTTCTATTTGCCTTTGAAGACCCCACACAGCCAGCTTCCCAGTTAACCTGGACAGTTTTGCCCCAGGGATTTCGTGACAGTCCTCACTTATTTGGACAAAGTTTGTCACGAGATCTACAAAACTTTAATAGCTCTGAAGCGGTAGTGTTACAATATGTAGATGATATTTTGCTCTGTGCTGAGACAGAGGAAGCTTGTTCACGAGCCTCAGAAGATTTCTTAAACTTTCTGGCAGGCTGCGGTTACAAGGCATCAAGAGAAAAGGCTCAGCTTTGTCAACAATCTGTTAGATATCTGGGCCTAATCATCTCAGAAGGGACTAGGGCCATAGGCCCTGAGAGAATTAAACCTATACTAAACCATCCCCTACCTATGACTTTAAGACAATTGAGAGGATTTTTGGGAATCACAGGCTACTGTCGTATTTGGATTCCGAGCTATGGGGAACTTGCCCGGCCTTTATATAAACTTATAGCTGAAACTCAGCAGGCCCAAACCGACAAACTGGTTTGGTCTCCAGATACTCAAAAGGCTTTTAAGGTTCTTCAGACTGCTCTCCTGCAAGCTCCGGCTTTGAGTTTGCCCACAGGGTCAGAATTTAACCTGTTTGTCACTGAAAGAAAAGGTATGGCCTTGGGAGTTTTGACACAACCCCGGGGGCCTCACCAGCAACCTATTGCTTATCTAAGCAAAGAATTAGATGTAATTGCACGTGGGTGGCTCCACTGCCTAAGAGTAATTGGGGCAGCGGCTTTATTAGCACCTAAAGCTTTAAAAATAATTAATGGGCGAAACCTTACTGTACTGACTTCTCATGATGTGAGTGGAATCTTAAATTCTAAGGTTAATATTTGGATGACAGACAGTAGGCTTCTTAAATATCAGTCACTGTTGTTAGAAGGACCAGTAACTAAGCTTAAAGTTTGTGGAAATTTAAATTCTGCCACTTTCCTTCCTGAGAAGGAAGATGAAACACCTGATCACGATTGTTCCCAATTCCTAACCCTAAACTATGCAGCTCGGGAGGATCTAATGGATACCCCATGAGACAATCCTGACATGGAAATATTTATAGACGGCAGTTCTTTTGTTCGGGATGGAAAGCGCAAAGCAGGTTACGCTGTGGTGACTGCTGAACAGGTTTTAGAAGCAAAATCTCTCCCCCAGGGAACCAGTGCCCACTTAGCGGAGCTTGTGGCTCTGACCCGAGCTCTAGAGTTAAGCAAAGGGCAACGAGTGAATATCTACACTGATTCTAAGTATGCTTATTTGACTTTACATGCTCATGCTGCAATATGGAAAGAAAGACAGTTTAAAACAGCAACAGGAGAACCTATTAAGCATTTCAGAGAGATTGAGAGACTTTTAACTGCTATCTATTGTCCTAAAGAAGTAGCTGTTATGCATTGCAAAGGGCACAGCAGGGATGGGAGTAAAGTAGCTGCCGGTAACCTGCTGGCTGACTCTCAAGCCAAAAAAGCGGCACTTTACGAAACCCCCTCCCTACAGACGCCTTTGATCTGGACAGGTCCTGTGGGACAGGAAAAACCACAATATACTGAGGAAGAATTAGAAAGATATGAGAAAAGAGGAGCAAAGATTACTGATAAAGGATGGTTACAGTCCGAGGATGGACGATTAATAATTCCTGAAAATGCTCAGTGGAAAATTCTTAAGGGTTTACACCAGAGTTTTCATTTGGGTGTAGAAAGTACTTACCAGATGGCTTCTCGTTTGTTTGAAGGTAAAAATATAATGAAAACTTTAAAGAACATTATCAAACGGTGTGAGGTATGTCAGAAAAATAACCCAAAGACTGAAAAGCTAGCAAAATCTGGATTACAACGAAAGGGAAAGTATCCTGGAGAAGACTGGGAAATTGATTTTACTCATATGCCAAAAGCTAATGGATATTCTTGCTTACAAGTTTGGGTGGATACTTTTACTAGATGGATTGAGGCGTTCCCCTGTCGTAGTGAACAAGCTAAAGAGGTTATAAAGATTTTAATCCATGAAATTATCCCCAGGTTTGGGCTGCCACGGAGCCTTCAGAGTGACAATGGCTCCGCCTTTAAAGCGGCTGTAACCCAGGGGGTGCCCAAAGCTCTAGGAATAGAGTATCACTTACACTGTTCCTGGAGACCCCAATCTTCAGGAAAGGTTGAAAAAGCTAATGACATTATCAAAAGACATCTGCGCAAATTAACTCAAGAAACGCAGGACAACTGGATTAAAGTCCTACCCATAGCTTTAATGAGGGCTCGAACTGCCCCAAAAAAGGAGGGACTGTCCCCCTTTGAATGTATTTATGGAAGGCCTTTCTTACGTACAGACACTGTTATAGATCCTGAGGCCTTAGAGTTAACTAATTATGTAACTCAACTCTCAGCTTTTCAACAGGCATTAACAGAACTCCGGGAGACGACTCCTGACCCAGCCTCTGAATCCAGCAAGCCTCTATTTGAGCCAGGAACCGAGGTCCTCATAAAAACATTGGGATCTGGGGGCTCATCCCTTGAGCCCCTCTGGGAAGGCCCTTACCAGGTTATTCTTTCTTCTCCCACAGCTGTCAAAGTCCCAGGAATTGATTCGTGGGTACATCACACTCGAGTCAAGAGGTGGCACCCTGACCAGAACTAAGTGATGTCATTTTATGTTTTACTTTCTATGCTCTGACTTTGTATGTTTCAGATGGGCCTGATAATCTATGTGAGCCTACTTCTGCTGACTCCAGAAATCCTGAGTCTGCCCTTTGATCCTCAAGACAATGCCTTTCTGTCCTGGGCTCACTCCTATGCTGCATTCCACAATCGGTCTAACTGCTGGGTCTGCGGAGCACTCCCCTCTTCATCAGTGGAAGGCTTCCCGTGGTGGACATCTCCACTTCAAGGAAAAGACTTTCTCCAAGTCTGCGAATACCTTCGACAACAATCACATGTGATGCCTCTTCTTCGTCTGATGACATCTAACAACCCTAGAATGGACTGGTGCAATACTTTGTACCTTAACTATGGACATAATGTGACTTTTAATTTTGATTATACACTGTCTCAGTTTGATCACTATTTTGCTGCACATAAGACAAATAGGTCTAGATCTGATGGTTTTTTACCTGACGTTTATCAAATATGGGATGAGGTTATATGGCTAACTCCTGAAAAGGGACGTCTAATATCTACTGCCCCTATATGCTGGGAACAAGCAGAGCCATCCCCCAAAGTTAGCCAGCAACTTAATTACACTGATTGGAAACAATTGGGATTTTTGCCTCAAGAAATATGTAACGTAATCATTCCCGTGTTTTCCAATCCCAGTTCAGGACCTCCCTTTGTCTGGCCAGGCACTAATTGGGACTGGGTATCTCAGTCACGCTGGCTTGCCCCAAACGGGACTTACTGGATATGTGGCTCTTACCTATGGGCTTGGCTTCCCCCTGGCTGGATAGGGAGATGCACCCTGGGTCTAGCCTTTACTCATGGTTTTATATTTTCAGAGCTTCCAGAAAAGCCTGCTAATTTACCCCACCTTAAAACTCGGTGGGCAAGGTCTGTATTTCACTGGTATGATTATTTAGCTGCAGTGTTTGTCCCCTCTTTGGGAACTACAGATGTTATGCTACAAGTAGATGCTTTGACTAATTTTACTCAACAGGCATTACAAGATTCTCAAAAAGCTATTTCAGCTCTTAATGCTGAACAAGCACAAATTAGAAAGGTGGTTTTACAAAACAGATTGGCTTTAGATATTCTGACAGCTGCACAAGGAGGAACTTGTGCCATCATTCATACTCAATGCTGCACATATATACCTGATATGAGCACTAATGTTACTCATTTTTACTAAACACATGAACAAGATAATTGGGGCCATGGATACTCCTGAAGCCTCAATTGCCTCACTTTGGGAGACGTTAACTAGTTCCCCATGGTGGAAAACTATCTTAATTACAATAATTCTGATTGTTTTGTTTTTGCTGTTTGCTCCCTGCATCTGTAACTGTGTAACTAGATTTGTTTCTAGTCGCATGAAAGCTTTTAAGTTACAAATGGTTGCTCAAACTCCTGCTATCACTGCAGCTTCTTCCGACTACTATTTGGGGCCCCTGGATCAGACATCCTCATTATGAGGATTAGGAGAATATGTTGCCTCACCAATTTAGGGACAACGCCACTTGTCAGCTCGGAAGCAGTTATGGAATAGAAATGACGCCCCTTTTCCCTAGGCAACATAATTCTCCTAAAAGAAAAGGGGGGAATGAGAGGGTAACAGGCAGGAAGGCCAGGGGTCTCCAAATGGAGGAAAGAGGCTGTAAGTGCCAGACATTTTTATCTCTCTTAAATGGCAAGAAGAAACAAACCAGCGATCTGTTTTTCATTCTCTATACAAATTTAAAAGGAGGTTTCTCTTAACATTCTGTGTTGCCATGACACCTGGTCTCACCTAAAGCTAACCACTCTCAAACTTTGAGTTAACCAATACATGCCTTTTTCGTATGGAAATGTGGTCTTAAGCTATGTTAATGAACCCCAAACTCAATCTTCAAGTTGGTTCTGCTAAATGGCCTAACTTACTTCCTCAGGTATTGTTCTCCTAATCTATGTAAACGGAAGTATTTGTTGGTATTCTGCCCTTCTAAAAGATTCAAGTCAATCGTTTTATGGCCTGGGATAAATTATCTGATGCCATTCTAAATTTTATGACATTCCTTTCATTTCATTAACAGACTGTGAGTGACTATATAACATACAGCTAAAGACTAGGAGGGGGGTACTCTTTTGCCCCCTTCTGATGCCTATGTCAGAAGCTTTCCCTATCTCCTTTATACTTTAATAAAACTTTATTACACAAAAGCTCTGAGCGATATAGCCTCGTCTCTGGCCCCGGATTGAATTCGTCTCCTCCGGAGGCCAAGAATCCCGCGTCTTATCGTTCAGCAACAACCTTTCAATGAGGTGGGGAACTAGGTCTTTCTCTGTGGTCTCCACAGGGGATTCAGACATGCTTTCGTCTTGGGAGATGCAAGACGAGCATGCATTCTAGTCACTGCAGGGATATCCGGCCTTATTTCGAGTCAGGGCATCGCGGTGTCCATTCCACTTGAGGCCGCAAACTCAGGGTCCCTCTCACATACCTAGAGCTGAGAGAAGCCTCCTCTTGAGGTGCTTGTGGTAAGGTGGTATTCCTCTGGAGTCGAAGCCAGGGACTAACGTCTCATCTCGAGTTGATCTTTGGGCCACGGAGCTCTTTCGTGTGGCTACAGTGACCTCAGGATCCCTCTAGCCTTGAAACAGTGTTCTTGGGGTTTCTCTGGATTGCTATCAAGGAAATCAAGGCTCCTTTCATGTGTGATGTGCAACACTGAATTGCTCTGCACGCAGTGCAGGGGAATCGGGCCTCATCTCGTGGCGAGGGGGAAGTCTCATGGTTTTTCTCGAGTTGCGGTGGACACCTGGGGTATATTCTCGAGTTACGACGGGGATGGCCCTTCCAGCCATGTGTTTGTTCAGCGACGTCAGGACTCCTGCCTAGTTGCGAGGGACAACTCGGGATTCTCCTCGAGGCTTGGCAGGGCAATTGGGACGCCTCTCCAGCTGAGGCGGGAGACCAAGGGTCCCTTTCCACGTGCCACAGGAATCCTGGGACTTCCATCAAGTTTCACGAGGAGTCAGGCATCGTCTCCTTTGTAGGCACTGATCTCCGCGTACCTCTGGAATTTTCAAAGGATGTGAGGCCTCCGGTCGCGATGAGGTGGGGAACTAGGTCTTTTTCTGTGGTCTCCACAGGGGTTTCAGACATCCTTTCGTCTTGGGAGATGCAAGGCGAGCCTGTATTCAAGTCACTGCAGGGATATCCAGCCTTATTTCGAGTCAGGTCATCGCGGTGTCCATTCCACTTGAGGCCGCAAACTCAGCACATAGCTAGAGCTGAGAGAAGCCTCCTCTTGAGGTGCTTGTGGTAAGGTGGTATTCCTCTGGAGTCGAAGCCAGGGACTAACCTCTCATCTCGAGTTGATTTTTGGTCCACGGAGATCTTTCGTGTTGCTACAGTGACCTCAGGATCCCTCTAGCCTTGAAACAGTGTTCTTGGGGTTTCTTTGGAGTGCCATCAAGGAAATCAGGGCTCCTTTCATGTGTGATGTGCAACACGGAAATGCTCTGCACGCAGGGCAGGGGAATCAGGCCTCATCTCGCGGCGATGGGTAAGTCTAATGGTTTTTCTCGAGTTGCGGCGGGAACCTGGGGTATATTCTCGAGTTACGACGGGGATGGCCCTTCCACCCACGTGTTTGTTCAGCGACGTCAGGACTCCTGCCTAGTTGCGAGGGACAACTCGGGATTCTCCTCGAGGCTTGGCAGGGCAATTGGGACGACTCTCCATCTGAGGCGGGAGACCAAGTTTCCCTTTCCACGTGCCACAGGAATCCTGGGACTCCTATCAAGTTTCACGAGGAGTCAGGCATCGTCTCCTTTGGAGGCACTGATCTCCGCGTACCTCTGGAGTTTTCAAAGGATGTGAGGCCTCCGGTCGCGATGAGCTGGGGAACTAGGTCTTTCTCTGTGATCTCCACAGGGGATTCAGACATCGTTTCATCTTGGGAAATGCAAGACGAGCCTGCATTCAAGTCACTGCAGGGATATCCGGCCTTATTTCGAGTCAGGGCATCGCGGTGTCTATTCCACTTGAGGGCGCAAACTCAGGGTCCCTCTCACATACCTAGAGCTGAGAGAAGCCTCCTCTTGAGGTGCTTGTGGTAAGGTGGTATTCCTCTGGAGTCGAAGCCAGGGACTAACCTCTCATCTCGAGTTGATTTTTGGTCCACGGAGCTCTTTCGTGTGGGTACAGTGACCTCAGGATCCCTCTAGCCTTGAAACAGTGTTCTTGGGGTTTCTCTGGAGTGCCATCAAGGAAATCAAGGCTCCTTTCATGTGTGATGTGCAACACTGAATTGCTCTGCACGCAGTGCAGGGGAATCGGGCCTCATCTCGCGGCGAGGGGGAAGTCTCATGGTTTTTCTCGAGCTGCGGCGGGAACCTGGGGTATATTCTCGAGTTACGACGGGGATGGCCCTTCCAGCCACGTGTTTGTTCAGCGACGTCAGGACTCCTGCCTAGTTGCGAGGGACACTCGGGATTCTCCTCGAGGCGTGGCAGGGCGATTGGGACGCCTCTCCAGCTGAGGCGGGCGACCAAGGGTCCCTTTCCACGTGCCACAGGAATCCTGGGACTCCTATCAAGTTTCACGAGGAGTCAGGCATCGTCTCCTTTGGAGGCACTGATCTCCGCGTACCTCTGAAGTTTTCAAAGGATGTGAGGCCTCCGGTCGCGATGAGGTGCGGAACTAGATCTTTCTCTGAGGTCTCCACAGGGGTTTCAGACATCCTTTCATCTTGGGAGATGCAAGTCGAGCCTGCATTCAAGTCACTGCAGGGATATCCGGCCTTATTTCGAGTCAGGGCATCGTGGTGTCCATTCCACTTGAGGCCGCAAACTCAGGGTCCCTCTCACAAACCTAGAGCTGAGAGAAGCCTCCTCTTGAGGTGCTTGTGGTAAGGTGGTATTCCTCTGGAGTCGAAGCCAGGGACTAACCTCTCATCTCGAGGTGATTTTTGGGCCACGGAGCTCTTTCTTGTGGCTACAGTGCCCTCAGGATCCCTCTAGCCTTGAAACAGTGTTCTTGGGGTTTCTCTGGAGTGCCATCAAAGAAATCAAGGCTCCTTTCATGTGTGATGTGCAACACTGAATTGCTCTGCACGCAGTGCAGGGGAATCGGGCCTCATCTCGTGGCGAGGGGGAAGTCTCATGGTTTTTCTCGAGTTGCGGTGGACACCTGGGGTATATTCTCGAGTTACGACGGGGATGGCCCTTCCAGCCATGTGTTTGTTCAGCGACGTCAGGACTCCTGCCTAGTTGCGAGGGACAACTCGGGATTCTCCTCGAGGCTTGGCAGGGCAATTGGGACGCCTCTCCAGCTGAGGCGGGAGACCAAGGGTCCCTTTCCACGTGCCACAGGAATCCTGGGACTTCCATCAAGTTTCACGAGGAGTCAGGCATCGTCTCCTTTGTAGGCACTGATCTCCGCGTACCTCTGGAATTTTCAAAGGATGTGAGGCCTCCGGTCGCGATGAGGTGGGGAACTAGGTCTTTTTCTGTGGTCTCCACAGGGGTTTCAGACATCCTTTCGTCTTGGGAGATGCAAGGCGAGCCTGTATTCAAGTCACTGCAGGGATATCCGGCCTTATTTCGAGTCAGGTCATCGCGGTGTCCATTCCACTTGAGGCCGCAAACTCAGCACATAGCTAGAGCTGAGAGAAGCCTCCTCTTGAGGTGCTTGTGGTAAGGTGGTATTCCTCTGGAGTCGAAGCCAGGGACTAACCCCTCATCTCGAGTTGATTTGTGGTCCACGGAGCTCTTTCGTGTTGCTACAGTGACCTCAGGATCCCTCGAGCCTTGAAACAGTGTTCTTGGGGTTTCTCTAGAGTGCCATCAAGGAAATCAAGGCTCCTTTCATGTGTGATGTACAACACTGAATTGCTCTGCACGCAGTGCAGGATAATCGGGCCTCATTTTGCGGCGAGGGGGAAGTCTCATGGTTTTTCTCGAGTTGCGGCGGGAACCTGGGGCATATTCTGAAGTTACGACGGGGATGGCCCTTCCACCCACGTGTTTCTTCAGCGACGTCAGTACACCTGCCTAGTTGCGAGGGACAACTCGGGATTCTCCTCGAGGTTTGGCAGGGCAATTGGGACGCCTCTCCAGCTGAGGCGGGAGACCAAGTGTCCCTATCCACGTGCCACAGGAATCCTGGAACTCCTATCAAGTTTCACGAGGAGTCAGGCATCGTCTCCTTTGGAGGCACTGATCTCCGCGTACCTCTGAAGTTTTCAAAGGATGTGAGGCCTCCGGTCGCGATGAGGTAAGGAACTAGGTCTTTTTCTGTGGTCTCCACAGGGGATTCAGACATCCTTTCATCTTGGAAGATGCAAGACGAGCCTGCATTCAAGTCACTACAGGGATATCCGGCCTTATTTCGAGTCAGGGCATCGCGGTGTGCATTCCACTTGAGGCCGCAAACTCAGGGTCCCTCTCACATACCTAGAGCTGAGAGAAGCCCCAACTTGAGGTGCTTGTGGTAAGGTGGTATTCCTCTGGATTCGAAGCCAGGGACTAACCTCTCATCTCGAGTTGATTTTTGGGCCACGGAGCTCTTTCGTGTGGCTACAGTGACCTCAGAATCCCTCTAGCCTTGAAACAGTGTTCTTGGGGTTTCTCTGCAGTGCCATCAAGGAAAGCAAGGCTCCTTTCATGTGCGATGTGCAACACGGAATTGCTCTGCACGCAGTGCAGGGGAATCGGGCCTCATCTCGCGGCAAGGGGGAAGTCTCATGGTTTTTCTTGAGTTGCGGCGGGAACCTGGGGTATATTCTCGAATTATGACGGGGATGGCCCTTCCAGCCACGTGTTTGTTCAGCGACGTCAGGACTCCTGCCTAGTTGCGAGGGACAACTCGGGATTCTCCTCGAGGCTTGGCAGGGCAATTGGGACGCCTCTCCAGCTGAGGCGGGAGACCAAGTGTCCCGTTCCACGTGCACAGGAATCCTGGGACTCCTATCAAGTTTCACGAGGAGTCAGGCATCGTCTCCTTTGGAGGCACTGATCTCCGCGTACCTCTGGAGTTTTCAAAGGATGTGAGGCCTCCGGTCGTGATGAGGTGGGGAACTAGGTCTTTTTCTGTGGTCTCCACATGGGATTCAGACATCCTTTCATTTTGGGAGATGCAAGACGAGCCTGCATTCAAGTCACTGCAGGGATATCTGGCCTTATTTCGAGTCGGGGCATCGCGGTGTCCATTCCACTTGAGGCCGCAAACTCAGCACATAGCTAGAGCTGAGAGAAGCCTCCTCTTGATGTGCTTGTGGTAAGGTGGTATTCCTTTGGAGTCGAAGCCATTGACTAACCTCTCATCTCGAGTTGATTTTTGGTCCACGGAGCTCTTTCGTGTTGCTACAGTGACCTCAGGATGCCTCTAGCCTTGAAACAGTGTTCTTGGGGTTTCTCTGGAGTGCCATCAAGGAAATCAAGGCTCGTTTCATGTGTGATGTGCAACACGGAATTGCTCTGCACGCAGGGCAGGGGAATCAGGCCTCATCTCGCGGCGAGGGGTAAGTCTCATGGTTTTTCTCGAGTTGCGGTGGGAACCTGGAGTATATTCTCGAGTTACGACGGGGATGGCCCTTCCACACACGTGTTTGTTCAGCGAAGGCAGGACTCCTGCCTAGTTGCGAGGGACAAGTCGGGATTCTCCTCGAGGCTTGGCAGGGCAATTGGGACGCCCCTCCAGCTGAGGCGGGAGACCAAGGGTCCCTTTCCACGTGCCACAGGAATCCTGGGACTCCTATCAAGTTTCATGAGGAGTCAGGCATCGTCTCCTTTGGAGGCACTGATCTCCGCGTACCTCTGGAGTTTTCAAAGGATGTGAGGCCTCCGGTCGCGATGAGGTGGGGAACTAGGTCTTTCTGTGTGGTCTCCACAGGGGATTCAGACATCCTTTCATCTTGGGAGATGTAAGACGAGCCTGCATTCAATTCACTGCAGGGATATCCGGCCTTATTTCGCGTCAGGGCATCGCAGTGTCCATTCCACTTGAGTCCGAAAAATCAGGGTCCCTCTCACATACCTAGAGCTGAGAGAAGCCTCCTCTTTAGGTGCTTGTGGTAAGGTGGTATTCCTCTGGAGTCGAAGCCAGGGACTAACCTCTCATCTCGAGTTGATTTTTGGTCCACGGACCTCTTTCCTGTTGCTACAGTAACCTCAGGATCCCTCTAGCCTTGAAACAGTGTTCTTGGGGTTTCTCTGGAGTGCCATCAAGGAAATCAAGGCTCCTTTCATGTTTTATGTGCAAAACGGAATTGCTCTGCATGCAGTGCAGGAGAATCGAGCCTTATCTCGCGGCGAGGGGAAAGTCTCATGGTTTTTCTCGAGTTGCGGCGGGACCCTGGGGTATATTCTCGAGTTATGACGGGGATGGCCCTTCCACCCACGTGTTTGTTCAGCGACGTTAGGACTCCTGCCTAGTTGCGAGGGACAACTCGGGATTCTCCTCGAGGCTTGGCAGGGCAATTGGGACGCCTCTCCAGCTGAGGCGGGAGACCAAGGGTCCCTTTCCACGTGCCACAGGAATCCTGGGACTCCTATCAAGTTTCACGAGGAGTCAGGCATCGTCTCCTTTGGAGGCATTGTTCTCCGCGTACCTCTGGAGTTTTCAAAGGATGTGAGGCCTCCGGTCGTGATGAGGTGGGGAACTAGGTCTTTCTCTGTGGTCTCCACAGAGGATTCAGACATCCTTTCGTCTTGGGAGATGCAAGACGAGCCTGCATTCAAGTCACTGCAGGGATATCCGGCCTTATTTCGAGTCAGGGCATCGCGGTTTCCATTCCACTTGAGGCCGCTAACTCATGTTCCCTCTCATATACCTAGAGCTGAAAGAAGCCTCCCCTTGAGGTACTTGTGGTAAGGTCGTGTTCTTCTGGAGTCGAAGCCAGTGGCTAACCTGTCATCTCGAGTTGATTTTTGTTCCACGGAGCTTTTTGTGTTGGTACAGTGACCTCAGGATCCCTCTAGCCTTGAAACAGTGTTCTTGGGGTTTCTCTGGAGTGCCATCAAGGAAATCAAGGCTCCTTTCATGTGTGATGTGCAACACGGAATTGCTCTGCACGCAGTGCAGGGGAATCGGGCCTCATTTTGCTTTGAGGGGGAAGTCTCATGGTTTTTCTCGAGTTGCGGCGGGAACCTGGGCTATATTCTCGAGTTACGACGGGGATGGCCCTTCCACAAACGTGTTTGTTCATCGACGTCAGGACTCCTTCCTAGTTGCGAGGGACAACTCGGGATTCTCCTCGAGGCTTGGCAGGGCAATTGCGACGCCTCTCCAGCTGAGGCGGGAGACCAAGGGTCCCTTTCCACGTGCCACAGGAATCCTGGGACTCCTATCAAGTTTCACGAGGAGTCAGGCATCGTCTCCTTTGGAGGCACTGATCTCCGCGTACCTCTGGAGTTTTCAAAGGATGTGAGGCCTCCGGTCGCGATGAGGTGGGGAACTAGGTCTTTCTCTGTGGTCTCCACAGGGGATTCAGACATCCTTTCGCCTTGGGAGATGCAAGACGAGCCTGGATTCAAGTGTCTGCAGGGATATCCGGCCTTATTTCGAGTCAGGGCATCGCGGTGTCCATTCCACTTGAGGCCGCAAACTCAGGGTCCCTCTCACATACCTAAAGCTGCGAGAAGCCTCCTCTTGAGGTGCTTGTGGTAGGGTGGTATTCCTCTGGAGTCCAAGTTAGGGACTAACCCCTCATCTCTAGTTGATTTTTGGTCCACGGAGATCTTTCGTGTTGCTACAGTGACCTCAGGATCCCTCTAGCCTTGAAACAGTGTTCTTGGGGTTTCTCTGGAGTGCCATGAAGGAAATCAAGGCTCCTATCATGTGTGATGTGCAACACAGAATTGCTCTGCACGCAGTGCAAGGGAATCGGGCCTCATCTCGCGGCAAGGGGGAAGTCTCATGGTTTTTCTCGAGTTGCGGCGGGGACCTGGGGTATATTCTCGAGTTACGACGGGGATGGCCCTTCCACACACGTGTTTGTTCAGCGACGTCAGGACTCCTGCCTAGTTGCGAGGGACAACTCGGGATTCTCCTCGAGGCTTGGCACGGCAATTGGGACGCCTCTCCAGCTGAGGCGGGAGACCAAGGGTCCCTTTCCACGTGCCACAGGAATCCTGAGATTCCTATCAAGTTTCACGAGGAGTCAGGCATCGTCCCCTTTGGAGGCACTGATCTCCGCGTACCTCTGGAATTTTCAAAGGACGTGAGGCCTCCGGTCGCGATGAGGTGGGGAACTAGGTCTTTCTCTGTGGTCTCCACAGGGGATTCAGACATCCTTTCGTCTTGGGAGATGCAAGACGAGCCTGCATTCAAGTCACTGCAGGGATATCCGGCCTTATTTCGAGTCAGGGCATAGCGGTGTCCATTCCACTTGAGACTGCAAACTCAGGGTCCCTCTCACATACCTAGAGCTGAGAGAAGCCTCCTCTTGAGGTGCTTGTGGTAAGGTGGTATTCCTCTGGAGTCGAAGCCAGGGACTAACCCCTCATCTCGAGTTGATTTGTGGTCCACGGAGCTCTTTCGTGTTGCTACAGTGACCTCAGGATCCCTCGAGCCTTGAAACAGTGTTCTTGGGGTTTCTCTAGAGTGCCATCAAGGAAATCAAGGCTCCTTTCATGTGTGATGTACAACACTGAATTGCTCTGCACGCAGTGCAGGATAATCGGGCCTCATTTTGCGGCGAGGGGGAAGTCTCATGGTTTTTCTCGAGTTGCGGCGGGAACCTGGGGCATATTCTGGAGTTACGACGGGGATGGCCCTTCCACCCACGTATTTGTTCAGCGACGTCAGGACACCTGCCTAGTTGCGAGGGACAACTGGGGATTCTCCTCGACGTTTGGCAGGGCAATTGGGACGCCTCTCCAGCTGAGGCGGGAGACCAAGTGTCCCTATCCACGTGCCACAGGAATCCTGGAACTCCTATCAAGTTTCACGAGGAGTCAGGCATCGTCTCCTTTGGAGGCACTGATCTCCGCGTACCTCTGAAGTTTTCAAAGGATGTGAGGCCTCCGGTCGCGATGAGGTGAGGAACTAGGTCTTTTTCTGTGGTCTCCACAGGGGATTCAGACATCCTTTCATCTTGGAAGATGCAAGACGTTCCTGCATTCAAGTCACTACAGGGATATCCGGCCTTATTTCGAGTCAGGGCATCGCGGTGTGCATTCCACTTGAGGCCGCAAACTCAGGGTCCCTCTCACATACCTAGAGCTGAGAGAAGCCCCAACTTGAGGTGCTTGTGGTAAGGTGGTATTCCTCTGGACTCGAAGCCAGGGACTAACCTCTCATCTCGAGTTGATTTTTGGTCCACGGAGCTCTTTCGTGTGGCTACAGTGACCTCAGAATCCCTCTAGCCTTGAAACAGTGTTCTTGGGGTTTCTCTGCAGTGCCATCAAGGAAAGCAAGGCTCTTTTCATGTGTGATGTGCAACACGGAATTGCTCTGCACGCAGTGCAGGGGAATCGGGCCTCATCTCGCGGCAAGGGGGAAGTCTCATGGTTTTTCTTGAGTTGCGGCGGGAACCTGGGGTATATTCTCGAATTATGACGGGGATGGCCCTTCCAGCCACGTGTTTGTTCAGCGACGTCAGGACTCCTGCCTAGTTGCGAGGGACAACTCGGGATTCTCCTCGAGGCTTGGCAGGGCAATTGGGACGCCTCTCCAGCTGAGGCGGGAGACCAAGTGTCCCGTTCCACGTGCACAGGAATCCTGGGACTCCTATCAAGTTTCACGAGGAGTCAGGCATCGTCTCCTTTGGAGGCACTGATCTCCGCGTACCTCTGGAGTTTTCAAAGAATGTGAGGCCTCCGGTCGTGATGAGGTGGGGAACTAGGTCTTTTTCTGTGGTCTCCACATGGGATTCAGACATCCTTTCATTTTGGGAGATGCAAGACGAGCCTGCATTCAAGTCACTGCAGGGATATCCGGCCTTATTTTGAGTCAGGGCATCGCGGTGTCCATTCCACTTGAGGCCGCAAACTCAGGGACCCTGTCACATACCTAGAGCTGAGAGAAGCCTCCTCTTGAGGTGCTTGTGGTAAGGTGGTATTCCTCTGGAGTCGAAGCCAGGGACTAACCTCTCATCTCGAGTTGATTTTTGGGCCACGGAGCTCTTTCGTGTGGCTACAGTGACCTCAGGATCCCTCTAGCCTTGAAACAGTGTTCTTGGGGTTTCTCTGGAGTGCTATCAAGGAAATCGAGGCTCCTTTCATGTGTGATGTGCAACACTGAATTGCTCTGCACGCAGTGCAGGGGAATCGGGCCTCATCTCGCGGCGAGGGGGAAGTCTCATGGTTTTTCTCGAGTGGCGGCGGGAACCTGGGGTATATTCTCGAGTTCAGACGGGGATGGTCCCTCCACTCACGTGTTTGTTCAGCGACGTCAGGACTCCTGCCTAGTTGCGAGGGACAACTCGGGATTCTCCTCGAGGCTTGGCAGGGCGATTGGGACGCCTCTCCAGCTGAGGCGGGAGACCAAGGGTCCCTTTCCATGTGCCACAGGAATCCTGGGACACCTATCAAGTTTCACGAGGAGTCAGGCATCGTCTCCTTTGGAGGCACTGATCTCCGCGTACCTCTGGAGTTTTCAAAGGATGTGAGGCCTCCGGTCGCGGTGAGGTGGGGAACTAGATCTTTCTCTGAGGTCTCCACAGGGGATTCAGACATCCTTTCATCTTGGGAGATGCAAGACGAGCCTGCATTCAAGTCACTGCAGGGATATCCGGCCTTATTTTGAGTCAGGGCATCGCGGTGTCCATTCCACTTGAGGCCGCAAACTCAGGGTCCCTCTCACATACCTAGAGCTGAGAGAAGCCTCCTCTTGAGGTGCTTGTGGTAAGGTGGTATTCCTCTGGAGTCGAAGCCAGGAACTAACCTCTCATCTCGAGTTGATTTTTGGTCCACGGAGCTCTTTCGTGTGGCTACAGTGACCTCAGGATCCCTCTAGCCTTGAAACAGTGTTCTTGGGGTTTCTCTGGAGTGCTATCAAGGAAATCAAGGCTCCTTTCATGTGTGATGTGCAACACGGAATTGCTCTGCACGCAGTGCAGGGGAATCGGGCCTCATCTCGCGGCGAGGGGGAAGTCTCATGGTTTTTCTCGAGTTGCGGCGGGAACCTGGGGTATATTCTCGAGTTACGACGGGGATGGCCCTTCCACCCACGTGTTTTTTCAGCGACGTCAGGACTCCTGCCTAGTTGCGAGGGACAACTCGGGATTCTCCTCGAGGCTTGGCAGGGCGATTGGGACGCCTCTCCAGCTGAGGCGGGAGACCAAGGGTCCCTTTCCATGTGCCACAGGAATCCTGGGACACCTATCAAGTGTCACGAGGAGTCAGGCATCGTCTCCTTTGGAGGCACTGATCTCCGCGTACCTCTGGAGTTTTCAAAGGATGTGAGGCCTCCGGTCGCGATGAGGTGCGGAACTAGATCTTTCTCTGAGGTCTCCACAGGGGATTCAGACATCCTTTCATCTTGGGAGATGCAAGACGAGCCTGCATTCAAGTCACTGCAGGGATATCCGGCCTTATTTCGAGTCAGGGCATCGCGGTGTCCATTCCACTTGAGGCCGCAAACTCAGGGTCCCTCTCACATACCTAGAGCTGAGAGAAGCCTCCTCTTGAGGTGCTTGTGGTAAGGTGGTATTCCTCTGGAGTCGAAGCCAGGGACTAACCTCTCATCTCGAGTTGATTTTTGGGCCACGGAGCTCTTTCGTGTGGCTACAGTGACCTCAGGATCCCTCTAGCCTTGAAACAGTGTTCTTGGGGTTTCTCTGGAGTGCTATCAAGGAAATCGTAGCTCCTTTCATGTGTGATGTGCAACACTGAATTGCTCTGCACGCAGTGCAGGGGAATCGGGCCTCATCTCGCGGCGAGGGGGAAGTCTAATGGTTTTTCTCGAGTGGCGGCGGGAACCTGGGGTATATTCTCGAGTTAAGACGGGGATGGCCCTTCCACCCACGTGTTTGTTCAGCGTCGTCAGGACTCCTGCCTAGTTGCGAGGGACAACTCGGGATTCTCCTCGAGGCTTGGCAGGGCAATTGCGACGCCTCTCCAGCTGAGGCCGGAGACCAAGGGTCCCTTTCCACGTGCCACAGGAATCCTGGGACTCCTATCAAGTTTCACGAGGAGTCAGGCATCGTCTCCTTTGGAGGCACTAATCTCCGCGTACCTCAGGAGTTTTCAAAGGATGTGAGGCCTCCGGTCGCGATGAGGTGGGGAACTAGGTCTTTCTCTGAGGTCTCCACAGGGGATTCAGACATCCTTTCATCTTGGGAGATGCAAGACGAGCCTGCATTCAAGTCACTGCAGGGATATCCGGCCTTATTTCGAGTCAGGGCATCGCGGTGTCCATTCCACTTGAGGCCGCAAACTCAGGGTCCCTCTCGCATAACTAGAGCTGAGAGAAGCCTCCTCTTGATGTGCTTGTGGTAAGGTGGTATTCCTCTGGAGTCGAAGCCAGGGACTAACCTCTCATCTCGAGTTGATTTTTGGTCCACGGAGCTCTTTCGTGTGGCTACAGTGACCTCAGGATCCCTCTAGCCTTGAAACAGTGTTCTTGGGGTTTCTCTGGAGTGCCACCAAGGAAATCAAGGCTCCTTTCATGTGTGATGTGCAACACTGAATTGCTCTGCACGCAGTGCAGGGGAATCGGGCCTCATCTCGCGGCGAGGGGGAAGTCTCATGGTTTTTCTCGAGTTGCGGCGGGAACCTGGGGTATATTCTCGAGTTACGACGGGGATGGCCCTTCCAGCCACGTGTTTTTTCAGCGACGTCAGGACTCCTGCCTAGTTGCGAGGGACAACTCGGGATTCTCCTCGAGGCTTGGCAGGGCGATTGGGACGCTTCTCCAGCTGAGGCGGGAGACCAAGGGTCCCTTTCCACGTGCCACAGGAATCCTGGGACACCTATCAAGTTTCACGAGGAGTCAGGCATCGTCTCCTTTGGAGGCACTGATCTCCGCGTACCTCTGGAGTTTTCAAAGGATGTGAGGCCTCCGGTCGCGATGAGGTGCGGAACTAGATCTTTCTCTGAGGTCTCCACAGGGTATTCAGACATCCTTTCATCTTGGGAGATGCAAGACGAGCCTGCATTCAAGTCACTGCAGGGACATCCGGCCTTATTTCGAGTCAGGGCATCGCGGTGTCCATTCCACTTGAGGCCGCAAACTCAGCACATAGCTAGAGCTGAGAGAAGCCTCCTCTTGAGGTGCTTGTGGTAAGGTGGTATTCCTCTGGAGTCGAAGCCAGGGACTAACCTCTCATCTCGAGTTGATTTTTGGTCCACGGAGCTCTTTCGTGTTGCTACAGTGACCTCAGGATCCCTCTAGCCTTGAAACAGTGTTCTTGGGGTTTCTCTGGAGTGCCATCAAGGAAATCAAGGCTCCTTTCATGTGTGATGTGCAACACGGAAATGCTCTGCACGCAGGGCAGGGGAATCAGGCCTCATCTCGCGGCGAGGGGGAAGTCTCATGGTTTTTCTCGAGTTGCGGCGGGAACCTGGGGTATATTCTCGAGTTACGACGGGGATGGCCCTTCCACCCACGTGTTTGTTCAGCGACGTCAGGACTCCTGCCTAGTTGCGAGGGACAACTCGGGATTCTCCTCGAGGCTTGGCAGGGCAATTGGGACGACTCTCCATCTGAGGCGGGAGACCAAGGTTCCCTTTCCACGTGCCACAGGAATCCTGGGACTCCTATCAAGTTTCACGAGGAGTCAGGCATCGTCTCCTTTGGAGGCACTGATCTCCGCGTACCTCTGGAGTTTTCAAAGGATGTGAGGCCTCCGGTCGCGATGAGCTGGGGAACTAGGTCTTTCTCTGAGGTCTCCACAGGGGATTCAGACATCCTTTCATCTTGGGAGATGCAAGACGAGCCTGCATTCAAGTCACTGCAGGGATATCCGGCCTTATTTCAAGTCAGGGCATCGCGGTGTCCATTCCACTTGAGGCCGCAAACTCAGGGTCCCTCTCACATACCTAGAGCTGAGAGAAGCCTCCTCTTGAGGTGCTTGTGGTAAGGTGGTATTCCTCTGAAGTCGAAGCCAGGGACTAACCTCTCATCTCGAGTTGATTTTTGGGCCACGGACCTCTTTCTTGTTGCTACAGGGACCTAAGGATCCCTCTAGCCTTGAAACAGTGATCTTGGGGTTTCTCTGGATTGCTATCAAGGAAATCAAGGCTCCTTTCATGTGTGATGTGCAACACTGAATTGCTCTGCACGCAGTGCATGGGAATCGGGCCTCATCTCGCGGCGAGGGGGAAGTCTCATGGTTTTTCTCGAGTTGCGGCGGGAACCTGGGGTATATTCTCGAGTTACGACGGGGATGGCCCTTCCACCTACGTGTTTTTTCAGCGACGTCAGGACTCCTGCCTAGTTGCGAGGGACAACTCGGGATTCTCCTCGAGGCTTGGCAGGGCAATTGGGACGCCTCTCCAGCTGAGGCGGGAGACCAAGGGTCCCTTTCCACGTGCCACAGGAATCCTGGGACACCTATCAAGTTTCACGAGGAGTCAGGCATCGTCTCCTTTGGAGGCACTGATCTCCGCGTACCTCTGGAGTTTTCAAAGGATGTGAGGCCTCCGGTCGCGATGAGGTGGGGAACTAGATCTTTCTCTGAGGTCTCCACAGGGGATTCAGACATCCTTTCATCTTGGGAGATGCAAGACGAGCCTGCATTCAAGTCACTGCAGGGATATCCGGCCTTATTTCGAGTCAGGGCATCGCGGTGTCCATTCCACTTGAGGCCGCAAACTCAGGGTCCCTCTCACATAGCTAGAGCTGAGAGAAGCCTCCTCTTGAGGTGCTTGTGGTAAGGTGGTATTCCTCTGGAGTCGAAGCCAGGGACTAACCTCTCATCTCGAGTTGATTTTTGGGCCACGGAGCTCTTTCGTGTGGCTACAGTGACCTCAGGATCCCTCTAGCCTTGAAACAGTGTTCTTGGGGTTTCTCTGGAGTGCTATCAAGGAAATCAAGGCTCCTTTCATGTGTGATGTGCAACACTGAATTGCTCTGAACGCAGTGCAGGGGAATCGGGCCTCATCTCGCGGCGAGGGGGAAGTCTCATGGTTTTTCTTGAGTTGCGGCGGGAACCTGGGGTATATTCTGGAGTTACGACGGGGATGGCCCTTCCACCCACGTGTTTTTTCAGCGACGTCAGGACTCCTGCCTAGTTGCGAGGGACAACTCGGGATTCTCCTCGAGGCTTGGCAGGGCGATTGGGACGCCTCTCCAGCTGAGGCGGGAGACCAAGGGTCCCTTTCCATGTGCCACAGGAATCCTGGGACACCTATCAAGTTTCACGAGGAGTCAGGCATCGTCTCCTTTGGAGGCACTGATTTCCGCGTACCTCTGGAGTTTTCAAAGGATGTGAGGCCTCCGGTCGCGATGAGGTGCAGAACTAGATCTTTCTCTGAGGTCTCCACAGGGGATTCAGACATCCTTTCCTCTTGGGAGATGCAAGACGAGCCTGCATTCAAGTCACTGCAGGGATATCCGGCCTTATTTCGAGTCAGGGCATCGCGGTGTCCATTCCACTTGAGGCCGCAAACTCATGGTCCCTCTCACATACCTAGAGCTGAGAGAAGCCTCCTCTTGAGGTGCTTGTGGTAAGGTGGTATTCCTCTGGAGTCGAAGCCAGGGACTAACCTCTCATCTCGAGTTGATTTTTGGGCCACGGGCTCTTTCGTGTGGCTACAGTGACCTCAGGATCCCTCTAGCCTTGAAACAGTGTTCTTGGGGTTTGTCTGCAGTGCTATCAAGGAAATCGAGGCTCCTTTCATGTGTGATGTGCAACACTGAATTGCTCTGCACGCAGTGCAGTGGAATCGGGCCTCATCTCGCGGCGAGGGGGAAGTCTCATGGTTTTTCTCGAGTTGCGGCGGGAACCTGTGGTATATTCTCGAGTTAAGACGGGGATGGCCATTCCACCCACGTGTTTTTTCAGTGACGTCACTACTCCTGCCTAGTTGCGAGGGACAACTCGGGATTCTCCTCGAGGCTTGGCAGGGCAATTGCGACGCCTCTCCAGCTGAGGCGGGAGACCAAGGGTCCCTTTCCACGTGCCACAGTAATCCTGGGACTCCTATCAAGTTTCACGAGGAGTCAGGCATCGTCTCCTTTGGAGGCACTGATCTCCGCGTACCTCTGGAGTTTTCAAAGGATGTGAGGCCTTCGGTCGCGATGAGGTGGGGAACTTGGTCTTTTTCTGTGGTCTCCACAGGGGATTCAGACATCCTTTCGTCTTGGGAGATGCAAGACGAGCCTGCATTCAAGTCACTGCAGGGATATCCGGCCTTATTTCGAGTCAGGGCATCGCGGTGTCCATTCCACTTGAGGCCGCAAACTCAGCACATAGCTAGAGCTGAGAGAAGCCTCCTCTTGAGGTGCTTGTGGTAAGGTGGTATTCCTCTGGAGTCGAAGCCAGGGACTAACCTCTCATCTCGAGTTGATTCTTGGTCCACGGAGCTCTTTCGTGTTGCTACAGTGACCTCAGGATCCCTCTAGCCTTGAAACAGTGTTCTTTGGGTTTCTCTGGAGTGCCATCAAGGAAATTAAGACTCCTTTCATGTGTGATGTGCAACACGGAATTGCTCTGCACGCACTGCAGAGGAATCGGGCCTCATCTCGCGGCGAGGTGGAAGTCTCATCGGTTTTCTCGAGTTGCGGCGGGAACCTGGGGTATATTCTCGAGTTACGACGGGGATGGCCCTTCAAGCCAGGTGTTTGTTCAGCGACGTCAAAACTCCTGCGTCGTTGCGAGGGACAACTCGGGATTCTCCTCGAGGCTTGGCAGGTCAATCGGGACGCCTCTACAGCTGAGGCGGGAGACCAAGGGTCCCTTTCAAACTGGCACAGGAATCCTGGGACTCCTATCAAATTTCACGAGGAGTCAGGCATCTTCTCCTTGGGAGGCACTGATCTCCGCGTACCTCTGGAGTTTTCAAAGGATGTGAGGCCTCCGGTCGCGATGAGGTGGGGAACTAGGTCTTTTTCTGTGGTCTCCACAGGGGATTCAGACATCCTTTCGTCTTGGGAGATGCAAGACGAGCCTGCATTCAAGTCACTGCAGGGATATCCGGCCTTATTTCGAGTCAGGGCATCGCGGTGTCCATTCCACTTGAGGCCGCAAACTCAGCACATAGCTAGAGCTGAGAGAAGCCTCCTCTTGAGGTGCTTGTGGTAAGGTGGTATTCCTCTGGAGTCGAAGCCAGGAACTAACCTCTCATCTCGAGTTGATTTTTGGTCCACGGACCTCTTTCATGTTGCTACAGTGACCTCAGGATTCCTCTAGCCTTGAAACAGTGTTCTTGGGGTTTCTCTGGAGTGCCATCAAGGAAATCAAGCTCCTTTCATGTGTGATGTGCAACACGGAATTGCTCTGCACGCAGTGCAGGGGAATCAGGCCTCATTTCGGGGCGAGGGGGAAGTCTCATGGTTTTTCTTGAGTTGCGGCGGGAACCTGGGGAATATTCTCGGGTTATGACGGGGATGGCCCTTCAAGCCACGTGTTTGTTCAGCGACGTCAGGACTCCTGCTTATTTGTGAGGGACAACCTGGGATTCTCCTCGAGGCTTGGCAGGGCAATTGGGACGCCTCTCCAGCTGAGGCGGGAGACCAAGGGTCCCTTTCCATGTGCCACAGGAATCCTGGGACTCCTATCAAGTTTCATGAGGAGTCAGGCATCGTCTCCTTTGGAGGCACTGATCTCCGCGTACCTCTGGAGTTTTCAAAGGATGTGAGGCCTCCGGTCGCGATGAGGTGGGGAACTAGATCTTTCTCTGAGGTCTCCACAGGGGATTCAGACATCCTTTCATCTTGGGAGATGCAAGACGAGCCTGCATTCAAGTCACTGCAGGGATATCCGGCCTTATTTCGAGTCAGGGCATCGCGGTGTCCATTCCACTTGAGGCCGCAAACTCAGGGTCCCTCTCACATACCTAGAGCTGAGAGAAGCCTCCTCTTGAGGTGCTTGTGTTAAGGAGGTATTCCTCTGGAGTCGAAGCCAGGGACTATCCTCTCATCTCGAGTTGATTTTTGGGCAACGGAGCTCTTTCGTGTGGGTACAGTGACCTCAGGATCCCTCTAGCCTTGAAACAGTGTTCTTGGGGTTTCTCTGGAGTGCCATCAAGGAAATCAAGGCTCCTTTCATGTGTGATGTGCAACACGGAATTGCTCTGCACGCAGTGCAGGGGAATCGGGCCTCATATCGCGGCGAGGGGGAAGTCTCATGGTTTTTCTCGAGTTGCAGCGGGAACCTGGGGTATATTCTCGAGTTACGACGGGGATGGCCCTTCCACCCACGTGTTTGTTCAGCGACGTCAGGACTCCTGCCTTGTTGGGAGGTACAACTCCAGATTCTCCTCGAGGCTTGGCAGGGCAATTGGGAGGCCTCTCCAGCTGAGGCGGGAGACCAAGAGTCCCTTTCAACGTGGCACAGGAATCCTGGGACTCCTATCAAATTTCACAAGGAGTCAGGCATCGTCTCCTATGGAGGCACTGATCTCCGCGTACCTCTGGAGTTTTCAAAGGATGTGAGGCCTCAGGTCGCGATGAGGTGGGGAACGAGGTCTTTTTCTGTGGTCTCCACAGGGGATTCAGACATCCTTTCGTCTTGGGAGATGCAAGACGAGCCTGCATTCAAGTCACTGCAGGGATATCCGGCCTTATTTCGAGTCAGGGCATCACGGTGTCCATTCCACTTGAGGCCGCAAACTCAGCACATAGCTAGAGCTGAGAGAAGCCTCCTCTTGAGGTGCTTGTGGTAAGGTGGTATTCCTCTGGAGTCGAAGCCAGGGACTAACCTCTCATCTCGAGTTGATTCTTCGTCAACGGAGCTCTTTCGTGTTGCTACAGTGACCTCCGGATTCCTCTAGCCTTGAAACAGTGTTCTTTGGGTTTCTCTGGAGTGCCATCAAGGAAATTAAGACTCCTTTCATGTGTGATGTGCAACACGAAATTGCTCTGCACGCAGTGCAGGGGAATCGGGCCTCATCTCGCGGCGAGGGGGAAGTCTCATCGGTTTTCTCGAGTTGCGGCGGGAACCTGGGGTATATTCTCGGGTTATGACGGAGATGTCCCTTCAAGCCAGGTGTTTGTTCAGCCACGTCAGGACTCCTGCCTATTTGCGAGGGACAACTCGGGATTCTCCTCGAGGCTTGGCAGGGCAATTGGGACGCCTCTCCAGCTGAGGCGGGAGACCAAGTGTCCCTTTCCATGTGCCACAGGAATCCTGGGACTCCTATCTAGTTTCACGAGGAGTCAGGCATCGTCTCCTTTGGAGGCACTGATCTCTACGTACCTCTGGAGATTTAAAAGGATGTGAGGCCTCCGGTCGCGATGAGGTGGGGAACTAGATCTTTCTCTGAGGTCTCCACAGGGGATTCAGACATCCTTTCGTCCTGGGAGATGCAAGACGAGCCTGCATTCAAGTCACTGCAGGGATATCCGGCCTTATTTCGAGTCAGGGCATCGCGGTGTCCATTCCACTTGAGGCCGCAAACTCAGCACATAGCTAGAGCTGAGAGAAGCCTCCTCTTGAGGTGCTTGTGGTAAGGTGGTATTCCTCTGGAGTCGAAGCCAGGGACTAACCTCTCATCTCGAGTTAATTTTTGGTCCACGGACCTCTTTCATGTTGCTACAGTGACCTCAGGATCCCTCTAGCCTTGAAACAGTGTTCTTGGGGTTTCTCTGGAGTGCCATCAAGGAAATCAAACTCCTTTCATGTGTGATGTGCAACACGGAATTGCTCTACACGCAGTGCAGGGGAATCAGGCCTCATTTCGGGGCGAGGGGGAAGTCTCATGGTTTTTCTCGAGTTGCGGCGGGAACCTGGGGTATATTCTCGGGTTATGACGGGGATGGCCCTTCAAGCCACGTGTTTGTTCAGCGACGTCAGGACTCCTGCTTATTTGTGAGGGACAACCTGGGATTCTCCTCGAGGCTTGGCAGGGCAATTGGGACGCCTCTCCAGCTGAGGCGGGAGACCAAGGGTCCCTTTCCATGTGCCACAGGAATCCTGGGACTCCTATCAAGTTTCATGAGGAGTCAGGCATCGTCTCCTTTGGAGGCACTGATCTCCGCGTACCTCTGAAGTTTTCAAAGGATGTGAGGCCTCCGGTCGCGATGAGGTGGGGAACTAGGTCTTTCTCTGAGGTCTCCACAGGGGATTCAGACATCCTTTCATCTTGGGAGATGCAAGACGAGCCTGCATTCAAGTCACTGCAGGGATATCCGGCCTTATTTCGAGTCAGGGCATCGCGGTGTCCATTCCACTTGAGGCCGCAAACTCAGGGTCCCTCTCACATACCTAGAGCTGAGAGAAGCCTCCTCTTGAGGTGCTTGTGTTAAGGTGGTATTCCTCTGGAGTCGAAGCCAGGGACTATCCTCTCATCTCGAGTTGATTTTTGGGCAACGGAGCTCTTTCGTGTGGGTACAGTGACCTCAGGATCCCTCTAGCCTTGAAACAGTGTTCTTGGGGTTTCTCTGGAGTGCCATCAAGGAAATCAAGGCTCCTTTCATGTGTGATGTGCAACACGGAATTGCTCTGCACGCAGTGCAGGGGAATCGGGCCTCATATCGCGGCGAGGGGGAAGTCTCATGGTTTTTCTCGAGTTGCAGTGGGAACCTGGGGTATATTCTCGAGTTACGACGGGGATGGCCCTTCCACCCACGTGTTTGTTCAGCGACGTCAGGACTCCTGCCTAGTTGCGAGGGACAACTCGGGATTCTCCTCGAGGCTTGGCAGGGCAATTGGGACGCCTCTCCAGCTGAGGCGGGAGACAAAGGGTCCCTTTCAAACTGGCACAGGAATCCTGGGACTCCTATCAAATTTCACGAGGAGTCAGGCATCTTCTCCTTTGGAGACACTGATCTCCGCGTACCTCTGGAGTTTTCAAAGGATGTGAGGCCTCCGGTCGCGATGAGGTGGGGACCTAGGTCTTTCTCTGTGGTCTCCACAGGGGATTCAGACATCCTTTCGTCTTGGGAGATGCAAGACGAGCCTGCATTCAAGTCAATGCTGGGATATCCGGCCTTATTTCGAGTCAGGGCATCGCGGTGTCCATTCCACTTGAGGCCGCAAACTCAGCACATAGCTGGAGCTGAGAGAAGCCTCCTCTTGAGGTGCTTGTAGTAAGGTGGTATTCCTCTGGAGTCGAAGCCAGGGACTAACCTCTCATCTCCAGTTGATTCTTGGTCCACGGAGCTCTTTCGTGTTGCTACAGTGACCTCAGGATCCCTCTATCCTTGAAACAGTGTTCTTTGGGTTTCTCTGGAGTGCCATCAAGGAAATTAAGACTCCTTTCATGTGTGATGTGCAACACGGAATTGCTCTGCACGCAGTGCAGGGGAATCGGGCCTCCTCTCGGGGCGAGGGGGAAGTCTCATGGTTTTTCTCGAGTTGCAGCGGGATCCTGGGGTATCTTCTCGAGTTACGACTGGGATGGCCCTTCCACACACGTGTTTGTTCAGCGACGTCAGGACTCCTGCCTAGTTGCGAGGGACAACTCGGGATTCTCCTCGAGGCTTGGCAGGGCAATTGGGACGCCTCTCCAGCTGAGGCGGGAGACCAAGGGTCCCTTTCCATGTGCCACAGGAATCCTGGGACTCCTATCAATTTTCACGAGGAGCTGGCATCGTCTCCTTTGGAGGCACTGATCTCCGCGTACCTCTGGAGTTTTCAAAGGATTTGAGGCCTCCGGTCGCGATGAGGTGGGGAACTAGGTCTTTCTCTGTGGTCTCCACAGGGGATTCAGACATCCTTTAGTCTTGGGAGATGCAAGACGAGCCTGCATTCAAGTCACTGCAGGGATATCCAGCCTTATTTCACGTCAGGGCATCGCGGTGTCCATTCCACTTGAGGCCGCAAACTCAGGGTCCCTCTCACATACCTAGAGCTGAGAGAAGCCTCCTCTTGAGGTGCTTGTGGTAAGGTGGTATTCCTCTGGAGTCGAAGACAGGGACTAACCTCTCATCTCGAGTTGATTTATGGT
The DNA here is from genome assembly GCF_910594005.1 of Cervus elaphus. Classification (NCBI taxonomy): domain Eukaryota; kingdom Metazoa; phylum Chordata; class Mammalia; order Artiodactyla; family Cervidae; genus Cervus; species Cervus elaphus. The sequence goes on from NC_057838.1 coordinate 6,115,714, forward strand.
CCACGGAGCTCTTTCGTGTTGCTACAGTGACCTCAGGATCCCTCTAGCCTTGAAACAGTGTTCTTGGGGTTTCTCTGGAGTGCCATCAAGGAAATCAAGGCTCCTTTCATGTGTGATGTGCAACACGGAATTGCTCTGCATGCAGTGCAGGGGAATCGGGCCTCATCTCGCGGCGAGGGGGAAGTCTCATGGTTTTTCTCGAGTTGCGGCGGGAACCTGGGGTATAATCTCGAGTTACAACGGGGATGGCTCTTCCACCCACGTGTTTGTTCAGCGACGTCAGGACTCCTGCCTAGTTGCGAGGGACAACTCGGGATTTTCCTCGAGGCTTGGCAGGGCAATTGGGACGCCTCTCCAGCTGAGGCGGGAAACCAAGGGTCCCTTTCCACGTGCCACAGGAATCCTGGGACTCCTATGAAGTTTCACGAGGAGTCAGGCATCGTCTCCTTTGGAGGCACTGATCTCCGTGTACCTCTGGAATTTTCAAAGGATGTGAGGCCTCAGTTCGCGATGAGGTGGGGAACTAGGTCTTTCTCTGTGGTCTCCACAGGGGATTCAGACATCCTTTCGTCTTGGGAGATGCAAGACGAGCCTGCATTCAAGTCACTGCAGGGATATCCGGCCTTATTTCGAGTCAGGACATCGCGGTGTCCATTCCATTTGAGGCCGCAAACTCAGGGTCCCTCTCACATACCTAGAGCTGAGAGAAGCCTCCTCTTGAGGTGCTTGTGGTAAGGTGGTATTCCTCTGGAGTCGAAGCCAGGGACAAACTTCTCATCTCGAGTTGATTTTTGGTCCACGGAGTTCTTTTGTGTTGCTACAGTGACCTAAGTTTCCCTCTAGCCTTGAAACAGTGTTCTTGGGGTTTCTCTGGAGTGCCATCAAGGAAATCAAGGCTCCTTTCATGTGTGATGTGCAACACGGAATTGCTCTGCACGCAGTGCAGGGGAATCGGGCCACATTTCGCAGCGAGGGGGAAGTCTCATGGTTTTTCTCGAGTTGCGGCGGGAACCTGGGGTATATTCTCCAGTTACGATGGGGATGGACCTTCCACCCACGTGTTTCTTCAGCGACGTCAGGACCCCTGCCTAGTTGTGAGTGACAACTCGGGATTCTCCTCGAGGCTTGGCAGGGCAATTGGGACGCCTCTCCAGCTGAGGCGGGAGACCAAGTGTCCCTTTCCACGTGCCACAGGAATCCTGAGACTCCTATCAAGTTTCACGAGGAGTCAGGCATCGTCTCCTTTGGAGGCACTGATCTCCGCGTACCTCTGGAGTTTTCAAAGGATGTGAGGCCTCCGGTCGCCATGAGGTGGGGAACTAGGCCTTTCTCTGTGGTCTCCACAGGGGATTCAGACATCCTTTCGTCTTGGGAGATGCAAGACGAGCCTGCATTCAAGTCACTGCAGGGATATCCGGCCTGATTTCGAGTCAGGGCATCGCGGTGTCCATTCCACTTGAGGCCGCAAACTCAGGGTCCCTCTCACATACCTAGAGCTGAGAGAAGCCTCCACTTGAGGTGCTTGTGGTAAGGTGGTATTCCTCTGGAGTCGAAGCCAGGGACTAACCTCTCAAATCAAGTTGATTTTTGGTCCACGGAGTTCTTTCGTGTTGCTACAGTGACCTCAGTTCCCCTCTATCATTCAAACAGTGTTCTTGGGGTTTCTCTGGAGTGCCATCAAGGAAATCAAGGCTCCTTTCATGTGTGATGTGCAACACGGAATTGCTCTGCACGCAGTGCAGGGGAATCGGGCCTCATCTCGCGGCGAGGGGGAAGTCTCATGGTTTTTCTCGAGTTGCGGCGGGAACCTGGGGTATATTCCCGAGTTACGACGGGGATGGCCCTTCCACCCACGTGTTTGTTCAGCGACGTCAGGACTCCTGCCTAGTTGCGAGGGACAACTCGGGATTCTCCTCGAGGCTTGGCAGGGAAATTGGGACGCCTCTCCAGCTGAGGCGGGAGACCAAGGGTCCCTTTCCACGTGCCACAGGAATCCTGGGACTCCTATCAAGTTTCACGAGGAGTCAGGCATCGTCTCCTTTGGAGGCACTGATCTCCGCGTACCTCTGGAGTTGTCAAAGGATATGAGGCCTACAGTCGCGATGAGATGGGGAACTAGGTAATTCTCTGTGGTCTACACAGGTGATTCAGACATCCTTTTTTCTTGGGAGATGCAAAACGAGCCTGCATTCAAGTCACTGCAGGGATATCCGGCCTTATTTCGCGTCAGAGCATCGCAGTGTCCATTCCACTTGAGGCCGCAAAATCAGGGTCCCTCTCACATACCTAGAGCTGAGAGAAGCCTCCTCTTGAGGTGCTTATGGTAAGGTGGTATTCCTCTGGAATCGAAGCCAGGGACTAACCTCTCATCTCTAGTTGATTCTTGGTCCACGGAGCTCTTTCGTGTTGCTACAATGACCTCAGGATCGCTCTAGCCTTGAAACAGTGTTCTTGGGGTTTCTCTGGAGTGCCACCAAGGAAATCAAGGCTCCTTTCATGTGTGATGTGCAACACGGAATTGCTCTGCACACAGTGCAGGGGAATCGGGCCTCATCTCGCGGCGAGGGGGAAGTCTCATGGTTTTTCTCGAGTTGCGGCGGGAACCTGGGGTATATTCTCGAGTTACGAAGGGGATGGCCCTTCCACACACGTGTTTCTTCAGTGACGTCAAGACTCCTGCCTAGTTGCGAGGGACAACTCGGGATTCCCCTCGAGGCTTGGCAGGGCAATTGGTACGCCCCTCCAGCTGAGGCGGGAGACCAAGGGTCCCTTTCCATGTGCCACAGGAATCCTGGGACTCCTATCAGGTTCACGAGGAGTCAGACATCGTATCCTTTGGAGGCACTGATCTCCGCGTACCTCTGGAGTTTTCAAAGGATGTGAGGCCTCCGGTCGCCATGAGGTGGGGAACTAGGTCTTTCTCTGTGGTCTCCACAGGGGATTCAGACATCCTTTCATCTTGGGAGATGCAAGACGAGCCTGCATTCAAGTCACTGCAGGGATATCCGGCCTTATTTCACGTCAGGGCATCGCGGTGTCCATTCCACTTCAGGCCGCAAACTCAGGGTCCCTCTCACATACCTAGAGCTGAGAGAAGCCTCCTCTTGAGGTGCTTGTGGTAAGGTGGTATTCCTCTGGAGTCGAAGCCAGGGACTAACCTCTCATCTCGAGTTGATTTGTGGTCCACGGAGCTCTTTCGTGTTGCTACAGTGACCTCAGTTACCCTCTAGCCTTGAAACAGTGTTCTTGGGGTTTCTCTGGAGTGCCATCAAGGAAATCAAGGCTCCTTTCATGTGTGATGTGCAACACGGAGTTGCTCTGCATGCAGTGCAGGGGAATCGGGCCTCATCTCGCGGCGAGGGGGAAGTCTCATGGTTTTTCTCGAGTTGCGGCGGGAACCTGGGGTATATTCTCGAGTTACGACGGGGATGGCCCTTCCAACCACGTGTTTGTTCAGCGACGTCAGGACTCCTGCCTAGTTGCGAGGGACAACTCGGGATTCTCCTCGAGGCTTGGCAGGGCAATTGGGACGCCTCTCCAGCTGAGGCGGGAGACCAAGGGTCCCTTTCCACGTGCCACAGGATTCCTGGGACTCCTATCAAGTTTCACGAGGAGTCAGGCATCGTCTCCTATGGAGGCACTGATCTTCACGTACCTCTGGAGTTTTCAAAGGATGTGAGGCCTCTGGTCGCGATGAGGTGGGGAACTAGGTCTTTCTCTGTGGTCTCCACAGGGGATTCAGACATCCTTTCATCTTGGGAGATGCAAGACGAGCCTGCATTCAAGTCACTGCAGGGATATCCGGCCTTATTTCGAGTCAGGGCATCGCGGTGTCCATTCCATTTGAGGCCGCAAACTCAGGGTCCCTCTCACATACCTAGAGCTGAGAGAAGCCTACTCTTGAGGTGCTTGTAGTTAGGTGGTATTCCTCTGGAGTCGAAGCCAGGGACTAACCTCTCATCTCGAGTTGATTTTTGGTCCACGGAGCTCTTTCGTGTTGCTACAGTGACCTCAGGATCCCTCTAGCCTTGAAACAGTGTTCTTGGGTTTTCTCTGGAGTGCCATCAAGGAAATCAAGGCTCCTTTCATGTGTGATGTGCAACACGGAATTGCTCTGCACGCAGTGCAGGGGAATCGGGCCTCATCTCTCGGCGAGGGGGAAGTCTCATGGTTTTTCTCGAGTTGCGGCGGGAACCTGGGGCATATTCTCGAGTTAGGACGGGGATGGCCCTTCCACCCACGTGTTTATTCAGCGACGTCAGGACTCCTGCCTAGTTGCGAGGGAGAAGTCGGGATTCTCCTCGAGGCTTGGCAGGGCAATTGCGACGCCTCTCCAGCTGAGGCGGGAGACGAAGGGTCCCTTTCCAAGTGCCACAGGAATCCTGGGACTCCTATCAAGTTTCACGAGGAGTCAGGCATCGTCTCCTTTGGAGGCACTGATCTCCGCGTACCTCTGAAGTTTTCAAAGGATGTGAGGCCTCCGGTCGCGATGAGGTGGGGAACTAGGTCTTTCTCTGTGGTCTCCACAGGGGATTCAGACATCCTTTCGTCTTGGGAGATGCAAGACGAGCCCGCATTCAATCACTGCAGGGATATCCGGCCTTATTTTGCGTCAGGGCATCGCAGTGTCCATTCCACTTGAGGCCGCAAAATCAGGGTCCCTCTCACATACCTAGAGCTGAGAGAAGCCTCCTCTTGAGGTGCTTGTGGTAAGGTGGTATTCCTCCGGAGTTGAAGCCAGGGACTAACCTCTCATCTCGAGTTGATTTTTGGTCCATGGAGCTGTTTCTTGTTGCTACAGTGACCTCCCGATCCCTCTAGCCTTGAAACAGTGTTCTTGGGGTTTCTCTGGAGTGCCACCAAGGAAATCAAGGCTCCTTTCATGTGTGATGTGCAACACGGAATTGCTCTACACGCAGTGCAGGGGAATCAGGCCTCATCTCGCGGCGAGGGGGAAGTCTGATGGTTTTTCTTGAGTTGCGGCGGGAACCTTGGGTATATTCTCGAGTTCAGACGGGGATGGTCCCTCCTCTCACGTGTTTGTTCAGCGACGTCAGGACTCCTGCCTAGTTGCGAGGGACAATTCGGGATTCTCCTCGAGGCTTGGCAGGGCAATTGGGACGCCTCTCCAGCTGAGGCGGGAGACCAAGGGTCCCTATCCACGTGCCACAGGACTCCTGGGACTCCTATCAAGTTTCACGAGGAGTCAGGCCTCGTTTCCTTTGGAGGCACTGATCTCCGCGTACCTCTGGAGTTTTCAAAGGATGTGAGGCCTCCGGTCGCGATAAGGTGGGGAACTAGGTCTTTCTCTGTGGTCTCCACAGAGGATTCAGACATCCTTTCGTCTTGGGAGATGCAAGACGAGCCTGCATTCAAGTCACTGCAGGGATATCCGGCCTTATTTCACGTCAGTGCATCGCGGTGTCCATTCCACTTGAGGCCGCAAACTCAGGGTCCCTCTCACATACCTAGAGCTGAAAGAAGCCTCGTCTTGAGTTGTTTGTGGTAAGGTGGTATTCCTCTGGAGTTGAAGTTAGGGACTAACCTCTCATCTCGAGTTGATTTTTGGTCCACGGAGCTCTTTCGTGTTGCTACAGTGACCTCAGGATCCCTCTAGCCTTGTAACAGTGTTCTTGGGGTTTTTCTGGAGTGCCATCAAGGAAATCAAGGCTTCTTTCATGTTTGATGTGCAACACGGAATTGCTCTGCACGCAGTGCAGGGGAACCGGGCCTCATCTCGCGGCGAGGGGGAAGTCTCATGGTTTTTCTCGAGTTGCGGAGGGAACCTGGGGTATATTCTCGAGTTACGACGGGGATGGCCCTTCCACCCACGTGTTTGTTCAGCGACGTCAGGACTCCTGCCTAGTTGCGAGGGACAACTCGGGATTCTCCTCCAGACTTGGCAGGTCAATGGGGACGCCTCTCCAGCTGAGGCGGGAGACCAAGGGTCCCTTTCCACGTGCCACAGGAATCCTGGGACTCCTATCAAGTTTCACGAGGAGTCAGGCATCGTCTCCTTTGGAGGCATTGATCTCAGTGTACCTCTGGAATTTTCAAAGGATGTGAGGCCTCCGGTCGCGATGAGGTGGGGAACTAGGTCTTTCTCTGTGGTCTCCACAGGGGATTCAGACATCCTTTCATCTTGGGAGATGCAAGACGAGCCTGCATTCAAGTCACTGCAGGGATATCCGGCCTTATTTCGAGTCAGGGCATCGCGGTGTCCGTTCCACTTGAGGCCGCAAACTCAGGGTCCCTCTCACATACCTAGAGCTGAGAGAAGCCTCCTCTTGAGGTGCTTGTGGTAAGGTGGTATTCCTCTGGAGTCGAAGCCAGGGACTAACCTCTCATCTCCAGTTGATTCTTGGTCCACGGAGCTCTTCGTGTTGCTACAGTGACGTCAGGATCCCTCTAGCCTTGAAACAGTGTTCTTGTGGTTTCTCTGGAGTGCCATCAAGGAAATCAAGGCTCCTTTCATGTGTGATGTGCAACACGGAATTGCTCTGCACGCAGTACAGGGGAATCGGGCCTCATCTCTCGGCGAGGGGGAAGTCTCATGGTTTTTCTCGAGTTGCGGCGGGAACCTGGGGTATATTCTCGACTTACGACGGGGATGGCCCTTCCACCCACGTGTTTGTTCAGCGACGTCAGGACTCCTGCCTAGTTGCGAGGCACAACTCGGGATTCTCCTCGAGGCTTGGCAGGGCAATTGGGACGCCTCTCCAGCTGAGGCGGGAGACCAAGGGTCCCTTTCCACGTGCCACAGGAATCCTGGGACTCCTATCAAGTTTCACGAGGAGTCAGGCATCGTCTCCTTTTGAGGCACTGATCTCCGCGTACCTCTGGAGTTTTCAAAGGATGTGAGGCCTCAGGTCGCCATGAGGTGGGGAACTAGGTCTTTCTCTGTGGTCTCCACAGGGGATTCAGACATGCTTTAGTCTTGGGAGATGCAAGACGAGCCTGCATTCAAGTCACTGCAGGGATATCCGGCCTTATTTCTCGTCAGTGCATCGCGGTGTTCATTCCACTTGAGGCCGCAAACTCAGGGTCCCTCTCACATACCTAGAGCTGAGAGAAGCCTCCTCTTGAGATGCTTGTGGTAAGGTGGTATTCCTCTGGAGTCGAAGCCAGGGACTAACCTCTCATCTCGAGTTGATTTTTGGTCCACGGAGCTCTTTCGTGTTGCTACAATGACCTCAGGATCCTTCTAGCCTTGAAACAGTGTTCTTGGGGTTTCTCTGGAGTGCCATCACGGAAATCAAGGCTCCTTTCATGTGTGATGTGCAACACGGAATTGCTCTGCACGCAGTGCAGGGGAATTGGGCCTCATCTCGCGGCCAGGGGGAAGTCTCATGGTTTTTCTCGAGTTGCGGCGGGAACCTGGGGTATATTCTCGAGTTACGACGGGGATGGCCTTTCCACCCACGTGTTTGTTCAACGACGTCAGGACTCCTGCCTAGTTGCGAGGGACAACTCGGGATTCTCCTCGAGGCTTGGCAGGGCAATTGGGACGCCTCTCCAGCTGAGGCGGGAGACCAAGGGTCCCTTTCCACGTGCCACAGAAATTCTGGGACTCCTATGAAGTTTCACGAGGAGTCAGGCCTCGTTTCCTTTGGAGGCACTGATCTCCGCGTACCTCTGGAGTTTTCAAAGGATGTGAGGCCTCCGGTCGCGATGAGGTGGGGAACTAGGTCTTTCTCTGTGGTCTCCACAGGGGATTCAGACATCCTTTCGTCTTGGGAGATGCAAGACGAGCCTGCATTCAAGTCACTGCAGGGATATCCGGCCTTATTTCGAGTCAGGGCATCGCGGTGTCCATTCCACTTGAGGCCGCAAACTCAGGGTCCCTCTCACATACCTAGAGCTGAGAGAAGCCTCCTCTTGAGGTGTTTGTGGTAAGGTGGTATTCCTCTGGAGTCGAAGCCAGGGACTAACCTCTCATCTCGAGTTGATTTTTAGTCCACGGAGCTCTTTCATGTTGCTACAGTGACCTCAGTTTCCCTCTAGCCTTGAAACAGTGTTCTTGGGGTTTCTCTGGAGTGCCATCAAGGAAATCAAGGCTCCTTTCATGTGTGATGTGCAAGACGGAGTTGCTCTGCATGCAGTGCAGGGGAATCGGGCCTCATCTCGCGGCAAGGGGGAAGTCTCATGGTTTTTCTCGAGTTCCGGCGGGAACCTGGGGTATATTCTCGAGTTACGACGGGGATGGCCCTTCCAACCACGTGTTTGTTCAGCGACGTCAGGACTCCTGCCTAGTTGCCAGGGACAGCTCGGGATTCTCCTCGAGGCTTGGCAGGGCAATTGGGATGCCTCTCCAGCTGAGGCGGGAGACCAAGTGTCCCTTTCCACGTGCCACAGGATTCCTGGGACTCCTATCAAGTTTCACGAGGAGTCAGGCATCGTCTCCTTTGGAGGCACTGATCTTCGCGTACCTCTGGAGTTTTCAAAGGATGTGAGGCCTCCGGTCGCGATGAGGTGGGGAACTAGGTCTTTCTCTGTGGTCTCCACAGGGGATTCAGACATCCTTTCGTCTTGGGAGATGCAAGACGAGCCTGCATTCAAGTCACTGCAACGATATCTGGCCTTATTTCGAGTCAGGGCATCGCGGTCTCCATTCCACTTGAGGCCATAAACTCAGGGTCCCTCTCACATACCTAGAGCTGAGAGAAGCCTCCTCTTGAGGTGCTTGTAGTTAGGTGGTATTCCTCTGGAATCGAAGCCAGGGACTAACCTCTCATCTCGAGTTGATTTTTGGTCCACGGAGCTCTTTCGTTTTGCTACAGTGACCTCAGGATCCCTCTAGCCTTGAAACAGTGTTCTTGGGTTTTCTCCGGAGTGCAATCAAGGAAATCAAGGCTCCTTTCATGTGTGATGTGCAACACGGAATTGCTCTGCACGCAGTGCAGGGGAATCGGGCCTCATCTCTCGGCGAGGGGGAAGTCTCATGGTTTTTCTCGGGTTGCGGCGGGAACCTGGGGTATATTCTCGAGTTACGACGGGGATGGCCCTTCCACCCACGTGTTTGTTCAGCGACGTCAGGACTCCTGTCTAGTTGCGAGGGAGAAGTCGGGATTCTCCTCGAGGCTTGGCAGGGCAATTGGGACGCCTCTCCAGCTGAGGCGGGAGACCAAGGGTCCCTTTCCACGTGCCACAGGAATCCTGGGACTCCTATCAAGTTTCACGAGGAGTCAGGCATCGTCTCCTTTGGAGGCACTGATCTCCGCGTACCTCTGGAGTTTTCAAAGGATGTGAGGCCTCCGGTCGCGATGAAGTGGGAAACTAGGTCTTTCTCTGTGGTCTCCACAGGGGATTCAGACATCCTTTCGTCTTGGGAGATGCAAGACGAGCCTGCATTCAAGTCACTGCAGGGATATCCGGCCTTATTTCGTGTCAGGGCATCGCAGTGTCCATTCCACTTGAGGCCGCAAAATCAGGGACCCTCTCACATACCTAGAGCTGAGAGAAGCCTCCTCTTGAGGTGCTTGTGGTAAGGTGGTATTCCTCTGGAGTTGAAGCCAGGGACTAACCTCTCATCTCGAGTTGATTTTTGGTCCATGGAGCTCTTTCGTGTTGCTACAGTGACCTCAGGATCCCTCTAGACTTGAAACAGTGTTCTTGGGTTTTCTCTGGAGTGCCACCAAGGAAATCAAGGCTCCTTTCATGTGTGATGTGCAACACGGAATTGCTGTGCACGCAGTGCAGGGGAATCGGGCCTCATCTCGCGGCGAGGGGGAAGTCTCATGGTTTTTCTCGAGTTGCGGCGGGAACCTGGGGTATATTCTCGAGTTCAGACGGGGGTGGTCCCTCCACTCACGTGTTTGTTCAGCGACGTCAGGACTCCTGCCTAGTTGCGAGGGACAACTCGGGATTCTCCTCGAGGCTTGGCAGGGCAATTGGGACGCCTCTCCAGCTGAGGCGGGAGACCAAGGGTCCCTATCCACGTGCCACAGGAATCCTGGGACTCCTATCAAGTTTCACGAGGAGTCAGGCATCGTCTCCTTTGGAGGCACTGATCTCCGCGTACCTCTGGAGTTTTCAAAGGATGTGAGGCCTCCGGTCGCGATGAGGTGGGGAACTAGGTCTTTCTCTGTGGTCTCCACAGAGGATTTAGACATCCTTTCGTCTTGGGAGATGCAAGACGAGCCTGCATTCAAGTCACTGCAGGGATATCCGGCCTTATTTCGAGTCAGGGCATCGCGGTGTCCATTCCACTTGAGGCCGCAAACTCAGGGTCCCTCTCACATAGCTAGAGCTGAGAGAAGCCTCCTCTTGAGGTGCTTGTGGTTAGGTGGTATTCCTCTGGATTCGAAGCCAGGGACTAACCTCTCATCTCGAGTTGATTTTTGGTCCACGGAGCTCTTTCCTGTTGCTACAGTGACCTCAGGATCCCTCTAGCCTTGAAACAGTGTTCTTGGGTTTTCTCTGGAGTGCCATCAAGGAAATCAAGGCTCCTTTCATGTGTGATGTGCAACACGGAATTGCTCTGCACGCAGTGCAGGGGAATCGGGCCTCATCTCTCGGCGAGGGGGGAGTCTCATGGCTTTCCTCGAGTTGCGGCGGGAACCTGGGGTATATTCTCGAGTTACGACGGGGATGGCCCTTCCACCCACGTATTTGTTCAGCGACGTCAGGACTCCTGCCTAGTTGCGAGGGACAACTCGGGATTCTCCTCGAGGCTTGGCAGGGCGATTGGGACGCGTCTCCAGCTGAGGCGGGAGACCAAGGGTCCCTTTCCATGTGCCACAGGAATCCTGGGACTCCTATCAAGTTTCACGAGGAGTCAGGCATCGTCTCATTTGGAGGCACTGATCTCCGCGTACCTCTGGAGTTTTCAAAGGATGTGAGGCCTCCGGTCGCGATGAGGTGGGGAACTAGGTCTTTCTCTGTGGTCTCCACAGGGGATTCAGACATCCTTTCATCTTGGGAGATGCAAGACGAGCCTGCATTCAAGTCACTGCAGGGATATCCGGCCTTATTTCGAGTCAGGGCATCGCGCTGTCCATTCCACTTGAGGGCGCAAACTCAGGGTCCCTCTCACATAGCTAGAGCTGAGAGAAGCCTCCTCTTGAGATGCTTGTGGTAAGGTGGTATTCCTCTGGAGTCGAAGCCAGGGACTAACCTCTCATCTCGAGTTGATTTTTGGTCCACGGAGCTCTTTCGTGTTGCTACAATGACCTCAGGATCCTTCTAGCCTTGAAACAGTGTTCTTGGGGTTTCTCTGGAGTGCCATCACGGAAATCAAGGCTCCTTTCATGTGTGATGTGCAACACGGAATTGCTCTGCACGTAGTGCAGGGGAATTGGGCCTCATCTCGCGGCCAGGGGGAAGTCTCATGGTTTTTCTCGAGTTGCGGCGGGAACCTGGGGTATATTCTCGAGTTACGACGGGGATGGCACTTCCACCCACGTGTTTGTTCAGCGACGTCAGGACTCCTGCCTAGTTGCGAGGGACAACTCGGGATTCTCCTCGAGGCTTGGCAGGGCAATTGGGACGCCTCTCCAGCTGAGGCGGGAGACCAAGGGTCCCTTTCCACGTGCCACAGGAATCCTGGGACTCCTATGAAGTTTCACGAGGAGTCAGGCATCGTCTCCTTTGGAGGCACTGATCTCTGCGTACCTCTGGAGTTTTCAAAGAATGTGAGGCCTCCGGTCGCGATGAGGTGGGGAACTAGGTCTTTCTCTGAGGTCTCCACAGGGGATTCAGACATCCTTTCGTCTTGGGAGATGCAAGAAGAGCCTGCATTCAAGTCACTGCAGGGATATCTGGCCTTATTTCACGTCAGGGCATCGCGCTGTCCATTCCACTTGAGGGCGCAAACTCAGGGTCCCTCTCACATAGCTAGAGCTGAGAGAAGCCTCCTCTTGAGGTGCTTGTGGTAAGGTGGTATTCCTCTGGAGTCGAAGCCAGGGACTAACCTCTCATCTCGAGTTGATTTTTGGTCCACGGAGCTCTTTTGTGTTGCTACAGTGACCTCAGGATCCCTCTAGCCTTGAAACAGTGTTCTTGGGGTTTCTCTGGAGTGCCATTAAGGAAATCAAGGCTCCTTTCATGTGTGATGTGCAACACGGAATTGCTCTGCACGCAGTGCAGGGGAATCAGGCCTCAGCTCGCGGCGAGGGGGAAGTCTCATGGTTTTTCTCGAGTTGCGGCGGGAACCTGGGGTATATTCTCGAGTTACGACGGGGATGGTCCTTCCACCCACGTGTTTGTTCAGCGACGTCAGGACTCCTGCCTAGTTGCGAGGGACAACTCGGGATTCTCCTCGAGGCTTGGCAGGGCAATTGGGACGCCTCTCCAGCTGAGGCGGGAGACCAAGGGTCCCTTTCCACGTGCCACAGGAATCCTGGGACTCGTATCATGTTTCACGAGGAGTCAGGCATCATCTCCTTTGGAGGCACTGATCTCCACGTACGTCTGGAGTTTTCAAAGGATGTGAGGCCTCCGGTCGCGATGAGGTGGGGAACTAGGTCTTTCACTGTGGTCTCCACAGGGAATTCAGATCCTTTCGTCTTGGGAAATGCAAGCCAAGCCTGCATTCAAGTCACTGCAGGGATATCCGGCCTTATTTCGAGTCAGGGCATCGCGGGGTCCATTCCACTTGAGGCCGCAAACTCAGGGTCCCTCTCACATACCTAGAGCTGAGAGAAGCCTCCTCTTGAGGTGCTTGTGGTAAGGTGGTATTCCTCTGGAGTCGAAGCCAGGGACTACCCTCTCATCTCGAGTTGATTTTTGGTCCACAGAGCTCTTTCGTGTTGCTACAGTGACCTCAGGATACCTCTAGCCTTGAAAGAGTGTTCTTGGGGTTTTTCTGGAGTGCCATCAAGGAAATCAAGACTCCTTTCTTGTTTGATGTGCAACACGGAATTACCCTGCAGGCAGTGCAGGGGAATCGGGCCTCATCTCGCGGCGAATGTGAAGTCTCATGGTTTTTCTCGAGTTGCGGCGGGAACCTGGGGTATATTCTCGAGTTACGACGGGGATGGCCCTTCCACACACGTGTTTGTTCAGCGACGTCAGGACTCCTGCCTAGTTGCGAGGGAGAAGTCGGGATTCTCCTCGAGGCTTGGCAGGGCAATTGGGACGCCTCTCCAGCTGAGGCGGGAGACCAAGGGTCCCTTTAAAAGTGCCACAGGAATCCTGGGACTCCTATCAAGTTTCACGAGGAATCAGACATCGTCTCCTTTGGAGGCACTGATCTCCGCGTACCTCTGGAGTTTTCAAAGGATGTGAGGCCTCCGGTCGTGATGAGGTGGGGAACTAGGTCTTTCTCTGTGGTCTCCACAGGGGACTCAGACATCCTTTCGTCTTGGGAGATGCAAGACGAGCCTGCATTCAAGTCACTGCAGGGATATCCGGCCTTATTTCGCGTCAGGGCATCGCAGTGTCCATTCCACTTGAGGCTGCAAACTCAGGGTCCCTCTCACATACCTAGAGCTGAGAGAAGCCTCCTCTTGAGGTGCTTGTGGTAAGGTGGTATTCCTCTGGAGTCGAAGCCAGGGACTAACCTCTCATCTGCAGTTGATTCTTGGTCCACGGAGCTCTTCGTGTTGCTACAGTGACCTCAGGATCCCTCTAGCCTTGAAACAGTGTTCTTGTGGTTTCTCTGGAGTGCCATCAAGGAAATTAGGGCTCCTTTCTTGTGTGATGTGCAAGACGGAATTGCTCTGCACGCAGTACAGGGGAATCGGGCCTCATCTCTCGGCGAGGGGGAAGTCTCATGGTTTTTCTCGAGTTGCGGCGGGAACCTGGGGTATATTCTCGAGTTACGACGGGGATGGCCCTTCCACCCACGTATTTGTTTAGCGACGTCTGGACTCCTGCCTAGTTGTGAGGGACAACTTGGGATTCTCCTCGAGGCTTGGCAGGGCAATTGGGACGCCTCTCCAGCTGAGGCGGGAGACCAAGGGTTCCTTTCCACGTGCCACAGGAATCCTGGGACTCCTATCAAGTTTCACGAGGAGTCAGGCATCGTCTCCTTTGGAGGCACTGATCTCCGCGTACCTCTGGAGTTTTCAAAGGATGTGAGGCCTCAGGTCGCCATGAGGTGGGGAACTAGGTCTTTCTCTGTGGTCTCCACAGGGGATTCAGACATGCTTTAGTCTTGGGAGATGCAAGACGAGCCTGCATTCAAGTCACTGCAGGGATATCCGGCCTTATTTCACGTCAGTGCATCGCGGTGTCCATTCCACTTGAGGCCGCAAACTCGGGGTCCCTCTCACATACCTAGAGCTGAGAGAAGCCTCGTCTTGAGTTGTTTGTGGTAAGGTGGTATTCCTCTGGAGTCGAAGTTAGGGACTAACCTCTCATCTCGAGTTGATTTTTGGTCCACGGAGCTCTTTCGTGTTGCTACAGTGACCCCAGGATCCCTCTAGCCTTGAAACAGTGTTCTTGGGTTTTCTCTGGAGTGCCATCAAGGAAATCAAGGCTCCTCTCATGTCTGATGTGCAACACGGAATTGCTTTGCACGCAGTGCAGGGGAACCGGGCCTCATCTCGCGGCGAGGGGGAAGTCTCATGGTTTTTCTCGAGTTGCGGCGGGAACCTGGGTTATATTCTCGAGTTACGACGGGGATGGCCCTTCCACCCACGTGTTTGTTCAGCGACGTCAGGACTCCTGCCTAGTTGCGAGGGACAACTCGGGATTCTCCTCGAGGCTTGGCAGGGCAATTGGGACGCCTCTCCAGCTGAGGCGGGAGACCAAGGGTCCCTTTCCACGTGCCACAGGAATCCTGGGACTCCTATCAAGTTTCATGAGGAGTCAGGCATCGTCTCCTTTGGAGGCACTGATCTCCGCGTACCTCTGGAGTTTTCAAAGGATGTGAGGCCTCCGGTCGCGATGAGGTGGGGAACTAGGTCTTTTTCTGTGGTCTCCACAGGGGATTCAGACATCCTTTCATCTTGGGAAATGCAAGACGAGCCTGCATTCAAGTCACTGCAGGGATATCTGGCCTTATTTCGAGTCAGGGCATCGCGCTGTCCATTCCAATTGAGGGCGCAAACTCAGGGTCCCTCTCACATACCTAGAGCTGAGAGAAGCCTCCTCTTGAGGTGCTTGTGGTAAGGTGGTATTCCTCTGGAGTCGAAGACTGGGACTAACCTCTCATGTCGAGTTGATTTGTGGTCCACGGAGCTCTTTCGTGTTGCTACAGTGACCTCAGGATCCCTCTAGACTTGAAACAGTGTTCTTGGGTTTTCTCTGGAGTGCCATCACGGAAATCAAGGCTCCTTTCATGTGTGATGTGAAACACGGAATTGCTCTGCACGCAGTGCAGGGGAATCAGGCCTCATCTTGCGGCGAGGGGGAAGTCTCATGGTTTTTCTCGAGTTTCGGCGCGAACCTGGGGTATATTCTCCAGTTACGACGGGGATGGCCCTTCCAACCACGTGTTTGTTCAGTGACGTCAAGACTCCTGCCTAGTTGCGAGGGACAGCTCGGGATTCTCCTCGAGGCTTGGCAGGGCAATTGGGACGCCTCTCCAGCTGAGGCGGGAGACCAAGGGTCCCTTTCCACGTGCCACAGGAATCCTGGGACTCCTAAGAAGTTTCACGAGGAGTCAGGCATCGTCTCCTTTGGAGGCACTGATCTCCGCGTACCTCTGGAGTTTTCAAAGGATGTGAGGCCTCCGGTCGCGATGAGGTGGGGAACTAGGTCTTTCTCTGTGGTCTCCACAGGGGATTCAGACATGCTTTCGTCTTGGGAAATGCAAGACGAGCCTGCATTCAAGTCACTGCAGGGATATCTGGCCTTATTTCACGTCAGTGTATCGCGGTGTCCATTCCACTTGAGGCCGCAAACTCAGGGTCCCTCTCACATACCTAGAGCTGAAAGAAGCCTCCTCTTGAGGTGCTTGTGGTAAGGTGGTATTCCTCTGGAGTCGAAGTTAGGGACTAACCTCTCATCTCGAGTTGATTTTTGGTCCACGAAGCTCTTTCGTGTTGCTACAGTGACCTCAGGATCCCTCTAGCCTTGAAACAGTGTTCTTGGGGTTTCTCTGGAGTGCCATCAATGAAATCAAGGCTCTTTTCATGTGTGATGTGCAAGACGGAATTGCTCTGCACGCAGTGCAGGGGAATCAGGCCTCATCTCGCGGCGAGGGGGAAGTCTCATGGTTTTTCTCGAGTTGCGGCGGGAACCTGGGGTATATTCTCGAGTTACGACGGGGTTGGCCCTTCCACATACGTGTTTGTTCAGCGACGTCAGGACTCCTGCCTAGTTGCGAGGGACAACTCGGGATTCTCCTCGAGGCTTGGCCGGGCAATTGGGACGCCTCTCCAGCTGAGGCGGGAGACCAAGGGTCCCTTTCCACGTGCCACAGGAATCCTGGGACTCCTATCAAGTTTCATGAGGAGTCAGGCATCGTTTCCTTTGGAGGCACTGATCTCTGCGTTCCTCTGGAGTTTTCAAAGGATGTGAGGCCTCCGGTCGAGAAGAGATGGGGAACTAGGTCTTTCTCTGTTGTCTCCACAGGGGATTCAGACATCCTTTCGTTTTGGGGGATGCAAGACGAGCCTGCATTCAAGTCACTGCAGGGATATCCGGCCTTATTTCGAGTCAGGGCATCGAGGTGTCCATTCCACTTGAGGCCGCAAACTCAGGGTCCCTCTCACATACCTAGAGCTGAGAGAAGCCTCCTCTTGAGGTGCTTGTGGTAAGGTGGTATTCCTCTCGAGTCGAAGCCAGGGACTAACCTCTCATCTCCAGTTGATTCTTGGTCCACGGAGCTCTTCGTGTTGCTACAGTGACCTCAGGATCCCTCTAGCCTTGAAACAGTGTTCTTGTGGTTTCTCTGGAGTGCCATGAAGGAAATCAGGGCTCCTTTCATGTGTGATGTGCAAGACGGAATTGCTCTGCACGCAGTACAGGGGAATCGGGCCTCATCTCTCGGCGAGGGGGAAGTCTCATGGTTTTTCTCGAGTTGCGGCGGGAACCTGGGGTATATTCTCGAGTTACGACGGGGATGGCCCTTCCACCCACGTATTTGTTTAGCGACGTCTGGACTCCTGCCTAGTTGTGAGGGACAACTCGGGATTCTCCTCGAGGCTTGGCAGGGCAATTGGGACGCCTCTCCAGCTGAGGCGGGAGACCAAGTGTCCCTTTTCACGTGCCACAGGAATCCTGGGACTCCTATCAAGTTTCACGAGGAGTCAGGCATCGTCTCCTTTGGAGGCACTGATCTCCGCATACCTCTGGAGTTTTCAAAGGATGTGAGGCCTCAGGTCGCGATGAGGTGGGGAACTAGGTCTTTCTCTGTGGTCTCCACAGGGGATTCAGACATGCTTTAGTCTTGGGAGATGCAAGACGAGCCTGCATTCAAGTCACTGCAGGGATATCCGGCCTTATTTCACGTCAGTGCATCGCGGTGTCCATTCCACTTGAGGCCGCAAACTCAGGGTCCCTCTCACATACCTAGATCTGAGAGAAGCCTCGTCTTGAGTTGTTTGTGGTAAGGTGGTATTCCTCTGGAGTCAAAGTTAGGGACTAACCTCTCATCTCGAGTTGATTTTTGGTCCACGGAGCTCTTTCGTGTTGCTACAGTGACCTCAGGATCCCTCTAGCCTTGAAACAGTGTTCTTGGGTTTTCTCTGGAGTGTCATCAAGGAAATCAAGGCTCCTCTCATGTCTGATGTGCAACACGGAATTGCTTTGCACGCAGTGCAGGGGAATCGTGCCTCATCTCGCGGCGAGGGGGAAGTCTCATGGTTTTTCTCGAGTTGCGGCGGGAACCTGGGTTATATTCTCGAGTTACGACGGGGATGGCCCTTCCACCCACGTGTTTGTTCAGCGACGTCAGGACTCCTGCCTAGTTGCGAGGGACAACTCGGGATTCTCCTCGAGGCTTGGCAGGGTAATTGGGACGCCTCTCCAGCTGAGGCGGGAGACCAAGGGTCCCTTTCCACGTGCCACAGGATTCCTGGGACTCCTATCAAGTTTCACGAGGAGTCCGGCATCGTCTCCTTTGGAGGCACTGATCTCCGCGTACCTCTGGAGTTTTCAAAGGATGTGAGGCCTCCGGTCGCGATGAAGTGGGGAACTAGGTCTTTCTCTGTGGTCTCCACAGGGGATTCAGACATCCTTTCGTCTTGGGAGATGCAAGACGAGCCTGCATTCAAGTCACTGCAGGGATATCCGGCCTTATTTCGCGTCAGGGCATCGCAGTGTCCATTCCACTTGAGGCCGCAAAATCAGGGACCCTCTCACATACCTAGAGCTGAGAGAAGCCTCCTCTTGAGGTGCTTGTGGTAAGGTGGTATTTCTCTGGAGTTGAAGCCAGGGACTAACCTCTCATCTCGAGTTGATTTTTGGTCCATGGAGCTCTTTCGTGTTGCTACAGTGACCTCAGGATCCCTCTAGACTTGAAACAGTGTTCTTGGGGTTTCTCTGGAGTGCCATCAAGGAAATCAAGGCTCCTTTCATGTGTGATGTGCAACACGGAATTGCTCTGCACGCAGTGCAGGGGAATCGGGCCTCATCTCGCGGCGAGGGGGAAGTCTCATGGTTTTTCTCGAGTTGCGGCGGGAACCTGGGGTATATTTTCGAGTTCAGACGGGGATGGTCCCTCCACTCACGTGTTTGTTCAGCGACGTCAGGACTCCTGCCTAGTTGCGAGGGACAGCTCGGGATTCTCCTCGAGGCTTGGCAGGGCAATTGGGACGCCTCTCCAGCTGAGGCGGGAGACCAAGTGTCCCTATCCACGTGCCACAGGAATCCTGGGACTCCTATCAAGTTTCACGAGGAGTCAGGCATCGTCTCCTTTGGAGGCACTGATCTCCGCGTACCACTGGAGTTTTCAAAGGATGTGAGGCCTCCGGTCGCGATGAGGTGGGGAACTAGGTCTTTCTCTGTGGTCTCCACAGGGGATTCAGACATCCTTTCGTCTTGGGAGATGCAAGACGAGCATGCATTCAAGTCACTGCAGGGATATCCGGCCTTATTTCGAGTCAGGGCATCGCGGTGTCCATTCCACTTGAGGTCGCAAACTCAGGGTCCCTCTTACATAGCTAGAGCTGAGAGAAGCCTCCTCTTGAGGTGCTTGTGGTTAGGTGGTATTCCTCTGGATTCGAAGCCAGGGACTAACCTCTCATCTCGAGTTGATTTTTGGTCCACGGAGCTCTTTCCTGTTGCTACAGTGACCTCAGGATCCCTCTAGCCTTGAAACAGTGTTCTTGGGTTTTCTCTGGAGTTCCATCAAGGAAATCAAGGCTCCCTTCATGTGTGATGTGCAACACGGAATTGCTCTGCACGCAGTGCAGGGGAATCGGGCCTCATCTCTCGGCGAGGGGGGAGTCTCATGGTTTTTCTCGAGTTGCGGCGGGAACCTGGGGTATATTCTCGAGTTACGACGGGGATGGCCCTTCCAACCACGTATTTGTTCAGCGACGTCAGGACTCCTGCCTAGTTGCGAGGGACAGCTCGGGATTCTCCTCGAGGCTTGGCAGGGCAATTGGGACGCCTCTCCAGCTGAGGCGGGAGACCAAGGGTCCCTTTTCACGTGCCACTGGATTCCTGGGACTCCTATCAAGTTTCACGAGGAGTCAGGCATCGTCTCCTTTGGAGGCACTGATCTCCGCCTACCTCTGGAATTTTCAAGGATGTGAGGCCTCCGGTCGCGATGAGGTGGGGAACTAGGTCTTTCTCTGTGGTCTCCACAGGGGATTCAGACATCCTTTAGTCTTGGGAGATGCAAGACGAGCCTGCATTCAAGTCACTGCAGGGATATCCGGCCTTATTTCGGGTCAGGACATCGCAGTGTCCATTCCACTTGAGGCCGCAAACTCAGGGTCCCTCTCACATACCTAGAGCTGAGAGAAGCCTCCTCTTGAGGTGCTTGTGGTTAGGTTTTATTTCTCTGGAGTCGAAGCCAGGGACTGACCTCTAATCTCGAGTTTATTTTAGGTCCACGGAGCTCTTTCGTTTTGCTACAGTGACCTCAGGATCCCTCTAGCCTTGAAACAGTGTTCTTGGGTTTTCTCTGGAGTGCCATCAAGGAAATCAAGGCTCCTTTCATGTGTGATGTGGAACACGGAATTGCTCTGCACGCAGTGCAGGGGAATCGGGCCTCATCTCTCGGCGAGGGGGAAGACTCATGGTTTTTCTCAAGTTGCGGCGGGAACCTGGGATGTATTCTCGAGTTACGACGGGGATGGCCCTTCCACCCACGTGTTTGTTCAGCGACGTCAGGACTCCTGCCTAGTTGCGAGGGAGAAGTCGGGATTCTCCTCGAGGCTTGGCACGGCAATTGAGACGCCTCTCCAGCTGAGGCGGGAGACCAAGGGTCCCTTTCCACGTGCCACAGGAATCCTGGGACTCCTATCAAGTTTCACGAGGAGTCAGGCATCGTCTCCTTTGGAGGCACTGATCTCCGCGTACCTCTGGAGTTTTCAAAGGATATGAGGCCTCCGGTCGCGATGAGGTGGGGAACTAGGTCTTTCTCTGTGGTCTCCACAGAGGATTCAGACATCCTTTCGTCTTGGGAGATGCAAGACGAGCCTGCATTCAAGTCACTGCAGGGATATCCGGCCTTATTTCGAGTCAGGGCATCGCGGTGCCCTTTCCACTCGAGGCCGCAAACTCAGGATCCCTCTCACATAGCTAGAGCTGAGAGAAGCCTCCTCTTGAGGTGCTTGTGGTAAGGTGGTATTCCTCTGGAATCGAAGCCAGGGACTAACCTCTCATCTCGAGGTGATTCTTGGTCCACAGAGCTCTTTCGTGTTGCTACAGTGTCCTCAGGATCCCTCTAGCCTTGAAACAGTGTTCTTGTGGTTTTTCTGGAGTGCCATCAAGGAAATCAAGGCTTTTTTCATGTGTGATGTGCAACACGGAATTGCTCTGCACGCAGTGCAGGGGAATAGGGCCTCATCTCGCGGCGAGGGGGAAGTCTCATGGTTTTTCTCGATTTGCGGCGGGAACCTGGGGTATATTCTCGAGTTACGATGGGGATGCCCCTTCCACCCACGTGTTTGTTCAGCGACGTCAGGACTCCTGCCTAGTTGCGAGGGACAACTCGGGATTCTCCTTGAGGCTTGGCAGGGCAATTGGGACGCCTCTCCAGCTGAGGCGGGAGACCAAGGGTCCCTTTCCACGTGCCACAGGAATCCTGGGACTCCTATGAAGTTTCACGAGGAGTCAGGCATCGTCTCCTTTGGAGGCACTGATCTCTACGTACCTCTGGAGTTTTCAAAGAATGTGAGGCCTCCGGTCGCGATGAGGTGGGGAACTAGGTCTTTCTCTGCGGTCTCCACAGGGGATTCAGACATCCTTTCGTCTTGGGAGATGCAAGAAGAGCCTGCATTCAAGTCACTGCAGGGATATCCGGCCTTATTTCGAGTCAGGGCATAGCGGTGTCCATTCCACTTGAGGCCGCAAACTCAGGGTCCCTCTCACATACCTAGAGCTGAGAGAAGCCTCCTCTTGAGGTGCTTGTGGTAAGGTGGTATTCCTCTGGAGTCGAAGCCAGGGAATAACCTCTCATCTCCAGTTGATTTGTGGTCCACGGAACTCTTTCCTGTTGCTACAGTGACCTCAGGATCTCTCTATCCTTGAAACAGTGTTCGTGGGGTTTCTCTGGAGTGCCATCAAGGAAATCAAGGCTCCTTTCATGTGTGATGTGCAACACGAAATTGCTCTGCACGCAGTGCAGGGGAATCGGGCCTCATCTCGCGGCGAGGGGGAAGTCTCATGGTTTTTCTCGAGTTGCGGCGGGAAACTGGGGTATATTCTCGAGTTACGACGGGGATCGCCCTTCCACCCACGTGTTTGTTCAGCGACGTCAGGACTCCTGCCTAGTTGCGAGGGAAAACTCGGGATTCTCCTCGAGGCTAGGCAGGGCAATTGGGACGCCTCTCCAGCTGAGCCGGGAGACCAAGGGTCCCTATCCACGTGCCACAGGAATCCTGGGACTCCTATCAAGTTTCACGAGGAGTCAGGCATCGTCTCCTTTGGAGGCACTGATCTCCGCATAGCTCTGGAGTTTTCAAAGGATGTGAGGCCTCCGGTCGCGATGAGGTGGGGAACTAGGTCTTTCTCTGTGGTCTCCACTTGGGATTCAGACATCCTCTCGTCTTGGGAGATGCAAGACGAGCCTGCATTCAAGGCACTGCAGGGATATCCGGCCTTATTTCGCGTCAGGGCATCGCAGTGTCCATTCCACTTGAGGCTGCAAACTCAGGGTCCCTCTCACAAACCTAGAGCTGAGAGAAGCCTCCTCTTGAGGTGCTTGTGGTAAGGTGGTATTCCTCTGGAGTCGAAGCCAGGGACTATCCTCTCATCTCGAGTTGATTTTTGGTCCACGGAGCTCTTTCGTGTTGCTACAGTGACCTCAGGATACCTCTAGCTTTGAAACAGTGTTCTTGGGGATTCTCTGGAGTGCCATCAAGGAAATCCAGGCTCCTTTCATGTTTGATGTGCAAGACGGAATTGCTTTGAATGCAGTGCAGGGGAATCGGGCCTCATCTCACGGCGAGGGGGAAGTCTCATGGTTTTTCTCGAGTTGCGGCGGGAACCTGGGGTATATTCTCGAGTTACGACGGGGATGGCCCTTCCACCCACGTGTTTGTTCAGCGACGTCAGGACTCCTGCCTAGTTGCGAGGGACAACTCGGGATTCTCATCGAGGCTTGGCAGGGCAATTGGGACGCCTCTCCAGCTGAGGCGGGAGACCAAGGGTCCCTTTCCACGTGCCACAGGAATCCTTGGACTCCTATCAAGTTTCACGAGGAGTCAGGCATCGTCTCCTTAGGAGGCACTGATCTCCGCGTACCTCTGTAGTTTTCAAAGGATGTGAGGACTCCGGTCGCGATGAAGTGGGGAACTAGGTCTTTCTCTGTGGTCTTCACAGGGGATTCAGACATCCTTTCATCTTGGGAGATGCAAGACGAGCCTGCATTCAAGTCACTGCAGGGATATCCGGCCTTATTTCCCGTCAGGACATCGCTGTGGCCATTTCACTTGAGGCCGCAAACTCAGCGTCCCTCTCACATACCTAGAGCTGAGAGAAGCCTCCTCTTGAGGTGCTTGTGGTAAGGTGGTATTCCTCTGGAGTCGAAGCCAGGGACTAACCTCTCATCTCGAGTTGATTTTTGGTCCACGGAGCTCTTTCGTGTTGCTAGAGTGACCTCAGGATCCCTCTAGCCTTGAAACAGTGTTCTTGGGGTTTCTCTGGAGTGCCATCAAGGAAATCAAGGTTCCTTTCATGTTTGATGTGCAATACGGAATTGCTTTGAATGCAGTGCAGGGGAATCGGGCCTCATCTTGCGGCGAGGGGGAAGTCTCATGGTTTTTCTCGAGTTGCGGCGGGAACCTGGGGTATATTCTCGAGTTACGACGGGGATGGCCCTTCCACCTACGTGTTTGTTCAGAGACGTCACGACTCCTGCCTAGTTGCGAGGGACAACTCGGGATTCTCCTCGAGGCTTGGCAGGGCAATTGGGACGCCTCTCCAGCTGAGGCGGGAGACCAAGGGTCCCTTTCCACGTGTCACAGGAATCCTGGGACTCCTATCAAGTTTCACGAGGAGTCAGGCATCGTCTCCTTTGGAGGCACTGAACTCCGCGTACCTCTGAAGTTTTCAAAGGATGTGAGGCCTCCGGTCGCGATGAGGTGGGGAACTAGGTCTTTCTCTGTGGTCTCCACAGGGGATTCAGACTTTCTTTCGTCTTGGGAAATGCAAGACGAGCCTGCATTCAAGTCACTGCAGGGATATCCGGCCTTATTTCGAGTCAGGGCATCGCGGTGTCCATTCCACTTGAGGCCGCAAACTCAGGTTCCCTCTCACATACCTAGAGCTGAAAGAAGCCTCCTCTTGAGGTGCTTGTGGTAAGGTGGTATTCCTCTGGAGTCGAAGCCAGGGACTAACTTCTCATCTCGAGTTGATTTTTGGTCCACGGAGCTCTTTCAAGTAGCTACAGTGACCTCAGGATCCCTCTAGCCTTGAAACCGTGTTCTTGGGGTTTCTCTGGAGTGCCATCAAGGAAATCAAGGCTCCTTTCATGTGTGATGTGCAACACGGAATTGCTCTGCACGCAGTGCAGGGGAATCGGGCCTCATCTCGCGGCGAGGGGGAAGTCTCATGGTTTTTCTCGAGTTGCGGCGGGAACCTGGGGTATATTCTCGAGTTCAGACGGGGATGGTCCCTCCACTCACGTGTTTGTTCAGCGACGTCAGGACTCCTGCCCAGTTGCGAGGGACAACTCGGGATTCTCCTCGAGGCTTGGCAGGGCAATTGGGACGCCTCTCCAGCTGAGGCGGGAGACCAAGGGTCCCTATCCACGTTCCACAGGAATCCTGGGACTCCTATCAAGTTTCACGAGGAGTCAGGCATCGTCTCCTTTGGAGGCACTGATCTCCGCGTACCTCTGGAGTTTTCAAAGGATGTGAGGCCTCCGGTCGCGATGAGGTGGGGAACTAGGTCTTTCTCTGTGGTCTCCACAGAGGATTCAGACATCCTTTCGTCTTGGGAGATGCAAGACGAGCATGCATTCAAGTCACTGCAGGGATATCCGGCCTTATTTCGAGTCAGGGCATCGCGGTGTCCATTCCACTTGAGGTCGCAAACTCAGGGTCCCTCTCACATAGCTAGAGCTGAGAGAAGCCTCCTCTTGAGGTGCTTGTGGTTAGGTGGTATTCCTCTGGATTCGAAGCCAGGGACTAACCTCTCATCTCGAGTTGATTTTTGGTCCACGGAGCTCTTTCCTGTTGCTACAGTGACCTCAGGATCCCTCTAGCCTTGAAACAGTGTTCTTGGGTTTTCTCTGGAGTTCCATCAAGGAAATCAAGGCTCCCTTCATGTGTGATGTGCAACACGGAATTGCTCTGCACACAGTGCAGGGGAATCGGGCCTCATCTCTCGGCGAGGGGGGAGTCTCATGGTTTTTCTCGAGTTGCGGCGGGAACCTGGGGTATATTCTCGAGTTACGACGGGGATGGCCCTTCCACCACGTATTTGTTCAGCGACGTCAGGACTCCTGCCTAGTTGCGAGGGACAACTCGGGATTCTCCTCGAGGCTTGGCAGAGCAATTGGGACGCAATCCAGCTGAGGCGGGAGACCAAGGGTCCCTTTCCACGTGCCACAGGAATCCTGGGACTCCTATCAAGTTTCACGAGGAGTCAGGCATTGTCTCCTTTGGAGGCACTGATCTCCGCGTACCTCTGGAGTTTTCAAAGGATGTGAGGCCTCCGGGCGCGATGAGGTGGGGAACTAGGTCTTTCTCTGTGGTCTCCACAGGGGATTCAGACATCCTTTCGTCTTGGGAAATGCAAGACGAGCCTGCATTGAAGTCACTGCAGGGATATCTGGCCTTATTTCACGTCAGTGTATCGCGGTGTCCATTCCACTTGAGGCCGCAAACTCAGGGTCCCTCTCACATACCTAGAGCTGAGAGAAGCCTCCTCTTGAGGTGCTTGTGGTAAGGTGGTATTCCTCTGGAGTCGAAGTTAGGGACTAACCTCTCATCTCGAGTTGATTTGTGGTCCACGGAGCTCTTTCGTGTTGCTACAGTGACCTCAGGATCCCTCTAGCCTTGAAACAGTGTTCTTGGGGTTTCTCTGGAGTGTCATCAAGGAATTCAAGGCTCCTTTCATGTGTGATGTGCAACACGGAATTGCTCTGCACGCAGTGCAGGGGAATCGGTACTCATCTCGCGGCGAGGGGGAAGTCTCATGGTTTTTCTCGAGTTGCGGCGGGAACCTGGGGTATATTCTCGAGTTACGACGGGGATGGCCCTTCCAACCACGTGTATGTTCAGCGACGTCAGGACTCCTGCCTAGTTGCGAGGGACAGCTCGGGATTCTCCTCGAGGCTTGGCAGGGCAATTGGGACGCCTCTCCAGCTGAGGCGGGAGACCAAGGGTCCCTTTTCACGTGCCACTGGATTCCTGGGACTCCTATCAAGTTTCACGAGGAGTCAGGCATCGTCTCCTTTGGAGGCACTGATCTCCGCCTACCTCTGGAATTTTCAAGGATGTGAGGCCTCCGGTCGCGATGAGGTGGGGAACTAGGTCTTTCTCTGTGGTCTCCACAGGGGATTCAGACATCCTTTCGTCTTGGGAGATGCAAGACGAGCCTGCATTCAAGTCACTGCAGGGATATCCGGCCTTATTTCGGGTCAGGACATCGCAGTGTCCATTCCACTTGAGGCCGCAAACTCAGGGTCCCTCTCACATACCTAGAGTTGAGAGAAGCCTCCTCTTGAGGTGCTTGTGGTTAGGTGGTATTCCTCTGGAGTCGAAGCCAGGGCCTGACCTCTCATCTCGAGTTTATTTTAGGTCCACGGAGCTCTTTCGTTTTGCTACAGTGACCTCAGGATCCCTCTAGCCTTGAAACAGTGTTCTTGGGTTTTCTCTGGAGTGCCATCAAGGAAATCAAGGCTCCTTTCATGTGTGATGTGGAACACGGAATTGCTCTGCACGCAGTGCAGGGGAATCGGGCCTCATCTCTCGGCGAGGGGGAAGACTCATGGTTTTTCTCAAGTTGCGGCGGGAACCTGGGATGTATTCTCGAGTTACGACGGGGATGGCCCTTCCACCCACGTGTTTGTTCAGCGACGTCAGGACTCCTGCCTAGTTGCGAGGGAGAAGTCGGGATTCTCCTCGAGGCTTGGCATGGCAATTGAGACGCCTCTCCAGCTGAGGCGGGAGACCAAGGGTCCCTTTCCACGTGCCACAGGAATCCTGGGACTCCTATCAAGTTTCACGAGGAGTCAGGCATCGTCTCCTTTGGAGGCACTGATCTCCGCGTACCTCTGGAGTTTTCAAAGGATATGAGGCCTCCGGTCGCGATGAGGTGGGGAACTAGGTCTTTCTCTGTGGTCTCCACAGAGGATTCAGACATCCTTTCGTCTTGGGAGATGCAAGACGAGCCTGCATTCAAGTCACTGCAGGGATATCCGGCCTTATTTCGAGTCAGGGCATCGCGGTGCCCTTTCCACTCGAGGCCGCAAACTCAGGATCCCTCTCACATAGCTAGAGCTGAGAGAAGCCTCCTCTTGAGGTGCTTGTGGTAAGGTGGTATTCCTCTGGAATCGAAGCCAGGGACTAACCTATCATCTCGAGGTGATTCGTGGTCCACAGAGCTCTTTCGTGTTGCTACAGTGTCCTCAGGATCCCTCTAGCCTTGAAACAGTGTTCTTGGGGTTTTTCTGGAGTGCCATCAAGGAAATCAAGGCTTTTTTCATGTGTGATGTGCAACACGGAATTGCTCTGCTCGCAGTGCAGGGGAATAGGGCCTCATCTCGCGGCGAGGGGGAAGTCTCATGGTTTTTCTCGATTTGCGGCGGGAACCTGGGGTATATTCTCGAGTTACGATGGGGATGCCCCTTCCACCCACGTGTTTGTTCAGCGACGTCAGGACTCCTGCCTAGTTGCGAGGGACAACTCGGGATTCTCCTTGAGGCTTGGCAGGGCAATTGGGACGCCTCTCCAGCTGAGGCGGGAGACCAAGGGTCCCTTTCCACGTGCCACAGGAATCCTGGGACTCCTATGAAGTTTCACGAGGAGTCAGGCATCGTCTCCTTTGGAGGCACTGATCTCTACGTACCTCTGGAGTTTTCAAAGAATGTGAGGCCTCCGGTCGCGATGAGGTGGGGAACTAGGTCTTTCTCTGCGGTCTCCACAGGGGATTCAGACATCCTTTCGTCTTGGGAGATGCAAGAAGAGCCTGCATTCAAGTCACTGCAGGGATATCCGGCCTTATTTCGAGTCAGGGCATAGCGGTGTCCATTCCACTTGAGGCCGCAAACTCAGGGTCCCTCTCACATACCTAGAGCTGAGAGAAGCCTCCTCTTGAGGTGCTTGTGGTAAGGTGGTATTCCTCTGGAGTCGAAGCCAGGGAATAACCTCTCATCTCCAGTTGATTTGTGGTCCACGGAACTCTTTCCTGTTGCTACAGTGACCTCAGGATCTCTCTATCCTTGAAACAGTGTTCGTGGGGTTTCTCTGGAGTGCCATCAAGGAAATCAAGGCTCCTTTCATGTGTGATGTGCAACACGGAATTGCTCTGCACGCAGTGCAGGGGAATCGGGCCTCATCTCGCGGCGAGGGGGAAGTCTCATGGTTTTTCTCGAGTTGCGGCGGGAAACTGGGGTATATTCTCGAGTTACGACGGGGATCGCCCTTCCACCCACGTGTTTGTTCAGCGACGTCAGGACTCCTGCCTAGTTGCGAGGGAAAACTCGGGATTCTCCTCGAGGCTAGGCAGGGCAATTGGGACGCCTCTCCAGCTGAGCCGGGAGACCAAGGGTCCCTATCCACGTGCCACAGGAATCCTGGGACTCCTATCAAGTTTCACGAGGAGTCAGGCATCGTCTCCTTTGGAGGCACTGATCTCCGCATAGCTCTGGAGTTTTCAAAGGATGTGAGGCCTCCGGTCGCGATGAGATGGGGAACTAGGTCTTTCTCTGTGGTCTCCACTTGGGATTCAGACATCCTCTCGTCTTGGGAGATGCAAGACGAGCCTGCATTCAAGGCACTGCAGGGATATCCGGCCTTATTTCGCGTCAGGGCATCGCAGTGTCCATTCCACTTGAGGCTGCAAACTCAGGGTCCCTCTCACAAACCTAGAGCTGAGAGAAGCCTCCTCTTGAGGTGCTTGTGGTAAGGTGGTATTCCTCTGGAGTCGATGCCAGGGACTATCCTCTCATCTCGAGTTGATTTTTGGTCCACGGAGCTCTTTCGTGTTGCTACAGTGACCTCAGGATACCTCTAGCTTTGAAACAGTGTTCTTGGGGATTCTCTGGAGTGCCATCAAGGAAATCCAGGCTCCTTTCATGTTTGATGTGCAAGACGGAATTGCTTTGAATGCAGTGCAGGGGAATCGGGCCTCATCTCACGGCGAGGGGGAAGTCTCATGGTTTTTCTCGAGTTGCGGCGGGAACCTGGGGTATATTCTCGAGTTACGACGGGGATGGCCCTTCCACCCACGTGTTTGTTCAGCGACGTCAGGACTCCTGCCTAGTTGCGAGGGACAACTCGGGATTCTCATCGAGGCTTGGCAGGGCAATTGGGACGCCTCTCCAGCTGAGGCGGGAGACCAAGGGTCCCTTTCCACGTGCCACAGGAATCCTGGGACTCCTATCAAGTTTCACGAGGAGTCAGGCATCGTCTCCTTAGGAGGCACTGATCTCCGCGTACCTCTGTAGTTTTCAAAGGATGTGAGGACTCCGGTCGCGATGAAGTGGGGAGCTAGGTCTTTCTCTGTGGTCTTCACAGGGGATTCAGACATCCTTTCATCTTGGGAGATGCAAGACGAGCCTGCATTCAAGTCACTGCAGGGATATCCGGCCTTATTTCCCGTCAGGACATCGCTGTGGCCATTTCACTTGAGGCCGCAAACTCAGCGTCCCTCTCACATACCTAGAGCTGAGAGAAGCCTCCTCTTGAGGTGCTTGTGGTAAGGTGGTATTCCTCTGGAGTCGAAGCCAGGGACTAACCTCTCATCTCGAGTTGATTTGTGGTCCACGGAGCTCTTTCGTGTTGCTACAGTGACCTCAGGATCCCTCTAGCCTTGAAACAGTGTTCTTGGGGTTTCTCTGGAGTGTCATCAAGGAATTCAAGGCTCCTTTCATGTGTGATGTGCAACACGGAATTGCTCTGCACGCAGTGCAGGGGAATCGGTACTCATCTCGCGGCGAGGGGGAAGTCTCATGGTTTTTCTCGAGTTGCGGCGGGAACCTGGGGTATATTCTCGAGTTACGACGGGGATGGCCCTTCCAACCACGTGTATGTTCAGCGACGTCAGGACTCCTGCCTAGTTGCGAGGGACAGCTCGGGATTCTCCTCGAGGCTTGGCAGGGCAATTGGGACGCCTCTCCAGCTGAGGCGGGAGACCAAGGGTCCCTTTTCACGTGCCACTGGATTCCTGGGACTCCTATCAAGTTTCACGAGGAGTCAGGCATCGTCTCCTTTGGAGGCACTGATCTCCGCCTACCTCTGGAATTTTCAAGGATGTGAGGCCTCCGGTCGCGATGAGGTGGGGAACTAGTTCTTTCTCTGTGGTCTCCACAGGGGATTCAGACATCCTTTAGTCTTGGGAGATGCAAGACGAGCCTGCATTCAAGTCACTGCAGGGATATCCGGCCTTATTTCGGGTCAGGACATCGCAGTGTCCATTCCACTTGAGGCCGCAAACTCAGGGTCCCTCTCACATACCTAGAGCTGAGAGAAGCCTCCTCTTGAGGTGCTTGTGGTTAGGTGGTATTCCTCTGGAGTCGAAGCCAGGGCCTGACCTCTCATCTCGAGTTTATTTTAGGTCCACGGAGCTCTTTCGTTTTGCTACAGTGACCTCAGGATCCCTCTAGCCTTGAAACAGTGTTCTTGGGTTTTCTCTGGAGTGCCATCAAGGAAATCAAGGCTCCTTTCATGTGTGATGTGGAACACGGAATTGCTCTGCACGCAGTGCAGGGGAATCGGGCCTCATCTCTCGGCGAGGGGGAAGACTCATGGTTTTTCTCAAGTTGCGGCGGGAACCTGGGATGTATTCTCGAGTTACGACGGGGATGGCCCTTCCACCCACGTGTTTGTTCAGCGACGTCAGGACTCCTGCCTAGTTGCGAGGGAGAAGTCGGGATTCTCTTCGAGGCTTGGCATGGCAATTGAGACGCCTCTCCAGCTGAGGCGGGAGACCAAGGGTCCCTTTCCACGTGCCACAGGAATCCTGGGACTCCTATCAAGTTTCACGAGGAGTCAGGCATCGTCTCCTTTGGAGGCACTGATCTCCGCGTACCTCTGGAGTTTTCAAAGGATATGAGGCCTCCGGTCGCGATGAGGTGGGGAACTAGGTCTTTCTCTGTGGTCTCCACAGAGGATTCAGACATCCTTTCGTCTTGGGAGATGCAAGACGAGCCTGCATTCAAGTCACTGCAGGGATATCCGGCCTTATTTCGAGTCAGGGCATCGCGGTGCCCTTTCCACTCGAGGCCGCAAACTCAGGATCCCTCTCACATAGCTAGAGCTGAGAGAAGCCTCCTCTTGAGGTGCTTGTGGTAAGGTGGTATTCCTCTGGAATCGAAGCCAGGGACTAACCTATCATCTCGAGGTGATTCTTGGTCCACAGAGCTCTTTCGTGTTGCTACAGTGTCCTCAGGATCCCTCTAGCCTTGAAACAGTGTTCTTGGGGTTTTTCTGGAGTGCCATCAAGGAAATCAAGGCTTTTTTCATGTGTGATGTGCAACACGGAATTGCTCTGCTCGCAGTGCAGGGGAATAGGGCCTCATCTCGCGGCGAGGGGGAAGTCTCATGGTTTTTCTCGATTTGCGGCGGGAACCTGGGGTATATTCTCGAGTTACGATGGGGATGCCCCTTCCACCCACGTGTTTGTTCAGCGACGTCAGGACTCCTGCCTAGTTGCGAGGGACAACTCGGGATTCTCCTTGAGGCTTGGCAGGGCAATTGGGACGCCTCTCCAGCTGAGGCGGGAGACCAAGGGTCCCTTTCCACGTGCCACAGGAATCCTGGGACTCCTATGAAGTTTCACGAGGAGTCAGGCATCGTCTCCTTTGGAGGCACTGATCTCTACGTACCTCTGGAGTTTTCAAAGAATGTGAGGCCTCCGGTCGCGATGAGGTGGGGAACTAGGTCTTTCTCTGCGGTCTCCACAGGGGATTCAGACATCCTTTCGTCTTGGGAGATGCAAGAAGAGCCTGCATTCAAGTCACTGCAGGGATATCCGGCCTTATTTCGAGTCAGGGCATAGCGGTGTCCATTCCACTTGAGGCCGCAAACTCAGGGTCCCTCTCACATACCTAGAGCTGAGAGAAGCCTCCTCTTGAGGTGCTTGTGGTAAGGTGGTATTCCTCTGGAGTCGAAGCCAGGGAATAACCTCTCATCTCCAGTTGATTTGTGGTCCACGGAACTCTTTCCTGTTGCTACAGTGACCTCAGGATCTCTCTATCCTTGAAACAGTGTTCGTGGGGTTTCTCTGGAGTGCCATCAAGGAAATCAAGGCTCCTTTCATGTGTGATGTGCAACACGGAATTGCTCTGCACGCAGTGCAGGGGAATCGGGCCTCATCTCGCGGCGAGGGGGAAGTCTCATGGTTTTTCTCGAGTTGCGGCGGGAAACTGGGGTATATTCTCGAGTTACGACGGGGATCGCCCTTCCACCCACGTGTTTGTTCAGCGACGTCAGGACTCCTGCCTAGTTGCGAGGGAAAACTCGGGATTCTCCTCGAGGCTAGGCAGGGCAATTGGGACGCCTCTCCAGCTGAGCCGGGAGACCAAGGGTCCCTATCCACGTGCCACAGGAATCCTGGGACTCCTATCAAGTTTCACGAGGAGTCAGGCATCGTCTCCTTTGGAGGCACTGATCTCCGCATAGCTCTGGAGTTTTCAAAGGATGTGAGGCCTCCGGTCGCGATGAGGTGGGGAACTAGGTCTTTCTCTGTGGTCTCCACTTGGGATTCAGACATCCTCTCGTCTTGGGAGATGCAAGACGAGCCTGCATTCAAGGCACTGCAGGGATATCCGGCCTTATTTCGCGTCAGGGCATCGCAGTGTCCATTCCACTTGAGGCTGCAAACTCAGGGTCCCTCTCACAAACCTAGAGCTGAGAGAAGCCTCCTCTTGAGGTGCTTGTGGTAAGGTGGTATTCCTCTGGAGTCGAAGCCAGGGACTATCCTCTCATCTCGAGTTGATTTTTGGTCCACGGAGCTCTTTCGTGTTGCTACAGTGACCTCAGGATACCTCTAGCTTTGAAACAGTGTTCTTGGGGATTCTCTGGAGTGCCATCAAGGAAATCCAAGCTCCTTTCATGTTTGATGTGCAAGACGGAATTGCTTTGAATGCAGTGCAGGGGAATCGGGCCTCATCTCACGGCGAGGGGGAAGTCTCATGGTTTTTCTCGAGTTGCGGCGGGGACCTGGGGTATATTCTCGAGTTACGACGGGGATGGCCCTTCCACCCACGTGTTTGTTCAGCGACGTCAGGACTCCTGCCTAGTTGCGAGGGACAACTCGGGATTCTCATCGAGGCTTGGCAGGGCAATTGGGACGCCTCTCCAGCTGAGGCGGGAGACCAAGGGTCCCTTTCCACGTGCCACAGGAATCCTGGGACTCCTATCAAGTTTCACGAGGAGTCAGGCATCGTCTCCTTAGGAGGCACTGATCTCCGCGTACCTCTGTAGTTTTCAAAGGATGTGAGGACTCCGGTCGCGATGAAGTGGGGAACTAGGTCTTTCTCTGTGGTCTTCACAGGGGATTCAGACATCCTTTCATCTTGGGAGATGCAAGACGAGCCTGCATTCAAGTCACTGCAGGGATATCCGGCCTTATTTCCCGTCAGGACATCGCTGTGGCCATTTCACTTGAGGCCGCAAACTCAGCGTCCCTCTCACATACCTAGAGCTGAGAGAAGCCTCCTCTTGAGGTGCTTGTGGTAAGGTGGTATTCCTCTGGAGTCGAAGCCAGGGACTAACCTCTCATCTCGAGTTGATTTTTGGTCCACGGAGCTCTTTCGTGTTGCTAGAGTGACCTCAGGATCCCTCTAGCCTTGAAACAGTGTTCTTGGGGTTTCTCTGGAGTGCCATCAAGGAAATCAAGGCTCCTTTCATGTTTGATGTGCAATACGGAATTGCTTTGAATGCAGTGCAGGGGAATCGGGCCTCATCTTGCGGCGAGGGGGAAGTCTCATGGTTTTTCTCGAGTTGCGGCGGGAACCTGGGGTATATTCTCGAGTTACGACGGGGATGGCCCTTCCACCTACGTGTTTGTTCAGAGACGTCACGACTCCTGCCTAGTTGCGAGGGACAACTCGGGATTCTCCTCGAGGCTTGGCAGGGCAATTGGGACGCCTCTCCAGCTGAGGCGGGAGACCAAGGGTCCCTTTCCACGTGTCACAGGAATCCTGGGACTCCTATCAAGTTTCACGAGGAGTCAGGCATCGTCTCCTTTGGAGGCACTGAACTCCGCGTACCTCTGAAGTTTTCAAAGGATGTGAGGCCTCCGGTCGCGATGAGGTGGGGAACTAGGTCTTTCTCTGTGGTCTCCACAGGGGATTCAGACTTCCTTTCGTCTTGGGAAATGCAAGACGAGCCTGCATTCAAGTCACTGCAGGGATATCCGGCCTTATTTCGAGTCAGGGCATCGCGGTGTCCATTCCACTTGAGGCCGCAAACTCAGGGTCCCACTCACATACCTAGAGCTGAGAGAAGCCTCCTCTTGAGGTGCTTGTGGAAAGGTGGTATTCCTCTGGAGTTGAAGCCAGGGACTAACCTCTCATCTCCAGTTGATTTGTGGTCCACGGAGCTCTTTCGTGTTGCTACAGTGACCTCAGGATCTCTCTAGCCTTGAAACAGTGTTCTTGGGGTTTCTCTGGAGTGCCATCAAGGAAATCAAGGCTCCTTTCATGTGTGATGTGCAACACGGAATTGCTCTGCACGCAGTGCAGGGGAATCGGGCCTCATCTCACGGCGAGGGGGAAGTCTCATGGTTTTTCTCGAGTTGCGGCGGGAACCTGGGGTATATTCTCGAGTTACGACGGGGATGGCCCTTCCACCCACGTGTTTGTTCAGCGACGTCAGGACTCCTGCCTAGTTGCGAGGGAAAACTCGGGATTCTCCTCGAGGCTTGGCAGGGCAATTGGGACGCCTCTCCAGCTGAGGCGGGAGACCAAGGGTCCCTTTCCACGTGCCACAGGAATCCTGGGACTCCTATCAAGTTTCACGAGGACTCAGGCATCGTCTCCTTCGGAGGCACTGATCTCCGCCTACCTCTGGAATTTTCAAAGGATGTGAGGCCTCCGGTCGTGATGAGGTGGGGAACTAGGTCTTTTTCTGTGGTCTCCACAGGGGATTCAGACATCCTTTCATCTTGGGAGATGCAAGACGAGCCTGCATTCAAGTCACTGCAGGGATATCCGGCCTTATTTCGAGTCAGGGCATCGCGCTGTCCATTCCACTTGAGGGTGCAAACTCAGGGTCCCTCTCACATAGCTAGAGCTGAGAGAAGCCTCCTCTTGAGGTGCTTGTGGTAAGGTGGTATTCCTCTGGAGTCGAAGCCAGGGACTAACCTCTCATCTCGAGTTGATTTTTGGTCCACGGAGCTCTTTCGTGTTGCTACAATGACCTCAGGATCCTTCTAGCCTTGAAACAGTGTTCTTGGGGTTTCCCTGGACTGCCATCACGGAAATCAAGGCTCCTTTCATGTGTGATGTGCAACACGGAATTGCTCTGCACGCAGTGCAGGGGAATCGGGCCTCATCTCGCGGCGAGGGGGAAGTCTCATGGTTTTTCTCGAGTTGCGGCGGGAACCTGGGGTATATTCTCGAGTTATGACGGGTATGGCTCTTCCACCCACGTGTTTCTTCAGCGACGTCAGGACTCCTGCCTAGTTGCAAGGGACAACTCGGTATTCTCCTCGAGGCTTGGCAGGGCAATTGGGACGCCTCTCCAGCTGAGGCGGGAGACCAGGGTCCCTTTCCACGTGCCACAGGAATCCTGGGACCCCTATTAAGTTTCACGAGGAGTCAGGCATCGTCTCCTTTGGAGGCACTGATCTCCGCGTACCTCTGGAGTTTTCAAAGGATGTGAGGCCTCCGGTCGCGATGAGGTGGGTAACTAGGTCTTTCTCTGTTGTCTCCACAGGGGATTCAGACATCCTTTCGTCTTGGGAGATGCAAGACGAGCCTGCATTCAACTCACTGCAGGGATATCCGGCCTTATTTCGAGTCAGGGCATCGCGGTGTCCATTCCACTTGAGGCCGCAAACTCAGGGTCCCTCTCACATACCTAGAGCTGAGAGAAGCCTCCTCTTGAGGTGCTTGTGGTAAGGTAGTATTCCTCTGGAGTCGAAGCCAGGGACTAACCTCGCATCTCGAGTTGATTTTTGGTCCACGGAGCTCTTTCGTGTTGCTACAGTGACCTCAGGATCCCTCTAGCCTTGAAACAGTGTTCTTGGGGTTTCTCTGGAGTGCCATCAAGGAAATCAAGGCTCCTTTCATGTGTGATGTGGAACACGGAATTGCTCTGCACGCAGTGCAGGGGAATCGGGCTTCATCTCGCGGCGAGGGGGAAGTCTCATGGTTTTTCTCGAGTTGTGCGGGAACCTGGGGTATATTCTCGAGTTACGACGGGGATGGCCCTTCCACCCACGTGTTTGTTCAGCGACGTCAGGACTCCTGCCTAGTTGCGAGGGACAACTCGGGATTCTCCTCGAGGCTTGGCAGGGCAATTGGGACGCCTCTCCAGCTGAGGCGGGAGACCAAGGGTCCCTTTCCACGTGCCACAGGAATCCTGGGACTCCTAAGAAGTTTCACGAGGAGTCCGGCATCGTCTCCTTTGTAGGCACTGATCTCCGCCTACCTCTGGAGTTTTCAAAGGATGTGAGGCCTCCGGTCGCGATGAGGTGGGGAACTAGGTCTTTCTCTGTGGTCTCCACAGGGGATTCAGACATCCTTTCATCTTGGGAGATGCAAGACGAGCCTGCATTCAAGTCAATGCAGGGATATACGGCCTTATTTCGAGTCAGGGCATCGCGGTGTCCATTTCACTTGAGGCCGCAAACTCAGGGTCCCTCTCACATACCTAGAGCTGAGAGAAGCCTCCTCTTGAGGTGCTTGTGGTAAGGTGGTATTTCTCTGGAGTCGAAGCCAGGGACTAACCTCTCATCTCGAGTTGATTTTTGGTCCACGGAGCTCTTTCGTGTTGCTACAGTGACCTCAGGATACCTCTAGCCTTGAAACAGTGTTCTTGGGGTTTCTCTGGAGTGCCATCAAGGAAATCAAGGCTCCTTTCATGTTTGATGTGCAACACGGAATTGCTCTGCATGCAGTGCAGGGGAATCGGGCCTCATCTCGCGGCGAGGGGGAAGTCTCATGGTTTTTCTCGAGTTGCGGCGGGAACCTGGGGTATATTCTCCAGTTACGACGGGGATGGCCCTTCCACACACGTGTTTGTTCAGCGACGTCAGGACTCCTGCCTAGTTGCGAGGGAAAACTTGGGATTCTCCTCGAGGCTTGGCAGGCCAATTGGGACGCCTCTCCAGCTGAGGCGGGAGACCAAGTGTCCCTTTCCACGTGCCACAGGAATCCTGGGACTCCTATCAAGTTTCACGAGGAGTCAGGCATCGTCTCCTATGGAGGCTTTAATCTCCGCGTACCTCTGGAGTTTTCAAAGGATGTGAGGCCTCGGTCGCCATGAGGTGGGGAGCTAGGTCTTTCTCTGTGGTCTCCACAGGGGATTCAGACATCCTTTCATTTTGGGAGATGCAAGACGAGCCTGCATTCAAGTCACTGGAGGGATATCCGGCCTTATTTCGCGTCAGAGTATCACAAAGTCCATTCCACTTGAGGCCGCAAAATCAGGGTCCCTCTCACATACCAAGAGCTGAGAGAACCCTCCTCTTGAGGTGCTTGTGGTAAGGTGGTATTCCTCTATAGTCGAAGCCAGGGACTAACCTCTCATCTCGAGTTGATTTTTGGTCCACGGAGCTCTTTCGTGTTGCTACAGTGACCTCAGGATCCCTCTAGCCTTGAAACAGTGTTCTTGGGGTTTCTCTGGAGTGCCATCAAGGAAATCAAGGCTCCTTTCATGTGTGATGTGCAACACTGAATTGCTCTGCATGCAGTGCAGGGGAATCGGGCCTCATTTCACGGCGAGGGGGAAGTCTCATGGTTTTTCTCGAATTGCGGCGGGAACCTGGGGTATATTCTCGAGTTACCACGGGGATGGCCCTTCCACACACGTGTTTGTTCAGCGACGTCACGACTCCTGCCTAGTTGCGAGGGACAACTCGGGATTCTCCTCGAGGCTTGGCAGGCAATTGGAACGCCTCTCCAGGTGAGGCGGGAGACCAAGGGTACCTTTCCACGTGCCACAGGAATCCTGGGGCTCCTATCAAGTTTCACGAGGAGTCAGGCATCGTCTCCTTTGGAGGCACAGATCTCCGTGTACCTCTGGAGTTTTCAAAGTATGTGAGGCCTCCGGTTGCGATGAGGTGGGGAACTATGTCTTTCTCTGTGGTCTCCACAGGGGATTCAGACATCCTTTCGTCTTGGGAGATGCAAGACGAGCCTGCATTCAAGTCACTGCAGGGTTATCCAGCCTTATTTCGAGTCAGGGCATCGCGGTGTCCATTCCACTTGAGGCCACAAACTCAGGGTCCCTTTCACATACATAGAGCTGAGAGAAGCCTCCTCTTGAGGTGCTTGTGGTAAGGTGGTATTCCTCTGGAGTCGAAGCCAGGGACTAACCTCTCATCTCGAGTTGATTTTTGGTCCACGGAGCTCTTTCGTGTTGCTACAGTGACCTCAGGATCCCTCTAGCCTTGAAACAGTGTTCTTGGGGTTTCTCTGGAGTGCCATGAAGGAAAATAAGGCTCCTTTCATGTTTGATGTGCAACACTGAATTGCTCTGCATGCAGTGCAGGGGAATTGGGCCTCATCTCACGGCGAGGGGGAAGTCTCATGGTTTTTCTCGAGTTGCGGCGGGAACCTGGGGTA
Organism: Cervus elaphus; assembly: GCF_910594005.1. Classification (NCBI taxonomy): domain Eukaryota; kingdom Metazoa; phylum Chordata; class Mammalia; order Artiodactyla; family Cervidae; genus Cervus; species Cervus elaphus. The sequence continues at coordinate 6,154,130 of NC_057838.1, forward strand.
TATTCTCGAGTTACGACAGGGATGGCCCTTCCACCCACGTGTTTGTTCAGCGACGTCAGGACTCCTGCCTAGTTGCGAGGGACAACTCGGGATTCTCCTCTAGGCTTGGCAGGGCAATTGGGACGCCTCTCCAGCTGAGGCGGGAGACCAAGTGTCCCTTTCCACGTGCCACAGGAATCCTGGGACTCCTATCAAGTTTCCCGAGGAGTCAGGCATCGTCTCCTTTAGAGGCACTGATCTCCGCGTACCTCTGGAGTTTTCAAAGGATGTGAGGCCTCCGGTCGCGATGAGGTGGGGAACTAGGTCTTTCTCTGTGGTCTCCACAGGGGATTCAGACATCCTTTCATTTTGGGAGATGCAAGACGAGCCTGCATTCAAGTCACTGCAGGGATATCCGGCCTTATTTCGAGTCAGGGCATCGCGGTGTCCATTCCACTTGAGGCCGCAAACTCAGGGTCCCTCTCACATACCTAGAGCTGAGAAAAGCCTCCTCTTGAGGTGCTTGAGGTAAGGTGGTATTCCTCTGGAGTCGAAGCCAGGGACCAACCTCGCATCTCGAGTTGATTTTTGGTCCACGGAGCTCTTTCGTGTTGCTACAGTGACCTCAGGATCCCTCTAGCCTTGAAACAGTGTTCTTGGGGTTTCTCTGGAGTGCCATCAAGGAAATCAAGGCTCCTTTCATGTGTGATGTGCAACCCGGAATAGCTCTGCACGCAGTGCAGGGGAATCGGGCCTCATCTTGCGGCGAGGGGGAAGTCTCATGGTTTTTCTCGAGTTGCGGCGGGAACCTGGGGTATATTCTCGAGTTACGACGGGGATGGCCCTTCCACACACGTGTTTGTTCAGCGACGGCAGGACTCCTGCCTAGTTGCGAGGGACAACTCGGGATTCTCCCCGAGGCTTGGCAGGGCCATTGGGACGCCTCTCCAGCTGAGGCGGGAGACCAAGGGTCCCTTTCCACGTGCCACAGGAATCCTGGGACTCCTATCAAGTTTCACGAGGAGTCAGGCATCGTCTCCTTTGGAGACACTGATCTCCGCATACCTCTGGAGTTTTCAAAGGATGTGAGGCCTCCGGTCGCGATGAGGTGGGGAACTAGGTCTTTCTCTGTGGTCTCCACAGGGGATTCAGACATTCTTTCATCTTGGGAGATGCAAGACGAGCTGGTATTCAAGTCACTGCAGAGATATCCGGCCTTATTTCGAGTCAGGGCATCGCTGTGTCCATTCCACTTGAGGCGGCAAAATCAGGGTCCCTCTCACATACCTAGAGCTGAGAGAAGCCTCCTCTTGAGGTGCTTGTGGTAAGGTGGTATTCCTCTGGAGTCGAAGCCAGGGACTAACCTCTCATCTCGAGTTGATTTTTGGTCTACGGAGCTCTTTCGTGTTGTTACAGTGACCTCAGGATCGCTCTAGGCTTGAAACAGTGTTCTTGGGGTTTCTCTGGAGTGCCATCAAGGAAATCAAGGCTCCTTTCATGTGTGATGTGCAACACGGAATTGCTCTGCACACATTGCAGGGGAATTGGGCCTCATCTCGCGGCGAGGGGGAAGTCTCATGGTTTTTCTCGAGTTGCGGCGGGAACCTGGGGTATATTCTCGAGTTACGACGGGGTTGGCCCTTCCACCCACGTGTTTGTTCAGCCTCGTCAGGATTCCAGCCTAGTTGCGAGGGACAACTCGGGATTCTCCTCGAGGCTTGGCAGGGCAATTGGGACGCCTCTACAGCTGAGGCGGGAGACCAAGGGTCCCTTTCCACGTGCCACAGGAATCCTGGGACTCCTATAAATTTTCACGAGGAGTCAGGCATCGTCTCCTTTGGAGGCACTGTTCTCCGCGTACCGCTGGAGTTTTCAAAGGATGTGAGGCCTCCGGTCGCGATGAGGTGGGGAACTAGGTCTTTCCTGTGGTCTCCACAGGGGATTCAGACAACCTTTCGTCTTGGGAGATGCAAGACGAGCCTGCATTCAAGTCACTGCAGGGATGTCCGTCCTTATTTCAAGTCAGGGCATAGCGGTGTCCATTCCCCTTGAGGCCGCAAACTCAGGGTCCCTCTCACATACCTAGAGCTGATAGAAGCCTCCTCTTGAGGTGCTTGTGGTAAGGTGGTATTCCTCTGGAGTCGAAGCCAGGGACTAACCTCTCATCTCGAGTTGATTTCTGGTCCACGGAGCTCTTTTGTGTTGCTACAGTGACCTCAGGATCCCTCTAGCCTTGAAACAGTGTTCTTGGGGTTTCTCTGGAGTGCCATCAAGGAAATCAAGGCTCCTTTCATGTGTGATGTGCAACACGGAATGGCTCTGCATGCAGTGCAGGGGAATCGGGCCTCATCTCGCGGCGAGGGGGAAGTCTCATGGTTTTTCTCGAGTTGCGGCGGGAACCTGGGGTATATTCTCGAATTACGACGGGGATGGCCCTTCCACCCACGTGTTTGTTCAGCGACGTCAGGACTCCTGCCTAGTTGCGAGGGACAGCTCGGGATTCTCCTCGAGGCTTGGCAGGGCAATTGGGACGCCTCTCCAGCTGAGGCGGGAGACCAAGGGTCCCTTTCCACGTGCCACAGGAATCCTGGGACTCCTATCAAGTTTCACGAGGAGTCAGGCATCGTCTCCTTTGGAGGCACTGATCTCCGCGAACCTCTGGAGTTTTCAAAGGATGTGAGGCCTCCGGTCGCGATGAGGTGGGGAACTAGTTCTTTCTCTGTGGTCTCCACAGGGGATTCAGACATACTTTCGTCTTGGGAGATGCAAGACGAGCCTGCATTCTAGTCACTGCAGGGATATCCGGCCTTATTTCGAGTCAGGGCATCGCTGTGTCCATTCCACTTGAGGCCGCAAACTCAGGGTCCCTCTCACATACCTAGAGCTGAGAGAAGCCTCCTCTTGAGGTGCTTGTGGTAAGGTGGTATTCCTCTGCAGTCGAAGCCAGGGACTAACCTCTCATCTCGAGTTGATTTCTGGTCCACGGAGCTCTTTTGTGTTGCTACAGTGACCTCAGGATCCCTCTAGCCTTGAAACAGTGTTCTTGGGGTTTCTCTGGAGTGCCATCAAGGAAATCAAGGCTTCTTTCATGTGTGATGTGCAACGCGGAATTGCTCTGCACGCAGTGCAGGGGAATCGGGCCTCATCTCGCGGCGAGGGGGAAGTCTCATGGTTTTTCTCGAGTTGCGGCGGGAACCTGGGGTATATTCTCGAGTTACGACGGTGATGCCCCTTTCACCCACGTGTTTGTTCAGCGACGGCAGAACTCCTGCCTAGTTGCGAGGGACAACTCGGAATTCTCCTCGAGGCTTGGCAGGGCAATTGGGACTCCTCTCTAGCTGAGGCGGGAGACCAAGGGTCCCTTTCCACGTGCCACAGGAATCCTGGGATTCCTATCAAGTTTCATGAGGAGTCAGGTATCTTCTGCTTTGGAGGCACTGATCTCCGTGTACCTCTGAAGTTTTTAAAGGATGTGAGGCCTCTGGTCGCGATGAGGTGGGGAACTAGGTCTTTCTCTGTGGTCTCCACAGGGGATTCAGACATCCTTTCATCTTGGGAGATGCAAGACGAGCCTGCATTCAAGTCACTGCAGGGATATCCGGCCTTATTTTGAGTCAGGGCATCACAGTGTCCATTCCACTTGAGGCCGAAAACTCAGGGTCCCTCTCACATACCTAGAGGTGAGAGAAGCCTCCTCTTGAGGTGCTTGTGGTAAGGTGGTATTCCTCTGGAGTCGAAGCCAGGGACTAACCTCTCATCTCGAGTTGATTTTTGGTCCACGGAGCTCTTTCATGTTGCTACAGTGACCTCAGGTTCCCTCTAGCCTTGAAACAGTGTTCTTGGGTTTTCTCTGGTGTGCCATCAAGGAAATCAAGGCTCCTTTCATGTGTGATGTGCAACACGGAATTGCTCTGCACGCAGTGCAGGATATCGGGCCTCATTTTGCGGCGAGGGGGAAGTCTCATGGTTTTTCTAGAGTTGCGGCGGGAACCTGGGGTATATTCTCGAGTTATGACGGGGATGGCCCTTCCACCCACGTGTTTGTTCAGCGACGTCAGGACTCCTGTCTAGTTGCGAGGGACAACTCGGGATTCTCCTCGAGGCTTGGCAGGGCAATTGGGACGCCTCTCCAGCTGAGGCGGGAGACCAAGGGTCCCTTTCCACGTGCCACAGGAATCCTGGGACTCCTATCAAGTTTCATGAGGAGTCAGGCATCGTCTCCTTTGGAGGCACTGATCTCCGCGTACCTCTGGAGTTTTCAAAGGATGTGAGGCCTCCGGTCGCGATGAGGTGGGTAACTAGGTCTTTCTCTGTGGTCTCCACAGGGGATTCAGACATCCTTTCGTCTTAGGAGATGCAAGACGAGCCTGCATTCAAGTCACTGCCGGGATATCCGGCCTTATTTCTAGTCAGGGCATCACAGTGTTCATTCCACTTGAGGCCGCAAACTCAGGGTCCCGCTCATATACCTAGAGCTGAGAGAAGCCTCCTCTTGAGGTGCTTGTGGTAAGGTGCTATTCCTCTGGAGTCGAAGCCAGGGACTAACCTCTCATCTCGAGTTGATTTTTGGTCCACGGAGCTCTTTCGTGTTGCTACAGTGACCTCAGGATCCCTCTAGCCTTGAAACAGTGTTCTTGGGGTTTCTCTGGAGTGCCATCAAGGAAATCAAGGCTCCTTTCATGTTTGATGTGCAACACTGAATTGCTCTGCATGCAGTGCAGGGGAATCGGGCCTCATCTCACGGCGAGGGGGAAGTCTCATGGTTTTTCTCGAGTTGCGGCGGGAACCTGGGGGATATTCTCGAGTTATGACGGGCATGGCCCTGCCACACACGTGTTTGTTCAGCGACGTCAGGAGTCCTGCCTAGTTGCGAGGGACAACTCGGGATTCTCCTCGAGGCTTGGCAGGGCAATTGGGATGCCTCTCCAGCTGAGGCGGGAGACCAAGTGGCCCTTTCCACGTGCCACAGGAATCCTGGGACTCCTATCAAGTTTCACGAGGAGTCAGGCATCGTCTCCTTTGGCGGTACTGATCTCCGCGTACGTCTGGAGTTTTCAAAGGATGTGAGGCCTCCGGTCGCCATGAGGTGGGGAACTAGGTCTTTCTCTGTCGTCTGCACAGGGGATTCAGACATCCTTTAGTCTTGCGAGATGCAAGACGAGCCTGCATTCAAGTCACTGCAGGGATATCCTTCCTTATTTCGCGTCAGGGCATCGCTGTGTCCATTCCACTTGAGGCCGCAAACTCAGGGTACCTCTCACATACCTAGCGCTGAGAGAATCCTCCTCTTGAGGTGCTTGTGGTAAGGTGGTATTCCTCTGGATTCGAAGCCAGGGACTAACCTCTCATCTCGAGTTGATTTTTGGTCCACGGAGCTCTTTTGTGTGGCTACAGTGACCTCAGGATCCCTCTAGCCTTGAAACAGTGTTCTTGGGGTTTCTCTGGAGTGCCATCAAGGAAATCAAGGCTCCTTTCCTGTGTGATGTGCAACACGGAATTGCTATCCACGCAGTGTAGGGGAATCGGGCCTCATCTCGCGGCGAGGGGGAAGTCTCATGGTTTTTCTCGAGTTGCGGCGGGAACCTGGGGTATATTGTCGAGTTACGACGGGGATGGCCCTTCCACCCACGTGTTTGTTCAGCGACGTCAGGACTCCTGCCTAGTTGCGAGGGACAACTCGGGATTCTCCTCGAGGCCTGGCAGGGCAATTGGGACGCCTCTCCAGCAGAGGCTGGAGACCAAGAGTCCCTTTCCACATGCCACAGGAATCCTGGGACTCCTATCAAGTTTTACGAGAAGTTAGGCATCGTCTCCTTTGGAGGCACTGATCTCCGCGTACCTGTGGAGTTTTCAAAGGATGTGAGGCCTCCGGTCGCGATGAGGTTGGGAACTAGGTCTTTGTCTGAGGTCTCCACAGGGGATTCAGACATCCTTTCATCTTTGGAGATGCAAGACGAGCCTGCATTCAAGTCACTGCAGGGATATCCGGCATTCTTTCGAGTCAGGGCATCGCGGTGTCCATTCCACTTGAGGCTGCAAACTCAGGGTCCTTCTCACATACCTAGAGCTGAGAGAAGCCTCCACTTGAGGTGCTTGTGGTAAGGTGGTATTCCTCTGGAGTCGAAGCCAGGGCCTAACTTCTCATGTCGAGTTGATTCTTGGTCCACGGAGCTCTTTCGTGTTGCTACAGTGACCTCAGGATTCCTCTAGCCTTGGAACACTGTTCTTGGTGTTTCTCTGGATTGCCATCAAGGAAATCAAGGCTCCTTTCATGTGTGATGTGCAACACGGAATTGCTCTGCACGCAGTGCAGGGGAATCGGGCCTCATCTCGCGGCGAGGGGGAAGTCTCATGGTTTTTCTCGAGTTGCGGCGGGAACCTGGGGTATATTCTCGAGTTACGACGGGGATGGCCCTTCCACCCACGTGTTTGTTCAGCGACGTCAGGACTCCTGCCTAGTTGCGAGGGACAACTTGGGATTCTCCTCGAGGCTTGGCAGGGAAATTGGGACGCCTCTCCAGCTGAGGCGGGAGACCAAGGGTCCCTTTCCACGTGCCACAGGAATCCTGGGACTCCTATCAATATTCACGAGGAGTCAGACATCGTCTCCTTTGGAGGCACTGATCTCCGCGTACCTCTGGAGTTTTCAAAGGATGTGAGGCCTCCGGTCGCGATGAGGTGGGGAACTAGGTCTTTCTTTGTGGTCTCCATAGGGGATTCAGTTATACTTTCGTCTTGGGAGATGCAAGAAGAGCCTGCATTCAAGTCACTGGAGGGATATCCGGCCTTATTTCGAGTAACGGCATCGCGGTGTCCATTCCACTTGAGGCCGCAAACTCAGGGTCCGTCTCACATACTTAGAGATGAGAGAAGCCTCCTCTTGAGGTGCTTGTGGTAAGGGGGTACTCCGCTGGAGTCGAAGCCAGGGACTAACCTCTCATTTCGAGTTGATTCTTGGTCCACGGAGCTCTTTCGTGTTGCTACAGTGTCCTCAGGATCCCTCTAGCCTTGGAACAGTGTTCTTGGTGTTTCTCTGGAGTGCCATCAAGGAAATCAAGGCTCCTTTCATGTGTGATGTGCAATACGTAATTGCTCTGCACGCAGTGCAGGGGAATCGGGCCTCATCTCGCGGCGAAGGGGGAAGTCTCATGGTTTTTCTCGAGTTGCGGCGGGAACCTGGGGTATATTCTCGAGTTACGACGGGGATGGCCCTTCCACCCACGTGTTTGTTCAGCGACGTCAGGACTCCTGCCTAGTTGCGAGGGACAACTCGGGATTCTCCTCGAGGCCTGGCAGGGCAACTGGGACGCCTCTCCAGCTGAGGCGGGAGACCAAGAGTCCCTTTCCACGTGCCACAGGAATCCTGGGACTCCTATCAAGTTTCACGAGGAGTCAGGCATCGTCCCGTTTTGAGGCACTGATCTCCGCGTACCTCTAGAGTTTTCAAAGGATTTCAGGCCTCCGGTCGCGATGAGGTGGGGAACTAGGTCTTTCTCTGTGGTCTCCACAGGGGATTCAGACATCCTTTCGTCTTGGGAGATGCAAGACGAGCCTGCATTCAAGTCACTGCAGGGATATCCGGCCTTATTTCCTGTCAGGGCATCGCGGTGCACATTCCACTTAAGGCTGCAAATTCAGGGTCCCTCTCACATACCTAGAGCTGAGAGAAGCCTCCTCTTGAGGTGCTTGTGGTAAGGGGGTATTCCCCTGGAGTCGAAGCCAGGGAATAACCTCTCATCTCGAGTTGATTTTGAGTCCACGGAGGTCTTTCGTGTTGCTACAGTGACCTCAGGATCCCTCTAGCCTTGATACAGTGTTCTTGGGGTTTCTCTGGAGTGCCATCAAGGAAATCAAGGCTCCTTTCATGTGTGATGTGCAACAAGGAATTGCTCTGCACGCAGTGCAGGGGAATCGGGCCTCATCTCGCGGCGAGGGGGAAGTCTCATGTTTTTTCTCGAGTTGCGGCGGGAACCTGGGGTATATTCTCGAATTACCACGGGGATGGCCTTCCACACACGTGTTTGTTCAGCGACGACAGGACTCCTGCCTAGTTGTGAGGGAGAACTCGGGATTCTCCTCGAGGCTTGGCAGGGCAATTGGGACGACTCTCCAGCTGAGGCGGGAGACCAAGGGTCCCTTTCCACGTGCCACAGGAATCCTGGGTCTCCTATCAAGTTTCACGAGGAGTCAGGCATCGTCCCCTTTGGAGGCACTGATCTCCGCGTACCTCTGGAGTTTTCAAAGGATGTGAGGCCTCCGGTCGCGATGAGGTGGGGAACTAGGTCTTTCACTGTGGTCTCCTCAGGGGATTCAGACATCCTTTCATCTTGGGAGATGCAAGACGAGCCTGCATTCAAGTCACTGCAGGGATATCCGGCCTTATTTCGAGTCAGGGCATCGCGGTGTCCATTCCACTTGAGGCCGCAAAATCAGGGTCCCTCTCACATACCTAGGGCTGAGAGAAGCCTCCACTTGAAGTGCTTGTGGAAAGGTGGTACTCCTCTGGAGTCGAAGCCAGGGACTAACCTGTCATTTCGAGTTGATTCTTGGTCCACGGAGCTCTTTCGTGTTGCTACAGTTTCCTCAGGATCCCTCTAGACTTGAAACAGTGTTCTTGGGGTTTCTCTGGAGTGCCATCAAGGAAATCAAGGCTCTTTTCATGTGTGATGTGCAACACGTAATTGCTCTGCATGAAGTGCAGGGGAATGGGGCCTCATCTCAGGGCGAGTGGGAAGTTTCATGGTTTTTCTCGAGTTGCGGCGGGAACCTGTGGTATATTCTCGAGTTACGAAGGGGATGGCCCTTCCACCCACGTGTTTGTTCACCGACGTCAGGACTCCTGCCTAGTTGCGAGGGACAACTCGGGATTCTCCTCGAGGCTTGGCAGGGCAATTGGGACGTCTCTCCAGCTGAGGCGGGAGACCAAGTGTCCCTTTCCACGTGCCACAGGAATCCTGGGACTCCTATCAAGTTTCACGAGGAGTCAGGCATCGTCTCCTTTGGAGGCACTGATCTCCGCGTACCTCTGGAGTTTTCAAAGGATGTGAGGCCTCCAGTCGCGATGAGGTGGGGAACTAAGTCTTTCTCTGTGGTCTCCATAGGGGATTCAGATATACTTTCTTCATGGGAGATGCAAGACGAGCCTGCATTCAAGTCACTGCAGGGATATCCGTCCTTATTTCGAGTCAGGGCATTGTGGTGTCCATTCCACTTGAGGCTGCAAACTCAGGGTCCCTCTTACATACCTAGAGCTGAGAGAAGCCTCCTCTTGAGGTGCTTGTGGTAAGGTGGTATTCCTCTGGAGTCGAAGCCAGGGACTAACCTCTCATCTCGAGTTGATTTTTGGTCCACGGAGCTCTTTCGTGTTGCTACAGTGACCTCAGGATCCCTCTAGCCTTGAAACAGTGTTCTTGGGGTTTCTCTGGAGTGCCATCAAGGAAATCAAGGCTCCTTTCATGTGTGATGTGCAACACGGAATTGCTCTGCATGCAGTGCCGGGGAATTGGGCCTCATCTCGCGGCGAGGGGTAAGTCTCATGGTTTTTCTCGAGTTGCGGCGGGAACCTGGGGTATATTCTCGAGTTACGACGGGGATGGCCCTTCCACCCACGTAATTGTTCAGCGACGTCAGGACTCCTGCCTAGTTTCGAGGGACAACTCGGGATTCTCCTCGAGGCTTGGCAGGGCAATTGGGACGCCTCTCCAGCTGAGGCGGGAGACCAAGGGTCCCTTTCCATGTGCCACAGGAATCCTGGGACTGCTATCAAGATTCACGAGGAGTTAGGCATCGTCTCCTTAGGAGGCACTGATCTCCGCGTACCTCTGGAGTTTTCAAAGGATGTGAGGCCTCCGGTCGCGATGAGGTGGGGAACTAGGTCTTTCTCTGTGGTCTCCACAGGGGATTCAGGCATCCTTTCGTCTTGGGAGATGCAAGACGAGCCTGCATTCAAGTCACTGCAGGGATATCCGGCCTTATTTCGAGTCAGGGCATCGCGGTGTCCATTCCACTTGAAGCCGCAAACTCAGGGTCCCTCTCGCATACCTAGAGCTGAGAGAAGCCTCCTCTTGAGGTGATTGTGGTAAGGTGGTATTCCTCTGGTGTCGAACCCAGGGACTAACTTCTCATCTCGAGTTGATTCTTGGTCTACGGAGCTCTTTCATGTTGCTACAGTGACCTCAGGATCCCTCTAGCCTTGAAACAGTGTTCTTGGGGTTTCTCTGGAGTGCCATCAAGGAAATCAAGGCTCCTTTCATGTGTGATGTGCAAGACGGAATTGCTCTGCACGCAGTGCAGAGGAATCGGGCCTCATCTCGTGGCGAGGGGGAAGTCTCATGGTTTTTCTCGAGTTGCGGCAGGAATCTGGGGTATATTCTCGAGTTACGACGGGGATGGCCCTTCCACCCACGTGTTTGTTCAGCGACGTCAGGACTCCTGCCTAGTTGCGAGGGACAACTCGGGATTCTCCTCGAGGCTTGGAAGGGCAATTGGGACGCCTCTCCAGCTGACGCGGGAGACCAAGGGTCCCTTTCCACGTGCCACAGGAATCCTGGGACTCCTATCAAGTTTCACGAGGAGTCAGGCATCGTCCCGTTTTGAGGCACTTATTTCCTCGTACCTCTAGAGTTTTCAAAGGATGTGAGGCCTCCGGTCGCGATGAGGTGGGGAACTAGATCTTTCTCTGTGGTCTCCTCAGGGGATTCAGACATCCTTTCGTCTTGGGAGATGCAAGACGAGCCTGCATTCAAGTCACTTCAGGGATATCCGGCCTTATTTCGAGTCAGGGCATCGCGGTGTCCATTCCACTTGAGGCCGCAAACTCAGGGTCCCTCTCACATACCTAGAGCTGAGAGAAGCCTGCTCTTGAGGTGCTTGTGGTAAAGGGGTATTCCTCTGGAGTCGAAGCCAGGGACTAACCTCTCCTTTCGAGTTGATTCTTGGTCCACGGAGCACTTTCGTGTTGCTACAGTGACCTCAGGATCCCTCTAGACTTGAAACAGTGTTCTTGGAGTTTCTCTGGAGTGCCATCAAGGAAATCAAGGCTCTTTTCATGTGTGATGTGCAACACGTAATTGCTCTGCATGCAGTGCAGGGGAATCGGGCCTCATCTCGCGGCGAGTGGGAAGTTTCATGGTTTTTCTCGAGTTGCGGCGGGAACCTGGGGTATATTCTCGAGTTACGACGGGGATGGCCCTTCCACCCACGTGTTTGTTCACCGAAGTCAGGACTCCTGCCTAGTTGCGAGGGACAACTCGGGAGTCTCCTCGAGGCTTGGCAGGGCAATTGGGACGTCTCTCCAGCTGAGGCGGGAGACCAAGTGTCCCTTTCCACGTGCCACAGGAATCCTGGGACTCCTATCAAGTTTCACGAGGAGTCAGGCATCGTCTCCTTTGGAGGCACTGATCTCCGCGTACCTCTGGAGTTTTCAAAGGATGTGAGGCCTCCAGTCGCGATGAGGTGGGGAACTAAGTCTTTCTCTGTGGTCTCCATAGGGGATTCAGATATACTTTCTTCATGGGAGATGCAAGACGAGCCTGCATTCAAGTCACTGCAGGGATATCCGTCCTTATTTCGAGTCAGGGCATCGCGGTCCATTCCACTTGAGGCTGCAAACTCAGGGTCCATCTCACATACCTAGAGCTGAGAGAAGCCTCCTCTTGAGGTGCTTGTGGTAAGGTGGTATTCCTCTGGAGTCGAAGCCAGGGACTAACCTCTCATCTTGAGTTGATTTTTGGTCCACGGAGCTCTTTCGTGTTGCTACAGTGACCTCAGGATCCCTCTAGCCTTGAAACAGTGTTCTTGGGGTTCCTCTGGAGTGCCATCAAGGAAATCAAGGCTCCTTTCATGTGTGATGTGCAACACGGAATTGCTCTGCACGCAGTGCCGGGGAATCGGGCCTCATCTCGCGGCGATGGGTAAGTCTCATGGTTTTTCTCGAGTTGCGGCGGGAACCTGGGGTATATTCTCGAGTTACGACGGGGATGGCCCTTCCACCCACGTGATTGTTCAGCGACGTCAGGACTCCTGCCTAGTTTCGCGGGACAACTCGGGATTCTCCTCGAGGCTTGACAGGGAAATTGGGACGCCTCTCCAGCTGAGGCGGGAAACCAAGGGTCCCTTTTCACGTGCCACAGGAATCCTGGGACTCCTATCAAGTTTCACGAGGAGTCAGGCATCGTCCCGTTTTGAGGCACTGATCTCCGCGTACCTCTAGAGTTTTCAAAGGATTTGAGGCCTCCGGTCGCCATGAGGTGGGGAACTAGGTCTTTCTCTGTGGTCTGCACAGGGGATTCAGACATTCTTTCGTCTTGGGAGATGCAAGACGCGCCTGCATTCAAGTCACTGCAGGGATATCCGGCCTTATTTCGAGTCAGGGCATCGCGGTGCCCATTCCACTTGAGGCTGCAAATTCAGGGTCCCTCTCACATACATAGAGCTGAGAGAAGCCTCCTCTTGAGGTGCTTGTGGTAAGGGGGTATTCCTCTGGAGTCGAAGCCAGGGAATAACCTCTCATCTCGAGTTGATTTTTGGGCCACGGAGCTCTTTCGTGTTGCTACAGTGACATCAGGATCCCTCTAGCCTTGATACAGTGTTCTTGGGGTTTCTCTGGAATGCCATCAAGGAAATCAAGGCTCCTTTCATGTTTGATGTGCAAGACGGACTTGCTCTGCACGCAGTGCAGAGGAATCGGGCCTCATCTCGCGGCGAGGGGGAAGTCTTATGGTTTTTATCGAGTTGTGGCGGGAACCTGGGGTATATTCTCGAGTTACGACGGGGATGGCCCTTCCACCCACGTGTTTGTTCAGCCACGTCAGGACTCCTGCCTAGTTGTGAGGGACAACTCGGGATTCTCCTCGAGGCTTGGCAGGGCAATTGGGACGCCTCTCCAGCTGAGGCGGGAGACCAAGGGTCCCTTTTCACGTGCCACAGGAATCCTGGGACTCCTATCAAGTTTCACGAGGAGTCAGGCATCGTCCCCTTTGGAGGCACTGATCTCCGCGTACCTCTGGAGTTTTCAAAGGATGTGAAGCCTCCGGTCGCGATGAGGTGGGGAACTAGGTCTTTCACTGTGGTCTCCACAGGGGATTCAGACATCCTTTCGTCTTGGGAGATGCAAGACGAGCCTGCATTCAAGTCACTGCAGGGATATCCGGCCTTATTTCGAGTCAGGGCATCGCGGTGTCCATTCCACTTGAGGCTGCAAACTCAGGGTCTCTTTCACATACCTAGAGCTGAGAGAAGCCTCCTCTTGAAGTGCTTGTTGTAAGGTGGTATTCCTCTGGAGTCGACGCCAGGGAATAACCTCTCATCTTGAGTTAATTCTTGGTCCACGGAGCTCTTTCGTGTTGCTACAGTGACCTCAAGATCCCTCTAGCCTTGAAACAGTGCTTGGGGTTTCTCTGGAGTGCCATCAAGGAAATCAAGGCTCCTTTCATGTGTGATGTGCAACACGGAAATGTTCTGCACGAAGTGCCGGGGAATCGGGCCTCATCTCGCGGCGAGGGGGAAGTCTCATGGTTTTTCTCGAGTTGCGGCGGGAACCTGGGTTATATTCTCGAGTTACGACGGGGATGGCCCTTCCTCCCACGTGTTTCTTCAGCGACGTCAGGACTCCTGCCTAGTTACGAGGGACAACTCGGGATTCTCCTCGAGGCTTGGCAGGGCAATTGGGACGCCTCTCCAGCTGAGGCAGGAGCCCAAGTGTCCCTTTCCACGTGCCACAGGAATCCTGGGACTCCTATCAAGTTTCACGAGGAGTCAGGCATCGTCTCCTTTGGAGGCACTGATCTCCGCGTACCTCTGGAGTTTTCAAAAGATGTGAGGCCTCCGGTCGCGATGAGGTGGGGAACTAGGTCTTTCTCTGTGGTCTCCACAGGGGATTCAGACACCCTTTCGTCTTGGGAGATGCAAGTCGAGCCTGCATTCAAGTCACTGCAGGGATATCCGGCCTGATTTCGAGTCAGGGCATCGCGGTGTCCATTCCACTTGAGGCCGCAAACTCAGGGTCCCTCTCACATACCTAGAGCTGAGAGAAGCCTCCTCTTGAGGTGCTTGTGGAAAGGGGGTATTCCTCTGGAGTCGAAGCCAGGGACTAACCTCTCATCTCGAGTTGATTCTTGGTCCACGGAGCTCTTTTGTGTTACTACAGTGACCTCAGGATCCCTCTAGCCTTGAAACAGTGTTCTTGGGGTTTCTCTGGAGTGCCATCAAGGAAATCAAGGCTCCTTTCATGTGTGATGTGCAACACGGAATTGCTCTGCACGCAGTGCCGGGGAATCGGGCCTCATCTCTCGGCGAGGGGGAAGTCTCATGGTTTTTCTCGAGTTGCGGCGGGAACCTGGGGTATAATCTAGAGTTACGAGGGGGATTGCCCTTCCACCCACGTTTTTCTTCAGCGACTTCAGGACTCCTGCCTAGTTGCGAGGGACAACTCGGGATTCTCCTCGAGGCTTGGCAGGGCAATTGGGACGCCTCTCCTGCTGAGGTGGGAGACCAAGGGTCCCTTTCCACGTGCCACAGGAATCCTGGGACTCCTATCAAGTTTCACGAGGAGTCAGGCATCGTCTCCTTTGGAGGCACTGATCTCCGCGTACCTCTGGAGTTTTCAAAGGATGTGAGGCCTCCGGTCGCGATGAGGTGGGGAACTAGGTCTTTCTCTGTGGTCTCCACAGGGGATTCAGACATCCTTTCGTCTTGGGAGATGCAAGACGAGCCTGCATTCAAGTCACTGCAGGGATATCCGGCCTTATTTCGAGTCAGGGCATCACGGTGTCCATTTCACTTGTGGCCCCAAACTCAGTGTCCCTCTCACATACCTAGAGCTGAGAGAAGCCTCCTCTTGAGGTGCTTGTTTTAAGGTGGTATTCCTCTGGAGTCGAAGCCAGGGACTAACCTCTCATTTCGAGTTGATTCTTGGTCCACGGAGCTCTTTCGTGTTGCTACAGTGTCCTCAGGATCCCTCTAGCCTTGAAACAGTGTTCTTGGGGTTTCTCTGGAGTGCCATCAAGGAAATGAAGGCTCCTTTCATGTGTGATGTGCAACACGGAATTGCTCTGCACGCAGTGCAGGGGAATCGGGCCTCATCTCGCGGCGAGGGGGAAGTCTCATGGTTTTTCTCGAGTTGCGGCGGGAACCTGGGGTATATTCTCGAGTTACGACGGGGATGGCCCTTCCACCCACGTGTTTGTTCAGCCACGTCAGGACTCCTGCCTAGTTGCGAGGGACAACTCGGGATTCTCCTCGAGGCTTGGCAGGGCAATTGGAACGCCTCTCCAGCTGAGGCGGGAGACCAAGGGTCCCTTTTCACGTGCCACAGGAATCCTGGGACTCCTATCAAGTTTCACAAGGAGTCAGGCATCGTCTCCTTTGGAGGCACTGATCTCCGCATACCTCTGAAGTTTTCAAAGGATGTGAGGCATCCGGTCGCGATGAGGTGGGGAACTAGGTCTTTCTCTGTGGTCTCCACAGGGGATTCAGACATACTTTCATCTTGCGAGATGCAATACGAGCCTGCATTCTAGTCACTGCCGGGATATCCGGCCTTATTTCGAGTCAGGGCATCGCGGTGCCCATTCCACTTGAGGCTGCAAATTCAGGGTCCCTCTCACATACATAGAGCTGAGAGAAGCCTCCTCTTGAGGTGCTTGTGGTAAGGGGGTATTCCTCTGGAGTCGAAGCCAGGGAATAACCCCTCATCTCGAGTTGATTTTTGGTCCACGGAGCTCTTTCGTGTTGCTACAGTGACCTCAGGATCCCTCTAGCCTTGAAACAGTGTTCTTGGGGTTTCTCTGGAGTGCCATCAAGGAAATCAAGGCTCCTTTCATGTGTGATGTGCAACACGGAATTGCTCTGCACGCAGTGCTGGGAAATCGGGCCTCATCTCGCGGCGAGGGGGAAGTCTCATGGTTTTTCTCGAGTTGCGGCGGGGACCTGGGGTATATTCTCGAGTTACGACGGGGATGGCCCTTCCACCCACGTGTTTGTTCAGCGATGTCAGGACTCCGGCCTAGTTGCGAGGGACAACTCGGGATTCTCCTCGAGGCTTGGCAGGGCAATTGGGACGCCTCTCCAGCTGAGGCAGGAGACCAAGGGTCCCTTTCCACGTGCCACAGGAATCCTGGGACTCCTATCAAGTTTCACGAGGAGTCAGGCATCGTCCCGTTTTTTGGCACTGATCTTCGCGTACCTCTAGATTTTTCAAAGGATTTGAGGCCTCCGGTCACGATGAGGTGGGGAACTAGGTCTTTCTCTGTGGTCTCCTCAGGGGATTCAGACATCCTTTCGTCTTGGGAGATGGAAGACGAGCCTGAATTAAAGTCACTGCAGGGATATCCGGCCTTATTTCGAGTCAGGGCATTGCGGTGCCCATTCCACTTGAGGCTGCAAATTCATGGTCCCTCTCACATACATAGAGCTGAGAGAAGCCTCCTCTTGAGGTGCTTGTGGTAAGGGGATATTCCTCTGGAGTCGAAGCCAGGGAATAACCTCTCATCTCGAGTTGATTCTTGGTCCACGGAGCTCTTTTGTGTTGCTACAGTGACCTCAGGATCCCTCTAGCCTTGATACAGTGTTCTTGGGGTTTCTCTGGAGTGCCATCAAGGAAATCAAGGCTCCTTTCATGTGTGATGTGCAAGACGGAATTGCTGTGCACGCAGTGCAGAGGAATCGGGCCTCATCTCGTGTCGAGGGGGAAGTCTTATGGTTTTTCTCGAGTTGTGGCGGGAACCTGGGGTATATTCTCGAGTTACGACGGGGATGGCCCTTCCACCCACGTGTTTGTTCAGCCACGTCAGGACTCCTGCCTAGTTGTGAGGGACAACTCGGGATTCTCCTCGAGGCTTGGCAGGGCAATTGGGACGCCTCTCCAGCTGAGGCGGGAGACCAAGGGTCCCTTTTCACGTGCCACAGGAATCCTGGGACTCCTATCAAGTTTCACGAGGAGTCAGGCATCGTCCCCTTTGGAGGCACTGATCTCCGCGTACCTCTGGAGTTTTCAAAGGATGTGAGGCCTCCGGTCGCGATGAGGTGGGGAACTAGGTCTTTCTCTGTGGTCTCCACAGGGGATTCAGACATCCTTTCGTCTTGGGAGATGCAAGAAGAGCCTGCATTCAAGTCACTGCAGGGATATCCGGGCTGATTTCGAGTCAGGGTATCGCGGTGTCCATTCCACTTGAGGCCGCAAACACAGGGTCCCTCTCACGTACCAAGAGCTGAGAGAAGCCTCCTCTTGAGGTGCTTGTGGTAAGGGGGTATTCCTCTGGAGTCGAAGCCAGGGACTAACCTCTCATCTCGAGTTGATTCTTGGTCCACGGAGCTCTTTCTTGTTGCGACAGTGACCTCAGGATCCCTCTAGCCTTGAAACAGTGTTCTTGGGGTTTCTCTGGAGTGCCATCAAGGAAATCAAGGCTCCTTTCATGTGTGATGTGCAACACGGAATTGTTCTGCACGCAGTGCCGGGGAATCGGGCCTCATCTCGCAGCGAGGGGGAAGTCTCATGGTTTTCTCGCGTTGCGGCGGGAACCTGGGGTATATTGTCGAGTTACGACGGGGATGCCCCTTCCACCCACGTGTTTGTTCAGCTACGTCAGGACTCCTGCCTAGTTGCGAGGGACAACTCGGGATTCTCCTCGAGGCTTGGCAGGGCAATTGGGACGCCTCTCCAGCTGAGGCGGGAGACCAAGGATCCCTTTCCACGTGCCACAGGAATCCTGGGACTCCTATCAAGTTTCACGAGGAGTCAGGCATCGTCCCCTTTGGAGGCACTGATCTCCGCGTACCTCTGGAGTTTTCAAAGGATGTGAGGCCTCCGGTCGCGATGAGGTGGGGAACTAGGTCTTTCTCTGTGGTCTCCACAGGGGATTCAGACATCCTTTCGTCTTGGGAGATGCAAGACGAGCCTGCATTCAAGTCACTGCAGGGATATCCGGCCTTATATCGAGTCAGGGCATCGCGGTGTCCATTCCACTTGAGGCCGCAAAATCAGGGTCCCTCTCACATACCTAGAGCTGAGAGAAGCCACCTCTTGAGGTGCTTGTGGTAAGGTGGTATTCCTCTGGAGTCGAAGCCAGGGACTAACCTCTCATCTCAAGTTGATTCTTGGTCCACGAAGCTCTTTCGTGTTGCTACAGTGACCTCAGGATGCGTCTAGCCTTGAAACAGTGTTCTTGGTGTTTCTCTGGATTGCCATCAAGGAAATCAAGGCTCCTTTCATGTGTGATGTGCAACACGGTATTGCTCTGCACGCAGTGCAGGGGAATCGGGCCTCATCTCGCGGCGAGGGGGAAGTCTCGTGGTTTTTCTCGAGTTGCGGCGGGAACCTGGGGTATATTCTCGAGTTACGACGGGGATGGCCCTTCCAGCCACGTGTTTGTTCAGCGACGTCAGGACTCCTGCCTAGTTGCGAGGGACAACTCGGGATTCTCCTCGAGGCTTTGCAGGGCAATTGGGACGCCTCTCCAGCTGAGGCGGAAGACCACGGGTCCCTTTCCACGTGCCACAGGAATCCCGGGACTCCTATCAAGTTTCACGAGGAGTCAGGCATCGTCTCCTTTGGAGGCACTGATCTCCGCGTACCTCTGGTGTTTTCAAAGGATGTGAGGCCTCCGGTCGCGATGAGGTGGGGAACTAGGTCTTTCTCTGTGGTCTTCACAGGGGATTCAGACATCCTTTCATCTTGGGAGATGCAAGACGAGCCTGCATTCAAGTCACTGCAGGGATATCCGGCCTTATTTCGCGTCAGGTTATCGCAGTGTCCATTCCACTTGTGGCCGCAAACTCAGGGTCCCTCTACATACCTAGAGCTGAGAGAAGCCTCCTCTTGGGGTGCTTGTGGTAAGGTGGTATTCCTCTGGAGTCCAAGCCAGGGACTAGCCTCTCATCGCAAGTTGATTTTTGGTCCACCGAGCACTTTCGTGTTGCTACAGTGACCTCAGGATCCCTCTAGCCTTGAAACAGTGTTCATGGGGATTCTCTGGAGTGCCATCAAGGAAATCAAGGCTCCTTTCATGTGTGATGTGCATCACGGAATTGCTCTGCACGCAGTGCAGGGGAATCGGGCCTCATTTCACGGCGAGGGGGAAGTCTCATGGTTTTTCTCGAGTTTCGGTGGGAACTTGGGGTATATTCTTGAGTTACGACTGGGATGGACCTTCCACCCACGTGTTTCTTCAGCCACGTCAGGACTCCTGCCTAGTTGCGAGGCACAACTCGCGATTCTCCTCGAGGCTTGGCAGGGCAATTGGGACGCCTCTCCAGCTGAGGCGGGAGACCAAGGGTCCCTTTCCACCTGCCACAGGAATCCTGGAACACCTATCAAGTTTCACGAGGAGTCAGGCATCGTCTCCTTTGGAGGCACTGTACTCCACGTACCTCTGAAGTTTTCAAAGTATTTGTGACCTCTGGTCGCGATGAGGTGGGGAACTAGGTCTTTCTCTGTGGTCTCCACAGGGGATTCAGACATCCTTTCGTCTTCGGAGATGCAAGTCGAGCCTGCATTCAAGTCACTGCAGGGATATCCGACCTTATTTCGCGTCAGGGCATCGCGGTGTCCATTCCACTTGAGGCCGCATAATCAGGGTCCCTCTCACATACCTAGTGCTGAGAAAAGCCTCCTCTTGAGGTGCTTGTGGTAAGGTGGTATTCCCCTGGAGTGGAAGCCAGGGACTAACCTCTCATCTCGAGGTGATTTTTCTTCCATGGAGCTCTTTCGTGTTGCTACAGTGACCTCAGGATCCCTCTAGCCTTGAAACAGTGTTCTTGGGGTTTCTCTGGAGTGCCATCAAGGAAATCAAGGCTCCTTTCATGTGTGATGTGCAACACGGAATTGCTCTGCATGCAGTGCAGGGGAATCGGGCCTCATCTCGCGGCGAGGGGGAAGTCTCATGGTTTTTCTCGAGTTGCGGCGGGAACCTGGGGTATATTCTCGAATTACGACGGGGATGCCCCTTACACCCACGTGTTGGTTCAGCCACGCAGGACTCCTGACTAGTTGCGAGGGACAACTCGGGATTCTCCTCAAGGCTTGGCAGGGCAATTGGGACGCACTCCAGCTGAGGCGGGAGACCAAGTGTCCCTTTCCACGTGCCACAGGAATCCTGGGACTCCTATCAAGTTCCACGAGGAGTCAGGCATCGTCTCCTTTGGAGGCACTGATCTCCACGTACCTCTGGAGTTTTCAAAGGATGTAAGGCCTCCGGTCGCGATGAGGTGGGGAACTAGGTCTTTCTCTGTGGTCTCCACAGGGGATTCACACATCCTTTCGTCTTGGAAAATGCAAGACGAGCCTGCATTCAAGTCACTGCAGGGATATCCGGCCTTATTTCGCGTCAGGGCATCGCGGTGTCCATTCCACTTGAGGCCGCAAAATCAGGGTCCCTCTCACATACCTAGAGCAGAGAGAAGCCTCCTCTTCAGGTGCTTGTGGTAAGGTGGTATTCCTCTGGAGTCGAAGCCAGGGACTAACCTCTCATCTCGAGTTGATTTTTGGTCCACCGAGCTCTTTCGTGTTGCTACATTGACCTCAGGATCCCTCGAGCCTTGAAACAGTGTTCTTGGGGATTCTCTGGAGTACCATCAAGGAAATCAAGGCTCCTTTCATGTGTGATGTGCATCACGGAATTGCTCTACACGCAGTGCAGGGAAATTGGGCCTCATCTCGTTGCGAGGGGGAAGTCTCATGGTTTTTCTCGAGTTTCGGTGGGAACCTGGGGTGTATTCTCGAGTTACGACGGGGATGGAACTTCCACCCACGTGTTTCTTCAGCGACGTCAGTACTCCTGCCTAGTTGCGAGGGACAACTCGGGATTCTCTTCGAGGCTTGGCAGGGCAATTGGGACGCTTCTCCAGCAGAGGCGGGAGATCAAGGGTCCCTTTCCACGTGCCACAGGAATCCTGGGACTCCTATCAAGTTTCACGAGGAGTCAGGCATCGTCTCCTTTGGAGGCACTGATCTCCGCGTACCTCTGGAGTTTTCAAAGGATGTGAGGCCTCCGGTCGCGATGAGGTGGGGAACTAGGTCTTTCTCTGTGGTCTCCACAGGGGATTCAGACATCCTTTCGTCTTGGGAGATGCAAGACGAGCCTGCATTGAAGTCACTGCATGGATATCCGGCCTTATTTCGCGTCAGGGCCTCGCGGTGTCCATTCCACTTGAGGCCGCAAACTCAGGGTCCCTCTCACATACCTAGAGCTGAGAGAAGCCTCCTCTTGAGGTGCTTGTGGTAAGGTGTTATTCCTCTGGAGTCGAAGCCAGGGACTACCCTCTCATCTCGAGTTGATTTTTGGTCCATGGAGCTCTTTCTTGTTGCTACAGTGACCTCAGGATCCCTCTAGCCTTGAAACAGTGTTCTTGGGGTTTCTCTGGAGTGCCATCAAGGAAATCAAGGCTCCTTTCATGTGTGATGTGCAACACGGAATTGCTCTGCATGCAGTGCAGGGGAATCGGGCCTCATCTCACGGCGAGGGGGAAGACTCATGGTTTTTCTCGAGTTGCGGCGGGAACCTGGGGTATATTTTCGAGTTACGACGGGGATGGCCCTTCCACCCACGTGTTTGTTCAGCGACGTCAGGACTCCTGCCTAGTTGCGAGGAACAACTCGGGATTCTCCTCGAGGCTTGGCAGGGCAATTGGGACGCCTCTCCAGCTGAGGCAGGAGACCAAGAGTCCCTTTCCACGTGCCACAGGAATCCTGGGACTCCTAAGAAGTTTCACGAGGAGTCAGGCATCGTCTCCTTTGGAGGCACTGATCTCCGCGTAGCTCTGGAGTTTTCAAAGGATGTGAGGCCTCCGGTCGCCATGAGGTGGGGAACTAGGTCTTTCTCTGTGGTCTCCACAGGGGATTCAGACATCCTTTCATTTGGGAGATGCAAGACGAGCCGGCATTCAAGTCACTGCAGGGATATCCGGCCTTATTTCAAGTCAGGGCATCGCGGTGTCCATACGACTTGAGGCCGCAAACTCAGGGTCCCTCTCACATACCTAGAGCTGAGAGAAGCCTCCTCTTGAGGTGCTTGTGGTAAGGTGGTATTCCTCTGGAGTCGAAGCGAGGGACTAACCTCTCATCTCGAGTTGATTTTTGGTCCATGGAGCTCTTTCTTGTTGCTACAGTGACCTCAGATCCCTCTAGCCTTGAAACAGTGTTCTTGGGGTTTCTCTGGAGTGCCATCAAGGAAATCAAGTCTCCTTTCATGTGTGATGTGCAACACGGAATTGCTCTGCACGCAGTGCAGGGGAATCGGGCCTCATCTCGCGGCGAGGGGGAAGTCTCATGGTTTTTCTCGAGTTTCGGTGGGAACCTGGGGTGTATTCTCGAGTTACGACGGGGATGGAACTTCCACCCACGTGTTTGTTCAGCGACGTCAGGACTCCTGCCTAGTTGCGAGGGACAACTCGGGATTCTCCTCGAGGCTTGGCAGGGCAATTGGGACGCTTCTCCAGCAGAGGCGGGAGATCAAGGGTCCCTTTCCACGTGCCACAGGAATCCTGGGACTCCTATCAAGTTTCACGAGGAGTCAGGCATCGTCTCCTTTGGAGGCACTGATCTCCGCGTACATCTGGAGTTTTCAAAGGATGTGAGGCCTCCGGGCGCGATGAGGTGGGGAACTAGGTCTTTCTCTGTGGTCTCCACACGGGATTCAGACATCATTTCGTCTTGGGAGATGCAAGACGAGCCTGCATTGAAGTCACTGCATGGATATCCGGCCTTATTTCGAGTCAGGGCATCGCGGTGTCCATTCCACTTGAGGCCGCAAACTCAGGGTCCCTCTCACATACCTAGAGCTGAGAGAAGCCTCCTGTTCAGGTGCTTGTGGTAAGGTGTTATTCCTCTGGAGTCGAAGCCAGGGACTACCCTCTCATCGCGAGTTGATTTTTGGTCCATGGAGCTCTTTGTTGTTGCTACAGTGACCTCAGGATCCCTCTAGCCTTGAAACAGTGTTCTTGGGGTTTCTCTGGAGTGCCATCAAGGAAATCAAGGCTCCTTTCATGTGTGATGTGCAACACGGAATTGCTCTGCATGCAGTGCAGGGGAATCGGGCCTCATCTCACGGCGAGGGGGAAGACTCATGGTTTTTCTCGAGTTGCGGCGGGAACCTGGGGTATATTCTCGAGTTACGACGGGGATGGCCCTTCCACCCACGTGTTTGTTCAGCGACGTCAGGACTCCTGCCTAGTTGCGAGGAACAACTCGGGATTCTCCTCGAGGATTGGCAGGGCAATTGGGACGCCTCTCCAGCTCAGGCGGGAGACCAAGAGTCCCTTTCCACGTGCCACAGGAATCCTGGGACTCCTAAGAAGTTTCACGAGGAGTCAGGCATCGTCTCCTTTGGAGGCACTGATCTCCGCGTAGCTCTGGAGTTTTCAAAGGATGTGAGGCCTCCGGTCGCAATGAGGTGGGGAACTAGGTCTTTCTCTGTGGTCTCCACAGGGGATTCAGACATCCTTTCATCTTGGGAGATGCAAGACGAGCCTGCATTCAAGTCACTGCAGGGATATCCGGCCTTATTTCGAGTCAGGGCATCGCGGTGTCCATTCCACTTGAGGCCGCAAACTCAGGGTCCCTCTCACACACCTAGAGCTGAGAGAAGCCTCCTCTTGAGGTGCTTGTGGTAAGGTGGTATTTCTCTGGAATCGAAGCCAGGGACTAACCTCTCATCTCGAGTTGATTTTTGGTCCACGGAGCTCTTTCGTGTTGCTACAGTGACCTCAGATCCCTCTAGCCTTGAAACAGTGTTCTTGGGGTTTCTCTGGAGTGCCATCAAGGAAATCAAGGCTCCTTTCAAGTGTGATGTGCAACACGGAATTGCTCTGCATGCAGTGCAGGGGAATCGGGCCTCATCTCGCGGCGAGGGGGAAGTCTCATGGTTTTTCTCGAGTTGCGGCGGGAACCTGGGGTATATTCTCGAGTTACGACGGGGATGGTCCTTCCACCCACGTGTTTGTTCAGCGACGTCAGGACTCCTGCCTAGTTGCGAGGGACAACTCGGGATTCTCCTCGAGGCTTGGCAGGGCAATTGGGACGCCTCTCCAGCTGAGGCGGGAGACCAAGTGTCCCTTTCCACGTGCCACAGGAATCCTGGTACTCCTATCAAGTTCCACGAGGAGTCAGGCATGGTCTCCTCTGGAGGCACTGATCTCCACGTACCTCTGGAGTTTTCAAAGGATGTAAGGCCTCCGGAAGCGATGAGGTGGGGAACTAGGTCTTTCTCTGTGGTCTCCACAGGGGATTCAGACATCCTTTCGTCTTGGGAAATGCAAGACGAGCCTGCATTCAAGTCACTGCAGGGATATCCGGCCTTATTTCGCGTCAGGGCATCGCGGTGTCCATTCCACTTGAGGCCGCAAAATCAGGGTCCCTCTCACATACCTAGAGCAGAGAGAAGCCTCCTCTTCAGGTGCTTGTGGTAAGGTGGTATTCCTCTGGAGTCGAAGCCAGGGACTAACCTCTCATCTCGAGTTGATTTTTGGTCCACCAAGCTCTTTCGTGTTGCTACATTGACCTCAGGATCCCTCTAGCCTTGAAACAGTGTTCTTCGGGATTCTCTGGAGTACCATCAAGGAAATCAAGGCTCCTTTCATGTGTGATGTGCATCACGGAATTGCTCTACACGCAGTGCAGGGGAATCGGGCCTCATCTCGTTGCGAGGGGGAAGTCTCATGGTTTTTCTCGAGTTTCGGTGGGAACCTGGGGTGTATTCTCGAGTTACGACGGGGATGGAACTTCCACCCACGTGTTTCTTCAGCGACGTCAGGACTCCTGCCTAGTTGCGAAGGACAACTCGGGATTCTCCTCGAGGCTTGGCAGGGCAATTGGGACGCTTCTCCAGCAGAGGCGGGAGATCAAGGGTCCCTTTCCACGTGCCACAGGAATCCTGGGACTCCTATCAAGTTTCACGAGGAGTCAGGCATCGTCTCCTTTGGAGGCACTGATCTCCGCGTACCTCTGGAGTTTTCAAAGGATGTGAGGCCTCCGGGCGCGATGAGGTGGGGAACTAGGTCTTTCTCTGTGGTCTCCACAGGGGATTCAGACACCCTTTCGTCTTGGGAGATGAAAGACGAGCCTGCATTGAAGTCACTGCATGGATATCCGGCCTTATTTCGAGTCAGGGCATCGCGGTGTCCATTCCACTTGAGGCCGCAAACTCAGGGTCCCTCTCACATACCTAGAGCTGAGAGAAGCCTCCTGTTCAGGTGCTTGTGGTAAGGTGTTATTCCTCTGGAGTCGAAGCCAGGGACTACCCTCTCATCTCGAGTTGATTTTTGGTCCATGGAGCTCTTTCTTGTTGCTACAGTGACCTCAGGATCCCTCTAGCCTTGAAACAGTGTTCTTGGGGTTTCTCTGGAGTGCCATCAAGGAAATCAAGGCTCCTTTCATGTGTGATGTGCAACACGGAATTGCTCTGCATGCAGTGCAGGGGAATCGGGCCTCATCTCACGGCGAGGGGGAAGACTCATGGTTTTTCTCGAGTTGCGGCGGGAACCTGGGGTATATTTTCGAGTTACGACGGGGATGCCCCTTACACCCACGTGTTTCTTCAGCGACGTCAGGACTCCTGCCTAGTTGCGAGGAACAACTCGGGATTCTCCTCGAGGATTGGCAGGGCAATTGGGACGCCTCTCCAGCTCAGGCGGGAGACCAAGAGTCCCTTTCCACGTGCCACAGGAATCCTGGGACTCCTAAGAAGTTTCACGAGGAGTCAGGCATCGTCTCCTTTGGAGGCACTGATCTCGGCGTACCTCTGAAGTTTTCAAAGGATGTGAGGCCTCCGGTCGCGATGAGGTGGGGAACGAGGTCTTTCTCTGTGATCTCCACAGGGGATTCAGACATCCTTTCGTCTTGGGAAATGCAAGACGAGTCTGCATTCAAGTCACTGCAGGGATATCCGGCCTTATTTCGCGTCAGGGCATCGCGGTGTCCATTCCACTTGAGGCCGCAAAATCAGGGTCCCTCTCAAATACCTAGAGCAGAGAGAAACCTCCTCTAGAGGTGCTTGTGGTAAGGTGGTATTCCCCTGGAGTCGAAGCCAGGGACTAACCTCTCATCTCGAGTTGATTTTTGGTCCACCGAGCTCTTTCGTGTTGCTACATTGACCTCAGGATCCCTCTAGCCTTGAAACAGTGTTCTTGGGGATTCTCTGGAGTACCATCAAGGAAATCAAGGCTCCTTTCATGTGTGATGTGCATCACGGAATTGCTCTACACGCAGTGCAGGGGAATCGGGCCTCATCTTGTTGCGAGGGGGAAGTCTCATGGTTTTTCTCGAGTTTCGGTGGGAACCTGGGGTGTATTCTCGAGTTACGACGGGGATGGAACTTCCACTCACGTGTTTCTTCAGCGACGTCAGTACTCCTGCCTAGTTGCGAGGGACAACTCGGGATTCTCTTCGAGGCTTGGCAGGGCAATTGGGACGCTTCTCCAGCAGAGGCGGGAGATCAAGGGTCCCTTTCCACGTGCCACAGGAATCCTGGGACTCCTATCAAGTTTCACGAGGAGTCAGGCATCGTCTCCTTTGGAGGCACTGATCTCGAGTACCTCTGGAGTTTTCAAAGGATGTGAGGTCTCCGGGCGCGATGAGGTGGGGAACTAGGTCTTTCTCTGTGGTCTCCACAGGGGATTCAGACACCCTTTCGTCTTGGGAGATGCAAGACGAGCCTGCATTGAAGTCACTGCATGGATATCCGGCCTTATTTCGCGTCAGTGCCTCGCGGTGTCCATTCCACTTGAGGCCACAAACTCAGGGTCCCTCTCACATAACTAGAGCTGAGAGAAGCCTCCTGTTCAGGTGCTTGTGGTAAGGTGTTATTCCTCTGGAGTCGAAGCCAGGGACTACCCTCTCATCTCGAGTTGATTTTTGGTCCATGGAGCTCTTTCTTGTTGCTACAGTGACCTCAGGATCCCTCTAGCCTTGAAACAGTGTTCTTGGGGTTTCTCTGGAGTGCCATCAAGGAAATCAAGGCTCCTTTCATGTGTGATGTGCAACACGGAATTGCTCTGTATGCAGTGCAGGGGAATCGGGCCGCATCTCACGGCGAGGGGGAAGACTCACGGTTTTTTCGAGTTGCGGCGGGAACCTGGGGTATATTCTCGAGTTACGACGGGGATGGCCCTTCCACCCACGTGTTTGTTCAGCGACGTCAGGACT
Organism: Cervus elaphus; assembly: GCF_910594005.1. Taxonomy (NCBI): domain Eukaryota; kingdom Metazoa; phylum Chordata; class Mammalia; order Artiodactyla; family Cervidae; genus Cervus; species Cervus elaphus. The sequence continues at coordinate 6,181,242 of NC_057838.1, forward strand.
CCTGCCTAGTTGCGAGGAACAACTCGGGATTCTCCTCGAGGCTTGGCAGGGCAATTGGGACGCCTCTCCAGCTGAGGCGGGAGACCAAGAGTCCCTTTCCACGTGCCACAGGAATCCTGGGACTCCTAAGAAGTTTCACGAGGAGTCAGGCATCGTCTCCTTTGGAGGCACTGATCTCCGCGTACCTCTGGAGTTTTCAAAGGATGTGAGGCCTCCGGTCGCGATGAGGTGGGGAACTAGGTCTTTCTCTGTGGTCTCCACAGGGGATTCAGACATCCTTTCATCTTGGGAGATGCAAGACGAGCCGGCATTCAAGTCACTGCAGGGATATCCGGCCTTATTTCAAGTCAGGGCATCGCGGTGTCCATACCACTTGAGGCCACAAACTCAGGGACCCTCTCACACACCTAGAGCTGAGAGAAGCCTCCTCTTGAGGTGCTTGTGGTAAGGTGGTATTTCTCTGGAGTCGAAGCCAGGGACTAACCTCTCATCTCGAGTTGATTTTTGGTCCACGGATCTCTTTCGTGTTGCTACAGTGACCTCAGATCCCTCTAGCCTTGAAACAGTGTTCTTGGGGTTTCTCTGGAGTGCCATCAATGAAATCAAGTCTCCTTTCATGTGTGATGTGCAACACGGAATTGCTCTGCACGCAGTGCAGGGGAATCGGGCCTCATCTCGCGGCGAGGGGGAAGTCTCATGGTTTTTCTCGAGTTGCGGAGGGAACCTGGGGTATATTTTCGAGTTACGACGGGGATGGCCCTTCCAACCACGTGTTTGTTCAGCGACGTCAGGACTCCTGCCTAGTTGCGAGGGACAACTCGGGATTCTCCTCGAGGCTTGGCAGGGCAATTGGGACGCTTCTCCAGCAGAGGCGGGAGACCAAGGGTCCCTTTCCACGTGCCACAGGAATCCTGGGACTCCTATAAAGTTTCACGAGGAGTCAGGCATTGTCTCCTTTGGAGGCACTGATCTCCGCGTACCTCTGGAGTTTTCAAAGGATGTGAGGCCTCCGGTCGCGATGAGGTGGGGAACTAGGTCTTTCTCTGTGGTCTCCACAGGGTATTCAAACATCCTTTCGTCTTGGGAGATGCAAGACGAGCCTGCATTCAAGTCACTCCAGGGATATCCGGCCTTATTTCGAGTCAGGGCATCGCGGTGTCCATTCCACTTGAGGCCGCAAACTCAGGGTCCCTCTCACATACCTAGTGCTGAGAGAAGCCTCCTCTTGAGGTGCTTGTGGTAAGGTGGTATTCCTCTGGAGTGGAAGCCAGGGACTAACCTCTCATCTCGAGTTGATTTTTGGTCCACAGAGCTCTTTCGTGTGGCTACAGTGACCTCAGGATCCCTCTAGCCTTGAAACAGTGTTCTTGGGGTTTCTCTGGAGTGCCATCATGGAAATCAAGGCTCCTTTCATGTGTGATGTGCAACACGGAATTGCTCTGCATGCAGTGCAGGGGAATCAGGCCTCATCTCGCAGCGAGGGGTAAGTCTCATGGTTTTTCTCGAGTTGCGGAGGGAACCTGGGGTATATTCTCGAGTTACGACGGGGATGCCCCTTACACCCACGTGTTTGTTCAGCCACGTCAGGACTCCTGCGTAGTTGCGAGGGACAACTCGGGATTCTCCTCGAGGCTTGGCAGGGCAATTGGGACGCCTCTCCAGCTGAGGCGGGAGACCAAGTGTCCCTTTCCACGTGCCACAGGAATCCTGGGACTCCTATCAAGTTCCACGAGGAGTCAGGCATCCTCTCCTTTGGAGGCACTGATCTCAACGTACCTATGGAGTTTTCAAAGGATGTAAGGCCTCCGGTCGCGAAGAGGTGGGGAACTAGGTCTTTCTCTGTGGTCTCCACAGGGGATTCAGACATCCTTTCGTCTTGGGAAATGCAAGACGAGCCTGCATTCAAGTCACTGCAGGGATATCCGGCCTTATTTCACGTCATGGCATCGCGGTGTCCATTCCACTTGAGGCCGCAAACTCAGGGTCCCTCTCACATACCTAGAGCTGAGAGAAGCCTCCTGTTCAGGTGCTTGTGGTAAGGTGTTATTCCTCTGGAGTCGAAGCCAGGGACTACCCTCTCATCTCGAGTTAATTTTTGGTCCATGGAGCTCTTTCGTGTTGCTACAGTGACCTCAGGATCCCTCTAGCCTTGAAACAGTGTTCTTGGGGTTTCTCTGGAGTACCATCAAGGAAATCAAGGCTCCTTTCATGTGTGATGTGCAACACGGAATTGCTCTGCACGCAGTGCAGGGGAATCAGGCCTCATCTCGCGGCGAGGGGGAAGTCTCATGGTTTTTCTCGAGTTTCGGTGGGAACCTGGGGTGTATTCTCGAGTTACGACGGGGATGGAACTTCCACCCACGTGTTTCTTCAGCGACGTCAGGACTCTTGCCTAGTTGCGAGGGACAACTCGGGATTCTCCTCGAGGCTTGGCAGGGCAATTGGGACGCTTCTCCAGCAGAGGCGGGAGATCAAGGGTCCCTTTCCACGTGCCACAGGAATCCTGGGACTCCTATCAAGTTTCACGAGGAGTCAGGCATCGTCTCCTTTGGAGGCACTGATCTCCGCGTACCTCTGGAGTTTTCAAAGGATGTGAGGCCTCCGGGCGCGATGAGGTGGGGAACTAGGTCTTTCTCTGTGGTCTCCACAGGGGATTCAGACATCCTTTCGTCTTGGGAGATGCAAGACGAGCCTGCATTGAAGTCACTGCACGGATATCCGGCCTTATTTCGAGTCAGGGCATCGCGGTGTCCATTCCACTTGAGGCCGCAAACTCAGGGTCCCTCTCACATACCTAGAGCTGAGAGAAGCCTCCTGTTCAGGTGCTTGTGGTAAGGTGTTATTCCTCTGGAGTCGAAGCCAGGGACTACCCTCTCATCTCGAGTTGATTTTTGGTCCATGGAGCTCTTTCTTGTTGCTACAGTGACCTCAGGATCCCTCTAGCCTTGAAACAGTGTTCTTGGGGTTTCTCTGGAGTGCCATCAAGGAAATCAAGGCTCCTTTCATGTGTGATGTGCAACACGCAATTGCTCTGCATGCAGTGCAGGGGAATCGGGCCTCATCTCACGGCGAGGGGGAAGACTCATGGTTTTTCTCGAGTTGCGGCGGGAACCTGGGGTATATTCTCGAGTTACGACGGGGATGGCCCTTCCACCCACGTGTTTGTTCAGCGACGTCAGGACTCCTGCCTAGTTGCGAGGAACAACTCGGGATTCTCCTCGAGGATTGGCAGGGCAATTGGGACGCCTCTCCAGCTCAGGCGGGAGACCAAGAGTCCCTTTCCACGTGCCACAGGAATCCTGGGACTCCTAAGAAGTTCCACGAGGAGTCAGGCATCGTCTCCTTTGGAGGCACTGATCTCCGCGTAGCTCTGGAGTTTTCAAAGAATGTGAGGCCTCCGGTCGCGATGAGGTGGGGAACTAGGTCTTTCTCTGTGGTCTCCACAGGGGATTCAGACATCCTTTCATCTTGGGAGATGCAAGACGAGCCGGCATTCAAGTCACTGCAGGGATATCCGGCCTTATTTCGAGTCAGGGCATCGCGGTGTCCATTCCACTTGAGGCCGCAAACTCAGGGTCCCTCTCACACACCTAGAGCTGAGAGAAGCCTACTCTTGAGGTGCTTGTGGTAAGGTGGTATTTCTCTGGAGTCGAAGCCAGGGACTAACCTCTCATCTCGAGTTGATTTTTGGTCCACGGAGCTCTTTCGTGTTGCTACAGTGACCTCAGATCCCTCTAGCCTTGAAACAGTGTTCTTGGGGTTTCTCTGGAGTGCCATCAAGGAAATCAAGTCTCCTTTCATGTGTGATGTGCAACACGGAATTGCTATGCACGCAGTGCAGGGGAATCGGGCCTCATCTCGCGGCGAGGGGGAAGTCTCATGGTTTTTCTCGAGTTGCGGAGGGAACCTGGGGTATATTCTCGAGTTACGACGGGGATGGCCCTTCCAACCACGTGTTTGTTCAGCGACGTCAGGACTCCTGCCTAGTTGCGAGGGACAACTCGGGATTCTCCTCGAGGCTTGGCAGGGCAATTGGGACGCTTCTCCAGCAGAGGCGGGAGACCAAGGGTCCCTTTCCACGTGCCACAGGAATCATGGGACTCCTATCAAGTTTCACGAGGAGTCAGGCATCGTCTCCTTTGGAGGCACTGATCTCGGCGTACTTCTGGAGTTTTCAAACGATGTGAGGCCTCCGGTCGCGATGAGGTGGGGAACTAGGTCTTTCTCTGTGGTTTCCACAGGGGATTCAGACATCGTTTCGTCTTGATAGATGCAAGACGAGCCTGCATTCAAGTCACTGCAGGGATATCCGGCCTTATTTCGAGTTAGGGCATCGCGATGTCCATTCCACTCGAGGCCGCAAACTCAGGGTCCCTCTCACATAGCTAGAGCTGAGAGAAGCCTCCTCTTGAGGTGCTTGTGGTAAGGTGGTATTCCTCTGGAGTCGAAGCCAGGGACTAACCTCTCATCTCGAGTTGATTTTTGGTCCACGGAGCTCTTTCGTGTTGCTACAGTGACCTCAGGATCCCTCTAGCCTTGAAACAGTGTTCTTGGGGTTTCTCTGGAGTGCCATCAAGGAAATCAAAGCTCCTTTCATGTGTGATGTGCAACACGGAATTGCTCTGCATGCAGTGCAGGGGAATCGGGCCTCATCTCGCGGAGAGGGGGAAGTCTCATGGTTTTTCTCGAGTAGCGGCGGGAACCTGGGATATATTCTCGAGTTACGACGGGAATGGCCCTTCCACCCACGTGTTTGTTCAGCCATGTCAGGACTCCTGCCTAGTTGCGAGGGACAACTCGGGATTCTCCTCGAGGCTTGGCAGGGCAATTGGGACGCCTCTCCAGCTGAGGCGGGAGACCAAGGGTCGCTTTCCACGTGCCACAGGAATCCTGGGACACCTAAGAAGTTTCACGAGGAGTCAGGCATCGTCTCCTTTGGAGGCACTGATCTCGGCGTACCTCTGGAGTTTTCAAAGGATGTGAGGCCTCCGGTCGCGATGAGGTGGGTAACTAGGTCTTCCTCTGTGGTCTCCACAGGGGATTCAGACATCTTTTCATCTTGGGAGATGCAACACGAGCCTGCATTAAAGTGACTGCAGAGATATCCGGCCTTATATCGAGTCAGGGCATCGTGGTGTCCATTCCACTTGAGGCCGCAAACTCAGGGTCCCTCTCACATACCTAGAACTGAGAGAAGCCTCCTCTTGAGGTGATTGTGGTAAGGTGGTATTCCTCTGGAGTCGAAGCCAGGGAGTAACCTCTCATCTCGAGTTGATTTTTGGTCCACGGAGCTCTTTCTTGTTGCTACAGTGACCTCAGGATCCCTCTAGCCTTGAAACAGTGTTCTTGGGGATTCTCTGGAGTGCCATCAAGGAAATCAAGGCTCCTTTCATGTGTGATGTGCAACACGGAATTGCTCTGCATGCAGTGCAGGGGAATCAGGCTTCATCTCGCGGCGAGGGGGAAGTCTCATGGTTTTTCTCGAGTTGCGGCGGGAACCTGGGGTATATTCTCGAGTTACGACGGGGATGGCCCTTCCACACACGTGTTTGTTCAGCGACGTAAGGACTCCTGCCTAGTTGCGAGGCACAACTCGGGATTCTCCTCGAGGCTTGGCAGGGCAATTGGGACGCCTCTCCAGCTGAGGCGGGAGACCAAGTGTCCCTTTCCACGTGCCACAGGAATCCTGGGACACCTATCAAGTTTCACGATGCGTCAGGCATCGTCTCCTTTGGAGGCACTGTACTCCACGTACCTCTGAAGTTTTCAAAGTATTTGAGGCCTCCGGTCCCGATGAGGTGGGGAACTAGGTCTTTCTCTGTGGTCTCCACAGGGGATTCAGACATCCTTTCGTCTTCGGAGATGCAAGTCGAGCCTGCATTCAAGTCACTGCAGGGATATCCGGTCTTATTTCGCGTCAGGGCATCGCGGTGTCCATTCCACTTGAGGCCGCATAATCAGGGTCCCTCTCACATACCTAGTGCTGAGAGAAGCCCCCTCTTGAGGTGCTTGTGGTAAGGTGGTATTCCTCTGGAGTGGAAGCCAGGGACTAACCTCTCATCTCGAGTTGATTTTTGGTCCACGGAGGTCTTTCGTGTGGCTACAGTGACCTCAGGATCCCTCTAGCCTTGAAACAGTGTTCTTGGGGTTTCTCTGGAGTGCCATCAAGGAAATCAAGGCTCCTTTCATGTGTGATGTGCAACACGGAATTGCTCTGCATGCAGTGCAGGGGAATCGGGCCTCATCTCGCGGCGAGGGGGAAGTCTCATGGTTTTTCTCGAGTTGCGGAGGGAACCTGGGGTATATTCTTGAATTACGACGGGGATGCCCCTTACACCCACGTGTTGGTTCAGCCACGCAGGACTCCTGACTAGTTGCGAGGGACAACTTGGGATTCTCCTCGAGGCTTGGCAGGGCAATTGGGACGCCTCTCCAGCTGAGGCGGGAGACCAAGTGTCCCTTTCCACGTGCCACAGGAATCCTGGGACTCCTATCAAGTTCCACGAGGAGTCAGGCATCGTCTCCTTTGGAGGCACTGATCTCCACGTACCTCTGGAGTTTTCAAAGGATGTTAGGCCTCCGGTCGCGATGAGCTGGGGAACTAGTTCTTTCTCTGTGGTCTCCACAGGGGATTCAGACATCCTTTCTTCTTGGGAAATGCAAGACGAGCCTGCATTCAAGTCACTGCAGGGATATCCGGTCTTATTTCGCGTCAGGGCATCGCGGTGTCCATTCCACTTGAGGCCGCAAAATCAGGGTCCCTCTCACATACCTAGAGCAGAGAGAAGCCTCCTCTTCAGGTGCTTGTGGTAAGGTGGTATTCCTCTGGAGTCGAAGCCAGGGACTAACCTCTCATCTCGAGTTGATTTTTGGTCCACCGAGCTCTTTCGTGTTGCTACATTGACCTCAGGATCCCTCTAGCCTTGAAACAGTGTTCTTGGGGATTCTCTGGAGTACCATCAAGGAAATCAAGGCTCCTTTCATGTGTGATGTGCATCACGGAATTGCTCTACACGCAGTGCAGGGGAATCGGGCCTCATCTCGTTGCGAGGGGGAAGTCTCATGGTTTTTCTCGAGTTTCGGTGGGAACCTGGGGTGTATTCTCGAGTTACGACGGGGATGGAACTTCAACCCACGTGTTTCTTCAGCGACGTCAGTACTCCTGCCTAGTTGCGAGGGACAACTCGGGATGCTCTTCGAGGCTTGGCAGGGCAATTGGGACGCTTCTCCAGCAGAGGCGGGAGATCAAGGGTCCCTTTCCACGTGCCACAGGAATCCTGGGACTCCTATCAAGTTTCACGAGGAGTCAGGCATCGTCTCCTTTGGAGGCACTGATCTCCGCGTACCTCTGGAGTTTTCAAAGGATGTGAGGCCTCCGGGCGCGATGAGGTGGGGAACTAGGTCTTTCTCTGTGGTCTCCACAGGGGATTCAGACATCCTTTCGTCTTGGGAGATGCAAGACGAGCCTGCATTGAAGTCACTGCATGGATATCCGGCCTTATTTCGCGTCAGGGCCTCGCGGTGTCCATTCCACTTGAGGCCGCAAACTCAGGGTCCCTCTCACATACCTAGAGCTGAGAGAAGCCTCCTGTTCAGGTGCTTGTGGTAAGGTGTTATTCCTCTGGAGTCGAAGCCAGGGACTACCCTCTCATCTCGAGTTGATTTTTGGTCCATGGAGCTCTTTCTTGTTGCTACAGTGACCTCAGGATCCCTCTAGCCTTGAAACAGTGTTCTTGGGGTTTCCCTGGAGTGCCATCAAGGTAATCAAGTCTCCTTTCATGTGTGATGTGCAACACGGAATTGCTCTGCATGCAGTGCAGGGGAATCGGGCCTCATCTCACGGCGAGGGGGAAGACTCATGGTTTTTCTCGAGTTGCGGCGGGAACCTGGGGTATATTCTCGAGTTACGACGGGGATGGCCCTTCCACCCACGTGTTTGTTCAGCGACGTCAGGACTCCTGCCTAGTTGCGAGGAACAACTCGGGATTCTCCTCGAGGCTTGGCAGGGCAATTGGGACGCCTCTCCAGCTGAGGCGGGAGACCAAGAGTCCCTTTCCACGTGCCACAGGAATCCTGGGACTCCTAAGAAGTTTCACGAGGAGTCAGGCATCGTCTCCTTTGGAGGCACTGATCTCCGCGTAGCTCTGGAATTTTCAAAGGATGTGAGGCCTCCGGTCGCGATGAGGTGGGGAACTAGGTCTTTCTCTGTGGTCTCCACAGGGGATTCAGACATCCTTTCATCTTGGGAGATGCAAGACGAGCCGGCATTCAAGTCACTGCAGGGATATCCGGCCTTATTTCGAGTCAGGGCATCGCGGTGTCCATTCCACTTGAGGCCGCAAACTCAGGGTCCCTCTCACACACCTAGAGCGGAGAGAAGCCTCCTCTTGAGGTGCTTGTGGTAAGGTGGTATTTCTCTGGAGTCGAAGCCAGGGACTAACCTCTCATCTCGAGTTGATTTTTGGTCCACGGAGCTCTTTCGTGTTGCTACAGTGACCTCAGATCCCTCTAGCCTTGAAACAGTGTTCTTGGGGTTTCCCTGGAGTGGCATCAAGGTAATCAAGTCTCCTTTCATGTGTGATGTGCAACACGGAATTGCTCTGCACGCAGTGCAGGGGAATCGGGCCTCATCTCGCGGCGAGGGGGAAGTCTCATGGTTTTTCTCGAGTTTCGGTGGGAACCTGGGGTGTATTCTCGAGTTACGACGGGGATGGAACTTCCACCCACGTGTTTCTTCAGCGATGTCAGTACTCCTGCCTAGTTGCGAGGGACAACTCGGGATTCTCTTCGAGGCTTGGCAGGGCAATTGGGACGCTTCTCCAGCAGAGGCGGGAGATCAAGGGTCCCTTTCCACGTGCCACAGGAATCCTGGGACTCCTATCAAGTTTCACGAGGAGTCAGGCATCGTCTCCTTTGGAGGCACTGATCTCCGCGTACCTCTGGAATTTTCAAAGGATGTGAGGCCTCCGGGCGCGATGAGGTGGGGAACTAGGTCTTTCTCTGTGGTCTCCACAGGGGATTCAGACATCCTTTCGTCTTGCGAGATGCAAGACGAGCCTGCATTGAAGTCACTGCATGGATATCCGGCCTTATTTCGCGTCAGGGCCTCGCGGTGTCCATTCCACTTGAGGCCGCAAACTCAGGGTCCCTCTCACATACCTAGACCTGAGGGAAGCCTCCTGTTCAGGTGCTTGTGGTAAGGTGTTATTCCTCTGGATTCGAAGCCAGGGACTACCCTCTCATCTCGAGTTGATTTTTGGTCCATGGAGCTCTTTCTTGTTGCTACAGTGACCTCAGGATCCCTCTAGCCTTGAAACAGTGTTCTTGGGGTTTCTCTGGAGTGCCATCAAGGAAATCAAGGCTCCTTTCATGTGTGGTGTGCAACACGGAATTGCTCTGCATGAAGTGCAGGGAAATCGGGCCTCATCTCACGGCGAGGGGGAAGACTCATGGTTTTTCTCGAGTTGCGGCGGGAACCTGGGGTATATTCTCGAGTTACGACGGGGATGGCCCTTCCACCCACGTGTTTGTTCAGCGACGTCAGGACTCCTGCCTAGTTGCGAGGAACAACTCGGGATTCTCCTCGAGGTTTGGCAGGGCAATTGGGACGCTTCTCCAGCTGAGGCGGGAGACCAAGAGTCCCTTTCCACGTGCCACAGGAATCCTGGGACTCCTAAGAAGTTTCACGAGGAGTCAGGCATCGTCTCCTTTGGAGGCACTGATCTCCGCGTAGCTCTGGAGTTTTCAAAGATGTGAGGCCTCCGGTCGCGATGAGGTGGGGAACTAGGTCTTTCTCTGTGGTTTCCACCGGGGATTCAGACATCGTTTCGTCTTGATAGATGCAAGACGAGCCTGCATTCAAGTCACTGCAGGGATATCCGGCCTTATTTCGAGTTAAGGCATCGCGGTGTCCATTCCACTCGAGGCCGCAAACTCAGGGTCCCTCTCACATAGCTAGAGCTGAGAGAAGCCTCCTCTTGAGGTGCTTGTGGTAAGGTGGTATTTCTCTGGAGTCGAAGCCAGGGACTAACCTCTCATCTCGAGTTGATTTTTGGTCCACGGAGGTCTTTCATGTTGCTACAGTGACCTCAGATCCCTCTAGCCTTGAAACAGTGTTCTTGGGGTTTCTCTGGAGTGCCATCAAGGAAATCAAGTCTCCTTTCATGTGTGATGTGCAACACGGAATTGCTCTGCACGCAGTGCAGGGGAATCGGGCCTCATCTCGCGGCGAGGGGGAAGTCTCATGGTTTTTCTCAAGTTGCGGAGGGAACCTGGGGTATATTTTCGAGTTACGACGGGGATGGCCCTTCCAACCACGTGTTTGTTCAGCGACGTCAGGACTGCTGCCTAGTTGCGAGGGACAACTCGGGATTCTCCTCGAGGCTTGGCAGGGCAATTGGGACGCTTCTCCAGCAGAGGCGGGAGACCAAGGGTCCCTTTCCACGTGCCACAGGAATCCTGGGACTCCTATCAAGTTTCACGAGGAGTCAGGCATCGTCTCCTTTGGAGGCACTGATCTCCGCGTACCTCTGGAGTTTTCAAAGGATGTGAGGCCTCCGGTCGCGATGAGGTGGGGAACTAGGTCTTTTTCTGTGGTCTCCACAGGGGATTCAGACATCCTTTCTTCTTGGGAGATGCAAGACAAGCCTGCATTCAAGTCACTGCAGGAATATCCGGCCTTATTTCGAGTCAGGGCATCGCGGTGTCCATTCCACTTGAGGCCGCAAACTCAGGGTCCCTCTCACATACCTAGAACCGAGATAAGTCTCCTCTTAAGGTGATTGTGGTAAGGTGGTATTCCTCTGGAGTGGAAGCCAGGGACTACCCTCTCATCTCGAGTTGATTTTTGGTCCATGGAGCTCTTTCGTGTTGCTACAGTGACCTCAGGATCCCTCTAGCCTTGAAACAGTGTTCTTGGGGTTTCTCTGGAGTGCCATCAAGGAAATCAAGTCTCCTTTCATGTGTGATGTGCAACACGGAATTGCTCTGCACGCAGTGCAGGGGAATCGGGACTCATCTCGCGGCGAGGGGGAAGTCTCATGGTTTTTCTCGAGTTGCGGAGGGAACCTGGGGAATATTCTCGAGTTACGACGGGGATGGCCCTTCCAACCACGTGTTTGTTCAGCGACGTCAGGACTCCTGCCTAGTTGCGAGGGACAACTCGGGATTCTCCTCGAGGCTTGGCAGGGCAATTGGGACGCTTCTCCAGCAGAGGCGGGAGACCAAGGGTCCCTTTCCACGTGCCACAGGAATCCTGGGACTCCTATCAAGTTTCACGAGGAGTCAGGCATCGTCTCCGTTGGAGGCACTGATCTCGGCGTACTTCTGGAGTTTTCAAACGATGTGAGGCCTCCGGTCGCGATGAGGTGGGGAACTAGGTCTTTCTCTGTGGTTTCCACAGGGGATTCAGACATCGTTTCGTCTTGATAGATGCAAGACGAGCCTGCATTCAAGTCACTGCAGGGATATCCGGCCTTATTTCGAGTTAAGGCATCGCGGAGTCCATTCCACTCGAGGCCGCAAACTCAGGGTCCCTCTCACATAGCTAGAGCTGAGAGAAGCCTCCTCTTGAGGTGCTTGTGGTAAGGTGGTATTTCTCTGGAGTCGAAGCCAGGGACTAACCTCTCATCTCGAGTTGATTTTTGGTCCACGGAGCTCTTTCGTGTTGCTACACTGACCTCAGGATCCCTCTAGCCTTGAAACAGTGTTCTTGGGGTTTCTCTGGAGTGCCATCAAGGAAATCAAGGCTCCTTTCATGTGTGATGTGCAACACGGAATTGCTCTGCATGCAGTGCAGGGGAATCTGGCCTCATCTCGCGGCGAGGGGGAAGTCTCATGGTTTTTCTCGAGTTGCGGCGGGAACCTGGGGTATATTCTCGACTTACGACGGGGATGGCCCTTCCACCCACGTGTTTGTTCAGCGACGTCAGGACTCCTGTCTAGTTGCGAGGCACAACTCGGGATTCTCCTCGAGGCTTGGCAGGGCAATTGGGACGCCTCTCCAGCTGAGGCGGGAGACCAAGGGTCCCTTTCCACGTGCCACAGGAATCCTGGGACACCTATCAAGTTTCACGAGGAGTCAGGCATCGTCTCCTTTGGAGGCACTGTACTCCGCGTACCTCTGAAGTTTTCAAAGTATTTGAGGCCTCCGGTCGCGATGAAGTGGGGAACTAGGTCTTTCTCTGTGGTCTCCACAGGGGATTCAGACATCCTTTCGTCTTCGGAGATGCAAGTCGAGCCTGCATTCAAGTCACTCCAGGGATATCCGGCCTTATTTCGCGTCAGGGCATCGCGGTGTCCATTCCACTTGAGGCTGCATAATCAGGGTCCCTCTCACATACCTAGTGCTGAGAGAAGCCTCCTCTTGAGGTGCTTGTGGTAAGGTGGTATTCCTCTGGAGTGGAAGCCAGGGACTAACCTCTCATCTCGAGTTGATTTTTGGTCCACGGAGCTCTTTCGTGTGGCTACAGTGACCTCAGGATCCCTCTAGCCTTGAAACAGTGTTCTTGGGGTTTCTCTGGAGTGCCATCAAGGAAATCAAGGCTCCTTTCATATGTGATGTGCAACACGGAATTGCTCTGCATGCAGTGCAGGGGAATCGGGCCTCATCTCGCGGCAAGGGGGAAGTCTCATGGTTTTTCTCGAGTTGCGGTGGGAACCTGGGGTATATGCTCGAGTTACGACGGGGATGGCCCTTCCACCCACGTGTTTGTTCACCACGTCAGGACTCCTGCGTAGTTGCGAGGGAGAACTCGGGATTCTCCTCGAGGCTTGGCAGGGCAATTGGGACGCCTCTCCAGCTGAGGCGGGAGACCAAGTGTCCCTTTCCACGTGCCACAGGAATCCTCGGACTCCTATCAAGTTCCACGAGGAGTCAGGCATCGTCTCCTTTGGAGGCACTGATCTCCGTGTACCTCTGGAGTTTTCAAAGGATGTAAGGCCTCCGGTCGCGATGAGGTGGGGAACTAGGTCTTTCTCTGTGGTCTCCACAGGGGATTCAGACATCCTTTCGTCTTGGGAAATGCAAGATAAGCCTGCATTCAAGTCACTGCAGGGATATCCGGCCTTATTTCGCCTCAGGGCATCGCGGTGTCCATTCCATTTGAGGCCGCAAACTCAGGGTCCGTCTCACATACCTAGAGCTGAGAGAAGCCTCCTGTTCAGGTGCTTGTGGTAAGGTGTTATTCCTCTGTAGTCGAAGCCAGGGACTACCCTCTCATCTCGAGTTGATTTTTGGTCCATGGAGCTCTTTCGTGTTGCTACAGTGACCTCAGGATCCCTCTAGCCTTGAAACAGTGTTCTTGGGGTTTCTCTGGAGTGCCATCAAGGAAATCAAGGCTCCTTTCATGTGTGATGTGCAACACGGAATTACTCTGCACGCAGTGCAGGGGAATCGGGCCTCATCTCGCGGCGAGGGGGAAGTCTCATGGTTTTTCTCGAGTTGCGGAGGGAACCTGGGGAATATTCTCGAGTTACGACGGGGATGGCCCTTCCAACCACGTGTTTGTTCAGCGACGTCAGGACTCCTGCCTAGTTGCGATGGACAACTCGGGGTTCTCCTCGAGGCTTGGCAGGGCAATTGGGACGCCTCTCCAGCTGAGGCGGGAGACCAAGTGTCCCTTTCCACGTGCACAGGAATCCTGGGTCTCCTATCAAGTTTCACGAGGTGTAAGGCATTGTCTCCTTTGGAGGCACAGATCTCCGCGTACCTCTGGACTTTTCAAAGGATGTGAGGCCTCCGGTCGCGATGAGGTGGGGAACTAGGTCTTTCTCTGTGGTCTCAACAGTGGATTCAGACATCCTTTCATCTTGGGAGATGCAAGACGAGCCGGCATTTAAGTCACTTCAGAGATATCTTGCCTTATTTTGAGTCAGGGCATCGCGGTGTCCATTCCACTTGAGGCCGCAAACTCAGGGTCCCTCTCACATACCTAGAGCTTAGAGAAGCCTCCTGTTCAGGTGCTTGTGGTAAGGTGGTATTCCTCCGGAGTCGAAGCCAGGGACTAACCTCTCATCTCGAGTTGATTTTTGGTCCACGGAGCTCTTTCGTGTTGCTACAGTGACCTCAGCATCCCTCTAGCCTTGAAACAGTGTTCTTGGTGTTTCTCTGGAGTGCCATCAAGGAAATCAAGGCTACTTTCATGTGTGATGTGCAACACGGAATTACTCTGCACGCAGTGCAGGGGAATCGGGACTCATCTCACGGCGAGGGGGAAGTCTCATGGTTTTTCTCGAGTTGCGGCGGGAACCTGGGGTATATTCTCGAGTTACGACGGGGATGGCCCTTCCACCCACGTGTTTGTACAGCGACGTCAGGACTCCTGCCTAGTTGCGAGGGACAACTCGGGATTCTCCTCGAGGTTTGGCAGGGCAATTGGGACGCCTCTCCAGCTGAGGCGGGAGACCAAGGGTCCCTTTCCACGTGCCACAGGAATCCTGGGACTCCTATCAAGTTTCACGAGGAGTCAGGCATCGTCTCCTTTGGAGGCACTGATCTCCGCGTACCTCTGAAGTTTTCAAAGGATGTGAGGCCTCCGGTCGCCATGAGGTGGGGAACTAGGTCTTTCTCTTTGGTCTCCACAGGGGATTCAGACATCCTTTCATCTTGGGAGATGCAAGATGAGCCTGCATTCAATTCTCTGCAGCGATATCCGGCCTAATTTCGTGTCAGGGCATCGCAGTGTCCATTCCACTTGAGGCCGCAAACTCAGGGTCCCTCTCACATACCTAGGGCTGAGAGAAGCCTCCTCTTGAGGTGCTTGTGGTAAGGTGGTATTCCTCTGGAGTCGAAGCCAGGGACTAACCTCTCAACTCGAGTTGATTTTTGGTCCACGGAGCTGTTTCGTGTTGCTACAGTAACCTCAGGATCCCTCTAGCCTTGAAACAGTGTTCTTGGGGTTTCTTTGGAGTGCCATCAAGGAAATCAAGGCTCCTTTCATGTGTGATGTGCAACACGGAATTGCTCTGCACGCAGTGCAGGGGAATCGGGCCTCATCTCGCGGCGAGGGGGAAGTCTCATGGTTTTTCTCGAGTTGCGGCGGGAATCTGGGGTATATTCTCGAGTTACGACGGGGATGGCCCTTCCACACACGTGTTAGTTCAACGACGGCAGGAGTCCTGCCTAGTTGCGAGGGACAACTCGGGATTCTCCTCGAGGCTTGGCAGGGCAATTGGGACGCCTCTCCAGCTGAGGCGGGAGACCAAGGGTCCCTTTCCATGTGCCACAGGAATCCTGGGACTCCTATCAAGTTTCACGAGGAGTCAGGCATCGTCTCCTTTGGAGGCACTGATCTCCGCGTACCTCTGGACTTTTCAAAGGATGTGAGGCCTCCGGTCGCGATGAGGTCGGGAACTAGATCTTTCTCTGAGGTCTCCACAGGGGATTCAGACATCCTTTCGTCTTGGGAGATGCAAGACGAGCCTGCATTCAAGTCACTGCAGGGATATCCGGCCTTATTTCGAGTCAGGGCATCGCGGTGTCCATTCCACTTGAGGCCGCAAACTCAGGGTCCCTCTCACATACCTAGAGCTGAGAGAAGCCTCCTCTTGAGGTGCTTGTGGTAAGGTGGTATTCCTCTGGAGTCGAAGCCAAGGACTAACCTCTCATCTCGAGTTGATTTTTGGTCCACGGAGCTCTTTCGTGTTGCTACAGTGACCTCAGGATCCCTGTAGCCTGGAAACAGTGTTCTTGGGGTTTCTCTGGAGTGCCATCAAGGAAATCAAGGCTCCTTTCATGTTTGATGTGCAACACGGAATTGCTCTGCATGCAGTGCAGGAGGATCGAGCCTCATCTCGCGGCGAGGGGGATGTCTCATGGTTTTTCTCGAGTTGCGGCGGGACCCTGAGGTATATTCTCGAGTTATGAAGGGGATGGCCCTTCCAGGCACGTGTTTGTTCAGCGACGTCAGGACTCCTGCCTAGTTGCGAGGGACAACTCGGCATTCTCCTCAAGGCTTTGCAGGGCAATTGGGACGCCTCTCCAGCTGAGGCGAGAGACGAAGGGTCCCTTTCCACGTACCACAGGAATCCTGGGACTCCTATCAAGTTTCACGAGGAGTCAGGCATCGTCTCCTTTGGAGGCACTGATCTCCGCGTAGCTCTGGAGTTTTCAAAGGATGTGAGGCCTCCGGTCGCGATGAGGTGGGGAACTAGGTCTTTCTCTGTGGTCTCCACATGGGATTCAGACATCCTTTCGTCTTGGGAGATGCAAGACGAGCCTGCATTCAAGTCACTGCAGGGATATCCGGCCTTATTTCGAGTCAGGGCATCGCGGTGTCCATTCCACTTGAGGCCGCAAACTCAGGGTCCCTCTCACATAGCTAGAGCTGAGAGAAGCCTCCTCTTGAGGTGCTTGAGGTAAGGTGGTATTCCTGTGGAGTCAAAGCCAGGGACCAACCTCTCATCTCAAGTTGATTTTTGGTCCACGGAGCTCTTTCATGTTGCTACAGTGACCTCAGGATCCCTCTAGCCTTGAAACAGTGTTCTTGGGGTTTCTCTGGAGTGCCATCAAGGAAATCAAGGCTCCTTTCATGTGTGATGTGCAACACGGAATTGCTATGCAGGCAGTGCAGGGGAATCGGGCCTCATCTCACGGCGAGGGGGAAGTCTCATGGTTTTTCTCGAGTTGCGGCGGGAACCTGGGGTATATTCTCGAGTTACGACGGGGATGGCCCTTCCACACAAGTGTTTGTTCAGCGACGTCTGGACTGCTGCCTAGTTGCGAGGGACAACTCGGGATTCTCCTCGAGGCTTGGCAGGGCGATAGGGACGCCTCTCCAGCTGAGGCGGGAGACCAAGGGTCCCTTTCCACGTGCCACAGCAATCCTGGGACTCCTATCAAGTTTCACGAGGAGTCAGGCATCGTCTCCTTTGGAGGCACTGATCTCCGCGTACCTCTGGAGTTTTCAAAGGATGTGAGGCCTCAGGTCGCGATGAGGTTGGGAACTAGGTCTTTCTCTGTGGTCTCCACATGGGATTCAGACATCCTTTCGTCTTGGGAGATGCAAGACGAGCCTGCATTCAAGTCACTGCATGGATATCCGGCCTTATTTCGAGTCAGGGCATCGCGGTGTCCATTCCACTTGAGGCCGCAAACTCAGGGTCCCTCTCCCATACCTAGAGCTGAAAGAAGCCTCCTCTTGAGGTGCTTGTGGTAAGGTGGTATTCCTCTGAAGTCGAAGCCAGGGACTAACCTCTCATCTCGAGTTGATTTTTGGGCCTCGGAGCTCTTTCGTGTTGCTACAGTGACCTCAGGATTCCTCTAGCCTTGAAACAGTGTTCTTGGGGTTTCTCTGGAGTGCCATCAAGGAAATCAAGGCTCCTTTCATGTGTGATGTGTAACACGGAATTGCTCTGCACGCAGTGCAGGGGAATCGGGCCTCATCTCGCGGCGAGGGGGAAGTCTCATGGTTTTTCTCGAGTTGCGGCGGGAATCTGGGGTATATTCTCGAGTTACGACGGGGATGGCCCTTCCACCCACGTGTTTGTTCAGCGACGTCAGGACTCCTGCCTAGTTGCGAGGGACAACTCGGGATTCTCCTCGAGGCTTGGCAGGGCAATTGGGACGCCTCTCCAGCTGAGGCGGGAGACCAAGGGTCCCTTTCCATGTGCCACAGGAATCCTGGGACTCCTATCAAGTTTCACGAGGAGTCAGGCATCGTCTCCTTTGGAGGTACTGATCTCCGCGTACCGCTGGAGTTTTCAAAGGATGTGAGGCCTCCGGTCGCGATGAGGTCGGGAACTAGATCTTTCTCTGAGGTCTCCACAGGGGATTCAGACATCCTTTCGTCTTGGGAGATGCAAGATGAGCCTGCATTCAAGTCACTGCAGGGATATCCGGCCTTATTTCGAGTCAGGGCATCGCGGTGTCCATTCCACTTGAGGCCGCAAACTCAGGGTCCCTCTCACATACCTAGAGCTGAGAGAAGCCTCCTCTTGAGGTGCTTGTGGTAAGGTGGTACTCCTCTGGAGTCGAAGCCAGGGACTAACCTCTCATCTCGAGTTGATTCTTGGTCCACGGAGCTCTTTCGTGTTGCTACAGTGCCCTCAGGATCCCTCTAGCCTGGAAACAGTGTTCTTGGGGTTTCTCTGGAGTGCCATCAAGGAAATCAAGGCTCCTTTCATGTTTGATGTGCAACACGGAATTGCTCTGCATGCAGTGCAAGAGAATCGAGCCTCATCTCGCGGCGAGGGGGATGTCTCATGGTTTTTCTCGAGTTTCGGCGGGACCCTGAGGTATATTCTCGAGTTATGAAGGGGATGGCCCTTCCAGCCACGTGTTTGTTCAGCGACGTCAGGACTCCTGCCTAGTTGCGAGGGACAACTCGGGATTCTCCTCAAGGCTTTGCAGGGCAATTTGGACGCCTCTCCAGCTGAGGCGAGAGACGAAGGGTCCCTTTCCACGTGCCACAGGAATCCTGGGACTCCTATCAAGTTTCACGAGGAGTCAGGCATCGTCTCCTTTGGAGGCACTGATCTCCGCGTACCTCTGGAGTTTTCAAAGGATGTGAGGCCTCCGGTCGCGATGAGGTGGGGAACTAGGTCTTTCTCTGTGGTCTCCACATGGGATTCAGACATCCTTTCGTCTTGGGAGATGCAAGACGAGCCTGCATTCAAGTCACTGCAGGGATATCCGGCCTTATTTCGAGTCAGGGCTTCGTGGTGTCCATTCCACTTGAGGCCGCAAACTCAGGGTCCCTCTCACATAGCTAGAGCTGAGAGAAGCCTCCTCTTGAGGTGCTTGAGGTAAGGTGGTATTCCTGTGGAGTCAAAGCCAGGGACCAACCTCTCATCTCGAGTTGATTTTTGGTCCACGGAGCTCTTTCATGTTGCTACAGTGACCTCAGGATCCCTCTAGCCTTGAAACAGTGTTCTTGGGTTTCTCTGGAGTGCCATCAAGGAAATCAAGGCTCCTTTCATGTGTGATGTGCAACACGGAATTGCTATGCAGGCAGTGCAGGGGAATCGGGCCTCATCTCACGGCGAGGGGGAAGTCTCATGGTTTTTCTCGAGTGGCGGCGGGAACCTGGGATATATTCTCGAGTTACGACGGGGATGGCCCTTCCACACAAGTGTTTGTTCAGCGACGTCTGGACTCCTGCCTAGTTGCGAGGGACAACTCGGGATTCTCCTCGAGGCTTGGCAGGGCGATAGAGACGCCTCTCCAGCTGAGGCGGGAGACCAAGGGTCCCTTTCCACGTGCCACAGCAATCCTGGGACTCCTATCAAGTTTCACGAGGAGTCAGGCATCGTCTCCTTTGGAGGCACTGATCTCCGCGTACATCTGGAGTTTTCAAAGGATGTGAGGCCTCAGGTCGCGATGAGGTTGGGAACTAGGTCTTTCTCTGTGGTCTCCACAGGGGATTCAGACATCCTTTCGTCTTGGGAGATGCAAGACGAGCCTGCATTCAAGTCACTGCAGAGATATCTGGCCTTATTTCGAGTCAGGGCATCGCGGTGTCCATTCCACTTGAGGCCGCAAACTCAGGGTCCCTCTCACATACCTAGAGCTGAGAGAAGCCTCCTCTCGAGGTGCTTGTGATAAGTTGGTATTCCTCTCGAGTCGAAGCCAGGGACTAACCTCTCATCTCGAGTTGATTCTTGGTCCACGGAGCTCTTTCGTGTTTCTACAGTGACCTCAGGATCCTTCTAGCCTTGAAACAGTGTTCTTGCGGTTTCTCTGGAGTGCCATCAAAGAAATCAAGGCTCCTTTCATGTGTGATGTGCAACACGGAATTGCTCTGCACGCAGTGCAGGGGAATCGGGCCTCATCTCGCGGGGAGGAGGAAGTCTAATGGTTTATCTCGAGTTGCGGCGGGAACCTGGGGTATATTCTCGAGTTAAGATGGGGATGGCCCTTCCTCACACGTGTTTGTTCAGCGACTTCAGGACTCCAGCCTAGTTGCGAGGGAAAACTCGGGATTCTCCTCGAGGCTTGGCAGGGCAATTGGGACGCCTCTCCAGCTGAGGCGGGAGACCAAGTGTCCCTTTCCACGTGCCACAGGAATCCTGGGACTCCTAAGAAGTTTCACGAGGAGTCAGGCATCGTCTCCTTTGGAGGCACTGATCTCCGCGTAGCTCTGGAGTTTTAAAAGGATTTGAGGCCTCCGGTCGCGATGAGGTGGGGAACTAGGTCTTTCTCTGTGGTCTCCACAAGGGATTCAGACATCCTTTCGTCTTGGGAGATGCAAGACGAGCCTGCATTCAAGTCACTGCAGGGATATCCGGCCTTATTTCGAGTCAGGGCATCGCGGTGTCCATTCCACTTGAGGCCGCAAACTCAGGGTTCCTCTCACATACTTAGAGCTGAGAGAAGCCTCCTCTTGAGGTGCTTGTGGTAAGGTGGTATTTCTCTGGAGTCGAAGCCAGGGACTAACCTCTCATCTCGAGTTGATTCTTGGTCCACGGAGCTCTTTCGTGTTGCTACAGTGACCTCAGGATCCCTCTAGCCTTGAAACAGTGTTCTTGGGGTTTCTCTGGAGTGCCATCAAGGAAATCAAGGCTCCTTTCATCTGTGATGTGCAACACGGAATAGCTCTGCACGCAGTGCAGGGGAATCGGGCCTCATTTTGCGGCGAGGGGGAAGTCTCATGGTTTTTCTCAAGTTGCGGCGGGAACCTGGGGTATATTCTCGAGTTACGACGGGGATGGCCCTTCCACACACGTGTTTGTTCAGCGACGTCAGGACTCCTGCCTAGTTGCGATGGACAACTCGGGGTTCTCCTCGAGGCTTGGCAGGGCAATTGGGACGCCTCTCCAGCTGAGGCGGGAGACCAAGTGTCCCTTTCCATGTGCCACAGGAATCCTGGGACTCCTATCAAGTTTCACGAGGAGTAAGGCATTGTCTCCTTTGGAGGCACTGATCTCCGCGTACCTCTGGACTTTTCAAAGGATGTGAGGCCTCCGGTCGCGATGAGGTGGGGAACTAGGTCTTTCTCTGTGGTCTCAACAGTGGATTCAGACATCCTTTCATCTTGGGAGATGCAAGACGAGCCGGCATTCAAGTCACTTCAGAGATATCTTGCCTTATTTTGAGTCAGGGCATCGCGGTGTCCATTCCACTTGAGGCCGCAAACTCAGGGTCCCTCTCACATACCTAGAGCTTAGAGAAGCCTCCTCTTGAGGTGCTTGTGGTAAGGTGGTATTCCTCCGGAGTCGAAGCCAGGGAATAACCTCTCATCTCGAGTTGATTTTTGGTCCACGGAGCTCTTTCGTGTTGCTACAGTGACCTCAGCATCCCTCTAGCCTTGAAACAGTGTTCTTGGGGTTTCTCTGGAGTGCCATCAAGGAAATCCAGGCTCCTTTCATGTGTGATGTGCAACACGGAATTACTCTGCACGCAGTGCAGGGGAATCGGGACTCATCTCGCGGCGAGGGGGAAGTCTCATGGTTTTTCTCGAGTTGCGGCGGGAACCTGGGGTATATTCTCGAGTTACGACGGGGATGGCCCTTCCACCCACGTGTTTGTTCAGCGACGTCAGGACTCCTGCCTAGTTGCGAGGGACAACTCGGGATTCTCCTCGAGGCTTGGCAGGGCAATTGGGACGCCTCTCCAGCTGAGGCGGGAGACCAAGGGTCCCTTTCCATGTGCCACAGGAATCCTGGGACTCCTATCAAGTTTCACGAGGAGTCAGGCATCGTCTCCTTTGGAGGTACTGATCTCCGCGTACCTCTGGACTTTTCAAAGGATGTGAGGCCTCCGGTCGCGATGAGGTCGGGAACTAGATCTTTCTCTGAGGTCTCCACAGGGGATTCAGACATCCTTTCGTCTTGGGAGATGCAAGACGAGCCTGCATTCAAGTCACTGCAGGGATATCCGGCCTTATTTCGAGTCAGGGCATCGCGGTGTCCATTCCACTTGAGGCCGCAAACTCAGGGTCCCTCTCACATACCTAGAGCTGAGAGAAGCCTCCTCTTGAGGTGCTTGTGGTAAGGTGGTATTCCTCTGGAGTCGAAGCCAAGGACTAACCTCTCATCTCGAGTTGATTTTTGGTCCACGGAGCTCTTTCGTGTTGCTACAGTGACCTCAGGATCCCTCTAGCCTGGAAACAGTGTTCTTGGGGTTTCTCTGGAGTGCCATCAAGGAAATCAAAGCTCCTTTCATGTTTGATGTGCAACACGGAATTGCTCTGCATGCAGTGCAGGAGAATCGAGCCTCATCTCGCGGCGAGGGGGATGTCTCATGGTTTTTCTCGAGTTGCGGCGGGACCCTGAGGTATATTCTCGAGTTATGAACGGGATGGCCCTTCCAGCCACGTGTTTGTTCAGTGACGTCAGGACTCCTGCCTAGTTGCGAGGGACAACTCGGGATTCTCCTCAAGGCTTTGCAGGGCAATTTGGACGCCTCTCCAGCTGAGGCTAGAGACGAAGGGTCCCTTTCCACGTGCCACAGGAATCCTGGGACTCCTATCAAGTTTCACGAGGAGTCAGGCATCGTCTCCTTTGGAGGCACTGATCTCCGCGTACCTCTGGAGTTTTCAAAGGATGTGAGGCCTCCGGTCGCGATGAGGTGGGGAACTAGGTCTTTCTCTGTGGTCTCCACATGGGATTCAGACATCCTTTCGTCTTGGGAGATGCAAGACGAGCCTGCATTCAAGTCACTGCAGGGATATCCGGCCTTATTTCGAGTCAGGGCATCGCGGTGTCCATTCCACTTGAGGCCGCAAACTCAGGGTCCCTCTCACATAGCTAGAGCTGAGAGAAGCCTCCTCTTGAGGTGCTTGAGGTAAGGTGGTATTCCTGTGGAGTCAAAGCCAGGGACCAACCTCTTATCTCGAGTTGATTTTTGGTCCACGGAGCTCTTTCATGTTGCTACAGTGACCTCAGGATCCCTCTAGCCTTGAAACAGTGTTCTTGGGTTTCTCTGGAGTGCCATCAAGGAAATCAAGGCTCCTTTCATGTGTGATGTGCAACACGGAATTGCTATGCAGGCAGTGCAGGGGAATCGGGCCTCATCTCACGGCGAGGGGGAAGTCTCATGGTTTTTCTCGAGTTGCGGCGGGAACCTGGGGTATATTCTCGAGTTACGACGGGGATGGCCCTTCCACACAAGTGTTTGTTCAGCGACGTCTGGACTCCTGCCTAGTTGCGAGGGACAACTCGGGATTCTCCTCGAGGCTTGGCAGGGCGATAGGGACGCCTCTCCAGCTGAGGCGGGAGACCAAGGGTCCCTTTCCACGTGCCACAGCAATCCTGGGACTCCTATCAAGTTTCACGAGGAGTCAGGCATCGTCTCCTTTGGAGGCACTGATCTCCGCGTACATCTGGAGTTTTCAAAGGATGTGAGGCCTCAGGTCGCGATGAGGTTGGGAACTAGGTCTTTCTCTGTGGTCTCCACAGGGGATTCAGACATCCTTTCGTCTTGGGAGATGCAAGACGAGCCTGCATTCAAGTCACTGCAGAGATATCTGGCCTTATTTCGAGTCAGGGCATCGCGGTGTCCATTCCACTTGAGGCCGCAAACTCAGGGTCCCTCTCACATACCTAGAGCTGAGAGAAGCCTCCTCTTGAGGTGCTTGTGATAAGGTGGTATTCCTCTCGAGTCGAAGCCAGGGACTAACCTCTCATCTCGAGTTGATTCTTGGTCCACGGAGCTCTTTCGTGTTTCTACAGTGACCTCAGGATCCTTCTAGCCTTGAAACAGTGTTCTTGCGGTTTCTCTGGAGTGCCATCAAAGAAATCAAGGCTCCTTTCATGTGTGATGTGCAACACGGAATTGCTCTGCACGCAGTGCAGGGGAATCGGGCCTCATCTCCCGGGGAGGAGGAAGTCTAATGGTTTATCTCGAGTTGCGGCGGGAACCTGGGGTATATTCTCGAGTTAAGACGGGGATGGCCCTTCCTCACACGTGTTTGTTCAGCGACGTCAGGACTCCAGCCTAGTTGCGAGGGAAAACTCGGGATTCTCCTCGAGGCTTGGCAGGGCAATTGGGACGCCTCTCCAGCTGAGGCGGGAGACCAAGTGTCCCTTTCCACGTGCCACAGGAATCCTGGGACTCCTAAGAAGTTTCACGAGGAGTCAGACATCGTCTCCTTTGGAGGCACTGATCTCCGAGTACCTCTGGAGTTTTCAAAGGATGTGAGGCCTCCGGTCGCGATGAGGTGGGGAACTAGGTCTTTCTCTGTGGTCTCCACAAGGGATTCAGACATCCTTTCGTCTTGGGAGATGCAAGACGAGCCTGCATTCAAGTCACTGCAGGGATATCCGGCCTTATTTCGAGTCAGGGCATCGCGGTGTCCATTCCACTTGAGGCCGCAAACTCAGGGTTTCTCTCACATACTTAGAGCTGAGAGAAGCCTCCTCTTGAGGTGCTTGTGGTAAGGTGGTATTTCTCTGGAGTCGAAGCCAGGGACTAACCTCTCATCTCGAGTTGATTCTTGGTCCACGGAGCTCTTTCGTGTTGCTACAGTGACCTCAGGATCCCTCTAGCCTTGAAACAGTGTTCTTGGGGTTTCTCTGGAGTGCCATCAAGGAAATCAAGGCTCCTTTCATCTGTGATGTGCAACACGGAATAGCTCTGCACGCAGTGCAGGGGAATCGGGCCTCATTTTGCGGCGAGTGGGAAGTCTCATGGTTTTTCTCAAGTTGCGGCGGGAACCTGGGGTATATTCTCGAGTTACGACGGGGATGGCCCTTCCACACACGTGTTTGTTCAGTGACGTCAGGACTCCTGCCTAGTTGCGATGGACAACTCGGGGTTCTCCTCGAGGCTTGGCAGGGCAATTGGGACGCCTCTCCAGCTGAGGCGGGAGACCAAGTGTCCCTTTCCACGTGCACAGGAATCATGGGTCTCCTATCAAGTTTCACGAGGAGTAAGGCATTGTCTCCTTTGGAGGCACTGATCTCCGCGTACCTCTGGACTTTTCAAAGGATGTGAGGCCTCCGGTCGCGATGAGGTGGGGAACTAGGTCTTTCTCTGTGGTCTCAACAGTGGATTCAGACATCCTTTCATCTTGGGAGATGCAAGACGAGCCGGCATTCAAGTCACTTCAGAGATATCTTGCCTTATTTTGAGTCAGGGCATCGCGGTGTCCATTCCACTTGAGGCCGCAAACTCAGGGTCCCTCTCACATACCTAGAGCTTAGAGAAGCCTCCTCTTGAGGTGCTTGTGGTAAGGTGGTATTCCTCCGGAGTCGAAGCCAGGGAATAACCTCTCATCTCGAGTTGATTTTTGGTCCACGGAGCTCTTTCGTGTTGCTACAGTGACCTCAGCATCCCTCTAGCCTTGAAACAGTGTTCTTGGGGTTTCTCTGGAGTGCCATCAAGGAAATCAAGGCTACTTTCATGTGTGATGTGCAACACGGAATTACTCTGCACGCAGTGCAGGGGAATCGGGCCTCATCTCGCGGCGAGGGGGAAGTCTCATGGTTTTTCTCGAGTTGCGGCGGGAACCTGGGGTATATTCTCGAGTTACGACGGGGATGGCCATTCCACAAACGTGTTTGTTCAGCGACGTCAGGACTCCTGCCTAGTTGCGAGGGACAACTCGGGATTCCCCTCGAGGCTTTGCAGGGCAATTGGGACGCCTCTCCAGCTGAGGCGAGAGACGAAGGTTCCCTTTCCACGTGCCACAGGAATCCTGGGACTCCTATCAAGATTCACGAGGAGTCAGGCATCGTCTCCTTTGGAGGCACTGATCTCCGCGTACCTCTGGAGTTTTCAAAGGATGTGAGGCCTCCGGTCGTGATGAGGTGGGGAACTAGGTCTTTCTCTGTGGTCTCCACATGGGATTCAGACATCCTTTCGTCTTGGGAGATGCAAGACGAGCCTGCATTCAAGTCACTGCATGGATATCCGGCCTTATTTCGAGTCAGGGCATCGCGGTGTCCATTCCACTTGAGGCCGCAAACTCAGGGTCCCTCTCCCATACCTAGAGCTGAAAGAAGCCTCCTCTTGAGGTGCTTGTGGTAAGGTGGTATTCCTCTGGAGTCGAAGCCAGGGACTAACCTCTCATCTCGAGTTGATTTTTGGGCCTCGGAGCTCTTTCGTGTTGCTACAGTGACCTCAGGATTCCTCTAGCCTTGAAACAGTGTTCTTGGGGTTTCTCTGGAGTGCCATCAAGGATATCAAGGCTCCTTTCATGTGTGATGTGCAACACGGAATTGCTCTGCACGCAGTGCAGGGGAATCGGGCCTCATCTCGCGGCGAGGGGGAAGTCTCATGGTTTTTCTCGAGTTGCGGCGGGAATCTGGGATATATTCTCGAGTTACGACGGGGATGGCCCTTCCACACACGTGTTTGTTCAGTGACGTCAGGACTCCTGCCTAGTTGCGAGGGACAACTCGGGATTCTCCTCGAGGCTTGGCAGGGCAATTGGGACGCCTCTCCAGCTGAGGCGGGAGACCAAGGTTCCCTTTCCATGTGCCACAGGAATCCTGGGACTCCTATCAAGTTTCACGAGGAGTCAGGCATCGTCTCCTTTGGAGGCACTGATCTCCGCGTACCGCTGGAGTTTTCAAAGGATGTGAGGCCTCCGGTCGCGATGAGGTGGGGAACTAGGTCTTTCTCTGTGGTCTCCACAGGGGATTCAGACATCTTTTCATCTTGGGAGATGCAAGTCGAGCCTGCATTCAATTCACTGCAGGGATATCCGGCCTTATTTCGCGTCAGGCCATCGCAGTGTCCATTCCACTTGAGGCCGCAAAATTAGGGTCCCTCTCACATACCTAGAGCTGAAAGAAGCCTCCTCTTGAGGTGCTTGTGGTAAGGTGGTATTCCTCTGGAGTCGAAGCCAGGGACTACCCTCTCATCTCGAGTTGATTTTTGGTCCACGGAGCTCTTTCGTGTTGCTACAGTAACCTCAGGATCCCTCTAGCCTTGAAACAGTGTTCTTGGGGTTTCTCTGGAGTGCCATCAAGGAAATCAAGTCTCCTTTCATGTTTGATGTGCAACAGGGAATTGCTCTGCATGCAGCGCAGGAGAATCGAGCCTCATCTCGCGGCGAGGGGGATGTCTCATGGTTTTTCTCGAGTTGCGGCGGGACCCTGGGGTTTATTCTCGAGTTATGACGGGGATGGCCCTTCCAGCCACGTGTTTGTTCAGCGACGTCAGGACTCCTGCCTAGTTGCGAGGGACAACTCGGGATTCTCCTCGAGGCTTGGCAGGGGAATTGGGACGCCTCTCCAGCTGAGGCGGGAGACCAAGTGTACCTTTCCACGTGCCACAGGAATCCTGGGACTCCTATCAAGTTTCACGAGGAGTCAGGCATCGTCTCCTTTGGAGGCACTGATCTCCGTGTACCTCTGGAGTTTTCAAAGGATGTGAGGCCTCCGGTCGCGATGAGGGGGGGAACTACGTCTTTCTCTGTGGTCTCCACAGGGGATTCAGACATCCTTTCGTCTTGGGAGATGCAAGACGAGCCTGCATTCACGTCACTGCAGGGATATCCGGCCATATTTCGAGTCAGGGCATCGCGGTGTCCATTCCACTTGAGGCCGCAAACTCAGGGTCCCTCTCACATACCTAGAGCTGAGAGAAGCCTCCTCTTGAGGTGCTTGTGGTAAGGTGGTATTCCTCTGGAGTCGAAATCAGGGACTAACCTCTCATTTCGAGTTGATTTTTGGGCCTCGGAGCTCTTTCGTGTTGCTACAGTGACCTCAGGATCCCTCTAGCCTTGAAACAGTGTTCTTGGGGTTTCTCTGGATTGCCATCAAGGAAATCAAGGCTCCTTTCATGTGTGATGTGCAACACGGAATTGCTCTGCACGCAGTGCAGGGGAATCGGGCCTCATCTCGCGGCGAGGGGGAAGTCTCATGGTTTTTCTCGAGTTGCGGCGGGAACCTGGGGTATATTCTCGAGTTACGACGGGGATGGCCCTTCCACACACGTGTTTGTTCAGCCACGTCAGGACTCCTGCCTAGTTGCGAGGGACAACTCGGGATTCTCCTCGAGGCTTGGCAGGGCAATTGGGACAACTCTGAAGCTGAGGCGGGAGATGAAGTGTCCCTTTCCACGTGCCACAGGAATCCTGGGACTCCTATCAAGTTTCACGAGGAGTCAGGCATCGTCTCCTTTGGAGGCACTGATCTCCGCGTACCTCTGGAGTTTTCAAAGGATGTGAGGCCTCCGGTCGCGATGAGGTCGGGAACTAGATCTTTCTCTGCGGTCTCCACAGGGGATTCAGACATCCTTTCGTCTTGGGAGATGCAAGATGAGCCTGCATTCAAGTCACTGCAGGGATATCCGGCCTTATTTCGAGTCAGGGCATCGCGGTGTCCATTCCACTTGAGGCCGCAAAATCAGGGTTCCTCTCACATACCTAGAGCTGAGAGAAGCCTCCTCTTGAGGTGCTTGTGGTAAGGTGGTATTCCTCTGGAGTCGAAGCCAGGGACTAACCTCTCATCTCGAGTTAATTTTTGGTCCACGGAGCTCTTTCGCGTTGCTACAGTGACCTCAGGATCCCTCTAGCCTTGAAACAGTGTTCTTGGGGTTTCTCTGGAGTGCCATCAAGGAAATCAAGGCTCCTTTCATGTGGGATGTGCAACATGGAATTGCTCTGCATGCAGTGCAGGGGAATCGGGCCTCATCTCGCGGCGAGGGGGAAGTCTCATGGTTTTTCTCGAGTTCTGGAGGGAACCTGGGGTATATTCTCGAGTTATGACGGGGATGGCCCTTCCACCCACGTGTTTGTTCAGCGACGTCCGGAATCCTGCCTAGTTGCGAGGGACAACTCGGGATTCTCCTCGAGGCTTGGCATGGCAATTGGGCCGACTCTCCAGCTGAGGCAGGAGACCAAGGGTCCCTTTCCACGTGCCACAGGAATCCTGGGACTCTATCAAGTTTCACGAGGAGTCAGGCCTCGTCTCCTTTGGAGGCACTGATCTCCGTGTACCTCTGAAGTTTTCAAAGGATGTGAGGCCTCCGGTCGCGATGAGGTGGGGAACTAGGTCTTTCTCTGTGGTCTCCACAGGGGATTCAGACATCTTTTCATCTTGGGAGATGCAAGTCGAGCCTGCATTCAATTCACTGCAGGGATATCCGGCCTTATTTCGCGTCAGGCCATCGCAGTGTCCATTCCACTTGAGGCCGCAAAATCAGGGTCCCTCTCACATACCTAGAGCTGAGAGAAGCCTCCTCTTGAGGTGCTTGTGGTAAGGTGGTATTCCTCTGGAGTCGAAGCCAGGGACTAACCTCTCATCTCGAGTTGATTTTTGGTCCACGGAGCTCTTTCGTGTTGCTACAGTAACCTCAGGATCCCTCTAGCCTTGAAACAGTGTTCTTGGGGTTTCTCTGGAGTGCCATCAAGGAAATCAAGGCTCCTTTCATGTTTGATGTGCAACACGGAATTGCTCTGCATGCAGTGCAGGAGAATCGAGCCTCCTCTCGCGGCGAGGGGGATGTCTCATGGTTTTTCTCGAGTTGCGGCGGGACCCTGGGGTATATTCTCGAGTTACGACGGGGATGGCCCTTCCAGCCACTTGTTTGTTCAGCGACTTCAGGACTCCTGCCTAGTTGCGAGGGACAACTCGGGATTCTCCTCGAGGCTTGGCAGGGGAATTGGGACGCCTCTCCAGCTGAGGCGGGAGACCAAGTGTACCTTTCCACGTGCCACAGGAATCCTGGGACTCCTATCAAGTTTCACGAGGAGTCAGGCATCGTCTCCTTTGGAGGCACTGATCTCCGCGTACCTCTGGAGTTTTCAAAGGATGTGAGGCCTCCGGTCGCGATGAGGTGGGGAACTAGGTCTTTCTCTGTGGTCTCCACAGGGGATTCAGACATCCTTTCGTCTTGGGAGATGCAAGACGAGCCTGCATTCACGTCACTGCAGGGATATCCGGCCATATTTCGAGTCAGGGCATCGCGGTGTCCATTCCACTTGAGGCCGCAAAATCAGGGTCCCTCTCACATACCTAGAGCTGAGAGAATCCTCCTCTTGAGGTGCTTGTGGTAAGGTGGTATTCTTCTGGAGTCGAAGCCAGGAACTAACCTCTCATCGCGAGTTGATTTTTGGTCCACGGAGCTCTTTCTTGTTGCTACAGTAACCTCAGGATCCCTCTAGCCTTCAAACAGTGTTCTTGGGGTTTCTCTGGAGTGCCATCAAGGAAATCAAGGCTCCTTTCATGTTTGATGTGCAACACGGAATTGCTCTGCATGCAGTGCTGGAGAATCGAGCCTCATCTCGCGGCGAGAGGGATGTCTCATGGTTTTTCTCGAGTTGCGGCGGGACCCTGAGGTATATTCTCGAGTTATGACGGGGATGGCCCTTCCAGCCACGTGTTTGTTCAGCGACGTCAGGACTCCTGCCTAGTTGCGAGGGAAAACTCGGGATTCTCCTCGAGGCTTGGCAGGGGAATTGGGACGCCTCTCCAGCTGAGGCGGGAGACCAAGTGTACCTTTCCACGTGCCACAGGAATCCTGGGTCTCCTATCAAGTTTCACGAGGAGTCAGGCATCGTCTCCTTTGGAGGCACTGATCTCCGCGTACCTCTGGAGTTTTCAAAGGATGTGAGGCCTCCGGTCGCGATGAGGTGGGGAACGAGGTCTTTCTCTGTGGTCTCCACAGGGGATTCAGACATCCTTTCGTCTTGGGAGATGCAAGACGAGCCTGCATTCAAGTCACTGCAGGGATATCCGGCCATATTTCGAGTCAGGGCATCGTGGTGTCCATTCCACTTGAGGCCACAAACTCAGGGTCCCTCTCATATACCTAGAGCTGAGAGAAGCCTCCTCTTGAGGTGCTTGTGGTAAGGTGGTATTCCTCTGGAGTCGAAGCCAGGGACTAACCTCTCATCTCGAATTGATTTTTGGGTCCACGGAGCTCTTTCGTGTTGCTACAGTGACCTCAGGATCCCTCTAGTCTTGAAACAGTGTTTTTGGGGTTTCTCTGGAGTGCCATCAAGGAAATCAAGGCTCCTTTCATGTTTGATGTGCAACACGGAATTGCTCTGCACCCAGTGCAGGGGAATCGGGCCTCATCTCGCGGCGAGGGGGAAGTCTCATGGTTTTTCTCGAGTTGCGGCGGGAACCTGAGGTATATTCTCGAGTTACGACGGGGATGGCCCTTCCACACACGTGTTTGTTCAGCGACGTCAGGACTCCTGCCTAGTTGCGAGGGACAATTCGGGATTCTCCTCGAGGCTTGGCAGGGCAATTGGGACGCCTCTGCAGCTGAGGCGGGAGATGAAGTGTCCCTTTCCACGTGCCACAGGAATCCTGGGACTCCTATCAAGTTTCACGAGGAGTCAGGCATCGTCTCCTTTGGAGGCACTGATCTCCGCGTACCTCTGGAGTTTTCAAAGGATGTGAGGCCTCCGGTCGCGATGAGGTGGGGAACGAGGTCTTTCTCTGTGGTCTCCACAGGGGATTCAGACATCATTTCGTCTTGGGAAATGCAAGACGAGCCTGCATTCAATTCACTACACGGATATCCGGCCTTATTTCGCGTCAGGCCATCGCAGTGTCCATTCCACTTGAGGCCGCAAACTCAGGGTCCCTCTCACATACCTAGAGCTGAGAGAAGCCTCCTCTTAAGGTGCTTGTGGTAAGGTGGTATTCCTCTGGAGTCAAAGCCAGGGACTAACCTCTCATCTCGAGTTGATTTTTGGTCCACGGAGCTCTTTCGTGTTGCTACAGTGACCTCAGGATCCCTCTTGCCTGGAAACAGTGTTCTTGGGGTTTCTCTGGAGTGCCATCAAGGAAATCAAGGCTCCTTTCATGTTTGATGTGCAACACGGAATTGCTCTGCATGCAGTGCAGGAGAATCGAGCCTCATCTCGCCGCGAGGGGGATGTCTCATGGTTTTTCTCGAGTTGCGGCGGGACCCTGAGGTATATTCTCGAGTTATGACGGGGATGGCCCTTCCAGCCACGTGTTTGTTCAGCGACGTCAGGACTCCTGCCTAGTTGCGAGGGACAACTCGGGATTCTCCTCGAGGCTTGGCAGGGGAATTGGGACGCCTCTCCAGCTGAGGCGGGAGACCAAGTGTACCTTTCCACGTGCCACAGGAATCCTGGGTCTCCTATCAAGTTTCACGAGGAGTCAGGCATCGTCTCCTTTGGAGGCACTGATCTCCGCGTACCTCTGGAGTTTTCAAAGGATGTGAGGCCTCCGGTCGCGATGAGGTGGGGAACGAGGTCTTTCTCTGTGGTCTCCACAGGGGATTCAGACATCCTTTCGTCTTGGGAGATGCAAGACGAGCCTGCATTCAAGTCACTGCAGGGATATCCGGCCATATTTCGAGTCAGGGCATCGTGGTGTCCATTCCACTTGAGGCCACAAACTCAGGGTCCCTCTCATATACCTAGAGCTGAGAGAAGCCTCCTCTTGAGGTGCTTGTGGTAAGGTGGTATTCCTCTGGAGTCGAAGCCAGGGACTAACCTCTCATCTCGAATTGATTTTTGGGTCCACGGAGCTCTTTCGTGTTGCTACAGTGACCTCAGTTTCCCTCTAGCCTTGAAACAGTGTTTTTGGGGTTTCTCTGGAGTGCCATCAAGGAAATCAAGGCTCCTTTCATGTTTGATGTGCAACACGGAATTGCTCTGCACCCAGTGCAGGGGAATCGGGCCTCATCTCGCGGCGAGGGGGAAGTCTCATGGTTTTTCTCGAGTTGCGGCGGGAACCTGAGGTATATTCTCGAGTTACGACGGGGATGGCCCTTCCACACACGTGTTTGTTCAGCGACGTCAGGACTCCTGCCTAGTTGCGAGGGACAATTCGGGATTCTCCTCGAGGCTTGGCAGGGCAATTGGGACGCCTCTGCAGCTGAGGCGGGAGATGAAGTGTCCCTTTCCACGTGCCACAGGAATCCTGGGACTCCTATCAAGTTTCACGAGGAGTCAGGCATCGTCTCCTTTGGAGGCACTGATCTCCGCGTACCTCTGGAGTTTTCAAAGGATGTGAGGCCTCCGGTCGCGATGAGGTGGGGAACGAGGTCTTTCTCTGTGGTCTCCACAGGGGATTCAGACATCCTTTCGTCTTGGGAAATGCAAGACGAGCCTGCATTCAATTCACTACACGGATATTCGGCCTTATTTCGCGTCAGGCCATCGCAGTGTCCATTCCACTCGAGGCCGCAAAATCAGGGTCCCTCTCACATACCTAGAGCTGAGAGAAGCCTCCTCTTGAGGTGCTTGTGGTAAGGTGGTATTCCTCTGGAGTCAAAGCCAGGGACTAACCTCTCATCTCGAGTTGATTTTTGGTCCACGAAGCTCTTTCGTGTTGCTACAGTGACCTCAGGATCCCTCTAGCCTGGAAACAGTGTTCTTGGGGTTTCTCTGGAGTGCCATCAAGGAAATCAAGGTTCCTTTCATGTGTGATGTGCAACACGGAATTGCTCTGCATGCAGTGCAGGAGAATCGAGCCTCATCTCGCCGCGAGGGGGATGTCTCATGGTTTTTCTCGAGTTGCGGCGGGACCCTGAGGTATATTCTCGAGTTATGACGGGGATGGCCCTTCCAGCCACGTGTTTGTTCAGCGACGCCAGGACTCCTGCCTAGTTGCGAGGGACAACTCGGGATTCTCCTCGAGGCTTGGCAGGGCAATCGGGACGCCTCTCCAGCTGAGGCGGGAAACCAAGGGTCCCTTTCCATGGGCCACAGGAATCCTGGGACTCCTTTCAAGTTTCACGAGGAGTCAGGCATCGTCTCCTTTGGAGGCACTGATCTCTGCGTACCTCTGGAGTTTTCAAAGGATGTGAGGCCTCCGGTCGCGATGAGGTGGGGAACTAGGTCATTCTCGGTGGTCTCCACAGGGGATTCAGACATCCTTTCCTCTTGGGAGATGCAAGACGAGCCTGCATTCAAGTCACTGCAGGGATATCCGGCCTTATTTCGAGTCAGGGCATCGCGGTGTCCATTCCACTTGAGGCCGCAAACTCAGGGTCCCTCTCACATACCTAGAGCTGAGAGAAGCCTCCTCTTGAGGTGCTTGTGGTAAGGTGGTATTCCTCTGGAGTCGAAGCCAGGGACTAACCTCTCATCTCGAGTTGATTTGTGGTCCACGGAGCTCTTTCGTGTTGCTACAGTGACCTCAGGATCCCTCTAGCCTTGAAACAGTGTTCTTGGGGTTTCTCTGGAGTGCCACCAAGGAAATCAAGGCTCCTTTCATGTGTGATGTGCAACACGGAATTGCTCTGCACCCAGTGCAGGGGAATCGGGCCTCATCTCGCGGCGAGGGGGAAGTCTCATGGTTTTTCTCGAGTTGCGGCGGGAACCTGGGGTATATTCTCGAGTTACGACGGGGATGGCCCTTCCACCCACGTGTTTGTTCAGCCACGTCAGGACTCCTGCCTAGTTGCGAGGGACAACTCGGGATTCTCCTGGGGGCTTGGCAGGGCAATTGGGACGCCTCTCCAGCTGAGGCGGGAGACGAAGGGTCCCTTTCCATGTGACACAGGAATCCTGGGACTCCTATCAAGTTTCACGAGGAGTCAGGCATCGTCTCCTTTGGAGGCACTGATCTCCGTGTACCTCTGGAGTTTTCAAAGGATGTGAGGCCTCCGGTCGCGATGAGGTGGGGAACGAGGTCTTTCTCTGTGGTCTCCACAGGGGATTCAGACATCCTTTCGTCTTGGGAGATGCAAGACGAGCGTGCATTCAAGTCACTGCAGGGATATACGGCCTTATTTTGCGTCAGGGCATCGCGGTGTCCATTCCACTTGAGGCCGCAAACTCAGGGTCCCTCTCACATACCTAGAGCTGAGAGAAGCCTCCTCTTGAGGTGCTTGTGGTAAGGTGGTATTCCTCTGGAGTCAAAGCCAGGGACTAACCTCTCATCTCGAGTTGATTTTTGGTCCACGGAGCTCTTTCGTGTTGCTACAGTGACCTCAGGAACCCTCTAGCCTTGAAACAGTGTTCTTGGGGTTTCTCTGGAGTGCCATCAAGGAAATCAAGGCTCCTTTCATGTGTGATGTGCAACACGGAATTGCTCTGCACGCAGTGCAGGGGAATCGGGCCTCATCTCGCGGCGAGGGGGAAGTCTCATGGTTTTTCTAGAGTTGCGGCGGGAACCTGGGGTATTTTCTCGAGTTACGATGGGGATGGCCCTTCCACCCACGTGTTTGTTCAGCAAAGTCAGGACTCCTGCCTAGTTGCGAGGGACAACTCGGGATTCTCCTCGAGGCTTGGCAGGGCAATTGGGACGCCTCTCCAGCTGAGGCGGGAGACCAAGGGTCCCTTTCCACGTGCCACAGAAATCCTGGGACTCCTATCAAGTTTCACGAGGAGTCAGGCATCGTCTCCTTTGGAGGCACTGATCTCCGCGTACCTCTGGAGTTTTCATAGGATGTCAGGCCTCCGGTCGCGATGAGGTGGGGAACTAGGTCTTTCTCTGTGGTCTCCACAGGGGATTCAGACATCCTTTCATCTTGGGAGATGCAAGACGAGCCTGCATTCAAGTCAATGCAGGGATATCCGGCCTTATTTCGCGTCAGGACATCGCAGTGTCCATTCCACTTGAGGCCGCAAACTCAGGGTCCCTCTCACATACCTAGAGCTGAGAGAAGCCTCCTCTTGAGGTGCTTGTGGTAAGGTGGTATTCCTTTGGAGTCGAAGCCAGGGACTAACCTCTCATCTCGAGTTGATTTTTGGTCCACGGAGCTCTTTCGTGTTGCTACATTGACCTCAGGATCCCTCTAACCTTGAAACAGTGTTCTTGGGGTTTCTCTGGAGTGCCATCAAGGAAATCAAGGCTCCTTTCATGTGTGATGTGCAACACGGAATTGCTCTGCACGCAGTGCAGGGGAATCGGGCCTCATCTCGCGGCGAGGGGGAAGTCTCATGGTTTTTCTCGAGTTGCGGCGGGAACCTAGGGTATTTTCTCGAGTTACGACGGGGATGGCCCTTCCACACACGTGGTTGTTCAGCGACGTC
Organism: Cervus elaphus; assembly: GCF_910594005.1. Lineage (NCBI taxonomy): Eukaryota > Metazoa > Chordata > Mammalia > Artiodactyla > Cervidae > Cervus > Cervus elaphus. Next base: position 6,217,046 of record NC_057838.1, read on the forward strand.
AGGACTCCTGCCTAGTTGCGAGGGACAACTCGGGATTCTCCTCGAGGCTTGGCAGGGCAATTGGAACGCCTCTCCAGCTGAGGCGGGAGACCAAGGGTCCCTTTCCATGTGCCACAGGAATCCTGGGACTCCTATCAAGTTTCACGAGGAGTCAGGCATCGTCTCCTTTGGAGGCACTGATCTCCGCGTACCTCTGGAGTTTTCATAGGATGTCAGGCCTCCGGTCGCGATGAGGTGGGGAACTAGGTCTTTCTCTGTGGTCTCCACAGGGGATTCAGACATCCTTTCATCTTGGGAGATGCAAGACGAGCCTGCATTCAAGTCAATGCAGGGATATCCGGCCTTATTTCGCGTCAGGACATAGCAGTGTCCATTCCACTTGAGGCCGCAAACTCAGGGTCCCTCTCACATACCTAGAGCTGAGAGAAGCCTCCTCTTGAGGTGCTTGTGGTAAGGTGGTATTCCTTTGGAGTCGAAGCCAGGGACTAACCTCTCATCTCGAGTTGATTTTTGGTCCACGGAGCTCTTTCGTGTTGCTACAGTGACCTCAGGATCCCTCTAACCTTGAAACAGTGTTCTTGGGGTTTCTCTGGAGTGCCATCAAGGAAATCAAGGCTCCTTTCATGTGTGATGTGCAACACGGAATTGCTCTGCACGCAGTGCAGGGGAATCGGGCCTCATCTTGCGGCGAGGGGGAAGTCTCATGGTTTTTCTCGAGTTGCGGCGGGAACCTAGGGTATTTTCTCGAGTTACGACGGGGATGGCCCTTCCACACACGTGGTTGTTCAGCGACGTCAGGACTCCTGCCTAGTTGCGAGGGACAACTCGGGATTCTCCTCGAGGCTTGGCAGGGCAATTGGAACGCCTCTCCAGCTGAGGCGGGAGACCAAGGGTCCCTTTCCATGTGCCACAGGAATCCTGGGACTCCTATCAAGTTTCACGAGGAGTCAGGCATCGTCTCCTTTGGAGGCACTGATCTCCGCGTACCTCTGGAGTTTTCAAAGGATGTGAGGCCTCCGGTCGCCATGAGGTGGGGAACTAGGTCTTTCTCTGTGGTCTCCACAGGGGATTCAGACATCCTTTCATCTTGGGAGATGCAAGACGAGCCTGCATTCAAGTCACTGCAGGGATATACAGCCTTATTTCACGTCAGGGCATTGCGGTGTCCATTCCACTTGAGGCCGCAAAATCAGGGTCCCTCTCACATACCTAGAGCTGAGAGAAGCCTCCTCTTGAGGTGCTTGTGGTAAGGTGGTATTCCTCTGGAGTCGAAGCCAGGGACTAACCTCTCATCTCGAGTTGATTTTTGGTCCACGGAGCTCTTTCATGTTGCTACAGTGACCTCAGGATCCCTCTAGCCTTGAAACAGTGTTCTTGGGGTTTCTCTGGAGTGTCATCAAGTAAATCAAGGCTCCTTTCATGTGTGATGTGCAACAGGGAATTGCTCTGCACGCAGTGCAGGGGAATCGGGCCTCATCTCGTGGCGAGGGGGTAGTCTCATGGTTTTTCTCGAGTTGCGGCGGGAACCTGAGGTATATTCTTGAGTTACGACGGGGATGGCCCTTCCACCCACGTGTTTGTTCAGCGACGTCAGGACTCCTGCCTAGTTGCGAGGGAGAACTCGGGATTCTCCTCGAGGCTTGGCAGGGCAATTGGGACGCCTCTCCAGCTGAGGCGGGAGACCAAGGGTCCCTTTCCACGTGCCACAGGAATCCTGGGACTCCTATCAAGTTTCACGAGGAGTCAGGCATCGTCTCCTTTGGAGGCACTTATCTCTGCGTACCTCTGGAATTTTCAAAGGATGTGAGGCCTCCGGTCGCGATGAGGTGGGGAACTAGGTCTTTCTCTGTGGTCTCCACAGGGGATTCAGACATCCTTTCGTCTTGGGAGATGCAAGACGAGCCTGCATTCAAGTCACTGCAGGGATATCCGGCCTTATTTCGAGTCAGGGCATCGCGGTGTCCATTCCACTTGAGGCCACAAACTCAGGGTCCCTCTCACATACCTAGAGCTGAGAGAAGCCTCCTCTTGAGGTGCTTGTGGTAAGGTGGTATTCCTCTGGAGTCGAAGCCAGGGACTACCCTCTCATCTCGAGTTGATTTGTGGTCCACGGAGTTCCTTCGTGTTGCTACAGTGACCTCAGGATCCCTCTAGCCTTGAAACAGTGTTCTTGGGGTTTCTCTGGAGTGCCACCAAGGAAATCAAGGCTCCTTTCATGTGTGATGTGCAACACGGAATTGCTCTGCACGCAGTGCAGGGGAATCGGGCCTCATCTTGCGGCGAGGGGGAAGTCTCATGGTTTTTCTCGAGTTGCGGCGGGAACCTAGGGTATTTTCTCGAGTTACGACGGGGATGGCCCTTCCACACACGTGGTTGTTCAGCGACGTCAGGACTCCTGCCTAGTTGCGAGGGACAACTCGGGATTCTCCTCGAGGCTTGGCAGGGCAATTGGAACGCCTCTCCAGCTGAGGCGGGAGACCAAGGGTCCCTTTCCATGTGCCACAGGAATCCTGGGACTCCTATCAAGTTTCACGAGGAGTCAGGCATCGTCTCCTTTGGAGGCACTGATCTCCGCGTACCTCTGGAGTTTTCAAAGGATGTGAGGCCTCCGGTCGCCATGAGGTGGGGAACTAGGTCTTTCTCTGTGGTCTCCACAGGGGATTCAGTCATCCTTTCATTTTGGGAGATGCAAGACGAGCCTGCATTCAAGTCACTGCAGGGATATACAGCCTTATTTCACGTCAGGGCATTGCGGTGTCCATTCCACTTGAGGCCACAAACTCAGGGTCCCTCTCACATACCTAGAGCTGAGAGAAGCCTCCTCTTGAGGTGCTTGTGGTAAGGTGGTATTCCTCTGGAGTCGAAGCCAGGGACTAACCTCTCATCTCGAGTTGATTTTTGGTCCACAGAGCTCTTTCATGTTGCTACAGTGACCTCAGGATCCCTCTAGCCTTGAAACAGTGTTCTTGGGGTTTCTCTGGAGTGTCATCTAGTAAATCAAGGCTCCTTTAATGTGTGATGTGCAACAGGGAATTGCTCTGCACGCAGTGCAGGGGAATCGGGCCTCATCTCGTGGCGAGGGGGTAGTCTCATGGTTTTTCTCGATTTGCGGCGGGAACCTGAGGTATATTCTTGAGTTACGACGGGGATGGCCCTTCCACCCACGTGTTTGTTCAGCGACGTCAGGACTCCTGCCTAGTTGCGAGGGAGAACTCGGGATTCTCCTCGAGGCTTGGCAGGGCAATTGGGACGCCGCTCCAGCTGAGGCGGGAGACCAAGGGTCCCTTTCCACGTGCCACAGGAATCCTGGGACTCCTATCAAGTTTCACGAGGAGTCAGGCATCGTCTCCTTTGGAGGCACTTATCTCTGCGTACCTCTGGAATTTTCAAAGGATGTGAGGCCTCCGTTCGCGATGAGGTGGGGAACTAGGTCTTTCTCTGTGCTCTCCACAGGGGATTCAGACATCCTTTTATTTTGGGAGATGCAAGACGAGCCTACATTCAAGTCACTGCAGGGATATCCGGGCTTATTTTGCGTCAGGGCATCGCGGTGTCCATTCCACTTGAGGCCGCAAACTCAGGGTCCCTCTCACATACCTAGAGCTGAGAGAAGCCTCCTCTTTAGGTGCTTGTGGTAAGGTGGTATTCCTTTGGAGTCGAAGCCAGGGACTACCCTCTCATCTCGAGTTGATTTGTGGTCCACGAAGCTCTTTCGTGTTGCTACAGTGACCTCCGGATCCCTCTAGCCTTGAAACAGTGTTCTTGGGGTTTCTCTGGAGTGCCACCAAGGAAATCAAGGCTCCTTTCATGTGTGATATGCAACACGGAATTGCTCTGCACGCAGTGCAGGGGAATCGGGCCTCATCTCGCGGCGAGGGGGAAGTCTCATGGTTTTTCTCGAGTTGCGGCGGGAACCTGGGGTATATTCTCGAGTTACGACGGGGATGGCCCTTCCACACACGTGTTTCTTCAGCCACGTCAGGACTCCTGCCTAGTTGCGAGGGACAACTCGGGATTCTCCTCGAGGCTTGGCAGGGCAATTGGGATGCCTCTCCAGCTGAGGCGGGAGACGAAGGGTCCCTTTCCATGTGACACAGGAATCCTGGGACTCCTATCAAGTTTCACGAGGAGTCAGGCATCGTCTCCTTTGGAGGCACTGATCTCCGCGTACCTCTGGAGTTTTCAAAGGATGTGCGGCCTCCGGTCGCGATGAGGTGGGGAATTAGGTCTTTCTCTGTGGTCTACACAGGTGATTCAGACATCCTTTCGTCTTGGGAGATTCAAGACGAGCCTGCATTCAAGTCACTGCAGGGATATCCGGCCTTATTTCGAGTCAGGGCATCGCGGTGTCCATTCCACTTGAGGCCGCAAACTCAGGGTCCCTCTCACATAACTAGAGCTGAGAGAAGCCTCCTCTTGAGGTGCTTGTGGTAAGGTGGTATTCCTCTGGAGTCGAAGCCAGGGACTACCCTCTCATCTCGAGTTGATTTGTGGTCCACGGAGCTCTTTCATGTTGCTACAGTGACCTCAGGATCCCTCTAGCCTTGAAACAGTGTTCTTGGGGTTTCTCAGGAGTGCCACCAAGGAAATCAAGGCTCCTTTCATGTGTGATGTGCAACAGGGAATTGCTCTGCACGCAGTGCAGGGGAATCGGGCCTCATCTCGTGGCGAGGGGGTAGTCTCATGGTTTTTCTCGATTTGCGGCGGGAACCTGAGGTATATTCTTGAGTTACGACGGGGATGGCCCTTCCACCCACGTGTTTGTTCAGCGACGTCAGGACTCCTGCCTAGTTGCGAGGGACAACTCGGGATTCTCCTCGAGGCTTGGCAGGGCAATTGGGACGCCTCTCCAGCTGAGGCGGGAGACCAAGGGTCCCTTTCCACGTGCCACAGGAATCCTGGGACTCCTATCAAGTTTCACGAGGAGTCAGGCATCGTCTCCTTTGGAGGCACTTATCTCTGCGTACCTCTGGAATTTTCAAAGGATGTGAGGCCTCCGGTCGCGATGAGGTGGGGAACTAGGTCTTTCTCTGTGGTCTCCACAGGGGATTCAGACATCCTTTTATTTTGGGAGATGCAAGACGAGCCTACATTCAAGTCACTGCAGGGATATCCGGGCTTATTTTGCGTCAGGGCATCGCGGTGTCCATTCCACTTGAGGCCGCAAACTCAGGGTCCCTCTCACATACCTAGAGCTGAGAGAAGCCTCCTCTTTAGGTGCTTGTGGTAAGATGGTATTCCTTTGGAGTCGAAGCCAGGGACTACCCTCTCATCTCGAGTTGATTTGTGGTCCACGAAGCTCTTTCGTGTTGCTACAGTGACCTCAGGATCCCTCTAGCCTTGAAACAGTGTTCTTGGGGTTTCTCTGGAGTGCCACTTAGGAAATCAAGGCTCCTTTCATGTGTGATGTGCAACACGGAATTGCTCTGCACGCAGTGCAGGGGAATCGGGCCTCATCTCGCGGCGAGGGGGAAGTCTCATGGTTTTTCTCGAGTTGCGGCGGGAACCTGGGGTATATTCTCGAGTTACGACGGGGATGGCCCTTCCACACATGTGTTTCTTCAGCGACGTCAGGACTCCTGCCTAGTTGCGAGGGACAACTCGGGATTCTCCTCGAGGCTTGGCAGGGCAATTGGGACGCCTCTCCAGCTGAGGCGGGAGACCAATGGTCCCTTTCCATGTGCCACAGAAATCGTGGGACTCCTATCAAGTTTCACGAGGAGTCAGGCATCGTCTCCTTTGGAGGCACTGATCTCCGCGTACCTCTGGAGTTTTCAAAGATGTGAGGCCTCCGGTCGCGATGAGGTGGGGAACTAGGTCTTTCTCTGTGGTCTCCACAGGGGATTCAGTCATCCTTTCGTCTTGGGAGATGCAAGACGAGCCTGCATTCAAGTCACTGCAGGGATATCCGGGCTTATTTTCCGTCAGGGCATCGCGGTGTCCATTCCACTTGAGGCCGCAAACTCAGGGTCCCTCTCACATACCTAGAGCTGAGAGAAGCCTCCTCTTCAGGTGCTTGTGGTAAGGTGGTATTCCTCTGGAGTCGAAGCCAGGGACTACCCTCTCATCTCGAGTTGATTTGTGGTCCACGAAGCTCTTTCGTGTTGCTACAGTGACCTCAGGATCCCTCTAGCCTTGAAACAGTGTTCTTCGGGTTTCTCTGGAGTGCCACCAAGGAAATCAAGGCTCCTTTCATGTGTGATATGCAACACGGAATAGCTCTGCACGCAGTGCAGGGGAATCGGGCCTCATCTCGCGGCGAGTTGGAAGTCTCATGGTTTTTCTCGAGTTGCGGTGGGAACCTGAAGTATATTCTCGAGTTTCGACGGGGATGGCCCTTCCAGCCACGTGTTTGTTCAGCGACGTCAGGACTCCTGCCTAGTTGCGAGGGAAAACTCGGGATTCTCCTCGAGGCTTGGCAGGGCAATTGGGACGCCTCTCCAGCTGAGGCGGAGACCAAGGGTCCCATTCCTTGTGCCACAGGAATCCTGGGACTCCTATCAAGTTTCACGAGGAGTCAGCCATCGTCTCCTTTGGAGGCACTGATCTCTGCGTACCTCTGGAATTTTCAAATGATGTGAGGCCTCCGGTCGCGATGAGGTGGGGAATTAGGTCTTTCTCTGTGGTCTACACAGGTGATTCAGACATCCTTTCGTCTTGGGAGATTCAAGACGAGCCTGCATTCATGTCACTGCAGGGATATCCGGCCTTATTTCGAGTCAGGGCATCGCGGTGTCCATTCCACTTGAGGCCGCAAACTCAGGGTCCCTCTCACATACCTAGAGCTGAGAGAAGCCTCCTCTTGAGGTGCTTGTGGTAAGGTGGTATTCCTCTGGAGTCGAAGCCAGGGACTAACCTCTCATCTCGAGTTGATTTTTGGTCCACGGAGCTCTTTCATGTTGCTACAGTGACCTCAGGATCCCTCTAGCCTTGAAACAGTGTTCTTGGGGTTTCTCTGGAGTGCCATCAAGGAAATCAAGGCTCCTTTCATGTGTGATGTGCAACACGGAATTGCTCTGCCCGCAGTGCAGGGGAATCAGGCCTCATCTCGCGCCGAGGGGGAAGTCTCATGGTTTTTCACGAGTTGCGGCGGGAACCTGGGGTATATTCTCGAGTTACGTCGGGGATGGCCCTTCCAGACACGTGTTTATTCAGCGACGTCAGGACTCCTGCCTAGTTGCGAGGGACAACTCGGGAATCTCCTCGAGGCATGGCAGGGCAATTGGGAGGCCTCTACAGCTGAGGCGGGAGACCAAGGGTCCCTTTCCATGTGCCACAGGAATCCTGGGACTCCTATCAAGTTTCACGAGGAGTCAGGCATCGTCTCCTTTGGAGGCACTGATCTCCGCGTACCTCTCGAGTTTTCAAAGGATGTGAGGCCTCCGGTCGCCATGAGGTGGGGAATAGGTCTTTCTCTGTGGTCTCCACAGGGGATTCGGTCATCCTTTCATTTTGGGAGATGCAAGACGAGCCTGCATTCAAGTCACTGCAGGGATATACAGCCTTATTTCACATCAGGGCATTGCGGTGTCCATTCCACTTGAGGCCGCAAAATCAGGGTCCCTCTCACATACCTAGAGCTGAGAGAAGCCTCCTCTTGAGGTGCTTGTGGTAAGGTGGTATTCCTCTGGAGTCGAAGCCAGGGACTAACCTCTCATCTCGAGTTGATTTTTGGTCCACGGAGCTCTTTCGTGTTGCTACAGTGACCTCAGGATCCCTCTAGCCTTGAAACAGTGTTCTTGGGGTTTCTCTGGAGTGTCATCAAGTAAATCAAGGCTCCTTTCATGTGTGATGTGCAACACGGAATTTCTCTGCACGCAGTGCAGGGGAATCGGGCCTCATCTCGCGGCGAGGGGCAAGTCTCATGGTTTTTCTCGGGTTGCGGCGGGAACCTGGGGTATATTCTCGAGTTACGACGGGGATGGCCCATCCACACACGTGTTTGTTCAGCGACGTCAGGACTCCTGCCTAGTTGCGAGGGACAACTCGGGATTCTCCTCGAGGCTTGGCAGGGCAATTGGGACGCCTCTCCAGCTGAGACGGGAGACCAAGGGTCCCTTTCCATGTGCCACAGGAATCCTGGGACTCCTATCAAGTTTCACGAGGAGTCAGGCATCGTCTCCTTTGGAGGCACTGATCTCCGCGTACCTCTGGAGTTTTCAAAGGATGTGAGGCCTACAGTCGCCATGAGGTGGGGAACTAGGTCTTTCTCTGTGGTCTCCACAGGGGATTCAGACATCCTTTCATCTTGGGAGATGCAAGACGAGCCTGCATTCAAGTCACTGCAGGGATATCCGGGCTTATTTCGAGTCAGGGCATCGCGGTGTCCATTCCACTTGAGGCCGCAAACTCAGGGTCCCTCTCACATACCTAGAGCTGAGAGAAGCCTCCTCTTGAGGTGCTTGTGGTAAGGTGGTATTCCTCTGGAGTCGAAGCCAGGGACTAACCTCTCATCTCGAGTTGATTTTTGGTCCACGGAGCTCTTTCATGTTGCTACAGTGACCTCAGGATCCCTCTAGCCTTGAAACAGTGTTCTTGGGGTTTCTCTGGAGTGCCATCAAGGAAATCAAGGCTCCTTTCATGTGTGATGTGCAACACGGAATTGCTCTGCCCGCAGTGCAGGGGAATCAGGCCTCATCTCGCGCCGAGGGGGAAGTCTCATGGTTTTTCACGAGTTGCGGCGGGAACCTGGGGTATATTCTCGAGTTACGTCGGGGATGGCCCTTCCAGACACGTGTTTATTCAGCGACGTCAGGACTCCTGCCTAGTTGCGAGGGACAACTCGGGATTCTCCTCGAGGCATGGCAGGGCAATTGGGAGGCCTGTACAGCTGAGGCGGGAGACCAAGGGTCCTTTTCCATGTGCCACAGGAATCCTGGGACTCCTATCAAGTTTCACGAGGAGTCAGGCATCGTCTCCTTTGGAGGCACTGATCTCCGCGTACCTCTCGAGTTTTCAAAGGATGTGAGGCCTCCGGTCGCCATGAGGTTGGGAATAGGTCTTTCTCTGTTGTCTCCACAGGGGATTCAGTCATCCTTTCATTTTGGGAGATGCAAGACGAGCCTGCATTCAAGTCACTGTAGGGATATACAGCCTTATTTCACATCAGGGCATTGCGGTGTCCATTCCACTTGAGGCCGCAAAATCAGGGTCCCTCTCACATACCTAGAGCTGAGAGAAGCCTCCTCTTGAGGTGCTTGTGGTAAGGTGGTATTCCTCTGGAGTCGAAGCCAGGGACTAACCTCTCATCTCGAGTTGATTTTTGGTCCACGGAGCTCTTTCATGTTGCTACAGTGACCTCAGGATCCCTCTAGCCTTGAAACAGTGTTCTTGGGGTTTCTCTGGAGTGTCATCAAGTAAATCAAGGCTCCTTTCATGTGTGATGTGCAACAGGGAATTGCTCTGCACGCAGTGCAGGGGAATCGGGCCTCATCTCGTGGCGAGGGGGTAGTCTCATGGTTTTTCTCGATTTGCGGCGGGAACCTGGGGTATATTCTTGAGTTACGACGGGGATGGCCCTTCCACCCACGTGTTTGTTCAGCGACGTCAGGACTCCTGCCTAGTTGCGAGGGACAACTCGGGATTCTCCTCGAGGCTTGGCAGGGCAATTGGGACGCCTCTCCAGCTGAGGCGGGAGACCAAGCGTCCCTTTCCACGTTCCACAGGAATCCTGGGACTCCTATCAAGTTTCACGAGGAGTCAGGCATCGTCTCCTTTGGAGGCACTGATCTCCGCGTACCTCTGGAGTTTTCAAAGGATGTGAGGCCTCCGGTCGCGATGAGGTGGGGAACTAGGTCTTTCTCTGTGGTCTCCACAGGGAATTCAGACATCCGTTCATCTTGGGAAATGCAAGACGAGCCTGAATTCAAGTCACTGCAGTGATATCCGGCCTTATTTCGCGTCAGGGCATCGCAGTGACCATTCCACTTGAGGCCGCAAACTCAGGGTCCCTCTCACATACCTAGAGCTGAGAGAAGCCTCCTCTTGAGGTGCTTGTGGTAAGGTGGTATTCCTCTGGAGTCGAAGCCAGGGACTAACCTCTCATCTCGAGTTGATTTGTGGTCCACGGAGCTCTTTTGTGTTGCTACAGTGACCTCAGGATCCCTCTAGCCTTGAAACAGTCTTCTTCGGGTTTCTCTGGAGTGCCACCAAGGAAATCAAGGCTCCTTTCATGTGTGATGTGCAACACGGAATTGCTCTGCACGCAGTGCAGGGGAATCGGGTCTCATCTCCCGGCGAGGGGGAAGTCTCATGGTTTTTCTCGAGTTGCGGCGGGAACCTGGGGTATATTCTCGAGTTACGACGGGGATGGCCCTTCCACCCACGTGTTTGTTCAGCGACGTCAGGACTCCTGCCTAGTTGCGAGGAAAAACTCGGGATTCTCCTCGAGGCTTGGCAGGGCAATTGGGACGCCTCTCCAGCTGAGGCGGGAGACCAAGGGTCCCTTTCCACGTGCCACAGGAATCCTGGGACTCCTATCAAGTTTCACGAGGAGTCAGGCATCGTCTCCTTTGGAGGCACTGATCTCCGCGTACCTCTGAAGTTTTCAAAGGATTTGAGGCCTCCGGTCGCGATGAGCTGGGGAACTAGGTCTTTCTCTGTGGTCTACACAGGGGATTCAGACATCCTTTCGTCTTGGGAGATGCAAGACGAGCCTGCATTCAAGTCACTGCAGGGATATTCGGCCTTATTTCGAGTCAGGGCATCGCGGTGTCCATTCCACTTGAGGCCACAAACTCAGGGTCCCTCTCACATACCTAGAGCTGAGAGAAGCCTCCTCTTGAGGTGCTTGTGGTAAGTTGGTATTTCTCTGGAGTCGAAGCCAGGGACTAAACTCTCATCTCGAGTTGACTTTTGGTCCACGGAGCTCTTTCGTGTTGCTACAGTGACCTCAGGATCCCTCTAGCCTTGAAACAGTGTTCTTGGGTTTCTCTGGAGTGCCATCAAGGAAATCAAGGCTCCTTTCATGTGTGATGTGCCACACGGAATTGCTCTGCACGCAGTGCAGGGGAATCGGGCCTCATCTCGCGGCGAGGGGCAAGTCTCATGGTTTTTCTCGGGTTGCGGCGGGAACCTGGGGTATATTCTCGAGTTACGACGGGGATGGCCCATCCACACACGTGTTTGTTCAGCGACGTCAGGACTCCTGCCTAGTTGCGAGGGACAACTCGGGATTCTCCTCGAGGCTTGGCAGGGCAATTGGGACGCCTCTCCAGCTGAGACGGGAGACCAAGAGTCCCTTTCCATGTGCCACAGGAATCCTGGGACTCCTATCAAGTTTCACGAGGAGTCAGGCTTCGTCTCCTTTGGAGGCACTGATCTCCGCGTACCTCTGGAGTTTTCAAAGGATGTGAGGCCTACGGTCGCCATGAGGTGGGGAACTAGGTCTTTCTCTGTGGTCTCCACAGGGGATTCAGACATCCTTTCATCTTGGGAGATGCAAGACGAGCCTGCATTCAAGTCACTGCATGGATATCCGGCCTTATTTCGAGTCAGGGCATCGCGGTGTCCATTCCACTTGAGCCCGCAAACTCAGGGTCCCTCTCACATACCTAGAGCTGAGAGAAGCCTCCTCTTGAGGTGCTTGTGGTAAGGTGGTATTCCTCTGGAGTCGAAGCCAGGGACTAACCTCTCATCTCGAGTTGATTTTTGGTCCACGGAGCTCTTTCGTGTTGCTACAGTGACCTCAGGATCCGTCTAGCCTTGAAACAGTGTTCTTGGGGTTTCTCTGGAGTGCCATCAAGGAAATCAAGGCTCCTTTCATGTGTGATGTGCAACACGGAATTGCTCTGCCCGCAGTGCAGGGGAATCAGGCCTCATCTCGCGCCGAGGGGGAAGTCTCATGGTTTTTCTCGAGTTGCGGCGGGGACCTGGGGTATATTCTCGAGTTACGTCGGGGATGGCCCTTCCAGACACGTGTTTATTCAGCGACGTCAGGACTCCTGCCTAGTTGCGAGGGACAACTCGGGATTCTCCTCGAGGCTTGGCAGGGCAATTGGGAGGCCTCTCCAGCTGAGGCGGGAGACCAAGGGTCCCTTTCCATGTGCCACAGGAATCCTGGGACTCCTATGAAGTTTCACGAGGAGTCAGGCATCGTCTCCTTTGGAGGCACTGATCTCCGCGTACCTCTCGAGTTTTCAAAGGATGTGAGGCCTCCGGTCGCGATGAGGTGGGGAAATAGGTCTTTCTCTGTGGTCTCCAAAGGGGATTCAGTCATCCTTTCATTTTGGGAGATGCAAGACGAGCCTGCATTCAAGTCACTGCAGGGATATACAGCCTTATTTCACGTCAGGGCATTGCGGTGTCCATTCCACTTGAGGCCGCAAAATCAGGGTCCCTCTCACATACCTAGAGCTGAGAGAAGCCTCCTCTTGAGGTGCTTGTGGTAAGGTGGTATTCCTCTGGAGTCGAAGCCAGGAACTAACCTCTCATCTCGAGTTGATTTTTGGTCCACCGAGCTCTTTCATGTTGCTACAGTGAACTCAGGATCCCTCTAGCCTTGAAACAGTGTTCTTGGGGTTTCTCTGGAGTGTCATCAAGTAAATCAAGGCTCCTTTCATGTGTGATGTGCAACAGGGAATTGCTCTGCACGCAGTGCAGGGGAATCGGGCCTCATCTCGTGGCGAGGGGGTAGTCTCATGGTTTTTCTCGATTTGCGGCGGGAACTTGGGGTATATTCTTGAGTTACGACGGGGATGGCCCTTCCACCCACGTGTTTGTTCAGCGACGTCAGGACTCCTGCCTAGTTGCGAGGGAGAACTCGGGATTCTCCTCGAGGCTTGGCAGGGCAATTGGGACGCCGCTACAGCTGAGGCGGGAGACCAAGCGTCCCTTTCCACGTTCCACAGGAATCCTGGGACTCCTATCAAGTTTCACGAGGAGTCAGGCATCGTCTCCTTTGGAGGCACTGATCTCCGCGTACCTCTGGAGTTTTCAAAGGATGTGAGGCCTCCGGTCGCGATGAGGTGGGGAACTAGGTCTTTCTCTGTGGTCTCCACAGGGGATTCAGACGTCCTTTCATTTTGGGAGATGCAAGACGAGCCTACATTCAAGTCACTGCAGGGATATCCGGCCTTATTTCGAGTCAGGGCATCGCAGTGTCCTTTCCACTTGAGGCCACAAAATCAGGGTCCCTCTCACATACCTAGAGCTGAGAGAAGCGTCCTCTTGAGGTGCTTGTGGTAAGGTGGTATTCCTCTGGAGTCGAAGCCAGGGACTAACCTCTCATCTCGAGTTGATTTTTGGTCCACGGAGCTCTTTCGTGTTGCTATAGTGTCCTCAGGATCCCTCTAGCCTTGAAACAGTGTTCTTGGGGTTTCTCTGGAGTGCCATCAAGGAAATCAAGGCTCCTTTCATGTGTGATGTGCAACACGGAATTGCTCTGCACGCAGTGCAGGGGAATCGGGTCTCATCTCCCGGCGAGGGGGAAGTCTCATGGTTTTTCTCGAGTTGCGGCGGGAACCTGGGGTATATTCTCGAGTTACGACGGGGATGGCCCTTCCACCCACGTGTTTGTTCAGCGACGTCAGGACTCCTGCCTAGTTGCGAGGAAAAATTCGGGATTCTCCTCGAGGCTTGGCAGGGCAATTGGGACGCCTCTCCAGCTGAGGCGGGAGACCAAGGGTCCCTTTCCACGTGCCACAGGAATCCTGGGACTCCTATCAAGTTTCACGAGGAGTCAGGCATCGTCTCCTTTGGAGGCACTGATCTCCGCGTACCTCTGAAGTTTTCAAAGGATTTGAGGCCTCCGGTCGCGATGAGCTCGGAACTAGGTCTTTCTCTGTGGTCTACACAGGGGATTCAGACATCCTTTCGTCTTGGGAGATGCAAGACGAGCCTGCATTCAAGTCACTGCAGGGATATTCGGCCTTATTTCGAGTCAGGGCATCGCGGTGTCCATTCCACTTGAGGCCACAAACTCAGGGTCCCTCTCACATACCTAGAGCTGAGAGAAGCCTCCTCTTGAGGTGCTTGTGGTAAGTTGGTATTTCTCTGGAGTCGAAGCCAGGGACTAAACTCTCATCTCGAGTTGACTTTTGGTCCACGGAGCTCTTTCGTGTTGCTACAGTGACTTCAGGATCCCTCTAGCCTTGAAACAGTGTTCTTGGGTTTCTCTGGAGTGCCATCAAGGAAATCAAGGCTCCTTTCATGTGTGATGTGCCACACGGAATTGCTCTGCACGCAGTGCAGGGGAATCGGGCCTCATCTCGCGGCGAGGGGCAAGTCTCATGGTTTTTCTCGGGTTGCGGCGGGAACCTGGGGTATATTCTCGAGTTACGACGGGGATGGCCCATCCACACACGTGTTTGTTCAGCGACGTCAGGACTCCTGCCTAGTTGCGAGGGACAACTCGGGATTCTCCTCGAGGCTTGGCAGGGCAATTGGGACGCCTCTCCAGCTGAGACGGGAGACCAAGGGTCCCTTTCTATGTGCCACAGGAATCCTGGGACTCCTATCAAGTTTCACGAGGAGTCAGGCATCGTCTCCTTTGGAGGCACTGATCTCCGCGTACCTCTGGAGTTTTCAAAGGATGTGAGGCCTACGGTCGCCATGAGGTGGGGAACTAGGTCTTACTCTGTGGTCTCCACAGGGGATTCAGACATCCTTTCATCTTGGGAGATGCAAGACGAGCCTGCATTCAAGTCACTGCAGGGATATCCGGCCTTATTTCGAGTCAGGGCATCGCGGTGTCCATTCCACTTGAGCCCGCAAACTCAGGGTCCCTCTCAAATACCTAGAGCTGAGAGAAGCCTCCTCTTGAGGTGCTTGTGGTAAGGTGGTATTCCTCTGGAGTCGAAGCCAGGGACTAACCTCTCATCTCGAGTTGATTTTTGGTCCACGGAGCTCTTTCGTGTTGCTACAGTGACCTCAGGATCCGTCTAGCCTTGAAACAGTGTTCTTGGGGTTTCTCTGGAGTGCCATCAAGGAAATCAAGGCTCCTTTCATGTGTGATGTGCAACACGGAATTGCTCTGCCCGCAGTGCAGGGGAATCAGGCCTCATCTCGCGCCGAGGGGGAAGTCTCATGGTTTTTCTCGAGTTGCGGCGGGAACCTGGGGTATATTCTCGAGTTACGTCGGGGATGGCCCTTCCAGACACGTGTTTATTTAGCGACGTCAGGACTCCTGCCTAGTTGCGAGGGACAACTCGGGATTCTCCTCGAGGCTTGGCAGGGCAATTGGGAGGCCTCTCCAGCTGAGGCGGGAGACCAAGGGTCCCTTTCCATGTGCCACAGGAATCCTGGGATTCCTATCAAGTTTCACGAGGAGTCAGGCATCGTCTCCTTTGGAGGCACTGATCTCCGCGTACCTCTCGAGTTTTCAAAGGATGTGAGGCCTCCGGTCGCGATGAGGTGGGGAAATAGGTCTTTCTCTGTGGTCTCCATAGGGGATTCAGTCATCCTTTCATTTTGGGAGATGCAAGACGAGCCTGCATTCAAGTCACTGCAGGGATATACAGCCTTATTTCACGTCAGGGCATTGCGGTGTCCATTCCACTTGAGGCCGCAAAATCAGGGTCCCTCTCACATACCTAGAGCTGAGAGAAGCCTCCTCTTGAGGTGCTTGTGGTAAGGTGGTATTCCTCTGGAATCGAAGCCAGGAACTAACCTCTCATCTCGAGTTGATTTTTGGTCCACGGAGCTCTTTCATGTTGCTACAGTGACCTCAGGATCCCTCTAGCCTTGAAACAGTGTTCTTGGGGTTTCTCTGGAGTGTCATCAAGTAAATCAAGGCTCCTTTCATGTGTGATGTGCAACAGGGAATTGCTCTGCACGCAGTGGAGGGGAATCGGGCCTCATCTCGTGGCGAGGGGGTAGTCTCATGGTTTTTCTCGATTTGCGGCGGGAACCTGGGGTATATTCTTGAGTTACGACGGGGATGGCCCTTCCACCCACGTGTTTGTTCAGCGACGTCAGGACTCCTGCCTAGTTGCGAGGGAGAACTCGGGATTCTCCTCGAGGCTTGGCAGGGCAATTGGGACGCCTCTCCAGCTGAGGCGGGAGACCAAGCGTCCCTTTCCACGTTCCACAGGAATCCTGGGACTCCTATCAAGTTTCACGAGGAGTCAGGCATCGTCTCCTTTGGAGGCACTGATCTCCGCGTACCTCTGGCGTTTTCAAAGGATGTGAGGCCTCCGGTCGCCATGATGTGGGGAACTAGGTCTTTCTCTGTGGTCTCCACAGGGAATTCAGACATCCTTTCAACTTGGGAGATGCAAGACGAGCCTGAATTCAAGTCACTGCAGGGATATCCGGCCTTATTTCGCGTCAGGGCATCGCAGTGACCACTCCACTTGAGGCCGCAAACTCAGGGTCCCTCTCACATACCTAGAGCTGAGAGAAGCCTCCTCTTGAGGTGCTTGTGGTAAGGTGGTATTCCTCTGGAGTCGAAGCCAGGGACTAACCTCTCATCTCGAGTTGATTTGTGGTCCACGGAGCTCTTTTGTGTTGCTACAGTGACCTCAGGATCCCTCTAGCCTTGAAACAGTGTTCTTCGGGTTTCTCTGGAGTGCCACCAAGGAAATCAAGGCTCCTTTCATGTGTGATGTGCAACACGGAATTGCTCTGCACGCAGTGCAGGGCAATCGGGCTTCATCTCGCGGCGAGGGGGAAGTCTAATGGTTTTTCTCGAGTTGCGGCGGGAACCTGGGGTATATTCTCGAGTTAAGACGGGGATGGCCCTTCCACCCACGTGTTTGTTCAGCGACGTCAGGACTCCTGCCTAGTTGCAAGGGAAAACTCGGGATTCTCCTCGAGGCTTGGCAGGGCAATTGGGACGCCTCTCCAGCTGAGGCGGGAGACCAAGGGTCCCTTTCCACGTGCCACAGGAATCCTGGGACTCCTATCAAGTTTCACGAGGAGTCAGGCATCGTCTCCTTTGGAGGCACTGATCTCCGCGTACCTCTGAAGTTTTCAAAGGATTTGAGGCCTCCGGTCGCGATGAGGTGGGGACCTAGGTCTTTCTCTGTGGTCTACACAGGCTATTCAGACATCCTTTCGTCTTGGGAGATGCAAGACGAGCCTGCATTCAAGTCACTGCAGGGATATCCGGCCTTATTTCGAGTCAGGGCATCGCGGTGTCCATTCCACTTGAGGCCACAAACTCAAGGTCCCTCTCACATACCTAGAGCTGAGAGATGCCTCCTCTTGAGGTGCTTGTGGTAAGTTGGTATTTCTCTGGAGTCGAAGCCAGGGACTAACCTCTCATCTCGAGTTGATTTGTGGTCCACGGAGCTCTTTCGTGCTGCTACAGTGACCTCAGGATCCCTGTAGCCTGGAAACAGTGTTCTTGGGTTTTCTCTGGAGTGCCACCAAGGAAATCAAGGATCCTTTCATGTGTGATGTGCAACACGGAATTGCTCTGCATGCAGTGCAGGGGAATCGGGCTTCATCTCGTGGCGAGGGGGAAGTCTAATGGTTTTTCTCGAGTTGCGGCGGGAACCTGGGGTATATTCTCGAGTTACGACGGGGATAGCCCTTCCACACACGTGTTTCTTCAGTGACGTCAGGACTCCTGCCTAGTTGCGAGGGACAACTCGGGATCCTTCTGGAGGCTTTGCAGGGCAATTGGGACGCCTCTCCAGCTGAGTCGGGAGACCAAGGGTCCCTTTCCATGTGCCACAGGAATCCTGGGACTCCTATCAAGTTTCACGAGGAGTCAGGCATCGTCTCCTTTGGAGGCACTGATCTCCGCGTACCTCTGGAGTTTTCAAAGATGTGAGTCCTCCGGTGGCGATGAGGTGGGGAACTAGGTCTTTCTCTGTGGTCTCCATAGGGGATTCAGACATCCTTTCGTCTTGGGAGATGCAAGACGAGCCTGCATTCAAGTCACTGCAGGGATATCCGGGCTTATTTTGCGTCAGGGCATCGCGGTGTCCATTCCACTTGAGGCCGCAAACTCAGGGTCCCTCTCACATACCTAGAGCTGAGAGAAGCCTCCTCTTTAGGTGCTTGTGGTAAGGTGGTATTCCTCTGGAGTCGAAGCCAGGGACTACCCTCTCATCTCGAGTTGATTTGTGGTCCACGGAGCTCTTTCGTGTTGCTACAGTGACCTCAGGATCCCTCTAGCCTTGAAACAGTGGTCTTGGGGTTTCTCTGGAGTGCCACCAAGGAAATCAAGGCTCCTTTCATGTGTGATGTGCAACATAGAATTGCTCTGCACGCAGTGAAGGGGAATCGGGCCTCATCTCGCGGCGAGGGGGAAGTCTCATGGTTTTTCTCGAGTTGCGGCGGGAACCTAGGGTATTTTCTCAAGTTACGACGGGGATGGCCCTTCCACACACGTGTTTGATCAGCGACGTCAGGACTCCTGCCTAGTTGCGAGGGACAACTCGGGATTCTCCTCGAGGCTTGGCAGGGCAATTGGGACGCCTCTCCAGCTGAGGCGGGAGACGAAGGGTCCCTTTCCATGTGCCACAGAAATCCTGGGACTCCTATCAAGTTTCACGAGGAGTCAGGCATCGTCTCCTTTGGAGGCACTGATCTCCGCGTACCTCTGAAGTTTTCAAAGGATGTGAGGCCTCCGATCGCCATGAGGTGGGGAACTAGGTCTTTCTCTGTGGTCTCCACAGGGGATTCAGACATCCTTTTATTTTGGGAGATGAAAGACGAGCCTACATTCAAGTCACTGCAGGGATATCCGGCCTTATTTCGAGTCAGGGCATCGCGGTGTCCATTCCACTTGAGGCCACAAAATCAGGGTCCCTCTCACATAACTAGAGCTGAGAGAAGCCTCCTCTTGAGGTGCTTGTGGTAAGGTGGTATTCCTTTGGAGTCGAAGCCAGGGATTAACCTCTCATCTCGAGTTGATTTTTGGTCCACGGAGATCTTTCGTGTGGCTACAGTGACCTCAGGATCCATCTAGCCTTAAAACAGTGTTCTTGGGCTTTCTCTGGAGTGCCATCAAGGAAATCAAGGCTCCTTTCATGTGTGATGTGCAACACGGAATTGCTCTGCACGCAGTGAAGGGGAATCGGGCCTCATCTCGCGGCGAGGGGGAAGTCTAATGGTTTTTCTCGAGTTGCGGCGTGAACCTGGGGTATATTCTCGAGTTACGACGGGGATGGCCCTTCCACCCACGTGTTTGTTCAGCGACGTCAGGACTCCTGCCTAGTTGCGAGGGACAACTCGGGATTCTCCTCGAGGCTTGGCAAGGCAATTGGGACGCCTCTCCAGCTGAGGCGGGAGACCAAGGGTCCCTTTCCACGTGCCACAGGAATCCTGGGACTCCTATCAAGTTTCCCGAGGAGTCAGGCATCGTCTCCTTTGGAGGCACTGATCTCTGCGTCCCTCTGAAATTTTCAAAGGATGTGAGGCCTCCGGTCGTGATGAGGTGGGGAACTAGGTCTTTCTCTGTGGTCTACACAGGTGATTCAGACATCCTTTCGTCTTGGGAGATTCAAGACGAGCCTGCAATCAAGTCACTGCAGGGATATCCGGCCTTATTTCGAGTCAGGGCATCGCGGTGTCCATTCCACTTGAGGCTGCAAACTCAGGGTCCCTCTCACATACCTAGAGCTGAGAGAAGCCTCCTCTTGAGGTGCTTGTGGTAAGGTGGTATTCCTCTGGAGTCAAAGCCAGGGACTAACCTCTCAACTCGAGTTCATTTGTGGTCCACGGAGCTCTTTCGTGTTGCTACAGTGACCTCAGGATCCCTCTAGCCTTGAAATAGTGTTCTTGGGGTTTCTCTGGAGTGCCACCAAGGAAATCAAGGCTCCTTTCATGTGTGATGTGCAACACGGAATTGCTCTGCACGCAGTGCAGGGGAATCGGGTCTCATCTCCCGGCGAGGGGGAAGTCTCATGGTTTTTCTCGAGTTGCGGCGTGAACCTGGGGTATATTCTCGAGTTACGACGGGGATGGCCCTTCCACACACGTGTTTGTTCAGCCACGTCAGGACTCCTGCCTAGTTGCGAGGGACAACTCGGGATTCTCCTCGAGGCTTGGCAGGGCAATTGGGACGCCTCTCCAGCTGAGGCGGGAGACGAAGGGTCCCTTTCCATGTGACACAGGAATCCTGGGACTCCTATCAAGTTTCTCGAGGAGTCAGGCATCGTCTCCTTTGGAGGCACTGATCTCCGTGTACCTCTGGAGTTTTCAAAGGATGTGAGGCCTCCGGTCGCGATGAGGTGGGGAACTAGGTCTTTCTCTGTGGTCTCCACAGGGGATTCAGACATCCTTTCATCTTGGGAGATGCAAGACGAGCCTGCATTCAAGTCACTGCAGGGATATCCGGCCCTATTTTGCGTCAGGGCATCGCGGTGTCCATTCCACTTGAGGCCGCAAACTCAGGGTCCCTCTCACATACCTAGAGCTGAGAGAAACCTCCTCTTGAGGTGCTTTTGGTAAGGTGGTATTCCTCTGGAATCAAAGCCAGGGACTAACCTCTCATCTCGAGTTGATTTTTGGTCCACGGAGCTCTTTCGTGTTGCTACAGTGACCTCAGGAACCCTCTAGCCTTAAAACAGTGTTCTTGGGGTTTCTCTGGAGTGCCATCAAGGAAATCAAGGCTCCTTTCATGTGTGATGTGCAACACGGAATTGCTCTGCACGCAGTGCAGGGGAATCGGGCCTCATCTCACGGCGAGGGGGAAGTCTCATGGTTTTTCTAGAGTTGCGGCGGGAACCTGGGGTATTTTCTCGAGTTACGACGGGGATGGCCCTTCCACCCACGTGTTTGTTCAGCGTCGTCATGACTCCTGACTAGTTCCGAGGGACAACTCGGGATTCTCCTCGAGGCTTGGCAGGGCAATTGGGACGCCTCTCCAGCTGAGGCGGGAGACCAAGGGTCCCTTTCCATGTGCCACAGGAATCCTGGGACTCCTATCAAGTTTCACGAGGAGTCAGGCATCGTCTCCTTTGGAGGCAGTGATCTCCGCGTACCTCTGGAGTTTTCAAAGGATGTAAGGCTTCCGGTCGCCATGAGGTGGGGAACTAGGTCTTTCTCTGTGGTCTCCACAGGGGATTCAGACATCCTTTCATTTTGGGAGATGCAAGACGAGCCTGCATTCAAGTCACTGCAGGGATATCCGGCCTTATTTCACGTCAGGGCATCGCGGTGTCCATTCCACTTGAGGCTGCAAACGCAGGGTCCCTCTCACATACCTAGAGCTGAGAGAAGCCTCCTCTAGAGGTGCTTGTGGTAAGGTGGTATTCCTCTGGATTCGAAGCCAGTGACTAACCTCTCATCTCGAGTTGATTTTTGGTCCACGGAGATCTTTCGTGTTGCTACAGTGACCTCAGGATCCCTCTAACCTTGAAACAGTGTTCTTGGGGTTTCTCTGGAGTGCCATCAAGGAAATCAAGGCTCCTTTCATGTGTGATGTGCAAGACGGAATTGCTCTGCACGCAGTGCAGGGGAATCGGGCCTCATCTCGCGGCGAGGGGGAAGTCTCATGGTTTTTCTCGAGTTGCGGCGGGAACCTGGGGTATATTCTAGAGTTACGACGGGGAAGGCCCTTCCACCCACGTGTTTGTTCAGCGACGTCAGGACTCCTGCCTAGTTGCGAGGGACAACTCGGGATTCTCCTCGAGGCTTGGCAGGGCAATTGGGACGCCTCTCCAGCTGAGGCGGGAGACCAAGGGTCCCTTTCCACGTGCCACAGGAATCCTGGGACTACTATCAAGTTTCACGAGGAGTCAGGCATCGTCTCCTTTGGAGGCACTGAACTCCACGTACCTCTGGAGTTTTCAGAGTATGTGAGGCCTCCGGTCGCGATGAGGTGGGGAACTAGGTCTTTCTCTGTGGTCTCAACAGGGGATTCAGACACCCTTTCGTCTTGGGAGATGCAAGACGAGCCTGCATTCAAGTCACTGCAGGGATATCCGGCCTTATTTCGAGTCAGGGCATCGCGGTGTCCATTCCACTTGAGGCCGCAAACTCAGGGTCCCTCTCACGTACCTAGAGCTGAGAGAAGCCTCCTCTTGAGGTGCTTGTGGTAAGGTGGTATTCCCCTGGAATCAAAGCCAGGGACTAACCTCTCATCTCGAGTTGATTTTTGGTCCACGGAGCTCTTTCGTGTTGCTACAGTGACCTCAGGAACCCTCTAGCCTTGAAACAGTGTTCTTGGGGTTTCTCTGGAGTGCCATCAAGGAAATCAAGGCTCCTTTCATGTGTGATGTGCAACACGGAATTGCTCTGCACGCAGTGCAGGGGAATCGGGCCTCATCTCACGGCGAGGGGGAAGTCTAATGGTTTTTCTCGAGTTGCGGCGTGAACCTGGGGTATATTCTCGAGTTACGACGGGGATGGCCCTTCCACCCACGTGTTTGTTCAGCGACGTCAGGACTCCTGCCTAGTTGCGAGGGACAACTCGGGATTCTCCTCGAGGCTTGGCAAGGCAATTGGGACGCCTCTCCAGCTGAGGCGGGTGACCAAGGGTCCCTTTCCACGTGCCACAGGAATCCTGGGACTCCTATCAAGTTTCCCGAGGAGTCAGGCATCGTCTCCTTTGGAGGCACTGATCTCTGCGTCCCTCTGAAGTTTTCAAAGGATGTGAGGCCTCCGGTCGCGATGAGGTGGGGAACTAGGTCTTTCTCTGTGGTCTACACAGGTGATTCAGACATCCTTTCGTCTTGGGAGATTCAAGACGAGCCTGCAATCAAGTCACTGCAGGGATATCCGGCCTTATTTCGAGTCAGGGCATCGCGGTGTCCATTCCACTTGAGGCTGCAAACTCAGGGTCCCTCTCACATACCTAGAGCTGAGAGAAGCCTCCTCTTGAGGTGCTTGTGGTAAGGTGGTATTCCTCTGGAGTCAAAGCCAGGGACTAACCTCTCAACTCGAGTTGATTTGTGGTCCACGGAGCTCTTTCGTGTTACTACAGTGACCTCAGGATCCCTCTAGCCTTGAAATAGTGTTCTTGGGGTTTCTCTGGAGTGCCACCAAGGAAATCAAGGCTCCTTTCATGTGTGATGTGCAACACGGAATTGCTCTGCACGCAGTGCAGGGGAATCGGTTCTCATCTCCCGGCGAGGGGGAAGTCTCATGGTTTTTCTCGAGTTGCGGCGTGAACCTGGGGTATATTCTCGAGTTACGACGGGGATGGCCCTTCCACACACGTGTTTGTTCAGCCACGTCAGGACTCCTGCCTAGTTGCGAGGGACAACTCGGGATTCTCCTCGAGGCTTGGCAGGGCAATTGGGACGCCTCTCCAGCTGAGGCGGGAGACCAAGGGTCCCTTTCCATGTGACACAGGAATCCTGGGACTCCTATCAAGTTTCTCGAGGAGTCAGGCATCGTCTCCTTTGGAGGCACTGATCTCCGTGTACCTCTGGAGTTTTTAAAGGATGTGAGGCCTCCGGTCGCGATGAGGTGGGGAACTAGGTCTTTCTCTGTGGTCTCCACAGGGGATTCAGACATCCTTTCGACTTGGGAGATGCAAGACGTGCCTGCATTCAAGTCACTGCAGGGATATCCGGCCTTATTTTGCGTCAGGGCATCGCGGTGTCCATTCCACTTGAGGCCGCAAAATCAGGGTCCCTCTCACATACCTAGAGCTGAGAGAAACCTCCTCTTGAGGTGCTTTTGGTAAGGTGGTATTCCTCTGGAATCAAAGCCAGGGACTAACCTCTCATCTCGAGTTGATTTTTGGTCCACGGAGCTCTTTCGTGTTGCTACAGTGACCTCAGGAACCCTCTAGCCTTGAAACAGTGTTCTTGGGGTTTCTCTGGAGTGCCATCAAGGAAATCAAGGCTCCTTTCATGTGTGATGTGCAACACGGAATTGCTCTGCACGCAGTGCAGGGTATCGGGCCTCATTTTGCGGCGAGGGGCAAGTCTCATGGTTTTTCTCGAGTTGCGATGGGAACCATTGGTTTATTCTCGAGTTTCGTCGGGGATGGCCCTTCCACACACGTGTTTGTTCAGCGACGTCAGGACTCCTGCCTAGTTGCGAGGGACAAGTCGGGATTCTCCTCGAGGCTTGGCAGGGCAATTGGCACGCCTGTCCAACTGAGGCGGGAGACAAAGGGTCCCTTTCCACGTGCCACAGGAATCCTGGGACTCCTATCAAGTTGCACGAGGAGTCAGGCATCGTCTCCTTTGGAGGCACTGACCTCCGCGTACCTCTGGAGTTTTCAAAGGATGTGAGGCCTCTGGTCGCGATGAAGTGGGGAACTAGGTCTTTCTCTGTGGTCTCCACAGGGGATTCAGACATCCTTTCATCTTGGGAGATGCAAGACGAGCCTGCATTCAAGTCACTGCAGGGATATCCGTCCTTATATCGAGTCAGGGCATCGCGGTGTCCATTCCACTTGAGGCCGCAAACTCAGGGTCCCTCTCACATACCTAGAGCTGAGAGAAGCCTCCTCTTGAGGTGCTAGTGGTAAGGTGGTATTCCTCTGGAGTCGAAGCCAGGGACTAACCTCTCATCTCGAGTTGATTTTTGGTCCACGGAGCTCTTTCGTGTTGCTACAGTGACCTCAGGATCCCTCTAGCCTTGAAACAGTGTTCTTGGGGTTTCTCTGGAGTGCCATCAGGGAAATCAAGGCTCCTTTCATGTGTGATGTGCAACACGGAATTGCTCTGCACGCAGTGCAGGGGAATCGGGCCTCATCTCGCGGAGAGGGTGAAGTCTAATGTTTTTTCTCGAGTTGCGGCGGGAACCTGGGTTATATTCTCGAGTTACGACGGGGAAGTCGCTTCCACACACGTGCTTCTTCAGCTACGTCAGGACTTCTTCCTAGTTGCGAGGGACAACTCGGGATTCTCTTCGAGGCTTGGCAGGGCAATTGGGAGGCCTCTCGAGCTGAGGCGGGAGACCAAGTGTCCCTTTCCACGTGCCAGAGGAATCCTGGGACTCCTATCAAGTTTGACGAGGAGTCAGGCATCGTCTCCTTTGGAGGCACTGATCTCTGCATACCCCTGTAGTTTTCAAAGGATGTGAGGCCTCCGGTCGCGATGAGGTGGGGAACTAGGTCTTTCTCTGTGGTCTCCACAGGGGATTCAGACATCGTTTCGTCTTGGGAGATGCAAAACGAGCCTGGATTCAAGTCACTGCAGGGATATCCGACCTGATTTCGAGTCAGGGCATCGCGGTCTCCATTCCACTTGAGGCCGCAAACTCAGGGTCCCTCTCACATAGCTAGAGCTGAGAGAAGCCTCCTCTTGAGGTGCTTGTGGTAAGGTGGTATTCCTCTGGAGTCGAAGCCAGGGACTAACCTCTCATCTCGAGTTAATTCTTCGTCCACGGAGCTCTTTCATGTTGCTTCAGTGACCTCAGGATCCCTCTAGCCTTGAAACAGTGGTCTTGGGGTTTCTCTGGAGTGCCACCAAGGAAATCAAGGCTCCTTTCATGTGTGATGTGCAACACGGAATTGCTCTGCACGCAGTGCAGGGGAATCGGGCCTCATCTCGCGGCGAGGGGGAAGTCTCATGGTTTTTCTCGAGTTGCGGCGGGAACCTAGGGTATTTTCTCGAGTTACGACGGGGATGGCCCTTCCACACACGTGTTTGATCAGCGACGTCAGGACTCCTGCCTAGTTGCGAGGGACAACTCGGGATTCTCCTCGAGGCTTGGCAGGGCAATTGGGACGCCTCTCCAGCTGAGGCGGGAGACCAAGGGTCCCTTTCCATGTGCCACAGAAATCCTGGGACTCCTATCAAGTTTCACGAGGAGTCAGGCATCGTCTCCTTTGGAGGCACTGATCTCCGCGTACCTCTGAAGTTTTCAAAGGATGTGAGGCTTCCGGTCGCCATGAGGTGGGGAACTAGGTCTTTCTCTGTGGTCTCCACAGGGGATTCAGACATCCTTTCATTTTGGGAGATGCAAGACGAGCCTGCATTCAAGTCACTGCAGGGATATCCGGCCTTATTTCACGTCAGGGCATCGCGGTGTCCATTCCACTTGACGCCGCAAAATCAGGGTCCCTTTCACATACCTAGAGCTGAGAGAAGCCTCCTCTTGAGGTGCTTGTGGTAAGGTGGTATTCCTCTGGAGTCTTAGCCAGGGACTAACCTCTCATCTCGAGTTCATTTTTGGTCCACGGAGATCTTTCGTGTGGCTACATTTACCTCAGGATCCATCTAGCCTTGAAACAGTGTTCTTGGGGTTTCTCTGTAGTGCCATCAAGGAAATCAAGGCTCCTTTCATGTGTGATGTGCAACACGGAATTGCTCTGCACGCAGTGCAGGGGAATCGGGCTTCATCTCGCGGCGAGGGGGAAGTCTAATGGTTTTTCTCGAGTTGCGGCGGGAACCTGGGGTATATTCTCGAGTTACGACGGGGATGGCCCTTCCACCCTCGTGTTTGTTCAGCGACGTCAGAACTCCTGCCTAGGTGCGAGGGAAAACTCGGGATTCTCCTCGAGGCTTGGCAGGGCAATTGGGACGCCTCTCCAGCTGAGGCGGGAGACCAAGGGTCCCTTTCCACGTGCCACAGGAATCCTGGGACTCCTATCAAGTTTCACGAGGAGTCAGGCATCGTCTCCTTTGGAGGCACTGATCTCCGCGTACCTCTGAAGTTTTCAAAGGATGTGAGGCCTCCGGTCGCGATGAGGTGGGGAAATATGTCTTTCTCTGTGGTCTACATAGGTGATTCAGACATCCTTTCGTCTTGGGAGATTCAAGACGAGCCTGCATTCAAGTCACTGCAGGGATATCCTGCCTTATTTCGAGTCAGGGCATCGCGGTGTCCATTCCACTTGAGGCCGCAAACGCAGGGTCCCTCTCACATACCTAGAGCTGAGAGAAGCCTCCTCTAGAGGTGCTTGTGGTAAGGTGGTATTCCTCTGGATTCGAAGCCAGTGACTAACCTCTCATCTCGAGTTGATTTTTGGTCCACGGAGATCTTTCGTGTTGCTACAGTGACCTCAGGATCCATCTAGCCTTGAAACAGTGTTCTTGGGGTTTCTCTGGAGTGCCATCAAGGAAATCAAGGCTCCTTTCATGTGTGATGTGCAAGACGGAATTGCTCTGCACGCAGTGCAGGGGAATCGGGCCTCATCTCGCGGCGAGGGGGAAGTCTCATGGTTTTTCTCGAGTTGCGGCGGGAACCTGGGGTATATTCTAGAGTTACGAAGGGGAAGGCCCTTCCACCCACGTGTTTGTTCAGCAACGTCAGGACTCCAGCCTAGTTGCGAGGGAAAACTCGGGATTCTCCTCGAGGCTTGGCAGGGCAATTGGGACGCCTCTCCAGCTGAGGCGGGAGACCAAGGGTCCCTTTCCAGGTGCCACAGGAATCCTGGGACTCCTATCAAGTTTCACGAGGAATCAGGCATCGTCTCCTTTGGAGGCACTGATCTCCGCGTACCTCTGGAGTTTTCAAAGGATGTGAGGCCTCCTGACGCCATGAGGTGGTGAACTAGGTATTTCTCTCTGGTTTCCACAGGGGATTCAGACATCCTTTCATCTTGGGAGATGCAAGACGAGCCTGCATTCAAGTCACTGCAGGGATATCCGGCCTTATTACACGTCAGGGCATCACAGTGTCCATTCCACTTGAGGCCGCAAACTCAGGGTCCCTCTCACATACCTAGAGCTGAGAGAAGCCTCCTCTTGAGGTGCTTGTGGTAAGGTGGTATTCCTCTGGATTCGAAGCCAGGGACTAACCTCTCATCTCGAGTTGATTTGTGGTCCTCGAAGCTCTTTCGTGTTGCTACAGTGACCTCAGGATCCTCTAGCCTTGAAACAGTGTTCTTGGGGTTTCTCTGGAGTGCCATCAAGGAAATCAAGGCTCCTTTCATGTGTGATGTGCAACACGGAATTGCTTTGAATGCCGTGCAGGGGAATCGGGCCTCATCTTGCGGCGAGGGGGAAGTCTCATGGTTTTTCTCGAGTTGCGGCGGGAACCTGGGGTATATTCTCGAGTTACGACGGGGATGGCCCTTCCACCCAGGTGTTTGTTCAGCAATGTCAGGACTCCTGCCTAGTTGCGAGGGACAACTCGGGATTCTCCTCGAGGCTTGGCAGGGCAATTGGGACGCCTCTCCAGCTGAGGCGGGAGACCAAGGGTCCCTTTCCACGTGCCACAGGAATCCTGGGACTCCTATCAAGGTTCACGAGGAGTCAGGCATCGTCTCCTTTGGAGGCACTGAACTCCACGTACCTCTGGAGTTTTCAGAGTATGTGAGGCCTCCGGTCGCGATGAGGTGGGGAACTAGGTCTTTCTCTGTGGTCTCAACAGGGGATTCAGACATCCTTTCGTCTTGGGAGATGCAAGACGAGCCTGCATTCAAGTCACTGCAGGGATATCCGGCCTTATTTCGAGTCAGGGCATCGCGGTGTCCATTCCACTTGAGGCCGCAAACTCAGGGTCCCTCTCACATACCTAGAGCTGAGAGAAGCCTCCTCTTGAGGTGCTTGTGGTAAGGTGGTATTCCTCTGGAATCAAAGCCAGGGACTAACCCCTCATCTCGAGTTGATTTTTGGTCCACGGAGCTCTTTCGTGTTGCTACAGTGACCTCAGGAACCCTCTAGCCTTGAAACAGTGTTCTTGGGGTTTCTCTGGAGTGCCATCAAGGAAATCAAGGCTCCTTTCATGTGTGATGTGCAACACGGAATTGCTCTGCACGCAGTGCAGGGGAATCGGGCCTCATCTCACGGCGAGGGGGAAGTCTCATGGTTTTTCTAGAGTTGCGGCGGGAACCTGGGGTATTTTCTCGAGTTACGACGGGGATGGCCCTTCCACCCACGTGTTTGTTCAGCGTCGTCATGACTCCTGACTAGTTCCGAGGGACAACTCGGGATTCTCCTCGAGGCTTGGCAGGGCAATTGGGACGCCTCTCCAGCTGAGGCGGGAGACCAAGGGTCCCTTTCCATGTGCCACAGGAATCCTGGGACTCCTATCAAGTTTCACGAGGAGTCAGGCATCGTCTCCTTTGGAGGCACTGATCTCCGCGTACCTCTGGAGTTTTCAAAGGATTTGAGGCTTCCGGTCGCCATGAGGTGGGGAACTAGGTCTTTCTCTGTGGTCTCCACAGGGGATTCAGACATCCTTTCATTTTGGGAGATGCAAGACGAGCCTGCATTCAAGTCACTGCAGGGATATCCGGCCTTATTTCACGTCAGGGCATCGCGGTGTCCATTCCACTTGACGCCGCAAAATCAGGGTCCCTTTCACATACCTAGAGCTGAGAGAAGCCTCCTCTTGAGGTGCTTGTGGTAAGGTGGTATTCCTCTGGAGTCTTAGCCAGGGACTAACCTCTCATCTCGAGTTCATTTTTGGTCCACGGAGATCTTTCGTGTGGCTACAGTGACCTCAGGATGCCTCTAGCCTTGAAACAGTGTTCTTGGGGTTTCTCTGGAGTGCCATCAAGGAAATCAAGGCTCCTTTCATGTGTGATGTGCAAGACGGAATTGCTCTGCACGCAGTGCAGGGGAATCGGGCCTCATCTCGCGGCGAGGGGGAAGTCTCATGGTTTTTCTCGAGTTGCGGCGGGAACCTGGGGTATATTCTAGAGTTACGACGGGGAAGGCCCTTCCACCCACGTGTTTGTTCAGCGACGTCAGGACTCCTGCCTAGTTGCGAGGGAAAACTCGGGATTCTCCTCGAGGCTTGGCAGGGCAATTGGGACGCCTCTCCAGCTGAGGCGGGAGACCAAGGGTCCCTTTCCAGGTGCCACAGGAATCCTGGGACTCCTATCAAGTTTCACGAGGAGTCAGGCATCGTCTCCTTTGGAGGCACTGATCTCCGCGTACCTCTGGAGTTTTCAAAGGATGTGAGGCCTCCTGACGCCATGAGGTGGTGAACTAGGTATTTCTCTCTGGTTTCCACAGGGGATTCAGACATCCTTTCATCTTGGGAGATGCAAGACGAGCCTGCATTCAAGTCACTGCAGGGATATCCGGCCTTATTTCACGTCAGGGCATCACAGTGTCCATTCCACTTGAGGCCGCAAACTCAGGGTCCCTCTCACATACCTAGAGCTGAGAGAAGCCTCCTCTTGAGGTGCTTGTGGTAAGGTGGTATTCCTCTGGATTCGAAGCCAGGGACTAACCTCTCATCTCGAGTTGATTTGTGGTCCTCGAAGCTCTTTCGTGTTGCTACAGTGACCTCAGGATCCTCTAGCCTTGAAACAGTGTTCTTGGGGTTTCTCTGGAGTGCCATCAAGGAAATCAAGGCTCCTTTCATGTGTGATGTGCAAGACGGAATTGCTCTGCACGCAGTGCAGGGGAATCGGGCTTCATCTCGCGGCGAGGGGGAAGTCTAATGGTTTTTCTCGAGTTGCGGCGGGAACCTGGGTTATATTCTCGAGTTACGACGGGGATGGCCCTTCCACCCTCGTGTTTGTTCAGCGACGTCAGAACTCCTGCCTAGGTGCGAGGGAAAACTCGGGATTCTCCTCGAGGCTTGGCAGGGCAATTGGGACGCCTCTCCAGCTGAGACGGGAGACCAAGTGTCCCTTTCCACGTGCCACAGGAATCCTGGGACTCCTATCAAGTTTCACGAGGAGTCAGGCATCGTCTCCTTTGGAGGCACTGATCTCCGCGTACCTCTGGAGTTTTCAAAGGATGTGAGGCCTCCGGTCGCGATGAGGTGGGGAAATATGTCTTTCTCTGTGGTCTACATAGGTGATTCAGACATCCTTCGTCTTGGGAGATTCAAGACGAGCCTGCATTCAAGTCACTGCAGGGATATCCTGCCTTATTTCGAGTCAGGGCATCGCAGTGTCCATTCCACTTGAGGCCGCAAACGCAGGGTCCCTCTCACATACCTAGAGCTGAGAGAAGCCTCCTCTAGAGGTGCTTGTGGTAAGGTGGTATTCCTCTGGATTCGAAGCCAGTGACTAACCTCTCATCTCGAGTTGATTTTTGGTCCACGGAGATCTTTCGTGTGGCTACAGTGACCTCAGGATCCCTCTAGCCTTGAAACAGTGTTCTTGTGGTTTCTCTCCAGTGCCATCAAGGAAATCAAGGCCCCTTTCATGTGTGATGTGCAACACGGAATTGCTCTGCACGCAGTGTAGCGTATCGGGCCTTATTTTGCGGCGAGGGGGAAGTCTCATGGTTTTTCTCGAGTTGCGATGGGAACCTGGGGTATATTCTCGAGTTACGACCGAGATTGCCCTTCCACACAAATGTTTGTTCAGCGACGTCAGGACTCCTGCCTAGTTGCGAGGGACAACTCGGGATTCTCCTCGAGGCTTGGCAGGGCAATTGGGACGCCTCTCCAGCTGAGGCGGGAGACCAAGGGTCCCTTTCCACGTGCCACAGGAATCCTGGGACTCCTATCAAGTTTCACGAGGAGTCAGGCATCGTCTCCTTAGGAGGCACTGATCTCCGCGTACCTCTGGAGTTTTCAAAGGATGTGAGGCCTCCGGTCGCCATGAAGTGGGGAACTAGGTCTTTCTCTGTGGTCTCCACAGGGGATTCAGACATCCTTTCATCTTGGGAGATGCAAGAGGAGCCTGCATTCAAGTCACTGCAGGGATATCCGGCCTTATATCGAGTCAGGGCATCGCGGTGTCCATTCCACTTGAGGCCGCAAACTCAGGGTCCCTCTCACATAGCTAGAGCTGAGAGAAGCCTCCTCTTGAGGTGCTAGTGGTAAGGTGGTATTCCTCTGGAGTCGAAGCCAGGGACTAACCTCTCATCTCGAGTTGATTTTTGGTCCACGGAGCTCTTTCGTGTTGCTACAGTGACCTCAGGATCCCTCTAGCCTTGAAACAGTGTTCTTGGGGTTTCTCTGGAGTGCCATCAAGGAAATCAAGGCTCCTTTCATGTGTGATGTGCCACACGGAATTGCTCTGCACGCAGTGCAGGGAAATCGGGCCTCATCTCGCGGAGAGGGGGAAGTCTAATGTTTTTTCTCGAGTTGCGGCAGGAACCTGGGTTATATTCTCGAGTTACGACGGGGAAGTCCCTTCCACACACGTGTTTGTTCAGCGATGGCATGACTCCTGCCTAGTTGCGAGGGACAACTCGGGATTCTCCTCGAGGCTTGGCAGGGCAATTGGGATGCCTCTCCAGCTGAGGCGGGAAACCAAGTGTCCCTTTCCACGTGCCAGAGGAATCCTGGGACTCCTATCAAGTTTGACGAGGAGTCAGGCATCGTCTCCTTTGGAGGCACTGATCTCCGCGTACCCCTGGAGTTTTCAAAGGATGTGAGGCCTCCGGTCGCGATTAGGTGGGGAACTAGGTCTTTCTCTGTGGTCTCCACAGGGGATTCAGACATCCTTTCGTCTTGGGAGATGCAAAACGAGCCTGGATTCAAGTCACTGCAGGGATATTTGGCCTTATTTCGAGTCAGGGCATCGCGGTGTCCATTCCACTTGCGGCTGCAAAATTAGGGTCCCTCTCACATAGCTAGAGCTGAGAGAAGCCTCCTCTTGAGGTGCTTGTGGTAAGGTGGTATTCCTCTGGAGTCGAAGCCAGGGACTAACCTCTCATCTCGAGTTAATTCTTGGTTCACGGAGCTCTTTCATGTTGCTTCAGTGACCTCAGGATCCCTCTAGCCTTGAAACAGTGTTCTTGGGGTTTCTCTGGAGTGCCATCAAGGAAATCAAGGCTCCTTTCATGTGTGATGTGCAACACGGAATTGCTCTGCACGCAGTGCAGGGGAATCGGGCCTCATCTTGCGGCGAGGGAGAAGTCTCATGGTTTTTCTCGAGTTGCGGCGGGAACCTGGGGTATATTCTCGAGTTACGACGGGGATGGCCCTTCAACACACGTGTTTGTTCACCGACGTAAGGACTCCTGCCTAGTTGCGAGGGACAACTCGGGATTCTCCTCGAGGCTTGGCAGGGCAATTGGGACTCCTCTCCAGCTAAGGCAGGAGACCAAGGGTCACTTTCCACGTGCCACAGGAATCCTGGGACTCCTATCAAGATTCACGAGGGGTCAGGCATCGTCTCCTTTGGAGGCACTGATCTCCGCGTACCTCTGGAGTTTTCAAAGGATGTGAGGCCTCCGGTCGCGATGAGGTGGGGAACTAGGTCTTTCTCTGTGGTCTCCACAGGGGATTCAGACATCCTTTCATCTTGGGAGATGCAAGAAGAGCCTGCCTTCAAATCACTGCAGGGATATCCGGCATTATTTCGCGTCAGGGCATCGCAGTGTCCATTCCACTTGAGGCCGCAAACTCAGGGTCCCCCTCACATACCTAGAGCTGAGAGAAGCCTCCTCTTGAGGAGCTTGTGGTAAGGTGGTATTCCTCTGGAGTCGAAGCCAGGGACTAACCTCTCATCTCGAGTTGATTGATGGCCCACGGAGCTCTTTCGTGTTGCTACAGTGACCTCAGGATCCCTCTAGCCTTGAAACAGTGATCTTGGGGTTTCTCTGGAGTGCCATCAAGGAAATCAAGGCTCCTTTCATGTTTGATGTGCAACACGGAATTGCTCTGCACGCCGTGCAGGGGAATCGGGCCTCATCTCGCGGCAAGGGGGAAGTCTCATGGTTTTTCTCGAGTTGCGGCGGGAACCTGGGGTATATTCTCAAGTTACGACGGGGATGGCCCTTCCACACACGTGTTTGTTCAGCCACGTCAGGACTCCTACCTAGTTGCGAGGGCCAACTCGGGATTCTCCTCGAGGCTTGGCAGGGCAATTGGGACGCCTCTCCAGCTGAGGCGGGAGACCAAGGGTCCCTTTCCACGTGCCACAGGAATCCTGGGACTCCTATCAAGTTTGACGAGGAGTCAGGCATCGTCTCCTTTGGAGGCACTGATCTCCGCGTACCCCTGGAGTTGTCAAAGGATGTGAGGCCTCCAGCCGCGATGAGGTGGGGAACTAGGTCTTTCTCTGTGGTCTCCACAGGGGATTCAGACATCGTTTCGTCTTGGGAGATGCAAAACGAGCCTGGATTCAAGTCACTGCAGGGATATCTGGCCTTATTTCGAGTCAGGGCATCGTGGTGTCCATTCCACTTGCGGCCGCAAAATTAGGGTCCCTCTCACATAGCTAGAGCTGAGAGAAGCCTCCTCTTGAGGTGCTTGTGGTAAGGTGGTATTCCTCTGGAGTCGAAGCCAGGGACTAACCTCTCATCTCGAGTTGATTTTTGGTCCACGGAGCTCTTTCATGTTGCTACAGTGACCTCAGGATCCCTCTAGCCTTGAAACTGTGTTCTTGGGGTTTCTCTGGGGTGACATCAAGGAAATCAAGGCTCCTTTCATGTGTGATGTGCAACACGGAATTGCTCTGCACGCAGTGCAGGGGAATTAGGCCTCATCTCGCGGCGAGGGGGAAGTCTCATGGTTTTTCTCGAGTTGCGATGGGAACCTTTGGTTTATTCTCGAGTTTCGTCGGGGATGGCCCTTCCACACACGTGTTTGTTCAGCGACGTCAGGACTCCTGCCTAGTTGCGAGGGACAAGTCGGGATTCTCCTCGAGGCTTGGCAGGGCAATTGGTACGCCTGTCCAACTGAGGCGGGAGACAAAGGGTCCCTTTCCACGTGCCACAGGAATCCTGGGACTCCTATCAAGTTCCACGAGGAGTCAGGCATCGTCTCCTTTGGAAGCACTGACCTCCGCGTACCTCTGGAGTATTCAAAGGATGTGAGGCCTCTGGTCGCGATGAGGTGGGGAACTAGGTCTTTCTCTGTGGTCTCCACAGGGGATTCAGACATCCTTTCATCTTGGGAGATGCAAGACGAGCCTGCATTCAAGTCACTGCAGGGATATCCGGCCTTATATCGAGTCAGGGCATCGCGGTGTCCATTCCACTTGAGGCCGCAAACTCAGGGTCCCTCTCACATACCTAGAGCTGAGAGAAGCCTCCTCTTGAGGTGCTAGTGGTAAGGTGGTATTCCTCTGGAGTCGAAGCCAGGGACTAACCTCTCATCTCGAGTTGATTTTTGGTCCACGGAGCTCTTTCGTGTTGCTACAGTGACCTCAGTATCGATCTAGCCTTGAAACAGTGTTCTTGGGGTTTCTCTGGAGTGCCATCAGGGAAATCAAGGCTCCTTTCATGTGTGATGTGCCACACGGAATTGCTCTGCACGCAGTGCAGGGGAATCGGGCCTCATCTCGCGGAGAGGGTGAAGTCTAATGTTTTTTCTCGAGTTGCGGCGGGAACCTGGGGTATATTCTCGAGTTACGACGGGGAAGTCCTTTCCACACACGTGCTTCTTCAGCTCCGTCAGGACTTCTGCCTAGTTGCGAGGGACAACTCGGGATTCTCTTCGAGGCTTGGCAGGGCAATTGGGATGCCTCTCGAGCTGAGGCGGGAGACCAAGTGTCCCTTTCCACGTGCCAGAGGAATCCTGGGACTCTTATCAAGTTTCACGAGGAGTCAGGCATCGTCTCCTTTGGAGGCACTGATCTCCGCGAACCCCTGTAGTTTTCAAAGGATGTGAGGCCTCCGGTCGCGATGAGGTGGGGAACTAGGTCTTTCTCTGTGGTCTCCACAGGGGATTCAGACATCGTTTCGTCTTGGGAGATGCAAAACGAGCCTGGATTCAAGTCACTGCAGGGATATCCGGCCTGATTTCGAGTCAGGGCATCGCGGTCTCCATTCCACTTGAGGCCGCAAACTCAGGGTCCCTCTCACAAAGCTAGAGCTGAGAGAAGCCTCCTCTTGAGGTGCTTGTGGTAATGTGGTATTCCTCTGGAGTCGAAGCCAGGGACTAACCTCTCATCTCGAGTTAATTCTTCTTCCACGGAGCTCTTTCATGTTGCTTCAGTGACCTCAGGATCCCTCTAGCCTTGAAACAGT
Source organism: Cervus elaphus (assembly GCF_910594005.1). Classification (NCBI taxonomy): domain Eukaryota; kingdom Metazoa; phylum Chordata; class Mammalia; order Artiodactyla; family Cervidae; genus Cervus; species Cervus elaphus. The sequence continues at coordinate 6,252,631 of NC_057838.1, forward strand.
GTTCTTGGGGTTTCTCTGGAGTGCCATGAAGGAAATCAAGGCTCCTTTCACGTGTGATGTGCAACACGGAATTGCTCTGCACGCAGTGCAGGGGAATCGGGCCTCATCTCGCGGCGAGGGAGAAGTCTCATGGTTTTTCTCGAGTTGCGGCGGAACCTGGGGTATATTCTCGAGTTACGACGGGGATGGCCCTTCCACACACGTGTTTGTTCACCACCGTAAGGACTCCTGCCTAGTTGCGAGGGCCAACTTGGGATTCTCCTCGTGGCTTGGCAGGGCGATTGGGAGGCATTTCCAGCTAAGGCGGGTGACCAAGGATCCCTTTCCACGTGCCACAGGAATCCTGGGACTCCTATCAAGTTTCACGAGGAGTCACGCATCGTCTCCTTTGGAGGCACTGATCTCCGCGTACCTCTGGAGTTTTCAAAGGATGTGAGGCCTCCGGTCGCGATGAGGTGGGGAAGTAGGTCTTTCTCTATGGTCTCCACAGGGGATTCAGACATCCTTTCGTCTTGGGAGATGCAAGACGAGCCTGCATTCAAGTCACTGCAGGGATATCCGGCCTTATTTCGAGTCAGGGCATCGCGGTGTCCATTCCACTTGAGGCCGCAAACTCAGGGTCCCTCTCACATACCTATAGCTGAGAGAAGCCTCCTCTTGAGGTGCTAGTGGTAAGGTGATATTCCTCTGGAGTCGAAGCCAGGGACTAACCTCTCATCTCGAGTTGATTTTTGGTCCACGGAGCTCTTTCGTGTTGCTACAGTGACCTCAGGATCCCTCTAGCCTTGAAACAGTGTTCTTGGGGTTTCTCTGGAGTGCCATCAGGGAAATCAAGGCTCCTTTCATGTGTGATGTGCAACACGGAATTGCTCTGCACGCAGTGCAGGGGAATCGGGCCTCATCTCGCGGAGAGGGTGAAGTCTAATGTTTTTTCTCGAGTTGCGGCGGGAACCTGGGGTATATTCTCGAGTTACGACGGGGAAGTCGCTTCCACACACGTGCTTCTTCAGCTACGTCAGGACTTCTGCCTAGTTGCGAGGGACAACTCGGGATTCTCTTCGAGGCTTGGCAGGGCAATTGGGAGGCCTCTCGAGCTGAGGCGGGAGACCAAGTGTCCCTTTCCACGTGCCAGAGGAATCCTGGGACTCCTATCAAGTTTGACGAGGAGTCAGGCATCGTCTCCTTTGGAGGCACTGATCTCCGCGTACCCCTGTAGTTTTCCAAGGATGTGAGGCCTCCGGTCGCGATGAGGTGGGGAACTAGGTCTTTCTCTGTGGTCTCCACAGGGGATTCAGACATCCTTTCGTCTTGGGAGATGCAAAACGAGCCTGGATTCAAGTCACTGCACGGATATCCGGCCTGATTTCGAGTCAGGGCATCGCGGTCTCCATTCCACTTGAGGCCGCAAACTCAGGGTCCCTCTCACATAGCTAGAGCTGAGAGAAGCCTCCTCTTGAGGTGCTTGTGGTAAGGTGGTATTCCTCTGGAGTCGAAGCCAGGGACTAACCTCTCATCTCGAGTTAATTCTTCGTCCACGGAGCTCTTTCATGTTGCTACAGTGACCTCAGGATCCCTCTAGCCTTGAACCAGTGTTCTTGGGGTTTCTCTGGAGTGCCATGAAGGAAATCAAGGCTCCTTTCACGTGTGATGTGCAACACGGAATTGCTCTGCACGCAGTGCAGGGGAATCGGGCCTCATCTCGCGGCGAGGGAGAAGTCTCATGGTTTTTCTCGAGTTGCGGCGGGAACCTGGGGTATATTCTCGAGTTACGATGGGGATGGCCCTTCCACCCACGTGTTTGTTCACCGCCGTAAGGACTCCTGCCTAGTTGCGAGGGACAACTCGGGATTCTCCTCGAGGCTTGGCAGGGCAATTGGGACGCATTTCCAGCTGAGGCGGGAGACCAAGGGTCCCTTTCCACGTGCCACAGGAATCCTGGGACTCCTATCAAGTTTCACGAGGAGTCAGGCATCGTCTCCTTTGGAGGCACAGATCTACGCGTAACTCTGGAGTTTTCAAAAGATGTGAGGCCTCCGGTCGGGATGAGGTGGGGAAGTAGGTCTTTCTCTATGGTCTCCACAGGGGATTCAGACATCCTTTCATCTTGGGAGATGCAAGACGAGCCTGCATTCAAGTCACTGCAGGGATATCCGGCCTTATATCGAGTCAGGGCATCGCGGTGTCAATTTCACTTGAGGCCGCAAAATCAGGGTCCCTCTCACATACCTAGAGCTGAGAGAAGCCTCCTCTTGAGGTGCTTGTGGTAAGGTGGTATTCCTCTGGAGTCGAAGCCAGGGACTAACCTCTCATCTCGAGTTGATTCTTGGTCCACGGAGCTCTTTCGTGTTGCTACAGTGACTTCAGTTTCCCTCTAGCCTTGTAACAGTGTTCTTGGGGTTTCTCTGGAGTGCCATCAAGGAAATCAAGGCTCCTTTCATGTGTGATGTGCAACAGGGAATTGCTCTGCACACAGTGCACGGTATCGGGCCACATTTTTCGGCGAGGGGGAAGTCTCATGGTTTTTCTCGAGTTGCGGCGGGAACCTGGGGTATATTCTCGAGTTACGACGGGGATGGCCCTTCCACCCACGTGTTTGTTCAGCGACGTCAAGATTCCTGCCTAGTTGCGAGGGACAACTCGGGATTCTCCTCGAGGCTTGGCAGGGCAATTGGGACTCCTCTCAATCTGAGGCGGGAGACCAAGGGTCCCTTTCCACGTGCCACAGGAATCCTGGGACTCCTATCAAGTTTCACGAGGAGTCAGGCATCGTCTCCTTTGGAGGCACTGATCTCCGTGTACCTCTGTAGTTTTCAAAGGATGTGAGGCTTCCGGTCGCCATGAGGTGGGAAACTAGGTCTTTCTCTGTGGTGTCCACAGGGGATTCAGTCATCCTTTCATCTTGGGAGATACAAGACGAGCCTGCATTCAAGTCACTGCAGGGATATCCGGCCTTATATCGAGTCAGGGCATCACGGTGTCCATTCCACTTGAGGCCGCAAAATCAGGGTCCCTCTCACATACCTAGAGCTGAGAGAAGCCTCCTCTTCAGGTGCTTGTGGTAAGGTGGTATTCATCTGGAGTCGAAACCAGGGACTAACCCCTCATCTCGAGTTGATTTTTGGTCCACGGAGCTCTTTCGTGTTGCTACAGTGACCTCAGGATCCCTCTAGCCTTGAAACAGTGTTCTTGGGGTTTTTCTGGAGTGCCATCAAGAGAATCAAGGCTCCTTTCATGTGTGATGTGCAACACGGAATTGCTCTGCACGCAGTGCAGGGGAATCGGGCCTCATCTCCCGGCGAGGGGGAAATCTCATGGTTTTTCTCGAGTTGCGGCGGTAACCTGGGGTATATTCTCGAGCTACGACGGGGATGGCCCTTCCACCCACGTGTTTGTTCAGCGACGTCAGGACTCCTGCCTAGTTGCGAGGGACAACTCGGGATTCTCCTGGGAGCTTGGCAGGGCAATTGGGACGCCTCTCCAGCTGAGGCGGTAGACCAAGGGTCCCTTTCCACGTGCCACAGGAATCTTGGGACACCTATCAAGTTTCACGAGGAGTCAGGCATCGTCTCCTTTGGAGGCACTGATCTCCGCGTACCTCTGGAGTTTTCAAAGGATGTGAGCCCTCCGGTCGCGATGAAGTGGGGAACTATGTCTTTCTCTGTGGTCTCCACAGGGGATTCAGACATCCTTTCGTCTTGGGAGATGCAAAACGAGCCTGCATTTAAGTCACTGCAGGGATATCCGGCCATATTTCGAGTCAGGGCATCGCGGTGTCCATTCCACTTGAGGCCGCGAACTCAGGGTCCCTCTCACATACCTAGAGCTGAGAGAAGCCTCCTCTTGAGGTGCTTGTGGTAAGGTGGTATTCCTCTGGAGTCGAATCCAGGGACTAACGTCTCATCTCGAGTTGATTTTTGGTCCCCGGAGCTCTTTCGTGTTGCTACAGTGACCTCAGGATCCCTGTAGCCTTGAAACAGTGTTCTTGGGGTTTCTCTGGAGTGCCATCAAGGAAATCAAGGCTCCTTTCATGTGTCATGTGCAAGACGGAATTGCTCTGCACGCAGTGCAGGGGAATCGGGCCTCATCTCGCGGCGAGAGGGAAGTCTCATGGTTTTTCTCTAGTTGCGGCGGGAACCTGGGGTATATTCTCGAGTTACGACGGGGATGGCCCTTCCACCCACGTGTTTGTTCAGCCACGTCAGGACTCCTGCCTAGTTGCGAGGGACAACTCGGGATTCTCCTCGAGGCTTGGCAGGGCAATTGGGACGCCTCTCCAGGTGAGGCGGAAGACCAAGGGTCCCTTTCCCCGTGCCACAGGAATCCTGGGACTCCTATCAAGTTTCACGAGGAGTCAGGCATCGGCTCCTTTGGAGGCACTGATCTCCGCGTACCTCTGGAGTTTTCAAAGAATGAGAGGCCTCCGGTCGCGATGAGGTGGGGAACTAGGTCTTTCTCTGTGGTCTCCACAGGGGAGTCAGACATCCTTTCGTCTTGGGAGATACTAGACGAGCCTGCATTCAAGTCACTGCAGGGATATCCGGCCTTATTTCGAGTCAGGGCATTGCGGTGTCCATTTCACTTGAGGCCGCAAATCAGGGTCCCTCTCACATACCTAGAGCTGAGAGAAGCCTCCTCTTGAGGTGCTTCTGGTAAGGTGATATTCTTCTGGAGTCGAAGCCAGGGACTAACCTCTCATCTCGAGTTGATTTTTGGTCCACGGAGCTCTTTCGTGTTGCTACAGTGACCTCAGGATCCCTCTAGCCTTGAAACAGAGTTCTTGGGGTTTTTCTGGAGTGCCATCAAGGAAATCAAGCCTCCTTTCATGTGTGATGTGCAACACGGAATTGCTCTGCCCGCAGTGCAGGGGAATCGGGCCTCATCTCGTGGTGAGGGGGAAGTCTCATGCTTTTTCTCGAGTTGCGGCGGGAACCTGGGGTATATTCTCGAGTTACGACGGGGATGGCCCTTCCACCCACGTGTTTGTTCAGCGACGTCAAGACTCCTGCCTAGTTGCGAGGGACAACTCGGGATTCTCCTCGAGGCTTGGCAGGGCAATTGGGACTCCTCTCAATCTGAGGAGGGAGAACAAGTGTCCCTTTCCACGTGCCACAGGAATCCTGGGACTCCTATCAAGTTTCACGAGGAGTCAGGCATCGTCTCCTTTGGAGGCACTGATCTCGAGTACCTCTGGACTTTTCAAAGGATGTGAGGCCTCCGGTCGCGATGAGGTGGGGAACTAGGTCTTTCTCTGTGGTCTCCACAGGGGATTCAGTCATCCTTTCATCTTGGGAGATGCAAGACGAGCCTGCATTCAAGTCACTGCAGGGATATCCGGCCTTATTTCGAGTCAGGGCATCGCGGTGTCCATTCCACTTGAGGCCGCAAAATCAGGGTCCCTCTCACATACCTAGAGCTGAGAGAAGCCTCCTCTTCAGGTGCTTGTGATAAGGTAGTATTCATCTGGAGTCGAAGCCAGGGACTAACCCCTCATCTCGAGTTGATTTTTGGTCCACGGAGCTCTTTCATGTTGCTACAGTGACCTCAGGATCCCTCTAGCCTTGAAACAGTGTTCTTGGGGTTTCTCTGGAGTGCCATCAAGGAAATCAAGGCTCCTTTCATGTGTGATGTGCAACACGGAATTGCTCTTCACGCAGTGCAGGGGAATTGGGCCTCATCTCGCGGCGAGGGGGAAGTCTCATGGTTTTTCTAGTGTTGCGGCGGGAACCTGGGGTATATTCTCGAGTTACGACGGGGATGGCCCTTCCACCCACGTGTTTGTTCAGCGACGGCAGGACTCCTGCCTAGCGGCGAGGGACAACTCGGGATTCTCCTCGAGGCTTGGCAGGGCAATTGGGACGCCTCTCCAGCTGAGGCGGGAGACCAAGGGTCCCTTTCCACGTGCCACAGGAATCCTGGGACTCCTATCAAGTTTCACGAGGAGTCAGGCATCGTCTCCTTTGGAGGCACTGATCTCCGCGTACCTCTGGAGTTTTCAAAGGATGTGAGGCATCCGGTCGCGATGAGGTGGGGAACTAGGTCTTTCTCTGTGGTCTCCACAGGGGATTCAGACATCCTTTCGTCTTGGGAGATGCAAGACGAGCCTGCATTCAAGTCACTGCAGGGATATTCGGCCTTATTTCGAGTCAGAGCATCACTGTGTCCATTCCACTTGAGGCCGCAAACTCAGGGTCCCTCTCACATATCTAGAGCTGAGAGAAGCCTCCTCTTGAGGTGCTTGTGGTAAGGTGGTATTCCTCTGGAGTCGAAGCCAGGGACTAACCTCTCAACTCGAGTTGATTTTTGGTCCACGGAGCTCTTTTGTGTGGCTACAGTGACCTCAGGATCCCTCTACTTTGAAACAGTGTTCTTGGGGTTTCTCTGGAGTGCCATCAAGGAAATCAAGGCTCCTTTCATGTGTGATGTGCAAGACGGAATTGCACTGCACGCAGTGCAGGGGAATCGGCCCTCATCTCGCGGCGAGGGGGAAGTCTCATTGTTTTTCTCGAGTTGCGGCGGGAACCTGGGGTATATTCTCGAGTTACGACGGGGATGGCCCTTCCACCCACGTGTTTGTTCAGCGACGTCAGGACTCCTGCCTAGTTGCGAGGGACAAGTCGGGATTCTCCTCGAGGCTTGGCAGGGCAATTGGCACGCCTGTCCAACTGAGGCGGGAGACCAAGGGTCCCTTTCCACGTGCCACAGGAATCCTGGGACTCCTATCAAGTTGCACGAGGAGTCAGGCATCGTCTCCTTTGGAGGCACTGACCTCCGCGTACCTCTGGAGTTTTCAAAGGATGTGAGGCCTCTGGTCGCGATGAGGTGGGGATCTAGGTCTTTCTCTGTGGTCTCCACAGGGGATTCAGACATCCTTTCATCTTGGGAGATGCAAGACGAGCCTGCATTCAAGTCACTGCAGGGATATCCGGCCTTATATCGAGTCAGGGCATCGCGGTGTCCATTCCACTTGAGGCCGCAAACTCAGGGTCCCTCTCACATACCTAGAGCTGAGAGAAGCCTCCTCTTGAGGTGCTAGTGGTAAGGTGGTATTCCTCTGGAGTCGAAGCCAGGGACTAACCTCTATCTCGAGTTGATTTTTGGTCCACGGAGCTCTTTCGTGTTGCTACAGTGACCTCAGTATCCCTCTAGCCATGAAACAGTGTTCTTGGGGTTTCTCTGGAGTGCCATCAGGGAAATCAAGGCTCCTTTCATGTGTGATGTGCAACACGGAATTGCTCTGCACGCAGTGCAGGGGAATCGGGCCTCATTTCGCGGAGAGGGTGAAGTCTAATGTTTTTTCTCGAGTTGCGGCGGGAACCTGGGGTATATTCTCGAGTTACGACGGGGAAGTCGCTTCCACACACGTGCTTCTTCAGCTCCGTCAGGACTTCTGCCTAGTTGCGAGGGACAACTCGGGATTCTCTTCGAGGCTTGGCAGGGCAATTGGGACGCCTCTCCAGGTGAGGCGGAAGACCAAGGGTCCCTTTCCCCGTGCCACAGGAATCCTGGGACTCCTATCAAGTTTCACGAGGAGTCAGGCATCGTCTCCTTTGGAGGCACTGATCTCCGCGTACCTCTGGAGTTTTCAAAGAATGAGAGGCCTCCGGTCGCGATGAGGTGGGGAACTAGGTCTTTCTCTGTGGTCTCCACAGGGGAGTCAGACATCCTTTCGTCTTGGGAGATACTAGACGAGCCTGCATTCAAGTCACTGCAGGGATATCCGGCCTTATTTCGAGTCAGGGCATTGCGGTGTCCATTTCACTTGAGGCCGCAAATCAGGGTCCCTCTCACATACCTAGAGCTGAGAGAAGCCTCCTCTTGAGGTGCTTCTGGTAAGGTGATATTCTTCTGGAGTCGAAGCCAGGGACTAACCTCTCATCTCGAGTTGATTTTTGGTCCACGGAGCTCTTTCGTGTTGCTACAGTGACCTCAGGATCCCTCTAGCCTTGAAACAGAGTTCTTGGGGTTTTTCTGGAGTGCCATCAAGGAAATCAAGCCTCCTTTCATGTGTGTTGTGCAACACGGAATTACTCTGCCCGCAGTGCAGGGGAATCGGGCCTCATCTCGTGGTGAGGGGGAAGTCTCATGCTTTTTCTCGAGTTGCGGCGGGAACCTGGGGTATATTCTCGAGTTACGACGGGGATGGCCCTTCCACCCACGTGTTTGTTCAGCGACGTCAAGACTCCTGCCTAGTTGCGAGGGACAACTCGGGATTCTCCTCGAGGCTTGGCAGGGCAATTGGGACTCCTCTCAATCTGAGGCGTGAGAACAAGTGTCCCTTTCCACGTGCCACAGGAATCCTGGGGCTCCTATCAAGTTTCACGAGGAGTCAGGCATCGTCTCCTTTGGAGGCACTGATCTCGAGTACCTCTGGACTTTTCAAAGGATGTGAGGCCTCCGGTCGCGATGAGGTGGGGAACTAGGTCTTTCTCTGTGGTCTCCACAGGGGATTCAGTCATCCTTTCATCTTGGGAGATGCAAGACGAGCCTGCATTCAAGTCACTGCAGGGATATCCGGCCTTATTTCGAGTCAGGGCATCGCGGTGTCCATTCCACTTGAGGCCGCAAAATCAGGGTCCCTCTCACATACCTAGAGCTGAGAGAAGCCTCCTCTTCAGGTGCTTGTGATAAGGTAGTATTCATCTGGAGTCGAAGCCAGGGACTAACCCCTCATCTCGAGTTGATTTTTGGTCCACGGAGCTCTTTCGTGTTGCTACAGTGACCTCAGGATCCCTCTAGCCTTGAAACAGTGTTCTTGGGGTTTCTCTGGAGTGCCATCAAGGAAATCAAGGCTCCTTTCATGTGTGATGTGCAACACGGAACTGCTCTGCACGCAGTGCAGGGGAATTGGGCCTCATCTCGCGGCGAGGGGGAAGTCTCATGGTTTTTCTAGTGTTGCGGCGGGAACCTGGGGTATATTCTCGAGTTACGACGGGGATGGCCCTTCCACCCACGTGTTTGTTCAGCGACGTCAGGACTCCTGCCTAGTTGCGAGGGACAACTCGGGATTCTACGGGGGGCTTGGCAGGGCAATTGGGACGCCTCTCCAGCTGAGGCGGGAGACCAAGGGTCCCTTTCCACGTGCCACAGGAATCTTGGGACTCCTATCAAGTTTCACGAGGAGTCAGGCATCGTCTCCTTTGGAGGCACTGATCTCCGCGTACCTCTGGAGTTTTCAAAGGATGTGAGCCCTCCGGTCGCGATGAAGTGGGGAACTATGTCTTTCTCTATGGTCTCCACAGGGGATTCAGACATCCTTTCGTCTTGGGAGATGCAAAACGAGCCTGCATTTAAGTCACTGCAGGGATATCCGGCCTTATTTCGAGTCAGGGCATCGCGGTGTCCTTTCCACTTGAGGCCGCAAACTCAGGGTCCCTCTCACATACCTAGAGCTGAGAGAAGCATCCTCTTGAGGTGCTTGTGGTAAGGTGGTATTCCTCTGGAGTCAAAGCCAGGGACTAACCTCTCATCTCGAGTTGATTTTTGGTCCACGGAGCTCTTTCGTGTTGCTACAGTGACCTCAGTTTCCCTCTAGCCTTGAAACAGTGTTCTTGGGGTTTCTCTGGAGTGCCATCAAGGAAATCAAGGCTCCTTTCATGTGTGATGTGCAAGACGCAATTGCACTGCACGCAGTGCAGGGGAATCGGCCCTCATCTCGCGGCGAGGGGGAAGTCTCATTGTTTTTCTCGAGTTGCGGCGGGAACCTGGGGTATATTCTCGAGTTACGACGGGGATGGCCCTTCCACCCACGTGTTTGTTCAGCGACGTCAGGACTCCTGCCTAGTTTCGAGGGACAAGTCAGGATTCTCCTCGAGGCTTGGCAGGGCAATTGGCACGCCTGTCCAACTGAGGCGGGAGACCAAGGGTCCCTTTCCACGTGCCACAGGAATCCTGGGACTCCTATCAAGTTGCACGAGGAGTCAGGCATCGTCTCCTTTGGAGGCACTGACCTCCGCGTACCTCTGGAGTTTTCAAAGGATGTGAGGCCTCTGGTCGCGATGAGGTGGGGAACTAGGTCTTTCTCTGTGGTCTCCACAGGGGATTCAGACATCCTTTCATCTTGGGAGATGCAAGACGAGCCTGCATTCAAGTCACTGCAGGGATATCCGTCCTTATATCGAGTCAGGGCATCGCGGTGTCCATTCCACTTGAGGCCGCAAACTCAGGGTCCCTCTCACATACCTAGAGCTGAGAGAAGCCTCCTCTTGAGGTGCTAGTGGTAAGGTGGTATTCCTCTGGAGTCGAAGCCAGGGACTAACCTCTCATCTCGAGTTGATTTTTGGTCCACGGAGCTCTTTCGTGTTGCTACAGTGACCTCAGGATCCCTCTAGCCTTGAAACAGTGTTCTTGGGGTTTCTCTGGAGTGCCATCAAGGAAATCAAGGCTCCTTTCATGTGTGATGTGCAACACGGAATTGCTCTGCACGCAGTGCAGGGGAATTGGGCCTCATCTCGCGGCGAGGGGGAAGTCTCATGGTTTTTCTAGTGTTGCGGCGGGAACCTGGGGTATATTCTCGAGTTACGACGGGGATGGCCCTTCCACCCACGTGTTTGTTCAGCGACGTCAGGACTCCTGCCTAGTTGCGAGGGACAACTCGGGATTCTACGGGGGGCTTGGCAGGGCAATTGGGACGCCTCTCCAGCTGAGGCGGGAGACCAAGGGTCCCTTTCCACGTGCCACAGGAATCTTGGGACTCCTATCAAGTTTCACGAGGAGTCAGGCATCGTCTCCTTTGGAGGCACTGATCTCCGCGTACCTCTGGAGTTTTCAAAGGATGTGAGCCCTCCGGTCGCGATGAAGTGGGGAACTATGTCTTTCTCTATGGTCTCCACAGGGGATTCAGACATCCTTTCGTCTTGGGAGATGCAAAACGAGCCTGCATTTAAGTCACTGCAAGGATATCCGGCCTTATTTCGAGTCAGGGCATCGCGGTGTCCTTTCCACTTGAGGCCGCAAACTCAGGGTCCCTCTCACATACCTAGAGCTGAGAGAAGCATCCTCTTGAGGTGCTTGTGGTAAGGTGGTATTCCTCTGGAGTCGAAGCCAGGGACTAACCTCTCATCTCGAGTTGATTTTTGGTCCACGGAGCTCTTTCGTGTTGCTACAGTGACCTCAGTTTCCCTCTAGCCTTGAAACAGTGTTCTTGGGGTTTCTCTGGAGTGCCATCAAGGAAATCAAGGCTCCTTTCATGTGTGATGTGCAACACGGAATTGCTCTGCACGCAGTGTAGGGGAATCGGTCCTCATCTCACGGCGAGGGGGAAGTCTCATGGTTTTTCTCGAGTTGCGGCGTGAACCTGGGGTATATTCTCGAGTTACGACGGGGATGGCCCTTCCACCCACGTGTTTGTTCAGCGACGGCAGGACTCCTGCCTAGTTGCGAGGGACAACTCGGGATTCTCCTCGAGGCTTGGCAGGGCAATTGGGACGCCTCTCCAGCTGAGGCGGGAGACCAAGTGTCCCTTTCCACGTGCCACAGGAATCCTGGGACTCCTATCAAGTTTCACGAGGAGTCAGGCATCGTCTCCTTTGGAGGCACTGATCTCCGCGTACCTCTGGAGTTTTCAAAGGATGTGAGGCATCCGGTCGCGATGAGGTGGGGAACTAGGTCTTTCTCTGTGGTCTCCACAGGGGATTCAGACATCCTTTCGTCTTGGGAGATGCAAGACGAGCCTGCATTCAAGTCACTGCAGGGATATTCGGCCTTATTTCGAGTCAGAGCATCACTGTGTCCATTCCACTTGAGGCCGCAAACTCAGGGTCCCTCTCACATATCTAGAGCTGAGAGAAGCCTCCTCTTGAGGTGCTTGTGGTAAGGTGGTATTCCTCTGGAGTCGAAGCCAGGGACTAACCTCTCAACTCGAGTTGATTTTTGGTCCACGGAGCTCTTTTGTGTGGCTACAGTGACCTCAGGATCCCTCTACTTTGAAACAGTGTTCTTGGGGTTTCTCTGGAGTGCCATCAAGGAAATCAAGGCTCCTTTCATGTGTGATGTGCAAGACGGAATTGCACTGCACGCAGTGCAGGGGAATCGGCCCTCATCTCGCGGCGAGGGGGAAGTCTCATTGTTTTTCTCGAGTTGCGGCGGGAACCTGGGGTATATTCTCGAGTTACGACGGGGATGGCCCTTCCACCCACGTGTTTACTCAGCGACGTCAGGACTCCTGCCTAGTTGCGAGGGACAAGTCAGGATTCTCCTCGAGGCTTGGCAGGGCAATTGGCACGCCTGTCCAACTGAGGCGGGAGACCAAGGGTCCCTTTCCACGTGCCACAGGAATCCTGGGACTCCTATCAAGTTGCACGAGGAGTCAGGCATCGTCTCCTTTGGAGGCACTGACCTCCGCGTACCTCTGGAGTTTTCAAAGCATGTGAGGCCTCTGGTCGCGATGAGGTGGGGAACTAGGTCTTTCTCTGTGGTCTCCACAGGGGATTCAGACATCCTTTCATCTTGGGAGATGCAAGACGAGCCTGCATTCAAGTCACTGCAGGGATATCCGGCCTTATATCGAGTCAGGGCATCGCGGTGTCCATTCCACTTGAGGCCGCAAACTCAGGGTCCCTCTCACATACCTATAGCTGAGAGAAGCCTCCTCTTGAGGTGCTAGTGGTAAGGTGGTATTCCTCTGGAGTCGAAGCCAGGGACTAACCTCTCATCTCGAGTTGATTTTTGGTCCACGGAGCTCTTTCGTGTTGCTACAGTGACCTCAGTATCCCTCTAGCCTTGAAACAGTGTTCTTGGGGTTTCTCTGGAGTGACATCAGGGAAATCAAGGCTCCTTTCATGTGTGATGTGCAACACGGAATTGCTCTGCACGCAGTGCAGGGGAATCGGGCCTCATCTCGCGGAGAGGGTGAAGTCTAATGTTTTTTCTCGAGTTGCGGCGGGAACCTGGGGTATATTCTCGAGTTACGACGGGGAAGTCGCTTCCACACACGTGCTTCTTCAGCTCCGTCAGGACTTCTGCCTAGTTGCGAGGGACAACTCGGGATTCTGTTCGAGGATTGGCAGGGCAATTGGGATGCCTCTCGAGCTGAGGCGGGAGACCAAGTGTCCCTTTCCACGTGCCAGAGGAATCCTGGGACTCCTATCAAGTTTCACGAGGAGTCAGGCATCGTCTCCTTTGGAGGTACTGATCTCCGCGAACCCCTGTAGTTTTCAAAGGATGTGAGGCCTCCGGTCGCGATGAGGTGGGGAACTAGGTCTTTCTCTGTGGTCTCCACAGGGGATTCAGACATCGTTTCGTCTTGGGAGATGCAAAACGAGCCTGGATTCAAGTCACTGCAGGGATATCCGGCCTGATTTCGAGTCAGGGCATCGCGGTCTCCATTCCACTTGAGGCCGCAAACTCAGGGTCCCTCTCACATAGCTAGAGCTGAGAGAAGCCTCCTCTTGAGGTGCTTGTGGTAATGTGGTATTCCTCTGGAGTCGAAGCCAGGGACTAACCTCTCATCTCGAGTTAATTCTTCGTACACGGAGCTCTTTCATGTTGCTTCAGTGACCTCAGAATCCCTCCAGCCTTGAAACAGTGTTCTTGGGGTTTCTCTGGAGTGCCATGAAGGAAATCAAGGCTCCTTTCACGTGTGATGTGCAACACGGAATTGCTCTGCACGCAGTGCAGGGGAATCGGGCCTCATCTCGCGGCGAGGGAGAAGTCTCATGGTTTTTCTCGAGTTGCGGCGGGAACCTGGGGTATATTCTCGAGTTACGACGGGGATGGCCCTTCCACACACGTGTTTGTTCACCACCGTAAGGACTCCTGCCTAGTTGCGAGGGCCAACTTGGGATTCTCCTCGAGGCTTGGCAGGGCGATTGGGAGGCATTTCCAGCTGAGGCGGGTGACCAAGGATCCCTTTCCACGTGCCACAGGAATCCTGGGACTCCTATCAAGTTTCACGAGGAGTCAGGCATTGTCTTCTTTGGAGGCACTGATCTCCGTGTACCTCGGGAGTTTTCAAAGGATGTGAGCCCTCCGGTCGCGATGAAGTGGGGAACTATGTCTTTCTCTGTGGTCTCCACAGGGGATTCAGACATCCTTACCTCTTGTGAGATGCAAAACGAGCCTGCATTTAAGTCACTGCAGGGATATCCGGCCTTCTTTTGAGTCAGAGCATCGCGGTGTCCATTCCACTTGAGGCCGCAAACTCAGGGTCCCTCCTACATACCTAGAGCTGAGAGAAGCCTCCTCTTGAGGTGCTTGTTGTAAGGTGGTATTCCTCTGGAATCGAAGCCAGGGACTAACCTCTCATCTCGAGTTGATTTTTGGTCCACGGAGCTCTTTCGTGTTGCTACAGTGACCTCAGGATCCCTCTAGCCTTGAAACAGGGTTCTTGGGGTTTCTCTGGAGTGCCATCAAGGAAATCAAGGCTCCTTTCATGTGTGATGTGCAACACGGAATTGCTCTGCACGCAGTGCAGGGGAATCGGGCCTCATCTCGCGGCGAGGGGGAAGTCTCATGCTTTTTCTCGAGTTGCGGCGGGAACCTGGGGTATATTCTCGAGTTACGACGGGGATGGCCCTTCCACCCACGTGTTTGTTCAGCGACGGCAGGACTCCTGCCTAGTTGTGAGGGACAACTCGGGATTCTCCTCGAGGCTTGGCAGGGCAATTGGGACGCCTCTCCAGGTAAGGCGGGAGACCAAGAGTGCCTTTCCACGTGCACAGGAATCCTGGGACTCCTATCAAGTTTCACGAGGAGTCAGGCATCGTCTCCTTTGGAGGCACTGATGTCCGCGTACCCCTGGAGTTTTCAAAGGATTTGAGGACTCCAGTCGCGATGAGGTGGGGAACTAGATCTTTCTCTGTGGTCTCCACAGGGGATTCAGACATCGTTTCGTCTTGGGAGATGCAAAACGAGCCTGGATTCAACTCACTGCAGGGATATCCGGCCTTATTTCGAATCAGGGCATCGCGGTGTCCATTCCACTTGAGGCCGCAAACTTAGGGTCCCTCTCACATACCTAGAGCTGAGAGAAGCCTACTCTTGAGGTGCTTGTGGTAAGGTGGTATTCCTCTGGAGTCGAAGCCAGGGACTAACCTCTCATCTCACGTTAATTCTTGGTCCACGGAGCTCTTTCGTGTTGCTTCAGTGACCTCAGGATCCCTCTAGCCTTGAAACAGTGTGCTTGGGGTTTCTCTGGAGTGCCATCAAGGAAATCAAGGCTCCTTTCATGTGTGATGTGCAACACGGAATTGCTCTGCACGCAGTGCAGGGAAATCGGGCCTCATCTCGTGGCGAGGGGGAAGTCTCATGATTTTTCTCGAGTTGCGATGGGAACCTGGGGTTTATTCTCGAGTTACGACGGGGATGGTCCTTCCACACACGTGTTTTTTCAGCGACGTCAGGACTCCTGCCTAGTTGCGAGGGACAACTCGGGATTCTCTTCGAGGCTTGACAGGGCAATTAGGACGCCTGTCCAAATGAGGCGGGAGACCAAGGGTCCCTTTCCACGTGCCACAGGAATCCTGGGACTCCTATCAAGTTGCACGAGGAGTCAGGCATCGTCTCCTTTGGAGGCACTGATCTCCGTGTACCCCTGGAGTTTTCAAAGGATGTGAGGCCTCCGGCCGCGATGAGGTGGGGAACTAGGTCTTTCTCTGTGGTCTCCACAGGGGATTCAGACATCGTTTCGTCTTGGGAGATGCAAAACGAGCCTGGATTCAAGTCACTGCAGGGATATCCGGCCTTATTTCGAGTCAGGGCATCGTGGTGTCCATTCCACTTGCGGCCGCAAAATTAGGGTCCCTCTCACATAGCTAGAGCTGAGAGAAGCCTCCTCTTGAGGTGCTTGTGGTAAGGTGGTATTCCTCTGGAGTCGAAGCCAGGGACTAACCTCTCATCTCGAGTTGATTTTTGGTCCACGGAGCTCTTTCGTGTTGCTACAGTGACCTCAGGATCCCTCTAGCCTTGAAACTGTGTTCTTGGGGTTTCTCTGGGGTGCCATCAAGGAAATCAAGGCTCCTTTCATGTGTGATGTGCAACACGGAATTGCTCTGCACGCAGTGCAGGGTATCGGGCCTCATTTTGCGGCGAGGGGCAAGTCTCATGGTTTTTCTCGAGTTGCGATGGGAACCTTTGGTTTATTCTCGAGTTTCGTCGGGGATGGCCCTTCCACACACGTGTTTGTTCAGCGACGTCAGGACTCCTGCCTAGTTGCGAGGGACAAGTCGGGATTCTCCTCGAGGCTTGGCAGGGCAATTGGCACGCCTGTCCAACTGAGGCGGGAGACAAAGGGTCCCTTTCCACGTGCCACAGGAATCCTGGGACTCCTATCAAGTTGCACGAGGAGTCAGGCATCGTCTCCTTTGGAGGCACTGACCTCCGCGTACCTCTGGAGTTTTCAAAGGATGTGAGGCCTCTGGTCGCGATGAAGTGGGGAACTAGGTCTTTCTCTGTGGTCTCCACAGGGGATTCAGACATCCTTTCATCTTGGGAGATGCAAGACGAGCCTGCATTCAAGTCACTGCAGGGATATCCGGCCTTATTTCCAGTCAGGGCATCGCGGTGTCCATTCCACTTGAGGCCGCAAACTCAGGGTCCCTCTCACATACCTATAGCTGCGAGAAGCCTCCTCTTGAGGTGCTAGTGGTAAGGTGGTATTCCTCTGGAGTCGAAGCCAGGGACTAACCTCTCATCTCGAGTTGATTTTTGGTCCACGGAGCTCTTTCGTGTTGCTACAGTGACCTCAGGATCCTTCTAGCCTTGAAACAGTGTTCTTGGGGTTTCTCTGGAGTGCCATCAGGGAAATCAAGGCTCCTTTCATGTGTGATGTGCAACACGGAATTGCTCTGCACGCAGTGCAGGGGAATCGGGCCTCATCTCACGGAGAGGGTGAAGTCTAATGTTTTTTCTCGAGTTGCGGCGGGAACCTGGGGTATATTCTCGAGTTACGACGGGGAAGTCGCTTCCACACACGTGCTTCTTCAGCTACGTCAGGACTTCTGCCTAGTTGCGAGGGACAACTCGGGATTCTCTTCGAGGCTTGGCAGGGCAATTGGGAGGCCTCTCGAGCTGAGGCGGGAGACCAAGTGTCCCTTTCCACGTGCCAGAGGAATACTGGGACTCCTATCAAGTTTGACGAGGAGTCAGGCATCGTCTCCTTTGGAGGCACTGATCTCCGCGTACCCCTGTAGTTTTCAAAGGATGTGAGGCCTCCGGTCGCGATGAGGTGGGGAACTAGGTCTTTCTCTGTGGTCTCCACAGGGGATTCAGACATCGTTTCGTCTTGGGAGATGCAAAACGAGCCTGGATTCAAGTCAATGCAGGGATATCCGGCCTGATTTCGAGTCAGGGCATCGCGGTCTCCATTCCACTTGAGGCCGCAAACTCAGGGTCCCTCTCACATAGCTAGAGCTGAGAGAAGCCTCCTCTTGAGGTGCTTGTGGTAAGGTGGTATTCCTCTGGAGTTGAAGCCAGGGACTAACCTCTCATCTCGAGTTAATTCTTCGTCCACGGAGCTCTTTCATGTTGCTACAGTGACCTCAGGATCCCTCTAGCCTTGAACCAGTGTTCTTGGGGTTTCTCTGGAGTGCCATGAAGGAAATCAAGGCTCCTTTCACGTGTGATGTGCAACACGGAATTACTCTGCACGCAGTGCAGGGGAATCGGGCCTCATCTCGCGGCGAGGGAGAAGTCTCATGGTTTTTCTCGAGTTGCGGCGGGAACCTGGGGTATATTCTCGAGTTACGATGGGGATGGCCCTTCCACCCACGTGTTTGTTCACCGCCGTAAGGACTCCTGCCTAGTTGCGAGGGACAACTCGGGATTCTCCTCGAGGCTTGGCAGGGCAATTGGGACGCATTTCCAGCTGAGGCGGGAGACCAAGGATCCCTTTCCACGTGCCACAGGAATCCTGGGACTCCTATCAAGTTTCACGAGGAGTCAGGCATCGTCTCCTTTGGAGGCACAGATCTACGCGTAACTCTGGAGTTTTCAAAAGATGTGAGGCCTCCGGTCGGGATGAGGTGGGGAAGTAGGTCTTTCTCTATGGTCTCCACAGGGGATTCAGACATCCTTTCATCTTGGGAGATGCAAGACGAGCCTGCATTCAAGTCACTGCAGGGATATCCGGCCTTATATCGAGTCAGGGCATCGCGGTGTCCATTCCACTTGACGCCGCAAAATCAGGGTCCCTCTCACATACCTAGAGCTGAGAGAAGCCTCCTCTTGAGGTGCTTGTGGTAAGGTGGTATTCCTCTGGAGTCGAAGCCAGGGACTAACCTCTCATCTCGAGTTGATTCTTGGTCCACGGAGCTCTTTCGTGTTGCTACATTGACCTCAGTTTCCCTCTAGCCTTGAAACAGTGTTCTTGGGGTTTCTCTGGAGTGCCATCAAGGAAATCAAGGCTCCTTTCATGTGTGATGTGCAACACGGAGTTGCTCTGCACGCAGTGCAGGGGAATCGGGCCTCATCTCGCGGCGAGGGGGAAGTCTCATTGTTTTTCTCGAGTTGCGGCGGGAACCTGGTGTATATTCTCGAGTTACGACGGGGATGGCCCTTCCACCCACGTGTTTGTTCAGTGACGTCAGGACTCCTGCCTAGTTGCGAGGGACAACTCGGGATTCTCCTGGGGGCTTGGCAGGGCAATTGGGACGCCTCTCCAGCTGAGGCGGTAGACCAAGGGTCCCTTTCCACGTGCCACAGGAATCCTGGGACTCCTATCAAGTTTCACGAGGAGTCAGGCATTGTCTTCTTTGGAGGCACTGATCTCCGTGTACCTCGGGAGTTTTAAAAGGATGTGAGCCCTCCGGTCGCGATGAAGTGGGGAACTATGTCTTTCTCTGTGGTCTCCACAGGGGATTCAGACATCCTTACCTCTTGTGAGATGCAAAACGAGCCTGCATTTAAGTCACTGCAGGGATATCCGGCCTTCTTTTGAGTCAGAGCATCGCGGTGTCCATTCCACTTGAGGCCGCAAACTCAGGGTCCCTCTCACAGACCTAGAGCTGAGAGAAGCCTCCTCTTGAGGTGCTTGTGGTAAGGTGGTATTCCTCTGGAGTCGAAGCCAGGGACTAACCTCTCATCTCGAGTTGATTTTTGGTCCACGGAGCTCTTTCGTGTTGCTACAGTGACCTCAGGATCCCTCTAGCCTTGAAACAGGGTACTTGGGGTTTCTCTGGAGTGCCATCAAGGAAATCAAGGCTCCTTTCATGTGTGATGTGCAACACGGAATTGCTCTGCATGCAGTGCAGGGGAATCGGGCCTCATCTCGTGGAGAGGGGGAAGTCTCATGCTTTTTCTCTAGTTGCGGCGGGAACCTGGGGTATATTCTCGAGTTACGACGGGAATGGCCCTTCCACCTACGTGTTTGTTCAGCGACGGCAGGACTACTGCCTAGTGGCGAGGGACAACTCGGGATTCTCCTCGAGGCTTGGCAAGGCAATTGGGACGCCTCTCCAGCTGAGGCGGGAGACCAAGTGTCCCTTTCCACGTGCCACAGGAATCCTCGGACCCTATCAAGTTTCACGATGAGTTAGCATCGTCTCCTTTGGAGGCACTGATCTCCGTGTACCTCTGGAGATTTAAAAAGATGTGAGGCATCCGGTCGCGATGAGGTGGGGAATTAGGTCTTTCTCTGTGGTCTCCACAGGGGATTCAGACATCCTTTCATCTTGGGAGATGCAAGACGAGCCTGCATTCAAGTCACTGCAGGGATATCCGGCCTTATATCGAGTCAGGGCATCGCGGTGTCCATTTCACTTGAGGCCGCAAAATCAGGGTCCCTCTTACATACCTAGAGCTGAGAGAAGCCTCCTCTTGAGGTGCTTGTGGTAAGGTGGTATTCCTCTGGAGTCGAAGCCAGGGACTAACCTCTCATCTCGAGTTGATTCTTGGTCCACGGAGCTCTTTCGTGTTGCTACAGTGACTTCAGTTTCCCTCTAGCCTTGTAACAGTGTTCTTGGGGTTTCTCTGGAGTGCCATCAAGGAAATCAAGGCTCCTTTCATGTGTGATGTGCAACAGGGAATTGCTCTGCACACAGTGCACGGTATCGGGCCTCATTTTTCGGCGAGGGGGAAGTCTCATGCTTTTTCTCGAGTTGCGGCGGGAACCTGGGGTATATTCTCGAGTTACGACGGGGATGGCCCTTCCACCCACGTGTTTGTTCAGCGACGTCAAGATTCCTGCCTAGTTGCGAGGGACAACTCGGGATTCTCCTCGAGGCTTGGCAGGGCAATTGGGACTCCTCTCAATCTGAGGAGGGAGACCAAGGGTCCCTTTACACGTGCCACAGGAATCCTGGGACTCCTATCAAGTTTCACGAGGAGTCAGGCATCGTCTCCTTTGGAGGCACTGATCTCCGTGTACCTCTGTAGTTTTCAAAGGATGTGAGGCCTCCGGTCGCCATGAGGTGGGAAACTAGGTCTTTCTCTGTGGTCTCCACAGGGGATTCAGTCATCCTTTCATCTTGGGAGATGCAAGACGAGCCTGCATTCAAGTCACTGCAGGGATATCCGGCCTTATATCGAGTCAGGGCATCACGGTGTCCATTCCACTTGAGACCGCAAAATCAGGGTCCCTCTCACATACCTAGAGCTGAGAGAAGCCTCCTCTTCAGGTGCTTGTGGTAAGGTGGTATTCATCTGGAGTCGAAACCAGGGACTAACCCCTCATCTCGAGTTGATTTTTGGTCCACGGAGCTCTTTCATGTTGCTACAGTGACCTCAGGATCCCTCTAGCCTTGAAACAGTGTTCTTGGGGTTTCTCTGGAGTGTCATCAAGTAAATCAAGGCTCCTTTCATGTGTGATGTGCAACAGGGAATTGCTCTGCACGCAGTGCAGGGGAATCGGACCTCATCTCGTGGAGAGGGGGTAGTCTCATGGTTTTTCTCGATTTGCGACGGGAACCTGAGGTATATTCTTGAGTTACGACGGGCATGGCCCTTCCACCCACGTGTTTGTTCAGCGATGTCAGGACTCCTGCCTAGTTGCGAGGGACAACTCGGGATTCTCCTGGGAGCTTGGCAGGGAAATTGGGACGCCTCTCCAGCTGAGGCGGTAGACCAAGGGTCCCTTTCCACGTGCCACAGGAATCTTGGGACACCTATCAAGTTTCACGAGGAGTCAGGCATCGTCTCCTTTGGAGGCACTGATCTCGAGTACCTCTGGACTTTTCAAAGGATGTGAGGCCTCCAGTCGCGATGAGGTGGGGAACTAGGTCTTTCTCTGTGGTCTCCACAGGGGATTCAGTCATCCTTTCATCTTGGGAGATGCAAGATGAGCCTGCATTCAAGTCACTGCAGGGATATCCGGCCTTATTTCGAGTCAGGGCATCGCGGTGTCCATTCCACTTGAGGCCGCAAAATCAGGGTCCCTCTCACATACCTAGAGCTGAGAGAAGCCTCCTCTTGAGGTGCTTGTGGTAAGGTGGTATTCCTCTGGAGTCGAAGCCAGGGACTAACCTCTCAACTCGAGTTGATTTTTGGTCCACGGAGCTCTTTTGTGTGGCTACAGTGACCTCAGGATCCCTCTACTTTGAAACAGTGTTCTTGGGGTTTCTCTGGAGTGCCATCAAGGAAATCAAGGCTCCTTTCATGTGTGATGTGCAAGACGGAATTGCACTGCACGCAGTGCAGGGGAATCGGCCCTCATCTCGCGGCGAGGGGGAAGTCTCATTGTTTTTCTCGAGTTGCGGCGGGAACCTGGGGTATATTCTCGAGTTAGGACGGGGATGGCCCGTCCACCCACGTGTTTGTTCAGCGACGTCAGGACTCCTGCCTAGTTGCGAGGGACAACTCGGGATTCTCCTCGAGGCTTGGCAGGGCAATTGGGACGCCTCTCCAGCTGAGGCGGTAGACCAAGGGTCCCTTTCCCCGTGCCACAGGTATCCTGGGACTCCTATCAAGTTTCACAAGGAGTCAGGCATCGTCTCCTTTGGAGGCACTGATCTCCGCGTACCTCTGGGGTTTTCAAAGAATGTGAGGCCTCCGGTCGCGATGAGGTGGGGAACTAGTTCTTTTCCTGTGGTCTCCACAGGGGAGTCAGACATCCTTTCGTCTTGGGAGATGCAAGACGAGCCTGCATTCAAGTCACTGCAGGAATATCCGGCCTTATTTCGAGTCAGGGCATCGCGGTGTCCATTCCACTTGAGGCCGCAAATCAGGGTCCCTCTCACATACCTAGAGCTGAGAGAAGCCTCCTCTTGAGGTGCTTCTGGTAAGGTAATATTCTTCTGGAGTCGAAGCCAGGGACTAACCTCTCATCTCGAGTTGATTTTTGGTCCACGGAGCTCTTTCGTGTGGCTACAGTGACCTCAGGATCCCTCTAGCCTTGAAACAGTGTTCTTGGGGTTTTTCTGGAATGCCATCAAGGAAATCAAGGCTCCTTTCATGTGTGATGTGCAACACGGAATTGCTCTGCACGCAGTGCAGGGGAATCGGGCCTCATCTCGCGGCGAGGGGGAAGTCTCATGGTTTTTCTCGAGTTGCGGCGGGAACCTGGGTTATATTCTCGAGTTACGACGGGGATGGCCCTTCCACACACGTGCTTGTTCAGCGACGTCAGGACTCCTGCCTAGTTGCGAGGGACAACTCGGGATTCTCCTCGAGGCTTGGCAGGGCAATTGGGACGCCTCTCCAGCTGAGGCGGGAGACCAAGGGTCCCTTTCCACGTGCCACAGGAATCCTGGGACTCCTATCAAGTTTCACGAGGAGTCAGGCATCGTCTCCTTTGGAGGCAGTGATCTCCGCGTACCTCTGGAGTTTTCAAAGGATGTGAGCCCTCCGGTCGCGATGAAGTGGGGAACTATGTCTTTCTCTGTGGTCTCCACAGGGGATTCAGACATCCTTTCGTCTTGGGAGATGCAAAACGAGCCTGCATTTAAGTCACTGCAGGGATATCCGGCCTTATTTCGAGTCAGGGCATCGCGGTGTCCATTCCACTTGAGGCCGCAATCTCAGGGTCCCTCTCACATACCTAGAGCTGAGAGAAGCCTCCTCTTGAGGTGCTTGTGGTTAGGTGGTATTCCTCTGGAGTCGAAGCCAGGGACTAACCTCTCATCTCGAGTTGATTTTTGGTCCACGGAGCTCTTTCGTGTTGCTACAGTGACCTCAGGATCCCTCTAGCCTTGAAACAGTGTTCTTGCGGTTTCTCTGGAGTGCCATCAAGGAAATCAAGGCTCCTTTCATGTGTGATGTGCAACACGGAATTGCTCTGCACCCAGTACAGGAGAATCGGGCGTCATCTCGCGGCGAGGGGGAAGTCTCATGGTTTTTCTCGAGTTGCGGCGGGAACCTGGGGTATATTCTCGAGTTACGACGGGGATGGCCCTTCCACCCACGTGTTTGTTCAGCGACGTCAAGATTCCTGCCTAGTTGCGAGGGACAACTCGGGATTCTCCTCGAGGCTTGGCAGGGCAATTGGGACTCCTCTCAATCTGAGGCGGGAGACCAAGGGTCCCTTTCCACGTGCCACAGGAATCCTGGGACTCCTATCAAGTTTCACGAGGAGTCAGGCATCGTCTCCTTTGGAGGCACTGATCTCCGTGTACCTCTGTAGTTTTCAAAGGATGTGAGGCCTCCGGTCGCCATGAGGTGGGAAACTAGGTATTTCTCTGTGGTCTCTACAGGGGATTCAGTCATCCTTTCATCTTGGGAGATGCAAGACGAGCCTGCATTCAAGTCACTGCAGGGATATCCGGCCTTATATCGAGTCAGGGCATCACGGTGTCCATTCCACTTGAGGCCGCAAAATCAGGGTCCCTCTCACATACCTAGAGCTGAGAGAAGCCTCCTCTTCAGGTGCTTGTGGTAAGGTGGTATTCCTCTGGAGTCGAAGCCAGGGACTAACCCCTCATCTCGAGTTGATTTTTGGTCCACGGAGCTCTTTCGTGTTGCTACAGTGACCTCAGGATCCCTCTAGCCTTGAAACAGTGTTCTTGGGGTTTCTCGGGAGTGCCATCAAGGAAATCAAGGCTCCATTCATGTGTGATGTGCAACACGGAATTGCTCTGCACGCAGTGCAGGGGAATTGGGCCTCATCTCGCGGCGAGGGGGAAGTCTCATGGTTTTTCTCGTGTTGCGGCGGGAACCTGGGGTATATTCTCGAGTTACGACGGGGATGGCCCTTCCACCCACGTGTTTGTTCAGCCACGTCAGGACTCCTGCCTAGTTGCGAGGGACAACTCGGGATTCTACTGGGGGCTTGGCAGGGCAATTGGGACGCCTCTCCAGCTGAGGCAGTAGACCAAGGGTCCCTTTCCACGTGCCACAGGAATCTTGGGACTCCTATCAAGTTTCACGAGGAGTCAGGCATCGTCTCCTTTGGAGGCACTGATCTCCGCGTACCGCTGGAGTTTTCAAAGAATGTGAGCCCTCCGGTCGCGATGAAGTGGGGAACTATGTCTTTCTCTGTGGTCTCCACAGGGGATTCAGACATCCTTTCGTCTTGGGAGATGCAAAACGAGCCTGCATTAAAGTCACTGCAGGGATATCCGGCCTTATTTCGAGTCAGGGCATCGCGGTGTCCTTTCCACTTGAGGCCGCAAACTCAGGGTCCCTCTCACATACCTAGAGCTGAGAGAAGCATCCTCTTGAGGTGCTTGTGGTAAGGTGGTATTCCTCTGGAGTCGAAGCCAGGGACTAACCTCTCATCTCGAGTTGATTTTTCATCCACGGAGCTCTTTCGTGTTGCTACAGTGACCTCAGGATCCCTCTAGCCTTGAAACAGTGTTCTTGGGGTTTCTCTGGAGTGCCATCAAGGAAATCAAGGCTCCTTTCATGTGTGATGTGCAACACGGAATTGCTCTGCACGCAGTGTAGGGGAATCGGTCCTCATCTCGCGGCGAGGGGGAAGTCTCATTGTTTTTCTCGAGTTGCGGCGGGAACCTGGGGTATATTCTCGAGTTAGGACGGGGATGGCCCTTCCACCCACGTGTTTGTTCAGCCACGTCAGGACTCCTGCCTAGTTGCGAGGGACAACTCGGGATTCTCCTCGAGGCTTGGCAGGGCAATTGTGACGCCTCTCCAGGTGAGGCGGGAGACCAAGGGTCCCTTTCCCCGTGCCACAGGTATCCTGGGACTCCTATCAAGTTTCACAAGGAGTCAGGCATCGTCTCCTTTGGAGGCACTGATCTCTGCGTACCTCTGGGGTTTTCAAAGAATGTGAGGCCTCCGGTCGCGATGAGGTGGGGAACTAGTTCTTTTTCTGTGGTCTCCACAGGGGAGTCAGACATCCTTTCGTCTTGGGAGATGCAAGACGAGCCTGCATTCAAGTCACTGCAGGAATATCCGGCCTTATTTCGAGTCAGGGCATCGCGGTGTCCATTCCACTTGAGGCCGCAAATCAGGGTCCCTCTCACATACCTAGAGCTGAGAGAAGCCTCCTCTTGAGGTGCTTCTGGTAAGGTAATATTCTTCTGGAGTCGAAGCCAGGGACTAACCTCTCATCTCGAGTTGATTTTTGGTCCACGGAGCTCTTTCGTGTGGCTACAGTGACCTCAGGATCCCTCTAGCCTTGAAACAGTGTTCTTGGGGTTTTTCTGGAATGCCATCAAGGAAATCAAGGCTCCTTTCATGTGTGATGTGCAACACGGAATTGCTCTGCACGCAGTGCAGGGGAATCGGGCCTCATCTCGGGGCGAGGGGGAAGTCTCATGGTTTTTCTCGAGTTGCGGCGGGAACCTGGGTTATATTCTCGAGTTACGACGGGGATGGCCCTTCCACACACGTGCTTGTTCAGCGACGTCAGGACTCCTGCCTAGTTGCGAGGGACAACTCGGGATTCTCCTCGAGGCTTGGCAGGGCAATTGGGACGCCTCTCCAGCTGAGGGGGGAGACCAAGTGTCCCTTTCCACGTGCCACAGGAATCTTGGGACTCCTATCAAGTTTCACGAGGAGTCAGGCATCGTCTCCTTTGGAGGCAGTGATCTCCGCGTACCTCTGGAGTTTTCAAAGGATGTGAGCCCTCCGGTCGCGATGAAGTGGGGAACTATGTCTTTCTCTGTGGTCTCCACAGGGGATTCAGACATCCTTTCGTTTTGGGAGATGCAAAACGAGCCTGCATTTAAGTCACTGCAGGGATATCCGGCCTTATTTCGAGTCAGGGCATCGCGGTGTCCATTCCACTTGAGGCCGCAATCTCAGGGTCCCTCTCACATACCTAGAGCTGAGAGAAGGCTCCTCTTGAGGTGCTTGTGGTTAGGTGGTATTCCTCTGGAGTCGAAGCCAGGGACTAACCTCTCATCTCGAGTTGATTTTTGGTCCACGGAGCTCTTTCGTGTTGCTACAGTAACCTCAGGATCCCTCTAGCCTTGAAACAGTGTTCTTGGGGTTTCTCTGGAGTGCCATCAAGGAAATCAAGGCTCCTTTCATGTGTGATGTGCAACACGGAATTGCTCTGCACCCAGTACAGGAGAATCGGGCGTCATCTCGCGGCGAGGGGGAAGTCTCATGGTTTTTCTCGAGTTGCGGCGGGAACCTGGGGTATATTCTCGAGTTAAGACGGGGATGGCCCTTCCACCCACGTGTTTGTTCAGCGACGTCAAGATTCCTGCCTAGTTGCGAGGGACAACTCGGGATTCTCCTCGAGGCTTGGCAGGGCAATTGGGACTCCTCTCAATCTGAGGCGGGAGACCAAGGGTCCCTTTCCACGTGCCACAGGAATCCTGGGACTCCTATCAAGTTTCACGAGGAGTCAGGCATCGTCTCCTTTGGAGGCACTGATCTCCGTGTACCTCTGTAGTTTTCAAAGGATGTGAGGCCTCCGGTCGCCATGAGGTGGGAAACTAGGTATTTCCCTGTGGTCTCTACAGGGGATTCAGTCATCCTTTCATCTTGGGAGATGCAAGACGAGCCTGCATTCAAGTCACTGCAGGGATATCCGGCCTTATATCGAGTCAGGGCATCACGGTGTCCATTCCACTTGAGGCCGCAAAATCAGGGTCCCTCTCACATACCTAGAGCTGAGAGAAGCCTCCTCTTCAGGTGCTTGTGGTAAGGTGGTATTCCTCTGGAGTCGAAACCAGGGACTAACCTCTCATCTCGAGTTGATTTTTGGTCCACGGAGCTCTTTCGTGTTGCTACAGTGACCTCAGGATCCCTCTAGCCTTTAAACAGTGTTCTTGGGGTTTCTCTGGAGTGCCATCAAGGAAATCAAGGCTCCTTTCATGTGTGATGTGCAACACGGAATTGCTCTGCACGCAGTGCAGGGGAATCGGGCCTCATCTCACGGCGAGGGGGAAGTCTCATGGTTTTTCTCGAGTTGCGGCGGGAACCTGGGGTATATTCTCGAGTTACGACGGGGATGGCCCTTCCACCCACGTGTTTGTTCAGCCACGTCAGGACTCCTGCCTAGTTGCGAGGGACAACTCGGGATTCTCCTGGGCGCTTAGCAGGGCAATTGGGATGCCTCTCCAGCTGAGGCGGTAGACCAAGGGTCCCTTTCCACGTGCCACAGGAATCTTGGGACTCCTATCAAGTTTCACGAGGAGTCAGGCATTGTCTCCTTTGGAGGCACTGATCTCCGCGTACCTCTGGAGTTTTCAAAGGATGTGAGCCCTCCGGTCGCGATGAGGTGGGGAACTAGTTCTTTTTCTGTGGTCTCCACAGGGGAGTCAGACATCCTTTCTTCTTGGGAGATATTAGACGAGCCTGCATTTAAGTCACTGCAGGGATATCCGGCCTTATTTCGAGTCAGGGCATCGCGGTGTCCTTTCCACTTGAGGCCGCAAACTCAGGGTCCTTCTCACATATCTAGAGCTGAGAGAAGCCTCCTCTTGAGGTGCTTGTGGTATGGTGATATTCCTCTGGAGTCGAAGCCAGGGACTAAGCTCTCATCACGAGTTGATTTTTGGTCCACGGAGCTCTTTCGTGTTGCTACAGTGACCTCAGGATCCCTCTAGCCTTGAAACAGTGTTCTTGGGGTTTCGTTGGAGTGCCGTAAAGGAAATCCAGGCTCCTTTCATGTGTGATGTGCAACAGGGAATTGCTCTGCACGCAGTGAGGGAAATCGGGCCTCATCTCGCGGCGAGGGGGAAGTCTCATGGTTTTTCTCGAGTTGCGGCGGGAACCTGGGGTATATTCTCGAAGTACGACGGGGATGGCCCTTCCAACCACGTGTTTGTTCAGCGACGTCAGGACTCCTGCCTAGTTGCGAGGGACAACTCGGGGTTTTCCTCGAGGCTTGGCAGGGCAATTGGGACGCCTCTCCAGCTGAGGCGGGAGACCAAGTGTCCCTTTCCACGTGCTACAGGAATCCTGGGAATCCTATCAAGTTTCAAGAGGAGTCAGGGATCGTCTCCTTTGGAGGCACTGATCTCCGTGTACCTCTGGAGTTTTCAAAGGATGTGAGGCCTTCGGTCGTGATGAGGTGGGAAACTAGGTCTTTCTATGTGGTATCCACAGGGGATTCAGACATCCTTTCGTCTTGGGAGATGCAACACGAGCCTGCATTCAAGTCACTGCAGGGATATCCAGCCTTATTTCGAGTCAGGGCATCGCGGTCTCCATTCCACTTGAGGCCGCAAAATCAGGGTCCCTCTCACATACCTAGAGCTGATAGAAGCCTCCTCTTGAGGTGCTTGTGGTAAGGTGGTATTCCTCTGGAGTCGAAGCCAGGGACTAACCTCTCATCTCTAGTTGATTTTTGGGACACGGAGCTCTTTCGTGTTGCTTCAGTGACCTCAGGAACCTTCTAGCCTTGAAACAGTGTTCTTGGGGTTTCTCTGGAGTGCCATCAAGGAAATCAAGGCTCCTTTCATGTGTGATGTGCAACACGGAATTGCTCTGCACGCAGTGCAGGGGAATCGGGCCTCATCTCGCCGCGAGGGGAAAGTCTCATGGTTTTTCTCGAGTTGCGGCGGGAACCTGTGGTATATTCTCGAGTTACGATGGGGATGGCCCTTCCACCCACGTGTTTCTTCAGCGACGGCAGGACTCCTGCCTAGTTGCGAGGGACAACTCGGGATTCTCCTCGAGGCTTGGTAGGGCAATTGGGACGCCTCTCCAGCTGAGGCGGGAGACCAAGGGTCCCTTTCCACGTGCCACAGGAATCCTGGGACTCCTATCAAGTTTGACGAGGAGTCAGGCATCTTCTCCTTTGGAGGCACTGATCTCTGCGTACCTCTGTAGTTTTCAAAGGATGTGAGGCCTCCGGTCGCGATGAGGTGGGGAACTAGTTCTTTCTCTATGGTCTCCACAGGGGATTCAGTCATCCTTTCATCTTGGGAGATGCAAGACGAGCCTGCATTCAAGTCACTGCAGGGATATCCGGCCTTATATCGAGTCAGGGCATCCCGGTGTCCATTCCACTTGAGGCCGCAAAATCAGGGTCCCTCTCACATACCTAGAGCTGAGAGAAGCCTCCTCTTGAGGTGCTTGTGGTAAGGTGGTATTCCTCTGGAGTCGAAGCCAGGGAATAACCTCTCATCTCGAGTTGATTTTTGGTCCACGGAGCTCTTTCGTGTTGCTACAGTGACCTCAGGATCCCTCTAGCCTTGAAACAGTGTTCTTGGGGTTTCTCTGGAGTACCATCAAGGAAATCAAGGCTCCTTTCATGTGTGATGTGCAACACGGAATTGCTCTGCACCCAGTACAGGAGAATCGGGCGTCATCTCGCGGCGAGGGGGAAGTCTCATGGTTTTTCTCGAGTTGCGGCGGGAACATGGGGTATATTCTCGTGTTACGACGGGGATGGCCCTTCCACACACGTGTTTGTTCAGTGATGGCAGGACTCCTGCCTAGTTGCGAGGGACAATTCGGGATTCTCCTCGAGGCTTGGCAGGGCAATTGGGACGCCTCTCCAGCTGAGGCGGGAGACCAAGGGTCCCTTTCCACGTGCCACAGGAATCCTGGGACTCCTATCAAGTTTGACGAGGAGTCAGGCATCGTCTCCTTTGGAGGCACTGATCTCTGCGTACCTCTGTAGTTTTCAAAGGATGTGAGGCCTCAGGTCGCGATGAGGTGGGGAACTAGTTCTTTCTCTATGGATTCCACAGGGGATTCAGTCATCCTTTCATCTTGGGAGATGCAAGACGAGCCTGCATTCAAGTCACTGCAGGGATATCCGGCCTTATATCGAGTCAGGGCATCCCGGTGTCCATTCCACTTGAGGCCGCAAAATCAGGGTCCCTCTCACATACCTAGAGCTGAGAGAAGCCTCCTCTTGAGGTGCTTGTGGTAAGGTGGTATTCCTCTGGAGTCGAAGCCAGGGACTAACCTCTCATCTCGAGTTGATTTTTGGTCCACGGAGATCTTTCGTGTTGCTACAGTGACCTCAGGATCCCTCTAGCCTTGAAACAGTGTTCTTGGGGTTTCTCTGGAGTACCATCAAGGAAATCAAGGCTCCTTTCATGTGTGATGTGCAACACGGAATTGCTCTGCACCCAGTACAGGAGAATCGGGCGTCATCTCGTGGCGAGGGGGAAGTCTCATGGTTTTTCTCGAGTTGCGGCGGGAACATGGGGTATATTCTCGAGTTACGACGGGGATGGCCCTTCCACACACGTGTTTGTTCAGCGATGGCAGGACTCCTGCCTAGTTGCGAGGGACAACTCGGGATTCTCCTCGAGGCTTGGCAGGGCAATTGGGACTCCTCTCAATCTGAGGCGGGAGACCAAGTGTCCCTTTCGACGTGCCACAGGAATTCTGGGACTCCTATCAAGTTTCACGAGGAGTCAGGCATCGTTTCCTTTGGAGGCACTGATCTCCGCGTACCTCTGGAATTTTCAAAGGATGTGAGGCCTCCGGTCGCCATGATGTGGGTAACTAGGTCTTTCTCTGTGGTCTCCACAGGGGATTCAGACATCCTTTCATCTTGGGAAATGCAAGACGAGCCTGCATTCAAGTCACTGCAGGGATATCCGGCCTTATTTCGCGTCAGGGCATCGCAGTGTCCATTCCACTTGAGGCCGCAAAATCAGGGTACCTCTCACATGCCTAGAGCTAAGAAAACCCTCCTCTTGAGGTGCTTGTGGTAAGGTGGTATTCCTCTGGAGTAGAAGCCAGGGACTAACCTCTCATCTCGAGTTGATTTTTGGTCCACGGAGCTCTTTCATGTTGCTACAGTGACCTCAGGATCCCTCTAGCCTTGAAACAGTGTTCTTGGGGTTTCTCTGGAGTGCCATCAAGGAAATCAAGGCTACTTTCATGTGTGATGTGCAACACGGAATTGCTCTGCACGCATTGCAGGGGAATCGGGCCTCATCTCGCGGCGAGGGGGAAGTCTCATGGTTTTTCTCGAGTTGCGGCGGGAACCTGGGGAATATTCTCGAGTTACGATGGGGATGGCCCTTCCACACAAGTGTTTGTTCAGCGACGTCAGGACTCCTGCCTAGTTGCGAGGGACAACTCGGGATTCTCCTCGAGGCTTGGCAGGGCAATTGGGACGCCTCTCCAGCTGAGGCGGGAGACCAAGGGTCCCTTTCCACGTGCCGCAGGAATCTTGGGACTCCTATCAAGTTTCACGAAGAGTCAGGCATCGTCTCCTTTGGAGGCACTGATCTCCGCGTACCTCTGGAGTTTTCAAAGGGTGTGAGGCCTCCGGGCGCGATGAAGTGGGGAACTATGTCTTTCTCTGTGGTATCCCCAGGGGATTCAGACATCCTTTCGTCTTGGGAGATGCAAAACGAGCCTGCATTTAAGTCACTGCAGGGATATCCAGCCTTATTTCGAGTCAGGGCATCGCGGTGTCCATTCCACTTGAGGCCGCAAACTCAGGGTCCCTCTCACATAGCTAGAGCTGAGAGAAGCCTCCTCTTGAGGTGCTTGTGGTAAGGTAGTATTCCTCTGGAGTCGAAGCCAGGGAATAACCTCTCATCTCGAGTTGATTTTTGGTCTACGGAGCTCTTTCTTATTGCTACAGTGACTTTAGGATCCCTCTAGCCTTGAAACAGTGATCTTGGGGTTTCTCTGGAGTGCCATCAAGGAAATCAAGGCTCCTTTCATGTGTGATGTGCAACACGGAATTGCTGTGCACGCAGTGCAGGGGAATCGGGCCTCATCTCGCGGCGAGGGGGAAGTCTCATGGTTTTTCTCGAGTTGCGGCCGGAACCTGGAGTATATTCTCGAGTTACGACGTGGATGGCCTTTCCACACACGTGTTTGTTCAACGACGGCAGGACTCCTGCCTAGTTGCGAGGGACAACTCAGGATTCTCCTCGAGGCTTGGCAGGGCAATTGGGACGCCTCCCCAGGTGAGACGGGAAACCAAGGGTCCCTTTCCACGTGCCACAGGAATCCTGGGACTCCTATCAAGTTTCACGAGGAGTCAGTCATCGTCTCCTTTGGAGGCACTGATCTCCGCGTACCTCTGGAGTTTTCATAGGATGTGAGGCCTCCGGTCGCGATGAGGTGGGGAACTATGTCTTTCTCTGTGGTCTCCACAGGGGAGTCAGACATCCTTTCGTCTTGGTAGATGCAAGACCAGCCTGCATTCAAGTCACTGCAGGGATATCCGGCCTTATTTCGAGTCAGGGCATCGCGGTGTCCATTCCACTTGACGCCGCAAACTCAGGGTCCCTCTCACATACCTAGACCTGAGAGAAGCCTCCTCTTGAGGTGCTTATCGTAAGGTGGTAGTCCTCTGGAGTCGAAGCCAGGGACTAACCTCTCATCTCGAGTTGATTTTTGGTCCACGGAGCTCTTTTGTGTTTCTACAGTGACCTCAGGATCCCTCTACCTTGAAACAGTGTTCTTGGGGTTTCTCTGGAGTGCCATCAAAGAAATCAAGCCTCCTTTGATGTGTAATGTGCAAGACGGAATTGCTCTTCACGCAGTACATGGGAATCGGGCCTCATCTCGCGGCGAGGGGGATGTCTCATGGTTTTTCTCGAGTTGCGGCGGGAACCTGGGGTATATTCTCGAGTTACGATGGGGATGGCCCTTCCACCCACGTGTTTGTTCAGCCACGTCAGGACTCCTGCCTAGTTGCGAGGGACAACTCGGGATTCTCCTCGAGGCTTGGCAGGGCAATTGGGACGCCTCTCCAGCTGAGGCGGGAGACCAAGGGTCCCTTTCCCCGTGCCACAGGAATCCTGGGACTCCTATCAAGTTTCACGAGGAGTCAGGCATCGTCTCCTTTGGAGGCACTGATCTCCGCGTACCTCTGGGGTTTTCAAAGAATGTGAGGCCTCCGGTCGCGATTAGGTGGGGAACTAGTTCTTTTTCTGTGGTCTCCACAGGGGAGTCAGACATCCTTTCGTCTTGGGAGATGCAAGACGAGCCTGCATTCAAGTCACTGCAGGGATATCCAGCCTTATTTCGAGTCAGGGCATCGCGGTGTCCATTCCACTTGAGGCCGCAAATCAGGGTCCCTCTCACATACCTAGAGCTGAGAGAAGCCTCCTCTTGAGGTGCTTGTGGTAAGGTGATATTCCTCTGGAGTCGAAGCCAGGGACTAAGCTCTCATCACGAGTTGATTTTTGGTCCACGGAGCTCTTTCGTGTTGCTACAGTGACCTCAGGATCCCTCTAGCCTTGAAACAGTGTTCTTGGGGTTTCGTTGGAGTGCCGTAAAGGAAATCCAGGCTCCTTTCATGTGTGATGTGCAACACGGAATTGCTCTGCACGCAGTGAGGGAAATCGGGCCTCATCTCGCGGCGAGGGGGAAGTCTCATGGTTTTTCTCGAGTTGCGGCGGGAACCTGGGGTATATTCTCGAGTTACGACGGGGATGGCCCTTCCACCCACGTGTTTGTTCAGCGACGTCAGGACTCCTGCCTAGTTGCGAGGGACAACTCGGGATTCTCCTGGGGGCTTGGCAGGGCAATTGGGACGCCTCTCCAGCTGAGGGGGGAGACCAAGGGTTCCTTTCCACGTGCCACAGGAATCTTGGGACTCCTATCAAGTTTCACGAGGAGTCAGGCATCGTCTCCTTTGGAGGCACTGATCTCCGCGTACCTCTGGAGTTTTCAAAGGATGTGAGCCCTCCGGTCGCGATGAAGTGGGGAACTATGTCTTTCTCTGTGGTCTCCACAGGGGATTCAGACATCCTTTCGTCTTGGGAGATGCAAAACGAGCCTGCATTCAAGTCACTGCAGGGATATCCGGCCTTATTTCGAGTCAGGGCATCGCGGTGTCCATTCCACTTGAGGCCGCAAACTCAGGGTCCCTCTCACATACCTAGAGCTGAGAGAAGCCTCCTCTTGAGGTGCTTGTGGTAAGGTGGTATTCCTCTGGAGTCGAAGCCAGGGACTAACCTCTCATCTCGAGTTGATTTTTGGTCCACGGAGCTCTTTCGTGTTGCTACAGTGACCTCAGGATCCCTCTAGCCTTGAAACAGTGTTCTTGGGGTTTCTCTGGAGTGCCATCAAGGAAATCAAGGCTCCTTTCATGTGTGATGTGCAAGACGGAATTGCTCTGCACGCAGTGCAGGGGAATCGGGCCTCATCTCGCGGCGAGAGGGAAGTCTCATGGTTTTTATCGAGTTGCGGCGGGAACCTGGGGTATATTCTCGAGTTACGACGGTGATGGCCCTACCACCCACGTGTTTGTTCAGCCACATCAGGACTCCTGCCTAGTTGCTAGGGACAACTCGGGATTCTCCTCGAGGCTTGGCAGGGCAATTGGGACGCCTCTCCAGGTGAGGCGGAAGACCAAGTGTCCCTTTCCCCGTGCCACAGGAATCCTGGGACTCCTATCAAGTTTCACGAGGAGTCAGGCATCGTCTGCTTTGGAGGCACTGATCTCCGCGTACCTCTGGAGTTTTCAAAGAATGACAGACTTCCGGTCGCGATGAGGTGGGGAGCTAGTTCTTTTTCTGTGGTCTCCACAGGGGAGTCAGACATCCTTTCGTCTTGGGAGATACTAGACGAGCCTGCATTCAATTCACTGCAGGGATATCCGGCCTTATTTCGAGTCAGGGCATCGCGGTGTCCATTCCACTTGAGGCCGCAAATCAGGGTCTCTCTCACATACCTAGAGCTGAGAGAAGCCTCCTCTTGAGGTGCTTGTGGTAAGGTGATATTCTTCTGGAGTCGAAGCCAGGGACTAACCTCTCATCTCGAGTTGATTTTTGGTCCACGAAGCTCTTTCGTGTTGCTACAGTGACCTCAGGATCCCTCTAGCCTTGAAACAGAGTTCTTGGGGTTTTTCTGGAGTGTCATCAAGGAAATCAAGGCTCCTTTCATGTGTGATATGCAACACGGAATTGCTCTGCACGCAGTGCAGGGGAATCGGGCCTCATCTCGTGGTGAGGGGGAAGTCTCATGCTTTTTCTCGAGTTGCGGCGGGAACCTGGGGTATATTCTCGAGTTACGACGGGGATGGCCCTTCCACACACGTGTTTGTTCAGCGACGTCAAGACTCCTGCCTAGTTGCGAGGAACAACTCGGGATTCTCCTCGAGGCTTGGCAGGGCAATTGGGACTCCTCTCAACCTGAGGCGGGAGAACAAGGGTCCCTTTCCACGTGTAACAGGAATCCTGGGACTCCTATCAAGTTTCACGAGGAGTCAGGCATCGTCTCCTTTGGAGGCACTCATCTCCGTGTACCTCTGTAGTTTTCAAAGGATGTGAGGCCTCCGGTCGCGATGAGGTGGGGAACTAGGTCTTTCTCTGTGGTCTCCACAGGGGATTCAGTCATCCTTTCATCTTGGGAGATGCAAGACGAGCCTGCATTCAAGTCACTGCAGGGATATCCGGCCTTATTTCGAGTCAGGGCATCGCGGTGTCCATTCCACTTGAGGCCGCAAAATCAGGGTCCCTCTCACATACCTAGAGCTGAGAGAAGCCTCCTCTTCAGGTGCTTGTGATAAGGTAGTATTCATCTGGAGTCGAAGCCAGGGACTAACCCCTCATCTCGAGTTGATTTTTGGTCCACGGAGCTCTTTCGTGTTGCTACAGTGACCTCAGGATCCCTCTAGCCTTGAAACAGTGTTCTTGGGGTTTCTCGGGAGTGCCATCAAGGAAATCAAGGCTCCATTCATGTGTGATGTGCAACACGGAATTGCTCTGCACGCAGTGCAGGGGAATTGGGTCTCGCGGCGAGGGGGAAGTCTCATGGTTTTTCTCGTGTTGCGGCGGGAACCTGGGGTATATTCTCGAGTTACGACGGGGATGGCCCTTCCACCCACGTGTTTGTTCAGCCACGTAAGGACTCCTGCCTAGTTGCGAGGGACAACTCGGGATTCTACTGGGGGCTTGGCAGGGCAATTGGGACGCCTCTCCAGCTGAGGCGGTAGACCAAGGGTCCCTTTCCACGTGCCACAGGAATCTTGGGACTCCTATCAAGTTTCACGAGGAGTCAGGCATCGTCTCCTTTGGAGGCACTGATCTCCGCGTACCTCTGGAGTTTTCAAAGAATGTGAGCCCTCCGGTCGCGATGAAGTGGGGAACTATGTCTTTCTCTGTGGTCTCCACAGGGGATTCAGACATCCTTTCGTCTTGGGAGATGCAAAACGAGCCTGCATTTAAGTCACTGCAGGGATATCCGGCCTTATTTCGAGTCAGGGCATCGCGGTGTCCTTTCCACTTGAGGCCGCAAACTCAGGGTCCCTCTCACATACCTAGAGCTGAGAGAAGCATCCTCTTGAGGTGCTTGTGGTAAGGTGGTATTCCTCTGGAGTCGAAGCCAGGGACTAACCTCTCATCTCGAGTTGATTTTTGGTCCACGGAGCTCTTTCGTGTTGCTACAGTGACCTCAGGATCCCTCTAGCCTTGAAACAGTGTTCTTGGGGTTTCTCTGGAGTGCCATCAAGGAAATCAAGGCTCCTTTCATGTGTGATGTGCAACACGGAATTGCTCTGCACGCAGTGTAGGGGAATCGGTCCTCATCTCGCGGCGAGGGGGAAGTCTCATTGTTTTTCTCGAGTTGCGGCGGGAACCTGGGGTATATTCTCGAGTTAGGACGGGGATGGCCCTTCCACCCACGTGTTTGTTCAGCCACGTCAGGACTCCTGCCTAGTTGCGAGGGACAACTCGGGATTCTCCTCGAGGCTTGGCAGGGCAATTGTGACGCCTCTCCAGGTGAGGCGGGAGACCAAGGGTCCCTTTCCCCGTGCCACAGGTATCCTGGGACTCCTATCAAGTTTCACAAGGAGTCAGGCATCGTCTCCTTTGGAGGCACTGATCTCCGCGTACCTCTGGGGTTTTCAAAGAATGTGAGGCCTCCGGTCGCGATGAGGTGGGGAACTAGTTCTTTTTCTGTGGTCTCCACAGGGGAGTCAGACATCCTTTCGTCTTGGGAGATGCAAGACGAGCCTGCATTCAAGTCACTGCAGGGATATCCGGCCTTATTTCGAGTCAGGGCATCGCGGTGTCCATTCCACTTGAGGCCGCAAATCAGGGTCCCTCTCACATACCTAGAGCTGAGAGAAGCCTCCTCTTGAGGTGCTTCTGGTAAGGTAATATTCTTCTGGAGTCGAAGCCAGGGACTAACCTCTCATCTCGAGTTGATTTTTGGTCCACGGAGCTCTTTCGTGTGGCTACAGTGACCTCAGGATCCCTCTAGCCTTGAAACAGTGTTCTTGGGGTTTTTCTGGAATGCCATCAAGGAAATCAAGGCTCCTTTCATGTGTGATGTGCAACACGGAATTGCTCTGCACGCAGTGCAGGGGAATCGGGCCTCATCTCGCGGCGAGGGGGAAGTCTCATGGTTTTTCTCGAGTTGAGGCGGGAACCTGGGTTATATTCTCGAGTTACGACGGGGATGGCCCTTCCACACACGTGCTTGTTCAGCGACGTCAGGACTCCTGCCTAGTTGCGAGGGACAACTCGGGATTCTCCTCGAGGCTTGGCAGGGCAATTGGGACGCCTCTCCAGCTGAGGGGGGAGACCAAGTGTCCCTTTCCACGTGCCACAGGAATCTTGGGACTCCTATCAAGTTTGACGAGGAGTCAGGCATCGTCTCCTTTGGAGGCAGTGATCTCCGCGTACCTCTGGAGTTTTCAAAGGATGTGAGCCCTCCGGTCGCGATGAAGTGGGGAACTATGTCTTTCTCTGTGGTCTCCACAGGGGATTCAGACATCCTTTCGTCTTGGGAGATGCAAAACGAGCCTGCATTTAAGTCACTGCAGGGATATCCGGCCTTATTTCGAGTCAGGGCATCGCGGTGTCCATTCCACTTGAGGCCGCAAACTCAGGGTCCCTCTCACATACCTAGAGCTGAGAGAAGCCTCCTCTTGAGGTGCTTGTGGTTAGGTGGTATTCCTCTGGAGACGAAGCCAGGGACTAACCTCTCATCTCGAGTTGATTTTTGGTCCACGGAGCTCTTTCGTGTTGCTACAGTGACCTCAGGATCCCTCTAGCCTTGAAACAGTGTTCTTGGGGTTTCTCTGGAGTGCCATCAAGGAAATCAAGGCTCCTTTCATGTGTGATGTGCAACACGGAATTGCTCTGCACCCAGTACAGGAGAATCGGGCGTCATCTCGCGGCGAGGGGGAAGTCTCATGGTTTTTCTCGAGTTGCGGCGGGAACCTGGGGTATATTCTCGAGTTACGACGGGGATGGCCCTTCCACCCACGTGTTTGTTCAGCGACGTCAAGATTCCTGCCTAGTTGCGAGGGACAACTCGGGATTCTCCTCGAGGCTTGGCAGGGCAATTGGGACTCCTCTCAATCTGAGGCGGGAGACCAAGGGTCCCTTTCCACGTGCCACAGGAATCCTGGGACTCCTATCAAGTTTCACGAGGAGTCAGGCATCGTCTCCTTTGGAGGCACTGATCTCCGTGTACCTCTGTAGTTTTCAAAGGATGTGAGGCCTCCGGTCGCCATGAGGTGGGAAACTAGGTATTTCTCTGTGGTCTCTACAGGGGATTCAGTCATCCTTTCATCTTGGGAGATGCAAGACGAGCCTGCATTCAAGTCACTGCAGGGATATCCGGCCTTATATCGAGTCAGGGCATCACGGTGTCCATTCCACTTGAGGCCGCAAAATCAGGGTCCCTCTCACATACCTAGAGCTGAGAGAAGCCTCCTCTTCAGGTGCTTGTGGTAAGGTGGTATTCCTCTGGAGTCGAAACCAGGGACTAACCCCTCATCTCGAGTTGATTTTTGGTCCACGGAGCTCTTTCGTGTTGCTACAGTGACCTCAGGATCCCTCTAGCCTTTAAACAGTGTTCTTGGGGTTTCTCTGGAGTGCCATCAAGGAAATCAAGGCTCCTTTCATGTGTGATGTGCAACACGGAATTGCTCTGCACGCAGTGCAGGGGAATCGGGCCTCATCTCACGGCGAGGGGGAAGTCTCATGGTTTTTCTCGAGTTGCGGCGGGAACCTGGGGTATATTCTCGAGTTACGACGGGGATGGCCCTTCCACCCACGTGTTTGTTCAGCGACGTCAGGACTCCTGCCTAGTTGCGAGGGACAACTCGGGATTCTCCTGGGCGCTTGGCAGGGCAATTGGGATGCCTCTCCAGCTGAGGCGGTAGACCAAGGGTCCCTTTCCACGTGCCACAGGAATCTTGGGACTCCTATCAAGTTTCACGAGGAGTCAGGCATCGTCTCCTTTGGAGGCACTGATCTCCGCGTACCTCTGGAGTTTTCAAAGGATGTGAGCACTCCGGTCGCGATGAAGTGGGGAACTATGTCTTTCTCTGTGGTCTCCACAGGGGATTCAGACATCCTTTCGTCTTGGGAGATGCAAGACGAGCCTGCATTTAAGTCACTGCAGGGATATCCGGCCTTATTTCGAGTCAGGGCATCGCGGTGTCCATTCCACTTAAGGCCGCAAACTCAGGGTCCCTCTCACATACCTAGAGCTGAGAGAAGCCTCCTGTTGAGGTGCTTGTGGTAAGGTGGTATTCCTCTGGAGTCGAAGCCAGGGACTAACCTCTCATCTCGAGTTGATATTTGGTCCACGGAGCACTTTCGTGTTGCTACAGTGACCTCAGGATCCCTCTAGCCTTGAAACAGTGTTCTTGGGGTTTCTCTGGAGTGCCATCAAGGAAATCAAGGCTCCTTTCATGTGTGATGTGCAAGACGGAATTGCTCTGCACGCAGTGCAGGGGAATCGGGCCTCATCTCGCGGCGAGAGGGAAGTCTCATGGTTTTTCTCGAGTTGCGGCGGGAACCTGGGGTATATTCTCGAGTTACGACGGTGATGGCCCTACCACCCACGTGTTTGTTCAGCCACGTCAGGACTCCTGCCTAGTTGCGAGGGACAACTCGGGATTCTCCTCGAGGTTTGGCAGGGCAATTGGGACGCCTCTCCAGGTGAGGCGGAAGACCAAGTGTCCCTTTCCCCGTGCCACAGGAATCCTGGGACTCCTATCAAGTTTCACGAGGAGTCAGGCATCGTCTGCTTTGGCGGCACTGATCTCCGCGTACCTCTGGAGTTTTCAAAGGATGTGAGGCCTCCGGTCGCGATGAGGTGGGGAACTAGTTCTTTTTCTGTGGTCTCCACAGGGGAGTCAGACATCCTTTCTTCTTGGGAGATACTAGACGAGCCTGCATTCAATTCACTGCAGGGATATCCGGCCTTATTTCGAGTCAGGGCATCGCTGTGTCCATTCCACTTGAGGCCGCAAATCAGGGTCCCTCTCACATACCTAGAGCTGAGAGAAGCCTCCTCTTGAGGTGCTTCTGGTAAGGTGATATTCTTCTGGAGTCGAAGCCAGGGACTAACCTCTCATCTCGAGTTGATTTTTGGTCCACGAAGCTCTTTCGTGTTGCTACAGTGACCTCAGGATCCCTCTAGCCTTGAAACAGTGTTCTTGGGGTTTTTCTGGAGTGTCATCAAGGAAATCAAGGCTCCTTTCATGTGTGATGTGCAACACGGAATTGCTCTGCACGCAGTGCAGGGGAATCGGGCCTCATCTCGTGGTGAGGGGGAAGTCTCATGCTTTTTCTCGAGTTGCGGCGGGAACCTGGGGTATATTCTCGAGTTACGACGGGGATGGCCCTTCCACACACGTGTTTGTTCAGCGACGTCAAGACTCCTGCCTAGTTGCGAGGAACAACTCGGGATTCTCCTCGAGGCTTGGCAGGGCAATTGGGACTCCTCTCAATCTGAGGCGGGAGAACAAGGGTCCCTTTCCACGTGCCACAGGAATCCTGGGACTCCTATCAAGTTTCACGAGGAGTCAGTCATCGTCTCCTTTGGAGGCACTGATCTCCGTGTACCTCTGTAGTTTTCAAAGGATGTGAGGCCTCCGGTCGCGATGAGGTGGGGAACTAGGTCTTTCTCTGTGGTCTCCACAGGGGATTCAGTCATCCTTTCATCTTGGGAGATGCAAGACGAGCCTGCATTCAAGTCACTGCAGGGATATCCGGCCTTATTTCGAGTCAGGGCATCGCGGTGTCCATTCCACTTGAGGCCGCAAAATCAGGGTCCCTCTCACATACCTAGAGCTGAGAGAAGCCTCCTCTTCAGGTGCTTGTGATAAGGTAGTATTCATCTGGAGTCGATGCCAGGGACTAACCCCTCATCTCGAGTTGATTTTTGGTCCACGGAGCTCTTTCGTGTGGCTACAGTGACCTCAGGATCCCTCTAGCCTTGAAACAGTGTTCTTGGGGTTTCTCTGGAGTGCCATCAAGGAAATCAAGGCTCCTTTCATGTGTGATGTGCAACACGGAATTGCTCTGCACGCAGTGCAGGGGAATTGGGCCTCATCTCGCGGCGAGGGGGAAGTCTCATGGTTTTTCTCGTGTTGCGGCGGGAACCTGGGGTATATTCTCGAGTTACGACGGGGATGGCCCTTCCACCCACGTGTTTGTTCAGCCACGTCAGGACTCCTGCCTAGTTGCGAGGGACAACTCGGGATTCTACGGGGGGCTTGGCAGGGCAATTGGGACGCCTCTCCAGCTGAGGCGGGAGACCAAGGGTCCCTTTCCACGTACCACAGGAATCTTGGGACTCCTATCAAGTTTCACGAGGAGTCAGGCATCGTCTCCTTTGGAGGCACTGATCTCCGCGTACCTCTGGAGTTTTCAAAGGATGTGAGCCCTCCGGTCGCGATGAAGTGGGGAACTATGTCTTTCTCTGTGGTCTCCACAGGGGATTCAGACATCCTTTCGTCTTGGGAGATGCAAAACGAGCCTGCATTTAAGTCACTGCAGGGATATCCGGCCTTATTTCGAGTCAGGGCATCGCGGTGTCCATTCCACTTAAGACCGCAAACTCAGGGTCCCTCTCACATACCTAGAGCTGAGAGAAGCCTCCTCTTGAGGTGCTTGTGGTAAGGTGGTATTCCTCTGGAGTCGAAGCCAGGGACTAACCTCTCATCTCGAGTTGATATTTGGTCCACGGAGCTCTTTCGTGTTGCTACAGTGACCTCAGGATCCCTCTAGCCTTGAAACAGTGTTCTTGGGGTTTCTCTGGAGTGCCATCAAGGAAATCAAGGCTCCTTTCATGTGTGATGTGCAAGACGGAATTGCTCTGCACGCAGTGCAGGGGAATCGGGCCTCATCTCGCGGCGAGAGGGAAGTCTCATGGTTTTTCTCGAGTTGCGGCGGGAACCTGGGGTATATTCTCGAGTTACGACGGTGATGGCCCTACCACCCACGTGTTTGTTCAGCCACGTCAGGACTCCTGCCTAGTTGCGAGGGACAACTCGGGATTCTCCTCGAGGCTTGGCAGGGCAATTGGGACGCCTCTCCAGGTGAGGCGGAAGACCAAGTGTCCCTTTCCCCGTGCCACAGGAATCCTGGGACTCCTATCAAGTTTCACGAGGAGTCAGGCATCGTCTGCTTTGGAGGCACTGATCTCCACGTACCTCTGGAGTTTTCAAAGGATGTGAGGCCTCCGGTCGCGATGAGGTGGGGAACTAGTTCTTTTTCTGTGGTCTCCACAGGGGAGTCAGACATCCTTTCTTCTTGGGAGATACTAGACGAGCCTGCATTCAATTCACGGCAGGGATATCCGGCCTTATTTCGAGTCAGGGCATCGCGGTGTCCATTCCACTTGAGGCCGCAAATCAGGGTCCCTCTCACATACCTAGAGCTGAGAGAAGCCTCCTCTTGAGGTGCTTCTGGTAAGGTGATATTCTTCTGGAGTCGAAGCCAGGGACTAACCTCTCATCTCGAGTTGATTTTTGGTCCACGAAGCTCTTTCGTGTTGCTACAGTGACCTCAGGATCCCTCTAGCCTTGAAACAGAGTTCTTGGGGTTTTTCTGGAGTGTCATCAAGGAAATCAAGGCTCCTTTCATGTGTGATGTGCAACACGGAATTGCTCTGTACGCAGTGCAGGGGAATCGGGCCTCATCTCGTGGTGAGGGGGAAGTCTCATGCTTTTTCTCGAGTTGCGGCGGGAACCTGGGGTATATTCTCGAGTTACGACGGGGATGGCCCTTCCACACACGTGTTTGTTCAGCGACGTCAAGACTCCTGCCTAGTTGCGAGGAACAACTCGGGATTCTCCTCGAGGCTTGGCAGGGCAATTGGGATTCCTCTCAATCTGAGGAGGGAGAACAAGGGTCCCTTTCCACGTGCCACAGGAATCCTGGGACTCCTATCAAGTTTCACGAGGAGTCAGGCATCGTCTCCTTTGGAGGCACTGATCTCCGTGTACCTCTGTAGTTTTCAAAGGATGTGAGGCCTCCGGTCGCGATGAGGTGGGGAACTAGGTCTTTCTCTGTGGTCTCCACAGGGGATTCAGTCATCCTTTCATCTTGGGAGATGCAAGACGAGCCTGCATTCAAGTCACTGCAGGGATATCCGGCCTTATTTCGAGTCAGGGCATCGCGGTGTCCATTCCACTTGAGGCCGCAAAATCAGGGTCCCTCTCACATACCTAGAGCTGAGAGAAGCCTCCTCTTCAGGTGCTTGTGATAAGGTAGTATTCATCTGGAGTCGATGCCAGGGACTAACCCCTCATCTCGAGTTGATTTTTGGTCCACGGAGCTCTTTCGTGTGGCTACAGTGACCTCAGGATCCCTCTAGCCTTGAAACAGTGTTCTTGGGGTTTCTCTGGAGTGCCATCAAGGAAATCAAGGCTCCTTTCATGTGTGATGTGCAACACGGAATTGCTCTGCACGCAGTGCAGGGGAATTGGGCCTCATCTCGCGGCGAGGGGGAAGTCTCATGGTTTTTCTCGTGTTGCGGCGGGAACCTGGGGTATATTCTCGAGTTACGACGGGGATGGCCCTTCCACCCACGTGTTTGTTCAGCCACGTCAGGACTCCTGCCTAGTTGCGAGGGACAACTCGGGATTCTACGGGGGGCTTGGCAGGGCAATTGGGACGCCTCTCCAGCTGAGGCGGGAGACCAAGGGTCCCTTTCCACGTACCACAGGAATCTTGGGACTCCTATCAAGTTTCACGAGGAGTCAGGCATCGTCTCCTTTGGAGGCACTGATCTCCGCGTACCTCTGGAGTTTTCAAAGGATGTGAGCCCTCCGGTCGCGATGAAGTGGGGAACTATGTCTTTCTCTGTGGTCTCCACAGGGGATTCAGACATCCTTTCGTCTTGGGAGATGCAAAACGAGCCTGCATTTAAGTCACTGCAGGGATATCCGGCCTTATTTCGAGTCAGGGCATCGCGGTGTCCTTTCCACTTGAGGCCGCAAACTCAGGGTCCCTCTCACATATCTAGAGCTGAGAGAAGCCTCCTCTTGAGGTGCTTGTGGTAAGGTGATATTCCTCTGGAGTCGAAGCCAGGGACTAAGCTCTCATCACGAGTT
The DNA here is from genome assembly GCF_910594005.1 of Cervus elaphus. Lineage (NCBI taxonomy): Eukaryota > Metazoa > Chordata > Mammalia > Artiodactyla > Cervidae > Cervus > Cervus elaphus. The sequence goes on from NC_057838.1 coordinate 6,297,107, forward strand.
GATTTTTGGTCCACGGAGCTCTTTCGTGTTGCTACAGTGACCTCAGGATCCCTCTAGCCTTGAAACAGTGTTCTTGGGGTTTCGTTGGAGTGCCGTAAAGGAAATCCAGGCTCCTTTCATGTGTGATGTGCAACACGGAATTGCTCTGCACGCAGTGAGGGAAATCGGGCCTCATCTCGCGGCGAGGGGGAAGTCTCATGGTTTTTCTCGAGTTGCGGCGGGAACCTGGGGTATATTCTCGAAGTACGACGGGGATGGCCCTTCCAACCACGTGTTTGTTCAGCGACGTCAGGACTCCTGCCTAGTTGCGAGGGACAACTCGGGGTTTTCCTCGAGGCTTGGCAGGGCAATTGGGACGCCTCTCCAGCTGAGGCAGGAGACCAAGTGTCCCTTTCCACGTGCTACAGGAATCCTGGGAATCCTATCAAGTTTCAAGAGGAGTCAGGGATCGTCTCCTTTGGAGGCACTGATCTCCGTGTACCTCTGGAGTTTTCAAAGGATGTGAGGCCTCCGGTCGCGATGAGGTGGGGAACTAGTTCTTTCTCTATGGTCTCCACAGGGGATTCAGTCATCCTTTCGTCTTGGGAGATGCAAGACGAGCCTCCATTCAAGTCACTGCAGGGATATCCGGCCTTATATCGAGTCAGGGCATCCCGGTGTCCATTCCACTTGAGGCCGCAAAATCAGGGTCCCTCTCACATACCTAGAGCTGAGAGAAGCCTCTTCTTGAGGTGCTTGTGGTAAGGTGGTATTTCTCTGGAGTCGAAGCCAGGGAATAACCTCTCATCTCGAGATGATTTTTGGTCCACGGAGCTCTTTCGTGTTGCTACAGTGACCTCAGGATCCCTCTAGCCTTGAAACAGTGTTCTTGGGGTTTCTCTGGAGTACCATCAAGGAAATCAAGGCTCCTTTCATGTGTGATGTGCAACACGGAATTGCTCTGCCCGCAGTGCAGGGGAATCGGGCCTAATCTCGCGGCGAGGGGGAAGTCTCATGGTTTTTCTCGTGTTGCGGCGGGAACCTGGGGTATATTCTCGAGTTACGACGGGGATGGCCCTTCCACCCACGTGTTTGTTCAGCGACGTCAGGACTCCTGCCTAGTGGCGAGGGACAACTCGGGATTCTCCTCGAGGCTTGGCAGGGCAATTGGGACGCCTCTCCAGCTGAGGGGGGAGACCAAGTGTCCCTTTCCACGTGCCACAGGAATCCTGGGACTCCTATCAAGTTTCACGAGGAGTCAGGCATCGTCTCCTTTGGAGGCACTGATCTCCGCGTACCTCTGGAGTTTTCAAAGGATGTGAGCCCTCCGGTCGCCATGAAGTGGGGAACTATGTCTTTCTCTGTGGTCTCCACAGGGGATTCAGACATCCTTTCGTCTTGGGAGATGCAAGACGAGCCTGCATTCAAGTCACTGCAGGGATATCCGGCCTTATTTCGAGTCAGGGCATCGCGGTGTCCATTCCACTTGAGGCCGCAAACTCAGGGTCCCTCTCACATACCTAGAGCTGAGAGAAGCCTCCTCTTGAGGTGCTTGTGGTAAGGTGGTATTCCTCTGGAGTCGAAGCCAGGGACTAACCTCTCAAATCGAGTTGATTTTTGGTCCTCGGAGCTCTTTCGTGTTGCTACAGTGACCTCAGGATCCCTCTAGCCTTGAAACAGTGTTCTTGGGGTTTCTCTGGAGTGCCATCAAGGAAATCAAGGCTCCTTTCATGTGTGATGTGCAACACGGAATTGCTCTGCACCCAGTACAGGAGAATCGGGCGTCATCTCGCGGCGAGGGGGAAGTCTCATGGTTTTTCTCGAGTTGCGGCGGGAACCTGGGGTATATTCTCGAGTTACGACGGGGATGGCCCTTCCACACACGTGTTTGTTCAGTGATGGCAGGACTCCTGCCTAGTTGCGAGGGACAATTCGGGATTCTCCTCGAGGCTTGGCAGGGCAATTGGGACGCCTCTCCAGCTGAGGCGGGAGACCAAGGGTCCCTTTCCACGTGCCACAGGAATCCTGGGACTCCTATCAAGTTTGACGAGGAGTCAGGCATCGTCTCCTTTGGAGGCACTGATCTCTGCGTACCTCTGTAGTTTTCAAAGGATGTGAGGCCTCAGGTCGCGATGAGGTGGGGAACTAGTTCTTTCTCTATGGATTCCACAGGGGATTCAGTCATCCTTTCATCTTGGGAGATGCAAGACGAGCCTGCATTCAAGTCACTGCAGGGATATCCGGCCTTATCTCGCGTCAGGGCATCGCAGTGTCCATTCCACTTGAGGCCGCAAAATCAGGGTACCTCTCACATGCCTAGAGCTAAGAAAACCCTCCTCTTGAGGTGCTTGTGGTAAGGTGGTATTCCTCTGGAGTAGAAGCCAGGGACTAACCTCTCATCTCGAGTTGATTTTTGGTCCACGGAGCTCTTTCATGTTGCTACAGTGACCTCAGGATCCCTCTAGCCTTGAAACAGTGTTCTTGGGGTTTCTCTGGAGTGCCATCAAGGAAATCAAGGCTACTTTCATGTGTGATGTGCAACACGGAATTGCTCTGCACGCATTGCAGGGGAATCGTTCCTCATCTCGCGGCGAGGGGGAAGTCTCATGGTTTTTCTCGAGTTGCGGCGGGAACCTGGGGAATATTCTCGAGTTACGATGGGGATGGCCCTTCCACACAAGTGTTTGTTCAGCGACGTCAGGACTCCTGCCTAGTTGCGAGGGACAACTCGGGATTCTCCTCGAGGCTTGGCAGGGCAATTGGGATTCCTCTCAATCTGAGGAGGGAGAACAAGGGTCCCTTTCCACGTGCCACAGGAATCCTGGGACTCCTATCAAGTTTCACGAGGAGTCAGGCATCGTCTCCTTTGGAGGCACTGATCTCCGTGTACCTCTGTAGTTTTCAAAGGATGTGAGGCCTCCGGTCGCGATGAGGTGGGGAACTAGGTCTTTCTCTGTGGTCTCCACAGGGGATTCAGTCATCCTTTCATCTTGGGAGATGCAAGACGAGCCTGCATTCAAGTCACTGCAGGGATATCCGGCCTTATTTCGAGTCAGGGCATCGCGGTGTCCATTCCACTTGAGGCCGCAAAATCAGGGTCCCTCTCACATACCTAGAGCTGAGAGAAGCCTCCTCTTCAGGTGCTTGTGATAAGGTAGTATTCATCTGGAGTCGATGCCAGGGACTAACCCCTCATCTCGAGTTGATTTTTGGTCCACGGAGCTCTTTCGTGTGGCTACAGTGACCTCAGGATCCCTCTAGCCTTGAAACAGTGTTCTTGGGGTTTCTCTGGAGTGCCATCAAGGAAATCAAGGCTCCTTTCATGTGTGATGTGCAACACGGAATTGCTCTGCACGCAGTGCAGGGGAATTGGGCCTCATCTCGCGGCGAGGGGGAAGTCTCATGGTTTTTCTCGTGTTGCGGCGGGAACCTGGGGTATATTCTCGAGTTACGACGGGGATGGCCCTTCCACCCACGTGTTTGTTCAGCCACGTCAGGACTCCTGCCTAGTTGCGAGGGACAACTCGGGATTCTACGGGGGGCTTGGCAGGGCAATTGGGACGCCTCTCCAGCTGAGGCGGGAGACCAAGGGTCCCTTTCCACGTACCACAGGAATCTTGGGACTCCTATCAAGTTTCACGAGGAGTCAGGCATCGTCTCCTTTGGAGGCACTGATCTCCGCGTACCTCTGGAGTTTTCAAAGGATGTGAGCCCTCCGGTCGCGATGAAGTGGGGAACTATGTCTTTCTCTGTGGTCTCCACAGGGGATTCAGACATCCTTTCGTCTTGGGAGATGCAAAACGAGCCTGCATTTAAGTCACTGCAGGGATATCCGGCCTTATTTCGAGTCAGGGCATCGCGGTGTCCTTTCCACTTGAGGCCGCAAACTCAGGGTCCCTCTCACATATCTAGAGCTGAGAGAAGCCTCCTCTTGAGGTGCTTGTGGTAAGGTGATATTCCTCTGGAGTCGAAGCCAGGGACTAAGCTCTCATCACGAGTTGATTTTTGGTCCACGGAGCTCTTTCGTGTTGCTACAGTGACCTCAGGATCCCTCTAGCCTTGAAACAGTGTTCTTGGGGTTTCGTTGGAGTGCCGTAAAGGAAATCCAGGCTCCTTTCATGTGTGATGTGCAACACGGAATTGCTCTGCACGCAGTGAGGGAAATCGGGCCTCATCTCGCGGCGAGGGGGAAGTCTCATGGTTTTTCTCGAGTTGCGGCGGGAACCTGGGGTATATTCTCGAAGTACGACGGGGATGGCCCTTCCAACCACGTGTTTGTTCAGCGACGTCAGGACTCCTGCCTAGTTGCGAGGGACAACTCGGGGTTTTCCTCGAGGCTTGGCAGGGCAATTGGGACGCCTCTCCAGCTGAGGCAGGAGACCAAGTGTCCCTTTCCACGTGCTACAGGAATCCTGGGAATCCTATCAAGTTTCAAGAGGAGTCAGGGATCGTCTCCTTTGGAGGCACTGATCTCCGTGTACCTCTGGAGTTTTCAAAGGATGTGAGGCCTCCGGTCGCGATGAGGTGGGGAACTAGTTCTTTCTCTATGGTCTCCACAGGGGATTCAGTCATCCTTTCGTCTTGGGAGATGCAAGACGAGCCTCCATTCAAGTCACTGCAGGGATATCCGGCCTTATATCGAGTCAGGGCATCCCGGTGTCCATTCCACTTGAGGCCGCAAAATCAGGGTCCCTCTCACATACCTAGAGCTGAGAGAAGCCTCTTCTTGAGGTGCTTGTGGTAAGGTGGTATTTCTCTGGAGTCGAAGCCAGGGAATAACCTCTCATCTCGAGATGATTTTTGGTCCACGGAGCTCTTTCGTGTTGCTACAGTGACCTCAGGATCCCTCTAGCCTTGAAACAGTGTTCTTGGGGTTTCTCTGGAGTACCATCAAGGAAATCAAGGCTCCTTTCATGTGTGATGTGCAACACGGAATTGCTCTGCCCGCAGTGCAGGGGAATCGGGCCTAATCTCGCGGCGAGGGGGAAGTCTCATGGTTTTTCTCGTGTTGCGGCGGGAACCTGGGGTATATTCTCGAGTTACGACGGGGATGGCCCTTCCACCCACGTGTTTGTTCAGCGACGTCAGGACTCCTGCCTAGTGGCGAGGGACAACTCGGGATTCTCCTCGAGGCTTGGCAGGGCAATTGGGACGCCTCTCCAGCTGAGGGGGGAGACCAAGTGTCCCTTTCCACGTGCCACAGGAATCCTGGGACTCCTATCAAGTTTCACGAGGAGTCAGGCATCGTCTCCTTTGGAGGCACTGATCTCCGCGTACCTCTGGAGTTTTCAAAGGATGTGAGCCCTCCGGTCGCCATGAAGTGGGGAACTATGTCTTTCTCTGTGGTCTCCACAGGGGATTCAGACATCCTTTCGTCTTGGGAGATGCAAGACGAGCCTGCATTCAAGTCACTGCAGGGATATCCGGCCTTATTTCGAGTCAGGGCATCGCGGTGTCCATTCCACTTGAGGCCGCAAACTCAGGGTCCCTCTCACATACCTAGAGCTGAGAGAAGCCTCCTCTTGAGGTGCTTGTGGTAAGGTGGTATTCCTCTGGAGTCGAAGCCAGGGACTAACCTCTCAAATCGAGTTGATTTTTGGTCCTCGGAGCTCTTTCGTGTTGCTACAGTGACCTCAGGATCCCTCTAGCCTTGAAACAGTGTTCTTGGGGTTTCTCTGGAGTGCCATCAAGGAAATCAAGGCTCCTTTCATGTGTGATGTGCAACACGGAATTGCTCTGCACCCAGTACAGGAGAATCGGGCGTCATCTCGCGGCGAGGGGGAAGTCTCATGGTTTTTCTCGAGTTGCGGCGGGAACCTGGGGTATATTCTCGAGTTACGACGGGGATGGCCCTTCCACACACGTGTTTGTTCAGTGATGGCAGGACTCCTGCCTAGTTGCGAGGGACAATTCGGGATTCTCCTCGAGGCTTGGCAGGGCAATTGGGACGCCTCTCCAGCTGAGGCGGGAGACCAAGGGTCCCTTTCCACGTGCCACAGGAATCCTGGGACTCCTATCAAGTTTGACGAGGAGTCAGGCATCGTCTCCTTTGGAGGCACTGATCTCTGCGTACCTCTGTAGTTTTCAAAGGATGTGAGGCCTCAGGTCGCGATGAGGTGGGGAACTAGTTCTTTCTCTATGGATTCCACAGGGGATTCAGTCATCCTTTCATCTTGGGAGATGCAAGACGAGCCTGCATTCAAGTCACTGCAGGGATATCCGGCCTTATCTCGCGTCAGGGCATCGCAGTGTCCATTCCACTTGAGGCCGCAAAATCAGGGTACCTCTCACATGCCTAGAGCTAAGAAAACCCTCCTCTTGAGGTGCTTGTGGTAAGGTGGTATTCCTCTGGAGTAGAAGCCAGGGACTAACCTCTCATCTCGAGTTGATTTTTGGTCCACGGAGCTCTTTCATGTTGCTACAGTGACCTCAGGATCCCTCTAGCCTTGAAACAGTGTTCTTGGGGTTTCTCTGGAGTGCCATCAAGGAAATCAAGGCTACTTTCATGTGTGATGTGCAACACGGAATTGCTCTGCACGCATTGCAGGGGAATCGTTCCTCATCTCGCGGCGAGGGGGAAGTCTCATGGTTTTTCTCGAGTTGCGGCGGGAACCTGGGGAATATTCTCGAGTTACGATGGGGATGGCCCTTCCACACAAGTGTTTGTTCAGCGACGTCAGGACTCCTGCCTAGTTGCGAGGGACAACTCGGGATTCTCCTCGAGGCTTGGCAGGGCAATTGGGACGCCTCTCCAGCTGAGGCGGGAGACCAAGGGTCCCTTTCCACGTGCCGCAGGAATCTTGGGACTCCTATCAAGTTTCACGAAGAGTCAGGCATCGTCTCCTTTGGAGGCACTGATCTCCGCGTACCTCTGGAGTTTTCAAAGGATGTGAGGCCTCCGGGCGCGATGAAGTGGGGAACTATGTCTTTCTCTGTGGTATCCCCAGGTGATTCAGACAACCTTTCGTCTTGGGAGATGCAAAACGAGCCTGCATTTAAGTCACTGCAGGGATATCCAGCCTTATTTCGAGTCAGGGCATTGCGGTGTCCATTCCACTTGAGGCCGCAAACTCAGGGTCCCTCTCACATACCTAGAGCTGAGAGAAGCCTCCTCTTGAGGTGCTTGTGGTAAGGTGGTATTCCTCTGGAGTCGAAGCCAGGGAATAACCTCTCATCTCGAGTTGATTTTTGGTCTACGGAGCTCTTTCTTATTGCTACAGTGACTTCAGGATCCCTCTAGCCTTGAAACAGTGATCTTGGGGTTTCTCTGGAGTGCCATCAAGGAAATCAAGGCTCCTTTCATGTGTGATGTGCAACACGGAATTGCTGTGCACGCAGTGCAGGGGAATCGGGCCTCATCTCGCGGCGAGGGGGAAGTCTCATGGTTTTTCTCGAGTTGCGGCCGGAACCTGGGGTATATTCTCGAGTTACGACGTGGATGGCCCTTCCACACACGTGTTTGTTCAACGACGGCAGGACTCCTGCCTAGTTGCGAGGGACAACTCGGGATTCTCCTCGAGGCTTGGCAGGGCAATTGGGACGCCTCTCCAGTTGAGACGGGAGACCAAGGGTCCCTTTCCACGTGCCACAGGAATCCTGGGACTCCTATCAAGTTTCACGAGGAGTCAGGCATCGTCTCCTTTGGAGGCACTGATCTCCGCGTACCTCTGGAGTTTTCATAGGATGTGAGGCCTCCGGTCGCGATGAGGTGGGGAACTATGTCTTTCTCTGTTGTCTCCACAGGGGAGTCAGACATCCTTTCGTCTTGGGAGATGCAAGACCAGCCTGCATTCAAGTCACTGCAGGGATATCCGGCCTTATTTCGAGTCAGGGCATCGCGGTGTCCATTCCACTTGACGCCGCAAACTCAGGGTCCCTCTCACATACCTAGACCTGAGAGAAGCCTCCTCTTGAGGTGCTTATCGTAAGGTGGTAGTCCTCTGGAGTCGAAGCCAGGGACTAACCTCTCATCTCGAGTTGATTTTTGGTCCACGGAGCTCTTTTGTGTTTCTACAGTGACCTCAGGATCCCTCTACCTTGAAACAGTGTTCTTGGGGTTTCTCTGGAGTGCCATCAAAGAAATCAATCCTCCTTTGATGTGTAATGTGCAAGACGGAATTGCTCTTCACGCAGTACATGGGAATCGGGCCTCATCTCGCGGCGAGGGGGAAGTCTCATGGTTTTTCTCGAGTTGCGGCGGGAACCTGGGGTATATTCTCGAGTTACGATGGGGATGGCCCTTCCACCCACGTGTTTGTTCAGCGACGTCAGGACTCCTGCCTAGTTGCGAGGGACAACTCGGGATGCTCCTCGAGGCTTGGCAGGGCAATTGGGACGCCTCTCCAGCTGAGGCGGGAGACCAAGGGTCCCTTTCCCCGTGCCACAGGAATCCTGGGACTCCTATCAAGTTTCACGAGGAGTCAGGCATCGTCTCCTTTGGAGGCACTGATCTCCGCGTACCTCTGGAATTTTCAAAGAATGTGAGGCCTCCGGTCGCGATTAGGTGGGGAACTAGTTCTTTTTCTGTGGTCTCCACAGGGGAGTCAGACATCCTTTCGTCTTGGGAGATGCAAGACGAGCCTGCATTCAAGTCACTGCAGGGATATCCAGCCTTATTTCGAGTCAGGGCATCGCGGTGTCCATTCCACTTTAGGCCGCAAATCAGGGTCCCTCTCACATACCTAGAGCTGAGAGAAGCCTCCTCTTGAGGTGCTTGTGGTAAGGTGATATTCCTCTGGAGTCGAAGCCAGGGACTAAGCTATCATCACGAGTTGATTTTTGGTCCACGGAGCTCTTTCGTGTTGCTACAGTGACCTCAGGATCCCTCTAGCCTTGAAACAGTGTTCTTGGGGTTTCGTTGGAGTGCCGTAAAGGAAATCCAGGCTCCTTTCATGTGTGATGTGCAACACGGAATTGCTCTGCACGCAGTGAGGGAAATCGGGCCTCATCTCGCGGCGAGGGGGAAGTCTCATGGTTTTTCTCGAGTTGCGGCGGGAACCTGGGGTATATTCTCGAGTTACGACGGGGATGGCCCTTCCACCCACGTGTTTGTTCAGCCACGTCAGGACTCCTGCCTAGTTGCGAGGGACAACTCGGGATTCTCCTGGGGGCTTGGCAGGGCAATTGGGACGCCTCTCCAGCTGAGGGGGGAGACCAAGGGTCCCTTTCCACGTGCCACAGGAATCTTGGGACTCCTATCAAGTTTCACGAGGAGTCAGGCATCGTCTCCTTTGGAGGCACTGATCTCCGCGTACCTCTGGAGTTTTCAAAGGATGTGAGCCCTCCGGTCGCGATGAAGTGGGGAACTATGTCTTTCTCTGTGGTCTCCACAGGGGATTCAGACATCCTTTCGTCTTGGGAGATGCAAGACGAGCCTGCATTTAAGTCACTGCAGGGATATCCGGCCTTATTTCGAGTCAGGGCATCGCGGTGTCCATTCCACTTGAGGCCGCAAACTCAGGGTCCCTCTCACATACCTAGAGCTGAGAGAAGCCTCCTCTTGAGGTGCTTGTGGTAAGGTGGTATTCCTCTGGAGTCGAAGCCAGGGACTAACCTCTCATCTCGAGTTGATTTTTGGTCCACGGAGCTCTTTCGTGTTGCTACAGTGATCTCAGGATCCCTCTAGCCTTGAAACAGTGTTCTTGGGGTTTCTCTGGAGTGCCATCAAGGAAATCAAGGCTCCTTTCATGTGTGATGTGCAAGACGAAATTGCTCTGCACGCAGTGCAGGGGAATCGGGCCTCATCTCGCGGCGAGAGGGAAGTCTCATGGTTTTTATCGAGTTGCGGCGGGAACCTGGGGTATATTCTCGAGTTACGACGGTGATGGCCCTACCACCCACGTGTTTGTTCAGCCACATCAGGACTCCTGCCTAGTTGCTAGGGACAACTCGGGATTCTCCTCGAGGCTTGGCAGGGCAATTGGGACGCCTCTCCAGGTGAGGCGGAAGACCAAGTGTCCCTTTTCCCGTGCCACAGGAATCCTGGGACTCCTATCAAGTTTCACGAGGAGTCAGGCATCGTCTGCTTTGGAGGCACTGATCTCCACGTACCTCTGGAGTTTTCAAAGAATGAGAGACTTCCGGTCGCGATGAGGTGGGGAACTAATTCTTTTTCTGTGGTCTCCACAGGGGAGTCAGACATCCTTTCGTCTTGGGAGATACTAGACGAGCCTGCATTCAATTCACTGCAGGGATATCCGGCCTTATTTCGAGTCAGGGCATCGCGGTGTCCATTCCACTTGAGGCCGCAAATCAGGGTCCCTCTCACATACCTAGAGCTGAGAGAAGCCTCCTCTTGAGGTGCTTGTGGTAAGGTGATATTCTTCTGGAGTCGAAGCCAGGGACTAACCTCTCATCTCGAGTTGATTTTTGGTCCACGAAGCTCTTTCGTGTTGCTACAGTGACCTCAGGATCCCTCTAGCCTTGAAACAGAGTTCTTGGGGTTTTTCTGGAGTGTCATCAAGGAAATCAAGGCTCCTTTCATGTGTGATGTGCAACACGGAATTGCTCTGCACGCAGTGCAGGGGAATCGGGCCTCATCTCGTGGTGAGGGGGAAGTCTCATGGTTTTTCTCGAGTTGCGGCGGGAACCTGGGGTATATTCTCGAGTTACGACGGGGATGGCCCTTCCACACACGTGTTTGTTCAGCGACGTCAAGACTCCTGCCTAGTTGCGAGGAACAACTCGGGATTCTCCTCGAGGCTTGGCAGGGCAATTGGGACTCCTCTCAATCTGAGGCGGGAGAACAAGGGTCCCTTTCCACGTGCCACAGGCATCCTGGGACTCCTATCAAGTTTCACGAGGAGTCAGGCATCGTCTCCTTTGGAGGCACTCATCTCCGTGTACCTCTGTAGTTTTCAAAGGATGTGAGGCCTCCGGTCGCGATGAGGTGGGGAACTAGGTCTTTCTCTGTGGTCTCCACAGGGGATTCAGTCATCCTTTCATCTTGGGAGATGCAAGACGAGCCTGCATTCAAGTCACTGCAGGGATATCCGGCCTTATTTCGAGTCAGGGCATCGCGGTGTCCATTCCACTTGAGGCCGCAAAATCAGGGTCCCTCTCACATACCTAGAGCTGAGAGAAGCCTCCTCTTCAGGTGCTTGTGATAAGGTAGTATTCATCTGGAGTCGAAGCCAGGGACTAACCCCTCATCTCGAGTTGATTTTTGGTCCACGGATCTCTTTCGTGTTGCTACAGTGACCTCAGGATCCCTCTAGCCTTGAAACAGTGTTCTTGGGGTTTCTCTGGAGTGCCATCAAGGAAATCAAGGCTCCATTCATGTGTGATGTGCAACACGGAATTGCTCTGCACGCAGTGCAGGGGAATTGGGCCTCATCTCGCGGCGAGGGGGAAGTCTCATGGTTTTTCTCGTGTTGCGGCGGGAACCTGGGGTATATTCTCGAGTTACGACGGGGATGGCCCTTCCACCCACGTGTTTGTTCAGCGACGTCAGGACTCCTGCCTAGTTGCGAGGGACAACTCGGGATTCTACTGGGGGCTTGGCAGGGCAATTGGGACGCCTCTCCAGCTGAGGCGGGAGACCAAGGGTCCCTTTCCCCGTGCCACAGGTATCCTGGGACTCCTATCAAGTTTCACAAGGAGTCAGGCATCGTCTCCTTTGGAGGCACTGATCTCCGCGTACCTCTGGGGTTTTCAAAGAATGTGAGGCCTCCGGTCGCGATGAGGTGGGGAACTAGTTCTTTTTCTGTGGTCTCCACAGGGGAGTCAGACATCCTTTCGTCTTGGGAGATGCAAGACGAGCCTGCATTCAAGTCACTGCAGGAATATCCGGCCTTATTTCGAGTCAGGGCATCGCGGTGTCCATTCCACTTGAGGCCGCAAATCAGGGTCCCTCTCACATACCTAGAGCTGAGAGAAGCCTCCTCTTGAGGTGCTTCTGGTAAGGTAATATTCTTCTGGAGTCGAAGCCAGGGACTAACCTCTCATCTCGAGTTGATTTTTGGTCCACGGAGCTCTTTCGTGTGGCTACAGTGACCTCAGGATCCCTCTAGCCTTGAAACAGTGTTCTTGGGGTTTTTCTGGAATGCCATCAAGAAAATCAAGGCTCCTTTCATGTGTGATGTGCAACACGGAATTGCTCTGCACGCAGTGCAGGGGAATCGGGCCTCATCTCGCGGCGAGGGGGAAGTCTCATGGTTTTTCTCGAGTTGCGGCGGGAACCTGGGTTATATTCTCGAGTTACGACGGGGATGGCCCTTCCACACACGTGCTTGTTCAGCGACGTCAGGACTCCTGCCTAGTTGCGAGGGACAACTCGGGATTCTCCTCGAGGCTTGGCAGGGCAATTGGGACGCCTCTCCAGCTGAGGGGGGAGACCAAGTGTCCCTTTCCACGTGCCACAGGAATCTTGGGACTCCTATCAAGTTTCACGAGGAGTCAGGCATCGTCTCCTTTGGAGGCACTGATCTCCGCGTTCCTCTGGAGTTTTCAAAGGATGTGAGCCCTCCGGTCGCGATGAAGTGGGGAACTATGTCTATCTCTGTGGTCTCCACAGGGGATTCAGACATCCTTTCGTCTTGGGAGATGCAAAACGAGCCTGCATTTAAGTCACTGCAGGGATATCCGGCCTTATTTCGAGTCAGGGCATCGCGGTGTCCATTCCACTTGAGGCCGCAAACTCAGGGTCCCTCTCACATACCTAGAGCTGAGAGAAGCCTCCTCTTGAGGTGCTTGTGGTTAGGTGGTATTCCTCTGGAGTCGAAGCCAGGGACTAACCTCTCATCTCGAGCTGATTTTTGGTCCACGGAGCTCTTTCGTGTTGCTACAGTGACCTCAGGATCCCTCTAGCCTTGAAACAGTGTTCTTGGGGTTTCTCTGGAGTGCCATCAAGGAAATCAAGGCTCCTTTCATGTGTGATGTGCAACACGGAATTGCTGTGCACGCAGTGCAGGGGAATCGGGCCTCATCTCGCGGCGAGGGGGAAGTCTCATGGTTTTTCTCGAGTTGCGGCCGGAACCTGGGGTATATTCTCGAGTTACGACGTGGATGGCCCTTCCACACACGTGTTTGTTCAACGACGGCAGGACTCCTGCCTAGTTGCGAGGGACAACTCGGGATTCTCCTCGAGGCTTGGCAGGGCAATTGGGACGCCTCTCCAGTTGAGAAGGGAGACCAAGGGTCCCTTTCCACGTGCCACAGGAATCCTGGGACTCCTATCAAGTTTCACGAGGAGTCAGGCATCGTCTCCTTTGGAGGCACTGATCTCCACGTACCTCTGGAGTTTTCATAGGATGTGAGGCCTCCGGTCGCGATGAGGTGGGGAACTATGTCTTTCTCTGTGGTCTCCACAGGGGAGTCAGACATCCTTTCGTCTTGGGAGATGCAAGACCAGCCTGCATTCAAGTCACTGCAGGGATATCCGGCCTTATTTCGAGTCAGGGCATCGCGGTGTCCATTCCACTTGACGCCGCAAACTCAGGGTCCCTCTCACATACCTAGACCTGAGAGAAGCCTCCTCTTGAGGTGCTTATCGTAAGGTGGTAGTCCTCTGGAGTCGAAGCCAGGGACTAACCTCTCATCTCGAGTTGATTTTTGGTCCACGGAGCTCTTTTGTGTTTCTACAGTGACCTCAGGATCCCTCTACCTTGAAACAGTGTTCTTGGGGTTTCTCTGGAGTGCCATCAAAGAAATCAAGCCTCCTTTGATGTGTAATGTGCAAGACGGAATTGCTCTTCACGCAGTACATGGGAATCGGGCCTCATCTCGCGGCGAGGGGAAAGTCTCATGGTTTTTCTCGAGTTGCGGCGGGAACCTGGGGTATATTCTCGAGTTACGATGGGGATGGCCCTTCCACCCACGTGTTTGTTCAGCCACGTCAGGACTCCAGCCTAGTTGCGAGGGACAACTCGGGATGCTCCTCGAGGCTTGGCAGGGCAATTGGGACGCCTCTCCAGCTGAGGCGGGAGACCAAGGGTCCCTTTCCCCGTGCCACAGGAATCCTGGGACTCCTATCAAGTTTCACGAGGAGTCAGGCATCGTCTCCTTTGGAGGCACTGATCTCCGCGTACCTCTGGAATTTTCAAAGAATGTGAGGCCTCCGGTCGCGATTAGGTGGGGAACTAGTTCTTTTTCTGTGGTCTCCACAGGGGAGTCAGACATCCTTTCGTCTTGGGAGATGCAAGACGAGCCTGCATTCAAGTCACTGCAGGGATATCCAGCCTTATTTCGAGTCAGGGCATCGCGGTGTCCATTCCACTTGAGGCCGCAAATCAGTGTCCCTCTCACATACCTAGAGCTGAGAGAAGCCTTCTCTTGAGGTGCTTGTGGTAAGGTGATATTCCTCTGGAGTCGAAGCCAGGGACTAAGCTCTCATCACGAGTTGATTTTTGGTCCACGGAGCTCTTTCGTGTTGCTACAGTGACCTCAGGATCCCTCTAGCCTTGAAACAGTGTTCTTGGGGTTTCGTTGGAGTGCCGTAAAGGAAATCCAGGCTCCTTTCATGTGTGATGTGCAACACGGAATTGCTCTGCACGCAGTGAGGGAAATCGGGCCTCATCTCGCGGCGAGGGGGAAGTCTCATGGTTTTTCTCGAGTTGCGGCGGGAACCTGGGGTATATTCTCGAGTTACGACGGGGATGGCCCTTCCACCCACGTGTTTGTTCAGCGACGTCAGGACTCCTGCCTAGTTGCGAGGGACAACTCGGGATTCTCCTGGGGGCTTGGCAGGGCAATTGGGACGCCTCTCCAGCTGAGGGGGCAGACCAAGGGTCCCTTTCCACGTGCCACAGGAATCTTGGGACTCCTATCAAGTTTCACGAGGAGTCAGGCATCGTCTCCTTTGGAGGCACTGATCTCCGCGTACCTCTGGAGTTTTCAAAGGATGTGAGCCCTCCGGTCGCGATGAAGTGGGGAACTATGTCTTTCTCTGTGGTCTCCACAGGGGATTCAGACATCCTTTCGTCGTGGGAGATGCAAAACGAGCCTGCATTTAAGTCACTGCAGGGATATCCGGCCTTATTTCGAGTCAGGGCATCGCGGTGTCCATTCCACTTGAGGCCGCAAACTCAGGGTCCCTCTCACATACCTAGAGCTGAGAGAAGCCTCCTCTTGAGGTGCTTGTGGTAAGGTGGTATTCCTCTGGAGTCGAAGCCAGGGACTAACCTCTCATCTCGAGTTGATTTTTGGTCCACGGAGCTCTTTCGTGTTGCTACAGTGACCTCAGGATCCCTCTAGCCTTGAAACAGTGTTCTTGGGGTTTCTCTGGAGTGCCATCAAGGAAATCAAGGCTCCTTTCATGTGTGATGTGCAAGACGAAATTGCTCTGCACGCAGTGCAGGGGAATCGGGCCTCATCTCGCGGCGAGAGGGAAGTCTCATGGTTTTTATCGAGTTGCGGCGGGAACCTGGGGTATATTCTCGAGTTACGACGGTGATGGCCCTACCACCCACGTGTTTGTTCAGCCACATCAGGACTCCTGCCTAGTTGCTAGGGACAACTCGGGATTCTCCTCGAGGCTTGGCAGGGCAATTGGGACGCCTCTCCAGCTGAGGCGGAAGACCAAGTGTCCCTTTCCCCGTGCCACAGGAATCCTGGGACTCCTATCAAGTTTCACGAGGAGTCAGGCATCGTCTGCTTTGGAGGCACTGATCTCCGCGTACCTCTGGAGTTTTCAAAGAATGAGAGACTTCCGGTCGCGATGAGGTGGGGAACTAGTTCTTTTTCTGTGGTCTCCACAGGGGAGTCAGACATCCTTTCGTCTTGGGAGATACTAGACGAGCCTGCATTCAATTCACTGCAGGGATATCCGGCCTTATTTCGAGTCAGGGCATCGCGGTGTCCATTCCACTTGAGGCCGCAAATCAGGGTCCCTCTCACATACCTAGAGCTGAGAGAAGCCTCCTCTTGAGGTGCTTGTGGTAAGGTGATATTCTTCTGGAGTCGAAGCCAGGGACTAACCTCTCATCTCGAGTTGATTTTTGGTCCACGAAGCTCTTTCGTGTTGCTACAGTGACCTCAGGATCCCTCTAGCCTTGAAACAGAGTTCTTGGGGTTTCTCTGCAGTGCCATCAAAGAAATCAAGGCTCCTTTCATGTGTGATGTGCAACACGGAATTGCTCTGCACGCAGTGCAGGGGAATCGGGCCTCATCTCGTGGTGAGGGGGAAGTCTCATGGTTTTTCTCGAGTTGCGGCGGGAACCTGGGGTATATTCTCGAGTTACGACGGGGATGGCCCTTCCACACACGTGTTTGTTCAGCGACGTCAAGACTCCTGCCTAGTTGCGAGGAACAACTCGGGATTCTCCTCGAGGCTTGGCAGGGCAATTGGGACTCCTCTCAATCTGAGGCGGGAGAACAAGGGTCCCTTTCCACGTGCCACAGGAATCCTGGGACTCCTATCAAGTTTCACGAGGAGTCAGGCATCGTCTCCTTTGGAGGCACTCATCTCCGTGTACCTCTGTAGTTTTCAAAGGATGTGAGGCCTCCGGTCGTGATGAGGTGGGGAACTAGGTCTTTCTCTGTGGTCTCCACAGGGGATTCAGTCATCCTTTCATCTTGGGAGATGCAAGACGAGCCTGCATTCAAGTCACTGCAGGGATATCCGGCCTTATTTCGAGTCAGGGCATCGCGGTGTCCATTCCACTTGAGGCCGCAAACTCAGGGTCCCTCTCACATACCTAGAGCTGAGAGAAGCCTCCTCTTCAGGTGCTTGTGATAAGGTAGTATTCATCTGGAGTCGAAGCCAGGGACTAACCCCTCATCTCGAGTTGATTTTTGGTCCACGGAGCTCTTTCGTGTTGCTACAGTGACCTCAGGATCCCTCTAGCCTTGAAACAGTGTTCTTGGGGTTTCTCTGGAGTGCCATCAAGGAAATCAAGGCTCCTTTCATGTGTGATGTGCAACACGGAATTGCTCTGCACGCAGTGCAGGGGAATTGGGCCTCATCTCGCGGCGAGGGGGAAGTCTCATGGTTTTTCTCGTGTTGCGGCGGGAACCTGGGGTATATTCTCGAGTTACGACGGGGATGGCCCTTCCACCCACGTGTTTGTTCAGCGACGTCAGGACTCCTGCCTAGTTGCGAGGGACAATTCGGGATTCTACTGGGGGCTTGGCAGGGCAATTGGGACGCCTCTCCAGCTGAGGCGGGAGACCAAGGGTCCCTTTCCACGTGCCACAGGAATCCTGGGACTCCTATCAAGTTTCACGAGGAGTCAGGCATCGTCTCCTTTGGAGGCACTGATCTCCGCGTACCTCTGGAGTTTTCAAAGGATGTGAGCCCTCCGGTCGCGATGAAGTGGGGAACTATGTCTTTCTCTGTGGTCTCCACAGGGGATTCAGACATCCTTTCGTCTTGGGAGATGCAAAACGAGCCTGCATTTAAGTCACTGCAGGGATATCCGGCCTTATTTCGAGTCAGGGCATCGCGGTGTCCTTTCCACTTGAGGCCGCAAAATCAGGGTCCCTCTCACATACCTAGAGCTGAGAGAAGCCTCCTCTTGAGGTGCTTGTGGTAAGGTGGTATTCCTCTGGAGTCGAAGCCAGGGAATAACCTCTCATCTCGAGTTGATTTTTGGTCCACGGAGCTCTTTCGTGTTGCTACAGTGACCTCAGGATCCCTCTAGCCTTGAAACAGTGTTCTTGGGGTTTCTCTGGAGTACCATCAAGGAAATCAAGGCTCCTTTCATGTGTGATGTGCAACACGGAATTGCTCTGCCCGCAGTGCAGGGGAATCGGGCCTAATCTCGCGGCGAGGGGGAAGTCTCATGGTTTTTCTCGAGTTGCGGCGGGAACCTGGGGTATATTCTCGAGTTACGACGGGGATGGCCCTTCCACCCACGTGTTTGTTCAGCGACGTCAGGACTCCTGCCTAGTGGCGAGGGACAACTCGGGATTTCCTCGAGGCTTGGCAGGGCAATTGGGACGCCTCTCCAGCTGAGGGGGGAGACCAAGTGTCCCTTTCCACGTGCCACAGGAATCCTGGGACTCCTATCAAGTTTCACGAGGAGTCAGGCATCGTCTCCTTTGGAGGCACTGATCTCCGCGTACCTCTGGAGTTTTCAAAGGATGTGAGCCCTCCGGTCGCGATGAAGTGGGGAACTATGTCTTTCTCTGTGGTCTCCACAGGGGATTCAGACATCCTTTCGTCTTGGGAGATGCAAGACGAGCCTGCATTCAAGTCACTGCAGGGATATCCGGCCTTATTTCGAGTCAGGGCATCGCGGTGTCCATTCCACTTGAGGCCGCAAACTCAGGGTCCCTCTCACATACCTAGAGCTGAGAGAAGCCTCCTCTTGAGGTGCTTGTGGTAAGGTGGTATTCCTCTGGAGTCGAAGCCAGGGACTAACCTCTCAAATCGAGTTGATTTTTGGTCCTCGGAGCTCTTTCGTGTTGCTACAGTGACCTCAGGATCCCTCTAGCCTTGAAACAGTGTTCTTGGGGTTTCTCTGGAGTGCCATCAAGGAAATCAAGGCTCCTTTCATGTGTGATGTGCAACACGGAATTGCTCTGCACCCAGTACAGGAGAATCGGGCGTCATCTCGCGGCGAGGGGGAAGTCTCATAGTTTTTCTCGAGTTGCGGCGGGAACATGGGGTATATTCTCGAGTTACGACGGGGATGGCCCTTCCACACACGTGTTTGTTCAGTGATGGCAGGACTCCTGCCTAGTTGCGAGGGACAATTCGGGATTCTCCTCGAGGCTTGGCAGGGCAATTGGGACGCCTCTCCAGCTGAGGCGGGAGACCAAGGGTCCCTTTCCACGTGCCACAGGAATCCTGGGACTCCTATCAAGTTTGACGAGGAGTCAGGCATCGTCTCCTTTGGAGGCACTGATCTCTGCGTACCTCTGTAGTTTTCAAAGGATGTGAGGCCTCAGGTCGCGATGAGGTGGGGAACTAGTTCTTTCTCTATGGATTCCACAGGGGATTCAGTCATCCTTTCATCTTGGGAGATGCAAGACGAGCCTGCATTCAAGTCACTGCAGGGATATCCGGCCTTATATCGAGTCAGGGCATCCCGGTGTCCATTCCACTTGAGGCCGCAAAATCAGGGTCCCTCTCACATACCTAGAGCTGAGAGAAGCCTCCTCTTGAGGTGCTTGTGGTAAGGTGGTATTCCTCTGGAGTCGAAGCCAGGGACTAACCTCTCATCTCTAGTTGATTTTTGGTCCACGGAGATCTTTCGTGTTGCTACAGTGACCTCAGGATCCCTCTAGCCTTGAAACAGTGTTCTTGGGGTTTCTCTGGAGTGCCATCAAGGAAATCAAGGCTCCTTTCATGTGTGATGGGCAACACGGAATTACTCTGCACCCAGTACAGGGGAATCGGGCGTCATCTCGCGGCGAGGGGGAAGTCTCATGGTTTTTCTCGAGTTGCGGCGGGAACATGGGGTATATTCTCGAGTTACGACGGGGATGGCCCTTCCACACACGTGTTTGTTCAGCGATGGCAGGACTCCTGCCTAGTTGCGAGGGACAACTCGGGATTCTCCTCGAGGCTTGGCAGGGCAATTGGGACTCCTCTCAATCTGAGGCGGGAGACCAAGTGTCCCTTTCGACGTGCCACAGGAATTCTGGGACTCCTATCAAGTTTCACGAGGAGTCAGGCATCGTCTCCTTTGGAGGCACTGATCTCCGCGTACCTCTGGAGTTTTCAAAGGATGTGAGGCCTCCGGTCGCCATGATGTGGGTAACTAGGTCTTTCTCTGTGGTCTCCACAGGGGATTCAGACATCCTTTCATCTTGGGAAATGCAAGACGAGCCTGCATTCAAGTCACTGCAGGGATATCCGGCCTTATTTCGCGTCAGGGCATCGCAGTGTCCATTCCACTTGAGGCCGCAAAATCAGGGTACCTCTCACATGCCTAGAGCTAAGAAAACCCTCCTCTTGAGGTGCTTGTGGTAAGGTGGTATTCCTCTGGAGTAGAAGCCAGGGACTAACCTCTCATCTCGCGTTGATTTTTGGTCCACGGAGCTCTTTCATGTTGCTACAGTGACCTCAGGATCCCTCTAGCCTTGAAACAGTGTTCTTGGGGTTTCTCTGGAGTGCCATCAAGGAAATCAAGGCTACTTTCATGTGTGATGTGCAACACGGAATTGCTCTGCACGCATTGCAGGGGAATCGGGCCTCATCTCGCGGCGAGGGGGAAGTCTCATGGTTTTTCTCGAGTTGCGGCGGGAACCTGGGGTATATTCTCGAGTTACGACGGGGATGGCCCTTCCACCCACGTGTTTGTTCAGCGACGTCAGGACTCCTGCCTAGTTGCGAGGGACAACTCGGGATTCTCCTGGGGGCTTGGCAGGGCAATTGGGACGCCTCTCCAGCTGAGGCGGCAGACCAAGGGTCCCTTTCCACGTGCCACAGGAATCTTGGGACTCCTATCAAGTTTCACGAGGAGTCAAGCATCGTCTCCTTTGGAGGCACTGATCTCCGCGTACCTCTGGAGTTTTCAAAGGATGTGAGCCCTCCGGTCGCGATGAAGTGGGGAACTATGTCTTTCTCTGTGGTCTCCACAGGGGATTCAGACATCCTTTCGTCTTGGGAGATGCAAAACGAGCCTGCATTTAAGTCACTGCAGGGATATCCGGCCTTATTTCGAGTCAGGGAATCGCGGTGTCCATTCCACTTGAGGCCGCAAACTCAGGGTCCCTCTCACATACCTAGAGCTGAGAGAAGCCTCCTCTTGAGGTGCTTGTGGTAAGGTGGTATTCCTCTGGAGTCGAAGCCAGGGACTAACCTCTCATCTCGAGTTGATTTTTGGTCCACGAAGCTCTTTCGTGTTGCTACAGTGACCTCAGGATCCCTCTAGCCTTGAAACAGTGTTCTTGGGGTTTCTCTGGAGTGCCATCAAGGAAATCAAGGCTCCTTTCATGTGTGATGTGCAAGACGAAATTGCTCTGCACGCAGTGCAGGGGAATCGGGCCTCATCTCGCGGCGAGAGGGAAGTCTCATGGTTTTTATCGAGTTGCGGCGGGAACCTGGGGTATATTCTCGAGTTACGACGGTGATGGCCCTACCACCCACGTGTTTGTTCAGCCACATCAGGACTCCTGCCTAGTTGCTAGGGACAACTCGGGATTCTCCTCGAGGCTTGGCAGGGCAATTGGGACGCCTCTCCAGGTGAGGCGGAAGACCAAGTGTCCCTTTCCCCGTGCCACAGGAATCCTGGGACTCCTATCAAGTTTCACGAGGAGTCAGGCATCGTCTGCTTTGGAGGCACTGATCTCCGCGTACCTCTGGAGTTTTCAAAGAATGAGAGACTTCCGGTCGCGATGAGGTGGGGAACTAGTTCTTTTTCTGTGGTCTCCACAGGGGAGTCAGACATCCTTTCGTCTTGGGAGATACTAGACGAGCCTGCATTCAATTCACTGCAGGGATATCCGGCCTTATTTCGAGTCAGGGCATCGCGGTGTCCATTCCACTTGAGGCGGCAAATCAGGGTCCCTCTCACATACCTAGAGCTGAGAGAAGCCTCCTCTTGAGGTGCTTGTGGTAAGGTGATATTCTTCTGGAGTCGAAGCCAGGGACTAACCTCTCATCTCGAGTTGATTTTTGGTCCACGAAGCTCTTTCGTGTTGCTACAGTGACCTCAGGATCCCTCTAGCCTTGAAACAGAGTTCTTGGGGTTTTTCTGGAGTGCCATCAAGGAAATCAAGGCTCCTTTCATGTGTGATGTGCAACACGGAATTGCTCTGCAAGCAGTGCAGGGGAATCGGGCCTCATCTCGTGGTGAGGGGGAAGTCTCATGGTTTTTCTCGAGTTGCGGCGGGAACCTGGGGTATATTCTCGAGTTACGACGGGGATGGCCCTTCCACACACGTGTTTGTTCAGCGACGTCAAGACTCCTGCCTAGTTGCGAGGAACAACTCGGGATTCTCCTCGAGGCTTGGCAGGGCAATTGGGACTCCTCTCAATCTGAGGCGGGAGAACAAGGGTCCCTTTCCACGTGCCACAGGAATCCTGGGACTCCTATCAAGTTTCACGAGGAGTCAGGCATCGTCTCCTTTGGAGGCACTCATCTCCGTGTACCTCTGTAGTTTTCAAAGGATGTGAGGCCTCCGGTCGCGATGAGGTGGGGAACTAGGTCTTTCTCTGTGGTCTCCACAGGGGATTCAGTCATCCTTTCATCTTGGGAGATGCAAGACGAGCCTGCATTCAAGTCACTGCAGGGATATCCGGCCTTATTTCGCGTCAGGGCATCGCGGGGTCCATTCCACTTGAGGCCGCAAAATCAGGGTCCCTCTCACATACCTAGAGCTGAGAGAAGCCTCCTCTTCAGGTGCTTGTGATAAGGTAGTATTCATCTGGAGTCGAAGCCAGGGACTAACCCCTCATCTCGAGTTGATTTTTGGTCCACGGAGCTCTTTCGTGTTGCTACAGTGACCTCAGGATCCCTCTAGCCTTGAAACAGTGTTCTTGGGGTTTCTCTGGAGTGCCATCAAGGAAATCAAGGCTCCATTCATGTGTGATGTGCAACACGGAATTGCTCTGCACGCAGTGCAGGGGAATTGGGCCTCATCTCGCGGCGAGGGGGAAGTCTCATGGTTTTTCTCGTGTTGCGGCGGGAACCTGGGGTATATTCTCGAGTTACGACGGGGATGGCCCTTCCACCCACGTGTTTGTTCAGCCATGTCAGGACTCCTGCCTAGTTGCGAGGGACAACTCGGGATTCTACTGGGGGCTTGGCAGGGCAATTGGGACGCCTCTCCAGCTGAGGCGGTAGACCAAGGGTCCCTTTCCACGTGCCACAGGAATCTTGGGACTCCTATCAAGTTTCACGAGGAGTCAGGCATCGTCTCCTTTGGAGGCACTGATCTCCGCGTACCTCTGGAGTTTTCAAAGAATGTGAGCCCTCCGGTCGCGATGAAGTGGGGAACTATGTCTTTCTCTGTGGTCTCCACAGGGGATTCAGACATCCTTTCGTCTTGGGAGATGCAAAACGAGCCTGCATTTAAGTCACTGCAGGGATATCCGGCCTTATTTCGAGTCAGGGCATCGCGGTGTCCTTTCCACTTGAGGCCGCAAACTCAGGGTCCCTCTCACATACCTAGAGCTGAGAGAAGCATCCTCTTGAGGTGCTTGTGGTAAGGTGGTATTCCTCTGAAGTCGAAGCCAGGGACTAACCTCTCATCTCGAGTTGATTTTTGGTCCACGGAGCTCTTTCGTGTTGCTACAGTGACCTCAGGATCCCTCTAGCCTTGAAACAGTGTTCTTGGGGTTTCTCTGGAGTGCCATCAAGGAAATCAAGGCTCCTTTCATGTGTGATGTGCAACACGGAATTGCTCTGCACGCAGTGTAGGGGAATCGGTCCTCATCTCGCGGCGAGGGGGAAGTCTCATTGTTTTTCTCGAGTTGCGGCGGGAACCTGGGGTATATTCTCGAGTTAGGACGGGGATGGCCCTTCCACCCACCTGTTTGTTCAGCCACGTCAGGACTCCTGCCTAGTTGCGAGGGACAACTCGGGATTCTCCTCGAGGCTTGGCAGGGTAATTGTGACGCCTCTCCAGGTGAGGCGGGAGACCAAGGGTCCCTTTCCCCGTGCCACAGGTATCCTGGGACTCCTATCAAGTTTCACAAGGAGTCAGGCATCGTCTCCTTTGGAGGCACTGATCTCCGCGTACCTCTGGGGTTTTCAAAGAATGTGAGGCCTCCGGTCGCGATGAGGTGGGGAACTAGTTCTTTTTCTGTGGTCTCCACAGGGGAGTCAGACATCCTTTCGTCTTGGGAGATGCAAGACGAGCCTGCATTCAAGTCACTGCAGGAATATCCGGCCTTATTTCGAGTCAGGGCATCGCGGTGTCCATTCCACTTGAGGCCGCAAATCAGGGTCCCTCTCACATACCTAGAGCTGAGAGAAGCCTCCTCTTGAGGTGCTTCTGGTAAGGTAATATTCTTCTGGAGTCGAAGCCAGGGACTAACCTCTCATCTCGAGTTGATTTTTGGTCCACGGAGCTCTTTCGTGTGGCTACAGTGACCTCAGGATCCCTCTAGCCTTGAAACAGTGTTCTTGGGGTTTTTCTGGAATGCCATCAGGAAATCAAGGCTCCTTTCATGTGTGATGTGCAACACGGAATTGCTCTGCACGCAGTGCAGGGGAATCGGGCCTCATCTCGCGGCGAGGGGGAAGTCTCATGGTTTTTCTCGAGTTGCGGCGGGAACCTGGGTTATATTCTCGAGTTACGATGGGGATGGCCCTTCCACACACGTGCTTGTTCAGCGACGTCAGGACTCCTGCCTAGTTGCGAGGGACAACTCGGGATTCTCCTCGAGGCTTGGCAGGGCAATTGGGACGCCTCTCCAGCTGAGGGGGGAGACCAAGTGTCCCTTTCCACGTGCCACAGGAATCTTGGGACTCCTATCAAGTTTCACGAGGAGTCAGGCATCGTCTCCTTTGGAGGCACTGATCTCCGCGTACCTCTGGAGTTTTCAAAGGATGTGAGCCCTCCGGTCGCGATGAAGTGGGGAACTATGTCTTTCTCTGTGGTCTCCACAGGGAATTCAGACATCCTTTCGTCTTGGGAGATGCAAAACGAGCCTGCATTTAAGTCACTGCAGGGATATCCGGCCTTATTTCGAGTCAGGGCATCGCGGTGTCCATTCCACTTGAGGCCGCAAACTCAGGGTCCCTCTCACATACCTAGAGCTGAGAGAAGCCTCCTCTTGAGGTGCTTGTGGTTAGGTGGTATTCCTCTGGAGTCGAAGCCAGGGACTAACCTCTCATCTCGAGTTGATTTTTGGTCCACGGAGCTCTTTCGTGTTGCTACAGTGACCTCAGGATCCCTCTAGCCTTGAAACAGTGTTCTTGGGGTTTCTCTGGAGTGCCATCAAGGAAATCAAGGCTCCTTTCATGTGTGATGTGCAACACGGAATTGCTCTGCACCCAGTACAGGAGAATCGGGCGTCATCTCGCGGCGAGGGGGAAGTCTCATGGTTTTTCTCGAGTTGCGGCGGGAACCTGGGGTATATTCTCGAGTTACGACGGGGATGGCCCTTCCACCCACGTGTTTGTTCAGCGACGTCAAGATTCCTGCCTAGTTGCGAGGGACAACTCGGGATTCTCCTCGAGGCTTGGCAGGGCAATTGGGACTCCTCTCAATCTGAGGCGGGAGACCAAGGGTCCCTTTCCACGTGCCACAGGAATCCTGGGACTCCTATCAAGTTTCACGAGGAGTCAGGCATCGTCTCCTTTGGAGGCACTGATCTCCGTGTACCTCTGTAGTTTTCAAAGGATGTGAGGCCTCCGGTCGCCATGAGGTGAGAAACTAGGTATTTCTCTGTGGTCTCTACAGGGGATTCAGTCATCCTTTCATCTTGGGAGATGCAAAACGAGCCTGCATTCAAGTCACTGCAGGGATATCCGGCCTTATATCGAGTCAGGGCATCACGGTGTCCATTCCACTTGAGGCCGCAAAATCAGGGTCCCTCTCACATACCTAGAGCTGAGAGAAGCCTCCTCTTCAGGTGCTTGTGGTAAGGTGGTATTCCTCTGGAGTCGAAACCAGGGACTAACCCCTCATCTCGAGTTGATTTTTGGTCCACGGAGCTCTTTCGTGTTGCTACAGTGACCTCAGGATCCCTCTAGCCTTGAAACAGTGTTCTTGGGGTTTCTCTGGAGTGCCATCAAGGAAATCAAGGCTCCTTTCATGTGTGATGTGCAACACGGAATTGCTCTGCACGCAGTGCAGGGGAATCGGGCCTCATCTCACGGCGAGGGGGAAGTCTCATGGTTTTTCTCGAGTTGCGGCGGGAACCTGGGGTATATTCTCGAGTTACGACGGGGATGGCCCTTCCACCCACGTGTTTGTTCAGCGACGTCAGGACTCCTGCCTAGTTGCGAGGGACAACTCGGGATTCTCCTGGGCGCTTGGCAGGGCAATTGGGATGCCTCTCCAGCTGAGGCGGTAGACCAAGGGTCCCTTTCCACGTGCCACAGGAAACTTGGGACTCCTATCAAGTTTCACGAGGAGTCAGGCATCGTCTCCTTTGGAGGCACTGATCTCCGCGTACCTCTGGAGTTTTCAAAGGATGTGAGCCCTCCGGTCGCGATGAAGTGGGGAACTATGTCTTTCTCTGTGGTCTCCACAGGGGATTCAGACATCCTTTCGTCTTGGGAGATGCAAGACGAGCCTGCATTTAAGTCACTGCAGGGATATCCGGCCTTATTTCGAGTCAGGGCATCGCGGTGTCCATTCCACTTAAGGCCGCAAACTCAGGGTCCCTCTCACATACCTAGAGCTGAGAGAAGCCTCCTCTTGAGGTGCTTGTGGTAAGGTGGTATTCCTCTGGAGTCGAAGCCAGGGACTAACCTCTCATCTCGAGTTGATATTTGGTCCACGGAGCTCTTTCGTGTTGCTACTGTGACCTCAGAATCCCTCTAGCCTTGAAACAGTGTTCTTGGGGTTTCTCTGGAGTGCCATCAAGGAAATCAAGGCTCCTTTCATGTGTGATGTGCAACACGGAATTGCTCTGCACGCAGTGCAGGGGAATCGGGCCTCATCTCGCGGCGAGAGGGAAGTCTCATGGTTTTTCTCGAGTTGCGGCGGGAACCTGGGGTATATTCTCGAGTTACGACGGTGATGGCCCTACCACCCACGTGTTTGTTCAGCCACGTCAGGACTCCTGCCTAGTTGCGAGGGACAACTCGGGATTCTCCTCGAGGCTTGGCAGGGCAATTGGGACGCCTCTCCAGGTGAGGCGGAAGACCAAGTGTCCCTTTCCCCGTGCCACAGGAATCCTGGGACTCCTATCAAGTTTCACGAGGAGTCAGGCATCGTCTGCTTTGGAGGCACTGATCTCCGCGTACCTCTGGAGTTTTCAAAGGATGTGAGGCCTCCGGTCGCGATGAGGTGGGGAACTAGTTCTTTTTCTGTGGTCTCCACAGGGGAGTCAGACATCCTTTCTTCTTGTGAGATACTAGACGAGCCTGCATTCAATTCACTGCAGGAATATCCGGCCTTATTTCGAGTCAGGGCATCGCGGTGTCCATTCCACTTGAGGCCGCAAATCAGGGTCCCTCTCACATACCTAGAGCTGAGAGAAGCCTCCTCTTGAGGTGCTTCTGGTAAGGTGATATTCTTCTGGAGTCGAAGCCAGGGACTAACCTCTCATCTCGAGTTGATTTTTGGTCCACGAAGCTCTTTCGTGTTGCTACAGTGACCTCAGGATCCCTCTAGCCTTGAAACAGAGTTCTTGGGGTTTTTCTGGAGTGTCATCAAGGAAATCAAGGCTCCTTTCATGTGTGATGTGCAACAACGAATTGCTCTGCACGCAGTGCAGGGGAATCGGGCCTCATCTCGCGGTGAGGGGGAAGTCTCATGCTTTTTCTCGAGTTGCGGCGGGAACCTGGGGTATATTCTCGAGTTACGACGGGGATGGCCCTTCCACACACGTGTTTGTTCAGCGACGTCAAGACTCCTGCCTAGTTGCGAGGAACAACTCGGGATTCTCCTCGAGGCTTGGCAGGGCAATTGGGACTCCTCTCAATCTGAGGCGGGAGAACAAGGGTCCCTTTCCACGTGCCACAGGAATCCTGGGACTCCTATCAAGTTTCACGAGGAGTCAGGCATCGTCTCCTTTGGAGGCACTGATCTCCGTGTACCTCTGTAGTTTTCAAAGGATGTGAGGCCTCCGGTCGCGATGAGGTGGGGAACTAGGTCTTTCTCTGTGGTCTCCACAGGGGATTCAGTCATCCTTTCATCTTGGGAGATGCAAGACGAGCCTGCATTCAAGTCACTGCAGGGATATCCGGCCTTATTTCGAGTCAGGGCATCGCGGTGTCCATTCCACTTGAGGCCGCAAAATCAGGGTCCCTCTCACATACCTAGAGCTGAGAGAAGCCTCCTCTTCAGGTGCTTGTGATAAGGTAGTATTCATCTGGAGTCGATGCCAGGGACTAACCCCTCATCTCGAGTTGATTTTTGGTCCACGGAGCTCTTTCGTGTGGCTACAGTGACCTCAGGATCCCTCTAGCCTTGAAACAGTGTTCTTGGGGTTTCTCTGGAGTGCCATCAAGGAAATCAAGGCTCCTTTCATGTGTGATGTGCAACACGGAATTGCTCTGCACGCAGTGCAGGGGAATTGGGCCTCATCTCGCGGCGAGGGGGAAGTCTCATGGTTTTTCTCGTGTTGCGGCGGGAACCTGGGGTATATTCTCGAGTTACGACGGGGATGGCCCTTCCACCCACGTGTTTGTTCAGCCACGTCAGGACTCCTGCCTAGTTGCGAGGGACAACTCGGGATTCTACGGGGGGCTTGGCAGGGCAATTGGGACGCCTCTCCAGCTGAGGCGGGAGACCAAGGGTCCCTTTCCACGTGCCACAGGAATCTTGGGACTCCTATCAAGTTTCACGAGGAGTCAGGCATCGTCTCCTTTGGAGGCACTGATCTCCGCGTACCTCTGGAGTTTTCAAAGGATGTGAGCCCTCCGGTCGCGATGAAGTGGGGAACTATGTCTTTCTCTGTGGTCTCCACAGGGGATTCAGACATCCTTTCGTCTTGGGAGATGCAAAACGAGCCTGCATTTAAGTCACTGCAGGGATATCCGGCCTTATTTCGAGTCAGGGCATCGCGGTGTCCTTTCCACTTGAGGCCGCAAACTCAGGGTCCCTCTCACATATCTAGAGCTGAGAGAAGCCTCCTCTTGAGGTGCTTGTGGTAAGGTGATATTCCTCTGGAGTCGAAGCCAGGGACTAAGCTCTCATCACGAGTTGATTTTTGGTCCACGGAGCTCTTTTGTGTTGCTACAGTGACCTCAGGATCCCTCTAGCCTTGAAACAGTGTTCTTGGGGTTTCGTTGGAGTGCCGTAAAGGAAATCCAGGCTCCTTTCATGTGTGATGTGCAACACGGAATTGCTCTGCACGCAGTGAGGGAAATCGGGCCTCATCTCGCGGCGAGGGGGAAGTCTCATGGTTTTTCTCGAGTTGCGGCGGGAACCTGGGGTATATTCTCGAAGTACGACGGGGATGGCCCTTCCAACCACGTGTTTGTTCAGCGACGTCAGGACTCCTGCCTAGTTGCGAGGGACAACTTGGGGTTTTCCTCGAGGCTTGGCAGGGCAATTGGGACGCCTCTCCAGCTGAGGCGGGAGACCAAGTGTCCCTTTCCACGTGCTACAGGAATCCTGGGAATCCTATCAAGTTTCAAGAGGAGTCAGGGATCGTCTCCTTTGGAGGCACTGATCTCCGTGTACCTCTGGAGTTTTCAAAGGATGTGAGGCCTCCGGTCGTGATGAGGTGGGAAACTAGGTCTTTCTATGTGGTATCCACAGGGGATTCAGACATCCTTTCGTCTTGGGAGATGCAAGACGAGCCTGCATTCAAGTCACTGCAGGGATATCCAGCCTTATTTCGAGTCACGGCATCGCGGTCTCCATTCCACTTGAGGCCGCAAAATCAGGGTCCCTCTCACATACCTAGAGCTGAGAGAAGCCTCCTCTTGAGGTGCTTGTGGTAAGGTGGTATTCCTCTGGAGTCGAAGCCAGGGACTAACCTCTCATCTCGAGTTGATTTTTGGTCCACGGAGCTCTTTCGTGTTGCTACAGTGACCTCAGGATCCCTCTAGCCTTGAAACAGTGTTCTTGGGGTTTCTCTGGAGTGCCATCAAGGAAATCAAGGCTCCTTTCATGTGTGATGTGCAACACGGAATTGCTCTGCACGCAGTGCAGGGGAATCGGGCCTAATCTCGCGGCGAGGGGGAAGTCTCATGGTTTTTCTCGAGTTGGGGCGGGAACCTGGGGTATATTCTCGAGTTACGACGGGGATGGCCCTTCCACCCACGTGTTTGTTCAGCGACGTCAGGACTCCTGCCTAGTGGCGAGGGACAACTCGGGATTCTCCTCGAGGCTTGGCAGGGCAATTGGGACGCCTCTCCAGCTGAGGGGGGAGACCAAGGGTCCCTTTCCACGTGCCACAGGAATCCTGGGACTCCTATCAAGTTTCACGAGGAGTCAGGCATCGTCTCCTTTGGAGGCACTGATCTCCGCGTACCTCTGGAGTTTTCAAAGGATGTGAGCCCTCCGGTCGCGATGAAGTGGGGAACTATGTCTTTCTCTGTGGTCTCCACAGGGGATTCAGACATCCTTTCGTCTTGGGAGATGCAAGACGAGCCTGCATTCAAGTCACTGCAGGGATATCCGGCCTTATTTCGAGTCAGGGCATCGCGGTGTCCATTCCACTTGAGGCCGCAAACTCAGGGTCCCTCTCACATACCTAGAGCTGAGAGAAGCCTCCTCTTGAGGTGCTTGTGGTAAGGTGGTATTCCTCTGGAGTCGAAGCCAGGGACTAACCTCTCAAATCGAGTTGATTTTTGGTCCTCGGAGCTCTTTCGTGTTGCTACAGTGACCTCAGGATCCCTCTAGCCTTGAAACAGTGTTCTTGGGGTTTCTCTGGAGTGCCATTAAGGAAATCAAGGCTCCTTTCATGTGTGATGTGCAACACGGAATTGCTCTGCACCCAGTACAGGAGAATCGGACGTCATCTCGCGGCGAGGGGGAAGTCTCATGGTTTTTCTCGAGTTGCGGCGGGAACATGGGGTATATTCTCGAGTTACGACGGGGATGGCCCTTCCACACACGTGTTTGTTCAGTGATGGCAGGACTCCTGCCTAGTTGCGAGGGACAATTCGGGATTCTCCTCGAGGCTTGGCAGGGCAATTGGGACGCCTCTCCAGCTGAGGCGGGAGACCAAGGGTCCCTTTCCACGTGCCACAGGAATCCTGGGACTCCTATCAAGTTTGACGAGGAGTCAGGCATCGTCTCCTTTGGAGGCACTGATCTCCGCGTACCTCTGGAGTTTTCAAAGGATGTGAGGCCTCCGGTCGCCATGATGTGGGTAACTAGGTCTTTCTCTGTGGTCTCCACAGGGGATTCAGACATCCTTTCATCTTGGGAAATGCAAGACGAGCCTGCATTCAAGTCACTGCAGGGATATCCGGCCTTATTTCGCGTCAGGGCATCGCAGTGTCCATTCCACTTGAGGCCGCAAAATCAGGGTACCTCTGACATGCCTAGAGCTAAGAAAACCCTCCTCTTGAGGTGCTTGTGGTAAGGTGGTATTCCTCTGGAGTAGAAGCCAGGGACTAACCTCTCATCTCGAGTTGATTTTTGGTCCACGGAGCTCTTTCATGTTGCTACAGTGACCTCAGGATCCCTCTAGCCTTGAAACAGTGTTCTTGGGGTTTCTCTGGAGTGCCATCAAGGAAATCAAGGCTCCTTTCATGTGTGATGTGCAACACGGAATTGCTCTGCACGCATTGCAGGGGAATCGGGCCTCATCTCGCGGCGAGGGGGAAGTCTCATGGTTTTTCTCGAGTTGCGGCGGGAACCTGGGGAATATTCTCGAGTTACGATGGGGATGGCCCTTCCACACAAGTGTTTGTTCAGCGACGTCAGGACTCCTGCCTAGTTGCGAGGGACAACTCGGGATTCTCCTCGAGGCTTGGCAGGGCAATTGGGACGCCTCTCCAGGTGAGGCGGAAGACCAAGTGTCCCTTTCCACGTGCCGCAGGAATCTTGGGACTCCTATCAAGTTTCACGAAGAGTCAGGCATCGTCTCCTTTGGAGGCACTGATCTCCGCGTACCTCTGGAGTTTTCAAAGGATGTGAGGCCTCCGGGCGCGATGAAGTGGGGAACTATGTCTTTCTCTGTGGTATCCCCAGGGGATTCAGACATCCTTTCGTCTTGGGAGATGCAAAACGAGCCTGCATTTAAGTCACTGCAGGGATATCCAGCCTTATTTCGAGTCAGGGCATCGCGGTGTCCATTCCACTTGAGGCCGCAAACTCAGGGTCCCTCTCACATACCTAGAGCTGAGAGAAGCCTCCTCTTGAGGTGCTTGTGGTAAGGTGGTATTCCTCTGGAGTCGAAGCCAGGGAATAACCTCTCATCTCGAGTTGATTTTTGGTCTACGGAGCTCTTTCTTATTGCTACAGTGACTTCAGGATCCCTCTAGCCTTGAAACAGTGATCTTGGGGTTTCTCTGGAGTGCCATCAAGGAAATCAAGGCTCCTTTCATGTGTGATGTGCAACACGGAATTGCTGTGCACGCAGTGCAGGGGAATCGGGCCTCATCTCGCGGCGAGGGGGAAGTCTCATGGTTTTTCTCGAGTTGCGGCCGGAACCTGGGGTATATTCTCGAGTTACGACGTGGATGGCCCTTCCACACACGTGTTTGTTCAACGACGGCAGGACTCCTGCCTAGTTGCGAGGGACATCTCGGGATTCTCCTCGAGGCTTGGCAGGGCAATTGGGACGCCTCTCCAGTTGAGACGGGAGACCAAGGGTCCCTTTCCACGTGCCACAGGAATCCTGGGACTCCTATCAAGTTTCACGAGGAGTCAGGCATCGTCTCCTTTGGAGGCACTGATCTCCGCGTACCTCTGGAGTTTTCATAGGATGTGAGGCCTCCGGTCGCGATGAGGTGGGGAACTATGTCTTTCTCTGTGGTCTCCACAGGGGAGTCAGACATCCTTTCGTCTTGGGAGATGCAAGACCAGCCTGCATTCAAGTCACTGCAGGGATATCCGGCCTTATTTCGAGTCAGGGCATCGCGGTGTCCATTCCACTTGACGCCGCAAACTCAGGGTCCCTCTCACATACCTAGACCTGAGAGAAGCCTCCTCTTGAGGTGCTTATCGTAAGGTGGTAGTCCTCTGGAGTCGAAGCCAGGGACTAACCTCTCATCTCGAGTTGATTTTTGGTCCGCGGAGCTCTTTTGTGTTTCTACAGTGACCTCAGGATCCCTCTACCTTGAAACAGTGTTCTTGGGGTTTCTCTGGAGTGCCATCAAAGAAATCAAGCCTCCTTTGATGTGTAATGTGCAAGACGGAATTGCTCTTCACGCAGTACATGGGAATCGGGCCTCATCTCGCGGCGAGGGGGAAGTCTCATGGTTTTTCTCGAGTTGCGGCGGGAACCTGGGGTATATTCTCGAGTTACGATGGGGATGGCCCTTCCACCCACGTGTTTGTTCAGCCACGTCAGGACTCCTGCCTAGTTGCAAGGGACAACTCGGGATTCTCCTCGAGGCTTGGCAGGGCAATTGGGACGCCTCTCCAGCTGAGGCGGGAGACCAAGGGTCCCTTTCCCCGTGCCACAGGAATCCTGGGACTCCTATCAAGTTTCACGAGGAGTCAGGCATCGTCTCCTTTGGAGGCACTGATCTCCGCGTACCTCTGGAATTTTCAAAGAATGTGAGGCCTCCGGTCGCGATTAGGTGGGAAACTAGTTCTTTTTCTGTGGTCTCCACAGGGGAGTCAGACATCCTTTCGTCTTGGGAGATGCAAGACGAGCCTGCATTCAAGTCACTGCAGGGATATCCAGCCTTATTTCGAGTCAGGGCATCGCGGTGTCCATTCCACTTGAGGCCGCAAATCAGGGTCCCTCTCACATACCTAGAGCTGAGAGAAGCCTCCTCTTGAGGTGCTTGTGGTAAGGTGGTATTCCTCTGGAGTCGAAGCCAGGGACTAACCTCTCATCTGGAGTTGATTCTTGGTCCATGGCGCTCTTTCGTGTTGCTACAGTGACCTCAGTTTCCCTCTAGCCTTGAAACAGTGTTCTTGGGGTTTCTCTGGAGAGCCATCAAGGAAATCAAGGCTCCTTTCATGTGTGATGTGCAACAGGGAATTGCTCTGCCCGCCGTGCAGGGGAATCGGGCCTCATCTCGCGACGAGGGGGTAGTCTCATGGTTTTCCTCGAGTTGTGGCGGTAACCTGGGGTATATTCTCGAGTTACGACGGGGATGGCCGTTCCACCCACGTGTTTGTTCATCGACGTCAGGACTCCTGCCTAGTTGCGAGGGACAACTCGGGATTCTCCTGGGGGCTTGGCAGGGCAATTGGGATGCCTCTCCAGCTGAGGTGTTAGATCAAGGGTCCCTTTCCACGTGCCACAGGAATCTTGGGACTCCTATCAAGTTTCACGAGGAGTCAGGCATCGTCTCCTTTGGAGGCACTGATCTCCGCGTACCTCTGGAGTTTTCAAAGGATGTGAGCCCTCCGGTCGCGATGAAGTGGGGAACTATGTCTTTCTCTGTGGTCTCCACAGGGGATTCAGATATCCTTTCGTCTTGGGAGATGCAAAACCAGCCTGCATTCAAGTCACTGCAGGGATATCCGGCCTTATTTCGAGTCAGGGCATCGCGGTGTCCATTCCACTTGAGGCCGCAAACTCAGGGTCCCTCTCACATACCTAGAGCTGAGAGAAGCCTCCTCTTGAGGTGCTTGTGGTAAGGTGGTATTTCTCTGGAGTCGAAGCCAGGAACTAACCTCTCATCTCGAGTTGATTTTTGGTCCACGGAGCTCTTTCGTGTTGCTACAGTGACCTCAGGATCCCTCTAGCCTTGAAACAGTGTTCTTGGGGTTTCTCTGGAGTGCCATCAAGGAAATCAAGGCTCCTTTATTGTGTGACG
The DNA here is from genome assembly GCF_910594005.1 of Cervus elaphus. Lineage (NCBI taxonomy): Eukaryota > Metazoa > Chordata > Mammalia > Artiodactyla > Cervidae > Cervus > Cervus elaphus. Next base: position 6,331,444 of record NC_057838.1, read on the forward strand.
TGCAAAACTGAATTGCTCTGCACGCAGTGTAGGGGAATCGGTCCTCATCTCGCGGCGAGGAGGAAGTCTCATGGTTTTTCTCGAGTTGCGGCGGGAAACTGGGGTATATTCTCGAGTTACGACGGGGATGGCCCTTCCACCCACGTGTTTGTTCAGCAACGGCAGGACTCCTGCCTAGTTGCGAGGGACAACTCGGGATTCTCCTCGAGGCTTGGCAGGGCAATTGGGACGCCTCTCCAGCTGAGGCGGGAGACCAAGGGTCCCTTTCCACGTGACACATGAATCCTGGGACTCCTATCAAGTTTCACGAGGAGTCAGGCATCGTCTCCTTTGGAGGCACTGAACTCTGCGTACCACTGGAATTTTCAAAGGAGGTGAGGCCTCCGGTCGCGATGAGGCGGGGAAATAGGTCTTTCTCTGTGGTCTCCACAGGGGATTCAGTCATCCTTTCATCTAGGGAGATGCAAGACGAGCCTGCATTCAAGTCACTGCAGGGATATCCGGCCTTATTTCGAGTCAGGGCATCACGGTGTCCATTCCACTTGAGGCCGCAAAATCAGGGTCCCTCTCACATACCTAGAGCTGAGAGAAGCCTCCTCTTCAGGTGCTTGTGATAAGGTAGTATTCATCTGGAGTCGAAGCCAGGGACTAACCCCTCATCTCGAGTTGATTTTTGGTCCACGGAGCTCTTTCGTGTTGCTACAGTGACCTCAGGATCCCTCTAGCCTTGAAACAGTGTTCTTGGGGTTTCTCTGGAGTGCCATCAAGGAAATTAAGGCTCCTTTCATGTGTGATGTGCAACACAGAATTGCTCTGCACGCAGTGCAGGGGAATCGGGCCTCATTTTGCGGCGAGGGGGAAGTCTCATGGTTTTTCTCGAGTTGCGGCGGGAACCTGGGGTATATTCTCGAGTTACGACGGAGATGGCCCTTCCACCCACGTGTTTGTTCAGCGACGTCAGGACTCCTGCCTAGTTGCGAGGGACAACTCGGGATTTTACGGGGGGCTTGGCAGGGCAATTGGGACGCCTCTCCAGCTGAGGCGGGAGACCAAGTGTCCCTTTCCACGTGCCACAGGAATCCTGGGACTCCTATCAAGTTTCGCGAGGAGTCAGGCATCGTCTCCTTTGGAGGCACTGATCTCCGCGTACCTCTGGAGTTTTCAAAGGATGTGAGCGCTCCGGTCGCCATGAAGTGGGGAACTATGTCTTTCTCTGTGGTCTCCACAGGGGATTCAGACATCCTTTCGTCTTGGGAGATGCAAAACGAGCCTACATTTAAGTCACTGCAGGGATATCCGGCCTTATTTCGCGTCAGGGCATCGCGGAGTCCATTCCACTTGAGGCCGCAAACTCAGGGTCCCTCTCACATACCTAGAGCTGAGAGAAGCCTCCTCTTGAGGTGCTTGTGGTAAGGTGGTATTCCTCTGGAGTCGAAGCCAGGGACTAAGCTCTCATCACGAGTTGATTTTTGATCCACGGAGCTCTTTCGTGTTGCTACAGTGACCTCAGGATCCCTCTAGCCTTGAAACAGTGTTCTTGGGTTTTCGCTGGAGTGCCGTCAAGGAAATCCAGGCTCCTTTCATGTGTGATGTGTAACACGGAATTGCTCTGCACGCAGTGCAGGGGAATCGGGCCTCATCTCGCGGCGAGGGGGAAGTCTCATGGTTTTTCTCGAGTTGCGGCGGGAACCTGGGGTATATTCTCGAAGTACGACGGGGATGGCCCTTCCAACCACGTGTTTGTTCAGCGACGTCAGGACTCCTGCCTAGTTGCGAGGGACAACACGGGGTTTTCCTCGAGAGTTGGCAGGGCAATTGGGACGCCTCTCCAGCTGAGGCAGGAGACCAAGGGACACTTTCCACGTGCCACAGGAATCCTGGGACTCCTATCAAGTTTCACGAGGAGTCAGGCATCGTCTCCTTTAGAGGCACTGATCTCCGCGTACCTCTGGAGTTTTCAAAGGATGTGAGGCCTCCGGTCGCGATGAGGTGGGGAACTAGTTCTTTCTCTGTGGTCTCCACAGGGGATTCAGACATCCTTTCGTCTTGGGAGATGCAAGACGAGCCTGCATTCAAGTCACTGCAGGGATATCCGGCCTTATTTCGAGTCAGGGCATCGCGGTCTCCATTCCACTTGAGGCCGCAAACTCAGGGTCCCTCTCACATACCTAGAGCTGAGAGAAGCCTCCTCTTGAGGTGCTTGTGGTAAGGTGGTATTCCTCTGGAGTCGAAGCCAGGGACTAACCTCTCATCTCGAGTTGATTTTTGGTCCACGGAGCTCTTTCGTGTTGCTACAGTGACCTCAGGATCCCTCTAGCCTTGAAACAGTGTCCTTGGGGTTACTCTGGAGTGCCATCAAGGAAATCAAGGCTCCTTTCATGTGTGATGTGCAACACGGAATTGCTCTGCACGCAGTGCAGGGGAATCGGGCCTCATATCGCGTCGAGGTGGAAGTCTCATGGTTTTTCTCGAGTTGCGGTGGGAACCTGGGGTATATTCTCGAGTTACGACGGGGATGGCCCTTCCACCCACGTGTTTCTTCAGCGACGTCAGGACTCCTGCCTAGTTGCAAGGGACAACTCGGGATTCTCCACGAGGCTTGGCAGGGCAATTGGGACGCCTCTCCAGCTGAGGCGGGAGACCAAGTGTCCCTTTCCACGTGCCACAGGAATCTTGGGACTCCTATCAAGTTTCACGAGGAGTCAGGCATCGTCTCCTTTGGAGGCACTGATCTCCGCGTACCTCTGGAGTTTTCAAAGGATGTGAGCGCTCCGGTCGCCATGATGTGGGGAACTATGTCTTTCTCTGTGGTCTCCACAGGGGATTCAGACATCCTTTCGTCTTGGGAGATGCAAAACGAGCCTACATTTAAGTCACTGCAGGGATATCCGGACTTATTTCGCGTCAGGGCATCGCGGAGTCCATTCCACTTGAGGCCGCAAACTCAGGGTCCCTCTCACATACCTAGAGCTGAGAGAAGCCTCCTCTTGAGGTGCTTGTGGTAAGGTGGTATTCCTCTGTAGTCGAAGCCAGGGACTAAGCTCTCATCACGAGTTGATTTTTGATCCACGGAGCTCTTTCGTGTTGCTACAGTGACCTCAGGATCCCTCTAGCCTTGAAACAGTGTTCTTGGGTTTTCGCTGGAGTGCCGTCAAGGAAATCCAGGCTCCTTTCATGTGTGATGTGTAACACGGAATTGCTCTGCACGCAGTGCAGGGGAATCGGGCCTCATCTCGCGGCGAGGGGGAAGTCTCATGGTTTTTCTCGAGTTGCGGCGGGAACCTGGGGTATATTCTCGAAGTACGACGGGGATGGCCCTTCCAACCACGTGTTTGTTCAGCGACGTCAGGACTCCTGCCTAGTTGCGAGGGACAACTCGGGGTTTTCCTCGAGGCTTGGCAGGGCAATTGGGACGCCTCTCCAGCTGAGGCGGGAGACCAAGTGTCCCTTTCCACGTGCCACAGGAATCCTGGGAATCCTATCAAGTTTCACGAGGAGTCAGGCATCGTCCCCTTTGGAGGCACTGATCTCCGCGTACCTCTGGAGTTTTCAAAGGATGTCAGGCCTCCGGTCGCGATGAGGTGGGGAACTAGGTCTTTCTCGATGGTCTCCACAGGGGATTCAGACATCCTTTCGTCTTGGGAGATGCAAGACGAGCCTGCATTCAAGTCACTGCAGGGATATCCGGCCTTATTTCGCGTCAGGGCATCGCGGTGTCCATTCCACTTGAGGCTGCAAACTCAGGGTCCCTCTCACATACCTAGAGCTGAGAGAAGCCTCCTCTTGAGGTGCTTGTGGTAAGGTGGTATTCCTCTGGAGTCGAAGCCAGGGACTAACCTCTCATCTCGAGTTGATTTTTGGTCCACGGAGCTCTTTCGTGTGGCTACAGTGACCCCAGGATCCCTCTAGCCTTGAAACAGTGTCCTTGGGGTTTCTCTGGAGTGCCTTCAAGGAAATCAAGGCTCCTTTCATGTGTGATGTGCAACACGGAATTGCTCTGCACGCAGTGCAGGGGAATCGGGTCTCATCTCGCGGCGAGGGGGAAGTCTCATGGTTTTTCTCGAGTTGCGGCGGGAACCTGGGGTATATTCTCGAGTTAAGACGGGGATGGCCCTTCAACCCACGTGTTTGTTCAGCGAAGTCAGGACTCCTGCCTAGTTGCGAGGAACAACTCGGGATTCTCCTCGAGGCTTGGCAGGGCAATTGGGACGCCTCTCCAGCTGAGGCGGGAGACCAAGGGTCCCTTTCCACGTGCCACAGGAATCCTGGGACTCCTATCAAGTTTCACGAGGAGTCAGGCATCGTCTCCTTTGGAGGCACTGATCTCCGCGTACCTCTGGGGTTTTCAAAGAATGTGAGGCCTCCGGTCGCGATGACGTGGGGAACTAGTTCTTTTTCTGTGGTCTCCACAGGGGAGTCAGACATCCTTTCGTCTTGGGAGATGCAAAACAAGCCTGCATTTAAGTCACTGCAGGGATATCCGGCCTTATTTCGCGTCAGGGCATCGCGGTGTCCATTCCACTTGAGGCCGCAAACTCAGGGTCCCTCTCACATACCTAGAGCTGAGAGAAGCCTCCTCTTGAGGTGCTTGTGGTAAGGTGGTATTCCTCTGGAGTCGAAGCCAGGGACTAAGCTCTCATCACGAGTTGATTTTTGATCCACGGAGCTCTTTCGTGTTGCTACAGTGACCTCAGGATCCCTCTAGCCTTGAAACAGTGTTCTTGGGTTTTCGCTGGAGTGCCGTCAAGGAAATCCAGGCTCCTTTCATGTGTGATGTGTAACACGGAATTGCTCTGCACGCAGTGCAGGGGAATCGGGCCTCATCTCGCGGCGAGGGGGAAGTCTCATGGTTTTTCTCGAGTTGCGGCGGGAACCTGGGGTATATTCTCGAAGTACGACTGGGATGGCCCTTCCAACCACGTGTTTGTTCAGCGACGTCACGACTCCTGCCTAGTTGCGAGGGACAACTCGGGGTTTTCCTCGAGGCTTGGCAGGGCAATTGGGACGCCTCTCCAGCTGAGGCGGGAGACCAAGGGACCCTTTCCACGTGCCACAGGAATCCTGCGACTCCTATCAAGTTTCACGAGGAGTCAGGCATCGTCTCCTTTGGAGGCACTGATCTCCGCGTACCTCTGGAGTTTTCAAAGGATGTGAGGCCTCCGGTCGCGATGAGGTGGGGAACTAGTTCTTTCTCTGTGGTCTCCACAGGGGATTCAGACATCCTTTCGTCTTGGGAGATGCAAGACGAGCCTGCATTCAAGTCACTGCAGGGATATCCGGCCTTATTTCGAGTCAGGGCATCGCGGTCTCCATTCCACTTGAGGCCGCAAACTCAGGGTCCCTCTCACATAGCTAGAGCTGAGAGAAGCCTCCTCTTGAGGTGCTTGTGGTAAGGTGGTATTCCTCTGGAGTCGAAGCCAGGGACTAACCTCTCATCTCGAGTTGATTTTTGGTCCACGGAGCTCTTTCGTGTTGCTACAGTGACCTCAGGATCCCTCTAGCCTTGAAACAGTGTTCTTGGGTTTTCTCTGGAGTGCCATCAAGGAAATCAAGGCTCCTTTCATGTGTGATGTGCAACACGGAATTGCTCTGCACGCAGTGCAGGGGAATCGGGCCTCATCTCGCGGCGAGGGGGAAGTCTCATGGTTTTTCTCGAGTTGCGGCGGGAACCTGGGGTATATTCTCGAGTTGTGACGGGGATGGCCCTTCCACACACGTGTTTCTTCAGCGACTTCAGGACTCCTGCCTAGTTGCGAGGGACAACTCGGGATTCTCCTCGAGGCTTGGCAGGGCAATTGGGACGCCTCTCCAGCTGAGACGGGAGACCAACGGTCCCTTTCCACGTGCCACAGGAATCCTGGGACTCCTATCAAGTTTCACGAGGAGTCAGGCATCGTCTCCTTTGGAGGCACTGATCTCCGCGTACCTCTGGAGTTTTCAAAGGATGTGAGGCCTCCGGTCGCGATGAGGTGGGGAACTAGGTCTTTCTTTGTGGTCTCCACAGGGTTTTCAGATATCCTTTCATTTGGGAGATGCAAGACGAGCCTGCATTCAAGTCACTGCAGGGATATCCGGCCTTATTTCGCGTCAGGGCATCGCGGTGTCCATTCCACTTGAGGCCGCAAACTCAGGGTCCCTCTCACATGTCTAGAGTTGAGAGAAGCCTCCTCTTGAGGTGCTTGTGGTAAGGTGGTATTCCTCTGGAGTCGAAGCCAGGGACTAACCTCTCATCTCGAGTTGATTTTTGGTCCACGGAGCTCTTTCTTGTTGCTACAGTGACCTCATGATCCCTCTAGCCTTGAAACAGTGTTCTTGGGGTTTCTCTGGAGAGCCATCAAGGAAATCAAGGCTCCTTTCATGTGTGATGTGCAACACGGAATTGCTCTGCCCGCAGTGCAGGGGAATCGGGCCTCATCTCGCGACGAGGGGGTAGTCTCATGGTTTTCCTCGAGTTGTGGCGGGAACCTGGGGTATATTCTCGAGTTACGACGGGGATGGCCGTTCCACCCACGTGTTTGTTCATCGACGTCAGGACTCCTGCCTAGTTGCGAGGGACAACTCGGGATTTTCCTGGGGGCTTGGCAGGGCAATTGGGATGCCTCTCCAGCTGAGGTGGTAGACCAAGGGTCCCTTTCCACATGCCACAGGAATCTTGGGACTCCTATCAAGTTTCACGAGGAGTCAGGCATCGTCTCCTTTGGAGGCACTGATCTCCGCATACCTCTGGAGTTTTCAAAGGATGTGAGCCCTCCGGTCGCGATGATGTGGGGAACTATGTCTTTTTCTGTGGTCTGCACAGGGGATTCAGACATCCTTTCGTCTTGGGAGATGCAAAATGAGCCTGCATTCAAGTCACTGCAGGGATATCCGGCCTTATTTCGAGTCAGGGCATCGCGGTGTCCATTCCACTTGAGGCCGCAAACTCAGGGTCCCTCTCACATAGCTAGAGCTGAGCAAAGCCTCCTCTTGAGGTGCCTGTGGTAAGGTGGTATTGCTCTGGAGTCGAAGCCAGGGACTAACCTCTAATCTGGAGTTGATTATTGGTCCACGGAGCTATTTCGTGTTGCTACAGTGACCTCAGTTTCCCTCTAGCCTTGTAACAGTGTTCTTGGGGTTTCTCTGGAGTGCCATCAAGGAAATCAAGGCTCCTTTCATGTGTGGTGTGCAACAGGGAATTGCTCTGCACGCAGTGCACGGTATCGGGCCTCATTTTTCGGCGAGGGGGAAGTCTCATGGTTTTCCTCGAGTTGCTGTGTGAACCTGGGGTATATTCTCGAGTTACGACGGGGATGGGCCTTCCACCCACGTGTTTGTTCAGCGACGTCAGGACTCCTGCCTAGTTGCGAGGAACAACTCGGGATTCTCCTCGACGCTTGGCAGGGCAATTGGGACGCCTCTCCAGCTGAGACGGGAGACCAAGGGTCCCTTTCCACGTGCCACAGGAATCCTGGGACTCCTATCAAGTTTCACGAGGAGTCAGGCATCGTCGCCTTTGGAGGCACTGATCTCCGCATACCTCTGGAGTTTTCAAAGGATGTGAGGCCTCCGGTCGCGATGAGGTGGGGAACTAGGTCTTTCTCTGTGGTCTCCACAGGGGTTTCAGATATCCTTTCATTTGGGAGATGAAAGACGAGCCTGCATTCAAGTCACTGCAGGGATATCCGGCCTTATTTCGAGTCAGGGCATCGCGGTGTCCATTCCACTTGAGGCCGCAAACTCAGGGTCCCTCTCACATATCTAGAGCTGAGAGAAGCCTCCTCTTGAGGTGCTGGTGGTAAGGTGGTATTCCTCTGGAGTCGAAGCCAGGGACTAACCTCTCATCTCGAGTTGATTTTTGGTCCACGGAGCTCTTTCTTGTTGCTACAGTGACCTCATGATCCCTCTAGCCTTGAAACAGTGTTCTTGGGGTTTCTCTGGAGAGCCATCAAGGAAATCAAGGCTCCTTTCATGTGTGATGTGCAACACGGAATTGCTCTGCCCGCAGTGCAGGGGAATCGGGCCTCATCTCGCGACGAGGGGGTAGTCTCATGGTTTTCCTCGAGTTGTGGCGGTAACCTGGGGTATATTCTCGAGTTACGACGGGGATGGCCGTTCCACCCACGTGTTTGTTCATTGACGTCAGGACTCCTGCCTAGTTGCGAGGGACAACTCGGGATTCTCCTGGGGGCTAGGCAGGGCAATTGGGATGACTCTCCAGCTGAGGTGTTAGACCAAAGGTCCCTTTCCACGTGCCACAGGAATCTTGGGACTCCTATCAAGTTTCACGAGGAGTCAGGCATCGTCTCCTTTGGAGGCACTGATCTCCGCGTACCTCTGGAGTTTTCAAAGGATGTGAGCCCTCCGGTCGCGATGAAGTGGGGAACTATGTCTTTCTCTGTGGTCTGCACAGGGGATTCAGACATCCTTTCGTCTTGGGAGATGCAAAATGAGCCTGCATTTAAGTCACTGCAGGGATATCCGGCCTTATTTCGAGTCAGGGCATCGCGGTGTCCATTCCACTTGAGGCCGCAAACTCAGGGTCCCTCTCACATAGCTAGAGCTGAGAGAAGCCTCCTCTTGAGGTGCCTGTGGTAAGGTGGTATTGCTCTGGATTCGAAGCCAGGGACTAACCTCTCATCTCGAGTTGATTTTTGGTCCACGGAGCTCTTTCGTGTTGCTACAGTGACCTCAGGATCCCTCTAGCCTTGAAACAGTGTTCTTGGGGTTTCTCTGGAGTGCCATCAAGAAAATCAAGGCTCCTTTCAGGTGTGATGTGCAACACGGAATTGCTCTGTATGATGTGCAGGGGAATCGGGCCTCATCTCGCGGCGAGGGGGAAGTCTCATGGTTTTTCTCGAGTTGCGGCGGGAACCTGGGGTATATTCTCGAGTTACGACGGGGATGACCCTTCCACACACGTGTTTGTTCAGCGACGTCAAGATTCCTGCCTAGTTGCGAAAGACAACTCGGGATTCTCCTCGAGGCTTGGCAGGGCAATTGGGACTCCTCTCAATCTGAGGCGGGAGACCAAGGGTCCCTTTCCACGTGCCACAGGAATCCTGTGACACCTATCAAGTTTCACGAGGAGTCAGGCATCGTCTCCTTTGGAGGCACTGATCTCCGTGTACCTCTGTAGTTTTCAAAGGATGTGAGGTCTCCGGTCGCGATGAGGTGGGGAACTAGGTCTTTCTCTGTGGTCTCCACAGGGGATTCAGTTATCCTTTCATCTTGGGAGATGCAAGACGAGCCTGCATTCAAGTCACTGCAGGGATATCCGGCCTTATATCGAGTCAGAGCATCACGGTGTCCATTCCACTTGAGGCCGCAAAATCAGGGTCCCTCTCACATACCTAGAGCTGAGAGAAGCCTCCTCTTTAGGTGCTTGTGATAAGGTGGTATTCCTCTGGAGTCGAAGCCAGGGACTAACCTCTCATCTCGAGTTGATTTTTGGTCCACGGAGCTCTTTCGTGTTGCTACAGTGACCTCAGGATCCCTCTAGCCTTGAAACAGTGTTCTTGGGGTTTCTCTGGAGTGCCATCAAGGAAATCAAGGCTCCTTTCTTGTGTGATGTGCAACACGGAATTGCTCTGCACGCAGTGCAGGGGAATCGGGCCTCATATCGCGTCGAGGTGGAAGTCTCATGGTTTTTCTCGAGTTGCGGTGGAAACCTGGGGTATATTCTCGAGTTACGACGAGGATGGCCCTTCCACCCACGTGTTTCTTCAGCGACGTCAGGACTCCTGCCTAGTTGCAAGGGAAAACTCGGGATTCTCCACGAGGCTTGGCAGGGCAATTGGGACGCCTCTCCAGCTGAGGCGGGAGACCAAGGGTCCCTTTCCACGTGCCACAGGAATCCTGGGACTCCTATCAAGTTTCACGAGGAGTCAGGCATCGTCTCCTTTGGAGGCACTGATCTCCGCGTACCTCTGGAGTTTTCAAAGTATGTGAGGCCTCCGGTCGCAATGAAGTGGGGAACTAGGTCTTTCTCTGTGGTCTCCACAGGGGATTCAGACATCCTTTCGTCTTGGGAGATGCAAGCCGAGCCTGCATTCAAGTCACTGCAGGGATATCCCGCCTTATTTCGAGTCAGGGCATCGCGGTGTCCATTCCACTTGAGGCCGCAAACTCAGGGTCCCTCTCACATAGCTAGAGCTGAGAGAAGCCTCCTCTTGAGGTGCTTGTGGTAAGGTGGTATTCCTCTGGAGTCGAAGCCAGGGACTAACCTCTCATCTCGAGTTGATTTTTGGTCCACGGAGCTCTTTCGTGTTGCTACAGTGACCTCAGGATCCCTCTAGCCTTGAAACAGTGTTCTTGGGTTTTCTCTGGAGTGCCATCAAGGAAATCAAGGCTCCTTTCATGTGTGATGTGCAACACGGAATTGCTCTGCACGCAGTGCAGGGGAATCGGGCCTCATCTCGCGGCGAGGGGGAAGTCTCATGGTTTTTCTCGAGTTGCGGCGGGAACCTGGGGTATATTCTCGAGTTGTGACGGGGATGGCCCTTCCACACACGTGTTTCTTCAGCGACTTCAGGACTCCTGCCTAGTTGCGAGGGACAACTCGGGATTCTCCTCGAGGCTTGGCAGGGCAATTGGGACGCCTCTCCAGCTGAGACGGGAGACCAACGGTCCCTTTCCACGTGCCACAGGAATCCTGGGACTCCTATCAAGTTTCACGAGGAGTCAGGCATCGTCTCCTTTGGAGGCACTGATCTCCGCGTACCTCTGGAGTTTTCAAAGGATGTGAGGCCTCCGGTCGCGATGAGGTGGGGAACTAGGTCTTTCTTTGTGGTCTCCACAGGGTTTTCAGATATCCTTTCATTTGGGAGATGCAAGACGAGCCTGCATTCAAGTCACTGCAGGGATATCCGGCCTTATTTCGCGTCAGGGCATCGCGGTGTCCATTCCACTTGAGGCCGCAAACTCAGGGTCCCTCTCACATGTCTAGAGTTGAGAGAAGCCTCCTCTTGAGGTGCTTGTGGTAAGGTGGTATTCCTCTGGAGTCGAAGCCAGGGACTAACCTCTCATCTCGAGTTGATTTTTGGTCCACGGAGCTCTTTCTTGTTGCTACAGTGACCTCATGATCCCTCTAGCCTTGAAACAGTGTTCTTGGGGTTTCTCTGGAGAGCCATCAAGGAAATCAAGGCTCCTTTCATGTGTGATGTGCAACACGGAATTGCTCTGCCCGCAGTGCAGGGGAATCGGGCCTCATCTCGCGACGAGGGGGTAGTCTCATGGTTTTCCTCGAGTTGTGGCGGGAACCTGGGGTATATTCTCGAGTTACGACGGGGATGGCCGTTCCACCCACGTGTTTGTTCATCGACGTCAGGACTCCTGCCTAGTTGCGAGGGACAACTCGGGATTTTCCTGGGGGCTTGGCAGGGCAATTGGGATGCCTCTCCAGCTGAGGTGGTAGACCAAGGGTCCCTTTCCACATGCCACAGGAATCTTGGGACTCCTATCAAGTTTCACGAGGAGTCAGGCATCGTCTCCTTTGGAGGCACTGATCTCCGCATACCTCTGGAGTTTTCAAAGGATGTGAGCCCTCCGGTCGCGATGATGTGGGGAACTATGTCTTTTTCTGTGGTCTGCACAGGGGATTCAGACATCCTTTCGTCTTGGGAGATGCAAAATGAGCCTGCATTCAAGTCACTGCAGGGATATCCGGCCTTATTTCGAGTCAGGGCATCGCGGTGTCCATTCCACTTGAGGCCGCAAACTCAGGGTCCCTCTCACATAGCTAGAGCTGAGCAAAGCCTCCTCTTGAGGTGCCTGTGGTAAGGTGGTATTGCTCTGGAGTCGAAGCCAGGGACTAACCTCTAATCTGGAGTTGATTATTGGTCCACGGAGCTATTTCGTGTTGCTACAGTGACCTCAGTTTCCCTCTAGCCTTGTAACAGTGTTCTTGGGGTTTCTCTGGAGTGCCATCAAGGAAATCAAGGCTCCTTTCATGTGTGGTGTGCAACAGGGAATTGCTCTGCACGCAGTGCACGGTATCGGGCCTCATTTTTCGGCGAGGGGGAAGTCTCATGGTTTTCCTCGAGTTGCTGTGTGAACCTGGGGTATATTCTCGAGTTACGACGGGGATGGGCCTTCCACCCACGTGTTTGTTCAGCGACGTCAGGACTCCTGCCTAGTTGCGAGGAACAACTCGGGATTCTCCTCGACGCTTGGCAGGGCAATTGGGACGCCTCTCCAGCTGAGACGGGAGACCAAGGGTCCCTTTCCACGTGCCACAGGAATCCTGGGACTCCTATCAAGTTTCACGAGGAGTCAGGCATCGTCGCCTTTGGAGGCACTGATCTCCGCATACCTCTGGAGTTTTCAAAGGATGTGAGGCCTCCGGTCGCGATGAGGTGGGGAACTAGGTCTTTCTCTGTGGTCTCCACAGGGGTTTCAGATATCCTTTCATTTGGGAGATGAAAGACGAGCCTGCATTCAAGTCACTGCAGGGATATCCGGCCTTATTTCGAGTCAGGGCATCGCGGTGTCCATTCCACTTGAGGCCGCAAACTCAGGGTCCCTCTCACATATCTAGAGCTGAGAGAAGCCTCCTCTTGAGGTGCTGGTGGTAAGGTGGTATTCCTCTGGAGTCGAAGCCAGGGACTAACCTCTCATCTCGAGTTGATTTTTGGTCCACGGAGCTCTTTCTTGTTGCTACAGTGACCTCATGATCCCTCTAGCCTTGAAACAGTGTTCTTGGGGTTTCTCTGGAGAGCCATCAAGGAAATCAAGGCTCCTTTCATGTGTGATGTGCAACACGGAATTGCTCTGCCCGCAGTGCAGGGGAATCGGGCCTCATCTCGCGACGAGGGGGTAGTCTCATGGTTTTCCTCGAGTTGTGGCGGTAACCTGGGGTATATTCTCGAGTTACGACGGGGATGGCCGTTCCACCCACGTGTTTGTTCATTGACGTCAGGACTCCTGCCTAGTTGCGAGGGACAACTCGGGATTCTCCTGGGGGCTAGGCAGGGCAATTGGGATGACTCTCCAGCTGAGGTGTTAGACCAAAGGTCCCTTTCCACGTGCCACAGGAATCTTGGGACTCCTATCAAGTTTCACGAGGAGTCAGGCATCGTCTCCTTTGGAGGCACTGATCTCCGCGTACCTCTGGAGTTTTCAAAGGATGTGAGCCCTCCGGTCGCGATGAAGTGGGGAACTATGTCTTTCTCTGTGGTCTGCACAGGGGATTCAGACATCCTTTCGTCTTGGGAGATGCAAAATGAGCCTGCATTTAAGTCACTGCAGGGATATCCGGCCTTATTTCGAGTCAGGGCATCGCGGTGTCCATTCCACTTGAGGCCGCAAACTCAGGGTCCCTCTCACATAGCTAGAGCTGAGAGAAGCCTCCTCTTGAGGTGCCTGTGGTAAGGTGGTATTGCTCTGGATTCGAAGCCAGGGACTAACCTCTCATCTCGAGTTGATTTTTGGTCCACGGAGCTCTTTCGTGTTGCTACAGTGACCTCAGGATCCCTCTAGCCTTGAAACAGTGTTCTTGGGGTTTCTCTGGAGTGCCATCAAGAAAATCAAGGCTCCTTTCAGGTGTGATGTGCAACACGGAATTGCTCTGTATGATGTGCAGGGGAATCGGGCCTCATCTCGCGGCGAGGGGGAAGTCTCATGGTTTTTCTCGAGTTGCGGCGGGAACCTGGGGTATATTCTCGAGTTACGACGGGGATGACCCTTCCACACACGTGTTTGTTCAGCGACGTCAAGATTCCTGCCTAGTTGCGAAAGACAACTCGGGATTCTCCTCGAGGCTTGGCAGGGCAATTGGGACTCCTCTCAATCTGAGGCGGGAGACCAAGGGTCCCTTTCCACGTGCCACAGGAATCCTGTGACACCTATCAAGTTTCACGAGGAGTCAGGCATCGTCTCCTTTGGAGGCACTGATCTCCGTGTACCTCTGTAGTTTTCAAAGGATGTGAGGTCTCCGGTCGCGATGAGGTGGGGAACTAGGTCTTTCTCTGTGGTCTCCACAGGGGATTCAGTTATCCTTTCATCTTGGGAGATGCAAGACGAGCCTGCATTCAAGTCACTGCAGGGATATCCGGCCTTATATCGAGTCAGAGCATCACGGTGTCCATTCCACTTGAGGCCGCAAAATCAGGGTCCCTCTCACATACCTAGAGCTGAGAGAAGCCTCCTCTTTAGGTGCTTGTGATAAGGTGGTATTCCTCTGGAGTCGAAGCCAGGGACTAACCTCTCATCTCGAGTTGATTTTTGGTCCACGGAGCTCTTTCGTGTTGCTACAGTGACCTCAGGATCCCTCTAGCCTTGAAACAGTGTTCTTGGGGTTTCTCTGGAGTGCCATCAAGGAAATCAAGGCTCCTTTCTTGTGTGATGTGCTACACGGAATTGCTCTGCACGCAGTGCAGGGGAATCGGGCCTCATATCGCGTCGAGGTGGAAGTCTCATGGTTTTTCTCGAGTTGCGGTGGAAACCTGGGGTATATTCTCGAGTTACGACGAGGATGGCCCTTCCACCCACGTGTTTCTTCAGCGACGTCAGGACTCCTGCCTAGTTGCAAGGGAAAACTCGGGATTCTCCACGAGGCTTGGCAGGGCAATTGGGACGCCTCTCCAGCTGAGGCGGGAGACCAAGGGTCCCTTTCCACGTGCCACAGGAATCCTGGGACTCCTATCAAGTTTCACGAGGAGTCAGGCATCGTCTCCTTTGGAGGCACTGATCTCCGCGTACCTCTGGAGTTTTCAAAGTATGTGAGGCCTCCGGTCGCAATGAAGTGGGGAACTAGGTCTTTCTCTGTGGTCTCCACAGGGGATTCAGACATCCTTTCGTCTTGGGAGATGCAAGCCGAGCCTGCATTCAAGTCACTGCAGGGGTATCCCGCCTTATTTCGAGTCAGGGCATCGCGGTGTCCATTCCACTTGAGGCTGCAAACTCAGGGTCCCTCTCACATACCTAGAGCTGAGAGAAGCCTCCTCTTGAGGTGCTTGTGGTAAGGTGGTATTCCTCTGGAGTCGAAGCCAGGGACTAACCTCTCATCTCGAGTTGATTTTTGGTCCACGGGGCTCTTTCGTGTGGCTACAGTGACCCCAGGATCCCTCTAGCCTTGAAACAGTGTCCTTGAGGTTTCTCTGGAGTGCCTTCAAGGAAATCAAGGCTCCTTTCATGTGTGATGTGCAACACGGAATTGCTCTGCACGCAGTGCAGGGGAATCGGATCTCATCTCGCAGCGAGGGGGAAGTCTCATGGTTTTTCTCGAGTTGCGGCGGGAACCTGGGGTATATTCTCGAGTTACGACGGGGGTGGCCCTTCCACCCACGTGTTTGTTCAGCGACGTCAGGACTCCTGCCTAGTTGCGAGGAACAACTCGGGATTCTCCTCGAGGCTTGGCAGGGCAATTGGGACGCCTCTCCAGCTGAGGCGGGAGACCAAGTGTCCCTTTCCACGTGCCACAGGAATCCTGGGACTCCTATCAAATTTCACGAGGAGTCAGGCATCGTCTCCTTTGGAGGCGCTGATCTCCGCGTACCTCTGGAGTTTTTAAAGGATGTGAGGCCTCCGGTCACGATGAGGTGGGGAACTAGGTCTTTATCTGTGGTCTCCACAGGGGATTCAGACATCCTTTCGTCTTGGGAGATGCAAGACGAGCCTGCATTCAAGTCACTGCAGGGATATCCGGCCTTATTTCGCGTCAGGGAATCGCGGTGTCCATTCCACTTGAGGCCGCAAACTCAGGGTCCCTCTCACATAACTAGAGCTGAGAGAAGCCTCCTCTTGAGGTGCTTGTGGTAAGGTGGTATTCCTCTGGATTCGAAGCCAGGGACTAACCTCTCATCTCGAGTTGATTTTTGGTCCACGGAGCTCTTTCGTGTTGCTACAGTGACCTCAGGATTCCTCTAGCCTTGAAACAGTGTTCTTGGGGTTTCTCTGGAGTGCCATCAAGGAAATCAAGGCTCCTTTCATGTGTGATGTGCAACACAGAATTGCTCTGCACGCAGTGCAGGGGAATCGGGCCTCATCTCGCGGTGAGGGGGAAGTCTCATGGTTTTTCTCGAGTTGCGGCGGGAACCTAGGGTATATTCTCGAGTTACGACGGGGATGGCCCTTCCACCCACGTGTTTGTTCAGCGACGTCAGGACTCCTGCCTAGTTGCGAGGGACAACTCGGGATTCTCCTCGAGGCTTGGCAGGGCAATTGGGACGCCTCTCCAGCTGAGGCGGGAGACCAAGGGTCCCTTTCCACGTGCCACAGGAATCCTGGGACTCCTATCAAGTTTCACGAGGAGTCAGGCATCGTCTCCTTTGGAGGCACTGATCTCCGCGTACCTCTGGAGTTTTTAAAGGATGTGAGCCCTCCGGTCGCGATGAGGTGGGGAACTAGGTCTTTCTCTGTGGTTTCCACAGGGGATTCAGACATCCTTTCGTCTTGGGAGATGCAAGACGAGCCTGCATTCAAGTCACTGCAGGGATATCCGGCCTTATTTCGAGTCAGGGCATCGCGGTGTCCATTCCACTTGAGGCCGCAAACTCAGGGTCCCTCTCACATACCTAGAGCTGAGAGAAGCCTCCTCTTGAGGTGCTTGTGGTAAGGTGGTATTCCTCTGGAATCGAAGCCAGGGACTAACCTCTCATCTCGAGTTGATTTTTGGTCCACGGAGCTCTTTCGTGTTGCTACAGTCACCTCGGGATCCCTCTAGCCTTGAAACAGTGTTCTTGGGGTTTCTCTGGAGTGCCATCAAGGAAATCAAGGCTCCTTTCATGTGTGATGTGAAACACGGAATTGCTCTGCACGCAGTGCAGGGGAATCGGGTCTCATCTCGCGGCGAGGGGGAAGTCTCATGGTTTTTCTCGAGTTGCGGCGGGAACCTGGGGTATATTCTCGAGTTACGACGGGGATGGCCCTTCCACACACGTGTTAGTTCAGCGAAGTCAGGACTCCTGCCTCGTTGCGAGGGACAACTCAGGATTCTCCTCGAGGCTTGGCAGGGCAATTGGGACGCCTCTCCAGCTGAGGCGGGAAACCAAGGGTCCCTTTCCACGTGCTACAAGAATCCTGGGACTCCTATAAAGTTTCACGAGGAGTCAGGCATCGTCTCCTTTGGAGGCATTGATCTCCGCGTACCTCTGGAGTTTTCAAGGATGTGAGGCCTCCGGTCGCCATGAGGTGGGGAACTAGGTTTTTCTCTGTGGTCTCCACAAGGGATTCAGACATCCTTTCATTTTGGGAGATGCAAGACGAGCCTGCATTCAAGTCACTGCAGGGATATTCGGCCTTATTTCGAGGCAGGGCATCGCGGTGTCCATTCCACTTGAGGCCGCAAACTCAGGGTCCCTCTCACATAACTAGAGCTGAGAGAAGCCTCCTTTTGAGGTGCTTGTGGTAAGGTGGTATTGCTCTGGAGTCGAAGCCAGGGACTAAGCTCTCATCTCGAGTTGATTTTTGGTCCACGGAGCTCTTTCGTGTTCCTACAGTGACCTTAGGATCCCTCTAGCCTTGAAACAGTGTTCTTGGGGTTTCTCTGGAGTGCCATCAAGGAAATAAAGGCTCCTTTCTTGTTTGATGTGCAACACGGAATTGCTCTGCATGCAGTGCAGGGGAATCGGGCCTCATCTCGCGACGAGGGGGTAGTCTC
This sequence comes from Cervus elaphus, assembly GCF_910594005.1. Classification (NCBI taxonomy): domain Eukaryota; kingdom Metazoa; phylum Chordata; class Mammalia; order Artiodactyla; family Cervidae; genus Cervus; species Cervus elaphus. The sequence continues at coordinate 6,349,019 of NC_057838.1, forward strand.
ATGGTTTTCCTCGAGTTGTGGCGGTAACCTGGGGTATATTCTCGAGTTACGACGGGGATGGCCGTTCCACCCACGTGTTTGTTCATTGACGTCAGGACTCCTGCCTAGTTGCGAGGGACAACTCGGGATTCTCCTGGGGGCTTGGCAGGGCAATTGGGATGACTCTCCAGCTGAGGTGTTAGACCAAAGGTCCCTTTCCACGTGCCACAGGAATCTTGGGACTCCTATCAAGTTTCACGAGGAGTCAGGCATCGTCTCCTTTGGAGGCACTGATCTCCGCGTACCTCTGGAGTTTTCAAAGGATGTGAGCCCTCCGGTCGCGATGAAGTGGGGAACTATGTCTTTCTCTGTGGTCTGCACAGGGGATTCAGACATCCTTTCGTCTTGGGAGATGCAAAATGAGCCTGCATTTAAGTCACTGCAGGGATATCCGGCCTTATTTCGAGTCAGGGCATCGCGATGTCCATTCCACTTGAGGCCGCAAACTCAGGGTCCCTCTCACATAGCTAGAGCTGAGAGAAGCATCCTCTTGAGGTGCCTGTGGTAAGGTGGTATTGCTCTGGAGTCGAAGCCAGGGACTAACCTCTCATCTCGAGTTGATTTTTGGTCCACGGAGCTCTTTCGTGTTGCTGCAGTGACCTCAGGATCCCTCGAGCCTTGAAACAGTGTTCTTGGGGTTTCTCTGGAGTGCCATCAAGGAAATCAAGGCTCCTTTCATGTGTGATGTGCAACACGGAATTGCTCTGCATGATGTGCAGGGGAATCGGGCCTCATCTCGCGGCGAGGGGGAAGTCTCATGGTTTTTCTCGAGTTGCGGCGGGAACCTGGGGTATATTCTCGAGTTACGACGGGGATGACCCTTCCACACACGTGTTTGTTCAGCGACGTCAAGATTCCTGCCTAGTTGCGAAAGACAACTCGGGATTCTCCTCGAGGCTTGGCAGGGCAATTGGGACTCCTCTCAATCTGAGGCGGGAGACCAAGGGTCCCTTTCCACGTGCCACAGGAATCCTGTGACTCCTATCAAGTTTCAAGAGGAGTCAGGCATCGTCTCCTTTGGAGGCACTGATCTCCGTGTACCTCTGTAGTTTTCAAAGGATGTGAGGTCTCCGGTCGCGATGAGGTGGGGAACTAGGTCTTTCTCTGTGGTCTCCACAGGGGATTCAGTTATCCTTTCATCTTGGGAGATGCAAGACGAGCCTGCATTCAAGTCACTGCAGGGATATCCGGCCTTATATCGAGTCAGAGCATCACGGTGTCCATTCCACTTGAGGCCGCAAAATCAGGGTCCCTCTCACATACCTAGAGCTGAGAGACGCCTCCTCTTCAGGTGCTTGTGATAAGGTGGTATTCCTCTGGAGTCGAAGCCAGGGACTAACCTCTCATCTCGAGTTGATTTTTGGTCCACGGAGCTCTTTCGTGTTGCTACAGTGACCTCAGGATCCCTCTAGCCTTGAAACACTGTTCTTGGGGTTTCTCTGGAGTGCCATCAAGGAAATCAAGGCTCCTTTCATGTGTGATGTGCAACACGGAATTGCTCTGCACGCAGTGCAGGGGAATCGGGCCTCATATCGCGTCAAGGTGGAAGTCTCATGGTTTTTCTCGAGTTGCGGTGGGAACCTGGGGTATATTCTCGAGTTACGACGGGGATGGCCCTTCCACCCACGTGTTTTTTCAGCGACGTCAGGACTCCTGCCTAGTTGCAAGGGAAAACTCGGGATTCTCCACGAGGCTTGGCAGGGCAATTGGGACGCCTCTCCAGCTGAGGCGGGAGACCAAGTGTCCCTTTCCACGTGCCACATGAATCCTGGGACTCCTATCAAGTTTCACGAGGAGTCAGGCATCGTCTCCTTTGGAGGCACTGATCTCCGCGTACCTCTGGAGTTTTCAAAGTATGTGAGGCCTCCGGTCGCAATGAAGTGGGGAACTAGGTCTTTCTCTGTGGTCTCCACAGGGGATTCAGACATCCTTTCGTCTTGGGAGATGCAAGCCGAGCCTGCATTCAAGTCACTGCAGGGATATCCCGCCTTATTTCGAGTCAGGGCATCGCGGTGTCCATTCCACTTGAGGCTGCAAACTCAGGGTCCCTCTCACATACCTAGAGCTGAGAGAAGCCTCCTCTTGAGGTGCTTGTGGTAAGGTGGTATTCCTCTGGAGTCGAAGCCAGGGACTAACCTCTCATCTCGAGTTGATTTTTGGTCCACGGAGCTCTTTCGTGTGGCTACAGTGACCCCAGGATCCCTCTAGCCTTGAAACAGTGTCCTTGAGGTTTCTCTGGAGTGCCTTCAAGGAAATCAAGGCTCCTTTCATGTGTGATGTGCAACACGGAATTGCTCTGCACGCAGTGCAGGGGAATCGGGTCTCATCTTGCGGCGAGGGGGAAGTCTCATGGTTTTTCTCGAGTTGCGGCGGGAACCTGGGGTATATTCTCGAGTTACGACGGGGATGGCCTTTCCACCCACGTGTTTGTTCAGCGACGTCAGGACTCCTGCCTAGTTGCGAGGAACAACTCGGGATTCTCCTCGAGGCTTGGCAGGGCATTTGGGACGCCTCTCCAGCTGAGGCGGGAGACCAAGTGTCCCTTTCCACGTGCCACAGGAATCCTGGGACTCCTATCAAATTTCACGAGGAGTCAGGCATCGTCTCCTTTGGAGGCGCTGATCTCCGCGTACCTCTGGAGTTTTCAAAGGATGTGAGGCCTCCGGTCATGATGAGGTGGGGAACTAGGTCTTTATCTGTGGTCTCCACAGGGGATTCAGACATCCTTTCGTCTTGGGAGATGCAAGACGAGCCTGCATTCAAGTCACTGCAGGGATATCCGGCCTTATTTCGCGTCAGGGAATCGCGGTGTCCATTCCACTTGAGGCCGCAAACTCAGGGTCCCTCTCACATAACTAGAGCTGAGAGAAGCCTCCTCTTGAGGTGCTTGTGGTAAGGTGGTATTCCTCTGCATTCGAAGCGAGGGACTAACCTCTCATCTCGAGTTGATTTTTGGTCCACGGAGCTCTTTCGTGTTGCTACAGTGACCTCAGGATTCCTCTAGCCTTGAAACAGTGTTCTTGGGGTTTCTCTGGAGTGCCATCAAGGAAATCCAGGCTCCTTTCATGTGTGATGTGCAACACGGAATTGCTCTGCACGCAGTGCAGGGGAATCGGGCCTCATCTCGCGGCGAGGGGGAAGTCTCATGGTTTTTCTCGAGTTGCGGGGGGAACCTAGGGTATATTCTCGAGTTACGACGGGGATGGCCCTTCCACCCACGTGTTTGTTCAGCGACGTCAGGACTCCTGCCTAGTTGCGAGGGACAACTCGGGATTCTCCTCGAGGCTTGGCAGGGCAATTGGGACGCCTCTCCAGCTGAGGCGGGAGACCAAGGGTCCCTTTCCACGTGCCACAGGAATCCTGGGACTCCTATCAAGTTTCACGAGGAGTCAGGCATCGTCTCCTTTGGAGGCACTGATCTCCGCGTACCTCTGGAGTTTTTAGAGGATGTGAGGCCTCCGGTCGCGATGAGGTGGAGAACTAGGTCTTTCTCTGTGGTCTCCACAGGGGATTCAGACATCCTTTCGTCTTGGGAGATGCAAGACGAGCCTGCATTCAAGTCACTGCAGGGATATCCGGCCTTATTTCGAGTCAGGGCATCGCGGTGTCCATTCCACTTGAGGCCGCAAACTCAGGGTCCCTCTCACATACCTAGAGCTGAGAGAAGCCTCCTCTTGAGGTGCTTGTGGTAAGGTGGTATTCCTCTGGAATCGAAGCCAGGGACTAACCTCTCATCTCGAGTTGATTTTTGGTCCACGGAGCTCTTTCGTGTTGCTACAGTGACCTCGGGATCCCTCTAGCCTTGAAACAGTGTTCTTGGGGTTTCTCTGGAGTGCCATCAAGGAAATCAAGGCTCCTTTCATGTGTGATGTGAAACACGGAATTGCTCTGCACGCAGTGCAGGGGAATCGGGCCTCATCTCGCGGCGAGGGGGAAGTCTCATGGTTTTTCTCGAGTTGCGGCGGGAACCTGGGGTATATTCTCGAGTTACGACGGGGATGGCCCTTCCACACACGTGTTAGTTCAGCGAAGTCAGGACTCCTGCCTCGTTGCGAGGGACAACTCGGGATTCTCCTCGAGGCTTGGCAGGGCAATTGGGACGCCTCTCCAGCTGAGGCGGGAAACCAAGGGTCCCTTTCCACGTGCTACAAGAATCCTGGGACTCCTATAAAGTTTCACGAGGAGTCAGGCATCGTCTCCTTTGGAGGCATTGATCTCCGCGTACCTCTGGAGTTTTCAAGGATGTGAGGCCTCCGGTCGCCATGAGGTGGGGAACTAGGTTTTTCTCTGTGGTCTCCACAAGCGATTCAGACATCCTTTCATTTTGGGAGATGCAAGACGAGCCTGCATTCAAGTCACTGCAGGGATATTCGGCCTTATTTCGAGGCAGGGCATGGCGGTGTCCATTCCACTTGAGGCCGCAAACCCAGCGTCCCTCTCACATACCTAGAGCTGAGAGAAGCCTCCTCTTGAGGTGCTTGTGGTAAGGTGGTATTGCGCTGGAGTTGAAGCCAGGGACTAAGCTCTCATCTCGAGTTGATTTTTGGTCCACGGAGCTCTTTCGTGTTCCTACAGTGACCTTAGGATCCCTCTAGCCTTGAAACAGTGTTCTTGGGGTTTCTCTGGAGTGCCATCAAGGAAATCAAGGCTCCTTTCTTGTTTGATGTGCAACACGGAATTGCTCTGCATGCAGTGCAGGGGAATCGGGCCTCATCTCGCGGCGAGGGGGAAGTCTCATGGTTTTTCTCAAGTTGCGGCGGGAACCTGGGGTATATTCTCGAGTTACGACGGGGATGGCCCTTCCACCCACGTGTTTGTTCAGCGACGTCAGGACTCCTGCCTAGTTGCGAGGGACAACTCGGGATTCTCCTCGAGGCTTGGCAGGGCAATTGGGATGCCTCTCCAGCTGAGGCGGGAGACCAAGGTTCCCTTTCCACGTGCCACAGGAATCCTGTGACTCCTATCAAGTTTCACGAGGAGTCAGGCATCGTCTCCTTTGGAGGCACTGATCTCCGCGTACCTCTGGAGTTTTCAAAGGATGTGAGGCCTCGGGACGCGATGAGGTGGGGAACTAGGTCATTCTCTGTGGTCTCCACAGGGGATTCAGACATCCTTTCATCTTGGGAGAGGCAAGACGAGCCTGCATTCAAGTCACTGCAGGGATATCCGGCCTTATTTCGCGTCAGGGAATCGCGGTGTCCATTCCACTTGAGGCCGCAAACTCAGGGTCCTCTCACATAACTAGAGCTGAGAGAAGCCTCCTCTTGAGGTGCTTGTGGTAAGGTGGTATTCCTGTGGAGTCGAAGTCAGGGACTAACCTCTCATCTCCAGTTGATTTTTGGCCCACGGAGCTCTTTCGTGTTGCTACAGTGACCTCAGGATCCCTCTAGCCTTGAAACAGTGTTCTTGGGGTTTCTCTGGAGTGCCATCAAGGAAATCAAGGCTCCTTTCATGTGTGCTGTGCAACACGGAATTGCTCTGCACGCAGTGCAGGTTATCGGGCCTTATTTTGCGGCGAGGGGGAAGTCTCATGGTTTTTCTCGAGTTGCGATGGGAACCTGGGGTATATTCTCGAGTTACGACGGGGATGGCCCTTCCACCCACGTGTTTGTTCCGCGACGTCAGGACTCCTGCCTAGTTGCGAGGGACAACTCGGGATTCTCCTCGAGGCTTGGCAGGGCAATTGGGACGCCTCTCCAGCTGAGGCGGGAGACCAAGGGTCCCTTTCCACGTGCCACAGGAATCCTGGGACTCCTATCAAGTTTCACGAGGAGTCAGGCATCTTCTCCTTTGGAGGCACTGATCTCCGCGTACCTCTGGAGTTTTTAAAGGATGTGAGGCCTCCGGTCGCGATGAGGTGGGGAACTAGGTCTTTCTCTGTGGTCTCCACAGGGGATTCAGACATCCTTTCGTCTTGGGAGATGCAAGACGAGCCTGCATTCAAGTCACTGCAGGGATATCCGGCCTTATTTCGAGTCAGGGCATCGCGGTGTCCATTCCACTTGAGGCCGCAAACTCAGGGTCCCTCTCACATACCTAGAGCTGAGAGAAGCCTCCTCTTGAGGTGCTTGTGGTAAGGTGGTATTCCTCTGGAGTCGAAGCCAGGGACTAACCTCTCATCTCGAGTTGATTTTTGGTCCACGGAGCTCTTTCGTGTTGCTACAGTGACCTCGGGATCCCTCTAGCCTTGAAACAGTGTTCTTGGGGTTTCTCTGGAGTGCCATCAAGGAAATCAAGGCTCCTTTCATGTGTGATGTGAAACACGGAATTGCTCTGCACGCAGTGCAGGGGAATCGGGCCTCATCTCGCGGCGAGGGGGAAGTCTCATGGTTTTTCTCGAGTTGCGGCGGGAACCTGGGGAATATTCTCGAGTTACGACGGGGATGGCCCTTCCACCCACGTGTTTGTTCAGCGACGTCAGGACTCCTGCCTAGTTGTGAGGGACAACTCGGGATTCTCCTCGAGGCTTGGCAGGGCAATTGGGATGCCTCTCCAGCTGAAGCGGGAGACCAAGGTTCCTTTTCCACGTGCCACAGGAATCCTGTGACTCCTATCAAGTTTCACGAGGAGTCAGGCATCGTCTCCTTTGGAGGCACTGATCTCCGCGTACCTCTGGAGTTTTCAAAGGATGTGAGGCCTCGGGACGCGATGAGGTGGGGAACTAGGTCATTCTCTGTGGTCTCCACAGGGGATTCAGACATCCTTTCGTCTTGGGAGATGCAAGACGAGCCTGCATTCAAGTCACTGCAGGGATATCCGGCCTTATTTCGCGTCAGGGAATCGCGGTGTCCATTCCACTTGAGGCCGCAAACTCAGGGTCCCTCTCACATAGCTAGAGCTGAGAGAAGCCTCCTCTTGAGGTGCTTGTGGTAAGGTGGTATTCCTGTGGAGTCGAAGTCAGGGACTAACCTCTCATCTCCAGTTGATTTTTGGCCCACGGAGCTCTTTCGTGTTGCTACAGTGACCTCGGGATCCCTCTAGCCTTGAAACAGTGTTCTTGGGGTTTCTCTGGAGTGCCATAAAGGAAATCAAGGCTCCTTTCATGTGTGATGTGAAACACGGAATTGCTCTGCACGCAGTGCAGGGGAATCGGGCCTCATCTCGCGGCGAGGGGGAAGTCTCATGGTTTTTCTCGAGTTGCGGCGGGAACCTGGGGTATATTCTCGAGTTACGATGGGGATGGCCCTTCCACACACGTGTTAGTTCAGCGAAGTCAGGACTCCTGCCTCGTTGCGAGGGACAACTCGGGATTCTCCTCGAGGCTTGGCAGGGCAATTGGGACGCCTCTCCAGCTGAGGCGGGAAACCAAGGGTCCCTTTCCACGTGCTACAGGAATCCTGGGACTCCTATAAAGTTTCACGAGGAGTCAGGCATCGTCTCCTTTGGAGGCATTGATCTCCGCGTACCTCTGGAGTTTTCAAGGATGTGAGGCCTCCGGTCGCCATGAGGTGGGGAACTAGGTTTTTCTCTGTGGTCTCCACAAGGGATTCAGACATCCTTTCATTTTGGGAGATGCAAGACGAGCCTGCATTCAAGTCACCGCAGGGATATTCGGCCTTATTTCGAGTCAGGGCATCGCGGTGTCCATTCCACTTGAGGCCGCAAACTCAGGGTCCCTCTCACATACCTAGAGCTGAGAGAAGCCTCCTCTTGAGGTGCTTGTGGTAAGGTGGTATTGCTCTGGAGTCGAAGCCAGGGACTAAGCTCTCATCTCGAGTTGATTTTTGGTCCACGGAGCTCTTTCGTGTTCCTACAGTGACCTCAGGATCCCTCTAGCCTTGAAACAGTGTTCTTGGGGTTTCTCTGGAGTGCCATCAAGGAAATCAAGGCTCCTTTCTTGTTTGATGTGCAACACGGAATTGCTCTGCATGCAGTGCAGGGGAATCGGGCCTCATCTCACGGCGAGGGGGAAGTCTCATGGTTTTTCTCCAGTTGCGGCGGGAACCTGGGGTATATTCTCGAGTTACGACGGGGATGGCCCTGCCACACACGTGTTTGTTCAGCGACGTCAGGACTCCTGCCTAGTTGCGAGGGACAACTCGGGATTCTCCTCGAGGCTTGGCAGGGCAATTGGGATGCCTCTCCAGCTGAAGCGGGAGACCAAGGTTCCCTTTCCACGTGCCACAGGAATCCTGTGACTCCTATCAAGTTTCACGAGGAGTCAGGCATCGTCTCCTTTGGAGGCACTGATCTCCGCGTACCTCTGGAGTTTTCAAAGGATGTGAGGCCTCGGGACGCGATGAGGTGGGGAACTAGGTCATTCTCTGTGGTCTCCACAGGGGATTCAGACATCCTTTCGTCTTGGGAGATGCAAGACGAGCCTGCATTCAAGTCACTGCAGGGATATCCGGCCTTATTTCGCGTCAGGGAATCGCGGTGTCCATTCCACTTGAGGCCGCAAACTCAGGGTCCCTCTCACATACCTAGAGCTGAGAGAAGCCTCCTCTTGAGGTGCTTGTGGTAAGGTGGTATTCCTGTGGAGTCGAAGTCAGGGACTAACCTCTCATCTTCAGTTGATTTTTGGCCCACGGAGCTCTTTCGTGTTGCTACAGTGACCTCAGGATCCCTCTAGCCTTGAAACAGTGTTCTTGGGGATTCTCTGGAGTGCCATCAGGGAAATCAAGGCTCCTTTCATGTGTGATGTGCAACACGGAATTGCTCTGCACGCAGTGCAGGGGAATCTGGCCTCATCTCGCGGCGAGGGGGAAGTCTCATGGTTTTTCTCGAGTTGCGGCGGGAACCTGGGGTATATTCTCAAGTTACGACGGGGATGGCCCTTCCACACAAGTGTTTGTTCAGCGACGTCAGGACTCCTGCCTAGTTGCGAGGGACAACTCGGGATTCTCCTCGAGACTTGGCAGGGCAATTGGGACGCCTCTCCAGCTGAGGCGGGAGACCAAGGGTCCCTTTCCACGTGCCACAGGAATCCTGGGACTCCTATCAAGTTTCGCGAGGAGTCAGGCATCGTCTCCTTTGGAGGCACTGATCTCCGCGTACCTCTGGAGTTTTCAAAGGATGTGAGGCCTCCGGTCGCGATGAGGTGGGGAACTAGGTCTTTCTCTGTGGTCTCCACAGGGGATTCAGACATCCTTTTGTCTTGGGAGATGCAAGACGAGCCTGCATTCAAGTCACTGCAGGGATATCCGGCCTTATATCGAGTCAGGGCATCGGGGAGTCCATTCCACTTGAGGCCGCAAACTCAGGGTCCCTCTCACATAGCTAGAGCTGAGAGAAGCCTCCTGTTGAGGTGCTTGTGGTAAGGTGGTATTCCTCTGGAGTCGAAGCCAGGGACTAACCTCTCATCTCGAGTTGATATTTGGTCCACGGAGCTCTTTCGTGTTGCTACAGTGACCTCAGGATCCCTCTAGCCTTGAAACAGTGTTCTTGGGTATTCTCTGGAGTGCCATCAAGGAAATCAAGGCTCCTTTCATGTGTGATGTGCAACACGGAATTGCTCTGCACGCAGTGCAGGGGAATCTGGCCTCATATCGCGGCGAGGAGGAAGTCTCATGGTTTTTCTCGAGTTGCGGCGGGAACCTGGGGTATATTCTCGAGTTACGACGGGGATGGCCCTTCCACCCACGTGTTTTTTCAGCGACGTCAGGACTCCTGCCTAGTTGCGAGGGACAACTCGGGATTCTCCTCGAGGCTTGGCAGGGCAATTGGGACGCCTCTCTAGCTGAGGCGGGAGACCAAGGGTCCCTTTCCACGTGCCACAGGAATCCTGGGACTCCTATCAAGTTTCACGAGGAGTCAGGCATCGTCTCCTTTGGAGGCACTGATCTCCGCGTACCTATGGAGTTTTCAAAGGATGTGAGGCCTCTGGTCGCGATGAGGTGGGGAACTAGGTCATTCTCTGTGGTCTCCAAAGGGGATTCAGACATCCTTTCGTCTTGGGAGATGCAAGACGAGCCTGCATTCAAGTCACTGCAGGGATATCCGGCCTTATTTCGCGTCAGGGAATCGCGGTGTCCATTCCACTTGAGGCCGAAAAATCAGGGTCCCTCTCACATACCTAGAGCTGAGAGAAGCCTCCTCTTGAGGTGCTTGTGGTAAGGTGGTAATCCTCTGGAGTCGAATCCAGGGACTAACCTCTCATCTCGAGTTGATTCATGGTCCACGGAGCTCTTTCATGCTGCTACAGGGACCTCAGGATCCCTCCAGCCTTGAAACAGTGTTCTTGGGGTTTCTCTGGAGTGCCATCAAGGAAATCAAGGCTCCTTTCATGTGTGATGTGCAACTCGGAATTGCTCTGCACGCAGTGCAGGGGAATCGGGCCTCATCTCGCGGCGAGGGGGAAGTCTCATGGTTTTTCTCGAGTTGCGGCGGGAACCTGCGGTATATTCTCGAGTTACGATGGGGATGGCCCTTCCACCCACGTGTTTGTTCCGCGACGTCAGGACTCCTGCCTCGTTGCGAGGGACAACTCGGGATTCTCCTCGAGGCTTGGCAGGGCAATTGGGACGCCTCTCCAGCTGAGGCGGGAGACCAAGGGTCCCTTTCCACGTGCCACAGGAATCCTGGGACTCCTATCAAGTTTCTCGAGGAGTCAGGCATCGTTTCCTTTGGAGGCACTGATCTCCACGGACCTCTGGAGTTTTCAAAGGATGTGAGGCCTCCGGTCGCCATGAGGTGGGGAACTAGGTCTTTCTCTGCGGTCTCCACAGGGGATTCATACATCCTTTCGTCTTGGGAGATGCAAGACGAGCCTGCATTCAAGTCACTGCAGGGATATCCGGCCTTATTTTGCGTCAGGGCATTGCAGTGTCCATTCCACTTGAGGCCGCAAACTCAGGGTCCCTCTCACATACCTAGAGCTGAGAGAAGCCTCCTCTTGAGGTGCTTGTGGTAAGGTGGTATTCCCCTGGAGTCGAAGCCAGGGACTAACCTCTCATCACGAGTTGATTTTTGTCCACGGAGCTGTTTCGTGTTGCTATAGTGACCTCAGGATCCCTCAACCTTGAAACAGTGTTCTTGGGGTTTCTCTGGAGTGCCATCAAGGAAATCAAGGCTCCTTTCATGTGTGATGTGCAACACGGAATTGCTCTGCACGCAGTGCAGGGGAATCGGGCCTCATCTCGCGGCGAGGGAGAAGTCTCATGGTTCTTCTCGAGTTGCGGCGGGAACCTGGGGTATATTATCGAGTTACGACGGGGATGGCCCTTCCACCCACGTGTTTGTTCAGCGACGTCAGGACTCCTGCCTAGTTGCGAGGGACAACTCGGGATTCTCCTCGAGGCTTGGCAGGGCAATTGGGACGCCTCTCCATCTGAGGTGGGAGACCAAGGGTCCCTTTCCACGTGCCACAGGAATCCTGGGTCTCCAATCAAGTTTCACGAGGAGTCAGGCATCGTCTCCTTTGGAGGCACAGATCTCCGCGTACCTCTGGAGTTTTCAAAGGATGTGAGGCCTCCGGTCGCGATGAGGTGGTGAACTAGGTCTTTCTCTGTGGTCTCCACAGGGGATTCAGACATCCTTTCGTCTTGGGAGATGCAAGACGAGCCTGCATTCAAGTCACTGCAGGGATATCCGGCCTTATTTCGAGTCAGGGCATTGCGGTCTCCATTCCACTTGAGGCCGCAAACTCAGGGTCCCTCTCACATAGCTAGAGCTGAGAGAAGCCTCCTCTTGAGGTGCTTGTGGTAAGGTGGTATTCCTCTGGAGTCGAAGCCAGGAACTAACCTCTCATCTCGAGTTGATTTTTGGTACACGGAGCTCTTTCGTGTGGCTACAGTGACCTCAGGATCCCTCAACGTTGAAACAGTGTTCTTTGGGTTTCTCTGGAGTGCCATCAAGGAAATCAAGGCTCCTTTCTTGTGTGATGTGCAACACGGAATTACTCTGCACGCAGTGCAGGGTATCGGGCCTCATTTTGCGGCGAGGGGGAAGTCTCATGGTTTTTCTCTAGTTGCGATTGGAACCTGGGGTATATTCTCGAGTTACGACGGGGATGGCCCTTCCACCCACGTGTTTGTTCAGCGACGTCAGACTCCTGCCTAGTTGCGAGGGACAACTCGGGATTCTCCTCGAGGCTTGACAGGGCAATTGGGACGCCTCTCCAGCTGAGGCGGGAGACCAAGGGTCCCTTTCCACGTGCCACAGGAATCCTGGGACTCCTATCAAGTTTCACGAGGAGTCAGGCATCGTCTCCTTTGGAGGCACTGATCTCCGCGTACCTCTGGAGTTTTCAAAGGATGTGAGGCCTCCGGTCGCGATGAGGTGGGGAACTAGGTCTTTCTCTGTGGTCTCCACAGGGGATTCAGACATCCTTTCGTCTTGGGAGATGCAAGACGAGCCTGCATTCAAGTCACTGCGGGGATATCCGGCCTTATTTTGCGTCAGGGCATTGCAGTGTCCATTCCACTTGAGGCCGCAAAATCAGGGTCCCTCTCACATACCTAGAGCTGAGAGAAGCCTCCTCTTGAGGTGCTTGTGGTAAGGTGGTATTCCCCTGGAGTCGAAGCCAGGGACTAACCTCTAATCTCGAGTTGATTTTTGGTCCACGGAGCTGTTTCGTGTTGCTACAGTGACCACAGGATCCCTCAACCTTGAAACAGTGTTCTTGGGGTTTCTCTGGAGTGCCATCAAGGAAATCAAGGCTCCTTTCATGTGTGATGTGCAACACGGAATTGCTCTGCACGCAGTGCAGGGGAATCGGGCCTCATCTCACGGCGAGGGGGAAATCTGATGGTTCTTCTCGAGTTGCGGCGGGAACATGGGGTATATTATCGAGTTACGACGGGGATGGCCCTTCCACACACGTGTTTCTTCAGCGACGTCAGGACTCCTGCCTAGTTGCGAGGAACAACTCGGGATTCTCCTCGAGGCTTGGCAGGGCAATTGGGACGCCTCTCCAGCTGAGGTGGGAGACCAAGGGTCCCTTTCCACGGGCCACAGGAATCCTGGGACTCCAATCAAGTTTCACGAGGAGTCAGGCATCGTCTCCTTTGGAGGCACTGATCTCCGCGTACCTCTGGAGTTTTCAAAGGATGTGAGGCCTCCGGTCGCGATGAGGTGGTGAACTAGTTCTTTCTCTGTGGTCCCCACAGGGGATTCAGACATCCTTTCGTCTTGGGAGATGCAAGACGAGCCTGCATTCAAGTCACTGCAGGGATATCCGGCCTTATTTCGAGTCAGGGCATCGCGGTCTCCATTCCACTTGAGGCCGCAAACTCAGGGTCCCTCTCACATACATAGAGCTGAGAGAAGCCTTCTCTTGAGGTGCTTGTGGTAAGGTGGTATTCCTCTGGAGTTGAAGCCAGGGACTAACCTCACATCTCGAGTTGATTTTTGATCCACGGAGCTCTTTCATGTTACTACTGTGACCTCAGGATCCCTCAACCTTGAAACAGTGTTCTTGGGGTTTCTCTGGAGTGCCATCAAGGAAATCAAGGCTCCTTTCTTGTGTAATGTGCAACACGGAATTGCTCTGCACGCAGTGCAGGGGAATCGGGCCTCATCTCGCGGCGAGGGGGAAGTCTCATGGTTTTTCTCGAGTTGCGGCGGGAACCTGGGGTATATTCTCGAGTTACGACGGGGATGGCCCTTCCACACACGTGCTTCTTCAGCGACGTCAGGACTCCTGCCTAGTTGCGAGGGACAACTCGGTATTCTCCTCGAGGCTTGGCAGGGCAATTGTGACGCCTCTCCAGCTGAGGCGGGAGACCAAGTGTCCCTTTCCACGTGCCACAGAAATCCTGGGACTCCTATCAAGTTTCACGAGGAGTCTGGCATCGTCTCCTTTGGAAGCACTGATCTCCGCGTAGCTCTGGAGTTTTCAAAGGATGTGAGGCCTCCGTTCGCGATGAGGTGGTGAACTAGTTCTTTCTCTGTGGTCCCCACAGGGGATTCAGACATGCTTTCGTCTTGGGAGATGCAAGACGAGCCTGCATTCAAGTCACTGCAGGGATATCCGGCCTTATTTCGAGTCAGGGCATCGCGGTGTCCATTCCACTTGAGGCCGCAAACTCAGGGTCCCTCTCACATAGCTAGAGCTGAGAGAAGCCTCCTCTTGAGGTGCTTGTGGTAAGGTGGTATTCCTCTGGAGTCGAAGCCAGGGACTAACCTCTCATCTCGAGTTGATTTTTGGTCCACGGAGCTCTTTCTTGTTGCTACAGTGACCTCAGGATCCCTCAACCTTGAAACAGTGTTCTTGGGGTTTCTCTGGAGTGCCATCAAGGAAATCAAGGCTCCTTTCATGTGTGATGTGCAACACGGAATTGCTCTGCACGCAGTGCAGGGGAAGCGGGCCTCATCTCGCGGCGAGGGGGAAGTCTCATGGTTTTTCTCGAGTTGAGGCGGGAACCTGGGGTATATTCTCAAGTTACGACGGGGATGGCCCTTCCACCCACGTGTTTGTTCAGCGACGTCAGGACTCCTGCCTAGTTGCGAGGGACAACTCAGGATTCTCCTCGAGGCTTGGCCGGGCAATTGGGACGCCTCTCCAGCTGAGACGGGAGACCAAGGGTCCCTTTCCATGTGCCACAGGAATCCTGGGACTCCTATCAAGTTTCACGAGGAGTCAGGCATCGTCTCCTTTGGAGGCACTGATCTCCGCGTACCTCTGGAGTTTTCAAAGGATGTGAGGCCTCCGGTCGCGATGAGGTGGGGAACTAGGTCTTTCTCTGTGGTCTCCACAGGGGATTCAGACATCCTTTCGTCTTGGGAGATGCAAGACGAGCCTGCATTCAAGTCACTGCAGGGATATCCGGCCTTATTTCGAGTCAGGGCATCGCGGTCTCCATTCCACTTGAGGCCGCAAACTCAGGGTCCCTCTCACATACATAGAGCTGAGAGAAGCCTCCTCTTGAGGTGCTTGTGGTAAGGTGGTATACCTCTGGAGTCGAAGCCAGGGACTAACCTCTCATCTCGAGTTGATTTTTGGTCCACGGAGCTCTTTCGTGTTGCTACAGTGACCTCAGGATCCCTCAACCTTGAAACAGTGTTCTTGGGGTTTCTCTGGAGTGCCATCAAGGAAATCAAGGCTCCTTTCATGTGTGATGTGCAACACAGAATTGCTCTGCACGCAGTGCAGGGGAATCGGGCCTCATCTCCCAGCGAGGGGGAAGTCTCATGGTTTTTCTCGAGTTGCGGCGGGAACCTGGGGTATATTCTCGAGTTACGACGGGGATGGCCCTTCCACACACGTGTTTGTTCAGCGTCGTCAGGACTCCTGCCTAGTTGCGAGGGACAACTCGGGATTCTCCTCGAGGCTTGGCAGGGCAATTGGGACGCCTCTCTAGCTGAGGCGGGAGACCAAGGGTCCCTTTCCACGTGCCACAGGAATCCTGGGACTCCTATCAAGTTTCACGAGGAGTCAGGCATCGTCTCCTTTGGAGGCACTGATCTCCGCGTACCTATGGAGTTTTCAAAGGACGTGAGGCCTCTGGTCGCGATGAGGTGGGGAACTAGGTCATTCTCTGTGGTCTCCACAGGGGATTCAGACATCCTTTCGTCTTGGGAGATGCAAGACGAGCCTGCATTCAAGTCACTGCAGGGATATCCGGCCTTATTTCGCGTCAGGGAATCGCGGTGTCCATTCCACTTGAGGCCGAAAAATCAGGGTCCCTCTCACATACCTAGAGCTGAGAGAAGCCTCCTCTTGAGGTGCTTGTGGTAAGGTGGTAATCCTCTGGAGTCGAATCCAGGGACTAACCTCTCATCTCGAGTTGATTCATGGTCCACGGAGCTCTTTCATGCTGCTACAGGGACCTCAGGATCCCTCCAGCCTTGAAACAGTGTTCTTGGGGTTTCTCTGGAGTGCCATCAAGGAAATCAAGGCTCCTTTCATGTGTGATGTGCAACTCGGAATTGCTCTGCACGCAGTGCAGGGGAATCGGGCCTCATCTCGCGGCGAGGGGGAAGTCTCATGGTTTTTCTCGAGTTGCGGCGGGAACCTGGGGTATATTCTCGAGTTACGACGGGGATGGCCCTTCCACCCACGTGTTTGTTCAGCGACGTCAGGACTCCTGCCTAGTTGCGAGGGACAACTCGGGATTCTCCTCGAGGCTTGGCAGGGCAATTGGGACAACTCTGAAGCTGAGGCGGGAGATGAAGTGTCCCTTTCCACGTGCCACAGGAATCCTGGGACTCCTATCAAGTTTCTCGAGGAGTCAGGCATCGTCTCCTTTGGAGGCACTGATCTCCACGGACCTCTGGAGTTTTCAAAGGATGTGAGGCCTCCGTTCGCGATGAGGTGGTGAACTAGTTCTTTCTCTGTGGTCCCCACAGGGGATTCAGACATGCTTTCGTCTTGGGAGATGCAAGACGAGCCTGCATTCAAGTCACTGCAGGGATATCCGGCCTTATTTCGAGTCAGGGCATCGCGGTGTCCATTCCACTTGAGGCCGCAAACTCAGGGTCCCTCTCACATAGCTAGAGCTGAGAGAAGCCTCCTCTTGAGGTGCTTGTGGTAAGGTGGTATTCCTCTGGAGTCGAAGCCAGGGACTAACCTCTCATCTCGAGTTGATTTTTGGTCCACGGAGCTCTTTCTTGTTGCTACAGTGACCTCAGGATCCCTCAACCTTGAAACAGTGTTCTTGGGGTTTCTCTGGAGTGCCTTCAAGGAAATTAAGGCTCCTTTCATGTGTGATGTGCAACACGGAATTGCTCTGCACGCAGTGCAGGGGAAGCGGGCCTCATCTCGCGGCGAGGGGGAAGTCTCATGGTTTTTCTCGAGTTGAGGCGGGAACCTGGGGTATATTCTCAAGTTACGACGGGGATGGCCCTTCCACCCACGTGTTTGTTCAGCGACGTCAGGACTCCTGCCTAGTTGCGAGGGACAACTCGGGATTCTCCTCGAGGCTTGGCCGGGCAATTGGGACGCCTCTCCAGCTGAGACGGGAGACCAAGGGTCCCTTTCCACGTGCCACAGGAATCCTGGGACTCCTATCAAGTTTCATGAGGAGTCAGGCATCGTCTCCTTTGGAGGCACTGATCTCCGCGTACCTCTGGAGTTTTCAAAGGATGTGAGCCCTCCGGTCGCGATGAGGTGGGGAACTAGGTCTTTCTCTGTGGTCTCCACAGGGGATTCAGACATCCTTTCGTCTTGGGAGATGCAAGACGAGCCTGCATTCAAGTCACTGCAGGGATATCCGGCCTTATTTCGAGTCAGGGCATCGCGGTCTCCATTCCACTTGAGGCCGCAAACTCAGGGTCCCTCTCACATACATAGAGCTGAGAGAAGCCTCCTCTTGAGGTGCTTGTGGTAAGGTGGTATACCTCTGGAGTCGAAGCCAGGGACTAACCTCTCATCTCGAGTTGATTTTTGGTCCACGGAGCTCTTTCGTGTTGCTACAGTGACCTCAGGATCCCTCAACCTTGAAACAGTGTTCTTGGGGTTTCTCTGGAGTGCCATCAAGGAAATCAAGGCTCCTTTCATGTGTGATGTGCAACACAGAATTGCTCTGCACGCAGTGCAGGGGAATCGGGCCTCATCTCCCAGCGAGGGGGAAGTCTCATGGTTTTTCTCGAGTTGCGGCGGGAACCTGGGGTATATTCTCGAGTTACGACGGGGATGGCCCTTCCACACACGTGTTTGTTCAGCGTCGTCAGGACTCCTGCCTAGTTGCGAGGGACAACTCGGGATTCTCCTCGAGGCTTGGCAGGGCAATTGGGACGCCTCTCTAGCTGAGGCGGGAGACCAAGGGTCCCTTTCCACGTGCCACAGGAATCCTGGGACTCCTATCAAGTTTCACGAGGAGTCAGGCATCGTCTCCTTTGGAGGCACTGATCTCCGCGTACCTATGGAGTTTTCAAAGGACGTGAGGCCTCTGGTCGCGATGAGGTGGGGAACTAGGTCATTCTCTGTGGTCTCCACAGGGGATTCAGACATCCTTTCGTCTTGGGAGATGCAAGACGAGCCTGCATTCAAGTCACTGCAGGGATATCCGGCCTTATTTCGCGTCAGGGAATCGCGGTGTCCATTCCACTTGAGGCCGAAAAATCAGGGTCCCTCTCACATACCTAGAGCTGAGAGAAGCCTCCTCTTGAGGTGCTTGTGGTAAGGTGGTAATCCTCTGGAGTCGAATCCAGGGACTAACCTCTCATCTCGAGTTGATTCATGGTCCACGGAGCTCTTTCATGCTGCTACAGGGACCTCAGGATCCCTCCAGCCTTGAAACAGTGTTCTTGGGGTTTCTCTGGAGTGCCATCAAGGAAATCAAGGCTCCTTTCATGTGTGATGTGCAACTCGGAATTGCTCTGCACGCAGTGCAGGGGAATCGGGCCTCATCTCGCGGCGAGGTGGAAGTCTCATGGTTTTTCTCGAGTTGCGGCGGGAACCTGGGGTATATTCTCGAGTTACGACGGGGATGGCCCTTCCACCCACGTGTTTGTTCAGCGACGTCAGGACTCCTGCCTAGTTGCGAGGGACAACTCGGGATTCTCCTCGAGGCTTGGCAGGGCAATTGGGACGCCTCTCCAGCTGAGGCGGGAGACCAAGGGTCCCTTTCCACGTGCCACAGGAATCCTGGGACTCCTATCAAGTTTCTCGAGGAGTCAGGCATCGTCTCCTTTGGAGGCACTGATCTCCACGGACCTCTGGAGTTTTCAAAGGATGTGAGGCCTCCGTTCGCGATGAGGTGGTGAACTAGTTCTTTCTCTGTGGTCCCCACAGGGGATTCAGACATGCTTTCGTCTTGGGAGATGCAAGACGAGCCTGCATTCAAGTCACTGCAGGGATATCCGGCCTTATTTCGAGTCAGGGCATCGCGGTGTCCATTCCACTTGAGGCCGCAAACTCAGGGTCCCTCTCACATAGCTAGAGCTGAGAGAAGCCTCCTCTTGAGGTGCTTGTGGTAAGGTGGTATTCCTCTGGAGTCGAAGCCAGGGACTAACCTCTCATCTCGAGTTGATTTTTGGTCCACGGAGCTCTTTCTTGTTGCTACAGTGACCTCAGGATCCCTCAACCTTGAAACAGTGTTCTTGGGGTTTCTCTGGAGTGCCTTCAAGGAAATTAAGGCTCCTTTCATGTGTGATGTGCAACACGGAATTGCTCTGCACGCAGTGCAGGGGAAGCGGGCCTCATCTCGCGGCGAGGGGGAAGTCTCATGGTTTTTCTCGAGTTGAGGCGGGAACCTGGGGTATATTCTCAAGTTACGACGGGGATGGCCCTTCCACCCACGTGTTTGTTCAGCGACGTCAGGACTCCTGCCTAGTTGCGAGGGACAACTCGGGATTCTCCTCGAGGCTTGGCCGGGCAATTGGGACGCCTCTCCAGCTGAGACGGGAGACCAAGGGTCCCTTTCCATGTGCCACAGGAATCCTGGGACTCCTATCAAGTTTCACGAGGAGTCAGGCATCGTCTCCTTTGGAGGCACTGATCTCCGCGTACCTCTGGAGTTTTCAAAGGATGTGAGGCCTCCGGTCGCGATGAGGTGGGGAACTAGGTCTTTCTCTGTGGTCTCCACAGGGGATTCAGACATCCTTTCGTCTTGGGAGATGCAAGACGAGCCTGCATTCAAGTCACTGCAGGGATATCCGGCCTTATTTCGAGTCAGGGCATCGCGGTCTCCATTCCACTTGAGGCCGCAAACTCAGGGTCCCTCTCACATACATAGAGCTGAGAGAAGCCTCCTCTTGAGGTGCTTGTGGTAAGGTGGTATACCTCTGGAGTCGAAGCCAGGGACTAACCTCTCATCTCGAGTTGATTTTTGGTCCACGGAGCTCTTTCGTGTTGCTACAGTGACCTCAGGATCCCTCAACCTTGAAACAGTGTTCTTGGGGTTTCTCTGGAGTGCCATCAAGGAAATCAAGGCTCCTTTCATGTGTGATGTGCAACACAGAATTGCTCTGCACGCAGTGCAGGGGAATCGGGCCTCATCTCCCAGCGAGGGGGAAGTCTCATGGTTTTTCTCGAGTTGCGGCGGGAACCTGGGGTATATTCTCGAGTTACGACGGGGATGGCCCTTCCACACACGTGTTTGTTCAGCGTCGTCAGGACTCCTGCCTAGTTGCGAGGGACAACTCGGGATTCTCCTCGAGGCTTGGCAGGGCAATTGGGACGCCTCTCTAGCTGAGGCGGGAGACCAAGGGTCCCTTTCCACGTGCCACAGGAATCCTGGGACTCCTATCAAGTTTCACGAGGAGTCAGGCATCGTCTCCTTTGGAGGCACTGATCTCCGCGTACCTATGGAGTTTTCAAAGGACGTGAGGCCTCTGGTCGCGATGAGGTGGGGAACTAGGTCATTCTCTGTGGTCTCCACAGGGGATTCAAACATCCTTTCGTCTTGGGAGATGCAAGACGAGCCTGCATTCAAGTCACTGCAGGGATATCCGGCCTTATTTCGCGTCAGGGAATCGCGGTGTCCATTCCACTTGAGGCCGAAAAATCAGGGTCCCTCTCACATACCTAGAGCTGAGAGAAGCCTCCTCTTGAGGTGCTTGTGGTAAGGTGGTAATCCTCTGGAGTCGAATCTAGGGACTAACCTCTCATCTCGAGTTGATTCATGGTCCACGGAGCTCTTTCATGCTGCTACAGGGACCTCAGGATCCCTCCAGCCTTGAAACAGTGTTCTTGGGGTTTCTCTGGAGTGCCATCAAGGAAATCAAGGCTCCTTTCATGTGTGATGTGCAACTCGGAATTGCTCTGCACGCAGTGCAGGGGAATCGGGCCTCATCTCGCGGCGAGGGGGAAGTCTCATGGTTTTTCTCGAGTTGCGGCGGGAACCTGGGGTATATTCTCGAGTTACGACGGGGATGGCCCTTCCACCCACGTGTTTGTTCAGCGACGTCAGGACTCCTGCCTAGTTGCGAGGGACAACTCGGGATTCTCCTCGAGGCTTGGCAGGGCAATTGGGACGCCTCTCCAGCTGAGGCGGGAGACCAAGGGTCCCTTTCCACGTGCCACAGGAATCCTGGGACTCCTATCAAGTTTCTCGAGGAGTCAGGCATCGTCTCCTTTGGAGGCACTGATCTCCACGGACCTCTGGAGTTTTCAAAGGATGTGAGGCCTCCGGTCGCGATGAGGTGGGGAACTAGGTCTTTCTCTGCGGTCTCCACAGGGGATTCATACATCCTTTCGTCTTGGGAGATGCAAGACGAGCCTGCATTCAAGTCACTGCAAGGATATCCGGCCTTATTTTGCTCAGGGCATTGCAGTGTCCATTCCACTTGAGGCCGCAAAATCAGGGTCCCTCTCACATACCTAGAGCTGAGAGAAGCCTCCTCTTGAGGTGCTTGTGGTAAGGTGGTATTCCCCTGGAGTCGAAGCCAGGGACTAACCTCTCATCTCGAGTTGATTTTTGTCCACGGAGCTGTTTCGTGTTGCTATAGTGACCTCAGGATCCCTCAACCTTGAAACAGTGTTCTTGGGGTTTCTCTGGAGTGCCATCAAGGAAATCAAGGCTCCTTTCATGTGTGATGTGCAACACGGAATTGCTCTGCACGCAGTGCAGGGGAATCGGGCCTCATCTCGCGGCGAGGGAGAAGTCTCATGGTTCTTCTCGAGTTGCGGCGGGAACCTGGGGTATATTATCGAGTTACGACGGGGATGGCCCTTCCACCCACGTGTTTGTTCAGCGACGTCAGGACTCCTGCCTAGTTGCGAGGGACAACTCGGGATTCTCCTCGAGGCTTCGCAGGGCAATTGGGACGCCTCTCCAGCTGAGGTGGGAGACCAAGGGTCCCTTTCCACGTGCCACAGGAATCCTGGGTCTCCAATCAAGTTTCACGAGGAGTCAGGCATCGTCTCCTTTGGAGGCACTGATCTCCGCGTACCTCTGGAGTTTTCAAAGGATGTGAGGCCTCCGGTCGCGATGAGGTGGTGAACTAGGTCTTTCTCTGTGGTCTCCACAGGGGATTCAGACATCCTTTCGTCTTGGGAGATGCAAGACGAGCCTGCATTCAAGTCACTGCAGGGATATCCGGCCTTATTTCGAGTCAGGGCATCGCGGTCTCCATTCCACTTGAGGCCGCAAACTCAGGGTCCCTCTCACATAGCTAGAGCTGAGAGAAGCCTCCTCTTGAGGTGCTTGTGGTAAGGTGGTATTCCCCTGGAGTCGAAGCCAGGGACTAACCTCTAATCTCGAGTTGATTTTTGGTCCACGGAGCTGTTTCGTGTTGCTACAGTGACCTCAGGATCCCTCAACCTTGAAACAGTGTTCTTGGGGTTTCTCTGGAGTGCCATCAAGGAAATCAAGGCTCCTTTCATGTGTGATGTGCAACACGGAATTGCTCTGCACGCAGTGCAGGGGAATCGGGCCTCATCTCACGGCGAGGGGGAAGTCTCATGGTTCTTCTCGAGTTGCGGCGGGAACATGGGGTATATTCTCGAGTTACGACGGGGATGGCCCTTCCACACACGTGTTTCTTCAGCGACGTCAGGACTCCTGCCTAGTTGCGAGGGACAACTCGGGATTCTCCTCGAGGCTTGGCAGGGCAATTGGGACGCCTCTCCAGCTGAGGTGGGAGAAAAAGGGTCCCTTTCCACGGGCCACAGGAATCCTGGGACTCCAATCAAGTTTCACGAGGAGTCAGGCATCGTCTCCTTTGGAGGCACTGATCTCCGCGTACCTCTGGAGTTTTCAAAGGATGTGAGGCCTCCGGTCGCGATGAGGTGGTGAACTAGTTCTTTCTCTGTGGTCCCCACAGGGGATTCAGACATCCTTTCGTCTTGGGAGATGCAAGACGAGCCTGCATTCAAGTCACTGCAGGGATATCCGGCCTTATTTCGAGTCAGGGCATCGCGGTCTCCATTCCAATTGAGGCCGCAAACTCAGGGTTCCTCTCACATACATAGAGCTGAGAGAAGCCTTCTCTTGAGGTGCTTGTGGTAAGGTGGTATTCCTCTGGAGTTGAAGCCAGGGACTAACCTCACATCTCGAGTTGATTTTTGATCCACGGAGCTCTTTCATGTTGCTACTGTGACCTCAGGATCCCTCAACCTTGAAACAGTGTTCTTGGGGTTTCTCTGGAGTGCCATCAAGGAAATCAAGGCTCCTTTCATGTGTGATGTGCAACACGGAATTGCTCTGCACGCAGTGCAGGGGAATCGGGCCTCATCTCGCGGCGAGGGGGAAGTCTCATGGTTTTTCTCGAGTTGCGGCGGGAACCTGGGGTATATTCTCGAGTTACGACGGGGATGGCCCTTCCACCCACGTGTTTGTTCTGCCACGTCAGGACTCCTGCCTAGCTGCGAGGGACAACTCGGGATTCTCCTCGAGGCTTGGCAGGGCAATTGGGACGCCTCTCCAGCTGAGGTGGGTGACCAAGGGTCCCTTTCCACGTGCCACAGGAATCCTGGGACTCCTATCAAGTTTCACGAGGAGTCAGGCATCGTCTCCTTTGGAGGCACTGATCTCCGCGTACCTCTGGAGTTTTCAAAGGCTGTGAAGCCTCCGGTCGCGATGAGGTGGTGAACTAGGTCTTTCTCTGTTGTCTCCACAGGGGATTCAGACATCCTTTCTTCTTGGGAGATGCAAGACGAGCCTGCATTCAAGTCACTGCAGGGATATCCGGCCTTTTTTCGAGTCAGGGCATCGCGGTGTCCATTCCACTTGAGGCCGCAAACTCAGGGTCCCTCTCACATACCTAGAGCTGAGAGAAGCCTCCTCTTGAGGTGCTTGTGGTAAGGTGGTATTCCTCTGGAGTCGAAGCCAGGGACTAACCTCTCATCTCGAGTTGGTTTTTGGTCCACGGAGCTCTTTCTTGTTGCTACAGTGACCTCAGGATCCCTCAACCTTGAAACAGTGTTCTTGGGGTTTCTCTGGAGTGCCATCAAGGAAATCAAGGCTCCTTTCATGTGTGATGTGCAACACGGAATTGCTCTGCACGCAGTGCAGGGGAAGCGGGCCTCATCTCGCGGCGAGGGGGAAGTCTCATGGTTTTTCTCGAGTTGGGGCGGGAACCTGGGGTATATTTTCGAGTTACGACGGGGATGGCCCTTCCACCCACGTGTTTGTTCAGCGACGTCAGGACTCCTGCCTAGTTGCGAGGGACAACTCGGGATTCTCCTCGAGGCTTGGCAGGGCAATTGGGACGCCTCTCCAGCTGAGGCGGGAGACCAAGGGTCCCTTTCCATGTGCCACAGGAATCCTGGGACTCCTATCAAGTTTCACGAGGAGTCAGGCATCGTCTCCTTTGGAGGCACTGATCTCCGCGTACCTCTGAAGTTTTCAAAGGATGTGAGGCCTCCGGTCGCGATGAGGTGGGGAAATAGGTCTTTCTCTGTGGTCTCCACAGGGGATTCAGACATCCTTTTGTCTTGGGAGATGCAAGACGAGCCTGCATTCCAGTCACTGCAGGGATATCCGGCCTTATTTCGAGTCAGGGCATCGCGGTCTCCATTCCACTTGAGGCCGCAAACTCAGGGTCCCTCTCACATACATAGAGTTGAGAGAAGCCTCCTCTTGAGGTGCTTGTGGTAAGGTGGTATACGTCTGGAGTCGAAGCCAGGGACTAACCTCTCATCTCGAGTTGTTTTTTGGTCCACGGAGCTCTTTCGTGTTGCTACAGTGACCTCAGGATCCCTCAACCTTGAAACAGTCTTCTTGGGGTTTCTCTGGAGTGCCATCAAGGAAATCTAAGCTCCTTTCATGTGTGATGTGCAACACAGAATTGCTCTGCACGCAGTGCAGGGGAATCGGGCCTCATCTCGCGGCGAGGTGGAAGTCTCATGGTTTTTCTCGAGTTGCGGCGGGAACCTGGTGTATATTCTCGAGTTACGACGGGGATGGCCCTTCCACACATGTGTTAGTTCAGCGACGGCAGGACTCCTGCCTAGTTGCGAGGGACAACTCGGGATTCTCCTCGAGGCTTGGCAGGGCAATTGGGACGCCTCTCCAGCTGAGGCGGGAGACCAAGGGTCCCTTTCCACGTGCCACAGGAATCCTGGGACTCCTATCAAGTTTCACGAGGAGTCAGGCATCGTCTCCTTTGGAAGCACTGATCTCCGCGTAGCTCTGTAGTTTTCAAAGGATGTGAGGCCTCCGGTCGCGATGAGGTGGGGAACTAGGTCTTTCTCTGTGGTCTCCACAGGGGATTCAGACATCCTTTCGTCTTGGGAGATGCAAGACGAGCCTGCATTCAAATCACTGCAGGGATATCCGGCCTTATTTCGCGTCAGGGCATCGCGGTGTCCATTCCACTTGAGGCCGCAAACTCAGGGTCCCTCTCACATACCTAGAGCTGAGAGAAGCCTCCTCTTGAGGTGCTTGTGGTAAGGTGGTATTCCTCTGGAGTCGAAGCCAGGGACTAACCTCTCATCTCGAGTTGATTCATTGTCCACGTAGCTCTTTCATGTTGCTACAGTGACCTCAGGATCCCTCCAGCCTTGAAACAGTGTTCTTGGGTTTTCTCTGGAGTGCCATCAAGGAAATCAAGGCTCCTTTCATGTGTGATGTGCAACACGGAATTGCTCTGCACGCAGTGCAGGGTATCGGGCCTCATTTTGCGGCGAGGGGGAAGTCTAATGATTTTTCTCGAGTTGCGATTGGAACCTGGGGTATATTCTCAAGTTACGACGGGGATGGGCCTTCCACCCACGTGTTTGTTCAGCGACGTCAGGACTCCTGCCTAGTTGCGAGGGACAACTCGGGATTCTCCTCGAGGCTTGGCAGGGCAATTGGGACGCCTCTCCAGCTGAGGTGGGAGACCAAGGGTCCCTTTCCACGTGCCACAGGAATCCTGGGACTCCAATCAAGTGTCACGAGGAGTCAGGCATCGTCTCCTTTGGAGGCACTGATCTCCGCGTACCTCTGGAGTTTTCAAAGGATGTGAGGCCTCCGGTCGCGATGAGGTGGGGAACTAGGTCTTTCTCTGTGGTCTCCACAGGGGATTCAGACATCCTTTCGTCTTGGGAGATGCAAGACGAGCCTGCATTCAAGTCACTGCAGGGATATCCGGCCTTATTTCGAGTCAGGGCATCGCGGTCTCCATTCCACTTGAGGCCGCAAACTCAGGGTCCCTCTCACATAGCTACAGCTGAGAGAAGCCTCCTCTTGAGGTGCTTGTGGTAAGGTGGTATTCCTCTGGAGTCGAAGCCAGGGACTAACCTCTCATCTCGAGTTGATTTTTGGTCCACGGAGGTCTTTCGTGTTGCTACAGTGACTTCAGGATCCCTCAACCTTGAAACAGTGTTCTTGGGGTTTCTCTGGAGTGCCATCAAGGAAATCAAGGCTCCTTTCATGTGTGATGTGCAACACGGAATTGCTCTGCACGCAGTGCAGGGGAATCGGGCCTCATCTCGCGGCGAGGGGGAAGTCTCATGGTTTTTCTCGAGTTGCGACGGGAACCGGGGGTATATTCTCGAGTTACGACGGGGATGGCCCTTCCACACACGTGCTTCTTCAGCGACGTCAAGACTCCTGCCTAGTTGCGAGGGACAACGCGGTATTCTCCTCGAGGCTTGGCAGGGCAATTGGGACGCCTCTCCAGCTGAGGCGGGAGACCAAGTGTCCCTTTCCACGTGCCACAGGAATCCTGGGACTCCTATCAAGTTTCAGGAGGAGTCAGGCATCGTCTCCTTTGGAGGCACTGATCTCCGCGTACCTCTGGAGTTTTCAAAGGATGTGAGGCCTCCGGTCGCGATGAGGTGGGGAACTAGGTCTTTCTCTGTGGTCTCCACAGGGGATTCAGACATCCTTTCTTCTTGGGAGATGCAAGACGAGCCTGCATTCAAGTCACTGCAGGGATATCCGGCCTTATTTCGAGTCAGGGAATCGCGGTGTCCATTCCACATGAGGCCGCAAACTCAGGGTCCCTCTCACATAGCTAGAGCTGAGAGAAGCCTCCTCTTGAGGTGCTTGTGGTAAGGTGGTATTCCTCTGGAGTCGAATCCAGGGACTAACCTCTCATCTCGAGTTGGTTTTTGGTCCACGGAGCTCTTTCTTGTTGCTACAGTGACCTCAGGATCCCTCAACCTTGAAACAGTGTTCTTGGGGTTTCTCTGGAGTGCCATCAAGGAAATCAAGGCTCCTTTCATGTGTGATGTGCAACACGGAATTGCTCTGCACGCAGTGCAGGGGAATCGGGCCTCATCTCGCGGCGAGGGGGAAGTCTCATGGTTTTTCTCGAGTTGGGGCGGGAACCTGGGGTATATTCTCAAGTTACGACGGGGATGGCCCTTCCACCCACGTGTTTGTTCAGCGACGTCAGGACTCCTGCCTAGTTGCGAGGGACAACTCGGGATTCTCCTCGAGGCTTGGCAGGGCAATTGGGACGCCTCTCCAGCTGAGGCGGAAGACCAAGGGTCCCTTTCCATGTGCCACAGGAATCCTGGGACTCCTATCAAGTTTCACGAGGAGTCAGGCATCGTCTCCTTTGGAGGCACTGATCTCCGCGTACCTCTGGAGTTTTCAAAGGATGTGAGGCCTCCGGTCGCCATGAGGTGGGGAACTAGGTCTTTCTCTGTGGTCTCCACAGGGGATTCAGACATCCTTTCGTCTTGGGAGATGCAAGACGAGCCTGCATTCAAGTCACTGCAGGGATGTCCGGCCTTATTTCGCGTCAGGGCATCGCGGTGTCCATTCCACTTGATGCCGCAAACTCAGGGTCCCTCTCACATACCTAGAGCTGAGAGAAGCCTCCTCTTGAGGTGCTTGTGGTAAGGTGGTATTCCTCTGGAGTCGAAGCCAGGGACTAACCTCTCATCTCGAGTGGATTCATGGTCCACGGAGCTCTTTCGTGCTGCTACCGGGACCTCAGGATCCCTCCAGCCTTGAAACAGTGTTCTTGGAGTTTCTCTGGAGTGCCATCAAGGAAATCAAGGCTCCTTTCATGTGTGATGTGCAAGACGGAATTGCTCTGCACGCAGTGCAGGGGAATCGGGCCTCATCTCGCGGCGAGGGGGAAGTCTCATGGTTTTTCTCGAGTTGCGGCGGGAACCTGGGGTATATTCTCGAGTTACGACGGGGATGGCCCTTCCACCCACGTGTTTGTTCTGCCACGTCAGGACTCCTGCCTAGCTGCGAGGGACAACTCGGGATTCTCCTCGAGGCTTGGCAGGGCAATTGGGACGCCTCTCCAGCTGAGGTGGGAGACCAAGGGTCCCTTTCCACGTGCCACAGAAATCCTGGGACTCCAATCAAGTTTCACGAGGAGTCAGGCATCGTCTCCTTTGGAGGCACTGATCTCCGCGTACCTCTGGAGTTTTCAAAGGATGTGAGGCCTCCGGTCGCGATGAGGTGGTGAACTAGGTCTTTCTCTGTGGTCTCCACAGGGGATTCAGACATTCTTTCGTCTTGGGAGATGCAAGACGAGCCTGCATTCAAGTCACTGCAGGGATATCCGGCCTTATTTCGAGTCAGGGCATCGCGGTGTCCATTCCACTTGAGGCCGCAAACTCAGGGTCCCTCTCACATAGCTAGAGCTGAGAGAAGCCTCCTCTTGAGGTGCTTGTGGTAAGGTGGTATTCCTCTGGAGTCGAAGCCAGGGACTAACCTCTCATCTCGAGTTAATTCTTGGTCCACGGAGCTCTTTCGTGTTGCTACAGGGACCTCAGGATCCCTCCAGCCTGGAAACAGTGTTCTTGGGGTTTCTCTGGAGTGCCATCAAGGAAATCAAGGCTCCTTTCATGTGTGATGTGCAACACGGAATTGCTCTGCACGCAGTGCAGGGGAATCGGGCCTCATCTCGCGGCGAGGGGGAAGTCTCATGGTTTTTCTCGAGTTGCGGCGGGAACCGGGGGTATATTCTCGAGTTACGACGGGGATGGCCCTTCCACACACGTGCTTCTTCAGCGACGTCAAGACTCCTGCCTAGTTGCGAGGGACAACGCGGTATTCTCCTCGAGGCTTGGCAGGGCAATTGGGACGCCTCTCCAGCTGAGGCGGGAGACCAAGTGTCCCTTTCCACGTGCCACAGGAATCCTGGGACTCCTATCAAGTTTCAGGAGGAGTCAGGCATCGTCTCCTTTGGAGGCACTGATCTCCGCGTACCTCTGGAGTTTTCAAAGGATGTGAGGCCTCCGGTCGCGATGAGGTGGGGAACTAGGTCTTTCTCTGTGGTCTCCACAGGGGATTCAGACATCCTTTCTTCTTGGGAGATGCAAGACGAGCCTGCATTCAAGTCACTGCAGGGATATCCGGCCTTATTTCGAGTCAGGGAATCGCGGTGTCCATTCCACATGAGGCCGCAAACTCAGGGTCCCTCTCACATAGCTAGAGCTGAGAGAAGCCTCCTCTTGAGGTGCTTGTGGTAAGGTGGTATTCCTCTGGAGTCGAATCCAGGGACTAACCTCTCATCTCGAGTTGGTTTTTGGTCCACGGAGCTCTTTCTTGTTGCTACAGTGACCTCAGGATCCCTCAACCTTGAAACAGTGTTCTTGGGGTTTCTCTGGAGTGCCATCAAGGAAATCAAGGCTCCTTTCATGTGTGATGTGCAACACGGAATTGCTCTGCACGCAGTGCAGGGGAAGCGGGCCTCATCTCGCGGCGAGGGGGAAGTCTCATGGTTTTTCTCGAGTTGGGGCGGGAACCTGGGGTATATTCTCAAGTTACGACGGGGATGGCCCTTCCACCCACGTGTTTGTTCAGCGACGTCAGGACTCCTGCCTAGTTGCGAGGGACAACTCGGGATTCTCCTCGAGGCTTGGCAGGGCAATTGGGACGCCTCTCCAGCTGAGGCGGGAGACCAAGGGTCCCTTTCCATGTGCCACAGGAATCCTGGGACTCCTATCAAGTTTCACGAGGAGTCAGGCATCGTCTCCTTTGGAGGCACTGATCTCCGCGTACCTCTGGAGTTTTCAAAGGATGTGAGGCCTCCGGTCGCCATGAGGTGGGGAACTAGGTCTTTCTCTGTGGTCTCCACAGGGGATTCAGACATCCTTTCGTCTTGGGAGATGCAAGACGAGCCTGCATTCAAGTCACTGCAGGGATGTCCGGCCTTATTTCGCGTCAGGGCATCGCGGTGTCCATTCCACTTGATGCCGCAAACTCAGGGTCCCTCTCACATACCTAGAGCTGAGAGAAGCCTCCTCTTGAGGTGCTTGTGGTAAGGTGGTATTCCTCTGGAGTCGAAGCCAGGGACTAACCTCTCATCTCGAGTGGATTCATGGTCCACGGAGCTCTTTCGTGCTGCTACCGGGACCTCAGGATCCCTCCAGCCTTGAAACAGTGTTCTTCGGGTTTCTCTGGAGTGCCATCAAGGAAATCAAGGCTCCTTTCATGTGTGATGTGCAAGACGGAATTGCTCTGCACGCAGTGCAGGGGAATCGGGCCTCATCTCGCGGCGAGGGGGAAGTCTCATGGTTTTTCTCGAGTTGCGGCGGGAACCTGGGGTATATTCTCGAGTTACGACGGGGATGGCCCTTCCACCCACGTGTTTGTTCTGCCACGTCAGGACTCCTGCCTAGCTGCGAGGGACAACTCGGGATTCTCCTCGAGGCTTGGCAGGGCAATTGGGACGCCTCTCCAGCTGAGGTGGGAGACCAAGGGTCCCTTTCCACGTGCCACAGAAATCCTGGGACTCCAATCAAGTTTCACGAGGAGTCAGGCATCGTCTCCTTTGGAGGCACTGATCTCCGCGTACCTCTGGAGTTTTCAAAGGATGTGAGGCCTCCGGTCGCGATGAGGTGGTGAACTAGGTCTTTCTCTGTGGTCTCCACAGGGGATTCAGACATTCTTTCGTCTTGGGAGATGCAAGACGAGCCTGCATTCAAGTCACTGCAGGGATATCCGGCCTTATTTCGAGTCAGGGCATCGCGGTGTCCATTCCACTTGAGGCCGCAAACTCAGGGTCCCTCTCACATAGCTAGAGCTGAGAGAAGCCTCCTCTTGAGGTGCTTGTGGTAAGGTGGTATTCCTCTGGAGTCGAAGCCAGGGACTAACCTCTCATCTCGAGTTAATTCTTGGTCCACGGAGCTCTTTCGTGTTGCTACAGGGACCTCAGGATCCCTCCAGCCTGGAAACAGTGTTCTTGGGGTTTCTCTGGAGTGCCATCAAGGAAATCAAGGCTCCTTTCATGTGTGATGTGCAACACGGAATTGCTCTGCACGCAGTGCAGGGGAATCGGGCCTCATCTCGCGGCGAGGGGGAAGTCTCATGGTTTTTCTCGAGTTGCGGCGGGAACCTGCGGTATATTCTCGAGTTACGACGGGGATGGCCCTTCCACCCACGTGTTTGTTCTGCCACGTCAGGACTCCTGCCTAGCTGCGAGGGACAACTTGGGATTCTCCTCGAGGCTTGGCAGGGCAATTGGGACGCCTCTCCAGCTGAGGTGGGTGACCAAGGGTCCCTTTCCACGTGCCACAGGAATCCTGGGACTCCTATCAAGTTTCACGAGGAGTCAGGCATCGTCTCCTTTGGAGGCACTGATCTCCGCGTACCTCTGGAGTTTTCAAAGGCTGTGAGGCCTCCGGTCGCGATGAGGTGGTGAACTAGGTCTTTCTCTGTTGTCTCCACAGGGGATTCAGACATCCTTTCTTCTTGGGAGATGCAAGACGAGCCTGCATTCAAGTCACTGCAGGGATATCCGGCCTTTTTTCGAGTCAGGGCATCGCGGTGTCCATTCCACTTGAGGCCGCAAACTCAGGGTCCCTCTCACATACCTAGAGCTGAGAGAAGCCTCCTCTTGAGGTGCTTGTGGTAAGGTGGTATTCCTCTGGAGTCGAAGCCAGGGACTAACCTCTCATCTCGAGTTGGTTTTTGGTCCACGGAGCTCTTTCTTGTTGCTTCAGTGACCTCAGGATCCCTCAACCTTGAAACAGTGTTCTTGGGGTTTCTCTGGAGTGCCATCAAGGAAATCAAGGCTCCTTTCATGTGTGATGTGCAACACGGAATTGCTCTGCACGCAGTGCAGGGGAAGCGGGCCTCATCTCGCGGCGAGGGGGAAGTCTCATGGTTTTTCTCGAGTTGGGGCGGGAACCTGGGGTATATTTTCGAGTTACGACGGGGATGGCCCTTCCACCCACGTGTTTGTTCAGCGACGTCAGGACTCCTGCCTAGTTGCGAGGGACAACTCGGGATTCTCCTCGAGGCTTGGCAGGGCAATTGGGACGCCTCTCCAGCTGAGGCGGGAGACCAAGGGTCCCTTTCCATGTGCCACAGGAATCCTGGGACTCCTATCAAGTTTCACGAGGAGTCAGGCATCGTCTCCTTTGGAGGCACTGATCTCCGCGTACCTCTGAAGTTTTCAAAGGATGTGAGGCCTCCGGTCGCGATGAGGTGGGGAACTAGGTCTTTCTCTGTGGTCTCCACAGGGGATTCAGACATCCTTTTGTCTTGGGAGATGCAAGACGAGCCTGCATTCCAGTCACTGCAGGGATATCCGGCCTTATTTCGAGTCAGGGCATCGCGGTCTCCATTCCACTTGAGGCCGCAAACTCAGGGTCCCTCTCACATACATAGAGTTGAGAGAAGCCTCCTCTTGAGGTGCTTGTGGTAAGGTGGTATACCTCTGGAGTCGAAGCCAGGGACTAACCTCTCATCTCGAGTTGTTTTTTGGTCCACGGAGCTCTTTCGTGTTGCTACAGTGACCTCAGGATCCCTCAACCTTGAAACAGTCTTCTTGGGGTTTCTCTGGAGTGCCATCAAGGAAATCAAAGCTCCTTTCATGTGTGATGTGCAACACAGAATTGCTCTGCACGCAGTGCAGGGGAATCGGGCCTCATCTCGCGGCGAGGTGGAAGTCTCATGGTTTTTCTCGAGTTGCGGCGGGAACCTGGGGTATATTCTCGAGTTACGACGGGGATGGCCCTTCCACACATGTGTTAGTTCAGCGACGGCAGGACTCCTGCCTAGTTGCGAGGGACAACTCGGGATTCTCCTCGAGGCTTGGCAGGGCAATTGGGACGCCTCTCCAGCTGAGGCGGGAGACCAAGGGTCCCTTTCCACGTGCCACAGGAATCCTGGGACTCCTATCAAGTTTCACGAGGAGTCAGGCATCGTCTCCTTTGGAAGCACTGATCTCCGCGTAGCTCTGGAGTTTTCAAAGGATGTGAGGCCTCCGGTCGCGATGAGGTGGGGAACTAGGTCTTTCTCTGTGGTCTCCACAGGGGATTCAGACATCCTTTCGTCTTGGGAGATGCAAGACGAGCCTGCATTCAAATCACTGCAGGGATATCCGGCCTTATTTCGCGTCAGGGCATCGCGGTGTCCATTCCACTTGAGGCCGCAAACTCAGGGTCCCTCTCACATACCTAGAGCTGAGAGAAGCCTCCTCTTGAGGTGCTTGTGGTAAGGTGGTATTCCTCTGGAGTCGAAGCCAGGGACTAA
This sequence comes from Cervus elaphus, assembly GCF_910594005.1. Lineage (NCBI taxonomy): Eukaryota > Metazoa > Chordata > Mammalia > Artiodactyla > Cervidae > Cervus > Cervus elaphus. Next base: position 6,382,207 of record NC_057838.1, read on the forward strand.
CCTCTCATCTCAAGTTGATTCATTGTCCACGTAGCTCTTTCGTGTTGCTACAGTGACCTCAGGATCCCTCCAGCCTTGAAACAGTGTTCTTGGGTTTTCTCTGGAGTGCCATCAAGGAAATCAAGGCTCCTTTCATGTGTGATGTGCAACACGGAATTGCTCTGCACGCAGTGCAGGGTATCGGGCCTCATTTTGCGGCGAGGGGGAAGTCTAATGATTTTTCTCGAGTTGCGATTGGAACCTGGGGTATATTCTCAAGTTACGACGGGGATGGGCCTTCCACCCACGTGTTTGTTCAGCGACGTCAGGACTCCTGCCTAGTTGCGAGGGACAACTCGGGATTCTCCTCGAGGCTTGGCAGGGCAATTGGGACGCCTCTCCAGCTGAGGTGGGAGACCAAGGGTCCCTTTCCATGTGCCACAGGAATCCTGGGACTCCAATCAAGTGTCACGAGGAGTCAGGCATCGTCTCCTTTGGAGGCACTGATCTCCGCGTACCTCTGGAGTTTTCAAAGGATGTGAGGCCTCCGGTCGCGATGAGGTGGGGAACTAGGTCTTTCTCTTTGGTCTCCACAGGGGATTCAGACATCCTTTCGTCTTGGGAGATGCAAGACGAGCCTGCATTCAAGTCACTGCAGGGATATCCGGCCTTATTTCGAGTCAGGGCATCGCGGTCTCCATTCCACTTGAGGCCGCAAACTCAGGGTCCCTCTCACATAGCTAGAGCTGAGAGAAGCCTCCTCTTGAGGTGCTTGTGGTAAGGTGGTATTCCTCTGGAGTCGAAGCCAGGGACTAACCTCTCATCTCGAGTTGATTTTTGGTCCACGGAGCTCTTTCGTGTTGCTACAGTGACTTCAGGATCCCTCAACCTTGAAACAGTGTTCTTGGGGTTTCTCTGGAGTGCCATCAAGGAAATCAAGGCTCCTTTCATGTGTGATGTGCAACACGGAATTGCTCTGCACGCAGTGCAGGGGAATCGGGCCTCATCTCGCGGCGAGGGGGAAGTCTCATGGTTTTTCTCGAGTTGCGGCGGGAACCGGGGGTATATTCTCGAGTTACGACGGGGATGGCCCTTCCACACATGTGTTAGTTCAGCGACGGCAGGACTCCTGCCTAGTTGCGAGGGACAACTCGGGATTCTCCTCGAGGCTTGGCAGGGCAATTGGGACGCCTCTCCAGCTGAGGCGGGAGACCAAGGGTCCCTTTCCACATGCCACAGGAATCCTGGGACTCCTATCAAGTTTCACGAGGAGTCAGGCATCGTCTCCTTTGGAGGCACTGATCTCCGTGTACCTCTGGAGTTTTCAAAGGATGTGAGGCCTCCGGTCGCGATGAGGTGGAGAACTAGGTCTTTCTCTATGGTCTCCACAGGGGATTCAGACATTCTTTCCTCTTGGGAGATGCAAGACGAGCCTGCATTCAAGTCACTGCAGGGATATCCGGCCTTATTTCGCGTCAGGGCATCGCGGTGTCCATTCCACTTGAGGCCGCAAACTCAGGGTCCCTCTCACATACCTAGAGCTGAGAGAAGCCTCCTCTTGAGGTGCTTGTGGTAAGGTGGTATTCCTCTGGAGTCGAAGCCAGGGACTAACCTCTCATCTCGAGTTGATTCATGGTCCACGGAGCTCTTTCGTGCTGCTACCGGGACCTCAGGATCCCTCCAGCCTTGAAACAGTGTTCTTGGAGTTTCTCTGGAGTGCCATCAAGGAAATCAAGGCTCCTTTCATGTGTGATGTGCAACACGGAATTGCTCTGCACGCAGTGCAGGGGAATCGGGCCTCATCTCGCGGCGAGGGGGAAGTCTCATGGTTTTTCTCGAGTTGCGGCGGGAACCTGGGGTATATTATCGAGTTACGACGGGGATGGCCCTTCCACCCACGTGTTTGTTCAGCGACTTCAGGACTCCTGCCTAGTTGCGAGGGACAACTCGGGATTCTCCTCGAGGCTTGGCAGGGCAATTGGGACGCCTCTCCAGCTGAGGTGGGAGACCAAGGGTCCCTTTCCACGTGCCACAGGAATCCTGGGACTCCAATCAAGTTTCACGAGGAGTCAGGCATCGTCTCCTTTGGAGGCACTGATCTCCGCGTACCTCTGGAGTTTTCAAAGGATGTGAGGCCTCCGGTCGCGATGAGGTGGTGAACTAGGTCTTTCTCTGTGGTCTCCACAGGGGATTCAGACATCCTTTCGTCTTGGGAGATGCAAGACGAGCCTGCATTCAAGTCATTGCAGGGATATCCGGCCTTATTTCGAGTCAGGGCATCGCGGTGTCCATTCCACTTGAGGCCGCAAACTCAGGGTCCCTCTCACATAGCTAGAGCTGAGAGAAGCCTCCTCTTGAGGTGCTTGTGGTAAGGTGGTATTCCTCTGGAGTCGAAGCCAGGGACTAACCTCTCATCTCGAGTTAATTCTTGGTCCACGGAGCTCTTTCGTGTTGCTACAGTGACCTCAGGATCCCTCAACCTTGAAACAGTGTTCTTGGGGTTTCTCTGGAGTGCCATCAAGGAAATCAAGGCTCCTTTCATGTGTGATGTGCAACACGGAATTGCTCTGCACGCAGTGCAGGGGAATCGGGCCTCATCTCTCGGCGAGGGGGAAGTCTCATGGTTTTTCTCGAGTTGCGGCGGGAACCTGCGGTATATTCTCGAGTTACGACGGGGATGGCCCTTCCACACACGTGCTTCTTCAGCGACGTCAGGACTCCTGCCTAGTTGCGAGGGACAACTCGGTATTCTCCTCGAGGCTTGGCAGGGCAATTGGGACGCCTCTCCAGCTGAGGCGGGAGACCAAGGGTCCCTTTAAACGTGCCACAGGAATCCTGGGACTCCTATCAAGTTTCACGAGGAGTCAGGCATCGTCTCCTTTGGAGGCACTGATCTCCACGTAGCTCTGGAGTTTTCAAAGGATGTGAGGCCTCCGGTCGCGATGAGGTGGGGAACTAGGTCTTTCTCTGTGGTCTCCACAGGGGATTCAGACATCCTTTCGTCTTGGGAGATGCAAGACGAGCCTGCATTCAAGTCACTGCAGGGATATCCGGCCTTATTTCGCGTCAGGGCATCGCGGTGTCCATTCCACTTGAGGCCGCAAAATCAGGGTCCCTCTCACATACCTAGAGCTGAGAGAAGCCTCCTCTTGAGGTGCTTGTGGTAAGGTGGTATTCCTCTGGAGTCGAAGCCAGGGACTAACCTCTCATCTCGAGTTGATTCATGGTCCACGGAGCTCTTTCGTGCTGCTACCGGGACCTCAGGATCCCTCCAGCCTGGAAACAGTGTTCTTGGGGTTTCTCTGGAGTGCCATCAAGGAAATCAAGGCTCCTTTCATGTGTGATGTGCAACACGGAATTGCTCTGCACGCAGTGCAGGGGAATCGGGCCTCATCTCGCGGCGAGGGGGAAGTCTCATGGTTTTTCTCGAGTTGCGGCGGGAACCTGGGGTATATTCTCGAGTTACGACGGGGATGGCCCTTCCACCCACGTGTTTGTTCTGCCACGTCAGGACTCCTGCCTAGCTGCGAGGGACAACTCGGGATTCTCCTCGAGGCTTGGCAGGGCAATTGGGACGCCTCTCCAGCTGAGGTGGGTGACCAAGGGTCCCTTTCCACGTGCCACAGGAATCCTGGGACTCCTATCAAGTTTCACGAGGAGTCAGGCATCGTCTCCTTTGGAGGCACTGATCTCCGCGTACCTCTGGAGTTTTCAAAGGCTGTGAAGCCTCCGGTCGCGATGAGGTGGTGAACTAGGTCTTTCTCTGTTGTCTCCACAGGGGATTCAGACATCCTTTCTTCTTGGGAGATGCAAGACGAGCCTGCATTCAAGTCACTGCAGGGATATCCGGCCTTTTTTCGAGTCAGGGCATCGCGGTGTCCATTCCACTTGAGGCCGCAAACTCAGGGTCCCTCTCACATACCTAGAGCTGAGAGAAGCCTCCTCTTGAGGTGCTTGTGGTAAGGTGGTATTCCTCTGGAGTCGAAGCCAGGGACTAACCTCTCATCTCGAGTTGGTTTTTGGTCCACGGAGCTCTTTCTTGTTGCTACAGTGACCTCAGGATCCCTCAACCTTGAAACAGTGTTCTTGGGGTTTCTCTGGAGTGCCATCAAGGAAATCAAGGCTCCTTTCATGTGTGATGTGCAACACGGAATTGCTCTGCACGCAGTGCAGGGGAAGCGGGCCTCATCTCGCGGCGAGGGGGAAGTCTCATGGTTTTTCTCGAGTTGGGGCGGGAACCTGGGGTATATTTTCGAGTTACGACGGGGATGGCCCTTCCACCCACGTGTTTGTTCAGCGACGTCAGGACTCCTGCCTAGTTGCGAGGGACAACTCGGGATTCTCCTCGAGGCTTGGCAGGGCAATTGGGACGCCTCTCCAGCTGAGGCGGGAGACCAAGGGTCCCTTTCCATGTGCCACAGGAATCCTGGGACTCCTATCAAGTTTCACGAGGAGTCAGGCATCGTCTCCTTTGGAGGCACTGATCTCCGCGTACCTCTGAAGTTTTCAAAGGATGTGAGGCCTCCGGTCGCGATGAGGTGGGGAACTAGGTCTTTCTCTGTGGTCTCCACAGGGGATTCAGACATCCTTTTGTCTTGGGAGATGCAAGACGAGCCTGCATTCCAGTCACTGCAGGGATATCCGGCCTTATTTCGAGTCAGGGCATCGCGGTCTCCATTCCACTTGAGGCCGCAAACTCAGGGTCCCTCTCACATACATAGAGTTGAGAGAAGCCTCCTCTTGAGGTGCTTGTGGTGAGGTGGTATACCTCTGGAGTCGAAGCCAGGGACTAACCTCTCATCTCGAGTTGTTTTTTGGTCCACGGAGCTCTTTCGTGTTGCTACAGTGACCTCAGGATCCCTCAACCTTGAAACAGTCTTCTTGGGGGTTCTCTGGAGTGCCATCAAGGAAATCAAAGCTCCTTTCATGTGTGATGTGCAACACAGAATTGCTCTGCACGCAGTGCAGGGGAATCGGGCCTCATCTCGCGGCGAGGTGGAAGTCTCATGGTTTTTCTCGAGTTGCGGCGGGAACCTGGGGTATATTCTCGAGTTACGACGGGGATGGCCCTTCCACACATGTGTTAGTTCAGTGACGGCAGGACTCCTGCCTAGTTGCGAGGGACAACTCGGGATTCTCCTCGAGGCTTGGCAGGGCAATTGGGACGCCTCTCCAGCTGAGGCGGGAGACCAAGGGTCCCTTTCCACGTGCCACAGGAATCCTGGGACTCCTATCAAGTTTCACGAGGAGTCAGGCATCGTCTCCTTTGGAAGCTCTGATCTCCACGTAGCTCTGGAGTTTTCAAAGGATGTGAGGCCTCCGGTCGCGATGAGGTGGGGAACTAGGTCTTTCTCTGTGGTCTCCACAGGGGATTCAGACATCCTTTCGTCTTGGGAGATGCAAGACGAGCCTGCATTCAAGTCACTGCAGGGATATCCGGCCTTATTTCGCGTCAGGGCATCGCGGTGTCCATTCCACTTGAGGCCGCAAAATCAGGGTCCCTCTCACATACCTAGAGCTGAGAGAAGCCTCCTCTTGAGGTGCTTGTGGTAAGGTGGTATTCCTCTGGAGTCGAAGCCAGGGACTAACCTCTCATCTCGAGTTGATTCATGGTCCACGGAGCTCTTTCGTGCTGCTACAGGGACCTCAGGATCCCTCCAGCCTGGAAACAGTGTTCTTGGGGTTTCTCTGGAGTGCCATCAAGGAAATCAAGGCTCCTTTCATGTGTGATGTGCAACACGGAATTGCTCTGCACGCAGTGCAGGGGAATCGGGCCTCATCTCGCGGCGAGGGGGAAGTCTCATGGTTTTTCTCGAGTTGCGGCGGGAACCTGGGGTATATTCTCGAATTACGACGGGGATGGCCCTTCCACCCACGTGTTTGTTCTGCCACGTCAGGACTCCTGCCTAGCTGCGAGGGACAACTCGGGATTCTCCTCGAGGCTTGGCAGGGCAATTGGGACGCCTCTCCAGCTGAGGTGGGTGACCAAGGGTCCCTTTCCACGTGCCACAGGAATCCTGGGACTCCTATCAAGTTTCACGAGGAGTCAGGCATCGTCTCCTTTGGAGGCACTGATCTCCGCGTACCTCTGGAGTTTTCAAAGGCTGTGAGGCCTCCGGTCGCGATGAGGTGGTGAACTAGGTCTTTCTCTGTTGTCTCCACAGGGGATTCAGACATCCTTTCTTCTTGGGAGATGCAAGACGAGCCTGCATTCAAGTCACTGCAGGGATATCCGGCCTTTTTTCGAGTCAGGGCATCGCGGTGTCCATTCCACTTGAGGCCGCAAACTCAGGGTCCCTCTCACATACCTAGAGCTGAGAGAAGCCTCCTCTTGAGGTGCTTGTGGTAAGGTGGTATTCCTCTGGAGTCGAAGCCAGGGACTAACCTCTCATCTCGAGTTGGTTTTTGGTCCACGGAGCTCTTTCTTGTTGCTACAGTGACCTCAGGATCCCTCAACCTTGAAACAGTGTTCTTGGGGTTTCTCTGGAGTGCCATCAAGGAAATCAAGGCTCCTTTCATGTGTGATGTGCAACACGGAATTGCTCTGCACGCAGTGCAGGGGAAGCGGGCCTCATCTCGCGGCGAGGGGGAAGTCTCATGGTTTTTCTCGAGTTGGGGCGGGAACCTGGGGTATATTCTCAAGTTACGACGGGGATGGCCCTTCCACCCACGTGTTTGTTCAGCGACGTCAGGACTCCTGCCTAGTTGCGAGGGACAACTCGGGATTCTCCTCGAGGCTTGGCAGGGCAATTGGGACGCCTCTCCAGCTGAGGCGGGAGACCAAGGGTCCCTTTCCATGTGCCACAGGAATCCTGGGACTCCTATCAAGTTTCACGAGGAGTCAGGCATCGTCTCCTTTGGAGGCACTGATCTCCGCGTACCTCTGGAGTTTTCAAAGGATGTGAGGCCTCCGGTCGCGATGAGGTGGGGAACTAGGTCTTTCTCTGTGGTCTCCACAGGGGATTCAGACATCCTTTCGTCTTGGGAGATGCAAGACGAGCCTGCATTCAAGTCACTGCAGGGATGTCCGGCCTTATTTCGCGTCAGGGCATCGCGGTGTCCATTCCACTTGATGCCGCAAACTCAGGGTCCCTCTCACATACCTAGAGCTGAGAGAAGCCTCCTCTTGAGGTGCTTGTGGTAAGGTGGTATTCCTCTGGAGTCGAAGCCAGGGACTAACCTCTCATCTCGAGTTGATTCATGGTCCACGGAGCTCTTTCGTGCTGCTACCGGGACCTCAGGATCCCTCCAGCCTTGAAACAGTGTTCTTCGGGTTTCTCTGGAGTGCCATCAAGGAAATCAAGGCTCCTTTCATGTGTGATGTGCAAGACGGAATTGCTCTGCACGCAGTGCAGCGGAATCGGGCCTCATCTCGCGGCGAGGGGGAAGTCTCATGGTTTTTCTCGAGTTGCGGCGGGAACCTGGGGTATATTCTCGAGTTACGACGGGGATGGCCCTTCCACCCACGTGTTAGTTCTGCCACGTCAGGACTCCTGCCTAGCTGCGAGGGACAACTCGGGATTCTCCTCGAGGCTTGGCAGGGCAATTGGGACGCCTCTCCAGCTGAGGTGGGTGACCATGGGTTCCTTTCCACGTGCCACAGGAATCCTGGGACTCCTATCAAGTTTCACGAGGAGTCAGGCATCGTCTCCTTTGGAGGCACTGATCTCCGCGTACCTCTGGAGTTTTCAAAGGATGTGAGGCCTCCGGTCGCGATGAGGTGGTGAACTAGGTCTTTCTCTGTGGTCTCCACAGTGGATTCAGATATCCTTTCTTCTTGGGAGATGCAAGACGAGCCTGCATTCAAGTCACTGCAGGGATCTCCGGCCTTATTTCGAGTCAGGGCATCGCGGTGTCCATTCCACTTGAGGCCGCAAACTCAGGGTCCCTCTCACATACCTAGAGCTGAGAGAAGCCTCCTCTTGAGGTGCTTGTGGTAAGGTGGTATTCCTCTGGAGTCGAAGCCAGGGACTAACCTCTCATCTCGAGTTGGTTTTTGGTCCACGGAGCTCTTTCTTGTTGCTACAGTGACCTCAGGATCCCTCAACCTTGAAACAGTGTTCTTGGGGTTTCTCTGGAGTGCCATCAAGGAAATCAAGGCTCCTTTCATGTGTGATGTGCAACACGGAATTGCTCTGCACGCAGTGCAGGGTATCGGGCCTCATCTCGCGGCGAGGGGGAAGTCTCATGGTTTTTCTCGAGTTGGGGCGGGAACCTGGGGTATATTCTCAAGTTACGACAGGGATGGCCCTTCCACCCACGTGTTTGTTCAGCGACGTCAGGACTCCTGCCTAGTTGCGAGGGACAACTCGGGATTCTCCTCGAGGCTTGGCAGGGCAATTGGGACGCCTCTCCAGCTGAGGCGGGAGACCAAGGGTCCCTTTCCATGTGCCACAGGAATCCTGGGACTCCTATCAAGTTTCACGAGGAGTCAGGCATCGTCTCCTTTGGAGGCACTGATCTCCGCGTACCTCTGGAGTTTTCAAAGGATGTGAGGCCTCCGGTCGCGATGAGGTGGGGAACTAGGTCTTTCTCTGTGGTCTCCACAGGGGATTCAGACATTCTTTCGTCTTGGGAGATGTAATACGAGCCTGCATTCAAGTCACTGCAGGGATATCCGGCCTTATTTCGAGTCAGGGCATCGCGGTCTCCATTCCACTTGAGGCCGCAAACTCAGGGTCCCTCTCACATACATAGAGCTGAGAGACGCCTCCTCTTGAGTTGATTGTGGTAAGGTGGTATACCTCTGGAGTCGAAGCCAGGGACTAACCTCTCATCTCGAGTTGATTTTTGGTCCACGGAGCTCTTTCGTGTTGCTACAGTGACCTCAGGATCCCTCAACCTTGAAACAGTGTTCTTGGGGTTTCTCTGGAGTGCCATCAAGGAAATCAAGGCTCCTTTCATGTGTGATGTGCAACACAGAATTGCTCTGCACGCAGTGCAGGGGAATCGGGCCTCATCTCGCAGCGAGGGGGAAGTCTCACGGTTTTTCTTGAGTTGCGGCGGGAACCTGGGGTATATTCTCGAGTTACGACGGGGATGGCCCTTCCACACATGTGTTAGTTCAGCGATGGCAGGACTCCTGCCTAGTTGCGAGGGACAACTCGGGATTCTCCTCGAGGCTTGGCAGGGCAATTGGGACGCCTCTCCAGCTGAGGCGGGAGACCAAGGGTCCCTTTCCACATGCCACAGGAATCCTGGGACTCCTATCAAGTTTCACGAGGAGTCAGGCATCGTCTCCTTTGGAGGCACTGATCTCCGCGTACCTCTGGAGTTTTCAAAGGATGTGAGGCCTCGGGACGCGATGAGGTGGGGAACTAGGTCATTCTCTGTGGTCTCCACAGGGGATTCAGACATCCTTTCGTCTTGGGAGATGCAAGACGAGCCTGCATTCAAGTCACTGCAGGGATATCCGGCCTTATTTCGCGTCAGGGAATCGCGGTGTCCATTCCACTTGAGGCCGCAAACTCAGGGTCCCTCTCACATAGCTAGAGCTGAGAGAAGCCTCCTCTTGAGGTGCTTGTGGTAAGGTGGTATTCCTGTGGAGTCGAAGTCAGGGACTAACCTCTCATCTCCAGTTGATTTTTGGCCCACGGAGCTCTTTCGTGTTGCTACAGTGACCTCAGGATCCCTCTAGCCTTGAAACAGTGTTCTTGGGGATTCTCTGGAGTGCCATCAGGGAAATCAAGGCTCCTTTCATGTGTGATGTGCAACACGGAATTGCTCTGCACGCAGTGCAGGGGAATCTGGCCTCATCTCGCGGCGAGGGGGAAGTCTCATGGTTTTTCTCGAGTTGCGGCGGGAACCTGGGGTATATTCTCAAGTTACGACGGGGATGGCCCTTCCACACAAGTGTTTGTTCAGCGACGTCAGGACTCCTGCCTAGTTGCGAGGGACAACTCGGGATTCTCCTCGAGACTTGGCAGGGCAATTGGGACGCCTCTCCAGCTGAGGCGGGAGACCAAGGGTCCCTTTCCACGTGCCACAGGAATCCTGGGACTCCTATCAAGTTTCGCGAGGAGTCAGGCATCGTCTCCTTTGGAGGCACTGATCTCCGCGTACCTCTGGAGTTTTCAAAGGATGTGAGGCCTCCGGTCGCGATGAGGTGGGGAACTAGGTCTTTCTCTGTGGTCTCCACAGGGGATTCAGACATCCTTTTGTCTTGGGAGATGCAAGACGAGCCTGCATTCAAGTCACTGCAGGGATATCCGGCCTTATATCGAGTCAGGGCATCGGGGAGTCCATTCCACTTGAGGCCGCAAACTCAGGGTCCCTCTCACATAGCTAGAGCTGAGAGAAGCCTCCTGTTGAGGTGCTTGTGGTAAGGTGGTATTCCTCTGGAGTCGAAGCCAGGGACTAACCTCTCATCTCGAGTTGATATTTGGTCCACGGAGCTCTTTCGTGTTGCTACAGTGACCTCAGGATCCCTCTAGCCTTGAAACAGTGTTCTTGGGTATTCTCTGGAGTGCCATCAGGGAAATCAAGGCTCCTTTCATGTGTGATGTGCAACACGGAATTGCTCTGCACACAGTGCAGGGGAATCTGGCCTCATATCGCGGCGAGGAGGAAGTCTCATGGTTTTTCTCGAGTTGCGGCGGGAACCTGGGGTATATTCTCGAGTTACGACGGGGATGGCCCTTCCACACACGTGTTTGTTCAGCGACGTCAGGACTCCTGCCTAGTTGCGAGGGACAACTCGGGATTCTCCTCGAGGCTTGGCAGGGCAATTGGGACGCCTCTCTAGCTGAGGCGGGAGACCAAGGGTCCCTTTCCACGTGCCACAGGAATCCTGGGACTCCTATCAAGTTTCACGAGGAGTCAGGCATCGTCTCCTTTGGAGGCACTGATCTCCGCGTACCTATGGAGTTTTCAAAGGATGTGAGGCCTCTGGTCGCGATGAGGTGGGGAACTAGGTCATTCTCTGTGGTCTCCACAGGGGATTCAGACATCCTTTCGTCTTGGGAGATGCAAGACGAGCCTGCATTCAAGTCACTGCAGGGATATCCGGCCTTATTTCGCGTCAGGGAATCGCGGTGTCCATTTCACTTGAGGCCGAAAAATCAGGGTCCCTCTCACATACCTAGAGCTGAGAGAAGCCTCCTCTTGAGGTGCTTGTGGTAAGGTGGTAATCCTCTGGAGTCGAATCCAGGGACTAACCTCTCATCTCGAGTTGATTCATGGTCCACGGAGCTCTTTCATGCTGCTACAGGGACCTCAGGATCCCTCCAGCCTTGAAACAGTGTTCTTGGGGTTTCTCTGGAGTGCCATCAAGGAAATCAAGGCTCCTTTCATGTGTGATGTGCAACTCGGAATTGCTCTGCACGCAGTGCAGGGGAATCGGGCCTCATCTCGCGGCGAGGGGGAAGTCTCATGGTTTTTCTCGAGTTGCGGCGGGAACCTGCGGTATATTCTCGAGTTACGATGGGGATGGCCCTTCCACCCACGTGTTTGTTCCGCGACGTCAGGACTCCTGCCTAGTTGCGAGGGACAACTCGGGATTCTCCTCGAGGCTTGGCAGGGCAATTGGGACGCCTCTCCAGCTGAGGCGGGAGACCAAGGGTCCCTTTCCACGTGCCACAGGAATCCTGGGACTCCTATCAAGTTTCGCGAGGAGTCAGGCATCGTCTCCTTTGGAGGCACTGATCTCCACGGACCTCTGGAGTTTTCAAAGGATGTGAGGCCTCCGGTCGCCATGAGGTGGGGAACTAGGTCTTTCTCTGCGGTCTCCACAGGGGATTCATACATCCTTTCGTCTTGGGAGATGCAAGACGAGCCTGCATTCAAGTCACTGCAGGGATATCCGGCCTTATTTTGCGTCAGGGCATTGCAGTGTCCATTCCACTTGAGGCCGCAAACTCAGGGTCCCTCTCACATACCTAGAGCTGAGAGAAGCCTCCTCTTGAGGTGCTTGTGGTAAGGTGGTATTCCCCTGGAGTCGAAGCCAGGGACTAACCTCTCATCACGAGTTGATTTTTGTCCACGGAGCTGTTTCGTGTTGCTATAGTGACCTCAGGATCCCTCAACCTTGAAACAGTGTTCTTGGGGTTTCTGTGGAGTGCCATCAAGGAAATCAAGGCTCCTTTCATGTGTGATGTGCAACACGGAATTGCTCTGCACGCAGTGCAGGGGAATCGGGCCTCATCTCGCGGCGAGGGAGAAGTCTCATGGTTCTTCTCGAGTTGCGGCGGGAACCTGGGGTATATTATCGAGTTACGACGGGGATGGCCCTTCCACCCACGTGTTTGTTCAGCGACGTCAGGACTCCTGCCTAGTTGCGAGGGACAACTCGGGATTCTCCTCGAGGCTTGGCAGGGCAATTGGGACGCCTCTCCATCTGAGGTGGGAGACCAAGGGTCCCTTTCCACGTGCCACAGGAATCCTGGGTCTCCAATCAAGTTTCACGAGGAGTCAGGCATCGTCTCCTTTGGAGGCACAGATCTCCGCGTACCTCTGGAGTTTTCAAAGGATGTGAGGCCTCCGGTCGCGATGAGGTGGGGAACTAGGTCTTTCTCTGTGGTCTCCACAGGGGATTCAGACATCCTTTCGTCTTGGGAGATGCAAGACGAGCCTGCATTCAAGTCACTGCAGGGATATCCGGCCTTATTTCGAGTCAGGGCATTGCGGTCTCCATTCCACTTGAGGCCGCAAACTCAGGGTCCCTCTCACATAGCTAGAGCTGAGAGAAGCCTCCTCTTGAGGTGCTTGTGGTAAGGTGGTATTCCTCTGGAGTCGAAGCCAGGAACTAACCTCTCATCTCGAGTTGATTTTTGGTACACGGAGCTCTTTCGTGTGGCTACAGTGACTTCAGGATCCCTCAACGTTGAAACAGTGTTCTTTGGGTTTCTCTGGAGTGCCATCAAGGAAATCAAGGCTCCTTTCTTGTGTGATGTGCAACACGGAATTACTCTGCACGCAGTGCAGGGTATCGGGCCTCATTTTGCGGCGAGGGGGAAGTCTCATGGTTTTTCTCTAGTTGCGATTGGAACCTGGGGTATATTCTCGAGTTACGACGGGGATGGCCCTTCCACCCACGTGTTTGTTCAGCGACGTCAGACTCCTGCCTAGTTGCGAGGGACAACTCGGGATTCTCCTCGAGGCTTGACAGGGCAATTGGGACGCCTCTCCAGCTGAGGCGGGAGACCAAGGGTCCCTTTCCACGTGCCACAGGAATCCTGGGACTCCTATCAAGTTTCACGAGGAGTCAGGCATCGTCTCCTTTGGAGGCACTGATCTCCGCGTACCTCTGGAGTTTTCAAAGGATGTGAGGCCTCCGGTCGCGATGAGGTGGGGAACTAGGTCTTTCTCTGCGGTCCTCACAGGGGATTCAGACATCCTTTCATCTTGGGAGATGCAAGACGAACCTGCATTCAAGTCACTGCGGGGATATCCGGCCTTATTTTGCGTCAGGGCATTGCAGTGTCCATTCCACTTGAGGCCGCAAAATCAGGGTCCCTCTCACATACCTAGAGCTGAGAGAAGCCTCCTCTTGAGGTGCTTGTGGTAAGGTGGTATTCCCCTGGAGTCGAAGCCAGGGACTAACCTCTAATCTCGAGTTGATTTTTGGTCCACGGAGCTGTTTCGTGTTGCTACAGTGACCACAGGATCCCTCAACCTTGAAACAGTGTTCTTGGGGTTTCTCTGGAGTGCCATCAAGGAAATCAAGGCTCCTTTCATGTGTGATGTGCAACACGGAATTGCTCTGCACGCAGTGCAGGGGAATCGGGCCTCATCTCACGGCGAGGGGGAAGTCTGATGGTTCTTCTCGAGTTGCGGCGGGAACATGGGGTATATTATCGAGTTACGACGGGGATGGCCCTTCCACACACGTGTTTCTTCAGCGACGTCAGGACTCCTGCCTAGTTGCGAGGGACAACTCGGGATTCTCCTCGAGGCTTGGCAGGGCAATTGGGACGCCTCTCCAGCTGAGGTGGGAGACCAAGGGTCCCTTTCCACGGGCCACAGGAATCCTGGGACTCCAATCAAGTTTCACGAGGAGTCAGGCATCGTCTCCTTTGGAGGCACTGATCTCCGCGTACCTCTGGAGTTTTCAAAGGATGTGAGGCCTCCGGTCGCGATGAGGTGGTGAACTAGTTCTTTCTCTGTGGTCCCCACAGGGGATTCAGACATCCTTTCGTCTTGGGAGATGCAAGACGAGCCTGCATTCAAGTCACTGCAGGGATATCCGGCCTTATTTCGAGTCAGGGCATCGCGGTCTCCATTCCACTTGAGGCCGCAAACTCAGGGTCCCTCTCACATACATAGAGCTGAGAGAAGCCTTCTCTTGAGGTGCTTGTGGTAAGGTGGTATTCCTCTGGAGTTGAAGCCAGGGACTAACCTCACATCTCGAGTTGATTTTTGATCCACGGAGCTCTTTCATGTTACTACTGTGACCTCAGGATCCCTCAACCTTGAAACAGTGTTCTTGGGGTTTCTCTGGAGTGCCATCAAGGAAATCAAGGCTCCTTTCTTGTGTAATGTGCAACACGGAATTGCTCTGCACGCAGTGCAGGGGAATCGGGCCTCATCTCGCGGCGAGGGGGAAGTCTCATGGTTTTTCTCGAGTTGCGGCGGGAACCTGGGGTATATTCTCGAGTTACGACGGGGATGGCCCTTCCACACACGTGCTTCTTCAGCGACGTCAGGACTCCTGCCTAGTTGCGAGGGACAACTCGGTATTCTCCTCGAGGCTTGGCAGGGCAATTGTGACGCCTCTCCAGCTGAGGCGGGAGACCAAGTGTCCCTTTCCACGTGCCACAGAAATCCTGGGACTCCTATCAAGTTTCACGAGGAGTCTGGCATCGTCTCCTTTGGAAGCACTGATCTCCGCGTAGCTCTGGAGTTTTCAAAGGATGTGAGGCCTCCGTTCGCGATGAGGTGGTGAACTAGTTCTTTCTCTGTGGTCCCCACAGGGGATTCAGACATGCTTTCGTCTTGGGAGATGCAAGACGAGCCTGCATTCAAGTCACTGCAGGGATATCCGGCCTTATTTCGAGTCAGGGCATCGCGGTGTCCATTCCACTTGAGGCCGCAAACTCAGGGTCCCTCTCACATAGCTAGAGCTGAGAGAAGCCTCCTCTTGAGGTGCTTGTGGTAAGGTGGTATTCCTCTGGAGTCGAAGCCAGGGACTAACCTCTCATCTCGAGTTGATTTTTGGTCCACGGAGCTCTTTCTTGTTGCTACAGTGACCTCAGGATCCCTCAACCTTGAAACAGTGTTCTTGGGGTTTCTCTGGAGTGCCATCAAGGAAATCAAGGCTCCTTTCATGTGTGATGTGCAACACGGAATTGCTCTGCACGCAGTGCAGGGGAAGCGGGCCTCATCTCGCGGCGAGGGGGAAGTCTCATGGTTTTTCTCGAGTTGAGGCGGGAACCTGGGGTATATTCTCAAGTTACGACGGGGATGGCCCTTCCACCCACGTGTTTGTTCAGCGACGTCAGGACTCCTGCCTAGTTGCGAGGGACAACTCGGGATTCTCCTCGAGGCTTGGCCGGGCAATTGGGACGCCTTTCCAGCTGAGACGGGAGACCAAGGGTCCCTTTCCATGTGCCACAGGAATCCTGGGACTCCTATCAAGTTTCACGAGGAGTCAGGCATCGTCTCCTTTGGAGGCACTGATCTCCGCGTACCTCTGGAGTTTTCAAAGGATGTGAGGCCTCCGGTCGCGATGAGGTGGGGAACTAGGTCTTTCTCTGTGGTCTCCACAGGGGATTCAGACATCCTTTCGTCTTGGGAGATGCAAGACGAGCCTGCATTCAAGTCACTGCAGGGATATCCGGCCTTATTTCGAGTCAGGGCATCGCGGTCTCCATTCCACTTGAGGCCGCAAACTCAGGGTCCCTCTCACATACATAGAGCTGAGAGAAGCCTCCTCTTGAGGTGCTTGTGGTAAGGTGGTATACCTCTGGAGTCGAAGCCAGGGACTAACCTCTCATCTCGAGTTGATTTTTGGTCCACGGAGCTCTTTCGTGTTGCTACAGTGACCTCAGGATCCCTCAACCTTGAAACAGTGTTCTTGGGGTTTCTCTGGAGTGCCATCAAGGAAATCAAGGCTCCTTTCATGTGTGATGTGCAACACAGAATTGCTCTGCACGCAGTGCAGGGGAATCGGGCCTCATCTCCCAGCGAGGGGGAAGTCTCATGGTTTTTCTCGAGTTGCGGCGGGAACCTGGGGTATATTCTCGAGTTACGACGGGGATGGCCCTTCCACACACGTGTTTGTTCAGCGTCGTCAGGACTCCTGCCTAGTTGCGAGGGACAACTCGGGATTCTCCTCGAGGCTTGGCAGGGCAATTGGGACGCCTCTCTAGCTGAGGCGGGAGACCAAGGGTCCCTTTCCACGTGCCACAGGAATCCTGGGACTCCTATCAAGTTTCACGAGGAGTCAGGCATCGTCTCCTTTGGAGGCACTGATCTCCGCGTACCTATGGAGTTTTCAAAGGACGTGAGGCCTCTGGTCGCGATGAGGTGGGGAACTAGGTCATTCTCTGTGGTCTCCACAGGGGATTCAGACATCCTTTCGTCTTGGGAGATGCAAGACGAGCCTGCATTCAAGTCACTGCAGGGATATCCGGCCTTATTTCGCGTCAGGGAATCGCGGTGTCCATTCCACTTGAGGCCGAAAAATCAGGGTCCCTCTCACATACCTAGAGCTGAGAGAAGCCTCCTCTTGAGGTGCTTGTGGTAAGGTGGTAATCCTCTGGAGTCGAATCCAGGGACTAACCTCTCATCTCGAGTTGATTCATGGTCCACGGAGCTCTTTCATGCTGCTACAGGGACCTCAGGATCCCTCCAGCCTTGAAACAGTGTTCTTGGGGTTTCTCTGGAGTGCCATCAAGGAAATCAAGGCTCCTTTCATGTGTGATGTGCAACTCGGAATTGCTCTGCACGCAGTGCAGGGGAATCGGGCCTCATCTCGCGGCGAGGGGGAAGTCTCATGGTTTTTCTCGAGTTGCGGCGGGAACCTGGGGTATATTCTCGAGTTACGACGGGGATGGCCCTTCCACCCACGTGTTTGTTCAGCGACGTCAGGACTCCTGCCTAGTTGCGAGGGACAACTCGGGATTCTCCTCGAGGCTTGGCAGGGCAATTGGGACGCCTCTCCAGCTGAGACGGGAGACCAAGGGTCCCTTTCCATGTGCCACAGGCATCCTGGGACTCCTATCAAGTTTCACGAGGAGTCAGGCATCGTCTCCTTTGGAGGCACTGATCTCCGCGTACCTCTGGAGTTTTCAAAGGATGTGAGGCCTCCGGTCGCGATGAGGTGGGGAACTAGGTCTTTCTCTGTGGTCTCCACAGGGGATTCAGACATCCTTTCGTCTTGGGAGATGCAAGACGAGCCTGCATTCAAGTCACTGCAGGGATATCCGGCCTTATTTCGAGTCAGGGCATCGCGGTCTCCATTCCACTTGAGGCCGCAAACTCAGGGTCCCTCTCACATACCTAGAGCTGAGAGAAGCCTCCTCTTGAGGTGCTTGTGGTAAGGTGGTATACCTCTGGAGTCGAAGCCAGGGACTAACCTCTCATCTCGAGTTGATTTTTGGTCCACGGAGCTCTTTCGTGTTGCTACAGTGACCTCAGGATCCCTCAACCTTGAAACAGTGTTCTTGGGGTTTCTCTGGAGTGCCATCAAGGAAATCAAGGCTCCTTTCATGTGTGATGTGCAACACAGAATTGCTCTGCACGCAGTGCAGGGGAATCGGGCCTCATCTCCCAGCGAGGGGGAAGTCTCATGGTTTTTCTCGAGTTGCGGCGGGAACCTGGGGTATATTCTCGAGTTACGACGGGGATGGCCCTTCCACACACGTGTTTGTTCAGCGTCGTCAGGACTCCTGCCTAGTTGCGAGGGACAACTCGGGATTCTCCTCGAGGCTTGGCAGGGCAATTGGGACGCCTCTCTAGCTGAGGCGGGAGACCAAGGGTCCCTTTCCACGTGCCACAGGAATCCTGGGACTCCTATCAAGTTTCACGAGGAGTCAGGCATCGTCTCCTTTGGAGGCACTGATCTCCGCGTACCTATGGAGTTTTCAAAGGACGTGAGGCCTCTGGTCGCGATGAGGTGGGGAACTAGGTCATTCTCTGTGGTCTCCACAGGGGATTCAGACATCCTTTCGTCTTGGGAGATGCAAGACGAGCCTGCATTCAAGTCACTGCAGGGATATCCGGCCTTATTTCGCGTCAGGGAATCGCGGTGTCCATTCCACTTGAGGCCGAAAAATCAGGGTCCCTCTCACATACCTAGAGCTGAGAGAAGCCTCCTCTTGAGGTGCTTGTGGTAAGGTGGTAATCCTCTGGAGTCGAATCCAGGGACTAACCTCTCATCTCGAGTTGATTCATGGTCCACGGAGCTCTTTCATGCTGCTACAGGGACCTCAGGATCCCTCCAGCCTTGAAACAGTGTTCTTGGGGTTTCTCTGGAGTGCCATCAAGGAAATCAAGGCTCCTTTCATGTGTGATGTGCAACTCGGAATTGCTCTGCACGCAGTGCAGGGGAATCGGGCCTCATCTCGCGGCGAGGGGGAAGTCTCATGGTTTTTCTCGAGTTGCGGCGGGAACCTGGGGTATATTCTCGAGTTACGACGGGGATGGCCCTTCCACCCACGTGTTTGTTCAGCGACGTCAGGACTCCTGCCTAGTTGCGAGGGACAACTCGGGATTCTCCTCGAGGCTTGGCAGGGCAATTGGGACGCCTCTCCAGCTGAGGCGGGAGACCAAGGGTCCCTTTCCACGTGCCACAGGAATCCTGGGACTCCTATCAAGTTTCTCGAGGAGTCAGGCATCGTCTCCTTTGGAGGCACTGATCTCCACGGACCTCTGGAGTTTTCAAAGGATGTGAGGCCTCCGGTCGCGATGAGGTGGGGAACTAGGTCTTTCTCTGCGGTCTCCACAGGGGATTCATACATCCTTTCGTCTTGGGAGATGCAAGACGAGCCTGCATTCAAGTCACTGCAAGGATATCCGGCCTTATTTTGCGTCAGGGCATTGCAGTGTCCATTCCACTTGAGGCCGCAAAATCAGGGTCCCTCTCACATACCTAGAGCTGAGAGAAGCCTCCTCTTGAGGTGCTTGTGGTAAGGTGGTATTCCCCTGGAGTCGAAGCCAGGGACTAACCTCTCATCTCGAGTTGATTTTTGTCCACGGAGCTGTTTCGTGTTGCTATAGTGACCTCAGGATCCCTCAACCTTGAAACAGTGTTCTTGGGGTTTCTCTGGAGTGCCATCAAGGAAATCAAGGCTCCTTTCATGTGTGATGTGCAACACGGAATTGCTCTGCACGCAGTGCAGGGGAATCGGGCCTCATCTCGCGGCGAGGGAGAAGTCTCATGGTTCTTCTCGAGTTGCGGCGGGAACCTGGGGTATATTATCGAGTTACGACGGGGATGGCCCTTCCACCCACGTGTTTGTTCAGCGACGTCAGGACTCCTGCCTAGTTGCGAGGGACAACTCGGGATTCTCCTCGAGGCTTCGCAGGGCAATTGGGACGCCTCTCCAGCTGAGGTGGGAGACCAAGGGTCCCTTTCCACGTGCCACAGGAATCCTGGGTCTCCAATCAAGTTTCACGAGGAGTCAGGCATCGTCTCCTTTGGAGGCACTGATCTCCGCGTACCTCTGGAGTTTTCAAAGGATGTGAGGCCTCCGGTCGCGATGAGGTGGTGAACTAGGTCTTTCTCTGTGGTCTCCACAGGGGATTCAGACATCCTTTCGTCTTGGGAGATGCAAGACGAGCCTGCATTCAAGTCACTGCAGGGATATCCGGCCTTATTTCGAGTCAGGGCATCGCGGTCTCCATTCCACTTGAGGCCGCAAACTCAGGGTCCCTCTCACATAGCTAGAGCTGAGAGAAGTCTCCTCTTGAGGTGCTTGTGGTAAGGTGGTATTCCCCTGGAGTCGAAGCCAGGGACTAACCTCTAATCTCGAGTTGATTTTTGGTCCACGGAGCTGTTTCGTGTTGCTACAGTGACCTCAGGATCCCTCAACCTTGAAACAGTGTTCTTGGGGTTTCTCTGGAGTGCCATCAAGGAAATCAAGGCTCCTTTCATGTGTGATGTGCAACACGGAATTGCTCTGCACGCAGTGCAGGGGAATCGGGCCTCATCTCACGGCGAGGGGGAAGTCTCATGGTTCTTCTCGAGTTGCGGCGGGAACCTGGGGTATATTCTCGAGTTACGACGGGGATGGCCCTTCCACACACGTGTTTGTTCAGCGACGTCAGGACTCCTGCCTAGTTGCGAGGGACAACTCGGGATTCTCCTCGAGGCTTGGCAGGGCAATTGGGACGCCTCTCCAGCTGAGGTGGGAGACCAAGGGTCCCTTTCCACGGGCCACAGGAATCCTGGGACTCCAATCAAGTTTCACGAGGAGTCAGGCATCGTCTCCTTTGGAGGCACTGATCTCCGCGTACCTCTGGAGTTTTCAAAGGATGTGAGGCCTCCGGTCGCGATGAGGTGGTGAACTAGTTCTTTCTCTGTGGTCCCCACAGGGGATTCAGACATCCTTTCGTCTTGGGAGATGCAAGACGAGCCTGCATTCAAGTCACTGCAGGGATATCCGGCCTTATTTCGAGTCAGGGCATCGCGGTCTCCATTCCAATTGAGGCCGCAAACTCAGGGTTCCTCTCACATACATAGAGCTGAGAGAAGCCTTCTCTTGAGGTGCTTGTGGTAAGGTGGTATTCCGCTGGAGTTGAAGCCAGGGACTAACCTCACATCTCGAGTTGATTTTTGATCCACGGAGCTCTTTCATGTTGCTACTGTGACCTCAGGATCCCTCAACCTTGAAACAGTGTTCTTGGGGTTTCTCTGGAGTGCCATCAAGGAAATCAAGGCTCCTTTCTTGTGTAATGTGCAACACGGAATTGCTCTGCACGCAGTGCAGGGGAATCGAGCCTCATCTCGCGGCGAGGGGGAAGTCTCATGGTTTTTCTCGAGTTGCGGCGGGAACCTGGGGTATATTCTCGAGTTACGACGGGGATGGCCCTTCCACACACGTGCTTCTTCAGCGACGTCAGGACTCCTGCCTAGTTGCGAGGGACAACTCGGTATTCTCCTCGAGGCTTGGCAGGGCAATTGGAACGCCTCTCCAGCTGAGGCGGGAGACCAAGTGTCCCTTTCCACGTGCCACAGAAATCCTGGGACTCCTATCAAGTTTCACGAGGAGTCAGGCATCGTCTCCTTTGGAAGCACTGATCTCCGCGTAGCTCTGGAGTTTTCAAAGGCTGTGAGGCCTCCGGTCGCGATGAGGTGGGGAACTAGGTCTTTCTCTGTGGTCTCCACAGGGGATTCAGACATCCTTTCGTCTTGGGAGATGCAAGACGAGCCTGCATTCAAGTCACTGCAGGGATATCCGGCCTTATTTCGCGTCAGGGCATCGCAGTGTCCATTCCACTTGAGGCCGCAAACTCAGGGTCCCTCTCACATACCTAGAGCTGAGAGAAGCCTCCTCTTGAGGTGCTTGTGGTAAGGTGGTATTCCTCTGGAGTCGAAGCCAGGGACTAACCTCTCATCTCGAGTTGATTTTTGGTCCACGGAGCTCTTTCTTGTTGCTACAGTGACCTCAGGATCCCTCAACCTTGAAACAGTGTTCTTGGGGTTTCTCTGGAGTGCCATCAAGGAAATCAACGCTCCTTTCATGTGTGATGTGCAACACGGAATTGCTCTGCACGCAGTGCAGGGGAAGCGGGCCTCATCTCGCAGCGAGGGGGAAGTCTCATGGTTTTTCTCGAGTTGAGGCGGGAACCTGGGGTATATTCTCAAGTTACGACGGGGATGGCCCTTCCACCCACGTGTTTGTTCAGCGACGTCAGGACTCCTGCCTAGTTGCGAGGGACAACTCGGGATTCTCCTCGAGGCTTGGCAGGGCAATTGGGACGCCTCTCCAGCTGAGACGGGAGACCAAGGGTCCCTTTCCATGTGCCACAGGAATCCTGGGACTCCTATCAAGTTTCACGAGGAGTCAGGCATCGTCTCCTTTGGAGGCACTGATCTCCGCGTACCTCTGGAGTTTTCAAAGGATGTGAGGCCTCCGGTCGCGATGAGATGGGGAACTAGGTCTTTCTCTGTGGTCTCCACAGGGGATTCAGACATCCTTTCGTCTTGGGAGATGCAAGACGAGCCTGCATTCAAGTCACTGCAGGGATATCCGGCCTTATTTCCAGTCAGGGCATCGCGGTCTCCATTCCACTTGAGGCCGCAAACTCAGGGTCCCTCTCACATACATAGAGCTGAGAGAAGCCTCCTCTTGAGGTGCTTGTGGTAAGGTGGTATACCTCTGGAGTCGAAGCCAGGGACTAACCTCTCATCTCGAGTTGATTTTTGGTCCACGGAGCTCTTTCGTGTAGCTACAGTGACCTCAGGATCCCTCAACCTTGAAACAGTGTTCTTGGGGTTTCTCTGGAGTGCCATCAAGGAAATCAAGGCTCCTTTCATGTGTGATGTGCAACACAGAATTGCTCTGCACGCAGTGCAGGGGAATCGGGCCTCATCTCCCAGCGAGGGGGAAGTCTCATGGTTTTTCTCGAGTTGCGGCGGGAACCTGGGGTATATTCTCGAGTTACGACGGGGATGGCCCTTCCACACATGTGTTAGTTCAGCGACGGCAGGACTCCTGCCTAGTTGCGAGGGACAACTCGGGATTCTCCTCGAGGCTTGGCAGGGCAATTGGGACGCCTCTCCAGCTGAGGCGGGAGACCAAGGGTCCCTTTCCACATGCCACAGGAATCCTGGGACTCCTATCAAGTTTCACGAGGAGTCAGGCATCGTCTCCTTTGGAGGCAATGATCTCCGTGTACCTCTGGAGTTTTCAAAGGATTTGAGGCCTCCGGTCGCGATGAGGTGGAGAACTAGGTCTTTCTCTGTGGTCTCCACAGGGGATTCAGACATTCTTTCCTCTTGGGAGATGCAAGACGAGCCTGCATTCAAGTCACTGCAGGGATATCCGGCCTTATTTCGCGTCAGGGCATCGCTGTGTCCATTCCACTTGAGGCCGCAAACTCAGGGTCCCTCTCACATACCTAGAGCTGAGAGAAGCCTCCTCTTGAGGTGCTTGTGGTAAGGTGGTATTCCTCTGGAGTCGAAGCCAGGGACTAACCTCTCATCTCGAGTTGATTCATGGTCCACGGAGCTCTTTCGTGCTGCTACCGGGACCTCAGGATCACTCCAGCCTTGAAACAGTGTTCTTGGAGTTTCTCTGGAGTGCCATCAAGGAAATCAAGGCTCCTTTCATGTGTGATGTGCAACACGGAATTGCTCTGCACGCAGTGCAGGGGAATCGGGCCTCATCTCGCGGCGAGGGGGAAGTCTCATGGTTTTTCTCGAGTTGCGGCGGGAACCTGGGGTATATTATCGAGTTACGACGGGGATGGCCCTTCCACCCACGTGTTTGTTCAGCGACTTCAGGACTCCTGCCTAGTTGCGAGGGACAACTCGGGATTCTCCTCGAGGCTTGGCAGGGCAATTGGGACGCCTCTCCAGCTGAGGTGGGAGACCAAGGGTCCCTTTCCACGTGCCACAGGAATCCTGGGACTCCAATCAAGTTTCACGAGGAGTCAGGCATCGTCTCCTTTGGAGGCACTGATCTCCGCGTACCTCTGGAGTTTTCAAAGGATGTGAGGCCTCCGGTCGCGATGAGGTGGTGAACTAGGTCTTTCTCTGTGGTCTCCACAGGGGATTCAGACATCCTTTCGTCTTGGGAGATGCAAGACGAGCCTGCATTCAAATCATTGCAGGAATATCCGGCCTTATTTCGAGTCAGGGCATCGCGGTGTCCATTCCACTTGAGGCCGCAAACTCAGGGTCCCTCTCACATAGCTAGAGCTGAGAGAAGCCTCCTCTTGAGGTGCTTGTGGTAAGGTGGTATTCCTCTGGAGTCGAAGCCAGGGACTAACCTCTCATCTCGAGTTAATTCTTGGTCCACGGAGCTCTTTCGTGTTGCTACAGTGACCTCAGGATCCCTCAACCTTGAAACAGTGTTCTTGGGGTTTCTCTGGAGTGCCCTCAAGGAAATCAAGGCTCCTTTCTTGTGTGATGTGCAACACGGAATTGCTCTGCACGCAGTGCAGGGGAATCGGGCCTCATCTCTCGGCGAGGGGGAAGTCTCATGGTTTTTCTCGAGTTGCGGCGGGAACCTGCGGTATATTCTCGAGTTACGACGGGGATGGCCCTTCCACACACGTGCTTCTTCAGCGACGTCAGGACTCCTGCCTAGTTGCGAGGGACAACTCGGTATTCTCCTCGAGGCTTGGCAGGGCAATTGGGACGCCTCTCCAGCTGAGGCGGGAGACCAAGGGTCCCTTTCCACGTGCCACAGGAATCCTGGGACTCCTATCAAGTTTCACGAGGAGTCAGGCATCGTCTCCTTTGGAAGCACTGATCTCCACGTAGCTCTGGAGTTTTCAAAGGATGTGAGGCCTCCGGTCGCGATGAGGTGGGGAACTAGGTCTTTCTCTGTGGTCTCCACAGGGGATTCAGACATCCTTTCGTCTTGGGAGATGCAAGACGAGCCTGCATTCAAGTCACTGCAGGGATATCCGGCCTTATTTCGCGTCAGGGCATCGCGGTGTCCATTCCACTTGAGGCCGCAAAATCAGGGTCCCTCTCACATACCTAGAGCTGAGAGAAGCCTCCTCTTGAGGTGCTTGTGGTAAGGTGGTATTCCTCTGGAGTCGAAGCCAGGGACTAACCTCTCATCTCGAGTTGATTCATGGTCCACGGAGCTCTTTCGTGCTGCTACAGGGACCTCAGGATCCCTCCAGCCTGGAAACAGTGTTCTTGGGGTTTCTCTGGAGTGCCATCAAGGAAATCAAGGCTCCTTTCATGTGTGATGTGCAACACGGAATTGCTCTGCACGCAGTGCAGGGGAATCGGGCCTCATCTCGCGGCGAGGGGGAAGTCTCATGGTTTTTCTCGAGTTGCGGCGGGAACCTGGGGTATATTCTCGAGTTACGACGGGGATGGCCCTTCCACCCACGTGTTTGTTCTGCCACGTCAGGACTCCTGCCTAGCTGCGAGGGACAACTCGGGATTCTCCTCGAGGCTTGGCAGGGCAATTGGGACGCCTCTCCAGCTGAGGTGGGTGACCAAGGGTCCCTTTCCACGTGCCACAGGAATCCTGGGACTCCTATCAAGTTTCACGAGGAGTCAGGCATCGTCTCCTTTGGAGGCACTGATCTCCGCGTACCTCTGGAGTTTTCAAAGGCTGTGAGGCCTCCGGTCGCGATGAGGTGGTGAACTAGGTCTTTCTCTGTTGTCTCCACAGGGGATTCAGACATCCTTTCTTCTTGGGAGATGCAAGACGAGCCTGCATTCAAGTCACTGCAGGGATATCCGGCCTTTTTTCGAGTCAGGGCATCGCGGTGTCCATTCCACTTGAGGCCGCAAACTCAGGGTCCCTCTCACATACCTAGAGCTGAGAGAAGCCTCCTCTTGAGGTGCTTGTGGTAAGGTGGTATTCCTCTGGAGTCGAAGCCAGGGACTAACCTCTCATCTCGAGTTGGTTTTTGGTCCACGGAGCTCTTTCTTGTTGCTACAGTGACCTCAGGATCCCTCAACCTTGAAACAGTGTTCTTGGGGTTTCTCTGGAGTGCCATCAAGGAAATCAAGGCTCCTTTCATGTGTGATGTGCAACACGGAATTGCTCTGCACGCAGTGCAGGGGAAGCGGGCCTCATCTCGCGGCGAGGGGGAAGTCTCATGGTTTTTCTCGAGTTGGGGCGGGAACCTGGGGTATATTTTCGAGTTACGACGGGGATGGCCCTTCCACCCACGTGTTTGTTCAGCGACGTCAGGACTCCTGCCTAGTTGCGAGGGACAACTCGGGATTCTCCTCGAGGCTTGGCAGGGCAATTGGGACGCCTCTCCAGCTGAGGCGGGAGACCAAGGGTCCCTTTCCATGTGCCACAGGAATCCTGGGACTCCTATCAAGTTTCACGAGGAGTCAGGCATCGTCTCCTTTGGAGGCACTGATCTCCGCGTACCTCTGAAGTTTTCAAAGGATGTGAGGCCTCCGGTCGCGATGAGGTGGGGAACTAGGTCTTTCTCTGTGGTCTCCACAGGGGATTCAGACATCCTTTTGTCTTGGGAGATGCAAGACGAGCCTGCATTCCAGTCACTGCAGGGATATCCGGCCTTATTTCGAGTCAGGGCATCGCGGTCTCCATTCCACTTGAGGCCGCAAACTCAGGGTCCCTCTCACATACATAGAGTTGAGAGAAGCCTCCTCTTGAGGTGCTTGTGGTAAGGTGGTATACCTCTGGAGTCGAAGCCAGGGACTAACCTCTCATCTCGAGTTGTTTTTTGGTCCACGGAGCTCTTTCGTGTTGCTACAGTGACCTCAGGATCCCTCAACCTTGAAACAGTCTTCTTGGGGTTTCTCTGGAGTGCCATCAAGGAAATCAAAGCTCCTTTCATGTGTGATGTGCAACACAGAATTGCTCTGCACGCAGTGCAGGGGAATCGGGCCTCATCTCGCGGTGAGGTGGAAGTCTCATGGTTTTTCTCGAGTTGCGGCGGGAACCTGGGGTATATTCTCGAGTTACGACGGGGATGGCCCTTCCACACATGTGTTAGTTCAGCGACGGCAGGACTCCTGCCTAGTTGCGAGGGACAACTCGGGATTCTCCTCGAGGCTTGGCAGGGCAATTGGGACGCCTCTCCAGCTGAGGCGGGAGACCAAGGGTCCCTTTCCACGTGCCACAGGAATCCTGGGACTCCTATCAAGTTTCACGAGGAGTCAGGCATCGTCTCCTTTGGAAGCACTGATCTCCGCGTAGCTCTGGAGTTTTCAAAGGATGTGAGGCCTCCGGTCGCGATGAGGTGGGGAACTAGGTCTTTCTCTGTGGTCTCCACAGGGTATTCAGACATCCTTTCGTCTTGGGAGATGCAAGACGAGCCTGCATTCAAATCACTGCAGGGATATCCGGCCTTATTTCGCGTCAGGGCATCGCGGTGTCCATTCCACTTGAGGCCGCAAACTCAGGGTCCCTCTCACATACCTAGAGCTGAGAGAAGCCTCCTCTTGAGGTGCTTGTGGTAAGGTGGTATTCCTCTGGAGTCGAAGCCAGGGACTAACCTCTCATCTCGAGTTGATTCATTGTCCACGTAGCTCTTTCATGTTGCTACAGTCACCTCAGGATCCCTCCAGCCTTGAAACAGTGTTCTTGGGTTTTCTCTGGAGTGCCATCAAGGAAATCAAGGCTCCTTTCATGTGTGATGTGCAACACGGAATTGCTCTGCACGCAGTGCAGGGTATCGGGCCTCATTTTGCGGCGAGGGGGAAGTCTAATGATTTTTCTCGAGTTGCGATTGGAACCTGGGGTATATTCTCAAGTTACGACGGGGATGGGCCTTCCACCCACGTGTTTGTTCAGCGACGTCAGGACTCCTGCCTAGTTGCGAGGGACAACTCGGGATTCTCCTCGAGGCTTGGCAGGGCAATTGGGACGCCTCTCCAGCTGAGGTGGGAGACCAAGGTTCCCTTTCCACGTGCCACAGGAATCCTGGGACTCCAATCAAGTGTCACGAGGAGTCAGGCATCGTCTCCTTTGGAGGCACTGATCTCCGCGTACCTCTGGAGTTTTCAAAGGATGTGAGGCCTCCGGTCGCGATGAGGTGGGGAACTAGGTCTTTCTCTGTGGTCTCCACAGGGGATTCAGACATCCTTTCGTCTTGGGAGATGCAAGACGAGCCTGCATTCAAGTCACTGCAGGGATATCCGGCCTTATTTCGAGTCAGGGCATCGCGGTCTCCATTCCACTTGAGGCCGCAAACTCAGGGTCCCTCTCACATAGCTAGAGCTGAGAGAAGCCTCCTCTTGAGGTGCTTGTGGTAAGGTGGTATTCCTCTGGAGTCGAAGCCAGGGACTAACCTCTCATCTCGAGTTGATTTTTGGTCCACGGAGGTCTTTCGTGTTGCTACAGTGACTTCAGGATCCCTCAACCTTGAAACAGTGTTCTTGGGGTTTCTCTGGAGTGCCATCAAGGAAATCAAGGCTCCTTTCATGTGTGATGTGCAACACGGAATTGCTCTGCACGCAGTGCAGGGGAATCGGGCCTCATCTCGCGGCGAGGGGGAAGTCTCATGGTTTTTCTCGAGTTGCGGCGGGAACCGGGGGTATATTCTCGAGTTACGACGGGGATGGCCCTTCCACACACGTGCTTCTTCAGCGACGTCAAGACTCCTGCCTAGTTGCGAGGGACAACGCGGTATTCTCCTCGAGGCTTGGCAGGGCAATTGGGACGCCTCTCCAGCTGAGGCGGGAGACCAAGTGTCCCTTTCCACGTGCCACAGGAATCCTGGGACTCCTATCAAGTTTCAGGAGGAGTCAGGCATCGTCTCCTTTGGAGGCACTGATCTCCGCGTACCTCTGGAGTTTTCAAAGGATGTGAGGCCTCCGGTCGCGATGAGGTGGGGAACTAGGTCTTTCTCTGTGGTCTCCACAGGGGATTCAGACATCCTTTCTTCTTGGGAGATGCAAGACGAGCCTGCATTCAAGTCACTGCAGGGATATCCGGCCTTATTTCGAGTCAGGGAATCGCGGTGTCCATTCCACATGAGGCCGCAAACTCAGGGTCCCTCTCACATAGCTAGAGCTGAGAGAAGCCTCCTCTTGAGGTGCTTGTGGTAAGGTGGTATTCCTCTGGAGTCGAATCCAGGGACTAACCTCTCATCTCGAGTTGGTTTTTGGTCCACGGAGCTCTTTCTTGTTGCTACAGTGACCTCAGGATCCCTCAACCTTGAAACAGTGTTCTTGGGGTTTCTCTGGAGTGCCATCAAGGAAATCAAGGCTCCTTTCATGTGTGATGTGCAACACGGAATTGCTCTGCACGCAGTGCAGGGGAAGCGGGCCTCATCTCGCGGCGAGGGGGAAGTCTCATGGTTTTTCTCGAGTTGGGGCGGGAACCTGGGGTATATTCTCAAGTTACGACGGGGATGGCCCTTCCACCCACGTGTTTGTTCAGCGACGTCAGGACTCCTGCCTAGTTGCGAGGGACAACTCGGGATTCTCCTCGAGGCTTGGCAGGGCAATTGGGACGCCTCTCCAGCTGAGGCGGGAGACCAAGGGTCCCTTTCCATGTGCCACAGGAATCCTGGGACTCCTATCAAGTTTCACGAGGAGTCAGGCATCGTCTCCTTTGGAGGCACTGATCTCCGCGTACCTCTGGAGTTTTCAAAGGATGTGAGGCCTCCGGTCGCCATGAGGTGGGGAACTAGGTCTTTCTCTGTGGTCTCCACAGGGGATTCAGACATCCTTTCGTCTTGGGAGATGCAAGACGAGCCTGCATTCAAGTCACTGCAGGGATGTCCGGCCTTATTTCGCGTCAGGGCATCACGGTGTCCATTCCACTTGATGCCGCAAACTCAGGGTCCCTCTCACATACCTAGAGCTGAGAGAAGCCTCCTCTTGAGGTGCTTGTGGTAAGGTGGTATTCCTCTGGAGTCGAAGCCAGGGACTAACCTCTCATCTCGAGTGGATTCATGGTCCACGGAGCTCTTTCGTGCTGCTACCGGGACCTCAGGATCCCTCCAGCCTTGAAACAGTGTTCTTCGGGTTTCTCTGGAGTGCCATCAAGGAAATCAAGGCTCCTTTCATGTGTGATGTGCAAGACGGAATTGCTCTGCACGCAGTGCAGGGGAATCGGGCCTCATCTCGCGGCGAGGGGGAAGTCTCATGGTTTTTCTCGAGTTGCGGCGGGAACCTGGGGTATATTCTCGAGTTACGACGGGGATGGCCCTTCCACCCACGTGTTTGTTCTGCCACGTCAGGACTCCTGCCTAGCTGCGAGGGACAACTCGGGATTCTCCTCGAGGCTTGGCAGGGCAATTGGGACGCCTCTCCAGCTGAGGTGGGTGACCATGGGTCCCTTTCCACGTGCCACAGAAATCCTGGGACTCCAATCAAGTTTCACGAGGAGTCAGGCATCGTCTCCTTTGGAGGCACTGATCTCCGCGTACCTCTGGAGTTTTCAAAGGATGTGAGGCCTCCGGTCGCGATGAGGTGGTGAACTAGGTCTTTCTCTGTGGTCTCCACAGGGGATTCAGACATCCTTTCGTCTTGGGAGATGCAAGACGAGCCTGCATTCAAGTCACTGCAGGGATATCCGGCCTTATTTCGAGTCAGGGCATCGCGGTGTCCATTCCACTTGAGGCCGCAAACTCAGGGTCCCTCTCACATAGCTAGAGCTGAGAGAAGCCTCCTCTTGAGGTGCTTGTGGTAAGGTGGTATTCCTCTGGAGTCGAAGCCAGGGACTAACCTCTCATCTCGAGTTAATTCTTGGTCCACGGAGCTCTTTCGTGTTGCTACAGGGACCTCAGGATCCCTCCAGCCTGGAAACAGTGTTCTTGGGGTTTCTCTGGAGTGCCATCAAGGAAATCAAGGCTCCTTTCATGTGTGATGTGCAACACGGAATTGCTCTGCACGCAGTGCAGGGGAATCGGGCCTCATCTCGCGGCGAGGGGGAAGTCTCATGGTTTTTCTCGAGTTGCGGCGGGAACCTGCGGTATATTCTCGAGTTACGACGGGGATGGCCCTTCCACCCACGTGTTTGTTCTGCCACGTCAGGACTCCTGCCTAGCTGCGAGGGACAACTCGGGATTCTCCTCGAGGCTTGGCAGGGCAATTGGGACGCCTCTCCAGCTGAGGTGGGTGACCAAGGGTCCCTTTCCACGTGCCACAGGAATCCTGGGACTCCTATCAAGTTTCACGAGGAGTCAGGCATCGTCTCCTTTGGAGGCACTGATCTCCGCGTACCTCTGGAGTTTTCAAAGGCTGTGAGGCCTCCGGTCGCGATGAGGTGGTGAACTAGGTCTTTCTCTGTTGTCTCCACAGGGGATTCAGACATCCTCTCTTCTTGGGAGATGCAAGACGAGCCTGCATTCAAGTCACTGCAGGGATATCCGGCCTTTTTTCGAGTCAGGGCATCGCGGTGTCCATTCCACTTGAGGCCGCAAACTCAGGGTCCCTCTCACATACCTAGAGCTGAGAGAAGCCTCCTCTTGAGGTGCTTGTGGTAAGGTGGTATTCCTCTGGAGTCGAAGCCAGGGACTAACCTCTCATCTCGAGTTGATTCATTGTCCACGTAGCTCTTTCGTGTTGCTACAGTGACCTCAGGATCCCTCCAGCCTTGAAACAGTGTTCTTGGGTTTTCTCTGGAGTGCCATCAAGGAAATCAAGGCTCCTTTCATGTGTGATGTGCAACACGGAATTGCTCTGCACGCAGTGCAGGGTATCGGGCCTCATTTTGCGGCGAGGGGGAAGTCTAATGATTTTTCTCGAGTTGCGATTGGAACCTGGGGTATATTCTCAAGTTACGACGGGGATGGGCCTTCCACCCACGTGTTTGTTCAGCGACGTCAGGACTCCTGCCTAGTTGCGAGGGACAACTCGGGATTCTCCTCGAGGCTTGGCAGGGCAATTGGGACGCCTCTCCAGCTGAGGTGGGAGACCAAGGGTCCCTTTCCACGTGCCACAGGAATCCTGGGACTCCAATCAAGTGTCACGAGGAGTCAGGCATCGTCTCCTTTGGAGGCACTGATCTCCGCGTACCTCTGGAGTTTTCAAAGGATGTGAGGCCTCCGGTCGCGATGAGGTGGGGAACTAGGTCTTTCTCTGTGGTCTCCACAGGGGATTCAGACATCCTTTCGTCTTGGGAGATGCAAGACGAGCCTGCATTCAAGTCACTGCAGGGATATCCGGCCTTATTTCGAGTCAGGGCATCGCGGTCTCCATTCCACTTGAGGCCGCAAACTCAGGGTCCCTCTCACATAGCTAGAGCTGAGAGAAGCCTCCTCTTGAGGTGCTTGTGGTAAGGTGGTATTCCTCTGGAGTCGAAGCCAGGGACTAACCTCTCATCTCGAGTTGATTTTTGGTCCACGGAGCTCTTTCGTGTTGCTACAGTGACTTCAGGATCCCTCAACCTTGAAACAGTGTTCTTGGGGTTTCTCTGGAGTGCCATCAAGGAAATCAAGGCTCCTTTCATGTGTGATGTGCAACACGGAATTGCTCTGCACGCAGTGCAGGGGAATCGGGCCTCATCTCGCGGCGAGGGGGAAGTCTCATGGTTTTTCTCGAGTTGCGGCGGGAACCGGGGGTATATTCTCGAGTTACGACGGGGATGGCCCTTCCACCCACGTGTTAGTTCTGCCACGTCAGGACTCCTGCCTAGCTGCGAGGGACAACTCGGTATTCTCCTCGAGGCTTGGCAGGGCAATTGGGACGCCTCTCCAGCTGAGGTGGGTGACCAAGGGTCCCTTTCCACGTGCCACAGGAATCCTGGGACTCCTATCAAGTTTCACGAGGAGTCAGGCATCGTCTCCTTTGGAGGCACTGATCTCCGCGTACCTCTGGAGTTTTCAAAGGCTGTGAGGCCTCCGGTCGCGATGAGGTGGTGAACTAGGTCTTTCTCTGTTGTCTCCACAGGGGATTCAGACATCCTTTCTTCTTGGGAGATGCAAGACGAGCCTGCATTCAAGTCACTGCAGGGATATCCGGCCTTTTTTCGAGTCAGGGCATCGCGGTGTCCATTCCACTTGAGGCCGCAAACTCAGGGTCCCTCTCACATACCTAGAGCTGAGAGAAGCCTCCTCTTGAGGTGCTTGTGGTAAGGTGGTATTCCTCTGGAGTCGAAGCCAGGGACTAACCTCTCATCTCGAGTTGGTTTTTGGTCCACGGAGCTCTTTCTTGTTGCTACAGTGACCTCAGGATCCCTCAACCTTGAAACAGTGTTCTTGGGGTTTCTCTGGAGTGCCATCAAGGAAATCAAGGCTCCTTTCATGTGTGATGTGCAACACGGAATTGCTCTGCACGCAGTGCAGGGGAAGCGGGCCTCATCTCGCGGCGAGGGGGAAGTCTCATGGTTTTTCTCGAGTTGGGGCGGGAACCTGGGGTATATTTTCGAGTTACGACGGGGATGGCCCTTCCACCCACGTGTTTGTTCAGCGACGTCAGGACTCCTGCCTAGTTGCGAGGGACAACTCGGGATTCTCCTCGAGGCTTGGCAGGGCAATTGGGACGCCTCTCCAGCTGAGGCGGGAGACCAAGGGTCCCTTTCCATGTGCCACAGGAATCCTGGGACTCCTATCAAGTTTCACGAGGAGTCAGGCATCGTCTCCTTTGGAGGCACTGATCTCCGCGTACCTCTGAAGTTTTCAAAGGATGTGAGGCCTCCGGTCGCGATGAGGTGGGGAACTAGGTCTTTCTCTGTGGTCTCCACAGGGGATTCAGACATCCTTTTATCTTGGGAGATGCAAGACGAGCCTGCATTCCAGTCACTGCAGGGATATCCGGCCTTATTTCGAGTCAGGGCATCGCGGTCTCCATTCCACTTGAGGCCGCAAACTCAGGGTCCCTCTCACATACATAGAGTTGAGAGAAGCCTCCTCTTGAGGTGCTTGTGGTAAGGTGGTATACCTCTGGAGTCGAAGCCAGGGACTAACCTCTCATCTCGAGTTGTTTTTTGGTCCACGGAGCTCTTTCGTGTTGCTACAGTGACCTCAGGATCCCTCAACCTTGAAACAGTCTTCTTGGGGTTTCTCTGGAGTGCCATCAAGGAAATCAAAGCTCCTTTCATGTGTGATGTGCAACACAGAATTGCTCTGCACGCAGTGCAGGGGAATCGGGCCTCATCTCGCGGCGAGGTGGAAGTCTCATGGTTTTTCTCGAGTTGCGGCGGGAACCTGGGTTATATTCTCGAGTTACGACGGGGATGGCCCTTCCACACATGTGTTAGTTCAGCGACGGCAGGACTCCTGCCTAGTTGCGAGGGACAACTCGGGATTCTCCTCGAGGCTTGGCAGGGCAATTGGGACGCCTCTCCAGCTGAGGCGGGAGACCAAGGGTCCCTTTCCACGTGCCACAGGAATCCTGGGACTCCTATCAAGTTTCACGAGGAGTCAGGCATCGTCTCCTTTGGAAGCACTGATCTCCGCGTAGCTCTTGAGTTTTCAAAGGATGTGAGGCCTCCGGTCGCGATGAGGTGGGGAACTAGGTCTTTCTCTGTGGTCTCCACAGGGGATTCAGACATCCTTTCGTCTTGGGAGATGCAAGACGAGCCTGCATTCAAATCACTGCAGGGATATCCGGCCTTATTTCGCGTCAGGGCATCGCGGTGTCCATTCCACTTGAGGCCGCAAACTCAGGGTCCCTCTCACATACCTAGAGCTGAGAGAAGCCTCCTCTTGAGGTGCTTGTGGTAAGGTGGTATTCCTCTGGAGTCGAATCCAGGGACTAACCTCTCATCTCGAGTTGGTTTTTGGTCCACGGAGCTCTTTCTTGTTGCTACAGTGACCTCAGGATCCCTCAACCTTGAAACAGTGTTCTTGGGGTTTCTCTGGAGTGCCATTAAGGAAATCAAGGCTCCTTTCATGTGTGATGTGCAACACGGAATTGCTCTGCACGCAGTGCAGGGGAAGCGGGCCTCATCTCGCGGCGAGGGGGAAGTCTCATGGTTTTTCTCGAGTTGGGGCGGGAACCTGGGGTATATTCTCAAGTTACGACGGGGATGGCCCTTCCACCCACGTGTTTGTTCAGCGACGTCAGGACTCCTGCCTAGTTGCGAGGGACAACTCGGGATTCTCCTCGAGGCTTGGCAGGGCAATTGGGACGCCTCTCCAGCTGAGGCGGGAGACCAAGGGTCCCTTTCCATGTGCCACAGGAATCCTGGGACTCCTATCAAGTTTCACGAGGAGTCAGGCATCGTCTCCTTTGGAGGCACTGATCTCCGCGTACCTCTGGAGTTTTCAAAGGATGTGAGGCCTCCGGTCGCGATGAGGTGGGGAACTAGGTCTTTCTCTGTGGTCTCCACAGGGGATTCAGACATCCTTTCGTCTTGGGAGATGCAAGACGAGCCTGCATTCAAGTCACTGCAGGGATGTCCGGCCTTATTTCGCGTCAGGGCATCGCGGTGTCCATTCCACTTGATGCCGCAAACTCAGGGTCCCTCTCACATACCTAGAGCTGAGAGAAGCCTCCTCTTGAGGTGCTTGTGGTAAGGTGGTATTCCTCTGGAGTCGAAGCCAGGGACTAACCTCTCATCTCGAGTTGATTCATGGTCCACGGAGCTCTTTCGTGCTGCTACCGGGACCTCAGGATCCCTCCAGCCTTGAAACAGTGTTCTTCGGGTTTCTCTGGAGTGCCATCAAGGAAATCAAGGCTCCTTTCATGTGTGATGTGCAAGACGGAATTGCTCTGCACGCAGTGCAGGGGAATCGGGCCTCATCTCGCGGCGAGGGGGAAGTCTCATGGTTTTTCTCGAGTTGCGGCGGGAACCTGGGGTATATTCTCGAGTTACGACGGGGATGGCCCTTCCACCCACGTGTTAGTTCTGCCACGTCAGGACTCCTGCCTAGCTGCGAGGGACAACTCGGTATTCTCCTCGAGGCTTGGCAGGGCAATTGGGACGCCTCTCCAGCTGAGGTGGGTGACCATGGGTCCCTTTCCACGTGCCACAGGAATCCTGGGACTCCTATGAAGTTTCACGAGGAGTCAGGCATCGTCTCCTTTGGAGGCACTGATCTCCGCGTACCTCTGGAGTTTTCAAAGGATGTGAGACCTCCGGTCGCGATGAGGTGGTGAACTAGGTCTTTCTCTGTGGTCTCCACAGTGGATTCAGACATCCTTTCTTCTTGGGAGATGCAAGACGAGCCTGCATTCAAGTCACTGCAGGGATCTCCGGCCTTATTTCGAGTCAGGGCATCGCGGTGTCCATTCCACTTGAGGCCGCAAACTCAGGGTCCCTCTCACATACCTAGAGCTGAGAGAAGCCTCCTCTTGAGGTGCTTGTGGTAAGGTGGTATTCCTCTGGAGTCGAAGCCAGGGACTAACCTCTCATCTCGAGTTGGTTTTTGGTCCACGGAGCTCTTTCTTGTTGCTACAGTGACCTCAGGATCCCTCAACCTTGAAACAGTGTTCTTGGGGTTTCTCTGGAGTGCCATCAAGGAAATCAAGGCTCCTTTCATGTGTGATGTGCAACACGGAATTGCTCTGCACGCAGTGCAGGGTATCGGGCCTCATCTCGCGGCGAGGGGGAAGTCTCATGGTTTTTCTCGAGTTGGTTCGGGAACCTGGGGTATATTCTCAAGTTACGACAGGGATGGCCCTTCCACCCACGTGTTTGTTCAGCGACGTCAGGACTCCTGCCTAGTTGCGAGGGACAACTCGGGATTCTCCTCGAGGCTTGGCAGGGCAATTGGGACGCCTCTCCAGCTGAGGCGGGAGACCAAGGGTCCCTTTCCATGTGCCACAGGAATCCTGGGACTCCTATCAAGTTTCACGAGGAGTCAGGCATCGTCTTCTTTGGAGGCACTGATCTCCGCGTACCTCTGGAGTTTTCAAAGGATGTGAGGCCTCCGGTCGCGATGAGGTGGGGAACTAGGTCTTTCTCTGTGGTCTCCACAGGGGATTCAGACATTCTTTCGTCTTGGGAGATGTAATACGAGCCTGCATTCAAGTCACTGCAGGGATATCCGGCCTTATTTCGAGTCAGGGCATCGCGGTCTCCATTCCACTTGAGGCCGCAAACTCAGGGTCCCTCTCACATACATAGAGCTGAGAGACGCCTCCTCTTGAGTTGATTGTGATAAGGTGGTATACCTCTGGAGTCGAAGCCAGGGACTAACCTCTCATCTCGAGTTGATTTTTGGTCCACGGAGCTCTTTCGTGTTGCTACAGTGACCTCAGGATCCCTCAACCTTGAAACAGTGTTCTTGGGGTTTCTCTGGAGTGCCATCAAGGAAATCAAGGCTCCTTTCATGTGTGATGTGCAACACAGAATTGCTCTGCACGCAGTGCAGGGGAATCGGGCCTCATCTCGCAGCGAGGGGGAAGTCTCACGGTTTTTCTTTAGTTGCGGCGGGAACCTGGGGTATATTCTCGAGTTACGACGGGGATGGCCCTTCCACACATGTGTTAGTTCAGCGATGGCAGGACTCCTGCCTAGTTGCGAGGGACAACTCGGGATTCTCCTCGAGGCTTGGCAGGGCAATTGGGACGCCTCTCCAGCTGAGGCGGGAGACCAAGGGTCCCTTTCCACATGCCACAGGAATCCTGGGACTCCTATCAAGTTTCACGAGGAGTCAGGCATCGTCTCCTTTGGAGGCAATGATCTCCGTGTACCTCTGGAGTTATCAAAGGATGTGAGGCCTCCGGTCGCGATGAGGTGGGGAACTAGGTCTTTCTCTGTGGTCTCCACAGGGGATTCAGACATCCTTTCGTCTTGGGAGATGCAAGACGAGCCTGCATTCAAGTCACTGCAGGGATATCCGGCCTTATTTCGCGTCAGGGCATCGCGGTGTCCATTCCACTTGATGCCGCAAACTCAGGGTCCCTCTCACATACCTAGAGCTGAGAGAAGCCTCCTCTTGAGGTGCTTGTGGTAAGGTGGTATTCCTCTGGAGTCGAAGCCAGGGACTAACCTCTCATCTCGAGTTGATTCATGGTCCACGGAGCTCTTTCGTGCTGCTACCGGGACCTCAGGATCCCTCCAGCCTTGAAACAGTGTTCTTGGGGTTTCTCTGGAGTGCCATCAAGGAAAGCAAGGCTCCTTTCATGTGTGATGTGCAACACGGAATTGCTCTGCACGCAGTACAGGGGAATCGGGCCTCATCTCGCGGCGAGGGGGAAGTCTCATGGTTTTTCTGGAGTTGCGGCGGGAACCTGGGTTATATTATCGAGTTACGACGGGGATGGCCCTTCCACCCACGTGTTTGTTCAGCGACGTCAGGACTCCTGCCTAGTTGCGAGGGACAACTCGGGATTCTCCTCGAGGCTTGGCAGGGCAATTGGGACGCCTCTCCAGCTGAGGTGGGAGACCAAGGGTCCCTTTCCACGTGCCACAGGAATCCTGGGACTCCAATCAAGTTTCACGAGGAGTCAGGCATCGTCTCCTTTGGAGGCACTGATCTCCGCGTACCTCTGGAGTTTTCAAAGGATGTGAGGCCTCCGGTCGCGATGAGGTGGTGAACTAGGTCTTTCTCTGTGGTTTCCACAGGGGATTCAGACATCCTTTCGTCTTGGGAGATGCAAGACGAGCCTGCATTCAAGTCATTGCAGGGATATCCGGAATTATTTCGAGTCAGGGCATCGCGGTCTCCATTTCACTTGAGGCCGCAAACTCAGGGTCCCTCTCACATAGCTAGAGCTGAGAGAAGCCTCCTCTTGAGGTGCTTGTGGTAAGGTGGTATTCCTCTGGAGTAGAAGCCAGGGACTAACCTCTCATCTCGAGTTGATTCATGGTCCACGTAGCTCTTTCGTGCTGCTACAGGGACCTCAGGATCCCTCCAGCCTGGAAACAGTGTTCTTGGGGTTTCTCTGGAGTGCCATCAAGGAAATCAAGGCTCCTTTCATGTGTGATGTGCAAGACGGAATTGCTCTGCACGCAGTGCAGGGGAATCGGGCCTCATCTCGCGGCGAGGGGGAAGTCTCATGGTTTTTCTCGAGTTGCGGCGGGAACCTGGGGTATATTCTCGAGTTACGACGGGGATGGCCCTTCCACCCACGTGTTTGTTCTGCCACGTCAGGACTTCTGCCTAGCTGCGAGGGACAACTCGGGATTCTCCTCGAGGCTTGGCAGGGCAATTGGGACGCCTCTCCAGCTGAGGTGGGTGACCAAGGGTCCCTTTCCACGTGCCACAGGAATCCTGTGACTCCTATCAAGTTTCACGAGGAGTCAGGCATCGTCTCCTTTGGAGGCACTGATCTCCGCGTACCTCTGGAGTTTTCAAAGGCTGTGAGGCCTCCGGTCGCGATGAGGTGGTGAACTAGGTCTTTCTCTGTGGTCTCCACAGGGGATTCAGACATCCTTTCTTCTTGGGAGATGCAAGACGAGCCTGCATTCAAGTCACTGCAGGGATATCCGGCCTTTTTTCGAGTCAGGGCATCGCGGTGTCCATTCCACTTGAGGCCGCAAAATCAGGGTCCCTCTCACATACCTAGAGCTGAGAGAAGCCTCCTCTTGAGGTGCTTGTGGTAAGGTGGTATTCCTCTGGAGTCGAAGCCAGGGACTAACCTCTCATCTCGAGTTGGTTTTTGGTCCCCGGAGCTCTTTCTTTTTGCTACAGTGACCTCAGGATCCCTCAACCTTGAAACAGTGTTCTTGGGGTTTCTCTGGAGTGCCATCAAGGAAATCAAGGCTCCTTTCATGTGTGATGTGCAACACGGAATTGCTCTGCACGCAGTGCAGGGGAAGCGGGCCTCATCTCGCGGCGAGGGGGAAGTCTCATGGTTTTTCTCGAGTTGGGGCGGGAACCTGGGGTATATTCTCGAGTTACGACGGGGATGGCCCTTCCACCCACGTGTTTGTTCAGCGACGTCAGGACTCCTGCCTAGTTGCGAGGGACAACTCGGGATTCTCCTCGAGGCTTGGCAGGGCAATTGGGACCCCTCTCCAGCTGAGGCGGGAGACCAAGGGTCCCTTTCCATGTGCCACAGGAATCCTGGGACTCCTATCAAGTTTCACGAGGAGTCAGGCATCGTCTCCTTTGGAGGCACTGATCTCCGCGTACCTCTGGAGTTTTCAAAGGATGTGAGGCCTCCGGTCGCGATGAGGTGGGGAACTAGGTCTTTCTCTGTGGTCTCCACAGGGGATTCAGACATCCTTTCGTCTTGGGAGATGCAAGACGAGCCTGCATTCCAGTCACTGCAGGGATATCCGGCCTTATTTCGAGTCAGGGCATCGCGGTGTCCATTCCACTTGAGGCCGCAAACTCAGGGTCCCTCTCACATACATAGAGTTGAGAGAAGCCTCCTCTTGAGGTGCTTGTGGTAAGGTGGTATACCTCTGGAGTCGAAGCCAGGGACTAACCTCTCATCTCGAGTTGATTTTTGGTCCACGGAGCTCTTTCGTGTTGCTACAGTGACCTCAGGATCCCTCAACCTTGAAACAGTCTTCTTGGGGTTTCTCTGGAGTGCCATCAAGGAAATCAAGGCTCCTTTCATGTGTGATGTGCAACACAGAATTGCTCTGCACGCAGTGCAGGGGAAGCGGGCCTCATCTCGCGGCGAGGTGGAAGTCTCATGGTTTTTCTCGAGTTGCGGCGGGAACCTGGGGTATATTCTCGAGTTACGACGGGGATGGCCCTTCCACACATGTGTTAGTTCAGCGACGGCAGGACTCCTGCCTAGTTGCGAGGGACAACTCGGGATTCTCCTCGAGGCTTGGCAGGGCAATTGGGACGCCGCTCCAGCTGAGGCGGGAGACCAAGGGTCCCTTTCCACATGCCACAGGAATCCTGGGACTCCTATCAAGTTTCACGAGGAGTCAGGCATCGTCTCCTTTGGAGGCAATGATCTCCGTGTACCTCTGGAGTTTTCAAAGGATGTGAGGCCTCCGGTCGCGATGAGGTGGGGAACTAGGTGTTTCTCTGTGGTCTCCACAGGGGATTCAGACATCCTTTCGTCTTGGGAGATGCAAGACGAGCCTGCATTCAAGACACTGCAGGGATATCCGGCCTTATTTCGCGTCAGGGCATCGCGGTGTCCATTCCACTTGAGGCCGCAAACTCAGGGTCCCTCTCACATACCTAGAGCTGAGAGAAGCCTCCTCTTGAGGTGCTTGTGGTAAGGTGGTATTCCTCTGGAGTCGAAGCCAGGGACTAACCTCTCATCTCGAGTTGATTCATGGTCCACGGAGCTCTTTCGTGCTGCTACCTGGACCTCAGGATCCCTCCAGCCTTGAAACAGTGTTCTTGGGGTTTCTCTGGAGTGCCATCAAGGAAATCAAGGCTCCTTTCATGTGTGATGTGTAACACGGAATTGCTCTGCACGCAGAGCAGGGGAATCGGGCCTCATCTCGCGGCGAGGGGGAAGTCTCATGGTTTTTCTCGAGTTGCGGCGGGAACCTGGGGTATATTCTCGAGTTACGACGGGGATGGCCCTTCCACCCACGTGTTTGTTCTGCCACGTCAGGACTCCTGCCTAGCTGCGAGGGACAACTCGGAATTCTCCTCGAGGCTTGGCAGGGCAATTGGGACGCCTCTCCAGCTGAGGTGGGTGACCATGGGTCCCTTTCCACGTGCCACAGGAATCCTGGGACTCCTATCAAGTTTCACGAGGAGTCAGGCATCGTCTCCTTTGGAGGCACTGATCTCCGCCTACCTCTGGAGTTTTCAAAGGATGTGAGGCCTCCGGTCGCGATGAGGTGGGGAACTAGGTCTTTCTCTGTGGTCTCCACAGGGGATTCAGACATCCTTTCGTCTTGGGAGATGCAAGACGAGCCTGCATTCCAGTCACTGCAGGGATATCCGGCCTTATTTCGAGTCAGGGCATCGCGGTGTCCATTCCACTTGAGGCCGCAAACTCAGGGTCCCTCTCACATACCTAGAGCTGAGAGAAGCCTCCTCTTGAGGTGCTTGTGGTAAGGTGGTATACCTCTGGAGTCGAAGCCAGGGACTAACCTCTCATCTCGAGTTGTTTTTTGGTCCTCGGAGCTCTTTCGTGTTGCTACAGTGACCTCAGGATCCCTCAACCTTGAAACAGTCTTCTTGGGGTTTCTCTGGAGTGCCATCAAGGAAATCAAGGCTCCTTTCATGTGTGATGTGCAACACAGAATTGCTCTGCACGCAGTGCAGGGGAATCGGGCCTCATCTCGCGGCGAGGGGGAAGTCTCATGGTTTTTCTCGAGTTGCGGCGGGAACCTGGGGTATATTCTCGAGTTACGACGGGGATGGCCCTTCCACACATGTGTTAGTTCAGCGACGGCAGGACTCCTGCCTAGTTGCGAGGGACAACTCAGGATTCTCCTCGAGGCTTGGCAGGGTAATTGGGACGCCTCTCCAGCTGAGGCGGGAGACCAAGGGTCCCTTTCCACATGCCACAGGAATCCTGGGACTCCTATCAAGTTTCACGAGGAGTCAGGCATCGTCTCCTTTGGAGGCAATGATCTCCGTGTACCTCTGGAGTTTTCAAAGGATGTGAGGCCTCCGGTCGCGATGAGGTGGGGAACTAGGTGTTTCTCTGTGGTCTCCACAGGGGATTCAGAAATCCTTTCGTCTTGGGAGATGCAAGACGAGCCTGCATTCAAGTCACTGCAGGGATATCCGGCCTTATTTCGCGTCAGGGCATCGCGGTGTCCATTCCACTTGAGGCCGCAAACTCAGGGTCCCTCTCACATACCTAGAGCTGAGAGAAGCCTCCTCTTGAGGTGCTTGTGGTAAGGTGGTATTCCTCTGGAGTCGAAGCCAGGGACTAACCTCTCATCTCGAGTTGATTCATGGTCCACGGAGCTCATTCGTGCTGCTACAGGGACCTCAGGATCCCTCCAGCCTTGAAACAGTGTTCTTGGGGTTTCTCTGGAGTGCCATCAAGGAAATCAAGGCTCCTTTCATGTGTGATGTGCAACACGGAATTGCTCTGCACGCAGAGCAGGGGAATCGGGCCTCATCTCGCGGCGAGGGGGAAGTCTCATGGTTTTTCTCGAGTTGCGGCGGGAACCTGGGGTATATTCTCGAGTTAC
The DNA here is from genome assembly GCF_910594005.1 of Cervus elaphus. Lineage (NCBI taxonomy): Eukaryota > Metazoa > Chordata > Mammalia > Artiodactyla > Cervidae > Cervus > Cervus elaphus. The sequence goes on from NC_057838.1 coordinate 6,424,617, forward strand.
GACGGGGATGGCCCTTCCACCTATGTGTTTGTTCAGCGACGTCAGGACTCCTGCCTAGTTGCGAGGGACAAATCGGGATTCTCCTCGAGGCTTGGCAGGGCAATTGGGACGCCTCTCCAGCTGAGGCGGGAGACCAAGGGTCCCTTTCCACGTGCCACAGGAATCCTGGGACTCCTATCAAGTTTCACGAGGAGTCAGGCATCGTCTCCTTTGGAGGCACTGATCTCCGCATACCTCTGGAGTTTTCAAAGGATGTGAGGCCTCCGGTGGCGATGAGGTGGGGAACTAGGTCTTTCTCTGTGGTCTCCACAGGGGATTCAGACATCCTTTCGTCTTGGGAGATGCAAGACGAGCCTGCATTCAAGTCACTGCAGGGATATCCGGCCTTATTTCGAGTCAGGGCATCGCACTCTCCATTCCACTTGAGGCCGCAATCTCAGGGTCCCTCTCACATACATAGAGCTGAGAGAAGCCTCCTCTTGAGGTGCTTGTGGTAAGGTGGTATTCCTCTGGAGTCGAAGCCAGGTACTAACCTCTCATCTCGAGTTGATTCATGGTCCACGGAGCTCTTTCGTGCTGCTACAGGGACCTCAGGATCCCTCCAGCCTGGAAACAGTGTTCTTGGGGTTTCTCTGGAGTGCCATCAAGGAAATCAAGGCTCCTTTCATGTGTGATGTGCAACACGGAATTGCTCTGCACGCAGTGCAGGGGAATCGGGCCTCATCTCGCGGCGAGGGGGAAGTCTCATGGTTTTTCTGGAGTTGCGGCGGGAACCTCGGGTATATTCTCGAGTTACGACCGGGATGGCCCTTCCACCCACGTGTTTGTTCAGCGACGTCAGGCCTCCTGCCTAGTTGCTAGGGACAACTCGGGATTCTCCTCGAGGCTTGGCAGGGCAATTGGGACGCCTCTCCAGCTGAGGCGGGAGACCAAGGGTCCCTTTCCACGTGCCACAGGAATCCTGGGACTCCTATCAAGTTTCACGAGGAGTCAGGCATCGTCTCCTTTGGAGGCACTGATCTCCGCGTACCTCTGGAGTTTTCAAAGGATGTGAGGCCTCCGGTCGCGATGAGGAGGGGAACTAGGTCTTGCTCTGTGGTCTCCACTGGGGATTCAGACATCCTTTCGTCTTGGGAGATGCAAGTCGAGCCTGCATTCAAGTCACTGCAGGGATATCCGGCCTTATTTCGAGTCAGGGCATCGCGGTCTCCATTCCACTTTAGGCCGTAAACTCAGGGTCCCTCTCACATACATAGAGCTGAGAGAAGCCTCCTCTTGAGGTGCTTGTGGTAAGGTGGTATTCCTCTGGAGTCGAAGCCAGGGACTAACCTCTCATCTCGAGTTGATTTTTGGTCCACGGAGCTCTTTCGTGTTGCTACAGTGACCTCAGGATCCCTCAACCTTGAAACAGTGTTCTTGGGGTTTCTCTGGAGTGCCATCAAGGAAATCAAGGCTCCTTTCTTGTGTGATGTGCAACACGGAATTGCTCTGCACGCAGTGCAGGGGAATCGGGCCTCATCTCGCGGCGAGGGGGAAGTCTCATGGTTTTTCTCGAGTTGCGGCGGGAACCTGGGGTATATTCTCGAGTTACGACGGGGATGGCCCTTCCACCCACGTGTTTGTTCAGCGACGTCAGGACTCCTGCCTAGTTGCAAGGGACAACTCGGGATTCTCCTCGAGGCTTGGCAGGGCAATTGGGACGCCTCTCCAGCTGAGGCGGGAGACCAAGGGTCCCTTTCCACGTGCCACAGGAATCCTGGGACTCCTATCAAGTTTCACGAGGAGTCAGGCATCGTCTCCTTTGGAGGCACTGATCTCCGCGTACCTCTGGGGTTTTCAAAGGATGTGAGGCCTCCGGTCGCGATGAGGTGGGGAACTAGGTCTTTCTCTGTGGTCTCCACAGGGGATTCAGACATCCTTTTGTCTTGGGAGATGCAAGACGAGCCTGCATTCAAGTCACTGCAGGGATATCCGGCCTTATTTCGAGTCAGGGCATCGGGGTGTCCATTCCACTTGAGGCCGCAAACTCAGGGTCCCTCTCACATAGCTAGAGCTGAGAGAAGCCTCCTCTTGAGGTGCTTGTGGTAAGGTGGTATTCCTCTGGAGTCGAAGCCAGGGACTAACCTCTCATCTCGAGTTGATATTTGGTCCACGGAGCTCTTTCGTGTTGCTACAGTGACCTCAGGATCCCTCTAGCCTTGAAACAGTGTTCTTGGGGTTTCTCTGGAGTGCCATCAAGGAAATCAAGGCTCCTTTCATGTGTGATGTGCAACACGGAATTGCTCTGCACGCAGTGCAGGGGAATCGGGCCTCATCTCGCGGCGAGGGGGAAGTCTCATGGTTTTTCTCGAGTTGCGGCGGGAACCTGGGGTATATTCTCGAATTACGACGGGGATGGCCCTTCCACCCACGTGTTTGTTCAGCGACGTCAGGACTCCTGCCTAGTTGCGAGGGACAACTCGGGATTCTCCTCGAGGCTTGGCAGGGCAATTGGGACGCCTCTCCAGCTGAGGTGGGAGACCAAGGGTCCCTTTCCACGTGCCACAGGAATCCTGGAACTCATATCAAGTTTCACGAGGAGTCAGGCATCGTCTCCTTTGGAGGCACTGATCTCCGCGTAGCTCTGTAGTTTTCAAAGGATGTGAGGCCTCCGCTCGCCATGAGGTGGGGGACTAGGCCTTTCTTTGTGGTCTCCACAGGGGATTCAGACATCCTTTTGTCTTGGGAGATGCAAGACGAGCCTGCATTCAAGTCACTGCAGAGATATCCGGCCATATTTCGCGTCAGGGCATCGCGGTGTCCATTCCACTTGAGGCCGCAAACTCAGGGTCCCTCTCACATACCTAGAGCTGAGAGAAGCCTCCTCTTGAGGTGCTTGTGGTAAGGTGGTATTCCTCTGGAGTCGAAGCCAGGGACTAACCTCTCATTTCGAGTTGATTCTTGTTCCACGGAGCTCTTTCTTGTTGCTACAGTGACGTCAGGATCCCTCTAGCCTTGAAACAGTGTTCTTGGGGTTTCTCTGGAGTGCCATCAAGGAAATCAAGGCTCCTTTCATGTGTGATGTGCAACACGGAATTGCTCTTCATGCAGTGCAGGGGAATCGGGCCTCATCTCGCGGCGAGGGGGAAGTCTCATGGTTTTTCTGGAGTTGCGGCGGGAACCTGGGGTATATTTTCGAGTTACGACGGGGATGGCCCTTCCACCCACGTGTTTGTTCAGCCACGTCAGGACTCATGCCTAGTTGCAAGGGACAACTCGGGATTCTCCTCGAGGATTGGCAGGGCAATTGGGACGCCTCTCCAGCTGAGGCGGGAGACCAAGGGTCCCTTTCCACGTGCCACAGGTATCCGGGGACTCCTATCAAGTTTCACGAGGAGTCAGGCATCGTCTCCTTTGGAGGCACTGATCTCCGCATACCTCTGGAGTTTTCAAAGGATGTGAGGCCTCCGGTCGCGATGAGGAGGGGAACTAGGTCTTGCTCTGTGGTCTCCACAGGGGATTCAGACATCCTTTCGTCTTGGGAGATGCAAGACGAGCCTGCATTCAAGTCACTGCAGGGATATCCGGCCTTATTTCGCGTCAGGGCATCGCGGTGTCCATTCCACTTGAGGCCGCAAACTCAGGGTCCCTCTCACATACCTAGAGCTGAGAGAAGCCTCCTCTTGAGGTGCTTGTGGTAAGGTGGTATTCCTCTGGAGTCGAAGCCAGGGACTAACCTCTCATCTCGAGTTGATTCATGGTCCACGGAGCTCTTTCGAGCTGCTACCGGGACCTCAGGATCCCTCCAGCCTTGAAACAGTGTTCTTGGGGTTTCTCTGGAGTGCCATCAAGGAAATCAAGGCTCCTTTCATGTGTGATGTGCAACACGGAATTGCTCTGCATGCAGTACAGGGGAATCGGGCCTCATCTCGCGGCGAGGGGGAAGTCTCATGGTTTTTCTGGAGTTGCGGCGGGAACCTGGGGTATATTATCGAGTTACGACGGGGATGGCCCTTCCACCCACGTGTTTGTTCAGCGACGTCAGGACTCCTGCCTAGTTGCGAGGGACAACTCGGGATTCTCCTCGAGGCTTGGCAGGGCAATTGGGACGCCTCTCCAGCTGAGGTGGGAGACCAAGGGTCCCTTTCCACGTGCCACAGGAATCCTGGGACTCCTATCAAGTTTCACGAGGAGTCAGGCATCGTCTCCTTTGGAGGCACTGATCTCCGCGTACCTCTGGAGTTTTCAAAGGATGTGAGGCCTCCGGTCGCGATGAGGTGGTGAACTAGGTCTTTCTCTGTGGTCTCCACAGGGGATTCAGACATCCTTTCGTCTTGGGAGATGCAAGACGAGCCTGCATTCAAGTCATTGCAGGGATATCCGGTCTTATTTCGAGTCAGGGCATCGCGGTCTCCATTTCAGTTGACTCCGCAAACTCAGGGTCCCTCTCACATAGCTAGAGCTGAGAGAAGCCTCCTCTTGAGGTGCTTGTGGTAAGGTGGTATTCCTCTGGAGTCGAAGCCAGGGACTAACCTCTCATCTCGAGTTAATTCTTGGTCCACGGAGCTCTTTCGTGTTGCTACAGTGACCTCAGGATCCCTCAACCTTGAAACAGTGTTCTTGGGGTTTCTCTGGAGTGCCATCAAGGAAATCAAGGCTCCTTTCTTGTGTGATGTGCAACACGGAATTGCTCTGCACGCAGTGCAGGGGAATCGGGCCTCATCTCGCGGCGAGGGGGAAGTCTCATGGTTTTTCTCGAGTTGCGGCGGGAACCTGCGGTATATTCTCGAGTTACGACGGGGATGGCCCTTCCACACACGTGCTTCTTCAGCGACGTCAGGACTCCAGCCTAGTTGCGAGGGACAACTCGGTATTCTCCTCGAGGCTTGGCAGGGCAATTGGGACGCCTCTCCAGCTGAGGCGGGAGACCAAGGGTCCCTTTGCACGTGCCACAGGAATCCTGGGACTCCTATCAAGTTTCACGAGGAGTCAGGTATCGTCTCCTTTGGAAGCACTGATCTCCACGTAGCTCTGGAGTTTTCAAAGGATGTGAGGCCTCCGGTCGCGATGAGGTGGGGAACTAGGTCTTTCTCTGTGGTCTCCACAGGGGATTCAGACATCCTTTCGTCTTGGGAGATGCAAGACGAGCCTGCATTCAAGTCACTGCAGGGATATCCGGCCTTATTTCGCGTCAGGGAATCGCGGTGTCCATTCCACTTGAGGCCGCAAAATCAGGGTCCCTCTCACATACCTAGAGCTGAGAGAAGCCTCCTCTTGAGGTGCTTGTGGTAAGGTGGTATTCCTCTGGAGTCGAAGCCAGGGACTAACCTCTCATCTCGAGTTGATTTTTGGTCCACGGAGCTCTTTCGTGTTGCTACAGTGACCTCAGGATCCCTCAACCTTGAAACAGTGTTCTTGGGGTTTCTCTGGAATGCCATCAAGGAAATCAAGGCTCCTTTCATGTGTGATGTGCAACACGGAATTGCTCTGCACGCAGTGCAGGGGAATCGGGCCTCATCTCGCGGCGAGGGGGAAGTCTCATGGTTTTTCTCGAGTTGCGGCGGGAACCTGGGGTATATTCTCGAGTTACGATGGGGATGGCCCTTCCACACACGTGTTTCTTCAGCAACGTCAGGACTCCTGCCTAGTTGCGAGGGACAACTCGGGATTCTCTTCGAGGCTTGGCAGGGCAATTGCGACGCCTCTCGAGCTGAGGCGGGAGACCAAGGGTCCCTTTACACGTGCCACAGGAATCCTGGAACTCCTATCAAGTTTCACGAGGAGTCAGGCATCGTCTCCTTTGGAGGCACTGATCTCCGCGTACCTCTGGAGTTTTCAAAGGATGTGAGGCCTCCGGTCGCGATGAGGTGGGGAACTAGGTCTTTCTCTGTGGTCTCCACAGGGGATTCAGACATCCTTTTGTCTTGGGAGATGCAAGACGAGCCTGCATTCAAGTCACTGCAGGGATATCTGGCCTTATTTCGAGTCAGGGCATCGGGGTGTCCATTCCACTTGAGGCCGCAAACTCAGGGTCCCTCTCACATAGCTAGAGCTGAGAGAAGCCTCCTGTTGAGGTGCTTGTGGTAAGGTGGTATTCCTCTGGAGTCGAAGGCAGGGACTAACCTCTCATCTCGAGTTGATATTTGGTCCACGGAGCTCTTTCGTGTTGCTACAGTGACCTCAGGATCCCTCTAGCCTTGAAACAGTGTTCTTGGGGTTTCTCTGGAGTGCCATCAAGGAAATCAAGGCTCCTTTCATGTGTGATGTGCAACACGGAATTGCTCTGCACGCAGTGCAGGGGAATCGGGCCTCATCTCGCGGCGAGGGGGAAGTCTCATGGTTTTTCTCGAGTTGCGGCGGGAACCGGGGGTATATTCTCGAGTTACGACGGGGATGGCCCTTCCACCCACGTGTTTGTTCAGCGACGTCAGGACTACTTCCTAGTTGCGAGGGACAACTCGGGATTCTCTTCGAGGCTTGGCAGGGCAATTGGGACGCCTCTCCAGCTGAGGTGGGAGACCAAGGGTCCCTTTCCACGTGCCACAGGAATCCTGGAACTCATATCAAGTTTCACGAGGAGTCAGGCATCGTCTCCTTTGGAAGCACTGATCTCCACGTAGCTCTGGAGTTTTCAAAGGATGTGAGGCCTCCGGTGGCGATGAGGTGGGGAACTAGGTCTTTCTCTGTGGTCTCCACAGGGGATTCAGACATCCTTTCGTCTTGGGAGATGCAAGACGAGCCTGCATTCAAGTCACTGCAGGGATATCCGGCCTTATTTCGAGTCAGGGCATCGCACTCTCCATTCCACTTGAGGCCGCAATCTCAGGGTCCCTCTCACATACATAGAGCTGAGAGAAGCCTCCTCTTGAGGTGCTTGTGGTAAGGTGGTATTCCTCTGGAGTTGAAGCCAGGTACTAACCTCTCATCTCGAGTTGATTCATGGTCCACGGAGCTCTTTCGTGCTGCTACAGGGACCTCAGGATCCCTGCAGCCTTGAAACAGTGTTCTTGGGGTTTCTCTGGAGTGCCATCAAGGAAATCAAGGCTCCTTTCATGTGTGATGTGCAACACGGAATTGCTCTCCACGCAGTGCAGGGGAATCGGGCCACATCTCGCGGCGAGGGGGTAGTCTCATGGTTTTTCTGGAGTTGCGGCGGGAACCTCGGGTATATTCTCGAGTTACGACGGGGATGGCCCTTCCACCCACGTGTTTGTTCAGCGACGTCAGGCCTCCTGCCTAGTTGCAAGGGACAACTCGGGATTCTCCTCGAGGCTTGGCAGGGCAATTGGGACGCCTCTCCAGCTGAGGCGGGAGACCAAGGGTCCCTTTCCACGTGCCACAGGAATCCTGGGACTCCTAAGAAGTTTCACGAGGAGTCAGGCATCGTCTCCTTTGGAGGCACTGATCTCCGCGTACCTCTGGAGTTTTCAAAGGATGTGAGGCCTCCGGTCGCGATGAGGAGGGGAACTAGGTCTTGCTCTGTGGTCTCCACAGGGGATTCAGACATCCTTTCGTCTTGGGAGATGCAAGACGAGCCTGCATTCAAGTCACTGCAGGGATATCCGGCCTTATTTCGCGTCAGGGCATCGCGGTGTCCATTCCACTTGAGGCCGCAAACTCAGGGTCCCTCTCACATACCTAGAGCTGAGAGAAGCCTCCTCTTGAGGTGCTTGTGGTAAGGTGGTATTCCTCTGGAGTCGAAGCCAGGGACTAACCTCTCATCTCGAGTTGATTCATGGTCCACGGAGCTCTTTCGAGCGGCTACCGGGACCTCAGGATCCCTCCAGCCTTGAAAGAGTGTTCTTGGGGTTTCTCTGGAGTGCCATCAAGGAAATCAAGGCTCCTTTCATGTGTGATGTGCAACACGGAATTGCTCTGCACGCAGTACAGGGGAATCGGGCCTCATCTCGCGGCGAGGGGGAAGTCTCATGGTTTTTCTGGAGTTGCGGCGGGAACCTGGGGTATATTATCGAGTTACGACGGGGATGGCCCTTCCACCCACGTGTTTGTTCAGCGACGTCAGGACTCCTGCCTAGTTGCGAGGGACAACTCGGGATTCTCCTCGAGGCTTGGCAGGGCAATTGGGACGCCTCTCCAGCTGAGGTGGGAGACCAAGGGTCCCTTTCCACGTGCCACAGGAATCCTGGGACTCCAATCAAGTTTAACGAGGAGTCAGGCATCGTCTCCTTTGGAGGCACTGATCTCCGCGTACCTCTGGAGTTTTCAAAGGATGTGAGGCCTCCGGTCGCGATGAGGTGGTGAACTAGGTCTTTCTCTGTGGTCTCCACAGGGGATTCAGACATCCTTTCGTCTTGGGAGATGCAAGACGAGCCTGCATTCAAGTCATTGCAGGGATATCCGGTCTTATTTCGAGTCAGGGCATCGCGGTCTCCATTTCAGTTGACTCCGCAAACTCAGGGTCCCTCTCACATAGCTAGAGCTGAGAGAAGCCTCCTCTTGAGGTGCTTGTGGTAAGGTGGTATTCCTCTGGAGTCGAAGCCAGGGACTAACCTCTCATCTCGAGTTAATTCTTGGTCCACGGAGCTCTTTCGTGTTGCTACAGTGACCTCAGGATCCCTCAACCTTGAAACAGTGTTCTTGGGGTTTCTCTGGAGTGCCATCAAGGAAATCAAGGCTCCTTTCTTGTGTGATGTGCAACACGGAATTGCTCTGCACGCAGTGCAGGGGAATCGGGCCTCATCTCGCGGCGAGGGGGAAATCTCATGGTTTTTCTCGAGTTGCGGCGGGAACCTGCGGTATATTCTCGAGTTACGACGGGGATGGCCCTTCCACACACGTGCTTCTTCAGCGACGTCAGGACTCCTGCCTAGTTGCGAGGGACAACTCGGTATTCTCCTCGAGGCTTGGCAGGGCAATTGGGACGCCTCTCCAGCTGAGGCGGGAGACCAAGGGTCCCTTTGCACGTGCCACAGGAATCCTGGGACTCCTATCAAGTTTCACGAGGAGTCAGGTATCGTCTCCTTTGGAAGCACTGATCTCCACGTAGCTCTGGAGTTTTCAAAGGATGTGAGGCCTCCGGTCGCGATGAGGTGGGGAACTAGGTCTTTCTCTGTGGTCTCCACAGGGGATTCAGACATCCTTTCGTCTTGGGAGATGCAAGACGAGCCTGCATTCAAGTCACTGCAGGGATATCCGGCCTTATTTCGCGTCAGGGAATCGCGGTGTCCATTCCACTTGAGGCCGCAAAATCAGGGTAGCTCTCACATACCTAGAGCTGAGAGAAGCCTCCTCTTGAGGTGCTTGTGGTAAGGTGGTATTCCTCTGGAGTCGAAGCCAGGGACTAACCTCTCATCTCGAGTTGATTTTTGGTCCACGGAGCTCTTTCGTGTTGCTACAGTGACCTCAGGATCCCTCAACCTTGAAACAGTGTTCTTGGGGTTTCTCTGGAATGCCATCAAGGAAATCAAGGCTCCTTTCATGTGTGATGTGCAACACGGAATTGCTCTGCACGCAGTGCAGGGGAATCGGGCCTCATCTCGCGGCGAGGGGGAAGTCTCATGGTTTTTCTCGAGTTGCGGCGGGAACCTGGGGTATATTCTCGAGTTACGATGGGGATGGCCCTTCCACACACGTGTTTCTTCAGCGACGTCAGGACTCCTGCCTAGTTGCGAGGGACAACTCGGGATTCTCTTCGAGGCTTGGCAGGGCAATTGCGACGCCTCTCGAGCTGAGGCGGGAGACCAAGGGTCCCTTTACACGTGCCACAGGAATCCTGGAACTCCTATCAAGTTTCACGAGGAGTCAGGCATCGTCTCCTTTGGAGGCACTGATCTCCGCGTACCTCTGGAGTTTTCAAAGGATGTGAGGCCTCCGGTCGCGATGAGGTGGGGAACTAGGTCTTTCTCTGTGGTCTCCACAGGGGATTCAGACATCCTTTTGTCTTGGGAGATGCAAGACGAGCCTGCATTCAAGTCACTGCAGGGATATCCGGCCTTATTTCGAGTCAGGGCATCGGGGTGTCCATTCCACTTGAGGCCGCAAACTCAGGGTCCCTCTCACATAGCTAGAGCTGAGAGAAGCCTCCTGTTGAGGTGCTTGTGGTAAGGTGGTATTCCTCTGGAGTCGAAGGCAGGGACTAACCTCTCATCTCGAGTTGATATTTGGTCCACGGAGCTCTTTCGTGTTGCTACAGTGACCTCAGGATCCCTCTAGCCTTGAAACAGTGTTCTTGGGGTTTCTCTGGAGTGCCATCAAGGAAATCAAGGCTCCTTTCATGTGTGATGTGCAACACGGAATTGCTCTGCACGCAGTGCAGGGGAATCGGGCCTCATCTCGCGGCGAGGGGGAAGTCTCATGGTTTTTCTCGAGTTGCGGCGGAAACCTGGGGTATATTCTCGAGTTACGACGGGGATGGCCCTTCCACCCACGTGTTTGTTCAGCGACGTCAGGACTACTTCCTAGTTGCGAGGGACAACTCGGGATTCTCCTCGAGGCTTGGCAGGGCAATTGGGACGCCTCTCCAGCTGAGGTGGGAGACCAAGGGTCCCTTTCCACGTGCCACAGGAATCCTGGAACTCATATCAAGTTTCACGAGGAGTCAGGCATCGTCTCCTTTGGAGGCACTGATCTCCGCGTAGCTCTGTAGTTTTCAAAGGATGTGAGGCCTCCGGTCGCGATGAGGTGGGGAACTAGGTCTTTCTTTGTGGTCTCCACAGGGGATTCAGACATCCTTTCGTCTTGGGAGATGCAAGACGAGCCTGCATTCAAGTCACTGCAGGGATATCCGGCCATATTTCGCGTCAGGGCATCGTGGTGTCCATTCCACTTGAGGCCGCAAACTCAGGGTCCCTCTCACATACCTAGAGCTGAGAGAAGCCTCCTCTTGAGGTGCTTGTGGTAAGGTGGTATTCCTCTGGAGTCGAAGCCAGGGACTAACCTCTCATCTCGAATTGATTGTTGGTCCACGGAGACCTTTCCTGTTGCTACAGTGTCCTCAGGATCCCGCTAGCCTTGAAACAGTGTTCTTGGGGTTTCTCTGGAGTGCCATCAAGGAAATCAAGGCTCCTTTCATGTGTGATGTGCAACACGGAATTGCTCGGCACGCAGTGCAGGGGAATCGGGCGTCATCTCGCGGCGAGGGGGAAGTCTCATGGTTTTTCTCGAGTTGCGGCGGGAACCTGGGGTATATTCTTGAGTTACGACGGGGATGGCCCTTCCAACCACGTGTATGTTCAGCGACGGCAGGACTCCTGCCTAGTTGCGACGGACAACTCGGGATTCTCCTCGAGGCTTGGCAGGGCCATTGGGATGCCTCTCCAGCTGAGGCGGGAGACCAAGTGTCCCTTTCCACGTGCCACAGGAATCCTGGGACTCCTATCAAGTTTCACGAAGAGTCAGGCATCGTCTCCTTTGGAGGCACTGATCTCCGCGTACCTCTGGAGTTGTCAAAGGATATGAGGCCTCCGGTCGCGATGAGGTGGGGAACTAGGTCTTTCTCTGTTGTCTACACAGGTGATTCAGACATCCTTTCATCTTGGGAGATTCAAGACGAGCCTGCATTCAAGTCACTGCAGGGATATCCGGCCTTATTTCGCGTCAGGGAATCGCGGTGTCCATTCCACTTGAGGCCGCAAACTCAGGATCCCTCTCACACATCTAGAGCTGAGAGAAGCCTCCTCTTGAGGTGCTTGTGGTAAGGTGGTATTCCTCTGGAGTCGAAGCCAGGGACTAACCTCTCATCTCGAGTTGATTTTTGGTCCACGGAGCTCTTTCGTGTTGCTACAGTGACCTCAGGATCCCTCAACCTTGAAACAGTGTTCTTGGGGTTTCTCTGGAATGCCATCAAAGAAATCAAGGCTCCTTTCATGTTTGATGTGCAACACGGAATTGCTCTGCACGCACTGCAGGATATCGGGCCTCATTTGCGGCGAGGGGGAAGTCTCATGTTTTTTCTTGAGTTGCGGTGAGAACCTGGGGTATATTCTCGAGTTACGACGGGGATGGCCGTTCCACTCACGTGTTTGTTCAGCGACGTCAGGACTCCTGCTTAGTTGCGAGGGACAACTTGGGATTCTCCTGGAGGCTTGGCAGGGCAATTGGGACGCCTCTCCAGCTGAGGCGGGAGACCAAGGTTCCCTTTCCACGTGCCACAGGAATCCTGGGACTCTTATCAAGTTTCACGAGGAGTCAGGCATCGTCTCCTTTGGAGGCACTGATCTCCGCGTACCTCTGGAGTTTTCAAAGGATGTGAGGCCTCCGGTCGCGATGAGGTGGGGAACTAGGTCTTTCTCTGTGGTCTACACAGGGGATTCAGACATCCTTTCGTCTTGGGAGATGCAAGACGAGCCTGCATTCAAGTCACTGCAGGGATATCCGGCCTTATTTCGAGTCAGGGCATCGCTGTGTCCATTCCCTTTGAGGCCGCACACTCAGGGTCCCTCTCACATACCTAAAGCTGTGAGAAGCCTCCTCTTGAGGTGCTTGTGGTAAGGTGGTATTCCTCTGGAGTCGAAGTTAGGGACTAACCTCTCATCTCGAGTTGATTCTTGGTCCACGGAGCTCTTTCGTGTTGCTACAGTGACCTCAGGATCCCTCTCGCCGTGAAACAGTGTTCTTGGGGTTTCTCTGGAGTGCCATCAAGAAAATCAAGGCTCCTTTCATGTGTGATTTGCATCACGAAATTTCTCTGCACGCAGTGTAGGGGAATCGGGCCTCATTTCGCGGCAAGGGAGAAGTCTCATGGTTTTTCTCGAGTTGCGGTGGGAACCTGGGGTATATTCTCGAGTTACGATGGGGATGGCCCTTCCACCCACGTGTTTGTTCAGCGACGTCAGGACTCTTGCCTAGGTGCGAGGGACAACTCGGGATTCTCCTCGAGGCTTGGCAGGGCAATTGGGACGCCTCTCCAGCTGAGGCGGGAGGCCAAGGCTGCCTTTCCACGTGCCACAGGAATTCCGGGGACTCCTATCAATTTTCACGAGGAGTCAGGCATCGTCTCCTTTGGAGGCACTGATCTCCGCATACCTCTGTAGTTTTCAAAGGATGTGAGGCCTCCGGTCGCGATGAGGTGGGGAACTAGGTCTTTCTCTGTGGTCTCCACAGGGGATTCAGACATCCTTTCGTCTTGGGAGATGCAAGACGAGCCTGCATTCAAGTCACTGCAGGGATATCCGGCCTTATTTCGAGTCAGGGCATCGCGGTGTCCATTCCACTTGAGGCCGCAAACTCAGGGTCCCTCTCACATACCTAAAGCTGTGAGAAGCCTCCTCTTGAGGTGCTTATGGTAAGGTGGTATTCCTCTGGAGTCGAAGTTAGGGACTAACCTCTCATCTCGAGTTGATTCTTGGTCCACGGAGCTCTTTCGTGTTGCTACAGTGACCTCAGGATCCCTCTAGCCTTGAAACAGTGTTCTTGGGGTTTCTCTGGAGTGCCATCAAGGAAATCAAGGTTCCTTTCATGTGTGATGTGCAACACGGAATTGCTCTGCACGCAGTGTAGGGGAATCGGGCCTCATCTCGCGGCGAGGGGGAAGTCTCATGGTTTTTCTCGAGGTGCGGCGGGAACCTGGGCTATATTCTCGAGTTACGACGGGGATGGCCCTTCCACCCACGTGTTTGTTCAGCCACGTCAGGACTCCTGCCTAGTTGCGAGGGACAACTCGGGATTCTCCTCGAGGCTTGGCAGGGCAATTGGGACGCCTCTCCAGCTGAGGCGGGAGACCAAGGGTCCCTTTCCACGTGCCACAGGAATCCTGGGACTCCTATCAAGTTTCACGAGGAGTCAGGCATCGTCTCCTTTGGAGGCACTGATCTCCGCGTACCTCTGGAGTTTTCAAAGGATGTGAGGCCTCCGGTCGCGATGAGGTGGGGAACTAGGTCTTTCTCTGTGGTCTCCACAGGGGATTCAGACATCCTTTCATCTTGGGAGATGCAAGACGAGCCTGCATTAAAGTCACTGCAGGGATATCAGGCCTTATTTCGCGTCAGGGCATCAAAGTGTCCATTCCACTTGAGGCCGCTAAGTCAGGGTCCCTCTCACATACCTAGAGATGAGAGAAGCCTCCTCTTGAGGTGCTTGTGGTAAGGTGGTATTCCTCTGGAGTCGAAGCCAGGGACTAACCTCTCATCTCGAGTTGATTTTTGGTCCACGGAGCTCTTTCGTGTTGCTACAGTGACCTCAGGATCCCTCTAGCCTTGAAACAGTGTTCTTGGGGTTTCTCTGGAGTGCCATCAAGGAAATCAAGGCTCCTTTCATGTGTGATGTGCAACACGGAATTGCTCTGCACGCAGTGCAGGGTATCGGGCCTCATTTTGCGGCGAAGGGGAAGTCTCATGGTTTTTCTCGAGTTGCGGTGGGAACCTGGGATATATTCTCGAGTTACGACGGGGATGGCCCTTCCACCCACGTGTTTGTTCAGCCACGTCAGGACTCCTGCCTAGTTGCGAAGGACAACTCGGGATTCTCCTCGAGGCTTGGTAGGGCAATTGAGACGCCACTCCATCTGAGGCGGGAGACCAAGGGTCCCTTTCCACGTGCCACAGGAGTCCTGGGACTCCTATCAAGTTTCATGAAGAGTCAGGCATCGTCTCCTTTGGAGGCACTGATCTCCGCGTCCCTCAAGAGTTTTCAAAGGATGTGAGGCCTCCGGTCGCGATGAGGTGGGGAACTAGCTCTTTCTCTGTGGTCTCCACAGGGGATTCAGACATCCTTTCGTCTTGGGAGATGCAAGACGAGCCTGCATTCAAGTCACTGCAGGGATATCCGGCCTTATTTCGAGCCAGGGCATCGCGGTGTCCATTCCACTTGAGGCCGCAAACTCAGGATCCCTCTCACACATCTAGAGCTGAGAGAAGCCTCCTCTTGAGGTGCTTGTGGTAAGGTGGTATTCCTCTGGAGTCGAAGCCAGGGACTAACCTCTCATCTCGAGTTGACTTTTGGTCCACGCAGCCCTTTGGTGTTGCTACAGTGACGTCAGGATCCCTCTAGCCTTGAAACAGTGTTCTTGGGGTTTCTCTGGAGTGCCATCAAGGAAATCAAGGCTCCTTTCATGTTTGATGTGCAACACGGAATTGCTCTGCACGCCGTGCAGGGGAATCGGGCCTCATTTCGCGGCGAGGGGGAAGTCTCATGGTTTTTGTCGAGTTGCGGCAGGAACCTGGGGTATATTCTCGAGGTACGACGGGGATGGCCCTTGAACCCACGTGTTTGTTCAGTCACGTCAGGACTCCTGCCTAGTTGCGAGGGACAACTCGGGATTCTCCTCGAGGCTTGGCAGGGCAATTGGGACGCCTCTCCAGCTGAGGCGGGAGACCAAGAGTCCCTTTCCACGTGCCACAGGAATCCTGGGACTCCTATCAAGTTTCACGACGAGTCAGGCATCGTCTCGTTTGGAGGCACTGATCTCCGCGTACCTCTGGAGTTTTCAAAGGATGTGAGGCCTCCGGTCGCGATGAGGTGGGGAACTAGGTCTTTCTCTTGGGTCTCCACAGGGGATTCAGACATCCTTTCGTCGTGGGAGATGCAAGACGAGCCTGCATTCAAGTCACTGCAGGGATATCGGGCCTTATTTCGCGTCAGGGCATCGCAGTGTCCATTCCACTTGAGGCCACAAAATCACGGTCCCTCTCACATACCTAGAGCTGAGAGAAGCCTCCTCTTGAGGTGCTTGTAGTAAGGTGGTATTCCTCTGGAGTCGAAGCCAGGGACTCACCTCTCATCTCAAGTTGATTTTTGGTCCACGGAGCTCTTTCGTGTTGCTACAGTGACCTCAGGATCCCTCTAGCCTTGAAACAGCGTTCTTGGGGTTTGTCTGGAATGCCATCAAGGAAATCAAGGCTCCTTTCATGTGTGATGTGTAACACAGAATTGCTCTGCACGCAGTGCAGGGGAATCGGGCCTCATCTCGCGGCGAGGGGGAAGTCTCATGGTTTTTCTCGAGTTGCGGCGGGAACCTGGAGTATATTCTCGAGTTACGATGGGGATGGCCCTTCCACCCACGTGTTTGTTCAGCGACGTCAGGACTCTTGCCTAGTTGCGAGGGACAACTCGGGATTCTCCTCGAGGCTTGGCAGGGCAATTGGGACGCCTCTCCAGCTGAGGCGGGAGACCAAGGGTCCCTTTCCACGTGCCACAGGAATCCTGGGACTCCTATCAAGTTTCACGAGGAGTCAGGCATCGTCTCCTTTGGAGGCACTGATCTCCGTGTACCTCTGGAATTTTCAAAGGATGTGAGGCCTCCGGTCGCGATGAGGTGGGGAACTAGGTCTTTCTCTGTGGTCTCCACAGGGGATTCAGACATCCTTTCGTCTTGGGAGATGCAAGACGAGCCTGCATTCAAGTCACTGCAGGGATATCCGGCCTTATATCGAGTCAGGGCATCGCGTTGTCCATTAAACTTGAGGCCGCAAACTCAGGGTCCCTCTCACATAGCTAGAGCTGAGGGAAGCCTCCTCTTGAGGTGCGTGTGGTAAGGTGGTATTCCTCTGGAGTCGAAGCCAGGGACTAACCTCTCATCTCGAGTTGATTTTTGGTCCACGGAGCTCTTTCGTGTTGCTACAGTGACCTCAGGATCCCTCTAGCCTTGAAACAGTGTTCTTGGGGATTCTCTGTAGTGCCATCAAGGAAATCAAGGCTCCTTTCATGTGTGATGTGCAACACGGAATTGCTCTGCATGCAGTGCAGGGGAATCGGGCCTCATCTCGCGGCGAGGGGGAAGTCTCATGGTTTTTCTCGAGTTGCGGCGGGAACCTGGGGTATATTCTCGAGTTACGATGGGGATGGTCCTTCCACACACGTGTTTGTTCAGCGACGTCAGGACTCCTGCCTAGTTGCGAGGGACAACTCGGGATTCTCCTCGAGGCTTGGCAGGGCAATTGGGACGCCTCTCCAGCTGAGGCGGGAGACCAAGGGTCCCTTTCCACGTGCCACAGGAATCCTGGGACTCCTATCAAGTTTCACGAGGAGTCAGGCATCGTCTCCTTTGGAGGCACTGATCTCCGCGTACCTCTGGAGTTTTCAAAGGATGTGAGGCCTCCGGTCGCGATGAGGTGGGGAACTAGGTCTTTCTCTGTGGTCTCCACAGGGGATTCAGACATCCTTTCGTCTTGGGAGATGCAAGACGAGCCTGCATTCAAGTCACTGCAGGGATAACTGGCCTTATTTCGAGTCAGGGCATCGCTGTGTCCATTAAACTTGAGGCCGCAAACTCAGGGTCCCTCTCACATACCTAGAGCTGAGAGAAGCCTCCTCTTGAGGTGCTTGTAGTAAGGTGGTATTCCTCTGGAGTCGAAGCCAGGGACTCACCTCTCATCTCAAGTTGATTTTTGGTGCACGGAGCTCTTTCATGTTGCTACAGTGACCTCAGGATCCCTCTAGCCTTGAAACAGTGTTCTTGGGGTTTGTCTGGAATGCCATCAAGGAAATCAAGGCTCCTTTCATGTGTGATGTGTAACACAGAATTGCTCTGCACGCAGTGCAGGGGAATCGGGCCTCATCTCGCGGCGAGGGGGAAGTCTCATGGTTTTTCTCGAGTTGCGGCGGGAACCTGGAGTATATTCTAGAGTTACGACGGGGATGGCCCTTCCACCCACGTGTTTGTTCAGCGACGTCAGGACTCTTGCCTAGTTGCGAGGGACAACTCGGGATTCTCCTCGAGGCTTGGCAGGGCAATTGGGACGCCTCTCCAGCTGAGGCGGGAGACCAAGGGTCCCTTTCCACGTGCCACAGGAATCCTGGGACTCCTATCAAGTTTCACGAGGAGTCAGGCATTGGCTCCTTTGGAGGCACTGATCTCCGTGTACCTCTGGAATTTTCAAAGGATGTGAGGCCTCCGGTCGCGATGAGGTGGGGAACTAGGTCTTTCTCTGTGGTCTCCACAGGGGATTCAGACATCCTTTCGTCTTGGGAGATGCAAGACGAGCCTGCATTCAAGTCACTGCAGGGATATCCGGCCTTATTTCGAGTCAGGGCATCGCGGTGTCCATTCCACTTGAGGCCGCAAACTCAGGGTCCCTCTCACATAGCTAGAGCTGAGGGAAGCCTCCTCTTGAGGTGCGTGTGGTAAGGTGGTATTCCTCTGGAGTCGAAGCCAGGGACTAACCTCTCATCTCGAGTTGATTTTTGGTCCACGGAGCTCTTTCGTGTTGCTACAGTGACCTCAGGATCCCTCTAGCCTTGAAACAGTGTTCTTGGGGATTCTCTGTAGTGCCATTAAGGAAATCAAGGCTCCTTTCATGTGTGATGTGCAACACGGAATTGCTCTGCATGCAGTGCAGGGGAATCGGGCCTCATCTCGCGGCGAGGGGGAAGTCTCATGGTTTTTCTCGAGTTGCGGCGGGAACCTGGGGTATATTCTCGAGTTACGATGGGGATGGTCCTTCCACACACGTGTTTGTTCAGCGACGTCAGGACTCCTGCCTAGTTGCGAGGGACAACTCGGGATTCTCCTCGAGGCTTGGCAGGGCAATTGGGACGCCTCTCCAGCTGAGGCGGGAGACCAAGGGTCCCTTTCCACGTGCCACAGGAATCCTGGGACTCCTATCAAGTTTCACGAGGAGTCAGGCATCGTCTCCTTTGGAGGCACTGATCTCCGCGTACCTCTGGAGTTTTCAAAAGCTGTAAGGCCTCCGGTCGCGATGAGGTGGGGAACTAGGTCTTTCTCTGTGGTCTCCACAGGGGATTCAGACATCCTTTCGTCTTGGGAGATGCAAGACGAGCCTGCATTCAAGTCACTGCAGGGATAACCGGCCTTATTTCGAGTCAGGGCATCGCTGTGTCCATTAGACTTGAGGCCGCAAACTCAGGGTCCCTCTCACATACCTAGAGCTGAGAGAAGCCTCCTCTTGAGGTGCTTGTAGTAAGGTGGTATTCCTCTGGAGTCGAAGCCAGGGACTCACCTCTCATCTCTAGTTGATTTTTGGTCCACGGAGCTCTTTCGTGTTGCTACAGTGACCTCAGGATCCCTCTAGCCTTGAAACAGTGTTCTTGGGGTTTGTCTGGAATGCCATCAAGGAAATCAAGGCTCCTTTCATGTGTGATGTGTAACACAGAATTGCTCTGCACGCAGTGCAGGGGAATCGGGCCTCATCTCGCGGCGAGGGGGAAGTCTCATGGTTTTTCTCGAGTTGCGGCGGGAACCTGGAGTATATTCTCGAGTTACGACGGGGATGGCCCTTCCACCCACGTGTTTGTTCAGCGACGTCAGGACTCTTGCCTAGTTGCGAGGGACAACTCGGGATTCTCCTCGAGGCTTGGCAGGGCAATTGGGACGCCTCTCCAGCTGAGGCGGGCGACCAAGTGTCCCTTTCCACGTGCCACAGGAATCCTGGGACTCCTATCAAGTTTCACGAGGAGTCAGGCATCGTCTCCTTTGGAGGCACTGATCTCCGTGTACCTCTGGAATTTTCAAAGGATGTGAGGCCTCCGGTCGCGATGAGGTGGGGAACTAGGTCTTTCTCTGTGGTCTCCACAGGGGATTCAGACATCCTTTCATCTTGGGAGATGCAAGACGAGCCTGCATTCAAGTCACTGCAGGGATATCCGGCCTTATTTCGCGTCAGGGCATCGCAGTGTCCATTCCACTTGAGGCCGCAAAATCAGGGTCCCTCTCACATACCTAGAGCTGAGAGAAGCCCCCTCTTGAGGTGCTTGTGGTAAGGTGGTATTCGTCTGGAGTCGAAGCCAGGGACTAACCTCTCATCTCGAGTTGATTTTTGGTCCACAGAGCTCTTTCGTGTTGCTACAGTGACCTCAGGATCCCTCTAGCCTTGAAACAGTGTTCTTGGGTTTTCTCTGGAGTGCCATCAAGGAAATCAAGGCTCCTTTCATGTTTGATGTGCAACACTGAATTGCTCTGCATGCAGTGCAGGGGAATCGGGCCTCATCTCACGGCGAGGGGGAAGTCTCATGGTTTCTCTCGAGTTGCGGCGGGAACCTGGGGTATATTCTCGAGTTACGACGGGGATGGCCCTTCCACACACGTGTTTGTTCAGCGACGTCAGGACTCCTGGCTAGTTGCGAGGGACAATTCGGGATTCTCCTCGAGGCTTGGCAGGGCAATTGGGACGCCTCTCCAGCTGAGGCGGGAGACCAAGGGTCCCTTTCCACGTGCCACAGGAATCCTGGGACTCCTATCAAGTTTCACGAGGAGTCAGGCATCGTCTCCTTTGGAGGCACTGATCTCCGCATACCTCTGGAGTTTCCAACGGATGTGAGGCCTCGGGTCGCGATGAGGTGGGGAACTAGGTCTTTCTCTGTGATCTCCACTGGGGATTCAGCGGTCCTTTCGTCTTGGGAGATGCAAGACGAGCCTGCATTAAAGTCACTGCAGGGATATCCAGCCTTATTTCGAGTCAGGGCATCGGGTGTCCATTCCATCTGAGGCCGCAAACTCAGGGTCCCTGTCACATAGCTAGAGATGAGAGAAGCGTCCTCTTGAGTTGCTTGTGGTAAGGTGGTATTCCTCTGGAGTTGAAGCCAGGGACTAACCTCTCATCTCGAGTTGAATTTTGGTCCAGGGAGCTCTTTCGTGTTGCTACAGTGACCACAGGATCCGTCTAGCCTTGAAACAGTGTTCTTGGGGTTTCTCTGGAGTGCCATCAAGGAAATCAAGGCTCCTTTCATGCGTGATGTGCAACACGGAATTGCTCTGCTCGCAGTGCAGGGGAATCGGGCCTCATCTCGCGGCGAGGGGGAAGTCTCATGATTTTTCTCCAGGTGCGACTGGAACGTGGGGTATATTCTCGAGTTACGACGGGGATGGCCCTTCCACCCACGTGTTTGTTCAGCGACGTCAGGACTCCTGCCTAGTTACGAGGGACAACTCGGGATTCTCCTCGAGGCTTGGCAGGGCAACTGGGACGCCTTTCCAGCTGAGGCAGTAGACCAAGGGTCCCTTTCCACGTGCCACAGGAATCCTGGGACTCCTATCAAGTTTCACGAGGAGTCAGGCATCGTCTCCTTTGGAGGCACTGATCTCCGCGTACCTCTGGAGTTTTCAAAGGATGTGAAGCCTCCGGTCGCGATGAGGTGGGGAACTAGGTCTTTCTCTGTGGTGTCCACAGGGGATTCAGACATCCTTTCGTCTTGGGAGATGAAAGACGAGCCTGCATTCAAGTCACTGCAAGGATAACCGGCCTTATTTCGAGTCAGGGCATCGCGGTGTCCATTAAACTTGAGGCCGCAAACTCAGGGTCCCTCGCACATACCTACAGCTGAGAGAAGCCTCCTCTTGAGGTGCTTGTAGTAAGGTGGTATTCCTCTGGAGTCGAAGTTAGGGACTAACCTCTCATCTGGAGTTGATTCTTGGTCCACGGAGCTCTTTCGTGTTGCTACAGTGACCTCAGGATCCCTCTAGCCTGGAAACAGTGTTCTTGGGGTTTCTCTGGAGTGCCATCAAGGAAATCAAGGCTCCTTTCATGTGTGATGTGCAACACGGAATTGCTCTGCACACAGTGCAGGGGAATCGGGCCTCATCTCGCGGCGAGGGGGAAGTCTCATTGTTTTTCTCGAGTTGCGGCGGGAACCTGGGGTATATTCTCGAGTTACGACGGGGATGGCCCTTCCGCCCACGTGTTTGTTCAGCGACGTCAGGACTCCTGCCTAGTTGCGAGGGACAACTCGGGATTCTCCTCGAGGCTTGGCAGGGCAATTGGGACGCCTCTCCAGCTGAGGCAGGAGACCAAGGGTCCCTTTCCACGTGCCACAGGAATCCTGGAACTCCTATCAAGTTTCATGAGGAGTCAGGCATCGTCTCCATTGGAGGCACTGATCTCCGCGTACCTCTGGAGTTTTCAAAGGCTGTGAGGCCTCCGGTCGCGATGAGGTGGGGAACTAGGTCTTTCTCTGTGGTCTCCACAGGGGATTCAGACATCCTTTCGTCTTGGGCGATGCAAGACGAGCCTGCATTCAAGTCACTGCAGGGATATCCGGCCTTATTTCGAGTCAGGGCATCGCGGTGTCCATTCCAATTGAGGCTGCAAACTCAGGGTCCCTCTCACATAGCTAGAGCTGAGGGAAGCCTACTCTTGAGGTGCGTGTGGTAAGGTGGTATTCCTCTGGAGTCGAATCCAGGGACTAACCTCTCATCTCGAGTTGATTTTTGGTCCACGGAGCTCTTTCGTGTTGCTACAGTGACCTCAGGATCCCTCTAGCCTTGAAACAGTGTTCTTGGGGATTCTCTGTAGTGCCATCAAGGAAATCAAGGCTCCTTTCATGTGTGATGTGCAACATGGAATTGCGCTGCACGCAGTGCAGGGGAATCGGGCCTCATCTCGCGGCGAGGGGGAAGTCTCATGGTTTTTCTCGAGTTGCGGCGGGAACCTGGGGTATATTCTCGAGTTACGACGGGGATGGCCCTTCCACCCACGTGTTTGTTCAGCGACGTCAGGACTCCTGCCCAGTTGCGAGGAACAATTTGGGATTCTCCTCGAGGCTTGGCAGGGCAATTGGGACGCCTCTCCAGCTGAGACGGGATACCAAGTGTCCCTTTCCACGTGCCACAGGTATCCTGGGACTCCTATCAAGTTTCACGAAGAGTCAGGCATCGTCTCCTTTGGAGGCACTGATCTCCGCGTACCTCTGGAGTTTTCAAAGGATGTGAGGCCTCCGGTCGCCATGAGGTGGGGAACTAGGTCTTTCTCTGTGGTCTCCACAGGGGATTCAGACATCCTTTCGTCTCGGGAGATGCAAGACGAGCCTGCATTCAAGTCACTGCAGGGATATCCGGCCTTATTTCGAGTCAGGGCATCGCGGTGTCCATTCCACTTGAGGACGCAAAATCAGGGCCCTCTCACATACCTAGAGCTGAGAGAAGCCTCCTCTTGAGGTGCTTGTGGTAAGGTGGTATTCCTCTGGAGTCGAAGCCAGAGACTAACCTCTCATCTCGAGTTGAATTTGGTCCACGGAGCTCTTTCGTGTTGCTACAGTGACCTCAGGATCCCTCTAGCCTTGAAACAGTGTTCTTGGGGTTTCTCTGGAGTGCCATCAAGGAAATCAAGGCTCCTTTCATGTGTGATGTGCAACACGGAATTGCTCTGCACCCAGTGCAGGGGAATCGGTCCTCATCTCGCGGCGAGGGGGAAGTCTCATGGTTTTTCTCGAGTTGTGGCGGGAACCTGGGATATATTCTCGAGTTCCGACGGGAATGGCCCTCCCACACACGTGTTTGTTCAGTGACGGCAGGTCTCCTGCCTAGTTGCGAGGGACAACTCGGGATTCTCCTCGAGGCTTGGCAGGGCAATTGGGACGCTTCTTCAGCTGAGGTGGGAGACCAAGGGTCCCTTTCCACGAGCCACAGGAATCCTGGGACTCCTATCAAGGTTCACGAGGAGTCAGGCATCGTCTCCTTTGGAGGCACTGATCTCCGCGTACCTCTGGAGTTTTCAAAGGATGTGAGGCCTCCGGTCGCGATGAGGTGTGGAACTAGGTCATTCTCTGTGGTCTCCACAGGGGATTCAGACATCCTTTCGTCTTGGGAGATGCAAGACGAGCTTGCATTCAAGTCACTGCAGGGATATCCGGCCTTATTTCGAGTCAGGGCATCGCGGTGTCCATTCCACTTGAGGCCGCAATCTCAGGGTCCCTCTCACATTGCAAAAGCTGAGAGAAGCCTCCTCTTGAGGTGCGTGTGGTAAGGTGGTATTCCTCTGGAGTCGAAGCCAGAGACTAACCTCTCATCTCGAGTTGATTTTTGGTCCACGGAGCTCTTTCGTGTTGCTACAGTGACCTCCGGATCCCTCTAGCCTTGAAACAGTGTTCTTGGGGTTTCTCTGGAGTGCCATCAAGGAAATCAAGGCTCCTTTCATGTGTGATGTGCAACACGGAATTGCTCTGCACCCAGTGCAGGGGAATCGGTCCTCATCTCGCGGCGAGGGGGAAGTCTCATGGTTTTTCTCGAGTTGCGGCGGGAACCTGGGATATATTCTCGAGTTCCGACGGGAATGGCCCTCCCACACACGTGTTTGTTCAGTGACGGCAGGTCTCCTGCCTAGTTGCGAGGGACAACTCGGGATTCTCCTCGAGGCTTGGCAGGGCAATTGGAACGCCTCTCCAGCTGAGGCCGGAGACCAAGTGTCCCTTTCCACGTGCCATAGGAATCCTGGGACTCCTAAGAAGTTTCACGAGGAGTCAGGCATCGTCTCCTTTGGAGGCACTGATCTCCGCGTACCTCTGGAGTTTTCAAAGGATGTGAGGCCTCCGGTCGCGATGAGGTGGGGAACTAGGTCTTTCTCTGTGGTCTCCACAGGGGATTCAGACATCCTTTCGTCTTGGGAGATGCAAGACGAACCTGCATTCAAATCACTGCAGGGATATTCAGCCTTATTTCGAGTCAGGGCATCGCGGTGTCCATTCCACTTGAGGCCGCAAACTCAGGGTCCCTATCACATACCTAGAGCTGAGAGAAGCCTCCTCTTGAGGTGCTTGTGGTAAGGTGGTATTCCTCTGGAGTCGAAGCCAGGGACTAACCTCTCATCTAGAGTTGAATTTTGGTCCACGGATCTCTTTCGTGTTGCTACAGTGACCTCAGGATCCCTCTGGCCTTGAAACAGTGTTCTTGGGGTTTCTCTGGAGTGCCATCAAGGAAATCAACGCTCCTTTCATGTGTGATGTAGAACTCGGAATTGCTCTGCACGCAGTGCAGGGGAATCGGGCCTCATCTCGCGGCGAGTGGGAAGTCTCATGGTTTTTCTCGAGTTGCGGCGGGAACCTGGGGTATATTCTCGAGTTACGAGGGGGATGGCCCTCCCACACACGTGTTTGTTCAGCGACGGCAGGACTCCTGCCTAGTTGCGAGGGACAACTCGGGATTCTCCTCCAGGCTTTGCAGGGCAATTGGGACGCCTCTCCAGCTGAGGCGGGAGACCAAGCGTCCCTTTCCACGTGCCACCGGAATGCTGGGACTCCTATCAAGTTTCACGAGGAGTCAGGCATCGTCTCCTGTGGAGGCACTGATCTCCGCGAACCTCTGGAGATTTCAAAGGATGTGAGGCCTCCGGTCGCGATGAGGTGGTGAACTAGGTCTTTCTCTGTGGTCTCCACAGGGGATTCACACATCCTTTCGTCTTGGGAGATGCAAGACGAGCCTGCATTCAAGTCACTGCAGGGATATCCAGCATTATTTCGAGTCAGGGCATCGCGGTGTCCATTCCACTTGAGGCCGCAAACTCAGGGTCCCTCTCACATACCTAGAGCTGAGTGAAGACTCCTCTTGAGTTGCTTGTGGTAAGGTGGTATTCCTCTGGATTCGAAGCCAGGGACTAACCTGTCATCTCGAGTTGATTTTTGGTCCACGGAGCACTTTCGTGTTGCTACAGTGACCTCAGGATCCCTCTAGCCTTGAAACAGTGTTCTTGGGGTTTCTCTGGAGTTCCACCAAGGAAATCAAGACTCCTTCCATGTGTGATGTGCAACACGGAATTGCTCTGCACGCAGTGCAGGGGAATCGGGCCTCATCTCTCGGCGAGGGGGAAGTCTCATGGTTTTTCTCGAGTTGCCCGGGGAACCTGGGGTATATTCTTGAGTTACGACGGGGATGGCCCTTCCACCCACGTGTTTGTTCAGCGACGTCAGGACTCCTGCCTAGTTGCGAGGGACAACTCGGGATTCTCCTCGAGGCTTGGCAGGACAATTGGGACGCCTCTCCAGCTGAGGCGGAGATCAAGGTTCCCTTTCCACGTGCCACTGGAATCCTGGGACTCCTATCAAATTTCAAGAGGAGTCAGGCATCGTCTCCTTTGGAGGCACTGATCTCCGCGTACCTCTGAAGTTTTCAAAGGATGTAAGGCCTCCGGTCGCGATGAGGTGGGGAACTAGCTCTTTCTCTGTGGTCTCCACAGGGGATTCAGACATCCTTTCGTCTTGGGAGATGCAAGACGAGCCTGCATTCAAGTCACTGCAGGGATATCCGGCCTTATTTCGAGCCAGGGCATCGCGGTGTCCATTCCACTTGAGGCCGCAAACTCAGGATCCCTCTCACACATCTAGAGCTGAGAGAAGCCTCCTCTTGAGGTGCTTGTGGTAAGGTGGTATTCCTCTGGAGTCGAAGCCAGGGACTAACCTCTCATCTCGAGTTGACTTTTGGTCCACGCAGCCCTTTGGTGTTGCTACAGTGACGTCAGGATCCCTCTAGCCTTGAAACAGTGTTCTTGGGGTTTCTCTGGAGTGCCATCAAGGAAATCAAGGCTCCTTTCATGTTTGATGTGCAACACGGAATTGCTCTGCACGCCGTGCAGGGGAATCGGGCCTCATTTCGCGGCGAGGGGGAAGTCTCATGGTTTTTGTCGAGTTGCGGCAGGAACCTGGGGTATATTCTCGAGGTACGACGGGGATGGCCCTTGAACCCACGTGTTTGTTCAGTCACGTCAGGACTCCTGCCTAGTTGCGAGGGACAACTCGGGATTCTCCTCGAGGCTTGGCAGGGCAATTGGGACGCCTCTCCAGCTGAGGCGGGAGACCAAGAGTCCCCTTCCACGTGCCACAGGAATCCTGGGACTCCTATCAAGTTTCACGACGAGTCAGGCATCGTCTCGTTTGGAGGCACTGATCTCCGCGTACCTCTGGAGTTTTCAAAGGATGTGAGGCCTCCGGTCGCGATGAGGTGGGGAACTAGGTCTTTCTCTTGGGTCTCCACAGGGGATTCAGACATCCTTTCGTCGTGGGAGATGCAAGACGAGCCTGCATTCAAGTCACTGCAGGGATATCGGGCCTTATTTCGCGTCAGGGCATCGCAGTGTCCATTCCACTTGAGGCCACAAAATCACGGTCCCTCTCACATACCTAGAGCTGAGAGAAGCCTCCTCTTGAGGTGCTTGTAGTAAGGTGGTATTCCTCTGGAGTCGAAGCCAGGGACTCACCTCTCATCTCAAGTTGATTTTTGGTCCACGGAGCTCTTTCGTGTTGCTACAGTGACCTCAGGATCCCTCTAGCCTTGAAACAGCGTTCTTGGGGTTTGTCTGGAATGCCATCAAGGAAATCAAGGCTCCTTTCATGTGTGATGTGTAACACAGAATTGCTCTGCACGCAGTGCAGGGGAATCGGGCCTCATCTCGCGGCGAGGGGGAAGTCTCATGGTTTTTCTCGAGTTGCGGCGGGAACCTGGAGTATATTCTCGAGTTACGATGGGGATGGCCCTTCCACCCACGTGTTTGTTCAGCGACGTCAGGACTCTTGCCTAGTTGCGAGGGACAACTCGGGATTCTCCTCGAGGCTTGGCAGGGCAATTGGGACGCCTCTCCAGCTGAGGCGGGAGACCAAGGGTCCCTTTCCACGTGCCACAGGAATCCTGGGACTCCTATCAAGTTTCACGAGGAGTCAGGCATCGTCTCCTTTGGAGGCACTGATCTCCGTGTACCTCTGGAATTTTCAAAGGATGTGAGGCCTCCGGTCGCGATGAGGTGGGGAACTAGGTCTTTCTCTGTGGTCTCCACAGGGGATTCAGACATCCTTTCGTCTTGGGAGATGCAAGACGAGCCTGCATTCAAGTCACTGCAGGGATATCCGGCCTTATATCGAGTCAGGGCATCGCGGTGTCCATTAAACTTGAGGCCGCAAACTCAGGGTCCCTCTCACATAGCTAGAGCTGAGGGAAGCCTCCTCTTGAGGTGCGTGTGGTAAGGTGGTATTCCTCTGGAGTCGAAGCCAGGGACTAACCTCTCATCTCGAGTTGATTTTTGGTCCACGGAGCTCTTTCGTGTTGCTACAGTGACCTCAGGATCCCTCTAGCCTTGAAACAGTGTTCTTGGGGTTTCTCTGTAGTGCCATCAAGGAAATCAAGGCTCCTTTCATGTGTGATGTGCAACACGGAATTGCTCTGCATGCAGTGCAGGGGAATCGGGCCTCATCTCGCGGCGAGGGGGAAGTCTCATGGTTTTTCTCGAGTTGCGGCGGGAACCTGGGGTATATTCTCGAGTTACGATGGGGATGGTCCTTCCACACACGTGTTTGTTCAGCGACGTCAGGACTCCTGCCTAGTTGCGAGGGACAACTCGGGATTCTCCTCGAGGCTTGGCAGGGCAATTGGGACGCCTCTCCAGCTGAGGCGGGAGACCAAGGGTCCCTTTCCACGTGCCACAGGAATCCTGGGACTCCTATCAAGTTTCACGAGGAGTCAGGCATCGTCTCCTTTGGAGGCACTGATCTCCGCGTACCTCTGGAGTTTTCAAAGGATGTGAGGCCTCCGGTCGCGATGAGGTGGGGAACTAGGTCTTTCTCTGTGGTCTCCACAGGGGATTCAGACATCCTTTCGTCTTGGGAGATGCAAGACGAGCCTGCATTCAAGTCACTGCAGGGATAACTGGCCTTATTTCGAGTCAGGGCATCGCTGTGTCCATTAAACTTGAGGCCGCAAACTCAGGGTCCCTCTCACATACCTAGAGCTGAGAGAAGCCTCCTCTTGAGGTGCTTGTAGTAAGGTGGTATTCCTCTGGAGTCGAAGCCAGGGACTCACCTCTCATCTCAAGTTGATTTTTGGTGCACGGAGCTCTTTCATGTTGCTACAGTGACCTCAGGATCCCTCTAGCCTTGAAACAGTGTTCTTGGGGTTTGTCTGGAATGCCATCAAGGAAATCAAGGCTCCTTTCATGTGTGATGTGTAACACAGAATTGCTCTGCACGCAGTGCAGGGGAATCGGGCCTCATCTCGCGGCGAGGGGGAAGTCTCATGGTTTTTCTCGAGTTGCGGCGGGAACCTGGAGTATATTCTAGAGTTACGACGGGGATGGCCCTTCCACCCACGTGTTTGTTCAGCGACGTCAGGACTCTTGCCTAGTTGCGAGGGACAACTCGGGATTCTCCTCGAGGCTTGGCAGGGCAATTGGGACGCCTCTCCAGCTGAGGCGGGAGACCAAGGGTCCCTTTCCACGTGCCACAGGAATCCTGGGACTCCTATCAAGTTTCACGAGGAGTCAGGCATTGGCTCCTTTGGAGGCACTGATCTCCGTGTACCTCTGGAATTTTCAAAGGATGTGAGGCCTCCGGTCGCGATGAGGTGGGGAACTAGGTCTTTCTCTGTGGTCTCCACAGGGGATTCAGACATCCTTTCGTCTTGGGAGATGCAAGACGAGCCTGCATTCAAGTCACTGCAGGGATATCCGGCCTTATTTCGAGTCAGGGCATCGCGGTGTCCATTCCACTTGAGGCCGCAAACTCAGGGTCCCTCTCACATAGCTAGAGCTGAGGGAAGCCTCCTCTTGAGGTGCGTGTGGTAAGGTGGTATTCCTCTGGAGTCGAAGCCAGGGACTAACCTCTCATCTCGAGTTGATTTTTGGTCCACGGAGCTCTTTCGTGTTGCTACAGTGACCTCAGGATCCCTCTAGCCTTGAAACAGTGTTCTTGGGGATTCTCTGTAGTGCCATTAAGGAAATCAAGGCTCCTTTCATGTGTGATGTGCAACACGGAATTGCTCTGCATGCAGTGCAGGGGGATCGGGCCTCATCTCGCGGCGAGGGGGAAGTCTCATGGTTTTTCTCGAGTTGCGGCGGGAACCTGGGGTATATTCTCGAGTTACGATGGGGATGGTCCTTCCACACACGTGTTTGTTCAGCGACGTCAGGACTCCTGCCTAGTTGCGAGGGACAACTCGGGATTCTCCTCGAGGCTTGGCAGGGCAATTGGGACGCCTCTCCAGCTGAGGCGGGAGACCAAGGGTCCCTTTCCACGTGCCACAGGAATCCTGGGACTCCTATCAAGTTTCACGAGGAGTCAGGCATCGTCTCCTTTGGAGGCACTGATCTCCGCGTACCTCTGGAGTTTTCAAAAGCTGTAAGGCCTCCGGTCGCGATGAGGTGGGGAACTAGGTCTTTCTCTGTGGTCTCCACAGGGGATTCAGACATCCTTTCGTCTTGGGAGATGCAAGACGAGCCTGCATTCAAGTCACTGCAGGGATAACCGGCCTTATTTCGAGTCAGGGCATCGCTGTGTCCATTAGACTTGAGGCCGCAAACTCAGGGTCCCTCTCACATACCTAGAGCTGAGAGAAGCCTCCTCTTGAGGTGCTTGTAGTAAGGTGGTATTCCTCTGGAGTCGAAGCCAGGGACTCACCTCTCATCTCTAGTTGATTTTTGGTCCACGGAGCTCTTTCGTGTTGCTACAGTGACCTCAGGATCCCTCTAGCCTTGAAACAGTGTTCTTGGGGTTTGTCTGGAATGCCATCAAGGAAATCAAGGCTCCTTTCATGTGTGATGTGTAACACAGAATTGCTCTGCACGCAGTGCAGGGGAATCGGGCCTCATCTCGCGGCGAGGGGGAAGTCTCATGGTTTTTCTCGAGTTGCGGCGGGAACCTGGAGTATATTCTCGAGTTACGACGGGGATGGCCCTTCCACCCACGTGTTTGTTCAGCGACGTCAGGACTCTTGCCTAGTTGCGAGGGACAACTCGGGATTCTCCTCGAGGCTTGGCAGGGCAATTGGGACGCCTCTCCAGCTGAGGCGGGCGACCAAGTGTCCCTTTCCACGTGCCACAGGAATCCTGGGACTCCTATCAAGTTTCACGAGGAGTCAGGCATCGTCTCCTTTGGAGGCACTGATCTCCGTGTACCTCTGGAATTTTCAAAGGATGTGAGGCCTCCGGTCGCGATGAGGTGGGGAACTAGGTCTTTCTCTGTGGTCTCCACAGGGGATTCAGACATCCTTTCATCTTGGGAGATGCAAGACGAGCCTGCATTCAAGTCACTGCAGGGATATCCGGCCTTATTTCGCGTCAGGGCATCGCAGTGTCCATTCCACTTGAGGCCGCAAAATCAGGGTCCCTCTCACATACCTAGAGCTGAGAGAAGCCCCCTCTTGAGGTGCTTGTGGTAAGGTGGTATTCGTCTGGAGTCGAAGCCAGGGACTAACCTCTCATCTCGAGTTGATTTTTGGTCCACAGAGCTCTTTCGTGTTGCTACAGTGACCTCAGGATCCCTCTAGCCTTGAAACAGTGTTCTTGGGTTTTCTCTGGAGTGCCATCAAGGAAATCAAGGCTCCTTTCATGTTTGATGTGCAACACTGAATTGCTCTGCATGCAGTGCAGGGGAATCGGGCCTCATCTCACGGCGAGGGGGAAGTCTCATGGTTTCTCTCGAGTTGCGGCGGGAACCTGGGGTATATTCTCGAGTTACGACGGGGATGGCCCTTCCACACACGTGTTTGTTCAGCGACGTCAGGACTCCTGGCTAGTTGCGAGGGACAATTCGGGATTCTCCTCGAGGCTTGGCAGGGCAATTGGGACGCCTCTCCAGCTGAGGCGGGAGACCAAGGGTCCCTTTCCACGTGCCACAGGAATCCTGGGACTCCTATCAAGTTTCACGAGGAGTCAGGCATCGTCTCCTTTGGAGGCACTGATCTCCGCGTACCTCTGGAGTTTCCAACGGATGTGAGGCCTCGGGTCGCGATGAGGTGGGGAACTAGGTCTTTCTCTGTGATCTCCACTGGGGATTCAGCGGTCCTTTCGTCTTGGGAGATGCAAGACGAGCCTGCATTAAAGTCACTGCAGGGATATCCAGCCTTATTTCGAGTCAGGGCATCGGGTGTCCATTCCATCTGAGGCCGCAAACTCAGGGTCCCTGTCACATAGCTAGAGATGAGAGAAGCGTCCTCTTGAGTTGCTTGTGGTAAGGTGGTATTCCTCTGGAGTTGAAGCCAGGGACTAACCTCTCATCTCGAGTTGAATTTTGGTCCAGGGAGCTCTTTCCTGTTGCTACAGTGACCACAGGATCCGTCTAGCCTTGAAACAGTGTTCTTGGGGTTTCTCTGGAGTGCCATCAAGGAAATCAAGGCTCCTTTCATGCGTGATGTGCAACACGGAATTGCTCTGCTCGCAGTGCAGGGGAATCGGGCCTCATCTCGCGGCGAGGGGGAAGTCTCATGATTTTTCTCCAGGTGCGACTGGAACGTGGGGTATATTCTCGAGTTACGACGGGGATGGCCCTTCCACCCACGTGTTTGTTCAGCGACGTCAGGACTCCTGCCTAGTTACGAGGGACAACTCGGGATTCTCCTCGAGGCTTGGCAGGGCAACTGGGACGCCTTTCCAGCTGAGGCAGTAGACCAAGGGTCCCTTTCCACGTGCCACAGGAATCCTGGGACTCCTATCAAGTTTCACGAGGAGTCAGGCATCGTCTCCTTTGGAGGCACTGATCTCCGCGTACCTCTGGAGTTTTCAAAGGATGTGAAGCCTCCGGTCGCGATGAGGTGGGGAACTAGGTCTTTCTCTGTGGTGTCCACAGGGGATTCAGACATCCTTTCGTCTTGGGAGATGAAAGACGAGCCTGCATTCAAGTCACTGCAAGGATAACCGGCCTTATTTCGAGTCAGGGCATCGCGGTGTCCATTAAACTTGAGGCCGCAAACTCAGGGTCCCTCGCACATACCTACAGCTGAGAGAAGCCTCCTCTTGAGGTGCTTGTAGTAAGGTGGTATTCCTCTGGAGTCGAAGTTAGGGACTAACCTCTCATCTGGAGTTGATTCTTGGTCCACGGAGCTCTTTCGTGTTGCTACAGTGACCTCAGGATCCCTCTAGCCTGGAAACAGTGTTCTTGGGGTTTCTCTGGAGTGCCATCAAGGAAATCAAGGCTCCTTTCATGTGTGATGTGCAACACGGAATTGCTCTGCACACAGTGCAGGGGAATCGGGCCTCATCTCGCGGCGAGGGGGAAGTCTCATTGTTTTTCTCGAGTTGCGGCGGGAACCTGGGGTATATTCTCGAGTTACGACGGGGATGGCCCTTCCGCCCACGTGTTTGTTCAGCGACGTCAGGACTCCTGCCTAGTTGCGAGGGACAACTCGGGATTCTCCTCGAGGCTTGGCAGGGCAATTGGGACGCCTCTCCAGCTGAGGCAGGAGACCAAGGGTCCCTTTCCACGTGCCACAGGAATCCTGGAACTCCTATCAAGTTTCATGAGGAGTCAGGCATCGTCTCCATTGGAGGCACTGATCTCCGCGTACCTCTGGAGTTTTCAAAGGCTGTGAGGCCTCCGGTCGCGATGAGGTGGGGAACTAGGTCTTTCTCTGTGGTCTCCACAGGGGATTCAGACATCCTTTCGTCTTGGGCGATGCAAGACGAGCCTGCATTCAAGTCACTGCAGGGATATCCGGCCTTATTTCGAGTCAGGGCATCGCGGTGTCCATTCCAATTGAGGCTGCAAACTCAGGGTCCCTCTCACATAGCTAGAGCTGAGGGAAGCCTACTCTTGAGGTGCGTGTGGTAAGGTGGTATTCCTCTGGAGTCGAATCCAGGGACTAACCTCTCATCTCGAGTTGATTTTTGGTCCACGGAGCTCTTTCGTGTTGCTACAGTGACCTCAGGATCCCTCTAGCCTTGAAACAGTGTTCTTGGGGATTCTCTGTAGTGCCATCAAGGAAATCAAGGCTCCTTTCATGTGTGATGTGCAACATGGAATTGCGCTGCACGCAGTGCAGGGGAATCGGGCCTCATCTCGCGGCGAGGGGGAAGTCTCATGGTTTTTCTCGAGTTGCGGCGGGAACCTGGGGTATATTCTCGAGTTACGACGGGGATGGCCCTTCCACCCACGTGTTTGTTCAGCGACGTCAGGACTCCTGCCCAGTTGCGAGGAACAATTTGGGATTCTCCTCGAGGCTTGGCAGGGCAATTGGGACGCCTCTCCAGCTGAGACGGGATACCAAGTGTCCCTTTCCACGTGCCACAGGTATCCTGGGACTCCTATCAAGTTTCACGAAGAGTCAGGCATCGTCTCCTTTGGAGGCACTGATCTCCGCGTACCTCTGGAGTTTTCAAAGGATGTGAGGCCTCCGGTCGCCATGAGGTGGGGAACTAGGTCTTTCTCTGTGGTCTCCACAGGGGATTCAGACATCCTTTCGTCTCGGGAGATGCAAGACGAGCCTGCATTCAAGTCACTGCAGGGATATCCGGCCTTATTTCGAGTCAGGGCATCGCGGTGTCCATTCCACTTGAGGACGCAAAATCAGGGCCCTCTCACATACCTAGAGCTGAGAGAAGCCTCCTCTTGAGGTGCTTGTGGTAAGGTGGTATTCCTCTGGAGTCGAAGCCAGAGACTAACCTCTCATCTCGAGTTGAATTTGGTCCACGGAGCTCTTTCGTGTTGCTACAGTGACCTCAGGATCCCTCTAGCCTTGAAACAGTGTTCTTGGGGTTTCTCTGGAGTGCCATCAAGGAAATCAAGGCTCCTTTCATGTGTGATGTGCAACACGGAATTGCTCTGCACCCAGTGCAGGGGAATCTGTCCTCATCTCGCGGCGAGGGGGAAGTCTCATGGTTTTTCTCGAGTTGTGGCGGGAACCTGGGATATATTCTCGAGTTCCGACGGGAATGGCCCTCCCACACACGTGTTTGTTCAGTGACGGCAGGTCTCCTGCCTAGTTGCGAGGGACAACTCGGGATTCTCCTCGAGGCTTGGCAGGGCAATTGGGACGCTTCTTCAGCTGAGGTGGGAGACCAAGGGTCCCTTTCCACGAGCCACAGGAATCCTGGGACTCCTATCAAGGTTCACGAGGAGTCAGGCATCGTCTCCTTTGGAGGCACTGATCTCCGCGTACCTCTGGAGTTTTCAAAGGATGTGAGGCCTCCGGTCGCGATGAGGTGTGGAACTAGGTCATTCTCTGTGGTCTCCACAGGGGATTCAGACATCCTTTCGTCTTGGGAGATGCAAGACGAGCTTGCATTCAAGTCACTGCAGGGATA
Organism: Cervus elaphus; assembly: GCF_910594005.1. Taxonomy (NCBI): domain Eukaryota; kingdom Metazoa; phylum Chordata; class Mammalia; order Artiodactyla; family Cervidae; genus Cervus; species Cervus elaphus. The sequence continues at coordinate 6,459,209 of NC_057838.1, forward strand.
TCCGGCCTTATTTCGAGTCAGGGCATCGCGGTGTCCATTCCACTTGAGGCCGCAATCTCAGGGTCCCTCTCACATTGCAAAAGCTGAGAGAAGCCTCCTCTTGAGGTGCGTGTGGTAAGGTGGTATTCCTCTGGAGTCGAAGCCAGAGACTAACCTCTCATCTCGAGTTGATTTTTGGTCCACGGAGCTCTTTCGTGTTGCTACAGTGACCTCCGGATCCCTCTAGCCTTGAAACAGTGTTCTTGGGGTTTCTCTGGAGTGCCATCAAGGAAATCAAGGCTCCTTTCATGTGTGATGTGCAACACGGAATTGCTCTGCACCCAGTGCAGGGGAATCGGTCCTCATCTCGCGGCGAGGGGGAAGTCTCATGGTTTTTCTCGAGTTGCGGCGGGAACCTGGGATATATTCTCGAGTTCCGACGGGAATGGCCCTCCCACACACGTGTTTGTTCAGTGACGGCAGGTCTCCTGCCTAGTTGCGAGGGACAACTCGGGATTCTCCTCGAGGCTTGGCAGGGCAATTGGAACGCCTCTCCAGCTGAGGCCGGAGACCAAGTGTCCCTTTCCACGTGCCATAGGAATCCTGGGACTCCTAAGAAGTTTCACGAGGAGTCAGGCATCGTCTCCTTTGGAGGCACTGATCTCCGCGTACCTCTGGAGTTTTCAAAGGATGTGAGGCCTCCGGTCGCGATGAGGTGGGGAACTAGGTCTTTCTCTGTGGTCTCCACAGGGGATTCAGACATCCTTTCGTCTTGGGAGATGCAAGACGAACCTGCATTCAAATCACTGCAGGGATATTCAGCCTTATTTCGAGTCAGGGCATCGCGGTGTCCATTCCACTTGAGGCCGCAAACTCAGGGTCCCTATCACATACCTAGAGCTGAGAGAAGCCTCCTCTTGAGGTGCTTGTGGTAAGGTGGTATTCCTCTGGAGTCGAAGCCAGGGACTAACCTCTCATCTAGAGTTGAATTTTGGTCCACGGATCTCTTTCGTGTTGCTACAGTGACCTCAGGATCCCTCTGGCCTTGAAACAGTGTTCTTGGGGTTTCTCTGGAGTGCCATCAAGGAAATCAACGCTCCTTTCATGTGTGATGTAGAACTCGGAATTGCTCTGCACGCAGTGCAGGGGAATCGGGCCTCATCTCGCGGCGAGTGGGAAGTCTCATGGTTTTTCTCGAGTTGCGGCGGGAACCTGGGGTATATTCTCGAGTTACGAGGGGGATGGCCCTCCCACACACGTGTTTGTTCAGCGACGGCAGGACTCCTGCCTAGTTGCGAGGGACAACTCGGGATTCTCCTCCAGGCTTTGCAGGGCAATTGGGACGCCTCTCCAGCTGAGGCGGGAGACCAAGCGTCCCTTTCCACGTGCCACCGGAATCCTGGGACTCCTATCAAGTTTCACGAGGAGTCAGGCATCGTCTCCTGTGGAGGCACTGATCTCCGCGAACCTCTGGAGATTTCAAAGGATGTGAGGCCTCCGGTCGCGATGAGGTGGTGAACTAGGTCTTTCTCTGTGGTCTCCACAGGGGATTCACACATCCTTTCGTCTTGGGAGATGCAAGACGAGCCTGCATTCAAGTCACTGCAGGGATATCCAGCATTATTTCGAGTCAGGGCATCGCGGTGTCCATTCCACTTGAGGCCGCAAACTCAGGGTCCCTCTCACATACCTAGAGCTGAGTGAAGACTCCTCTTGAGTTGCTTGTGGTAAGGTGGTATTCCTCTGGATTCGAAGCCAGGGACTAACCTGTCATCTCGAGTTGATTTTTGGTCCACGGAGCACTTTCGTGTTGCTACAGTGACCTCAGGATCCCTCTAGCCTTGAAACAGTGTTCTTGGGGTTTCTCTGGAGTTCCACCAAGGAAATCAAGACTCCTTCCATGTGTGATGTGCAACACGGAATTGCTCTGCACGCAGTGCAGGGGAATCGGGCCTCATCTCTCGGCGAGGGGGAAGTCTCATGGTTTTTCTCGAGTTGCCCGGGGAACCTGGGGTATACTCTTGAGTTACGACGGGGATGGCCCTTCCACCCACGTGTTTGTTCAGCGACGTCAGGACTCCTGCCTAGTTGCGAGGGACAACTCGGGATTCTCCTCGAGGCTTGGCAGGACAATTGGGACGCCTCTCCAGCTGAGGCGGAGATCAAGGTTCCCTTTCCACGTGCCACTGGAATCCTGGGACTCCTATCAAATTTCAAGAGGAGTCAGGCATCGTCTCCTTTGGAGGCACTGATCTCCGCGTACCTCTGAAGTTTTCAAAGGATGTAAGGCCTCCGGTCGCGATGAGGTGGGGAACTAGGTCTTTCTCTGTGGTCTCCACAGGGGATTCAGACATCCTTGCGTCTTGGGAGATGCAAGACGAGCCTGCATTCAAGTCACTGCAGGGATATCCGGCCTTATTTTGAGTCAGGGCATCGCGGTGTCCATTCCACTTGAGGCCGCAAACTCAGAGTCCCTCTCACATACCTAGAGCTGAGAGAAGCCTCCTCTTGAGGTGCTTGTGGTAAGGTGGTATTCCTCTGGAGTCGAAGCCAGGGACTAACCTCTCATCTGGAGTTGATTTTTGGTCCATGGAAGTCTTTCGTGTTGCTACAGTGACCTCAGGATCCCTCTAGCCTTGAAACAGTGTTCTTGGGGTTTCTCTGGAGTGCCACCAAGGAAATCAAGGCTCCTTTCATGTGTGATGCGCAACACGGAATTGCTCTGCACGCAGTGCAGGGGAATCGGGCCTCATCTCGCAGCGAGGGGGAAGTCTCATGGTTTTTCTCGAGTTGCGGCGGGAACCTGCGGTATATTCTCGAGTTACGATGGGGATGGCCCTTCCACCCACGTGTTTCTTCAGCGTCGTCAGGACTCCTGCCTAGTTGCGAGGGACAACTCGGGATTCTCCTCGAGGCTTGGCAGCGCACTTGGAACGCCTCTCCAGCTGAGGCGGGAGACCAAGGGTCCCTTTCCACGTGCCACAGGAATCCTGGGACTCCTATCAAGTTTCACGAGGAGTCAGGCATCGTCTCCTTTGGAGGCACTGATCTCCGCGTACCTCTGGAGATTTCAAAGGATGTGAGGCCTTCGGTCGCCATGAGGTGGGAACTAGGTCTTTCTCTGTGGTTTCCCCAGGGGATTCAGACATCCTTTCGTCTTGGGAGATGCAAGACGAGCCTGCATTCAAGTCACTGCAGGGATATCCGGCCTTATTTCGAGTCAGGGCATCGGAGTGTCCATTCCACTTGAGACCGCAAACTCAGGGTCCCTCTCACATACCTAGAGCTGAGAGAAGCCTCCTCTTGAGGTGCTTGTGGTAAGGTGGTATTCCTCTGGAGTCGAAGCCAGGGACTAACCTGTCATCTCGAGTTGATTTTTGGTCCACGGAGCTCTTTCGTGTGGCTACAGTGACCTCAGGATCCCTCTAGCCTTGAAACAGTGTTCTTGGGGTTTCTCTGGAGTGCCATCAAGGAAATCAAGGCTCCTTTCATGTGTGATGTGCAACACGAAATTGCTCTGCACCCAGTGCAGGGGAATCGGTCCTCATCTCGCGGCGAGGGGGAAGTCTCATGGTTTTTCTCGAGTTGCGGCGGGAACCTGGGATATATTCTCGAGTTCCGACGGGAATGGCCCTCCCACACACGTGTTTGTTCAGTGACGGCAGGTCTCCTGCCTAGTTGCGAGGGACAACTCGGGATTCTCCTCGAGGCTTGGCAGGGCAATTGTGACGCTTCTCCAGCTGAGGTGGGAGACCAAGGGTCCCTTTCCACGTGCCACAGGAATCCTGGGACTCCTATCAAGTTTCACGAGGAGTCAGGCATCGTCTCCTTTGGAGGCACTGATCTCCGCATACCTCTGGAGTTTTCAAAGGATGTGAGTCCTCCGGTCGCGATGAGGTGGGGAACTAGGTCTTTCTCTGTGGTCTCCACAGGGGATTCAGACATCCTTTCATCTTGGGAGATGCAAGACGAGCCTGCATTCAAGTCACTGCAGGGATATCCGGCCTTATCTCGCGTCACGGCATCGCAGTGTCCATTCCACTTGAGGCCGCAAAATCAGGGTCCCTCTCACATACCTAGAGATGAGAGAAGCCTCCTCTTGAGGTGCTTGTGGTAAGGTGGTATTTCTCTGTAATCGAAGCCAGGGACTAACCTCTCATCTCGAGTTGCTTTTTGGTCCACGGAGCTCTTTCGTGTTGCTACAGTGACCTCTGGATCCCTCTAGCCTTGAAACAGTGTTCTTGGGGTTTCTCTGGAGTGCCATCAAGGAAATCAAGGCTCCTTTCATGTGTGATGTGCAACACGGAATTGCTCTGCACGCAGTGCAGGGGAATCGGGCCTCATATCGCGGCGAGGGGGAAGTCTCATGGTTTTTCTCGAGTTGCGGCGGGAACCAGTGGTATATTCTCGAGTTACGACTGGGATGGCCCTTCCACCCACGTGTTTGTTCAGCGACGACAGGACTCCTGCCTAGTTGCGAGGGACAACTCGGGATTCTCCTCGAGGCTTGGCAGGGCAATTGGGACGCCTCTCCAGCTGAGGCAGGAGACCAAGGGTCCCTTTCCACGTTCCACAGGAATCCTGGGACTCCTATCAAGTTTCACGAGGAGTCAGGCATCGTCTCCTTTGGAGGCACTGATCTCCGCGTACCTCTGGAGTTTTCAAAGGATGTGAGGCCTCCGGTCGCGATGAGGTGTGGAACTAGGTCATTCTCTGTGGTCTCCACAGGGGATTCAGACATCCTTTCGTCTTGGGAGATGCAAGACGAGCTTGCATTCAAGTCACTGCAGGGATATCCGGCCTTATTTCGAGTCAGGGCATCGCGGTGTCCATTCCACTTGAGGCCGCAATCTCAGGGTCCCTCTCACATTGCAAAAGCTGAGAGAAGCCTCCTCTTGAGGTGCGTGTGGTAAGGTGGTATTCCTCTGGAGTCGAAGCCAGAGACTAACCTCTCATCTCGAGTTGATTTTTGGTCCACGGAGCTCTTTCGTGTTGCTACAGTGACCTCCGGATCCCTCTAGCCTTGAAACAGTGTTCTTGGGGTTTCTCTGGAGTGCCATCAAGGAAATCAAGGCTCCTTTCATGTGTGATGTGCAACACGGAATTGCTCTGCACCCAGTGCAGGGGAATCGGTCCTCATCTCGCGGCGAGGGGGAAGTCTCATGGTTTTTCTCGAGTTGCGGCGGGAACCTGGGATATATTCTCGAGTTCCGACGGGAATGGCCCTCCCACACACGTGTTTGTTCAGTGACGGCAGGTCTCCTGCCTAGTTGCGAGGGACAACTCGGGATTCTCCTCGAGGCTTGGCAGGGCAATTGGAACGCCTCTCCAGCTGAGGCCGGAGACCAAGTGTCCCTTTCCACGTGCCATAGGAATCCTGGGACTCCTAAGAAGTTTCACGAGGAGTCAGGCATCGTCTCCTTTGGAGGCACTGATCTCCGCGTACCTCTGGAGTTTTCAAAGGATGTGAGGCCTCCGGTCGCGATGAGGTGGGGAACTAGGTCTTTCTCTGTGGTCTCCACAGGGGATTCAGACATCCTTTCGTCTTGGGAGATGCAAGACGAACCTGCATTCAAATCACTGCAGGGATATTCAGCCTTATTTCGAGTCAGGGCATCGCGGTGTCCATTCCACTTGAGGCCGCAAACTCAGGGTCCCTATCACATACCTAGAGCTGAGAGAAGCCTCCTCTTGAGGTGCTTGTGGTAAGGTGGTATTCCTCTGGAGTCGAAGCCAGGGACTAACCTCTCATCTAGAGTTGAATTTTGGTCCACGGATCTCTTTCGTGTTGCTACAGTGACCTCAGGATCCCTCTGGCCTTGAAACAGTGTTCTTGGGGTTTCTCTGGAGTGCCATCAAGGAAATCAACGCTCCTTTCATGTGTGATGTAGAACTCGGAATTGCTCTGCACGCAGTGCAGGGGAATCGGGCCTCATCTCGCGGCGAGTGGGAAGTCTCATGGTTTTTCTCGAGTTGCGGCGGGAACCTGGGGTATATTCTCGAGTTACGAGGGGGATGGCCCTCCCACACACGTGTTTGTTCAGCGACGGCAGGACTCCTGCCTAGTTGCGAGGGACAACTCGGGATTCTCCTCCAGGCTTTGCAGGGCAATTGGGACGCCTCTCCAGCTGAGGCGGGAGACCAAGCGTCCCTTTCCACGTGCCACCGGAATCCTGGGACTCCTATCAAGTTTCACGAGGAGTCAGGCATCGTCTCCTGTGGAGGCACTGATCTCCGCGAACCTCTGGAGATTTCAAAGGATGTGAGGCCTCCGGTCGCGATGAGGTGGTGAACTAGGTCTTTCTCTGTGGTCTCCACAGGGGATTCACACATCCTTTCGTCTTGGGAGATGCAAGACGAGCCTGCATTCAAGTCACTGCAGGGATATCCAGCATTATTTCGAGTCAGGGCATCGCGGTGTCCATTCCACTTGAGGCCGCAAACTCAGGGTCCCTCTCACATACCTAGAGCTGAGTGAAGACTCCTCTTGAGTTGCTTGTGGTAAGGTGGTATTCCTCTGGATTCGAAGCCAGGGACTAACCTGTCATCTCGAGTTGATTTTTGGTCCACGGAGCACTTTCGTGTTGCTACAGTGACCTCAGGATCCCTCTAGCCTTGAAACAGTGTTCTTGGGGTTTCTCTGGAGTTCCACCAAGGAAATCAAGACTCCTTCCATGTGTGATGTGCAACACGGAATTGCTCTGCACGCAGTGCAGGGGAATCGGGCCTCATCTCTCGGCGAGGGGGAAGTCTCATGGTTTTTCTCGAGTTGCCCGGGGAACCTGGGGTATACTCTTGAGTTACGACGGGGATGGCCCTTCCACCCACGTGTTTGTTCAGCGACGTCAGGACTCCTGCCTAGTTGCGAGGGACAACTCGGGATTCTCCTCGAGGCTTGGCAGGACAATTGGGACGCCTCTCCAGCTGAGGCGGAGATCAAGGTTCCCTTTCCACGTGCCACTGGAATCCTGGGACTCCTATCAAATTTCAAGAGGAGTCAGGCATCGTCTCCTTTGGAGGCACTGATCTCCGCGTACCTCTGAAGTTTTCAAAGGATGTAAGGCCTCCGGTCGCGATGAGGTGGGGAACTAGGTCTTTCTCTGTGGTCTCCACAGGGGATTCAGACATCCTTGCGTCTTGGGAGATGCAAGACGAGCCTGCATTCAAGTCACTGCAGGGATATCCGGCCTTATTTTGAGTCAGGGCATCGCGGTGTCCATTCCACTTGAGGCCGCAAACTCAGAGTCCCTCTCACATACCTAGAGCTGAGAGAAGCCTCCTCTTGAGGTGCTTGTGGTAAGGTGGTATTCCTCTGGAGTCGAAGCCAGGGACTAACCTCTCATCTGGAGTTGATTTTTGGTCCATGGAAGTCTTTCGTGTTGCTACAGTGACCTCAGGATCCCTCTAGCCTTGAAACAGTGTTCTTGGGGTTTCTCTGGAGTGCCACCAAGGAAATCAAGGCTCCTTTCATGTGTGATGCGCAACACGGAATTGCTCTGCACGCAGTGCAGGGGAATCGGGCCTCATCTCGCAGCGAGGGGGAAGTCTCATGGTTTTTCTCGAGTTGCGGCGGGAACCTGCGGTATATTCTCGAGTTACGATGGGGATGGCCCTTCCACCCACGTGTTTCTTCAGCGTCGTCAGGACTCCTGCCTAGTTGCGAGGGACAACTCGGGATTCTCCTCGAGGCTTGGCAGCGCACTTGGAACGCCTCTCCAGCTGAGGCGGGAGACCAAGGGTCCCTTTCCACGTGCCACAGGAATCCTGGGACTCCTATCAAGTTTCACGAGGAGTCAGGCATCGTCTCCTTTGGAGGCACTGATCTCCGCGTACCTCTGGAGATTTCAAAGGATGTGAGGCCTTCGGTCGCCATGAGGTGGGAACTAGGTCTTTCTCTGTGGTTTCCCCAGGGGATTCAGACATCCTTTCGTCTTGGGAGATGCAAGACGAGCCTGCATTCAAGTCACTGCAGGGATATCCGGCCTTATTTCGAGTCAGGGCATCGGAGTGTCCATTCCACTTGAGACCGCAAACTCAGGGTCCCTCTCACATACCTAGAGCTGAGAGAAGCCTCCTCTTGAGGTGCTTGTGGTAAGGTGGTATTCCTCTGGAGTCGAAGCCAGGGACTAACCTGTCATCTCGAGTTGATTTTTGGTCCACGGAGCTCTTTCGTGTGGCTACAGTGACCTCAGGATCCCTCTAGCCTTGAAACAGTGTTCTTTGTGTTTCTCTGGAGGGCCACCAAGGAAATCAAGGCTCCTTTCATGTGTGATGTGCAACACGGAATTGCTCTGCACGTAGTGCAGGGGAATCGGGCCTCATCTCGCGGCGAGGGGGAAGTCTCATGGTTTTTCTCGAGTTGCGGCGGGAACCTGGGGTATATTCTCGAGTTATGACGGGGATGGCCCTTCCACACACGTGTTTGTTCAGCGACGGCAGGACTCCTGCCTAGTTGCGAGGGACAACACGGGATTCTCCTCTAGGTTTGGCAGGGCAATTGGGACGCCTCTCCAGCTGAGGTGGGAGACCAAGGGTCCCTTTCCATGTGCCACAGGAATCCTGGGACTCCTATCAAGTTTCACGAGGAGTCAGGCATCGTCTCCTTTGGAGGCACTGATCTCCGCGTACCTCTGGAATTTTCAAAGGATGTGAGGCCTCCGGTCGCAATGAGGTGGGGAACTATGTCTTTCTCTGTGGTCTACACAGGGGATTCAGACATCCTTTCGTCTTGGGAGATGCCAGACGAGCCTACATTCAAGTCACTGCAGGGATATCCAGCCTTATTTCAAGTCAGGGCATCGCGGTGTCCATTCCACTTGAGGCCGCAAATTCAGGGTCCCTCTCACATAGCTAGAGCTAAGAGAAGCCTCCTCTTGAGGTGCTTGTGGTAAGGTAGTATTCCTCTGGAGTCGAAGCCAGGGACTAACCTCTCATCTCGAGTTGATTTTTGGTCCACGGAGCTCTTTCATGTGGCTACAGTGACCTCAGGATCCCTCTAGCCTTGAAACAGTGTTCTTGGGGTTGCTCTGGAGTGCCATCAAGAAAATCAAGGCTCCTTTCAGGTGAGATGTGCAACTCAGAATTGCTCTGCACGCAGTGCAGGGGAATCGGGCCTCTTCTCGCGGCGAGGGGGAAGTCTCATGGTTTTTCTCGAGTTGCGGCGGAAACCTGGGGTATATTCTCGAGTTACGACGGGGATGGCCCTTCCACACAAGTGTTTGTTCAGTGACGTAAGGACTCCTGCCTAGTTGCGATGGAAAACTCGGGATTCGCCTCGGGGCTTGGAAGGGCAATTGGGACGCCTCTCCAGCTGAGGCGGGAGACCAAGGGTCCCTATCCACGTGCCACAGGTATCCTGGGACTCCTATCAAGTTTCACGAGGAGTCAGGCATCGTATTCTTTGGAGGCACTGATCTCTGCGTACCTCTGGAATTTTCAAAGGATGTGAGGCCTCCGGTCGCGATGAGGTGGGGAACTAGGTCTTTCTCTGTGGTCTCCAAAGGGGATTCAGACATCCTTTCGTCTTGGGAGATGCAAGACGAGCCTGCATTCAAGTCACTGCAGGGATATCCGGCCTTATTTCGAGTCAGAGCGTCGCAGTGTTCATTCCACTTGAGGCCACAAACTCAGGGTCCCTCTCACATAGCTAGAGCTGAGAGAAGCCTCCTCTTGAGGTGCTTGTGGTAAGGTGGTATTCCTCTGGAGTCGAAGCCAGGGACTAACCTCTCATCTCGAGTTGATTTTTGGTCCACGGAGCTCTTTCGTGTTGCTACAGTCACCTCAGGATGCCTCAAGCCTTGAAACAGTGTTCATGGGGTTTCTCTGGAGTGCCATCAAGGAAATCAAGGCTCCTTTCATGTGTGATGTGCAACACGGAATTGCTCTGCACGCAGTGCAGGGGAATCGGGCCTCATCTCGCGGCGAGGGGGAAGTCTCATGGTTTTTCTCGAGTTGCGGCAGAACCTGGGGTATATTCTCGAGTTACGACGGGGATGTCCCTTCCATACACGTGTTTGTTCAGCGACGGCAGGACTCCTGCCTAGTTGCGAGGGACAACGCGGGATTCTCCTCGAGGCTTGGCAGGGCAATTGGGACGCCTCTCCAGCTGAGGCGGGAGACCAAGGGTCCCTTTCCACGTGCCACAGGAATCCTGGGACTCCTATCAAGTTTCACGAGGAGTCAGGCATCGTCTCCTTTGGAGGCACTGATCTCCGCGTACCTCTGGAGTTTTCAAAGGATGTGAGGCCTCCGGTCGCGATGAGGTGGGGAACTAGGTCTTTCTCTGTGGTCTCCACAGGGGATTCAGACATCCTTTCGTCTTGGGAGATGCAAGACGAGCCTGCATTCAAGTCACTGCAGGGATATCCGGCCTTATTTCGAGTCAGGGCATCGCAGTGTTCATTCCACTTGAGGCCGCAAACTCAGGGTCCCTCTCACATAGCTAGAGCTGAAAGAAGCCTCCTCTTGAGCTGCTTGTGGTAAGGTGGTATTCCTCTGGAGTCGAAGCCAGGGACTACCCTCTCATCTCGAGTTGATTTTTGGTCCACGGAGCTCTGTCGTGTTGCTACAGTGACCTCAGGATCCCTCTAGCCTTGAAACAGTGTTCTTGGGGTTTCTCTGGAGTGCCATCAAGGAAATCAAGGCTCCTTTCATGTGTGATGTGCAGCACGGAATTGCTCTGCACGCAGTGCAGGGGAATCGGGCCTCATCTCGGGGCGAGGGGGAAGTCTCATGGTTTTTCTCGAGTTGCGGCGGGAACCTGGGGTATATTCTCGAGTTACGACGGGGATGGCCCTTCCACACACGTTTTCCTTCAGCAACATCAGGACTCCTGCCTAGTTGCGAGGGACAACTCGGGATTCTCCTCGAGGCTTGGCAGGGCAATTGGGACGCCTCTCCAGCTGAGGTGGGAGACCACGGGTCCCTTTCCACGTGCCACAGGAATCCTGGAACTCCTATCAAGTTTCACGAGGAGTCAGGCATCGTCTTCTTTGGAGGAACTGATCTCCGCGTACCTCTGGAGTTTTCAAAGGATGTGAGGCCTCCGGTCGCGATGAGGTGGGGAACTAGGTCTTTCTCTGTTGTCTCCACAGGGGTTTCAGACATCCTTTCGTCTTGGGAGATGCAAGACGAGCCTGCATTCAAGTCACTGCAGGGATATCCAGCCTTATTTCGAGTCAGGGCATCGCGGTGTCCTTTCCACTTGAGGCCGCAAACTCAGGGTCCCTCTCACATACCTAGAGCTGAGAGAAGCCTCCTCTTGAGGTGCTTGTGGTCAGGTGGTATTCCTCTGGAGTCGAAGCCAGGGACTACCCTCTCATCTCGAGTTGATTTTTGGTCCACGGAGCTCTTTCGTGTTGCTACAGTGACCTCAGGATCCCTCTAGCCTTGAAACAGTGTTCTTGGGGTTTCTCTGGAGTGCCACCAAGGAAATCAAGGCTCCTTTCATGTGTGATGTGCAACACGGAATTGCTCTGCACGCAGTGCAGGGGAATCGTGCCTCATCTCGCGGCGAGGGGGAAGTCTCATGGTTTTTCTCGAGTTGCGGCAGAACCTGGGGTATATTCTCGAGTTACGACGGGGATGTCCCTTCCATACACGTGTTTGTTCAGCGACGGCAGGACTCCTGCCTAGTTGCGAGGGACAACTCGGGATTCTCCTCGAGGCTTGGCAGGGCAATTGGGACGCCTCTCCAGCTGAGGCGGGAGACCAAGGGTCCCTTTCCACGTGCCACAGGAATCCTGGGACTCCTATCAAGTTTCACGAGGAGTCAGGCATCGTCTCCTTTGGAGGCACTGATCTCCGCGTACCTCTGGAGTTTTCAAAGGATGTGAGGCGTCCGGTCGCGATGAGGTGGGGAACTAGGTCTTTCTCTGTGGTCTCCACAGGGGATTCAGACATCCTTTCGTCTTGGGAGATGCAAGACGAGCCTGCATTCAAGTCACTGCAGGGATATCCGGCCTTATTTCGAGTCAGGGCATCGCAGTGTTCATTCCACTTGAGGCCGCAAACTCAGGGTCCCTCTCACATAGCTAGAGCTGAAAGAAGCCTCCTCTTGAGCTGCTTGTGGTAAGGTGGTATTCCTCTGGAGTCGAAGCCAGGGACTACCCTCTCATCTCGAGTTGATTTTTGGTCCACGGAGCTCTGTCGTGTTGCTACAGTGACCTCAGGATCCCTCTAGCCTTGAAACAGTGTTCTTGGGGTTTCTCTGGAGTGCCATCAAGGAAATCGAGGCTCCTTTCATGTGTGATGTGCAACACGGAATTGCTCTGCACGCAGTGCAGGGGAATCGGGCCTCATCTCACGGCGAAGGGGAAGTCTCATGGTTTTTCTCGAGTTGCGGCGGGAACCTGGGGTATATTCTCGAATTATAACGGGGATGGCCCTTCCACCCACGTGTGTTCAGTGACGTCAGGACTCCTGCCTAGTTGCGAGGGACAACTCGGGATTCTCCTCGAGGCTTGGCAGGGCAATTGGGACGCTTCTCCAGCTGAGGCGGGAGACCAAGGGTCCATTTACACGTGCCACAGGAATCCTGGGACTCCTGTCAAGTTTCACGAGGAGTCAGGCATCGTCTCCTTTGGAGGCACTGATCTCCGCGTACCTCTGAAGTTTTCAAAGGATGTGAGGCCTCCGGTCACGATGAGGTGGGGAACTAGGTCTTTCTCTGTGGTCTCCACAGGGGATTCAGGCATCCTTTCGTCTTCGGAGATGCAAGACGAGCCTGCATTCAAGTCACTGCAGGGATATCCGGCATTATTTCGAGTCAGGGCATCGCGGTGTCCATTCCACTTGTGGCCACAAACTCAGGGTCCCTCTCACATACCTATAGCTGAGAGAAGCCTCTTCTTGAGGTGCTTGTGGTAAGGTGGTATTCCTCTGGAGTCGAAGCCAGGGACTAACCTCTCATCTCCAGTTGAGTTGTGGTCCACGGAGCTCTTTCGTGTTGCTACAGTGACCTCAGGATCCCTCTAGCCTTGAAAGAGTGTTCTTGGGGTTTCTCTGGAGTGCCATCAAGGAAATCAAGGCTCCTTTCTTGTGTGATGTGCAACAAGGAATTGCTCTGCACTCAGAGCAGGGGAATCGGGCCTCATCTCGCGGCGAGGGGGAAGTCTTATGGTTTTTCTCGAGTTGCGGCGGGAACCTGGGGTATATTCTCGAGTTACGACGGGGATGGCCCTTCCACACACGTGTTTCTTCAGCGACATCGGGACTCCTGCCTAGTTGCGAGGGACAACTCGGGATTCTCCTCGAGGCTTGGCAGTGCAATTGGGACGCCTCTCCATCTGAGGCGGGAGACCAAGTGTCCCTTTCCACGTGCCACAGGAATCCTGGGTCTCCTATCAAGTTTCACGAGGAGTCAGGCATCGTCTCCTTTGGAGGCACTGATCTCCGCGTACCTCTGGAATTTTCAAAGGATGTGAGGCCTCTGGTCGCCATGAAGTGGGGAACTAGGTCTTTCTCTGTGGTCTCCACAGGGGATTCAGACATCCTTTCATCTTGGGAAATGCAAGACGAGCCTGCATTCAAGTCACTGCAGGGATATCCGGCCTTATTTCGCGTCAGGGCATCGCAGTGCCATTCCACTTGAGGCCGCAACCTCAGGGTCCCTCTCACATACCTAGAGCTGAGAGAAGCCTCCTCTTGAGGTGCTTGTGGTAAGGTGGTATTCCTCTGGAGTCGAAACCAGGGACTAACCTCTCATCTCGAGTTGATTCTTGGTCCACAGAGCTCTTTCCTGCTGCTACAGTGACCTCAGGATCCCTCTAGCCTTGAAACAGTGTTCTTGGGGTTTCTCTGGAGTGCCATCAAGGAAATCAAGGCTCCTTTCATGTGTGATGTGCAACACGGAATTGCTCTGCATGCAGTGCAGGGGAATCGGGCCTCATCTCGCGGCGAGGGGGAAGTCTCATGGTTTTTCTCGAGTTGCGGTGGGAACCTGGGGTATATTCTCGAGTTACGACGGGGATGGCCCTTCCACCCACGTGTTTGTTCAGCGACGTCAGGACTCCTGCCTAGTTGCGAGGGACAACTCGGGATTCTCCTCGAGGCTTGGCAGGGCAATTGGGACGCCTCTCCAGCTGAGGCGGGAGACCAAGGGTCCCTTTCCACGTGCCACAGGAATCCTGGGGCTCCTATCAAGTTTCACGAGGAGTCAGGCATCGTCTCCTTTGGAGGCATTGATCTCCGCGTACCTCTGGAGTTTTCAACGGATGTGAGGCCTCCGGTCGCGATGAGGTGGGGAACTAGGTCTTTCTCTGTGGTCTTCACAGGGGATTCAGACATCCTTTCGTCTTGGGAGATGCAAGACGAGCCTGCATTCAAGACACTGCAGGGATATCCGGCCTTATTTCGAGTCAGGGCATCGTGGTGTCCATTCCACTTGAGGCTGCAAACTCAGGGTCCCTCTCACATAGCTAGATCTGAGAGAAGCCTCCTCTTGAGGTGCTTGTGGTAAGGTGGTATTCCTCTGGAGTCGAAGCCAGGGACTAACCTCTCATCTCGAGTTGATTTTTAGTCCACGGAGCTCTTTCATGTGGCTAGAGTGACCTCAGGATCCCTCTAGCCTTGAAACAGTGTTCTTGGGGTTTCTCTGGAGTGCCATCAAGGAAATCAAGGCTCCTTTCATGTGTGATGTGCAATACGGAATTGCTCTGCACGCAGTGCAGGGGAATCGGGCCTCATCTCGCGGCGACGGGGAAGTCTCATGGTTTTTCTCGAGTTGCGGCGGGAACCTGGGGTATATTCTCGAGTTCCGACGGGGATGGCCCTTCCACCCACGTGTTTGTTCAGTGACGTCAGGACTCCTGCCTAGTTGCGAGGGACAACTCGGGATTCTCCTCGAGGCTTGGCAGGGCAATTGGGACGCCTCTCCAGCTGAGGCGGGAGACCAAGGGTCCCTTTCCACGTGCCACAGGAATCCTGGGACTCCTATCAAGTTTCACGAGTTGTCAGGCATCGTCTCCTTTGGTGGCACTGATCTCCGCATACCTCTGGAATTTTCAAAGGATGTGAGGCCTCCGGTCGCGATGAGGTGGGGAACTAGGTCTTTCTCTGTGGTCTCCACAGGGGATTCAGACATCCTTTCCCCTTCGGAGATGCAAGACGATCCTGCATTCAAGTCACTGCAGTGATATCCGACCTTATTTCGAGTCAGGGCATCGCGGTGTCCATTCCACTTGAGGCCGCAATCTCAGGGTCCCTCTCACATACCTAGAGCTGAGAGAAGCCTCCTCTTGAGGTGCTTGTGGTAAGGTGGTATTCATCTGGAGTCGAAGCCAGGGACTAACCTCTCATCTCGAGTTGATTTTTGGTCCACGGAGCTCTTTCGTGTTGCTACAGTGACCTCAGGATCCCTCTAGCCTTGAAACAGTGTTCTTGGGGTTTCTCTGGAGTGCCATCAAGGAAATCAAGGCTCCTTTCATGTTTGATGTGCAACACGGAATTGCTTTGAATGCAGTGCTGGGGAATCGGGCCTCATCTTGCGGCGAGGGGGAAGTCTCATGGTTTTTCTCGAGTTGCGGCGGGAACCTAGGTTATATTCTCGAGTTACGACGGGGATGGACCTTCCACTCAAGTGTTTGTTCAGCGACGTCAGGACTCCTGCCTAGTTGCGAGGGACAACTCGGGATTCTCCTGGAGGCTTGGCAGGGCAATTGGGACGCCTCTCCAGGTGAGGCGGGAGACCAAGGGTCCCTTTCCACGTGCCAGAGGAATCCTGGGACTCCTATCAAGTTTCACGAGGAGTCAGGCATCGTCTCCTTTGGAGGCACTGATCTCAGTGTACCTCTGGAGTTTTCAAAGTATGTGAGGCCTCCGGTGGCGATGAGATGGGGAACTAGGTCTTTCTCTGTGGTCTCCACAGGGGATTCAGACATCCTTTCGTCTTGGGAGATGCAAGACGAGCCTGCATTCAAGTCACTACAGGGATTTCCGACCTTATTTCGAGTCAGGGCATCGCGGTGTCCATTCCACTTGAGGCCGCAATCTCAGGGTCCCTCTCACATAGCTAGAGCTGAGAGAAGCCTCCTCTTGAGGTGCTTGTGGTAAGGTGGTATTCCTCTGGAGTCGAAGCCAGGGACTAACCTCTCATCTCGAGTTGATTTTTGGTCCACAGAGGTCTTTCGTGTTGCTACAGTGACCTCAGGATCCCTCTAGCCTTGAAACAGTGTTCTTGGGGTTTCTCTGGAGTGCCATCAAGGAAATCAAGGCTCCTTTCATGTGTGATGTGCAACACGGAATTGCTCTGCACGCAGAGCAGGGGAATCGGGCCTCATCTCGCGGCGAGGGGGAAGTCTCATGGTTTTTCTCGAGTTGTGGCAGAACCTGGGGTATATTCTCGAGTTACGACGGGGATGGCCCTTCCACACACGTGTTTGTTCAGCGACATCAGGACTCCTGCCTAGTTGCGAGGGACAACTCGGGATTCTCCTCGAGGCTTGGCAGGGCAATTGGAGACGCCTCTCCAGCTGAGGCGGGAGACCAAGTGTCCCTTTCCACGTGCCACAGGAATCCTGGGCCTCCTATCAAGTTTCACGAGGAGTCAGGCATCGTCTCCTTTGGAGGCACTGATCTCCGCGTACCTCTGGAATTTTCAAAGGATGTGAGGCCTCTGGTCGCCATGAAGTGGGGAACTAGGTCTTTCTCTGTGGTCTCCACAGGGGATTCAGACATCCTTTCGTCTTGGGAGATGCAAGACGAGCCTGCATTCAAGTCACTGCAGGGATATCCGGCCTTATTTCGAGTCAGGGCATCGCAGTGTCCATTCCACTTGAGGCCGCAAAATCAGGGTCCCTCTCACATACCTAGAGCTGCGAGAAGCCTCCTCTTGAGGTGCTTGTGGTAAGGTGGTATTCCTCTGGTTTCGAAACCAGGGACTAACCTCTCATCACAAGTTGATTTTTGGTCCATGGACCTCTTTCGTGTTGATACAGTGACCTAAGGATCCCTCTAGCCTTGAAACAGTGTTCTTGGGGTTTCTCTGGAGTGTCATCAGGGAAATGAAGGCTCCTTTCATGTGTGATGTGCAACACGGAATTGCTCTGCACGCAGTGCAGGGGAATCGGGCCTCATCTCGCGGTGAGGGGGAAGTCTCATGGTTTTTCTCGAGTTGCGGCGGGAACCTGGGATATATTCTCGAGTTACGACGGGAATGGCCCTTCCACCCACGTGTTTGTTCAGCGACGTCAGGATTCCTGCCTAGTTGCGAAGGCCAACTCAGGGTTCTCCTCGAGGCTTGGCAGGGCAATTGGGACGCCTCTCCAGCTGAGGTGGGAGACCAAGGGTCCCTTTCCACGTGCCACAGGAATCCGGGGACTCCTATCAAGTTTCACGAGGAGTCAGGCATCGTCTCCTTTGGAGGCACTGATCTCCGCGTACGTCTGGAGTTTTCAAAGGATGTGAGGCCTCACGTCGCGATGAGGTGGGGAACTAGGTCTTTCTCTGTTGTCTCCACAGGGGATTCAGACATCCTTTCGTTTTGGGAGATGCAAAACAAGCCTGAATTCAAGTCACTGCAGAGATATCCAGCCTTTTTTCGAGTCAGGGCATCGCGGTGTCCTTTCCACTTGAGGCCGCAAACTCAGGGTCCCTCTCACATACCTAGAGCTGAGAGAAGCCTCCTCTTGAGGTGCTTGTGGTAAGGTGGTATTCCTCTGGAGTCGAAGCCAGGGACTAACCTCTCATCTTGAGTTGATTCTTGGTCCACGGAGCTCTTTCGTGTTGCTACAGTGATCTCAGGATCCCTCTAGCATTGAAACAGTGTTCTTGGGGTTTCTCTGGAGTGCCATCAAGGAAATCAAGGCTCCTTTCATGTGTGATGTGCAACACGGAATTGCTTTGAATGCAGTGCAGGGGAATCGGGCCTCATCTCGCGGCGAGGGGGAAGTCTCATGGTTTTTCTCGAGTTGCGGCGGGAACCTGGGGTATATTCTCGAGTTACGACGGGGATGGCCCTTCCACCCACGTGTTTGTTCAGCGACGTCAGGACTCCTGCCTAGTTGCGAGGGACAACTCGGGATTCTCCTCGAGGCTTGGCAGGGCAATTGGGACGCCTCTCCAGCTGAGGCGGGAGACCAAGGGTCCCTTTCCACGTGCCACAGGAATCCTGGGACTCCTATCAAGTTTCACGAGGAGTCAGGCATCGTCTCCTTTGGAGGCACTGATCTCAGTGTACCTCTGGAGTTTTCAAAGTATGTGAGGCCTCCGGTCGCGATGAGGTGGGGAACTAGGTCTTTCTCTGTGGTCTCCACAGGGGATTCAGACATCCTTTCATCTTGGGAGATGCAAGACGAGCCTACATTCAAGTC
This sequence comes from Cervus elaphus, assembly GCF_910594005.1. Lineage (NCBI taxonomy): Eukaryota > Metazoa > Chordata > Mammalia > Artiodactyla > Cervidae > Cervus > Cervus elaphus. The sequence goes on from NC_057838.1 coordinate 6,477,496, forward strand.
AGTGCAGGGATATCCGGCGTTATTTCGCGTCAGGGCATCGCAGTGTCCATTCCACTTGAGATCGCAAAATCAGGGTCCCTCTCACATACCTAGAGCTGAGAGAAGCCTCCTCTTGAGGTGCTTGTGGTAAGGTGGTATTCATCTGGAGTCGAAGCCAGGGACTAACCTCTCATCTCGAGTTGATTTTTGGTCCACGGAGCTCTTTCGTGTTGCTACAGTGACCTCAGGATCCCTCTAGCCTTGAAACAGTGTTCTTGGGGTTTCTCTGGAGTGCCATCAAGGAAATCAAGGCTCCTTTCATGTTTGATGTGCAACACGGAATTGCTTTGAATGCAGTGCTGGGGAATCGGGCCTCATCTTGCGGCGAGGGGGAAGTCTCATGGTTTTTCTCGAGTTGCGGCGGGAACCTAGGTTATATTCTCGAGTTACGACGGGGATGGCCCTTCCACCCACGTGTTTGTTCAGCGACGTCAGGACTCCTGCCTAGTTGCGAGGGACAATTCGGGATTCTCCTCGAGGCTTGGCAGGGCAATTGGGACGCCTCTCCAGCTTAGGCGGGAGACCAAGGGTCCCTTTCCACGTGCCACAGGAATCCTGGGACTCCTATCAAGTTTCACGAGGAGTCAGGCATCGTCTCCTTTGGAGGCACTGATCTCCGCGTACCTCTGGAGTTTTCAAAGTATGTGAGGCCTCCGGTGGCGATGAGGTGGGGAACTAGGTCTTTCTCTGTGGTCTCCACAGGGGATTCAGACATCCTTTCGTCTTGGGAGATGCAAGACGAGCCTGCATTCAAGTCACTGCAGGGATATCCGGCCTTATTTCGAGTCAGGGCATCGCGGTGTCCATTCCACTTGAGGCCGCAAACTCAGGGTCCGTCTCACATACCTAGAGCTGAGAGAAGCCTCCTCCTGAGGTGCTTGTGGTAAGGTGGTATTCCTCTGGAGTCGAATCCAGGGACTAACCTCTCATCTCGAGTTGATTTTTGGTCCACGGACCTCTTTTGTGTGGCTACAGTGACCTCAGGATCCCTCTATCCTTGAAACAGTGTTCTTGGGGTTTCTCTGGAGTGCCATCAAGGAAATCAAGGCTCCTTTCATGTTTGATGTGCAACACGGAATTGCTCTGCACGCAGTGCAGGGGAATCGGGCCTCATCTCGTGGCGAGGGGGAAGTCTCATGGTTTTTCTCGAGTTGCGGCGGGAACCTGGGGTATATTCTCGAGTTACGACGGGGATGGCCCTTCCACACACGTGTTTGTTCAGCAACGTCAGGACTCCTGTCTAGTTGCGAGGGACAACTCGGGATTCTCCACGAGGCTTGGCAGGGCAATTGGGACGCCTCTCCAGCTGAGGCGGGAGACCAAGGTTCCCTTTCCACGTGCTACAGGAATCCTGGAACTCCTATCAAGTTTCACGAGGAGTCAGGAATCGTCTCCTTTGGAGGCACTATTCTCCGCATACCTCTGGAGTTTTCAAAGGATGTGAGGCCTCCGGTCGCGATGAGGTGGGGAACTAGGTCTTTCTCTGTGGTCTCCACATGGGATTCAGACATCCTTTCATCTTGGGAGATGCAAGACGAGCCTGTATTCAAGTCACTGCAGGGATAACCGGCCTTATTTCGAGTCAGGGCATCGCGGTTTCCATTCCACTTGAGGCCGCAAACTCAGGGTCCCTCTCACATACCTAGAGCTGAGAGAAGCCTCCTCTTGAGGTGCTTGTGGTTAGGTGGTATTCCTCTGGAGTCAAAGCCAGGGACTAACCTCTCATCACAAGTTGATTTTTGGTCCATGAACCTCTTTCGTGTTGATACAGTGACCTAAGGATCCCTCTAGCCTTGAAACAGTGTTCTTGGGGTTTCTCTGGAGGTTCATCAGGGAAATCAAGGCTCCTTTCATGTGTGATGTGCAACACGGAATTGCTCTGCACGCAGTGCAGGGGAATCGGGCCTCATCTCGCGGTGAGGGGGAAGTCTCATGGTTTTTCTCGAGTTGCGGCGGGAACCTGGGATATATTCTCGAGTTACGACGGGAATGGCCCTTCCACCCACGTATTTGTTCAGCGACGTCAGGATTCCTGCCTAGTTGCGAAGGCCAACTCGGGATTCTCCTGGAGGCTTGGCAGGGCAATTGGGACGCCTCTCCAGCTGAGGCGGGAGACCAAGGGTCCCTTTCCACGTGCCACAGGAATCCGGGGACTCCTATCAAGTTTCACGAGGAGTCAGGCATCGTCTCCTTTGGAGGCACTGATCTCCACGTACCTCTGAAGTTTTCAAAGGATGTGAGGCCTCCGGTCACGATGAGGTGGGGAACTAGGTCTTTCTCTGTGGTCTCCACAGGGGATTCAGGCATCCTTTCGTCTTCGGAGATGCAAGACGAGCCTGCATTCAAGTCACTGCAGGGATATCCGGCATTATTTCGAGTCAGGGCATCGCGGTGTCCATTCCACTTGTGGCCACAAACTCAGGGTCCCTCTCACATACCTATAGCTGAGAGAAGCCTCTTCTTGAGGTGCTTGTGGTAAGGTGGTATTCCTCTGGAGTCGAAGCCAGGGACTAACCTCTCATCTCCAGTTGATTTGTGGTCCACGGAGCTCTTTCGTGTTGCTACAGTGACCTCAGGATCCCTCTAGCCTTGAAAGAGTGTTCTTGGGGTTTCTCTGGAGTGCCATCAAGGAAATCAAGGCTCCTTTCTTGTGTGATGTGCAACAAGGAATTGCTCTGCACTCAGAGCAGGGGAATCGGGCCTCATCTCGCGGCGAGGGGGAAGTCTTATGGTTTTTCTCGAGTTGCGGCGGGAACCTGGGGTATATTCTCGAGTTACGACGGGGATGGCCCTTCCACACACGTGTTTCTTCAGCGACATCGGGACTCCTGCCTAGTTGCGAGGGACAACTCGGGATTCTCCTCGAGGCTTGGCAGTGCAATTGGGACGCCTCTCCATCTGAGGCGGGAGACCAAGTGTCCCTTTCCACGTGCCACAGGAATCCTGGGACTCCTATCAAGTTTCACGAGGAGTCAGGCATCGTCTCCTTTGGAGGCACTGATCTCCGCGTACCTCTGGAATTTTCAAAGGATGTGAGGCCTCTGGTCGCCATGAAGTGGGGAACTAGGTCTTTCTCTGTGGTCTCCACAGGGGATTCAGACATCCTTTCATCTTGGGAAATGCAAGACGAGCCTGCATTCAAGTCACTGCAGGGATATCCGGCCTTATTTCGCGTCAGGGCATCGCAGTGCCATTCCACTTGAGGCCGCAACCTCAGGGTCCCTCTCACATACCTAGAGCTGAGAGAAGCCTCCTCTTGAGGTGCTTGTGGTAAGGTGGTATTCCTCTGGAGTCGAAACCAGGGACTAACCTCTCATCTCGAGTTGATTCTTGGTCCACAGAGCTCTTTCCTGCTGCTACAGTGACCTCAGGATCCCTCTAGCCTTGAAACAGTGTTCTTGGGGTTTCTCTGGAGTGCCATCAAGGAAATCAAGGCTCCTTTCATGTGTGATGTGCAACACGGAATTGCTCTGCATGCAGTGCAGGGGAATCGGGCCTCATCTCGCGGCGAGGGGGAAGTCTCATGGTTTTTCTCGAGTTGCGGTGGGAACCTGGGGTATATTCTCGAGTTACGACGGGGATGGCCCTTCCACCCACGTGTTTGTTCAGCGACGTCAGGACTCCTGCCTAGTTGCGAGGGACAACTCGGGATTCTCCTCGAGGCTTGGCAGGGCAATTGGGACGCCTCTCCAGCTGAGGCGGGAGACCAAGGGTCCCTTTCCACGTGCCACAGGAATCCTGGGGCTCCTATCAAGTTTCACGAGGAGTCAGGCATCGTCTCCTTTGGAGGCATTGATCTCCGCGTACCTCTGGAGTTTTCAACGGATGTGAGGCCTCCGGTCGCGATGAGGTGGGGAACTAGGTCTTTCTCTGTGGTCTTCACAGGGGATTCAGACATCCTTTCGTCTTGGGAGATGCAAGACGAGCCTGCATTCAAGACACTGCAGGGATATCCGGCCTTATTTCGAGTCAGGGCATCGTGGTGTCCATTCCACTTGAGGCTGCAAACTCAGGGTCCCTCTCACATAGCTAGAGCTGAGAGAAGCCTCCTCTTGAGGTGCTTGTGGTAAGGTGGTATTCCTCTGGAGTCGAAGCCAGGGACTAACCTCTCATCTCGAGTTGATTTTTAGTCCACGGAGCTCTTTCATGTGGCTAGAGTGACCTCAGGATCCCTCTAGCCTTGAAACAGTGTTCTTGGGGTTTCTCTGGAGTGCCATCAAGGAAATCAAGGCTCCTTTCATGTGTGATGTGCAATACGGAATTGCTCTGCACGCAGTGCAGGGGAATCGGGCCTCATCTCGCGGCGACGGGGAAGTCTCATGGTTTTTCTCGAGTTGCGGCGGGAACCTGGGGTATATTCTCGAGTTCCGACGGGGATGGCCCTTCCACCCACGTGTTTGTTCAGTGACGTCAGGACTCCTGCCTAGTTGCGAGGGACAACTCGGGATTCTCCTCGAGGCTTGGCAGGGCAATTGGGACGCCTCTCCAGCTGAGGCGGGAGACCAAGGGTCCCTTTCCACGTGCCACAGGAATCCTGGGACTCCTATCAAGTTTCACGAGTTGTCAGGCATCGTCTCCTTTGGTGGCACTGATCTCCGCATACCTCTGGAATTTTCAAAGGATGTGAGGCCTCCGGTCGCGATGAGGTGGGGAACTAGGTCTTTCTCTGTGGTCTCCACAGGGGATTCAGACATCCTTTCCCCTTCGGAGATGCAAGACGATCCTGCATTCAAGTCACTGCAGGGATATCCGACCTTATTTCGAGTCAGGGCATCGCGGTGTCCATTCCACTTGAGGCCGCAATCTCAGGGTCCCTCTCACATACCTAGAGCTGAGAGAAGCCTCCTCTTGAGGTGCTTGTGGTAAGGTGGTATTCATCTGGAGTCGAAGCCAGGGACTAACCTCTCATCTCGAGTTGATTTTTGGTCCACGGAGCTCTTTCGTGTTGCTACAGTGACCTCAGGATCCCTCTAGCCTTGAAACAGTGTTCTTGGGGTTTCTCTGGAGTGCCATCAAGGAAATCAAGGCTCCTTTCATGTTTGATGTGCAACACGGAATTGCTTTGAATGCAGTGCTGGGGAATCGGGCCTCATCTTGCGGCGAGGGGGAAGTCTCATGGTTTTTCTCGAGTTGCGGCGGGAACCTAGGTTATATTCTCGAGTTACGACGGGGATGGACCTTCCACTCAAGTGTTTGTTCAGCGACGTCAGGACTCCTGCCTAGTTGCGAGGGACAACTCGGGATTCTCCTGGAGGCTTGGCAGGGCAATTGGGACGCCTCTCCAGCTGAGGCGGGAGACCAAGGGTCCCTTTCCACGTGCCAGAGGAATCCTGGGACTCCTATCAAGTTTCACGAGGAGTCAGGCATCGTCTCCTTTGGAGGCACTGATCTCAGTGTACCTCTGGAGTTTTCAAAGTATGTGAGGCCTCCGGTGGCGATGAGATGGGGAACTAGGTCTTTCTCTGTGGTCTCCACAGGGGATTCAGACATCCTTTCGTCTTGGGAGATGCAAGACGAGCCTGCATTCAAGTCACTACAGGGATTTCCGACCTTATTTCGAGTCAGGGCATCGCGGTGTCCATTCCACTTGAGGCCGCAATCTCAGGGTCCCTCTCACATAGCTAGAGCTGAGAGAAGCCTCCTCTTGAGGTGCTTGTGGTAAGGTGGTATTCCTCTGGAGTCGAAGCCAGGGACTAACCTCTCATCTCGAGTTGATTTTTGGTCCACAGAGGTCTTTCGTGTTGCTACAGTGACCTCAGGATCCCTCTAGCCTTGAAACAGTGTTCTTGGGGTTTCTCTGGAGTGCCATCAAGGAAATCAAGGCTCCTTTCATGTGTGATGTGCAACACGGAATTGCTCTGCACGCAGAGCAGGGGAATCGGGCCTCATCTCGCGGCGAGGGGGAAGTCTCATCGTTTTTCTCGAGTTGTGGCAGAACCTGGGGTATATTCTCGAGTTACGACGGGGATGGCCCTTCCACACACGTGTTTGTTCAGCGACGTCAGGACTCCTGCCTAGTTGCGAGGGACAACTCGGGATTCTCCTCGAGGCTTGGCAGGGCAATTGGAGACGCCTCTCCAGCTGAGGCGGGAGACCAAGTGTCCCTTTCCACGTGCCACAGGAATCCTGGGCCTCCTATCAAGTTTCACGAGGAGTCAGGCATCGTCTCCTTTGGAGGCACTGATCTCCGCGTACCTCTGGAATTTTCAAAGGATGTGAGGCCTCTGGTCGCCATGAAGTGGGGAACTAGGTCTTTCTCTGTGGTCTCCACAGGGGATTCAGACATCCTTTCGTCTTGGGAGATGCAAGACGAGCCTGCATTCAAGTCACTGCAGGGATATCCGGCCTTATTTCGAGTCAGGGCATCGCAGTGTCCATTCCACTTGAGGCCGCAAAATCAGGGTCCCTCTCACATACCTAGAGCTGCGAGAAGCCTCCTCTTGAGGTGCTTGTGGTAAGGTGGTATTCCTCTGGTTTCGAAACCAGGGACTAACCTCTCATCACAAGTTGATTTTTGGTCCATGGACCTCTTTCGTGTTGATACAGTGACCTAAGGATCCCTCTAGCCTTGAAACAGTGTTCTTGGGGTTTCTCTGGAGTGTCATCAGGGAAATGAAGGCTCCTTTCATGTGTGATGTGCAACACGGAATTGCTCTGCACGCAGTGCAGGGGAATCGGGCCTCATCTCGCGGTGAGGGGGAAGTCTCATGGTTTTTCTCGAGTTGCGGCGGGAACCTGGGATATATTCTCGAGTTACGACGGGAATGGCCCTTCCACCCACGTGTTTGTTCAGCGACGTCAGGATTCCTGCCTAGTTGCGAAGGCCAACTCGGGGTTCTCCTCGAGGCTTGGCAGGGCAATTGGGACGCCTCTCCAGCTGAGGTGGGAGACCAAGGGTCCCTTTCCACGTGCCACAGGAATCCGGGGACTCCTATCAAGTTTCACGAGGAGTCAGGCATCGTCTCCTTTGGAGGCACTGATCTCCGCGTACGTCTGGAGTTTTCAAAGGATGTGAGGCCTCACGTCGCGATGAGGTGGGGAACTAGGTCTTTCTCTGTTGTCTCCACAGGGGATTCAGACATCCTTTCGTTTTGGGAGATGCAAAACAAGCCTGAATTCAAGTCACTGCAGAGATATCCAGCCTTTTTTCGAGTCAGGGCATCGCGGTGTCCTTTCCACTTGAGGCCGCAAACTCAGGGTCCCTCTCACATACCTAGAGCTGAGAGAAGCCTCCTCTTGAGGTGCTTGTGGTAAGGTGGTATTCCTCTGGAGTCGAAGCCAGGGACTAACCTCTCATCTTGAGTTGATTCTTGGTCCACGGAGCTCTTTCGTGTTGCTACAGTGATCTCAGGATCCCTCTAGCATTGAAACAGTGTTCTTGGGGTTTCTCTGGAGTGCCATCAAGGAAATCAAGGCTCCTTTCATGTGTGATGTGCAACACGGAATTGCTTTGAATGCAGTGCAGGGGAATCGGGCCTCATCTCGCGGCGAGGGGGAAGTCTCATGGTTTTTCTCGAGTTGCGGCGGGAACCTGGGGTATATTCTCGAGTTACGACGGGGATGGCCCTTCCACCCACGTGTTTGTTCAGCGACGTCAGGACTCCTGCCTAGTTGCGAGGGACAACTCGGGATTCTCCTCGAGGCTTGGCAGGGCAATTGGGACGCCTCTCCAGCTGAGGCGGGAGACCAAGGGTCCCTTTCCACGTGCCACAGGAATCCTGGGACTCCTATCAAGTTTCACGAGGAGTCAGGCATCGTCTCCTTTGGAGGCACTGATCTCAGTGTACCTCTGGAGTTTTCAAAGTATGTGAGGCCTCCGGTCGCGATGAGGTGGGGAACTAGGTCTTTCTCTGTGGTCTCCACAGGGGATTCAGACATCCTTTCATCTTGGGAGATGCAAGACGAGCCTACATTCAAGTCAGTGCAGGGATATCCGGCGTTATTTCGCGTCAGGGCATCGCAGTGTCCATTCCACTTGAGATCGCAAAATCAGGGTCCCTCTCACATACCTAGAGCTGAGAGAAGCCTCCTCTTGAGGTGCTTGTGGTAAGGTGGTATTCATCTGGAGTCGAAGCCAGGGACTAACCTCTCATCTCGAGTTGATTTTTGGTCCACGGAGCTCTTTCGTGTTGCTACAGTGACCTCAGGATCCCTCTAGCCTTGAAACAGTGTTCTTGGGGTTTCTCTGGAGTGCCATCAAGGAAATAAAGGCTCCTTTCATGTTTGATGTGCAACACGGAATTGCTTTGAATGCAGTGCTGGGGAATCGGGCCTCATCTTGCGGCGAGGGGGAAGTCTCATGGTTTTTCTCGAGTTGCGGCGGGAACCTAGGTTATATTCTCGAGTTACGACGGGGATGGCCCTTCCACCCACGTGTTTGTTCAGCGACGTCAGGACTCCTGCCTAGTTGCGAGGGACAATTCGGGATTCTCCTCGAGGCTTGGCAGGGCAATTGGGACGCCTCTCCAGCTTAGGCGGGAGACCAAGGGTCCCTTTCCACGTGCCACAGGAATCCTGGGACTCCTATCAAGTTTCACGAGGAGTCAGGCATCGTCTCCTTTGGAGGCACTGATCTCCGCGTACCTCTGGAGTTTTCAAAGTATGTGAGGCCTCCGGTGGCGATGAGGTGGGGAACTAGGTCTTTCTCTGTGGTCTCCACAGGGGATTCAGACATCCTTTCGTCTTGGGAGATGCAAGACGAGCCTGCATTCAAGTCACTGCAGGGATATCCGGCCTTATTTCGAGTCAGGGCATCGCGGTGTCCATTCCACTTGAGGCCGCAAACTCAGGGTCCGTCTCACATACCTAGAGCTGAGAGAAGCCTCCTCCTGAGGTGCTTGTGGTAAGGTGGTATTCCTCTGGAGTCGAATCCAGGGACTAACCTCTCATCTCGAGTTGATTTTTGGTCCACGGACCTCTTTTGTGTGGCTACAGTGACCTCAGGATCCCTCTATCCTTGAAACAGTGTTCTTGGGGTTTCTCTGGAGTGCCATCAAGGAAATCAAGGCTCCTTTCATGTTTGATGTGCAACACGGAATTGCTCTGCACGCAGTGCAGGGGAATCGGGCCTCATCTCGTGGCGAGGGGGAAGTCTCATGGTTTTTCTCGAGTTGCGGCGGGAACCTGGGGTATATTCTCGAGTTACGACGGGGATGGCCCTTCCACACACGTGTTTGTTCAGCAACGTCAGGACTCCTGTCTAGTTGCGAGGGACAACTCGGGATTCTCCACGAGGCTTGGCAGGGCAATTGGGACGCCTCTCCAGCTGAGGCGGGAGACCAAGGTTCCCTTTCCACGTGCTACAGGAATCCTGGAACTCCTATCAAGTTTCACGAGGAGTCAGGAATCGTCTCCTTTGGAGGCACTATTCTCCGCATACCTCTGGAGTTTTCAAAGGATGTGAGGCCTCCGGTCGCGATGAGGTGGGGAACTAGGTCTTTCTCTGTGGTCTCCACATGGGATTCAGACATCCTTTCATCTTGGGAGATGCAAGACGAGCCTGTATTCAAGTCACTGCAGGGATAACCGGCCTTATTTCGAGTCAGGGCATCGCGGTTTCCATTCCACTTGAGGCCGCAAACTCAGGGTCCCTCTCACATACCTAGAGCTGAGAGAAGCCTCCTCTTGAGGTGCTTGTGGTTAGGTGGTATTCCTCTGGAGTCAAAGCCAGGGACTAACCTCTCGTCACAAGTTGATTTTTGGTCCATGAACCTCTTTCGTGTTGATACAGTGACCTAAGGATCCCTCTAGCCTTGAAACAGTGTTCTTGGGGTTTCTCTGGAGGTTCATCAGGGAAATCAAGGCTCCTTTCATGTGTGATGTGCAACACGGAATTGCTCTGCACGCAGTGCAGGGGAATCGGGCCTCATCTCGCGGTGAGGGGGAAGTCTCATGGTTTTTCTCGAGTTGCGGCGGAAACCTGGGATATATTCTCGAGTTACGACGGGAATGGCCCTTCCACCCACGTATTTGTTCAGCGACGTCAGGATTCCTGCCTAGTTGCGAAGGCCAACTCGGGATTCTCCTGGAGGCTTGGCAGGGCAATTGGGACGCCTCTCCAGCTGAGGCGGGAGACCAAGGGTCCCTTTCCACGTGCCACAGGAATCCGGGGACTCCTATCAAGTTTCACGAGGAGTCAGGCATCGTCTCCTTTGGAGGCACTGATCTCCGCGTACCTCTGGAGTTTTCAAAGTATGTGAGGCCTCCGGTGGCGATGAGGTGGGGAACTAGGTCTTTCTCTGTGGTCTCCACAGGGGATTCAGACATCCTTTCGTCTTGGGAGATGCAAGACGAGCCTGCATTCAAGTCACTGCAGGGATATCCGGCCTTATTTCGAGTCAGGGCATCGCGGTGTCCATTCCACTTGAGGCCGCAAACTCAGGGTCCGTCTCACATACCTAGAGCTGAGAGAAGCCTCCTCCTGAGGTGCTTGTGGTAAGGTGGTATTCCTCTGGAGTCGAATCCAGGGACTAACCTCTCATCTCGAGTTGATTTTTGGTCCACGGACCTCTTTTGTGTGGCTACAGTGACCTCAGGATCCCTCTATCCTTGAAACAGTGTTCTTGGGGTTTCTCTGGAGTGCCATCAAGGAAATCAAGGCTCCTTTCATGTTTGATGTGCAACACGGAATTGCTCTGCACGCAGTGCAGGGGAATCGGGCCTCATCTCGTGGCGAGGGGGAAGTCTCATGGTTTTTCTCGAGTTGCGGCGGGAACCTGGGGTATATTCTCGAGTTACGACGGGGATGGCCCTTCCACACACGTGTTTGTTCAGCAACGTCAGGACTCCTGTCTAGTTGCGAGGGACAACTCGGGATTCTCCACGAGGCTTGGCAGGGCAATTGGGACGCCTCTCCAGCTGAGGCGGGAGACCAAGGTTCCCTTTCCACGTGCTACAGGAATCCTGGAACTCCTATCAAGTTTCACGAGGAGTCAGGAATCGTCTCCTTTGGAGGCACTATTCTCCGCATACCTCTGGAGTTTTCAAAGGATGTGAGGCCTCCGGTCGCGATGAGGTGGGGAACTAGGTCTTTCTCTGTGGTCTCCACATGGGATTCAGACATCCTTTCATCTTGGGAGATGCAAGACGAGCCTGTATTCAAGTCACTGCAGGGATAACCGGCCTTATTTCGAGTCAGGGCATCGCGGTTTCCATTCCACTTGAGGCCGCAAACTCAGGGTCCCTCTCACATACCTAGAGCTGAGAGAAGCCTCCTCTTGAGGTGCTTGTGGTTAGGTGGTATTCCTCTGGAGTCAAAGCCAGGGACTAACCTCTCATCACAAGTTGATTTTTGGTCCATGAACCTCTTTCGTGTTGATACAGTGACCTAAGGATCCCTCTAGCCTTGAAACAGTGTTCTTGGGGTTTCTCTGGAGGTTCATCAGGGAAATCAAGGCTCCTTTCATGTGTGATGTGCAACACGGAATTGCTCTGCACGCAGTGCAGGGGAATCGGGCCTCATCTCGCGGTGAGGGGGAAGTCTCATGGTTTTTCTCGAGTTGCGGCGGGAACCTGGGATATATTCTCGAGTTACGACGGGAATGGCCCTTCCACCCACGTATTTGTTCAGCGACGTCAGGATTCCTGCCTAGTTGCGAAGGCCAACTCGGGATTCTCCTGGAGGCTTGGCAGGGCAATTGGGACGCCTCTCCAGCTGAGGCGGGAGACCAAGGGTCCCTTTCCACGTGCCACAGGAATCCGGGGACTCCTATCAAGTTTCACGAGGAGTCAGGCATCGTCTCCTTTGGAGGCACTGATCTCCACGTAGCTCTGGAGTTTTCAAAGGATGTGAGGCCTCCCATCGCGATGAGGTGGGGAACTAGGTCTTTCTCTGTTGTCTCCACAGGGGATTCAGACATCCTTTCGTTTTGGGAGATGCAAAACAAGCCTGCATTCAAGTCACTGCAGAGATATCCGGCCTTTTTTCGAGTCAGGGCATCGCGGTGTCCTTTCCACTTGAGGCCGCAAACTCAGGGTCCCTCTCACATACCTAGAGCTGAGAGAAGCCTCCTCTTGAGGTGCTTGTGGTAAGGTGGTATTCCTCTGGAGTCGAAGCCAGGGACTAACCTCTCATCTCGAGTTGATTTTTGGTCCACGAACCTCTTTCGTGTTGCTACAGTGACCTCAGGATCCCTCTAGCATTGAAACAGTGTTCTTGGGGTTTCTCTGGAGTGCCATCAAGGAAATCAAGGCTCCTTTCATGTGTGATGTGCAACACGGAATTGCTTTGAATGCAGTGCAGGGGAATCGGGCCTCATCTCGCGGCGAGGGGGAAGTCTCATGGTTTTTCTCGAGTTGCGGCGGGAACCTGGGGTATATTCTCGAGTTACGACGGGGATGGCCCTTCCACCCACGTGTTTGTTCAGCGACGTCAGGACTCCTGCCTAGTTGCGAGGGACAACTCGGGATTCTCCTCGAGGCTTGGCAGGGCAATTGGGACGCCTCTCCAGCTGAGGCGGGAGACCAAGGGTCCCTTTCCACGTGCCACAGGAATCCTGGGACTCCTATCAAGTTTCACGAGGAGTCAGGAATCGTCTCCTTTAGAGGCACTGATCTCAGTGTACCTCTGGAGTTTTCAAAGTATGTGAGGCCTCCGGTCGCGATGAGGTGGGGAACTAGGTCTTTCTCTGTGGTCTCCACAGGGGATTCAGACATCCTTTCGTCTTGGGAGATGCAAGACGAGCCTGCATTCAAGTCACTGCAGGGATATCCGGCCTTATTTCACGTCAGGGCATCGCAGTGTCCATTCCACTTGATGCCGCCATCTCAGGGTCCCTCTCACATACCTAGAGCTGAGAGAAGCCTCCTCTTGAGGTGCTTGTGGTAAGGTGGTATTCCTCTGGAGTCGAAGCCAGGGACTAACCTCTCATCTCGAGTTGAATTTTGGTCCTCGGAGCTCTTTCGTGTGGCTACAGTGACCTCAGGATCCCTCTAGCCTAGAAACAGTGTTCTTGGGGTTTCCCTGGAGTGCCATCAAGGAAATCAAGGCTCCTTTCATGTGTGATGTGCAACACGGAATTGCTCTGCACACAGTGCAGGGGAATCGAGCCTCATCTCGCGGACAGGGGGAAGTCTCATGGTTTTTCTCGAGTTGCGGCGAGAACCTGGGGTATATTCTCGAGTTACGACGGGGATGGCCCTTCCACACAAGTGTTTGTTCAGCGACGTCAGGACTCCTGCCTAGTTGCGAGGGACAACTCGCGATTCTCCTCGAGGCTTGGCAGTGCAATTGGGACGCCTCTCCAGCTGAGGCGGGAGACCAAGTGTCCCTTTCCACGTGCCACAGGAATCTTGTGACTCCTATCAAGTTTCACGAGGAGTCAGGCATCGTCTCCTTTGGAGGCACTGATCTCCGCGAACCTCTGGAGTTTTCAAAGGATGTGAGGCCTCCGGTCGCGATGAGGTGGGGAACTAGGTCTTTCTCTGTGGTCTCCACATGGGATTCAGACATCCTTTCGTCTTGGGAGATGCAAGACGAGCCTGTATTCAAGTCCCTGCAGGGATAACAGGCCTTATTTCGAGTCAGGGCATCGCGGTGTCCATTCCACTTGAGGCCGCAAACTCAGGGTCCCTCTCACATACCTAGAGCTGAGAGAAGCCTCCTCTTGAGGTGCTTGTGGTAAGGTGGTATTCCTCTGGAGTCGAATCCAGGGACTAACCTCTCATCTCGAGTTGATTTTTGGTCCACAGAGCTCTTTCCTGTTGCTACAGTGACCTCAGGATCCCTCTAGCCTTGAAACAGTGTTCTTGGGGTTTCTCTGGAGGGCCATCAAGGGAATCAAGGCTCCTTTCATGTTTGATGTGCAACACGGAATTGCTCTGCACGCAGTGCAGGGGAATCGGGCCTCATCTCGCGGCGAGGGGGATGTCTCATGGTTTTTCTCGAGTTGCGGCGGGAACCTGGGGTATATTCTCGAGTTACGACGGGGATGGCCCTTCCACACACGTGTTTGTTCAGCGACATCAGGACTCCTGCCTAGTTGCGAGGGACAACTCGGGATTCTCCTCGAGGCTTGGCAGTGCAATTGGAGACGCCTCTCCAGCTGAGGCGGGAGACCAAGTGTCCCTTTCCACGTGCCACAGGAATCCTGGGACTCCTAAGAAGTTTCACGAGGAGTCAGGCATCGTCTCCTTTGGATTCACTGATCTCCGCGTACGTCTGAAGTTTTCAAAGGATGTGAGGCCTCCGGTCGCGATGAGGTGGGGAACTAGGTCTTTCTCTGTGGTCTCCACAGGGGTTTCAGACATCCTTTCATCTTGGGAGATGCAAGACGAGCCTACATTCAAGTCAGTGCAGGGATATCCGGCGTTATTTCGCGTCAGGGCATCGCAGTGTCCATTCCACTTGAGATCGCAAAATCAGGGTCCCTCTCACATACCTAGAGCTGAGAGAAGCCTCCTCTTGAGGTGCTTGTGGTAAGGTGGTATTCATCTGGAGTCGAAGCCAGGGACTAACCTCTCATCTCGAGTTGATTTTTGGTCCACGGAGCTCTTTCGTGTTGCTACAGTGACCTCAGGATCCCTCTAGCCTTGAAACAGTGTTCTTGGGGTTTCTCTGGAGTGCCATCAAGGAAATCAAGGCTCCTTTCATGTTTGATGTGCAACACGGAATTGCTTTGAATGCAGTGCTGGGGAATCGGGCCTCATCTTGCGGCGAGGGGGAAGTCTCATGGTTTTTCTCGAGTTGCGGCGGGAACCTAGGTTATATTCTCGAGTTACGACGGGGATGGACCTTCCACCCACGTGTTTGTTCAGCGACGTCAGGACTCCTGCCTAGTTGCGAGGGACAATTCGGGATTCTCCTCGAGGCTTGGCAGGGCAATTGGGACGCCTCTCCAGCTTAGGCGGGAGACCAAGGGTCCCTTTCCACGTGCCAGAGGAATCCTGGGACTCCTATCAAGTTTCACGAGGAGTCAGGCATCGTCTCCTTTGGAGGCACTGATCTCAGTGTACCTCTGGAGTTTTCAAAGTATGTGAGGCCTCCGGTGGCGATGAGGTGGGGAACTAGGTCTTTCTCTGTGGTCTCCACAGGGGATTCAGACATCCTTTCGTCTTGGGAGATGCAAGACGAGCCTGCATTCAAGTCACTGCAGGGATATCCGGCCTTATTTCGAGTCAGGGCATCGCGGTGTCCATTCCACTTGAGGCCGCAAACTCAGGGTCCGTCTCACATACCTAGAGCTGAGAGAAGCCTCCTCCTGAGGTGCTTGTGGTAAGGTGGTATTCCTCTGGAGTCGAATCCAGGGACTAACCTCTCATCTCGAGTTGATTTTTGGTCCACGGACCTCTTTTGTGTGGCTACAGTGACCTCAGGATCCCTCTATCCTTGAAACAGTGTTCTTGGGGTTTCTCTGGAGTGCCATCAAGGAAATCAAGGCTCCTTTCATGTTTGATGTGCAACACGGAATTGCTCTGCACGCAGTGCAGGGGAATCGGGCCTCATCTCGTGGCGAGGGGGAAGTCTCATGGTTTTTCTCGAGTTGCGGCGGGAACCTGGGGTATATTCTCGAGTTACGACGGGGATGGCCCTTCCACACACGTGTTTGTTCAGCAACGTCAGGACTCCTGTCTAGTTGCGAGGGACAACTCGGGATTCTCCACGAGGCTTGGCAGGGCAATTGGGACGCCTCTCCAGCTGAGGCGGGAGACCAAGGTTCCCTTTCCACGTGCTACAGGAATCCTGGAACTCCTATCAAGTTTCACGAGGAGTCAGGAATCGTCTCCTTTGGAGGCACTATTCTCCGCATACCTCTGGAGTTTTCAAAGGATGTGAGGCCTCCGGTCGCGATGAGGTGGGGAACTAGGTCTTTCTCTGTGGTCTCCACATGGGATTCAGACATCCTTTCATCTTGGGAGATGCAAGACGAGCCTGTATTCAAGTCACTGCAGGGATAACCGGCCTTATTTCGAGTCAGGGCATCGCGGTTTCCATTCCACTTGAGGCCGCAAACTCAGGGTCCCTCTCACATACCTAGAGCTGAGAGAAGCCTCCTCTTGAGGTGCTTGTGGTTAGGTGGTATTCCTCTGGAGTCAAAGCCAGGGACTAACCTCTCGTCACAAGTTGATTTTTGGTCCATGAACCTCTTTCGTGTTGATACAGTGACCTAAGGATCCCTCTAGCCTTGAAACAGTGTTCTTGGGGTTTCTCTGGAGGTTCATCAGGGAAATCAAGGCTCCTTTCATGTGTGATGTGCAACACGGAATTGCTCTGCACGCAGTGCAGGGGAATCGGGCCTCATCTCGCGGTGAGGGGGAAGTCTCATGGTTTTTCTCGAGTTGCGGCGGGAACCTGGGATATATTCTCGAGTTACGACGGGAATGGCCCTTCCACCCACGTATTTGTTCAGCGACGTCAGGATTCCTGCCTAGTTGCGAAGGCCAACTCGGGATTCTCCTGGAGGCTTGGCAGGGCAATTGGGACGCCTCTCCAGCTGAGGCGGGAGACCAAGGGTCCCTTTCCACGTGCCACAGGAATCCGGGGACTCCTATCAAGTTTCACGAGGAGTCAGGCATCGTCTCCTTTGGAGGCACTGATCTCCGCGTACCTCTGGAGTTTTCAAAGTATGTGAGGCCTCCGGTGGCGATGAGGTGGGGAACTAGGTCTTTCTCTGTGGTCTCCACAGGGGATTCAGACATCCTTTCGTCTTGGGAGATGCAAGACGAGCCTGCATTCAAGTCACTGCAGGGATATCCGGCCTTATTTCGAGTCAGGGCATCGCGGTGTCCATTCCACTTGAGGCCGCAAACTCAGGGTCCGTCTCACATACCTAGAGCTGAGAGAAGCCTCCTCCTGAGGTGCTTGTGGTAAGGTGGTATTCCTCTGGAGTCGAATCCAGGGACTAACCTCTCATCTCGAGTTGATTTTTGGTCCACGGACCTCTTTTGTGTGGCTACAGTGACCTCAGGATCCCTCTATCCTTGAAACAGTGTTCTTGGGGTTTCTCTGGAGTGCCATCAAGGAAATCAAGGCTCCTTTCATGTTTGATGTGCAACACGGAATTGCTCTGCACGCAGTGCAGGGGAATCGGGCCTCATCTCGTGGCGAGGGGGAAGTCTCATGGTTTTTCTCGAGTTGCGGCGGGAACCTGGGGTATATTCTCGAGTTACGACGGGGATGGCCCTTCCACACACGTGTTTGTTCAGCAACGTCAGGACTCCTGTCTAGTTGCGAGGGACAACTCGGGATTCTCCACGAGGCTTGGCAGGGCAATTGGGACGCCTCTCCAGCTGAGGCGGGAGACCAAGGTTCCCTTTCCACGTGCTACAGGAATCCTGGAACTCCTATCAAGTTTCACGAGGAGTCAGGAATCGTCTCCTTTGGAGGCACTATTCTCCGCATACCTCTGGAGTTTTCAAAGGATGTGAGGCCTCCGGTCGCGATGAGGTGGGGAACTAGGTCTTTCTCTGTGGTCTCCACATGGGATTCAGACATCCTTTCATCTTGGGAGATGCAAGACGAGCCTGTATTCAAGTCACTGCAGGGATAACCGGCCTTATTTCGAGTCAGGGCATCGCGGTTTCCATTCCACTTGAGGCCGCAAACTCAGGGTCCCTCTCACATACCTAGAGCTGAGAGAAGCCTCCTCTTGAGGTGCTTGTGGTTAGGTGGTATTCCTCTGGAGTCAAAGCCAGGGACTAACCTCTCATCACAAGTTGATTTTTGGTCCATGAACCTCTTTCGTGTTGATACAGTGACCTAAGGATCCCTCTAGCCTTGAAACAGTGTTCTTGGGGTTTCTCTGGAGGTTCATCAGGGAAATCAAGGCTCCTTTCATGTGTGATGTGCAACACGGAATTGCTCTGCACGCAGTGCAGGGGAATCGGGCCTCATCTCGCGGTGAGGGGGAAGTCTCATGGTTTTTCTCGAGTTGCGGCGGGAACCTGGGATATATTCTCGAGTTACGACGGGAATGGCCCTTCCACCCACGTATTTGTTCAGCGACGTCAGGATTCCTGCCTAGTTGCGAAGGCCAACTCGGGATTCTCCTGGAGGCTTGGCAGGGCAATTGGGACGCCTCTCCAGCTGAGGCGGGAGACCAAGGGTCCCTTTCCACGTGCCACAGGAATCCGGGGACTCCTATCAAGTTTCACGAGGAGTCAGGCATCGTCTCCTTTGGAGGCACTGATCTCCACGTAGCTCTGGAGTTTTCAAAGGATGTGAGGCCTCCCATCGCGATGAGGTGGGGAACTAGGTCTTTCTCTGTTGTCTCCACAGGGGATTCAGACATCCTTTCGTTTTGGGAGATGCAAAACAAGCCTGCATTCAAGTCACTGCAGAGATATCCGGCCTTTTTTCGAGTCAGGGCATCGCGGTGTCCTTTCCACTTGAGGCCGCAAACTCAGGGTCCCTCTCACATACCTAGAGCTGAGAGAAGCCTCCTCTTGAGGTGCTTGTGGTAAGGTGGTATTCCTCTGGAGTCGAAGCCAGGGACTAACCTCTCATCTCGAGTTGATTTTTGGTCCACGAACCTCTTTCGTGTTGCTACAGTGACCTCAGGATCCCTCTAGCATTGAAACAGTGTTCTTGGGGTTTCTCTGGAGTGCCATCAAGGAAATCAAGGCTCCTTTCATGTGTGATGTGCAACACGGAATTGCTTTGAATGCAGTGCAGGGGAATCGGGCCTCATCTCGCGGCGAGGGGGAAGTCTCATGGTTTTTCTCGAGTTGCGGCGGGAACCTGGGGTATATTCTCGAGTTACGACGGGGATGGCCCTTCCACCCACGTGTTTGTTCAGCGACGTCAGGACTCCTGCCTAGTTGCGAGGGACAACTCGGGATTCTCCTCGAGGCTTGGCAGGGCAATTGGGACGCCTCTCCAGCTGAGGCGGGAGACCAAGGGTCCCTTTCCACGTGCCACAGGAATCCTGGGACTCCTATCAAGTTTCACGAGGAGTCAGGAATCGTCTCCTTTAGAGGCACTGATCTCAGTGTACCTCTGGAGTTTTCAAAGTATGTGAGGCCTCCGGTCGCGATGAGGTGGGGAACTAGGTCTTTCTCTGTGGTCTCCACAGGGGATTCAGACATCCTTTCGTCTTGGGAGATGCAAGACGAGCCTGCATTCAAGTCACTGCAGGGATATCCGGCCTTATTTCACGTCAGGGCATCGCAGTGTCCATTCCACTTGATGCCGCCATCTCAGGGTCCCTCTCACATACCTAGAGCTGAGAGAAGCCTCCTCTTGAGGTGCTTGTGGTAAGGTGGTATTCCTCTGGAGTCGAAGCCAGGGACTAACCTCTCATCTCGAGTTGAATTTTGGTCCTCGGAGCTCTTTCGTGTGGCTACAGTGACCTCAGGATCCCTCTAGCCTAGAAACAGTGTTCTTGGGGTTTCCCTGGAGTGCCATCAAGGAAATCAAGGCTCCTTTCATGTGTGATGTGCAACACGGAATTGCTCTGCACACAGTGCAGGGGAATCGAGCCTCATCTCGCGGACAGGGGGAAGTCTCATGGTTTTTCTCGAGTTGCGGCGAGAACCTGGGGTATATTCTCGAGTTACGACGGGGATGGCCCTTCCACACAAGTGTTTGTTCAGCGACGTCAGGACTCCTGCCTAGTTGCGAGGGACAACTCGCGATTCTCCTCGAGGCTTGGCAGTGCAATTGGGACGCCTCTCCAGCTGAGGCGGGAGACCAAGTGTCCCTTTCCACGTGCCACAGGAATCTTGTGACTCCTATCAAGTTTCACGAGGAGTCAGGCATCGTCTCCTTTGGAGGCACTGATCTCCGCGAACCTCTGGAGTTTTCAAAGGATGTGAGGCCTCCGGTCGCGATGAGGTGGGGAACTAGGTCTTTCTCTGTGGTCTCCACATGGGATTCAGACATCCTTTCGTCTTGGGAGATGCAAGACGAGCCTGTATTCAAGTCCCTGCAGGGATAACAGGCCTTATTTCGAGTCAGGGCATCGCGGTGTCCATTCCACTTGAGGCCGCAAACTCAGGGTCCCTCTCACATACCTAGAGCTGAGAGAAGCCTCCTCTTGAGGTGCTTGTGGTAAGGTGGTATTCCTCTGGAGTCGAATCCAGGGACTAACCTCTCATCTCGAGTTGATTTTTGGTCCACAGAGCTCTTTCCTGTTGCTACAGTGACCTCAGGATCCCTCTAGCCTTGAAACAGTGTTCTTGGGGTTTCTCTGGAGGGCCATCAAGGGAATCAAGGCTCCTTTCATGTTTGATGTGCAACACGGAATTGCTCTGCACGCAGTGCAGGGGAATCGGGCCTCATCTCGCGGCGAGGGGGATGTCTCATGGTTTTTCTCGAGTTGCGGCGGGAACCTGGGGTATATTCTCGAGTTACGACGGGGATGGCCCTTCCACACACGTGTTTGTTCAGCGACATCAGGACTCCTGCCTAGTTGCGAGGGACAACTCGGGATTCTCCTCGAGGCTTGGCAGTGCAATTGGAGACGCCTCTCCAGCTGAGGCGGGAGACCAAGTGTCCCTTTCCACGTGCCACAGGAATCCTGGGACTCCTAAGAAGTTTCACGAGGAGTCAGGCATCGTCTCCTTTGGATTCACTGATCTCCGCGTACGTCTGAAGTTTTCAAAGGATGTGAGGCCTCCGGTCGCGATGAGGTGGGGAACTAGGTCTTTCTCTGTGGTCTCCACAGGGGTTTCAGACATCCTTTCATCTTGGGAGATGCAAGACGAGCCTACATTCAAGTCAGTGCAGGGATATCCGGCGTTATTTCGCGTCAGGGCATCGCAGTGTCCATTCCACTTGAGATCGCAAAATCAGGGTCCCTCTCACATACCTAGAGCTGAGAGAAGCCTCCTCTTGAGGTGCTTGTGGTAAGGTGGTATTCATCTGGAGTCGAAGCCAGGGACTAA
Organism: Cervus elaphus; assembly: GCF_910594005.1. NCBI lineage: Eukaryota > Metazoa > Chordata > Mammalia > Artiodactyla > Cervidae > Cervus > Cervus elaphus. Next base: position 6,498,358 of record NC_057838.1, read on the forward strand.
CCTCTCATCTCGAGTTGATTTTTGGTCCACGGAGCTCTTTCGTGTTGCTACAGTGACCTCAGGATCCCTCTAGCCTTGAAACAGTGTTCTTGGGGTTTCTCTGGAGTGCCATCAAGGAAATCAAGGCTCCTTTCATGTTTGATGTGCAACACGGAATTGCTTTGAATGCAGTGCTGGGGAATCGGGCCTCATCTTGCGGCGAGGGGGAAGTCTCATGGTTTTTCTCGAGTTGCGGCGGGAACCTAGGTTATATTCTCGAGTTACGACGGGGATGGACCTTCCACCCACGTGTTTGTTCAGCGACGTCAGGACTCCTGCCTAGTTGCGAGGGACAATTCGGGATTCTCCTCGAGGCTTGGCAGGGCAATTGGGACGCCTCTCCAGCTTAGGCGGGAGACCAAGGGTCCCTTTCCACGTGCCAGAGGAATCCTGGGACTCCTATCAAGTTTCACGAGGAGTCAGGCATCGTCTCCTTTGGAGGCACTGATCTCAGTGTACCTCTGGAGTTTTCAAAGTATGTGAGGCCTCCGGTGGCGATGAGGTGGGGAACTAGGTCTTTCTCTGTGGTCTCCACAGGGGATTCAGACATCCTTTCGTCTTGGGAGATGCAAGACGAGCCTGCATTCAAGTCACTGCAGGGATATCCGGCCTTATTTCGAGTCAGGGCATCGCGGTGTCCATTCCACTTGAGGCCGCAAACTCAGGGTCCGTCTCACATACCTAGAGCTGAGAGAAGCCTCCTCCTGAGGTGCTTGTGGTAAGGTGGTATTCCTCTGGAGTCGAATCCAGGGACTAACCTTTCATCTCGAGTTGATTTTTGGTCCACGGACCTCTTTTGTGTGGCTACAGTGACCTCAGGATCCCTCTATCCTTGAAACAGTGTTCTTGGGGTTTCTCTGGAGTGCCATCAAGGAAATCAAGGCTCCTTTCATGTTTGATGTGCAACACGGAATTGCTTTGCACGCAGTGCAGGGGAATCGGGCCTCATCTCGTGGCGAGGGGGAAGTCTCATGGTTTTTCTCGAGTTGCGGCGGGAACCTGGGGTATATTCTCGAGTTACGACGGGGATGGCCCTTCCACACACGTGTTTGTTCAGCGACGTCAGGACTCCTGTCTAGTTGCGAGGGACAACTCGGGATTCTCCACGAGGCTTGGCAGGGCAATTGGGACGCCTCTCCAGCTGAGGCGGGAGACCAAGGTTCCCTTTCCACGTGCTACAGGAATCCTGGGACTCCTATCAAGTTTCACGAGGAGTCAGGAATCGTCTCCTTTGGAGGCACTATTCTCCGCATACCTCTGGAGTTTTCAAAGGATGTGAGGCCTCCGGTCGCGATGAGGTGGGGAACTAGGTCTTTCTCTGTGGTCTCCACATGGGATTCAGACATCCTTTCATCTTGGGAGATGCAAGACGAGCCTGTATTCAAGTCACTGCAGGGATAACCGGCCTTATTTCAAGTCAGGGCATCGCGGTTTCCATTCCACTTGAGGCCGCAAACTCAGGGTCCCTCTCACATACCTAGAGCTGAGAGAAGCCTCCTCTTGAGGTGCTTGTGGTTAGGTGGTATTCCTCTGGAGTCAAAGCCAGGGACTAACCTCTCATCACAAGTTGATTTTTTGTCCATGGACCTCTTTCGTGTTGATACAGTGACCTAAGGATCCCTCTAGCCTTGAAACAGTGTTCTTGGGGTTTCTCTGGAGTGTCATCAGGGAAATCAAGGCTCCTTTCATGTGTGATGTGCAACTCGGAATTGCTCTGCACGCAGTGCAGGGGAATCGGGCCTCATCTCGCGGCGAGGGGGAAGTCTCATGGTTTTTCTCGAGTTGCGGCGGGAACCTGGGATATATTCTTGAGTTACGACGGGAATGGCCCTTCCACCCACGTGTTTGTTCAGCGACGTCAGGATTCCTGCCTAGTTGCGAAGGCCAACTCGGGATTCTCCTCGAGGCTTGGCAGGGCAATTGGGACGCCTCTCCAGCTGAGGCGGGAGACCAAGGGTCCCTTTCCACGTGCCACAGGAATCCGGGGACTCCTATCAAGTTTCACGAGGAGTCAGGCATCGTCTCCTTTGGAGGCACTGATCTCCGCGTACGTCTGGAGTTTTCAAAGGATGTGAGGCCTCCCGTCGCGATGAGGTGGGGAACTAGGTCTTTCTCTGTTGTCTCCACAGGGGATTCAGACATTCTTTCGTTTTGGGAGATGCAAAACAAGCCTGCATTCAAGTCACTGCAGAGATATCCGGCCTTTTTTCGAGTCAGGGCATCGCGGTGTCCTTTCCACTTGAGGCCGCAAACTCAGGGTCCCTCTCACATACCTAGAGCTGAGAGAAGCCTCCTCTTGAGGTGCTTGTGGTAAGGTGGTATTCCTCTGGAGTCGAAGCCAGGGACTAACCTCTCATCTTGAGTTGATTCTTGGTCCACGGAGCTCTTTCGTGTTGCTACAGTGACCTCAGGATCCCTCTAGCATTGAAACAGTGTTCTTGGGGTTTCTCTGGAGTGCCATCAAGGAAATCAAGGCTCCTTTCATGTGTGATGTGCAACACGGAATTGCTTTGAATGCAGTGCAGGGGAATCGGGCCTCATCTCGCGGCGAGGGGGAAGTCTCATGGTTTTTCTCGAGTTGCGGCGGGAACCTGGGGTATATTCTCGAGTTACGACGGGGATGGCCCTTCCACCCACGTGTTTGTTCAGCGACGTCAGGACTCCTGCCTAGTTGCGAGGGACAACTCGGGATTCTCCTCGAGGCTTGGCAGGGCAATTGGGACGCCTCTCCAGCTGAGGCGGGAGACCAAGGGTCCCTTTCCACGTGCCACAGGAATCCTGGGACTCCTATCAAGTTTCACGAGGAGTCAGGAATCGTCTCCTTTGGAGGCACTGATCTCAGTGTACCTCTGGAGTTTTCAAAGTATGTGAGGCCTCCGGTCGCGATGAGGTGGGGGACTAGGTCTTTCTCTGTGGTCTCCACAGGGGATTCAGACATCCTTTCGTCTTGGGAGATGCAAGACGAGCCTGCATTCAAGTCACTGCAGGGATATCCGGCCTTATTTCGAGTCAGGGCATCGTGGTGTCCATTCCACTTGAGGCTGCAAACTCAGGGTCCCTCTAACATACCTAGAGCTGAGAGAAGCCTCCTCTTGAGGTGCTTGTGGTAAGGTGGTATTCCTCTGGAGTCGAAGCCAGGGACTAACCTCTCATCTCGAGTTGATTTTTAGTCCACGGAGCTCTTTCGTGTGGCTAGAGTGACCTCAGGATCCCTCTAGCCTTGAAACAGTGTTCTTGGGGTTTCTCTGGAGTGCCATCAAGGAAATCAAGTCTCCTTTCATGTGTGATGTGCAATACGGAATTGCTCTGCACGCAGTGCAGGGGAATCGGGCCTCATCTCGCGGCGAGGGGGAAGTCTCATGGTTTTTCTCGAGTTGCGGCGGGAACCTGGGGTATATTCTCGAGTTACGACGGGGGTGGCCCTTCCACCCACGTGTTTGTTCAGTGACGTCAGGACTCCTGCCTAGTTTCGAGGGACAACTCGGGATTCTCCTCGAGGCTTGGCAGGGCACTTGGGACGCCTCTCCAGCTGAGGCTGGAGACCAAGGGTCCCTTTCCACGTGCCACAGGAATCCTGGGACTCCTATCAAGTTTCACGAGGAGTCAGGCATCGTCTCCTTTGGAGGCACTGATCTCCGCGTACCTCTGGAGTTTTCAAAGGATGTGAGGCCTCCGGTCGCGATGAGGTGGGGAACTAGGTCTTTCTCTGTGGTCTCCACAGGGGTTTCAGACATCCTTTCATCTTGGGAGATGCAAGACGAGCCTGCATTCAAGTCAGTGCAGGGATATCCGGCGTTATTTCGCGTCAGGGCATCGAAGTGTCCATTCCACTTGAGATCGCAAACTCAGGGTCCCTCTCACATACCTAGAGCTGAGAGAAGCCTCCTCTTGAGGTGCTTGTGGTAATGTGGTATTCCTCTGGAGTCGAAGCCAGGGACTAACCTCTCATCTCGAGTTGATTTTTGGTCCTCGGAGCTCTTTCGTGTGGCTACAGTGACCTCAGGATCCCTCTAGCCTTGAAACAGTGTTCTTGGGGTTTCTCTGGAGTGCCATCAAGGAAATCAAGGCTCCTTTCATGTTTGATGTGCAACACGGAATTGCTCTGCACGCAGTGCAGGGGAATCGGGTCTCATCTCGCGGAGAGGGGGAAGTCTCATGGTTTTTCTCGAGTTGCGGCGAGAACCTGGGGTATATTCTCGAGTTACGACGGGGATGGCCCTTCCACACAAGTGTTTGTTCAGCGACGTCAGGACTCCTGCCTAGTTGCGAGGGACAACTCGGGATTCTCCTCGAGGCTTGGCAGGGCAATTGGGACGCCTCTCCAGCTGAGGCGGGAGACCAAGGGTCCCTTTCCACGTGCCACAGGAATCCTGGGACTCCTAAGAAATTTCACTAGGAGTCAGGCATCGTCTCCTTTGGAGGCACTGATCTCCACATACCTCTGGAGCTTTCAAAGGATGTGAGGCCTCCGGTCGCGATGAGGTGGGGAACTAGGTCTGTCTCTGTGGTCTCCACATGGGATTCAGACATCCTTTCGTCTTGGGAGATGCAAGACGAGCCTGTATTCAAGTCACTGCAGGGATAACCGGCCTTATTTCGAGTCAGGGCATCGCAGTGTCCATTCCACTTGAGGCCGCAAACTCAGGGTCCCTCTGACATACCTAGAGCTGAGAGAAGCCTCGTCTTGAGGTGCTTGTGGTAAGGTGGTATTCCTCTGGAGTCGAATCCAGGGGCTAACCTCTCATCTCGAGTTGATTTTTGATCCACGGAGCTCTTTCCTGTTGCTACAGTGACCTCAGGATCCCTCTAGCCTTGAAACAGTGTTCTTGGGGTTTCTCTGGAGGGCCATCAAGGGAATCAAGGCTCCTTTCATGTGTGATGTGCAACACGGAATTGCTCTGCACGCAGTGAAGGGGAATCGGGCCTCATCTCGCGGCGAGGGGGAAGTCTCATGGTTTTTCTCGAGTTGCGGCGGGAACCTGGGGTATATTCTCGAGTTACGACGGGGATGGCCCTTCCACACACGTGTTTCTTCAGCGACGTCAGGACTCCAGCCTAGTTGCGAGGGACAACTCGGGATTCTCCTCGAGGGTTGGCAGGGCAATTGGGACGCCTCTCCAGCTGAGGCGGGAGACCAAGTGTCCCTTTCCACGTGCCACAGGAATCCTGGGACTCCTATCAAGTTTCTCGAGGAGTCAGGCATCGTCTCCTTTGGAGGCACTGATCTCCGCGTACGTCTGGAATTTTCAAAGGATGTGAGGCCTCTGGTCGCCATGAAGTGGGGAACTAGGTCTTTCTCTGTGGTCTCCACAGGGGATTCAGACATCCTTTCATCTTGGGAGATGCAAGACGAGCCTCCATTCAAGTCACTGCAGGGATATCCGGCCTTATTTCACGTCAGGGCATCGCAGTGTCCATTCCACTTGATGCCGCCATCTCAGGGTCCCTCTCACATACCTAGAGCTGAGAGAAGCCTCCTCTTGAGGTGCTTGTGGTAAGGTGGTATTCCTCTGGAGTCGAAGCCAGGGACTAACCTCTCATCTCGAGTTGATTTTTGGTCCTCGGAGCTCTTTCGTGTGGCTACAGTGACCTCAGGATCCCTCTAGCCTAGAAACAGTGTTCTTGGGGTTTCCCTGGAGTGCCATCAAGGAAATCAAGGCTCCTTTCATGTGTGATGTGCAACACGGAATTGCTCTGCACACAGTGCAGGGGAATCGAGCCTCATCTCGCGGACAGGGGGAAGTCTCATGGTTTTTCTCGAGTTGCGGCGAGAACCTGGGGTATATTCTCGAGTTACGACGGGGATGGCCCTTCCACACAAGTGTTTGTTCAGCGACGTCAGGACTCCTGCCTAGTTGCGAGGGACAACTCGGGATTCTCCTCGAGGCTTGGCAGTGCAATTGGGACGCCTCTCCAGCTGAGGCGGGAGACCAAGTGTCCCTTTCCACGTGCCACAGGAATCTTGTGACTCCTATCAAGTTTCACGAGGAGTCAGGCATCGTCTCCTTTGGAGGCACTGATTTCCGCGTACCTCTGGAGTTTTCAAAGGATGTGAGGCCTCCGGTCGCGATGAGGTGGGGAACTAGGTCTTTCTCTGTGGTCTCCACATGGGATTCAGACATCCTTTCGTCTTGGGAGATGCAAGACGAGCCTGTATTCAAGTCCCTGCAGGGATAACAGGCCTTATTTCGAGTCAGGGCATCGCGGTGTCCATTCCACTTGAGGCCGCAACCTCAGGGTCCCTCTGACATACCTAGAGCTGAGAGAAGCCTCCTCTTGAGGTGCTTGTGGTAAGGTGGTATTCCTCTGGAGTCGAATCCAGGGACTAACCTCTCATCTCGAGTTGATTTTTGGTCCACGGAGCTCTTTCCTTTTGCTACAGTGACCTCAGGATCCCTCTAGCCTTGAAACAGTGTTCTTGGGGTTTCTCTGGAGGGCCATCAAGGGAATCAAGGCTCCTTTCATGTTTGATGTGCAACACGGAATTGCTCTGCACGCAGTGCAGGGGAATCGGGCCTCATCTCGCGGCGAGGGGGAAGTCTCATGGTTTTTCTCGAGTTGCGGCGGGAACCTGGGGTATATTCTCGAGTTACGACGGGGATGGCCCTTCCACACACGTGTTTGTTCAGCGACGTCAGGACTCCTGCCTATGTGCGAGGGACAACTCGGGATTCTCCTCGAGGCTTGGCAGTGCAATTGGGACGCCTCTCCAGCTGAGGCGGGAGACCAAGTGTCCCTTTCCACGTGCCACAGGAATCCTGGGACTCCTATCAAGTTTCTCGAGGAGTCAGGCATCGTCTCCTTTGGAGGCACTGATCTCCGCGTACCTCTGGAGTTTTCAAAGGATATGAGGCCTCTGGTCGCCATGAAGTGGGGAACTAGGTCTTTCTCTGTGGTCTCCACAGGGGATTCAGACATCCTTTCATCTTGGGAGATGCAAGACGAGCCTGCATTCAAGTCACTGCAGGGATATCCGGCCTTATTTCGCGTCAGGGCATCGCGGTGTCCATTCCACTTGAGGCCGCAAACTCAGGGTCCCTCTCACATACCTAGAGCTGAGAGAAGCCTCCTCTTGAGGTGCTTGTGGTAAGGTGGTATTCCTCTGGAGTCGAAGCCAGGGACTAACCTCTCATCTCGAGTTGATTTTTGGTCCTCGGAGCTCTTTCGTGTTGCTACAGTGACCTCAGGATCCCTCTAGTCTTGAAACAGTGTTCTTGGGGTTTCTCTGGAGTGCCATCAAGGAAATCAAGTCTCCTTTCATGTGTGATGTGCAACACGGAATTGCTCTGCACGCAGTGCAGGGGAATCGGGCCTCATCTCGCGGAGAGGGGGAAGTCTCATGGTTTTTCTCGAGTTGCGGCGGGAACCTGGGGTATATTCTCGAGTTACGACGGGGATGGCCCTTCCACCCACGTGTTTGTTCAGCGACGTCAGGACTCCTGCCTAGTTGCGAGGGACAACTCGGGATTCTCCTCGAGGCTTGGCAGGGCAATTGGGACGCCTCTCCAGCTGAGGCGGGAGACCAAGGGTCCCTTTCCACGTGCCACAGGAATCCTGGGACTCCTATCAAGTTTCACGAGGAGTCAGGAATCGTCTCCTTTGGAGGCACTGATCTCAGTGTACCTCTGGAGTTTTCAAAGTATGTGAGGCCTCCGGTCGCGATGAGGTGGGGAACTAGGTCTTTCTCTGTGGTCTCCACAGGGGATTTAGACATCCTTTCGTCTTGGGAGATGCAAGACGAGCCTGCATTCAAGTCACTGCAGGGATATCCGGCCTTATTTCGAGTCAGGGCATCGTGGTGTCCATTCCACTTGAGGCTGAAAACTCAGGGTCCCTCTCACATAGCTAGAGCTGAGAGAAGCCTCCTCTTGAGGTGCTTGTGGTAAGGTGGTATTCCTCTGGAGTCGAAGCCAGGGACTAACCTCTCATCTCGAGTTGATTTTTAGTCCACGGAGCTCTTTCGTGTTGCTACAGTGACCTCAGGATCCCTCTAGCCTTGAAACAGTGTTCTTGGGGTTTCTCTGGAGTGCCATCAAGGAAATCAAGGCTCCTTTCATGTGTGAAGTGCAATACGGAATTGCTCTGCACGCAGTGCAGGGGAATCGGGCCTCATCTCGCGGCGAGGGGGAAGTCTCATGGTTTTTCTCGAGTTGCGGCGGGAACCTGGGGTATATTCTCGAGTTACGACGGGGGTGGCCCTTCCACCCACGTGTTTGTTCAGTGACGTCAGGACTCCTGCCTAGTTGCGAGGGACAACTCGGGATTCTCCTCGAGGCTTGGCAGGGCACTTGGGACGCCTCTCCAGCTGAGGCTGGAGACCAAGGGTCCCTTTCCACGTGCCACAGGAATCCTGGGACTCCTATCACGTTTCACGAGTAGTCAGGCATCGTCTCCTTTGGAGGCACTGATCTCCGCGTACCTCTGGAGTTTTCAAAGGATGTGAGGCCTCCGGTCGCGATGAGGTGGGGAACTAGGTCTTTCTCTGTGGTCTCCACAGGGGTTTCAGACATCCTTTCATCTTGGGAGATGCAAGACGAGCCTGCATTCAAGTCAGTGCAGGGATATCCGGCGTTATTTCGCGTCAGGGCATCGAAGTGTCCATTCCACTTGAGATCGCAAAATCAGGGTCCCTCTCACATACCTAGAGCTGAGAGAAGCCTCCTCTTGACGTGCTTGTGGTAATGTGGTATTCCTCTGGAGTCGAAGCCAGGGACTAACCTCTCATCTCGAGTTGATTTTTGGTCCTCGGAGCTCTTTCGTGTGGCTACAGTGACCTCAGGATCCCTCTAGCCTTGAAACAGTGTTCTTGGGGTTTCTCTGGAGTGCCATCAAGGAAATCAAGGCTCCTTTCATGTTTGATGTGCAACACGGAATTGCTCTGCACGCAGTGCAGGGGAATCGGGTCTCATCTCGCGGAGAGGGGGAAGTCTCATGGTTTTTCTCGAGTTGCGGCGAGAACCTGGGGTATATTCTCGAGTTACGACGGGGATGGTCCTTCCACCCACGTGTTTGTTCAGTGACGTCAGGACTCCTGCCTAGTTGCGAGGGACAACTCGGGATTCTCCTCGAGGCTTGGCATGGCAATTGGGACGCCTCTGCAGCTGAGGCGGGAGACCAAGGGTCCCTTTCCACGTGCCACAGGAATCCTGGGACTCCTATCAAGTTTCACGAGGAGTCAGGCATCGTCTCCTTTGGAGGCACTGATCTCCGCGTACCTCTGGAGTTTTCAAAGGATGTGAGGCCTCCGGTCGCCATGAAGTGGGGAACTAGGTCTTTCTCTGTGGTCTCCACAGGGGATTCAGACATCCTTTCATCTTGGGAGATGCAAGACGGGCCTGCATTCAAGTCAATGCAGGGATATCCGGCCTTATTTCGAGTCAGGGCATCGCGGTGTCCATTCCACTTGAGGCCGCAAACTCAGGGTCCCTCTCACATAGCTAGAGCTGAGAGAAGCCTCCTCTTGAGGTGCTTGTGGTAAGGTGGTATTCCTCTGGAGTCGAAGCCAGGGACTAACCTCTCATGTCGATTTGATTTTTGGTCCACGGAGTTCTTTCTTGTTGCTACAGTGACCTCAGGATCCCTGTAGCCTTGAAACAGTGTTCTTGGGGTTTCTCTGGAGTGCCATCAAGGAAAGCAAGTCTCCTTTCATGTGTGATGTGCAGCACGGAATTGCTCTGCATGCAGTCCATGGGAATCGGGCCTCATCTCGCGGCGAGGGGGAATTCTCATGGATTTTCTCGTGTTGCGGCGGGAACCTGGGGTATATTCTCGAGTTACGACGCGGATGGCCCTTCCACCCACGTGTTTCTTCAGCGATGTCAGGACTCCTGCCTAGTTGCGAGGGACATCTCGGGATTCTCCTCGAGGCTTGGCAGGGCAATTGGGACGCCTCTCCAGCTGAGGCGGGAGACGAAGTGTCCCTTTCCACGTGCCACAGAAATCCTGGGACTCCTATCAAGTTTCACGAGGAGTCAGGCATCGTCTCCTTTGGAGGCACTGATCTCCGCGTACGTCTGGAATTTTCAAAGGATGTGAGGCGTCTGGTCGCCATGAAGAGGGGAACTAGGTCTTTCTCTGTGGTCTCCACAGGGGATTCAGACATCCTTTCATCTTGGGAGATGCAAGACGAGCCTGCATTCAAGTCACTGCAGGGATATCCGGCCTTATTTCTAGTCAGGGCATCGCGGTGTCCATTCCACTGGGTCCCTCTCACATACCTAGAGCTGAGAGAAGCCTCCTCTTGAGGTGCTTGTGGTAAGGTGGTATTCCTCTGGAGTCGAAGCCAGGGACTAACCTCTCATCTCGAGTTGATTTTTGGTCCACGGAGCTCTTTCGTGTTGCTACAATGACCTCAGGATCCCTCTATCCTTGAAACACTGCTCTTGGTGTTTCTCTGGAGTGCCATCAAGGAAATCAAGGCTCCTTTCATGTGTGATGTGCAACACGGAATTGCTCTGCACGCAGTGCAGGGGAATCGGGCCTCATCTCGCGGCGAGGGGGAAGTCTCATGGTTTTTCTCGAGTTGCGGCGGGAACCTGGGGTATATTCTCGAGTTACGACGGGGATGGCCCTTCCACACACGTGTTTGTTCAACGACGTCAGGACTCCTGCCTAATTGCGAGGGACAACTCGGGATTCTCCTCGAGGCTTGGGAGGGCAATTGGGAAGACTCTCCAGCTGAGGCGGGAGACCAAGGGTCCCTTTCCACGTGCCACAGGAATCCTGGGAGTCCTATCAAGATTCAGGAGGAGTCAAGCATCGTTTCCTTTGAAGGCACTGATCTTCGCGTGCCTCTGGCGTTTTCAAAGGATGTGAGGCCTCAGGTCACGATGAGGTGGGGACCTAGGTCTTTCTCTGTGGTCTCCACAGGGGATTCAGACATCCTTTCGTCTTGGGAGATGCAAGACGAGCCTGCATTCAAGTCACTGCAGGGATATCCGGCCTTATTTCGAGTCAGGGCATCGCGGTGTCCATTCCACTTCAGGCCGCAAACTCAGGGTCCCTCTCACATACCTAGAGCTGAGAGAAGCCTACTCTTGGGGTGCTTGTGGTAACGTGATATTCCTCTGGAGTCGAAGCCAGGGACTAACCTCTCATCTTGAGTTGATTTTTGGTCCACGGAGCTCTTTCGTGTTGCTACAGTGACCTCAGGATCCCTCTAGCCTTGAAACAGTGTTCTTGGGGTTTCTCTGGAGTGCCATCAAGGAAATTAAGGCTCCTTTCATATTTGACGTGCAACACAGAATTGCTCTGCATGTAGTGCAGGGGAATCGGGCCTCATCTCGCGGCGAGGGGGAAGTCTCATCGGTTTTCTCGAGTTGCGGCGAGAACCTGGGGTATATTCTCGAGTTACGACGGGGATGGCCCTTCCACACACGTGTTTGTTCAGCGACGTCAAGACTCCTGCCTAGTTGCGAGGGACAACTCGGGATTCTCCTAGAGGCTTGGCAGGGCAATTGGGACGACTCTCCAGCTAAGGAGGGAGACCAAGTGTCCCTTTCCACGAGCCACAGTAATCCTGGGACTCCTATCAAGTTTCACGTGGAGTCAGGCATCGTGTCCTTTGGAAGCACTGATCTCCGTGTACCTCTGGAGTTTTCAAAGGATGTGAGGCCTCCAGTCGCGATGAGGTGGGGAACTAGGTCTTTCTCTGTGGTCTCCACAGGGGATTCAGACATACTTTCGTCTTCGGAGATGCAAGACGAGCCTGCATTCAAGTCACTGCAGGGATATCCGGCCTTATTTCGAGTCAGGGCATCGCGGTGTCCATTCCACTTGAGGCCGCAATCTCAGGGTCCCTCTCACATACCTAGAGCTGAGAGAAGCCTCCTCTTGATGTGCTTGTGGTAAGGTGGTATTCCTCTGGAATCGAAGCCAGGGACTAAGCTCTCATCTCGAGTTGATTTTTGGTCCACGGAGCTCTTTCGTGTGGCTACAGTGACCTCAGGATCACTCTAGCCTTGAAACAGTGTTCTTGAGGTTTCTCTGGAGTGCCATCAAGGAAATCAAGGCTCCTTTCATGTGTGATGTGCAACACGGAATTGCTCTGCATGCAGTGCAGGGGAATCGGGCCTCATCTCGCGGCGAGGGAAAAGTCTCATGGTTTTTCTCAAGTTGCGGCGGGAACCTGGGGTATATTCTCAAGTTACGACGGGGATGGCCCTTCCACACACGTGTTTGTTCAGCGACGTCAGGACTCCTGCCTAGTTGCGAGGGTCAATTCGGGATTCTCCTCGAGGCTTTGCAGGGCAATTGGGACGCCTCTCCAGCTGAGGCGGGAGACCAAGGGTCCGTTTCCACGTGCCACAGGAATCCTGGGACTCCTATCAAGTTGCACGAGAAGTCAGGCATCGTCTCCTTTGGAGGCACTGACCTCCGCGTACCTCTGGAGTTATCAAAGGATGTGAGGCCTCCGGTCGCGATGAGGTGGGGAACTAGGTCTTTCTCTGTGGTCTCCACAGGGGTTTCAGACATCCTTTCATCTTGGGAGATGCAAGACGAGCCTGCATTCAAGTCAGTGCAGGGATATCCGGCGTTATTTCGCGTCAGGGCATCGAAGTGTCCATTCCACTTGAGATCGCAAAATCAGGGTCCCTCTCACATACCTAGAGCTGAGAGAAGCCTCCTCTTGACGTGCTTGTGGTAATGTGGTATTCCTCTGGAGTCGAAGCCAGGGACTAACCTCTCATCTCGAGTTGATTTTTGGTCCTCGGAGCTCTTTCGTGTGGCTACAGTGACCTCAGGATCCCTCTAGCCTTGAAACAGTGTTCTTGGGGTTTCTCTGGAGTGCCATCAAGGAAATCAAGGCTCCTTTCATGTTTGATGTGCAACACGGAATTGCTCTGCACGCAGTGCAGGGGAATCGGGTCTCATCTCGCGGAGAGGGGGAAGTCTCATGGTTTTTCTCGAGTTGCGGCGAGAACCTGGGGTATATACTCGAGTTACGACGGGGATGGTCCTTCCACCCACGTGTTTGTTCAGTGACGTCAGGACTCCTGCCTAGTTGCGAGGGACAACTCGGGATTCTCCTCGAGGCTTGGCATGGCAATTGGGACGCCTCTGCAGCTGAGGCGGGAGACCAAGGGTCCCTTTCCACGTGCCACAGGAATCCTGGGACTCCTATCAAGTTTCACGAGGAGTCAGGCATCGTCTCCTTTGGAGGCACTGATCTCCGCGTACCTCTGGAGTTTTCAAAGGATGTGAGGCCTCCGGTCGCCATGAAGTGGGGAACTAGGTCTTTCTCTGTGGTCTCCACAGGGGATTCAGACATCCTTTCATCTTGGGAGATGCAAGACGGGCCTGCATTCAAGTCAATGCAGGGATATCCGGCCTTATTTCGAGTCAGGGCATCGCGGTGTCCATTCCACTTGAGGCCGCAAACTCAGGGTCCCTCTCACATAGCTAGAGCTGAGAGAAGCCTCCTCTTGAGGTGCTTGTGGTAAGGTGGTATTCCTCTGGAGTCGAAGCCAGGGACTAACCTCTCATGTCGATTTGATTTTTGGTCCACGGAGTTCTTTCTTGTTGCTACAGTGACCTCAGGATCCCTGTAGCCTTGAAACAGTGTTCTTGGGGTTTCTCTGGAGTGCCATCAAGGAAAGCAAGTCTCCTTTCATGTGTGATGTGCAGCACGGAATTGCTCTGCATGCAGTCCATGGGAATCGGGCCTCATCTCGCGGCGAGGGGGAATTCTCATGGATTTTCTCGTGTTGCGGCGGGAACCTGGGGTATATTCTCGAGTTACGACGCGGATGGCCCTTCCACCCACGTGTTTCTTCAGCGATGTCAGGACTCCTGCCTAGTTGCGAGGGACATCTCGGGATTCTCCTCGAGGCTTGGCAGGGCAATTGGGACGCCTCTCCAGCTGAGGCGGGAGACGAAGTGTCCCTTTCCACGTGCCACAGAAATCCTGGGACTCCTATCAAGTTTCACGAGGAGTCAGGCATCGTCTCCTTTGGAGGCACTGATCTCCGCGTACGTCTGGAATTTTCAAAGGATGTGAGGCGTCTGGTCGCCATGAAGAGGGGAACTAGGTCTTTCTCTGTGGTCTCCACAGGGGATTCAGACATCCTTTCATCTTGGGAGATGCAAGACGAGCCTGCATTCAAGTCACTGCAGGGATATCCGGCCTTATTTCTAGTCAGGGCATCGCGGTGTCCATTCCACTGGGTCCCTCTCACATACCTAGAGCTGAGAGAAGCCTCCTCTTGAGGTGCTTGTGGTAAGGTGGTATTCCTCTGGAGTCGAAGCCAGGGACTAACCTCTCATCTCGAGTTGATTTTTGGTCCACGGAGCTCTTTCGTGTTGCTACAATGACCTCAGGATCCCTCTATCCTTGAAACACTGCTCTTGGTGTTTCTCTGGAGTGCCATCAAGGAAATCAAGGCTCCTTTCATGTGTGATGTGCAACACGGAATTGCTCTGCACGCAGTGCAGGGGAATCGGGCCTCATCTCGCGGCGAGGGGGAAGTCTCATGGTTTTTCTCGAGTTGCGGCGGGAACCTGGGGTATATTCTCGAGTTACGACGGGGATGGCCCTTCCACACACGTGTTTGTTCAACGACGTCAGGACTCCTGCCTAATTGCGAGGGACAACTCGGGATTCTCCTCGAGGCTTGGGAGGGCAATTGGGAAGACTCTCCAGCTGAGGCGGGAGACCAAGGGTCCCTTTCCACGTGCCACAGGAATCCTGGGAGTCCTATCAAGATTCAGGAGGAGTCAAGCATCGTTTCCTTTGAAGGCACTGATCTTCGCGTGCCTCTGGCGTTTTCAAAGGATGTGAGGCCTCAGGTCACGATGAGGTGGGGACCTAGGTCTTTCTCTGTGGTCTCCACAGGGGATTCAGACATCCTTTCGTCTTGGGAGATGCAAGACGAGCCTGCATTCAAGTCACTGCAGGGATATCCGGCCTTATTTCGAGTCAGGGCATCGCGGTGTCCATTCCACTTCAGGCCGCAAACTCAGGGTCCCTCTCACATACATAGAGCTGAGAGAAGCCTACTCTTGGGGTGCTTGTGGTAACGTGATATTCCTCTGGAGTCGAAGCCAGGGACTAACCTCTCATCTTGAGTTGATTTTTGGTCCACGGAGCTCTTTCGTGTTGCTACAGTGACCTCAGGATCCCTCTAGCCTTGAAACAGTGTTCTTGGGGTTTCTCTGGAGTGCCATCAAGGAAATTAAGGCTCCTTTCATATTTGACGTGCAACACAGAATTGCTCTGCATGTAGTTCAGGGGAATCGGGCCTCATCTCGCGGCGAGGGGGAAGTCTCATCGGTTTTCTCGAGTTGCGGCGAGAACCTGGGGTATATTCTCGAGTTACGACGGGGATGGCCCTTCCACACACGTGTTTGTTCAGCGACGTCAAGACTCCTGCCTAGTTGCGAGGGACAACTCGGGATTCTCCTAGAGGCTTGGCAGGGCAATTGGGACGACTCTCCAGCTAAGGAGGGAGACCAAGTGTCCCTTTCCACGAGCCACAGTAATCCTGGGACTCCTATCAAGTTTCACGTGGAGTCAGGCATCGTGTCCTTTGGAAGCACTGATCTCCGTGTACCTCTGGAGTTTTCAAAGGATGTGAGGCCTCCAGTCGCGATGAGGTGGGGAACTAGGTCTTTCTCTGTGGTCTCCACAGGGGATTCAGACATACTTTCGTCTTCGGAGATGCAAGACGAGCCTGCATTCAAGTCACTGCAGGGATATCCGGCCTTATTTCGAGTCAGGGCATCGCGGTGTCCATTCCACTTGAGGCCGCAATCTCAGGGTCCCTCTCACATACCTAGAGCTGAGAGAAGCCTCCTCTTGATGTGCTTGTGGTAAGGTGGTATTCCTCTGGAATCGAAGCCAGGGACTAAGCTCTCATCTCGAGTTGATTTTTGGTCCACGGAGCTCTTTCGTGTGGCTACAGTGACCTCAGGATCACTCTAGCCTTGAAACAGTGTTCTTGAGGTTTCTCTGGAGTGCCATCAAGGAAATCAAGGCTCCTTTCATGTGTGATGTGCAACACGGAATTGCTCTGCATGCAGTGCAGGGGAATCGGGCCTCATCTCGCGGCGAGGGAAAAGTCTCATGGTTTTTCTCAAGTTGCGGCGGGAACCTGGGGTATATTCTCAAGTTACGACGGGGATGGCCCTTCCACACACGTGTTTGTTCAGCGACGTCCGGACTCCTGCCTAGTTGCGAGGGTCAATTCGGGATTCTCCTCGAGGCTTTGCAGGGCAATTGGGACGCCTCTCCAGCTGAGGCGGGAGACCAAGGGTCCGTTTCCACGTGCCACAGGAATCCTGGGACTCCTATCAAGTTGCACGAGAAGTCAGGCATCGTCTCCTTTGGAGGCACTGACCTCCGCGTACCTCTGGAGTTATCAAAGGATGTGAGGCCTCCGGTCGCGATGAGGTGGGGAACTAGGTCTTTCTCTGTGGTCTCCACAGGGGTTTCAGACATCCTTTCATCTTGGGAGATGCAAGACGAGCCTGCATTCAAGTCAGTGCAGGGATATCCGGCGTTATTTCGCGTCAGGGCATCGAAGTGTCCATTCCACTTGAGATCGCAAAATCAGGGTCCCTCTCACATACCTAGAGCTGAGAGAAGCCTCCTCTTGACGTGCTTGTGGTAATGTGGTATTCCTCTGGAGTCGAAGCCAGGGACTAACCTCTCATCTCGAGTTGATTTTTGGTCCTCGGAGCTCTTTCGTGTGGCTACAGTGACCTCAGGATCCCTCTAGCCTTGAAACAGTGTTCTTGGGGTTTCTCTGGAGTGCCATCAAGGAAATCAAGGCTCCTTTCATGTTTGATGTGCAACACGGAATTGCTCTGCACGCAGTGCAGGGGAATCGGGTCTCATCTCGCGGAGAGGGGGAAGTCTCATGGTTTTTCTCGAGTTGCGGCGAGAACCTGGGGTATATTCTCGAGTTACGACGGGGATGGTCCTTCCACCCACGTGTTTGTTCAGTGACGTCAGGACTCCTGCCTAGTTGCGAGGGACAACTCGGGATTCTCCTCGAGGCTTGGCATGGCAATTGGGACGCCTCTGCAGCTGAGGCGGGAGACCAAGGGTCCCTTTCCACGTGCCACAGGAATCCTGGGACTCCTATCAAGTTTCACGAGGAGTCAGGCATCGTCTCCTTTGGAGGCACTGATCTCCGCGTACCTCTGGAGTTTTCAAAGGATGTGAGGCCTCCGGTCGCCATGAAGTGGGGAACTAGGTCTTTCTCTGTGGTCTCCACAGGGGATTCAGACATCCTTTCATCTTGGGAGATGCAAGACGGGCCTGCATTCAAGTCAATGCAGGGATATCCGGCCTTATTTCGAGTCAGGGCATCGCGGTGTCCATTCCACTTGAGGCCGCAAACTCAGGGTCCCTCTCACATAGCTAGAGCTGAGAGAAGCCTCCTCTTGAGGTGCTTGTGGTAAGGTGGTATTCCTCTGGAGTCGAAGCCAGGGACTAACCTCTCATGTCGATTTGATTTTTGGTCCACGGAGTTCTTTCTTGTTGCTACAGTGACCTCAGGATCCCTGTAGCCTTGAAACAGTGTTCTTGGGGTTTCTCTGGAGTGCCATCAAGGAAAGCAAGTCTCCTTTCATGTGTGATGTGCAGCACGGAATTGCTCTGCATGTAGTCCATGGGAATCGGGCCTCATCTCGCGGCGAGGGGGAATTCTCATGGATTTTCTCGTGTTGCGGCGGGAACCTGGGGTATATTCTCGAGTTACGACGCGGATGGCCCTTCCACCCACGTGTTTCTTCAGCGATGTCAGGACTCCTGCCTAGTTGCGAGGGACATCTCGGGATTCTCCTCGAGGCTTGGCAGGGCAATTGGGACGCCTCTCCAGCTGAGGCGGGAGACGAAGTGTCCCTTTCCACGTGCCACAGAAATCCTGGGACTCCTATCAAGTTTCACGAGGAGTCAGGCATCGTCTCCTTTGGAGGCACTGATCTCCGCGTACCTCTGGAGTTTTCAAAGGATGTGAGGCCTCTGGTCGCCATGAAGAGGGGAACTAGGTCTTTCTCTGTGGTCTCCACAGGGGATTCAGACATCCTTTCATCTTGGGAGATGCAAGACGAGCCTGCATTCAAGTCACTGCAGGGATATCCGGCCTTATTTCGAGTCAGGGCATCGCGGTGTCCATTCCACTGGGTCCCTCTCACATACCTAGAGCTGAGAGAAGCCTCCTCTTGAGGTGCTTGTGGTAAGGTGGTATTCCTCTGGAGTCGAAGCCAGGGACTAACCTCTCATCTCGAGTTGATTTTTGGTCCACGGAGCTCTTTCGTGTTGCTACAATGACCTCAGGATCCCTCTATCCTTGAAACACTGCTCTTGGTGTTTCTCTGGAGTGCCATCAAGGAAATCAAGGCTCCTTTCATGTGTGATGTGCAACACGGAATTGCTCTGCACGCAGTGCAGGGGAATCGGGCCTCATCTCGCGGCGAGGGGGAAGTCTCATGGTTTTTCTCGAGTTGCGGCGGGAACCTGGGGTATATTCTCGAGTTACGACGGGGATGGCCCTTCCACACACGTGTTTGTTCAACGACGTCAGGACTCCTGCCTAATTGCGAGGGACAACTCGGGATTCTCCTCGAGGCTTGGGAGGGCAATTGGGAAGACTCTCCAGCTGAGGCGGGAGACCAAGGGTCCCTTTCCACGTGCCACAGGAATCCTGGGAGTCCTATCAAGATTCAGGAGGAGTCAAGCATCGTTTCCTTTGAAGGCACTGATCTCCGCGTGCCTCTGGCGTTTTCAAAGGATGTGAGGCCTCAGGTCACGATGAGGTGGGGACCTAGGTCTTTCTCTGTGGTCTCCACAGGGGATTCAGACATCCTTTCGTCTTGGGAGATGCAAGACGAGCCTGCATTCAAGTCACTGCAGGGATATCCGGCCTTATTTCGAGTCAGGGCATCGCGGTGTCCATTCCACTTGAGGCCGCAAACTCAGGGTCCCTCTCACATACCTAGAGCTGAGAGAAGCCTACTCTTGGGGTGCTTGTGGTAACGTGATATTCCTCTGGAGTCGAAGCCAGGGACTAACCTCTCATCTTGAGTTGATTTTTGGTCCACGGAGCTCTTTCGTGTTGCTACAGTGACCTCAGGATCCCTCTAGCCTTGAAACAGTGTTCTTGGGGTTTCTCTGGAGTGCCATCAAGGAAATTAAGGCTCCTTTCATGTTTGACGTGCAACACAGAATTGCTCTGCATGTAGTGCAGGGGAATCGGGCCTCATCTCGCGGCGAGGGGGAAGTCTCATCGGTTTTCTCTAGTTGCGGCGAGAACCTGGGGTATATTCTCGAGTTACGACGGGGATGGCCCTTCCACACACGTGTTTGTTCAGCGACGTCAAGACTCCTGCCTAGTTGCGAGGGACAACTCGGGATTCTCCTAGAGGCTTGGCAGGGCAATTGGGACGACTCTCCAGCTAAGGAGGGAGACCAAGTGTCCCTTTCCACGAGCCACAGTAATCCTGGGACTCCTATCAAGTTTCACGTGGAGTCAGGCATCGTGTCCTTTGGAAGCACTGATCTCCGTGTACCTCTGGAGTTTTCAAAGGATGTGAGGCCTCCAGTCGCGATGAGGTGGGGAACTAGGTCTTTCTCTGTGGTCTCCACAGGGGATTCAGACATACTTTCGTCTTCGGAGATGCAAGACGAGCCTGCATTCAAGTCACTGCAGGGATATCCGGCCTTATTTCGAGTCAGGTCATCGCGGTGTCCATTCCACTTGAGGCCGCAATCTCAGGGTCCCTCTCACATACCTAGAGCTGAGAGAAGCCTCCTCTTGATGTGCTTGTGGTAAGGTGGTATTCCTCTGGAATCGAAGCCAGGGACTAAGCTCTCATCTCGAGTTGATTTTTGGTCAACGGAGCTCTTTCGTGTGGCTACAGTGACCTCAGGATCACTCTAGCCTTGAAACAGTGTTCTTGAGGTTTCTCTGGAGTGCCATCAAGGAAATCAAGGCTCCTTTCATGTGTGATGTGCAACACGGAATTGCTCTGCATGCAGTGCAGGGGAATCGGGCCTCATCTCGCGGCGAGGGAAAAGTCTCATGGTTTTTCTCAAGTTGCGGCGGGAACCTGGGGTATATTCTCAAGTTACGACGGGGATGGCCCTTCCACACACGTGTTTGTTCAGCGACGTCAGGACTCCTGCCTAGTTGCGAGGGTCAATTCGGGATTCTCCTCGAGGCTTTGCAGGGCAATTGTGACGCCTCTCCAGCTGAGGCGGGAGACCAAGGGTCCCTTTCCACGAGCCACAGGAATCCTGGGACTCCTATCAAGTTGCACGAGAAGTCAGGCATCGTCTCCTTTGGAGGCACTGACCTCCGCGTACCTCTGGAGTTATCAAAGGATGTGAGGCCTCCGGTCGCGATGACGTGGGGAACTAGGTCTTTCTCTGTGGTCTCCACAGGGGATTCAGACATCCTTTCATCTTGGGAGATGCAAGACGAGCCTGCATTCAAGTCACTGCAGGGATATCCGGCATTATTTCACGTCAGGGCATCGCGGTGTCCATTCCACTTGAGGCCGCAAACTCATGGTTCCTCTCACATACCTAGAGCTGAGAGAAGCCTCCTCTTGAGGTGCTTGTGGTAAGGTGGTATTCCTCTGGAGTAGAAGCCAGGGACTAACCTCTCATCTCGAGTTGATTTTTAGTCCACGGAGCTCTTTCGTGTTTCTACAGTGACCTCAGGAACCCTCTAGCCTTGAAACAGTGTCTTGGGGTTTCTCTGGAGTGCCATCAAGGAAATCAAGGCTCCTTTCATGTGTGATGTGCAACACGGAATTGCTCTGCATGTAATGCAGGGGAATCGGGCCTCCTCTCGCGGTGAGGGGGAAGTCTCATGGTTTTTCTCGAGTTGCGGCGGGAACCTGGGCTATATTCTCGAGTTACGACGGGGATGGTCGTTCCACCCACGTGTTTGTTCAGCGACGTCAGGACTCCTGCCTAGTTGCGAGGGACAACTCGGGATTCTCCTCGAGGCTTGGCATGGCAATTGGGACGCCTCTCCAGCTGAGGCCGGAGACCAAGTGTCCCTTTCCACGTGCCACAGGAATCCTGGGACTCCTATCAAGTTTCACGAGAAGTCAGGTATCGTCTCCTTTGGAGGCACTGATCTCCGCGTACCTCTGGAGTTTTCAAAGGATTTGAGGCCTCCGGTCGCCATGAAGTGGGGAACTAGGTCTTTCTCTGTGGTCTCCGCAGGGGATTCAGACATCCTTTCATCTTGGGAGATGCAAGACGAGCCTGCATTCAAGTCACTGCAGGGATATAAGGCCTTATTTCGAGTCAGGGCATCGCGGTGTCCATTCCACTTGAGGCCACAAACTCAGGGTCCCTCTCACATAGCTAGAGTTGAGAGAAGCCTCCTCTTGAGGTGCTTGTGGAAAGGTGGTTTCCTCTGGAGTCGAAGCCAGGGACTAACCTCTCATTTTGAGTTGATTTTTGGTCCACGGAGCTCTTTCGTGTTGCTACAGTGACCTCAGAATCCCTCTAGCCTTGAAACAGTGTTCTTGGGGTTTCTCTGGAGTGCCATCAAGGAAATCAAAGCTCCTTTCATGTGTGACGTGCAGCACGGAATTGCTCTGCACTCAGTGCAGGGGAATCGGGCCTCATCTCGCGGCGAGGGGGAAGTCTCATGGTTTTTCTCGAGTTGCGGCGGGAACCTGGGGTATATTCTCGAGTTACGATGGGGATGGCCCTTCCACACACGTGTTTGTTCAGGGACGTCAGGAGTCCTTCCTAGTTGCGAGGGACAACTCGGGATTCTCCTCGAGGCTTGGCAGGGCAATTGGGACGCCTCTCCAGCTGAGGCGGGAGACCAAGGGTCCCTTTCCACGTGCCACAGGAATCCTGGGACTCCTATCAAGTTTCACGAGGAGTCAGGCATCGTCTCCTTTGGAGGCACTGATCTCCGCGTACCTCTGGAGTTTTCAAAGGATGTGAGGCCTCCGGTCGCCATGAAGTGGGGAACTAGGTCTTTCTCTGTGGTCTCCACAGGGGATTCAGACATCCTTTCATCTTGGGAGATGCAAGACGAGCCTGCATTCAAGTCACTGCAGGGATATCCGGCCTTATTTCGAGTCAGGGCATCGCGATGTCCATTCCACTGGGTCCCTCTCACATACCTAGAGCTGAGAGAAGCCTCCTCTTGAGGTGCTTGTGGTAAGGTGGTATTCCTCTGGAGTCGAAGCCAGGGACTAACCTCTCATCTCGAGTTGATTCTTGGTCCACGGAGCTCTTTCGTGTTGCTACAATGACCTCAGGATCCCTCTAGCCTTGAAACAGTGTTCTTGGGGTTTCTCTGGAGTGCCATCAAGGAAATCAAGGCTCCTTTCATGTGTGATGTGCAACACGGAATTGCTCTGCACGCAGTGCAGGGGAATCGGGCCTCATCTCGCGGCGAGGGGGAAGTCTCATGGTTTTTCTCGAGTTGCGGCGGGCACCTGGGGTATATTCTCGAGTTACGACGGGGATGGCCCTTCCACACACGTGTTTGTTCAACGACGTCAGGACTCCTGCCTAATTGCGAGGGACAACTCGGGATTCTCCTCGAGGCTTGGGAGGGCAATTGGGACGCCTCTCCAGCTGAGGCGTTAGACCAAGGATCCCTTTCCACGTTCCACAGGAATCCAGGGACTCCTATCAAGATTCACGAGGAGTCAGGTATCGTCTCCTTTGAGGCACTGATCTCCGTGTACCTCTGGAGTTTTCAAAGGATGTGAGGCCTCCGGTCGCGATGAGGTGGGGAACTAGGTCTTTCTCTGTGGTCTCCACAGGGGATTCAGACATCCTTTCGTCTTCGGAGATGCAAGACGAGCCTGCATTCAAGTCACTGCAGGGATATCCGGCGTTATTTCGAGTCAGGGCATCGCGGTGTCCATTCCACTTTTGGCCGCAAACTCAGGGTCCCTCTCACATAGCTAGAGCTGAGAGAAGCCTCCTCTTGAGGTGCTTGTGGTAAGGTGGTATTCCTCTGGAGTCGAAGCCAGGGACTAACCTCTCATCTCGAGTTGATTTTTGGTCCACGGAGCTCTTTCGTGTGGCTACAGT
The DNA here is from genome assembly GCF_910594005.1 of Cervus elaphus. Lineage (NCBI taxonomy): Eukaryota > Metazoa > Chordata > Mammalia > Artiodactyla > Cervidae > Cervus > Cervus elaphus. The sequence continues at coordinate 6,521,429 of NC_057838.1, forward strand.
GACCTCAGGATCCCTCTAGCCTTGAAACAGTGTTCTTGGGGTTTCTCTGGAGTGCCATCAAGGAAATCAAGGCTCCTTTCATGTTTGACGTGCAACACAGAATTGCTCTGCATGCACTGCAGGGGAATCGGGCCTCATCTCGCGGCGAGGGGGAAGTCTCATGGTTTTTCTCAAGTTGCGGCGGGAACCTGGGGTATATTCTCGAGTTACGACGGGCTTGGCCCGTCCACACACGTGTTTGTTCAGCGACGTCAGGACTCCTGCCTAGTTGCGAGGGTCAATTCGGGATTCTCCTCGAGGCTTGGCAGGGCAATTGGGACGCCTTTCCAGCTGAGGCGGGAGACCAAGGGTCCCTATCCACGTGCCACAGGAATCCTGGGACTCCTATCAAGTTTCACGAGGAGTCAGGCATCGTCCCTTTTGGAGGCACTGATCTCAGCGTACCTCTGGAGTTTTCAAAGGATTTGAGGCCTCTGGTCGCGATGAGGTGGGAAACTGGGGCTTTCTCTGTGGTCTCCACAGGGGATTCAAACATCCTTTCATCTTTGCAGATGCAAAACAAGCCGGCATTCAAGTCACTGCAGAGATATCTGGCCTTATTTCGAGTCAGGGCATCGCGGTGTCCATTCCACTTGAGGCCGCAAACTCAGGGTCCCTCTCACATACCTAGAGCTGAGAGAAGCCTCCTCTTGAGGTGCTTGTGGTAAGGTGGTATTCCTCTGGCGTCGAAGCCAGGGACTAACCTCTCACCTCGAGTTGATTTTTGGTCCACGGAGCTCTTTCGTGTTGCTACAGTGACCTCAGGATCCCTCTAGCCTTGAAACAGTGTTGTTGGGGTTTCTCTGGAGTGCCATCAAGGAAATCAAGGCTCCTTTCATGTGTGATGTGCAACACAGAATTGCTCTGCACGCAGTGCAGGGGAATCGGGCCTCATCTCGCGGCGAGGGGGAAGTCTCATGGTTTTTCTCGAGTTGCGGTGGGAACATGGGGTATATTCTCGAGTTACGACGGGGATGGCCCTTCCACACACGTGTTTGTTCACCGACGTCAGGAGTCCTGCTTAGTTGCGAGGGACAACTCGGGATTCTCCTCGAGGCTTGGCAGGGCAATTGGGACGCCTCTCCAGCTGAGGCGGGAGAACACGTGTCCCTTTCCACGTGCCACAGGAATCCTGGGACTCCTATCAAGTTTCATGAGGAGTCAGGCATCGTTTCCTTTGGAGGCACTGATCTCCGCGTACCTCTGAAGTTTTCAAAGGATGTGAGGCCTCTGGTCGCGATGAGGTGGGGAACTAGGTCTTTCTCTGTGGTCTCCACAGGGGATTCAGACATCCTTTCATCTAGGGAGATGCAAGACGAGCCTGCATTCAAGTCACTGTAGGGATATCCGGCCTTATATCGAGTCAGGACATCGCGGTGTCCATTCCACTTGAGGCCGCAAACTCAGGGTCCCTCTCACATACCTAGAGCTGAGAGAAGCCTCCTCTTGAGGTGCTTGTGGTAAGGTGGTATTCCTCTGGAGTCGAAGCCAGGGACTAACCTCTCATCTCGAGTTGATTTTTGGTCCACGAACCTCTTTCGTGTTGCTACAGTGACCTCAGGATCCCTCTAGCCTTGAAACAGTGTTCTTGGGGTTTCTCTGGAGTGCCATCAAGGAAATCAAGTCTCCTTTCATGTGTGATGTGCAGCACGGAATTGCTCTGCATGCAGTGCAGGGGAATCAGGCCTCATCTCTCGGCGAGGGGGAATTCTCATGGATTTTCTCGTGTTGCGGCGGGAACCTGGGGTATATTCTCGAGTTACGACAGGGATGGCCCTTCCACCCACGTGTTTCTTCAGCGATGTCAGGACTCCTGCCTAGTTGCGAGGGACAACTCGGGATTCTCCTCGAGGCTTGGCAGGGCAATTGGGACGCCTCTCCAGCTGAGGCGGGAGCCCAAGGGTCCCTTTCCACGTGCCACAGGAATCCTGGGACTCCTATCAAGTTTCACGAGGAGTCAGGCATCGTCTCCTTTGGAGGCACTGATCTCCGCGTACCTCTGGAGTTTTCAAAGGATGTGAGGCCTCCAGTCGCGATGAGGTGGGGAACTAGGTCTTTCTCTGTGGTCTCCACAGGGGATTCAGACATCCTTTCATCTTGGGAGATGAAAGACGAGCCTGCATTCAAGTCACTGCAGGGATATCCAGCCTTATATCGAGTCAGGGCATCGCGGTGTCCATTCCACTTGAGGCCGCAAACTCAGGGTCCCTCTCACATACCTAGAGCTGAGAGAAGCCTCCTCTTGAGGTGCGTGTGGTAAGGTGGTATTCCTCTGGAGTCGAAGCCAGGGACTAACCTCTCATCTCGAGTTGATTTTTGGTCCACGGAGCTCTTTCGTGTTGCTACAGTGACCTCAGGATCCCTCTAGCCTTGAAACAGTGTTCTTGGAGTTTCTCTGGAGTGCCATCAAGGAAATCATGTCTCCTTTCATGTGTGATGTGCAGTACGGAATTGCTCTGCATGCAGTGCAGGGGAATCGGGCCTCATCACACGGCGAGGGGGAATTCTCATAGATTTTCTCGTGTTGCGGGGGGAACCTGGGGTATATTCTCGAGTTACGACGCGGATGCCCCTCCACCCACGTGTTTCTTCAGCGATGTCAGGACTCCTGCCTAGTTGCGAGGGACAACTCGGGATTCTCCTCGAGGCTTGGCAGGGCAATTGGGACGCCTCTCCAACTGAGGCGGGAGACCAAGGGTCCCTTTCCACGTGCCACAGGAATCCTGGGACTCCTATCAAGTTTGATGAGGAGTCAGGCATCGACTCCTTTGGAGGCATTGATCTCCGCGTACCTCTGGAGTTTTCAAAGGATGTGAGGCCTCCGGTCGCGATGAGGTGGGGAACTAGGTCTTTCTCTGTGGTCTCCACAGGAGATTCAGACATCCTTTCGTCTTGGAAGATGCAAGACGAGCCTGCATTCAAGTCACTGCAGGGATATCCGGCCTTATTTCGCGTCAGGGCATCGCGGTGTCCATTCCACTTGAGGCCGCAAACTCAGGGTCCCTCTCACATAGCTAGAGCTGAGAGAAGCCTCCTCTTGAGGTGCTTGTGGTAAGGTGGTATTCCTCTGGAGTCGAAGCCAGGGACTACCTCTCATCTCGAGTTGATTTTTGGGCCACGGAGCTCTTTCGTGTGGCTACAGTGACCTCAGGATCCCTCTAACCTTGAAACAGTGTTCTTGGGGTTTCTCTGGAGTGCCATCAAGGAAATCAAGGCTCCTTTCATGTGTGATGTGCAACACGGAATTGCTCTGCATGCAGTGCAGGGGAATCGGGCCTCATCTCGCGGCGAGGTGGAATTCTCATGGTTTTTCTCAAGTTGCGGCGGGAACCTGGGGTATATTCTCGAGTTACGACGGGGATGGCCCTTCCACACACGTGTTTGTTCAGCGACGTCAGGACTCCTGCCTAGTTGCGAGGGTCAATTCGGGATTCTCCTCGAGGCTTGGCAGGGCAATTGGGACGCCTCTCCAGCTGAGGCGGGAGACCAAGGGTCCCTTTCCACGTGCCATAGGAATCCTGGGACTCCTATCAAGTTTGACGAGGAGTCAGGCATTGGCTCCTTTGGAGGCACTGATCTCCGCGTACCTCTGGAGTTTTCAAAGGATGTGAGGCCTCCGGTCGCGATGAGGTGGGGAACTAGGTCTTTCTCTGTGGTCTCCACAGGGGATTCAGACATCCTTTCGTCTTCGGAGATGCAAGACGAGCCTGCATTCAAGTCACTGCAGAGATATCCGGCCTTATTTCGCGTCAGGGCATAGCGGTGTCCATTCCACTTTAGTCCGCAAACCCAGGGTCCCTCTCACATACCTAGAGCTGAGAGAAGCCTCCTCTTGAGGTGCTTGTGGTAAGGTGGTATTCCTCTGGAGTCGAAGCCAGGGACTAACCTCTCATCTCGAGTTGATTTTTGGTCCACGGAGCTCTTTCGTGTGGCTACAGTGACCTCAGGATCCCTCTAGCCTTGAAACAGTGTTCTTGGGGATTCTCTGGAGTGACATCAAGGAAATCAAGGCTCTTTTCATGTGTGATGTGCAACACGGAATTGCTCTGCATGCAGTGCAGGGGAATCGGGCCTCATCTCGCGGCGAGGGGGAAGGCTCATGGTTTTTCTCGAGTTGCGGCGGGAACCTGGGGTATATTCTCGAGTTACGACGGGGATGGCCCTTCCACACATGTGTTTGTTCAGCGACGTCAGGACTCCTGCCTAGTTGCGAGGGACAACTCGGGATTCTCCTCGAGGCTTGGCAGGGCAATTGGGACGCCTCTCCAGCTGAGGCGGGAAACTAAGGATCCCTTTCCACGTGCCACAGGAATCCTGGGACTCCTATCAAGTTTCACGAGGAGTCAGGCATCGTCTCCTTTGGAGGCACTGATCTCTGCGTACCTCTGGAGTTATCAAAGGATGTGAGGCCTCCGGTCGCGATGAGGTGGGGAACTAGGTCTTTCTCTGTGGTCTGCACAAGGGATTCAGACATCCTTTCGTCTTGGGAGATGCAAGACGAGCCTGCATTCAAGTCACTGCAGGGATATCCGGCCTTATTTCGCGTCAGGGCATCGCGGTGTCCATTCCACTTGAGGCCCCAAATTCAGGGTCCCTCTCACATACCTAGAGCTGAGAGAAGCCTCCTCTTGAGGTGCTTGTGGTAAGGTGGTATTCCTCTGGAGTCGAAGCCAGGGACTAACCTCTCATCTCGAGTTGATTTTTGGTCCACGGAGCTCTTTCATGTGGCTACAGTGACCTCAGGAACCCTCTAGCCTTGAAACAGTGTTCTTGGGGTTTCTCTGGAGTGCTGAAAGGTTGTTGCTGAACGATAAGACGCGGGATTCTTGGCCTCCGGAGGAGACGAATTCAATCCGGGGCCAGAGACGAGGCTGGATCGCTCAGAGCTTTTGTGTAATAAAGTTTTATTAAAGTATAGAGAAAGCTTCTGACATGGGCATCAGAAGGGGGCAAAAGAGTACCCCCCTCCTAGTCTTTAGCTGTATGTTATATAGTCACTCACAGTCTGTTAATGAAATGAAAGGAATGTCATAAAATTTAGAATGGCATCAGATAATTTATCCCAGGCCATAAAACAATTGACTTGAATCTTTTAGAAGGGCAGAATACCAACAAATACTTCCGTTTACATAGATTAGGAGAACAATACCTGAGGAAGTAAGTTAGGCCGTTTAGCAGAACCAACTTGAAGATTGAGTCTGGGGTTCATTAACATAGCTTAAGACCACATTTCCATACGAAAAAGGCATGTATTGGTTAACTCAAAGTTTGAGAGTGGTTAGCTTTAGGTGAGACCAGGTGTCATGGCAACACAGAATGTTAAGAGAAACCTCCTTTTAAATTTGTATAGAGAATGAAAAACAGATCTCTGGTTTGTTTCTTCTTGCCATTTAAGAGAGATAAAAATGTCTGGCACTTACAGCCTCTTTCCTCCATTTGGAGACCCCTGGCCTTCCTGCCTGTTACCCTCTCATTCCCTCTTTTCTTTTAGGAGAATTATGTTGCCTAGGGAAAAGGGGCGTCATTTCTATTCCATAACTGCTTCCGAGCTGACAAGGGGCGTTGTCCCTAAATTGGTGAGGCAACATATTCTCCTAATCCTCATAATGAGGATGTCTGATCCAGGGGCCCCAAATAGTAGTCGGAAGAAGCTGCAGTGATAGCAGGAGTTTGAGCAACCATTTGTAACTTAAAAGCTTTCATGCGACTAGAAACAAATCTAGTTACACAGTTACAGATGCAGGGAGCAAACAGCAAAAACAAAACAATCAGAATTATTGTAATTAAGATAGTTTTCCACCATGGGGAACTAGTTAACGTCTCCCAAAGTGAGGCAATTGAGGCTTCAGGAGTATCCATGGCCCCAATTATCTTGTTCATGTGTTTAGTAAAAATGAGTAACATTAGTGCTCATATCAGGTATATATGTGCAGCATTGAGTATGAATGATGGCACAAGTTCCTCCTTGTGCAGCTGTCAGAATATCTAAAGCCAATCTGTTTTGTAAAACCACCTTTCTAATTTGTGCTTGTTCAGCATTAAGAGCTGAAATAGCTTTTTGAGAATCTTGTAATGCCTGTTGAGTAAAATTAGTCAAAGCATCTACTTGTAGCATAACATCTGTAGTTCCCAAAGAGGGGACAAACACTGCAGCTAAATAATCATACCAGTGAAATACAGACCTTGCCCACCGAGTTTTAAGGTGGGGTAAATTAGCAGGCTTTTCTGGAAGCTCTGAAAATATAAAACCATGAGTAAAGGCTAGACCCAGGGTGCATCTCCCTATCCAGCCAGGGGGAAGCCAAGCCCATAGGTAAGAGCCACATATCCAGTAAGTCCCGTTTGGGGCAAGCCAGCGTGACTGAGATACCCAGTCCCAATTAGTGCCTGGCCAGAAAAAGGGAGGTCCTGAACTGGGATTGGAAAACACGGGAATGATTACGTTACATATTTCTTGAGGCAAAAATCCCAATTGTTTCCAATCAGTGTAATTAAGTTGCTGGCTAACTTTGGGGGATGGCTCTGCTTGTTCCCAGCATATAGGGGCAGTAGATATTAGACGTCCCTTTTCAGGAGTTAGCCATATAACCTCATCCCATATTTGATAAACGTCAGGTAAAAAACCATCAGATCTAGACCTATTTGTCTTATGTGCAGCAAAATAGTGATCAAACTGAGACAGTGTATAATCAAAATTAAAAGTCACATTATGTCCATAGTTAAGGTACAAAGTATTGCACCAGTCCATTCTAGGGTTGTTAGATGTCATCAGACGAAGAAGAGGCATCACATGTGATTGTTGTCGAAGGTATTCGCAGACTTGGAGAAAGTCTTTTCCTTGAAGTGGAGATGTCCACCACGGGAAGCCTTCCACTGATGAAGAGGGGAGTGCTCCGCAGACCCAGCAGTAAGACCGATTGTGGAATGCAGCATAGGAGTGAGCCCAGGACAGAAAGGCATTGTCTTGAGGATCAAAGGGCAGACTCAGGATTTCTGGAGTCAGCAGAAGTAGGCTCACATAGATTATCAGGCCCATCTGAAACATACAAAGTCAGAGCATAGAAAGTAAAAACATAAAATGACATCACTTAGTTCTGGTCAGGGTGCCACCTCTTGACTCGAGTGTGATGTACCCACGAATCAATTCCTGGGACTTTGACAGCTGTGGGAGAAGAAAGAATAACCTGGTAAGGGCCTTCCCAGAGGGGCTCGAGGGATGAGCCCCCAGATCCCAATGTTTTTATGAGAACCTCGGTTCCTGGCTCAAATAGAGGCTTGCTGGATTCAGAGGCTGGGTCAGGAGTCGTCTCCCGGAGTTCTGTTAATGCCTGTTGAAAAGCTGAGAGCTGAGTTACATAATTAGTTAACTCTAAGGCCTCAGGATCTATAACAGTGTCTGTACGTAAGAAAGGCCTTCCATAAATACATTCAAAGGGGGACAGTCCCTCCTTTTTTGGGGCAGTTCGAGCCCTCATTAAAGCTATGGGTAGGACTTTAATCCAGTTGTCCTGCGTTTCTTGAGTTAATTTGCGCAGATGTCTTTTGATAATGTCATTAGCTTTTTCAACCTTTCCTGAAGATTGGGGTCTCCAGGAACAGTGTAAGTGATACTCTATTCCTAGAGCTTTAGACACCCCCTGAGTTACAGCAGCTTTAAAGGCAGAACCATTGTCACTCTGAAGGCTCCGTGGCAGCCCAAACCTGGGGATAATTTCATGGATTAAAATCTTTATAACCTCCTTAGCTTGTTCACTACGACAGGGGAACGCCTCAATCCATCCAGTAAAAGTATCCACCCAAACTTGTAAGCAAGAATATCCATTAGCTTTTGGCATATGAGTAAAATCAATTTCCCAGTCTTCTCCAGGATACTTTCCCTTTCGTTGTAATCCAGATTTTGCTATCTTTTCAGTCTTTGGGTTATTTTTCTGACATACCTCACACCGTTTGATAATGTTCTTTAAAGTTTTCATTATATTTTTACCTTCAAACAAACGAGAAGCCATCTGGTAAGTACTTTCTACACCCAAATGAAAACTCTGGTGTAAACCCTTAAGAATTTTCCACTGAGCATTTTCAGGAATTATTAATCGTCCATCCTCGGACTGTAACCATCCTTTACCAGTAATCTTTGCTCCTCTTTTCTCATATCTTTCTAATTCTTCCTCAGTATATTGTGGTTTTTCCTGTTCCACAGGACCTGTCCAGATCAAAGGCGTCTGTAGGGAGGGGGTTTCGTAAAGTGTCGCTTTTTTGGCTTGAGAATCAGCCAGCAGGTTACCGGCAGCTACTTTACTCCCATCCCTGCTGTGCCCTTTGCAATGCATAACAGCTACTTCTTTAGGACAATAGATAGCAGTTAAAAGTCTCTCAATCTCTCTGAAATGCTTAATAGGTTCTCCTGTTGCTGTTTTAAACTGTCTTTCTTTCCATATTGCAGCATGAGCATGTAAAGTCAAATAAGCATACTTAGAATCAATGTAGATATTCACTCGCTGCCCTTTGCTTAACTCTAGAGCTCGGGTCAGAGCCACAAGCTCCACTAACTGGGCACTGGTTCCCTGGGGGAGAGATTTTGCTTCTAAAACCTGTTCAGCAGTCACCACAGCGTAACCTGCTTTGCGCTTTCCATCCCGAACAAAAGAACTGCCGTCTGTAAATATTTCCATGTCAGGATTGTCTAATGGGGTATCCATTAGATCCTCCCGAGCTGCATAGTTTAAGGTTAGGAATTGGGAACAATCATGATCAGGTGTTTCATCTTCCTTCTCAGGAAGGAAAGTGGCAGGATTTAAATTTCCACAAACTTTAAGCTTAGTTACTGGTCCTTCTAACAACAGTGACTGATATTTAAGAAGCCTACTGTCTGTCATCCAAATATTAACCTTAGAATTTAAGATTCCACTCACATCATGAGAAGTCAGTACAGTAAGGTTTCGCCCATTAATTATTTTTAAAGCTTCAGGTGCTAATAAAGCCGTTGCCCCAATTACTCTTAGGCAGTGGGGCCACCCACGTGCAATTACATCTAATTCTTTGCTTAGATAAGCAATAGGTTGCTGGTGAGGCCCCCGGGGTTGTGTCAAAACTCCCAAGGCCATACCTTTTCTTTCAGTGACAAACAGGTTAAATTCTGACCCTGTGGGCAAACTCAAAGCTGGAGCTTGCAGGAGAGCAGTCTGAAGAACCTTAAAAGCCTTTTGAGTATCTGGAGACCAAACCAGTTTGTCGGTTTGGGCCTGCTGAGTTTCAGCTATAAGTTTATATAAAGGCCGGGCAAGTTCCCCATAGCTCGGAATCCAAATACGACAGTAGCCTGTGATTCCCAAAAATCCTCTCAATTGTCTTAAAGTCATAGGTAGGGGATGGTTTAGTATAGGTTTAATTCTCTCAGGGCCTATGGCCCTAGTCCCTTCTGAGATGATTAGGCCCAGATATCTAACAGATTGTTGACAAAGCTGAGCCTTTTCTCTTGATGCCTTGTAACCGCAGCCTGCCAGAAAGTTTAAGAAATCTTCTGAGGCTCGTGAACAAGCTTCCTCTGTCTCAGCACAGAGCAAAATATCATCTACATATTGTAACACTACCGCTTCAGAGCTATTAAAGTTTTGTAGATCTCGTGACAAACTGTCCAAATAAGTGAGGACTGTCACGAAATCCCTGCGGCAAAACTGTCCAGGTTAACTGGGAAGCTGGCTGTGTAGGGTCTTCAAAGGCAAATAGAAATTGACTTTCCTCTGCCAAAGGCACTGAATAGAAGGCATCTTTCAAATCAATTACTGAAAAATATTTGGCTCGTTCAGGAATTTCAGACAATAGAGTATAAGGATTAGGCACCACAGGGTGTAAAGGAACCACAGCCTCATTTATTATTCGTAAATCTTGAACTAATCTCCATTTATCATTTGATTTTTTTACACCCAAAATAGGAGTGTTGCATGGACTGTTACAGGGAACTAATAGTCCCTGTTCCTTTAAATTCTCAATGATGGGTTTTAACCCTTCCTTAACCTCAGGTTTCAGTGAATACTGCTTCTTATGTGGGAATAAGTGTGGGTCCTTGAGCTTGACAACTACAGGAATAGCATTTTGTGCTCGACCCACAGATTTTCCATCAGCCCATACTCTAGGATTCACATTTTGTTCAACTAAAGGGAGAGAAAGGGAAGGCTCCATATTCATGAAAACAGAGGCATGGACTTTGCTCAGTATATCCCTCCCCAAAAGGGGTGAGGGTGATTCTGGCACGATAAGAAACTCGTGTGAAAATAGCACAGAATCCCAGTTGCATGATAGAGAATAACTGAAGTAATACCTTTCGGCTCGTCCAGACAGTCCCATTACGGAAGCGGATCGGGAAGAAAGTGGGCCAGGGGCTTCAGTAAGCACGGAGTAAGTTGCCCCAGTATCTAAAAGGAAATTGACGGATTGGCCTCCCACTGTTATTAATACCCGGGGTTCCTCAGGTGTAATTAGGACGGGAGCTTGTGTGGGGACCCCCGGGCACCTTCAGTCCTGATTGTCTTGAGAGTCAGACCCCTGAGACCTACGCCTCTGGGGGCAGTCTCTCCTCCAGTGTGGTCCCTTGCAGACTGGACATGGAGCCGGGGGCGGCTTAGATGCCTGAGGGCAATCCCGCTTGAGATGCCCCTCCTTTCCACAGCAATAGCAAGCCCATCCCTTTTCACCTGGGTCCCTCTGGGCATTTTTCTCAGGCTGCTTAAGAACGGTTTTCATAGCCATTGCGAGGGCTTCCGCCTTTTCCTTCGTCTTTTTCTGCCTTTCTTTCTTTTCCTCATATTCCCTACCATAATAGACTGTCTGAGCCAGTTGTAACAGATTATCTAAAGACTGATTTGGTCCATACGCCCGTTTTGATAACTTACGGCGAATATCTGGAGCCGACTGAGTGAGAAATTTATCTTTTAAGATCACTTTCCCTTCTTCACTTTCGGGATCAATCTCAGTGAATCTGCGAAGGGCTTCTCTCAGTCTATCTAGGAATTTACCAGGAGCTTCTTTCTCCTCCTGTTCTATGTCTGCCAGTTTGCCATAGTTTAAAGGCTTAGAACGCGCCTGTCTGAGTCCTTCAAGAATACATCTGACAAAATGACTCTGATCCCATCTTCCTTTAGCAGTGTTATAGTCCCAGTCTGGTTCTGTAGCTGGGACCGCCTGACTCCCAGTGGGGAGGGCAGTTATCTCGTCCTCCCTCTTTCCCACTGATTCATTACCAAGCCACTCATCACCATAAGCAACCGCTTTCCCCAAAACTCGAGCCTTTGAGTCGGGAGTCAGCGTTTGTCCCAAGATATACATCACATCCTTCCAAGTGAGGTCATAATGCAGAGTAACACCTTTAAAAGCTCTAATATACTTTTCTGGGTCCTCTAAATAGTCTCCCAGGTCCTCTTTAATTCTTTGTATCTCTTGATAAGAAAAAGGCTTATTAACTCTCATAGACTGATAATTTCTCCCGGTGGGTACTTCGTGAAGAGGCAACAGCATGAGTGGCTGTCCCTCAGTCTCTCTGGCTGCTCTGGACATATCCCAGGGGTAGATTGGAGAAACCTGCTTTTCTTTATCTCTTTGCCTCCTGTCCTCCATCTCATCTCTTACTTCGATGGTCTGAGTTTCTACTGAAACCAGAGTAGTCTGAAGTCGTACTGAGACAGGAGTTGTTTGGACCTCTACGTGAGCAATTCGAATCTCAATTTGGGTTCCCACTGAGACCGAGGCAGTTTGAGTCTCAGTTTGTGTTTCCACTGAGACCAAAGCAGTTTGAGTCTCAGTTTGGAGACCCGGATACGGGGGCAAAGTAGGAGGACAGGGGGGAGCGGAAGGTTTCACACCCAAATCTACACCCTTAGGACATAAGTCTGGCATATTTCGCAGAGAGAAAAAGGGCAACACATACGCTACTTCTACCCATTTCCCTTGCTTTTTACAGAACCGGTCTAATTGTAAAACAGTGTTATACTTAAGAGACCCTCCAACTGGCCACCGTTCACCGTCCTCCAGTGGGTACCGCGGCCATGCAGTATCACATAGGAAGACCAGGTGTGTCTTCTTTAAGCCGTGGGGATCAAATCTATCCCAGTTTTTCAGGATACAGTTCAAAGGAGTGAGGCTGGAATTGTTAGCTCCCATCTGTAAGAGAGAAAAAAAGCGACCAGCGCCATTTTTTTCTACCGGAGGCGTCCCTCCCTGCTCTAGATGGGGGTGTAGACAGACGTTACACCAAAAGCTTTTCCTTCCTGGTCGGACTTAGTCTGTCTCTTACCGATGCAGGCGTCACATTCGTCCCTCCCGGTTCTACCACCGAGACGGGGTGGGGATGCACCAGGGGTAGACCTGATGGCATCCCTGACTGACGTCCAGCCCTTCACCTTGCTTGCCTCTGATGCCACCCGGGGCGCAATCAGAGTAACCTTCCGGAATGCTTCCCAAGCTAAGACCTCTGGGGGACACATTCATCACCTGAGTGCCTGTGCACGACCCTGAGTACATTTCTGACCGCAATAAGACCGATACAACATGAAACGGAGATGTTCCTTCCAAGCGTCACCACACCGGTATAAGAGCCTCCTCTGGTCCACTAAGAGCCAGTGTTACCAAAGGAAAAAACCATTGCAGTTCCAATCCGAGTAACCTTTAACCTCAGAGATGCTCTGGGAGTTAGAGCTCCATCTAGCTTCCGAACTTTCCATGCCTAGCGAGGCTAGGCGCTTCCTGACTACCAATCCAAGTTTGAGACCTAGACCACAGTAGAGTAGCAACATAGGCCACAAGTCCCTTGAAAGTCTATGATCCGATAGATAAGGTTAGTACTTCTAATTCCCAAGGAGCTATGAAATGGTCAAAGAGACCGAAAAGTTTGACCGAGAAAGGAGAGTTCGGTCCACACGCTTTGCCCGTTTCTGGTCAGTTCCCGAAGGAGACATTGGTTGCCTCTTGGCATTGGCAGGTCGGTATAAACCCCCGACAGGTTTTTGCCATAGCCTTATGAGGTCACCGCGGGACCACAGAGCAGGGCTCCTCACTTGCTTCGCGCAGGGCGTTTCATTCATTTACACAAGCACACCATAAAGTTAGTAAAGTACAGCGGAAAACGTGTTCGCTAGGAGAACAAAGAACTAGAGCTCCAAGCATCTTTACCTTGTCCTGAAGGATCCCGGACGAGCCCCCAAGATGAAAGGTTGTTGCTGAACGATAAGACGCGGGATTCTTGGCCTCCGGAGGAGACGAATTCAATCCGGGGCCAGAGACGAGGCTGGATCGCTCAGAGCTTTTGTGTAATAAAGTTTTATTAAAGTATAAAGGAGATAGGGAAAGCTTCTGACATAGGCATCAGAAGGGGGCAAAAGAGTACCCCCCTCCTAGTCTTTAGCTGTATGTTATATAGTCACTCACAGTCTGTTAATGAAATGAAAGGAATGTCATAAAATTTAGAATGGCATCAGATAATTTATCCCAGGCCATAAAACGATTGACTTGAATCTTTTAGAAGGGCAGAATACCAACAAATACTTCCGTTTACATAGATTAGGAGAACAATACCTGAGGAAGTAAGTTAGGCCGTTTAGCAAAACCAACTTGAAGATTGAGTCTGGGGTTCATTAACATAGCTTAAGACCACATTTCCATACGAAAAAGGCATGTATTGGTTAACTCAAAGTTTGAGAGTGGTTAGCTTTAGGTGAGACCAGGTGTCATGGCAACACAGAATGTTAAGAGAAACCTCCTTTTAAATTTGTATAGAGAATGAAAAACAGATCTCTGGTTTGTTTCTTCTTGCCATTTAAGAGAGATAAAAATGTCTGGCACTTACAGCCTCTTTCCTCCATTTGGAGACCCCTGGCCTTCCTGCCTGTTACCCTCTCATCATCGCGACCGGAGGCCTCACTTCCTTTGAAAACTCCAGAGGTACGTGGAGATCAGTGCCTCCAAAGGAGACGAAGCCTGACTCCTCGTGAAACATGATAGAAGTCCCAGGATTCCTGTGGCACGTGGAAAGGGACCCTTGGTCTCCCGGCTCAGCTGGAGAGGCGTCCCAATTGCCCTGCCAAGCCTCGAGGAGAATCCCGAGTTGTCCCTCGCAACTAGGCAGGAGTCCTGACGTCGCTGCACAAACACGTGGGTGGAAGGGCCATCCCCGTCGTAACTCGAGAATATACCCCAGGTGCCCGCCGCAACTCGAGAAAAACCATGAGACTTCCCCCTCGCCACGAGATGAGGACCGATTCCCCTGCACTGCGTGCAGAGCAATTCCGTGTTGCACATCACACATAAAAGGAGCCTTGATTTCCTTGATGGCACTTCAGAGAAAACCCAAGAACACTGTTTCAAGTCTAGAGGGATCCTGAGGTCACTGTAGCAACACGAAAGCGCTCCGTGGACCAAAAATCAACTCGAGATGAGAGGTTAGTCCCTGGCTTCGATTCCAGAGGAATACCACCTTACCACAAGCACCTCAAGAGGAGGCTTCTCTCAGCTCTAGGTATGTGAGAGGGACCCTGAGTTTGCGGCCTCAAGTGGAATGGACACCGCGATGCCCTGACTCGAAATAAGGCCGGATATCCCTGCAGTGACTTGAATGCAGGCTCGTCTTGCATCTCCCAAGACGAAAGGATGTCTGAATCCCCTGTGGAGACCACAGAGAAAGACCTAGTTCCCCACCTCATCGCGACCGGAGGCCTCACATCCTTTGAAAACTCCAGAGGTACGTGGAGATCAGTGCCTCCAAAGGAGACGATGCCTGACTCCTCGTGAAACATGATAGGAGTCCCAGGATTCCTGTGGCACGTGGAAAGGGACCCTTGGTCTCCCGCCTCAGCTGGAGAGGCGTCCCAATTGCCCTCCCAAGCCTCGAGGAGAATCCCGAGTTGTCCCTCGCCACTAGGCAGGAGTCCTGCCGTTGCTGAACAAACACGTGGGTGGAAGGGCCATCCCCGTCGTAACTCGAGACTATACCCCAGGTTCCCGCCGCAACTCGAGAAAAACCATGAGATTTCCACCTCGCCGCGAGATGAGACCCGATTCCCCTGCACTACGTGCAGAGCAATTCCTTGTTGCACATCACACATGAAAGGAGCCTTGATTTCCTTAATGGCACTCCAGAGAAACCCCAAGAACACTGTTTCAAGGCTAGAGGGATCCTGAGGTCACTGTAGCAACACGAAAGAGCTCCATCGACCAAAAATCAACTCGAGATGAGAGGTTAGTCCCTGGCTTCGACTCCAGAGGAATACCACCTTACCACAAGCACCTCAAGAGGAGGCTTCTCTCAGCTCTAGGTATGTGAGAGGGACCCTGATTTTGCGGCCTCAAGTGGAATGGACACTGCGATGCCCTGACGCGAAATAAGGCCGGATATCCCTGCAGTGACTTGAATGCAGGCTCGTCTTGCATCTCTCAAGATGAAAGGATGTCTGAATCCCCTGTGGAGACCACAGAGAAAGACCTAGTTACCCACCTCATGGCGACCGGAGGCCTCACATCCTTTGAAAACTCCAGAGGTACGCGGAGATCAGTGCCTCCAAAGGAGACGATGCCTGACTCCTCGTGAAACTTTATAGGAGTCCCAGGATTCCTGTGGCACATGGAAAGGGACCCTTGGTCTCCCGCCTCAGCTGGAGAGGCGTCCCAATTGCCCTGCCAAGCCTCGAGGAGAATCCCGAGTTGTCCCTCGCAACTAGCCAGGAGTACTGATGTCGCTTAAGAAACACGTTTGTGGAAGGGCCATCCCCGTCGTAACTCGAGAATATACCCCAGGTTCCCGCCGCAACTCGAGTAAAACCATGAGACTTCCCCCTCGCCGCGAGATGAGGCCCGATTCCCCTGCACTGAGTGCAGAGCAATTCCGTGTTGCACCTCACACATGAAAGGAGCCTTGATTTCCATGGTGGCACTCCAGAGAAACCCCAAGAACACTGTTTCAAGGCTAGAGGGATCCTGAGGTCACTGTAGCAACACAAAAGAGCTCCGTGGACGAAAAATCAACTCGAGATGAGAGGTTAGTCCCTGGCTTCGACTCCAGAGGAATACCACCTTACCACAAGCACCTCAAGAGGAGGCTTCTCTCAGCTCTAGGTATGTTAGAGGAACCCTGAGTTTGCGGCCTAAAGTGGAATGGACACCGTGATGCCCTGACTCGAAATAAGGCCGGATATCCCTGCAGTGACTTGAATGCAGGCTCGTCTTGCATCTCCCAAGACGAAAGGATGTCTGAATCCCCTGTGGAGACCACAGAGAAAGACCTAGTTCCCCACCTCATCGCGACCGGAGGCCTCACATCCTTTGAAAACTCCAGAGGTACGCGGATATCAGTGCCTCCAAAGGAGACGATGCCTGACCTCTCGTGAAACTTGATAGGTGTCCCAGGATTCCTGTGACACGTGGAAAGGGACCCTTGGTCTCCCGCCTCAACTGGAGAGGCGTCCCAATTGCCCTGTCAAGCCTCGAGGAGAATCCCGAGTTGTCCCTCGCAACTAGGCAGGAGTCCTGACGTCGCTGAACAAACACGTGGGTGGAAGGGCCATCCCCGTCGTAACTCGAGAATATACCCCAGGTTCCCGCCGCAACTCGAGAAAAACCATGAGACTTCCCCCTCGCTGCAGATGAGGCCTGATTCCCCTGCACTGCGTGCAGAGCAATTCCGTCTTGCACATCACACATGAAAGGAGCCTTGAATTCCTTGATGGCACTCCAGAGAAACCCCAAGAACATTGTTTCAAGGCTAGAGGGATCCTGAGGTCACTGTAGCAACACGAAAGAGCTCCGTGGACCAAGAATCAACTTGATATGAGAGGTTAGTCCC
Organism: Cervus elaphus; assembly: GCF_910594005.1. Classification (NCBI taxonomy): domain Eukaryota; kingdom Metazoa; phylum Chordata; class Mammalia; order Artiodactyla; family Cervidae; genus Cervus; species Cervus elaphus. The sequence continues at coordinate 6,538,287 of NC_057838.1, forward strand.
TGGCTTCGACTCCAGAGGAATACCACCTTACCACAAGCACCTCAAGAGGAGGCTTCTCTCAGCTCTAGGTATGTGAGAGGGACCCTGAGTTTGCGGCCTCAAGTGGAATGGACACCGCGATTCCCTGACTCGAAATAAGGCTGGATTTCCCTGCAGTGACTTGAATGCAGGCTCGTCTGGCATCTCCCAAGACGAAAGGATGTCTGAATCCCCTGTGGAGACCACAGAGAAAGACCTAGTTCCCCACCTCATCGCTACCGGATGCCTCACATCCTTTGAAAACTTCAGAGGTACGCGGAGATCAGTGCCTCCAAAGGAGACAATGCCTGACCTCGTTAAACTTGATAGGAGTCCCAGGATTCCTGTGGCACGTGGAAAGGGACCCTTGGTCTCCCGCCTCAGCTGGAGAGGCGTCCCAGTTGCCCTGCCAAGCCTCGAGGAGAATCCCGAGTTGTCCCTCTCAAGTAGGCAGGAGTCCTGACGTCGCTGAACAAACACGTGAGTGGAAGGACCATCCCCGTCGTAACTCGAGAATATACCCCAGGTTCCCGCCGCAACTCGAGAAAAACCATGAGACTTCCCCCTCGCCGCGAGATGAGGCCCGATTCCCCTGCACTGCGTGCAGAGCAATTCGGTGTTGCATATCAGACATGAAAGGAGCCTTGATTTCCTTGATGGCTCTCTAGAGAAACCCCAAGAACACTGTTTCAAGGCTAGAGGGAAACTTAGGTCACTGTAGCAACACGAAAGAGCTCCGTGGACCAAAAATCAACTCGAGATGAGAGGTTAGTCCCTGGCTTCGACTCCAGAGGAATACCAGCTTACCACAAGCACCTCAAGAGGAGGCTTCTCTCAGCTCTAGGTATGTGAGAGGGACCCTGAGTTTGCGGCCTCAAGTGGAATGGACACCGCGATGCCCTGACTCGAAATAAGGCCGGATATCCCTGCAGTGACTTGAATGCAGGCTCGTCTTGCATCTCCCAAGACGAAAGGATGTTTGAATACCCTGTGGAGACCACAGAGAAAGACCTAGTTCCCCACCTCATCGCGACCGGAGGCCTCACATCCTTTGAAAACTCCAGAGGTACGCGGAGATCAGTGCCTCCAAAGGAGACGATGCCTGACTCCTCGTGAAACTTGATAGGAGTCCCAGGATTCCTGTGGCACGTGGAAAGGGACCCTTGGTTTCCCGCCTCAGCTGGAGAGGCGTCCCAATTGCCCTGCCAAGCCTCGAGGAGAATCCCGAGTTGTCCCTCGCAACTAGGCAGGAGTCCTGACGTCGCTGAACAAACACGTGGGTGGAAGGGCCATGCCCGTCGTAACTCGAGAATATACCCAAGGTTACCGCCGCAACTCGAGAAAAACCATGAGACTTCCCCCTCGCCGCGAGATGAGGCCCGATTCCCCTGCACTGCGTGCAGAGCAATTCCGTGTTGCACATCACACAAGAAAGGAGCCTTGATTTCCTTGATGGCACTCCAGAGAAACCCCAAGAACACTGTTTCAAGGCTAGAGGGATCCTGAGGTCACTGTAGCAACACGAAAGAGCTCCGTGGACCAAAAATCAACTCGAGATGAGAGGTTATTCCCTGGCTTCGACTCCAGAGGAATACCACCTTACCAGAAGCACCTCAAGAGGAGGCTTCTCTCAGCTCTAGATATGTGAGAGGGACCCTGAGGTTGCGGCCTCAAGTGGAATGGACACCGCGATGCCCTGACTCGAAATAAGGCCGGATATCCCTGCAGTGACTTGAATGCAGGCTCGTCTTGCATCTCCCAAGATGAAAGGATGTCTGAATCCCCTGTGGAGACCTCAGAGAAAGATCTAGTTCCACACCTCATCGCGACCGGAGGCCTCACATCCTTTGAAAACTCCAGAGGTACGCGGAGATCAGTGCCTCCAAAGGAGACGATGCCTGACTCCTCGTGAAACTTGATAGGAGTCCCAGGATTCCTGTGGCACGTGGAAAGGGACCCTTGGTCTCCCGCCTCAGCTGGAGAGGCATCCCAATTGCCCTGCCAAGCCTCGAGGAGAATCCCGAGTTGTCTCGCGCAACTAGGCAGGAGTCCTGACGTTGCTGAACAAACAAGTGTGTGGAAAGGCCATCCCCGTCGTAACTCGAGAATATACCCCAGGTTCCCGCCGCAACTCGAGAAAAACCATGAGACTTCCCCCTCGCCGCGAGATGAGTCCCGATTCCCCTGCACTGCGTGCAGAGCAATTCCGTGTTGCACATCACACATGAAAGGAGCCTTAATTTCCTTGATGGCACTCCAGAGAAACCCCAAGAACACTGTTTCCAGGCTAGAGGGATCCTGAGGTCACTGTAGCAACACGAAAAAGCTCCGTGAACCAAAAATCAACTCGAGACGAGAGGTTAGTCCCTGGCTTCGAATCCAGAGGAATACCACCTAACCACAAGCACCCCAAGAGGAGGCTTCTCTCAGCTCTAGGTATGTGAAAGGGACCCTGAGTTTGCGGCCTCAAGTGGAATGGACACCGCGATGCCCTGACTCGAAATAAGGCCGGATATCCATGCAGTGACTTGAATGCAGGCTCGTCTTGAATCTCCCAAGACGAAAGGATGTCTGAATCCCCTGTGGAGACCACCGAGAAAGACCTAGTTCCCCACCTCATCGCGACCGGAGGCCTCACATCTTTTGAAAACTCCAGAGGTACGCGGAGATCAGTGCCTCCAAAGGAGACGATGCCTGACTTCTCGTGAACCTTGATAGCAGTCCCAGGATTCCTGTGGCACGTGGAAAGGGACCCTTGGTCTCCCACCTCAGCTGGAGAGGCGTCCCAATTGCCCTGCCAAGCCTCGAGGAGAATCCCGAGTTGTCCCTCGCAACTAGGCAGGAGTCCTGACGTCGCTGAATAAACACGTGTGTGGAAGGGCCATCCCCGTTGTAACTCGAGAATATAGCCCAGGTTCCCGCCGCAACTCGAGCAAAACCATGAGACTTCCCCCTCGCCGCGAGATGAGGCCTGATTCCCCAGCACTGCATGCAGAGCAATTCCGTGTTGCACATCACACATGAAAGGAGCCTTGATTTCCTTGATGGAACTCCTGAAACCCCAAGAACACTGTTTCAAGGCTAGAGGGATCCTGAGGTCACTGTAGCAACACGAGAGAGCTCCGTGGACCAAAAATCAACTCGAGATGAGGGGTTAGTCCCTGGCTTCGACTCCAGAGGAATACCACCTTACCACAAGCACCGCAAGAGGAGGCTTCTCTCAGCTCTAGGTATGTGAGAGGGACCCTGAGTTTGCAGCCTCTAGTCGAATGGACACCGCGATGCCCTGACTCGAAATAAGGCCGGATATCCCTGCAGTGACTTGAATGCAGGCTCGTCTTGCATCTCCCAAGACGAAAGGATGTCTGAATCCCCTGTGGAGACCACAGAGAAAGACCTAGTTCCCCACCTCATCGCGACCGGAGGCCTCACATCCTTTGATAACTCCAGAGGTATGCAGAGATCCGCGCCTCCAAAGGAGACGATGCCTGACTCCTCATGAAACTTGATAGGAGTCCCAGGATTCCTGTGGCACGTGGAAAGGGACCCTTGGTCTCATGCCTCAGCTGGAGAGGCATCCCAATTGCCCTGCCAAGCCTCGAGGAGAATCCCGAGTTGTCCCGCACAACAAGGCAGGAGTCCTGACGTCGCTGAACAAACAAGTGTGTGGAAGGGACATCCCCGTCGTAACTCGAGAATATACCCCAGGTTCCCGCCGCAACTCGAGAAAAACCATGAGACTTCCCCCTCGCCACGAGATCAGGCCGGATTCCGCTGCACTGCGTGCAGAGCAATTCCGTGTTGCACATCACACATGAAAGGAACCTTGATTTCCTTGATGGCACTCCAGAGAAACCCCAAGAACACTGTTTCAAGGCTAGAGGCATCCTGAGGTCACTGTAGCAACGCGAAAGAGCTCCGTGGGCCAAAAATCAACTCGAGACGAGAGCTTAGTCCCTGGCTTCGAATCCAGAAGAACACCACCTTACCACAAGTACCTCAAGAGGAGGCTTCTCTCAGCTCTAGGTATGTGAGAGGGAACCTGAGTTAGCGGCCTCAAGTGGAATGGACATCGCGATGCCCTGACGCGAAATAAGGCCGGATATCCCTGCAGTGACTTGAATGCAGGCTCGTCTTGCATCTCCCAAGACGAAAAGATGTCTGAATCCCCTGTGGAGACCACAGAGAAAGACCTAGTTCCCCACCTCATCGCGACCGGAGGCCTCCCATCCTTTGATAACTCCAGAGGTACGCAGAGATCAGTGCCTCCAAAGGAGACGATGCCTGACTCCTCGTGAAACTTGATAGGAGTCCCAGGATTCCTGTGGCACGTGGAAAGGGACCCTTGGTCTCCTGCCTCAGCTGGTGGGGCGTCCCAATTTCCCTGCCAAGCCTCGAGGAGAATCCCGAGTTGTCCCTCGCAACTAGGCTGGAATCCTGACGAGGCTGAACAAACATGTGGGTGGAAGGGCCATCCCCGTCGTAACTCGAGAATGTACCCCAGGTTCCCGCCGCAACTCGAGAATAACCATGAGACTTCCCCCTCGCCGCGAGATCAGGCCTGATTCCCCTGCACTGCGTGCAGAGGAATTCCGTGTTGCACATCACACATGAAAGGAGCCTTGATTTCCTTGATGGCACTCCAGAGAAACCCCAAGAACACTGTTTCAAGGCTAGAGGCATCCTGAGGTCACTGTAGCAACGCGAAAGAGCTCCGTGGACCAAAAATCAACTCGAGACGAGAGGTTAGTCCCTGGCTTCGACTCCAGAGGAATACCACCTTACCACAAGCACCTCAAGAGGAGGCTTCTCTCAGCTCTAGGTATGTGAGAGGGAACCTGAGTTTGTGACCTCAAGTGGAATGTACACCGCGATGCCCTGACTCGAAATAAGGCCAGATATCTCAGAAGTGACTTGAATGCCGACTCGTCTTGCATCTCCCAAGATGAAAGGATGTTTGAATCCCCTGTGGAGACCACAGAGAAAGACCTAGTTCCCCACCTCATCGCGACCGGAGGCCTCAAATTCTTTGAAAATTCCAGAAGTACGCGGAGATCAGTGCCTCCAAAGGGGACGATGCCTGTCTCCTCGGGAAACTTGATAGGAGTCCCAGGATTCCTGTGGCACGAGGAAAGGGACCCTTGGTCTCCCGCCTCAGCTGGAGAGGCATCCCAATTGCCCTGCCAAGCCTCGAGGAGAATCCCGAGTTGTCCCTCGCAACTAGGCAGGAGTCCTGACGTCGCTGAACAAACACGTGGGTGGAAGGGCCATCCCCGTCGTAACTCGAGAATATACCCCAGGTTCCCACCGCAACTCGAGAAAAACCATGAGACTTCCCCCTCGCCGCGAGTTGAGGCCCGATACCCTGCACTGCGTGCAGAGCAATTCCGTGTTGCACATCACACATGAAAGGAGCCTTGATTTCCTTGATGGCACTCCAGCGAAACCCCAAGAACACTGTTTCAAGGATAGAGGGATCCTGAGGTCACTGTAGCAACACAAAAGAGCTCCGTGGGCCAAAAATCAACTCGAGATGAGAGGTTAGTCCCTGGCTTCGACTCCAGAAGAACACCACCTTCCCACGAGTACCTCAAGAGGAGACTTCCCTCAGCTCTAGGTATGTGAGAGGGACCCTGAGTTTGCAGCCTCAAGTGGAATGGACACCGCTATGCCCTGACGCGAAATAAGGCCGGATATCCCTGCAGTGACTTGAATGCAGGCTCGTCTTGCATCTCCCAAGACGAAAGGATGTCTGAATCCCCTGTGGAGACCACAGAGAAAGACCTAGTTTCCCACCTCATTGCGACCGGAGTCCTCACATCCTTTGAAACTCCAGAGGTACGCGGAGATCAGTGCCTCCAAAGGGGACGATGCCTGACTCCTCGTGAAACTTGATAGGAGTCCCAGGATTCCTGTGGCACGTGGAAAGGGAACCTTGGTCTCCCACCTCAGCTGGAGAGGCGTCCCAATTGCCCTGCCAAGCCTCGAGGAGAATCCCGAGTTGTCCCTCGCAACTAGGCAGGAGTCCTGACGTCGCTGAACAAACACGTGGGTGGAAGGTCCATCCCCGTCGTAACTCGAGAATATACCCCAGGTCCCCGCGGCAACTCGAGAAAAACCATGAGACTTCCCCCTCGCCGCGAGATCAGGCCCGATTTCCCTGCACTGCGTGCAGAGCAGTTCTGTGTCGCACATCACACATGAAAGGTGCCTTGATTTCCTTCATGGCACTCCAGAGAAACCCCAAGAACACTGTTTCAAGGCTAGAGGGATCCTGAGGTCACTGTAGCAACACGAAAGAGCTCCGTGGACAAAAAATCAACTCGAGATGAGGGGTTAGTCCCTAACTTCGACTCCAGAGGAATACCACCTTACCACAAGTACCTCAAGAGGAGGCTTCTCGCAGCTTTAGGTATGTGAGAGGGACCCTGAGTTTGGGGCCTCAAGTGGAATGGACACCGCGATGCCCTGATTCGAAATAAGGCCTGATATCCCTGCAGTGACTTGAATGCAGGCTCGTCTTGCATCTCCCAAGATGAAAGGATGTCTGAATCCCCTGTGGAGACCACAGAGAAAGACCTAGTTCCCCACCTCATCGCGACCGGAGGCCTCACATCCTTTGATAACTCCAGAGGTACGCAGAGATCCGTGCCTCCAATGGAGACGATGCCTGACTCCTCGTGAAACTTGATAGGAGTCCCAGGATTCCTGTGGCACCTGGAAAGGGACCCTTGGTCTCCCGCCTCAGCTGGAGAGGCATCCCAATTCCCCTTCCAAGCCTCGAGGAGAATCCCGAGTTGTCCCTCGCAACTAGGCAGAAGTTCTGACGTCGCTGAACAAACACGTGTGTGGAAGGGCCATCCCCGTCGTAACTCGAGAATATACCCCAGGTTCCCGCCGCAACTCGAGAAAAACCATGAGACTTCCCCTCGCCTTGAGATCAGGCCCGATTCTGCTGCACTGCGTGCAGAGCAATTCCGTGTTGCACCTCACACATGAAAGGAGACTTGATTTGCTTGATGGCACTCCAGAGAAAGCCCAAGAACACTGTTTCAACGCTAGGGGGATCCTGAGGTCACTGTAGCAACACAAAAGAGCTCCGTGGGCCAAAAATCAACTCGAGATGAGAGGTTAGTTCCTGGCTTCGACTCCAGAAGAACACCACCTTACCACAAGTACCTCAAGAGGAGGCTTCTCTCAGCTCTATGTATGTGAGAGGGAACCTGAGTTAGCGGCCTCAAGTGGAATGGAAACCGCGATGCCCTGACTCGAAATAAGGAGGGATATCCCTGCAGTGACTTGAATGCAGGCTCGTCTTGCATCTCCCAAGACCAAAGGATGTCTGAATCCCCTGTGGAGACCACAGAGAAAGACCTAGTTCCCCACCTCATCGCGACCGGAGGCCTCACATCCTTTGAAAACTCCAGAGGTACGCGGAGATCAGTGCCTCCAAAGGAGACGATGCCTGACTCCTCGTGAAACTTGATAGGAGTCCCAGGATTCCTGTGGCACGTGGAAAGGGACCCTTGGTCTCCCGCCTCAGCTGGAGAGGTGTCCCAATTGCCCTGCCAAGCCTCGAGGAGAATCCCGAGTTGTCCCTCGCAACTAGGCAGAAGTCCTGACGTCCCTGAACAAACACGGGTGTGGAAGGGCAATCCCCGTTGTAACTCGAGAATATAACCCAGGATCCCGCCGCAACTCGAGAAAAACCATGAGACTTCCCCCTCGCCGCAAAATGAGGTTCGATTCCCCTGCAAAGCGTGCAGAGCAATTCCGTGTTGCACATCACACATGAAAGGAGCCTTGATTTCCTTGATGGCACTCCAGAGAAACCCCAAGAACACTGTTTCAAGGCTAGAGGGATCCTGAGGTCACTGTAGCAACACGAAAGAGCTCCGTGGACCAAAAATCAACTCGAGATGAGGGGTTAGTCCCCGGCTTCGACTCCAGAGGAATACCATCTTACCACAAGCACCTCAAGAGGATGCTTCTCTCAGCTCTAGGTATGTGAGAGGGAACCTGAGTTTGCAGCCTCAAGTGGAATGGACACCGCTATGCCCTGACTCGAAATAAGGCCGGATATCCCTGCAGTGACTTGAATGCAGGCTCGTCTTGCATCTCCCAAGATTAAAAGATGTCTGAATCCCCTGTGGAGACCACAGAGAAAGACCTAGTTCCCCACCTCATCGCGACCGGAGGCCTCCCATCCTTTGATAACTCCAGAGGTACGCAGAGATCAGTGCCTCCAAAGGAGACGATGCCTGACTCCTCGTGAAACTTTATAGGAGTCCCAGGATTCCTGTGGCACGTGGAAAGGGACCCTTGGTCTCCTGCCTCAGCTGGTGGGGCGTCCCAATTTCCCTGCCAAGCCTCGAGGAGAATCCCGAGTTGTCCCTCGCAACTAGGCTGGAATCCTGACGAGGCTGAACAAACATGTGGGTGGAAGGGCCATCCCCGTCGTAACTCGAGAATGTACCCCAGGTTCCCGCCGCAACTCGAGAATAACCATGAGACTTTCCCCTCGCCGCGAGATCAGGCCTGATTCCCCTGCACTGCGTGCAGAGGAATTCCGTGTTGCACATCACACATGAAAGGAGCCTTGATTTCCTTGATGGCACTCCAGAGAAACCCCAAGAACACTGTTTCAAGGCTAGAGGCATCCTGAGGTCACTGTAGCAACGCGAAAGAGCTCCGTGGACCAAAAATCAACTCGAGACGAGAGGTTAGTCCCTGGCTTCGACTCCAGAGGAATACCACCTTACCACAAGCACCTCAAGAGGAGGCTTCTCTCAGCTCTAGGTATGTGAGAGGGAACCTGAGTTTGTGACCTCAAGTGGAATGTACACCGCGATGCCCTGACTCGAAATAAGGCCAGATATCTCAGAAGTGACTTGAATGCCGACTCGTCTTGCATCTCCCAAGATGAAAGGATGTTTGAATCCCCTGTGGAGACCACAGAGAAAGACCTAGTTCCCCACCTCATCGCGACCGGAGGCCTCAAATTCTTTGAAAATTCCAGAAGTACGCGGAGATCAGTGCCTCCAAAGGGGACGATGCCTGTCTCCTCGGGAAACTTGATAGGAGTCCCAGGATTCCTGTGGCACGAGGAAAGGGACCCTTGGTCTCCCGCCTCAGCTGGAGAGGCATCCCAATTGCCCTGCCAAGCCTCGAGGAGAATCCCGAGTTGTCCCTCGCAACTAGGCAGGAGTCCTGACGTCGCTGAACAAACACGTGGGTGGAAGGGCCATCCCCGTCGTAACTCGAGAATATACCCCAGGTTCCCGCCGCAACTCGAGAAAAACCATGAGACTTCCCCCTCGCCGCGAGTTGAGGCCCGATACCCTGCACTGCGTGCAGAGCAATTCCGTGTTGCACATCACACATGAAAGGAGCCTTGATTTCCTTGATGGCACTCCAGAGAAACCCCAAGAACACTGTTTCAAGGATAGAGGGATCCTGAGGTCACTGTAGCAACACAAAAGAGCTCCGTGGGCCAAAAATCAACTCGAGATGAGAGGTTAGTCCCTGGCTTCGACTCCAGAAGAACACCACCTTCCCACGAGTACCTCAAGAGGAGACTTCCCTCAGCTCTTGGTATGTGAGAGGGACCCTGAGTTTGCAGCCTCAAGTGGAATGGACACCGCTATGCCCTGACGCGAAATAAGGCCGGATATCCCTGCAGTGACTTGAATGCAGGCTCGTCTTGCATCTCCCAAGACGAAAGGATGTCTGAATCCCCTGTGGAGACCACAGAGAAAGACCTAGTTTCCCACCTCATTGCGACCGGAGTCCTCACATCCTTTGAAACTCCAGAGGTACGCGGAGATCAGTGCCTCCAAAGGGGACGATGCCTGACTCCTCGTGAAACTTGATAGGAGTCCCAGGATTCCTGTGGCACGTGGAAAGGGAACCTTGGTCTCCCGCCTCAGCTGGAGAGGCGTCCCAATTGCCCTGCCAAGCCTCGAGGAGAATCCCGAGTTGTCCCTCGCAACTAGGCAGGAGTCCTGACGTCGCTGAACAAACACGTGGGTGGAAGGTCCATCCCCGTCGTAACTCGAGAATATACCCCAGGTCCCCGCGGCAACTCGAGAAAAACCATGAGACTTCCCCCTCGCCGCGAGATCAGGCCCGATTTCCCTGCACTGCGTGCAGAGCAGTTCTGTGTCGCACATCACACATGAAAGGTGCCTTGATTTCCTTCATGGCACTCCAGAGAAACCCCAAGAACACTGTTTCAAGGCTAGAGGGATCCTGATGTCACTGTAGCAACACGAAAGAGCTCCGTGGACAAAAAATCAACTCGAGATGAGGGGTTAGTCCCTAACTTCGACTCCAGAGGAATACCACCTTACCACAAGTACCTCAAGAGGAGGCTTCTCGCAGCTTTAGGTATGTGAGAGGGACCCTGAGTTTGGGGCCTCAAGTGGAATGGACACCGCGATGCCCTGATTCGAAATAAGGCCTGATATCCCTGCAGTGACTTGAATGCAGGCTCGTCTTGCATCTCCCAAGATGAAAGGATGTCTGAATCCCCTGTGGAGACCACAGAGAAAGACCTAGTTCCCCACCTCATCGCGACCGGAGGCCTCACATCCTTTGATAACTCCAGAGGTACGCAGAGATCCGTGCCTCCAATGGAGACGATGCCTGACTCCTCGTGAAACTTGATAGGAGTCCCAGGATTCCTGTGGCACCTGGAAAGGGACCCTTGGTCTCCCGCCTCAGCTGGAGAGGCATCCCAATTCCCCTTCCAAGCCTCGAGGAGAATCCCGAGTTGTCCCTCGCAACTAGGCAGAAGTTCTGACGTCGCTGAACAAACACGTGTGTGGAAGGGCCATCCCCATCGTAACTCGAGAATATACCCCAGGTTCCCGCCGCAACTCGAGAAAAACCATGAGACTTCCCCCTCGCCTTGAGATCAGGCCCGATTCTGCTGCACTGCGTGCAGAGCAATTCCGTGTTGCACCTCACACATGAAAGGAGACTTGATTTGCTTGATGGCACTCCAGAGAAAGCCCAAGAACACTGTTTCAACGCTAGGGGGATCCTGAGGTCACTGTAGCAACACAAAAGAGCTCCGTGGGCCAAAAATCAACTCGAGATGAGAGGTTAGTTCCTGGCTTCGACTCCAGAAGAACACCACCTTACCACAAGTACCTCAAGAGGAGGCTTCTCTCAGCTCTATGTATGTGAGAGGGAACCTGAGTTAGCGGCCTCAAGTGGAATGGAAACCGCGATGCCCTGACTCGAAATAAGGAGGGATATCCCTGCAGTGACTTGAATGCAGGCTCGTCTTGCATCTCCCAAGACCAAAGGATGTCTGAATCCCCTGTGGAGACCACAGAGAAAGACCTAGTTCCCCACCTCATCGCGACCGGAGGCCTCACATCCTTTGAAAACTCCAGAGGTACGCGGAGATCAGTGCCTCCAAAGGAGACGATGCCTGACTCCTCGTGAAACTTGATAGGAGTCCCAGGATTCCTGTGGCACGTGGAAAGGGACCCTTGGTCTCCCGCCTCAGCTGGAGAGGCGTCCCAATTGCCCTGCCAAGCCTCGAGGAGAATCCCGAGTTGTCCCTCGCAACTAGGCAGAAGTCCTGACGTCCCTGAACAAACACGGGTGTGGAAGGGCAATCCCCGTTGTAACTCGAGAATATAACCCAGGATCCCGCCGCAACTCGAGAAAAACCATGAGACTTCCCCCTCGCCGCAAAATGAGGTTCGATTCCCCTGCACTGCGTGCAGAGCAATTCCGTGTTGCACATCACACATGAAAGGAGCCTTGATTTCCTTGATGGCACTCCAGAGAAACCCCAAGAACACTGTTTCAAGGCTAGAGGGATCCTGAGGTCACTGTAGCAACACGAAAGAGCTCCGTGGACCAAAAATCAACTCGAGATGAGGGGTTAGTCCCCGGCTTCGACTCCAGAGGAATACCATCTTACCACAAGCACCTCAAGAGGATGCTTCTCTCAGCTCTAGGTATGTGAGAGGGAACCTGAGTTTGCAGCCTCAAGGGGAATGGACACCGCTATGCCCTGACTCGAAATAAGGCCGGATATCCCTGCAGTGACTTGAATGCAGGCTCGTCTTGCATCTCCCAAGATTAAAAGATGTCTGAATCCCCTGTGGAGACCACAGAGAAAGACCTAGTTCCCCACCTCATCGCGACCGGAGGCCTCACATCCTTTGAAAACTCCAGAGGTACGCGGAGATCAGTGCCTCCAAAGGAGACGATGCCTGACTCCTCGTGATAATTGATAGGAGTCCCAGGATTCCTGTGGCACGTGGAAAGGGACACTTGGTCTACCGCCACAGATGGAGAGGCGTTCCAATTGCCCTGCCCAGCCTCGAGGAGAATCCCGAGTTGTCCCTCGCAACTAGGCAGGAGTCCTGACGTTGCTGAACAAACAAGTGTGTGGAAGGGACATCCCCGTCGTAACTCAAGAATATACCCCAGGTTCCCGCCGCAACTCGAGAAAAACCATGAGACTTCCCCCTCGCCGCGAGATCAGGCCTGATTCCGCTGCACTGCGTGCAGAGCAATTCCGTGTTGCACATCACACATGAAAGGAGCCTTGATTTCCTTGATGGCACTCCAGAGAAACCCCAAGAACACTGTTTCAAGGCTAGAGGGATCCTGAGGTCACTGTAGCAACACGAAAGAGCTCCGTGGACCAAAAATCAATTCGAGATGAGGGGTTAGTCCCCGGCTTCGACTCCAGAGGAATACCATCTTACCACAAGCACCTCAAGAGGATGCTTCTCTCAGCTCTAGGTATGTGAGTGGGAACCTGAGTTTGCAGCCTCAAGTGGAATGGACACCGCTATGCCCTGACTCGAAATAAGGCCGGATATCCCTGCAGTGACTTGAATGCAGGCTCGTCTTGCATCTCCCAAGATTAAAAGATGTCTGAATCCCCTGTGGAGACCACAGAGAAAGACCTAGTTCCCCACCTCATCGCGACCGGAGGCCTCCCATCCTTTGATAACTCCAGAGGTACGCAGAGATCAGTGCCTCCAAAGGAGACGATGCCTGACTCCTCGTGAAACTTGATAGGAGTCCCAGGATTCCTGTGGCACGTGGAAAGGGACCCTTGGTCTCCTGCCTCAGCTGGTGGGGCGTCCCAATTTCCCTGCCAAGCCTCGAGGAGAATCCCGAGTTGTCCCTCGCAACTAGGCTGGAATCCTGACGAGGCTGAACAAACATGTGGGTGGAAGGGCCATCCCCGTCGTAACTCGAGAATGTACCCCAGGTTCCCGCCGCAACTCGAGAATAACCATGAGACTTCCCCCTCGCCGCGAGATGAGGCCCAATTCCCCTGCACTGCGTGCAGAGGAATTCCGTGTTGCACATCACACATGAAAGGAGCCTTGATTTCCTTGATGGCACTCCAGAGAAACCCCAAGAACACTGTTTCAAGGCTAGAGGCATCCTGAGGTCACTGTAGCAACGCGAAAGAGCTCCGTGGACCAAAAATCAACTCGAGACGAGAGGTTAGTCCCTGGCTTCGACTCCAGAGGAATACCACCTTACCACAAGCACCTCAAGAGGAGGCTTCTCTCAGCTCTAGGTATGTGAGAGGGAACCTGAGTTTGTGACCTCAAGTGGAATGTACACCGCGATGCCCTGACTCGAAATAAGGCCAGATATCTCAGAAGTGACTTGAATGCCGACTCGTCTTGCATCTCCCAAGATGAAAGGATGTTTGAATCCCCTGTGGAGACCACAGAGAAAGACCTAGTTCCCCACCTCATCGCGACCGGAGGCCTCAAATTCTTTGAAAATTCCAGAAGTACGCGGAGATCAGTGCCTCCAAAGGGGACGATGCCTGTCTCCTCGGGAAACTTGATAGGAGTCCCAGGATTCCTGTGGCACGAGGAAAGGGACCCTTGGTCTCCCGCCTCAGCTGGAGAGGCATCCCAATTGCCCTGCCAAGCCTCGAGGAGAATCCCGAGTTGTCCCTCGCAACTAGGCAGGAGTCCTGACGTCGCTGAACAAACACGTGGGTGGAAGGGCCATCCCCGTCGTAACTCGAGAATATACCCCAGGTTCCCACCGCAACTCGAGAAAAACCATGAGACTTCCCCCTCGCCGCGAGTTGAGGCCCGATACCCTGCACTGCGTGCAGAGCAATTCCGTGTTGCACATCACACATGAAAGGAGCCTTGATTTCCTTGATGGCACTCCAGAGAAACCCCAAGAACACTGTTTCAAGGATAGAGGGATCCTGAGGTCACTGTAGCAACACAAAAGAGCTCCGTGGGCCAAAAATCAACTCGAGATGAGAGGTTAGTCCCTGGCTTCGACTCCAGAAGAACACCACCTTCCCACGAGTACCTCAAGAGGAGACTTCCCTCAGCTCTAGGTATGTGAGAGGGACCCTGAGTTTGCAGCCTCAAGTGGAATGGACACCGCTATGCCCTGACGCGAAATAAGGCCGGATATCCCTGCAGTGACTTGAATGCAGGCTCGTCTTGCATCTCCCAAGACGAAAGGATGTCTGAATCCCCTGTGGAGACCACAGAGAAAGACCTAGTTTCCCACCTCATTGCGACCGGAGTCCTCACATCCTTTGAAACTCCAGAGGTACGCGGAGATCAGTGCCTCCAAAGGGGACGATGCCTGACTCCTCGTGAAACTTGATAGGAGTCCCAGGATTCCTGTGGCACGTGGAAAGGGAACCTTGGTCTCCCGCCTCAGCTGGAGAGGCGTCCCAATTGCCCTGCCAAGCCTCGAGGAGAATCCCGAGTTGTCCCTCGCAACTAGGCAGGAGTCCTGACGTCGCTGAACAAACACGTGGGTGGAAGGTCCATCCCCGTCGTAACTCGAGAATATACCCCAGGTCCCCGCGGCAACTCGAGAAAAACCATGAGACTTCCCCCTCGCCGCGAGATCAGGCCCGATTTCCCTGCACTGCGTGCAGAGCAGTTCTGTGTCGCACATCACACATGAAAGGTGCCTTGATTTCCTTCATGGCACTCCAGAGAAACCCCAAGAACACTGTTTCAAGGCTAGAGGGATCCTGATGTCACTGTAGCAACACGAAAGAGCTCCGTGGACAAAAAATCAACTCGAGATGAGGGGTTAGTCCCTAACTTCGACTCCAGAGGAATACCACCTTACCACAAGTACCTCAAGAGGAGGCTTCTCGCAGCTTTAGGTATGTGAGAGGGACCCTGAGTTTGGGGCCTCAAGTAGAATGGACACCGCGATGCCCTGATTCGAAATAAGGCCTGATATCCCTGCAGTGACTTGAATGCAGGCTCGTCTTGCATCTCCCAAGATGAAAGGATGTCTGAATCCCCTGTGGAGACCACAGAGAAAGACCTAGTTCCCCACCTCATCGCGACCGGAGGCCTCACATCCTTTGATAACTCCAGAGGTACGCAGAGATCCGTGCCTCCAATGGAGACGATGCCTGACTCCTCGTGAAACTTGATAGGAGTCCCAGGATTCCTGTGGCACCTGGAAAGGGACCCTTGGTCTCCCGCCTCAGCTGGAGAGGCATCCCAATTCCCCTTCCAAGCCTCGAGGAGAATCCCGAGTTGTCCCTCGCAACTAGGCAGAAGTTCTGACGTCGCTGAACAAACACGTGTGTGGAAGGGCCATCCCCATCGTAACTCGAGAATATACCCCAGGTTCCCGCCGCAACTCGAGAAAAACCATGAGACTTCCCCCTCGCCTTGAGATCAGGCCCGATTCTGCTGCACTGCGTGCAGAGCAATTCCGTGTTGCACCTCACACATGAAAGGAGACTTGATTTGCTTGATGGCACTCCAGAGAAAGCCCAAGAACACTGTTTCAACGCTAGGGGGATCCTGAGGTCACTGTAGCAACACAAAAGAATTCCGTGGGCCAAAAATCAACTCGAGATGAGAGGTTAGTTCCTGGCTTCGACTCCAGAAGAACACCACCTTACCACAAGTACCTCAAGAGGAGGCTTCTCTCAGCTCTATGTATGTGAGAGGGAACCTGAGTTAGCGGCCTCAAGTGGAATGGAAACCGCGATGCCCTGACTCGAAATAAGGAGGGATATCCCTGCAGTGACTTGAATGCAGGCTCGTCTTGCATCTCCCAAGACCAAAGGATGTCTGAATCCCCTGTGGAGACCACAGAGAAAGACCTAGTTCCCCACCTCATCGCGACCGGAGGCCTCACATCCTTTGAAAACTCCAGAGGTACGCGGAGATCAGTGCCTCCAAAGGAGACGATGCCTGACTCCTCGTGAAACTTGATAGGAGTCCCAGGATTCCTGTGGCACGTGGAAAGGGACCCTTGGTCTCCCGCCTCAGCTGGAGAGGTGTCCCAATTGCCCTGCCAAGCCTCGAGGAGAATCCCGAGTTGTCCCTCGCAACTAGGCAGAAGTCCTGACGTCCCTGAACAAACACGGGTGTGGAAGGGCAATCCCCGTTGTAACTCGAGAATATAACCCAGGATCCCGCCGCAACTCGAGAAAAACCATGAGACTTCCCCCTCGCCGCAAAATGAGGTTCGATTCCCCTGCACTGCGTGCAGAGCAATTCCGTGTTGCACATCACACATGAAAGGAGCCTTGATTTCCTTGATGGCACTCCAGAGAAACCCCAAGAACACTGTTTCAAGGCTAGAGGGATCCTGAGGTCACTGTAGCAACACGAAAGAGCTCCGTGGACCAAAAATCAACTCGAGATGAGGGGTTAGTCCCCGGCTTCGACTCCAGAGGAATACCATCTTACCACAAGCACCTCAAGAGGATGCTTCTCTCAGCTCTAGGTATGTGAGAGGGAACCTGAGTTTGCAGCCTCAAGTGGAATGGACACCGCTATGCCCTGACTCGAAATAAGGCCGGATATCCCTGCAGTGACTTGAATGCAGGCTCGTCTTGCATCTCCCAAGATTAAAAGATGTCTGAATCCCCTGTGGAGACCACAGAGAAAGACCTAGTTCCCCACCTCATCGCGACCGGAGGCCTCACATCCTTTGAAAACTCCAGAGGTACGCGGAGATCAGTGCCTCCAAAGGAGACGATGCCTGACTCCTCGTGAAAATTGATAGGAGTCCCAGGATTCCTGTGGCACGTGGAAAGGGACACTTGGTCTACCGCCACAGATGGAGAGACGTTCCAATTGCCCTGCCCAGCCTCGAGGAGAATCCCGAATTGTCCCTCGCAACTAGGCAGGAGTCCTGACGTTGCTGAACAAACAAGTGTGTGGAAGGGACATCCCCGTCGTAACTCAAGAATATACCCCAGGTTCCCGCCGCAACTCGAGAAAAACCATGAGACTTCCCCCTCGCCGCGAGATCAGGCCTGATTCCGCTGCACTGCGTGCAGAGCAATTCCGTGTTGCACATCACACATGAAAGGAGCCTTGATTTCCTTGATGGCACTCCAGAGAAACCCCAAGAACACTGTTTCAAGGCTAGAGGCATCCTGAGGTCACTGTAGCAACGCGAAAGAGCTCCGTGGACCAAAAATCAACTCGAGACGAGAGGTTAGTCCCTGGCTTCGACTCCAGAGGAATACCACCTTACCACAAGCACCTCAAGATGAGGCTTCTCTCAGCTCTAGGTATGTGAGAGGGACCCTGAGTTTGCGGCCTCAAGTGGAATGGACACCGCGATGCTCTGACTCGAAATAAGGCCAGATATCTCTGAAGTGACTTGAATGCTGACTCGTCTTGCATCTCCCAAGATGAAAGGATGTTTGAATCCCCTGTGGAGACCACAGAGAAAGACCTAGTTCCCCACCTCATCGCGACCGGAGGCCTCAAATTCTTTGAAAATTCCAGAAGTACGCGGAGATCAGTGCCTCCAAAGGGGACGATGCCTGTTTCCTCGTGAAACTTGATAGGAGTCCCAGGATTCCTGTGGCACGAGGAAAGGGACCCTTGGTCTCCCGCCTCAGCTGGAGAGGCATCCCAATTGCCCTGCCAAGCCTCGAGGAGAATCCCGAGTTGTCCCTCGCAATTAGGCAGGAGTCCTGACGTCGCTGAACAAACACGTGGGTGGAAGGGCCATCCCCGTCGTAACTCGAGAATATACCCCAGGTTCCCACCGCAACTCGAGAAAAACCATGAGACTTCCCCCTCGCCGCGAGATGAGGCCCGATACACTGCACTGCGTGCAGAGCAATTCCGTGTTGCACATCACACATGAAAGGAGCCTTGATTTCCTTGATGGCACTCCAGAGAAACGCCAAGAACACTGTTTCAAGGCTAGAGGGATCCTGAGGTCACTGTAGCAACACAAAAGAGTTCCGTGGGCCAAAAATCAACTCGAGATGAGAGGTTAGTCCCTGGCTTCGACTCCAGAAGAACAGCACCTTCCCACGAGTACCTCAAGAGGAGGCTTCTCTCAGCTCTAGGTATGTGAGAGGGACCCTGAGTTTGCAGCCTCAAGTGGAATGGACACCGCTATGCCCTGACGCGAAATAAGGCCGGATATCCCTGCAGTGACTTGAATGCAGGCTCGTCTTGCATCTCCCAAGACGAAAGGATGTCTGAATCCCCTGTGGGGACCACAGAGAAAGACCTAGTTCCCCACCTCATTGCGACCGGAGTCCTCACATCCTTTGAAACTCCAGAGGTACGCGGAGATCAGTGTCTCCAAAGGGGACGATGCCTGACTCCTCGTGAAACTTGATAGGAGTCCCAGGATTCCTGTGGCACGTGGAAAGGGAACCTTGGTCTCCCGCCTCAGCTGGAGAGGCGTCCCAATTGCCCTGCCAAGCCTCGAGGAGAATCCCGAGTTGTCCCTCGCAACTAGGCAGGAGTCCTGACGTCGCTGAACAAACACGTGGGTGGAGGGTCCATCCCCGTCGTAACTCGAGAATATACCCCAGGTCCCCGCCGCAACTCGAGAAAAACCATGAGACTTCCCCCTCGCCGCAAGATCAGGCCGGATTTCCCTGCACTGCGTGCAGAGCAGTTCTGTGTCGCACATCACACATGTAAGGTGCCTTGATTTCCTTCATGGCACTCCAGAGAAACCCCAAGAACACTGTTTCAAGGCTAGAGGGATCCTGATGTCACTGTAGCAACACGAAAGAGCTCCGTGGACAAAAAATCAACTCGAGATGAGGGGTTAGTCCCTAACTTCGACTCCAGAGGAATACCACCTTACCACAAGTACCTCAAGAGGAGGCTTCTCGCAGCTTTAGGTATGTGAGAGGGACCCTGAGTTTGGGGCCTCAAAAGGAATGGACACCGCGATGCCCTGACTCGAAATAAGGCCGGATATCCCTGCAGTGACTTGAATGCAGGCTCGTCTTGCATCTCCCAAGATGAAAGGATGTCTGAATCCCCTGTGGAGACCACAGAGAAAGACCTAGTTCCCCACCTCATCGCGACCGGAGGCCTCACATCCTTTGAAAACTCCAGAGGTACGCAGAGATCCGTGCCTCCAATGGAGACGATGCCTGACTCCTCGTGAAACTTGATAGGAGTCCCAGGATTCCTGTGGCACGTGGAAAGGGACCCTTGGTCTCCCGCCTCAGCTGGAGAGGCATCCCAATTCCCCTTCCAAGCCTCGAGGAGAATCCCGAGTTGTCCCTCGCAACTAGGCAGAAGTTCTGACGTCGCTGAACAAACACGTGTGTGGAAGGGCCATCCCCGTCGTAACTCGAGAATATACCCCACGTTCCCGCCGCAACTCGAGAAAAACCATGAGACTTCCCCCTCGCCTTGAGATCAGGCCCGATTCTGCTGCACTGCGTGCAGAGCAATTCCGTGTTGCACATCACACATGAAAGGAGCCTTGATTTGCTTGATGGCACTCCAGAGAAACCCCAAGAACACTGTTTCAACGCTAGAGGGATCCTGAGGTCACTGTAGCAACACGAAAGAGCTCCGTGGACCAAAAATCAACTCGAGATGAGGGGTTAGTCCCCGGCTTCGACTCCAGAGGAATACCATCTTACCACAAGCACCTCAAGAGGATGCTTCTCTCAGCTCTAGGTATGTGAGAGGGAACCTGAGTTTGCAGCCTCAAGTGGAATGGACACCGCTATGCCCTGACTCGAAATAAGGCCGGATATCCCTGCAGTGACTTGAATGCAGGCTCGTCTTGCATCTCCCAAGATGAAAAGATGTCTGAATCAACTGTGGAGACCACAGAGAAAGACCTAGTTCCCCACCTCATCGCGACCGGAGGCCTCACATCCTTTGAAAACTCCAGAGGTACGCGGAGTTCAGTGCCTCCAAAGGGGACGATGCCTGACTCCTCGTGAAACTTGATAGGAGTCCCAGGATTCCTGTGGCACGTGGAAAGGGACCCTTGGTCTCCCGACTCAGCTGGAGAGGCGTCCCAATTGCCCTGCCAAGCCTCGAGGAGAATCCCGAGTTGTCCGGCACAACAAGGCAGGAGTCCTGACGTCGCTGAACAAACAAGTGTGTGGAAGGGACATCCCCGTCGTAACTCAAGAATATACCCCAGGTTCCCGCCGCAACTCGAGAAAAACCATGAGACTTCCCCCTCGCCGCGAGATCAGGCCTGATTCCGCTGCACTGCGTGCAGAGCAATTCCGTGTTGCACATCACACATGAAAGGAGCCTTGATTTCCTTGATGGCACTCCAGAGAAACCCCAAGAACACTGTTTCAAGGCTAGAGGCATCCTGAGGTCACTGTAGCAACGCGAAAGAGCTCCGTGGACCAAAAATCAACTCGAGACGAGAGGTTAGTCCCTGGCTTCGACTCCAGAGGAATACAACCTTACCACAAGCACCTCAAGAGGAGGCTTCTCTCAGCTCTAGGTATGTGAGAGGGAACCTGAATTTGTGACCTAGAGTGGAATGGACACCGCGATGCTCTGACTCGAAATAAGGCCAGATATCTCTGAAGTGACTTGAATGCTGACTCGTCTTGCATCTCCCAAGATGAAAGGATGTTTGAATCCCCTGTGGAGACCACAGAGAAAGACCTAGTTCCCCACCTCATCGCGACCGGAGGCCTCAAATTCTTTGAAAATTCCAGAGGTACGCGGAGATCAATGCCTCCAAAGGGGACGATGCCTGTCTCCTCGTGAAACTTGATAGGAGTCCCAGGATTCCTGTGGCACGAGGAAAGGGACCCTTGGTCTCCCGCCTCAGCTGGAGAGGCATCCCAATTGCCCTGCCAAGCCTCGAGGAGAATCCCGAGTTGTCCCTCGCAATTAGGCAGGAGTCCTGACGTCGCTGAACAAACACGAGGGTGGAAGGGCCATCCCCGTCGTAACTCGAGAATGTACCCCAGGTTCCCGCCGCAACTCGAGAAAAACCATGAGACTTCCCCCTCGCCGCGAGATCAGGCCTGATTCCCCTGCACTGCGTGCAGAGGAATTCCGTGATGCACATCACACATGAAAGGAGCCTTGATTTCCTTGATGGCACTCCAGAGAAACCCCAAGAACACTTTTTCAAGGCTAGAGGCATCCTGAGGTCACTGTAGCAACGCGAAAGAGCTCCGTGGGCCAAAAATCAACTCGAGATGAGAGGTCAGTCCCTGGCTTCGACTCCAGAAGAACACCACCTTCCCACGAGTACCTCAAGAGGAGGCTTCTCTCAGCTCTATGTATGTGAGAGGGACCCTGAGTTTGCAGCCTGAAGTGGAATGGACACCGCTATGCCCTGACGCGAAATAAGGCTGGATATTCCTGCAGTGACTTGAATGCAGGCTCGTCTTGTATCTCCCAAGACGAAAGGATGTCTGAATCCCCTGTGGAGACCACAGAGAAAGACCTAGTTCCCCACCTCATTGCGACCGGAGTCCTCACATCCTTTGAAACTCCAGAGGTACGCGGAGATCAGTGTCTCCAAAGGGGACGATGCCTGACTCCTCGTGAAACTTGATAGGAGTCCCAGGATTCCTGTGGCACGTGGAAAGGGAACCTTGGTCTCCCGCCTCAGCTGGAGAGGCGTCCCAATTGCCCTGCCAAGCCTCGAGGAGAATCCCGAGTTGTCCCTCGCAACTAGGCAGGAGTCCTGACGTCGCTGAACAAACACGTGGGTGGAGGGTCCATCCCCGTCGTAACTCGAGAATATACCCCAGGTCCCCGCCGCAACTCGAGAAAAACCATGAGACTTCCCCCTCGCCGCAAGATCAGGCCCGATTTCCCTGCACTGCGTGCAGAGCAGTTCTGTGTCGCACATCACACATGTAAGGTGCCTTGATTTCCTTGATGGCACTCCAGAGAAACCCCAAGAACACTGTTTCAAGGCTAGAGGGATCCTGATGTCACTGTAGCAACACGAAAGAGCTCCGTGGACAAAAAATCAACTCGAGATGAGGGGTTAGTCCCTAACTTCGACTCCAGAGGAATACCACCTTACCACAAGTACCTCAAGAGGAGGCTTCTCGCAGCTTTAGGTATGTGAGAGGGACCCTGAGTTTGGGGCCTCAAAAGGAATGGACACCGCGATGCCCTGACTCGAAATAAGGCCGGATATCCCTGCAGTGACTTGAATGCAGGCTCGTCTTGCATCTCCCAAGATGAAAGGATGTCTGAATCCCCTGTGGAGACCACAGAGAAAGACCTAGTTCCCCACCTCATCGCGATCGGAGGCCTCACATCCTTTGATAACTCCAGAGGTACGCAGAGATCCGTGCCTCCAATGGAGACGATGCCTGACTCCTCGTGAAACTTGATAGGAGTCCCAGGATTCCTGTGGCACGTGGAAAGGGACCCTTGGTCTCCCGCATCAGCTGGAGAGGCATCCCAATTCCCCTTCCAAGCCTCGAGGAGAATCCCGAATTCTCCCTCGCAACTAGGCAGAAGTTCTGACGTCGCTGAACAAACACGTGTGTGGAAGGGCCATCCCCGTCGTAACTCGAGAATATACCACAGGTTCCAGCCGCAACTCGAGAAAAACCATGAGACTTCCCCCTCGCCGTGAGATCAGGCCCGATTCCGCAGCACTGCGTGCAGAGCAATTCCGTGTTGCACATCACACATGAAAGGAGCCTTGATTTGCTTGATGGCACTCCAGAGAAAGCCCAAGAACACTGTTTCAAGGCTAGAGGGATCCTGAGGTCACTGTAGCAACACAAAAGAGCTCCGTGGGCCAAAAATCAACTCGAGATGAGAGGTTAGGCCCTGGCTTCGACTCCAGAAGAACACCA
Source organism: Cervus elaphus (assembly GCF_910594005.1). Taxonomy (NCBI): domain Eukaryota; kingdom Metazoa; phylum Chordata; class Mammalia; order Artiodactyla; family Cervidae; genus Cervus; species Cervus elaphus. Next base: position 6,561,382 of record NC_057838.1, read on the forward strand.
CCTTACCACAAGTACCTCAAGAGGAGGCTTCTCTCAGCTCTATGTATGTGAGAGGGAACCTGAGTTAGCGGCCTCAAGTGGAATGGAAACCGCGATGCCCTGACTCGAAATAAGGCCGGATATCCCTGCAGTGACTTGAATGCAGGCTCGTCTTGTATCTCCCAAGATGAAAGGATGTCTGAATCCCCTGTGGAGACCACAGAGAAAGACCTAGTTCGCCACCTCATCGCGACCGGAGGCCTCACATCCTTTGAAAACTACAGAGGGATGCGGAGATCAGTGCCTCCAAAGGAGACGATGCCTGACTCCTCGTGAAACTTGATAAGAGTCCCAGGATTCCTGTGGCACGTGGAAAGGGACACTTGGTCTCACACCTCAGCTGGAGAGGCATCCCAATTGCCCTGCCAAGACTCGAGGAAAATCCCGAGTTGTCCCTCGCAACTAGGCAGGAGTCCTGATGTCGCTGAACAAACAAGTGTGTGGAAGGGCCATCCCCGTCGTAACTCGAGAATATACCCCAGGTTCCCGCCGCAACTCGAGAAAAACCATGAGACTTCCCCCTCGCTGGGAGATGAGGCCCGATTCCCCTGCACTGCGTGCAGAGCAATTCTGTGTTGCACATCACACATGAAAGGTGCCTTGATTTCCTTCATGGCACTCCAGAGAAACCCCAAGAACACTGTTTCAAGGCTAGAGGGATCCTGATGTCACTGTAGCAACACGAAAGAGCTCCGTGGACAAAAAATCAACTCGAGATGAGGGGTTAGTCCCTAACTTCGACTCCAGAGGAATACCACCTTACCACAAGTACCTCAAGAGGAGGCTTCTCGCAGCTTTAGGTATGTGAGAGGGACCCTGAGTTTGGGGCCTCAAGTGGAATGGACACCGCGATACCCTGACTCGAAATAAGGCCGGATATCCCTGCAGTGACTTGAATGCAGGCTCGTCTTGCATCTCCCAAGATGAAAGGATGTCTGAATCCCCTGTGGAGACCACAGAGAAAGACCTAGTTCCCCACCTCATCGCGACCGGAGGCCTCACATCCTTTGATAACTCCAGAGGTACGCAGAGATCCGTGCCTCCAATGGAGACGATGCCTGACTCCTCGTGAAACTTGATAGGAGTCCCAGGATTCCTGTGGCACGTGGAAAGGGACCCTTGGTCTCCAGCCTCAGCTGGAGAGGCATCCCAATTCCCCTTCCAAGCCTCGAGGAGAATCCCGAGTTGTCCCTCGCAACTAGGCAGGAGTCCTGACGTCGCTGAACAAACACGTGTGTGGAAGGGCCATCCCCGTCGTAACTCGAGAATATACCCCAGGTTCCCGCCGCAACTCGAGAAAAACCATGAGACTTCCCCCTCGCCGTGAGATCAGGCCCGATTCCGCTGCACTGCGTGCAGAGCAATTCCGTGTTGCACATCACACATGAAAGGAGCCTTGATTTGCTTGATGGCACTCCAGAGAAACCCCAAGAACACTGTTTCAAGGCTAGAGGGATCCTGAGGTCACTGTAGGAACACAAAAGAGCTCCATAGGCCAAAAATCAACTCGAGATGAGAGGTTAGTCCCTGGCTTCGAATCCAGAAGAACACCACCTTACCACAAGTACCTCAAGAGGAGGCTTCTCTCAGCTCTAGGTATGTGAGAGGGAACCTGAGTTAGCGGCCTCAAGTGGAATGGACATCGCGATGCCCTGACTCGAAATAAGGCCGGATATCCCTGCAGTGACTTGAATGCAGACTCGTCTTGCATCTCCCAAGACGAAAGGATGTCTGAATCCCCTGTGGAGACCACAGAGAAAGACCTAGTTCCCCACCTCATCGCGACCGGAGGCCTCACATTCTTTGAGAACTCCAGAGGTACACGGAGATCAGTGCCTCCAAAGGAAACGATGCCTGACGCCTCGTGAAACTTGATATTAGTCCCAGGATTCCTGTGGCACGTGGAAAGGGACCCTTGGTCTCCCGCCTCAGCTGGAGAGGCGTCCCAATTGCCCTGCCAAGCCTCGAGGAGAATCCTGAGTTGTCCCTCGCAACTAGGCATGAGTACTGACGTCGCTGAACAAACACGTGGGTGGAAGGGCCATCCCCGTCGTAACACGAGAATATATCCCAGGTTCCCGCCGCAACTCGAGAAACACCATGAGACTTCCCCCTTGCCGCGAGATCAGGCCCGATTCCGCTGTACTGCTTGCATAGCAATTCCGTGTTGCACATCACACATGAAAGGAGCCTTGATTTCCTTGATGGCACTCCAGAGAAACCCCAAGAACACTCTTTCAAGGCTAGAGGGATCCTGAGGTCACTGTAGCAACACAAAAGAGCTCCGTGGACCAAAAATCAACTCGAGATGAGAGGTTAGTCCCTAACTTCGACTCCAGAGGAATACCACCTTACCACAAGCACCTCAAGAGGAGGCTTCTCTCAGCTCTAGGTATGTGAGAGGGACCCTGAGTTTGCGGCCTCAAGTGGAATGGACACCGCGATTCCCTGACTCGAAATAAGGCCGGATATCCCTGCAGTGACTTGAATGCAGGCTCGTCTTGCATCTCCCAAGATGAAAGGATGTCTGAATCCCCTGTGGAGACCACAGAGAAAGACCTAGTTCCCCACCTCATGGCGACCGGAGGCCTCACACCCTTTGATAAGTCCAGAGGTACGCAGAGATCCGCGCCTCCAAAGGAGACGAAGCCTGACTCCTCGTGAAACTTGATAGGAGTCCCAGGATTCCTGTGGCACATGGAAAGGGACCCTTTGTCTCACGACTCAGCTGGAGAGGCATCCCAATTGCCCTGCCAAGCCTCGAGGAGAATCCCGAGTTGTCCCTCGCAACTAGGCAGAAGTTCTGACGTCGCTGAACAAACACGTGTGTGGAAGGGCCATCCCCGTCGAAACTCGAGAGTATACCCCAGGATCCCGCCGCAACTCAAGAAAAGCCATGAGACTTCCCCCTCGCCATGAAATGAGGCCCGATTCCCCTGCACTGCATGCAGGGCAATTCCGTGTTGCACATCACACATGAAAGGACCCTTGATTTCCTTGATGGCACTCCAGAGAAACCCCAGGAACACTGCTTCAAGGCTAGAGGCATCCTGAGGTCACTGTAGCAACACGAAAGAGCTCCGTGGACCAAAAATCAACTCGAGATGAGAGGTTAGTCCGTGGTTTCGACTCCAGAGGAATACCACCTTCCCACAAGCACCTCAAGAGGAGGCTTCTCTCAGCTCTAGGTATGTGAGAGGGACCCTGAGTTTGCGGCCTCAAGTGGAATGGACTCCGCGATGCCCTGACTCGAAATAAGGCCGAATATCCCTGCAGTGACTTGAATGCAGGCTCGTCTTGCATCTCCCAAGATGAAAGGATGTCTGAATCCCCTGTGGAGACCACAGAGAAAGACCTAGTTCCCCACCTCATCGCGACGAGAGGCCTCACATCCTTTGATAACTTCAGAGGTACGCAGAGATCAGTGCCTCCAAGGAGACGATGCCTGACTCCTCGTGAAACTTGATAGTAGTCCCAGGATTCCTGTGGCACGTGGAAAGGGACACTTGGTCTCCCGCCTCAGCTGGAGAGGCATACTAATTGCCCTCCCAAGCCTCGAGGAGAATCCCGAGTTGTCCCTCGCAACTAGGCAAAAGTCCTGACATTGCTGAACAAACACGTGTGTGGAAGGGCCATCCCCGTCGTAGCTCGATAATATACCCCAGGTTCCCGCCGCAACTCGAGAAAAACCATGAGACTTCCCCCTCGCCGCAAAATGAGGCCCGATTCCCTTGCACTGCCTGCAGACAAATTCCGTGTTGCACATCACACATGAAAGGAGCCTTGATTTCCTTGATGGCACTCCAGAGAAACCCCAAGAACACTGTTTCAAGGCTAGAGGGATCCTGAGGTCACTGTAGCAACACGAAAGAGCTCGGTGGACCAAAAATCAACTCGAGATGAGAGGTTAGTCCCTGGCTTCGACTCCAGAGGAATACCACCTTACCACAAGCACCTCAAGAGGAGGCTTCTCTCAGCTCTAGGTATGTGAGAGGGACCCTGAGTTTGCGACCTCAAGTGGAATGGACACTGTGATGCCCTGACTCGAAATAAGGCCGGATATCCCTGCAGTGACTTGAATGCAGGCTCGTCTTGCATTTCCCAAGACGAAAGGATGTCTAAATCCCCTGTGGAGACCACAGAGAAAGACCTAGTTCCCCACCTCATCGCGACCGGAGGCCTCACATCGTTTGAAAATTCCAGAGGTACACGGAGATCAGTGCCTCCAAAGGAGACGATGCCTGACTCCTCGTGAAACTTGATAGGAGTCCCAGGATTCCTGTGGCAAGTGGAAAGGGACACTTGGTCTCCCGCCTCAGCTGGAGAGGCGTCCCAATTGCCCTGCCAAGCCTCGAGGAGAATCCAGAGTTGTCCCTCGCAACTAGGCAGGAGTCCTGACGTCGCTGAACAAACACGTGGGTGGAAGGGCCATCCCCGTCATAATTCGAGAATGTACACCAGGAGCCCGCCGCAACTCGAGAAAAACCATGAGACTATCCCCTCGCCGCGAGATGAGGCCCGATTCCCCTGCACTGCATGCAGAGCAATTCCGTGTTGCACATCACACATGAAAGGAGCCTTGATTTCCTTGGTGGCACTCCAGAGAAACCCCAAGAACACTGTTTCAAGGCTAGAGGGATCCTGAGGTCACTGTAGCAACACGAAAGAGCTCCGTGGACCAAAAATCAACTCGAGATGAGAGGTTAGTCCCTGGCTTCGATTCCAGAGGAATAACACCTTACCACAAGCACCTCAAGCGGAGGCTTCTCTCAGCTCTAGCTATGTGAAAGGGACCTTGATTTTGTGGCCTCAAGTGAAATGGACACTGCGATGCCCTGACGCGAAATAAGGCGGGATATCCCTGCAGTGACTTGAATGCAGGCTCGTCTTGCATCTCACAAGATGAAACGATGTCTGAATCCCCTGTGGAGACCACAGAGAAAGACCTTGTTCCCCACCTCATCGCGACCGGAGGCCTCACATCCTTTGAAAACTCCAGAGGTACGCGGAGATCAGTGCCTCCAAAGTAGACGATGCCTGACTCCTCATGAAACTTGATAGGATTCCCAGGATTCCTGTGGCACGTGGAAAGGGACCCTTGGTCTCCCGCCTCAGCTGGAGAGGCGTCCCAATTGCCCTGCCAAGCCTCGAGGAGAATCCCGAGTTGTCCCTCGCAACTAGGCAGGAATCCTGCCATTGCTGAACAAACACGTGTGTGAAAGGGCCATCCCCGTCGTAATTCGAGAATATACCCCAGGTTCCCGCCGCAACTCGAAAAAAACCATGAGACGTCCCCCTCGCCGCGAGAAGAGGCCAGATTCCCCTGCAGTGCGTGCAGACCAATTCCGTGCTGCATATCAAACATGAAAGGAGCCTTGATTTCCTTGATGGCACTCCAGAGAAATCCCAAGTACACTGTTTCAAGGCTAGAGGGATTCTGAGGTCACTGCAGCTACACGAAAGAGCTCCGTGGACCAAAAATCAACTCGAGATGAGAGGTTAGTCCCTGGCTTCGACTCCAGAGGAAACCACCTTACCACAAGCACCTCAAGAGGAGGCTTCTCTCAGCTCTAGGTATGTGAGAGAGACCCTGAGTTTGCGGCCTCAAGTGGAATGGACACCGCGATGCCCTGACTCGAAATAAGGCCGAATATCCCTGCAATGACTTGAATGCAGGCTCGTCTTGCATCTCCCAAGACGAAAGGATGTCTGAATCCCCTGTGGAGACCACAGAGAAAGACCTAGTTCCCCATCTCATCGCGACCGGAGGCCTCACATACTTTGAAAACTCCAGAGGTACACTGAGATCAGTGCCTCCAAAGGAGACGATGCCTGACTCCTCGTGAAACTTGATAGGAGTCCCAGGATTCCTGTGGCACGTGGAAAGGGCCACTTCTTCTCCCGCCTCAGCTGGAGAGGTGTCCCAATTGCCCTGCCAAGCCCTCAGGAGAATACCGAGTTGTCCCTCGCAACTAGGCAGGAGTCCTGACGTCGCTGAACAAACACGTGGGTGGAAGGGCCATCCCCGTCGTAACTCGAGAATATACCCCAGGTTCCCGCCGCAACTCGAGAAAAACCATGAGACTTCCCCCTCGCCGCAAGATGAGGCCCGATTCCGCTGCACTGCATTCAAAGCAATTCCGGGTTGCACATCACACATGAAAGGAGCCTTGATTTCCTTGATGGCACTCCAGAGAATCCCCAAGAACACTGTTTCAAGGCTAGAGGGATCCTGAGGTCACTGTAGCAACATGAAAGAGCTCCGTGGACCAAAAATCAACTCGAGATGAGAGGTTAGTCCCTGGCTTCGACTCCAGAGGAATACCACCTTACCACATGCACCTCAAGAGGAGGCTTCTCTCAGCTCTAGGTATGTGAGAGTTACGCTGAGTTTGCGGCCTCAAGTGGAATGGACACCGCGATGCCCTGACGCGAAATAAGGCCGGATATCCCTGCAGTGACTTGAATGCAGGCTCGTCTTGCATCTCCCAAGACGAAAGGATGTCTGAATCCCCTGTGAAGACCACCGAGAAAGACCGAGTTCCCCACCTCATCGCGACCAGAGGCCTCACATCCTTTGAAAACTCCAGAGGTACGCGGAGATCAGTGCCTCCAAAGGAGACGATGCCTGACTCCTCGTGAAACTTCTTAGGAGTCCCAGGATTCCTGTGGCACGTGGAAAGGGACCCTTGGTCTCCCGCCTCAGCTCGAGAGGCGTCCCAATTGCCCTGCCAAGCCTCGAGGAGAATCCCGAGTTGTCCCTCGCAACTAGGCAGGAGTCCTGATGTCGCTGAACAAACACGTGGGTGGAAGGGCCAACCCCGTCGTAACTCGAGAATATACCCCAGGTTCCCGCCGCAACTCGAGATAAACCGTGAGACTTCCCCTTCGCCACAAGATGAGGCCCGATTCCCCAAAACTGCATTCAAAGCAATTCCGTGTTGCACATCACACATGAAAGGAGCCTTGATTTCCTTGATGGCCCTCCAGAGAAACCCCAAGAACACTGTTTCAAGGCTAGAGGGATCCTGAGGTCACTGTAGCAACACGAAAGAGCTCCGTGGACCAAAAATCAACTCGAGATGAGAGGTTATTCCCTGGCTTCGACTCCAGAGGAATACCACCTTACCACAAGCACCTCAACAGGAGGCTTCTCTCAGCTCTAGCTATGTGAGAGGGAACCTGAGTTTGCAGCCTCAAGTGGAATGGACACCGCGATGCCCTGACTCGAAATAAGGCCGGATATCCCTGCAGTGACTTGAATGCAGGCTCGTCTTGCATCTCCCAAGACGAAAGGATGTCTGAATCCCCTGTGGAGACCACAGAGAAAGACCTAGTTCCCCACCTCATCGCGACCGGAGGCCTCACATCCTTTGAAAACTCCAGAGGTACGCGGAGATCAGTGCCTCCAAAGGAGACGATGCCTGACTCCTCGTGAATCTTGATAGGAGTCCCAGGATTCCTGTGGCACGTGGAAAGGGACCCTTGGTCTCCCGCCTCAGCTGGAGAGGAGTCCCAATTGCCCTGCCAAGCCTCGAGGAGAATCCCGAGTTGTCCCTCGCAACTAGGCAGGAGTCATAACGTCGCTGAACAAACACGTGGGAGGAAGGGCCATCCCCGTGGTAACTCGATAATATACCCCAGGTTCCCGCCGCAGCTCGAGAAAAACCATGAGACTTCCCCCTCGCCGCGAGATGAGGCCCGATTCCCCTGCACTGCGTGCAGAGCAATTCCGTGTTGCACATCACACATGAAAGGAGCCTTGATTTCCTTGATGGCACTCCAGAGAAACCCCCAGAACACTGTGTCAAGGCTAGAGGGATCCTAAGGTCACTGTAGCAACACGAAAGTGCTCCGTGGACCAAAAATCAACTCGAGATGAGAGGTTAGTCCCTGGCTTCGACTCCAGAGGAATACCACCTTACCAGAAGCACCTCAATAGGAGGCTTCTCTCATCTCTAGGTATGTGAGAGGGATCCTGATTTTGCGGCCTCAAGTGGAATGGACACTGCGATGCCCTGACGCGAAATAATGCCGGATATCCCTGCAGTGACTTGAATGCAGGCTCGTCTTGCATCTCCGAAAACGAAAGGATGTCTGAATCCCCTGTGGAGACCACAGAGAAAGACCTAGTTCCCCACTTCATGGCGACCGGAGGCCTCACATCCTTTGAAAACTCCAGAGGTACGCGGAGATCAGTGCCTCCAAAGGAGACGATGCCTGACTCCTCGTGAAACTTGATAGGAGTCCCAGGATTACTGTGGCACGTGGAAAGGGACACTTGGTCTCCCGCCTCAGCTGGAGAGGCGTCCCAATTGCCCTGCCAAGCCTCGAGGAGAATCCCGAGTTGTCCCTCGCAACTAGGCAGGAGTCCTGAGGTCGCTGAATAAACGCGTGGGTGGAAGGGCCATCCCCGTCGTACCTCGAGAATATACCCCAGGTTCCCGCCGCAACTCGAGAAAAACCATGAGACTTCCCCCTCGCCGCGAGATGAGGCCCGATTCCCCTGCACTGCGTGCAGAGCAATTCCGTGTTGCACATCACACATGAAAGGAGCCTTGATTTCCTTGATGGCACTCCAGAGAATCCCCAAGAACACTGTTTCAAGGCTAGAGGGATCCTGAGGTCACTGTAGCAACATGAAAGAGCTCCGTGGACCAAAAATCAACTCGAGATGAGAGGTTAGTCCCTGGCTTCGACTCCAGAGGAATACCACCTTACCACATGCACCTCAAGAGGAGGCTTCTCTCAGCTCTAGGTATGTGAGAGTTACGCTGAGTTTGCGGCCTCAAGTGGAATGGACACCGCGATGCCCTGACGCGAAATAAGGCCGGATATCCCTGCAGTGACTTGAATGCAGGCTCGTCTTGCATCTCCCAAGACGAAAGGATGTCTGAATCCCCTGTGAAGACCACCGAGAAAGACCGAGTTCCCCACCTCATCGCGACCAGAGGCCTCACATCCTTTGAAAACTCCAGAGGTACGCGGAGATCAGTGCCTCCAAAGGAGACGATGCCTGACTCCTCGTGAAACTTCTTAGGAGTCCCAGGATTCCTGTGGCACGTGGAAAGGGATCCTTGGTCTCCCGCCTCAGCTCGAGAGGCGTCCCAATTGCCCTGCCAAGCCTCGAGGAGAATCCCGAGTTGTCCCTCGCAACTAGGCAGGAGTCCTGATGTCGCTGAACAAACACGTGGGTGGAAGGGCCAACCCCGTCGTAACTCGAGAATATACCCCAGGTTCCCGCCGCAACTCGAGATAAACCGTGAGACTTCCCCTTCGCCACAAGATGAGGCCCGATTCCCCAAAACTGCATTCAAAGCAATTCCGTGTTGCACATCACATATGAAAGGAGCCTTGATTTCCTTGATGGCCCTCCAGAGAAACCCCAAGAACACTGTTTCAAGGCTAGAGGGATCCTGAGGTCACTGTAGCAACACGAAAGAGCTCCGTGGACCAAAAATCAACTCGAGATGAGAGGTTATTCCCTGGCTTCGACTCCAGAGGAATACCACCTTACCACAAGCACCTCAACAGGAGGCTTCTCTCAGCTCTAGCTATGTGAGAGGGAACCTGAGTTTGCAGCCTCAAGTGGAATGGACACCGCGATGCCCTGACTCGAAATAAGGCCGGATATCCCTGCAGTGACTTGAATGCAGGCTCGTCTTGCATCTCCCAAGACGAAAGGATGTCTGAATCCCCTGTGGAGACCACAGAGAAAGACCTAGTTCCCCACCTCATCGCGACCGGAGGCCTCACATCCTTTGAAAACTCCAGAGGTACGCGGAGATCAGTGCCTCCAAAGGAGACGATGCCTGACTCCTCGTGAATCTTGATAGGAGTCCCAGGATTCCTGTGGCACGTGGAAAGGGACCCTTGGTCTCCCGCCTCAGCTGGAGAGGAGTCCCAATTGCCCTGCCAAGCCTCGAGGAGAATCCCGAGTTGTCCCTCGCAACTAGGCAGGAGTCATAACGTCGCTGAACAAACACGTGGGAGGAAGGGCCATCCCCGTGGTAACTCGATAATATACCCCAGGTTCCCGCCGCAGCTGGAGAAAAACCATGAGACTTCCCCCTCGCCGCGAGATGAGGCCCGATTCCCCTGCACTGCGTGCAGAGCAATTCCGTGTTGCACATCACACATGAAAGGAGCCTTGATTTCCTTGATGGCACTCCAGAGAAACCCCCAGAACACTGTGTCAAGGCTAGAGGGATCCTGAGGTCACTGTAGCAACACGAAAGTGCTCCGTGGACCAAAAATCAACTCGAGATGAGAGGTTAGTCCCTGGCTTCGACTCCAGAGGAATACCACCTTACCAGAAGCACCTCAATAGGAGGCTTCTCTCATCTCTAGGTATGTGAGAGGGACCCTGATTTTGCGGCCTCAAGTGGAATGGACACTGCGATGCCCTGACGCGAAATAATGCCGGATATCCCTGCAGTGACTTGAATGCAGGCTCGTCTTGCATCTCCGAAAATGAAAGGATGTCTGAATCCCCTGTTGAGACCACAGAGAAAGACCTAGTTCCCCACTTCATGGCGACCGGAGGCCTCACATCCTTTGAAAACTCCAGAGGTACGCGGAGATCAGTGCCTCCAAAGGAGACGATGCCTGACTCCTCGTGAAACTTGATAGGAGTCCCAGGATTACTGTGGCACGTGGAAAGGGACACTTGGTCTCCCGCCTCAGCTGGAGAGGCGTCCCAATTGCCCTGCCAAGCCTCGAGGAGAATCCCGAGTTGTCCCTCGCAACTAGGCAGGAGTCCTGAGGTCGCTGAATAAACGCGTGGGTGGAAGGGCCATCCCCGTCGTACCTCGAGAATATACCCCAGGTTCCCGCCGCAACTCGAGAAAAACCATGAGACTTCCCCCTCGCCGCGAGATGAGGCCCGATTCCCCTGCACTGCGTGCAGAGCAATTCCGTGTTGCACATCACACATGAAAGGAGCCTTGATTTCCTTGATGGCACTCCAGAGAAACCCCAAGAACACTGTTTCAAGGCTAGAGGGATCCTGAGGTCACTGTAGCAACAGGAAAGAGCTCCGTGGACCAAAAATCAACTCGAGATGAGAGGTTATTTCCTGGCTTCGACTCCAGAGGTATACCACCTTACCACAAGCACCTCAAGAGGAGGCTTCTCTCAGCTCTAGCTATGTGAGAGGGAACCTGAGTTTGCGGCCTCAAGTGGAATGGACACCGCGATGCCCTGACTCGAAATAAGGCCGGATATTCCTGCAGTGACTTGAATGCAGGCTCGTCTTGCATCTCCAAAGAAGAAAGGATGTCTGAATCCCCTGTGGAGAAAACAGAGAAAAACCTAGTTCCCCACCTCATCGCGACCGGAGGCCTCACATCCTTTGAAAACTCCAGAGGTACGCGGAGATCAGTGCCTCCAAAGGAGACGATGCCTGACTCCTCGTGAAACTTGGTAGGAGTCCCAGGATTCCTGTGGCACGTGGAAAGGGACCCTTGGTCTCCCGCCTCAGCTGGAGAGGCGTCCCAATTGCCCTGCCAAGCCTCGAGGAGAATCCCGAGTTGTCCCTCGCAACTAGGCAGGAGTCATAACGTCGCTGAACAAACACGTGGGTGGAAGGGCCATCCCCGTGGTAACTCGATAATATACCCCAGGTTCCCGCCGCAGCTCGAGAAAAACCATGAGACTTCCCCCTCACCGCGAGATGAGGCCCGATTCCCCTGCACTGCGTGCAGAGCAATTCCGTTTTGCACATCACACATGAAAGGAGCCTTGATTTCCTTGATGGCACTCCAGAGAAACCCCAAGAACACTCTTTCAAGGGTAGAGGGATCCTGAGGTCACTGTAGCAACACGAAAGAGCTCCGTGGACCAAAAATCAACTCGAGATGAGAGGGTAGTCCCTGGCTTCGACTCCAGAGGAATACCACCTTACCACAAGCACCTCAAGAGGAGGCTTCTCTCAGCTCCAGTTATGTGAGAGGGACCCTGAGTTTGCGGCCTCAAGTTGAATCGACACCGCGATGCCCTGACTCGAAATAAGGCTGGATTTCCCTGCAGTGACTTGAATGCAGGCTCGTCTTGCATCTCCCAAGAAGAAAGGATGTCTGAATCCCCTGTGGAGACCACAGAGAAAGACCTAGTTCCCCACCTCATCGTGACCGGAGGCCTCACATACTTTGAAAACTGCAGAGGTACACTGAGATCAGTGCCTCCAAAGGAGACGATGCCTGACTCCTCGTGAAACTTGATAGGAGTCCCAGGATTCCTGTGGCACGTGGAAAGGGACCCTTGGTCTCCCGCCTCAGTTGGAGAGGCGTCCCAATTGCCCTGCCAAGACTCAAGGAGAATCCCGAGTTGTCCCTCGCAACTAGGCAGGAGTCCTGACGTCGCTGAACAAACACGTGGGTGGAAGGGCCATCCCCGTCGTAACTCGAGAATATACCCCAGGTTCCCGCCGCAACTCGAGAAAATCCATGAGACTTCCCCATCGCCGCAAGATGAGGCCCGATTCCCCTGCACTGCATTCAAAGTAATTCCGTGTTGCACATCAAACATGAAAGGAGCCTTGATTTCCTTGATGGCACTCCAGAGAAGACCCAAGAACACTGTTTCAAGGCTAGAGGGATCCTGAGGTCACTGTAGCAACACGAAAGCGCTCCGGGGACCAAAAATCAACTCGAGATGAGAGGTTAGTCCCTGGCTTCGACTCCAGAGGAATACCACCTTACCACAAGCACCTCAAGAGGAGGCTTCTCTCAGCTCTAGCTATGTGAGAGGGACCCTGAGTTTGTGGCCTCAAGTGGAATGGACACCGCTATGCCCCGACTCGAAATAAGGCCGGATATCCCTGCAGTGACTTGAATGCAGGCTCGTCTTGCATCTCCCAAGACGAAAGGATGTCTGAATCCCCTGTGGAGACCACAGAGAAAGACCTAGTTCCCCACCTCATCGCGACCGGAGGTCTCACATCCTTTGAAAACTCCAGAGGTACGCGGAGATCAGTGCCTCCAAAGGAGACGATGCCTGACTCCTCGTGAAACTTCTTAGGAGTCCCAGGATTCCTGTGGCACGTGGAAAGGGACCCTTGGTCTCCCGCCTCAGCTGGAGAGGCGTCCCAATTGCCCTGCCAAGCCTCGAGGAGAATCCCGAGTTGTCCCTCGCAACTAGGCAGGAGTCCTGACGTCGCTGAACAAACACGTGTGTGGCAGGGCCATCCCCGTCGTAACTCGAGAATATACCCCAGGTTCCCGCCGCAACTCGAGAAAAACCATGAGACCTCCCCTCGCCGCAAGATGAGGCCCGATTCCCCTGCACTGCATTCAAAGAAATTCCGTGTTGCACATCAAACATGAAAGGAGCCTTTATTTCCTTGATGGCACTCCAGAGAAACCCCAAGAACACTGTTTCAAGGCTAGAGGGATCCTGAGGTCACTGTAGCAACACGAAAGAGCTCCGTGGACCAAAAATCAACTCGAGATGAGAGGTTAGTCCCTGGCTTCGACTCCAGAGGAATACCACCTTACCACAAGCACCTCAAGAGGAGGCTGCTCTCAGCTCTAGGTATGTGAGAGGGACCCTGAGTTTGCGGCCTCAAGTTGAATCGACACCGCGATGCCCTGACTCGAAATAAGGCTGGATTTCCCTTCAGTGACTTGAATGCAGGCTCGTCTTGCATCTCCCAAGATGAAAGGATGTCTGAATCCCCTGTGGAGACCACAGAGAAAGACCTAGTTCCCCACTTCATGGCGACCAGAGGCCTCACATCCTTTGAAAACTCCAGAGGTACGCGGACATCAGTGCCTCCAAAGGAGACGATGCCTGACTCCTCGTGAAACTTGATAGGAGTCCCAGGATTCCTGTGGCACGTGGAAAGGGACCCTTGGTCTCCCGCCTCAGCTGGAGAGGCGTCCCAATTGCCCTGCCAAGCCTCGAGGAGAATCCCGAGTTGTCCCTCGCAACTAGGCAGGAGTCCTGACGTCGCTGAACAAACACGTGGTTGGAAGGGCCAACCCCGTCGTAACTCGAGAATATACCCCAGGTTCCCGCCGCAACTCGAGATAAACCGTGAGACTTCCCCTTCGCCACAAGATGAGGCCCGATTCCCCAAAACTGCATTCAAAGCTATTCCGTGTTGCACATCACACATGAAAGGAGCCTTGATTTCCTTGATGGCCCTCCAGAGAAACCCCAAGAACACTGTTTCAAGGCTAGAGGGATCCTGAGGTCACTGTAGCAACACGAAAGAGCTCCGTGGACCAAAAATCAACTCGAGATGAGAGGTTATTCCCTGGCTTCGACTCCAGAGGAATACCACCTTACCACAAGCACCTCAACAGGAGGCTTCTCTCAGCTCTAGCTATGTGAGAGGGAACCTGAGTTTGCAGCCTCAAGTGGAATGGACACCGCGATGCCCTGACTCGAAATAAGGCCGGATATCCCTGCAGTGACTTGAATGCAGGCTCGTCTTGCATCTCCCAAGACGAAAGGATGTCTGAATCCCCTGTGGAGACCACAGAGAAAGACCTAGTTCCCCACCTCATCGCGACCGGAGGCCTCACATCCTTTGAAAACTCCAGAGGTACGCGGAGATCAGTGCCTCCAAAGGAGACGATGCCTGACTCCTCGTGAATCTTGATAGGAGTCCCAGGATTCCTGTGGCACGTGGAAAGGGACCCTTGGTCTCCCGCCTCAGCTGGAGAGGAGTCCCAATTGCCCTGCCAAGCCTCGAGGAGAATCCCGAGTTGTCCCTCGCAACTAGGCAGGAGTCATAACGTCGCTGAACAAACACGTGGGTGGAAGGGCCATCCCCGTGGTAACTCGATAATATACCCCAGGTTCCCGCCGCAGCTCGAGAAAAACCATGAGACTTCCCCCTCGCCGCGAGATGAGGCCCGATTCCCCTGCACTGCGTGCAGAGCAATTCCGTGTTGCACATCACACATGAAAGGAGCCTTGATTTCCTTGATGGCACTCCAGAGAAACCCCCAGAACACTGTGTCAAGGCTAGAGGGATCCTGAGATCACTGTAGCAACACGAAAGTGCTCCGTGGACCAAAAATCAACTCGAGATGAGAGGTTAGTCCCTGGCTTCGACTCCAGAGGAATACCACCTTACCAGAAGCACCTCAAGAGGAGGCTTCTCTCATCTCTAGGTATGTGAGAGGGACCCTGATTTTGCGGCCTCAAGTGGAATGGACACTGCGATGCCCTGACGCGAATTAATGCCGGATATCCCTGCAGTGACTTGAATGCAGGCTCGTCTTGCATCTCCGAAAACGAAAGGATGTCTGAATCCCCTGTGGAGACCACAGAGAAAGACCTAGTTCCCCACTTCATGGCGACCGGAGGCCTCACATCCTTTGAAAACTCCAGAGGTACGCGGAGATCAGTGCCTCCAAAGGAGACGATGCCTGACTCCCCGTGAAACTTGATAGGAGTCCCAGGATTACTGTGGCACGTGGAAAGGGACACTTGGTCTCCCGCCTCAGCTGGAGAGGCGTCCCAATTGCCCTGCCAAGCCTCAAGGAGAATCCCGAGTTGTCCCTCGCAACTAGGCAGGAGTCCTGAGGTCGCTGAATAAACGCGTGGGTGGATGGGCCATCCCCGTCGTACCTCGAGAATATACCCCAGGTTCCCGCCGCAACTCGAGAAAAACCATGAGACTTCCCCCTCGCCGCGAGATGAGGCCCGATTCCCCTGCACTGCGTGCAGAGCAATTCCGTGTTGCATATCACACATGAAAGGAGCCTTGATTTCCTTGATGGCACTCCAGAGAAACCCCAAGAACACTGTTTCAAGGCTAGAAGGATCCTGAGGTCACTGTAGCCACACGAAAGAGCTCCGTGGACCAAAAATCAACTCGGGATGAGAGGTTATTCCCTGGCTTCGACTCCAGAGGAATACCACCTTACCACAAGCACCTCAAGAGGAGGCTTCTCTCAGCTCTAGCTATGTGAGAGGGACCCTGAGTTTGTGGCCTCAAGTGGAATGGACACCGCGACGCCCTGACTCGAAATAAGGCCGGATATCCCTGCAGTGACTTGAATGCAGGCTCGTCTTGCATCTCCCAAGACGAAAGGATGTCTGAATCCCCTGTGGAGGCCACAGAGAATAACCTAGTTCCCCACCTCATCGCGACCAGAGGCCTCACATCCTTTGAAAACTCCAGAGGTACGCGGAGATCAGTGCCTCCAAAGGAGACGATGCCTGACTCCTCGTGAAACTTGATAGGAGTCCCAGGATTCCTGTGGCACGTGGAAAGGGACCCTTGGTCTCCCGCCTCAGCTGGAGAGGCGTCCCAATTGCCCTGCCAAGCCTCAAGGAGAATCCCGAGTTGTCCCTCGCAACTAGGCAGGAGTCCTGACGTCGCTGAATAAACGCGTGGAATGAAGGGCCATCCCCGTCTTAACTCGAGAATATACCCCAGGTTCCCGCCGCAACTCGAGAAAAACCATGAGACTTCCCCCTCGCCGCGAGATGAGGCCCGATTCCCCTGCACTGCGTGCAGAGCAATTCCGTGTTGCACATCACACATGAAAGGAGCCTTGATTTCCTTGATGGCACTCCAGAGAAACCCCAAGAACACTGTTTCAAGGCTAGAGGGATCCTGAGGTCACTGTAGCAACACGAAAGAGCTCCGTGGACCAAAAATCAACTCGAGATGAGAGGTTATTCCCTGGCTTCGACTCCAGAGGAATACCACCTTACCACAAGCACCTCAAGAGGAGGCTTCTCTCAGCTCTAGCTATGTGAGAGGGAACCTGAGTTTGCAGCCTCAAGTGGAATGGACACCGCGATGCCCTGACTCGAAATAAGGCCGGATATCCCTGCAGTGACTTGAATGCAGGCTCGTCTTGCATCTCCCAAGACGAAAGGATGTCTGAATCCCCTGTGGAGAACACAGAGAAAGACCTAGTTCCCCACCTCATCGCGACCGGAGGCCTGACATCCTTTGAAAACTCCAGAGGTACGCGGAGATCAGTGCCTCCAATGGAGACGATGCCTGACTCCTCGTGAAACTTGGTAGGAGTCCCAGGATTCCTGTGGCACGTGGAAAGGGACCCTTGGTCTCCCGCCTCAGCTGGAGAGGCGTCCCAATTGCCCTGCCAAGCCTCGAGGAGAATCCCGAGTTGTCCCTCGCAACTAGGCAGGAGTCATAACGTCGCTGAACAAACACGTGGGTGGAAGGGCCATCCCCGTGGTAACTCGATAATATACCCCAGGTTCCCGCCGCAGCTCGAGAAAAACCATGAGACTTCCCCCTCGCCGCGAGATGAGGCCCGATTCCCCTGCACTGCGTGCAGAGCAATTCCGTTTTGCACATCACACATGAAAGGAGCCTTGATTTCCTTGATGGCACTCCAGAGAAACCCCAAGAATACTGTTTCAAGGCTAGAGGGATCCTGAGGTCACTGTAGCAACACGAAAGAGCTCCGTGGACCAAAAATCAACTCGAGATGAGAGGGTAGTCCCTGGCTTCGACTCCAGAGGAATACCACCTAACCACAAGTACCTCAAGAGGAGGCTTCTCTCAGCTCCAGGTATGTGAGAGGGACCCTGAGTTTGCGGCCTCAAGTTGAATCGACACCGCGATGCCCTGACTCGAAATAAGGCTGGATTTCCCTGCAGTGACTTGAATGCAGGCTCGTCTTGCATCTCCCAAGAAGAAAGGATGTCTGAATCCCCTGTGGAGACCGCAGAGAAAGACCTAGTTCCCCACCTCATCGTGACCGGAGGCCTCACATACTTTGAAAACTGCAGAGGTACACTGAGATCAGTGCCTCCAAAGGAGACGATGCCTGACTCCTCGTGAAACTTGATAGGAGTCCCAGGATTCCTGTGGCACGTGGAAAGGGACCCTTGGTCTCCCGCCTCAGCTGGAGAGGCGTCCCAATTGCCCTGCCAAGCCTCAAGGAGAATCCCGAGTTGTCCCTCGCAACTAGGCAGGAGTCCTGACGTCGCTGAACAAACACGTGGGTGGAAGGGCCATCCCCGTCGTAACTCGAGAATATACCACCAGGTTCCCGCCGCAACTCGAGAAAAACCATGAGACTTCCCCATCGCCGCAAGATGAGGCCCGATTCCCCTGCACTGCATTCAAAGTAATTCCGTGTTGCACATCAAACATGAAAGGAGCCTTGATTTCCTTGATGGCACTCCAGAGAAGCCCCAAGAACACTGTTTCAAGGCTAGAGGGATCCTGAGGTCACTGTAGCAACACGAAAGCGCTCCGGGGACCAAAAATCAACTCGAGATGAGAGGTTAGTCCCTGGCTTCGACTCCAGAGGAATACCACCTTACCACAAGCACCTCAAGAGGAGGCTTCTCTCAGCTCTAGCTATGTGAGAGGGACCCTGAGTTTGTGGCCTCAAGTGGAATGGACACCGCTATGCCCCGACTCGAAATAAGGCCGGATATCCCTGCAGTGACTTGAATGCAGGCTCGTCTTGCATCTCCCAAGACGAAAGGATGTCTGAATCCCCTGTGGAGACCACAGAGAAAGACCTAGTTCCCCACCTCATCGCGACCGGAGGCCTCACATCCTTTGAAAACTCCAGAGGTACGCGGAGATCAGTGCCTCCAAAGAGACGATGCCTGACTCCTCGTGAAACTTCTTAGGAGTCCCAGGATTCCTGTGGCACGTGGAAAGGGACCCTTGGTCTCCCGCCTCAGCTGGAGAGGCGTCCCAATTGCCCTGCCAAGCCTCGAGGAGAATCCCGAGTTGTCCCTCGCAACTAGGCAGGAGTCCTGACGTCGCTGAACAAACACGTGTGTGGCAGGGCCATCCCCGTCGTAACTCGAGAATATACCCCAGGTTCCCGCCGCAACTCGAGAAAAACCATGAGACCTCCCCCTCGCCGCAAGATGAGGCCCGATTCCCCTGCACTGCATTCAAAGAAATTCCGTGTTGCACATCAAACATGAAAGGAGCCTTTATTTCCTTGATGGCACTCCAGAGAAACCCCAAGAACACTGTTTCAAGGCTAGAGGGATCCTGAGGTCACTGTAGCAACACGAAAGAGCTCGGTGGACCAAAAATCAACTCGAGATGAGAGGTTAGTCCCTGGCTTCGACTCCAGAGGAATACCACCTTACCACAAGCACCTCAAGAGGAGGCTGCTCTCAGCTCTAGGTATGTGAGAGGGACCCTGAGTTTGCGGCCTCAAGTGGAATGGACACTGCGAAGCCCTGACGGGAAATAACGCCGGATATCCCTTCAGTGACTTGAATGCAGGCTCGTCTTGCATCTCCCAAGATGAAAGGATGTCTGAATCCCCTGTGGAGACCACAGAGAAAGACCTAGTTCCCCACTTCATGGCGACCAGAGGCCTCACATCCTTTGAAAACTCCAGAGGTACGCGGACATCAGTGCCTCCAAAGGAGACGATACCTGACTCCTCGTGAAACTTGATAGGAGTCCCAGGATTCCTGTGGCACATGGAAAGGGACCCTTGGTCTCCCGCCTCAGCTGGAGAGGCGTCCCAATTGCCCTGCCAAGCCTCAAGGAGAATCCCGAGTTCTCCCTCGCAAATAGGCAGGAGTCCTGACGTTGCTGAACAAACACGTGGGTGGAAGGGCCATCCCCGTCGTAACTCGAGAATATACCCCAGGTTCCCGCCGCAACTCGAGAAAAACCATGAGACATACCCCTCCCCGCCAGATGAGGCCCGATTCCCCTGCACTGCGTGCAGAGCAATTCCGTGTTGCACATCACACATGAAAGGAGCCTTGATTTCCTTGATGGCACTCCAGAGAAACCCCAAGAACACTGTTTCAAGGCTAGAGGGATCCTGAGGTCACTGTAGCCACACAAAAGAGCTCCGTCGACCAAAAATCAACTCGAGATGAGAGGGTAGTCCCTGGCTTCGACTCCAGAGGAATACCTCCTTACCACAAGCACCTCAAGAGGAGGCTTCTCTCAGCTCTAGGTATGTGAGAGGGCCCCTGAGTTTGCGGCCTCAGGTGGAATGGACACCGCGATGCCCTGACTCGAAATAAGGCCGGATATTCCTGCAGTGACTTGAATGCAGGCTCGTCTTGCATCTCCCAAGACGAAAGAATGTCTGAATCCCCTGTGGAGACCACAGAGAAAGACCTAGTTCCCCACCTCATCGCGACCGGAGGCCTCACATCCTTTGAAAACTCGAGAGGTACGCGGAGATCAGTGCCTCCAAAGGAGACGATTCCTGACTGCTCGTGAAACTTCTTAGGAGTCCCAGGATTCCTGTGGCACGTGGAAAGGGACCCTTGGTCTCCCGCCTCAGCTGGAGAGGCGTCCCAATTGCCCTGCCAAGCCTCGAGGAGAATCCCGAGTTGTCCCTCGCAACTAGGCAGGAGTCCTGACGTCGCTGAACAAACACGTGTGTGGCAGGGCCATCCCCGTCGTAACTCGAGAATATACCCCAGGTTCCCGCCGCAACTCGAGAAAAACCATGAGACTTCCCCCTCGCCGCAAGATGAGGCCCGATTCCCCTGCACTGCATTCAAAGCAATTCCGTGTTGCACATCAAACATGAAAGGAGCCTTGATTTCCTTGATGGCACTCCAGAGAAATCCCAAGAACACTGTTTCAAGGCTAGAGGGATCCTGAGGTCACTGTAGCCACACGAAAGAGCTCCGTGGACCAAAAATCAACTCGAGATGAGAGGTTAGTCCCTGGCTTCGACTCCAGAGGAATACCACCTTACCACAAGCACCTCAAGAGGAGGCTTCTCTCAGCTCTAGGTATGTGAGAGGGACCCTGATTTTGCGGCCTCAAGTGGAATGGACAATGCGATGCCCTGAAGGGATATAACGCCGGATATCCCTGCAGTGACTTGAATGCAGGCTCGTCTTGCATCTCCGAAAACGAAAGGATGTCTGAATCCCCTGTGGAGACCACAGAGAAAGACCTAGTTCCCCATCTCATCGCAACCGGAGGCCTCACATCGTTTGAAAACTCCAGAGGTACGCGGAGATCAGTGCCTCCAAAGGAGACGATGCCTGACTCCTCTTGAAACTTGATAGGAGTCCCAGGATTCCTGTGGCACGTGGAAAGGGACACTTGGTCTCCCGCCTCAGCTGGAGAGGCGTCCCAATTGCCCTGCCAAGCCTCGAGGAGAATCCCGAGTTGTCCCTCGCAACTAGGCAGGAGTCCTGACCTCGCTGAACAAACACGTGTGTGGAAGGGCCATCCCTGTCATAACTCGAGAATATACCCCAGGTTCCCGCCGCAACTCGAGAAAAACCATGAGACTTCCCCCTCGCCGCGAGATGAGGCCCGATTCCCCTGCACTGCGTTCAGAGCAATTCCGTGTTGCACATCACACATGAAAGGAGCCTTGATTTCCTTGATGGCACTCCAGAGAAACCCCAAGAACACTCTTTCAAGGCTAGAGGGATCCTGAGGTCACTGTAGCCACACGAAAGAGCTCCGTGGACCAAAAATCAACTCGAGATGAGAGGTTAGTCCCTGGCTTCGACTCCAGAGGAATACCACCTTACCACAAGCACCTCAAGAGGAGGCTTCTCTCAGCTCTAGGTATGTGAGAGGGACCCTGAGTTTGCGGCCTCAAGTGGAATGGACACCGCTATGCCCTGACTCGAAATAAGGCCGGATATCCCTGCAATGACTTGAATGCAGGCTCGTCTTGAATCTCCCAAGACGAAAGGATGTCTGAATCCCCTGTGCAGACCACAGAGAAAGACCTAGTTCCCCACTTCATGGCGACCGGAGGCCTCACATCCTTTGAAAACTCCAGAGGTACGCGGAGATCAGTGCCTCCAAAGGAGACGATGCCTGACTCCTCGTGAAACTTGATAGGAGTCCCAGGATTCCTGTGGCACGTGGAAAGGGACACTTGGTCTCCCGCCTCAGCTGGAGAGGCGTCCCAATTGCCCTGCCAAGCCTCGAGGAGAATCCCGAGTTGTCCCTCGCAACTAGGCAGGAGTCATAACGTCGCTGAACAAACACGTGGGTGGAAGGGCCATCCCCGTCTAACTCGAGAATATACCCCAGGTTCCCGCAGCAACTCGAGAAAAACCATGAGACTTCCCCCTCGCCGTGATATGAGGCCCGATTCCCCTTCACTGCGTGCAGAGCAATTCCGTGTTGCACATCACACATGAAAGGAGCCTTGATTTCTTTGGTGGCACTCCAGAGAAACCCCAAGAACACTGTTTCAAGGCTAGAGGGATCCTGAATTCACTGTAGCAACACGAAAGAGCTCCGTGGACCAAAAATCAACTCGAGATGAGAGGTTAGTCCCTGGCTTCGACTCCAGAGGAATACCACGTTACCACAAGCACCTCAAGAGGAGGCTTCTCTCAGCTCTAGCTATGTGAGAGGGACCCTGAGTTTGCAGCCTCAAGTGGAATGGACACCGCGAGGCCCTGACTCGAAATAAGGCCGGATATTTATTCCTGCAGTGACTTGAATGCAGGCTCATCTTGTATCTCCCAAGACGAAAGGATGTCTGAATCCCCTGTGGACACCACAGAGAAAGATCTAGTTCCCCACGTCATCGCGACCGGAGGCCTCACATCCTTTGAAAACTCCAGAGGTACGCAGAGATCAGTGCCTCCAAAGGAGAGGATGCCTGGCTCCTCGTGAAATTTTATAGGAGTCCCAGGATTCCTGTGGCACGTGGAAAGTTACCCTTGGTCTCCTGCCTCAGCTGGAGAGGCGTCCCAATTGCCCTGCCAAGCCTCGAGGAGAATCCCGAGCTGTCCCTCGCAACTAGGCAGGAGTCCTGACGTCGCTGAAGAAACACGAGTGTGGAAGGGCCATCCCCGTCGTAACTCGAGAATATACCCCAGGTTCCCGCCGCAACTCGAGAAAAACCATGAGACTTCCCCCTCGCCGTGAGATGAGGCCCGATTCCCCTGCACTGCGTGCAGAGCAATTCCGTGTTGCACATCACACATGAAAGGAGCCTTGATTTCCTTGATGGCACTCCAGAGAAACCCCAAGAACACTGTTACAAGGCTAGAGGCATCCTTAGGTCACTGTAGCAACACGAAAGAGCTCCATGGACCAAAAATCAACTCGAGATGAGAGGTTAGTCCCTGGCTTCGACTCCAGACGAATACCACCTTACCACAAGCACCTCAAGAGGAGGCTTTTCTCAGCTCTAGTTATGTGAGAGGGACCCTGAGCTTGTGGCCTCAAGTGGAATGGACACCGCGATGCCCTGACTCGAAATAAGGCCGGATATCCCTGCAGTGACTTGAATGCAGGCTCGTCTTGCATCTCCCAAGACGAAAGGATGTCTGAATCCCCTGTGGAGACCACAGAGAAAGACCTAGTTCCCCACCTCATCGCGACCGGAGGCCTCACATCCTTTGAAAACTCCAGAGGTACGCGGAGATCAGTGCCTCCAAATGAGACGATGCCTGACTCCTCGTGAAACTTCATAGGAGTCCCAGGATTCCTGTGGTACGTGGAAAGGGACCCTTGGTCTCCCGCCTCAGCTGGAGAGGCGTCCCAATTGCCCTGCCAAGCCTCGAGGAGAATCCCGAGTTGTCCCTCGCAACTAGGCAGGAGTCCTGACGTCGCTGAACAAACACGTGTGTGGCAGGGCCATCCCCGTCGTAACTCGAGAATATACCCCAGGTTCCCGCCGCAACTCGAGAAAAACCATGAGACTTCCCCCTCGCCGCGAGATGAGGCCCAATTCCCCTGCACTGCGTTCAGAGCAATTCCGTGTTGCACATCACACATGAAAGGAGCCTTGATTTCCTTGATGGCACTCCAGAGAAACCCCAAGAACACTCTTTCAAGGCTAGAGGGATCCTGAGGTCACTGTAGCCACACGAAAGAGCTCCGTGGACCAAAAATCAACTCGAGATGAGAGGTTAGTCCCTGGCTTCGACTCCAGAGGAATACCACGTTACCACAAGCACCTCAAGAGGAGGCTTCTCTCAGCTCTAGCTATGTGAGAGGGACCCTGAGTTTGTGGCCTCAAGTGGAATGGACACCGCGAAGCCCTGACTCGAAATAAGGCCGGATATCCATGCAGTGACTTGAATGCAGGCTCGTCTTGCATCTCCCAAGACGAAAGGATGTCTGAATCCCCTGTGGAGGCCACAGAGAAAAACCTAGTTCCCCACCTCATCGCGACCGGAGGCCTCACATCCTTTGAAAACTACAGAGGTACGCGGAGATCAGTGCCTCCAAAGGAGACGATGCCTGACTCCTCGTGAAACTTGATAGGAGTCCCAGGATTCCTGTGGCACGTGGAAAGGGACCCTTGGTCTCCCGCCTCAGCTGGAGAGGCGTCCCAATTGCCCTGCCAAGCCTCAAGGAGAATCCCGAGTTGTCCCTCGCAACTAGGCAGGAGTCCTGACGTCGCTGAATAAACGCGTGGAATGAAGGGCCATCCCCGTCTTAACTCGAGAATATACCCCAGGTTCCCGCCGCAACTCGAGAAAAACCATGAGACTTCCCCCTCGCCGCGAGATGAGGCCCGATTCCCCTGCACTGCGTGCAGAGCAATTCCGTGTTGCACATCACACATGAAAGGAGCCTTGATTTCCTTGATGGCACTCCAGAGAAACCCCAAGAACACTGTTTCAAGGCTAGAGGGATCCTGAGGTCACTGTAGCAACACGAAAGAGCTCCGTGGACCAAAAATCAACTCGAGATGAGAGGTTATTCCCTGGCTTCGACTCCAGAGGAATACCACCTTACCACAAGCACCTCAAGAGGAGGCTTCTCTCAGCTCTAGCTATGTGAGAGGGAACCTGAGTTTGCAGCCTCAAGTGGAATGGACACCGCGATGCCCTGACTCGAAATAAGGCCGGATATCCCTGCAGTGACTTGAATGCAGGCTCGTCTTGCATCTCCCAAGACGAAAGGATGTCTGAATCCCCTGTGGAGAACACAGAGAAAAACCTAGTTCCCCACCTCATCGCGACCGGAGGCCTCACATCCTTTGAAAACTCCAGAGGTACGCGGAGATCAGTGCCTCCAAAGGAGACGATGCCTGACTCCTCGTGAAACTTGGTAGGAGTCCCAGGATTCCTGTGGCACGTGGAAAGGGACCCTTGGTCTCCCGCCTCAGCTGGAGAGGCGTCCCAATTGCCCTGCCAAGCCTCGAGGAGAATCCCGAGTTGTCCCTCGCAACTAGGCAGGAGTCATAACGTCGCTGAACAAACACGTGGGTGGAAGGGCCATCCCCGTGGAAACTCGATAATATACCCCAGGTTCCCGCCGCAGCTCGAGAAAAACCATGAGACTTCCCCCTCGCCGCGAGATGAGGCCCGATTCCCCTGCACTGCGTGCAGAGCAATTCCGTTTTGCACATCACACATGAAAGGAGCCTTGATTTCCTTGATGGCACTCCAGAGAAACCCCAAGAACACTCTTTCAAGGGTAGAGGGATCCTGAGGTCACTGTAGCAACACGAAAGAGCTCCGTGGACCAAAAATCAACTCGAGATGAGAGGGTAGTCCCTGGCTTCGACTCCAGAGGAATACCACCTTACCACAAGTACCTCAAGAGGAGGCTTCTCGCAGCTCCAGGTATGTGAGAGGGACCCTGAGTTTGCGGCCTCAAGTTGAATCGACACCGCGATGCCCTGACTCGAAATAAGGCTGGATTTCCCTGCAGTGACTTGAATGCAGGCTCGTCTTGCATCTCCCAAGAAGAAAGGATGTCTGAATCCCCTGTGGAGACCACAGAGAAAGACCTAGTTCCCCACCTCATCGTGACCGGAGGCCTCACATACTTTGAAAACTGCAGAGGTACACTGAGATCAGTGCCTCCAAAGGAGACGATGCCTGACTCCTCGTGAAACTTGATAGGAGTCCCAGGATTCCTGTGGCACGTGGAAAGGGACCCTTGGTCTCCCGCCTCAGCTGGAGAGGCGTCCCAATTGCCCTGCCAAGCCTCAAGGAGAATCCCGAGTTGTCCCTCGCAACTAGGCAGGAGTCCTGACGTCGCTGAACAAACACGTGGGTGGAAGGGCCATCCCCGTCGTAACTCGAGAATATACCCCAGGTTCCCGCCGCAACTCGAGAAAAACCATGAGACTTCCCCATCGCCGCAAGATGAGGCCCGATTCCCCTGCACTGCATTCAAAGTAATTCCGTGTTGCACATCAAACATGAAAGGAGCCTTGATTTCCTTGATGGCACTCCAGAGAAGCCCCAAGAACACTGTTTCAAGGCTAGAGGGATCCTGAGGTCACTGTAGCAACACGAAAGCGCTCCGGGGACCAAAAATCAACTCGAGATGAGAGGTTAGTCCCTGGCTTCGACTCCAGAGGACTACCACCTTACCACAAGCACCTCAAGAGGAGGCTTCTCTCAGCTCTAGCTATGTGAGAGGGACCCTGAGTTTGTGGCCTCAAGTGGAATGGACACGGCTATGCCCCGACTTGAAATAAGGCCGGATATCCCTGCAGTGACTTGAATGCAGGCTCGTCTTGCATCTCCCAAGACGAAAGGATGTCTGAATCCCCTGTGGAGACCACAGAGAAAGACCTAGTTCCCCACCTCATCGCGACCGGAGGCCTCACATCCTTTGAAAACTCCAGAGGTACGCGGAGATCAGTGCCTCCAAAGGAGACGATGCCTGACTCCTCGTGAAACTTCTTAGGAGTCCCAGGATTCCTGTGGCACGTGGAAAGGGACCCTTGGTCTCCCGCCTCAGCTGGAGAGGCGTCCCAATTGCCCTGCCAAGCCTCGAGGAGAATCCCGAGTTGTCCCTCGCAACTAGGCAGGAGTCCTGACGTCGCTGAACAAACACGTGTGTGGCAGGGCCATCCCCGTCGTAACTCGAGAATATACCCCAGGTTCCCGCCGCAACTCGAGAAAAACCATGAGACCTCCCCCTCACCGCAAGATGAGGCCCGATTCCCCTGCACTGCATTCAAAGAAATTCCGTGTTGCACATCAAACATGAAAGGAGCCTTTATTTCCTTGATGGCACTCCAGAGAAACCCCAAGAACACTGTTTCAAGGCTAGAGGGATCCTGTGGTCACTGTAGCAACACGAAAGAGCTCGGTGGACCAAAAATCAACTCGAGATGAGAGGTTAGTCCCTGGCTTCGACTCCAGAGGAATACCACCTTACCACAAGCACCTCAAGAGGAGGCTGCTCTCAGCTCTAGGTATGTGAGAGGGACCCTGAGTTTGCGGCCTCAAGTGGAATGGACACTGCGAAGCCCTGACGGGAAATAACGCCGGATATCCCTTCAGTGACTTGAATGCAGGCTCGTCTTGCATCTCCGAAAACGAAAGGATGTCTGAATCCCCTGTGGAGACCACAGAGAAAGACCTAGTTCCCCATCTCATCGCAACCGGAGGCCTCACATCGTTTGAAAACTCCAGAGGTACGCGGAGATCAGTGCCTCCAAAGGAGACGATGCCTGACTCCTCGTGAAACTTGATAGGAGTCCCAGGATTCCTGTGGCACGTGGAAAGGGACACTTGGTCTCCCGCCTCAGCTGGAGAGGCGTCCCAATTGCCCTGCCAAGCCTCGAGGAGAATCCCGAGTTGTCCCTCGCAACTAGGCAGGAGTCCTGACCTCGCTGAACAAACACGTGTGTGGAAGGGCCATCCCCGTCGTAACTCGAGAATATACCCCAGGTTCCCGCCGCAACTCGAGAAAAACCATGAGACTTCCCCCTCGCCGCGAGATGAGGCCCGATTCCCCTGCACTGCGTTCAGAGCAATTCCGTGTTGCACATCACACATGAAAGGAGCCTTGATTTCCTTGATGGCACTCCAGAGAAACCCCAAGAACACTCTTTCAAGGCTAGAGGGATCCTGAGGTCACTGTAGCCACACGAAAGAGCTCCGTGGACCAAAAATCAACTCGAGATGAGAGGTTAGTCCCTGGCTTCGACTCCAGAGGAATACCACCTTACCACAAGCACCTCAAGAGGAGGCTTCTCTCAGCTCTAGGTATGTAAGAGGGACGCTGAGTTTGCGGCCTCAAGTGGAATGGACACCGCGAAGCCCTGACTCAAAATAAGGCCGGATATCCCTGCAATGACTTGAATGCAGGCTCGTCTTGAATCTCCCAAGACGAAAGGATGTCTGAATCCCCTGTGCAGACCACAGAGAAAGACCTAGTTCCCCACTTCATGGCGACCGGAGGCCTCACATCCTTTGAAAACTCCAGAGGTACGCAGAGATCAGTGCCTCCAAAGGAGAGGATGCCTGGCTCCTCGTGAAATTTTATAGGAGTCCCAGGATTCCTGTGGCACGTGGAAAGTTACCCTTGGTCTCCTGCCTCAGCTGGAGAGGCGTCCCAATTGCCCTGCCAAGCCTCGAGGAAAATCCCGAGCTGTCCCTCGCAACTAGGCAGGAGTCCTGACGTCGCTGAAGAAACACGTGGGTGGAAGGCCCATCCCCGTCGTAACTCGAGAATATACCCCAGGTTCCCGCCGCAACTCGAGAAAAACCATGAGACTTCCCCCTCGCCGTGAGATGAGGCCCGATTCCCCTGCACTGCGTGCAGAGCAATTCCGTGTTGCACATCACACATGAAAGGAGCCTTGATTTCCTTGATGGCACTCCAGAGAAACCCCAAGAACACTGTTACAAGGCTAGAGGCATCCTGAGGTCACTGTAGCAACACGAAAGAGCTCCATGGACCAAAAATCAACTCGAGATGAGAGGTTAGTCCCTGGCTTCGACTCCAGACGAATACCACCTTACCACAAGCACCTCAAGAGGAGGCTTTTCTCAGCTCTAGGTATGTGAGAGGGACCCTGAGCTTGTGGCCTCAAGTGGAATGGACACCGCGATGCCCTGACTCGAAATAAGGCCGGATATCCCTGCAGTGACTTGAATGCAGGCTCGTCTTGCATCTCCCAAGACGAAAGGATGTCTGAATCCCCTGTGGAGACCACAGAGAAAGACCTAGTTCCCCACCTCATCGCGACCGGAGGCCTCACATCCTTTGAAAACTCCAGAGGTACGCGGAGATCAGTGCCTCCAAATGAGACGATGCCTGACTCCTCGTGAAACTTCATAGGAGTCCCAGGATTCCTGTGGTACGTGGAAAGGGACCCTTGGTCTCCCGCCTCAGCTGGAGAGGCGTCCCAATTGCCCTGCCAAGCCTCGAGGAGAATCCCGAGTTGTCCCTCGCAACTAGGCAGGAGTCCTGACGTCGCTGAACAAACACGTGTGTGGCAGGGCCATCCCCGTCGTAACTCGAGAATATACCCCAGGTTCCCGCCGCAACTCGAGAAAAACCATGAGACTTCCCCCTCGCCGCAAGATGAGGCCCGATTCCCCTGCACTGCATTCAAAGCAATTCCGTGTTGCACATCAAACATGAAAGGAGCCTTGATTTCCTTGATGGCACTCCAGAGAAATCCCAAGAACACTGTTTCAAGGCTAGAGGGATCCTGAGGTCACTGTAGCCACACGAAAGAGCTCCGTGGACCAAAAATCAACTCGAGATGAGAGGTTAGTCCCTGGCTTCGACTCCAGAGGAATACCACCTTACCACAAGCACTTCAAGAGGAGGCTTCTCTCAGCTCTAGGTATGTGAGAGGGACCCTGATTTTGCGGCCTCAAGTGGAATGGACAATGCGATGCCCTGAAGGGATATAACGCCGGATATCCCTGCAGTGACTTGAATGCAGGCTCGTCTTGCATCTCCGAAAACGAAAGGATGTCTGAATCCCCTGTGGAGACCACAGAGAAAGACCTAGTTCCCCATCTCATCGCAACCGGAGGCCTCACATCGTTTGAAAACTCCAGAGGTACGCGGAGATCAGTGCCTCCAAAGGAGACGATGCCTGACTCCTCGTGAAACTTGATAGGAGTCCCAGGATTCCTGTGGCACGTGGAAAGGGACACTTGATCTCCCGCCTCAGCTGGAGAGGCGTCCCAATTGCCCTGCCAAGCCTCGAGGAGAATCCCGAGTTGTCCCTCGCAACTAGGCAGGAGTCCTGACCTCGCTGAACAAACACGTGTGTGGAAGGGCCATCCCCGTCGTAACTCGAGAATATACCCCAGGTTCCCGCCGCAACTCGAGAAAAACCATGAGACTTCCCCCTCGCCGCGAGATGAGGCCCGATTCCCCTGCACTGCGTTCAGAGCAATTCCGTGTTGCACATCACACATGAAAGGAGCCTTGATTTCCTTGATGGCACTCCAGAGAAACCCCAAGAACACTCTTTCAAGGCTAGAGGGATCCTGAGGTCACTGTAGCCACACGAAAGAGCTCCGTGGACCAAAAATCAACTCGAGATGAGAGGTTAGTCCCTGGCTTCGACTCCAGAGGAATACCACCTTACCACAAGCACCTCAAGAGGAGGCTTCTCTCAGCTCTAGGTATGTAAGAGGGACGCTGAGTTTGCGGCCTCAAGTGGAATGGACACCGCGAAGCCCTGACTCGAAATAAGGCCGGATATCCCTGCAATGACTTGAATGCAGGCTCGTCTTGAATCTCCCAAGACGAAAGGATGTCTGAATCCCCTGTGCAGACCACAGAGAAAGACCTAGTTCCCCACTTCATGGCGACCGGAGGCCTCACATCCTTTGAAAACTCCAGAGGTACGCGGAGATCAGTGCCTCCAAAGGAGACGATGCCTGACTCCTCGTGAAACTTGATAGGAGTCCCAGGATTCCTGTGGCACGTGGAAAGGGACCCTTGGTCTCCCGCCTCAGCTGGAGAGGCGTCCCAATTGCCCTGCCAAGCCTCGAGGAGAATCCCGAGTTGTCCCTCGCAACTAGGCAGGAGTCATAACGTCGCTGAACAAACACGTGGGTGGAAGGGCCATCCCCGTCTAACTCGAGAATATACCCCAGGTTCCCGCAGCAACTCGAGAAAAACCATGAGACTTCCCCCTCGCCGTGATATGAGGCCCGATTCCCCTTCACTGCGTGCAGAGCAATTCCGTGTTGCACATCACACATGAAAGGAGCCTTGATTTCTTTGGTGGCACTCCAGAGAAACCCCAAGAACACTGTTTCAAGGCTAGAGGGATCCTGAATTCACTGTAGCAACACGAAAGAGCTCCGTGGACCAAAAATCAACTCGAGATGAGAGGTTAGTCCCTGGCTTCGACTCCAGAGGAATACCACGTTACCACAAGCACCTCAAGAGGAGGCTTCTCTCAGCTCTAGCTATGTGAGAGGACCCTGAGTTTGCAGCCTCAAGTGGAATGGACACCGCGAGGCCCTGACTCGAAATAAGGCCGGATATTTATTCCTGCAGTGACTTGAATGCAGGCTCATCTTGTATCTCCCAAGACGAAAGGATGTCTAAATCCCCTGTGGACACCACAGAGAAAGATCTAGTTCCCCACGTCATCGCGACCGGAGGCCTCACATCCTTTGAAAACTCCAGAGGTACGCAGAGATCAGTGCCTCCAAAGGAGAGGATGCCTGGCTCCTCGTGAAATTTCATAGGAGTCCCAGGATTCCTGTGGCACGTGGAAAGTTACCCTTGGTCTCCTGCCTCAGCTGGAGAGGCGTCCCAATTGCCCTGCCAAGCCTCGAGGAGAATCCCGAGCTGTCCCTCGCAACTAGGCAGGAGTCCTGACGTCGCTGAAGAAACACGAGTGTGGAAGGGCCATCCCCGTCGTAACTCGAGAATATACCCCAGGTTCCCGCCGCAACTCGAGAAAAACCATGAGACTTCCCCCTCGCCGTGAGATGAGGCCCGATTCCCCTGCACTGCGTGCAGAGCAATTCCGTGTTGCACATCACACATGAAAGGAGCCTTGATTTCCTTGATGGCACTCCAGAGAAACCCCAAGAACACTGTTACAAGGCTAGAGGCATCCTGAGGTCACTGTAGCAACACGAAAGAGCTCCATGGACCAAAAATCAACTCGAGATGAGAGGTTAGTCCCTGGCTTCGACTCCAGACGAATACCACCTTACCACAAGCACCTCAAGAGGAGGCTTTTCTCAGCTCTAGGTATGTGAGAGGGACCCTGAGCTTGTGGCCTCAAGTGGAATGGACACCGCGATGCCCTGACTCGAAATAAGGCCGGATATCCCTGCAGTGACTTGAATGCAGGCTCGTCTTGCATCTCCCAAGACGAAAGGATGTCTGAATCCCCTGTGGAGACCACAGAGAAAGACCTAGTTCCCCACCTCATCGCGACCGGAGGCCTCACATCCTTTGAAAACTCCAGAGGTACGCGGAGATCAGTGCCTCCAAAGGAGACGATGCCTGACTCCTCGTGAAACTTCATAGGAGTCCCAGGATTCCTGTGGCACGTGGAAAGGGACCCTTGGTCTCCCGCCTCAGCTGGAGAGGCGTCCCAATTGCCCTGCCAAGCCTCGAGGAGAATCCTGAGTTGTCCCTCGCAACTAGGCAGGAGTCCTGACGTCGCTGAACAAACACGTGTGTGGCAGGGCCATCCCCGTCGTAACTCGAGAATATACCCCAGGTTCCCGCCGCAACTCGAGAAAAACCATGAGACTTCCCCCTCGCCGCAGGATGAGGCCCGATTCCCCTGCACTGCATTCAAAGCAATTCCGTGTTGCACATCAAACATGAAAGGAGCCTTGATTTCCTTGATGGCACTCCAGAGAAATCCCAAGAACACTGTTTCAAGGCTAGAGGGATCCTGAGGTCACTGTAGCCACACGAAAGAGCTCCGTGGACCAAAAATCAACTCGAGATGAGAGGTTAGTCCCTGGCTTCGACTCCAGAGGAATACCACCTTACCACAAGCACTTCAAGAGGAGGCTTCTCTCAGCTCTATGTATGTGAGAGGGACCCTGATTTTGCGGCCTCAAGTGGAATGGACAATGCGATGCCCTGAAGGGATATAACGCCGGATATCCCTGCAGTGACTTGAATGCAGGCTCGTCTTGCATCTCCGAAAACGAAAGGATGTCTGAATCCCCTGTGGAGACCACAGAGAAAGACCTAGTTCCCCATCTCATCGCAACCGGAGGCCTCACATCGTTTGAAAACTCCAGAGGTACGCGGAGATCAGTGCCTCCAAAGGAGACGATGCCTGACTCCTCGTGAAACTTGATAGGAGTCCCAGGATTCCTGTGGCACGTGGAAAGGGACACTTGGTCTCCCGCCTCAGCTGGAGAGGCGTCCCAATTGCCCTGCCAAGCCTCGAGGAGAATCCCGAGTTGTCCCTCGCAACTAGGCAGGAGTCCTGACCTCGCTGAACAAACACGTGTGTGGAAGGGCCATCCCCGTCGTAACTCGAGAATATACCCCAGGTTCCCGCCGCAACTCGAGAAAAACCATGAGACTTCCCCCTCGCCGCGAGATGAGGCCCGATTCCCCTGCACTGCGTTCAGAGCAATTCCGTGTTGCACATCACACATGAAAGAAGCCTTGATTTCCTTGATGGCACTCCAGAGAAACCCCAAGAACACTCTTTCAAGGCTAGAGGGATCCTGAGGTCACTGTAGCCACACGAAAGAGCTCCGTGGACCAAAAATCAACTCGAGATGAGAGGTTAGTCCCTGGCTTCGACTCCAGAGGAATACCACCTTACCACAAGCACCTCAAGAGGAGGCTTCTCTCAGCTCTAGGTATGTGAGAGGGGCCCTGAGTTTGCGGCCTCAAGTGGAATGGACACCGCGATGCCCTGACTCTAAATAAGGCCGGATATCCCTGCAGTGACTTGAATGCAGGCTCGTCTTGCATTTCCCAAGACGAAAGGTTGTCTAAATCCCCTGTGGAGACCACAGAGAAAGACCTAGTTCCCCACCTCATCGCGACCGGATTCCTTATATCCTTTGAAAACTCCAGAGGTACGCGGAGATCAGTGCCTCCAAAGGAGACGATGCCTGACTCCTCGTGAAACTTGATAGGACTCCCAGGATTCCTGTGGCACGTGGAAAGGGACCCTTGGTCTCCCGCCTCAGCTGGAGAGGCGTCCCAATTGCCCTGCCAAGCCTCGAGGAGAATCCCGAGTTGTCCCTCGCAACTAGGCAGGAGTCATGATGTCGCTGAAGAAACACGTGGGTGGAAGGGCCATCCCCGTCGTAACTCGAGAATATCCCCCAGGTTCCCGCCGCAACTCGAGAAAAACCATGAGACTTCCCCCTCGCCGCGAGATGAGGCCCGATTCCCCTGCACTGCGTGCAGAGCAATTCCGTGTTGCACATCACACATGAAAGGAGCCTTGATTTCCTTGGTGGCACTCCAGAGAAACCCCAAGAACACTGTTTCAAGGCTAGAGGGATCCTGAGGTCACTGTAGCAACACGAAAGAGCTCCGTGGACCAAAAATCAAATCGAGATGAGAGGTTAGTCCCTGGCTTCGACTCCACAGGAATACCACCGTACCACAAGCACCTCAAGAGGAGGCTTCTCTCAGCTCTCGGTATGTGAGAGGGACCCTGAGTTTGCGGCCTCAAGAGGAATGGACACCGCGATGCCCTGACTCGAAATAAGGCCGGATATCCCTGCAGTGACTTGAATGCAGGCTCGTCTTGCATCTCCCAAGACGAAAGGATGTCTAAATCCCCTGTGGAGACCACAGAGAAAGACATAGTTCCCCTCCTCATCGCGACCGGAGGCCTCACATCCTTTGAAAACTCCAGAGGTACACGGAGATCAGTGCCTCCAAAATAGACGATGCCTGACTTCTCGTGAAACTTGATAGGAGTCCCAGGATTCCTGTGGCACGTGGAAAGGGACCCTTGGTCTCCCGCCTCAGCTGGAGAGGCGCCCCAATTGCCCTGCCAAGCCTCGAGGAGAATCCCGAGTTGTCCCTCGCAACTAGGCAGGAGTCCTGCCGTCGCTGAACAAACACTTGGGTGAAAGGGCCATCCCCATCGTAACTCGAGAATATACCCCAGGTTCCCGCCGCAACTCGAGAAAAACCATGAGACTTCCCCCTCGCTGGGAGATGAGGCCCGATTCCCCTGCACTGCGTGCAGAGCAATTCCTTGTTGCACATCACACATGAAAGGAGCCTTGATTTCCTTGATGGCACTCCAGAGAAACCCCAAGAACTCTGTTTCAAGGTTAGAGGGATCCTGAGGTCACTGTAGCAACACGAAAGAGCTCCATGGACCAAAAATCAACTCGAGATAAGAGGTTAGTCCCTGGCTTCGACTCCAGAGGAATACCACCTTACCACAAGCACTTCAAGAGGAGGCTTCTTTCAGCTCTAGGTATGTGTGAGGGACCCTGAGTTTGCAGCCTCAAGTAGAATGGACACCGCGATGCCCTGACTCGAAATAAGGCCGGATATCCCTGCAGTGACTTGAATGCAGGCTCGTCTTGCATCTCCCAAGACGAAAGGATGTCTGAATCCCCTGTGGAGACCACAGAAAAAGACCTAGTTCCCCACCTCATCGCGACCAGAGGCCTCACATCCTTTGAAAACTCCAGAAGCACACGGAGATCAGTGCCTCCAAAGGAGACGATGCCTGACTCCTCGTGAAACTTGATAGGACTCCCAGGATTCCTGTGGCACGTGGAAAGGGACCCTTGGTCTCCCGCCTCAGCTGGAGAGGCGTCCCAATTGCCCTGCCAAGCCTCGAGGAGAATCCCGAGTTGTCCCTCGCAACTAGGCAGGAGTCATGATGTCGCTGAAGAAACACGTGGGTGGAAGGGCCATCCCCGTCGTAACTCGAGAATATCCCCCAGGTTCCCGCCGCAACTCGAGAAAAACCATGAGACTTCCCCCTCGCCGCGAGATGAGGCCCGATTCCCCTGCACTGCGTGCAGAGCAATTCCGTGTTGCACATCACACATGAAAGGAGCCTTGATTTCCTTGGTGGCACTCCAGAGAAACCCCAAGAACACTGTTTCAAGGCTAGAGGGATCCTGAGGTCACTGTAGCAACACGAAAGAGCTCCGTGGACCAAAAATCAGCTCGAGATGAGAGGTTAGTCCCTGGCTTCGACTCCACAGGAATACCACCTTACCACAAGCACCTCAAGAGGAGGCTTCTCTCAGCTCTAGGTATGTGAGAGGGACCCTGAGTTTGCGACCTCAAGTGGAATGGACACCGCGATTCCCTGACTCGAAATAAGGCTGGATTTCCCTGCAGTGACTTGAATGCAGGCTCGTCTTGCATCTCCCAAGATGAAAGGATGTCTGAACCCCTGTGGAGACCACAGAGAAAGACCTAGTTCCCCACCTCATCGCTACCGGATGCCTCACATCCTTTGAAAACTTCAGAGGTACGCGGAGATCAGTGCCTCCAAAGGAGACAATGCCTGACTCCTCGTGAAACTTGATAGGAGTCCCAGGATTCCTGTGGCACGTGGAAAGGGACCCTTGGTCTCCCGCCTCAGCTGGAGAGGCGTCCCAATTGCCCTGCCAAGCCTCGAGGAGAATCCCGAGTTGTCCCTCGCAACTAGGCAGAAGTCCTGACGTCGCTGAAGAAACACGTGGGTGCAAGGGCCATCCCTGTCATAACTCGAGAATATACCCCAGGTTCCCGCCGCAACTCGATAAATACCATGAGACTTCCCCCTCGCCGTGAGATGAGGCCCGATTCCCCTGCGCTGCATGCAGAGCAATTCCGTGTTGCACATCACACATGAAAGGAGCCTTGATTTCCTTGATGGCACTCCAGAGAAACCCCAAGAACACTGTTTCAAGGCTAGAGGGATCCTGAGGTCACTGTAGCAACACGAAAGAGCTCCGTGGACGAAAAATCAACTCGAGATGAGAGGTTAGTCCCTGGCTTCGACTCCAGAGGAATACCACCTTCCCACAAGCACCTCAAGAGGAGGCTTCTCTCAGCTCTCGGTATGTGAGAGGGACCCTGAGTTTGCGGCCTCAAGAGGAATGGACACTGCGATGCCCTGACTCGAAATAAGGCCGGATATCCCTGCAGTGACTTGAATGCAGGCTCGTGTTGCATCTCCCAAGACGAAAGGATGTCTGAATCCCCTGTGGAGACCACAGAGAAAGACATAGTTCCCCACCTCATCGCGACCGGAGGCCTCACATCCTTTGAAAACTCCAGAGGTACACGGAGATCAGTGCCTCCAAAGGAGACGATGTCTGACTCCTCGTGAAACTTGATAGGAGTCCCAGGATTCCTGTGGCACGTGGAAAGGGATCCTTGGTCTCCCGCCTCAGCTGGAGAGGCGCCCCAATTGCCCTGCCAAGCCTTGAGGAGAATCCCGAGTTGTCCCTCGCAACTAGGAAGGAGTCCTGCCGTCGCTGAACAAACACTTGGGTGGAAGGGCCATCCCCATCGTAACTCGAGAATATACCCCAGGTTCCCGCCGCAACTCGAGAAAAACCATGAGACTTCCCCCTTGCCGCGAGATGAGGCCCGATTCCCCTGCACTGCGTGCAGAGCAATTCCGTGTTGCACATCACACATGAAAGGAGCCTTGATTTCCTTGATGGCACTCCAGAGAAACCCCAAGAACTCTGTTTCAAGGTTAGAGGGATCCTGAGGTCACTGTAGCAACACGAAAGAGCTCCATGGACCAAAAATCAACTCGAGATAAGAGGTTAGTCCCTGGCTTCGACTCCAGAGGAATACCACCTTACCACAAGCACTTCAAGAGGAGGCTTCTTTCAGCTCTAGGTATGTGTGAGGGACCCTGAGTTTGCAGCCTCAAGTGGAATGGACACCGCGATGCCCTGACTCGAAATAAGGCCGGATATCCCTGCAGTGACTTGAATGCAGGCTCGTCTTGCATCTCCCAAGACGAAAGGATGTCTAAATCCCCTGTGGAGACCACAGAAAAAGACCTAGTTCCCCACCTCATCGCGACCAGAGGCCTCACATCCTTTGAAAACTCCAGAAGCACACGGAGATCAGTGCCTCCAAAGGAGACGATGCCTGACTCCTCGTGAAACTTGATAGGAGTCCCAGGATTCCTGTGGCACGTGGAAAGGGACCCTTGGTCTCCCGCCTCAGCTGGAGAGGCGTCCCAATTGCCCTGCCAAGCCTCGAGGAGAATCCCGAGTTGTCCCTCGCAACTAGGCAGGAGTCCTGATGTCGCTGAACAAACACGTGGTTGGAAGGGCCATCCCCATCGTAACTCGACAATATACCACAGGTTCCGGCCGCAACTCGAGAAAAACCATGAGACTTCCCCCTCGCCGCGAGATGAGGCCCGATTTCCCTGCACTGCGTGCAAAGCAATTCCGTGTTGCACATCAAACATGAAAGGAGCCTTGATTTCCTTGATGGCACTCCAGAGAAACCCCAAGAACACTGTTTTAAGGCTAGCGGGATCCTGAGGTCACTGTAGCAACAAGAAAGAGCTCCATGGACCAAAAATCAACTCGAGATGAGAGGTTAGTCCCTGGCTTCAACTCCAGAGGAATATCACCTTACACAAGCACCTCAAGAGAAGGCTTCTCTCAGCTCTAGGTATGTGAGAGGGACCCTGAGTTTGCGGCCTCAAATGGAATAGACACCGCGATTCCCTGACTCGAAATAAGGCTGGATTTCCCTGCAGTGACTTGAATGCAGGCACGTCTTGCATCTCCCAAGACGAAAGGATGTCTGAATCCCCTGTGGAGACCACAGAGAAAGCCCTAGTTCCCCACCTCATCGCTACCGGATGCCTCACATCCTTTGAAAACTCCAGAGGTACGCGGAGATCAGTGCCTCCAAAGGAGACAATGCCTGACTCCTCGTGAAACTTGATAGGAGTCCCAGGATTCCTGTGGCACGTGGAAAGGGACCCTTGGTCTCCCGCCTCAGCTGGAGGGGCGTCACAATTGCCCTGCCAAGCCTCGAGGAGAATCCCGAGTTGTCCCTCGCAACTAGGCAGAAGTCCTGACGTCGCTGAAGAAACACGTGGGTGCAAGGGCCATCCCTGTCATAACTCGAGAATATACCCCAGGTTCCCGCCGCAACTCGAGAAATACCATGAGACTTCCCCCTCGCCACGAGATGAGGCCCGATTCCCCTGCACTGCATGCAGAGCAATTCCGTGTTGCACATCAAACATGAAAGGAGCCTTGATTACCTTGATGGCACTCCAGAGAAACCCCAAGAACACTGTTTCAAGGCTAGAGGGATCCTGAGGTCACTGTAGCAACACGAAAGAGCTCCATGGACCAAAAATCAACTCGAGATGAGAGGTTAGTCCCTGGCTTCGACTCCAGAGGAATACCACCTTACCACAAACACCTCAAGAGGAGGCTTCTCTCAGCTCTAGGTATGTGAGAGGGACCCTGAGTTTGCGGCCTCAAGTGGAATGGACACCGCGATGCCCTTACTCGAAATAAGGCCGGATATCCCTGCAGTGACTTGAATGCAGGCTCGTCTTGCATCTCCCAAGACGAAAGCATGTCTGAATCCCCTGTGGAGACCACAGAGAAAGACCTAGTTCCCCACCTCATCGCGACCGGAGGCCTCACATCCTTTGAAAACTCCAGAGGTACGCGGAGATCAGTGCCTCCAAAGGAGACGATGCCTGACTCCTCGTGAAACTTGATAGGAGTCCCAGGATTCCTGTGGCACGTGGAAAGGGACCCTTGGTCTCCCGCCTCAGCTGGAGAGGCGTCCCAATTGCCCTGCCAAGCCTCGAGGAGAATCCCGAGTTGTCCCTCGCAACTAGGCAGGAGTCCTGACGTCACTGATCAAACACGTGGGTGGAAGGGCCATCCCCGTCGGAACTCGAGAATATACCCCAGGTTCCCGCCGCAACTCGAGAAAAACCATGAGACTTCCCCCTCGCCGGGAGATGAGGCCCGATTCCCCTGCACTGCGTGCAGAGCAATTCCGTGTTGCACATCACACATGAAAAGAGCCTTGATTTCCTTGGTGGCACTCCAGAGAAACCCCAAGAACACTGTTTCAAGGCTAGAAGGATCCTGAGGTCACTGTAGCAACACGAAAGAGCTCCGTGGACCAAAAATCAACTCGAGATGAGAGGTTAGTCCCTGGCTTCGACTCCAGAGGAATACCACCTTACCACAAGCACCTCAAGAGGAGGCTTCTCTCAGCTCTAGCTATGTGAGAGGGACCCTGAGTTTGCAGCCTCAAGTGGAATGGACACCGCGAGGCCCTGACTCGAAATAAGGCCGGATATTTATTCCTGCAGTGACTTGAATGCAGGCTCGTCTTGTATCTCCCAAGACGAAAGGATGTCTGAATCCCCTGTGGAGACCACAGAGAAAGATCTAGTTCCCCACGTCATCGCGACCGGAGGCCTCACATCCTTTGAAAACTCCAGAGGTACGCAGAGATCAGTGCCTCCAAAGGAGACGATGCCTGACTCCTCCTGAAAGTTTATAGGAGTCCCAGGATTCCTGTGGCACGTGGAAAGTTACCCTTGGTCTCCTGCCTCAGCTGGAGAGGCGTCCCAATTGCCCTGCCAAGCCTCGAGGAGAATCCCGAGTTGTCCCTCGCAACTAGGCAGGAGTCCTGACGTCGCTGAAGAAACACGTGTGTGGAAGGGCCATCCCCGTCGTAACTCGAGAATATACCCCAGGTTCCCGCCGCAACTCGAGAAAAACCATGAGACTTCCCCCTCGCCGTGAGATGAGGCCCGATTCCCCTGCACTGCGTTCAGAGCAATTCCGTGTTGCACATCACACATGAAAGGAGCCTTGATTTCCTTGATGGCACTCCAGAGAAACCCCAAGAACACTGTTTCAAGGCTAGAGGGATCCTGAGGTCACTGTAGCAACACGAAAGAGCTCCATGGACCAAAAATCAACTCGAGATGAGAGGTTAGTCCCTGGCTTCGACTCCAGAGGAATACCACCTTACCACAAGCACCTCAAGAGGAGGCTTTTCTCAGCTCTAGGTATGTGAGAGGGACCCTGAGCTTGTGGCCTCAAGTGGAATGGACACCGCGATGCCCTGACTCGAAATAAGGCCGGATATCCCTGCAGTGACTTGAATGCAGGCTCGTCTTGCATCTCCCAAGACGAAAGGATGTCTGAATCCCCTGTGGAGACCACAGAGAAAGACCTAGTTCCCCACCTCATCGCGACCGGAGGCCTCACATCCTTTGAAAACTCCAGAGGTACGCGGAGATCAGTGCCTCCAAATGAGACGATGCCTGACTCCTCGTGAAACTTCATAGGAGTCCCAGGATTCCTGTGGTACGTGGAAAGGGACACTTGGTCTCCCGCCTCAGCTGGAGAGGCGTCCCAATTGCCCTGCCAAGCCTCGAGGAAAATCCCGAGTTGTCCCTCGCAACTAGGCAGAAGTCCTGACATCGCTGAAGAAACACGTGGGTGCAAGGGCCATCCCTGTCATAACTCGAGAATATACCCCAGGTTCCCGCCGCAACTCGAGAAATACCATGAGACTTCCCCCTCGCCGTGAGATGAGGCCCGTTTCCCCTGCGCTGCATGCAGAGCAATTCCGTGTTGCACATCACACATGAAAGGAGCCTTGATTTCCTTGATGGCACTCCAGAGAAACCCCAAGAACACTGTTTCAAGGCTAGAGGGATCCTGAGGTCACTGTAGCAACACGAAAGAGCTCCGTGGACCAAAAATCAACTCGAGATGAGAGGTTAGTCCCTGGCTTCGACTCCAGAGGAATACCACCTTCCCACAAGCACCTCAAGAGGAGGCTTCTCTCAGCTCTCGGTATGTGAGAGGGACCCTGAGTTTGCGGCCTCAAGTGGAATGGACACCGCGATGCCCTGACTCGAAATAAGGCCGGATATCCCTGCAGTGACTTGAATGCAGGCTCGTCTTGCATCTCCCAAGACGAAAGGATGTCTGAATCCCCTGTGGAGACCACAGAAAAAGACCTAGTTCCCCACCTCATCGCGACCAGAGGCCTCACATCCTTTGAAAACTCCAGAGGCACACGGAGATCAGTGCCTCCAAAGGAGACGATGCCTGACTCCTCGTGAAACTTGATAGGAGTCCCAGGATTCCTGTGGCACGTGGAAAGGGACCCTTGGTCTCCCGCCTCAGCTGGAGAGGCGTCCCAATTGCCCTGCCAAGCCTCGAGGAGAATCCCGAGTTGTCCCTCGCAACTAGGCAGGAGTCCTGAGGTCGCTGAACAAACACGTGGTTGGAAGGGCCATCCCCGTCGTAACTCGACAATATACCCCAGGTTCCCGCCGCAACTCGAGAAAAACCATGAGACTTCCCCCTCGCCGCGAGATGAGGCCCGATTCCCCTACACTGCGTGCAGAGCAATTCCGTGTTGCACATCACACATGAAAGGAGCCTTGATTTCCTTGATGGCACTCCAGAGAATCCCCAAGAACACTGTTTCAAGGCTAGCGGGATCCTGAGGTCACTGTAGCAACAAGAAAGAGCTCCATGGACCAAAAATCAACTCGAGATGAGAGGTTAGTCCCTGGCTTCAACTCCAGAGGAATATCATCTTACCACAAGCACCTCAAGAGGAGGCTTCTCTCAGCTCCAGGTATGTGAGAGGGACCCTGAGTTTGCGGCCTCAAGTGGAATGGACACCGCGATGCCCTGGCTCGAAATAAGGCCGGATATCCCTGCAGTGACTTGAATGCAGGCTCGTCTTGCATCTCCCAAGACGAAAGGATGTCTGAATCCCCTGTGGAGACCACAGAGAACGACCTAGTTCCCCACCTCATCGCGACCGGAGACCTCACATCCTTTGAAAACTCCAGAGGTACACGGAGATCAGTGCCTCCAAAGGAGACGATGCCTGACTCCTCATGAAACTTGATAGGAGTCCCAGGATTCCTGTGGCACATGGAAAGGGACCCTTGGTCTCCCGCCTCAGCTGGCGAAGCGTCCCAATTGCCCTGCCAAGCCTCGAGGAGAATCCCGAGTTGTCCCTCGCAACTAGGCAGGAGTCCTGACGTCGCTGAACAAAGACGTGGGTGGAAGGGCCATCCCCGTCGTAACTCGAGAATATACCCCAGGTTCCCGCCGCAACTCGAGAAAAACCATGAGACTTCCCCCTCGCCGCGAGATGAAGCCCGATTCCCCTGCACTGCATGCAGAGCAATTCCGTGTTGCACATCACACATGAAAGGAGCCTTGATTTCCTTTGTGGCACTCCAGAGAAACCCCAAGAACACTGTTTCAAGGCTAGAGGGATCCTGAATTCACTGTAGCAACACGAAAGAGCTCCGTGGACCAAAAATCAACTCGAGATGTGAGGTTAGTCCCTGGCTTCGACTCCAGAGGAATACCACCTTACCACAAGCACCTCAAGAGGAGGCTTCTCTCAGCTCTAGGTATGTGAGAGGGGCCTTGAGTTTGCGGCCTCAAGTGGAATGGACACCGCGATGCCCTGACTCGAAATAAGGCCGGATATCCCTGCAGTGACTTGAATGCAGGCTCGTCTTGCATCTCCCAAGAGGAAAGGATGTCTGAATCCCCTGTGGAGACCACAGAGAAAGACCTAGTTCCCCACCTCATCGCGCCCGGATTCCTTATATCCTTTGAAAACTCCAGAGGTACGCGGAGATCAGTGCCTCCAAAGGAGACGATGCCTAACTCCTCGTGAAACTTGATAGGAGTCCCAGGATTCCTGTGGCACGTGGAAAGGGACCCTTGGTCTCCCGCCTCAGCTGGAGAGGCGTCCCAATTGCCCTGCCAGGCCTCGAGGAGAATCCCGAGTTGTCCCTCGCAACTAGGCAGGAGTCCTGCCGTTGCTGAAGCAACACGTGTGTGGAAGAGCCATCCATGTCGTAACTCTAGAATATACCCCAGGTTCCCGCCGCAACTCGAGAAAAACCATGAGACTTCCCCCTCGCCCGGAGATGAGGCCCGATTCCCCTGCACTGCGTGCAGAGCAATTCCGTGTTGCACATCACACATGAAAGGAGCCTTGATTTCCTTGATGGCACTCCAGAGAAACCCCAAGAACACTGTTTCAAGGCTAGAGGGATCCTGAGGTCACTGTAGCAACACGAAAGAGCTCCGTGGACCAAAAATCAACTCGAGATGAGAGGTTAGTCCCTGGCTTCGACTCCAGAGGAATACCACCTTCCCACAAGC
This sequence comes from Cervus elaphus, assembly GCF_910594005.1. Taxonomy (NCBI): domain Eukaryota; kingdom Metazoa; phylum Chordata; class Mammalia; order Artiodactyla; family Cervidae; genus Cervus; species Cervus elaphus. Next base: position 6,605,179 of record NC_057838.1, read on the forward strand.
ACCTCAAGAGGAGGCTTCTCTCAGCTCTCGGTATGTGAGAGGGACCCTGAGTTTGCGGCCTCAAGTGGAATGGACACCGCGATGCCCTGACTCGAAATAAGGCCGGATATCCCTGCAGTGACTTGAATGCAGGCTCGTCTTGCATCTCCCAAGACGAAAGGATGTCTGAATCCCCTGTGGAGACCACAGAAAAAGACCTAGTTCCCCACCTCATCGCGACCAGAGGCCTCACATCCTTTGAAAACTCCAGAAGCACACGGAGATCAGTGCCTCCAAAGGAGACGATGCCTGACTCCTCGTGAAACTTGATAGGAGTCCCAGGATTCCTGTGGCACGTGGAAAGGGACCCTTGGTCTCCCGCCTCAGCTGGAGAGGCGTCCCAATTGCCCTGCCAAGCCTCGAGGAGAATCCCGAGTTGTCCCTCGCAACTAGGCAGGAGTCCTGAGGTCGCTGAACAAACACGTGGTTGGAAGGGCCATCCCCGTCGTAACTCGACAATATACCCCAGGTTCCCGCCGCAACTCGAGAAAAACCATGAGACTTCCCCCTCGCCCCGAGATGAGGCCCGATTCCCCTACACTGCGTGCAAAGCAATTCCGTGTTGCACATCAAACATGAAAGGAGCCTTGATTTCCTTAATGGCACTCCAGAGAATCCCCAAGAACACTGTTTCAAGGCTAGCGGGATCCTGAGGTCACTGTAGCAACAAGAAAGAGCTCCATGGACCAAAAATCAACTCGAGATGAGAGGTTAGTCCCTGGCTTCAACTCCAGAGGAATATCATCTTACCACAAGCACCTCAAGAGGAGGCTTCTCTCAGCTCTAGGTATGTGAGAGGGACCCTGAGTTTGCGGCCTCAAGTGGAATGGACACCGCGATGCCCTGGCTCGAAATAAGGCCGGATATCCCTGCAGTGACTTGAATGCAGGCTCGTCTTGCATCTCCCAAGACGAAAGGATGTCTGAATCCCCTGTGGAGACCACAGAGAACGACCTAGTTCCCCACCTCATCGCGACCGGAGACCTCACATCCTTTGAAAACTCCAGAGGTACACGGAGATCAGTGCCTCCAAAGGAGACGATGCCTGACTCCTCATGAAACTTGATAGGAGTCCCAGGATTCCTGTGGCACATGGAAAGGGACCCTTGGTCTCCCGCCTCAGCTGGAGAGGCGTCCCAATTGCCCTGCCAAGCCTCGAGGAGAATCCCGAGTTGTCCCTCGCAACTAGGCAGGAGTCCTGACGTCGCTGAACAAAGACGTGGGTGGAAGGGCCATCCCCGTCGTAACTCGAGAATATACCCCAGGTTCCCGCCGCAACTCGAGAAAAACCATGAGACTTCCCCCTCGCCGCGAGATGAAGCCCGATTCCCCTGCACTGCATGCAGAGCAATTCCGTGTTGCACATCACACATGAAAGGAGCCTTGATTTCCTTTGTGGCACTCCAGAGAAACCCCAAGAACACTGTTTCAAGGCTAGAGGGATCCTGAATTCACTGTAGCAACACGAAAGAGCTCCGTGGACCAAAAATCAACTCGAGATGTGAGGTTAGTCCCTGGCTTCGACTCCAGAGGAATACCACCTTACCACAAGCACCTCAAGAGGAGGCTTCTCTCCGCTCTAGGTATGTGAGAGGGGCCTTGAGTTTGCGGCCTCAAGTGGAATGGACACCGCGATGCCCTGACTCGAAATAAGGCCGGATATCCCTGCAGTGACTTGAATGCAGGCTCGTCTTGCATCTCCCAAGAGGAAAGGATGTCTGAATCCCCTGTGGAGACCACAGAGAAAGACCTAGTTCCCCACCTCATCGCGCCCGGATTCCTTATATCCTTTGAAAACTCCAGAGGTACGCGGAGATCAGTGCCTCCAAAGGAGACGATGCCTAACTCCTCGTGAAACTTGATAGGAGTCCCAGGATTCCTGTGGCACGTGGAAAGGGACCCTTGGTCTCCCGCCTCAGCTGGAGAGGCGTCCCAATTGCCCTGCCAGGCCTCGAGGAGAATCCCGAGTTGTCCCTCGCAACTAGGCAGGAGTCCTGCCGTTGCTGAAGCAACACGTGTGTGGAAGGGCCATCCATGTCGTAACTCTAGAATATACCCCAGGTTCCCGCCGCAACTCGAGAAAAACCATGAGACTTCCCCCTCGCCCGGAGATGAGGCCCGATTCCCCTGCACTGCGTGCAGAGCAATTCCGTGTTGCACATCACACATGAAAGGAGCCTTGATTTCCTTGGTGGCACTCCAGAGAAACCCCAAGAACGCTGTTTCAAGGCTAGAGGGATCCTGAGGTCACTGTAGCAACACGAAAGAGCTCCGTGGACCAAAAATCAACTCGAGATGAGAGGTTAGTCCCTGGCTTCGACTCCAGAGGAATACCACCTTACCACAAGCACCTCAAGAGGAGGCTTCTCTCAGCTCTAGGTATGTGAGAGGGACCCTGAGTTTGCGACCTCAAGTGGAATGGACACTGCGATGCCCTGGCTCGAATTAAGGCCGGATATCCCTGCAGTGACTTGAATGCAGGCTCGTCTTGCATCTCCCAAGACGAAAGGATGTCTGAATCCCCTGTGGAGACCACAGAGAAAGACCTAGTTCCCCACCTCATCGCGACCGGAGGCCTCACATCCTTTGAAAACTCCAGAGGTACGCGGAGATCAGTGCCTCCAAAGGAGACGATGCCTGACTCCTCATGAAACTTGATAGGAGTCCCAGGATTCCTGTGGCACATGGAAAGGGACCTTTGGTCTCCCGCCTCAGCTGGAGAGGCGTCCCAATTGCCCTGCCAAGCCTCGAGGAGAATCCCGAGTTGTCCCTCGCAACTAGGCAGGAGTCCTGACGTCGCTGAACAAAGACGAGGGTGGAAGGGCCATCCCCGTCGTAACTCGAGAATATACCCCAGGTTCCCGCCGCAACTCGAGAAAAACCATGAGACTTCCCCCTCGCCGCGAGATGAAGCCCGATTCCCCTGCACTGCGTGCAGAGCAATTCCGTGTTGCACATCACACATGAAAGGAGCCTTGATTTCCTTGGTGGCACTCCAGAGAAACCCCAAGAACACTGTTTCAAGGCTAGAGGGATCCTGAATTCACTGTAGCAACACGAAAGAGCTCCGTGGACCAAAAATCAACTCGAGATGTGAGGTTAGTCCCTGGCTTCGACTCCAGAGGAATACCACCTTACCACAAGCACCTCAAGAGGAGGCTTCTCTCAGCTCTAGGTATGTGAGAGGGACCCTGAGTTTGCGGCCTCAAGTGGAATGGACACCGCGATGCCCTGACTCAAAATAAGGCCGGATATCCCTGCAGTGACTTGAATGCAGGCTCGTCTTGCATCTCCCAAGACGAAAGGATGTCTGAATCCCCTGTGGAGACCACAGAGAAAGACCTAGTTCCCCACCTCATCGCGACCGGATTCCTTATATCCTTTGAAAACTCCAGAGGTACGCGGAGATCAGTGCCTCCAAAGGAGACGATGCCTGACTCCTCGTGAAACTTGATTGGAGTCCCAGGATTCCTGTGGCATGTGGAAAGGGACCCTTGGTCTCACGCCTCAGCTGGAGAGGCGTCCCAATTGCCCTGCCAAGCCTCGAGGAGAATCCCGAGTTGTCCCTCGCAACTAGGCAGGAGTCCTGATGTCGCTGAACAATCACGTGGGTGGAAGGGCCATCCCCGTCGTAACTCGAGAATATACCCCAGGTTCCCGCAGCAACTCGAGAAAAACCATGAGGCTTCCCCCTCGCCGCGAGATGAGGCCCGATTCCCCTGCAGTGCGTGCAGAGCAATTCCGTGTTACACATCACACATGAAACGAGCCTTGATTTTCTTGGTGGCACTCCAGAGAAACCCCAAGAACACTGTTTCAAGGCTAGAGGGATCCTGACGTCACTGTAGCAACACGAAAGAGCTCCGTGGACCAAAAATCAACTCGAGATGAGAGGTTAGTCCCTGGCTTCAACTCCACAGGAATACCACCTTACCACAAGCACCTCAAGAGGAGGCTTCTCTCAGCTCTAGCTATGTGAGAGGGACCCTGAGTTTGCGGCCTCAAGTGGAATGGACACCGCGATGCCCTGACTCGAAATAAGGCTGGATTTCCCTGCAGTGACTTGAATGCAGGTCGTCTTGCATCTCCCAAGACGAAAGGATGTCTGAATCCCCTGTGGAGACCACAGAGAAAGACCTAGTTCCCCACCTCATCGCTACCGGAGGCCTCACATCCTTTGAAAACTCCAGAGGTACACGGAGATCAGTGCCTCCAAAGGAGACGATGCCTGACTCCTCGTGAAACTTGATAGGAGTCCCAGGATTCCTGTGGCACGTGGAAAGGGACCCTTGGTCTCCCGCCTCAGCTGGAGAGGCGCACCAATTGCCCTGCCAAGCCTCGAGGAGAATCCCGAGTTGTCCCTCGCAACTAGGCAGGAGTCCTGCCGTCGCTGAAGCAACACGTGTGTGGAAGGGCCATCCCCGTCGTAACTCTAGAATATACCCCAGGTTCCCGCCGGAACTCGAGAAAAACCATGAGACTTCCCCCTCGCCGCGAGATGAGGCCCGATTCCCCTGCACTGCGTGCAGAGCAATTCCGTGTTGCACATCACACATGAAAGGAGCCTTGATTTCCTTGGTGGCACTCCAGAGAAACCCCAAGAACGCTATTTCAAGGCTAGAGGAATCCTGAGGTCCATGTAGCAACACGAAAGAGCTCCGTGGACCAAAAATCAACTCGAGATGAGAGGTTAGTCCCTGGCTTCGACTCCAGAGGAATACCACCTTACCACAAGCACCTCAAGAGGAGGCTTCTCTCAGCTCTAGGTATGTGAGAGGGACCCTGAGTTTGCGGCATCAAGTGGAATGGACACCGCGATGCCCTGACTCAAAATAAGGCCGGATATCCCTGCAGTGACTTGAATGCAGGCTCCTCTTTCATCTCCCAAGACGAAAGGATGTCTGAATCCCCTGTGGAGACCACAGAGAAAGCCCTAGTTCCCCACCTCATCGCGACCGGATGCCTCACATCCTTTGAAAACTTCAGAGGTCCGCGGAGATCAGTGCCTCCAAAGGAGACAATGCCTGACTCCTCGTGAAACTTGATAGGAGTCCCAGGATTCCTGTGCACGTGGAAAGGGACCCTTGGTCTCCCGCCTCAGCTGGAGAGGCGTCCCAATTGCCCTGCCAAGCCTCGAGGAAAATCCCGAGTTGTCCCTCGCAACTAGGCAGGAGTCCTGACGTCGCTGAACAAACACGTGGTTGGAAGGGCCATCCCCGTCGTAACTCGAGAATATACCCCAGGTTCCCGCCGCAACTCGAGAAAAACCATGAGACTTCCCCCTCGCCGCGAGATGAGGCCCGATTCCCCTGCACTGCGTGCAGAGCAATTCCTTGTTGCACATCACACATGAAAGGAGCCTTGATTTCCTTGATGGCACTCCAGAGAAACCCCAAGAACACTGTTTCAAGGCTAGAGGGATCCTGAGGTCACTGTAGCAACACGAAAGAGCTCCGTGGACCACAAATCAACTCGAGATGAGAGGTTAGTCCCTGGCTTCGACTCCAGAGGAATACCACCTTACCACAAGCACCTCAAGAGGAGGCTTCTCTCAGCTCTAGGTATGTGAGAGGGGCCCTGAGTTTGCGGCCTCAAGTGGAATGGACACCGCGATGCCCTGACTCGAAATAAGGCTGGATATTCCTGCAGTGACTTGAATGCAGGCTCGTCTTGCATCTCACAAGACGAAAGGATGTCTGAATCCCCTGTGGAGACCATAGAGAAAGACCTAGGTCCCCACCTCATCGCGACCGGAAGCATTACATCCTTTAAAAATTACAGAGGTACGCGGAGATCAGTGCCTCCAAAGGAGACGATGCCTGACTCCTCGTGAAACTTGATAGGAGTCCCAGGATTCCTGTGGCACGTGGTAAGGGACCCTTGGTCTCCCGCCTCAGCTGGAGAGGCGTCCCAATTGCCCTGCCAAGCCTCGAGGAGAATCCCGAGTTGTCCCTCGCAACTAGGCAGGACTCCTGACGTCGCTGAACAAACACGTGGTTGAAAGGGCCATCCCCGTCGTAACTCGAGAATATACCCCAGGTTCCCGCCGCAACTCGAGAAAAACCATGAGACTTCCCCCTCGCCGCGAGATGAGGCCCGATTCCCCTGCACTGCGTGCAGAGCAATTCCGTCTTGCACATCACACATGAAAGGAGCCTTGATTTCCTTGGTGGCACTCCAGAGAAACCCCAAGAACGCTGTTTCAAGGCTAGAGGGATCCTGAGGTCCATGTAGCAACACGAAAGAGCTCCGTGGACCAAAAATCAACTCGAGATGAGAGGTTAGTCCCTGGCTTCGACTCCAGAGGAATACCACCTTACCACAAGCACCTCAAGAGGAGGCTTCTCTCAGCTCTAGGTATGTGAGAGGGACCCTGAGTTTGCGGCCTCAAGTGGAATGGACACCGCGATGCCCTGATTCGAAATAAGGCCGGATATCCCTGCAGTGACTTGAATGCAGGCTCGTCTTGCATCTCCCAAGACGAAAGGATGTCTGAATCCCCTGTGGAGACCACAGAGAAAGACCTAGTTCCCCACCTCATCGCGACCGGAGGCCTCACATCCTTTCAAAACTCCAGAGGTACATGGAGATCAGTGCCTCCAAAGGAGACGATGCCTGACTCCTCATGAAACTTGATAGGAGTCCCAGGATTCATGTGGCACATGGAAAGGGACCCTTGGTCTCCCGCCTCAGCTGGAGAGGCGTCCCAATTGCCCTGCCAAGCCTCGAGGAGAATCCCGAGTTGTCCCTCGCAACTAGGCAGGAGTCCTGACGTCGCTGAACAATGACGTGGGTGGAAGGGCCATCCCCGTCTTAACTCGAGAATATACCCCAGGTTCCCGCCGCAACTCGAGAAAAACCATGAGACTTCCCCCTCGCCGCGAGATGAAGCCCGATTTCCCTGCACTGCGTGCAGAGCAATTCCGTGTTGCACATCACACATGAAAGGAGCCTTGATTTCCTTGGTGGCACTCCAGAGAAACCCCAAGAACAGTGTTTCAAGGCTAGAGGAATCCTGAATTCACTGTAGCAACACGAAAGAGCTCCGTGGACCAAAAATCAACTCGAGATGTGAGGTTAGTCCCTGGCTTCGACTCCAGAGGAATACCACCTTACCACAAGCACCTCAAGAGGAGGCTTCTCTCAGCTCTAGGTATGTGAGAGGGGCCCTGAGTTTGCGGCCTCAAGTGGAATGGACACCGCGATGCCCTGACTCGAAATAAGGCCGGATATCCCTGCAGTGACTTGAATGCAGGCTCGTCTTGCATCTCCCAAGACGAAAGGATGTCTGAATCACCTGTGGAGACCACAGAGAAAGACCTAGTTCCCCACCTCATCGCGACCGGATTCCTTATATCCTTTGAAAACTCCAGAGGTACGCGGAGATCAGTGCCTCCAAAGGAGACGATGCCTGACTCCTCGTGAAACTTGATAGGAGTCCCAGGATTTCTGTGGCACATGGAAAGGGACCCTTGGTCTCCCGCCTCCGCTGAAGAAGCGTCCCAATTGCCCTGCCAAGCCTCGAGGAGAATCCCGAGTTGTCCCTCGCAACTAGGCAGGAGTCCTGACGTCGCTGAACAAAGCCGTGGGTGGAAGGGCCATCCCCGTCGTAACTCGAGAATATACCCCAGGTTCCCGCCGCAACTCGAGAAAAACCATGAGACTTCCCCCTCGCCCCGAGATGAAGCCCGATTCCCCTGCACTGCGTGCAGAGCAATTCCGTGTTGCACATCACACATGAAAGGAGCTTTGATTTCCTTGGTGGCACTCCAGAGAAACCCCAAGAACACTCTTTCAAGGCTAGAGGAATCCTGAATTCACTGTAGCAACACGAAAGAGCTCCGTGGACCAAAAATCAACTCGAGATGTGAGGTTAGTCCCTGGCTTCGACTCCAGAGGAATACCACCTTACCACAAAGCACCTCAAGAGGAGGCTTCTCTCAGCTCTAGGTATGTGAGAGGGGCCCTGAGTTTGCGGCCTCAAGTGGAATGGACACCGCGATGCCCTGACTCTAAATAAGGCCGGATATCCCTGCAGTGACTTGAATGCAGGCTCGTCTTACATCTCCCAAGACGAAAGGATGTCTGAATCACCTGTGGAGACCACAGAGAAAGACCTAGTTCCCCACCTCATCGCGACCGGATTCCTTATATCCTTTGAAAACTCCAGAGGTACGCGGAGATCAGTGCCTCCAAAGGAGACGATGCCTGACTCCTCGTGAAACTTGATATCAGTCCCAGGATACCTGTGGCACGTGGAAATGGACCCTTGGTCTCACGCCTCAGCTGGAGAGGCGTCCCAATTGCCCTGTCAAGCCTCGAGGAGAATCCCGAGTTGTCCCTCGCAACTAGGCAGGAGTCCTGATGTCGCTGAACAATCACGTGGGTGGAAGGGCCATCCCCGTCGTAACTCGAGAATATACCCCAGGTTCCCGCCGCAACTCGAGAAAAACCATGAGACTTCCCCCTCGCCGCGAGATGAGGCCCGATTCCCCTGCACTGCGTGCAGAGCAATTCCGTGTTGCACATCACACATGAAAGGAGCCTTGATTTCCTTGGTGGCACTCCAGAGAAACCCCAAGAACGCTGTTTCAAGGCTAGAGGGATCCTGAGGTCCATGTAGCAACACGAAAGAGCTCCGTGGACCAAAAATCAACTCGAGATGAGAGTTTAGTCCCTGGCTTCGACTCCAGAGGAATACCACCTTACCACAAGCACCTCAAGAGGAGGCTTCTCTCAGCTCTAGGTATGTGAGAGGGGCCCTGAGTTTGCGGCCTCAAGTGGAATGGACACCGCGATGCCCTGACTCGAAATAAGGCCGGATATCCCTGCAGTGACTTGAATGCAGGCTCGTCTTGCATCTCACAAGACGAAAGGATGTCTGAATCCCCTGTGGAGACCATAGAGAAAGACCTAGGTCCCCAGCTCATCGCGACCGGAGGCTTTACATCCTTTGAAAATTACAGAGGTACGCGGAGATCAGTGCCTCCAAAGGAGACGATGCCTGACTCCTCGTGAAACTTGATAGGAGTCCCAGGATTCCTGTGGCACGTGGTAAGGGACCCTTGGTCTCCCGCCTCAGCTGGAGAGGCGTCCCAATTGCCCTGCCAAGCCTCGAGGAGAATCCCGAGTTGTCCCTCGCAACTAGGCAGGACTCCTGACGTCGCTGAACAAACACGTGGGTGGAAGGGCCATCCCCGTCGTAACTCGAGAATATACCCCAGGTTCCCGCCGCAACTCGAGAAAAACCATGAGACTTCCCCCTCGCCGCGAGATGAGGCCCGATTCCCCTGCACTGCGTGCAGAGCAATTCCGTGTTGCACATCACACATGAAAGGAGCCTTGATTTCCTTGATGGCACTCCAGAGAAACCCCAAGAACACTGTTTCAAGGCTAGAGGGATACTGAGGTCACTGTAGCAACACGAAAGAGCTCCGTGGACCAAAAATCAACTCGAGATGAGAGGTTAGTCCCTGGCTTCGACTCCAGAGGAATACCACTTTACCACAAGCACCTCAAGAGGAGGCTTCTCTCACCTCTAGCTATGTGAGAGGGACCCTGATTTTGCGGCCTCAAGTGGAATGGACACTGCGATGCCCTGACTCGAAATAAGGCCGGATATCCCTGCAGTGACTTGAATGCAGGCTCGTCTTGCATCTCCCAAGACGAAAGGATGTCTGAATCCCCTGTGGAGACCACAGAGAAAGACCTAGTTCCCCACCTCATCGCGACCGGAGGCCTCACATTCTTTGAAAACTCCAGAGGTACACGGAGATCAGTTCCTCCAAATGAGACGATGCCTGACTCCTCGTGAAACTTCATAGGATTCCCAGGATTCCTGTGGTACGTGAAAAGGGACCCTTGGTCTCCCGCCTCAGCTGGAGAGGCGTCCCAATTGCCCTGCCAAGCCTCGAGGAGAATCCCGAGTTGTCCCTCGCAACTAGGCAGAAGTCCTGACGTCGCTGAAGAAACACGTGGGTGCAAGGGCCATCCCTGTCACAACTCGAGAATATACCCCAGGTTCCCGCCGCAACTCGAGAAATACCATGAGACTTCCCCCTCGCCGTGAGATGAGGCCCGATTCCCCTGCGCTGCATGCAGAGCAATTCCGTGTTGCACATCAAACATGAAAGGAGCATTGATTTCCTTGATGGCACTCCAGAGAAACCCCAAGAACACTGTTTCAAGGCTAGAGGGATCCTGAGGTCACTGTAGCAACACGAAAGAGCTCCATGGACCAAAAATCAACTCGAGATGAGAGGTTAGTCCCTGGCTTCGACTCCAGAGGAATACCACCTTACCACAAGCACCTCAAGAGGAGGCTTCTCTCAGCTCTAGGTATGTGAGAGGGACCCTGAATTTGCGGCCTCAAGTGGAATGGACACCGCGATGCCCTGACTCGAAATAAGGCCGGATATCCCTGCAGTGACTTGAATGCAGGCTCGTCTTGCATCTCCCAAGACGAAAGGATGTCTGAATCCCCTGTGGAGACCACAGAGAAAGACCTAGTTTCCCACCTCATCGCGACCGGAGGCCTCACATCCTTTGAAAACTCCAGAGGTACGCGGAGATCAGTGCCTCCAAAGGAGACGATGCCTGACTCCTCGTGAAACTTGATAGGAGTCTCAGGATTCCTGTGGCACGTGGATAGGGACCCTTGGTATCCCGCCTCAGCTGGAGAGGCGTCCCAATTGCCCTGCCAAGCCTCGAGGAGAATCCCGAGTTGTCCCTCGCAACTAGGCAGGAGTCCTGACGTCGCTGAACAAACACGTGTGTGGAAGGGCCATCCCCGTCGTAACTCGAGAATATACCCCTGGTCCCGCCGCAACTCGAGAAAAACCATGAGACTTCCCCCTCGCCGCGAGATGAGGCCCGATTCCCCTGCACTGCGTGCAGAGCAATTCCGTGTTGCACATCACGCATGAAAGGAGCCTTGATTTCCTTGGTGGCACTCCAGAGAAAACCCAAGAACACTGTTTCAAGGCTAGAGGGATCCTGAGGTCACTGTAGCAACACGAAAGAGCTCCGTGGACCAAAAATCAACTCGAGATGAGAGGTTAGTCCCTGGCTTCAACTCCACAGGAATACCACCTTACCACAAGCACCTCAAGAGGAGGCTTCTCTCAGCTCTAGGTATGTGAGAGGGACCCTGAGTTTGCGGCCTCAAGTGGAATGGACATCGCGATGCCCTGACTCGAAATAAGGCTGGATTTCCCTGCAGTGACTTGAATGCAGGCTCGTCTTGCATCTCCCAAGACGAAAGGATGTCTGAATCCCCTGTGTAGACCACAGAGAAAGACCTAGTTCCCCACCTCATCACGACCGGAGGCCTCACATCCTTTGAAAACTCCAGAGGTACGCGGAGATCAGTGCCTCCAAAGGAGACGATGCCTGACTCTTCGTGAAACTTGATAGGAGTCCCAGGATTCCTGTTGCACGTGGAAAGGGACCCTTGGTCTCCCGCCTCAGCTGGAGAGGCATCCCAATTGCCCTGCCAAGCCTCGAGGAGAATCCCGAGTTGTCCCTCGCAACTAGGCATGAGTCCTGACGACGCTGAACAAACACGTGGGTGCAAGGGCCATCCCCATCGTAACTCGAGAATATACCCCAGGTTCCCGCCGCAACTCTAGAAAAACCATGAGACTTCCCCCTCGCTACGAGATGAGGCCCGATTCCCCTGCACTGCGTGCAGAGCAATTCCGTGTTGCACATCACACATGAAAGGATCATTGATTTCCTTGATGGCACTCCAGAAAAACCCCGAGAACACTGTTTCAAGGCTAGAGGGATCCTGAGGTCACTGTAGCAACACGAAAGAGCTCCAGGGACCAAAAATCAACTCGAGATGAGAGGTTAGTCCCTGGCTTCGACTCCAGAGGAATACCACCTTACCACAAGCACCTCAAGAGGAGGCTTCTCTCAGCTCTAGGTATGTGAGAGGGACCCTGAGTTTGCGGCCTCAAGTGGAATGGACACCGCGATGCCCTGGCTCGAAATAAGGCCGGATATCTCTGCAGTGACTTGAATGCAGTCTCGTCTTGCATCTCACAAGCCGAAAGGATGTCTGAATCCCCTGTGGAGACCACAGAGAAATACCTAGTTCCCCACCTCATCGCGACCGGATTCCTTATATCCTTTGAAAACTCCAGAGGTACGCGGAGATCAGTGCCTCCAAAGGAGACGATGCCTGACTCCTCGGGAAACTTGATAGGAGTCCCAGGATTCCAGTGGCACGTGAAAAAGGACCCTTGGTCTTCCGCCTCAGCTGGAGAGGCGTCCCAATTGACCTGCTAAGCCTCGAGGAGAATCCCGAGTTGTCCCTCGCAACTAGGCATGAGTCCTGACGACGCTGAACAAACACGTGGGTGCAAGGGCCATCCCCATCGTAACTCGAGAATATACCCCAGGTTCCCGCCGCAACTCGAGAAAAACCATGAGACTTCCCCCTCGCTACCAGATGAGGCCCGATTCCCCTGCACTGCGTGCAGAGCAATTCCGTGTTGCACATCACACATGAAAGGATCATTGATTTCCTTGATGGCACTCCAGAGAAACCCCAAGAACACTGTTTCAAGGCTAGAGGGATCCTGAGGTCACTGTAGCAACACGAAAGAGCTCCAGGGACCAAAAATCAACTCGAGATGAGAGGTTAGTCCCTGGCTTCGACTCCAGAGGAATACCACCTTAGCACAAGCACCTCAAGAGGAGGCTTCTCTCAGCTCTAGGTATGTGAGAGGGACCCTGAGTTTGCGGCCTCAAGTGGAATGGACACCGCGATGCCCTGACTCGAAATAAGGCCGGATATCCCTGCAGTGACTTGAATGCAGGCTCGTCTTTCATCCCCCAAGACGAAAGGATGTCTGAATCCCCTGTGGAGACCACAGAGAAAGACCTAGTTCCCCACCTCATCGCGACCGGAGGCCTCACATCCTTTGAAAACTCCAGAGGTACGCGGAGATCAGTGCCTCCAAAGGAGACGATTCCTGACACCTCGTGAAACTTGATAGGAGTCCCAGGATTCCGGTGGCATATGGAAAGGGGCCCTTGGTCTCCCGCCTCAGCTGGAGAGGCGTCCCAATTGCCCTGCCAAGCCTCGAGGAGAATCCCGAGTTGTCCCTCGCAACTAGGCAGGAGTCCTGACGTCGCTGAACAAACACGTGTGTGGAAGGGCCATCCCCGTCGTAACTCGAGAATATACCACAGGTTCCCGCCGCAAGTCGAGAAAAACCATGAGACTTCCCCCTCGCCGCAAGCTGAGGCCCGATTCCCCTGCACTGCGTGCAGAGCAATTCCGTGTTGCACATCACACATGAAAGGAGCCTTGATTTCCTTGGTGGCACTCCAGAGAAACCCCAAGAACACTCTTTCAAGGCTAGAGGAATCCTGACGTCGCTGTAGCAACACGAAAGAGCTCCGTGGACCAAAAATCAACTCGAGATGAGAGGTTAGTCCCTGGCTTCGACTCCAGAGGAATACCACCTTACCACAAGCACCTCAAGAGGAGGCTTCTCTCAGCTCTAGGTATGTGAGAGGGACCCTGAGTTTGCGGCCTCAAGTGGAATGGACACCGCGATGCCCTGACTCGAAATAAGGCCGGATGTCCCTGCAGTGACTTGAATGCAGGCTCGTCTTGCATCTCCCAAGACGAAAGGATGTCTGAATCGCCTGTGGAGACCACAGAGAAAGACCTAGTTCCCCACCTCATCGCGACCGGAGGCCTCACATCCTTTGAAAACTCCAGAGGTATGCGGAGATCAGTGCCTCAAAAGCAGACGATGCCTGACTCATCGTGAAACTTGATAGGAGTCCCAGGATTCCGGTGGCACATGGAAAGGGACCCTTGGTCTCCCGCCTCAGCTGGAGAGGCGTCCCAATTGCCCTGTCAAGCCTCGAGGAGAATCCCGAGTTGTCCCTCGCAACTAGGCAGGAGTCCTGACGTCGCTGAAGAAACACGTGTGTGGAAGGGCCATCCCCGTCGTAACTCGAGAATATACCACAGGTTCCCGCCGCAAGTCGAGAAAAACCATGAGACTTCCCCCTCGCCGCGAGCTGAGGCCCGATTCCCCTGCACTGCGTGCAGAGCAATTCCGTGTTGCACATCACACATGAAAGGAGCCTTGATTTCCTTGATGGCACTCCAGAGAAACCCCAAGAACACTGTTTCAAGGCTAGAGGGATCCTGAGGTCACTGTAGCAACACGAAAGAGCTCCGTGGACCAAAAATCAACTCGAGATGAGAGGTTAGTCCCTGGTTTCGACGCCAGAGGAATACCACCTTACCACAAGCACCTCAAGAGGAGGCTTCTCTCAGCTCTAGGTATGTGAGAGGGACCCTGAGTTTGCGGCCTCATGTGGAATGGACACCGCGATGCCCTGACTCGAAATAAGGCCGGATATCCCTGCAGTGACTTGAATGCAGGCTCATCTTGCATCTCCCAAGACGAAAGGATGTCTGAATCCCCTGTGGAGACCACAGAGAAAGACCTAGTTCCCCACCTCATCGCGACCGGATTCCTTATATCCTTTGAAAACTCCAGAGGTACGCGGAGATCACTGCCTCCAAAGGAGACGATTCCTGACTTCTCGTGATACTTGATAGGAGTCCCAGGATTCCTGTGGCACGTAGAAAGGGACACTTGGTCTCCCGCCTCAGGTGGAGAGGCGTCCCAATTGCCCTGCCAAGCCTCGAGGAAAATTCCGAGTTGTCCCTCGCAACTAGGCAGGAGTCCTGTCGTCGCTGAACAAACACTTGGGTGGAAGGGCCATCCCCGTCGTAACTCGAGAATATACCCCAGGTTCCCGCCGCAACTCGAGATAAACCATGAGACTTCCCCCTCGCCGCGAGATGAGGCCCGATTCCCCTGCACTGCGTGCAGAGCAATTCCGTGTTGCACATCACACATGAAAGGAGCCTTGATTTCCTTGATGGCACTCCAGAGAAACCCCAAGAACACTGTTTCAAGGCTAGAGGGATCCTGACGTCACTGTAGCAACACGAAAGAGTTCCGTGGACCAAAAATCAACTCGAGATGAGAGGTTAGTCCCTGGCTTCTTCTCCAAAGGAATACCACCTTACCACAAGCACCTCAAGAGGAGGCTTCTCTCAGCTTTAGGTATGTGAGAGGGACCCTGATTTTGTGGCCTCAAGTGGAATGGACACCGCGATGCCCTGGCTTGAAATAAGGCCGGATATCCCTGCAGTGACTTGAATGCAGGCTCGTCTTGCATCTCCCAAGACGAAAGGATGTCTGAATCCCCTGTGGAGACCACAGAGAAAGACCTAGTTCCCCACCTCATCGCGACCGGAGGCCTCACATCCTTTGAAAACTCCAGAGTTACACGTAGATCAGTGCCTCCAAAGGAGACGATGCCTGACTCCTCGTGAAAATTGATAGGATTCCCAGGATTACTGTGCACGTGGATAGGGACCCTTGGTCTCCCGCCTCAGCTGGAGAGGCGTCCCAATTGCCCTGCCAAGCCTCGAGGAGAATCCCGAGTTGTCCCTCGCAACTAGGAAGGAGTCCTGACGTCGCTGAACAAACACGTGGTTGAAAGGGCAATCCCCGTCGTAACTCGAGAATATACCCCAGGTTCCCACCGCAACTCGAGAAAAACCATGAGACCTTCCCCTCGCCGCGATATGAGGCCCGATTCCCCTGCACTGCG
Organism: Cervus elaphus; assembly: GCF_910594005.1. Taxonomy (NCBI): domain Eukaryota; kingdom Metazoa; phylum Chordata; class Mammalia; order Artiodactyla; family Cervidae; genus Cervus; species Cervus elaphus. The sequence continues at coordinate 6,620,884 of NC_057838.1, forward strand.
TGCAGAGCAATTCCGTGTTGCACATCACACATGAAAGGAGCCTTGATTTCCTTGGTGGCACTCCAGAGAAACCCCAAGAACACTGTTTCAAGGCTAGAGGGATCCTGAGGTCACTGTAGCAACACGAAAGAGCTCCGTGGATGAAAAATCAACTCGAGATGAGAGGTTAGTCCCTGGCTTCGACTCCAGAGGAATACCACCTTACCACAAGCACCTCAAGAGGAGGCTTCTCTCAGCTCTAGGTATGTGAGAGGGACCCTGAGTTTGCGACCTCAAGTGGAATGGACACCGCGATGCCCTGACTCAAAATAAGGCCGGATATCCCTGCAGTGACTTGAATGCAGGCTCGTCTTGCATCTGCCAAGATGAAAGGATGTCTGAATCCCCTGTGGAGACCACAGAGAAAGACCTAGTTCCCCACCTCATCGCGACCGGAGGCCTCACATCCTTTGAAAACTCCAGAGGTACGCGGAGATCAGTGCCTCCAAAGGAGATGATGCCTGACTCTTCGTGAAACTTGATAGGAGTCCCAGGATTCCTGTGGCACATGGAAAGGGACCCTTGGTCTCCCGCCTCAGCTGGAGAGGCGTTTCAATTGCCCTGCCAAGCCTCGAGGAGAATCCCGAATTGTCCCTCGCAACTAGACAGGAGTCCTGACGTCGCTGAAGAAACACGTGGGTGGAAGGCCCATCCCCGTCGTAACTCGAGAATATACCCCAGGTTCCCGCCGCAACTCGAGAAAAACCATGAGACTTCCCCCTCGCCGCGAGATGAGGCCCGATTCCCCTGCACTGCGTGCAGAGCAATTCCGTGTTGCACGTCACACATGAAAGGAGCCTTGATTTCCTTGATGGCACTCCAGAGAAACCCCAAGAACACTGTTTCAAGGTTAGAGGGATCCTGAGGTCACTGTAGCAACACGAAAGAGCTCCGTGGACCAAAAATCAACTCGAGATGAGAGGTTAGTCCCTGGCTTCTTCTCCAGAGGAATACCACCTTACCACAAGCACCTCAAGAGGAGGCTTCTCTCAGCTCTAGGTATGTGAGAGGGGCCCTGAGTTTGCGGCCTCAAGTGGAATGGACACCGCGATGCCCTGACTCGAAATAAGGCCGGATATCCCTGCAGTGACTTGAATGCAGGCTCGTCTTGCATCTCCCAAGACGAAAGGATGTCTGAATCCCCTGTGCAGACCACAGAGAAAGACCTAGTTCCCCACCTCATCGCGACCGGAGGCCTCACATCCTTTGAAAACTCCAGAGGTACACGGAGATCAGTGCCTCCAAAGGAGACGATGCCTGACTCCTCGTGAAACTTGATAGGAGTCCCAGGATTCCTGTGCACGTGGATAGGGACCCTTGGTCTCCCGCCTCAGCTGGAGAGGCGTTCCAACTGCCCTGCCAAGCCTCGAGGAGAATCCCGAGTTGTCCCTCGCAACTAGGCAGGAGTCCTGATGACGCTGAAAAAACACGTGGGTGGAAGGGCCATCCCCAACGTAACTCGAGAATATACCGCAGGTTCCCGCCGCAACTCGAGAAAAACCATGAGACTTCCCCTCGCTGCGAGATGAGGCCCGATTCCCCTGCACTGCGTGCAGAGCAATTCCGTGTTGCACATCACACATGAAAGGAGCCTTGATTTCCTTGATGGCACTCCAGAGAAACCCCAAGAACACTGTTTCCAGGCCAGCGGAATCCTGAGGTCACTGGAGCAACACGAAAGAGCTCTGTGGACCAAAAATCAACTCGAGATGAGAGGTTAGTCCCTGGCTTCGACTTCAGAGGAATACCACCTTACCACAAGCACCTCAAGAGGAGGCTTCTCTCAGCTCTAGGTATGTGAGAGGGACCCTGAGTTTGCGGCCTCAAGTGGAATGGACACCGCGATGCCCTGACTCGAAATAAGGCCGGATATCCCTGCAGTGACTTGAATGCAGGCTCGTCTTGCATCTCCCAAGACGAAAGGATGTCTGAATCCCCTGTGGAGACCACAGAGAAAGACCTAGTTCCCCACCTCATCGCCACCGGAGGCCTCACATCCTTTGAAAACTCCAGAGGTACCCGGAGATCAGTGCCTCCAAAGGAGACGATGCCTGACTCCTCGTGAAACTTCTTAGGAGTCCCAGGATTCCTGTGGCACATGGAAAGGGACCCTTGGTCTCCCGCCTCAGCTGGAGAGGCGTCCCAATTGCCCTGCCAAGCCTCGAGGAGAATTCCGAGTTGTCCCTCGCAACGAGGCAGGAGTCCTGACGTCGCTGAAGAAACACGTGTGTGGAAGGGCGATCCCTGTCGTAACTCGAGAATATACCCCAGGTTCCCGCCGCAACTCGAGAAAAACCATGAGACTTCCCCCTCGCCGCGAGATGAGGCCCGATTCCCCTGCACTGCGTGCAGAGCAATTCCGTCTTGCACATCACACATGAAAGGAGCCTTGATTTCCTTCATGGCCCTCCAGAGAAACCCCAAGAACACTGTTTCAAGGCTAGAGGGATACTGAGGTCACTGTAGCAACACGATAGAGCTCCATGGGCCAAAAATCAACTCGAGATGAGAGGTAGTCCCTGGCTTCGAGTCCAGAGGAATACCACCTTACCACAAGCACCTCAAGAGGAGGCTTCTCTCAGCTCTAGGTATGTGAGAGGGACCCTGATTTTGCGGCCTCAAGTGGAATGGACACCGCGATGCCCTGACTCGAAATAAGGCCGGATATCCCTGCAGTGACTTGAATGCAGGCACGTCTTGCATCCCCCAAGACGAAAGGATGTCTGAATCCCCTGTGGAGACCACAGAGAAACACCTAGTTCCCCACCTCATCGCGACCGGAGGCCTCACATCCTTTGAAAACTCCAGAGGTACGCGGAGATCACTGCCTCCAAAGGAGACGATTCCTGACTTCTCGTGATACTTGATAGGAGTCCCAGGATTCCTGTGGCACGTAGAAAGGGACACTTGGTCTCCCGCCTCAGGTGGAGAGGCGTCCCAATTGCCCTGCCAAGCCTCGAGGAAAATTCCGAGTTGTCCCTCGCAACTAGGCAGGAGTCCTGACGTCGCTGAACAAACACTTGGGTGGAAGGGCCATCCCCGTCGTAACTCGAGAATATACCCCAGGTTCCCGCCGCAACTCGAGATAAACCATGAGACTTCCCCCTCGCCGCGAGATGAGGCCCGATTCCCCTGCACTGCGTGCAGAGCAATTCCGTGTTGCACATCACACATGAAAGGAGCCTTGATTTCCTTGATGGCACTCCAGAGAAACCCCAAGAACACTGTTTCAAGGCTAGAGGGATCCTGACGTCACTGTAGCAACACGAAAGAGTTCCGTGGACCAAAAATCAACTCGAGATGAGAGGTTAGTCCCTGGCTTCTTCTCCAAAGGAATACCACCTTACCACAAGCACCTCAAGAGGAGGCTTCTCTCAGCTTTAGGTATGTGAGAGGGACCCTGATTTTGTGGCCTCAAGTGGAATGGACACCGCGATGCCCTGGCTTGAAATAAGGCCGGATATCCCTGCAGTGACTTGAATGCAGGCTCGTCTTGCATCTCCCAAGACGAAAGGATGTCTGAATCCCCTGTGGAGACCACAGAGAAAGACCTAGTTCCCCACCTCATCGCGACCGGAGGCCTCACATCCTTTGAAAACTCCAGAGTTACACGTAGATCAGTGCCTCCAAAGGAGACGATGCCTGACTCCTCGTGAAAATTGATAGGATTCCCAGGATTACTGTGCACGTGGATAGGGACCCTTGGTCTCCCGCCTCAGCTGGAGAGGCGTCCCAATTGCCCTGCCAAGCCTCGAGGAGAATCCCGAGTTGTCCCTCGCAACTAGGAAGGAGTCCTGACGTCGCTGAACAAACACGTGGTTGAAAGGGCAATCCCCGTCGTAACTCGAGAATATACCCCAGGTTCCCACCGCAACTCGAGAAAAACCATGAGACCTTCCCCTCGCCGCGATATGAGGCCCGATTCCCCTGCACTGCGTGCAGAGCAATTCCGTGTTGCACATCACACATGAAAGGAGCCTTGATTTCCTTGGTGGCACTCCAGAGAAACCCCAAGAACACTGTTTCAAGGCTAGAGGGATCCTGAGGTCACTGTAGCAACACGAAAGAGCTCCGTGGATGAAAAATCAACTCGAGATGAGAGGTTAGTCCCTGGCTTCGACTCCAGAGGAATACCACCTTACCACAAGCACCTCAAGAGGAGGCTTCTCTCAGCTCTAGGTATGTGAGAGGGACCCTGAGTTTGCGACCTCAAGTGGAATGGACACCGCGATGCCCTGACTCAAAATAAGGCCGGATATCCCTGCAGTGACTTGAATGCAGGCTCGTCTTGCATCTGCCAAGATGAAAGGATGTCTGAATCCCCTGTGGAGACCACAGAGAAAGACCTAGTTCCCCACCTCATCGCGACCGGAGGCCTCACATCCTTTGAAAACTCCAGAGGTACGCGGAGATCAGTGCCTCCAAAGGAGATGATGCCTGACTCTTCGTGAAACTTGATAGGAGTCCCAGGATTCCTGTGGCACATGGAAAGGGACCCTTGGTCTCCCGCCTCAGCTGGAGAGGCGTTTCAATTGCCCTGCCAAGCCTCGAGGAGAATCCCGAATTGTCCCTCGCAACTAGACAGGAGTCCTGACGTCGCTGAAGAAACACGTGGGTGGAAGGCCCATCCCCGTCGTAACTCGAGAATATACCCCAGGTTCCCGCCGCAACTCGAGAAAAACCATGAGACTTCCCCCTCGCCGCGAGATGAGGCCCGATTCCCCTGCACTGCGTGCAGAGCAATTCCGTGTTGCACGTCACACATGAAAGGAGCCTTGATTTCCTTGATGGCACTCCAGAGAAACCCCAAGAACACTGTTTCAAGGTTAGAGGGATCCTGAGGTCACTGTAGCAACACGAAAGAGCTCCGTGGACCAAAAATCAACTCGAGATGAGAGGTTAGTCCCTGGCTTCTTCTCCAGAGGAATACCACCTTACCACAAGCACCTCAAGAGGAGGCTTCTCTCAGCTCTAGGTATGTGAGAGGGGCCCTGAGTTTGCGGCCTCAAGTGGAATGGACACCGCGATGCCCTGACTCGAAATAAGGCCGGATATCCCTGCAGTGACTTGAATGCAGGCTCGTCTTGCATCTCCCAAGACGAAAGGATGTCTGAATCCCCTGTGCAGACCACAGAGAAAGACCTAGTTCCCCACCTCATCGCGACCGGAGGCCTCACATCCTTTGAAAACTCCAGAGGTACACGGAGATCAGTGCCTCCAAAGGAGACGATGCCTGACTCCTCGTGAAACTTGATAGGAGTCCCAGGATTCCTGTGCACGTGGATAGGGACCCTTGGTCTCCCGCCTCAGCTGGAGAGGCGTTCCAACTGCCCTGCCAAGCCTCGAGGAGAATCCCGAGTTGTCCCTCGCAACTAGGCAGGAGTCCTGATGACGCTGAAAAAACACGTGGGTGGAAGGGCCATCCCCAACGTAACTCGAGAATATACCGCAGGTTCCCGCCGCAACTCGAGAAAAACCATGAGACTTCCCCTCGCTGCGAGATGAGGCCCGATTCCCCTGCACTGCGTGCAGAGCAATTCCGTGTTGCACATCACACATGAAAGGAGCCTTGATTTCCTTGATGGCACTCCAGAGAAACCCCAAGAACACTGTTTCCAGGCCAGCGGAATCCTGAGGTCACTGGAGCAACACGAAAGAGCTCTGTGGACCAAAAATCAACTCGAGATGAGAGGTTAGTCCCTGGCTTCGACTTCAGAGGAATACCACCTTACCACAAGCACCTCAAGAGGAGGCTTCTCTCAGCTCTAGGTATGTGAGAGGGACCCTGAGTTTGCGGCCTCAAGTGGAATGGACACCGCGATGCCCTGACTCGAAATAAGGCCGGATATCCCTGCAGTGACTTGAATGCAGGCTCGTCTTGCATCTCCCAAGACGAAAGGATGTCTGAATCCCCTGTGGAGACCACAGAGAAAGACCTAGTTCCCCACCTCATCGCCACCGGAGGCCTCACATCCTTTGAAAACTCCAGAGGTACCCGGAGATCAGTGCCTCCAAAGGAGACGATGCCTGACTCCTCGTGAAACTTCTTAGGAGTCCCAGGATTCCTGTGGCACATGGAAAGGGACCCTTGGTCTCCCGCCTCAGCTGGAGAGGCGTCCCAATTGCCCTGCCAAGCCTCGAGGAGAATTCCGAGTTGTCCCTCGCAACGAGGCAGGAGTCCTGACGTCGCTGAAGAAACACGTGTGTGGAAGGGCGATCCCTGTCGTAACTCGAGAATATACCCCAGGTTCCCGCCGCAACTCGAGAAAAACCATGAGACTTCCCCCTCGCCGCGAGATGAGGCCCGATTCCCCTGCACTGCGTGCAGAGCAATTCCGTCTTGCACATCACACATGAAAGGAGCCTTGATTTCCTTCATGGCCCTCCAGAGAAACCCCAAGAACACTGTTTCAAGGCTAGAGGGATACTGAGGTCACTGTAGCAACACGATAGAGCTCCATGGGCCAAAAATCAACTCGAGATGAGAGGTAGTCCCTGGCTTCGAGTCCAGAGGAATACCACCTTACCACAAGCACCTCAAGAGGAGGCTTCTCTCAGCTCTAGGTATGTGAGAGGGACCCTGATTTTGCGGCCTCAAGTGGAATGGACACCGCGATGCCCTGACTCGAAATAAGGCCGGATATCCCTGCAGTGACTTGAATGCAGGCACGTCTTGCATCCCCCAAGACGAAAGGATGTCTGAATCCCCTGTGGAGACCACAGAGAAACACCTAGTTCCCCACCTCATCGCGACCGGAGGCCTCACATCCTTTGAAAACTCCAGAGGTACGCGGAGATCACTGCCTCCAAAGGAGACGATTCCTGACTTCTCGTGATACTTGATAGGAGTCCCAGGATTCCTGTGGCACGTAGAAAGGGACACTTGGTCTCCCGCCTCAGGTGGAGAGGCGTCCCAATTGCCCTGCCAAGCCTCGAGGAAAATTCCGAGTTGTCCCTCGCAACTAGGCAGGAGTCCTGACGTCGCTGAACAAACACTTGGGTGGAAGGGCCATCCCCGTCGTAACTCGAGAATATACCCCAGGTTCCCGCCGCAACTCGAGATAAACCATGAGACTTCCCCCTCGCCGCGAGATGAGGCCCGATTCCCCTGCACTGCGTGCAGAGCAATTCCGTGTTGCACATCACACATGAAAGGAGCCTTGATTTCCTTGATGGCACTCCAGAGAAACCCCAAGAACACTGTTTCAAGGCTAGAGGGATCCTGACGTCACTGTAGCAACACGAAAGAGTTCCGTGGACCAAAAATCAACTCGAGATGAGAGGTTAGTCCCTGGCTTCTTCTCCAAAGGAATACCACCTTACCACAAGCACCTCAAGAGGAGGCTTCTCTCAGCTTTAGGTATGTGAGAGGGACCCTGATTTTGTGGCCTCAAGTGGAATGGACACCGCGATGCCCTGGCTTGAAATAAGGCCGGATATCCCTGCAGTGACTTGAATGCAGGCTCGTCTTGCATCTCCCAAGACGAAAGGATGTCTGAATCCCCTGTGGAGACCACAGAGAAAGACCTAGTTCCCCACCTCATCGCGACCGGAGGCCTCACATCCTTTGAAAACTCCAGAGTTACACGTAGATCAGTGCCTCCAAAGGAGACGATGCCTGACTCCTCGTGAAAATTGATAGGATTCCCAGGATTACTGTGCACGTGGATAGGGACCCTTGGTCTCCCGCCTCAGCTGGAGAGGCGTCCCAATTGCCCTGCCAAGCCTCGAGGAGAATCCCGAGTTGTCCCTCGCAACTAGGAAGGAGTCCTGACGTCGCTGAACAAACACGTGGTTGAAAGGGCAATCCCCGTCGTAACTCGAGAATATACCCCAGGTTCCCACCGCAACTCGAGAAAAACCATGAGACCTTCCCCTCGCCGCGATATGAGGCCCGATTCCCCTGCACTGCGTGCAGAGCAATTCCGTGTTGCACATCACACATGAAAGGAGCCTTGATTTCCTTGGTGGCACTCCAGAGAAACCCCAAGAACACTGTTTCAAGGCTAGAGGGATCCTGAGGTCACTGTAGCAACACGAAAGAGCTCCGTGGATGAAAAATCAACTCGAGATGAGAGGTTAGTCCCTGGCTTCGACTCCAGAGGAATACCACCTTACCACAAGCACCTCAAGAGGAGGCTTCTCTCAGCTCTAGGTATGTGAGAGGGACCCTGAGTTTGCGACCTCAAGTGGAATGGACACCGCGATGCCCTGACTCAAAATAAGGCCGGATATCCCTGCAGTGACTTGAATGCAGGCTCGTCTTGCATCTGCCAAGATGAAAGGATGTCTGAATCCCCTGTGGAGACCACAGAGAAAGACCTAGTTCCCCACCTCATCGCGACCGGAGGCCTCACATCCTTTGAAAACTCCAGAGGTACGCGGAGATCAGTGCCTCCAAAGGAGATGATGCCTGACTCTTCGTGAAACTTGATAGGAGTCCCAGGATTCCTGTGGCACATGGAAAGGGACCCTTGGTCTCCCGCCTCAGCTGGAGAGGCGTTTCAATTGCCCTGCCAAGCCTCGAGGAGAATCCCGAATTGTCCCTCGCAACTAGACAGGAGTCCTGACGTCGCTGAAGAAACACGTGGGTGGAAGGCCCATCCCCGTCGTAACTCGAGAATATACCCCAGGTTCCCGCCGCAACTCGAGAAAAACCATGAGACTTCCCCCTCGCCGCGAGATGAGGCCCGATTCCCCTGCACTGCGTGCAGAGCAATTCCGTGTTGCACGTCACACATGAAAGGAGCCTTGATTTCCTTGATGGCACTCCAGAGAAACCCCAAGAACACTGTTTCAAGGTTAGAGGGATCCTGAGGTCACTGTAGCAACACGAAAGAGCTCCGTGGACCAAAAATCAACTCGAGATGAGAGGTTAGTCCCTGGCTTCTTCTCCAGAGGAATACCACCTTACCACAAGCACCTCAAGAGGAGGCTTCTCTCAGCTCTAGGTATGTGAGAGGGGCCCTGAGTTTGCGGCCTCAAGTGGAATGGACACCGCGATGCCCTGACTCGAAATAAGGCCGGATATCCCTGCAGTGACTTGAATGCAGGCTCGTCTTGCATCTCCCAAGACGAAAGGATGTCTGAATCCCCTGTGCAGACCACAGAGAAAGACCTAGTTCCCCACCTCATCGCGACCGGAGGCCTCACATCCTTTGAAAACTCCAGAGGTACACGGAGATCAGTGCCTCCAAAGGAGACGATGCCTGACTCCTCGTGAAACTTGATAGGAGTCCCAGGATTCCTGTGCACGTGGATAGGGACCCTTGGTCTCCCGCCTCAGCTGGAGAGGCGTTCCAACTGCCCTGCCAAGCCTCGAGGAGAATCCCGAGTTGTCCCTCGCAACTAGGCAGGAGTCCTGATGACGCTGAAAAAACACGTGGGTGGAAGGGCCATCCCCAACGTAACTCGAGAATATACCGCAGGTTCCCGCCGCAACTCGAGAAAAACCATGAGACTTCCCCTCGCTGCGAGATGAGGCCCGATTCCCCTGCACTGCGTGCAGAGCAATTCCGTGTTGCACATCACACATGAAAGGAGCCTTGATTTCCTTGATGGCACTCCAGAGAAACCCCAAGAACACTGTTTCCAGGCCAGCGGAATCCTGAGGTCACTGGAGCAACACGAAACAGCTCTGTGGACCAAAAGTCAACTCGAGATGAGAGGTTAGTCCCTGGCTTCGACTTCAGAGGAATACCACCTTACCACAAGCACCTCAAGAGGAGGCTTCTCTCAGCTCTAGGTATGTGAGAGGGACCCTGAGTTTGCGGCCTCAAGTGGAATGGACACCGCGATGCCCTGACTCGAAATAAGGCCGGATATCCCTGCAGTGACTTGAATGCAGGCTCGTCTTGCATCTCCCAAGACGAAAGGATGTCTGAATCCCCTGTGGAGACCACAGAGAAAGACCTAGTTCCCCACCTCATCGCCACCGGAGGCCTCACATCCTTTGAAAACTCCAGAGGTACCCGGAGATCAGTGCCTCCAAAGGAGACGATGCCTGACTCCTCGTGAAACTTCTTAGGAGTCCCAGGATTCCTGTGGCACATGGAAAGGGACCCTTGGTCTCCCGCCTCAGCTGGAGAGGCGTCCCAATTGCCCTGCCAAGCCTCGAGGAGAATTCCGAGTTGTCCCTCGCAACGAGGCAGGAGTCCTGACGTCGCTGAAGAAACACGTGTGTGGAAGGGCGATCCCTGTCGTAACTCGAGAATATACCCCAGGTTCCCGCCGCAACTCGAGAAAAACCATGAGACTTCCCCCTCGCCGCGAGATGAGGCCCGATTCCCCTGCACTGCGTGCAGAGCAATTCCGTCTTGCACATCACACATGAAAGGAGCCTTGATTTCCTTCATGGCCCTCCAGAGAAACCCCAAGAACACTGTTTCAAGGCTAGAGGGATACTGAGGTCACTGTAGCAACACGATAGAGCTCCATGGGCCAAAAATCAACTCGAGATGAGAGGTAGTCCCTGGCTTCGAGTCCAGAGGAATACCACCTTACCACAAGCACCTCAAGAGGAGGCTTCTCTCAGCTCTAGGTATGTGAGAGGGACCCTGATTTTGCGGCCTCAAGTGGAATGGACACCGCGATGCCCTGACTCGAAATAAGGCCGGATATCCCTGCAGTGACTTGAATGCAGGCACGTCTTGCATCCCCCAAGACGAAAGGATGTCTGAATCCCCTGTGGAGACCACAGAGAAACACCTAGTTCCCCACCTCATCGCGACCGGAGGCCTCACATCCTTTGAAAACTCCAGAGGTACGCGGAGATCAGTGCCTCCAAAGCAGACGATGCCTGACTCATCGTGAAACTTGATTGGAGTCCCAGGATTTCGGTGGCACATGGAAAGGGACTCTTGGTCTCCCGCCTCAGCTGGAGAGGCGTCCCAATTGCCCTGTCAAGCCTCGAGGAGAATCCCGAGTTGTCCCTCGCAACTAGGCAGGAGTCCTGACGTCGCTGAAGAAACACGTGTGTGGAAGGGCCATCCCCGTCGTAACTCGAGAATATACCACAGGTTCCCGCCGCAAGTCGAGAAAAACCATGAGACTTCCCCCTCGCCGCGATATGAGGCCCGATTCCCCTGCACTGCGTGCAGAGCAATTCCGTGTTGCACATCACACATGAAAGGAGCCTTGATTTCCTTGATGGCACTCCAGAGAAACCCCAAGAACACTGTTTCAAGGCTAGAGGGATCCTGAGGTCACTGTAGCAACACGAAAGAGCTCCGTGGACCAAAAATCAACTCGAGATGAGAGGTTAGTCCCTGGCTTCGACTGCAGAGGAATACCACCTTACCACAAGCACCTCAAGAGGAGGCTTCTCTCAGCTCTAGGTATGTGAGAGGGACCCTGAGTTTGCGGCCTCAAGTGGAATGGACACCGCGATGCCCTGACTCGAAATAAGGCCGGATATCCCTGCAGTGACTTGAATGCAGGCTCATCTTGCATCTCCCAAGACGAAAGGATGTCTGAATCCCCTGTGGAGACCACAGAGAAAGACCTAGTTCCCCACCTCATCGCGACCGGATTCCTTATATCCTTTGAAAACTCCAGAGGTACGCGGAGATCACTGCCTCCAAAGGAGACGATGCCTGACTCCTCTTGATACTTGATAGGAGTCCCAGGATTCCTGTGGCACATGGAAAGGGACCCTTGGTCTCCCGCCTCAGCTGGAGAGGCGTTCCAATTGCCCTGCCAAGCCTCGAGGAGAATCCCGAGTTGTCCCTCGCAACTAGGCAGGAGTCCTGACGTCGCTGAAGAAACACGTGGGTGGAAGGCCCATCCCCGTCGTAACTCGAGAATATACCACCAGGTTCCCGCCGCAACTCGAGAAAAACCATGAGACTTCCCCCTCGCCGCGAGCTGAGGCCCGATTCCCCTGCACTGCGTGCAGAGCAATTCCGTGTTGCACATCAAACATGAAAGGAGCCTTGATTTCCTTGATGGCACTCCAGAGAAACCCCAAGAACACGGTTTCAAGGCTAGAGGGATCCTGACGTCACTGTAGCAACAAGAAAGAGCTCCGTGGACCAAAAATCAACTCGAGATGAGAGGTTAGTCCCTGGCTTCGACTCCAGAGGAATACCACCTTACCACAAGCACCTCAAGAGGAGGCTTCTCTCAGCTCTAGGTATGTGAGAGGGACCCTGAGTTTGCGGCCTCAAGTGGAATGGACACCGCGATGCCCTGACTCGAAATAAGGCCGGATATCCCTGCAGTGACTTGAATGCAGGCTCATCTTGCATCTCACAAGACGAAAGGAAGTCTGAATCCCCTGTGGAGACCACAGAGAAAGACCTAGTTCCCCACCTCATCGCGACCGGAGGCCTCACATCCTTTGAAAACTCCAGAGGTACGCGGAGATCAGTGCCTCCAAAGGAGATGATGCCTGACACTTCGTGAAACTTGATAGGAGTCCCAAGATTCCTGTGGCACAGGGAAAGGGACCTTGGTCTCCCGCCTCAGCTGGAGAGGCGTTCCAATTGCCCTGCCAAGCCTCGAGGAGAATCCCGAGTTGTCCCTCGCAACTAGGCAGGAGTCCTGACGTCGCTGAAGAAACACGTGGGAGGAAGGCCCATCCCCGTCGTAACTCGAGAATATACCCCATGTTCCCGCCGCAACTCGAGAAAAACCATGAGACTTCCCCCTCGCCGCAAGATGAGGCCCGATTCCCCTGCACTGCGTGCAGAGCAATTCCGTGTTGCACGTCACACATGAAAGGAGCCTTGATTTCCTTGATGGCACTCCAGAGAAACCCCAAGAACACTGTTTCAAGGCTAGAGGGATCCTGAGGTCACTGTAGCAACACGAAAGAGCTCCGTGGACCAAAAATGAACTCGAGATGAGAGGTTAGTCCCTGGCTTCTTCTCCAGAGGAATACCACCTTACCACAAGCACCTCAAGAGGAGGCTTCTCTCAGCTTTAGGTATGTGAGAGGGACCCCGATTTTGCGGCCTCAAGTGGAATGGACACCGCGATGCCCTGGCTTGAAATAAGGCCGGATATCCCTGCAGTGACTTGAATGCAGGCTCGTCTTGCATCTCCCAAGACGAAAGGATGTCTGAATCCCCTGTGGAGACCACAGAGAAAGACCTAGTTCCCCACCTCATCGCGACCGGAGGCCTCACATCCTTTGAAAACTCCAGAGTTACACGTAGATCAGTGCCTCCAAAGGAGACGATGCCTGACTCCTCGTGAAACTTGATAGGATTCCCAGGATTCCTGTGCACGTGGATAGGGAACCTTGGTCTCCCGCCTCAGCTGGAGAGGCGTCCCAATTGCCCTGCCAAGCCTCGAGGAGAATCCCGAGTTGTCCCTCGCAACTAGGAAGGAGTCCTGACGTCGCTGAACAAACACGTGGTTGAAAGGGCAATCCCCGTCGTAACTCGAGAATATACCCCAGGTTCCCACCGCAACTCGAGAAAAACCATGAGACCTTCCCCTCGCCGCGATATGAGGCCCGATTCCTCTGCACTGCGTACAGAGCAATTCCGTGTTGCACATCACACATGAAAGGAGCCTTGATTTCCTTGGTGGCACTCCAGAGAAACCCCAAGAACACTGTTTCAAAGCTAGAGGGATCCTGAGGTCACTGTAGCAACACGAAAGAGCTCCGTGGACCAAAAATGAACTCGAAATGAGAGGTTAGTCCCTGGCATCGACTCCAGAGGAATACCACCTTACCACAAGCACCTCAAGAGGAGGCTTCTCTCAGCTCTAGGTATGTGAGAGGGACCCTGAGTTTGCGGCCTCAAGTGGAATGGACACCGCGATGCCCTGACTCGAAATAAGGCCGGATATCCCTGCAGTGACTTGAATGCAGGCACGTCTTGCATCCCCCAAGACGAAAGGATGTCTGAATCCCCTGTGGAGACCACAGAGAAACACCTAGTTCCCCACCTCATCGCGACCGGAGGCCTCACATCCTTTGAAAACTCCAGAGGTACGCGGAGATCAGTGCCTCCAAAGCAGACGATGCCTGACTCATCGTGAAACTTGATAGGAGTCCCAGGATTCCGGTGGCACATGGAAAGGGACCCTTGGTCTCCCGCCTCAGCTGGAGAGGCGTCCCAATTGCCCTGTCAAGCCTCGAGGAGAATCCCGAGTTGTCCCTCGCAACTAGGCAGGAGTCCTGACGTCGCTGAAGAAACACGTGTGTGGAAGGGCCATCCCCGTCGTAACTCGAGAATATACCACAGGTTCCCGCCGCAACTCGAGAAAAACCATGAGACTTCCCCCTCGCCGCGATATGAGGCCCGATTCCCCTGCACTGCGTGCAGAGCAATTCCGTGTTGCACATCACACATGAAAGGAGCCTTGATTTCCTTGATGGCACTCCAGAGAAACCCCAAGAACACTGTTTCAAGGCTAGAGGGATCCTGAGGTCACTGTAGCAACACGAAAGAGCTCCGTGGACCAAAAATCAACTCGAGATGAGAGGTTAGTCCCTGGCTTCGACTCCAGAGGAATACCACCTTACCACAAGCACCTCAAGAGGAGGCTTCTCTCAGCTCTAGGTATGTGAGAGGGACCCTGAGTTTGCGGCCTCAAGTGGAATGGACACCGCGATGCCCTGACTCGAAATAAGGCCGGATATCCCTGCACTGACTTGAATGCAGGCTCATCTTGCATCTCCCAAGACGAAAGGATGTCTGAATCCCCTGTGGAGACCACAGAGAAAGACCTAGTTCCCCACCTCATCGCGACCGGATTCCTTATATCCTTTGAAAACTCCAGAGGTACGCGGAGATCACTGCCTCCAAAGGAGACGATGCCTGACTCCTCGTGATACTTGATAGGAGTCCCAGGATTCCTGTGGCACATGGAAAGGGACCCTTGGTCTCCCGCCTCAGCTGGAGAGGCGTTCCAATTGCCCTGCCAAGCCTCGAGGAGAATCCCGAGTTGTCCCTCGCAACTAGGCAGGAGTCCTGACGTCGCTGAAGAAACACGTGGGTGGAAGGCCCATCCCCGTCGTAACTCGAGAATATACCCCAGGTTCCCGCCGCAACTCGAGAAAAACCATGAGACTTCCCCCTCGCCGCGAGATGAGGCCCGATTCCCCTGCACTGCGTGCAGAGCAATTCCGTGTTGCACATCAAACATGAAAGGAGCCTTGATTTCCTTGATGGCACTCCAGAGAAACCCCAAGAACACTGTTTCAAGGCTAGAGGGATCCTGAGGTCACTGTAGCAACACGAAAGAGCTCCGTGGACCAAAAATCAACTCGAGATGAGAGGTTAGTCCCTGGCTTCGACTCCAGAGGAATACCACCTTACCACAAGCACCTCAAGAGGAGGCTTCTCTCAGCTCTAGGTATGTGAGAGGGACCCTGAGTTTGCGGCCTCAAGTGGAATGGACACCGTGATGCCCTGACTCGAAATAAGGCCGGATATCCCTGCAGTGACTTGAATGCAGGCTCATCTTGCATCTCCCAAGACGAAAGGATGTCTGAATCCCCTTTGGAGACCACAGAGAAAGACCTAGTTCCCCACCTCATCGCGACCGGAGGCCTCACATCCTTTGAAAACTCCAGAGGTACGCGGAGATCAGTGCCTCCAAAGGAGATGATGCCTGACACTTCGTGAAACTTGATAGGAGTCCCAAGATTCCTGTGGCACAGGGAAAGGGACCTTGGTCTCCCGCCTCAGCTGGAGAGGCGTTCCAATTGCCCTGCCAAGCCTCGAGGAGAATCCCGAGTTGTCCCTCGCAACTAGGCAGGAGTCCTGACGTCGCTGAAGAAACACGTGGGAGGAAGGCCCATCCCCGTCGTAACTCGAGAATATACCCCATGTTCCCGCCGCAACTCGAGAAAAACAATGAGACTTCCCCCTCGCCGCGAGATGAGGCCCGATTCCCCTGCACTGCGTGCAGAGCAATTCCGTGTTGCACGTCACACATGAAAGGAGCCTTGATTTCCTTGATGGCACTCCAGAGAAACCCCAAGAACACTGTTTCAAGGCTAGAGGGATCCTGACGTCACTGTAGCAACACGAAAGAGCTCCGTGGACCAAAAATGAACTCGAGATGAGAGGTTAGTCCCTGGCTTCTTCTCCAGAGGAATACCACCTTACCACAAGCACCTCAAGAGGAGGCTTCTCTCAGCTTTAGGTATGTGAGAGGGACCCCGATTTTGCGGCCTCAAGCGGAATGGACACCGCGATGCCCTGGCTAGAAATAAGGCCGGATATCCCTGCAGTGACTTGAATGCAGGCTCGTCTTGCATCTCCCAAGACGAAAGGATGTCTGAATCCCCTGTGGAGACCACAGAGAAAGACCTAGTTCCCCACCTCATCGCGACCGGAGGCCTCACATCCTTTGAAAACTCCAGAGTTACACGTAGATCAGTGCCTCCAAAGGAGACGATGCCTGACTCCTCGTGAAACTTGATAGGATTCCCAGGATTCCTGTGCACGTGGATAGGGAACCTTGGTCTCCCGCCTCAGCTGGAGAGGCGTCCCAATTGCCCTGCCAAGCCTCGAGGAGAATCCCGAGTTGTCCCTCGCAACTAGGAAGGAGTCCTGACGTCGCTGAACAAACACGTGGTTGAAAGGGCAATCCCCGTCGTAACTCGAGAATATACCCCAGGTTCCCACCGCAACTCGAGAAAAACCATGAGACCTTCCCCTCGCCGCGATATGAGGCCCGATTCCTCTGCACTGCGTACAGAGCAATTCCGTGTTGCACATCACACATGAAAGGAGCCTTGATTTCCTTGGTGGCACTCCAGAGAAACCCCAAGAACACTGTTTCAAGGCTAGAGGGATCCTGAGGTCACTGTAGCAACACGAAAGAGCTCCGTGGACCAAAAATGAACTCGAAATGAGAGGTTAGTCCCTGGCATCGACTCCAGAGGAATACCACCTTACCACAAGCACCTCAAGAGGAGGCTTCTCTCAGCTCTAGGTATGTGAGAGGGACCCTGAGTTTGCGGCCTCAAGTGGAATGGACACCGCGATGCCCTGACTCGAAATAAGGCCGGATATCCCTGCAGTGACTTGAATGCAGGCTCGTCTTGCATCTGCCAAGACGAAAGGATGTCTGAATCCCCTGTGGAGACCACAGAGAAAGACCTAGTTTCCCACCTCATCGCCACCGGAGGCCTCACATCCTTTGAAAACTCCAGAAGCACACGGAGATCAGTGCCTCCAAAGGAGATGATGCCTGACTCTTCGTGAAACTTGATAGGAGTCCCAGGATTCCTGTGGCACATGGAAAGGGACCCTTGGTCTCCCGCCTCAGCTGGAGAGGCGTTCCAATTGCCCTGCCAAGCCTCGAGGAGAATCCCGAGTTGTCCCTCGCAACTAGGCAGGAGTCCTGACGTCGCTGAAGAAACACGTGGGTGGAAGGCCCATCCCCGTCGTAACTCGAGAATATACCCCAGGTTCCCGCCGCAACTCGAGAAAAACCATGAGACTTCCCCCTCGCCGCGAGATGAGGCCCGATTCCCCTGCACTGCGTGCAGAGCAATTCCGTGTTGCACATCAAACATGAAAGGAGCCTTGATTTCCTTGATGGCACTCCAGAGAAACCCCAAGAACACTGTTTCAAGGCTAGAGGGATCCTGAGGTCACTGTAGCAACACGAAAGAGCTCCGTGGACCAAAAATCAACTCGAGATGAGAGGTTAGTCCCTGGCTTCGACTCCAGAGGAATACCACCTTACCACAAGCACCTCAAGAGGAGGCTTCTCTCAGCTCTAGGTATGTGAGAGGGACCCTGAGTTTGCGGCCTCAAGTGGAATGGACACCGCGATGCCCTGACTCGAAATAAGGCCGGATATCCCTGTAGTGACTTGAATGCAGGCTCATCTTGCATCTCCCAAGACGAAAGGATGTCTGAATCCCCTGTGGAGACCACAGAGAAAGACCTAGTTCCCCACCTCATCGCGACCGGAGGCCTCACATCCTTTGAAAACTCCAGAGGTACGCGGAGATCAGTGCCTCCAAAGGAGATGATGCCTGACTCTTCGTGAAACTTGATAGGAGTCCCAGGATTCCTGTGGAACATGGAAAGGGACACTTGGTCTCCCGCCTCAGCTGGAGAGGCGTTCCAATTGCCCTGCCAAGCCTCGAGGAGAATCCCGAGTTGTCCCTCGCAACTAGGCAGGAGTCCTGACGTCGCTGAACAAACACGTGGGTGGAAGGCCCATCCCCGTCGTAACTCGAGAATATACCCCAGCTTCCCGCCGCAACTCGAGAAAAACCATGAGACTTCCCCCTCGCCGCGAGATGAGGCCCGATTCCCCTGCACTGCGTGCAGAGCAATTCCGTGTTGCACGTCACACATGAAAGGAGCCTTGATTTCCTTGATGGCACTCCAGAGAAACCCCAAGAACACTGTTTCAAGGCTAGAGGGATCCTGACGTCACTGTAGCAACACGAAAGAGCTCCGTGGACCAAAAATGAACTCGAAATGAGAGGTTAGTCCCTGGCTTCTTCTCCAGAGGAATACCACCTTACCACAAGCACCTCAAGCGGAGGCTTCTCTCAGCTCTAGGTATCTGAGAGGGGCCCTGAGTTTGCGGCCTCAAGTGGAATGGACACCGCGATGCCCTGACTCGAAATAAGGCCGGATATCCCTGCAGTGACTTGAATGCAGGCTCGTCTTGCATCTCCCAAGATGAAAGGAAGTCTGAATCCCCTGTGGAGACCACAGAGAAAGACCTAGTTCCCCACCTCATCGCGACCGGAGGCCTCACATCCTTTGAAAACTCCAGAGGTACGCGGAGATCAGTGCCTCCAAAGGAGATGATGCCTGACACTTCGTGAAACTTGATAGGAGTCCCAAGATTCCTGTGGCACAGGGAAAGGGACCTTGGTCTCCCGCCTCAGCTGGAGAGGCGTTCCAATTGCCCTGCCAAGCCTCGAGGAGAATCCCGAGTTGTCCCTCGCAACTAGGCAGGAGTCCTGACGTCGCTGAAGAAACACGTGGGAGGAAGGCCCATCCCCGTCGTAACTCGAGAATATACCCCATGTTCCCGCCGCAACTCGAGAAAAACCATGAGACTTCCCCCTCGCCGCGAGATGAGGCCCGATTCCCCTGCACTGCGTGCAGAGCAATTCCGTGTTGCACGTCACACATGAAAGGAGCCTTGATTTCCTTGATGGCACTCCAGAGAAACCCCAAGAACACTGTTTCAAGGCTAGAGGGATCCTGAGGTCACTGTAGCAACACGAAAGAGCTCCGTGGACCAAAAATGAACTCGAGATGAGAGGTTAGTCCCTGGCTTCTTCTCCAGAGGAATACCACCTTACCACAAGCACCTCAAGAGGAGGCTTCTCTCAGCTTTAGGTATGTGAGAGGGACCCCGATTTTGCGGCCTCAAGTGGAATGGACACCGCGATGCCCTGGCTTGAAATAAGGCCGGATATCCCTGCAGTGACTTGAATGCAGGCTCGTCTTGCATCTCCCAAGACGAAAGGATGTCTGAATCCCCTGTGGAGACCACAGAGAAAGACCTAGTTCCCCACCTCATCGCGACCGGAGGCCTCACATCCTTTGAAAACTCCAGAGTTACACGTAGATCAGTGCCTCCAAAGGAGACGATGCCTGACTCCTCGTGAAACTTGATAGGATTCCCAGGATTCCTGTGCACGTGGATAGGGAACCTTGGTCTCCCGCCTCAGCTGGAGAGGCGTCCCAATTGCCCTGCCAAGCCTCGAGGAGAATCCCGAGTTGTCCCTCGCAACTAGGAAGGAGTCCTGACGTCGCTGAACAAACACGTGGTTGAAAGGGCAATCCCCGTCGTAACTCGAGAATATACCCCAGGTTCCCACCGCAACTCGAGAAAAACCATGAGACCTTCCCCTCGCCGCGATATGAGGCCCGATTCCTCTGCACTGCGTACAGAGCAATTCCGTGTTGCACATCACACA
Organism: Cervus elaphus; assembly: GCF_910594005.1. Classification (NCBI taxonomy): domain Eukaryota; kingdom Metazoa; phylum Chordata; class Mammalia; order Artiodactyla; family Cervidae; genus Cervus; species Cervus elaphus. Next base: position 6,640,799 of record NC_057838.1, read on the forward strand.
TGAAAGGAGCCTTGATTTCCTTGGTGGCACTCCAGAGAAACCCCAAGAACACTGTTTCAAAGCTAGAGGGATCCTGAGGTCACTGTAGCAACACGAAAGAGCTCCGTGGACCAAAAATGAACTCGAAATGAGAGGTTAGTCCCTGGCATCGACTCCAGAGGAATACCACCTTACCACAAGCACCTCAAGAGGAGGCTTCTCTCAGCTCTAGGTATGTGAGAGGGACCCTGAGTTTGCGGCCTCAAGTGGAATGGACACCGCGATGCCCTGACTCGAAATAAGGCCGGATATCCCTGCAGTGACTTGAATGCAGGCACGTCTTGCATCCCCCAAGACGAAAGGATGTCTGAATCCCCTGTGGAGACCACAGAGAAACACCTAGTTCCCCACCTCATCGCGACCGGAGGCCTCACATCCTTTGAAAACTCCAGAGGTACGCGGAGATCAGTGCCTCCAAAGCAGACGATGCCTGACTCATCGTGAAACTTGATAGGAGTCCCAGGATTCCGGTGGCACATGGAAAGGGACCCTTGGTCTCCCGCCTCAGCTGGAGAGGCGTCCCAATTGCCCTGTCAAGCCTCGAGGAGAATCCCGAGTTGTCCCTCGCAACTAGGCAGGAGTCCTGACGTCGCTGAAGAAACACGTGTGTGGAAGGGCCATCCCCGTCGTAACTCGAGAATATACCACAGGTTCCCGCCGCAACTCGAGAAAAACCATGAGACTTCCCCCTCGCCGCGATATGAGGCCCGATTCCCCTGCACTGCGTGCAGAGCAATTCCGTGTTGCACATCACACATGAAAGGAGCCTTGATTTCCTTGATGGCACTCCAGAGAAACCCCAAGAACACTGTTTCAAGGCTAGAGGGATCCTGAGGTCACTGTAGCAACACGAAAGAGCTCCGTGGACCAAAAATCAACTCGAGATGAGAGGTTAGTCCCTGGCTTCGACTCCAGAGGAATACCACCTTACCACAAGCACCTCAAGAGGAGGCTTCTCTCAGCTCTAGGTATGTGAGAGGGACCCTGAGTTTGCGGCCTCAAGTGGAATGGACACCGCGATGCCCTGACTCGAAATAAGGCCGGATATCCCTGCACTGACTTGAATGCAGGCTCATCTTGCATCTCCCAAGACGAAAGGATGTCTGAATCCCCTGTGGAGACCACAGAGAAAGACCTAGTTCCCCACCTCATCGCGACCGGATTCCTTATATCCTTTGAAAACTCCAGAGGTACGCGGAGATCACTGCCTCCAAAGGAGACGATGCCTGACTCCTCGTGATACTTGATAGGAGTCCCAGGATTCCTGTGGCACATGGAAAGGGACCCTTGGTCTCCCGCCTCAGCTGGAGAGGCGTTCCAATTGCCCTGCCAAGCCTCGAGGAGAATCCCGAGTTGTCCCTCGCAACTAGGCAGGAGTCCTGACGTCGCTGAAGAAACACGTGGGTGGAAGGCCCATCCCCGTCGTAACTCGAGAATATACCCCAGGTTCCCGCCGCAACTCGAGAAAAACCATGAGACTTCCCCCTCGCCGCGAGATGAGGCCCGATTCCCCTGCACTGCGTGCAGAGCAATTCCGTGTTGCACATCAAACATGAAAGGAGCCTTGATTTCCTTGATGGCACTCCAGAGAAACCCCAAGAACACTGTTTCAAGGCTAGAGGGATCCTGAGGTCACTGTAGCAACACGAAAGAGCTCCGTGGACCAAAAATCAACTCGAGATGAGAGGTTAGTCCCTGGCTTCGACTCCAGAGGAATACCACCTTACCACAAGCACCTCAAGAGGAGGCTTCTCTCAGCTCTAGGTATGTGAGAGGGACCCTGAGTTTGCGGCCTCAAGTGGAATGGACACCGTGATGCCCTGACTCGAAATAAGGCCGGATATCCCTGCAGTGACTTGAATGCAGGCTCATCTTGCATCTCCCAAGACGAAAGGATGTCTGAATCCCCTTTGGAGACCACAGAGAAAGACCTAGTTCCCCACCTCATCGCGACCGGAGGCCTCACATCCTTTGAAAACTCCAGAGGTACGCGGAGATCAGTGCCTCCAAAGGAGATGATGCCTGACACTTCGTGAAACTTGATAGGAGTCCCAAGATTCCTGTGGCACAGGGAAAGGGACCTTGGTCTCCCGCCTCAGCTGGAGAGGCGTTCCAATTGCCCTGCCAAGCCTCGAGGAGAATCCCGAGTTGTCCCTCGCAACTAGGCAGGAGTCCTGACGTCGCTGAAGAAACACGTGGGAGGAAGGCCCATCCCCGTCGTAACTCGAGAATATACCCCATGTTCCCGCCGCAACTCGAGAAAAACCATGAGACTTCCCCCTCGCCGCGAGATGAGGCCCGATTCCCCTGCACTGCGTGCAGAGCAATTCCGTGTTGCACGTCACACATGAAAGGAGCCTTGATTTCCTTGATGGCACTCCAGAGAAACCCCAAGAACACTGTTTCAAGGCTAGAGGGATCCTGACGTCACTGTAGCAACACGAAAGAGCTCCGTGGACCAAAAATGAACTCGAGATGAGAGGTTAGTCCCTGGCTTCTTCTCCAGAGGAATACCACCTTACCACAAGCACCTCAAGAGGAGGCTTCTCTCAGCTTTAGGTATGTGAGAGGGACCCCGATTTTGCGGCCTCAAGCGGAATGGACACCGCGATGCCCTGGCTAGAAATAAGGCCGGATATCCCTGCAGTGACTTGAATGCAGGCTCGTCTTGCATCTCCCAAGACGAAAGGATGTCTGAATCCCCTGTGGAGACCACAGAGAAAGACCTAGTTCCCCACCTCATCGCGACCGGAGGCCTCACATCCTTTGAAAACTCCAGAGTTACACGTAGATCAGTGCCTCCAAAGGAGACGATGCCTGACTCCTCGTGAAACTTGATAGGATTCCCAGGATTCCTGTGCACGTGGATAGGGAACCTTGGTCTCCCGCCTCAGCTGGAGAGGCGTCCCAATTGCCCTGCCAAGCCTCGAGGAGAATCCCGAGTTGTCCCTCGCAACTAGGAAGGAGTCCTGACGTCGCTGAACAAACACGTGGTTGAAAGGGCAATCCCCGTCGTAACTCGAGAATATACCCCAGGTTCCCACCGCAACTCGAGAAAAACCATGAGACCTTCCCCTCGCCGCGATATGAGGCCCGATTCCTCTGCACTGCGTACAGAGCAATTCCGTGTTGCACATCACACATGAAAGGAGCCTTGATTTCCTTGGTGGCACTCCAGAGAAACCCCAAGAACACTGTTTCAAGGCTAGAGGGATCCTGAGGTCACTGTAGCAACACGAAAGAGCTCCGTGGACCAAAAATGAACTCGAAATGAGAGGTTAGTCCCTGGCATCGACTCCAGAGGAATACCACCTTACCACAAGCACCTCAAGAGGAGGCTTCTCTCAGCTCTAGGTATGTGAGAGGGACCCTGAGTTTGCGGCCTCAAGTGGAATGGACACCGCGATGCCCTGACTCGAAATAAGGCCGGATATCCCTGCAGTGACTTGAATGCAGGCTCGTCTTGCATCTGCCAAGACGAAAGGATGTCTGAATCCCCTGTGGAGACCACAGAGAAAGACCTAGTTTCCCACCTCATCGCCACCGGAGGCCTCACATCCTTTGAAAACTCCAGAAGCACACGGAGATCAGTGCCTCCAAAGGAGATGATGCCTGACTCTTCGTGAAACTTGATAGGAGTCCCAGGATTCCTGTGGCACATGGAAAGGGACCCTTGGTCTCCCGCCTCAGCTGGAGAGGCGTTCCAATTGCCCTGCCAAGCCTCGAGGAGAATCCCGAGTTGTCCCTCGCAACTAGGCAGGAGTCCTGACGTCGCTGAAGAAACACGTGGGTGGAAGGCCCATCCCCGTCGTAACTCGAGAATATACCCCAGGTTCCCGCCGCAACTCGAGAAAAACCATGAGACTTCCCCCTCGCCGCGAGATGAGGCCCGATTCCCCTGCACTGCGTGCAGAGCAATTCCGTGTTGCACATCAAACATGAAAGGAGCCTTGATTTCCTTGATGGCACTCCAGAGAAACCCCAAGAACACTGTTTCAAGGCTAGAGGGATCCTGAGGTCACTGTAGCAACACGAAAGAGCTCCGTGGACCAAAAATCAACTCGAGATGAGAGGTTAGTCCCTGGCTTCGACTCCAGAGGAATACCACCTTACCACAAGCACCTCAAGAGGAGGCTTCTCTCAGCTCTAGGTATGTGAGAGGGACCCTGAGTTTGCGGCCTCAAGTGGAATGGACACCGCGATGCCCTGACTCGAAATAAGGCCGGATATCCCTGTAGTGACTTGAATGCAGGCTCATCTTGCATCTCCCAAGACGAAAGGATGTCTGAATCCCCTGTGGAGACCACAGAGAAAGACCTAGTTCCCCACCTCATCGCGACCGGAGGCCTCACATCCTTTGAAAACTCCAGAGGTACGCGGAGATCAGTGCCTCCAAAGGAGATGATGCCTGACTCTTCGTGAAACTTGATAGGAGTCCCAGGATTCCTGTGGAACATGGAAAGGGACACTTGGTCTCCCGCCTCAGCTGGAGAGGCGTTCCAATTGCCCTGCCAAGCCTCGAGGAGAATCCCGAGTTGTCCCTCGCAACTAGGCAGGAGTCCTGACGTCGCTGAACAAACACGTGGGTGGAAGGCCCATCCCCGTCGTAACTCGAGAATATACCCCAGCTTCCCGCCGCAACTCGAGAAAAACCATGAGACTTCCCCCTCGCCGCGAGATGAGGCCCGATTCCCCTGCACTGCGTGCAGAGCAATTCCGTGTTGCACGTCACACATGAAAGGAGCCTTGATTTCCTTGATGGCACTCCAGAGAAACCCCAAGAACACTGTTTCAAGGCTAGAGGGATCCTGACGTCACTGTAGCAACACGAAAGAGCTCCGTGGACCAAAAATGAACTCGAAATGAGAGGTTAGTCCCTGGCTTCTTCTCCAGAGGAATACCACCTTACCACAAGCACCTCAAGCGGAGGCTTCTCTCAGCTCTAGGTATCTGAGAGGGGCCCTGAGTTTGCGGCCTCAAGTGGAATGGACACCGCGATGCCCTGACTCGAAATAAGGCCGGATATCCCTGCAGTGACTTGAATGCAGGCTCGTCTTGCATCTCCCAAGATGAAAGGATGTCTGAATCCCCTGTGGAGACCACAGAGAAAGACCTAGTTCCCCACCTCATCGCGACTGGAGGACTCACATCCTTTGAAAACTCCAGAGGTACACGGAGATCAGTGCCTCCACAGGAGACGATGCCTGACTCCTCGAGAAACTTGATGGGAGTCCCAGGATTCCTGTGGCACATGGAAAGGGACCCTTGGTCTCCCGCCTCAGCTGGAGAGGCGTCCCAATTGCCCTGCCAAGCCTCGAGGAGAATCCCGAGTTGTCCCTCGCAACTAGGCAGGAGTCCTGACGTCGCTGAAGAAACACGTGTGTTGAAGGGCCATCCCCGTCGTAACTCGAGAATATACGCCAGGTTCCCGCCGCAACTCGAGAAAAACCATGAGACTTCCCCCTCGCCGCGAGCTGAGGCCCGATTCCCCTGCACTGCGTGCAGAGCAATTCCGTGTTGCACATCACACATGAAAGGAGACTTGATTTCCTTGATGGCACTCCAGAGAAACCCCAAGAACACTGTTTCAAGGCTAGAGGGATCCTGAAGTCACTGTAGCAACACGAAAGAGCTCCATGGACCAAAAATCAACTCGAGATGAAAGGTTAGTCCCTGGCTTCGACTCAACAGGAATTCCACCTTACCACAAGCACCTCAAGAGGAGGCTTCTCTCAGCTCTAGGTATGTGAGAGGGACCCTGATTTTGCGGCCGGAAGTGGAATGGACACCGCGATGCCCTGACTCGAAATAAGGCCGGATATCCCTGCAGTGACTTGAATGCAGGCTCGGCTTGCATCCCCCAAGACGAAAGGATGTCTGAATCCCCTATGGAGACCACAGAGAAAGACCTAGTTCCCCACCTCATCGCGACCGGAAGCCTCACATCCTTTGAAAACTCCAGAGGTACGCGGAGATCAGTGACTCCAAAGGAGACGATGCCTGACTCCTCGTGAAACTTGATAGGAGTCCCAGGATTCCTGTATAACATGGAAAGGGATCCTTGGTCTCCCGCCTCAGCTGGAGAGGCGTCCCAATTGCCCTGCCAAGCCTCGAGGAGAATCCCGAGTTGTCCCTCGCAACTAGGCAGGAGTCCTGACGTCGCTGAAGAAACACGTGTGTGGAAGGGCCATCCCCGTCGTAACTCGAGAATATACCCTGGGTTCCCACCGCAACTCGAGAAAAACCATGAGACTTCCCTCTCACCGCGAGATGAGGGCCGATTCCCCTGCACTGCGTGCAGAGCAATTCCGTGTTGCACATCACACATGAAAGGAGCCTTGATTTCCTTGGTGGCACTCCAGAGAATCCCCAAGAACACTGTTTCAAGGCTAGAGGGATCCTGACGTCACTGTAGCAACACAAAAGAGCTCCGTGGCCCAAAATCAACTCGAGATGAGAGGTTAGTCCCTGGCTTCGACTCCAGAGGAATACCACCTTACCACAAGCACCTCAAGAGGAGGCTTCTCCCAGCTCTAGGTATGTGAGAGGGGCCCTGAGTTTGTGACCTCAAGTGGAATGGACACCGCGATGCCCTGACTCAAAATAAGGCCAGATATCCCTGCAGTGACTTGAATGCAGGCTCATCTTGCATCTCCCACGACGAAAGGATGTCTGAATCCCCTGTGGAGACCACAGAGAAAGACCTAGTTCCCCACCTCATCGTGACCGGAGGCCTCACATCCTTTGAAAACTCCAGAGGTACGTGGAGATCATTGCCTCCAAAGGAGACGATGCCTGACTCCTCGTGAAACTTGATAGGAGTCCCAGGATTCCTGTGGCACATGGAAAGGGACCCTTGGTATCCCGCCTCAGCTGGAGAGGCGTCCCAATTGCCCTGCCAAGCCTCGAGGAGAATCCCGAGTTGTCCCTCGCAACTAGGCAGGAGTCCTGACGTCGCAGAAGAAACACGTGAGTGGAAGGGCCATCCCCGTCGTAACTCGGGAATATACCCCAGGTTCCCGCCGCAACTAGAGAAAAACCATGAGACTTCCCCCTCGCCGCGAGCTGAGGCCCGATTCCACTGCACTGCATGCAGAGCAATTCTGTGATGCACATCACACATGAAACGAGCCTTGATTTCCTTGATGGAACTCCAGAGAAACCCCAAGAACACTGTTTCAAGGCTAGAGGGATCCTGAGGTCACTGTAGCAACACGAAAGAGCTCCGTGGACGAAAAATCAACTCGAGATGAGAGGTTAGTCCCTGGCTTCGACTCCAGAGGAATACCACCTTACCACAAGCACCTCAAGAGGAGGCTTCTCGCAGCTTTAGGTATGTGAGAGGAATCCTTAGATTGCAGCCTCAAGTGGAATGGACACCGCAATGCCCTGACTCGAAATAAGGCCGGATAACCCTGCATTGACATAAATGCAGACTCGTCTTGCATCTCCCAAGACGAAAGGATGTCTGAATCCTCTGTGGAGACCACAGAGAAAGACCTAGTTCCGCACCTCATCGCCACCGGAGGCCTCACATCCTTTGAAAACTCCAGAGGTACGTGGATATCAGTGCCTCCAAAGGAAACGATGCCTGCCTTCTCATGAAACTTGATAGGAGCCCCAGAATTCCTGTGGCACGTGGAAAGGGACACTTGGTCTCCCGCCTCAGCTGGAGAGGCGTCCCAATTGCCCTGCCAAGCCTCGAGGAGAATCCCGAGTTGTCCCTCGCAACTAGGCAGGAGTCCTGACGTCGCTGAAGAAACACGTGTGTGGAAGGGCCATCCCCATCGTAAATCGAGAATATACCCCAGGTTCCCGCCGCAACTCGAGAAAAACCATGAGACTTCCCCCTCGCCGCGAGATGAGGCCCGATTCCCCTGCACTGCGTGCAGAGCAATTCCGTGTTGCACATCACACATGAAAGGAGCCTTGATTTCCTTGGTGGCACTCCAGAGAAACCCCAAGAACACTGTTTCAAGGCTAGAGGGATCCTGACGTCACTGTAGCAACACAAAAGAGCTCCGTGGCCCAAAATCAACACGAGATGAGAGGTTAGTCCCTGGCTTCGACTCCAGAGGAATACCACCTTACCACAAACACCTCAAGAGGAGGCTTCTCCCAGCTCTAGGTATGTGAGAGGGGCCCTGAGTTTGTGACCTCAAGTGGAATGGACACCGCGATGCCCTGACTCAAAATAAGGCCGGATATCCCTGCAGTGACTTGAATGCAGGTTCATCTTGCATCTCCCACGACGAAAGGATGTCTGAATACCCTGTGGAGACCACAGAGAAAGACCTAGTTCCCCACCTCATCGCGACCGGAGGCCTCACATCCTTTGAAAACTTCAGAGGTACGCGGAGATCAGTGCCTCCAAAGGAGACGATGCCTGATTCCTCATGAAACTTGATAGGAGTCCCAGGATTCCTGTGGCACGTGGAAAGGGACCCTTGGTCTCCCGCCTCAGCTGGAGAGGCGTCCCAATTGCCCTGCCATGCCTCGAGGAGAATCCCGAGTTGTCCCTCGCAACTAGGCAGGAGTCCTGACGTCGCTGAAGAAACACGTGTGTGGAAGGGCCATCCCCGTCGTAAATTGAGAATATACCCCAGGTTCCCGCCGCAACTCGAGAAAAACCATGAGACTTCCCGCTCGCCACGAGATGAGGCCCGATTCCCCTGCACTGCATGCAGAGCAATTCCGTGTTGCACATCACACAAGAAAGTAACCTTGATTTCCTTGATGGCACTCCAGAGAAACCCCAAGAACACAGTTTCAAGGCTAGAGGGATCCTGAGGTCACTGTAGCAACACGAAAGAGCTCCGTGGACCAGAAATCAACTCGAGATGAGAGGTTAGTTCCTGGCTTCAACTCCAGAGGAATTCCACCTTACCACAAGCACCTCAAGAGGAGGCTTCTCTCAGCTCTAGGTATGTGAGAAGGACCCTGAATTTGCGGCCTCAAGTGGAATGGACACTGCGATGCCCTGACCCAAAATAAGGCCGGATATCCCTGCAGTGACTTGAATGCAGGCTCGTCTTGCATCTCCCAAGATGAAAGGATGTCTGAATCCCCTGTGGAGACCACAGAGAAAGACCTAGTTCCCCACCTCATCGCGACCGGAGGCCTCACATCCTTTGAAAACTCCAGAGGTACGCGGAGATCAGTGCCTCCAAAGGAGAGGATGCCTGACTCATCGTGAAACTTGATAGGAGTCCCAGGATTCCGGTGGCACATGGAAAGGGACCCTTGGTCTCCCGCCTCAGCTGGAGAGGCGTCCCAATTGCCCTGTCAAGCCTCGAGGAGAATCCCGAGTTGTCCCTCGCAACTAGGCAGGAGTCCTGACGTCGCTGAAGAAACACGTGTGTGGAAGGGCCATCCCCGTCGTAACTCGAGAATATACCACAGGTTCCCGCCGCAAGTCGAGAAAAACCATGAGACTTCCCCCTCGCCGCGAGCTGAGGCCCGATTCCCCCTGCACTGCGTGCAGAGCAATTCCGTGTTGCACATCACACATGAAAGGAGCCTTGATTTCCTTGATGGCACTCCAGAGAAACCCCAAGAACACTGTTTCAAGGCTAGAGGGATCCTGAGGTCACTGTAGCAACACGAAAGAGCTCCGTGGACCAAAAATCAACTCGAGATGAGAGGTTAGTCCCTGGTTTCGACGCCAGAGGAATACCACCTTACCACAAGCACCTCAAGAGGAGGGTTCTCTCAGCTCTAGGTATGTGAGAGGGACCCTGAGTTTGCGGCCTCATGTGGAATGGACACCGCGATGCCCTGACTCGAAATAAGGCCGGATATCCCTGCAGTGACTTGAATGCAGGCTCATCTTGCATCTCCCAAGACGAAAGGATGTCTGAATCCCCTGTGGAGACCACAGAGAAAGACCTAGTTCCCCACCTCATCGCGACCGGATTCCTTATATCCTTTGAAAACTCCAGAGGTACGCGGAGATCACTGCCTCCAAAGGAGACGATTCCTGACTCCTCGTGATACTTGATAGGAGTCCCAGGATTCCTGTGGCACGTAGAAAGGGACACTTGGTCTCCCGCCTCAGGTGGAGAGGCGTCCCAATTGCCCTGCCAAGCCTCGAGGAAAATTCCGAGTTGTCCCTCGCAACTAGGCAGGAGTCCTGACGTCGCTGAACAAACACTTGGGTGGAAGGGCCATCCCCGTCGTAACTCGAGAATATACCCCAGGTTCCCGCCGCAACTCGAGATAAACCATGAGACTTCCCCCTCGCCGCGAGATGAGGCCCGATTCCCCTGCACTGCGTGCAGAGCAATTCCGTGTTGCACATCACACATGAAAGGAGCCTTGATTTCCTTGATGGCACTCCAGAGAAACCCCAAGAACACTGTTTCAAGGCTAGAGGGATCCTGACGTCACTGTAGCAACACGAAAGAGCTCCGTGGACCAAAAATCAACTCGAGATGAGAGGTTAGTCCCTGGCTTCTTCTCCAGAGGAATACCACCTTACCACAAGCACCTCAAGAGGAGGCTTCTCTCAGCTTTAGGTATGTGAGAGGGACCCTGATTTTGTGGCCTCAAGTGGAATGGACACCGCGATGCCCTGGCTTGAAATAAGGCCGGATATCCCTGCAGTGACTTGAATGCAGGCTCGTCTTGCATCTCCCAAGACGAAAGGATGTCTGAATCCCCTGTGGAGACCACAGAGAAAGACCTAGTTCCCCACCTCATCGCGACCGGAGGCCTCACATCCTTTGAAAACTCCAGAGTTACACGTAGATCAGTGCCTCCAAAGGAGACGATGCCTGACTCCTCGTGAAAATTGATAGGATTCCCAGGATTACTGTGCACGTGGATAGGGACCCTTGGTCTCCCGCCTCAGCTGGAGAGGCGTCCCAATTGCCCTGCCAAGCCTCGAGGAGAATCCCGAGTTGTCCCTCGCAACTAGGAAGGAGTCCTGACGTCGCTGAACAAACACGTGGTTGAAAGGGCAATCCCCGTCGTAACTCGAGAATATACCCCAGGTTCCCACCGCAACTCGAGAAAAACCATGAGACCTTCCCCTCGCCGCGATATGAGGCCCGATTCCCCTGCACTGCGTGCAGAGCAATTCCGTGTTGCACATCACACATGAAAGGAGCCTTGATTTCCTTGGTGGCACTCCAGAGAAACCCCAAGAACACTGTTTCAAGGCTAGAGGGATCCTGAGGTCACTGTAGCAACACGAAAGAGCTCCGTGGACCACAAATCAACTCGAGATGAGAGGTTAGTCCCTGGCTTCGACTCCAGAGGAATACCACCTTACCACAAGCACCTCAAGAGGAGGCTTCTCTCAGCTCTAGGTATGTGAGAGGGACCCTGAGTTTGCGACCTCAAGTGGAATGGACACCGCGATGCCCTGACTCAAAATAAGGCCGGATATCCCTGCAGTGACTTGAATGCAGGCTCGTCTTGCATCTGCCAAGATGAAAGGATGTCTGAATCCCCTGTGGAGACCACAGAGAAAGACCTAGTTCCCCACCTCATCGCGACCGGAGGCCTCACATCCTTTGAAAACTCCAGAGGTACGCGGAGATCAGTGCCTCCAAAGGAGATGATGCCTGACTCTTCGTGAAACTTGATAGGAGTCCCAGGATTCCTGTGGCACATGGAAAGGGACCCTTGGTCTCCCGCCTCAGCTGGAGAGGCGTTTCAATTGCCCTGCCAAGCCTCGAGGAGAATCCCGAATTGTCCCTCGCAACTAGACAGGAGTCCTGACGTCGCTGAAGAAACACGTGGGTGGAAGGCCCATCCCCGTCGTAACTCGAGAATATACCCCAGGTTCCCGCCGCAACTCGAGAAAAACCATGAGACTTCCCCCTCGCCGCGAGATGAGGCCCGATTCCCCTGCACTGCGTGCAGAGCAATTCCGTGTTGCACGTCACACATGAAAGGAGCCTTGATTTCCTTGATGGCACTCCAGAGAAACCCCAAGAACACTGTTTCAAGGCTAGAGGGATCCTGAGGTCACTGTAGCAACACGAAAGAGCTCCGTGGACCAAAAATCAACTCGAGATGAGAGGTTAGTCCCTGGCTTCTTCTCCAGAGGAATACCACCTTACCACAAGCACCTCAAGCGGAGGCTTCTCTCAGCTCTAGGTATGTGAGAGGGGCCCTGAGTTTGCGGCCTCAAGTGGAATGGACACCGCGATGCCCTGACTCGAAATAAGGCCGGATATCCCTGCAGTGACTTGAATGCAGGCTCGTCTTGCATCTCCCAAGACGAAAGGATGTCTGAATCCCCTGTGCAGACCACAGAGAAAGACCTAGTTCCCCACCTCATCGCGACCGGAGGCCTCACATCCTTTGAAAACTCCAGAGGTACACGGAGATCAGTGCCTCCAAAGGAGACGATGCCTGACTCCTCGTGAAACTTGATAGGAGTCCCAGGATTCCTGTGCACGTGGATAGGGACCCTTGGTCTCCCGCCTCAGCTGGAGAGGCGTTCCAACTGCCCTGCCAAGCCTCGAGGAGAATCCCGAGTTGTCCCTCGCAACTAGGCAGGAGTCCTGATGACGCTGAAAAAACACGTGGGTGGAAGGGCCATCCCCAACGTAACTCGAGAATATACCGCAGGTTCCCGCCGCAACTCGAGAAAAACCATGAGACTTCCCCTCGCTGCGAGATGAGGCCCGATTCCCCTGCACTGCGTGCAGAGCAATTCCGTGTTGCACATCACACATGAAAGGAGCCTTGATTTCCTTGATGGCACTCCAGAGAAACCCCAAGAACACTGTTTCCAGGCCAGCGGAATCCTGAGGTCACTGGAGCAACACGAAAGAGCTCTGTGGACCAAAAATCAACTCGAGATGAGAGGTTAGTCCCTGGCTTCGACTTCAGAGGAATACCACCTTACCACAAGCACCTCAAGAGGAGGCTTCTCTCAGCTCTAGGTATGTGAGAGGGACCCTGAGTTTGCGGCCTCAAGTGGAATGGACACCGCGATGCCCTGACTCGAAATAAGGCCGGATATCCCTGCAGTGACTTGAATGCAGGCTCGTCTTGCATCTCCCAAGACGAAAGGATGTCTGAATCCCCTGTGGAGACCACAGAGAAAGACCTAGTTCCCCACCTCATCGCCACCGGAGGCCTCACATCCTTTGAAAACTCCAGAGGTACCCGGAGATCAGTGCCTCCAAAGGAGACGATGCCTGACTCCTCGTGAAACTTCTTAGGAGTCCCAGGATTCCTGTGGCACATGGAAAGGGACCCTTGGTCTCCCGCCTCAGCTGGAGAGGCGTCCCAATTGCCCTGCCAAGCCTCGAGGAGAATTCCGAGTTGTCCCTCGCAACGAGGCAGGAGTCCTGACGTCGCTGAAGAAACACGTGTGTGGAAGGGCGATCCCTGTCGTAACTCGAGAATATACCCCAGGTTCCCGCCGCAACTCGAGAAAAACCATGAGACTTCCCCCTCGCCGCGAGATGAGGCCCGATTCCCCTGCACTGCGTGCAGAGCAATTCCGTCTTGCACATCACACATGAAAGGAGCCTTGATTTCCTTCATGGCCCTCCAGAGAAACCCCAAGAACACTGTTTCAAGGCTAGAGGGATACTGAGGTCACTGTAGCAACACGATAGAGCTCCATGGGCCAAAAATCAACTCGAGATGAGAGGTAGTCCCTGGCTTCGAGTCCAGAGGAATACCACCTTACCACAAGCACCTCAAGAGGAGGCTTCTCTCAGCTCTAGGTATGTGAGAGGGACGCTGATTTTGCGGCCTCAAGTGGAATGGACACCGCGATGCCCTGACTCGAAATAAGGCCGGATATCCCTGCAGTGACTTGAATGCAGGCACGTCTTGCATCCCCCAAGACGAAAGGATGTCTGAATCCCCTGTGGAGACCACAGAGAAACACCTAGTTCCCCACCTCATCGCGACCGGAGGCCTCACATCCTTTGAAAACTCCAGAGGTACGCGGAGATCAGTGCCTCCAAAGCAGACGATGCCTGACTCATCGTGAAACTTGATTGGAGTCCCAGGATTCCGGTGGCACATGGAAAGGGATTCTTGGTCTCCCGCCTCAGCTGGAGAGGCGTCCCAATTGCCCTGTCAAGCCTCGAGGAGAATCCCGAGTTGTCCCTCGCAACTAGGCAGGAGTCCTGACGTCGCTGAAGAAACACGTGTGTGGAAGGGCCATCCCCGTCGTAACTCGAGAATATACCACAGGTTCCCGCCGCAAGTCGAGAAAAACCATGAGACTTCCCCCTCGCCGCGATATGAGGCCCGATTCCCCTGCAATGCGTGCAGAGCAATTCCGTGTTGCACATCACACATGAAAGGAGCCTTGATTTCCTTGATGGCACTCCAGAGAAACCCCAAGAACACTGTTTCAAGGCTAGAGGGATCCTGAGGTCACTGTAGCAACACGAAAGAGCTCCGTGGACCAAAAATCAACTCGAGATGAGAGGTTAGTCCCTGGCTTCGACTGCAGAGGAATACCACCTTACCACAAGCACCTCAAGAGGAGGCTTCTCTCAGCTCTAGGTATGTGAGAGGGACCCTGAGTTTGCGGCCTCAAGTGGAATGGACACCGCGATGCCCTGACTCGAAATAAGGCCGGATATCCCTGCAGTGACTTGAATGCAGGCTCATCTTGCATCTCCCAAGACGAAAGGATGTCTGAATCCCCTGTGGAGACCACAGAGAAAGACCTAGTTCCCCACCTCATCGCGACCGGATTCCTTATATCCTTTGAAAACTTCAGAGGTACGCGGAGATCACTGCCTCCAAAGGAGACGATGCCTGACTCCTCGTGATACTTGATAGGAGTCCCAGGATTCCTGTGGCACATGGAAAGGGACCCTTGGTCTCCCGCCTCAGCTGGAGAGGCGTTCCAATTGCCCTGCCAAGCCTCGAGGAGAATCCCGAGTTGTCCCTCGCAACTAGGCAGGAGTCCTGACGTCGCTGAAGAAACACGTGGGTGGAAGGCCCATCCCCGTCGTAACTCGAGAATATACCACCAGGTTCCCGCCGCAACTCGAGAAAAACCATGAGACTTCCCCCTCGCCGCGAGATGAGGCCCGATTCCCCTGCACTGCGTGCAGAGCAATTCCGTGTTGCACATCAAACATGAAAGGAGCCTTGATTTCCTTGATGGCACTCCAGAGAAACCCCAAGAACACGGTTTCAAGGCTAGAGGGATCCTGACGTCACTGTAGCAACAAGAAAGAGCTCCGTGGACCAAAAATCAACTCGAGATGAGAGGTTAGTCCCTGGCTTCGACTCCAGAGGAATACCACCTTACCACAAGCACCTCAAGAGGAGGCTTCTCTCAGCTCTAGGTATGTGAGAGGGACCCTGAGTTTGCGGCCTCAAGTGGAATGGACACCGCGATGCCCTGACTCGAAATAAGGCCGGATATCCCTGCAGTGACTTGAATGCAGGCTCATCTTGCATCTCACAAGACGAAAGGATGTCTGAATCCCCTGTGGAGACCACAGAGAAAGACCTAGTTCCCCACCTCATCGCGACCGGAGGCCTCACATCCTTTGAAAACTCCAGAGGTACGCGGAGATCACTGCCTCCAAAGGAGATGATGCCTGACACTTCGTGAAACTTGATAGGAGTCCCAGGATTCCTGTGGCACAGGGAAAGGGACCTTGGTCTCCCGCCTCAGCTGGAGAGGCGTTCCAATTGCCCTGCCAAGCCTCGAGGAGAATCCCGAGTTGTCCCTCGCAACTAGGAAGGAGTCCTGACGTCGCTGAAGAAACACGTGGGAGGAAGGCCCATCCCCGTCGTAACTCGAGAATATACCCCATGTTCCCGCCGCAACTCGAGAAAAACCATGAGACTTCCCCCTCGCCGCGAGATGAGGCCCGATTCCCCTGCACTGCGTGCAGAGCAATTCCGTGTTGCACGTCACACATGAAAGGAGCCTTGATTTCCTTGATGGCACTCCAGAGAAACCCCAAGAACACTGTTTCAAGGCTAGAGGGATCCTGAGGTCACTGTAGCAACACGAAAGAGCTCCGTGGACCAAAAATGAACTCGAGATGAGAGGTTAGTCCCTGGCTTCTTCTCCAGAGGAATACCACCTTACCACAAGCACCTCAAGAGGAGGCTTCTCTCAGCTTTAGGTATGTGAGAGGGACCCCGATTTTGCGGCCTCAAGTGGAATGGACACCGCGATGCCCTGGCTTGAAATAAGGCCGGATATCCCTGCAGTGACTTGAATGCAGGCTCGTCTTGCATCTCCCAAGACGAAAGGATGTCTGAATCCCCTGTGGAGACCACAGAGAAAGACCTAGTTCCCCACCTCATCGCGACCGGAGGCCTCACATCCTTTGAAAACTCCAGAGTTACACGTAGATCAGTGCCTCCAAAGGAGACGATGCCTGACTCATCGTGAAACTTGATAGGATTCCCAGGATTCCTGTGCACGTGGATAGGGAACCTTGGTCTCCCGCCTCAGCTGGAGAGGCGTCCCAATTGCCCTGCCAAGCCTCGAGGAGAATCCCGAGTTGTCCCTCGCAACTAGGAAGGAGTCCTGACGTCGCTGAACAAACACGTGGTTGAAAGGGCAATCCCCGTCGTAACTCGAGAATATACCCCAGGTTCCCACCGCAACTCGAGAAAAACCATGAGACTTCCCCCTCGCCGCGATATGAGGCCCGATTCCTCTGCACTGCGTACAGAGCAATTCCGTGTTGCACATCACACATGAAAGGAGCCTTGATTTCCTTGGTGGCACTCCAGAGAAACCCCAAGAACACTGTTTCAAGGCTAGAGGGATCCTGAGGTCACTGTAGCAACACGAAAGAGCTCCGTGGACCAAAAATGAACTCGAAATGAGAGGTTAGACCCTGGCATCGACTCCAGAGGAATACCACCTTACCACAAGCACCTCAAGAGGAGGCTTCTCTCAGCTCTAGGTATGTGAGAGGGACCCTGAGTTTGCGGCCTCAAGTGGAATGGACACCGCGATGCCCTGACTCGAAATAAGGCCGGATATCCCTGCAGTGACTTGAATGCAGGCACGTCTTGCATCCCCCAAGACGAAAGGATGTCTGAATCCCCTGTGGAGACCACAGAGAAACACCTAGTTCCCCACCTCATCGCGACCGGAGGCCTCACATCCTTTGAAAACTCCAGAGGTACGCGGAGATCAGTGCCTCCAAAGCAGACGATGCCTGACTCATCGTGAAACTTGATAGGAGTCCCAGGATTCCGGTGGCACATGGAAAGGGACCCTTGGTCTCCCGCCTCAGCTGGAGAGGCGTCCCAATTGCCCTGTCAAGCCTCGAGGAGAATCCCGAGTTGTCCCTCGCAACTAGGCAGGAGTCCTGACGTCGCTGAAGAAACACGTGTGTGGAAGGGCCATCCCCGTCGTAACTCGAGAATATACCACAGGTTCCCGCCGCAACTCGAGAAAAACCATGAGACTTCCCCCTCGCCGCGATATGAGGCCCGATTCCCCTGCACTGCGTGCAGAGCAATTCCGTGTTGCACATCACACATGAAAGGAGCCTTGATTTCCTTGATGGCACTCCAGAGAAACCCCAAGAACACTGTTTCAAGGCTAGAGGGATCCTGAGGTCACTGTAGCAACACGAAAGAGCTCCGTGGACCAAAAATCAACTCGAGATGAGAGGTTAGTCCCTGGCTTCGACTCCAGAGGAATACCACCTTACCACAAGCACCTCAAGAGGAGGCTTCTCTCAGCTCTAGGTATGTGAGAGGGACCCTGAGTTTGCGGCCTCAAGTGGAATGGACACCGCGATGCCCTGACTCGAAATAAGGCCGGATATCCCTGCAGTGACTTGAATGCAGGCTCATCTTGCATCTCCCAAGACGAAAGGATGTCTGAATCCCCTGTGGAGACCACAGAGAAAGACCTAGTTCCCCACCTCATCGCGACCGGAGGCCTCACATCCTTTGAAAACTCCAGAGGTACGCGGAGATCACTGCCTCCAAAGGAGACGATGCCTGACTCCTCGTGATACTTGATAGGAGTCCCAGGATTCCTGTGGCACATGGAAAGGGACCCTTGGTCTCCCGCCTCAGCTGGAGAGGCGTTCCAATTGCCCTGCCAAGCCTCGAGGAGAATCCCGAGTTGTCCCTCGCAACTAGGCAGGAGTCCTGACGTCGCTGAAGAAACACGTGGGTGGAAGGCCCATCCCCGTCGTAACTCGAGAATATACCCCAGGTTCCCGCCGCAACTCGAGAAAAACCATGAGACTTCCCCCTCGCCGCGAGATGAGGCCCGATTCCCCTGCACTGCGTGCAGAGCAATTCCGTGTTGCACATCAAACATGAAAGGAGCCTTGATTTCCTTGATGGCACTCCAGAGAAACCCCAAGAACACTGTTTCAAGGCTAGAGGGATCCTGAGGTCACTGTAGCAACACGAAAGAGCTCCGTGGACCAAAAATCAACTCGAGATGAGAGGTTAGTCCCTGGCTTCGACTCCAGAGGAATACCACCTTACCACAAGCACCTCAAGAGGAGGCTTCTCTCAGCTCTAGGTATGTGAGAGGGACCCTGATTTTGCGGCCTCAAGTGGAATGGACACTGCGATGCCCTGACTCGAAATAAGGCCGGATATCCCTGCAGTGACTTGAATGCAGGCTCGTCTTGCATCTCCCAAGACGAAAGGATGTCTGAATCCCCTGTGGAGACCACAGAGAAAGACCTAGTTCCCCATCTCAGCGCGACCGAAGGCCTCACATCCTTTGAAAACTCCAGAGGTACGCGGAGATCAGTGCCTCCAAAGGAGACGATGCCTGACTCCTCGTGAAACTTGATAGGAGTCCGAGGATTCCTGCGGCACGTGGAAAGGGACACTTGGTCTACCGCCACAGATGGAGAGGCGTTCCAATTGCCCTGCCCAGCCTCGAGGAGAATCCCGAGTTGTCCCTCGCAACTAGGCAGGAGTCCTGACGTGGCTGAACAAAAACGTGGGTGGAAGGGCCATCCCCGTCATAACTCGAGAATATACCCCAGGTTCCCACCGCAACTCGAGAAAAACCATGAGACTTCCCCCTCGCCGCAAAATCAGGCCCGATATCCTGCACTGCGTGCAGAGCAATTCCGTGTTGCACATCACACATGAAAGGAGCCTTGATTTTCTTGATGGCACTCCAGAGAAACCCCAAGAACACTGTTTCAAGGCTAGAGGGAACCTGAGGTCACTGTAGCAACACGAAAGAGCTCCGTGGACCAAATATCAACACGAGATGAGAGGTTAGTCCCTGGCTTCGACTCCAGAGGAGTACCACCTTACCACAAGCACCTCAAGAGGAGGCTTCTCTCAGCTCTAGGTATGTGAGAGGGACCCTGATTTTGCGGCCTCAAGTGGAATGGACACTGCGATGCCCTGACGCGAAATAAGGCCGGATATCCCTGCAGTGACTTGAATGCAGGCTCGTCTTGCATCTCCCAAGACGAAAGGATGTCTGAATCCCCTGTGCAGACCACAGAGAAAGACCTAGTTCCCCACCTCATCGCGACTGAAGGCCTCACATCCTTTGAAAACTCCAGAGGTACGCGGAGATCAGTGCCTCCAAAGGAGACGATGCCTGACTCCTCGTGAAACTTGATAGAAGTCCCAGGATTCCTGTGGCCCGTGGAAAGGGACCCTTGGTCTTCTGCCTCAGCTGGAGAGGCGTCCCAATTGCCCTGCCAAGCCTCGAGGAGAATCCCGAGTTGTCCCTCACAACTAGGCAGGAGTCCTGTCTATGCTGAACAAATACGTGTGTGGAAGGGCCATCCCCGTCGTAACTCGAGAATATACCCGAGGTTCCCGCCGCAACTCGAGAAAAACCATCAGACTTCCCCCTCGCCGTGAGATGAGGCCCGATTCCCCTGCACTGCGTGCAGAGCAATTCCGTATTGCACATCACACATGAAAGGAGCCTTGATTTCCTTGATGGCACTGCAGAGAAACCCCAAGAACACTGTTTCAAGGCTAGAGGGATCCTGAGGTCACTGTAGCAACACGAAAGAGCTCCGTGGACCACAAATCAACTGGAGATGAGAGGTTAGTCCCTGGCTTCGACTCCAGAGGAATACCACCTTACCACAAGCACCTCAAGAGGAGGCTTCTCTCAGCTCTAGGTATGTGAGAGGGACCTTGAGTTAGCGGCCTCAAGTGGAATGGACACCGCGATCCCCTGACTCGAAATAAGGCCGGATATCCCTGCAGTGACTAGAATGCAGGCTCGTCTTGCATCTCCCAAGACGAAAGGATGTCTGAATCCCCTGTGGAGACCACAGAGAAAGACCAAGTTCCCAACCTCATCGCGACCGGAGGCCTCACATCCTTTGAAAACTCCAGAGGTACGCGGAGATCAGTGCCTCCAAAGGAGACGATGCCTTACTCATCGTGAAACTTGATAAGAGTCCTAGGATTCCTGTGGCACGTGGAAAGGGACCCTTGGTCTCCCGCCTCAGCTGGAGAGGCGTCCCAATTGCCCTGCCAAGCCTCGAGGAGAATCCCGAGTTGTCCCTCGCAACTAGGTAGAAGTCCTACCGTCGCTGAACAAACTCGTGGGTGGAAGGGCCATCCCCGTCGTAACTCGAAAATATACCCCAGGTTTCCGCAGCAACTCGAGAAAAACCATGAGACTTCCCACTCGCCGCGAGATGAGGCCCAATTCCCCTGCACTGCGTGCAGAGCAATTCCGTGTTGCACATCACACATGAAAGGAGCCTTGATTTCTTTGATGGCACTCCAGAGAAACCCCAAGAACACTGTTTCAAGGCTAGAGGGATCCTGAGGTCACTGTAGCCACATGAAAGAGCTCCGTGGACCAAAAATCAACTCGAGATGAGTGGTTAGTCCCTGGCTTCGACTCCAGAGGAATACCACCTTACCACAAGCACCTCAAGAGGAGGCCTCTCTCAGCTCTAGGTATGTGAGAGGGACCCTGAGTTTGCGGCCTCAAGTGGAATGGACACCGCAATGCCCTGGCTCGAAATAAGGCCGGATATCCCTGCAGTGACTTGAATGCAGGCTCGTCTTGCATCTCCCAAGATGAAAGGATGTCTGAATCCCCTGTGGAGACCACAGAGAAAGACCTAGTTCCCCACCTCATCGTGACCGGAGGCCTCACATCCTTTGAAAACTCCAGAGGTACGCGGAGATCAGTGCCTCCAAAGGAGACGATGCCTGACTCCTCGTGAAACTTGATAGGAGTCCGAGGATTCCTGTGGCCCGTGGAAAGGGACACTTGGTCTACCGCCACAGATGGAGAGGCGTTCCAATTGCCCTGCCCAGCATCGAGGAGAATCCCGAGTTGTCCCTCGCAACTAGGCAGGAGTCCTGACGTGGCTGAACAAACACGTGGGTGGAAGGGCCATCCCCGTCATAACTCGAGAATATACCCCAGGTTACCACCGCAACTCGAGAAAAACCATGAGACTTCCCCTTCGCCGCGAGATGAGGCCCGATATCCTGCACTGCGTGCAGAGCAATTCCGTGTTGCACATCACACATGAAAGGAGCCTTGATTTCCTTGATGGCACTCCAGAGAAACCCCAAGAAAACTGTTTCAAGGCTAGAGGGAACCTGAGGTCACTGTAGCCACACGAAAGAGCTCCGTGGACCAAAAATCAACTCGAGATGAGAGGTTAGTCCCTGGCTTCGACTCCAGAGGAATACCACCTTACCACAAGCACCTCAAGAGGAGGCTTCTCTCAGCTCTAGGTATGTGAGAGGTACCCTGATTTTGCGGCCTCAAGTGGAATGGACACTGCGATGCCCTGACGCGAAATAAGGCCGGATATCCCTGCAGTGACTTGAATGCAGGATCGTCTTGCATCTCCCAAGACGAAAGGATGTCTGAATCCCCTGTGCAGACCACAGAAAAAGACCTAGTTCCCCACCTCATCGCGATCGAAGGCCTCACATCCTTTGAAAACTCCAGAGGTACGCGGAGATTAGTGCCTCCAAAGGAGACGATGCCTGACTCCTCGTGAAACTTGATAGGAGTCCCAGGATTCCTGTGGCCCGTGAAAAGGGACACTTGGTCTTCCGCCTCAGCTGGAGATTCGTCCCAATTGCCCTGCCAAGCCTCGAGGAGAATCCCGAGTTGTCCCTCGCAACTAGGCAGGAGTCCTGACGTCGCTGAACAAACACGTGGGTGGAAGGGCCATCCCCGTCGTAACTCGAGAATATACCCCAGGTTCCCGCCGCAACTCGAGAAAAACCATGAGACTTCCCCCTCGCCGCGAGATGAGGCCCGATTCCCCTGTACTGCGTGCAGAGCCATTCCGTGTTGCACATCACACATGAAAAGAGACTTGATTTCCTTGATGGCACTCCAGAGAAACCCCAAGAACACTGTTTCAAGGCTAGAGGGATCTTGAGGTCACTGTAGCCACACGAAAGAGCTCCATGGACCAAAAATCAACTCGAGATGAGAGTTTAGTCCCTGGCTTCGACTCCAGAGGAATACCACCTTACCACAAGCACCTCAAGAGGAGGCTTCTCTCAGGTCTAGGTATGTGAGAGGGACCCTGAGTTTGCGGCCTCAAGTGGAATGGACACTGTGATGCCCTGACGCGAAATAAGGCCGGATATCCCTGCAGTGACTTGAATGCAGGCTCGTCTTGCATCTCCCAAGACGAAAGTATGTCTGAATCCCCTGTGGAGACCACAGAGAAAGACCTAGTTCCCCACCTCATCGCGACCGAAGGCCTCACATCCTTTGAAAACTCCAGAGGTACGCGGAGATCAGTGCCTCCAAAGGAGACGATGCCTGACTCCTCGTGAAACTTGATAGAAGTCCCAGGATTCCTGTGGCCCGTGGAAAGGGACACTTGGTCTTCCGCCTCAACTGGAGAGGCGTCCCAATTGCCCTGCCAAGCCTCGAGGAGAATCCCGAGTTGTCCCTCGCAACTAGGCAGGAGTCCTGACGTCGCTGAACAAACACGTGTGTGGAAGGGCCATCCCCGTCGTAACTCGAGAATATACCCCAGGTTCCCGCCGCAACTCGAGAAAAACCATGAAACTTCCCCCTCGCCGCGAGATGAGGCCCGATTCCCCTGTACTGCGTCCAGAGCAATTCCGTGTTGCACATCACACATGAAAAGAGACTTGATTTCCTTGATGGCACTCCAGAGAAACCCCAAGAACACTGTTTCAAGGCTAGAGGGATCCTGAGGTCACTGTAGCCACAAGAAAGAGCTCTGTGGACCAGAAATCAACTCGAGATGAGAGGTTAGTCCCTGGCTTCGACTCCACATGAATACCACCTTACCACAAGCACCTCAAGAGGAGGCTTCTCTCAGCTCTAGGTATGTGAGAGGGACCCTGAGTTTGCGGCCTCAAGTGGAATGGACACCGCAATGCCCTGGCTCGAAATAAGGCCGGATATCCCTGCAGTGACTTGAATGCAGGCTCGTCTTGCATCTCCCAAGATGAAAGGATGTCTGAATCCCCTGTGGAGACCACAGAGAAATACCTAGTTCCCCACCTCATCGCGACCGGAGGCCTCACATAGTTTGAAAACTCCAGAGGTACGCGGAGATCAGTGCCTCCAAAGGAGACGATGCCTGTCTCCTCGTGAAACTAGATAGGAGTCCGAGGATTCCTGTGGCACGTGGAAAGGGACACTTGGTCTACCGCCACAGATGGAGAGGCGTTCCAATTGCCCTGCCCAGCCTCGAGGAGAATCCCGAGTTGTCCCTCGCAACTAGGCAGGAGTCCTGACGTGGCTGAACAAACACGTGGGTGGAAGGGCCATCCCCGTCATAACTCGAGAATATACCCCAGGTTCCCACCGCAACTCGAGAAAAACCATGAGACTTCCCCATTGCCGCGAGATGAGGCCCGATTCCCCTGCACTGCGTGCAGAGCAATTCCGTATTGCACATCACACATGAAAGGACCCTTGATTTCCTTGATGGCACTGCAGAGAAACCCCAAGAACACTGTTTCAAGGCTAGAGGGATCCTGAGGTCACTGTAGCAACACGAAAGAGCTCCGTGGACCACAAATCAACTCGAGATGAGAGGTTAGTCCCTGGCTTCGACTCCAGAGGAATACCACCTTACCACAAGCACCTCAAGAGGAGGCTTCTCTCAGCTCTAGGTATGTGAGAGGGACCCTGAGTTAGCGGCCTCAAGTGGAATGGACACCACTATGCCCTGACTCGAAATAAGGCCGTATATCCCTGCAGTGACTAGAATGCAGGCTCGTCTTGCATCTCCCAAGACGAAAGGATGTCTGAATCCCCTGTGGAGACCAAAGAGAAAGACCTAGTTCCCCACCTCATCGCGACCGGAGGCCTCACATCCTTTGAAAACTCCACAGGTACGCGGAGATCATTGCCTCGAACGGAGACGATGCCTGACTCCTCATGAAACTTGATACGGTTCCCAGGATTCCTGTGGCACGTGGAAAGGGACCCTTGGTCTCCCGCCTCAGCTGGAGAGGCGTCCCAATTGCCCTGCCAAGCCTCGAGGAGAATCCCGAGTTGTCCCTCGCAACTAGGCAGGAGTCCTGACGTCGCTGAACAAACACGTGTGTGGAAGGGCCATCCCCGTCGTAACTCGAGAATATACCCCAGGTTCCCGCCGCAACTCGAGAAAAACCATCAGACTTCCCCCTCGCCGTGAGATGAGGCCCGATTCCCCTGCACTGCGTGCAGAGCAATTCCGTGTTGCACATCACACATGAAAAGAGACTTGATTTCCTTGATGGCACTCCAGAGAAACCCCAAGAACACTGTTTCAAGGCTAGAGGGATCCTGAGGTCACCGTAACAACATGAAAGAGCTCCGTGGACCAAAAATCAACTCGAGATGAGAGGTTAGTCCCTGGCTTCGACTCCACAGGAATACCACCTTACCACAAGCACCTCAAGAGGAGGCTTCTCTCAGCTCTAGGTATGTGAGAGGGACCCTGATTTTGCGGCCTCAAGTGGAATGGACACTGCGATGCCCTGACGCGAAATAAGGCCGGATATCCCTGCAGTGACTTGAATGTAGGCTCGTCTTGCATCTCCCAAGACGAAAGGATGTCTGAATCCCCTGTGCAGACCACAGAGAAAGACCTAGTTCCCCACCTCATCGCGACCGAAGGCCTCACATCCTTTGAAAACTGAAGAGGTACGCGGAGATCAGTGCCTCCAAAGGAGACGATGCCTGACTCCTCGTGAAACTTGATAGGAGTCCCAGGATTCCTGTGGCACGTGGAAAGGGAAACTTGGTCTTCTGCCTCAGCTGGAGAGGCGTCCCAATTGCCCTGCCAAGCCTCGAGGAGAATCCCGAGTTGTCCCTCGCAACTAGGCAGGAGTCCTGACATCGCTGAACAAACACGTTTGTGGAAGGGCCATCCCCGTCGTAACTCGAGAATATACCCCAGGTTCCCGCCGCAACTCGAGAAAAACCATGAGACTTCCCCCTCGCCGAGAGATGAGGCCCGATTCCCCTGTACTCCGTCCAGAGCAATTCCGTGTTGAACATCACACATGAAAAGAGACTTGATTTCCTTGATGGCACTCCAGAGAATACCAAAGAACACTGTTTCAAGGCTAGAGGGATCCTGAGGTCACTGTAGCCACACGAAAGAGCTCCGTGGACCAAAAATCAACTCGAGATGAGAGGTTAGTTCCTGGCTTCAACTCCAGAGGAATACCACCTTACCACAAGCACCTCAAGAGGAGGCTTCTCTCAGCTCTAGGTATGTGAGAGGGACCCTGAGTTTGCGGCCTCAAGTGGAATGGACACCGCGATGCCCAGACTCGAAATAAGGCCGGATATCCCTGCAGTGACTTGAATGCAGGCTCGTCTTGCATCTCCCAAGACGAAAGGATGTCTGAATCCCCTGTGGAGACCACAGAGAAAGACCAAGTTCCCAACCTCATCGCGACCGGAGGCCTCACATCCTTTGAAAACTCCAGAGGTACGCGGAGATCAGTGCCTCCAAAGGAGACGATGCCTGACTCATCGTGAAACTTGATAGGAGTCCTAGGATTCCTGTGGCACGTGGAAAGGGACCCTTGGTCTCCCGCCTCAGCTGGAGAGGCGTCCCAATTGCCCTGCCAAGCCTCGAGGAGAATCCCGAATTGTCCCTCGCAACTATGTAGAAGTCCTACCGTCGCTGAACAAACTCGTGGGTGGAAGGGCCATCCCCGTCGTAACTCGAGAGTATACCCCAGGTTTCCGCCGCAACTCGAGAAAAACCATGAGACTTCCCCCTCGCCGCGAGATGAGGCCCAATTCCCCTGCACTGCGTGCAGAGCAATTCCGTGTTGCACATCACACATGAAAGGAGCCTTGATTTCCTTGATGGCACTCCAGAGAAACCCCAAGAACACTGTTTCAAGGCTAGAGGGATCCTGAGGTCACTGTAGCCACATGAAAGAGCTCCGTGGACCAAAAATCAACTCGAGATGAGAGGTTAGTCCCTGGCTTCGACTCCACAGGAATACCACCTTACCACAAGCACCTCAAGAGGAGGCCTCTCTCAGCTCTAGGTATGTGAGAGGGACCCTGAGTTTGCGGCCTCAAGTGGAATGGACACCGCAATGCCCTGGCTCGAAATAAGGCCGGATATCCCTGCAGTGACTTGAATGCAGGCTCGTCTTCCATCTCCCAAGATGAAAGGATGTCTGAATCCCCTGTGGAGACCACAGAGAAAGACCTAGTTCCCCACCTCATCGCGACCGGAGGCCTCACATCCTTTGAAAACTCCAGAGGTACGCGGAGATCAGTGCCTCCAAAGGAGACGATGCCTGACTCCTCGTGAAACTTGATAGGAGTCCGAGGATTCCTGTGGCACGTGGA
Source organism: Cervus elaphus (assembly GCF_910594005.1). Taxonomy (NCBI): domain Eukaryota; kingdom Metazoa; phylum Chordata; class Mammalia; order Artiodactyla; family Cervidae; genus Cervus; species Cervus elaphus. The sequence continues at coordinate 6,667,578 of NC_057838.1, forward strand.
AAGGGACACTTGGTCTACCGCCACAGATGGAGAGGCGTTCCAATTGCCCTGCCCAGCCTCGAGGAGAATCCCGAGTTGTCCCTCGCAACTAGGCAGGAGTCCTGACGTGGCTGAACAAACACGTGGGTGGAAGGGCCATCCCCGTCATAACTCGAGAATATACCCCAGGTTACCACCGCAACTCGAGAAAAACCATGAGACTTCCCCCTCGCCGCGAGATGAGGCCCGATATCCTGCACTGCGTGCAGAGCAATTCCGTGTTGCACATCACACATGAAAGGAGCCTTGATTTCCTTGATGGCACTCCAGAGAAACCCCAAGAACACTGTTTCAAGGCTAGAGGGATCCTGAGGTCACTGTAGCAACACGAAAGAGCTCCGTGGACCAAAAATCAACTCGAGATGAGGGGTTAGTCCCCGGCTTCGACTCCAGAGGAATACCATCTTACCACAAGCACCTCAAGAGGAGGCTTCTCTCAGCTCTAGGCATGTGAGAGGGACCCTGATTTTGCGGCCTCAAGTGGAATGGACACTGCGATGCCCTGACGCGAAATAAGGCCGGATATCCCTGCAGTGACTTGAATGCAGGCTCGTCTTGCATCTCCCAAGACGAAAGGATGTCTGAATCCCCTGTGGAGACCACAGAGAAAGACCTAGTTCCCCACCTCATCGCGACCGGAGGCCTCACATACTTTGAAAACTCCAGAGGTACGCGGAGATCAGCGCCTCCAAAGGAGACGATGCCTGTCTCCTCGTGAAACTAGATAGGAGTCCGAGGATTCCTGTGGCACGTGGAAAGGGACACTTGGTCTACTGCCACAGATGGAGAGGCGTTCCAATTGCCCTGCCCAGCCTCGAGGAGAATCCCGAGTTGTCCCTCGCAACTAGGCAGGAGTCCTGACGTGGCTGAACAAACACGTGGGTGGAAGGGCCATCCCCGTCATAACTCGAGAATATACCCCAGGTTCCCACCGCAACTCGAGAAAAACCATGAGACTTCCCCATTGCCGCGAGATGAGGCCCGATTCCCCTGCACTGCGTGCAGAGCAATTTCGTATTGCACATCACACATGAAAGGAGCCTTGATTTCCTTGATGGCACTGCAGAGAAACCCCAAGAACACTGTTTCAAGGCTAGAGGGATCCTGAGGTCACTGTAGCAACACGAAAGAGCTCCGTGGACCACAAATCAACTCGAGATGAGAGGTTAGTCACTGGCTTCGACTCCAGAGGAATACCACCTTACCACAAGCACCTCAAGAGGAGGCTTCTCTCAGCTCTAGGTATGTGAGAGGGACCCTGAGTTAGCGGCCTCAAGTGGAATGGACACCGCTATGCCCTGACTCGAAATAAGGCCGGATATCCCTGCAGTGACTTGAATGCAGGCTCGTCTTGCATCTCCCAAGACGAAAGGATGTCTGAATCCCCTGTGGAGACCAAAGAGAAAGACCTAGTTCCCCACCTCATCGCGACCGGAGGCCTCATATCCTTTGAAAACTCCACAGGTACGCAGAGATCATTGCCTCCAACGGAGACGATGCCTGACTCCTCATGAAACTTGATACGGGTCCCAGGATTCCTGTGGCACGTGGAAAGGGACCCTTGGTCTCCCGCCTCAGCTGGAGAGGCGTCCCAATTGCCCTGCCAAGCCTCGAGGAGAATCCCGAGTTGTCCCTCGCAACTAGGCAGGAGTCCTGACCTCGCTGAACAAACACGTGTGTTGAAGGGCCATCCCCGTCGTAACTCGAGAATATACCCCAGGTTCCCGCCGCAACTCGAGAAAAACCATCAGACTTCCCCCTCGCCGTGAGATGAGGCCCGATTCCCCTGCACTGCGTGCAGAGCAATTCCGTGTTGCACATCACACATGAAAGGAACCTTGATTTCCTTGATGGCACTCCAGAGAAACCCCAAGAACACTGTTTCAAGGCTAGAGGGATCCTGAGGTCACCGTAACAACATGAAAGAGCTCCGTGGACCAAAAATCAACTCGAGATGAGAGGTTAGTCCCTGGCTTCGACTCCAGAGGAATACCACCTTACCACAAGCACCTCAAGAGGAGGCTTCTCTCAGCTCTAGGTATGTGAGAGGGACCCTGATTTTGCGGCCTCAAGTGGAATGGACACTGCAATGCCCTGATGCGAAATAAGGCCGGATATCCCTGCAGTGACTTGAATGCAGGCTCGTCTTGCATCTCCCAAGACGAAAGGATGTCTGAATCCCCTGTGCAGACCACAGAGAAAGACCTAGTTCCCCACCTCATCGCGACCGAAGGCCTCACATCCTTTGAAAACTGAAGAGGTGCGCAGAGATCAGTGCCTCCAAAGGAGACGATGCCTGACTCCTCGTGAAACTTGATAGGAGTCCCAGGATTCCTGTGGCACGTGGAAAGGGACACTTGGTCTTCTGCCTCAGCTGGAGAGGCGTCCCAATTGCCCTGCCAAGCCTCGAGGAGAATCCCGAGTTGTCCCTCGCAACTAGGCAGGAGTCCTGACGTCGCTGAACAAACACGTGTGTGGAAGGGCCATCTCCGTCGTAACTCGAGAATATACCCCAGGTTCCCGCCGCAACTCGAGAAAAACCATGAGACTTCCCCCTCGCCGCGAGATGAGGCCCGATTCCCCTGTACTCCGTCCAGAGCAATTCCGTGTTGCACATCACACATGAAAAGAGACTTGATTTCCTTGATGGCACTCCAGAGAATCCCCAAGAACACTGTTTCAAGGCTAGAGGGATCCTGAGGTCACTGTAGCCACACGAAAGAGCTCCGAGGACCAAAAATCAACTCGAGATGAGAGGTTAGTTCCTGGCTTCGACTCCAGAGGAATACCACCTTACCACAAGCACCTCAAGAGGAGGCTTCTCTCAGCTCTAGGTATGTGAGAGGGACCCTGAGTTTGCGGCCTCAAGTGGAATGGACACCGCGATGCCCAGACTCGAAATAAGGCCGGATATCCCTGCAGTGACTTGAATGCAGGCTCGTCTTGCATCTCCCAAGACGAAAGGATGTCTGAATCCCCTGTGGAGACCACAGAGAAAGACCAAGTTCCCAACCTCATCGCGACCGGAGGCCTCACATCCTTTGAAAACTCCAGAGGTACGCGGAGATCAGTGCCTCCAAAGGAGACGATGCCTGACTCATCGTGAAACTTGATAGGAGTCCTAGGATTCCTGTGGCACGTGGAAAGGGACCCTTGGTCTCCCGCCTCAGCTGGAGAGGCGTCCCAATTGCCCTGCCAAGCCTCGAGGAGAATCCCGAGTTGTCCCTCGCAACTAGGTAGAAGTCCTACCGTCGCTGAAGAAACTCGTGGGTGGAAGGGCCATCCCCGTCGTAACTCGAGAATATACCCCAGGTTTCCGCCGCAACTCGAGAAAAACCATGAGACTTCCCCCTCGCCGCGAGATGAGGCCCAATTCCCCTGCACTGCGTGCAGAGCAATTCCGTGTTGCACATCACACATGAAAGGAGCCTTGATTTCCTTGATGGCACTCCAGAGAAACCCCAAGAACACTGTTTCAAGGCTAGAGGGATCCTGAGGTCAATGTAGCAACACGAAAGAGCTCCGTGGACCAAAAGTCAACTCGAGATGAGAGGTTAGTCCCTGGCTTCTACTCCAGAGGAATACCACCTTACCACAAGCACCTCAAGAGGAGGCTTCTCTCAGCTCTAGGTATGTGAAAGGGACCCTGAGTTTGCGGCCTCAAGTGGAATGGACACCGCGATGCCCTGACTCGAAATAAGGCTGGATATCCCTGCAGTGACTTGAATGCAGGCTCTTCTTGCATCTCCCAAGACGAAAGGATGTCTGAATCCCCTGTGGAGACCTCAGAGAAAGACCTAGTTCCCCACCTCATCGCTACCGGAGGCCTCACATCCTTTGAAATCTCCAGAGGGACGCGGAGATCAGTGCCTCCAAAGGAAACGATGCCTGACTCCTCTTGAAACTTAATAGGAGTCCCAGGATTCCTGTGGCACATGGAAAGGGACCCGTGTTCTCCCGCCTCAGCTGGAGAGGCGTCCCAATTGCCCTGCCAAGCCTCGAGGAGAATCCCGAGTTGTCCCTCACAACTAGGCAGGAGTCCTAACGTCAGTGAACAACCACGTGTGTGGAAGGGCCATCCCCGTCGTAACTCGAGAATATACCCCAGGTTCCCGGCGCAACTCGAGAAAAACCATGAGACTTCCCCCTTGCCGCGAGATGAGGCCCGATTCCCCTGCACTGCGTGCAGAGCAATTCCGTGTTGCACATCACACATGAAAGGAGCCTTGATTTCCTTGATGGCACTCCAGAGACACCCCAAGAACACTGTTTCAAGGCAACACAAAAGAGCTCCGTGGACCACAAATCAACTCGAGATGAGAGGTTAGTCCCTGGCTTCGACTCCAGAGGACTACCACCTTACCACAAGCACCTCAAGAGGAGGCTTCTCTCACCCCTAAGTATGTGAGAGGGACCCTGAGTTTGCGGCCTCAAGTGGAATGGACACCGCGATGCCCTGACTCAAAATAAGGCCGGATATCCCTGCAGTGACTTGAATGCAGGCTCGTCTTGCATCTCCCAAGATGAAAGGATGTCTGAATCGCCTGTGGAGACCACAGAGAAAGACCTAGTTCCCCACCTCATCGCGACCGGAGGCCTCACATACTTTGATAACTCCAGAGGTACACAGAGATTAGTGCCTCCAAAGGAGACGATGCGTGACACCTCGTGAAACTTGATAGGAGTCCCAGGATTCCTGTGGCACGTGAAAAGGGACCCTTGGCCTCCCGCCTCAGCTGGAGAGGCATCCCAATTTTCCTGCCATGCCTCGAGGAGAATCCCGAGTTGTCCCTCGCAACTAGGCAGAAGTCCTGACTTCGCTGAACAAACACGTGTGTGGAAGGGCCGTCCCCGTCGTAACTCGAAAATATACCCCAGGTTCCCGCCGCAACTCGAGAAAAACCGTGAGACTTCCCCCTCGCCGCGAGATGAGGCCTGATTCCCTACACTGCGTGCAGAGCAATATCGTGTGGCACATCACACATGAAAGGAGCCTTGATTTCCTTGATGGCACTCAAGAGAAACCCCAAGAACACTGTTTCAAGGCTAGAGGGATCCTGAGGTCACTGTAGCAACATGAAAGAGTTCCGTGGACCAAAAATCAACTCGAGATGAGGGGTTAGTCTCTGGCTTCGACTCCAGAGGAATACCACCTTACCACAAGCACCTCAAGAGGAGGCTTCTCTCAGCTCTAGGTATGTGAGAGGGACCCTGAGTTAGCAGCCTCAAGTGGAATGGACACCGCTATGCCCTGACTCGAAATAAGGCCGGATATCCCTGCAGTGACTAGAATGCAGGCTCGTCTTGCACCTCCCAAGACGAAAGGATGTCGGAATCCCCTGTGGAGACCACAGAGAAAGACCTAGTTCCCCACCTCATCGCGACCGGAGGCCTCACATCCTTTGAAAACTCCAGAGGTACGCGGAGATCAGTGCCTCCAAAGGAGACGATGCCTGACTCCTCGTGAAACTTGATAGGAGTCCCAGGATTCCTGTGGCACGTGGAAAGGGACCCTTGGTCTCCCGCCTCAGCTGGAGAGGCATCCCAATTGCCCTGCCAAGCCTCGAGGAGAATCCCGAGTTGTCCCTCGCAACTAGGCAGGAGTCCTGACGTCGCTGAACAAACACGTGGGTGGAAGGGCCATTCCCATCGTAACTCGATAATATAACCCAGGTTCCCGCCGCAACTCGAGAAAAACCATGAGACTTCCCCCTCGCCGCGAGATGAGGTCCGATTCCCCTGCACTGCGTGCAGAGCAATTCCGTGTTGCACATCACACATGAAAGGAGCCTTGATTTCCTTCATGGCATACCAGAGAAACCCCAAGAACACTGTTTCAAGGCTAGAGGGATCCTGAGGTCACTGTAGCAACACGAAAGAGCTCCGTGGACCAAGAATCAACTCGAGATGAGAGGTTAGTCCCTGGCTTCCACTCCAGAGGACTACCACCTTACCACAATCACCTCAACAGGAGGCTTCTCTCAGCCCTAAGTATGTGAGAGGGACCCTGAGTTTGCGGCCTCAAGTGGAATGGACACCGCGATGCCCTGACTCAAAATAAGGCCGGATATCCCTGCAGTGACTTGAATGCAGGCTCGTCTTGCATCTCCCAAGAAGAAAGCATGTCTGAATCCTCTGTGGAGACCACAGAGAAAGACCTAGTTCCCCACCTCATCGCGACCGGAGGCCTCACATCCTTTGAAAACTCCAGAGGTAAGCGGAGATCAGTGCCTCCAAAGGAGAGGATGCCTGACTCCTCGGGAAACTTGGAAGGAGTCCCAGGATTCCTGTGGCACATGGAAAGGGACCCTTGGTCTCCCGCCTCAGCTGGAGAGGCGTCCCAATTGCCCTGCCAAGCCTCGAGGAGAATCCCGAGTTGTCCCTCGCAACTAGGCAGGAGTCCTGACGTCGCTGAACAAACACGTGGGTGGAAGGGCCATTCCCATCGTAACTCGATAATATAACCCAGGTTCCCGCCGCAACTCGAGATAAACCATGAGACTTCCCCCTCGCCGTGAGATGAGGCCCGATTCCCCTGCACTGCATGCAGAGCAATTCCGTGTTGCACATCACACATGAAAGAAGCCTTGATTTCCTTCATGGCATACCAGAGAAACCCCAAGAACACTGTTTCAAGGCTAGAGGGATCCTGAGGTCACTGTAGCATCACAAAAGCGCTCCGTGGACCAAAAATCAACTCGAGATGAGAGGTTAGTCCCTGGCTTCGACTGCAGAGGAATACCACCTTACCACAAGCACCTCAAGAGGAGGCTTCTCTCAGCTCTAGGTATGTGAGAGGGACCCTGAGTTTGCGGCCTCAAGTGGAATGGACACTGTGAAGCCCTGACTCGAAATAAGGCCGGATATCCCTGCAGTGACTTGAATGCAGGCTCGTCTTTCATCTCCCAAGACGAAAGGATGTCTGAATACCCTGTGGAGACCACAGAGAAAGACCTAGTTCCCCACCTCATCGCCACCGAAGGCCTCACATCCTTTGAAAACTCCAGAGGTACGTGGATATCAGTGCCTCCAAAGGAAACAATGCCTGACTCCTCATGAAACTTGATAGGAGCCCCAGGATTCCTGTGGCACGTGGAAAGGGACCCTTGGTATCGCGCCTCAGCTGGAGAGGCGTCCCAATTGCCCTGCCAAGCCTCGAGGAGAATCCCGAGTTGTCCCTCACAACTAGATAGGAGTCCTGACGTCGCTGAAGAAACACGTGTGTGGAAGGGCCATCCCCGTCGTAACTCGATAATATACCCCAGGTTCCCACCGCAACTCGAGAAAAACCATGAGACTTCCCCCTCGCCACGAGATGAGGCCCGATTCCCCTGCACTGCATGCAGAGAAATTCCGTGTTGCACATCACACATGAAAAGAGACTTGATTTCCTTGATGGCACTTCAGAGAAACCCCAAGAACACTGTTTCAAGGCTAGAGCGATCCTGAGGTCACTGTAGCAACACGAAAGAGCTCCGAGGACCACAAATCAACTCGAGATGAGAGGTTAGTTCCTGGCTTCAACTCCAGAGGAATACCACCTTACCACAAGCACCTCAAGAGGAGGCTTCTCTCAGCTCTAGGTATGTGAGAAGGACCCTGAATTTGCGGCCTCAAGTGGAATGGACACTGCAATGCCCTGACTCGAAATAAGGCCGGATATCCCTGCAGTGACTTGAATGCAGGCTCGTCTTGCATCTCCCAAGATGAAAGGATGTCTGAATCCCCTGTGGAGACCACAGAGAAAGACCTAGTTCCCCACCTCATCGCGACCGGAGGCCTCACATCCTTTGAAAACTCCAGAGGTACGCGGAGATCAGTGCCTCCAAAGGAGAGGATGCCTGACTCCTCGGGAAACTTGATAGGAGTCCCAGGATTCCTGTGGCACGTGGAAAGGGACCCTTGGTCTCCCGCCTCAGCTGGAGAGGCGTCCCAATTGCCCTGCCAAGCCTCGAGGAGAATCCCGAGTTGTCCCTCGCAACTAGGCAGGAGTCTTGACGTCGCTGAACAAACACGTGGGTGGATGGGCCATTCCCATCGTAACTCGAGAATATACCCCAGGTTCCCGCCGCAACTCGAGATAAACCATGAAACTTCCCCCTCGCCGCGAGATGAGGCCCGATTCCCCTACAATGCGGGCAGAGAAATTCCGTGTTTCACATCACACATGAAAGGAGCCTTGATTTCCTTGATGGCACTCCAGAGAAACCCCAAGAACACTGTTTCAAGGATAGAGGGATCCTGAGGTCACTGTAGCAACAAGAAAGAACTCTGTGGACCAAAAATCATCTCGAGATGAGAGGTTAGTCCCTAAATTCGACTCCAGAGGAATACCACCTTACCACAAGCACCTCAAGAGGAGGCTTCTCTAAGCTTTAGGTATGTGAGAGGGATCCTGAGATTGCAGCCTCAAGTGGAATGGACACCGCGATTCCCTGACTCGAAATAAGGCCGGATAACCCTGCATTGACATAAATGCAGGCTCGTCTTGCATCTCCCAAGACGAAAGGATGTCTGAATCCTCTGTGGAGACCACAGAGAAAGACCTAGTTCCCCACCTCATCGCCACCGGAGGACTCACATCCTTTGAAAACTCCAGAGGTACGCAGAGATCAGTGCCTCCAAAGGAAACGATGCCTGACTCCTCATGAAACTTGATAGGAGTCCCAGGATTCCTGTGGCACGTGGAAAGGGACCCTTGGTCTCCCGCCTCAGCTGGAGAGGCGTCCCAATTGCCCTGCCAAGCCTCGAGGAGAATCTCGAGTTTTCCCTCGCAACTAGGCAGGAGTCCTGACGTCGCTGAACAAACACGTGGGTGGAAGGGCCATCCCCGTCATAACTCGAGAATATACCCCAGGTTCCCACCGCAACTCGAGAAAAACCATGAGACTTCCCCCTCGCCGCAAAATGAGGCCCGATATCCTGCACTGCGTCCAGAGAAATTCCGTGTTGCACATCACACATGAAAGGAGACTTGATTTCCTTCATGGCATACCAGAGAAACCCCAAGAACACTATTTCAAGGCTAGAGGGATCCTGAGGTCAGTGTAGCAACACGAAAGAACTCCGTGGACCGCAAATCAACTCAAGATGAGAGGTTAGTCCCTGACTTCGACTCCAGAGGAATACCACCTTACCACAAGCACCTCAAGAGGAGGCTTCTCTCAGCTCTAGGTATGTGAGAGGTACCCTGAGTTTGCGGCCTCAAGTGGAATGGACACCGCGATGCCCTGACTCGAAATAAGGCTGGATATCCCTGCAGTGACTTGAATGCAGGCTCGTCTTGCATCTCCCAAGACGAAAGGATGTCTGAATCCCCTGTGGAGACCACAGAGAAAGACCTAGTTCCCCACCTCATCGCGACCGGAGGCCTCACATCCTTTGAAAACTTCAGAGGTACGCGGAGATCAGTGCCTCCAAAGGAAACGATGCCTGACTCCTCTTGAAACTTAATAGGAGTCCCAGGATTCCTGTGGCACATGGAAAGGGACCCGTGTTCTCCCGCCTCAGCTGGAGAGGCGTCCCAATTGCCCTGCCAAGCCTCGAGGAGAATCCAGAGTTGTCCCTCACAACTAGGCAGGAGTCCTGACGTCAGTGAACAAACACGTGTGTGGAAGGGCCATCCCCGTCGTAACTCGAGAATATACCCCAGGTTCCCGGCGCAACTCGAGAAAAACCATGAGACTTCCCCCTCCCCGCGAGATGAGGCCCGATTCCCCTGCACTGCGTGCAGAGCAATTCCGTGTTGCACATCACACATGAAAGGAGCCTTGATTTCCTTAATGGCACTCCAGAGACACCCCAAGAACACTGTTTCAAGGCAACACAAAAGAGCTCCGTGGACCACAAATCAACTCGAGATGAGAGGTTAGTCCCTGGCTTCGACTCCAGAGGAATACCACCTTACCACAAGCACCTCAAGAGGAGGCTTCTCTCAGCTCTAGGTATGTGAGAGGGACCCTGAGTTTGCGGCCTCAAGTGGAATGGACACTGCGATGCCCTGACTCGAAATAAGGCCGGATATCCCTGCAGTGACTTGAATGTAGACTCGTCTTGCATCTCCCAAGACGAAAGGATGTCTGAATCCCCTGTGGAGACCACAGAGAAAGACCTAGTTCCCCACCTCATCGCGACCGGAGGCCTCACATCCTTTGAAAACTCCAGAGGTACGCGGAGATCAGTGCCTCCAAAGGAGACGATGCCTGACTCCTCGATAAACTTGATAGGAGTCCCAGGATTCCTGTGGCACGTGGAAAGGGACCCTTGGTCTCCCGCCTCAGCTGTAGAGGCTTCCCAATTGCCCTGCCAAGCCTCGAGGAGAATCCCGAGTTGTCCCTCGCAACTAGGCAGGAGTCCTGCCGTCGCTGAACAAACACGTGGGTGGAAGGGCCATCCCCGTCGTAACTCGAGAATGTACCCCAGGTTCCCGCCACAACTCGAGAAAAACCATGAGACTTCCCCCTCGCCGCAAAATCAGGCCCGATTCCCCTGCACTGCATGCAGAGCAATTCCGTGTTGCACATCACGCATGAAAGGAGCTTTGATTTCCTTGATGGCACTGCAGAGAAAGCCCAAGAACACTGTTTCAAGGCTAGAGGGATCCTGAGTCCCTGTAGCCACATGAAAGAGCTCCGTGGACCAGAAATCAACTCGAGATGAGAGGTTAGTCCCTGGCTTCGACTCAACAGGAATACCACCTTACCACAAGCACCTCAAGAGGAGGCTTCTCTCAGCTCTAGGTATGTGAGAGGGACCCTGAGTTTGCGGCCTCAAGTGGAATGGACACCGCAATGCCCTGGCTCGAAATAAGGCCGGATATCCCTGCAGTGACTTGAATGCAGGCTCGTCTTGCATCTCCCAAGACGAAAGGATGTCTGAATCCCCTGTGGAGACCACAGAGAAAGACCTAGTTCCCCACCTCATCGCGACCGGAGACCTCACATCCTTTGAAAACTCCAGAGGTACGCGGAGATCAGTGACGCCAAAGGAGACGATGCCTGACTCCTCGTGAAACTCGATGTGAGTCCCAGGATTCCTGTGGCACGTGGAAAGGGACACTTGGTCTACCGCCACAAATGGAGAGGCGTTCCAATTGCCCTGCCCAGCCTCGAGGAGAATCCCGAGTTGTCCCTCGCAACTAGGCAGGAGTCCTGACGTGGCTGAACAAACACGTGGGTGGAAGGGCCATCCCCGTCATAACTCGAGAATATACCCCAGGTTCCCACCACAACTCGAGAAAAACCATGAGACTTCCCCCTCGCCGCAAAATCAGGCCCGATATCCTGCACTGCGTGCAGAGCAATTCCGTGTTGCAAATCACACATGAAAGGAGCCTTGATTTCCTTGATGGCACTCCAGAGAAACCCCAAGAACACTGTTTCAAGGCTAGAGGGAACCTGAGGTCACTGTAGCAACACGAAAGAGCTCCGTGGACCAAAAATCAACTCGAGATGAGAGGTTAGTCCCTGGCTTCGACTCCAGAGGAATACCACCTTACCACAAGCACCTCAAGAGGAGGCTTCTCTCAGCTCTAGGTATGTGAGAGGGACCCTGATTTTGCGGCCTCAAGTGGAATGGACACTGCGATGTCCTGACGCGAAATAAGGCCGGATATCCCTGCAGTGACTTGAATGCAGGCTCGTCTTGCATCTCCCAAGACGAAAGGATGTCTGAATCCCCTGTGCAGACCACAGAGAAAGACCTAGTTCCCCACCTCATCGCGACCGGAGGCCTCACATCCTTTGAAAACTCCAGAGGTACGCGGAGATCAGTGCCTCCAAAGGAGACGATGCCTGACTCCTCGTGAAACTTGATAGAAGTCCCAGGATTCCTGTGGCCCGTGGAAAGGGACACTTGGTCTTCCGCCTCAGCTGGAGAGGCGTCCCAATTGCCCTGCCAAGCCTCGAGGAGAATCCCGAGTTGTCCCTCGCGACTAGGCAGGAGTCCTGACGTCAGTGAACAAACACGTGTGTGGAAGGGCCATCCCCGTCGTAACTCGAGAATATACCCCAGGTTCCCGGCGCAACTCGAGAAAAACCATGAGACTTCCCCCTCGCCGCGAGATGAGGCCCGATTCCCTGCACTGCGTGCAGAGCAATTCCGTGTTGCACATCACACATGAAAGGAGCCTTGATTTCCTTGATGGCACTCCAGAGACACCCCAAGAACACTGTTTCAAGGCAACACAAAAGAGCTCCGTGGACCACAAATCAACTCGAGATGAGAGGTTAGTCCCTGGCTTCGACTCCAGAGGAATACCACCTTACCACAAGCACCTCAAGAGGAGGCTTCTCTCAGCTCTAGGTATGTGAGAGGGACCCTGAGTTTGCGGCCTCAAGTGGAATGGACACTGCGATGCCCTGACTCGAAATAAGGCCGGATATCCCTGCAGTGACTTGAATGTAGACTCGTCTTGCATCTCCCAAGACGAAAGGATGTCTGAATCCCCTGTGGAGACCACAGAGAAAGACCTAGTTCCCCACCTCATCGCGACCGGAGGCCTCACATCCTTTGAAAACTCCAGAGGTACGCGGAGATCAGTGCCTCCAAAGGAGACGATGCCTGACTCCTCGAGAAACTTGATAGGAGTCCCAGGATTCCTGTGGCACGTGGAAAGGGACCCTTGGTCTCCCGCCTCAGCTGGAGAAGCGTCCCAATTGCCCTGCCAAGCCTCGAGGAGAATCCCGAGTTGTCCCTCGCAACTAGGCAGGAGTCCTGACGTGGCTGAACAAACACGTGGGTGGAAGGCCCATCCCCGTCATAACTCGAGAATATACCCCAGGTTCCCACCGCAACTCGAGAAAAACCATGAGACTTCCCCCTCGCCGCGAGATGAGGCCCGATTCCCCTGCACTGCGTGCAGAGCAATTCCGTGTTGCACATCACACATGAAAGGAGCCTTGATTTCCTTGATGGCACTCCAGAGACACCCCAAGAACACTGTTTCAAGGCAACACAAAAGAGCTCCGTGGACCACAAATCAACTCGAGATGAGAGGTTAGTCCCTGGCTTCGACTCCAGAGGAATACCACCTTGCAACAAGCACCTCAAGAGGAGGCTTCTCTCAGCTCTCGTTATGTGAGAGGGACCCTGAGTTTGCGGCCTCAAGTGGAATGGACACCGCGATGCCCTGACTCGAAATAAGGCCCTATATCCCTGCAGTGACTTGAATGCAGGCTCATCTTGCATCTCCCAAGACGAAAGAATGTCTGAATCCCCTGTGGAGACCACAGAGAAAGACCTAGTTCCCCACCTCATCGCGACCGGAGGCCTCACATCCTTTGAAAACTCCAGAGATACGCGGAGATCAGTGCCTCCAAGGAGACGATGCCTGACTCCTCGAGAAACTTGATAGGAGTCCCAGGATTCCTGTGGCACGTGGAAAGGGACACTTGGTCTCCCGCCTCAGCTGGAGAGGCGTCCCAATTGCCCTGCCAAGCCTCGAGGAGAATCCCGAGTTGTCCCTCGCAACTAGGCAGGAGTCCTGCCGTCGCTGAACAAACACGTGGGTGGAAGGGCCATCCCCGTCGTAACTCGAGAATGTACCCCAGGTTCCCGCCACAACTCGAGAAAAACCATGAGACTTCCCCCTCGCCGCGAGATGAGGCCTGATTCCCTACACTGCGTGCAGAGCAATTCCGTGTTGCACATCACGCATGAAAGGAGCTTTGATTTCCTTGATGGCACTGCAGAGAAAGCCCAAGAACACTGTTTCAAGGCTAGAGGGATCCTGAGTCCCTGTAGCCACATGAAAGAGCTCCGTGGACCAGAAATCAACTCGAGATGAGAGGTTAGTCCCTGGCTTCGACTCAACAGGAATACCACCTTACCACAAGCACCTCAAGAGGAGGCTTCTCTCAGCTCTAGGTATGTGAGAGGGACCCTGAGTTTGCGGCCTCAAGTGGAATGGACACCGCAATGCCCTGGCTCGAAATAAGGCCGGATATCCCTGCAGTGACTTGAATGCAGGCTCGTCTTGCATCTCCCAAGACGAAAGGATGTCTGAATCCCCTGTGGAGACCACAGAGAAAGACCTAGTTCCCCACCTCATCGCGACCGGAGACCTCACATCCTTTGAAAACTCCAGAGGTACGCGGAGATCAGTGACGCCAAAGGAGACGATGCCTGACTCCTCGTGAAACTCGATGTGAGTCCCAGGATTCCTGTGGCACGTGGAAAGGGACACTTGGTCTACCGCCACAAATGGAGAGGCGTTCCAATTGCCCTGCCCAGCCTCGAGGAGAATCCCGAGTTGTCCCTCGCAACTAGGCAGGAGTCCTGACGTGGCTGAACAAACACGTGGGTGGAAGGGCCATCCCCGTCATAACTCGAGAATATACCCCAGGTTCCCACCACAACTCGAGAAAAACCATGAGACTTCCCCCTCGCCGCAAAATCAGGCCCGATATCCTGCACTGCGTGCAGAGCAATTCCGTGTTGCAAATCACACATGAAAGGAGCCTTGATTTCCTTGATGGCACTCCAGAGAAACCCCAAGAACACTGTTTCAAGGCTAGAGGGAACCTGAGGTCACTGTAGCAACACGAAAGAGCTCCGTGGACCAAAAATCAACTCGAGATGAGAGGTTAGTCCCTGGCTTCGACTCCAGAGGAATACCACCTTACCACAAGCACCTCAAGAGGAGGCTTCTCTCAGCTCTAGGTATGTGAGAGGGACCCTGATTTTGCGGCCTCAAGTGGAATGGACACTGCGATGTCCTGACGCGAAATAAGGCCGGATATCCCTGCAGTGACTTGAATGCAGGCTCGTCTTGCATCTCCCAAGACGAAAGGATGTCTGAATCCCCTGTGCAGACCACAGAGAAAGACCTAGTTCCCCACCTCATCGCGACCGAAGGCCTCACATCCTTTGAAAACTCCAGAGGTACGCGGAGATCAGTGCCTCCAAAGGAGACGATGCCTGACTCCTCGTGAAACTTGATAGAAGTCCCAGGATTCCTGTGGCCCGTGGAAAGGGCCACTTGGTCTTCCGCCTCAGCTGGAGAGGCGTCCCAATTGCCCTGCCAAGCCTCGAGGAGAATCCAGAGTTGTCCCTCGCGACTAGGCAGGAGTCCTGACGTCAGTGAACAAACACGTGTGTGGAAGGGCCATCCCCGTCGTAACTCGAGAATATACCCCAGGTTCCCGCCGCAACTCGAGAAAAACCATGAGACTTCCCCCTCGCCGCGAGATGAGGCCCGATTCCCCTGCACTGCGTGCAGAGCAATTCCGTGTTGCACATCACACATGAAAGGAGCCTTGATTTCCTTGATGGCACTCCAGAGACACCCCAAGAACACTGTTTCAAGGCAACACAAAAGAGCTCCGTGGACCACAAATCAACTCGAGATGAGAGGTTAGTCCCTGGCTTCGACTCCAGAGGAATACCACCTTACCACAAGCACCTCAAGAGGAGGCTTCTCTCAGCTCTAGGTATGTGAGAGGGACCCTGAGTTTGCGGCCTCAAGTGGAATGGACACTGCGATGCCCTGACTCGAAATAAGGCCGGATATCCCTGCAGTGACTTGAATGTAGACTCGTCTTGCATCTCCCAAGACGAAAGGATGTCTGAATCCCCTGTGGAGACCACAGAGAAAGACCTAGTTCCCCACCTCATCGCGACCGGAGGCCTCACATCCTTTGAAAACTCCAGAGGTACGCGGAGATCAGTGCCTCCAAAGGAGACGATGCCTGACTCCTCGAGAAACTGATAGGAGTCCCAGGATTCCTGTGGCACGTGGAAAGGGACCCTTGGTCTCCCGCCTCAGCTGGAGAGGCGTCCCAATTGCCCTGCCAAGCCTCGAGGAGAATCCCGAGTTGTCCCTCGCAACTAGGCAGGAGTCCTGACGTGGCTGAACAAACACGTGGGTGGAAGGGCCATCCCCGTCATAACTCGAGAATATACCCCAGGTTCCCACCGCAACTCGAGAAAAACCATGAGACTTCCACCTCGCCGCGAGATGAGGCCCGATTCCCCTGCACTGCGTGCAGAGCAATTCCGTGTTGCACATCACACATGAAAGGAGCCTTGATTTCCTTGATGGCACTCCAGAGACACCCCAAGAACACTGTTTCAAGGCTAGAGGTATCCTGAGTCACTGTAGCCACATGAAAGAGCTCCGTGGACCAGAAATCAACTCGAGATGAGAGGTTAGTCCCTGGCTTCGACTCCACAGGAATACTACCTTACCACAAGCACCTCAAGAGGAGGCTTCTCTCAGCTCTAGGTATGTGAGAGGGACCCTGAGTTTGCGGCCTCAAGTGGAATGGACACTGTGATGCCCTGACTCGAAATAAGGCCGGATATTCCTGCAGTGACTTGAATGCAGGCTCGTCTTGCATCTCCAAAGATGAAAGGATGTCTGAATACCCTGTGAAGACCACAGAGAAAGACCTAGTTCCCCACCTCATCGCGACTGGAGGCCTCACATCCTTTGAAAACTCCAGAGGTACGCGGAGATCAGTGCCTCCAAAGGAGACGATGCCTGACTCCTTGAGAAACTTGATAGGAGTCCCAGGATTCCTGTGGCACGTGGAAAGGGACCCTTGGTCTCCCGCCTCAGCTGGAGAGGCGTCCCAATTGCCCTACCAAGCCTCGAGGAGAATTCCGAGTTGTCCCTCGCAACTAGGCAGAAGTCCTGACATCGCTGAACAAACACGTGTGTGGAAGGGCCATCCCCGTCGAAACTCGAGAATATACCCCAGGTTCCCGCCGCAACTCGAGATAAACCATGAGACTTCCCCCTCACCGCGAGATGAGGCCCGATTCCCCTACACTGCGGGCAGAGAAATTCCGTGTTGCACATCACACATGAAAGGAGCCTTGATTTCCTTGATGGCACTCCAGAGAAACCCCAAGAACACTGTTTCAAGGCTAGAGGGATCCTGAGGTCACTGTAGCAACACGAAAGAGCTCCGTGGACCAAGAATCAACTCGAGATGAGAGGTTAGTCCCTGGCTTCGACTCCAGAGGACTACCACCTTACCACAAGCACCTCAAGAGGAGGCTTCTCTCAGCTCTAGGTATGTGAGAGGGACCCTGAGTTGTCGGCCTCAAGTGGAATGGACACTGTGATGCCCTGACTCGAAATAAGGCCGGATATTCCGGCAGAGACTTGAATGCAGGCTCGTCTTTCATCTCCCAAGACGAAAGGATGTCTGAATACCCTGTGGAGACCACAGAGAAAGACCTAGTTCCCCACCTCATCGCGACCGGAGGACTCACATCCTTTGAAAACTTCAGAGGTACGCGGAGATCAGTGCCTCCAAAGGAGACGATGCCTGACTCCTCATGAAACTTGATAGGAGTCCCAGGATTCCTGTGGCACGTGGAAAGGGACCCTTGGTCTCCCGCCTCAGCTGGAGAGGCGTCCCAATTGCCCTGCCAACCTCGAGGAGAATCCCGTGTTTTCCCTCGCAACTAGGCAGGAGTCCTGACGTCGCTGAACAAACACGTAGGTGGATGGGCCATTCCCATCGTAACTCGATAATATAGCCCAGGTTCCCGCCTCTGTGGAGACCACAGAGAAAGACCTAGTTCCCCACCTCATCGCCACCGAAGGCCTCACATCCTTTGAAAACTCCAGAGGTACGCGGATATCAGTGCCTCCAAAGGAAACAATGCCTGACTCCTCATGAAACTTGATAGGAGCCCCAGGATTCCTGTGGCACGTGGAAAGGGACCCTTGGTATCCCGCCTCAGCTGGAGAGGCGTCCCAATTGCCCTGCCAAGCCTCGAGGAGAATCCCGAGTTGTCCCTCGCAACTAGGCAGGAGTCCTGACGTCGCTGAAGAAACACGTGTGTGGAAAGGCCATCTCCGTCGTAAATCGAGAATATAGCCCAGGTTCCCGCCGCAACTCGAGAAAAACCATGAGACTTCCCCCTCGCCACGAGATGAGGCCCGATTCCCCTGCACTGCATGCAGAGCAATTCCGTGTTGCACATCACACAAGAAAGGAACCTTGATTTCCTTGATGGCACTCCAGAGAAACCCCAAGAACACTGTTTCAAGGCTAGAGGGATCCTGAGGTCACTGTAGCAACACGAAAGAGCTCCGTGGACCACAAATCAACTCGAGATGAGAGGTTAGTTCCTGGCTTCAACTCCAGAGGAATACCACCTTACCACAAGCACCTCAAGAGGAGGCTTCTCTCAGCTCTAGGTATGTGAGAAGGACCCTGAATTTGCGGCCTCAATTGGAATGGACACTGCGATGCCCTGACTGGAAATAAGGCCGGATATCCCTGCAGTGACTTGAATGCAGGCTCGTCTTGCATCTCCCAAGATGAAAGGATGTCTGAATCCCCTGTGGAGACCACAGAGAAAGACCTAGTTCCCCACCTCATCGCGACCGGAGGCCTCACATCCTTTGAAAACTCCAGAGGTACGCGGAGATCAGTGCCTCCAAAGGAGAGGATGCCTGACTCCTCGGGAAACTTGATAGGAGTCCCGGGATTCCTGTGGCACGTGGAAAGGGACCCTTGGTCTCCCGCCTCAGCTGGAGAGGCGTCCCAATTGCCCTGCCAAACCTCGAGGAGAATCCCGAGTTGTCCCTCGCAACTAGGCAGGAGTCTTGACGTCGCTGAACAAACACGTGGGTGGATGGGCCATTCCCATCGTAACTCGAGAATATACCCCAGGTTTCCGCCGCAACTCGAGATCAACCATGAAACTTCCCCCTCACCGCGAGATGAGGCCCGATTCCCCTACAATGCGGGCAGAGAAATTTCGTGTCTCACATCACACATGAAAGGAGCCTTGATTTCCTTGATGGCACTCCAGAGAAACCCCAAGAACACTGTTTCAAGGCTAGAGGGATCCTGAGGTCACTGTAGCAACAAGAAAGAACTCTGTGGACCAAAAATCATCTCGAGATGAGAGGTTAGTCCCTAAATTCGACTCCAGAGGATTACCACCTAACCAGAAGCACCTCAAGAGGAGGCTTCTCTCAGCTTTAGGTATGTGAGAGGGATCCTGAGATTGCAGCCTCAAGTGGAATGGACACCGCGATGCCCTGACTCGAAATAAGGCCGGATAACCCTGCATTGACATAAATGCAGGCTCGTCTTGCATCTCCCAAGACGAAAGGATGTCTGAATCCTCTGTGGAGACCACAGAGAAAGACCTAGTTCCCCACCTCATCGCCACCGGAGGACTCACATCCTTTGAAAACTCCAGAGGTACGCAGAGATCAGTGCCTCCAAAGGAAACGATGCCTGACTCCACATGAAACTTGATAGGAGTCCCAGGATTCCTGTGGCATGTGGAAAGGGACCCTTGGTCTCCCGCCTCAGCTGGAGAGGCGTCCCAATTGCCCTGCCAAGCCTCGAGGAGAATCTCGAGTTTTCCCTCGCAACTAGGCAGGAGTCCTGACGTCGCTGAACAAACACGTGTGTGGAAGGGCCATCCCCGTCATAACTCGAGAATATACCCCAGGTTCCCACCGCAACTCGAGAAAAACCATGAGACTTCCCCCTCGCCGCAAAATGAGGCCCGATATCCTGCACTGCGTCCAGAGAAATTCCGTGTTGCACATCACACATGAAAGGAGCCTTGATTTCCTTGATGGCACTCCAGAGAAACCCCCAGAACACTGTTTCAAGGCTAGAGGGATCCTGAGGTCACTGTAGCAACACGAAAGAACTCCGTGGACCGCAAATCAACTCAAGATGATAGGTTAGTCCCTGACTTCGACTCCAGAGGAATACCACCTTACCACAAGCACCTCAAGAGGAGGCTTCTCTCAGCTCTAGGTATGTGAGAGGGACCCTGAGTTTGCGGCCTCAAGTGGAATGGACACCGCGATGCCTTGACTCGAAATAAGGCTGGATATCCCTGCAGTGACTTGAATGCAGGCTCGTCTTGCATCTCCCAAGACGAAAGGATGTCTGAATCCCCTGTGGAGACCACAGAGAAAGACCTAGTTCCCCACCTCATCGCGACCGGAGGCCTCACATCCTTTGAAAACTTCAGAGGTACGCGGAGATCAGTGCCTCCAAAGGAAACGATACCTGGCTCCTCTTGAAACTTAATAGGAGTCCCAGGATTCCTGTGGCACATGGAAAGGGACCCGTGTTCTCCCGCCTCAGCTGGAGAGGCGTCCCAATTGCCCTGCCAAGCCTCGAGGAGAATCCCGAGTTGTCCCTCACAACTAGGCAGGAGTCCTGACGTCAGTGAACAAACACGTGTGTGGAAGGGCCATCCCCGTCGTAACTCGAGAATATACCCCAGGTTCCCGGCGCAACTCGAGAAAAACCATGAGACTTCCCCCTCGCCGCGAGATGAGGCCCGATTCCCTTGCACTGCGTGCAGAGCAATTCCGTGTTGCACATCACACATGAAAGGAGCCTTGATTTCCTTGATGGCACTCCAGAGACACCCCAAGAACACTGTTTCAAGGCAACACAAAAGAGCTCCGTGGACCACAAATCAACTCGAGATGAGAGGTTAGTTCCTGGCTTCGACTCCAGAGGAATACCACCTTACCACAAGCACCTCAAGAGGAGGCTTCTCTCAGCTCTAGGTATGTGAGAGGGACCCTGAGTTTGCGGCCTCAAGTGGAATGGACACTGCGATGCCCTGACTCGAAATAAGGCCGGATATCCCTGCAGTGACTTGAATGCAGGCTCGTCTTGCATCTCCCAAGACGAAAGGATGTCTGAATCCCCTGTGGAGACCACAGAGAAAGACCTAGTTCCCTACCTCATCGCGACCGGAGGCCTCACATCCTTTGAAAACTCCAGAGGTACGCGGAGATCAGTGCCTCCAAAGGAGACGATGCCTGACTCCTCGAGAAACTTGATAGGAGTCCCAGGATTCCTGTGGCACGTGGAAAGGGACCCTTGGTCTCCCGCCTCAGCTGGAGAGGCGTCCCAATTGCCCTGCCAAGCCTCGAGGAGAATCCCGAGTTGTCCCTCGCAACTAGGCAGGAGTCCTGCCGTCGCTGAACAAACACGTGGGTGGAAGGGCCATCCCCGTCGTAACTCGAGAATGTACCCCAGGTTCCCGCCACAACTCGAGAAAAACCATGAGACTTCCCCCTCGCCGCGAGATGAGGCCCGATTCCCCTGCACTACATGCAGAGCAATTCCGTGTTTCACATCACGCATGAAAGGAGCTTTGATTTCCTTGATGGCACTGCAGAGAAACCCCAAGAACACTGTTTCAAGGCTAGAGGGATCCTGAGTCCCTGTAGCCACATGAAAGAGCTCCGTGGACCAGAAATCAACTCGAGATGAGAGGTTAGTCCCTGGCTTCGACTCTACAGGAATACCACCTTACCACAAGCACCTCAAGAGGAGGCTTCTCTCAGCTCTAGGTATGTGAGAGGGACCCTGAGTTTGCGGCCTCAAGTGGAATGGACACCGCAATGCCCTGGCTCGAAATAAGGCCGGATATCCCTGCAGTGACTTGAATGCAGGCTCGTCTTGTATCTCCCAAGATGAAAGGATGTCTGAATCCCCTGTGGAGACCACAGAGAAAGACCTAGTTCCCCACCTCATCGCGACCGGAGGCCTCACATCCTTTGAAAACTCCAGAGGTACGCGGAGATCAGTGACGCCAAAGGAGACGATGCCTGACTCCTCGTGAAACTCGATAGGAGTCCCAGGATTCCTGTGGCACGTGGAAAGGGACACTTGGTCTACCGCCACAAATGGAGAGGCGTTCCAATTGCCCTGCCCAGCCTCGAGGAGAATCCCGAGTTGTCCCTCGCAACTTGGCAGGAGTCCTGACGTGGCTGAACAAACACGTGGGTGGAAGGGCCATCCCCGTCATAACTCGAGAATATACCCCAGGTTCCCACCGCAACTCGAGAAAAACCATGAGACTTCCCCCTCGCCGCAAAATCAGGCCCGATATCCTGCACTGCGTGCAGAGCAATTCCGTGTTGCAAATCACACATGAAAGGAGCCTTGATTTCCTTGATGGCACTCCAGAGAAACCCCAAGAACACTGTTTCAAGGCTAGAGGGATCCTGAGGTCACTGTAGCAACACGAAAGAGCTCCGTGGACCAAAAATCAACTCGAGATGAGAGGTTAGTCCCTGGCTTCGACTCCAGAGGAATACCACCTTACCACAAGCACCTCAAGAGGAGGCTTCTCTCAGCTCTATGTATGTGAGAGGGACAATGATTTTGCGGCCTCAAGTGGAATGGACACTGCGATGCCCTGACGCGAAATAAGGCCGGATATCCCTGCAGTGACTTGAATGCAGGCTCGTTTTGCATCTCCCAAGACGAAAGGATGTCTGAATCCCCTGTGCAGACCACAGAGAAAGACCTAGTTCCCCACCTCATCGCGACCGGAGGCCTCACATCCTTTGAAAACTCCAGAGGTACGCGGAGATCAGTGCCTCCAAAGGAGAGGATGCCTGACTCCTCGGGAAACTTGATAGGAGTCCCAGGATTCCTGTGGCACGTGGAAAGGGACCCTTGGTCTCCCGCCTCAGCTGGAGAGGCGTCCCAATTGCCCTGCCAAGCCTCGAGGAGAATCCCGAGTTGTCCCTCGCAACTAGGCAGGAGTCTTGACATCGCTGAACAAACACGTGGGTGGATGGGCCATTCCCATCGTAACTCGAGAATATACCCCAGGTTCCCGCCGCAACTCGAGATAAACCATGAAACTTCCCCCTCGCCGCGAGATGAGGCCCGATTCCCCTACAATGCGGGCAGAGAAATTCCGTGTTTCACATCACACATGAAAGGAGCCTTGATTTCCTTGATGGCACTCCAGAGAAACCCCAAGAACACTGTTTCAAGGCTAGAGGGATCCTGAGGTCACTGTAGCAACAAGAAAGAACTCTGTGGACCAAAAATCATCTCGAGATGAGAGGTTAGTCCCTAAATTCGACTCCAGAGGAATACCACCTAACCAGAAGCACCTCAAGAGGAGGCTTCTCTCAGCTTTAGGTATGTGAGAGGGATCCTGAGATTGCAGCCTCAAGTGGAATGGACACCGCGATGCCCTGACTCGAAATAAGGCCGGATAACCCTGCATTGACATAAATGCAGGCTCGTCTTGCATCTCCCAAGACGAAAGGATGTCTGAATCCTCTGTGGAGACCACAGAGAAAGACCTAGTTCCTCACCTCATCGCCACCGGAGGACTCACATCCTTTTAAAACTCCAGAGGTACGCAGAGATCAGTGCCTCCAAAGGAAACGATGCCTGACTCCTCATGAAACTTGATAGGAGTCCCAGGATTCCTGTGGCACGTGGAAAGGGACCCTTGGTCTCCCGCCTCAGCTGGAGAGGCGTCCCAATTGCCCTGCCAAGCCTCGAGGAGAATCTCAAGTTTTCCCTCGCAACTAGGCAGCAGTCCTGACGTCGCTGAACAAACACGTGGGTGGAAGGGCCATCCCCGTCATAACTCGAGAATATACCCCAGGTTCCCACCGCAACTCGAGAAAAACCATGAGACTTCCCCCTCGCCGCAAAATGAGGCCCAATATCCTGCACTGCGTGCAGAGAAATTCCGTGTTGCACATCACACATGAAAGGAGCCTTGATTTCCTTCATGGCATACCAGAGAAACCCCAAGAACACTGTTTCAAGGCTAGAGGGATCCTGAGGTCACTGTAGCAACACGAAAGAACTCCGTGGACCACAAATCAACTCAAGATGAGAGGTTAGTCCCTGACTTCGACTCCAGAGGAATACCACCTTACCACAAGCACCTCAAGAGGAGGCTTCTCTCAGCTCTAGGTATGTGAGAGGGACCCTGAGTTGTCGGCCTCAAGTGGAATGGACACTGTGATGCCCTGACTCGAAATAAGGCCGGATATTCCAGCAGTGACTTGAATGCAGGCTCGTCTTTCATCTCCCAAGACGAAAGGATGTCTGAATACCCTGTGGAGACCACAGAGAAAGACCTAGTTCCCCACCTCATCGCGACCGGAGGACTCACATCCTTTGAAAACTTCAGAGGTACGCGGAGATCAGTGCCTCCAAAGGAGACGATGCCTGACTCCTCATGAAACTTGATAGGAGTCCCAGGATTCCTGTGGCACGTGGAAAGGGACCCTTGGTCTCCCGCCTCAGCTGGAGAGGCGTCCCAATTGCCCTGCCAACCTCGAGGAGAATCCCGTGTTTTCCCTCGCAACTAGGCAGGAGTCCTGACGTCGCTGAACAAACACGTGGGTGGATGGGCCATTCCCATCGTAACTCGATAATATAGCCCAGGTTCCCGCCTCTGGGGAGACCACAGAGAAAGACCTAGTTCCCCACCTCATCGCCACCGAAGGCCTCACATCCTTTGAAAACTCCAGAGGTACGCGGATATCAGTGCCTCCAAAGGAAACAATGCCTGACTCCTCATGAAACTTGATAGGAGCCCCAGGATTCCTGTGGCACGTGGAAAGGGACCCTTGGTATCCCGCCTCAGCTGGAGAGGCGTCCCAATTGCCCTGCCAAGCCTCGAGGAGAATCCCGAGTTGTCCCTCGCAACTAGGCAGGAGTCCTGACGTCGCTGAAGAAACACGTGTGTGGAAGGGCCATCTCCGTCGTATATCGAGAATATACCCCAGGTTCCCGCCGCAACTCGAGAAAAACCATGAGACTTCCCCCTCGCCACGAGATGAGGCCCGATTCCCCTGCACTGCATGCAGAGCAATTCCGTGTTGCACATCACACAAGAAAGGAACCTTGATTTCCTTGATGGCACTCCAGAGAAACCCCAAGAACACTGTTTCAAGGCTAGAGGGATCGTGAGGTCACTGTAGCAACACGAAAGAGCTCCGTGGACCACAAATCAACTCGAGATGAGAGGTTAGTTCCTGGCTTCAACTCCAGAGGAATACCACCTTACCACAAGCACCTCAAGAGGAGGCTTCTCTCAGCTCTAGGTATGTGAGAAGGACCCTGAATTTGCGGCCTCAAGTGGAATGGACACTGCGATGCCCTGACTCGAAATAAGGCCGGATATCCCTGCAGTGACTTGAATGCAGGCTCGTCTTGCATCTCCCAAGATGAAAGGATGTCTGAATCCCCTGTGGAGACCACAGAGAAAGACCTAGTTCCCCACCTCATCGCGACCGGAGGCCTCACATCCTTTGAAAACTCCAGAGGTACGCGGAGATCAGTGCCTCCAAAGGAGAGGATGCCTGACTCCTCGGGAAACTTGATAGGAGTCCCGGGATTCCTGTGGCACGTGGAAAGGGACACTTGGTCTCCCGCCTCAGCTGGAGAGGCGACCCAATTGCCCTGCCAAGCCTCGAGGAGAATCCCGAGTTGTCCCTCGCAACTAGGCAGGAGTCTTGACGTCGCTGAACAAACACGTGGGTGGATGGGCCATCCCCGTCATAACTCGAGAATATACCCCAGGTTCCCGCCGCAACTCGAGATAAACCATGAAACTTCCCCCTCACCGCGAGATGAGGCCCGATTCCCCTACAATGCGGGCAGAGAAATTTCGTGTCTCACATCACACATGAAAGGAGCCTTGATTTCCTTGATGGCACTCCAGAGAAACCCCAAGAACACTGTTTCAAGGCTAGAGGGATCCTGAGGTCACTGTAGCAACAAGAAAGAACTCTGTGGACCAAAAATCATCTCGAGATGAGAGGTTAGTCCCTAAATTCGACTCCAGAGGAATACCACCTAACCACAAGCACCTCAAGAGGAGGCTTCTCTCAGCTTTAGGTATGTGAGAGGGATCCTGAGATTGCAGCCTCAAGTGGAATGGACACCGCGATGCCCTGACTCGAAATAAGGCCGGATAACCCTGCATTGACATAAATGCAGGCTCGTCTTGCATCTCCCAAGACGAAAGGATGTCTGAATCCTCTGTGGAGACCACAGAGAAAGACCTAGTTCCCCACCTCATCGCCACCGGAGGACTCACATCCTTTGAAAACTCCAGAGGTACGCAGAGATCAGTGCCTCCAAAGGAAACGATGCCTGACTCCACATGAAACTTGATAGGAGTCCCAGGATTCCTGTGGCACGTGGAAAGGGACCCTTGGTCTCCCGCCTCAGCTGGAGAGGCGTCCCAATTGCCCTGCCAAGCCTCGAGGAGAATCTCGAGTTTTCCCTCGCAACTAGGCAGGAGTCCTGACGTCGCTGAACAAACACGTGGGTGGAAGGGCCATCCCCGTCATAACTCGAGAATATACCCCAGGTTCCCACCGCAACTCGAGAAAAACCATGAGACTTCCCCCTCGCCGCAAAATGAGGCCCGATATCCTGCACTGCGTCCAGAGAAATTCCGTGTTGCACATCACACATGAAAGGAGCCTTGATTTCCTTCATGGCATACCAGAGAAACCCCAAGAACACTGTTTCAAGGCTAGAGGGATCCTGAGGTCACTGTAGCAACACGAAAGAACTCCGTGGGCCAAGAATCAACTCAAGATGAGAGGTTAGTCCCTGACTTCGACTCCAGAGGAATACCACCTTACCACAAGCACCTCAAGAGGAGGCTTCTCTCAGCTCTAGGTATGTGAGAGGGACCCTGAGTTTGCGGCCTCAAGTGGAATGGACACCGCGATGCCCTGACTCGAAATAAGGCTGGATATCCCTGCAGTGACTTGAATGCAGGCTCGTCTTGCATCTCCCAAGACGAAAGGATGTCTGAATCCCCTGTGGAGACCACAGAGAAAGACCTAGTTCCCCACCTCATCGCGAACGGAGGCCTCACATCCTTTGAAAACTTCAGAGGTACGCGGAGATCAGTGCCTCCAAAGGAAACGATGCCTGACTCCTCTTGAAACTTAATAGGAGTCCCAGGATTCCTGTGGCACATGGAAAGGGACCCGTGTTCTCCCGCCTCAGCTGGAGAGGCGTCCCAATTGCCCTGCCAAGCCTCGAGGAGAATCCCGAGTTGTCCCTCACAACTAGGCAGGAGTCCTGACGTCAGTGAACAAACACGTGTGTGGAAGGGCCATCCCCGTCGTAACTCGAGAATATACCCCAGGTTCCAGGCGCAACTCGAGAAAAACCATGAGACTTCCCCCTCGCCGCGAGATGAGGCCCGATTCCCTTGCACTGCGTGCAGAGCAATTCCGTGTTGCACATCACACATGAAAGGAGCCTTGATTTCCTTGATGGCACTCCAGAGAAACCCCAAGAACACTGTTTCAAGGCTAGAGGGATCCTGAGTCCCTGTAGCCACATGAAAGAGCTCCGTGGACCAGAAATCAACTCGAGATGAGAGGTTAGTCCCTGGCTTCGACTCAACAGGAATAACACCTTACCACAAGCACCTCAAGAGGAGGCTTCTCTCAGCTCTAGGTATGTGAGAGGGACCCTGAGTTTGCGGCCTCAAGTGGAATGGACACCGCAATGCCCTGGCTCGAAATAAGGCCGAATATCCCTGCAGTGACTTGAATGCAGGCTCGTCTTGCATCTCCCAAGATGAAAGGATGACTGAATCCCCTGTGGAGACCACAGAGAAAGACCTAGTTCCCCACCTCATCGCGACCGGAGGCCTCACATCCTTTGAAAACTCCAGAGGGACGCGGAGATCAGTGACGGCAAAGGAGACGATGCCTGACTCCTCGTGAAACTCGATAGGAGTCCCAGGATTCCTGTGGCACGTGGAAAGGGACACTTGGTCTACCGCCACAAATGGAGAGGCGTTCCAATTGCCCTGCCCAGCCTCGAGGAGAATCCCGAGTTGTCCCTCGCAACTAGGCAGGAGTCCTGACGTGGCTGAACAAACACGTGTGTGGAAGGGCCATCCCCGTCATAACTCGAGAATATACCCCAGGTTCCCACCGCAACTCGAGAAAAACCATGAGACTTCCCCCTCGCCGCGAGATGAGGCCTGATCCCCTACACTGCGTACAGAGCATTATCGTGTGGCACATCACACATGAAAGGAGCCTTGATTTCCTTGATGGCACTCCAGAGAAACCCCAAGAACACTGTTTCAAGGCTAGACGGAACCTGAGGTCACTGTAGCAACACGAAAGAGCTCCGTGGACCAAAAATCAACTCGAGATGAGAGGTTAGTCCCTGGCTTCGACTCCAGAGGAATACCACCTTACCACAAGCACCTCAAGAGGAGGCTTCTCTCAGCTCTAGGTATGTGAGAGGGACCCTGAGTTTGCGGCCTCAAGTGGAATGGACACTGTGATGCCCTGACTTGAAATAAGGCCGGATATTCCTGCAGTGACTTGAATGCAGGCTCGTCTTGCATCTCCCAAGACGAAAGGATGTCTGAATACCCTGTGGAGACCACAGAGAAAGACCTAGTTCCCCACCTCATCGCGACCGGAGGCCTCACATCCTTTGAAAACTTCAGAGGTACGCGGAGATCAGTGCCTCCAAAGGAGACGATGCCTGACTCCTCATGAAACTTGATAGGAGTCCCAGGATTCCTGTGGCACGTGGAAGGGGCCCTTGGTCTCCCGCCTCAGCTGGAGAGGCGTCCCAATTGCCCTGCCAAGCCTCGAGGAGAATCCCGTGTTTTCCGGCGCAACTAGGCAGGAGTCCTGACGTCGCTGAACAAACACGTGGGTGGAAGGGCTATCCCCGTCGTAACTCGAGAATATATCCCTGGTTCCCGCCGCAACTCGAGAAAAACCATGAGACTTTCCCCTCGCCGCGAGATGAGGCCCGATTCCCCTGCTCTGCATGCAGAGCAATTCCGTCTTGCACATCACACATGAAAGGAGCCTTGATTTCCTTGATGGCACTCCAGAGAAACCCCAAGAACACTCTTTCAAGGCTAGAGGGATCCTGAGGTCACTGTAGCAACACGAAAGAGCTCCGTGGACCAAGAATCAACTCGAGATGAGAGGTTAGTCCCTGGCTTCGACTCCAGAGGACTACCACCTTACCACAATCACCTCAACAGGAGGCTTCTCTCAGCCCTAAGTATGTGAGAGGGACCCTGAGTTTGCGGCCTCAAGTGGAATGGACACCGCGATGCCCTGACTCAAAATAAGGCCGGATATCCCTGCAGTGACT
This sequence comes from Cervus elaphus, assembly GCF_910594005.1. NCBI lineage: Eukaryota > Metazoa > Chordata > Mammalia > Artiodactyla > Cervidae > Cervus > Cervus elaphus. Next base: position 6,696,527 of record NC_057838.1, read on the forward strand.
TGAATGCAGGCTCGTCTTGCATCTCCCAAGAAGAAAGGATGTCTGAATCCTCTGTGGAGACCACAGAGAAAGACCTAGTTCCCCACCTCATCGCGACCGGAGGCCTCACATCCTTTGAAAACTCCAGAGGTACGCGGAGATCAGTGCCTCCAAAGGAGAGGATGCCTGAATCCTCGGGAAACTTGGAAGGAGTCCCAGGATTCCTGTGGCACATGGAAAGGGACCCTTGGTCTCCCGCCTCAGCTGGAGAAGCGTCCCAATTGCCCTGCCAATCCTCGAGGAGAATTCCGAGTTGTCCCTCGCAACTAGGCAGAAGTCCTGACATCGCTGAACAAACACGTGTGTGGAAGGGCCATCCCCGTCGTAACTCGAGAATATACCCCTGGTTCCCGCCACAACTCGAGAAAAACCATGAGACTTCCCACTCGCCGCGAGATGATTCCTGATCCCCTACACTGCGTACAGAGCAATATCGTGTGTCACATCACATATGAAAGGAGCCTTGATTTCCTTGATGGCACTTCAGAGAAACCCCAAGAACACTGTTTCAAGGCTAGAGGGAACCTGAGGTCACTGTAGCAACACGAAAGAGCTCCGTGGACCAAAAATCAACTCGAGATGAGAGGTTAGTCCCTGGCTTCGACTCCAGAGGAATACCACCTTACCACAAGCACCTCAAGAGGAGGCTTCTCTCAGCTCTAGGCATGTGAGAGGGACCCTGAGTTTGCGGCCTCAAGTGGAATGGACACTGTGATGCCCTGACTCGAAATAAGGCCGGATATCCCTGCAGTGACTTGAATGCAGGCTGGTCTTGCATCTCCCAAGACGAAAGGATGTCTGAATCCCCTGTGGAGACCACAGAGAAAGACCGAGTTCCCCACCTCATCGCGACCGGAGGCCTCACATCCTTTGAAAACTTCAGAGGTACGCGGAGTTCAGTGCCTCCAAAGGAGACGATGCCTGACTACTCATGAAACTTGAAAGGAGTCCCAGCATTCCTGTGGCACGTGGAAAGGGACCCTTGTTCTCCCGCCTCAGCTGGAGAGGCGTCCCAATTGCCCTGCCAAGCCTCGAGGAGAATCCCGAGTTGTCCCTCGCAACTAGGCAGGAGTCCTGACGTCGCTGAACAAACACGTGGGTGGAAGGGCCATCCCCGTCGTAACTCGAGAATATACCCCAGGTTCCCGCCGCAACTCGAGAAAAACCATGAGACTTCCCCCTCGCCGCAAGATGAGGCCCGATTCCCCTGCACTGCATGCAGAGCAATTCGTGTTGCACATCACACATGAAAGGAGCCTTGATTTCCTTGATGGCACTCCCGAGAAACCCCAAGAACACTGTTTCAAGGCTAGAGGGATCCTGAGGTCACTGTAGCAACACGAAAGAGCTCCGTGGACCAAGAATCAACTCGAGATGAGAGGTTAGTCCCTGGCTTCGACTCCAGAGGACTACCACCTTACCACAAGCACCTCAACAGGAGGCTTCTCTCACCCCTAAGTATGTGAGAGGGACCCTGAGTTTGCGGCCTCAAGTGGAATGGACACCGCGATGCCCTGACTCAAAATAAGGCCGGATATCCCTGCAGTGACTTGAATGCAGGCTCGTCTTGCATCTCCCAAGATGAAAGGATGTCTGAATCGCCTGTGGAGACCACAGAGAAAGACCTAGTTCCCCACCTCATCGCGACCGGAGGCCTCACATACTTTGATAACTCCAGAGGTACACAGAGATCAGTGCCTCCAAAGGAGACGATGCGTGACACCTCGTGAAACTTGATAGGAGTCCCAGGATTCCTGTGGCACGTGAAAAGGGACACTTGGCCTCCCGCCTCAGCTGGAGAGGCATCCCAATTTTCCTGCCATGCCTCGAGGAGAATCCCGAGTTGTCCCTCGCAACTAGGCAGAAGTCCTGACTTCGCTGAACAAACACGTGTGTGGAAGGGCCGTCCCCGTCGTAACTCGAAAATATACCCCAGGTTCCCGCCGCAACTCGAGAAAAACCATGAGACTTCCCCCTCGCCGCGAGATGAGGCCTGATTCCCTACACTGCGTGCAGAGCAATATCGTGTGGCACATCACACATGAAAGGAGCCTTGATTTCCTTGATGGCACTCAAGAGAAACACCAAGAACACTGTTTCAAGGCTAGAGGGATCCTGAGGTCACTGTAGCAACACGAAAGAGCTCCGTAGACCAAAAATCAACTCGAGATGAGGGGTTAGTCCCTGGCTTCGACTGCAGAGGAATACCACCTTACCACAAGCACCTCAAGAGGAGGCTTCTCTCAGCTCTAGGTATGTGAGAGGGACCCTGAATTTGCGGCCTCAAGTGGAATGGACACTGCGATGCCCTGACGCGAAATAAGGCCGGATATCCCTGCAGTGACTTGAATGCAGGCTCGTCTTGCATCTCCCAAGATGAAAGGATGTCTGAATCCCCTGTGGAGACCACAGAGAAAGACCTAGTTCCCCACCTCATCGCGACCGAAGGCCTCACATCCTTTGAAAACTTCAGAGGTACGCGGAGATCAGTGCCTCCAAAGGGGACGATGCCTGACTCCTCGTGAAACTTGATAGGAGACCGAGGATTCCTGTGGCACGTGGAAAGGGACACTTGGTCTACCGCCACAGATGGAGAGGCGTTCCAATTGCCCTGCCCAGCCTCGAGGAGAATCCCGAGTTGTCCCTCGCAACTAGGCAGGAGTCCTGACGTGGCTGAACAAACACGTGGGTGGAAGGGCCATCCCCGTCATAACTCGAGAATATACCCCAGGTTCCCACCGCAACTCGAGAAAAACCATGAGACTTCCCCCTCGCCGCAAAATGAGGCCCGATATCCTGCACTGCGTGCAGAGCAATTCCGTGTTGCACATCACACATGAAAGGAGCCTTGATTTCCTTGGTGGCCCTCCAGAGAAACCCCAAGAACACTGTTTCAAGGCTAGAGGGAACCTGAGGTCACTGTAGCAACACGAAAGAGCTCCGTGGACCACAAATCAACTCGAGATGAGAGGTTAGTCCCTGGCTTCGACTCCAGAGGAATACCACCTTACCACAAGCACCTCAAGAGGAGGCTTCTCTCAGCTCTAGGTATGTGAGAGGGACCCTGATTTTGCGGCCTCAAGTGGAATGGACACTGCGATGCCCTGACTCGAAATAAGGCCGGATATCCCTGCAGTGACTTGAATGCAGGCTCGTCTTGCATCTCCCAAGACGAAAGGATGTCTGAATCCCCTGTGCAGACCACAGAGAAAAACCTAGTTCCCCACCTCACCGCGACCGAAGGCCTCACATCCTTTGAAAACTCCAGAGGTACGCGGAGATCAGTGCCTCCAAAGGAGACGATGCCTGACTCCTCGTGAAACTTGATAGAAGTCCCAGGATTCCTGTGGCCCGTGGAAAGGGACACTTGGTCTTCCGCCTCAGCTGGAGAGGCGTCCCAATTGCCCTGCCAAGCCTCGAGGAGAATCCCGAGTTGTCCCTCGCAACTAGGCAGGAGTCCTGAGGTCGCTGAACAAACACGTGTGTGGAAGGGCCATCCCCGTCGTAACTCGAGAATATACCCCAGGTTCCCGCCGCAACTCGAGAAAAACCATGAGACTTCCCCCTCGCCGCGAGATGAGGCCCGATTCCCCTGCACTGCGTGCAGAGCAATTCCGTGTTGCACATCACACATGAAAGGAGCCTTGATATCCTTGATGGCACTCCAGAGACACCCCAAGAACACTGTTTCAAGGCAACACAAAAGAGCTGCGTGGACCACAAATCAACTCGAGATGAGAGGTTAGTCCCTGGCTTCGACTCCAGAGGAATACCACCTTACCACAAGCACCTCAAGAGGAGGCTTCTCTCAGCTCTAGGTATGTGAGAGGGACCCTGAGTTTGCGGCCTCAAGTGGAATGGACACTGTGATGCCCTGACTCGAAATAAGGCCGGATATTCCTGCAGTGACTTGAATGCAGGCTCGTCTTGCATCTCCCAAGACGAAAGGATGTCTGAATCCCCTGTGGAGTCCACAGAGAAAGACCTAGTTCCCCACCTCATCGCGACCGGAGGCCTCACATCCTTTGAAAACTTCAGAGGTACGCGGAGATCAGTGCCTCCAAAGGAGACGATGCCTGACTCCTCATGAAACTTGATAGGAGTCCCAGGATTCCTGTGGCACGTGGAAAGGGACCCTTGGTCTCCCGCCTCAGCTGGAGAGGCGTCCCATTTGCCCTGCCAAGCCTCGAGGAGAATCCCGTGTTTTCCGGCGCAACTAGGCAGGAGTCCTGACGTCGCTGAACAAACACGTGGGAGGAAGGGTTATCCCCGTCGTAACTCGAGAATTTACCCCAGGTTCCCGCCGCAACTCGAGAAAAACCATGAGACTTCCCCCTCGCCGCGAGATGAGGCCCGATTCCCCTGCACTGCATGCAGAGCAATTCCGTCTTGCACATCACACATGAAAGGAGCCTTGATTTCCTTGATGGCACTCCAGAGAAACCCCAAGAACACTGTTTCAAGGCTAGAGGGATCCTGAGGTCACTGTAGCAACACGAAAGAGCTCCGTGGACCAAGAATCAACTCGAGATGAGAGGTTAGTCCCTGGCTTCGACTCCAGAGGACTACCACCTTACCACAATCACCTCAACAGGAGGCTTCTCTCAGCCCTAAGTATGTGAGAGGGACCCTGAGTTTGCGGCCTCAAGTGGAATGGACACCGCGATGCCCTGACTCAAAATAAGGCCGGATATCCCTGCAGTGACTTGAATGCAGGCTCGTCTTGCATCTCCCAAGAAGAAAGGATGTCTGAATCCTCTGTGGAGACCACAGAGAAAGACCTAGTTCCCCACCTCATCGCGACCGGAGGCCTCACATCCTTTGAAAACTCCAGAGGTACGCGGAGATCAGTGCCTCCAAAGGAGAGGATGCCTGACTCCTCGGGAAACTTGGAAGGAGTCCCAGGATTCCTGTGGCACATGGAAAGGGACCCTTGGTCTCCCGCCTCAGCTGGAGAGGCGTCCCAATTGCCCTGCCAAGCCTCGAGGAGAATTCCGAGTTGTCCCTCGCAACTAGGCAGAAGTCCTGACATCGCTGAACAAACACGTGTGTGGAAGGGCCATCCCCGTCGTAACTCGAGAATATACCCCTGGTTCCCGCCACAACTCGAGAAAAACCATGAGACTTCCCACTCGCCGCGAGATGATTCCTGATCCCCTACACTGCGTAGAGAGCAATATCGTGTGTCACATCACATATGAAAGGAGCCTTGATTTCCTTGATGGCACTCCAGAGAAACCCCAAGAACACTGTTTCAAGGCTAGAGGGATCCTGAGGTCACTGTAGCAACACGAAAGAGCTCCGTGGACCAAGAATCAACTCGAGATGAGAGGTTAGTCCCTGGCTTCGACTCCAGAGGACTACCACCTTACCACAAGCACCTCAACAGGAGGCTTCTCTCACCCCTAAGTATGTGAGAGGGACCCTGAGTTTGCGGCCTCAAGTGGAATGGACACCGCGATGCCCTGACTCAAAATAAGGCCGGATATCCCTGCAGTGACTTGAATGCAGGCTCGTCTTGCATCTCCCAAGATGAAAGGATGTCTGAATCGCCTGTGGAGACCACAGAGAAAGACCTAGTTCCCCACCTCATCGCGACCGGAGGCCTCACATACTTTGATAACTCCAGAGGTACACAGAGATCAGTGCCTCCAAAGGAGACGATGCGTGACACCTCGTGAAACTTGATAGGAGTCCCAGGATTCCTGTGGCACGTGAAAAGGGACACTTGGCCTCCCGCCTCAGCTGGAGAGGCATCCCAATTTTCCTGCCATGCCTCGAGGAGAATCCCGAGTTGTCCCTCGCAACTAGGCAGAAGTCCTGACTTCGCTGAACAAACACGTGTGTGGAAGGGCCGTCCCCGTCGTAACTCGAAAATATACCCCAGGTTCCCGCCGCAACTCGAGAAAAACCATGAGACTTCCCCCTCGCCGCGAGATGAGGCCTGATTCCCTACACTGCGTGCAGAGCAATATCGTGTGGCACATCACACATGAAAGGAGCCTTGATTTCCTTGATGGCACTCAAGAGAAACACCAAGAACACTGTTTCAAGGCTAGAGGGATCCTGAGGTCACTGTAGCAACACGAAAGAGCTCCGTAGACCAAAAATCAACTCGAGATGAGGGGTTAGTCCCTGGCTTCGACTGCAGAGGAATACCACCTTACCACAAGCACCTCAAGAGGAGGCTTCTCTCAGCTCTAGGTATGTGAGAGGGACCCTGAATTTGCGGCCTCAAGTGGAATGGACACTGCGATGCCCTGACGCGAAATAAGGCCGGATATCCCTGCAGTGACTTGAATGCAGGCTCGTCTTGCATCTCCCAAGATGAAAGGATGTCTGAATCCCCTGTGGAGACCACAGAGAAAGACCTAGTTCCCCACCTCATCGCGACCGAAGGCCTCACATCCTTTGAAAACTTCAGAGGTACGCGGAGATCAGTGCCTCCAAAGGGGACGATGCCTGACTCCTCGTGAAACTTGATAGGAGACCGAGGATTCCTGTGGCACGTGGAAAGGGACACTTGGTCTACCGCCACAGATGGAGAGGCGTTCCAATTGCCCTGCCCAGCCTCGAGGAGAATCCCGAGTTGTCCCTCGCAACTAGGCAGGAGTCCTGACGTGGCTGAACAAACACGTGGGTGGAAGGGCCATCCCCGTCATAACTCGAGAATATACCCCAGGTTCCCACCGCAACTCGAGAAAAACCATGAGACTTCCCCCTCGCCGCAAAATGAGGCCCGATATCCTGCACTGCGTGCAGAGCAATTCCGTGTTGCACATCACACATGAAAGGAGCCTTGATTTCCTTGGTGGCCCTCCAGAGAAACCCCAAGAACACTGTTTCAAGGCTAGAGGGAACCTGAGGTCACTGTAGCAACACGAAAGAGCTCCGTGGACCACAAATCAACTCGAGATGAGAGGTTAGTCCCTGGCTTCGACTCCAGAGGAATACCACCTTACCACAAGCACCTCAAGAGGAGGCTTCTCTCAGCTCTAGGTATGTGAGAGGGACCCTGATTTTGCGGCCTCAAGTGGAATGGACACTGCGATGCCCTGACTCGAAATAAGGCCGGATATCCCTGCAGTGACTTGAATGCAGGCTCGTCTTGCATCTCCCAAGACGAAAGGATGTCTGAATCCCCTGTGCAGACCACAGAGAAAAACCTAGTTCCCCACCTCACCGCGACCGAAGGCCTCACATCCTTTGAAAACTCCAGAGGTACGCGGAGATCAGTGCCTCCAAAGGAGACGATGCCTGACTCCTCGTGAAACTTGATAGAAGTCCCAGGATTCCTGTGGCCCGTGGAAAGGGACACTTGGTCTTCCGCCTCAGCTGGAGAGGCGTCCCAATTGCCCTGCCAAGCCTCGAGGAGAATCCCGAGTTGTCCCTCGCAACTAGGCAGGAGTCCTGAGGTCGCTGAACAAACACGTGTGTGGAAGGGCCATCCCCGTCGTAACTCGAGAATATACCCCAGGTTCCCGCCGCAACTCGAGAAAAACCATGAGACTTCCCCCTCGCCGCGAGATGAGGCCCGATTCCCCTGCACTGCGTGCAGAGCAATTCCGTGTTGCACATCACACATGAAAGGAGCCTTGATATCCTTGATGGCACTCCAGAGACACCCCAAGAACACTGTTTCAAGGCAACACAAAAGAGCTGCGTGGACCACAAATCAACTCGAGATGAGAGGTTAGTCCCTGGCTTCGACTCCAGAGGAATACCACCTTACCACAAGCACCTCAAGAGGAGGCTTCTCTCAGCTCTAGGTATGTGAGAGGGACCCTGAGTTTGCGGCCTCAAGTGGAATGGACACTGTGATGCCCTGACTCGAAATAAGGCCGGATATTCCTGCAGTGACTTGAATGCAGGCTCGTCTTGCATCTCCCAAGACGAAAGGATGTCTGAATCCCCTGTGGAGTCCACAGAGAAAGACCTAGTTCCCCACCTCATCGCGACCGGAGGCCTCACATCCTTTGAAAACTTCAGAGGTACGCGGAGATCAGTGCCTCCAAAGGAGACGATGCCTGACTCCTCATGAAACTTGATAGGAGTCCCAGGATTCCTGTGGCACGTGGAAAGGGACCCTTGGTCTCCCGCCTCAGCTGGAGAGGCGTCCCATTTGCCCTGCCAAGCCTCGAGGAGAATCCCGTGTTTTCCGGCGCAACTAGGCAGGAGTCCTGACGTCGCTGAACAAACACGTGGGAGGAAGGGTTATCCCCGTCGTAACTCGAGAATTTACCCCAGGTTCCCGCCGCAACTCGAGAAAAACCATGAGACTTCCCCCTCGCCGCGAGATGAGGCCCGATTCCCCTGCACTGCATGCAGAGCAATTCCGTCTTGCACATCACACATGAAAGGAGCCTTGATTTCCTTGATGGCACTCCAGAGAAACCCCAAGAACACTGTTTCAAGGCTAGAGGGATCCTGAGGTCACTGTAGCAACACGAAAGAGCTCCGTGGACCAAGAATCAACTCGAGATGAGAGGTTAGTCCCTGGCTTCGACTCCAGAGGACTACCACCTTACCACAATCACCTCAACAGGAGGCTTCTCTCAGCCCTAAGTATGTGAGAGGGACCCTGAGTTTGCGGCCTCAAGTGGAATGGACACCGCGATGCCCTGACTCAAAATAAGGCCGGATATCCCTGCAGTGACTTGAATGCAGGCTCGTCTTGCATCTCCCAAGAAGAAAGGATGTCTGAATCCTCTGTGGAGACCACAGAGAAAGACCTAGTTCCCCACCTCATCGCGACCGGAGGCCTCACATCCTTTGAAAACTCCAGAGGTACGCGGAGATCAGTGCCTCCAAAGGAGAGGATGCCTGACTCCTCGGGAAACTTGGAAGGAGTCCCAGGATTCCTGTGGCACATGGAAAGGGACCCTTGGTCTCCCGCCTCAGCTGGAGAGGCGTCCCAATTGCCCTGCCAAGCCTCGAGGAGAATTCCGAGTTGTCCCTCGCAACTAGGCAGAAGTCCTGACATCGCTGAACAAACACGTGTGTGGAAGGGCCATCCCCGTCGTAACTCGAGAATATACCCCTGGTTCCCGCCACAACTCGAGAAAAACCATGAGACTTCCCACTCGCCGCGAGATGATTCCTGATCCCCTACACTGCGTAGAGAGCAATATCGTGTGTCACATCACATATGAAAGGAGCCTTGATTTCCTTGATGGCACTCCAGAGAAACCCCAAGAACACTGTTTCAAGGCTAGAGGGAACCTGAGGTCACTGTAGCAACACGAAAGAGCTCCGTGGACCAAAAATCAACTCGAGATGAGAGGTTAGTCCCTGGCTTCGACTCCAGAGGAATACCACGTTACCACAAGCACCTCAAGAGGAGGCTTCTCTCAGCTCTAGGCATGTGAGAGGGACCCTGAGTTTGCGGCCTCAAGTGGAATGGACACTGTGATGCCCTGACTCGAAATAAGGCCGGATATCCCTGCAGTGACTTGAATGCAGGCTCGTCTTGCATCTCCCAAGACGAAAGGATGTCTGAATCCCCTGTGGAGACCACAGAGAAAGACTTAGTTCCCCACCTCATCGCGACCGGAGGCCTCACATCCTTTGAAAACTTCAGAGGTACGCGGAGTTCAGTGCCTCCAAAGGAGACGATGCCTGACTACTCATGAAACTTGAAAGGAGTCCCAGCATTCCTGTGGCACGTGTAAAGGGACCCTTGTTCTCCCGCCTCAGCTGGAGAGGCGTCCCAATTGCCCTGCCAAGCCTCGAGGAGAATCCCGAGTTGTCCCTCGCAACTAGGCAGGAGTCCTGACGTCGCTGAACAAACACGTGGGTGGAAGGGCCATCCCCGTCGTAACTCGAGAATATACCCCAGGTTCCCGCCGCAACTCGAGAAAAACCATGAGACTTCCCCCTCGCCGCAAGATGAGGCCCGATTCCCCTGCACTGCGTGCAGAGCAATACCGTGTTGCACATCACACATGAAAGAAGCCTTGATTTCCTTGATGGCACTCCAGAGAAACCCCAAGAACACTGTTTCAAGGCTAGAGGGATCCTGAGGTCACTGTAGCAACACGAAAGAGCTCCGTGGACCATGAATCAACTCGAGATGAGAGGTTACTCCCTGGCTTCGACTCCAAACGACTACCACCTTACCACAAGCACCTCAACAGGAGGCTTCTCTCACCCCTAAGTATGTGAGAGGGACCCTGAGTTTGCGGCCTCAAGTGGAATGGACACCGCGATGCCCTGACTCAAAATAAGGCCGGATATCCCTGCAGTGACTTGAATGCAGGCTCGTCTTGCATCTCCCAAGATGAAAGGATGTCTGAATCGCCTGTGGAGACCACAGAGAAAGACCTAGTTCCCCACCTCATCGCGACCGGAGGCCTCACATACTTTGATAATTCCAGAGGTACACAGAGATCAGTGCCTTCAAAGGAGACGATGCGTGACACCTCGTGAAAATTGATAGGAGTCCCAGGATTCCTGTGGCACGTGAAAAGGGACCCTTGGCCTCCCGCCTCAGCTGGAGAGGCATCCCAATTTTCCTGCCATGCCTCGAGGAGAATCCCGAGTTGTCCCTCGCAACTAGGCAGAAGTCCTGACTTCGATGAACAAACACGTGTGTGGAAGGGCCGTCCCCGTCGTAACTCGAAAATATACCGCAGTTTCCCGCCGCAACTCGAGAAAAACCATTAGACTTCCCCCTCGCCGTGCGATGAGGCCTGATTCCCTACACTGCGTGCAGAGCAATATCGTGTGGAACATCACACATGAAAGGAGCCTTGATTTCCTTGATGGCACTCAAGAGAAACCCCAAGAACACTGTTTCAAGGCTAGAGGGATCCTGAGGTCACTGTAGCAACACAAAAGAGCTCCGTGGACCAAAAATCAACTCGAGATGAGGGGTTAGTCCCTGGCTTCGACTCCAGAGGAATACCACCTTACCACAAGCACCTCAAGAGGAGGCTTCTCTCAGCTATAGGTATGTGAGAGGGACCCTGAGTTTGCGGCCTCAAGTGGAATGGACACCGCTATGCCCTGACTCGAAATAAGGCCGGATATCCCTGCAGTGACTAGAATGCAGGCTCGTCTTGCATCTCCCAAGACGAAAGGATGTCGGAATCCCCTGTGGAGACCACAGAGAAAGACCTAGTTCCCCACCTCATCGCGACCGAAGGCCTCACATCCTTTGAAAACTCCAGAGGTACACGGAGATCAGTGTCTCCAAAGGAGACGATGCCTGACTCCTCGTGAAACTTGATAGGAGTCCCAGGATTCCTGTGGCACGTGGAAAGGGACCCTTGGTCTCCCGCCTCAGCTGGAGAGGCGTCCCAATTGCCCTGCCAAGCCTCGAGGAGAATCCCGAGGTGTCCCTCGCAACTAGGCTGGAGTCCTGACATCGCTGAACAAACACGTGGGTGGATGGGCCATTAACATCGTAACTCGATAATATAACCCAGGTTCCCGCCGCAACTCGAGATAAACCATGAGACTTCCCCCTCGCCGCGAGATGAGGCCCGATTCCCCTGCACTGCGTGCAGAGCAATTCCGTGTTGCACATCACACATGAAAGGAGCCTTGATTTCCTTCATGGCATACCAGAGAAACCCCAAGAACACTGTTTCAAGGCTAGAGGGATCCTGAGGTCACTGTAGCAACACAAAAGCGCTCCGTGGACCAAAAATCAAGTCGAGATGAGAGGTTAGTCCCTGGCTTCGCCTGCAGAGGAATACCACCTTACCACAAGCACCTCAAGAGGAGTCTTCTCTCAGCTCTAGGTATGTGAGAGGGACCCTGAGTTGTCGGCCTCAAGTGGAATGGACACTGTGATGCCCTGACTCGAAATAAGGCCGGATATCCCTGCAGTGACTTGAATGCAGGCTCGTCTTTCATCTCCCAAGACGAAAGGATGTCTGAATACCCTGTGGAGACCACAGAGAAAGACCTAGTTCCCCACCTCATCGTGACCGGAGGCCTCACATCCTTTGAAAACTTCAGAGGTACGCGTAGATCAGTGCCTCCAAAGGAGACGATGCCTGACTCCTCATGAAACTTGATAGGAGTCCCAGGATTCCTGTGGCACGTGGATAGGGACCCTTGGTCTCCCGCCTCAGGTGGAGAGGCGTCCCAATTTCCCTGCCAACCTCGAGGAGAATCCCGTGTTTTCCCTCGCAACTAGGCAGGAGTCCTGACGTCGCTGAACAAACACGTGGGTGGATGGGCCATTCCCATCGTAACTCGATAATGTAGCCCAGGTTCCCGCCTCTGTGGAGACCACAGAGAAAGACCTAGTTCCCCACCTCATCGCCACCGAAGGCCTCACATCCTTTGAAAACTCCAGAGGTACGCGGATATCAGTGCCTCCAAAGGAAACAATGCCTGACTCCTCATGAAACTTGATAGGAGCCCCAGGATTCCTGTGGCACGTGGAAAGGGACCCTTGGTATCCCGCCTCAGCTGAAGAGGCGTCCCAATTGCCCTGCCAAGCCTCGAGGAGAATCCCGAGTTGTCCCTCACAACTAGGCAGGAGTCCTGACGTCGCTGAAGAAACACGTGTGTGGAAGGGCCATCCCCGACGTAACTCGAGAATATACCCCAGGTTCCCGCCACAACTCGAGAAAAACCATGAGACTTCCCCCTCGCCACGAGATGAGGCCCGATTCCCCTGCACTGCATGCAGAGCAATTCCGTGTTGCACATCACACAAGAAAGGAACCTTGATTTCCTTGATGGCACTCCAGAGAAACCCCAAGAACACTGTTTCAAGGCTAGAGGGATCCTGAGGTCACTGTAGCAACACGAAAGAGCTCCGTGGACCACAAATCAACTCGAGATGAGAGGTTAGTTCCTGGCTTCAACTCCAGAGGAATACCACCTTACCACAAGCACCTCAAGAGGAGGCTTCTCTCAGCTCTAGGTATGTGAGAAGGACCCTGAATTTGCGGCCTCAAGTGGAATGGACACTGCGATGCCCTGACTCGAAATAAGGCCGGATATCCCTGCAGTGACTTGAATGCAGGCTCGTCTTGCATCTCCCAAGATGAAAGGATGTCTGAATACCCTGTGGAGACCACAGAGAAAGACCTAGTTCCCCACATCATCGCGACCGGAGGCCTCACATCCTTTGAAAACTCCAGAGGTACGCGGAGATCAGTGCATCCAAAGGAGACGATGCCTGACTCCTCTGGAAACTTGATAGGAGTCCCAGGATTCCTGTTTCACGTGGAAAGGGACCCTTGGTCTCCCGCCTCAGCTGGAGAGGCGTCCCAATTGCCCTGCCAAGCCTCGAGGAGAATCCCGAGTTGTCCCTCGCAACTAGGCAGGAGTCTTGACGTCGCTGAACAAACACGTGGGTGGATGGGCCATTCCCATCGTAACTCGAGAATATACCCCAGGTTCCCGCCGCAACTCGAGATAAACCATGAAACTTCCCCTTCGCCGCGAGATGAGGCCCGATTCCCCTAAAATGCGGGCAGAGAAATTCCGTGTTTCACATCACACATGAAAGGAGCCTTGATTTCCTTGATGGCACTCCAGAGAAACCCCAAGAACACTGTTTCAAGGCTAGAGGGATCCTGAGGTCACTGTAGCAACAAGAAAGAATTCTGTGGACCAAAAATCATCTCGAGATGAGAGGTTAGCCCCTAAATTCGACTCCAGAGGAATACCACCTAACCAGAAGCACCTCAAGAGGAGGCTTCTCTCAGCTTTAGGTATGTGAGAGGGATCCTGAGATTGCAGCCTCAAGTGGAATGGACACCGCGATGCCCTCACTCGAAATAAGGCCGGATAACCCTGCATTGACATAAATGCAGGCTCGTCTTGCATCTCCCAAGACGAAAGGATGTCTGAATCCTCTGTGGAGACCACAGAGAAAGACCTAGTTCCCCACCTCATCGCCACCGGAGGACTCACATCCTTTGAAAACTCCAGAGGTACGCAGAGATCAGTGCCTCCAAAGGAAACGATGCCTGACTCCTCATGAAACTTGATAGGAGTCCCAGGATTTCTGTGGCACGTGGAAAGGGACCCTTGGTCTCCCGCCTCAGCTGGAGAGGCGTCCCAATTGCCCTGCCAAGCCTCGAGGAGAATCTCGAGTTTTCCCTCGCAACTAGGCAGGAGTCCTGACGTCGCTGAACAAACACGTGGGTGGAAGGGCCATCCCCGTCATAACTCGAGAATATACCCCAGGTTCCCACCGCAACTCGAGAAAAACCATGAGACTTCCCCCTCGCCGCAAAATGAGGCCCGATATCCTGCACTGCGTCCAGAGAAATTCCGTGTTGCACATCACACATGAAAGGAGCCTTGATTTCCTTCATGGCATACGAGAGAAACCCCAAGAACACTGTTTCAAGGTTAGAGGGATCCTGAGGTCACTGTAGCAACACGAAAGAACTCCGTGGACCGCAAATCAACTCAAGATGAGAGGTTAGTCCCTGACTTCGACTCCAGAGGAATACCACCTTACCACAAGCACCTCAAGAGGAGGCTTCTCTCAGCTCTAGGTATGTGAGAGGGACCCTGAGTTTGCGGCCTCAAGTGGAATGGACACCGCGATGCCCTGACTCGAAATAAGGCTGGATATCCCTGCAGTGACTTGAATGCAGGCTCGTCTTGCATCTCCCAAGACGAAAGGATGTCTGAATCCCCTGTGGAGACCACAGAGAAAGACCTAGTTCCCCACCTCATCGCGACCGGAGGCCTCACATCCTTTGAAAACTTCAGAGGTACGCGGAGATCAGTGCCTCCAAAGGAAACGATGCCTGACTCCTCTTGAAACTTAATAGGAGTCCCAGGATTCCTGTGGCACATGGAAAGGGACCCGTGTTCTCCCGCCTCAGCTGGAGAGGCGTCCCAATTGCCCTGCCAAGCCTCGAGGAGAATCCCGAGTTGTCCCTCACAACTAGGCAGGAGTCCTGACGTCAGTGAACAAACACGTGTGTGGAAGGGCCATCCCCGTCGTAACTCGAGAATATACCCCAGGTTCCCGGCGCAACTCGAGAAAAACCATGAGACTTCCCCCTCGCCGCGATATGAGGCCCGATTCCCCTGCACTGCGTGCAGAGCAATTCCGTGTTGCACATCACACATGAAAGGAGCCTTGATTTCCTTGATGGCACTCCAGAGACACCCTAAGAACACTGTTTCAAGGCAACACAAAAGAGCTCCGTGGACCACAAATCAACTCGAGATGAGAGGTTATTCCCTGGCTTCGACTCCAGAGGGATACCACCTTAACACAAGCACCTCAAGAGGAGGCTTCTCTCAGCTCTAGGTATGTGAGAGGGACCCTGAGTTTGCGGCCTCAAGTGGAATGGACACCGCGATGCCCTGACGCGAAATAAGGCCGGATATCCCTGCAGTGACTTTAATGCAGGCTCGTCTTGCATCTCCCAAGACGAAAGGATGTCTGAATCCCCTGTGGAGACCACAGAGAAAGACCTAGTTCCCCACCTCATCGCGACCGAAGGCCTCACATCCTTTGAAAACTCCAGAGGTACGCGGAGATCAGTGACTCCAAAGGGGACGATGCCTGACTCCTCGTGAAACTTGATAGGAGACCGAGGATTCCTGTGGCACGTGGAAAGGGACACTTGGTCTACCGCCACAGATGGAGAGGCGTTCCAATTGCCCTGCCCAGCCTCGAGGAGAATCCCGAGTTGTCCCTCGCAACTAGGCAGGAGTCCTGACGTGGCTGAACAAACACGTGGGTGGAAGGGCCATCCCCGTCATAACTCGAGAATATACCCCAGGTTCCCACCGCAACTCGAGAAAAACCATGAGACTTCCACCTCGCCGCAAAATGAGGCCCGATATCCTGAACTGCGTGCAGAGCAATTTCGTGTTGCACATCACACATGAAAGGAGCCTTGATTTCCTTGATGGCACTCCAGAAAAACCCCAAGAACACTGTTTCAAGGCTAGAGGGAACCTGAGGTCTCTGCAGCAACATGAAAGAGGTCCGTGGACCAAAAATCAACTCGAGATGAGAGGTTAGTCCCTGGCTTCGACTCCAGAGGAATACCACCTTACCACAAGCACCTCAAGAGGAGGCTTCTCTCACCTCTAGGTATGTGAGAGGGACCCTGAGTTTGCGGCCTCAAGTGGAATGGACACTGCGATGCCCTGACGCGAAATAAGGCCGGATATCCCTGCAGTGACTTGAATGCAGGCTCGTCTTGCATCTCCCAAGACGAAAGGATGTCTGAATCCCCTGTGCAGACCACAGAGAAAGACCTAGTTCCCCACCTCACCGCGACCGAAGGCCTCACATCCTTTGAAAACTCCAGAGGTACGCGGAGATCAGTGCCTCCAAAGGAGACGATGCCTGACTCCTCGTGAAACTTGATAGAAGTCCCAGGATTCCTGTGGCCCGTGGAAAGGGACACTTGGTCTTCCGCCTCAGCTGGAGAGGCGTCCCAATTGCCCTGCCAAGACTCGAGGAGAATCCCGAGTTGTCCCTCGCAACTAGGCAGGAGTCCTGACGTCGCTGAACAAACACGTGGGTGGATGGGCCATTCCCATCGTAACTCTATAATATAGCCCAGGGTCCCGCCTCTGTATAGACCACAGAGAAAGACCTAGTTCCCCACCTCATCGCCACCGAAGGCCTCACATCCTTTGAAAACTCCAGAGGTACGCGGATATCAGTGCCTCCAAAGGAAACGATGCCTGACTCCTCATGAAACTTGATAGGAGCCCCAGGATTTCTGTGGCACGTGGAAAGGGACCCTTGGTCTCCCGCCTCAGCTGGAGAGGCGTCCCAATTGCCCTGCCAAGCCTCGAGGAGAATCACGAGTTGTCCCTCGCAACTAGGCAGGAGTCCTGACGTCGCTGAACAAACACGTGGTTGGAAGGGCCATCCCCGTCGTAACTCGAGAATATACCCCAGGTTCCCGCCGCAACTCGAGAAAAACCATGAGACTTTCCCCTCGACGCGAGATGAGGCTCGATTCTCCTGCACTGCATGCAGAGCAATTCCGTGTTGCACATCACACATGAAAGGAGCCTTGATTTCCTTGATGGCACTCCAGAGAAACCCCAAGAACACTGTTTCAAGGCTAGAGGGATCCTGAGGTTACTGTAGCAACACGAAAGAGGTCCGTGGACCAAAAATCAACTCGAGATGAGAGGTTAGTCCCTGGCTTCGACTCCAGAGAAATACCACCTTACCACAAGCACCTCAAGAGGAGGCTTCTCTCAGCTCTAGGTATGTGAGAGGGACCCTGATTTTGCGGACTCAAGTGGAATGGACACTGCGATGCCCTGACGTGAAATAAGGCCGGATATCCCTGCAGTGAATTGAATGCAGGCTCGTCTTGCATCTCCCTATATGAAAGGATGTCTGAAACCCCTGTGGAGACCACAGAGAAAGATCTAGTTCCCCACCTCATCGCGACCGGAGGCCTCACATCCTTTGAAAACTTCAGAGGTACGGGGAGATCAGTGCCTCCAAAGGAGACGATGCCTGACTCCTCATGAAACTTGATAGGAATCCCAGGATTCCTGTGGCACGTGGAAAGGGACCCTTGGTGTCACGCCTCGGCTAGAGAGGCGTCCCAATTGCCCTGCCAAGCCTTGAGGAGAATCCCGAGTTGTCCCTCGCAACTAGGCAGGAGTCCTGACGTCGCTGAACAAACACGTGTGTGGAAGGGCCATCCCCGTCGTAACTCGAGAATATACCCAAGGTTCCCGCCGCAACTCGAAAAAACCATGAGACTTCCCCATCGCCGCGAGATGAGGCCTGATTCCCCTGCCCTGCGTGCAGAGCAATTCCGTGTTGCACATCACACATGAAAGGAGCCTTGATTTCCTTGATGGCACTGCAGAGAAACCCCAAGAACACTGTTTCAAGGCTAGAGGGATCCTGAGGTCACTTTAGGAACACGAAAGAGCTCCGTGGACCAAAAATCAACTCGAGATGAGAGGTTAGTCCCTGGATTCGACTCCAGAGGAATACCACCTTACCACAAGCACCTCAAGAGGAGGCTTCTCTCAGCTCTAGCTATATGCTGAGTTTGAGGCCTCAAGTGGAATGGACACCGCGATGCCCTGACTCGAAATAAGGCCAGATATCCCTGCAGTGACTTGAATACAGGCTCGTCTTGCATCTCGCAAGACGAAAGGATGTCTGAATCCCCTGTGGAGACCTCAGAGAAAGATCTAGTTCCCCACCTCATCGCGACCGGAGGCCTCACATCCTTTGAAAACTCCAGAGGTACGCGGAGATCAGTGCCTCCAAAGGAGACGATGCCTGACTCCTCGTGAAACTTGTTAGGAGTCCCAGGATTCCTGTGGCAGATGGAAAGGGACACTTGGTCTCCCGCCTCAGCTGGAGAGGCGTCCCAATTGCCCTGCCAAGCCTCGAGGAGAATCCCAAGTTGTCCCTCGCAACTAGGCAGGAGTCCTGACGTCGCTGAACAAACACGTGGCTGGAAAGGCCATCCCCGTCATAACTCCAGAATATACCCCAGGGTCCCGCCGCAACTCGAGAAAAACCATGAGACTTTCCCCTCGACGCGAGATGAGGCTCGATTCTCCTGCACTGCATGCAGAGCAATTCCGTGTTGCACATCACACATGAAAGGAGCCTTGATTTCCTTGATGGCACTCCAGAGAAACCCCAAGAACACTGTTTCAAGGCTAGAGGGATCCTGAGGTTACTGTAGCAACACGAAAGAGGTCCGTGGACCAAAAATCAACTCGAGATGAGAGGTTAGTCCCTGGCTTCCACTCCAGAGAAATACCACCTTACCACAAGCACCTCAAGAGGAGGCTTCTCTCAGCTCTAGGTATGTGAGAGGGACCCTGATTTTGCGGCCTCAAGTGGAATGGACACCGCGATGCCCTGACTCGAAATAAGGCTGGATATCCCTGCAGTGACTTGAATGCAGGCTCGTCTTGCATCTCCGAAGACGAAAGGATGTCTGAATCCCCTGTGGAGACCACAGAGAAAGACCTAGTTCCCCACCTCATCGCGACCGGAGGCCTCACATCCGTTGAAAACTTCAGAGGTACGCGGAGATCAGTGCCTCCAAAGGAGACAATGCCTGACTCCTCGTGAAACTTGATAGGAGTCCCAGGATTCCTGTGCACGTGGAAAGGGACCCTTGGTCTCCCGCCTCAGCTGGAGAGGCGTCCCAATTGCCCTGCCAAGCCTCGAGGAGAATCCCGAGTTGTCCCTCGCAACTAGGCAGGAGTCCTGACGTCGCTGAACAAACACGTGGTTGAAAGGGCCATCCACGTCGTAACTCGAGAATATACCCCAGGTTCCCGCCGCAACTCGAGAAAAACCATGAGACTTCCCCCTCGCCGCGAGATGAGGCCCGATTCCCCTGCACTGCGTGCAGAGCAATTCAGTGTTGCACATCACACATGAAAGGAGCCTTGATTTCCTTGATGGCACTCCAGAGAAACCCCAAGAACACTGTTTCAAGGCTAGAGGGATCCTGAGGTCACTGTAGCCACACGAAAGAGCTCCGTGTCCCAGAAATCAACTCGAGATGAGAGGTTAGTCCCTGGCTTCGACTCCAGAGGAATACCACCTTACCACAAGCACCTCAAGAGGAGGCTTCTCTCAGCTCTAGGTATGTGAGAGGGACACTGAATTTGTGGCCTCAAGTGGAATGGACACCGCGATGCCCTGACTCGAAATAAGGCCAGATATCCCTGCAGTGACTTGTATACAGGCTCGTCTTGCATCTCCTAAGACGAAAGGATGTCTGAATCCCCTGTGGAGACTTCAGAGAAACATCTAGTTCCCCACCTCATCGCGACCGGAGGCCTCACATCCTTTGAAAACTCCAGAGGTACGCGGAGATCAGTGCCTCCAAAGGAGACGATGCCTGACTCCTCGTGAAACTTGATAGGAGTCCCAGGATTCCTGTGGCACGTGGAAAGGGACCCTTGGTCTCCCGCCTCAGCTGCAGAGGCGTCCCAATTGCCCTACCAAGCCTCGAGGAGAATCCCGAGTTTCTCTCGCAACTAGAAAGGAGTCCTGACGTCGCTGAACAAACACGTGGGTGGAAGGGCCATCCCCGTCGTAACTCGAGAATATACCCCAGGTTCCCACCGCAACTCGAGAAAAACCATGAGACTTCCCCCTCGCTGGAAAATGAGGCCCGATACCCTGCACTGTGTGCAGAGCAATTCCGTGTTGCACATCACACATGAAAGGAGCCTTGATTTACTTGATGGCACTCCAGAGAAACCCCAAGAACATTGTTTCAAGGCTAGAGGGATCCTGAGGTCACTGTAGCAACACGAAAGAGCTCCGTGGACCAAAAATCAACTCGAGATGAGAGGTTAGTCCCTGGCTTCGACTCCAGAGGAATACCACCTTAACACAAGCACCTCAAGAGGAGGCTTCTCTCAGTTCTAGGTATGTGTGAGGGACCCTGAGTTTGCGGCCTCAAGTGGAATGGACACCGCGATGCCCTGACTCGAAATAAGGCCGGATATCCCTGCAGTGACTTGAATGCAGGCTCGTCTTGCATTTCCCAAGACGAAAGGATTTCTGAATCCCCAGTGGAGACCACAGAGAAAGACCTATTTCCCCACCTCATCGCGACCGGAGGCCTCATATGCTTTGAAAACTCCAGAGGTACGTGGAGATCAGTGTCTCCAAAGGAGACGATGCCTGACTCCTCGTGAACCTTGATAGAAGTCCCAGGATTCCTGTGGCACCTGGAAAGGGACCCTTGGTCTCCCGCCTCAGCTGGAGAGGCGTCCCAATTGCCCTGCCAAGCCTCGAGGAGATTCGCGAGTTGTCCCTCGCAACTAGGCAGGAGTCCTGACGTCGCTGAACAAACATTTGTGTGGAAGGGCAATCCCGGTCGTAACTCGAGAATATACCCCAGGTTCCCGCCGCAACTCGAGTAAAACCATGAGACTTTCCCCTCGCCACGAGATGAGGCCCGATTCCCCTGCACTGCGTGCCGAGCAATTCCGTGTTGCACATCACACATGAAAGGAGCCTTGATTTCCTTGATGGCACTCCAGAGAAAACCCAAGAACACTGTTTCAAGGCTAGAGGGATCCTGAGGTCACTGTAGCCACACAAAAGAGCTCCGGGGACCAAAAATCAACTCGAGATGAGAGGTTAGTCCCTGGCTTCGACTCCAGAGGAATACCACCTTACCACAAGCACCTCAAGAGGAGGCTTCTCTCATCTCTAGGTATGTGAGAGGGACCCTGAGTTTGCGGCCTCAAGTGGAATGGACACCGCGATGCCCTGACTCGAAATAAGGCCGGATATCCCTGCAGTGACTTGAATGCAGGCTCGTCTTGAATCTCCCAAGACGAAAGGATGTCTGAATCACTTGTGTAGACCACAGAGAAAGACCTAATTCCCCACCTCATCGCGACCGGAGGCCTCACATCCTTTGAAAACTTCAGAGGTACGCAGAGATCAGTGCCTCCAAAGGAGACGATGCCTGACTCCTCGTGAAACTAGATAGGAGTCCCAGGATTCCTGTGGCACGTGGAAAGGGACCCTTGGTCTCCCGCCTCAGCTGGAGAGGCGTCCCAATTGCCCTGCCAAGCCTCGAGGAGAATCCCAGGTTGTCCCTCGCAACTAGGCAGGAGTCCTGACGTCGCTGAACAAAGACGTGGGTGGAAGGGCCATCCCCGTCGTAACTCGAGAATATACCCCAGGTTCCCGCCGCAACTCGAGAAAAACCATGAGACTTCCCCCTCGCCGCGAGATGAGGCCCGACTCCCCTGCACTGCGTGCAGAGCAATTCTGTGTTGCACATCACACATGAAAGGAGCCTTGATATCCTTGATGGCACTCCAGAGAAACCCCAAGAACACTGTTTCAAGGATAGATGGATCCTGAGGTCACTGTAGCCACACAAAAGATCTTGTGGACCAAAAATCAACTCGAGATGAGAGGTTAGTCCCTGGCTTCGACTCCAGAGGAATACCACCTTACCACAAGCACCTCAAGAGGAGGCTTCTCTCAGCTCTAGGTATGTGAGAGGGACCCTGAGTTTGCGGCCTCAAGTGGAATGGTCACCGCGATGCCCTGACGTGAAATAAGGCTGGATATCCCTGCAGTGACTTGAATGCAGGCTCGTCTTGCATCTCCCAAAATGAAAAGATGTCTGAATCCCCTGTGGAGACCACAGAGAAAGATCTAGTTCCCCACCTTATGGCGACCGGAGGCCTCACATCCTTTGAAAACTCCAGAGGTACGCGGAGATCAGTGCCTCCAAAGGAGACGATGCCTGATTCCTCGTGAAACTTGATAGGAGTCCCAGGATTCCTGTGGCACGTGGAAAGGGACCCTTGGTCTCCCGCCTCAGCTGGAGAGGCGTCCCAATTGCCCTGCCAAGCCTCGAGGAGAATCCCGAGTTGTCCCTCGCAACTAGGCAGGTGTCCTGACGTCGCTGAACAAACACGTGTGTGGAGGGGCCATCCCCGTCGTAACTCGAGAATATACCCCAGGTTCCCGCCGCAACTCGAGAAAAACCATGAGACTTCCCCCTCGCTGCGAGATGAGGCCCGATTCCCCTGCACTGCGTTCAGAGCAATTCCGTGTTGCACATCACACAGGAAAGGAGCCTTGATTTCCTTGATGGCACTCCAGAGAAACCCCAAGAACACTGTTTCAAGGCTAGAGGGATCCTGAGGTCACTTTAGGAACACGAAAGAGCTCCATGGACCAAAAATCAACTCGAGATGAGAGGTTAGTCCCTGGCTTCCACTCCAGAGGAATACCACCTTACCACAAGCACCTCAAGATGAGGCTTCTCTCAGCTCTAGGTATGTGAGAGGGACCCTGAGTTTGCGGCCTCAAGTGGAATGGACACCGCGATGCCCTGACTCGAAATAAGGCTGGATATCCCTGCAGTGACTTGAATGCAGGCTCGTCTTGCATCTCCCAAGACGAAAGGATGTCTGAATCCCCTGTGGAGACCACAGAGAAAGACCTAGTTCCCCACCTCATCGCGACCGGAGGCCTCACATCCTTTGAAAACTTCAGAGGTACGCGGAGATCAGTGCCTCCAAAGGAAACGATGCCTGACTCCTCTTGAAACTTAATAGGAGTCCCAGGATTCCTGTGGCACATGGAAAGGGACCCGTGTTCTCCCGCCTCAGCTGGAGAGGCGTCCCAATTGCCCTGCCAAGCCTCGAGGAGAATCCCGAGTTGTCCCTCACAACTAGGCAGGAGTCCTGACGTCAGTGAACAAACACGTGTGTGGAAGGGCCATCCCCGTCGTAACTCGAGAATATACCCCAGGTTCCCGCCGCTACTCGAGAAAAACCATGAGACTTCCCCCTCGCCGCGAGATGAGGCCCGATTCCCCTGCACTGCGTGCAGAGCAATTCCGTGTTGCACATCACACATGAAAGGAGCCTTGATTTCCTTGATGGCACTCCAGAGACACCCCAAGAACACTGTTTCAAGGCAACACAAAAGAGCTCCGTGGACCACAAATCAACTCGAGATGAGAGGTTATTCCCTGGCTTCGACTCCAGAGGGATACCACCTTAACACAAGCACCTCAAGAGGAGGCTTCTCTCAGCTCTAGGTATGTGAGAGGGACCCTGAGTTTGCGGCCTCAAGTGGAATGGACACCGCGATGCCCTGACGCGAAATAAGGCCGGATATCCCTGCAGTGACTTTAATGCAGGCTCGTCTTGCATCTCCCAAGACGAAAGGATGTCTGAATCCCCTGTGGAGACCACAGAGAAAGACCTAGTTCCCCACCTCATCGCGACCGAAGGCCTCACATCCTTTGAAAACTCCAGAGGTACGCGGAGATCAGTGACTCCAAAGGGGACGATGCCTGACTCCTCGTGAAACTTGATAGGAGACCGAGGATTCCTGTTGCACGTGGAAAGGGACACTTGGTCTACCGCCACAGATGGAGAGGCGTTCCAATTGCCCTGCCCAGCCTCGAGGAGAATCCCGAGTTGTCCCTCGCAACTAGGCAGGAGTCCTGACGTGGCTGAACAAACACGTGGGTGGAAGGGCCATCCCCGTCATAACTCGAGAATATACCCCAGGTTCCCACCGCAACTCGAGAAAAACCATGAGACTTCCACCTCGCCGCAAAATGAGGCCCGATATCCTGAACTGCGTGCAGAGCAATTTCGTGTTGCACATCACACATGAAAGGAGCCTTGATTTCCTTGATGGCACTCCAGAAAAACCCCAAGAACACTGTTTCAAGGCTAGAGGGAACCTGAGGTCTCTGCAGCAACATGAAAGAGGTCCGTGGACCAAAAATCAACTCGAGATGAGAGGTTAGTCCCTGGCTTCGACTCCAGAGGAATACCACCTTACCACAAGCACCTCAAGAGGAGGCTTCTCTCACCTCTAGGTATGTGAGAGGGACCCTGAGTTTGCGGCCTCAAGTGGAATGGACACTGCGATGCCCTGACGCGAAATAAGGCCGGATATCCCTGCAGTGACTTGAATGCAGGCTCGTCTTGCATCTCCCAAGACGAAAGGATGTCTGAATCCCCTGTGCAGACCACAGAGAAAGACCTAGTTCCCCACCTCACCGCGACCGAAGGCCTCACATCCTTTGAAAACTCCAGAGGTACGCGGAGATCAGTGCCTCCAAAGGAGACGATGCCTGACTCCTCGTGAAACTTGATAGAAGTCCCAGGATTCCTGTGGCCCGTGGAAAGGGACACTTGGTCTTCCGCCTCAGCTGGAGAGGCGTCCCAATTGCCCTGCCAAGACTCGAGGAGAATCCCGAGTTGTCCCTCGCAACTAGGCAGGAGTCCTGACGTCGCTGAACAAACACGTGGGTGGATGGGCCATTCCCATCGTAACTCTATAATATAGCCCAGGGTCCCGCCTCTGTATAGACCACAGAGAAAGACCTAGTTCCCCACCTCATCGCCACCGAAGGCCTCACATCCTTTGAAAACTCCAGAGGTACGCGGATATCAGTGCCTCCAAAGGAAACGATGCCTGACTCCTCATGAAACTTGATAGGAGCCCCAGGATTTCTGTGGCACGTGGAAAGGGACCCTTGGTCTCCCGCCTCAGCTGGAGAGGCGTCCCAATTGCCCTGCCAAGCCTCGAGGAGAATCACGAGTTGTCCCTCGCAACTAGGCAGGAGTCCTGACGTCGCTGAACAAACACGTGGTTGGAAGGGCCATCCCCGTCGTAACTCGAGAATATACCCCAGGTTCCCGCCGCAACTCGAGAAAAACCATGAGACTTTCCCCTCGACGCGAGATGAGGCTCGATTCTCCTGCACTGCATGCAGAGCAATTCCGTGTTGCACATCACACATGAAAGGAGCCTTGATTTCCTTGATGGCACTCCAGAGAAACCCCAAGAACACTGTTTCAAGGCTAGAGGGATCCTGAGGTTACTGTAGCAACACGAAAGAGGTCCGTGGACCAAAAATCAACTCGAGATGAGAGGTTAGTCCCTGGCTTCGACTCCAGAGAAATACCACCTTACCACAAGCACCTCAAGAGGAGGCTTCTCTCAGCTCTAGGTATGTGAGAGGGACCCTGATTTTGCGGACTCAAGTGGAATGGACACTGCGATGCCCTGACGTGAAATAAGGCCGGATATCCCTGCAGTGAATTGAATGCAGGCTCGTCTTGCATCTCCCTATATGAAAGGATGTCTGAAACCCCTGTGGAGACCACAGAGAAAGATCTAGTTCCCCACCTCATCGCGACCGGAGGCCTCACATCCTTTGAAAACTTCAGAGGTACGGGGAGATCAGTGCCTCCAAAGGAGACGATGCCTGACTCCTCATGAAACTTGATAGGAATCCCAGGATTCCTGTGGCACGTGGAAAGGGACCCTTGGTGTCACGCCTCGGCTAGAGAGGCGTCCCAATTGCCCTGCCAAGCCTTGAGGAGAATCCCGAGTTGTCCCTCGCAACTAGGCAGGAGTCCTGACGTCGCTGAACAAACACGTGTGTGGAAGGGCCATCCCCGTCGTAACTCGAGAATATACCCAAGGTTCCCGCCGCAACTCGAAAAAACCATGAGACTTCCCCATCGCCGCGAGATGAGGCCTGATTCCCCTGCCCTGCGTGCAGAGCAATTCCGTGTTGCACATCACACATGAAAGGAGCCTTGATTTCCTTGATGGCAATGCAGAGAAACCCCAAGAACACTGTTTCAAGGCTAGAGGGATCCTGAGGTCACTTTAGGAACACGAAAGAGCTCCGTGGACCAAAAATCAACTCGAGATGAGAGGTTAGTCCCTGGATTCGAATCCAGAGGAATACCACCTTACCACAAGCACCTCAAGAGGAGGCTTCTCTCAGCTCTAGCTATATGCTGAGTTTGAGGCCTCAAGTGGAATGGACACCGCGATGCCCTGACTCGAAATAAGGCCAGATATCCCTGCAGTGACTTGAATACAGGCTCGTCTTGCATCTCGCAAGACGAAAGGATGTCTGAATCCCCTGTGGAGACCTCAGAGAAAGATCTAGTTCCCCACCTCATCGCGACCGGAGGCCTCACATCCTTTGAAAACTCCAGAGGTACGCGGAGATCAGTGCCTCCAAAGGAGACGATGCCTGACTCCTCGTGAAACTTGTTAGGAGTCCCAGGATTCCTGTGGCAGATGGAAAGGGACACTTGGTCTCCCGCCTCAGCTGGAGAGGCGTCCCAATTGCCCTGCCAAGCCTCGAGGAGAATCCCAAGTTGTCCCTCGCAACTAGGCAGGAGTCCTGACGTCGCTGAACAAACACGTGGCTGGAAAGGCCATCCCCGTCATAACTCCAGAATATACCCCAGGGTCCCGCCGCAACTCGAGAAAAACCATGAGACTTTCCCCTCGACGCGAGATGAGGCTCGATTCTCCTGCACTGCATGCAGAGCAATTCCGTGTTGCACATCACACATGAAAGGAGCCTTGATTTCCTTGATGGCACTCCAGAGAAACCCCAAGAACACTGTTTCAAGGCTAGAGGGATCCTGAGGTTACTGTAGCAACACGAAAGAGGTCCGTGGACCAAAAATCAACTCGAGATGAGAGGTTAGTCCCTGGCTTCCACTCCAGAGAAATACCACCTTACCACAAGCACCTCAAGAGGAGGCTTCTCTCAGCTCTAGGTATGTGAGAGGGACCCTGATTTTGCGGCCTCAAGTGGAATGGACACCGCGATGCCCTGACTCGAAATAAGGCTGGATATCCCTGCAGTGACTTGAATGCAGGCTCGTCTTGCATCTCCGAAGACGAAAGGATGTCTGAATCCCCTGTGGAGACCACAGAGAAAGACCTAGTTCCCCACCTCATCGCGACCGGAGGCCTCACATCCGTTGAAAACTTCAGAGGTACGCGGAGATCAGTGCCTCCAAAGGAGACAATGCCTGACTCCTCGTGAAACTTGATAGGAGTCCCAGGATTCCTGTGCACGTGGAAAGGGACCCTTGGTCTCCCGCCTCAGCTGGAGAGGCGTCCCAATTGCCCTGCCAAGCCTCGAGGAGAATCCCGAGTTGTCCCTCGCAACTAGGCAGGAGTCCTGACGTCGCTGAACAAACACGTGGTTGAAAGGGCCATCCACGTCGTAACTCGAGAATATACCCCAGGTTCCCGCCGCAACTCGAGAAAAACCATGAGACTTCCCCCTCGCCGCGAGATGAGGCCCGATTCCCCTGCACTGCGTGCAGAGCAATTCAGTGTTGCACATCACACATGAAAGGAGCCTTGATTTCCTTGATGGCACTCCAGAGAAACCCCAAGAACACTGTTTCAAGGCTAGAGGGATCCTGAGGTCACTGTAGCCACACGAAAGAGCTCCGTGTCCCAGAAATCAACTCGAGATGAGAGGTTAGTCCCTGGCTTCGACTCCAGAGGAATACCACCTTACCACAAGCACCTCAAGAGGAGGCTTCTCTCAGCTCTAGGTATGTGAGAGGGACACTGAATTTGTGGCCTCAAGTGGAATGGACACCGCGATGCCCTGACTCGAAATAAGGCCAGATATCCCTGCAGTGACTTGTATACAGGCTCGTCTTGCATCTCCTAAGACGAAAGGATGTCTGAATCCCCTGTGGAGACTTCAGAGAAACATCTAGTTCCCCACCTCATCGCGACCGGAGGCCTCACATCCTTTGAAAACTCCAGAGGTACGCGGAGATCAGTGCCTCCAAAGGAGACGATGCCTGACTCCTCGTGAAACTTGATAGGAGTCCCAGGATTCCTGTGGCACGTGGAAAGGGACCCTTGGTCTCCCGCCTCAGCTGCAGAGGCGTCCCAATTGCCCTACCAAGCCTCGAGGAGAATCCCGAGTTTCTCTCGCAACTAGAAAGGAGTCCTGACGTCGCTGAACAAACACGTGGGTGGAAGGGCCATCCCCGTCGTAACTCGAGAATATACCCCAGGTTCCCACCGCAACTCGAGAAAAACCATGAGACTTCCCCCTCGCTGGAAAATGAGGCCCGATACCCTGCACTGTGTGCAGAGCAATTCCGTGTTGCACATCACACATGAAAGGAGCCTTGATTTACTTGATGGCACTCCAGAGAAACCCCAAGAACATTGTTTCAAGGCTAGAGGGATCCTGAGGTCACTGTAGCAACACGAAAGAGCTCCGTGGACCAAAAATCAACTCGAGATGAGAGGTTAGTCCCTGGCTTCGACTCCAGAGGAATACCACCTTAACACAAGCACCTCAAGAGGAGGCTTCTCTCAGTTCTAGGTATGTGTGAGGGACCCTGAGTTTGCGGCCTCAAGTGGAATGGACACCGCGATGCCCTGACTCGAAATAAGGCCGGATATCCCTGCAGTGACTTGAATGCAGGCTCGTCTTGCATTTCCCAAGACGAAAGGATTTCTGAATCCCCAGTGGAGACCACAGAGAAAGACCTATTTCCCCACCTCATCGCGACCGGAGGCCTCATATGCTTTGAAAACTCCAGAGGTACGTGGAGATCAGTGTCTCCAAAGGAGACGATGCCTGACTCCTCGTGAACCTTGATAGAAGTCCCAGGATTCCTGTGGCACCTGGAAAGGGACCCTTGGTCTCCCGCCTCAGCTGGAGAGGCGTCCCAATTGCCCTGCCAAGCCTCGAGGAGATTCGCGAGTTGTCCCTCGCAACTAGGCAGGAGTCCTGACGTCGCTGAACAAACATTTGTGTGGAAGGGCAATCCCGGTCGTAACTCGAGAATATACCCCAGGTTCCCGCCGCAACTCGAGTAAAACCATGAGACTTTCCCCTCGCCACGAGATGAGGCCCGATTCCCCTGCACTGCGTGCCGAGCAATTCCGTGTTGCACATCACACATGAAAGGAGCCTTGATTTCCTTGATGGCACTCCAGAGAAAACCCAAGAACACTGTTTCAAGGCTAGAGGGATCCTGAGGTCACTGTAGCCACACAAAAGAGCTCCGGGGACCAAAAATCAACTCGAGATGAGAGGTTAGTCCCTGGCTTCGACTCCAGAGGAATACCACCTTACCACAAGCACCTCAAGAGGAGGCTTCTCTCATCTCTAGGTATGTGAGAGGGACCCTGAGTTTGCGGCCTCAAGTGGAATGGACACCGCGATGCCCTGACTCGAAATAAGGCCGGATATCCCTGCAGTGACTTGAATGCAGGCTCGTCTTGAATCTCCCAAGACGAAAGGATGTCTGAATCACTTGTGTAGACCACAGAGAAAGACCTAATTCCCCACCTCATCGCGACCGGAGGCCTCACATCCTTTGAAAACTTCAGAGGTACGCAGAGATCAGTGCCTCCAAAGGAGACGATGCCTGACTCCTCGTGAAACTAGATAGGAGTCCCAGGATTCCTGTGGCACGTGGAAAGGGACCCTTGGTCTCCCGCCTCAGCTGGAGAGGCGTCCCAATTGCCCTGCCAAGCCTCGAGGAGAATCCCAGGTTGTCCCTCGCAACTAGGCAGGAGTCCTGACGTCGCTGAACAAAGACGTGGGTGGAAGGGCCATCCCCGTCGTAACTCGAGAATATACCCCAGGTTCCCGCCGCAACTCGAGAAAAACCATGAGACTTCCCCCTCGCCGCGAGATGAGGCCCGACTCCCCTGCACTGCGTGCAGAGCAATTCTGTGTTGCACATCACACATGAAAGGAGCCTTGATATCCTTGATGGCACTCCAGAGAAACCCCAAGAACACTGTTTCAAGGATAGATGGATCCTGAGGTCACTGTAGCCACACAAAAGATCTTGTGGACCAAAAATCAACTCGAGATGAGAGGTTAGTCCCTGGCTTCGACTCCAGAGGAATACCACCTTACCACAAGCACCTCAAGAGGAGGCTTCTCTCAGCTCTAGGTATGTGAGAGGGACCCTGAGTTTGCGGCCTCAAGTGGAATGGTCACCGCGATGCCCTGACGTGAAATAAGGCTGGATATCCCTGCAGTGACTTGAATGCAGGCTCGTCTTGCATCTCCCAAAATGAAAAGATGTCTGAATCCCCTGTGGAGACCACAGAGAAAGATCTAGTTCCCCACCTTATGGCGACCGGAGGCCTCACATCCTTTGAAAACTCCAGAGGTACGCGGAGATCAGTGCCTCCAAAGGAGACGATGCCTGATTCCTCGTGAAACTTGATAGGAGTCCCAGGATTCCTGTGGCACGTGGAAAGGGACCCTTGGTCTCCCGCCTCAGCTGGAGAGGCGTCCCAATTGCCCTGCCAAGCCTCGAGGAGAATCCCGAGTTGTCCCTCGCAACTAGGCAGGTGTCCTGACGTCGCTGAACAAACACGTGTGTGGAGGGGCCATCCCCGTCGTAACTCGAGAATATACCCCAGGTTCCCGCCGCAACTCGAGAAAAACCATGAGACTTCCCCCTCGCTGCGAGATGAGGCCCGATTCCCCTGCACTGCGTTCAGAGCAATTCCGTGTTGCACATCACACAGGAAAGGAGCCTTGATTTCCTTGATGGCACTCCAGAGAAACCCCAAGAACACTGTTTCAAGGCTAGAGGGATCCTGAGGTCACTTTAGGAACACGAAAGAGCTCCATGGACCAAAAATCAACTCGAGATGAGAGGTTAGTCCCTGGCTTCCACTCCAGAGGAATACCACCTTACCACAAGCACCTCAAGATGAGGCTTCTCTCAGCTCTAGGTATGTGAGAGGGACCCTGAGTTTGCGGCCTCAAGTGGAATGGACACCGCGATGCCCTGACTCGAAATAAGGCCAGATATCCCTGCAGTGACTTGAATGCAGGCTCGTCTTGCATCTCCCAAAATGAAAGGATGTCTGAATCCCCTGTGGAGACCACAGAGAAAGACCTAGTTCCCCACCTCATCGCGACCGGAGGCCTCACATCCTTTGAAAACTTCAGAGGTACACGGAGATCAGTGCCTCCAAAGGAGACGATGCCTGACTCCTCGTGAAACTTGATAGGAGTCCCAGGATTCCTGTGGCACGTGGAAAGGGACTCTTGGTTTCCCGCCTCAGTTGGAGAAGCGTCCCAATTGCCCTGCCAAGCCTCGAGGAGAATCCAGAGTTGTCCCTCGCAATTAGGCAGGAGTCCTGATGTCGCTGAACAAACACCTGGTTGGAAGGACCATCCCCGTCGTAACTCGAGAATATACCCCAGGTTCCCGCCGCAACTCGAGTAAAACCATGAGACTTCACCCTCGCCGCGAGATGAGGCCCGATTCCCCTGCACTGCGTGCAGAGCACTTCCGTGTTGCACATCACACATGAAAGGAGCCTTGATTTCCTTGATGGCACTCCAGAGAAACCCCAAGAACACTGTTTCAAGGCTAGAGGAATCCTGAGGTCACTGTAGCAACACGAAAGAGCTCCGTGGCCCAAAACTCAACTCGAGATGAGAGGTTAGTCCCTGGCTTCGACTACAGAGGAATACCACCTTAACACAAGCACCTCAAGAGGAGGCTTCTCTCAGCTCTAGGTATGTGAGAGGGACCCTGAGTTTGCGGCCTCAAGTGGAATGGACACCGCGATGCCCTGAATTGAAATAAGGCCGGATATCCCTGCAGTGACTTGAATACAGGCTCGTCTTGCATCTCCCAAGATGAAAGGATGTCTGAATCCCCTGTGGAGACCACAGAGAAAGACCTAGTTCCCCACCTCATCGCGACCGGAG
Organism: Cervus elaphus; assembly: GCF_910594005.1. Lineage (NCBI taxonomy): Eukaryota > Metazoa > Chordata > Mammalia > Artiodactyla > Cervidae > Cervus > Cervus elaphus. Next base: position 6,728,560 of record NC_057838.1, read on the forward strand.
GCCTTACATCCTTTGAAAACTCCAGAGGTCCGCGGAGATCAGTGCCTCCAAAGGAGACGATGCCTGACTCCTCGTGAAACTTGATAGGAGTCCCAGGCTTCCTGTGGCACGTATAAAGGGACCCTTGGTCTCCCGCCTCAGCCGGAGAGGCGTCCCAATTGCCCTGCCAAGCCTCGAGGAGAATCCCGAGTTGTCCCTCGCAACTAGGCAGGAGTCCTGCCGTCGCTGAACAAACACGTGGTTGAAAGGGCCATCCTCGTCGTAACTCGAGAATATACCCCAGGTTCCTGCCGCAACTCGAGAAAAACCATGAGACTTCCCCCTCGCCGCGAAATGAGGCCCGATTCCCCTGCACTGCGTGCAGAGCAATTCAGTGTTGCACATCACACATGAAAGGAGCCTTGATTTCCTTTATGGCACTCCAGAGAAACCCCAAGAACACTGTTTCAAGGCTAGAGGGATCCTGAGGTTACTGTAGCAACAGGAAAGAGGTCCGTGGACCAAAAATCAACTCGAAATGAGAGGTTAGTCCCTGGCTTTGACTCCAGAGGAATACCACCTTACCACAAGCACCTCAAGAGGAGGCTTCTCTCAGCTCTAGCTATGTGAGAGGGACCCTGATTTTGCGGACTCAAGTGGAATGGACACTGCGATGCCCTGACGCGAAATAAGGCCGGATATCCCTGCAGTGAATTGAATGCAGGCTCGTCTTGCATCTCCCAAGATGAAAGGATGTCTGAATCCCCTGTGGAGACCACAGAGAAAGACCTAGTTCCCCACCTCATCGCGACCGGAGGCCTCACGTCCTTTGAAAACTTCAGAGGTACGCGGAGATCAGTGCCTCCAAAGGAGACGATGCCTGACTCCTCATGAAACTTGATAGGAGTCCCAGGATTCCTGTGGCACGTGGAAAGGGACCCTTGGTCTCCCGCCTCAGCTGGAGAGGCGTCCCAATTGCCCTGCCAAGCCTCGAGGAGAATTCCGAGTTGTCCCTCGCAACTAGGCAGGAGTCCTGCCTTCGCTGAACAAACACGTGTGTGGAAGGGGCATCCCCGTCGTAACTCGAGAATATACCCCAGGTTCCCGCCGCAACTCGAGAAAAACCATAAGACTTCCCCCTCGCCGCGAGATGAGTCCTGATAACCCTGCCCTGCATGGAGAGCAATTCCGTGTTGCACATCACACATGAAAGGAGCCTTGATTTCCTTGATGGCACTCCAGAGAAACCCCAAGAACACTGTTTCAAGGCTAGAGGGATCCTGAGGTCACTGTAGCAACACGAAAGAGCTCCGTGGACCAAAAATCAACTCTAGATGAGAGGTTAGTCCCTGGCTTCGACTCCAGAGGAATACCACCTTACCACAAGCACCTCAAGAGGAGGCTTCTCTCAGCTCTAGCTATGTGAGAGGGACCCTGAGTTTGCGGCCTCTAGTCGAATGGACACCGGGAGGCCCTGACTCGAAATAAGGCCGGATATCCCTGCAGTGACTTGAATGCAGGCTCGTCTTCCATCTCCCAAGACGAAAGGATGTCTGAATCCCCTGTGGAGACCACAGAGAAAGACCTAGTTCCCCACCTCATCGCGACCGGAGGCCTCACATCCTTTGATAACTCCAGAGGTATGCAGAGATCCGCGCCTCCAAAGGAGACGATGCCTGACTCCTCATGAAACTTGATAGGAGTCCCAGGATTCCTGTGGCACGTGGAAAGGGACTTTTGGTCTCATGCCTCAGCTGGAGAGGCATCCCAATTGCCCTGCCAAGCCTCGAGGAGAATCCCGAGTTGTCCCGCACAACAAGGAAGGAGTCCTGACGTCGCTGAACAAACAAGTGTGTGGAAGGGCCATCCCCGTCGTAACTCGAGAATATACCCCAGGTTCCCGCCGCAACTCGAGAAAAACCATGAGACTTCCCCCTCGCCGCGAGATCAGGCCCGATTCCCCTGCACTGCGTGCAGAGCAAATCCGTGTTGCACATCACACATGAAAGGAGCCTTGATTTCCATGATGGCACTCCAGAGTAACCCCAAGAACACTGTTTCAAGGCTAGAGGGATCCTGAGGTCACTGAAGCAACACGAAAGAGCTCCGTGGACCAAAAATCAACTCGAGATGAGAGGTTAGTCCCTAACTTCGACTCCAGAGGAATACCACCTTACCACAAGCACCTCAAGAGGAGGCTTCTCTCAGCTCTAGGTATGTGAGAGGGACCCTGAGTTTGCGACCTCAAGTGGAATGAATACCGCGATGCCCTGACTCGAAATAAGGCCGGATATCCCTGCAGTGACTTGAATGCAGGCTCGTCTTGCATCTCCCAAGATGAAAGGATGTCTGAATCTCCTGTGGAGACCACAGAGAAAGACCTAGTTCCCCACCTCATCGCGACTGGAGGCCTCACATCCTTTGAAAACTCCCGAGGTACGCGGAGATCAGTGCCTCCAAAGGAGACAATGCCTGACTCCTCATCAAACTTGATAGGAGTCCCAGGATTCCTGTGGCACGTGGAAAGGGACCCTTGGTCTCCCGCCTCAGCTGGAGAGGTGTCCCAATTGCCGTGCCAAGCCTCGAGGAGAATCCCGAGTTGTCCCTTGCAACTAGGCAGGAGTCCTGAGGTCGCTGAACAAACACGTGTGTGGAAGGGCCATCCCCGTCGTAACTCGAGAATATACCCCAGGTTCCCGCTGCAACTCGAGAAAAACCAGGAGCTTTCACCCTCGCCGCAAGATCAGGCCCGATTCCCCTGCAGTGCGTGCAGAGCAATTCCGTGTTGCACATCACACATGAAAGGAGCCTTGATTTCCTTGATGGCACTCCAGAGAAACCCCAAGAACACTCTTTCAAGGCTAGAGGGATCCTGAGGTCACTGCAGCAACGCGAAAGAGCTCCGTGGACCAAAAATCAACTCGAGATGAGAGGTTAGTCCCTTGCTTCGACTCCAGAGGAATACCACCTTATTACAAGCACCTAAAGAGGAGGCTTCTCTCAGCTCTAGGTATGTGAGAGGGACCCTGAGTTTGCAGCCTCAAGTCGAATGGACACCGCGATGCCCTGGATCGAAATAAGGCCGGATATCCCTGCAGTGACTTGAATGCAGGCTCGTCTTGCATCTCCCAAGATGAAAGGATGTCTGAATCCCCTGTGAAGACCACAGAGAAAGACCTAGTTCCCCACCTCATCGCAACCGGACGCCTCACATCCTTTGATAACTCCAGAGGTACGCAGAGATCAGTGCCTCCAAAGGAGACGATGCCTGACTCCTCGTGAAACTTGATAGGATTCCCAGGATTCCTGTGGCACGTGGAAAGGGACACTTGGTCTCCCGCCTCAGCTGGTGGGACGTCCCAATTGCCCTGCCAAGCCTCGAGGAGAATCCCGAGTTGTCCCTCGCAACTAGGCTGGAATCCTGACGAGGCTGAACAAATATGTGGATGGAAGGGCCATCCCCGTCATAACTCGAGAATGTACCCCAGGTTCCCGCCGCAACTCGAGAAAAACCATGAGACTTCCCCCTCGCTGCGAGATGAGGCCCGATTCCCCTGCACTGCATGCAGAGCAATTCCGTGTTGCACATCAAACATGAAAGATGCCTTGATTTCCTTGATGGCACTCCAGACAACCTCAAGAACACTGTTTCAAGGATAGAGGAATCCTGAGGTCACTGTAGCAACACGAAAGAGCTCCGTGGACCAAAAATCAACTCGAGATGAGAGGTTAGTCCCTGGCTTCGACTCCAGAGGAATACCACCTTACCACAAGCACCTCAAGAGGAGGCTTCTCTCAGCTCTAGGTATGTGAGAGGGACCCTGAGTTTGCGGCCTCAAGTGGAATGGACACTGCGATGCCCTGACGCGAAATAAGGCCGGATATCCCTGCAGTGACTTGAATGCAGGCTCGTCTTGCATCTCCCAAGACGAAAGGATATCTGAATCCCCTGTGGAGACCACAGAGAAAGACCGAGTTCCCCACCTCATCGCGACCGGAGGCCTCACATCCTTTGAAAACTCCAGAGGTACGTGGAGATCAGTGCCTCCAAAGGAGACGATGCCTGACTCCTCATGAAACTTGATAGGAGTCCCAGGATTCCTGTGGCACGTGGAAAGGGACCCTTGGTATCCCGCCTCAGCTGGAGAGGCGTCCCAATTGCCCTGCCAAGCCTCGAGGAGAATCCCGAGTTGTCCCTCGCAACTAGGAAGGAGTCCTGACGTCGCTGAACAAACACGTGGTTGGAAGGGCCATCCCCGTCGTAACTCGAGAATATGCCCCAGGTTCCCGCCGCAACTCGAGAAAAACCATGAGACTTCCCCCTCGCTGCGAGATGAGGCCCGATTCCCCTGCACTGCGTGCAGAGCAATTCCATGTTGCACATCACACATGAAAGGAGCCTTGATTTCCTTGATGGCACTCCAGAGAAACCCCAAGAACACTGTTTCAAGGCTAGAGGGATCCTGAGGTCACTGTAGCAACACGAAAGAGCTCCGTGGACCAAAAATCAACTCGAGATGAGAGGTTAGTCCCTGGCTTCGACTCCAGAGGAATACCACCTTACCACAAGCACCTCAAGAGGAGGCTTCTCTCAGCTCTAGGTATGTGAGAGGGACCCTGAGTTTGCGGCCTCAAGTGGAATGGACACCGTGATGCCCTGACTCGAAATAAGGCCGGATATCTCTGCAGTGACTTGAATGCAGGCTCGTCTTGCATCTCCCAAGACGAAAGGATGTCTGAATCCCCTGTGGAGACCACAGAGAAAGACCTAGTTCCCCACTTCATCGCGACCGGAGGCCTCACATCCTTTGAAAACTCCAGAGGTACGCGGAGATCAGTGCATCCAAATGAGACGATGCCTGACTTCTCGTGAAACTTGATAGGAGTCCCAGGATTCCTGTGGCACGTGGAAAGGGACCCTTGGTCTCCCGCCTCAGCTGGAGAGGCGTTCCAATTGTCCTGCCAAGCCTCGAGGAGAATCCCGAGTTGTCCCTCGCAATTAGGCAGGAGTCCTGAGGTCGCTGAATAAACGCGTGTGTGGAAGGGCCATCCCCGTCGTAATTCGAGAATATACCCCAGGTTCCCGCCGCAACTCGAGAAAAACCATGAGACTTCCCCCTCGCCGCGAGATGAGGCCCGATTCCCCTGCACTGCGTGCAGAGCAATTCCGTCTTGCACATCACACATGAAAGGAGCCCTGATTTCCTTGATGGCACTCCAGAGAAACCCCAAGAACACTCTTTCAAGGGTAGAGTGATCCTGAGGTCACTTGAGCAACACGAAAGAGCTCCGTGGACCAAAAATCAACTCGAGATGAGAGGGTAGTCCCTGGCTTCGACTCCAGAGGAATACCACCTTACCACAAGCACCTCAAGAGGAGGCTTCTCTCAGCTCTAGCTATGTGAGAGGGACCCTGAGTTTGTGGCCTCAAGTGGAATTGACACCGCAATGCCCTGACTTGAAATAAGGCCGGATATCCCTGCAGTGACTTGAATGCAGGCTCGTCTTGCATCTCACAAGACGAAAGGATGTCTGAATCCCCTGTGGAGACCACAGAGAAAAACCTAGCTCCCCACCTCATCGCGACCGGAGGCCTCACATCCTTTGAAAACTCCAGAGGTACGCGGAGATCAGTGCCTCCAAAGGAGACGATGCCTGACTCCTCGTGAAACTTGATAGGAGTCCCAGGATTCCTGTGGCACGTGGAAAGGGACCCTTGGTATCCCGCCTCAGCTGGAGAGGCGTCCCAATTGCCCTGCCAAGCCTCGAGGAGAATCCCGAGTTGTCCCTCGCAACTAGGAAGGAGTCCTGACGTCGCTGAACAAACACGTGGTTGGAAGGGCCATCCCCGTCGTAACTCGAGAATATGCCCCAGGTTCCCGCCGCAACTCGAGAAAAACCATGAAACTTCCCCCTCGCTGCGAGATGAGGCCCGATTCCCCTGCACTGCGTGCAGAGCAATTCCATGTTGCACATCACACATGAAAGGAGCCTTGATTTCCTTGATGGCACTCCAGAGAAACCCCAAGAACACTGTTTCAAGGCTAGAGGGATCCTGAGGTCACTGTAGCAACACGAAAGAGCTCCGTGGACCAAAAATCAACTCGAGATGAGATGTTAGTCCCTGGCTTCGACTCCAGAGGAATACCACCTTACCACAAGCACCTCAAGAGGAGGCTTCTCTCAGCTCTAGGTATGTGAGAGGGACCCTGAGTTTGCGGCCTCAAGTGGAATGGACACCGTGATGCCCTGACTCGAAATAAGGCCGGATATCTCTGCAGTGACTTGAATGCAGGCTCGTCTTGCATCTCCCAAGACGAAAGGATGTCTGAATCCCCTGTGGAGACCACAGAGAAAGACCTAGTTCCCCACTTCATCGCGACCGGAGGCCTCACATCCTTTGAAAACTCCAGAGGTACGTGGAGATCAGTGCATCCAAATGAGACGATGCCTGACTTCTCGTGAAACTTGATAGGAGTCCCAGGATTCCTGTGGCACGTGGAAAGGGACCCTTGGTCTCCCGCCTCAGCTGGAGAGGCGTTCCAATTGTCCTGCCAAGCCTCGAGGAGAATCCCGAGTTGTCCCTCGCAATTAGGCAGGAGTCCTGAGGTCGCTGAATAAACGCGTGTGTGGAAGGGCCATCCCCGTCGTAATTCGAGAATATACCCCAGGTTCCCGCCGCAACTCGAGAAAAACCATGAGACTTCCCCCTCGCCGCGAGATGAGGCCCGATTCCCCTGCACTGCGTGCAGAGCAATTCCGTCTTGCACATCACACATGAAAGGAGCCCTGATTTCCTTGATGGCACTCCAGAGAAACCCCAAGAACACTCTTTCAAGGGTAGAGGGATCCTGAGGTCACTTGAGCAACACGAAAGAGCTCCGTGGACCAAAAATCAACTCGAGATGAGAGGGTAGTCCCTGGCTTCGACTCCAGAGGAATACCACCTTACCACAAGCACCTCAAGAGGAGGCTTCTCTCAGCTCTAGCTATGTGAGAGGGACCCTGAGTTTGTGGCCTCAAGTGGAATTGACACCGCAATGCCCTGACTTGAAATAAGGCAGGATATCCCTGCAGTGACTTGAATGCAGGCTCGTCTTGCATCTCCCAAGACGAAAGGATGTCTGAATCCCCTGTGGAGACCACCGAGAAAAACCTAGCTCCCCACCTCATCGCGACCGGAGGCCTCACATCCTTTGAAAACTCCAGAGGTACGCGGAGATCAGTGCCTCCAAAGGAGACGATGCCTGACTCCTCGTGAAACTTGATAGGAGTCCCAGGATTCCTGTGGCACGTGGAAAGGGACCCTTGGTCTCCCGCCTCAGCTGGAGAGGCGTCCCAATTGCCCTGCCATGCCTCGAGGAGAATCCCGAGTTGTCGCTCGCAACTAGGCAGGAGTCCTGACGTCACTGAAAAAACACGTGGTGGAAGGGCCATCTCCGTCGGAACTCGAGAATATACACCAGGTTCCCACCGCAACTCGAGAAAAACCATGAGACTTCCCCCTCGCCGCGAGACGAGGCCCGATTCCCCTGCACTGCGTGCAGAGCAATTCCGTGTTGCACATCACACATGAAAGGAGCCTTGATTTCCTTGATGGCACTCCAGAGAAAACCCAAGAACACTGTTTCAAGGCTAGAGGGATCTTGAGGTCACTGTAGCAACACGAAAGAGCTCCGTGGACCATAAATCAACTGGAAATTAGAGGTTAGTCCCTGGCTTCGACTCCAGAGGAATACCACCTTACCACAAGCACCTCAAGAGGAGGCTTCTCTCAGCTCTAGGTATGTGAGAGGGACCCTGAGTTTGCAGCCACAAGTGGAATGGACACCGCGATGCCCTGACTGGAAATAATGCCAGATATCCCTGCAGTGACTTGAATGCAGGTTCGTCTTGCATCTCCCAAGACGAAAGGATGTCTGAATCCCCTGTGGAGACCACAGAGAAAACCTAGTTTCCCACCTCATCGTGACCGGAGGCCTCACATCCTTTGAAAACTCCAGAGGTACGCGGAGATCAGTGCCTCCAAAGGAGACGATGCCTGTCTCCTCGTGAAACTTGATAGGAGCCCCAGGATTCCTGTGGCACGTGGAAAGGGACCCTTGGTCTCCCGCCTCAGCTGGAGAGGCGTCCCAATTGCCCTGCCAAGCCTCGAGGAGAATCCCGAGTTGTCCCTCGCAACTAGGCAGGAGTCCTGACGTCGCTGAACAAACACGTGTGTGGAAGGGCCATCCCCGTCGTAACTCGAGAATATACCCCAGGTTCCCGCCGCTACTCGAGAAAAACCATGAGACTTCCCCCTCGCCGCGAGATGAGGCCCGATTCCCCTGCACTGCGTGCAGAGCAATTCCGTCTTGCACATCACACATGAAAGGAGCCTTGATTTCCTTGATGGCACTCCAGAGAAACACCAAGAACACTGTTTCAAGGCTAGAGGGATCCTGAGGTCACTGTAGCAACAAGAAAGAGCTCCGTGGACCAAAAATCAACTCGAGATGAGAGGGTAGTCCCTGGCTTCGACTCCAGAGGAATACCACCTTACCACAAGCTCCTCAAGAGGAGGCTTCTCTCAACTCTAGGTATGTGAGAGGGACCCTGAGTTTGCGGCCTCAAGTGGAATGGACACCGCGATACCCTGACTCGAAATAAGGCCGGATATCCCTGCAGTGACTTGAATGCAGGCTCGTCTTGCATTTCCCAAGATGAAAGGATGTCTGAATCCCCTGTAGAGACCACAGAGAAACACCTAGTTCCCCACTTCATGGCGACCGGAGGCCTCACATCCTTTGAAAACTCCAGAGGTACGCGGAGATCAGTGCCTCCAAAGGAGACGATGCCTGACTCCTCGTGAAACATGATAGGAGTCCCAGGATTCCTGTGGCTCGTGGAAAGGGACCCTTGGTCTCCCGCCTCAGCTGGAGAGGCGTCCCAATTTCCCTGCCAAGCCTCGAGGAGAATCCCGAGTTGTCCCTCGCAACTAGGCAGGAGTCCTGACGTCGCTGAACAAACACGTGGTTGGAAGGACCATCCCCGTCGTAACTCGAGAATATACCCCAGGTTCCCGCTGCAACTCGAGAAAAACCATGAGACTTCCCCCTCTCCGCGAGATGACGGCCGATTCCCCTGCACTGCGTGCAGAGCAATTCCGTGTTGCACATCACACATGAAAGGAGCCTTGATTTCCTTGATGGCACTCCAGAGAAACCCCAAGAACACTGTTTCAAGGCTAGAGGGATCCTGAGGTCACTGCAGCAACACGAAAGAGCTCCGTGGACCAAAAATCAACTAGAGATGAGAGGGTAGTCCCTAGCGTGGACTCCAGAGGAATACCACCTTACCACAAGCACCTCAAGAGGAGGCTTCTCTCAGCTCTATCTATGTGAGAGGGACCCTGAGTTTGCGGCCTCAAGTGAAATGGACACCGCGATGCCCTGACTTGAAATAAGGCCGGATATCCCTGCAGTGATTTGAATGCAGGCTCGTCTTGCATCTCCCAAGACGAAAGGATGTCTGAATCTCCTGTGGAGACCACAGAGAAAGACCTAGTTCCCCACCTCATCATGACCGGAGGCCTCACATCCTTTGAAAACTCCAGAGGTACGCGGAGATCAGTGCCTCCAAAGGAGACGATGCCTGACTCCTCGTGAAACTTGATAGGAGTCCCAGGATTCCTGTGGCACGTGGAAAGGGACCCTTGGTCTCCCGCCTCAGCTGGAGAGGCGTCCCAATTGCCCTGCCAAGCCTCGAGGAGAATCCCGAGTTGTCCCTCGCAACTAGGAAGGAGTCCTGACGTCGCTGAACAAACACGTGTGTGGAAGGGCCATCCCCGTCGTAACTCGAGAATATGCCCCAGGTTCCGGCCTCAACTCGAGAAAAACCATGAGACTTCCCCCTCGCTGCGAGATGAGGCCCGATTCCCCTGCACTGCGTGCAGAGCAATTCCATGTTGCACATCACACATGAAAGGAGCCTTGATTTCCTTGATGGCACTCCAGAGAATCCCCAAGAACACTGTTTCAAGGCTAGAGGGATCCTGAGGTCACTGTAGCAACACGAAAGAGCTCCGTGGACCAAAAATCAACTCGAGATGAGAGGGTAGTCCCTGGCTTCGACTCCAGAGGAATACCACCTTACCACAAGCACCTCAAGAGGAGGCTTCTCTCAGCTCTAGGTATGTGAGAGGGACCCTGAGTTTGCGGCCACAAGTGGAATGGACACCGTGATGCCCCGACTCGAAGTAAGGCCGGATATCTCTGCAGTGACTTGAATGCAGGCTCGTCTTGCATCTCCCAAGACGAAAGGATGTCTGAATCCCCTGTGGAGACCACAGAGAAAGACCTAGTTCCCCACTTCATCGCGACCGGAGGCCTCACATCCTTTGAAAACTCCAGAGGTACGCGGAGATCAGTGCCTCCAAATGAGACGATGCCTGACTTCTCGTGAAACTTGATAGGAGTCCCAGGATTCCTGTGGCACGTGGAAAGGGACCCGTGGTCTCCCGCCTCAGCTGGAGAGGCGTTCCAATTGTCCTGCCAAGCCTCGAGGAGAATCCCGAGTTGTCCCTCGCAACTAGGCAGGAGTCCTGAGGTCGCTGAATAAATGCGTGGGTGGAAGGGCCATCCCCGTCGTAACTCGAGAATATACCCCAGGTTCCCGCCGCAACTCGAGAAAAACCATGAGACTTCCCCCTCGCCGCGAGATGAGGCCCGATTCCCCTGCACTGCGTGCAGAGCAATTCCGTCTTGCACATCACACAAGAAAGGAGCCTTGATTTACTTGATGGCATTCCAGAGAAACCCCAAGAACACTCTTTCAAGGGTAGAGGGATCCTGAGGTCACTTGAGCAACACGAAAGAGCTCCGTGGACCAAAAATCAACTCGAGATGAGAGGGTAGTCCCTGGCTTCGACTCCAGAGGAATACCACCTTACCACAAGCACCTCAAGAGGAGGCTTCTCTCAGCTCTAGCTATGTGAGAAGGACCCTGAGTTTGTGGCCTCAAGTGGAATTGACACTGCAATGCCCTGACTTGTAATAAGGCCGGATATCCCTGCAGTGACTTGAATGCAGGCTCGTCTTGCATCTCCCAAGACGAAAGGATGTCTGAATCCCCTGTGGAGACCACAGAGAAAGACCTAGTTCCCCACCTCATCGCGACTGGAGGCCTCACATCCTTTGAAAATTCCCGAGGTACGCGGAGATCAGTGCCTCCAAAGGAGACGATGCCTGACTCCTCATCAAACTTGATAGGAGTCCCAGGATTCCTGTGGCACGTGGAAAGGGACCCTTGGTCTCCCGCCTCAGCTGGAGAGGTGTCCCAATTGCCGTGCCAAGCCTCGAGGAGAATCCCGAGTTGTCCCTTGCAACTAGGCAGGAGTCCTGAGGTCGCTGAACAAACACGTGTGTGGAAGGGCCATCCCCGTCGTAACTCGAGAATATACCCCAGGTTCCCGCTGCAACTCGAGAAAAACCAGGAGCTTTCACCCTCGCCGCAAGATCAGGCCCGATTCCCCTGCAGTGCGTGCAGAGCAATTCCATGTTGCACATCACACATGAAAGGAGCCTTGATTTCCTTGATGGCACTCCAGAGAAACCCCAAGAACACTCTTTCAAGGCTAGAGGGATCCTGAGGTCACTGCAGCAACGCGAAAGAGCTCCGTGGACCAAAAATCAACTCGAGATGAGAGGTTAGTCCCTTGCTTCGACTCCAGAGGAATACCACCTTATTACAAGCACCTCAAGAGGAGGCTTCTCTCAGCTCTAGGTATGTGAGAGGGACCCTGAGTTTGCAGCCTCAAGTCGAATGGACACCGCGATGCCCTGGATCGAAATAAGGCCGGATATCCCTGCAGTGACTTGAATGCAGGCTCGTCTTGCATCTCCCAAGATGAAAGGATGTCTGAATCCCCTGTGGAGACCACAGAGAAAGACCTAGTTCCCCACCTCATCGCAACCGGACGCCTCACATCCTTTGATAACTCCAGAGGTACGCAGAGATCAGTGCCTCCAAAGGAGACGATGCCTGACTCCTCGTGAAACTTGATAGGATTCCCAGGATTCCTGTGGCACGTGGAAAGGGACACTTGGTCTCCCGCCTCAGCTGGTGGGACGTCCCAATTGCCCTGCCAAGCCTCGAGGAGAATCCCGAGTTGTCCCTCGCAACTAGGCTGGAATCCTGACGAGGCTGAACAAATATGTGGATGGAAGGGCCATCCCCGTCATAACTCGAGAATGTACCCCAGGTTCCCGCCGCAACTCGAGAAAAACCATAAGACTTCCCCCTCGCCGCGAGATCAGGCCTGATTCCCCTGCACTGCGTGCAGAGCAATTCCGTGTTGCACATCACACATGAAAGGAGCCTTGATTTCCTTGATGGCACTCCAGAGAATCCCCAAGAACACTGTTTCAAAGCTAGAGGGATCCTGAGGTCACTGTAGCGACAGGAAAGAGCTCCGTGGACCAAAAATCAACTCGAGATGAGAGGTTAGTCCCTGGCTTCGACTCCCGAGGAAAACCACCTTACCACAAGCACCTCAAGAGGAGGCTTCTCTCAGCTCTAGGTATGTGAGAGGGACCCTGGGTTTGCGGCCTCAAGTGGAATGGACACCGCGATGCCCTGACTCGAAATAAGGCCGGATATCTCTGCAGTGACTTGAATGCCAGCTGGTCTTGCATCTCCCAAGATGAAAGGATGTCTGAATCCCCTGTGGAGACCACAGAGAAAGACCTAGTTCCCCACCTCATCGCGACCGGAGGCCTCAAATCCTTTGAAAACTCCAGAGGTACGCGGAGATCAGTGCCTCCAAAAGGGACGATGCCTGACTCCTCGTGAAACTTGATAGGAGTCCCAGGATTCCTGTGGCACGTGGAAAGGGACCCTTGGTCTCCCGCCTCAGCTGGAGAGGCGTCCCAATTGCCCTGCCAAGCCTCGAGGAGAATCCCGAGTTGTCCCTCGCAACTAGCAGGAGTCCTGACGTCGCTGAACAAACACGTGGGTGGAAGGGCCATCCCCGTCGTAACTCGGGAATATACCCCAGGTTCCCGCCGCAACTTGAGAAAAACCATGAGACTTCCCCCTCGACGGAAAATTAGGCCCGAACCCTGCACTGCGTGCAGAGCAATTCCGTGTTACACATCACACATGAAAGGAGCCTTGATTTCCTTGATGGCACTCCAGAGAAACCCCAAGAACACTGTTTCAAGGCTAGAGTGAACCTGAGGTCACTGTAGCAACACGAAAGAGCTCCGTGGACCAAAAATCAACTCGAGATGAGAGGTTAGTCCTTGGCTTCGACTCCAGAGGAATACCACCTTACCACAAGCACCTCAAGAGGAGGCTTCTCTCACCTCTAGGTATGTGAGAGGGACCCTGAGTTTGCGGCCTCAAGTGGAATGGACACCGCGATGCCCTGACTCGAAATAAGGCCGGATATTCCTGCAGTGACTTGAATGCAGGCTCGTCTTGCATCTCCCAAGACGAAAGGATGTCTGAATCCCCTGTGGAGACCACAGAGAAAGACCTAGTTTCTCACCTTATGGCGACCGGAGGCCTCACATTCTTTGAAAACTCCAGAGGTACGCGGAGATCAGTGCCTCCAAAGGAGACGATGCCTGACTCCTCGTGAAACTTGATAGGAGTCCCAGGATACCTGTGGCACGTGGAAAAGGACCCTTGGTCTCCCGCCTCAGCTGGAGAGGCGTCCCAATTGCCCTGCCAAGCCTCGAGGAGAATCCCGAGTTGTCCCTCGCAACTAGGCAGGAGTCCTGACGTGGCTGAACAAACACGTGGGTGGAAGGGCCATCCCCGGCATAACTCGAGAATATAGCCCAGGTTCCCGCCGCAACTCGAGAAAAACCATGAGACTTCCCCCTCGCCGCAAGATGAGGCCCGATTCCCCTGCACTGCATTCAGAGCAATTCCGTATTGCACATCAAACATGAAAGGAGCCTTGGTTTCCTGGATGGCACTCCAGAGAATTCCCAAGAACACTGTTTCAAGGCTAGAGGGATCCTGAGGTCACTGTAGCAACTCAAAAGAGCTCCGTGGACCAAAAATCAACTCGAGATGAGAGGTTAGTCCCTGGCTTCGACTCCAGAGGAATACCAGCTTACCACAAGCACCTCAAGAGGAGGCTTCTCTCAGCTCTAGGTACGTGAGAGGGACCCTGAGTTTGCGGCCACAAGTGGAATGGACACTGCGATGCCCTGATGCGAAATAAGGCCGGATATCCCTGCAGTGACTTGAATGCAGGCTCGTCTTGCATCTCCCAAGATGAAAGGATGTCTGTATCCCCTGTGGAGACCACAGAGAAAGACCTAGTTCCCCACCTCATCGCGACCGGAGGCCTCACATCCTTTGAAAACTCCAGAGGTACGCGGAGATCAGTGCCTCCAAAGGAGACGATGCCTGACTCCTCGTGAATCTTGATAGGAGTCCCAGGATTCCTGTGGCACGTGGAAAGGGACCCTTGGTCTCCCGCCTTACTTGGAGAGGCGTTCCAATTGCCCTGCCATGCCTCGAGGAGAATCCCGAGTTGTCCCTCGCAGCTAGGAAGGAGTCCTGACGTCGCTGAACAAACACGTGGGTGGAAGGGCCATCCCGTCGTAACTCGAGAATATACCCCAGGTTCTCGCCGCAACTCGAGAAAAACCATGAGACTTCCCCCTCGCCGTGGGATGAGGCCCGGTTCCCCTGCACTGCATGCAGAGCAATTCCGTGTTGCACATCAAACATGAAAGAAGCCTTGATTTCCTTGATGGCACTCCAGACAACCTCAAGAACACTGTTTCAAGGATAGAGGAATCCTGAGGTCACTGTAGCAACACGAAAGAGCTCCGTGGACCAAAAATCAACTCGAGATGAGAGGTTAGTCCCTGGCTTCGACTCCAGAGGAATACCACCTTACCACAAGCACCTCAAGAGGAGGCTTCTCTCAGCTCTAGGTATGTGAGAGGGACCCTGAGTTTGCGGCCTCAAGTGGAATGGACACCGTGATGCCCTGACTCGAAATAAGGCCGGATATCTCTGCAGTGACTTGAATGCAGGCTCGTCTTGCATCTCCCAAGACGAAAGGATGTCTGAATCCCCTGTGGAGACCACAGAGAAAGACCTAGTTTCTCACCTTATGGCGACCGGAGGCCTCACATTCTTTGAAAACTCCAGAGGTACGCGGAGATCAGTGCCTCCAAAGGAGACGATGCCTGACTCCTCGTGAAACTTGATAGGAGTCCCAGGATACCTGTGGCACGTGGAAAAGGACCCTTGGTCTCCCGCCTCAGCTGGAGAGGCGTCCCAATTGCCCTGCCAAGCCTCGAGGAGAATCCCGAGTTGTCCCTCGCAACTAGGCAGGAGTCCTGACGTGGCTGAACAAACACGTGGGTGGAAGGGCCATCCCCGGCATAACTCGAGAATATAGCCCAGGTTCCCGCCGCAACTCGAGAAAAACCATGAGACTTCCCCCTCGCCGCAAGATGAGGCCCGATTCCCCTGCACTGCATTCAGAGCAATTCCGTATTGCACATCAAACATGAAAGGAGCCTTGGTTTCCTGGATGGCACTCCAGAGAATTCCCAAGAACACTGTTTCAAGGCTAGAGGGATCCTGAGGTCACTGTAGCAACTCAAAAGAGCTCCGTGGACCAAAAATCAACTCGAGATGAGAGGTTAGTCCCTGGCTTCGACTCCAGAGGAATACCAGCTTACCACAAGCACCTCAAGAGGAGGCTTCTCTCAGCTCTAGGTACGTGAGAGGGACCCTGAGTTTGCGGCCACAAGTGGAATGGACACTGCGATGCCCTGATGCGAAATAAGGCCGGATATCCCTGCAGTGACTTGAATGCAGGCTCGTCTTGCATCTCCCAAGATGAAAGGATGTCTGTATCCCCTGTGGAGACCACAGAGAAAGACCTAGTTCCCCACCTCATCGCGACCGGAGGCCTCACATCCTTTGAAAACTCCAGAGGTACGCGGAGATCAGTGCCTCCAAAGGAGACGATGCCTGACTCCTCGTGAATCTTGATAGGAGTCCCAGGATTCCTGTGGCACGTGGAAAGGGACCCTTGGTCTCCCGCCTTACTTGGAGAGGCGTTCCAATTGCCCTGCCATGCCTCGAGGAGAATCCCGAGTTGTCCCTCGCAGCTAGGAAGGAGTCCTGACGTCGCTGAACAAACACGTGGGTGGAAGGGCCATCCCGTCGTAACTCGAGAATATACCCCAGGTTCTCGCCGCAACTCGAGAAAAACCATGAGACTTCCCCCTCGCCGTGGGATGAGGCCCGGTTCCCCTGCACTGCATGCAGAGCAATTCCGTGTTGCACATCAAACATGAAAGAAGCCTTGATTTCCTTGATGGCACTCCAGACAACCTCAAGAACACTGTTTCAAGGATAGAGGAATCCTGAGGTCACTGTAGCAACACGAAAGAGCTCCGTGGACCAAAAATCAACTCGAGATGAGAGGTTAGTCCCTGGCTTCGACTCCAGAGGAATACCACCTTACCACAAGCACCTCAAGAGGAGGCTTCTCTCAGCTCTAGGTATGTGAGAGGGACCCTGAGTTTGCGGCCTCAAGTGGAATGGACACCGTGATGCCCTGACTCGAAATAAGGCCGGATATCTCTGCAGTGACTTGAATGCAGGCTCGTCTTGCATCTCCCAAGACGAAAGGATGTCTGAATCCCCTGTGGAGACCACAGAGAAAGACCTAGTTCCCCACTTCATCGCGACCGGAGGCCTCACATCCTTTGAAAACTCCAGAGGTACGCGGAGATCAGTGCATCCAAATGAGACGATGCCTGACTTCTCGTGAAACTTGATAGGAGTCCCAGGATTCCTGTGGCACGTGGAAAGGGACCCTTGGTCTCCCGCCTCAGCTGGAGAGGCGTTCCAATTGTCCTGCCAAGCCTCGAGGAGAATCCCGAGTTGTCCCTCGCAATTAGGCAGGAGTCCTGAGGTCGCTGAATAAACGCGTGTGTGGAAGGGCCATCCCCGTCGTAATTCGAGAATATACCCCAGGTTCCCGCCGCAACTCGAGAAAAACCATGAGACTTCCCCCTCGCCGCGAGATGAGGCCCGATTCCCCTGCACTGCGTGCAGAGCAATTCCGTCTTGCACATCACACATGAAAGGAGCCCTGATTTCCTTGATGGCACTCCAGAGAAACCCCAAGAACACTCTTTCAAGGGTAGAGGGATCCTGAGGTCACTTGAGCAACACGAAAGAGCTCCGTGGACCAAAAATCAACTCGAGATGAGAGGGTAGTCCCTGGCTTCGACTCCAGAGGAATACCACCTTACCACATGCACCTCAAGAGGAGGCTTCTCTCAGCTCTAGCTATGTGAGAGGGACCCTGAGTTTGTGGCCTCAAGTGGAATGGACACCGCAATGCCCTGACTTGAAATAAGGCCGGATATCCCTGCAGTGACTTGAATGCAGGCTCGTCTTGCATCTCCCAAGACGAAAGGATGTCTGAATCCCCTGTGGAGACCACAGAGAAAAACCTAGCTCCCCACCTCATCGCGACCGGAGGCCTCACATCCTTTGAAAACTCCAGAGGTACGCGGAGATCAGTGCCTCCAAAGGAGACGATGCCTGACTCCTCGTGAAACTTGATAGGAGTCCCAGGATTCCTGTGGCACGTGGAAAGGGACCCTTGGTATCCCGCCTCAGCTGGAGAGGCGTCCCAATTGCCCTGCCAAGCCTCGAGGAGAATCCCGAGTTGTCCCTCGCAACTAGGAAGGAGTCCTGACGTCGCTGAACAAACACGTGGTTGGAAGGGCCATCCCCGTCGTAACTCGAGAATATGCCCCAGGTTCCCGCCGCAACTCGAGAAAAACCATGAGACTTCCCCCTCGCTGCGAGATGAGGCCCGATTCCCCTGCACTGCGTGCAGAGCAATTCCATGTTGCACATCACACATGAAAGGAGCCTTGATTTCCTTGATGGCACTCCAGAGAAACCCCAAGAACACTGTTTCAAGGCTAGAGGGATCCTGAGGTCACTTGAGCAACACGAAAGAGCTCCGTGGACCAAAAATCAACTCGAGATGAGAGGTTAGTCCCTGGCTTCGACTCCAGAGGAATACCACCTTACCACAAGCACCTCAAGAGGAGGCTTCTCTCAGCTCTAGGTATGTGAGAGGGACCCTGAGTTTGCGGCCTCAAGTGGAATGGACACCGTGATGCCCTGACTCGAAATAAGGCCGGATATCTCTGCAGTGACTTGAATGCAGGCTCGTCTTGCATCTCCCAAGACGAAAGGATGTCTGAATCCCCTGTGGAGACCACAGAGAAAGACCTAGTTCCCCACTTCATCGCGACCGGAGGCCTCACATCCTTTGAAAACTCCAGAGGTACGCGGAGATCAGTGCATCCAAATGAGACGATGCCTGACTTCTCGTGAAACTTGATAGGAGTCCCAGGATTCCTGTGGCACGTGGAAAGGGACCCTTGGTCTCCCGCCTCAGCTGGAGAGGCGTTCCAATTGTCCTGCCAAGCCTCGAAGAGAATCCCGAGTTGTCCCTCGCAATTAGGCAGGAGTCCTGAGGTCGCTGAATAAACGCGTGTGTGGAAGGGCCATCCCCGTCGTAATTCGAGAATATACCCCAGGTTCCCGCCGCAACTCGAGAAAAACCATGAGACTTCCCCCTCGCCGCGAGATGAGGCCCGATTCCCCTGCACTGCGTGCAGAGCAATTCCGTCTTGCACATCACACATGAAAGGAGCCCTGATTTCCTTGATGGCACTCCAGAGAAACCCCAAGAACACTCTTTCAAGGGTAGAGGGATCCTGAGGTCACTTGAGCAACACGAAAGAGCTCCGTGGACCAAAAATCAACTCGAGATGAGAGGGTAGTCCCTGGCTTCGACTCCAGAGGAATACCACCTTACCACAAGCACCTCAAGAGGAGGCTTCTCTCAGCTCTAGCTATGTGAGAGGGACCCTGAGTTTGTGGCCTCAAGTGGAATGGACACCGCAATGCCCTGACTTGAAATAAGGCCGGATATCCCTGCAGTGACTTGAATGCAGGCTCGTCTTGCATCTCCCAAGACGAAAGGATGTCTGAATCCCCTGTGGAGACCACCGAGAAAAACCTAGCTCCCCACCTCATCGCGACCGGAGGCCTCACATCCTTTGAAAACTCCAGAGGTACGCGGAGATCAGTGCCTCCAAAGGAGACGATGCCTGACTCCTCGTGAAACTTGATAGGAGTCCCAGGATTCCTGTGGCACGTGGAAAGGGACCCTTGGTATCCCGCCTCAGCTGGAGAGGCGTCCCAATTGCCCTGCCAAGCCTCGAGGAGAATCCCGAGTTGTCCCTCGCAACTAGGCAGGAGTCCTGACGTCACTGAAAATACACGTGGTGGAAGGGCCATCTCCGTCGGAACTCGAGAATATACACCAGGTTCCCACCGCAACTCGAGAAAAACCATGAGACTTCCCCCTCGCCGCGAGACGAGGCCCGATTCCCCTGCACTGCGTACAGAGCAATTCCGTGTTGCACATCACACATGAAAGGAGCCTTGATTTCCTTGATGGCACTCCAGAGAAAACCCAAGAACACTGTTTCAAGGCTAGAGGGATCTTGAGGTCACTGTAGCAACACGAAAGAGCTCCGTGGACCATAAATCAACTGGAAATTAGAGGTTAGTCCCTGGCTTCGACTCCAGAGGAATACCACCTTACCACAAGCACCTCAAGAGGAGGCTTCTCTCAGCTCTAGGTATGTGAGAGGGACCCTGAGTTTGCGGCCACAAGTGGAATGGACACCGCGATGCCCTGACTGGAAATAATGCCAGATATCCCTGCAGTGACTTGAATGCAGGTTCGTCTTGCATCTCCCAAGACGAAAGGATGTCTGAATCCCCTGTGGAGACCACAGAGAAAACCTAGTTTCCCACCTCATCGTGACCGGAGGCCTCACATCCTTTGAAAACTCCAGAGGTACGCGGAGATCGGTGCCTCCAAAGGAGACGATGCCTGTCTCCTCGTGAAACTTGATAGGAGCCCCAGGATTCCTGTGGCACGTGGAAAGGGACCCTTGGTCTCCCGCCTCAGCTGGAGAGGCGTCCCAATTGCCCTGCCAAGCCTCGAGGAGAATCCCGAGTTGTCCCTCGCAACTAGGCAGGAGTCCTGACGTCGCTGAACAAACACGTGTGTGGAAGGGCCATCCCCGTCGTAACTCGAGAATATACCCCAGGTTCCCGCCGCTACTCGAGAAAAACCATGAGACTTCCCCCTCGCCGCGAGATGAGGCCCGATTCCCCTGCACTGCGTGCAGAGCAATTCCGTCTTGCACATCACACATGAATGGAGCCTTGATTACCTTGATGGCACTGCAGAGAAACCCCAAGAACACTGTTTCAAGGCTAGAGGGATCCAGAGGTCACTGTAGCAACAAGAAAGAGCTCCGTGGACCAAAAATCAACTCGAGATGAGAGGGTAGTCCCTGGCTTCGACTCCAGAGGAATACCACCTTACCACAAGCTCCTCAAGAGGAGGCTTCTCTCAACTCTAGGTATGTGAGAGGGACCCTGAGTTTGCGGCCTCAAGTGGAATGGACACCGCGATGCCCTGACTCGAAATAAGGCCGGATATCCCTGCAGTGACTTGAATGCAGGCTCGTCTTGCATTTCCCAAGATGAAAGGATGTCTGAATCCCCTGTGGAGACCACAGAGAAACACCTAGTTCCCCACTTCATGGCGACCGGAGGCCTCACATCCTTTGAAAACTCCAGAGGTACGCGGAGATCAGTGCCTCCAAAGGAGACGATGCCTGACTCCTCGTGAAACATGATAGGAGTCCCAGGATTCCTGTGGCACGTGGAAAGGGACCCTTGGTCTCCCGCCTCAGCTGGAGAGGCGTCCCAATTTCCCTGCCAAGCCTCGAGGAGAATCCCGAGTTGTCCCTCGCAACTAGGCAGGAGTCCTGACGTCGCTGAACAAACACGTGGTTGGAAGGACCATCCCCGTCGTAACTCGAGAATATACCCCAGGTTCCCGCTGCAACTCGAGAAAAACCATGAGACTTCCCCCTCTCCGCGAGATGACGGCCGATTCCCCTGCACTGCGTGCAGAGCAATTCCGTGTTGCACATCACACATGAAAGGAGCCTTGATTTCCTTGATGGCACTCCAGAGAAACCCCAAGAACACTGTTTCAAGGCTAGAGGGATCCTGAGGTCACTGCAGCAACACGAAAGAGCTCCGTGGACCAAAAATCAACTAGAGATGAGAGGGTAGTCCCTAGCGTGGACTCCAGAGGAATACCACCTTACAACAAGCACCTCATGAGGAGGCTTCTCTCAGCTCTAGCTATGTGAGAGGGACCCTGAGTTTTCGGCCTCAAGTGAAATGGACACCGCGATGCCCTGACTTGAAATAAGGCCGGATATCCCTGCAGTGATTTGAATGCAGGCTCGTCTTGCATCTCCCAAGACGAAAGGATGTCTGAATCTCCTGTGGAGACCACAGAGAAAGACCTAGTTCCCCACCTCATCGCGACCGGAGGCCTCACATCCTTTGAAAACTCCAGAGGTACGCGGAGATCAGTGCCTCCAAAGGAGACGATGCCTGACTCCTCGTGAAACTTGATAGGAGTCCCAGGATTCCTGTGGCACGTGGAAAGGGACCCTTGGTATCCCGCCTCAGCTGGAGAGGCGTCCCAATTGCCCTGCCAAGCCTCGAGGAGAATCCCGAGTTGTCCCTCGCAACTAGGCAGGAGTCCTGACGTCACTGAAAAAACACGTGGTGGAAGGGCCATCTCCGTCGGAACTCGAGAATATACACCAGGTTCCCACCGCAACTCGAGAAAAACCATGAGACTTCCCCCTCGCCGCGAGACGAGGCCCGATTTCCCTGCACTGCGTGCATAGCAATTCCGTGTTGCACATCACACATGAAAGGAGCCTTGATTTCCTTGATGGCACTCCAGAGAAAACCCAAGAACACTGTTTCAAGGCTAGAGGGATCTTGAGGTCACTGTAGCAACACGAAAGAGCTCCGTGGACCATAAATCAACTGGAAATTAGAGGTTAGTCCCTGGCTTCGACTCCAGAGGAATACCACCTTACCACAAGCACCTCAAGAGGAGGCTTCTCTCAGCTCTAGGTATGTGAGAGGGACCCTGAGTTTGCGGCCACAAGTGGAATGGACACCGCGATGCCCTGACTGGAAATAATGCCAGATATCCCTGCAGTGACTTGAATGCAGGTTCGTCTTGCATCTCCCAAGACGAAAGGATGTCTGAATACCCTGTGGAGACCACAGAGAAAACCTAGTTTCCCACCTCATCGTGACCGGAGGCCTCACATCCTTTGAAAACTCCAGAGGTACGCGGAGATCAGTGCCTCCAAAGGAGACGATGCCTGTCTCCTCGTGAAACTTGATAGGAGCCCCAGGATTCCTGTGGCACGTGGAAAGGGACCCTTGGTCTCCCGCCTCAGCTGGAGAGGCGTCCCAATTGCCCTGCCAAGCCTCGAGGAGAATCCCGAGTTGTCCCTCGCAACTAGGCAGGAGTCCTGACGTCGCTGAACAAACACGTGTGTGGAAGGGCCATCCCCGTCGTAACTCGAGAATATACCCCAGGTTCCCGCCGCTACTCGAGAAAAACCATGAGACTTCCCCCTCGCCGCGAGATGAGGCCCGATTCCCCTGCACTGCGTGCAGAGCAATTCCGTCTTGCACATCACACATGAAAGGAGCCTTGATTACCTTGATGGCACTGCAGAGAAACCCCAAGAACTCTGTTTCAAGGCTAGAGGGATCCTGAGGTCACTGTAGCAACAAGAAAGAGCTCCGTGGACCAAAAATCAACTCGAGATGAGAGGGTAGTCCCTGGCTTCGACTCCAGAGGAATACCACCTTACCACAAGCTCCTCAAGAGGAGGCTTCTCTCAACTCTAGGTATGTGAGAGGGACCCTGAGTTTGCGGCCTCAAGTGGAATGGACACCGCGATGCCCTGACTCGAAATAAGGCCGGATATCCCTGCAGTGACTTGAATGCAGGCTCATCTTGCATTTCCCAAGATGAAAGGATGTCTGAATCCCCTGTGGAGACCACAGAGAAACACCTAGTTCCCCACTTCATGGCGACCGGAGGCCTCACATCCTTTGAAAACTCCAGAGGTACGCGGAGATCAGTGCCTCCAAAGGAGACGATGCCTGACTCCTCGTGAAACATGATAGGAGTCCCAGGATTCCTGTGGCTCGTGGAAAGGGACCCTTGGTCTCCCGCCTCAGCTGGAGAGGCGTCCCAATTTCCCTGCCAAGCCTCGAGGAGAATCCCGAGTTGTCCCTCGCAACTAGGCAGGAGTCCTGACGTCGCTGAACAAACACGTGGTTGGAAGGACCATCCCCGTCGTAACTCGAGAATATACCCCAGGTTCCCGCTGCAACTCGAGAAAAACCATGAGACTTCCCCCTCTCCGCGAGATGACGGCCGATTCCCCTGCACTGCGTGCAGAGCAATTCCGTGTTGCACATCACACATGAAAGGAGCCTTGATTTCCTTGATGGCACTCCAGAGAAACCCCAAGAACACTGTTTCAAGGCTAGAGGGATCCTGAGGTCACTGCAGCAACACGAAAGAGCTCCGTGGACCAAAAATCAACTAGAGATGAGAGGGTAGTCCCTAGCGTGGACTCCAGAGGAATACCACCTTACCACAAGCACCTCATGAGGAGGCTTCTCTCAGCTCTAGCTATGTGAGAGGGACCCTGAGTTTGCGGCCTCAAGTGAAATGGACACCGCGATGCCCTGACTTGAAATAAGGCCGGATATCCCTGCAGTGATTTGAATGCAGGCTCGTCTTGCATCTCCCAAGACGAAAGGATGTCTGAATCTCCTGTGGAGACCACAGAGAAAGACCTAGTTCCCCACCTCATCGCGACCGGAGGCCTCACATCCTTTGAAAACTCAAGAGGTACGCGGAGATCAGTGCCTCCAAAGGAGACGATGCCTGACTCCTCGTGAAACTTGATAGGAGTCCCAGGATTCCTGTGGCACGTGGAAAGGGACCCTTGGTCTCCCGCCTCAGCTGGAGAGGCGTCCCAATTGCCCTGCCAAGCCTCGAGGAGAATCCCGAGTTGTCCCTCGCAACTAGGAAGGAGTCCTGACGTCGCTGAACAAACACGTGTGTGGAAGGGCCATCCCCGTCGTAACTCGAGAATATGCCCCAGGTTCCCGCCTCAACTCGAGAAAAACCATGAGACTTCCCCCTCGCTGCGAGATGAGGCCCGATTCCCCTGCACTGCGTGCAGAGCAATTCCATGTTGCACATCACACATGAAAGGAGCCTTGATTTCCTTGATGGCACTCCAGAGAATCCCCAAGAACACTGTTTCAAGGCTAGAGGGATCCTGAGGTCACTGTAGCAACACGAAAGAGCTCCGTGGACCAAAAATCAACTCGAGATGAGAGGGTAGTCCCTGGCTTCGACTCCAGAGGAATACCACCTTACCACAAGCACCTCAAGAGGAGGCTTCTCTCAGCTCTAGGTATGTGAGAGGGACCCTGCGTTTGCGGCCACAAGTGGAATGGACACCGTGATGCCCCGACTCGAAGTAAGGCCGGATATCTCTGCAGTGACTTGAATGCAGGCTCGTCTTGCATCTCCCAAGACGAAAGGATGTCTGAATCCCCTGTGGAGACCACAGAGAAAGACCTAGTTCCCCACCTCATCGCGACCGGAGGCCTCACATCCTTTGAAAACTCCAGAGGTACGCGGAGATCAGTGCCTCCAAATGAGACGATGCCTGACTTCTCGTGAAACGTGATAGGAGTCCCAGGATTCCTGTGGCACGTGGAAAGGGACCCGTGGTCTCCCGCCTCAGCTGGAGAGGCGTTCCAATTGTCCTGCCAAGCCTCGAGGAGAATCCCGAGTTGTCCCTCGCAACTAGGCAGGAGTCCTTAGGTCGCTGAATAAATGCGTGGGTGGAAGGGCCATCCCCGTCGTAACTCGAGAATATACCCCAGGTTCCCGCCGCAACTCGAGAAAAACCATGAGACTTCCCCCTCGCCGCGAGATGAGGCCCGATTCCCCTGCACTGCGTGCAGAGCAATTCCGTCTTGCACATCACACATGAAAGGAGCCTTGATTTCCTTGATGGCATTCCAGAGAAACCCCAAGAACACTCTTTCAAGGGTAGAGGGATCCTGAGGTCACTTGAGCAACACGAAAGAGCTCCGTGGACCAAAAATCAACTCGAGATGAGAGGTTAGTCCCTGGCTTCGACTCCAGAGGAATACCACCTTACCACAAGCATCTCAAGAGGAGGCTTCTCTCAGCTCTAGCTATGTGAGAGGGACCCTGAGTTTGTGGCCTCAAGTGGAATTGACACTGCAATGCCCTGACTTGTAATAAGGCCGGATATCCCTGCAGTGACTTGAATGCAGGCTCGTCTTGCATCTCCCAAGACGAAAGGATGTCAGAATCCCCTGTGGAGACCACAGAGAAAAACCTAGCTCCCCACCTCATCGCGACCGGAGGCCTCACATCCTTTAAAAACTCCAGAGGTACGCGGAGATCAGTGCCTCCAAAGGAGACGATGCCTGACTCCTCGTGAAACTTGATAGGAGTCCCAGGATTCCTGTGGCACGTGGAAAGGGACCCTTGGTCTCCCGCCTCAGCTGGAGAGGCGTCCCAATTGCCCTGCCAAGCCTCGAGGAGAATCCCGAGTTGTCCCTCGCAACTAGGCAGGAGTCCTGACGTCACTGAACAAACACGTGGTGGAAGGGCCATCTCCGTCGGAACTCGAGAATATACCCCAGGTTCCCACCGCAACTCGAGAAAAACCATGAGACTTCCCCCTCGCCGCGAGATGAGGCCCGATTCCCCTGCACTGCCTGCAGAGCAATTCCGTGTTGCACATCACACATGAAAGGGGCCTTGATTTCCTTGATGGCACGCCAGAGAAACCCCAAGAACACTCTTTCAAGGCTAGAGGGATCCTGAGGTCACTGTAGCAACAAGATAGAGCTCCGTGGACCATAAATCAACTGGAGATTAGAGGTTAGTCCCTGGCTTCGACTCCAGAGGAATACCACCTTACCACAAGCACCTCAAGAGGAGGCTTCTCTCAGCTCTAGGTATGTGAGAGGGACCCTGAGTTTGCGGCCACAAGTGGAATGGACACCGCGATGCCCTGACTGGAAATAATGCCAGATATCCCTGCAGTGACTTGAATGCAGGTTCGTCTTGCATCTCCCAAGACGAAAGGATGTCTGAATCCCCTGTGGAGACCACAGAGAAAACCTAGTTTCCCACCTCATCGTGACCGGAGGCCTCACATCCTTTGAAAACTCCAGAGGTACGCGGAGATCAGTGCCTCCAAAGGAGACGATGCCTGACTCCTCGTGAAACTTGATAGGAGCCCCAGGATTCCTGTGGCACGTGGAAAGGGACCCTTGGTCTCCCGCCTCAGCTGGAGAGGCGTCCCAATTGCCCTGCCAAGCCTCGAGGAGAATCCCGAGTTGTCCCTCGCAACTAGGCAGGAGTCCTGACGTCGCTGAACAAACACGTGTGTGGAAGGGCCATCCAAGTCGTAACTCGAGAATATACCCCAGGTTCCCGCCGCTACTCGAGAAAAACCATGAGACTTCCCCCTCGCCGCGAGATGAGGCCCGATTCCCCTGCACTGCGTGCAGAGCAATTCCGTCTTGCACATCACACATGAAAGGAGCCTTGATTCCCTTGATGGCACTCCAGAGAAACACCAAGAACACTCTTTCAAGGCTAGAGGGATCCTGAGGTCACTGTAGCAACAAGAAAGAGCTCCGTGGACGAAAAATCAACTCGAGATTAGAGGGTAGTCCCTGGCTTCGACTCCAGAGGAATACCACCTTACCACAAGCTCCTCAAGAGGAGGCTTCTCTCAGCTCTATGTTTGTGAGAGGGACCCTGATTTTGCGGCCTCAAGTGAAATGGACACCGCGATGCCCTGACTCGAAATAAGGCCGGATATTCCTGCAGTGACTTGAATGCAGGCTCGTCTTGCATCTCCCAAGATGAAAGGATGTCTGAATCCCCTGCGGAGACCACAGAAAAAGACCTAGTTCCCCACCTCATCGCGACCAGAGGCCTCACATCCTTTGAAAATTCCAGAGGTACACGGAGATCAGTGCCTCCAAAGGAGACGATGCCTGACTCCTCGTGAAATTTGATAGGAGTCCCAGGATTCCTGTGGCACATGGAAAGGGACCCTTGGTCTCCCGCCTCAGCTGGAGAGGCGTCCCAATTGCCCTGCCAAGCCTCGAGGAGAATCCCGAGTTGTCCCTCGCAACTAGGCAGGAGTCCTGACGTCGCTGAAGAAACCCGTGTGTGGAAGGGCCATTCCCGTCGTAACTCGAGAATATACCCCAGGTTCCCGCCGCAACTCGAGAAAAACCATGAGACTTCCCCCTCGCCGCGAGATGAGGCCCGATTCCCCTGCACTGCGTGCAGAGCAATTCCGTGTTGCACATCACACATGAAAGGAGCCTTGATTTCCTTGGTGGCACTCCAGAGAAACCCCAAGAACACTGTTTCAAGGCTAGAAGGATCCTGAGGTCACTGTAGCAACACGAAAGAGCTCCGTGGACCAAAAATCAACTCGAGATGAGAGGTTAGTCCCCGGCTTCGACTCCAGAGGAATACCACCTTACCACAAGCACCTCAAGTGGAGGCTTCTCTCAGCTCTAGGTATGTGAGAAGGGCCCTGAGTTTGCGGCCTCAAGTGGAATGGACACAGCGATGCCCTGACTCGAAATAAGGCCGGATATCCCTGCAGTGACTTGAATGCAGGCTCGTCTTTCATCTCCCAAGATGAAAGGATGTCTGAATCCCCTGTGGAGACCACAGAGAAAGACCTAGTTCCCCACCTGATCGCGACCAGATTCCTTATATCCTTTGAAAACTCCAGAGGTACATGGAGATCAGTGCCTCCAAAGGAGACGATGCCTGACTCCTCGTGAAACTTGATAGGATTCCCAGGATTCCTGTGCACGTGGATAGGGACCCTTGGTCTCCCGCCTCAGCTGGAGAGGCGTCCCAATTGCCCTGCCAAGCCTCGAGGAGAATCCCGAGTTGTCCCTCACAACTAGGCAGGAGTCCTGACGTCGCTGAAGAAACACGTGGGTGGAAGGGCCATCCCCGTCGTAACTCGAGAATATAACCCAGGTTCCCGCCGCAACTCGAGAAAAACCATGAGACTTCCCCTCGCCACGAGATGAGGCCCGATTCCCCTGCACTGCGTGCAGAGCAATTCCGTGTTGCACATCACACATGAAAGGAGCCTTGATTTCCTTAATGGCACTCCAGAGAAACCCCAAGAACACTGTTTCAAGGCTAGAGAGATCCTGAGGTCACTTTAGCAAAAGGAAAGAGCTCCGTGGACCAAAAATCAACTCGAGATGAGAGGTTAGTCCCTGGCTTCGACTCCAGAGGAATACCACCTTACCACAAGCACTTCAAGAGGAGGCTTCTCTCAGCTCTAGGTATGTGAGAGGGGCCCTGAGTTTGCGGCCTCAAGTGGAATGGACACCGCGATGCCCTGACTCGAAATAAGGCCGGATATCCCTGCAGTGACTTGAATGCAGGCTCGTCTTGCATCTCCCAAGACGGAAAGATGTCTGAATCCCCTGTGGAGACCACAGAGAAAGACCTAGTTCCCCACCTCATCGCGACCGGAGGCCTCACATCCTTTGAAAACTCCAGAGGTACACGGAGATCAGTGCCTCCAAAGGAGACGATGGCTGACTCCTCCTGAAACTTGATAGGAGTCCCAGGATTCCTGTGCACGTGGATAGGGACCCTTGGTCTCCCGCCTCAGCTGGTGAGGCGTCCCAATTGCCCTGCCAAGCCTCGAGGAGAATCCCGAGTTGTCCCTCGCAACTAGGCAGGAGTCCTGACGTCGCTGAAAAAACACGTGTGTGGAAGGGCCTTCCCCGTCGTAACTCGAGAATATACCCCAGGTTCCCGCCGCAACTCGAGAAAAACCATGAGACTTTCCCCTCGCCGCGATATGAGGCCCGATTCCCCTGCACTGCGTGCAGAGCAATTCCGTGTTGCACATCACACATGAAAGGAGCCTTGATTTCCTTTATGGCACTCCAGAGAAACCCCAAGAACACTGTTTCAAGGCTAGAGGGAACCTGAGGTCACTTTAGCAACAGGAAAGAGCTCCGTGGACCAAAAATCAACTCGAGATGAGAGGTTAATCCCTGGCTTCGACTCCAGAGGAATACCACCTTACCACAAGCATCTCAAGAGTAGGCTTCTCTCAGCTCTAGGTATGTGAGAGGGACCCTGAGTTTGCGGCCTCAAGTGGAATGGACACCGCGATGCCCTGACTCGAAATAAGGCCGGATATCCCTGCAGTGACTTGGATGCAGGCTCGTCTTGCATCTCCCAAGACGGAAGGATGTCTGAATCCCCTGTGGAGACCACAGAGAGAGACCTTGTTCCCCACCTCATCGCGACCGGAGGCCTCACATTTTTTGAAAACTCCAGAGGTACACGGAGATCAGTGCCTCCAAAGGAGACGATGGCTGACTCCTCGTGAAACTTGATAGGAGTCCCAGGATTCCTGTGCATGTGGATAGGGACTCTTGGTCTCCCGCCTCAGCTGGTGAGGCGTCCCAATTGCCCTGCCAAGCCTCGAGGAGAATCCCGAGTTGTCCCTCGCAACTAGGCAGGAGTCCTGACGTCGCTGGACAAACAGGTGGTTGAAAGGGACATCCCCGTCGTAACTCGAGAATATACCCCAGGTTCCCGCCGCAACTCGAGAAAAACCATGAGACTTTCCCCTCGCCGCGAGATGAGGCCCGATTCCCCTGCACTGCGTACAGAGAAATTCCGTGTTGCACATCACACATGAAAGGAGACTTGATTTCCTTGATGGCACTCCAGAGAAACCCCAAGAACACTGTTTCAAGGCTAGAGGGATCCTGAGGTCACTGTAGCAACACGAAAGAGCTCCGTGGACCAAAAATCAACTCGAGATGAGAGGTTAGTTCCTGGCTTCGACTCCAGAGGAATACCAACTTAGCACAATCACCTCAAGAGGAGGCTTCTCTCAGCTCTAGGTATGTGAGAGGGACCCTGAGTTTGCGGCCTCAAGTGGAATGGACACCGCGATGCCCTGACTCGAAATAAGGCCGGATATCCCTGCAGTGACTTGAATGCAGGCTCGTCTTGCATCTCCCAAGACGAAAGGATGTCTGAATCCCCTGTGGAGACCACAGAGAAAGACCTAGTTCCCAACCTCATCGCGACCGGAGGCCTCACATCCTTCGAAAACTCCAGAGGTACGCGGAGATCAGTGCCTCCAAAGGAGACGATGCCTGACTCATCGTGAAACTTGATAGGAGTCCCAGGATTCCTGTGGCACGTGGAAAGGGACACTTGGTCTCCCGCCTCAGCTGGAGAGGCGTCCCAATTGCCCTGCCAAGCCTCGAGGAGAATCCCGAGTTGTCCCTCGCAACTAGGCAGGAGTCCTGCCGTCGCTGAACAAACACGTGTGTGGAAGGGCCATCCCTTTCGTAACTCGAGAATATACCCCAGGTTCCCGCCGCAACTCGAGAAAAACCATGAGACTTCCCCCTCGCCGCGAGATTAGGCCTGATTCCCCTGCACTTCGTGCAGAGCAATTTCGTGGTGCACATCACACATGAAAGGAGCCTTGATTTCCTTGATGGCACTCCAGAGAAACCCCAAGAACACTGTTTCAAGGCTAGAGGGATCCTGAGGTCACTGTAGCAACACGAAAGAGTTCCGTGGACGAAAACTCAACTCGAGATGAGAGGTTAGTCCCTGGCTTCGACTTCAGAGGAATACCACCTTACCACAAGCACCTCAAGAGGAGGCTTCTCTCAGCTCTAGGTATGTGAGAGGGACCCTGAGTTTGCGGCCTCAAGTGGAATGGACACCGCGATGCCCTGGCTCGAAATAAGGCCGGATATCCCTGCAGTGACTTGAATGCAGGCTCGTCTCGCATCTCCCAAGACGAAAGGATGACTGAATCCCCTGTGGAGACCACAGAGAAAGACCGAGTTCCCCACCTCATCGCGATTGGAGGCCTCACATCTTTGAAAACTCCAGAGGTATGCGGAGATCAGTGCCTCCAAAGGAGATGATGCCTGACTCCTCGTGAAACTTTATAGGAGACCCAGGATTCCTGTGGCACGTGGAAAGGAAGCCTTGGTCTCCCGCCTCAGCTGGAGAGGCGTCCCAATTGCCCTCCCAAGCTTCGAGTAGAATCCCGAGTTGTCCCTCGCAACTATGCAGGAGTCCTGACGTCGATGAAGAAACACGTGGGTGGAAGGGCCATCCCCGTCGTAACTCGAGAATATACCCCAGGTTCCCGCCGCAACTCGAGAAAAACCATGAGACTTCCCCCACGCCGCAAGATGAGGCCCGATTCCCCTGCATTGCGTGCAGTGCAATTCCGTGTTGCATATCACACATGAAAGGAGCCTTGATTTCCTTGATGGCACTCCAGAGAAACCCCAAGAACACTGTTTCAAGTCTAGAGGGATCCTGAGCTCACTGTAGCAACACGAAAGAGCTCCATGGACCAAAAATCAACTCGAGATGAGAGGTTAGTCCCTGGCTTCGACTCCATAGGAATACCACCTTACCACAAGCACCTCAAGAGGAGGCTTCTCTCAGCTCTAGGTATGTGAGAGGGACCCTGAGTTTGCGGCCTCACGTGGAATGGACACCGCGATGCCCTGATTCGAAATAAGGACGGATATCCCTGCAGTGACTTGAATGCAGGCTCGTCTTGCATCTCCCAAGACGAAAGGATGTCTGAATCCCCTGTGGAGACCACAGAGAAAGAGCTAGTTCACCACCTCATCCCGACCGGAGGCCTCACATCCTTTGAAAACTCCAGAGGTACGCGGATATCAGTGCCTCCAAAGGAGACGATGCCTGACTCCTCGTGAAACTTGATAGGAGTCCCAGGATTTCTGTGGCACATGGAAAGGGACCCTTGGTCTCCAGCCTCAGCTGGAGAGGCGTCCCAATTGCCCTGTCAAGTCTCGAGGAGAATCCCGAGTTGTCCTTTGCAACTAGGCAGGAGTCCTGACGTCGCTGAAGAAACACGTGTGTGGAAGGGCCATCCCCGTCGAATCTCGAGAATATACCCCAGGTTCCCGCCGCAACTCGAGAAAAACCATGAGACTTCCCCCTCGCCGCGAGCTGAGGCCCGATTCCCCTGCACTGCGTGCAGAGCAATTCCGTGTTGCACATCACACATGAAAGGAGCCTTGATTTCCTTGATGGCACTCCAGAGAAACCCAAAGAACACTGTTTCAAGGCTAGAGGGATCCTGAGGTCACTATAGGAACACGAAAGAGCTCCGTGGACCAAAAATCAACTCGAGATGAGAGGTTAGTCCCTGGCTTCGACTCCAGAGGAATAACACCTTACCACAAGCACCTCAAGAGGAGGCTTCTCTCAGCTCTAGGTATGTGAGAGGGACCCTGAGTTTGGGGCCTCAAGTGGAATGGACACCGCGATGCCCTGACTCGAAATAAGGCCGGATATCCCTGCAGTGACTTGAATGCAGGCTCGTCTTGCATCTCCCAAGACGAAAGGATGTCTGAATCCCCTGTGGAGACCACAGAAAAAGACCTAGTTCCCCACCTCATCGCGACCGGAGGGCTCACATCCTTTGAAAACTCCAGAGGTACACGGAGATCAGTGCCTCCAAAGGAGATGATGCCTGACTCTTCGTGAAACTTGATAGGAGTCCCAGGATTCCTGTGGCACGTGGAAGGGACCCTTGGTCTCCCGCCTCAGCTGGAGAGGCGTTCCAATTGCCCTGCCAAGCCTCGAGGAGAATCCCGAGTTGTCCCTCGCAACTAGGCAGGAGTCCTGACGTCGCTGAAGAAACACGTGGGTGGAAGGCCCATCTCCGTCGTAACTCGAGAATATACCCCAGGTTCCCGCCGCAACTCGAGAAAAGCCATGAGACTTCCCCCTCGCCGCGAGATGAGGCCCGATTCCCCTGCACTGCGTGCAGAGCAATTCTGTGTTGCACATTACACATGAAAGGAGCCTTGATTTCCTTGATGGCACTCCAGAGAAACCCCAAGAACACTGTTTCAAGGCTAGAGGGATCCTGAGGTCACTGTAGCAACACGAAAGAGATCCGTGGACCAAAAATCAACTCGAGATGAGAGGTTAGAACCTGGCTTCTTCTCCAGAGGAATACCACCTTACCACAAGCACCTCAAGATGAGGCTTCTCTCAGCTCTAGGTATGTGAGAGGGGCACTGAGTTTGCGGCCTCAAGTGGAATGGACACCGCGATGCCCTGACTCGAAATAAGGCCGGATATCCCTGCAGTGACTTGAATGCAGGCTCGTCTTGCATCTCCCAAGACGAAAGGATGTCTGAATCCCCTGTGGAGACCACAGA
Source organism: Cervus elaphus (assembly GCF_910594005.1). Classification (NCBI taxonomy): domain Eukaryota; kingdom Metazoa; phylum Chordata; class Mammalia; order Artiodactyla; family Cervidae; genus Cervus; species Cervus elaphus. The sequence goes on from NC_057838.1 coordinate 6,761,935, forward strand.
GAAAGACCTAGTTCCCCACCTCATCGCGACCGGATTCCTTATATCCTTTGAAAACTCCAGAGGTACGCGGAGATCACTGCCTCCAAAGGAGACGATGCCTGACTCCTCGTGAAACTTGATAGGAGTCCCAGGATTCCTGTGGCACGAAGAAAGGGACACTTAGTCTTCCGCCTCAGCTGGAGAGACGTCCCAATTGCCCTGCCAAGCCTCGAGGAGAATCCCGAGTTGTCCCTCGCAACTAGGCAGGAGTCCTGACGTCGCTGAACAAACACTTGGGTGGAAAGGCCATCCCCGTCGTAACTCGAGAATATACCCCAGGTTCCCGCCGCAACTCGAGAAAAACCATGAGACTTCCCCTTCGCCGCGAGATGAGGCCCGATTCCCCTGCACTGCGTGCAGAGCAATTCCGTGTTGCACATCACACATGAAAGGAGCCTTGATTTCCTTGATGGCACTCCAGAGAAACCCCAAGAACACTGTTTCAAGGCTAGAGGGATCCTGAGGTCATTGTAGCAACACGAAAGAGCTCCGGGGACCAAAAATCAACTCGAGATGAGAGGTTAGTCCCTGGCTTCGACTCCAGAGGAATACCACCTTACCACAAGCACCTCAAGAGGAGGCTTCTCTCAGCTCTTGGTATGTGAGAGGTACCCTGAGTTTGCGGCCTCACGTGGAATGGACACCGCGATGCCCTGACTCGAAATAAGGCCGGATATCCCTGCAGTGACTTGAATGCAGGCTCGTCTTGCATCTCCCAAGACGAAAGGATGTCTGAATCCCCTGTGGAGACCACAGAGAAAGACGTAGTTCCCCACCTCATCGCGACCGGAGGCCTCACATCCTTTGAAAACTCCAGAGGTACGCGGAGATCAGTGCCTCCAAAGGATACGATGCCTGACTCCTCGTGAAACTTCTTAGGAGTCCCAGGATTCCTGTGGCACGTGGAAAGGGACCCTTGGTCTCCCGCCTCAGCTGGAGAGGCGTCCCAATTGCCCTGCCAAGCCTCGAGGAGAATCCCGAGTTGTCCCTCGCAACTAGGCAGGAGTCCTGACGTCGCTGAACAAACACGTGGGTGGAAGGGCCATCCCCGTCATAACTCAAGAATATACCCCAGGTTCCCGCCGCAACTCGAGAAAAACCGTGAGACTTCCCCCTCGCCACAAGATGAGGCCCGATTCCCCTGCAATGCATGCAGAGCAATTCCGTGTTGCACATCAAACATGAAAGGAGCCTTGATTTCCTTGATGGCACTCCAGAGAAACCCCAAGAACACTGTTTCAAGGCTAGAGGGATCCTGAGGTCACTGTAGCAACACGAAAGAGCTCCGTGGACCAAAAATCAACTCGAGATGAGAGGTTAGTCCCTGGCTTCGACTCCAGAGGAAACCACCATACCACAAGCACCTCAAGAGGAGGCTTCTCTCAGCTCTAGGTATGTGAGAGGGACCCTGAGTTTGCGGCCTCAAGTGGAATGGACACCGCGATGCCCTGACTCGAAATAAGGCCAGATATCCCTGCAGTGACTTGAATGCAGGCTCGTCTTGCATCTCCCAAGACGAAAGGATATCTGAATCCCCTGTGGAGACCACAGAGAAAGACCTAGTTCCCCACCTCATCGCGACCGGAAGCTTCACATCCTTTGAAAACTCCAGAGGTACACGGAGATCACTGCCTCCAAAGGAGACGATGCCTGACTCCTCATGAAACTTGATAGGAGTCCCAGGATTCCTGTGGCACATGGAAAGGGACCCTTGGTCTCCCGCCTCAGCTGGAGCGGCGTCCCAATTGCCCTGCCAAGCCTCGAGGAGAATCCCGAGTTGTCCCTCGCAACTAGGCAGGAGTCCTGTCGTCGCTGAACAAACACGTGTGTGGAAGGGCCGTCCCCATCGTTACTCGAGAATATACCCCAGGTTCCCGCCGCAACTCGAGAAAAACTATGAGACTTCGCCCTCGCCGCGAGATGAGGCCCGATTCCCCTGCACTGCGTGCAGAGCAATTCCGTGTTGCACATCACACATGAAAGGAGCCTTGATTTCCTTGATGGCACTCCAGAGAAACCCCAAGAACACTGTTTCAAGGCTAGAGGGATCCTGAGGTCACTGTAGCCACACGAAAGAGCTCCGTGGACCAAAAATCAACTCGAGATGAGAGGTTAGTCCCTGGCTTCGACTCCAGAGGAATACCAACTTACCACAAGCACCTCAAGAGGAGGCTTCTCTCAGCTCTAGGTATGTGAGAGGGACCCTGAGTTTGCGGCCTCAAGTGGAATGGACACCGCGATGCCCTGACGCGAAATAAGGCCGGATATCCCTGCAGTGACTTGAATGCAGGCTCGTCTTGCATCTCCCAAGATGAAAGGATGTCTGAATCCCCTGTGAAGACCACCGAGAAAGACCTAGTTCCCCACCTCATCCCGATCAGAAGCCTCACATCCTTTGAAAACTCCAGAGGTACGCGGAGATCAGTGCCTCCAAAGGAGACGATGCCTGACTCCTCGTGAAACTTGATAGGAGTCCCAGGATTCCTGTGGCACGTGAAAAGGGACCCTTTGCCTCCCGCCTCAGCTGGAGAGGCATCCCAATTGCCCTGCCAAGCCTCGAGGTGAATCCCGAGTTGTCCCTCGCAACTAGGCAGGAGTCCTGACGTCGCTGAACAAACACGTGGGTGGAAGGGCGATCCCCGTCGTAACTCGAGAATATACCCCAGGTTCCCGCCGCAACTCGAGAAAAACCATGAGACGTCCCCCTCGCCGCGAGATGAGGCCAGATTCACCTGCACTGCGTGCAGAGCAATTCCGTCTTGCACATCACACATGAAAGGAGCCCTGATTTCCTTGATGGCACTCCAGAGAAACCCCAAGAACACTCTTTCAAGGGTAGAGGGATCCTGAGGTCACTTGAGCAACACGAAAGAGCTCCGTGGACCAAAAATCAACTCGAGATGAGAGGGTAGTCCCTGGCTTTGACTCCAGAGGAATACCACCTTACCACAAGCACCTCAAGAGGAGGCTTCTCTCAGCTCTAGCTATGTGAGAGGGACCCTGAGTTTGTGGCCTCAAGTGGAATTGACACCGCAATGCCCTGACTTGAAATAAGGCCGGATATCCCTGCAGTGACTTGAATGCAGGCTCGTCTTGCATCTCCCAAGACGAAAGGATGTCTGAATCCCCTGTGGAGACCACAGAGAAAAACCTAGCTCCCCACCTCATCGCGACCGGAGGCCTCACATCCTTTGAAAACTCCAGAGGTACGCGGAGATCAGTGCCTCCAAAGGAGACGATGCCTGACTCCTCGTGAAACTTGATAGGAGTCCCAGGATTCCTGTGGCACGTGGAAAGGGACACTTGGTCTCCCGCCTCAGCTGGAGAGGCGTCCCAATTGCCCTGCCAAGCCTCGAGGAGAATCCCGAGTTGTCCCTCGCAACTAGGCAGGAGTCCTGACGTCGCTGAACAAACACGTGTGTGGAAGGGCCATCCCCGTCGTAACTCGAGAATATACCCCAGGTTCCCGCCGCTACTCGAGAAAAACCATGAGACTTCCCCCTCGCCGCGAGATGAGGCCCGATTCCCCTGCACTGCGTGCAGAGCAATTCCGTCTTGCACATCACACATGAAAGGAGCCTTGAGTACCTTGATGGCACTCCAGAGAAACACCAAGAACACTCTTTCAAGGCTAGAGGGATCCTGAGGTCACTGTAGCAACAAGAAAGAGCTCCGTGGACGAAAAATCAACTCGAGATGAGAGGGTAGTCCCTGGCTTCGACTCCAGAGGAATACCACCTTACCACAAGCTCCTCAAGAGGAGGCTTCTCTCAACTCTAGGTATGTGAGAGGGACCCTGAGTTTGCGGCCTCAAGTGGAATGGACACCGCGATGCCCTGACTCGAAATAAGGCCGGATATCCCTGCAGTGACTTGAATGCAGGCTCGTCTTGCATTTCCCAAGATGAAAGGATGTCTGAATCCCCTGTGGAGACCACAGAGAAACACCTAGTTCCCCACTTCATGGCGACCGGAGGCCTCACATCCTTTGAAAACTCCAGAGGTACGCGGAGATCAGTGCCTCCAAAGGAGACGATGCCTGACTCCTCGTGAAACTTGATAGGAGTCCCAGGATTCCTGTGGCTCGTGGAAAGGGACCCTTGGTCTCCCGCCTCAGCTGGAGAGGCGTCCCAATTTCCCTGCCAAGCCTCGAGGAGAATCCCGAGTTGTCCCTCGCAACTAGGCAGGAGTCCTGACGTCGCTGAACAAACACGTGGTTGGAAGGACCATCCCCGTCGTAACTCGAGAATATACCCCAGGTTCCCGCTGCAACTCGAGAAAAACCATGAGACTTCCCCCTCTCCGCGAGATGAGGGCCGATTCCCCTGCACTGCGTGCAGAGCAATTCCGTGTTGCACATCACACATGAAAGGAGCCTTGATTTCCTTGATGGCACTCCAGAGAAACCCCAAGAACACTCTTTCAAGGCTAGAGGGATCCTGAGGTCACTGCAGCAACATGAAAGAGCTCCGTGGACCAAAAATCAACTCGAGATGAGAGGGTAGTCCCTGGCTTCGACTCCAGAGGAATACCACCTTATCACAAGCACCTCAAGAGGAGGCTTCTCTCAGCTCTAGCTATGTGAGAGGGACCCTGAGTTTGTGGCCTCAAGTGGAATTGACACTGCAATGCCCTGACTTGTAATAAGGCCGGATATCCCTGCAGTGACTTGAATGCAGGCTCGTCTTGCATCTCCCAAGACGAAAGGATGTCTGAATCCCCTGTGGAGACCACAGAGAAAAACCTAGCTCCCCACCTCATCGCGACCGGAGGCCTCACATCCTTTGAAAACTCCAGAGGTACGCGGAGATCAGTGCCTCCAAAGGAGACGATGCCTGACTCCTCGTGAAACTTGATAGGAGTCCCAGGATTCCTGTGGCACGTGGAAAGGGACCCTTGGTCTCCCGCCTCAGCTGGAGAGGCGTCCCAATTGCCCTGCCAAGCCTCGAGGAGAATCCCGAGTTGTCCCTCGCAACTAGGCAGGAGTCCTGACGTCACTGAACAAACACGTGGTGGAAGGGCCATCCCCGTCGTAACTCGAGAATATGCCCCAGGTTCCCGCCGCAACTCGAGAAAAACCATGAGACTTCCCCCTCGCTGCGAGATGAGGCCCGATTCCCCTGCACTGCGTGCAGAGCAATTCCATGTTGCACATCACACATGAAAGGAGCCTTGATTTCCTTGATGGCACTCCAGAGAAACCCCAAGAACACTGTTTCAAGGCTAGAGGGATCCTGAGGTCACTGTAGCAACACGAAAGAGCTCCGTGGACCAAAAATCAACTCGAGATGAGAGGTTAGTCCCTGGCTTCGACTCCAGAGGAATACCACCTTACCACAAGCACCTCAAGAGGAGGCTTCTCTCAGCTCTAGGTATGTGAGAGGGACCCTGAGTTTGCGGCCTCAAGTGGAATGGACACCGTGATGCCCTGACTCGAAATAAGGCCGGATATCTCTGCAGTGACTTGAATGCAGGCTCGTCTTGCATCTCCCAAGACGAAAGGATGTCTGAATCCCCTGTGGAGACCACAGAGAAAGACCTAGTTCCCCACTTCATCGCGACCGGAGGCCTCACATCCTTTGAAAACTCCAGAGGTACGCGGAGATCAGTGCATCCAAATGAGACGATGCCTGACTTCTCGTGAAACTTGATAGGAGTCCCAGGATTCCTGTGGCACGTGGAAAGGGACCCTTGGTCTCCCGCCTCAGCTGGAGAGGCGTTCCAATTGTCCTGCCAAGCCTCGAGGAGAATCCCGAGTTGTCCCTCGCAATTAGGCAGGAGTCCTGAGGTCGCTGAATAAACGCGTGTGTGGAAGGGCCATCCCCGTCGTAATTCGAGAATATACCCCAGGTTCCCGCCGCAACTCGAGAAAAACCATGAGACTTCCCCCTCGCCGCGAGATGAGGCCCGATTCCCCTGCACTGCGTGCAGAGCAATTCCGTCTTGCACATCACACATGAAAGGAGCCCTGATTTCCTTGATGGCACTCCAGAGAAACCCCAAGAACACTCTTTCTAGGGTAGAGGGATCCTGAGGTCACTTGAGCAACACGAAAGAGCTCCGTGGACCAAAAATCAACTCGAGATGAGAGGGTAGTCCCTGGCTTCGACTCCAGAGGAATACCACCTTACCACAAGCACCTCAAGAGGAGGCTTCTCTCAGCTCTAGCTATGTGAGAGGGACCCTGAGTTTGTGGCCTCAAGTGGAATTGACACCGCAATGCCCTGACTTGAAATAAGGCCGGATATCCCTGCAGTGACTTGAATGCAGGCTCGTCTTGCATCTCCCAAGACGAAAGGATGTCTGAATCCCCTGTGGAGACCACAGAGAAAAACCTAGCTCCCCACCTCATCGCGACCGGAGGCCTCACATCCTTTGAAAACTCCAGAGGTACGCGGAGATCAGTGCCTCCAAAGGAGACGATGCCTGACTCCTCGTGAAACTTGATAGGAGTCCCAGGATTCCTGTGGCACGTGGAAAGGGACCCTTGGTATCCCGCCTCAGCTGGAGAGGCGTCCCAATTGCCCTGCCAAGCCTCGAGGAGAATCCCGAGTTGTCCCTCGCAACTAGGCAGGTGTCCTGACGTCACTGAAAAAACACGTGGTGGAAGGGCCATCTCCGTCGGAACTCGAGAATATACACCAGGTTCCCACCGCAACTCGAGAAAAACCATGAGACTTCCCCCTCGCCGCGAGACGAGGCCCGATTCCCCTGCACTGCGTACAGAGCAATTCCGTGTTGCACATCACACATGAAAGGAGCCTTGATTTCCTTGATGGCACTCCAGAGAAAACCCAAGAACACTGTTTCAAGGCTAGAGGGATCTTGAGGTCACTGTAGCAACACGAAAGAGCTCCGTGGACCATAAATCAACTGGAAATTAGAGGTTAGTCCCTGGCTTCGACTCCAGAGGAATACCACCTTACCACAAGCACCTCAAGAGGAGGCTTCTCTCAGCTCTAGGTATGTGAGAGGGACCCTGAGTTTGCGGCCACAAGTGGAATGGACACCGCGATGCCCTGACTGGAAATAATGCCAGATATCCCTGCAGTGACTTGAATGCAGGTTCGTCTTGCATCTCCCAAGACGAAAGGATGTCTGAATCCCCTGTGGAGACCACAGAGAAAACCTAGTTTCCCACCTCATCGTGACCGGAGGCCTCACATCCTTTGAAAACTCCAGAGGTACGCGGAGATCAGTGCCTCCAAAGGAGACGATGCCTGTCTCCTCGTGAAACTTGATAGGAGCCCCAGGATTCCTGTGGCACGTGGAAAGGGACCCTTGGTCTCCCGCCTCAGCTGGAGAGGCGTCCCAATTGCCCTGCCAAGCCTCGAGGAGAATCCCGAGTTGTCCCTCGCAACTAGGCAGGAGTCCTGACGTCGCTGAACAAACACGTGTGTGGAAGGGCCATCCCCGTCGTAACTCGAGAATATACCCCAGGTTCCCGCCGCTACTCGAGAAAAACCATGAGACTTCCCCCTGGCCGCGAGATGAGGCCCGATTCCCCTGCACTGCGTGCAGAGCAATTCCGTATTGCACATCACACATGAAAGGAGCCTTGATTACCTTGATGGCACTGCAGAGAAACCCCAAGAACACTGTTTCAAGGCTAGAGGGATCCTGAGGTCACTGTAGCAACAAGAAAGAGCTCCGTGGACCAAAAATCAACTCGAGATGAGAGGGTAGTCCCTGGCTTCGACTCCAGAGGAATACCACCTTACCACAAGCTCCTCAAGAGGAGGCTTCTCTCAACTCTAGGTATGTGAGAGGGACCCTGAGTTTGCGGCCTCAAGTGGAATGGACACCGCGATGCCCTGACTCGAAATAAGGCCGGATATCCCTGCAGTGACTTGAATGCAGGCTCGTCTTGCATTTCCCAAGATGAAAGGATGTCTGAATCCCCTGTGGAGACCACAGAGAAACACCTAGTTCCCCACTTCATGGCGACCGGAGGCCTCACATCCTTTGAAAACTCCAGAGGTACGCGGAGATCAGTGCCTCCAAAGGAGACGATGCCTGACTCCTCGTGAAACATGATAGGAGTCCCAGGATTCCTGTGGCTCGTGGAAAGGGACCCTTGGTCTCCCGCCTCAGCTGGAGAGGCGTCCCAATTTCCCTGCCAAGCCTCGAGGAGAATCCCGAGTTGTCCCTCGCAACTAGGCAGGAGTCCTGACGTCGCTGAACAAACACGTGGTTGGAAGGACCATCCCCGTCGTAACTCGAGAATATACCCCAGGTTCCCGCTGCAACTCGAGAAAAACCATGAGACTTCCCCCTCTCCGCGAGATGACGGCCGATTCCCCTGCACTGCGTGCAGAGCAATTCCGTGTTGCACATCACACATGAAAGGAGCCTTGATTTCCTTGATGGCACTCCAGAGAAACCCCAAGAACACTGTTTCAAGGCTAGAGGGATCCTGAGGTCACTGCAGCAACACGAAAGAGCTCCGTGGACCAAAAATCAACTAGAGATGAGAGGGTAGTCCCTAGCGTGGACTCCAGAGGAATACCACCTTACCACAAGCACTTCATGAGGAGGCTTCTCTCAGCTCTAGCTATGTGAGAGGGACCCTGAGTTTGCGGCCTCAAGTGAAATGGACACCGCGATGCCCTGACTTGAAATAAGGCCGGATATCCCTTCAGTGATTTGAATGCAGGCTCGTCTTGCATCTCCCAAGACGAAAGGATGTCTGAATCTCCTGTGGAGACCACAGAGAAAGACCTAGTTCCCCACCTCATCGCGACCGGAGGCCTCACATCCTTTGAAAACTCCAGAGGTACGCGGAGATCAGTGCCTCCAAAGGAGACGATGCCTGACTCCTCGTGAAACTTGATAGGAGTCCCAGGATTCCTGTGGCACGTGGAAAGGGACCCTTGGTATCCCGCCTCAGCTGGAGAGGCGTCCCAATTGCCCTGCCAAGCCTCGAGGAGAATCCCGAGTTGTCCCTCGCAACTAGGCAGGAGTCCTGACGTCACTGAAAAAACACGTGGTGGAAGGGCCATCTCCGTCGGAACTCGAGAATATACACCAGGTTCCCACCGCAACTCGAGAAAAACCATGAGACTTCCCCCTCGCCGCGAGACGAGGCCCGATTCCCCTGCACTGCGTGCAGAGCAATTCCGTGTTGCACATCACACATGAAAGGAGCCTTGATTTCCTTGATGGCACTCCAGAGAAAACCCAAGAACACTGTTTCAAGGCTAGAGGGATCTTGAGGTCACTGTAGCAACACGAAAGAGCTCCGTGGACCATAAATCAACTGGAAATTAGAGGTTAGTCCCTGGCTTCGACTCCAGAGGAATACCACCTTACCACAAGCACCTCAAGAGGAGGCTTCTCTCAGCTCTAGGTATGTGAGAGGGACCCTGAGTTTGCGGCCACAAGTGGAATGGACACCGCGATGCCCTGACTGGAAATAATGCCAGATATCCCTGCAGTGACTTGAATGCAGGTTCGTCTTGCATCTCCCAAGACGAAAGGATGTCTGAATCCCCTGTGGAGACCACAGAGAAAACCTAGTTTCCCACCTCATCGTGACCGGAGGCCTCACATCCTTTGAAAACTCCAGAGGTACGCGGAGATCAGTGCCTCCAAAGGAGACGATGCCTGTCTCCTCGTGAAACTTGATAGGAGCCCCAGGATTCCTGTGGCACGTGGAAAGGGACCCTTGGTCTCCCGCCTCAGCTGGAGAGGCGTCCCAATTTCCCTGCCAAGCCTCGAGGAGAATCCCGAGTTGTCCCTCGCAACTAGGCAGGAGTCCTGACGTCGCTGAACAAACACGTGTGTGGAAGGGCCATCCCCGTCGTAACTCGAGAATATACCCCAGGTTCCCGCCGCTACTCGAGAAAAACCATGAGACTTCCCCCTCGCCGCGAGATGAGGCCCGATTCCCCTGCACTGCGTGCAGAGCAATTCCGTCTTGCACATCACACATGAAAGGAGCCTTGATTACCTTGATGGCACTGCAGAGAAACCCCAAGAACACTGTTTCAAGGCTAGAGGGATCCTGAGGTCACTGTAGCAACAAGAAAGAGCTCCGTGGACCAAAAATCAACTCGAGATGAGAGGGTAGTCCCTGGCTTCGACTCCAGAGGAATACCACCTTACCAAAAGCATCTCAAGAGTAGGCTTCTCTCAGCTCTAGGTATGTGAGAGGGACCCTGAGTTTGCGGCCTCAAGTGGAATGGACACCGCGATGCCCTGACTCGAAATAAGGCCGGATATCCCTGCAGTGACTTGGATGCAGGCTCGTCTTGCATCTCCCAAGACGGAAGGATGTCTGAATCCCCTGTGGAGACCACAGAGAGAGACCTAGTTCCCCACCTCATCGCGACCGGAGGCCTCATATCCTTTGAAAACTCCAGAGGTACACGGAGATCAGTGCCTCCAAAGGAGACGACGGCTGACTCCTCGTGAAACTTGATAGGAGTCCCAGGATTCCTGTGCACGTGGATAGGGACTCTTGGTCTCCCGCCTCAGCTGGTGAGGCGTCCCAATTGCCCTGCCAAGCCTCGAGGAGAATCCCGAGTTGTCCCTCGCAACTAGGCAGGAGTCCTGACGTCGCTGGACAAACAGGTGGTTGAAAGGGACATCCCCGTCGTAACTCGAGAATATACCCCAGGTTCCCGCCGCAACTCGAGAAAAACCATGAGACTTTCCCCTCGCCGCGATATGAGGCCCGATTCCCCTGCACTGCGTACAGAGAAATTCCGTGTTGCACATCACACATGAAAGGAGACTTGATTTCCTTGATGGCACTCCAGAGAAACCCCAAGAACACTGTTTCAAGGCTAGAGGGATCCTGAGGTCACTGTAGCAACACGAAAGAGCTCCGTGGACCAAAAATCAACTCGAGATGAGAGGTTAGTTCCTGGCTTCGACTCCAGAGGAATACCAACTTAGCACAATCACCTCAAGAGGAGGCTTCTCTCAGCTCTAGGTATGTGAGAGGGACCCTGAGTTTGCGGCCTCAAGTGGAATGGAGACCGCGATGCCCTGACTCGAAATAAGGCCGGATATCCCTGCAGTGACTTGAATGCAGGCTCGTCTTGCATCTCCCAAGACGAAAGGATGTCTGAATCCCCTGTGGAGACCACAGAGAAAGACCTAGTTCCCAACCTCATCGCGACCGGAGGCCTCACATCCTTCGAAAACTCCAGAGGTACGCGGAGATCAGTGCCTCCAAAGGAGACGATGCCTGACTCATCGTGAAACTTGATAGGAGTCCCAGGATTCCTGTGGCACGTGGAAAGGGACACTTGGTCTCCCGCCTCAGCTGGAGAGGCGTCCCAATTGCCCTGTCAAGCCTCGAGGAGAATCCCGAGTTGTCCTTTGCAACTAGGCAGGAGTCCTGACGTCGCTGAAGAAACACGTGTGTGGAAGGGCCATCCCCGTCGAATCTCGAGAATATACCCCAGGTTCCCGCCGCAACTCGAGAAAAACCATGAGACTTCCCCCTCGCCGCGAGCTGAGGCCCGATTCCCCTGCACTGCGTGCAGAGCAATTCCGTGTTGCACATCACACATGAAAGGAGCCTTGATTTCCTTGATGGCACTCCAGAGAAACCCAAAGAACACTGTTTCAAGGCTAGAGGGATCCTGAGGTCACTATAGGAACACGAAAGAGCTCCGTGGACCAAAAATCAACTCGAGATGAGAGGTTAGTCCCTGGCTTCGACTCCAGAGGAATACCACCTTACCACAAGCACCTCAAGAGGAGGCTTCTCTCAGCTCTAGGTATGTGAGAGGGACCCTGAGTTTGTGGCCTCAAGTGGAATGGACACCGCGATGCCCTGACTCGAAATAAGGCCGGATATCCCTGCAGTGACTTGAATGCAGGCTCGTCTTGCATCTCCCAAGACGAAAGGATGTCTGAATCCCCTGTGGAGACCACAGAAAAAGACCTAGTTCCCCACCTCATCGCGACCGGAGGGCTCACATCCTTTGAAAACTCCAGAGGTACACGGAGATCAGTGCCTCCAAAGGAGATGATGCCTGACTCTTCGTGAAACTTGATAGGAGTCCCAGGATTCCTGTGGCACGTGGAAAGGGACCCTTGGTCTCCCGCCTCAGCTGGAGAGGCGTTCCAATTGCCCTGCCAAGCCTCGAGGAGAATCCCGAGTTGTCCCTCACAACTAGGCAGGAGTCCTGACGTCGCTGAAGAAACACGTGGGTGGAAGGCCCATCTCCGTCGTAACTCGAGAATATACCCCAGGTTCCCGCCGCAACTCGAGAAAAGCCATGAGACTTCCCCCTCGCCGCGAGATGAGGCCCGATTCCCCTGCACTGCGTGCAGAGCAATTCTGTGTTGCACATTACACATGAAAGGAGCCTTGATTTCCTTGGTGGCACTCCAGAGAAACCCCAAGAACACTGTTTCAAGGCTAGAGGGATCCTGAGGTCACTGTAGCAACACGAAAGAGATCCGTGGACCAAAAATCAACTCGAGATGAGAGGTTAGTCCCTGGCTTCTTCTCCAGAGGAATACCACCTTACCACAAGCACCTCAAGATGAGGCTTCTCTCAGCTCTAGGTATGTGAGAGGGGCCCTGAGTTTGCGGCCTCAAGTGGAATGGACACCGCGATGCCCTGACTCGAAATAAGGCCGGATATCCCTGCAGTGACTTGAATGCAGGCTCGTCTTGCATCTCCCAAGACGAAAGGATGTCTGAATCCCCTGTGGAGACCACAGAGAAAGACCTAGTTCCCCACCTCATCGCGACCGGATTCCTTATATCCTTTGAAAACTCCAGAGGTACGCGGAGATCACTGCCTCCAAAGGAGACGATGCCTGACTCCTCGTGAAACTTGATAGGAGTCCCAGGATTCCTGTGGCACGTAGAAAGGGACACTTAGTCTTCCGCCTCAGCTGGAGAGACGTCCCAATTGCCCTGCCAAGCCTCGAGGAGAATCCCGAGTTGTCCCTCGCAACTAGGCAGGAGTCCTGACGTCGCTGAACAAACACTTGGGTGGAAAGGCCATCCCCGTCGTAACTCGAGAATATACCCCAGGTTCCCGCCGCAACTCGAGAAAAACCATGAGACTTCCCCTTCGCCGCGAGATGAGGCCCGATTCCCCTGCACTGCGTGCAGAGCAATTCCGTGTTGCACATCACACATGAAAGGAGCCTTGATTTCCTTGATGGCACTCCAGAGAAACCCCAAGAACACTGTTTCAAGGCTAGAGGGATCCTGAGGTCATTGTAGCAACACGAAAGAGCTCCGGGGACCAAAAATCAACTCGAGATGAGAGGTTAGTCCCTGGCTTCGACTCCAGAGGAATACCACCTTACCACAAGCACCTCAAGAGGAGGCTTCTCTCAGCTCTTGGTATGTGAGAGGTACCCTGAGTTTGCGGCCTCACGTGGAATGGACACCGCGATGCCCTGACTCGAAATAAGGCCGGATATCCCTGCAGTGACTTGAATGCAGGCTCGTCTTGCATCTCCCAAGACGAAAGGATGTCTGAATCCCCTGTGGAGACCACAGAGAAAGACGTAGTTCCCCACCTCATCGCGACCGGAGGCCTCACATCCTTTGAAAACTCCAGAGGTACGCGGAGATCAGTGCCTCCAAAGGAGACGATGCCTGACTCCTCGTGAAACTTCTTAGGAGTCCCAGGATTCCTGTGGCACGTGGAAAGGGACCCTTGGTCTCCCGCCTCAGCTGGAGAGGCGTCCCAATTGCCCTGCCAAGCCTCGAGGAGAATCCCGAGTTGTCCCTCGCAACTAGGCAGGAGTCCTGACGTCGCTGAACAAACACGTGGGTGGAAGGGCCATCCCCGTCATAACTCAAGAATATACCCCAGGTTCCCGCCGCAACTCGAGAAAAACCGTGAGACTTCCCCCTCGCCACAAGATGAGGCCCGATTCCCCTGCAATGCATGCAGAGCAATTCCGTGTTGCACATCAAACATGAAAGGAGCCTTGATTTCCTTGATGGCACTCCAGAGAAACCCCAAGAACACTGTTTCAAGGCTAGAGGGATCCTGAGGTCACTGTAGCAACACGAAAGAGCTCCGTGGACCAAAAATCAACTCGAGATGAGAGGTTAGTCCCTGGCTTCGACTCCAGAGGAAACCACCTTACCACAAGCACCTCAAGAGGAGGCTTCTCTCAGCTCTAGGTATGTGAGAGGGACCCTGAGTTTGCGGCCTCAAGTGGAATGGACACCGCGATGCCCTGACTCGAAATAAGGCCAGATATCCCTGCAGTGACTTGAATGCAGGCTCGTCTTGCATCTCCCAAGACGAAAGGATGTCTGAATCCCCTGTTGAGACCACAGAGAAAGACCTAGTTCCCCACCTCATCGCGACCGGAAGCTTCACATCCTTTGAAAACTCCAGAGGTACACGGAGATCAGTGCCTCCAAAGGAGACGATGCCTGACTCCTCATGAAACTTGATAGGAGTCCCAGGATTCCTGTGGCACATGGAAAGGGACCCTTGGTCTCCCGCCTCAGCTGGAGAGGCGTCCCCATTGCCCTGCCAAGCCTCGAGGAGAATCCCGAGTTGTCCCTCGCAACTAGGCAGGAGTCCTGTCGTCGCTGAACAAACACGTGTGTGGAAGGGCCGTCCCCATCGTTACTCGAGAATATACCCCAGGTTCCCGCCGCAACTCGAGAAAAACTATGAGACTTCGCCCTCGCCGCGAGATGAGGCCCGATTCCCCTGCACTGCGTGCAGAGCAATTCCGTGTTGCACATCACACATGAAAGGAGCCTTGATTTCCTTGATGGCACTCCAGAGAAACCCCAAGAACACTGTTTCAAGGCTAGAGGGATCCTGAGGTCACTGTAGCAACACGAAAGAGCTCCGTGGACCAAAAATCAACTCGAGATGAGAGGTTAGTCCCTGGCTTCGACTCCAGAGGAATACCAACTTACCACAAGCACCTCAAGAGGAGGCTTCTCTCAGCTCTAGGTATGTGAGAGGGACCCTGAGTTTGCGGCCTCAAGTGGAATGGACACCGCGATGCCCTGACGCGAAATAAGGCCGGATATCCCTGCAGTGACTTGAATGCAGGCTCGTCTTTCATCTCCCAAGATGAAAGGATGTCTGAATCCCCTGTGAAGACCACCGAGAAAGACCTAGTTCCCCACCTCATCCCGATCAGAAGCCTCACATCCTTTGAAAACTCCAGAGGTACGCGGAGATCAGTGCCTCCAAAGGAGACGATGCCTGACTCCTCGTGAAACTTGATAGGAGTCCCAGGATTCCTGTGGCACGTGAAAAGGGACCCTTTGCCTCCCGCCTCAGCTGGAGAGGCATCCCAATTGCCCTGCCAAGCCTCGAGGTGAATCCCGAGTTGTCCCTCGCAACTAGGCAGGAGTCCTGACGTCGCTGAACAAACACGTGGGTGGAAGGGCGATCCCCGTCGTAACTCGAGAATATACCCCAGGTTCCCGCCGCAACTCGAGAAAAACCATGAGACGTCCCCCTCGCCGCGAGATGAGGCCAGATTCACCTGCACTGCGTGCAGAGCAATTCCGTCTTGCACATCACACATGAAAGGAGCCCTGATTTCCTTGATGGCACTCCAGAGAAACCCCAAGAACACTCTTTCAAGGGTAGAGGGAACCTGAGGTCACTTGAGCAACACGAAAGAGCTCCGTGGACCAAAAATCAACTCGAGATGAGAGGGTAGTCCCTGGCTTCGACTCCAGAAGAATACCACCTTACCACAAGCACCTCAAGAGGAGGCTTCTCTCATCTCTAGCTATGTGAGAGGGACCCTGAGTTTGTGGCCTCAAGTGGAATTGACACCGCAATGCCCTGACTTGAAATAAGGCCGGATATCCCTGCAGTGACTTGAATGCAGGCTCGTCTTGCATCTCCCAAGACGAAAGGATGTCTGAATCCCCTGTGGAGACCACAGAGAAAAACCTAGCTCCCCACCTCATCGCGACCGGAGGCCTCACATCCTTTGAAAACTCCAGAGGTACGCGGAGATCAGTGCCTCCAAAGGAGACGATGCCTGACTCCTCGTGAAACTTGATAGGAGTCCCAGGATTCCTGTGGCACGTGGAAAGGGACACTTGGTCTCCCGCCTCAGCTGGAGAGGCGTCCCAATTGCCCTGCCAAGCCTCGAGGAGAATCCCGAGTTGTCCCTCGCAACTAGGCAGGAGTCCTGACGTCGCTGAACAAACACGTGTGTGGAAGGGCCATCCCCGTCGTAACTCGAGAATATACCCCAGGTTCCCGCCGCTACTCGAGAAAAACCATGAGACTTCCCCCTCGCCGCGAGATGAGGCCCGATTCCCCTGCACTGCGTGCAGAGCAATTCCGTCTTGCACATCACACATGAAAGGAGCCTTGAGTACCTTGATGGCACTCCAGAGAAACACCAAGAACACTCTTTCAAGGCTAGGGGGATCCTGAGGTCACTGTAGCAACAAGAAAGAGCTCCGTGGACGAAAAATCAACTCGAGATGAGAGGTTAGTCCCTGGCTTCGACTCCAGAGGAATACCACCTTACCACAAGCTCGTCAAGAGGAGGCTTCTCTCAACTCTAGGTATGTGAGAGGGACCCTGAGTTTGCGGCCTCAAGTGGAATGGACACCGCGATGCCCTGACTCGAAATAAGGCCGGATATCCCTGCAGTGACTTGAATGCAGGCTCGTCTTTCATTTCCCAAGATGAAAGGATGTCTGAATCCCCTGTGGAGACCACAGAGAAACACCTAGTTCCCCACTTCATGGCGACCGGAGGCCTCACATCCTTTGAAAACTCCAGAGGGACGCGGAGATCAGTGCCTCCAAAGGAGACGATGCCTGACTCCTCGTGAAACTTGATAGGAGTCCCAGGATTCCTGTGGCTCGTGGAAAGGGACCCTTGGTCTCCCGCCTCAGCTGGAGAGGCGTCCCAATTGCCCTGCCAAGCCTCGAGGAGAATCCCGAGTTGTCCCTCGCAACTAGGCAGGAGTCCTGACGTCGCTGAACAAACACGTGGTTGGAAGGACCATCCCCGTCGTAACTCGAGAATATACCCCAGGTTCCCGCTGCAACTCGAGAAAAACCATGAGACTTCCCCCTCTCCGCGAGATGAGGGCCGATTCCCCTGCACTGCGTGCAGAGCAATTCCGTGTTGCACATCACACATGAAAGGAGCCTTGATTTCCTTGATGGCACTCCAGAGAAACCCCAAGAACACTCTTTCAAGGCTAGAGGGATCCTGAGGTCACTGCAGCAACATGAAAGAGCTCCGTGGACCAAAAATCAACTCGAGATGAGAGGGTAGTCCCTGGCTTCGACTCCAGAGGAATACCACCTTATCACAAGCACCTCAAGAGGAGGCTTCTCTCAGCTCTAGCTATGTGAGAGGGACCCTGAGTTTGTGGCCTCAAGTGGAATTGACACTGCAATGCCCTGACTTGTAATAAGGCCGGATATCCCTGCAGTGACTTGAATGCAGGCTCGTCTTGCATCTCCCAAGACGAAAGGATGTCTGAATCCCCTGTGGAGACCACAGAGAAAAACCTAGCTCCCCACCTCATCGCGACCGGAGGCCTCACATCCTTTGAAAACTCCAGAGGTACGCGGAGATCAGTGCCTCCAAAGGAGACGATGCTTGACTCCTCGTGAAACTTGATAGGAGTCCCAGGATTCCTGTGGCACGTGGAAAGGGACCCTTGGTCTCCCGCCTCAGCTGGAGAGGCGTCCCAATTGCCCTGCCAAGCCTCGAGGAGAATCCCGAGTTGTCCCTCGCAACTAGGCAGGAGTCCTGACGTCACTGAACAAACACGTGGTGGAAGGGCCATCTCCGTCGGAACTCGAGAATATACACCAGGTTCCCACCGCAACTCGAGAAAAACCATGAGACTTCCCCCTCGCCGCAAGATGAGGCCCGATTCCCCTGCACTGCGTGCAGAGCAATTCCGTGTTGCACATCACACATGAAAGGGGCCTTGATTTCCTTGATGGCACTCCAGAGAAACCTCAAGAACACTGTTTCAAGGCTAGAGGGATCCTGAGGTCACTGTAGCAACACGAAAGAGCTCCGTGGACCATAAATCAACTGGAGATTAGAGGTTAGTCCCTGGCTTCGACTCCAGAGGAATACCACCTTACCACAAGCACCTCAAGAGGAGGCTTCTCTCAGCTCTAGGTATGTGAGAGGGACCCTGAGTTTGCGGCCACAAGTGGAATGGACACCGCGATGCCCTGACTGGAAATAATGCCAGATATCCCTGCAGTGACTTGAATGCAGGTTCGTCTTGCATCTCCCAAGACGAAAGGATGTCTGAATCCCCTGTGGAGACCACAGAGAAAACCTAGTTTCCCACCTCATCGTGACCGGAGGCCTCACATCCTTTGAAAACTCCTGAGGTACGCGGAGATCAGTGCCTCCAAAGGAGACGATTCCTGACTCCTCGTGAAACTTGATAGGAGCCCCAGGATTCCTGTGGCACGTGGAAAGGGACCCTTGGTCTCCCGCCTCAGCTGGAGAGGCGTCCCAATTGCCCTGCCAAGCCTCGAGGAGAATCCCGAGTTGTCCCTCGCAACTAGGCAGGAGTCCTGACGTCGCTGAACAAACACGTGTGTGGAAGGGCCATCCCCGTCGTAACTCGAGAATATACCCCAGGTTCCCGCCGCTACTCGAGAAAAACCATGAGACTTCCCCCTCGCCGCGAGATGAGGCCCGATTCCCCTGCACTGCGTGCAGAGCAATTCCGTCTTGCACATCACACATGAAAGGAGCCTTGATTTCCTTGATGGCACTCCAGAGAAACACCAAGAACACTCTTTCAAGGCTAGAGGGATCCTGAGGTCACTGTAGCAACAAGAAAGAGCTCCGTGGACGAAAAATCAACTCGAGATGAGAGGGTAGTCCCTGGCTTCTACTCCAGAGGAATACCACCTTACCACAAGCTCCTCAAGAGGAGGCTTCTCTCAGCTCTATGTTTGTGAGAGGGACCCTGATTTTGCGGCCTCAAGTGGAATGGACACCGCGATGCCCTGACTCGAAATAAGGCCGGATATCCCTGCAGTGACTTGAATGCAGGCTCGTCTTGCATCTCCCAAGATGAAAGGATGTCTGAATCCCCTGTGGAGACCACAGAGAAAGACCTAGTTCCCCACCTCATCGCGACCAGAGGCCTCACATCCTTTGAAAATTCCAGAGGTACACGGAGATCAGTGCCTCCAAAGGAGACGATGCCTGACTGCTCGTGAAATTTGATAGGAGTCCCAGGATTCCTGTGGCACATGGAAAGGGACCCTTGGTCTCCCGCCTCAGCTGGAGAGGCGTCCCAATTGCCCTGCCAAGCCTCGAGGAGAATCCTGAGTTGTCCCTCGCAACTAGGCAGGAGTCCTGACGTCGCTGAACAAACACGTGGTTGGGAGGGCCATCCCCGTCGTAACTCGACAATATACCCCAGGTTCCCGCCGCAACTCGAGAAAAATCATGAGACTTCCCCCTCGCCGCGAGATGATGCCCGATTCCCCTGCACTGCGTGCAGAGCAATTCCGTGTTGCACATCACACATGAAAGGAGCCTTGATTTCCTTGATGGCACTCCAGAGAAACCCCAAGAACACTGTTTCAAGGCTAGCGGGATCGTGAGGTCACTGTAGCCACACGAAAGAGCTCCATGGACCAAAAATCAACACGAGATGAGAGGTTAGTCCCTGGCTTCGACTCCAGAGGAATACCACCTTACCACAAGCACCTCAAGAGGAGGCTTCTCTCAGCTCTAGGTATGTGAGAGGGACCCTGAGTTTGCGGCCTCAAGTGGAATGGACACCGCGATGCCCTGACGCGAAATAAGGCCGAATATCCCTGCAGTGACTTGAATGCGGGCTCGTCTTGCATCTCCCAAGATGAAAGGATGTCTGAATCCCCTGTGAAGACCACCGAGAAAGACCTAGTTCCCCACCTCATCCCGACCAGAAGCCTCACATCCTTTGAAAACTCCAGAGGTACGCGGAGATCAGTGCCTCCAAAGGAGACGATGCCTGACTCCTCGTGAAACTTGATAGGAGTCCCAGGATTCCTGTGGCACGTGGAAAGGGACCCTTTGCCTCCCGCCTCAGCTGGAGAGGCATCCCAATTGCCCTGCCAAGCCTCGAGGTGAATCCCGAGTTGTCCCTCGCAACTAGGCAGGAGTCCTGACGTCGCTGAACAAACACGTGGGTGGAAGGGCCATCCCCGTCGTAACTCGAGAATATACCCCAGGTTCCCGCCGCAACTCGAGAAAAACCATGAGACGTCCCCCTCGCCGCGAGATGAGGCTAGATTCACCTGCAGTTCGTGCAGAGCAATTCCGTGCTGCACATCACACATGAAAGGAGCCTTGATTTCCTTGATGGCACTCCAGAGAAACCCCAAGAACACTGTTTCAAGGCTAGAGGGATCCTGAATTCACTGTAGCAAGACGAAAGAGCTACGTGGACCAAAAATCAACTCGAGATGAGAGGTTAGTCCCTGGCTTCGACTCCAGAGGAATACCACCTTACCACAAGCACCTCAAGAGGAGGCTTCTCTCAGCTCTAGGTATGTGAGAGGGGCCCTGAGTTTGCGGCCTCAAGTGGAATGGACACCGCGATGCCCTGACTCGAAATAAGGCCGGATATCCCTGCATTGACTTGAATGCAGGCTCGTCTTGCTTCTCCCAAGACGAAAGGATGTCTGAATCCCCTGTGGAGACCACAGAGAAAGACCTAGTTCCCCACCTCATCGCGACCGGATTCCTTATATTCTTTGAAAACTCCAGAGGTACGCGGAGATCAGTGCCTCCAAAGGAGACGATGCCTGACTCCTCGTGAAACTTGATAGGAGTCCCAGGATTCCTGTGGCACGTGGAAAGGGACCCTTGGTCTCCCGCCTCAGCTGGAGAGGCGTCCCAATTGCCCTGCCAAGCCTCGAGGAGAATCCCGAGTTGTCCCTCGCAACTAGGCAGGAGTTCTGATGTCGCTGAACAAACACGTGGGTGGAAGGGCCATCCCCGTCGTAACTCGACAATATACCCCAGGTTCCCGCCGCAACTCGAGAAAAACCATGAGACTTCCCCCTCGCCGCGAGATGAGGCCCGATTCCCCTGCACTGCGTGCAGAGCAATTCCGTGTTGCACATCACACAAGAAAGGAGCCTTGATTTCCTTGGTGGCACTCCAGAGAATCCCCAAGAACACTGTTTCAAGGCTAGAGGGATCCTGAGGTCACTGTAGCAACACGAAAGAGCTCCGTGGACCCAAAATCAACTCGAGATGAGAGGTTAGTCCCTGGCTTCAACTCCAGAGGGATACCACCTTACCACAAGCACCTCAAGAGGAGGCTTCTCTCAGCTCTAGGTATGTGAGAGGGACCCTGAGTTTGCGGCCTCAAGTGGAATGGACACCGCGATGCCCTGACTCGAAATAAGGCCAGATATCCCTGCAGTGACTTGAATGCAGGCTCGTCTTGCATCTCCCAAGACGAAAGGATATCTGAATCCCCTGTGGAGACCACAGAGAAAGACCTAGTTCCCCACCTCATCGCGACCGGAAGCTTCACATCCTTTGAAAACTCCAGAGGTACACGGAGATCACTGCCTCCAAAGGAGACGATGCCTGACTCCTCATGAAACTTGATAGGAGTCCCAGGATTCCTGTGGCACATGGAAAGGGACCCTTGGTCTCCCGCCTCAGCTGGAGAGGCGTCCCAATTGCCCTGCCAAGCCTCGAGGAGAATCCCGAGTTGTCCCTTGCAACTAGGCAGGAGTCCTGTCGTCGCTGAACAAACACGTGTGTGGAAGGGCCGTCCCCATCGTTACTCGAGAATATACCCCAGGTTCCCGCCGCAACTCGAGAAAAACTATGAGACTTCGCCCTCGCCGCGAGATGAGGTCCGATTCCCCTGCACTGCGTGCAGAGCAATTCCGTGTTGCACATCACACATGAAAGGAGCCTTGATTTCCTTGATGGCACTCCAGAGAAACCCCAAGAACACTGTTTCAAGGCTAGAGGGATCCTGAGGTCACTGTAGCAACACGAAAGAGCTCCGTGGACCAAAAATCAACTCGAGATGAGAGGTTAGTCCCTGGCTTCGACTCCAGAGGAATACCACCTTACCACAAGCACCTCAAGAGGAGGCTTCTCTCAGCTCTAGGTATGTGAGAGGGACCCTGAGTTTGCGGCCTCAAGTGGAATGGACACCGCGATGCCCTGACGCGATATAAGGCCGGATATCCCTGCAGTGACTTGAATGCAGGCTCGTCTTGCATCTCCCAAGATGAAAGGATGTCTGAATCCCCTGTGAAGACCACCGAGAAAGACCTAGTTCCCCACCTCATCCCGACCAGAAGCCTCACATCCTTTGAAAACTCCAGAGGTACGCGGAGATCAGTGCCTCCAAAGGAGACGATGCCTGACTCCTCGTGAAACTTGATAGGAGTCCGAGGATTCCTGTGGCACGAGGAAAGGGACCCTTTGCCTCCCGCCTCAGCTGGAGAGGCATCCCAATTGCCCTGCCAAGCCTCGAGGTGAATCCCGAGTTGTCCCTCGCAACTAGGCAGGAGTCCTGACGTCGCTGAACAAACACGTGTGTGGAAGGGCCATCACCGTTGTAACTCGAGAATATATCCCAGGTTCCCGCCGCAACTCGAGAAAAACCATGAGACGTCCCCCTCGCCGCGAGATGAGGCCAGATTCACTTGCAGTGCGTGCAGAGCAATTCCGTGCTGCACATCACACATGAAAGGAGCCTTGATTTCCTTGATGGCACTCCAGAGAAATCCCAAGAACACTGTTTCAAGGCTAGAGGGATTCTGAGGTCACTGCAGCTACACGAAAGAGATCCGTGGACCAAAAATCAACTCGAGATGAGAGGTTAGTCCCTGGCTTCGACTCCAGAGGAAACCACCTTACCACAAGCACCTCAAGAGGAGGCTTCTCTCAGCTCTAGGTATGTGAGAGGGACCCTGAGTTTGCGGCCTCAAGTGGAATGGACACCGCGATGCCCTGACTGGAAATAATGCCAGATATCCCTGCAGTGACTTGAATGCAGGTTCGTCTTGCATCTCCCAAGACGAAAGGATGTCTGAATCCCCTGTGGAGACCACAGAGAAAACCTAGTTTCCCACCTCATCGTGACCGGAGGCCTCACATCCTTTGAAAACTCCAGAGGTACGCGGAGATCAGTGCCTCCAAAGGAGACGATGCCTGACTCCTCGTGAAACTTGATAGGAGTCCCAGGATTCCTGTGGCTCGTGGAAAGGGACCCTTGGTCTCCCGCCTCAGCTGGAGAGGCGTCCCAATTGCCCTGCCAAGCCTCGAGGAGAATCCCGAGTTGTCCCTCGCAACTAGGCAGGAGTCCTGACGTCGCTGAACAAACACGTGGTTGGAAGGACCATCCCCGTCGTAACTCGAGAATATACCCCAGGTTCCCGCTGCAACTCGAGAAAAACCATGAGACTTCCCCCTCTCCGCGAGATGAGGGCCGATTCCCCTGCACTGCGTGCAGAGCAATTCCGTGTTGCACATCACACATGAAAGGAGCCTTGATTTCCTTGATGGCACTCCAGAGAAACCCCAAGAACACTCTTTCAAGCCTAGAGGGATCCTGAGGTCACTGCAGCAACATGAAAGAGCTCCGTGGACCATAAATCAACTGGAGATTAGAGGTTAGTCCCTGGCTTCGACTCCAGAGGAATACCACCTTACCACAAGCACCTCAAGAGGAGGCTTCTCTCAGCTCTAGGTATGTGAGAGGGACCCTGAGTTTGCGGCCTCAAGTGGAATGGACACCGCGATGCCCTGACTGGAAATAATGCCAGATATCCCTGCAGTGACTTGAATGCAGGTTCGTCTTGCATCTCCCAAGACGAAAGGATGTCTGAATCCCCTGTGGAGACCACAGAGAAAACCTAGTTTCCCACCTCATCGTGACCGGAGGCCTCACATCCTTTGAAAACTCCTGAGGTACGCGGAGATCAGTGCCTCCAAAGGAGACGATGCCTGACTCCTCGTGAAACTTGATAGGAGCCCCAGGATTCCTGTGGCACGTGGAAAGGGACCCTTGGTCTCCCGCCTCAGCTGGAGAGGCGTCCCAATTGCCCTGCCAAGCCTCGAGGAGAATCCCGAGTTGTCCCTCGCAACTAGGCAGGAGTCCTGACGTCGCTGAACAAACACTTGTGTGGAAGGGCCATCCCCGTCGTAACTCGAGAATATACCCCAGGTTCCCGCCGCTACTCGAGAAAAACCATGAGACTTCCCCCTCGCCGCGAGATGAGGCCCGATTCCCCTGCACTGCGTGCAGAGCAATTCCGTCTTGCACATCACACATGAAAGGAGCCTTGATTTCCTTGATGGCACTCCAGAGAAACACCAAGAACACTCTTTCAAGGCTAGAGGGATCCTGAGGTCACTGTAGCAACAAGAAAGAGCTCCGTGGACGAAAAATCAACTCGAGATGAGAGGGTAGTCCCTGGCTTCTACTCCAGAGGAATACCACCTTACCACAAGCTCCTCAAGAGGAGGCTTCTCTCAGCTCTATGTTTGTGAGAGGGACCCTGATTTTGCGGCCTCAAGTGGAATGGACACCGCGATGCCCTGACTCGAAATAAGGCCGGATATCCCTGCAGTGACTTGAATGCAGGCTCGTCTTGCATCTCCCAAGATGAAAGGATGTCTGAATCCCCTGCGGAGACCACAGAAAAAGACCTAGTTCCCCACCTCATCGCGACCAGAGGCCTCACATCCTTTGAAAACTCCAGAGGTTTGCGGAGATCAGTGCCTCCAAAGGAGACGATGCCTGACTCCTCGTGAAATTTGATAGGAGTCCCAGGATTCCTGTGGCACGTGGAAAGGGACCCTTGGTCTCCCGCCTCAGCTGGAGAGGCGTCCCAATTGCCCTGCCAAGCCTCGAGGAGAATCCTGAGTTGTCCCTCGCAACTAGGCAGGAGTCCTGACGTCGCTGAACAAACACGTGGTTGGGAGGGCCATCCCCGTCGTAACTCGACAATATACCCCAGGTTCCCGCCGCAACTCGAGAAAAATCATGAGACTTCCCCCTCGCCGCGAGATGAGGCCCGATTCCCCTGCACTGCGTGCAGAGCAATTCCGTGTTGCACATCACACATGAAAGGAGCCTTGATTTCCTTGATGGCACTCCAGAGAAACCCCAAGAACACTGTTTCAAGGCTAGCGGGATCGTGAGGTCACTGTAGCCACACGAAAGAGCTCCATGGACCAAAAATCAACACGAGATGAGAGGTTAGTCCCTATCTTCGACTCCAGAGGAATACCACCTTAACACAAGCACCTCAAGAGGAGGCTTCTCTCAGCTCTAGGTATGTGAGAGGGACCCTGAGTTTGCGGCCTCAAGTGGAATGGACACCGCAATGCCCTGACGCGAAATAAGGCCGAATATCCCTGCAGTGACTTGAATGCGGGCTCGTCTTGCATCTCCCAAGATGAAAGGATGTCTGAATCCCCTGTGAAGACCACCGAGAAAGACCTAGTTCCCCACCTCATCCCGACCAGAAGCCTCACATCCTTTGAAAACTCCAGAGGTACGCGGAGATCAGTGCCTCCAAAGGCGACGATGCCTGACTCCTCGTGAAACTTGATAGGAGTCCCAGGATTCCTGTGGCACGTGGAAAGGGACCCATTGCCTCCCGCCTCAGCTGGAGAGGCATCCCAATTGCCCTGCCAAGCCTCGAGGTGAATCCCGAGTTGTCCCTCGCAACTAGGCAGGAGTCCTGACGTCGCTGAACAAACACGTGGGTGGAAGGGCCATCCCCGTCGTAACTCGAGAATATACCCCAGGTTCCCGCCGCAACTCGAGAAAAACCATGAGACGTCCCCCTCGCCGCGAGATGAGGCTAGATTCACCTGCAGTTCGTGCAGAGCAATTCCGTGCTGCACATCACACATGAAAGGAGCCTTGATTTCCTTGATGGCACTCCAGAGAAACCCCAAGAACACTGTTTCAAGGCTAGAGGGATCCTGAATTCACTGTAGCAAGACGAAAGAGCTACGTGGACCAAAAATCAACTCGAGATGAGAGGTTAGTCCCTGGCTTCGACTCCAGAGGAATACCACCTTACCACAAGCACCTCAAGAGAATGCTTCTCTCAGCTCTAGGTATGTGAGAGGGGCCCTGAGTTTGCGGCCTCAAGTGGAATGGACACCGCGATGCCCTGACTCGAAATAAGGCCGGATATCCCTGCAGTGACTTGAATGCAGGCTCGTCTTGCTTCTCCCAAGACGAAAGGATGTCTGAATCCCCTGTGGAGACCACAGAGAAAGACCTAGTTCCCCACCTCATCGCGACCGGATTCCTTATATTCTTTGAAAACTCCAGAGGTACGCGGAGATCAGTGCCTCCAAAGGAGACGATGCCTGACTCCTCGTGAAACTTGATAGGAGTCCCAGGATTCCTGTGGCACGTGGAAAGGGACCCTTGGTCTCCCGCCTCAGCTGGAGAGGCGTCCCAATTGCCCTGCCAAGCCTCGAGGAGAATCCCGAGTTGTCCCTCGCAACTAGGCAGGAGTTCTGATGTCGCTGAACAAACACGTGGGTGGAAGGGCCATCCCCGTCGTAACTCGACAATATACCCCAGGTTCCCGCCGCAACTCGAGAAAAACCATGAGACTTCCCCCTCGCCGCGAAATGAGGCCCGATTCCCCTGCACTGCGTGCAGAGCAATTCCGTGTTGCACATCACACAAGAAAGGAGCCTTGATTTCCTTGGTGGCACTCCAGAGAATCCCCAAGAACACTGTTTCAAGGCTAGAGGGATCCTGAGGTCACTGTAGCAACACGAAAGAGCTCCGTGGACCCAAAATCAACTCGAGATGAGAGGTTAGTCCCTGGCTTCAACTCCAGAGGGATACCACCTTACCACAAGCACCTCAAGAGGAGGCTTCTCTCAGCTCTAGGTATGTGAGAGGGACCCTGAGTTTGCGGCCTCAAGTGGAATGGACACCGCGATGCCCTGACTCGAAATAAGGCCAGATATCCCTGCAGTGACTTGAATGCAGGCTCGTCTTGCATCTCCCAAGACGAAAGGATATCTGAATCCCCTGTGGAGACCACAGAGAAAGACCTAGTTCCCCACCTCATCGCGACCGGAAGCTTCACATCCTTTGAAAACTCCAGAGGTACACGGAGATCACTGCCTCCAAAGGAGACGATGCCTGACTCCTCATGAAACTTGATAGGAGTCCCAGGATTCCTGTGGCACATGGAAAGGGACCCTTGGTCTCCCGCCTCAGCTGGAGAGGCGTCCCAATTGCCCTGCCAAGCCTCGAGGAGAATCCCGAGTTGTCCCTTGCAACTAGGCAGGAGTCCTGTCGTCGCTGAACAAACACGTGTGTGGAAGGGCCGTCCCCATCGTTACTCGAGAATATACCCCAGGTTCCCGCCGCAACTCGAGAAAAACTATGAGACTTCGCCCTCGCCGCGAGATGAGGTCCGATTCCCCTGCACTGCGTGCAGAGCAATTCCGTGTTGCACATCACACATGAAAGGAGCCTTGATTTCCTTGATGGCACTCCAGAGAAACCCCAAGAACACTGTTTCAAGGCTAGAGGGATCCTGAGGTCACTGTAGCAACACGAAAGAGCTCCGTGGACCAAAAATCAACTCGAGATGAGAGGTTAGTCCCTGGCTTCGACTCCAGAGGAATACCACCTTACCACAAGCACCTCAAGAGGAGGCTTCTCTCAGCTCTAGGTATGTGAGAGGGACCCTGAGTTTGCGGCCTCAAGTGGAATGGACACCGCGATGCCCTGACGCGAAATAAGGCCGGATATCCCTGCAGTGACTTGAATGCAGGCTCGTCTTGCATCTCCCAAGATGAAAGGATGTCTGAATCCCCTGTGAAGACCACCGAGAAAGACCTAGTTCCCCACCTCATCCCGACCAGAAGCCTCACATCCTTTGAAAACTCCAGAGGTACGCGGAGATCAGTGCCTCCAAAGGAGACGATGCCTGACTCCTCGTGAAACTTGATAGGAGTCCGAGGATTCCTGTGGCACGAGGAAAGGGACCCTTTGCCTCCCGCCTCAGCTGGAGAGGCATCCCAATTGCCCTGCCAAGCCTCGAGGTGAATCCCGAGTTGTCCCTCGCAACTAGGCAGGAGTCCTGACGTCGCTGAACAAACACGTGTGTGGAAGGGCCATCACCGTTGTAACTCGAGAATATATCCCAGGTTCCCGCCGCAACTCGAGAAAAACCATGAGACGTCCCCCTCGCCGCGAGATGAGGCCAGATTCACCTGCAGTGCGTGCAGAGCAATTCCGTGCTGCACATCACACATGAAAGGAGCCTTGATTTCCTTGATGGCACTCCAGAGAAATCCCAAGAACACTGTTTCAAGGCTAGAGGGATTCTGAGGTCACTGCAGCTACACGAAAGAGATCCGTGGACCAAAAATCAACTCGAGATGAGAGGTTAGTCCCTGGCTTCGACTCCAGAGGAAACCACCTTACCACAAGCACCTCAAAAGGAGGCTTCTCTCAGCTCTAGGTATGTGAGAGGGACCCTGAGTTTGCGGCCTCAAGTGGAATGGACACCGCGATGCCCTGACTGGAAATAATGCCAGATATCCCTGCAGTGACTTGAATGCAGGTTCGTCTTGCATCTCCCAAGACGAAAGGATGTCTGAATCCCCTGTGGAGACCACAGAGAAAACCTCGTTTCCCACCTCATCGTGACCGGAGGCCTCACATCCTTTGAAAACTCCAGAGGTACGCGGAGATCAGTGCCTCCAAAGGAGACGATGCCTGACTCCTCGTGAAACTTGATAGGAGTCCCAGGATTCCTGTGGCACGTGGAAAGGGACCCTTGGTCTCCCGCCTCAGCTGGAGAGGCGTCCCAATTGCCCTGCCAAGCCTCGAGGAGAATCCCGAGTTGTCCCTCGCAACTAGGCAGGAGTCCTGACGTCGCTGAACAAACACGTGTGTGGAAGGGCCATCCCCGTCGTAACTCGAGAATATACCCCAGGTTCCCGCCGCTACTCGAGAAAAACCATGAGACTTCCCCCTCGCCGCGAGATGAGGCCCGATTCCCCTGCACTGCGTGCAGAGCAATTCCGTCTTGCACATCACACAGGAAAGGAGCCTTGATTTCCTTGATGGCACTCCAGAGAAACCCCAAGAACACTCTTTCAAGGCTAGAGGGATCCTGAGGTCACTGTAGCAACAAGAAAGAGCTCCGTGGACCAAAAATCAACTTGAGATGAGAGGTTAGTCCCTGGCTTCGACTCCAGAGGAATACCACCTTACCACAAGCTCCTCAAGAGGAGGCTTCTCTCAGCTCTAGGTATGTGAGAGGGACCCTGAGTTTGTGGCCTCAAGTGGAATGGACACCGCGACGCCCTGACTCGAAATAAGGCCGGATATCCCTGCAGTGACTTGAATGCAGGCTCGTCTTTCATCTCCCAAGAAGAAAGGATGTCTGAATCCCCTGTTGAGACCACAGAGAACGACCTAGTTCCCCACCTCATCGCGACCGGAGGCCTCACATCCTTTGAAAACTACAGAGGTACGCGGAGATCAGTGCCTCCAAAGGAGACGATGCCTGACTCCTCATGAAACTTGATAGGAGTCCCAGGATTCTTGTGGCACGTGGAAAGGGACACTTGGTCTCCCGCCTCAGCTGGAGAGGCGTCCCAATTGCCCTGCCAAGCCTCGAGGAGAATCCCGAGTTGTCCCTCGCAACTAGGCAGGAGTCCTGCCGTCGCTAAACAAACACGTGTGTGGAAGGGCCATCCCCGTCATAACTCGAGAATATACCCCAGGTTTCCGCCGCAACTCGAGAAAAACCGTGGGACTTCCCCCTCGCCGCAAGATGAGGCCCGATTCCACTGCACTGCATTCAAAGCAATTCCGTTATGCACATCAAACATGAAAGGAGCCTTGATTTCCTTGATGGCACTCCAGAGAAACCCAAGAACTCTGTTTCAAGGCTAGAGGGATCCTGAGGTCACTGTAGCAACACGAAAGAGCTCCGTGGACCAAAAATCAACTCGAGATGAGAGGTTAGTCCCTGGCTTCGACTCCAGAGCAAACCACCTTACCACAATAACCTCAAGAGGAGGCTTCTCTCAGCTCTAGGTATGTGAGAGGGACCCTGAGTTTGCGGCCTCAAGTGGAATGGACACCGCGATGCCCTGACTCGAAATAAGGCCAGATATCCCTGCAGTGACTTGAATGCAGGCTCGTCTTGCATCTCCCAAGACGAAAGGATATCTGAATCCCCTGTGGAGACCACAGAGAAAGACCTAGTTCCCCACCTCATCGCGACCGGAAGCCTCACATACTTTGAAAACTCCAGAGGTACGCGGAGATCAGTGCCTCCAAAGGAGACGATGCCTGACTCCTCGTGAAACTTCTTAGGAGTCCCAGGATTCCTGTGGCACGTGGAAAGGGACACTTGGTCTCCCGCCTCAGCTGGAGAGTCGTCCCAATTGCCCTGCCAAGCCTCGAGGAGAATCCCGAGTTGTCCCTCGCAACTAGGCAGGAGTCCTGACGTCGCTGAACAAACACGTGTGTGGAAGGGCCATCCCCGTCGTAACTCGAGAATATACCCCAGGTTCACGCCGCAACTCGAGAAAAACCATGAGACTTCCCCCTCGCCGCGAGATGAGGCCCGATTCCCCTGCACTGCGTGCAGAGAAATTCCGTGTTGCACATCACACATGAAAGGAGCCTTGATTTCCTTGATGGCACTCCAAAGAAACCCCAAGAACACTGTTTCAAGGCTAGAGGGATCCTGAGGTCACTGTAGCAACACGAAAGAGCTCCATTTACCAAAAATCAACTCGAGATGAGAGGTTAGTCCCTGGCTTCGACTCCAGAGGAAACCACCTTACCACAAGCACCTCAAGAGGAGGCTTCTCTCAGCTCTAGGTATGTGAGAGGGACCCTGCGTTTGTGGCCTCAAGTGGAATGGACACCGCGACGCCCTGACTCGAAATAAGGCCGGATATCCCTGCAGTGACTTGAATGCAGGCTCGTCTTGCATCTCCCAAGACGAAAGGATGTCTGAATCCCCTGTGGAGACCACAGAGAAAGACCTAGTTCCCCACCTCATCGCGACCGGAGGCCTCACATCCTTTGAAAACTACAGAGCTACGCGGAGATCAGTGCCTCCAAAGGAGACGATGCCTGACTCCTCATGAAACATGATAGGAGTCCCAGGATTCCTGTGGCACGTGGAAAGGGACACTTGGTCTCCCGCGTCAGCTGGAGAGGCGTCCGAATTGCCCTGAAAAGCCTCGAGGAGAATCCCGAATTGTCCCTCGCAACTAGGCAGGAGTCCTGTCGTCGCTGAACAAACACGTGGGTGGAAGGGCCATCCCCATCGTAACTCGAGAATATACCCCAGGTTCCCGCCGCAACTCGAGATAAACCATGACACTTCCCCCTCGCCGCGAGATGAGGCCCGATTCCCCTGCACTGCATGCAGAGCAATTCCGTGTTGCACATCACACATGAGAGGAGCCTTGATTTCCTTGATGGCACTGCAGAGAAACCCCAAGAACACTGTTTCAAGGCTAGAGGGATCCTGAGGTCACTGTAGCAACACGAAAGAGCTCCATGGACCAAAAATCAACTCGAGATGAGAGGTTAGTCCCTGGCTTCGACTCTAGAGGAAACCACCTTACCACAAGCACCTCAAGAGGAGGCTTCTCTCAGCTCTAGGTATGTGAGAGGGACCCTGAGTTTGCGGCCTCAAGTGGAATGGACACCGCGATGCCCTGACTCGAAATAAGGCCGGATATACCTGCAGTGACTTGAATGCAGGCTCGTCTTGCATCTCCCAAGACGAAAGGATGTCTGAATCCCCTGTGGAGACCACAGAGAAAGACCTAGTTCCCCACCTCATCGTGACCGGAGGCCTCACATCCTTTGAAAACTCTAGAGGTACGCGGAGATCAGTGCCTCCAAAGGAGACGATGCCTGACTCCTCGTGAAACTTGATAGGAGTCCCAGGATTCCTGTGGCACGTGGAAAGGGACCCTTGGTCTCCCGCCTCAGCAGGAGAGGCGTCCCAATTGCCCTGCCAAGCCTCGAGGAGAATCCCGAGTTGTCCCTCGCAACTAGGCAGGAGTCCTGACGTCGCTGAACAAACACGTGTGTGGAAGGGCCAGCCCCGTCGTAACTCGAGAATATACCCCAGGTTCCTGCCGCAACTTGAGAAAAACCATGAGACTTCCCCCTCGCCGCCAGATGAGGCCCGATTCCCCTGCACTGCGTGCAGAGCAATTCCGTGTTGCACATCACACATGAAAGGAGCCTTGATTTCCTTGATGGCACTCCAGAGAAACCCCAAGAACACTATTTCAAGGCTGGAGGGATCCTGAGGTCACTGTAGCAACACGAAAGAGCTCCGTGGACCAAAAATCAACTCGAGATGAGAGGTTAGTCCCTGGCTTCGACTCCAGAGGAAAACCACCTTACCACAAGCACCTCAAGAGGAGGCTTCTCTCAGCTCTAGCTATGTGAGAGGGACCCTGAGTTTGTGGCCTCAAGTGGAATGGACACCGCAACACCCTGACTAGAAATAAGGCCGGATATCCCTGCAGTGACTTGAATGCTGGCTCGTCTTGCATCTCTCAAGACGAAAGGATGTCTGAATCCCCTGTGGAGACCACAGAGAAAGACCTAGTTCCCCACCTCATCGCGACCGGAGGCCTCACATCCTTTGAAAACTTCAGAGGTACACGGAGATCAGTGCCTCCAAAGGAGACGATGCCTGACTCCTCGTGAAACTTGATAGGAGTCCCAGGATTCCTGTTACGTGGATAGGGACCCTTGGTCTCCCGCCTCAGATGGAGAGACGTCCCAATTGCCCTGCCAAGCCTCGAGGAGAATCCCGAGTTGTCCCTCGCAAGTAGGCAGGAGTCCTGACGTCGCTGAACAAACACGTGGTTGAAAGGGCCATCCCCGTCGTAACTCGAGAATATACCCCAGGTTCCCGCCGCAACTTGAGAAAAACTATGAGACTTTCCCCTTGCCGCGATATGAGGCCCGATTCCCCTGCACTGCGTGCAGAGCAATTCCGTGTTGCACATCACACATGAAAGGAGCCTTGATTTCCTTGATGGCCCTCCAGAGAAACCCCAAGAATACTGTTTCAAGGCTAGAGGGATCCTGAGGTTACTGTAGCAACACGAAAGAGCTCCATGGGCCAAAAATCAACTCGAGATGAGAGGTCAGTCCCTGGCTTCGAGTCCAGAGGAATAGCACCTTACCACAAGCACCTCAAGAGGAGGCTTCTCTCAGCTCTAGGTATGTGAGAGGGGCCCTGAGTTTGCGGCCTCAAGTGGAATGGACACCGCGATGCCCTGACTCGAAATAAGGCCGGATATCCCTGCAGTGACTTGAATGCAGGCTCGTCTTGTATCTCCCAAGATGAAAAGATGTCTAAATCCCCTTTGGAGACCACAGAGAAAGACCTAGTTCCCCACCTCAACGCGACCGGATTCCTTATATCCTTTGAAAACTCCAGAGGTATGCGGAGATCAGTGCCTCCAATGGAGACGATGCCTGACTCCGCGTGAAACATGATAGGAGTCCCAGGATTCCTGTGGCACGTGGAAAGAGACCCTTGGTCTCCCGCCTCAGCTGGAGAGGCGTCCCAATTGCCCTGCCAAACCTCAAGGAGAATCCTGAGTTTTCCTTCACAAGTAGGCAGGAGTCCTGACGTCGCTGAACAAACACGAGTGTGGAAGGGCCTTCCCCGTCGTAACTCGAGAATATACCCCAGGTTCCCGCCGCAACTCGAGAAAAACCATGAGACGTTCCCCTCGCCGCGATATGAGGCCCGATTCCCCTGCACTGCGTGCAGAGCAATTCCGTGTTGCACATCACACATGAAAGGAGCCTTGATTTCCTTGGTGGCACTCCAGAGAAACCCCAAGAACACTGTTTCAAGGCTAGAGGGATCCTGAGGTCACTGTAGCAACACGAACGAGCTCCGTGGACCAAAAATCAACTCGAGATGAGAGGTTAGTCCCTGGCTTCGACTCCAGAGGAATACCACCTTACCACAAGCACCTCAAGAGGAGGCTTCTCTAAGCTCTAGGTATGTGAGAGGGACCCTGAGTTTGCGGCCTCAAGTGGAATGGACACCGCGATGCCCTGGCTCGAAATAAGGCCGGATATCCCTGCAGTGACTTGAATGCAGGCTCGTCTTGCATCTCCCAAGACGAAAGGATGTCTGAATCCCCTGTGGAGACCACAGAGAAAGACCTAGTTCCCCACTTCATCGCGACCGGAGGCCTCACATCCTTTGAAAACTCCAGAGGTACGCGGAGATCAGTGCCTGCAAAGGAGACGATGCCTGACTCCTCGTGAAACTTGATAGGAGTCCCAGGATTCCTGTGGCACATGGAAAGGGACCCTTGGTCTCCCGCCTCAGCTGGAGAGGCGTCCCAATTGCCCTGCCAAGCCTCGAGGAGAATCCCGAGTTGTCCCTCGCAACTAGGCAGGAGTCCTGACGTCGCTGAAGAAACCCGTGTGTGGAAGGGCCATTCCCGTCGTAACTCGAGAATATACCCCAGGTTCCCGCCGCAACTCGAGAAAAACCATGAGACTTCCCCCTCGCCGCGAGATGAGGCCCGATTCCCCTGCACTGCGTGCAGAGCAATTCCGTGTTGCACATCACACATGAAAGGAGCCTTGATTTCCTTGGTGGCACTCCAGAGAAACCCCAAGAACACTGTTTCAAGGCTAGAAGGATCCTGAGGTCACTGTAGCAACACGAAAGAGCTCCGTGGACCAAAAATCAACTCGAGATGAGAGGTTAGTCCCCGGCTTCGACTCCAGAGGAATACCACCTTACCACAAGCACCTCAAGTGGAGGCTTCTCTCAGCTCTAGGTATGTGAGAGGGGCCCTGAGTTTGCGGCCTCAAGTGGAATGGACACAGCGATGCCCTGACTCGAAATAAGGCCGGATATCCCTGCAGTGACTTGAATGCAGGCTCGTCTTTCATCTCCCAAGATGAAAGGATGTCTGAATCCCCCGTGGAGACCACAGAGAAAGACCTAGTTCCCCACCTGATCGCGACCAGATTCCTTATATCCTTTGAAAACTCCAGAGGTACACGGAGATCAGTGCCTCCAAAGGAGACGATGCCTGACTCCTCGTGAAACTTGATAGGATTCCCAGGATTCCTGTGCACGTGGATAGGGACCCTTGGTCTCCCGCCTCAGCTGGAGAGGCGTCCCAATTGCCCTGCCAAGCCTCGAGGAGAATCCCGAGTTGTCCCTCACAACTAGGCAGGAGTCCTGACGTCGCTGAAGAAACACGTGGGTGGAAGGGCCATCCCCGTCGTAACTCGAGAATATAACCCAGGTTCCCGCCGCAACTCGAGAAAAACCATGACACTTCCCCCTCGCCACGAGATGAGGCCCGATTCCCCTGCACTGCGTGCAGAGCAATTCCGTGTTGCACATCACACATGAAAGGAGCCTTGATTTCCTTAATGGCACTCCAGAGAAACCCCAAGAACACTGTTTCAAGGCTAGAGAGATCCTGAGGTCACTTTAGCAACAGGAAAGAGCTCCGTGGACCAAAAATCAACTCGAGATGAGAGGTTAGTCCCTGGCTTCGACTCCAGAGGAATACCACCTTACCACAAGCATCTCAAGAGTAGGCTTCTCTCAGCTCTAGGTATGTGAGAGGGGCCCTGAGTTTGCGGCCTCAAGTGGAATGGACACCGCGATGCCCTGACTCGAAATAAGGCCGGATATCCCTGCAGTGACTTGAATGCAGGCTCGTCTTGCATCTCCCAAGACGGAAGGATGTCTGAATCCCCTGTGGAGACCACAGAGAAAGACCTAGTTCCCCACCTCATCGCGACCGGAGGCCTCACATCCTTTGAAAACTCCAGAGGTACACGGAGATCAGTGCCTCCAAAGGAGACGATGGCTGACTCCTCGTGAAACTTGATAGGAGTCCCAGGATTCCTGTGCACGTGGATAGGGACCCTTGGTCTCCCGCCTCAGCTGGTGAGGCGTCCCAATTGCCCTGCCAAGCCTCGAGGAGAATCCCGAGTTGTCCCTCGCAAGTAGGCAGGAGTCCTGACGTCGCTGAAAAAACACGTGTGTGGAAGGGCCTTCCCCGTCGTAACTCGAGAATATACCCCAGGTTCCCGCCGCAACTCGAGAAAAACCATGAGACTTTCCCCTCGCCGCGATATGAGGCCCGATTCCCCTGCACTGCGTGCAGAGCAATTCCGTGTTGCACATCAAACATGAAAGGAGCCTTGATTTCCTTGATGGCACTCCAGAGAAACCCCAAGAACACTGTTTCAAGGCTAGAGGGAACCTGAGGTCACATTAGCAACAGGAAAGAGCTCCGTGGACCAAAAATCAACTCGAGATGAGAGGTTAGTCCCTGGCTTCGACTCCAGAGGAATACCACCTTACCACAAGCATCTCAAGAGGAGGCTTCTCTCAGCTCTAGGTATGTGAGAGGGACCCTGAGTTTGCGGCCTCAAGTGGAATGGACACCGCGATGCCCTGACTCGAAATAAGGCCGGATATCCCTGCAGTGACTTGAATGCAGGCTCGTCTTGCATCTCCCAAAACGGAAGGATGTCTGAATCCCCTGTGGAGACCACAGAGAAAGACCTAGTTCCCCACCTCATCGCGACCGGAGGCCTCACATCCTTTGAAAACTCCAGAGGTACACGGAGATCAGTGCCTCCAAAGGAGACGATGGCTGACTCCTCGTGAAACTTGATAGGAGTCCCAGGATTCCTGTGCACGTGGATAGGGACCCTTGGTCTCCCGCCTCAGCTGGTGAGGCGTCCCAATTGCCCTGCCAAGCCTCGAGGAGAATCCCGAGTTGTCCCTCGCAACTAGGCAGGAGTCCTGACGTCGCTGGACAAACAGGTGGTTGAAAGGGACATCCCCGTCGTAACTCGAGAATATACCCCAGGTTCCCGCCGCAACTCGAGAAAAACCATGAGACTTTCCCCTCGCCGCGATATGAGGCCCGATTCCCCTGCACTGCGTACAGAGAAATTCCGTGTTGCACATCACACATGAAAGGAGACTTGATTTCCTTGATGGCACTCCAGAGAAACCCCAAGAACACTGTTTCAAGGCTAGAGGGAGCCTGAGGTCACTGTAGCAACACGAAAGAGCTCCGTGGACCAAAAATCAACTCGAGATGAGAGGTTAGTCCCTGGCTTCGACTCCAGAGGAATACCAACTTAGCACAATCACCTCAAGAGGAGGCTTCTCTCAGCTCTAGGTATGTGAGAGGGACCCTGAGTTTGCGGCCTCAAGTGGAATGGAGACCGCGATGCCCTGACTCGAAATAAGGCCGGATATCCCTGCAGTGACTTGAATGCAGGCTCGTCTTGCATCTCCCAAGACGAAAGGATGTCTGAATCCCCTGTGGAGACCACAGAGAAAGACCTAGTTCCCAACCTCATCGCGACCGGAGCCCTCACATCCTTCGAAAACTCCAGAGGTACGCGGAGATCAGTGCCTCCAAAGGAGACGATGCCTGACTCATCGTGAAACTTGATAGGAGTCCCAGGATTCCTGTGGCACGTGGAAAGGGACACTTGGTCTCCCGCCTCAGCTGGAGAGGCGTCCCAATTGCCCTGCCAAGCCTCGAGGAGAATCCCGAGTTGTCCCTCGCAACTAGGCAGGAGTCCTGCCGTCGCTGAACAAACACGTGTGTGGAAGGGCCATCCCTGTCGTAACTCGAGAATATACCCCAGGTTCCCGCCGCAACTCGAGAAAAACCATGAGACTTCCCCCTCGCCGCGAGATTAGGCCTGATTCCCCTGCACTTCGTGCAGAGCAATTTCGTGGTGCACATCACACATGAAAGGAGCCTTGATTTCCTTGATGGCACTCCAGTGAAACCCCAAGAACACTGTTTCAAGGCTAGAGGGATCCTGAGGTCACTGTAGCAACACGAAAGAGTTCCGTGGACGAAAACTCAACTCGAGATGAGAGGTTAGTCCCTGGCTTCGACTTCAGAGGAATACCACCTTACCACAAGCACCTCAAGAGGAGGCTTCTCTCAGCTCTAGGTATGTGAGAGGGACCCTGAGTTTGCGGCCTCAAGTGGAATGGACACCGCGATGCCCTGGCTCGAAATAAGGCCGGATATCCCTGCAGTGACTTGAATGCAGGCTCGTCTCGCATCTCCCAAGATGAAAGGATGTCTGAATCCCCTGTGAAGACCACAGAGAAAGACCGAGTTCCCCACCTCATCGCGACCGGAGGCCTCACATCTTTGAAAACTCCAGAGGTATGCGGAGATCAGTGCCTCCAAAGGAGATGATGCCTGACTCCTCGTGAAACTTTATAGGAGTCCCAGGATTCCTGTGGCACGTGGAAAGGAAGCCTTGGTCTCCCGCCTCAGCTGGAGAGGCGTCGCAATTGCCCTCCCAAGCTTCGAGTAGAATCCCGAGTTGTCCCACGCAACTATGCAGGAGTCCTGACGTCGCTGAAGAAACACGTGGGTGGAAGGGCCATCCCCGTCGTAACTCGAGAATATACCCCAGGTTCCCGCCGCAACTCGAGAAAAACCATGAGACTTCCCCCTCGCCGCAAGATGAGGCCCGATTCCCCTGCATTGCGTGCAGTGCAATTCCGTGTTGCACATCACACATGAAAGGAGCCTTGATTTCCTTGATGGCACTCCAGAGAAACTCCAAGAACACTGTTTCAAGGCTAGAGGGATCCTGAGTTCACTGTAGCAACACGAAAGAGCTCCATGGACCAAAAATCAACTCGAGATGAGAGGTTAGTCCCTGGCTTCGACTCCATAGGAATACCACCTTACCACAAGCACCTCAAGAGGAGGCTTCTCTCAGCTCTAGGTATGTGAGAGGGACCCTGAGTTTGCGGCCTCACGTGGAATGGACACCGCGATGCCCTGATTCGAAATAAGGCCGGATATCCCTGCAGTGACTTGAATGCAGGCTCGTCTTGCATCTCCCAAGACGAAAGGATGTCTGAATCCCCTGTGGAGACCACAGAGAAAGAGCTAGTTCACCACCTCATCCCGACCGGAGGCCTCACATCCTTTGAAAACTCCAGAGGTACGCGGATATCAGTGCCTCCAAAGGAGACGATGCCTGACTCCTCGTGAAACTTGATAGGAGTCCCAGGATTTCTGTGGCACATGGAAAGGGACCCTTGGTCTCCAGCCTCAGCTGGAGAGGCGTTCTAATTGCCCTGCCAAGCCTCGAGGAGAATCCCGAGTTGTCCCTCGCAACTAGGCAGGAGTCCTGACGTCGCTGAGGAAACACGTGGGTGGAAGGGCCATCTCCGTCGTAACTCGAGAATATACCCCAGATTCCCGCCGCAACTCGAGAAAAACCATGAGACTTCCCCCTCGCCGCGAGATGAGGCCCGATTCCCCTGCACTGCGTGCAGAGCAATTCTGTTTTGCACATTACACATGAAAGGAGCCTTGATTTCCTTGGTGGCACTCCAGAGAAACCCCAAGAACACTGTTTCAAGGCTAGAGGGATCCTGAGGTCACTGTAGCAACACGAAAGAGATCCGTGGACCAAAAATCAACTCGAGATGAGAGGTTAGTCCCTGGCTTCTTCTCCAGAGGAATACCACCTTACCACAAGCACCTCAAGATGAGGCTTCTCTCAGCTCTAGGTATGTGAGAGGGGCCCTGAGTTTGCGGCCTCAAGTGGAATGGACACCGCGATGCCCTGACTCGAAATAAGGCCGGATATCCCTGCAGTGACTTGAATGCAGGCTCGGCTTGCATCCCCCAAGACGAAAGGATGTCTGAATCCCCTGTGGAGACCACAGAGAAAGACCTAGTTCCCCACCTCATCGCGACCGGATTCCTTATATCCTTTGAAAACTCCAGAGGTACGCGGAGATCAGTGCCTCCAAAGGAGACGATGCCTGACTCCTCGTGAAACTTGATAGGAGTCCCAGGATTCCTGTGGCCCGTGGAAAGGGACACTTGGTCTTCCGCCTCAGCTGGAGAGGCATCCCAATTGCCCTGCCAAGACTCGAGGAGAATCTCAAGTTGTCCCTCGCAACTAGGCAGGAGCCCTGACGTCGCTGAAGAAACACGTGTGTGGAAGGGCCATCCCCGTCGTAACTCGAGAATATACCCTAGGTTCCCACCGCAACTCGAGAAAGACCATGAGACTTCCCCCTCACCGTGAGATGAGGCCCGATTCCCCTGCACTGCGTGCAGAGCAATTCCGTCTTGCACATCACACATGAAAGGAGCCTTGATTTCCTTGGTGGCACTCCAGAGAAACCCCAAGAACACTGTTTCAAGGCTAGAGGGATCCTGAGGTCATTGTAGCAACACGAAAGAGCTCCGTGGCCCAAAAATCAACTTGAGATGAGAGGTTAGTCCCTGACTTCGACTCCAGAGGAATACCACCTTACCACAAGCACCTCAAGAGGAGGCTTCTCTCAGCTCTAGGTATGTGAGGGGCCCTGAGTTTGCGGCCTCAAGTGGAAAGGACACCGCGATGCCCTGACTCGAAATAAGGCCGGATATCCCTGCAGTGACTTGAATGCAGGCTCATCTTGCATCTCCCAAGATGAAAGGATGTCTGAATCCCCTGTGGAGAACACAGAGAAAGACCTAGTTCCCCACCTCATCACGACCGGAGGCCTCACATCCTTTGAAAACTCCAGAGGTACGTGGAGATCATTGCCTCCAAAGAAGACGATGCCTGACTCCTCGTGAAACTTGATAGGAGTCCCAGGATTCCTGTGGCACATGGAAAGGGACCCTTGGTCTCCCGCCTCAGCTGGAGAGGCGTCCCAATTGCCCTGCCAAGCCTCGAGGAGAATCCCGAGTTGTCCCTCGCAACTAGGCAGGAGTCCTGACGTCGCTGAAGAAACACGTGTGTGGAAGGGCCATCCCCGTCGTAACTCGGGAATATACCCCAGGTTCCCGCCGCAACTCGAGAAAAACCATGAGACTTCCCCCTCGCCGCATATGAGGCCCGATTACCCTGCACTGCGTGCAGAGCAATTCCGTGTTGCACATCACACATGAAAGGAACCTTGATTTCCTTGATGGCACTCCAGGGAAACCCCAAGAACACTGTTTCAAGGATAGAGGGATCCTGAGGTCACTGTAGCAACACGAAAGAGCTCCGTGGACCAAAAATCAACTCGAGATGAGTGGTTAGTCCCTGGCTTCGACTCCAGAGGAATACCACCTTACCACAAGCACCTCAAGAGGAGGCTTCTCTCAGCTCTAGGTATGTGAGAGGGGCCCTGAGTTTGCGGCCTCAAGTGGAATGGACACCGCGATGCCCTGACTCGAAATAAGGCCGGATATTCCTGCAGTGACTTGAATGCAGGCTCGTCTTGCATCTCCCAAGATGAAAGGATGTCTGAATCCCCTGTGGAGACCACAGAGAAAGACCTAGTTCCCCACCTCATCGCGACCGGATTCCTTATATCCTTTGAAAACTCCAGAGGTACACGGAGATCAGTGACTCCAAAGGAGACGATGCCTGACTCCTCGTGAAATTTGATAGGAGTCCCAGGATTCCTGTGGCACGTGGAAAGGGACCCTTGGTCTCCCGCCTCAGCTGGAGAGGCGTCCCAATTGCCCTGCCAAGCCTCGAGGAGAATCCCGAGTTGTCCCTCGCAACTAGGCAGGAGTCCTGACGTCGCTGAACAAACACGTGGGTGGAAGGGCCATCCCCGTCGTAACTCGAGAATATACGCCAGGTTCCCGCCGCAACTCGAAAAAAACCATGAGACTTTCCCCTCGCCGGGAGATGAGGCCCGATTCCCCAGCACTGCGTGCAGAGCTATTCCGTGTTGCACATCACACATGAAAGGAGGCTTGATTTCCTTTATGGCACTCCAGAGAAACCCCAAGAACACTGTTTCAAGGCTAGAGGGATCCTGAGGTCACTGTAGCAACACGAAAGAGCTCCATGGACCAAAAATCAACACGAGATGAGAGGTTAGTTCCTGGCTTCGACTCTAGAGGAATACCACTTTAACTTATGCACCTCAAGAGGAGGCTTCTCTCAGCTCTAGGTATGTGAGAGGGACCCTGAGTTTGCGGCCTCAAGTGGAATGGACACCGCGATGCCCTGACTCAAAATAAGGCCGGATATCCCTGCAGTGACTTGAATGCAGGCTCGTCTTGCATCTCCCAAGACGAAAGGATGACTGAATCCCCTGTGGAGACCACAGGGAAAGACCTAGTTCCCCACCTCATCGCGACCGGAGGCCTCACATCCTTTGAAAACTCCAGAGGTACGCGGAGATCAGTGCCTCCAAAGGAGACGATGCCTGACTCCTCGTGAAACTTGATAGGAGTCCCAGGATTCCTGTGGCACGTGGAAAGGGACCCTTGGTCTCCCGCCTCAGCTGGAGAGGCGTTCCAAGTGCCCTGCCAAGCCTCGAGGAAAATCCCGAGTTGTCCCTCGCAACTAGGCAGGAGTCCTGACGTCGCTGAACAAACACGGGGGTGGAAGGGCCATCCCCGTCGTAACTCGGGAATATACCCCAGGTTCCCGCCGCAACTCGAGAAAAACCATGAGACTTCGCCCTCGCCACGAGATGAGGCTCGATTCCCCTGCACTGCGTGCAGAGCAATTCTGTGTTGCACATCACACATGAAAGGAGCCTTGATTTCCTTGATGGCACCCCAAGAACACTGTTTCAAGGCAAGAGGGATCCTGAAGTCACTGTAGCCACAGGAAAGAGCTCCGTGGACCAAAAATCAACTCGAGATGAGAGGTTAGTCCCTGGCTTCGACTCCAGAGGAATACCACCTTACCACAAGCACCTCAAGAGGAGGCTTCTCTCAGCTCTAGGTATGTGAGAGGGACCCTGATTTTGCGGCCTCAAGTGGAATAGACACCGCGATGCCCTCACTCGAAATAAGGCCGGATATCCCTGCAGTGACTTGAATGCAGGCTCGTCTTGCATCTCCCAAGACGAAAGGATGTCTGAATCCCCTGTGTAGACCAGAGAAAAAGACCTAGTTCCCCACCTCATCACGACCGGAGGCCTCATATCCTTTGAAAACTTCAGAGGTACGTGGAGATCAGTGCCTCCAAAGGGGACGATTCCTGACTCCTTGTGAAACTGGATAGGAGTCCGAGGATTCCTGTGGCACGTGGAAAGGGACACTTGGTCTACCGCCACAGATGGAGAGGCGTTCCAATTGCCCTGCCCAGCCTCGAGGAGAATCCCGAGTTGTCCCTCGCAACTAGGCAGGAGTCCTGACGTGGCTGAACAAACACGTGGGTGTAAGGGCCTTCCCCGTCATAACTCGAGAATATACCCCAGGTTCCCACTGCAACTCGAGAAAAACCATGAGACTTCCCCCTCGCTGCAAAATGAGGCCCGATATCCTTCACTGAGTGCAGAGCAATTCCGTGTTGCACATCACACATGAAAGGAGCCTTGATTTCCTTGATGGCACTCCAGAGAAACCCCAACAACACTGTTTCAAGGCTAGAGGGATCCTGAGGTCACT
The DNA here is from genome assembly GCF_910594005.1 of Cervus elaphus. Taxonomy (NCBI): domain Eukaryota; kingdom Metazoa; phylum Chordata; class Mammalia; order Artiodactyla; family Cervidae; genus Cervus; species Cervus elaphus. The sequence continues at coordinate 6,805,388 of NC_057838.1, forward strand.
GTAGCCAAATGAAAGAGCTCCGTGGACCAAAAATCAACTCGAGATGAGAGGTTAGTCCCTGGCTTCGACTTCAGAGTAATACCACCTTACCACAAGCACCTCAAAAGGAGGCTTCTCTCAGCTCTAGGTATGTGAGAGGGACCCTGAGTTTGCGGCCTCAAGTGGAATGGACACCGCGATGCCCTGGCTCGAAATAAGGCCGGATATCCCTGCAGTGACTTGAATGCAGGCTCGTCTTGCATCTCCCAAGATGAAAGGATGTCTGAATCCCCTGTGGAGACCACAGAGAAAGACCTAGTTCCCCAACTCATCGCGACCGGAGGCCTCACATCCTTTGAAAACTCCAGAGGTACGCGGAGATCAGTGCCTCCAAAGGAGACGATGCCTGACTCCTCGGGAAACTTGATAGGAGTACCAGGATTCCTGTGGCACGTGGAAAGGGACCCTTGGTCTCCCGCCTCAGCTGGAGAGGCGTCCCAATTGCCCTGCCAAGCCTCGAGGAGAATCCCGAGTTGTCCCTCGCAACTAGGCAGGAGTCTTGACGTCGCTGAACAAACACGTGGGTGGATGGGCCATTCCCATCGTAACTCGTGAATATACCGCAGGTTCCCGCCGCAACTCGAGATAAACCATGAAACTTCCCCCTCGCCGCAAGATGAGGCCCGATTCCCCTACACTGCGGGCAGAGAAATTCCGTGTTGCACATCACACATGAAAGCAGCCTTGATTTCCTTGATGGCACTCCAGAGAAACCCCAAGAACACTGTTTCAAGCCTAGAGGGATCCTGAGGTCACTGTAGCAACACGAAAGAGCTCCGTGGACCAAAAATCAACTCGAGATGAGGGGTTAGTCCCTGGCTTCGACTCCAGAGGAATACCACCTTACCACAAGCACCTCAAGAGGAGGCTTCTCTCAGCTCTAGGTATGTGAGAGGGACCCTGAGTTTGCAGCCTCAAGTGGAATGGACACCGCGATGCCCTGACTGGATATAAGGCCGCATATCCCTGCATTGACTTGAATGCAGGCTTCTTGCATCTCCCAAGATGAAAGGATGTCTGAATCCCCTGTGGAAACCACAGAGAAAGACCTAGTTCCCCACCTCATCGCGACCGGAGGCCTCACATCCTTTGAAAACTCCAGAGGTACGCGGAGATCAGTGACGCCAAAGGAGACGATGCCTGACTCCTCGTGAAACTTGATAGGAGTCCCAGGATTCCTGTGGCACGTGGAAAGGGACCCTTGTTCTCCCGCCTCAGCTGGAGAGGCGTCCCAATTGCCCTGCCAAGCCTCGAGGAAAATCCCGAGTTGTCCCTCGCAACTAGGCAGGAGTCCTGACGTCGCTGAACAAACACGTGGGTGGAAAGGCCATCCCCGTCACAACTCGAGAATATACCCCAGGTTCCCGCCGCAACTCGAGAAAAACCATGAGACTTCCCCCTCGCCGCAAAATGAGGCCCGATATCCTGCACTGCGTGCAGAGCAATTCCGTGTTGCACATCACACATGAAAGGAGCCTTGATTTCCTTGATGGCACTCCAGAGAAACCCCAAGAACACTGTTTCAAGGCTAGAGGGAACCTGAGGTCACTGTAGCAACACGAAAGAGCTCCGTGGACCAAAAATCAACTCGAGATGAGAGGTTAGTCCCTGGCTTCGACTCCAGAGGAATACCACCTTACCACAAGCACCTCAAGAGGAGGCTTCTCTCAGCTCTAGGTATGTGAGAGGGACCCTGAGTTTGCGGCCTCAAGTGGAATGGACACTGTGATGCCCTGACTCGAAATAAGGCCTGATATTACTGTAGTGACTTGAATGCAGACTCGTCTTGCATCTCCCAAGACGAAAGGATGTCTGAATCCTCTGTGGAGATCACAGAGAAAGACCTAGTTCCCCACCTCATCGCGACCGGAGGCCTCACATCCTTTGAAAACTCCAGAGGTACGCGGAGATCAGTGCCTCCAAAGGAGACGATGCTTGACTCCTCGGGAAACTTGATAGGAGTCCCTGTATTCCTGTGGCACATGGAAAGGGACCCTTGGTCTCCCGCCTCAGCTGGAGAGGCGTCCCAATTGCCCTGCCAAGCCTCGAGGAGAATCCCGAGTTGTCCCTCGCAACTAGGCAGGAGTCTTGACGTCGCTGAACAAACACGTGGGTGGATGGGCCATTCCCATCGTAACTCGTTAATATACCGCAGGTTCCCGCCGCAACTCGAGATAAACCATGAAACTTCCCCCTCGCCGCAAGATGAGGCCCGATTTCCCTACACTGCGGGCAGAGAAATTCCGTGTTGCACATCACACATGAAAGCAGCCTTGATTTCCTTGATGGCACTCCAGGGAAACCCCAAGAACACTGTTTCAAGCCTAGAGGGATCCTGAGGTCACTGTAGCAACACGAAAGAGCTCCGTGGATCAAAAATCAACTCGAGATGAGGGGTTAGTCCCTGGCTTCGACTCCAGAGGAATACCACCTTACCACAAGCACCTCAAGAGGAGGCTTCTCTCAGCTCTAGGTATGTGAGAGGGACCCTGAGTTCGCAGCCTCAAGTGGAATGGACACCGCGATGCCCTGACTGGATATAAGGCCGGATATCCCTGCATTGACTTGAATGCCGGCTTGTCTTGCATCTCCCAAGATGAAAGGATGTCTGAATCCCCTGTGGAAACCACAGAGAAAGACCTAGTTCCCCACCTCATCGCGACCGGAGGCCTCACATCCTTTGAAAATTCCAGAGGTACGCGGAGATCAGTGCCTCCAAAGGAGACGATGCCTGACTCCTCGTGAAACTTGATAGGAGTCCCAGGATTCCTGTGGCACGTGGAAAGGGACTCTTCATCTCCCGCCTCAGCTGCAGAGGCGTCTCAATTGCCCTGCCAAGCCTCGAGGAGAATCCCGAGTTGTCCCTCGCAACTAGGCAGGAGTCCTGACGTCGCTGAACAAACACGTGGGTGGAAGGGCCATCCCCGTCGTAACTCGAGAATATATCCCAGGTTCCCGCCGCAACACGTGAAAAACCATGAGACTTCCCCCTCGCCGCGAGATGAGGCCCGATTCCCCTGCACTGCATGCAGAGCAATTCCGTGTTGCACATCACACATGATAGGAGCCTTGATTTCCTTGATGGCACTCCAGAGAAACCCCAAGAACACTGTTCCAAGGCTAGAGGGATCCTGAGGTCACTGTAGCCACACGAAAGAGCTCCGTGGACCAAAAATCAACTCGAGATGAGAGGTTAGTCCCTGGCTTCGACTCCAGAGGAATACCACCTTACCACAAGCACCTCAAGCGGAGGCTTCTCTTAGCTCTAGGTATGTGAGAGGGACCCTGAGTTTGCGGCCTCAAGTGGAATGGACACCGCGATGCCCTGACTCGAAATAAGGCCGGATATTCCTGCAGTGACTTGAATGCAGGCTCGTCTTGCATTTCCCAAGACGAAAGGATGTCTGAATCCCCAGTGGAGACCACAGAAAAAGTCCTAGTTCCCCACCTCATCGCGACCGGAGGCCTCATATGCTTTGAAAACTCCAGAGGTACGTGGAGATCAGTGTCTCCAAAGGAGACGCTGCCTGACTCCTCGTGAACCTTGATAGAAGTCCCAGGATTCCTGTGGCACGTGGAAAGGGACCCTTGGTCTCCCGCCTCAGCTGGAGAGGCGTCCCAATTGCCCTGCCAAGCCTCGAGGAGAATCCCGAGTTGTCCCTCGCAACTAGGCAGGAGTCCTGACGTCGCTGAAAAAACATTTGTGTGGAAGGGCCATCCCCGTCGTAACTCGAGAATATACCCCAGGTTCCCGCCGCAACTCGATAAAAACCATGAGACTTCCCATTCGCCGCGAGATGAGGCCCGATTCCCCTGCACTGCGTGCAGAGCAATTCCGTGTTGCACATCACACATGAAAGGACCCTTGATTTCCTTGATGGCACTCCAGAGAAACCCCAAGAACACTGTTTCAAGGCTAGAGGGATCCTGAGGTCACTGTAGCAACACGAAAGAGCTCCGTGGACCAAGAATCAACTCGAGATGAGAGGTTAGTCCCTGGCTTCGACTCCAGAGGACTACCACCTTACCACAATCACCTCAACAGGAGGCTTCTCTCAGCCCTAAATATGTGAGAGGGACCCTGAGTTTGCGGCCTCAAGTGGAATGGACACCGCGAAGCCCTGACGCAAAATAAGGCCGGATATCCCTGCAGTGACTTGAATGCAGGCTCGTCTTGCATCTCCCAAGACGAAAGGATGTCTGAATCCTCTGTGGAGACCACAGAGAAAGACCTAGTTCCCCACCTCATCGCGACCGGAGGCCTCACATCCTTTGAAAACTCCAGAGGTACGCGGAGATCAGTGCCTCCAAAGGAGAGGATGCCTGACTCCTCGGGAAACTTGATAGGAGTCCCAGGATTCCTGTGGCACGTGGAAAGGTACCCTTGGTCTCCCGCCTCAGCTGGAGAGGCGTCCCAATTGCCCTGCCAAGCCTCGAGGAGAATCCCGAGTTGTCCCTCGCAACTAGGCAGGAGTCCTGACGTCGCTGAACAAACACGTGGGTGGATGGGCCATCCCCATCGTAACTCGATAATATAGCCCAGGTTCCGCCGCAACTCGAGATAAACCATGAAACTTCCCCCTCGCCGCGAGATGAGGCCCGATTCCCCTACACTGTGGGCAGAGAAATTCCGTGTTGCTCATCACACATGAAAGGAGCCTTGATTTCCTTGATGGCACTCCAGAAAATCCCAAGAACACTGTTTCAAGGCTGGAGGGATCCTGAGGTTACTGTAGGAACAAGAAAAATCTCCGTGGACGAAAAATCAACTCGAAATGAGAGGTTAGTCCCTGGCTTCGACTCAAGAGGAATACCACCTTACCACAAGCACCTCAAGAGGAGGCTTCTCTCAGCTCTAGGTATGTGAGAGAGACCCTGAGTTTGCGGCCTCAAGTGGAATGGACACTGCGATGCCCTGACGCGAAATAAGGCCGAATATCCCTGCAGTGAATTGAATGCAGGCTCGTCTGGCATCTCCCAAGACGAAAGGATGTCTGAATCCCCTGTGGAGACCACAGAGATAGACCTAGTTCCCCACCTCAACGCGACCGGTGGCCTCACATCCTTTGAAAACTTCAGAGGTACGCGGAGATCAGTGCCTCCAAAGGAGACGATGCCTGACTCCTCGTGAATCTTGATAGGAGTTCCAGGATTCCTGTGGCACGTGGAAAGGGACCCTTGGTCTCCCGCCTCAGCTGGAGAGGCGGCCCAATTGCCCTGCCAAGCCTTGAGGAGAATCCCGAGTTGTCCCTCGCAACTAGGCAGGAGTCCTGACGTCGCTGAACAAACACGTGGTTGGAAGGGCCATCCCCGTCGTTACTCGAGAATATACCCCAGGTTCCCGCTGCAACTGGAGAAAAACCATGAGACTTCCCCCTCGCCGCAAGATGGGGCCCGATTCCCCTGCACTGCATGCAGAGCAATTCCGTGTTGCACATCACACATGAAAGGAGCCTTGATTTCCTTGATGGCACTCCAGAGAAACCCCAAGAACATTGTTTCAAGGCTAGAGAGATCCTAAGGTCACTGTAGCAACACGAACGAGCTCCGTGGCCCAAAAATCAACTCGAGATGAGAGGTTAGTCCCTGGCTTCGACTCCAGAGGAATACCACCTTGCTGCAAGAACCTCAAGAGGAGGCTTCTCTCAGCTCTAGGTATGTGAGAGGGACCGTGAGTTTGCGGCCTCAAGTGGAATGGACACCGCGATGCCCTGACTCGAAATAAGGCCGGATATTCCTGCAGTGACTTGAATGCAGGCTCGTCTTGCATCTCCCAAGATGAAAGGATGTCTGAATTCCCTGTGGAGACCACAGAGAAAGACCTAGTTCCCCACTTCCTCGCGACCGGAGGTCTCACATCCTTTGATAACTCCAGAGGTACGCGGAGATCAGTGCCTCCAAAGGAGACGATGCCTGACTCCTCGTGAAACTTGATAGGAGTCCCAGGATTCCTGTGGCACCTGGAACGGGACCCTTGGTCTCCCGCTTCAGCTGGAGAGGCATTCCAATTGCCCTACGCAGCCTCGAGGAGAATCCCGAGTTGTCCCTCGCAACTAGGCAGGAGTACTGACGTCGCTGAACAAACACGTGGGTGGAAGTTCCATCCCCGTCATAACTCGGAAATATACCCCAGGTTCCCGCCGCAACTCGAGAAAAACCATGAGACTTCCCTCTCGGCGCGAGATGAGGCTCGACTCTTCTGCACTGCATGCAGAGCAATTCCATGTTGCACATCAAACATGAAAGGAGCCTTGATTTCCTTGATGGCACTCCAGAGAAACCCCAAGAACACTGTTTCAAGGCTAGAGGGATCCTGAGGTCACTGTAGCAACATGAAAGAGCTCGGTGGCCCAAAAATCAACTTGAGATGAGAGGTTAGTCCCTGGATTCGACTCCAGAGGAATACCACCTTTCCACAAGCACCTCAAGAGGAGGCTTCTCTCAGCTCTAGGTATGTGAGAGGGACCCTGAGTTTGCGACCTCAAGTGGAATGGACACCGCGATGCCCTGACTCGAAAAAAGGCCGGATATCCCTGCAGTGACTTGAATGCAGGCTCGTCTTGCATCTCCCAAGATGAAAGGATGTCTGAATCCCCTGTGGAGACCACAGAGAAAGACCTAGTTCCCCACCTCATCGCGACCCGAGGCCTCACATCCTTTGAAAACTCCAGAGGTTCGCGGAGATCAGTGCCTCCAAAGGAGACGATGCCTGAATCCTCGTGAAACTTGATAGGAGTCCCAGGATTCCTGTGGCACGTGGAAAGGGACACTTGGTCTCCCGCCTCAGCTGGAGAGGCGTTCCAATTGCCCTGCCAAGCCTCGAGGAGAATCCCGAGTTGTCCCTCGTAACTAGGCAGGAGTCCTGACGTCGCTGAACAAACACGTGGGTGGAAGGACCATCCCCGTCGTAACTCGAGAATATACACCAGGTTCCCGCCGCAACTCGAGAAAAACCATGAGACTTCCCCCTCGCCGCGAGATGATTCCCGATTCCCCTGCACTGCGTGCAGAGTAATTCCGTGTTGCACATCACACATGAAAGGAGCCTTGATTTCCTTGATGGCACTCCAGAGAAACCCCAAGAACACTGTTTCAAGGCTAGAGGGATCCTGAGGTCACTGTAGCAACACGAAAGAGCTCCGCGGGCCAAGAATCAACACGAGATGAGAGGTTACTCCCTGGCTTCTACTCCAGAGGAATACCACTTTACCACAAGCACCTCAAGAGGAGGCTTCTCTCAGCTCTAGGTATGTGAGAGGGACCCTGATTTTGCGGCCTCAAGTGGAATAGACATCGCGATGCCCTGACGCGAAATAAGGCCGGATATCCCTGCAGTGACTTGAATGCAGGATCGTCTTGCATCTCCCAAGACGAAAGGATGTCTGAATCCCCTGTGGATACCACAGAGAAAGACCTAGTTCCCCACCTCATCCCGACCGGAGGCCTCACATCCTTTGAAAACTCCAGAGGTACGCGGAGATCAGTGACGCCAAAGGAGACGATGCCTGACTCCTCGTGAAACTTGATAGGAGTCCCAGGATTCCTGTGGCACGTGGAAAGGGACCCTTGTTCTCCCGCCTCAGCTGGAGAGGCGTCCCAATTGCCCTGCCAAGCCTCGAGGAAAATCCCGAGTTGTCCCTCGCAACTAGGCAGGAGTCCTGACGTCGCTGAACAAACACGTGGGTGGAAAGGCCATCCCCGTCACAACTCGAGAATATACCCCAGGTTCCCGCCGCAACTCGAGAAAAACCATGAGACTTCCCCCTCGCCGCAAAATGAGGCCCGATATCCTGCACTGCGTGCAGAGCAATTCCGTGTTGCACATCACACATGAAAGGAGCCTTGATTTCCTTGATGGCACTCCAGAGAAACCCCAAGAACACTGTTTCAAGGCTAGAGGGAACCTGAGGTCACTGTAGCAACACGAAAGAGCTCCGTGGACCAAAAATCAACTCGAGATGAGAGGTTAGTCCCTGGCTTCGACTCCAGAGGAATACCACCTTACCACAAGCACCTCAAGAGGAGGCTTCTCTCAGCTCTAGGTATGTGAGAGGGACCCTGAGTTTGCGGCCTCAAGTGGAATGGACACTGTGATGCCCTGACTCAAAATAAGGCCTGATATTCCTGCAGTGACTTGAATGCAGACTCGTCTTGCATCTCCCAAGACGAAAGGATGTCTGAATCCTCTGTGGAGATCACAGAGAAAGACCTAGTTCCCCACCTCATCGCGACCGGAGGCCTCACATCCTTTGAAAACTCCAGAGGTACGCGGAGATCAGTGCCTCCAAAGGAGACGATGCCTGACTCCTCGGGAAACTTGATAGGAGTCCCAGGATTCCTGTGGCACATGGAAAGGGACCCTTGGTCTCCCGCCTCAGCTGGAGAGGCGTCCCAATTGCCCTGCCAAGCCTCGAGGAGAATCCCGAGTTGTCCCTCGCAACTAGGCAGGAGTCTTGACGTCGCTGAACAAACACGTGGGTGGATGGGCCATTCCCATCGTAACTCGTTAATATACCGCAGGTTCCCGCCACAACTCGAGATAAACCATGAAACTTCCCCCTCGCCGCAAGATGAGGCCCGATTCCCCTACACTGCGGGCAGAGAAATTCCGTGTTGCACATCACACATGAAAGCAGCCTTGATTTCCTTGATGGCACTCCAGGGAAACCCCAAGAACACTGTTTCAAGCCTAGAGGGATCCTGAGGTCACTGTAGCAACACGAAAGAGCTCCGTGGATCAAAAATCAACTCGAGATGAGGGGTTAGTCCCTGGCTTCGACTCCAGAGGAATACCACCTTACCACAAGCACCTCAAGAGGAGGCTTCTCTCAGCTCTAGGTATGTGAGAGGGACCCTGAGTTCCCAGCCTCAAGTGGAATGGACACCGCGATGCCCTGACTGGATATAAGGCCGAATATCCCTGCATTGACTTGAATGCCGGCTTGTCTTGCATCTCCCAAGATGAAAGGATGTCTGAATCCCCTGTGGAGACCACAGAGAAAGACCTAGTTCCCCACCTCATCGCGACCGGAGGCCTCACATCCTTTGAAAATTCCAGAGGTACGTGGAGATCAGTGTCTCCAAAGGAGACGCTGCCTGACTCTTCGTGAACATTGGTAGAAGTCCCAGGATTCCTGTGGCACGTGGAAAGGGACCCTTGGTCTCCCGCCTCAGCTGGAGAGGCGTCCCAATTGCCCTGCCAAGCCTCGAGGAGAATCCCGAGTTGTCCCTCGCAACTAGGCAGGAGTCCTGACGTCGCTGAAAAAACATTTGTGTTTAAAGGGCCATCCCCGTCGTAACTCGAGAATATACCCCAGGTTCCCGCCGCAACTCGAGAAAAACCATGAGACTTCCCATTCGCCGCGAGATGAGGCCCGATTCCCCTGCACTGCGTGCAGAGCAATTCCGTGTTGCACATCACACATGAAAGGAGCCTTGATTTCCTTGATGGCACTCCAGAGAAACCCCAAGAACATTGTTTCAAGGCTAGAGAGATCCTAAGGTGACTGTAGCAACACGAACGAGCTCCGTGGCCCAAAAATCAACTCGAGATGAGAGGTTAGTCCCTGGCTTCGACTCCAGAGGAATACCACCTTACTGCAAGAACCTCAAGAGGAGGCTTCTCTCAGCTCTAGGTATGTGAGAGGGACCGTGAGTTTGCGGCCTCAAGTGGAATGGACACCGCGATGCCCTGACTCGAAATAAGGCCGGATATTCCTGCAGTGACTTGAATGCAGGCTCGTCTTGCATCTCCCAAGATGAAAGGATGTCTGAATTCCCTGTGGAGACCACAGAGAAAGACCTAGTTCCCCACTTCCTCGCGACCGGAGGTCTCACATCCTTTGATAACTCCAGAGGTACGCGGAGATCAGTGCCTCCAAAGGAGACGATGCCTGACTCCTCGTGAAACTTGATAGGAGTCCCAGGATTCCTGTGGCACCTGGAACGGGACCCTTGGTCTCCCGCTTCAGCTGGAGAGGCATTCCAATTGCCCTGCGCAGCCTCGAGGAGAATCCCGAGTTGTCCCTCGCAACTAGGCAGGAGTACTGACGTCGCTGAACAAACACGTGGGTGGAAGTTCCATCCCCGTCATAACTCGGAAATATACCCCAGGTTCCCGCCGCAACTCGAGAAAAACCATGAGACTTCCCTCTCGGCGCGAGATGAGGCTCGACTCTTCTGCACTGCATGCAGAGCAATTCCATGTTGCACATCAAACATGAAAGGAGCCTTGATTTCCTTGATGGCACTCCAGAGAAACCCCAAGAACACTGTTTCAAGGCTAGAGGGATCCTGAGGTCACTGTAGCAACATGAAAGAGCTCGGTGGCCCAAAAATCAACTCGAGATGAGAGGTTAGTCCCTGGATTCGACTCCAGAGGAATACCACCTTTCCACAAGCACCTCAAGAGGAGGCTTCTCTCAGCTCTAGGTATGTGAGAGGGACCCTGAGTTTGCGACCTCAAGTGGAATGGACACCGCGATGCCCTGACTCGAAAAAAGGCCGGATATCCCTGCAGTGACTTGAATGCAGGCTCGTCTTGCATCTCCCAAGATGAAAGGATGTCTGAATCCCCTGTGGAGACCACAGAGAAAGACCTAGTTCCCCACCTCATCGCGACCCGAGGCCTCACATCCTTTGAAAACTCCAGAGGTTCGCGGAGATCAGTGCCTCCAAAGGAGACGATGCCTGAATCCTCGTGAAACTTGATAGGAGTCCCAGGATTCCTGTGGCACGTGGAAAGGGACACTTGGTCTCCCGCCTCAGCTGGAGAGGCGTTCCAATTGCCCTGCCAAGCCTCGAGGAGAATCCCGAGTTGTCCCTCGTAACTAGGCAGGAGTCCTGACGTCGCTGAACAAACACGTGGGTGGAAGGACCATCCCCGTCGTAAATCGAGAATATACACCAGGTTCCCGCCGCAACTCGAGAAAAACCATGAGACTTCCCCCTCGCCGCGAGATGATTCCCGATTCCCCTGCACTGCGTGCAGAGTAATTCCGTGTTGCACATCACACATGAAAGGAGCCTTGATTTCCTTGATGACACTCCAAAGAAACCCCAAGAACACTGTTTCAAGGCTAGAGGGATCCTGAGGTCACTGTAGCAACACAAAAGAGCTCCATGGACCAAAAATCAACTCGAGATGAAAGGTTAGTCCCTGGCTTCGACTCCAGAGGAATACCACCTTACCACAAGCACCTCAAGAGGAGGCTTCTCTCAGCTCTAGGTATGTGAGAGGGACCCTGAGTTTGCAGCCTCAAGTAGAATGGACACCGCGATTCCCTGACTCGAAATAAGGCCGGATATCCCTGCAGTGACTTGAATGCCGGCTCGTCTTGCATCTCCGAAGACGAAAGGATGTTTGAATCCCCTGTGCAGACCACAGAGAAAGACCTAGTTCCCCACCTCATCGCGACCGGAGGCCTCACATCCTTTGAAAACTCCAGAGGTACGCGGAGATCAGTGCCTCCAAAGGGGACGATGCCTGACTCCTCTTGAAACTTGATAGGAGTCCCAGGATTACTGTGGCACGTGGAAAGGGACACTTGGTCTCCCGCCTCAGCTGGAGAGGCGGCCCAATTGCCCTGCCAAGCCTCGAGGAGAATCCCGAGTTGTCCCTCGCAACTAGGCAGGAGTCCTGACGTCGCTGAACAAACACGTGGATGGAATGACCATCCGCGTCGTAACTCGAGAATTTACCCCAGGTTCCCGCCGCAACTCGAGAAAAACCATGAGACTTCCCCCTCGCCGCGAGATGAGGCCCGATTCCCCTGCACTGCGTGCAGAGCAATTCCGTGTTGCACATCACACCTGAAAGGAGCCTTGATTTCCTTGATGGCACTGCAGAGAAACCCCAAGAACACTGTTTCAAGGCTAGAGGGATCCTGAGGTCACTGTAGCCACACGAAAGAGCTCCGTGGGCCAAAAATCAACTCAGATGAGAGGTTAGTCCCTGGCTTCGACTCCAGAGGAATACCACCTTACCACAAGCACCTCAAGAGGAGGCTTCTCTCAGCTCTAGGTATGTGAGAGGGACCCTGAGTTTGCGGCCTCAAGTGGAATGGACACCGCGATGCCCTGACTCGAAATAAGGCCGGATATCCCTGCAGTGACTTGAATGCAGGCAAGTCTTGCATCTCCCAAGACGAAAGGTTGTCTGAATCCCCTGTGGAGACCACAGAGAAAGACCTAGTTCCCCAACTCATCGCGACCGGAGGCCTCACATCCTTTGAAAACTCCAGAGGTACGCGGAGATCAGTGCCTCCAAAGGAGACGATGCCTGACTCCTCATGAAACTTGATAGGAGTCCCAGGATTCCTGTGGCACGTGGAAAGGGACCCTTGGTCTCCCGCCTCAGCTGGAGCGGCGTCCCAATTGCCCTGCCAAGCCTCGAGGCGAATCCCGAGTTGTCCCTCCCATCTAAGCAGGAGTCCTGACATCGCTGAACAAACACGTGCGTGGAAGGGCCATCCCCGTCGTAACTCGAGAATATACCCCAGGCTCCCGCCGCAACTCGAGAAAAACCATTAGACTTCCCCCTCGCCGCAAGATGAGGCCCGATTCCCCTGCACTGCGTGCAGAGCAATTCCGTCTTGCACATCACACATGAAAGGAGCCTTGATTTCCTTGATGGCACTCCAGAGAAACCCCAAGAACATTGTTTCAAGGCTAGAGAGATCCTAAGGTCACTGTAGCAACACGAACGAGCTCCGTGGCCCAAAAATCAACTCGAGATGCGAGGTTAGTCCCTGGCTTCGACTCCAGAGGAATACCACCTTACTGCAAGAACCTCAAGAGGAGGCTTCTCTCAGCTCTAGGTATGTGAGAGGGACCGTGAGTTTGCGGCCTCAAGTGGAATGGACACCGCGATGCCCTGACTCGAAATAAGGCCGGATATTCCTGCAGTGACTTGAATGCAGGCTCGTCTTGCATCTCCCAAGATGAAAGGATGTCTGAATTCCCTGTGGAGACCACAGAGAAAGACCTAGTTCCCCACTTCCTCGCGACCGGAGGTCTCACATCCTTTGATAACTCCAGAGGTACGCGGAGATCAGTGCCTCCAAAGGAGACGATGCCTGACTCCTCGTGAAACTTGATAGGAGTCCCAGGATTCCTGTGGCACCTGGAACGGGACCCTTGGTCTCCCGCTTCAGCTGGAGAGGCATTCCAATTGCCCTGCGCAGCCTCGAGGAGAATCCCGAGTTGTCCCTCGCAACTAGGCAGGAGTACTGACGTCGCTGAACAAACACGTGGGTGGAAGTTCCATCCCCGTCATAACTGGGAAATATACCCCAGGTTCCCGCCGCAACTCGAGAAAAACCATGAGACTTCCCTCTCGGCGCGAGATGAGGCTCGACTCTTCTGCACTGCATGCAGAGCAATTCCATGTTGCACATCAAACATGAAAGGAGCCTTGATTTCCTTGATGGCACTCCAGAGAAACCCCAAGAACACTGTTTCAAGGCTAGAGGGATCCTGAGGTCACTGTAGCAACATGAAAGAGCTCGGTGGCCCAACAATCAACTCGAGATGAGAGGTTAGTCCCTGGATTCGACTCCAGAGGAATACCACCTTTCCACAAGCACCTCAAGAGGAGGCTTCTCTCAGCTCTAGGTATGTGAGAGGGACCCTGAGTTTGCGACCTCAAGTGGAATGGACACCGCGATGCCCTGACTCGAAAAAAGGCCGGATATCCCTGCAGTGACTTGAATGCAGGCTCGTCTTGCATCTCCCAAGATGAAAGGATGTCTGAATCCCCTTTGGAGACCACAGAGAAAGACCTAGTTCCCTACCTCATCGCGACCCGAGGCCTCACATCCTTTGAAAACTCCAGAGGTTCGCGGAGATCAGTGCCTCCAAAGGAGACGATGCCTGAATCCTCGTGAAACTTGATAGGAGTCCCAGGATTCCTGTGGCACGTGGAAAGGGACACTTGGTCTCCCGCCTCAGCTGGAGAGGCGTTCCAATAGCCCTGCCAAGCCTCGAGGAGAATCCCGAGTTGTCCCTCGTAACTAGGCAGGAGTCCTGACGTCGCTGAACAAACACGTGGGTGGAAGGACCATCCCCGTCGTAACTCGAGAATATACACCAGGTTCCCGCCGCAACTCGAGAAAAACCATGAGACTTCCCCCTCGCCGCGAGATGATTCCCGATTTCCCTGCACTGCGTGCAGAGTAATTCCGTGTTGCACATCACACATGAAAGGAGCCTTGATTTCCTTGATGACACTCCAGAGAAACCCCAAGAACACTGTTTCAAGGCTAGAGGGATCCTGAGGTCACTGTAGCAACACAAAAGAGCTCCATGGACCAAAAATCAACTCGAGATGAAAGGTTAGTCCCTGGCTTCGACTCCAGAGGAATACCACCATACCACAAGCACCTCAAGAGGAGGCTTCTCTCAGCTCTAGGTATGTGAGAGGGACCCTGAGTTTGCAGCCTCAAGTAGAATGGACACCGCGATTCCCTGACTCGAAATAAGGCCGGATATCCCTGCAGTGACTTGAATGCCGGCTCGTCTTGCATCTCCCAAGACGAAAGGATGTTTGAATCCCCTGTGCAGACCACAGAGAAAGACCTAGTTCCCCACCTCATCGCGACCGGAGGCCTCACATCCTTTGAAAACTCCAGAGGTACGCGGAGATCAGTGCCTCCAAAGGGGACGATGCCTGACTCCTCTTGAAACTTGATAGGAGTCCCAGGATTACTGTGGCACGTGGAAAGGGACACTTGGTCTCCCGCCTCAGCTGGAGAGGCGGCCCAATTGCCCTGCCAAGCCTCGAGGAGAATCCCGAGTTGTCCCTCGCAACTAGGCAGGAGTCCTGACGTCGCTGAACAAACACGTGGATGGAATGACCATCCGCGTCGTAACTCGAGAATTTACCCCAGGTTCCCGCCGCAACTCGAGAAAAACCATGAGACTTCCCCCTCGCCGCGAGATGAGGCCCGATTCCCCTGCACTGCGTGCAGAGCAATTCCGTGTTGCACATCACACCTGAAAGGAGCCTTGATTTCCTTGATGGCACTGCAGAGAAACCCCAAGAACACTGTTTCAAGGCTAGAGGGATCCTGAGGTCACTGTAGCCACACGAAAGAGCTCCGTGGGCCAAAAATCAACTCAGATGAGAGGTTAGTCCCTGGCTTCGACTCCAGAGGAATACCACCTTACCACAAGCACCTCAAGAGGAGGCTTCTCTCAGCTCTAGGTATGTGAGAGGGACCCTGAGTTTGCGGCCTCAAGTGGAATGGACACCGCGATGCCCTGACTCGAAATAAGGCCGGATATCCCTGCAGTGACTTGAATGCAGGCAAGTCTTGCATCTCCCAAGACGAAAGGTTGTCTGAATCCCCTGTGGAGACCACAGAGAAAGACCTAGTTCCCCAACTCATCGCGACCGGAGGCCTCACATCCTTTGAAAACTCCAGAGGTACGCGGAGATCAGTGCCTCCAAAGGAGACGATGCCTGACTCCTCATGAAACTTGATAGGAGTCCCAGGATTCCTGTGGCACGTGGAAAGGGACCCTTGGTCTCCCGCCTCAGCTGGAGAGGCGTCCCAATTGCCCTGCCAAGCCTCGAGGCGAATCCCGAGTTGTCCCTCCCATCTAAGCAGGAGTCCTGACATCGCTGAACAAACACGTGCGTGGAAGGGCCATCCCCGTCGTAACTCGAGAATATACCCCAGGATCCCGCCGCAACTCGAGAAAAACCATGAGACTTCCCCCTCGCCGCGAGATGAGGCCCGATTCCCCTGCACTGCGTGCAGAGCAATTCCGTCTTGCACATCACACATGAAAGGAGCCTTGATTTCCTTGATGACACTGCAGAGAAACCCCAAGAACACTGTTTCAAGGCTAGAGGGATCCTGAGGTCACTGTAGCAACACGAAAGAGCTCCGTGGACCAAAAATCAACTCGAGATGTGAGGTTAGTCCCTGGCTTCGACTCCAGAGGAATACCACCTTACCACAAGCACCTCAAGAAGAGGCTTCTCTCAGCTCTAGGTATGTGAGAGGGACCCTGAGTTTGCGGCCCCAAGTAGAATGCACACCGCGATGCCCTGACTCGAAATAAGGCCGGATATCCTGGCAGTGACTTGAATGCAGGCACGTCTTGCATCTCCCAAGACGAAAGGATGTCTGAATCCCCTGTGGAGACCACAGAGAAAGACCTAGTTCCCCACCTCATCGCGACCGGAGGCCTCACATCCATTGAAAACTCCAAAGGTACGCGGAGATCAGTGCCTCCAAAGAGACGATGCCTGACTCCTCGTGAAACTTGATAGGAGTCCCAGGATTCCTGTGGCACGTGGAAAGGGACCCTTGGTCTCCCGCCTCAGCTGGAGAGGCGTCCCAATTGCCCTGCCAAGCCTCGAGGAGAATCCCGAGTTGTCCCTCGCAGCTAGGCAGGAGTCCTGACGTGGCTGAACAAACACGTGGCTGGAAGGGCCATCCCCGTCATAACTCGAGAATATAACCCAGATTCCTGCGGCAACTCGAGAAAAATTATGAGACTTCCCCCTCGCCGCGAGATGAGGCTCGATTCTCCTGCAATGCATGCAGAGCAGTTCCGTGTTGCACATCAAACATGAAAGGAGCCTTGATTTCCTTGATGGCACTCCAGAAAACCCCAAGAACACTATTTCAAGGATAGAGGGATCCTGAGGTTACTGTAGGAACACGAAAAATCTCCGTGGACTAAAAATCAACTCGAGATGAGAGGTTAGTCCCTGGCTTCGACTCCAGAGGAATACCACCTTACCACAAGCACCTCAAGAGGAGGCTTCTCTCAGCTCTAGGTATGTGAGAGGGACCCTGAGTTTGCGGCCTCAAGAGGAATGGACACTGCGATGCCCTGACGCGAAATAAGGCCGGATATCCCTGCAGTGAATTGAATGCAGGCTCGTCTTGCATCTTCCAAGATGAAAGGATGTCTGAATCCCCTGTGGAGACCACAGAGAATGACCTAGTTCCCCACCTCATGGCGACCGGAGGCCTCACATTCTTTGAAAACTTCAGAGGTACGCGGAGATCAGTGCCTCCAAAGGAGACGATGCCTGACTCCTCGTGAATCTTGATAGGAGTTCCAGGATTCCTGTGGCACGTGGAAAGGGACCCTTGGTCTCCCGCCTCAGCTGGAGAGGCGGCCCAATTGCCCTGCCAAGCCTTGAGGAGAATCCCGAGTTGTCCCTCGCAACTAGGCAGGAGTCCTGACGTCGCTGAACAAACACGTGGGTGGAAGGGCCATCCCCGTCGTTACTCGAGAATATACCCCAGGTTCCCGCCGCAACTCGAGAAAAACCATGAGACTTCCCCCTCGCCGCAAGATGAGGCCCGATTCCCCTGCACTGCATGCAGAGCAATTCCGTGTTGCACATCACACATGAAAGGAGCCTTGATTTCCTTGATGGCACTCCAGAGAAACCCCAAGAACATTGTTTCAAGGCTAGAGAGATCCTGAGGTCACTGTAGCAACACGAACGAGCTCCGTGGCCCAAAAATCAACTCGAGATGAGAGGTTAGTCCCTGGCTTCGACTCCAGAGGAATACCACCTTACTGCAAGCACCTCAAGAGGAGGCTTCTCTCAGCTCTAGGTATGTGAGAGGGACCCTGAGTTTGCGGCCTCAAGTGGAATGGACACCGCGATGCCCTGACTCGAAATCAGGCCGGATATCCCTGCAGTTACTTGAATGCAGGCTCGTCTTGCATCTCCCAAGATGAAAGGCTGTCTGAATCCCCTGTGGAGACCACAGAGAAAGACCTAGTTCCCCACCTCATGGCGACCGGAGGCCTCACATCCTTTGAAAACTCCAGAGGTACGCGGAGATCAGTGCCTCCAAAGGGGACGATGCCTGACTCCTCGTGAAACTTGATAGGAGTTCCAGGATTCCTGTGGCACGTGGAAAGGGACCCTTGGTCTCCCTCCTCAGCTGGAGAGGCATCCCAATTGCCCTGCCAAGCCTCGAGGAGAATCCCGAGTTGTCCCTCGCAACTATGCAGGAGTCCTGACGTGGCTGAACAAACACGTGGTTGGAAGGGCCATCCCCGTCGTAACTCGAGAATATACCCCAGGTTCCCGCCGCAACTCGAGAAAAACCAAGAGACTTTCCCCTCCCCGCGAGATGAGGCCCGATTCCCCTGCACTGCATGCAGAGCAATTCCGTGTTGCACATCACACATGAAAGGAGCCTTGATTTCCTTGATGGCACTCCAGAGAAACCCCAAGAACACTGTTTCCAGGCTATAGGGATTCTGAGGTTACTGTAGCAACACGAAAGAGCTCCGTGGACCAAGAATCAACTCGAGATGAGAGGTTAGTCCCTGGCTTCGACTCCAGAGGAATACCACCTTACCACAAGCACCTCAAGAGGAGGCTTCTCTCAGCTCTAGGTATGTGAGAGGGACCCTGATTTTGTGGCCTCAAGTGGAATGGACACTGCGATGCCCTGACGCGAAATAAGGCCGGATATCCCTGCAGTGAATTGAATGCAGGCTCGTCTTGCATCTCCCAGG
The DNA here is from genome assembly GCF_910594005.1 of Cervus elaphus. Lineage (NCBI taxonomy): Eukaryota > Metazoa > Chordata > Mammalia > Artiodactyla > Cervidae > Cervus > Cervus elaphus. The sequence continues at coordinate 6,823,937 of NC_057838.1, forward strand.
ACGAAAGGATGTCTGAATCCCCTGTGGAGACCACAGAGAAAGACCTAGTTCCCCACCTCATCGCGACCGGAGGCCTCACGTCCTTTGAAAACTTCAGAGGTACACGGAGATCAGTGCCTCCAAAGGAGATGATGCCTGACGCCTCATGAAACTTGATAGGAGTCCCAGGATTCCTGTGGCACGTGGAAAGGGACACTTGGTCTCCCGCCTCAGCTGGAGAGGCATCCCAATTGCCCTGCCAAGCCTCGAGGAGAATCCCGAGTTGTCCCTCGCAACTAGGCAGGAGTCCTGACATCGCTGAAGAAACACGTGGGTGGAAGGGCCATCCCCGTCGTAACTCGAGAATATACCCCAGGTTCCCGCCGCAACTCGAGAAAAACCATGAGACTTCCCCCTCGCCCCAAGATGAGGCCCGATTGCCCTGCACTGCGTGCAGAGCAATTCCGTGTTGCACATCACACATGAAAGGAGCCTTGATTTCCTTGATGGCACTCGAGAGAAACCCCAAGAACACTGTTTCAAGGCTAGAGGGATCCTGAGGTCACTGTAGCAACACGAAAGAGCTTCGTGGACCAAAAATCAACTCGAGATGAGAGGTTAGTCGCTGGCTTTGACTCCAGAGGAATACCACCTTACCACAAGCACCTCAAGAGGAGGCTTCTCTCAGCTCTAGGTATGTGAAAGGGACCCTGATTTTGCGGCCTCAAGTGGAATGGACACCGCGATGCCCTGACTCGAAATAAGGCCGGATATCCCTGCAGTGACTTGAAGGCAGGCTCCTCTTGCATCTCCCAAGACGAAAGAACGTCTGAATCCCCTGTGGAGACCGCAGAGAAAGACCTAGTTCCCCACCTCATCGCGACCGGAGGCCTCACATCCTTTGAAAACTCCAGAGGTACGCGGAGATCAGTGCCTCCAAAGGAGACGATGCTTGACTCCTCGTGAAACTTGATAGGAGTCCCAGAATTCCTGTGGCACGTGGAAAGGGACCCTTGGTCTCCCGCCTCAGCTGGAGAGGCGTCCCAATTGCCCTGCCAAGCCTCGAGGAGAATCCCGAGTTGTCCCTCGCAGCTAGGCAGGAGTCCTGACGTCGCTGAACAAACACGTGTGTGGAAGGGCCATCCCCATTGTAACTCGAGAATATACGCCAGGTTCCCGCCGCAATTCGAGAAAAACCATGAGACTTCCCCCTCGCCGCGAGATGAGGCCCGATTCCCCTGCAATGCGTGCAGAGCAATTCCGTGTTGCACATCACACATGAAAGGAGCCTTGATTTCCTTGATGGCACTCAAGAGAAACCCCAAGAACGCTGTTTCAAGGCTAGAGGGATCCTGAAGTCACTGTAGCAACACGAAAGAGCTCCGTGGGCCAAAAATCAACTCGAGATGAGAGGTTAGTCCCTGGCTTCGACTCCAGAGGAATACCACCTTACCACAAGCACCTCAAGAGGAGGCTTCTCTCAGCTCTAGGTATGTGAGAGGGACCGTGAGTTTGCGGCCTCAAGTGGAATGGACACCGCGATGCCCTGACTCGAAATAAGGCCGGATATTCCTGCAGTGACTTGAATGCAGGCTCGTCTTGCATCTCCCAAGATGAAAGGATGTCTGAATTCCCTGTGGAGACCACAGAGAAAGACCTAGTTCCCCACTTCCTCGCGACCGGAGGTCTCACATCCTTTGATAACTCCAGAGGTACGCGGAGATCAGTGCCTCCAAAGGAGACGATGCCTGACTCCTCGTGAAACTTGATAGGAGTCCCAGGATTCCTGTGGCACCTGGAACGGGACCCTTGGTCTCCCGCTTCAGCTGGAGAGGCATCCCAATTGCCCTGCCAAGCCTCGAGGAGAATTCCGAGTTGTCCCTCGCAACTAGGCAGGAGTACTGACGTCGCTGAACAAACACGTGGGTGGAAGTTCCATCCCCGTCATAACTCGGAAATATACCCCAGGTTCCCGCCGCAACTCGAGAAAAACCATGAAACTTCCGCCTCGGCGCGAGATGAGGCTCGACTCTTCTGCACTGCATGCAGAGCAATTCCATGTTGCACATCAAACATGAAAGGAGCCTTGATTTCCTTGATGGCACTCCAGAGAAACCCCAAGAACACTGTTTCAAGGCTAGAGGGATCCAAAGGTCCGTGTAGCAACACGAAAGAACTTCGTGGACCAAAAATCAACTCGAGATGAGAGGTTAGTCCCTGGCTTCGACTCCAGAGGAATACCACCTTACTGCAAGCACCTCAAGAGGAGGCTTCTCTCAGCTCTAGGTATGTGAGAGGAACCGTGAGTTTGCGGCCTCAAGTGGAATGGACACCGCGATGCCCTGACTCGAAATAAGGCCGGATATCCCTGCAGTGACTTGAATGCAGGCTCGTCTTGCATCTCCCAAGATGAAAGGATGTCTGAATCCCCTGTGGAGACCACAGAGAAAGACCTAGTTCCCCACCTCATCGCGACCGGAGGCCTCACATCCTTTGAAAACTCCAGAGGTACGCGGAGATCAGTGCCTCCAAAGGGGACGATGCCTGACTCCTCGTGAAACTTGATAGGAGTCCCAGGATTCCTGTGGCACGTGGAAAGGGACCCTTGGTCTCCCTCCTCAGCTGGAGAGGCATCCCAATTTCCCTGCCAAGCCTCGAGGAGAATCCCCAGTTGTCCCTCGCAACTAGGCAGGAGTCCTGACGTCGCTGAACAAGCACGTGTGTGGAAGGGCTATCTCCGTCGTAACTCGAAAATATACCCCAGGTTCCCACCGCAACTCGAGAAAACCATGAGACTTCCCCCTCGCCGCAAAATGAGGCCCGATACCCTGCACTGCGTGCAGAGCAATTCCGTGTTGCACATCACACATGAAAGGAGCCTTGATTACCTTGATGGCACTCCAGAGAAACCCCAAGAACACTGTTTCAAGTCTAGAGGGATCCTGAGGTCACTGTAGCAACATGAAAGAGCTCGGTGGCCCAAAAATCAACTCGAGATGAGAGGTTAGTCCCTGGATTCGACTCCAGAGGAATACCACCTTTCCACAAGCACCTCAAGAGGAGGCTTCTCTCAGCTCTAGGTATGTGAGAGGGACCCTGAGTTTGCGACCTCAAGTGGAATGGACACCGCGATGCCCTGACTCGAAATAAGGCCGGATATCCCTGCAGTGACTTGAAGGCAGGCTCCTCTTGCATCTCCCAAGATGAAAGGATGTCTGAATCCCCTGTGGAGACCACAGAGAAAGACCTAGTTCCCCACCTCATCGCGACCCGAGGCCTCACATCCTTTGAAAACTCCAGAGGTTCGCGGAGATCAGTGCCTCCAAAGGAGACGATCCCTGAATCCTCGTGAAACTTGATAGGAGTCCCAGGATTCCTGTGGCACGTGGAAAGGGACCCTTGGTCTCCCGCCTCAGCTGGAGAGGCGTTCCAATTGCCCTGCCAAGCCTCGAGGAGAATCCCGAATTGTCCCTCGCAACTAGGCAGAAGTCCTGACGTCGCTGAACAAACACGTGGGTGGAAGGACCATCCCCGTCGTAACTCGAGAATATACACCAGGTTCCCGCCGCAACTCGAGAAAAACCATGAGACTTCCCCCTCGCCGCGAGATGAGGCCCGATTCCCATGCACTGCGTGCAGAGCAATTCCGTGTTGCACATCACACCTGAAAGGAGCCTTGATTTCCTTGATGGCACTGCAGAGAATCCCCAAGAACACTGTTTCAAGGCTAGAGGGATCCTGAGGTCACTATAGCCACACGAAAGAGCTCCGTGGGCCAAATATCAACTCGAGATGAGAGGTTAGTTCCTGGCTTCGACTCCAGAGGAATACCACCTTACCACAAGCACCTCAAGAGGAGGCTTCTCTCAGCTCTAGGTATGTGAGAGGGACCCTGAGTTTGAGGCCTCAAGTGGAATGGACACCGCGATGCCCTGACTGGAAATAAGGCCGGATATCCCTGCAGTGACTTGAATGCAGGCACGTCTTGCATCTCCCAAGACGAAAGGTTGTCTGAATCCCCTGTGGAGACCACAGAGAAAGACCTAGTTCCCCAACTCATCGCGACCGGAGGCCTCACATCCTTTGAAAACTCCAGAGGTACGCGGAGATCAGTGCCTCCAAAGGAGACGATGCCTGACTCCTCATGAAACTTGATAGGAGTCCCAGGATTCCTGTGGCACGTGGAAAGGGACCCTTGGTCTCCCGCCTCAGCTGGAGAGGCGTCCCAATTTCCCTGCCAAGCCTCGAGGAGAATCCCGAGTTGTCCCTCCCATCTAAGCAGGAGTCCTGACATCGCTGAACAAACACGTGCGTGGAAGGGCCATCCCCGTCGTAACTCGAGAATATACCCCAGGCTCCCGCCGCTACTCGAGAAAAACCATGAGACTTCCCCCTCGCCGCAAGATGAGGCCCGATTTCCCTGCACTGCGTGCAGAGCAATTCCGTCTTGCACATCACACATGAAAGGAGCCTTGATTTCCTTGATGACACTGCAGAGAAACCCCAAGAACACTGTTTCAAGGCTAGAGGGATCCTGAGGTCACTGTAGCAACACGAAAGATCTCCGAGGACCAAAAATCAACTCGAGATGAGAGGTTAGTCCCTGGCTTCGACTCCAGAGGAATACCACCTTACCACAAGCACCTCAAGAGGAGGCTTCTCTCAGCTCTAGGTATGTGAGAGGGACCCTGATTTTGCGACCTCAAGTGGAATGGACACCGCGATGCCCTGACTCGAAATAAGGCCGGATATCCCTGCAGTGACTTGAATGCAGGCTCGTCTTGCATCTCCCAAGACGAAAGGATGTCTGAATCCCCTGTGGAGAACACAGAGAAAGACCTAGTTCCCCACCTCATCGCGTCCGGAGGCCTCACATCCTTGAAAACTCCAGAGGTACGCGGAGATCAGTGCCTCCAAAGGAGACGAAGCCTGACTCCTCGTGAAACTTGATAGGAGTCCCAGGATTCCTGTGGCACCTGGAACGGGACCCTTGGTCTCCCGCTTCAGCTGGAGAGGCATCAAAATTGCCCTGGGCAGCCTCGAGGAGAATCCCGAGTTGTCCCTCGCAACTAGGCAGGAGTACTGACGTCGCTGAACAAACACGTGGGTGGAAGTTCCATCCCCGTCATAACTCGGAAATATACCCCAGGTTCCCGCCGCAACTCGAGAAAAACCATGAAACTTCCCTCTCGGCGGGAGATGAGGCTCGACTCTTCTGCACTGCATGCAGAGCAATTCCATGTTGCACATCAAACATGAAAGGAGCCTTGATTTCCTTGATGGCACTCCAGAGAAACCCCAAGAACACTGTTTCAAGGCTAGAGGGATCCAAAGGTCCGTGTAGCAACACGAAAGAACTCCGTTGACCAAAAATCAACTCGAGATGAGAGGTTAGTCCCTGGCTTCGACTCCAGAGGAATACCACCTTACTGCAAGCACCTCAAGAGGAGGCTTCTCTCAGCTCTAGGTATGTGAGAGGAACCGTGAGTTTGCGGCCTCAAGTGGAATGGACACCGCGATGCCCTGACTCGAAATAAGGCCGGATATCCCTGCAGTGACTTGAATGCAGGCTCGTCTTGCATCTCCCAAGATGAAAGGATGTCTGAATCCCCTGTGGAGACCACAGAGAAAGACCTAGTTCCCTACCTCATCGCGACCGGAGGCCTCACATCCTTTGAAAACTCCAGTGGTACGCGGAGATCAGTGCCTCCAAAGGAGACGATGCCTGACTCCTCGTGAAACTTGATAGGAGTCCCAGGATTCCTGTGGCACGTGGAAAGGGACCCTTGGTCTCCCGCCTCAGCTGGAGAGGTGTCCCAATGGCCCTGCCAATCCTCGAGGAGAATTCCGAGTTGTCCCTCGCAACTAGGCAAGAGTCCTGCCGTCGCTGAACAAACCCGTGTGTGGAAGGGCCATCCCCGTCGTAACTCGAGAATAAACACCAGGTTCCCGCCGCAACTCGAGAAAACCATGAGACTTCCCCCTCGCCGCAAAATGAGGCCCGATACCCTGCACTGCGTGCAGAGCAATTCCGTGTTGCACATCACACATGAAAGGAGCCTTGATTTCCTTGATGGCACTCCGGAGAAACCCCAAGAACACTGTTTCAAGGCTAGAGGGATCCTGAGGTCACTGTAGCAACATGAAAGAGCTTGGTGGCCCAAAAATCAACTCGAGATGAGAGGGTAGTCCCTGGATTCGACTCCAGAGGAATACCACCTTTCCACAAGCACCTCAAGAGGAGGCTTCTCTCAGCTGTAGGTATGTGAGAGGGACCCTGAGTTTGCGGCCTCAAGTGGAATGGACACCGCGATGCCCTGACTCGAAATAAGGCCGGATATCCCTGCAGTGACTTGAATGCAGGCTCGTCTTGCATCTCCCAAGACGAAATGATCTCTGAATCCCCTGTGGAGACCACAGAGAAAGACCTAGTTCCCCACCTCATCGCGACCGGAGGCCTCACATCCTTTGAAAACTCCAGAGGTACGCGGAGATCAGTGCCTCCAAAGAGACGATGCCTGACTCCTCGTGAAACTTGATAGGAGTCCCAAGATTCCTGTGGCACGTGGAAAGGGACACTTGGTCTCCCGCCTCAGCTGAAGAGGCGTCCCAATTGCCCTGCAAAGCCTCGAGGAGAATCCCGAGTTGTCCCTCGCAACTAGGCAGGAGTCCTGACGTGGCTGAACAAACACGTGGGTGGAAGGGCCATCCGCGTTGTAACTGGAGAATATACCCCAGGTTCCCGCCGCAACTCGAGAAAAACCATGAGACTTCCCCCTCGCCGCGAGATGAGGCCTGATTCCCCTGCACTTCGAGCTGAGCAATTCCGTGTTGCACATCACACATGAAAGGAGCCTTGATTTCCTTGATGGCACTCCAGAGAAACCCCAAGAACACTGTTTCAAGGCTAGAGGGATCCTGAGGTCACTGTAGCCACACGAAAGAGCTCCATGGACCAAAAATCAACTCGAGATGAGAGCTTAGTCCCTGGCTTCGACTCCAGAGGAATACCACCTTACCACAAGCACCTCAAGAGGAGGCTTCTCTCAGCTCTAGGTATGTGAGAGGGACCCTGAGTTTGCGGCCTCAAGTGGAATGTACACCGCGATGCCCTGACTCGATATAAGGCCGGATATCCCTGCAGTGACTTGAATGCAGGCTCGTCTTGCATCTCCCAAGAGGAAAGGATGTCTGAATCCCCTGTGGAGACCACAGAGAAAGACCTAGTACCCCACCTCATCGCGACCGGAGGCCTCACATCCTTTGAAAACTCCAGAGGTACCCAGAGATCAGTGCCTCAAAGGAGACAATGCCTAACTCCTCGTGAAACTTGATAGGAATCCCAGGATTCCTGTGGCACGTGGAAAGGGACCCTTGGTCTCCCGCCTCAGCTGGAGAGGCGTCCCAATTGCCCTGCTAAGCCTCGAGGAGAATCCCGAGTTGTTCCTCGCAACTAGGCAGGAGTCCTGACGTGGCTGAACAAACACGTGTGTGGAAGGGCCATCCCCTTCGTAACTCGAGAATATACCCCAGGTTCCCGCCGCAACTGGAGGAAAACCATGAGACTTCCCCCTCGCCGCGAGATGAGGCCCGATTCCCCTGCAATGCGTGCAGAGCAATTCCGTGTTGCACATCACACATGAAAGGAGCCTTGATTTCCTTGAGGGCACTCCAGAGAAACCCCAAGAACACTGTTTCAAGGCTAGAGGGTTCCAGAAGTCACTGTAGCAACACGAAAGAGCTCCGTGGACCAAAAATCAACTCGAGATGAGAGGTTAGTCCCTGGATTCGACTGCAGAGGACTACCACCTTACCACAAGCACCTCAAGAGGAGGCTTCTCTCAGCTCTAGGTATGTGAGAGGGACCCTGAGTTTGCGGCCTCAAGTGGAATGGACACCGCGATGCCCTGACTCGAAATAAGGCCGGATATCCCTGCAGTGACTTGAATGCAGGCTCGTCTTGCATCTCCCAAGACGAAAGGATGTGGGAATCCCCTGTGGAGACCACAGAGAAAAACCTAGTTCCCCACCTCATCGCGACCGGAGGCCTCACATCCTTTGAAAACTCCAGAGGTACGCGGAGATCAGTGCCTCCAAAGGAGACGATGCCTGACTCCTCGTGAAACTTGATAGGAGTCCCAGGATTCCTTTGGCACGTGGAAAGGGACCCTTGGTCTCCCGACTCAGCTAGAGAGGCGTCCCAATTGCCCTGCCAAGCCTCGAGGAGAATCCCGAGTTGTCCCTCACATCTAAGCAGGAGTCCTGACGTCGCTGAACAAACACGTGGGTGGAAGGGTCATCCCCGTCGTAACTCGAGAATATACCCCAGGTTCCCGCCGCAACTCGAGAAAAACCATGAGACTTCCCCCTTGCCGCGAGATGAGGCCTGATTACTCTGCACTGCGTGCAGAGCAATTCCGTGTTGCACATAACACATGAAAGGAGCCTTGATTTCCTTAATGGCTCGCCAAAGAAACCCCAAGAACACTGTTTCAAGGCTAGAGGGATCCTGAGGTCACTGTAGCAACACGAAAGAGCTCCGTGGATGCAGAATCAACTCGAGATGAGAGGTTAGTCCCTGGCTTCGACTCCAGAGGAATACCACCTTACCACAAGCACCTCAAGAGTAGGCTTCTCTCAGCTCTAGGTATGTGAGAGGGACCCTGAGTTTGCGGCCTCAAGTGGAATGAACACCGCGATGCCCTGACTCAAAATAAGGCCGGATATCCCTACAGTGACTTGAATGCAGGCTCGTCTTGCATCTCCCAAGACGAAAGGATGTCTGAATCCCCTGTGGAGACCACAGAGAAAGACCTAGTTCCCCACCTCATCGCGACCGGAGGCCTCACATCCTTTGAAAACTCCAGTGGTACGCGGAGATCAGTGCCTCCAAAGGAGACGATGCCTGACTCCTCGTGAAACTTGATAGGAGTCCCAGGATTCCTGTGGCACGTGGAAAGGGACCCTTGGTCTCCCGCCTCAGCTGGAGAGGCGTCCCAATTGCCCTGCCAAGCCTCGAAGAGAATCCCGAGTTGTCCCTCGCAACTAGGCAGGAGTCCTGACGTCGCTGAACAAACACGTGTGTGGAAGGGCCATCCCCGTCGTAACTCGAGAATAAACACCAGGTTCCCATCGCAACTCGAGAAAAACCATTAGACTTGCCCCTCGCCGCAAAATGAGGCCCGATTCCCTGCACTGCGTGCAGAGCAATTCCGTGTTGCACATCACACAGGAAAGGAGCCTTGATTTCCTTGATGGCACTCCAGAGAAACCCCAAGAACACTGTTTCAAGGCTAGAGGGATCCTGAGGTCATTGTAGCCACATGAAAGAAATCCGTGGACCAAAAATCAACTCAAGAAGAGAGGTTAGTCCCTGGCTTCGACTCCAGAGGAATACCACCTTACCACAAGCACCTCAAGAGGAGGCTTCTCTCAGCTCTGGGTATGTGAGAGGGACCCTGAGTTTGCGGCCTCAAGTGGAATGGACACCGCGATGCCCTGACTCGAAATAAGGCCGGATATCCCTGCAGTGACTTGAATGCAGGCTCGTCTTGCATCTCCCAAGACGAAAGGATGTCTGAATCCCCTGTGCAGACCACAGAGAAAGACCTAGTTCCCCAACTCATCGCGACCGGAGGCCTCACATCCTTTGAAAACTCCAGAGGTACGCGGAGATCAGTGCCTCCAAAGGAGACGATGCCTGACTCCTCGTGAAACTTGATAGGAGTCCCAGGATTCCTGTGGCACGTGGAAAGGGACCCTTGGTCTCCCGCCTCAGCTGGAGAGGCGTCCCAATTGCCCTGCCAAGCCTCGAGGCGAATCCCGAGTTGTCCCTCCCATCTAAGCAGGAGTCCTGACATCGCTGAACAAACACGTGTGTGGAAGGGCCATCCCCGTCGTAACTCGAGAATATACCCCAGGCTCCCGCCGCAACTCGAGAAAAACCATGAGACTTCCCCCTCGCCACGAGATGAGTCCCGATTCCCCTGCACTGTGTGCAGAGCAATTCCGTGTTGCACATCACACATGAAAGTAGCCTTGATTTCCTTGATGACACTGCAGAGAAACCCCAAGAACACTGTTTCAAGGCTAGAGGGATCCTGAGGTCACTGTAGCAACACGAAAGATCTCCGAGGACGAAAATTCAACCCGAGATGAGAGGTTAGTCCCTGGCTTCGACTCCAGAGGAATACAACCTTACCACAAGCACCTCAAGAGGAGGCTTCTCTCAGCTCTAGGTATGTGAGAGGGACCCTGAGTTTGCGGCCTCAAGTGGAATGTACACCGCGATTCCCTCACTCGATATAAGCCCGGATATCCCTGCAGTGACTTGAATGCAGGCTCGTCTTGCATCTCCCAAGATGAAACGATGTCTGAATCCCCTGTGGAGAACACAGAGAAAGACCTAGTTCCCCACCTCATCGCGACCGGAGGCCTCACATCCTTTGAAAACTCCAGTGGTACGCGGAGATCAGTGCCTCCAAAGGAGACGATGCCTGACTCCTCGTGAAACTTGATAGGAGTCCCAGGATTCCTGTGGCACGTGGAAAGGGACCCTTGGTCTCCCGCCTCAGCTGGAGAGGCGTCCCAATTGCCCTGCCAAGCCTCGAAGAGAATCCCGAGTTGTCCCTCGCAACTAGGCAGGAGTCCTGACGTCGCTGAACAAACACATGTGTGGAAGGGCCATCCCCGTCGTAACTCGAGAATAAACACCAGGTTCCCATCGCAACTCGAGAAAAACCATGAGACTTGCCCCTCGCCGCAAAATGAGGCCCGATTCCCTGCACTGCGTGCAGAGCAATTCCGTGTTGCACATCACACATGAAAGGAGCCTTGATTTCCTTGATGGCACTCCAGAGAAACCCCAAGAACACTGTTTCAAGGCTAGAGGGATCCTGAGGTCATTGTAGCCACATGAAAGAACTCCGTGGACCAAAAATCAACTCGAGAAGAGAGGTTAGTCCCTGGCTTCGACTCCAGAGGAATACCACCTTACCACAAGCACCTCAAGAGGAGGCTTCTCTCAGCTCTGGGTATGTGAGAGGGACCCTGAGTTTGCGGCCTCAAGTGGAATGGACACCGCGATGCCCTGACTCGAAATAAGGCCGGATATCCCTGCAGTGACTTGAATGCAGGCTAGTCTTGCATCTCCCAAGACGAAAGGATGTCTGAATCCCCTGTGGAGACCACAGAAAAAGACCGAGTTCTCCACCTCATCGTGACCAGAGGCCTCACACCCTTTGAAAACTCCAGAGGTACGCGGAGATCAGTGCCTCCAAAGGAGACGATACCTGACTCCTCGAGATATTTGATAAGAGTCCCAGGATTCCTGTGGCACGTGGAAAGGGACCCTTGGTCTCCCGCCTCACCTGGAGAGGCATCCCAATAGCCCTGCCAAGCCTCGAGGAGATTCCCGAGTTGTCCCTCGCAACTAGGCAGGTGTCCTGACGTCGCTGAACAAACAAGTGTGTGGCAGGGCCATCCCCGTCGTAACTCGAGAATATACCCCAGCTTCCCGCCGCAACTCGAGAAAAACCATGAGACTTCCCCCTCGCCGCTAGATGAGGCCTGATTCCCCTGCACTGCGTGCAGAGCAATTCCGTGTTGGACATCACAGATAAAAGTAGCCTTGATTTCCTTGATGGCACTCCAGAGAAACCCCAAGAACACTGTTTCAAGGCCAGAGGGATCCTGAGGTCACTGAAGCAACATGAAAGAGCTCTGTGGATGCAGAATCAACTCGAGATGAGAGGTTAGTCCCTGGCTTCGACTCCAGAAGAATACCACCTTACCACAAGCACCTCAAGAGGAGGCTTCTTTCAGCTCTAGGTATGTGAGAGGGACCCTGAGTTAGTGGCCTCAAGTGGAATGGACACCGCGATGCCCTGACTCGAAATAAGGCCGGATATCCCTGCAGTGACTTGAATGCAGGCTCGTCTTGCACCTCCCAAGACGAAAGGATGTCTGAATCCCCTGTCGAGACCACAGAGAAAGACCTAGTCTCTCACCACATCGCGACCGTAGGCCTCACATCCTTTGAAAACTCCAGAGGTACGCGGAGATCAGTGCCTCCAAAGGAGACGATGCCTGACTCCTCGTGAAACTTGATAGGAGTCCCAGGATTCCTGTGGCACGTGGCAAGGGACCCTTGGTCTCCCGCCTCAGCTGGAGAGGCGTCCCAATTGCCCTGCCAAGCCTCGAGGAGAATCCCGAGTGGTCCCTCGCAACTAGGCAGGAGTCTTGATGTCGCTGAACAAACATGTGGGTGGAAGGGCCATCCCCGTCGTAACTCGAGAATATACCCCAGGTTCCCGCTGCAACTCGAGAAAAACCATTAGACTTCCTCCTCGCCGCGAGATGAGGCCCGATTCCCCTGCAATGCGTGCAGAGCAATTCCGTGTTGCACATCACACATGAATGGAGCATTGGTTACCTTGATGGCACTCCAGAGAAACCCCAAGAACACTGTTTCAAGGCTAGAAGGATCCTGACGTCACTGTAGCAACACGAAAGAGCTCCGTGGACCAAGAATCAACTCGAGATGAGAGGTTAGTCCCTGGCTTCGACTCCAGAGGAATACCACCTTACCACAAGCACTTTAAGAGGAGGCTTCTCTCAGCTCTAGGTATGTGAGAGGGACCCTGAGTTTGCGGCCTCAAGTGGAATGGACAAAGCGATGCCCTGACTCGAAATCAGGCCGGATATCCCTGCAGTGCCTTGAATGCAGGCTCGTCTTGCATCTCCCAAGATAAAAGGATGTCTGAATCCCCTGTGGAGACGACAGAAAAAGACCTAGTTCCCCACCTCATCGCGACCGGAGGCCTCACATCCTTTGAAAACTCCAGAGGTACGCGGAGATCAGTGCCTCCAAAGGAGACGATGCCTGACTCTTCGTGAAACTTGATAGGAGTTCCAGGATTCCTGTGGTACGTGGAAAGGGACACTTGGTCTCCCGCCTCAGCTGGAGAGGCGTCCCAATTGCCCTGCCAAGCCTCGAGGAGAATCCCGAATTGTCCCTCGCAACTAGCCAGGAGTCCTGACGTCGCTGAACAAACACGTGGGTGGAAGGGCCATCCGCGTTTTAACTGGAGAATATACCCCAGGTTCCCGCCGCAACTCGAGAAAAACCATGAGACTTCCCCCTCGCCGCGAGATGAGGCCTGATTCCCCTGCACTGCGAGCTGAGCAATTCCGTGTTGCACATCACACATGAAAGGAGCCTTGATTTCCTTGATTTCACTCCAGAGAAACCCCAAGAACACTGTTTCAAGGCTAGAGGGATCCTGAGGTCACTGTAGACACACGAAAGTGCTCCGTGGACCAAAAATCAACTCGAGATGAGAGGTTAGTCCCTGGCTTCGACTCCAGAGGAATACCACCTTACCACAAGCACCTCAAGTGGAGGCTTCTCTCAGCTCTAGGTATGTGAGAGGGACCCTGAGTTTGCTGCCTAAGTGGAATGTACACCGCGATGCCCTGACTCGATATAAGTCCGGATATCCCTGCAGTGACTTGAATGCAGGCTCGTCTTGCATCTCCCAAGAGGAAAGGATGTCTGAATCCCCTGTGGAGACCACAGAGAAAGACCTAGTTCCCCACCTCATCGCGACCGGAGGCCTCACATCCTTTGAAAACTCCAGAGGTACTCAGAGATCAGTGCCTTCAAAGGATACGATGCCTGACTCCTCGTGAAACTTGATAGGAGTCCCAGGATTCCTGTGGCACGTGGAAAGGGACCCTTGGTCTCCTGCCTCAGCTGGAGAGGCGTCCCAATTGCCCTGCCAAGCCTCGAGGAGAATCCCGAGTTGTCCCTCGCAACTAGGCAGGAGTCCTGACATGGCTGAACAAAGACGTGGATGGAAGGGCCATCCCCGTCGTAACTCGAGAATATACCCGAGGTTCTCGCCGCAACTCGAGAAAAACCATGAGACATCCCCCTCGCCGCGAGATGAGGCCCGATTCCCCTGCACTGCGTGCAGAGCAATTCCGTGTTGCACATCACACATGAAAGAAGCCTTGATTTCCTTGATGGCACTCCAGAGAAACCCCAAGAACACAGTTTCAAGGCTAGAGGGATCCTGAGGTCACTGTAGCAACACGAAAGAGCTCCGTGGACCAAAAATCAACTCGAGATGAGAGGTTAGTCCCTGGCTTCGACTCCAGAGGAATACCACCTTACCACAAGCACCTCAAGAGGAGGCTTCTCTCAGCTCTAGCAATGTGAGAGGGACCCTCAGTTTGCGGCCTCAAGTGGAATGGACAAAGCGATGCCCTGACTCGAAATAAGGCCGGATATCCCTGCAGTGACTTGAATGCAGGCTCGTCTTGCATCTCCCAAGACGAAAGGATGTCTAAATCCCCTGTGGAGACCACAGAGAAAGACCGAGTTCTCCACCTCATCGCGACCGGAGGCCTCACATCCTTTGAAAACTCCAGAGGTACGCGTAGATCAGTGCCTCCAAAGGAGACGATACCTGACTCCTCGAGATATTTGATAAGAGTCCCAGGATTCCTGTGGCACGTGGAAAGGGACCCTTGGTCTCCCGCCTCAGCTGGATAGACTTCCAAATTGCCGTGCCAAGCCTCGAGGAGAATCCCGAGTTGTCCCTCGCAACTAGGCAGGATTCCTCACGTCACTGAACAAACACGTGAGTGGAAGGGCCATCCCCGTTGTAACTCGAAAATATACCCCAGGTTCCCGCCGCAACTCGAGAAAACCATGAGAATTCCCCCTCGCCGCGAGATGAGGCCCGATTCCCCTGCACTGCGTGCAGAGCAATTCCGTGTTGCATATCACACATGAAAGGAGCCTTGATTTCCTTGATGGCACTCCAGAGAAACCCCAAGAACACTGTTTCAAGGCTAGAGGGATCCTGAGGTCACTGTAGCAACACGAAAGAGCTCCGTGGCCCAAAAATCAACTCGAGATGAGAGGTTAGTCCCTGGCTTCGACTCCAGAGGAATACCACCTTACCACAAGCACCTCAAGAGGAGGCTTCTCTCAGCTCTAGGTATGTGAGAGGGACCCTGAGTTTGCGGCCTCAAGTGGAATGGACACCGCGATGCCCTGACTCGAAATCAGGCCGGATATCCCTGCAGTGACTTGAATGCAGGCTCGTCTTGCATCTCCCAAGACGAAAGGATGTCTGAATCCCCTGTGGAGACCACAGATAAAGACCTAGTTCCCCACCTCATCGCGACCGGAGGCCTCACATCCTTTGAAAACTCCAGAGGTACGCGGAGATCAGTGCCTCCAAAGGAGACGATGTCTGACTCCTCGTGAAACTTGATAGGAGTCTCAGGATTCCTATGGCACGTGGAAAGGGACCCTTGGTCTCCCGCCTCAGCTGGAGCGGCGTCCCAATTGTCCTGCCAAGCCTCGAGGAGAATCCCAAGTTGTCCCTCGCAACTAATCAGCAGTCCTGACGTGGCTGAACAAACACGTGTGTGGAAGGGCCATCCCCTTCGTAACTCGAGAATATACCCCAGGTTCCCGCCGCAACTCGAGAAAAACCATGAGACTTCCCCCTCGCCACGAAATGAGGCCCGATTCCCCTGCACTGCGTGCAGAGCAATTCCGTGTTGCACATCACAGATGAAAGGAGCCTTGATTTCCTTGATGGCACTCCAGAGAAACCCCAAGAACGCTGTTTCAAGGCTAGAGGGATTCTGAGGTCACTGTAGCAACACGAAAGAGCTCCGTGGACCAAGAATCAACTCGAGATGAGCGGTTAGTCCCTGGCTTCAACTCCAGAGGAATACCACCTTACCACAAGCACCTCAAGAGGAGGCTTCTCTCAGCTCTAGGTATGTGAGAGGGACCCTGAGTTTGCGGCCTCAAGTGAAATGGACACCGCAATGCCCTGACTGGAAATAAGGCCGGATATCCCTGCAGTGACTTGAATGCAGGCTCATCTTGCATCTCCCAATACGAAAGGATGTCTGAATCCCCTGTGGAAACCACACAGAAAGACCTAGTTCTCCACGTCATCGCGACCGGATGCCTCACATCCTTTGAAAACTCCAGAGGTACGCGGAGATCAGTGCCTCCAAAGATACGATGCCTGACTCCTCGTGAAACTTGATAGGAGTCCCAGGATTCCTGTGGCACGTGGAAAGGGACACTTGGTCTTCCGCCTCAGCTGAAGAGGCGTCCCAATTGCCCTGCAAAGCCTCGAGGAGAATCCCGAGTTGTCCCTCGCAACTAGGCAGGAGTCCTGACGTGGCTGAACAAACACGTGGGTGGAAGGGCCATCCCCGTCGTAACTCGAGAATATACCCCAGGTTCCCACCGCAACTCGAGAAAAACCATGAGACTTCCCCCTCGCCACGAGATGAGGCCCGTTTCCCCTGCAATGCGTGCAGAGCAATTCCGTGTTGCACATCACACATGAAAGGAGCCTTGATTTCCTTTATGGCACACCAGAGAAACCCCAAGAACACTGTTTCAAGGCTAGAGGGATCCTAAGGTCACTGTAGCAACACGAAAGAGCTCCGTGGACCAAAAATCAACTCGAGATGAGAGGTTAGTCCCTGGCTTCAACTCCAGAGGAAAACCACCTTACCACAAGCACCTCAAGAGGAGGCATCTCTCAGCTCTAGGTATGTGAGAGGGACCCTGGATTTGTGGCCTCAAGTGGAATGGACACCGTGATGCCATGACTCAAAATAAGGCCGAATATCCCTGCAGTGACTTGAATGCAGGCTCGTCTTGCATTTCCGAAGACGAAAGGATGTCTGAATCCCCTGTGGAGACCACAGAGAAAGACCTAGTTACCCACCTCATCGCGACCGGAGGCCTCAAATCCTTTGAAAACTCCAGAGGTACGCGGAGATCAGTGCCTCCAAAGGAGACGATGCCTGACTCCTCGTGATACTTGATAGGAGTCCCAGGATTCCTGTGGCACGTGTAAAGAGACCCTTGGTCTCCCGCCTCAGCTGGAGAGGCGTCCCAATTGCCCTGCCAAGACTCGAGGAGAATCCCTAGTTGTCCCTCGCAACTAGCCAGAAGTCCTGACGTCGCTGAACAAACACGTGGGTGGAAGGGCCATCCGCGTTGTAACTCGAGAATATACCCCAGTTTCTCGCCGCAACTCGAGAAAACCATGAGACTTCCCCCTCGCCGCGAGATGAGGCCCGATTCCCCTGCACTGCGTGCAGAGCAATTCCGTGTTACACATCACACATGAAAGGAGCCTTGATTTCCTTGATGGCACTCCAGAGAAACCTCAAGAACACTGTTTCAAGGCTAGAGGGATCCTGAGGTCACTGTAGCAAAACAAAAGAGCTCCATGGACCAAAAATCAACTCGAGATGAGAGGTTAGTCCCTGGCTTCGACTCCAGAGGAATACCACCTTACCACAAGCACCTCAAGAGGAGGCTTCTCTCAGCTCTAGGTATGTGAGAGGGACCCTGAGTTTGCGGCCTCAAGTGGAATGGACACCGCGATGCCCTGACTGGAAATAAGGCCGGATATCCCTGCAGTGACTTGAATGCAGGCTCGTCTTGCATCTCCCAAGACGAAAGGATGTCTGAATCCCCTGTGGAGACCACAGAGAAAGACCTAGTTCCCCACCTCATCGCGACCGGAGGCCTCACATCCTTTGAAAACTCCAGAGGTACGTGGAGATCAGTGCCTCCAAAGGAGACGATGCGTGACTCCTCGCGAAACTTGATAGGAGTCCCAGGATTCCTGTGGCACGTGGAAAGGAACCCTTGGTCTCCCGCCTGAGCTGGAGAGGCGTCCCAATTGCCCTGCCAAGCCTCGAGGAGAATCCCGAGTTGTCCCTCGCAAATAGGCAGGAGTCCTGACGTGGCTGAACAAACACGTGTGTGGAAGGGCCATCCCCGTCGTAACTCGAGAATATACCCCAGGTTCCCGCCGCAACTCGAGAAAAACCATGAGACTTCCCCCTCGCCGCGAGATGAGGCCCGATTACCCTGCACTGCGTGCAGAGCAATTCCGTGTTGCACATCACACATGAAAGGAGCCTTAATTTCCTTGATGGCACTCCAGAGAAACCCCAAGAACACTGTTTCAAGGCTAGAGGCAACCTGAGGTCACTGTAGCAACAAAAAAGAGCTCCGTGGACCAAAAATCAACTCGAGATGAGAGGTTAGTCCCTGGTTTCGACTCCAGAGGAATACCACCTTACCACAAGCACCTCAAGAGTAGGCTTCTCTCAGCTCTAGGTATGTGAGAGGGACCCTGATTTTGCGGCCTCAAGTAGAATGGACACCGCGATGCCCTGACTCGAAATAAGGCCGGATATCCCTGCAGTGACTTGAGTGCAGACTCGTCTTGCATCTCCCAAGACGAAAGGATGTCTGAATCCCCTATGGAGACCACAGAGAAAGACCGAGTTCCCCACCTCATCGCGACCGGAGGCCTCACATCCTTTGAAAACTCCAGAGGTACGCAGAGATCAGTGCCTCCAAAGGAGACGATGCCTGACTCCTCGTGAAACTTGATAGGAGTCCCAGGATTCCTGTTGCACGTGGAAAGGGACCCTTGGTCTACCGCCTCAGCTGGAGAGGCGTCCCAGTTGCCCTGCCAAGCCTCGAGGAGAATCCCGAGTTGTCCCTCGCAACTAGGCAGGTATCCTGACGTCGCTGAACAAACACGTGGGTGGGAGGGCCATCCCCATGGTAACTCGAGAATATACCCCAGGTTCCAGCCACAACTCGAGAAAAACCATGAGACTTCCCCCTCGCCGCGTGATGAGGCCCGATTCTCCTGCACTGCGTGCAGAGCAATTCCGTGTTGCACATCAAACATGAAAGGAGCCTTGATTTCCTTGATGGCACTCCAGAGAAACCCCAAGAACACTGTTTCAAGGCTAGAGGGATCCTGAGGTCACTGTAGCAACACGAAAGAGTTATGTGGACCAAAAATCAACTCGAGATGAGAGGTTAGTCCCGGGCTTCGACTCCAGAGGAATACCACCTTACCACAAGCACCTCAAGAGGAGGCTTCTCTCAGCTCTAGGTATGTGAGAGGGACCCTGATTTTGCGGCCTCAAGTGGAATGGACACCGCGATGCCCTGACTCGTAATAAGGCCGGATATCCTTGCAGTGACTTGAATGCAGGCTCGTCTTGCAACTAATAGATGAAAGGATGTCTGAATCCCCTGTGGAAACCACAGAGAAAGACCTAGTTTCCCACCTCATCGCGACCGGAGGCCTCACATCCTTTGAAAACTCCAGAGGTACGCGGAGATCAGTGCCTCCAAAGGAGACGATGCCTGACTCCTCGTGAAACTTGATAGGAGTCCCAGGATTCCTGTGGCACGTGGAAAGGGACCCTTGGTTTACCGCCTCAGATGGAGAGGGGTCCCAATTGCCCTGCCAAGCCTCGAGGAGAATCCCGAGTTGTTCCTCACAACTAGGCAGGAGTCCTGACGTGGCTGATCAAACAAGTGGGTGGAAGGGCCATCCCCGTCGAAACTCGGGAATATAACCCAGGTTCCCGGCGCACCTCGAGAAAAACCATGAGATTTCCCCTCGCCGCGAGATGAGGAAAGATTCACCTGCACTGCGTGCAGAGCAATTCCATGTTGCACATCACACATGAAAGGAGCCTTGATTTCCTTGATGGCACTCCAGAGAAACTCCAAGAACACTGTTTCAAGGCTAGAGGGATCCTGAGGTCACTGTAGCAACACGAAAGAGCTCCGTGGACCAAAAATCAACTCGAGATGAGAGGTTAGTCCCTGGCTTCGACTCCAGAGGAATACCACCTTACCACAGGCACCTCAAGAGGAGGCTTCTCTCAGCTCTAGGTATGTGAGAGGGAACCTGAGTTTGTGGCCTCAACTGGAATGGACACCGCGATGCCCTGACTCGATATAACGCCAGATATCTCTGAAGTGACTTGAATGCAGGCTCGTCTTGCATCTCCCAAGATGAAAGGATGTTTGAATCCCCTGTGGAGACCACAGAGAAAGACCTAGTTCCCCACCTCATCGCGACCGGAGGACTCAAATCCTTTGAAAACTCCAGAGGGACGCGGAGATCAGTGCCTCCACAGGGAACGATGCCTGACTCCTCGTGAAACTTGATAGGAGTCCCAGGATTCCTGTGGCACGTGGAAAGGGATCCCTGGTCTCCCGCCTCAGATGGAGAGGCGTCCCAATTGCCCTGCCAAGCCTCGAGGAGAATCCCAAGTTGTCCCTCGCAACTATTCAGCAGTCCTGAAGTGGCTGAACAAACACGTGGGTGGAAGGGCCATCCCCTTCGTAACTCGAGAATATACCCCAGGTTCCCGCCGCAACTCGAGAAAAACCATGAGACTTCCCCCTCGCCACGAAATGAGGCCCGATTCCCCTGCACTGCGTGCAGAGCAATTCCGTGTTGCACATCACACATGAAAGGAGCCTTGATTTCCTTGATGGCACTCGAGGGAAAACCCAAGAACACTGTTTCAAGGCTAGAGGAAGCCTGAGGTCACTGTGGCAATACGAAAGAGCTCCGTGGACCAAAAATCAACTCGAGATGAGAGGTTAGTCCCTGGCTTCGACTCCAGAGGAATACCACCTTACCACAAGCACCTCAAGAGGAGGCTTCTCTCAGCTCTAGGTATGTGAGAGGGACCCTGAGTTTGCGGCCTCAAGTGGAATGGACTCCGCGATGCCCTGACCTGAAATAAGGCCGGATATCCCTGCAGTGACTTGAATGCAGGCTCGTCTTGCATCTCCCAAGACGAAAGGATGTCTGAATCCCCTGTGGAGACCACAGAGAAAGACCTAGTTCCCCACCTCATCGCGACCGGAGGCCTCACATCCTTTGAAAACTCCAGAGGTACGCGGAGATCAGTGCCTCCATAGGAGACGATGCCTGACTCCTCGTGAAACTTGATAGGAGTCCCCGGATTCCTGTGGCACGTGGAAAGGGACACTTGGTCTCCCGCCTCAGCTGCAGAGGCGTCCCAATTGCCCTGCCAAGCCTCGAGGAGAATCCCGAGTTGTCCCTCGCAACTAGGTAGGAGTCCTGACGTCGCTGAACAAACACGTGGGTGGAAGGGCCATCCCCGTCATAACTCGAGAATATACCCCAGATTCCCGCCGCAACTCGAGAAAAACCATGAGACTTCCCCCTCGCCGCGAGATGAGGCCCGATTCCCATGCACTGCGTGCAGAGCAATTCCTTGTTGCACATCACACATGATAGGAGCCTTGATTTCCTTGATGGCACTCCAGAGAAACCCGAAGAACACTGTTTCAAGGCTAGAGGAATCCTGAGGTCACTGTAGGAACACAAAAGAGCTCCGTGGACCAAAAATCAACTCGAGATGAGAGGTTAGTCCCTGGCTTCGACTCCAGAGGAATAACACCTTACCACAAGCACCTCAAGAGGAGGCTTCTCTCAGCTCTAGATATGTGAGAGGGACCCCGAGTTTGCGGCCTCAAGTGGAATGGACACCGCGATGCCCTGAATCGAAATAAGGCCGGATATCCCTGCAGTGACTTGAATGCAGGCTCGTCTTGCATCTCCCAAGATGAAAGGATGTCTGAATCCCCAGTGGAGACCACAGAGAAAGACTTAGTTCTCCACCTCATGGCGACCGGAGGCCTCACATCCTTTGAAAATTTCAGAGGTACGCGCAGGTCAGTGCCTCCAAAGGAGGCGATGCCTGACTCCTCGTGAAACTTGATAGGAGTCCCAGGATTGCTGTGGCACGTGGAAAGGGACAGTTGGTCTCCCGCCTCAGCTGGAGAGGCGTCCCAATTGCCCTGCCAAGCCTCGAGGAGAATCCC
The DNA here is from genome assembly GCF_910594005.1 of Cervus elaphus. Taxonomy (NCBI): domain Eukaryota; kingdom Metazoa; phylum Chordata; class Mammalia; order Artiodactyla; family Cervidae; genus Cervus; species Cervus elaphus. Next base: position 6,845,673 of record NC_057838.1, read on the forward strand.
GAGTTGTCCCTCGCAACTAGGCAGGAGTCCTGACGTCGCTGAACAAACACGTGGGTGGAAGGGCCATCCCCGTCGTAACTCGAGAATATACCCCAGGTTCCCGCCGCAACTCGAGAAAAACCATGAGACTTCCCCCTCGCCGCGAGATGAGGCCCGATTCCCCTACACTGCGTGCAGAGCAATTCCGTGTTGCACATCACACATGAAAGGAGCCTTGATTTCCTTGATGGCACTCCAGAGAAACCCCCAGAACACTGTTTCAAGGCTAGAGGGATCCTGAGGCCACTGTAGCAACACGAAAGAGCTCCGTGGACCAAAAATCAACTCGAGATGAGAGGTTAGTCCCTGGATTCGACTCCAGAGGAATACCACCTTACCACAAGCACCTCAAAAGGAGGCTTCTCTCAGCTCTAGGTATGTGAGAGGGACCCTGAGTTTGCGGCCTCAAGTGGAATGGACACCGCGATGCCCTGACTCGAAATAAGGCTGGATATCCCTGCAGTGACTTGAATGCAGGCTCGTCTTGCATCTCCCAAGACGAAAGGATGTCTGAATCCCCTGTGGAGACCACAGAGAAAGACCTAGTTCCCCACCTCATCACGACTGGAGGCCTCACATCCTTTGAAAACTCCAGAGGTACGCGGAGATCAGTGCCTCCAAAGGAGACGATGCCTGACTCCTCGTGAAACTTGATAGGAGTCCCAGGATTCCTGTGGCACGTGGAAAGGGATCCCTGGTCTCCCGCCTCAGCTGGAGAGGCGTCCCAATTGCCCTGCCAAGCCTCGAGGAGAATCCCGAGTTGTCCCTCGCAACTAGGCAGGAGTCCTGACCTCGCTGAACAAACACGTGGGTGGAGGGGCCATCCCCGTCTTAACTCGAGAATATACCCCAGGTTCCCGCCGCAACTTGAGAAAAACAATGACACTTACCCCTCGCCGGGAGATGAGGCCTGATTCCCCTGCACTGCGTGCAGAGCAATTCCGTGTTGCACATCACACATGAAAGGAGCCTTGATTTCCTTGATGGCAGTCCAGAGAAACCCCAAGAACACTGTTTCAAGTCTAGAGGGATCCTGAGGTCACTGTAGCAACACGAAAGAGCTCCGTGGACCAAGAATCAACTCGAGATGAGAGGTTAGTCCCTGGCTACGACTCCAGAGGAATACCACCTTACCACAAGCACCTCAAGAGGAGGCTTCTCTCAGCTCTATGTATGTGAGAGGGACCCTGAGTTTGCGGCCTCAAGTGGAATGGACACCGCGATGCCCTGACTCGAAATAAAGCCGGATATCCCTGCAGTGACTTGAATGCAGGCTCATCTTGCATCTCCCAAGACGAAAGGATGTCTGAATCCCCTGTGGCGACCACAGAGAAGACCTAGTTCCCCACCTCATCGCGACCGGAGGCCTCACATCCTTTGAAAACTCCAGAGGTTCGCGGAGATCAGTGCGTCCAAAGGAGACGATGCCTGACTCCTCGTGAAACTTGATAGGAGTCCCAGGATTCCTGTGGCACGTGGATAGGGACCCTTGGTCTCCCACCTCAGCTGGAGAGGCGTCCCAGTTGCCCTGCCAAGCCTCGAGGAGAATCCCGAGTTGTCCCTCGCAACTAGGCATTAGTCCTGACGTCGCTGAACAAACACGTGGGTGGAAGGGCCATCCCCGTCGTAACTCGAGAATATACCCCAGGTTCCCGCCGCAACTCGAGAAAAACCATGAGACTTCCCCCTCGCCGCGAGATGAGGCCCGATTCCCCTGAACTGCGTGCAGAGCAATTCCGTGTTGCACATCACACATGAAAGGAGCCTTGATTTCCTTGGTGGCACTCCAGAGACACCCCAAGAACACTGTTTCAAGGCTAGAGGGATCCTGAGGCCACTGTAGCAACACGAAAGAGCTCCATGGACCAAAAATCAACTCGAGATGAGAGGTTAGTCCCTGGCTTCGACTCCAGAGGAATACCACCTTACCACAAGCACCTCAAAAGGAGGCTTCTCTCAGCTCTAGGTATGTGAGAGGGACCCTGAGTTTGCGGCCTCAAGTGGAATGGACACCACGATGCCCTGACTCGAAATAAGGCCGGATATCCCTGCAGTGACTAGAATGCAGGCTCGTCTTGCATCTCCCAAGACGAAAGGATGTCTGAATCACCTGTGTAGACCACAGAGAAAGACCTACTTCCCCACGTCATCGCGACCGGAGGCCTCATATCCTTTGACAACTCCAGCGGTACGCAGAGATCAGTGCCTCCAAAGGAAACGATGCCTGACTCCTCGAGAAACTTGATAGGAGTCCCAGTATTCCTGTGGCACGTGGAAAGGGACCCTTGGTCTCCCGCCTCAGCTGGAGAGGCATCCCAATGGCCCTGCCAAGCCTCGAGGAGAACCCCGAGTTGTCCCTCGCAACTAGGCAGGAGTCCTGACGTCGCTGAATAAACACGTGGGTGGAAGGGCCATCCCCGTCGTAACTCGAGAATATCCCCCAGGTTCCCGCCGCAACTCGAGAAAAACCATGAGACTTCCCCCTCGCCGTGAGATGAGGCCCAATTCCCCTGCACTGCGTGCAGAGCAATTCCGTGTTGCACATCACACATGAAAGGAGCCTTAATTTCCTTGATGGCACTCCAGAGAAGCACAAAGAACACTGTTTCAAGGCTAGAGGGATCCTGAGGTCACTGTAGCAACACGAAAGAGCTCCGTGGACCAAGAATCAACTCGAGATGAGAGGTTATTCCCTGGCTTCGACTCCAGAGGAATACCACCTTACCACAAGCACCTCAAGAGGAGGCTTCTCTCAGCTCTAGGTATGTGAGAGGGACCCTGATTTTGCGGCCTCAAGTGGAATGGACACCGCGATGCCCTGACTCGAAATAAGGCCGGATATCCCTGCAGTGACTTGAATGCAGGCTCGTCTTGCATCTCCCATGATGAAAGGATGTCTGAATCCCCTGTGGAGACCACAGAGAAAGACCTAGTTTCGCACATCATGGCGACCGGAGGCCTTGCATCCTTTGAAAACTCCAGAGGTACGCGGAGATCAGTGCCTCCAAAGGAGACGAAGCCTGACTCCTCGTGAAACTTGATAGGAGTCCCAGGATTCCTGTGGCACGTGGATAGGGACCCTTGGTCTCCCGCCTCAGCTGGAGAGGCGTCACAATTGCCCTGCCAAGCCTCGAGGAGAATCCCGAGTTGTCCCTCACAACTAGGTACGAGTCCTGACGTCGCTGAACAAACACGTGGGTGGAAGGGCCATCCCCGTCGTAACTCGAGAATATACCCCAGGTTCCCTCCGCAACTCGAGAAAAACCATGAGACTTCCCCCTCGCCGTGAGATGAGGCCCGATTCCCCTGCACTGCGTGCAGAGCAACTCCGTCTTGCACATCACACATGAAAGGAGCCTTGATTTCCTTGATGGCACTCCAGAGAAACCCCAAGAACACTGTTTCAAGGCTAGAGGGATCCTGAGGTCACTGTAGCCACACGAAAGAGCTCCGTGAACCAAAAATCAACTCGAGATGAGAGGTTAGTCCCTGGCTTCGACTCCAGAGGAATACCACCTTACCACAAGCACCTCAAGAGGAGGCTTCTTTCAGGTCTAGGTATGTGAGAGGGACCCTGATTTTGCGGCCTCAAGTGGAATGGATACCGCGATGCCCTGATGTGAAATAAGGCCGGATATCCCTGCAGTGACTTGAATGCAGGCGCGTCTTGCATCTCCCAAGATGAAAGGATGTCTGAATCCCCTCTGGAGACCCCAGAGAAAGAACTAGTTCCCCACCTCATGGCGACCGGAGGCCTCACATCCTTTGAAAACTCCAGAGGTACGCGGAGATCAGTGCCTCCAAAGGAGACGATGCCTGACTCCTCGTGAAACTTGATAGGAGTCCCAGGATTCCTGTGGCACGTGGAAAGGGATCCCAGGTCTCCCGCCTCAGATGGAGAGGCGTCCCAATTGCCCTGCCAAGCCTCGAGGAGAATCCCGAGTTGTCCCTCGCAACTAGGCAGGAGTCCTGACGTCGCTGAACAAACACGTGGGTGGAGGGGCCATCCCCGTCTTAACTCGAGAATATACCCCAGGTTCCCGCCGCAACTTGAGAAAAACAATGACACTTCCCCCTCGCCGGGAGATGAGGCCTGATTCCCCTGCACTGCGTGCAGAGCAATTCCGTGTTGCACATCACACATGAAAGGAGCCTTGATTTCCTTGATGGCAGTCCAGAGAAACCCCAAGAACACTGTTTCAAGTCTAGAGGGATCCTGAGGTCACTGTAGCAACACGAAAGAGCTCCGTGGACCAAGAATCAACTCGAGATGAGAGGTTAGTCCCTGGCTACGACTCCAGAGGAATACCACCTTACCACAAGCACCTCAAGAGGAGGCTTCTCTCAGCTCTAGGTATGTGAGAGGGACCCTGAGTTTGCGGCCTCAAGTGGAATGGACACCGCGATGCCCTGACTCGAAATAAAGCCGGATATCCCTGCAGTGACTTGAATGCAGGCTCGTCTTGCATCTCCCAAGACGAAAGGATGTCTGAATCACCTGTGTAGACCACAGAGAAAGACCTACTTCCCCACCTCATCGCGACCGGAGGCCTCATATCCTTTGACAACTCCAGCGGTACGCAGAGATCAGTGCCTCCAAAGGAAACGATGCCTGACTCCTCGAGAAACTTGATAGGAGTCCCAGTATTCCTGTGGCACGTGGAAAGGGACCCTTGGTCTCCCGCCTCAGCTGGAGAGGCATCCCAATGGCCCTGCCAAGCCTCGAGGAGAATCCCGAGTTGTCCCTCGCAACTAGGCAGGAGTCCTGACGTCGCTGAACAAACACGTGGGTGGAAGGGCCATCCCCGTCGTAACTCGAGAATATCCCCCAGGTTCCCGCCGCAACTCGAGAAAAACCATGAGACTTCCCCCTCGCCGTGAGATGAGGCCCAATTCCCCTGCACTGCGTGCAGAGCAATTCCGTGTTGCACATCACATATGAAAGGAGCCTTAATTTCCTTGATGGCACTCCAGAGAAGTACAAAGAACACTGTTTCAAGGCTAGAGGGATCCTGAGGTCACTGTAGCAACACGAAAGAGCTCCGTGGACCAAGAATCAACTCGAGATGAGAGGTTATTCCCTGGCTTCGACTCCAGAGGAATACCACCTTACCACAAGCACCTCAAGAGGAGGCTTCTCTCAGCTCTAGGTATGTGAGAGGGACCCTGATTTTGCGGCCTCAAGTGGAATGGACACCGCGATGCCCTGACTCGAAATAAGGCCGGATATCCCTGCAGTGACTTGAATGCAGGCTCGTCTTGCATCTCCCATGATGAAAGGATGTCTGAATCCCCTGTGGAGACCACAGAGAAAGACCTAGTTTCGCACATCATGGCGACCGGAGGCCTTACATCCTTTGAAAACTCCAGAGGTACGCGGAGATCAGTGCCTCCAAAGGAGACGAAGCCTGACTCCTCGTGAAACTTGATAGGAGTCCCAGGATTCCTGTGGCACGTGGATAGGGACCCTTGGTCTCCCGCCTCAGCTGGAGAGGCCTCACAATTGCCCTGCCAAGCCTCGAGGAGAATCCCGAGTTGTCCCTCGCAACTAGGTACGAGTCCTGACGTCGCTGAACAAACACGTGGGTGGAAGGGCCATCCCCGTCGTAACTCGAGAATATACCCCAGGTTCCCTCCGCAACTCGAGAAAAACCATGAGACTTCCCCCTCGCCGTTAGATGAGGCCCGATTCCCCTGCACTGCGTGCAGAGCAACTCCGTCTTGCACATCACACATGAAAGGAGCCTTGATTTCCTTGATGGCACTCCAGAGAAACCCCAAGAACACTGTTTCAAGGCTAGAGGGATCCTGAGGTCACTGTAGCCACACGAAAGAGCTCCGTGAACCAAAAATCAACTCGAGATGAGAGGTTAGTCCCTGGCTTCGACTCCAGAGGAATACCACCTTACCACAAGCACCTCAAGAGGAGGCTTCTTTCAGCTCTAGGTATGTGAGAGGGACCCTGATTTTGCGGCCTCAAGTGGAATGGATACCGCGATGCCCTGATGTGAAATAAGGCCGGATATCCCTGCAGTGACTTGAATGCAGGCGCGTCTTGCATCTCCCAAGATGAAAGGATGTCTGAATCCCCTCTGGAGACCCCAGAGAAAGAACTAGTTCCCCACCTCATGGCGACCGGAGGCCTCACATCCTTTGAAAACTCCAGAGGTACGCGGAGATCAGTGCCTCCAAAGGAGACGATGCCTGACTCCTCGTGAAACTTGATAGGAGTCCCAGGATTCCTGTGGCACATGGAAAGGGACACTTGGCCTCCCGCCTCAGCTGGAGAGGCGTCCCAATTGCCCTGCCAAGCCTCGAGGAGAATCCCGAGTTGTCCCTCGCAATTAGGCAGGAGTCCTGACGTCGCTGAAGAAACACGTGTGTGGAAGGGCCATCCCAGTCGTAACTCGAGAATATACCCCAGGTTCCCGCCGCAATTCGAGAAAAACCATGAGACATCCCCCTCGCCGCGAGATGAGGCCCGATTCCCCTGCACTGCGTGCAGAGCAATTCCGTGTTGCACATCACACATGAAAGGAGCCTTGATTTCCTTGGTGGCACTCCAGAGACACCCCAAGAACACTGTTTCAAGGCTAGAGGGATCCTGAGGCCACTGTAGCAACACGAAAGAGCTCCGTGGACCAAAAATCAACTCGAGATGAGAGGTTAGTCCCTGGCTTCGACTCCAGAGGAATACCACCTTACCACAAGCACCTCAAGAGGAGGCTTCTCTCAGCTCTAGGTATGTGAGAGGGACCCTGAGTTTGCGGCCTCAAGTGGAATGGACACCGCGATGCCCTGACTCGAAATAAGGCCGGATATCCCTGCAGTGACTAGAATGCAGGCTCGTCTTGCATCTCCCAAGACGAAAGGATGTCTGAATCCAATGTGGAGACCACAGAGAAAGACCTAGTTCCCCACCTCATCGCGACCGGAGGCCTCACATCCTTTGAAAACTTCAGAGGTACGCGGAGATGAGTGCCTCCAAAGGAGACGATGCCTGACTCCTCGTGAAACTTGATAGGAGTCCCAGGCTTCCTGTGGCACGTGGAAAGGGACCGTTGGTCTCCCGCCTCAGCTGGAGAGGCGTCCCAATTGCCCTGCCAAGCCTCGAGGAGAATCCCGAGTTGTCCCTCGCAACTAGGCAGGAGTCCTGCCGTCGCTGAAGAAACACGTGTGTGGAAGGGCCATCCCCGTCGTAACTCGAGAATATACCGCAGGTTTCCGCCGCAACTCGAGAAAAACCATGAGACTTCCCCCTCGCCGCGAGATGAGGCCCGATTCCCCTGCACTGCGTGCAGAGCAACTCCGTCTTGCACATCACACATGAAAGGAGCCTTGATTTCCTTGATGGCACTCCAGAGAAACTCCAAGAACACTGTTTCAAGGCTAGCGGGATCCTGAGGTCACTGTTGCAACAGGAATGAGCTCCGTGGACCAACAATCAACTCGAGATGAGAGGTTAGTTCCTGGCTTCGACTCCAGAGGAATACTACCTTACCACAAGCACCTCAAGAGGAGGCTTCTCTCAGCTCTAGGTATGTGAGAGGGACCCTGAGTTTGCGGCCTCAAGTGGAATGGACACTGTGGTGCCCTGACGCGAAATGAGGCCGGATATCCCTGCAGTGACTTGAATGCAGGCTCGTCTTGCATCTCCCAAGACGAAAGGATGTCTGAATCCCCTGTGGAGACCACAGAGAAAGACCGAGTTCCCCACCTCATCGCGACCGGAGGCCTCACATCCTTTGAAAACTCCAGAGGTACACGGAGATCAGTGCCTCCAAAGGAGACGATGGCTGACTCCTCGTGAAACTTGATAGGAGTCCCAGGATCCCTGTGGCATGTGGAAAGGGACCCTTGGTCTCCCGCCTCAGCTGGAGAGAAGTCCCAATTGCCCTGCCAAGCCTCGAGGAGAATCCCGAGTTGTCCCTCGCAACTAGGCAGGAGTCCTGACGTCGCTGAACAAAGACGTGGGTGGAAGGGCCATCCCCGTCGCAACTCGAGAATATACCCCAGGTTCCTGCCGCAACTCGAGAAAAACCATGAGACTTCCCCCTCGCCGCGAGATGAGGCCCGATTCCCCTGCACTGCGTGCAGAGCAATTCCGTGTTGCACATCAAACATGAAAGGAGCCTTGATTTCCTTGATGGCACTCCAGAGAAACCCCAAGAACACTGTTTCAAGGCTAGAGGGATCCAGAGGTCACTGTAGGAACACGAACGAACTCCGTGGACCAAAAATCAACTCGAGATGAGAGGTTAGTCCCTGGCTTCGACTCCAGAGGAATACCACCTTACCACAAGCACCTCAAGAGGAGGCTTCTCTCAGCTCTAGCAATGTGAGAGGGACCCTGAGTTTGCGGCCTCAAGTGGAATGGACACTGCGATGCCCTGACGCGAAATAAGGCCGGATATCCCTGCAGTGACTTGAATGCAGGCTCGTCTTGCATCTCCCAAGACGAAAGGATGTCTGAATCCCCTGTGGAGACCACAGAGAAAGACCTAGTTCCCCACCTCATCGCGACCGGAGGCCTCACATCGTTTGAAAACTCCAAAGGTACGCGGAGATCAGTGCCTCCAAAGGAGACGATGCCTGACTCCTCGTGAAACTTGATAGGAGTTCCAGGATTCCTGTGGCACGTGGAAAGGGACCCTTGGTCTCCCGCCTCAGCTGGAGAGGCGTCCCAATTGCCCTGCCAAGCGTCGAGGAGAATCCCGAGTTGTCCCTCGCAACTAGGCAGGAGTCCTGACGTCGCTGAACAAACACGTGTGTGGAAGGGCCATCCCCATCATAACTCGAGAATATACCCCAGGTTCCCGCCGCAACTCGAGAAAAACCATGAGACTTCCCCCTCGCCATGAGATGAGGCCCGATTCCCCTGCACTGCGTGCAGAGCAATTCCGTGTTACACATCACACATGAAAGGAGCCTTGATATCCTTGATGGCACTCCAGAGAAACTCCAAGAACACTGTTTCAAGGCTAGAGGGATCCTGAGATCCCTGTAGCAACACGAAAGAGCTCCGTGGACGAAAAATCAACTCGAGATGGGAGGTTAGTCCCTGGCTTCGACTCCAGAGGAATACCACCTTACCACAAGCACCTCAAGAGGAGGCTTCTCTCAGCTCTAGGTATGTGAGAGGGACCCTGATTTTGCGGCCTCAAGTGGAATGGACACTGCGATGCCCTGACGCGAAATAAGGCGGGATATCCCTGCAGTGACTTGAATGCAGGCTCGTCTTGCATCTCCCAAAATGAACGAATGTCTGAATCCCCTGTGGAGACCACAGAGAAAGACCTAGTTCCCCACCTCATGGCGACCGGAGGCCTCACATCCTTTGAAAACTTCAGAGGTACGCGGAGATCAGTGCCTCCAAAGGAGACGATGCCTGACTCCTCGTGAAACTTGATAGGAGTCCCTGGCTTCCTGTGGCACGTGGAAAGGGACCGTTGGTCTCCCGTCTCAGCTGGAGAGGCGTCCCAATTGCCCTGCCAAGCCTCGAGGAGAATCCCGAGTTGTCCCTCGCAACTAGGCAGGAGTCCTGACGTCGCTGAACAAACACGTGTGTGGAAGGGCCATCCCCGTCGTAACTCGAGAATATAACGCAGGTTTCCGCCACAACTCGAGAAAAACCATGAGACTTCCCCCTCACCGCGATATGAGGCCCGATTCCCCTGCACTGCATGCAGAGCAATTTGGTGTTGCACATCACACATGAAAGGAGCCTTGATTTCCTTGATGGCACTCCAGAGAAACCCCAAGAACACTGTTTCAAGGCTAGAGGGATCCTGAGGTCACTGTAGCAACAGGAATGAGCTCCGTGGACCAACAATCAACTCGAGATGAGAGGTTAGTCCCTGGCTTCGACTCCAGAGGAATATCACCTTACCACAAGCACCTCAAGAGGAGGCTTCTCTCAGCTCTAGCTATGTGAGAGGGACCCTGATTTTGCGGCCTCAAGTGGAATGGACACTGCGATGCCCTGATGCGAAATAAGGCCGGATATCCCTGCAGTGACTTGAATGCAGGCTCGTCTTGCATCTCCCAAGATGAAAGGATGTCTGAATCCCCTGTGGAGCCTACAGAGAAAGACCTAGTTCCCCACCTCATCGCGACCGGAGGCCTCACATCCTTTGAAAACTCCAGAGGTACGCGGAGATCAGTGCCTCCAAAGGAAACGATGCCTGACTCCTCGTGAAACTTGATAGGAGTCCCAGGATTCCTGTGGCACGTGGAAAGGGACCCTTGGTTTCCCGCCTCAGCTGGAGAGGCGTCCAAATTGCCCTGCCAAGCCTCGAGGAGAATCCCGAGTTGTCCCTCGCAACTATGCAGGAGTCCTGACGTCGCTGAACAAACACGTGTGTGGAAGGGCCATCCCCGTCGTAACTCAAGAATATACCCCAGGTTCCCGCCGCAACTCGAGAAAAACCATGAGACTTCCCCCTCGCCGCGAGATGAGGCCCGATTCCCCTGTACTGCGTGCAGAGCCATTCCGTGTTGCACATCACACATGAAAGGAGCCTTGATTTCCTTGATGGCACTCCAGAGAAAACCCAAGAACACTGTTTCAAGGCTAGAGGGATCCTGAGGTCACTGTAGTAACACGAAAGAGCTCCGTGGACCAAAAATCAACTCGAGATGAGAGGTTAGTCCCTGGCTTCGACTCCAGAGGAATACCACCTTACCACAAGCATCTCAAGAGGAGGCTTCTCTCAGCTCTAGGTATGTGAGAGGGACCCTGAGTTTGCGGCCTCAAGTGGAATCGACATTGCAATGCCCTGACGCGAAATAAGGCCGTATATCCCTGCAGTGACTTGAATGCAGGCTCGTCTTGCACCTCCCAAGATGAACGGATGTCTGAATCCCCTGTGGAGACCGCAGAGAAAGACCTAGTTCCCCACCTCATGGCGACCGGAGGCCTCACATCCTTTGAAAACTCCAGAGGTACGCGGAGATCAGTGCCTCCAAAGGAGACGATGCCTGACTCCTCGTGAAACTTGATAGGAGTCCCAGGATTCCTGTGGCACGTGGAAAGGGACCCTTGGTCTCCCGCCTCAGCTGGAGAGGCGTCCCAATTGCCCTGCCAAGCCTCGAGGAGAATCCCGAGTTGTCCCTCGCAACTAGGCAGGAGTCTGACTTCGCTGAACAAATACGTGGGTGGAAGGGCCATCCCCGTCGTAACTCGAGAATATACCCCAGGTTCCCGCCGCAACTCGAGAAAAACCATTAGACTTCCCCGTCGCCGTGAGATGAGGCCCGATTCCCCTGCACTGCATGCAGAGCATTTCCGTGTTGCACATCACACATGAAAGGAGCCTTGATTTCCTTGATTGCACTCCAGAGAAACCCCAAGAATACTGTTTAAAGGCTAGAGGATCCTGAGGTCACTGAAGCAACACGAAAGAGCTCCGTGGACCAAAAATCAACTCGAGATGAGAGGTTAGTCCCTGGCTTCGACTCCAGAGGAATACCACCTTACCACAAGCACCTCAAGAGGAGGCTTCTCTCAGCTCTAGGTATGTGAGAGGGACCCTGAGTTTGCGGCCTCAAGTGGAATGGACACTGTGATGCCCTGACGCGAAATAAGGCCGGATATCCCTGCAGTGACTTGAATGCAGGCTCGTCTTGCATCTCCCAAGATGAAAGCATGTCTGAATCCCCTGTGGAGACTACAGAGAAAGACCTAGTTCCCCACCTCATTGCGACCGGAGGCCTCATATCATTTGAAAACTCCAGAGATACGCGGAGATCAGTGCCTCCAAAGGAGACGATGTCTGACTCCTCGTGAAAGTTGATAGGTGTCCCAGGATTCCTGTGGCACGTGGGAAGGGATCCTTGGTCTTCCGCCTCAGCTGGAGAGGCGTCCCAATTGCCCTGCCAAGCCTCGAGGAGAATCCCGAGTTGTCCCTCACAACTGGGCAGGAGTCCTGACGTCGCTGATCAAACACGTGTGTGGAAGGGCCATCCCCATCATAACTCGAGAATATACCCCAGGTTCCCGCCGCAACTCGAGAAAAACCATGAGACTTCCCCCTCGCCGCGAGATGAGGCCCGATTCCCCTGCACTGCGTGCAGAGCAATTCCGTCTTGCACATCACACATGAAAGGAGCCTTGATTTCCTTGATGGCACTCCAGAGAAACCCCAAGAACACTGTTTCAAGGCTAGAGGGATCCTGAGGTCACTGTAGTAACAAGAAAGAGCTCCGTGGACCAAAAATCAACTCGAGATGAGAGGTTAGTCCCTGGCTTCTAATCCAGGGGAATACCACCTTACCACAAGCACCTCAAGAGGAGGCTTCTCTCAGCTCTAGCTATGTGAGAGGGACCCTGAGTTTGCGGCCTCAAGTGGAATGGACGCCGCAATGCCCTGACGCGAAATAAGGCCGGATATCCCTGCAGTGACTTGAATGCAGGCTCGTCTTGCATCTCCCAAGATAAAAGGATGTCTGAATCCCCTGTGGAGACCGCGGAGAAAGAGCTAGTTTCCCACCTCATCGCGACCGGAGGCCTCACATCCTTTGAAAACTCCAGAGGTACGCGGAGATCAGTGCCTCCAAAGGAGACGATGCCTGACTCCTCGTGAAACTTGATAGGAGTCCCAGGATTCCTGTGGCACGTGGAAAGGGACCCTTGGTCTCCTGCCTCAGCTGGAGAGGCGTCGCAATTGCCCTGCCAAGCCTCGAGGAGAATCCCGAGTTGTCCCTCGCAACTAGGCAGGAGTCCTGACGTCGCTGGACACACACGTGGGTGGAAGGGCCATCCCCGTCGCAACTCGAGAACATACCCCAGGTTCCCGCCACGACTCGAGAAAAACCATGAGACTTCCCCCTCGCCGCGAGATGAGGCCCGATTCCCCTGCACTGCGTGCAGAGCAATTCCGTGTTACACATCACACATGAAAGGAGCCTTGATATCCTTGATGGCACTCCAGAGAAACTCCAAGAACACTGTTTCAAGGCTAGAGGGATCCTGAGGTCCCTGTAGCAACACTAAAGAGCTCCGTGGACCAAAAATCAACTCGAGATGGGAGGTTAGTCCCTGGCTTCGACTCCAGAGGAATACCACCTTACCACAAGCACCTCAAGAGGAGGCTTCTCTCAGCTCTCGGTATGTGAGAGGGACCCTGAGTTTGCGGCCTCAAGTGGAATGGACACCGCGATGCCCTGACGCGAAATAAGGCCGGATATCCCTGCAGTGACTTGAATGCAGGCTCGTCTTGCATCTCCCAAGACGAAAGGATGTCTGAATCCAATGTGGAGACCACAGAGAAAGACCTAGTTCCCCACCTCATGGCGACCGGAGGCCTCACATCCTTTGAAAACTCCAGAGGTACGCGGAGATCAGTGCCTCCAAAGGAGACGATGCCTGACTCCTCGTGAAACTTGATAGGAGTCCCAGGATTCCTGTGGCACGTGGAAAGGGACCCTTGGTCTCCTGCCTCAGCTGGAGAGGCGTCGCAATTGCCCTGCCAAGCCTCGAGGAGAATCCCGAGTTGTCCCTCTCAACTAGGCAGGAGTCCTGACGTCGCTGGACACACACGTGGGTGGAAGGGCCATCCCCGTCGCAACTCGAGAACATACCCCAGGTTCCCGCCACGACTCGAGAAAAACCATGAGACTTCCCCCTCGCCGCGAGATGAGGCCCGATTCCCCTGCACTGCGTGCAGAGCAATTCCGTGTTACACATCACACATGAAAGGAGCCTTGATATCCTTGATGGCACTCCAGAGAAACTCCAAGAACACTGTTTCAAGGCTAGAGGGATCCTGAGGTCCCTGTAGCAACACTAAAGAGCTCCGTGGACCAAAAATCAACTCGAGATGGGAGGTTAGTCCCTGGCTTCGACTCCAGAGGAATACCACCTTACCACAAGCACCTCAAGAGGAGGCTTCTCTCAGCTCTCGGTATGTGAGAGGGACCCTGAGTTTGCGGCCTCAAGTGGAATGGACACCGCGATGCCCTGACGCGAAATAAGGCCGGATATCCCTGCAGTGACTTGAATGCAGGCTCGTCTTGCATCTCCCAAGACGAAAGGATGTCTGAATCCAATGTGGAGACCACAGAGAAAGACCTAGTTCCCCACCTCATGGCGACCGGAGGCCTCACATCCTTTGAAAACTCCAGAGGTACGCGGAGATCAGTGCCTCCAAAGGAGACGATGCCTGACTCCTCGTGAAACTTGATAGGAGTCCCAGGATTCCTGTGGCACGTGGAATGGGACACTTGGTCTCCCGCCTCAGCTGGAGAGGCGTCCCAATTGCCCTGCCAAGCCTCGAGGAGAATCCCGAGTTGTCCCTCGCAACTAGGCAGAAGTCCTGACGTCGCTGAACAAACACGTGGGTGGAAGGGCCATCCCCGTCGTAACTCGAGAATATACCCCAGGTTCCCGCCGCAACTCGAGAAAAACCATGAGACTTCCCCCTCGCCGCGAGATGAGGCCCGATTCCCCTGCACTGTGTGCAGAGCAATTCCGTGTTGCACATCACACATGAAAGGAGCCTTGATTTCCTTGATGGCACTCCAGAGAAACCCCAAGAACACTGTTTCAAGGCTGGAGGGATCCTGAGGTCCCTGTAGCAGCACGAAAGAGCTCCGTGGACCATGAATCAACTCGAGATGAGAGGTTAGTCCCTGGCTTCGACTCCAGAGGAATACCACCATACCACAAGCACCACAAGAGGAGGCTTCTCTCAGCTCTAGGTATGTGAGAGGGACCCTGAGTTTGCGGCCTCAAGTGGAATGGACACCGCAATTCACTGACGCGAAATAAGGCCGGATATCCCTGCAGTGACTTGAATGCGGGCTCGTCTTGCATCTCCCAAGACGAAAGGATGTCTGAATGTCCTGTGGAGACCACAGAGAATGACCTAGTTCCCCACCTCATGGCGTCCGGAGGCCTCACATCCTTTGAACACTGCAGAGGTACGCGGAGATCAGTGCCTCCAAAGGAGACGATGCCTGACTCCTCGTGAAACTTGATAGGAGTCACAGGATTCCTGTGGCACGTGGAAAGGGACACTTGGTCCCCCTCCTCAGATGGAGAGGCGTCCCAATTGCCCTGCCAAGCCTCGAGGAGAATCCCGAGTTGTCCCTCGCAACTAGGCAGGAATCCTGCCGTCCCTGAACAAACACGTGGGTGGAAGGGCCATCCCCGTCGTAACTCGAGAATATACCCCAGGTTCCCGCCGCAACTCGAGAAAAAGCATGAGACTTCCCCCTCGCCGCGAGATGAGGCCCGATTCCCCTGCACTGCGTGCAGAGCAATTCCGTGTTGCACATCACACATGAAAGGAGCCTTGATTTCCTTGATGGCACTCCAGAGAAACTTCAAGAACACTGTTTCAAGGCTAGAGGGATCCTGAGGTCACTGTAGCAACACAAAAGAGCTCCGTGGCCAAAAATCAACTCGAGATGAGTGGTTAGTCCCTGGCTTCGACTCCAGAGGAATACCACCTTACCACAAGCACCTCAAGAGGAGGCTTCTCTCAGCTCTAGGTATGTGAGAGGGACCCTGAGTTTGCGGCCTCAAGTGGAATGGACACCGCGATACCCTGATGCGAAATAAGGCCGGATATCCCTGCAGTGACTTGAATGCAGGCTCGTCTTGCATCTCCCAAGATGAAAGGATGTCTGAATCCCCTGTGGAGACCACAGAGAAAGACCTAGTTCCCCACCTCATCGCGACCGGAGGCCTGACATCCTTTGAAAACTCCAGAGGGACGCGGAGATCAGTGCCTCCAAAGGACACGATGCCTGACTCCTCGTGAAACTTGATAGGAGTCCCAGGATTCCTGTTGCTCTTGGAAAGGGACCGTTGGTCTCCCGCTTCTGCTGGAGAGTCGTCCCAATTGCCCTGCCAAGCCTCGAGGAGAATCCCGAGTTGTCCCTCGCAACTAGGCAGGAGTCCTGAAGTGGCTGAACAAACACGTGTGTGGAAGGGCCATCCCCGTCGTAACTCGACAATATACCCCAGGTTCCCGCCGCAACTCGAGAAAAACCATGAGACTTCCCCCTCGCCGCGAGATGAGGCCCGATTCCCCTGCACTGCGTGCAGAGCAATTCCGTCTTGCACATCACACATGAAAGGAGCCTTGATTTCCTTGATGGCACTCCAGAGAAACCCCAAGAACACTCTTTCAAGGCTAGAGGGATCCTGAGGTCACTGTAGCAACACGAAAGAGCTCCGTGGACCAAAAATCAACTCGAGATGAGAGGTTAGTCCCTGGCTTCGACTCCAGAGGAATACCACCTTACCACAAGCACCTCAAGAGGAGGCTTCTCGCAGCTCTAGGTATGTGAGAGGGACCCTGATTTTCCGGCCTCAAGTGGAATGGACACCGCGATGCCCTGACTCGAAATAAGGCCGGATATCCCTGCAGTGACTTGAATGCAGGCGCGTCTTGCATCTCCCAAGATGAAAGGATGTCTGAATCCCCTCTGGAGACCCCAGAGAAAGACCTAGTTCCCCACCTCATCGCGACCGGAGGCCTCACATCCTTTGAAAACTCCAGAGGTACGCGGAGATCAGTGCCTCCAAAGGAGACGATGCCTGACTCCTCGTGAAACTTGATAGGAGTCCCAGGATTCCTGTGGCACATGGAAAGGGACCCGTGGTCTCCCGCCTCAGCTGGAGAGGCGTCCCAATTGCCCTGCCAAGCCTCGAGGAGAATCCCGAGTTGTCCCTGGAAATTAGGCAGGAGTCCTGACGTCGCTGAAGAAACAAGTGTGTGGAAGGGCCATCCCAGTCGTAACTCGAGAATATACCCCAGGTTCCCACCGCAATTCGAGAAAAACCATGAGACTTCCCCCTCGCCGCGAGATGAGGCCCGATTCCCCTGAACTGCGTGCAGAGCAATTCCGTGTTGCACATCACACATGAAAGGAGCCTTGATTTCCTTGGTGGCACTCCAGAGACACCCCAAGAACACTGTTTCAAGGCTAGAGGGATCCTGAGGCCACTGTAGCAACACGAAAGAGCTCCGTGGACCAAAAATCAACTCGAGATGAAAGGTTAGTCCCTGGCTTCGACTCCAGAGGAATACCACCTTACCACAAGCACCTCAAGAGGAGGCTTCTCTCAGCTCTAGGTATGTGAGAGGGACCCTGAGTTTGCGGCCTCAAGTGGAATGGAGACCTCGATGCCCTGACTCGAAATAAGGCTGGATATCCCTGCAGTGACTAGAATGCAGGCTCGTCTTGCATCTCCCAAGACGAAAGGATGTCTGAATCCCCTGTGGAGACCACAGAGAAAGACCTAGTTCCCCACCTCATCACGACTGGAGGCCTCACATCCTTTGAAAACTCCAGAGGTACGCGGAGATAAGTGCCTCCAAAGGAGACGATGCCTGACTCCTCGTGAAACTTGATAGGAGTCCCAGGATTCCTGTGGGACGTGGAAAGGGATCCCTGGTCTCCCGCCTCAGCTGGAGAGGCGTCCCAATTGCCCTGAAAAGCCTCGAGGAGAATCCCGAGTTGTCCCTCGCAACTAGGCAGGAGTCCTGACGTCGCTGAACAAACACGTGGGTGGAGGGGCCATCCCCGTCTTAACTCGAGAATATACCCCAGGTTCCCGCCGCAACTTGAGAAAAACAATGACACTTCCCCCTCGCCGGGAGATGAGGCCTGATTCCCCTGCACTGCGTGCAGAGCAATTCCGTGTTGCACATCACACATGAAAGGAGCCTTGATTTCCTTGATGGCAGTCCAGAGAAACCCCTAGAACACTGTTTCAAGTCTAGAGGGATCCTGAGGTCACTGTAGCAACACGAAAGAGCTCCGTGGACCAAGAATCAACTCGAGATGAGAGGTTAGTCCCTGGATACGACTCCAGAGGAATACCACCTTACCACAAGCACCTCAAGAGGAGGCTTCTCTCAGCTCTAGGTATGTGAGAGGGACCCTGAGTTTGCGGCCTCAAGTGGAATGGACACCACGATGCCCTGACTCGAAATAAGGCCGGATATCCCTGCAGTGACTAGAATGCAGGCTCGTCTTGCATCTCCCAAGACGAAAGGATGTCTGAATCACCTGTGTAGACCACAGAGAAAGACCTACTTCCCCACCTCATCGCGACCGGAGGCCTCATATCCTTTGACAACTCCAGCGGTACGCAGAGATCAGTGCCTCCAAAGGAAACGATGCCTGACTCCTCGAGAAACTTGATAGGAGTCCCAGTATTCCTGTGGCACGTGGAAAGGGACCCTTGGTCTCCCGCCTCAGCTGGAGAGGCATCCCAATGGCCCTGCCAAGCCTCGAGGAGAACCCCGAGTTGTCCCTCGCAACTAGGCAGGAGTCCTGACGTCGCTGAACAAACACGTGGGTGGAAGGGCCATCCCCGTCGTAACTCGAGAATATCCCCCAGGTTCCCGCCGCAACTCGAGAAAAACCATGAGACTTCCCCCTCGCCGTGAGATGAGGCCCAATTCCCCTGCACTGCGTGCAGAGCAATTCCGTGTTGCACATCACACATGAAAGGAGCCTTAATTTCCTTGATGGCACTCCAGAGAAGCACAAAGAACACTGTTTCAAGGCTAGAGGGATCCTGAGGTCACTGTAGCAACACGAAAGAGCTCCGTGGACCAAGAATCAACTCGAGATGAGAGGTTATTCCCTGGCTTCGACTCCAGAGGAATACCACCTTACCACAAGCACCTCAAGAGCAGGCTTCTGTCAGCTCTATGTATGTGAGAGGGACCCTGATTTTGCGGCCTCAAGTGGAATGGACACCGCGATGCCCTGACTCGAAATAAGGCCGGATATCCCTGCAGTGACTTGAATGCAGGCTCGTCTTGCATCTCCCATGATGAAAGGATGTCTGAATCCCCTGTTGAGACCACAGAGAAAGACCTAGTTTCGCACATCATGGCGACCGGAGGCCTTACATCCTTTGAAAACTCCAGAGGTACGCGGAGATCAGTGCCTCCAAAGGAGACGAAGCCTGACTCCTCGTGAAACTTGATAGGAGTCCCAGGATTCCTGTGGCACGTGGATAGGGACCCTTGGTCTCCCGCCTCAGCTGGAGAGGCGTCACAATTGCCCTGCCAAGCCTCGAGGAGAATCCCGAGTTGTCCCTCGCAACTAGGTACGAGTCCTGACGTAGCTGAACAAACACGTGGGTGGAAGGGCCATCCCCGTCGTAACTCGAGAATATACCCCAGGTTCCCTCCGCAACTCGAGAAAAACCATGAGACTTCCCCCTCGCCGTGAGATGAGGCCCGATTCCCCTGCACTGCGTGCAGAGCAACTCCGTCTTGCACATCACACATGAAAGGAGCCTTGATTTCCTTGATGGCACTCCAGAGAAACCCCAAGAACACTGTTTCAAGGCTAGAGGGATCCTGAGGTCACTGTAGCCACACGAAAGAGCTCCGTGAACCAAAAATCAACTCGAGATGAGAGGTTAGTCCCTGGCTTCGACTCCAGAGGAATACCACCTTACCACAAGCACCTCAAGAGGAGGCTTCTTTCAGCTCTAGGTATGTGAGAGGCACCCTGATTTTGCGGCCTCAAGTGGAATGGATACCGCGATGCCCTGATGTGAAATAAGGCCGGATATCCCTGCAGTGACTTGAATGCAGGCGCGTCTTGCATCTCCCAAGATGAAAGGATGTCTGAATCCCCTCTGGAGACCCCAGAGAAAGAACTAGTTCCCCACCTCATGGCGACCGGAGGCCTCACATCCTTTGAAAATTCCAGAGGTACGCGGAGATCAGTGCCTCCAAAGGAGACGATGCCTGTCTCCTCGTGAAACTTGATAGGAGTCCCAGGATTCCTGTGGCACATGGAAAGGGACACTTGGCCTCCCGCCTCAGCTGGAGAGGCGTCCCAATTGCCCTGCCAAGCCTCGAGGAGAATCCCGAGTTGTCCCTCGCAATTAGGCAGGAGTCCTGACGTCGCTGAACAAACACGTGTGTGGAAGGGCCATCCCAGTCGTAACTCGAGAATATACCCCAGGTTCCCGCCGCAATTCGAGAAAAACCATGAGACTTCCCCCTCGCCGCGAGATGAGGCCCGATTCCCCTGCACTGCGTGCAGAGCAATTCCGTGTTGCACATCACACATGAAAGGAGCCTTGATTTCCTTGGTGGCACTCCAGAGAAACCTCAAGAACACTGTTTCAAGGCTAGAGGGATCCTGAGGCCACTGTAGCAACACGAAAGAGCTCCGTGGACCAAAAATCAACTCGAGATGAGAGGTTAGTCCCTGGCTTCGACTCCAGAGGAATACCACCTTACCACAAGCACCTCAAGAGGAGGCTTCTCTCAGCTCTAGGTATGTGAGAGGGACCCTGAGTTTGCGGCCTCAAGTGGAATGGACACCGCGATGCCCTGACTCGAAATAAGGCCGGATATCCCTGCAGTGACTAGAATGCAGGCTCGTCTTGCATCTCCCAAGACGAAAGGATGTCTGAATCACCTGTGGAGACCACAGAGAAAGACCTAGTTCCCCACCTCATCGCGACCGGAGGCCTCACATCCTTTGAAAACTTCAGAGGTACGCGGAGATCAGTGCCTCCAAAGGAGACGATGCCTGACTCCTCGTGAAACTTGATAGGAGTCCCAGGCTTCCTGTGGCACGTGGAAAGGGACCGTTGGTCTCCCGCCTCAGCTGGAGAGGCGTCCCAATTGCCCTGCCAAGCCTCGAGGAGAATCCCGAGTTGTCCCTCGCAACTAGGCAGGAGTCCTGCCGTCGCTGAACAAACACGTGTGTGGAAGGGCCATCCCCGTCGTAACTCGAGAATATACCCCAGGTTCCCGCCGCAACTCGAGAAAAACCATGAGACTTCCCCCTCACGGCGAGATGAGGCCCGATTCCCCTGCACTGCGTGCAGAGCAATTTGGTGTTGCACATCACATATGAAAGGAGCCTTGATTTCCTTGATGGCACTCCAGAGAAACTCCAAGAACACTGTTTCAAGGCTAGCAGGATCCTGAGGTCACTGTTGCAACAGGAATGAGCTCCGTGGACCAACAATCAACTCGAGATGAGAGGTTAGTCCCTGGCTTCGACTCCAGAGGAATACAACCTTACCACAAGCACCTCAAGAGGAGGCTTCTCTCAGCTCTAGGTATGTGAGAGGGACCCTGAGTTTGCGGCCTCAAGTGGAATGGACACTGTGATGCCCTGACGCGAAATAAGGCCGGATATCCCTGCAGTGACTTGAATGCAGGCGCGTCTTGCATCTCCCAAGACGAAAGGATGTCTGAATCCCCTGTGGAGACCACAGAGAAAGACCTAGTTCCCCACCTCATCGCGACCGGAGGCCTCACATCCTTTGAAAACTCCAGAGGTACACGGAGATCAGTGCCTCCAAAGGAGACGATGGCTGACTCCTCGTGAAACTTGATAGGAGTCCCAGGATCCCTGTGGCATGTGGAAAGGGACCCTTGGTCTCCCGCCTCAGCTGGAGAGAAGTCCCAATTGCCCTGCCAAGCCTCGAGGAGAATCCCGAGTTGTCCCTCGCAACTAGGCAGGAGTCCTGATGTCGCTGAACAAAGACGTGGGTGGAAGGGCCATCCCCGTCGCAACTCGAGAATATACCCCAGGTTCCCGCCGCAACTCGAGAAAAACCATGAGACTTCCCCCTCGCCGCGAGATGAGGCCCGATTCCCCTGCACTGCGTGCAGAGCAATTCCGTGTTGCACATCAAACATGAAAGGAGCCTTGATTTCCTTGATGGCACTCCAGAGAAACCCCAAGAACACTGTTTCAAGGCTAGAGGGATCCAGAGGTCACTGTAGGAACACGAAAGAACTCCGTGGACCAAAAATCAACTCGAGATGAGAGGTTAGTCCCTGGCTTCGACTCCAGAGGAATACCACCTTACCACAAGCACCTCAAGAGGAGGCTTCTCTCAGCTCTAGCAATGTGAGAGGGACCCTGAGTTTGCGGCCTCAAGTGGAATGGACACTGCGATGCCCTGACGCGAAATAAGGCGGGATATCCCTGCAGTGACTTGAATGCAGGCTCGTCTTGCATCTCCCAAGACGAAAGGATGTCTGAATCCCCTGTGGAGACCACAGAGAAAGACCTAGTTCCCCACCTCATCGCGACCGGAGGCCTCACATCGTTTGAAAACTCCAAAGGTACGCGGAGATCAGTGCCTCCAAAGGAGACGATGCCTGACTCCTCGTGAAACTTGATAGGAGTTCCAGGATTCCTGTGGCACGTGGAAAGGGACCCTTGGTCTCCCGCCTCAGCTGGAGAGGCGTCCCAATTGCCCTGCCAAGCCTCGAGGAGAATCCCGAGTTGTCCCTCGCAACTAGGCAGGAGTCCTGACGTCGCTGAACAAACACGTGTGTGGAAGGGCCATACCCATCATAACTCGAGAATATACCCCAGGTTCCCGCCGCAACTCGAGAAAAACCATGAGACCTCCCCCTCGCCATGAGATGAGGCCCGATTCCCCTGCACTGCGTGCAGAGCAATTCCGTGTTACACATCACACATGAAAGGAGCCTTGATATCCTTGATGGCACTCCAGAGAAACTCCAAGAACACTGTTTCAAGGCTAGAGGGATCCTGAGGTCCCTGTAGCAACACGAAAGAGCTCCGTGGACGAAAAATCAACTCGAGATGAGAGGTTAGTCCCTGGCTTCGACTCCAGAGGAATACCACCTTACCACAAGCACCTCAAGAGGAGGCTTCTCTCAGCTCTAGGTATGTGAGAGGGACCCTGATTTTGCGGCCTCAAGTGGAATGGACACTGCGATGCCCTGACGCGAAATAAGGCGGGATATCCCTGCAGTGACTTGAATGCAGGCTCGTCTTGCATCTCCCAAAATGAACGAATGTCTGAATCCCCTGTGGAGACCACAGAGAAAGACCTAGTTTCCCACCTCATGGCGACCGGAGGCCTCACATCCTTTGAAGAGATCAGTGGTACGCGGAGATCAGTGCTTCCAAAGGAGACGATGCCTGACTCCTCGTGAAACTTGATAGGAGTCCCAGGATTCCTGTGGCACGTGGAAAGGGACCCTTGGTCTCCCGCCTCAGCTGGAGAGGCGTCCCAATTGCCCTGCCAAGCCTCGAGGAGAATCCCGAGTTGTCCCTCGCAACTAGGCAGGAGTCCTGACGTCGCTGAACAAACACGTGGGTGGAAGGGCCATCCCCGTCGTAACTCGAGAATATACCCCAGGTTCCCGACGCACTTCGAGAAAAACCATGAGACTTCCCCCTCGCCACGAGATGAGGCCCGATTCCCCTGCACTGCGTGCAGAGCAATTCCGTGTTGCACATCACACATGAAAGAAGCCTTAATTTCCTTGATGGCACTCCAGAGAAACCCCAAGAACACTGTTTCAAGGCTAGAGGGATCCTGAGGTCACTGTAGCAACACGAAAGAGCTCCATGGCCCAAAAATCAACTCGAGATGAGAGGTTAGTCCCTGGCTTCGACTCCAGGGGAATACCACCTTACCACAAGCACCTCAAGAGGAGGCTTCTCTCAGCTCTAGGTATGTGAGAGGGACACTGAGTTTGCGGCCTCAAGTGGAATGGACACCGCGATGCCCTGACTCGAAATAAGGCCGGATATCCCTGCAGTGCCTTGAATGCAGGCTCGTCTTGCATCTCCCAAGACGAAAGGATGTCTGAATCCCCTGTGGAGACCACAGAGAAAGACCTAGTTCCCCACCTCATGGCGACCGGAGGCCTCACATCCTTTGAAAACTTCAGAGGTACGCGGAGATCAGTGCCTCCAAAGGAGACGATGCCTGACTCCTCGTGAAACTTGATAGGAGTCCCAGGCTTCCTGTGGCACGTGGAAAGGGAACGTTGGTCTCCCGCCTCAGCTGGAGAGGCGTCCCAATTGCCCTGCCAAGCCTCGAGGAGAATCCCGAGTTGTCCCTCGCAACTAGGCAGGAGTCCTGACGTCGCTGAACAAACACGTGTGTGGAAGGGCCATACCCGTCGTAACTCGAGAATATACCGCAGGTTTCCGCCACAACTCGAGAAAAACCATGAGACTTCCCCCTCACCGCGATATGAGGCCCGATTCCCCTGCACTGCGTGCAGAGCAATTTGGTGTTGCACATCACACATGAAAGGAGCCTTGATTTCCTTGATGGCACTCCAGAGAAACCCCAAGAACACTGTTTCAAGGCTAGAGGGATCCTGAGGTCACTGTAGCAACAGGAATGAGCTCCGTGGACCAACAATCAACTCGAGATGAGAGGTTAGTCCCTGGCTTCGACTCCAGAGGAATATCACCTTACCACAAGCACCTCAAGAGGAGGCTTCTCTCAGCTCTAGCTATGTGAGAGGGACCCTGATTTTGCGGCCTCAAGTGGAATGGACACTGCGATGCCCTGACGCGAAATAAGGCGGATATCCCTGCAGTGACTTGAATGCAGGCTCGTCTTGCATCTCCCAAGATGAAAGGATGTCTGAATCCCATGTGGAAACCACAGAGAAAGACCTAGTTCCCCACCTCATCGCGACCGGAGGCCTCACATCCTTTGAAAACTCCAGAGGTACGCGGAGATCAGTGCCTCCAAAGGAAACGATGCCTGACTCCTCGTGAAACTTGATAGGAGTCCCAGGATTCCTGTGGCACGTGGAAAGGGACCCTTGGTTTCCCGCCTCAGCTGGAGAGGCGTCCAAATTGCCCTGCCAAGCCTCGAGGAGAATCCCGAGTTTTCCCTCGCAACTATGCAGGAGTCCTGACGTCGCTGAACAAACACGTGTGTGGAAGGGCCATCCCCGTAGTAACTCGAGAATATACCCCAGGTTCCTGCCGCAACTCGAGAGAAACCATGAGACTTCCCCCTCGCCGCGAGATGAGGCCCGATTCCCCTGTACTGCGTGCAGAGCAATTCCGTGTTGCACATCACACATGAAAGGAGCCTTGATTTCCTTGATGGCACTCCAGAGAAAACCCAAGAACACTGTTTCAAGGCTAGAGGGATCCTGAGGTCACTGTAGTAACACGAAAGAGCTCCGTGGACTAAAAATCAACTCGAGATGAGAGGTTAGTCCCTGGCTTCGACTCCAGAGGAATACCACCTTACCACAAGCATCTCAAGAGGAGGCTTCTCTCAGCTCTAGGTATGTGAGAGGGACCCTGAGTTTGCGGCCTCAAGTGGAATCGACATTGCAATGCCCTGACGCGAAATAAGGCCGTATATCCCTGCAGTGACTTGAATGCAGGCTCGTCTTGCACCTCCCAAGATGAACGGATGTCTGAATCCCCTGTGGAGACCGCAGAGAAAGACCTAGTTCCCCACCTCATGGCGACCGGAGGCCTCACATCCTTTGAAAACTCCAGAGGTACGCGGAGATCAGTGCCTCCAAAGGAGACGATGCCTGACTCCTCGTGAAACTTGATAGGAGTCCCAGGATTCCTGTGGCACGTGGGAAGGGATCCTTGGTCTTCCGCCTCAGCTGGAGAGGCGTCCCAATTGCCCTGCCAAGCCTCGAGGAGAATCCCGAGTTGTCCCTCACAACTAGGCAGGAGTCCTGACGTCGCTGATCAAACACGTGTGTGGAAGGGCCATCCCCATCATAACTCGAGAATATACCCCAGGTTCCCGCCGCAACTCGATAAAAACCATGAGACTTCCCCCTCGCCGCGAGATGAGGCCCGATTCCCCTGCCCTGCGTGCAGAGCAATTCCGTGTTACACATCACAAATGAAAGGAGCCTTGATTTCCTTGATGGCACTCCAGAGAAACCCCAAGAACACTGTTTCAAGGCTAGAGGGATCCTGAGGTCACTGTAGTAACACGAAAGAGCTCCGTGGACCAAAAAATTAACTAGAGATGAGAGGTTAGTCCCTAACTTCGACTTCAGAGGAATACCACCTTATCACAAGCACCTCAAAAGGAGGCTTCTCACAGCTTTAGGTATGTGAGAGGGACCCTGAGTTTGCAGCCTCTAGTCGAATGGACACCGGGATGCCCTTACTCGAAATAAGGCCGGATATCCCTTTAGTGACTTGAGTGCAGGCTCGTCGTGCATCTCCCAGGACGAAAGGATGTCTGAATCCCCTGTGGAGACCACAGAGAAAGAACTAGTTTCCCACCTCATCGCGACTGGAGGCCTCACATCCTTTGAAAACTCCAGAGGTACGCGGAGGTCAGTGCCTCCAAAGGAGACGATGCCTGACTCCTCGTGAAACTTGATAGGAGTCCCAGAATTCCTGTGGCACGTGGAAAGGGACCCTTGGTCACCCGCCTCAGCTGGAGAGAATTCCCAATTGCCCTGCCAAGCCTCGAGGAGAATCCCGAGTTGTCCCTTGCAACTAGGCAGGAGTCCTGACGTCGCTGAACAAACACGTGTGTGGAAGGGCCATCCCCGTCGTAACTCGAGAATATACCCCAGGTTCCCGCCGCAACTCGAGAAAAACCATGAGACTTCGCCCTCGCCGCGAGATGAGGCCTGATTCCCCTGCACTATGTGCAGAGCAATTCCGTGTTGCACATCACACATGAAAGGAGCCTTGATTTCCTTGATGGCAGTCCAGAGAATCCCCAAGAACACTGTTTCAAGTCTAGAGGGATCCTGAGGTTACTGTAGCAACACGAAAGAGCTCCGTGGACCAAGAATCAACTCGAGATCAGAGGTTAGTCCCTGGCTACGACTCCAGAGGAATTCCACATTACCACAAGCACCTCAAGAGGAGGCTTCTCTCAGCTCTAGGTATGTGAGAGGGACCCTGAGTTTGCGGTCTCAAGTGGAATGGACACTGCGATGCCCTGACGCGAAATAAGGCCGGATATCCCTGCAGTGACTTGAATGCAGGCTCGTCTTGCATCTCCCAAGACGAAAGGATGTCTGAATCCCCTGTGGAGACCACAGAGAAAGACCTAGTTCCCCACCTCATCGCGACCGGAGGCCTCACATCCTTTGAAAACTCCAGAGGTACACGGAGATCAGTGCCTCCAAAGGAGACGATTCCTGACTCCTCGTGAAACTTGATAGGAGTCCCAGGATTCCTATGGCACGTGGATAGGGACCCTTGGTCTCCCGTCTCAGCTGGAGAGGCATCCCAATGGCCCTGCCAAGCCTCGAGGAGAACCCCGAGTTGTCCCTCGCAACTAGGCAGGAGTCCTGACGTCGCTGAACAAACACGTGGGTGGAAGGGCCATCCCCGTCGTAACTCGAGAATATACCCCAGGTTCCCGCCGCAACTCGAGAAAAACCATGAGACTTCCCCCTCGCCGCGAGATGAGGCCCGATTCCCCTGCACTGCGTGCAGAGCAATTACGTGTTGCACATCACACATGAAAGGAGCCTTAATTTCCTTGATGGCACTCCAGAGAAGCACAAAGAACACTGTTTCAAGGCTAGAGGGATCCTGAGGTCACTGTAGCAACACGAAAGAGCTCCGTGGACCAAGAATCAACTCGAGATGAGAGGTTATTCCCTCGCTTCGACTCCAGAGGAATACCACCTTACCACAAGCACCTCAAGAGGAGGCTTCTCTCAGCTCTAGGTATGTGAGAGGGACCCTGAGTTTGCGGCCTCAAGTGGAATGGACACCGCGATGCCCTGACTCGAAATAAGGCCGGATATCCCTGCAGTGACTAGAATGCAGGCTCGTCTTGCATCTCCCAAGACGAAAGGATGTCTGAATCACCTGTGGAGACCACAGAGAAAGACCTAGTTCCCCACCTCATCGCGACCGGAGGCCTCACATCCTTTGAAAACTTCAGAGGTACGCGGAGATGAGTGCCTCCAAAGGAGACGTTGCCTGACTCCTCGTGAAACTTGATAGGAGTCCCAGGCTTCCTGTGGCACGTGGAAAGGGACCGTTGGTCTCCCGCCTCAGCTGGAGAGGCGTCCCAATTGCCCTGCCAAGCCTCGAGGAGAATCCCGAGTTGTCCCTCGCAACTAGGCAGGAGTCCTGCCGTCGCTGAACAAACACGTGTGTGGAAGGGCCATCCCCGTCGTAACTCGAGAATATACCGCAGGTTTCCGCCGCAACTCGAGAAAAACCATGAGACTTCCCCCTCGCCGCGAGATGAGGCCCGATTCCCCTGCACTGCGTGCAGAGCAACTCCGTCTTGCACATCACACATGAAAGGAGCCTTGATTTCCTTGATGGCACTCCAGAGAAACTCCAAGAACACTGTTTCAAGGCTAGCGGGATCCTGAGGTCACTGTTGCAACAGGAATGAGCTCCGTGGACGAACAATCAACTCGAGATGAGAGGTTAGTTCCTGGCTTCGACTCCAGAGGAATACTACCTTACCACAAGCACCTCAAGAGGAGGCTTCTCTCAGCTCTAGGTATGTGAGAGGGACCCTGAGTTTGCGGCCTCAAGTGGAATGGACACTGTGATGCCCTGACGCGAAATGAGGCCGGATATCCCTGCAGTGACTTGAATGCAGGCTCGTCTTGCATCTCCCAAGACGAAAGGATGTCTGAATCCCCTGTGGAGACCACAGAGAAAGACGGAGTTCCCCACCTCATCGCGACCGGAGGCCTCACATCCTTTGAAAACTCCAGAGGTACACGGAGATCAGTGCCTCCAAAGGAGACGATGGCTGACTCCTCGTGAAACTTGATAGGAGTCCCAGGATCCCTGTGGCATGTGGAAAGGGACCCTTGGTCTCCCGCCTCAGCTGGAGAGAAGTCCCAATTGCCCTGCCAAGCCTCGAGGAGAATCCCGAGTTGTCCCTCGCAACTAGGCAGGAGTCCTGACGTCGCTGAACAAAGACGTGGGTGGAAGGGCCATCCCCGTCGCAACTCGAGAATATACCCCAGGTTCCTGCCGCAACTCGAGAAAAACCATGAGACTTCCCCCTCGCCGCGAGATGAGGCCCGATTCCCCTGCACTGCGTGCAGAGCAATTCCGTGTTGCACATCAAACATGAAAGGAGCCTTGATTTCCTTGATGGCACTCCAGAGAAACCCCAAGAACACTGTTTCAAGGCTAGAGGGATCCAGAGGTCACTGTAGGAACACGAAAGAACTCCGTGGACCAAAAATCAACTCGAGATGAGAGGTTAGTCCCTGGCTTCGACTCCAGAGGAATACCACCTTACCACAAGCACCTCAAGAGGAGGCTTCTCTCAGCTCTAGCAATGTGAGAGGGACCCTGAGTTTGCGGCCTCAAGTGGAATGGACACTGCGATGCCCTGACGCGAAATAAGGCCGGATATCCCTGCAGTGACTTGAATGCAGGCTCGTCTTGCATCTCCCAAGACGAAAGGATGTCTGAATCCCCTGTGGAGACCACAGAGAAAGACCTAGTTCCCCACCTCATCGCGACCGGAGGCCTCACATCGTTTGAAAACTCCAAAGGTACGCGGAGATCAGTGCCTCCAAAGGAGACGATGCCTGACTCCTCGTGAAACTTGATAGGAGTTCCAGGATTCCTGTGGCACGTGGAAAGGGACCCTTGGTCTCCCGCCTCAGCTGGAGAGGCGTCCCAATTGCCCTGCCAAGCGTCGAGGAGAATCCCGAGTTGTCCCTCGCAACTAGGCAGGAGTCCTGACGTCGCTGAACAAACACGTGTGTGGAAGGGCCATCCCCATCATAACTCGAGAATATACCCCAGGTTCCCGCCGCAACTCGAGAAAAACCATGAGACTTCCCCCTCGCCATGAGATGAGGCCCGATTCCCCTGCACTGCGTGCAGAGCAATTCCGTGTTACACATCACACATGAAAGGAGCCTTGATATCCTTGATGGCACTCCAGAGAAACTCCAAGAACACTGTTTCAAGGCTAGAGGGATCCTGAGGTCCCTGTAGCAACACGAAAGAGCTCCGTGGACGAAAAATCAACTCGAGATGGGAGGTTAGTCCCTGGCTTCGACTCCAGAGGAATACCACCTTACCACAAGCACCTCAAGAGGAGGCTTCTCTCAGCTCTAGGTATGTGAGAGGGACCCTGATTTTGCGGCCTCAAGTGGAATGGACACTGCGATGCCCTGACGCGAAATAAGGCGGGATATCCCTGCAGTGACTTGAATGCAGGCTCGTCTTGCATCTCCCAAAATGAACGAATGTCTGAATCCCCTGTGGAGACCACAGAGAAAGACCTAGTTCCCCACCTCATGGCGACCGGAGGCCTCACATCCTTTGAAAACTTCAGAGGTACGCGGAGATCAGTGCCTCCAAAGGAGACGATGCCTGACTCCTCGTGAAACTTGATAGGAGTCCCTGGCTTCCTGTGGCACGTGGAAAGGGACCGTTGGTCTCCCGTCTCAGCTGGAGAGGCGTCCCAATTGCCCTGCCAAGCCTCGAGGAGAATCCCGAGTTGTCCCTCGCAACTAGGCAGGAGTCCTGACGTCGCTGAACAAACACGTGTGTGGAAGGGCCATCCCCGTCGTAACTCGAGAATATAACGCAGGTTTCCGCCACAACTCGAGAAAAACCATGAGACTTCCCCCTCACCGCGATATGAGGCCCGATTCCCCTGCACTGCATGCAGAGCAATTTGGTGTTGCACATCACACATGAAAGGAGCCTTGATTTCCTTGATGGCACTCCAGAGAAACCCCAAGAACACTGTTTCAAGGCTAGAGGGATCCTGAGGTCACTGTAGCAACAGGAATGAGCTCCGTGGACCAACAATCAACTCGAGATGAGAGGTTAGTCCCTTGCTTCGACTCCAGAGGAATATCACCTTACCACAAGCACCTCAAGAGGAGGCTTCTCTCAGCTCTAGCTATGTGAGAGGGACCCTGATTTTGCGGCCTCAAGTGGAATGGACACTGCGATGCCCTGACGCGAAATAAGGCGGATATCCCTGCAGTGACTTGAATGCAGGCTCGTCTTGCATCTCCCAAGATGAAAGGATGTCTGAATCCCCTGTGGAGACCACAGAGAAAGACCTAGTTCCCCACCTCATCGCGACCGGAGGCCTCACATCCTTTGAAAACTCCAGAGGTACGCGGAGATCAGTGCCTCCAAAGGAAACGATGCCTGACTCCTCGTGAAACTTGATAGGAGTCCCAGGATTCCTGTGGCACGTGGAAAGGGACCCTTGGTTTCCCGCCTCAGCTGGAGAGGCGTCCCAATTGCCCTGCCAAGCCTCGAGGAGAATCCCGAGTTGTCCCTCGCAACTATGCAGGAGTCCTGACGTCGCTGAACAAACACGTGTGTGGAAGGGCCATCCCCGTCGTAACTCAAGAATATACCCCAGGTTCCCGCCGCAACTCGAGAAAAACCATGAGACTTCCCCCTCGCCGCGAGATGAGGCCCGATTCCCCTGTACTGCGTGCAGAGCCATTCCGTGTTGCACATCACACATGAAAGGAGCCTTGATTTCCTTGATGGCACTCCAGAGAAAACCCAAGAACACTGTTTCAAGGCTAGAGGGATCCTGAGGTCACTGTAGTAACACGAAAGAGCTCCGTGGACCAAAAATCAACTCGAGATGAGAGGTTAGTCCCTGGCTTCGACTCCAGAGGAATACCACCTTACCACAAGCATCTCAAGAGGAGGCTTCTCTCAGCTCTAGGTATGTGAGAGGGACCCTGAGTTTGCGGCCTCAAGTGGAATCGACATTGCAATGCCCTGACGCGAAATAAGGCCGTATATCCCTGCAGTGACTTGAATGCAGGCTCGTCTTGCACCTCCCAAGATGAACGGATGTCTGAATCCCCTGTGGAGACCGCAGAGAAAGACCTAGTTCCCCACCTCATGGCGACCGGAGGCCTCACATCCTTTGAAAACTCCAGAGGTACGCGGAGATCAGTGCCTCCAAAGGAGACGATGCCTGACTCCTCGTGAAACTTGATAGGAGTCCCAGGATTCCTGTGGCACGTGGAAAGGGACCCTTGGTCTCCCGCCTCAGCTGGAGAGGCGTCCCAATTGCCCTGCCAAGCCTCGAGGAGAATCCCGAGTTGTCCCTCGCAACTAGGCAGGAGTCTGACTTCGCTGAACAAATACGTGGGTGGAAGGGCCATCCCCGTCGTAACTCGAGAATATACCCCAGGTTCCCGCCGCAACTCGAGATAAACCATTAGACTTCCCCGTCGCCGTGAGATGAGGCCCGATTCCCCTGCACTGCATGCAGAGCAATTCCGTGTTGCACATCACACATGAAAGGAGCCTTGATTTCCTTGATTGCACTCCAGAGAAACCCCAAGAATACTGTTTAAAGGCTAGAGGATCCTGAGGTCACTGAAGCAACACGAAAGAGCTCCGTGGACCAAAAATCAACTCGAGATGAGAGGTTAGTCCCTGGCTTCGACTCCAGAGGAATACCACCTTACCACAAGCACCTCAAGAGGAGGCTTCTCTCAGCTCTAGGTATGTGAGAGGGACCCTGAGTTTGCGGCCTCAAGTGGAATGGACACTGTGATGCCCTGACGCGAAATAAGGCCGGATATCCCTGCAGTGACTTGAATGCAGGCTCGTCTTGCATCTCCCAAGATGAAAGCATGTCTGAATCCCCTGTGGAGACTACAGAGAAAGACCTAGTTCCCCACCTCATTGCGACCGGAGGCCTCATATCATTTGAAAACTCCAGAGATACGCGGAGATCAGTGCCTCCAAAGGAGACGATGCCTGACTCCTCGTGAAAGTTGATAGGTGTCCCAGGATTCCTGTGGCACGTGGGAAGGGATCCTTGGTCTTCCGCCTCAGCTGGAGAGGCGTCCCAATTGCCCTGCCAAGCCTCGAGGAGAATCCCGAGTTGTCCCTCACAACTAGGCAGGAGTCCTGACGTCGCTGATCAAACACGTGTGTGGAAGGGCCATCCCCATCATAACTCGAGAATATACCCCAGGTTCCCGCCGCAACTCGAGAAAAACCATGAGACTTCCCCCTCGCTATGAGATGAGGCCCGATTCCCCTGCACTGCGTGCAGAGCAATTCCGAGTTGCACATCACACATGAAAGGAGCCTTGATTTCCTTGATGGCACTCCAGAGAAACCCCAAGAACACTCTTTCAAGGCTAGAGGGATCCTGAGGTCACTGTAGCAACACGAAAGAGCTCCGTGGACCAAAAATCAACTCGAGATGAAAGGTTAGTCCCTGGCTTCGACTCCAGAGGAATACCACCTTACCACAAGCACCTCAAGAGGAGGCTTCTCTTAGCTCTAGGTATGTGAGAGGGACCCTGAGTTTGCGGCCTCAAGTGGAATGGACACCGCGATGCCCTGACTCAAAATAAGGCCGGATATCCCTGCAGTGACTTGAATGCAGGCTCGTCTTGCAACTCCCAAGACGAAAGGATGTCTGAATCCCCTGTGGAGACCACAGAGAAAGACCTAGTTCCCCACCTCATCGCGACCGGAGGCCTCACATCCTTTGAAAACTCCAGAGGTTCGCGGAGATCAGTGCCTCCAAAGGAGACGATGCCTGACTCCTCATGAAACTTGATAGGAGTCCCAGGATTCCTGTGGCACGTGGAAAGGGACCCTTGGTTTCCCGCCTCAGCTGGAGAGGCGTCCCAATTGCCCTGCCAAGCCTCGAGGAGAATCCCGAGTTGTCCCTCGCAACTAGGCAGGAGTCCTGACGTCGCTGAACAAACACGTGTGTGGAAGGGCCATCCCCGTCGTAACTCGAGAATATACCCCAGGTTTCCGCCGCAACTCGAGAAAAACAATGAGACTTCCCCCTCGCCGCGAGATGAGGCCCGATTCCCCTGCACTGCGTGCAGAGCAATTCCGTCTTGCACATCACACATGAAAGGAGCCTTGATTTCCTTGATGGCACTCCAGAGAAACTCCAAGAACACTGTTTCAAGGCTAGAGGGATCCTGAGGTCCCTGTAGCAACACTAAAGAGCTCCGTGGACCAAAAATCAACTCGAGATGGGAGGTTAGTCCCTGGCTTCGACTCCAGAGGAATACCACCTTACCACAAGCACCTCAAGAGGAGGCTTCTCTCAGCTCTCGGTATGTGAGAGGGACCCTGAGTTTGCGGCCTCAAGTGGAATGGACACCGCGATGCCCTGACGCGAAATAAGGCCGGATATCCCTGCAGTGACTTGAATGCAGGCTCGTCTTGCATCTCCCAAGACGAAAGGATGTCTGAATCCAATGTGGAGACCACAGAGAAAGACCTAGTTCCCCACCTCATGGCGACCGGAGGCCTCAAATCCTTTGAAAACTCCAGAGGTACGCGGAGATCAGTGCCTCCAAAGGAGACGATGCCTGACTCCTCGTGAAACTTGATAGGAGTCCCAGGATTCCTGTGGCACGTGGAAAGGGACCCTTGGTCTCCTGCCTCAGCTGGAGAGGCGTCGCAATTGCCCTGCCAAGCCTCGAGGAGAATCCCGAGTTGTCCCTCGCAACTAGGCAGGAGTCCTGACGTCGCTGGACACACACGTGGGTGGAAGGGCCATCCCCGTCGCAACTCGAGAACATACCCCAGATTCCCGCCACGACTCGAGAAAAACCATGAGACTTCCCCCTCGCCGCGAGATGAGGCCCGATTCCCCTGCACTGCGTGCAGAGCAATTCCGTGTTACACATCACACATGAAAGGAGCCTTGATATCCTTGATGGCACTCCAGAGAAACTCCAAGAACACTGTTTCAAGGCTAGAGGGATCCTGAGGTCCCTGTAGCAACACTAAAGAGCTCCGTGGACCAAAAATCAACTCGAGATGGGAGGTTAGTCCCTGGCTTCGACTCCAGAGGAATACCACCTTACCACAAGCACCTCAAGAGGAGGCTTCTCTCAGCTCTCGGT
Organism: Cervus elaphus; assembly: GCF_910594005.1. NCBI lineage: Eukaryota > Metazoa > Chordata > Mammalia > Artiodactyla > Cervidae > Cervus > Cervus elaphus. Next base: position 6,880,310 of record NC_057838.1, read on the forward strand.
ATGTGAGAGGGACCCTGAGTTTGCGGCCTCAAGTGGAATGGACACCGCGATGCCCTGACTTGAAATAAGGCCGGATATCCCTGCAGTGACTTGAATGCAGGCTCGTCTTGCATCTCCCAAGACGAAAGGATGTCTGAATCCAATGTGGAGACCACAGAGAAAGACCTAGTTCCCCACCTCATGGCGACCGGAGGCCTCACATCCTTTGAAAACTCCAGAGGTACGCGGAGATCAGTGCCTCCAAAGGAGACGATGCCTGACTCCTCGTGAAACTTGATAGGAGTCCCAGGATTCCTGTGGCACGTGGAATGGGACACTTGGTCTCCCGCCTCAGCTGGAGAGGCGTCCCAATTGCCCTGCCAAGCCTCGAGGAGAATCCCGAGTTGTCCCTCGCAACTAGGCAGAAGTCCTGACGTCGCTGAACAAACACGTGGGTGGAAGGGCCATCCCCGTCGTAACTCGAGAATATACCCCAGGTTCCCGCCGCAACTCGAGAAAAACCATGAGACTTCCCCCTCGCCGCGAGATGAGGCCCGATTCCCCTGCACTGTGTGCAGAGCAATTCCGTGTTGCACATCACACATGAAAGGAGCCTTGATTTCCTTGATGGCACTCCAGAGAAACCCCAAGAACACTGTTTCAAGGCTGGAGGGATCCTGAGGTCCCTGTAGCAGCACGAAAGAGCTCCGTGGACCATGAATCAACTCGAGATGAGAGGTTAGTCCCTGGCTTCGACTCCAGAGGAATACCACCATACCACAAGCACCACAAGAGGAGGCTTCTCTCAGCTCTAGGTATGTGAGAGGGACCCTGAGTTTGCGGCCTCAAGTGAAATGGAGACCGCGATGCCCTGACTCGAAATAAGGCCGGATATCCCTGCAGTGACTTGAATGCAGGCTCGTCTTGCATCTCCCAAGATGAAAGGATGTCTGAATCCCCTGTGGAGACCACAGAGAAAGACCTAGTCCCCCACCTCATCGCGACCGGAGGCCTCATATCCTTTGAACACTCCAGAGGTACACGGAGATCAGTGCCTCCAAAGGAGAAGATGCCTGACTCCTCGTGAAACTTGATAGGAGTCCCAGGATTCCTGTGGCACGTGGAAAGGGACCCTTGGTCTCCCACCTCAGCTGGAGAGGCGTCCCAATTGCCCTGCCAAGCCTCGAGGAAAATCTCAAGTTGTCCCTCGCAACTAGGCAGAAGTCCTGACGTCGCTGAACAAACACGTGCTTGGAAGGGCCATCCCCGTCGTAACTCGAGAATATACCCCAGGTTCCCGCCGCAACTCGAGAAAAACCATGAGACTTCCCCCTCGCCGCGAGATGAGGCCCGATTCCCCTACACTGCGTGCAGAGCAATTCCGTGTTGCACATCACACATGAAAGGAGCCTTGATTTCCTTGACGGCACTCCAGAGAAACCCCAAGAACACGGTTTCAAGGCTAGAGGGATCCTGAGGTCACTGTAGCAACACGAAAGAGCTCCGTGGACCTAAAATCAACTAGAGATAAGAGGTTAGTCCCCGGCTTCGACTCCAGAGGAATACCACCTTACCACAAGCACCTCAAGAGGAGGCTTCTCTCAGCTCTAGCTATGTGAGAGGGACCCTGAGTTTGCGGCCTCAAGTGGAATGGACACCGCAATTCACTGACGCGAAATAAGGCCGGATATCCCTGCAGTGACTTGAATGCGGGCTCGTCTGGCATCTCCCAAGACGAAAGGATGTCTGAATCTCCTGTGGAGACCACAGAGAATGACCTAGTTCCCCACCTCATGGCGACCGGAGGCCTCACATCCTTTGAACACTCCAGAGGTACTCGGAGATCAGTGCCTCCAAAGGAGACGATGCCTGACTCCTCGTGAAACTTGATAGGAGTCACAGGATTCCTGTGGCACGTGGAAAGGGACACTTGGTCCCCCGCCTCAGATGGAGAGGCGTCCCAATTGCCCTGCCAAGCCTCGAGGAGAATCCCGAGTTGTCCCTCGCAACTAGGCAGGAATCCTGCCGTCCCTGAACAAACACGTGGGTGGAAGGGCCATCCCCATCGTAACTCGAGAATATACCCCAGGTTCCCGCCGCAACTCGAGAAAAAGCATGAGACTTCCCCCTCGCCGCGAGATGAGGCCCGATTCCCCTGCACTGCGTGCAGAGCAATTCCGTGTTGCACATCACACATGAAAGGAGCCTTGATTTCCTTGATGGCACTCCAGAGAAACCTCAAGAACACTGTTTCAAGGCTAGAGGGATCCTGAGGTCACTGTAGCAACACAAAAGAGCTCCGTGGCCAAAAATCAACTCGAGATGAGTGGTTAGTCCCTGGCTTCGACTCCAGAGGAATACCACCTTACCACAAGCACCTCAAGAGGAGGCTTCTCTCAGCTCTAGGTATGTGAGAGGGACCCTGAGTTTGCGGCCTCAAGTGGAATGGACACCGCGATACCCTGATGCGAAATAAGGCCGGATATCCCTGCAGTGACTTGAATGCAGGCTCGTCTTGCATCTCCCAAGATGAAAGGATGTCTGAATCCCCTGTGGAGACCACAGAGAAAGACCTAGTTCCCCACCTCATCGCGACCGGAGGCCTGACATCCTTTGAAAACTCCAGAGGTACGCGGAGATCAGTGCCTCCAAAGGAGACGAAGCCTGACTCCTCGTGAAACTTGATAGGAGTCCCAGGATTCCTGTGGCACGTGGATAGGGACCCTTGGTCTCCCGCCTCAGCTGGAGAGGCGTCACAATTGCCCTGCCAAGCCTCGAGGAGAATCCCGAGTTGTCCCTCGCAACTAGGTACGAGTCCTGACGTCGCTGAACAAACACGTGGGTGGAAGGGCCATCCCCGTCGTAACTCGAGAATATACCCCAGGTTCCCTCCGCAACTCGAGAAAAACCATGAGACTTCCCCCTCGCCGTGAGATGAGGCCCGATTCCCCTGCACTGCGTGCAGAGCAACTCCGTCTTGCACATCACACATGAAAGGAGCCTTGATTTCCTTGATGGCACTCCAGAGAAACCCCAAGAACACTGTTTCAAGGCTAGAGGGATCCTGAGGTCACTGTAGCCACACGAAAGAGCTCCGTGAACCAAAAATCAACTCGAGATGAGAGGTTAGTCCCTGGCTTCGACTCCAGAGGAATACCACCTTACCACAAGCACCTCAATTGGAGGCTTCTTTCAGCTCTAGGTATGTGAGAGGCACCCTGATTTTGCGGCCTCAAGTGGAATGGATACCGCGATGCCCTGATGTGAAATAAGGCCGGATATCCCTGCAGTGACTTGAATGCAGGCGCGTCTTGCATCTCCCAAGATGAAAGGATGTCTGAATCCCCTCTGGAGACCCCAGAGAAAGAACTAGTTCCCCACCTCATGGCGACCGGAGGCCTCACATCCTTTGAAAATTCCAGAGGTACGCGGAGATCAGTGCCTCCAAAGGAGACGATGCCTGTCTCCTCGTGAAACTTGATAGGAGTCCCAGGATTCCTGTGGCACATGGAAAGGGACACTTGGCCTCCCGCCTCAGCTGGAGAGGCGTCCCAATTGCCCTGCCAAGCCTCGAGGAGAATCCCGAGTTGTCCCTCGCAATTAGGCAGGAGTCCTGACGTCGCTGAACAAACACGTGTGTGGAAGGGCCATCCCAGTCGTAACTCGAGAATATACCCCAGGTTCCCGCCGCAATTCGAGAAAAACCATGAGACTTCCCCCTCGCCGCGAGATGAGGCCCGATTCCCCTGCACTGCGTGCAGAGCAATTCCGTGTTGCACATCACACATGAAAGGAGCCTTGATTTCCTTGGTGGCACTCCAGAGAAACCCCAAGAACACTGTTTCAAGGCTAGAGGGATCCTGAGGCCACTGTAGCAACACGAAAGAGCTCCGTGGACCAAAAATCAACTCGAGATGAGAGGTTAGTCCCTGGCTTCGACTCCAGAGGAATACCACCTTACCACAAGCACCTCAAGAGGAGGCTTCTCTCAGCTCTAGGTATGTGAGAGGGACCCTGAGTTTGCGGCCTCAAGTGGAATGGACACCGCGATGCCCTGACTCGAAATAAGGCCGGATATCCCTGCAGTGACTAGAATGCAGGCTCGTCTTGCATCTCCCAAGACGAAAGGATGTCTGAATCACCTGTGGAGACCACAGAGAAAGACCTAGTTCCCCACCTCATCGCGACCGGAGGCCTCACATCCTTTGAAAACTTCAGAGGTACGCGGAGATCAGTGCCTCCAAAGGAGACGATGCCTGACTCCTCGTGAAACTTGATAGGAGTCCCAGGCTTCCTGTGGCACGTGGAAAGGGACCGTTGGTCTCCCGCCTCAGCTGGAGAGGCGTCCCAATTGCCCTGCCAAGCCTCGAGGAGAATCCCGAGTTGTCCCTCGCAACTAGGCAGGAGTCCTGCCGTCGCTGAACAAACACGTGTGTGGAAAGGCCATCCCCGTCGTAACTCGAGAATATACCCCAGGTTCCCGCCGCAACTCGAGAAAAACCATGAGACTTCCCCCTCACGGCGAGATGAGGCCCGATTCCCCTGCACTGCGTGCAGAGCAATTTGGTGTTGCACATCACATATGAAAGGAGCCTTGATTTCCTTGATGGCACTCCAGAGAAACTCCAAGAACACTGTTTCAAGGCTAGCAGGATCCTGAGGTCACTGTTGCAACAGGAATGAGCTCCGTGGACCAACAATCAACTCGAGATGAGAGGTTAGTCCCTGGCTTCGACTCCAGAGGAATACTACCTTACCACAAGCACCTCAAGAGGAGGCTTCTCTCAGCTCTAGGTATGTGAGAGGGACCCTGAGTTTGCGGCCTCAAGTGGAATGGACACTGTGATGCCCTGACGCGAAATAAGGCCGGATATCCCTGCAGTGACTTGAATGCAGGCGCGTCTTGCATCTCCCAAGACGAAAGGATGTCTGAATCCCCTGTGGAGACCACAGAGAAAGACCTAGTTCCCCACCTCATCGCGACCGGAGGCCTCACATCCTTTGAAAACTCCAGAGGTACACGGAGATCAGTGCCTCCAAAGGAGACGATGGCTGACTCCTCGTGAAACTTGATAGGAGTCCCAGGATCCCTGTGGCATGTGGAAAGGGACCCTTGGTCTCCCGCCTCAGCTGGAGAGAAGTCCCAATTGCCCTGCCAAGCCTCGAGGAGAATCCCGAGTTGTCCCTCGCAACTAGGCAGGAGTCCTGATGTCGCTGAACAAAGACGTGGGTGGAAGGGCCATCCCCGTCGCAACTCGAGAATATACCCCAGGTTCCCGCCGCAACTCGAGAAAAACCATGAGACTTCCCCCTCGCCGCGAGATGAGGCCCGATTCCCCTGCACTGCGTGCAGAGCAATTCCGTGTTGCACATCAAACATGAAAGGAGCCTTGATTTCCTTGATGGCACTCCAGAGAAACCCCAAGAACACTGTTTCAAGGCTAGAGGGATCCAGAGGTCACTGTAGGAACACGAAAGAACTCCGTGGACCAAAAATCAACTCGAGATGAGAGGTTAGTCCCTGGCTTCGACTCCAGAGGAATACCACCTTACCACAAGCACCTCAAGAGGAGGCTTCTCTCAGCTCTAGCAATGTGAGAGGGACCCTGAGTTTGCGGCCTCAAGTGGAATGGACACTGCGATGCCCTGACGCGAAATAAGGCGGGATATCCCTGCAGTGACTTGAATGCAGGCTCGTCTTGCATCTCCCAAGACGAAAGGATGTCTGAATCCCCTGTGGAGACCACAGAGAAAGACCTAGTTCCCCACCTCATCGCGACCGGAGGCCTCACATCGTTTGAAAACTCCAAAGGTACGCGGAGATCAGTGCCTCCAAAGGAGACGATGCCTGACTCCTCGTGAAACTTGATAGGAGTTCCAGGATTCCTGTGGCACGTGGAAAGGGACCCTTGGTCTCCCGCCTCAGCTGGAGAGGCGTCCCAATTGCCCTGCCAAGCCTCGAGGAGAATCCCGAGTTGTCCCTCGCAACTAGGCAGGAGTCCTGACGTCGCTGAACAAACACGTGTGTGGAAGGGCCATACCCATCATAACTCGAGAATATACCCCAGGTTCCCGCCGCAACTCGAGAAAAACCATGAGACCTCCCCCTCGCCATGAGATGAGGCCCGATTCCCCTGCACTGCGTGCAGAGCAATTCCGTGTTACACATCACACATGAAAGGAGCCTTGATATCCTTGATGGCACTCCAGAGAAACTCCAAGAACACTGTTTCAAGGCTAGAGGGATCCTGAGGTCCCTGTAGCAACACGAAAGAGCTCCGTGGACGAAAAATCAACTCGAGATGGGAGGTTAGTCCCTGGCTTCGACTCCAGAGGAATACCACCTTACCACAAGCACCTCAAGAGGAGGCTTCTCTCAGCTCTAGGTATGTGAGAGGGACCCTGATTTTGCGGCCTCAAGTGGAATGGACACTGCGATGCCCTGACGCGAAATAAGGCGGGATATCCCTGCAGTGACTTGAATGCAGGCTCGTCTTGCATCTCCCAAAATGAACGAATGTCTGAATCCCCTGTGGAGACCACAGAGAAAGACCTAGTTTCCCACCTCATGGCGACCGGAGACCTCACATCCTTTGAAGAGATCAGTGGTACGCGGAGATCAGTGCTTCCAAAGGAGACGATGCCTGACTCCTCGTGAAACTTGATAGGAGTCCCAGGATTCCTGTGGCACGTGGAAAGGGACCCTTCGTCTCCCGCCTCAGCTGGAGAGGCGTCCCAATTGCCCTGCCAAGCCTCGAGGAGAATCCCGAGTTGTCCCTCACAACTAGGCAGGAGTCCTGACGTCGCTGATCAAACACGTGTGTGGAAGGGCCATCCCCATCATAACTCGAGAATATACCCCAGGTTCCCGCCGCAACTCGATAAAAACCATGAGACTTCCCCCTCGCCGCGAGATGAGGCCCGATTCCCCTGCCCTGCGTGCAGAGCAATTCCGTGTTACACATCACAAATGAAAGAAGCCTTGATTTCCTTGATGGCACTCCAGAGAAACCCCAAGAACACTGTTTCAAGGCTAGAGGGATCCTGAGGTCACTGTAGTAACACGAAAGAGCTCCGTGGACCAAAAAATTAACTAGAGATGAGAGGTTAGTCCCTAACTTCGACTTCAGAAGAATACCACCTTATCACAAGCACCTCAAAAGGAGGCTTCTCACAGCTTTAGGTATGTGAGAGGGACCCTGAGTTTGCAGCCTCTAGTCGAATGGACACCGGGATGCCCTTACTCGAAATAAGGCCGGATATCCCTTTAGTGACTTGAGTGCAGGCTCGTCGTGCATCTCCCAGGACGAAAGGATGTCTGAATCCCCTGTGGAGACCACAGAGAAAGAACTAGTTTCCCACCTCATCGCGACTGGAGGCCTCACATCCTTTGAAAACTCCAGAGGTACGCGGAGGTCAGTGCCTCCAAAGGAGACGATGCCTGACTCCTCGTGAAACTTGATAGGAGTCCCAGGATTCCTGTGGCACGTGGAAAGGGACCCTTGGTCACCCGCCTCAGCTGGAGAGGCTTCCCAATTGCCCTGCCAAGCCTCGAGGAGAATCCCGAGTTGTCCCTTGCAACTAGGCAGGAGTCCTGACGTCGCTGAACAAACACGTGTGTGGAAGGGCCATCCCCGTCGTAACTCGAGAATATACCCCAGGTTCCCGCCGCAACTCGAGAAAAACCATGAGACTTCGAACTCGCCGCGAGATGAGGCCTGATTCCCCTGCACTATGTGCAGAGCAATTCCGTGTTGCACATCACATATGAAAGGAGCCTTGATTTCCTTGATGGCAGTCCAGAGAATCCCCAAGAACACTGTTTCAAGTCTAGAGGGATCCTGAGGTCACTGTAGCAACACGAAAGAGCTCCGTGGACCAAGAATCAACTCGAGATCAGAGGTTAGTCCCTGGCTACGACTCCAGAGGAATTCCACCTTACCACAAGCACCTCAAGAGGAGGCTTCTCTCAGCTCTAGGTATGTGAGAGGGACCCTGAGTTTGCGGTCTCAAGTGGAATGGACACTGCGATGCCCTGACGCGAAATAAGGCCGGATATCCCTGCAGTGACTTGAATGCAGGCTCGTCTTGCATCTCCCAAGACGAAAGGATGTCTGAATCCCCTGTGGAGACCACAGAGAAAGACCTAGTTCCCCACCTCATCGCGACCGGAGGCCTCACATCCTTTGAAAACTCCAGAGGTACACGGAGATCAGTGCCTCCAAAGGAGACGATTCCTGACTCCTCGTGAAACTTGATAGGAGTCCCAGGATTCCTATGGCACGTGGATAGGGACCCTTGGTCTCCCGTCTCAGCTGGAGAGGCATCCCAATGGCCCTGCCAAGCCTCGAGGAGAACCCCGAGTTGTCCCTCGCAACTAGGCAGGAGTTCTGACGTCGCTGAACAAACACGTGGGTGGAAGGGCCATCCCCGTCGTAACTCGAGAATATACCCCAGGTTCCCGCTGCAACTCGAGAAAAACCATGAGACTTCCCCCTCGCCGCGAGATGAGGCCCGATTCCCCTGCACTGCGTGCAGAGCAATTACATGTTGCACATCACACATGAAAGGAGCCTTAATTTCCTTGATGGCACTCCAGAGAAGCACAAAGAACACTGTTTCAAGGCTAGAGGGATCCTGAGGTCACTGTAGCAACACGAAAGAGCTCCGTGGACCAAGAATCAACTCGAGATGAGAGGTTATTCCCTGGCTTCGACTCCAGAGGAATACCACCTTACCACAAGCACCTCAAGAGGAGGCTTCTCGCAGCTCTAGGTATGTGAGAGGGACCCTGATTTTCCGGCCTCAAGTGGAATGGACACCGCGATGCCCTGACTCGAAATAAGGCCGGATATCCCTGCAGTGACTTGAATGCAGGAGCGTCTTGCATCTCCCAAGATGAAAGGATGTCTGAATCCCCTCTGGAGACCCCAGAGAAAGACCTAGTTCCCCACCTCATCGCGACCGGAGGCCTCACATCCTTTGAAAACTCCAGAGGTACGCGGAGATCAGTGCCTCCAAAGGAGACGATGCCTGACTCCTCGTGAAACTTGATAGGAGTCCCAGGATTCCTGTGGCACATGGAAAGGGACCCTTGGTCTCCCGCCTCAGCTGGAGAGGCGTCCCAATTGCCCTGCCAAGCCTCGAGGAGAATCCCGAGTTGTCCCTCGCAACTAGGCATTAGTCCTGACGTCGCTGAAGAAACAAGTGTGTGGAAGGGCCATCCCAGTCGTAACTCGAGAATATACCCCAGGTTCCCGCCGCAATTCGAGAAAAACCATGAGACTTCCCCCTCGCCGCGAGATGAGGCCCGATTCCCCTGAACTGCGTGCAGAGCAATTCCGTGTTGCACATCACACATGAAAGGAGCCTTGATTTCCTTGGTGGCACTCCAGAGACACCCCAAGAACACTGTTTCAAGGCTAGAGGGATCCTGAGGCCACTGTAGCAACACGAAAGAGCTCCATGGACCAAAAATCAACTCGAGATGAGAGGTTAGTCCCTGGCTTCGACTCGAGAGAAATACCACCTTACCACAAGCACCTCAAGAGGAGGCTTCTCTCAGCTCTAGGTATGTGAGAGGGACCCTGAGTTTGCGGCCTCAAGTGGAATGGACACCACGATGCCCTGACTCGAAATAAGGCCGGATATCCCTGCAGTGACTAGAATGCAGGCTCGTCTTGCATCTCCCAAGACGAAAGGATGTCTGAATCACCTGTGTAGACCACAGAGAAAGACCTACTTCCCCACCTCATCGCGACCGGAGGCCTCATATCCTTTGACAACTCCAGCGGTACGCAGAGATCAGTGCCTCCAAAGGAAACGATGCCTGACTTCTCGAGAAACTTGATAGGAGTCCCAGTATTCCTGTGGCACGTGGAAAGGGACCCTTGGTCTCCCGCCTCAGCTGGAGAGGCATCCCAATGGCCCTGCCAAGCCTCGAGGAGAACCCCGAGTTGTCCCTCGCAACTAGGCAGGAGTCCTGACGTCGCTGAACAAACACGTGGGTGGAAGGGCCATCCCCGTCGTAACTCGAGAATATCCCCCAGGTTCCCGCCGCAACTCGAGAAATACCATGAGACTTCCCCCTCGCCGTGAGATGAGGCCCAATTCCCCTGCACTGCGTGCAGAGCAATTCCGTGTTGCACATCACACATGAAAGGAGCCTTAATTTCCTTGATGGCACTCCAGAGAAGCACAAAGAACACTGTTTCAAGGCTAGAGGGATCCTGAGGTCACTGTAGCAACACGAAAGAGCTCCGTGGACCAAGAATCAACTCGAGATGAGAGGTTATTCCCTGGCTTCGACTCCAGAGGAATACCACCTTACCACAAGCACCTCAAGAGGAGGCTTCTCTCAGCTCTAGGTATGTGAGAGGGACCCTGATTTTGCGGCCTCAAGTGGAATGGACACCGCGATGCCCTGACTCGAAATAAGGCCGGATATCCCTGCAGTGACTTGAATGCAGGCTCGTCTTGCATCTCCCATGATGAAAGGATGTCTGAATCCCCTGTGGAGACCACAGAGAAAGACCTAGTTTCGCACATCATGGCGACCGGAGGCCTTACATCCTTTGAAAACTCCAGAGGTACGCGGAGATCAGTGCCTCCAAAGGAGACGAAGCCTGACTCCTCGTGAAACTTGATAGGAGTCCCAGGATTCCTGTGGCACGTGGATAGGGACCCTTGGTCTCCCGCCTCAGCTGGAGAGGCGTCACAATTGCCCTGCCAAGCCTCGAGGAGAATCCCGAGTTGTCCCTCGCAACTAGGTACGAGTCCTGACGTCGCTGAACAAACACGTGGGTGGAAGGGCCATCCCCGTCGTAACTCGAGAATATACCCCAGGTTCCCTCCGCAACTCGAGAAAAACCATGAGACTTCCCCCTCGCCGTGAGATGAGGCCCGATTCCCCTGCACTGCGTGCAGAGCAACTCCGTCTTGCACATCACACATGAAAGGAGCCTTGATTTCCTTGATGGCACTCCAGAGAAACCCCAAGAACACTGTTTCAAGGCTAGAGGGATCCTGAGGTCACTGTAGCCACACGAAAGAGCTCCGTGAACCAAAAATCAACTCGAGATGAGAGGTTAGTCCCTGGCTTCGACTCCAGAGGAATACCACCTTACCACAAGCACCTCAAGAGGAGGCTTCTTTCAGCTCTAGGTATGTGAGAGGCACCCTGATTTTGCGGCCTCAAGTGGAATGGATACCGCGATGCCCTGATGTGAAATAAGGCCGGATATCCCTGCAGTGACTTGAATGCAGGCGCGTCTTGCATCTCCCAAGATGAAAGGATGTCTGAATCCCCTCTGGAGACCCCAGAGAAAGAACTAGTTCCCCACCTCATGGCGACCGGAGGCCTCACATCCTTTGAAAATTCCAGAGGTACGCGGAGATCAGTGCCTCCAAAGGAGACGATGCCTGACTCCTCGTGAAACTTGATAGGAGTCCCAGGATTCCTGTGGCACATGGAAAGGGACACTTGGCCTCCCGCCTCAGCTGGAGAGGCGTCCCAATTGCCCTGCCAAGCCTCGAGGAGAATCCCGAGTTGTCCCTCGCAATTAGGCAGGAGTCCTGACGTCGCTGAACAAACACGTGTGTGGAAGGGCCATCCCAGTCGTAACTCGAGAATATACCCCAGGTTCCCGCCGCAATTCGAGAAAAACCATGAGACTTCCCCCTCGCCGCGAGATGAGGCCCGATTCCCCTGCACTGCGTGCAGAGCAATTCCGTGTTGCACATCACACATGAAAGGAGCCTTGATTTCCTTGGTGGCACTCCAGAGAAACCTCAAGAACACTGTTTCAAGGCTAGAGGGATCCTGAGGCCACTGTAGCAACACGAAAGAGCTCCGTGGACCAAAAATCAACTCGAGATGAGAGGTTAGTCCCTGGCTTCGACTCCAGAGGAATACCACCTTACCACAAGCACCTCAAGAGGAGGCTTCTCTCAGCTCTAGGTATGTGAGAGGGACCCTGAGTTTGCGGCCTCAAGTGGAATGGACACCGCGATGCCCTGACTCGAAATAAGGCCGGATATCCCTGCAGTGACTAGAATGCAGGCTCGTCTTGCATCTCCCAAGACGAAAGGATGTCTGAATCACCTGTGGAGACCACAGAGAAAGACCTAGTTCCCCACCTCATCGCGACCGGAGGCCTCACATCCTTTGAAAACTTCAGAGGTACGCGGAGATCAGTGCCTCCAAAGGAGACGATGCCTGACTCCTCGTGAAACTTGATAGGAGTCCCAGGCTTCCTGTGGCACGTGGAAAGGGACCCTTGGTTTCCCGCCTCAGCTGGAGAGGCGTCCAAATTGCCCTGCCAAGCCTCGAGGAGAATCCCGAGTTGTCCCTCGCAACTATGCAGGAGTCCTGACGTCGCTGAACAAACACGTGGGTGGAAGGGCCATCCCCGTCGTAACTCAAGAATATACCCCAGGTTCCCGCCGCAACTCGAGAAAAACCATGAGACTTCCCCCTCGCCGCGAGATGAGGCCCGATTCCCCTGTACTGCGTGCAGAGCCATTCCGTGTTGCACATCACACATGAAAGGAGCCTTGATTTCCTTGATGGCACTCCAGAGAAAACCCAAGAACACTGTTTCAAGGCTAGAGGGATCCTGAGGTCACTGTAGTAACAGGAATGAGCTCCGTGGACCAACAATCAACTCGAGATGAGAGGTTAGTCCCTGGCTTCGACTCCAGAGGAATACTACCTTACCACAAGCACCTCAAGAGGAGGCTTCTCTCAGCTCTAGGTATGTGAGAGGGACCCTGAGTTTGCGGCCTCAAGTTGAATGGACACTGTGATGCCCTGACGCGAAATTAGGCCGGATATCCCTGCAGTGACTTGAATGCAGGCTCGTCTTGCATCTCCCAAGACGAAAGGATGTCTGAATTCCCTGTGGAGACCACAGAGAAAGACCTAGTTCCCCACCTCATCGCGACTGGAGGCCTCACATCCTTTGAAAACTCCAGAGGTACACGGAGATCAGTGCCTCCAAAGGAGACGATGGCTGACTCCTCGTGAAACTTGATAGGAGTCCCAGGATCCCTGTGGCATGTGGAAAGGGACCCTTGGTCTCCCGCCTCAGCTGGAGAGAAGTCCCAATTGCCCTGCCAAGCCTCGAGGAGAATCCCGAGTTGTCCCTCGCAACTAGGCAGGAGTCCTGATGTCGCTGAACAAAGACGTGGGTGGAAGGGCCATCCCCGTCGCAACTCGAGAATATACCCCAGGTTCCCGCCGCAACTCGAGAAAAACCATGAGACTTCCCCCTCGCCGCGAGATGAGGCCCGATTCCCCTGCACTGCGTGCAGAGCAATTCCGTGTTGCACATCAAACATGAAAGGAGCCTTGATTTCCTTGATGGCACTCCAGAGAAACCCCAAGAACACTGTTTCAAGGCTAGAGGGATCCAGAGGTCACTGTAGGAACACGAAAGAACTCCGTGGACCAAAAATCAACTCGAGATGAGAGGTTAGTCCCTGGCTTCGACTCCAGAGGAATACCACCTTACCACAAGCACCTCAAGAGGAGGCTTCTCTCAGCTCTAGCAATGTGAGAGGGACCCTGAGTTTGCGGCCTCAAGTGGAATGGACACTGCGATGCCCTGACGCGAAATAAGGCCGGATATCCCTGCAGTGACTTGAATGCAGGCTCGTCTTGCATCTCCCAAGACGAAAGGATGTCTGAATCCCCTGTGGAGACCACAGAGAAAGACCTAGTTCCCCACCTCATCGCGACCGGAGGCCTCACATCCTTTGAAAACTCCAGAGGTACGCGGAGATCAGTGCCTCCAAAGGAGACGATGCCTGACTCCTCGTGAAACTTGATAGGAGTCCCAGGATTCCTGTGGCACGTGGAAAGGGACCCTTGGTCTCCTGCCTCAGCTGGAGAGGCGTCGCAATTGCCCTGCCAAGCCTCGAGGAGAATCCCGAGTTGTCCCTCGCAACTAGGCAGGAGTCCTGACGTCGCTGGACACACACGTGGGTGGAAGGGCCATCCCCGACGCAACTCGAGAACATACCCCAGGTTCCCGCCACGACTCGAGAAAAACCATGAGACTTCCCCCTCGCCGCGAGATGAGGCCCGATTCCCCTGCACTGCGTGCAGAGCAATTCCGTGTTACACATCACACATGAAAGGAGCCTTGATATCCTTGATGGCACTCCAGAGAAACTCCAAGAACACTGTTTCAAGGCTAGAGGGATCCTGAGGTCCCTGTAGCAACACGAAAGAGCTCCGTGGACCAAAAATCAACTCGAGATGGGAGGTTAGTCCCTGGCTTCGACTCCAGAGGAATACCACCTTACCACAAGCACCTCAAGAGGAGGCTTCTCTCAGCTCTCGGTATGTGAGAGGGACCCTGAGTTTGCGGCCTCAAGTGGAATGGACACCGCGATGCCCTGACGCGAAATAAGGCCGGATATCCCTGCAGTGACTTGAATGCAGGCTCGTCTTGCATCTCCCAAGACGAAAGGATGTCTGAATCCAATGTGGAGACCACAGAGAAAGACCTAGTTCCCCACCTCATGGCGACCGGAGGCCTCACATCCTTTGAAAACTCCAGAGGTACGCTGAGATCAGTGCGTCCAAAGGAGACGATGCCTGACTCCTCGTGAAACTTGATAGGAGTCCCAGGATTCCTGTGGCACGTGGAAAGGGACCCTTGGTCTCCCACCTCAGCTGGAGAGGCGTCGCAATTGCCCTGCCAAGCCTCGAAGAGAATCCCGAGTTGTCCCTCGCAACTAGGCAGGAGTCCTGACGTCGCTGAACAAACACGTGGGTGGAAGGGCCATCCCCGACGTAACTCGAGAATATACCCCAGGTTCCCGCCGCAACTCGAGAAAAACCATGAGACTTCCCCCTCGCCGCGAGATGAGGCCCGATTCCCCTGCACTGCGTGCAGAGCAATTCCGTGTTGCACATCACACATGAAAGGAGCCTTGATTTCCTTGATGGCACTCCAGAGAAACCCCAAGAACACTGTTTCAAGGTTGAGGGATCCTGAGGTCACTGTAGCAACACGAAAGAGCTCCGTGGACCAAAAATCAACTCGAGATGAGAGGTTAGTCCCTGGCTTCGACTCCAGAGGAATACCACCTTACCACAAGCACCACAAGAGGAGGCTTCTCTCAGCTCTATGTATGTGAGAGGGACCCTGAGTTTGCGGCCTCAAGTGAAATGGAGACCGCGATGCCCTGACTCGAAATAAGGCCGGATATCCCTGCAGTGACTTGAATGCAGGCTCGTCTTGCATCTCCCAAGATGAAAGGATGTCTGAATCCCCTGTGGAGACCACAGAGAAAGACCTAGTCCCCCACCTCATCGCGACCGGAGGCCTCACATCCTTTGAACACTCCAGAGGTACACGGAGATCAGTGCCTCCAAAGGAGAAGATGCCTGACTCCTCGTGAAACTTGATAGGAGTCCCAGGATTCCTGTGGCACGTGGAAAGGGACCCTTGGTCTCCCACCTCAGCTGGAGAGGCGTCCCAATTGCCCTGCCAAGCCTCGAGGAGAATCTCAAGTTGTCCCTCGCAACTAGGCAGAAGTCCGGACTTCGCTGAACAAACACGTGTGTGGAAGGGCCATCCCCGTCGTAACTCGAGAATATACCCCAGGTTCCCGCCGCAACTCGAGAAAAACCATGAGACTTCCCCCTCACCGCGAGATGAGGCCCGATTCCCCTGCACTGCGTGCAGAGCAATTCCGTGTTGCACATCACACATGAAAGGAGCCTTGATTTCCTTGACGGCACTCCAGAGAAACCCCAAGAACACTGTTTCAAGGCTAGAGGGATCCTGAGGTCACTGTAGCAACACGAAAGAGCTCCGTGGACCTAAAATCAACTAGAGATAAGAGGTTAGTCCCCGGCTTCGACTCCAGAGGAATACCACCTTACCACAAGCACCTCAAGAGGAGGCTTCTCTCAGCTCTAGCTATGTGAGAGGGACCCTGAGTTTGCGGCCTCAAGTGGAATGGACACCGCAATTCACTGACGGGAAATAAGGCCGGATATCCCTGCAGTGACTTGAATGCAGGCTCGTCTTGCATCTCCCAAGACGAAAGGATGTCTGAATCTCCTGTGGAGACCACAGAGAATGACCTAGTTCCCCACCTCATGGCGACCGGAGGCCTCACATCCTTTGAACACTCCAGAGGTACGCGGAGATCAGTGCCTCCAAAGGAGACGATGCCTGACTCCTCGTGAAACTTGATAGGAGTCACAGGATTCCTGTGGCACGTGGAAAGGGACACTTGGTCCCCCGCCTCAGATGGAGAGGCGTCCCAATTGCCCTGCCAAGCCTCGAGGAGAATCCCGAGTTATCCCTCGCAACTAGGCAGGAGTCCTGCCGTCGCTGAACTAACACGTGTGTGGAAGGGCCATCCCCATCGTAACTCGAGAATATACCGCAGGTTCCTGCCGCAACTCGAGAAAAACCATGAGACTTCCCCCTCGCCGCGAGATGAGGCCCGATTCCCCTGCACTGTGTGCAGAGCAATTCCGTGTTGCACATCACACATGAAAGGAGCCTTGATTTCCTTGATGGCACTCCAGAGAAACCCCAAGAACACTGTTTCAAGGTTGGAGGGATCCTGAGGTCCCTGTAGCAGCACGAAAGAGCTCCGTGGACCATGAATCAACTCGAGATGAGAGGTTAGTCCCTGGCTTCGACTCCAGAGGAATACCACCTTACCACAAGCACCTCAAGAGGAGGCTTCTCTCAGCTCTATGTATGTGAGAGGGACCCTGAGTTTGAGGCCTCAAGTGGAATGCACACCGCGATTCCCTGACGCGAAATAAGGCCGGATAACCCTGCAGTGACTTGAATGCAGGCTCGTCTTGCATCTCCCAAGACGAAAGGATGTCTGAATCCAATGTGGAGACCACAGAGAAAGACCTAGTTCCCCACCTCATGGCGACCGGAGGCCTCACATCCTTTGAAAACTCCAGAGGTACGCGGAGATCAGTGCCTCCAAATGAGACGATGCCTGACTCCTCGTGAAACTTGATAGGAGTCCCAGGATTCCTGTGGCACGTGGAATGGGACACTTGGTCTCCCGCCTCAGCTGGAGAGGCGTCCCAATTGCCTTGCCAAGCCTCGAGGAGAATCCCGAGTTGTCCCTCGCAACTAGGCAAAAGTCCTGACGTCGCTGAACAAACACGTGGGTGGAAGGGCCATCCCCGTCGTAACTCGAGAATATACCCCAGGTTCCCGCCGCAACTCGAGAAAAACCATGAGACTTCCCCCTCGCCGCGAGATGAGGCCCGATTCCCCTGCACTGTGTGCAGAGCAATTCCGTGTTGCACATCACACATGAAAGGAGCCTTGATTTCCTTGATGGCACTCCAGAGAAACCCCAAGAACACTGTTTCAAGGCTGGAGGGATCCTGAGGTCCCTGTAGCAGCACGAAAGAGCTCCGTGGACCATGAATCAACTCGAGATGAGAGGTTAGTCCCTGGCTTCAACTCCAGAGGAATACCACCATACCACAAGCACCACAAGAGGAGGCTTCTCTCAGCTCTATGTATGTGAGAGGGACCCTGAGTTTGCGGCCTCAAGTGAAATGGAGACCGCGATGCCCTGACTCGAAATAAGGCCGGATATCCCTGCAGTGACTTGAATGCAGGCTCGTCTTGCATCTCCCAAAATGAAAGGATGTCTGAATCCCCTGTGGAGACCACAGAGAAAGACCTAGTCCCCCACCTCATCGCGACCGGAGGCCTCACATCCTTTGAACACTCCAGAGGTACACGGAGATCAGTGCCTCCAAAGGAGAAGATGCCTGACTCCTCGTGAAACTTGATAGGAGTCCCAGGATTCCTGTGGCACGTGGAAAGGGACCCTTGGTCTCCCACCTCAGCTGGAGAGGCGACCCAATTGCCCTGCCAAGCCTCGAGGAGAATCTCAAGTTGTCCCTCGCAACTAGGCAGAAGTCCTGACGTCGCTGAACAAACACGTGCTTGGAAGGGCCATCCCCGTCGTAACTCGAGAATATACCCCAGGTTCCCGCCGCAACTCGAGAAAAACCATGAGACTTCCCCCTCGCCGCGAGATGAGGCCCGATTCCCCTGCACTGCGTGCAGAGCAATTCCGTGTTGCACATCACACATGAAAGGAGCCTTGATTTCCTTGACGGCACTCCAGAGAAACCCCAAGAACACTGTTTCAAGGCTAGAGGGATCCTGAGGTCACTGTAGCAACAGGAATGAGCTCCGTGGACCTAAAATCAACTAGAGATAAGAGGTTAGTCCCCGGCTTCGACTCCAGAGGAATACCACCTTACCACAAGCACCTCAAGAGGAGGCTTCTCTCAGCTCTAGCTATGTGAGAGGGACCCTGAGTTTGCGGCCTCAAGTGGAATGGACACCGCAATTCACTGACGCGAAATAAGGCCGGATATCCCTGCAGTGACTTGAATGCGGGCTCGTCTTGCATCTCCCAAGACGAAAGGATGTCTGAATCTCCTGTGGAGACCACAGAGAATGACCTAGTTCCCCACCTCATGGCGACCGGAGGCCTCACATCCTTTGAACACTCCAGAGGTACGCGGAGATCAGTGCCTCCAAAGGAGACGATGCCTGACTCCTCGTGAAACTTGATAGGAGTCACAGGATTCCTGTGGCACGTGGAAAGGGACACTTGGTCCCCCGCCTCAGATGGAGAGGCGTCCCAATTGCCCTGCCAAGCCTCGAGGAGAATCCCGAGTTATCCCTCGCAACTAGGCAGGAGTCCTGCCGTCGCTGAACTAACACGTGTGTGGAAGGGCCATCCCCGTCGTAACTCGAGAATATACCGCAGGTTCCTGCCGCAACTCGAGAAAAACCATGAGACTTCCCCCTCGCCGCGAGATGAGGCCCGAATCCCCTGCACTGTGTGCAGAGCAATTCCGTGTTGCACATCACACATGAAAGGAGCCTTGATTTCCTTGATGGCACTCCAGAGAAACCCCAAGAACACTGTTTCAAGGTTGGAGGGATCCTGAGGTCCCTGTAGCAGCACGAAAGAGCTCCGTGGACCATGAATCAACTCGAGATGAGAGGTTAGTCCCTGGCTTCGACTCCAGAGGAATACCACCTTACCACAAGCACCTCAAGAGGAGGCTTCTCTCAGCTCTATGTATGTGAGAGGGACCCTGAGTTTGCGGCCTCAAATGGAATGCACACCGCGATTCCCTGACGCGAAATAAGGCCGGATAACCCTGCAGTGACTTGAATGCAGGCTCGTCTTGCATCTCCCAAGACGAAAGGATGTCTGAATCCAATGTGGAGACCACAGAGAAAGACCTAGTTCCCCACCTCATGGCGACCGGAGGCCTCACATCCTTTGAAAACTCCAGAGGTACGCGGAGATCAGTGCCTCCAAAGGAGACGATGCCTGACTACTCGTGAAACTTGATAGGAGTCCCAGGATTCCTGTGGCACGTGGAAAGGGACCCTTGGTCTCCCACCTCAGCTGGGGAGGCGTCCCAATTGCCCTGCCAAGCCTCGAGGAGAATCTCAAGTTGTCCCTCGCAACTAGGCAGAAGTCCTGACGTCGCTGAACAAACACGTGCTTGGAAGGGCCATCCCCGTCGTAACTCGAGAATATACCCCAGGTTCCCGCCGCAACTCGAGAAAAACCATGAGACTTCCCCCTCGCCGCGAGATGAGGCCCGATTCCCCTGCACTGCGTGCAGAGCAATTCCGTGTTGCACATCACACATGAAAGGAGCCTTGATTTCCTTTACGGCACTCCAGAGAAACCCCAAGAACACTGTTTCAAGGCTAGAGGGATCCTGAGGTCACTGTAGCAACACGAAAGAGCTCCGTGGACCTAAAATCAACTAGAGATAAGAGGTTAGTCCCCGGCTTCGACTCCAGAGGAATACCACCTTACCACAAGCACCTCAAGAGGAGGCTTCTCTCAGCTCTAGCTATGTGAGAGGGACCCTGAGTTTGCGGCCTCAAGTGGAATGGACACCGCAATTCACTGACGCGAAATAAGGCCGGATATCCCTGCAGTGACTTGAATGCGGGCTCGTCTTGCATCTCCCAAGATGAAAGGATGTCTGAATCTCCTGTGGAGACCACAGAGAATGACCTAGTTCCCCACCTCATGGCGACCGGAGGCCTCACATCCTTTGAACACTCCAGAGGTACGCGGAGATCAGTGCCTCCAAAGGAGACGATGCCTGACTCCTCGTGAAACTTGATAGGAGTCACAGGATTCCTGTGGCACGTGGAAAGGGACACTTGGTCCCCCGCCTCAGATGGAGAGGCGTCCCAATTGCCCTGCCAAGCCTCGAGGAGAATCCCGAGTTGTCCCTCGCAACTAGGCAGGAATCCTGCCGTCACTGAACAAACACGTGGGTGGAAGGGCCATCCCCATCGTAACTCGAGAATATACCCCAGGTTCCCGCCGCAACTCGAGAAAAACCATGAGACTTCCCCCTCGCCGCGAGATGAGGCCCGATTCCCCTGCACTGCGTGCAGAGCAATTCCGTGTTGCACATCACACATGAACGGAGCCTTGATTTCCTTGATGGCACTCCAGAGAAACCTCAAGAACACTGTTTCAAGGCTAGAGGGATCCTGAGGTCACTGTAGCAACACAAAAGAGCTCCGTGGCCAAAAATCAACTCGAGATGAGTGGTTAGTCCCTGGCTTCGACTCCAGAGGAATACCACCTTACCACAAGCACCTCAAGAGGAGGCTTCTCTCAGCTCTATGTATGTGAGAGGGACCCTGAGTTTGCGGCCTCAAGTGGAATGCACACCGCGATTCCCTGACGCGAAATAAGGCCGGATAACCCTGCAGTGACTTGAATGCAGGCTCGTCTTGCATCTCCCAAGACGAAAGGATGTCTGAATCCAATGTGGAGACCACAGAGAAAGACCTAGTTCCCCACCTCATGGCGACCGGAGGCCTCACATCCTTTGAAAACTCCAGAGGTACGCGGAGATCAGTGCCTCCAAAGGAGACGATGCATGACTCCTCGTGAAACTTGATAGGAGTCCCAGGATTCCTGTGGCACGTGGAAAGGGACCCTTGGGCTCCCGCCTCAGCTGGAGAGAATTCCCAATTGCCCTGCCAAGCCTCGAGGAGAATCCCGAGTTGTCCCTCGCAACTAGGCAGGAGTCCTGACGTCGCTGAAGAAACACGTGTGTGGAAGGGCCATCCCCGTCGTAACTCGAGAATATAACCCAGGTTCCCGCCGCAACTCGAGAAAAACCATGAGACTTCCCCCTCGCCGCGACATGAGGCCCGATTCCCCTGCACTGCGTGCAGAGCAATTCCGTGTTGCACATCACACATGAAAGGAGCCTTGATTTCCTAGATGGCACTCCAGAGAAACCCCAAGAACACTGTTTCAAGGCTGGAGGGATCCTGAGGTAACTGTAGCAGCACGAAAGAGCTCCGTGGACTATGAATCAACTCGAGATGAGAGGTTAGTCCCTGGCTTCGACTCCAGAGGAATACCACCTTACCACAAGCACCTCAAGAGGAGGCTTCTCTCAGCTCTAGCTATGTGAGAGGGACCCTGAGTTTGCGGCCTCAAGTGGAATGGACACCGCGATGCCCTGACTCGAAATAAGGCCGGATATCCCTGCAGTGACTTGAATGCAGGCTCGTCTTGCATCTCCCAAGACGAAAGGATGTCTGAATCCCCTGTGGAGACCACAGAGAAAGACCTAGTTCCCCACCTCATCGCGACCGGAGGCCTCACATCCTTTGAAAACTCCAGAGGTACGCGGAGATCAGTGCCTCCAAAGGAGACGATGCCTGACTCCTCGTGAAACTTGATAGGAGTCCCAGGATTCCTGTGGCACGTGGAAAGGGACCCTTGGTCTCCCACCTTAGCTGGAGAGGCGTCCCAATTGCCCTGCCAAGCCTCGAGGAGAATCCCGAGTTGTCCCTCGCAACTAGGCAGAAGTCCTGACGTCGCTGAACAAACACGTGGGTGGAAGGGCCATCCCCGTCGTAACTCGAGAATATACCCCAGGTTCCCGCCGCAACTCGAGAAAAACCATGAGACTTCCCCCTCGCCGCGAGATGAGGCCCGATTCCCCTGCACTGTGTGCAGAGCAATTCCGTGTTGCACATCACAAAGGAAAGGAGCCTTGATTTCCTTGATGGCACTCCAGAGAAACCCCAAGAACACTGTTTCAAGGCTGGAGGGATCCTGAGGTCCCTGTAGCAGCACGAAAGAGCTCCGTGGACCATGAATCAACTCGAGATGAGAGGTTAGTCCCTGGCTTCGACTCCAGAGGAATACCACCTTACCACAAGCACCTCAAGATTAGGCTTCTCTCAGCTCTATGTATGTGAGGGGGACCCTGAGTTTGCGGCCTCAAGTGGAATGGAGACCGCGATGCCCTGACTCGAAATAAGGCCGGATATCCCTGCAGTGACTTGAATGCAGGCTCGTCTTGCATCTCCCAAGATGAAAGGATGTCTGAATCCCCTGTGGAGACCACAGAGAAAGACCTAGTTCCCCACCTCATGGCGACCGGAGGCCTCACATCCTTTGAAAACTCCAGAGGTACGCGGAGATCAGTGCCTCCAAAGGAGACGATGCATGACTCCTCGTGAAACTTGATAGGAGTCCCCGGATTCCTGTGGCACGTGGAAAGGGACCCTTGGTCTCCCGCCTCAGCTGGAGAGGCGTCCCAATTGCCCTGCCAAGCCTCGAGGAGAATCCCGAGTTGTCCCTCGCAACTAGGCAGGAGTCCTGACGTCGCTGAAGAAACACGTGTGTGGAAGGGCCATCCCCGTCGTAACTCGAGAATATAACCCAGGTTCCCGCCGCAACTCGAGAAAAACCATGAGACTTCCCCCTCGCCGCGAGATGAGGCCCGATTCCCCTGCACTGCGTGCAGAGCAATTCCGTGTTGCACATCACACATGAAAGGAGCCTTGATTTCCTAGATGGCACTCCAGAGAAACCCCAAGAACACTGTTTCAAGGCTGGAGGGATCCTGAGGTAACTGTAGCAGCACGAAAGAGCTCCGTGGACCATGAATCAACTCGAGATGAGAGGTTAGTCCCTGGCTTCGACTCCAGAGGAATACCACCTTACCACAAGCACCTCAAGAGGAGGCTTCTCTCAGCTCTAGCTATGTGAGAGGGACCCTGAGTTTGCGGCCTCAAGTGGAATGGACACCGCGATGCCCTGACTCGAAATAAGGCCGGATATCCCTGCAGTGACTTGAATGCAGGCTCGTCTTGCATCTCCCAAGACGAAAGGATGTCTGAATCCCCTGTGGAGACCACAGAGAAAGACCTAGTTCCCCACCTCATCGCGACCGGAGGCCTCACATCCTTTGAAAACTCCAGAGGTACGCGGAGATCAGTGCCTCCAAAGGAGACGATGCCTGACTCCTCGTGAAACTTGATAGGAGTCCCAGGATTCCTGTGGCACGTGGAAAGGGACCCTTGGTCTCCCACCTCAGCTGGAGAGGCGTCCCAATTGCCCTGCCAAGCCTCGAGGAGAATCCCGAGTTGTCCCTCGCAACTAGGCAGAAGTCCTGACGTCGCTGAACAAACACGTGGGTGGAAGGGCCATCCCCGTCGTAACTCGAGAATATACCCCAGGTTCCCGCCGCAACTCGAGAAAAACCATGAGACTTCCCCCTCGCCGCGAGATGAGGCCCGATTCCCCTGCACTGTGTGCAGAGCAATTCCGTGTTGCACATCACAAAGGAAAGGAGCCTTGATTTCCTTGATGGCACTCCAGAGAAACCCCAAGAACACTGTTTCAAGGCTGGAGGGAACCTGAGGTCCCTGTAGCAGCACGAAAGAGCTCCGTGGACCATGAATCAACTCGAGATGAGAGGTTAGTCCCTGGCTTCGACTCCAGAGGAATACCACCTTACCACAAGCACCTCAAGATTAGGCTTCTCTCAGCTCTATGTATGTGAGAGGGACCCTGAGTTTGCGGCCTCAAGTGGAATGGAGACCGCGATGCCCTGACTCGAAATAAGGCCGGATATCCCTGCAGTGACTTGAATGCAGGCTCGTCTTGCATCTCCCAAGATGAAAGGATGTCTGAATCCCCTGTGGAGACCACAGAGAAAGACCGAGTTCCCCACCTCATCGCGACCGGAGGCCTCACATCCTTTGAACACTCCAGAGGTACACGGAGATCAGTGCCTCTAAAGGAGACGATGCCTGACTCCTCGTGAAACTTGATAGGAGTCCCAGGATTCCTGTGGCACGTGGAAAGGGACCCTTGGTCTCCCACCTCAGCTGGAGAGGCGTCCCAATTACCCTGCCAAGCCTCGAGGAGAATCCCGAGTTGTCCCTCGCAACTAGGCAGAAGTCCTGACGTCGCTGAACAAACACGTGGGTGGAAGGGCCATCCCCGTCGTAACTCGAGAATATACCCCAGGTTCCCGCCGCAACTCGAGAAAAACCATGAGACTTCCCCCTCGCCGCGAGATGAGGCCCGATTCCCCTGCACTGCGTGCAGAGCAATTCCGTGTTGCACATCACACATGAAAGGAGCCTTGATTTCCTTGACGGCACTCCAGAGAAACCCCAAGAACACTGTTTCAAGGCTAGAGGGATCCTGAGGTCACTGTAGCCACACGAAAGAGCTCCGTGGACCTAAAATCAACTAGAGATGAGAGGTTAGTCCCTGGCTTCGACTCCAGAGGAATACCACCTTACCACAAGCACCTCAAGAGGAGGCTTCTCTCAGCTCTATGTATGTGAGAGGGACCCTGAGTTTGCGGTCTCAAGTGGAATGGACACCGCGATTCCCTGACGCGAAATAAGGCCGGATATCCCTGCAGTGACTTGAATGCAGGCTCGTCTTGCATCTCCCAAGACGAAAGGATGTCTGAATCTCCGGTGGAGACCACAGAGAATGACCTAGTTCCCCACCTCATGGCGACCGGCGGCCTCACATCCTTTGAAAACTCCAGAGGTACGCGGAGATCAGTGCCTCCAAAGGAGACGATGCCTGACTCCTCGTGAAACTTGATAGGAGTCACAGGATTCCTGTGGCACGTGGAAAGGGACACTTGGTCCCCCGCCTCAGCTGGAGAGGAGTCCCAATTGCCCTGCCAAGCCTCGAGGAGAATCCCGAGTTGTCCCTCGCAACTAGGCAGGAATCCTGCCGTCCCTGAACAAACACGTGGGTGGAAGGGCCATCCCCATCGTAACTCGAGAATATACCCCAGGTTCCCGCCGCAACTCGAGAAAAACCATGAGACTTCCCCCTCGCCGCGAGATGAGGCCCGATTCCCCTGCACTGTGTGCAGAGCAATTCCGTGTTGCACATCACAAAGGAAAGAAGCCTTGATTTCCTTGATGGCACTCCAGAGAAACCCCAAGAACACTGTTTCAAGGCTGGAGGGATCCTGAGGTCCCTGTAGCAGCACGAAAGAGCTCCGTGGACCATGAATCAACTCGAGATGAGAGGTTAGTCCCTGGCTTCGACTCCAGAGGAATACCACCTTACCACAAGCACCTCAAGAGGAGGCTTCTCTCAGCTCTATGTATGTGAGAGGGACCCTGAGTTTGCGGCCTCAAGTGGAATGGACACCGCGATGCCCTGACTCGAAATAAGGCCGGATATCCCTGCAGTGACTTGAATGCAGGCTCGTCTTGCATCTCCCAAGACGAAAGGATGTCTGAATCCCCTGTGGAGACCACAGAGAAAGACCTAGTTCCCCACCTCATCGCGACCGGAGGCCTCACATCCTTTGAAAACTCCAGAGGTACGCGGAGATCAGTGCCTCCAAAGGAGACGATGCCTGACTCCTCGTGAAACTTGATAGGAGTCCCAGGATTCCTGTGGCACGTGGAAAGGGACCCTTGGTCTCCCACCTCACCTGGAGAGGCGTCCCAATTGCCCTGCCAAGCCTCGAGGAGAATCCCGAGTTGTCCCTCGCAACTAGGCAGAAGTCCTGACGTCGCTGAACAAACACGTGCGTGGAAGGGCCATCCCCGTCGTAACTCGAGAATATACCCCAGGTTCCCGCCGCAACTCGAGAAAAACCATGAGACTTCCCCCTCGCCGCGAGATGAGGCCCGATTCCCCTGCACTGCGTGCAGAGCAATTCCGTGTTGCACATCACACATGAAAGGAGCCTCGATTTCCTTGATGGCACTCCAGAGAAACCCCAAGAACACTGTTTCAAGGCTAGAGGGATCCTGAGGTCACTGTAACAACAGGAAAGAGCTCCGTGGACCAAAAATCAACTAGATATGAGAGGTTAGTCCCTGGCTTCGACTCCAGAGGAATACCACCTTACCACAAGCACCTCAAGAGGAGGCTTCTCTCAGCTCTAGGTATGTCAGAGGGACCCTGAGTTTGCGGACTCAAGTGGAATGGACACCGCGATGCCCTGACTCGAAATAAGGACGGATATTCCTGCAGTGACTTGAATGCAGGCTCGTCTTGCAACTTCCAAGACGAAAGGATGTCTGAATCCCCTGTGGAGACCACAGAGAAAGACCTAGTTCCCCACCTCATCGCGACCGGAGGCCTCACATCCTTTGAAAACTCCAGAGGTACGCGGAGATCAGTGCCTCCAAAGGAGACGATGCCTGACTCCTCGTGAAACTTGATAGAAGTCACAGGATTCCTGTGGCACGTGGAAAGGGACACTTGGTCTCCCGCCTCAGCTGGAGAGGCGTCCCAATTGCCCTGCCAAGCCTCGAGGAGAATCCCGAGTTGTCCCTCGCAACTAGGCAGGAGTCCTGACGTCGCTGAACAAACACGTGGGTGGAAGGGCCATCCCCGTCGTAACTCGAGAATATACCCCAGGTTCCCGCCGCAACTCGAGAAAAACCATGAGACTTCCCCCTCGCCGCGAGATGAGGCCCGATTCCCCTGCACTGTGTGCAGAGCAATTCCGTGTTGCACATCACACATGAAAGGAGCCTTGATTTCCTTGACGGCACTCCAGAGAAACCCCAAGAACACTGTTTCAAGGCTGGAGGGATCCTGAGGTCCCTGTAGCAGCACGAAAGAGCTCCGTGGACCATGAATCAACTCGAGATGAGAGGTTAGTCCCTGGCTTCGACTCCAGAGGAATACCACCTTACCACAAGCACCTCAAGAGGAGGCTTCTCTCAGCTCTATGTATGTGAGAGGGACCCTGAGTTTGCGGCCTCAAGTGGAATGGAGACCGCGATGCCCTGACTCGAAATAAGGCCGGATATCCCTGCAGTGACTTGAATGCAGGCTCGTCTTGCATCTCCCAAGACGAAAGGATGTCTGAATCCTCTGTGGAGACCACAGAGAAAGACCTAGTTCCCCACCTCATCGCGACCAGAGGCCTCACATCCTTTGAAAACTCCAGAGGTACGCGGAGATCAGTGCCTCCAAAGGAGACGATGCCTGACTCCTCGTGAAACTTGATAGGAGTCCCAGGATTCCTGTGGCACGTGGAAAGGGACACTTGGTCTCCCGCCTCACCTGGAGAGGCGTCCCAATTGCCCTGCCAAGCCTCGAGGAGAATCCCGAGTTGTCCCTCGCAACTAGGCAGGAGTCCTGACGTCGCTGAACAAACACGTGGGTGGAAGGGCCATCCCCGTCGTAACTCGAGAATATACCCCAGGTTCCCGCCGCAACTCGAGAAAAACCATGAGACTTCCCCCTCACCGCGAGATGAGGCCCGATTTCCCTGCACTGCGTGCAGAGCAATTCCGTGTTGCACATCACACATGAAAGGAGCCTTGATTTCCTTGATGGCACTCCAGAGAAACCCCAAGAACACTGTTTCAAGGTTGAGGGATCCTGAGGTCACTGTAGCAACACGAAAGAACTCCGTGGACGAAAAATCAACTCGAGATGAGAGGTTAGTCCCTGGCTTCGACTCCAGAGGAATACCACCTTAACACAAGCACCTCAAGAGGAGGCTTCTCTCAGCTCTATGTATGTGAGAGGGACCCTGAGTTTGCGGCCTCAAGTGGAATGGAGACCGCGATGCCCTGACTCGAAATAAGGCCGGATATCCCTGCAGTGACTTCAATGCAGGCTCGTCTTGCATCTCCCAAGACGAAAGGATGTCTGAATCCCCTGTGGAGACCACAGAGAAAGACCTAGTTCCCCACCTCATCGCGACCGGAGGCCTCACATCCTTTGAAAACTCCAGAGGTACGCGGAGATCAGTGCCTCCAAAGGAGACGATGCCTGACTCCTCGTGAAACTTGATAGGAGTCCCAGGATTCCTGTGGTACGTGGAAAGGGACCCTTGGTCTCCCGCCTCAGCTGGAGAGGCGTCGCAATTGCCCTGCCAAGCCTCGAAGTCAATCCCGAGTTGTCCCTCGCAACTAGGCAGGAGTCCTGACGTCGCTGAACAAACACGTGGGAGGAAGGGCCATCCCCGTCGTAACTCGAGAATATACCCCAGGTTCCCGCCGCAACTCGAGAAAAACCATGAGACTTCCCCCTCGCCGCGAGATGAGGCCCGATTCCCCTGCAATGCGTGCAGAGCAATTCCGTGTTGCACATCACACATGAAAGGAGCCTTGATTTCCTTGATGGCACTCCAGAGAAACCCCAAAACACTGTTTCAAGGTTGAGGGATCCTGAGGTCACTGTAGCAACACGAAAGAGCTCCGTGGACCAAAAATCAACTCGAGATGAGAGATTAGTCCCTGGCTTCGACTCCAGAGGAATACCACCTTACCACAAGCACCTCAAGAGGAGGCTTCTCTCAGCTCTATGTATGTGAGAGGGACCCTGAGTTTGCGGCCTCAAGTGGAATGGAGACCGCGATGCCCTGACTTGAAATAAGGCCGGATATCCCTGCAGTGACTTGAATGCAGGCTCGTCTTGCATCTCCCAAGACGAAAGGATGTCTGAATCCCCTGTGGAGACCACAGAGAAAGACCTAGTTCCCCACCTCATCGCGACCGGAGGCCTCACATCCTTTGAAAACTCCAGAGGTACGCGGAGATCAGTGCCTGCAAAGGAGACGATGCCTGACTCCTCGTGAAACTTGATAGGAGTCCCAGGATTCCTGTGGCACGTGGAAAGGGACCCTTGATCTCCCACCTCAGCTGGAGAGGCGTCCCAATTGCCCTGCCAAGCCTCGAGGAGAATCCCGAGTTGTCCCTCGCAACTAGGCAGGAGTCCTGACGTCGCTGAACAAACACGTGCGTGGAAGGGCCATCCCCGTCGTAACTCGAGAATATACCCCAGGTTCCCGCCGCAACTCGAGAAAAACCATGAGACTTCCCCCTCGCCGCGAGATGAGGCCCGATTCCCCTGCAATGCGTGCAGAGCAATTCCGTGTTGCACATCACACATGAAAGGAGCCTTGATTTCCTTGATGGCACTCCAGAGAAACCCCAAGAACACTGTTTCAAGGTTGAGGGATCCTGAGGTCACTGTAGCAACACGAAAGAGCTCCGTGGACGAAAAATCAACTCGAGATGAGAGGTTAGTCCCTGGCTTCGACTCCAGAGGAATACCACCTTACCACAAGCACCTCAAGAGGAGGCTTCTCTCAGCTCTATGTATGTGAGAGGGACCCTGAGTTTGCGGCCTCAAGTGGAATGGAGACCGCGATGCCCTGACTTGAAATAAGGCCGGATATCCCTGCAGTGACTTGAATGCAGGCTCGTCTTGCATCTCCCAAGAAGAAAGGATGTCTGAATCCCCTGTGGAGACCACAGAGAAAGACCTCGTTCCCCACCTCATGGCGACCGGAGGCCTCACATGCTTTGAAAATTCCAGAGGTACGCGGAGATCAGTGCCTCCAAAGGAGACGATGCCTGACTGCTCGTGAAACTTGATAGGAGTCCCAGGATTCCTGTGGCACGTGGAAAGGGACCCTTGGTCTCCCACCTCAGCTGGAGAGGCGTCCCAATTGCCCTGCCAAGCCTCGAGGAGAATCCCGAGTTGTCCCTCGCAACTAGGCAGGAGTCCTGCCGTCGCTGAACTAACACGTGTGTGGAAGGGCCATCCCCGTCGTAACTCGAGAATATACCGCAGGTTCCCGCCGCAATGCGAGAAAAACCATGAGACTTCCCCCTCGCCATGAGATGAGGCCCGATTCCCCTGCACTGCGTGCAGAGCAATTCTGTGTTGCACATCACACATGAAAGGAGCCTTGATTTCCTTGATGGCACTCCAGAGAAACCCCAAGAACACTGTTTCAAGGTTGGAGGGATCCTGAGGTCCCTGTAGCAGCACGAAAGAGCTCCGTGGACCATGAATCAACTCGAGATGAGAGGTTAGTCCCTGGCTTCGACTCCAGAGGAATACCACCTTACCACAAGCACCTCAAGAGGAGGCTTCTCTAAGCTCTATGTATGTGAGAGGGACCCCGAGTTTGCGGCCTCAAGTGGAATGGACACCGCGATGCCCTGACTCGAAATAAGGCCGGATATCCCTGCAGTGACTTGAATGCAGGCTCGTCTTGCATCTCCCAAGACGAAAGGATGTCTGAATCCCCTGTGGAGACCACAGAGAAAGACCTAGTTCCCCACCTCATCGCGACCGGAGGCCCCACATCCTTTGAAAATTCCAGAGGTACGCGGAGATCAGTGCCTCCAAAGGAGACGATGCCTGACTCCTCGTGAAACTTGATAGGAGTCCCAGGATTCCTGTGGCACGTGGAAAGGGACCCTTGGTCTCCCGCCTCAGCTGGAGAGGCGTCCCAATTGCCCTGCCAAGCCTCGAGGAGAATCCCGAGATGTCCCTCGCAACTAGGCAGAAGTCCTGACGTCGCTGAACAAACACGTGGGTGGAAGGGCCATCCCCGTCGTAACTCGAGAATATACCCCAGGTTCCCGCCGCAACTCGAGAAAAACCATGAGACTTCCCCCTCACCGCGAGATGAGGCCCGATTCCCCTGCACTGTGTGCAGAGCAATTCCGTGTTGCACATCACACATGAAAGGAGCCTTGATTTCCTTGATGGCACTCCAGAGAAACCCCAAGAACACTGTTTCAAGGTTGGAGGGATCCTGAGGTCCCTGTAGCAGCACGAAAGAGCTCCGTGGACCATGAATCAACTCGAGATGAGAGGTTAGTCCCTGGCTTCGACTCCAGAGGAATACCACCTTACCACAAGCACCTCAAGAGGAGGCTTCTCTCAGCTCTAGCTATGTGAGAGGGACCCTGAGTTTGCGGCCTCAAGTGGAATGCACACCGCGATTCCCTGACGCGAAATAAGGCCGGATAACCCTGCAGTGACTTGAATGCAGGCTCGTCTTGCATCTCCCAAGACGAAAGGATGTCTGAATCCCCTGTGGAGACCACAGAGAAAGACCTAGTTCCCCACCTCATGGCGACCGGAGGCCTCACATCCTTTGAAAACTCCAGAGGTACGCGGAGATCAGTGCCTCCAAAGGAGACGATGCCTGACTCCTCGTGAAACTTAATAGGAGTCACAGGATTCCTGTGGCACGTGGAAAGGGACACTTGGTCTCCCGCCTCAGCTGGAGAGGCGTCCCAATTGCCCTGCCAAGCCTCGAGGAGAATCCCGAGTTGTCCCTCGCAACTAGGCAGAAGTCCTGACGTCGCTGAACAAACACGTGCGTGGAAGGGCCATCCCCGTCGTAACTCGAGAATATACCCCATGTTCCCGCCGCAACTCGAGAAAAACCATGAGACTTCCCCCTCGCCGCGAGATGAGGCCCGATTCCCCTGCACTGTGTGCAGAGCAATTCCGTGTTGCACATCACACATGAAAGGAGCCTTGATTTCCTTGATGGCACTCCAGAGAAACCCCAAGAACACTGTTTCAAGGCTGGAGGGATCCTGAGGTCCCTGTAGCAGCACGAAAGAGCTCCGTGGACCATGAATCAACTCGAGATGAGAGGTTAGACCCTGGCTTCGACTCCAGAGGAATACCACCTTACCACAAGCACCTCAAGAGGAGGCTTCTCTCAGCTCTATGTATGTGAGAGGGACCCTGATTTTGCGGCCTCAAGTGGAATGGACACCGCGATGCCCTGACTCGAAATAAGGCCGGATATCCCTGCAGTGACTTGAATGCAGGCTCGTCTTGCATCTCCCAAGATGAAAGGATGTCTGAATCCCCTGTGGAGACCGCAGAGAAAGAGCTAGTTCCCCACCTCATGGCGACCGGAGGCCTCACATCCTTTGAAAACTCCAGAGGTACGCGGAGATCAGTGCCTCCAAAGGAGACGATGCCTGACTCCTCGTGAAACTTGATAGGAGTCCCCGGATTCCTGTGGCACGTGGAAAGGGACCCTTGGTCTCCCGCCTCAGCTGAAGAGGCGTCCCAATTGCCCTGCCAAGCCTCGAGGAGAATCCCGAGTTGTCCCTCGCAACTAGGCAGGAGTCCTGACGTCGCTGAAGAAACACGTGTGTGGAAGGGCCATCCCCGTCGTAACTCGAGAATATACCCCAGGTTCCCGCCGCAACTCGAGAAAAACCATGAGACTTCCCCCTCGCCGCGAGATGAGGCCCGATTCCCCTGCACTGCGTGCAGAGCAATTCCGTGTTGCACATCACACATGAAAGGAGCCTTGATTTCCTAGATGGCACTCCAGAGAAACCCCAAGAACACTGTTTCAAGGCTGGAGGGATCCTGAGGTCACTGTAGCAGCACGAAAGAGCTCCATGGACCATGAATCAACTCGAGATGAGAGGTTAGTCCCTGGCTTCGACTCCAAAGGAATACCACCTTACCACAAGCACCTCAAGAGGAGGCTTCTGTCAGCTCTAGATATGTGAGAGGGACCCTGAGTTTGCCGCCTCAAGTGGAATGGACACCGCGATTCCCTGACGCGAAATAAGGCCGGATATCCCTGCAGTGACTTGAATGCAGGCTCGTCTTGCATCTCCCAAGACGAAAGGATGTCTGAATCTCCTGTGGAGACCACAGAGAATGACCTAGTTCCCCACCTCATGGCGACCGGAGGCCTCACATCCTTTGAAAACTCCAGAGGTACGCGGAGATCAGTGCCTCCAAAGGAGACGATGCCTGACTCCTCGTGAAACTTGATAGGAGTCACAGGATTCCTGTGGCACGTGGAAAGGGACACTTGGTCCCCCGCCTCAGCTGGAGAGGCGTCCCAATTGCCCTGCCAAGCCTCGAGGAGAATCCCGAGTTGTCCCTCGCAACTAGGCAGGAATCCTGCCGTCCCTGAACAAACACGTGTGTGGAAGGGCCATCCCCATCGTAACTCGAGAATATACCCCAGGTTCCCGCCGCAACTCGAGAAAAACCATGAGACTTCCCCCTCGCCGCGAGATGAGGCCCGATTCCCCTGCACTGCGTGCAGAGCAATTCCGTGTTGCACATCACACATGAAAGGAGCCTTGATTTCCTTGATGGCACTCCAGAGAAACCCCAAGAACACTGTTTCAAGGCTGGAGGGATCCTGAGGTCCCTGTAGCAGCACGAAAGAGCTCCGTGGACCATGAATCAACTCGAGATGAGAGGTTAGTCCCTGGCTTCGACTCCAGAGGAATACCACCTTACCACAAGCCCCTCAAGAGGAGGCTTCTCTCAGCTCTATGTATGTGAGAGGGACCCTGAGTTTGCGGCCTCAAGTGGAATGGACACCGCGATGCCCTGACTCGAAATAAGGCCGGATATCCCTGCAGTGACTTGAATGCAGGCTCGTCTTGCATCTCCCAAGACGAAAGGATGTCTGAATCCCCTGTGGAGACCACAGAGAAAGACCTAGTTCCCCACCTCATCGCGACCGGAGGCCTCACATCCTTTGAAAACTCCAGAGGTATGCGGAGATCAGTGCCTCCAAAGGAGACGATGCCTGACTCCTCGTGAAACTTGATAGGAGTCCCAGGATTCCTGTGGCACGTGGAAAGGGACCCTTGGTCTCCCACCTCAGCTGGAGAGGCGTCCCAATTGCCCTGCCAAGCCTCGAGGAGAATCCCGAGTTGTCCCTCGCAACTAGGCAGGAGTCCTGACGTCGCTGAACAAACACGTGGGTGGAAGGGCCATCGCCGTCGTAACTCGAGAATATACCCCAGGTTCCCGCCGCAACTCGAGAAAAACCATGAGACTTCCCCCTCGCCGCGAGATGAGGCCCGATTCCCATGCACTGCGTGCAGAGCAATTCCGTGTTGCACATCACACATGAAAGGAGCCTTGATTTCCTTGATGGCACTCCAGAGAAACCCCAAGAACACTGTTTCAAGGCTAGAGGGATCCTGAGGTCACTGTAGCAACACGAAAGAGCTCCGTGGACCAAAAATCAACTAGAGATGAGAGGTTAGTCCCTGGCTTCGACTACAGAGGAATACCACCTTACCACAAGCACCTCAAGAGGAGGCTTCTGTCAGCTCTAGATATGTGAGAGGGACCCTGAGTTTGCCGCCTCAAGTGGAATGGACACCGCGATTCCCTGACGCGAAATAAGGCCGGATATCCCTGCAAAGACTTGAATGCAGGCTCGTCTTGCATCTCCCAAGACGAAAGAATGTCTGAATCCCCTGTGGAGACCACAGAGAAAGACCTAGTTCACCACCTCATCGCGACCGGAGGCCTCACATCCTTTGAAAACTCCAGAGGTACTCGGAGATCAGTGCCTCCAAAGGAGACGATGCCTGACTCCTCGTGAAACTTGATAGGAGTCCCAGGATTCCTGTGGCACGTGGAAAGGGACCCTTGGTCTTCCGCCTCAGCTGGAGAGGCGTCCCAATTGCCCTGCCAAGCGTTGAGGAGAATCCCGAGTTGTCCCTCGCAACTAGGCAGGAGTCATGACGTCGCTGAACAAACACGTGTGTGGAAGGGCCATCCCCATCATAACTCGAGAATATACCCCAGGTTCCCGCCGCAACTCGAGAAAAACCATGAGACTTCCCCCTCGCCGCGAGATGAGGCCCGATTCCCCTGCACTGCGTGCAGAGCAATTCCGTGTTGCACATCACACATGAAAGGAGCCTTGATTTCCTTGATGGCACTCCAGAGAAACCCCAAAACACTGTTTCAAGGTTGAGGGATCCTGAGGTCACTGTAGCAACACGAAAGAGCTCCGTGGACCAAAAATCAACTCGAGATGAGAGGTTAGTCCCTGGCTTCGACTCCATAGGAATACCACCTTACCACAAGCACCTCAAGAGGAGGCTTCTCTCAACTCTATGTATGTGAGAGGGACCCTGAGTTTGCGGCCTCAAGTGGAATGGAGACCGCGATGCCCTGACTCGGAATAAGGCCGGATATCCCTGCAGTGACTTGAATGCAGGCTCGTCTTGCATCTCCCAAGAAGAAAGGATGTCTGAATCCCCTGTGGAGACCACAGAGAAAGACCTAGTTCCCCACCTCATCGCGACCGGAGGCCTCACATCCTTTGAAAACTCCAGAGGTACGCGGAGATCAGTGCCTCCAAAGGAGACGATGCCTGACTCCTCGTGAAACTTGATAGGAGTCACAGGATTCCTGTGGCACGTGGAAAGGGACACTTGGTCTACCGCCTCACCTGGAGAGGCGTCCTAATTGCCCTGTCAAGCCTCGAGGAGAATCCCGAGTTGTCCCTCGCAACTAGGCAGGAGTCCTGACGTCGCTGAACAAACACGTGTGTGGAAGGGCCATCCCCATCATAACTCGAGAATATACCCCAGGTTCCCGCCGCAACTCGAGAAAAACCATGAGACTTTCCCCTCGCCGCGAGATGAGGCCCGAATCCCCTGCACTGTGTGCAGAGCAATTCCGTGTTGCACATCACACATGAAAGGAGCCTTGATTTCCTTGATGGCACTCCAGAGAAACCCCAAGAACACTGTTTCAAGGCTGGAGGGATCCTGAGGTCCCTGTAGCAGCACGAAAGAGCTCCGTGGACCATGAATCAACTCGAGATGAGAGGTTAGTCCCTGGCTTCGAATCCAGAGGAATACCACCTTACCACAAGCACCTCAAGAGGAGGCTTCTCTCAGCTCTATGTATGTGAGAGGGACCCTGAGTTTGCGGCCTCTAGTGGAATGGACACCGCGATGCCCTGACTCGAAATAAGGCCGGATATCCCTGCAGTGACTTGAATGCAGGCTCGTCTTGCATCTCCCAAGACGAAAGGATGTCTGAATCCCCTGTGGAGACCACAGAGAAAGACCTAGTTCCCCACCTCATCGCGACCGGAGGCCTCACATCCTTTGAAAACTCCAGAGGTATGCGGAGATCAGTGCCTCCAAAGGAGACGATGCCTGACTCCTCGTGAAACTTGATAGGAGTCCCAGGATTCCTGTGGCACGTGGAAAGGGACCCTTGGTCTCCCACCTCAGCTGGAGAGGCGTCCCAATTGCCCTGCCAAGCCTCGAGGAGAATCCCGAGTTGTCCCTCGCAACTAGGCAGAAGTCCTGACGTCGCTGAACAAACACGTGGGTGGAAGGGCCATCCCCGTCGTAACTCGAGAATATACCCCAGGTTCCCGCCGCAACTCGAGAAAAACCATGAGACTTCCCCCTCGCCGCGAGATGAGGCCCGATTCCCCTGCACTGCGTGCAGAGCAATTCCGTGTTGCACATCACACATGAAAGGAGCCTTGATTTCCTTGATGGCACTCCAGAGAAACCCCAAGAACACTGTTTCAAGGCTAGAGGGAACCTGAGGTCACTGTAGCAACACGAAAGAGCTCCGTGGACCAAAAATCAACTAGAGATGAGAGGTTAGTCCCTGGCTTCGACTCCAGAGGAATACCACCTTACCACAAGCACCTCAAGAGGAGGCTTCTGTCAGCTCTAGATATGTGAGAGGGACCCTGAGTTTGCCGCCTCAAGTGGAATGGACACCGCGATTCCCTGACGCGAAATAAGGCCGGATATCCCTGCAGTGACTTGAATGCAGGCTCGTCTTGCAACTCCCAAGCCGAAAGGATGTCTGAATCCCCTGTGGAGACCGCAGAGAAAGAGCTAGTTCCCCACCTCATGGCGACCGGCGGCCTCACATCCTTTGAAAACTCCAGAGGTACGCGGAGATCAGTGCCTCCAAAGGAGACGATGCCTGACTCCTCGTGAAACTTGATAGGAGTCCCCGGATTCCTGTGGCACGTGGAAAGGGACCCTTGGTCTCCCGCCTCAGCTGGAGAGGCGTCCTAATTGCCCTGCCAAGCCTCGAGGAGAATCCCGAGTTGTCCCTCGCAACTAGGCAGGAGTCCTGACGTCGCTGAAGAAACACGTGTGTGGAAGGGCCATCCCCGTCGTAACTCGAGAATATACCCCAGGTTCCCGCCGCAACTCGAGAAAAACCATGAGACTTCCCCCTCGCCGCGAGATGAGGCGCGATTCCCCTGCACTGCATGCAGAGCAATTCCATGTTGCACATCACACATGAAAGGAGCCTTGATTTCCTTGATGGCACTCCAGAGAAACCCCAAGAACACTGTTTCAAGGCTAGAGGGATCCTGAGGTCACTGTAGCAACACGAAAGAGCTCCGTGGACCAAAAATCAACTCGAGATGAGAGGTTAGTCCCTGGCTTCGACTCCAGAGGAATACCACCTTACCACAAGCACCTCAAGAGCAGGCTTCTGTCAGCTCTATGTATGTGAGAGGGACCCTGAGTATGCGGCCTCAAGTGGAATGGACACCGCGATGCCCTGACGCGAAATAAGGCCGGATATCCCTGCAAAGACTTGAATGCAGGCTCGTCTTGCATCTCCCAAGACGAAAGGATGTCTGAATCCCCTGTGGAGACCACAGAGAAAGACCTAGTTCCCCACCTCATCGCGACCGGAGGCCTCACATCCTTTGAAAACTCCAGAGGTATGCGGAGATCAGTGCCTCCAAAGGAGACGATGCCTGACTCCTCGTGAAACTTGATAGGAGTCCCAGGATTCCTGTGGCACGTGGAAAGGGACCCTTGGTCTCCCACCTCAGCTGGAGAGGCGTCCCAATTGCCCTGCCAAGCCTCGAGGAGAATCCCGAGTTGTCCCTCGCAACTAGGCAGAAGTCCTGACGTCGCTGAACAAACACGTGGGTGGAAGGGCCATCCCCGTCGTAACTCGAGAATATACCCCAGGTTCCCGCCGCAACTCGAGAAAAACCATGAGACTTCCCCCTCGCCGCGAGATGAGGCCCGATTCCCCTGCACTGCGTGCAGAGCAATTCCGTGTTGCACATCACACATGAAAGGAGCCTTGATTTCCTTGATGGCAC
Organism: Cervus elaphus; assembly: GCF_910594005.1. Lineage (NCBI taxonomy): Eukaryota > Metazoa > Chordata > Mammalia > Artiodactyla > Cervidae > Cervus > Cervus elaphus. The sequence goes on from NC_057838.1 coordinate 6,918,327, forward strand.
TCCAGAGAAACCCCAAGAACACTGTTTCAAGGCTAGAGGGATCCTGAGGTCACTGTAGCAACACGAAAGAGCTCCGTGGACCAAAAATCAACTAGAGATGAGAGGTTAGTCCCTGGCTTCGACTCCAGAGGAATACCACCTTACCACAAGCACCTCAAGAGGAGGCTTCTGTCAGCTCTAGATATGTGAGAGGGACCCTGAGTTTGCCGCCTCAAGTGGAATGGACACCGCGATTCCCTGACGCGAAATAAGGCCGGATATCCCTGCAGTGACTTGAATGCAGGCTCGTCTTGCATCTCCCAAGACGAAAGGATGTCTGAATCTCCTGTGGAGACCACAGAGAATGACCTAGTTCCCCACCTCATGGCGACCGGAGGCCTCACATCCTTTGAAAACTCCAGAGGTACGCGGAGATCAGTGCCTCCAAAGGAGACGATGCCTGACTCCTCGTGAAACTTGATAGGAGTCACAGGATTCCTGTGGCACGTGGAAAGGGACACTTGGTCCCCCGCCTCAGCTGGAGAGGCGTCCCAATTGCCCTGCCAAGCCTCGAGGAGAATCCCGAGTTGTCCCTCGCAACTAGGCAGGAATCCTGCCGTCCCTGAACAAACACGTGTGTGGAAGGGCCATCCCCATCGTAACTCGAGAATATACCCCAGGTTCCCGCCGCAACTCGAGAAAAACCATGAGACTTCCCCCTCGCCGCGAGATGAGGCCCGATTCCCCTGCACTGCGTGCAGAGCAATTCCGTGTTGCACATCACACATGAAAGGAGCCTTGATTTCCTTGATGGCACTCCAGAGAAACCCCAAGAACACTGTTTCAAGGCTGGAGGGATCCTGAGGTCCCTGTAGCAGCACGAAAGAGCTCCGTGGACCATGAATCAACTCGAGATGAGAGGTTAGTCCCTGGCTTCGACTCCAGAGGAATACCACCTTACCACAAGCCCCTCAAGAGGAGGCTTCTCTCAGCTCTATGTATGTGAGAGGGACCCTGAGTTTGCGGCCTCAAGTGGAATGGACACCGCGATGCCCTGACTCGAAATAAGGCCGGATATCCCTGCAGTGACTTGAATGCAGGCTCGTCTTGCATCTCCCAAGAGGAAAGGATGTCTGAATCCCCTGTGGAGACCACAGAGAAAGACCTAGTTCCCCACCTCATCGCGACCGGAGGCCTCACATCCTTTGAAAACTCCAGAGGTATGCGGAGATCAGTGCCTCCAAAGGAGACGATGCCTGACTCCTCGTGAAACTTGATAGGAGTCCCAGGATTCCTGTGGCACGTGGAAAGGGACCCTTGGTCTCCCACCTCAGCTGGAGAGGCGTCCCAATTGCCCTGCCAAGCCTCGAGGAGAATCCCGAGTTGTCCCTCGCAACTAGGCAGAAGTCCTGACGTCGCTGAACAAACACGTGGGTGGAAGGGCCATCGCCGTCGTAACTCGAGAATATACCCCAGGTTCCCGCCGCAACTCGAGAAAAACCATGAGACTTCCCCCTCGCCGCGAGATGAGGCCCGATTCCCATGCACTGCGTGCAGAGCAATTCCGTGTTGCACATCACACATGAAAGGAGCCTTGATTTCCTTGATGGCACTCCAGAGAAACCCCAAGAACACTGTTTCAAGGCTAGAGGGATCCTGAGGTCACTGTAGCAACACGAAAGAGCTCCGTGGACCAAAAATCAACTAGAGATGAGAGGTTAGTCCCTGGCTTCGACTCCAGAGGAATACCACCTTACCACAAGCACCTCAAGAGGAGGCTTCTGTCAGCTCTAGATATGTGAGAGGGACCCTGAGTTTGCCGCCTCAAGTGGAATGGACACCGCGATTCCCTGACGCGAAATAAGGCCGGATATCCCTGCAGTGACTTGAATGCAGGCTCGTCTTGCAACTCCCAAGACGAAAGGATGTCTGAATCCCCTGTGGAGACCGCAGAGAAAGAGCTAGTTCCCCACCTCATGGCGACCGGCGGCCTCACATCCTTTGAAAACTCCAGAGGTACGCGGAGATCAGTGCCTCCAAAGGAGACGATGCCTGACTCCTCGTGAAACTTGATAGGAGTCCCCGGATTCCTGTGGCACGTGGAAAGGGACCCTTAGTCTCCCGCCTCAGCTGGAGAGGCGTCCTAATTGCCCTGCCAAGCCTCGAGGAGAATCCCGAGTTGTCCCTCGCAACTAGGCAGGAGTCCTGACATCGCTGAAGAAACACGTGTGTGGAAGGGCCATCCCCGTCGTAACTCGAGAATATACCCCAGGTTCCCGCCGCAACTCGAGAAAAACCATGAGACTTCCCCCTCGCCGCGAGATGAGGCCCGATTCCCCTGCACTGCATGCAGAGCAATTCCGTGTTGCACATCACACATGAAAGGAGCCTTGATTTCCTTGATGGCACTCCAGAGAAACCCCAAAACACTGTTTCAAGGTTGAGGGATCCTGAGGTCACTGTAGCAACACGAAAGAGCTCCGTGGACCAAAAATCAACTCGAGATGAGAGGTTAGTCCCTGGCTTCGACTCCATAGGAATACCACCTTACCACAAGCACCTCAAGAGGAGGCTTCTCTCAACTCTATGTATGTGAGAGGGACCCTGAGTTTGCGGCCTCAAGTGGAATGGAGACCGCGATGCCCTGACTCGGAATAAGGCCGGATATCCCTGCAGTGACTTGAATGCAGGCTCGTCTTGCATCTCCCAAGACGAAAGGATGTCTGAATCCCCTGTGGAGACCACAGAGAAAGACCTAGTTCCCCACCTCATCGCGACCGGAGGCCTCACATCCTTTGAAAACTCCAGAGGTACGCGGAGATCAGTGCCTCCAAAGGAGACGATGCCTGACTCCTCGTGAAACTTGATAGGAGTCCCAGGATTCCTGTGGCACGTGGAAAGGGACACTTGGTCTACCGCCTCACCTGGAGAGGCGTCCTAATTGCCCTGCCAAGCGTTGAGGAGAATCCCGAGTTGTCCCTCGCAACTAGGCAGGAGTCCTGACGTCGCTGAAGAAACACGTGTGTGGAAGGGCCATCCCCATCATAACTCGAGAATATACCCCAGGTTCCCGCCGCAACTCGAGAAAAACCATGAGACTTTCCCCTCGCCGCGAGATGAGGCCCGAATCCCCTGCACTGTGTGCAGAGCAATTCCGTGTTGCACATCACACATGAAAGGAGCCTTGATTTCCTTGATGGCACTCCAGAGAAACCCCAAGAACACTGTTTCAAGGCTGGAGGGATCCTGAGGTCCCTGTAGCAGCACGAAAGAGCTCCGTGGACCATGAATCAACTCGAGATGAGAGGTTAGTCCCTGGCTTCGAATCCAGAGGAATACCACCTTACCACAAGCACCTCAAGAGGAGGCTTCTCTCAGCTCTATGTATGTGAGAGGGACCCTGAGTTTGCGGCCTCTAGTGGAATGGACACCGCGATGCCCTGACTCGAAATAAGGCCGGATATCCCTGCAGTGACTTGAATGCAGGCTCGTCTTGCATCTCCCAAGACGAAAGGATGTCTGAATCCCCTGTGGAGACCACAGAGAAAGACCTAGTTCCCCACCTCATCGCGACCGGAGGCCTCACATCCTTTGAAAACTCCAGAGGTATGCGGAGATCAGTGCCTCCAAAGGAGACGATGCCTGACTCCTCGTGAAACTTGATAGGAGTCCCAGGATTCCTGTGGCACGTGGAAAGGGACCCTTGGTCTCCCACCTCAGCTGGAGAGGCGTCCCAATTGCCCTGCCAAGCCTCGAGGAGAATCCCGAGTTGTCCCTCGCAACTAGGCAGAAGTCCTGACGTCGCTGAACAAACACGTGGGTGGAAGGGCCATCCCCGTCGTAACTCGAGAATATACCCCAGGTTCCCGCCGCAACTCGAGAAAAACCATGAGACTTCCCCCTCGCCGCGAGATGAGGCCCGATTCCCCTGCACTGCGTGCAGAGCAATTCCGTGTTGCACATCACACATGAAAGGAGCCTTGATTTCCTTGATGGCACTCCAGAGAAACCCCAAGAACACTGTTTCAAGGCTAGAGGGAACCTGAGGTCACTGTAGCAACACGAAAGAGCTCCGTGGACCAAAAATCAACTAGAGATGAGAGGTTAGTCCCTGGCTTCGACTCCAGAGGAATACCACCTTACCACAAGCACCTCAAGAGGAGGCTTCTGTCAGCTCTAGATATGTGAGAGGGACCCTGAGTTTGCCGCCTCAAGTGGAATGGACACCGCGATTCCCTGACGCGAAATAAGGCCGGATATCCCTGCAGTGACTTGAATGCAGGCTCGTCTTGCAACTCCCAAGCCGAAAGGATGTCTGAATCCCCTGTGGAGACCGCAGAGAAAGAGCTAGTTCCCCACCTCATGGCGACCGGCGGCCTCACATCCTTTGAAAACTCCAGAGGTACGCGGAGATCAGTGCCTCCAAAGGAGACGATGCCTGACTCCTCGTGAAACTTGATAGGAGTCCCCGGATTCCTGTGGCACGTGGAAAGGGACCCTTGGTCTCCCGCCTCAGCTGGAGAGGCGTCCTAATTGCCCTGCCAAGCCTCGAGGAGAATCCCGAGTTGTCCCTCGCAACTAGGCAGGAGTCCTGACGTCGCTGAACAAACACGTGGGTGGAAGGGCCATCCCCGTCGTAACTCGAGAATATACCCCAGGTTCCCGCCGCAACTCGAGAAAAACCATGAGACTTCCCCCTCGCCGCGAGATGAGGCCCGATTCCCCTGCACTGCATGCAGAGCAATTCCGTGTTGCACATCACACATGAAAGGAGCCTTGATTTCCTTGATGGCACTCCAGAGAAACCCCAAGAACACTGTTTCAAGGCTAGAGGTATCCTGAGGTCACTGTAGCAAAACGAAAGAGCTCCGTGGACCAAAAATCAACTCGAGATGAGAGGTTTGTCCCTGGCTTCGACTCCAGAGGAATACCACCTTACCACAAGCACCTCAAGAGCAGGCTTCTCTCAGCTCTATGTATGTGAGAGGGACCCTGAGTATGCGGCCTCAAGTGGAATGGACACCGCGATGCCCTGACGCGAAATAAGGCCGGATATCCCTGCAAAGACTTGAATGCAGGCTCGTCTTGCATCTCCCAAGACGAAAGGATGTCTGAATCCCCTGTGGAGACCACAGAGAAAGACCTAGTTCACCACCTCATCGCGACCGGAGGCCTCACATCCTTTGAAAACTCCAGAGGTACGCGGAGATCAGTGCCTCCAAAGGAGACGATGCCTGACTCCTCGTGAAACTTGATAGGAGTCCCAGGATTCCTGTGGCACGTGGAAAGGGACCCTTGGTCTTCCGCCTCAGCTGGAGAGGCGTCCCAATTGCCCTGCCAAGCGTTGAGGAGAATCCCGAGTTGTCCCTCGCAACTAGGCAGGAGTCATGACGTCGCTGAACAAACACGTGTGTGGAAGGGCCATCCCCATCATAACTCGAGAATATACCCCAGGTTCCCGCCGCAACTCGAGAAAAACCATGAGACTTCCCCCTCGCCGCGAGATGAGGCCCGATTCCCCTGCACTGCGTGCAGAGCAATTCCGTGTTGCACATCACACATGAAAGGAGCCTTGATTTCCTTGATGGCACTCCAGAGAAACCCCAAAACACTGTTTCAAGGTTGAGGGATCCTGAGGTCACTGTAGCAACACGAAAGAGCTCCGTGGACCAAAAATCAACTCGAGATGAGAGGTTAGTCCCTGGCTTCGACTCCATAGGAATACCACCTTACCACAAGCACCTCAAGAGGAGGCTTCTCTCAACTCTATGTATGTGAGAGGGACCCTGAGTTTGCGGCCTCAAGTGGAATGGAGACCGCGATGCCCTGACTCGAAATAAGGCCGGATATCCCTGCAGTGACTTGAATGCAGGCTCGTCTTGCATCTCCCAAGACGAAAGGGTGTCTGAATCCCCTGTGGAGACCACAGAGAAAGACCTAGTTCCCCACCTCATCGCGACCGGAGGCCTCACATCCTTTGAAAACTCCAGAGGTACGCGGAGATCAGTGCCTCCAAAGGAGACGATGCCTGACTCCTCGTGAAACTTGATAGGAGTCCCAGGATTCCTGTGGCACGTGGAAAGGGACCCTTGGTCTACCGCCTCACCTGGAGAGGCATCCCAATTGCCCTGCCAAGCCTCGAGGAGAATCCCGAGTTGTCCCTCGCAACTAGGCAGGAGTCCTGACGTCGCTGAACAAACACGTATGTGGAAGGGCCATCCCCGTCGTAACTCAAGAATATACCCCAGGTTCCCGCCGCAACTCGAGAAAAACCATGAGACTTCCCCCTCGCCGCGAGATGAGGCCCGATTCCCCTACACTGCGTCCAGAGCAATTCCGTGTTGCACATCACGCATGAAAGGAGCCTTGATTTCCTTGATGGCACTCCAGAGAAACCCCAAAACACTGTTTCAAGGTTGAGGGATCCTGAGGTCACTGTAGCAACACGAAAGAGCTCCGTGGACCATAAATCAACTCGAGATGAGAGATTAGTCCCTGGCTTCGACTCCAGAGGAATACCACCTTACCACAAGCACCTCAAGAGGAGGCTTCTCTCAGCTCTATGTATGTGAGAGGGACCCTGAGTTTGCGGCCTCAAGTGGAATGGAGACCGCGATGCCCTGACTTGAAATAAGGCCGGATATCCCTGCAGTGACTTGAATGCAGGCTCGTCTTGCATCTCCCAAGACGAAAGGATGTCTGAATCCCCTGTGGAGACCACAGAGAAAGACCTAGTTCCCCACCTCATCGCGACCGGATGCCTCACATCCTTTGAAAACTCCAGAGGTACGCGGAGATCAGTGCCTCCAAAGGAGACGATGCCTGACTCCTCGTGAAACTTGATAGGAGTCCCAGGATTCCTGTGGCACGTGGAAAGGGACCCTTGGTCTCCCACCTCAGCTGGAGAGGCGTCCATATTGCCCTGCCAAGCCTCGAGGAGAATCCCGAGTTGTCCCTCGCAACTAGGCAGGAGTCCTGACGTCGCTGAACAAACACGTGCGTGGAAGGGCCATCCCCGTCGTAACTCGAAAATATACCCCAGGTTCCCGCCGCAACTCGAGAAAAACCATGAGACTTCCCCCTCGCCGCGAGATGAGGCCCGATTCCCCTGCAATGCGTGCAGAGCAATTCCTTGTTGCACATCACACATGAAAGGAGCCTTGATTTCCTTGATGGCAGTCCAGAGAAACCCCAAGAACACTGTTTCAAGGTTGAGGGATCCTGAGGTCACTGTAGCAACACGAAAGAGCTCCGTGGACCAAAAATCAACTAGAGATGAGAGGTTAGTCCCTGGCTTCGACTCCAGAGGAATACCACCTTAACACAAGCACCTCAAGAGGAGGCTTCTCTCAGCTCTATGTATGTGAGAGGGACCCTGAGTTTGCGGCCTCAAGTGGAATGGACACCGCGATGCCCTGACTCGAAATAAGGCCGGATATCCCTGCAGTGACTTGAATGCAGGCTCGTCTTGCATCTCCCAAGAAGAAAGGATGTCTGAATCCCCTGTGGAGACCACAGAGAAAGACCTAGTTCCCCACCTCATCGCGACCGGAGGCCTCACATCCTTTGAAAACTCCAGAGGTACGCGGAGATCAGTGCCTCCAAAGGAGACGATGCCTGACTCCTCGTGAAACTTGATAGGAGTCCCAGGATTCCTGTGGCACGTGGAAAGGGACCCTTGGTCTCCCGCCTCAGCTGGAGAGGCGTCACAATTGCCCTGCCAAGCCTCGAAGAGAATCCCGAGTTGTCCCTCGCAACTAGGCAGGAGTCCTGACGTCGCTGAACAAACACGTGGGTGGAAGGGCCATCCCCGTCGTAACTCGAGAATATACCCCAGGTTCCCGCCGCAACTCGAGAAAAACCATGAGACTTCCCCCTCGCCGCGAGATGAGGCCCGATTCCCCTGCACTGCGTGCAGAGCAATTCCGTGTTGCACATCACACATGAAAGGAGCCTTGATTTCCTTGATGGCAGTCCAGAGAAACCCCAAGAACACTGTTTCAAGGTTGAGGGATCCTGAGGTCACTGTAGCAACACGAAAGAGCTCCGTGGGCCAAATATCAACTCGAGATGAGAGGTTAGTCCCTGGCTTCGACTCCAGAGGAATACCACCTTACCACAAGCACCTCAAGAGGAGGCTTCTCTCAGCTCTATGTATGTGAGAGGGACCCTGAGTTTGCGGCCTCAAGTGGAATGGACACCGCGATTCCCTGACTCGAAATAAGGCCGGATATCCCTGCAGTGACTTGAATGCAGGCTCGTCTTGCATCTCCCAAGACGAAAGGATGTCTGAATCCCCTGTGGAGACCACAGAGAAAGACCTAGGTCCCCACCTCATCGCGACCGGAGGCCTCACATCCTATGAAAACTCCAGAGGTACGCGGAGATCAGTGCCTCCAAAGGAGACGATGCCTGACTCCTCGTGAAACTTGATAGGAGTCCCAGGATTCCTGTGGCACGTGGAAAGGGACCCTTGGTCTTCCACCTCAGCTGGAGAGGCGTCCCAATTGCCCTGCCAAGCCTCGAGGAGAATCCCGAGTTGTCCCTCGCAACTAGGCAGAAGTCCTGACGTCGCTGAACAAACACGTGGGTGGAAGGGCCATCACCGTCGTAACTCGAGAATATACCCCAGGTTCCCGCCGCAACTCGAGAAAAACCCTGAGACTTCCCCCTCGCCGCAATATGAGGCCCGATTCCCCTGTACTGCGTGCAGAGCAATTCCGTGTTTCACATCACACATGAAAGGAGCCTTGATTTCCTTGATGGCACTCCAGAGAAACCCCAAGAACACTGTTTCAAGGTTGAGGGATCCTGAGGTCACTGTAGCAACACGAAAGAGCTCCGTGGACCAAAAATCAACTCGAGATGAGAGGTTAGTCCCTGGCTTCGACTCCAGAGGAATACCACCTTACCACAAGCACCTCAAGAGGAGGCTTCTCTCAGCTCTATGTATGTGAGAGGGACCCTGAGTTTGCGGCCTCAAGTGGAATGGAGACCGTGATGCCCTGACTCGAAATAAGGCCGGATATCCCTGCAGTGACTTGAATGCAGGCTCGTCTTCAATCTCCCAAGACGAAAGGATGTCTGAATCCTCTGTGGAGACCACAGAGAAAGACCTAGTTCCCCACCTCATCGCGACCAGAGGCCTCACATCCTTTGAAAACTCCAGAGGTACGCGGAGATCAGTGCCTCCAAAGGAGACGATGCCTGACTCCTCGTGAAACTTGATAGGAGTCCCAGGATTCCTGTGGCACGTGGAAAGGGACACTTGGTCTCCCGCCTCACCTGGAGAGGCGTCCCAATTGCCCTGCCAAGCCTCGAGGAGAATCCCGAGTTGTCCCTCGCAACTAGGCAGGAATCCTGCCGTCCCTGAACAAACACGTGGGTGGAAGGGCCATCCCCATCGTAACTCGAGAATATACCCCAGGTTCCCGCCGCAACTCGAGAAAAACCATGAGACTTCCCCCTCGCCGCGAGATGAGGCCCGATTCCCCTGCACTGTGTGCAGAGCAATTCCGTGTTGCACATCACACATGAAAGGAGCCTTGATTTCCTTGATGGCACTCCAGAGAAACCCCAAGAACACTGTTTCAAGGCTGGAGGGATCCTGAGGTCCCTGTAGCAGCACGAAAGAGCTCCGTGGACCATGAATCATCTCGAGATGAGAGGTTAGTCCCTGGCTTCGACTCCAGAGGAATACCACCTTACCACAAGCACCTCAAGAGGAGGCTTCTCTCAGCTCTATGTATGTGAGAGGGACCCTGAGTTTGCGGCCTCAAGTGGAATGGACACCGCGATGCCCTGACTCGAAATAAGGCCGGATATCCCTGCAGTGACTTGAATGCAGGCTCGTCTTGCATCTCCCAAGACGAAAGGATGTCTGAATCCCCTGTGGAGACCACAGAGAAAGACCTAGTTCCCCACCTCATCGCGACCGGAGGCCTCACATCCTTTGAAAACTCCAGAGGTATGCGGAGATCAGTGCCTCCAAAGGAGACGATGCCTGACTCCTCGTGAAACTTGATAGGAGTCCCAGGATTCCTGTGGCACGTGGAAAGGGACCCTTGGTCTCCCACCTCAGCTGGAGAGGCGTCCCAATTGCCCTGCCAAGCCTCGAGGAGAATCCCGAGTTGTCCCTCGCAACTAGGCAGAAGTCCTGACGTCGCTGAACAAACACGTGGGTGGAAGGGCCATCCCCGTCGTAACTCGAGAATATACCCCAGGTTCCCGCCGCAACTCGAGAAAAACCATGAGACTTCCCCCTCGCCGCGAGATGAGGCCCGATTCCCCTGCACTGCGTGCAGAGCAATTCCGTGTTGCACATCACACATGAAAGGAGCCTTGATTTCCTTGATGGCACTCCAGAGAAACCCCAAGAACACTGTTTCAAGGCTAGAGGGATCCTGAGGTCACTGTAGCAACACGAAAGAGCTCCGTGGACCAAAAATCAACTAGAGATGAGAGGTTAGTCCCTGGCTTCGACTCCAGAGGAATACCACCTTACCACAAGCACCTCAAGAGGAGGCTTCTGTCAGCTCTAGATATGTGAGAGGGACCCTGAGTTTGCCGCCTCAAGTGGAATGGACACCGCGATTCCCTGACGCGAAATAAGGCCGGATATCCCTGCAGTGACTTGAATGCAGGCTCGTCTTGCAACTCCCAAGACGAAAGGATGTCTGAATCCCCTGTGGAGACCGCAGAGAAAGAGCTAGTTCCCCACCTCATGGCGACCGGCGGCCTCACATCCTTTGAAAACTCCAGAGGTACGCGGAGATCAGTGCCTCCAAAGGAGACGATGCCTGACTCCTCGTGAAACTTGATAGGAGTCCCCGGATTCCTGTGGCACGTGGAAAGGGACCCTTGGTCTCCCGCCTCAGCTGGAGAGGCGTCCTAATTGCCCTGCCAAGCCTCGAGGAGAATCCCGAGTTGTCCCTCGCAACTAGGCAGGAGTCCTGACGTCGCTGAAGAAACACGTGTGTGGAAGGGCCATCCCCGTCGTAACTCGAGAATATACCCCAGGTTTCCGCCGCAACTCGAGAAAAACCATGAGACTTCCCCCTCGCCGCGAGATGAGGCCCGATTCCCCTGCACTGCATGCAGAGCAATTCCGTGTTGCACATCACACATGAAAGGAGCCTTGATTTCCTTGATGGCACTCCAGAGAAACCCCAAGAACACTGTTTCAAGGCTAGAGGTATCCTGAGGTCACTGTAGCAACACGAAAGAGCTCCGTGGACCAAAAATCAACTCGAGATGAGAGGTTAGTCCCTGGCTTCGACTCCAGAGGAATACCACCTTACCACAAGCACCTCAAGAGCAGGCTTCTGTCAGCTCTATGTATGTGAGAGGGACCCTGAGTATGCGGCCTCAAGTGGAATGGACACCGCGATGCCCTGACGCGAAATAAGGCCGGATATCCCTGCAGTGACTTGAATGCAGGCTCGTCTTCAATCTCCCAAGACGAAAGGATGTCTGAATCCTCTGTGGAGACCACAGAGAAAGACCTAGTTCCCCACCTCATCGCGATCAGAGGCCTCACATCCTTTGAAAACTCCAGAGGTACGCGGAGATCAGTGCCTCCAAAGGAGACGATGCCTGACTCCTCGTGAAACTTGATAGGAGTCCCAGGATTCCTGTGGCACGTGGAAAGGGACACTTGGTCTCCCGCCTCACCTGGAGAGGCGTTCCAATTGCCCTGCCAAGCCTGGAGGAGAATCCCGAGTTGTCCCTCGCAACTAGGCAGGAGTCCTCACGTCGCTGAACAGACACGTGGGTGGAAGGGCCATCCCCGTCGTAACTCGAGAATATACCCCAGGTTCCCGCCTCAACTCGAGAAAAACCATGAGACTTCCCCCTCGCCGCGAGATGAGGCCCGATTTCCCTGCACTGCGTGCAGAGCAATTCCGTGTTGCACATCACACATGAAAGGAGCCTTGATTTCCTTGATGGCACTCCAGAGAAACCCCAAGAACACTGTTTCAAGGTTGAGGGATCCTGAGGTCACTGTAGCAACACGCAAGAACTCCGTGGATGAAAAATCAACTCGAGATGAGAGGTTAGTCCCTGGCTTCGACTCCAGAGGAATACCACCTTAACACAAGCACCTCAAGAGGAGGCTTCTCTCAGCTCTATGTATGTGAGAGGGACCCTGAGTTTGCGGCCTCAAGTGGAATGGAGACCGCGATGCCCTGACTCGAAATAAGGCCGGATATCCCTGCAGTGACTTGAATGCAGGCTCGTCTTGCATCTCCCAAGAAGAAAGGATGTCTGAATCCCCTGTGGAGACCACAGAGAAAGACCTAGTTCCCCACCTCATCGCGACCGGAGGCCTCACATCCTTTGAAAACTCCAGAGGTACGCGGAGATCAGTGCCTCCAAAGGAGACGATGCCTGACTCCTCGTGAAACTTGATAGGAGTCCCAGGATTCCTGTGGCACGTGGAAAGGGACCCTTGGTCTCCCACCTCAGCTGGAGAGGCGTCGCAATTGCCCTGCCAAGCCTCCAAGACAATCCCGAGTTGTCCCTCGCAACTAGGCAGGAGTCCTGACGTCGCTGAACAAACACGTGGGTGGAAGGGCCATCCCCGTCGTAACTCGAGAATATACCCCAGGTTCCCGCCGCAACTCGAGAAAAACCATGAGACTTCCCCCTCGCCGCGAGATGAGGCCCGATTCCCCTGCACTGCGTCCAGAGCAATTCCGTGTTGCACATCACGCATGAAAGGAGCCTTGATTTCCTTGATGGCACTCCAGAGAATCCCCAAAACACTGTTTCAAGGTTGAGGGATCCTGAGGTCACTGTAGCAACACGAAAGAGCTCCGTGGACCATAAGTCAACTCGAGATGAGAGATTAGTCCCTGGCTTCGACTCCAGAGGAATACCACCTTACCACAAGCACCTCAAGAGGAGGCTTCTCTCAGCTCTATGTATGTGAGAGGGACACTGAGTTTGCGGCCTCAAGTGGAATGGACACCGCGATGGCCTGACTCGAAATAAGGCCGGATATCCCTGCAGTGACTTGAATGCAGGCTCGTCTTGCATCTCCCAAGAAGAAAGGATGTCTGAATCCCCTGTGGAGACCACAGAGAAAGACCTAGTTCCCCACCTCATCGCGACCGGAGGCCTCACATCCTTTGAAAACTCCAGAGGTACGCGGAGAACAGTGCCTCCAAAGGAGACGATGCCTGACTCCTCGTGAAACTTGATAGGAGTCCCAGGATTCCTGTGGCACGTGGAAAGGGACCATTGGTCTCCCGCCTCAGCTGGAGAGGCGTCCTAATTGCCCTGCCAAGCCTCGAAGAGAATCCCGAGTTGTCCCTCGCAACTAGGCAGGAGTCCTGACGTCGCTGAACAAACACGTGGGTGGAAGGGCCATCCCCGTCGTAACTCGAGAATATACCCCAGGTTCCCGCCGCAACTCGAGAAAAACCATGAGACTTCCCCCTCGCCGCGAGATGAGGCCCGATTCCCCTGCAATGCGTGCAGAGCAATTCCGTGTTGCACATCACACATGAAAGGAGCCTTGATTTCCTAGATGGCACTCCAGAGAAACCCCAAGAACACTGTTTCAAGGCTGGAGGGATCCTGAGGTCACTGTAGCAACACGAAAGAGCTCCGTGGACCATGAATCAACTCGAGATGAGAGGTTAGTCCCTGGCTTCGACTCCAGAGGAATACCACCTTACCACAAGCACCTCAAGAGGAGGCTTCTCTCAGCTCTAGCTATGTGAGAGGGACCCTGAGTTTGCGGTCTCAAGTGGAATGGACACCGCGATTCCCTGACGCGAAATAAGGCCGGATATCCCTGCAGTGACTTGAATGCAGGCTCGTCTTGCATCTCCCAAGACGAAAGGATGTCTGAATCTCCTGTGGAGACCACAGAGAATGACCTAGTTCCCCACCTCATGACGACCGGAGGCCTCACATCCTTTGAAAACTCCAGAGGTACGCGGAGATCAGTGCCTCCAAAGAAGACGATGCCTGACTCCTCGTGAAACTTGATAGGAGTCACAGGATTCCTGTGGCACGTGGAAAGGGACACTTGGTCCCCCGCCTCAGCTGGAGAGGCGTCCCAATTGCCCTGCCAAGCCTCGAGGAGAATCCCGAGTTGTCCCTCGCAACTAGGCAGGAATCCTGCCGTCCCTGAACAAACACGTGGGTGGAAGGGCCATCCCCATCGTAACTCGAGAATATACCCCAGGTTCCCGCCGCAACTCGAGAAAAACCATGAGACTTCCCCCTCGCCGCGAGATGAGGCCCGATTCCCCTGCACTGTGTGCAGAGCAATTCCGTGTTGCACATCACACATGAAAGGAGCCTTGATTTCCTTGATGGCACTCCAGAGAAACCCCAAGAACACTGTTTCAAGGCTGGAGGGATCCTGAGGTCCCTGTAGCAGCACGAAAGAGCTCCGTGGACCATGAATCATCTCGAGATGAGAGGTTAGTCCCTGGCTTCGACTCCAGAGGAATACCACCTTACCACAAGCACCTCAAGAGGAGGCTTCTCTCAGCTCTATGTATGTGAGAGGGACCCTGAGTTTGCGGCCTCAAGTGGAATGGACACCGCGATGCCCTGACTCGAAATAAGGCCGGATATCCCTGCAGTGACTTGAATGCAGGCTCGTCTTGCATCTCCCAAGACGAAAGGATGTCTGAATCCCCTGTGGAGACCACAGAGAAAGACCTAGTTCCCCACCTCATCGCGACCGGAGGCCTCACATCCTTTGAAAACTCCAGAGGTATGCGGAGATCAGTGCCTCCAAAGGAGACGATGCCTGACTCCTCGTGAAACTTGATAGGAGTCCCAGGATTCCTGTGGCACGTGGAAAGGGACCCTTGGTCTCCCACCTCAGCTGGAGAGGCGTCCCAATTGCCCTGCCAAGCCTCGAGGAGAATCCCGAGTTGTCCCTCGCAACTAGGCAGAAGTCCTGACGTCGCTGAACAAACACGTGGGTGGAAGGGCCATCCCCGTCGTAACTCGAGAATATACCCCAGGTTCCCGCCGCAACTCGAGAAAAACCATGAGACTTCCCCCTCGCCGCGAGATGAGGCCCGATTCCCCTGCACTGCGTGCAGAGCAATTCCGTGTTGCACATCACACATGAAAGGAGCCTTGATTTCCTTGATGGCACTCCAGAGACACCCCAAGAACACTGTTTCAAGGCTAGAGGGATCCTGAGGTCACTGTAGCAACACGAAAGAGCTCCGTGGACCAAAAATCAACTAGAGATGAGAGGTTAGTCCCTGGCTTCGACTCCAGAGGAATACCACCTTACCACAAGCACCTCAAGAGGAGGCTTCTGTCAGCTCTAGATATGTGAGAGGGACCCTGAGTTTGCCGCCTCAAGTGGAATGGACACCGCGATTCCCTGACGCGAAATAAGGCCGGATATCCCTGCAGTGACTTGAATGCAGGCTCGTCTTGCAACTCCCAAGACGAAAGGATGTCTGAATCCCCTGTGGAGACCGCAGAGAAAGAGCTAGTTCCCCACCTCATGGCGACCGGCGGCCTCACATCCTTTGAAAACTCCAGAGGTACGCGGAGATCAGTGCCTCCAAAGGAGACGATGCCTGACTCCTCGTGAAACTTGATAGGAGTCCCCGGATTCCTGTGGCACGTGGAAAGGGACCCTTGGTCTCCCGCCTCAGCTGGAGAGGCGTCCTAATTGCCCTGCCAAGCCTCGAGGAGAATCCCGAGTTGTCCCTCGCAACTAGGCAGGAGTCCTGACGTCGCTGAAGAAACACGTGTGTGGAAGGGCCATCCCCGTCGTAACTCGAGAATATACCCCAGGTTCCCGCCGCAACTCGAGAAAAACCATGAGACTTCCCCCTCGCCGCGAGATGAGGCCCGATTCCCCTGCACTGCATGCAGAGCAATTCCGTGTTGCACATCACACATGAAAGGAGCCTTGATTTCCTTGATGGCACTCCAGAGAAACCCCAAGAACACTGTTTCAAGGCTAGAGGTATCCTGAGGTCACTGTAGCAACACGAAAGAGCTCCGTGGACCAAAAATCAACTCGAGATGAGAGGTTAGTCCCTGGCTTCGACTCCAGAGGAATACCACCTTACCACAAGCACCTCAAGAGCAGGCTTCTGTCAGCTCTATGTATGTGAGAGGGACCCTGAGTATGCGGCCTCAAGTGGAATGGACACCGCGATGCCCTGACGCGAAATAAGGCCGGATATCCCTGCAGTGACTTGAATGCAGGCTCGTCTTCAATCTCCCAAGACGAAAGGATGTCTGAATCCTCTGTGGAGACCACAGAGAAAGACCTAGTTCCCCACCTCATCGCGATCAGAGGCCTCACATCCTTTGAAAACTCCAGAGGTACGCGGAGATCAGTGCCTCCAAAGGAGACGATGCCTGACTCCTCGTGAAACTTGATAGGAGTCCCAGGATTCCTGT
Organism: Cervus elaphus; assembly: GCF_910594005.1. NCBI lineage: Eukaryota > Metazoa > Chordata > Mammalia > Artiodactyla > Cervidae > Cervus > Cervus elaphus. Next base: position 6,934,716 of record NC_057838.1, read on the forward strand.
GGCACGTGGAAAGGGACCCTTGGTCTCCCACCTCAGCTGGAGAGGCGTCGCAATTGCCCTGCCAAGCCTCCAAGACAATCCCGAGTTGTCCCTCGCAACTAGGCAGGAGTCCTGACGTCGCTGAACAAACACGTGGGTGGAAGGGCCATCCCCGTCGTAACTCGAGAATATACCCCAGGTTCCCGCCGCAACTCGAGAAAAACCATGAGACTTCCCCCTCGCCGCGAGATGAGGCCCGATTCCCCTGCACTGCCTGCAGAGCAATTCCGTGTTGCACATCACGCATGAAAGGAGCCTTGATTTCCTTGATGGCACTCCAGAGAATCCCCAAAACACTGTTTCAAGGTTGAGGGATCCTGAGGTCACTGTAGCAACACGAAAGAGCTCCGTGGACCATAAATCAACTCGAGATGAGAGATTAGTCCCTGGCTTCGACTCCAGAGGAATACCACCTTACCACAAGCACCTCAAGAGGAGGCTTCTCTCAGCTCTATGTATGTGAGAGTGACCCTGAGTTTGCGGCCTCAAGTGGAATGGACACCGCGATGCCCTGACTCGAAATAAGGCCGGATATCCCTGCAGTGACTTGAATGCAGGCTCGTCTTGCATCTCCCAAGAAGAAAGGATGTCTGAATCCCCTGTGGAGACCACAGAGAAAGACCTAGTTCCCCACCTCATCGCGACCGGAGGCCTCACATCCTTTGAAAACTCCAGAGGTACGCGGAGATCAGTGCCTCCAAAGGAGACGATGCCTGACTCCTCGTGAAACTTGATAGGAGTCCCAGGATTCCTGTGGCACGTGGAAAGGGACCCTTGGTCTCCCGCCTCAGCTGGAGAGGCGTCGCAATTGCCCTGCCAAGCCTCGAAGAGAATCCCGAGTTGTCCCTCGCAACTAGGCAGGAGTCCTGACGTCGCTGAAGAAACACGTGGGTGGAAGGGCCATCCCCGTCGTAACTCGAGAATATACCCCAGGTTCCCGCCGCAACTCGAGAAAAACCATGAGACTTCCCCCTCGCCGCGAGATGAGGCCCGATTCCCCTGCACTGCGTGCAGAGCAATTCCGTGTTGCACATCACACATGAAAGGAGCCTTGATTTCCTTGATGGCAGTCCAGAGAAACCCCAAGAACACTGTTTCAAGGTTGAGGGATCCTGAGGTCACTGTAGCAACACGAAAGAGCTCCGTGGACGAAAAATCAACTCGAGATGAGAGGTTAGTCCCTGGCTTCGACTCCAGAGGAATACCACCTTACCACAAGCACCTCAAGAGGAGGCTTCTCTCAGCTCTATGTATGTGAGAGGGACCCTGAGTTTGCGGCCTCAAGTGGAATGGAGACCGCGATGCCCTGACTCGAAATAAGGCCGGATATCCCTGCAGTGACTTGAATGCAGGCTCGTCTTGCATCTCCCAAGACGAAAGGATGTCTGAATCCCCTATGGAGACCACAGAGAAAGACGTAGTTCCCCACCTCATCGCGACCGGAGGCCTCACATCCTTTGAAAACTCCAGAGGTACGCGGAGATCAGTGCCTCCAAAGGAGACGATGCCTGACTCCTCGTGAAACTTGATAGGAGTCCCAGGATTCCTGTGGCACGTGGAAAGGGACCCTTGGTCTCCCGCCTCAGCTGGAGAGGCGTCCCAATTGCCCTGCCAAGCCTCGAGGAGAATCCCGAGTTGTCCCTCGCAACTAGGCAGGAGTCCTCACGTCGCTGAACAAACACGTGGGTGGAAGGGCCATCCCCGTCGTAACTCGAGAATATACACCAGGTTCCCGCCGCAACTCGAGAAAAACCATGAGACTTCCCCCTCGCCGCGTGATGAGGCCCGATTCCCCTGCACTGCATGCAGAGCAATTCCGTGTTGCACATCACACATGAAAGGAGCCTTGATTTCCTTGATGGCACTCCAGAGAAACCCCAAGAAAACTGTTTCAAGGTTGAGGGATCCTGAGGTCACTGTAGCAACACGAAAGAGCTCCGTGGACCAAAAGTCAACTCGAGATGAGAGGTTAGTCCCTGGCTTCGACTCCAGGGGAATACCACCTTACCACAAGCACCTCAAGAGGAGGCTTCTCTCAGCTCTAGGTATGTGAGAGGGACCCTGATTTTGTGGCTTCAAGTGGAATGGACACTGCGATTCCCTGACGCGAAATAAGGCCGGATATCCCTGCAGTGACTTGAATGCAGGCTCGTCTTGCATCTCCCAAGACGAAAGGATGTCCGAATCCCCTGTGGAGACCACAGAGAAAGACCTAGTTCCCCACCTCATCGCGACCGGAGGCCTCACATCCTTTGAAAACTCCAGAGGTACACGGAGATCAGTGCCTCCAAAGGAGACGATGCCTGACTCCTCGTGAAACTTGATAGGACTCACAGGATTCCTGTGGCACGTGGAAAGGGACCCTTGGTCTCCCGCCTCAGCTGGAGAGGCGTCCCAATTGCCCTGCCAAGCCTCGAGGAGAATCCCGAGTTGTCCCTCGCAACTAGGCAGGAGTCCTGACGTCGCTGAACAGACACGTGGGTGGAAGGGCCATCCCCGTCGTAACTCGAGAATATACCCCAGGTTCCGCCGCAACCCGAGAAAAACCATGAGACTTCCCCCTCGCCGCGAGATGAGGCCCGATTCCCCTGCAATGCGTGCAGAGCAATTCCGTGTTGCACATCACACATGAAAGGAGCCTTGATTTCGTTGATGGCACTCCAGAGAAACCCCAAGAACACTGTTTCAAGGCTAGAGGGATCCTGAGGTCACTGTAGCAACACGAAAGAGCTCCGTGTACCAAAATCAACTCGAGATGAGAGGTTAGTCCCTGGCTTCGACTCCAGGGGAATACCACCTTACCACAAGCACCTCAAGAGGTGGCTTCTCTCAGCTCTAGCTATGTGAGAGGGACCCTGAGTGTGCGGCCTCAAGTGGAATGGACACCGTGATTCCCTGACGCGAAATAAGGCCGGATATCCCTGCAGTGACTTGAATGCAGGCTCGTCTTGCATCTCCCAAGACGAAAGGATGTCTGAATCCCCTGTGGAGACCACAGAGAATGACCTAGTTCCCCACCTCATCGCGACCGGAGGCCTCACATCCTTTGAAAACTCCAGAGATACGCGAAGATCAGTGCCTCCAAAGGAGACGATGCCTGACTCCTCGAGAAACTGCTTAGGAGTCCCAGGATTCCTGTGGCACGTGGAAAGGGACCCTTGGTCTCCCGCCTCAGCTGGAGAGGCGTCCCAATTGCCCTGCCAAGCCTCGAGGAGAATCCCGAGTTGTCCCTCGCAACTAGGCAGGAGTCCTGACGTCGCTGATCAAACACGTGGGTGGAAGGGCCATCCCCGTCGTAACTCGAGAATATACCCCAGGTTCCGCCGCAACCCGAGAAAAACCATGAGACTTCCCCCTCGCCGCGAGATGAGGCCCGATTCCCCTGCAATGCGTGCAGAGCAATTCCGTGTTGCACATCACACATGAAAGGAGCCTTGATTTCGTTGATGGCACTCCAGAGAAACCCCAAGAACACTGTTTCAAGGCTAGAGGGATCCTGAGGTCACTGTAGCAACACGAAAGAGCTCCGTGTACCAAAATCAACTCGAGATGAGAGGTTAGTCCCTGGCTTCGACTCCAGGGGAATACCACCTTACCACAAGCACCTCAAGAGGTGGCTTCTCTCAGCTCTAGCTATGTGAGAGGGACCCTGAGTGTGCGGCCTCAAGTGGAATGGACACCGCGATTCCCTGACGCGAAATAAGGCCGGATATCCCTGCAGTGACTTGAATGCAGGCTCGTCTTGCATCTCCCAAGACGAAAGGATGTCTGAATCCCCTGTGGAGACCACAGAGAATGACCTAGTTCCCCACCTCATCGCGACCGGAGGCCTCACATCCTTTGAAAACTCCAGAGATACGCGAAGATCAGTGCCTCCAAAGGAGACGATGCCTGACTCCTCGAGAAACTGCTTAGGAGTCCCAGGATTCCTGTGGCACGTGGAAAGGGACACTTGGTCTCCCGCCTCAGCTGGAGAGGCGTCCCAATTGCCCTGCCAAGCCTCAAGGAGAATCCCGAGTTGTCCCTCGCAACTAGGCAGGAGTCCTGACGTCGCTGAACAAACACATGTGTGGAAGGGCCATCCCCGTCGTAACTCGAGAATATACCCCAGGTTCCCGCCGCAACTCGAGAAAAACCATGAGACTTCCCCCTCGCCGCGAGATGAGGCCCGATTCCCCTGCACTGCGTGCCGAGCAATTCCGTGTTGCACATCACACATGAAAGGAGCCTTGATTTCCTTGATGGCACTCCAGAGAAACCCCAAGAACACTGTTTCAAGGTTGAGGGATCCTGAGGTCACTGTAGCAACACGAAAGAGCTCCGTGGACCAAAAATCAACTCGAGATGAGAGGTTAGTCCCTAGCTTCGACTCCAGAGGAATACCACCTTACCACAAGCACCTCAAGAGGAGGCTTCTCTCAGCTATATGTATGTGAGAGGGACCCTGAGTTTGAGGCCTCAAGTGGAATGGAGACCGCGATGCCCTGACTCGAAATAAGGCCGGATATCCCTGCAGTGATTTGAATGCAGGCTCGTCTTGCATCTCCCAAGACGAAAGGATGTCTGAATCCCCTGTGGAGACCACAGAGAAAGACCTAGTTCCCCACCTCATCGCGACCAGAGGCCTCACATCCTTTGAAAACTCCAGAGGTACGCGGAGATCAGTGCCTCCAAAGGAGACGATGCCTGACTCCTCGTGAAACTTGATAGGAGTCCCAGGATTCCTGTGGCACGTGGAAAGGGACCCTTGGTCTCCCACCTCAGCTGGAGAGGCGTCCCAATTGCCCTGCCAAGCCTCGAGGAGAATCCCGAGTTGTCCCTCGCAACTAGGCAGGAGTCCTGACGTCGCTGAACAAACACGTGCGTGGAAGGGCCATCCCCGTCGTAACTCGAGAATATACCCCAGGTTCCCCCCGCAACTCGAGAAAAACCATGAGACTTCCCCCTCGCCCCGAGATGAGGCCCGATTCCCCTGCACTGCGTGCAGAGCAATTCCGTGTTGCACATCACACGTGAAAGGAGCCTTGATTTCCTTGATGGCACTCCAGAGAAACCCCAAGAACACTGTTTCAAGGTTGAGGGATCCTGAGGTCACTGTAGCAACACGAAAGAGCTCCGTGGACGAAAAATCAACTCGAGATGAGAGGATAGTCCCTGGCTTCGACTACAGAGGAATACCACCTTACCACAAGCACCTCAAGAGGAGGCTTCTCTCAGCTCTAGGTATGTGAGAGGGACCCTGAGTTTGCGGCCTCAAGTGGAATGGACACCGCGATGCCCTGACGCGAAATAAGGCCGGATATCCCTGCAGTGACTTGAATGCAGGCTCGTCTTGTAACTCCCAAGACGAAAGGATGTCTGAATCCCCTGTGGAGACCACAGAGAAAGACCTAGTTCCCCACCTCATGGCGACCGGAGGCCTCACATGCTTTGAAAATTCCAGAGGTACGCGGAGATCACTGCCTCCAAAGGAGACGATGCCTGACTCATCGTGAAACTTGATAGGAGTCCCAGGATTCCTGTGGCACGTGGAAAGGGACCCTTGGTCTCCCGCCTCAGTTGGAGAGGCGTCCCAATTGCCCTGCCAAGCCACGAGGAGAATCCCGAGTTGTCCCTCGCAACTAGGCAGGAGTCCTGCCGTCGCTGAACTAACACGTGTGTGTAAGGGCCATCCCCGTCGTAACTCGAGAATATACCGCAGGTTCCTGCCGCAATGCGAGAAAAACCATGAGACTTCCCCCTCGCCGCGAGATGAGGCCCGATTCCCCTGCACTGCATGCAGAGCAATTCTGTGTTGCACATCACACATGAAAGGAGCCTTGATTTCCTTGATGGCACTCCAGAGAAACCCCAAGAACACTGTTTCAAGGTTGAGGAATCCTGACGTCACTGTAGCAACACGAAAGAGCACCGTGGACCAAAAATCAACTCGAGATGAGAGGTTAGTCCCTGGCTTCGACTCCAGAGGAATACCACCTTACCAGAAGCACCTCAAGAGGAGGCTTCTTTCAGCTCTATGTATGTGAGAGGGACCCTGAGTTTGCGGCCTCAAGTGGAATGGACACCGCGATGCCCTGAGGCGAAATAAGGCCGGATATCCCTGCAGTGACTTGAATGCAGGCTCGTCTTGCATCTCCCAAGACGAAAGGATGTCTGAATCCCCTGTGGAGACCACAGAGAAAGACCTAGTTCCCCACCTCATCGCGACCGGAGGCCTCACATCCTTTGAAAACTCCAGAGGTACGCGGAGATCAGTGCCTCCAAAGGAGACGATGCCTGACTCCTCGTGAAACTTGATAGGAGTCCCAGGATTCCTGTGGCACGTGGAAAGGGACCCTTGGTCTCCCGCCTCAGCTGGAGAGGCGTCGCAATTGCCCTGCCAAGCCTCGAAGAGAATCCCGAGTTGTCCCTCGCAACTAGGCAGGAGTCCTGACGTCGCTGAAGAAACACGTGGGTGGAAGGGCCATCCCCGTCGTAACTCGAGAATATACCCCAGGTTCCCGCCGCAACTCGAGAAAAACCATGAGACTTCCCCCTCGCCGCGAGATGAGGCCCGATTCCCCTGCACTGCGTGCAGAGCAATTCCGTGTTGCACATCACACATGAAAGGAGCCTTGATTTCCTTGATGGCAGTCCAGAGAAACCCCAAGAACACTGTTTCAAGGTTGAGGGATCCTGAGGTCACTGTAGCAACACGAAAGAGCTCCGTGGACGAAAAATCAACTCGAGATGAGAGGTTAGTCCCTGGCTTCGACTCCAGAGGAATACCACCTTACCACAAGCACCTCAAGAGGAGGCTTCTCTCAGCTCTATGTATGTGAGAGGGACCCTGAGTTTGCGGCCTCAAGTGGAATGGAGACCGCGATGCCCTGACTCGAAATAAGGCCGGATATCCCTGCAGTGACTTGAATGCAGGCTCGTCTTGCATCTCCCAAGACGAAAGGATGTCTGAATCCCCTATGGAGACCACAGAGAAAGACGTAGTTCCCCACCTCATCGCGACCGGAGGCCTCACATCCTTTGAAAACTCCAGAGGTACGCGGAGATCAGTGCCTCCAAAGGAGACGATGCCTGACTCCTCGTGAAACTTGATAGGAGTCCCAGGATTCCTGTGGCACGTGGAAAGGGACCCTTGGTCTCCCGCCTCAGCTGGAGAGGCGTCCCAATTGCCCTGCCAAGCCTCGAGGAGAATCCCGAGTTGTCCCTCGCAACTAGGCAGGAGTCCTCACGTCGCTGAACAAACACGTGGGTGGAAGGGCCATCCCCGTCGTAACTCGAGAATATACACCAGGTTCCCGCCGCAACTCGAGAAAAACCATGAGACTTCCCCCTCGCCGCGTGATGAGGCCCGATTCCCCTGCACTGCATGCAGAGCAATTCCGTGTTGCACATCACACATGAAAGGAGCCTTGATTTCCTTGATGGCACTCCAGAGAAACCCCAAGAAAACTGTTTCAAGGTTGAGGGATCCTGAGGTCACTGTAGCAACACGAAAGAGCTCCGTGGACCAAAAGTCAACTCGAGATGAGAGGTTAGTCCCTGGCTTCGACTCCAGGGGAATACCACCTTACCACAAGCACCTCAAGAGGAGGCTTCTCTCAGCTCTAGGTATGTGAGAGGGACCCTGATTTTGTGGCTTCAAGTGGAATGGACACTGCGATTCCCTGACGCGAAATAAGGCCGGATATCCCTGCAGTGACTTGAATGCAGGCTCGTCTTGCATCTCCCAAGACGAAAGGATGTCCGAATCCCCTGTGGAGACCACAGAGAAAGACCTAGTTCCCCACCTCATCGCGACCGGAGGCCTCACATCCTTTGAAAACTCCAGAGGTACACGGAGATCAGTGCCTCCAAAGGAGACGATGCCTGACTCCTCGTGAAACTTGATAGGACTCACAGGATTCCTGTGGCACGTGGAAAGGGACCCTTGGTCTCCCGCCTCAGCTGGAGAGGCGTCCCAATTGCCCTGCCAAGCCTCGAGGAGAATCCCGAGTTGTCCCTCGCAACTAGGCAGGAGTCCTGACGTCGCTGAACAGACACGTGGGTGGAAGGGCCATCCCCGTCGTAACTCGAGAATATACCCCAGGTTCCGCCGCAACCCGAGAAAAACCATGAGACTTCCCCCTCGCCGCGAGATGAGGCCCGATTCCCCTGCAATGCGTGCAGAGCAATTCCGTGTTGCACATCACACATGAAAGGAGCCTTGATTTCGTTGATGGCACTCCAGAGAAACCCCAAGAACACTGTTTCAAGGCTAGAGGGATCCTGAGGTCACTGTAGCAACACGAAAGAGCTCCGTGTACCAAAATCAACTCGAGATGAGAGGTTAGTCCCTGGCTTCGACTCCAGGGGAATACCACCTTACCACAAGCACCTCAAGAGGTGGCTTCTCTCAGCTCTAGCTATGTGAGAGGGACCCTGAGTGTGCGGCCTCAAGTGGAATGGACACCGTGATTCCCTGACGCGAAATAAGGCCGGATATCCCTGCAGTGACTTGAATGCAGGCTCGTCTTGCATCTCCCAAGACGAAAGGATGTCTGAATCCCCTGTGGAGACCACAGAGAATGACCTAGTTCCCCACCTCATCGCGACCGGAGGCCTCACATCCTTTGAAAACTCCAGAGATACGCGAAGATCAGTGCCTCCAAAGGAGACGATGCCTGACTCCTCGAGAAACTGCTTAGGAGTCCCAGGATTCCTGTGGCACGTGGAAAGGGACCCTTGGTCTCCCGCCTCAGCTGGAGAGGCGTCCCAATTGCCCTGCCAAGCCTCGAGGAGAATCCCGAGTTGTCCCTCGCAACTAGGCAGGAGTCCTGACGTCGCTGATCAAACACGTGGGTGGAAGGGCCATCCCCGTCGTAACTCGAGAATATACCCCAGGTTCCGCCGCAACCCGAGAAAAACCATGAGACTTCCCCCTCGCCGCGAGATGAGGCCCGATTCCCCTGCAATGCGTGCAGAGCAATTCCGTGTTGCACATCACACATGAAAGGAGCCTTGATTTCGTTGATGGCACTCCAGAGAAACCCCAAGAACACTGTTTCAAGGCTAGAGGGATCCTGAGGTCACTGTAGCAACACGAAAGAGCTCCGTGTACCAAAATCAACTCGAGATGAGAGGTTAGTCCCTGGCTTCGACTCCAGGGGAATACCACCTTACCACAAGCACCTCAAGAGGTGGCTTCTCTCAGCTCTAGCTATGTGAGAGGGACCCTGAGTGTGCGGCCTCAAGTGGAATGGACACCGCGATTCCCTGACGCGAAATAAGGCCGGATATCCCTGCAGTGACTTGAATGCAGGCTCGTCTTGCATCTCCCAAGACGAAAGGATGTCTGAATCCCCTGTGGAGACCACAGAGAATGACCTAGTTCCCCACCTCATCGCGACCGGAGGCCTCACATCCTTTGAAAACTCCAGAGATACGCGAAGATCAGTGCCTCCAAAGGAGACGATGCCTGACTCCTCGAGAAACTGCTTAGGAGTCCCAGGATTCCTGTGGCACGTGGAAAGGGACCCTTGGTCTCCCGCCTCAGCTGGAGAGGCGTCCCAATTGCCCTGCCAAGCCTCAAGGAGAATCCCGAGTTGTCCCTCGCAACTAGGCAGGAGTCCTGACGTCGCTGAACAAACACATGTGTGGAAGGGCCATCCCCGTCGTAACTCGAGAATATACCCCAGGTTCCCGCCGCAACTCGAGAAAAACCATGAGACTTCCCCCTCGCCGCGAGATGAGGCCCGATTCCCCTGCACTGCGTGCCGAGCAATTCCGTGTTGCACATCACACATGAAAGGAGCCTTGATTTCCTTGATGGCACTCCAGAGAAACCCCAAGAACACTGTTTCAAGGTTGAGGGATCCTGAGGTCACTGTAGCAACACGAAAGAGCTCCGTGGACCAAAAATCAACTCGAGATGAGAGGTTAGTCCCTAGCTTCGACTCCAGAGGAATACCACCTTACCACAAGCACCTCAAGAGGAGGCTTCTCTCAGCTATATGTATGTGAGAGGGACCCTGAGTTTGAGGCCTCAAGTGGAATGGAGACCGCGATGCCCTGACTCGAAATAAGGCCGGATATCCCTGCAGTGACTTGAATGCAGGCTCGTCTTGCATCTCCCAAGACGAAAGGATGTCTGAATCCCCTGTGGAGACCACAGAGAAAGACCTAGTTCCCCACCTCATCGCGACCGGAGGCCTCACATCCTTTGAAAACTCCAGACGTAGGAGGAGATCAGTGCCTCCAAAGGAGACGATGCCTGACTCCTCGTGAAACTTTATAGGAGTCCCAGGATTCTTGTGGCACGTGGAAAGGGACCCTTGGTCTCCTGCCTCAGCTGGAGAGGCGTCCCAATTGCCCTGCCAAGCCTCGAGGAGAATCCCGAGTTGTCCCTCGCAACTAGGCAGGAGTCCTGACGTCGCTGAACAAACACGTGGTTGGAAGGGCCATTCCCGTCGTAACTCGAGAATATTTCCCAGGTGCCCGCCGAAACTCGAGAAAAACCATGAGACTTCCCCCTCGCCGCAAGGTGAGGCCCGATTCCCCTGCACTGCGTGCAGTGCAATTCCGTGTTGCACATCACACATGAAAGGAGCCTTGATTTCCTTGATGGCACTCCAGAGAAACCCCAAGAACACTGTTTCAAGGCTAGAGGGATCCTGAGGTCACTGTAGCAACACGAAAGAGCTCCGTGGACCAAAAATCAACTCGAGATGAGAGGTTAGTCCCTGGCTTCGACTCCAGAGGAATAACACCTTACCACAAGCACCTCAAGAGGAGGCTTCCCTCAGCTCTAGCTATGTGAGTGGGACCCTGAGTTTGCGACCTCAAGTGGAATGGAGACCGCGATGCCCTGACTCGAAATAAGGCCGGATATCCCTGCAGTGACTTGAATGCAGGTTCGTCTTGCATCTCCCAAGACGAAAGGATGTCTGAATCCCCTGTGGAGACCACAGAGAAAGACCTAGTTCCCCACCTCATCGCGACCGGAAGCCTCACATCCTTTGAAAACTCCAGAGGTACGCGGAGATCAGTGCCTCCAAAGGAGACGATGCCTGACTCCTCGTGAAACCTGATAGAAGTCCCAGGATTGCTGTGGCTGGTGGAAAGGGACCCTTGGTCTCCCGCCTCAGCTGGAGAGGCGTCCCAATTGCCCTGCCAAGCCTCGAGGAGAATCCCGAGTTGTCCCTCGCAACTAGGCAGGAGTCCTGACGTCGCTGAACAAACACGTGTGTGAAAGAGTCATCCCCGTCGTACTTCGAGAATATACCCCAGGTTCCCGCCGCAACTCGAGAAAAACCATGAGACTTCCCCCTCGCCACGAGATGAGGTCCGATTCCCCTGCACTGCGTGCAGAGCAATTCCGTGTTGCACATCACACATGAAAGGAGCCTTGATTTCCTTGATGGCACTCCAGAGAAACCCCAAGAACACTGTTTCAAGGCTAGAGGTATCCCGAGGTCACTGTAGCAACACGAAAGAGCTCCGTGGACCAAGAATCAACTCGAGATGAGAGCTGAGTCCCTGGCTTCGACTTCAGAGGAATACCACGTTACCACAAGCACCTCAAGAGGAGGCTTCTCTCAGCTCTAGGTATGTGAGAGGGACCCTGAGTTTGCGGCCTCAAGTGGAATGGACACCGCGATGCCCTGACTCGAAATAAGGCCGGATATCCCTGCAGTGACTTGAATGCAGGCTCGTCTTGCATCTCCCAAGACGAAAGGATGTCTGAATTCCCTGTGGAGACCACAGAGAAAGACCTAGTTCCCCACCTCATTGCGACCGGAGGCCTCACATCCTTTAAAAACTCCAGAGGTACGCGGAGATCAGTGCCTCCAAAGGAGACGATGCCTGACTCCTCGTCAAACTTGATAGGAGTCCCACGTTTCCTGTGGCACGTGGAAAGGGACACTTGGTCTCCCGCCTCAGCTGGAGAGGCGTCCCAATTGCCCTGCCAAGCCTCGAGGAGAATCCCGAGTTGTCCCTCGCAACTAGGCAGGAGTCCTGACCTTGCTGAACAAGCACGTGTGTGGAAGGGCCATCCCCGTCGTAACTCGAGAATATACCCCAAGATTCCGCCGCAACTAGAGAAAAACCATGAGACTTCCCCCTCGCCGCAAAATGAGGCCCGATTCCCCTTCACTGCGTGCAGACCAATTCCGAGTTGCACATCACACATGAAAGGAGCCTTGATTTCCTTGATGGCCCTCCAGAGAAACCCCAAGAACACTGTTTCAAGGCTAGAGGGAACCTGAGGTCACTCTAGCAACACGAAAGAGCTCCGTGGACCAAGAATCAACTCGAGATGAGAGGTTAGTCCCTGGCTTCGACTCCAGAGGAATACCACCTTACCAGAAGCACCTCAAGAGGAGGCTTCTCTCAGCTCTAGGTATGTGAGAGGGACCTTGATTTTGCGGCCTCAAGTGGAATGGACACCGCGATGCCCTCACTCGATATAAGGCCGGATATCCCTGCAGTGACTTGAATGCAGGCTCGTCTTGCATCTCCCAAGATGAAAGGATGACTGAATCCCCTGTGGAGACCACAGAGAAAGACATAGTTCCCCACCTCATCGCGACCGGAGGCCTCACATCCTTTGAAAACTACAGAGGTAAAGGGAGATCAGTGCCTCCAAAGGAGACGATGCCCGACTCCTCGTGAAACTTGATAGGAGTCCCAGGATTCCTGTGGCACGTGGAAAGGGACCCTTGGTCTCCCGCCTCAGATGGAGAGGCGTCCCAATTGCCCTGCCAAGCCTCGAGGAGAATCCCGAGTTGTCCCTCACAACTAGGCAGGAGTCTTGAGGTCGCTGAACAAACACGTGCTTGGAAGGGCCATCCCCGTCGTAACTCGAGAATATACCCCAGGTTCCCGCCGCAACTCGAGAAAAAGCATGAGACTTCCCCCTCGCCGCGAGATGAGGCCCGATTCCCGTGCACTGCGTGCAGAGCAATTCCGTGTTGCACATCACACATGAAAGGAGCCTTGATTTCCTTGATGGCACTCCAGAGAAACCCCAAGAACACTGTTTCAAGGCTAGAGGGATCCTGAGGTCACTGTAGCAACACGAAAGAGCTCCGTGGACCAAAAATCAACTCGAGATGAGAGGTTAGTCCCTGGCTTCGACTCCAGAGGAATACCACCTTACCACAAGAACCTCAAGAGGAGGCTTCTCTCAGCTCTAGGTATGTGAGAGGGACCCTGAGTTTGCGGCCTCAAGTGGAATGGACACCGCGATGCCCTGACGCGAAATAAGGCCGGATATCCCTGCAGTGACTTGAATGCAGGCTCGTCTTGCATCTCCCAAGACGAAAGGATGTCTGAATCCCCTGTGGAGACCACAGAGAAAGACCTAGTTCCCCACCTCATGGCGACCGGAGGCCTCACATGCTTTGAAAACTCCAGAGGTACGCGGAGATCAGTGCCTCCAAAGGAGACGATGCCTGACTCCTCGTGAAACTTGATAGGAGTCCCAGGATTCCTGTGGCACGTGGAAAGGGACCCTTGGTCTCCCGCCTCAGCTGGAGAGGCGTCGCAATTGCCCTGCTAAGCCTCGAAGAGAATCCCGAGTTGTCCCTCGCAACTAGGCAGGAGTCCTGACGTCGCTGAAGAAACACGTGGGTGGAAGGGCCATCCCCGTCGTAACTCGAGAATATACCCCAGGTTCCCGCCGCAACTCGAGAAAAACCATGAGACTTCCCCCTCGCCGTGAGATGAGGCCCGATTCCCCTGCACTGCGTGCAGAGCAATTCCGTGTTGCACATCACACATGAAAGGAGCCTTGATTTCCTTGATGGCAGTCCATAGAAACCCCAAGAACACTGTTTCAAGGTTGAGGGATCCTGAGGTCACTGTAGCAACACGAAAGAGCTCCGTGGACGAAAAATCAACTCGAGATGAGAGGTTAGTCCCTGGCTTCGACTCCTGAGGAATACCACCTTACCACAAGCACCTCAAGAGGAGGCTTCTCTCAGCTCTATGTATGTGAGAGGGATCCTGAGTTTGCGGCCTCAAGTGGAATGGACACCGCGATGCCCTGACTCGAAATAAGGCCGGATATCCCTGCAGTGACTTGAATGCAGGCTCGTCTTGCATCTCCCAAGACGAAAGGATGTCTGAATCCCCTGTGGAGACCACAGAAAAAGACCTAGTTCCCCACCTCATTGCGACCGGAAGCCTCACATCCTTTGAAAACTCCAGAGGTACGCGGAGATCAGTGCCTCCAAAGGAGACGATGCCTGACTCCTCGTGAAACTTGATAGGAGTCCCAGGATTCCTGTGGCACGTGGAAAGGGACCCTTGGTCTCCCGCCTCAGCTGGAGAGGCGTCCCAATTGCCCTGCCAAGCCTCGAGTAGAATCCCGAGTTGTCCCTCGCAACTAGGTAGGAGTCCGGACGTCTCTGAAGAAACACGTGTGTGGAAGGGCCATCCCCGTCGTAACTCGAGAATATACCCCATTTTCGCGCCGCAACTCGAGAAAAACCATGAGACTTCCCCCTCGCCGCGAGATGAGGCCCGATTCCCCTGCACTGCGTGCAGAGCAATTCCGTGTTGCACATCAAACATGAAAGGAGCCTTGATTTCCTTGATGGCACTCCAGAGAAACCCCAAGAACACTGTTTCAAGGTTGAGGGATCCTGAGGTCACTGTAGCAACACGAAAGAGCTTCGTGGACCAAAAATCAACTCGAGATGAGAGGTTAGTCCCTGGCTTCGACTCCAGACGTATACCACCTTACCACAAGCACCTCAAGAGGAGGCTTCTCACAGCTCTATGTATGTGAGAGGGACCCTGAGTTTGCGACCTCAAGTGGAATGGAGACCGCGATGCCCTAACTCGAAATAAGGCCGGATATCCCTGCAGTGACGTGAATACAGGCTCGTCTTGCATCTCCCAAGACGAAAGGATGTCTGAATCCCCTATGGAGACCTCAGAGAAAGACGTAGTTCCCCACCTCATCGCGACCGGAGGCCTCACATCCTTTGAAAACTCCAGAGGTACGCGGAGATCAGTGCCTCCAAAGGAGACGATGCCTGACTCCTCGTGAAACTTGATAGGAGTCCCAGGATTCCTGTGGCACGTGGAAAGGGACCCTTGGTCTCCCGCCTCAGCTGGAGAGGCGTCCCAATTGCCCTGCCAAGCCTCGAGGAGAATCCCGAGTTGTCCCTCGCAACTAGGCAGGAGTCCTCACGTCGCTGAACAAACACGTGGGTGGAAGGGCCATCCCCGTCGTAACTCGAGAATATACACCAGGTTCCCGCCGCAACTCGAGAAAAACCATGAGACTTCCCCCTCGCCGCGTGATGAGGCCCGATTCCCCTGCACTGCATGCAGAGCAATTCCGTGTTGCACATCACACATGAAAGGAGCCTTGATTTCCTTGATGGCACTCCAGAGAAACCCCAAGAAAACTGTTTCAAGGTTGAGGGATCCTGAGGTCACTGTAGCAACACGAAAGAGCTCCATGGACCAAAAGTCAACTCGAGATGAGAGGTTAGTTCCTGGCTTCGACTCCAGGGGAATACCACCTTACCACAAGCACTTCAAGAGGAGGCTTCTCTCAGCTCTAGGTATGTGAGAGGGACCCTGATTTTGTGGCCTCAAGTGGAATGGATACTGCGATGCCCTGACGCAAAATAAGGCCGGATATCCCTGCAGTGACTTGAATGCAGGCTCGTCTTGCATCTCCCAAGATGAAAGGATGTCTGAATCCCCTGTGGAGACCGCAGAGAAAGACCTAGTTCCCCACCTCATCGCGACCTGAGGCCTCACATCCTTTGAAAACTCCAGAGGTACACGGAGATCAGTGCCTCCAAAGGAGACGATGCCTGACTCCTCGTGAAACTTGATAGGACTCACAGGATTCCTTTGGCACGTGGAAAGGGACTCTTGGTCTCCCGCCTCAGCTGGAGAGGCGTCCCAATTGCCCTGCCAAGCCTCGAGGAGAATCCCGAGTTGTCCCTCGCAACTAGGCAGGAGTCCTGACGTCGCTGATCAAACACGTGGGTGGAAGGGCCATCCCCGTCGTAACTCGAGAATATACCCCAGGTTCCGCCGCAACCCGAGAAAAACCATGAGACTTCCCCCTCGCCGCGAGATGAGGCCCGATTCCCCTGCAATGCGTGCAGAGCAATTCCGTGTTGCACATCACACATGAAAGGAGCCTTGATTTCGTTGATGGCACTCCAGAGAAACCCCAAGAACACTGTTTCAAGGCTAGAGGGATCCTGAGGTCACTGTAGCAACACGAAAGAGCTCCGTGTACCAAAATCAACTCGAGATGAGAGGTTAGTCCCTGGCTTCGACTCCAGGGGAATACCACCTTACCACAAGCACCTCAAGAGGTGGCTTCTCTCAGCTCTAGCTATGTGAGAGGGACCCTGAGTTTGCGGCCTCAAGTGGAATGGACACCGCGATTCCCTGACGCGAAATAAGGCCGGATATCCCTGCAGTGACTTGAATGCAGGCTCGTCTTGCATCTCCCAAGACGAAAGGATGTCTGAATCCCCTGTGGAGACCACAGAGAATGACCTAGTTCCCCACCTCATCGCGACCGGAGGCCTCACATCCTTTGAAAACTCCAGAGATACGCGAAGATCAGTGCCTCCAAAGGAGACGATGCCTGACTCCTTGAGAAACTGCTTAGGAGTCCCAGGATTCCTGTGGCACGTGGAAAGGGACCCTTGGTCTCCCGCCTCAGCTGGAGAGGCGTCCCAATTGCCCTGCCAAGCCTCGAGGAGAATCCCGAGTTGTCCCTCGAAACTAGGCAGGAGTCCTCACGTCGCTGAACAAACACATGTGTGGAAGGGCCATCCCCGTCGTAACTCGAGAATATACCCCAGGTTCCCGCCGCAACTCGAGAAAAACCATGAGACTTCCCCCTCGCCGCGAGATGAGGCCCGATTCCCCTGCACTGCGTGCCGAGCAATTCCGTGTTGCACATCACACATGAAAGGAGCCTTGATTTCCTTGATGGCACTCCAGAGAAACCCCAAGAACACTGTTTCAAGGTTGAGGGATCCTGAGGTCACTGTAGCAACACGAAAGAGCTCCGTGGACCAAAAATCAACTCGAGATGAGAGGTTAGTCCCTGGCTTCGACTCCAGAGGAATACCACCTTACCACAAGCACCTCAAGAGGAGGCTTCTCTCAGCTATATGTATGTGAGAGGGACCCTGAGTTTGCGGCCTCAAGTGGAATGGAGACCGCGATGCCCTGACTCGAAATAAGGCCGGATATCCCTGCAGTGACTTGAATGCAGGCTCGTCTTGCATCTCCCAAGACGAAAGGATGTCTGAATCCCCTGTGGAGACCACAGAGAAAGACCTAGTTCCCCACCTCATCGCGACCGGAGGCCTCACATCTTTGAAAACTCCAGACGTAGGAGGAGATCAGTGCCTCCAAAGGAGACGATGCCTGACTCCTCGTGAAACTTTATAGGAGTCCCAGGATTCTTGTGGCACGTGGAAAGGGACCCTTGGTCTCCCGCCTCAGCTGGAGAGGCGTCCCAATTGCCCTGCCAAGCCTCGAGGAGAATCCCGAGTTGTCCCTCGCAACTAGGCAGGAGTCCTGACGTCGCTGAACAAACACGTGGGTGGAAGGGCCATTCCCGTCGTAACTCGAGAATATTTCCCAGGTGCCCGCCGAAACTCGAGAAAAACCATGAGACTTCCCCCTCGCCGCAAGGTGAGGCCCGATTCCCCTGCACTGCGTGCAGAGCAATTCCGTGTTGCACATCACACATGAAAGGAGTCTTGATTTCCTTGATGGCACTCCAGAGAAACCCCAAGAACACAGTTTCAAGGCTAGAGGGATCCTGAGGTCACTGTAGCAACACGAAAGAGCTCCGTGGACCAAAAATCAACTCGAGATGAGAGGTTAGTCCCTGGCTTCGACTCCAGAGGAATAACACCTTACCACAAGCACCTCAAGAGGAGGCTTCCCTCAGCTCTAGCTATGTGAGTGGGACCCTGAGTTTGCGACCTCAAGTGGAATGGAGACCACGATGCCCTGACTCGAAATAAGGCCGGATATCCCTGCAGTGACTTGAATGCAGGTTCGTCTTGCATCTCCCAAGACGAAAGGATGTCTGAATCCCCTGTGGAGACCACAGAGAAAGACCTAGTTCCCCACCTCATCGCGACCGGAGGCCTCACATCCTTTGAAAACTCCAGAGGTACGCGGAGATCAGTGCCTCCAAAGGAGACGATGCCTGACTCCTCGTGAAACCTAATAGAAGTCCCAGGATTGCTGTGGCTCGTGGAAAGGGACCCTTGGTCTCCCGCCTCAGCTGGAGAGGCGTCCCAATTGCCCTGCCAAGCCTCGAGGAGAATCCCGAGTTGTCCCTCGCAACTAGGCAGGAGTCCTGACGTCGCTGAACAAACACGTGTGTGGAAGAGTCATCCCCGTCGTACTTCGAGAATATACCCCAGGTTCCCGCCGCAACTCGAGAAAAACCATGAGACTTCCCCCTCGCCACGAGATGAGGCCCGATTCCCCTGAACTGCGTGCAGAGCAATTCCGTGTTGCACATCACACATGAAAGGAGCCTTGATTTCCTTGATGGCACTCCAGAGAAACCCCAAGAACACTGTTTCAAGGCTAGAGGTATCCCGAGGTCACTGTAGCAACACGAAAGAGCTCCGTGGACCAAAAATCAACTCGAGATGAGAGCTTAGTCCCTGGCTTCGACTTCAGAGGAATACCACGTTACCACAAGCACCTCAAGAGGAGGCTTCTCTCAGCTCTAGGTATGTGAGAGGGACCTTGATTTTGCGGCCTCAAGTGGAATGGACACCGCGATGCCCTCACTCGATATAAGGCCGGATATCCCTGCAGTGACTTGAATGCAGGCTCGTCTTGCATCTCCCAAGATGAAAGGATGACTGAATCCCCTGTGGAGACCACAGAGAAAGTCCTAGTTCCCCACCTCATCGCGACCGGAGGCCTCACATCCTTTGAAAACTACAGAGGTAAAGGGAGATCAGTGCCTCCAAAGGAGACGATGCCCGACTCCTCGTGAAACTTGATAGGAGTCCCAGGATTCCTGTGGCACGTGGAAAGGGACCCTTGGTCTCCCGCCTCAGATGGAGAGGCGTCCCAATTGCCCTGCCAAACCTCGAGGAGAATCCCGAGTTGTCCCTCGCAACTAGGCAGGAGTCTTGAGGTCGCTGAACAAACACGTGTGTGGAAGGGCCATCCCCGTCGTAACTCGAGAATATACCCCAGGTTCCCGCCGCAACTCGAGAAAAAGCATGAGACTTCCCCCTCGCCGCGAGATGAGGCCCGATTCCCGTGCACTGCGTGCAGAGCAATTCCGTGTTGCACATCACACATGAAAGGAGCCTTGATTTCCTTGATGGCACTCCAGAGAAACCCCAAGAACACTGTTTCAAGGCTAGAGGGATCCTGAGGTCACTGTAGCAACACGAAAGAGCTCCGTGGACCAAAAATCAACTCGAGATGAGAGGTTAGTCCCTGGCTTCGACTCCAGAGGAATAACACCTTACCACAAGCACCTCAAGAGGAGGCTTCTCTCAGCTCTAGGTATGTGAGAGGGACCCTGATTTGCGGCCTCAAGTGGAATGGACACCGCGATGCCCTGACTCGAAATAAGGCTGGATATCCCTGCAGTGACTTGAATGTAGGCTCGTCTTGCATCTCCCAAGGCGAAAGGATGTCTGACTCCCCTGTGGAGACCACAGAAAAAGAACTAGTTCCCCACCTCATCGCGACCGGAGGCCTCACATTCTTTGAAAACTCCAGAGGTACGCGGAGATCAGTGCTTCCAAAGGAGACGATGCCTGACTCCTCGTGAAACTTGATAGGAGTCCCAGGATTCCTGTGGCACGGGGAAAGGGACCCTTGGTCTCCCGCCTCAGCTGGAGAGGCGTCCCAATTGCCCTGACAAGCCTCGAGGAGAATCCCGAGTTGTCCCTCGCAACTAGGCAGGAGTCCTGACGTGGCTGAACAAACACGTGGGTGGAAGGGCCACCCCGTCGTAACTCGAGAATATACCCCAGGTTCCCGCCGCAACTCGAGAAAAACCATGAGACTTCCCCCTCGCCGCGAGATGAGGCCCGATTCCCCTGCACTGCATGCAGAGCAATTCCGTCTTGCACATCACACATCAAAGGAGCCTTGATTTCCTTGATGGCACTCCAGAGAAACCCCAAGAACACTGTTTCAAGGTTGAGGAATCCTGAGGTCACTGTAGCAACACGAAAGAGCTCCGTGGACCAAAAATCAACTCGAGATGAGAGGTTAGTCCCTGGCTTCGACTCCAGAGGAATACCACCTTACCACAAGCACCTCAAGAGGAGGCTTCTCTCAGCTCTAGGTATGTGAGAGGGACCCTGAGTTTGCGGCCTCAAGTGGAATGGAGACCGCGATGCCCTGACTCGAAATAAGGCCGGATATTCCTGCAGTGACTTGAATGCAGGCTCGTCTTGCATCTCCCAAGACGAAAGGATGTCTAAATCCCCTGTGGAGACCACAGAGAAACACCTAGTTCCCCACCTCATCGCGACCGGAGGCATCACATGCTTTGAAAACTCCAGAGGTTCGCGGAGATCAGTGCCTCCAAAGGAGACGATGCCTGACTCCTCGTGAACCTTGATAGGAGTCCCAGGATTCCTGTGGCACGTGGAAAGCGACCCTTGGTCTCCCACCTCAGCTGGAGAGGCGTCCCAATTGCCCTGCCAAGCCTCGAGGAGAATCCCGAGTTGTCCCTCGCAACTAGGCAGGAGTCCTGCCGTCGCTGAACTAACACGTGTGTGGAAGGGCCATCCCCGTCGTAACTCGAGAATATACCGCAGGTTCCCGCCGCAAAGCGAGAAGAACCATGAGACTTCCCCCTCGCCGCAGGATGAGGCCCGATTCCCCTGCACTGCGTGCAGAGCAATTCCGTGTTGCACATCACACATGAAAGGAGCCTTGATTTCCTTGATGGCACTCCAGAGAAACCCCAAGAACACTGTTTCAAGGTTGAGGGATCCTGAGGTCACTGTAGCAACACGAAAGAGCTCCGTGGACCAAAAATCAACTCGAGATGAGAGGTTAGTCCCTGGCTTCGACTCCAGAGGAATACCACCTTACCACAAGCACCTCACGAGGAGGCTTCTCTCAGCTCTAGGTATGTGAGAGGGACCCTGAGTTTGCGCCCTCAAGTGGAATGATCACCGCCATTCCCTGACGCGAAATAAGGCTGGATATCCCTGCAGTGACTTGAATGCAGGCTCGTCTTGCATCTCCCAAGACGAAAGGATGTCTGAATCCCCTGTGGAGACCACAGAGAAAGACCTAGTTCCCCACCTCATGGCGACCGGAGGCCTCAAATCCTTTGAAAACTCCAGAGGTACGCGGAGATCAGTGCCTCCAAAGGAGACGATGCCTGACTCCTCGTGAAACTTGATAGGAGTCCCAGGATTCCTGTGGCACGTGGAAAGGGACCCTTGATCTCCCGCCTCAGCTGGAGAGGCGTCCCAATTGCCCTGCCAAGCCTCGAGGAGAATCCCGAGTTGTCCCTCGCAACTAGACAGGAGTCCTGACGTCGCTGAACAAACACGTGGTTGGAAGGGCCATCCCCGTCGTAACTCGAGAATATACCCCAGGTTCCCGCCGCAACTCGAGAAAAACCATGAGACTTCCCCCTCGCCACGAGTTGAGGCCCGATTCCCCTGCACTGCGTGCAGAGCAATTCCGTGTTGCACATCACACATGAAAGGAGCCTTGATTTACTTGATGGCACTCCAGAGAAACCCCAAGAACACTGTTTCAAGGTTGAGGGATCCTGAGGTCACTGTAGCAACACGAAAGAGCTCCGTGGACCAAAAATCAACTCGAGATGAGAGGTTAGTCCCTGGCTTCGACTCCAGAGGAATACCACCTTACCACAAGCACCTCAAGAGGAGGCTTCTCTCAGCTCTAGCTATGTGAGAGGGACCCTGAGTTTGCGGCCTCAAGTGGAATGGACACCGCGATTCCCTGACGCGAAATAAGGCCGGATATCCCTGCAGTGACTTGAATGCAGGCTCGTCTTGCATCTCCCAAGACGAAAGGATGTCTGAATCCCCTGTGGAGACCACAGAGAATGACCTAGTTCCCCACCTCATGGCGACCGGAGGGCTCACATCCTTTGAAAATTCCAGAGGTACGCGGAGATCAGTGCCTCCAAAGGAGACGATGCCTGACTCCTCGTGAAACTTGATAGGAGTCACAGGATTCCTGTGGCACGTGGAAAGGGACACTTGGTCTCCCGCCTCAGCTGGAGAGGCGTCCCAATTGCCCTGCCAAGCCTCGAGGAGAATCCCGAGTTGTCCCTCGCAACTAGACAGGAGTCCTGACGTCGCTGAACAAACACATGGGTGGAAGAGCCATCCCCGTCGTAACTCTAGAATATACCCCAGGTTCCCGCCGCAACTCGAGAAAAACCATGAGACTTCCCCCTCGCCGCGTGATGAGGCCCGATTCCCCTGCACTGCATGCAGAGAAATTCCGTGTTGCACATTACACATGAAAGGAGCCTTGATTTCCTTGATGGCACTCCAGAGAAACCCCAAGAACACTGTTTCAAGGTTGAGGGATCCTGAGGTCACTGTAGCAACACGAAAGAGCTCCGTGGACCAAAAATCAACTCGAGATGAGAGGTTAGTCCCTGGCTTCGACTCCAGAGGCATACCACCTTACCACAAGCACCTCAAGAGGACGCTTCTCTCAGCTCTATGTATGTGAGAGGGACCCTGAGTTTGCGGCCTCAAGTGGAATGGAAGCCGCGATGCCCTGACTCGAAATAAGGCGGGATATCCCTGCAGTGACTTGAATGCAGGCTCGTCTTGCATCTCCCAAGACGAAAGGATGTCTGAATCCCCTGTGGAGACCACAGAGAAAGACCTAGTTCCCCACCTCATCGCGACCGGAGGCCTCACATCCTTTGAAAACTCCAGAGGTACGCGGAGATCAGTGCCTCCAAAAGAGACGATGCCTGACTCCTCGTGAAACTTGATAGGAGTCCCAGGATTCCTGTGGCACGTGGAAAGGGACCCTTGGTCTCCCGCCTCAGCTGGAGAGGCGTCCCAATTGCCCTGCCAAGCCTCGAGGAGAATCCCGAGTTGTCCCTCGCAACTAGGCAGGAGTCCTGACGTCGCTGAACAAACATGTGGGTGGAAGGGCCATCCCCGTCGTAACTCGAGAATATAGCCCAGGTTCCCACCGCAACTCGAGAAAAACCATGAGACTTCCCCCTCGCTGCGAAATGAGGCCCGATTCCCCTGCACTGCGTGCAGAGCAATTCCGTGTTGCACATCACACATGAAAGGAGCCTTGATTTCCTTGATGGAACTCCAGAGAAACCCCAAGAACACTGTTTCAAGGCTAGAGGGATCCTGAGGTCACTGTAGCAACACGAAAGAGCTCCGTGGACCAAAAATCAACTCGAGATGAGAGGTTAGTCCCTGGCTTCGACTCCAGAGGAATACCACCTTACCACAAGCACCTCAAGAGGAGGCTTCTCTCAGCTCTAGGTATGTGAGAGGGACCCTGAGTTTGCGGCCTCAAGTGGAATGGACACCGCGATGCCCTGACGCGAAATAAGGCCGGATATCCCTGCAGTGACTTGAATGCAGGCTCGTCTTGCATCTCCCAAGACGAAAGGATGTCTGAATCCCCTGTGGAGACCACAGAGAAAGACCTAGTTCCCCACCTCATCGCGACCGGAGGCCTCACATGCTTTGAAAACTCCAGAGGTACGCGGAGATCAGTGCCTCCAAAGGAGACGATGCCTGACTCCTCGTGAAACTTGATAGGAGTCCCAGGATTCCTGTGGCACGTGGAAAGGGACCCTTGGTCTCCCGCCTCAACTGGAGAGGCGTCCCAATTGCCCTGCCAAGCCTCGAGGAGAATCCCGAGTTGTCTCTCGCAACTAGACAGGAGTCCTGACATCGCTGAACAAACACATGGGTGGAAGGGCCATCCCCGTCGTAACTCGAGAATATACCCCAGGTTCCCGCCGCAACTCGAGAAAAACCATGAGACTTCCCCCTCGCCGCGTGATGAGGCCCGATTCCCCTGCACTGCATGCAGAGCAATTCCGTGTTGCACATCACACATGAAAGGAGCCTTGATTTCCTTGATGGCACTCCAGAGAAACCCCAAGAACACTGTTTCAAGGTTGAGGGATCCTGAGGTCACTGTAGCAACATGAAAGAGCTCCGTGGACCAAAAATCAACTCGAGATGAGAGGTTAGTCCCTGGCTTCGACTTCAGAGGAATACCACCTTACCACAAGCACCTCAAGAGGAGGCTTCTCTCAGCTCTAGCTATGTGAGAGGGATCCTGAGTTTGCGGCCTCAAGTGGAATGGACACCGCGATGCCCTGACGCGAAATAAGGCCGGATATCCCTGCAGTGACTTGAATGCAGGCTCGTCTTCCATCTCCCAAGACGAAAGGATGTCTGAATCCCCTGTGGAGACCACAGAGAAAGACCTAGTTCCCCACCTCATGGCGACCGGAGGCCTCACATCCTTTGAAAACTCCAGAGGTATGCGGAGATCAGTGCCTCCAAAGGAGACGATGCCTGACTCCTCGTGAAACTTGATAGGAGTCCCAGGATTCCTGTGGCCCGTGGAAAGGGACCCTTGGTCTCCCGCCTCAGCTGGAGAGGCGTCCCAATTGCCCTGCCAAGCCTCGAGGAGAATCCCGAGTTGTCCCTCGAAACTAGGAAGGAGTCCTGACGTCGCTGAACAAACACGTGGGTGGAAGGGCCATCACCGTCGTAACTCGAGAATATACACCAGGTTCCCGCCGCAACTCGAGAAAAACCATGAGACTTCCCCCTCGCCGCGAGATGAGGCCCGATTCCCCTGCACTGTGTGCAGAGCAATTCCGTGTTGCACATCACACATGAAAAGAGCCTTGATTTCCTTGATGGCACTCCAGAGAAACCCCAAGAACACTGTTTCAAGGTTGAGGGATCCTGAGGTCACTGTAGCAACACGAAAGAGCTCCGTGGACCAAAAATCAACTCGAGATGAGAGGTTAGTCCCTGGCTTGGACTCCAGAGGAATACCACCTTACCACAAGCACCTCAAGAGGAGGCTTCTCTCAGCTCTAGGTATGTGAGAGGGACCCTGAGTTTGCGGCCTCAAGTGGAATGGAGACCGCGATGCCCTGACTCGAAATAAGGCCGGATATCCCTGCAGTGACTTGAATGCAGGCTCGTCTTGCATCTCCCAAGACGAAAGGATGTCTGAATCCCCTGTGGAGACCACAGAGAAAGACCTAGTTCCCCACCTCATCGCGACCGGAGGCCTCACATCCTTTGAAAACTCCAGAGGTACGCGGAGATCAGTGCCTCCAAAGGAGACGATGCCTGACTCCTCGTGAAACTTGATAGGAGTCCCAGGATTCCTGTGGCACGTGGAAAGGGACCCTTGGTCTCCCACCTCAGCTGGAGAGGCGTCCCAATTGCCCTGCCAAGCCTCGAGGAGAATACCGAGTTGTCCCTCGCAACTAGGCAGGAGTCCTGCCGTCGCTGAACAAACAGGTGGGTGGAAGGGCCATCCCCGTCGTAACTCGAGAATATACCCCAGGTTCCCGCCGCAACTCGAGAAAAACCATGAGACTTCCCCCTCGCCGCGAGATGAGGCCCGATTCCCCTGCACTGCGTGCAGAGCAATTCCGTGTTGCACATCACACATGAAAGGAGCCTTGATTTCCTTGATGGCACTCCAGAGAAACGCCAAGAACACTGTTTCAAGGCTAGAGGAATCCTGAGGTCACTGTAGCAACACGAAAGAGCTCCGTGGACCAAAAATCAACTCGAGATGAGAGGTTAGTCCCTGGCTTCGACTCCAGAGGAATACCACCTTACCACAAGCACATCAAGAGGAGGCTTTTCTCAGCTCTAGGTATGTGAGAGGGACCCTGAGTTTGCGGCCTCAAGTGGAATGGACACCGCGATTCCCTGTCGCGAAATAAGGCTGGATATCCCTGCAGTGACTTGAATGCAGGCTCGTCTTGCATCTACCAAGAGGAAAGGATGTCTGAATCCCCTGTGGAGACCACAGAGAAAGACCTAGTTCCCCACCTCATCGCGACCGGAAGCCTCACATCCTTTGAAAACTCCAGAGGTACGCGGAGATCAGTGCCTTCAAAGGAGACGATGCCTGACTCCTCGTGAAACTTGATAGGAGTCCCAGGATTCCTGTGGCACGTGGAAAGGGACCCTTGGTCTCCCGCCTCAGCTGGAGAGGCGTCCCAATTGCCCTGCCAAGCCTCGAGGAGAATCCCGTTTTGTCCCTCGCAACTAGGCAGGAGTCCTGCCGTCGTTGAACTAACACGTGTGTGGAAGGGCCATCCCTCTCGTAACTCGAGAATATACCCCAGGTTCCCGTCGCAACTCGAGAAAAACCATGAGACTTCCCCCTCGCCGCGAGATGAGGCCCGATTCCCCTGCACTGCGTGCAGAGCAATTCTGTGTTGCACATCACACATGAAAGGATCCTTGATTTCCTTAATGGCACTCCAGAGAAACCCCAAGAACACTGTTTCAAGGTTGAGGGATCCTGAGGTCACTGTAGAAACACGAAAGAGCTCCGTGGACCAAAAATCAACTCGAGATGAGAGGTTAGTCCCTGGCTTCGACTCCAGAGGAATACCACCTTACCACAAGCACCTCAAGAGGAGGCTTCTCTCAGCTCTAGCTATGTGAGAGGGACCCTGAGTTTGCGGCCTCAAGTGGAATGGAGACCGCGATGCCCTGACTCGAAATAAGGCCGGATATCCCGGCAGTGACTTGAATGCAGGCTCGTCTTGCATCTCCCAAGACGAAAGGATGTCTGAATCCCCTGTGGAGACCACAGAGAAAGACCTAGTTCCCCACCTCACCGCGACCGGAGGCCTCACATCCTTTGAAAACTCCAGAGGTACGCGGAGATCAGTGCCTCCAAAGGAGACGATGCCTGACTCCTCGTGAAACTTGATAGGAGTCCCAGGAATTCTGTGGCACGTGGAAAGGGACCCTTGGTCTCCAGCCTCAGCTGGAGAGGCGTCCCAATTGCCCTGCCAAGCCTCGAGGAGAATCCCGAGTTGTCCCTCGCAACTAGGCAGGAGTCCTGCCGTCGCTGAACTAACACGTGTGTGGAAGGGCCATCCCCGTCGTAACTCGAGAATATACCGCAGGTTCCCGCCGCAATGCGAGAAAAACCATGAGACTTCCCCCTCGCCGCAGGATGAGGCCCGATTCCCCTGCACTGTGTGCAGAGCAATTCCGTGTTGCACATCACACATGAAAGGAGCCTTGATTTCCTTGATGGCACTCCAGAGAAACCCCAAGAACACTGTTTCAAGGTTGAGGGATCCTGAGGTCACTGTAGCAACACGAAAGAGCTCCGTGGACCAAAAATCAACTCGAGATGAGAGGTTAGTCCCTGGCTTCGACTCCAGAGGAATACCACCTTACCGCAAGCACCTCAAGAGGAGGCTTCTCTCAGCTCTAGGTATGTGAGAGGGACCCTGAGTTTGCGGCCTCAAGTGGAATGGAGACCGCGATGCCCTGACTCGAAATAAGGCCGGATATCCCTGCAGTGACTTGAATGCAGGCTCGTCTTGCATCTCCCAAGACGAAAGGATGTCTGAATCCCCTGTGGAGACCACAGAGAAAGACATAGTTCCCCACCTCATCGCGACCGGAGGCCTCACATGCTTTGAAAATTCCAGAGGTACGCGGAGATCAGTGCCTCCAAAGGAGACGATGCCTGACTCCTCGTGAAACTTGATAGGAGTCCCAGGATTCCTGTGGCACGTGGAAAGGGACCCTTGGTCTCCCGCCTCAGCTGGAGAGGCGTCCCAATTGCCCTGCGAAGCCTCGAGGAGAATCCCGAGTTATCCCTCGCAACTAGGCAGGAGTCCTGCCGTCGCTGAACTAACACGTGTGTGGAAGGGCCATCCCCGTCGTAACTCGAGAATATACCGCAGGTTCCTGCTGCAATGCGAGAAAAACCATGAGACTTCCCCCTCGCCGCGAGATGAGGCCCGATTCCCCTGCACTGCGTGCAGAGCAATTCCGTGTTGCACATCACACATGAAAGGAGCCTTGATTTCCTTGATGGCACTCCAGAGAAACCCCAAGAACACTGTTTGAAGGTTGAGGGATCCTGAGGTCACTGTAGCAACACGAAAGAGCTCCGTGGACCAAAAATCAACTCGAGATGAGAGGTTAGTCCCTGGCTTCGACTCCAGAGGAATACCACCTTACCACAAGCACCTCAAGAGGAGGCTTCTCTCAGCTCTAGCTATGTGAGAGGGACCCTGAGTTTGCGGCCTCAAGTGGAATGGAGACCGCGATGCCCTGACTCGAAATAAGGCCGGATATCCCTGCAGTGACTTGAATGCAGGCTCGTCTTGCATCTCCCAAGACGAAAGGATGTCTGAATCCCCTGTGGAGACCACAGAGAAAGACATAGTTCCCCACCTCATCGCGACCGGAGGCCTCACATGCTTTGAAAATTCCAGAGGTACGCGGAGATCAGTGCCTCCAAAGGAGACGATGCCTGACTCCTCGTGAAACTTGATAGGAGTCCCAGGATTCCTGTGGCACGTGGAAAGGGACCCTTGGTCTCCCGCCTCAACTGGAGAGGCGTCCCAATTGCCCTGCCAAGCCTCGAGGAGAATCCCGAGTTATCCCTCGCAACTAGGCAGGAGTCCTGCCGTCGCTGAACTAACACGTGTGTGGAAGGGCCATCCCCGTCGTAACTCGAGAATATACCGCAGGTTCCTGCTGCAATGCGAGAAAAACCATGAGACTTCCCCCTCGCCGCGAGATGAGGCCCGATTCCCCTGCACTGCGTGCAGAGCAATTCCGTGTTGCACATCACACATGAAAGGAGCCTTGATTTCCTTGATGGCACTCCAGAGAAACCCCAAGAACACTGTTTCAAGGTTGAGGGATCCTGAGGTCACTGTAGCAAAACGAAAGAGCTCCGTGGACCAAAAATCAACTCGAGATGAGAGGTTAGTCCCTGGCTTCGACTCCAGAGGAATACCACCTTACCACAAGCACCTCAAGAGGAGGCTTCTCTCAGCTCTAGGTATGTGAGAGGGACCCTGAGTTTGCGGCCTCAAGTGGAATGGACACCGCGATGCCCTGACTCGAAATAAGGCCGGATATCCCTGCAGTGACTTGAATGCAGGCTCGTCTTGCATCTCCCAAGACGAAAGGATGTCTGAATCCCCTGTGGAGACCACAGAGAAAGACCTAGTTCCCCACCTCATCGCGATCTGAGGCCTCACATCCTTTGAAAACTCCAGAGGTACGCGGAGATCAGTGCCTCCAAAGGAGACGATGCCTGACTCCTCGTGAAACTTGATAGGAGTCCCAGGATTCCTGTGGCACGTGGAAAGGGACCCTTGGTCTCCCGACTCAGCTGGAGAGGCGTCCCAATTGCCCTGCCAAGCCTCGAGGAGAATCCCGAGTTGTCCCTCGCAACTAGGCAGGAGTCCTGCCGTCGCTGAACTAACACGTGTGTGGAAGGGCCATCCCCGTCGTAACTCGAGAATATACCACAGGTTCCCGCCGCAATGCGAGAAGAACCATGAGACTTCCCCCTCGCCGCAGGATGAGGCCCGATTCCCCTGCACTGCGTGCAGAGCAATTCCGTGTTGCACATCACACATGAAAGGAGCCTTGATTTCCTTGATGGCACTCCAGAGAAACCCCAAGAACACTGTTTCAAGGCTAGAGGGATCCTGAGGTCACTGTAGCAACACGAAAGAGCTCCGTGGACCAAAAATCAACTCGAGATGAGAGGTTAGTCCCTGGCTTCGACTCCAGAGGAATACCACCTTACCACAAGCACCTCAAGAGGAGGCTTCTCTCAGCTCTAGGTATGTGAGAGGGACCCTGAGTTTGCGGCCTCAAGTGGAATGGACACCGCGATGCCCTGACGCGAAATAAGGCCGGATATCCCTGCAGTGACTTGAATGCAGGCTCGTCTTGCATCTCCCAAGACGAAAGGATGTCTGAATCCCCTGTGTAGACCACAGAGAAAGACCTAGTTCCCCACCTCATCGCGACCGGAGGCCTCACATGCTTTGAAAACTCCAGAGGTACGCGGAGATCAGTGCCTCCAAAGGAGACGATGCCTGACTCCTCGTGAAACTTGATAGGAGTCCCAGGATTCCTGTGGCACGTGGAAAGGGACCCTTGGTCTCCCACCTCAGCTGGAGAGGCGTCCCAATTGCCCTGCCAAGCCTCGAGGAGAATACCGAGTTGTCCCTCGCAACTAGGCAGGAGTCCTGCCGTCGCTGAACAAACAGGTGGGTGGAAGGGCCATCCCCGTCGTAACTCGAGAATATACCCCAGGTTCCCGCCGCAACTCGAGAAAAACCATGAGACTTCCCCCTCGCCGCGAGATGAGGCCCGATTCCCCTGCACTGCGTGCAGAGCAATTCCGTGTTGCACATCACACATGAAAGGAGCCTTGATTTCCTTGATGGCACTCCAGAGAAACGCCAAGAACACTGTTTCAAGGCTAGAGGAATCCTGAGGTCACTGTAGCAACACGAAAGAGCTCCGTGGACCAAAAATCAACTCGAGATGAGAGGTTAGTCCCTGGCTTCGACTCCAGAGGAATACCACCTTACCACAAGCACATCAAGAGGAGGCTTTTCTCAGCTCTAGGTATGTGAGAGGGACCCTGAGTTTGCGGCCTCAAGTGGAATGGACACCGCGATTCCCTGTCGCGAAATAAGGCTGGATATCCCTGCAGTGACTTGAATGCAGGCTCGTCTTGCATCTACCAAGAGGAAAGGATGTCTGAATCCCCTGTGGAGACCACAGAGAAAGACCTAGTTCCCCACCTCATCGCGACCGGAAGCCTCACATCCTTTGAAAACTCCAGAGGTACGCGGAGATCAGTGCCTTCAAAGGAGACGATGCCTGACTCCTCGTGAAACTTGATAGGAGTCCCAGGATTCCTGTGGCACGTGGAAAGGGACCCTTGGTCTCCCGCCTCAGCTGGAGAGGCGTCCCAATTGCCCTGCCAAGCCTCGAGGAGAATCCCGTTTTGTCCCTCGCAACTAGGCAGGAGTCCTGCCGTCGTTGAACTAACACGTGTGTGGAAGGGCCATCCCTCTCGTAACTCGAGAATATACCCCAGGTTCCCGTCGCAACTCGAGAAAAACCATGAGACTTCCCCCTCGCCGCGAGATGAGGCCCGATTCCCCTGCACTGCGTGCAGAGCAATTCTGTGTTGCACATCACACATGAAAGGATCCTTGATTTCCTTAATGGCACTCCAGAGAAACCCCAAGAACACTGTTTCAAGGTTGAGGGATCCTGAGGTCACTGTAGAAACACGAAAGAGCTCCGTGGACCAAAAATCAACTCGAGATGAGAGGTTAGTCCCTGGCTTCGACTCCAGAGGAATACCACCTTACCACAAGCACCTCAAGAGGAGGCTTCTCTCAGCTCTAGCTATGTGAGAGGGACCCTGAGTTTGCGGCCTCAAGTGGAATGGAGACCGCGATGCCCTGACTCGAAATAAGGCCGGATATCCCGGCAGTGACTTGAATGCAGGCTCGTCTTGCATCTCCCAAGACGAAAGGATGTCTGAATCCCCTGTGGAGACCACAGAGAAAGACCTAGTTCCCCACCTCACCGCGACCGGAGGCCTCACATCCTTTGAAAACTCCAGAGGTACGCGGAGATCAGTGCCTCCAAAGGAGACGATGCCTGACTCCTCGTGAAACTTGATAGGAGTCCCAGGAATTCTGTGGCACGTGGAAAGGGACCCTTGGTCTCCCGCCTCAGCTGGAGAGGCGTCCCAATTGCCCTGCCAAGCCTCGAGGAGAATCCCGAGTTGTCCCTCGCAACTAGGCAGGAGTCCTGCCGTCGCTGAACTAACACGTGTGTGGAAGGGCCATCCCCGTCGTAACTCGAGAATATACCGCAGGTTCCCGCCGCAATGCGAGAAAAACCATGAGACTTCCCCCTCGCCGCAGGATGAGGCCCGATTCCCCTGCACTGTGTGCAGAGCAATTCCGTGTTGCACATCACACATGAAAGGAGCCTTGATTTCCTTGATGGCACTCCAGAGAAACCCCAAGAACACTGTTTCAAGGTTGAGGGATCCTGAGGTCACTGTAGCAACACGAAAGAGCTCCGTGGACCAAAAATCAACTCGAGATGAGAGGTTAGTCCCTGGCTTCGACTCCAGAGGAATACCACCTTACCGCAAGCACCTCAAGAGGAGGCTTCTCTCAGCTCTAGGTATGTGAGAGGGACCCTGAGTTTGCGGCCTCAAGTGGAATGGAGACCGCGATGCCCTGACTCGAAATAAGGCCGGATATCCCTGCAGTGACTTGAATGCAGGCTCGTCTTGCATCTCCCAAGACGAAAGGATGTCTGAATCCCCTGTGGAGACCACAGAGAAAGACATAGTTCCCCACCTCATCGCGACCGGAGGCCTCACATGCTTTGAAAATTCCAGAGGTACGCGGAGATCAGTGCCTCCAAAGGAGACGATGCCTGACTCCTCGTGAAACTTGATAGGAGTCCCAGGATTCCTGTGGCACGTGGAAAGGGACCCTTGGTCTCCCGCCTCAGCTGGAGAGGCGTCCCAATTGCCCTGCGAAGCCTCGAGGAGAATCCCGAGTTATCCCTCGCAACTAGGCAGGAGTCCTGCCGTCGCTGAACTAACACGTGTGTGGAAGGGCCATCCCCGTCGTAACTCGAGAATATACCGCAGGTTCCTGCTGCAATGCGAGAAAAACCATGAGACTTCCCCCTCGCCGCGAGATGAGGCCCGATTCCCCTGCACTGCGTGCAGAGCAATTCCGTGTTGCACATCACACATGAAAGGAGCCTTGATTTCCTTGATGGCACTCCAGAGAAACCCCAAGAACACTGTTTGAAGGTTGAGGGATCCTGAGGTCACTGTAGCAACACGAAAGAGCTCCGTGGACCAAAAATCAACTCGAGATGAGAGGTTAGTCCCTGGCTTCGACTCCAGAGGAATACCACCTTACCGCAAGCACCTCAAGAGGAGGCTTCTCTCAGCTCTAGGTATGTGAGAGGGACCCTGAGTTTGCGGCCTCAAGTGGAATGGAGACCGCGATGCCCTGACTCGAAATAAGGCCGGATATCCCTGCAGTGACTTGAATGCAGGCTCGTCTTGCATCTCCCAAGACGAAAGGATGTCTGAATCCCCTGTGGAGACCACAGAGAAAGACATAGTTCCCCACCTCATCGCGACCGGAGGCCTCACATGCTTTGAAAATTCCAGAGGTACGCGGAGATCAGTGCCTCCAAAGGAGACGATGCCTGACTCCTCGTGAAACTTGATAGGAGTCCCAGGATTCCTGTGGCACGTGGAAAGGGACCCTTGGTCTCCCGCCTCAACTGGAGAGGCGTCCCAATTGCCCTGCCAAGCCTCGAGGAGAATCCCGAGTTATCCCTCGCAACTAGGCAGGAGTCCTGCCGTCGCTGAACTAACACGTGTGTGGAAGGGCCATCCCCGTCGTAACTCGAGAATATACCGCAGGTTCCTGCTGCAATGCGAGAAAAACCATGAGACTTCCCCCTCGCCGCGAGATGAGGCCCGATTCCCCTGCACTGCGTGCAGAGCAATTCCGTGTTGCACATCACACATGAAAGGAGCCTTGATTTCCTTGATGGCACTCCAGAGAAACCCCAAGAACACTGTTTCAAGGTTGAGGGATCCTGAGGTCACTGTAGCAAAACGAAAGAGCTCCGTGGACCAAAAATCAACTCGAGATGAGAGGTTAGTCCCTGGCTTCGACTCCAGAGGAATACCACCTTACCACAAGCACCTCAAGAGGAGGCTTCTCTCAGCTCTAGGTATGTGAGAGGGACCCTGAGTTTGCGGCCTCAAGTGGAATGGACACCGCGATGCCCTGACTCGAAATAAGGCCGGATATCCCTGCAGTGACTTGAATGCAGGCTCGTCTTGCATCTCCCAAGACGAAAGGATGTCTGAATCCCCTGTGGAGACCACAGAGAAAGACCTAGTTCCCCACCTCATCGCGATCTGAGGCCTCACATCCTTTGAAAACTCCAGAGGTACGCGGAGATCAGTGCCTCCAAAGGAGACGATGCCTGACTCCTCGTGAAACTTGATAGGAGTCCCAGGATTCCTGTGGCACGTGGAAAGGGACCCTTGGTCTCCCGACTCAGCTGGAGAGGCGTCCCAATTGCCCTGCCAAGCCTCGAGGAGAATCCCGAGTTGTCCCTCGCAACTAGGCAGGAGTCCTGCCGTCGCTGAACTAACACGTGTTTGGAAGGGCCATCCCCGTCGTAACTCGAGAATATACCACAGGTTCCCGCCGCAATGCGAGAAGAACCATGAGACTTCCCCCTCGCCGCAGGATGAGGCCCGATTCCCCTGCACTGCGTGCAGAGCAATTCCGTGTTGCACATCACACATGAAAGGAGCCTTGATTTCCTTGATGGCACTCCAGAGAAACCCCAAGAACACTGTTTCAAGGCTAGAGGGATCCTGAGGTCACTGTAGCAACACGAAAGAGCTCCGTGGACCAAAAATCAACTCGAGATGAGAGGTTAGTCCCTGGCTTCGACTCCAGAGGAATACCACCTTACCACAAGCACCTCAAGAGGAGGCTTCTCTCAGCTCTAGGTATGTGAGAGGGACCCTGAGTTTGCGGCCTCAAGTGGAATGGACACCGCGATGCCCTGACGCGAAATAAGGCCGGATATCCCTGCAGTGACTTGAATGCAGGCTCGTCTTGCATCTCCCAAGACGAAAGGATGTCTGAATCCCCTGTGTAGACCACAGAGAAAGACCTAGTTCCCCACCTCATCGCGACCGGAGGCCTCACATGCTTTGAAAACTCCAGAGGTACGCGGAGATCAGTGCCTCCAAAGGAGACGATGCCTGACTCCTCGTGAAACTTGATAGGAGTCCCAGGATTCCTGTGGCACGTGGAAAGGGACCCTTGGTCTTCCACCTCACCTGGAGAGGTGTCCCAATTGCCCTGCTAAGCCTCGAGGAGAATCCCGAGTTGTCCCTCACAACTAGGCAGGAGTCCTGACGTCGCTGAACAAACACGTGGGTGGAAGGGCCATCCCCGTCGTAACTCGAGAATATACCCCAGGTTCCCGCCACAACTCGAGAAAAACCATGAGACTTCCCCCTCGCCGCGAGATGAGGTCCGATTCCTCTGCACTGCATGCAGAGCAATTCTGTGTTGCACATCACACATGAAAGGAGACTTGATTTCCTTGATGGCACTCTAGAGAAACCCCAAGAACACTGTTTCAAGGTTGAGGGATCCTGAGGTCACTGTAGCAACACGAAAGAGCTCCGTGGACCAAAAATCAACTCGAGATGAGAGGTTAGTCCCTGGCTTCGACTCCAGAGGAATACCACCTTACCACAAGCACCTCAAGAGGAGGCTTCTCTCAGCTCTAGCTATGTGAGAGGGACCCTGATTTTGCGGCCTCAAGTGGAATGGACACCGCGATTCCCTGACGCGAAATAAGGCCGGATATCCCTGCAGTGACTTGAATGCAGGCTCGTCTTGCATCTCCCAAGACGAAAGGATGTCTGAATCCCCTGTGGAGACCACAGAGAATGACCTAGTTCCCCACCTCATGGCGACCGGAGGGCTCACATCCTTTGAAAACTCCAGAGGTTCGCGGAGATCAGTGCCTCCAAAGGAGACGATGCCTGACTCCTCGTGAAACTTGATAGGAGTCCCAGGATTCCTGTGGCACGTGGAAAGGGACCCTTGGTCTCCCGCCTCAGCTGGAGAGGCGTCCCAATTGCCCTGCCAAGCCTCGAGGAGAATCCCGAGTTGTCCCTCGCAACTAGGCAGAAGTCCTGACGTCGCTGAACAAACACGTGGGTGGAAGGGCCATCCCCGTCGTAACTCGAGAATATACCCCAGGTTCCCGCCGCAACTCGAGAAAAACCATGAGACTTCCCCCTCGCCGGGAGATGAGGCCCGATTCCCCTGCACTGTGTGCAGAGCAATTCCGTGTTGCACATCACACATGAAAGGAGCCTTGATTTCCTTGATGGCACTCCAGAGAAAACCCAAGAACACTGTTTCAAGGCTGGAGGGATCCTGAGGTCCCTGTAGCAGCACGAAAGAGCTCCGTGGACCAAAAATCAACTCGAGATGAGAGGTTAGTCCCTGGCTTCGACTCCAGAGGAATACCACCTTACCACAAGCACCTCAAGAGGAGGCTTCTCTCAGCTCTATGTATGTGAGAGGGACCCTGAGTTTGCGGCCTCAAGTGGAATGAACACCGCGATGCCCTGACTTGAACTAAGGCCGGATATCCCTGCAGTGACTTGAATGCAGGCTCGTCTTGCATCTCCCAAGACGAAAGGATGTCTGAATCCCCTGTGGAGACCACAGAGAAAGACCTAGTTCCCCACCTCATCGTGACCGGAGGCCTCACATCCTTTGAAAACTCCAGAGGTACGCGGAGATCAGTGCCTCCAAAAGAGACGATGCCTGACTCCTTGTGAAACTTGATAGGAGTCCCAGGATTCCTGTGGCACGTGGAAAGGGACCCTTGGTCTCCCGCCTCAGCTGGAGAGGCGTCCCAATTGCCCTGCCAAGCCTCGAGGATAATCCCGAGTTGTCCCTCGCAACTAGGCAGGTGTCCTGACGTCGCTGAACAAACACGTGGATGGAAGGGCCATCCCCGTCGTAACTCGAGAATATACCCCAGGTTCCCGCCGCAACTCGAGAAAAACCATGAGACATACCCCTCCCCGCCAGATGAGGCCCGATTCCCCTGCACTTCGTGCAGAGCATTTCTTTCTTGCACATCACACATGAAAGGAGCCTTGATTTCCTTGATGACACTCCAGAGAAACCCCAAGAACACTCTTTCAAGGCTAGAGGGATCTTCAGGTCACTGTAGCCACACAAAAGAGCTCCGTGGACCAAAAATCAACTCGAGATGAGAGGGTAGTCCCTGGCTTCGACTCCAGAGGAATACCTCCTTACCACAAGCACCTCAAGAGGAGGCTTCTCTCAGCTCTAGGTATGTGAGAGGGCCCCTGAGTTTGCGGCCTCAGGTGGAATGGACACTGCGATGCCCTGACACGAAATAAGGCCGGATATCCCTGCAGTGACTTGAATGCAGGCTCGTCTTGCATCTCCCAAGACGAAAGGATGTCTGAATCCCCTGTGTTGACCACAGAGAAAGACATAGTTCCCCACCTCATCGCGACCGGAGGCCTCACATCCTTTGAAAACTCCAGAGGTACGCGGAGATCAGTGCCTCCAAAGGAGACGATGCCTGACTCCTCGTGAAACTTGATAGGAGTCCCAGGATTCCTGTGGCTCGTGGAAAGGGACCCTTGGTCTCCCGCCTCAGCTGGAGAGGCGTCCCAATTGCCCTGCCAAGCCTCGAGGAGAATCCCGAGTTGTCCCTCGCAACTAGGCAGGAGTCCTGCCGTCGCTGAACTAACACGTGTGTGGAAGGGCCATCCCCGTCGTAACTCGAGAATATACTGCAGGTTCCCGCCGCAACTCGAGAAAAACCATGAGACTTCCCCCTCGCCGCGAGATGAGGCCCGATTCCCCTGCACTGCGTGCAGAGCAATTCTGTGTTGCACATCACACATGAAAGGAGCCTTGATTTCCTTGATGGCACTCCAGAGAAACCCCAAGAACACTGTTTGAAGGCTGAGGGATCCTGAGGTCACTGTAGCAACACGAAAGAGCTCCGTGGACCAAAAATCAACTCGAGATGAGAGGTTAGTCCCTGGCTTCGACTCCAGAGGAATACCACCTTACCACAAGCACCTCAAGAGGAGGCTTCTCTCAGCTCTAGGTATGTGAGAGGGACCCTGAGTTTGCGGCCTCAAGTGGAATGGACACCGCGATGCCCTGACGCGAAATAAGGCCGGATATCCCTGCAGTGACTTGAATGCAGGCTAGTCTTGCATCTCCCAAGACGAAAGGATGTCTGAATCCCCTGTGGAGACCACAGAGAAAGACCTAGTTCCCCACCTCATCGCGACCGGAGGCCTCACATCCTTTGAAAACTCCAGAGGTACGCGGAGATCAGTGCCTCCAAAGGAGACGATGCCTGACTCCTCGTGAAACTTGATAGGAGTCCCAGGATTCCTGTGGCACGTGGAAAGGGACCCTTGATCTCCCACCTCAGCTGGAGAGGCGTCCCAATTGCCCTGCCAAGCCTCGAGGAGAATCCCGAGTTGTCCCTCGCAACTAGGCAGGAGTCCTGCGGTCGCTGAACTAACACGTGTGTGGAAGGGCCATCCCCGTCGTAACTCGAGAATATACCGCAGGTTCCTGCCGCAATGCGAGAAAAACCATGAGACTTCCCCCTCGCCATGAGATGAGGCCCGATTCCCCTGCACTGCGTGCAGAGCAATTCTGTGTTGCACATCACACATGAAAGGAGCCTTGATTTCCTTGA
This sequence comes from Cervus elaphus, assembly GCF_910594005.1. Classification (NCBI taxonomy): domain Eukaryota; kingdom Metazoa; phylum Chordata; class Mammalia; order Artiodactyla; family Cervidae; genus Cervus; species Cervus elaphus. The sequence continues at coordinate 6,973,190 of NC_057838.1, forward strand.
TGGCACTCCAGAGAAACCCCAAGAACACTGTTTCAAGGTTGAGGGATCCTGAGGTCACTGTAGCAACACGAAAGAGCTCCGTGGACCAAAAATCAACTCGAGATGAGAGGTTAGTCCCTGGCTTGGACTCCAGAGGAATACCACCTTACCACAAGCACCTCAAGAGGAGGCTTCTCTCAGCTCTAGGTATGTGAGAGGGACCCTGAGTTTGCGGCCTCAAGTGGAATGGAGACCGCGATGCCCTGACTCGAAATAAGGCCGGATATCCCTGCAGTGACTTGAATGCAGGCTCGTCTTGCATCTCCCAAGACGAAAGGATGTCTGAATCCCCTGTGGAGACCACAGAAAAAGACCTAGTTCACCACCTCATCGCGACCGGAGGCCTCACATCCTTTGAAAACTCCAGAGGTACGCGGAGATCAGTGCTTCCAAAGGAGACGATGCCTGACTCCTCGTGAAACTTGATAGGAGTCCCAGGATTCCTGTGGCACGTGGAAAGGGACCCTTGGTCTCCCACCTCAGCTGGAGAGGCGTCCCAATTGCCCTGCCAAGCCTCGAGGAGAATACCGAGTTGTCCCTCGCAACTAGGCAGGAGTCCTGCCGTCGCTGAACAAACAGGTGGGTGGAAGGGCCATCCCCGTCGTAACTCGAGAATATACCCCAGGTTCCCGCCGCAACTCGAGAAAAACCATGAGACTTCCCCCTCGCCGCGAGATGAGGCCCGATTCCCCTGCACTGCGTGCAGAGCAATTCCGTGTTGCACATCACACATGAAAGGAGCCTTGATTTCCTTGATGGCACTTCAGAGAAACGCCAAGAACACTGTTTCAAGGCTAGAGGAATCCTGAGGTCACTGTAGCAACACGAAAGAGCTCCGTGGACCAAAAATCAACTCGAGATGAGAGGTTAGTCCCTGGCTTCGGCTCCAGAGGAATACCACCCTACCACAAGCACATCAAGAGGAGGCTTTTCTCAGCTCTAGGTATGTGAGAGGGACCCTGAGTTTGCGGCCTCAAGTGGAATGGACACCGCGATGCCCTGACTCGAAATAAGGCCGGATATCCCTGCAGTGACTTGAATGCAGGCTCGTCTTGCATCTACCAAGACGAAAGGATGTCTGAATCCCCTGTGGAGACCACAGAGAAAGACCTAGTTCCCCACCTCATCGCGACCGGAAGCCTCACATCCTTTGAAAACTCCAGAGGTACGCGGAGATCAGTGCCTCCAAAGGAGACGATGCCTGACTCCTCGTGAAACTTGATAGGAGTCCCAGGATTCCTGTGGCACGTGGAAAGGGACCCTTGGTCTCCCGCCTCAGCTGGAGAGGCGTCCCAATTACCCTGCCAAGCCTCGAGGAGAATCCCGTTTTGTCCCTCGCAACTAGGCAGGAGTCCTGCCGTCGTTGAACTAACACGTGTGTGGAAGGGCCATCCCTGTCGTAACTCGAGAATATACCCCAGGTTCCCGCCGCAACTCGAGAAAAACCATGAGACTTCCCCCTCGCCGCGAGATGAGGCCCGATTCCCCTGCACTGCGTGCAGAGCAATTCTGTGTTGCACATCACACATGAAAGGATCCTTGATTTCCTTAATGGCACTTCAGAGAAACCCCAAGAACACTGTTTCAAGGTTGAGGGATCCTGAGGTCACTGTAGAAACACGAAAGAGCTCCGTGGACCAAAAATCAACTCGAGATGAGAGGTTAGTCCCTGGCTTCGACTCCAGAGGAATACCACCTTACCACAAGCACCTCAAGAGGAGGCTTCTCTCAGCTCTAGCTATGTGAGAGGGACCCTGAGTTTGCGGCCTCAAGTGGAATGGAGACCGCGATGCCCTGACTCGAAATAAGGCCGGATATCCCTGCAGTGACTTGAATGCAGGCTCGTCTTGCATCTCCCAAGACGAAAGGATGTCTGAATCCCCTGTGGAGACCACAGAGAAAGACCTAGTTCCCCACCTCACCGCGACCGGAGGCCTCACATCCTTTGAAAACTCCAGAGGTACGCGGAGATCAGTGCCTCCAAAGGAGACGATGCCTGACTCCTCGTGAAACTTGATAGGAGTCCCAGGAATCCTGTGGCACGTGGAAAGGGACCCTTGGTCTCCCGCCTCAGCTGGAGAGGCGTCCCAATTGCCCTGCCAAGCCTCGAGGAGAATCCCGAGTTGTCCCTCGCAACTAGGCAGGAGTCCTGCCGTCGCTGAACTAACACGTGTGTGGAAGGGCCATCCCCGTCGTAACTCGAGAATATACCGCAGGTTCCCGCCGCAATGCGAGAAAAACCATGAGACTTCCCCCTCGCCGCAGGATGAGGCCCGATTCCCCTGCACTGTGTGCAGAGCAATTCCGTGTTGCACATCACACATGAAAGGAGCCTTGATTTCCTTGATGGCACTCCAGAGAAACCCCAAGAACACTGTTTCAAGGTTGAGGGATCCTGAGGTCACTGTAGCAACACGAAAGAGCTCCGTGGACCAAAAATCAACTCGAGATGAGAGGTTAGTCCCTGGCTTCGACTCCAGAGGAATACCACCTTACCGCAAGCACCTCAAGAGGAGGCTTCTCTCAGCTCTAGGTATGTGAGAGGGACCCTGAGTTTGCGGCCTCAAGTGGAATGGAGACCGCGATGCCCTGACTCGAAATAAGGCCGGATATCCCTGCAGTGACTTGAATGCAGGCTCGTCTTGCATCTCCCAAGACGAAAGGATGTCTGAATCCCCTGTGGAGACCACAGAGAAAGACATAGTTCCCCACCTCATCGCGACCGGAGGCCTCACATGCTTTGAAAATTCCAGAGGTACGCGGAGATCAGTGCCTCCAAAGGAGACGATGCCTGACTCCTCGTGAAACTTGATAGGAGTCCCAGGATTCCTGTGGCACGTGGAAAGGGACCCTTGGTCTCCCGCCTCAGCTGGAGAGGCGTCCCAATTGCCCTGCCAAGCCTCGAGGAGAATCCCGAGTTATCCCTCGCAACTAGGCAGGAGTCCTGCCGTCGCTGAACTAACACGTGTGTGGAAGGGCCATCCCCGTCGTAACTCGAGAATATACCGCAGGTTCCTGCTGCAATGCGAGAAAAACCATGAGACTTCCCCCTCGCCGCGAGATGAGGCCCGATTCCCCTGCACTGCGTGCAGAGCAATTCCGTGTTGCACATCACACATGAAAGGAGCCTTGATTTCCTTGATGGCACTCCAGAGAAACCCCAAGAACACTGTTTCAAGGTTGAGGGATCCTGAGGTCACTGTAGCAACACGAAAGAGCTCCGTGGACCAAAAATCAACTCGAGATGAGAGGTTAGTCCCTGGCTTCGACTCCAGAGGAATACCACCTTACCACAAGCACCTCAAGAGGAGGCTTCTCTCAGCTCTAGGTATGTGAGAGGGACCCTGAGTTTGCGGCCTCAAGTGGAATGGACACCGCGATGCCCTGACTCGAAATAAGGCCGGATATCCCTGCAGTGACTTGAATGCAGGCTCGTCTTGCATCTCCCAAGACGAAAGGATGTCTGAATCCCCTGTGGAGACCACAGAGAAAGACCTAGTTCCCCACCTCATCGCGACCTGAGGCCTCACATCCTTTGAAAACTCCAGAGGTACGCGGAGATCAGTGCCTCCAAAGGAGACGATGCCTGACTCCTCGTGAAACTTGATAGGAGTCCCAGGATTCCTGTGGCACCTGGAAAGGGACCCTTGGTCTCCCGACTCAGCTGGAGAGGCGTCCCAATTGCCCTGCCAAGCCTCGAGGAGAATCCCGAGTTGTCCCTCGCAACTAGGCAGGAGTCCTGCCGTCGCTGAACTAACACGTGTGTGGAAGGGCCATCCCCGTCGTAACTCGAGAATATACCCCAGGTTCCCGCCGCAATGCGAGAAGAACCATGAGACTTCCCCCTCGCCGCAGGATGAGGCCCGATTCCCCTGCACTGCGTGCAGAGCAATTCCGTGTTGCACATCACACATGAAAGGAGCCTTGATTTCCTTGATGGCACTCCAGAGAAACCCCAAGAACACTGTTTCAAGGTTGTGGGATCCTGAGGTCACTGTAGCAACACGAAAGAGCTCCGTGGACCAAAAATCAACTCGAGATGAGAGGTTAGTCCCTGGCTTCGACTCCAGAGGAATACCACCTTACCACAAGCACCTCAAGAGGAGGCTTCTCTCAGCTCTAGGTATGTGAGAGGGACCCTGAGTTTGCGGCCTCAAGTGGAATGGACACCGCGATGCCCTGACGCGAAATAAGGCCGGATATCCCTGCAGTGACTTGAATGCAGGCTCGTCTTGCATCTCCCAAGACGAAAGGATGTCTGAATCCCCTGTGTAGACCACAGAGAAAGACCTAGTTCCCCACCTCATCGCGACCGGAGGCCTCACATGCTTTGAAAACTCCAGAGGTACGCGGAGATCATTGCCTCCAAAGGAGACGATGCCTGACTCCTCGTGAAACTTGATAGGAGTCCCAGGATTCCTGTGGCACGTGGAAAGGGACCCTTGGTCTTCCACCTCAGCTGGAGAGGCGTCCCAATTGCCCTGCTAAGCCTCGAGGAGAATCCCGAGTTGTCCCTCGCAACTAGGCAGGAATCCAGCCGTCGCTGAACTAACACGTGTGTGGAAGGGCCATCCCCGTCGTAACTCGAGAATATACCGCAGGTTCCTGCCGCAATGCGAGAAAAACCATGAGACTTCCCCCTCGCTGCGCGATGATGCCCGATTCCCCTGAACTGCGTGCAGAGCAATTCTGTGTTGCACATCACACATGAACGGAGCCTTGATTTCCTTGATGGCACTCCAGAGAAACCCCAAGAACACTGTTTCAAGGCTAGAGGGATCCTGAGGTCACTGTAGCAACACGAAAGAGCTCCGTGGACCAAAAATCAACTCGAGATGAGAGGTTAGTCCCTGGCTTCGACTCCAGAGTAATACCACCTTACCACAAGCACCTCAAGAGGAGGCTTCTCTCAGCTCTATGTATGTGAGAGGGACCCTGAGTTTGCGGCCTCAAGTGGAATGGAGAACGCGATGCCCTGACTCGAAATAAGGCCGGATATCCCTGCAGTGACTTGAATGCAGGCTCGTCTTGCATCTCCCAAGACGAAAGGATGTCTGAATCCCCTGTGGAGACCACAGAGAACGACCTAGTTCCCCACCTCATCGCGACCGGAGGCCTCACATCCTTTGAAAACACCAGAGGTACGCGGAGATCAGTGCCTCCAAAGGGGACGATGCCTGACTCCTCGTGAAACTTGATAGGAGTCCCAGGATTCCTGTGGCACGTGGAAAGGGACCCTTGGTCTCCCGCCTCAGCTGGAGAGGCGTCCCAATTGCCCTGCCAAGCCTCGAGGAGAATCCCGAGTTGTCCCTCGCAACTAGGCAGGAGTCCTGACGTCGCTGAACAAACACGTGGGTGGAAGGGCCATCCCCGTCGTAACTCGAGAATATACCCCAGGTTCCCGCCGCAACTCGAGAAAAACCATGAGACTTCCCCCTCGCCGCGAGATGAGGTCCGATTCCTCTGCACTGCATGCAGAGCAATTCTGTGTTGCACATCACACATGAAAGGAGACTTGATTTCCTTGATGGCACTCTAGACAAACCCCAAGAACACTGTTTCAAGGCTAGAGGGATCCTGAGGTCACTGTAGCAACACGAAAGAGCTCCGTGGACCAAAAATCAACTCGAGATGAGAGGTTAGTCCCTGGCTTCGACTCCAGAGGAATACCACCTTACCACAAGCACCTCAAGAGGAGGCTTCTCTCAGCTCTAGCTATGTGAGAGGGACCCTGATTTTGCGGCCTCAAGTGGAATGGACACCGCGATTCCCTGACGCGAAATAAGGCCGGATATCCCTGCAGTGACTTGAATGCAGGCTCGTCTTGCATCTCCCAAGACGAAAGGATGTCTGAATCCCCTGTGGAGACCACAGAGAATGACCTAGTTCCCCACCTCATGGCGACCGGAGGGCTCACATCCTTTGAAAACTCCAGAAGTACGCGGAGATCAGTGCCTCCAAAGGAGACGATGCCTGACTCCTCGTGAAACTTGATAGGAGTCCCAGGATTCCTGTGGCACGTGGAAAGGGACCCTTGGTCTCCCGCCTCAGCTGGAGAGGCGTCCCAATTGCCCTGCCAAGCCTCGAGGAGAATCCCGAGTTGTCCCTCGCAACTAGGCAGAAGTCCTGACGTCGCTGAACAAACACGTGGGTGGAACGGCCATCCCCGTCGTAACTCGAGAATATACCCCAGGTTCCCGCCGCAACTCGAGAAAAACCATGAGACTTCCCCCTCGCCGGGAGATGAGGCCCGATTCCCCTGCACTGTGTGCAGAGCAATTCCGTATTGCACATCACACATGAAAGGAGCCTTGATTTCCTTGATGGCACTCCAGAGAAAACCCAAGAACACTGTTTCAAGGCTGGAGGGATCCTGAGGTCCCTGTAGCAGCACGAAAGAGCTCCGTGGACCAAAAATCAACTCGAGATGAGAGGTTAGTCCCTGGCTTCGACTCCAGAGGAATACCACCTTACCACAAGCACCTCAAGAGGAGGCTTCTCTCAGCTCTATGTATGTGAGAGGGACCCTGAGTTTGCGGCCTCAAGTGGAATGAACACCGCGATGCCCTGACTTGAACTAAGGCCGGATATCCCTGCAGTGACTTGAATGCAGGCTCGTCTTGCATCTCCCAAGACGAAAGGATGTCTGAATCCCCTGTGGAGACCACAGAGAAAGACCTAGTTCCCCACCTCATCGCGACCGGAGGCCTCACATCCTTTGAAAACTCCAGAGGTACGCGGAGATCAGTGCCTCCAAAGGAGACAATGCCTGACTCCTCGTGAAACTTGATAGGAGTCACAGGATTCCTGTGGCACGTGGAAAGGGACACTTGGTCTCCCGCCTCAGCTGGAGAGGTGTCCCAATTGCCCTGCCAAGCCTCAAGGAGAATCCCGAGTTGTCCCTCGCAACTAGGCAGGAGTCCTGACGTTGCTGAAGAAACACGTGTGTGGAAGGGCCATCCCTGTTGTAACTCGAGAATATACCCCAGGTTCCCGCCGCAACTCGAGAAAAACCATGAGACATACCCCTCCCCGCCAGATGAGGCCCGATTCCCCTGCACTTCGTGCAGAGCATTTCCGTCTTGCACATCACACATGAAAGGAGCCTTGATTTCCTTGATGACACTCCAGAGAAACCCCAAGAACACTCTTTCAAGGCTAGAGGGATCCTCAGGTCACTGTAGCCACACAAAAGAGCTCCGTGGGCCAAAAATCAACTCGAGATGAGAGGGTAGTCCCTGGCTTCGACTCCAGAGGAATACCTCCTTACCACAAGCACCTCAAGAGGAGGCTTCTCTCAGCTCTAGGTATGTGAGAGGGCCCCTGAGTTTGCGGCCTCAGGTGGAATGGACACTGCGATGCCCTGACACGAAATAAGGCCGGATATCCCTGCAGTGACTTGAATGCAGGCTCGTCTTGCATCTCCCAAGACGAAAGGATGTCTGAATCCCCTGTGTTGACCACAGAGAAAGACATAGTTCCCCACCTCATCGCGACCGGAGGCCTCACATCCTTTGAAAACTCCAGAGGTACGCGGAGATCACTGCCTCCAAAGGAGACGATGCCTGACTCCTTGTGAAACTTGATACGAGTCCCAGGATTCCTGTGGCACGTGGAAAGGGACCCTTGGTCTCCCGCCTCAGCTGGAGAGGCGTCCCAATTGCCCTGCCAAGCCTCGAGGAGAATCCCGGGTTGTCCCTCGCAACTAGGCAGGAGTCCTGCCGTCGCTGAACTAACACGTGTGTGGAAGGGCCATCCCCGTCGTAACTCGAGAATATACCGCAGGTTCCTGCTGCAATGCGAGAAAAACCATGAGACTTCCCCCTCGCCGCGAGATGAGGCCCGATTCCCCTGCACTGCGTGCAGAGCAATTCCGTGTTGCACATCACACATGAAAGGAGCCTTGATTTCCTTGATGGCACTCCAGAGAAACCCCAAGAACACTGTTTCAAGGTTGAGGGATCCTGAGGTCACTGTAGCAACACGAAAGAGCTCCGTGGACCAAAAATCAACTCGAGATGAGAGGTTAGTCCCTGGCTTCGACTCCAGAGGAATACCACCTTACCACAAGCACCTCAAGAGGAGGCTTCTCTCAGCTCTAGGTATGTGAGAGGGACCCTGAGTTTGCGGCCTCAAGTGGAATGGACACCGCGATGCCCTGACTCGAAATAAGGCCGGATATCCCTGCAGTGACTTGAATGCAGGCTCGTCTTGCATCTCCCAAGACGAAAGGATGTCTGAATCCCCTGTGGAGACCACAGAGAAAGACCTAGTTCCCCACCTCATCGCGATCTGAGGCCTCACATCCTTTGAAAACTCCAGAGGTACGCGGAGATCAGTGCCTCCAAAGGAGACGATGCCTGACTCCTCGTGAAACTTGATAGGAGTCCCAGGATTCCTGTGGCACCTGGAAAGGGACCCTTGGTCTCCCGACTCAGCTGGAGAGGCGTCCCAATTGCCCTGCCAAGCCTCGAGGAGAATCCCGAGTTGTCCCTCGCAACTAGGCAGGAGTCCTGCCGTCGCTGAACTAACACGTGTGTGGAAGGGCCATCCCCGTCGTAACTCGAGAATATACCCCAGGTTCCCGCCGCAATGCGAGAAGAACCATGAGACTTCCCCCTCGCCGCAGGATGAGGCCCGATTCCCCTGCACTGCGTGCAGAGCAATTCCGTGTTGCACATCACACATGAAAGGAGCCTTGATTTCCTTGATGGCACTCCAGAGAAACCCCAAGAACACTGTTTCAAGGTTGTGGGATCCTGAGGTCACTGTAGCAACACGAAAGAGCTCCGTGGACCAAAAATCAACTCGAGATGAGAGGTTAGTCCCTGGCTTCGACTCCAGAGGAATACCACCTTACCACAAGCACCTCAAGAGGAGGCTTCTCTCAGCTCTAGGTATGTGAGAGGGACCCTGAGTTTGCGGCCTCAAGTGGAATGGACACCGCGATGCCCTGACGCGAAATAAGGCCGGATATCCCTGCAGTGACTTGAATGCAGGCTCGTCTTGCATCTCCCAAGACGAAAGGATGTCTGAATCCCCTGTGTAGACCACAGAGAAAGACCTAGTTCCCCACCTCATCGCGACCGGAGGCCTCACATGCTTTGAAAACTCCAGAGGTACGCGGAGATCAGTGCCTCCAAAGGAGACGATGCCTGACTCCTCGTGAAACTTGATAGGAGTCCCAGGATTCCTGTGGCACGTGGAAAGGGACCCTTGGTCTTCCACCTCAGCTGGAGAGGCGTCCCAATTGCCCTGCTAAGCCTCGAGGAGAATCCCGAGTTGTCCCTCGCAACTAGGCAGGAATCCAGCCGTCGCTGAACTAACACGTGTGTGGAAGGGCCATCCCCGTCGTAACTCGAGAATATACCGCAGGTTCCTGCCGCAATGCGAGAAAAACCATGAGACTTCCCCCTCGCTGCGCGATGATGCCCGATTCCCCTGAACTGCGTGCAGAGCAATTCTGTGTTGCACATCACACATGAACGGAGCCTTGATTTCCTTGATGGCACTCCAGAGAAACCCCAAGAACACTGTTTCAAGGCTAGAGGGATCCTGAGGTCACTGTAGCAACACGAAAGAGCTCCGTGGACCAAAAATCAACTCGAGATGAGAGGTTAGTCCCTGGCTTCGACTCCAGAGTAATACCACCTTACCACAAGCACCTCAAGAGGAGGCTTCTCTCAGCTCTATGTATGTGAGAGGGACCCTGAGTTTGCGGCCTCAAGTGGAATGGAGAACGCGATGCCCTGACTCGAAATAAGGCCGGATATCCCTGCAGTGACTTGAATGCAGGCTCGTCTTGCATCTCCCAAGACGAAAGGATGTCTGAATCCCCTGTGGAGACCACAGAGAACGACCTAGTTCCCCACCTCATCGCGACCGGAGGCCTCACATCCTTTGAAAACACCAGAGGTACGCGGAGATCAGTGCCTCCAAAGGGGACGATGCCTGACTCCTCGTGAAACTTGATAGGAGTCCCAGGATTCCTGTGGCACGTGGAAAGGGACCCTTGGTCTCCCGCCTCAGCTGGAGAGGCGTCCCAATTGCCCTGCCAAGCCTCGAGGAGAATCCCGAGTTGTCCCTCGCAACTAGGCAGGAGTCCTGACGTCGCTGAACAAACACGTGGGTGGAAGGGCCATCCCCGTCGTAACTCGAGAATATACCCCAGGTTCCCGCCGCAACTCGAGAAAAACCATGAGACTTCCCCCTCGCCGCGAGATGAGGTCCGATTCCTCTGCACTGCATGCAGAGCAATTCTGTGTTGCACATCACACATGAAAGGAGACTTGATTTCCTTGATGGCACTCTAGACAAACCCCAAGAACACTGTTTCAAGGCTAGAGGGATCCTGAGGTCACTGTAGCAACACGAAAGAGCTCCGTGGACCAAAAATCAACTCGAGATGAGAGGTTAGTCCCTGGCTTCGACTCCAGAGGAATACCACCTTACCACAAGCACCTCAAGAGGAGGCTTCTCTCAGCTCTAGCTATGTGAGAGGGACCCTGATTTTGCGGCCTCAAGTGGAATGGACACCGCGATTCCCTGACGCGAAATAAGGCCGGATATCCCTGCAGTGACTTGAATGCAGGCTCGTCTTGCATCTCCCAAGACGAAAGGATGTCTGAATCCCCTGTGGAGACCACAGAGAATGACCTAGTTCCCCACCTCATGGCGACCGGAGGGCTCACATCCTTTGAAAACTCCAGAAGTACGCGGAGATCAGTGCCTCCAAAGGAGACGATGCCTGACTCCTCGTGAAACTTGATAGGAGTCCCAGGATTCCTGTGGCACGTGGAAAGGGACCCTTGGTCTCCCGCCTCAGCTGGAGAGGCGTCCCAATTGCCCTGCCAAGCCTCGAGGAGAATCCCGAGTTGTCCCTCGCAACTAGGCAGAAGTCCTGACGTTGCTGAACAAACACGTGGGTGGAAGGGCCATCCCCGTCGAAACTCGAGAATATACCCCAGGTTCCCGCCGCAACTCGAGAAAAACCATGAGACTTCCCCCTCGCCGGGAGATGAGGCCCGATTCCCCTGCACTGTGTGCAGAGCAATTCCGTATTGCACATCAGACATGAAAGGAGCCTTGATTTCCTTGATGGCACTCCAGAGAAAACCCAAGAACACTGTTTCAAGGCTGGAGGGATCCTGAGGTCCCTGTAGCAGCACGAAAGAGCTCCGTGGACCAAAAATCAACTCGAGATGAGAGGTTAGTCCCTGGCTTCGACTCCAGAGGAATACCACCTTACCACAAGCACCTCAAGAGGAGGCTTCTCTCAGCTCTATGTATGTGAGAGGGACCCTGAGTTTGCGGCCTCAAGTGGAATGAACACCGCGATGCCCTGACTTGAACTAAGGCCGGATATCCCTGCAGTGACTTGAATGCAGGCTCGTCTTGCATCTCCCAAGACGAAAGGATGTCTGAATCCCCTGTGGAGACCACAGAGAAAGACCTAGTTCCCCACCTCATCGCGACCGGAGGCCTCACATCCTTTGAAAACTCCAGAGGTACGCGGAGATCAGTGCCTCCAAAGGAGACAATGCCTGACTCCTCGTGAAACTTGATAGGAGTCACAGGATTCCTGTGGCACGTGGAAAGGGACACTTGGTCTCCCGCCTCAGCTGGAGAGGTGTCCCAATTGCCCTGCCAAGCCTCAAGGAGAATCCCGAGTTGTCCCTCGCAACTAGGCAGGAGTCCTGACGTTGCTGAAGAAACACGTGTGTGGAAGGGCCATCCCTGTCGTAACTCGAGAATATACCCCAGGTTCCCGCCGCAACTCGAGAAAAACCATGAGACATACCCCTCCCCGCCAGATGAGGCCCGATTCCCCTGCACTTCGTGCAGAGCATTTCCGTCTTGCACATCACACATGAAAGGAGCCTTGATTTCCTTGATGACACTCCAGAGAAACCCCAAGAACACTCTTTCAAGGCTAGAGGGATCCTCAGGTCACTGTAGCCACACAAAAGAGCTCCGTGGACCAAAAATCAACTCGAGATGAGAGGGTAGTCCCTGGCTTCGACTCCAGAGGAATACCTCCTTACCACAAGCACCTCAAGAGGAGGCTTCTCTCAGCTCTAGGTATGTGAGAGGGCCCCTGAGTTTGCGGCCTCAGGTGGAATGGACACTGCGATGCCCTGACACGAAATAAGGCCGGATATCCCTGCAGTGACTTGAATGCAGGCTCGTCTTGCATCTCCCAAGACGAAAGGATGTCTGAATCCCCTGTGTTGATCACAGAGAAAGACATAGTTCCCCACCTCATCGCGACCGGAGGCCTCACATCCTTTGAAAACTCCAGAGGTACGCGGAGATCACTGCCTCCAAAGGAGACGATGCCTGACTCCTTGTGAAACTTGATACGAGTCCCAGGATTCCTGTGGCACGTGGAAAGGGACCCTTGGTCTCCCGCCTCAGCTGGAGAGGCGTCCCAATTGCCCTGCCAAGCCTCGAGGAGAATCCCGGGTTGTCCCTCGCAACTAGGCAGGAGTCCTGACGTCGCTGAACAAACACGTGGGTGGAAGGCCCATCCCCGTCGTAACTCGAGAATATATCCCAGGTTCCCGTCGCAACTCGAGAAAAACCATGAGACTTCCCACTCGCCGCGAGATGAGGCCCGATTCCCCTGCACTGCGTGCAGAGCAATTCCGTGTTGCACATCACACATGAAAGGAGCCTTGATTTCCTTGATGGCACTCCAGAGAAACCCCAAGAACACTGTTTCAAGGCTAGAGGGATCCTGAGGTCACTGTAGCAACACGAAAGAGCTCCGTGGACCAAAAATCAACTCGAGATGAGAGGTTAGTCCCTGGCTTCGACTCCAGAGGAATACCACCTTACCACAAGCACCTCAAGAGGAGGCTTCTCTCAGCTCTAGGTATGTGAGAGGGACCCTGAGTTTGCGGCCTCAAGTAGAATGGACACCGCGATGCCCTGACTCGAAATAAGGCCGGATATCCCTGCAGTGACTTGAATGCAGGCTCGTCTTGCATCTCCCAAGACGAAAGGATGTCTGAATCCCCTGTGGAGACCACAGAGAAAGACGTAGTTCCCCACCTCATCGCGACCGGAGGCCTCACATCCTTTGAAAACTCCAGAGGTACGCGGAGATCAGTGCCTCCAAAGGAGACGATGCCTGACTCCTCGTGAAACTTCTTAGGAGTCCCAGGATTCCTGTGGCACGTGGAAAGGGACCCTTGGTTTCCCGCCTCAGCTGGAGAGGCGTCCCAATTGCCCTGCCAAGCCTCGAGGAGAATCCCGAGTTGTCCCTCGCAACTAGGCAGGAGTCCTGACGTCGCTGAACAAACACGTGGGTGGAAGGGCCATCCCCGTCGTAACTCGAGAATATACCCCAGGTTCCCGCCGCAACTCGAGAAAAACCATGAGACTTCCTCCGGGCCGCGAGATGAGGCCCGATTCCCCTGCACTGCGTGCAGAGCAATTCCGTGTTGCACATCACACATGAAAGGAGCCTTGATTTCCTTGGTGGCACTCCAGAGAATCCCCAAGAACACTGTTTCAAGGCTAGAGGGATCCTGAGGTCACTGTAGCAACACGAAAGAGCTCCGTGGACGAAAAATCAACTCGAGATGAGTGGTTAGTCCCTGGCTTCGACTCCAGAGGAATACCACCTTACCAAAAGCACCTCAAGAGGAGGCTTCTCTCAGCTCTAGGTATGTGAGAGGGACCCTGAGTTTGCGGCCTCAAGTGGAATGGACACCGCGATGCCCTGGCTCGAAATAAGGCCAGATATCCCTGCAGTGACTTGAATGCAGGCTCGTCTTGCATCTCCCAAGACGAAAGGATGTCTGAATCCCCTGTGGAGACCACAGAGAAAGACCTAGTTCCCCACCTCATCGCGACCGGAGGCCTCACATCCTTTGAAAACTCCAGAGGTACGCGGAGATAACTGCCTCCAAAGGAGATGATGCCTGACTCCTCATGAAACTTGATAGGAGTCTCACGATTCCTGTGGCACGTGGAAAGGGACCCTTGGTCTCCCGCCTCAGCTGGAGAGGCGTCCCAATTGCCCTGCCAAGCCTCGAGGAGAATCCCGAGTTGTCCCTCGCAACTAGGCAGGAGTCCTGCCATCGCTGAACAAACACTTGTGTGGAAGGGCCATCCCCGTCGTAACACGAGAATATACCCCAGGTTCCCGCCGCAACTCGAGAAAAACCATGAGACTTCCCCCTCGCTGCGAGATGTGGCCCGATTCCCCTGCACTGCGTGCAGAGCAATTCCGTGTTGCACATCACACATGAAAGGAGCCTTGATTTCCTTGATGGCACTCCAGAGAATCCCCAAGAACACTGTTTCAAGGCTAGAGGGATCCTGAGGTCACTGTAGGAACACGAAAGAGCTCCGTGGACCAAAAATCAACTCGAGATGAGAGGTTAGTCCCTGGCTTCGACTCCAGAGGAATACCACCTTACCACAAGCACCTCAAGAGGAGGCTTCTCTCAGCTCTAGGTATGTGAGAGGGACCCTGAGTTTGCGGCCTCAAGTGGAATGGAGACCGCGATGCCCTGATTCGAAATAAGGCCGGATATCCCTGCAGTGACTTGAATGCAGGCTCGTCTTGCATCTCCCAAGACGAAAGGATGTCTGAATCCCCTGTGTAGACCACAGAGAAAGACATAGTTCCCCACCTCATGGCGACCGGAGGCCTCACATCCTTTGAAAACTCCAGAGGTACGCGGAGATCAGTGCCTCCAAAGGAGACGATGCCTGACTCCTTGTGAAACTTGATACGAGTCCCAGGATTCCTGTGGCACGTGGAAAGGGACCCTTGGTCTCCCGCCTCAGCTGGAGAGGCGTCCCAATTGCCCTGCCAAGCCTCGAGGAGAATCCCGGGTTGTCCCTCGCAACTAGGCAGGAGTCCTGACGTCGCTGAACAAACACGTGGGTGGAAGGGCCATCCCCGTCGTAACTCGAGAATATATTCCAGGTTCCCGCCGCAACTCGAGAAAAACCATGAGACTTCCCACTCGCCGCGAGATGAGGCCCGATTCCCCTGCACTGCGTGCAGAGCAATTCCGTGTTGCACATCACACATGAAAGGAGCCTTGATTTCCTTGATGGCACTCCAGAGAATCCCCAAGAACACTGTTTCAAGGCTAGAGGGATCCTGAGGTCACTGTAGCAACACAAAAGAGCTCCGTGGACCAAAAATCAACTCGAGATGAGAGGTTAGTCCCTGGCTTCGACTCCAGAGGAATACCACCTTACCACAAGCACCTCAAGAGGAGGCTTCTCTCAGCTCTAGGTATGTGAGAGGGACCCTGAGTTTGCGGCCTCAAGTAGAATGGACACCGCGATGCCCTGACTCGAAATAAGGCCGGATATCCCTGCAGTGACTTGAATGCAGGCTCGTCTTGCATCTCCCAAGACGAAAGGATGTCTGAATCCCCTGTGGAGACCACAGAGAAAGACCTAGTTCCCCACCTCATCGCGACCGGAGGCCTCACATCCTTTGAAAACTCCAGAGGTACGCGGAGATCAGTGCCTCCAAAGGAGACGATGCCTGACTCCTCGTGAAACTTCTTAGGAGTCCCAGGATTCCTGTGGCACGTGGAAAGGGACCCTTGGTCTCCCGCCTCAGCTGGAGAGGCGTCCCAATTGCCCTGCCAAGCCTCGAGGAGAATCCCGAGTTGTCCCTCGCAACTAGGCAGGAGTCCTGACGTCGCTGAACAAACACGTGGG
Source organism: Cervus elaphus (assembly GCF_910594005.1). Classification (NCBI taxonomy): domain Eukaryota; kingdom Metazoa; phylum Chordata; class Mammalia; order Artiodactyla; family Cervidae; genus Cervus; species Cervus elaphus. The sequence goes on from NC_057838.1 coordinate 6,988,931, forward strand.
TGGAAGGGCCATCCCCGTCGTAACTCGAGAATATACCCCAGGTTCCCGCCGCAACTCGAGAAAAAACATGAGACTTCCTCCGTGCCGCGAGATGAGGCCCGATTCCCCTGCACTGCGTGCAGAGCAATTCCGTGTTGCACATCACACATGAAAGGAGCCTTGATTTCCTTGGTGGCACTCCAGAGAAACCCCAAGAACACTGTTTCAAGGCTAGAGGGATCCTGAGGTCACTGTAGCAACACGAAAGAGCTCCGTGGACGAAAAATCAACTCGAGATGAGTGGTTAGTCCCTGGCTTCGACTCCAGAGGAATACCACCTTACCAAAAGCACCTCAAGAGGAGGCTTCTCTCAGCTCTAGGTATGTGAGAGGGACCCTGAGTTTGCGGCCTCAAGTGGAATGGACACCGCGATGCCCTGGCTCGAAATAAGGCCGGTTATCCCTGCAGTGACTTGAATGCAGGCTCGTCTTGCATCTCCCAAGACGAAAGGATGTCTGAATCCCCTGTGGAGACCACAGAGAAAGACCTAGTTCCCCACCTCATCGCGACCGGAGGCCTCACATCCTTTGAAAACTCCAGAGGTACGCGGAGATCAGTGCCTCCAAAGGAGATGATGCCTGACTCCTCGTGAAACTTGATAGGAGTCCCAGGATTCCTGTGGCACGTGGAAAGGGACCCTTGGTCTCCCGCCTCAGCTGGAGAGGCGTCCCAATTGCCCTGCCAAGCCTCGAGGAGAATCCCGAGTTGTCCCTCGCAACTAGGCAGGAGTCCAGACGTCGATGAACAAACACGTGTTTGGAAGGGCCATCCCCGTCGTAACTCGAGAGTATACCCCAGGTTCCCGCCGCAACTCGAGAAAAACCATGAGACTTTCCCCTCGCCGCGAGATGAGGCCCGATTCCCCTGCACTGTGTGCAGAGCAATTCCGTGTTGCACATCACACATGAAAGGAGCCTTGATTTTCTTGATGGCACTCCAGAGAAACCCCAAGAACACTGTTTCCAGGCTAGAGGGATCCTGAGGTCACTGGAGCAACACGAAAGAGCTCTGTGGACCAAAAATCAACTCGAGATGAGAGGTTAGTCCCTGGCTTCGACTCCAGAGGAATACCACCTTACCACAAGCACCTCAAGAGGAGGCTTCTCTCAGCTCTAGGTATGTGAGAGGGACCCTGAGTTTGGGGCCTCAAGTGGAATGGACACCGCGATGCCCTGACTAGAAATAAGGCTGGATATCCCTGCAGTGACTTGAATGCATTCTCGTCTTGCATCTCCGAAGACGAAAGTATGTCTGAATCCCCTGTGGAGACCACAGAGAAAGACCTAGTTCCCCACCTCATCGCGACCGGAGGCCTCACATCCTTTGAAAAGTCGAGAGGTACGCGGAGATCAGTGCCGCCAAAGGAGATGATGCCTGACTCCTCGTGAAACTTGATAGGAGTCCCAGGATTCCTGTGGCACGTGGAAAGGGACCTTTGGACTCCCGCCTCAGCTGGAGAGGTGTCCCAATTGCCCTGCCAAGCCTCGAGGAGAATCCCGAGTTGTCCCTCGCAACTAGGCAGGAGTCCTGCCGTCGCTGAACAAACAGGTGTGTGGAAGGGTCATCCCCGTCGTAACTCGAGAATATACCCCAGGTTCCCGCCGCAACTCGAGAAAAACCATGAGACTTCCCTCTCGCCGCGAGATGTGGCCCGATTCCCCTGCACTGCGTGCAGAGCAATTCCGTGTTGCACATCACACATGAAAGGAGCCTTGATTTCCTTGATGGCACTCCAGAGAATCCCCAAGAACACTGTTTCAAGGCTAGAGGGATCCTGAGGTCACTGTAGGAACACGAAAGAGCTCCGTGGACCAAAAATCAACTCGAGATGAGAGGTTAGTCCCTGGCTTCGACTCCAGAGAAATACCACCTTACCACAAGCACCTCAAGAGGAGGCTTCTCTCAGCTCTAGGTATGTGAGAGGGACCCTGAGTTTGCGGCCTCAAGTGGAATGGACACCGCGATGCCCTGACTCGAAATAAGGCCGGATATCCCTGCATTGACTTGAATGCAGGCTCGTCTTGCATCTCCCAAGACGAAAGGATGTCTGAATCCCCTGTGTAGACCACAGAGAAAGACATAGTTCCCCACCTCATGGCGACCGGAGGCCTCACATCCTTTGAAAACTCCAGAGGTACGCGGAGATCACTGCCTCCAAAGGAGACGATGCCTGACTCCTTGTGAAACTTGATACGAGTCCCAGGATTCCTGTGGAACGTGGAAAGGGACCCTTGGTCTCCCGCCTCAGCTGGAGAGGCGTCCCAATTGCCCTGCCAAGCCTCGAGGAGAATCCCGAGTTGTCCCTCGCAACTAGGCAGGAGTCCTGACGTGGCTGAACAAACACGTGTGTGGAAGGGCCATCCCCGTCGTAACTCGAGAATATACCCCAGGTTCCCGCCGCAACTCGAGAAAAACCATGAGACTTCCCCCGGGCCGCGAGATGAGGCCCGATTCCCCTGCACTGCGTGCAGAGCAATTCCGTGTTGCACATCACACATGAAAGGAGCCTTGATTTCCTTGATGGCACTCCAGAGAAACCCCAAGAACACTGTTTCAAGGCTAGAGGGATCCTGAGGTCACTGTAGCAACAGGAAAGAGCTCAGTGGACCAAAAATCAACTCGAGATGATAGGTTAGTCCCTGGCTTCGACACCAGAGAAATACCACTTTACCACAAGCACCTCAAGAGGGGGCTTCTCTCAGCTCTAGGTATGTGAGAGGGACCCTAAGTTTGCGGCCTCATGTGGAATGGACACTGCGATGCCCTTACTCGAAATAAGGCCGGATATCCCTGCAGTGACTTGAATGCAGGCTCGTCTTGCATCTCCCAAGACGAGAGGATGTCTGAATCCCCTGTGGAGACCACAGAGAAAGACATAGTTCCCCACCTCATGGCGACCGGAGGCCTCACATCCTTTGAAAACTCCAGAGGTACGCGGAGATCACTGCCTCCAAAGGAGACGATGCCTGACTCCTCGTGAAACTTGATAGGAGTCCCAGGATTCCTGTGCACGTGGAAAGACACCCTCGGTCTCCCGCCTCAGCTGGAGGGGCGTCCCAATTGCCTTGCCAAGCCTCGAGGAGAATCCCGAGTTGTCCCTCGCAACTAGGCAGGAGTCCAGACGTCGATGAACAAACACGTGTTTGGAAGGGCCATCCCCGTCGTAACTCGAGAGTATACCCCAGGTTCCCGCCGCAACTCGAGAAAAACCATGAGACTTTCCCCTCGCCGCGAGATGAGGCCCGATTCCCCTGCACTGTGTGCAGAGCAATTCCGTGTTGCACATCACACATGAAAGGAGCCTTGATTTCCTTGATGGCACTCCAGAGAAACCCCAAGAACACTGTTTCCAGGCTAGAGGGATCCTGAGGTAACTGGAGCAACACGAAAGAGCTCTGTGGACCAAAAATCAACTCGAGATGAGAGGTTAGACCCTGGCTTCGACTCCAGAGGAATACCACCTTACCACAAGCACCTCAAGAGGAGGCTTCTCTCAGCTCTATGTATGTGAGAGGGACCCTGAGTTTGCGGCCTCAAGTGGAAGGGACACCGCGATGCCCTGACTCGAAATAAGGCCGGATATCCCTGCAGTGACTTGAATGCAGGCTCGTCTTGCATCTCACAAGACGAAAGGATGTCTGAATCCCCTGTGGAGACCACAGAGAAAGACCTAGTTCCCCACCTCATCGCGACCGGAGGCTTTACATCCTTTGAAAATTCCAGAGGTACGCGGAGATCAGTGCCTCCAAAGGAGACGATGCCTGACTCCTCGTGAAACTTCTTAGGAGTCCCAGGATTCCTGTGGCACGTGGAAAGGGACCCTTGGTCTCCCGCTTCAGCTGGAGAGGCGTCCCAATTGCCCTGCCAAGCCTGGAGGAGAATCCCGAGTTGTCCCTCGCAACTAGGCAGGAGTCCTGACGTCGCTGAACAAACACGTGTGTGGAAGGGCCATCCCCGTCGTAACTCGAGAATATACCCCAGGTTCCCGCCGCAACTCGAGAAAAACCATGAGACTTCCCCCTCGCCGCAAGATGTGGCCCGATTCCCCTGCACTGCGTGCAGAGCAATTCCGTGTTGCACATCACACATGAAAGGAGCCTTGATTTCCTTGATGGCACTCCAGAGAATCCCCAAGAATACTGTTTCAAGGCTAGAGGGATCCTGAGGTCACTGTAGCAACACGAAAGAGCTCCGTGGACGAAAAATCAACTCGAGATGAGTGGTTAGTCCCTGGCTTCGACTCCAGAGGAATACCACCTTACCACAAGCACCTCAAGAGGAGGCTTCTCTCAGCTCTAGGTATGTGAGAGGGACCCTGAGTTTGCGGCCACAAGTAGAATGAACACCGCGATGCCCTGGCTCGAAATAAGGCCAGATATCCCTGCAGTGACTTGAATGCAGGCTCGTCTTGCATCTCCCAAGACGAAAGGATGTCTGAATCCCCTGTGGAGACCACAGAGAAAGACATAGTTCCCCACCTCATCGCGACCGGAGGCCTCACATCCTTTGAAAACTCCAGAGGTACGCGGAGATCAGTGCCTCCAAAGGAGATGATGCCTGACTCCTCGTGAAACTTGATAGGAGTCCCAGGATTCCTGTGGCACGTGGAAAGGGACCCTTGGTCTCGCGCCTCAGCTGGAGAGGCGTCCCAATTGCCCTGCCAAGCCTCGAGGAGAATCCCGAGTTGTCCCTCGCAACTAGGCAGGAGTCCTGCCGTCGCTGAACAAACACGTGTGTGGAAGGGCCATCCCCGTCGTAACTCGAGAATATACCCCAGGTTCCCGCAGCAACTCGAGAAAAACCATGAGACTTCCCCCTCGCCGCGAGATGTGGCCCGATTCCCCTGCACTGCGTGCAGAGCAATTCCGTGTTGCACATCACACATGAAAGGAGCCTTGATTTCCTTGATGGCACTCCAGAGAATCCCCAAGAACACTGTTTCAAGGCTAGAGGGATCCTGAGGTCACTGTAGGAACACGAAAGAGCTCCGTGGACCAAAAATCAACTAGAGATGAGAGGTTAGTCCCTGGCTTCGACTCCAGAGGAATACCACCTTACCACAAGCACCTCAAGAGGAGGCTTCTCTCAGCTCTAGGTATGTGAGAGGGACCCTGAGTTTGTGGCCTCAAGTGGAATGGACACCGCGATGCCCTGACTCGAAATAAGGCCGGATATCCCTGCAGTGACTTGAATGCAGGCTCGTCTTGCATCTCCCAAGACGAAAGGATGTCTGAATCCCCTGTGTAGACCACAGAGAAAGACATAGTTCCCCACCTCATTGCGACCGGAGGCCTCACATCCTTTGAAAACTCCAGAGGTACGCGGAGATCACTGCCTCCAAAGGAGACGATGCCTGACTCCTTGTGAAACTTGATACGAGTCCCAGGATTCCTGTGGCACGTGGAAAGGGACCCTTGGTCTCCCGCCTCAGCTGGAGAGGCGTCCCAATTGCCCTGCCAAGCCTCGAGGAGAATCCCGAGTTGTCCCTCGCAACTAGGCAGGAGTCCTGACGTGGCTGAACAAACACGTGTGTGGAAGGGCCATCCCCGTCGTAACTCGAGAATATAGCCCAGGTTCCCACCGCAACTCGAGAAAAACCATGAGACTTCCCCCGGGCCGCGAGATGAGGCCCGATTCCACTGCACTGCGTGCAGAGCAATTCCCTGTTGCACATCACACATGAAAGGAGCCTTGATTTCCTTGATGGCACTCCAGAGAAACCCCAAGAACACTGTTTCAAGGCTAGAGGGATCCTGAGGTCACTGTAGCAACACGAAAGAGCTCCGTGGACGAAAAATCAACTCAAGATGAGTGGTTAGTCCCTGGCTTCGACTCCAGAGGAATACCACCTTACCACAAGCACCTCAAGAGGAGGCTTCTCTCAGCTCTAGGTATGTGAGAGGGACCCTGAGTTTGCAGCCTCAAGTAGAATGGACACCGCGATGCCCTGGCTCGAAATAAGGCCGGATATCCCTGCAGTGACTTGAATGCAGGCTCGTCTTGCATCTCCCAAGACGAAAGGATGTCTGAATCCCCTGTGGAGACCACAGAGAAAGACCTAGTTCCCCACCTCATCGCGACCGGAGGCCTCACATCCTTTGAAAACTCCAGAGGTACGCGGAGATCAGTGCCTCCAAAGGAGATGATGCCTGACTCCTCGTGAAACTGATAGGAATCCCAGGATTCCTGTGGCACGTGGAAAGGGACCCTTGGTCTCCCGCCTCAGCTGGAGAGGCGTCCCAATTGCCCTGCCAAGCCTCGAGGAGAATCTCGAGTTGTCCCTCGCAACTAGGCAGGAGTCCTGCCATCGCTGAACAAACACGTGTGTGGAAGGACCATCCCCGTCGTAACTCGAAAATATACCCCAGGTTCCCGCCGCAACTCAAGAAAAACCATGAGACTTCCCGCTCGCTGCGAGATGAGGCCCGATTCCCCTGCACTGCGTGCAGAGCAATTCCGTGTTGCACATCACACATGAAAGGAGCCTTGATTTCCTTGATGGCACTCCACAGAAACCCTAAGAACACTGTTTCAAGGCTAGAGGGATCCTGAGGTCACTGTAGGAACACGAAAGAGCTCCGTGGACCAAAAATCAACTCGAGATGAGAGGTTAGTCCCTGGCTTCGACTCCAGAGGAATACCACCTTACCACAAGCACCTCAAGAGGAGGCTTCTCTCAGCTCTAGGTATGTGAGAGGGACCCTGAGTTTGCGGCCTAAAGTGGAATGGACACCGCGATGCCCTGACTCGAAATAAGGCCGGATATCCCTGCAGTGACTTGAATGCAGGCTCGTCTTGCATCTCACAAGACGAAAGGATGTCTGAATCCCCTGTGGAGACCACAGAGAAAGACCTAGTTCCCCACCTCATCGCGACCAGAGGCCTTACATCCTTTGAAAACTCCAGAGGTACGCGGAGATCAGTGCCTCCAAAGGAGACGATGCCTGACTCCTCGTGAAACTTGATAGGAGTCCCAGGATTCCTGTGCTCGTGGAAAGACACACTCGGTCTCCCGCCTCAGCTGGAGAGGCGTCCCAATTGCCCTGCCAAGCCTCGAGGAGAATCCCGAGTTGTCCCTCGCAACTAGGCAGGAGTCCTGACGTCGCTGAACAAACACGTGGGTGGAAGGGCCATCCCCGTCGTAACTCGAGAATATACCCCAGGTTCCCGCCGCAACTCGAGAAAAACCATGAGACTTCCTCCGGGCCGCGAGATGAGGCCTGATTCCCCTGCACTGCGTGCAGAGCAATTCCGTGTTGCACATCACACATGAAAGGAGCCTTGATTTCCTTGATGGCACTCCAGAGAAACCCCAAGAACACTGTTTCAAGGCTAGAGGGATCCTGAGGTCACTGTAGCAACACGAAAGAGCTCCGTGGATGAAAAATCAACTCGAGATGAGTGGTTAGTCCCTGGCTTCGACTCCAGAGGAATACCACCTTACCACAAGCACCTCAAGAGGAGGCTTCTCTCAGCTCTAGGTATGTGAGAGGGACCCTGAGTTTGCGGCCTCAAGTAGAATGGACACCGCGATGCCCTGGCTCGAAATAAGGCCAGATATCCCTGCAGTGACTTGAATGCAGGCTCGTCTTGCATCTCCCAAGACGAGAGGATGTCTGAATCCCCTGTGGAGACCACAGAGAAAGACCTAGTTCCCCACCTCATCGCGACCGGAGGCCTCACATCCTTTGAAAACTCCAGAGGTACGCGGAGATCAGTGTCTCCAAAGGAGACGATGCCTGACTCCTCGTGAAACTTGATAGGAGTCCCAGGATTCCTGTGGCACGTGGAAAGGGACCCTTGGTCTCCCGCCTCAGCTGGAGAGGCGTCCCAATTGCCCTGCCAAGCCTCGAGGAGAATCCCGAGTTGTCCCTCGCAACTAGGCAGGAGTCCTGACGTCGCTGAACAAACACGTGTGTGGAAGGGCCATCCCCGTCGTAACTCGAGAATATACCCCAGGTTCCCGCCGCAACTCGAGAAAAACCATGAGACTTCCCCCTCGCCGCGAGATGTGGCCCGATTCCCCTGCACTGCCTGCAGAGCAATTCCGTGTTGCACATCACACATGAAAGGAGCCTTGATTTCCTTGATGGCACTCCAGAGAATCCCCAAGAACACTGTTTCAAGGCTAGAGGGATCCTGAGGTCACTGTAGGAACACGAAAGAGCTCCATGGACCAAAAATCAACTCGAGATGAGAGGTTAGTCCCTGGCTTCGACTCCAGAGGAATACCACCTTACCACAAGCACCTCAAGAGGAGGCTTCTCTCAGCTCTAGGTATGTGAGAGGGACCCTGAGTTTGCGGCCTCAAGTGGAATGGACACCGCGATGCCCTGACTCGAAATAAGGCCGGATATCCCTGCAGTGACTTGAATGTAGGCTCGTCTTGCATCTCCCAAGACGAAAGGATGTCTGAATCCCCTGTGTAGACCACAGAGAAAGACATAGTTCCCCACCTCATGGCGACCGGAGGCCTCACATTCTTTGAAAACTCCAGAGGTACACGGAGATCAGTGCCTCCAAAGGAGACGATGCCTGACTCCTCGAGAAACTTGATAGGAATCCCAGGATTCCTGTGCACGTGGATAGGGACCCTTGGTCTCCCGCCTCGGCTGGAGAGGCGTCCCAATTGCCCTGCCAAGCCTCGAGGAGAATCCCGAGTTGTCCCTCGCGATTAGAAAGGAGTCCTGACGTCGCTGAACAAACACGTGGTTGAAAGGGCCATCCCCGTCGTAACTCGAGAATATACCCCAGGTTCCCGCCGCAACTCGAGAAAAACCATGAGACTTCCCCCTCGCCGCGAGATGAGGCCCGATTCCCCTGCACTGCGTGCAGAGCAATTCCGTGTTGCACATCACACATGAAAGGAGCCTTGATTTCCTGGATGGCACTCCAGAGAAACCCCAAGAACACTGTTTCAAGGCTAGAGGGATCCTGAGATCACTGTAGCAACACGAAAGAGCTCCGTGGACCAAAAATCAACTCGAGATGAGAGGTTAGTCCCTGGCTTCGACTGCAGAGGAATACCACTTTACCACAAGCACCTCAAGAGGAGGCTTCTCTCAGCTCTAGGTATGTGAGAGGGACCCTGATTTTGCGGCCTCAAGTGGAATGGACCGGGCGATGCCCTGACTCGAAATAAGGCCGGATATCCCTGCAGTGACTTGAATGCAGGCTCGTCTTGCATCTCCCAAGACGAAAGGATGTCTGAATCCTCTGTGGAGACCACAGAGAAAGACCTAGTTCCCCACCTCATCGCGACCGGAGGCCTCACATCCTTTGAAAACTCCAGAGGTACGCGGAGATCAGTGCCTCCAAAGGAGATGATGCCTGACTCCTCGTGAAACTTGATAGGAGTCCCAGGATTCCTGTGGCACATGGAAAGGGACACTTGGTATCCCACCTCCGCTGGAGAGGCGTCCCAATTGCCCTGCCAAGCCTCGAGGAGAATCCCGATTTGTCCCTCGCAACTAGGCAGGAGTCCTGACGACGCTGAACAAACACGTGAGTCTAAGGGCCATCCCCATCGTAACTCGAGAATATACCGCAGGTTCCCGCCGCAACTCGAGAAAAACCATGAGACTTCCCCCTCGCCGCGAGCTGAGGCCCGATTCCCCTGCACTGCGTGCAGAGCAATTCCGTGTTGCACATCACACATGAAAGGAGCCTTGATTTCCTTGATGGCACTCCAGAGAAACACCAAGAACACTGTTTCAATGCTAGAGGGATCCTGAAGTCACTGTAGCAACACGAAAGAGCTCCATGGACCAAAAATCAACTCGAGATGAGAGGTTAGTCCCTGGCTTCGACTCCAGAGGAATACCACCTTACCACAAGCACCTCAAGAGGAGGCTTCTCTCAGCTCTAGGTATGTGAGAGGGACCCTGAGTTTGCGGCCTCAAGTAGAATGGACACCGCGATGCCCTGGCTCGAAATAAGGCCAGATATCCCTGCAGTGACTTGAATGCAGGCTCGTCTTGCATCTCCCAAGACGAAAGGATGTCTGAATCCCCTGTGGAGACCACAGAGAAAGACCTAGTTCCCCACCTCATCGCGACCGGAGGCCTCACATCCTTTGAAAACTCCAGAGGTACGCGGAGATCAGTGTCTCCAAAGGAGACGATGCCTGACTCCTCGTGAAACTTGATAGGAGTCCCAGGATTCCTGTGGCACGTGGAAAGGGACCCTTGGTCTCCCGCCTCAGCTGGAGAGGCGTCCCAATTGCCCTGCCAAGCCTCGAGGAGAATCCCGAGTTGTCCCTCGCAACTAGGCAGGAGTCCTGACGTCGCTGAACAAACACGTGTGTGGAAGGGCCATCCCCGTCGTAACTCGAGAATATACCCCAGGTTCCCGCCGCAACTCGAGAAAAACCATGAGACTTCCCCCTCGCCGCGAGATGTGGCCCGATTCCCCTGCACTGCCTGCAGAGCAATTCCGTGTTGCACATCACACATGAAAGGAGCCTTGATTTCCTTGATGGCACTCCAGAGAATCCCCAAGAACACTGTTTCAAGGCTAGAGGGATCCTGAGGTCACTGTAGGAACACGAAAGAGCTCCATGGACCAAAAATCAACTCGAGATGAGAGGTTAGTCCCTGGCTTCGACTCCAGAGGAATACCACCTTACCACAAGCACCTCAAGAGGAGGCTTCTCTCAGCTCTAGGTATGTGAGAGGGACCCTGAGTTTGCGGCCTCAAGTGGAATGGACACCGCGATGGTCTGACTCGAAATAAGGCCGGATATCCCTGCAGTGACTTGAATGTAGGCTCGTCTTGCATCTCCCAAGACGAAAGGATGTCTGAATCCCCTGTGTAGACCACAGAGAAAGACATAGTTCCCCACCTCATGGCGACCGGAGGCCTCACATTCTTTGAAAACTCCAGAGGTACGCGGAGATCAGTGCCTCCAAAGGAGATGATGCCTGACTCCTCGTGAAACTTGATAGGAGTCCCAGGATTCCTGTGGCACATGGAAAGGGACACTTGGTATCCCACCTCCGCTGGAGAGGCGTCCCAATTGCCCTGCCAAGCCTCGAGGAGAATCCCGATTTGTCCCTCGCAACTAGGCAGGAGTCCTGACGACGCTGAACAAACACGTGAGTCTAAGGGCCATCCCCATCGTAACTCGAGAATATACCGCAGGTTCCCGCCGCAACTCGAGAAAAACCATGAGACTTCCCCCTCGCCGCGAGCTGAGGCCCGATTCCCCTGCACTGCGTGCAGAGCAATTCCGTGTTGCACATCACACATGAAAGGAGCCTTGATTTCCTTGATGGCACTCCAGAGAAACACCAAGAACACTGTTTCAATGCTAGAGGGATCCTGAAGTCACTGTAGCAACACGAAAGAGCTCCATGGACCAAAAATCAACTCGAGATGAGAGGTTAGTCCCTGGCTTCGACTCCAGAGGAATACCACCTTACCACAAGCACCTCAAGAGGAGGCTTCTCTCAGCTCTAGGTATGTGAGAGGGACCCTGAGTTTGCGGCCTCAAGTAGAATGGACACCGCGATGCCCTGGCTCGAAATAAGGCCAGATATCCCTGCAGTGACTTGAATGCAGGCTCGTCTTGCATCTCCCAAGACGAAAGGATGTCTGAATCCCCTGTGGAGACCACAGAGAAAGACCTAGTTCCCCACCTCATCGCGACCGGAGGCCTCACATCCTTTGAAAACTCCAGAGGTACGCGGAGATCAGTGTCTCCAAAGGAGACGATGCCTGACTCCTCGTGAAACTTGATAGGAGTCCCAGGATTCCTGTGGCACGTGGAAAGGGACACTTGGTCTCCCGCCTCAGCTGGAGAGGCGTCCCAATTGCCCTGCCAAGCCTCGAGGAGAATCCCGAGTTGTCCCTCGCAACTAGGCAGGAGTCCTGACGTCGCTGAACAAACACGTGTGTGGAAGGGCCATCCCCGTCGTAACTCGAGAATATACCCCAGGTTCCCGCCGCAACTCGAGAAAAACCATGAGACTTCCCCCTCGCCGCGAGATGTGGCCCGATTCCCCTGCACTGCCTGCAGAGCAATTCCGTGTTGCACATCACACATGAAAGGAGCCTTGATTTCCTTGATGGCACTCCAGAGAATCCCCAAGAACACTGTTTCAAGGCTAGAGGGATCCTGAGGTCACTGTAGGAACACGAAAGAGCTCCATGGACCAAAAATCAACTCGAGATGAGAGGTTAGTCCCTGGCTTCGACTCCAGAGGAATACCACCTTACCACAAGCACCTCAAGAGGAGGCTTCTCTCAGCTCTAGGTATGTGAGAGGGACCCTGAGTTTGCGGCCTCAAGTGGAATGGACACCGCGATGCCCTGACTCGAAATAAGGCCGGATATCCCTGCAGTGACTTGAATGTAGGCTCGTCTTGCATCTCCCAAGACGAAAGGATGTCTGAATCCCCTGTGTAGACCACAGAGAAAGACATAGTTCCCCACCTCATGGCGACCGGAGGCCTCACATTCTTTGAAAACTCCAGAGGTACACGGAGATCAGTGCCTCCAAAGGAGACGATGCCTGACTCCTCGAGAAACTTGATAGGAATCCCAGGATTCCTGTGCACGTGGATAGGGACCCTTGGTCTCCCGCCTCGGCTGGAGAGGCGTCCCAATTGCCCTGCCAAGCCTCGAGGAGAATCCCGAGTTGTCCCTCGCGATTAGGAAGGAGTCCTGACGTCGCTGAACAAACACGTGGTTGAAAGGGCCATCCCCGTCGTAACTCGAGAATATACCCCAGGTTCCCGCCGCAACTCGAGAAAAACCATGAGACTTCCCCCTCGCCGCGAGATGAGGCCCGATTCCCCTGCACTGCGTGCAGAGCAATTCCGTGTTGCACATCACACATGAAAGGAGCCTTGATTTCCTGGATGGCACTCCAGAGAAACCCCAAGAACACTGTTTCAAGGCTAGAGGGATCCTGAGATCACTGTAGCAACACGAAAGAGCTCCGTGGACCAAAAATCAACTCGAGATGAGAGGTTAGTCCCTGGCTTCGACTGCAGAGGAATACCACTTTACCACAAGCACCTCAAGAGGAGGCTTCTCTCAGCTCTAGGTATGTGAGAGGGACCCTGATTTTGCGGCCTCAAGTGGAATGGACCGGGCGATGCCCTGACTCGAAATAAGGCCGGATATCCCTGCAGTGACTTGAATGCAGGCTCGTCTTGCATCTCCCAAGACGAAAGGATGTCTGAATCCTCTGTGGAGACCACAGAGAAAGACCTAGTTCCCCACCTCATCGCGACCGGAGGCCTCACATCCTTTGAAAACTCCAGAGGTACGCGGAGATCAGTGCCTCCAAAGGAGATGATGCCTGACTCCTCGTGAAACTTGATAGGAGTCCCAGGATTCCTGTGGCACATGGAAAGGGACACTTGGTATCCCACCTCCGCTGGAGAGGCGTCCCAATTGCCCTGCCAAGCCTCGAGGAGAATCCCGATTTGTCCCTCGCAACTAGGCAGGAGTCCTGACGACGCTGAACAAACACGTGAGTCTAAGGGCCATCCCCATCGTAACTCGAGAATATACCGCAGGTTCCCGCCGCAACTCGAGAAAAACCATGAGACTTCCCCCTCGCCGCGAGCTGAGGCCCGATTCCCCTGCACTGCGTGCAGAGCAATTCCGTGTTGCACATCACACATGAAAGGAGCCTTGATTTCCTTGATGGCACTCCAGAGAAACACCAAGAACACTATTTCAATGCTAGAGGGATCCTGAAGTCACTGTAGCAACACGAAAGAGCTCCATGGACCAAAAATCAACTCGAGATGAGAGGTTAGTCCCTGGCTTCGACTCCAGAGGAATACCACCTTACCACAAGCACCTCAAGAGGAGGCTTCTCTCAGCTCTAGGTATGTGACAGGGACCCTGATTTTGCGGCCGGAAGTGGAATGGACACCGCGATGCCCTGACTCGAAATAAGGCCGGATATCCCTGCAGTGACTTGAATGCAGGCTCATCTTGCATCTCCCACGACGAAAGGATGTCTGAATCCCCTGTGGAGAACACAGAGAAAGACCTACTTCCCCACCTCATTGTGACCGGAGGCCTCACATCCTTTGAAAACTCCAGAGGTATGCGGAGATCATTGCCTCCAAAGGAGACGATGCCTGACTCCTCGTGAAACTTGATAGGAGTCCCAGGATTCCTGTGGCACATGGAAAGGGACTCTTGGTCTCCCGCCTCAGCTGGAGAGGCGTCCCAATTGCCCTGCCAAGCCTCGAGGAGAATCCCGAGTTGTCCCTCGCAACTAGGCAGGAGTCCTGACGTCGCTGAACAAACACGTGGGTGGAAGGGCCATCCCCGTCGTAACTCGAGAATATACCCCAGGTTCCCGCCGCAACTCGAGAAAAACCATGAGACTTCCCCCTCGCCGCGAGATGAGGCCCGATTCCCCTGCACTGCATGCAGAGCAATTCCGTGTTGCACATCACACATGAAAGGAGCCTTGATTTCCCTGATGGCACTCCAGAGAAACCCCAAGAACACTGTTTCAAGGCTAGAGGGATCCTGACGTCACTGTAGCAACACGAAAGAGCTCCGTGGACCAAAAATCAACTCGAGATGAGAGGTTAGTCCCTGGCTTCGACTCCAGAGGAATACCACCTTACCACAAGCACCTCAAGAGGAGGCTTCTCTCAGCTCTAGGTATGTGAGACGGACCCTGATTTTGCGGCCTCAAGTGGAATGGACACTGCGATGTCCTGACGCGAAATAAGGCCGGATATCCCTGCAGTGAGTTGAATGCAGGCTCGTCTTGCATCTCCCAAGACGAAAGGATGTCTGAATCCCCTGTGCAGACAACAGAGAAAGACCAAGTTCCCCACCTCATCGCGACCGAAGGCCTCACATCCCTTGAAAGCTCCAGAGGTACGCAGAGATCAGTGCCTCCAAAGGAGACGATGCCGGACTCCTCGTGAAACTTGATAGGAGTCCCAGGATTCCTGTGGCACGTGGAAAGGAACACTTGGTCTACCGCCACAGATGGAGAGGCGTTCCAATTGCCCTGCCCAGCCTCGAGGAGAATCCCGAGTTGTCCCTCGCAACTAGGCAGGAGTCCTGATGTGGCTGAACAAACACGTGGGTGGAAGGGCCATCCCCGTCATAACTCGAGAATATACCGCAGGTTCCCGCCGCAACTCGAGAAAAACCATGAGACTTCCCCCTCGCCGCAAAATGAGGCCCGATATCCTGCACTGCGTGCAGAGCAATTCCGTGTTGAACATCACACATGAAAGGAGCCTTGATTTCCTTGATGGCACTCCAGAGAAACCCCAAGACACTGTTTCAAGGCTAGAGGGAACCTGAGGTCACTGTAGCAACACGAAAGAGCTCCGTGGACCAAAAATCAACTCGAGATGAGAGGTTAGTCCCTGGCTTCGACTCCAGAGGAATACCACCTTACCACAAGCACCTCAAGAGGAGGCTTCTCTCAGCTCTAGGTATGTGAGAGGGACTCTGAGTTTGCGGCCTCAAGTGGAATGGACACTGCGATGCCCTGACGTGAAATAAGGCCGGATATCCCTGCAGTGACTTGAATGCAGGCTCGTCTTGCATCTCCCAAGACGAAAGGATGTCTGAATCCCCTGTGCAGAGCACAGAGAAAGACCTAGTTCCCCACCTCATCGCGACCGAAGGCCTCACATCCTTTGAAAACTCCAGAGGTACGCGGAGATCAGTGCCTCCAAAGGAGACGATGCCTGACTCCTCGTGAAACTTGATAGGAGTCCCAGGATTCCTGTGGCCCGTGGAAAGGGACACTTGGTCTTCCGCCTCAGCTGGAGAGGCGTCTCAATTGCCCTGCCAAGCCTCGAGGAGAATCCCGAGTTGTCCCTCGCAACTAGGCAGGAGTCCTGACGTCGCTGAACAAACACGTGTGTGGAAGGGCCATCCCCGTCGTAACTCGAGAATATACCCCAGGTTCCCGCCGCAACTCGAGAAAAACCATGAGACTTCCCCCTCGCCGCGAGATGAGGCCCGATTCCCCTGTACTGCGTGCAGAGCAATTCCGTGGTGCACATCACACATGAAAAGAGACTTGATTTCCTTGATGGCACTCCAGAGAAACCCCAAGAACACTGTTTCAAGGCTAGAGGGATCCTGAGGTCACTGTAGCCACACGAAAGAGCTCCGTGGACCAAAAATCAACTCGAGATGAGAGGTTAGTTCCTGGCTTCGACTCCAGAGGAATACCACCTTACCACAAGCACCTCAAGAGGAGGCTTCTCTCAGCTCTAGGTATGTGAGAGGAACCCTGAGTTTGCGGCCTCAAGTGGAATGGACACCGCGATGCCCTGACTCGAAATAAGGCCGGATATCCCTGCAGTGACTTGAATGCAGGCTCGTCTTGCATCTCCCAAGACGAAAGGATGTCTGAATCCCCTGTGGAGACCACAGAGAAAGACCTAGTTCCCAACATCATCGCGCCCGGAGGCCTCACATCCTTTGAAAACTCCAGAGGTACGCGGAGATCAGTGCCTCCAAAGGATACGATGCCTGACTCATCGTGAAACTTGATAGGAGTCCCAGGATTCCTGTGGCACGTGGAAAGGGACCCTTGGTCTCCCGCCTCAGCTGGAGAGGCGTCCCAATTGCCCTGCCAAGCCGCGAGGAGAATCCCGAGTTGTCCCTCAAAACTAGGCAGAAGTCCTGCCTTCGCTGAACAAACACGTGGGTGGAAGGGCCATCCCCGTCGTAACTCGAGAATATACCCCAGGTTCCCGCCGCAACTCGAGAAAAACCATGAGACTTCCCCCTCGCCGCGAGATGAGGCCCGATTCCCCTGTACTGCATGCAGAGCAATTCCGTGTTGCACATCACACATGAAAGGAGCCTTGATTTCCCTGATGGCACTCCAGAGAAACCCCAAGAACACTGTTTCAAGGCTAGAGGGATCCTGAGGTCACTGTAGCAACATGAAAGAGCTCCATGGACCAAAAATCAACTCGAGATGAGAGGTTAGTCCCTGGCTTCGACTCCAGAGGAATACCACCTTACCACAAGCACCTCAAGAGGAGGCTTCTCTTAGCTCGAGGTATGTGAGAGGGACTCTGAGTTTGTGGCCTCAAGTGGAATGGATACCGCAATGCCCTGACTCGAAATAAGGCCTGATATCCCTGCAGTGACTTGAATGCAGGCTCGTCTTGCATCTCCCAAGACGAAAGGTTGTCTGAATCCCCTGTGGAGACCACAGAGAAAGAACGAGTTCCCCACCTCATCGCGACCGGAGGCCTCACATCCTTTGAAAACTCCAGAGGTACGTGGAGATCAGTGCCTCCAAAGGAGACGATGCCTGACTCCTCGTGAAACTTGATAGGAGTCCCAGGATTCCTGTGCACGTGGATAGGGACCCTTGGTCTCCCGCCTCGGCTGGAGAGGCGTCCCAATTGCCCTGCCAAGCCTCGAGGAGAATCCCGAGTTGTCCCTCGCAACTAGGCAGGAGTCCTGACGTCGCTGAACAAACACGTGTGTGGAAGGGCCATCCCCGTCGTAACTCGAGAATATACCCCAGGTTCCCGCCGCAACTCGAGAAAAACCATGAGACTTCCCCCTCGCCACGAGATGAGGCCCGATTCCCCTGCACTGAGTGCAGAGCAATTCCGTGTTGCACATCACACATGAAAGGAGCCTTGATTTCCTTGATGGCACTCCAGAGAAACCCCAAGAACACTGTTTCAAGGCTAGAGGGATCCTGAGGTCACTGTAGCAACACGAAAGAACTCCATGGACCAAAAATCAACTCGAGATGAGAGGTTATTCCCTGGCTTCGACTCCAGAGGAATACCACCTTACCACAAGCACCTCAAGAGGAGGCTTCTCTCAGCTCTAGGTATGTGAGAGGGACCCTGAGTGTGCGGCCTCAAGTGGAATGGACACCGCGATGCCCTGACTCGAAATAAGGCCGGATATCCCTGCAGTGACTTGAATGCAGGCTCGTCTTGCATCCCCCAAGACGGAAGGATGTCTGAATTCCCTGTGGAGACCACAGAGAAAGACCTAGTTCCCCACCTCATCGCGACCGGAGGCCTCACATTCTTTGAAAACTCCAGAGGTTTGCGGAGATCAGTGCCTCCAAAGGAGACGATGCCTGACTCCTCGTGAAACTTGATAGGAGTCCCAGAATTCCTGTGGCAAATGGGAAGGGACCCTTGGTCTCCCGCCTCAGCTGGAGAGGCGTCCCAATTGCCCTGCCAAGCCTAGAGGAGAATCCCGAGTTGTCCCTCGCAACTAGGCAGGAGTCCTGACGTCGCTGAAGAAACACGTGTGTGGAAGGGCCATCATCGTCGTAACTCGAGAATATACCCCAGGTTCCCGCCGCAACTTGAGAAAAACCATGAGACTTCCCCCTCGCCGGGAGATGAGGCCGGATATCCTGCACTGCGTGCAGAGCAATTCCGTGTTGCACATCACACATGAAAGGAGCCTTGATTTCATTGATGGCACTCCAGAGAAACCCCAAGAACACTGTTTCAAGGCTAGAGGGAACCTGAGGTCACTGTAGCAACACGAAAGAGCTCCGTGGACCAAAAGTCAACTCGAGATGAGAGGTTAGTCCCTGGCTTCGACTCCAGAGGAATACCACCTTACCACAAGCACCTCAAGAGGAGGCTTCTCTCAGCTCTAGGTATGTGAGAGGGACCCTGATTTTGCGGCCTCAAGTGGAATGGACACTGCGATGTCCTGACGCGAAATAAGGCCGGATATCCCTGCAGTGACTTGAATGCAGGCTCGTCTTGCATCTCCCAAGACGAAAGGATGTCTGAATCCCCTGTGCAGACCACAGAGAAAGACCTAGTTCCCCACCTCATCGCGACCGAAGGCCTCACATCCCTTGAAAGCTCCAGAGGTACGCGGAGATCAGTGCCTCCAAAGGAGACGATGCCTGACTCCTCGTGAAACTTGATAGGAGTCCCAGGATTCCTGTGGCACGTGGAAAGGGACACTTGGTCTTCCGCCTCAGCTGGAGAGGCGTCCCAATTGCCCTGCCAAGCCTCGAGGAGAATCCCGAGTTGTCTTTCAAAACTAGGCAGAAGTCCTGCCTTCGCTGAACAAACACGTGGGTGGAAGGGCCATCCCCGTCGTAACTCGAGAATATACCCCAGGTTCCCGCCGCAACTCGAGAAAAACCATGAGACTTCCCCCTCGTCGCGAGATGAGGCCCAATTCCCCTGCACTGCATGCAGAGCAATTCCGTGTTGCACATCACACATGAAAGGAGCCTTGATTTCCTTGATGGCACTGCAGAGAAACCCCAAGAACACTGTTTCAAGGCTAGAGGGATCCTGAGGTCACTGTAGCCACATGAAAGAGTTCCGTGGACCAGAAATCAACTCGAGATGAGAGGTTAGTCCCTGTCTTCGACTCCACAGGAATACCACCTTACCACTAGCACCTCAAGAGGAGGCTTCTCTCAGCTTTAGGTATGTGAGAGGAACCCTGAGTTTGCGGCCTCAAGTGGAATGGACACCGCAATGCCCTGACTCGAAATAAGGCCGGATATCCCTGCAGTGACTTGAATGCAGGCTCGTCTTGCATCTCCCAAGATGAAAGGATGTCTGAATCCCCTGTGGAAACCACAGAGAAAGACCTAGTTCCCCACCTCATCGCGACCGGAGGCCTCACATCCTTTGAAAACTCCAGAGGTACTCGGAGATCAGTGTCTCCAAAGGAGACGAAGCCTGACTCCTCGTGAAACTTGCTAGGAGTCCCAGGATTCCTGTGGCACGTGGAAAGGACCCTTAGTCTACCGCCACAGATGGAGAGGCATTCCACTTGCCCTGCTCAGCCTCGTGGAGAATCCCGAGTTGTCCCTCGCAACTAGGCAGGAGTCCTGACGTGGCTGAACAAACACGTGGGTGGAAGGGCCATCCCCGTCGTAACTCGAGAATATACCCCAGGTTCCCACCGCAACTCGAGAAAAACCATGAGACTTCCCCCTCGCCGCAAAATGAGGCCCGATATCCTGCACTGCGTGCAGCGCAATTCCGTGTTGCAAATCACACATTAAAAGAGCCTTGATTTCCTTGATGGCACTCCAGAGAAACCCCAAGAACACTGTTTCAAGGCTAGAAGGAACCTGAGGTCACTGTAGCAACACGAAAGAGCTCCGTGGACCAAAAGTCAACTCGAGATGAGAGGTTAGTCCCTGGCTTCGACTCCAGAGGAATACCACCTTACCACAAGCACCTCAAGAGGAGGCTTCTCTCAGCTCTAGGTATGTGAGAGGGACCCTGATTTTGCGGCCTCAAGTGGAATGGACACTGCGATGCCCTGACGCGAAATAAGGCCGGATATCCCTGCAGTGACTTGAATGCAGGCTCGTCTTGCATCTCCCAAGACGAAAGGATGTCTGAATCCCCTGTGGAGACCACAGAGAAAGACCTAGTTCCCCACCTCATCGCGACCGAAGGCCTCACATCCTTTGAAAACTCCAGAGGTACGCGGAGATCAGTGCCTCCAAAGGATACGATGCCTGACTCCTCGTGAAACTTGATAGGAGTCCCAGGATTCCTGTGGCACGTGGAAAGGGACACTTGGTCTACCGCCACAGATGGAGAGGCGTTCCAATTGCCCTGCCCAACCTCGAGGAGAATCCCGAGTTGTCCCTCGCAACTAGGCAGGAGTCCTGACGTCGCTGAACAAACACGTGGGTGGAAGGGCCATCCCCGTCATAACTCGAGTATATACCCCAGGTTCCCACCGCAACTCGAGAAAAACCATGAGACTTCCCCCTCGCCGCAAAATGAGGCCGGATATCCTGCATTGCGTGCAGAGCAATTCCGTGTTGCACATCACACATGAAAGGAGCCTTGATTTCCTTGATGGCACTCCAGAGAAACCCCAAGAACACTGTTTCAAGGCTAGAGGGAACCTGAGGTCACTGTAGCAACACGAAAGAGCTCCGTGGACCAAAAATCAACTCGAGATGAGAGGTTAGTCCCTGGCTTCGACTCCAGAGAAATACCACCTTACCACTAGCACCTCAAGAGGACGCTTCTCTCAGCTATAGGTATGTGAGAGGGACCCTGACTTTGCGGCCTCAAGTGGAATGGACACTGCGATGCCCTGACGCGAAATAAGGCCGGATATCCGTGCAGTGACTTGAATGCAGGCTCGTCTTGCATCTCCCAAGACGAAAGGATGTCTGAATCCCCTGTGCAGACCACAGAGAAAGACCTAGTTCCCCACCTCATCGCGACCGAAGGCCTCACATCCTTTGAAAACTCCAGAGGTACGCGGAGATCAGTGCCTCCAAAGGATACGATGCCTGACTCCTCGTGAAACTTGATAGGAGTCCCAGGATTCCTGTTGCCCGAGGAAAGGGACACTTGGTCTTCCGCCTCAGCTGGAGACACGTCCCAATTGCCCTGCCAAGCCTCGAGGAGAATCCCGAGTTGTCCCTCGCAACTAGGCAGGAGTCCTGCCGTCGCTGAACAAACACGTGTGTGGAAGGGCCATCCCCGTCGTAACTCGAGAATATACCCCAGGTTCCCGCCGCAACTCGAGAAAAACCATGAGACTTCCCCCTCGCCGCGAGATGAGGCCCGATTCCCCTGTACTGCGTGCAGAGCAATTACGTGGTGCACATCACACATGAAAAGAGACTTGATTTCCTTGATGGCCCTCCAGAGAAACCCCAAGAACACTGTTTCAAGGCTAGAGGGATCCTGAGGTCACTGTAGCCACACGAAAGAGCTCCGTGGACCAAAAATCAACTCGAGATGAGAGGTTAGTTCCTGGCTTCGACTCCAGAGGAATACCACCTTACCACAAGCACCTCAAGAGGAGGCTTCTCTCAGCTCGAGGTATGTGAGAGGGACCCTGAGTTTGCGGCCTCAAGTGGAATGGACACCGCGATGCCCTGACTCGAAATAAGGCCGGATATCCCTGCATTGACTTGAATGCAGGCTCGTCTTGCATCTCCCAAGACGAAAGGATGTCTGAATCCCCTGTGGAGACCACAGAGAAAGACCTAGTTCCCAACCTCATCGCGACCGGAGGCCTCACATCCTTTGAAAACTCCAGAGGTACGCGGAGATCAGTGCCTCCAAAGGATACGATGCCTGACTCCTCGTGAAACTTGATAGGAGTACCAGGATTCCTGTGGCACGTGGAAAGGGACCCTTGGTCTCCCGCCTCAGCTGGAGAGGCGTCCCAATTGCCCTGCCAAGCCTCGAGGAGAATCCCGAGTTGTCCCTCACAACTAGGCAGAAGTCCTGCCGTCGCTGAACAAACACGTGGGTGGAAGGGCCATCCCCGTCGTAACTCGAGAATATACGCCAGGTTCCCGCCGCAACTCGAGAAAAACCATGAGACTTCCCCCTCGTCGCGAGATGAGGCCTAATTCCCCTGCACTGCGTTCAGAGCAATTCCGTGTTGCACATCACACATGAAAGGAGCCTTGATTTCCTTGATGGCACTGCAGAGAAACCCCAAGAACACTGTTTCAAGGCTAGAGGGATCCTGAGGTCACTGTAGCCACATGAAAGAGCTCCGTGGACCAGAAGTCAACTCGAGATGAGAGGTTAGTCCCTGGCTTCGACTCCACAGGAATACCACCTTACCACAAGCACCTCAAGAGGAGGCTTCTCGCAGCTCTAGGTATGTGAGAGGGACACTGAGTTTGCGGCCTTTAGTGGAATTGACACCGCGATGCCCTGGCTCGAAATAAGGCCGGATATCCCTGCAGTGACTTGAATGCAGGCTCGTCTTGCATCTCCCAAGATGAAAGGATGTCTGAATCCCCTGTGGAGACCACAGAGAAAGACCTAGTTCCCCACCTCATCGCGACCGGAGCCCTCACATCCTTTGAAAACTCCAGAGGTATGCGGAGATCAGTGCCTCCAAAGGGGACGATGCCTGACTCATCGTGAAACTTGATAGGAGTCCCAGGATTCCTGTGGCACGTGGAAAGGGACACTTGGTCTACCGCCTCAGCTGGAGAGGCGTTCCAATTGCCCTGCCCAGCCTCGAGGAGAATCCCGAGTTGTCCCTCGCAACTAGGCAGGAGTCCTGACGTGGCTGAACAAACACGTGGGTGGAAGGACCATCCCCGTCGTAACTCGAAAATATACCCCAGGTTCCCGCCGCAACTCAAGAAAAACCATGAGACTTCCCGCTCGCTGCGAGATGAGGCCCGATTCCCCTGCACTGCGTGCAGAGCAATTCCGTGTTGCACATCACACATGAAAGGAGCCTTGATTTCCTTGATGGCACTCCACAGAAACCCTAAGAACACTGTTTCAAGGCTAGAGGGATCCTGAGGTCACTGTAGGAACACGAAAGAGCTCCGTGGACCAAAAATCAACTCGAGATGAGAGGTTAGTCCCTGGCTTCGACTCCAGAGGAATACCACCTTACCACAAGCACCTCAAGAGGAGGCTTCTCTCAGCTCTAGGTATGTGAGAGGGACCCTGAGTTTGCGGCCTAAAGTGGAATGTACACCGCGATGCCCTGACTCGAAATAAGGCCGGATATCCCTGCAGTGACTTGAATGCAGGCTCGTCTTGCATCTCACAAGACGAAAGGATGTCTGAATCCCCTGTGGAGACCACAGAGAAAGACCTAGTTCCCCACCTCATCGCGACCAGAGGCCTTACATCCTTTGAAAACTCCAGAGGTACGCGGAGATCAGTGCCTCCAAAGGAGACGATGCCTGACTCCTCGTGAAACTTGATAGGAGTCCCAGGATTCCTGTGCTCGTGGAAAGACACACTCGGTCTCCCCCCTCAGCTGGAGAGGCGTCCCAATTGCCCTGCCAAGCCTCGAGGAGAATCCCGAGTTGTCCCTCGCAACTTGGCAGGAGTCCTGACGTCGCTGAACAAACACGTGGGTGGAAGAGCCATCCCCGTCGTAACTCGAGAATATACCCCAGGTTCCCGCCGCAACTCGAGAAAAACCATGAGACTTCCTCCGGGCCGCGAGATGAGGCCTGATTCCCCTGCACTGCGTGCAGAGCAATTCCGTGTTGCACATCACACATGAAAGGAGCCTTGATTTCCTTGATGGCACTCCAGAGAAACCCCAAGAACACTGTTTCAAGGCTAGAGGGATCCTGAGGTCACTGTAGCAACACGAAAGAGCTCCGTGGATGAAAAATCAACTCGAGATGAGTGGTTAGTCCCTGGCTTCGACTCCAGAGGAATACCACCTTACCACAAGCACCTCAAGAGGAGGCTTCTCTCAGCTCTAGGTATGTGAGAGGGACCCTGAGTTTGCGGCCTCAAGTAGAATGGACACCGCGATGCCCTGGCTCGAAATAAGGCCAGATATCCCTGCAGTGACTTGAATGCAGGCTCGTCTTGCATCTCCCAAGACGAAAGGATGTCTGAATCCCCTGTGGAGACCACAGAGAAAGACCTAGTTCCCCACCTCATCGCGACCGGAGGCCTCACATCCTTTGAAAACTCCAGAGGTACGCGGAGATCAGTGTCTCCAAAGGAGACGATGCCTGACTCCTCGTGAAACTTGATAGGAGTCCCAGGATTCCTGTGGCACGTGGAAAGGGACCCTTGGTCTCCCGCCTCAGCTGGAGAGGCGTCCCAATTGCCCTGCCAAGCCTCGAGGAGAATCCCGAGTTGTCCCTCGCAACTAGGCAGGAGTCCTGACGTCGCTGAACAAACACGTGTGTGGAAGGGCCATCCATGTCGTAACTCGAGAATATACCCCAGGTTCCCGCCGCAACTCGAGAAAAACCATGAGACTTCCCCCTCGCTGCGAGATGTGGCCCGATTTCCCTGCACTGCCTGCAGAGCAATTCCGTGTTGCACATCACACATGAAAGGAGCCTTGATTTCCTTGATGGCACTCCAGAGAATCCCCAAGAACACTGTTTCAAGGCTAGAGGGATCCTGAGGTCACTGTAGGAACACGAAAGAGCTCCATGGACCAAAAATCAACTCGAGATGAGAGGTTAGTCCCTGGCTTCGACTCCAGAGGAATACCACCTTACCACAAGCACCTCAAGAGGAGGCTTCTCTCAGCTCTAGGTATGTGAGAGGGACCCTGAGTTTGCGGCCTCAAGTGGAGTGGACACCGCGATGCCCTGACTCGAAATAAGGCCGGATATCCCTGCAGTGACTTGAATGTAGGCTCGTCTTGCATCTCCCAAGACGAAAGGATGTCTGAATCCCCTGTGTAGACCACAGAGAAAGACATAGTTCCCCACCTCATGGCGACCGGAGGCCTCACATCCTTTGAAAACTCCAGAGGTACGCGGAGATCACTGCCTCCAAAGGAGACGATGCCTGACTCCTTGTGAAACTTGATAGGAGTCCCAGGATTCCTGTGGCACGTGGAAAGGGACCCTTGGTCTCCCGCCTCAGCTGGAGAGGCGTCCCAATTGCCCTGCCAAGCCTCGAGGAGAATCCCGAGTTGTCCCTCGCAACTAGGCAGGAGTCCTGACGTCGCTGAACAAACACGTGTGTGGAAGGGCCATCCCCGTCGTAACTCGAGAATATATCCCAGGTTCCCGCCGCAACTCGAGAAAAACCATGAGACTTCCCACTCGCCGCGAGATGAGGCCCGATTCCCCTGCACTGCGTGCAGAGCAATTCCGTGTTGCACATCACACATGGAAGGAGCCTTGATTTAATTGATGGCACTCCAGAGAAACCCCAAGAACGCTGTTTCAAGGCTAGAGGGATCCTGAGGTCACTGTAGCAACACGAAAGAGCTCCGTGGACCAAAAATCAACTCGAGATGAGAGGTTAGTCCCTGGCTTCGACTCCAGAGGAATACCACCTTACCACAAGCACCTCAAGAGGAGGCTTCTCTCAGCTCTAGGTATGTGAGAGGGGCCCTGAGTTTGCGGCCTCAAGTGGAATGGACACCGCGATGCCCTGACTCGAAATAAGGCCGGATATCCCTGCAGTGACTTGAATGCAGGCTCGTCTTGCATCTCCCAAGACGAAAGGATGTCTGAATCCCCTGTGGAGACCACAGAGAAACACCTAGTTCCCCACCTCATCGCGACCGGAGGCCTCACATCCTTTGAAAACTCCAGAGGTACGCGGAGATCAGTGCTTGCAAAGGAGACGATGCCTGACTCCTCGTGAAACTTGATAGGAGTCCCAGGATTCCTGTGCACGTGGAAAGGGACCCTTGGTCTCCCGCCTCAGCTGGAGAGGCGTCCCAATTGCCCTGCCAAGCCTCGAGGAGAATCCCGAGTTGTCCCTCACAAGTAGGCAGGAGTCCTGATGTCGCTGAAGAAACACGTGGGTGGAAGGGCCATCCCCGTCGTAACTCGAGAATATACCCCAGGTTCCCGCCGCAACTCGATAAAAACCATGAGACTTCCCCCTCGGCAAGAGATGAGGCCCGATTCCCCTGCACTGCGTGCAGAGCAATTCCGTGTTGCACATCACACATGGAAGGAGCCTTGATTTAATTGATGGCACTCCAGAGAAACCCCAAGAACGCTGTTTCAAGGCTAGAGGGATCCTGAGGTCACTGTAGCAACACGAAAGAGCTCCGTGGACCAAAAATCAACTCGAGATGAGAGGTTAGTCCCTGGCTTCGACTCCAGAGGAATACCACCTTACCACAAGCACCTCAAGAGGAGGCTTCTCACAGCTCTAGCTATGTGAGAGGGACCCTGAGTTTGCGGCCTCAAGTGGAATGGAGACCGTGATTCCCTGGCTCAAAATAAGGCCGGATATCCCTGCAGTGACTTGAATGCAGGCTTGTCTTGGATCTCCCAAGACGAGAGGATGTCTGAATCCCCTGTGGAGACCACAGAGAAAGACCTACTTCCCCACCTCATGGCGACCGGAGGCCTCACATCCTTTGAAAACTCCACAGGTACGCGGAGATCAGTGCCTCCAGAGGAGACGATGCCTGACTCCTCGTGAAACTTGATAGGAGTCCCAGGATTCCTGTGGCACGTGGAAAGGGACCCTTAGTCTCCCGCCTCAGCTGGAGAAGCGTTCCAAGTGCCCTGCCAAGCCTCGAGGAGAATCCCGAGTTGCCCCTCGCAACTAGGCAGGAGTCCTGACGTCGCTGAACAAACACGTGTGTGGAAGTGCCATCCCCGTCATATATCGAGAATATACCCCATGTTCCCGCCACAACTCGAGAAAAACCATGAGACTTCCCCCTCGCCGCGAGATGAGGCCCGATTCCCCTGCACTGCGTGCAGAGCAATTCCGTGTTGCACATCACACATGAAAGGAGCCTTGATTTCCTGGATGGCACTCCAGAGAAACCCCAAGAACACTGTTTCAAGGCTAGAGGGATCCTGAGATCACTGTAGCAACACGAAAGAGCTCCGTGGACCAAAAATCAACTCGAGATGAGAGGTTAGTCCCTGGCTTCGACTGCAGAGGAATACCACTTTACCACAAGCACCTCAAGAGGAGGCTTCTCTCAGCTCTAGGTATGTGAGAGGGACCCTGATTTTGCGGCCTCAAGTGGAATGGACCGGGCGATGCCCTGACGCCAAATAAGGCCGGATATCCCTGCAGTGACTTGAATGCAGGCTCGTCTTGCATCTCCCAAGACGAAAGGATGTCTGAATCCTCTGTGGAGACCACAGAGAAAGACCTAGTTCCCCACCTCATCGCGACCGGAGGCCTCACATCCTTTGAAAACTCCAGAGGTACGCGGAGATCAGTGCCTCCAAAGGAGATGATGCCTGACTCCTCGTGAAACTTGATAGGAGTCCCAGGATTCCTGTGGCACATGGAAAGGGACACTTGGTATCCCACCTCCGCTGGAGAGGCGTCCCAATTGCCCTGCCAAGCCTCGAGGAGAATCCCGATTTGTCCCTCGCAACTAGGCAGGAGTCCTGACGACGCTGAACAAACACGTGAGTCTAAGGGCCATCCCCATCGTAACTCGAGAATATACCGCAGGTTCCCGCCGCAACTCGAGAAAAACCATGAGACTTCCCCCTCGACGCGAGCTGAGGCCCGATTCCCCTGCACTGCGTGCAGAGCAATTCCGTGTTGCACATCACACATGAAAGGAGCCTTGATTTCCTTGATGGCACTCCAGAGAAACACCAAGAACACTGTTTCAAGGCTAGAGGGATCCTGAAGTCACTGTAGCAACACGAAAGAGCTCCATGGACCAAAAATCAACTCGAGATGAGAGGTTAGTCCCTGGCTTCGACTCCAGAGGAATACCACCTTACCACAAGCACCTCAAGAGGAGGCTTCTCTCAGATCTAGGTATGTGAGAGGGACCCTGATTTTGCGGCCGGAAGTGGAATGGACACCGCGATGCCCTGACTCGAAATAAGGCCGGATATCCCTGCAGTGACTTGAATGCAGGCTCATCTTGCATCTCCCACGACGAAAGGATGTCTGAATCCCCTGTGGAGAACACAGAGAAAGACCTACTTCCCCACCTCATTGTGACCGGAGGCCTCACATCCTTTGAAAACTCCAGAGGTATGCGGAGATCATTGCCTCCAAAGGAGACGATGCCTGACTCCTCGTGAAACTTGATAGGAGTCCCAGGATTCCTGTGGCACATGGAAAGGGACTCTTGGTCTCCCGCCTCAGCTGGAGAGGCGTCCCAATTGCCCTGCCAAGCCTCGAGGAGAATCCCGAGTTGTCCCTCGCAACTAGGCAGGAGTCCTGACGTCGCTGAACAAACACGTGGGTGGAAGGGCCATCCTCGTCGTAACTCGAGAATATACCCCAGGTTCCCGCCGCAACTCGAGAAAAACCATGAGACTTCCCCCTCGCCGCGAGATGAGGCCCGATTCCCCTGCACTGCATGCAGAGCAATTCCGTGTTGCACATCACACATGAAAGGAGCCTTGATTTCCCTGATGGAATTCCAGAGAAACCCCAAGAACACTGTTTCAAGGCTAGAGGGATCCTGACGTCACTGTAGCAACACGAAAGAGCTCCGTGGACCAAAAATCAACTCGAGATGAGAGGTTAGTCCCTGGCTTCGACTCCAGAGGAATACCACCTTACCACAAGCACCTCAAGAGGAGGCTTCTCTCAGCTCGAGGTATGTGAGAGGGACCCTGAGTTTGCGGCCTCAAGTGGAATGGACACCGCAATGCCCTGACTCGAAATAAGGCCAGATATCCCTGCAGTGACTTGAATGCAGGCTCGTCTTGCATCTCACAAGACGAAAGGTTGTCTGAATCCCCTGTGGAGACCACAGAGAAAGAACGAGTTCCCCACCTCATCGCGACCGGAGGCCTCACATCCTTTGAAAACTCCAGAGGTACGTGGAGATCAGTGCCTCCAAAGGAGACGATGCCTGACTCCTCGTGAAACTTGATAGGAGTCCCAGGATTCCTCTGCACGTGGATAGGGACACTTGGTCTCCCGCCTCGGCTGGAGAGGCGTCCCAATTGCCCTGCCAAGCCTCGAGGAGAATCCCGAGTTGTCCCTCGCAACTAGGCAGGAGTCCTGCCGTCGCTGAACAAACACGTGTGTGGAAGGGCCATCCCCGTCGTAACTCGAGAATATACCCCAGGTTCCCGCCGCAACTCGAGAAAAACCATGAGACTTCCCCCTCGCCACGAGATGAGGCCCGATTCCCCTGCACTGCGTGCAGAGCAATTCCGTGTTGCACATCACACATGAAAGGAGCCTTGATTTCCTTGATGGCACTCCAGAGAAACCCCAAGAACACTGTTTCAAGGCTAGAGGGATCCTGAGGTCACTGTAGCAACAAGAAAGAGATCCGTGGACCAAAAATCAACTCGAGATGAGAGGTTAGTCCCTGGCTTCGACTCCAGAGGAATACCACTTTACCACAAGCACCTCAAGAGGAGGCTTCTCTCAGCTCTAGGTATGTGAGAGGGACCCTGAGTTTTCGGCCTCAAGTGGAATGGACACCGCGATGCCCTTACTCAAAATAAGGCCGGATATCCCTGCAGTGACTTGAATGCAGGCTCGTCTTGCATCTCACAAGACGAAAGGATGTCTGAATCCCCTGTGGAGACCACAGAGAAAGACCTAGTTCCCCACCTCATCGCGACCGGAGGCCTTACATCCTTTGAAAACTCCAGAGGTACGCGGAGATCAGTGCCTCCAAAGGAGACGATGCCTGACTCCTCGTGAAACTTGATAGGAGTCCCAGGATTCCTGTGCACGTGGAAAGGGACCCTTGGTCTCCCGCCTCAGCTGGAGAGGCGTCCCAATTGCCCTGCCAAGCCTCGAGGAGAATCCCGAGTTGTCCCTCGCAACTAGGCAGGAGTCCAGACGTCGCCGAACAAACACGTGGTTGGAAGGGCCATCCCCGTCGTAACTCGAGAATATACCCCAGGTTCCCGCCGCAACTCGAGAAAAACCATGAGACTTCCCCCTCGCCGCGAGATGAGGCCCGATTCCCCTGCACTGCGTCCAGAGCAATTCCGTGTTGCACATCACACATGAAAGGAGCCTTGATTTCCTTGATGGCACTCCAGAGAAACACCAAGAACACTGTTTCAAGGCTAGAGGGATCCTGAGGTCACTGTAGCAACACGAAAGAGCTCCATGGACCAAAAATCAACTCGAGATGAGAGGTTAGTCCCTGGCTTCGACTCCAGAGGAATACCACCTTACCACAAGCACCTCAAGAGGAGGCTTCTCTCAGCTCTAGGTATGTGAGAGGGACCCTGAAGTGTGCGGCCTCAAGTGGAATGGACACCGCGATGCCCTGACTCGAAATAAGGCCGGATATCCCTGCAGTGACTTGAATGCAGGCTCGTCTTGCATCCCCCAAGAAGAAAGGATGTCTGAATTCCCTGTGGAGACCACAGAGAAAGACCTAGTTCCCCACCTCATCGCGACCGGAGGCATCACATCCTTTGTAAACTCCAGAGGTATGCGGAGATCAGTGCCTCCAAAGGAGACGATGCCTGACTCCTCGTGAAACTTGATAGGAGTCCCAGGATTCCTGTGCACGTGGAAAGGGACCCTTGGTCTCCCGCCTCAGCTGGAGAGGCGTCCCAATTGCCCTGCCAAGCCTCGAGGAGAATCCCGAGTTGTCCCTCGCAACTAGGCAGGAGTCCTGACGTCGCTGAAGAAACACGTGTGTGGAAGGGCCATCCACGTCGTAACTCGAGAATATACCCCAGGTTCCCGCCGCAACTCGAAAAAAACCATGAGACTTCCCCCTCGCCGCGAGATGAGGCCCGATATCCTGCACTGCGTGCAGAGCAATTCCGTGTTGCACATCACACATGAAAGGAGCCTTGATTTCATTGATGGCACTCCAGAGAAACCCCAAGAACATTGTTTCAAGGCTAGAGGGAACCTGAGGTCACTGTAGCAACACGAAAGAGCTCCGTGGACCAAAAGTCAACTCGAGATGAGAGGTTAGTCCCTGGCTTCGACTCCAGAGGAATACCACCTTACCACAAGCACCTCAAGAGGAGGCTTCTCTCAGCTCTACGTATGTGAGAAGGACCCTGATTTTGCGGCCTCAAGTGGAATGGACACTGCGATGTCCTGACGCGAAATAAGGCCGGATATCCCTGCAGTGACTTGAATGCAGGCTCGTCTTGCATCTCCCAAGACGAAAGGATGTCTGAATCCCCTGTGCAGACCACAGAGAAAGACCTAGTTCCCCACCTCATCGCGACCGAAGGCCTCACATCCCTTGAAAGCTCCAGAGGTACGCGGAGATCAGTGCCTCCAAAGGAGACGATGCCTGACTCCTCGTGAAACTTGATAGGAGTCCCAGGATTCCTGTGGCACGTGGAAAGGGACACTTGGTCTTCCGCCTCAGCTGGAGAGGCGTCCCAATTGCCCTGCCAAGCCTCCAGGAGAATCCCGAGTTGTCCCTCGCAACTAGGCAGGAGTCCTGACGTCGCTGAACAAACACGTGTGTGGAAGGGCCATCCCCGTCGTAACTCGAGAATATACCGCAGGTTCCCGCCGCAACTCGAGAAAAACCATGAGACTTCCCCCTCGCCGCAAAATGAGGCCCGATATCCTGCACTGCGTGCAGAGCAATTCCGTGTTGCACATCACACATGAAAGGAGCCTTGATTTCCTTGATGGCACTCCAGAGAAACCCCAAGACACTGTTTCAAGGCTAGAGGGAACCTGAGGTCACTGTAGCAACACGAAAGAGCTCCGTGGACCAAAAATCAACTCGAGATGAGAGGTTAGTCCCTGGCTTCGACTCCAGAGGAATACCACCTTACCACAAGCACCTCAAGAGGAGGCTTCTCTCAGCTCTAGGTATGTGAGAGGGACCCTGAGTTTGCGGCCTCAAGTGGAATGGACACTGCGATGCCCTGACTCGAAATAAGGCCGGATATCCCTGCAGTGACTTGAATGCAGGCTCGTCTTGCATCTCCCAAGACGAAAGGATGTCTGAATCCCCTGTGCAGAGCACAGAGAAAGACCTAGTTCCCCACCTCATCGCGACCGAAGGCCTCACATCCTTTGAAAACTCCAGAGGTACGCGGAGATCAGTGCCTCCAAAGGAGACGATGCCTGACTCCTCGTGAAACTTGATAGGAGTCCCAGGATTCCTGTGGCCCGTGGAAAGGGACACTTGGTCTTCCGCCTCAGCTGGAGAGGCGTCCCAATTGCCCTGCCAAGCCTCGAGGAGAATCCCGAGTTGTCCCTCGCAACTAGGCAGGAGTCCTGACGTCGCTGAACAAACACGTGTGTGGAAGGGCCATCCCCGTCGTAACTCGAGAATATACGCCAGGTTCCCGCCGCAACTCGAGAAAAACCATGAGACTTCCCCCTCGTCGCGAGATGAGGCCTAATTCCCCTGCACTGCGTGCAGAGCAATTCCGTGTTGCACATCACACATGAAAGGAGCCTTGATTTCCTTGATGACACTGCAGAGAAACCCCAAGAACACTGTTTCAAGGCTAGAGGGATCCTGAGGTCACTGTAGCCACATGAAAGAGCTCCGTGGACCAGAAGTCAACTCGAGATGAGAGGTTAGTCCCTGGCTTCGACTCCACAGGAATACCACCTTACCACAAGCACCTCAAGAGGAGGCTTCTCGCAGCTCTAGGTATGTGAGAGGGACACTGAGTTTGCGGCCTTTAGTGGAATTGACACCGCGATGCCCTGGCTCGAAATAAGGCCGGATATCCCTGCAGTGACTTGAATGCAGGCTCGTCTTGCATCTCCCAAGATGAAAGGATGTCTGAATCCCCTGTGGAGACCACAGAGAAAGACCTAGTTCCCCACCTCATCGCGACCGGAGCCCTCACATCCTTTGAAAACTCCAGAGGTACGCGGAGATCAGTGCCTCCAAAGGAGACGATGCCTGACTCCTCGTGAAACTTGATAGGAGTCCCAGGATTCCTGTGCTCGTGGAAAGACACACTCGGTCTCCCCCCTCAGCTGGAGAGGCGTCCCAATTGCCCTGCCAAGCCTCGAGGAGAATCCCGAGTTGTCCCTCGCAACTAGGCAGGAGTCCTGACGTCGCTGAACAAACACGTGGGTGGAAGGGCCATCCCCGTCGTAACTCGAGAATATACCCCAGGTTCCCGCCGCAACTCGAGAAAAACCATGAGACTTCCTCCGGGCCGCGAGATGAGGCCTGATTCCCCTGCACTGCGTGCAGAGCAATTCCGTGTTGCACATCACACATGAAAGGAGCCTTGATTTCCTTGATGGCACTCCAGAGAAACCCCAAGAACACTGTTTCAAGGCTAGAGGCATCCTGAGGTCACTGTAGCAACACGAAAGAGCTCCGTGGATGAAAAATCAACTCGAGATGAGTGGTTAGTCCCTGGCTTCGACTCCAGAGGAATACCACCTTACCACAAGCACCTCAAGAGGAGGCTTCTCTCAGCTCTAGGTATGTGAGAGGGACCCTGAGTTTGCGGCCTCAAGTAGAATGGACACCGCGATGCCCTGGCTCGAAATAAGGCCAGATATCCCTGCAGTGACTTGAATGCAGGCTCGTCTTGCATCTCCCAAGACGAAAGGATGTCTGAATCCCCTGTGGAGACCACAGAGAAAGACCTAGTTCCCCACCTCATCGCGACCGGAGGCCTCACATCCTTTGAAAACTCCAGAGGTACGCGGAGATCAGTGTCTCCAAAGGAGACGATGCCTGACTCCTCGTGAAACTTGATAGGAGTCCCAGGATTCCTGTGGCACGTGGAAAGGGACCCTTGGTCTCCCGCCTCAGCTGGAGAGGCGTCCCAATTGCCCTGCCAAGCCTCGAGGAGAATCCCGAGTTGTCCCTCGCAACTAGGCAGGAGTCCTGACGTCGCTGAACAAACACGTGTGTGGAAGGGCCATCCATGTCGTAACTCGAGAATATACCACAGGTTCCCGCCGCAACTCGAGAAAAACCATGAGACTTCCCCCTCGCCGCGAGATGTGGCCCGATTTCCCTGCACTGCCTGCAGAGCAATTCCGTGTTGCACATCACACATGAAAGGAGCCTTGATTTCCTTGATGGCACTCCAGAGAATCCCCAAGAACACTGTTTCAAGGCTAGAGGGATCCTGAGGTCACTGTAGGAACACGAAAGAGCTCCATGGACCAAAAATCAACTCGAGATGAGAGGTTAGTCCCTGGCTTCGACTCCAGAGGAATACCACCTTACCACAAGCACCTCAAGAGGAGGCTTCTCTCAGCTCTAGGTATGTGAGAGGGACCCTGAGTTTGCGGCCTCAAGTGGAGTGGACACCGCGATGCCCTGACTCGAAATAAGGCCGGATATCCCTGCAGTGACTTGAATGTAGGCTCGTCTTGCATCTCCCAAGACGAAAGGATGTCTGAATCCCCTGTGTAGACCACAGAGAAAGACATAGTTCCCCACCTCATGGCGACCGGAGGCCTCACATCCTTTGAAAACTCCAGAGGTACGCGGAGATCACTGCCTCCAAAGGAGACGATGCCTGACTCCTTGTGAAACTTGATAGGAGTCCCAGGATTCCTGTGGCACGTGGAAAGGGACCCTTGGTCTCCCGCCTCAGCTGGAGAGGCGTCCCAATTGCCCTGCCAAGCCTCGAGGAGAATCCCGAGTTGTCCCTCGCAACTAGGCAGGAGTCCTGACGTCGCTGAACAAACACGTGTGTGGAAGGGCCATCCCCGTCGTAACTCGAGAATATATCCCAGGTTCCCGCCGCAACTCGAGAAAAACCATGAGACTTCCCACTCGCCGCGAGATGAGGCCCGATTCCACTGCACTGCGTGCAGAGCAATTCCGTGTTGCACATCACACATGAAAGGAGCCTTGATTTCCTTGATGGCACTCCAGAGAAACCCCAAGAACACTGTTTCAAGGCTAGAGGGATCCTGAGGTCACTGTAGCAACACGAAAGAGCTCCGTGGACCAAAAATCAACTCGAGATGAGAGGTTAGTCCCTGGCTTCGACTCCAGAGGAATACCACCTTACCACAAGCACCTCAAGAGGAGGCTTCTCTCAGCTCTAGGTATGTGAGAGGGGCCCTGAGTTTGCGGCCTCAAGTGGAATGGACACCGCGATGCCCTGACTCGAAATAAGGCCGGATATCCCTGCAGTGACTTGAATGCAGGCTCGTCTTGCATCTCCCAAGACGAAAGGATGTCTGAATCCCCTGTGGAGACCACAGAGAAAGACCTAGTTCCCCACCTCATCGCGACCGGAGGCATCACATCCTTTGAAAACTCCAGAGGTACGCGGAGATCAGTGCTTGCAAAGGAGACGATGCCTGACTCCTCGTGAAACTTGATAGGAGTCCCAGGATTCCTGTGCACGTGGAAAGGGACCCTTGGTCTCCCGCCTCAGCTGGAGAGGCGTCCCAATTGCCCTGCCAAGCCTCGAGGAGAATCCCGAGTTGTCCCTCACAAGTAGGCAGGAGTCCTGATGTCGCTGAAGAAACACGTGGGTGGAAGGGCCATCCCCGTCGTAACTCGAGAATATACCCCAGGTTCCCGCCGCAACTCGATAAAAACCATGAGACTTCCCCCTCGGCAAGAGATGAGGCCCGATTCCCCTGCACTGTGTGCAGAGCAATTCCGTGTTGCACATCACACATGGAAGGAGCCTTGATTTAATTGATGGCACTCCAGAGAAACCCCAAGAACGCTGTTTCAAGGCTAGAGGGATCCTGAGGTCACTGTAGCAACACGAAAGAGCTCCGTGGACCAAAAATCAACTCGAGATGAGAGGTTAGTCCCTGGCTTCGACTCCAGAGGAATACCACCTTACCACAAGCACCTCAAGAGGAGGCTTCTCACAGCTCTAGCTATGTGAGAGGGACCCTGAGTTTGCGGCCTCAAGTGGAATGGAGACCGTGATTCCCTGGCTCAAAATAAGGCCGGATATCCCTGCAGTGACTTGAATGCAGGCTTGTCTTGGATCTCCCAAGACGAGAGGATGTCTGAATCCCCTGTGGAGACCACAGAGAAAGACCTACTTCCCCACCTCATGGCGACCGGAGGCCTCACATCCTTTGAAAACTCCACAGGTACGCGGAGATCAGTGCCTCCAGAGGAGACGATGCCTGACTCCTCGTGAAACTTGATAGGAGTCCCAGGATTCCTGTGGCACGTGGAAAGGGACCCTTAGTCTCCCGCCTCAGCTGGAGAAGCGTTCCAAGTGCCCTGCCAAGCCTCGAGGAGAATCCCGAGTTGCCCCTCGCAACTAGGCAGGAGTCCTGACGTCGCTGAACAAACACGTGTGTGGAAGTGCCATCCCCGTCATATATCGAGAATATACCCCATGTTCCCGCCACAACTCGAGAAAAACCATGAGACTTCCCCCTCGCCGCGAGATGAGGCCCGATTCCCCTGCACTGCGTGCAGAGCAATTCCGTGTTGCACATCACACATGAAAGGAGCCTTGATTTCCTTGATGGCACTCCAGAGAAACCCCAAGAACACTGTTTCAAGGCTAGAGGGATCCTGAGATCACTGTAGCAACACGAAAGAGCTCCGTGGACCAAAAATCAACTCGAGATGAGAGGTTAGTCCCTGGCTTCGACTGCAGAGGAATACCACTTTACCACAAGCACCTCAAGAGGAGGCTTCTCTCAGCTCTAGGTATGTGAGAGGGACCCTGATTTTGCGGCCTCAAGTGGAATGGACCGGGCGATGCCCTGACGCCAAATAAGGCCGGATATCCCTGCAGTGACTTGAATGCAGGCTCGTCTTGCATCTCCCAAGACGAAAGGATGTCTGAATCCTCTGTGGAGACCACAGAGAAAGACCTAGTTCCCCACCTCATCGCGA
Source organism: Cervus elaphus (assembly GCF_910594005.1). NCBI lineage: Eukaryota > Metazoa > Chordata > Mammalia > Artiodactyla > Cervidae > Cervus > Cervus elaphus. The sequence goes on from NC_057838.1 coordinate 7,026,074, forward strand.
CCGGAGGCCTCACATCCTTTGAAAACTCCAGAGGTACGCGGAGATCAGTGCCTCCAAAGGAGATGATGCCTGACTCCTCGTGAAACTTGATAGGAGTCCCAGGATTCCTGTGGCACATGGAAAGGGACACTTGGTATCCCACCTCCGCTGGAGAGGCGTCCCAATTGCCCTGCCAAGCCTCGAGGAGAATCCCGATTTGTCCCTCGCAACTAGGCAGGAGTCCTGACGACGCTGAACAAACACGTGAGTCTAAGGGCCATCCCCATCGTAACTCGAGAATATACCGCAGGTTCCCGCCGCAACTCGAGAAAAACCATGAGACTTCCCCCTCGCCGCGAGCTGAGGCCCGATTCCCCTGCACTGCGTGCAGAGCAATTCCGTGTTGCACATCACACATGAAAGGAGCCTTGATTTCCTTGATGGCACTCCAGAGAAACACCAAGAACACTGTTTCAAGGCTAGAGGGATCCTGAAGTCACTGTAGCAACACGAAAGAGCTCCATGGACCAAAAATCAACTCGAGATGAGAGGTTAGTCCCTGGCTTCGACTCCAGAGGAATACCACCTTACCACAAGCACCTCAAGAGGAGGCTTCTCTCAGCTCTAGGTATGTGAGAGGGACCCTGATTTTGCGGCCGGAAGTGGAATGGACACCGCGATGCCCTGACTCGAAATAAGGCCGGATATCCCTGCAGTGACTTGAATGCAGGCTCATCTTGCATCTCCCACGACGAAAGGATGTCTGAATCCCCTGTGGAGAACACAGAGAAAGACCTACTTCCCCACCTCATTGTGACCGGAGGCCTCACATCCTTTGAAAACTCCAGAGGTATGCGGAGATCATTGCCTCCAAAGGAGACGATGCCTGACTCCTCGTGAAACTTGATAGGAGTCCCAGGATTCCTGTGGCACATGGAAAGGGACTCTTGGTCTCCCGCCTCAGCTGGAGAGGCGTCCCAATTGCCCTGCCAAGCCTCGAGGAGAATCCCGAGTTGTCCCTCGCAACTAGGCAGGAGTCCTGACGTCGCTGAACAAACACGTGGGTGGAAGGGCCATCCTCGTCGTAACTCGAGAATATACCCCAGGTTCCCGCCGCAACTCGAGAAAAACCATGAGACTTCCCCCTCGCCGCGAGATGAGGCCCGATTCCCCTGCACTGCATGCAGAGCAATTCCGTGTTGCACATCACACATGAAAGGAGCCTTGATTTCCCTGATGGCACTCCAGAGAAACCCCAAGAACACTGTTTCAAGGCTAGAGGGATCCTGACGTCACTGTAGCAACACGAAAGAGCTCCGTGGACCAAAAATCAACTCGAGATGAGAGGTTAGTCCCTGGCTTCGACTCCAGAGGAATACCACCTTACCACAAGCACCTCAAGAGGAGGCTTCTCTCAGCTCGAGGTATGTGAGAGGGACCCTGAGTTTGCGGCCTCAAGTGGAATGGACACCGCAATGCCCTGACTCGAAATAAGGCCAGATATCCCTGCAGTGACTTGAATGCAGGCTCGTCTTGCATCTCACAAGACGAAAGGTTGTCTGAATCCCCTGTGGAGACCACAGAGAAAGAACGAGTTCCCCACCTCATCGCGACCGGAGGCCTCACATCCTTTGAAAACTCCAGAGGTACGTGGAGATCAGTGCCTCCAAAGGAGACGATGCCTGACTCCTCGTGAAACTTGATAGGAGTCCCAGGATTCCTCTGCACGTGGATAGGGACACTTGGTCTCCCGCCTCGGCTGGAGAGGCGTCCCAATTGCCCTGCCAAGCCTCGAGGAGAATCCCGAGTTGTCCCTCGCAACTAGGCAGGAGTCCTGCCGTCGCTGAACAAACACGTGTGTGGAAGGGCCATCCCCGTCGTAACTCGAGAATATACCCCAGGTTCCCGCCGCAACTCGAGAAAAACCATGAGACTTCCCCCTCGCCACGAGATGAGGCCCGATTCCCCTGCACTGCGTGCAGAGCAATTCCGTGTTGCACATCACACATGAAAGGAGACTTGATTTCCTTAATGGCACTCCAGAGAAACCCCAAGAACACTGTTTCAAAGCTAGAGGGATCCTGAGGTCACTGTAGCAACACGAAAGAGCTCCGTGGACCAAAAGTCAACTCGAGATGAGAGGTTAGTCCCTGGCTTCGACTCCAGAGGAATACCACTTTACCACAAGCACCTCAAGAGGAGGCTTCTCTCAGCTCTAGGTATGTGAGAGGGACCCTGAGTTTTCGGCCTTAAGTGGAATGGACACCGCGATGCCCTTACTCAAAATAAGGCCGGATATCCCTGCAGTGACTTGAATGCAGGCTCGTCTTGCATCTCACAAGACGAAAGGATGTCTGAATCCCCTGTGGAGACCACAGAGAAAGACCTAGTTCCCCACCTCATCGCGACCGGAGGCCTTACATCCTTTGAAAACTCCAGAGGTACGCGGAGATCAGTGCCTCCAAAGGAGACGATGCCTGACTCCTCGTGAAACTTGATAGGAGTCCCAGGATTCCTGTGCACGTGGAAAGGGACCCTTGGTCTCCCGCCTCAGCTGGAGAGGCGTCCCAATTGCCCTGCCAAGCCTCGAGGAGAATCCCGAGTTGTCCCTCGCAACTAGGCAGGAGTCCAGACGTCGCCGAACAAACACGTGGTTGGAAGGGCCATCCCCGTCGTAACTCGAGAATATACCCCAGGTTCCCGCCGCAACTCGAGAAAAACCATGAGACTTCCCCCTCGCCGCGAGATGAGGCCCGATTCCCCTGCACTGCGTCCAGAGCAATTCCGTGTTGCACATCACACATGAAAGGAGCCTTGATTTCCTTGATGGCACTCCAGAGAAACACCAAGAACACTGTTTCAAGGCTAGAGGGATCCTGAGGTCACTGTAGCAACACGAAAGAGCTCCATGGACCAAAAATCAACTCGAGATGAGAGGTTAGTCCCTGGCTTCGACTCCAGAGGAATACCACCTTACCACAAGCACCTCAAGAGGAGGCTTCTCTCAGCTCTAGGTATGTGAGAGGGACCCTGAAGTGTGCGGCCTCAAGTGGAATGGACACCGCGATGCCCTGACTCGAAATAAGGCCGGATATCCCTGCAGTGACTTGAATGCAGGCTCGTCTTGCATCCCCCAAGACGAAAGGATGTCTGAATTCCCTGTGGAGACCACAGAGAAAGACCTAGTTCCCCACCTCATCGCGACCGGAGGCATCACATCCTTTGAAAACTCCAGAGGTATGCGGAGATCAGTGCCTCCAAAGCAGACGATGCCTGACTCCTCGTGAAACTTGATAGGAGTCCCAGGATTCCTGTGCACGTGGAAAGGGACCCTTGGTCTCCCGCCTCAGCTGGAGAGGCGTCCCAATTGCCCTGCCAAGCCTCGAGGAGAATCCCGAGTTGGCCCTCGCAACTAGGCAGGAGTCCTGACGTCGCTGAAGAAACACGTGTGTGGAAGGGCCATCCACGTCGTAACTCGAGAATATACCCCAGGTTCCCGCCGCAACTCGAAAAAACCATGAGACTTCCCCCTCGCCGCGAGATGAGGCCCGATATCCTGCACTGCGTGCAGAGCATTTCCGTGTTGCACATCACACATGAAAGGAGCCTTGATTTCATTGATGGCACTCCAGAGAAACCCCAAGAACATTGTTTCAAGGCTAGAGGGAACCTGAGGTCACTGTAGCAACACGAAAGAGCTCCGTGGACCAAAAGTCAACTCGAGATGAGAGGTTAGTCCCTGGCTTCGACTCCAGAGGAATACCACCTTACCACAAGCACCTCAAGAGGAGGCTTCTCTCAGCTCTACGTATGTGAGAGGGACCCTGATTTTGCGGCCTCAAGTGGAATGGACACTGCGATGTCCTGACGCGAAATAAGGCCGGATATCCCTGCAGTGACTTGAATGCAGGCTCGTCTTGCATCTCCCAAGACGAAAGGATGTCTGAATCCCCTGTGCAGACCACAGAGAAAGACCTAGTTCCCCACCTCATCGCGACCGAAGGCCTCACATCCCTTGAAAGCTCCAGAGGTACGCGGAGATCAGTGCCTCCAAAGGAGACGATGCCTGACTCCTCGTGAAACTTGATAGGAGTCCCAGGATTCCTGTGGCACGTGGAAAGGGACACTTGGTCTTCCGCCTCAGCTGGAGAGGCGTCCCAATTGCCCTGCCAAGCCTCGAGGAGAATCCCGAGTTGTCCCTCGCAACTAGGCAGGAGTCCTGACGTCGCTGAACAAACACGTGTGTGGAAGGGCCATCCCCGTCGTAACTCGAGAATATACCGCAGGTTCCCGCCGCAACTCGAGAAAAACCATGAGACTTCCCCCTCGCCGCAAAATGAGGCCCGATATCCTGCACTGCGTGCAGAGCAATTCCGTGTTGCACATCACACATGAAAGGAGCCTTGATTTCCTTGATGGCACTCCAGAGAAACCCCAAGACACTGTTTCAAGGCTAGAGGGAACCTGAGGTCACTGTAGCAACACGAAAGAGCTCCGTGGACCAAAAATCAACTCGAGATGAGAGGTTAGTCCCTGGCTTCGACTCCAGAGGAATACCACCTTACCACAAGCACCTCAAGAGGAGGCTTCTCTCAGCTCTAGGTATGTGAGAGGGACCCTGAGTTTGCGGCCTCAAGTGGAATGGACACTGCGATGCCCTGACTCGAAATAAGGCCGGATATCCCTGCAGTGACTTGAATGCAGGCTCGTCTTGCATCTCCCAAGACGAAAGGATGTCTGAATCCCCTGTGCAGAGCACAGAGAAAGACCTAGTTCCCCACCTCATCGCGACCGAAGGCCTCACATCCTTTGAAAACTCCAGAGGTACGCGGAGATCAGTGCCTCCAAAGGAGACGATGCCTGACTCCTCGTGAAACTTGATAGGAGTCCCAGGATTCCTGTGGCCCGTGGAAAGGGACACTTGGTCTTCCGCCTCAGCTGGAGAGGCGTCCCAATTTCCCTGCCAAGCCTCGAGGAGAATCCCGAGTTGTCCCTCGCAACTAGGCAGGAGTCCTGACGTCGCTGAACAAACACGTGTGTGGAAGGGCCATCCCCGTCGTAACTCGAGAATATACCCCAGGTTCCCGCCGCAACTCGAGAAAAACCATGAGACTTCCCCCTCGCCGCGAGATGAGGCCCGATTCCCCTGTACTGCGTGCAGAGCAATTCCGTGGTGCACATCACACATGAAAAGAAACTTGATTTCCTTGATGGCACTCCAGAGAAACCCCAAGAACACTGTTTCAAGGCTAGAGGGATCCTGAGGTCACTGTAGCCACACGAAAGAGCTCCGTGGACCAAAAATCAACTCGAGATGAGAGGTTAGTCCCTGGCTTCGACTCCAGAGGAATACCACCTTACCACAAGCACCTCAAGAGGAGGCTTCTCTCAGCTCTAGGTATGTGAGAGGGACCCTGATTTTGCGGCCTCAAGTGGAATGGACACTGCGATGCCCTGACGCGAAATAAGGCCGGATATCCCTGCAGTGACTTGAATGCAGGCTCGTCTTGCATCTCCCAAGACGAAAGGATGTCTGAATCCCCTGTGGAGACCACAGAGAAAGACCTAGTTCCCCACCTCATCGCGACCGAAGGCCTCACATCCTTTGAAAACTCCAGAGGTACGCGGAGATCAGTGCCTCCAAAGGGGACGATGCCTGACTCCTCGTGAAACTTGATAGGAGTCCCAGGATTCCTGTGGCACGTGGAAAGGGACACTTGGTCTACCGCCACAGATGGAGAGGCGTTCCAATTGCCCTGCCCAGCCTCGAGGAGAATCCCGAGTTGTCCCTCGGAACTAGGCAGGAGTCCTGACGTCGCTGAACAAACACGTGTGTGGAAGGGCCATCCCCGTCGTAACTCGAGAATATACCCCAGGTTCCCTCCGCAACTCGAGAAAAACCATGAGACTTCCCCCTCGCCGCGAGATGAGGCCCGATTCCCCTGCACTGCGTCCAGAGCAATTCCGTGTTGCACATCACACATGAAAGGAGCCTTGATTTCCTTGATGGCACTCCAGAGAAACCCCAAGAACACTGTTTCAAGGCTAGTGGGATCCTGAGGTCACTGTAGCAACACGAAAGAGCTCCATGGACCAAAAATCAACTCGAGATGAGAGGTTAGTCCCTGGCTTCGACTCCAGATTAATACCACCTTACCACAAGCACCTCAAGAGGAGGCTTCTCTCAGCTCTAGGTATGTGAGAGGGACCCTGAGTGTGCGGCCTCAAGTGGAATGGACACCGCGATGCCCTGACTCGAAATAAGGCCGGATATCCCTGCAGTGACTTGAATGCAGGCTCGTCTTGCATCCCCCAAGACGAAAGGATGTCTGAATTCCCTGTGGAGACCACAGAGAAAGACCTAGTTCCCCACCTCATCGCGACCGGAGGCCTCACATCCTTTGAAAACTCCAGAGGTATGCGGAGATCAGTGCCTCCAAAGGAGACGATGCCTGACTCCTCGTGAAACTTGATAGGAGTCCCAGAATTCCTGTGGCAAATGGGAAGGGACCCTTGGTCTCCCGTCTCAGCTGGAGAGGTGTCCCAATTGCCCTGCCAAGCCTCGAGGAGAATCCCGAGTTGTCCCTCACAAGTAGGCAGGAGTCCTGATGTCGCTGAAGAAACACGTGGGTGGAAGGGCCATCCCCGTCGTAACTCGAGAATATACCCCAGGTTCCCGCCGCAACTCGAGAAAAACCATGAGACTTCCCCCTCGCCGCGAGATGAGGCCCGATATCCTGCACTGCGTGCAGAGCAATTCCGTGTTGCACATCACACATGAAAGGAGCCTTGATTTCATTGATGGCACTCCAGAGAAACCCCAAGAACACTGTTTCAAGGCTAGAGGGAACCTGAGGTCACTGTAGCAACACGAAAGAGCTCCGTGGACCAAAAGTCAACTCGAGATGAGAGGTTAGTCCCTGGCTTCGACTCCAGAGGAATACCACCTTACCACAAGCACCTCAAGAGGAGGCTTCTCTCAGCTCTAGGTATGTGAGACGGACCCTGATTTTGCGGCCTCAAGTGGAATGGACACTGCGATGTCCTGACGCGAAATAAGGCCGGATATCCCTGCAGTGAGTTGAATGCAGGCTCGTCTTGCATCTCCCAAGACGAAAGGATGTCTGAATCCCCTGTGCAGACAACAGAGAAAGACCAAGTTCCCCACCTCATCGCGACCGAAGGCCTCACATCCCTTGAAAGCTCCAGAGGTACGCAGAGATCAGTGCCTCCAAAGGAGACGATGCCGGACTCCTCGTGAAACTTGATAGGAGTCCCAGGATTCCTGTGGCACGTGGAAAGGGACACTTGGTCTACCGCCACAGATGGAGAGGCGTTCCAATTGCCCTGCCCAGCCTCGAGGAGAATCCCGAGTTGTCCCTCGCAACTAGGCAGGAGTCCTGACGTGGCTGAACAAACACGTGGGTGGAAGGGCCATCCCCGTCATAACTCGAGAATATACCGCAGGTTCCCGCCGCAACTCGAGAAAAACCATGAGACTTCCCCCTCGCCGCAAAATGAGGCCCGATATCCTGCACTGCGTGCAGAGCAATTCCGTGTTGCACATCACACATGAAAGGAGCCTTGATTTCCTTGATGGCACTCCAGAGAAACCCCAAGACACTGTTTCAAGGCTAGAGGGAACCTGAGGTCACTGTAGCAACACGAAAGAGCTCCGTGGACCAAAAATCAACTCGAGATGAGAGGTTAGTCCCTGGCTTCGACTCCAGAGGAATACCACCTTACCACAAGCACCTCAAGAGGAGGCTTCTCTCAGCTCTAGGTATGTGAGAGGGACTCTGAGTTTGCGGCCTCAAGTGGAATGGACACTGCGATGCCCTGACGTGAAATAAGGCCGGATATCCCTGCAGTGACTTGAATGCAGGCTCGTCTTGCATCTCCCAAGACGAAAGGATGTCTGAATCCCCTGTGCAGAGCACAGAGAAAGACCTAGTTCCCCACCTCATCGCGACCGAAGGCCTCACATCCTTTGAAAACTCCAGAGGTACGCGGAGATCAGTGCCTCCAAAGGAGACGATGCCTGACTCCTCGTGAAACTTGATAGGAGTCCCAGGATTCCTGTGGCCCGTGGAAAGGGACACTTGGTCTTCCGCCTCAGCTGGAGAGGCGTCCCAATTGCCCTGCCAAGCCTCGAGGAGAATCCCGAGTTGTCCCTCGCAACTAGGCAGGAGTCCTGACGTGGCTGAACAAACACGTGTGTGGAAGGGCCATCCCCGTCGTAACTCGAGAATATACCCCAGGTTCCCGCCGCAACTCGAGAAAAACCATGAGACTTCCCCCTCGCCGCGAGATGAGGCCCGATTCCCCTGTACTGCGTGCAGAGCAATTCCGTGGTGCACATCACACATGAAAAGAGACTTGATTTCCTTGATGGCACTCCAGAGAAACCCCAAGAACACTGTTTCAAGGCTAGAGGGATCCTGAGGTCACTGTAGCCACACGAAAGAGCTCCGTGGACCAAAAATCAACTCGAGATGAGAGGTTAGTTCCTAGCTTCGACTCCAGAGGAATACCACCTTACCACAAGCACCTCAAGAGGAGGCTTCTCTCAGCTCTAGGTATGTGAGAGGAACCCTGAGTTTGCGGCCCCAAGTGGAATGGACACCGCGATGCCCTGACTCGAAATAAGGCCGGATATCCCTGCAGTGACTTGAATGCAGGCTCGTCTTGCATCTCCCAAGACGAAAGGATGTCTGAATCCCCTGTGGAGACCACAGAGAAAGACCTAGTTCCCAACATCATCGCGACCGGAGGCCTCACATCCTTTGAAAACTCCAGAGGTACGCGGAGATCAGTGCCTCCAAAGGATACGATGCCTGACTCATCGTGAAACTTGATAGGAGTCCCAGGATTCCTGTGGCACGTGGAAAGGGACCCTTGGTCTCCCGCCTCAGCTGGAGAGGCGTCCCAATTGCCCTGCCAAGCCGCGAGGAGAATCCCGAGTTGTCCCTCAAAACTAGGCAGAAGTCCTGCCTTCGCTGAACAAACACGTGGGTGGAAGGGCCATCCCCGTCGTAACTCGAGAATATACCCCAGGTTCCCGCCGCAACTCGAGAAAAACCATGAGACTTCCCCCTCGCCGCGAGATGAGGCCCGATTCCCCTGTACTGCGTGCAGAGCAATTCCGTGTTGCACATCACACATGAAAGAAGCCTTGATTTCCCTGATGGCACTCCAGAGAAACCCCAAGAACACTGTTTCAAGGCTAGAGGGATCCTGAGGTCACTGTAGCAACATGAAAGAGCTCCGTGGACCAAAAATCAACTCGAGATGAGAGGTTAGTCCCTGGCTTCGACTCCAGAGGAATACCACCTTACCACAAGCACCTCAAAAGGAGGCTTCTCTTAGCTCGAGGTATGTGAGAGGGACTCTGAGTTTGCGGCCTCAAGTGGAATGGATACCGCAATGCCCTGACTCGAAATAAGGCCTGATATCCCTGCAGTGACTTGAATGCAGGCTCGTCTTGCATCTCCCAAGACGAAAGGTTGTCTGAATCCCCTGTGGAGACCACAGAGAAAGACCGAGTTCCCCACCTCATCGCGACCGGAGGCCTCACATCCATTGAAAACTCCAGAGGTACGTGGAGATCAGTGCCTCCAAAGGAGACGATGCCTGACTCCTCGTGAAACTTGATAGGAGTCCCAGGATTCCTGTGCACGTGGATAGGGACCCTTGGTCTCCCGCCTCGGCTGGAGAGGCGTCCCAATTGCCCTGCCAAGCCTCGAGGAGAATCCCGAGTTGTCCCTCGCAACTAGGCAGGAGTCCTGCCGTCGCTGAACAAACACGTGTGTGGAAGGGCCATCCCCGTCGTAACTCGAGAATATACCCCAGGTTCCCGCCGCAACTCGAGAAAAACCATGAGACTTCCCCCTCGCCACGAGATGAGGCCCGATTCCCCTGCACTGAGTGCAGAGCAATTCCGTGTTGCACATCACACATGAAAGGAGCCTTGATTTCCTTGATGGCACTCCAGAGAAACCCCAAGAACACTGTTTCAAGGCTAGAGGGATCCTGAGGTCACTGTAGCAACACGAAAGAACTCCATGGACCAAAAATCAACTCGAGATGAGAGGTTATTCCCTGGCTTCGACTCCAGAGGAATACCACCTTACCACAAGCACCTCAAGAGGAGGCTTCTCTCAGCTCTAGGTATGTGAGAGGGACCCTGAGTGTGCGGCCTCAAGTGGAATGGACATCGCGATGCCCTGACTCGAAATAAGGCCGGATATCCCTGCAGTGACTTGAATGCAGGCTCGTCTTGCATCCCCCAAGACGAAAGGATGTCTGAATTCCCTGTGGAGACCACAGAGAAAGACCTAGTTCCCCACCTCATCGCGACCGGAGGCCTCACATTCTTTGAAAACTCCAGAGGTTTGCGGAGATCAGTGCCTCCAAAGGAGACGATGCCTGACTCCTCGTGAAACTTGATAGGAGTCCCAGAATTCCTGTGGCAAATGGGAAGGGACACTTGGTCTCCCGCCTCAGCTGGAGAGGCGTCCCAATTGCCCTGCCAAGCCTAGAGGAGAATCCCGAGTTGTCCCTCGCAACTAGGCAGGAGTCCTGACGTCGCTGAACAAACACGTGTGTGGAAGGGCCATCCCCGTCGTAACTCGAGAATATACCCCAGGTTCCCGCCGCAACTCGAGAAAAACCATGAGACTTCCCCCTCGCCGCGAGATGAGGCCCGATTCCCCTGTACTGCGTGCAGAGCAATTCCGTGGTGCACATCACACATGAAAAGAAACTTGATTTCCTTGATGGCACTCCAGAGAAACCCCAAGAACACTGTTTCAAGGCTAGAGGGATCCTGAGGTCACTGTAGCCACACGAAAGAGCTCCGTGGACCAAAAATCAACTCGAGATGAGAGGTTAGTCCCTGGCTTCGACTCCAGAGGAATACCACCTTACCACAAGCACCTCAAGAGGAGGCTTCTCTCAGCTCTAGGTATGTGAGAGGGACCCTGATTTTGCGGCCTCAAGTGGAATGGACACTGCGATGCCCTGACGCGAAATAAGGCCGGATATCCCTGCAGTGACTTGAATGCAGGCTCGTCTTGCATCTCCCAAGACGAAAGGATGTCTGAATCCCCTGTGGAGACCACAGAGAAAGACCTAGTTCCCCACCTCATCGCGACCGAAGGCCTCACATCCTTTGAAAACTCCAGAGGTACGCGGAGATCAGTGCCTCCAAAGGGGACGATGCCTGACTCCTCGTGAAACTTGATAGGAGTCCCAGGATTCCTGTGGCACGTGGAAAGGGACACTTGGTCTACCGCCACAGATGGAGAGGCGTTCCAATTGCCCTGCCCAGCCTCGAGGAGAATCCCGAGTTGTCCCTCGGAACTAGGCAGGAGTCCTGACGTCGCTGAACAAACACGTGTGTGGAAGGGCCATCCCCGTCGTAACTCGAGAATATACCCCAGGTTCCCTCCGCAACTCGAGAAAAACCATGAGACTTCCCCCTCGCCGCGAGATGAGGCCCGATTCCCCTGCACTGCGTCCAGAGCAATTCCGTGTTGCACATCACACATGAAAGGAGCCTTGATTTCCTTGATGGCACTCCAGAGAAACCCCAAGAACACTGTTTCAAGGCTAGTGGGATCCTGAGGTCACTGTGGCAACACGAAAGAGCTCCATGGACCAAAAATCAACTCGAGATGAGAGGTTAGTCCCTGGCTTCGACTCCAGATTAATACCACCTTACCACAAGCACCTCAAGAGGAGGCTTCTCTCAGCTCTAGGTATGTGAGAGGGACCCTGAGTGTGCGGCCTCAAGTGGAATGGACACCGCGATGCCCTGACTCGAAATAAGGCCGGATATCCCTGCAGTGACTTGAATGCAGGCTCGTCTTGCATCCCCCAAGACGAAAGGATGTCTGAATTCCCTGTGGAGACCACAGAGAAAGACCTAGTTCCCCACCTCATCGCGACCGAAGGCCTCACATCCTTTGAAAACTCCAGAGGTATGCGGAGATCAGTGCCTCCAAAGGAGACGATGCCTGACTCCTCGTGAAACTTGATAGGAGTCCCAGAATTCCTGTGGCAAATGGGAAGGGACCCTTGGTCTCCCGTCTCAGCTGGAGAGGTGTCCCAATTGCCCTGCCAAGCCTCGAGGAGAATCCCGAGTTGTCCCTCACAAGTAGGCAGGAGTCCTGATGTCGCTGAAGAAACACGTGGGTGGAAGGGCCATCCCCGTCGTAACTCGAGAATATACCCCAGGTTCCCGCCGCAACTCGAGAAAAACCATGAGACTTCCCCCTCGCCGCGAGATGAGGCCCGATATCCTGCACTGCGTGCAGAGCAATTCCGTGTTGCACATCACACATGAAAGGAGCCTTGATTTCATTGATGGCACTCCAGAGAAACCCCAAGAACACTGTTTCAAGGCTAGAGGGAACCTGAGGTCACTGTAGCAACACGAAAGAGCTCCGTGGACCAAAAGTCAACTCGAGATGAGAGGTTAGTCCCTGGCTTCGACTCCAGAGGAATACCACCTTACCACAAGCACCTCAAGAGGAGGCTTCTCTCAGCTCTAGGTATGTGAGACGGACCCTGATTTTGCGGCCTCAAGTGGAATGGACACTGCGATGTCCTGACGCGAAATAAGGCCGGATATCCCTGCAGTGAGTTGAATGCAGGCTCGTCTTGCATCTCCCAAGACGAAAGGATGTCTGAATCCCCTGTGCAGACAACAGAGAAAGACCAAGTTCCCCACCTCATCGCGACCGAAGGCCTCACATCCCTTGAAAGCTCCAGAGGTACGCAGAGATCAGTGCCTCCAAAGGAGACGATGCCGGACTCCTCGTGAAACTTGATAGGAGTCCCAGGATTCCTGTGGCACGTGGAAAGGGACACTTGGTCTACCGCCACAGATGGAGAGGCGTTCCAATTGCCCTGCCCAGCCTCGAGGAGAATCCCGAGTTGTCCCTCGCAACTAGGCAGGAGTCCTGACGTGGCTGAACAAACACGTGGGTGGAAGGGCCATCCCCGTCATAACTCGAGAATATACCGCAGGTTCCCGCCGCAACTCGAGAAAAACCATGAGACTTCCCCCTCGCCGCAAAATGAGGCCCGATATCCTGCACTGCGTGCAGAGCAATTCCGTGTTGCACATCACACATGAAAGGAGCCTTGATTTCCTTGATGGCACTCCAGAGAAACCCCAAGACACTGTTTCAAGGCTAGAGGGAACCTGAGGTCACTGTAGCAACACGAAAGAGCTCCGTGGACCAAAAATCAACTCGAGATGAGAGGTTAGTCCCTGGCTTCGACTCCAGAGGAATACCACCTTACCACAAGCACCTCAAGAGGAGGCTTCTCTCAGCTCTAGGTATGTGAGAGGGACTCTGAGTTTGCGGCCTCAAGTGGAATGGACACTGCGATGCCCTGACGTGAAATAAGGCCGGATATCCCTGCAGTGACTTGAATGCAGGCTCGTCTTGCATCTCCCAAGACGAAAGGATGTCTGAATCCCCTGTGCAGAGCACAGAGAAAGACCTAGTTCCCCACCTCATCGCGACCGAAGGCCTCACATCCTTTGAAAACTCCAGAGGTACGCGGAGATCAGTGCCTCCAAAGGAGACGATGCCTGACTCCTCGTGAAACTTGATAGGAGTCCCAGGATTCCTGTGGCCCGTGGAAAGGGACACTTGGTCTTCCGCCTCAGCTGGAGAGGCGTCCCAATTGCCCTGCCAAGCCTCGAGGAGAATCCCGAGTTGTCCCTCGCAACTAGGCAGGAGTCCTGACGTGGCTGAACAAACACGTGTGTGGAAGGGCCATCCCCGTCGTAACTCGAGAATATACCCCAGGTTCCCGCCGCAACTCGAGAAAAACCATGAGACTTCCCCCTCGCCGCGAGATGAGGCCCGATTCCCCTGTACTGCGTGCAGAGCAATTCCGTGGTGCACATCACACATGAAAAGAGACTTGATTTCCTTGATGGCACTCCAGAGAAACCCCAAGAACACTGTTTCAAGGCTAGAGGGATCCTGAGGTCACTGTAGCCACACGAAAGAGCTCCGTGGACCAAAAATCAACTCGAGATGAGAGGTTAGTTCCTAGCTTCGACTCCAGAGGAATACCACCTTACCACAAGCACCTCAAGAGGAGGCTTCTCTCAGCTCTAGGTATGTGAGAGGAACCCTGAGTTTGCGGCCCCAAGTGGAATGGACACCGCGATGCCCTGACTCGAAATAAGGCCGGATATCCCTGCAGTGACTTGAATGCAGGCTCGTCTTGCATCTCCCAAGACGAAAGGATGTCTGAATCCCCTGTGGAGACCACAGAGAAAGACCTAGTTCCCAACATCATCGCGACCGGAGGCCTCACATCCTTTGAAAACTCCAGAGGTACGCGGAGATCAGTGCCTCCAAAGGATACGATGCCTGACTCATCGTGAAACTTGATAGGAGTCCCAGGATTCCTGTGGCACGTGGAAAGGGACCCTTGGTCTCCCGCCTCAGCTGGAGAGGCGTCCCAATTGCCCTGCCAAGCCGCGAGGAGAATCCCGAGTTGTCCCTCAAAACTAGGCAGAAGTCCTGCCTTCGCTGAACAAACACGTGGGTGGAAGGGCCATCCCCGTCGTAACTCGAGAATATACCCCAGGTTCCCGCCGCAACTCGAGAAAAACCATGAGACTTCCCCCTCGCCGCGAGATGAGGCCCGATTCCCCTGTACTGCGTGCAGAGCAATTCCGTGTTGCACATCACACATGAAAGGAGCCTTGATTTCCCTGATGGCACTCCAGAGAAACCCCAAGAACACTGTTTCAAGGCTAGAGGGATCCTGAGGTCACTGTAGCAACATGAAAGAGCTCCGTGGACCAAAAATCAACTCGAGATGAGAGGTTAGTCCCTGGCTTCGACTCCAGAGGAATACCACCTTACCACAAGCACCTCAAAAGGAGGCTTCTCTTAGCTCGAGGTATGTGAGAGGGACTCTGAGTTTGCGGCCTCAAGTGGAATGGATACCGCAATGCCCTGACTCGAAATAAGGCCTGATATCCCTGCAGTGACTTGAATGCAGGCTCGTCTTGCATCTCCCAAGACGAAAGGTTGTCTGAATCCCCTGTGGAGACCACAGAGAAAGACCGAGTTCCCCACCTCATCGCGACCGGAGGCCTCACATCCATTGAAAACTCCAGAGGTACGTGGAGATCAGTGCCTCCAAAGGAGACGATGCCTGACTCCTCGTGAAACTTGATAGGAGTCCCAGGATTCCTGTGCACGTGGATAGGGACCCTTGGTCTCCCGCCTCGGCTGGAGAGGCGTCCCAATTGCCCTGCCAAGCCTCGAGGAGAATCCCGAGTTGTCCCTCGCAACTAGGCAGGAGTCCTGCCGTCGCTGAACAAACACGTGTGTGGAAGGGCCATCCCCGTCGTAACTCGAGAATATACCCCAGGTTCCCGCCGCAACTCGAGAAAAACCATGAGACTTCCCCCTCGCCACGAGATGAGGCCCGATTCCCCTGCACTGAGTGCAGAGCAATTCCGTGTTGCACATCACACATGAAAGGAGCCTTGATTTCCTTGATGGCACTCCAGAGAAACCCCAAGAACACTGTTTCAAGGCTAGAGGGATCCTGAGGTCACTGTAGCAACACGAAAGAACTCCATGGACCAAAAATCAACTCGAGATGAGAGGTTATTCCCTGGCTTCGACTCCAGAGGAATACCACCTTACCACAAGCACCTCAAGAGGAGGCTTCTCTCAGCTCTAGGTATGTGAGAGGGACCCTGAGTGTGCGGCCTCAAGTGGAATGGACATCGCGATGCCCTGACTCGAAATAAGGCCGGATATCCCTGCAGTGACTTGAATGCAGGCTCGTCTTGCATCCCCCAAGACGAAAGGATGTCTGAATTCCCTGTGGAGACCACAGAGAAAGACCTAGTTCCCCACCTCATCGCGACCGGAGGCCTCACATTCTTTGAAAACTCCAGAGGTTTGCGGAGATCAGTGCCTCCAAAGGAGACGATGCCTGACTCCTCGTGAAACTTGATAGGAGTCCCAGAATTCCTGTGGCAAATGGGAAGGGACCCTTGGTCTCCCGCCTCAGCTGGAGAGGCGTCCCAATTGCCCTGCCAAGCCTAGAGGAGAATCCCGAGTTGTCCCTCGCAACTAGGCAGGAGTCCTGACGTCGCTGAAGAAACACGTGTGTGGAAGGGCCATCCCCGTCGTAACTCGAGAATATACCCCAGGTTCCCGCCGCAACTTGAGAAAAACCATGAGACTTCCCCCTCGCCGCGAGATGAGGCCGGATATCCTGCACTGCATGCAGAGCAATTCCGTGTTGCACATCACACATGAAAGGAGCCTTGATTTCATTGATGGCACTCCAGAGAAACCCCAAGAACACTGTTTCAAGGCTAGAGGGAACCTGAGGTCACTGTAGCAACACGAAAGAGCTCCGTGGACCAAAAGTCAACTCGAGATGAGAGGTTAGTCCCTGGCTTCGACTCCAGAGGAATACCACCTTACCACAAGCACCTCAAGAGGAGGCTTCTCTCAGCTCTAGGTATGTGAGAGGGACCCTGATTTTGCGGCCTCAAGTGGAATGGACACTGCGATGTCCTGACGCGAAATAAGGCCGGATATCCCTGCAGTGACTTGAATGCAGGCTCGTCTTGCATCTCCCAAGACGAAAGGATGTCTGAATCCCCTGTGCAGACCACAGAGAAAGACCTAGTTCCCCACCTCATCGCGACCGAAGGCCTCACATCCCTTGAAAGCTCCAGAGGTACGCGGAGATCAGTGCCTCCAAAGGAGACGATGCCTGACTCCTCGTGAAACTTGATAGGAGTCCCAGGATTCCTGTGGCACGTGGAAAGGGACACTTGGTCTTCCGCCTCAGCTGGAGAGGCGTCCCAATTGCCCTGCCAAGCCTCGAGGAGAATCCCGAGTTGTCTTTCAAAACTAGGCAGAAGTCCTGCCTTCGCTGAACAAACACGTGGGTGGAAGGGCCATCCCCGTCGTAACTCGAGAATATACCCCAGGTTCCCGCCGCAACTCGAGAAAAACCATGAGACTTCCCCCTCGTCGCGAGATGAGGCCCAATTCCCCTGCACTGCATGCAGAGCAATTCCGTGTTGCACATCACACATGAAAGGAGCCTTGATTTCCTTGATGGCACTGCAGAGAAACCCCAAGAACACTGTTTCAAGGCTAGAGGGATCCTGAGGTCACTGTAGCCACATGAAAGAGTTCCGTGGACCAGAAATCAACTCGAGATGAGAGGTTAGTCACTGTCTTCGACTCCACAGGAATACCACCTTACCACTAGCACCTCAAGAGGAGGCTTCTCTCAGCTTTAGGTATGTGAGAGGAACCCTGAGTTTGCGGCCTCAAGTGGAATGGACACCGCAATGCCCTGACTCGAAATAAGGCCGGATATCCCTGCAGTGACTTGAATGCAGGCTCGTATTGCATCTCCCAAGATGAAAGGATGTCTGAATCCCCTGTGGAAACCACAGAGAAAGACCTAGTTCCCCACCTCATCGCGACCGGAGGCCTCACATCCTTTGAAAACTCCAGAGGTACGCGGAGATCAGTGCCTCCAAAGGAGACGAAGCCTGACTCCTCGTGAAACTTGCTAGGAGTCCCAGGATTCCTGTGGCACGTGGAAAGGACCCTTAGTCTACCGCCACAGATGGAGAGGCATTCCAACTGCCCTGCTCAGCCTCGTGGAGAATCCCGAGTTGTCCCTCGCAACTAGGCAGGAGTCCTGACGTGGCTGAACAAACACGTGGGTGGAAGGGCCATCCCCGTCGTAACTCGAGAATATACCCCAGGTTCCCACCGCAACTCGAGAAAAACCATGAGACTTCCCCCTCGCCGCAAAATGAGGCCCGATATCCTGCACTGCGTGCAGTGCAATTCCGTGTTGCAAATCACACATTAAAGGAGCCTTGATTTCCTTGATGGCACTCCAGAGAATCCCCAAGAACACTGTTTCAAGGCTAGAAGGAACCTGAGGTCACTGTAGCAACACGAAAGAGCTCCGTGGACCAAAAGTCAACTCGAGATGAGAGGTTAGTCCCTGGCTTCGACTCCAGAGGAATACCACCTTACCACAAGCACCTCAAGAGGAGGCTTCTCTCAGCTCTAGGTATGTGAGAGGGACCCTGATTTTGCGGCCTCAAGTGGAATGGACACTGCGATGCCCTGACGCGAAATAAGGCCGGATATCCCTGCAGTGACTTGAATGCAGGCTCGTCTTGCATCTCCCAAGACGAAAGGATGTCTGAATCCCCTGTGGAGACCACAGAGAAAGACCTAGTTCCCCACCTCATCGCGACCGAAGGCCTCACATCCTTGGAAAACTCCAGAGGTACGCGGAGATCAGTGCCTCCAAAGGGGACGATGCCTGACTCCTCGTGAAACTTGATAGGAGTCCCAGGATTCCTGTGGCACGTGGAAAGGGACACTTGGTCTACCGCCACAGATGGAGAGGCGTTCCAATTGCCCTGCCCAACCTCGAGGAGAATCCCGAGTTGTCCCTCGCAACTAGGCAGGAGTCCTGACGTCGCTGAACAAACACGTGGGTGGAAGGGCCATCCCCGTCATAACTCGAGTATATACCCCAGGTTCCCACCGCAACTCGAGAAAAACCATGAGACTTCCCCCTCGCCGCAAAATGAGGCCGGATATCCTGCATTGCGTGCAGAGCAATTCCGTGTTGCACATCACACATGAAAGGAGCCTTGATTTCCTTGATGGCACTCCAGAGAAACCCCAAGAACACTGTTTCAAGGCTAGAGGGAACCTGAGGTCACTGTAGCAACACGAAAGAGCTCCGTGGACCAAAAATCAACTCGAGATGAGAGGTTAGTCCCTGGCTTCGACTCCAGAGAAATACCACCTTACCACTAGCACCTCAAGAGGACGCTTCTCTCAGCTATAGGTATGTGAGAGGGACCCTGATTTTGCGGCCTCAAGTGGAATGGACACTGCGATGCCCTGATGCGAAATAAGGCCGGATATCCGTGCAGTGACTTGAATGCAGGCTCGTCTTGCATCTCCCAAGAAGAAAGGATGTCTGAATCCCCTGTGCAGACCACAGAGAAAGACCTAGTTCCCCACCTCATCGCGACCGAAGGCCTCACATCCTTTGAAAACTCCAGAGGTACGCGGAGATCAGTGCCTCCAAAGGATACGATGCCTGACTCCTCGTGAAACTTGATAGGAGTCCCAGGATTCCTGTTGCCCGAGGAAAGGGACACTTGGTCTTCCGCCTCTGCTGGAGACACGTCCCAATTGCCCTGCCAAGCCTCGAGGAGAATCCCGAGTTGTCCCTCGCAACTAGGCAGGAGTCCTGACGTCGCTGAACAAACACGTGTGTGGAAGGGCCATCCCCGTCGTAACTTGAGAATATACCCCATGTTCCCGCCGCAACTCGAGAAAAACCATGAGACTTCCCCCTCGCCGCGAGATGAGGCCCGATTCCCCTGTACTGCGTGCAGAGCAATTACGTGGTGCACATCACACATGAAAAGAGACTTGATTTCCTTGATGGCCCTCCAGAGAAACCCCAAGAACACTGTTTCAAGGCTAGAGGGATCCTGAGGTCACTGTAGCAACACGAAAGAGCTCCGTGGACCAAAAATCACCTCGAGATGAGAGGTTAGTTCCTGGCTTCGACTCCAGAGGAATACCACCTTACCACAAGCACCTCAAGAGGAGGCTTCTCTCAGCTCTAGGTATGTGAGAGGGACCCTGAGTTTGCGGCCTCAAGTGGAATGGACACCGCGATGCCCTGACTCGAAATAAGGCCGGATATCCCTGCAGTGACTTGAATGCAGGCTCGTCTTGCATCTCCCATGATGAAAGGATGTCTGAATCCCCTGTGGAGACCACAGAGAAAGACCTAGTTCCCAACCTCATCGCGACCGGAGGCCTCACATCCTTTGAAAACTCCAGAGGTACGCGGAGATCAGTGCCTCCAAAGGATACGATGCCTGACTCATCGTGAAACTTGATAGGAGTACCAGGATTCCTGTGGCACGTGGAAAGGGACCCTTGGTCTCCCGCCTCAGCTGGAGAGGCGTCCCAATTGCCCTGCCAAGCCTCGAGGAGAATCCCGAGTTGTCCCTCACAACTAGGCAGAAGTCCTGCCGTCGCTGAACAAACACGTGGGTGGAAGGGCCATCCCCGTCGTAACTCGAGAATATACGCCAGGTTCCCGCCGCAACTCGAGAAAAACCATGAGACTTCCCCCTCGTCGCGAGATGAGGCCTAATTCCCCTGCACTGCGTGCAGAGCAATTCCGTGTTGCACATCACACATGAAAGGAGCCTTGATTTCCTTGATGGCACTCCAGAGAAACCCCAAGAACACTGTTTCAAGGCTAGAGGGATCCTGAGGTCACTGTAGCCACATGAAAGAGCTCCGTGGACCAGAAGTCAACTCGAGATGAGAGGTTAGTCCCTGGCTTCGACTCCACAGGAATACCACCTTACCACAAGCACCTCAAGAGGAGGCTTCTCGCAGCTCTAGGTATGTGAGAGGGACACTGAGTTTGCGGCCTCATGTGGAATTGACACCGCGATGCCCTGGCTCGAAATAAGGCCGGATATCCCTGCAGTGACTTGAATGCAGGCTCGTCTTGCATCTCCCAAGATGAAAGGATGTCTGAATCCCCTGTGGAGACCACAGAGAAAGACCTAGTTCCCCACCTCATCGCGACCGGAGCCCTCACATCCTTTGAAAACTCCAGAGGTATGCGGAGATCAGTGCCTCCAAAGGGGACGATGCCTGACTCATCGTGAAACTTGATAGGAGTCCCAGGATTCCTGTGGCACGTGGAAAGGGACACTTGGTCTACCGCCACAGATGGAGAGGCATTCCAATTGCCCTGCCCAGCCTCGAGGAGAATCCCGAGTTGTCCCTGGCTACTAGGCAGGAGTCCTGACGTGGCTGAACAAACACGTGGGTGGAAGGGCCATCCCCGTCATGACTCGAGAATATACCCCAGGTTCCCACCGCAACTCGAGAAAAACCATGAGACTTCCCCCTCGCCGCAAAATGAGGCCCGATATCCTGCACTGCGTGCAGAGCAATTCCGTGTTGCACATCACACATGAAAGGAGCCTTGATTTCCTTGATGGCACTCCAGAGAAACCCCAAGACATTGTTTCAAAGCTAGAGGGAACCTGAGGTCACTGTAGCAACACGAAAGAGCTCCGTGGACCAAAAATCAACTCGAGATGAGAGGTTAGTCCCTGGCTTCGACTCCAGAGGAATACCACCTTACCACAAGCACCTCAAGAGGAGGCTTCTCTCAGCTCTAGGTATGTGAGAGGGACCCTGATTTTGTGGCCTCAAGTGGAATGGACACTGCGATGCCCTGACGCGAAATAAGGCCGGATATTCCTGCAGTGACTTGAATGCAGGCTCGTCCTGCATCTCCCAAGACGAAAGGATCTCTGAATCCCCTGTGCAGACGACAGAGAAAGACCTAGTTCCCCACCTCATCGCGACCGAAGGCCTCACATCCTTTGAAAACTCCAGAGGTACGCGGAGATCAGTGCCTCCAAAGGAGACGAGGCGTAACTCTTCGTGAAACTTGATAGGAGTCCCAGGATTCCTGTGGCCAGTGGAAAGGGACACTTGGTCTTCCGCCTCAGCTGGAGAGGCGTCCCAATTGCCCTGCCAAGCCTCGAGGAGAATCCCGAGTTGTCCCTCGCAACTAGGCAGGAGTCCTGACGTCGCTGAACAAACCCGTGTGTGGAAGGGCCATCCCCGTCGTAACTCGAGAATATACCCCAGGTTTCCGCCGCAACTCGAGAAAAACCATGAGACTTCCCCCTCGCCGCGAGATGAGGCCCGATTCCCCTGTACTGCGTGCAGAGCAATTTCGTGGTGCACATCACACATGAAAAGAGACTTGATTTCCTTGATGGCACTCCAGAGAAACCCCAAGAACACTGTTTCAAGGCTAGAGGGATCCTGAGGTCACTGTAGCCACACGAAAGAGCTCCGTGGACCAAAAATCAACTCGAGATGAGAGGTTAGTTCCTGGCTTCGACTCCAGAGGAATACCACCTTACCACAAGCACCTCAAGAGGAGGCTTCTCTCAGCTCGAGGTATGTGAGAGGGACCTGAGTTTGCGGCCTCAAGTGGAATGGACACCGCGATGCCCTGACTCGAAATAAGGCCGGATATCCCTGCAGTGACTTGAATGCAGGCTCGTCTTGCATCTCCCAAGACGAAAGGATGTCTGAATCCCCTGTGGAGACCACAGAGAAAGACCTAGTTCCCACCTCATCGCGACCGGAGGCCTCACATCCTTTGAAAACTCCAGAGGTACGCGGAGATCAGTGCCTCCAAAGGAGACGATGCCTGACTCCTCATGAAACTTGATAGGAGTCCCAGGATTCCTGTGGCACGTGGAAAGGGACCCTTGGTCTACCGCCACAGATGGAGAGGCGTTCCAATTGCCCTGCCAAGCCTCGAGGAGAATCCCGAGTTGTCCCTCGCAACTAGGCAGGAGTCCTGTCGTCGCTGAACAAACACGTGGGTGGAAGGGCCATCCCCGTCACAACTCGAGAATATACCCCAGGTTCCCGCCGCAACTCGAGAAAAACCATGAGACTTCCCCCTCGCCGCGAGATGAGGCCCGATATCCTGCACTGCGTGCAGAGCAATTCCGTGTTGCACATCACACATGAAAGGAGCCTTGATTTCCTTGATGGCACTCCAGAGAAACCCCAAGAACACTGTTTCAAGGCTAGAGGGATCCTGAGGTCACTGTAGCCACACGAAAGAGCTCCGTGGACCAAAAATCAACTCGAGATGAGAGGTTAGTTCATGGCTTCGACTCCAGAGGAATACCACCTTACCACAAGCACCTCAAGAGGAGGCTTGTCTCAGCTCTAGGTATGTGAGAGGGACCCTGAGTTTGCGGCCTCAAGTGGAATGGACACCGCGATGCCCTGACTCGAAATAAGGCCGGATATCCCTGCAGTGACTTGAATGCAGGCTCGTCTTGCATCTCCCAAGACGAAAGGATGTCTGAATCCCCTGTGGAGACCACAGAGAAAGACCTAGTCCCAACCTCATCGCGACCGGAGGCCTCACATCCTTTGAAAATTCCAGAGGTACGCGGAGATCAGTGCCTCCAAAGGAGACGATGCGTAACTCCTCGTGAAACTTGATAGGAGTCCCAGGATTCCTGTGGCCCGTGGAAAGGGACACTTGGTCTTCCGCCTCAGCTGGAGAGGCGTCCCAATTGCCCTGCCAAGCCTCGAGGAGAATCCCGAGTTGTCCCTCGCAACTAGGCAGGAGTCCTGACGTCGCTGAACAAACCCGTGTGTGGAAGGGCCATCCCCGTCGTAACTCGAGAATATACCCCAGGTTCCCGCCGCAACTCGAGAAAAACCATGAGACTTCCCCCTCACCGCAAAATGAGGCCCGATATCCTGTACTGCGTGCAGAGCAATTCCTTGTTGTAAATCACACATGAAAGGAGCCTTGATTTCCTTGATGGCACTCCAGAGAAACCCCAAGAACACTGTTTCAAGGCTAGAGGGATCCTGAAGTCACTGTAGCAACACGAAAGAGCTCCGTGGACCAAGAATCAACTCGAGATGGGAGGTTAGTCCCTGGCTTCGACTCCAGAGGACTACCACCTTACCACAATCACCTCAACAGGAGGCTTCTCTCAGCCCTAAGTATGTGAGAGGGACCCTGAGTTTGCGGCCTCAAGTGGAATGAACACCGCGATTCTCTGACTCAAAATAAGGCCGGATATCCCTGCAGTGACTTGAATGCAGGCTCGTCTTTCATCTCCCAAGACGAAAGGATGTCTGAATCCTCTGTGGAGACCACAAAGAAAGACCTAGTTCCCCACCTCATCGCGACCGGAGGCCTCACATCCTTTGAAAACTCCAGAGGTATGCGGAGATCAGTGCCTCCAAAGGAGACGATGCCTGACTCCTCGGGAAACTTGATAGGAGTCCCAGGATTCCTGTGGCACGTGGAAAGGGACCCTTGGTCTCCCGCCTCAGCTGGAGAGGCGTCCCAATTGCCCTGCCAAGCCTCGAGGAGAATCCCGAGTTGTCCCTCGCAACTAGGAAGGAGTCCTGACGTCGCTGATCAAACACGTGGGTGGATGGGCCATTCCCATCGTAACTCGATAATATAGCCCAGGTACCCGCCGCAACTCGAGATAAACCATGAAAGTTCCCCCTCGCCGCGAGATGAGGCCCGATTCCCCTACACTGCGGGCAGAGAAATTCCGTGTTGCACATCACACATGAAAGGAGCCTTGATTTCCTTCATGGCACTCCAGAGAAACCCCAAGAACACTGTTTCAAGGCTAGAGGGATCCTGAGGTCACTGTAGCAACAAGAAAAAACTCTGTGGACCAAAAATCATCTCGAGATGAGAGGGTAGTCCCTAACTTCGACTCTAGAGGAATACCACCTTACCACAAGCACCTCAAGAGGAGGCTTCTCGCAGCTTTAGGTATGTGAGAGGGATCCTTAGATTGCAGCCTCAAGTGGAATGGACACCGCAATGCCCTGACTCGAAATAAGGCCGGATAACCCTGCATTGACATAAATGCAGGCTTGTCTTGCATCTCTCAAGACGAAAGGATGTCTGAATCCTCTGTGTAGACCACAGAGAAAGACCTAGTTCCCAACCTCATCGCCACCGGAGGCCTCACATCCTTTGAAAACTCCAGAGGTACGCGGATATCAGTGCCTCCAAAGGAAACGATGCCTGACTCCTCATGAAACTTGATAGGAGTCCCAGGATTCCTGTGGCACGTGGAAAGGGACCCTTGGTCTCCCGCCTCAGCTGGAGAGGCGTCCCAATTGCCCTGCCAAGCCTCGAGGAGAATCCCGAGTTGCCCCTCGCAACTAGGCCGGTGTCCTGACGTCGCTGAACAAAGACGTGTGTGGAAGGGCCAGCGCCGTCGTAACTCGAGAATATACCCCAGGTTCCCGCCGCAACTCGAGAAAAACCATGAGACTTCCCCCTCGCCGCGAGATGAGGCCCGATTACCCTGCACTGCGTGCAGAGAAATTCCGTGTTGCACATCACACATGAAAGGAGCCTTGATTTCCTTGATGGCACTCCAGAGAAACCCCACGAACACTGTTTCAAGGCTAGAGGGATCCTGAGGTCACTGTAGCCACACGAAAGAGCTCCGTGAACCAAAAATCAACTCGAGATGAGAGGTTAGTCCCTGGCTTCGACTCCAGAGGAATACCACCTTACCACAAGCACCTCAAGAGGAGGCTTCTCTCAGCTCTAGGTATGTGAGAGGGACCCTGACTTTGCGGCCTCAAGTGGAATGGACACCGCGATGCCCTGACTCGAAATAAGGCCGGATATCCCTGCAGTGACTTGAATGCAGGCTCGTCTTGCATCTCCCATGACTAAAGGATATCTGAATCCCCTGTGGAGACCACAGAAAAAGACCTAGTTCCACACCTCATCGCTACCGGAGGCCTCACATCCTTTGAAAATTCCAGAGGTACGCGGAGATCAGTGCCTTCAAAGAAGACGATGCCTGACTCCTCGTGAAACTTGATAGGAGTCCCAGGATTCCTGTGGCACGTGGAAAGGGACCCTTGGTTTCCCGCCTCAGCTGGAGAGGCGTCCCAATTGCCCTGCCAAGCCTCGAAGAGAATGCCGAATTGTCCCTCGCAACTAGGCAGGAGTCCTGACGTCGCTGAACAAACACGTGTGTGGAAGGGCCATCCCCGTCTTAACTCGAGAATATACCCCAGGTTCCCGCCGCAACTCGAGAAAAACCATGAGACTTCCCCCTCGCCGCGAGATGAGGCCCGATTCCCCTGCACTGCTTGCAGAGCAATTCAGGGTTACACATCACACATGAAAGGAGCCTTGATTTCCTTGATGGCACTCCAGAGAAACCCCAAGAACACTGTTTCAAGGCTAGAGGGATCCTGAGGTCACTGAAGCAACACGAAAGAGCTTCGTGGACCAAAAATCAACTCGAGATGAGAGGTTAGTCCCTGGCTTCGACTCCAGAGGAATACCACCTTACCACAAGCACCTCAAGAGGAGGCTTCTCTCAGCTCTAGGTATGTGAGAGGGACCCTAAGTTTGCGGCCTCAAGTGGAATGGACACCGCGATGCCCTGACTCGAAATAAGGCCGGATATCCCTGCAGTGACTTGAATGCAGGCTCGTCTTGCATCTCTCAAGATGAAAGGATGTCTGAATCCCCTGTGGAGACCACAGAGAAAGACCTAGTTCCCCACCTCATCGCGACCGGAGGCCTCACATCCTTTGAAAACTCCAGAGGTACGCGGAGATCAGTGCCTCCAAAGGAGACGATGCCTGACTCCTCGTGAAACTTGATAGGAGTTCCAGGATTCCTGTGGCCCGTGGAAAGGGACTCTTGGTCTCCCGCCTCAGCTGGAGAGGCGTCCCAATTGCCCTGCCAAGCCTCGAGGAGAATCCCGAGTTGTCCCTCCCAACTAGGCAGGAGTCCTGACGTCGCTGAACAAACACGTGGGTGGAACGGCCATCCCCGTCATAATTCGAGAATATACCCCAAGTTACTGCCGCAACGCGAGAAAAACCATGAGACTTCCCACTCGCTGCGAGATGAGGCCCGATTCGCCTGCACTGCCTGCAGAGCAATTCCGTGTTGCACATCACACATGAAAGGAGCCTTGATTTCCTTGATGGCACTCCAGAGAAACCCCATGAGCACTGTTTCAAGGCTAAAGGGATCCTGAGGTCACTGTAGCAACATGAAAGAGCACCGTGGACCAAAAATCAACTCGACATGAGAGGTTAGTCCCTGGCTTCGACTCCAGAGGAATACCACCTTACCACAAGCAGCTCAAGGGCAGGCTTCTCTCAGCTCTAGCTATGTGAGAGGAACCCTGAGTTTGCGGCCTCAAGTGGAATGGACACCGCGATGCCCTGACTCGAAATAAGGCCGGATATCCCTGCAGTGACTTGAATGCAGGCTCGTCTTGCATCTCCCAAGACGAAAGGATGTCTGAATCCCCTGTGGAGACCACAGAGAAAGACCTAGTTCATCACCTCATCGCGACCGGAGGCCTCACATCCTTTGAAAACTCCAGAGGTACGCGGAGATCAGTGCCTCCAAAGGAGACGATGCCTGACTCCTCATGAAACTTGACAGGAGTCCCAGGATTCCTGTGGCATATGGAAAGGGACCCTTGGTCTCCCGCCTCAGCTGGAGAGGTGTCCCAATTGCCCTGCCAATCATCGAGGAAAATCCCGAGTTGTCCCTCACAACTAGGCAGGAGTCCTGACGTGGCTGAACAAACACGTGGGTGGAAGGGCCATCCCCGTCGTAACTCGAGAATATACCCCAGGTTCCCGCCGCAACTCGAGAGAAACCATGAGACTTCCCCCTCGCCGTGAGGTGAGGCCCGATTCCCCTGCACTGCGTGCAGAGCAATTCCGTGTTGCACACCACACATGAAAGGAGCCTTGATTTCCTTCATGGAACTCCAGAGAAACCCCAAGAACACTGTTTCAAGGCTAGAGGGATCCTGAGGTCACTGTAGCAACAGGAAAGAGCTCCGTGGACCAAGAATCAACTCGAGATGAGAGGTTAGTCCCTGGCTTCGTCGTCAGAGGAAGACCACCTTACCACAAGCACCTCAAGAGGAGGCTTCTTTCAGCTCTAGATATGTGAGAGGGACCCTGAGTTTGCGGCCTCAAGTGGAATGGACACCGCGATGCCCTGACTCGAAATAAGGCCGGATATCCCTGCAGTCACTTGAATACAGGCTCGGCTTGCATCTCCCATGACGAAAGGATATCTGAATCCCCTGTGGAGACCACAGAGAAAGACCTAGTTCCACACCTCATCGCGACCGGAGGCCTCACATCCTTTGAAAACTCCAGAGGTACGCGGAGATCAGTGCCTCCAAAGAAGACGATGCCTGACTCCTCGTGAAACTTGATAGGAGTCCCAGGATTCCTGTGGCACGTGGAACGTGATCCTTGGTCTCCCGCCTCAGCTGGAGAGGCGTCCCAATTGCCCTGCCAAGCCTCGAGGAGAATCCCGAGTTGTCCCTCGCAACAGGGCAGGAGTCCTGACGTCGCTGAACAAACACGTGTGTGGAAGGGCTATCCCCTTCGTAACTCGAGAATATACCCCAGGTTCCCGCCGCAAATCGAGAAAAACCATGAGACTTCCCCCTCGCCGCGAGATGAGGCCCGATTCACCTGCACTGCGTGCAGAGCAATTCCGTGTTGCACATCACACATTAAAGGAGACTTGATTTCCTTGATGGCACTCCAGAGAAACCCCAAGAACACTGTTTCAAGGCTAGAGGGATCCTGAGGTCACTGTAGCAAAACGAAAGATCTCCGTGGCCCAAAAATCAACTCGAGATGAGAGGTTAGTCCCTGGCTTCGACTCCAGAGGAATACCACCTTACCACAAGCACCTCAAGAGGAGGCTTCTCTCAGCTCTAGATATGTGAGAGGGACCCTGAGTTTGCGGCCTCAAGTGGAATCGACACCGCGATGCCCTGACTTGAAATAAGGCCGGATATCCCTGCAGTGACTTGAATGCAGGCTCGGCTTGCATCTCCCATGACGAAAGGATATCTGAATCCCCTGTGGAGACCACAGAGAAAGACCTAATTCCCCAACTCATCGCGACCGGAGGCCTCACATCCTTTGAAAACTCCAAAGGTACGCGGAGATCAGTGCCTCCAAAGGAGACGATGCCTGACTCCTCGTGAAACTTCATAGGAGTCCCAGGATTCCTGTGGCAGTGGAAAGGGACCCTTGGTCTCCCGCCTCAGCTGGAGAGGCGTCCCAATTTCCCTGCCAAGCCTCGAGGAGAATCCCGAGTTGTCCCTCGCAACTAGGCAGGAGTCCTGACGTCGCTGAAGAAACACGTGGGTGGAAGGGCCATCCCAGTCGTAACTCGAGAATGTACCATAGGTTCCCGCTGCAACTCGAGAAAAACCATTAGACTTCCTCCTGGCCGCGAGATGAGGCCCGATTCCCCTGCACTGCGTGCAGAGCAATTCCGTGTTGCACATCACACATGAAAGGAGCCTTGATTACCTTGATGGCACTCCAGAGAAACACCAAAAACACTCTCTGAAGGCTAGAAGGATCCTGAGGTCACTGTAGCAACACAAAAGAGCTCCGTGGACCAAAAATCAACTCGAGATGAGAGGTTAGTCCCTTGCTTCGTCTCCAGAGGAATAACACCTTACCACAAGCACTTCAAGAGGAGGCTTCACTCAGCTCTAAGTATGTGAGAGGGACCCTGAGTTTGCGGCCTCAAGTGGAACGGACACCGCGATGCCCTGACTCGAAATAAGGCCGGATATCCCTGCAGTGACTTGAATGCAGGCTCGTCTTGCATCTCCCAAGACGAAAGGATGTCTGAATCCACTGTGGAGACCACAGAGAAAGACCTAGTTCCCCACCTCATCGCGACCGGAGGCCTCACATCCTTTGAAAACTCCAGAGGTACGCGGAGATCAGTGCCTCCAAAGGAGACGATGCCTGACTCCTCGTGAAACTTGATAGGAGTCGCAGGATTCCTGTGGCACGTGGAAAAGGACCCTTGGTCTCCCGCCTCAGCTGGAGAGGCGTCCCAATTGCCCTGCCTAGCCTCGAGGAGAATCCCGAGTTGTCCCTCGCAACTAGGCTGGAGTCCTGACGAGGCTGAACAAACACGTGGGTCAAAGAGCCATCCCCGTCGTAACTCGAGAATATACCCCAGGTTCTCGCCGCAATTCGAGAAAAACCATGAGACTTCCCCCTCGCCACGAGATGAGGCCCGATTCCCCTGCCCTGCATGCAGAGCAATTCCGTGTTGCACATCACACATGAAAGGAGCTTTGATTTCCTTGATGGCACTCCAGAGAAACCCCAAGAACACTGTTTCAAGGCTAGAGGGATCCTGAGGTCACTGTAGCAACACGAAAGAGCTCCGTGGACCAAAAATCAACTCGAGATGAGAGGTTAGTCCCTGCCTTCGACTGCAGAGGACTACCATCTTACCACAAGCACCTCAAGAGGAGGCTTCTCTCAGCTTTAGGTATGGGAGAGGGACCCTGAGTGTGCGGCCTCAAGTGGAATGGACACCGCGATGCCCTGACTCGAAATAAGGCCAGATATCTCTGCAGTGACTTGAATGCGAGCTCGTCTTGCATCTCCCAAGATGAAAGGATGTCTGAATCCCCTGTGGAGACCACATAAAAAGACCTAGTTCCCCACCTCATCGCGACCGGAGGCCTCACATACTTTGAAAACTACAGAAATACACGGAGATCAGTGCCTCCAAAAGGGACGATGCCTGCCTCCTCGAGAAACTTGATAGGAGTCCCAGGATTCCTGTGGCACGTGGAAAGGGACCCTTGGTCTCCCGCCTCAGCTTGAGAGGCGTCCCAATTGCCCTGCCAAGCCTCAAGGAGAATACCGACTTGTCCCTCGCAACTAGGCAGGAGTCCTGACGTGGGTGAACAAACACGTGGGTGGAAGGGCCATCCCCGTCGTAACTCGAGAATATACCCCAGGTTCCCGCCACAACTCGAAAAAAACCATGAGACTTCCCCCTTGCCGCGAGATGAGGTCCGATTCCCCTGCACTGCGTACAGAGCAATTCCGTGTTGCACATCACACATGAAAGGAGCCTTGATTTCCTTGATGGCACTCCAGAGAAACCCCAAGAACACTGTTTCAAGGCTAGAGGGATCCTGAGGTCACTGTAGCCACACGAAAGAGCTCTGTGGACCAAAAATCAACTCGAGATGAGAGGTTAGTCCCTGGCTTCGACTCCAGAGGAATACCACCTTACCACAAGCACCTCAAGAGGAGGCTTCTCTCAGCTCTAGGTATGGGAGAGGGACCCTGAGTGTGCGGCCTCAAGTGGAATGGACACCGCGATGCCCTGACTCGAAATAAGGCCAGATATCTCTGCAGTGACTTGAATGCGAGCTCGTCTTGCATCTCCCAAGATGAAAGGATGTCTGAATCCCCTGTGGAGACCACAGAAAAAGACCTAGTTCCCCACCTCATCGCGACCGGAGGCCTCACATCCTTTGAAAACTCCAGAAGTACGCGGAGATCAATGCCTCCAAAAGGGACGATGCCTGACTCCTCGTGAAACTTGATAGGAGTCCCAGGATTCCTGTGGCACGTGGAAAGGGACCCTTGGTCTCCCGCCTCAGCTTTAGAGGCATCCCAATTGCCCTGCCAAGCCTCAAGGAGAATACCGACTTGTCCCTCGCAACTAGGCAGGAGTCCTGCCGTGGGTGAACAAACACGTGGGTGGAAGGGCCATCCCCGTCGTAACTCGAGAATATACCCCAGGTTCCCGCCGCAACTCGAGAAAAACCATGAGACTTCCCCCTCGCTGCGAGATGAGGCCCGATTCCCCTGCACTGCGTGCAGAGCAATTCCGTGTTGCACATCACACATAAAAGGAGCCTTGATTTCCTTGATGGCACTCCAGAGAAACCCCAAGAACACTGTTTCAAGGCTCGAGGGATCCTGAGGTCACTGTAGCAACACAAAAGAGCTCTGTGGACCAAAAATCAACTCGAGATGAGAGGTTAGTCCCTGGCTTCGACTGCAGAGGAATAACACCTTACCACAAGCACCTCAAGAGGAGGCTTCTCTCAGCACTAGGTATGTGAGAGGGACCCTGATTTTGCGGCCTCAAGTGGAATGGACACTGCGATGCCCTGACGCGAAATAAGGCCGGATATCCCTGCAGTGACTTGAATGCAGGCTCCTCTTGCATCTCCCAAGACGAAAGGATGTCTGAATCCCCTGTGGAGACAACAGAGCAAGACCTAGTTCCCCACCTCATCGCGACCGGAGGCCTCACATCCTTTGAAAACTTCAGAGGTATGCGGAGATCAGTGCCTCCAAAGGAGACGATGCCTGACTCCTCGTGAAACTTGATAGGAGTCCCAGGATTCCTGTGGCACGTGGAAAGGGACCCTTGGTCTCCCGCCTCAGCTGGAGAGGCGTCCCAATTGCCCTGCCAAGCCTCGAGGAGAATCCCGAGTTGTCCCTCGCAACTAGGCAGGAGTCCTGATGTCGCTGAACAAACACGTGTGTGGAAGGGCCATCCCTGTCATAACTCGTGAATATACCACAGGTTCCCGCCGCAACCCGAGAAAAACCATGAGACTTCCCCCTCGCCGCGAGATGAGGCCCGATTTCCCTGCACTGCATGCAGAGCAATTCCGTGTTGCACATCACCCATGAAAGGAGCCTTGATTTCCTTGATGGCACTCCAGAGAAACCCCAAGAACACTGTTTCAAGGCTAGAGTGAACCTGAGGTCACTGTAGCTACACGAAAGAGCTCCGTGGAACAAAAATCAACTCGAGATGAGAGGTTAGTCCCTGGCTTCGTCTCCAGAGGAATACCACCTTACCACAAGCACCTCAAGAGGAGGCTTCTCTCAGCTCTAGGTATGTGAGAGGGAACCTGAGTTTGCGGCGTCAAGTGGAATGGACACCACGATGCCCTGACTCGAAATAAGGCCGGATATCCCTGCAGTGACTTGAATGCAGGCTCGTCTTGCATCTCCCAAGACGAAAGATGTCTGAATCCCCTGTGGAGACCACAGAGAAAGACCTAGTTTCCCACCTCATCGCGACCGGAGGCCTCACATCCTTTGAAAACTCCAGAGGTACGCGGAGATCAGTGCCTCCAAAGGAGACGATGCCTGACTCCTCGTGAAACTTGATAGGAGTCCCAGGATTCCTGTGGCACATGGAAAGGGACCCTTGGTCTCGCGCCTCAGCTGGAGAGGCGTCCCAATTGCCCTGTCAGGCCTCGAGGAGAATCCCGAGTTGGCCCTCGCAACTAGGCAGGAGTCCTGACGTGGGTGAACAAACACGTGGGTGGAAGGGCCATCCCCGTCGTATCTCGAGAATATACCCCAGGTTCCCATCGCAACACGAGAAAAACCATGAGACTTCCCCCTCGCCGCAAAAGGAGGCCCGATACCCTGCACTGCGTGCAGAGCAATTCCGTGTTGCACATCACACATGAAAGGAGCCTTGATTTCCTTGGTGGCACTCCAGAGAAACCCCAAGAACACTGTTTCAAGGCTATAGTGAACCTGAGGTCACTGTAGCAACACAAAAGAGCTCCGTGGACCAAAAATCAACTCGAGATGAGAGGTTAGTCCCTTGCTTTTTCTCCAGAGGAATAACACCTTACCACAAGCACTTCAAGAGGAGGCTTCACTCAGCTCTAGGTATGTGAGAGGGACCCTGAGTTTGCGGCCTCAAGTGGAATGGACCCCGCGATGCCCTGACTCGAAATAAGGCCGGATATCCCTGCAGTGACTTGAATGCAGGCTCGTCTTGCATCTCCCAAGACGAAAGGATGTCTGAATCCCCTGTGGAGACCACAGAGAAAGACCTAGTTCCCCACCTCATCGCGACCGGAGGCCTCACATCCTTTGAAAACTCCAGAGGTACGCGGAGATCAGTGCCTCCAAAGGAGACGATGCCTGACTCCTCGTGAAACTTGATAGGAGTCGCAGGATTCCTGTGGCACGTGGAAAAGGACCCTTGGTCTCCCGCCTCAGCTGGAGAGGCGTCCCAATTGCCCTGCCTAGCCTCGAGGAGAATCCCGAGTTGTCCCTCGCAACTAGGCTGGAGTCCTGACGAGGCTGAACAAACACGTGGGTCAAAGAGCCATCCCCGTCGTAACTCGAGAATATACCCCAGGTTCCCGCCGCAACTCGAGAAAAACCATGAGACTTCCCCCTCGCCACGAGATGAGGCCCGATTCCCCTGCCCTGCATGCAGAGCAATTCCGTGTTGCACATCACACATGAAAGGAGCTTTGATTTCCTTGATGGCACTCCAGAGAAACCCCAAGAACACTGTTTCAAGGCTAGAGGGATCCTGAGGTCACTG
This sequence comes from Cervus elaphus, assembly GCF_910594005.1. Taxonomy (NCBI): domain Eukaryota; kingdom Metazoa; phylum Chordata; class Mammalia; order Artiodactyla; family Cervidae; genus Cervus; species Cervus elaphus. Next base: position 7,059,959 of record NC_057838.1, read on the forward strand.
TAGCAACACGAAAGAGCTCCGTGGACCAAAAATCAACTCGAGATGAGAGGTTAGTCCCTGCCTTCGACTGCAGAGGACTACCATCTTACCACAAGCACCTCAAGAGGAGGCTTCTCTCAGCTTTAGGTATGGGAGAGGGACCCTGAGTGTGCGGCCTCAAGTGCAATGGACACCGCGATGCCCTGACTCGAAATAAGGCCAGATATCTCTGCAGTGACTTGAATGCGAGCTCGTCTTGCATCTCCCAAGATGAAAGGATGTCTGAATCCCCTGTGGAGACCACATAAAAAGACCTAGTTCCCCACCTCATCGCGACCGGAGGCCTCACATACTTTGAAAACTACAGAAATACGCGGAGATCAGTGCCTCCAAAAGGGACGATGCCTGACTCCTCGAGAAACTTGATAGGAGTCCCAGGATTCCTGTGGCACGTGGAAAGGGACCCTTGGTCTCCCGCCTCAGCTTGAGAGGCGTCCCAATTGCCCTGCCAAGCCTCAAGGAGAATACCGACTTGTCCCTCGCAACTAGGCAGGAGTCCTGACGTGGGTGAACAAACACGTGGGTGGAAGGGCCATCCCCGTCCTAACTCGAGAATATACCCCAGGTTCCCGCCACAACTCGAAAAAAACCATGAGACTTCCCCCTTGCCGCGAGATGAGGCCCGATTCCCCTGCACTGCGTGCAGAGCAATTCCGTGTTGCACATCACACATGAAAGGAGCCTTGATTTCCTTGATGGCACTCCAGAGAAACCCCAAGAACACTGTTTCAGGGCTAGAGGGATCCTGAGATCACTGTAGCAACACGAAAGATCTCCGTGGACCAAAAATCAACTCGAGATGAGAGGTTAGTCCCTGGCTTCGACTCCAGAGGAATTCCACCTTACCACAAGCACCTCAAGAGGAGGCTTCTATCAGCTCTAGGTAAGTGAGAGGGACCCTGAGTTTGCGGCCTCAAGTGGAATGGACACCGCGATGCCCTGACTTGAAGTAAGGCCGGATATCCCTACAGTGACTAGAATGCAGGTTCGTCTTGCGTCTCCCAAGATGAAACGATGTCTGAATCCCCTGTGGAGACCACAGAGAAAGACCTAGTTCCCCACCTCATCGCGACCGGAAGCCTCACATTCTTTAAAAATTCCAGACGTACGCGGAAATCAGTGCCTCCAAAGGAGACGATGCCTGACTCCTCGGAAAACTTGATAGGAGTCCCAGGATTCCTGTGGCACATGGCAAGGGACCCTTGGTCTCCCTCCTCAGCTGGAGAGGCGTCCCAATTGCCCTGCCAAGCCTCGAGGAGAATCCCGAGTTGTCCCTCGCAACGAGGCAGGAGTCTGACATCGCTGAACAAACACGTGGGTGGAAGGGCCATCCCCGTCGTATCTCGAGAATATACCCCAGGTTCCCATCGCAACACGAGAAAAACCATGAGACTTCCCCCTCGCCGCAAAAGGAGGCCCGATACCCTGCACTGCGTGCCGAGCAATTCCGTGTTGCACATCACACATGAAAGGAGCCTTGATTTCCTTGATGGCACTCCAGAGAAACCCCAAGAACACTGTTTCAAGGCTAGAGGGATCCTGAGGTCACTGTAGCCACACGAAAGAGCTCTGTGGACCAAAAATCAACTCGAGATGAGAGGTTAGTCCCTGGCTTCGACTCCAGAGGAATACCACCTTACCACAAGCACCTCAAGAGGAGGCTTCTCTCAGCTCTAGGTATGGGAGAGGGACCCTGAGTGTGCGGCCTCAAGTGGAATGGACACCGTGATTCCCTGACTCGAAATAAGGCCAGATATCTCTGCAGTGACTTGAATGCGAGCTCGTCTTGCATCTCCCAAGATGAAAGGATGTCTGAATCCCCTGTGGAGACCACAGAAAAAGACCTAGTTCCCCACCTCAACGCGACCGGAGGCCTCACATCCTTTGAAAACTCCAGAAGTACGCGGAGATCAGTGCCTCCAAAAGGGACGATGCCTGACTCCTCGTGAAACTTGATAGGAGTCCCAGGATTCCTGTGGCACGTGGAAAGGGACCCTTGGTCTCCCGCCTCAGCTTGAGAGGCATCCCAATTGCCCTGCCAAGCCTCAAGGAGAATACCGACTTGTCCCTCGCAACTAGGCAGGAGTCCTGCCGTGGGTGAACAAACACGTGGGTGGAAGGGCCATCCCCGTCGTAATTCGAGAATATACCCCAGGTTCCCGCCGCAACTCGAGAAAAACCATGAGACTTCCCCCTCGCTGCGAGATGAGGCCCGATTCCCCTGCACTGCGTGCAGAGCAATTCCGTGTTGCACATCACACATAAAAGGAGCCTTGATTTCCTTGATGGCACTCCAGAGAAACCCCAAGAACACTGTTTCAAGGCTCGAGGGATCCTGAGGTCACTGTAGCAACACAAAAGAGCTCTGTGGACCAAAAATCAACTCGAGATGAGAGGTTAATCCCTGGCTTCGACTGCAGAGGAATAACACCTTACCACAAGCACCTCAAGAGGAGGCTTCTCTCAGCACTAGGTATGTGAGAGGGACCCTGATTTTGCGGCCTCAAGTGGAATGGACACTGCGATGCCCTGACGCGAAATAAGGCCGGATATCCCTGCAGTGACTTGAATGCAGGCTCCTCTTGCATCTCCCAAGACGAAAGGATGTCTGAATCCCCTGTGGAGACCACAGAGCAAGACCTAGTTCCCCACCTCATCGCGACCGGAGGCCTCACATCCTTTGAAAACTCCAGAGTTATGCGGAGATCAGTGCCTCCAAAGGAGACGATGCCTGAATCCTCGTGAAACTTGATAGGAGTCCCAGGATTCCTGTGGCACGTGGAAAGGGACCCTTGGTCTCCCGCCTCAGCTGGAGAGGCGTCCCAATTGCCCTGCCAAGCCTCGAGGAGAATCCCGAGTTGTCCCTCGCAACTAGGCAGGAGTCCTGATGTCGCTGAACAAACACGTGTGTGGAAGGGCCATCCCTGTCATAACTCGTGAATATACCACAGGTTCCCGCCGCAACCCGAGAAAAACCATGAGACTTCCCCCTCGCCGCGAGATGAGGCCCGATTTCCCTGCACTGCATGCAGAGCAATTCCGTGTTGCACATCACCCATGAAAGGAGCCTTGATTTCCTTGATGGCACTCCAGAGAAACCCCAAGAACACTGTTTCAAGGCTAGAGTGAACCTGAGGTCACTGTAGCTACACGAAAGAGCTCCGTGGAACAAAAATCAACTCGAGATGAGAGGTTAGTCCCTGGCTTCGTCTCCAGAGGAATACCACCTTACCACAAGCACCTCAAGAGGAGGCTTCTCTCAGCTCTAGGTATGTGAGAGGGAACCTGAGTTTGCGGCGTCAAGTGGAATGGACACCGCGATGCCCTGACTCGAAATAAGGCCGGATATCCCTGCAGTGACTTGAATGCAGGCTCGTCTTGCATCTCCCAAGACGCAAGATGTCTGAATCCCCTGTGGAGACCACAGAGAAAGACCTAGTTTCCCACCTCATCGCGACCGGAGGCCTCACATCCTTTGAAAACTCCAGAGGTACGCGGAGATCAGTGCCTCCAAAGGAGACGATGCCTGACTCCTCGTGAAACTTGATAGGAGTCCCAGGATTCCTGTGGCACATGGAAAGGGAAACTTGGTCTCGCGCCTCAGCTGGAGAGGCGTCCCAATTGCCCTGTCAAGCCTCGAGGAGAATCCCGAGTTGGCCCTCGCAACTAGGCAGGAGTCCTGACGTCGCTGAACAAACACGTGGGTGGAAGGGCCATCCCCGTCGTAACTCGAGAATATACCCCCGGTTCCCGCCGCAACTCGAGAAAAACCATGAGACTTCCCCCTCGCCGAGAGATGAGGCCCGATTCCCCTGCACTGCGTGCAGAGCAATTCCGTGTTGCACATCACACATGAAAGGAGCCTTGATTTCCTTGATGACACTCCAGAGAAACCCCAAGAACACTGTTTCAAGGCTAGAGGGATCCTGAGGTCACTGTAGCAACACGAAAGAGCTCCGTGGACCAAGAATCAAATCGAGATGAGAGGTTTGTCCCTGGCTTCGACTCCAGAGGAATACCACCTTACCACAAGCACCTCAAGAGGAGGCTTCTCTCAGCTCTAGGTATGTGAGAGGGACCCTGAGTTTGCGGCCTCAAGTGGAATGGACACCGCGATGCCCTGACTCGAAATAAGGCCGGTTATCCCTGCAGTGACTTGAATGCAGGCTCGTCTTGCATCTCCCAAGACGAGAGGATGTCTAAATCCCCTGTGGAAACCAGAGAGAAAGACCTAGTTCCCCACCACATCGCGACCCTATGCCTCACATCTTTTTAAAACTCCAGAGGTACGCGGAGATCAGTGCCTCCAAAGGAGACGATGCCTGACTCCTCGTGAAACTTTATAGGAGTCCCAGGATTCCTGGGGCACGTGGAAAGGGACCCTTGGTCTCCCGCCTCAGCTGGAGAGGCGTCCCAATTGCCCTGCCAAGCCTCGAGGAGAATCCCGAGTTGTCCCTCGCAACTAGGCAGGAGTCCTGACGTCGCTGAACAAACACGTGGGTGGAAGGGCCATCCTTGTCGTAACTCGAGAATAGACCCCAGGTTCCCACCGCAACTCGAGAAAAACCATGAGACTTCCCCCTCGCCGGAAAATGAGGCCCGATACCCTGCACTGCGTGCAGAGCAATTCCGAGTTGCACATCACACATGAAAGGAGCCTTGATTTCCTTGATGGCACTCCAGAGAAACCCCAAGAACACTGTTTCAAGGCTAGAGAGATCCTGAGGTCACTGTAGCAACAACAAAGAGATCCGTGGGCCAAAAATCAACTCGAGATGAGAGGTTAGTCCCTGGCTTCGACTCCAGAGGAATACCACCTTACCACAAGCACCTCAAGAGGAGGCTTCTTTTAGCTCTAGGTATTTGAGAGGGACCCTGAGTTTGCGGCCTCAAGTGGAATGGACACCGCGATGCCCTGACTCGAAATAAGGCCGGATATCCCTGCAGTGACTTGAATGCAGGCTCGTCTTGCATCTCCCAAGACGAAAGGATGTCTGAATCCCCTGTGGAGACCACAGAGAAAGACCGAGTTCCCCACCTCATCGCGACCGGAGGCCTCACATCCTTTGAAAACTCCAGAGGTACGCGGAGATCAGTGCCTCCAAAGGAGACGATGCCTGACTCCTCGAGATATTTGATAAGAGTCCCAGGATTCCTGTGGCACGTGGAAAGGGACACTTGGTCTCCCGCCTCACCTGGAGAGGCATCCAAATTGCCCTGGCAATCCTCGAGGAGATTCCCGAGTTGTCCCTCACAACTAGGTAGGAGTGCTGAAGTCGCTGAACAAACACGTGTGTGGCAGGGCCATCCCCGTCGTATCTCGAGAATATACCCCAGGTTCCCGCCGCAACTCGAGAAAAACCATGAGACTTCCCCCTCGCCACTATATGAGGCCCGATTCCCCTGCACTGCGTGCAGAGCAATTCCGTGTTCCACATCACACATGAAAGGAGCCTTGATTTCCTTGATGGCACTCCAGAGAAACCCCAAGAACACTGTTTCAAGGCTGGAGGGATCCTAAGGTCACTGTAGCAACACGAAAGAGCTCCGTGGACCAAAAATCAACTCGAGATGAGAGGTTAGTCCCTGGCTTCGGCTCCAGAGGAATACCACCTTACCACAAGCACCTCAAGAGAAGGCTTCTCTCGGCTCTAGGTATGTGAGAGGGACCCTGAGTTTGCGGCCTCAAGTGGAATGGACACCGCCATGCCCTGACTCGAAATAAGGCCGGATATCCCTGCAGTGACTTGAATGCAGGGTCGTCTTGCATCTCCCAAGATGAAAGGATGTCTGAATCCCCTGTGGAGACCACATAAAAAGACCTAGTTCCCCACCTCATCGCGACCGGAGGCCTCACATACTTTGAAAACTACAGAAATACGCGGAGATCAGTGCCTCCAAAAGGGACGATGCCTGACTCCTCGAGAAACTTGATAGGAGTCCCAGGATTCCTGTGGCACGTGGAAAGGGACCCTTGGTCTCCCGCCTCAGCTTGAGAGGCGTCCCAATTGCCCTGCCAAGCCTCAAGGAGAATACCGACTTGTCCCTCGCAACTAGGCAGGAGTCCTGACGTGGGTGAACAAACACGTGGGTGGAAGGGCCATCCCCGTCGTAACTCGAGAATATACCCCAGGTTCCCGCCACAACTCGAAAAAAACCATGAGACTTCCCCCTTGCCGCGAGATGAGGCCCGATCCCCTGCACTGCGTGAAGAGCAATTCCGTGTTGCACATCACACATGAAAGGAGCCTTGATTTCCTTGATGGCACTCCAGAGAAACCGCAAGAACACTGTTTCAGGGCTAGAGGGATCCTGAGGTCACTGTAGCAACACGAAAGATCTCCGTGGACCAAAAATCAACTCGAGATGAGAGGTTAGTCCCTGGCTTCGACTCCAGAGGAATTCCACCTTACCACAAGCACCTCAAGAGGAGGCTTCTATCAGCTCTAGGTAAGTGAGAGGGACCCTGAGTTTGCGGCCTCAAGTGGAATGGACACCGCGATGCCCTGACTTGAAGTAAGGCCGGATATCCCTACAGTGACTAGAATGCAGGTTCGTCTTGCGTCTCCCAAGATGAAAGGATGTCTGAATCCCCTGTGGAGACCACAGAGAAAGACCTAGTTCCCCACCTCATCGCGACCGGAAGCCTCACATCCTTTAAAAATTCCAGACGTACGCGGAGATCAGTGCCTCCAAAGGAGACGATGCCTGACTCCTCGGAAAACTTGATAGGAGTCCCAGGATTCCTGTGTCACATGGCAAGGGACCCTTGGTCTCCCTCCTCAGCTGGAGAGGCGTCCCAATTGCCCTGCCAAGCCTCGAGGAGAATCCCGAGTTGTCCCTCGCAACGAGGCAGGAGTCTGACATCGCTGAACAAACACGTGGGTGGAAGGGCCATCCCCGTCGTATCTCGAGAATATACCCCAGGTTCCCATCGCAACACGAGAAAAACCATGAGACTTCCCCCTCGCCGCAAAAGGAGGCCCGATACCCTGCACTGCGTGCCGAGCAATTCCGTGTTGCACATCACACATGAAAGGAGCCTTGATTTCCTTGATGGCACTCCAGAGAAACCCCAAGAACACTGTTTCAAGGCTAGAGGGATCCTGAGGTCACTGTAGCAACACGAAAGAGTTCTGTGGACCAAAAATCAACTCGAGATGAGAGGTTAGTCCCTGGCTTCGACTTCAGAGGAATACCACCTTACCACAAGCAACTCAAGAGGAGGCTTCTCTCAGCACTAGGTATGTGAGAGGGACCCTAATTATGCGGCCTCAAGTGGAATGGACACTGCGATGCCCTGACGCGAAATAAGGCCGGATATCCCTGTAGTGACTTGAATGCAGGCTCGTCTTGCATCTCCCAAGACGAAAGGATGTCTGAATCCCCTGTGGAGACCACAGAGAAAGACCTAGTTCCCCACCTCATCGCGACCGGAGGCCTCACATCCTTTGAAAACTCCAGAGGTACGCGGAGATCAGTGCCTGCAAAGCAGACGATGCCTGACTCTTCGTAAAATTTGATAGGAGTCCCAGGATTCCTGTGGCACGTGTAAAGGGACCCTTGGTCTCGCGCCTCAGCTGGAGAGGCGTCCCAATTGCCCTGCCGAGCCTCGAGGAGAATCCCGAGTTGTCCCTCGCAACTAGGCAGGAGTCCTGACGTCGCTGAACAAACACATGGGTGGAAGGGCCATCCCCGTCGTAACTCGAGAATATACCCCAGGTTCCCGCCGCAACTCGAGAAAAACCATGAGACTTCCCCCTCGCCGCGAGATGAGGCCCGATTCCCCTACACTGCGTGCAGAGCAATTCCGTGTTGCACATCACACATGAAAGGAGCCTTGATTTCCTTGATGGCACTCCAGAGAAACCCCAAGAACACTGTTTCAAGGCTAGAGGGATCCTGAGGTCACTGTAGCCACACGAAAGAGCTCTGTGGACCAAAAATCAACTCGAGATGAGAGGTTAGTCCCTGGCTTCGACTCCAGAGGAATACCACCTTACCACAAGCACCTCAAGAGGAGGCTTCTCTCAGCTCTAGGTATGGGAGAGGGACCCTGAGTTTGCGGCCTCAAGTGGAATGGACACCGCGATGCCCTGACTCGAAATAAGGCCAGATATCTCTGCAGTGACTTGAATGCGAGCTCGTCTTGCATCTCCCAAGATGAAAGGATGTCTGAATCCCCTGTGGAGACCACAGAAAAAGACCTAGTTCCCCACCTCATCGCGACCGGAGGCCTCACATCCTTTGAAAACTCCAGAAGTACGCGGAGATCAGTGCCTCCAAAAGGGACGATGCCTGACTCCTCGTGAAACTTGATAGGAGTCCCAGGATTCCTGTGGCACGTGGAAAGGGACCCTTGGTCTCCCGCCTCAGCTTTAGAGGCATCCCAATTGCCCTGCCAAGCCTCAAGGAGAATACCGACTTGTCCCTCGCAACTAGGCAGGAGTCCTGCCGTGGGTGAACAAACACGTGGGTGGAAGGGCCATCCCCGTCGTAACTCGAGAATATACCCCAGGTTCCCGCCACAACTCGAGAAAAACCATGAGACTTCCCCCTCGCTGCGAGATGAGGCCCGATTCCCCTGCACTGCGTGCAGAGCAATTCCGTGTTGCACATCACACATGAAAGGAGCCTTGATTTCCTTGATGGCACTCCAGAGAAACCCCAAGAACACTGTTTCAAGGCTCGAGGGATCCTGAGGTCACTGTAGCAACACAAAAGAGCTCTGTGGACCAAAAATCAACTCGAGATGAGAGGTTAGTCCCTGGCTTCGACTGCAGAGGAATAACACCTTACCACAAGCACCTCAAGAGGAGGCTTCTCTCAACACTAGGTATGTGAGAGGGACCCTGATTTTGCGGCCTCAAGTGGAATGGACACTGCGATGCCCTGACGCGAAATAAGGCCGGATATCCCTGCAGTGACTTGAATGCAGGCTCCTCTTGCATCTCCCAAGACGAAAGGATGTCTGAATCCCCTGTGGAGACAACAGAGCAAGACCTAGTTCCCCACCTCATCACGACCGGAGGCCTCACATCCTTTGAAAACTCCAGAGGTATGCGGAGATCAGTGCCTCCAAAGGAGACGATGCCTGACTCCTCGTGAAACTTGATAGGAGTCCCAGGATTCCTGTGGCACGTGGAAAGGGACCCTTGGTCTCCCGCCTCAGCTGGAGAGGCGTCCCAATTGCCCTGCCAAGCCTCGAGGAGAATCCCGAGTTGTCCCTCGCAACTAGGCAGGAGTCCTGATGTCGCTGAACAAACACGTGTGTGGAAGGGCCATCCCTGTCATAACTCGTGAATATACCCCAGGTTCCCGCCGCAACCCGAGAAAAAACATGAGACTTCCCCCTCGCCGCGAGATGAGGCCCGATTTCCCTGCACTGCATGCAGAGCAATTCCGTGTTGCACATCACCCATGAAAGGAGCCTTGATTTCCTTGATGGCACTCCAGAGAAACCCCAAGAACACTGTTTCAAGGCTAGAGTGAACCTGAGGTCACTGTAGCTACACGAAAGAGCTCCGTGGAACAAAAATCAACTCGAGATGAGAGGTTAGTCCCTGGCTTCGTCTCCAGAGGAATACCACCTTACCACAAGCACCTCAAGAGGAGGCTTCTCTCAGCTCTAGGTATGTGAGAGGGAACCTGAGTTTGCGGCGTCAAGTGGAATGGACACCACGATGCCCTGACTCGAAATAAGGCCGGATATCCCTGCAGTGACTTGAATGCAGGCTCGTCTTGCATCTCCCAAGACGCAAGATGTCTGAATCCCCTGTGGAGACCACAGAGAAAGACCTAGTTTCCCACCTCATCGCGACCGGAGGCCTCACATCCTTTGAAAACTCCAGAGGTACGCGGAGATCAGTGCCTCCAAAGGAGACGATGCCTGACTCCTCGTGAAACTTGATAGGAGTCCCAGGATTCCTGTGGCACATGGAAAGGGACCCTTGGTCTCGCGCCTCAGCTGGAGAGGCGTCCCAATTGCCCTGTCAGGCCTCGAGGAGAATCCCGAGTTGGCCCTCGCAACTAGGCAGGAGTCCTGACATCGATGAACAAACACGTGGGTGGAAGGGCCATCCCCGTCGTATCTCGAGAATATACCCCAGGTTCCCATCGCAACACGAGGAAAACCATGAGACTTCCCCCTCGCCGCAATAGGAGGCCCGATACCCTGCACTGCGTGCAGAGCAATTCCGTGTTGCACATCACACATGAAAGGAGCCTTGATTTCCTTGGTGGCACTCCAGAGAAACCCCAAGAACACTGTTTCAAGGCTATAGTGAACCTGAGGTCACTGTAGCAACACAAAAGAGCTCCGTGGACCAAAAATCAACTCGAGATGAGAGGTTAGTCCCTTGCTTCGTCTCCAGAGGAATAACACCTTACCACAAGCACTTCAAGAGGAGGCTTCACTCAGCTCTAGGTATGTGAGAGGGACCCTGAGTTTGCGGCCTCAAGTGGAATGGACACCGCGATGCCCTGACTCGAAATAAGGCCGGATATCCCTGCAGTGACTTGAATGCAGGCTCGTCTTGCATCTCCCAAGACGAAAGGATGTCTGAATCCCCTGTGGAGACCACAGAGAAAGAACTGGTTCCCAAGCTCATCGCGACCGGAGGGCTCACGTCCTTTGAAAACTCCAGAGGTACGCAGAGATCAGTGCCTCCAAAGGAGACGATGCCTGACTCCTCGTGAAACTTGATAGGAGTCGCAGGATTCCTGTGGCACGTGGAAAAGGACCCTTGGTCTCCCGCCTCAGCTGGAAAGGCGTCCCAATTGCCCTGCCTAGCCTCGAGGAGAATCCCGAGTTGTCCCTCGCAACTAGGCTGGAGTCCTGACGAGGCTGAACAAACACGTGGGTCAAAGAGCCATCCCCGTCGTAACTCGAGAATATACCCCAGGTTCCCGCCGCAACTCGAGAAAAACCATGAGACTTCCCCCTCGCCACGAGATGAGGCCCGATTCCCCTGCCCTGCATGCAGAGCAATTCCGTGTTGCACATCACACATGAAAGGAGCTTTGATTTCCTTGATGGCGCTCCAGAGAAACCCCAAGAACACTGTTTCAAGGCTAGAGGGATCCTGAGGTCACTGTAGCAACACGAAAGAGCTCCGTGGACCAAAAATCAACTCGAGATGAGAGGTTAGTCCCTGCCTTCGACTGCAGAGGACTACCATCTTACCACAAGCACCTCAAGAGGAGGCTTCTCTCAGCTTTAGGTATGGGAGAGGGACCCTGAGTGTGCGGCCTCAAGTGGAATGGACACCGCGATGCCCTGACTCGAAATAAGGCCAGATATCTCTGCAGTGACTTGAATGCGAGCTCGTCTTGCATCTCCCAAGACGAGAGGATGTCTGAATCCCCTGTGGAGACCACAGAGAAAGACCTAGTTCCCCACCACATCGCGACCCTATGCCTCACATCCTTTTAAAACTCCAGAGGTACGCGGAGATCAGTGCCTCCAAAGGAGACGATGCCTGACTCCTCGTGAAACTTTATAGGAGTCCCAGGATTCCTCTGGCACGTGGATAGGGAACCTTGGTCTCGCGCCTCAGCTGGAGAGGCGTCCCAATTGCCCTGCCAAGCCTCGAGGAGAATCCCGAGTTGTCCCTCGCAACTAGGCAGGAGTCCTGACGTCGCTGAACAAACACGTGGGTGGAAGGGCCATCCTTGTCGTAACTCGAGAATAGACCCCAGGTTCCCACCGCAACTCGAGAAAAACCATGAGACTTCCCCCTCGCCGGAAAATGAGGCCCGATACCCTGCACTGCGTGCAGAGCAATTCCGAGTTGCACATCACACATGAAAGGAGCCTTGATTTCCTTGATGGCACTCCAGAGAAACCCCAAGAACACTGTTTCAAGGCTAGAGGGATCCTGAAGTCACTGTAGCAACACGAAAGAGCTCCGTGGACCAAGAATCAACTCGAGATGGGAGGTTAGTCCCTGGCTTCGACTCCAGAGGACTACCACCTTACCACAATCACCTCAACAGGAGGCTTCTCTCAGCCCTAAGTATGTGAGAGGGACCCTGAGTTTGCGGCCTCAAGTGGAATGGACACCGCGATGCCCTGACTCGAAATAAGGCCGGATATCCCTGCAGTGACTTGAATGCAGGCTCGTCTTTCATCTCCCAAGACGAAAGGATGTCTGAATCCTCTGTGGAGACCACAAAGAAAGACCTAGTTCCCCACCTCATCGCGACCGGAGGCCTCACATCCTTTGAAAACTCCAGAGGTATGCGGAGATCAGTGCCTCCAAAGGAGACGATGCCTGACTCCTCGGGAAACTTGATAGGAGTCCCAGGATTCCTGTGGCACGTGGAAAGGGACCCTTGGTCTCCCGCCTCAGCTGGAGAGGCGTCCCAATTGCCCTGCCAAGCCTCGAGGAGAATCCCGAGTTGTCCCTCGCAACTAGGAAGGAGTCCTGACGTCGCTGATCAAACACGTGGGTGGATGGGCCATTCCCATCGTAACTCGATAATATAGCCCAGGTACCCGCCGCAACTCGAGATAAACCATGAAAGTTCCCCCTCGCCGCGAGATGAGGCCCGATTCCCCTACACTGCGGGCAGAGAAATTCCGTGTTGCACATCACACATGAAAGGAGCCTTGATTTCCTTCATGGCACTCCAGAGAAACCCCAAGAACACTGTTTCAAGGCTAGAGGGATCCTGAGGTCACTGTAGCAACAAGAAAAAACTCTGTGGACCAAAAATCATCTCGAGATGAGAGGGTAGTCCCTAACTTCGACTCTAGAGGAATACCACCTTACCACAAGCACCTCAAGAGGAGGCTTCTCGCAGCTTTAGGTATGTGAGAGGGATCCTTAGATTGCAGCCTCAAGTGGAATGGACACCGCAATGCCCTGACTCGAAATAAGGCCGGATAACCCTGCATTGACATAAATGCAGGCTTGTCTTGCATCTCTCAAGACGAAAGGATGTCTGAATCCTCTGTGTAGACCACAGAGAAAGACCTAGTTCCCAACCTCATCGCCACCGGAGGCCTCACATCCTTTGAAAACTCCAGAGGTACGCGGATATCAGTGCCTCCAAAGGAAACGATGCCTGACTCCTCATGAAACTTGATAGGAGTCCCAGGATTCCTGTGGCACGTGGAAAGGGACACTTGGTCTCCCGCCTCAGCTGGAGAGGCGTCCCAATTGCCCTGCCAAGCCTCGAGGAGAATCCCGAGTTGCCCCTCGCAACTAGGCCGGTGTCCTGACGTCGCTGAACAAAGACGTGTGTGGAAGGGCCAGCGCCGTCGTAACTCGAGAATATACCCCAGGTTCCCGCCGCAACTCGAGAAAAACCATGAGACTTCCCCCTCGCCGCGAGATGAGGCCCGATTACCCTGCACTGCGTGCAGAGAAATTCCGTGTTGCACATCACACATGAAAGGAGCCTTGATTTCCTTGATGGCACTCCAGAGAAACCCCACGAACACTGTTTCAAGGCTAGAGGGATCCTGAGGTCACTGTAGCCACACGAAAGAGCTCCGTGAACCAAAAATCAACTCGAGATGAGAGGTTAGTCCCTGGCTTCGACTCCAGAGGAATACCACCTTACCACAAGCACCTCAAGAGGAGGCTTCTCTCAGCTCTAGGTATGTGAGAGGGACCCTGACTTTGCGGCCTCAAGTGGAATGGACACCGCGATGCCCTGACTCGAAATAAGGCCGGATATCCCTGCAGTGACTTGAATGCAGGCTCGTCTTGCATCTCCCATGACTAAAGGATATCTGAATCCCCTGTGGAGACCACAGAAAAAGACCTAGTTCCACACCTCATCGCTACCGGAGGCCTCACATCCTTTGAAAATTCCAGAGGTACGCGGAGATCAGTGCCTTCAAAGAAGACGATGCCTGACTCCTCGTGAAACTTGATAGGAGTCCCAGGATTCCTGTGGCACGTGGAAAGGGACCCTTGGTTTCCCGCCTCAGCTGGAGAGGCGTCCCAATTGCCCTGCCAAGCCTCGAAGAGAATGCCGAATTGTCCCTCGCAACTAGGCAGGAGTCCTGACGTCGCTGAACAAACACGTGTGTGGAAGGGCCATCCCCGTCTTAACTCGAGAATATACCCCAGGTTCCCGCCGCAACTCGAGAAAAACCATGAGACTTCCCCCTCGCCGCGAGATGAGGCCCGATTCCCCTGCACTGCGTGCAGAGCAATTCAGGGTTACACATCACACATGAAAGGAGCCTTGATTTCCTTGATGGCACTCCAGAGAAACCCCAAGAACACTGTTTCAAGGCTAGAGGGATCCTGAGGTCACTGAAGCAACACGAAAGAGCTTCGTGGACCAAAAATCAACTCGAGATGAGAGGTTAGTCCCTGGCTTCGACTCCAGAGGAATACCACCTTACCACAAGCACCTCAAGAGGAGGCTTCTCTCAGCTCTAGGTATGTGAGAGGGACCCTAAGTTTGCGGCCTCAAGTGGAATGGACACCGCGATGCCCTGACTCGAAATAAGGCCGGATATCCCTGCAGTGACTTGAATGCAGGCTCGTCTTGCATCTCTCAAGATGAAAGGATGTCTGAATCCCCTGTGGAGACCACAGAGAAAGACCTAGTTCCCCACCTCATCGCGACCGGAGGCCTCACATCCTTTGAAAACTCCAGAGGTACGCGGAGATCAGTGCCTCCAAAGGAGACGATGCCTGACTCCTCGTGAAACTTGATAGGAGTTCCAGGATTCCTGTGGCCCGTGGAAAGGGACTCTTGGTCTCCCGCCTCAGCTGGAGAGGCGTCCCAATTGCCCTGCCAAGCCTCGAGGAGAATCCCGAGTTGTCCCTCCCAACTAGGCAGGAGTCCTGACGTCGCTGAACAAACACGTGGGTGGAACGGCCATCCCCGTCATAATTCGAGAATATACCCCAAGTTACTGCCGCAACGCGAGAAAAACCATGAGACTTCCCACTCGCTGCGAGATGAGGCCCGATTCGCCTGCACTGCCTGCAGAGCAATTCCGTGTTGCACATCACACATGAAAGGAGCCTTGATTTCCTTGATGGCACTCCAGAGAAACCCCATGAGCACTGTTTCAAGGCTAAAGGGATCCTGAGGTCACTGTAGCAACATGAAAGAGCACCGTGGACCAAAAATCAACTCGACATGAGAGGTTAGTCCCTGGCTTCGACTCCAGAGGAATACCACCTTACCACAAGCAGCTCAAGGGCAGGCTTCTCTCAGCTCTAGCTATGTGAGAGGAACCCTGAGTTTGCGGCCTCAAGTGGAATGGACACCGCGATGCCCTGACTCGAAATAAGGCCGGATATCCCTGCAGTGACTTGAATGCAGGCTCGTCTTGCATCTCCCAAGACGAAAGGATGTCTGAATCCCCTGTGGAGACCACAGAGAAAGACCTAGTTCATCACCTCATCGCGACCGGAGGCCTCACATCCTTTGAAAACTCCAGAGGTACGCGGAGATCAGTGCCTCCAAAGGAGACGATGCCTGACTCCTCATGAAACTTGACAGGAGTCCCAGGATTCCTGTGGCATATGGAAAGGGACCCTTGGTCTCCCGCCTCAGCTGGAGAGGTGTCCCAATTGCCCTGCCAATCATCGAGGAAAATCCCGAGTTGTCCCTCACAACTAGGCAGGAGTCCTGACGTGGCTGAACAAACACGTGGGTGGAAGGGCCATCCCCGTCGTAACTCGAGAATATACCCCAGGTTCCCGCCGCAACTCGAGAGAAACCATGAGACTTCCCCCTCGCCGTGAGGTGAGGCCCGATTCCCCTGCACTGCGTGCAGAGCAATTCCGTGTTGCACACCACACATGAAAGGAGCCTTGATTTCCTTCATGGAACTCCAGAGAAACCCCAAGAACACTGTTTCAAGGCTAGAGGGATCCTGAGGTCACTGTAGCAACAGGAAAGAGCTCCGTGGACCAAGAATCAACTCGAGATGAGAGGTTAGTCCCTGGCTTCGTCGTCAGAGGAAGACCACCTTACCACAAGCACCTCAAGAGGAGGCTTCTTTCAGCTCTAGATATGTGAGAGGGACCCTGAGTTTGCGGCCTCAAGTGGAATGGACACCGCGATGCCCTGACTCGAAATAAGGCCGGATATCCCTGCAGTCACTTGAATACAGGCTCGGCTTGCATCTCCCATGACGAAAGGATATCTGAATCCCCTGTGGAGACCACAGAGAAAGACCTAGTTCCACACCTCATCGCGACCGGAGGCCTCACATCCTTTGAAAACTCCAGAGGTACGCGGAGATCAGTGCCTCCAAAGAAGACGATGCCTGACTCCTCGTGAAACTTGATAGGAGTCCCAGGATTCCTGTGGCACGTGGAACGTGATCCTTGGTCTCCCGCCTCAGCTGGAGAGGCGTCCCAATTGCCCTGCCAAGCCTCGAGGAGAATCCCGAGTTGTCCCTCGCAACAGGGCAGGAGTCCTGACGTCGCTGAACAAACACGTGTGTGGAAGGGCTATCCCCTTCGTAACTCGAGAATATACCCCAGGTTCCCGCCGCAAATCGAGAAAAACCATGAGACTTCCCCCTCGCCGCGAGATGAGGCCCGATTCACCTGCACTGCGTGCAGAGCAATTCCGTGTTGCACATCACACATTAAAGGAGACTTGATTTCCTTGATGGCACTCCAGAGAAACCCCAAGAACACTGTTTCAAGGCTAGAGGGATCCTGAGGTCACTGTAGCAAAACGAAAGATCTCCGTGGCCCAAAAATCAACTCGAGATGAGAGGTTAGTCCCTGGCTTCGACTCCAGAGGAATACCACCTTACCACAAGCACCTCAAGAGGAGGCTTCTCTCAGCTCTAGATATGTGAGAGGGACCCTGAGTTTGCGGCCTCAAGTGGAATCGACACCGCGATGCCCTGACTTGAAATAAGGCCGGATATCCCTGCAGTGACTTGAATGCAGGCTCGGCTTGCATCTCCCATGACGAAAGGATATCTGAATCCCCTGTGGAGACCACAGAGAAAGACCTAATTCCCCAACTCATCGCGACCGGAGGCCTCACATCCTTTGAAAACTCCAAAGGTACGCGGAGATCAGTGCCTCCAAAGGAGACGATGCCTGACTCCTCGTGAAACTTCATAGGAGTCCCAGGATTCCTGTGGCAGTGGAAAGGGACCCTTGGTCTCCCGCCTCAGCTGGAGAGGCGTCCCAATTTCCCTGCCAAGCCTCGAGGAGAATCCCGAGTTGTCCCTCGCAACTAGGCAGGAGTCCTGACGTCGCTGAAGAAACACGTGGGTGAAAGGGCCATCCCAGTCGTAACTCGAGAATGTACCATAGGTTCCCGCTGCAACTCGAGAAAAACCATTAGACTTCCTCCTGGCCGCGAGATGAGGCCCGATTCCCCTGCACTGCGTGCAGAGCAATTCCGTGTTGCACATCACACATGAAAGGAGCCTTGATTACCTTGATGGCACTCCAGAGAAACACCAAAAACACTCTCTGAAGGCTAGAAGGATCCTGAGGTCACTGTAGCAACACAAAAGAGCTCCGTGGACCAAAAATCAACTCGAGATGAGAGGTTAGTCCCTTGCTTCGTCTCCAGAGGAATAACACCTTACCACAAGCACTTCAAGAGGAGGCTTCACTCAGCTCTAAGTATGTGAGAGGGACCCTGAGTTTGCGGCCTCAAGTGGAACGGACACCGCGATGCCCTGACTCGAAATAAGGCCGGATATCCCTGCAGTGACTTGAATGCAGGCTCGTCTTGCATCTCCCAAGACGAAAGGATGTCTGAATCCACTGTGGAGACCACAGAGAAAGACCTAGTTCCCCACCTCATCGCGACCGGAGGCCTCACATCCTTTGAAAACTCCAGAGGTACGCGGAGATCAGTGCCTCCAAAGGAGACGATGCCTGACTCCTCGTGAAACTTGATAGGAGTCGCAGGATTCCTGTGGCACGTGGAAAAGGACCCTTGGTCTCCCGCCTCAGCTGGAGAGGCGTCCCAATTGCCCTGCCTAGCCTCGAGGAGAATCCCGAGTTGTCCCTCGCAACTAGGCTGGAGTCCTGACGAGGCTGAACAAACACGTGGGTCAAAGAGCCATCCCCGTCGTAACTCGAGAATATACCCCAGGTTCTCGCCGCAATTCGAGAAAAACCATGAGACTTCCCCCTCGCCACGAGATGAGGCCCGATTCCCCTGCCCTGCATGCAGAGCAATTCCGTGTTGCACATCACACATGAAAGGAGCTTTGATTTCCTTGATGGCACTCCAGAGAAACCCCAAGAACACTGTTTCAAGGCTAGAGGGATCCTGAGGTCACTGTAGCAACACGAAAGAGCTCCGTGGACCAAAAATCAACTCGAGATGAGAGGTTAGTCCCTGCCTTCGACTGCAGAGGACTACCATCTTACCACAAGCACCTCAAGAGGAGGCTTCTCTCAGCTTTAGGTATGGGAGAGGGACCCTGAGTGTGCGGCCTCAAGTGGAATGGACACCGCGATGCCCTGACTCGAAATAAGGCCAGATATCTCTGCAGTGACTTGAATGCGAGCTCGTCTTGCATCTCCCAAGATGAAAGGATGTCTGAATCCCCTGTGGAGACCACATAAAAAGACCTAGTTCCCCACCTCATCGCGACCGGAGGCCTCACATACTTTGAAAACTACAGAAATACACGGAGATCAGTGCCTCCAAAAGGGACGATGCCTGCCTCCTCGAGAAACTTGATAGGAGTCCCAGGATTCCTGTGGCACGTGGAAAGGGACCCTTGGTCTCCCGCCTCAGATGGAGAGGCGTCCCAATTGCCCTGCCAAGCCTCAAGGAGAATACCGACTTGTCCCTCGCAACTAGGCAGGAGTCCTGACGTGGGTGAACAAACACGTGGGTGGAAGGGCCATCCCCGTCGTAACTCGAGAATATACCCCAGGTTCCCGCCACAACTCGAAAAAAACCATGAGACTTCCCCCTCGCCGCGAGATGAGGCCCGATTCCCCTGCAATGCGTGCAGAGCAATTCCGTGTTGCACATCACACATGAAAGGAGCCTTGATTTCCTTGATGGCACTCCAGAGAAACCCCAAGAACACTGTTTCAAGGCTAGAGGGATCCTGAGGTCACTGTAGCCACACGAAAGAGCTCTGTGGACCAAAAATCAACTCGAGATGAGAGGTTAGTCCCTGGCTTCGACTCCAGAGGAATACCACCTTACCACAAGCACCTCAAGAGGAGGCTTCTCTCAGCTCTAGGTATGGGAGAGGGACCCTGAGTGTGCGGCCTCAAGTGGAATGGACACCGCGATGCCCTGACTCGAAATAAGGCCAGATATCTCTGCAGTGACTTGAATGCGAGCTCGTCTTGCATCTCCCAAGATGAAAGGATGTCTGAATCCCCTGTGGAGACCACAGAAAAAGACCTAGTTCCCCACCTCATCGCGACCGGAGGCCTCACATCCTTTGAAAACTCCAGAAGTACGCGGAGATCAATGCCTCCAAAAGGGACGATGCCTGACTCCTCGTGAAACTTGATAGGAGTCCCAGGATTCCTGTGGCACGTGGAAAGGGACCCTTGGTCTCCCGCCTCAGCTTTAGAGGCATCCCAATTGCCCTGCCAAGCCTCAAGGAGAATACCGACTTGTCCCTCGCAACTAGGCAGGAGTCCTGCCGTGGGTGAACAAACACGTGGGTGGAAGGGCCATCCCCGTCGTAACTCGAGAATATACCCCAGGTTCCCGCCGCAACTCGAGAAAAACCATGAGACTTCCCCCTCGCCGCGAGATGAGGCCCGATTCCCCTGCACTGCGTGCAGAGCAATTCCGTGTTGCACATCACACATAAAAGGAGCCTTGATTTCCTTGATGGCACTCCAGAGAAACCCCAAGAACACTGTTTCAAGGCTCGAGGGATCCTGAGGTCACTGTAGCAACACAAAAGAGCTCTGTGGACCAAAAATCAACTCGAGATGAGAGGTTAGTCCCTGGCTTCGACTGCAGAGGAATAACACCTTACCACAAGCACCTCAAGAGGAGGCTTCTCTCAGCACTAGGTATGTGAGAGGGACCCTGATTTTGCGGCCTCAAGTGGAATGGACACTGCGATGCCCTGACGCGAAATAAGGCCGGATATCCCTGCAGTGACTTGAATGCAGGCTCCTCTTGCATCTCCCAAGACGAAAGGATGTCTGAATCCCCTGTGGAGACAACAGAGCAAGACCTAGTTCCCCACCTCATCGCGACCGGAGGCCTCACATCCTTTGAAAACTCCAGAGGTATGCGGAGATCAGTGCCTCCAAAGGAGACGATGCCTGACTCCTCGTGAAACTTGATAGGAGTCCCAGGATTCCTGTGGCACGTGGAAAGGGACCCTTGGTCTCCCGCCTCAGCTGGAGAGGCGTCCCAATTGCCCTGCCAAGCCTCGAGGAGAATCCCGAGTTGTCCCTCGCAACTAGGCAGGAGTCCTGATGTCGCTGAACAAACACGTGGGTGGAAGGGCCATCCCTGTCATAACTCGTGAATATACCACAGGTTCCCGCCGCAACCCGAGAAAAACCATGAGACTTCCCCCTCGCCGCGAGATGAGGCCCGATTTCCCTGCACTGCATGCAGAGCAATTCCGTGTTGCACATCACCCATGAAAGGAGCCTTGATTTCCTTGATGGCACTCCAGAGAAACCCCAAGAACACTGTTTCAAGGCTAGAGTGAACCTGAGGTCACTGTAGCTACACGAAAGAGCTCCGTGGAACAAAAATCAACTCGAGATGAGAGGTTAGTCCCTGGCTTCGTCTCCAGAGGAATACCACCTTACCACAAGCACCTCAAGAGGAGGCTTCTCTCAGCTCTAGGTATGTGAGAGGGAACCTGAGTTTGCGGCGTCAAGTGGAATGGACACCACGATGCCCTGACTCGAAATAAGGCCGGATATCCCTGCAGTGACTTGAATGCAGGCTCGTCTTGCATCTCCCAAGACGAAAGATGTCTGAATCCCCTGTGGAGACCACAGAGAAAGACCTAGTTTCCCACCTCATCGCGACCGGAGGCCTCACATCCTTTGAAAACTCCAGAGGTACGCGGAGATCAGTGCCTCCAAAGGAGACGATGCCTGACTCCTCGTGAAACTTGATAGGAGTCCCAGGATTCCTGTGGCACATGGAAAGGGACCCTTGGTCTCGCGCCTCAGCTGGAGAGGCGTCCCAATTGCCCTGTCAGGCCTCGAGGAGAATCCCGAGTTGGCCCTCGCAACTAGGCAGGAGTCCTGACGTGGGTGAACAAACACGTGGGTGGAAGGGCCATCCCCGTCGTATCTCGAGAATATACCCCAGGTTCCCATCGCAACACGAGAAAAACCATGAGACTTCCCCCTCGCCGCAAAAGGAGGCCCGATACCCTGCACTGCGTGCAGAGCAATTCCGTGTTGCACATCACACATGAAAGGAGCCTTGATTTCCTTGGTGGCACTCCAGAGAAACCCCAAGAACACTGTTTCAAGGCTATAGTGAACCTGAGGTCACTGTAGCAACACAAAAGAGCTCCGTGGACCAAAAATCAACTCGAGATGAGAGGTTAGTCCCTTGCTTTTTCTCCAGAGGAATAACACCTTACCACAAGCACTTCAAGAGGAGGCTTCACTCAGCTCTAGGTATGTGAGAGGGACCCTGAGTTTGCGGCCTCAAGTGGAATGGACACCGCGATGCCCTGACTCGAAATAAGGCCGGATATCCCTGCAGTGACTTGAATGCAGGCTCGTCTTGCATCTCCCAAGACGAAAGGATGTCTGAATCCCCTGTGGAGACCACAGAGAAAGACCTAGTTCCCCACCTCATCGCGACCGGAGGCCTCACATCCTTTGAAAACTCCAGAGGTACGCGGAGATCAGTGCCTCCAAAGGAGACGATGCCTGACTCCTCGTGAAACTTGATAGGAGTCGCAGGATTCCTGTGGCACGTGGAAAAGGACCCTTGGTCTCCCGCCTCAGCTGGAGAGGCGTCCCAATTGCCCTGCCTAGCCTCGAGGAGAATCCCGAGTTGTCCCTCGCAACTAGGCTGGAGTCCTGACGAGGCTGAACAAACACGTGGGTCAAAGAGCCATCCCCGTCGTAACTCGAGAATATACCCCAGGTTCCCGCCGCAACTCGAGAAAAACCATGAGACTTCCCCCTCGCCACGAGATGAGGCCCGATTCCCCTGCCCTGCATGCAGAGCAATTCCGTGTTGCACATCACACATGAAAGGAGCTTTGATTTCCTTGATGGCACTCCAGAGAAACCCCAAGAACACTGTTTCAAGGCTAGAGGGATCCTGAGGTCACTGTAGCAACACGAAAGAGCTCCGTGGACCAAAAATCAACTCGAGATGAGAGGTTAGTCCCTGCCTTCGACTGCAGAGGACTACCATCTTACCACAAGCACCTCAAGAGGAGGCTTCTCTCAGCTTTAGGTATGGGAGAGGGACCCTGAGTGTGCGGCCTCAAGTGCAATGGACACCGCGATGCCCTGACTCGAAATAAGGCCAGATATCTCTGCAGTGACTTGAATGCGAGCTCGTCTTGCATCTCCCAAGATGAAAGGATGTCTGAATCCCCTGTGGAGACCACATAAAAAGACCTAGTTCCCCACCTCATCGCGACCGGAGGCCTCACATACTTTGAAAACTACAGAAATACGCGGAGATCAGTGCCTCCAAAAGGGACGATGCCTGACTCCTCGAGAAACTTGATAGGAGTCCCAGGATTCCTGTGGCACGTGGAAAGGGACCCTTGGTCTCCCGCCTCAGCTTGAGAGGCGTCCCAATTGCCCTGCCAAGCCTCAAGGAGAATACCGACTTGTCCCTCGCAACTAGGCAGGAGTCCTGACGTGGGTGAACAAACACGTGGGTGGAAGGGCCATCCCCGTCCTAACTCGAGAATATACCCCAGGTTCCCGCCACAACTCGAAAAAAACCATGAGACTTCCCCCTTGCCGCGAGATGAGGCCCGATTCCCCTGCACTGCGTGCAGAGCAATTCCGTGTTGCACATCACACATGAAAGGAGCCTTGATTTCCTTGATGGCACTCCAGAGAAACCCCAAGAACACTGTTTCAGGGCTAGAGGGATCCTGAGATCACTGTAGCAACACGAAAGATCTCCGTGGACCAAAAATCAACTCGAGATGAGAGGTTAGTCCCTGGCTTCGACTCCAGAGGAATTCCACCTTACCACAAGCACCTCAAGAGGAGGCTTCTATCAGCTCTAGGTAAGTGAGAGGGACCCTGAGTTTGCGGCCTCAAGTGGAATGGACACCGCGATGCCCTGACTTGAAGTAAGGCCGGATATCCCTACAGTGACTAGAATGCAGGTTCGTCTTGCGTCTCCCAAGATGAAACGATGTCTGAATCCCCTGTGGAGACCACAGAGAAAGACCTAGTTCCCCACCTCATCGCGACCGGAAGCCTCACATTCTTTAAAAATTCCAGACGTACGCGGAAATCAGTGCCTCCAAAGGAGACGATGCCTGACTCCTCGGAAAACTTGATAGGAGTCCCAGGATTCCTGTGGCACATGGCAAGGGACCCTTGGTCTCCCTCCTCAGCTGGAGAGGCGTCCCAATTGCCCTGCCAAGCCTCGAGGAGAATCCCGAGTTGTCCCTCGCAACGAGGCAGGAGTCTGACATCGCTGAACAAACACGTGGGTGGAAGGGCCATCCCCGTCGTATCTCGAGAATATACCCCAGGTTCCCATCGCAACACGAGAAAAACCATGAGACTTCCCCCTCGCCGCAAAAGGAGGCCCGATACCCTGCACTGCGTGCCGAGCAATTCCGTGTTGCACATCACACATGAAAGGAGCCTTGATTTCCTTGATGGCACTCCAGAGAAACCCCAAGAACA
The DNA here is from genome assembly GCF_910594005.1 of Cervus elaphus. Taxonomy (NCBI): domain Eukaryota; kingdom Metazoa; phylum Chordata; class Mammalia; order Artiodactyla; family Cervidae; genus Cervus; species Cervus elaphus. Next base: position 7,083,790 of record NC_057838.1, read on the forward strand.
CTGTTTCAAGGCTAGAGGGATCCTGAGGTCACTGTAGCCACACGAAAGAGCTCTGTGGACCAAAAATCAACTCGAGATGAGAGGTTAGTCCCTGGCTTCGACTCCAGAGGAATACCACCTTACCACAAGCACCTCAAGAGGAGGCTTCTCTCAGCTCTAGGTATGGGAGAGGGACCCTGAGTGTGCGGCCTCAAGTGGAATGGACACCGCGATTCCCTGACTCGAAATAAGGCCAGATATCTCTGCAGTGACTTGAATGCGAGCTCGTCTTGCATCTCCCAAGATGAAAGGATGTCTGAATCCCCTGTGGAGACCACAGAAAAAGACCTAGTTCCCCACCTCAACGCGACCGGAGGCCTCACATCCTTTGAAAACTCCAGAAGTACGCGGAGATCAGTGCCTCCAAAAGGGACGATGCCTGACTCCTCGTGAAACTTGATAGGAGTCCCAGGATTCCTGTGGCACGTGGAAAGGGACCCTTGGTCTCCCGCCTCAGCTTGAGAGGCATCCCAATTGCCCTGCCAAGCCTCAAGGAGAATACCGACTTGTCCCTCGCAACTAGGCAGGAGTCCTGCCGTGGGTGAACAAACACGTGGGTGGAAGGGCCATCCCCGTCGTAATTCGAGAATATACCCCAGGTTCCCGCCGCAACTCGAGAAAAACCATGAGACTTCCCCCTCGCTGCGAGATGAGGCCCGATTCCCCTGCACTGCGTGCAGAGCAATTCCGTGTTGCACATCACACATAAAAGGAGCCTTGATTTCCTTGATGGCACTCCAGAGAAACCCCAAGAACACTGTTTCAAGGCTCGAGGGATCCTGAGGTCACTGTAGCAACACAAAAGAGCTCTGTGGACCAAAAATCAACTCGAGATGAGAGGTTAATCCCTGGCTTCGACTGCAGAGGAATAACACCTTACCACAAGCACCTCAAGAGGAGGCTTCTCTCAGCACTAGGTATGTGAGAGGGACCCTGATTTTGCGGCCTCAAGTGGAATGGACACTGCGATGCCCTGACGCGAAATAAGGCCGGATATCCCTGCAGTGACTTGAATGCAGGCTCCTCTTGCATCTCCCAAGACGAAAGGATGTCTGAATCCCCTGTGGAGACCACAGAGCAAGACCTAGTTCCCCACCTCATCGCGACCGGAGGCCTCACATCCTTTGAAAACTCCAGAGTTATGCGGAGATCAGTGCCTCCAAAGGAGACGATGCCTGAATCCTCGTGAAACTTGATAGGAGTCCCAGGATTCCTGTGGCACGTGGAAAGGGACCCTTGGTCTCCCGCCTCAGCTGGAGAGGCGTCCCAATTGCCCTGCCAAGCCTCGAGGAGAATCCCGAGTTGTCCCTCGCAACTAGGCAGGAGTCCTGATGTCGCTGAACAAACACGTGTGTGGAAGGGCCATCCCTGTCATAACTCGTGAATATACCACAGGTTCCCGCCGCAACCCGAGAAAAACCATGAGACTTCCCCCTCGCCGCGAGATGAGGCCCGATTTCCCTGCACTGCATGCAGAGCAATTCCGTGTTGCACATCACCCATGAAAGGAGCCTTGATTTCCTTGATGGCACTCCAGAGAAACCCCAAGAACACTGTTTCAAGGCTAGAGTGAACCTGAGGTCACTGTAGCTACACGAAAGAGCTCCGTGGAACAAAAATCAACTCGAGATGAGAGGTTAGTCCCTGGCTTCGTCTCCAGAGGAATACCACCTTACCACAAGCACCTCAAGAGGAGGCTTCTCTCAGCTCTAGGTATGTGAGAGGGAACCTGAGTTTGCGGCGTCAAGTGGAATGGACACCGCGATGCCCTGACTCGAAATAAGGCCGGATATCCCTGCAGTGACTTGAATGCAGGCTCGTCTTGCATCTCCCAAGACGCAAGATGTCTGAATCCCCTGTGGAGACCACAGAGAAAGACCTAGTTTCCCACCTCATCGCGACCGGAGGCCTCACATCCTTTGAAAACTCCAGAGGTACGCGGAGATCAGTGCCTCCAAAGGAGACGATGCCTGACTCCTCGTGAAACTTGATAGGAGTCCCAGGATTCCTGTGGCACATGGAAAGGGAAACTTGGTCTCGCGCCTCAGCTGGAGAGGCGTCCCAATTGCCCTGTCAAGCCTCGAGGAGAATCCCGAGTTGGCCCTCGCAACTAGGCAGGAGTCCTGACGTCGCTGAACAAACACGTGGGTGGAAGGGCCATCCCCGTCGTAACTCGAGAATATACCCCCGGTTCCCGCCGCAACTCGAGAAAAACCATGAGACTTCCCCCTCGCCGAGAGATGAGGCCCGATTCCCCTGCACTGCGTGCAGAGCAATTCCGTGTTGCACATCACACATGAAAGGAGCCTTGATTTCCTTGATGACACTCCAGAGAAACCCCAAGAACACTGTTTCAAGGCTAGAGGGATCCTGAGGTCACTGTAGCAACACGAAAGAGCTCCGTGGACCAAGAATCAAATCGAGATGAGAGGTTTGTCCCTGGCTTCGACTCCAGAGGAATACCACCTTACCACAAGCACCTCAAGAGGAGGCTTCTCTCAGCTCTAGGTATGTGAGAGGGACCCTGAGTTTGCGGCCTCAAGTGGAATGGACACCGCGATGCCCTGACTCGAAATAAGGCCGGTTATCCCTGCAGTGACTTGAATGCAGGCTCGTCTTGCATCTCCCAAGACGAGAGGATGTCTAAATCCCCTGTGGAAACCAGAGAGAAAGACCTAGTTCCCCACCACATCGCGACCCTATGCCTCACATCTTTTTAAAACTCCAGAGGTACGCGGAGATCAGTGCCTCCAAAGGAGACGATGCCTGACTCCTCGTGAAACTTTATAGGAGTCCCAGGATTCCTGGGGCACGTGGAAAGGGACCCTTGGTCTCCCGCCTCAGCTGGAGAGGCGTCCCAATTGCCCTGCCAAGCCTCGAGGAGAATCCCGAGTTGTCCCTCGCAACTAGGCAGGAGTCCTGACGTCGCTGAACAAACACGTGGGTGGAAGGGCCATCCTTGTCGTAACTCGAGAATAGACCCCAGGTTCCCACCGCAACTCGAGAAAAACCATGAGACTTCCCCCTCGCCGGAAAATGAGGCCCGATACCCTGCACTGCGTGCAGAGCAATTCCGAGTTGCACATCACACATGAAAGGAGCCTTGATTTCCTTGATGGCACTCCAGAGAAACCCCAAGAACACTGTTTCAAGGCTAGAGAGATCCTGAGGTCACTGTAGCAACAACAAAGAGATCCGTGGGCCAAAAATCAACTCGAGATGAGAGGTTAGTCCCTGGCTTCGACTCCAGAGGAATACCACCTTACCACAAGCACCTCAAGAGGAGGCTTCTTTTAGCTCTAGGTATTTGAGAGGGACCCTGAGTTTGCGGCCTCAAGTGGAATGGACACCGCGATGCCCTGACTCGAAATAAGGCCGGATATCCCTGCAGTGACTTGAATGCAGGCTCGTCTTGCATCTCCCAAGACGAAAGGATGTCTGAATCCCCTGTGGAGACCACAGAGAAAGACCGAGTTCCCCACCTCATCGCGACCGGAGGCCTCACATCCTTTGAAAACTCCAGAGGTACGCGGAGATCAGTGCCTCCAAAGGAGACGATGCCTGACTCCTCGAGATATTTGATAAGAGTCCCAGGATTCCTGTGGCACGTGGAAAGGGACACTTGGTCTCCCGCCTCACCTGGAGAGGCATCCAAATTGCCCTGGCAATCCTCGAGGAGATTCCCGAGTTGTCCCTCACAACTAGGTAGGAGTGCTGAAGTCGCTGAACAAACACGTGTGTGGCAGGGCCATCCCCGTCGTATCTCGAGAATATACCCCAGGTTCCCGCCGCAACTCGAGAAAAACCATGAGACTTCCCCCTCGCCACTATATGAGGCCCGATTCCCCTGCACTGCGTGCAGAGCAATTCCGTGTTCCACATCACACATGAAAGGAGCCTTGATTTCCTTGATGGCACTCCAGAGAAACCCCAAGAACACTGTTTCAAGGCTGGAGGGATCCTAAGGTCACTGTAGCAACATGAAAGAGCTCCGTGGACCAAAAATCAACTCGAGATGAGAGGTTAGTCCCTGGCTTCGGCTCCAGAGGAATACCACCTTACCACAAGCACCTCAAGAGAAGGCTTCTCTCGGCTCTAGGTATGTGAGAGGGACCCTGAGTTTGCGGCCTCAAGTGGAATGGACACCGCCATGCCCTGACTCGAAATAAGGCCGGATATCCCTGCAGTGACTTGAATGCAGGGTCGTCTTGCATCTCCCAAGATGAAAGGATGTCTGAATCCCCTGTGGAGACCACATAAAAAGACCTAGTTCCCCACCTCATCGCGACCGGAGGCCTCACATACTTTGAAAACTACAGAAATACGCGGAGATCAGTGCCTCCAAAAGGGACGATGCCTGACTCCTCGAGAAACTTGATAGGAGTCCCAGGATTCCTGTGGCACGTGGAAAGGGACCCTTGGTCTCCCGCCTCAGCTTGAGAGGCGTCCCAATTGCCCTGCCAAGCCTCAAGGAGAATACCGACTTGTCCCTCGCAACTAGGCAGGAGTCCTGACGTGGGTGAACAAACACGTGGGTGGAAGGGCCATCCCCGTCGTAACTCGAGAATATACCCCAGGTTCCCGCCACAACTCGAAAAAAACCATGAGACTTCCCCCTTGCCGCGAGATGAGGCCCGATCCCCTGCACTGCGTGAAGAGCAATTCCGTGTTGCACATCACACATGAAAGGAGCCTTGATTTCCTTGATGGCACTCCAGAGAAACCGCAAGAACACTGTTTCAGGGCTAGAGGGATCCTGAGGTCACTGTAGCAACACGAAAGATCTCCGTGGACCAAAAATCAACTCGAGATGAGAGGTTAGTCCCTGGCTTCGACTCCAGAGGAATTCCACCTTACCACAAGCACCTCAAGAGGAGGCTTCTATCAGCTCTAGGTAAGTGAGAGGGACCCTGAGTTTGCGGCCTCAAGTGGAATGGACACCGCGATGCCCTGACTTGAAGTAAGGCCGGATATCCCTACAGTGACTAGAATGCAGGTTCGTCTTGCGTCTCCCAAGATGAAAGGATGTCTGAATCCCCTGTGGAGACCACAGAGAAAGACCTAGTTCCCCACCTCATCGCGACCGGAAGCCTCACATCCTTTAAAAATTCCAGACGTACGCGGAGATCAGTGCCTCCAAAGGAGACGATGCCTGACTCCTCGGAAAACTTGATAGGAGTCCCAGGATTCCTGTGTCACATGGCAAGGGACCCTTGGTCTCCCTCCTCAGCTGGAGAGGCGTCCCAATTGCCCTGCCAAGCCTCGAGGAGAATCCCGAGTTGTCCCTCGCAACGAGGCAGGAGTCTGACATCGCTGAACAAACACGTGGGTGGAAGGGCCATCCCCGTCGTATCTCGAGAATATACCCCAGGTTCCCATCGCAACACGAGAAAAACCATGAGACTTCCCCCTCGCCGCAAAAGGAGGCCCGATACCCTGCACTGCGTGCCGAGCAATTCCGTGTTGCACATCACACATGAAAGGAGCCTTGATTTCCTTGATGGCACTCCAGAGAAACCCCAAGAACACTGTTTCAAGGCTAGAGGGATCCTGAGGTCACTGTAGCAACACGAAAGAGTTCTGTGGACCAAAAATCAACTCGAGATGAGAGGTTAGTCCCTGGCTTCGACTTCAGAGGAATACCACCTTACCACAAGCAACTCAAGAGGAGGCTTCTCTCAGCTCTAGGTATGTGAGAGGGACCCTAATTATGCGGCCTCAAGTGGAATGGACACTGCGATGCCCTGACGCGAAATAAGGCCGGATATCCCTGTAGTGACTTGAATGCAGGCTCGTCTTGCATCTCCCAAGACGAAAGGATGTCTGAATCCCCTGTGGAGACCACAGAGAAAGACCTAGTTCCCCACCTCATCGCGACCGGAGGCCTCACATCCTTTGAAAACTCCAGAGGTACGCGGAGATCAGTGCCTGCAAAGCAGACGATGCCTGACTCTTCGTAAAATTTGATAGGAGTCCCAGGATTCCTGTGGCACGTGTAAAGGGACCCTTGGTCTCGCGCCTCAGCTGGAGAGGCGTCCCAATTGCCCTGCCGAGCCTCGAGGAGAATCCCGAGTTGTCCCTCGCAACTAGGCAGGAGTCCTGACGTCGCTGAACAAACACATGGGTGGAAGGGCCATCCCCGTCGTAACTCGAGAATATACCCCAGGTTCCCGCCGCAACTCGAGAAAAACCATGAGACTTCCCCCTCGCCGCGAGATGAGGCCCGATTCCCCTACACTGCGTGCAGAGCAATTCCATGTTGCACATCACACATGAAAGGAGCCTTGATTTCCTTGATGGCACTCCAGAGAAACCCCAAGAACACTGTTTCAAGGCTAGAGGGATCCTGAGGTCACTGTAGCCACACGAAAGAGCTCTGTGGACCAAAAATCAACTCGAGATGAGAGGTTAGTCCCTGGCTTCGACTCCAGAGGAATACCACCTTACCACAAGCACCTCAAGAGGAGGCTTCTCTCAGCTCTAGGTATGGGAGAGGGACCCTGAGTTTGCGGCCTCAAGTGGAATGGACACCGCGATGCCCTGACTCGAAATAAGGCCAGATATCTCTGCAGTGACTTGAATGCGAGCTCGTCTTGCATCTCCCAAGATGAAAGGATGTCTGAATCCCCTGTGAAGACCACAGAGAAAGACCTAGTTCCCCACCTCATCACGTCCGGAGGCCTCACATCCTTTGAAAACTCCAGAGGTACGCGGAGATCAGTGCCTCCAAAGGAGACGATGCCTGACTCCTCGTGAAACTTGATAGGAGTCCCAGGATTCCTGTGGCACGTGGAAAGGGACCCTTGGTCTCCCGCCTCAGCTTGAGAGGCGTCCCAATTGCCCTGCCAAGCCTCAAGGAGAATACCGACTTGTCCCTCGCAACTAGGCTGGAGTCCTGACGTGGGTGAACAAACACGTGGGTGGAAGGGCCATCCCTGTGGTAACTCGAGAATATACCCAAGGTTCCCGCCGCAACTCGAGAAAAACCATGAGACTTCCCCCTCGCTGCGAGATGAGGCCCGATTCCCCTGAACTGCGTGCAGAGCAATTCCTTGTTGCACATCACATATGAAACGAGCCTTGATTTCATTGATGGCACTCCAGAGAAACCCCAAGAACACTGTTTCAAGGCTAGAGGGATCCTGAGGTCACTGAAGCAACACGAAAGAGCTCCGTGGACCAAGAATCAACTCGAGATGAGAGGTTAGTCCCTGGCTTCGACTCCAGAGGAATACCACCTTACCACAAGCACCTGAAGAGGAGTCTTCTCTCAGCTCTAGGTATGTGAGAGGGACCCTGAGTTTGCGGCCTCAAGTGGAAAGGACACCGTGATGCCCTGACTCGAAATAAGGCCGGATATCCCTGCAGTGACTTGAATGCAGGCTCGTCTTGCATCTCCCAAGACGAAAGGATGTCTGAATACCCTGTAGAGACCACAGAGAAAGACCTAGTTCCCCACCTCATCGCGACCGGAGGCCTCACATCCTTTGAAAACTCCAAGAGGTACGCGGAGATCAGTGCCTCCAAAGGAGACGATGCCTGACGCCTCGTGAAACTTGATAGGAGTCCCAGGATTCCTGTGGCACGTGGAAAGGGACCCTTGGTCTCCCGCCTCAGCTGGAGAGGCGTCCCAATTGCCCTGCCAAGCCTAGAGGAGAATCCCGAGTTGTCCCTCGCAGTTAGGCAGGAGTCTGACATCGCTGAACAAACACGTGGGTGGAAGGGCCATCCCCGTCGTATCTCGAGAATATAACCCAGGTTCCCATCGCAACTCGAGAAAAACCATGAGACTTCCCCCTCGCCGCAAAATGAGGCCCGATTCCCCTGCACTGCGAGCAGAGCAATTCCGTTTTGCACATCACACATGAAAGGAGCCTTGATTTCCTTGATGGCACTCCAGAGAAACCCCAAGAACACTGTTTCAAGGCTAGAGGGATCCTGAGGTCACTGTAGCAACACGAAAGAGCTCCGTGGACCAAAAATCAACTCGAGATGAGAGGTAGTCCGTGGCTTCGACTCCAGAGGAATACCACCTTACCACAAGCACCTCAAGAGGAGGCTTCTCTCAGCTCTAGCTATGTGAGAGGGACCCTGATTATGCGGCCTCAAGTGGAATGGACACTGCGATGCCCTGACGAGAAATAAGGCCGGATATCCCTGCAGTGACTTGAATGCAGGCTCGTCTTGCATCTCCCAAGACGAAAGGATATCTGAATCCCCTGTGGAGACCACAGAGAAAGACCTAGTTCCCCACCTCATCGCGACCGGAGGCCTCACATCCTTTGAAAACTCCAGAGGTACGCGGAGATCAGTGCCTCCAAAGGAGACGATGCCTGACTCCTCGTGAAACTTGATAGGAGTCCCAGGATTCCTTTGGCACGTGGAAAGGGACACTTGGTCTCCAGCCTCACCTGGAGACGCGTCCCAAATGCCCTGCCAAGCCTCGAGGAGAATCCCGAGTTGTCCCTCGCAACTAGGCATGAGTCCTGACGTCGCTGAACAAACACGTGGGTGGAAGGGTCATCCCCGTTGTAAATCGAGAATATACCCCAGGTTCCCGCCGCAACTTGAGAAAAACCATGAGACTTCCAGCTCGCCGCGAGATGAGGCCCGATTCCACTGCACTGCATGCAGAGCAATTCCGTGTTGCACATCACACATGAAAGGAGCCTTGATTTCCTTGATGGCACTACAGAGAAAACCCAAGAACACTGTTTCAAGGCTAGAGGGATCCTGAGGTCAATGTAGCAACACGAAAGAGCTCCGTGGACCAAAAATCAACTCGAGATGAGAGGTTAGTCCGTGGCTTCGACTCCAGAGGAATACCACCTTACCACAAGCACCTCAAGAGGAGGCTTCTCTCAGCTCTAGCTATGTGAGAGGGACCCTGATTATGCGGCCTCAAGTGGAATGGACACTGCGATGCCCTGACGCGAAATAAGGCCGGATATCCCTGCAGTGACTTGAATGCAGGCTCGTCTTGCATCTCCCAAGACGAAAGGATATCTGAATCCCCTGTGGAGACCACAGAGAAAGACCTAGTTCCCCACCTCATCGCGACCGGAGGCCTCACATCCTTTGAAAACTCCAGAGGTACGCGGAGATCAGTGCCTCCAAAGGAGACGATGCCTGACTCCTCGTGAAACTTGATAGGAGTCCCAGGATTCCTTTGGCACGTGGAAAGGGACCCTTGGTCTCCTGCCTCAGCTGGAGACGCGTCCCAATTGCCCTGCCAAGCCTCGAGGAGAATCCCGAGTTGTCCCTCGCAACTAGGCAGGAGTCCTGACGTCGCTGAACAAACACGTGGGTGGAAGGGTCATCCCCGTCGTAACTCGAGAATATACCCCAGGTTCCCGCCGTAACTCGAGAAAAACCATGAGACTTCCCCCTCGCCGCGAGATGAGGCCCGATTCCCCTGCACTGCGAGCAGAGCAATTCCGTTTTGCACATCACACATGAAAGGAGCCTTGATTTCCTTGATGGCACTCCAGAGAAACCCCAAGAACACTGTTTCAAGGCTAGAGGGATCCTGAGGTCACTGTAGCAACACGAAAGAGCTCCGTGGACCAAAAATCAACTCGAGATGAGAGGTTAGTCCCTGGGTTCGACTCCAGAGGAATACCACCTAACCACAAGCACCTCAAGAGGAGGCTTCTCTCATCTCTAGGTATGTGAGAGGGACCCTGAGTTTGCGGCCTCAAGTGGAATGGACACCGCGATGCCCTGACTCGAAATTAGGCCGGATATCCCTGCAGTGATTTGAATGTAGGCTCGTCTTGCATCTCCCAAGACGAAAGGATGTCTGAATCCCCTGTGGAGACCACAGAGAAAGACCTAGTTCCCCACCTCATCGCGACCGGAGGCCTCACATCCTTTGAAAACTCCAGAGTTACGCGGAGATCAGTGCCTCCAAAGCAGACGATGCCTGACTCTTCGTGAAATTTGATAGGAGTCCCAGGATTCCTGTGGCACGTGTAAAGGGACCCTTGGTCTCCCGCCTCAGCTGGAGAGGCGTCCCAATTGCCCTGCCGAGCCTCGAGGAGAATCCCGAGTTGTCCCTCGCAACTAGGCAGGAGTCCTGACGTCGCTGAACAAACACATGGGTGGAAGGGCCATCCCCGTCGTAACTCAAGAATATACCCCAGGTTCCCGCCGCAACTCGAGAAAAACAATGAGACTTCCCACTCGCCGCGAGATGAGGCCCGATTCCCCTGCACTGCGTGCAGAGCAATTCCGTGGTGCACATCACACATGAAAGGAGCCTTGATTTCCTTGATGGCACTCCAGAGAAAACCCAAGAACACTGTTTCAAGGCTAGAGGGATCCTGAGGTCACTGTAGCAACATGAAAGAGCTCCGTGGACCAAAAATCAACTCGAGATGAGAGGTTAGTCCCTGGCTTCGACTCCAGAGGAATACCACCTTACCACAAGCACCTCAAGAGGAGGCTTCTCTCAGCTCTAGGTATGTGAGAGGGACCCTGATTATGCGGCCTCAAGTGGAATGGACACTGCGATGCCCTGACGCGAAATAAGGCCGGATATCCCTGCAGTGACTTGAATGCAGGCTCGTCTTGCATCTCCCAAGATGAAAGGATATCTGAATCCCCTGTGGAGACCACAGAGAAAGACCTAGTTCCCCACCTCATCGCGACCGGAGGCCTCACATCCTTTGAAAACTCCAGAGGTACGCGGATATCAGTGCCTCCAAAGGAGACGATGCCTGACTCCTCGTGAAACTTGATAGGAGTCCCAGGATTCCTTTGGCACGTGGAAAGGGACCCTTGGTCTCCTGCCTCAGCTGGAGACGCGTCCCAATTGCCCTGCCAAGCCTCGAGGAGAATCCCGAGTTGTCCCTCGCAACTAGGCAGGAGTCCTGCCGTGGGTGAACAAACACGTGGGTGGAAGGGCCATCCCCGTCGAAACTCGAGAATATACCCCCGGTTCCCGCTGCACCTCGAGAAAAACCATGAGCCTTCCCCCTTGCCGCCAGATGAGGCCCGATTCCCCTGCACTGCGAGAAGAGCAGTTCCGTTTTGCACATCACACATGAAAGGAGCCTTGATTTCCTTGATGGCACTCCAGAGAAACCCCAAGAACACTGTTTCAAGGCTAGAGGGATCCTGAAGTCACTGTAGCAACACGAAAGAGCTCCGTGGACCAAAAATCAACTCGAGATGAGAGGTTAGTCCCTGGCTTCGACTCCAGAGGAATACCACCTAACCACAAGTACCTCAAGAGGAGGCTTCTCTCATCTCTAGGTATGTGAGAGGGACCCTGAGTTTGCGGCCTCAAGTGGAATGGACACCGCGATGCCCTGACTCGAAATAAGGCCGGATATCCCTGCAGTGATTTGAATGCAGGCTCGTCTTGCATCTCCCAAGACGAAAGGATGTCTGAATCCCCTGTGGAGACCACAGAGAAAGACCTAGTTCCCCACCTCATCGCGACCGGAGGCCTCACATCCTTTGAAAACTCCAGAGGTACTCGGAGATCAGTGCCTCCAAAGGAGACGATGCCTGACTCCTCGTGAAACTTTATAGGAGTCCCAGGATTCCTGGGGCACGTGGAAAGGGACCCTTGGTCTCCCGCATCAGCTGGAGAGGCGTCCCAATTGCCCTGCCAAGCCTCGAGGAGAATCCCGAGTTGTCCCTTTCAACTAGGCAGGAGTCCTGACGTCGCTGAACAAACACATGTGAGGATGGGCCATCCCCGTCGTAACTCGAGAATATACCCCAGGTTCCCGCCGCAACTCGAGAAACACCGTGAGACTTCCCCCTCGCCACGAGATGAGGACCGATTCCCCTGAACTGCGTGCAGAGCAATTCCGTTTTGCACATCACACATGAAAGGAGCCTTGATTTCCTTGATGGCACTCCAGAGAAAACCCAAGAACACTGTTTCAAGGCTAGAGGGATCCTGAGGTCACTGTAGCAACATGAAAGAGCTCTGTGGACCAAAAATCAACTCGAGATGAGAGGTTAGTCCCTGGCTTTGACTCCAGAGGAATAACACCTTACCACAAGCACCTCAAGAGGAGGCTTCTCTCAGCTCTAGGTATGTGAGAGGGACCCTGAGTTTGCGGCCTCAAGTGGAATGGACACCGCGATGCCCTGACTCGAAATTAGGCCGGATATCCCTGCAGTGATTTGAATGCAGGCTCGTCTTGCATCTCCCAAGACGAAAGGATGTCTGAATCCCCTGTGGAGACCACAGAGAAAGACCTAGTTCCCCACCTCATCGCGACCGGAGGCCTCACATCCTTTGAAAACTCCAGAGGTACGCGGAGATCAGTGCCTCCAAAGCAGACGATGCCTGACTCTTCGTGAAGTTTGATAGGAGTCCCAGGATTCCTGTTGCACGTGTAAAGGGACCCTTGGTCTCCCGCCTCAGCTCGAAAGGCGTCCCAATTGCCCTGCCGAGCCTCTAGGAGAATCCCGAGTTGTCCCTCGCAACTAGGCAGGAGTCCTGACGTCGCTGAACAAACACATGGGTGGAAGGGCCATCCCCGTCGTAACTCGAGAATATACCCCAGGTTCCCGCCGCAACTCGAGAAAAACCATGAGACTTCCCCCTCGCCGCGAGATGAGGCCCGATTCCCCTGCACTGCGTGCAGAGCAATTCCGTTTTGCACATCACACATGAAAGGAGCCTTGATTTCCTTGATGGCACTCCAGAGAAACCCCAAGAACACTGTTTCAAGGCTAGAGGGATCCTGAGGTCACTGTAGCCACACGAAAGAGCTCTGTGGACCAAAAATCAACTCGAGATGAGAGGTTAGTCCCTGGCTTCGACTCCAGAGGAATACCACCTTACCACAAGCACCTCAAGAGGAGGCTTCTCTCAGCTCTAGGTATATGAGAGGGACCCTGATTTTGCGGCCTCAAGTGGAATGGACACCGTGATGCCCTGACTCGAAATAAGGCCGGATATCCCTGCAGTGACTTGAATGCAGGCTCGTCTTGCATCTCCCAAGACGAAAGGATGTCTGAATCCCCTGTGGAGACCACAGAGAAAGACCTAGTTCCCCACCTCATCGCGACCGGAGGCCTCACATCCTTTGAAAACTCCAGAGGTACGCGGAGATCAGTGCCTCCAAAGGAGACGATGCCTGACTCCTCGTGAAACTTGATAGGAGTCCCATGATTCCTGTGGCACGTGGAAAGGGACCCTTGGTCTCCCGCCTCAGCTGGAGAGGCGTCCCAATGCCCTGCCAAGCCTCGAGGAGAATCCCGAGTTGTCCCTCGCAACTAGGCAGGAGTCCTGACGTCGCTGAACAAACACGTGGGTGGAAGGGCCATCCCCGTCGTAACTCGAGAATATACCCCAGTTCCCGCTGCAACTCGAGAAAAACCATGAGCCTTCCCCCTTGCCGCCAGATGAGGCCCGATTCCCCTGCACTGCATGCAGAGCAATTCCGTGTTGCACATCAAACATGAAAGGAGCCTTGATTTCCTTGATGGCACTCCAGAGAAAACCCAAGAACACTGTTTCAAGGCTAGAGGGATCCTGAGGTCACTGTAGCAACATGAAAGAGCTCTGTGGACCAAAAATCAACTCGAGATGAGAGGTTAGTCCCTGGCTTCGACTCCAGAGGAATAAAACCTTACCACAAGCACCTCAAGAGGAGGCTTCTCTCAGCTCTAGGTATGTGAGAGGGACCCTGATTATGCGGCCTCAAGTGGAATGGACACTGTGATGCCCTGACGCGAAATAAGGCCGGATATCCCTGCAGTGACTTGAATGCAGGCTCGTCTTGCATCTCCCAAGACGAAAGGATATCTGAATCCCTTGTGGAGACCACAGAGAAAGACCTAGTTCCCCACCTCATCGCGACCGGAGGCCTCACATCCTTTGAAAACTCCAGAGGTACGCGGAGATCAGTGCCTCCAAAGGAGACGATGCCTGACTCCTCGTGAAACTTGATAGGAGTCCCAGGATTCCTTTGGCACGTGGAAAGGGACCCTTGGTCTCCTGCCTCAGCTGGAGACGCGTCCCAATTGCCCTGCCAAGCCTCGAGGAGAATCCTGAGTTGTCCCTCGCAACTAGGCAGGAGTCCTGACGTCGCTGAACAAACACGTGGGTGGAAGGGCCATCCCCGTCGAAACTCGAGAATATACCCCCGGTTCCCGCTGCACCTCGAGAAAAACCATGAGCCTTCCCCCTTGCCGCGAGATGAGGCCCGATTCCCCTGCACTGCGTGCAGATCAGTTCCGTTTTGCACATCACACATGAAAGGAGCCTTGATTTCCTTGATGGCACTCCAGAGAAACCCCAAGAACACTGTTTCAAGGCTAGAGGGATCCTGAAGTCACTGTAGCTACACGAAAGAGCTCCGTGGACCAAAAATCAACTCGAGATGAGAGGTTAGTCCCTGGCTTCGACTCCAGAGGAATACCACCTAACCACAAGTACCTCAAGAGGAGGCTTCTCTCATCTCTAGGTATGTGAGAGGGACCCTGAGTTTGCGGCCTCAAGTGGAATGGACACCGCGATGCCCTGACTCGAAATAAGGCCGGATATCCCTGCAGTGATTTGAATGCAGGCTCGTCTTGCATCTCCCAAGACGAAAGGATGTCTGAATCCCCTGTGGAGACCACAGAGAAAGACCTAGTTCCCCACCTCATCGCGACCGGAGGCCTCACATCCTTTGAAAACTCCAGAGGTACTCGGAGATCAGTGCCTCCAAAGGAGACGATGCCTGACTCCTCGTGAAACTTTATAGGAGTCCCAGGATTCCTGGGGCACGTGGAAAGGGACCCTTGGTCTCCCGCATCAGCTGGAGAGGCGTCCCAATTGCCCTGCCAAGCCTCGAGGAGAATCCCGAGTTGTCCCTTTCAACTAGGCAGGAGTCCTGACGTCGCTGAACAAACACATGTGAGGATGGGCCATCCCCGTCGTAACTCGAGAATATACCCCAGGTTCCCGCCGCAACTCGAGAAACACCGTGAGACTTCCCCCTCGCCACGAGATGAGGACCGATTCCCCTGAACTGCGTGCAGAGCAATTCCGTTTTGCACATCACACATGAAAGGAGCCTTGATTTCCTTGATGGCACTCCAGAGAAAACCCAAGAACACTGTTTCAAGGCTAGAGGGATCCTGAGGTCACTGTAGCAACATGAAAGAGCTCTGTGGACCAAAAATCAACTCGAGATGAGAGGTTAGTCCCTGGCTTTGACTCCAGAGGAATAACACCTTACCACAAGCACCTCAAGAGGAGGCTTCTCTCAGCTCTAGGTATGTGAGAGGGACCCTGAGTTTGCGGCCTCAAGTGGAATGGACACCGCGATGCCCTGACTCGAAATTAGGCCGGATATCCCTGCAGTGATTTGAATGCAGGCTCGTCTTGCATCTCCCAAGACGAAAGGATGTCTGAATCCCCTGTGGAGACCACAGAGAAAGACCTAGTTCCCCACCTCATCGCGACCGGAGGCCTCACATCCTTTGAAAACTCCAGAGGTACGCGGAGATCAGTGCCTCCAAAGCAGACGATGCCTGACTCTTCGTGAAGTTTGATAGGAGTCCCAGGATTCCTGTGGCACGTGTAAAGGGACCCTTGGTCTCCCGCCTCAGCTCGAGAGGCGTCCCAATTGCCCTGCCGAGCCTCGAGGAGAATCCCGAGTTGTCCCTCGCAACTAGGCAGGAGTCCTGACGTCGCTGAACAAACACATGGGTGGAAGGGCCATCCCCGTCGTAACTCGAGAATATACCCCAGGTTCCCGCCGCAACTCGAGAAAAACCATGAGACTTCCCCCTCGCCGCGAGATGAGGCCCGATTCCCCTGCACTGCGTGCAGAGCAATTCCGTTTTGCACATCACACATGAAAGGAGCCTTGATTTCCTTGATGGCACTCCAGAGAAACCCCAAGAACACTGTTTCAAGGCTAGAGGGATCCTGAGGTCACTGTAGCCACACGAAAGAGCTCTGTGGACCAAAAATCAACTCGAGATGAGAGGTTAGTCCCTGGCTTCGACTCCAGAGGAATACCACCTTACCACAAGCACCTCAAGAGGAGGCTTCTCTCAGCTCTAGGTATATGAGAGGGACCCTGATTTTGCGGCCTCAAGTGGAATGGACACCGTGATGCCCTGACTCGAAATAAGGCCGGATATCCCTGCAGTGACTTGAATGCAGGCTCGTCTTGCATCTCCCAAGACGAAAGGATGTCTGAATCCCCTGTGGAGACCACAGAGAAAGACCTAGTTCCCCACCTCATCGCCACCGGAGGCCTCACATCCTTTGAAAACTCCAGAGGTACGCGGAGATCAGTGCCTCCAAAGGAGACGATGCCTGACTCCTCGTGAAACTTGATAGGAGTCCCAGGATTCCTGTGGCACGTGGAAAGGGACCCTTGGTCTCCCGCCTCAGCTGGAGAGGCGTCCCAATTGCCCTGCCAAGCCTCGAGGAGAATCCCGAGTTGTCCCTCGCAATTAGGCAGGAGTCCTGACGTCGCTGAACAAACACGTGGGTGGAAGGGCCATCCCCGTCGTAACTCGAGAATATACCCCAGTTCCCGCTGCAACTCGAGAAAAACCATGAGACTTCCCCCTTGCCGCCAGATGAGGCCCGATTCCCCTGCACTGCATGCAGAGCAATTCCGTGTTGCACATCAAACATGAAAGGAGCCTTGATTTCCTTGATGGCACTCCAGAGAAAACCCAAGAACACTGTTTCAAGGCTCGAGGGATCCTGAGGTCACTGTAGCAACATGAAAGAGCTCTGTGGACCAAAAATCAACTCGAGATGAGAGGTTAGTCCCTGGCTTCGACTCCAGAGGAATAACACCTTACCACAAGCACCTCAAGAGGAGGCTTCTCTCAGCTCTAGGTATGTGAGAGGGACCCTGATTATGCGGCCTCAAGTGGAATGGACACTGTGATGCCCTGACGCGAAATAAGGCCGGATATCCCTGCAGTGACTTGAATGCAGGCTCGTCTTGTATCTCCCAAGACGAAAGGATATCTGAATCCCCTGTGGAGACCACAGAGAAAGACCTAGTTCCCCACCTCATCGCGACCGGAGGCCTCACATCCTTTGAAAACTCCAGAGGTACGCGGAGATCAGTGCCTCCAAAGGAGACGATGCCTGACTCCTCGTGAAACTTGATAGGAGTCCCAGGATTCCTTTGGCACGTGGAAAGGGACCCTTGGTCTCCTGCCTCAGCTGGAGACGCGTCCCAATTGCCCTGCCAAGCCTCGAGGAGAATCCTGAGTTGTCCCTCGCAACTAGGCAGGAGTCCTGACGTGGCTGAACAAACACGTGGGTGGAAGGGCCATCCCCGTCGAAACTCGAGAATATACCCCAGGTTCCCGCTGCAACTCGAGAAAAACCATGAGCCTTCCCCCTTGCCGCCAGATGAGGCCCGATTCCCCTGCACTGCGAGCAAAGCAATTCCGTCTTGCACATCACACATGAAAGGAGCCTTGATTTCCTTGATGGCACTCCAGAGAAACCCCAAGAACACTGTTTCAAGGCTAGAGGGATCCTGAGGTCACTGTAGCAACACGAAAGAGCTCCGTGGACCAAAAATCACCTCGAGATGAGAGGTTAGTCCCTGGCTTCGCCTCCAGAGGAATACCACCTAACCACAAGTACCTCAAGAGGAGGCTTCTCTCATCTCTAGGTATGTGAGAGGGACCCTGAGTTTGCGGCCTCAAGTGGAATGGACACCGCGATGCCCTGACTCGAAATTATTCCGGATATCCCTGCAGTGACTTGAATGCAGGCTCGTCTTGCATTTCCCAAGACGAAAGGATGTCTGAATCCGCGGTGGAGACCACAGAAAAATACCTAGTTCCCCACCTCATCGCGACCGGAAGCCTCACATCCTTTGAAAACTCCAGAGGTACGCGGAGATCAGTGCCTCCAAAGGAGCCGATGCCTGACTCCTCGTGAAACTTGATAGGAGTCCCAGGATTCCTTTGGCACGTGGAAAGGGACCCTTGGTCTCCCGCCTCAGCTGCAGAGGCGTCCCTATTGCCCTGCCAAGCCTCGAGGAGAATCCCGAGTTGTCCCTCGCAACTAGGCATGAGTCCTGACGTCGCTGAACAAACACGTGGGTGGAAGGGTCATCCCCGTCGTAACTCGAGAATATACCCCAGGTTCCCGCCGCAACTTGAGAAAAACCATGAGACTTCCAGCTCGCCGCGAGATGAGGCCCGATTCCACTGCACTGCATGCAGAGCAATTCCGTGTTGCACATCACACATGAAAGTAGCCTTGATTTCCTTGATGGCATTCCAGAGAAACCCCAAGAACACTGTTTCAAGGCTCGAGGAATTCTGAGGTCACTGTAGCAACACGAAAGAGCTCCGTGGACCACAAATCAACTCGAGATGAGAGGTTAGTCCCTGGCTTCGACTCCAGAGGAATACCACCTTACCACAAGCACCTCAAGAGGAGGCTTCTCTCAGCTCTAGGTACGTGAGAGGGACCCTGATTTTGCGGCCTCAAGTGGAATGGACACTGCGATGCCCTGACTCGAAATAAGGCCGGATATCCCTGCAGTGACTTGAATGCAGGCTCGTCTTGCATCTCCCAAGATGAAAGGATGTCTGAATCCCCTGCGGAGACCACAGAGAAAGAACTACTTCCCCACCTCATGGCGACCGGAGGCCTCACATCTTTTAAAAACTCCAGATGTACGCGGAGATCAGTGCCTCCAAAGGAGACGATGCCTGACTCCTCGTGAAACTTGATATGAGTCTCAGGATTCCTCTGCCACATGGAAAGGGACCCTTGGTCTCCCGCCACAGCTGGAGAGGCGTCCCAATTGCCCTGCCAAGCCACGAGGAGAATCCCGAGTTGTCCCTCGCAACTAGGCAGGAGTCCTGATGTCGCTGAAGAAACACGTGTGTGGAAGGGCCATCCTCGTCGTAACTCGAGAATATACCCCAGGTTCCCGCCGAAACTCGAGAAAAACCATGAGACTTTCCCCTCGCCGCGAGATGAGGCCCGATTCCCCTGCACTGCGTGCAGAGCAATTCCGTGTTGCACATCACACATGAAAGGAGCCTTGATTTCATTGATGGCACTCCAGAGAAACCCCAAGAACATTGTTTCAAGGCTAGAGGGAACCTGAGGTCACTGTAGCAACACGAAAGATCTCCGTGGACCAAAAATCAACTCGAGATGAGAGGTTAGTCCCTGGCTTCGACTCCAGAGGAATACCACCTTACCACAAGCACCTCAAGAGGAGGCTTCTCTCAGCTCTAGGTATGTGAGAGGGACCCTGATTTTGCGGCTTCAAGTGGAATGGACACTGCGATGCCCTGACTCGATATAAGGCCGGATATCCCTGCAGTGACTTGAATGCAGGCTCGTCTTGCATCTCCCAAGACGAAAGGATGTCTGAATCCCCTGTGGAGACCACAGAGAAAGACCTAGTTCCCCACCTCATGGCGACCGGAGGCCTCACATCCTTTGAAAACTCCAGAGGTACGCGGAGATCAGTGCCTCCAAAGGAGACGATGCCTGACTCCTCGTGAAACTTGATATGAGTCTCAGGATTCCTCTGGCACATGGAAAGGGACCCTTGGTCTCCCGCCTCAGCTGAAGAGGCGTCCCAATTGCCCTGCCAAGCCTCGAGGAGAATCCCGAGTTGTCCCTCGCAACTAGGCAGGAGTCCTGATGTCCCTGAACAAACACGTGGGTGGAAGGGCCATCCCCGTCGTAACTCGAGAATATACCCCAGGTTCCCGCCGCAACTCGAGAAAAACCATGAGACTTCCTCCTCCCCGCGAGATGAGGCCCGAATCCACTGCACTGCGTGCAGAGCAATTCCGTGTTGCACATCACACAGGAAAGGAGCCTTGATTTCCTTGATGGCACTCCAGAGAAACCCCAAGAACACTGTTTCAAGGCTAGAGGGGTCCTGAGGTCACTGTAGCAACACGAAAGAGCTGCGTGGACCAAAAATCAACTCGAGATGAGAGGTTAGTCCCTGGCTTCGACTCCAGAGGAATACCACCTTACCACAAGAACCTCAAGAGGAGGCTTCTCTCAGCTCTAGGTATGTGAGAGGGACCCTGATTTTGCGGCCTCAAGTGGAATGGACACCGCGATGCCCTGACTCGAAATAAGGCCGGATATCCCTGCAGTGACTAGAATGCAGGCTCGTCTTGCATCTCCCAAGATGAAAGGATGTCTGAATCCCCTGCGGAGACCACAGAGAAAGACCTAGTTCCCCACATCATGGCGACCGGAGGCCTCACATCCTTTGAAAACTCCAGATGTACGCGGATATCAGTGCCTCCAAAGGAGACGATGCCTGACTCCTCGTGAAACTTGATAGGAGTCTCAGGATTCCTCTGGCACATGGAAAGGGACCCTTGGTCTCCCGCCTCAGCTGGAGAGTCGTCCCAATTGCCCTGCCAAGCCTCGAGGAGAATCCCGAGTTGTCCCTCGCAACTAGGTAGGAGTCCTGATGTTGCTGAAGAAACACGTGTGTGGAAGGGCCATCCCCGTCGTAACTCGACAATATACCCCAGGTTCCCGCCGCAACTCGAGAAAAACCATGAGACTTTCCCCTCGCCGCGAGAGGAGGCCCGATTCCCCTGCACTGCGTGCAGAGCAATTCCGTGTTGCACATCACACATGAAAGGAGTCTTGATTTACTTGGTGGCACTCCAGAGAAACCCCAAGAACACTGTTTCAAGGCTAGAGGGATCCTGAGGTCACTGTAGCAACACGAAAGAGCTCCGTGGACCAAAAATCAACTCGAGATGAGAGGTTAGTCCCTGGTTTCGACTCCAGAGGAATACCACCTTACCACAAGCACCTCAAGAGGAAGCTTCTCTCAGCTCTAGGTATGTGAGAGGGACCCTGAGTTTGCGGCCTAAAGTGGAATGGACACCGCGATGCCCTGACTCGAAATAAGGCCGGATATCCCTGCAGTGACTTGAATGCAGGCTCGTCTTGCATCTCACAAGACGAAAGGATGTCTGAATCCCCTGTGGAGACCACAGAGAAAGACGTAGTTCCCCACCTCATCGCGACCGGAGGCCTCACATCCTTGGAAAACTTCAGAGGTACGCGGAGATTAGTGCCTCCAAAGGAGACGATGCCTGACTCCTCGTGAAACTTGATAGGAGTCCCAGGATTCCTGTGGCACGTGGAAAGGGACCCTTGGTCTCCCGCCTCAGCTGGAGAGGCGTCCCAATTGCCCTGCCAAGCCTCGAGGAGAATCCCGAGTTGTCCCTCGCAACTAGGCAGGAGTCCTGACGTCGCTGAACAAACACGTGGGTGGAAGGGCCATCCCCGTCGTAACTCGAGAATATACCCCAGGTTCCCGCCACAACTCGAGAAAAACCATGAGACTTCCCCCTGGCCGCGAGATGAGGCCCGATTCCCCTGCACTGCGTGCAGAGCAATTCCCTGTTGCACATCACACATGAAAGGAGCCTTGATTTCCTTGATGGCACTCCAGAGAAACCCCAAGAACACTGTTTCAAGGCTAGAGGGTTCCTGAGGTCACTGTAGCAACAAGAAGAGCTCCATGTATCAAAAATCAACTCGAGATGAGAGGTTAGTCCCTGGCTTCGACTCCAGAGGAATACCACCTTACCACAAGCACCTCAAGAGGAGGCTTCTCTCAGCTCTAGGTACGTGAGAGGGACCCTGATTTTGCGGCCTCAAGTGGAATGTACACTGCGATGCCCTGACTCGATATAAGGCCGGATATCCCTGCAGTGACTTGAATGCAGGCTCGTCTTGCATCTCCCAAGATGAAAGGATGTCTGAATCCCTTGTGGAGACCACAGAGAAAGACCTAGATCCCCACCTCATGGCGACCGGAGGCCTCACATCCTTTGAAAACTCCAGAGGTACGCGGAGATCAGTGCCTCCAAAGGAGACGATGCCTGACTCCTCGTGAAACTTGATAGGAGTCTCAGGATTCCTCTGGCACATGGAAAGGGACCCTTGGTCTCCCGCCTCAGCTGGAGAGGCGTCCCAATTGCCCTGCCAAGCCTGGAGGAGATTCCCGAGTTGTCCCTCGCAACTAGGCAGGAGTCCTGACGTCACTGAAGAAACACGTGTGTGGAAGGGCTATCCCCGTCGTAACTCGAGAATATACCCCAGGTTCCCGCCGCAACTCGAGAAAAACCATGAGACTTCCCCGTCGCCGCGAGATGAGGCCCGATTCCCCTGCACTGCGTGCAGAGCAATTCCGTGTTGCACATCACACATGAAAGGAGCCTTGATTTCCTTGATGGCACTCCAGAGAAACCCCAAGAACACTGTTTCAAGGCTAGAGGGATCCTGAGGCCACTGTAGCAACATGAAAGAGCTCCATGGACCACAAATCAACTGGAGATAAGAGGTTAGTCCCTGGCTTCGACTCCAGAGGAATACCACCTTACCACAAGCACCTCAAGAGGAGGCTTCTCTCAGCTCTAGGTATGTGAGAGGGACCCTTAGTTTGCGGCCTCAAGTGGAATGGACACCGTGATGCCCTGACTCAAAATAAGGCCTGATATCCCTGCAGTGACTTGAATGCAGGCTCGTCTTGAATCTCCCAAGATGAAAGGATGTCTGAATCCCCTGTGGAGAACACAGAGAAAGACCTAGTTCCCCACCTCATGGCGACCGGAGGCCTCATATCCTTTGAAAACTCCAGAGGTACGCGGAGATCAATGCCTCCAAAGGAGACGATGCCTGATTCCTCGTGAAACTTGATAGGAGTCCCAGGATTCCTCTGGCACATGGGAAGGGACCCTTAGTCTCCCGCCTCAGCTGGAGAGGAGTCCCAATTGCCCTGCCAAGCCTCGAGGAGAATCCCGAGTTGTCCCTCGCAACTAGGCAGGAGTCCTGACGTCGCTGAACAAACACGTGGGTGGAAGGGCCATCCCCGTCGTAACTCGAGAATATACCCCAGGTTCCCGCCGCAACTCGAGAAAAACCATGAGACTTTCCCCTCGCCGCGAGATGAGGCCCGATTCCCCTGCACTGCGTGCAGAGCAATTCCGTGTTGCACATCACACATGAAAGGAGCCTTGATTTCCTTGATGGCACTCCAGAGAAACCCCAAGAACACTGTTTCAAGGCTAGAGGGATCCTGAGGTCACTGTAGCAACACGAAAGAGCTCCGTGGACCACAAATCAACTCGAGATGAGAGGTTAGTCCCTGGCTTCGACTCCAGAGCAATACCACCTTACCACAAGCACCTCAAGAGGAGGCTTCTCTCAGCTCTAGGTATGTGAGAGGGACCCTGAGTTTGCGGCCTCAAGTGCAATGGACACTGCGATGCCCTGGCTCGAAATAAGGCTGGATATCCCTGCAGTGACTTGAATGCAGGCTCGTCTTGCATCTCCCAAGACGAAAGGATGTCTGAATCCCCTGTGGAGACCACAGAGAAAGACCTAGTTCCCCACCTCATCGCGACCGGAGGCCTCACATCCTTGGAAAACTGCAGAGGTACGCGGAGATCAGTGTCTCCAAAGGAAACGATGCCTGACTCCTCGTGAAACTTGATAGGAGTCCCAGGATTCCTGTGGCACGTGGAAAGGGAGCCTTGGTCTCCCGCCTCAGCTGGAGAGGCGTCCCAATTGCCCTGAAAGTCTCGAGGAGAATCCCGAGTTGTCCCTCGCAACTAGGCAGGAGTCCTGACGTCGCTGAACAAACACGTGGGTGGGAGGGCCATCCCCGTCGTAACTCGAGAATATACCCCAGGTTCCCGCCGCAACTCGAGAAAAACCATGAGACTTCCCCCTCGCCGCGAGATGAGGCCCGATTCCCCTGCACTGCGTGCAGAGCAATTCCGTGTTGCACATCACACATGAAAGGAGTCTTGATTTCCTTGATGGCACTCCAGAGAAACCCCAAGAACACTGTTTCAAGGCTAGAGGGATCCTGAGGTCACTGTAGCAACACGAAAGAGCTCCGTGGACAAAAAATTAACTCGAGATGAGAGGATAGTCCCTGGCGTCGACTCCAGAGGAATACCACCTTACCACAAGCACCTCAAGAGGAGGCTTCTCTCAGCTCTAGGTATGTGAGAGGGACCCTGAGTTTGCGGCCTTAAGTGGAATGGACACCGCGATGCCCTGGCTAGAAATAAGGCCGGATATCCCTGCAGTGACTTGAATGCAGGCTCGTCTTGCATCTCCCAAGACGAAAGGATGTCTGAATCCCCTTTGGAGACCACAGAGAAAGACCTAGTTCCCCACCTCATCACGACCGGAGGCCTGAAATCCTTTGAAAACTCCAAAGGTACGCGGAGATCAGTTCCTGCAAAGGAGACGTTGCCTGACTCATCGTGAAACTTGATAGGAGTCCCAGGATTCCTGTGGCACATGGAATGGGACCCTTGGTCTCCCGCCTCAGCTGGAGAGGCATCCCAATTGCCCTGCCAAGCCTCGAGGAGAATCCCGAGTTGTCCCTCGCAACTAGGCAGGAGTCCTGACGTGGCTGAACAAACAAGTGGGTGGAAGGGCCATCCCCGTCGTAACTCGAGAATATACCGCAGGTTCCCGCCGCAACTCGAGAAAAACCATGAGACTTCCCCCTCGCCGCGAGATGAGGCCCGATTTCCCTGCACTGCGTGCAGAGCCATTCAGTGTTGCACATCACACATGAAAGGAGCCTTGATTTCCTTGATGGCACTCCAGAGAAACCCCAAGAACACTGTTTCAAGGCTAGAGGGATCCTGAGGTCACTGTAGCAACACGAAAGAGCTCCGTGGACCAAAAATCAACTCGAGATGAGAGGTTAGCCCCTGGCTTCGACTCCAGAGGAATACCACCTTACCACAAGCACCTCAAGAGGAGGCTTCTCTCAGCTCTAGGTATGTGAGAGGGACCCTGAGTTTGCGGCCTCAAGTGGAATGGACACCGCGATGCCCTGACTCGAAATAAGGCCGGATATCCCTGCAGTGACTTGAATGCAGGCTCGTCTTGCATCTCCCAAGACGAAAGGATGTCTGAATCCCCTGTGTAGACCACAGAGAAAGACGTAGTTCCCCACCTCATCGCGACCGTAGGCCTCACATCCTTGGAAAACTCCAGAGGTACGCGGAGATAAGTGCCTCCAAAGGAGACGATGCCTGACTCCTCGTGAAACTTGATAGGAGTCCCAGGATTCCTGTGGCACGTGGAAAGGGACCCTTGGTCTCCCGCCTCAGCTGGAGAGGCGTCCCAATTGCCCTGCCAATCCTCGAGGAGAATCCCGAGTTGTCCCTCGCAACTAGGCAGGAGTCTTGACCTCGCTGAACAAACACGTGGGTGGAAGGGCCATCCCCGTCGTAACTCGAGAATATACCACAGGTTCCCGCCGCAACTCGAGAAAAACCATGAGACTTCCTCCTCGCCGCGAGATAAGGCCCGATTCCCCTGCACTGTGTGCAGAGCAATTCCGTGTTGCACATCACACATGAAAGGAGCCTTCATTTCCTTGGTGGCACTCCAGAGAAACCCCAAGAACACTGTTTCAAGGCTAGAGGGATCCTGAGGTCACTGTAGCAACACGAAAGAGCTCCGTGGACCAAAAATCAACTCGAGATGAGAGGTTAGTCCCTGGCTTCGACTCCAGAGGAATACCACCTTACTGTAAGCACCTCAAGAGGAGGCTTCTCTCAGCTCTAGGTATGTGAGAGGGACCCTGAGTTTGCGGCCTCAAGTGGAATGGACACCGAAGTGCCCTGACTCGAAATAAGGCCGGATATCAATGCAGTGACTTGAATGCAGGCTCGTCTTGCATCTCCCAAGATGAAAGGATTTCTGAATCCCCTCTGGAGACCACAGAGAAACACCTAGTGCCCCACCTCATCGCGACCGGAGGCCTCACATCCTTTGAAAACTCCAGAGGTACGAAGAGATCAGTGCCTCCAAAGGAGACGATGCCTGACTCCTCGTGAAACTTGATAGGAGTCCCAGGATTCCTTTGGCACGTGGAAAGGGACCCTTGGTCTCCCGCCTCAGCTGGAGAGGCGTCCCAATTGCCCTGCCAAGCCTCGAGGAGAATCCCGAGTTGTCCCTCGCAACTAGGCAGGAGTCCTGACGTCGCTGAACAAACACGTGGGTGGAAGGGCCATCCCCGTCATAACTCGAGAATATACCCCAGGTTCCCGCCGCAACTCGAGAAAAACCATGAGACTTCCCCCTGGCCGCGAGATGAGGCCCGATTCCCCTGCACTGCATGCAGAGCAATTCCGTGTTGCACATCAAACATGAAAGGAGCCTTGATTTCCTTGATGGCACTCCAGAGAAACCCCAAGAACACTGTTTCAAGGCTAGAGGGATCCTGAGGTCACTGTAGCAACACGAAAGAGCTCCGTGGACCAAAAATCAACTCGAGATGAGAGGTTAGTCCCTGGCTTCGACTCCAGAGGAATACCACCTTACCACAAGCACCTCAAGAGGAGGCTTCTCTCAGCTCTAGGTATGTGAGAGGGACCCTGAGTTTGAGGCCTCAAGTGGAATGGAAACCGTGATGCCCTGACGTGAAATAAGGCCGGATATTCCTGCAGTGACTTGAATGCAGGCTCGCCTTGCATCTCCCAAGACGAAAGGATGTCTGAATCCCCTGTGGAGACCACAGAGAAAGACCTAGTTCCCCACCTCATCGCGACCGGAGGCCTCACATCCTTTGAAAACTCCAGAGGTACGCGGAGATCAGTGCCTGCAAAGGAGACGATGCCTGACTCCTCGTGAAACTTTATAGGAGTCCCCGGATTCCTGTGGCACGTGGAAAGGGACCCTTGGTCTAGCGCCTCAGCTGGAGAGGCATCCCAATTGCCCTGCCAAGCCTCGAGGAGAATCCCGAGTTGTCCCTCGCATCTAGGCAGGAGTCCTGACGTCGCTGAACAAACACGTGGGTGGAAAGGCCATCCCCGTCATAACTCGAGAATATAGCCCAGTTTCTCGCCGCAACTCGAGAAAAACCATGAGACTTCACCCTCTCCCCGAGATGAGGCCCGATTCCCCTGCACTGCGTGCAGAGCAATTCCGTGTTGCACATCACACATGAAAGGAGCCTTGATTTCCTTGACGGCACTCCAGAGAAACCCCAAGAACACTGTTTCAAGGCTAGAGGGATCCTGAGGTCACTGTAGCAACACGAAAGAGCTCCATGGACCAAGAATCAACTCGAGATGAGAGGTTAGTCCCTGGCTTCGACTCCAGAGGAATACCACCTTACCACAAGCACCTCAAGAGGAGGCTTCTCTCAGCTCTAGGTATGTGAGAGGGACCCTGAGTTTGCGGCCTCAAGTGGAATGGACACCACGATGCCCTGACTCGAAATAAGGCCGCATATCCCTGCAGTGACTTGAATGCCAGCTCGTCTTGCATCTCCCAAGACGAAAGGATGTCTGAATCACCTGTGGAGACCACAGAGAAAGACGTACTTCCCCACCACATCGCGACCGGAGGCCTCACATCCTTTGAAAACTCCAGAAGTACGCGGAGATCAGTGCCTCCAAAGGAGACGATGCCTGACTCCTCGTGAAACTTGATAGCAGTCCCAGGATTCCTGTGGAACGTGGAAAGGGACCCTTGGTCTCCCGCCTCAGCTGAAGAGGCGTCCCAATTGCCCTGCCAAGACTCGAGGAGAATCCCGAGTTGTCCCTCGCAACTAGGCAGGAGTCCTGACGTCGCTGAACAAACACGTGGGTGGAAGGGCCATCCCTGTCGTAACTCGAGAATATACCCCAGGTCCCCGCCGCAACTCGAGAAAAACCATGAGACTTCCCCCTCGCCGCGAGATGAGGCCCGATTCCCCTGCACTGCGTGCAGAGCAATTAAGTGTTGCACATCACACATGAAAGGAGCCTTGATTTCCTTGATTTCACTCCAGAGAAACCCCAAGAACACTGTTTCAAGGCTCGAGGGATCCTGAGGTCACTGTAGCAACACGAAAGAGCTCCGTGGACCAAAAATCAACTCGAGATGCGAGGTTACTCCCTGGCTTCGACTCCAGAGGAATACCACCTTACCACAAGCACCTCAAGAGGAGGCTTCTCTCAGCTCTAGGTATGTGAGAGGGACCCTGATTTTGCGGCCTCAAGTGGAATGGACACCGCGATGGTCTGACTCGATATAAGGCCGGATATCCCTGCAGTGACTTGAATGCAGGCTCGTCTTGCATCTCCCAAGACGAAATGATGGCTGAATCCCCTGTGGAGACCACAGAGAAAGACCTAGTTCCCCACCTCATCGCGACCGGAGGCCTTACATCCTTTGAAAAGTCCAGAGGTACGCGGAGATCAGTGCCTGCAAAGGAGACGATGCCTGACTCCTCGTGAAACTTGACAGGTGTCCCAGGATTTCTGTGGCACGTGGAAAGGGACCCTTGGTCTCCCGCCTCAGCTGGAAAGGCGTCCCAATTGCCCTGCCAAGCCTCGAGGAGAATCCCGAGTTGTCCCTCGCAACTAGGCAGGAGTCCTGACGTCGCTGAACAAACAAGTGGGTGGAAGGGCCATCCCCGTCGTAACTCGAGAATATACCCCAGGTTCCCGCCGCAACTCGATAAAAACCATGAGACTTCCCCCTCGCCGCGAGATGAGGCCCGATTCCCCTGCACTGCGGGCAGAGCCATTCAGTGTTGCACATCACACATGAAAGGAGCCTTGATTTCCTTGATGGCACTCCAGAGAAACCCCAAGAACACTGTTTCAAGGCTAGAGGGATCCTGAGGTCACTGTAGCCACACGAAAGAGCTCCGTGGACCAAAAATCAACTCGAGATGAGAGGTTAGTCCCTGGCTTCGACTCCAGAGGAATACCACCTTACCACAAGCACCTCAAGAGGAGGCTTCTCTCAGCTCTAGGTATGTGAGAGGGACCCTGAGTTTGCGGCCTCAAGTGGAATGGACACCGCGATGCCCTGACTCGAAATAAGGCCGGATATCCCTGCAGTGACTTGAATGCAGGCTCGTCTTGCATCTCCCAAGACGAAAGGATGTCTGAATCCCCTGTGTAGACCACAGAGAAAGACGTAGTTCCCCACCTCATCGCGACCGTAGGCCTCACATCCTTGGAAA
Organism: Cervus elaphus; assembly: GCF_910594005.1. Taxonomy (NCBI): domain Eukaryota; kingdom Metazoa; phylum Chordata; class Mammalia; order Artiodactyla; family Cervidae; genus Cervus; species Cervus elaphus. The sequence goes on from NC_057838.1 coordinate 7,112,808, forward strand.
ACTCCAGAGGTACGCGGAGATCAGTGCCTCCAAAGGAGACGATGCCTGACTCCTCGTGAAACTTGATAGGAGTCCCAGGATTCCTGTGGCACGTGGAAAGGGACCCTTGGTCTCCCGCCTCAGCTGGAGAGGCGTCCCAATTGCCCTGCCAAGCCTCGAGGAGAATCCCGAGTTGTCCCTCGCAACTAGGCAGGAGTCTTGACCTCGCTGAACAAACACGTGGGTGGAAGGGCCATCCCCGTCGTAACTCGAGAATATACCACAGGTTCCCGCCGCAACTCGAGAAAAACCATGAGACTTCCCCCTCGCCGCGAGATGAGGCCCGATTCCCCTGCACTGTGTGCAGAGCAATTCCGTGTTGCACATCACACATGAAAGGAGCCTTCATTTCCTTGGTGGCACTCCAGAGAAACCCCAAGAACACTGTTTCAAGGCTAGAGGGATCCTGAGGTCACTGTAGCAACACGAAAGAGCTCCGTGGACCAAAAATCAACTCGAGATGAGAGGTTAGTCCCTGGCTTCGACTCCAGAGGAATACCACCTTACTGTAAGCACCTCAAGAGGAGGCTTCTCTCAGCTCTAGGTATGTGAGAGGGACCCTGAGTTTGCGGCCTCAAGTGGAATGGACACCGAAGTGCCCTGACTCGAAATAAGGCCGGATATCAATGCAGTGACTTGAATGCAGGCTCGTCTTGCATCTCCCAAGATGAAAGGATTTCTGAATCCCCTCTGGAGACCACAGAGAAACACCTAGTTCCCCACCTCATCGCGACCGGAGGCCTCACATCCTTTGAAAACTCCAGAGGTACGAAGAGATCAGTGCCTCCAAAGGAGACGATGCCTGACTCCTCGTGAAACTTGATAGGAGTCCCAGGATTCCTGTGGCACGTGGAAAGGGACCCTTGGTCTCCCGCCTCAGCTGGAGAGGCGTCCCAATTGCCCTGCCAAGCCTCGAGGAGAATCCCGAGTTGTCCCTCGCAACTAGGCAGGAGTCCTGACGTCGCTGAACAAACACGTGGGTGGAAGGGCCATCCCTGTCATAACTCGAGAATATACCCCAGGTTCCCGCCGCAACTCGAGAAAAACCATGAGACTTCCCCCTCGGCAAGAGATGAGGCCCGATTCCCCTGCACTGCATGCAGAGCAATTCCGTGTTGCACATCAAACATGAAAGGAGCCTTGATTTCCTTGATTGCACTCCAGAGAAACCCCAAGAACACTGTTTCAAGGCTAGAGGGATCCTGAGGTCACTGTAGCAACACGAAAGAGCTCCGTGGACCAAAAATCAACTCGAGATGAGAGGTTAGTCCCTGGCTTCGACTCCAGAGGAATACCACCTTACCACAAGCACCTCAAGAGGAGGCTTCTCTCAGCTCTAGGTATGTGAGAGGGACCCTGAGTTTGAGGCCTCAAGTGGAATGGAAACCGCGATGCCCTGACGTGAAATAAGGCCGGATATCCCTGCAGTGACTTGAATGCAGGCTCGCCTTGCATCTCCCAAGAAGAAAGGATGTCTGAATCCCCTGTGGAGACCACAGAGAAAGACCTAGTTCCCCACCTCATCGCGACCGGAGGCCTCACATCCTTTGAAAACTCCAGAGGTACGAAGAGATCAGTGCCTGCAAAGGAGACGATGCCTGACTCCTCGTGAAACTTGATAGGAGTCCCCGGATTCCTGTGGCACGTGGAAAGGGACCCTTGGTCTAGCGCCTCAGCTGGAGAGGCATCCCAATTGCCCTGCCAAGCCTCGAGGAGAATCCCGAGTTGTCCCTCGCATCTAGGCAGGAGTCCTGACGTCGCTGAACAAACACGTGGGTGGAAAGGCCATCCCCGTCATAACTCGAGAATATAGCCCAGTTTCTCGCCGCAACTCGAGAAAAACCATGAGACTTCACCCTCGCCGCGAGATGAGGCCCGATTCCCCTGCACTGCGTGCAGAGCAATTCCGTGTTGCACATCACACATGAAAGGAGCCTTGATTTCCTTGACGGCACTCCAGAGAAACCCCAAGAACACTGTTTCAAGGCTAGAGGTATCCTGAGGTCACTGTAGCAACACGAAAGAGCTCCATGGACCAAGAATCAACTCGAGATGAGAGGTTAGTCCCTGGCTTCGACTCCAGAGGAATACCACCTTACCACAAGCACCTCAAGAGGAGGCTTCTCTCAGCTCTAGGTATGTGAGAGGGACCCTGAGTTTGCGGCCTCAAGTGGAATGGACACCGCGATTCCCTGACTCGAAATAAGGCCGCATATCCCTGCAGTGACTTGAATGCCAGCTCGTCTTGCATCTCCCAAGACGAAAGGATGTCTGAATCACCTGTGGAGACCACAGAGAAAGACGTACTTCCCCACCACATCGCGACCGGAGGCCTCACATCCTTTGAAAACTCCAGAGGTACGCGGAGATCAGTGCCTCCAAAGGAGACGATGCCTGACTCCTCGTGAAACTTGATAGCAGTCCCAGGATTCCTGTGGAACGTGGAAAGGGACCCTTGGTCTCCCGCCTCAGCTGAAGAGGCGTCCCAATTGCCCTGCCAAGACTCGAGGAGAATCCCGGGTTGTCCCTCGCAACTAGGCAGGAGTCCTGACGTCGCTGAACAAACACGTGGGTGGAAGGGCCATCCCTGTCGTAACTCGAGAATATACCCCAGGTTCCCGCCGCAACTCGAGAAAAACCATGAGACTTCCCCCTCGCCGCGAGATGAGGCCCGATTCCCCTGCACTGCGTGCAGAGCAATTAAGTGTTGCACATCACACATGAAAGGAGCCTTGATTTCCTTGATTTCACTCCAGAGAAACCCCAAGAACACTGTTTCAAGGCTAGAGGGATCCTGAGGTCACTGTAGCAACACGAAAGAGCTCCGTGGACCAAAAATCAACTCGAGATGCGAGGTTACTCCCTGGCTTCGACTCCAGAGGAATACCACCTTACCACAAGCACCTCAAGAGGAGGCTTCTCTCAGCTCTAGGTATGTGAGAGGGACCCTGATTTTGCGGCCTCAAGTGGAATGGACACCGCGATGGTCTGACTCGATATAAGGCCGGATATCCCTGCAGTGACTTGAATGCAGGCTCGTCTTGCATCTCCCAAGACGAAATGATGGCTGAATCCCCTGTGGAGACCACAGAGAAAGACCTAGTTCCCAACCTCATCGCCACCGGAGGCCTCACATCCTTTGAAAAGTCCAGAGGTACGCGGAGATCAGTGCCTGCAAAGGAGACGATGCCTGACTCCTCGTGAAACTTGACAGGTGTCCCAGGATTTCTGTGGCACGTGGAAAGGGACCCTTGGTCTCCCGCCTCAGCTGGAGAGGCGTCCCAATTGCCCTGCCAAGCCTCGAGGAGAATCCCGAGTTGTCCCTCGCAACTAGGCAGGAGTCCTGACGTCGCTGAACAAACACGTGGGTGGAAGGGGCATCCCCGTCGTAACTCGAGAATATACCCCAGGTTCCCGCCGCAACTCGAGAAAAACCATGAGACTTCCCCCTCGCCGCGAGATGAGGCCCGATTCCCCTGCACTGCGGGCAGAGCAATTCCGTGTTGCACATCACACATGAAAGGAGCCTTGATTTACTTGATGGCACTTCAGAGAAACCCCAAGAACACTGTTTCAAGGCTAGAGGGATCCTGAGGTCACTGTAGCAACACGAAAGAGCTCCGTGGACCAAAAATCAACTCGAGATGAGAGGTTAGTCCCTGGCTTCGACTCCAGAGGAATACCACCTTACCACAAGCACCTCAAGAGGAGGCTTCTCTCAGCTCTAGGTATGTCAGAGGGACCCTGAGTTTGCGGCCTCAAGTGGAATGGACACGGCAGTGCCCTAACTCGAAATAAGGCCGGATATCAATGCAGTGACTTGAATGCAGGCTCGTCTTGCATCTCCCAAGATGAAAGCATTTCTGAATCCCCTCTGGAGACCACAGAGAAAGACCTAGTTCCCCACCTCATCGCGACCGGAGGCCTCACATCCTTTGAAAATTCCAGAGGTATGCAGAGATCAGTGCCTGCAAAGGAGACGATGCCTGACTCCTCGTGAAACTTGATAGGAGTCCCAGGATTCCTGTGGCACGTGGAAAGGGACCCTTGGTCTAGCGCCTCAGCTGGAGAGGCGTCCCAATTGCCCTGCCAAGCCTCGAGGAGAATCCCGAGTTGTCCCTCGCATCTAGGCAGGAGTCCTGACGTCGCTGAACAAACACGTGGGTGGAAAGGCCATCCCCGTCGTAACTCGAGAATATAGCCCAGTTTCTCGCCGCAACTCGAGAAAAACCATGAGACTTCACCCTCGCCGCGAGATGAGGCCCGATTCCCCTGCACTGCGTGCAGAGCAATTCCGTGTTGCACATCACACATGAAAGGAGCCTTGATTTCCTTGATGGCACTCCAGAGAAACCCCAAGAACACTGTTTCAAGGCTAGAGGGATCCTGAGGTCACTGTAGCAACACGAAAGAGCTCCATGGACCAAGAATCAACTCGAGATGAGAGGTTAGTCCCTGGCTTCGACTCCAGAGGAATACCACCTTACCACAAGCACCTCAAGAGGAGGCTTCTCTCAGCTCTAGGTATGTGAGAGGGACCCTGAGTTTGCGGCCTCAAGTGGAATGGACACCACGATGCCCTGACTCGAAATCAGGCCGGATATCCCTGCAGTGACTTGAATGTAGGCTCGTCTTGCATCTCCCAAGACGAAAGGATGTCTGAATCCCCTGTGGAGACCACAGAGAAAGACCTAGTTCCCCACCTCATCGCGACCGGAGGCCTCACATCCTTTGAAAACTCCAGAGGTACGCGGAGATCAGTGCCTCCAAAGGAGACGATGCCTGACTCCTCGTGAAACTTGATAGGAGTCCCAGGATTCCTGTGGAACGTGGAAAGGGACCCTTGGTCTCCCGCCTCAGCTGAAGAGGCGTCCCAATTGCCCTGCCAAGACTCGAGGAGAATCCCGAGTTGTCCCTCGCAACTAGGCAGGAGTCCTGACGTCGCTGAACAAACACGTGGGTGGAAGGGCCATCCCCGTCGTAACTCGAGAATATACCCCAGGTTCCCGCCGCAACTCGAGAAAAACCATGAGACTTCCCCCTCGCCGCGAGATGAGGTCCGATTCCCCTGCACTGCGTGCAGAGCAATTAAGTGTTGCACATCACACATGAAAGGAGCCTTGATTTCCTTGATTTCACTCCAGAGAAACCCCAAGAACACTGTTTCAAGGCTAGAGGGATCCTGAGGTCACTGTAGCAACACGAAAGAGCTCCGTGGACCAAAAATCAACTCGAGATGCGAGGTTACTCCCTGGCTTCGACTCCAGAGGAATACCACCTTACCACAAGCACCTCAAGAGGAGGCTTCTCTCAGCTCTAGGTATGTGAGTGGGACCCTGATTTTGCGGCCTCAAGTGGAATGTACACTGCGATGCCCTGACTCGATATAAGGCCGGATATCCCTGCAGTGACTTGAATGCAGGCTCGTCTTGCATCTCCCAAGACGAAATGATGGCTGAATCCCCTGAGGAGACCACAGAGAAAGACCTAGTTCCCCAGCTCATCGCGACCGGAGGCCTCACATCCTTTGAAAACTCCAGAGGTACGCGGAGATCAGTGCCTGCAAAGGAGACGATGCCTGACTCCTCGTGAAACTTGACAGGTGTCCCAGGATTTCTGTGGCACGTGGAAAGGGACCCTTGGTCTCCCGCCTCAGCTGGAGAGGCGTCCCAATTGCCCTGCCAAGCCTCGAGGAGAATCCCGAGTTGTCCCTCGCAACTAGGCAGGAGTCCTGACGTCGCTGAACAAACACGTGGGTGGAAGGGATATCCCCGTCGTAACTCGAGAATATACCCCAGGTTCCCGCCGCAACTCGATAAAAACCATGAGACTTCCCCCTCGCCGCGAGATGAGGCCCGATTCCCCTGCACTGCGGGCAGAGCAATTCCGTGTTGCACATCACACATGAAAGGAGCCTTGATTTCCTTGATGGCACTCCAGAGAAACCCCAAGAACACTGTTTCAAGGCTAGAGGGATCCTGAGGTCACTGTAGCAACACGAAAGAGCTCCGTGGACCAAAAATCAACTCGAGATGAGAGGTTAGTCCCTGGCTTCGACTCCAGAGGAATACCACCTTACCACAAGCACCTCAAGAGGAGGCTTCTCTCAGCTCTAGGTATGTGAGAGGGACCCTGAGTTTGCGGCCTCAAGTGGAATGGACACCGCGATGGTCTGACTCGAAATAAGGCCGGATATCCCTGCGGTGACTTGAATGCAGGCTCGTCTTGCATCTCCCAAGACGAAAGGATGTCTGAATCCCCTGTGGAGACCACAGAGAAAGACCTAGTTCCCCACCTCATCGCGACCGGAGGCCTCACATCCTTTGAAAACTCCAGAGGTACGCGGAGATCAGTGCCTCCAAAGGAGACGATGCCTGACTCCTCGTGAAACTTGATAGGAGTCCCAGGATTCCTGTGGCACGTGGAAAGGGACCCTTGGTCTCCCGCCTCAGCTGGAGAGGCGTCCCAATTGCCCAGCCAAGCCTCGAGGAGAATCCCGAGTTGTCCCTCGCAACTAGGCAGGAGTCCTGACGTCGCTGAACAAACACGTGGGTGGAAGGGCCATCACCGTCGTAACTCGAGAATATACCCCAGGTTCCCGCCGCAACTCGAGAAAAACCATGAGACTTCCCCCTCGCCGCGAGATGAGGCCCGATTCCCCTGCACTGCGTGCAGAGCAATTCCGTGTTGCACATCACACATGAAAGGAGCCTTGATTTCCTTGATGGCACTCCAGAGAAACCCCAAGAACACTGTTTCAAGGCTAGAGGAATCCTGAGGTCACTGTAGCAACACGAAAGAGCTCCGTGGACCAAAAATCAACTCGAGATGAGAGGTTAGTCCCTGGCTTCGACTCCAGAGGAATACCACCTTACCACAAGCACCTCAAGAGGAGGCTTCTCTCAGCTCTAGGTATGTGAGAGGGACCCTGAGTTTGCGGCCTCAAGTGGAATGGACACCGCAGTGCCCTGACTCGAAATAAGGCCGGATATCAATGCAGTGACTTGAATGCAGGCTCGTCTTGCATCTCCCAAGATGAAAGGATTTCTGAATCCCCTGTGGAGACCACAGAGAAAGACCTAGTTCCCCACCTCATCGCGACCGGAGGCCTCACATCCTTTGAAAATTCCAGAGGTATGCAGAGATCAGTGCCTCCAAAGGAGACGATGCCTGACTCCTCGTGAAACTTGATAGGAGTCCCAGGATTCCTGTGGCACGTGGAAAGGGACACTTGGTCTCCCGCCTCAGCTGGAGAGGCGTCCCAATTGCCCTGCCAAGCCTCGAGGAGAATCCCGAGTTGTCCCTCGCAACTAGGCAGGAGTCCTGACGTGGCTGAACAAACACGTGGGTGGAAGGGCCATCCCCGTCATAACTCGAGAATATACCCCAGGTTCCCGCCGCAACTCGAGAAAAACCATGAGACTTCCCCCTGGCCGCGAGATGAGGCCCGATTCCCCTGCACTGCATGCAGAGCAATTCCGTGTTGCACATCAAACATGAAAGGAGCCTTGATTTCCTTGATGGCACTCCAGAGAAACCCCAAGAACACTGTTTCAAGGCTAGAGCGATCCTGAGGTCACTGTAGCAACACAAAAGAGCTCCGTGGACCAAAAATCAACTCGAGATGAGAGGTTAGTCCCTGGCTTCGACTCCAGAGGAATACCACCTTACCACAAGCACCTCAAGAGGAGACTTCTCTCAGTTTTAGGTATGTGAGAGGGACCCTGAGTTTGAGGCCTCAAGTGGAATGGACACCGCGATGCCCTGACGTGAAATAAGGCCGGATATCCCTGCAGTGACTTGAATGCAGGCTCGTCTTGCATCTCCCAAGACGAAAGGATGTGTGAATCCCCTGTGGAGACCACAGAGAAAGACCTAGTTCCCCACCTCATCGCGAACGGAGGCCTCACATCCTTTGAAAACTCCAGAGGTACACGGAGATTAGTGCCTGCAAAGGAGACGATGCCTGACTCCTCGTGAAACTTGATAGGAGTCCCCGGATTCCTGTGGCACGTGGAAAGGGACCCTTGGTCTAGCGCCTCAGCTGGAGAGCCGTCCCAATTGCCCTGCCAAGCCTCGAGGAGAATCCCGAGTTGTTCCTCGCATTTAGGCAGGAGTCCTGACGTCGCTGAACAAACACGTGGGTGGAAAGGCCATCCCCGTCGTAACTCGAGAATATAGCCCAGTTTCTCGCCGCAACTCGAGAAAAACCATGAGACTTCACCCTCGCCGCGAGATGAGGCCCGATTCCCCTGCACTGCGTGCAGAGCAATTCCGTGTTGCACATCACACATGAAAGGAGCCTTGATTTCCTTGATGGCACTCCAGAAAAACCCCAAGAACACTGTTTCAAGGCTAGAGGGATCCTGAGGTCACTGTAGCAACACGAAAGAGCTCCATGGACCAAGAATCAACTCGAGATGAGAGGTTAGTCCCTGGCTTCGACTCCAGAGGAATACCACCTTACCACAAGCACCTCAAGAGGAGGCTTCTCTCAGCTCTAGGTATGTGAGAGGGACCCTGAGTTTGCGGCCTCAAGTGGAATGGACACCACGATGCCCTGACTCGAAATAAGGCCGGATATCCCTGCAGTGACTTGAATGCCAGCTCGTCTTGCATCTCCCAAGACGAAAGGATGTCTGAATCACCTGTGGAGACCACAGAGAAAGACGTACTTCCCCACCTCATGGCGACCGGAGGCATCACATCCTTTGAAAACTCCAGAGGTACGCGGAGATCAGTGCCTCCAAAGGAGACGATGCCTGACTCCTCGTGAAACTTGATAGGAGTCCCAGGATTCCTGTGGAACGTGGAATGGGACCCTTGGTCTCCCGCCTCAGCTGAAGAGGCGTCCCAATTGCCCTGCCAAGACTCGAGGAGAATCCCGAGTTGTTCCTCGCAACTAGGCAGGAGTCCTGACGTCGCTGAACAAACACGTGGGTGGAAGGGCCATCCCCGTCATAACTCGAGAATATACCCCAGGTTCCCGCCGCAACTCGAGAAAAACCATGAGACTTCCCCCTCGCCGCGAGATGAGGCCCGATTCCCCTGCACTGCGTGCAGAGCAATTAAGTGTTGCACATCACACATGAAAGGAGCCTTGATTTCCTTGATTTCACTCCAGAGAAACCCCAAGAACACTGTTTCAAGGCTAGAGGGATCCTGAGGTCACTGTAGCAACACGAAAGAGCTCCGTGGACCAAAAATCAACTCGAGATGAGAGGTTAGTCCCTGGCTTCGACTCCAGAGGAATACCACCTTACCACAAGCACCTCAAGAGGAGGCTTCTCTCAGCTCTAGGTATGTGAGTGGGACCCAGATTTTGCGGCCTCAAGTGGAATGTACACTGCGATGCCCTGACTCGATATAAGGCCGGATATCCCTGCAGTGACTTGAATGCAGGCTCGTCTTGCATCTCCGAAGACGAAATGATGGCTGAATCCCCTGTGGAGACCACAGAGAAAGACCTAGTTCCCCACCTCATCGCGACCGGAGGCCTCACATCCTTTGAAAACTCCAGAGGTACGCGGAGATCAGTGCCTGCAAAGGAGACGATGCCTGACTCCTCGTGAAACTTGACAGGTGTCCCAGGATTTCTGTGGCACGGGGAAAGGGACCCTTGGTCTCCCGCCTCAGCTGGAGAGGCGTCCCAATTGCCCTGCCAAGCCTCGAGGAGAATCCCGAGTTGTCCCTCGCAACTAGGCAGGAGTCCTGACGTCGCTGAACAAACACGTGGGTGGAAGGGCCATCCCCGTCGTAACTCGAGAATATACCCCAGGTTCCCGCCGCAACTCGATAAAAACCATGAGACTTCCCCCTGGCCGCGAGATGAGGCCCGATTCCCCTGCACTGCGGGCAGAGCAATTCCGTGTTGCACATCAGACATGAAAGGAGCCTTGATTTCCTTGATGGCACTCCAGAGAAACCCCAAGAACACTGTTTCAAGGCTAGAGGGATCCTGAGGTCACTGTAGCAACACGAAAGAGCTCCGTGGACCAAAAATCAACTCGAGATGAGAGGTTAGTCCCTGGCTTCGACTCCAGAGGAATACCACCTTACCACAAGCACCTCAAGAGGAGGCTTCTCTCAGCTCTAGGTATGTGAGAGGGACCCTGAGTTTGCGGCCTCAAGTGGAATGGACACCGCGATGGTCTGACTCGAAATAAGGCCGGAAATCCCTGCGGTGACTTGAATGCAGGCTCGTCTTGCATCTCCCAAGGTGAAAGGATGTCTGAATCCCCTGTGGAGACCACAGAGAAAGACCTAGTTCCCCACCTCATCGCGACCGGAGGCCTCACATCCTTTGAAAACTCCAGAGGTACGCGGAGATCAGTGCCTCCAAAGGAGACGATGCCTGACTCCTCGTGAAACTTGATAGGAGTCCCAGGATTCCTGTGGCACGTGGAAAGGGACCCTTGGTCTCCCGCCTCAGCTGGAGAGGCGTCCCAATTGCCCAGCCAAGCCTCGAGGAGAATCCCGAGTTGTCCCTCGCAACTAGGCAGGAGTCCTGACGTCGCTGAACAAACACGTGGGTGGAAGGGCCATCCCCGTCGTAACTCGAGAATATACCCCAGGGTTCCGCCGCAACTCGAGAAAAACCATGAGACTTCCCCCTCGCCGCGAGATGAGGCCCGATTCCCCTGCACTGCGTGCAGAGCAATTCCGTGTTGCACATCACACATGAAAGGAGCCTTGATTTCCTTGATGGCACTCCAGAGAAACCCCAAGAACACTGTTTCAAGGCTAGAGGGATCCTGAGGTCACTGTAGCAACACGAAAGAGCTCCGTGGACCAAAAATCAACTCGAGATGAGAGGTTAGTCCCTGGCTTCGACTCCAGAGGAATACCACCTTACCACAAGCACCTCAAGAGGAGGCTTCTCTCAGCTCTAGGTATGTGAGAGGGACCCTGAGTTTGCGGCCTCAAGTGGAATGGACACCGCAGTGCCCTGACTCGAAATAAGGCCGGATATCAATGCAGTGACTTGAATGCAGGCTCGTCTTGCATCTCCCAAGATGAAAGGATTTCTGAATCCCCTCTGGAGACCACAGAGAAACACCTAGTGCCCCACCTCATCGCTACCGGAGGCCTCACATCCTTTGAAAATTCCAGAGGTACGCAGAGATCAGTGCCTCCAAAGGAGACGATGCCTGACTCCTCGTGAAACTTGATAGGAGTCCCAGGATTCCTGTGGCACGTGGAAAGGGACACTTGGTCTCCCGCCTCAGCTGGAGAGGCGTCCCAATTGCCCTGCCAAGCCTCGAGGAGAATCCCGAGTTGTCCCTCGCAACTAGGCAGGAGTCCTGACGTCGCTGAACAAACACGTGGGTGGAAGGGCCATCCCCGTCATAACTCGAGAATATACCCCAGGTTCCCGCCGCAACTCGAGAAAAACCATGAGACTTCCCCCTGGCCGCGAGATGAGGCCCGATTCCCCTGCACTGCATGCAGAGCAATTCCGTGTTGCACATCAAACATGAAAGGAGCCTTGATTTCCTTGATGGCACTCCAGAGAAACCCCAAGAACACTGTTTCAAGGCTAGAGGGATCCTGAGGTCACTGTAGCAACACGAAAGAGCTCCGTGGACCAAAAATCAACTCGAGATGAGAGGTTAGTCCCTGGCTTCGACTCCAGAGGAATACCACCTTACCACAAGCACCTCAAGAGGACGCTTCTCTCAGCTCTAGGTATGTGAGAGGGACCCTGAGTTTGCGGCCTCAAGTGGAATGGACACCGCGATGTTCTGACTCGAAATAAGGCCGGATATCCCTGCAGTGACTTGAATGCAGTCTCGTCTTGCATCTCCCAAGGTGAAAGGATGTCTGAATCCCCTGTGGAGACCACAGAGAAAGACCTAGTTCCCCACCTCATCGCGACCGGAGGCCTCACATCCTTTGAAAACTCCAGAGGTACGCGGAGATCAGTGCCTCCAAAGGAGACGATGCCTGACTCCTCGTGAAACTTGATAGGAGTCCCAGGATTCCTGTGGCACGTGGAAAGGGACCCTTGGTCTCCCGCCTCAGCTGGAGAGGCGTCCCAATTGCCCAGCCAAGCCTCGAGGAGAATCCCGAGTTGTCCCTCGCAACTAGGCAGGAGTCCTGACGTCGCTGAACAAACACGTGGGTGGAAGGGATATCCCCGTCATAACTCGAGAATATACGCCAGGTTCCCGCCGCAACTCGAGAAAAACCATGAGACTTCCCCCTGGCCGCGAGATGAGGCCCGATTCCCCTGCACTGCATGCAGAGCAATTCCGTGTTGCACATCAAACATGAAAGGAGCCTTGATTTCCTTGATGGCACTCCAGAGAAACCCCAAGAACACTGTTTCAAGGCTAGAGGGATCCTGAGGTCACTGTAGCAGCACGAAAGAGCTCCGTGGACCAAAAATCAACTCGAGATGAGAGGTTAGTCCCTGGCTTCGACTCCAGAGGAATACCACCTTACCACAAGCACCTCAAGAGGAGGCTTCTCTCAGCTCTAGGTATGTGAGAGGGACCCTGAGTTTGCGGCCTCAAGTGGAATGGACACCGCGATGGTCTGACTCGAAATAAGGCCGGATATCCCTGCAGTGACTTGAATGCAGGCTCGTCTTGCATCTCGCAAGGTGAAAGGATGTCTGAATCCCCTGTGGAGACCACAGAGAAAGACCTAGTTCCCCACCTCATCGCGACCGGAGGCCTCACATCCTTTGAAAACTCCAGAGGTACGCGGAGATGAGTGCCTCCAAAGGAGACGATGCCTGACTCCTCGTGAAACTTGATAGGAGTCCCAGGATTCCTGTGGCACGTGGAAAGAGACCCTTGGTCTCCCGCCTCAGCTGGAGAGGCGTCCCAATTGCCCAGCCAAGCCTCGAGGAGAATCCCGAGTTGTCCCTCGCAACTAGGCAGGAGTCCTGACGTCGCTGAACAAACACGTGGGTGGAAGGGCCATCCCCGTCATAACTCGAGAATATACCCCAGGTTCCCGCCGCAACTCGAGAAAAACCATGAGACTTCCCCCTCGCCGCGAGATGAGGCCCGACTCCCCTGCACTGCGTGCAGAGCAATTCCGTGTTGCACATCACACATGAAAGGAGCCTTGATTTCCTTGATGGCACTCCAGAGAAACCCCAAGAACACTGTTTCAAGGCTAGAGGGATCCTGAGGTCACTGTAGCAACACGAAAGAGCTCCGTGGACCAAAAATCAACTCGAGATGAGAGGTTAGTCCCTGGCTTCGACTCCAGAGGAATACCACCTTACCACAAGCACCTCAAGAGGAGGCTTCTCTCAGCTCTAGGTATGTGAGATTGACCCTGAGTTTGCGGCCTCAAGTGGAATGGACACTGCAGTGCCCTGACTCGAAATAAGGCCGGATATCAATGCAGTGACTTGAATGCAGGCTCGTCTTGCATCTCCCAAGATGAAAGGATGTCTGAATCCCCTGTGGAGACCACAGAGAAAGACCTAATTCCCACCTCATCGCGACCGGAGGCCTCACATCTTTTGAAATCTCCAGGTTATGCGGAGATCAGTGCCTCTAAAGGAGACGATGCCTGACGCCTCGTGAAACTTGATAGGAGTCCCAGGATTCCTGTGGCACGTGGAAAGGGACCCTTGGTCTCCCGCCTCAGCTGGAGAGGCGTCCCAATTGCCCTGCCAAGCCTCGAGGAGAATCCCGAGTTGTCCCTCGCAACTAGGCAGTAGTCCTGCCGTCGCTGAACAAACACGTGGGTGGGAGGGCCATCCCCGTCGTAACTCGAGAATATACCCCAGGTTCCCGCCGCAACTCGAGAAAAACCATGAGACTTTCCCCTCGCCGCGAGATGAGGCCCGACTCCCCTGCACTGCGTGCAGAGCAATTCCGTGTTGCATATCACACATGAAAGGAGCCTTGATTTCCTTGATGGCACTCCAGAGAAAACCCAAGAACACTGTTTCAAGGCTAGAGGGATCCTGAGGTCACTGTAGCAACACGAAAGAGCTCCGTGGACCAAAAATCAACTCGAGATGAGAGGTTAGTCCCTGGCTTCGATTCCAGAGGAATACCACCTTACCACAAGCACCTCAAGAGGAGGCTTCTCTCAGCTCTAGGTATGTGAGAGGAAACCTGATTTGCGGCCTCAAGTGGAATGGACACCGCGATGCCCTGACTCGAAATAAGGCCGTATATCCCTGCAGCGACTTGAATACAGGCTCGTCTTGCATCTCCCAAGACGAAAGGATGTCTGAATCCCCTGTGGAGACCACAGAGAAAGACCTAGTTCCCCACCTCATTGCGACCGGAGGCCTCACATCCTTTGAAAACTCCAGAGGTATGCGGAGAACAGTGCTTCCAAAGGAGCCAATGCCTGACCTCTCGTCAAACTTGATAGGAGTCCCAGGATTCCTGTGGCACGTGGAAAGGGACCCTTGGTCTCCCGCCTCAGCTGGAGAGGCGTCCCAATTGCCCTGCCAAGCCTCGAGGAGAATCCCGAGTTGTCCCTCGAAACTAGGCAGGAGTCCTGACGTCTCTGAACAAATACGTGGCTGGAAGGGCCATCCCCGTCGTAACTCGAGAATATACCCCAGGTTCCCGCCGCAACTCGAGAAAAACCATGAGACTTCCCCCTCGCCGCGAGATGAGGCCCGATTCCCCTGCACTGCGTGCAGAGCAATTCTGTGTTGCACATCACACATGAAAGGAGCCTTGATTTCCTTGATGGCACTCCAGAGAAACCCCAAGAACACTGTTTCAAGGCTAGAGGGATCCTGAGGTCACTGTAGCAACACGAAAGAGCTCCGTGGACCAAAAATCAACTCCAGATTAGGGGTTAGTCCCTGGCTTCGACTCCAGAGGAATACCACCTTACCACAAGCACCTCAAGTGGAGGCTTCTCTCAGCTCTAGGTATGTGAGAGGGACCCTGAGTTTGCGGCCTCAAGTGGAATGGACACCGCGATGCCCTGACTCGAAATAAGGCCGGATATCCCTGCAGTGACTTGAATGCAGGCTCGTCTTGCATCTCCCAAGACGAAAGGATGTCTGAATCTCCTGTGGAGACCACAGAGAAAGTCGTATTTCCCCACCTCATCGCGACCGGAGGCCTCACATCCTTTGAAAACTCCAGAGGTACGCGGAGATAAGTGCCTCCAAAGGAGACGATGCCTGACTCCTCGTGAAACTTGATAGGAGTCCCAGGATTCCTGTGGCACGTGGAAAGGGACCCTTGGTCTCCCGCCTCAGCTGGAGAGGCGTCCCAATTGCCCAGCCAAGCCTCGAGAAGAATCCCGAGTTGTCCCTCGCAACTAGGCAGGAGTCCTGACGTCGCTGAACAAACACGTGGGTGGAAGGGCCATCCCCGTCGTAACTCGAGAATATACCCCAGGTTCCCGCCGCAACTCGAGAAAAACCATGAGACTTCCCCCTCGCCGCGAGATGAGGCCCGACTCCCCTGCACTGCGTGCAGAGCAATTTCGTGTTGCACATCCCACATGAAAGGAGCCTTGATTTCCTTGATGGCACTCCAGAGAAACCCCAAGAACACTGTTTCAAGGCTAGAGGGATCCTGAGGTCACTGTAGCAACACGAAAGAGCTCCGTGGACCAAAAATCAACTCGAGATGAGAGGTTAGTCCCTGGCTTCGACTCCAGAGGAATACCACCTTACCACAAGCACCTCAAGAGGAGGCTTCTCTCAGCTCTAGGTATGTGAGAGGGACCCTGAGTTTGCGGCCTCAAGTGGAATGGACACCGCAGTGCCCTGACTCGAAATAAGGCCGGATATCAATGCAGTGACTTGAATGCAGGCTCGTCTTGCATCTCCCAAGATGAAAGGATTTCTGAATCCCCTCTGGAGACCACAGAGAAACACCTAGTGCCCCACCTCATCGCGACCGGAGGCCTCACATCCTTTGAAAATTCCAGAGGTATGCGGAGATCAGTGCCTCCAAAGGAGACGATGCCTGACTCCTCGTGAAACTTGATAGGAGTCCCAGGATTCCTGTGGCACGTGGAAAGGGACACTTGGTCTCCCGCCTCAGCTGGAGAGGCGTCCCAATTGCCCTGCCAAGCCTCGAGGAGAATCCCGAGTTGTCCCTCGCAACTAGGCAGGAGTCCTGACGTCGCTGAACAAACACGTGGGTGGAAGGGCCATCCCCGTCATAACTCGAGAATATAGCCCAGGTTCCCGCCGCAACTCGAGAAAAACCATGAGACTTCCCCCTGGCCGCGAGATGAGGCCCGATTCCCCTGCACTGCATGCAGAGCAATTCCGTGTTGCACATCAGACATGAAAGGAGCCTTGATTTCCTTGATGGCACTCCAGAGAAACCCCAAGAACACTGTTTCAAGGCTAGAGGGATCCTGAGGTCACTGTAGCAACACGAAAGAGCTCCGTGGACCAAAAATCAACTCGAGATGAGAGGTTAGTCCCTGGCTTCGACTCCAGAGGAATACCACCTTACCACAAGCACCTCAAGAGGAGGCTTCTCTCAGCTCTAGGTATGTGAGAGGGACCCGGAGTTTGCGGCCTCAAGTGGAATGGACACCGCAGTGCCCTGACTCGAAATAAGGCCGGATATCAATGCAGTGACTTGAATGCAGGCTCGTCTTGCATCTCCCAAGATGAAAGAATGTCTGAATCCCCTGTGGAGACCACAGAGAAAGACCTAATTCCCACCTCATCGCGACCGGAGGCCTCACATCTTTTGAAATCTCCAGGTTACGCGGAGATCAGTGCCTCCAAAGGAGACGATGCCTGACGCCTCGTGAAACTTGATAGGAGTCCCAGGATTCCTGTGGCACGTGGAAAGGGACCCTTGGTCTCCCGCCTCAGCTGGAGAGGCGTCCCAATTGCCCTGCCAAGCCTTGAGGAGAATCCCGAGTTGTCCCTCGCAACTAGGCAGTAGTCCTGCCGTCGCTGAACAAACACGTGGGTGGGAGGGCCATCCCCGTCGTAACTCGAGAATATACCCCAGGTTCCCGCCGCAACTCGAGAAAAACCATGAGACTTTCCCCTCGCCGCGAGATGAGGCCCGACTCCCCTGCACTGCGTGCAGAGCAATTCCGTGTTGCACATCACACATGAAAGGAGCCTTGATTTCCTTGATGGCACTCCAGAGAAAACCCAAGAACACTGCTTCAAGGCTAGAGGGATCCTGAGGTCACTGTAGCAACACGAAAGAGCTCCGTGGACCAAAAATCAACTCGAGATGAGAGGTTAGTCCCTGGCTTCGACTCCAGAGGAATACCACCTTACCACAAGCACCTCAAGAGGAGGCTTCTCTCAGCTCTAGGTATGTGAGAGGAACCCTGAGTTTGCGGCCTCAAGTGGAATGGACACCGCGATGCCCTGACTCGAAATAAGGCCGTATATCCCTGCAGCGACTTGAATACAGGCTCGTCTTGCATCTCCCAAGACGAAAGGATGTCTGAATCCCCTGTGGAGACCACAGAGAAAGACCAAGTTCCCCACCTCATTGCGACCGGAGGCCTCACATCCTTTGAAAACTCCAGAGGTATGCGGAGAACAGTGCTTCCAAAGGAGCCAATGCCTGACTCCTCGTCAAACTTGATAGGAGTCCCAGGATTCCTGTGGCACGTGGAAAGGGACCCTTGGTCGCCCGCCTCAGCTGGAGAGGCGTCCCAATTGCCCTGCCAAGCCTCGAGGAGAATCCCGAGTTGTCCCTCGAAACTAGGCAGGAGTCCTGACGTCTCTGAACAAATACGTGGCTGGAAGGGCCATCCCCGTCGTAACTCGAGAATATACCCCAGGTTCCCGCCGCAACTCGAGAAAAACCATGAGACTTCCCCCTCGCCGCGAGATGAGGCCCGATTCCCCTGCACTGCGTGCAGAGCAATTCCGTGTTGCACATCACACATGAAAGGAGCCTTGATTTCCTTGATGGCACTCCAGAGAAACCCCAAGAACACTGTTTCAAGGCTAGAGGGATCCTGAGGTCACTGTAGCAACACGAAAGAGCTCCGTGGACCAAAAATCAACTCCAGATTAGGGGTTAGTCCCTGGCTTCGACTCCAGAGGAATACCACCTTACCACAAGCACCTCAAGTGGAGGCTTCTCTCAGCTCTAGGTATGTGAGAGGGACCCTGAGTTTGCGGCCTCAAGTGGAATGGACACCGGGATGCCCTGACTCGAAATAAGGCCGGATATCCCTGCAGTGACTTGAATGCAGGCTCGTCTTGCATCTCCCAAGACGAAAGGATGTCTGAATCTCCTGTGGAAACCACAGAGAAAGACCTAGTTCCCACCTCATCGCGACTGGAGGCCTCACATCCTTTGAAATCTCCAGGTTATGCGGAGATCAGTGCCTCCAAAGGAGACGATGCCTGACGCCTCGTGAAACTTGATAGGAGTCCCAAGATTCCTGTGGCACGTGGAAAGGGACCCTTGGTCTCCCGCCTCAGCTGGAGAGGCCTCCCAATTGCCCTGCCAAATGTCGAGGAGAATCCTGAGTTGTCCCTCGCAACTAGGCAGGAGTCCTGACGTCCCTGAACAAACACGTGGGTGGAATGGCCATCCCCGTCGTAACTCGAGAATATACCCCAGGTTCCCGCCGCAACTCGAGAAAAACCATGAGACTTCCCCTTCGCCGCGAGATGAGGCCCGATTCCCCTGCACTGCGTGCAGAGCAATTCCGTGTTGCACATCACACATGAAAGGAGCCTTGATATCCTTGATGGCACTCCAGAGAAACCACAAGAACACTGTCTCAAGGCTAGAGGGATCCTGAGGTCACTGTACCAACACGAAGGAGCTCCGTGGGCCAAGAATCAACTCGAGATGAGAGGTTAGTCCCTGGCATCGACTCCAGAGGAACACCACCTTACCACAAGAACCTCAAGAGGAGGCTTCTCTCAGCTCTAGGTATGTGAGAGGGACCCTGGGTTTGCGGCCTCAAGTGGAATGGACACCGCGATGCCCTGACTCGAAATAAGGCCGGATATCCCTGCAGTGACTTGAATACAGGCTCGTCCTGCATCTCCCAAGATGAAAGGATGTCTGAATCCCCTGTGGAGACCACAGAGAAAGACCTAGTTCACCACCTCATTGCGACCGGAGGCCTCACATCCTTTGAAATCTCCAGAGGTACGCGGAGAACAGTGCCTCCAAAGGAGCCAATGCCTGACTCCTCGTCAAACTTGATAGGAGTCCCAGGATTCCTGTGGCACGTGGAAAGGGACCCTTGGTCTCCCGCCTCAGCCGGAGAGGCGTCCCAATTGCCCTGCCAAGCCTCGAGGAGAATTCCGAGTTGTCCCTCGCAACTAGGCAGTAGTCCTGCCGTCGCTGAACAAACACGTGGGTGGGAGGGCCATCCCCGTCGTAACTCGAGAATATACCCCAGGTTCCCGCCGCAACTCGAGAAAAACCATGAGACTTTCCCCTCGCCGCGAGATGAGGCCCGACTCCCCTGCACTGCGTGCAGAGCAATTCCGTGTTGCACATCACACATGAAAGGAGCCTTGATTTCCTTGATGGCACTCCAGAGAAAACCCAAGAGCACTGTGTCAAGGCTAGAGGGATCCTGAGGTCACTGTAGCAACACGAAAGAGCTCCGTGGACCAAAAATCAACTCGAGATGAGAGGTTAGTCCCTGGCTTCGACTCCAGAGGAATACCACCTTACCACAAGCACCTCAAGAGGAGGCTTCTCTCAGCTCTAGGTATGTGAGAGGGACCCTGAGTTTGCGGCCTCAAGTGGAATGGACACCGCGATGCCCTGACTCGAAATAAGGCCGTATATCCCTACAGCGACTTGAATACAGGCTCGTCTTGCATCTCCCAAGACGAAAGGATGTCTGAATCCCCTGTGGAGACCACAGAGAAAGACCTAGTTCCTGACCTCATTGCGACCGGAGGCCTCACATCCTTTGAAAACTCCAGAGGTATGCGGAGAACAGTGCTTCCAAAGGAGCCAATGCCTGAATCCTCGTCAAACTTGATAGGAGTCCCAGGATTCCTGTGGCACGTGGAAAGGGACCCTTGGTCTCCCGCCTCAGCCGGAGAGGCGTCCCAATTGCCCTGCAAAGCCTCGAGGAGAATCCCGAGTTGTCCCTCGAAACTAGGCTGGAGTCCTGACGTCTCTGAACAAATACGTGGCTGGAAGGGCCATCCCCGTCGTAACTCGAGAATATACCCCAGGTTCCCGCCGCAACTCGAGAAAAACCATGTGACTTCCCCCTCGCCGCGAGATGAGGCCCGATTCCCCTGCACTGCGTGCAGAGCAATTCCGTGTTGCACATCACACATGAAAGGAGCCTTGATTTCCTTGATGGCACTCCAGAGAAACCCCAAGAACACTGTCTCAAGGCTAGAGGGATCCTGAGGTCACTGTAGCAACACGAAAGAGCTCCGTGGACCAAAAATCAACTCGAGATGAGAGGTTAGTCCCTGGCTTCGACTCCAGAGGAATACCACCTTACCACAAGCACCTCAAGAGGAGGCTTCTCTCAGCTCTAGGTATGTGAGAGTGACCCTGAGTTTGCGGCTTCAAGTGGAATGGACACCGCGATGCCCTGAATCGAAATAAGGTCGCAAATCCCTGCAGTGACTTGAATGTAGGCTCGTCTTGCATCTACCTAGATGAAAGGATGTCTGAATCCCCTGTGGAGACAACAGAGAAAGACCTAGTTCCCCACCTCATCGCGACCGGAGGCCTCACATCCGTGATAACTCCAGAGGTACGCGGAGATCAGTGCCTCCAAAGGGGACGATGCCTGACTCCTCGAGAAACGTGATAGGAGTTCCAGGATTCCTGTGGCACGTGGAAAGGGACACTTGGTCTCCCGCCTCAGCTGGAGAGGCATCCCAATTGCCCTGCCAAGCCTCGAGGAGAATCCCGAGTTGTCCCTCGCAACTAGGCAGGAGTCCTGACGTCGCTCAACAAACACGTGGGTGGAAGGGCTATCCCCGTCGTAACTCGAGAATATACCCCAGGTTCCCACCGCATCTCGAGAAAACCATGATACTTCCCCCTCGCCGCAAAATGAGGCCCGATACCCTTCACTGCGTGCAGAGCAATTCCGTGTTGCACATCACACATGAAAGGAGCCTTCATTTCCTTGATGGCACTCCAGAGAAACCCCAAGAACACTCTTTCAAGGCTAGAGGGAACCTGAGGTCACTGTAGCAAGAAGAAAGAGCTCCGTGGACGAAAAATCAACTCGAAATGAGAGGTTAGTCCCTGGCTTCGACTCCAGAGGAATACCACCTTACCACAAGCACCTCAAGAGGAGGCTTCTCTCAGCTCTAGGTATGTGAGAGGGACCCTGAGTTTGAGGCCTCAAGTGGAATGGACACCGCGATGCCCTGACTCGAAATCAGGCCGGATATCCCTGCAGTGACTTGATTGCAGGCACGTCTTGCATCTCCCAAGACGAAAGGATGTCTGAATCCCCTGTGGAGACCACAGAGAAAGACCTAGTTCCCCACGTCATCGCGACCGGAGGCCTCATATCCTCTGAAAACTCCAGAGGTACGCGGAGATCAGTGCCTGCAAAGGAGACGATGCCTGACTCCTCGTGAAACTTGATAGGAGTCCCAGGATTCCTGTGGCACGTGGAAAGGGACACTTGGTCTCCGGCCTCAGCTGGAGAGGCGTCCCAATTGCCCTGCCAAGCCTTGAGGAGAATCCCGAGTTGTCCCGCGCAACTAGGCAGGAGTCCTGAAGTCGCTGAACAAACACGTGGGTGGAAGGGCTATCCCCGTCGTAACTCGAGAATATACCCCAGGTTCCCATCGCAACTCGAGAAAAACCATGAAACTTCCCCCTCGCCGCGAGATGAGGCTCGAATTCCCTGCACTGCGTGCAGAGCAATTCCGTGTTGCACATCACACATTAAAGGAGCCTTGATTTCCTTGATGGCACTCCAGAGAAAGCCCAAGAACACTGTTTCAAGGCTAGAGGGATCCTGAGGTCACTGTAGCCACACGAATGAGCTCCGTGGACCAAAAATCAACTCGAGATGAGAGGTTAATCGCTGGCTTCGACTCCAGAGGAATAACACCTTACCACAAGCACCTCAAGAGGAGGCTTCTCTCAGCTCTAGGTATGTCAGAGGGACCCTGAGTTTGCGGCCTCAAGTGGAATGGACACCGCGATGCCCTGACTCGAAATAAGGCCGGATATCCCTGCAGTGACTTGAATGCAGGCTCGTCTTGCCTCTCCCAAGACGAAAGGATGTCTGAATCCCCTGTGGAGACCACAGAGAAAGACCTAGTTCCCCACCTCATCGCGACCGGAGGCCTCACATCCTTTGAAAATTCCAGAGGTACGCGGAGATCAGTGCCTCCAAAGGAGACGATGCCTGACTCCTCGTGAAACTTGATAGGAGTCCCAGGATTCCTGTGGAACGTGGAAAGGGACCCTTGGTCTCCCGCCTCAGCTGAAGAGGCGTCCCAATTGCCCTGCCAAGACTCGAGGAGAATCCCGAGTTGTCCCTCGCAACTAGGCAGGAGTCCTGACGTCGCTGAACAAACACGTGGGTGGAAGGGCCATCCCCGTCGTAACTCGAGAATATACCCCAGGTTCCCGCCGCAACTCGAGAAAAACCATGAGACTTCCCCCTCGCCGCGAGATGAGGCCCGATTCCCCTGCACTGCGTGCAGAGCAATTAAGTGTTGCACATCACACATGAAAGGAGCCTTGATTTCCTTGATTTCACTCCAGAGAAACCCCAAGAACACTGTTTCAAGGCTAGAGGGATCCTGAGGTCACTGTAGCAACACGAAAGAGCTCCGTGGACCAAAAATCAACTCGAGATGCGAGGTTACTCCCTGGCTTCGACTCCAGAGGAATACCACCTTACCACAAGCACCTCAAGAGGAGGCTTCTCTCAGCTCTAGGTATGTGAGTGGGACCCAGATTTTGCGGCCTCAAGTGGAATGTACACTGCGATGCCCTGACTCGATATAAGGCCGGATATCCCTGCAGTGACTTGAATGCAGGCTCGTCTTGCATCTCCGAAGACGAAATGATGGCTGAATCCCCTGTGGAGACCACAGAGAAAGACCTAGTTCCCCACCTCATCGCGACCAGAGGCCTCACATCCTTTGAAAACTCCAGAGGTACGCGGAGATCAGTGCCTGCAAAGGAGACGATGCCTGACTCCTCGTGAAACTTGACAGGTGTCCCAGGATTTCTGTGGCACGGGGAAAGGGACCCTTGGTCTCCCGCCTCAGCTGGAGAGGCGTCCCAATTGCCCTGCCAAGCCTCGAGGAGAATCCCGAGTTGTCCCTCGCAACTAGGCAGGAGTCCTGACGTCGCTGAACAAACACGTGGGTGGAAGGGCCATCCCCGTCGTAACTCGAGAATATACCCCAGGTTCCCGCCGCAACTCGATAAAAACCATGAGACTTCCCCCTGGCCGCGAGATGAGGCCCGATTCCCCTGCACTGCGGGCAGAGCAATTCCGTGTTGCACATCACACATGAAAGGAGCCTTGATTTCCTTGATGGCACTCCAGAGAAACCCCAAGAACACTGTTTCAAGGCTAGAGGGATCCTGAGGTCACTGTAGCAACACGAAAGAGCTCCGTGGACCAAAAATCAACTCGAGATGAGAGGTTAGTCCCTGGCTTCGACTCCAGAGGAATACCACCTTACCACAAGCACCTCAAGAGGAGGCTTCTCTCAGCTCTAGGTATGTGAGAGGGACCCTGAGTTTGCGGCCTCAAGTGGAATGGACACCGCGATGGTCTGACTCGAAATAAGGCCGGAAATCCCTGCGGTGACTTGAATGCAGGCTCGTCTTGCATCTCCCAAGGTGAAAGGATGTCTGAATCCCCTGTGGAGACCACAGAGAAAGACCTAGTTCCCCACCTCATCGCGACCGGAGGCCTCACATCCTTTGAAAACTCCAGAGGTACGCGGAGATCAGTGCCTCCAAAGGAGACGATGCCTGACTCCTCGTGAAACTTGATAGGAGTCCCAGGATTCCTGTGGCACGTGGAAAGGGACCCTTGGTCTCCCGCCTCAGCTGGAGAGGCGTCCCAATTGCCCAGCCAAGCCTCGAGGAGAATCCCGAGTTGTCCCTCGCAACTAGGCAGGAGTCCTGACGTCGCTGAACAAACACGTGGGTGGAAGGGCCATCCCCGTCGTAACTCGAGAATATACCCCAGGGTCCCGCCGCAACTCGAGAAAAACCATGAGACTTCCCCCTCGCCGCGAGATGAGGCCCGATTCCCCTGCACTGCGTGCAGAGCAATTCCGTGTTGCACATCACACATGAAAGGAGCCTTGATTTCCTTGATGGCACTCCAGAGAAACCCCAAGAACACTGTTTCAAGGCTAGAGGGATCCTGAGGTCACTGTAGCAACACGAAAGAGCTCCGTGGACCAAAAATCAACTCGAGATGAGAGGTTAGTCCCTGGCTTCGACTCCAGAGGAATACCACCTTACCACAAGCACCTCAAGAGGAGGCTTCTCTCAGCTCTAGGTATGTGAGAGGGACCCTGAGTTTGCGGCCTCAAGTGGAATGGACACCGCAGTGCCCTGACTCGAAATAAGGCCGGATATCAATGCAGTGACTTGAATGCAGGCTCGTCTTGCATCTCCCAAGATGAAAGGATTTCTGAATCCCCTCTGGAGACCACAGAGAAACACCTAGTGCCCCACCTCATCGCTACCGGAGGCCTCACATCCTTTGAAAATTCCAGAGGTACGCAGAGATCAGTGCCTCCAAAGGAGACGATGCCTGACTCCTCGTGAAACTTGATAGGAGTCCCAGGATTCCTGTGGCACGTGGAAAGGGACACTTGGTCTCCCGCCTCAGCTGGAGAGGCGTCCCAATTGCCCTGCCAAGCCTCGAGGAGAATCCCGAGTTGTCCCTCGCAACTAGGCAGGAGTCCTGACGTCGCTGAACAAACACGTGGGTGGAAGGGCCATCCCCGTCATAACTCGAGAATATACCCCAGGTTCCCGCCGCAACTCGAGAAAAACCATGAGACTTCCCCCTGGCCGCGAGATGAGGCCCGATTCCCCTGCACTGCATGCAGAGCAATTCCGTGTTGCACATCAAACATGAAAGGAGCCTTGATTTCCTTGATGGCACTCCAGAGAAACCCCAAGAACACTGTTTCAAGGCTAGAGGGATCCTGAGGTCACTGTAGCAACACGAAAGAGCTCCGTGGACCAAAAATCAACTCGAGATGAGAGGTTAGTCCCTGGCTTCGACTCCAGAGGAATACCACCTTACCACAAGCACCTCAAGAGGACGCTTCTCTCAGCTCTAGGTATGTGAGAGGGACCCTGAGTTTGCGGCCTCAAGTGGAATGGACACCGCGATGTTCTGACTCGAAATAAGGCCGGATATCCCTGCAGTGACTTGAATGCAGTCTCGTCTTGCATCTCCCAAGGTGAAAGGATGTCTGAATCCCCTGTGGAGACCACAGAGAAAGACCTAGTTCCCCACCTCATCGCGACCGGAGGCCTCACATCCTTTGAAAACTCCAGAGGTACGCGGAGATCAGTGCCTCCAAAGGAGACGATGCCTGACTCCTCGTGAAACTTGATAGGAGTCCCAGGATTCCTGTGGCACGTGGAAAGGGACCCTTGGTCTCCCGCCTCAGCTGGAGAGGCGTCCCAATTGCCCAGCCAAGCCTCGAGGAGAATCCCGAGTTGTCCCTCGCAACTAGGCAGGAGTCCTGACGTCGCTGAACAAACACGTGGGTGGAAGGGCCATCCACGTCGTAACTCGAGAATATACCCCAGGTTCCCGCCGCAACTCGAGAAAAACCATGAGACTTCCCCCTCGCCGCGAGATGAGGCCCGATTCCCCTGCACTGCGAGCAGAGCAATTCCGTGTTGCACATCACACATGAAAGGAGCCTTGATTTCCTTGATGGCACTCCAGAGAAACCCCAAGAACACTGTTTCAAGGCTAGAGGGATCCTGAGGTCACTGTAGCAACACGAAAGAGCTCCGTGGACCAAAAATCAACTCGAGATGAGAGGTTAGTCCCTGGCTTCGAATCCAGAGGAATACCACCTTACCACAAGCACCTCAAGAGGAGGCTTCTCTCAGCTCTAGGTATGTGAGAGGGACCCTGAGTTTGCGGCCTCAAGTGGAATGGACACCGCAGTGCCCTGACTCGAAATAAGGCCGGATATCAAAGCAGTGACTTGAATGCAGGCTCGTCTTGCATCTCCCAAGATGAAAGGATTTCTGAATCCCCTCTGGAGACCACAGAGAAAGACCTAGTTCCCCACCTCATCGCGACCGGAGGCCTCACATCCTTTGAAAATTCCAGAGGTACGCAGAGATCAGTGCCTCCAAAGGAGACGATGCCTGACTCCTCGTGAAACTTGATAGGAGTCCCAGGATTCCTGTGGCACGTGGAAAGGGACACTTGGTCTCCCGCCTCAGCTGGAGAGGCGTCCCAATTGCCCTGCCAAGCCTCGAGGAGAATCCCGAGTTGTCCCTCGCAACTAGGCAGGAGTCCTGACGTCGCTGAACAAACACGTGGGTGGAAGGGCCAACCCCGTCATAACTCGAGAATATACCCCAGGTTCCCGCCGCAACTCGAGAAAAACCATGAGACTTCCCCCTGGCCGCGAGATGAGGCCCGATTCCCCCGCACTGCATGCAGAGCAATTCCGTGTTGCACATCAAACATGAAAGGAGCCTTGATTTCCTTGATGGCACTCCAGAGAAACCCCAAGAACACTGTTTCAAGGCTAGAGGGATCCTGAGGTCACTGTAGCAACACGAAAGAGCTCCGTGGACCAAAAATCAACTCGAGATGAGAGGTTAGTCCCTGGCTTCGACTCCAGAGGAATACCACCTTACCACAAGCACCTCAAGAGGAGGCTTCTCTCAGCTCTAGGTATGTGAGAGGGACCCTGAGTTTGCGGCCTCAAGTGGAATGGACACCGCGATGTTCTGACTCGAAATAAGGCCGGATATCCCTGCAGTGACTTGAATGCAGTCTCGTCTTGCATCTCCCAAGGTGAAAGGATGTCTGAATCCCCTGTGGAGACCACAGAGAAAGACCTAGTTCCCCACCTCATCGCGACCGGAGGCCTCACATCCTTTGAAAACTCCAGAGGTACGCGGAGATCAGTGCCTCCAAAGGAGACGATGCCTGACTCCTCGTGAAACTTGATAGGAGTCCCAGGATTCCTGTGGCACGTGGAAAGGGACCCTTGGTCTCCCGCCTCAGCTGGAGAGGCGTCCCAATTGCCCAGCCAAGCCTCGAGGAGAATCCCGAGTTGTCCCTCGCAACTAGGCAGGAGTCCTGACGTCGCTGAACAAACACGTGGGTGGAAGGGCCATCCACGTCGTAACTCGAGAATATACCCCAGGTTCCCGCCGCAACTCGAGAAAAACCATGAGACTTCCCCCTCGCCGCGAGATGAGGCCCGATTCCCCTGCACTGCGAGCAGAGCAATTCCGTGTTGCACATCACACATGAAAGGAGCCTTGATTTCCTTGATGGCACTCCAGAGAAACCCCAAGAACACTGTTTCAAGGCTAGAGGGATCCTGAGGTCACTGTAGCAACACGAAAGAGCTCCGTGGACCAAAAATCAACTCGAGATGAGAGGTTAGTCCCTGGCTTCGAATCCAGAGGAATACCACCTTACCACAAGCACCTCAAGAGGAGGCTTCTCTCAGCTCTAGGTATGTGAGAGGGACCCTGAGTTTGCGGCCTCAAGTGGAATGGACACCGCAGTGCCCTGACTCGAAATAAGGCCGGATATCAAAGCAGTGACTTGAATGCAGGCTCGTCTTGCATCTCCCAAGATGAAAGGATTTCTGAATCCCCTCTGGAGACCACAGAGAAAGACCTAGTTCCCCACCTCATCGCGACCGGAGGCCTCACATCCTTTGAAAATTCCAGAGGTACGCAGAGATCAGTGCCTCCAAAGGAGACGATGCCTGACTCCTCGTGAAACTTGATAGGAGTCCCAGGATTCCTGTGGCACGTGGAAAGGGACACTTGGTCTCCCGCCTCAGCTGGAGAGGCGTCCCAATTGCCCTGCCAAGCCTCGAGGAGAATCCCGAGTTGTCCCTCGCAACTAGGCAGGAGTCCTGACGTCGCTGAACAAACACGTGGGTGGAAGGGCCATCCCCGTCATAACTCGAGAATATACCCCAGGTTCCCGCCGCAACTCGAGAAAAACCATGAGACTTCCCCCTGGCCGCGAGATGAGGCCCGATTCCCCCGCACTGCATGCAGAGCAATTCCGTGTTGCACATCAAACATGAAAGGAGCCTTGATTTCCTTGATGGCACTCCAGAGAAACCCCAAGAACACTGTTTCAAGGCTAGAGGGATCCTGAGGTCACTGTAGCAACACGAAAGAGCTCCGTGGACCAAAAATCAACTCGAGATGAGAGGTTAGTCCCTGGCTTCGACTCCAGAGGAATACCACCTTACCACAAGCACCTCAAGAGGAGGCTTCTCTCAGCTCTAGGTATGTGAGAGGGACCCTGAGTTTGCGGCCTCAAGTGGAATGGACACCGCGATGGTCTGACTCGAAATAAGGCCGGATATCCCTGCAGTGACTTGAATGCAGGCTCGTCTTGCATCTCCCAAGGTGAAAGGATGTCTGAATCCCCTGTGGAGACCACAGAGAAAGACCTAGTTCCCCACCTCATCGCGACCGGAGGCCTCACATACTTTGAAAACTCCAGAGGTACGCGGAGATCAGTGCCTCCAAAGGAGAGGATGCCTGACTCCTCGTGAAACTTGATAGGAGTCCCAGGATTCCTGTGGCACGTGGAAAGGGACCCTTGGTCTCCCGCCTCAGCTGGAGAGGCGTCCCAATTGCCCAGCCAAGCCTCGAGGAGAATCCCGAGTTGTCCCTCGCAACTAGGCAGGAGTCCTGACGTCGCTGAACAAACACGTGGGTGGAAGGGCCATCCCCGTCATAACTCGAGAATATACGCCAGGTTCCCGCCGCAACTCGAGAAAAACCATGAGACTTCCCCCTGGCCGCGAGATGAGGCCCGATTCCCCTGCACTGCATGCAGAGCAATTCCGTGTTGCACATCAAACATGAAAGGAGCCTTGATTTCCTTGATGGCACTCCAGAGAAACCCCAAGAACACTGTTTCAAGGCTAGAGGGATCCTGAGGTCACTGTAGCCACACGAAAGAGCTCCGTGGACCAAAAATCAACTCGAGATGAGAGGTTAGTCCCTGGCTTCGACTCCAGAGGAATACCACCTTACCACAAGCACCTCAAGAGGAGGCTTCTCTCAGCTCTAGGTATGTGAGAGGGACCCTGAGTTTGCGGCCTCAAGTGGAATGGACACCGCGATGGTCTGACTCGAAATAAGGCCGGATATCCCTGCAGTGACTTGAATGCAGGCTCGTCTTGCATCTCGCAAGGTGAAAGGATGTCTGAATCCCCTGTGGAGACCACAGAGAAAGACCTAGTTCCCCACCTCATCGCGACCGGAGGCCTCACATCCTTTGAAAACTCCAGAGGTACGCGGAGATCAGTGCCTCCAAAGGAGACGATGCCTGACTCCTCGTGAAACTTGATAGGAGTCCCAGGATTCCTGTGGCACGTGGAAAGAGACCCTTGGTCTCCCGCCTCAGCTGGAGAGGCGTCCCAATTGCCCAGCCAAGCCTCGAGGAGAATCCCGAGTTGTCCCTCGCAACTAGGCAGGAGTCCTGACGTCGCTGAACAAACACGTGGGTGGAAGGGCCATCCCCGTCGTAACTCGAGAATATACCCCAGGTTCCCGCCGCAACTCGAGAAAAACCATGAGACTTCCCCCTCGCCGCGAGATGAGGCCAGACTCCCCTGCACTGCGTGCAGAGCAATTCCGTGTTGCACATCACACATGAAAGGAGCCTTGATTTCCTTGATGGCACTCCAGAGAAACCCCAAGAACACTGTTTCAAGGCTAGAGGGATCCTGAGGTCACTGTAGCAACACGAAAGAGCTCCGTGGACCAAAAATCAACTCGAGATGAGAGGTTAGTCCCTGGCTTCGACTCCAGAGGAATACCACCTTACCACAAGCACCTCAAGAGGAGGCTTCTCTCAGCTCTAGGTATGTGAGAGGGACCCTGAGTTTGCGGCCTCAAGTGGAATGGACACTGCAGTGCCCTGACTCGAAATAAGGCCGGATATCAATGCAGTGACTTGAATGCAGGCTCGTCTTGCATCTCCCAAGATGAAAGGATTTCTGAATCCCCTCTGGAGACCACAGAGAAACACCTAGTGCCCCACCTCATCGCGACCGGAGGCCTCACATCCTTTGAAAATTCCAGAGGTATGCGGAGATCAGTGCCTCCAAAGGAGACGATGCCTGACTCCTCGTGAAACTTGATAGGAGTCCCAGGATTCCTGTGGCACGTGGAAAGGGACACTTGGTCTCCCGCCTCAGCTGGAGAGGCGTCCCAATTGCCCTGCCAAGCCTCGAGGAGAATCCCGAGTTGTCCCTCGCAACTAGGCAGGAGTCCTGACGTCGCTGAACAAACACGTGGGTGGAAGGGCCATCCCCGTCATAACTCGAGAATATACCCCAGGTTCCCGCCGCAACTCGAGAAAAACCATGAGACTTCCCCCTGGCCGCGAGATGAGGCCCGATTCCCCTGCACTGCATGCAGAGCAATTCCGTGTTGCACATCAGACATGAAAGGAGCCTTGATTTCCTTGATGGCACTCCAGAGAAACCCCAAGAACACTGTTTCAAGGCTAGAGGGATCCTGAGGTCACTGTAGCAACACGAAAGAGCTCCGTTGACCAAAAATCAACTCGAGATGAGAGGTTAGTCCCTGGCTTCGACTCCAGAGGAATACCACCTTACCACAAGCACCTCAAGAGGAGGCTTCTCTCAGCTCTAGGTATGTGAGAGGGACCCTGAGTTTGCGGCCTCAAGTGGAATGCACACCGCAGTGCCCTGACTGGAAATAAGGCCGGATATCAATGCAGTGACTTGAATGCATGCTCGTCTTGCATCTCCCAAGATGAAAGGATGTCTGAATCCCCTGTGGAGACCACAGAGAAAGACCTAATTCCCACCTCATCGCGACCGGAGGCCTCACATCTTTTGAAATCTCCAGGTTATGCGGAGATCAGTGCCTCTAAAGGAGACGATGCCTGACGCCTCGTGAAACTTGATAGGAGTCCCAGGATTCCTGTGGCACGTGGAAAGGGACCCTTGGTCTCCCGCCTCAGCTGGAGAGGCGTCCCAATTGCCCTGCCAAGCCTCGAGGAGAATCCCGAGTTGTCCCTCGCAACTAGGCAGTAGTCCTGCCGTCGCTGAACAAACACGTGGGAGGGAGGGCCATCCCCGTCGTAACTCGAGAATATACCCCAGGTTCCCGCCGCAACTCGAGAAAAACCATGAGACTTTCCCCTCGCCGCGAGATGAGGCCCGACTCCCCTGCACTGCGTGCAGAGCAATTCCGTGTTGCATATCACACATGAAAGGAGCCTTGATTTCCTTGATGGCACTCCAGAGAAAACCCAAGAACACTGTTTCAAGGCTAGAGGGATCCTGAGGTCACTGTAGCAACACGAAAGAGCTCCGTGGACCAAAAATCAACTCGAGATGAGAGGTTAGTCCCTGGCTTCGACTCCAGAGGAATACCACCTTACCACAAGCACCTCAAGAGGAGGCTTCTCTCAGCTCTAGGTATGTGAGAGGAAACCTGATTTGCGGCCTCAAGTGGAATGGACACCGCGATGCCCTGACTCGAAATAAGGCCGTATATACCTGCAGCGACTTGAATACAGGCACGTCTTGCATCTCCCAAGACGAAAGGATGTCTGAATCCCCTGTGGAGACCACAGAGAAAGACCTAGTTCCCCACCTCATTGCGACCGGAGGCCTCACATCCTTTGAAAACTCCAGAGGTATGCGGAGAACAGTGCTTCCAAAGGAGCCAATGCCTGACCTCTCGTCAAACTTGATAGGAGTCCCAGGATTCCTGTGGCACGTGGAAAGGGACCCTTGGTCTCCCGCCTCAGCTGGAGAGGCGTCCCAGTTGCCCTGCCAAGCCTCGAGGAGAATCCCGAGTTGTCCCTCGAAACTAGGCAGGAGTCCTGACGTCTCTGAACAAATACGTGGCTGGAAGGGCCATCCCCGTCGTAACTCGAGAATATACCCCAGGTTCCCGCCGCAACTCGAGAAAAACCATGAGACTTCCCCCTCGCCGCGAGATGAGGCCCGATTCCCCTGCACTGCGTGCAGAGCAATTCTGTGTTGCACATCACACATGAAAGGAGCCTTGATTTCCTTGATGGCACTCCAGAGAAACCCCAAGAACACTGTTTCAAGGCTAGAGGGATCCTGAGGTCACTGTAGCAACACGAAAGAGCTCCGTGGACCAAAAATCAACTCCAGATTAGGGGTTAGTCCCTGGCTTCGACTCCAGAGGAATACCACCTTACCACAAGCACCTCAAGTGGAGGCTTCTCTCAGCTCTAGGTATGTGAGAGGGACCCTGAGTTTGCGGCCTCAAGTGGAATGGACACCGCGATGCCCTGACTCGAAATAAGGCCGGATATCCCTGCAGTGACTTGAATGCAGGCTCGTCTTGCATCTCCCAAGACGAAAGGATGTCTGAATCTCCTGTGGAGACCACAGAGAAAGTCGTATTTCCCCACCTCATCGCGACCGGAGGCCTCACATCCTTTGAAAACACCAGAGGTACGCGGAGATAAGTGCCTCCAAAGGAGACGATGCCTGACTCCTCGTGAAACTTGATAGGAGTCCCAGGATTCCTGTGGCACGTGGAAAGGGACCCTTGGTCTCCCGCCTCAGCTGGAGAGGCGTCCCAATTGCCCAGCCAAGCCTCGAGGAGAATCCCGAGTTGTCCCTCCCAACTAGGCAGGAGTCCTGACGTCGCTCAACAAACACGTGGGTGGAAGGGCCATCCCCGTCGTAACTCGAGAATATACCCCAGGTTCCCGCCGCAACTCGAGAAAAACCATGAGACTTCCCCCTCGCCGCGAGATGAGGCCCGACTCCCCTGCACTGCGTGCAGAGCAATTTCGTGTTGCACATCCCACATGAAAGGAGCCTTGATTTCCTTGATGGCACTCCAGAGAAACCCCAAGAACACTGTTTCAAGGCTAGAGGGATCCTGAGGTCACTGTAGCAACACGAAAGAGCTCCGTGGACCAAAAATCAACTCGAGATGAGAGGTTAGTCCCTGGCTTCCACTCCAGAGGAATACCACCTTACCACAAGCACCTCAAGAGGAGGCTTCTCTCAGCTCTAGGTATGTGAGAGGGACCCTGAGTTTGCGGCCTCAAGTGGAATGGACACCGCAGTGCCCTGACTCGAAATAAGGCCGGATATCAATGCAGTGACTTGAATGCAGGCTCGTCTTGCATCTCCCAAGATGAAAGGATTTCTGAATCCCCTCTGGAGACCACAGAGAAACACCTAGTGCCCCACCTCATCGCGACCGGAGGCCTCACATCCTTTGAAAATTCCAGAGGTATGCGGAGATCAGTGCCTCCAAAGGAGACGATGCCTGACTCCTCGTGAAACTTGATAGGAGTCCCAGGATTCCTGTGGCACGTGGAAAGGGACACTTGGTCTCCCGCCTCAGCTGGAGAGGCGTCCCAATTGCCCTGCCAAGCCTCGAGGAGAATCCCGAGTTGTCCCTCGCAACTAGGCAGGAGTCCTGACGTCGCTGAACAAACACGTGGGTGGAAGGGCCATCCCCGTCATAACTCGAGAATATACCCCAGGTTCCCGCCGCAACTCGAGAAAAACCATGAGACTTCCCCCTGGCCGCGAGATGAGGCCCGATTCCCCTGCACTGCATGCAGAGCAATTCCGTGTTGCACATCAGACATGAAAGGACCCTTGATTTCCTTGATGGCACTCCAGAGAAACCCCAAGAACACTGTTTCAAGGCTAGAGGGATCCTGAGGTCACTGTAGCAACACGAAAGAGCTCCGTGGACCAAAAATCAACTCGAGATGAGAGGTTAGTCCCTGGCTTCGACTCCAGAGGAATACCACCTTACCACAAGCACCTCAAGAGGAGGCTTCTCTCAGCTCTAGGTATGTGAGAGGGACCCGGAGTTTGCGGCCTCAAGTGGAATGGACACCGCAGTGCCCTGACTCGAAATAAGGCCGGATATCAATGCAGTGACTTGAATGCAGGCTCGTCTTGCATCTCCCAAGATGAAAGGATGTCTGAATCCCCTGTGGAGACCACAGAGAAAGACCTAATTCCCACCTCATCGCGACCGGAGGCCTCACATCTTTTGAAATCTCCAGGTTACGCGGAGATCAGTGCCTCCAAAGGAGACGATGCCTGACGCCTCGTGAAACTTGATAGGAGTCCCAGGATTCCTGTGGCACGTGGAAAGGGACCCTTGGTCTCCCGCCTCAGCTGGAGAGGCGTCCCAATTGCCCTGCCAAGCCTCGAGGAGAATCCCGAGTTGTCCCTCGCAACTAGGCAGTAGTCCTGCCGTCGCTGAACAAACACGTGGGTGGGAGGGCCATCCCCGTCGTAACTCGAGAATATACCCCAGGTTCCCGCCGCAACTCGAGAAAAACCATGAGACTTTCCCCTCGCCGCGAGATGAGGCCCGACTCCCCTGCACTGCGTGCAGAGCAATTCCGTGTTGCACATCACACATGAAAGGAGCCTTGATTTCCTTGATGGCACTCCAGAGAAAACCCAAGAACACTGCTTCAAGGCTAGAGGGATCCTGAGGTCACTGTAGCAACACGAAAGAGCTCCGTGGACCAAAAATCAACTCGAGATGAGAGGTTAGTCCCTGGCTTCGACTCCAGAGGAATACCACCTTACCACAAGCACCTCAAGAGGAGGCTTCTCTCAGCTCTAGGTATGTGAGAGGAACCCTGAGTTTGCGGCCTCAAGTGGAATGGACACCGCGATGCCCTGACCCGAAATAAGGCCGTATATCCCTGCAGCGACTTGAATACAGGCTCGTCTTGCATCTCCCAAGACGAAAGGATGTCTGAATCCCCTGTGGAGACCACAGAGAAAGACCAAGTTCCCCACCTCATTGCGACCGGAGGCCTCACATCCTTTGAAAACTCCAGAGGTATGCGGAGAACAGTGCTTCCAAAGGAGCCAATGCCTGACTCCTCGTCAAACTTGATAGGAGTCCCAGGATTCCTGTGGCACGTGGAAAGGGACCCTTGGTCTTCCACCTCACCTGGAGAGGCGTCCCAATTGCCCTGCCAAGCCTCGAGGAGAATCCCGAGTTGTCCCTCGAAACTAGGCAGGAGTCCTGACGTCTCTGAACAAATACGTGGCTGGAAGGGCCATCCCCGTCGTAACTCGAGAATATACCCCAGGTTCCCGCCGCAACTCGAGAAAAACCATGAGACTTCCCCCTCGCCGCGAGATGAGGCCCGATTCCCCTGAACTGCGTGCAGAGCAATTCCGTGTTGCACATCACACATGAAAGGAGCCTTGATTTCCTTGATGGCACTCCAGAGAAACCCCAAGAACACTGTTTCAAGGCTAGAGGGATCCTGAGGTCACTGTAGCAACACGAAAGAGCTCCGTGGACCAAAAATCAACTCCAGATTAGGGGTTAGTCCCAGGCTTCGACTCCAGAGGAATACCACCTTACCACAAGCACCTCAAGTGGAGGCTTCTCTCAGCTCTAGGTATGTGAGAGGGACCCTGAGTTTGCGGCCTCAAGTGGAATGGACACCGCGATGCCCTGACTCGAAATAAGGCCGGATATCCCTGCAGTGACTTGAATGCAGGCTCGTCTTGCATCTCCCAAGACGAAAGGATGTCTGAATCTCCTGTGGAGACCACAGAGAAAGACCTAGTTCCCACCTCATCGCGACTGGAGGCCTCACATCCTTTGAAATCTCCAGGTTATGCGGAGATCAGTGCCTCCAAAGGAGACGATGCCTGACGCCTCGTGAAACTTGATAGGAGTCCCAAGATTCCTGTGGCACGTGGAAAGGGACCCTTGGTCTCCCGCCTCAGCTGGAGAGGCCTCCCAATTGCCCTGCCAAATGTCGAGGAGAATCCTGAGTTGTCCCTCGCAACTAGGCAGGAGTCCTGACGTCCCTGAACAAACACGTGGGTGGAATGGCCATCCCCGTCGTAACTCGAGAATATACCCCAGGTTCCCGCCGCAACTCGAGAAAAACCATGAGACTTCCCCTTCGCCGCGAGATGAGGCCCGATTCCCCTGCACTGCGTGCAGAGCAATTCCGTGTTGCACATCACACATGAAAGGAGCCTTGATATCCTTGATGGCACTCCAGAGAAACCACAAGAACACTGTCTCAAGGCTAGAGGGATCCTGAGGTCACTGTACCAACACGAAGGAGCTCCGTGGGCCAAGAATCAACTCGAGATGAGAGGTTAGTCCCTGGCATCGACTCCAGAGGAACACCACCTTACCACAAGAACCTCAAGAGGAGGCTTCTCTCAGCTCTAGGTATGTGAGAGGGACCCTGGGTTTGCGGCCTCAAGTGGAATGGACACCGCGATGCCCTGACTCGAAATAAGGCCGGATATCCCTGCAGTGACTTGAATACAGGCTCGTCCTGCATCTCCCAAGATGAAAGGATGTCTGAATCCCCTGTGGAGACCACAGAGAAAGACCTAGTTCACCACCTCATTGCGACCGGAGGCCTCACATCCTTTGAAATCTCCAGAGGTACGCGGAGAACAGTGCCTCCAAAGGAGCCAATGCCTGACTCCTCGTCAAACTTGATAGGAGTCCCAGGATTCCTGTGGCACGTGGAAAGGGACCCTTGGTCTCCCGCCTCAGCCGGAGAGGCGTCCCAATTGCCCTGCCAAGCCTCGAGGAGAATCCCGAGTTGTCCCTCGCAACTAGGCAGTAGTCCTGCCGTCGCTGAACAAACACGTGGGTGGGAGGGCCATCCCCGTCGTAACTCGAGAATATACCCCAGGTTCCCGCCGCAACTCGAGAAAAACCATGAGACTTTCCCCTCGCCGCGAGATGAGGCCCGACTCCCCTGCACTGCGTGCAGAGCAATTCCGTGTTGCACATCACACATGAAAGGAGCCTTGATTTCCTTGATGGCACTCCAGAGAAAACCCAAGAGCACTGTGTCAAGGCTAGAGGGATCCTGAGGTCACTGTAGCAACACGAAAGAGCTCCGTGGACCAAAAATCAACTCGAGATGAGAGGTTAGTCCCTGGCTTCGACTCCAGAGGAATACCACCTTACCACAAGCACCTCAAGAGGAGGCTTCTCTCAGCTCTAGGTATGTGAGAGGGACCCTGAGTTTGCGGCCTCAAGTGGAATGGACACCGCGATGCCCTGACTCGAAATAAGGCCGTATATCCCTACAGCGACTTGAATACAGGCTCGTCTTGCATCTCCCAAGACGAAAGGATGTCTGAATCCCCTGTGGAGACCACAGAGAAAGACCTAGTTCCTGACCTCATTGCGACCGGAGGCCTCACATCCTTTGAAAACTCCAGAGGTATGCGGAGAACAGTGCTTCCAAAGGAGCCAATGCCTGAATCCTCGTCAAACTTGATAGGAGTCCCAGGATTCCTGTGGCACGTGGAAAGGGACCCTTGGTCTCCCGCCTCAGCCGGAGAGGCGTCCCAATTGCCCTGCCAAGCCTCGAGGAGAATCCCGAGTTGTCCCTCGAAACTAGGCTGGAGTCCTGACGTCTCTGAACAAATACGTGGCTGGAAGGGCCATCCCCGTCGTAACTCGAGAATATACCCCAGGTTCCCGCTGCAACTCGAGAAAAACCATGTGACTTCCCCCTCGCCGCGAGATGAGGCCCGATTCCCCTGCACTGCGTGCAGAGCAATTCCGTGTTGCACATCACACATGAAAGGAGCCTTGATTTCCTTGATGGCACTCCAGAGAAACCCCAAGAACACTGTTTCAAGGCTAGCGGGTTCCTGAGGTCCCTGTAGCAGCACGAAAGAGCTCCGTGGACCATGAATCAACTCGAGATGAGAGGTTAGTCCCTAGCTTCGACTCCAGAGGAAAACCACCTTACTGCAATCACCACAAGAGGAGGCTTCTCTCAGCTCTAGGTATGTGAGAGGGACCCTGAGTTTGCGGCCTCAAGTGAAATGGAGACCGCGATGCCCTGACTCGAAATAAGGCCGGATATCCCTGCAGTGACTTGAATGCAGGCTCGTCTTGCATCTCCCAAAATGAAAGAATGTTTGAATCCCCTGTGGAGACAACAGAGAAAGACCTAGTTCCCCACCTCATCGCGACCGGAGGCCTCACATCCTTTGAAAACTCCAGAGGTACGCGGAGATCAGTGCCTCCAAAGGGGACGATGCCTGACTCCTCGTGAAACGTGATAGGAGTTCCAGGATTCCTGTGGCACGTGGAAAGGGACACTTGGTCTCCCGCCTCAGCTGGAGAGGCATCCCAATTGCCCTGCCAAGCCTCGAGGAGAATCCCGAGTTGTCCCTCGCAACTAGGCAGGAGTCCTGACGTCGCTGAACAAACACGTGGGTGGAAGGGTTATCCCCGTCATAACTCGAGAATATACCCCAGGTTCCCACCGCAACTCGAGAAAACGATGAGACTTCCCCCTCGCCGCAAAATGAGGCCCGATACCCTTCACTGCGTGCAGAGCAATTCCGTGTTGCACATCACACATGAAAGGAGCCTTCATTTCCTTGATGGCACTCCAGAGTAACCGCAAGAACACTGTTTCAAGGCTAGAGGGTACCTGAGGTCACTGTAGCAACAAGAAAGAGCTCCGTGGACGAAAAATCAACTCGAAATGAGAGGTTAGTCCCAAGCTTCGGCTCCAGAGAAATACCACCTTGCCACAAGCAACTCAATAGGAGGCTTCTCTCAGCTCTAGATATGTGAGAGGGACCCTGAGTTTGCGGCCTCAAGTGGAATGGACACCGCGATGCCCTGACTCGAAATAAGGCCGGATATCCCTGCAGTGACTTGAATGCAGGCTCGTCTTTCATCTCCCAAGACGAAAGGATGTCTGAATCCCCTGTGGAGACCACAGAAAAAGACCTAGTTCCCCACCTCATCGCGACCGGAGGCCTCACATCCTTTGAAAATTCCAGAGATACGCGGAGATCAGTGCCTCCAAAGGAGATGATTCCTGACTCCTCGTGAAACTTGATAGGAGTCCCAGGATTCCTGTGGCACGTGGAAAGGGACCCTTGGTCTCCCACCTCAGCTGGAGAGGCGTCCCAATTGCCCTGCCAAGCCTCGAGGAGAATCCCGAGTTGTCCCTCGCAACTAGGCAGGAGTCCTGAAGTCGCTGAACAAACACGTGGGTGGAAGGGCCATCCCCGTCATAACTCGAGAATATACCCCAGGTTCCCGCCGCAACTCGAGAAAAACCATAAGACTTCCCCCTCACCGCGAGATGAGGCCCGATTCCCCTGCACTGCGCTCAGAGCAATTCCGTGTTGCACATCACACATGAAAGGAGCCTTGATTTCCTTGATGGCACTCCAGAGAAACCCCAAGAACACTGTTTCAAGGCTAGAGGGATCCTGAGGTCACTGTAGCAACACGAAAGAGCTCCGTGGACCAAAAATCAACTCGAGATGAGAGGTTAGTCCCTGGCTTCGACTCCAGAGGAATACCACCTTACCACAAGCACCTCAAGAGGAGGCTTCTCTCAGCTCTAGGTATGTGAGAGGAACCCTGAGTTTGCGGCCTCAAGTGGAATGGACACCGCGATGCCCTGACTCGAAATCAGGCCTGATATCCCTGCAGTGACTTGATTGCAGGCACGTCTTGCATCTCCCAAGACGAAAGGATGTCTGAATCCCCTGTGGAGACCACCGAGAAAGACCTAGTTCCCCACCTCATCGCGACCGGAGACCTCACATCCTTTGAAAACTCCAGAGGTATGCGGAGATGAGTGCCTCCAAAGGAGACGACGCCTGACCCCTCGTGAAACTTGATAGGAGTCCCAGGATTCCTGTGGCACGTGGAAAGGGACACTTGGTCTCCCGCCTCAGCTGGAGAGGCGTCCCAATTGCCCTGCCAAGCCTCGAGGAGAATCCCGAGTTGTCCCTCGCAACTAGGCAGGAGTCCTGACGTCGCTGAACAAACACGTGGGTGGAAGGGCCATCCCCGTCGTAACTCGAGAATATACCCCAGGTTCCCGCCGCAACTCGAGAAAAACCATGAGACTTCCCCCTGGCCGCGAGATGAGGCCCGATTCCCCTGCACTGCATGCAGAGCAATTCCGTGTTGCACATCAGACATGAAAGGAGCCTTGATTTCCTTGATGGCACTCCAGAGAAACCCCAAGAACACTGTTTCAAGGCTAGAGGGATCCTGAGGTCACTGTAGCAACACGAAAGAGCTCCGTGGACCAAAAATCAACTCGAGATGAGAGGTTAGTCCCTGGCTTCGACTCCAGAGGAATACCACCTTACCACAAGCACCTCAAGAGGAGGCTTCTCTCAGCTCTAGGTATGTGAGAGGGACCCGGAGTTTGCGGCCTCAAGTGGAATGGACACCGCAGTGCCCTGACTCGAAATAAGGCCGGATATCAATGCAGTGACTTGAATGCAGGCTCGTCTTGCATCTCCCAAAATGAAAGGATGTCTGAATCCCCTGTGGAGACCACAGAGAAAGACCTAATTCCCACCTCATCGCGACCGGAGGCCTCACATCTTTTGAAATCTCCAGGTTACGCGGAGATCAGTGCCTCCAAAGGAGACGATGCCTGACGCCTCGTGAAACTTGATAGGAGTCCCAGGATTCCTGTGGCACGTGGAAAGGGACCCTTGGTCTCCCGCCTCAGCTGGAGAGGCGTCCCAATTGCCCTGCCAAGCCTTGAGGAGAATCCCGAGTTGTCCCTCGCAACTAGGCAGTAGTCCTGCCGTCGCTGAACAAACAAGTGGGTGGGAGGGCCATCCCCGTCGTAACTCGAGAATATACCCCAGGTTCCCGCCGCAACTCGAGAAAAACCATGAGACTTTCCCCTCGCCGCGAGATGAGGCCCGACTCCCCTGCACTGCGTGCAGAGCAATTCCGTGTTGCACATCACACATGAAAGGAGCCTTGATTTCCTTGATGGCACTCCAGAGAAAACCCAAGAACACTGCTTCAAGGCTAGAGGGATCCTGAGGTCACTGTAGCAACACGAAAGAGCTCCGTGGACCAAAAATCAACTCGAGATGAGAGGTTAGTCCCTGGCTTCGACTCCAGAGGAATACCACCTTACCACAAGCACCTCAAGAGGAGGCTTCTCTCAGCTCTAGGTATGTGAGAGGAACCCTGAGTTTGCGGCCTCAAGTGGAATGGACACCGCGATGCCCTGACTCGAAATAAGGCCGTATATCCCTGCAGCGACTTGAATACAGGCTCGTCTTGCATCTCCCAAGACGAAAGGATGTCTGAATCCCCTGTGGAGACCACAGAGAAAGACCAAGTTCCCCACCTCATTGCGACCGGAGGCCTCACATCCTTTGAAAACTCCAGAGGTATGCGGAGAACAGTGCTTCCAAAGGAGCCAATGCCTGACTCCTCGTCAAACTTGATAGGAGTCCCAGGATTCCTGTGGCACGTGGAAAGGGACCCTTGGTCGCCCGCCTCAGCTGGAGAGGCGTCCCAATTGCCCTGCCAAGCCTCGAGGAGAATCCCGAGTTGTCCCTCGAAACTAGGCAGGAGTCCTGACGTCTCTGAACAAATACGTGGCTGGAAGGGCCATCCCCGTCGTAACTCGAGAATATACCCCAGGTTCCCGCCGCAACTCGAGAAAAACCATGAGACTTCCCCCTCGCCGCGAGATGAGGCCCGATTCCCCTGCACTGCGTGCAGAGCAATTCCGTGTTGCACATCACACATGAAAGGAGCCTTGATTTCCTTGATGGCACTCCAGAGAAACCCCAAGAACACTGTTTCAAGGCTAGAGGGATCCTGAGGTCACTGTAGCAACACGAAAGAGCTCCGTGGACCAAAAATCAACTCCAGATTAGGGGTTAGTCCCTGGCTTCGACTCCAGAGGAATACCACCTTACCACAAGCACCTCAAGTGGAGGCTTCTCTCAGCTCTAGGTATGTGAGAGGGACCCTGAGTTTGCGGCCTCAAGTGGAATGGACACCGCGATGCCCTGACTCGAAATAAGGCCGGATATCCCTGCAGTGACTTGAATGCAGGCTCGTCTT
The DNA here is from genome assembly GCF_910594005.1 of Cervus elaphus. Lineage (NCBI taxonomy): Eukaryota > Metazoa > Chordata > Mammalia > Artiodactyla > Cervidae > Cervus > Cervus elaphus. The sequence goes on from NC_057838.1 coordinate 7,154,873, forward strand.
GCATCTCCCAAGACGAAAGGATGTCTGAATCTCCTGTGGAGACCGCAGAGAAAGACCTAGTTCCCACCTCATCGCGACTGGAGGCCTCACATCCTTTGAAATCTCCAGGTTATGCGGAGATCAGTGCCTCCAAAGGAGACGATGCCTGACGCCTCGTGAAACTTGATAGGAGTCCCAAGATTCCTGTGGCACGTGGAAAGGGACCCTTGGTCTCCCGCCTCAGCTGGAGAGGCCTCCCAATTGCCCTGCCAAATGTCGAGGAGAATCCTGAGTTGTCCCTCGCAACTAGGCAGGAGTCCTGACGTCCCTGAACAAACACGTGGGTGGAATGGCCATCCCCGTCGTAACTCGAGAATATACCCCAGGTTCCCGCCGCAACTCGAGAAAAACCATGAGACTTCCCCTTCGCCGCGAGATGAGGCCCGATTCCCCTGCACTGCGTGCAGAGCAATTCCGTGTTGCACATCACACATGAAAGGAGCCTTGATATCCTTGATGGCACTCCAGAGAAACCACAAGAACACTGTCTCAAGGCTAGAGGGATCCTGAGGTCACTGTACCAACACGAAGGAGCTCCGTGGGCCAAGAATCAACTCGAGATGAGAGGTTAGTCCCTGGCATCGACTCCAGAGGAACACCACCTTACCACAAGAACCTCAAGAGGAGGCTTCTCTCAGCTCTAGGTATGTGAGAGGGACCCTGGGTTTGCGGCCTCAAGTGGAATGGACACCGCGATGCCCTGACTCGAAATAAGGCCGGATATCCCTGCAGTGACTTGAATACAGGCTCGTCCTGCATCTCCCAAGATGAAAGGATGTCTGAATCCCCTGTGGAGACCACAGAGAAAGACCTAGTTCACCACCTCATTGCGACCGGAGGCCTCACATCCTTTGAAATCTCCAGAGGTACGCGGAGAACAGTGCCTCCAAAGGAGCCAATGCCTGACTCCTCGTCAAACTTGATAGGAGTCCCAGGATTCCTGTGGCACGTGGAAAGGGACCCTTGGTCTCCCGCCTCAGCCGGAGAGGCGTCCCAATTGCCCTGCCAAGCCTCGAGGAGAATCCCGAGTTGTCCCTCGCAACTAGGCAGTAGTCCTGCCGTCGCTGAACAAACACGTGGGTGGGAGGGCCATCCCCGTCATAACTCGAGAATATACCCCAGGTTCCCGCCGCAACTCGAGAAAAACCATGAGACTTTCCCCTCGCCGCGAGATGAGGCCCGACTCCCCTGCACTGCGTGCAGAGCAATTCCGTGTTGCACATCACACATGAAAGGAGCCTTGATTTCCTTGATGGCACTCCAGAGAAAACCCAAGAGCACTGTTTCAAGGCTAGAGGGATCCTGAGGTCACTGTAGCAACACGAAAGAGCTCCGTGGACCAAAAATCAACTCGAGATGAGAGGTTAGTCCCTGGCTTCGACTCCAGAGGAATACCACCTTACCACAAGCACCTCAAGAGGAGGCTTCTCTCAGCTCTAGGTATGTGAGAGGGACCCTGAGTTTGCGGCCTCAAGTGGAATGGACACCGCGATGCCCTGATTCGAAATAAGGCCGTATATCCCTGCAGCGACTTGAATACAGGCTCGTCTTGCATCTCCCAAGACGAAAGGATGTCTGAATCCCCTGTGGAGACCACAGAGAAAGACCTAGTTCCTGACCTCATTGCGACCGGAGGCCTCACATCCTTTGAAAACTCCAGAGGTATGCGGAGAACAGTGCTTCCAAAGGAGCCAATGCCTGAATCCTCGTCAAACTTGATAGGAGTCCCAGGATTCCTGTGGCACGTGGAAAGGGACCCTTGGTCGCCCGCCTCAGCCGGAGAGGCGTCCCAATTGCCCTGCCAAGCCTCGAGGAGAATCCCGAGTTGTCCCTCGAAACTAGGCTGGAGTCCTGATGTCTCTGAACAAATACGTGGCTGGAAGGGCCATCCCCGTCGTAACTCGAGAATATACCCCAGGTTCCCGCCGCAACTCGAGAAAAACCATGTGACTTCCCCCTCGCCGCGAGATGAGGCCCGATTCCCCTGCACTGCGTGCAGAGCAATTCCGTGTTGCACATCACACATGAAAGGAGCCTTGATTTCCTTGATGGCACTCCAGAGAAACCCCAAGAACACTGTTTCAAGGCTAGAGGGATCCTGAGGTCACTGTAGCAACACGAAAGAGCTCCGTGGACCAAAAATCAACTCGAGATGAGAGGTTAGTCCCTGGCTTCGACTCCAGAGGAATACCACCTTACCACAAGCACCTCAAGAGGAGGCTTCTCTCAGCTCTAGGTATGTGAGAGTGACCCTGAGTTTGCGGCTTCAAGTGGAATGGACACCGCGATGCCCTGAATCGAAATAAGGTCGCAAATCCCTGCAGTGACTTGAATGTAGGCTCGTCTTGCATCTACCTAGATGAAAGGATGTCTGAATCCCCTGTGGAGACCACAGAGAAAGACCTAGTTCCCCACCTCATCGCGACCGGAGGCCTCACATCCGTGATAACTCCAGAGGTACGCGGAGATCAGTGCCTCCAAAGGGGACGATGCCTGACTCCTCGAGAAACGTGATAGGAGTTCCAGGATTCCTGTGGCACGTGGAAAGGGACACTTGGTCTCCCGCCTCAGCTGGAGAGGCATCCCAATTGCCCTGCCAAGCCTCGAGGAGAATCCCGAGTTGTCCCTCGCAACTAGGCAGGAGTCCTGACGTCGCTCAACAAACACGTGGGTGGAAGGGCTATCCCCGTCGTAACTCGAGAATATACCCCAGGTTCCCACCGCATCTCGAGAAAACCATGATACTTCCCCCTCGCCGCAAAATGAGGCCCGATACCCTTCACTGCGTGCAGAGCAATTCCGTGTTGCACATCACACATGAAAGGAGCCTTCATTTCCTTGATGGCACTCCAGAGAAACCCCAAGAACACTCTTTCAAGGCTAGAGGGAACCTGAGGTCACTGTAGCAATAAGAAAGAGCTCCGTGGACGAAAAATCAACTCGAAATGAGAGGTTAGTCCCTGGCTTCGACTCCAGAGGAATACCACCTTACCACAAGCACCTCAAGAGGAGGCTTCTCTCAGCTCTAGGTATGTGAGAGGGACCCTGAGTTTGAGGCCTCAAGTGGAATTGACACCGCGATGCCCTGACTCGAAATCAGGCCGGATATCCCTGCAGTGACTTGATTGCAGGCACGTCTTGCATCTCCCAAGACGAAAGGATGTCTGAATCCCCTGTGGAGACCACAGAGAAAGACCTAGTTCCCCACGTCATCGCGACCGGAGGCCTCATATCCTCTGAAAACTCCAGAGGTACGCGGAGATCAGTGCCTGCAAAGGAGACGATGCCTGACTCCTCGTGAAACTTGATAGGAGTCCCAGGATTCCTGTGGCACGTGGAAAGGGACACTTGGTCTCCGGCCTCAGCTGGAGAGGCGTCCCAATTGCCCTGCCAAGCCTTGAGGAGAATCCCGAGTTGTCCCGCGCAACTAGGCAGGAGTCCTGAAGTCGCTGAACAAACACGTGGGTGGAAGGGCTATCCCCGTCGTAACTCGAGAATATACCCCAGGTTCCCATCGCAACTCGAGAAAAACCATGAGACTTCCCCCTCGCCGCGAGATGAGGCTCGAATTCCCTGCACTGCGTGCAGAGCAATTCCGTGTTGCACATCACACATTAAAGGAGCCTTGATTTCCTTGATGGCACTCCAGAGAAAGCCCAAGAACACTGTTTCAAGGCTAGAGGGATCCTGAGGTCACTGTAGCCACACGAATGAGCTCCGTGGACCAAAAATCAACTCGAGATGAGAGGTTAATCGCTGGCTTCGACTCCAGAGGAATAACACCTTACCACAAGCACCTCAAGAGGAGGCTTCTCTCAGCTCTAGGTATGTCAGAGGGACCCTGAGTTTGCGGCCTCAAGTGGAATGGACACCGCGATGCCCTGACTCGAAATAAGGCCGGATATCCCTGCAGTGACTTGAATGCAGGCTCGTCTTGCATCTCCCAAGATGAAAGGATGTCTGAATCCCCTGTGGAGACCACAGAAAAAGACCTAGTTCCCCACCTCATCGCGACCGGAGGCCTCACATCCTTTGAAAATTCCAGAGGTACGCGGAGATCAGTGCCTCCAAAGGAGACGATGCCTGACTCCTCCTGAAACTTGATAGGAGTCCCAGGATTCCTGTGGCACGTGGAAAGGGACACTTGGTCTCCCGCCTCAGCTGGAGAGGCGTCCCAATTGCCCTGCCAAGCCTCGAGGAGAATCCCGAGTTGTCCCTCGCAACTAGGTATGAGTCCTGACGTCGCTGAACAAACACGTGGGTGGAAAGGCCATCCCCGTCGTAACTCGAGAATATACCCCAGGTACCCGCCGCAACTCGAGAAAAACCATGAGACTTCCCCCTCGCCGCGAGATGAGGCCCGATTCCCCTGCACTGCGTGCAGAGCAATTCCGTGTTGCACATCACACATGAAAGGAGCCTTGATTTCCTTGATGGCACTCCAGAGAAACCCCAAGAACACTGTTTCAAGGCTAGAGGGATCCTGAGGTCACTGTAGCAACACGAAAGAGCTCCGTGGACCAAAAATCAACTCGAGATGAGAGGTTAGTCCGTGGCTTCGACTCCAGAGGAATACCACCTTACCACAAGCACCTCAAGAGGAGGCTTCTCTCAGCTCTAGGTATGTGAGAGGGACCCTGAGTTTGCGGCCTCAAGTGGAATGGACACCGCGATGCCCTGACTTGAAATAAGGCCGGATATCCCTGCAGTGACTTGAATGCCAGCTCGTCTTGCATCTCCAAAAATGAAAGAATGTTTGAATCCCCTGTGGAGACCACAGAGAAAGACCTAGTTCCCCACCTCATCGCGACCGGAGGCCTCACATCCTTTGAAAACTCCAGAGGTACGCGGGGATCAGTGCCTCCAAAAGGGACGATGCCTGACTCCTCGTGAACCTTGATAGGAGTCCCAGGATTCCTGTGGCACGTGGAAAGGGACCCTTGGTCTCCCGCCTCAGCTGGAGAGGTGTCCCAATTGCCCTGCCAGGCCTCGAGGAGAATCCCGAGTTATCCCTCGCAACTAGGCAGGAGTCCTGACGTCGCTGAAGAAACACGTTTGTGGAAGGGCCATCCCCGTCATAACTCGAGAATATACCCCAGGTTCCTGCCGCAACTCGAGAAAAACCATGAGACTTCCCCCTCGCCGCGATATGAGGCCCGGTTCCCCTGCACTGCGTGCAGAGCAATTCCGTGTTGCACATCACACATGAAAGGAGCCTTGATTTCCTTGATGGCACTCCAGAGAAACCCCAAGAACACTGTTTCAAGGCTAGCGGGTTCCTGAGGTCCCTGTAGCAGCACGAAAGAGCTCCGTGGACCATGAATCAACTCGAGATGAGAGGTTAGTCCCTAGCTTCGACTCCAGAGGAAAACCACCTTACTGCAATCACCACAAGAGGAGGCTTCTCTCAGCTCTAGGTATGTGAGAGGGACCCTGAGTTTGCGGCCTCAAGTGAAATGGAGACCGCGATGCCCTGACTCGAAATAAGGCCGGATATCCCTGCAGTGACTTGAATGCAGGCTCGTCTTGCATCTCCCAAAATGAAAGAATGTTTGAATCCCCTGTGGAGACAACAGAGAAAGACCTAGTTCCCCACCTCATCGCGACCGGAGGCCTCACATCCTTTGAAAACTCCAGAGGTACGCGGAGATCAGTGCCTCCAAAGGGGACGATGCCTGACTCCTCGTGAAACGTGATAGGAGTTCCAGGATTCCTGTGGCACGTGGAAAGGGACACTTGGTCTCCCGCCTCAGCTGGAGAGGCATCCCAATTGCCCTGCCAAGCCTCGAGGAGAATCCCGAGTTGTCCCTCGCAACTAGGCAGGAGTCCTGACGTCGCTGAACAAACACGTGGGTGGAAGGGTTATCCCCGTCATAACTCGAGAATATACCCCAGGTTCCCACCGCAACTCGAGAAAACGATGAGACTTCCCCCTCGCCGCAAAATGAGGCCCGATACCCTTCACTGCGTGCAGAGCAATTCCGTGTTGCACATCACACATGAAAGGAGCCTTCATTTCCTTGATGGCACTCCAGAGTAACCGCAAGAACACTGTTTCAAGGCTAGAGGGAACCTGAGGTCACTGTAGCAACAAGAAAGAGCTCCGTGGACGAAAAATCAACTCGAAATGAGAGGTTAGTCCCTAGCTTCGGCTCCAGAGAAATACCACCTTGCCACAAGCAACTCAATAGGAGGCTTCTCTCAGCTCTAGATATGTGAGAGGGACCCTGAGTTTGCGGCCTCAAGTGGAATGGACACCGCGATGCCCTGACTCGAAATAAGGCCGGATATCCCTGCAGTGACTTGAATGCAGGCTCGTCTTTCATCTCCCAAGACGAAAGGATGTCTGAATCCCCTGTGGAGACCACAGAAAAAGACCTAGTTCCCCACCTCATCGCGACCGGAGGCCTCACATCCTTTGAAAATTCCAGAGATACGCGGAGATCAGTGCCTCCAAAGGAGATGATTCCTGACTCCTCGTGAAACTTGATAGGAGTCCCAGGATTCCTGTGGCACGTGGAAAGGGACCCTTGGTCTCCCACCTCAGATGGAGAGGCGTCCCAATTGCCCTGCCAAGCCTCGAGGAGAATCCCGAGTTGTCCCTCGCAACTAGGCAGGAGTCCTGAAGTCGCTGAACAAACACGTGGGTGGAAGGGCCATCCCCGTCATAACTCGAGAATATACCCCAGGTTCCCGCCGCAACTCGAGAAAAACCATAAGACTTCCCCCTCACCGCGAGATGAGGCCCGATTCCCCTGCACTGCGCTCAGAGCAATTCCGTGTTGCACATCACACATGAAAGGAGCCTTGATTTCCTTGATGGCACTCCAGAGAAACCCCAAGAACACTGTTTCAAGGCTAGAGGGATCCTGAGGTCACTGTAGCAACACGAAAGAGCTCCGTGGACCAAAAATCAACTCGAGATGAGAGGTTAGTCCCTGGCTTCGACTCCAGAGGAATACCACCTTACCACAAGCACCTCAAGAGGAGGCTTCTCTCAGCTCTAGGTATGTGAGAGGAACCCTGAGTTTGCGGCCTCAAGTGGAATGGACACCGCGATGCCCTGACTCGAAATCAGGCCTGATATCCCTGCAGTGACTTGATTGCAGGCACGTCTTGCATCTCCCAAGACGAAAGGATGTCTGAATCCCCTGTGGAGACCACAGAGAAAGACCTAGTTCCCCACCTCATCGCGACCGGAGACCTCACATCCTTTGAAAACTCCAGAGGTACGCGGAGATCAGTGCCTCCAAAGGGGACGATGCCTGACTCCTCGTGAAACGTGATAGGAGTTCCAGGATTCCTGTGGCACGTGGAAAGGGACACTTGGTCTCCCGCCTCAGCTGGAGAGGCATCCCAATTGCCCTGCCAAGCCTCGAGGAGAATCCCGAGTTGTCCCTCGCAACTAGGCAGGAGTCCTGACGTCGCTGAACAAACACGTGGGTGGAAGGGTTATCCCCGTCATAACTCGAGAATATACCCCAGGTTCCCACCGCAACTCGAGAAAACGATGAGACTTCCCCCTCGCCGCAAAATGAGGCCCGATACCCTTCACTGCGTGCAGAGCAATTCCGTGTTGCACATCACACATGAAAGGAGCCTTCATTTCCTTGATGGCACTCCAGAGTAACCGCAAGAACACTGTTTCAAGGCTAGAGGGAACCTGAGGTCACTGTAGCAACAAGAAAGAGCTCCGTGGACGAAAAATCAACTCGAAATGAGAGGTTAGTCCCTAGCTTCGGCTCCAGAGAAATACCACCTTGCCACAAGCAACTCAATAGGAGGCTTCTCTCAGCTCTAGATATGTGAGAGGGACCCTGAGTTTGCGGCCTCAAGTGGAATGGACACCGCGATGCCCTGACTCGAAATAAGGCCGGATATCCCTGCAGTGACTTGAATGCAGGCTCGTCTTTCATCTCCCAAGACGAAAGGATGTCTGAATCCCCTCTGGAGACCACAGAAAAAGACCTAGTTCCCCACCTCATCGCGACCGGAGGCCTCACATCCTTTGAAAATTCCAGAGGTACGCGGAGATCAGTGCCTCCAAAGGAGATGATTCCTGACTCCTCGTGAAACTTGATAGGAGTCCCAGGATTCCTGTGGCACGTGGAAAGGGACCCTTGGTCTCCCACCTCAGCTGGAGAGGCGTCCCAATTGCCCTGCCAAGCCTCGAGGAGAATCCCGAGTTGTCCCTTGCAACTAGGCAGGAGTCCTGACGTCGCTGAACAAACACGTGTGTGGAAGGGCCATCCCCGTCGTAACTCGAGAATATACCCCAGGTTCCCGCCGCAACTCGAGAAAAACCATGAGACTTTCCCCTCGCCGCGAGATGAGGCCCGATTCCCCTGCACTGCGCGCAGAGCAATTCCGTGTTGCACATCACACATGAAAGGAGCCTTGATTTCCTTGATGGCACTCCAGAGAAACCCCACGAACACTGTTTCAAGGCTAGAGGGATCCTGAGTTCACTGTAGCAACACGAAAGAGCTCCGTGGACCAAAAATCAACTCGAGATGAGAGGTTAGTCCCTGGCTTCGACTCCAGAGCAATACCACCTTATTGTAAGCACCTCAAGAGGAGGCTTCTCTCAGCTCTAGCTATTTGAGAGGGACCCTGAGTTTGCGGACTCAAGTGGAATGGACACCGCGATGCCCTGACTCGAAATAAGGCCGGACATCCCTGCAGTGACTTGAATGCAAGCTCGTCTTGCATCTCCCAAAATGAAAGAATGTTTGAATCCCCTGTGAAGAAAACAGAGAAAGACCTACTTCCCCACCTCATCGCGACCGGAGGCCTCACATCCTTTGAAAACTCCAGAGGAACGCGGAGATCAGTGCCTCCAAAGGGGACGATGCCTGACTCCTCGTGAAACTTGATAGGAGTTCCAGGATTCCTGTGGCACGTGGAAAGGGACACTTGGTCTCCCGCCTCAGCTGGAGAGGCATCCCAATTGCCCTGCCAAGCCTCGAGGAGAATCCCGAGTTGTCCCTCGCAACTAGGCAGGAGTCCTGACGTCGCTGAACAAACACGTGGGTGGAAGGGCTATCCCCGTCGTAACTCGAGAATATACCCCAGGTTCCCACCGCAACTCGAGAAAACCATGAGACTTCCCCCTCGCCCCAAAATGAGGCCCGATACCCTTCACTGCGTGCAGAGCAATTCCGTGTTGCACATCACACATGAAAGGAGCCTTCATTTCCTTGATGGCACTCCAGAGAAACCCCAAGAACACTCTTTCAAGGCTAGAGGGAACCTGAGGTCACTGTAGCAACAAGAAAGAGCTCCGTGGACGAAAAATCAACTCGAAATGAGAGGTTAGTCCCTGGCTTCGACTCCAGAAGAATACCACCTTACCACAAGCACCTCAAGAGGAGGCTTCTCTCAGCTCTATGTATGTGAGAGGGACCCTGAGTTTGAGGCCTCAAGTGCAATGGACACCGCGATGCCCTGACTCGAAATCAGGCCTGATATCCCTGCAGTGACTTGATTGCAGGCACGTCTTGCATCTCCCAGACGAAAGGATGTCTGAATCCCCTGTGGAGACCACAGAGAAAGACCTAGTTCCCGACCTCATCGCGTCCGGAGACCTCACATCCTTTGAAAACTCCAGAGGTACACGGAGATCAGTGCCTCCAAAGGAGACGACGCCTGACTCCTCGTGAAACTTGATAGGAGTCCCAGGATTCCTGTGGCACGTGGAAAGGGACACTTGGTCTCTCGCCTCAGCTGGAGAGGCGTCCCAATTGCCTTTCCAAGCCTCGAGGAGAATCCCGAGTTGTCCCTCGCAACTAGGCAGGAGTCCTGACGTCGCTGAACAAACACGTGGGTGGAAGGGCCATCCCCGTCATAACTCGAGAATATACCCCAGGTTCCCGCCGCAACTCAAGAAAAACCATGAGACTTCCCCCTCGCCGCGATATGAGGCCCGGTTCCCCTGCACTGCGTGCAGAGCAATTCCGTGTTGCACATCACACATGAAAGGAGCCTTGATTTCCTTGATGGCACTCCAGAGAAACCCCAAGAACACTGTTTCAAGGCTAGCGGGTTCCTGAGGTCACTGTAGCAACACGAAAGAGCTCCGAGGACCACAAATCAACTCGAGATGAGAGGTTAGTCCCTGGCTTCGACTCCAGAGGAATACCACCTTACCACAAGCACCTCAAGAGGAGCCTTCTCTCAGCTCTAGATATGTGAGAGGGACCTTGAGTTTGCGGCCTCAAGTGGAATGGACACCGCGATGCCCTGACTCGAAATAAGGCCGGATATCCCTGCAGTGACTTGAATGCAGGCTCGTCTTTCATCTCCCAAGACGAAAGGATGTCTGAATCCCCTGTGGAGACCAGAGAAAAAGACCTAGTTCCCCACTTCATCGCGACCGGAGGCCTCACATCCTTTGAAAATTCCAGAGGTACGCAGAGATCAGTGGCTCCAAAGGAGATGATTCCTGACTCCTCGTGAAACTTGATAGGAGTCCCAGGATTCCTGTGGCACGTGGAAAGGAACCTTGGTCTCCCGCCTCAGCTGGAGAGGCGTCGCAATTGCCCTGCCAAGCCTCGAGGAGAATCCCGAGTTGTCCCTCGCAACTAGGCAGGAGTCCTGACGTCGCTGAACAAACACGTCGGTGGAAGGGCCATCCCCGTCGTAACTCGAGAATATACCCCAGGTTCCCGCCGCAACTCGAGAAAAACCATGAGACTTCCCCCTCGCCGCGAGATGAGGCCCGATTCCCCTGCACTGCACTCAGAGCAATTCCGTGTTGCACATCACACATGAAAGGAGCCTTGATTTCCTTCATGGCACTCCAGAGAAACCCCAAGAACACTGTTTCAAGGCTAGAGGGATCCTGAGGTCACTGTAGCAACATGAAAGAGCTCCGTGGACCAAAAATCAACTCGAGATGAGAGGTTAGTCCCTAGCTTCGACTCCAGAGGAAAACCACCTTACTGCAAGCACCTCAAGAGGAGGCTTCTCTCAGCTCTAGCTATGTGAGAGGGACCCTGAGTTTGCGGCCTCAAGTGGAATGGACACCGCGATGCCCTGACTCGAAATAAGGCCGGATATCCCTGCAGTGACTTGAATGCAAGCTCGTCTTGCATCTCCCAAAATGAGAGAATGTTTGAATCCCCTGTGGAGACAACAGAGAATGACCTAGTTCCCCACCTCATCGCGACCGGAGGCCTCACATCCTTTGAAAACTCCAGAGGTACGCGGAAATCAGTGCCTCCATAGGGTACGATGCCTGACTCCTCGTGAAACGTGATAGGAGTTCCAGGATTCCTGTGGCACGTGGAAAGGGACACTTGGTCTCCCGCCTCAGCTGGAGAGGCGTCCCAATTACCCTGCCAAGCCTCGAGGAGAATCCCGAGTTGTCCCTCGCAACTAGGCAGGAGTCCTGACGTCGCTGAACAAACATGTGGGTGGAAGGGCCATCCCCGTCGTAACTCGAGAATATACCTCAGGTTCCCGCCGCAACTCGAGAAAAACCATTAGACTTCCCCCTCGCCGTGATATGAGGCCCGGTTCCCCTGCACTCCGTGCAGAGCAATTCCGTGTTGCACATCACACATGAAACGAGCCTTGATTTCCTTGATGGCACTCCAGAGAAACCCCAAGAACACTGTTTCAAGGCTAGCGGGATCTTGAGGTCACTGTAGCAACATGAAAGAGCTCCGTGGACCAAAAATCAACTCGAGATGAGAGGTTAGTCCCTAGCTTCGACTCCAGAGGAATACCACCTTCCTGCAAGCACCTCAAGAGGAGGCTTCTCTCAGCTCTAGCTATGTGAGAGGTACCCTGAGTTTGCGGCCTCAAGTGGAATGGACACCGCGATGCCCTGACTCGAAATAAGGCCGGATATCCCTGCAGTGACTTGAATGCAAGCTCGTCTTGCATCTCCCAAAATGAAAGAATGTTTGAATCCCCTGTGGAGACAACAGAGAAAGACCTAGTTCCCCACCTCATCGCGACCGGAGGCCTCACATCCTTTGAAAACTCCAGAGGTACGCGGAGATCAGTGCCTCCAAAGGGGACGATGCCTGACTCCTCCTGAAACGTGATAGGAGTTCCAGGATTCCTGTGGCACGTGGAAAGGGACACTTGGTCTCCCGCCTCAGCTGGAGAGGCATCCCAATTGCCCTGCCAAGCCTCGAGGAGAATCCCAAGTTGTCCCTCGCAACTAGGCAGGAGTCCTGACGTTGCTGAACAAACACGTGGGTGGAAGGGCCATCCCTGTCGTAACTCGAGAATATACCCCAGGTTCCCACCGCAACTCGAGAAAACCATGATACTTCCCGCTCGCCGCAAAATGAGGCCCGATACGCTTGACTGCGTGCAGAGCAATTCCGTGTTGCACATCACACATGAAAGGAGCCTTGATTTCCTTGATGGCACTCCAGAGAAAGCCCAAGAACACTGTTCAAGGCTAGAGGGATCCTGAGGTCACTGTAGCCACACGAATGAGCTCCGTGAACCAAAAATCAACTCGAGATGAGAGGTTAATCGCTGGCTTCGACTCCAGAGGAATACCACCTTACCACAAGCACTTCAAGAGAAGGCTTTTCTCAGCTGTAGGTATGTGAGAGGGACCCTGAGTTTGCGGCCTCAAGTGGAATGGACACCGCGATGCCCTGACTCGAAATAAGGCCGGATATCCCTGCAGTGACTTGAATGCAGGCTCGTCTTGCATCTCCCAAGATGAAAGGATGTCTGAATCCCCTGTGGAGACCACAGAGAAAGACCTAGTTCCCCACCTCATCGCGACCGGAGGCCTCACAACCTTTGAAAACTCCAGAGGTACGCGGAGATCAGAGCCTCCAAAGGAGACGACGCCTGACTCCTCGTGAAACTTGATAGGAGTCCCAGGATTCCTGTGGCACGTGGAAAGGGACTCTTGGTCTCTCGCCTCAGCTGGAGAGGCGTCCCAATTACCCTGTCAGGCCTCGAGGAGAATCCCGAGTTGTCCCTCTCAACTAGGCAGGAGTCCTGACGTCGCTGAACAAACACGTGTGTGGAAGGGCCATCCCCGTCGTAACTCGAGAATATACCCCATGTTCCCGCTGCAACTCGAGGAAAACCATGAGACTTCCCCCTCGCCGCGAGATGAGGCTCGATTCTCCTACACTGCATGCAGAGCAATTCCGTGTTGCACATCATACATGAAAGGAGTCTTGATTTCCTTGATGGCACTCCAGAGAAACCCCAAGAACACTGTTTCAAGGCTCGAGGGATCCTGAGGTCACTGTAGCAACACGAAAGATCTCCGTGGCCCAAAAATCAACTCGAGATGAGAGGTTAGTCCCTGGCTTCGACTCCAGAGGAATACCACCTTACCACAAGCACCTCAAGAGGAGGCTTCTCTCAGCTCTAGGTATGTGAGAGGGACCCTGAGTTTGCGGCCTCAAGTGGAATGGACACCGCGATGCCCTGACTCGAAATAAGGCCAGATATCCCTGCAGTGACTTGAATGCAGGCTCGTCTTGCATCTCCCAAGACGAAAGGTTGTCTGAATCCCCTGTGGAGACCACAGAGAAAGACCTAGTTCCGCACCTCATCGCGACCGGAGGCCTCACATCCTTTGAAAACTCCAGAGGTACGCGGAGATCAGTGCCTCCAAAGGAGACGATGCCTGACTCCTCGTGAAACTTGATAGGAGTCCCAGGATTCCTGTGGCACGTGGAAATGGACCCTTGGTCTCCCGCCTCAGCTGGAGAGGCGTCCCAATTGCCCTGCCAAGCCTCGAGGAGAATCCCGAGTTGTCCCTCGCAACTAGGCAGGAGTCCTGACGTCGCTGAACAAACACATGGGTGGAAGGGCCATCCCCGTCATAACTCGAGAATATACCCCAGGTTCGCGCCGCAACTCGAGGAAAACCATGAGACTTCACCCTCGCCGCGAGATGAGGCTCGATTCTCCTACACTGCATGCAGAGCAATTCCGTGTTGCACATCACACATGAAAGGAGCCTTGATTTCCTTGATGGCACTCCAGAGAAACCCCAAGAACACTGTTTCAAGGCTAGAGGGATCCTGAGGTCACTGTAGCAACACGAAAGAGCTCTGTGGACCACAAATCAACTCGAGATGAGAGGTTAGTCCCTGGCTTCGACTCCAGAGGAATACCACCTTACCACAAGCACCTCAAGAGGAGGCTTCTCTCAGCTCTAGGTATGTGAGAGGAACCCTGATTTTGCGGCCTCAAGTCGAATGTACACTGCGATGCCCTGACGTGAAATCAGGCCGGATATCCATGCAGTGACTTAAATGCAGGCTCGTCTTGCACCTCCCAAGATGAAAGGATGTCTGAATCCCCTGTGGAGACCACAGAGAAAGACCTGGTTCCCCACCTCATCGCGACCAGAGGCCTCACATCCTTTGAAACTCCAGAGGTACGCGGAGATCAGTGCCTCCAAAGGAGACGATGCCTGACTGCTCGTGAAACTTGATAGGAGTCCCAGGATTCCTGTGGCACGTGGAAAGGGACCCTTGGTCTCCCGCCTCAGCTGGAGAGGTGTCCCAATTGCCCTGCCAGGCCTCGAGGAGAATCCCGAGTTATCCCTCGCAACTAGGCAGGAGTCCTGACGTCGCTGAACAAACACGTGTGTGGAAGGGCCATCCCCGTCATAACTCGAGAATACACCCCAGGTTCCCGCCACAACTCGCGAAAAACCATGAGACTTCCCCCTCACCGCGAGATGAGGCCCGATTTCCCTGCACTGCGTGCAGAGCAATTCCGTGTTGCACATCACACATGAAAGGAGACTTGATTTTCTTGATGGCACTCCAGAGAAACCCCAAGAACACTGTTTCAAGGCTCGAGGGATCCTGAGGTCACTGTAGCAACACGAAAGAGCTCCGTGGACCAAAAATCAACTCGAGATGAGAGGTTAGTCCCTGGCTTCGACTCCAGAGGAATACCACCTTACTACCAGCACCTCAAGTGGAGGCTTCTCTCAGCTCTAGGTATGTGAGAGGGACCCTGATTTTGCGGCCTCAAGTGGAATGGACACTGCGATGCCCTGACGCGAATTAAGAACGGATATCACTGCAGTGACTTGAATGCAGGCTCGCCTTGCATCTCCCAAGATGAAAGGATGTCTGAATCCCTTGTGGAGACCACAGAGAAAGACCTAGTTCCCCACCTCATCGCGACCGGAGGCCTCACATCCTTTGAAAACTCCAGAGGTACACGGACATCAGTGCCTCCAAAGGAGACGATGCCTGACTCCTCGTGAAACTTGAAAGGAGTCCCAGGATTCCTGCGGCACGTGGAAAGGGACCCTTGGTCTCCCGCCTCAGCTGGAGAGGCGTCCCAATTGCCCTGCCAAGCCTCGAGGAGAACCCCGAGTTGTCCCTCGCAACTAGGCAGGTGTCTTGCCGTCGCTGAACAAACACGTGTGTGGAAGGGCCATCCCGGTCGTAACTCGAGAATATACCCCAGGTTCCCGCCGCAACTCGAGAAAAACCATGAGACTTCCCCCTCGCCGCGAGATGAGGCTCGATTCTCCTACACTGCATGCAGAGCAATTCCGTGTTGCACATCACACATGAAAGGAGCCTTGATTTCCTTGATGGCACTCCAGAGAAACCCTAAGAACACTGTTTCAAGGCTAGAGGGATCCTGAGGTCACTGTAGCAACACGAAAGATCTCCGTGGCCCAAAAATGAACTCGAGATGAGAGGTTAGTCCCTGGCTTCGACTCCAGAGGAATACCACCTTACCACAAGCACCTCAAAAGAAGGCTTCTCTCAGCTCTAGGTATGTGAGAGGGACCCTGATTTTGCAGCCTCAAGTGAAATGTACACTGCGATCCCCTGACGTGAAATAAGGCCGGATATCCCTGCAGTGACTTGAATGCAGGCTCGTCTTGCACCTCCCAAGATGAAAGGATGTCTGAATCCCCTGTGGAGACCACAGAGAAAGACCTAGTTCCCCACCTCATCGCGACCGGAGGCCTCACATCCTTTGAAAACTCCAGAGGTACGCGGAGATCAGTGCCTCCAAAGGAGACGATGCCTGACTCCTCGTGAAACTTGATAGGAGTCCCAGGATTCCTGTGGCACGTGGAAAGGGACCCTTGGTCTCCCGCCTCAACTGGAGAGGTGTCCCAATTGCCCTGCCAGGCCTCGAGGAGAATCCCGAGTTGTCCCTCGCAACTAGGCAGGAGTCCTGACGTCGCTGAACAAACACGTGTGTGGAAGGGCCATCCCCGTCGTAACTCGAGAATACACCCCAGGTTCCCGCCACAACTCGCGAAAAACCATGAGACTTCCCCCTCGCCGCGAGATGAGGCCCGATTTCCCTGCACTGCGTGCAGAGCAATTCCGTGTTGCACATCACACATGAAAGGAGACTTGATTTTCTTGATGGCACTCCAGAGAAACCCCAAGAACACTGTTTCAAGGCTCGAGGGATCCTGAGGTCACTGTAGCAACACGAAAGATCTCCGTGGCCCAAAAATGAACTCGAGATGAGAGGTTAGTCCCTGGCTTCGACTCCAGAGGAATACCACCTTACCACAAGCACCTCAAAAGGAGGCTTCTCTCAGCTCTATGTATGTGAGAGGGACCCTGAGTTTGCGGCCTCAAGTGGAATGGACACCGCGATGCCCTGACTCGAAATAAGGCCGAATATCCCTGCAGTCACTTGAATGCAGGCTCGTCTTGCATCTCCCAAGACGAAAGGATGTCTGAATCCCCTGTGGAGACCACAGAGAAAGACCTAGTTCCGCAGCACATCGCGACCGGAGGCCTCACATCCTTTGAAAACTCCAGAGGTACGCGGAGATCAGTGCCTCCAAAGGAGACGTTGCCTGACTCCTCGTGAAACTTGATAGGAGTCCCAGGATTCCTGTGGCACGTGGAAAGGGACCCTTGGTCTCCTGACTCAGCTGGAAAGGCGTCCCAATTGCCCTGCCAAGCCTCGAGGAGAATCCCGAGTTGTCCCTCGCAACTAGGCAGGAGTCCTGACGTCGCTGAACAAACACGTGGGTGGAAGGGCCATCCCCGTCATAACTCGAGAATATACCCCAGGTTCCCGCCGCAACTCGAGAAAAACCATGAGACTTCCCCCTCGCCGCGAGATGAGGCTCGATTCTCCTACACTGCATGCAGAGCAATTCCGTGTTGCACATCACACATGAAAGGAGCCTTGATTTCCTTGATGGCACTCCAGAGAAACCCCAAGAACACTGTTTCAAGGCTAGAGGGATCCTGAGGTCACTGTAGCAACACGAAAGAGCTCCGTGGACCAAAAATCAACTCGAGATGAGAGGTTAGTCCCTGGCTTCGACTCCAGAGGAATACCACCTTACCACAAGCACCTCAAGTGGAGGCTTCTCTCAGCTCTAGGTATGTGAGAGGGACCCTGATTTTGCGGCCTCAAGTGGAATGGACACTGCGATGCCCGGACGCGAATTAAGGACGGATATCCCTGCAGTGACTTGAATGCAGGCTCGCCTTGCATCTCCCAAGATGAAAGGATGTCTGAATCCCCTGTGTAGACCACAGAGAAAGACCTAGTTCCCCACCTCATCGCGACCGGAGGCCTCACATCCTTTGAAAACTCCAGAGGTACACGGACATCAGTGCCTCCAAAGGAGACGATGCCTGACTCCTCGTGAAACTTGATAGGAGTCCAAGGATTCCTGTGGCACGTGGAAAGGGACCCTTGGTCTCCCGCCTCAGCTGGAGAGGCGTCCCAATTGCCCTGCCAAGCCTCGAGGAGAACCCCGAGTTGTCCCTCGCAACTAGGCAGGAGTCTTGCCGTCGCTGAACAAACACGTGTGTGGAAGGGCCATCCCGGTCGTAACTCGAGAATATACCCCAGGTTCCCGCCGCAACTCGAGAAAAACCATGAGACTTCCCCCTCGCCGCGAGATGAGGCCCGATTCCCCTGCACTGCATGCACAGCAATTCCGTGTTGCACATCAAACATGAAAGGAGCCTTGATTTCCTTGATGGCACTCCAGAGAAAGCCCAAGAACACTGTTTCAAGGCTAGAGGGATCCTGAGGTCACTGTAGCAACACGAAAGAGCTCCGTGGACCAAAATTCAACTCGAGATGAGAGGTTAGTCCCTGGCTTCGACTCCAGAGGAATACCACCTTACCACAAGAACCTCAAGAGGAGGTTTCTCTGAGCTCTAGGTATGTGAGAGGGACCCTGAGTTTGCGGCCTCAAGTGGAATGGACACCGCGATGCCCTGACTCGAAATAAGGCCGGATATCCCTGCAGTGACTTGAATGCAGGCTCGTTTTGCATCTCCCAAGACGAAAGGATGTCTGAATCCCCTGTGGAGACCAGAGAGAAAGACCTAGTTCCCCACCTCATCGCGACCGGAGGCCTCACATCCTTTGAAAACTCCAGAGGTACGCGGAGATCAGTGCCTCCAAAGGAGACGATGCCTGACTCCTCGTGAAACTTGATAGGAGTCCCAGGATTCCTGTGGCACGTGGAAAGGGACCCTTGGTCTCCTGCCTCAGCTGGAGAGGCGTCCCAATTGCCCTGCCAAGCCTCGAGGAGAATCCCGAGTTGTCCCTCGCAACTAGGCAGGAGTCCTGACGTCGCTGAACAAACACGTGGGTGGAAGGGCCATCCCCGTCATAACTCGAGAATATACCCCAGGTTCCCGCCGCAACTCGAGGAAAACCATGAGACTTCACCCTCGCCGCGAGATGAGGCTAGATTCTCCTACACTGCATGCAGAGCAATTCCGTGTTGCACATCACACATGAAAGGAGCCTTGATTTCCTTGATGGCACTCCAGAGAAACCCCAAGAACACTGTTTCAAGGCTAGAGGGATCCTGAGGTCACTGTAGCAACACGAAAGAGCTCCGTGGACCAAAAATCAACTAGAGATGAGAGGTTAGTCCCTGGCGTCGACTCCAGAGGAATATCACATTACCACAAGCACTTCAAGAGGAGGCTTCTCTCAGCTCTAGGTATGTGAGAGGGACCCTGATTTGCGGCCTCAAGTGGAATGTACACTGCTATGCCCTCACGTGAAATAAGGCCGGGTATCCCTGCAGTGACTTGAATGCAGGCTCGTCTTGCACCTCCCAAGATGAAAGGATGTCTGAATCCCCTGTGGAGACCACAGAGAAAGACCTAGTTCCCCACCTCATCGCGACCGGAGGCCTCACATCCTTTGAAAACTCGAGAGGTACGCGGAGATCAGTGCCTCCAAAGGAGACGATGCCTGACTCCTCGTGAAACTTGATAGGAGTCCCAGGATTCCTGTGGCACCTGGAAATGGACCCTTGGTCTCACGCCTCAGCTGGAGAGGCGTCCCAATTGCCCTGCCAAGCCTCGAGGAGAATCCCGAGTTGTCCCTCGCAACTAGGCAGGAGTCCTGACGTCGCTGAACAAACACATGGGTGGAAGGGCCATCCCCGTCATAACTCGAGAATATACCCGAGGTTCCCGCCGCAACTCGAGGAAAACCATGAGACTTCACCCTCGCCGCGAGATGAGCCTCGATTCTCCTGCACTGCATGCAGAGCAATTCCGTGTTGCACATCAAACATGAAAGGAGCCTTGATTTTCTTGATGGCACTGTAGAGAAACCCCAAGAACACTGTTTCCAGGCTAGAGGGATCCTGAGGTCACTGTAGCAACACGAAAGAGCTCCGTGGACCAAAAATCAACTCGAGATGAGAGGTTAGTCCCTGGCTTCGACTCCAGAGGAATACCACCTTACCACAAGCACCTCAAGAGGAGGCTTCTCTCAGCTCTAGGTATGTGAGAGGCACCCTGATTTTGCGGCCTCAAGTGGAATGGACACCGCGATGCCCTGACGCGAATTAAGGACGGATATCCCTGCAGTGACTTGAATGCAGGCTCGCCTTGCATCTCCCAAGATGAAAGGATGTCTGAATCCCCTGTGGAGACCAGAGAGAAAGACCTATTTCCCCACCTCATCGCGACCGGAGGCCTCACATCCTTTGAAAACTCCAGAGGTACACGGACATCAGTGCCTCCAAAGGAGACGATGCCTGACTCCTCGTGAAACTTGATAGGAGTCCCAGGATTCCTGTGGCACGTGGAAATGGACCCTTGGTCTCCCGCCTCAGCTGGAGAGGCGTCCCAATTGCCCTGCCAAGCCTCGAGGAGAATCCCGAGTTGTCCCTCGTAACTAGGCAGGAGTCCTGACGTCGCTGAACAAACACGTGGGTGGAAGGGCCATCCCCGTCATAACTCGAGAATATACCCCAGGTTCCCGCCGCAACTCGAGGAAAACCAAGAGACTTCACCCTCGCCGCGAGATGAGGCTAGATTCTCCTACACTGCATGCAGAGCAATACCGTGTTGCACATCACACATGAAAGGACCCTTGATTTCCTTGATGGCACTCCAGTGAAACCCCAAGAACACTGTTTCAAGTCTAGCAGGATCCTGAGGTCACTGTAGCAACACGAAAGAGCTCTGTGGACCAAAAATCAACTCGAGATGAGAGGTTAGTCCCTGGCTTCGACTCCAGAGGAATACCACCTTACCACAAACACCTCAAGAGGAGGCTTCTCTCAGCTCTAGGTATGTGAGAGGGACCCTGATTTTGCGGCCTCAAGTGGAATGTACACTGCGATACCCTGACGTGAAATCAGGCCGGATATCCATGCAGTGACTTGAATGCAGGCTCGTCTTGCACCTCCCAAGATGAAAGGATGTCTGAATCCCCTGTGGAGACCACAGAGAAAGACCTGGTTCCCCACCTCATCGCGACCGGAGGCCTCACATCCTTTGAAAACTCCAGAGGTACGCGGAGATCAGTGCCTGCAAAGGAGACGATGCCTGACTCCTCGTGAAACTTGATAGGATCCCAGGATTCCTGTGGCACGTGGAAAGGGACACTTGGTCTCCCGCCTCAGCTGGAGAGGCGTCCCAATTGCCCTGCCAGGCCTCGAGGAGAATCCCGAGTTGTCCCTCGCAACTAGGCAGGAGTCCTGACGTCGCTGAACAGACACGTCTGTGGAAGGGCCATCCCCGTCGTAACTCGAGAATATACCCCAGGTTCCCGCCGCAACTCGATAAAAACTATGAGACTTCCCCCTCGCCGCGAGATGAGGCTCGATTCTCCTACACTGCATGCAGAGCAATTCCGTGTTGCACATCAAACATGAAAGGAGACTTGATTTTCTTGATGGCACTCCAGAGAAACCCCAAGAACACTGTTTCAAGGCTCGAGGGATCCTGAGGTCACTGTAGCAACATGAAAGATCTCCGTGGCCCAAAAATCAACTCGAGATGAGAGGTTAGTCCCTGGCTTCGACTCCAGAGGAATACCACCTTACCACAACCACCTCAAGAGGAGGCTTCTCTCAGCTCTAGGTATGTGATTGGGACCCTGAGTTTGCGGCCTCAAGTGGAATGGACACCGCGATGCCCTGACTCGGAATAAGGCCGGATATCCCTGCAGTGACTTGAATGCAGGCTCGTCTTGCATCTCCCAAGACGAAAGGATGTCTGAATCCCCTGTGGAGACCACAGAGAAAGACCTAGTTCCGCACCACATCGCGACCGGAGGCCTTACATCCTTTGAAAACTCCAGAGGTACGCGGAGATGACTGCCTCCAATGAAGACGACGCCTGAATCCTCGTGAAACTTGATAGGAGTCCCAGGATTCCTGTGGCACGTGGAAAGGGACCCTTGGTCTCCTGCCTCAGCTGGAGAGGCGTCCCAATTGCCCTGCCAAGCCTCGAGGAGAATCCCGAGTTGTCCCTCGCAACTAGGCAGGAGTCCTGACGTCGCTGAACAAACACGTGGGTGGAAGGGCCATCCCCGTCATAACTCGAGAATATACCCCAGGTTCCCGCCGCAACTCGAGAAAAACCATGAGACTTCCCCCTCCCCGCGAGATGAGGCTCGATTCTCCTACACTGCATGCAGAGCAATTCCGTGTTGCACATCACACATGAAAGGAGCCTTGATTTCCTTGATGGCACTCCAGAGAAACCCCAAGAACACTGTTTCAAGGCTAGAGGGATCCTGAGGTCACTGTAGCAACACGAAAGAGCTCCGTGGACCAAAAATCAACTAGAGATGAGAGGTTAGTCCCTGGCTTCGACTCCAGAGGAATACCACATTACCACAAGCACTTCAAGAGGAGGCTTCTCTCAGCTCTAGGTATGTGAGAGGGACCCTGATTTGCGGCCTCAAGTGGAATGTACACTGCTATGCCCTCACGTGAAATAAGGCCGGGTATCCCTGCAGTGACTTGAATGCAGGCTCGTCTTGCACCTCCCAAGATGAAAGGATGTCTGAATCCCCTGTGGAGACCACAGAGAAAGACCTAGTTCCCCACCTCATCGCGACCGGAGGCCTCACATCCTTTGAAAACTCGAGAGGTATGCGGAGATCAGTGCCTCCAAAGGAGACGATGCCTGACTCCTCGTGAAACTTGATAGGAGTCCCAGGATTCCTGTGGCACGTGGAAATGGACCCTTGGTCTCACGCCTCAGCTGGATAGGCGTCCCAATTGCCCTGCCAAGCCTCGAGGAGAATCCCGAGTTGTCCCTCGCAACTAGGCAGGAGTCCTGACGTCGCTGAACAAACGTGTGTGGAAGGGCCATCCCCGTCATAACTCGAGAATATACCCAAGGTTCCCGCCGCAACTCGAGAAAAACCATGAGACTTCACCCTCGCCGCGAGATGAGGCTCGATTCTCCTGCACTGCATGCAGAGCAATTCCGTGTTGCACATCAAACATGAAAGGAGCCTTGATTTTCTTGATGGCACTGTAGAGAAACCCCAAGAACACTGTTTCCAGGCTAGAGGGATCCTGATGTCACTGTAGCAACACGAAAGAGCTCCGTGGACCAAAAATCAACTCGAGATGAGAGGTTAGTCCCTGGCTTCGACTCCAGAGGAATACCACCTTACCACAAGCACCTCAAGAGGAGGCTTCTCTCAGCTCTAGGTATGTGAGAGGGACCCTGATTTTGCGGCCTCAAGTGGAATGGACACCGCGATGCCCTGACGCGAATTAAGGACGGATATCCCTGCAGTGACTTGAATGCAGGCTCGCCTTGCATCTCCCAAGATGAAAGGAAGTCAGAATCCCCTATGGAGACCAGAGAGAAAGACCTATTTCCCCACCTCATCGCGACCGGAGGCCTCACATCCTTTGAAAACTCCAGAGGTACAGGGACATCAGTGCCTCCAAAGGAGACGATGCCTGACTCCTCGTGAAACTTGATAGGAGTCCCAGGATTCCTGTGGCACGTGGAAATGAACCCTTGGTCTCCCGCCTCAGCTGGAGAGGCGTCCCAATTTCCCTGCCAAGCCTCGAGGAGAATCCCGAGTTGTCCCTCGCAACTAGGCAGGAGTCCTGACGTCGCTGAACAAACACGTGGGTGGAAGGGCCATCCCCGTCATAACTCGAGAATATACCCCAGGTTCCCGCCGCAACTCGAGGAAAACCATGAGACTTCACCCTCGCCGCGAGATGAGGCTAGATTCTCCTACACTGCATGCAGAGCAATTCCGTGTTGCACATCACACATGAAAGGAGCCTTGATTTCCTTGATGGCACTCCAGAGAAACCCCAAGAACACTGTTTCAAGGCTAGAGGGATCCTGAGGTCACTGTAGCAACACGAAAGAGCTCCGTGGACCAAAAATCAACTAGAGATGAGAGGTTAGTCCCTGGCGTCGACTCCAGAGGAATATCACATTACCACAAGCACTTCAAGAGGAGGCTTCTCTCAGCTCTAGGTATGTGAGAGGGACCCTGATTTGCGGCCTCAAGTGGAATGTACACTGCTATGCCCTCACGTGAAATAAGGCCGGGTATCCCTGCAGTGACTTGAATGCAGGCTCGTCTTGCACCTCCCAAGATGAAAGGATGTCTGAATCCCCTGTGGAGACCACAGAGAAAGACCTAGTTCCCCACCTCATCGCGACCGGAGGCCTCACATCCTTTGAAAACTCGAGAGGTACGCGGAGATCAGTGCCTTCAAAGGAGACGATGCCTGACTCCTCGTGAAACTTGATAGGAGTCCCAGGATTCCTGTGGCACCTGGAAATGGACCCTTGGTCTCACGCCTCAGCTGGAGAGGCGTCCCAATTGCCCTGCCAAGCCTCGAGGAGAATCCCGAGTTGTCCCTCGCAACTAGGCAGGAGTCCTGACGTCGCTGAACAAACACGTGTGTGGAAGGGCCATCCCCGTCATAACTCGAGAATATACCCGAGGTTCCCGCCGCAACTCGAGAAAAACCATGAGACTTCACCCTCGCCGCGAGATGAGGCTCGATTCTCCTGCACTGCATGCAGAGCAATTCCGTGTTGCACATCAAACATGAAAGGAGCCTTGATTTTCTTGATGGCACTGTAGAGAAACCCCAAGAACACTGTTTCCAGGCTAGAGGGATCCTGATGTCACTGTAGCAACACGAAAGAGCTCCGTGGACCAAAAATCAACTCGAGATGAGAGGTTAGTCCCTGGCTTCGACTCCAGAGGAATACCACCTTACCACAAGCACCTCAAGAGGAGGCTTCTCTCAGCTCTAGGTATGTGAGAGGGACCCTGATTTTGCGGCCTCAAGTGGAATGGACACCGCGATGCCCTGACGCGAATTAAGGACGGATATCCCTGCAGTGACTTGAATGCAGGCTCGCCTTGCATCTCCCAAGATGAAAGGAAGTCTGAATCCCCTGTGGAGACCAGAGAGAAAGACCTATTTCCCCACCTCATCGCGACCGGAGGCCTCACATCCTTTGAAAACTCCAGAGGTACACGGACATCAGTGCCTCCAAAGGAGACGATGCCTCACTCCTCGTGAAACTTGATAGGAGTCCCAGGATTCCTGTGGCACGTGGAAATGGACCCTTGGTCTCCCGCCTCAGCTGGAGAGGCGTCCCAATTGCCCTGCCAAGCCTCGAGGAGAATCCCGAGTTGTCCCTCGCAACTAGGCAGGAGTCCTGACGTCGCTGAACAAACACGTGGGTGGAAGGGCCATCCCCGTCATAACTCGAGAATATACCCCAGGTTCCCGCCGCAACTCGAGGAAAACCATGAGACTTCACCCTCGCCGCGAGATGAGGCTAGATTCTCCTACACTGCATGCAGAGCAATACCGTGTTGCACATCACACATGAAAGGACCCTTGATTTCCTTGATGGCACTCCAGTGAAACCCCAAGAACACTGTTTCAAGGCTAGCGGGATCCTGAGGTCACTGTAGCAACACGAAAGAGCTCTGTGGACCAAAAATCAACTCGAGATGAGAGGTTAGTCCCTGGCTTCGACTCCAGAGGAATACCACCTTACCACAAACACCTCAAGAGGAGGCTTCTCTCAGCTCTAGGTATGTGAGAGGGACCCTGATTTTGCGGCCTCAAGTGGAATGTACACTGCGATGCCCTCACGTGAAATCAGGCCGGATATCCATGCAGTGACTTGAATGCAGGCTCGTCTTGCACCTCCCAAGATGAAAGGATGTCTGAATCCCCTGTGGAGACCACAGAGAAAGACCTGGTTCCCCACCTCATCGCGACTGAAGGCCTCACATCCTTTGAAAACTCCAGAGGTACGCGGAGATCAGTGCCTCCAAAGGAGACGATGCCTGACTCCTCGTGAAACTTGATAGGAGTCCCAGGATTCCTGTGGCACGTGGAAAGGGACCCTTGGTCTCCCGCCTCAGCTGGAGAGGCGTCCCAATTGCCCTCCCAGGCCTCGACGGAATCCCGAGTTGTCCCTCGCAACTAGGCAGGAGTCCTGACGTCGCTCAACAAACACGTGGGTGGAAGGGCCATCCCCGTCGTAACTCGAGAATATACCCCAGGTTCCCGCCGCAACTTGAGAAAAACCATGAGACTTCCCCCTCGCCGCGAGATGACACCCGATTCCCCTGCACTTCGTGCAGAGCAATTACGTGTTGCACATCACACATGAAAGGAGACTTGATTTTCTTGATGGCACTCCAGAGAAACCCCAAGAACACTGTTTCAAGGCTCGAGGGATCCTGAGGTCACTGTAGCAACACGAAAGATCTCCGTGGCCCAAAAATCAACTCGAGATGAGAGGTTAGTCCCTGGCTTCGACTCCAGAGGAATTCCACCTTACCACAAGCACCTCAAGAGGAGGCTTCTCTCAGCTCTAGGTATGTCAGAGGGACCCTGAGTTTGC
Source organism: Cervus elaphus (assembly GCF_910594005.1). Classification (NCBI taxonomy): domain Eukaryota; kingdom Metazoa; phylum Chordata; class Mammalia; order Artiodactyla; family Cervidae; genus Cervus; species Cervus elaphus. The sequence goes on from NC_057838.1 coordinate 7,181,032, forward strand.
GGCCTCAAGTGGAATGGACACCGCGATGCCCTGACTTGAAATAAGGTCGAATATCCCTGCAGTGACTTGAATGCAGGCTCGTCTTGCATCTCCCAAGACGAAAGGATGTCTGAATCCCCTGTGGAGACCACAGAGAAAGAACTGGTTCCCAACCTCATCGCGACGGGAGGGCTCACGTCCTTTGAAAACTCCAGAGGTACGTGGAGATCAGTGCCTCCAAAGGAGACGATGCCTGACTCCTCGTGAAACTTGATAGGAGTCCCAGGATTCCTGTGGCACGTGGAAAGGGACCCTTAGTCTCCCGCCTCAGATGGAGAGGCGTCCCAATTGCCCTGGCCAGCCCCGAGGAGAATCCCGAGCTGTCCCTCGCAACTAGGCAGGAGTCCTGACGTCGCTGAACAAACACGTGTGTGGAAGGGCCATCCCCGTCGTAACTCTAGAATATACCCCAGGTTCCCGCCGCAACTCGATAAAAACCATGAGACTTCCCCCTCACCGCGAGATGAGGCTCGATTCTCCTGCACTGCGTGCAGAGCAGTTCCATGTTGCACATCACACATGAAAGGAGCCGTGATTTTCTTGATGGCACTGTAGAGAAACACCAAGAACACTGTTTCCAGGCTAGAGGGATCCTGAGGTCACTGTAGCAACACGAAAGAGCTCCGTGGACCAAAAATCAACTCGAGATGAGAGGTTAGTCCCTGGCTTCGACTCCAGAGGAATACCACCTTACCACAAGCACCTCAAGAGGAGGCTTCTCTCAGCTCTAGGTATGTGAGAGAGACCCTGATTTTGCGGCCTCAAGTGGAATGTACACTGCGATGCCCTGACGCGAAATAAGGCCGGATATCCCTGCAGTGACTTGAATGCAGGCTCGTCTTGCACCTCCCAAGATGAAAGGATGTCTGAAACCCCTGTGGAGACCTCAGAAAAAGACCTAGTTCCCCACCTCATCGCCACCGGAGGCCCACATCCTTTGAAAACTCCAGAGGTACGCGGAGATCAGTGCCTCCAAAGGAGACTATGCCTGACTCCTCGAGAATCTGGATAGAAGTCCCAGGATTCCTGTGGCACGCGGAAATGGACCCTTGGTCTCCCGCCTCAGCTGGAGAGGCGTCCCAATTGCCCTGCCAAGCCTCGAGGAGAATCCCGAGTTGTCCCTCGCAACTAGGCAGGAGTCCTGACGTCGCTGAACAAACATGTGGGTGGAAGGGCTATCCCCGTCGTAACTCGAGAATATACCCCAGGTTCCCGCCGCAACTCGAGAAAAACCATGAGACTTCCCCCTCACCGCGAGATGAGGCTCGATTCTCCCACACTGCATGCAGAGCAATTCCGTGTTGCACATCAAACATGAAAGGAGCCTTGATTTTCTTGATGGCACTCCAGAGAAACCCCAAGAACACTGTTTCCAGGCTAGAGGGATCCTGAGGTCACTGTAGCAACACGAAAGAGCTCCGTGGACCAAAAATCAACTCGAGATGAGAGGTTAGTCCCTGGCTTCGACTCCAGAGGAATACCACCTTACCACAAGCAACTCAAGAGGAGGCTTCTCTCAGGTCTAGGTATGTGAGAGGGACCCTGAGTTTGCGGCCTCAAGTGGAATGGACACCGCGATGCCCTGACTCGAAGTAAGGCCGGATATCCCTGAAGTGACTTGAATGCAGGCTCGTCTTGCATCTCCCAAGACGAAAGGATGTCTGAATCCCCTGTGGAGACCACAGAGAAAGAACTGGTTCCCAACCTCATCGCGACCGGAGGGCTCACGTCCTTTGAAAACTCCAGAGGTACGAGGAGATCAGTGCCTCCAATGGAGACGATGACTGACTCCTCGTGAAACTTGATAGGAGTCCCAGGATTCCTGTGGCACGTGGAAAGGGACACTTGGTCTCCCGCCTCAGCTGGAGAGGCGTCCCAATTGCCCTGGTCAGCCCTGAGGAGAATCCCGAGTTGTCCCTCGCAACTAGGCAGGAGTCCTGACGTCGCTGAACAAACACGTGTGTGAAAGGGCCATCCCCGTCGTATCTCGAGAATATACCCCAGGTTCCCGCCGCAACTCGAGAATAACCATGAGACTTCCCCCTCGCCGCGAGATGTGGCCCGATTCCCCTGCACTGCGTGCAGAGCAATTCCGTGTTGCACATCACACATGAAAGGAGCCTTGATTTCCTTGATGGCACTCCAGAGAAACCCCAAGAATACTGTTTCAAGGCTAGAGGGATCCTGAGGTCACTGTAGCAACACGAAAGAGCTCCGTGGGCCAAAAATCAACTCGAGATGAGAGGTTAGTCCCTGGCTTCAACTCCAGAGGAATACCACCTTACCACAAGCACCTCAAGAGGAGGCTTCTCTCAGCTCTAGGTATGTGAGAGGGACCCTGAGTTTGCGGCCTCAAGTGGAATGGACACCGCGATGCCCTGACTCGAAATAAGGCCGGATATCCCTGCTGTGACTTGAATGCAGGCTCGTCTTGCATCTCCCAAGACGAAACGATGTCTGAATCCCCTGTGGAGACAACAGAGCAAGACCTAGTTCCCCACCTCATCGCGACCGGAGGCCTCACATCCTTTGAAAACTCCAGAGGTACACGGAGATCAGTGCCTCCAAAGGAGACGATGCCTGACTCCTCGTGAAACTTCTTAGGAGTCCCAGGATTCCTGTGGCACGTGGAAAGGGACCCTTGGTCTCCCGCCTCAGCTGGAGAGGCGTCCCAATTGCCCTGCCAAACCTCGAGGAGAATCCCGAGTTGTCCCTCGCAACTAGGCAGGAGTCCTGACTTCGCTGAACAAACACGTGGGTGGAAGGGCCATCCCCGTCGTAACTCGAGAATATACCCCAGGTTCCCGCCGCAACTCGAGAAAAACCATGAGACTTCCTCCTAACCGCGAGATGAGGCCCGATTTCCCTGCACTGCGTGCAGAGCAATTACGTGCTGCACATCACAAATGAAAGGAGCCTTGATTTCCTTGATGGCACTCCAGAGAAACCCCAAGAACACTGTTTCAAGGCTAGAGGGATCCTGAGGTCACTGTAGCAACACGAAAGAGCTCCGTGGACAAAAAATCAACTCGAGATGAGAGGTTAGTCCCTGGCTTCGACTCCAGAGGAATACCACCTTACCACAAGCATCTCAAGAGGAGGCTTCTCTCAGCTCTAGGTATGTGAGAGGGACCCTGAGTTTGCGGCCTCAAGTGGAATGGACACCGCGATGCCCTGACTCGAAATAAGGCCGGATATCCCTGCAGTGACTTGAATGCAGGCTCGTCTTGCATCTTCCAAGACAAAAGGATGTCTTAATCCCCAGTGGAGACCACAGAGAAAGACCTAGTTCCCCACCTCATCGCGACCGGAGGCCTCACATCCTTTGAAAACTCCAGAGGTACACGGAGATCAGTGCCTCCAAAGGAGACAATGCCTGACTCCTTGTGAAACTTGATAGGAGTCGCAGGATTCCTGTGGCACGTGGAAAGGGACCCTTGGTCTCCCCCCTCAGTTGGAGAGTCGTCCCAATTGCCCTGCCAAGCCTCGAGGAGAATCCCGAGTTGTCCCTTGCAACTAGGCAGAAGTCCTGAAATGGCTGAACAAACACGTGGGTGGAAGGGCCATCCCCGTCGTAACTCGAGAATATACCCCAGGTTCCCGCCACAACTCGAGAAAAACAATGAGACTTCCGCCTCGCCGCGAGATGTGGCCCGATTCCCCTGCACTGCGTGCAGAGCAATTACGTGCTGCACATCACAAATGAAAGGAGCCTTGATTTCCTTGATGGCACTCCAGCGAAACCCCAAGAACACTGTTTCAAGGCTAGAGGGATCCTGAGGTCACTGTAGCAACACGAAAGAGCTCCGTGGACCAAAAATCAACTCGAGATGAGAGGTTAGTCCCTGGCTTCGACTCCAGAGGAATACCACCTTACCACAAGCATCTCAAGAGGAGGCTTCTCTCAGCTCTAGGTATGTGAGAGGGACCCTGAGTTTGCGGCCTCAAGTGGAATGGACACCGCGATGCCCTGACTCGAAATAAGGCCGGATATCCCTGCAGTGACTTGAATGCAGGCTCGTCTTGCATCTTCCAAGACAAAAGGATGTCTTAATCCCCAGTGGAGACCACAGAGAAAGACCTAGTTCCCCACCTCATCGCGACCGGAGGCCTCACATCCTTTGAAAACTCCAGAGGTACACGGAGATCAGTGCCTCCAAAGGAGACAATGCCTGACTCCTTGTGAAACTTGATAGGAGTCGCAGGATTCCTGTGGCACGTGGAAAGGGACCCTTTGTCTCCCCCCTCAGTTGGAGAGTCGTCCCAATTGCCCTGCCAAGCCTCGAGGAGAATCCCGAGTTGTCCCTTGCAACTAGGCAGAAGTCCTGAAATGGCTGAACAAACACGTGGGTGGAAGGGCCATCCCCGTCGTAACTCGAGAATATACCCCAGGTTCCCGCCACAACTCGAGAAAAACAATGAGACTTCCCCCTCGCCGTGAGATGAGGCCCGATTCCCCTGCACTGCATGCAGAGCAATTCCGTGTTGCACATCACACATGAAAGGAGCCTTGATTTCCTTGATGGCACTCCAGAGAAACCCCAAGAACACTGTTTCAGGACTAGAGGGATCCTGAGGTCACTGTAGCAACACGAAAGAGCTCCGTGGACCAAAAATCAACTCGAGATGAGAGGTTAGTCCCTGGCTTCGACTCCAGAGGAATTCCACCTTACCACAAGCACCTCAAGAGGAGGCTTCTCTCAGCTCTAGGTAAGTGAGAGGGACCCTGAGTTTGCGGCCTCAAGTGGAATGGACACCGCGATGCCCTGACTCGAAGTAACGCCGGATATCCCTACAGTGACTAGAATGCAGGTTCGTCTTGCGTCTCCCAAGACGAAAGGATGTCTGAATCCCCTGTGGAGACCACAGAGAAAGAACTGGTTCCCAAGCTCATCGTGACCGAAGGCCTCACGTCCTTTGAAAACTCCAGAGGTACGCAGAGATCAGTGCCTCCAAAGGAGACGATGCCTGACTCCTCGTGAAACTTGATAGGAGTCCCAGGATTCCTGTGGCACGTGGAAAGGGACCCTTGGTCTCCCGCCTCAGCTGGAGAGGCGTCCCAATTGCCCTGGCCAGCCCCGAGGAGAATCCCGAGTTGTCCCTCGCAACTAGGCAGGAGTCCTGACGTCGCTGAACAAACACGTGTGTGGAACGGCCATCCCCGTCGTAACTCGAGTATATAACCCAGGTTCCCGCCGCAACTCGAGAATAACCATGAGACATCTGCCTCGCCGCGAGATGAGGCCCGATTCCCCTGCACTGCGTGCAGAGCAATTCCGTGTTGCACATCACACATGAAAGGAGCCTTGATTTCCTTGATGGCACTCCAGAGAAGCACAAAGGACACTGTTTCAAGGCTAGAGGGATCCTGAGGTTACTGTAGCAACACGAAAGAGCTCTGTGGACCAAAAATCAACTCGAGATGAGAGGTTAGTCCCTGGCTTCGACTCCAGAGGAATACCACCTTACCACAAGCACCTCAAGAGGAGGCTTCTCTCAGCTCTAGGTATGTGAGAGGGACCCTGATTTTGCGGCGTCAAGTGGAATGTACACTGCGATGCCCTGACGTGAAATAAGGCCGGATATCCCTGCAGTGACTTGAATGCAGGCTCGTCTTGCACCTCCCAAGATGAAAGGATGTCTGAATCCCCTGTGGAGACCACAGAGAAAGACCTGGTTCCCCAGCTCATCGCGAACGGAGGCCTCACATCCTTTGAAAACTCCAGAGGTACGCGGAGATCAGTGCCTCCAAAGGAGACGATGCCTGACTCCTCGTGAAACTTGATAGGAGTCCCAGGATTCCTGTGGCACGTGTAAAGGGACTCTTGGTCTCCCGCCTCAGCTGGAGAGGCGTCCCAATTGCCCTGCCAGGCCTCGAGGAGAATCCCGAGTTGTCCCTCCCAACTAGGCAGGAGTCCTGACGTCGCTCAACAAACACGTGTGTGGAAGGGCCATCCCCGTCGTAACTCGAGAATATACCCCAGGTTCCCGCCGCAACTCGAGAAAAACCATGAGACTTCCCCCTCGCCGCGAGATGACGCCCGATTCCCCTGCACTGCGTGCAGAGCAATTCCGTGTTGCACATCACACATGAAAGGAGACTTGATTTTCTTGATGGCACTCCAGAGAAACCCCAAGAACACTGTTTCAAGGCTCGAGGGATCCTGAGGTCACTGTAGCAACATGAAAGATCTCCGTGGCCCAAAAATCAACTCGAGATGAGAGGTTAGTCCCTGGCTTCGAATCCAGAGGAATACCACCTTACCACAAGCACCTCAAGAGGAGGCTTCTCTCAGGTCTAGGTATGTGAGAGGGACCCTGAGTTTGCGGCCTCAAGTGGAATGGACACCGCGATGCCCTGACTTGAAATAAGGTCGAATATCCCTGAAGTGACTTGAATGCAGGCTCGTCTTGCATCTCCCAAGACGAAAGGATGTCTGAATCCCCTGTGGAGACCACAGATCAAGAACTGGTTCCCAACCTCATCGCGACGAGAGGGCTCACGTTCTTTGAAAACTCCAGAGGTACGCGGAGATCAGTGCCTCCAAAGGAGACGATGCCTGACTCCTCGTGAAACTTGATAGAGGTCCCAGGATTCCTGTGGCACGTGGAAAGGGACCCTTGATCTCCCGCCTCAGTTGGAGAGTCGTCCCAATTGCCCTGCCAAGCCTCGAGGAGAACCCCGAGTTGTCCCTCGCAACTAGGCAGGAGTCTTGCCGTCGCTGAACAAACACGTGGGTGGAAGGGCCATCCCCGTCGTAAGTCGAGAATATACCCCAGGTTCCCGCCGCAACTCGAGAAAAACCATGAGACTTCCCCCTCGCCCTGAGATGAGGCCCGATTCCACTGCACTGCATGCACAGCAATTCAGTGTTGCACATCAAACATGAAAGGAGCCTTGATTTCCTTGATGGCACTCCAGAGAAAGCCCAAGAACACTGTTTCAGGGATAGAGGGATCCTAAGGTCACTGTAGCAACACGAAAGATCTCCATGGACCAAAAATCAACTCGAGATGAGAGGTTAGTCCCTGGCTTCGACTCCAGAGGAATTCCACCTTACCACAAGCACCTCAAGAGGAGGCTTCTCTCAGCTTTAGGTATGTGAGAGGGACCCTGAGTTTGCGGCCTCAAGTGGAATGGACACCGCGATGCCCTGACTCGAAGTAAGGCCGGATATCCCTACAGTGACTAGAATGCAGGTTCGTCTTGCGTCTCCCAAGACGAAAGGATGTCTGAATCCCCTGTGGAGACCACAGAGAAAGAACTGGTTCCCAAGCTCATCGCGACCGGAGGGCTCACGTCCTTTGAAAACTCCAGAGGTACGAGGAGATCAGTGCCTCCAATGGAGACGATGCCTGACTCCTCGTGAAACTTGATAGGAGTCCCAGGATTCCTGTGGCACGTGGAAAGGGACACTTGGTCTCCCGCCTCAGCTGGAGAGGCGTCCCAATTGCCCTGGTCAGCCCTGAGGAGAATCCCGAGTTGTCCCTCGCAACTAGGCAGGAGTCCTGACGTCGCTGAACAAGCACGTGTGTGAAAGGGCCATCCCCGTCGTATCTCGAGAATATACCCCAGGTTCCCGCCGCAACTCGAGAAAAACCATGAGACTTCCACCTAACCGCGAGATGAGGCCCGATTTCCCTGCACTGCGTGCAGAGCAATTACGTGCTGCACATCACAAATGAAAGGGGCATTGATTTCCTTGATGGCACTCCAGAGAAACCCCAAGAACACTGTTTCAAGGCTAGAGGGATCCTGAGGTCACTGTAGCAACATGAAAGAGCTCCGTGGACCAAAAATCAACTCGAGATGAGAGGTTAGTCCCTGGCTTCGACTCCAGAGGAATACCACCTTACCACAAGCACCTCAAGAGGAGGCTTCTCTCAGCTCTAGGTATGTGACAGGGACCCTGAGTTTGCGGCCTCAAGTGGAATGGACACCGCGATGCCCTGACTCGAAATAAGGCCGGATATCCCTGCAGTGACTTGAATGCAGGCTCGTCTTGCATCTTCCAAGACAAAAGGATGTCTTAATCCCCAGTGGAGACCACAGAGAAAGACCTAGTTCCCCACCTCATCGCGACCGGAGGCCTCACATCCTTTGAAAACTCCAGAGGTACACGGAGATCAGTGCCTCCAAAGGAGACAATGCCTGACTCCTCGTGAAACTTGATAGGAGTCCCAGGATTCCTGTGGCACGTGGAAAGGGACCCTTGGTCTCCCCCCTCAGTTGGAGAGTCGTCCCAATTGCCCTGCCAAGCCTCGAGGAGAATCCCGAGTTGTCCCTTGCAACTAGGCAGAAGTCCTGAAATGGCTGAACAAACACGTGGGTGGAAGGGCCATCCCCGTCGTAACTCGAGAATATACCCCAGGTTCCCGCCACAACTCGAGAAAAACAATGAGACTTCCCCCTCGCCGTGAGATGAGGCCTGATTCCCCAGCATTGCGTGCAGAGCAATTCCGTGTTGCACATCACACATGAAAGGAGCCTTGATTTCCTTGATGGCACTCCAGAGAAACCCCAAGAACACTGTTTCAGGACTAGAGGGATCCTGAAGTCACTGTAGCAACACGAAAGAGCTCCGTTGACCAAAAATCAACTCGAGATGAGAGGTTAGTCCCTGGCTTCGACTCCAGAGGAATTCCACCTTACCACAAGCACCTCAAGAGGAGGCTTCTCTCAGCTCTAGGTAAGTGAGAGGGACCCTGAGTTTGCGGCCTCAAGTGGAATGGACACCGCGATGCCCTGACTCGAAGTAACGCCGGATATCCCTACAGTGACTAGAATGCAGGTTCGTCTTGCGTCTCCCAAGACGAAAGGATGTCTGAATCCCCTGTGGAGACCACAGAGAAAGAACTGGTTCCCAACCTCATCGCGACCGGCGGGCTCACGTCCTTTGAAAACTCCAGAGGTACGCAGAGATCAGTGCCTCCAAAGGAGACGATGCCTGACTCCTCGTGAAACTTGATAGGAGTCCCAGGATTCCTGTGGCACGTGGAAAGGGACCCTTGGTCTCCCGCCTCAGCTGAAGAGGCGTCCCAATTGCCCTGGCCAGGCCCGAGGAGAATCCCGAGTTGTCCCTCGCAACTAGGCAGGAGTCCTGACGTCGCTGAACAAACACGTGTGTGGAAGGGCCATCCCCGTCCTAATTCGAGTATATACCCCAGGTTCCCGCCGCAACTCGAGAATAACCATGAGACTTCTGCCTCGCCGCGAGATGAGGCACGATTCCCCTGCACTGCGTGCAGAGCAATTCCGTGTTGCACATCACACATGAAAGGAGCCTTGATTTCCTTGATGGCACTCCAGAGAAACCCAAAGAACACTGTTTCAAGGCTAGAGGGATCCTGAGGTTACTGTAAGAACACGAAAGAGCTCCGTGGGCCAAAAATCAACTCGAGATGAGAGGTTAGTCCCTGGCTTCGACTCCAGAGGAATACCACCTTACCTCAAGCACCTCCAGAGGAGGCTTCTCTCAGCTCTAGGTATGTGAGAGGGACTCTGAGTTTGCGGCCTCAAGTTGAATGGACACCGCGATGCCCTGACTCGAAATAAGGCCGGATATCCCTGCAGTGACTTGAAAGCAGGCTCATCTTGCATCTCCCAAGACGAAAGGATGTCTGAATACCCTGTGGAGACCACAGAGAAAGACCTAGTTCCCCACCTCATCGCGACCGGTAGCCTCACATCCTTTGAAAACTCCAGAGGTACGCGGAGATCAGTGCCTCCAAAGGAGACGATGCCTGACTCCTCGTGAAACTTGATAGGAGTCCCAGGATTCCTGTGGCACGTGGAAAGGGACCCTTGGTCTGCCGCCTCAGGTGGAGAGGCGTCCAAATTGCCCTGCCAAGCCTCGAGGAGAATCCCGAGTTGTCCCTCGCAACTAGGCAGGAGTCTGACGTCGCTGAACAAACACGTGTGTGGAAGGGCCATCCCCGTCGTAACTCGAAAATATACCCCAGGTTCCCATCGCAACTCAAGAAAAACCATGAGACTTCCCCGTCCCCGCAAAATGAGGCCCGATATCCAGCACTGCGTGCAGAGCAATTCCGTGTTGCACATCACACATGAAAGGAGCCTTGATTTCCTTGATGGCACTCCAGAGAAACCCCAAGAACACTGTTTCAAGGCTAGAGGGATCCTGAGGTCACTGTAGCAAGACGAAAGAGCTCCGTGGACCAAAAATCACCTCAAGATGAGAGGTTAGTCCCTGGCTTCGACTCCAGAGGAATACCACCTTACCACAAGCACCTCAAGAGGAGGCTTCTCTCAGCTCTAGGTATGTGAGAGGGACCCTGAGTTTGTGGCCTCAAGTGGAATGGACACCGCGATGCCCTGACTCGAAATAAGGCCGGATATCTCTGCAGTGACTTGAATGCAGGCTCGTCTGGCATCTGCCAAGACAAAAGGATGTCTGAATCCCCTGTGGAGACCACAGAGAAAGACCTAGTTCCCCACCTCATCGCGACCGGAGGCCTCACATCCTTTGAAAACTCCAGAGGTACGCGGAGTTCAGTGCCTCCAAAGGAAACGATGCCTGACTCCTCGTGAAACTTGATAGGAGTCCCAGGATTCCTGTGGCACGAGGAATGGGACCCTTGGTCTCCCGCCTCAGCTGGAGAGGCATCCCAATTGCCCTGCCAAGCCTCGAGGAGAATCCCGAGTTGTCCCTCGCAACTAGGCAGAAGTCCTGAGGTCGCTGAACAAACACGTGGGTGGAGGGCCATCCCCGTCGTAACTCGAGAATATACCCCAGGTTCCCGCCGCAACTCGAGAAAAACCATGAGACTTCCCCCTCGCCGTGAGATGAGGCCCGATTCCCTTGCACTGCGTTCAGAGCAATTCCGTGTTGCACATCACACATGAAAGGAGCCTTGATTTCCTTGATGGCACTCCAGAGAAACCCCAAGAACACTGTTTCAAGGCTAGAGGGATCCTGAGGTCACTGTAGCAACACGAAAGAGCTCCGTGGACCAAAAATCAACTCGAGATGAGAGGATAGTCCCTGACTTCGACTCCAGAGGAATACCACCTTACCACAAGCACCTCAAGAGAAGGCTTCGCTCAGCTCTAGGTATGTGAGAGGGACCCTGAGTTTGCGGCCTCAAGTGGAATGGACACCGCGATGCCCTGACTCGAAATAAGGCCGGATATCCCTGCAGTGACTTGAATGTAGGCTCGTCTTGCATCTCCCAAGACGAAAGGATGTCTGAATCCCCTGTGGAGACCACAGAGAAAGACCTCGTTCCCCACCTCATCGTGACTGGAGGCCTCACATCCTTTGAAAACTCCAGAGGTACGCGGCGATCAGTGCCTCCAAAGGAGACGATGCCTGACTCCTCGTGAAACTTGATAGGAGTCCCAGGATTCCTGTGGCACGTGGAAAGGGACACTTAGTCTCCCGCCTCAGATGGAGAGGCGTCCCAATTGCCCTGCCAAGCCTCGAGGAGAATCCCGAGTAGTCCCTCGCAACTAGGCAGGAGTTCTTACGTCGCTGAACAAACACGTGTGTGGAAGGGCCATCCCCGTCGTAACTCGAGATTATACCCCAGGTTCCCGCCGCAACTCGAGAAAAACCATGAGACTTCCCCCTCGCCGCGAGATGAGGCCCGATTCCCCTGCACTGCGTGCAGAGCAATTCCGTGTTGCACATCACACATGAAAGGAGTCTTGATTTCCTTGATGGCACTCCATAGAAACCCCAAGAACACTGTTTCTAGGCTAGAGGGATCCTGAGGTCACTGTAGCAAAACGAAAGAGCTCCGTGGATCAAAAATCAACTCGAGATGAGAGGTTATTCCCTGGTTTCGACTCGAGAGGAATACCACTTTACCACAAGCACCTCAACAGTAGGCTTCTCTCAGCTTTAGCTATTTGAGAGGGACCCTGAGTTTGCGGCCTCAAGTGGAATGGACACCGCGATGCCCTGACTCAAAATAAGGCCGGATATCCCTGCAGTGACTTGAATGTAGGCTCGTCTTGCATCTCCCAAGACGAAAGGATATCTGAATCCCTGTGGAGACCGCAGAGAAAGACCAAGTTCCACACCTCATTGCGACCGAAGGCCTCACATACTTTGAAAATTCCAGAGGTACGCAGAGATCAGTGCCTCCAAAGGAGACGATGCCTGACTCCTCGTGAAACTTGATATGAGTCCCAGGATTCCTGTGGCACGTGGAAAGGGACCCTTGGTCTCCCGCCTCAGCTGGAGAGGCGTCCCAATTGCCCTGCCAAGCCTCGAGGAGAATTCCGAGTTGTCCCTCGCAACTAGGCAGGAGTCTGACGTTGCTGAACAAACACGTGTGTGGAAGGGCCATTCCCTTGGTAACTCGAGAATATACCCCAGGTTCCCATCGCAACTCGAGAAAAACCATGAGACTTCCCCCTCGCTGCAAAATGAGGCCCGATACCCTGCACTGCGTGCAGAGCAATTCCGTGTTGCACATCACACATGAAGGGAGCCTTGATTTCCTTGATGGCACTCCAGAGAAACCCCAAGAACACTATTTCAAGGCTAGAGGGATCCTGAGGTCACTGTAGCAACACGAAAGAGCTCCGTGAACCAAAAATCAACGCGAGATGAGAGGTTAGTCCCTGGCTTCGACTCCAGAGGAATACCACTTTACCACAAGCACCTCAACAGTAGGCTTCTCTCAGCTTTAGCTATTTGAGAGGGACCCTGAGTTTGCGGCCTCAAGTGGAATGGACACCGCGATGCCCTGACTCAAAATAAGGCCGGATATCCCTGCAGTGACTTGAATGCAGGCTCGTCTTGCATCTCCCAAGACGAAAGGATATCTGAATCCCTGTGGAGACCGCAGAGAAAGACCTAGTTCCCCACCTCATTGCGACCGAAGGCCTCACATACTTTGAAAATTCCAGAGGTACGCAGAGATCAGTGCCTCCAAAGGAGACGATGCCTGACTCCTCGTGAAACTTGATAGGAGTCCCGGTATTGCTATGGCACGTGGAAAGGGACCCTTGGTCTCCCGCCTCAGCTGGAGAGGTGTCCCAATTGCCCTGCCAAGCCTCGAGGAGAATTCCGAGTTGTCCCTCGCAACTAGGCAGGAGTCTGACGTTGCTGAACAAACACGTGTGTGGAAGGGCCATCCCCTTCGTAACTCGAGAATATACCCCGGGTTCCCATCGCAACTCGAGAAAAACCATGAGACTTCCCCCTCGCTGCAAAATGAGGCCCGATACCCTGCACTGCGTGCAGAGCAATTCCGTGTTGCACATCACACATGAAGGGAGCCTTGATTTCCTTGATGGCACTCCAGAGAAACCCCAAGAACACTGTTTCAAGGCTAGAGGGATCCTGAGGTCACTGTAGCAACACGAAAGAGCTCCGTGGACCAAAAATCAACTCGAGATGAGAGGTTAGTCCCTGGCTTCGACTGCAGAGGAATACCACCTTACCACAAGCACCTCAGGAGGAGGTTTCTCTCAGCTCTAGCTATGTGAGAGGGACCCTGAGTTTGTGGCCTCAAGTTTAATGGACACCGCGATGCCCTGACTCGAAATAAGGCCGGATATCCCTGCAGTGACTTGAATGCCGGCACGTCTTGCATCTCCCAAGACGAAAGGATGTCTGAATCCCCTGTGGAGACCACAGAGACAGACCTAGTTCCCCACCTCATTGCGACCGGAGGCCTCACATCCTTTGAAAACTCCAGAGGTACACGGAGATCAGTGCCTCCAAAGGAGACGATGCCTGACTCCTCGTGAAACTTGATAGGAGTCCCCGGATTCCTGTGGCACGTGGAAATGGACACTTGGTCTCCCGCCTCAGCTGGAGAGGTGTCCCAATTGCCCTGCCAAGCCTCGAGGAGAATCCCGAGTTGTCCCTCGCAACTAGGCAGGAGTCCTGACGTCGCTGAACAAACACGTGCTTGGAAGGTCCATCCCCGTCGTAACTCGAGAACATACCCCAGGTTCCCGCCGCAACTCGAGAAAAACCATGAGACTTCCCCCTCACCGCGAGATGAGGCCCGATTCCCCTGCACTGCGTTCAGAGCAATTCCGTGTTGCACATCACACATGAAAGGAGCCTTGATTTCCTTGATGGCACTCCAGAGAAAACCCAAGAACACTGTTTCAAGGCTAGAGGGATCCTGAGGTCACTGTAGCAACACGAAAGAGCTCCGTGGACCAAAAATCAACTCGAGATGAGAGGTTAGTCCCTGGCTTCGACTCCAGAGGAATACCACCTTACCACAAGCACCTGACGAGGAGGCTTCTCTCAGCTCTAGGTATGTGAGAGGGACCCTGCGTTTGCGACTTCAAGTGGAATGGACACCGCGATGCCCTGACTCGAAGTAAGGCCGGATATCCCTGCAGTGACTTGAATGCAGGCTTGTCTTGCATCTTCCAAGACGAAAGGATGTCTGAATCCCCTGTGCAGACCACAGAGAAAGACCTAGTTCCCCACCTTATCGTGACCGGAGGCCTCACATCCTTTGAAAACTCCAGAGGTACGCGGAGATCAGTGCCTCCAAAGGAGACGATGCCTGACTACTCGTGAAACTTGATAGGAGTCCCAGGATTGCTGTGGCACGTGAAAAGGGACACTTAGTCTCCCGCCTCAGCTGGAGAGGCGTCCCAATTGCCCTGCCAAGCCTCGAGGAGAATCCCGAGTTGTCCCTCGCAACTAGGCAGGAGTCCTGAGGTCGCTGAACAAACACGTGGGTGGAGGGCCATCCCCGTCGTAACTCGAGAATATACCCCAGGTTCCCGCCGCAACTCGAGAAAAACCATGAGACTTCCCCCTCGCCGTGAGATGAGGCCCGATTCCCTTGCACTGCGTTCAGAGCAATTCCGTGTTGCACATCACACATGAAAGGAGCCTTGATTTCCTTGATGGCACTCCAGAGAAACCCGAAGAACACTGTTTCAAGGCTAGAGGGATCCTGAGGTCACTGTAGCAACACGAAAGAGCTCCGTGGACCAAAAATCAACTCGAGATGAGAGGATAGTCCCTGACTTCGACTCCACAGGTATACCACCTTACCACAAGCACCTCAAGAGAAGGCTTCGCTCAGCTCTAGGTATGTGAGAGGGACCCTGAGTTTGCGGCCTCAAGTGGAATGGACACCGCGATGCCCTGACTCGAAATAAGGCCGGATATCCCTGCAGGGACTTGAATGCAGGCTCGTCTTGCATCTCCCAAGACGAAAGGATGTCTGAATCCCCTGTGGAGACCACAGAGAAAGACCTCGTTCCCCACCTCATCGTGACTGGAGGCCTCACATTCTTTGAAAACTCCAGAGGTACGCGGAGATCAGTGCCTCCAAAGGAGACGATGCCTGACTCCTCGTGAAACTTGATAGGAGTCCCAGAATTCCTGTGGCACGTGGAAAGGGACACTTAGTCTCCCGCCTCAGCTGGAGAGGCGTCCCAATTGCCCTGCCAAGCCTCGAGGAGAATCCCGAGTTGTCCCTCGCAACTAGGCAGGAGTTCTGACGTCGCTGAACAAACACGTGTGTGGAAGGTCCATCCCCGTCGTAACTCGAGATTATACCCCAGGTTCCCGCCGCAACTCGAGAAAAACCATGAGACTTCCCCCTCGCCGCGAGATGAGGCCCGATTCCCCTGTACTGCGTGCAGAGCTATTCCGTGTTGCACATCACACATGAAAGGAGTCTTGATTTCCTTGATGGCACTCCATAGAAACCCCAAGAACACTGTTTCCAGGCTAGAGGGATCCTGAGGTCACTGTAGCAACAGGAAAGAGCTCCGTGGACCAAAAATCAACTCGAGATGAGAGGTTAGTCCCTGGTTTCGACTCCAGAGGAATACCACTTTACCACAAGCACCTCAACAGAAGGCTTCTCTCAGCTTTAGCTATTTGAGAGGGACCCTGAGTTTGCGGCCTCAAGTGGAACGGACACCGCGATTCCCTGACTCAAAATAAGGCCGGATATCCCTGCAGTGACTTGAATGTAGGCTCGTCTTGCATCTCCCAAGACGAAAGGATATCTGAATCCCTGTGGAGACCACAGAGAAAGACCTAGTTGCCCACCTCATTGCGACCGATGGCCTCACATACTTTGAAAATTCCAGAGGTACGCAGAGATCAGTGCCTCCAAAGGAGACGATGCCTGACTCCTCGTGAAACTTGATATGAGTGCCAGGATTCCTGTGGCACGTGGAAAGGGACCCTTGGTCTCCCGCCTCAGCTGGAGAGGCGTCCCAATTGCCCTGCCAAGACTCGAGGAGAATCCAAAGTTGTCCCTCGCAACTAGGCAGGAGTCCTGACGTGGCTGAACAAACACGTGTGTGGAAGGGCCATCCCCTTCGTAACTCGAAAATATACCCCAGGTTCCCGCCGCAACTCGAGAAAAACCATGAGACTTCCCACTCGCCGCGAGATGAGGCCCGATTCCCCTGCACTGCGTGCAGAGCAATTCCGTGTTGCACATCACACATGAAAGGAGCCTTGATTTCCTTGATGGCACTCCAGTAAACCCCAAGAACACTATTTCAAGGCTAGAGGGATCCTGAGGTCACTGCAGCAACACGAAAGAGCTCCGTGGACCAAAAATCAACTCGAGATGAGAGGTTAGTCCCTGGCTTCGACTCCAGAGGAATACCACCTTACCACAAGCACCTCAAGAGGAGGCTTCTCTCAGCTCTAGGTATGTGAGAGGGACCCTGAGTTTGCGGCCTCAAGTGGAAAGGACACCACAATGCCCTGACTCGAAATATGGCCGGATATCCCTGCAGTGACTTGAATGCAGGCTCGTCTTGCATCTCCCAAGACGAAAGGATATCTGAATCCCTGTGGAGACCGCAGAGAAAGACCTAGTTCCCCACCTCATTGCGACCGAAGGCCTCACATACTTTGAAAATTCCAGAGGTACGCAGAGATCAGTGCCTCCAAAGGAGACGATGCCTGACTCCTCGTGAAACTTGATAGGAGTCCCGGTATTGCTATGGCACGTGGAAAGGGACACTTGGTCTCCCGCCTCAGCTGGAGAGGCGTCCCAATTGCCCTGCCAAGCCTCGAGGAGAATTCCGAGTTGTCCCTCGCAACTAGGCAGGAGTCTGATGTTGCTGAACAAACACGTGTGTGGAAGGGCCATCCCCTTCGTAACTCGAGAATATACCCCAGGTTCCCATCGCAACTCGAGAAAAACCATGAGACTTCCCCCTCGCCGTAAAATGAGGCCCGATACCCTGCACTGCGTGCAGAGCAATTCCGTGTTGCACATCACACATGAAGGGAGCCTTGATTTCCTTGATGGCACTCCAGAGAAACACCAAGAACACTGTTTCAAGGCTAGAGGGATCCTGAGGTCACTGCAGCAACACGAAAGAGCTCCGTGGACCAAAAATCAACTCGAGATGAGAGGTTAGTCCCTGGCTTCGACTCCAGAGGAATACCGCCTTACCACAAGCACCTCAGGAGGAGGTTTCTCTCAGCTCTAGCTATGTGAGAGGGACCCTGAGTTTGCGGCCTCAAGTGGAATGGACACCGCGATGCCCTGACTCGAAGTAAGGCCGGATATCCCTGCAGTGACTTGAATGCAGGCTCGACTTGTATCTCCCAAGACGAAAGGATGTCTGAATCCCCTGTGCAGACCACAGAGAAAGACCTCGTTCCCCACCTCGTCGTGACTGGAGGCCTCACATCCTTTGAAAATTCCAGAGGTACGCGGAGATCAGTGCCTCCAAAGGAGACGATGCCTGACTCCTCATGAAACTTGATAGGAGTCCCAGGATTGCTGTGGCACATGGTAAGGGACACTTAATCTCCCGCCTCAGCTGGAGAGGCGTCCCAATTGCCCTGCCAAGCTTCGAGGAGAATCCCGAGTTGTCCCTCGCAACTAGGCAGGAGTCCTGACGTCGCTGAACAAAAACGTGTGTGGAAGGGCCATCCCCGTCGTAACTCGAGAATATACCCCAGGTTCCGCCGCAACTCGAGAAAAACCATGAGACTTCCCCCTCGCCGCGAGATGAGGCCCGATTCCCCTGCACTGCGTGCAGAGCAATTCCGTGTTGCACATCACACATGAAAGGAGCCTTGATTTCCTTGATGGCACTCCAGAGAAACCCCAAGAACACTGTTTCAAGGCTAGAGGGATCCTGAGGTCACTGTAGCAACACAAAAGAGCTCCGTGGATCAAGAATCAACTCGAGATGAGAGGTTAGTCCCTGGCTTCGACTCCAGAGGAATACCACCTTACCACAAGCACCTCAAGAGGAGGCTTCTCTCAGCTCTAGGTATGTGAGAGGGACTCTGAGTTTGCGGCCTCAAATGAAACGGACACCGCGATGCCCTGACTCGAAATAAGGCCGGATATCACTGCAGTGAGTTGAATGCAGGCTCGTCTTACATCTCCCAAGACGAAAGCATGTCTGAATCCCCTGTGGAGACCACAGAGAAAGACCTAGTTCCCCACATCATCGCGACCGGAGGCCTCAAATCCTTTGATAACTCCAGAGGTACGCGGAGATCAGTGCCTCCAAAAGGGACGATGTTTGACTCCTCGTGAAACTTGGTAGGAGTCCCAGGATTCCTGTGGCACGTGGAAAGGGACCCTTGGTCTCCCGCCTCAGCTGGAGAGGCGTCCCAATTGCCCTGCCAAGCCTCGAGGAGAATCCCGAGTTGTCCCTCGCAACTAGGCAGGAGTCCTGACGTCGCTGAACAAACACGTGCTTGGAAGGGCCATCCCCGTCATAACTCGAGAATATACCCCAGGCTCCCGCCGCAACTGGAGAAAAACCATGAGACTTCCCCCTCGCCACGAAATGAGGCCCGATTCCCCTGCACTGTGTGCAGAGCAATTCCGTGTTGCACATCACACATGGAAGCAGACTTGATTTCCTTGATGGCACTCCAGAGAAACCCCAAGAACACTGTTTCAAGGCTAGAGGGATCCTGAGGTCACTGTAGCAACACGAAAGAGCTCCGTGGACCAAAAATAAACTCGAGATTAGAGGTTAGTTCCTGGCTTCTACTCCAGAGGAATACCACCTTACCACAAGCACCTCAAGAGGAGGCTTCTCTCAGCTCTAGGAATGTGAGACGGACCCTGATTTTGCGGCCTCAAGTGGAATGGACACCGCGATGCCCTGACTCGAAATAAGGCCGGATATCCCTGCAGTGACTTGAATGCAGGCTCGTCTTGCATCTCCCAAGATGAAAGGATGTCTGAATCCCCTGTGGAGACCACAGAGAAAGACCTAGTTCCCCACCTCATCATGACCGGAGGCCTCACATCCTTTGAAAACTCCAGAGGTACGCAGAGATCAGTGCCTCCAAAGGAGACGATGCCTGACTCCTCGTGAAACTTGATAGGAGTCCCAGGATTCATGTGGCACGTGGAAAGGGACACTTGGTCTCCCGCCTTAGCTGGAGAGGCGTCCCAATTGCCCTGCCAAGCCTCGAGGAGAATCCCGAGTTGTCTCTCGCAACTAGGCAGGAGTCCTGACGTCGCTGAACAAACATGTGTGTGGAAGTGCAATCTCGGTCGTAACTCGAGAACATACCCCAGGTTCCCGCCGCAACTCGAGAAAAACCATGAGACTTCCCCCTCACCGCGAGATGAGGCCCGATTCCCCTGCACTGCGTTCAGAGCAATTCCGTGTTGCACATCACACATGAAAGGAGCCTTGATTTCCTTGATGGCACTCCAGAGAAAACCCAAGAACACTGTTTCAAGGCTAGAGGGATCCTGAGGTCACTGTAGCAACACGAAAGAGCTCCGTGGACCAGAAATCAACTCGAGATGAGAGGTTAGTCCCTGGCTTCGACTCCAGAGGAATACCACCTTACCACAAGCACCTCACGAGGAGGCTTCTCTCAGCTCTAGGTATGTGAGAGGGACCCTGCGTTTGCGACTTCAAGTGGAATGGACACCGCGATGCCCTGACTCGAAGTAAGGCCGGATATCCCGGCAGTGACTTGAATGCAGGCTCGTCTTGCATCTTCCAAGACGAAAGGATGTCTGAATCCCCTGTGCAGACCACAGAGAAAGACCTCGTTCCCCACCTCATCGTGACCGGAGGCCTCACATCCTTTGAAAACTCCAGAGGTACGCGGAGATCAGTGCCTCCAAAGGAGACGATGCCTGACTCCTCGTGAAACTTGATAGGAGTCCCAGGATTGCTGTGGCACGTGGAAAGGGACACTTAGTCTCCCGCCTCAGCTGGAGAGGCGTCCCAATTGCCCTGCCAAGCTTCGAGGAGAATCCCGAGTTGGCTCTCGCAACTAGGCAGGAGTCCTGACGTCGCTGAACAAACACGTGTGTGGAAGGGCCATCCCCGGCGTAACTCGAGAATATACCCCAGGTTCCCGCCGCAACTCGAGAAAAACCATGAGACTTCGCCCTCGGCGCGAGATGAGGCCAGATTCCCCTGCAGTGCATGCAGAGCAATTCCGTGCTGCACATCACACATGAAAGGAGCCTTCATTTCCTTGATGGCACTCCAGAGAAACCACAAGAACAGGGTTTCAAGGCTAGATGGATCCTGAGGTCAATGTAGCAACACGAAAGAGTTCTGTGGACCAAAAATCAACTCGAGATGAGAGGTTAGTCCCTGGCTTCGACTCCAGAGGAATACCACCTTACCACAAGCACCTCAAGAGGAGGCTTCTCTCAGCTCTACGTATGTGAGAGGGACCCTGAGTTTGCGACCTCAAGTGGAATGGACACTTCGATGCCCTGACTCGAAGTAAGGCCGGATATCCCTGCAGTGACTTGAATGCAGGCTCGACTTGTATCTCCCAAGACGAAAGGATGTCTGAATCCCCTGTGCAGACCACAGAGAAAGACCTCGTTCCCCACCTCGTCGTGACTGGAGGCCTCACATCCTTTGAAAATTCCAGAGGTACGCGGAGATCAGTGCCTCCAAAGGAGACGATGCCTGACTCCTCATGAAACTTGATAGGAGTCCCAGGATTGCTGTGGCACATGGTAAGGGACACTTAATCTCCCGCCTCAGCTGGAGAGGCGTCCCAATTGCCCTGCCAAGCTTCGAGGAGAATCCCGAGTTGTCCCTCGCAACTAGGCAGGAGTCCTGACGTCGCTGAACAAAAACGTGTGTGGAAGGGCCATCCCCGTCGTAACTCGAGAATATACCCCAGGTTCCGCCGCAACTCGAGAAAAACCATGAGACTTCCCCCTCGCCGCGAGATGAGGCCCGATTCCCCTGCACTGCGTGCAGAGCAATTCCGTGTTGCACATCACACATGAAAGGAGCCTTGATTTCCTTGATGGCACTCCAGAGAAACCCCAAGAACACTGTTTCAAGGCTAGAGGGATCCTGAGGTCACTGTAGCAACACAAAAGAGCTCCGTGGATCAAGAATCAACTCGAGATGAGAGGTTAGTCCCTGGCTTCGACTCCAGAGGAATACCACCTTACCACAAGCACCTCAAGAGGAGGCTTCTCTCAGCTCTAGGTATGTGAGAGGGACTCTGAGTTTGCGGCCTCAAATGAAACGGACACCGCGATGCCCTGACTCGAAATAAGGCCGGATATCTCTGCAGTGAGTTGAATGCAGGCTCGTCTTACATCTCCCAAGACGAAAGCATGTCTGAATCCCCTGTGGAGACCACAGAGAAAGACCTAGTTCCCCACCTCATCGCGACCGGAGGCCTCAAATCCTTTGATAACTCCAGAGGTACGCGGAGATCAGTGCCTCCAAAAGGGACGATGTTTGACTCCTCGTGAAACTTGGTAGGAGTCCCAGGATTCCTGTGGCACGTGGAAAGGGACCCTTGGTCTCCCGCCTCAGCTGGAGAGGCGTCCCAATTGCCCTGCCAAGCCTCGAGGAGAATCCCGAGTTGTCCCTCGCAACTAGGCAGGAGTCCTGACGTCGCTGAACAAACACGTGCTTGGAAGGGCCATCCCCGTCATAACTCGAGAATATACCCCAGGCTCCCGCCGCAACTGGAGAAAAACCATGAGACTTCCCCCTCGCCACGAAATGAGGCCCGATTCCCCTGCACTGTGTGCAGAGCAATTCCGTGTTGCACATCACACATGGAAGCAGACTTGATTTCCTTGATGGCACTCCAGAGAAACCCCAAGAACACTGTTTCAAGGCTAGAGGGATCCTGAGGTCACTGTAGCCACACGAAAGAGCTCCGTGGACCAAAAATAAACTCGAGATTAGAGGTTAGTTCCTGGCTTCTACTCCAGAGGAATACCACCTTACCACAAGCACCTCAAGAGGAGGCTTCTCTCAGCTCTAGGAATGTGAGACGGACCCTGATTTTGCGGCCTCAAGTGGAATGGACACCGCGATGCCCTGACTCGAAATAAGGCCGGATATCCCTGCAGTGACTTGAATGCAGGCTCGTCTTGCATCTCCCAAGATGAAAGGATGTCTGAATCCCCTGTGGAGACCACAGAGAAAGACCTAGTTCCCCACCTCATCACGACCGGAGGCCTCACATCCTTTGAAAACTCCAGAGGTACGCAGAGATCAGTGCCTCCAAAGGAGACGATGCCTGACTCCTCGTGAAACTTGATAGGAGTCCCAGGATTCATGTGGCACGTGGAAAGGGACACTTGGTCTCCCGCCTTAGCTGGAGAGGCGTCCCAATTGCCCTGCCAAGCCTCGAGGAGAATCCCGAGTTGTCCCTCGCAACTAGGCAGGAGTCCTGACGTCGCTGAACAAACATGTGTGTGGAAGTGCAATCTCGGTCGTAACTCGAGAATATACCCCAGGTTTCCATCGCAACTCGAGAAAAACCATGAGACTACCCCCTCGCCACAGAATGAGGCCCAATACCCTTCACTGCGTGAAGAGCAATTCCGTGTTGCACATCACACATGAAAGGAGCCTTGATTTCCTTGATGGCACTCCAGAGAAACCCCAAGAACACTGTTTCAAGGCTAGAGGGATCCTGAGGTCACTGTAGCAACACGAAAGAGCTCCGTGGACCAGAAATCAACTCGAGATGAGAGGTTAGTCCCTGGCTTCGACTCCAGAGGAATACCACCTTGCCACAAGCACCTCAAGAGGAGGATTCTCTCAGCTCTAGGTATGTGAGAGGGACCCTGATTTTGCGGCCTCAAGTGGAATGGACACCGCGATGCCCTGACTCGAAATAAGGCCGCATATCCCTGCAGTGACTTGAATGCAGGCTCGTCTTGCATCTCCCAAGACGAAAGGATGTCTGAATCACCTGTGGAGAACACAGAGAAAGACCTAGTTCCCCACCTCATCGCGACCGGAGGCCTCACATCCTTTGAAAACTCCAGAGGTACGCGGAGATCAGTGCCTCCAAAGGAGACGATGCCTGACTCCTCGTGAAACTTGATAGGAGTCCCAGGATTCCTGTGGCACGTGGAAAGGGACACTTGGTCTCCCGCCTTAGCTGGAGAAGCGTCCCAATTGCCCTGCCAAGCCTGGAGGAGAATCCCGAGTTGTCCCTCGCAACTAGGCAGAAGTCCTGACGTGGCTGAACAAACACGTGTGGAAGGGCCATCCCCGTCGTAACTCGAGAATATAGCCCAGCTTCCCACCGCAACTCGAGAAAAACCATGAGACTTCCCCCTCGCCGCGAGATGAGGCCCGATTCCCCTGCACTGCGTGCAGAGCAATTCCGTGTTGCACATCACACATGAAAGGAGACTTGATTTCCTTGATGGCACTCCAGAGAAACCCCAAGAACACTGTTTCAAGGCTAGAGGCATCCTGAGGTCACTGTAGCAACATGAAAGAGCTCCGTGGACCAAAAATCAACTCGGGATGAGAGGTTAATCCCTGGCTTCAACTCCAGAGGAATACCACCTTACCACAAGCAACTCAAGAGGAGGCTTCTCTCAGCTCTAGGTATGTGAGAGGGACCCTGAGTTTGCGGCCTCAAGTGGAATGGACACCGCGATTCCCTGACTCGAAATAAGGCCGGATATCCCTGCAGTGACTTGAATGCAGGCTCGTCTTGCATCTCCCAAGACGAAAGGATGTCTGAATCCCCTGTGGAGACCACAGAGAAAGACCTAGTTCCCCACCTCATCGCGACCGGAGGCCTCACATCCTTTGAAAACTCCAGAGGTACGCGGAGATAAGTGCCTCCAAAGGAAACGACGCCTGACTCCTCGTGAAACTTGATAGGGGTCCCAGGATTCCTGTGGCACGTGGAAAGGGACCCTTGGTCTCCCGCCTCAGCGAGAGAGGCGTCCCATTGCCCTGCCAAGCCTCGAGGAGAATCCCGAGTTTTTCCTTGAAACTAGGCAGGAGTCCTGACGTCGCTGAACAAACACGTGTGTGGAAGGGCCATCCCCGTCGTAACTCGAGAATATAGCCCAGCTTCCCGCCGCAACTCGAGAAAAACCATGAGACTTCCCCCTCGCCGCGAGATGAGGCCCGATTCCCCTGCACTGCGTGCAGAGCAATTCCGTGTTGCACATCACACATGAAAGGAGCCTTGATTTCCTTGATGGCACTCCAGAGAAACCCCAAGAACACTGTTTCAAGGCTAGAGGGATCCTGAGGTCACTGTAGCAAAACGAAAGAGCTCCGTGGACCAGAAATCAACTCCAGATGAGGGGTTAGTCCCTGGCTTCGACTCCAGAGGAATACCACCTTATCACAAGCACCTCAAGAGGAGGCTTCTCTCAGCTCTAGGTATGTGAGAGGGACCCGGAGTTTGCATCCTCAAGTGGAATGGACACCGCGATGCCCTGACTCGAAATAAGGCCGGATGTCCCTGCAGTGACTTGAATGCAGGCTCGTCTTGCCTCTCCCAAGGCGAAAGGATGTCTGAATCCCCTGTGGAGACCACAGAGAAAGACCTAGTTGCCCACGTCATCGCGACCGGAGGCCTCAAATACTTTGAAAACTCCAGAGGTACGCGGAGATCAGTGCCTCCAAAGGAGACGATGTCTGACTCCTCGTTAAAATTGATAGGAGTCCCAGGATTCCTGTGGCACGTGGAAAGGGACCCTTGGTCTCCCGCCTCAGCTGGAGAGGCGTCCCAATTGCCCTGCCAAGCCTCGAGGAGAATCCCGAGTTGTCCCTCGCAACTAGGCAGGAGTCCTGACGTCGCTGAACAAACACGTGCTTGGAAGGGCCATCCCCGTCATAACTCGAGAATATACCCCAGGCTCCCGCCGCAACTGGAGAAAAACCATGAGACTTCCCCCTCGCCACGAAATGAGGCCCGATTCCCCTGCACTGTGTGCAGAGCAATTCCGTGTTGCACATCACACATGGAAGCAGACTTGATTTCCTTGATGGCACTCCAGAGAAACCCCAAGAACACTGTTTCAAGGCTAGAGGGATCCTGAGGTCACTGTAGCAACACGAAAGAGCTCCGTGGACCAAAAATAAACTCGAGATTAGAGGTTAGTTCCTGGCTTCTACTCCAGAGGAATACCACCTTACCACAAGCACCTCAAGAGGAGGCTTCTCTCAGCTCTAGGAATGTGAGACGGACCCTGATTTTGCGGCCTCAAGTGGAATGGACACCGCGATGCCCTGACTCGAAATAAGGCCGGATATCCCTGCAGTGACTTGAATGCAGGCTCGTCTTGCATCTCCCAAGATGAAAGGATGTCTGAATCCCCTGTGGAGACCACAGAGAAAGACCTAGTTCCCCACCTCATCATGACCGGAGGCCTCACATCCTTTGAAAACTCCAGAGGTACGCAGAGATCAGTGCCTCCAAAGGAGACGATGCCTGACTCCTCGTGAAACTTGATAGGAGTCCCAGGATTCATGTGGCACGTGGAAAGGGACACTTGGTCTCCCGCCTTAGCTGGAGAGGCGTCCCAATTGCCCTGCCAAGCCTCGAGGAGAATCCCGAGTTGTCTCTCGCAACTAGGCAGGAGTCCTGACGTCGCTGAACAAACATGTGTGTGGAAGTGCAATCTCGGTCGTAACTCGAGAACATACCCCAGGTTCCCGCCGCAACTCGAGAAAAACCATGAGACTTCCCCCTCACCGCGAGATGAGGCCCGATTCCCCTGCACTGCGTTCAGAGCAATTCCGTGTTGCACATCACACATGAAAGGAGCCTTGATTTCCTTGATGGCACTCCAGAGAAAACCCAAGAACACTGTTTCAAGGCTAGAGGGATCCTGAGGTCACTGTAGCAACACGAAAGAGCTCCGTGGACCAGAAATCAACTCGAGATGAGAGGTTAGTCCCTGGCTTCGACTCCAGAGGAATACCACCTTACCACAAGCACCTCACGAGGAGGCTTCTCTCAGCTCTAGGTATGTGAGAGGGACCCTGCGTTTGCGACTTCAAGTGGAATGGACACCGCGATGCCCTGACTCGAAGTAAGGCCGGATATCCCGGCAGTGACTTGAATGCAGGCTCGTCTTGCATCTTCCAAGACGAAAGGATGTCTGAATCCCCTGTGCAGACCACAGAGAAAGACCTCGTTCCCCACCTCATCGTGACCGGAGGCCTCACATCCTTTGAAAACTCCAGAGGTACGCGGAGATCAGTGCCTCCAAAGGAGACGATGCCTGACTCCTCGTGAAACTTGATAGGAGTCCCAGGATTGCTGTGGCACGTGGAAAGGGACACTTAGTCTCCCGCCTCAGCTGGAGAGGCGTCCCAATTGCCCTGCCAAGCTTCGAGGAGAATCCCGAGTTGGCTCTCGCAACTAGGCAGGAGTCCTGACGTCGCTGAACAAACACGTGTGTGGAAGGGCCATCCCCGGCGTAACTCGAGAATATACCCCAGGTTCCCGCCGCAACTCGAGAAAAACCATGAGACTTCGCCCTCGGCGCGAGATGAGGCCAGATTCCCCTGCAGTGCATGCAGAGCAATTCCGTGCTGCACATCACACATGAAAGGAGCCTTCATTTCCTTGATGGCACTCCAGAGAAACCACAAGAACAGGGTTTCAAGGCTAGATGGATCCTGAGGTCAATGTAGCAACACGAAAGAGTTCTGTGGACCAAAAATCAACTCGAGATGAGAGGTTAGTCCCTGGCTTCGACTCCAGAGGAATACCACCTTACCACAAGCACCTCAAGAGGAGGCTTCTCTCAGCTCTACGTATGTGAGAGGGACCCTGAGTTTGCGACCTCAAGTGGAATGGACACTTCGATGCCCTGACTCGAAGTAAGGCCGGATATCCCTGCAGTGACTTGAATGCAGGCTCGACTTGTATCTCCCAAGACGAAAGGATGTCTGAATCCCCTGTGCAGACCACAGAGAAAGACCTCGTTCCCCACCTCGTCGTGACTGGAGGCCTCACATCCTTTGAAAATTCCAGAGGTACGCGGAGATCAGTGCCTCCAAAGGAGACGATGCCTGACTCCTCATGAAACTTGATAGGAGTCCCAGGATTGCTGTGGCACATGGTAAGGGACACTTAATCTCCCGCCTCAGCTGGAGAGGCGTCCCAATTGCCCTGCCAAGCTTCGAGGAGAATCCCGAGTTGTCCCTCGCAACTAGGCAGGAGTCCTGACGTCGCTGAACAAAAACGTGTGTGGAAGGGCCATCCCCGTCGTAACTCGAGAATATACCCCAGGTTCCGCCGCAACTCGAGAAAAACCATGAGACTTCCCCCTCGCCGCGAGATGAGGCCCGATTCCCCTGCACTGCGTGCAGAGCAATTCCGTGTTGCACATCACACATGAAAGGAGCCTTGATTTCCTTGATGGCACTCCAGAGAAACCCCAAGAACACTGTTTCAAGGCTAGAGGGATCCTGAGGTCACTGTAGCAACACAAAAGAGCTCCGTGGATCAAGAATCAACTCGAGATGAGAGGTTAGTCCCTGGCTTCGACTCCAGAGGAATACCACCTTACCACAAGCACCTCAAGAGGAGGCTTCTCTCAGCTCTAGGTATGTGAGAGGGACTCTGAGTTTGCGGCCTCAAATGAAACGGACACCGCGATGCCCTGACTCGAAATAAGGCCGGATATCTCTGCAGTGAGTTGAATGCAGGCTCGTCTTACATCTCCCAAGACGAAAGCATGTCTGAATCCCCTGTGGAGACCACAGAGAAAGACCTAGTTCCCCACCTCATCGCGACCGGAGGCCTCAAATCCTTTGATAACTCCAGAGGTACGCGGAGATCAGTGCCTCCAAAAGGGACGATGTTTGACTCCTCGTGAAACTTGGTAGGAGTCCCAGGATTCCTGTGGCACGTGGAAAGGGACCCTTGGTCTCCCGCCTCAGCTGGAGAGGCGTCCCAATTGCCCTGCCAAGCCTCGAGGAGAATCCCGAGTTGTCCCTCGCAACTAGGCAGGAGTCCTGACGTCGCTGAACAAACACGTGCTTGGAAGGGCCATCCCCGTCATAACTCGAGAATATACCCCAGGCTCCCGCCGCAACTGGAGAAAAACCATGAGACTTCCCCCTCGCCACGAAATGAGGCCCGATTCCCCTGCACTGTGTGCAGAGCAATTCCGTGTTGCACATCACACATGGAAGCAGACTTGATTTCCTTGATGGCACTCCAGAGAAACCCCAAGAACACTGTTTCAAGGCTAGAGGGATCCTGAGGTCACTGTAGCCACACGAAAGAGCTCCGTGGACCAAAAATAAACTCGAGATTAGAGGTTAGTTCCTGGCTTCTACTCCAGAGGAATACCACCTTACCACAAGCACCTCAAGAGGAGGCTTCTCTCAGCTCTAGGAATGTGAGACGGACCCTGATTTTGCGGCCTCAAGTGGAATGGACACCGCGATGCCCTGACTCGAAATAAGGCCGGATATCCCTGCAGTGACTTGAATGCAGGCTCGTCTTGCATCTCCCAAGATGAAAGGATGTCTGAATCCCCTGTGGAGACCACAGAGAAAGACCTAGTTCCCCACCTCATCACGACCGGAGGCCTCACATCCTTTGAAAACTCCAGAGGTACGCAGAGATCAGTGCCTCCAAAGGAGACGATGCCTGACTCCTCGTGAAACTTGATAGGAGTCCCAGGATTCATGTGGCACGTGGAAAGGGACACTTGGTCTCCCGCCTTAGCTGGAGAGGCGTCCCAATTGCCCTGCCAAGCCTCGAGGAGAATCCCGAGTTGTCCCTCGCAACTAGGCAGGAGTCCTGACGTCGCTGAACAAACATGTGTGTGGAAGTGCAATCTCGGTCGTAACTCGAGAATATACCCCAGGTTTCCATCGCAACTCGAGAAAAACCATGAGACTACCCCCTCGCCACAGAATGAGGCCCAATACCCTTCACTGCGTGAAGAGCAATTCCGTGTTGCACATCACACATGAAAGGAGCCTTGATTTCCTTGATGGCACTCCAGAGAAACCCCAAGAACACTGTTTCAAGGCTAGAGGGATCCTGAGGTCACTGTAGCAACACGAAAGAGCTCCGTGGACCAGAAATCAACTCGAGATGAGAGGTTAGTCCCTGGCTTCGACTCCAGAGGAATACCACCTTACCACAAGCACCTCAAGAGGAGGCTTCTCTCAGCTCTAGGTATGTGAGAGGGACTCTGAGTTTGCGGCCTCAAATGAAACGGACACCGCGATGCCCTGACTCGAAATAAGGCCGGATATCTCTGCAGTGAGTTGAATGCAGGCTCGTCTTACATCTCCCAAGACGAAAGCATGTCTGAATCCCCTGTGGAGACCACAGAGAAAGACCTAGTTCCCCACCTCATCGCGACCGGAGGCCTCAAATCCTTTGATAACTCCAGAGGTACGCGGAGATCAGTGCCTCCAAAAGGGACGATGTTTGACTCCTCGTGAAACTTGGTAGGAGTCCCAGGATTCCTGTGGCACGTGGAAAGGGACCCTTGGTCTCCCGCCTCAGCTGGAGAGGCGTCCCAATTGCCCTGCCAAGCCTCGAGGAGAATCCCGAGTTGTCCCTCGCAACTAGGCAGGAGTCCTGACGTCGCTGAACAAACACGTGCTTGGAAGGGCCATCCCCGTCATAACTCGAGAATATACCCCAGGCTCCCGCCGCAACTGGAGAAAAACCATGAGACTTCCCCCTCGCCACGAAATGAGGCCCGATTCCCCTGCACTGTGTGCAGAGCAATTCCGTGTTGCACATCACACATGGAAGCAGACTTGATTTCCTTGATGGCACTCCAGAGAAACCCCAAGAATACTGTTTCTAGGCTAGAGGCATCCTGAGGTCACTGTAGCAACATGAAAGAGCTCCGTGGACCAAAAATCAACTCGAGATGAGGGGTTAGTCCCTGACTTCGACTCCAGAGAAATACCACCTCACCACAAGTACCTCAAGAGGAGTTTTCTCTCAGCTCTAGGTATGTGAGAGGGACCCTGATTTTGCGGCCTCAAGTGGAATGGACACCGTGATGCCCTGACTGGAAATAAGGCCGGATATCCCTGCAGTGACTTGAATGCAGACTCGTCTTGCATCTCCCAAGACGAAAGGATGTCTGAATCCCCTGTGGAGACCACAGAGAAAGACCTAGTTCCCCACCTCATCGCGACCGGAGGCCTCACATCCTTTGAAAACTCCAGAGGTATGTGGAGATCAGTGCCTCCAAAGGAGACGATGCCTGACTCCTCGTGAAACTTGATAGGACTCCCAGGATTCCTGTGGCACGTGGAAAGGGACCCTTGGTCTCCCGCCTCAGCTGGAGAGGCGTCCCAATTGCCCTGCCAAGCCTCGAGGAGAATCCCGAGTTGTCCCTTGCAACTAGGCAGGAGCCCTGACGTCGCTGAACAAACACGTGTGTGGAAGGGCCATCCCCGTCGTAACTCGAGAATATACCCCAGGTTCCCGCCGCAACTCGAGAAAAACCATGAGACTTCCCCCTCGCCGCGAGATGAGGCCCGATTCCCCTGCACTGCGTGCAGAGCAATTCCGTGTTGCACATCACACATGAAAGGAGCCTTGATTTCCTTGATGGCACTCCAGAGAAACCCCAAGAACAGTGTTTCAAGGCTAGAGGGATCCTGAGGTCACTGTAGCAACATGAAAGAGCTCCGTGGACCAAAAATCAACTCGAGATGAGAGGTTAGTCCCTGGCTTCGACTCCAGAGGAATACCACCTTATCACTAGCACCTCAAGAGGAGGCTTCTCTCAGCTCTAGGTATGTGAGAGGGACCCTGAGTTTGCGGCCTCAAGTGGAATGGACACCGCGATGCCCTGACTCGAAATAAGGCCGGATATCCCTGCAGTGACTTGAATGCAGGCTCGTCTTGCATCTCCCAAGACGAAAGGATGTCTGAATCCCCTGTGGAGACCACAGAGAAAGACCTAGTTCCCCACCTCATCGCGACCGGAGGCCTCACATCCTTTGAAAACTCCAGAAGTACGCGGAGATCAGTGCCTCCAAAAGAAACGACGCCTGACTCCTCGTGAAACTTGATAGGAGTCCCAGGATTCCTGTGGCACGTGGAAAGGGACCCTTGGTCTCCCGCCTCAGCTGGAGAGGCGTCTCAATTGCCCTGCCAAGCCTCGAGGAGAATCCCGAGTTTTCCCTTGAAACTAGGAAGGAGTCCTGACGTCGCTGAACAAACACGTGTGTGGAAGGGCCATCCCCGTCGTAACTCGAGAATATACCCCAGGTTCCCGCCGCAACTCGAGAAAAACCATGAGACTTCCCCCTCGCCGCGAGATGAGGCCCGATTCCCCTGCACTGCGTGCAGAGCAATTCCGTGTTGCACATCACACATGAAAGGAGCCTTGATTTCCTTGATGGCACTCCAGAGAAACCCCAAGAACACTGTTTCAAGGCTAGAGGGATCCTGAGGTCACTGTAGCAACACGAAAGAGCTCCGTGGACCAAAAATCAACTCGAGATGAGGGGTTAGTCCCTGGCTTCGACTCCAGAGGAATACCACCTTACCACAAGCACCTCAAGAGGAGGCTTCTCTCAGCTCTAGGTATGTGAGAGGGACCCTGAGTTTGCAGCCTCAAGTGGAATGGACACCGCTGAAAGGTTGTTGCTGAACGATAAGACGCGGGATTCTTGGCCTCCGGAGGAGTCGAATACAATCCGGGGCCAGAGACGAGGCTGGATCGCTCAGAGCTTTTGTGTAATAAAGTTTTATTAAAGTATAAAGGAGATAGGGAAAGCTTCTGACATAGGCATCAGAAGGGGGCAAAAGAGTACCCCCCTCCTAGTCTTTAGCTGTATGTTATATAGTCACTCACAGTCTGTTAATGAAATGAAAGGAATGTCATAAAATTTAGAATGGCATCAGATAATTCATCCCAGGCCATAAAACGATTGACTTGAATCTTTTAGAAGGGCAGAATACCAACAAATAGTTCCGTTTACATAGATTAGGAGAACAATACCTGAGGAAGTAAGTTAGGCCGTTTAGTGGAACCAACTTGAAGATTGAGTCTGGGGTTCATTAACATAGCTTAAGACCACATTTCCATACGAAAAAGGCATGTATTGGTTAACTCAAAGTTTGAGAGTGGTTAGCTTTAGGTGAGACCAGGTTTCATGGCAACACAGAATGTTAAGAGGAACCTCCTTTTAAATTTGTATAGAGAATGAAAAACAGATCGCTGGTTTGTTTCTTTTTGCCATTTAAGAGAGATAAAAATGTCTGGCACTTACAGCCTCTTTCCTCCATTTGGAGACCCCTGGCCTTCCTGCCTGTTACCCTCTCATTCCCCCCTTTTCTTTTAGGAGAATTATGTTGCCTAGGGAAAAGGGGCGTCGTTTCCATTCCATAACTGCTTCTGAGCTGACAAGAGGCGTTGTCCCTAAATTGGTGAGGCAACATATTCTCCTAATCCTCATAATGAGGATGTCTGATCCAGGGGCCCCAAATAGTAGTCGGAAGAAGCTGCAGTGATAGCAGGAGTTTGAGCAACCATTTGTAACTTAAAAGCTTTCATGCGACTAGAAACAAATCTAGTTACACAGTTACAGATGCAGGGAGCAACCAGCAAAAACAAAACAATCAGAATTATTGTAATTAAGATAGTTTTCCACCATGGGGAACTAGTTAACGTCTCCCAAAGTGAGGCAATTGAGGCTTCAGGAGTATCCATGGCCCCAATCATCTTGTTCATGTGTTTAGTAAAAATGAGTAACATTAGTGCTCATATCAGGTATATATGTGCAGCATTGAGTATGAATGATGGCACAAGTTCCTCCTTGTGCAGCTGTCAGAATATCTAAAGCCAATCTGTTTTGTAAAACCACCTTTCTAATTTGTGCTTGTTCAGCATTAAGAGCTGAAATAGCTTTTTGAGAATCTTGTAATGCCTGTTGAGTAAAATTAGTCAAAGCATCTACTCGTAGCATAACATCTGTAGTTCCCAAAGAGGGGACAAATACTGCAGCTAAATAATCATACCAGTGAAATACAGACCTTGCCCACCGAGTTTTAAGGTGGGGTAAATTAGCAGGCTTTTCTGGAAGCTCTGAAAATATAAAACCATGAGTAAAGGCTAGACCCAGGGTGCATCTCCCTATCCAGCCAGGGGGAAGCCAAGCCCATAGGTAAGAGCCACATATCCAGTAAGTCCCGTTTGGGGCAAGCCAGCGTGACTGAGATACCCAGTCCCAATTAGTGCCTGGCCAGACAAAGGGAGGTCCTGAACTGGGATTGGAAAACACGGGAATGATTACGTTACATATTTCTTGAGGCAAAAATCCCAATTGTTTCCAATCAGTGTAATTAAGTTGCTGGCTAACTTTGGGGGATGGTTCTGCTTGTTCCCAGCATATAGGGGCAGTAGATATTAGACGTCCCTTTTCAGGAGTTAGCCATATAACCTCATCCCATATTTGATAAACGTCAGGTAAAAAACCATCAGATCTAGACCTATTTGTCTTATGTGCAGCAAAATAGTGATCAAACTGAGACAGTGTATAATCAAAATTAAAAGTCACATTATGTCCATAGTTAAGGTACAAAGTATTGTACCAGTCCATTCTAGGGTTGTTAGATGTCATCAGACGAAGAAGAGGCATCACATGTGATTGTTGTCGAAGGTATTCGCAGACTTGGAGAAAGTCCTTTCCTTGAAGTGGAGATGTCCACCACGGGAAGCCTTCCACTGATGAAGAGGGGAGTGCTCCGCAGACCCAGCAGTTAGACCGATTGTGGAATGCAGCATAGGAGTGAGCCCAGGACAGGAAGGCATTGTCTTGAGGATCAAAGGGCAGACTCAGGATTTCTGGAGTCAGCAGAAGTAGGCTCACATAGATTATCAGGCCCATCTGAAACATACAAAGTCAGAGCATAGAAAGTAAAACATAAAATGACATCACTTAGTTCTGGTCAGGGTGCCACCTCTTGACTCGAGTGTGATGTACCCACGAATCAATTCCTGGGACTTTGACAGCTGTGGGAGAAGAAAGAATAACCTGGTAAGGGCCTTCCCAGAGGGGCTCGAGGGATGAGCCCCCAGATCCCAATGTTTTTATGAGGACCTCGGTTCCTGGCTCAAACAGAGGCTTGCTGGATTCAGAGGCTGGGTCAGGAGTCCTCTCCCGGAGTTCTGTTAATGCCTGTTGAAAAGCTGAGAGCTGAGTTACATAATTAGTTAACTCCAAGGCCTCAGGATCTATAACAATGTCTGTGCGTAAGAAAGGCCTTCCATAAATACATTCAAAGGGGGACAGTCCCTCCTTTTTTGGGGCAGTTCGAGCCCTCATTAAAGCTATGGGTAGGACTTTAATCCAGTTGTCTTGCGTTTCTTGAGTTAATTTGCACAGATGTCTTTTGATAATGTCATTAGCTTTTTCAACCTTTCCTGAGGATTGGGGTCTCCAGGAACAGTGTAAGTGATACTCTATTCCTAGAGCTTTAGACACCCCCTGAGTTACAGCAGCTTTAAAGGCAGAACCATTGTCGCTCTGAGGGCTCCGTGGCAGCCCAAACCTGGGGATAATTTCATGGATTAAAATCTTTATAACCTCTTTAGCTTGTTCACTACGACAGGGGAACGCCTCAATCCATCCAGTAAAAGTATCTACCCAAACTTGTAAGCAAGAATATCCATTAGCTTTTGGCATATGAGTAAAATCAATTTCCCAGTCTTCTCCAGGATACTTTCCCTTTCGTTGTAATCCAGATTTTGCTAGCTTTTCAGTCTTTGGGTTATTTTTCTGACATACCTCACACCGTTTGATAATGTTCTTTAAAGTTTTCATTATATTTTTACCTTCAAACAAACGAGAAGCCATCTGGTAAGTACTTTCTACACCCAAATGAAAACTCTGATGTAAACCCTTAAGAATTTTCCACTGAGCATTTTCAGGAATTATTAATCGTCCATCCTCGGACTGTAACCATCCTTTATCAGTAATCTTTGCTCCTCTTTTTTCATATCTTTCTAATTCTTCCTCAGTATATTGTGGTTTTTCCTGTCCCACAGGACCTGTCCAGATCAAAGGCGTCTGTAGGGAGGGGGTTTTGTAAAGTGCCGCTTTTTTGGCTTGAGAGTCAGCTAACAGGTTACCAGCAGCTACTTTACTCCCATCCCTGCTGTGCCCTTTGCAATGCATAACAGCTATTTCTTTAGGACAATAGATAGCAGTTAAAAGTCTCTCAATCTCTCTGAAATGCTTAATAGGTTCTCCTGTTGCTGTTTTAAACTGTCTTTTTTCCATATTGCAGCATGAGCATGTAAAGTCAAATAAGCATACTTAGAATCAGTGTAGATATTCACTCGCTGCCCTTTGCTTAACTCTAGAACTCGGGTCAGAGCCACAAGCTCCACTAACTGGGCACTGGTTCCCTGGGGGAGAGATTTTGCTTCTAAAACCTGTTCAGCAGTCACCACAGCGTAACCTGCTTTGCGCTTTCCATCCCGAACAAAAGAACTGCCGTCTGTAAATATTTCCATGTCAGGATTGTCTAATGGGGTATCCATTAGATCCTCCCGAGCTGCATAGTTTAAGGTTAGGAATTGGGAACAATCGTGATCAGGTATTTCATCTTCCTTCTCAGGAAGGAAAGTGGCAGGATTTAAATTTCCACAAACTTTAAACTTAGTTACTGGTCCTTCTAACAACAGTGACTGATATTTAAGAAGCCTACTGTCTGTCATCCAAATATTAACCTTAGAATTTAAGATTCTACTCACATCATGAGAAGTCAATACAGTAAGGTTTCGCCCATTAATTATTTTTAAAGCTTCAGGTGCTAATAAAGCCGTTGCCCCAATTACTCTTAGGCAGTGGGGCCACCCACGTGCAATTACATCTAATTTTTTGCTTAGATAAGCAATAGGTTGCTGGTGAGGTCCCCGGGGTTGTGTCAAAACTCCCAAGGCCATACCTTTTCTTTCAGTGACAAACAGGTTAAATTCTGACCCTGTGGGCAAACTCAAAGCCGGAGCTTGCAGGAGAGCAGTCTGAAGAACCTTAAAAGCCTTTTGAGTATCTGGAGACCAAACCAGTTTGTCGGTTTGGGCCTGCTGAGTTTCAGCTATAAGTTTATATAAAGGCCGGGCAAGTTCCCCATAGCTCGGAATCCAAATACGACAGTAGCCTGTGATTCCCAAAAATCCTCTCAATTGTCTTAAAGTCATAGGTAGGGGATGGTTTAGTATAGGTTTAATTCTCTCAGGGCCTATGGCCCTAGTCCCTTCTGAGATGATTAGGCCCAGATATCTAACAGATTGTTGACAAAGCTGAGCCTTTTCTCTTGATGCCTTGTACCCGCAGCCTGCCAGAAAGTTTAAGAAATCTTCTGAGGCTCGTGAACAAGCTTCCTCTGTCTCAGCACAGAGCAAAATATCATCTACATATTGTAACACTACCGCTTCAGAGCTATTAAAGTTTTGTAGATCTCGTGACAAACTTTGTCCAAATAAGTGAGGACTGTCACGAAATCCCTGGGGCAAAACTGTCTAGGTTAACTGGGAAGCTGGCTGTGTGGGGTCTTCAAAAGCAAATAGAAATTGACTTTCCTCCGCCAAAGGTACTGAATAGAAGGCATCTTTTAAATCAATTACTGAAAAATATTTGGCTCGTTCAGGAATTTCAGACAATAGAGTATAAGGATTAGGCACCACAGGGTGTAAAGGAACCACAGCCTCATTTATTATTCGTAAATCTTGAACTAATCTCCATTTATCATTTGATTTTTTTACACCCAAAATAGGAGTGTTGCATGGACTGTTACAGGGAACTAATAGTCCCTGTTCCTTTAAATTTTCAATGATGGGTTTTAACCCTTCCTTAACCTCAGGTTTCAGTGGATACTGCTTCTTATGTGGGAATAAGTGTGGGTCTTTGAGCTTGACAACTACAGGAATAGCATTTTGTGCTCGACCCACAGATTTTCCATCAGCCCATACTCTAGGATTCACATTTTGTTCAACTAAAGGGAGAGAAAGGGAAGGCTCCATATTCATGAAAACAGAGGCATGGACTTTGCTCAGTATATCCCTCCCCAAAAGGGGTGAGGGTGATTCTGGCACGATAAGAAACTCGTGTGAAAATAGCACAGAATCCCAGTTGCATGATAGAGAATAACTGAAGTAATACCTTTTGGCTCGTCCAGACAGTCCCATTACGGAAGCGGATCGGGAAGAAAGTGGGCCAGGGGCTTCAGTAAGCACGGAGTAAGTTGCCCCAGTATCTAAAAGGAAATTGACGGATTGGCCTCCCACTGTTATTAATACCCGGGGTTCCTCAGGTGTAATTAGGACGGGAGCTTGTGTGGGGACCCCCGGGCACCTTCAGTCCTGATTGTCTTGAGAGTCAGACCCCTGAGACCTACGCCTCTGGGGGCAGTCTCTCCTCCAGTGTGGTCCCTTGCAGACCGGACATGGAGCCGGGGGCGGCTTAGATGCCTGAGGGCAATCCCGCTTGAGATGCCCCTCCTTTCTACAACAATAGCAAGCCCATCCCTTTTCACCTGGGTCCCTCTGGGCATTTTTCTCAGGCTGCTTAAGAACGGTTTTCATAGCCATTGTGAGGGCTTCCGCCTTTTCCTTCGTCTTTCTCTGCCTTTCTTTCTTTTCCTCATATTCCCTACCATAATAGACTGTCTGAGCCAGTTGTAACAGATTATCTAAAGACTGATTTGGTCCATACGCCCGTTTTGATAACTTACGGCGAATATCTGGAGCCGACAGTGAGAAATTTATCTTTTAAGATCACTTTCCCTTCTTCACTTTCGGGATCAATCTCAGTGAATCTGCGAAGGGTTTCTCTCAGTCTATCTAGGAATTTACCAGGAGCTTCTTTCTCCTCCTGTTCTATGTCTGCCAGTTTGCCATAGTTTAAAGGCTTAGAACGCGCCTGTCTGAGTCCTTCAAGAATACATCTGACAAAATGACTCTGATCCCATCTTCCTTTAGCAGTGTTATAGTCCCAGTCTGGTTCTGTAGCTGGGACCGCCTGACTCCCAGTGGGGAGGGCAGTTATCTCGTCCTCCCTCTTTCCCACTGATTCATTACCAAGCCACTCATCACCATAAGCAACCGCTTTCCCCAAAACTCGAGCCTTTGAGTCGGGAGTCAGCGTTTGTCCCAAGATATACATCACATCCTTCCAAGTGAGGTCATAATGCAGAGTAACACCTTTAAAAGCTCTAATATATTTTTCTGGGTCCTCTAAATAGTCTCCCAGGTCCTCTTTAATTCTTTGTATCCCGGACGAGCCCCCAAGATGAAAGGTTGTTGCTGAACGATAAGACGCGGGATTCTTGGCCTCCGGAGGAGACGAATTCAATCCGGGGCCAGAGACGAGGCTGGATCGCTCAGAGCTTTTGTGTAATAAAGTTTTATTAAAGTATAAAGGAGATAGGGAAAGCTTCTGACATAGGCATCAGAAGGGGGCAAAAGAGTACCCCCCTCCTAGTCTTTAGCTGTATGTTATATAGTCACTCACAGTCTGTTAATGAAATGAAAGGAATGTCATAAAATTTAGAATGGCATCAGATAATTCATCCCAGGCCATAAAACGATTGACTTGAATCTTTTAGAAGGGCAGAATACCAACAAATAGTTCCGTTTACACAGATTAGGAGAACAATACCTGAGGAAGTAAGTTAGGCCGTTTAGCGGAACCAACTTGAAGATTGAGTCTGGGGTTCATTAACATAGCTTAAGACCACATTTCCATACGAAAAAGGCATGTATTGGTTAACTCAAAGTTTGAGAGTGGTTAGCTTTAGGTGAGACCAGGTGTCACGGCAATACAGAATGTTAAGAGGAACCTCCTTTTAAATTTGTATAGAGAATGAAAAACAGATCGCTGGTTTGTTTCTTCTTGCCATTTAAGAGAGATAAAAATGTCTGGCACTTACAGCCTCTTTCCTCCATTTGGAGACCCCTGGCCTTCCTGCCTGTTACCCTCTCACCGCTATGCCCTGACTCGAAATAAGGCCGGATATATCTGCAGTGACTTAAATGCAGGCTCATCTTGCATCTCCCAAGATGAAAGGATGTCTGAATCCCCTGTGGAGACCACAGAGAAAGACTTAGTTCCCCACCTCATCACGACCGGAGGCCTCACATCCTTTGAAAACTCCAGAGGTACGCGGAGATCAGTGCCTCCAAAGGAGACGATGCCTGACACCTCGTGAAACTTGATAGGAGTCCCAGGATTCCTGTGGCACGTGGAAAGGGACCCTTGGTCTCCCGCCTCAGCTGGAGAGGCATCCCAATTGCAATGGCAAGCCTCGAGGAGAATCCCGAGTTGTCCCTCACAACCAGACAGAAGTCCTGACGTCGCTGAACAAACACGTGTGTGGAAGGGTCATGCCCGTCGTAACTCGAGAATATACCCCAAGTTCCCGCCGCAACTCAAGAAAAACCATGAGACTTCCCCCTCGCCGCAATATGAGGCCCGATTCCCCTGCACTGCGTGCAGAGCAATTCCGTGTTGCACATCACACATGAAAGGAGCCTTGATTTCCTTGATGGCACTCCAGAGAAACCCCAAGAACACTCTTTCAAGGCTAGAGGGATCCTGAGGTCACTGTAGCAACACGAAAGAGCTCCGTGGACCAGAAATCAACTCGAGATGAGAGGTTAGTCCCTGGCTTCGATTCCAGAGAAATACCACCTCACCACAAGTACCTCAAAAGGAGGCTTCTCTCAGCTCTATGTATGTGAGAGGGACCCTGAGTTTGCGGCCTCAAGTGGAATGGACACCGCGATGCCCTGACTCGAAATAAGGCCGGATATCCCGGCAGTGACTTGAATGCAGGCTCGTCTTGCATTTCCCAAGACGAAAGGATGTCTGAATCCCCTGTGGAGACCACAGAGAAAGACCTAGTTCCCCACCTCATCGCGACCGGAGGCCTCACATCCTTTGAAAACTCCAGAGGTACGCGGAAATCAGTGCCTCCAAAGGAAACGATGCCTGACTCCTCGTCAAACTTGATAGGAGTCCCAGGATTCCTGTGGCACGTGGAAAGGGACCCATGGTCTCCCGCCTCAGCTGGAGAGGCGTCCCAATTGCCCTGCCAAGCCTCGAGGAGAATCCCGAGTTGTCCCTCGCAACTAGGCAGGAGTCCTGACGTGGCTGAAGAAACACGTGTGTGGAAGGGCCATCCCCTTCGTAACTCGGGAATATACCCCAGGTTCCCGCCGTAACTCGAGAAAAATCATGAGACTTCCCCCTCGCCGCGAGATGAGGCCCGATTCCCCTGCACTGCGTGCAGAGCAATTCCGTGTTGCACATCACACATGAAAGGAGCCTTGACTTCCTTCATGACACTCCAGAGAAACCCCAAGAACACTGTTTCAAGGCTAGAGGGATCCTGAGGTCACTGTAGCAAGACAAAAGAGCTCTGTGGACCAAAAATCAACTCGAGATGAGAGGTTAGTCCCTGGCTTCGACTCCAGAGGAATACCACCTTACCACAAGCACCTCAAGAGGAGGCTTCTCTCAGCTCTAGGTATGTGAGAGGGACCCTGAGTTTGCGGCCTCAAGTGGAAAGGCCACCGCGATGCCCTGACTCGAAATAAGGCCGGATATCCTGGCAGTGACTTGAATGCAGGCTCGTCTTGCATCTCCCAAGACGAAAGGATGTCTGAATCCCCTGTGGAGACCACAGAGAAAGACCTAGTTCCCCACCTCATCGCGACCGGAGGCCTCACATCCTTTGATAACTCCAGAGGTACGCAGAGATCAGTGCCTCCAACGGAGACGATGCCTGATTCCTCGTGAAACTTGATAGGAGTCCCAGGATTCCTGTGGCACGTGGAAAGGGACCCTTGGTCCTCCGCCTCAGCTGGAGAGGCATCCCAATTGCCCTGCCAAGCCTCGAGGAGAATCCCGAGTTGTCCCTGGCAACTAGGCAGGAGTCCTGACGTTGCTGAACAAACAAGTGTGTGGAAGGGCCATCCCCGTCGTAACTCGAGAATATACCCCAGGTTCCCGCCGCAACTCGAAAAAAACCATGAGAATTCCCCGTCGCCGCAAAATGAGGCCCGATCCCCTGCACTGCGTGCAGAGCAATTCCGTGTTGCACATCACACATGAAAGGAGCCTTGATTTCCTTGATGGCACTCCAGAGAAACCCCAAGAACACTGTTTCAAGGCTAGAGGCATCCTGAGGTCACTGTAGCAACACGAAAGAGCTCCGTGGACCAAAAATCAACTCGAGATGAGGGGTTAGTCCCTAACTTCGACTCCAGAGGAATACCACCTTACCACAAACACCTCAAGAGGAGGCTTCTCTCAGCTCTAGGTATGTGAGAGGGACCGTGAGTTTGCAGC
Organism: Cervus elaphus; assembly: GCF_910594005.1. Taxonomy (NCBI): domain Eukaryota; kingdom Metazoa; phylum Chordata; class Mammalia; order Artiodactyla; family Cervidae; genus Cervus; species Cervus elaphus. Next base: position 7,222,598 of record NC_057838.1, read on the forward strand.
CTCAAGTGGAACGGACACCGCTATGCCCTGACTCGAAATAAGGCCGGATATCCCTGCAGTGACTTGAATGCAGGCTCGTCTTGCCTCTCCCAAGACGAAAGGAGGTCTGAATCCCCTGTGGAGACCACAGAGAAAGACCTAGTTGCCCACGTCATCGCGACCGGAGGCCTCAAATACTTTGAAAACTCCAGAGGTACGCGGAGATCAGTGCCTCCAAAGGAGACGATGTCTGACTACTCGTGAAACTTGATAGGAGTCCCAGGATTCCTGTGGCACGTGGAAAGGGACCCTTGGTCTCCCGCCTCAACCGGAGAGGCGTCCCAATTGCCCTGCCAAGCCTCGAGGAGAATCCCGAGTTGTCCCTCGCAACTAGGCAGGAGTCCTGACGTCGCTGAACACACAAGTGTGTGGAAGGGCCATCCCCGACGTAACTCGAGAATATACCCCAGGTTCCCGCGCAACTCGAGAAAAACCATGAGACTTCCCCCTCGCCGCGAGATGAGGCCCGATTCCCTGCACTACGTGCAGAGCAATTCCGTGTTGCACATCACACATGAAAGGAGCCTTGATTTCCTTGATGGCACTCCAGAGAAACCCCAAGAACACTGTTTCAAGGCTAGAGGGATCCTGAGGTCACTGTAGCAACACGAAAGAGCTCCGTGGACCAAAAATCAACTCGAGATGAGAGGTTAGTCCCTGGCTTAGACTCCAGAGGAATACCACCTTACCACAAGCACCTCAAGAGGAGGCTTCTCTCAGCTCTAGGTATGTGAGAGGGACCCTGAGTTTGCGGCCTCAAGTGGAATGGACACCGCGATGCCCTGACTCGAAATAAGGCCGGATGTCCCTGCAGTGACTTGAATGCAGGCTCGTCTTGCCTCTCCCAAGACGAAAGGATGTCTGAATCCCCTGTGGAGACCACAGAGAAAGACCTATTTGCCCACGTCATCGCGACCGGAGGCCTCAAATACTTTGAAAAGTCCAGAGGTACGCGGAGATCAGTGCCTCCAAAGGAGACGATGTCTGACTCCTCGTGAACCTTGATAGGAGTCCCAGGATTCCTGTGGCACGTGGAAAGGGACACTTGGTCTCCCGCCTCAGCTGGAGAGGCGTCCCAATTGCCCTGCCAAGACTCGAGGAGAATCCCAAGTTTTCCCTCGCAACTAGGCAGGAGTCCTGACGTGGCTGAACAAACACGTGTGTGGAAGGGCCATCCCCTTCGTAACTCGAGAATATAGCCCAGGTTACCGCCGCAACTCGAGAAAAACCATGAGACTTCCCCCTCGAAGCAAAATGAGGCCCGATTCCCCTGCACTGCGTGCAGAGCAATGCCGTGTTGCACATCACAAAGGAAAGGAGCCTTGATTTCCTTGATGGCACTCCAGAGAAATAACAAGAACACTGTTTCAAGGCTAGAGGGATCCTGAGGTCACTGTAGCAACACGAAAGAGCTCCGTGAACCAAAAATCAACTCGAGATGAAAGGTTAGTCCCTAACTTCGACTCCAGAGGAATACCACCTTACCACAAGCACCTCAAGAGGAGGCTTCTCGCAGCTTTAGGTATGTGAGAGGGACCATGAGTTTGCGGCCTCAAGTAGAATGGACACCGCCATGCCCTGACTCGAAATACGGTCGGACATCCCTGCAGTGACTTGAATGCAGGCTCGTCTTGCATCTCGCAAGAAGAAAGGATGTCTGAATCGCCTGTGGAGACCACAGAGGAAGACCTAGTTCCCCACCTCATCGCGACCGGAGGCCTCACATCCTTTGAAAACTCCAGAGGTACGCGGAGATCAGTTCCTCCAAAGGAGACTATGCCTGACTCCTCGTGAAACTTGATAGGAGTCCCAGGATTCCTATGGCACGTGGAAAGGGACCCTTGGTCTCCCGCCTCAGCTGGAGAGGCGTCCCAATTGCCCTGCCAAGCCTCGAGGAGAATCCCGAGTTGTCCCTCGCAACTAGGCAGGAGTCCTGACGTCGCTGAACACACACATGTGTGGAAGGGCCATCCCCGTGGTAACTCGAGAATATACCACAGGTTCCCGCCGCAACTCGAGAAAAACCATGAGACTACCGCCTCGCCGCGAGATGAGGCCCGATTCCCTGCACTACGTGCAGAGCAATTCCGTGTTGCACATCACACATGAAAGGAGCCTTGATTTCCTTGATGGCACTCCAGAGAAACCCCAAGAACACTGTTTCCAGGCTAGAGGGATCCTGAGGTCACTGTAGCAACACGAAAGAGCTCCGTGGACCAAAAATCAACTCGAGAGGAGAGGTTAGTCCCTGGTTTAGACTCCAGAGGAATACCACCTTACCACAAGCACGTCAAGAGGAGGCTTCTTTAAGCTCTAGGTATGTGAGAGGGACCCTGAGTTTGCGGCCTCAAGTGGAATGGACACCGCGATGCCCTGACTCGAAATAAGGCCGGATGTCCCTGCAGTGACTTGAATGCAGGCTCGTCTTTCCTCTCCCAAGACGAAAGGACGTCTGAATCCCCTGTGGAGACCACAGAGAAAGACCAAGTTGCCCACGTCATCGCGACCGGAGGTCTCAAATACTTTGAAAACTCCAGAGGTACGCGGAGATCAGTACCTCCAAAGGAGACGATGTCTGACTCCTCGTGAAACTTGATAGGAGTCCCAGGATTCCTGTGGCACGTGGAAAGGGACCCTTGGTCTCACGCCTCAGCTGGAGAGGCATCCCACTTGCCCTTCCAAGCCTCAAGGAGAATCCCGAGTTGTCCCTCGCAACTAGGCAGAAGTCCTGAAGTCGCTGAACAAACACGTGTGTGGAAGGGCCATCTCCATCGTAACTCGAGAATATACCCCAGGTTCCCGCCGTAACTCGAGAAAAACCATGAGACTTCCCCCTCGAAGCAAAATGAGGCCCGATTCCCCTGCACTGCGTGCAGAGCAATTCCGTGTTGCACATCACACATGAAAGGAGCCTTGATTTCCTTGATGGCACTCCAAAGAAACCCAAAGAACACTGTTTCAAGGCTAGAGGGATCCTGAGGTCACTGTAGCAACACGAAAGAGCTCCGTGGACCAAAAATCAACTCGAGATGAGGGGTTAGTCCCTGGCTTCGACTCCAGAGGAATACCACCTTACCACAAGCACCTCAAGAGGAGGCTTCTCTCAGCTCTAGGTATGTGAGAGGGACCCTGAGTTTGCGGCCTCAAGTGGAATGGACACCGCTATGCCCTGACTCGAATTGAGGCCAGATATCCCTGCAGTGACTTGAATGTAGGCTCGTCTTGCATCTCCCAAGATGAAAGGATGTCTGAATCCCCTGTGGAGACCACAGAGAAAGACCTAGTTCCCCACCTCATCGCGACCGGAGGCCTCACATCCTTTGAAAACTCCAGAGGTACGCGGAGATCAGTGCCTCCAAAGGGGTCGATGCCTGACTCCTCGTGAAACTTGATAGGAGTGCCAGGATTCCTGTGGCACGTGGAAAGGGACCCTTGGTCTCCCTCCTCAGCTGGAGAGGCGTCCCAATTGCCCTGCCATGCCTCGAGGAGAATCCCGAGTTGTCCCTCGCAACTAGGCAGGAGACCTGACGTCACTGAACAAACACGTGTGTGGAAGGGCCATCCCCTTCGTAACTCGAGAATATACCCCAGGTTCCCGCCGCAACTCGAGAAAAACCATGAGACTTCCCCCTCGCCGCGAGATGAGGCCCGATTCCCCTGCACTGCGTGCAGAGCAATTGTGTGTTGCACATAACACATGAAAGGAGCCTTGATTTCCTTCATGGCACTCCAGAGAAATAACAAGAACACTGTTTCAAGGCTAGAGGGATCCTGAGGTCACTGTAGGAACACGAAAGAGCTCCGTGAACCAAAAATCAACTCGAGATGAAAGGTTAGTCCCTAACGTTGACTCCAGAGGAATACCACCTTACCACAAGCATCTCAAGAGGAGGCTTCTCGCAGCTTTAGGTATGTGAGAGGGACCCTGAGTTTGCAGCCTCATGTGGGATGGACACCGCCATGCCCTGACTCGAAATAAGGCCGGACATCCCTGCAGTGACTTGAATGCAGGCTCGTCTTGCATCTCGCAAGACGAAAGGATGTCTGAATCGCCTGTGGAGACCACAGAGGAAGACCTAGTTCCCCACCTCATCGCGATCGGAGGCCTCACATCCTTTGAAAACTCCAGAGGTACGCGGAGATCAGTTCCTCCAAAGGAGACTATGCCTGACTCCTCGTGAAACTTGATAGGAGTCCCAGGATTCCTATGGCACGTGGAAAGGGACCCTTGGTCTCCCGCCTCAGCTGGAGAGGTGTCCCAATTGCCCTGCCAAGCCTGGAGGAGAATCCCGAGTTGTCCCTCGCAACTAGGCAGGAGTTCTGACGTCGCTGAACAAACACGTGGGTGGAAGGGCCATCCCCGTCGTAACTCGAGAATGTACTCCAGGTTCCCGCCGCAACTCGAGAAAAACCATGAGACTTCCCCCTCGCCGTGAGCTGAGGCCCGATTCCCCTGCACTGCGTGCAGAGCAATTCCGTGTTGCACATCACACATGAAAGGAGCCTTGATTTCCTTGATGGCACTCCAGAGAAACCCCAAGAACACTGTTTAAAGGCTAGAGGGATCCTGAGGTCACTGTAGCAACACGAAAGAGCTCCGTGGACCAGAAATCAACTCGAGATGAGGGGTTAGTCCCTGGCTTCGACTCCAGAGGAATACCACCTTACCACAAGCACCTCAAGAGGAGGCTTCTCTCAGCTCTAGGTATGTGAGAGGGACCCTGAGTTTGCGGCCTCAAGTGGAATGGACACCGCGATGCCCTGGCTTGAAATAAGGCCTTATATCCCTGCAGTGACTTAAATGCAGGCTCGTCTTACATCCCCCAAGACGAAAGGATGTCTGAATCCGCTGTGGAGACCACAGAGAAAGACCTAGGTCCCCACCTCATCGCGACCGGAGGCCTCACATCCTTTGAAAACTCCAGAGGTATGCGGAGATCAGTGCCTCCAAAGGAGACGATGCCTGACTCCTCGTGAAACTTGATAGGAGTCCCAGGATTCCTGTGGTACGTGGAAAAGGAACCTTGGTTTCCCGACTCAGCTGGAGAGGCGTCCCAAGTGCCCTGCCAAGCCTCGAGGAGAATCCCGAGTTGTCCCTCGAAACTAGGCAAGAGTCCTGACGTTGCTGATCAAACAACTGTGTGGAAGGGCCATCCCCGTCGTAACTCGAGAATATAACCCAGGTTCCCGCCGCAACTTGGGAAAAACCATGAGACTTCCCCCTCGCCGCGAGATGAGGCCCGATTCCCCTGCACTGCGTGCAGAGCAATTCCGTGTTGCACATCACACATGAAAGGAGCCTTGATTTACTTGATGGCACTCCAGAGAAACCCCAAGAACACTGTTTCAAGGCTAGAGGGATCCTGAGGTCACTGTAGCAACACGAAAGAGCTCCGTGAACCAAAAATCAACTCGAGATGAAAGGTTAGTCCCTAACTTCGACTCCAGAGGAATACCACCTTACCACAAGCACCTCAAGAGGAGGCTTCTCGCAGCTTTAGGTATGTGAGAGGGACCATGAGTTTGCGGCCTCAAGTAGAATGGACACCGCCATGCCCTGACTCGAAATACGGTCGGACATCCCTGCAGTGACTTGAATGCAGGCTCGTCTTGCATCTCGCAAGAAGAAAGGATGTCTGAATCGCCTGTGGAGACCACAGAGGAAGACCTAGTTCCCCACCTCATCGCGACCGGAGGCCTCACATCCTTTGAAAACTCCAGAGGTACGCGGAGATCAGTTCCTCCAAAGGAGACTATGCCTGACTCCTCGTGAAACTTGATAGGAGTCCCAGGATTCCTATGGCACGTGGAAAGGGACCCTTGGTCTCCCGCCTCAGCTGGAGAGGCGTCCCAATTGCCCTGCCAAGCCTCGAGGAGAATCCCGAGTTGTCCCTCGCAACTAGGCAGGAGTCCTGACGTCGCTGAACACACACATGTGTGGAAGGGCCATCCCCGTGGTAACTCGAGAATATACCACAGGTTCCCGCCGCAACTCGAGAAAAACCATGAGACTACCGCCTCGCCGCGAGATGAGGCCCGATTCCCTGCACTACGTGCAGAGCAATTCCGTGTTGCACATCACACATGAAAGGAGCCTTGATTTCCTTGATGGCACTCCAGAGAAACCCCAAGAACACTGTTTCCAGGCTAGAGGGATCCTGAGGTCACTGTAGCAACACGAAAGAGCTCCGTGGACCAAAAATCAACTCGAGAGGAGAGGTTAGTCCCTGGTTTAGACTCCAGAGGAATACCACCTTACCACAAGCACGTCAAGAGGAGGCTTCTTTAAGCTCTAGGTATGTGAGAGGGACCCTGAGTTTGCGGCCTCAAGTGGAATGGACACCGCGATGCCCTGACTCGAAATAAGGCCGGATGTCCCTGCAGTGACTTGAATGCAGGCTCGTCTTTCCTCTCCCAAGACGAAAGGACGTCTGAATCCCCTGTGGAGACCACAGAGAAAGACCAAGTTGCCCACGTCATCGCGACCGGAGGTCTCAAATACTTTGAAAACTCCAGAGGTACGCGGAGATCAGTACCTCCAAAGGAGACGATGTCTGACTCCTCGTGAAACTTGATAGGAGTCCCAGGATTCCTGTGGCACGTGGAAAGGGACCCTTGGTCTCACGCCTCAGCTGGAGAGGCATCCCACTTGCCCTTCCAAGCCTCAAGGAGAATCCCGAGTTGTCCCTCGCAACTAGGCAGAAGTCCTGAAGTCGCTGAACAAACACGTGTGTGGAAGGGCCATCTCCATCGTAACTCGAGAATATACCCCAGGTTCCCGCCGTAACTCGAGAAAAACCATGAGACTTCCCCCTCGAAGCAAAATGAGGCCCGATTCCCCTGCACTGCGTGCAGAGCAATTCCGTGTTGCACATCACACATGGAAGCAGACTTGATTTCCTTGATGGCACTCCAAAGAAACCCAAAGAACACTGTTTCAAGGCTAGAGGGATCCTGAGGTCACTGTAGCAACACGAAAGAGCTCCGTGGACCAAAAATCAACTCGAGATGAGGGGTTAGTCCCTGGCTTCGACTCCAGAGGAATACCACCTTACCACAAGCACCTCAAGAGGAGGCTTCTCTCAGCTCTAGGTATGTGAGAGGGACCCTGAGTTTGCGGCCTCAAGTGGAATGGACACCGCTATGCCCTGACTCGAATTGAGGCCAGATATCCCTGCAGTGACTTGAATGTAGGCTCGTCTTGCATCTCCCAAGATGAAAGGATGTCTGAATCCCCTGTGGAGACCACAGAGAAAGACCTAGTTCCCCACCTCATCGCGACCGGAGGCCTCACATCCTTTGAAAACTCCAGAGGTACGCGGAGATCAGTGCCTCCAAAGGGGTCGATGCCTGACTCCTCGTGAAACTTGATAGGAGTGCCAGGATTCCTGTGGCACGTGGAAAGGGACCCTTGGTCTCCCTCCTCAGCTGGAGAGGCGTCCCAATTGCCCTGCCATGCCTCGAGGAGAATCCCGAGTTGTCCCTCGCAACTAGGCAGGAGACCTGACGTCACTGAACAAACACGTGTGTGGAAGGGCCATCCCCTTCGTAACTCGAGAATATACCCCAGGTTCCCGCCGCAACTCGAGAAAAACCATGAGACTTCCCCCTCGCCGCGAGATGAGGCCCGATTCCCCTGCACTGCGTGCAGAGCAATTGTGTGTTGCACATAACACATGAAAGGAGCCTTGATTTCCTTCATGGCACTCCAGAGAAATAACAAGAACACTGTTTCAAGGCTAGAGGGATCCTGAGGTCACTGTAGGAACACGAAAGAGCTCCGTGAACCAAAAATCAACTCGAGATGAAAGGTTAGTCCCTAACGTTGACTCCAGAGGAATACCACCTTACCACAAGCATCTCAAGCGGAGGCTTCTCGCAGCTTTAGGTATGTGAGAGGGACCCTGAGTTTGCAGCCTCATGTGGGATGGACACCGCCATGCCCTGACTCGAAATAAGGCCGGACATCCCTGCAGTGACTTGAATGCAGGCTCGTCTTGCATCTCGCAAGACGAAAGGATGTCTGAATCGCCTGTGGAGACCACAGAGGAAGACCTAGTTCCCCACCTCATCGCGATCGGAGGCCTCACATCCTTTGAAAACTCCAGAGGTACGCGGAGATCAGTTCCTCCAAAGGAGACTATGCCTGACTCCTCGTGAAACTTGATAGGAGTCCCAGGATTCCTATGGCACGTGGAAAGGGACCCTTGGTCTCCCGCCTCAGCTGGAGAGGTGTCCCAATTGCCCTGCCAAGCCTGGAGGAGAATCCCGAGTTGTCCCTCGCAACTAGGCAGGAGTCCTGACGTCGCTGAACAAACACGTGGGTGGAAGGGCCATCCCCGTCGTAACTCGAGAATGTACTCCAGGTTTCCGCCGCAACTCGAGAAAAACCATGAGACTTCCCCCTCGCCGTGAGCTGAGGCCCGATTCCCCTGCACTGCGTGCAGAGCAATTCCGTGTTGCACATCACACATGAAAGGAGCCTTGATTTCCTTGATGGCACTCCAGAGAAACCCCAAGAACACTGTTTAAAGGCTAGAGGGATCCTGAGGTCACTGTAGCAACACGAAAGAGCTCCGTGGACCAGAAATCAACTCGAGATGAGGGGTTAGTCCCTGGCTTCGACTCCAGAGGAATACCACCTTACCACAAGCACCTCAAGAGGAGGCTTCTCTCAGCTCTAGGTATGTGAGAGGGACCCTGAGTTTGCGGCCTCAAGTGGAATGGACACCGCGATGCCCTGGCTTGAAATAAGGCCTTATATCCCTGCAGTGACTTAAATGCAGGCTCGTCTTACATCCCCCAAGACGAAAGGATGTCTGAATCCGCTGTGGAGACCACAGAGAAAGACCTAGGTCCCCACCTCATCGCGACCGGAGGCCTCACATCCTTTGAAAACTCCAGAGGTATGCGGAGATCAGTGCCTCCAAAGGAGACGATGCCTGACTCCTCGTGAAACTTGATAGGAGTCCCAGGATTCCTGTGGTACGTGGAAAAGGAACCTTGGTTTCCCGACTCAGCTGGAGAGGCGTCCCAAGTGCCCTGCCAAGCCTCGAGGAGAATCCCGAGTTGTCCCTCGAAACTAGGCAAGAGTCCTGACGTTGCTGATCAAACAACTGTGTGGAAGGGCCATCCCCGTCGTAACTCGAGAATATAACCCAGGTTCCCGCCGCAACTTGGGAAAAACCATGAGACTTCCCCCTCGCCGCGAGATGAAGCCCGATTCCCCTGCACTGCGTGCAGAGCAATTCCGTGTTGCACATCACACATGAAAGGAGCCTTGATTTACTTGATGGCACTCCAGAGAAACCCCAAGAACACTGTTTCAAGGCTAGAGGGATCCTGAGGTCACTGTAGCAACACGAAAGAGCTCCGTGGACCAAGAATCATCTCGAGATGAGAGGTTAGTCCCTGGCTTCGACTAGAGAGGAATACCACCTTACCACAAGCACCTCAAGAGGAGGCTTCTCTCAGCTCTAGGTATGTGAGAGGGACCCTGGGTTTGCGGCCTCAAGTGGAATGGACACCGCGATGCCCTGACTCGAAATAAGGCCGGATATCCCTGCAGTGACTTGAATGCAGGCTCGTCTTGCATCTCCCAAGACGAAAGGATGTCTGAATCCCCTGTGGAGACCACAGAGAAAGACCTAGTTCCCCACCTCATCTCGACCGGAGGCTTCACATCCTTTGAAAACTCCAGAGGTACGCGGAGATCAGTGCCTCCAAAGGAGACGATGTCTGACTCCTCGTGAAACTTGATAGGAGTCCCAGGATTCCTGTGGCACGTGGAAAGGGACCCTTGGTCTCCCGCCTCAGCTGGAGAGGCGTCCCAATTGCCCTGCCAAGCCTCGAGGAGTATCCCGAGTTGTCCCTCGCGACTAGGCAGGAGTACTGACTTGGCTGAACAAACACGTGTGTGTAAGGGCCATCCCCGTCGTAACTCGAGAATATACCCCAGGTTCCCGCCGCAACTGGAGAAAAACCATGAGACTTCCCCCTCGCCGCGAGATGATGCCCGATTCCCCTGCACTGCGTGCAGAGCAATTCCATGTGGCACATCACATATGAAAGGAGCCTTGATTTCCTTGATGGCACTCCAGAGAAACCCCAAGAACACTGTTTCAAGGCTAGAGTGATCCTGAGGTCACTGTAGCAACACGAAAGAGCTCCGTGGACCAAGAATCAACTCGAGATGAGAGGTTAGTCCCTGGCTTCGACTCCAGAGGAATACTACCTTACCACAAGCACCTCAAGAAGAGGCTTCTCTCAGCTCTAGCTATGTGAGAGGGACCCTGAGTTTGCGGCCTCAAGTGGAATGGACACCGCGATTCCCTGACTCGAAATAAGGCCGGATATGCCTGCAGTGACTTGAATGCAGGCTCGTCTTGCATCTCCCAAGACGAAAGGATGTCTGAATCCCCTGTGGAGACCACAGAGAAAGACCTAGTTCCCCACCTCATCGCGACCGGAGGCCTCACATCCTTTGAAAACTCCAGAGGTACGCGGAGATCAGTGCCTCCAAAGGGGTCGATGCCTGACTCCTCGTGAAACTTGATAGGAGTGCCAGGATTCCTGTGGCACGTGGAAAGGGACCCTTGGTCTCCCTCCTCACCTGGAGAGCCGTCCCAATTGCCCTGCCATGCCTCGAGGAGAATCCCGAGTTGTCCCTCGCAACTAGGCAGGAGTCCTGACGTCACTGAACAAACACGTGTGTGGAAGGGCCATCCCCTTCGTAACTCGAGAATATACCCCAGGTTCCCGCCGCAACTCGAGAAAAACCATGAGACTTCCCCCTCGCCGCGAGATGAGGCCCGATTCCCCTGCACTGCGTGCAGAGCAATTGTGTGTTGCACATAACACATGAAAGGAGCCTTGATTTCCTTCATGGCACTCCACAGAAATAACAAGAACACTGTTTCAAGGCTAGAGGGATCCTGAGGTCACTGTAGGAACACGAAAGAGCTCCGTGAACCAAAAATCAACTCGAGATGAAAGGTTAGTCCCTAACGTTGACTCCAGAGGAATACCACCTTACCACAAGCATCTCAAGAGGAGGCTTCTCGCAGCTTTAGGTATGTGAGAGGGACCCTGAGTTTGCGGCCTCATGTGGGATGGACACCGCCATGCCCTGACTCGAAATAAGGCCGGACATCCCTGCAGTGACTTGAATGCAGGCTCGTCTTGCATCTCGCAAGACGAAAGGATGTCTGAATCGCCTGTGGAGACCACAGAGGAAGACCTAGTTCCCCACCTCATCGCGATCGGAGGCCTCACATCCTTTGAAAACTCCAGAGGTACGCGGAGATCAGTTCCTCCAAAGGAGACTATGCCTGACTCCTCGTGAAACTTGATAGGAGTCCCAGGATTCCTATGGCACCTGGAAAGGGACCCTTGGTCTCCCGCCTCAGCTGGAGAGGCGTCCCAATTGCCCTGCCAAGCCTCGAGGAGAATCCCGAGTTGTCCCTCGCAACTAGGCAGGAGTTCTGACGTCACTGAACAAACACGTGGGTGGAAGGGCCATCCCCGTCGTAACTCGAGAATGTACCCCAGGTTCCCGCCGCAACTCGAGAAAAACCATGAGACTTCCCCCTCGCCGTGAGCTGAGGCCCGATTCCCCTGCACTGCGTGCAGAGCAATTCCGTGTTGCACATCACACATGAAAGGAGACTTGATTTCCTTGATGGCACTCCAGAGAAACCCCAAGAACACTGTTTCAAGGCTAGAGGGATCCTGAGGTCACTGTAGCAACACGAAAGAGCTCCGTGGACCAAGAATCATCTCGAGATGAGAGGTTAGTCCCTGGCTTCGACTCGAGAGGAATACCACCTTACCACAAGCACCTCAAGAGGAGGCTTCTCTCAGCTCTAGGTATGTGAGAGGGACCCTGAGTTTGCGCCCTCAAGTGGAATGGACACCGCGATTCCCTGACTCGAAATAAGGCCGGATATCCCTGCAGTGACTTGAATGCAGGCTCGTCTTGCATCTCCCAAGACGAAAGGATGTCTGAATCCCCTGTGGAGACCACAGAGAAAGACCTAGTTCCCCACCTCATCTCGACCGGAGGCTTCACATCCTTTGAAAACTCCAGAGGTACGCGGAGATCAGTGCCTCCAAAGGAGACGATGTCTGACTCCTCGTGAAACTTGATAGGAGTCCCAGGATTCCTGTGGCACGTGGAAAGGGACCCTTGGTCTCCCGCCTCAGCTGGAGAGGCGTCCCAATTGCCCTGCCAAGCCTCGAGGAGTATCCCGAGCTGTCCCTCGCGACTAGGCAGGAGTACTGACTTGGCTGAACAAACACGTGTGTGTAAGGGCCATCCCCGTCGTAACTCGAGAATATACCCCAGGTTCCCGCCGCAACTGGAGAAAAACCATGAGACTTCCCCCTCGCCGCGAGATGATGCCCGATTCCCCTGCACTGCGTGCAGAGCAATTCCATGTGGCACATCACATATGAAAGGAGCCTTGATTTCCTTGATGGCACTCCAGAGAAACCCCAAGAACACTGTTTCAAGGCTAGAGTGATCCTGAGGTCACTGTAGCAACATGAAAGAGCTCCGTGGACCAAGAATCAACTCGAGATGAGAGGTTAGTCCCTGGCTTCGACTCCAGAGGAATACCACCTTACCACAAGCACCTCAAGAAGAGGCTTCTCTCAGCTCTAGCTATGTGAGAGGGACCCTGAGTTTGCGGCCTCAAGTGGAATGGACACCGCGATTCCCTGACTCGAAATAAGGCCGGATATGCCTGCAGTGACTTGAATGCAGGCTCGTCTTCCATCTCCCAAGACGAAAGAATGGTTGAATCCCCTGTGGAGGCCACAGAGAAAGAACTAGGTCCCCACCTCATCGCGACCGTATGCCTCACATCCTTTGAAAACTCCAGAAGTACGCGGAGATCAGTGCCTCCAAAGGAGACGATGCCTGACTCCTCGTGAAACTTGATATGAGTCCCAGGATTCCTGTGGCACGTGGAAAGGGACCCTTGGTCTCCCGCCTCAGCTGGAGAGGCGTCCCAATTGCCCTGCCAAGCCTCGAGGAGAATCCCGAGTTGTCCCTGGCAACTAGGCAGGAGTCCTGCCGTCGCTGAACAAACACGTGTGTGGAAGGGCCATCCCCGTCGTAACTCGAGAATAAACCCCAGGTTCCCGCCGCAACTCGAGAAAAACCATGAGACTTCCCACTCGCCGCGAGATGAGGCCCGATTCCCCTGCACTGCGTGCAGAGCAATTCCGTGTTGCACATCACACATGAAAGGAGACTTGATTTCCTTGATGGCACTCCAGAGAAACCCCAAGAACACTGTTTCAAGGCTAGAGGGATCCTGAGGTCACTGTAGTAACACGAAAGAGCACCGTGGACCAAAAATCAACTCGAGAGGAGAGGTTAGTCCCTGGCTTCGACTCCAGAGGAATACCACCTTACCACAAGCACCTCAAGAGGAGGCTTCTCTCAGCTCTAGGTATGTGAGAGGGACCCTGAGTTTGCGGCCTCAAGTGGAATGGACACCGCGATGCCCTGACTCGAAATAAGGCCGGATATCCCTGCAGTGACTTGAATGCAGGCTCGTCTTGAATCTCCCAAGACGAAAGGATGTCTGAATCCCCTGTGGAGACCACAGAGAAAGACCTAGTTCCCCACCTCATCGTGACCGGAGGCCACACATCCTTTGAAGACTCCAGAGGTACGCGGAGATCAGTGCCTCCAAAGGAGACGATGCCTGACTCCTCGTGAAACTTGATAGGAGTCCCAGGATTCCTGTGGCACGTGGAAAGGGACATTTGGTCTCCCGCCTCAACTGGAGAGGCGTCCCAATTGCTCTGCCAAGCCTCGAGGAGAATCCCGAGTTGTCCCTCGCAACTAGGCAGGAGTCCTGCCGTCGCTGAACAAACACGTGGGTGGAAGGGCCATCCCCGTCGTAACTCGAGAATATAGCCCAGGTTCCCGCCGCAACTCGAGAAAAACCATGAGACTTCCCCCTCGCCGCAAAATGAGGCCCGATTCCCCTGCACTGCATGCAGAGCAATTCTGTGTTGCACATCACACATGAAAGGAGCCTTGATTTCCTTGATGGCACTCCAGAGAAACCCCAAGAACACTGTTTCAAGGCTAGAGGGATCCTGAGGTCACAGTAGCAACACGAAAGAGCTCCGTGGACCAAAAATCAACTCGAGATGAGAGGTTAGTCCCTGGCTTCGACTCCAGAGGAATACCACCTTACCACAAGCACCTCAAGAGGAGGCTTCTCTCAGCTCTCGGTATGTGAGAGGGACCCTGAGTTTGCGGCCTCAAGTGGAATGGACACCGCGATGCCCTGACTCGAAATAAGGCCGCATATCCCTGCAGTGACTTGAATGCAGGCTCGTCTTCCATCTCCCAAGATGAATGGATGTCTGAATCCCCTGTGGAGACCACAGAGAAAGACCTAGTTCCCCACGTCATCGCGACCGGAGGCCGCACATCCTTTGAAAGCTCCAGAGGTACGCGGAGATCAGTGCCTCCAAAGGAGACGATGCCTGACTCCTCGTGAAACTTGATAGGAGTCCCAGGATTCCTGTGGCACGTGGAAAGGGACTCTTGGTCTCCCGCCTCAGCTGGAGAGGCGTCCCAATTGCCCTGCCAAGCCTCGAGGAGAATCCCGAGTTGTCCCTCGCAACTAGGCAGGAGTTCTGACATCGCTGAACAAACACGTGGTTGGAAGGGCCATCCCCGTCGTAACTCGAGAATATACCCCAGGTTCCCGCCGCAACTCGAGAAAAACCATGAGACTTCCCCCTCGCCGCGAGATGAGGCCCGATTCCCCTGCACTGCGTGCAGAGCAATTCCGTGTTGCACATCACACATAAAAGGAGACTTGATTTCCTTGATGGCACTCCAGAGAAACCCCAAGAACACTGTTTCAAGGCTAGAGGGATCCTGAGGTCACTGTAGCAACACGACAGAGCTCCGTGGACCAAAAATCAACTCAAGATGAGAGGTTAGTCCCTGGCTTCGATTCCAGAGGAATACCACCTTACCACAAGCACCTCAAGAGGAGGCTTCTCTCAGCTCTAGGTATGTGAGAGGGACCCTAAGTATGCGGCCTCAAGAGGAATGGACACCGCGATGCCCTGACTCGAAATAAGGCCGGATATCCCTGCAGTGACTTGAAAGCAGGCTCGTCTTGCATCTCCCAAGACGAAAGGATGTCTGAATCCCCTGTGTAGACCACAGAGAAAGACCTAGTTCCCCACCTCATCATGACAGGAGGCCTCACATCCTTTGAAAATTCCAGAGGTATGCGGAGATCAGTGCCTCCAAAGGAGACGATGCCTGACTCCTCGTGAAACTTGATAGGAGTACCAGGATTCCTGTGGCACGTGGAAAGCGACCCTTGGTCTCCCGCCTCAGCTGGAGAGGTGTCCCAATTGCCCTGCCAAGCCTCGAGGAGAATCCCGAGTTGTCCCTGGCAACTAGGCAGGAGTCCTGACGTCGCTGAAGAAACACGTGGGTGGAACGGCCATCCCCGTCGTAACTCGGGAATATACCCCAGGTTCCCGCCGTAACTCGAGAAAAACCATGAGACTTCCCCCTCGCCGTGAGATGAGGCCTGATTCCCCTGCACTGCGTGCAGAGCAATTCCGTGTTGCACATCACACATGAAAGGAGCCTTGATTTCCTTGATGGCACTCCAGAGAAACCCCAAGAACACTGTTTCAAGGCTAGAGGGATCCTGAGGTCACCGTAGCAACACGAAAGAGCTCCGTGGACCAAAAATCAACTCGAGATGAGAGGTTAGTCCCTGGCTTCGACTCCAGAGGAATACCACCTTACCACAAGCACCTCAAGAGGAGGCTTCTCTCAGCTCTAGCTATGTGAGAGGGACCCTGAGTTTGCGGCCTCAAGTGGAATGGACACGGCGATTCCCTGACTCGAAATAAGGCCGGATATGCCTGCAGTGACTTGAATGCAGGCTCGTCTTCCATCTCCCAAGACGAAAGGATGTCTGAATCCCCTGTGGAGACCACAGAGAAAGACCTAGTTCCCCACCTCATCGCGACCGGAGGCCTCACATCCTTTGAAAACTCCAGAGGTACGCGGAGATCAGTGCCTCCAAAGGGGTCGATGCCTGACTCCTCGTGAAACTTGATAGGAGTGCCAGGATTCCTGTGGCACGTGGAAAGGGACCCTTGGTCTCCCTCCTCACCTGGAGAGGCGTCCCAATTGCCCTGCCATGCCTCGAGGAGAATCCCGAGTTGTCCCTCGCAACTAGGCAGGAGTCCTGACGTCACTGAACAAACACGTGTGTGGAAGGGCCATACCCTTCGTAACTCGAGTATATACCCCAGGTTCCCGCCGCAACTCGAGAAAAACAATGAGACTTCCCCCTCGCCGCGAGATGAGGCCCGATTCCCCTGCACTGCGTGCAGAGCAATTGTGTGTTGCACATAACACATGAAAGGAGCCTTGATTTCCTTCATGGCACTCCAGAGAAATAACAAGAACACTGTTTCAAGGCTAGAGGGATCCTGAGGTCACTGTAGGAACACGAAAGAGCTCCGTGATCCAAAAATCAACTCGAGATGAAAGGTTAGTCCCTAACGTTGACTCCAGAGGAATACCACCTTACCACAAGCATCTCAAGAGGAGGCTTCTCGCAGCTTTAGGTATGTGAGAGGGACCCTGAGTTTGCGGCCTCATGTGGGATGGACACCGCCATGCCCTGACTCGAAATAAGGCCGGACATCCCTGCAGTGACTTGAATGCAGGCTCGTCTTGCATCTCGCAAGACGAAAGGATGTCTGAATCGCCTGTGGAGACCACAGAGGAAGACCTAGTTCCC
Source organism: Cervus elaphus (assembly GCF_910594005.1). Taxonomy (NCBI): domain Eukaryota; kingdom Metazoa; phylum Chordata; class Mammalia; order Artiodactyla; family Cervidae; genus Cervus; species Cervus elaphus. The sequence continues at coordinate 7,239,457 of NC_057838.1, forward strand.
CACCTCATCGCGATCGGAGGCCTCACATCCTTTGAAAACTCCAGAGGTACGCGGAGATCAGTTCCTCCAAAGGAGACTATGCCTGACTCCTCGTGAAACTTGATAGGAGTCCCAGGATTCCTATGGCACGTGGAAAGGGACCCTTGGTCTCCCGCCTCAGCTGGAGAGGCGTCCCAATTGCCCTGCCAAGCCTCGAGGAGAATCCCGAGTTGTCCCTCGCAACTAGGCAGGAGTTCTGACGTCACTGAACAAACACGTGTGTGGAAGGGCCATCCCCGTCGTAACTCGAGAATGTACCCCAGGTTCCCGCCGCAACTCGAGAAAAACCATGAGACTTCCCCCTCGCCGTGAGCTGAGGCCCGATTCCCCTGCACTGCGTGCAGAGCAATTCCGTGTTGCACATCACACATGAAAGGAGCCTTGATTTCCTTGATGGCACTCCAGAGAAACCCCAAGAACACTGTTTAAAGGCTAGAGGGATCCTGAGGTCACTGTAGCAACATGAAAGAGCTCCGTGGACCAGAAATCAACTCGAGATGAGGGGTTAGTCCCTGGCTTCGACTCCAGAGGAATACCACCTTACCACAAGCACCTCAAGAGGAGGCTTCTCTCAGCTCTAGGTATGTGAGAGGGACCCTGAGTTTGCGGCCTCAAGTGGAATGGAACGCGCGATGCCCTGGCTCGAAATAAGGCCTTATATCCCTGCAGTGACTTAAATGCAGGCTCGTCTTGCATCCCCCAAATCGAAAGGATGTCTGAATCCGCTGTGGAGACCACAGAGAAAGACCTAGTTCCCCACCTCATCGCGACCGGAGGCCTCACATCCTTTGAAAACTCCAGAGGTATGCGGAGATCAGTGCCTCCAAAGGAGACGATGCCTGACTCCTCGTGAAACTTGATAGGAGTCCCAGGATTCCTGTGGTACGTGGAAAAGGAACCTTGGTTTCCCGCCTCAGCTGGAGAGGCGTCCCAAGTGCCCTGCCAAGCCTCGAGGAGAATCCCGAGTTGTCCCTCGAAACTAGGCAAGAGTCCTGACGTTGCTGATCAAACAACTGTGTGGAAGGGCCATCCCCGTCGTAACTCGAGAATATAACCCAGGTTCCCGCCGCAACTTGAGAAAAACCATGAGACTTCCCCCTCGCCGCGAGATGAGGCCCGATTCCCCTGCACTGCGTGCAGAGCAATTCCGTGTTGCACATCACACATGAAAGGAGCCTTGATTTCCTTGATGGCACTCCAGAGAAACCCCAAGAACACTGTTTCAAGGCTAGAGGGATCCTGAGGTCACTGTAGCAACACGAAAGAGCTCCGTGGACCAAGAATCATCTCGAGATGAGAGGTTAGTCCCTGACTTCGACTCGAGAGGAATACCACCTTACCACAAGCACCTCAAGAGGAGGCTTCTCTCAGCTCGAGGTATGTGAGAGGGACCCTGGGTTTACGGCCTCAAGTGGAATGGACACCGCGATGCCCTGACTCGAAATAAGGCCGGTTATCCCTGCAGTGACTTGAATGCAGGCTCGTCTTGCATCTCCCAAGACGAAAGGATGTCTGAATCCCCTGTGGAGACCACAGAGAAAGACTTAGTTCCCCACCTCATCTCGACCGGAGGCTTCACATCCTTTGAAAACTCCAGAGGTACGCGGAGATCAGTGCCTCCAAAGGAGACGATGTCTGACTCCTCGTGAAACTTGATAGGAGTCCCAGGATTCCTGTGGCACGTGGAAAGGGACCCTTGGTCTGCCGCCTCAGCTGGAGAGGCGTCCCAATTGCCCTGCCAAGCCTCGAGGAGTATCCCGAGTTGTCCCTCGCGACTAGGCAGGAGTACTGACTTGGCTGAACAAACACGTGTGTGGAAGGGCCATCCCCGTCGTAACTCGAGAATATACCCCAGGTTCCCGCCGCAACTGGAGAAAAACCATGAGACTTCCCCCTCGCCGCGAGATGATGCCCGATTCCCCTGCACTGCGTGCAGAGCAATTCCATGTGGCACATCACATATGAAAGGAGCCTTGATTTCCTTGATGGCACTCCAGAGAAACCCCAAGAACACTGTTTCAAGGCTAGAGTGATCCTGAGGTCACTGTAGCAACACGAAAGAGCTCCGTGGACCAAGAATCAACTCGAGATGAGAGGTTAGTCCCTGGCTTCGACTCCAGAGGAATACCACCTTACCACAAGCACCTCAAGAAGAGGCTTCTCTCAGCTCTAGCTATGTGAGAGGGACCCTGAGTTTGTGGCCTCAAGTGGAATGGACACCTCGATTCCCTGACTCGAAATAAGGCCGGATATGCCTGCAGTGACTTGAATGCAGGCTCGTCTTCCATCTCCCAAGACGAAAGGATGTCTGAATCCCCTGTGGAGACCACAGAGAAAGACCTAGTTCCCCACCTCATCGCGACCGGAGGCCTCACATCCTTTGAAAACTCCAGAGGTACGCGGAGATCAGTGCCTCCAAAGGGGTCGATGCCTGACTCCTCGTGAAACTTGATAGGAGTGCCAGGATTCCTGTGGCACGTGGAAAGGGACCCTTGGTCTCCCTCCTCAGCTGGAGAGGCGTCCCAATTGCCCTGCCATGCCTCGAGGAGAATCCCGAGCTGTCCCTCGCAACTAGGCAGGAGTCCTGACGTCACTGAACAAACACGTGTGTGGAAGGGCCATCCCCTTCGTAACTCGAGAATATACCCCAGGTTCCCGCCGCAACTCGAGAAAAACCATGAGACTTCCCCCTCACCGCGAGATGAGGCCCGATTCCCCTGCACTGCGTGCAGAGCAATTGTGTGTTGCACATAACACATGAAAGGAGCCTTGATTTCCTTCATGGCACTCCAGAGAAATAACAAGAACACTGTTTCAAGGCTAGAGGGATCCTGAGGTCACTGTAGGAACACGAAAGAGCTCCGTGAACCAAAAATCAACTCGAGGTGAAAGGTTAGTCCCTAACGTTGACTCCAGAGGAATACCACCTTACCACAAGCATCTCAAGAGGAGGCTTCTCGCAGCTTTAGGTATGTGAGAGGGACCCTGAGTTTGCGGCCTCATGTGGGATGGACACCGCCATGCCCTGACTCGAAATAAGGCCGGACATCCCTGCAGTGACTTGAATGCAGGCTCGTCTTGCATCTCGCAAGACGAAAGGATGTCTGAATCGCCTGTGGAGACCACAGAGGAAGACCTAGTTCCCCACCTCATCGCGATCGGAGGCCTCACATCCTTTGAAAACTCCAGAGGTACGCGGAGATCAGTTCCTCCAAAGAAGACTATGCCTGACTCCTCGTGAAACTTGATAGGAGTCCCAGGATTCCTATGGCACGTGGAAAGGGACCCTTGGTCTCCCGCCTCAGCTGGAGAGGTGTCCCAATTGCCCTGCCAAGCCTCGAGGAGAATCCCGAGTTGTCCCTCGCAACTAGGCAGGAGTTCTGACGTCGCTGAACAAACACGTGGGTGGAAGGGCCATCCCCGTCGTAACTCGAGAATGTACCCCAGGTTCCCGCCGCAACTCGAGAAAAACCATGAGACTTCCCACTCGCCGTGAGCTGAGGCCCGATTCCCCTGCACTGCGTGCAGAGCAATTCCGTGTTGCACATCACACATGAAAGGAGCCTTGATTTCCTTGATGGCACTCCAGAGAAACCCCAAGAACACTGTTTCAAGGCTAGAGGGATCCTGAGGTCACTGTAGCAACACGAAAGAGCTCCGTGGACCAGAAATCAACTCGAGATGAGGGGTTAGTCCCTGGCTTCGACTCCAGAGGAATACCACCTTACCACAAGCACCTCAAGAGGAGGCTTCTCTCAGCTCTAGGTATGTGAGAGGGACCCTGAGTTTGCGGCCTCAAGTGGAATGGACACCGCGATGCCCTGGCTCGAAATAAGGCCTTATATCCCTGCAGTGACTTAAATGCAGGCTCGTCTTGCATCCCCCAAATCGAAAGGATGTCTGAATCCGCTGTGGAGACCACAGAGAAAGACCTAGTTCCCCACCTCATCGCGACCGGAGGCCTCACATCCTTTGAAAACTCCAGAGGTATGCGGAGATCAGTGCCTCCAAAGGAGACGATGCCTGACTCCTCGTGAAACTTGATAGGAGTCCCAGGATTCCTGTGGTACGTGGAAAAGGACCCTTGGTTTCCCGCCTCAGCTGGAGAGGCGTCCCAAGTGCCCTGCCAAGCCTCGAGGAGAATCCCGAGTTGTCCCTCGAAACTAGGCAAGAGTCCTGACGTTGCTGATCAAACAACTGTGTGGAAGGGCCATCCCCATCGTAACTCGAGAATATAACCCAGGTTCCCGCCGCAACTTGAGAAAAACCATGAGACTTCCCCCTCGCCGCGAGATGAGGCCCGATTCCCCTGCACTGCGTGCAGAGCAATTCCGTGTTGCACATCACACATGAAAGGAGCCTTGATTTCCTTGATGGCACTCCAGAGAAACCCCAAGAACACTGTTTCAAGGCTAGAGGGATCCTGAGGTCACTGTAGCAACACGAAAGAGCTCCGTGGACCAAGAATCATCTCGAGATGAGAGGTTAGTCCCTGGCTTCGACTCGAGAGGAATACCACCTTACCACAAGCACCTCAAGAGGAGGCTTCTCTCAGCTCTAGGTATGTGAGAGGGACCCTGAGTTTGCGCCCTCAAGTGGAATGGACACCGCGATGCCCTGACTCGAAATAAGGCCGGATATCCCTGCAGTGACTAGAATGCAGGCTCGTCTTGCATCTCCCAAGACGAAAGGATGTCTGAATCCCCTGTGGAGACCACAGAGAAAGACCTAGTTCCCCACCTCATCTCGACCGGAGGCTTCACATCCTTTGAAAACTCCAGAGGTACGCGGAGATCAGTGCCTCCAAAGGAGACGATGTCTGACTCCTCGTGAAACTTGATAGAAGTCCCAGGATTCCTGTGGCACGTGGAAAGGGACCCTTGGTCTCCCGCCTCAGCTGGAGAGGCGTCCCAATTGCCCTGCCAAGCCTCGAGGAGTATCCCGAGTTGTCCCTCGCGACTAGGCAGGAGTACTGACTTGGCTGAACAAACACGTGTGTGGAAGGGCCATCACCGTCGTAACTCGAGAATATACCCCAGGTTCCCGCCGCAACTGGAGAAAAACCATGAGACTTCCCCCTCGCCGCGAGATGATGCCCGATTCCCCTGCACTGCGTGCAGAGCAATTCCATGTGGCACATCACATATGAAAGGAGCCTTGATTTCCTTGATGGCACTCCAGAGAAACCCCAAGAACACTGTTTCAAGGCTAGAGTGATCCTGAGGTCACTGTAGCAACATGAAAGAGCTCCGTGGACCAAGAATCAACTCGAGATGAGAGGTTAGTCCCTGGCTTCGACTCCAGAGGAATACCACCTTACCACAAGCACCTCAAGAAGAGGCTTCTCTCAGCTCTAGCTATGTGAGAGGGACCCTGAGTTTGCGGCCTCAAGTGGAATGGACACTACGATTCCCTGACTCGAAATAAGGCCGGATATGCCTGCAGTGACTTGAATGCAGGCTCGTCTTCCATCTCCCAAGACGAAAGAATGGTTGAATCCCCTGTGGAGGCCACAGAGAAAGAACTAGGTCCCCACCTCATCGCGACCGTATGCCTCACATCCTTTGAAAACTCCAGAAGTACGCGGAGATCAGTGCCTCCAAAGGAGACGATGCCTGACTCCTCGTGAAACTTGATATGAGTCCCAGGATTCCTGTGGCACGTGGAAAGGGACCCTTGGTCTCCCGCCTCAGCTGGAGAGGCGTCCCAATTGCCCTGCCAAGCCTCGAGGAGAATCCCGAGTTGTCCCTGGCAACTAGGCAGGAGTCCTGCCGTCGCTGAACAAACACGTGTGTGGAAGGGCCATCCCCGTCGTAACTCGAGAATAAACTCCAGGTTCCCGCCGCAACTCGAGAAAAACCATGAGACTTCCCACTCGCCGCGAGATGAGGCCCGATTCCCCTGCACTGCGTGCAGAGCAATTCCGTGTTGCACATCACACATGAAAGGAGACTTGATTTCCTTGATGGCACTCCAGAGAAACCCCAAGAACACTGTTTCAAGGCTAGAGGGATCCTGAGGTCACTGTAGTAACACGAAAGAGCACCGTGGACCAAAAATCAACTCGAGAGGAGAGGTTAGTCCCTGGCTTCGACTCCAGAGGAATACCACCTTACCACAAGCACCTCAAGAGGAGGCTTCTCTCAGCTCTAGGTATGTGAGAGGGACCCTGAGTTTGCGGCCTCAAGTGGAATGGACACCGCGATGCCCTGACTCGAAATAAGGCCGGATATCCCTGCAGTGACTTGAATGCAGGCTCGTCTTGAATCTCCCAAGACGAAAGGATGTCTGAATCCCCTGTGGAGACCACAGAGAAAGACCTAGTTCCCCACCTCATCGTGACCGGAGGCCACACATCCTTTGAAGACTCCAGAGGTACGCGGAGATCAGTGCCTCCAAAGGAGACGATGCCTGACTCCTCGTGAAACTTGATAGGAGTCCCAGGATTCCTGTGGCACGTGGAAAGGGACATTTGGTCTCCCGCCTCAACTGGAGAGGCGTCCCAATTGCTCTGCCAAGACTCGAGGAGAATCCCGAGTTGTCCCTCGCAACTAGGCAGGAGTCCTGATGTCGCTGAAGAAACACGTGGGTGGAAGGGCCATCCCCGTCGTAACTCGAGAATATAGCCCAGGTTTCCGCCGCAACTCGAGAAAAACCATGAGACTTCCCCCTCGCCGCGAGATGAGGCCCGATTCCCCTGCACTGCATGCAGAGCAATTCTGTGTTGCACATCACACATGAAAGGAGCCTTGATTTCCTTGATGGCACTCCAGAGAAACCCCAAGAACACTGTTTCAAGGCTAAAGGGATCCTGAGGTCACACTAGCAACACGAAAGAGCTCCGTGGACCAAAAATCAACTCGAGATGAGAGGTTAGTCCCTGGCTTCGACTCCAGAGGAATACCACCTTACCACAAGCACCTCAAGAGGAGGCTTCTCTCAGCTCTCGGTATGTGAGAGGGACCCTGAGTTTGCGGCCTCAAGTGGAATGGACACCGCGATGCCCTGACTCGAAATAAGGCCGGATATCCCTGCAGTGACTTGAATGCAGGCTCGTCTTCCATCTCCCAAGATGAATGGATGTCTGAATCCCCTGTGGAGACCACAGAGAAAGACCTAGTTCCCCACGTCATCGCGACCAGAGGCCGCACATCCTTTGAAAACTCCAGAGGTACGCGGAGATCAGTGCCTCCAAAGGAGACGATGCCTGACTCCTCGTGAAACTTGATAGGAGTCCCAGGATTCCTGTGGCACGTGGAAAGGGAACCTTGGTCTCCCGCCTCAGCTGGAGAGGCGTCCCAATTGCCCTGCTATGCCTCGAGGAGAATCCCGAGTTGTCCCTCGCAACTAGGCAGGAGTTCTGACATCGCTGAACAAACACGTGGTTGGAAGGGCCAACCCCATCGTAACTCGAGAATATACCCCAGGTTCCCGCCGCAACTCGAGAAAAACCATGAGACTTCCCCCTCGCCGCGAGATGAGGCCCGATTCCCCTGCACTGCGTGCAGAGCAATTCCGTGTTGCACATCACACATAAAAGGAGACTTGATTTCCTTGATGGCACTCCAGAGAAACCCCAAGAACACTGTTTCAAGGCTAGAGGGATCCTGAGGTCACTGTAGCAACACGACAGAGCTCCGTGGACCAAAAATCAACTCAAGATGAGAGGTTAGTCCCTGGCTTCGATTCCAGAGGAATACCACCTTACCACAAGCACCTCAAGAGGAGGCTTCTCTCAGCTCTAGGTATGTGAGAGGGACCCTGAGTTTGCGGCCTCAAGAGGAACGGACACCGCGATGCCCTGACTCGAAATAAGGCCGGATATCCCTGCAGTGACTTGAAAGCAGGCTCGTCTTGCATCTCCCAAGACGAAAGGATGTCTGAATCCCCTGTGTAGACCACAGAGAAAGACCTAGTTCCCCACCTCATCATGACAGGAGGCCTCACATACTTTGAAAAATCCAGAGGTACGCGGAGATCAGTGCCTCCAAAGGAGACGATGCCTGACTACTCGTGAAACTTGATAGGAGTACCAGGATTCCTGTGGCACGTGGAAAGCGACCCTTGGTCTCCCGGCTCAGCTGGAGAGGTGTCCCAATTGCCCTGCCAAGCCTCAAGGAGAATCCCGAGTTGTCCCTGGCAACTAGGCAGGAGTCCTGACGTCGCTGAAGAAACACGTGGGTGGAACGGCCATCCCCGTCGTAACTCGGGAATATACCCCAGGTTCCCGCCGTAACTCGAGAAAAACCATGAGACTTCCCCCTCGCCGTGAGATGAGGCCTGATTCCCCTGCACTGCGTGCAGAGCAATTCCGTGTTGCACATCACACATGAAAGGAGCCTTGATTTCCTTGATGGCACTCCAGAGAAACCCCAAGAACACTGTTTCAAGGCTAGAGGGATCCTGAGGTCACCGTAGCAACACGAAAGAGCTCCGTGGACCAAAAATCAACTCGAGATGAGAGGTTAGTCCCTGGCTTCGACTCCAGAGGAATACCACCTTACCACAAGCACCTCAAGAGGAGGCTTCTCTCAGCTCTAGGTATGTGAGAGGGACCCTGAGTTTGCGGCCTCAAGTGGAATGGACACCGCGATGCCCTGACTCGAAATAAGGCCGGATATCCCTGCAGTGACTTGAATGCAGGCTCGTCTTGAATCTCCCAAGACGAAAGGATGTCTGAATCCCCTGTGGAGACCACAGAGAAAGACCTAGTTCCCCACCTCATCGTGACCGGAGGCCACACATCCTTTGAAGACTCCAGAGGTACGCGGAGATCAGTGCCTCCAAAGGAGACGATGCCTGACTCCTCGTGAAACTTGATAGGAGTCCCAGGATTCCTGTGGCACGTGGAAAGGGACATTTGGTCTCCCGCCTCAACTGGAGAGGCGTCCCAATTGCTCTGCCAAGCCTCGAGGAGAATCCCGAGTTGTCCCTCGCAACTAGGCAGGAGTCCTGATGTCGCTGAAGAAACACGTGGGTGGAAGGGCCATTCCCGTCGTAACTCGAGAATATAGCCCAGGTTCCCGCCGCAACTCGAGAAAAACCATGAGACTTCCCCCTCGCCGCGAGATGAGGCCCGATTCGCCTGCACTGCATGCAGAGCAATTCTGTGTTGCACATCACACATGAAAGGAGCCTTGATTTCCTTGATGGCACTCCAGAGAAACCCCAACAACACTGTTTCAAGGCTAGAGGGATCCTGAGGTCACAGTAGCAACACGAAAGAGCTCCGTGGACCAAAAATCAACTCGAGATGAGAGGTTAGTCCCTGGCTTCGACTCCAGAGGAATACCACCTTACCACAAGCACCTCAAGAGGAGGCTTCTCTCAGCTCTCGGTATGTGAGAGGGACCCTGAGTTTGCGGCCTCAAGTGGAATGGACACCGCGATGCCCTGACTCGAAATAAGGCCGGATATCCCTGCAGTGACTTGAATGCAGGCTCGTCTTCCATCTCCCAAGATGAATGGATGTCTGAATCCCCTGTGGAGACCACAGAGAAAGACCTAGTTCCCCACGTCATCGCGACCGGAGGCCGCACATCCTTTGAAAACTCCAGAGGTACGCGGAGATCAGTGCCTCCAAAGGAGACGATGCCTGACTCCTCGTGAAACTTGATAGGAGTCCCAGGATTCCTGTGGCACGTGGAAAGGGACCCTTGGTCTCCCGCCTCAGCTGGAGAGGCGTCCCAATTGCCCTGCTATGCCTCGAGGAGAATCCCGAGTTGTCCCTCGAAACTAGGCAGGAGTTCTGACATCACTGAACAAACACGTGGTTGGAAGGGCCATCCCCGTCGTAACTCGAGAATATACCCCAGGTTCCCGCCGCAACTCGAGAAAAACCATGAGACTTCCCCCTCGCCGCGAGATGAGGCCCGATTCCCCTGCACTGCGTGCAGAGCAATTCCGTGTTGCACATCACACATAAAAGGAGACTTGATCTCCTTGATGGCACTCCAGAGAAACCCCAAGAACACTGTTTCAAGGCTAGAGGGATCCTGAGGTCACTGTAGCAACAAGACAGAGCTCCGTGGACCAAAAATCAACTCAAGATGAGAGGTTAGTCCCTGGCTTCGATTCCAGAGGAATACCACCTTACCACAAGCACCTCAAGAGGAGGCTTCTCTCAGCTCTAGGTATGTGAGAGGGACCCTGAGTTTGCGGCCTCAAGAGGAATGGACACCGCGATGCCCTGACTCGAAATAAGGCCGGATATCCCTGCAGTGACTTGAAAGCAGGCTCGTCTTGCATCTCCCAAGACGAAAGGATGTCTGAATCCCCTGTGGAGACCACAGAGAAAGACCTAGTTCCCCACCTCATCATGACAGGAGGCCTCACATCCTTTGAAAATTCCAGAGGTACGCGGAGATCAGTGCCTCCAAAGGAGACGATGCCTGACTCCTCGTGAAACTTGATAGGAGTCCCAGGATTCCTGTGGCACGTGGAAATGGACCCTTGGTCTCCCGCCTCAGCTGGAGAGGTGTCCCAATTGCCCTGCCAAGCCTCGAGGAGAATCCCGAGTTGTCCCTGGCAACTAGGCAGGAGTCCTGACGTCGCTGAAGAAACACGTGGGTGGAACGGCCATCCCCGTCGTAACTCGGGAATATACCCCAGGTTCCCGCCGTAACTCGAGAAAAACCATGAGACTTCCCCCTCGCCGTGAGATGAGGCCTGATTCCCCTGCACTGCGTGCAGAGCAATTCCGTGTTGCACATCACACATGAAAGGAGCCTTGATTTCCTTGATGGCACTCCAGAGAAACCCCAAGAACACTGTTTCAAGGCTAGAGGGATCCTGAGGTCACCGTAGCAACACGAAAGAGCTCCGTGGACCAAAAATCAACTCGAGATGAGAGGTTAGTCCCTGGCTTCGACTCCAGAGGAATACCACCTTACCACAAGCATCTCAAGAGGAGGCTTCTCTCAGCTCTAGGTATGTGAGAGGGACCCTGAGTTTGCGGCCTCAAGTGGAATGGACACCGCGATGCCCTGACTCGAAATAAGGCCGGATATCCCTGCAGTGACTTGAATGCAGGCTCGTCTTGAATCTCTCAAGACGAAAGGATGTCTGAATCCCCTGTGGAGACCACAGAGAAAGACGTAGTTCCCCAACTCATCTTGACCGGAGGCCTCACATCCTTTGAAAACTCCAGAGGTATGCGGAGATCAGTGCCTCCAAAGGAGACGATGCCTGACTCCTCGTGAAACTTGATAGGAGTCCCAGGATTCCTGTGGCACGTGGAAAGGGATCCTTGGTCTCCCGCCTCAGATGGAGAGGCGTCCCAATTGCCCTGCCAAGCCTCGAGGAGAATCCCGAGTTGTCCCTCGCAACTAGGCAGGAGTCCTGATGTCGCTGAAGAAACACGTGGGTGGAAGGGCCAACCCCGTCGTAACTCGAGAATATAGCCCAGGTTCCCGCCGCAACTCGTGAAAAACCATGAGACTTCCCCCTCGCCGCGAGATGAGGCCCGATTCCCCTGCACTGCGTGCAGAGCAATTCCGTGTTGCACATCACACATGAAAGGAGCCTTGGTTTCCTTGATGGCACTCCAGAGAAACCCCAAGAACACTGTTTCAAGGCTAGAGGGATCCTGAGGTCACCGTAGCAACACGAAAGAGCTCCATGGACCAAAAATCAACTCGGGATGAGAGGTTAGTCCCTGGCTTCGACTCCAGAGGAATACCACCTTACCACAAGCACCTCAAGAGGAGGCTTCTCTCAGCTCTAGGTATGTGAGAGGGACCCTGAGTTTGCGGCCTCAAGTGGAATGGACACCGCGATGCCCTGACTCGAAATAAGGCCGGATATCCCTGCAGTGACTTGAATGCAGGCTCGTTTTGCATCTCCCAAGACGAAAGGATGTCTGAATCCCCTGTGGAGACCACAGAGAAAGACCTAGTTCCCCACCTCATCGCGACCGGAGGCCTCACATCCTTTGAAAACTCCAGAAGTACGCGGAGATCAGTGCCTCCAAAGGACACGATGCATGACTCCTCGTGAATCTTGATAGGAGTCCCAGGATTCCTGTGGCACGTGGAAAGGGACACTTGGTCTCCCGCCTCAGCTGGAGAGGCGTCCCAATTGCCCTGCCAAGCCTCGAGGAGAATCCCGAGTTGTCCCTCGCAACTAGGCAGGAGTCCTGACGTCGCTGAACAAACACGTGTGTGGAAGGGCCATCCCCGTCGTAACTCGAGAATATACCCCAGGTTCCCGCCGCAACTCGAAAAAAACCATGAGACTTCCCACTCGCCGCGAGGTGAGGCCCGATTCCCCTGCACTGCGTGCAGAGCAATTCCGTGTTGCGCATCACACATGAAAGGAGCCTTGATATCCTTGATGGTACTCCAGAGAAACCCCAAGAACACTGTTTCAAGGCTAGAGGGATCCTGAGATCACTGTAGCAACACGAAAGAGCTCCGTGGACCAAAAATCAACTCGAGATGAGAGGTTAGTCCCTGGCTTCGACTCCAGAGGAATACCACCTTACCACAAGCACCTCAAGAGGAGGCTTCTCTCAGCTCTAGGTATGTGAGAGGGACCCTGAGTTTGCGGCCTCAAGTGGAATGGACACCGCGATGCCCTGACTCGAAATAAGGCCGGATATCCCTGCAGTGACTTGAATGCAGGCTCGTCTTCCATCTCCCAAGATGAATGGATGTCTGAATCCCCTGTGGAGACCACAGAGAAAGACCTAGTTCCCCACGTCATCGCGACCGGAGGCCGCACATCCTTTGAAAACTCCAGAGGTACGCGGAGATCAGTGCCTCCAAAGGAGACGATGCCTGACTCCTCGTGAAACTTGATAGGAGTCCCAGGATTCCTGTGGCACGTGGAAAGGGACCCTTGGTCTCCCGCCTCAGCTGGAGAGGCGTCCCAATTGCCCTGCTATGCCTCGAGGAGAATCCCGAGTTGTCCCTCGAAACTAGGCAGGAGTTCTGACATCACTGAACAAACACGTGGTTGGAAGGGCCATCCCCGTCGTAACTCGAGAATATACCCCAGGTTCCCGCCGCAACTCGAGAAAAACCATGAGACTTCCCCCTCGCCGCGAGATGAGGCCCGATTCCCCTGCACTGCGTGCAGAGCAATTCCGTGTTGCACATCACACATAAAAGGAGACTTGATCTCCTTGATGGCACTCCAGAGAAACCCCAAGAACACTGTTTCAAGGCTAGAGGGATCCTGAGGTCACTGTAGCAACAAGACAGAGCTCCGTGGACCAAAAATCAACTCAAGATGAGAGGTTAGTCCCTGGCTTCGATTCCAGAGGAATACCACCTTACCACAAGCACCTCAAGAGGAGGCTTCTCTCAGCTCTAGGTATGTGAGAGGGACCCTGAGTTTGCGGCCTCAAGAGGAATGGACACCGCGATGCCCTGACTCGAAATAAGGCCGGATATCCCTGCAGTGACTTGAAAGCAGGCTCGTCTTGCATCTCCCAAGACGAAAGGATGTCTGAATCCCCTGTGGAGACCACAGAGAAAGACCTAGTTCCCCACCTCATCATGACAGGAGGCCTCACATCCTTTGAAAATTCCAGAGGTACGCGGAGATCAGTGCCTCCAAAGGAGACGATGCCTGACTCCTCGTGAAACTTGATAGGAGTCCCAGGATTCCTGTGGCACGTGGAAATGGACCCTTGGTCTCCCGCCTCAGCTGGAGAGGTGTCCCAATTGCCCTGCCAAGCCTCGAGGAGAATCCCGAGTTGTCCCTGGCAACTAGGCAGGAGTCCTGACGTCGCTGAAGAAACACGTGGGTGGAACGGCCATCCCCGTCGTAACTCGGGAATATACCCCAGGTTCCCGCCGTAACTCGAGAAAAACCATGAGACTTCCCCCTCGCCGTGAGATGAGGCCTGATTCCCCTGCACTGCGTGCAGAGCAATTCCGTGTTGCACATCACACATGAAAGGAGCCTTGATTTCCTTGATGGCACTCCAGAGAAACCCCAAGAACACTGTTTCAAGGCTAGAGGGATCCTGAGGTCACCGTAGCAACACGAAAGAGCTCCGTGGACCAAAAATCAACTCGAGATGAGAGGTTAGTCCCTGGCTTCGACTCCAGAGGAATACCACCTTACCACAAGCATCTCAAGAGGAGGCTTCTCTCAGCTCTAGGTATGTGAGAGGGACCCTGAGTTTGCGGCCTCAAGTGGAATGGACACCGCGATGCCCTGACTCGAAATAAGGCCGGATATCCCTGCAGTGACTTGAATGCAGGCTCGTCTTGAATCTCTCAAGACGAAAGGATGTCTGAATCCCCTGTGGAGACCACAGAGAAAGACGTAGTTCCCCAACTCATCTTGACCGGAGGCCTCACATCCTTTGAAAACTCCAGAGGTATGCGGAGATCAGTGCCTCCAAAGGAGACGATGCCTGACTCCTCGTGAAACTTGATAGGAGTCCCAGGATTCCTGTGGCACGTGGAAAGGGATCCTTGGTCTCCCGCCTCAGATGGAGAGGCGTCCCAATTGCCCTGCCAAGCCTCGAGGAGAATCCCGAGTTGTCCCTCGCAACTAGGCAGGAGTCCTGATGTCGCTGAAGAAACACGTGGGTGGAAGGGCCAACCCCGTCGTAACTCGAGAATATAGCCCAGGTTCCCGCCGCAACTCGTGAAAAACCATGAGACTTCCCCCTCGCCGCGAGATGAGGCCCGATTCCCCTGCACTGCGTGCAGAGCAATTCCGTGTTGCACATCACACATGAAAGGAGCCTTGGTTTCCTTGATGGCACTCCAGAGAAACCCCAAGAACACTGTTTCAAGGCTAGAGGGATCCTGAGGTCACCGTAGCAACACGAAAGAGCTCCATGGACCAAAAATCAACTCGGGATGAGAGGTTAGTCCCTGGCTTCGACTCCAGAGGAATACCACCTTACCACAAGCACCTCAAGAGGAGGCTTCTCTCAGCTCTAGGTATGTGAGAGGGACCCTGAGTTTGCGGCCTCAAGTGGAATGGACACCGCGATGCCCTGACTCGAAATAAGGCCGGATATCCCTGCAGTGACTTGAATGCAGGCTCGTTTTGCATCTCCCAAGACGAAAGGATGTCTGAATCCCCTGTGGAGACCACAGAGAAAGACCTAGTTCCCCACCTCATCGCGACCGGAGGCCTCACATCCTTTGAAAACTCCAGAAGTACGCGGAGATCAGTGCCTCCAAAGGACACGATGCATGACTCCTCGTGAATCTTGATAGGAGTCCCAGGATTCCTGTGGCACGTGGAAAGGGACACTTGGTCTCCCGCCTCAGCTGGAGAGGCGTCCCAATTGCCCTGCCAAGCCTCGAGGAGAATCCCGAGTTGTCCCTCGCAACTAGGCAGGAGTCCTGACGTCGCTGAACAAACACGTGTGTGGAAGGGCCATCCCCGTCGTAACTCGAGAATATACCCCAGGTTCCCGCCGCAACTCGAAAAAAACCATGAGACTTCCCACTCGCCGCGAGGTGAGGCCCGATTCCCCTGCACTGCGTGCAGAGCAATTCCGTGTTGCGCATCACACATGAAAGGAGCCTTGATATCCTTGATGGTACTCCAGAGAAACCCCAAGAACACTGTTTCAAGGCTAGAGGGATCCTGAGATCACTGTAGCAACACGAAAGAGCTCCGTGGACCAAAAATCAACTCGAGATGAGAGGTTAGTCCCTGGCTTCGACTCCAGAGGAATACCACCTTACCACAAGCACCTCAAGAGGAGGCTTCTCTCAGCTCTAGGTATGTGAGAGGGACCCTGAGTTTGCGGCCTCAAGTGGAATGGACACCGCGATGCCCTGACTCGAAATAAGGCCGGATATCCCTGCAGTGACTTGAATGCAGGCTCGTCTTGCATCTCCCAAGACGAAAGGATGTCTGAATCCCCTGTGGAGACCACAGAGAAAGACTTAGTTCCCCACCACATCGCGACCTTATGCCTCACATCCTTTGAAAACTCCAGAGGTACGCGGAGATCAGTGCCTCAAAAGGAGACGATGGCTGACTCCTCGTGAAACTTGATAGGAGTCCCAGGATTGCTGTGGCTCGTGGAAAGGGACCCTTGGTCTCCCGCCTCAGCTGGAGAGGCGTCCCAATTGCCCTGCCAAGCCTCGAGGAGAATCCCGAGTTGTCCCTCGCAACTAGGCAGGAGTCCTGACCTTGCTGAACAAACACGTGGTTGGAAGGGTCATCCCCGTCGTAACTCGAGAATATACCCCAGGTTCCCGCCGCAACTCGAGAAAAACCATGAGACTTCCGCCTCGCCGCGAGATGAGGCCCGATTCCCCTGCACTGCGTGCAGAGCAATTCCGTGTTGCGCATCACACATGAAAGGAGCCTTGATTTCCTTGATGGCACTCCAGAGAAACCCCAAGAACACTGTTTCAAGGCTAGCGGGATCCTGAGGTCACTGTAGCAACATGAAAGAGCTCCGTGGACCAAAAATCAACTTGAGATGAGAGGTTAGTCCCTGGCTTCCACTCCAGAGGAATACCACCTTACCACAAGCACCTCAAGAGGAGGCTTCTCTCAGCTCTAGGTATGTGAGAGGGACCCTGAGATTGCGGCCTCAAATGGAATGGACACCGCGATGCCCTGACTCGAAATAAGGCCGGATATCCCTGCAGTGACTTGAATGCAGGCTCGTCTTGCATCTCCCAAGACGAAAGGATGTCTGAATCCCCTGTGGAGACCACAGAGAAAGACTTAGTTCCCCACCACATCGCGACCTTATGCCTCACATCCTTTGAAAACTCCAGAGGTACGCGGAGATCAGTGCCTCCAAAGGAGACGATGCCTGACTCCGCGTGAAACTTAATAGGAGTCCCAGGATTCCTGAGGCACGTGGAAAGGGACCCTTGGTCTCCCTCCTCACCTGGAGAGGCGTCCCAATTGCCCTGCCAAGCCTCGAGGAGAATCCCGAGTTGTCCCTCGCAACTAGGCAGGAGTCCTGACGTCGCTGAACAAACACGTGGGTGGAAGGGCCATCCCTGTCGTAACTCGAGAATAAACCACAGGTTCCCGCCGCAACTCGAGAAAAACCATGAGACTTCCCCCTCGCCGCGAGATGAGGCCCGATTCCCCTGCACTGCGTGCAGAGCAATTCCGTGTTGCACATCACACATGAAAGGAGACTTGATTTCCTTGATGGCACTCCAGAGAAACCCCAAGAACACAGTTTCAAGGCTAGAGGGATCCTGAGGTCACTGTAGCAACATGAAAGAGCTCCGTGGACCAAAAATCAACTCAAGAGGAGAGGTTAGTCCCTGGCTTCGACTCCAGAGGAATACCACCTTACCACAAGCACCTCAAGAGGAGGCTTCTCTCAGCTCTAGGTATGTGAGAGGGACCCTGAGTTTGCGGCCTCAAGTGGAATGAACACCGCAATGCCCTGACTCGAAATAAGGCCGGATATCCCTGCAGTGACTTGAAAGCAGGCTCGTCTTGCATCTCCCAAGACGAAAGGATGTCTGAATCCCCTGTGTAGACCACAGAGAAAGACCTAGTTCCCCACCTCATCGTGACAGGAGGCCTCACATCCTTTGAAAATTCCAGAGGTACGCGGAGATCAGTGCCTCCAAAGGAGACGATGCCTGACTCCTCGTGAAACTTGATAGGAGTCCCAGGATTCCTGTGGCACGTGGAAAGCGACCCTTGGTCTCCCGGCTCAGCTGGAGAGGCGTCCCAATTGCCCTGCCAAGCCTCGAGGAGAATCCCGAGTTGTCCCTGGCAACTAGGCAGGAGTCCTGACGTCGCTGAAGAAACACGTGGGTGGAACGGCCATCCCCGTCGTAACTCGGGAATATACCCCAGGTTCCCGCCGTAACTCGAGAAAAACCATGAGACTTCCCCCTCGCCGCGAGATGAGGCCTGATTCCCCTGCACTGCGTGCAGAGCAATTCCGTGTTGCACATCACACATGAAAGGAGCCTTGATTTCCTTGATGGCACTCCAGAGACACCCCAAGAACACTGTTTCAAGGCTAGAGGGATCCTGAGGTCACTGTAGCAACATGAAAGAGCTCCGTGGACCAAAAATCAACTTGAGAGGAGAGGTTAGTCCCTGGCTGCGACTCCAGAGGAATACCACCTTACCACAAACACCTCAAGAGGAGGCTTCTCTCAGCTCTAGGTATGTGAGAGGGACCCTGAGTTTGCGGCCTCAAGTGGAATGGACACCGCAATGCCCTGACTCGAAATAAGGCCGGATATCCCTGCAGTGACTTGAAAGCAGGCTCGTCTTGCATCTCCCAAGACGAAAGGATGTCTGAATCCCCTGTGTAGACCACAGAGAAAGACCTAGTTCCCCACCTCATCGCGACCGGAGGCCTCACATCCTTTTAAAACTCCAGAAGTACGCGGAGATCAGTGCCTCCAAAGGAGACGATGCCTGACTCCTCGTGAAACTTGATAGGAGTCCCAGGATTCCTGTGGCACGTGGAAAGGGACCCTTGGTCTCCCGCCTCAGCTGGAGAGGCGTCCCAATTGCCCTGCCAAGCCTCGAGGAGAATCCCGAGTTGTCCCTCGCAACTAGGCAGGAGTCCTGACGTCGCTGAACAAACACGTGTGTGGAAGGGCCATCCCCGTCGTAACTCGAGAATATACCCCAGGTTCCAGCCGCAACTCGAAAAAAACCATGAGACTTCCCACTCGCCGCGAGGTGAGGCCCGATTCCCCTGCACTGCGTGCAGAGCAATTCCGTGTTGCGCATCACACATGAAAGGAGCCTTGATATCCTTGATGGTACTCCAGAGAAACCCCAAGAACACTGTTTCAAGGCTAGAGGGATCCTGAGGTCACTGTAGCAACACGAAAGAGCTCCGTGGACCAAAAATCAACTCGAGATGAGAGGTTAGTCCCTGGCTTCGACTCCAGAGGAATACCACCTTACCACAAGCACCTCAAGAGGAGGTTTCTCTCAGCTCTAGCTATGTGAGAGGGACCCTGAGTTTGCGGCCTCAAGTGGAATGGACACCGCGATGCCCTGACTCGAAATAAGGCCGGATATCCCTGCAGTGACTTGAATGCAGGCTCGTCTTGCATCTTCCAAGACGAAAGGATGTCTGAATCTCCTGTGGAGACCACAGAGAAAGACTTAGTTCCCCACCACATCGCGACCTTATGCCTCACATCCTTTGAAAACTCCAGAGGTACGCGGAGATCAGTGCCTCAAAAGGAGACGATGGCTGACTCCTCGTGAAACTTGATAGGAGTCCCAGGATTGCTGTGGCTCGTGGAAAGGGACCCTTGGTCTCCCGCCTCAGCTGGAGAGGCGTCCCAATTGCCCTGCCAAGCCTCGAGGAGAATCCCGAGTTGTCCCTCGCAACTAGGCAGGAGTCCTGACCTTGCTGAACAAACACGTGGTTGGAAGGGTCATCCCCGTCGTAACTCGAGAATATACCCCAGGTTCCCGCCGCAACTCGAGAAAAACCATGAGACTTCCGCCTCGCCGCGAGATGAGGCCCGATTCCCCTGCACTGCGTGCAGAGCAATTCCGTGTTGCGCATCACACATGAAAGGAGCCTTGATTTCCTTGATGGCACTCCAGAGAAACCCCAAGAACACTGTTTCAAGGCTAGCGGGATCCTGAGGTCACTGTAGCAACATGAAAGAGCTCCGTGGACCAAAAATCAACTTGAGATGAGAGGTTAGTCCCTGGCTTCCACTCCAGAGGAATACCACCTTACCACAAGCACCTCAAGAGGAGGCTTCTCTCAGCTCTAGGTATGTGAGAGGGACCCTGAGATTGCGGCCTCAAGTGGAATGGACACCGCGATGCCCTGACTCGAAATAAGGCCGGATATCCCTGCAGTGACTTGAATGCAGGCTCGTCTTGCATCTCCCAAGACGAAAGGATGTCTGAATCCCCTGTGTAGACCACAGAGAAAGACCTAGTTCCCCACCTCATCGCGACCTTATGCCTCACATCCTTTGAAAACTCCAGAGGTACGCGGAGATCAGTGCCTCCAAAGGAGACGATGCCTGACTCCGCGTGAAACTTAATAGGAGTCCCAGGATTCCTGAGGCAGGTGGAAAGGGACCCTTGGTCTCCCTCCTCAGCTGGAGAGGCGTCCCAATTGCCCTGCCAAGCCTCGAGGAGAATCCCGAGTTGTCCCTCGCAACTAGGCAGGAGTCCTGACGTCGCTGAACAAACACGTGGGTGGAAGGGCCATCCCTGTCGTAACTCGAGAATAAACCACAGGTTCCCGCCGCAACTCGAGAAAAACCATGAGACTTCCCCCTCGCCGCGAGATGAGGCCCGATTCCCCTGCACTGCGTGCAGAGCAATTCCGTGTTGCACATCACACATGAAAGGAGACTTGATTTCCTTGATGGCACTCCAGAGAAACCCCAAGAACACAGTTTCAAGGCTAGAGGGATCCTGAGGTCACTGTAGCAACATGAAAGAGCTCCGTGGACCAAAAATCAACTCAAGAGGAGAGGTTAGTCCCTGGCTTCGACTCCAGAGGAATACCACCTTACCACAAGCACCTCAAGAGGAGGCTTCTCTCAGCTCTAGGTATGTGAGAGGGACCCTGAGTTTGCGGCCTCAAGTGGAATGGACACCGCAATGCCCTGACTCGAAATAAGGCCGGATATCCCTGCAGTGACTTGAAAGCTGGCTCGTCTTGCATCTCCCAAGACGAAAGGATGTCTGAATCCCCTGTGTAGACCACAGAGAAAGACCTAGTTCCCCACCTCATCGTGACAGGAGGCCTCACATCCTTTGAAAATTCCAGAGGTACGCGGAGATCAGTGCCTCCAAAGGAGACGATGCCTGACTCCTCGTGAAACTTGATAGGAGTCCCAGGATTCCTGTGGCACGTGGAAAGCGACCCTTGGTCTCCCGGCTCAGCTGGAGAGGCGTCCCAATTGCCCTGCCAAGCCTCGAGGAGAATCCCGAGTTGTCCCTGGCAACTAGGCAGGAGTCCTGACGTCGCTGAAGAAACACGTGGGTGGAACGGCCATCCCCGTAGTAACTCGGGAATATACCCCAGGTTCCCGCCGTAACTCGAGAAAAACCATGAGACTTCCCCCTCGCGGCGAGATGAGGCCTGATTCCCCTGCACTGCGTGCAGAGCAATTCCGTGTTGCACATCACACATGAAAGGAGCCTTGATTTCCTTGATGGCACTCCAGAGACACCCCAAGAACACTGTTTCAAGGCTAGAGGGATCCTGAGGTCACTGTAGCAACATGAAAGAGCTCCGTGGACCAAAAATCAACTTGAGAGGAGAGGTTAGTCCCTGGCTGCGACTCCAGAGGAATACCACCTTACCACAAGCACCTCAAGAGGAGGCTTCTCTCAGCTCTAGGTATGTGGGAGGGACCCTGAGTTTGCGGCCTCAAGTGGAATGGACACCGCAATGCCCTGACTCGAAATAAGGCCGGATATCCCTGCAGTGTCTTGAATGCAGGCTCGTCTTGCATCTCCCAAGACGAAAGGATGTCTGAATCCCCTGTGGAGACCACAGAGAAAGACTTAGTTCCCCAACTCATCGCGACAGGAGGCCTCACATCCTTTGAAAAGTCCAGAGGTACGCGGAGATCAGTGCCTCCGAAGGAGACGATGCCTGACTCCTCCTGAAACTTGATATGAGTCCCAGGATTCCTGTGGCACGTGGAAAGGGACCCTTGGTCTCCCGCCTCAGCTGAGAGGCGTCCCAATTGCCCTGCCAAGCCTCGAGGAGAATCCCGAGTTGTCCCTGGCAACTAGGCAGGAGTCCTGCCGTCGCTGAACAAACACGTGTGTGGAAGGGCCATCCCCGTCGTAACTCGAGAATAAACCCCAGGTTCCTGCCGCAACTCGAGAAAAACCATGAGACTTCCCCCTCGCCGCGAGATGAGGCCCGATTCCCCTGCACTGCGTGCAGAGCAATTCCGTGTTGCACATCACACATGAAAGGAGCCTTGATTTCCTTGATGGCACTCCAGAGAAACACCAAGAACACTGTTTCAAGGCTAGAGGGATCCTGAGGTCACTGTGGCAACACGAAAGAGCTCCGTGGACCAAGAATCAACTCGAGATGAGAGGTTAGTCCCTGGCTTCGACTCCAGAGGAATACCACCTTACCACAAGCACCTCAAGAGGAGGCTTCTCTCAGCTCTCGGTATGTGAGAGGACCCTGAGTTTGCGGCCTCAAGTGGAATGGACACCTCGATGCCCTGACTCGAAATAAGGCCGGATATCCCTGCAGTGACTTGAATGCAGGCTCGTCTTGCATCTCCCAAGATGAAAGGATGTCTGAATCCCCTGTGGAGACCACAGAGAAAGACCTAGTTCCCCACCTCACCGCGACCGGTGGCCACACATCCTTTGAAAACTCCAGAGGTACGCGGAGATCAGTGCCTCCAAAGGAGACGATGCCTGACTCCTCGTGAAACTTAATAGGAGTCCCAGGATTCCTGTGGCACGTGGAAAGGGACCCTTTGTCTCCCACCTCAGCTGGAGAGGCGTCCCAATTGCCCTGCTAAGCCTCGAGGAGAATCCCGAGTTGTCCCTCGCAACTAGGCAGGAGTTCTGACATCGCTGAACAAACACGTGGTTGGAAGGGCCATCCCCGTCGTAACTCGAGAATATACCCCAGGTTCCCGCCGCAACTCGAGAAAAACCATGAGACTTCCCCCTCGCTGCGAGATGAGGCCCGATTCCCCTGCACTGCGTGCAGAGCAATTCCGTGTTGTGCATCACACATAAAAGGGGCCTTGATTTCCTTGATGGCACTTCAGAGAAACCCCAAGAACACTGTTTCAAGGCTAGAGGGATCCTGAGGTCACTGTAGCAACACGAAAGAGCTCCGTGGACCAAAAATCAACTCGAGATGAGAGGTTAGTCCCTGGCTTCGACTCCAGAGGAATACCACCTTACCACAAGCACCTCAAGAGGAGGCTTCTCTCAGCTCTAGCTATGTGAGAGGGACCCTGAGTTTGCGGCCTCAAGTGGAATGGACACCACGTTGCCCTGACTCGAAATAAGGCCGGATATCCCTGCAGTGACTTGAATGCAGGCTCGTCTTGCATCTCCCAAGACGGAAGGATGTCTGAATCCCCTGTGGAGACCACAGAGAAAGACTTAGTTCCCCACCACATCGCGACCTTATGCCTCACATCCTTTGAAAACTCCAGAGGTACGCGGAGATCAGTGCCTCAAAAGGAGACGATGCCTGACTCCTCGTGAAACTTAATAGTAGTCCCAGGATTCCTGAGGCACGTGGAAAGGGACCCTTGGTCTCCCTCCTCAGCTGGAGAGGCGTCCCAATTGCCCTGCCAAGCCTCGAGGAGAATCCCGAGTTGTCCCTCGCAACTAGACAGGAGTCCTGACGTCGCTGAACAAACACGTGGGTGGAAGGGCCATCCCCGTCGTAACTCGAGAATAAACCACAGGTTCCCGCCGCAACTCGAGAAAAACCATGAGACTTTCCCCTCGCCGTGAGATGAGGCCCGATTCCCCTGCACTGCGTGCAGAGCAATTCCGTGTTGCACATCACACATGAAAGGAGCCTTGATTTCCTTGATGGCACTCCAGAGAAACCCCAAGAACACTGTTTCAAGGCTAGAGGGATCCTGAGGTCACTGTAGCAACATGAAAGAGCTCCGTGGACCAAAAATCAACTCGAGAGGAGAGGTTAGTCCCTGGCTTCGACTCCAGAGGAATACCACCTTACCACAAGCACCTCAAGAGGAGGCTTCTCTCAGCTCTAGGTATGTGAGAGGGACCCTGAGTTTGCGGCCTCAAGTGGAATGGACACCGCAATGCCCTGACTCGAAATAAGGCCGGATATCCCTGCAGTGACTTGAATGCAGGCTCGTCTTGCATCTCCCAAGACGAAAGGATGTCTGAATCCCCTGTGGAAACCACAGAGAAAGATTTAGTTTCCCAACTCATTGCGACCGGAGGCCTCACATCCTTTAAAAACTCCAGAGGTACGCGGAGATCAGTGCCTCCAAAGGAGACGATGCCTGACTCCTCGTGAAACTTGATATGAGTCCCAGGATTCCTGTGGCACGTGGAAAGGGACCCTTGGTCTCCCGTCTCAGCTGGAGAGGCGTCCCAATTGCCCTGCCAAGCCTCGAGGAGAATCCCGAGTTGTCCCTGGCAACTAGGCAGGAGTCCTGCCGTCGCTGAACAAACACGTGTGTGGAAGGGCCATCCCCGTCGTAACTCGAGAATAAACCCCAGATTCCCGCCGCAACTCGAGAAAAACCATGAGACTTCCCCCTCGCCACGAGATGAGGCCCGATTCCCCTGCACTGCGTGCAGAGCAATGCCGTGTTGCACATCACACATGAAAGGAGCCTTGATTTCCTTGATGGCACTTCAGAGAAACCCCAAGAACACTGTTTCAAGGCTAGAGGGATCCTGAGGTCACCGTAGCAACACGAAAGAGCTCCGTGGACCAAAAATCAACTCGAGATGAGAGGTTAGTCCCTGGCTTCGACTCCAGAGGAATGCCACCTTACCACAAGCACCTCAAGAGGAGGCTTCTCTCAGCTCTAGGTATGTGAGAGGGACCCTGAGTTTGCGGCCTCAAGTGGAATGGACACCGCGATGCCCTGACTCGAAATAAGGCCGGATATCCCTGCAGTGACTTGAATGCAGGCTCGTCTTGAATCTCCCAAGACGAAAGGATGTCTGAATCCCCTGTGGAGACCACAGAGAAAGACCTAGTTCCCCAACTCATCGTGACCGGAGGCCTCACATCCTTTGAAAACTCCAGAGGTACGCGGAGATCAGTGCCTCCAAAGGAGACGATGCCTGACTCCTCGTGAAACTTGATAGGAATCCCAGGATTCCCGTGGCACGTGGAAAGGGATCCTTGGTCTCCCGCCTCAGCTGGAGAGGCGTCCCAATTGCCCTGCCAAGCCTCGAGGAGAATCCCGAGTTGTCCCTGGCAACTAGGCTGGAGTCCTGCCGTCGCTGAACAAACACGTGTGTGGAAGGGCCATCCCCGTCGTAACTCGAGAATATACCCCAGGCTCCCGCCGCAACTCGAGAAAAACCATGAGACTTCCCCCTCGCCGCGAGATGAGGCCCGATTACCCTGCACTGCCTGCAGAGCAATTCCGTGTTGCACATCACACATGAAAGGAGACTTGATTTCCTTGATGGCACTCCAGAGAAACACCAAGAACACTGTTTCAAGGCTAGAGGGATCCTGAGGTCACTGTGGCAACACGAAAGAGCTCCGTGGACCAAAAATCAACTCGAGATGAGAGGTTAGTCCCTGGCTTCGACTCCAGAGGAATACCACCTTACCACAAGCACCTCAAGAGGAGGCTTCTCTCAGCTCTCGGTATGTGAGAGGGACCCTGAGTTTGCGGCCTCAAGTGGAATGGACACCTCGATGCCCTGACTCGAAATAAGGCCGGATATCCCTGCAGTGACTTGAATGCAGGCTCGTCTTGCATCTCCCAAGATGAAAGGATGTCTGAATCCCCTGTGGAGACCACAGAGAAAGACCTAGTTCCCCACCTCACCGCGACCGGTGGCCACACATCCTTTGAAAACTCCAGAGGTACGCGGAGATCAGTGCCTCCAAAGGAGACGATGCCTGACTCCTCGTGAAACTTGATAGGAGTCCCAGGATTCCTGTGGCACGTGGAAAGGGACCCTTTGTCTCCCGCCTCAGCTGGAGAGGCGTCCCAATTGCCCTGCTAAGCCTCGAGGAGAATCCCGAGTTGTCCCTCGCAACTAGGCAGGAGTTCTGACATCGCTGAACAAACACGTGGGTGGAAGGGCCATCCCCGTCGTAACTCGAGAATATACCCCAGGTTCCCGCCGCAACTCGAGAAAAACCATGAGACTTCCCCCTCGCTGCGAGATGAGGCCCGATTCCCCTGCACTGCGTGCAGAGCAATTCCGTGTTGTGCATCACACATAAAAGGGGCCTTGATTTCCTTGATGTCACTTCAGAGAAACCCCAAGAACACTGTTTCAAGGCTAGAGGGATCCTGAGGTCACTGTAGCAACACGAAAGATCTCCGTGGACCAAAAATCAACTCGAGATGAGAGGTTAGTCCCTGGCTTCGACTCCAGAGGAATACCACCTTACCACAAGCACCTCAAGAGGAGGCTTCTCTCAGCTCTAGCTATGTGAGAGGGACCCTGAGTTTGCGGCCTCAAGTGGAATGGACACCACGATGACCTGACTCGAAATAAGGCCGGATATCCCGGCAGTGACTTGAATGCAGGCTCGTCTTGCATCTCCCAAGACGGAAGGATGTCTGAATCCCCTGTGGAGACCACAGAGAAAGACTTAGTTCCCCACCACATCGCGACCTTATGCCTCACATCCTTTGAAAACTCCAGAGGTACGCGGAGATCAGTGCCTCAAAAGGAGACGATGCCTGACTCCTCGTGAAACTTAATAGTAGTCCCAGGATTCCTGAGGCACGTGGAAAGGGACCCTTGGTCTCCCGCCTCAGCTGGAGAGGCGTCCCAATTGCCCTGCCAAGCCTCGAGGAGAATCCCGAGTTGTCCCTCGCAACTAGACAGGAGTCCTGACGTCGCGGAACAAACACGTGGGTGGAAGGGCCATCCCCGTCGTAACTCGAGAATAAACCACAGGTTCCCGCCGCAACTCCAGAAAAACCATGAGACTTTCCCCTCGCCGTGAGATGAGGCCCGATTCCCCTGCACTGCGTGCAGAGCAATTCCGTGTTGCACATCACACATGAAAGGAGCCTTGATTTCCTTGATGGCACTCCAGAGAAACCCCAAGAACACTGTTTCAAGGCTAGAGGGATCCTGAGGTCACTGTAGCAACATGAAAGAGCTCCGTGGACCAAAAATCAACTCGAGAGGAGAGGTTAGTCCCTGGCTTCGACTCCAGAGGAATACCACCTTACCACAAGCACCTCAAGAGGAGGCTTCTCTCAGCTCTAGGTATGTGAGAGGGACCCTGAGTTTGCGCCCTCAAGTGGAATGGACACCGCAATGCCCTGACTCGAAATAAGGCCGGATATCCCTGCAGTGACTTGAATGCAGGCTCGTCTTGCATCTCCCAAGACGAAAGGATGTCTGAATCCCCTGTGGAGACCACAGAGAAAGATTTAGTTCCCCAACTCATTGCGACCGGAGGCCTCACATCCTTTAAAAACTCCAGAGGTACGCGGAGATCAGTGCCTCCAAAGGAGACGATGCCTGACTCCTCGTGAAACTTGATATGAGTCCCAGGATTCCTGTGGCACGTGGAAAGGGACCCTTGGTCTCCCGCCTCAGCTGGAGAGGCGTCCCAATTGCCCTGCCAAGCCTCGAGGAGAATCCCGAGTTGTCCCTGGCAACTAGGCAGGAGTCCTGCCGTCGCTGAACAAACACGTGTGTGGAAGGGCCATCCCCGTCGTAACTCGAGAATAAACCCCAGATTCCCGCCGCAACTCGAGAAAAACCATGAGACTTCCCCCTCGCCACGAGATGAGGCCCGATTCCCCTGCACTGCGTGCAGAGCAATTCCGTGTTGCACATCACACATGAAAGGAGCCTTGATTTCCTTGATGGCACTTCAGAGAAACCCCAAGAACACTGTTTCAAGGCTAGAGGAATCCTGAGGTCACCGTAGCAACACGAAAGAGCTCCGTGGACCAAAAATCAACTCGAGATGAGAGGTTAGTCCCTGGCTTCGACTCCAGGGGAATGCCACCTTACCACAAGCACCTCAAGAGGAGGCTTCTCTCAGCTCTAGGTATGTGAGAGGGACCCTGAGTTTGCGGCCTCAAGTGGTATGGACACCGCAATGCCCTGACTCGAAATAAGGCCGGATATCCCTGCAGTGACTTGAATGCAGGCTCGTCTTGAATCTCCCAAGAGGAAAGGATGTCTGAATCCCCTGTGGAGACCACAGAGAAAGACGTAGTTCCCCAACTCATCTTGACCGGAGGCCTCACATCCTTTGAAAACTCCAGAGGTACGCGGAGATCAGTGCCTCCAAAGGAGACGATGCCTGACTCCTCGTGAAACTTGATAGGAGTCCCAGGATTCCTGTGGCACGTGGAAAGGGACCCTTGGTCTCCCGCCTCAGCTGGAGAGGCGTCCCAATTGCCCTGCCAAGCCTCGAGGAGAATCCCGAGTTGTCCCTCGCAACTAGGCAGGAGTCCTGATGTCGCTGAAGAAACACGTGGGTGGAAGGGCCAACCCCGTCGTAACTCGAGAATATAGCCCAGGTTCCCGCCGCAACTCGAGAAAAACCATGAGACTTCCCCCTCGCAGCGAGATGAGGCCCGATTCCCCTGCACTGCGTGCAGAGCAATTCCGTGTTGCACATCACACATGAAAGGAGCCTTGATTTCCTTGATGGCACTTCAGAGAAACCCCAAGAACACTGTTTCAAGGCTAGAGGGATCCTGAGGTCACCGTAGCAACACGAAAGAGCACCGTGGACCAAAAATCAACTCGGGATGAGAGGTTAGTCCCTGGCTTCGACTCCAGAGGAATACCACCTTACCACAAGCACCTCAAGAGGAGGCTTCTCTCAGCTCTAGGTATGTGAGAGGGACCCTGAGTTTGCGGCCTCAAGTGGAATGGACACCGCGATGCCCTGACTCGAAATAAGGCCGGATATCCCTGCAGTGACTTGAATGCAGGCTCGTCTTGCATCTCCCAAGACAAAAGGATGTCTGAATCCCCTGTGGAGACCACAGAGAAAGACCTAGTTCCCCATCTAATCGCGACCGGAGGCCTCACATCCTTTGAAAACTCCAGAAGTACCCGGAGATCAGTGCCTCCAAAGGAGACGATGCCTGACTCCTCGTGAAACTTGATAGGAGTCCCAGGATTCCTGTGGCACGTGGAAAGGGACCCTTGGTCTCCCGCCTCAGCTGGAGAGGCGTCCCAATTGCCCTGCCAAGCCTCGAGGAGAATCCCGAGTTGTCCCTCGCAACTAGGCAGGAGTCCTGATGTCGCTGAAGAAACACGTGGGTGGAAGGGCCATCCCCGTCGTAACTCGAGAATATACCCCAGGTTTCCGCCGCAACTCGAGAAAAACCATGAGACTTCCCCCTCGCCGCGAGATGAGGCCCGATTCCCCTGCACTGCGTGCAGAGCAATTCCGTATTGCACATCACACATGAAAGGAGCCTTGATTTCCTTGATGGCACTCCAGAGAAACACCAAGAACACTGTTTCAAGGCTAGAGGGATCCTGAGGTCACTGTGGCAACACGAAAGAGCTCCGTGGACCAAAAATCAACTCGAGATGAGAGGTTAGTCCCTGGTTCGACTCCAGAGGAATACCACCTTACCACAAGCACCTCAAGAGGAGGCTTCTCTCAGCTCTCGGTATGTGAGAGGGACCCTGAGTTTGCGGCCTCAAGTGGAATGGACACCGCGATGCCCTGACTCGAAATAAGGCCGGATATCCCTGCAGTGACTTGAATGCAGGCTCGTCTTGCATCTCCCAAGATGAAAGGATGTCTGAATCCCCTGTGGAGACCACAGAGAAAGACCTAGTTCCCCACCTCATCGCGACCGGAGGCCACACATCCTTTGAAAACTCCAGAGGTACGCGGAGATCAGTTCCTCCAAAGGAGACGATGCCTGACTCCTCGTGAAACTTGATAGGAGTCCCAGGATTCCTGTGGCACGTGGAAAGGGACACTTGGTCTCCCGCCTCAGCTGGAGAGGCGTCCCAATTGCCCTGCTAAGCCTCGAGGAGAATCCCGAGTTATCCCTCGCAACTAGGCAGGAGTTCTGACATCGCTGAACAAATACGTGGTTGGAAGGGCCATCCCCGTCGTAACTCGAGAATATACCCCAGGTTCCCGCCGCAACTCGAGAAAAACCATGAGACTTCCCCCTCGCCGCGAGATGAGGCCCGATTCCCCTGCACTGCGTGCAGAGCAATTCCGTGTTGCGCATCACACATGAAAGGGGCCTTGATTTCCTTGATGGCACTTCAGAGAAACCCCAAGAACACTGTTTCAAGGCTAGAGGGATCCTGAGGTCACTGTAGCAACACGAAAGAGCTCCGTGGACCAAAAATCAACTCGAGATGAGAGGTTAGTCCCTGGCTTCGACTCCAGAGGAATACCACCTTACCACAAGCACCTCAAGAGGAGGCTTCTTTCAGCTCTAGATATGTGAGAGGGACCCTGAGTTTGGGGCCTCAAGTAGAATGGACACCGCGATGCCCTGACTCGAAATAAGGCCGGATATCCCTGCAGTGACTTGAATGCAGGCTCGTCTTGCATCTCCCAAGACGAAAGGATGTCTGAATCCCCTGTGGATACCACAGAGAAAGACTTAGTTCCCCACCACATCGCGACCTTATGCCTCACATCCTTTGAAAACTCCAGAGGTACGCGGAGATCAGTGCCTCAAAAGGAGACGATACCTGACTCCTCGTGAAACTTAATAGTAGTCCCAGGATTCCTGAGGCACGTGGAAAGTGACCCTTGGTCTCCCTCCTCAGCTGGAGAGGCGTCCCAATTGCCCTGCCAAGCCTCGAGGAGAATCCCGAGTTGTCCCTCGCAACTAGACAGGAGTCCTGACGTCGCTGAACAAACACGTGGGTGGAAGGGCCATCCCCGTCGTAACTCGAGAATAAACCACAGGTTCCCGCCGCAACTCGAGAAAAACCATGAGACTTCCCCCTCGCCGCGAGATGAGGCCCGATTCCCCTGCACTGCGTGCAGAGCAATTCCGTGTTGCACATCACACATGAAAGGAGACTTGATTTCCTTGATGGCACTCCAGAGAAACCCCAAGAACACTGTTTCAAGGCTAGAGGCATCCTGAGGTCACCGTTGCAACACGAAAGAGCTCCGTGGACCAAAAATCAACTCGAGATGAGAGGTTAGTCCCTGGCTTCGACTCCAGAGTAATACCACCTTAACACAAGCACCTCAAGAGGAGGCTTCTCTCAGCTCTAGGTATGTGAGAGGGACCCTGAGTTTGCGGCCTCAAGTGGAATGGACACCGCGATGCCCTGACTCGAAATAAGGCCGGATATCCCTGCAGTGACTTGAATGCAGGCTCGTCTTGAATCTCCCAAGATGAAAGGATGTCTGAATCCCCTGTGGAGACCACAGAGAAAGACCTAGTTCCCCATCTAATCGTGACCGGAGGCCTCACATCCTTTGAAAACTCCAGAAGTACGTGGAGATCAGTGCCTCCAAAGGAGACGATGCCTGACTCCTCGTGAAACTTGATAGGAGTCCCAGGATTCCTGTGGCACATGAAAAGGGACCATTGGTCTCCCGCCTCAGCTGGAGAGGCGTCCCAATTGCCCTGCCAAGCCTCGAGGAGAATCCCGAGTTGTCCCTCGTAACTAGGCAGGAGTCCTGACGTCGCTGAACAAACACGTGTGTGGAAGGGCCATCCCCGTCGTAACTCGAGAATATACCCCAGGTTCCCGCCGCAACTCGAGAAAAACCATGAGACTTCCCACTCGCCGCGAGGTGAGGCCCGATTCCCCTGCACCGCGTGCAGAGCAATTCCGTGTTGCGCATCACACATGAAAGGAGCCTTGATATCCTTGATGGCACTCCAGAGAAACCCAAAGAACACTGTTTCAAGGCTGGCGGGATCCTGAGGTCACTGTAGCCACACGAAAGAGCTCCGTGGACCAAGAATCAACTCGAGATGGGAGGTTAGTCCCTGGCTTCGACTCCAGAGGAATACCACCTTTCCACAAGCACCTCAAGAGGAGGCTTCTCTCAGCTCTAGGTATGTGAGAGGGACCCTGAGTTTGCGGCCTCAAGTGGAATGGACACCGCGATGCCCTGACTCGAAATAAGGCCGGATATCCCTGCAGTGACTTGAATGCAGGCTCGTCTTGCATATCCCAAGACGAAAGGATGTCTGAATCCCCTGTGGAGACCACAGAGAAAGACTTAGTTCCCCACCACATCGCGACCTTATGCCTCACATCCTTTGAAAACTCCAGAGGTACGCGGAGATCAGTGCCTCAAAAGGAGACGATGCCTGACTCCTTGTGAAACTTAATAGGAGTCCCAGGATTCCTGCGGCACGTGGAAAGGGACCCTTGGTCTCCCTCCTCAGCTGGAGAGGCGTCCCAATTGCCCTGCCAAGCCTCGAGGAGAATCCCGAGTTGTCCCTCGCAACTAGGCAGGAGTCCTGACTCGCTAAACAAACACGTGGGTGGAAGGGCCATCCCCGTCGTAACTCGAGAATAAACCACAGGTTCCCGCCGCAACTCGAGAAAAACAATGAGACTTCCCCCTCGCCGCGAGATGAGGCCCGATTCCCCTGCACTGCGTGCAGAGCAATTCCGTGTTGCACATCACACATGAAAGGAGCCTTGATTTCCTTGATGGCACTCCAGAGACACCCCAAGAACACTGTTTCAAGGCTAGAGGGATCCTGAGGTCACCGTAGCAACACGAAAGAGCTCCGTGGACCAAAAATCAACTCGAGATGAGAGGTTAGTCCCTGGTTCGACTCCAGAGGAATACCACCTTACCACAAGCACCTCAAGAGGAGGCTTCTCTCAGCTCTAGGTATGTGAGAGGGACCCTGAGTTTGCGGCCTCAAGTGGAATGGACACCGCGATGCCCTGACTCGAAATAAGGCCAGATATCCCTGCAGTGACTTGAATGCAGGCTCGTCTTGCATCTGCCAAGACGAAAGGATGTCTGAATCCCCTGTGGAGACCACAGAGAAAGACTAAGTTCCCCAACTCATCGCGACAGGAGGCCTCACATCCTTTGAAAAGTCCAGAGGTACGCGGAGATCAGTGCCTCCGAAGGAGACGATGCCTGACTCCTCGTGAAACTTGATATGAGTCCCAGGATTCCTGTGGCACGTGGAAAGGGACCCTTGGTCTCCCGCCTCAGCTGGAGAGGCGTCCCAATTGCCCTGCCAAGCCTCGAGGAGAATCCCGAGTTGTCCCTGGCAACTAGGCAGGAGTCCTGCCGTCGCTGAACAAACACATGTGTGGAAGGGCCATCCCCGTCGTAACTCGAGAATAAACCACAGGTTCCCGCCGCAACTCGAGAAAAACCATGAGACTTCCCCCTCGCCGCGAGATGAGGCCCGATTCCCTTGCACTGCGTGCAGAGCAATTCCGTGTTGCACATCACACATGAAAGGAGACTTGATTTCCTTGATGGCACTCCAGAGAAACCCCAAGAACACTGTTTCAAGGCTAGAGGCATCCTGAGGTCACTGTAGCAACATGAAAGAGCTCCGTGGACCAAAAATCAACTCGAGGGGAGAGGTTAGTCACTGGCTTCGACTCCAGAGGAATACCACCTTACCACAAGCAACTCAAGAGGAGGCTTCTCTCAGCTCTAGCTATGTGAGAGGGACCCTGAGTTTGCGGCCTCAAGTGGAATGGACACCGCGATGCCCTGACTCGAAATAAGGCCGGATATCCCTGCAGTGACTTGAATGCAGGCTCGTCTTGAATCTCCCAAGACGAAAGGATGTCTGAATCCCCTGTGGAGACCACAGAGAAAGACCTAGTTCCCCACCTCATCGTGACCGGAGGCCTCACATCCTTTAAAAACTCCAGAGGTACGCGGAGATCAGTGCCTCCAAAGGAGACGATGCCTGACTCCTCGTGAAACTTGATAGGAGTCCCAGGATTCCTGTCGCACGTGGAAAGGGACCCTTGGTCTCCCGCCTCAGCTGGAGAGGCGTCCCAATTGCCCTGCCAAGCCTCGAGGAGAATCCCGAGTTGTCCCTCGCAACTAGGCAGGAGTCCTGATGTCGCTGAAGAAACACGTGGGTGGAAGGGCCATCCCCGTCGTAACTCGAGAATATAGCCCAGGTTTCCGCCGCAACTCGAGAAAAACCATGAGACTTCCCCCTCGCCGCGAGATGAGGCCCGATTCCCCTGCACCGCATGCAGAGCAATTCCGTTTTGCACATCACACATGAAAGGAGCCTTGATTTCCTTGATGGCACTCCAGAGAAACCCCAAGAACACTGTTTCAAGGCTAGAGGGATCCTGAAGTCACTGTAGCAACACAAAAGAGCTCCATGGACCAAAAATCAACTCGGGATGAGAGGTTAGTCCCTGGCTTCGACTCCAGAGGAATACCACCTTACCACAAGCACCTCAAGAGGAGGCTTCTCTCAGCTCTAGGTATGTGAGAGGGACCCTGAGTTTGCGCCCTCAAGTGGAATGGACACCGCAATGCCCTGACTCGAAATAAGGCCGGATATCCCTGCAGTGACTTGAATGCAGGCTCGTCTTGCATCTCCCAAGACGAAAGGATGTCTGAATCCCCTGTTCAGACCACAGAGAAAGACCTAGTTCCCCACCTCATCGCGACCGGAGGCCTCACATCCTTTGAAAACTCCAGAGGTACGCGGAGATCAGTGCCTCCAAAGGAGTCGATGCCTGACTCCTCGTGAAACTTGATATGAGTCCCAGGATTCCTGTGGCACGTGGAAAGGGACCCTTGGTCTCACGCCTCAGATGGAGAGGCGTCCCAATTGCCCTGCCAAGCCTCGAGGAGAATCCCGATTTGTCCCTGGCTACTAGGCAGGAGTCCTGACGTCGCTGAACAAACAAGTGTGTGGAAGGGCCATCCCCGTCGTAACTCGAGAATATACCCCAGGTTTCCGCCGCAACTCGAGAAAAACCATGAGACTTCCCCCTCGCCGCGATATGAGGCCCAATTCCCCTGCACTGCGTGCAGAGGAATTCCGTGTTGCACATCACACATGAAAGGAGCCTTGATTTCCTTGGTGGCACTCCAGAGAAACCCCAAGAACACTGTTTCAAGGCTAGAGGGATCCTGAGGTCACTGTAGCAACACGACAGAGCTCCGTGGACCAAAAATCAATTCGAGATGAGAGGTTAGTCCCTGGCTTCGACTCCAGAAGACTACCACCTTACCACAAGCACCTCAAGAGGAGGCTTCTCTCAGCTCTAGGTATGTGAGAGGGACCCTGAGTTTGCGGCCTCAAGAGGAATGGATACCGCGATGCCCTGACTCGAAATAAGGCCGGATATCCCTGCAGTGACTTGAAAGCAGGCTTCTCTTGCATCTCCCAAGACGAAAGGATGTCTGAATCCCCTGTGTAGACCACAGAGAAAGACCTAGTTTCCCACTTCATCGTGACAGGAGGCCTCACATCCTTTGAAACTTCCAGAGGTACGCGGAGATCAGTGCCTCCGAAGGAGACGATGCCTGACTCCTCGTGAAACTTTATAGGAGTCCCAGGATTCCTGTGGCACATGGAATGGGACCCTTGGTCTCCCGCCTCAGCTGGAGAGGCGTCCCAATTGCCCTGCCAAGCCTCGAGGAGAATCCCGAGTTGTCCCTGGCAACTAGGCAGGAGTCCTGCCATCGCTGAACAAACACATGTGTGGAAGGGCCATCCCCGTCGTAACTCGAGAATAAACCCCTGGTTCCCGCCGCAACTCGAGAAAAACCATGAGACTTCCCCCTCGCCGCGAGATGAGGCCCGATTCCCTTGCACTGCGTGCAGAGCAATTCCGTGTTGCACATCACACATGAAAGGAGACTTGATTTCCTTGATGGCACTCCAGAGAAACCCCAAGAACACTGTTTCAAGGCTAGAGGGATCCTGAGGTCACTGTAGCAACACGAAAGAGCACCGTGGACCAAAATTCAACTCGAGAGGAGAGGTTAGTCCCTGGCTTCGACTCCAGAGGAATACCACCTTACCACAAGCACCTCAAGAGGAGGCTTCTCTCAGCTCTAGGTATGTGAGAGGGACCCTGAGTTTGCGGCCTCAAGTGGAATGGACACCGCGATGCCCTGACTCGAAATAAGGCCGGATATCCCTGCAGTGACTTGAATGCAGGCTCGTCTTGAATCTCCCAAGACGAAAGGATGTCTGAATCCCCTGTGGAGACCACAGAGAAAGACCTAGTTCCCCACCTCATCGTGACCGGAGGCCTCACATCCTTTAAAAACTCCAGAGGTACGCGGAGATCAGTGACTCCAAAGGAGACG
Organism: Cervus elaphus; assembly: GCF_910594005.1. NCBI lineage: Eukaryota > Metazoa > Chordata > Mammalia > Artiodactyla > Cervidae > Cervus > Cervus elaphus. The sequence goes on from NC_057838.1 coordinate 7,275,350, forward strand.
ATGCCTGACTCCTCGTGAAACTTGATAGGAGTCCCAGGATTCCTGTGGCACGTGGAAAGGGACCCTTGGTCTCCCGCCTCAGCTGGAGAGGCGTCCCAATTGCCCTGCCAAGCCTCGAGGAGAATCCCGAGTTGTCCCTCGCAACTAGGCAGGAGTCCTGATGTCGCTGAAGAAACACGTGGGTGGAAGGGCCATCCCCGTCGTAACTCGAGAATATAGCCCAGGTTTCCGCCGCAACTCGAGAAAAACCATGAGACTTCCCCCTCGCCGCGAGATGAGGCCCGATTCCCCTGCACCGCGGGCAGAGCAATTCCGTGTTGCACATCACACATGAAAGGAGCCTTAATTTCCTTGATGGCACTCCAGAGAAACCCCAAGAACACTGTTTCAAGGCTAGAGGGATCCTGAAGTCACTGTAGCAACACAAAAGAGCTCCATGGACCAAAAATCAACTCGGGATGAGAGGTTAGTCCCTGGCTTCGACTCCAGAGGAATACCACCTTACCACAAGCACCTCAAGAGGAGGCTTCTCTCAGCTCTAGGTATGTGAGAGGGACCCTGAGTTTGCGCCCTCAAGTGGAATGGACACCGCAATGCCCTGACTCGAAATAAGGCCGGATATCCCTGCAGTGACTTGAATGCAGGCTCGTCTTGCATCTCCCAAGACGAAAGGATGTCTGAATCCCCTGTGCAGACCACAGAGAAAGACCTAGTTCCCCACCTCATCGCGACCGAAGGCCTCACATCCTTTGAAAACTCCAGAGGTACGCGGAGATCAGTGCCTCCAAAGGAGACGATGCCTGACTCCTCGTGAAACTTGATATGAGTCCCAGGATTCCTGTGGCACGTGGAAAGGGACCCTTGGTCTCCCGCCTCAGCTGGAGAGGCGTCCCAATTGCCCTGCCAAGCCTCGAGGAGAATCCCGATTTGTCCCTGGCAACTAGGCAGGAGTCCTGCCGTCGCTGAACAAACAAGTGTGTGGAAGGGCCATCCCCGTCGTAACTCGAGAATAAACCCCAGATTCCCGCCGCAACTCGAGAAAAACCATGAGACTTCCCCCTCGCCGCGAGATGAGGCCCGATTCCCCTGCACTGCGTGCAGAGCAATTCCGTGTTGCACATCACACATGAAAGGAGCCTTGATTTCCTTGATGGCACTCTAGAGAAACCCCAAGAACACTGTTTCAAGGCTAGAGGGATCCTGAGGTCACTGTAGCAACATGAAAGAGCACCGTGGACCAAAAATCAACTCGAGAGGAGAGGTTAGTCCCTGGCTTCGACTCCAGAGGAATACCACCTTACCACAAGCACCTCAAGAGGAGGCTTCTCTCAGCTCTAGGTATGTGAGAGGGACCCTGAGTTTGCGGCCTCAAGTGGAATGGACACCGCGATGCCCTGACTCGAAATAAGGCCGGATATCCCTGCAGTGACTTGAATGCAGGCTCGTCTTGCATCTCCCAAGACGAAAGGATGTCTGAATCCCCTGTGGAGGCCACAGAGAAAGACCTAGTTCCCCACCTCATCACGACCGGAGGCCTCACATCCTTTGAAAACTATAGAGGTACGCGGAGATCAGTGCCTCCAAAGGAGATGATGCCTGACTCCTCGTGAAACTTGATATGAGTCCCAGGATTCCTGTGGCACGTGGAAAGGGACCCTTGGTCTCACGCCTCAGCTGGAGAGGCGTCCCAATTGCCCTGCCAAGCCTCGAGGAGAATCCCGATTTGTCCCTGGCTACTAGGCAGGAGTCCTGCCGTCGCTGAACAAACAAGTGTGTGGAAGGGCCATCCCCGTCGTAACTCGAGAATATACCCCAGGTTTCCGCCGCAACTCGAGAAAAACCATGAGACTTCCCCCTCGCCGCGATATGAGGCCCAATTCCCCTGCACTGCGTGCAGAGGAATTCCGTGTTGCACATCACACATGAAAGGAGCCTTGATTTCCTTGGTGGCACTCCAGAGAAACCCCAAGAACACTGTTTCAAGGCTAGAGGTATCCTGAGGTCACTGTAGCAACACGACAGAGCTCCGTGGACCAAAAATCAATTCGAGATGAGAGGTTAGTCCCTGGCTTCGACTCCAGAAGACTACCACCTTACCACAAGCACCTCAAGAGGAGGCTTCTCTCAGCTCTAGGTATGTGAGAGGGACCCTGAGTTTGCGGCCTCAAGAGGAATGGATACCGCGATGCCCTGACTCGAAATAAGGCCGGATATCCCTGCAGTGACTTGAAAGCAGGCTTCTCTTGCATCTCCCAAGACGAAAGGATGTCTGAATCCCCTGTGGAGACCACAGAGAAAGACCTCGTTCCCCACCTCATCGTGACCGAAGGCCTCACATCCTTTGAAAACTCCAGAGATACGCGGAGATCAGTGCCTCCAAAGGAGACGATGCCTGACTCCTCGTGAAACTTGATATGAGTCCCAGGATTCCTGTGGCACGTGGAAAGGGACCCTTGGTCTCCCGCCTCAGCTGGAGAGGCGTCCCAATTGCCCTGCCAAGCCTCGAGGAGAATCCCGATTTGTTCCTGGCAACTAGGCAGGAGTCCTGCCGTCGCTGAACAAACAAGTGTGTGGAAGGGCCATCCCCGTCGTAACTCGAGAATAAACCCCAGATTCCCGCCGCAACTCGAGAAAAACCATGAGACTTCCCCCTCGCCGCGAGATGAGGCCCGATTCCCCTGCACTGCGTGCAGAGGAATTCCGTGTTGCACATCACACATGAAAGGAGCCTTGATTTCCTTGATGGCACTCTAGAGAAACCCCAAGAACACTGTTTCAAGGCTAGAGGGATCCTGAGGTCACTGTAGCAACATGAAAGAGCACCGTGGACCAAAAATCAACTCGAGAGGAGAGGTTAGTCCCTGGCTTCGACTCCAGAGGAATACCACCTTACCACAAGCACCTCAAGAGGAGGCTTCTATCAGCTCTAGGTATGTGAGAGGGACCCTGAGTTTGCGGCCTCAAGTGGAATGGACACCGCGATGCCCTGACTCGAAATAAGGCCGGATATCCCTGCAGTGACTTGAATGCAGGCTCGTCTTGCATCTCCCAAGACGAAAGGATGTCTGAATCCCCTGTGGAGGCCACAGAGAAAGACCTAGTTCCCCACCTCATCGCGACCGGAGGCCTCACATCCTTTGAAAACTATAGAGGTACGCGGAGATCAGTGCCTCCAAAGGAGATGATGCCTGACTCCTCGTGAAACTTGATAGGAGTCCCAGGATTCCTGTGGCACGTGGAAAGGGACCCTTGGTCTCCCGCCTCAGCTGGAGAGGCGTCCCAATTGCCCTGCCAAGCCTCGAGGAGAATCCCGAGTTGTCCCTCGCAACTAGGCAGGAGTCCTGACCTCGCTGAACAAACACCTGGTTGGAAGGGCCATCCCCGTCGTAACTCGAGAATATACCCCAGGTTTCCGCCGCAACTCGAGAAAAACCATGAGACTTCCCCCTCGCCGCGATATGAGGCCCGATTCCCCTGCACTGCGTGCAGAGGAATTCCATGTTGCACATCACACATGAAAGGAGCCTTGATTTCCTTGGTGGCACTCCAGAGAAACCCCAAGAACACTGTTTCAAGGCTAGAGGGATCCTGAGGTCACTGTAGCAACACGACAGAGCTCCGTGGACCAAAAATCAATTCGAGATGAGAGGTTAGTCCCTGGCTTCGACTCCAGAAGACTACCACCTTACCACAAGCACCTCAAGAGGAGGCTTCTCTCAGCTCTAGGTATGTGAGAGGGACCCTGAGTTTGCGGCCTCAAGAGGAATGGATACCGCGATGCCCTGACTCGAAATAAGGCCGGATATCCCTGCAGTGACTTGAAAGCAGGCTTGTCTTGCATCTCCCAAGACGAAAGGATGTCTGAATCCCCTGTGTAGACCCCAGAGAAAGACCTAGTTCCCCACTTCATCGTGACAGGAGGCCTCACATCCTTTGAAACTTCCAGAGGTACGCGGAGATCAGTGCCTCCAAAGGAGACGATGCCTGACTCCTCGTGAAACTTGATAGGAGCCCCAGGATTCCTGTGGCACGTGGAAAGGGACCCTTGGTCTCCCGCCTCAGCTGGAGAGGCGTCCCAATTGCCCTGCCAAGCCTCGAGGAGAATCCCGAGTTGTCCCTCGCAACTAGGCAGGAGTCCTGATGTCGCTGAAGAAACACGTGGGTGGAAGGGCCATCCCCGTCGTAACTCGAGAATATAGCCCAGGTTTCCGCCGCAACTCGAGAAAAACCATGAGACTTCCCCCTCGCCGCGAGATGAGGCCCGATTCCCCTGCACCGCATGCAGAGCAATTCCGTTTTGCACATCACACATGAAAGGAGCCTTGATTTCCTTGATGGCACTCCAGAGAAACCCCAAGAACACTGTTTCAAGGCTAGAGGGATCCTGAAGTCACTGTAGCAACACAAAAGAGCTCCATGGACCAAAAATCAACTCGGGATGAGAGGTTAGTCCCTGGCTTCGACTCCAGAGGAATACCACCTTACCACAAGCACCTCAAGAGGAGGCTTCTCTCAGCTCTAGGTATGTGAGAGGGACCCTGAGTTTGCGCCCTCAAGTGGAATGGACACCGCAATGCCCTGACTCGAAATAAGGCCGGATATCCCTGCAGTGACTTGAATGCAGGCTCGTCTTGCATCTCCCAAGACGAAAGGATGTCTGAATCCCCTGTTCAGACCACAGAGAAAGACCTAGTTCCCCACCTCATCGCGACCGGAGGCCTCACATCCTTTGAAAACTCCAGAGGTACGCGGAGATCAGTGCCTCCAAAGGAGTCGATGCCTGACTCCTCGTGAAACTTGATATGAGTCCCAGGATTCCTGTGGCACGTGGAAAGGGACCCTTGGTCTCACGCCTCAGATGGAGAGGCGTCCCAATTGCCCTGCCAAGCCTCGAGGAGAATCCCGATTTGTCCCTGGCTACTAGGCAGGAGTCCTGACGTCGCTGAACAAACAAGTGTGTGGAAGGGCCATCCCCGTCGTAACTCGAGAATATACCCCAGGTTTCCGCCGCAACTCGAGAAAAACCATGAGACTTCCCCCTCGCCGCGATATGAGGCCCAATTCCCCTGCACTGCGTGCAGAGGAATTCCGTGTTGCACATCACACATGAAAGGAGCCTTGATTTCCTTGGTGGCACTCCAGAGAAACCCCAAGAACACTGTTTCAAGGCTAGAGGGATCCTGAGGTCACTGTAGCAACACGACAGAGCTCCGTGGACCAAAAATCAATTCGAGATGAGAGGTTAGTCCCTGGCTTCGACTCCAGAAGACTACCACCTTACCACAAGCACCTCAAGAGGAGGCTTCTCTCAGCTCTAGGTATGTGAGAGGGACCCTGAGTTTGCGGCCTCAAGAGGAATGGATACCGCGATGCCCTGACTCGAAATAAGGCCGGATATCCCTGCAGTGACTTGAAAGCAGGCTTCTCTTGCATCTCCCAAGACGAAAGGATGTCTGAATCCCCTGTGTAGACCACAGAGAAAGACCTAGTTTCCCACTTCATCGTGACAGGAGGCCTCACATCCTTTGAAACTTCCAGAGGTACGCGGAGATCAGTGCCTCCGAAGGAGACGATGCCTGACTCCTCGTGAAACTTTATAGGAGTCCCAGGATTCCTGTGGCACATGGAATGGGACCCTTGGTCTCCCGCCTCAGCTGGAGAGGCGTCCCAATTGCCCTGCCAAGCCTCGAGGAGAATCCCGAGTTGTCCCTGGCAACTAGGCAGGAGTCCTGCCATCGCTGAACAAACACATGTGTGGAAGGGCCATCCCCGTCGTAACTCGAGAATAAACCCCTGGTTCCCGCCGCAACTCGAGAAAAACCATGAGACTTCCCCCTCGCCGCGAGATGAGGCCCGATTCCCTTGCACTGCGTGCAGAGCAATTCCGTGTTGCACATCACACATGAAAGGAGACTTGATTTCCTTGATGGCACTCCAGAGAAACCCCAAGAACACTGTTTCAAGGCTAGAGGGATCCTGAGGTCACTGTAGCAACACGAAAGAGCACCGTGGACCAAAAATCAACTCGAGAGGAGAGGTTAGTCCCTGGCTTCGACTCCAGAGGAATACCACCTTACCACAAGCACCTCAAGAGGAGGCTTCTCTCAGCTCTAGGTATGTGAGAGGGACCCTGAGTTTGCGGCCTCAAGTGGAATGGACACCGCGATGCCCTGACTCGAAATAAGGCCGGATATCCCTGCAGTGACTTGAATGCAGGCTCGTCTTGCATCTCCCAAGACGAAAGGATGTCTGAATCCCCTGTGGAGGCCACAGAGAAAGACCTAGTTCCCCACCTCATCGCGACCGGAGGCCTCACATCCTTTGAAAACTATAGAGGTACGCGGAGATCAGTGCCTCCAAAGGAGATGATGCCTGACTCCTCGTGAAACTTGATAGGAGTCCCAGGATTCCTGTGGCACGTGGAAAGGGACCCTTGGTCTCCCGCCTCAGCTGGAGAGGCGTCCCAATTGCCCTGCCAAGCCTCGAGGAGAATCCCGAGTTGTCCCTCGCAACTAGGCAGGAGTCCTGACCTCGCTGAACAAACACCTGGTTGGAAGGGCCATCCCCGTCGTAACTCGAGAATATACCCCAGGTTTCCGCCGCAACTCGAGAAAAACCATGAGACTTCCCCCTCGCCGCGATATGAGGCCCGATTCCCCTGCACTGCGTGCAGAGGAATTCCATGTTGCACATCACACATGAAAGGAGCCTTGATTTCCTTGGTGGCACTCCAGAGAAACCCCAAGAACACTGTTTCAAGGCTAGAGGGATCCTGAGGTCACTGTAGCAACACGACAGAGCTCCGTGGACCAAAAATCAATTCGAGATGAGAGGTTAGTCCCTGGCTTCGACTCCAGAAGACTACCACCTTACCACAAGCACCTCAAGAGGAGGCTTCTCTCAGCTCTAGGTATGTGAGAGGGACCCTGAGTTTGCGGCCTCAAGAGGAATGGATACCGCGATGCCCTGACTCGAAATAAGGCCGGATATCCCTGCAGTGACTTGAAAGCAGGCTTGTCTTGCATCTCCCAAGACGAAAGGATGTCTGAATCCCCTGTGTAGACCCCAGAGAAAGACCTAGTTCCCCACTTCATCGTGACAGGAGGCCTCACATCCTTTGAAACTTCCAGAGGTACGCGGAGATCAGTGCCTCCAAAGGAGACGATGCCTGACTCCTCGTGAAACTTGATAGGAGCCCCAGGATTCCTGTGGCACGTGGAAAGGGACCCTTGGTCTCCCGCCTCAGCTGGAGAGGCGTCCCAATTGCCCTGCCAAGCCTCGAGGAGAATCCCGAGTTGTCCCTCGCAACTAGGCAGGAGTCCTGATGTCGCTGAAGAAACACGTGGGTGGAAGGGCCATCCCCGTCGTAACTCGAGAATATAGCCCAGGTTTCCGCCGCAACTCGAGAAAAACCATGAGACTTCCCCCTCGCCGCGAGATGAGGCCCGATTCCCCTGCACCGCATGCAGAGCAATTCCGTTTTGCACATCACACATGAAAGGAGCCTTGATTTCCTTGATGGCACTCCAGAGAAACCCCAAGAACACTGTTTCAAGGCTAGAGGGATCCTGAAGTCACTGTAGCAACACAAAAGAGCTCCATGGACCAAAAATCAACTCGGGATGAGAGGTTAGTCCCTGGCTTCGACTCCAGAGGAATACCACCTTACCACAAGCACCTCAAGAGGAGGCTTCTCTCAGCTCTAGGTATGTGAGAGGGACCCTGAGTTTGCGCCCTCAAGTGGAATGGACACCGCAATGCCCTGACTCGAAATAAGGCCGGATATCCCTGCAGTGACTTGAATGCAGGCTCGTCTTGCATCTCCCAAGACGAAAGGATGTCTGAATCCCCTGTTCAGACCACAGAGAAAGACCTAGTTCCCCACCTCATCGCGACCGGAGGCCTCACATCCTTTGAAAACTCCAGAGGTACGCGGAGATCAGTGCCTCCAAAGGAGTCGATGCCTGACTCCTCGTGAAACTTGATATGAGTCCCAGGATTCCTGTGGCACGTGGAAAGGGACCCTTGGTCTCACGCCTCAGATGGAGAGGCGTCCCAATTGCCCTGCCAAGCCTCGAGGAGAATCCCGATTTGTCCCTGGCTACTAGGCAGGAGTCCTGACGTCGCTGAACAAACAAGTGTGTGGAAGGGCCATCCCCGTCGTAACTCGAGAATATACCCCAGGTTTCCGCCGCAACTCGAGAAAAACCATGAGACTTCCCCCTCGCCGCGATATGAGGCCCAATTCCCCTGCACTGCGTGCAGAGGAATTCCGTGTTGCACATCACACATGAAAGGAGCCTTGATTTCCTTGGTGGCACTCCAGAGAAACCCCAAGAACACTGTTTCAAGGCTAGAGGGATCCTGAGGTCACTGTAGCAACACGACAGAGCTCCGTGGACCAAAAATCAATTCGAGATGAGAGGTTAGTCCCTGGCTTCGACTCCAGAAGACTACCACCTTACCACAAGCACCTCAAGAGGAGGCTTCTCTCAGCTCTAGGTATGTGAGAGGGACCCTGAGTTTGCGGCCTCAAGAGGAATGGATACCGCGATGCCCTGACTCGAAATAAGGCCGGATATCCCTGCAGTGACTTGAAAGCAGGCTTCTCTTGCATCTCCCAAGACGAAAGGATGTCTGAATCCCCTGTGTAGACCACAGAGAAAGACCTAGTTTCCCACTTCATCGTGACAGGAGGCCTCACATCCTTTGAAACTTCCAGAGGTACGCGGAGATCAGTGCCTCCGAAGGAGACGATGCCTGACTCCTCGTGAAACTTTATAGGAGTCCCAGGATTCCTGTGGCACATGGAATGGGACCCTTGGTCTCCCGCCTCAGCTGGAGAGGCGTCCCAATTGCCCTGCCAAGCCTCGAGGAGAATCCCGAGTTGTCCCTGGCAACTAGGCAGGAGTCCTGCCATCGCTGAACAAACACATGTGTGGAAGGGCCATCCCCGTCGTAACTCGAGAATAAACCCCTGGTTCCCGCCGCAACTCGAGAAAAACCATGAGACTTCCCCCTCGCCGCGAGATGAGGCCCGATTCCCTTGCACTGCGTGCAGAGCAATTCCGTGTTGCACATCACACATGAAAGGAGACTTGATTTCCTTGATGGCACTCCAGAGAAACCCCAAGAACACTGTTTCAAGGCTAGAGGGATCCTGAGGTCACTGTAGCAACACGAAAGAGCACCGTGGACCAAAAATCAACTCGAGAGGAGAGGTTAGTCCCTGGCTTCGACTCCAGAGGAATACCACCTTACCACAAGCACCTCAAGAGGAGGCTTCTCTCAGCTCTAGGTATGTGAGAGGGACCCTGAGTTTGCGGCCTCAAGTGGAATGGACACCGCGATGCCCTGACTCGAAATAAGGCCGGATATCCCTGCAGTGACTTGAATGCAGGCTCGTCTTGAATCTCCCAAGACGAAAGGATGTCTGAATCCCCTGTGGAGACCACAGAGAAAGACCTAGTTCCCCACCTCATCGTGACCGGAGGCCTCACATCCTTTAAAAACTCCAGAGGTACGCGGAGATCAGTGACTCCAAAGGAGACGATGCCTGACTCCTCGTGAAACTTGATAGGAGTCCCAGGATTCCTGTGGCACGTGGAAAGGGACCCTTGGTCTCCCGCCTCAGCTGGAGAGGCGTCCCAATTGCCCTGCCAAGCCTCGAGGAGAATCCCGAGTTGTCCCTCGCAACTAGGCAGGAGTCCTGATGTCGCTGAAGAAACACGTGGGTGGAAGGGCCATCCCCGTCGTAACTCGAGAATATAGCCCAGGTTTCCGCCGCAACTCGAGAAAAACCATGAGACTTCCCCCTCGCCGCGAGATGAGGCCCGATTCCCCTGCACCGCGGGCAGAGCAATTCCGTGTTGCACATCACACATGAAAGGAGCCTTAATTTCCTAGATGGCACTCCAGAGAAACCCCAAGAACACTGTTTCAAGGCTAGAGGGATCCTGAAGTCACTGTAGCAACACAAAAGAGCTCCATGGACCAAAAATCAACTCGGGATGAGAGGTTAGTCCCTGGCTTCGACTCCAGAGGAATACCACCTTACCACAAGCACCTCAAGAGGAGGCTTCTCTCAGCTCTAGGTATGTGAGAGGGACCCTGAGTTTGCGCCCTCAAGTGGAATGGACACCGCAATGCCCTGACTCGAAATAAGGCCGGATATCCCTGCAGTGACTTGAATGCAGGCTCGTCTTGCATCTCCCAAGACGAAAGGATGTCTGAATCCCCTGTGCAGACCACAGAGAAAGACCTAGTTCCCCACCTCATCGCGACCGAAGGCCTCACATCCTTTGAAAACTCCAGAGGTACGCGGAGATCAGTGCCTCCAAAGGAGACGATGCCTGACTCCTCGTGAAACTTGATATGAGTCCCAGGATTCCTGTGGCACGTGGAAAGGGACCCTTGGTCTCCCGCCTCAGCTGGAGAGGCGTCCCAATTGCCCTGCCAAGCCTCGAGGAGAATCCCGATTTGTCCCTGGCAACTAGGCAGGAGTCCTGCCGTCGCTGAACAAACAAGTGTGTGGAAGGGCCATCCCCGTCGTAACTCGAGAATAAACCCCAGATTCCCGCCGCAACTCGAGAAAAACCATGAGACTTCCCCCTCGCCGCGAGATGAGGCCCGATTCCCCTGCACTGCGTGCAGAGCAATTCCGTGTTGCACATCACACATGAAAGGAGCCTTGATTTCCTTGATGGCACTCTAGAGAAACCCCAAGAACACTGTTTCAAGGCTAGAGGGATCCTGAGGTCACTGTAGCAACATGAAAGAGCACCGTGGACCAAAAATCAACTCGAGAGGAGAGGTTAGTCCCTGGCTTCGACTCCAGAGGAATACCACCTTACCACAAGCACCTCAAGAGGAGGCTTCTCTCAGCTCTAGGTATGTGAGAGGGACCCTGAGTTTGCGGCCTCAAGTGGAATGGACACCGCGATGCCCTGACTCGAAATAAGGCCGGATATCCCTGCAGTGACTTGAATGCAGGCTCGTCTTGCATCTCCCAAGACGAAAGGATGTCTGAATCCCCTGTGGAGGCCACAGAGAAAGACCTAGTTCCCCACCTCATCACGACCGGAGGCCTCACATCCTTTGAAAACTATAGAGGTACGCGGAGATCAGTGCCTCCAAAGGAGATGATGCCTGACTCCTCGTGAAACTTGATATGAGTCCCAGGATTCCTGTGGCACGTGGAAAGGGACCCTTGGTCTCACGCCTCAGCTGGAGAGGCGTCCCAATTGCCCTGCCAAGCCTCGAGGAGAATCCCGATTTGTCCCTGGCTACTAGGCAGGAGTCCTGCCGTCGCTGAACAAACAAGTGTGTGGAAGGGCCATCCCCGTCGTAACTCGAGAATATACCCCAGGTTTCCGCCGCAACTCGAGAAAAACCATGAGACTTCCCCCTCGCCGCGATATGAGGCCCAATTCCCCTGCACTGCGTGCAGAGGAATTCCGTGTTGCACATCACACATGAAAGGAGCCTTGATTTCCTTGGTGGCACTCCAGAGAAACCCCAAGAACACTGTTTCAAGGCTAGAGGTATCCTGAGGTCACTGTAGCAACACGACAGAGCTCCGTGGACCAAAAATCAATTCGAGATGAGAGGTTAGTCCCTGGCTTCGACTCCAGAAGACTACCACCTTACCACAAGCACCTCAAGAGGAGGCTTCTCTCAGCTCTAGGTATGTGAGAGGGACCCTGAGTTTGCGGCCTCAAGAGGAATGGATACCGCGATGCCCTGACTCGAAATAAGGCCGGATATCCCTGCAGTGACTTGAAAGCAGGCTTCTCTTGCATCTCCCAAGACGAAAGGATGTCTGAATCCCCTGTGGAGACCACAGAGAAAGACCTCGTTCCCCACCTCATCGTGACCGAAGGCCTCACATCCTTTGAAAACTCCAGAGGTACGCGGAGATCAGTGCCTCCAAAGGAGACGATGCCTGACTCCTCGTGAAACTTGATATGAGTCCCAGGATTCCTGTGGCACGTGGAAAGGGACCCTTGGTCTCCCGCCTCAGCTGGAGAGGCGTCCCAATTGCCCTGCCAAGCCTCGAGGAGAATCCCGATTTGTCCCTGGCAACTAGGCAGGAGTCCTGCCGTCGCTGAACAAACAAGTGTGTGGAAGGGCCATCCCCGTCGTAACTCGAGAATAAACCCCAGATTCCCGCCGCAACTCGAGAAAAACCATGAGACTTCCCCCTCGCCGCGAGATGAGGCCCGATTCCCCTGCACTGCGTGCAGAGGAATTCCGTGTTGCACATCACACATGAAAGGAGCCTTGATTTCCTTGATGGCACTCTAGAGAAACCCCAAGAACACTGTTTCAAGGCTAGAGGGATCCTGAGGTCACTGTAGCAACATGAAAGAGCACCGTGGACCAAAAATCAACTCGAGAGGAGAGGTTAGTCCCTGGCTTCGACTCCAGAGGAATACCACCTTACCACAAGCACCTCAAGAGGAGGCTTCTATCAGCTCTAGGTATGTGAGAGGGACCCTGAGTTTGCGGCCTCAAGTGGAATGGACACCGCGATGCCCTGACTCGAAATAAGGCCGGATATCCCTGCAGTGACTTGAATGCAGGCTCGTCTTGCATCTCCCAAGACGAAAGGATGTCTGAATCCCCTGTGGAGGCCACAGAGAAAGACCTAGTTCCCCACCTCATCGCGACCGGAGGCCTCACATCCTTTGAAAACTATAGAGGTACGCGGAGATCAGTGCCTCCAAAGGAGATGATGCCTGACTCCTCGTGAAACTTGATAGGAGTCCCAGGATTCCTGTGGCACGTGGAAAGGGACCCTTGGTCTCCCGCCTCAGCTGGAGAGGCGTCCCAATTGCCCTGCCAAGCCTCGAGGAGAATCCCGAGTTGTCCCTCGCAACTAGGCAGGAGTCCTGACCTCGCTGAACAAACACCTGGTTGGAAGGGCCATCCCCGTCGTAACTCGAGAATATACCCCAGGTTTCCGCCGCAACTCGAGAAAAACCATGAGACTTCCCCCTCGCCGCGATATGAGGCCCGATTCCCCTGCACTGCGTGCAGAGGAATTCCATGTTGCACATCACACATGAAAGGAGCCTTGATTTCCTTGGTGGCACTCCAGAGAAACCCCAAGAACACTGTTTCAAGGCTAGAGGGATCCTGAGGTCACTGTAGCAACACGACAGAGCTCCGTGGACCAAAAATCAATTCGAGATGAGAGGTTAGTCCCTGGCTTCGACTCCAGAAGACTACCACCTTACCACAAGCACCTCAAGAGGAGGCTTCTCTCAGCTCTAGGTATGTGAGAGGGACCCTGAGTTTGCGGCCTCAAGAGGAATGGATACCGCGATGCCCTGACTCGAAATAAGGCCGGATATCCCTGCAGTGACTTGAAAGCAGGCTTGTCTTGCATCTCCCAAGACGAAAGGATGTCTGAATCCCCTGTGTAGACCCCAGAGAAAGACCTAGTTCCCCACTTCATCGTGACAGGAGGCCTCACATCCTTTGAAACTTCCAGAGGTACGCGGAGATCAGTGCCTCCAAAGGAGACGATGCCTGACTCCTCGTGAAACTTGATAGGAGCCCCAGGATTCCTGTGGCACGTGGAAAGGGACCCTTGGTCTCCCGCCTCAGCTGGAGAGGCGTCCCAATTGCCCTGCCAAGCCTCGAGGAGAATCCCGATTTGTCCCTGGCTACTAGGCAGGAGTCCTGCCGTCGCTGAACAAACAAGTGTGTGGAAGGGCCATCCCCGTCGTAACTCGAGAATATACCCCAGGTTTCCGCCGCAACTCGAGAAAAACCATGAGACTTCCCCCTCGCCGCGATATGAGGCCCAATTCCCCTGCACTGCGTGCAGAGGAATTCCGTGTTGCACATCACACATGAAAGGAGCCTTGATTTCCTTGGTGGCACTCCAGAGAAACCCCAAGAACACTGTTTCAAGGCTAGAGGGATCCTGAAGTCACTGTAGCAACACGACAGAGCTCCGTGGACCAAAAATCAATTCGAGATGAGAGGTTAGTCCCTGGCTTCGACTCCAGAAGACTACCACCTTACCACAAGCACCTCAAGAGGAGGCTTCTCTCAGCTCTAGGTATGTGAGAGGGACCCTGAGTTTGCGGCCTCAAGAGGAATGGATACCGCGATGCCCTGACTCGAAATAAGGCCGGATATCCCTGCAGTGACTTGAAAGCAGGCTTCTCTTGCATCTCCCAAGACGAAAGGATGTCTGAATCCCCTGTGTAGACCACAGAGAAAGACCTAGTTCCCCACTTCATCGTGACAGGAGGCCTCACATTCTTTGAAACTTCCAGAGGTACGCGGAGATCAGTGCCTCCGAAGGAGACGATGCCTGACTCCTCGTGAAACTTGATATGAGTCCCAGGATTCCTGTGGCACGTGGAAAGGGACCCTTGGTCTCCCGCCTCAGCTGGAGAGGCGTCCCAATTGCCCTGCCAAGCCTCGAGGAGAATCCCGAGTTGTCCCTGGCAACTAGGCAGGAGTCCTGCCGTCGCTGAACAAACACATGTGTGGAAGGGCCATCCCCGTCGTAACTCGAGAATAAACCCCTGGTTCCCGCCGCAACTCGAGAAAAACCATGAGACTTCCCCCTCGCCGCGAGATGAGGCCCGATTCCCTTGCACTGCGTGCAGAGCAATTCCGTGTTGCACATCACACATGAAAGGAGACTTGATTTCCTTGATGGCACTCCAGAGAAAACCCAAGAACACTGTTTCAAGGCTAGAGGGATCCTGAGGTCACTGTAGCAACACGAAAGAGCACCGTGGACCAAAAATCAACTCGAGAGGAGAGGTTAGTCCCTGGCTTCGACTCCAGAGGAATACCACCTTACCACAAGCACCTCAAGAGGAGGCTTCTCTCAGCTCTAGGTATGTGAGAGGGACCCTGAGTTTGCGGCCTCAAGTGGAATGGACAACGCGATGCCCTGACTCGAAATAAGGCCGGATATCCCTGCAGTGACTTGAATGCAGGCTCGTCTTGAATCTCCCAAGACGAAAGGATGTCTGAATCCCCTGTGGAGACCACAGAGAAAGACCTAGTTCCCCACCTCATCGTGACCGGAGGCCTCACATCCTTTAAAAACTCCAGAGGTACGCGGAGATCAGTGCCTCCAAAGGAGACGATGCCTGACTCCTCGTGAAACTTGATAGGAGTCCCAGGATTCCTGTGGCACGTGGAAAGGGACCCTTGGTCTCCCGCCTCAGCTGGAGAGGCGTCCCAATTGCCCTGCCAAGCCTCGAGGAGAATCCCGAGTTGTCCCTCGCAACTAGGCAGGAGTCCTGATGTCGCTGAAGAAACACGTGGGTGGAAGGGCCATCCCCGTCGTAACTCGAGAATATAGCCCAGGTTTCCGCCGCAACTCGAGAAAAACCATGAGACTTCCCCCTTGCCGCGAGATGAGGCCCGATTCCCCTGCACCGCGGGCAGAGCAATTCCGTATTGCACATCACACATGAAAGGAGCCTTGATTTCCTTGATGGCACTCCAGAGAAACCCCAAGAACACTGTTTCAAGGCTAGAGGGATCCTGAAGTCACTGTAGTAACACAAAAGAGCTCCATGGACCAAAAATCAACTCGGGATGAGAGGTTAGTCCCTGGCTTCGACTCCAGAGGAATACCACCTTACCACAAGCACCTCAAGAGGAGGCTTCTCTCAGCTCTAGGTATGTGAGAGGGACCCTGAGTTTGCGCCCTCAAGTGGAATGGACACCGCAATGCCCTGACTCGAAATAAGGCCGGATATCCCTGCAGTGACTTGAATGCAGGCTCGTCTTGCATCTCCCAAGACGAAAGGATGTCTGAATCCCCTGTTGAGACCACAGAGAAAACCTAGTTCCCCACCTCATCGCGACCGAAGGCCTCACATCCTTTGAAAACTCCAGAGGTACGCGGAGATCAGTGCCTCCAAAGGAGACGATGCCTGACTCCTCGTGAAACTTGATATGAGTCCCAGGATTCCTGTGGCACGTGGAAAGGGACCCTTGGTCTCCCGCCTCAGCTGGAGAGGCGTCCCAATTGCCCTGCCAAGCCTCGAGGAGAATCCCGATTTGTCCCTGGCAACTAGGCAGGAGTCCTGCCGTCGCTGAACAAACAAGTGTGTGGAAGGGCCATCCCCGTCGTAACTCGAGAATAAACCCCAGATTCCCGCCGCAACTCGAGAAAAACCATGAGACTTCCCCCTCGCCGCGAGATGAGGCCCGATTCCCCTGCACTGCGTGCAGAGGAATTCCGTGTTGCACATCACACATGAAAGGAGCCTTGATTTCCTTGGTGGCACTGCAGAGAAACCCCAAGAACACTGTTTCAAGGCTAGAGGGATCCTGAGGTCACTGTAGCAACACGACAGAGCTCCGTGGACCAAAAATCAATTCGAGAGGAGAGGTTAGTCCCTGGCTTCGACTCCAGAAGACTACCACCTTACCACAAGCACCTCAAGAGGAGGCTTCTCTCAGCTCTAGGTATGTGAGAGGGACCCTGAGTTTGCGGCCTCAAGAGGAATGGACACCGCGATGCCCTGACTCGAAATAAGGCCGGATATCCCTGCAGTGACTTGAAAGCAGGCTCGTCTTGCATCTCCCAAGACGAAAGGATGTCTGAATCCCCTGTGTAGACCCCAGAGAAAGACCTAGTTCCCCACTTCATCGTGACAGGAGGCCTCACATC
Organism: Cervus elaphus; assembly: GCF_910594005.1. Classification (NCBI taxonomy): domain Eukaryota; kingdom Metazoa; phylum Chordata; class Mammalia; order Artiodactyla; family Cervidae; genus Cervus; species Cervus elaphus. Next base: position 7,292,016 of record NC_057838.1, read on the forward strand.
CTTTGAAACTTCCAGAGGTACGCGGAGATCAGTGCCTCCAAAGGAGACGATGCCTGACTCCTCGTGAAACTTGATAGGAGCCCCAGGATTCCTTTGACACGTGGAAAGGGACCCTTGGTCTCCCTCCGCAGCTGGAGAGGCGTCCCAATTGCCCTGCCAAGCCTCGAGGAGAATCCCGAGTTGTCCCTCGCAACTAGGCAGGAGTCCTGACGTCGCTGAACAAACACGTGGGTGGAAGGGCCATCCCCGTCGTAACTCGAGAATATACCCCAGGTTCCCACCGCAGCTCGAGAAAAACCATGAGACTTCCCCCTCCCCGCGAGATGAGGCCCGATTCCCCTGCACTGCGTGCAGAGCAATTCCGTGTTGCACATCACACATGAAAGAAGCCTTGATTTCCTTGATGGCACTCCAGAGAAACCCCAGGAACACAGTTTCAAGGCTCGAGGGATCCTGAGGTCACTGTAGCAACACGAAAGAGCTCCGTGGCCCAAAAATCAACTCGAGATGAGAGGTTAGTCCCCGGCTTCGACTCCAGAGGAATACCACCTTACCACAAGCACCTCAAGAGGAGGCTTCTCTCAGGTCTAGGTATGTGAGAGGGACCCTGAGTTTGCGGCCTCAAGTGGAATGGACACCGCGATGCCCTGACTCGAAATAAGGCCGGATATCCCTGCAGTGACATGAATGCAGGCTCGTCTTCATCTCCCAAGACGAAAGGATGTCTGAATCCCCTGTGGAGACCACAGAGAAAGACCTAGTTCCCCACCTCATCGCGACCGGAGGCCTCACATCCTTTGAAAACTTCAGAGGTACGCGGAGATCAGTGCCTCCAAAGGAGACGATGCCTGACTCCTCCTGAAAATTGATAGAAGTCCCAAGATTCCTGTGGCACATGGAAAGGGACTCTTGGTCTCCCGCCTCAGCTGGAGAGGCGTCCCAATTGCCCTGCCAAGCCTCGAGGAGAATCCCGAGTTGTCCCTCGCAACTAGGCAGGAGTCCTGACGTCGCTGAACAAACACGTGTGTGGAAGGGCGATCCCCATCATAACTCGAGAATATACACCAGGTTCCCGCCACAACTCGAGAAAAACCATGAGACTTCCCCTTCTCCGCGAGATGAGGCCCGATTCCCCTGCACTGCGTGCAGAGCAATTCCGTGTTCCACATCACACATGAAACGAGCCTTGATTTCCTTGATGGCACTCCAGAGAAACCCCAGGAACACAGTTTCAAGGCTCGAGGGATCCTGAGGTCACTGTAGCAACAAGAAAGTGCTCCGTGGCCCAAAAATCAACTCGAGATGAGAGGTTAGTCCCCGGCTTCGACTCCAGAGGAATACCACCTTACCACAAGCACCTCAAGAGGAGGCTTCTCTCAGCTCTATGTATGTGAGAGGGACCCTGAGTTTGCGGCCTCAAATGGAATGGACACCGCGATGCCCTGACTCGAAATAAGGCCGAATATCCCTGCAGTGACTTGAATGCAGGCTCGTCTTGCATCTCCCAAGACGAAAGGATGTTTGAATCCCCTGTGGAGACCACAGAGAAAGACCTAGTTCCCCACCTCATCGCGACCGGAGGCCTCACATCCTGTGAAAATTTCAGAGGTACGCGGAGATCAGTGCCTCCAAAGGAGACGATGCCTGACTCCTCGTGAAACTTGATAGGAGTCCCAGGATTCCTGTGGCACATGGAAAGGGACCCTTGGTCTCCCGCCTCAGCTGGAGAGGCGTCCCAATTGCCCTGCCAAGCCTCGAGGAGAATCCCGAGTTGTCCCTCGCAACTAGGCAGGAGTCCTGACGTCGCTGAACAAGCACGTGTGTGGAAGTGCCATCCCCGTAGTAACTCGAAAATATACCCCAGGTTACCGCCGCAACTCGAGAAAAACCATGAGACTTCCCCCTCGCCGCGAGATGAGGCCCGATTCCCCTGCACTGCGTGCAGAGCAATTCCGTGTTGCTCATCACACATGAAAGGAGCCTTGATTTCCTTGATGGCACTCCAGAGAAACCCCAGGAACACAGTTTCAAGGCTCGAGGGATCCTGAGGTCACTGTAGCAACACGAAAGAGCTCCGTGGCCCAAAAATCAACTCGAGATGAGAGGTTAGTCCCCGGCTTCGACTCCAGAGGAATACCACCTTACCACAAGCACCTCAAGAGGAGGCTTCTCTCAGCTCTATGTATGTGAGAGGGACTCTTAGTTTGCGGCCTCAAGTGGAATGGACACCGCGATGCCCTGACTCGAAATAAGGCCGGATATCCCTGCAGTGACTTGAATGCAGGCTCGTCTTGCATCTCCCAAGACGAAAGGATGTCTGAATCCCCTGTGGAGGCCACAGAGAAAGACCTAGTTCCCCACCTCATCGCGACCGGAGGCCTCACATACTTTGAAAACTATAGAGGTACGCGGAGATCAGTGCCTCCAAAGGAGATGATGCCTGACTCCTCGTGAAACTTGATAGGAGTCCCAGGATTCCTGTGGCACGTGGAAAGGGACCCTTGGTCTCCCGCCTCAGCTGGAGAGGCGTCCCAATTGCCCTGCCAAGCCTCGAGGAGAATCCCGAGTTGTCCCTCGCAACTAAGCAGGAGTCCTGACCTCGCTGAACAAACACCTGGTTGGAAGGGCCATCCCCGTCGTAACTCGAGAATATACCCCAGGTTTCCGCCGCAACTCGAGAAAAACCATGAGACTTCCCCCTCGCCGCGATATGAGGCCCGATTCCCCTGCACTGCGTGCAGAGGAATTCCGTGTTGCACATCACACATGAAAGGAGCCTTGATTTCCTTGGTGGCACTCCAGAGAAACCCCAAGAACACTGTTTCAAGGCTAGAGGGATCCTGAGGTCACTGTAGCAACACGACAGAGCTCCGTGGACCAAAAATCAATTCGAGATGAGAGGTTAGTCCCTGGCTTCGACTCCAGAAGACTACCACCTTACCACAAGCACCTCAAGAGGAGGCTTCTCTCAGCTCTAGGTATGTGAGAGGGACCCTGAGTTTGCGGCCTCAAGAGGAATGGACACCGCGATGCCCTGACTCGAAATAAGGCCGGATATCCCTGCAGTGACTTGAAAGCAGGCTCGTCTTGCATCTCCCAAGACGAAAGGATGTCTGAATCCCCTGTGTAGACCCCAGAGAAAGACCTAGTTCCCCACTTCATCGTGACAGGAGGCCTCACATCCTTTGAAACTTCCAGAGGTACGCGGAGATCAGTGCCTCCAAAGGAGACGATGCCTGACTCCTCGTGAAACTTGATAGGAGCCCCAGGATTCCTTTGGCACGTGGAAAGGGACCCTTGGTCTCCCTCCGCAGCTGGAGAGGCGTCCCAATTGCCCTGCCAAGCCTCGAGGAGAATCCCGAGTTGTCCCTCGCAACTAGGCAGGAGTCCTGACGTCGCTGAACAAACACGTGGGTGGAAGGGCCATCCCCGTCGTAACTCGAGAATATACCCCAGGTTCCCACCGCAACTCGCGAAAAACCATGAGACTTCTCCCTCGCTGTGAGATGAGGCCTGATTCCCCTGCATTGCGTGCAGAGCAATTCCGTGTTCCACATCACACATGAAACGAGCCTTGATTTCCTTGATGGCACTCCAGAGAAACCCCAAGAACACTGTTTCAAGGCTAGAGGGATCCTGAGGTCACTGTAGCAACAGGAAAGAACTCCGTGGCCCAGAAATCAACTTGAGATGAGAGGTTAGTCCCTGGCTTCGACTCCAGAGGAATACCACCTTACCACAAGCACCTCAAGAGGAGGCTTCTCTCAGCTCTATGTATGTGAGAGGGACTCTTAGTTTGCGGCCTCAAGTGGAATGGACACCGCGATGCCCTGACTCGAAATAAGGCCGCATATCCCTGCAGTGACTTGAATGCAGGCTCGTCTTGCATCTCCCAAGATGAAATGATGTCTGAATCCCCTGTGGAGACCACAGAGAAAGACCTAGTTCCCCACCTCATCGCCACCGGAGGCCTCACATCCTGTGAAAATTTCAGAGGTACGCGGAGATCAGTGCCTCCAAAGGAGACGATGCCTGACTCCTCGTGAAACTTGATAGGAGTCCCAGGATTCCTGTGGCACATGGAAAGGGACCCTTGGTCTCCCGCCTCAGCTGGAGAGGCGTCCCAATTGCCCTGCCAAGCCTCGAGGAGAATCCCGAGCTGTCCCTCGCAACTAGGCAGGAGTCCTGACGTCGCTGAACAAACACGTGTGTGGAAGTGCCATCCCCGTAGTAACTCGAAAATATACCCCAGGTTACCGCCGCAGCTCGAGAAAAACCATGAGACTTCCCCCTCCCCGCGAGATGAGGCCCGATTCCCCTGCACTGCGTGCAGAGCAATTCCGTGTTGCACATCACACATGAAAGAAGCCTTGATTTCCTTGATGGCACTCCAGAGAAACCCCAGGAACACAGTTTCAAGGCTCGAGGGATCCTGAGGTCACTGTAGCAACACGAAAGAGCTCCGTGGCCCAAAAATCAACTCGAGATGAGAGGTTAGTCCCCGGCTTCGACTCCAGAGGAATACCACCTTACCACAAGCACCTCAAGAGGAGGCTTCTCTCAGGTCTAGGTATGTGAGAGGGACCCTGAGTGTGCGGCCTCAAGTGGAATGGACACCGCGATGCCCTGACTCGAAATAAGGCCGGATATCCCTGCAGTGACTTGAATGCAGGCTCGTCTTCATCTCCCAAGACGAAAGGATGTCTGAATCCCCTGTGGAGACCACAGAGAAAGACCTAGTTCCCCACCTCATCGCGACCGGGGGCCTCACATCCTTTGAAAACTTCAGAGGTACGCGGAGATCAGTGCCTCCAAAGGAGACGATGCCTGACTCCTCCTGAAAATTGATAGAAGTCCCAAGATTCCTGTGGCACATGGAAAGGGACTCTTGGTCTCCCGCCTCAGCTGGAGAGGCGTCCCAATTGCCCTGCCAAGCCTCGAGGAGAATCCCGAGTTGTCCCTCGCAACTAGGCAGGAGTCCTGACGTCGCTGAACAAACACGTGTGTGGAAGGGCCATCCCCATCATAACTCGAGAATATACACCAGGTTCCCGCCACAACTCGAGAAAAACCATGAGACTTCCCCTTCTCCGCGAGATGAGGCCCGATTCCCCTGCACTGCGTGCAGAGCAATTCCGTGTTCCACATCACACATGAAACGAGCCTTGATTTCCTTGATGGCACTCCAGAGAAACCCCAGGAACACAGTTTCAAGGCTCGAGGGATCCTGAGGTCACTGTAGCAACAAGAAAGTGCTCCGTGGCCCAAAAATCAACTCGAGATGAGAGGTTAGTCCCCGGCTTCGACTCCAGAGGAATACCACCTTACCACAAGCACCTCAAGAGGAGGCTTCTCTCAGCTCTAGGTATGTGAGAGGGACCCTGAGTTTGCAGCCTCAAATGGAATGGACACCGCGATGCCCTGACTCGAAATAAGGCCGAATATCCCTGCAGTGACTTGAATGCAGGCTCGTCTTGCATCTCCCAAGACGAAAGGATGTTTGAATCCCCTGTGGAGACCACAGAGAAAGACCTAGTTCCCCACCTCATCGCGACCGGAGGCCTCACATCCTGTGAAAATTTCAGAGGTACGCGGAGATCAGTGCCTCCAAAGGAGACTATGCCTGACTCCTCGTGAAACTTGATAGGAGTCCCAGGATTCCTGTGGCACATGGAAAGGGACCCTTGGTCTCCCGCCTCAGCTGGAGAGGCGTCCCAATTGCCCTGCCAAGCCTCGAGGAGAATCCCGAGTTGTCCCTCGCAACTAGGCAGGAGTCCTGACGTCGCTGAACAAACACGTGTGTGGAAGTGCCATCCCCGTAGTAACTCGAAAATATACCCCAGGTTACCGCCGCAACTCGAGAAAAACCATGAGACTTCCCCCTCGCCGCGAGATGAGGCCCGATTCCCCTGCACTGCGTGCAGAGCAATTCCGTGTTGCTCATCACACATGAAAGGAGCCTTGATTTCCTTGATGGCACTCCAGAGAAACCCCAGGAACACATTTTCAAGGCTCGAGGGATCCTGAGGTCACTGTAGCAACACGAAAGAGCTCCGTGGCCCAAAAATCAACTCGAGATGAGAGGTTAGTCCCCGGCTTCGACTCCAGAGGAATACCACCTTACCACAAGCACCTCAAGAGGAGGCTTCTCTCAGCTCTATGTATGTGAGAGGGACTCTTAGTTTGCAGCCTCAAGTGGAATGGACACCGCGATGCCCTGACTCGAAATAAGGCCGGATATCCCTGCAGTGACTTGAATGCAGGCTCGTCTTGCATCTCCCAAGATGAAAGGATGACTGAATCCCCTGTGGAGACCACAGAGAAAGACCTAGTTCCCCACCTCATCGCGACCGGAGGCCTCACATCCTTTGAAAACTCCAGAGGTACGCGGAGATCAGTGCCTCCAAAGGAGATGATGCCTGACTCCTCGTGAAACTTGATAGGAGTCCCAGGATTCCTGTGGCACGTGGAAAGGGATCCTTGGTCTCCCGCCTCAGCTGGAGAGGCGTCCCAATTGCCCTGCCAAGCCTCGAGGAGAATCCCGAGTTGTCCCTCGCAACTAGGCAGGAGTCCTGACCTCGCTGAACAAACACCTGGTTGGAAGGGCCATCCCCGTCGTAACTCGAGAATATACCCCAGGTTTCCGCCGCAACTCGAGAAAAACCATGAGACTTCCCCGTCGCCGCGATATGAGGCCCGATTCCCCTGCACTGCGTGCAGAGGAATTCCGTGTTGCACATCACACATGAAAGGAGCCTTGATTTCCTTGGTGGCACTCCAGAGAAACCCCAAGAACACTGTTTCAAGGCTAGAGGGATCCTGAGGTCACTGTAGCAACACGACAGAGCTCCGTGGACCAAAAATCAATTCGAGATGAGAGGTTAGTCCCTGGCTTCGACTCCAGAAGACTACCACCTTACCACAAGCACCTCAAGAGGAGGCTTCTCTCAGCTCTAGGTATGTGAGAGGGACCCTGAGTTTGCGGCCTCAAGAGGTATGGATACCGTGATGCCCTGACTCGAAATAAGGCCGGATATCCCTGCAGTGACTTGAAAGCAGGCTTGTCTTGCATCTCCCAAGACAAAAGGATGTCTGAATCCCCTGTGTAGACCCCAGAGAAAGACCTAGTTCCCCACTTCATCGTGACAGGAGGCCTCACATCCTTTGAAACTTCCAGAGGTACGCGGAGATCAGTGCCTCCAAAGGAGACGATGCCTGACTCCTCGTGAAACTTGATAGGAGCCCCAGGATTCCTTTGGCACGTGGAAAGGGACCCTTGGTCTCCCTCCGCAGCTGGAGAGGCGTCCCAATTGCCCTGCCAAGCCTCGAGGAGAATCCCGAGTTGTCCCTCGCAACTAGGCAGGAGTCCTGACGTCGCTGAACAAACACGTGGGTGGAAGGGCCATCCCCGTCGTAACTCGAGAATATACCCCAGGTTCCCACCGCAACTCGCGAAAAACCATGAGACTTCTCCCTCGCTGTGAGATGAGGCCTGATTCCCCTGCATTGCGTGCAGAGCAATTCCGTGTTCCACATCACACATGAAACGAGCCTTGATTTCCTTGATGGCACTCCAGAGAAACCCCAAGATCACTGTTTCAAGGCTAGAGGGATCCTGAGGTCACTGTAGCAACAGGAAAGAACTCCGTGGCCCAGAAATCAACTTGAGATGAGAGGTTAGTCCCTGGCTTCGACTCCAGAGGAATACCACCTTACCACAAGCACCTCAAGAGGAGGCTTCTCTCAGCTCTATGTATGTGAGAGGGACTCTTAGTTTGCGGCCTCAAGTGGAATGGACACCGCGATGCCCTGACTCGAAATAAGGCCGCATATCCCTGCAGTGACTTGAATGCAGGCTCGTCTTGCATCTCCCAAGATGAAATGATGTCTGAATCCCCTGTGGAGACCACAGAGAAAGACCTAGTTCCCCACCTCATCGCCACCGGAGGCCTCACATCCTGTGAAAATTTCAGAGGTACGCGGAGATCAGTGCCTCCAAAGGGGACGATGCCTGACTCCTCGTGAAACTTGATAGGAGTCCCAGGATTCCTGTGGCACATGGAAAGGGACCCTTGGTCTCCCGCCTCAGCTGGAGAGGCGTCCCAATTGCCCTGCCAAGCCTCGAGGAGAATCCCGAGTTGTCCCTCGCAACTAGGCAGGAGTCCTGACGTCGCTGAACAAACACGTGTGTGGAAGTGCCATCCCCGTAGTAACTCGAAAATATACCCCAGGTTACCGCCGCAACTCGAGAAAAACCATGAGACTTCCCCCTCGCCGCGAGATGAGGCCCGATTCCCCTGCACTGCGTGCAGAGCAATTCGGTGTTGCACATCACACATGAAAGGAGCCTTGATTTCCTTGATGGCACTCCAGAGAAACCCCAGGAACACATTTTCAAGGCTCGAGGGATCCTGAGGTCACTGTAGCAACACGAAAGAGCTCCGTGGCCCAAAAATCAACTCGAGATGAGAGGTTAGTCCCCGGCTTCGACTCCAGAGGAATACCACCTTACCACAAGCACCTCAAGAGGAGGCTTCTCTCAGGTCTATGTATGTGAGAGGGACCCTGAGTTTGCGGCCTCAAGTGGAATGGACACCGCGATGCCCTGACTCGAAATAAGGCCGGATATCCCTGCAGTGACTTGAATGCAGGCTCGTCTTCATCTCCCAAGACGAAAGGATGTCTGAATCCCCTGTGGAGACCACAGAGAAAGACCTAGTTCCCCACCTCATCGCGACCGGAGGCCTCACATCCTTTGAAAACTTCAGAGGTACGCGGAGATCAGTGCCTCCAAAGGAGACGATGCCTGACTCCTCCTGAAACTTGATAGGAGTCCCAAGATTCCTGTGGCACATGGAAAGGGACTCTTCGTCTCCCGCCTCAGCTGGAGAGGCGTCCCAATTGCCCTGCCAAGCCTCGAGGAGAATCCCGAGTTGTCCCTCACAACTAGGCAGGAGTCCTGACGTCGCTGAACAAACACGTGAGTGGAAGGGCCATCCCCATCATAACTCGAGAATATACACCAGGTTCCCGCCACAACTTGAGAAAAACCATGAGACTTCCCCTTCTCCGCGAGATGAGGCCCGATTCCCCTGCACTGCGTGCAGAGCAATTACGTGTTGCACATCACACATGAAAGGAGCCTTGATTTCCTTGATGGTACTCCACAGAAACCCCAAGAACACTGTTTCAAGGCTAGAGGGATCCTGAGGTCACTGTAGCAACAAGAAAGAGCTTCGTGGACCAAAAATCAACTCGAGATGAGAGGTTAGTCCCTGGCTTCGACTCCAGAGGAAAACCACCTTACCACAAGCACCTCAAGAGGAGGCTTCTCTCAGCTCTAGGTATATGAGAGGGACCCTCAGTTTGCAGCCTCAAGTGGAATGGACACCGCGATGCCCTGACTCGAAATAAGGCCGGATATCCCTGCAGTGACTTGAATGCAGGCTCGTCTTGCATCTCCGAAGACGAAAGGATGTCTGAATCCCCTGTGGAGACCACAGAGAAAGACCTAGTTCCCCACCTCATCGCGACCGGAGGCCTCACATCCTTTGAAAATTCCAGAGGTACGCGGAGATCAGTGCCTCCAAAGGAGACGATGCCTGACTCCTCGTGAAACTTGATAGGAGTCCCAGGATTCCTGTGGCACGTGGAAAGGGACACTTGGTCTCCCCCCTCAGCTGGAGAGGCGTCCCGATTGCCCTGCCAAGCCTCGAGAAGAATCCCGAGTTGTCTCTCGCAACTAGGCAGGAGTCCTGACGTCGCTGAACAAACACGTGGGTGGAAGGGCCATCCACGTCGTAACTCGAGAATATACCCCAGGTTCCCGCCGCAACTCCAGAAAAATCATGAGACTTCCCCCTCGCCACGAGATGAGGCCCGATTCCCCTGCACTGCGTGCAGAGCAATTCCGTGTTGCACATCACACATGAAAGGAGCCTTGATTTCCTTGATGGCACTCCAGAGAAACCCCAGGAACACAGTTTCAAGGCTCGAGGGATCCTGAGGTCACTGTAGCAACACGAAAGTGCTCCGTGTCCCAAAAATCAACTCGAGATGAGAGGTTAGTCCCCGGCTTCGACTCCAGAGGAATACCACCTTACCACAAGCACCTGAAGAGGAGGCTTCTCTCAGCTCTAGGTATGTGAGAGGGACCCTGAGTTTGCGCCCTCAAGTGGAATGGACACCGCGATGCCCTGACTCGAAATAAGGCCGAATATCCCTGCAGTGACTTGAATGCAGGCTCGTCTTGCATCTCCCAAGACGAAAGGATGTTTGAATCCCCTGTGGAGACCACAGAGAAAGACCTAGTTCCCCACCTCATCGCGACCGGAGGCCTCACATCCTTTGAAAACTTCAGAGGTACGCTGAGATCAGTGCCTCCAAAGGAGACGATGCCTGACTCCTCGTGAAACTTTATAGGAGTTCCAGGATTCCTGTGGCACGTGGAAAGGGACCCTTGGTCTCCCGCCTCAGCTGGCGAGGCGTCCCAATTGCCCTGCCAAGCCTCGAGGAGAATCCCGAGTTGTCCCTCGCAACTAGACAGGAGTCCTTACGTCGCTGAAAAAACACGTGGGTGGAAGGGCCATCCCCGTCGTAACTCGAGAATATACCCCAGGTTCCCGCCGCAACTCGAGAAAAACCATGAGACTTCCCCCTCGCCACGAGATGAGGCCCGATTCCGCTGCACTGCGTGCAGAGCAATTCCGTGTTGCACATCACACATGAAAGGAGCCTTGATTTCCTTGATGGCACTCCAGAGAAACCCCAGGAACAGAGTTTCAAGGCTCGAGGGATCCTGAGGTCACTGTAGCAACACGAAAGAGCTCCGTGGCCCAAAAATCAACTCGAGATGAGAGGTTAGTCCCCGGCTTCGACTCCAGAGGAATACCACCTCACCACAAACACCTCAAGAGGAGGCTTCTCTCAGGTCTAGGTATGTGAGAGGGACCCTGAGTTTGCGGCCTCAAGTGGAATGGACACCGCGATGCCCTGACTCAAAATAAGGCCGGATATCCCTGCAGTGACTTGAATGCAGGCTCGTCTTGCATCTCCCAAGACGAAAGGATGTCTGAATCCCCTGTGGAGACCACAGAGAAAGACCTAGTTCCCCACCTCATCGCGACCGGAGGTCTCACATCCTTTGAAAACTCCAGAGGTTCGCGGAGATCAGTGCCTCCAAAGGAGATGATGCCTGACTCCTCGTGAAACTTGATAGGAGTCCCAGGATTCCTGTGGCACGTGGAAAGGGATCCTTGGTCTCCCGCCTCAACTGGAGAGGCGTCCCAATTGCCCTGCCAAGCCTCGAGGAGAATCCCGAGTTGTCCCTGGCAACTAGGCAGGAGTCCTGACGTCGCTGAACAAACACGTGTGTGGAAGGGCCAACCCCGTCGTAACTCGAGAATATACCCCAGGCTCCCGCCGCAACTCGAGAAAAACCATGAGACTTCCCCCTCGCCGCGAGATGAGGCCCGATTACCCTGCACTGCGTGCAGAGCAATTCTGTGTTGCACATCACACATGAAAGGAGCCTTGATTTCCTTGATGGCACTCCAGAGAAACCCCAAGAACACTGTTTCAAGGCTAGAGGGATCCTGAGGTCACTGTAGCAACACGAAAGAGCTCTGTGGCCCAAAAATCAACTCGAGATGAGAGGTTAGTCCCCGGCTTCGACTCCAGAGGAATACCACCTTACCACAAGCACCTCAAGAGAAGGCTTCTCTCAGCTCTAGGTATGTGAGAGGGACCCTGAGTTTGCAGCCTCAAGTGGAATGGACACCGCGATGCCCTGACTCGAAATAAGGCCGGATATCCCTGCAGTGACTTTAATGCAGGCTCGTCTTCATCTCCCAAGACGAAAGGATGTCTGAATCCCCTGTGGAGACCACAGAGAAAGACCTAGTTCCCCACCTCATCGCCACCGGAGGCCTCACATCCTTTGAAAACTTCAGAGGTATGCGGAGATCAGTGCCTCCAAAGGAGACGATGCCTGACTCCTCCTGAAACTTGATAGGAGTCCCAGGATTCCTGTGGCACATGGAAAGGGACTCTTGGTCTCCCGCCTCAGCTGGCGAGGCGTCCCAATTGCCCTGCCAAGCCTCGAGGAGAATCCCGAGTTGTCCCTTGCAACTAGGCAGGAGTCCTGACGTCGCTGAACAAACACGTGTGTGGAAGGGCCATCCCCATCATAACTCGAGAATATACACCAGGTTCCCGCCGCAACTCGAGAAAAACCATGAGACTTCCCCCTTGCCGCAAGATGAGGCCCGATTCCCCTGCACTGCGTGCAGAGCAATGCCGTGTTGCACATCACACATGAAAGGAGCCTTGATTTCCTTGATGGCACTGCAGAGAAACCCCAAGAATACTGTTTCAAGGCTAGAGGGATCCTGAGGTCACTGTAGCAACACGAAAGAGCTCCATGGACCAAAAATCAACTCGAGATGAGAGGTTAGTCCCTGGCTTCGACTCCAGAGGAAAACCACCTTACCACAAGCACCTCAAGAGGAGGCTTCTCTCAGCTCTAGGTATGTGAGAGGGACCCTGAGTTTGCGGCCTCAAGTGGAATGGAGACCGCGATGCCCTGACTCGAAATAAGGCCGGATATCCCTGCAGTGACTTGAATGCAGGCTCGTCTTGCATCTCCCAAGACGAAAGGATGTCTGAATCCCCTGTGGAGACCACAGAGAAAGACCTAGTTCCCCACCTCATCACGACCGGAGGCCTCACATCCTTTGAAAATTCCAGAGGTACGCGGAGATCAGTGCCTCCAAAGGAGACGATGCCTGACTCCTCGGGAAACTTGATAGGAGTCCCAGGATTCCTGTGGCACGTGGAAAGGGACACTTGGTCTCCCGCCTCAGCTGGAGAGGCGTCCCAATTGCCCTGCCAAGCCTCGAGGAGAATCCCGAGTTGTCCCTTGCAACTAGGCAGGAGTCCTGACGTCGCTGAACAAACACGTGGGTGGAAGGGCCATCCCCGTCGTAACTCGAGAATATACCCCAGGTTCCCGCCGCAACTCGAGAAAAACCATGAGACTTCCCCCTCGCCGCGAGATGAGGCCCGATTCCCCTGCACTGCGTGCAGAGGAATTCCGTGTTGCACATCACACATGAAAGGAGCCTTGATTTCCTTGATGGCACTCTAGAGAAACCCCAAGAACACTGTTTCAAGGCTAGAGGGATCCTGAGGTCACTGTAGCAACATGAAAGAGCACCGTGGACCAAAAATCAACTCGAGAGGAGAGGTTAGTCCCTGGCTTCGACTCCAGAGGAATACCACCTTACCACAAGCACCTCAAGAGGAGGCTTCTCTCAGCTCTAGGTATGTGAGAGGGACCCTGAGTTTGCGGCCTCAAGTGGAATGGACACCGCGATGCCCTGACTCGAAATAAGGCCGGATATCCCTGCAGTGACTTGAATGCAGGCTCGTCTTGCATCTCCCAAGACGAAAGGATGTCTGAATCCCCTGTGGAGGCCACAGAGAAAGACCTAGTTCCCCACCTCATCGCGACCGGAGGCCTCACATCCTTTGAAAACTATAGAGGTACGCGGAGATCAGTGCCTCCAAAGGAGATGATGCCTGACTCCTCGTGAAACTTGATAGGAGTCCCAGGATTCCTGTGGCACGTGGAAAGGGACCCTTGGTCTCCCGCCTCAGCTGGAGAGGCGTCCCAATTGCCCTGCCAAGCCTCGAGGAGAATCCCGAGTTGTCCCTCGCAACTAGGCAGGAGTCCTGACCTCGCTGAACAAACACCTGGTTGGAAGGGCCATCCCCGTCGTAACTCGAGAATATACCCCAGGTTTCCGCCGCAACTCGAGAAAAACCATGAGACTTCCCCCTCGCCGCGATATGAGGCCCGATTCCCCTGCACTGCGTGCAGAGGAATTCCGTGTTGCACATCACACATGAAAGGAGCCTTGATTTCCTTGGTGGCACTCCAGAGAAACCCCAAGAACACTGTTTCAAGGATAGAGGGATCCTGAGGTCACTGTAGCAACACGACAGAGCTCCGTGGACCAAAAATCAATTCGAGATGAGAGGTTAGTCCCTGGCTTCGACTCCAGAAGACTACCACCTTACCACAAGCACCTCTAGAGGAGGCTTCTCTCAGCTCTAGGTATGTGAGAGGGACCCTGAGTTTGCGGCCTCAAGAGGAATGGATACCGCGATGCCCTGACTCGAAATAAGGCCGGATATCCCTGCAGTGACTTGAAAGCAGGCTTGTCTTGCATCTCCCAAGACGAAAGGATGTCTGAATCCCCTGTGTAGACCCCAGAGAAAGACCTAGTTCCCCACTTCATCGTGACAGGAGGCCTCACATCCTTTGAAACTTCCAGAGGTACGCGGAGATCAGTGCCTCCAAAGGAGACGATGCCTGACTCCTCGTGAAACTTGATATGAGTCCCAGGATTCCTGTGGCACGTGGAAAGGGACCCTTGGTCTCCCGCCTCAGCTGGAGAGGCGTCCCAATTGCCCTGCCAAGCCTCGAGGAGAATCCCGATTTGTCCCTGGCTACTAGGCAGGAGTCCTGCCGTCGCTGAACAAACAAGTGTGTGGAAGGGCCATCCCCGTCGTAACTCGAGAATATACCCCAGGTTTCCGCCGCAACTCGAGAAAAACCATGAGACTTCCCCCTCGCCGCGATATGAGGCCCAATTCCCCTGCACTGCGTGCAGAGGAATTCCGTGTTGCACATCACACATGAAAGGAGCCTTGATTTCCTTGGTGGCACTCCAGAGAAACCCCAAGAACACTGTTTCAAGGCTAGAGGGATCCTGAAGTCACTGTAGCAACACGACAGAGCTCCGTGGACCAAAAATCAATTCGAGATGAGAGGTTAGTCCCTGGCTTCGACTCCAGAAGACTACCACCTTACCACAAGCACCTCAAGAGGAGGCTTCTCTCAGCTCTAGGTATGTGAGAGGGACCCTGAGTTTGCGGCCTCAAGAGGAATGGATACCGCGATGCCCTGACTCGAAATAAGGCCGGATATCCCTGCAGTGACTTGAAAGCAGGCTTCTCTTGCATCTCCCAAGACGAAAGGATGTCTGAATCCCCTGTGTAGACCACAGAGAAAGACCTAGTTCCCCACTTCATCGTGACAGGAGGCCTCACATCCTTTGAAACTTCCAGAGGTACGCGGAGATCAGTGCCTCCGAAGGAGACGATGCCTGACTCCTCGTGAAACTTGATATGAGTCCCAGGATTCCTGTGGCACGTGGAAAGGGACCCTTGGTCTCCCGCCTCAGCTGGAGAGGCGTCCCAATTGCCCTGCCAAGCCTCGAGGAGAATCCCGAGTTGTCCCTGGCAACTAGGCAGGAGTCCTGCCGTCGCTGAACAAACACATGTGTGGAAGGGCCATCCCCGTCGTAACTCGAGAATAAACCCCTGGTTCCCGCCGCAACTCGAGAAAAACCATGAGACTTCCCCCTCGCCGCGAGATGAGGCCCGATTCCCTTGCACTGCGTGCAGAGCAATTCCGTGTTGCACATCACACATGAAAGGAGACTTGATTTCCTTGATGGCACTCCAGAGAAACCCCAAGAACACTGTTTCAAGGCTAGAGGGATCCTGAGGTCACTGTAGCAACACGAAAGAGCACCGTGGACCAAAAATCAACTCGAGAGGAGAGGTTAGTCCCTGGCTTCGACTCCAGAGGAATACCACCTTACCACAAGCACCTCAAGAGGAGGCTTCTCTCAGCTCTAGGTATGTGAGAGGGACCCTGAGTTTGCGGCCTCAAGTGGAATGGACAACGCGATGCCCTGACTCGAAATAAGGCCGGATATCCCTGCAGTGACTTGAATGCAGGCTCGTCTTGAATCTCCCAAGACGAAAGGATGTCTGAATCCCCTGTGGAGACCACAGAGAAAGACCTAGTTCCCCACCTCATCGTGACCGGAGGCCTCACATCCTTTAAAAACTCCAGGGGTACGCGGAGATCAGTGCCTCCAAAGGAGACGATGCCTGACTCCTCGTGAAACTTGATAGGAGTCCCAGGATTCCTGTGGCACGTGGAAAGGGACCCTTGGTCTCCCGCCTCAGCTGGAGAGGCGTCCCAATTGCCCTGCCAAGCCTCGAGGAGAATCCCGAGTTGTCCCTCGCAACTAGGCAGGAGTCCTGATGTCGCTGAAGAAACACGTGGGTGGAAGGGCCATCCCCGTCGTAACTCGAGAATATAGCCCAGGTTTCCGCCGCAACTCGAGAAAAACCATGAGACTTCCCCCTCGCCGCGAGATGAGGCCCGATTACCCTGCACCGCGGGCAGAGCAATTCCGTGTTGCACATCACACATGAAAGGAGCCTTGATTTCCTTGATGGCACTCCAGAGAAACCCCAAGAACACTGTTTCAAGGCTAGAGGGATCCTGAAGTCACTGTAGTAACACAAAAGAGCTCCATGGACCAAAAATCAACTCGGGATGAGAGGTTAGTCCCCGGCTTCGACTCCAGAGGAATACCACCTTACCACAAGCACCTCAAGAGGAGGCTTCTCTCAGCTCTAGGTATGTGAGAGGGACCCTGAGTTTGCGCCCTCAAGTGGAATGGACACCGCAATGCCCTGACTCGAAATAAGGCCGGATATCCCTGCAGTGACTTGAATGCAGGCTCGTCTTGCATCTCCCAAGACGAAAGGATGTCTGAATCCCCTGTTGAGACCACAGAGAAAACCTAGTTCCCCACCTCATCGCGACCGAAGGCCTCACATCCTTTGAAAACTCCAGAGGTACGCGGAGATCAGTGCCTCCAAAGGAGACGATGCCTGACTCCTCGTGAAACTTGATATGAGTCCCAGGATTCCTGTGGCACGTGGAAAGGGACCCTTGGTCTCCCGCCTCAGCTGGAGAGGCGTCCCAATTGCCCTGCCAAGCCTCGAGGAGAATCCCGATTTGTCCCTGGCAACTAGGCAGGAGTCCTGCCGTTGCTGAACAAACAAGTGTGTGTAAGGGCCATCCCCGTCGTAACTCGAGAATAAACCCCAGATTCCCGCCGCAACTCGAGAAAAACCATGAGACTTCCCCCTCGCCGCGAGATGAGGCCCGATTCCCCTGCACTGCGTGCAGAGCAATTCCGTGTTGCACATCACACATGAAAGGAGCCTTGATTTCCTTGATGGCACTCTAGAGAAACCCCAAGAACACTGTTTCAAGGCTAGAGGGATCCTGAGGTCACTGTAGCAACATGAAAGAGCACCGTGGACCAAAAATCAACTCGAGAGGAGAGGTTAGTCCCTGGCTTCGACTCCAGAGGAATACCACCTTACCACAAGCACCTCAAGAGGAGGCTTCTCTCAGCTCTAGGTATGTGAGAGGGACCCTGAGTTTGCGGCCTCAAGTGGAATGGACACCGCGATGCCCTGACTCGAAATAAGGCCGGATATCCCTGCAGTGACTTGAAAGCAGGCTCGTCTTGCATCTCCCAAGACGAAAGGATGTCTGAATCCCCTGTGGAGACCACAGAGAAAGACCTAGTTCCCCACTTCATCGTGACAGGAGGCCTCACATCCTTTGAAACTTCCAGAGGTACGCGGAGATCAGTGCCTCCAAAGGAGACGATGCCTGACTCCTCGTGAAACTTGATAGGAGCCCCAGGATTCCTTTGGCACGTGGAAAGGGACCCTTGGTCTCCCTCCGCAGCTGGAGAGGCGTCCCAATTGCCCTGCCAAGACTCGAGGAGAATCCCGAGTTGTCCCTAGCAACTAGGCAGGAGTCCTGACGTCGCTGAACAAACACGTGGGTGGAAGGGCCATCCCCGTCGTAACTCGAGAATATACCCCAGGTTCCCACCGCAACTCGCGAAAAACCATGAGACTTCTCCCTCGCTGTGAGATGAGGCCTGATTCCCCTGCATTGCGTGCAGAGCAATTCCGTGTTCCACATCACACATGAAACGAGCCTTGATTTCCTTGATGGCACTCCAGAGAAACCCCAAGAACACTGTTTCAAGGCTAGAGGGATCCTGAGGTCACTGTAGCAACAGGAAAGAACTCCGTGGCCCAGAAATCAACTTGAGATGAGAGGTTAGTCCCTGGCTTCGACTCCAGAGGAATACCACCTTACCACAAGCACCTCAAGAGGAGGCTTCTCTCAGCTCTATGTATGTGAGAGGGACTCTTAGTTTGCGGCCTCAAGTGGAATGGACACCGCGATGCCCTGACTCGAAATAAGGCCGCATATCCCTGCAGTGACTTGAATGCAGGCTCGTCTTGCATCTCCCAAGATGAAATGATGTCTGAATCCCCTGTGGAGACCACAGAGAAAGACCTAGTTCCCCACCTCATCGCCACCGGAGGCCTCACATCCTGTGAAAATTTCAGAGGTACGCGGAGATCAGTGCCTCCAAAGGAGACGATGCCTGACTCCTCGTGAAACTTGATAGGAGTCCCAGGATTCCTGTGGCACATGGAAAGGGACCCTTGGTCTCCCGCCTCAGCTGGAGAGGCGTCCCAATTGCCCTGCCAAGCCTCGAGGAGAATCCCGAGTTGTCCCTCGCAACTAGGCAGGAGTCCTGACGTCGCTGAACAAACACGTGTGTGGAAGTGCCATCCCCGTAGTAACTCGAAAATATACCCCAGGTTACCGCCGCAGCTCGAGAAAAACCATGAGACTTCCCCCTCCCCGCGAGATGAGGCCCGATTCCCCTGCACTGCGTGCAGAGCAATTCCGTGTTGCACATCACACATGAAAGAAGCCTTGATTTCCTTGATGGCACTCCAGAGAAACCCCAGGAACACAGTTTCAAGGCTCGAGGGATCCTGAGGTCACTGTAGCAACACGAAAGAGCTCCGTGGCCCAAAAATCAACTCGAGATGAGAGGTTAGTCCCCGGCTTCGACTCCAGAGGAATACCACCTTACCACAAGCACCTCAAGAGGAGGCTTCTCTCAGGTCTAGGTATGTGAGAGGGACCCTGAGTTTGCGGCCTCAAGTGGAATGGACACCGCGATGCCCTGACTCGAAATAAGGCCGGATATCCCTGCAGTGACTTGAATGCAGGCTCGTCTTCATCTCCCAAGACGAAAGGATGTCTGAATCCCCTGTGGAGACCACAGAGAAAGACCTAGTTCCCCACCTCATCGCGACCGGAGGCCTCACATCCTTTGAAAACTTCAGAGGTACGCGGAGATCAGTGCCTCCAAAGGAGACGATGCCTGACTCCTCCTGAAAATTGATAGAAGTCCCAAGATTCCTGTGGCACATGGAAAGGGACTCTTGGTCTCCCGCCTCAGCTGGAGAGGCGTCCCAATTGCCCTGCCAAGCCTCGAGGAGAATCCCGAGTTGTCCCTCGCAACTAGGCAGGAGTCCTGACGTCGCTGAACAAACACGTGTGTGGAAGGGCCATCCCCATCATAACTCGAGAATATACACCAGGTTCCCGCCACAACTCGAGAAAAACCATGAGACTTCCCCTTCTCCGCGAGATGAGGCCCGATTCCCCTGCACTGCGTGCAGAGCAATTCCGTGTTCCACATCACACATGAAAGGAGCCTTGATTTCCTTGATGGCACTCCAGAGAAACCCCAGGAACACAGTTTCAAGGCTCGAGGGATCCTGAGGTCACTGTAGCAACAAGAAAGTGCTCCGTGGCCCAAAAATCAACTCGAGATGAGAGGTTAGTCCCCGGCTTCGACTCCAGAGGAATACCACCTTACCACAAGCACCTCAAGAGGAGGCTTCTCTCAGCTCTAGGTATGTGAGAGGGACCCTGAGTTTGCGGCCTCAAATGGAATGGACACCGCGATGCCCTGACTCGAAATAAGGCCGAATATCCCTGCAGTGACTTGAATGCAGGCTCGTCTTGCATCTCCCAAGACGAAAGGATGTTTGAATCCCCTGTGGAGACCACAGAGAAAGACCTAGTTCCCCACCTCATCGCGACCGAAGGCCTCACATCCTGTGAAAATTTCAGAGGTACGCGGAGATCAGTGCCTCCAAAGGAGACGATGCCTGACTCCTCGTGAAACTTGATAGGAGTCCCAGGATTCCTGTGGCACATGGAAAGGGACCCTTGGTCTCCCGCCTCAGCTGGAGAGGCGTCCCAATTGCCCTGCCAAGCCTCGAGGAGAATCCCGAGTTGTCCCTCGCAACTAGGCAGGAGTCCTGACGTCGCTGAACAAACACGTGTGTGGAAGTGCCATCCCCGTAGTAACTCGAAAATATACCCCAGGTTACCGCCGCAACTCGAGAAAAACCATGAGACTTCCCCCTCGCCGCGAGATGAGGCCCGATTCCCCTGCACTGCGTGCAGAGCAATTCCGTGGTGCTCATCACACATGAAAGGAGCCTTGATTTCCTTGATGGCACTCCAGAGAAACCCCAGGAACACAGTTTCAAGGCTCGAGGGATCCTGAGGTCACTGTAGCAACACGAAAGAGCTCCGTGGCCCAAAAATCAACTCGAGATGAGAGGTTAGTCCCCGGCTTCGACTCCAGAGGAATACCACCTTACCACAAGCACCTCAAGAGGAGGCTTCTCTCAGCTCTATGTATGTGAGAGGGACTTTTAGTTTGCGGCCTCAAGTGGAATGGACACCGCGATGCCCTGACTCGAAATAAGGCCGGATATCCCTGCAGTGACTTGAATGCAGGCTCGTCTTGCATCTCCCAAGATGAAAGGATGTCTGAATCCCCTGTGGAGACCACAGAGAAAGACCTAGTTCCCCACCTCATCGCGACCGGAGGCCTCACATCCTTTGAAAACTCCAGAGGTACGCGGAGATCAGTGCCTCCAAAGGAGATGATGCCTGACTCCTCGTGAAACTTGATAGGAGTCCCAGGATTCCTGTGGCACGTGGAAAGGGATCCTTGGTCTCCCGCCTCAGCTGGAGAGGCGTCCCAATTGCCCTGCCAAGCCTCGAGGAGAATCCCGAGTTGTCCCTCGCAACTAGGCAGGAGTCCTGACCTCGCTGAACAAACACCTGGTTGGAAGGGCCATCCCCGTCGTAACTCGAGAATATACCCCAGGTTTCCGCCGCAACTCGAGAAAAACCATGAGACTTCCCCGTCGCCGCGATATGAGGCCCGATTCCCCTGCACTGCGTGCAGAGGAATTCCGTGTTGCACATCACACATGAAAGGAGCCTTGATTTCCTTGGTGGCACTCCAGAGAAACCCCAAGAACACTGTTTCAAGGCTAGGGGGATCCTGAGGTCACTGTAGCAACACGATAGAGCTCCGTGGCCCAGAAATCAACTTGAGATGAGAGGTTAGTCCCTGGCTTCGACTCCAGAGGAATACCACCTTACCACAAGCACCTCAAGAGGAGGCTTCTCTCAGCTCTAGGTATGTGAGAGGGACTCTTAGTTTGCGGCCTCAAGTGGAATGGACACCGCGATGCCCTGACTCGAAATAAGGCCGCATATCCCTGCAGTGACTTGAATGCAGGCTCGTCTTGCATCTCCCAAGATGAAAGGATGTTTGAATCCCCTGTGGAGACCACAGAGAAAGACCTAGTTCCCCACCTCATCGCGACCGGAGGCCTCACATCCTGTGAAAATTTCAGAGGTACGCGGAGATCAGTGCCTCCAAAGGAGACGATGCCTGACTCCTCGTGAAACTTGATAGGAGTCCCAGGATTCCTGTGGCACATGGAAAGGGACCCTTGGTCTCCCGCCTCAGCTGGAGAGGCGTCCCAATTGCCCTGCCAAGCCTCGAGGAGAATCCCGAGTTGTCCCTCGCAACTAGGCAGGAGTCCTGACGTCGCTGAACAAACACGTGTGTGGAAGTGCCATCCCCGTAGTAACTCGAAAATATACCCCAGGTTACCGCCGCAACTCGAGAAAAACCATGAGACTTCCCCCTCGCCGCGAGATGAGGCCCGATTCCCCTGCACTGCGTGCAGAGCAATTCCGTGTTGCTCATCACACATGAAAGGAGCCTTGATTTCCTTGATGGCACTCCAGAGAAACCCCAGGAACACAGTTTCAAGGCTCGAGGGATCCTGAGGTCACTGTAGCAACACGAAAGAGCTCCGTGGCCCAAAAATCAACTCGAGATGAGAGGTTAGTCCCCGGCTTCGACTCCAGAGGAATACCACCTTACCACAAGCACCTCAAGAGGAGGCTTCTCTCAGCTCTATGTATGTGAGAGGGACTCTTAGTTTGCGGCCTCAAGTGGAATGGACACCGCGATGCCCTGACTCGAAATAAGGCCGGATATCCCTGCAGTGACTTGAATGCAGGCTCGTCTTGCATCTCCCAAGATGAAAGGATGACTGAATCCCCTGTGGAGACCACAGAGAAAGACCTAGTTCCCCACCTCATCGCGACCGGAGGCCTCACATCCTTTGAAAACTCCAGAGGTACGCGGAGATCAGTGCCTCCAAAGGAGATGATGCCTGACTCCTCGTGAAACTTGATAGGAGTCCCAGGATTCCTGTGGCACGTGGAAAGGGATCCTTGGTCTCCCGCCTCAGCTGGAGAGGCGTCCCAATTGCCCTGCCAAGCCTCGAGGAGAATCCCGAGTTGTCCCTCGCAACTAGGCAGGAGTCCTGACCTCGCTGAACAAACACCTGGTTGGAAGGGCCATCCCCGTCGTAACTCGAGAATATACCCCAGGTTTCCGCCGCAACTCGAGAAAAACCATGAGACTTCCCCGTCGCCGCGATATGAGGCCCGATTCCCCTGCACTGCGTGCAGAGGAATTCCGTGTTGCACATCACACATGAAAGGAGCCTTGATTTCCTTGGTGGCACTCCAGAGAAACCCCAAGAACACTGTTTCAAGGCTAGAGGGATCCTGAGGTCACTGTAGCAACACGACAGAGCTCCGTGGACCAAAAATCAATTCTAGATGAGAGGTTAGTCCCTGGCTTCGACTCCAGAAGACTACCACCTTACCACAAGCACCTCAAGAGGAGGCTTCTCTCAGCTCTAGGTATGTGAGAGGGACCCTGAGTTTGCGGCCTCAAGAGGCATGGATACCGTGATGCCCTGACTCGAAATAAGGCCGCATATCCCTGCAGTGACTTGAATGCAGGCTCGTCTTGCATCTCCCAAGATGAAATGATGTCTGAATCCCCTGTGGAGACCACAGAGAAAGACCTAGTTCCCCACCTCATCGCCACCGGAGGCCTCACATCCTGTGAAAATTTCAGAGGTACGCGGAGATCAGTGCCTCCAAAGGGGACGATGCCTGACTCCTCGTGAAACTTGATAGGAGTCCCAGGATTCCTGTGGCACATGGAAAGGGACCCTTGGTCTCCCGCCTCAGCTGGAGAGGCGTCCCAATTGCCCTGCCAAGCCTCGAGGAGAATCCCGAGTTGTCCCTCGCAACTAGGCAGGAGTCCTGACGTCGCTGAACAAACACGTGTGTGGAAGTGCCATCCCCGTAGTAACTCGAAAATATACCCCAGGTTACCGCCGCAACTCGAGAAAAACCATGAGACTTCCCCCTCGCCGCGAGATGAGGCCCGATTCCCCTGCACTGCGTGCAGAGCAATTCCGTGGTGCTCATCACACATGAAAGGAGCCTTGATTTCCTTGATGGCACTCCAGAGAAACCCCAGGAACACAGTTTCAAGGCTCGAGGGATCCTGAGGTCACTGTAGCAACACGAAAGAGCTCCGTGGCCCAAAAATCAACTCGAGATGAGAGGTTAGTCCCCGGCTTCGACTCCAGAGGAATACCACCTTACCACAAGCACCTCAAGAGGAGGCTTCTCTCAGCTCTATGTATGTGAGAGGGACTTTTAGTTTGCGGCCTCAAGTGGAATGGACACCGCGATGCCCTGACTCGAAATAAGGCCGGATATCCCTGCAGTGACTTGAATGCAGGCTCGTCTTGCATCTCCCAAGATGAAAGGATGTCTGAATCCCCTGTGGAGACCACAGAGAAAGACCTAGTTCCCCACCTCATCGCGACCGGAGGCCTCACATCCTTTGAAAACTCCAGAGGTACGCGGAGATCAGTGCCTCCAAAGGAGATGATGCCTGACTCCTCGTGAAACTTGATAGGAGTCCCAGGATTCCTGTGGCACGTGGAAAGGGATCCTTGGTCTCCCGCCTCAGCTGGAGAGGCGTCCCAATTGCCCTGCCAAGCCTCGAGGAGAATCCCGAGTTGTCCCTCGCAACTAGGCAGGAGTCCTGACCTCGCTGAACAAACACCTGGTTGGAAGGGCCATCCCCGTCGTAACTCGAGAATATACCCCAGGTTTCCGCCGCAACTCGAGAAAAACCATGAGACTTCCCCGTCGCCGCGATATGAGGCCCGATTCCCCTGCACTGCGTGCAGAGGAATTCCGTGTTGCACATCACACATGAAAGGAGCCTTGATTTCCTTGGTGGCACTCCAGAGAAACCCCAAGAACACTGTTTCAAGGCTAGGGGGATCCTGAGGTCACTGTAGCAACACGATAGAGCTCCGTGGCCCAGAAATCAACTTGAGATGAGAGGTTAGTCCCTGGCTTCGACTCCAGAGGAATACCACCTTACCACAAGCACCTCAAGAGGAGGCTTCTCTCAGCTCTAGGTATGTGAGAGGGACTCTTAGTTTGCGGCCTCAAGTGGAATGGACACCGCGATGCCCTGACTCGAAATAAGGCCGCATATCCCTGCAGTGACTTGAATGCAGGCTCGTCTTGCATCTCCCAAGATGAAATGATGTCTGAATCCCCTGTGGAGACCACAGAGAAAGACCTAGTTCCCCACCTCATCGCCACCGGAGGCCTCACATCCTGTGAAAATTTCAGAGGTACGCGGAGATCAGTGCCTCCAAAGGAGACGATGCCTGACTCCTCGTGAAACTTGATAGGAGTCCCAGGATTCCTGTGGCACATGGAAAGGGACCCTTGGTCTCCCGCCTCAGCTGGAGAGGCGTCCCAATTGCCCTGCCAAGCCTCGAGGAGAATCCCGAGTTGTCCCTCGCAACTAGGCAGGAGTCCTGACGTCGCTGAACAAACACGTGTGTGGAAGTGCCATCCCCGTAGTAACTCGAAAATATACCCCAGGTTACCGACGCAGCTCGAGAAAAACCATGAGACTTCCCCCTCCCCGCGAGATGAGGCCCGATTCCCCTGCACTGCGTGCAGAGCAATTCCGTGTTGCACATCACACATGAAAGAAGCCTTGATTTCCTTGATGGCACTCCAGAGAAACCCCAGGAACACAGTTTCAAGGCTCGAGGGATCCTGAGGTCACTGTAGCAACACGAAAGAGCTCCGTGGCCCAAAAATCAACTCGAGATGAGAGGTTAGTCCCCGGCTTCGACTCCAGAGGAATACCACCTTACCACAAGCACCTCAAGAGGAGGCTTCTCTCAGGTCTAGGTATGTGAGAGGGACCCTGAGTTTGCGGCCTCAAGTGGAATGGACACCGCGATGCCCTGACTCGAAATAAGGCCGGATATCCCTGCAGTGACTTGAATGCAGGCTCGTCTTCATCTCCCAAGACGAAAGGATGTCTGAATCCCCTGTGGAGACCACAGAGAAAGACCTAGTTCCCCACCTCATCGCGACCGGAGGCCTCAGATCCTTTGAAAACTTCAGAGGTACGCGGAGATCAGTGCCTCCAAAGGAGACGATGCCTGACTCCTCCTGAAAATTGATAGAAGTCCCAAGATTCCTGTGGCACATGGAAAGGGACTCTTGGTCTCCCGCCTCAGCTGGAGAGGCGTCCCAATTGCCCTGCCAAGCCTCGAGGAGAATCCCGAGTTGTCCCTCGCAACTAGGCAGGAGTCCTGACGTCGCTGAACAAACACGTGTGTGGAAGGGCCATCCCCATCATAACTCGAGAATATACACCAGGTTCCCGCCACAACTCGAGAAAAACCATGAGACTTCCCCTTCTCCGCGAGATGAGGCCCGATTCCCCTGCACTGCGTGCAGAGCAATTCCGTGTTCCACATCACACATGAAAGGAGCCTTGATTTCCTTGATGGCACTCCAGAGAAACCCCAGGAACACAGTTTCAAGGCTCGAGGGATCCTGAGGTCACTGTAGCAACAAGAAAGTGCTCCGTGGCCCAAAAATCAACTCGAGATGAGAGGTTAGTCCCCGGCTTCGACTCCAGAGGAATACCACCTTACCACAAGCACCTCAAGAGGAGGCTTCTCTCAGCTCTAGGTATGTGAGAGGGACCCTGAGTTTGCGGCCTCAAATGGAATGGACACCGCGATGCCCTGACTCGAAATAAGGCCGAATATCCCTGCAGTGACTTGAATGCAGGCTCGTCTTGCATCTCCCAAGACGAAAGGATGTTTGAATCCCCTGTGGAGACCACAGAGAAAGACCTAGTTCCCCACCTCATCGCGACCGGAGGCCTCACATCCTGTGAAAATTTCAGAGGTACGCGGAGATCAGTGCCTCCAAAGGAGACGATGCCTGACTCCTCGTGAAACTTGATAGGAGTCCCAGGATTCCTGTGGCACATGGAAAGGGACCCTTGGTCTCCCGCCTCAGCTGGAGAGGCGTCCCAATTGCCCTGCCAAGCCTCGAGGAGAATCCCGAGTTGTCCCTCGCAACTAGGCAGGAGTCCTGACGTCGCTGAACAAACACGTGTGTGGAAGTGCCATCCCCGTAGTAACTCGAAAATATACCCCAGGTTACCGCCGCAACTCGAGAAAAACCATGAGACTTCCCCCTCGCCGCGAGATGAGGCCCGATTCCCCTGCACTGCGTGCAGAGCAATTCCGTGTTGCTCATCACACATGAAAGGAGCCTTGATTTCCTTGATGGCACTCCAGAGAAACCCCAGGAACACAGTTTCAAGGCTCGAGGGATCCTGAGGTCACTGTAGCAACACGAAAGAGCTCCGTGGCCCAAAAATCAACTCGAGATGAGAGGTTAGTCCCCGGCTTCGACTCCAGAGGAATACCACCTTACCACAAGCACCTCAAGAGGAGGCTTCTCTCAGCTCTATGTATGTGAGAGGGACTCTTAGTTTGCGGCCTCAAGTGGAATGGACACCGCGATGCCCTGACTCGAAATAAGGCCGGATATCCCTGCAGTGACTTGAATGCAGGCTCGTCTTGCATCTCCCAAGATGAAAGGATGACTGAATCCCCTGTGGAGACCACAGAGAAAGACCTAGTTCCCCACCTCATCGCGACCGGAGGCCTCACATCCTTTGAAAACTCCAGAGGTACGCGGAGATCAGTGCCTCCAAAGGAGATGATGCCTGACTCCTCGTGAAACTTGATAGGAGTCCCAGGATTCCTGTGGCACGTGGAAAGGGATCCTTGGTCTCCCGCCTCAGCTGGAGAGGCGTCCCAATTGCCCTGCCAAGCCTCGAGGAGAATCCCGAGTTGTCCCTCGCAACTAGGCAGGAGTCCTGACCTCGCTGAACAAACACCTGGTTGGAAGGGCCATCCCCGTCGTAACTCGAGAATATACCCCAGGTTTCCGCCGCAACTCGAGAAAAACCATGAGACTTCCCCGTCGCCGCGATATGAGGCCCGATTCCCCTGCACTGCGTGCAGAGGAATTCCGTGTTGCACATCACACATGAAAGGAGCCTTGATTTCCTTGGTGGCACTCCAGAGAAACCCCAAGAACACTGTTTCAAGGCTAGAGGGATCCTGAGGTCACTGTAGCAACACGACAGAGCTCCGTGGACCAAAAATCAATTCGAGATGAGAGGTTAGTCCCTGGCTTCGACTCCAGAAGACTACCACCTTACCACAAGCACCTCAAGAGGAGGCTTCTCTCAGCTCTAGGTATGTGAGAGGGACCCTGAGTTTGCGGCCTCAAGAGGCATGGATACCGTGATGCCCTGACTCGAAATAAGGCCGCATATCCCTGCAGTGACTTGAATGCAGGCTCGTCTTGCATCTCCCAAGATGAAATGATGTCTGAATCCCCTGTGGAGACCACAGAGAAAGACCTAGTTCCCCACCTCATCGCCACCGGAGGCCTCACATCCTGTGAAAATTTCAGAGGTACGCGGAGATCAGTGCCTCCAAAGGGGACGATGCCTGACTCCTCGTGAAACTTGATAGGAGTCCCAGGATTCCTGTGGCACATGGAAAGGGACCCTTGGTCTCCCGCCTCAGCTGGAGAGGCGTCCCAATTGCCCTGCCAAGCCTCGAGGAGAATCCCGAGTTGTCCCTCGCAACTAGGCAGGAGTCCTGACGTCGCTGAACAAACACGTGTGTGGAAGTGCCATCCCCGTAGTAACTCGAAAATATACCCCAGGTTACCGCCGCAACTCGAGAAAAACCATGAGACTTCCCCCTCGCCGCGAGATGAGGCCCGATTCCCCTGCACTGCGTGCAGAGCAATTCCGTGTTGCACATCACACATGAAAGGAGCCTTGATTTCCTTGATGGCACTCCAGAGAAACCCCAGGAACACATTTTCAAGGCTCGAGGGATCCTGAGGTCACTGTAGCAACACGAAAGAGCTCCGTGGCCCAAAAATCAACTCGAGATGAGAGGTTAGTCCCCGGCTTCGACTCCAGAGGAATACCACCTTACCACAAGCACCTCAAGAGGAGGCTTCTCTCAGGTCTAGGTATGTGAGAGGGACCCTGAGTTTGCGGCCTCAAGTGGAATGGACACCGCGATGCCCTGACTCGAAATAAGGCCGGATATCCCTGCAGTGACTTGAATGCAGGCTCGTCTTCATCTCCCAAGACGAAAGGATGTCTGAATCCCCTGTGGAGACCACAGAGAAAGACCTAGTTCCCCACCTCATCGCGACCGGAGGCCTCACATCCTTTGAAAACTTCAGAGGTACGCGGAGATCAGTGCCTCCAAAGGAGACGATGCCTGACTCCTCCTGAAACTTGATAGGAGTCCCAAGATTCCTGTGGCACATGGAAAGGGACTCTTGGTCTCCCGCCTCAGCTGGAGAGGCGTCCCAATTGCCCTGCCAAGCCTCGAGGAGAATCCCGAGTTGTCCCTCACAACTAGGCAGGAGTCCTGACGTCGCTGAACAAACACGTGTGTGGAAGGGCCATCCCCATCATAACTCGAGAATATACACCAGGTTCCCACCACAACTCGAGAAAAACCATGAGACTTCCCCTTCTCCGCGAGATGAGGCCCGATTCCCCTGCACTGCGTGCAGAGCAATTCCATGTTGCACATCACACATGAAAGGAGCCTTGATTTCCTTGATGGTACTCCACAGAAACCCCAAGAACACTGTTTCAAGGCTAGAGGGATCCTGAGGTCACTGTAGCAACAAGAAAGAGCTCCGTGGACCAAAAATCAACTCGAGATGAGAGGTTAGTCCCTGGCTTCGACTCCAGAGGAAAACCACCTTACCACAAGCACCTCAAGAGGAGGCTTCTCTCAGCTCTAGGTATATGAGAGGGACCCTCAGTTTGCGGCCTCAAGTGGAATGGACACCGCGATGCCCTGACTCGAAATAAGGCCGGATATCCCTGCAGTGACTTGAATGCAGGCTCGTCTTGCATCTCCCAAGACGAAAGGATGTCTGAATCCCCTGTGGAGACCACAGAGAAAGACCTAGTTCCCCACCTCATCGCGACCGGAGGCCTCACATCCTTTGAAAATTCCAGAGGTACGCGGAGATCAGTGCCTCCAAAGGAGACGATGCCTGACTCCTCGTGAAACTTGATAGGAGTCCCAGGATTCCTGTGGCACGTGGAAAGGGACACTTGGTCTCCCCCCTCAGCTGGAGAGGCGTCCCGATTACCCTGCCAAGCCTCGACGAGAATCCCGAGTTGTCTCTCGCAACTAGGCAGGAGTCCTGACGTCGCTGAACAAACAC
Source organism: Cervus elaphus (assembly GCF_910594005.1). NCBI lineage: Eukaryota > Metazoa > Chordata > Mammalia > Artiodactyla > Cervidae > Cervus > Cervus elaphus. Next base: position 7,321,687 of record NC_057838.1, read on the forward strand.
GTGGGTGGAAGGGCCATCCACGTCGTAACTCGAGAATATACCCCAGGTTCCCGCCGCAACTCCAGAAAAACCATGAGACTTCCCCCTCGCCACGAGATGAGGCCCGATTCCCCTGCACTGCGTGCAGAGCAATTCCGTGTTGCACATCACACATGAAAGGAGCCTTGATTTCCTTGATGGCACTCCAGAGAAACCCCAGGAACACAGTTTCAAGGCTCGAGGGATCCTGAGGTCACTGTAGCAACACGAAAGTGCTCCGTGGCCCAAAAATCAACTCGAGATGAGAGGTTAGTCCCCGGCTTCGACTCCAGAGGAATACCACCTTACCACAAGCACCTGAAGAGGAGGCTTCTCTCAGCTCTAGGTATGTGAGAGGGACCCTGAGTTTGCGCCCTCAAGTGGAATGGACACCGCGATGCCCTGACTCGAAATAAGGCCGAATATCCCTGCAGTGACTTGAATGCAGGCTCGTCTTGCATCTCCCAAGACGAAAGGATGTTTGAATCCCCTGTGGAGACCACAGAGAAAGACCTAGTTCCCCACCTCATCGCGACCGGAGGCCTCACATCCTTTGAAAACTTCAGAGGTACGCTGAGATCAGTGCCTCCAAAGGAGACGATGCCTGACTCCTCGTGAAACTTTATAGGAGTTCCAGGATTCCTGTGGCACGTGGAAAGGGACCCTTGGTCTCCCGCCTCAGCTGGCGAGGCGTCCCAATTGCCCTGCCAAGCCTCGAGGAGAATCCCGAGTTGTCCCTCGCAACTAGACAGGAGTCCTTACGTCGCTGAAAAAACACGTGGGTGGAAGGGCCATCCCCGTCGTAACTCGAGAATATACCCCAGGTTCCCGCCGCAACTCGAGAAAAACCATGAGACTTCCCCCTCGCCACGAGATGAGGCCTGATTCCGCTGCACTGCGTGCAGAGCAATTCAGTGTTGCACATCACACATGAAAGGAGCCTTGATTTCCTTGATGGCACTCCAGAGAAACCCCAGGAACACAGTTTCAAGGCTCGAGGGATCCTGAGGTCACTGTAGCAACACGAAAGAGCTCCGTGGCCCAAAAATCAACTCGAGATGAGAGGTTAGTCCCCGGCTTCGACTCCAGAGGAATACCACCTCACCACAAACACCTCAAGAGGAGGCTTCTCTCAGCTCTAGGTATGTGAGAGGGACCCTGAGTTTGCGGCCTCAAGTGGAATGGACACCGCGATGCCCTGACTCAAAATAAGGCCGGATATCCCTGCAGTGACTTGAATGCAGGCTCGTCTTGCATCTCCCAAGACGAAAGGATGTCTGAATCCCCTGTGGAGACCACAGAGAAAGACCTACTTCCCCACCTCATCGCGACCGGAGGTCTCACATCCTTTGAAAACTCCAGAGGTTCGCGGAGATCAGTGCCTCCAAAGGAGATGATGCCTGACTCCTCGTGAAACTTGATAGGAGTCCCAGGATTCCTGTGGCACGTGGAAAGGGACACTTGGTCTCCCGCCTCAGCTGGAGAGGCGTCCCAATTGCCCTGCCAAGCCTCGAGGAGAATCCCGAGTTGTCCCTTGCAACTAGGCAGGAGTCCTGACGTCGCTGAACAAACACGTGGGTGGAAGGGCCATCCCCGTCGTAACTCGAGAATATACCCCAGGTTCCCGCCGCAACTCGAGAAAAACCATGAGACTTCCCCCTCGCCACGAGATGAGGCCCGATTCCCCTGCACTGCGTGCAGAGCAATTCCGTGTTGCACATCACACATGAAAGGAGCCTTGATTTCCTTGATGTCACTCCAGAGAAACCCCAGGAACACCGTTTCAAGGCTCGAGGGATCCTGAGGTCACTGAAGCAACACGAAAGAGCTCCGTGGCCCAAAAATCAACTCGAGATGAGAGGTTAATCCCCGGCTTCGAATCCAGAGGAAAACCACCTTACCACAAGCACCTCAAGAGGAGGCTTCTCTCAGCTCTAGGTATGTGAGAGGGACCCTGAGTTTGCGGCCTAAAGTGGAATGGACACCGCGATGTCCTGACTCGAAATAAGGCCGGATATCCCTGCAGTGACTTGAATGCAGGCTCGTCTTCATCTCCCAAGAAGAAAGGATGTCTGAATCCCCTGTGGAGACCACAGAGAAAGACATTGTTCCCCACCTCATCGCGACGGGAGGCCTCACATCCTTTGAAAACTTCAGAGGTACGCGGAGATCAGGGCCTCCAAAGGAGACGATGCCTGACTCCTCGTCAAACTTGATAGGAGTCCCAGGATTCCTGTGGCACATGGAAAGGGACCCTTGGTATCCCGCCTCAGCTGGAGAGGCGTCCCAATTGCCCTGCCAAGCCTCGAGGAGAATCCCGAGTTGTCCCTCGCAACTAGGCAGGAGTCCTGACGTCGCTGAACAAACACGTGGGTGGAAGGGCCATCCCCATCATAACTCGAGAATATACACCAGGTTCCCGCCACAACTCGAGAAAAACCATGAGACTTCCCCCTTGCCGAGAGATGAGGCCCGATTCCCCTGCACTGCGTGCAGAGCAATTCCGTGTTGCACATCACACATGAAAGGAGCCTTGATTTCCTTGATGGCACTGCAGAGAAACCCCAAGAACACTGTTTCAAGGCTAGAGGAATTCTGAGGTCACTGTGGCCACACGCAAGAGCTACATGGACCAAAAATCAACTCGAAATGAGAGGTTAGTCCCTGGCTTCGACTCCAGAGGAAAACCACCTTACCACAAGCATCTCAAGAGGAGGCTTCTCTCAGCTCTAGGTATGTGAGAGGGACCCTGAGTTTGCGGCCTCAAGTGGAATGGACACCGCGATGCCCTGACTCAAAATAAGGCCGGATATCCCTGCAGTGACTTGAACGCAGGCTCGTCTTGCATCTCCCAAGACGAAAGGATGTCTGAATCCCCTGTGGAGACCACAGAAAAAGACCTAGTTCCCCACCTCATCGCGACCGGAGGCCTCACATCCTTTGAAAATTCCAGAGGTACGCGGAGATCAGTGCCTCCAAAGGAGATGATGCCTGACTCCTCGTGAAACTTGATAGGAGTCCCAGGATTCCTGTGGCACGTGGAAAGGGACCCTTGGTCTCCCACCTCAGCTGGAGAGGCGTCCCAATTGCCCTGCCAAGCCTCGAGGAGAATCCTGAGTTGTCCCTCGGAACTAGGCAGGATTCCTGACGTCGCTCAACAAACACGTGGGTGGAAGGGCCATCCCCGTCGTAACTCGAGAATATACCCCAGGTTCCCGCGCGAACTCGAGAAAAACCATGAGACTTCCCCCTCGCCGCAAGATGAGGCCCAATTCCCCTGCACTGCGTGCAGAGCAACTCCGTGTTGCACATCACACATGAAAGGAGCCTTGATTTCCTTGATGGCACTCCAGAGAAACCCCAAGAACACTGTTTCAAAGCTAGAGGGATCCTGAGGTCACTGTAGCAACACGAAAGAGCTCTGTGGCCCAAAAATCAACTCGAGATGAGAGGTTAGTCCCCGGCTTCGACTCCAGAGGAATACCACCTTACCACAAGCACCTCAAGAGGAGGCTTCTCTCAGCTCTAGGTATGTGAGAGGGACCCTGAGTTTGCGGCCTCAAGTGGAATGGGCACCGCGATGCCCTGACTCGAAATAAGGCCGGATATCCCTGCAGTGACTTGAATGCAGGCTCGTCTTCATCTCCCAAGACGAAAGGATGTCTGAATCCCCTGTGGAGACCACAGAGAAAGACCTAGTTCCCCACCTCATTGCGACCGGAGGCCTCACATCCTTTGAAAACTTCAGAGGTACGCGGAGATTAGTGCCTCCAAAGGAGACGATGCCTGACTCCTCCTGAAACTTGATAGGAGTCCCAAGATTCCTGTGGCACATGGAAAGGGACTCTTGGTCTCCCGCCTCAGCTGGAGAGGCGTCCCAATTGCCCTGCCAAGCCTCGAGGAGAATCCCGAGTTGTCCCTCGCAACTAGGCAGGAATCCTGTCGTCGCTGAACAAACACGTGTGTGGAAGGGCCATCCCCATCATAACTCGAGAATATACCCCAGGTTCCCGCCGCAACTCGAGAAAAACCATGAGACTTCCCCCTTGCCGCAAGATGAGGCCCGATTCCCCTGCACTGCGTGCAGAGCAATGCCGTGTTGCACATCACACATGAAAGGAGCCTTGATTTCCTTGATGGCACTGCAGAGAAACCCCAAGAACACTGTTTCAAGGCTAGAGGGATCCTGAGGTCACTGTAGCCACACGAAAGAGCTCCGTGGACCAAAAATCAACTCGAGATGAGAGGTTAGTCCCTGGCTTCGACTCCAGAGGAAAACCACCTTACCACAAGCACCTCAAGAGGAGGCTTCTCTCAGCTCTAGGTATGTGAGAGGGACCCTGAGTTTGTGGCCTCAAGTGGAATGGACACCGCGATGCCCTGACTCGAAATAAGGCCGGATATCCCTGCAGTGACTTGAATGCAGGCTCGTGTTGCATCTCCCAAGACGAAAGGATGTCTGAATCCCCTGTGGAGACCACAGAGAAAGACCTAGTTCCCCACCTCATCGCGACCGGAGGCCTCACATCCATTCAAAATTCCAGAGGTACGCGGAGATCAGTGCCTCCAAAGGAGACGATGCCTGACTCCTCGTGAAAATTGATAGGAGTCCCAGGATTCCTGTGGCACGTGGAAAGGGACACTTGGTCTCCCGCCTCAGCTGGAGAGGCGTCCCAATTGCCCTGCCAAGCCTCGAGCAGAATCCCGAGTTGTCCCTCGCAACTAGGCAGGAGTCCTGACGTCGCTGAACAAACACGTGGGTGGAAGGGCCATCCCCGTCGTAACTCGAGAATATACCCCAGGTTCCCGCCGCAACTCGAGAAAAACCATGAGACTTCCCCCTCGCCACGAGATGAGGCCCGATTCCCCTGCACTGCGTGCAGAGCAATTCCGTGTTGCACATCACACATGAAAGGAGCCTTGATTTCCTTGATGGCACTCCAGAGAAACCCCAGGAACACAGTTTCAAGGCTCGAGGGATCCTGAGGTCACTGTAGCAACACGAAAGAGCTCTGTGGCCCAAAAATCAACTCGAGATGAGAGGTTAGTCACCGGCTTCGACTCCAGAGGAATACCACCTTACCACAAGCACCTCAATAGGAGGCTTCTCTCAGCTCTAGGTATCTGAGAGGGACCCTGAGTTTGCGGCCTCAAGTGGAATGGACACCGCGATGCCCTGACTCGAAATAAGGCCGGATATCCCTGCAGTGACTTGAATGCAGGCTCGTCTTCATCTCCCAAGACGAAAGGATGTCTGAATCCCCTGTGTAGACCACAGAGAAAGACCTAGTTCCCCACCTCATCGCGACCGGAGGCCTCACATCCTTTGAAAACTTCAGAGGTACGCGGAGATCAGTGCCTCCAAAGGAGATGATGCCTGACTCCTCCTGAAACTTGATAGGAGTCCCAGGATTCCTGTGGCACGTGGAAAGGGACCCTTGGTCTCCCGCCTCAGCTGGAGAGGCGTCCCAATTGCCCTGCCAAGCCTCGAGGAGAATCCCGAGTTGTCCCTCGCAACTAGGCAGGAGTCCTGACGTCGCTGAACTAACACGTGGGTGGAAGGGCCATCCCCATCATAACTCGAGAATATACCCCAGGTTCCCGCCACAACTCGAGAAAAACCATGAGACTTCTCCCTTGCCGCGAGATGAGGCCCGATTCCCCTGCACTGCGTGCAGAGCAATTCCGTGTTGCACATCACACATGAAAGGAGCCTTGATTTCCTTGATGGCACTGCAGAGAAACCCCAAGAACACTGTTTCAAGGTTAGAGGGATCCTGATGTCATTGTAGCCACAGGAAAGAGCTCCGTGGACCAAAAATCAACTCGAGATGAGAGGTTAGTCCCCGGCTTCAACTCCAGAGGAATACCACCTTACCACAAGCACCTCAAGAGGAGGCTTCTCTCAGCTCTAGGTATGTGAGAGGGACCCTGAGTTTGCGGCCTCAAGTGGAATGGAAACCGTGATGCCCTGACTCGAAATAAGGCCGGATATCCCTGCAGTGACTTGAATGCAGGCTCGTCTTCATCTCCCAAGACGAAAGGATGTCTGAATCCCCTGTGGAGACCACAGAGAAAGACCTAGTTCCCCACCTCATCGCGACCGGTGGCCTCACATCCTTTGAAAACTTCAGAGGTACGCGGAGATCAGTGCCTCCAAAGGAGACGATGCCTGACTCCTCGTGAAAGTTGATAGGAGTACCAGGATTCCTGTGGCAAGGAAAGGGACACTTGGTCTCCCGCCTCAGCTGGAGAGGCGTCCCATTTGCCCTGCCAAGCCTCGAGGAGAATCCCGAGTTGTCCCTCGCAACTAGGCATGAGTCCTGCCGTCGCTGAACAAACACGTGTGTGGAAGGGCCATCCCCGTCATAACTCGAGAATATACCCCAGGTTCCCGCCGCAACTCGAGAAAAACCATGAGACTTCCCCCTCGCCGCGAGATGAGGCTCGATTCTCCTGCAGTGCATGCAGAGCAATTCCGTGTTGCACATCAAACATGAAAGGAGCCTTGATTTCCTTGATGGCACTCCAGAGAAACCCCAAGAACACTGTTTCAAGGCTAGAGGGATCCTGAGGTCACTGTAGCAACACGAAAGAGCTCCGTGGACCAAAAATCAACTCGAGATGAGAGGTTAGTCCCTGGCTTCGACTCCAGAGGAATACCACCTTACCACAAGCACCTCAAGAGGAGGCTTCTCTCAGCTCTAGGTATGTGAGAGGGACCCTGAGTTTGCGGCCTCAAGTGGAATGGACACTGTGATGCCCTGACGCGAAATAAGGCCGGATATCCCTGCAGTGACTTGAATGCCGGCTCGTCTTGCATCTCCCAAGATGATAGGATGTCTGAATCCCCTGTGGAGACCACAGAGAAAGACCTAGTTCCCCACCTCATCGCGACCGGAGGCCTCACATCCTTTGAAAATTCCAGAGATACGCGGAGATCAGTGCCTCAAAAGGAGATGATGCCTGACTCTTCGTGAAACTTGATAGGAGTCCCAGGATTCCTGTGGCACGTGGAAAGGGACCCTTGGTCTCCCGCCTCAGCTGGAGAGGCGTCCCAATTGCCCTGCCAAGCCTCGAGAAGAATCCCGAGTTAGCCCTCGCAACTAGGCAGGAGTCCTGACGTCGCTGAACAAACACGTGGGTGGAAGGGCCATCCCCGTCATAACTCGAGAATATACCCAGGGTCCCGCCGCAACTCGAGAAAAACCATGAGACTTCCCCCTCGCCGCGAGATGAGGCTCGATTCTCCTCCATGCGTGCAGAGCAATTCCGTGTTGCACATCAAACATGAAAGGAGCCTTAATTTCCTTGATGGCACTCCAGAGAAACCCCAAGAACACTGTTTCAAGGCTAGAGGGTTCCTGAGGTCACTCTAGCAACACGAAAGAGCTCCGTGGACCAAAAATCAACTCGAGATGAGAGGTTAGTCCCTGGCTTCGACTCCAGAGGAATACCACCTTACCACAAGCACCTCAAGAGGAGGCTTCTCTCAGCTCTAGGTATGTGAGAGGAACCCTGAGTTTGCGGCTTCAAGTGGAATGGACACTGCGATGCCCTGAAGCGAAATAAGGCCGGATATCCCTGCAGTGAATTGAATGCAGGCTCGTCTTGCATCTCCCAAGATGAAAGGATGTCTGAATCCCCTGTGGAGACCACAGAGAAAGACCTAGTTCCCCACCTCATCGCGACCGGAGGCCTCACATCCTTTGAAAACTCCAGAGGTACGCGGAGATCAGTGCCTCCAAAGGAGACGATGCCTGACTCCTCGTGAAACTTGATAGGAGTCCCAGGATTCCTGTGGCACGTGGAAAGGGACACTTGGTCTCCCGCCTCAGCTGGAGAGGCGTCCCAATTGCCCTGCCAAGCCTTGAGGAGAATCCCGAGTTGTCCCTTGCAACTAGGCAGGACTCCTGACGTCGCTGAACAAACACGTGGGTGGAAGGGCCATCCCCGTCGTAACTCGAGAATATACCCCAGGTTCCCGCCGCAACTCGAGAAAAACCATGAGACTTCCCCCTCGCCACGAGATGAGGCCCGATTCCGCTGCACTGCGTGCAGAGCAATTCCGTGTTGCACATCACACATGAAAGGAGCCTTAATTTCCTTGATGGCACTCCAGAGAAACCCCAGGAACACAGTTTCAAGGCTCGAGGGATCCTGAGGTCACTGTAGCAACATGAAAGAGCTCCGTGGACCAAAAATCAACTCGAGATGAGAGGTTAGTCCCCGGCTTCGACTCCAGAGGAATACCACCTCACCACAAACACCTCAAGAGGAGGCTTCTCTCAGCTCTAGGTATGTGAGAGGGACCCTGAGTTTGCGGCCTCAAGTGGAATGGACACCGCGATGCCCTGACTCGAAATAAGGCCGGATATCCCTGCAGTGACTTGAATGCAGGCTCGTCTTCATCTGCCAAGAGGAAAGGATGTCTGAATCCCCTGTGGAGACCACAGAGAAAGACCTAGTTCCCAACCTCATCGCGACCGGAGTCCTCACATCCTTTGAAAACTTCAGAGGTACGCGGAGATCAGTGCCTCCAAAGGGGACGATGCCTGACTCCTCCTGAAACTTGATAGGAGTCCCAGGATTCCTGTGGCACATGGAAAGGGACCCTTGGTCTCCCGCCTCAGCTGGAGAGGCGTCCCAATTGCCCTGCCAAGCCTCGAGGAGAATCCCGAGTTGTCCCTCACAACTAGGCAGGAGTCCTGACGTCGCTGAACAAACACGTGGGTGGAAGGGCCATCCCGTCATAACTCGAGAATATACACCAGGTTCCCGCCACAACTCGAGAAAAACCATGAGACTTCCCCCTTGCCGCGAGATGAGGCCCGATTCCCCTGCACTGCGTGCAGAGCAATTCCGTGTTGCACATCACACATGAAAGGAGCCTTGATTTCCTTGATGGCACTGCAGAGAAACCCCAAGAACACTGTTTCAAGGCTAGAGGGATCCTGAGGTCACTGTAGCCACACGCAAGAGCTCCATGAACCAAAAATCAACTCGAGATGAGAGGTTAGTCCCTGGCTTCGACTCCAGAGGAAATCCACCTTACCACAAGCACCTCAAGAGGAGGCTTCTCTCAGCTCTAGGTATGTGAGAGGGACCCTGAGTTTGCGGCCTCAAGTGGAATGCACACCGCGATGCCCTGACTCGAAATAAGGCCGGATATCCCTGCAGTGACTTGAATGCAGGCTCGTCTTCATCTCCCAAGACGAAAGGATGTCTGAATCCCCTGTGGAGACCACAGAGAAAGACCTAGTTCCCCACCTCATTGCGACCGGAGGCCTCACATCCTTTGAAAACTTCAGAGGTACGCGGAGATCAGTGCCTCCAAAGGAGACGATGCCTGACTCCTCCTGAAACTTGATAGGAGTCCCAAGATTCCTGTGGCACATGGAAAGGGACTCTTGGTCTCCCGCCTCAGCTGGAGAGGCGTCCCAATTGCCCTGCCAAGCCTCGAGGAGAATCCCGAGTTGTCCCTCGCAACTAGGCAGGAGTCCTGACGTCGCTGAACAAACACGTGTGTGGAAGGGCCATCCCCATCATAACTCGAGAATATACCCCAGGTTCCCGCCGCAACTCGAGAAAAACCATGAGACTTCCCCCTTGCCGCAAGATGAGGCCCGATTTCCCTGCACTGCGTGCAGAGCAATTCCGTGTTGCACATCACACATGAAAGGAGCCTTGATTTCCTTGATGGCACTGCAGAGAAACCCCAAGAACACTGCTTCAAGGCTAGAGGGATCCTGAGGTCACTGTAGCCACACGAAAGAGCTTCGTGGACCAAAAATCAACTCGAGATGAGAGGTTAGTCCCTGGCTTCCACTCCAGAGGAAAACCACCTTACCACAAGCACCTCAAGAGGAGGCTTCTCTCAGCTCTAGGTATGTGAGAGGGACCCTGAGTTTGCGGCCTCAAGTGGAATGAGCACCGCGATTCCCTGACTCGAAATAAGGCCGGATATCCCTGCAGTGACTTCAATGCCGGCTCGTCTTGCATCTCCCAAGACGAAAGGATGTTTGAGTCCCCTGTGGAGACCCCAGAGAAAGACCTAGTTCCCCACCTCATCGCGACCTGAGGCCTAACATCCTTTGAAAACCCCAGAGGAACGCGGAGATCAGTGCCTCCAAAGGGGACGATGCCTGACTCCTCGTGAAACTTGATAGGAGTCCCAGGATTCCTGTGGCACGTGGAAAGGAAACCTTGGTCTCCCGCCTCAGCTGGAGAGGCGTCCCAATTGCCCTGCCAAGCCTCGAGGAGAATCCCGAGTTGTCCCTCGCAACTAGGCAGGAGTCCTGACTTCGCTGAACAAACACGTGGTTGGAAGGGCCATCCCGGTCGTAACTCGAGAATATACCCCAGGTTTCCGCCGCAACTCGAGAAAAACCATGAGACTTCCCCTTCGCCGCGAGATGAGGCCCGATTCCCCTGCACTGCGTGCAGAGCAATTCCGTGTTGCACATCACACATGAAAGGAGCCTTGATTTCCTTGATGGCAATGCAGAGAAACCCCAAGATCACTGCTTCAAGGCTAGAGGGATTCTGAGGTCACTGTAGCGACACGAAAGAGCTCCGTGGACCAAAAATCAACTTGAGATGAGAGGTTAATATCTGGCTTTGACTCCAGAGGAATACCACCTTACCACAAGCACTTCAAGAGGAGGCTTCTCTCAGCTCTAGGTATGTGAGAGGGACCCGGAGTTTGCGGCCTCAAGTGGAATGGACACCGCGATGCCCTGACTCGAAATAAGGCCGGATATCTCTGCAGTGACTTGAATGCAGGCTCGTCTTGCATCTCCCAAGACGAAAGGATGTCTGAATACCCTGTGGAGACCACAGAGAAAGACCTAGTTCCCTTCCTCATCGAGACCGGAGGCCTCACATCCTTTGAAAACTCCAGAGGTACGCGAAGATCAGTGCCTCCAAAGGAGACAATGCCTGACTCCTCGTGAAACTTCTTAGGAGTCCCAGGATTCCTGTGGCATGTGGAAAGGGACCCTTGGTCTCCCGCCTCAGCTGGAGAGGCCTCCCAATTGCCCTGCCAAGCCTCGAGGAGAATCCCGAGTAGTCCCTCGCAACTAGGCAGGAGTCCTGACCTCGCTGAACAAACACCTGGTTGGAAGGGCCATCCCTGTCGTAACTCGAGAATATACCCCAGGTTCCCGCTGCAACTCGAGAAAAACCATGAGACTTCCCCCTCGCCGCGAGATGAGGCCCGATTCCCCTGCACTGCATGCAGAGGAATTCACTGTTGCACATCACACATGAAAGGAGCCTTGATTTCCTTGATGGCACTCCAGAGAAACCGCAAGAACACTGTTTCAAGGCTAGAGGGATCCTGAGGTCACTGTAGCAACACGAAAGAGCTCCGTGGACCAAAAATCAACTCGAGATGAGAGGTTAGTCCCTGGCTTCGACTCCAGAGGAATACCACCTTACCACAAGCACCTCAAGAGGAGGCTTCTCTCAGCTCTAGGTATGTGAGAGGGACCCTGAGTTTGCGGCCTCAAGTGGAATGGACACCGCGATGCCCTGACTCGAAATAAGGCCGGATATCCCTGCAGTGACTTGAATGCAGGCTCGTCTTGCATCTCCCAAGACGAAAGGATGTCTGAATCCCCTGTGGAGACCACAGAGAAAGACATTGTTCCCCACCTCATCGCGACGGGAAGCCTCACATCCTTTGAAAACTTCAGAGGTACGCGGAGATCAGTGCCTCCAAAGGAGACGATGCCTGACTCCTCCTGAAACTTGATAGGAGTCCCAGGATTCCTGTGGCACATGGAAAGGGACCCTTGGTCTCCTGCCTCAGCTGGAGAGGCGTCCCAATTGCCCTGCCAAGCCTCGTGGAGAATCCCGAGTTGTCCCTCGCAACTAGGCAGGAGTCCTGACGTCGCTGAACAAACACGTGGGTGGAAGGGCCATCCCCATCATAACTCGAGAATATACACCAGGTTCCCGCCACAACTCGAGAAAAACCATGAGACTTCCCCCTTGCCGCGAGATGAGGCCCGATTCCCCTGCACTGCGTGCAGAGGAATTCCGTGTTGCACATCACACATGAAAGGAGCCTTGATTTCCTTGATGGCACTCCAGAGAAACCCCAAGAACACTGTTTCAAGGCTAGAGGGATCCTGAGGTCACTGTGGCCACACGCAAGAGCTCCATGGACCAAAAATCAACTCGAAATGAGAGGTTAGTCCCTGGCTTCGACTCCAGAGGAAAACCACCTTACTACAAGCACCTCAAGAGGAGGCTTCTCTCAGCTCTAGGTATGTGAGAGGGACCCTGAGTTTGCGGCCTCAAGTGGAATGGACACCGCGATGCCCTGACTCGAAATAAGGCCGGATATCCCTGCAGTGACTTGAATGCAGGCTCGTCTTGCATCTCCCAAGACGAAAGGATGTCTGAATCCCCTGTGGAGACCACAGAGAAAGACCTAGTTCCCCACCTCATCGCGACCGGAGGCCTCACATCCTTTGAAAATTCCAGAGCTACGCGGAGATCAGTGCCTCCAAAGGAGACGATGCCTGACTCCTCGTGAAACTTGATAGGAGTCCCAGGATCCCTGTGGCACGTGGAAAAGGACCCTTGGTCTCACACCTCAGCTGGAGAGGCGTCCCAATTGCCCTGCCAAGCCTCGAGGAGAATCCCGAGTTGTCCCTCGCAACTAGGCAGGAGTCCTGACATCGCTGAACAAACACGTGGGTGGAAGGGCCATTCCCGTCGTAACTCGAGAATATACCCCAGGTTCCCGCCACAACTCGAGAAAAACCATGAGACTTCCCCCTCGCAGCGAGATAACGCCCGATTCCCCTGCACTGCGTGCAGAGCAACTCCGTGTTGCACATCACACATGAAAGGAGCCTTGATTTCCTTAATGGCATTCCAGAGAAACCCCAAGAACACTGTTTCAAGGCTAGAGGGAACCTGAGGTCACTGTAGCAACACGAAAGAGCTCTGTGGCCCAAAAATCAACTCGAGATGAGAGGTTAGTCACCGGCTTCGACTCCAGAGGAATACCACCTTACCACAAGCACCTCAAGAGGAGGCTTCTCTCAGCTCTAGGTATGTGAGAGGGACCCTGAGTTTGCGGCCTCAAGTGGAATGGACACCGCGATGCCCTGACTCGAAATAAGGCCGGATATCCCTGCAGTGACTTGAATGCAGGCTCGTCTTCATCTCCCAAGACGAAAGGATGTCTGAATCCCCTGTGGAGACCACAGAGAAAGACCTAGTTCCCCACCTCATCGCGACCGGAGGCCTCACATCCTTTGAAAATTCCAGAGGTACGCGGAGATCAGTGCCTCCAAAGGAGACGATGCCTGACTCCTCGTGAAAATTGATAGGAGTCCCAGGATTCCTGTGGCACGTGGAAAGGGACCCTTGGTCTCCCGCCTCAGCTGGAGAGGCGTCCCAATTGCCCTGCCAAGCCTCGAGGAGAATCCCGAGTTGTCCCTCGCAACTAGGCAGGAGTCCTGACGTCGCTGAACAAACACGTGGGTGGAAGGGCCATCCCCGTCGTAACTCGAGAATATACCCCAGGTTCCCGCCGCAACTCGAGAAAAACCATGAGACTTCCCCCTCGCCGCGAGATGAGGCCCGATTCCCCTGCACTGCGTGCAGAGCAATTCCGTGTTGCACATCACACATGAAAGGAGCCTTGATTTCCTTGATGCCACTCCAGAGAAACCCCAGGAACACAGTTTCAAGGCTAGAGGGATCCTGAGGTCACTGTAGCAACACGAAAGAGCTCTGTGGCCCAAAAATCAACACGAGATGAGAGGTTAGTCACCGGCTTCGACTCCAGAGGAATACCACCTTACCACAAGCACCTCAAGAGGAGGCTTCTCTCAGCTCTAGGTATGTGAGAGGGACCCTGAGTTTGCGGCCTCAAGTGGAATGGACACCGCGATGCCCTGACTCGAAATAAGGCCGGATATCCCTGCAGTGACTTGAATGCAGGCTCGTCTTCATCTCCCAAGACGAAAGGATGTCTGAATCCCCTGTGGAGACCACAGAGAAAGACCTAGTTCCCCACCTCATCCCGACCGGAGGCCTCACATCCTTTGAAAACTTCAGAGGTACGCGGAGATCAGTGCCTCCAAAGGAGACGATGCCTGACTCCTCCTGAAACTTGATAGGAGTCCCAGGATTCCTGTGGCACATGGAAAGGGACCCTTGGTCTCCCGCCTCAGCTGGAGAGGCGTCCCAATTGCCCTGCCAAACCTCGAGGAGAATCCCGAGTTGTCCCTCGCAACTAGGCAGGAGTCCTGACGTCGCTGAACAAACACGTGGGTGGAAGGGCCATCCCCATCATACTCGAGAATATACACCAGGTTCCCGCCACAACTCGAGAAAAACCATGAGACTTCCCCCTTGCTGCGAGATGAGGCCCGATTCCCCTGCACTGCGTGCAGAGCAATTCCGTGTTGCACATCACACATGAAAAGATCCTTGATTTCCTTGATGGCACTGCAGAGAAACCCCAAGAACACTGTTTCAAGGTTAGAGGGATCCTGATGTCATTGAAGCCACAGGAAAGAGCTCCGTGGACCAAAAATCAACTCGAGATGAGAGGTTAGTCCCCGGCTTCAACTCCAGAGGAATACCACCTTACCACAAGCAACTCAAAAGGAGGCTTCTCTCAGCTCTAGGTATGTGAGAGGGACCCTGAGTTTGCGGCCTCAAGTGGAATGGACACCGCGATGCCCTGACTCGAAATAAGGCCGGATATCCCTGCAGTGACTTGAATGCAGGCTCGTCTTCATCTCCCAAGCGAAAGGATGTCTGAATCCCCTGTGGAGACCACAGAGAAAGACCTAGTTCCCCACCTCATCGCGACCGGAGGCCTCACATTCTTTGAAAACTTCAGAGGTACGCGGAGATCAGTGCCTCCAAAGGAGACGATGCCTGACTCCTCGTGAAACTTGATAGGAGTCCCAGGATTCCTGTGGCACATGGAAAGGGACCCTTGGTCTCCCGCCTCAGCTGGAGAGGCGTCCCAATTGCCCTGCAAAGCCTCGAGGAGAATCCCGAGTTGTCCCTCGCAACTAGGCAGGAGTCCTGACGTCGCTGAACAAACACGTGGGTGGAAGGGCCATCCCCATCATAACTCGAGAATATACACCAGGTTCCCGCCACAACTCGAGAAAAACCATGAGACTTCCCCCTTGCCGCGAGATGAGGCCCGATTCCCCTGCACTGCGTGCAGAGCAATTCCGTGTTGCACATCACACATGAAAAGATCCTTGATTTCCTTGATGGCACTCCAGAGAAACCCCAAGAACACTGTTTCAAGGGTAGAGGGATCCTGAGGTCACTGTAGCAACACGAAAGAGCTCCGTGGACCAAAAATCAAATCGAGATGAGAGGTTAGTCCCTGGCTTCGACTCCAGAGGAATACCACCTTACCACAAGCACCTCAAGAGGAGGCTTCTCTCAGCTCTAGGTATGTGAGAGGGATCGTGAGTTTGCGGCCTCAAGTGGAATGGACACTGCGATGCCCTGACGCGAAATAAGGCCGGATATCCCTGCAGTGACTTGAATGCAGGCTCGTCTTGCAACTCCCAAGACGAAAAGATGTCTGAATCCCCTGTGGAGACCACAGAGAAAGACCTAGTTCCCCACGTCATCGCGACCGGAGGCCTCACATCCTTTGAAAACTCCAGAGGTACGCGTAGATCAGTGCCTCCAAAGGAGATGATGCCTGACTCCTCGTGAAACTTGATAGGAGTCCCAGGATTCCTGTGGCACGTGGAAAGGGACCCTTGGTCTCCCGCCTCAGCTGGAGAGGCGTCGCAATTGCCCTGCCAAGCCTCGAGGAGAATCCCGAGTTGTCCCTCGCAACTAGGCAGGAGTCCTGACGTCGCTGAACAAACACGTGGGTGGAAGGGCCATCCCCGTCGTAACTCGAGAATATACCCCAGGTTCCCGCCGCAACTCGAGAAAAACCATGAGACTTCCCCCTCGCCGCGAGATGAGGCCCGATTCCCCTGCACTGCGTGCAGAGCAATTCCGTGTTGCACATCACACATGAAAGGAGCCTTGATTTCCTTGATGGCACTCCAGAGAAACCCCAGGAACACAGTTTCAAGGCTCGAGGGATCCTGAGGTCACTGTAGCCACATGAAAGAGCTCCGTGGGCCAAAAATCAACTCGAGATGAGAGGTTAGTGCCCGGCTTCGACTCCAGAGGAATACCACCTTACCACAAGCACCTCAAGAGGAGGCTTCTCTCAGCTCTAGGTATGTGAGAGGGACCCTGAGTTTGCGGCCTCAAGTGGAATGGACACCGCGATGCCCTGACTCGAAATAAGGCCGGATATCCCTGCAGTGACTTGAATGCAGGCTCGTCTTCATCTCCCAAGACGAAAGGATGTCTGAATCCCCTGTGGAGACCACAGAGAAAGACCTAGTTCCCCACCTCATCGCGACCGGTGGCCTCACATCCTTTGAAAACTTCAGAGGTACGCGGAGATCAGTGCCTCCAAAGGAGACGATGCCTGACTCCTCGTGAAACTTGATAGGAGTCCCAGGATTCCTGTGGCACATGGAAAGGGACCCTTGGTCTACCGCCTCAGCTGGAGAGGCGTCCCAATTTCCCTGCCAAGCCTCGAGGAGAATCCCGAGTTGTCCCTCGCAACTAGGCAGGAGTCCTGGCGTCGCTGAACAAACACGTGGGTGGAAGGGCCAACCCCGTCATAACTCGAGAATATACCCCAGGTTCACACCGCAACTCGAGAAAAACCATGAGACTTTCCCCTCGCCGCAAAATGAGGCCCGATATCCTGCACTGCGTGCAGAGCAATTCCGTGTTGCACATCACACATGAAAGGAGCCTTGATTTCCTTGATGGCACTCCAGAGAAACCCTAAGAACACTGTTTCAAGGCTAGAGGGAACCTGAGGTCACTGTAGCAACACGAAAGAGCTCCGTGGACCAAAAATCAACTCGAGATGAGAGGTTTGTCCCTGGCTTCGACTGCAGAGGAATACCACCTTACCACAAGCACCTCAAGAGGAGGCTTCTCTCAGCTCTAGGTATGTGAGAGGGACCCTGAGTATGTGGCCTCAAGTGGAATGGACACCGCGATGCCCTGACTCGAAATAAGGACGGATATCCCTGCACTAACTTGAATGCAGGCTCGTCTTGCATCTCCCAAGATGAAAGGATTTCTGAATCCCCTCTGGAGACCACAGAGGAAGACCTAGTTCCCCACCTCATCGCGACCGGAGGCCTCACATCCTTTGAAAACTCCAGAGGTACGCGGAGATCAGTGCCTCCAAAGGAGACGATGCCTGACTCCTCGTGAAACTTGATAGGAGTCCCAGGATTCCTGTGGCACGTGGAAAGGGACTCTTGGTCTCCCACGTCAGCTGGAGAGGCATCCCAATTTCCCTGCCAAGCCTCGAGGAGAATCCCGAGTTGTCCCTCGCAACTAGGCAGGAGTCCTGACGTCGCTGAACAAACACGAGGCTGGAAGGGCCATCCTCGTCATAACTCGAGAATATACCTCAGGGTCCCGCCGCAACTCGAGAAAAACCATGAGACATCCCCCTCGCCGCGAGATGAGGCTCGATTCTCCTGTACTGCATGCAGAGCAATTCTGTGTTGCACATCACACATGAAAGGAGCCTTGATTTCCTTGATGGCACTCCAGAGAAACCCCAAGAACACTGTTTCAATGCTAGAGGGATCCTGAGGTCACTGTAGCAACACAAAAGTGCTCCGTGGACCAAAAATCAACTCGAGATGAGAGGTTAGTCCCTGGCTTCGACTCCAGAGGACTACCAACTTACCACAAGCACCTCAAGAGGAGGCTTCTCTCAGCTCTACGTATGTGAGAGGGACCCTGAGTTTGCGGCCTCAAGTGGAATGGACACTGCGATGCCCTGACGTGAAATAAGGCCGGATATCCCTGCAGTGAATTGAATGCAGGCTCGTCTTGCATCTCCCAAGATGAAAAGATGTCTGAATCCCCTGTGGAGACCACAGAGAAAGACCTAGTTCCCGACCTCATCGCGACCGGAGGTCTCACATCCTTTGAAAACTCCAGAGGTACGCGGAGATCAGTGCCTCCAAAGGAGACGATGCCTGACTCCTCGTGAAACTTGATAGAAGTCCCAGGATTCCTGTGGCACGTGGAAAGGGACACTTGGTCTCCCGCCTCAGCTGGAGAGGCGTTCCAATTGCCCTGCCAAGCCTCGAGGAGAATCCCGAGTTGTCCCTCTCAACTAGGCAGGAGTCCTGACGTCGCTGAACAAACACGTGTGTGGAAGGGCCATCCCCGTCATGACTCGAGAATATACCCCAGATTTCCACCGCAACTCGAGAAAAACCATGAGACATCCCCCTCGCCGCGAGATGAGGCCCGATTCTCCTGCACTGCATGCAGAGCAATTCCGTGTTGCACATCACACATGAAAGGAGCCTTGATTTCCTAGATGGCACTCCAGAGAAACCCGAAGAACACTGTTTCAATGCTAGAGGGATCCTGAGGTCACTGTAGCAACACAAAAGAGCTCCGTGGACCAAAAATCAACTCGAGATGAGAGGTTAGTCCCTGGCTTCGACTCCAGAGGAATACCACCTTACCACAAGCACCTCAAGAGGAGGCTTCTCTCAGCTCTATGTATGTGAGAGGGACCCTGAGTTTGCGGCCTCAAGTGGAATGGACACTGCGATGCCCTGACGCGAAATAAGGCCGGATATCCCTGCAGTGAATTGAATGCAGGCTCGTCTTACATCTCCCAAGATGAAAGGATGTCTGAATCCCCAGTGGAGACCACAGAGAAAGACCTAGTTCCCCACCTCAACGCGACCGGAGGCCTCACATTCTTTGAAACCTTCAGAGGTACACGGAGATCAGTGCCTCCACAGGAGACGATGCCTGACTCCTCGTGAAACTTGATAGGAGTCCCAGGATTCCTGTGGCACGTGGAAAGGGACCCTTGGTCTCCCACCTCAGCTGGAGAGGCGGCCCAATTGCCCTGCCAAGCCTCGAGCAGAATCCCGAGTTGTCCCTCGCAACTAGGCAGGAGTCCTGACATCGCTGAACAAACACGTGGGTGTAAAGGCCATCCCCGTCGTAACTCGAGAATATACCTCAGGTTCCCGCCGCAACTCGAGAAAAACCATTAGACTTCCCCTCGCCGCGAGATGAGGCCCGATTAGCCTGCACTGTATGCAGAGCAATTCCGTGTTGCACATCACACATGAAAGGAGCCTTGATTTCCTTGATGGCACTCCAGAGAAACCCCAAGAACACTGTTTCAAGGCTAGAGGGATCCTGAGGTCATGGTAGCAACACGAAAGAGCTCCGTGGACCAACAATCAACTCGAGATGAGAGGTTAGTCCCTGGCTTCGACTCCAGAGGAATACCACCTTACCACAAGCACCTCAAGAGGAGGCTTCTCTCAGCTCTAGGTATGTGAGAGGGACCCTGATATTGCGGCCTCAAGTGGAATGGACACCGCGATGCCCTGACTCGAAATAAGGCCGGATATCCCTGCAGTGACTTGAATGCAGGCTCGTCTTGCATCCCCCAAGACGAAAGGATGTCTGAATCCCCTGTGGAGACCACAGAAAAAGACCTAGCTCACCACCTCATCGCGAGCGGAGGCCTCACATCCTTTGAAAACTCCAGAGGTACGCGGAGATCAGTGCCTCCAAAGGAGACGATGCCTGACTCCTCATGAAACTTGATAGGAGTCCCAGGATTCCTGTGGCACGTGGAAAGGGACCCTTGGTCTCCCGCCTCAGATGGAGAGGCGGCCCAATTGCCCTGCCAAGCCCCGAGGAGAATCCCGAGTTGTCCCTCGCAACTAGGCAGGAGTCCTGACTTCGCTGAAAAAACACGTGGGTGGAAGGGCCATCCCCGTCGTAACTCGAGAATATACCCCAGGTTCCCGCCGCAACTCGAGAAAAACCATGAGACTTCCCCCTCGCCGCGAGATGAGGCCCGATTCCCCTGCACTGCGTGCAGAGCAATTCCGTGTTGCACATCACACATGAAAGGAGCCTTGATTTCCTTGATGGCACTCCAGAGAAACGCCAAGAACACTGTTTCAAGGCTAGAGGGATCCTGAGGTCATGGTAGCAACACGAAAGAGCTCCGTGGACCAACAATCAACTCGAGATGAGAGGTTAGTCCCTGGCTTCGACTCCAGAGGAATACCACCTTACCACAAGCACCTCAAGAGGAGGCTTCTCTCAGCTCTAGGTATGTGAGAGGGACCCTGATTTTGCGGCCTCAAGTGGAATGGACACCGCGATGCCCTGACTCGAAATAAGGCCGGATATCCCTGCAGTGACTTGAATGCAGGCTCGTCTTGCATCTCCCAAGACGAAAGGATGTCTGAATCCCCTGTGGAGACCACAGAAAAAGACCTAGTTCCCCACCTCATCGCGACCGGAGGCCTCACATCCTTTGAAAACTCCAGAGGTACGCGGAGATCAGTGCCTCCAAAGGAGACGATGCCTGACTCCTCGTGAAACTTGATAGGAGTCCCAGGATTCCTGTGGCACGTGGAAAGGGACTCTTGGTCTCCCACGTCAGCTGGAGAGGCATCCCAATTTCCCTGCCAAGCCTCGAGGAGAATCCCGAGTTGTCCTTCGCAGCTAGGCAGGAGTCCTGACGTCGCTGAACAAACACGTGTGTGGAAGGGCCATACCCGTCGTAACTCGAGAATATACCGCAGGTTCCCGCCGCAACTCGAGAAAAACCATGAGACTTCCCCCTCGCCGCGAGATGAGGCCCGATTCCCCTGCACTGCGTGCAGAGCAATTCAGTATTGTACATCACACATGAAAGGAGCCTTGATTTCCCTGATGGCACTCCAGAGAAACCCCAAGAACACTGTTTCCAGGCTAGAGGGATCCTGAGGTCACTGCAGCAACACAAAAGAGCTCCGTGGACCAAAAATCAACTCGAGATGAGAGGTTAGTCCCTGGCTTTGACTCCAGAGGACTACCACCTTACGACAAGCACCTCAAGAGGAGGCTTCTCTCAGCTCTAGGTATGTGAGAGGGACCCTGAGTTTGCGGCCTCAAGTGGAATGGACACCGCGATGCCCTGTCTCGAAATAAGGCCGGATATCCCTGCAGTGACTTGAATGCAGGCTCGTCTTGCATCTCCCAAGACGAAAGGATGTCTGAATCCCCTGTGGAGACCTCAGAGAAAGATCTAGTTCCCGACCTCATCGCGACCGGAGGCCTCACATCCTTTGAAAACTCCAGAGGTACGCGGAGATCAGTGCCTCCAAAGGAGACGATGCCTGACTCCTCGTGAAACTTGATAGGAGTCCCAGGATTCCTGTGGCACATGGAAAGGGACCCTTGGTCTCCCGCCTAAGCTGGAGAAGCGTCCCAATTGCCCTGCCAAGCCTCGAGGAGAATCCCGAGTTGTCCCTCGCAACTAGGCAGGAGTCCTGACGTCGCTGAACAAACATGTGGGTGGAAGGGCTATCCCCGTCGTAACTCGAGAATATACCCCAGGTTCCCGCCGCAACTCGAGAAAAACCATGAGACTGCCCCCTCGCCGCGAGATGAGGCCCGATTCCCCTGCACTGCGTGCAGAGCAATTCCGTGTTGCCCATCACACATGAAAGGAGCCTTGATTTCCTTGATGGCACTCCAGAGAAACCCCAAGAACACTGTTTCAAGGCTAGAGGGATCCTGACGTCACTGTAGCAACACGAAAGAGCTCCGTGGACCAAAAATCCACTCAAGATGAGAGGTTAGTCCCTGGCTTCGACTCCAGAGGAATACTACCTTACCACAAGCACCTCAAGAGGAGGCTTCTCTCAGCTCTAGGTATGTGAGAGGGACTCTGAGTTTGCGGCCTCAAGGGGAATGGACACTGCGATGCCCTGACGCGAAATAAGGCCGGATATCCATGCAGTGAATTGAATGCAGGCTCGTCTTGCATCTCCCAAGATGAAAGGATGTCTGAATCCCCTGTGGAGACCACAAAGAAAGACCTAGTTCCCCACCTCATCGCGACCGGAGGCCTCACATCCTTTAAAAACTCCAGGGGTACGCGGAGATCAGTGCCTCCAAAGGACACGATGCCTGACTCCTCGTGAAACTTGTTAGGAGTCCCAGGATTCCTGTGGCACGTGGAAAGGGACACTTGGTCTCCCGCCTCAGCTGGAGAGGCGTCCCAATTGCCGTGCCAAGCCTTGAGAAGAATTCCGAGTTGTCCCTCGCAACTAGGCAGGAGTCCTGACGTCGCTGAACAAACACGTGGCTGGAAGGGCCATCCCCGTCATAACTCGAGAATATACCACAGGGTCCCGCCTCAACTCGAGAAAAACCATGAGACATCCCCCTCACCGCGAGATGAGGCTCGATTCTCCTGCACTGCATGCAGAGCAATTCCGTGTTGCACATCAAACATGAAAGGAGCCTTGATTTCCTTGATGGCACTGCAGAGAAACCCCAAGAACACTGTTTCAAGGCTAGAGGGATCCTGAGGTTACTGTAGCAACAGGAAAGAGCTCCGTGGACCAAAAATCAACTCGAGATGAGAGGTTAGTCCCTGGCTTCGACTCCAGAGGAATACCACCTTACCACAAGCACCTCAAGAGGAGGCTTCTCTCAGCTCTAGGTATGTGAGAGGGACCCTGATTTTGCGGCCTCAAGTGAAATGGACACTGCGATGCCCTGACTCGAAATAAGGCCGCATATCCCTACAGTGAATTGAAGGCAGGCTCGTCTTGCATCTCCCAAGATGAAAGGATGTCTGAATCCCCTGTGGAGACCACAGAGAAAGACCGAGTTCCCAACCTCATCGCGACCGGAGGCCTCACATCCTTTGAAAACTCCAGAAGTACACGGAGATCAGTGCCTCCAAAGGAGACGATGCCTGACTCCTCGTGAAACTTGATAGGAGTCCCAGGATTCCTGTGGCACGTGGAAAGGTGAGAGGGTAACAGGCAGGAAGGCCAGGGGTCTCCAAATGGAGGAAAGAGGCTGTAAGTGCCAGACATTTTCATCTCTCTTAAATGGCAAGAAGAAACAAACCAGCGATCTGTTTTTCATTCTCTATACAAATTTAAAAGGAGGTTTCTCTTCACATTCTGTGTTGCCATGACACCTGGTCTCACCTAAAGCTAACCACTCTCAAACTTTGAGTTAACCAATACATGCCTTTTTCGTATGGAAATGTGGTCTTAAGCTATGTTAATGAACCCCAGACTCAGTCTTCAAGTTGGTTCCGCTAAACAGCCTAACTTACTTCCTCAGGTATTGTTCTTCTAATCTATGTAAACGGAACTATTTGTTGGTATTCTGCCCTTCTAAAAGATTCAAGTCAATCGTTTTATGGCCCTGGATGAATTATCTGATGCCATTCTAAATTTTATGACATTCCTTTCATTTCATTAACAGACTGTGAGTGACTATATAACATACAGCTAAAGACTAGGAGGGGGGTACTCTTTTGCCCCCTTCTGATGCCTATGTCACAAGCTTTCTCTATACTTTAATAAAACTTTATAACACAAAAGCTCTGAGCGATCCAGCCTCGTCTCTGGCCCCGGATTGAATTCGTCTCCTCCGGAGGCCAAGAATCCCGCGTCTTATCATTCAGCAACAACCTTTCAAAGGGACACTTGGTCTCCCGCCTCAGCTGGAGAGGCGTCCCAATTGCCCTGCCAAGCGTCGAGGAGAATCCCGAGTTGTCCCTCGCAACTAGGCAGGAGTCCTGACGTCGCTGAACAAACACGTGGGTGGAAGGGCCATCCCCGTCGTAACTCGAGAATATACCCCAGGTTCCCGCCGCAACTCGAGAAAAACCATGAGACTTCCCCCTCGCCGCGAGATGAGGCCCGATTCGCCTGCACTGCATGCAGAGCAATTCCGTGTTGCACATCAAACTTGAAAGGAGCCTTGTTTTCCTTGATGGCACTCCAGAGAAACCCCAAGAACACTGTTTCAAGGCTAGAGGGATCCTAGGGTCACTGTAGAAACACGAAAGAACTCCGTGGACCAAAAATCAACTCGAGATGAGAGGTTAGTCCCTGGCTTCGACTCCAGAGGAATGCCACCTTACCACAAGCACCTCAAGAGGAGGCTTCTCTCAGCTCTAGGTATGTGAGAGGGACCCTGAGTTTGCGGCCTCAAGTGGAATGGACACTGCGATGCCCTGACGCGAAATAAGGCCAGATATCCCGGCAGTGACTTAAATGCAGGCTCGTCTTGCATCTCCCAAGACGAAAGGATGTCTAAATCCCTTGTGGAGACCACAGAGAAAGACCTCGTTCCCCACCTCATCGCGACCTGAGGCCTCACATCCTTTGAAAACTCCAGAGGTACGCGGAGATCAGTGCCTCCAAAGGAGACGATGCCTGACTCCTCGTGAAACTTGATAGGAGTCCCAGGATTCCTGTGGCACGTGGAAAGGGACTCTTCATCTCCCGCCTCAGCTGCAGAGGCGTCCCAATTGCCCTGCCAAGCCTCGAGGAGAATCCCGAGTTGTCCCTCGCAACTAGGCAGGAGTCCTGACGTCGCTGAACAAACACGTGTGTGGAAGGGCCATCCTCGTCGTAACTCGAGAATATACCCCAGGCTCCCGCCGCAACTCGAGAAAAACCATGAGACTTCCCCCTCGCCGCGAGATGAGGCCTGATTCCCCTGCACTGCGTGCAGAGCAATTCCGTGTTGCACATCACACATGAAAGGAGCCTTGATTTCCTTGATGGCACTCCAGAGAAACCCCAAGAACACTGTTTCAAGGCTAGAGGGATCCTGAGGTCACTGTAGCAACACAAAAGAGCTCCGTGGACCGAAAATCAACTCGAGATGAGAGGTTAGTCCCTGGCTTCGACTCCAGAGGAATACCACCTTACCACAAGCACCTCAAGAGGAGGCTTCTCTCAGCTCTAGATATGTGAGAGGGACCCAGAGTTTGCGGCCTCAAGTGGAATGGACACCGCGATGCCCTGACTCGAAATAAGGCCGGATATCCCTGCAGTGACTTGAATGCAGGCTCGTCTTGCATCTCCCAAGATGAAAGGATGTCTGAATCCCCTGTGGAGACCACAGAGAAAGACCTAGTTCCCCACCTCATCGCGACCGGAGGCCTCACATCCTTTGAAAACTCCAGAGGTACGCGGAGATCAGTGCCTCCAAAGGAGACGATGCCTGACTCCTTGTGAAACTTGATAGGAGTCCCAGGATTCCTGTGGCACGTGGAAAGGTACACTTGGTCTCCCGCCTCAGCTGGAGAGGCGTCTCAATTGCCCTGCCAAGCCTCGAGGAGAATCCCGAGTTGTCCCTCGCAACTAGGCAGGAGTCCTGCCGTCGCTGAACAAACACGTGGCTGGAAGGGCCGTCCCCGTCATAACTCGAGAATATACCTCAGGGTCCCGCCGCAACTCGAGAAAAACCATGAGACATCCCCCTCGCCGCGAGGTGAGGCTCGATTCTCCTGCACTGCATGCAGAGCAATTCCGTGTTGCACATCTAACATGAAAGGAGCCTTGATTTCCTTGATGGCACTCCAGAGAAACCCCAAGAACACTGTTTCAAGGCTAGAGGGATCCTGAGGTCACTGTAGCAACACGAAAGAGCACTGTGGACCAAAAATCAACTCGAGATGAGAGGTTAGTCCCTGGCTTCGACTCCAGAGGAATACCACCTTACCACAAGCACCTCAAGAGGAGGCTTCTCTCAGCTCTAGGTATGTGGGAGGGACCCTGAGTTTGCGGCCTCAAGTGGAAAGGACACCACGATGCCCTGACTCGAAATATGGCCGGATATTCCTGCAGTGACTTGAATGCAGGCTCGTCTTGCATCTCCCAAGATGAAAGGATGTCTGAATCCCCTGTGGAGACCAAAGAGAAAGACCTAGTTCCCCACCTCATCGCGACCGGAGGCCTCACATCCTTTGAAAACTCCAGATGTACGCGGAGATCAGTGCCTCCAAAGGAGACGATGCCTGACTCCTCGTGAAACTTGATAGGAGACCCAGGATTCCTGTGGCACGTGGAAAGGTACACTTGGTCTCCCGCCTCAGCTGGAGAGGCGTCCCAATTGCCCTGCCAAGCCTCGAGGAGAATCCCGAGTTGTCCCTCGCAACTAGGCAGGAGTCCTGACGTCGCTGAACAAACACGTGTGTGGAAGGGCCATCCCCGTCGTTACTCGAGAATATACCCCAGGTTCCCGCCGCAACTCGAGAAAAACCATGAGACTTCCCCCTCGCAGCGAGATGAGGCCCGATTCGCCTGCACTGCGTGCAGAGCAATTCCGTGTTGCACATCACACATGAAAGGAGCCTTGATTTCCTTGATGGCACTCCAGAGAAACCCCAAGAACACTGTTTCAAGGCTAGAGGGATGCTGAGGTCACTGTAGCAACACAAAAGAGCTCCGTGGACCAAAAATCAACTCGAGATGAGAGGTTAGTCCCTGGCTTCGACTCCAGAGGAATACCACCTTACCACAAGCACCTCAAGAGGAGGCTTCTCTCAGCTCTAGGTATGTGAGAGGGACCCTGATTTTGCGGCCTCAAGTGGAATGGACACTGCGATGGCCTGACGCGAAATAAAGCCGGATATCCTTGCAGTGAATTGAATGCAGGCTCGTCTTGCATCTCCCAAGACGAAAGGATGTCTGAATCCCCGGTGGAGACCACAGAGAAAGACCTAGTTCCCCACCTCATCGCGACCAGAGGCCTCACATCCTTTGAAAACTCCAGAGGTATGCGGAGATCAGTGCCTCCAAAGGAGACGATGCCTGACTCCTCGTGAAACTTGATAGGAGTCCCAGGATTCCTGTGGCACGTGGAAAGGGACCCTTGGTCTCCTGCCTCAGCTGGAGAGGCGTCCCAATTGCCCTGCCAAGCCTCGAGGAGAATCCCGAGTTGTCCCTCGCAACTAGGCAGGAGTCCTGACGTCGCTGAACAAACACGTGGGTGGAAGGGCCATCCCCGTCGTAACTCGAGAATATACCCCAGGTTCCCGCCGCAACTCGAGAAAAACCATGAGACTTCCCCCACGCCGCGAGATGAGGCCTGATTCCCCTGCACTGCGTGCAGAGCAATTCCGTGTTGCACATCACACATGAAAGGAGCCTTGATTTCCTTGATGGCACTCCAGAGAAACCCCAAGAACACTGTTTCAAGGCTAGAGGGATCCTGAGGTCACTGTAGCAACACAAAAGAGCTCCGTGGACCAAAAATCAACTCGAGATGAGAGGTTAGTCTCTGGCTTCGACTCCAGAGGAATACCACCTTACGACAAGCACCTCAAGAGGAGGCTTCTCTCAGCTCTAGGTATGTGAGAGGGACCCTGATTTTGCGGCCTCAAGTGGAATGGACACCGCGATGCCCTGACTCGAAATATGGCCGGATATCCCTGCAGTGACTTGAATGCAGGCTCGTCTTGCATCTCCCAAGACGAAAGGATGTCTGAATCCCCTGTGGAGACCACAGAGAAAGACCTAGTTCCCCACCTCATCGCGACCGGAGGCCTCACATCCTTTGAAAACTCCAGACGTACGCGGAGATCAGTGCCTCCAAAGGAGACGATGCCTGACTCCTCGTGAAACTTGATAGGAGTCCCAGGATTCCTTTGGCACGTGGAAAGGTACACTTGGTCTCCCGCCTCAGCTGCAGAGGCGTCCCAATTGCCCTGCCAAGCCTCGAGGAGAATCCCGAGTTGTCCCTCGCAACTAGGCAGGAGTCCTGACGTCGCTGAACAAACACGTGGCTGGAAGGGCCGTCCCCGTCGTAACTCGAGAATATACCTCAGGGTCCCGCCGCAACTTGAGAAAAACCATGAGGCTTCCCCCCCGCCGCGAGATGAGGCTCGATTCTCCTGCACTGCATGCAGAGCAATTCCGTGTTGCACATCAAACATGAAAGGAGCCTTGATTTCCTTGATGGCACTCCAGAGAAACCCCAAGAACACTGTTTCAAGGCTAGAGGGATCCTGAGGTTACTGTAGCAGCACGACAGAGCTCCATGGACCAAAAATCAACTAGAGATGAGAGGTTAGTCCCTGGCTTCGACTCCAGAGGAATACCACCTTACCACAAGCACCTCAAGAGGAGGCTTCTCTCAGCTCTAGGTATGTGAGAGGGACCCTGATTTTGCGGCCTCAAGTGGAATGGACACTACGATGCCCTGACGCAAAATAAGGCCAGATATCCCTGCAGTGACTTGAATGCAGGCTCGTCTTGCATCTCCCAAGACGAAAGGATGTCTGAATCCCCTGTGGAGACCACAGAGAAAGACCTAGTTCCCCACCTCATCGCGACCGGAGGCCTCACATCCTTTGAAAACTCCAGAGGTACGCGGAGATCAGTGCCTCCAAAGGAGACGATGCCTGACTCCTCGTGAAACTTGATAGGAGTCCCAGGATTCCTGTGGCACGTGGAACGGGATTCTTCGTCTCCTGCCTCAGCTGGAGAGGCGTCCCAATTACCCTGCCAAGCCTCGAGGAGAATCCCGAGTTGTCCCTCCCAACTAGGCAGGAGTCCTGACGTCGCTGAACAAACACGTGGGTGGAAGGGCCATCCCCGTCGTAACTCGAGAATATACCCCAGGTTCCCGCCGCAAGTCGAGAAAAACCATGAGACTTCCCCCACGCCGCGAGATGAGGCCCGATTCCCCTGCACTGCGTGCAGAGCAATTCCGTGTTGCACATCACACATGAAAGGAGCCTTGATTTCCTTGATGGCACTCCAGAGAAACCCCAAGAACACTGTTTCAAGGCTAGAGGGATCCTGAGGTCACTGTAGCAACACAAAAGAGCTCCGTGGACCAAAAATCAACTCGAGATGAGAGGTTAGTCCCTGGCTTCGACTCCAGAGGAATACCACCTTACGACAAGCACCTCAAGAGGAGGCTTCTCTCAGCTCTAGGTATGTGAGAGGGACCCTGATTTTGCGGCCTCAAGTGGAATGGACACTGCGATGGCCTGACGCGAAATAAAGCCGGATATCCTTGCAGTGAATTGAATGCAGGCTCGTCTTGCATCTCCCAAGACGAAAGGATGTCTGAATCCCCTGTGGAGACCACAGAGAAAGACCTAGTTCCCCACCTCATCGCGACCAGAGGCCTCACATCCTTTGAAAACTCCAGAGGTATGCGGAGATCAGTGCCTCCAAAGGAGACGATGCCTGACTCCTCGTGAAACTTGATAGGAGTCCCAGGATTCCTGTGGCACGTGGAAAGGGACCCTTGGTCTCCTGCCTCAGCTGGAGAGGCGGCCCAATTGCCCTGCCAAGCCTCGAGGAGAATCCCGAGTTGTCCCTCGCAACTAGGCAGGAGTCCTGACGTCGCTGAACAAACACGTGGGTGGAAGGGCCATCCCCGTCGTAACTCGAGAATATACCCCAGGTTCCCGCCGCAACTCGAGAAAAACCATGAGACTTCCCCCACGCCGCGAGATGAGGCCTGATTCCCCTGCACTGCGTGCAGAGCAATTCCGTGTTGCACATCACACATGAAAGGAGCCTTGATTTCCTTGATGGCACTCCAGAGAAACCCCAAGAACACTGTTTCAAGGCTAGAGGGATCCTGAGGTCACTGTAGCAACACAAAAGAGCTCCGTGGACCAAAAATCAACTCGAGATGAGAGGTTAGTCTCTGGCTTCGACTCCAGTGGAATACCACCTTACCACAAGCACCTCAAGAGGAGGCTTCTCTCAGCTCTAGGTATGTGAGAGGGAACCTGATTTTGCGGCCTCAAGTGGAATGGACACCGCGATGCCCTGACTCGAAATATGGCCGGATATCCCTGCAGTGACTTGAATGCAGGCTCGTCTTGCATCTCCCAAGACGAAAGGATGTCTGAATCCCTTGTGGAGACCACAGAGAAAGACCTAGTTCCCCACCTCATCGCGACCGGAGGCCTCACATCCTTTGAAAACTCCAGACGTACGCGGAGATCAGTGCCTCCAAAGGAGACGATGCCTGACTCCTCGTGAAACTTGATAGGAGTCCCAGGATTCCTGTGGCACGTGGAAAGGTACACTTGGTCTCCCGCCTCAGCTGGAGAGGCGTCCCAATTGCCCTGCCAAGCCTCGAGGAGAATCCCGAGTTGTCCCTCGCAACTAGGCAGGAGTCCTGACGTCGCTGAACAAACACGTGGCTGGAAGGGCCGTCCCCGTCGTAACTCGAGAATATACCTCAGGGTCCCGCCGCAACTTGAGAAAAACCATGAGGCTTCCCCCCCGCCGCGAGATGAGGCTCGATTCTCCTGCACTGCATGCAGAGCAATTCCGTGTTGCACATCAAACATGAAAGGAGCCTTGATTTCCTTGATGGCACTCCAGAGAAACCCCAAGAACACTGTTTCAAGGCTAGAGGGATCCTGAGGTTACTGTAGCAGCACGAAAGAGCTCCGTGGACCAAAAATCAACTCGAGATGAGAGGTTAGTCCCTGGCTTCGACTCCAGAGGAATGCCACCTTACCACAAGCACCTCAAGAGGAGGCTTCTCTCAGCTCTAGGTATGTGAGAGGGACCCTGAGTTTGCGGCCTCAAGTGGAATGGACACTGCGATGCCCTGACGCGAAATAAGGCCAGATATCCCGGCAGTGACTTAAATGCAGGCTCGTCTTGCATCTCCCAAGACGAAAGGATGTCTAAATCCCTTGTGGAGACCACAGAGAAAGACCTCGTTCCCCACCTCATCGCGACCTGAGGCCTCACATCCTTTGAAAACTCCAGAGGTACGCGGAGATCAGTGCCTCCAAAGGAGACGATGCCTGACTCCTCGTGAAACTTGATAGGAGTCCCAGGATTCCTGTGGCACGTGGAAAGGGACTCTTCATCTCCCGCCTCAGCTGCAGAGGCGTCCCAATTGCCCTGCCAAGCCTCGAGGAGAATCCCGAGTTGTCCCTCGCAACTAGGCAGGAGTCCTGACGTCGCTGAACAAACACGTGTGTGGAAGGGCCATCCTCGTCGTAACTCGAGAATATACCCCAGGCTCCCGCCGCAACTCGAGAAAAACCATGAGACTTCCCCCTCGCCGCGAGATGAGGCCTGATTCCCCTGCACTGCGTGCAGAGCAATTCCGTGTTGCACATCACACATGAAAGGAGCCTTGATTTCCTTGATGGCACTCCAGAGAAACCCCAAGAACACTGTTTCAAGGCTAGAGGGATCCTGAGGTCACTGTAGCAACACAAAAGAGCTCCGTGGACCGAAAATCAACTCGAGATGAGAGGTTAGTCCCTGGCTTCGACTCCAGAGGAATACCACCTTACCACAAGCACCTCAAGAGGAGGCTTCTCTCAGCTCTAGATATGTGAGAGGGACCCAGAGTTTGCGGCCTCAAGTGGAATGGACACCGCGATGCCCTGACTCGAAATAAGGCCGGATATCCCTGCAGTGACTTGAATGCAGGCTCGTCTTGCATCTCCCAAGATGAAAGGATGTCTGAATCCCCTGTGGAGACCACAGAGAAAGACCTAGTTCCCCACCTCATCGCGACCGGAGGCCTCACATCCTTTGAAAACTCCAGAGGTACGTGGAGATCAGTGCCTCCAAAGGAGACGATGCCTGACTCCTTGTGAAACTTGATAGGAGTCCCAGGATTCCTGTGGCACGTGGAAAGGTACACTTGGTCTCCCGCCTCAGCTGGAGAGGCGTCTCAATTGCCCTGCCAAGCCTCGAGGAGAATCCCGAGTTGTCCCTCGCAACTAGGCAGGAGTCCTGCCGTCGCTGAACAAACACGTGGCTGGAAGGGCCGTCCCCGTCATAACTCGAGAATATACCTCAGGGTCCCGCCGCAACTCGAGAAAAACCATGAGACATCCCCCTCGCCGCGAGGTGAGGCTCGATTCTCCTGCACTGCATGCAGAGCAATTCCGTGTTGCACATCTAACATGAAAGGAGCCTTGATTTCCTTGATGGCACTCCAGAGAAACCCCAAGAACACTGTTTCAAGGCTAGAGGGATCCTGAGGTCACTGTAGCAACACGAAAGAGCACTGTGGACCAAAAATCAACTCGAGATGAGAGGTTAGTCCCTGGCTTCGACTCCAGAGGAATACCACCTTACCACAAGCACCTCAAGAGGAGGCTTCTCTCAGCTCTAGGTATGTGGGAGGGACCCTGAGTTTGCGGCCTCAAGTGGAAAGGACACCACGATGCCCTGACTCGAAATATGGCCGGATATTCCTGCAGTGACTTGAATGCAGGCTCGTCTTGCATCTCCCAAGATGAAAGGATGTCTGAATCCCCTGTGGAGACCAAAGAGAAAGACCTAGTTCCCCACCTCATCGCGACCGGAGGCCTCACATCCTTTGAAAACTCCAGATGTACGCGGAGATCAGTGCCTCCAAAGGAGACGATGCCTGACTCCTCGTGAAACTTGATAGGAGACCCAGGATTCCTGTGGCACGTGGAAAGGTACACTTGGTCTCCCGCCTCAGCTGGAGAGGCGTCCCAATTGCCCTGCCAAGCCTCGAGGAGAATCCCGAGTTGTCCCTCGCAACTAGGCAGGAGTCCTGACGTCGCTGAACAAACACGTGTGTGGAAGGGCCATCCCCGTCGTTACTCGAGAATATACCCCAGGTTCCCGCCGCAACTCGAGAAAAACCATGAGACTTCCCCCTCGCAGCGAGATGAGGCCCGATTCGCCTGCACTGCGTGCAGAGCAATTCCGTGTTGCACATCACACATGAAAGGAGCCTTGATTTCCTTGATGGCACTCCAGAGAAACCCCAAGAACACTGTTTCAAGGCTAGAGGGATGCTGAGGTCACTGTAGCAACACAAAAGAGCTCCGTGGACCAAAAATCAACTCGAGATGAGAGGTTAGTCCCTGGCTTCGACTCCAGAGGAATACCACCTTACCACAAGCACCTCAAGAGGAGGCTTCTCTCAGCTCTAGGTATGTGAGAGGGACCCTGATTTTGCGGCCTCAAGTGGAATGGACACTGCGATGGCCTGACGCGAAATAAAGCCGGATATCCTTGCAGTGAATTGAATGCAGGCTCGTCTTGCATCTCCCAAGACGAAAGGATGTCTGAATCCCCGGTGGAGACCACAGAGAAAGACCTAGTTCCCCACCTCATCGCGACCAGAGGCCTCACATCCTTTGAAAACTCCAGAGGTATGCGGAGATCAGTGCCTCCAAAGGAGACGATGCCTGACTCCTCGTGAAACTTGATAGGAGTCCCAGGATTCCTGTGGCACGTGGAAAGGGACCCTTGGTCTCCTGCCTCAGCTGGAGAGGCGTCCCAATTGCCCTGCCAAGCCTCGAGGAGAATCCCGAGTTGTCCCTCGCAACTAGGCAGGAGTCCTGACGTCGCTGAACAAACACGTGGGTGGAAGGGCCATCCCCGTCGTAACTCGAGAATATACCCCAGGTTCCCGCCGCAACTCGAGAAAAACCATGAGACTTCCCCCACGCCGCGAGATGAGGCCTGATTCCCCTGCACTGCGTGCAGAGCAATTCCGTGTTGCACATCACACATGAAAGGAGCCTTGATTTCCTTGATGGCACTCCAGAGAAACCCCAAGAACACTGTTTCAAGGCTAGAGGGATCCTGAGGTCACTGTAGCAACACAAAAGAGCTCCGTGGACCAAAAATCAACTCGAGATGAGAGGTTAGTCTCTGGCTTCGACTCCAGAGGAATACCACCTTACGACAAGCACCTCAAGAGGAGGCTTCTCTCAGCTCTAGGTATGTGAGAGGGACCCTGATTTTGCGGCCTCAAGTGGAATGGACACCGCGATGCCCTGACTCGAAATATGGCCGGATATCCCTGCAGTGACTTGAATGCAGGCTCGTCTTGCATCTCCCAAGACGAAAGGATGTCTGAATCCCCTGTGGAGACCACAGAGAAAGACCTAGTTCCCCACCTCATCGCGACCGGAGGCCTCACATCCTTTGAAAACTCCAGACGTACGCGGAGATCAGTGCCTCCAAAGGAGACGATGCCTGACTCCTCGTGAAACTTGATAGGAGTCCCAGGATTCCTTTGGCACGTGGAAAGGTACACTTGGTCTCCCGCCTCAGCTGCAGAGGCGTCCCAATTGCCCTGCCAAGCCTCGAGGAGAATCCCGAGTTGTCCCTCGCAACTAGGCAGGAGTCCTGACGTCGCTGAACAAACACGTGGCTGGAAGGGCCGTCCCCGTCGTAACTCGAGAATATACCTCAGGGTCCCGCCGCAACTTGAGAAAAACCATGAGGCTTCCCCCCCGCCGCGAGATGAGGCTCGATTCTCCTGCACTGCATGCAGAGCAATTCCGTGTTGCACATCAAACATGAAAGGAGCCTTGATTTCCTTGATGGCACTCCAGAGAAACCCCAAGAACACTGTTTCAAGGCTAGAGGGATCCTGAGGTTACTGTAGCAGCACGACAGAGCTCCATGGACCAAAAATCAACTAGAGATGAGAGGTTAGTCCCTGGCTTCGACTCCAGAGGAATACCACCTTACCACAAGCACCTCAAGAGGAGGCTTCTCTCAGCTCTAGGTATGTGAGAGGGACCCTGATTTTGCGGCCTCAAGTGGAATGGACACTACGATGCCCTGACGCAAAATAAGGCCAGATATCCCTGCAGTGACTTGAATGCAGGCTCGTCTTGCATCTCCCAAGACGAAAGGATGTCTGAATCCCCTGTGGAGACCACAGAGAAAGACCTAGTTCCCCACCTCATCGCGACCGGAGGCCTCACATCCTTTGAAAACTCCAGAGGTACGCGGAGATCAGTGCCTCCAAAGGAGACGATGCCTGACTCCTCGTGAAACTTGATAGGAGTCCCAGGATTCCTGTGGCACGTGGAACGGGATTCTTCGTCTCCTGCCTCAGCTGGAGAGGCGTCCCAATTACCCTGCCAAGCCTCGAGGAGAATCCCGAGTTGTCCCTCCCAACTAGGCAGGAGTCCTGACGTCGCTGAACAAACACGTGGGTGGAAGGGCCATCCCCGTCGTAACTCGAGAATATACCCCAGGTTCCCGCCGCAAGTCGAGAAAAACCATGAGACTTCCCCCACGCCGCGAGATGAGGCCCGATTCCCCTGCACTGCGTGCAGAGCAATTCCGTGTTGCACATCACACATGAAAGGAGCCTTGATTTCCTTGATGGCACTCCAGAGAAACCCCAAGAACACTGTTTCAAGGCTAGAGGGATCCTGAGGTCACTGTAGCAACACAAAAGAGCTCCGTGGACCAAAAATCAACTCGAGATGAGAGGTTAGTCCCTGGCTTCGACTCCAGAGGAATACCACCTTACGACAAGCACCTCAAGAGGAGGCTTCTCTCAGCTCTAGGTATGTGAGAGGGACCCTGATTTTGCGGCCTCAAGTGGAATGGACACTGCGATGGCCTGACGCGAAATAAAGCCGGATATCCTTGCAGTGAATTGAATGCAGGCTCGTCTTGCATCTCCCAAGACGAAAGGATGTCTGAATCCCCTGTGGAGACCACAGAGAAAGACCTAGTTCCCCACCTCATCGCGACCAGAGGCCTCACATCCTTTGAAAACTCCAGAGGTATGCGGAGATCAGTGCCTCCAAAGGAGACGATGCCTGACTCCTCGTGAAACTTGATAGGAGTCCCAGGATTCCTGTGGCACGTGGAAAGGGACCCTTGGTCTCCTGCCTCAGCTGGAGAGGCGGCCCAATTGCCCTGCCAAGCCTCGAGGAGAATCCCGAGTTGTCCCTCGCAACTAGGCAGGAGTCCTGACGTCGCTGAACAAACACGTGGGTGGAAGGGCCATCCCCGTCGTAACTCGAGAATATACCCCAGGTTCCCGCCGCAACTCGAGAAAAACCATGAGACTTCCCCCACGCCGCGAGATGAGGCCTGATTCCCCTGCACTGCGTGCAGAGCAATTCCGTGTTGCACATCACACATGAAAGGAGCCTTGATTTCCTTGATGGCACTCCAGAGAAACCCCAAGAACACTGTTTCAAGGCTAGAGGGATCCTGAGGTCACTGTAGCAACACAAAAGAGCTCCGTGGACCAAAAATCAACTCGAGATGAGAGGTTAGTCTCTGGCTTCGACTCCAGTGGAATACCACCTTACCACAAGCACCTCAAGAGGAGGCTTCTCTCAGCTCTAGGTATGTGAGAGGGAACCTGATTTTGCGGCCTCAAGTGGAATGGACACCGCGATGCCCTGACTCGAAATATGGCCGGATATCCCTGCAGTGACTTGAATGCAGGCTCGTCTTGCATCTCCCAAGACGAAAGGATGTCTGAATCCCTTGTGGAGACCACAGAGAAAGACCTAGTTCCCCACCTCATCGCGACCGGAGGCCTCACATCCTTTGAAAACTCCAGAGGTACGCGGAGATCAGTGCCTCCAAAGGAGAGGATGCCTGACTCCTCGTGAAACTTGATAGGAGTCCCAGGATTCC
Source organism: Cervus elaphus (assembly GCF_910594005.1). Taxonomy (NCBI): domain Eukaryota; kingdom Metazoa; phylum Chordata; class Mammalia; order Artiodactyla; family Cervidae; genus Cervus; species Cervus elaphus. The sequence continues at coordinate 7,358,040 of NC_057838.1, forward strand.
TGTGGCACGTGGAAAGGTACACTTGGTCTCCCGCCTCAGCTGGAGAGGCGTCCCAATTGCCCTGCCAAGCCTCGAGGAGAATCCCGAGTTGTCCCTCGCAACTAGGCAGGAGTCCTGACGTCGCTGAACAAACACGTGGCTGGAAGGGCCGTCCCCGTCGTAACTCGAGAATATACCTCAGGGTCCCGCCGCAACTTGAGAAAAACCATGAGGCTTCCCCCCCGCCGCGAGATGAGGCTCGATTCTCCTGCACTGCATGCAGAGCAATTCCGTGTTGCACATCAAACATGAAAGGAGCCTTGATTTCCTTGATGGCACTCCAGAGAAACCCCAAGAACACTGTTTCAAGGCTAGAGGGATCCTGAGGTTACTGTAGCAGCACGAAAGAGCTCCGTGGACCAAAAATCAACTCGAGATGAGAGGTTAGTCCCTGGCTTCGACTCCAGAGGAATACCACCTTACCACAAGCACCTCAAGAGGAGGCTTCTCTCAGCTCTAGGTATGTGAGAGGGACCCTGAGTTTGCGGCCTCAAGTAGAATGGACACCGCGATGCCCTGACTCGAAATAAGGCCGGATATCCCTGCAGTGACTTGAATGCAGGCTCGTCTTGCATCTCCCAAGACGAAAGGATGTCTGAATCCCCTGTGGAGACCACAGAGAAAGACCTAGTTCCCCACCTCATCGCGACCGGAGGCCTCACATCCTTTGAAAACTCCAGAGGTACGCGGAGATCAGTGCCTCCAAAGGAGACGATGCCTGACTCCTCGTGAAACTTGATAGGAGTCCCAGGATTCCTGTGGCACGTGGAACGGGACTCTTCGTCTCCTGCCTCAGCTGGAGAGGCGTCCCAATTGCCCTGCCAAGCCTCGAGGAGAATCCCGAGTTGTCCCTCCCAACTAGGCAGGAGTCCTGACGTCGCTGAACAAACACGTGGGTGGAAGGGCCATCCCCGTCGTAACTCGAGAATATACCCCAGGTTCCCGCCGCAAGTCGAGAAAAACCATGAGACTTCCCCCACGCCGCGAGATGAGGCCCGATTCCCCTGCACTGCGTGCAGAGCAATTCCGTGTTGCACATCACACATGAAAGGAGCCTTGATTTCCTTGATGGCACTCCAGAGAAACCCCAAGAACACTGTTTCAAGGCTAGAGGGATCCTGAGGTCACTGTAGCAACACAAAAGAGCTCCGTGGACCAAAAATCAACTCGAGATGAGAGGTTAGTCCCTGGCTTCGACTCCAGAGGAATACCACCTTACGACAAGCACCTCAAGAGGAGGCTTCTCTCAGCTCTATGTATGTGAGAGGGACCCTGATTTTGCGGCCTCAATTGGAATGGACACCGCGATGCCCTGACTCGAAATATGGCCGGATATCCCTGCAGTGACTTGAATGCAGGCTCGTCTTGCATCTCCCAAGACGAAAGGATGTCTGAATCCCCTGTGGAGACCACAGAGAAAGACCTAGTTCCCCACCTCATCGCGACCGGAGGCCTCACATCCTTTGAAAACTTCAGAGGTACACGGAGATCAGTGCCTCCAAAGGAGACGATGCCTGACTCCTCGTGAAACTTGATAGGAGTCCCAGGATTCCTGTGGCACGTGGAAAGGGACCCTTGGTCTCCCGCCTCAGCTGGAGAGGCGGCCCAATTGCCCTGCCAAGCCTCGAGGAGAATCCCGAGTTGTCCCTCGCAACTAGGCAGGATTCCTGACGTCGCTGAACAAACACGTGGGTGGAAGGGCCATCCCCGTCATAACTCGAGAATATACCCCAGGTTCCCGCCGCAACTCGAGAAAAACCATGAGACTTCCCACTCGCAGCGAGATGAGGCCCGATTCGCCTGCACTGCGTGCAGAGCAATTCCGTGTTGCACATCACACATGAAAGGAGCCTTGATTTCCTTGATGGCACTCCAGAGAAACCCCAAGAACACTGTTTCAAGGCTAGAGGGATCCTGAGGTCACTGTAGCAACACAAAAGAGCTCCGTGGACCAAAAATCAACTCGAGATGAGAGGTTAGTCCCAGGCTTCGACTCCAGAGGAATACCACCTTACCACAAGCACCTCAAGAGGAGGCTTCTCTCAGCTCTAGGTATGTGAGAGGGACCCTGATTTTGCGGCCTCAATTGGAATGGACACCGCGATGCCCTGACTCGAATTATGGCCGGATATCCCTGCAGTGACTTGAATGCAGGCTCGTCTTGCATCTCCCAAGACGAAAGGATGTCTGAATCCCCTGTGGAGACCACAGAGAAAGACCTAGTTCCCCACCTCATCGCGACCGGAGGCCTCACATCCTTTGAAAACTTCAGAGGTACACGGAGATCAGTGCCTCCAAAGGAGACGATGCCTGACTCCTCGTGAAACTTGATAGGAGTCCCAGGATTCCTGTGGCACGTGGAAAGGGAACCTTGGTCTCCCGCCTCAGCTGGAGAGGCGGCCCAATTGCCCTGCCAAGCCTCGAGGAGAACCCCGAGTTGTCCCTCGCAACTAGGCAGGAGTCCTGACTTCGCTGAACAAACACGTGGGTGGAAGGGCCATCCCCGTCGTAACTCGAGAATATACCCCAAGTTCCCGCCGCAACTCGAGAAAAACCATGAGACTTCCCCCTCGCCGCGAGATGAGGCCCGATTCCCCTGCACTGCGTGCGGATCAATTCCGTGTTGCACATCACACATGAAAGGAGCCTTGATTTCTTTGATGGCACTCCAGAGAAAGCCCAAGAACACTGTTTCAAGGCTAGAGGGAACCTGAGGTCACTGTAGCAACGCGAAAGAACTCTGTGGACCAAAATTCAACTCGAGATGAGAGGTTAGTCCCTGGCTTCGACTCCAGAGGAATACCACCTTACCAGAAGCACCTCAAGAGGAGGCTTCTCTCAGCTCTAGGTATGTGAGAGGGACCCTGATTTTGCGGCCTCATGTGGAATGGACACTGGGATGCCCTGACGCGAAATAAGGCCGGATATCCCTGCAGGGACTTGAATGCAGGCTCGTCTTGCATCTCCCAAGATGATAGGATGTCTGAACCCCTATGGAGACCACAGAGAAAGACCTAGCTCCCCACCTCATCGCGACCGGAGCCCTCACATTCTTTGAAAATTCCAGAGGTACGCGGAGATCAGTGCCTCCAAAGGAGACGATGCCTGACTCCTCGTGAAACTTGATAGGAGTCCCAGGATTCCTGTGGCACGTGGAAAGGTACACTTGGTCTCCCGCCTCAGCTGGAGAGGCGTCCCAATTGCCCTGCCAAGCCTCGAGGAGAATCCCGAGTTGTCCCTCGCAACTAGGCAGGAGTCCTGACGTCGCTGAACAAACACGTGGCTGGAAGGGCCGTCCCCGTCGTAACTCGAGAATATACCTCAGGGTCCCGCCGCAACTTGAGAAAAACCATGAGGCTTCCCCCCCGCCGCGAGATGAGGCTCGATTCTCCTGCACTGCATGCAGAGCAATTCCGTGTTGCACATCAAACATGAAAGGAGCCTTGATTTCCTTGATGGCACTCCAGAGAAACCCCAAGAACACTGTTTCAAGGCTAGAGGGATCTTGAGGTTACTGTAGCAGCACGACAGAGCTCCGTGGACCAAAAATCAACTAGAGATGAGAGGTTAGTCCCTGGCTTCGACTCCAGAGGAATACCACCTTACCACAAGCACCTCAAGAGGAGGCTTCTCTCAGCTCTAGGTATGTGAGAGGGACCCTGATTTTGCGGCCTCAAGTGGAATGGACACTGAGATGCCCTGACGCAAAATAAGGCCAGATATCTCTGCAGTGACTTGAATGCAGGCTCGTCTTGCATCTCCCAAGACGAAAGGATGTCTGAATCCCCTGTGGAGACCACAGAGAAAGACCTAGTTCCCCACCTCATCGCGACCGGAGGCCTCACATCCTTTGAAAACTCCAGAGGTACGCGGAGATCAGTGCCTCCAAAGGAGACGATGCCTGACTCCTCGTGAAACTTGATAGGAGTCCCAGGATTCCTGTGGCACGTGAAACGGGACCCTTCGTCTCCTGCCTCAGCTGGAGAGGCGTCCCAATTGCCCTGCCAAGCCTCGAGGAGAATCCCGAGTTGTCCCTCCCAACTAGGCAGGAGTCCTGACGTCGCTGAACAAACACGTGGGTGGAAGGGCCATCCCCGTCGTAACTCGAGAATATACCCCAGGTTCCCGCCGCAAGTCGAGAAAAACCATGAGACTTCCCCCACGCCGCGAGATGAGGCCCGATTCCCCTGCACTGCGTGCAGAGCAATTCCGTGTTGCACATCACACATGAAAGGAGCCTTGATTTCCTTGATGGCACTCCAGAGAAACCCCAAGAACACTGTTTCAAGGCTAGAGGGATCCTGAGGTCACTGTAGAAACACAAAAGAGCTCCGTGGACCAAAAATCAACTCGAGATGAGAGGTTAGTCCCTGGCTTCGACTCCAGAGGAATACCACCTTACGACAAGCACCTCAAGAGGAGGCTTCTCTCAGCTCTAGGTATGTGAGAGGGACCCTGATTTTGCGGCCTCAATTGGAATGGACACCGCGATGCCCTGACTCGAAATATGGCCGGATATCCCTGCAGTGACTTGAATGCAGGCTCGTCTTGCATCTCCCAAGACGAAAGTATGTCTGAATCCCCTGTGGAGACCACAGAGAAAGACCTAGTTCCCCACCTCATCGCGACCGGAGGCCTCACATCCTTTGAAAACTTCAGAGGTACACGGAGATCAGTGCCTCCAAAGGAGACGATGCCTGACTCCTCGTGAAACTTGATAGGAGTCCCAGGATTCCTGTGGCACGTGGAAAGGGAAACTTGGTCTCCCGCCTCAGCTGGAGAGGCGGCCCAATTGCCCTGCCAAGCCTCGAGGAGAATCCCGAGTTGTCCCTCGCAACTAGGCAGGATTCCTGACGTCGCTGAACAAACACGTGGGTGGAAGGGCCATCCCCGTCATAACTCGAGAATATACCCCAGGTTCCCGCCGCAACTCGAGAAAAACCATGAGACTTCCCACTCGCAGCGAGATGAGGCCCGATTCGCCTGCACTGCGTGCAGAGCAATTCCGTGTTGCACATCACACATGAAAGGAGCCTTGATTTCCTTGATGGCACTCCAGAGAAACCCCAAGAACACTGTTTCAAGGCTAGAGGGATCCTGAGGTCACTGTAGCAACACAAAAGAGCTCCGTGGACCAAAAATCAACTCGAGATGAGAGGTTAGTCCCAGGCTTCGACTCCAGAGGAATACCACCTTACCACAAGCACCTCAAGAGGAGGCTTCTCTCAGCTCTAGGTATGTGAGAGGGACCCTGATTTTGCGGCCTCAATTGGAATGGACACCGCGATGCCCTGACTCGAAATATGGCCGGATATCCCTGCAGTGACTTGAATGCAGGCTCGTCTTGCATCTCCCAAGACGAAAGGATGTCTGAATCCCCTGTGGAGACCACAGAGAAAGACCTAGTTCCCCACCTCATCGCGACCGGAGGCCTCACATCCTTTGAAAACTTCAGAGGTACACGGAGATCAGTGCCTCCAAAGGAGATGATGCCTGACTCCTCGTGAAACTTGATAGGAGTCCCAGGATTCCTGTGGCACGTGGAAAGGGAACCTTGGTCTCCCGCCTCAGCTGGAGAGGCGGCCCAATTGCCCTGCCAAGCCTCGAGGAGAATCCCGAGTTGTCCCTCGCAACTAGGCAGGATTCCTGACGTCGCTGAACAAACACGTGGGTGGAAGGGCCATCCCCGTCATAACTCGAGAATATACCTCAGGTTCCCGCCGCAACTCGAGAAAAACCATGAGACTTCCCACTCGCAGCGAGATGAGGCCCGATTCGCCTGCACTGCGTGCAGAGCAATTCCGTGTTGCACATCACACATGAAAGGAGCCTTGATTTCCTTGATGGCACTCCAGAGAAACCCCAAGAACACTGTTTCAAGGCTAGAGGGATCCTGAGGTCACTGTAGCAACACAAAAGAGCTCCGTGGACCAAAAATCAACTCGAGATGAGAGGTTAGTCCCAGGCTTCGACTCCAGAGGAATACCACCTTACCACAAGCACCTCAAGAGGAGGCTTCTCTCAGCTCTAGGTATGTGAGAGGGACCCTGAGTTTGCGGCCTCAAGTGGAATGGACACCGCGATGCCCTGACTCGAAATATGGCCGGATATCCCTGCAGTGACTTGAATGCAGGCTCGTCTTGCATCTCCCAAGACGAAAGGATGTCTGAATCCCCTGTGGAGACCACAGAGAAAGACCTAGTTCCCCACCTCATCGCGACCGGAGGCCTCACATCCTTTGAAAACTTCAGAGGTACACGGAGATCAGTGCCTCCAAAGGAGACGATGCCTGACTCCTCGTGAAACTTGATAGGAGTCCCAGGATTCCTGTGGCACGTGGAAAGGGAACCTTGGTCTCCCGCCTCAGCTGGAGAGGCGGCCCAATTGCCCTGCCAAGCCTCGAGGAGAACCCCGAGTTGTCCCTCGCAACTAGGCAGGAGTCCTGACTTCGCTGAACAAACACGTGGGTGGAAGGGCCATCCCCGTCGTAACTCGAGAATATACCCCAGGTTCCCGCCGCAACTCGAGAAAAACCATGAGACTTCCCCCTCGCCACGAGATGAGGCCCGATTCCCCTGCACTGCGTGCGGATCAATTCCGTGTTGCACATCACACATGAAAGGAGCCTTGATTTCTTTGATGGCACTCCAGAGAAAGCCCAAGAACACTGTTTCAAGGCTAGAGGGAACCTGAGGTCACTGTAGCAACGCGAAAGAACTCTGTGGACCAAAATTCAACTCGAGATGAGAGGTTAGTCCCTGGCTTCGACTCCAGAGGAATACCACCTTACCACAAGCACCTCAAGAGGAGGCTTCTCTCAGCTCTAGGTATGTGAGAGGGACCCTGATTTTGCGGCCTCATGTGGAATGGACACTGGGATGCCCTGACGCGAAATAAGGCCGGATATGCCTGCAGGGACTTGAATGCAGGCTCGTCTTGCATCTCCCAAGATGATAGGATGTCTGAACCCCTATGGAGACCACAGAGAAAGACCTAGTTCCCCACCTCATCGCGACCGGAGCCCTCACATTCTTTGAAAATTCCAGAGGTACGCGGAGATCAGTGCCTCGAAAGAAGACGATGCCTGACTCCTAGTGAAACTTGATAGGAGTCCCAGGATTCCTGTGGCACATGGAAAGGGACCCTTGGTCTCCCGCCTCAGCTGGAGAGGCGTCCCAATTGCGCTGCCAAGCCTCGAGGAGAATCCCGAGTTGTTCCTCGCAACTAGGCAGGAGTCCTGACGTCGCTGAACAAACATGTGTGTGGAAGGGCCATCCCCGTTGTAACTCGAGAATATACCACAGGTTCCCACCGCAACTCGAGAAAAAACATGAGACTTCCCCCTTGCCGCAAAATGAGGCCCGATACCCTGCTCTGCTGGCAGAGCAATTCCGTGTTGCACATCACACATGAAAGGAGCCTTGATTTCCTTGATGGCACTCCAGAGAAACCCCAGGAACACTCTTTCAAGCCTAGAGGGATCCTGAGGTCACTGTAGCAACACGAAAGAGCTCCGTGGACTAAAAATCAACTCGAGATGAGAGGTTAGTCCCTGGCTTCGACTCCAGAGGATTACCACCTTACCACAAGTACCTCAAGGGGAGGCTTCTCTCAGCTCTAAGAATGTGAGAGGGACCCTGAGTTTGCGGCCTCCAGTGGAATGCGCACCGCGATGCCCTGACTCGAAATAAGGCCGGATATCCCTACAGTGACTTGAATGCAGGCTCGTCTTGCATCTCCCAAGATGAAAGGATGTCTGAATCCCCTTTGGAGACCGCAGAGAAAGACGTAGTTCCGCACTTCATAGCGACCGGAGGACTCACATCCTTTGAAAACTCCAGAGGTACGTGGAGATCAGTGCCTCCAAAGGAGACGATGCCTGACTCCTCGTGAAACTTGGTAGGAGTCCCAGGATTCCTGTGGCAAGTGGAAAGGGACCCTTGGTCTCCCGCCTCAGCTGGAGAGGCGTCCTAATTGCCCTGCCAAGCCTCGAGGAGAATCCCGAGTTGTCCCTCGTAACTAGGCAGGAGTCCTGACGTCGCTGAACAAACACGTGGGTGGAAGGGCCATCCCCGTCTAAACTCGAGAATATACCCCAGGTTCCCACCGCAACTCGAGAAAAACCATGAGACTTCCCCCTCGCCGCGAGATGAGGCCCGATTCCCCTGCACTGCATGCAGAGCAAATCTGTGTTGCACATCACACATGAAAGGAGCCTTGATTTCCTTGATGGCACTACAGAGAAACCCCAAGAACCCTGTTTCAAGGCTAGAGGGATCGTGAGGTCACTGTAGCAAGACGAAAGAGATCCGTGGACCAAAAATCAGCTCGAAATGAGAGGTTGGTCCCTGGCTTCGACTCCAGAGGAATACCACCTTACCTCAAACACCTCACGAGGAGGCTTTTCTCAGCTCTAGGTATGTGAGAGGGACCCTGAGTTTGCGGCCTGAAGTGGAATGGACACCGCGATGCCCTGACTCGAATTAAGGCCGGATATCCCTGCAGTGACTTGTATTCAGGCTCGTCTTGCATCTCCCAAGATGAAAGGATGTCTGAATCCCCTGTGGAGACCACAGAGAAAGACCTATTTCCCCACCTCATCGCAACCGGAGCCCTCAAATCCTTTGAAAACTCCAGAGGTACGCGGAGATCAGTGCCTCGAAAGGAGACGATGCCTGACTCCTCGTGAAACTTGATAGGAGTCCCAGGATTCCTGTGGCAAGTGGAAAGGGGCACTTGGTCTCCCGCCTCAGCTGGAGAGGCATCCCAATTGCCCTGCCAAGCCTCGAGGAGAATCCCGAGTTGTCCCTCGCAACTAGGCAGGAGTCCTGACGTGGCCCAACAAACACGTGTGTGGAAGGGCCATCCCCGTCGTAACTTGAGAATATACCCCAGGTTCCCGCCGCAACTCGAGAAAAACCATGAGACTTCCCCCTCGCCGCGAGATGAGGCCCGATTCCCCTGCACTGCCTGCAGAGCAATTCCGTGTTGCACATCACACATGAAAGGAGCCTTGATTTCCTTGATGGCACTTCAGAGAAACCCCAAGAACACTCTTTCAAGGCTAGAGGATCCTGAGGTCACTGAATCAACCCGAAAGAGCTCCGTGGACCAAGAATCAACTCGAGATGAGAGGTTAGTCCCTGGCTTCGACTCCAGAGGAATACCACCTTATCACAAGCACCTCAAGAGGAGGCTTCTCTCAGCTCTAGGTATGTGAGAGGGACCCGGAGTTTGCGGCCTCAAGGGGAATGGACACCGCGATGCCCGGACTCGAAATTAGGCCGGATATTCCTGCAGTGACTTGAATCCAGGCTCGTTTTGCATCTCCCAAGATGAAAGGATGTCTGAATCCCCTGTGGAGACCACAGAGAAAGACCTAGTTCCCCATCTCATCCCGACCGGAGGCCTCACATCCTTTGAAAACTCCAGAGGTACGCGGAGATCAGTGCCTCCAAAGGAGACGATGCCTGACTCCTCGTAAAAATTGATAGGAGTCCCAGGATTCCTGTGGCACGTGGAAAGGGACCCTTGGTCTCCCGCCTCAGCTGGAGAGGCGTCCCAATTGCGCTGCCAAGCCTCGAGGAGAATCCCGAGTTGTCCCTCGCAACTAGGCAGGAGTCCTGACGTCGCTGAACAAACATGTGTGTGGAAGGGCCATCCCCGTTGTAACTCGAGAATATACCACAGGTTCCCACCGCAACTCGAGAAAAAACATGAGACTTCCCCCTTGCCGCAAAATGAGGCCCGATACCCTGCTCTGCTGGCAGAGCAATTCCGTGTTGCACATCACACATGAAAGGAGCCTTGATTTCCTTGATGGCACTCCAGAGAAACCCCAGGAACACTCTTTTAAGCCTAGAGGGATCCTGAGGTCACTGTAGCAACACAAAAGAGCTCCGTGGACTAAAAATCAACTCGAGATGAGAGGTTAGTCCCTGGCTTCGACTCCAGAGGATTACCACCTTACCACAAGTACCTCAAGAGGAGGCTTCTCTCAGCTCTAAGAATGTGAGAGGGACCCTGAGTTTGCGGCCTCCAGTGGAATGCGCACCGCGATGCCCTGACTCGAAATAAGGCCGGATATCCCTACAGTGACTTGAATGCAGGCTCGTCTTGCATCTCCCAAGATGAAAGGATGTCTGAATCCCCTTTGGAGACCGCAGAGAAAGACGTAGTTCCGCACTTCATAGCGACCGGAGGACTCACATCCTTTGAAAACTCCAGAGGTACGTGGAGATCAGTGCCTCCAAAGGAGACGATGCCTGACTCCTCGTGAAACTTGGTAGGAGTCCCAGGATTCCTGTGGCAAGTGGAAAGGGACCCTTGGTCTCCCGCCTCAGCTGGAGAGGCGTCCTAATTGCCCTGCCAAGCCTCGAGGAGAATCCCGAGTTGTCCCTCGTAACTAGGCAGGAGTCCTGACGTCGCTGAACAAACACGTGGGTGGAAGGGCCATCCCCGTCTTAACTCGAGAATATACCCCAGGTTCCCACCGCAACTCGAGAAAAACCATGAGACTTCCCCCTCGCCGCGAGATGAGGCCCGATTCCCCTGCACTGCATGCAGAGCAAATCTGTGTTGCACATCACACATGAAAGGAGCCTTGATTTCCTTGATGGCACTACAGAGAAACCCCAAGAACCCTGTTTCAAGGCTAGAGGGATCGTGAGGTCACTGTAGCAAGACGAAAGAGATCCGTGGACCAAAAATCAGCTCGAAATGAGAGGTTGGTCCCTGGCTTCGACTCCAGAGGAATACCACCTTACCTCAAACACCTCACGAGGAGGCTTTTCTCAGCTCTAGGTATGTGAGAGGGACCCTGAGTTTGCGGCCTGAAGTGGAATGGACACCGCGATGCCCTGACTCGAATTAAGGCCGGATATCCCTGCAATGACTTGTATTCAGGCTCGTCTTGCATCTCCCAAGATGAAAGGATGTCTGAATCCCCTGTGGAGACCACAGAGAAAGACCTATTTCCCCACCTCATCGCAACCGGAGCCCTCAAATCCTTTGAAAACTCCAGAGGTACGCGGAGATCAGTGCCTCGAAAGGAGACGATGCCTGACTCCTCGTGAAACTTGATAGGAGTCCCAGGATTCCTGTGGCAAGTGGAAAGGGGCACTTGGTCTCCCGCCTCAGCTGGAGAGGCATCCCAATTGCCCTGCCAAGCCTCGAGGAGAATCCCGAGTTGTCCCTCGCAACTAGGCAGGAGTCCTGACGTGGCCCAACAAACACGTGTGTGGAAGGGCCATCCCCGTCGTAACTTGAGAATATACCCCAGGTTCCCGCCGCAACTCGAGAAAAACCATGAGACTTCCCCCTCGCCGCGAGATGAGGCCCGATTCCCCTGCACTGCGTGCAGAGCAATTCCGTGTTGCACATCACACATGAAAGGAGCCTTGATTTCCTTGATGGCACTTCAGAGAAACCCCAAGAACAATCTTTCAAGGCTAGAGGATCCTGAGGTCACTGAATCAACCCGAAAGAGCTCCGTGGACCAAGAATCAACTCGAGATGAGAGGTTAGTCCCTGGCTTCGACTCCAGAGGAATACCACCTTATCACAAGCACCTCAAGAGGAGGCTTCTCTCAGCTCTAGGTATGTGAGAGGGACCCGGAGTTTGCGGCCTCAAGGGGAATGGACACCGCGATGCCCGGACTCGAAATTAGGCCGGATATTCCTGCAGTGACTTGAATCCAGGCTCGTTTTGCATCTCCCAAGATGAAAGGATGTCTGAATCCCCTGTGGAGACCACAGAGAAAGACCTAGTTCCCCATCTCATCCCGACCGGAGGCCTCACATCCTTTGAAAACTCCAGAGGTACGCGGAGATCAGTGCCTCCAAAGGAGACGATGCCTGACTCCTCGTAAAAATTGATAGGAGTCCCAGGATTCCTGTGGCACGTGGAAAGGGACCCTTGGTCTCCCGCCTCAGCTGGAGAGGCGTCCCAATTGCCCTGCCAAGCCTCGAGGAGAATCCCGAGTTGTCCCTCGCAACTAGGCAGGAGTCCTGACGTCGCTGAACAAACACGTGGGTGGAAGGGCCATCCCCGTCATAACTCGAGAATATACCCCAGGTTCCCGCCGCAACTCGAGAAAAACCATGAGACTTCCCCCTCGCCGCGAGATGAGGCCCGATTCCCCTGCACTGCGTGCAGAGCAATTCCCTGTTGCACATCACACATGAAAGGAGCCTTGATTACCGTGATGGCGCTCCAGCGAAACCCCAAGAACACTGTTTCAAGGCTAGAGGGATCCTGAGGTCACTGTAGCAACACGAAAGAGCTCTGTGGACCAAAAATCAACTCGAGATGAGAGGTTAGTCCCTGGCTTCGACTCCAGAGGAATACCACCTTACCACAAGCACCTCAAGAGGAGGCTTCTCTCAGCTCTAGGTATGTGAGAGGGACCCTGATTTTGTGGCCGCAAGTGGAATGGACACTGCGATGCTCTGACTCGAAATAAGGCCGGATATCCCTGCAGTGACTTGAATGCAGGCTCGTCTTGCATCTCCCAAGATGAAAGGATGTCTGAATCCCCTGTGGAGACCACAGAGAAAGACCTAGTTCCCCACCTCATCGCGACCGGAGGCCTCACATCCTTTGAAAATTCCAGAGGTACGCGGAGATCAGTGCCTCAAAAGAAGACGATGCCTGACTCCTTGTGAAACTTGATAGGAGTCCCAGGATTCTTGTGGCACGTGGCAAGGGACACTTGGTCTCCCGCCTCAGCTGGAGAGGCGTCCCAATGGCCCTGCCACGCCTCGAGGAGAATCCCGAGTTGTCCCTCGTAACTAGGTAGGAGTCCTTACGTCGCTGAACAAACACGTGGCTGGAAGGGCCATCCCCGTCGTAACTCGAGAATATACCCCAGGTTCCCGCCGCAACTCGAGAAAAACCATGAGACTTCCCCCTCGCCGTGAGATGAGGCCCGATTCCCCTGCACTGCGTGCAGTGCAATTAAGTGTTGCACATCACACATGAAAGGAGCCCTGATTTCCTTGATGGCACTCCAGAGAAACCCCAAGAACACTGTTTCAAGGCTAGAGGGATCCTGAGGTCACTGTAGCAACATGAAAGAGCTCCGTGGAACAAAAGTCAACACGAGATGAGAGGTTAGTCCCTGGTTTCGACTCCAGAGGAATACTACCTTACCACAATCACCTCAAGAGGAGGCTTCCCTCAGCTCTAGCTATGTGAGAGGGACCCTGAGTTTGCGGCCTCAAGTGGAATGGACACCGCGATGCCCTGACTCGAAATAAGGCTGGATATCCCTGCAGTGACTTGAATGAAGGCTCGTCTTGCATCTCCCAAGACGAAAGGATGTCTGAATCCCCTGTGGAGACCACAGAGAAAGACCTAGTTCCCCACCTCATCGCGACCGGAGGCCTCACATCCTTTGAAAACTCCAGAGGTACGCAGAGATCAGTGCCTCCAAAGGAGACGATGCCTGACTCCTCGTGAAACTTGATAGGAGTCCCAGGATTCCTGTGGCACGTGGAAAGGGACCCTTGGTCTCCCGCCTCAGCTGAATAGGCATCCCTATTGCCCTGCCAGGCCTCGAGGAGAATCCCGAGTTGTCCCTAGCAACTAGGCAGGAGTCCTGACGTCGCTGAACAAACACGTGTGTGGACGGCCATCTCCGTCGTAAGTCGAGAATATACCCCAGGTTCCCGCCGCAACTCGAGAAAAACCATGAGACTTCCCCCTCGCCTCGAGATGAGGACCGATTCCACTGCACTGCGTGCAGAACAATTCCGTGTTGCACATCACACAAGAAAGGAGCATTGATTTCCTTGATGGCACTCCAGAGAAAGCCCAAGAACACTGTTTCAAGGCTAGAGGTATCCTGAAGTTACTGTAGTAACACGAAAGAGCTCCGTGGACCAAAAATCAACTCGAGATGAGAGGTTAGTTCCTGGCTTCGACTCCAGAGGAATACCACCTTACCACAAGCATCTCAAGAGGAGGCATCTCTCAGCTCTAGGTATGTGAGAGGGACCCTGAGTTTGCGGCCTCAAGTGGAATGGACACCGCGATGCCCTGACTCGAAATAAGGCCGGATATCCCTGCAGTGACTTGAATGCAGGCTCGTCTTGCATCTCCCAAGACGAAAGGATGTCTGAATCCCCTGTGGAGACCACAGAGAAAGACCTAGTTCCCCACCTCATCGCGACCGGAGGCCTCACATCCTTTGAAAACTCCAGAGGTACGCGGAGATCAGTGCCTCCAAAGGAGACGATGTCTGACTCCTCATGAAACTTGATAGGAGTCCCAGGGTTCCTATGGCACTTGGCAAGGGACCCTTGGTCTCCGCCTCAGCTGGAGAGGCGTCCCAATTGGCCTGCCAAGCCTCGAGGAGAATCCCGAGGTGTCCCTCGCAACTAGGCAGGAGTCCTGACGTCGCTGAACAAACACGTGGGTGGAAGGGCCATCCCCATCGTAACTCGAGAATATACCCCAGGTTCCCGCCGCAACTCGAGAAAAACCATGAGACTTCCCCGTCGCCGCAAAATGAGGCCCGATTCCCCTGCACTGCGTGCAGAGCTATTCCGTGTTGCACATCACACATGAAAGGAGCCTTGATTTCCTTGATGGCACTCCAGAGAAACCCCAAGAACACTGTTTCAAGGCTAGAGGGATCCTGAGGTCACTGTAGCAACACGAAAGAGCTCCGTGGACCAAGAATCAACTCGAGATGAGAGGTTAGTCCCTGGCTTCGACTCCAGAGGAATACCACCTTACCACAAGCACCTCAAGAGGAGGCTTCTCTCAGCTCTAGCTATGTGAGAGGGACCCTGAGTTTGCGGCCTCAAGTGGAATGGACACCGCGATGCCCTGACTCGAAATAAGGCCGGATATCCCTGCAGTGACTTGAATGCAGGCTCGTCTTGCATCTCCCAAGACGAAAGGATGTCTGAATCCCTTGTGGAGACCACAGAGAAAGACCTAGTTCCCCACCTCATCGCGACCGGAGGCCTCACATCCTTTGAAAATTCCAGATGTACGCGGAGATCAGTGCCTCCAAAGAAGACGATGCCTGACTCCTCCTGAAACTTCTTAGGAGTCCCAGGATTCCTGTGGCACATGGAAAGGGACCCTTGGTCTCCCGCCTCAGCTGGAGAGGCGTCCCAATTGCCCTGCCAAGCCTCGAGGAGAATCCCGAGTTGTCCCTCGCAAGTAGGCTGGAGTCCTGCCATCGCTGAACAAACACGTGTGAGGAAGGGCCATCCCCGTCGTAACTCGAGAATATACCCCAGGTGCCCGCCGCAACTCGAGATAAACCATTAGACTTCCTCCTCGCCGTGAGATGAGGCCCGATTCCCCTGCACTGCGTGCAGAGCAATTCCGTGTTGCACATCACACATGAAAGGAGCCTTGATTTCTTTGATGGCACTCCAGAGAAACCCCAAGAACACTGTTTCAAGGCTAGAAGCATCCTGAGGTCACTGTACCTACACGAAAGAGCTCCGTGGACCAAGAATCAACTCGAGATGAGAGGTTAGTCCCTGGCTTCGACTCCTGAAGAACACCACCTTACCACAAGTACCTCAAGAGGAGGCTTCTCTCAGCTCTAGGTATGTGAGAGGGAACCTGAATTAGCGGCCTCAAGTGGAATGGACACCGCGATGCCCTGACGCGAAATAAGGCCGGATATCCCTGCAGTGACTTGAATGCAGGCTCGTCTTGCATCTCCCAAGACGAAAGGATGTCTGAATCCCCTGTGGAGACCACAGAGAAAGACCTAGTTCCCCACCTCATCGCGACCGGAGGCCTCACATCTTTGATAACTCCAGAGGGATGTGGAGATTAGTGACTCCAAAGGAGACGATGCCTGACTCCTCCTGAAACTTGATTGGAGTCCCAGGATTCCTGTGGCACGTGGAAAGGGACCCTTGGTCTCCCGTCTCAGCTGGAGAGGCGTCCCAATTGCCCTGCCAAGCCTCGAGGAGAATCCCGAGTTGTCCCTCGCAACTAGGCAGAAGTCCTGACATCCCTGAACAAACACGTGTGTGGAAGGGCCATCCCCGTCGTAACTCGATAATATAGCCGAGGTTCCCGCCGCAACTCGAGAAAAACCATGAGACTTCCCCTTCGCCACAAAATGAGTTTCGATTCCCCTGCACTGCGTGCAGAGCCATTCCATGTTGCACAGCACACATGAAAGGAGCCTTGATTTCCTTGATGGCACTCCAGAGAAACCCCAAGAACACTGTTTCAATGCGAGAGGGAATCTGAGGTCACTGTAGCAACACGAAAGAGCTCCGTGGACCAAAAATCAACTCGAGAGGAGAGGTTAGTCCCTGGCTTCGACTCCAGAGCAATACCACCTTACCACAAGCACCTCAAGAGGAGGCTTCTCTCAGCTCTAGGTATGTGAGAGGGACCCTGAATTTGCAGCCTCAAGTGGAATGGACACCGCTATGCGCTGATTCGAAATAAAGCTGGATATCCCTGCACTGACGTGAATGCAGGCTAGTCTTGCATCTCCCAAGACGAAAGGATGTCTGAATCCCCTGGGGAGACCACCCAGACAGACCTAGTTCCCCACCTCATCGCGACCGGAGGCCTCACATCCTTTGAAAACTCCAGAGGTACGCAGAGATCAGTGCCTCCAAAGGAGACGATGCCTGACTCCTCGTGAAACTTGATAGGAGTCCCAGGATTCCTGTGGCACGTGGAAAGGGAACATTGGTTTTCCGCCTAAGCCGGAGAGGCGTCCCAATTGCCCTGCCAAGCCTCGAGGAGAATCCCGAGTTTTCCCTGGCAACTAGGCAGGAGTCCTGACGTTGCTGAACAAACACGTGTGTGAAAGGGCCATCCCCGTCGTAACTCGAGAATATACCCCAGGTTTCCGCCGCAACTCGAGAAAAATCATGAGACTTCCCCCTTGCCGCGAGATGAGGCCCGATTCCCCTGCACTGTGCGCAGAGCAACTCCGTGTTGCACATCACACATGAAAGGAGCCTTGATTTCCTTGATGGCACTCCAGAGAAACCCCAAGAACACTGTTTCAAGGCTAGAGGAATCCTGAGGTCACTGTAGCAACACAAAAGAGCTCCGTGGACCAAAAATCAACTCGAGGTGAGCGGTTAGTCCTTGGCTTCTACTCCAGAGGAATACCACCTTACCACAAGCACCTCAAGAGGAGGCTTCTCTCAGCTCTAGGTATGTGAGAGGGACCCTGAGTTTGCGGCCTCAAGTGGAATGGACACCGCGATGCCCTGACTCGAAATAAGGCCGGATATCCCTGCAGTGACTTGAATGCAGGCTCGTCTTGCATCTCCCAAGAAGAAAGGATGTCTGAATCGCCTGTGGAGACCACAGAGAAAGACCTAGTTAACCACCTCATCGCGACCGGAGGCCTCACATCCTTTGCTAACTCCAGAGGTACGCAGAGATCCGCGCCTCCAAAGGAGACGATGCCTGACTCCTCGTGAAACTTGATAGGAGTCCCAGGATTCCTGTGGCACGTGGAAAGGAACACTTGGTCTCACGCCTCAGCTGGAGAGGCATCCCAAATGCCCTGCCAAGCCTCGAGGAGAATCCCGAGTTGTCCCTCGCAACTAGGCAGAAGTTCTAAAGTCGCTGAACAAACACGTGTGTGGAAGGGCCATCCCCGTCGTAACTCGGGAATATACCCCAGGTTCCCGCCGCAACTCGAGAAAAACCATGAGACTTCCCCCTCGCGGCGAGATCAGGCCCGATTCCGCTGCACTGCGTGCAGAGCAATTCCGTGTTGCACATCACACATGAAAGGAGCCTTGATTTCCTTGATGGCACTCCAGAGAAACCCCAAGAACACTGTTTCAAGGCTAGAGGCATTCTGAGGTCACTGTAGGAACACAAAAGAGCTCCGTGGGCCAAAAATCAACTCGAGATGAGAGGTTAGTCCCTGGCTTCGACTCCAGAAGAACACCACCTTACCACAAGTACCTCAAGAGGAGGCTTCTCTCAGCTCTAGGTATGTGAGAGGGAACCTGAATTAGCGGCCTCAAGTGGAATGGACACCGCGATGCCCTGACTCAAAATAAGGCCGGATATCCCTGCAGTGAGTTGAATGCAGGCTCGTCTTGCATCTCCCAAGACAAAAGGATGTCTGAATCCCCTGTGGAGACCACAGAGAAAGACCTAGTTCCCAACCTCATCGCGACCGGAGGCCTCACATCCTTTGAAAACTCCAGAGGTACGCGGAGATCAGTGCCTCCAAAGGAGACGATGCCTGACTCCTCGTGAAACTTGATAGGAGTCCCAGGATTCCTCTGGCACATGGAAAGGGACCCTTGGTCTCCCGCCTCAGCTGGAGAGGCGTCCCAATTGCCCTGCCAAGCCTCGAGGAGAATCCCGAGTTGTCCCTCGCAACTAGGCAGGAGTCCTGACGTCGCTGAAGAAACACGTGTGTGGAAGGGCCATCCCAGTCTTAACTAGAGAATATACCCCAGGTTCTCGCCGCAACTCGAGAAAAACCATGAGACTTCCCCCTCGCCGCGAGATGAGGCCCGATTCCCCTGCACTGCGTGCAGAGCAATTCCGTTTTGCACATCACACATGAAAGGAGCCTTGATTTCCTTGATGGCACTCCAGAGAAAACCCAAGAACACTATTTCAAGGCTAGAGGGATCCTGAGGTCACTTTAGCAACACGAAAGAGCTCCGTGGACCAAAAATCAACTCGAGATGAGAGGTTAGTCCCTGGCTTTGACTCCAGAGGAATACCACCTTACCACAAGCACCTCAAGAGGAGGCTTCTCTCAGCTCTAGGTATGTGAGAGGGACCCTGAGTTTGCGGCCTCAAGTGGAATGGACACCGCGATGCCCTGACTCGAAATAAGGCCAGATATCTCTGAAGTGTCTTGAATGCCGCCTCGTCTTGCATCTTCTAAGATGAAAGGATGTTTGAATCCCTTGTGGAGACCACAGAGAAAGACCTAGTTCCCCACCTCATCGCGACCGGAGGTCTCAAAATCTTTGAAAACTCCAGAGGTACGCGGAGATCAGTGTCTCCAAAGGGGACGATGCCTGACTTCTCGTGAAACTTGATAGGAGTCCCAGGATTCCTGTGGTGCGTGGAAAGGGATCCTTGGTCTCACGCCTCAGCTGGAGAGGCATCCCAATGTCCCTGCTAAGCCACGAGGAGACTCCCGAGTTGTCCCTCGCAACAGGGCAGGAGTCCTGACATCGCTGAACAAACACGTGTGTGGAAGGGCCATCCCCGTTGTAACTCGAGAATATACCCCAGGTTCCCACCGCAACTCGAGAAAAAAACATGAGACTTCCCCCTTGCCGTAAAATGAGGCGCGATACCCTGCACTGCAGGCAGAGCAATTCCGTCTTGCACATCACACATGAAAGGAGCCTTGATTTCCTTTATGGCAATCCAGAGAAAGCCCAAGAACACTGTTTCAAGGCTAGAGGGAACCTGAGGTCACTGTAGCAACGCGAAAGAACTCTGTGGACCAAAATTCAACTCGAGATGAGAGGTTAGTCCCTGGCTTCGACTCCAGAGGAATACCACCTTACCACAAGCACCTCAAGAGGAGGCTTCTCTCAGCTCTAGGTATGTGAGAGGGACCCTGATTTTGCGGCCTCAAGTGGAATGGACACTGGGATGCCCTGACGCGAAATAAGGCCGGATATCCCTGCAGGGACTTGAATGCAGGCTCGTCTTGCATCTCCCAAGATGATAGGATGTCTGAACCCCTATGGAGACCACAGAAAAAAACTTAGTTCCCCACCTCATCGCGACCGGAGCCCTCACATTCTTTGAAAATTCCAGAGGTACGCGGAGATCAGTGCCTCCAAAGAAGACGATGCCTGACTCCTAGTGAAACTTGATAGGAGTCCCAGGATTCCTGTGGCACATGGAAAGGGACCCTTGGTCTCCCGCCTCAGCTGGAGAGGCGTCCCAATTGCCCTGCCAAGCCTCGAGGAGAATCCCGAGTTGTCCCTCGCAACTAGGCAGGAGTCCTGACGTCGCTGAACAAACACGTGTGTGGAAGGGCCATCCCCGTCATAACTCGAGAATATACCCCAGGTTCCCACCGCAACTCGAGAAAAAACATGAGACTTCCCCCTTGCCGCAAAATGAGGCCCGATACCCTGCTCTGCGGGCAGAGCAATTCCGTCTTGCACATCACACATGAAAGGAGACTTGATTTCCTTGGTGGCATTCCAGAGAAACACCCAGAACACTGTTTCAAGGCTAGAGGGAACCTGAGGTAACTGTAGCAACATGAAAGAGCTTTGTGGACCAAAAATCAACTCGAGATGAGAGGTTAGTCCCTGGCTTCGACTCCTGAGGAATACCACCTTACCACAAGCACCTCAAGAGGAGGCTTCTCTCAGCTCTCGGTATGTGAGCGGGACCCTGAGTTTGCGGCCTCAAGTGGAATGGACACCGTGATGCTCTGACTCGAAATAAAGCCGGATATCCCTGCAGTGACTTGAATGCAGGCTCGTCTTGCATCTCCCAAGACGAAAGGATGTCTGAATCCCCTGTGCAGACCACAGAGAAAGAACTAGTTCCCCACCAAATCGTGACCGGAGGCCTCACATCCTTTGAAAATTCCAGAGGTACGCGGAGATCAGTGCCTCCAAAGGAGACGATGCCTGACTCCTCGTGAAACTTGATAGGAGTCCCAGGATTCCGGTGGCACGTGGAAAGGGACCCTTGGTCTCCCGCCTCAGCTGGAGAGGCGTCCCAATTGCCCTTCCAAGCCTCGAGGAGAATCCCGAGTTGTCCGTCACAACTAGGCAGGAGTCCTGACGTGGCTGAACAAACACGTGTGTGGGAGGGCCATCCCCGTCGTAACTCGAGATATGCCGCAGGTTCCCGCCGCAACTCGAGAAAAACCATGAGACTTCCCTTCCCCGCGAGATGAGGCCCGATTACCCTGCACTGCGTGCAGAGCAATTCCGTGTTGCACATCACACATGAAAGGAGCCTTGATTTCCTTGATGGCACTCCAGAGAAACCCCAGGAACACTCTTTCAAGCCTAGAGGGATCCTGAGGTCACTGTAGCAACACGAAAGAGCTCCGTGGACTAAAAATCAACTCGAGATGAGAGGTTAGTCCCTGGCTTCGACTCCAGAGGATTACCACCTTACCACAAGTACCTCAAGAGGAGGCTTCTCTCAGCTCTATGTATGTGAGAGGGACCCTGAGTTTGCGGCCTCCAGTGGAATGCGCACCGCGATGCCCTGACTCGAAATAAGGCCGGATATCCCTACAGTGACTTGAATGCAGGCTCGTCTTGCATCTCCCAAGATGAAAGGATGTCTGAATCCCCTGTGGAGACCGCAGAGAAAGACGTAGTTCCGCACTTCATAGCGACCGGAGGACTCACATCCTTTGAAAACTCCAGAGGTACGTGGAGATCAGTGCCTCCAAAGGAGACGATGCCTGACTCCTCGTGAAACTTGGTAGGAGTCCCAGGATTCCTGTGGCACGTGGAAAGGGACCGTTGGTCTCCCGCCTCAGCTGGAGAGGCGTCCCAATTGCCCTGCCAAGCCTCGAGGAGAATCCCGAGTTGTCCCTCGTAACTAGGCAGGAGTCCTGCCGTGGGTGAACAAACACGTGGGTGGAAGGGCCATCCCCGTCTTAACTTGAGAATATACCCCAGGTTCCCACCACAACTCGAGAAAAACCATGAGACTTCCCCCTCGCCGCGAGATGAGGCCCGATTCCCCTGCACTGCATGCAGAGCAATTCCGTGCTGCACATCACACATGAAAGGAGCCTTGATTTCCTTGATGGCACTACAGAGAAACCCCAAGAACACTGTTTCAAGGCTAGAGGGATCGTGAGGTCACTGTAGCAAGAAGAAAGAGCTCCGTGGACCAAAAATCAGCTCGAGATGAGAGGTTGGTCCCTGGCTTCGACTCCAGAGGAATACCACCTTACCTCAAACACCTCACGAGGAGGCTTTTCTCAGCTCTAGGTATGTGAGAGGGACCCTGAGTTTGCGGCCTCAAGTGGAATGGACACCGCGATGCCCTGACTCGAAATAAGGCCGGATATCCCTGCAGTGACTTGAATTCAGGCTCGTCTTGCATCTCCCAAGATGAAAGGATGTCTGAATCCCCTGTGGAGACCACAGAGAAAGACCTATTTCCCCACCTCATCGCAACCAGAGGCCTCAAATCCTTTGAAAACTCCAGAGGTACGCGGAGATCAGTGCCTCGAAACGAGACGATGCCTGACTCCTCGTGAAACTTGATAGGAGTCCCAGGATTCCTGTGGCAAGTGGAAAAGGGCACTTGGTCTCCCGCCTCAGCTGGAGAGGCGTCCCAATTGCCCTGCCAAGCCTCGAGGAGAATCCCGAGTTGTCCCTCGCAACTAGGCAGGAGTCCTGACGTGGCCCAACAAACACGTGTGTGGAAGGGCCATCCCCGTCGTAACTCGAGAATATACCCCAAGTGCCCGCCGCAACTCGAGAAAAACCATGAGACTTCCCCCTCGCCGCGAGATGAGGCCCGATTCCCCTGCACTGCGTGCAGAGCAATTCCGTGTTGCACATCACACATGAAAGGAGCCTTGATTTCCTTGATGGCACTTCAGAGAAACCCCAAGAACAATCTTTCAAGGCTAGAGGATCCTGAGGTCACTGAAGCAACCCGAAAGAGCTCCGTGGACCAAGAATCAACTCGAGATGAGTGGTTAGTCCCTGGCTTCGACTCCAGAGGAATACCACCTTATCACAAGCACCTCAAGAGGAGGCTTCTCTCAGCTCTAGGTATGTGAGAGGGACCCGGAGTTTGTGGCCTCAAGTGGAATGGACACCGCGATGCCCGGACTCGAAATTAGGCCGGATATTCCTGCAGTGACTTGAATCCAGGCTCGTTTTGCATCTCCCAAGATGAAAGGATGTCTGAATCCCCTGTGGAGACCACAGAGAAAGACCTAGTTCCCCACCTCATCGCGACAGGAGGCCTCACATCCTTTGAAAACTCCAGAGGTACGCGGAGATCAGTGCCTCCAAAGGAGACGATGCCTGACTCCTCGTGAAACTTGATAGGAGTCCCAGGATTCCTGTGGCACGTGTAAAGGGACCCTTGGTCTCCCGCCTCAGCTGGATAGGCATCCCAATTGCCCTGCCAGGCCTCGAGGAGAATCCCGAGTTGTCCCGCGCAACTAGGCAGGAGTCCTGAAGTCGCTGAACACACACGTGTGTGGAAGGGCCATCCGCGTCGTAACTCGAGAATATACCCCAGGTTTCCGCCGCAACTCGAGAAAAACCATGAGACTTTCCCCTCGCCGCGAGATGAGGCCCGATTCCCTTGCACTGCGTGCAGAGCAATTCCGTGTTGCACATCAAACATGAAAGGAGCCTTGATTTCCTTAATGGCACTCCAGAGAAACCCCAAGAACACTGTTTCAAGGCTAGAGGGATCCTGAGGTCACTGTAGCAACACGAAAGAGCTCCGTGGGCCAAAAATCAACTCGAGATGAGAGGGTAGTCCCTGGCTTCGACTCCAGAGGAATACCACCTTACCACAAGCACCTCAAGAGGAGGCTTCTCTCAGCTCTAGGTATGTGAGAGGGACCCTGAGTTTGCGGCCTCAAGTGGAATGGACACCGCGATGCCCTGACTCGAAATCAGGCCGGATATCCCTGCAGTGACTTGAATGCAGGCTCGTCTTGCATCTCCCAAGATGAAAGGATGTCTGAATCCCCTGTGGAGACCACAGAGAAAGACCTAGTTCCCCACCTCATCGCGACCGGAGGCCTCACATCCTTTGAAAACTCCAGAGGTACGCGGAGATCAGTGCCTCCAAAGGAGACGATGCCTGACTCCTCGTGAAACTTGATAGGAGTCCCAGGATTCCTGTGGCACGTGGCAAGGGACACTTGGTCTCCCGCTTCAGCTGGAGAGGCGTCCCAATTGCCCTGCCAAGCCTCGAGGAGAATCCCAAGTTGTCCCTTGCAACTAGGCAGGAGTCCTGACGTCGCTGAACAAACACGTGGGTGGAAGGGCCATCCCCGTCGTAACTCGAGAATATACCCCATGTTCCCACCGCAACTCGAGAAAAACCATGAGACTTCCCCCTCGCCGTGAGATGAGGCCCGATTCCACTGCACTGCGTGCAGAGCAATTCCGTGTTGCACATCACACATGAAAGGAGCATTGATTTCCTTGATGGCACTCCAGAGAAAGCCCAAGAACACTGTTTCAAGGCTAGAGGTATCCTGAAGTTACTGTAGTAACACGAAAGAGCTCCGTGGACCAAAAATCAACTCGAGATGTGAGGTTAGTTCCTGGCTTCGACTCCAGAGGAATACCACCTTACCACAAGCATCTCAAGAGGAGGCTTCTCTCAGCTCTAGGTATGTGAGAGGGACCCTGAGTTTGCGGCCTCAAGTGGAATGGACACCGCGATGCCCTGACTCGAAATAAGGTCGGATATCCCTGCAGTGACTTGAATGCAGGCTCGTCTTGCATCTCCCAAGACGAAAGGATGTCTGAATCCCCTGTGGAGACCACAGAGAAAGACCTAGTTTCCCACCTCATCGCGACCGGAGGCCTCACATCCTTTGAAACTTCCAGAGGTACGCGGAGATCAGTGCCTCCAAAGGAGACGATGCCTGACTCCTCCTGAAACTTGATCGGAGTCCCAGGATTCCTGTGGCACGTGGAAAGGGACACTTGGTCTCCCGTCTCAGCTGGAGAGGCGTCCTAATTGCCCTGCCAAGCCTCGAGGAGAATCCCGAGTTGTCCCTCGCAACTAGGCAGAAGTCCTGACGTCCCTGAACAAACACGTGGGTGGAAGGGCCATCCCCGTCGTAACTCGATAATATAGCCCAGGTTCCCGCCGCAACTCGAGAAAAAACATGAGACTTTCCCTTCGCCGCAAAATGAGTTTCGATTCCCCTGCACTGCGTGCAGAGCCATTCCATGTTGCACAGCACACATGATAGGAGCCTTGATTTCCTTGATGGCACTCCAGAGAAACCCCCAGAACACTGTTTCAATGCGAGAGGGATCCTGAGGTCACTGTAGCAACAGGAAAGAGCTCCGTGGACCAAAAATCAACTCGAGATGAGGGGTTATTCCCTGGCTTCGACTCCAGAGCAATACCACCTTACCACAAGCACCTCAAGAGGAGGCTTCTCTCAGCTCTAGGTATGTGAGAGGGACCCTGAATTTGCAGCCTCAAGTGGAATGGACACCGCTATGCGCTGATTCGAAATAAAGCCGGATATCCCTGCACTGACGTGAATGCAGGCTAGTCTTGCATCTCCCAAGACGAAAGGATGTCTGAATCCCCTGTGGAGACCACAGAGAAAGACCTAGTTCCCCACCTCATCGCGACCGGAGGCCTCACATCCTTTGAAAACTCCAGAGGTACGCAGAGATCAGTGCCTCCAAAGGAGACGATGCCTGACTCCTCGTGAAACTTGATAGGAGTCCCAGGATTCCTGTGGCACGTGGAAAGGGAACCTTGGTCTCCCGCCTAAGCCGGAGAGGCGTCCCAATTGCCCTGCCAAGCCTCGAGGAGAATCCCGAGTTTTCCCTGGCAACTAGGCAGGAGTCCTGACGTTGCTGAACAAACACGTGTGTGAAAGGGCCATCCCCGTCGTAACTCGAGAATATACCCCAGGTTTCCGCCGCAACTCGAGAAAAATCATGAGACTTCCCCCTCACAGCGAGATGAGGCCCGATTCCCCTGCACTGCGCGCAGAGCAATTCCGTGTTGCACATCACACATGAAAGGAGCCTTGATTTCCTTGATGGCACTCCAGAGAAACCCCAAGAACACGGTTTCAAGGCTAGAGGAATCCGGAGGTCACTGTAGCAACACAAAAGAGCTCCGTGGACCAAAAATCAACTCGAGGTGAGCGGTTAGTCCCTGGCTTCTACTCCAGAGGAATACCACCTTACCACAAGCACCTCAAAAGGAGGCTTCTCTCAGCTATAGGTATGTGAGAGGGACCCTGAGTTTGCGGCCTCAAGTGGAATGGACACCGCGATGCCCTGACTCAAAATAAGGCCGGATATCCCTGCAGTGAGTTGAATGCAGGCTCGTCTTGCATCTCCCAAGACGAAAGGATGTCTGAATCCCCTGTGGAGACCACAGAGAAAGACCTAGTTCCCAACCTCATCGCGACCGGAGGACTCACATCCTTTGAAAATTTCAGAGGTACGCAGAGATCAGTACCTCCAAAGGAGACGATGCGTGACTCTTCGTGAAACTTGATAGGAGTCCCAGGATTCCTGTGGCACGTGGACAGGGACACTTGGTCTCCCTCCTCAGCTGGAGAGGTGTCCCAATTGTCCTGCCAAGCCTCGGGGAGAATCCCGAGTTGTCCCTCGCAACTAGGCAGGCGTTCTGACGTGGCTGAACAAACACTTGGGTGGAAGGGCCATCCCCTTCGTAACTCGAGAATATACCCCAGGTTCCCGCCGCAACTCGAGAAAAACCATGAGACTTCCCCCTCGCCGCGAGATGAGGCCCGATTCCCCTGCACTGCGTGCAGAGCAATTCCGTGTTGCACATCACACATGAAAGGAGCCTTGATTTCCTTGATGGCACTCCAGAGAAAACCCAAGAACACTATTTCAAGGCTAGAGGGATCCTGAGGTCACTTTAGCAACACGAAAGAGCTCCGTGGACCAAAAATCAACTCGAGATGAGAGGTTAGTCCCTGGCTTTGACTCCAGAGGAATACCACCTTACCATAAGCACCTCAACAGGAGGCTTCTCTCAGCTCTAGGTATGTGAGAGGGACCCTGAGTTTGCGGCCTCAAGTGGAATGGACACCGCGATGACCTGATGCGAAATAAGGCCGGATATCCCTGCAGTGACTTGAATGCAGGCTCGTCTTGCATCTCCCAAGATGAAAGGAGGTCTGAATCCCCTTGAAGACCACAGAGAAAGACCTAGTTCCCCATCTCATCGCGACCGGAGGCCTCACATCCTTTGAAAACCCCAGAGGAACGCGGAGATCAGTGCTTCCAAAGGAAACGATGCCTGACTCCTCATGAAACTTGATAGGAGTCCCAGGATTCCTGTTTCACGTGGAAAGGGACCCTTGGTCTCCCGCCTCAGCTGGAGAGGCGTCCCAATTGCCCTGCCAAGCCTCGAGGAGAATCCCGTGTTGTCCCTCGCAACTAGGCAGGAGTCCTGACGTCGCTGAACAAACACGTATGTGGAAGGACCATCCCCGTCGTAAATCGAGAATATACCCCAGGTTCCCGCCGCAACTGGAGAAAAACCATAAGACTTCCCCCTCGCCGCGAGATGAGGCCCGATTCCCCAGCATTGCGTGCAGAGCAATTCCGTCTTGCACATCACACATGAAAGGAGCCTTGATTTCCTTGATGGCACTCCAGAGAAACCCCAAGAACACTGTTTCAAGGCTAGAGGGATCCTGAGGTCACTGTAGCAACACGAAAGAGCTCCGTGGACCAAAAATCAACTCGAGATGAGAGGTTAGTCCCTAACTTCGACTCCAGAGAAATACTACCTTACCACAAGCACCTCAAGAGGAGGCTTCTCTCAGCTCTAAGTATCTGAGAGGGACCCTGAGTTTGCGGCCTCAAGTGGAATGGACACCGCGATGCACTGACGGAAATAAGGCCGGATATCCCTGCAGTGACTTGAATGCAGGCTCGTCTTGCATCTCCCAAGACGAAAGGATGTCTGAATCCCCTGTGGAGACCACAGAGAAAGACCTAGTTCCCCACCTCATCGCGACCGGAGGCCTCACATCCTTTGAAAACTCCAGAGGTACACGGATATCAGTGCTTCCAAAGGAGACGATGCCTGACTCCTCGTGAAACTTGATAGGAGTCCCAGGATTCCTGTGGCACGTGGATAGGGACCCTTGGTCTCCCGCCTCAGCTGGAGAGGCGTCCCAATTGCCCTGCCAAGCCTCGAAGAGAATCCCGAGTTGTCCCTCGCAACTAGGCAGGAGTCCTGACGTCGCTGAACAAACACGTGTGTGGAAGGGCCATCCCCGTCGTAACTCGAGAATATACCCCAGGTTCCCGCCGCAACTCGAGAAAAACCATGAGACTTCCCCCTCGAAGTGAGATGAGGCCTGATTCCCCTGCACTGCGTGCAGAGCAATTCCGTGTTGCACATCACACATGAAAGGAGCCTTGATTTCCTTGATGGCACTCCAGAGAATCCCCAAGAACACTGTTTCAAGGCTAGAGGGATCCTGAGGTCACTGTAGCAATACGAAAGAGCTCCGTGGACCAAAAATCAACTCGAGATGAGAGGTTAGTCCCTGGCTTCGACTCCAGAGGAATACCACCTTACCACAAGCACCTCAAGAGGAGGCTTCTCTCAGCTCTAGGTATGTGAGAGGGACCCTGAGTTAGCGGCCTCAAGTGGAATGGACACCGCGATGCCCTGACTCGAAATAAGGCCGGATATCCCTGCAGTGACTTGAATGCAGGCTCGTCTTGCATCTCCCAAGACGAAAGGATGTCTCAATCACCTGTG
The DNA here is from genome assembly GCF_910594005.1 of Cervus elaphus. Lineage (NCBI taxonomy): Eukaryota > Metazoa > Chordata > Mammalia > Artiodactyla > Cervidae > Cervus > Cervus elaphus. The sequence continues at coordinate 7,386,532 of NC_057838.1, forward strand.
TAGACCACAGAGAAAAGACCTAGTTCCCCACCTCATCGCGAGGGGAGGCCTCATATCCTTTGACAACTCCAGAGGTACGCGGAGATGAGTGCCTCCAAAGAAGACGATGCCTGACTCCTCCTGAAACTTGATAGGAGTCCCAGGATTCCTGTGGCACGTGGAAAGGGACCCTTGGTCTCCCGCCTCAGCTGGAGAGGCGTCCCAATTGCCCTGCCAAGCCTCGAGGAGAATCCCGAGTTGTCCCTCGCAACTAGGCAGGAGTCCTGACTTCGCTGAACAAACACGTGTGTGGAAGGGCCATCCCCGAGGTAACTCGAGAATATACCCCAGGTTCCCGCCGCAATTCGAGAAAAACCATGAGACTTCCCCCTCGCCGCGAGATGAGGCCTGATTCCCCTGCACTGCGTGCAGAGCAATTCCGTGTTGCACATCACACATGAAAGGAACCTTGATTTCCTTGATGGCACTCCAGAGAAACCCCAAGAACACTGTTTCAAGGCTAGAGGGATCCTGAGGTCACTGTAGCAACACGAAAGAGCTCCGTGGACCAAAAATCAACTCGAGATGAGAGGTTACGGCCTGGCTTCGACTCCAGAGGAATACCACCTTACCACAAGCACCTCAAGAGGAGGCTTCTCTCAGCTCTAGGTATGGAGAGGGACCCTGAGTTTGCGGCCTGAAGTGGAATGGACACCGCGATGCCCTGACTCGAAATAAGGCCGGATATCCCTGCAGTGACTTGAATGCAGGCTCTTCTTGCATCTCCCAAGATGAAAGGATGTGTGAATCCCCTGTGGAGACCACAGAGAAAGACCTAGTTCCCCACCTCATCGCGACCGGAGGCCTCACATCCTTTGAAAACTCCAGAGGTACGCGGAGATCAGTGCCTCCAAAGGAGAGGATGCCTGACTCCTCGTGAAACTTGATAGGAGTCCCAGGATTCCTGTGGCACGTCGAAAGGGACCCTTGGTCTCCCGCCTCAGCTGGAGAGGCGTCCCAATTTCCCTGCCAAGCCTCGAGGAGAATCCCGAGTTGTCCCTCGCAACTAGGCAGGTGTCCTGACGTCGCTGAAGAAACACGTGGGTGGAAGGGCCATCCCCGTCGTAACTCGAGAATATACCCCAGGTTCCCGCCGCAACTCGAGAAAAACCATGAGACTTCCCCCTCGCCGCGAGATGAGGCCCGATTCCCCTGCACTGCGTGCAGAGCAATTCCGTGTTGCACATCACACATGAAAGGAGCCTTGATTTCCTTGATGGCACTCCAGAGAAACCCCAAGAACACTGTTTCAAGGCTAGAGGGATCCTGAGGTCACCTAGAAACACGAAAGAGCTCCGTGGACCAAAAATCAACTCGAGATGAGAGTTTACGGCCTGGCTTCGACTCCAGAGGAATACCACCTTACCACAAGCACCTCAAGAGGAGGCTTCTCTCAGCTCTAGCTATGTGCTGAGTTTCCGGCCTCAAGTGGAATGGACACCGCGATGCCCTGACTCGAAATAAGGCCAGATATCCCTGCAGTGACTTGAATGCAGGCTCGTCTTGCATCTCCCAAAATGAAAGGATGTCTGAATCCCATGTGGATACCACAGAAAAAGACCTAGTTCCCCACCTCATCACGACCGGAGGCCTCACATCCTTTGAAAACTCCAGAGGTACGCGGAGATCAGTGCCTCCAAAGGAGACGATGCCTGACTCCTCGTGAAACTTGATAGGAGTCCCAGGATTCCTGTGGCACGTGGAAAGGGACCCTTGGTCTCCCGCCTCAGCTGGAGAGGCGTCCCAATTGCCCTGCCAAGCCTCGAGGAGAATCCCGAGTTCTGCCTCGCAACTAGGCAGGAGTCCTGACGTCGCTAAACAAACACTTGGGTGGAAGGGCCATCCCCGTCGTAACTCGAGAATATACCCCAGGTTCCTGCCGCAACTCGATAAAAACCATGAGACTTCCCCCTCGCCGCGAGATGAGGCCTGATAACCCTGCCCTGCGTGGAGAGCAATTCCGTGTTGCACATCACACATGAAAGGAGCCTTGATTTCCTTGATGGCACTCCAGAGAAACCCCAAGAACACTGTTTCAAGGCTAGAGGGATCCTGAGGTCACTGTAGCAACACGAAAGAGTTCCGTGGACCAAAAATCAACTCGAGATGAGAGGTTAGTCCCTGGCTTCGACTCCAGAGGAATACCACCTTACCACAAGCACCTCAAGAGGAGCCTTCTCTCAGCTCTAGGTATGTGAGAGGGACCCTGAGCTTGCGGCCTCAAGTGGAATGGACACCGCGATGCCCTGACTCGAAATAAGGTCGGATATCCCTGCAGTGACTTGAATGCAGGCTCGTCTTCCATCTCCCAAGATGAAAGGATGTCTGAATCCGCTGTGGAGACCACAGAAAAAGACCTAGTTCCCCACCTCATCGCGACCGGAGGCCTCACATCCTTTGAAAACTTCAGAGGTACGAGGAGATCAGTGCCTCCAAAGGAGACGATGCCTGACTCCTCGTGAAACTTGATAGGAGTCCCAGGATTCCTGTAGCACGTGGACAGGGACCCTTGGTCTCCCGCCTCAGCTGGAGAGGCGTCCCAATTGCCCTGCCAAGCCTCGAGGAGAATCCCGAGTTGTCCCTCGCAACTAGGCAGGAGTCCTGACGTCGCTGAACAAACACGTGGCTGGAAGGGCCATCCCCGTCATAATTCGAGAATATACCCCAGGGTCCCGCCGCAACTCGAGAAAAACCATGAGACTTCCCCCTCGCCGCGAGGTGAGGCTCGATTCTCCTGCACTGCATGCAGAGCAATTCCGTGTTGCACAGCATACATGAAAGCAGCCTTGATTTCCTTGATGGCACTCCAGAGAAACCCCAAGAACACTGTTTCAAGGCTAGAGGGATCCTGAGGTTACTGTAGCAACAAGAAAGAGGTCCGTGGACCAAACATCAACTCGAGATGAGAGGTTAGTCCCTGGCTTCGACTCCAGAGGAATACCACCTTACCACAAGCACCTCAAGAGGAGGCTTCTCTCAGCTCTAGGTATGTGAGAGGGACCCTGATTTTGCGGACTCAAGTGGAATGGACACTGCAATGCCCTGACGCGAAATAAGGCCGGATAACCCTGCAGTGACTTGAATGCAGGCTCTTCTTGCATCTCCCAAGATGAAAGGATGTCTGAATCCCCTGTGGAGACCACAGAGAAAGACCTAGTTCACCACCTCATCGCGACCGGAGGCCTCACATCCTTTGAAAACTCCAGAGGTACGCGGAGATCAGTGCCTCCAAAGGAGACGATGCCTGACTCCTCGTGAAACTTGATAGGAGTCCCAGGATTCCTGTGGCACATGGAAAGGGACCCTTGGTCTCCCGCCTCAGCTGGAGAGGCGTCCCAATTGCCCTGCCTAACCTCGAGGAGAATCTGGCGCTGTCCCTCGCAACTAGGCAGGAGTCCTGATGTCGCTGAACAAACTCGTGGGTGGAAGGGCCATCCCCGTCGTAACTCGAGAATATACCCCAGGTTCCCGCCGCAACTCGAGAAAAACCATGAGACTTCCCCCTCGCCACGAGATGAGGCCCGATTCCCCTGCACTGCGTGCAGAGCAATTCCGTGTTGCACATCACACATGAAAGGAGCCTTGATTTCCTTCATGGCACTCCAGAGAAACCCCAAGAACACTGTTTCAAGGCTAGAGGGATCCTGAGGTCACTGTAGCCACACGAAAGAGCTCCGTGGCGCAGAAATCAACTCGAGATGAGAGGTTAGTCCCTGGCTTCGACTCCAGAGGAATACCACCTTAACACAAGCACCTCAAGAGGAGGCTTCTCTCAGCTCTAGGTATGTGAGTGGGACCCTGAGTTTGCGGCCTCAAGTGGAATGGACACCGCGATACCCTGACTCGAAATAAGGCCGGATATCCCTGCAGTGACTTGAATGCAGGCTCGTCTTGCATCTCCCAAGATGAAAGGATGTCTGAATCCCCTGTGGAGACCTCAGAGAAAGATCTAGTTCCCCACCTCATCGCGACCGGAGGCCTCACATCCTTTGAAAACTTCAGAGGTACGAGGAGATCAGTGCCTCCAAAGGAGACGATGCCTGACTCCTCGTGAAACTTGATAGGAGTCCCAGGATTCCTGTAGCACGTGGACAGGGACCCTTGGTCTCCCGCCTCAGCTGGAGAGGCGTCCCAATTGCCCTGCCAAGCCTCGAGGAGAATCCCGAGTTGTCCCTCGCAACTAGGCAGGAGTCCTGACGTCGCTGAACAAACACGTGGCTGGAAGGGCCATCCCCGTCATAATTCGAGAATATACCCCAGGGTCCCGCCGCAACTCGAGAAAGACCATGAGACTTCCCCCTCGCCGCGAGATGAGGCTCGATTCTCCTGCGCTGCATGCAGAGCAATTCCGTGTTGCACATCAAACATGAAAGCAGCCTTGATTTCCTTGATGGCACTCCAGAGAAACCCCAAGAACACTGTTTCAAGGCTAGAGGGATCCTGAGGTTACTGTAGCAACACGAAAGAGGTTCGTGGACCAAACATCAACTCGAGATGAGAGGTTAGTCCCTGGCTTCAACTCCAGAGGAATACCACCTTACCACAAGCACCTAAAGAGGAGGCTTCTCTCAGCTCTAGGTATGTGAGAGGGACCCTGATTTTGCGGACTCAAGTGGAATGGACACTGCAATGCCCTGACGCGAAATAAGGCCGGATAACCATGCAGTGAATTGAATGCAGGCTCGTCTTGCATCTCCCAAGATGAAAGGATGTCTGAATCCCCTGTGGAGACCACAGAGAAAGACCTAGTTCCCCACCTCATCGCGACCGGAGGCCTCACATTATTTGAAAACTTCAGAGGTACGCGGAGATCAGTGCCTCCAAAGGAGACGATGCCTGACTCCTTGTGAAACTTGATAGGAGTACCAGGATTCCTGTGGTACGTGGAAAGGGACCCTTGGTCTCCCGCCTCAGCTGGAGAGGCGTCCCAATTGCCCTGCCAAGCCTCGAGGAGAATCCCGAGTTGTCCCTCGCAACTAGGCAGGAGTCCTGACGTCGCTGAACAAACACGTGGCTGGAAGGGCCATCCCCGTCGTAACTCGAGAATATATCCCAGGTTCCCGCCGCAACTCAAGAAAAACCATGAGACTTCCCCCTTGCCGCGAGATGAGGCCCGATTCCCCTGCACTGCGTGCAGAGCAATTCCGTGTTGCACATCACACATGAAAGGAGCCTTGATTTCCTTGATAGCACTCCAGAGAAACCCCCAGAACACTGTTTCAAGGCTAGAGGGATCCTGAGGTCACTGTAGCAACACAAAAGAGCTCCGTGGACCAAAAATCAACTCGAGATGAGAGGTTAGTCCCTGGCTTCGACTCCAGAGGAATACCACCTTACCACAAGCACCTCAAGAGGAGGCTTCTCTCAGCTCTAGGTATGTGAGAGGGACCCTGAGTTTGCGGCCTCAAGTGGAATGCACACCGCGATGCCCTGACTCGAAATAAGGCCGGATATCCCTGCAGTGACTTGAATGCAGGCTCGTCTTGCATCTCGCAAGATGAAAGGATGTCTGAATCCCCTGTGGAGACCTCAGAGAAAGATCTAGTTCCCCACCTCATCACGACCGGAAGCCTCACATCGTTTGAAAACTCCAGAGGTACGCGGAGATCAGTGCCTCCAAAGGAGACGATGCCTGACTCTTCGTGAAACTTGATAGGAGTCCCAGGATTCCTGTGGCACGTGGAAAGGGACCCTTGGTCTCCCGCCTCAGCTGGAGAGGCGTCCCAATTGCCCTGCCAAGCCTCGAGGAGAATCCCGAGTTGTCCCTCGCAACTAGGAAGGAGTCATGACGTCGCTGAACAAACACGTGGCTGGAAGGTCCATCCCCGTCGTAACTCGAGAATATACCCCAGGTTCCCGCCGCAACTCGAGAAAAACCATGAGACTTCCCCCTCGCCGCGAGATGAGGCCCAATTCCCCTTCACTGCGTGCAGAGCAATTCAGTGTTGCACATCACATATGAAAGGAGCCTTGATTTCCTTGATAGCACTCCAGAGAAACCCCAAGAACACTGTTTCAAGGCTAGAGGGATCCTGAGGTCACTGTAGCCACACGAAAGACTCCGTGGCCCAAAAATCAACTCGAGATGAGAGGTTAGTCCCTGGCTTCGACTCCAGAGGAATACCACCTTACCACAACCACCTCAAGAGGAGGCTTCTCTCAGCTCTAGGTATGTGAGAGGGACCCTTAGTTTGCGGCCTCAAGTGGAATGGACACCGCGATGCCCTGACTAGAAATAAGGTCGGATATCCCTGCAGTGACTTGAATGCAGGCTCGTCTTCCATCTCCCAAGATGAAAGGATGTCTGAATCCCCTGTGGAGACCACAGAGAAAGACCTAGTACCCCACCTCATCGCGACCGGGGGCCTCACATCCTTTGAAAACTCCAGAGGTACGCGGAGATCAGTGCCTCCAAAGGAGACGATGCCTGACTCCTCGTGAAACTTGATAGGAGTCCCAGGATTCCTGTGGCACATGGAAAGGGACCCTTGGTCTCCCGCCTCAGCTGGAGAGGCGTCCCAATTGCCCTGCCAAGACTCGAGGAGAATCTGGCGCTGTCCCTCGCAACTAGGCAGGAGTCCTGATGTCGCTGAACAAACACGTGGGTGGAAGGGCCATCCCCGTCGTAACTCGAGAATATACCCCAGGTTCCCGCCGCAACTCGAGAAAAACCATGAGACTTCCCCCTCGCCACGAGATGAAGTCCGATTCCCCTGCACTGCGTGCAGAGCAATTCCGTGTTGCACATCACACATGAAAGGAGCTTTGATTTCCTTCATGGCACTCCAGAGAAAGCCCAAGAACACTGTTTCAAGGCTAGAGGGATCCTGAGGTCACTGTAGCCACAAGAAAGAGCTCCGTGGCGCAGAAATCAACTCGAGATGAGAGGTTAGTCCCTGGCTTCGACTCCAGAGGAATACCACCTTAACACAAGCACCTCAAGAGGAGGCTTCTCTCAGCTCTAGGTATGTGAGAGGGACCCTGAATTTGCGGCCTCAAGTGGAATGGACACCGCGATGCCCTTACTCGAAATAAGGCCGGATATCCCTGCAGTGACTTGAATGCAGGCTCGTCTTGCATCTCCCAAGATGGAAGGATGTCTGAATCCCCTGTGGAGACCTCAGAGAAAGATCTAGTTCCCCACCTCATCGCGACCGGAGGCCTCACATCCTTTGAAAACTTCAGAGGTACGCAGAGATCAGTGCCTCCAAAGGAGACGATGCCTGACTCCTCGTGAAACTTGATAAGAGTCCCAGGATTCCTATGGTACATGGAAAGGGACCCTTGGTCTCCCGCCTCAGCTGGAGAGGCGTCCCAATTGCCCTGCCAAGCCTCGAGGAGATTCCCGAGTTGTCCCTCGCAACTAGGCAGGAGTCCTGACGTCGCTGAACAAACACGTGGCTGAAAGGGCCATCCCCGTCATAATTCGAGAATATACCCCAGGGTCCCGCCGCAACTCAAGAAAGACCATGAGACTTCCCCCTCGCCGCGAGATGAGGCTCGATTCTCCTGCACTGCATGCAGAGCAATTCCGTGTTGCACATCAGACATGAAAGCAGCCTTGATTTCCTTGATGGCACTCCAGAGAAAGCCCAAGAACACTGTTTCAAGGCTAGAGGGATCCTGACGTTACTGTAGCAACACGAAAGAGGTCCGTGGACCAAACATCAACTCGAGATGAGAGGTTAGTCCATGGCTTCGACTCCAGAGGAATACCACCTTACCACAAGCACCTAAAGAGGAGGTTTCTCTCAGCTCTAGGTATGTGAGAGGGACCCTGATTTTGCGGACTCAAGTTGAATGGACACTGCAATGCCCTGACGCGAAATAAGGCCGGATAACCCTGCAGTGAATTGAATGCAGGCTCATTTTGCATCTCCCAAGATGAAAGGATGTCTGAATCCCCTGTGGAGACCACAGAGAAAGACCTAGTTCCCCACCTCATCGCGACTGGAGGCCTCACATTCTTTGAAAACTTCAGAGGTACGCGGAGATCAGTGCCTCCAAAGGAGACGATGCCTGACTCCTCGTGAAACTTGATAGGAGTACCAGGATTCCTGTGGCACGTGGAAAGGGACCCTTGGTCTCCCGCCTCAGCTGGAGAGGCGTCCCAATTGCCCTGCCAAGCCTCGAGGAGAATCCCGTGTTGTCTCTCGCAACTAGGCAGGTGTACTAACGTCGCTGAACAAACACGTGGGTGGAAGGGCCATCCCCGTCGTAACTCGAGAATATACCCCAGGTTCCCGCCACAACTCGAGAAAAACCATGAGACTTCCCCCTCGCCGCGAGATGAGGCCTGATTCCCCTGAACTGCGTGCAGAGCAATTCCGTGTTGCACATCACACATGAAAGGAGCCTTGAATTCCTTGATGGCACTCCAGAGAAAACCCAAGAACACTGTTTCAAGGCTAGAGGGAACCTGAGGTCACTGTAGCAACACGAAAGAGCTCCGTGGACCAAGAATCAACTCGAGATGAGAGGTTAGTCCCTGGCTTCGACTCCAGAGGAATACCACCTTACCACAAGCACCTCAAGAGGAGGCTTCTCTCAGCTCTAGGTATGTGAGAGGTACCCTGATTTTGCGGCCTCAAGTGGAATGGACACCGCGATGCCCTGACGTGAAATAAGGCCTGATATCCCTGCTGTGACTTGAATGCAGGCTCGTCTTGCATCTCCCAAGATGAAAGGATGTCTGAATCCCCTGTGGAGACCACAGAGAAAGACCTAGTTCCCCACCTCATCGCGACCGGAGGCCTCACATCCTTTGAAAACTCCAGAGGTACGCGGAGATCAGTGCCTCCAAAGGAGACGATGCCTGACTCCTCGTGAAACTTGATAGGAGTCCCAGGATTCCTGTGGCACATGGAAAGGGACCCTTGGTCTCCCGCCTCAGCTGGAGAGGCGTCCCAATTGCCCTGCAAAGCCTCGAGGAGAATCCCGAGTTGTCCCTCGCAACTAGGCAGGAGTCCTGACGTCGCTGAAGAAACACGTGTCTGGAAGGGCCATCCCAGTCGTAACTAGAGAATATACCCCAGGTTCTCGCCGCAACTCGAGAAAAACCATGAGACTTCCCCCTCGCCGCGAGATGAGGCCCGATTCCCCTGCACTGCGTGCAGAGCAATTCCGTGTTGCACATCACACATGAAAGGAGCCTTGATTTCCTTGATAGCACTCCAGAGAAACCCCCAGAACACTGTTTCAAGGCTAGAGGGATCCTGAGGTCACTGTAGCAACACGAAAGAGCTCCGTGGACCAAAAATCAACTCGAGATGAGAGGTTATTCCCTGGCTTCGACTCCAGAGGAATACCACCTTACCACAAGCACCTCAAGAGGAGGCTTCTCTCAGCTCTAGGTATGTGAGAGGGACCCTGAGTTTGCGGCCTCAAGTGGAATGGACACCGCGATGCCCTGACTCGAAATAAGGCCGGATATCCCTGCAGTGACTTGAATGCAGGCTCGTCTTGCATCTCCCAAGACGAAAGGATGTCTGAATCCCCTGTGGAGACCTCAGAGAAAGATCTAGTTCCCCACCTCATCACGACCGGAGGCCTCACATCGTTTGAAAACTCCAGAGGTACGCGGAGATCAGTGCCTCCAAAGGAGACGATGCCTGACTCCTCGTGAAACTTGATAGGTGTCCCAGGATTCCTGTGGCACGTGGAAAGGGACCCTTGGTCTCCCGCCTCAGCTGGAGAGGCGTCCCAATTGCCCTGCCAAGCCTCGAGGAGAATCTGGCGCTGTCCCTCGCAACTAGGCAGGAGTCCTGATGTCGCTGAACAAACACGTGGGTGGAAGGGCCATCCCCGTCGTAACTCGAGAATATACCCCAGGTTCCCGCCGCAACTCGAGAAAAACCATGAGACTTCCCCCTCGCCACGAGATGAGGCCCGATTCCCCTGCACTGCGTGCAGAGCAATTCCGTGTTGCACATCACACATGAAAGGAGCCTTGATTTCCTTCATGGCACTCCAGAGAAACCCCAAGAACACTGTTTCAAGGCTAGAGGGATCCTGAGGTCACTGTAGCCACACGAAAGAGCTCCGTGGCGCAGAAATCAACTCGAGATGAGAGGTTAGTCCCTGGCTTCGACTCCAGAGGAATACCACCTTAACACAAGCACCTCAAGAGGAGGCTTCTCTCAGCTCTAGGTATGTGAGTGGGACCCTGAGTTTGCGGCCTCAAGTGGAATGGACACCGCGATACCCTGACTCGAAATAAGGCCGGATATCCCTGCAGTGACTTGAATGCAGGCTCGTCTTGCATCTCCCAAGATGAAAGGATGTCTGAATCCCCTGTGGAGACCTCAGAGAAAGATCTAGTTCCCCACCTCATCGCGACCGGAGGCCTCACATCCTTTGAAAACTTCAGAGGTACGCGGAGATCAGTGCCTCCAAAGGAGACGATGCCTGACTCCTCGTGAAACTTGATAGGAGTCCCAGGATTCCTATGGTACATGGAAAGGGACCCTTGGTCTCCCGCCTCAGCTGGAGAGGCGTCCCAATTGCCCTGCCAAGCCTCGAGGAGAATCCCGAGTTGTCCCTCGCAACTAGGCAGGAGTCCTGACGTCGCTGAACAAACACGTGTGTGGAAGGGCCATCCCCGTCATAATTCGAGAATATACCCCAGGGTCCCGCCGCAACTCGAGAAAGACCATGAGACTTCCCCCTCGCCGCGAGATGAGGCTCGATTCTCCTGCACTGCATGCAGAGCAATTCCGTGTTGCACATCAAACATGAAAGGAGCCTTGATTTCCTTGATGGCACTCCAGAGAAACCCCAAGAACACTGTTTCAAGGCTAGAGGGATCCTGAGGTTACTGTAGCAACACGAAAGAGGTCCGTGGACCAAACATCAACTCGAGATGAGAGGTTAGTCCCTGGCTTCGACTCCAGAGGAATACCACCTTACCACAAGCACCTAAAGAGGAGGCTTCTCTCAGCTCTAGGTATGTGAGAGGGACCCTGATTTTGCGGACTCAAGTGGAATGGACACTGCAATGCCCTGACGCGAAATAAGGCCGGATAACCCTGCAGTGAATTGAATGCAGGCTCGTCTTGCATCTCCCAAGATGAAAGGATGTCTGAATCCCCTGTGGAGACCACAGAGAAAGACCTAGTTCCCCACCTCATCGCGACCGGAGGCCTCACATCCTTTGAAAACTTCAGAGGTACGCGGAGATCAGTGCCTCCAAAGGAGACGATGCCTGACTCCTCGTGAAACTTGATAGGAGTACCAGGATTCCTGTGGCACGTGGAAAGGGACGCTTGGTCTCCCGCCTCAGCTGGAGAGGCGTCCCAATTGCCCTGCCAAGCCTCGAGGAGAATCCCGAGTTGTCCCTCGCAACTAGGCAGGAGTCCTGACGTCGCTGAACAAACACGTGTGTGGAAGGGCCATCCCCTTCGTAACTCGAGAATATATCCCAGGTTTCCACCGCAACTCAAGAAAAACCATGAGACTTCCCCCTTGCCGCGAGATGAGGCCCGATTCCCCTGCACTGCGTGCAGAGCAATTCCGTGTTGCACATCACACATGAAAGGAGCCTTGCTTTCCTTGATGGCACTCCAGAGAAACCCCAAGAACACTGTTTCCAGGCTAGAGGGATTCTGAGTTCACTGTAGCCACACGAAAGAGCTCCGTGGACGAAAAATCAACTCGAGATGAGAGGTTAGTCCCTGGCTTCGAGTCCAGAGGAATACCACCTTACCACAAGCACCTCAAGAGGGGGCTTCTCTCAGCTCTAGGTATGTGAGAGGGACCCTGAGTTTGCGGCCTCAAGTGGAATGGACACCGCGATGCCCTGACTCGAAATAAGGCCGGATATCCCTGCAGTGACTTGAATGCAGGCTCGTCTTGCATCTCCCAAGATGAAATGATGTCTGAATCCCCTGTGGAGACCACAGAAAAAGACCTAGTTCCCCACCTCATCGCGACCGGAGGCCTCACATCCTTTGAAAACTTCAGAGGTACGCGGAGATCAGTGCCTCCAAAGGAGACGATGCCTGACTCCTCGTGAAACTTGATAGGAGTTCCAGGATTCCTGTGGCATGTGGAAAGGGACCCTTGGTCTCCCGCCTCAGCTGGAGAGGCGTCCCAATTGCCCTGCCAAGCCTCGAGGAGAATCCCGTGTTGTCTCTGGCAACTAGGCAGGTGTACTAACGTCGCTGAACAAACACGTGGGTGGAAGGGCTCTCCCCGTCGTAACTCGAGAATATACCCCAGGTTCCCGCCACAACTCGAGAAAAACCATAAGACTTCCCCCTCGCCGCGAGATGAGGCCTGATTCCCCTGCACTGCGTGCAGAGCAATTCCGTGTTGCACATCACACATGAAAGGAGCCTTGAATTCCTTGATAGCACTCCAGAGAAACCCCAAGAACACTGTTTCAAGGCTAGAGGGATCCTGAGGTCACTGTAGCAACACGAAAGAGCTCCGTGGACCAAAAATCAACTCGAGATGAGAGGTTAGTCCCTGGATTCGACTCCAGAGGAATACCACCTTTCCACAAGCACCTCAAGAGGAGGCTTCTCTCAGCTCTAGGTATGTGAGAGGTACCCTGATTTGCGGCCTCAAGTGGAATGGACACCGCGATGCCCTGACGTGAAATAAGGCCGGATATCCCTGCTGTGACTTGAATGCAGGCTCGTCTTGCATCTCCCAAGATGAAAGGATGTCTGAATCCCCTGTGGAGACCACAGAGAAAGACCTAGTTCCCCACCTCATCGCGACCGGAGGCCTCACATCCTTTGAAAACTCCAGAGGTACGCGGAGATCAGTGCCTCCAAAGGAGACGATGCCTGACTCCTCGTGAAACTTGATAGGAGTCCCAGGATTCCTCTGGCACATGGAAAGGGACCCTTGGTCTCCCGCCTCAGCTGGAGAGGCGTCCCAATTGCCCTGCCAAGCCTCGAGGAGAATCCCGAGTTGTCCCTCGCAACTAGGCAGGAGTCCTGACGTCGCTGAAGAAACACGTGTGTGGAAGGGCCATCCCAGTCTTAACTAGAGAATATACCCCAGGTTCTCGCCGCAACTCGAGAAAAACCATGAGACTTCCCCCTCGCCGCGAGATGAGGCCCGATTCCACTGCACTGCGTGCAGAGCAATTTCGTCTTGCACATCACACATGAAAGGAGCTTTGATTTCCTTGGTGGCACTCCAGAGAAACCCCAAAAACACTGTTTCAAGGCTAGAGCGATCCTGAGGTCACTGTAGCAACACGAAAGAGCTCCGTGGACCAAGAATCAACTCGAGATGAGAGGTTAGTCCCTGGCTTCGACTCCAGAGGAATACCACCTTACCACAAGCACCTCAAGAGGAGGCTTCTCTCAGCTCTAGGTATGTGAGAGGGACCCTGATTTTGCGGCCTCAAGTGGAATGGACACCGCGATGCTCTGACGCGAAATAAGGCCGGATATCCCTGCAGTGACTTGAATGCAGGCTCGTCTTGCATCTCCCAAGATGAAAGAATGTCTGAATCCCCTGTGGAGACCACAGAGAAAGACCTAGTTTCCCACCTCATGGCGACCGGAGGCCTCACATCCTTTGAAAACTCCAGAGGTACGCGGAGATCAGTGCCTCCAAAGGAGACGATGCCTGACTCCTCGTGAAACTTGATAGGAGTCCCAGGATTCCTGTGGCACGTGGAAAAGGAACCTTGGTCTCCCGCCTCAGCTGGAGAGGCGTCCCAATTGCCCTGCCAAGCCTCGAGGAGAATCCCGAGTTGTCCCTCGCAACTAGGCAGGAGTCCTGACTTCGCTGAACAAACACGTGTGTGGAAGGGCCATCCCCGAGGTAACTCGAGAATATACCCCAGGTTCCCGCCGCAACTCGAGAAAAACTATGAGACTTCCCCCTCGCCGCGAGATGAGGCCCGATTCCCCTGCACTGCGTGCAGAGCAATTCCGTGTTGCACATCACACATGAAAGGAGCCTTGATTTCCTTGATGGCACTCCAGAGAAACCCCAAGAACACTGTTTCAAGGCTAGAGGGATCCTGAGGTCACCTAGAAACACGAAAGAGCTCCGTGGACCAAAAATCAACTCGAGATGAGAGTTTACGGCCTGGCTTCGACTCCAGAGGAATACCACCTTACCACAAGCACCTCAAGAGGAGGCTTCTCTCAGTTCTAGCTATGTGCTGAGTTTGCGGCCTCAAGTGGAATGGACACCGCGATGCCCTGACTCGAAATAAGGCCAGATATCCCTGCAGTGACTTGAATGCAGGCTCGTCTTGCATCTCCCAAAATGAAAGGATGTCTGAATCCAATGTGGATACCACAGAAAAAGACCTAGTTCCCCACCTCATCACGATCGGAGGCCTCACATCCTTTGAAAACTCCAGAGGTACGCGGAGATCAGTGCCTCCAAAGGAGACGATGCCTGACTCCTCGTGAAACTTGATAGGAGTCCCAGGATTCCTGTGGCACGTGGAAAGGGACCCTTGGTCTCCCGCCTCAGCTGGAGAGGCGTCCCAATTGCCCTGCCAAGCCTCGAGGAGAATCCCGAGTTGTCCCTCGCAACTAGGCAGGAGTCCTGATGTCGCTGAACAAACACGTGGCTGGAAGGGCCATCCCCGTCGTAACTCGAGAATATACCCCAGGTTCCTGCCGCAACTCGATAAAAACCATGAGACTTCCCCCTCGCCGCGAGATGAGGCCTGATAACCCTGCCCTGCGTGGAGAGCAATTCCGTGTTGCACATCACACATGAAAGGAGCCTTGATTTCCTTGATGGCACTCCAGAGAAACCCCAAGAACACTGTTTCAAGGCTAGAGGGATCCTGAGGTCACTGTAGCAACACGAAAGAGCTCCGTGGACCAAAAATCAACTCGAGATGAGAGGTTAGTCCCTGGCTTCGACTCCAGAGGAATACCACCTTACCACAAGCACCTCAAGAGGAGGCTTCTCTCAGCTCTAGGTATGTGAGAGGGACCCTGAGCTTGCGGCCTCAAGTGGAATGGACACCGCGATGCCCTGACTCGAAATAAGGTCGGATATCCCTGCAGTGACTTGAATGCAGGCTCGTCTTCCATCTCCCAAGATGAAAGGATGTCTGAATCCGCTGTGGAGACCACAGAGAAAGACCTAGTTCCCCACCTCATCGCGACCGGAGGCCTCACATCCTTTGAAAACTCCAGAGGTACGCGGAGATAAGTGCCTCCAAAGGAGACGATGCCTGACTCCTCGTGAAACTTGATAGGAGTCCCAGGATTCCTGTGGCACATGGAAAGGGACCCTTGGTCTCCCGCCTCAGCTGGAGAGGCGTCCAAATTGCCCTGCCAAGCCTCGAGGAGAATCTGGCGCTGTCCCTCGCAACTAGGCAGGAGTCCTGATGTCGCTGAACAAACACGTGGCTGGAAGGGCCATCCCCGTCATAATTCGAGAATATACCCCAGGGTCCCGCCGCAACTCGAGAAAGACCATGAGACTTCCCCCTCGCCGCGAGGTGAGGCTCGATTCTCCTGCACTGCATGCAGAGCAATTCCGTGTTGCACATCAAACATGAAAGCAGCCTTGATTTCCTTGATGGCACTCCAGAGAAACCCCAAGAACACTGTTTCAAGGCTAGAGGGATCCTGAGGTTACTGTTGCAACAAGAAAGAGGTCCGTGGACCAAACATCAACTCGAGATGAGAGGTTAGTCCCTGGCTTCGAGTCCAGAGGAATACCACCTTACCACAAGCACCTCAAGAGGAGGCTTCTCTCAGCTCTAGGTATGTGAGAGGGACCCTGATTTTGCGGACTCAAGTGGAATGGACACTGCAATGCCCTGACGCGAAATAAGGCCGGATAACCCTGCAGTGAATTGAATGCAGGCTCGTCTTGCATCTCCCAAGATGAAAGGATGTCTGAATCCCCTGTGGAGACCACAGAGAAAGACCTAGTTCACCACCTCATCGCGACCGGAGGCCTCACATCCTTTGAAAACTCCAGAGGTACGCGGAGATCAGTGCCTCCAAAGGAGACGATGCCTGACTCCTCGTGAAACTTGATAGGAGTCCCAGGATTCCTCTGGCACATGGAAAGGGACCCTTGGTCTCCCGCCTCAGCTGGAGAGGCGTCCCAATTGCCCTGCCAAGCCTCGAGGAGAATCTGGCGCTGTCCCTCGCAACTAGGCAGGAGTCCTGATGTCGCTGAACAAACACGTGGGTGGAAGGGCCATCCCCGTCGTAACTCGAGAATATACCCCAGGTTCCCGCCGCAACTCGAGAAAAACCATGAGACTTCCCCCTCGCCACGAGATGAGGCCCGATTCCCCTGCACTGCGTGCAGAGCAATTCCGTGTTGCACATCACACATGAAAGGAGCCTTGATTTCCTTCATGGCACTCCAGAGAAACCCCAAGAACACTGTTTCAAGGCTAGAGGGATCCTGAGGTCACTGTAGCCACACGAAAGAGCTCCGTGGCGCAGAAATCAACTCGAGATGAGAGGTTAGTCCCTGGCTTCGACTCCAGAGGAATACCACCTTAACACAAGCACCTCAAGAGGAGGCTTCTCTCAGCTCTAGGTATGTGAGTGGGACCCTGAGTTTGCGGCCTCAAGTGGAATGGACACCGCGATACCCTGACTCGAAATAAGGCCGGATATCCCTGCAGTGACTTGAATGCAGGCTCGTCTTGCATCTCCCAAGATGAAAGGATGTCTGAATCCCCTGTGGAGACCTCAGAGAAAGATCTAGTTCCCCACCTCATCGCGACCGGAGGCCTCACATCCTTTGAAAACTTCAGAGGTACGAGGAGATCAGTGCCTCCAAAGGAGACGATGCCTGACTCCTCGTGAAACTTGATAGGAGTCCCAGGATTCCTATGGTACATGGAAAGGGACCCTTGGTCTCCCGCCTCAGCTGGAGAGGCGTCCCAATTGCCCTGCCAAGCCTCGAGGAGAATCCCGAGTTGTCCCTCGCAACTAGGCAGGAGTCCTGACGTCGCTGAACAAACACGTGGCTGGAAGGGCCATCCCCGTCATAATTCGAGAATATACCCCAGGGTCCCGCCGCAACTCGAGAAAGACCATGAGACTTCCCCCTCGCCGCGAGATGAGGCTCGATTCTCCTGCACTGCATGCAGAGCAATTCCGTGTTGCACATCAGACATGAAAGCAGCCTTGATTTCCTTGATGGCACTCCAGAGAAACCCCAAGAACACTGTTTCAAGGCTAGAGGGATCCTGAGGTTACTGTAGCAACACGAAAGAGGTTCGTGGACCAAACATCAACTCGAGATGAGAGGTTAGTCCCTGGCTTCGACTCCAGAGGAATACCACCTTACCACAAGCACCTAAAGAGGAGGCTTCTCTCAGCTCTAGGTATGTGAGAGGGACCCTGATTTTGCGGACTCAAGTGGAATGGACACTGCAATGCCCTGACGCGAAATAAGGCCGGATAACCATGCAGTGAATTGAATGCAGGCTCGTCTTGCATCTCCCAAGATGAAAGGATGTCTGAATCCCCTGTGGAGACCACAGAGAAAGACCTAGTTCCCCACCTCATCGCGACCGGAGGCCTCACATTATTTGAAAACTTCAGAG
Organism: Cervus elaphus; assembly: GCF_910594005.1. Taxonomy (NCBI): domain Eukaryota; kingdom Metazoa; phylum Chordata; class Mammalia; order Artiodactyla; family Cervidae; genus Cervus; species Cervus elaphus. The sequence goes on from NC_057838.1 coordinate 7,404,095, forward strand.
GTACGCGGAGATCAGTGCCTCCAAAGGAGACGATGCCTGACTCCTCGTGAAACTTTATAGGAGTACCAGGATTCCTGTGGTACGTGGAAAGGGACCCTTGGTCTCCCGCCTCAGCTGGAGAGGCGTCCCAATTGCCCTGCCAAGCCTCGAGGAGAATCCCGAGTTGTCCCTCGCAACTAGGCAGGAGTCCTGACGTCGCTGAACAAACACGTAGCTGGAAGGGCCATCCCCGTCGTAACTCGAGAATATATCCCAGGTTCCCGCCGCAACTCAAGAAAAACCATGAGACTTCCCCCTTGCCGCGAGATGAGGCCCGATTCCCCTGCACTGCGTGCAGAGCAATTCCGTGTTGCACATCACACATGAAAGGAGCCTTGCTTTCCTTGATGGCACTCCAGAGAAACCCCAAGAACACTGTTTCAAGGCTAGAGGGATTCTGATTTCACTGTAGCCACACGAAAGAGCTCCGTGGACCAAAGATCAACTCGAGATGAGAGGTTAGTCCCTGGCTTCGACTCCAGAGGAATACCACCTTACCACAAGCACCTCAAGAGGAGGCTTCTCTCAGCTCTAGGTATGTGAGAGGGACCCTGATTTTGCGGCCTCAAGTGGAATGGACACCGCGATGCTCTGACGCGAAATAAGGCCGGATATCCCTGCAGTGACTTGAATGCAGGCTCGTCTTGCATCTCCCAAGATGAAAGAATGTCTGAATCCCCTGTGGAGACCACAGAGAAAGACCTAGTTTCCCACCTCATGGCGACCGGAGGCCTCACATCCTTTGAAAACTCCAGAGGTACGCGGAGATCAGTGCCTCCAAAGGAGACGATGCCTGACTCCTCGTGAAACTTGATAGGAGTCCCAGGATTCCTGTGGCACGTGGACAGGGACCCTTGGTCTCCCGCCTCAGCTGGAGAGGCGTCCCAATTGCCCTGCCAAGCCTCGAGGAGAATCCCGAGTTGTCCCTCGCAACTAGGCAGGAGTCCTGACTTCGCTGAACAAACACGTGTGTGGAAGGGCCATCCCCGAGGTAACTCGAGAATATACCCCAGGTTCCCGCCGCAACTCGAGAAAAACCATGAGACTTCCCCCTCGCCGCGAGATGAGGCCCGATTCCCCTGCACTGCGTGCAGAGCAATTCCGTGTTGCACATCACACATGAAAGGAGCCTTGATTTCCTTGATGGCACTCCAGAGAAACCCCAAGAACACTGTTTCAAGGCTAGAGGGATCCTGAGGTCACCTAGAAACACGAAAGAGCTCCGTGGACCAAAAATCAACTCGAGATGAGAGTTTACGGCCTGGCTTCGACTCCAGAGGAATACCACCTTACCACAAGCACCTCAAGAGGAGGCTTCTCTCAGCTCTAGCTATGTGCTGAGTTTCCGGCCTCAAGTGGAATGGACACCGCGATGCCCTGACTCGAAATAAGGCCAGATATCCCTGCAGTGACTTGAATGCAGGCTCGTCTTGCATCTCCCAAAATGAAAGGATGTCTGAATCCCATGTGGATACCACAGAAAAAGACCTAGTTCCCCACCTCATCACGACCGGAGGCCTCACATCCTTTGAAAACTCCAGAGGTACGCGGAGATCAGTGCCTCCAAAGGAGACGATGCCTGACTCCTCGTGAAACTTGATAGGAGTCCCAGGATTCCTGTGGCACGTGGAAAGGGACCCTTGGTCTCCCGCCTCAGCTGGAGAGGCGTCCCAATTGCCCTGCCAAGCCTCGAGGAGAATCTGGCGCTGTCCCTCGCAACTAGGCAGGAGTCCTGATGTCGCTGAACAAACACGTGGCTGGAAGGGCCATCCCCGTCATAATTCGAGAATATACCCCAGGGTCCCGCCGCAACTCGAGAAAGACCATGAGACTTCCCACTCGCCACGAGGTGAGGCTCGATTCTCCTGCACTGCATGCAGAGCAATTCCGTGATGCACATCAAACATGAAAGCAGCCTTGATTTCCTTGAAGGCACTCCAGAGAAACCCCAAGAACACTGTTTCAAGGCTAGAGGGATCCTGAGGTTACTGTAGCAACAAGAAAGAGGTCCGTGGACCAAACATCAACTCGAGATGAGAGGTTAGTCCCTGGCTTCGACTCCAGAGGAATACCACCTTACCACAAGCACCTCAAGAGGAGGCTTCTCTCAGCTCTAGGTATGTGAGAGGGACCCTGATTTTGCGGACTCAAGTGGAATGGACACTGCAATGCCCTGACGCGAAATAAGGCCGGATAACCCTGCAGTGAATTGAATGCAGGCTCGTCTTGCATCTCCCAAGATGAAAGGATGTCTGAATCCCCTGTGGAGACCACAGAGAAAGACCTAGTTCACCACCTCATCGCGACCGGAGGCCTCACATCCTTTGAAAACTCCAGAGGTACGCGGAGATCAGTGCCTCCAAAGGAGACGATGCCTGACTCCTCGTGAAACTTGATAGGAGTCCCAGGATTCCTGTGGCACATAGAAAGGGACCCTTGGTCTCCCGCCTCAGCTGGAGAGGCGTCCCAATTGCCCTGCCAAGCCTCGAGGAGAATCTGGCGCTGTCCCTCGCAACTAGGCAGGAGTCCTGATGTCGCTGAACAAACACGTGGGTGGAAGGGCCATCCCCGTCGTAACTCGAGAATATACCCCAGGTTCCCGCCGCAACTCGAGAAAAACCATGAGACTTCCCCCTCGCCACGAGATGAGGCCCGATTCCCCTACACTGCGTGCAGAGCAATTCCGTGTTGCACATCACACATGAAAGGAGCCTTGATTTCCTTCATGGCACTCCAGAGAAACCCCAAGAACACTGTTTCAAGGCTAGAGGGATCCTGAGGTCACTGTAGCCACACGAAAGAGCTCCGTGGCGCAGAAATCAACTCGAGATGAGAGGTTAGTCCCTGGCTTCGACTCCAGAGGAATACCACCTTAACACAAGCACCTCAAGAGGAGGCTTCTCTCAGCTCTAGGTATGTGAGTGGGACCCTGAGTTTGCGGCCTCAAGTGGAATGGACACCGCGATACCCTGACTCGAAATAAGGCCGGATATCCCTGCAGTGACTTGAATGCAGGCTCGTCTTGCATCTCCCAAGATGAAAGGATGTCTGAATCCCCTGTGGAGACCTCAGAGAAAGATCTAGTTCCCCACCTCATCGCGACCGGAGGCCTCACATCCTTTGAAAACTTCAGAGGTACGCGGAGATCAGTGCCTCGAAAGGAGACGATGCCTGACTCCTCGTGAAACTTGATAGGAGTACCAGGATTCCTATGGTACATGGAAAGGGACCCTTGGTCTCCCGCCTCAGCTGGAGAGGCGTCCCAATTACCCTGCCAAGCCTCGAGGAGAATCCCGAGTTGTCCCTCGCAACTAGGCAGGAGTCCTGACGTCGCTGAACAAACACGTGGGTGGAAGGGCCATCCCCGTCGTAACTCGAGAATATATCCCAGGTTCCCACCGCAACTCAAGAAAAACCATGAGACTTCCCCCTTGCCGCGAGATGAGGCCCGATTCCCCTGCACTGCGTGCAGAGCAATTCCGTGTTGCACATCACACATGAAAGGAGCCTTGCTTTCCTTGATGGCACTCCAGAGAAACCCCAAGAACACTGTTTCAAGGCTAGAGGGATTCTGAGTTCACAGTAGCCATACGAAAGAGCTCCGTGGACCAAAAATCAACTCGAGATGAGAGGTTAGTCCCTGGCTTCGAGTCCAGAGGAATACCACCTTACCACAAGCACCTCAAGAGGGGGCTTCTCTCAGCTCTAGGTATGTGAGAGGGACCCTGAGTTTGCGGCCTCAAGTGGAATGCACACCGCGATGCCCTGACTCGAAATAAGGCCGGATATCCCTGCAGTGACTTGAATGCAGGCACGTCTTGCATCTCCCAAGATGAAATGATGTCTGAATCCCCTGTGGAGACCACAGAAAAAGACCTAGTTCCCCACCTCATCGCGACCGGAGGCCTCACATCCTTTGAAAACTTCAGAGGTACGCGGAGATCAGTGCCTCCAAAGGAGACGATGCCTGACTCCTCGTGAAACTTGATAGGAGTTCCAGGATTCCTGTGGCATGTGGAAAGGGACCCTTGGTCTCCCGCCTCAGCTGGAGAGGCGTCCCAATTGCCCTGCCAAGCCTCGAGGAGAATCCCGTGTTGTCTCTGGCAACTAGGCAGGTGTATTAACGTCGCTGAACAAACACGTGGGTGGAAGGGCCATCCCCGTCGTAACTCGAGAATATACCCCAGGTTCCCGCCGCAACTCGAGAAAAACCATGAGACTTCCCCCTCGCCGCGAGATGAGGCCTTATTCCCCTGCACTGCGTGCAGAGCAATTCCGTGTTGCACATCACACATGAAAGGAGCCTTGAATTCCTTGATAGCACTCCAGAGAAACCCCAAGAACACTGTTTCAAGGCTAGAGGGATCCTGAGGTCACTGTAGCAACACGAAAGAGCTCCGTGGACCAAAGATCAACTCGAGATGAGAGGTTAGTCCCTGGCTTCGACTCCAGAGGAATACCACCTTTCCACAAGCACCTCAAGAGGAGGCTTCTCTCAGCTCTATGTATGGAGAGGGACCCTGAGTTTGCGGCCTGAAGTGGAATGGACACCGCGATGCCCTGACTCGAAATAAGGCCGGATATCCCTGCAGTGACTTGAATGCAGGCTCTTCTTGCATCTCCCAAGATGAAAGGATGTGTGAATCCCCTGTGGAGACCACAGAGAAAGACCTAGTTCCCCACCTCATCGCGACCGGAGGCCTCACATCCTTTGAAAACTCCAGAGGTACGCGGAGATCAGTGCCTCCAAAGGAGACGATGCCTGACTCCTCGTGAAACTTGATAGGAGTCCCAGGATTCCTGTGGCTCGTGGAACGGGACCCTTGGTCTCCCGCCTCAGCTGGAGAGGCGTCCCAATTGCCCTGCCAAGCCTCGAGGAGAATCCCGAGTTGTCCCTCGCAACTAGGCAGGAGTCCTGACGTCGCTGAACAAACACGTGGGTGGAAGGGCCATCCCCGTCGTAACTCGAGAATATACCCCAGGATCCCGCCGCAACTCGAGAAAAACCATGAGACTTCCCCCTCGCCGCGAGATGAGGCCCGATTCCCCTGCACTGCGTGCAGAGCAATTCCGTGTTGCACATCACACATGAAAGGAGCCTTGATTTCCTTGATAGAACTCCAGAGAAACCCCCAGAACACTGTTTCAAGGCTAGAGGGATCCTGAGGTCACTGTAGCAACACGAAAGAGCTCCGTGGACCAAAAATGAACTCGAGATGAGAGGTTAATCCCTGGCTTCGACTCCAGAGGAATACCACCTTACCACAAGCACCTCAAGAGGAGGCTTCTCTCAGCTCTAGCTATGTGCTGAGTTTCCGGCCTCAAGTGGAATGGACACCGCGATGCCCTGACTCGAAATAAGGCCAGATATCCCTGCAGTGACTTGAATGCAGGCTCGTCTTGCATCTCCCAAAATGAAAGGATGTCTGAATCCCATGTGGATACCACAGAAAAAGACCTAGTTCCCCACCTCATCACGACCGGAGGCCTCACATCCTTTGAAAACTCCAGAGGTACGCGGAGATCAGTGCCTCCAAAGGAGACGATGCCTGACTCCTCGTGAAACTTGATAGGAGACCCAGGATTCCTGTGGCACGTGGAAAGGGACCCTTGGTCTCCCGCCTCAGCTGGAGAGGCGTCCCAATTGCCCTGCCAAGCCTCGAGGAGAATCCCGAGTTGTCCCTCGCAACTAGGCAGGAGTCCTGACGTCGCTAAACAAACACGTGGGTGGAAGGGCCATCCCCGTCGTAACTCGAGAATATACCCCAGGTTCCTGCCGCAACTCGATAAAAACCATGAGACTTCCCCCTCGCCGCGAGATGAGGCCTGATAACCCTGTCCTGCGTGGAGAGCAATTCCGTGTTGCACATCACACATGAAAGGAGCCTTGATTTCCTTGATGGCACTCCAGAGAAACCCCAAGAACACTGTTTCAAGGCTAGAGGGATCCTGAGGTCACTGTAGCAACACGAAAGAGCTCCGTGGACCAAAAATCAACTCGAGATGAGAGGTTAGTCCCTGGCTTCGACTCCAGAGGAATACCACCTTACCACAAGCACCTCAAGAGGAGGCTTCTCTCAGCTCTAGGTTTGTGAGAGGGACCCTGAGCTTGCGGCCTCAAGTGGAATGGACACCGCGATGCCCTGACTCGAAATAAGGTCGGATATCCCTGCAGTGACTTGAATGCAGGCTCGTCTTCCATCTCCCAAGATGAAAGGATGTCTGAATCCGCTGTGGAGACCACAGAGAAAGACCTAGTTCCCCACCTCATCGCGACCGGAGGCCTCACATCCTTTGAAAACTCCAGAGGTACGCGGAGATCAGTGCCTCCAAAGGAGACGATGCCTGACTCCTCGTGAAACTTGATAGGAGTCCCAGGATTCCTGTGGCACATGGAAAGGGACCCTTGGTCTCCCGCCTCAGCTGGAGAGGCGTCCAAATTGCCCTGCCAAGCCTCGAGGAGAATCTGGCGCTGTCCCTCGCAACTAGGCAGGAGTCCTGATGTCGCTGAACAAACACGTGGCTGGAAGGGCCATCCCCGTCATAATTCGAGAATATACCCCTGGGTCCCGCCGCAACTCGAGAAAGACCATGAGACTTCCCCCTCGCCGCGAGATGAGGCTCGATTCTCCTGCATTGCATGCAGAGCAATTCCGTGTTGCACATCAAACATGAAAGCAGCCTTGATTTCCTTGATGGCACTCCAGAGAAACCCCAAGAACACTGTTTCAAGGCTAGAGGGATCCTGAGGTTACTGTAGCAACACGAAAGAGGTCCGTGGACCAAACATCAACTCGAGATGAGAGGTTAGTCCCTGGCTTCGACTCCAGAGGAATACCACCTTACCACAAGCACCTAAAGAGGAGGCTTCTCTCAGCTCTAGCTATGTGAGAGGGACCCTGATTTTGCGGACTCAGGTGGAATGGACACTGCAATGCCCTGACGCGAAATAAGGCCGGATAACCCTGCAGTGAATTGAATGCAGGCTCGTCTTGCATCTCCCAAGATGAAAGGATGTCTGAATTCCCTGTGGAGACCACAGAGAAAGACCTAGTTCCCCACCTCATCGCGACCGGAGGCCTCACATCCTTTGAAAACTCCAGAGGTACGCGGAGATCAGTGCCTCCAAAGGAGACGATGCCTGACTCCTCGTGAAATTTGATAGGAGTCCCAGGTTTCCTGTGGCACATGGAAAGGGACACTTGGTCTCCCGCCTCAGCTGGAGAGGCGTCCCAATTGCCCTGCCAAGCCTCGAGGAGAATCTGGCGCTGTCCCTCGCAACTAGGCAGGAGTCCTGATGTCGCTGAACAAACACGTGGGTGGAAGGGCCATCCCCGTCGTAACTCGAGAATATACCCCAGGTTCCCGCCGCAACTCGAGAAAAACCATGAGACTTCCCCCTCGCCACGAGATGAGGCCCGATTCCCCTGCACTGCGTGCAGAGCAATTCCGTGTTGCACATCACACATGAAAGGAGCCTTGATTTCCTTCATGGCACTCCAGAGAAACCCCAAGAACACTGTTTCAAGGCTAGAGGGATCCTGAGGTCACTGTAGCCACACGAAAGAGCTCCATGGCGCAGAAATCAACTCGAGATGAGAGGTTAGTCCCTGGCTTCGACTCCAGAGGAATACCACCTTACCACAAGCACCTCAAGAGGAGGCTTCTCTCAGCTCTAGCTATGTTAGAGGGACCCTGAGTTTGCGGCCTCAAGTGGAATGGACACCGCGATACCCTGACTCGAAATAAGGCCGGATATCCCTGCAGTGACTTGAATGCAGGCTCGTCTTGCATCTCCCAAGATGAAAGGATGTCTGAATCCCCTGTGGAGACCTCAGAGAAAGATCTAGTTCCCCACCTCATCGCGACCGGAGGCCTCACATCCTTTGAAAACTCCAGAGGTACGCGGAGATCAGTGCCTCCAAAGGAGACGATGCCTGACTCCTCGTGAAACTTGATAGGAGTCCCAGGATTCCTATGGTACATGGAAAGGGACCCTTGGTCTCCCGCCTCAGCTGGAGAGGCGTCCCAATTGCCCTGCCAAGCCTCGAGGAGAATCCCGAGTTGTCCCTCGCAACTAGGCAGGAGTCCTGACGTCGCTGAACAAACACGTGGCTGGAAGGGCCATCCCCGTCATAATTCGAGAATATACCCCAGGGTCCCGCCGCAACTCGAGAAAGACCATGAGACTTCCCCCTCGCCGCGAGATGAGGCTCGATTCTCCTGCACTGCATGCAGAGCAATTCCGTGTTGCACATCAAACATGAAAGGAGCCTTGATTTCCTTGATAGCACTCCAGAGAAACCCCCAGAACACTGTTTCAAGGCTAGAGGGATCCTGAGGTCACTGTAGCCACACGAAAGAGCTCCGTGGACCAAAAATCAACTCGAGATGAGAGGTTAGTCCCTGGCTTCGACTCCAGAGGAATACCACCTTACCACAAGCACCTCAAGAGGAGGCTTCTCTCAGCTCTAGCTATGTGCTGAGTTTGCGGCCTCAAGTGGAATGGACACCGCGATGCCCTGACTCGAAATAAGGCCAGATATCCCTGCAGTGACTTGAATGCAGGCTCGTCTTGCATCTCCCAAAATGAAAGGATGTCTGAATCCCATGTGGATACCACAGAAAAAGACCTAGTTCCCCACCTCATCACGACCGGAGGCCTCACATCCTTTGAAAACTCCAGAGGTACGCGGAGATCAGTGCCTCCAAAGGAGACGATGCCTGACTCCTCGTGAAACTTGATAGGAGTCCCAGGATTCCTGTGGCACGTGGAAAGGGACCCTTGGTCTCCCGCCTCAGCTGGAGAGGCGTCCCAATTGCCCTGCCAAGCCTCGAGGAGAATCCCGAGTTGTCCCTCGCAACTAGGCAGGAGTCCTGACGTCGCTAAACAAACACGTGGGTGGAAGGGCCATTCCCGTCGTAACTCGAGAATATACCCCAGGTTCCTGCCGCAACTCGATAAAAACCATGAGACTTCCCCCTCGCCGCGAGATGAGGCCTGATAACCCTGCCCTGCGTGGAGAGCAATTCCGTGTTGCACATCACACATGAAAGGAGCCTTGCTTTCCTTGATGGCACTCCAGAGAAAACCCAAGAGCACTGTTTCAAGGCTAGAGGGATTCTGAGTTCACTGTAGCCACACGAAAGAGCTCCGTGGACCAAAAATCAACTCGAGATGAGAGGTTAGTCCCTGGCTTCGAGTCCAGAGGAATACCGCCTTACCACAAGCACCTCAAGAGGGGGCTTCTCTCAGCTCTAGGTATGTGAGAGGGACCCTGAGTTTGCGGCCTCAAGTGGAATGCACACCGCGATGCCCTGACTCGAAATAAGGCGGGATATCCCTGCAGTGACTTGAATGCAGGCACGTCTTGCATCTCCCAAGATGAAATGATGTCTGAATCCCCTTTGGAGACCACAGAAAAAGACCTAGTTCCCCACCTCATCGCGACCGGAGGCCTCACATCCTTTGAAAACTTCAGAGGTACGCGGAGATCAGTGCCTCCAAAGGAGACGATGCCTGACTCCTCGTGAAACTTGATAGGAGTTCCAGGATTCCTGTGGCATGTGGAAAGGGACCCTTGGTCTCCCGCCTCAGCTGGAGAGGCGTCCCAATTGCCCTGCCAAGCCTCGAGGAGAATCCCGTGTTGTCTCTGGCAACTAGGCAGGTGTACTAACGTCGCTGAACAAACACGTGGGTGGAAGGGCCATCCCCGTCGTAACTCGAGAATATACCCCAGGTTCCCGCCGCAACTCGAGAAAAACCATGAGACTTCCCCCTCGCCGCGAGATGAGGCCTGATTCCCCTGCACTGCGTGCAGAGCAATTCCGTGTTGCACATCACACATGAAAGGAGCCTTGAATTCCTTGATAGCACTCCAGAGAAACCCCAAGAACACTGTTTCAAGGCTAGAGGGATCCTGAGGTCACTGTAGCAACACGAAAGAGCTCCGTGGACCAAAGATCAACTCGAGATGAGAGGTTAGTCCCTGGCTTCGACTCCAGAGGAATACCACCTTACCACAAGCACCTCAAGAGGAGGCTTCTCTCAGCTCTAGGTATGTGAGAGGAACCCTGATTTTGCGGCCTCAAGTGGAATGGACACCGCGATGCCCTGACGTGAAATAAGGCCGGATATCCCTGCTGTGACTTGAATGCAGGCTCGTCTTGCATCTCCCAAGATGAAAGGATGTCTGAATCCCCTGTGGAGACCACAGAGAAAGACCTAGTTCCCCACCTCATCGCGACCGGAGGCCTCACATTCTTTGAAAACTCCAGAGGTACGCGGAGATCAGTGCCTCCAAAGGAGACGATGCCTGACTCCTCGTGAAACTTGATAGGAGTCCCAGGATTCCTGTGGCACATGGAAAGGGACCCTTGGTCTCCCGCCTCAGCTGGAGAGGCGTCCCAATTGCCCTGCCAAGCCTCGAGGAGAATCCCGAGTTGTCCCTCGCAACTAGGCAGGAGTCCTGACGTCGCTGAAGAAACACGTGTGTGGAAGGGCCATCCCAGTCGTAACTAGAGAATATACCCCAGGTTCTCACCGCAACTCGAGAAAAACCATGAGACTTCCCCCTCGCCGCGAGATGAGGCCCGATTCCACTGCACTGCGTGCAGAGCAATTTCGTCTTGCACATCACACATGAAAGGAGCTTTGATTTCCTTGGTGGCACTCCAGAGAAACCCCAAGAACACTGTTTCAAGGCTAGAGCGATCCTGAGGTCACTGTAGCAACACGAAAGAGCTCCGTGGACCAAGAATCAACTCGAGATGAGAGGTTAGTCCCTGGCTTCGACTCCAGAGGAATACCACCTTACCACAAGCACCTCAAGAGGAGGCTTCTCTCAGCTCTAGGTATGTGAGAGGGACCCTGATTTTGCGGCCTCAAGTGGAATGGACACCGCGATGCTCTGACGCGAAATAAGGCCGGATATCCCTGCAGTGACTTGAATGCAGGCTCGTCTTGCATCTCCCAAGATGAAAGAATGTCTGAATCCCCTGTGGAGACCACAGAGAAAGACCTAGTTTCCCACCTCATGGCGACCGGAGGCCTCACATCCTTAGAAAACTCCAGAGGTACGCGGAGATCAGTGCCTCCAAAGGAGACGATGCCTGACTCCTCGTGAAACTTGATAGGAGTCCCAGGATTCCTGTGGCACGTGGATAGGGACCCTTGGTCTCCTGCCTCAGCTGGAGAGGCGTCCCAATTGCCCTGCCAAGCCTCGAGGAGAATCCCGAGTTGTCCCTTGCAACTAGGCAGGAGTCCTGACTTCGCTGAACAAACACGTGTGTGGAAGGGCCATCCCCGAGGTAACTCGAGAATATACCCCAGGTTCCCGCCGCAACTCGAGAAAAACCATGAGACTTCCCCCTCGCCGCGAGATGAGGCCTTATTCCCCTGCACTGCGTGCAGAGCAATTCCGTGTTGCACATCACACATGAAAGGAGCCTTGATTTCCTTGATGGCACTCCAGAGAAACCCCAAAAACACTGTTTCAAGGCTAGAGGGATCCTGAGGTCACCTAGCAACACGAAAGAGGTCCGTGGACCAAAAATCAACTCGAGATGAGAGGTTAAGGCCTGGCTTCGACTCCAGAGGAATACCACCTTACCACAAGCACCTCAAGAGGAGGCTTCTCTCAGCTCTAGGTATGGAGAGGGACCCTGAGTTTGCGGCCTGAAGTGGAATGGACACCGCGATGCCCTGACTCGAAATAAGGCCGGATATCCCTGCAGTGACTTGAATGCAGGCTCTTCTTGCATCTCCAAAGATGAAAGGATGTCTGAATCCCCTGTGGAGACCACAGAGAAAGACCTAGTTCCCCACCTCATCGCGACCGGAGGCCTCACATCCTTTGAAAACTCCAGAGGTACGCGGAGATCAGTGCCTCCAAAGGAGACGATGCCTGACTCCTCGTGAAACTTGATAGGAGTCCCAGGATTCCTGTGGCACGTCGAAAGGGACCCTTGGCCTCCCGCCTCAGCTGGAGAGGCGTCCCAATTGCCCTGCCAAGCCTCGAGGAGAATCCCGAGTTGTCCCTCACAACTAGGCAGGAGTCCTGACGTCGCTGAACAAACACGTGGGTGGAAGGGCCATCCCCGTCGTAACTCGAGAATATACCCCAGGTTCCCGCCGCAACTCGAGAAAAACCATGAGACTTCCCCCTCGCCGCGAGATGAGGCCCGATTCCCCTGCACTGCGTGCAGAGCAATTCCGTGTTGCACATCACACATGAAACGAGCCTTGATTTCCTTGATAGCACTCCAGAGAAACCCCCAGAACACTGTTTCAAGGCTAGAGGGATCCTGAGGTCACTGTAGCCACACGAAAGAGCTCCGTGGACCAAAAATCAACTCGAGATGAGAGGTTAGTCCCTGGCTTCGACTCCAGAGGAATACCACCTTACCACAAGCACCTCAAGAGGAGGCTTCTCTCAGCTCTAGCTATGTGCTGAGTTTGCGGCCTCAAGTGGAATGGACACCGCGATGCCCTGACTCGAAATAAGGCCAGATATCCCTGCAGTGACTTGAATGCAGGCTCGTCTTGCATCTCCCAAGAATAAAGGATGTCTGAATCCCATGTGGATACCACAGAAAAAGACCTAGTTCCCCACCTCATCACGACCGGAGGCCTCACATCCTTTGAAAACTCCAGAGGTACGCGGAGATCAGTGCCTCCAAAGGAGACGATGCCTGACTCCTCGTGAAACTTGATAGGAGTCCCAGGATTCCTGTGGCACGTGGAAAGGGACCCTTGGTCTCCCGCCTCAGCTGGAGAGGCGTCCCAATTGCCCTGCCAAGCCTCGAGGAGAATCCCGAGTTCTCCCTCGCAACTAGGCAGGAGTCCTGACGTCGCTAAACAAACACGTGGGTGGAAGGGCCATCCCCGTCGTAACTCGAGAATATACCCCAGGTTCCTGCCGCAACTCGATAAAAACCATGAGACTTCCCCCTCGCCGCGAGATGAGGCCTGATAACCCTGCCCTGCGTGGAGAGCAATTCCGTGTTGCACATCACACATGAAAGGAGCCTTGATTTTCTTGATGGCACTCCAGAGAAACCCCAAGAACACTGTTTCAAGGCTAGAGGGATCCTGAGGTCACTGTAGCCACACGAAAGAGCTCCGTGGACCAAAAATCAACTCGAGATGAGAGGTTAGTCCCTGGCTTCGACTCCAGAGGAATACCACCTTACCACAAGCACCTCAAGAGGAGGCTTCTCTCAGCTCTAGGTATGTGAGAGGGACCCTGAGCTTGCGGCCTCAAGTGGAATGGACACCGCGATGCCCTGACTCGAAATAAGGTCGGATATCCCTGCAGTGACTTGAATGCAGGCTCGTCTTGCATCTCCCAAGATGAAAGGATGTCTGAATCCGCTGTGGAGACCTCAGAGAAAGACCTAGTTCCCCACCTCATCGCGACCGGAAGCCTCACATCCTTTGAAAACTCCAGAGGTACGCGGAGATCAGTGCCTCCAAAGGAGACGATGCCTGACTCCTCGTGAAACTTGATAGGAGTCCCAGGATTCCTGTGGCACATGGAAAGGGACCCTTGGTCTCCCGCCTCAGCTGGAGAGGCGTCCAAATTGCCCTGCCAAGCCTCGAGGAGAATCTGGCGCTGTCCCTCGCAACTAGGCAGGAGTCCTGATGTCGCTGAACAAACACGTGGCTGGAAGGGCCATCCCCATCATAATTCGAGAATATACCCCAGGGTCCCGCCGCAACTCGAGAAAGACCATGAGACTTCCCCCTCGCCGCGAGATGAGGCTCGATTCTCCTGCACTGCATGCAGAGCAATTCCGTGTTGCACATCAAACATGAAAGCAGCCTTGATTTCCTTGATGGCACTCCAGAGAAACCCCAAGAACACTGTTTCAAGGCTAGAGGTATCCTGAGGTTACTGTAGCAACACGAAAGAGGTCCGTGGACCAAACATCAACTCGAGATGAGAGGTTAGTCCCTGGCTTCGACTCCAGAGGAATACCACCTTACCACAAGCACCTAAAGAGGAGGCTTCTCTCAGCTCTAGGTATGTGAGAGGGACCCTGATTTTGCGGACTCAAGTGGAATGGACACTGCAATGCCCTGACGCGAAATAAGGCCGGATAACCCTGCAGTGAATTGAATGCAGGCTCGTCTTGCATCTCCCAAGATGAAAGGATGTCTGAATCCCCTGTGGAGACCACAGAGAAAGACCTAGTTCCCCACCTCATCGCGACCGGAGGCCTCACATCCTTTGAAAACTTCTGAGGTACGCGGAGATCAGTGCCTCCAAAGGAGACGATGCCTGACTCCTCGTGAAACTTGATAGGAGTTCCAGGATTCCTGTGGCATGTGGAAAGGGACCCTTGGTCTCCCGCCTCAGCTGGAGAGGCGTCCCAATTGCCCTGCCAAGCCTCGAGGAGAATCCCGTGTTGTCTCTCGCAACTAGGCAGGTGTACTAACGTCCCTGAACAAACACGTGTGTGGAAGGGCCATCCCCGTCGTAACTCCAGAATATGCCCCAGGTTCCCGCCGTAACTCGAGAAAAACCATGAGACTTCAACCTCGCCGCGAGATGAGGCCCGATTCCCCTGCACTGCGTGCAGAGCAATTCCGTGTTGCACATCACACATGAAAGGAGCCTTGATTTCCTTGATGGCACTCTAGAGAAACCCCAAGAACACTGTTTCAAGGCTCGAGGGATCCTGAGGTCACTGTAGCAACACGAAAGAGCTCCGTGTACCAAAAATCAACTCGAGATGAGAGGTTAGTCCCTGGCTTCGACTCCAGAGGAATACCACCTTACCACAAGCACCTCAAGAGGAGGCTTCTCTCAGCTCTAGGTATGTGAGAGGGACCCTGAGTTTGCAGCCTCAAGTGGAATGGACACCGCTATGCCCTGACTCGAAATCAGGCCGGATATCCCTGCAGTGACTTGAATGCAGGCTCTTCTTGCATCTCCCAAGACGAAAGGATGTCTGAATCCCCTGTGGAGACCACAGAGAAAGACCTAGTTCCCCACCTCATCGCGACCGGAGGCCTCACATCCTTTGAAAACTCCAGAGGTACGCGGAGATCAGTGCCTCCAAAGGAGACGATGCCTGACTCCTCGTGAAACTTGATAGGAGTCCCAGCATTCCTGTGGCACGTGGAAAGGGACCCTTGGTTTCCCGCCACAGCTGGAGAGGCGTCGCAATTGCCCTGCCAAGCCTCGAGGAGAATCCCGAGTTGTCCCTCGCAACTAGGCAGGAGTCCTGACGTCTATGAACAAACACGTTTGTGGAAGGGCCATCCCCGTCGTAACTCGAGAATATACCCCAGGTTCCCGCCGCAACTCGAGAAAAACCATGAGATTTCCCCTCGAAGCAAAATGAGGCCCGATTCCCCTGCACTGCGTGCAGAGCAATTCCGTGTTGCACATCACACATGAAAGGAGCCTTGATTTCCTTCATGGCACTCCAGAGAAACCCCAAGAACACTGTTTCAAGGCTAGAGGGATCCTGAGGTCACTGTAGCAACACGAAAGAGCTCCGTGGACCAAAAATCAACTCGAGATGAGAGGTTAGTCCCTGGCTTCGACTCCAGAGGAATACCACCTTACCACAAGCACCTCAAGAGGAGGCTTCTCTCAGCTCTAGGTATGTGAGAGGGACCCTAAATTTGCGGCCTCAAGTGGAATGGACACCGCGATGCCCTGACTCAATATAAGGACGGATATCCCTGCAGTGACTTGAATGCAGGCTCGTCTTGCATCTCCCAAGACGAAAGGATGTCTGAATCGCCTGTGGAGACCACAGAGAAAGACCTAGTTCCCCACCTCATCGCGACCGGAGGCCTCACATCCTTTGAAAACTCCAGAGGTAAGCGGAGATCAGTGCCTCCACAGGAGACGATGCCTGACTCCTCGTGAAACTTGATAGGAGTCCCAGGATTCCTGTGGCACATGGAAAGGGACACTTAGTCTCCCGCCTCAGCTGGAGAGGCGTCCCAATTGCCCTGCCAAGCCTCGAGGAGAATCCCGAGTTGTCCCTCGCAACTAGGCAGGAGTCCTGACGTCGCTGAACAAACACGTGGCTGGAAGGGCCATCCCCGTCATAATTCGAGAATATACCCCAGGGTCCCGCCGCAACTCGAGAAAGACCATGAGACTTCCCCCTCGCCGCGAGATGAGGCTCGATTCTACTGCACTGCATGCAGAGCAATTCCGTGTTGCACATCAAACATGAAAGCAGCCTTGATTTCCTTGATGGCACTCCAGAGAAACCCCAAGAACACTGTTTCAAGGCTAGAGGGATCCTGAGGTTAC
The DNA here is from genome assembly GCF_910594005.1 of Cervus elaphus. Lineage (NCBI taxonomy): Eukaryota > Metazoa > Chordata > Mammalia > Artiodactyla > Cervidae > Cervus > Cervus elaphus. Next base: position 7,420,420 of record NC_057838.1, read on the forward strand.
TGTAGCAACACGAAAGAGGTTCGTGGACCAAACATCAACTCGAGATGAGAGGTTAGTCCCTGGCTTCGACTCCAGAGGAATACCACCTTACCACAAGCACCTAAAGAGGAGGCTTCTCTCAGCTCTAGGTATGTGAGAGGGACCCTGATTTTGCGGACTCAAGTGGAATGGACACTGCAATGCCCTGACGCGAAATAAGGCCGGATAACCCTGCAGTGAATTGAATGCAGGCTCGTCTTGCATCTCCCAAGATGAAAGGATGTCTGAATCCCCTGTGGAGACCACAGAGAAAGACCTAGTTCCCCACCTCATCGCGACCGGAGGCCTCACATCCTTTGAAAACTTCTGAGGTACGCGGAGATCAGTGCCTCCAAAGGAGACGATGCCTGACTCCTCGTGAAACTTGATAGGAGTTCCAGGATTCCTGTGGCATGTGGAAAGGGACCCTTGGTCTCCCGCCTCAGCTGGAGAGGCGTCCCAATTGCCCTGCCAAGCCTCGAGGAGAATCCCGTGTTGTCTCTCGCAACTAGGCAGGTGTACTAACGTCCCTGAAGAAACACGTGTGTGGAAGGGCCATCCCCGTCGTAACTCCAGAATATGCCCCAGGTTCCCGCCGTAACTCGAGAAAAACCATGAGACTTCAACCTCGCCGCGAGATGAGGCCCGATTCCCCTGCACTGCGTGCAGAGCAATTCCGTGTTGCACATCACACATGAAAGGAGCCTTGATTTCCTTGATGGCACTCTAGAGAAACCCCAAGAACACTGTTTCAAGGCTCGAGGGATCCTGAGGTCACTGTAGCAACACGAAAGAGCTCCGTGGACCAAAAATCAACTCGAGATGAGAGGTTAGTCCCTGGCTTCGACTCCAGAGGAATACCACCTTACCACAAGCACCTCAAGAGGAGGCTTCTCTCAGCTCTAAGTATGTGAGAGGGACCCTGAGTTTGCAGCCTCAAGTGGAATGGACACCGCTATGCCCTGACTCGAAATCAGGCCGGATATTCCTGCAGTGACTTGAATGTAGGCTCGTCTTGCATCTCCCAAGACGAAAGGATGTCTGAATCCCCTGTGGAGACCACAGAGAAAGACCTAGTTCCCCACCTCATCGCGACCGGAGGCCTCACATCCTTTGAAAACTCCAGAGGTACACGGAGATCAGTGCCTCCAAAGGGGACAATGCCTGACTCATCGTGAAACTTTATAGGAGTCTCAGGATTCCTGTGGCACGTGGAAAGGGACCCTTGGTCTCCCGCCTCAGCTGGAGAGGCGTCCCAATTGCCCTGCCAAGCCTCGAGGAGAATCCCGAGTTGTCCCTCACAACTAGTCAGGAGTCCTGACGTCACTGAACAAACACGTGTGTGGAAGGGCCATCCCCGTCGTAACTCGAGAATATACCCCAGGTCCCCGCCGCAACTCGAGAAAAACCATGAGACTTCCCCCTTGCCGCGAGATGAGGCCCGATTCCCTTTCACTGCGTGCAGAGCAATTCTGTGTTGCACATCACACATGAAAGGAGCCTTGATTTCCTTGATGGCACTCCAGAGAAACCCCAAGAACACTGTTTCAAGGCTAGAGGGATCCTGAGGTCACTGTAGCAACACGAAAGAGCTCCGTGGACCAAAAATCATCTCGAGATGAGGGGTTAGTCCCTAACTTCGACTCCAGAGGAATACCACCCTACCACAAGCACCTCAAGAGGAGTCTTCTCGCAGCTTTAGGTATGTGAGAGGGACCCAGAGTTTGCGGCCTCAAGTGGAATGGACACCGCGATGCCCTGACTCGAAATAAGGCCAGATATCCCTGCAGTGACTTGAATGCAGGCTCTTCTTGCATCTCCCAAGACGAAAGGATGTCTGAATCCCCTGTGGAGACCACAGAGAAAGACCTAGTTCCCCACCTCATCGCGACCGGAGGCCTCACATCCTTTGAAAACTCCAGAGGTACGCGGAGATCAGTGCCTCCAAAGGAGACGATGCCTGACTCCTCGTGAAACTTGATAGGAGTCCCAGGATTCCTGTGGCACGTGGAAAGGGACCCTTGGTTTCCCGCCACAGCTGGAGAGGCGTCGCAATTGCCCTGCCAAGCCTCGAGGAGAATCCCGAGTTGTCCCTCGCAACTAGGAAGGAGTCCTGACGTCTATGAACAAACACGTTTGTGGAAGGGCCATCCCCGTCGTAACTCGAGAATATATCCCAGGTTCCCGCCGCAACTCGAGAAAAACCATGAGACTTCCCCTCGAAGCAAAATGAGGCCCGATTCCCCTGCACTGCGTGCAGAGCAATTCCGTGTTGCACATCACACATGAAAGGAGCCTTGCTTTCCTTGATGGCACTCCAGAGAAACCCCAAGAACACTGTTTCAAGGCTAGAGGGATTCTGAGGTCACTGTAGCCACACGAAAGAGCTCCGTGGACCAAAAATCAACTCGAGATGAGAGGTTAGTCCCTGGCTTCGAGTCCAGAGGAATACCACCTTACCACAAGCACCTCAAGAGGGGGCTTCTCTCAGCTCTAGGTATGTAAGAGGGACCCTGAGTTTGCGGCCTCAAGTGGAATGCACACCGCGATGCCCTGACTCGAAATAAGGCCGGATATCCCTGCAGTGACTTGAATGCAGGCACGTCTTGCATCTCCCAAGATGAAATGATGTCTGAATCCCCTGTGGAGACCTCAGAGAAAGACCTAGTTCCCCACCTCATCGCGACCGGAGGCCTCACATTCTTTGAAAACTTCAGAGGTACGCGGAGATCAGTGCCTCCAAAGGAGACGATGCCTGACTCCTCGTGAAACTTGATAGGAGTCCCAGGATTCCTGTGGCACATGGAAAGGGACCCTTGGTCTCCCGCCTCAGCTGGAGAGGCGTCCAAATTGCCCTGCCAAGCCTCGAGGAGAATCTGGCGCTGTCCCTCGCAACTAGGCAGGAGTCCTGATGTCGCTGAACAAACACGTGTCTGGAAGGGCCATCCCCGTCATAATTCGAGAATATACCCCAGGGTCCCGCCGCAACTCGAGAAAGACCATGAGACTTCCCCCTCGCCGCGAGATGAGGCTCGATTCTCCTGCACTGCATGCAGAGCAATTCCGTGTTGCACATCAAACATGAAAGGAGCCTTGATTTCCTTGATAGCACTCCAGAGAAACCCCCAGAACACTGTTTCAAGGCTAGAGGGATCCTGAGGTCACTGTAGCCACACGAAAGAGCTCCGTGGACCAAAAATCAACTCGAGATGAGAGGTTAGTCCCTGGCTTCGACTCCAGAGGAATACCACCTTACCACAAGCACCTCAAGAGGAGGCTTCTCTCAGCTCTAGCTATGTGCTGAGTTTGCGGCCTCAAGTGGAATGGACACCGCGATGCCCTGACTCGAAATAAGGCCAGATATCCCTGCAGTGACTTGAATGCAGGCTCGTCTTGCATCTCCCAAGAATAAAGGATGTCTGAATCCCATGTGGATACCACAGAAAAAGACCTAGTTCCCCACCTCATCACGACCGGAGGCCTCACATCCTTTGAAAACTCCAGAGGTACGCGGAGATCAGTGCCTCCAAAGGAGACGATGCCTGACTCCTCGTGAAACTTGATAGGAGTCCCAGGATTCCTGTGGCACGTGGAAAGGGACCCTTGGTCTCCCGCCTCAGCTGGAGAGGCGTCCCAATTGCCCTGCCAAGCCTCGAGGAGAATCCCGAGTTGTCCCTCGCAACTAGGCAGGAGTCCTGACGTCGCTAAACAAACACGTGGGTGGAAGGGCCATCCCCGTCGTAACTCGAGAATATACCCCAGGTTCCTGCCGCAACTCGATAAAAACCATGAGACTTCCCCCTCGCCGCGAGATGAGGCCTGATAACCCTGCCCTGCGTGGAGAGCAATTCCGTGTTGCACATCACACATGAAAGGAGCCTTGATTTCCTTGATGGCACTCCAGAGAAACCCCAAGAACACTGTTTCAAGGCTAGAGGGATCCTGAGGTCACTGTAGCAACACCAAAGAGCTCCGTGGACCAAAAATCAACTCGAGATGAGAGGTTAGTCCCTGGCTTCGACTCCAGAGGAATACCACCTTACCACAAGCACCTCAAGAGGAGGCTTCTCTCACCTCTAGGTATGTGAGAGGGACCCTGAGCTTGCGGCCTCAAGTGGAATGGACACCGCGATGCCCTGACTCGAAATAAGGTCGGATATCCCTGCAGTGACTTGAATGCAGGCTCGTCTTCCATCTCCCAAGATGAAAGGATGTCTGAATCCGCTGTGGAGACCACAGAGAAAGACCTAGTTCCCCACCTCATCGCGACCGGAGGCCTCACATCCTTTGAAAACTCCAGAGGTACGCGGAGATCAGTGCCTCCAAAGGAGACGATGCCTGACTCCTCGTGAAACTTGATAGGAGTCCCAGGATTCCTGTGGCACATGGAAAGGGACCCTTGGTCTCCCGCCTCAGCTGGAGAGGCGTCCAAATTGCCCTGCCAAGCCTCGAGGAGAATCTGGCGCTGTCCCTCGCAACTAGGCAGGAGTCCTGATGTCGCTGAACAAACACGTGGCTGGAAGGGCCATCCCCGTCATAATTCGAGAATATACCCCAGGGTCCCGCCGCAACTCGAGAAAGACCATGAGACTTCCCCCTCGCCGCGAGATGAGGCTCGATTCTCCTGCACTGCATGCAGAGCAATTCCGTGTTGCACATCAAACATGAAAGGAGCCTTGATTTCCTTGATAGCACTCCAGAGAAACCCCCAGAACACTGTTTCAAGGCTAGAGGGATCCTGAGGTCACTGTAGCCACACGAAAGAGCTCCGTGGACCAAAAATCAACTCGAGATGAGAGGTTAGTCCCTGGCTTCGACTCCAGAGGAATACCACCTTACCACAAGCACCTCAAGAGGAGGCTTCTCTCAGCTCTAGCTATGTGCTGAGTTTGCGGCCTCAAGTGGAATGGACACCGCGATGCCCTGACTCGAAATAAGGCCAGATATCCCTGCAGTGACTTGAATGCAGGCTCGTCTTGCATCTCCCAAAATGAAAGGATGTCTGAATCCCATGTGGATACCACAGAAAAAGACCTAGTTCCCCACCTCATCACGACCGGAGGCCTCACATCCTTTGAAAACTCCAGAGGTACGCGGAGATCAGTGCCTCCAAAGGAGACGATGCCTGACTCCTCGTGAAACTTGATAGGAGTCCCAGGATTCCTGTGGCACGTGGAAAGGGACCCTTGGTCTCCCGCCTCAGCTGGAGAGGCGTCCCAATTGCCCTGCCAAGCCTCGAGGAGAATCCCGAGTTGTCCCTCGCAACTAGGCAGGAGTCCTGACGTCGCTAAACAAACACGTGGGTGGAAGGGCCATTCCCGTCGTAACTCGAGAATATACCCCAGGTTCCTGCCGCAACTCGATAAAAACCATGAGACTTCCCCCTCGCCGCGAGATGAGGCCTGATAACCCTGCCCTGCGTGGAGAGCAATTCCGTGTTGCACATCACACATGAAAGGAGCCTTGCTTTCCTTGATGGCACTCCAGAGAAACCCCAAGAACACTGTTTCAAGGCTAGAGGGATTCTGAGTTCACTGTAGCCACACGAAAGAGCTCCGTGGACCAAAAATCAACTCGAGATGAGAGGTTAGTCCCTGGCTTCGAGTCCAGAGGAATACCGCCTTACCACAAGCACCTCAAGAGGGGGCTTCTCTCAGCTCTAGGTATGTGAGAGGGACCCTGAGTTTGCGGCCTCAAGTGGAATGCACACCGTGATGCCCTGACTCGAAATAAGGCGGGATATCCCTGCAGTGACTTGAATGCAGGCACGTCTTGCATCTCCCAAGATGAAATGATGTCTGAATCCCCTGTGGAGACCACAGAAAAAGACCTAGTTCCCCACCTCATCGCGACCGGAGGCCTCACATCCTTTGAAAACTTCAGAGGTACGCGGAGATCAGTGCCTCCAAAGAGACGATGCCTGACTCCTCGTGAAACTTGATAGGAGTTCCAGGATTCCTGTGGCATGTGGAAAGGGACCCTTGGTCTCCCGCCTCAGCTGGAGAGGCGTCCCAATTGCCCTGCCAAGCCTCGAGGAGAATCCCGTGTTGTCTCTGGCAAGTAGGCAGGTGTACTAACGTCGCTGAACAAACACGTGGGTGGAAGGGCCATCCCCGTCGTAACTCGAGAATATACCCCAGGTTCCCGCCACAACTCGAGAAAAACCATGAGACTTCCCCCTCGCCGCGAGATGAGGCCTGATTCCCCTGCACTGCGTGCAGAGCAATTCCGTGTTGCACATCACACATGAAAGGAGCCTTGAATTCCTTGATAGCACTCCAGAGAAACCCCAAGAACACTGTTTCAAGGCTAGAGGGATCCTGAGGTCACTGTAGCAACACGAAAGAGCTCCGTGGACCAAAGATCAACTCGAGATGAGAGGTTAGTCCCTGGCTTCGACTCCAGAGGAATACCACCTTACCACAAGCACCTCAAGAGGAGGCTTCTCTCAGCTCTAGGTATGTGAGAGGAACCCTGATTTTGCGGCCTCAAGTGGAATGGACACCGCGATGCCCTGACGTGAAATAAGGCCGGATATCCCTGCTGTGACTTGAATGCAGGCTCGTCTTGCATCTCCCAAGATGAAAGGATGTCTGAATCCCCTGTGGAGACCACAGAGAAAGACCTAGTTCCCCACCTCATCGCGACCGGAGGCCTCACATCCTTTGAAAACTCCAGAGGTACGCGGAGATCAGTGCCTCCAAAGGAGACGATGCCTGACTCCTCGTGAAACTTGATAGGAGTCCCAGGATTCCTGTGGCACATGGAAAGGGACCCTTGGTCTCCCGCCTCAGCTGGAGAGGCGTCCCAATTGCCCTGCCAAGCCTCGAGGAGAATCCCGAGTTGTCCCTCGCAACTAGGCAGGAGTCCTGACGTCGCTGAAGAAACACGTGTGTGGAAGGGCCATCCCAGTCGTAACTAGAGAATATACCCCAGGTTCTCACCGCAACTCGAGAAAAACCATGAGACTTCCCCCTCGCCGCGAGATGAGGCCCGATTCCACTGCACTGCGTGCAGAGCAATTTCGTCTTGCACATCACACATGAAAGGAGCTTTGATTTCCTTGGTGGCCCTCCAGAGAAACCCCAAGAACACTGTTTCAAGGCTAGAGCGATCCTGAGGTCACTGTAGCAACACGAAAGAGCTCCGTGGACCAAGAATCAACTCGAGATGAGAGGTTAGTCCCTGGCTTCGACTCCAGAGGAATACCACCTTACCACAAGCACCTCAAGAGGAGGCTTCTCTCAGCTCTAGGTATGTGAGAGGGACCCTGATTTTGCGGCCTCAAGTGGAATGGACACCGCGATGCTCTGACGCGAAATAAGGCCGGATATCCCTGCAGTGACTTGAATGCAGGCTCGTCTTGCATCTCCCAAGATGAAAGAATGTCTGAATCCCCTGTGGAGACCACAGAGAAAGACCTAGTTTCCCACCTCATGGCGACCGGAGGCCTCACATCCTTAGAAAACTCCAGAGGTACGCGGAGATCAGTGCCTCCAAAGGAGACGATGCCTGACTCCTCGTGAAACTTGATAGGAGTCCCAGGATTCCTGTGGCACGTGGATAGGGACCCTTGGTCTCCTGCCTCAGCTGGAGAGGCGTCCCAATTGCCCTGCCAAGCCTCGAGGAGAATCCCGAGTTGTCCCTTGCAACTAGGCAGGAGTCCTGACTTCGCTGAACAAACACGTGTGTGGAAGGGCCATCCCCGAGGTAACTCGAGAATATACCCCAGGTTCCCGCCGCAACTCGAGAAAAACCATGAGACTTCCCCCTCGCCGCGAGATGAGGCCTGATTCCCCTGCACTGCGTGCAGAGCAATTCCGTGTTGCACATCACACATGAAAGGAGCCTTGATTTCCTTGATGGCACTCCAGAGAAACCCCAAAAACACTGTTTCAAGGCTAGAGGGATCCTGAGGTCACCTAGCAACACGAAAGAGCTCCGTGGACCAAAAATCAACTCGAGATGAGAGGTTAAGGCCTGGCTTCGACTCCAGAGGAATACCACCTTACCACAAGCACCTCAAGAGGAGGCTTCTCTCAGCTCTAGGTATGGAGAGGGACCCTGAGTTTGCGGCCTGAAGTGGAATGGACACCGCGATGCCCTGACTCGAAATAAGGCCGGATATCCCTGCAGTGACTTGAATGCAGGCTCTTCTTGCATCTCCCAAGATGAAAGGATGTGTGAATCCCCTGTGGAGACCACAGAGAAAGACCTAGTTCCCCACCTCATCGCGACCGGAGGCCTCACATCCTTTGAAAACTCCAGAGGTACGCGGAGATCAGTGCCTCCAAAGGAGACGATGCCTGACTCCTCGTGAAACTTGATAGGAGTCCCAGGATTCCTGTGGCACGTCGAAAGGGACCCTTGGTCTCCCGCCTCAGCTGGAGAGGCGTCCCAATTGCCCTGCCAAGCCTCGAGGAGAATCCCGAGTTGTCCCTCACAACTAGGCAGGAGTCCTGACGTCGCTGAACAAACACGTGGGTGGAAGGGCCATCCCCGTCGTAACTCGAGAATATACCCCAGGTTCCCGCCGCAACTCGAGAAAAACCATGAGACTTCCCCCTCGCCGCGAGATGAGGCCCGATTCCCCTGCACTGCGTGCAGAGCAATTCCGTGTTGCACATCACACATGAAAGGAGCCTTGATTTCCTTGATAGCACTCCAGAGAAACCCCCAGAACACTGTTTCAAGGCTAGAGGGATCCTGAGGTCACTGTAGCCACACGAAAGAGCTCCGTGGACCAAAAATCAACTCGAGATGAGAGGTTAGTCCCTGGCTTCGACTCCAGAGGAATACCACCTTACCACAAGCACCTCAAGAGGAGGCTTCTCTCAGCTCTAGCTATGTGCTGAGTTTGCGGCCTCAAGTGGAATGGACACCGCGATGCCCTGACTCGAAATAAGGCCAGATATCCCTGCAGTGACTTGAATGCAGGCTCGTCTTACATCTCCCAAAATGAAAGGATGTCTGAATCCCATGTGGATACCACAGAAAAAGACCTAGTTCCCCACCTCATCACGACCGGAGGCCTCACATCCTTTGAAAACTCCAGAGGTACGCGGAGATCAGTGCCTCCAAAGGAGACGATGCCTGACTCCTCGTGAAACTTGATAGGAGTCCCAGGATTCCTGTGGCACGTCGAAAGGGACCCTTGGTCTCCCGCCTCAGCTGGAGAGGCGTCCCAATTGCCCTGCCAAGCCTCGAGGAGAATCCCGAGTTGTCCCTCACAACTAGGCAGGAGTCCTGACGTCGCTGAACAAACACGTGGGTGGAAGGGCCATCCCCGTCGTAACTCGAGAATATACCCCAGGTTCCCGCCGCAACTCGAGAAAAACCATGAGACTTCCCCCTCGCCGCGAGATGAGGCCCGATTCCCCTGCACTGCGTGCAGAGCAATTCCGTGTTGCACATCACACATGAAAGGAGCCTTGATTTCCTTGATAGCACTCCAGAGAAACCCCCAGAACACTGTTTCAAGGCTAGAGGGATCCTGAGGTCACTGTAGCCACACGAAAGAGCTCCGTGGACCAAAAATCAACTCGAGATGAGAGGTTAGTCCCTGGCTTCGACTCCAGAGGAATACCACCTTACCACAAGCACCTCAAGAGGAGGCTTCTCTCAGCTCTAGCTATGTGCTGAGTTTGCGGCCTCAAGTGGAATGGACACCGCGATGCCCTGACTCGAAATAAGGCCAGATATCCCTGCAGTGACTTGAATGCAGGCTCGTCTTACATCTCCCAAAATGAAAGGATGTCTGAATCCCATGTGGATACCACAGAAAAAGACCTAGTTCCCCACCTCATCACGACCGGAGGCCTCACATCCTTTGAAAACTCCAGAGGTACGCGGAGATCAGTGCCTCCAAAGGAGACGATGCCTGACTCCTCGTGAAACTTGATAGGAGTCCCAGGATTCCTGTGGCACGTGGAAAGGGACCCTTGGTCTCCCGCCTCAGCTGGAGAGGCGTCCCAATTGCCCTGCCAAGCCTCGAGGAGAATCCCGAGTTCTCCCTCGCAACTAGGCAGGAGTCCTGACGTCGCTAAACAAACACGTGGGTGGAAGGGCCATCCCCGTCGTAACTCGAGAATATACCCCAGGTTCCTGCCGCAACTCGATAAAAACCATGAGACTTCCCCCTCGCCGCGAGATGAGGCCTGATAACCCTGCCCTGCGTGGAGAGCAATTCCGTGTTGCACATCACACATGAAAGGAGCCTTGATTTCCTTGATGGCACTCCAGAGAAACCCCAAGAACACTGTTTCAAGGCTAGAGGGATCCTGAGGTCACTGTAGCAACACGAAAGAGCTCCGTGGACCAAAAATCAACTCGAGATGAGAGGTTAGTCCCTGGCTTCGACTCCAGAGGAATACCACCTTACCACAAGCACCTCAAGAGGAGGCTTCTCTCAGCTCTAGGTATGTGAGAGGGACCCTGAGCTTGCGGCCTCAAGTGGAATGGACACCGCGATGCCCTGACTCGAAATAAGGTCGGATATCCCTGCAGTGACTTGAATGCAGGCTCGTCTTGCATCTCCCAAGATGAAAGGATGTCTGAATCCGCTGTGGAGACCTCAGAGAAAGACCTAGTTCCCCACCTCATCGCGACCGGAAGCCTCACATCCTTTGAAAACTCCAGAGGTACGCGGAGATCAGTGCCTCCAAAGGAGACGATGCCTGACTCCTCGTGAAACTTGATAGGAGTCCCAGGATTCCTGTGGCACATGGAAAGGGACCCTTGGTCTCCCGCCTCAGCTGGAGAGGCGTCCAAATTGCCCTGCCAAGCCTCGAGGAGAATCTGGCGCTGTCCCTCGCAACTAGGCAGGAGTCCTGATGTCGCTGAACAAACACGTGGCTGGAAGGGCCATCCCCATCATAATTCGAGAATATACCCCAGGGTCCCGCCGCAACTCGAGAAAGACCATGAGACTTCCCCCTCGCCGCGAGATGAGGCTCGATTCTCCTGCACTGCATGCAGAGCAATTCCGTGTTGCACATCAAACATGAAAGCAGCCTTGATTTCCTTGATGGCACTCCAGAGAAACCCCAAGAACACTGTTTCAAGGCTAGAGGTATCCTGAGGTTACTGTAGCAACACGAAAGAGGTCCGTGGACCAAACATCAACTCGAGATGAGAGGTTAGTCCCTGGCTTCGACTCCAGAGGAATACCACCTTACCACAAGCACCTAAAGAGGAGGCTTCTCTCAGCTCTAGGTATGTGAGAGGGACCCTGATTTTGCGGACTCAAGTGGAATGGACACTGCAATGCCCTGACGCGAAATAAGGCCGGATAACCCTGCAGTGAATTGAATGCAGGCTCGTCTTGCATCTCCCAAGATGAAAGGATGTCTGAATCCCCTGTGGAGACCACAGAGAAAGACCTAGTTCCCCACCTCATCGCGACCGGAGGCCTCACATCCTTTGAAAACTTCAGAGGTACGGGGAGATCAGTGCCTCCAAAGGAGACGATGCCTGACTCCTCGTGAAACTTGATAGGAGTTCCAGGATTCCTGTGGCATGTGGAAAGGGACCCTTGGTCTCCCGCCTCAGCTGGAGAGGCGTCCCAATTGCCCTGGCAAGCCTCGAGGAGAATCCCGTGTTGTCTCTCGCAACTAGGCAGGTGTACTAACGTCCCTGAACAAACACGTGTGTGGAAGGGCCATCCCCGTCGTAACTCCAGAATATGCCCCAGGTTCCCGCCGTAACTCGAGAAAAACCATGAGACTTCAACCTCGCCGCGAGATGAGGCCCGATTCCCCTGCACTGCGTGCAGAGCAATTCCGTGTTGCACATCACACATGAAAGGAGCCTTGATTTCCTTGATGGCACTCTAGAGAAACCCCAAGAACACTGTTTCAAGGCTCGAGGGATCCTGAGGTCACTGTAGCAACACGAAAGAGCTCCGTGTACCAAAAATCAACTCGAGATGAGAGGTTAGTCCCTGGCTTCGACTCCAGAGGAATACCACCTTACCACAAGCACCTCAAGAGGAGGCTTCTCTCAGCTCTAGGTATGTGAGAGGGACCCTGAGTTTGCAGCCTCAAGTGGAATGGACACCGCTATGCCCTGACTCGAAATCAGGCCGGATATCCCTGCAGTGACTTGAATGTAGGCTCGTCTTGCATCTCCCAAGACGAAAGGATGTCTGAATCCCCTGTGGAGACCACAGAGAAAGACCTAGTTCCCCACCTCATCGCGACCGGAGGCCTCACATCCTTTGAAAACTCCAGAGGTACACGGAGATCAGTGCCTCCAAAGGGGACAATGCCTGACTCATCGTGAAACTTTATAGGAGTCTCAGGATTCCTGTGGCACGTGGAAAGGGACCCTTGGTCTCCCGCCTCAGCTGGAGAGGCGTCCCAATTGCCCTGCCAAGCCTCGAGGAGAATCCCGAGTTGTCCCTCACAACTAGTCAGGAGTCCTGACGTCACTGAACAAACACGTGTGTGGAAGGGCCATCCCCGTCGTAACTCGAGAATATACCCCAGGTCCCCGCCGCAACTCGAGAAAAACCATGAGACTTCCCCCTTGCCGCGAGATGAGGCCCGATTCCCTTTCACTGCGTGCAGAGCAATTCTGTGTTGCACATCACACATGAAAGGAGCCTTGATTTCCTTGATGGCACTCCAGAGAAACCCCAAGAACACTGTTTCAAGGCTAGAGGGATCCTGAGGTCACTGTAGCAACACGAAAGAGCTCCGTGGACCAAAAATCATCTCGAGATGAGGGGTTAGTCCCTAACTTCGACTCCAGAGGAATACCACCCTACCACAAGCACCTCAAGAGGAGTCTTCTCGCAGCTTTAAGTATGTGAGAGGGACCCTGAGTTTGCGGCCTCAAGTGGAATGGACACCGCGATTCCCTGACTCGAAATAAGGCCAGATATCCCTGCAGTGACTTGAATGCAGGCTCTTCTTGCATCTCCCAAGACGAAAGGATGTCTGAATCCCCTGTGGAGACCACAGAGAAAGACCTAGTTCCCCACCTCATCGCGACCGGAGGCCTCACATCCTTTGAAAACTCCAGAGGTACGCGGAGATCAGTGCCTCCAAAGGAGACGATGCCTGACTCCTCGTGAAACTTGATAGGAGTCCCAGCATTCCTGTGGCACGTGGAAAGGGACCCTTGGTTTCCCGCCACAGCTGGAGAGGCGTCGCAATTGCCCTGCCAAGCCTCGAGGAGAATCCCGAGTTGTCCCTCGCAACTAGGCAGGAGTCCTGACGTCTATGAACAAACACGTTTGTGGAAGGGCCATCCCCGTCGTAACTCGAGAATATACCCCAGGTTCCCGCCGCAACTCGAGAAAAACCATGAGATTTCCCCTCGAAGCAAAATGAGGCCCGATTCCCCTGCACTGCGTGCAGAGCAATTCCGTGTTGCACATCACACATGAAAGGAGCCTTGATTTCCTTCATGGCACTCCAGAGAAACCCCAAGAACACTGTTTCAAGGCTAGAGGGATCCTGAGGTCACTGTAGCAACACGAAAGAGCTCCGTGGACCAAAAATCAACTCGAGATGAGAGGTTAGTCCCTGGCTTCGACTCCAGAGGAATACCACCTTACCACAAGCACCTCAAGAGGAGGCTTCTCTCAGCTCTAGGTATGTGAGAGGGACCCTAAATTTGCGGCCTCAAGTGGAATGGACACCGCGATGCCCTGACTCAATATAAGGACGGATATCCCTGCAGTGACTTGAATGCAGGCTCGTCTTGCATCTCCCAAGACGAAAGGATGTCTGAATCCCCTGTGGAGACCACAGAGAAAGACCTAGTTCCCCACCTCATCGCGACCGGAGGCCTCACATCCTTTGAAAACTCCAGAGGTAAGCGGAGATCAGTGCCTCCACAGGAGACGATGCCTGACTCCTCGTGAAACTTGATAGGAGTCCCAGGATTCCTTTGGCACATGGAAAGGGACCCTTAGTCTCCCGCCTCAGCTGGAGAGGCGTCCCAATTGCCCTGCCAAGCCTCGAGGAGAATCCCGAGTTGTCCCTCGCAACTAGGCAGGAGTCCTGACGTCGCTGAACAAACACGTGGCTGGAAGGGCCATCCCCGTCATAATTCGAGAATATACCCCAGGTTCCCGCTGCAACTCGAGAAAGACCATGAGACTTCCCCCTCGCCGCGAGATGAGGCTCGATTCTCCTGCACTGCATGCAGAGCAATTCCGTGTTGCACATCAAACATGAAAGCAGCCTTGATTTCCTTGATGGCACTCCAGAGAAACCCCAAGAACACTGTTTCAAGGCTAGAGGGATCCTGAGGTTACTGTAGCAACACGAAAGAGGTTCGTGGACCAAACATCAACTCGAGATGAGAGGTTAGTCCCTGGCTTCGACTCCAGAGGAATACCACCTTACCACAAGCACCTAAAGAGGAGGCTTCTCTCAGCTCTAGGTATGTGAGAGGGACCCTGATTTTGCGGACTCAAGTGGAATGGACACTGCAATGCCCTGACGCGAAATAAGGCCGGATAACCCTGCAGTGAATTGAATGCAGGCTCGTCTTGCATCTCCCAAGATGAAAGGATGTCTGAATCCCCTGTGGAGACCACAGAGAAAGACCTAGTTCCCCACCTCATCGCGACCGGAGGCCTCACATCCTTTGAAAACTTCTGAGGTACGCGGAGATCAGTGCCTCCAAAGGAGACGATGCCTGACTCCTCGTGAAACTTGATAGGAGTTCCAGGATTCCTGTGGCATGTGGAAAGGGACCCTTGGTCTCCCGCCTCAGCTGGAGAGGCGTCCCAATTGCCCTGCCAAGCCTCGAGGAGAATCCCGTGTTGTTTCTCGCAACTAGGCAGGTGTACTAACGTCCCTGAAGAAACACGTGTGTGGAAGGGCCATCCCCGTCGTAACTCCAGAATATGCCCCAGGTTCCCGCCGTAACTCGAGAAAAACCATGAGACTTCAACCTCGCCGCGAGATGAGGCCCGATTCCCCTGCACTGCGTGCAGAGCAATTCCGTGTTGCACATCACACATGAAAGGAGCCTTGATTTCCTTGATGGCACTCTAGAGAAACCCCAAGAACACTGTTTCAAGGCTCGAGGGATCCTGAGGTCACTGTAGCAACACGAAAGAGCTCCGTGGACCAAAAATCAACTCGAGATGAGAGGTTAGTCCCTGGCTTCGACTCCAGAGGAATACCACCTTACCACAAGCACCTCAAGAGGAGGCTTCTCTCAGCTCTAGGTATGTGAGAGGGACCCTGAGTTTGCAGCCTCAAGTGGAATGGACACCGCTATGCCCTGACTCGAAATCAGGCCGGATATCCCTGCAGTGACTTGAATGTAGGCTCGTCTTGCATCTCCCAAGACGAAAGGATGTCTGAATCCCCTGTGGAGACCACAGAGAAAGACCTAGTTCCCCACCTCATCGCGACCGGAGGCCTCACATCCTTTGAAAACTCCAGAGGTACGCGGAGATCAGTGCCTCCAAAGGAGACGATGCCTGACTCCTCGTGAAACTTGATAGGAGTCCCAGGATTCCTGTGGCACGTCGAAAGGGACCCTTGGTCTCCCGCCTCAGCTGGAGAGGCGTCCCAATTGCCCTGCCAAGCCTCGAGGAGAATCCCGAGTTGTCCCTCACAACTAGGCAGGAGTCCTGACGTCGCTGAACAAACACGTGGGTGGAAGGGCCAT
Source organism: Cervus elaphus (assembly GCF_910594005.1). Taxonomy (NCBI): domain Eukaryota; kingdom Metazoa; phylum Chordata; class Mammalia; order Artiodactyla; family Cervidae; genus Cervus; species Cervus elaphus. The sequence continues at coordinate 7,436,080 of NC_057838.1, forward strand.
CCCCGTCGTAACTCGAGAATATACCCCAGGTTCCCGCCGCAACTCGAGAAAAACCATGAGACTTCCCCCTCGCCGCGAGATGAGGCCCGATTCCCCTGCACTGCGTGCAGAGCAATTCCGTGTTGCACATCACACATGAAAGGAGCCTTGATTTCCTTGATAGCACTCCAGAGAAACCCCCAGAACACTGTTTCAAGGCTAGAGGGATCCTGAGGTCACTGTAGCCACACGAAAGAGCTCCGTGGACCAAAAATCAACTCGAGATGAGAGGTTAGTCCCTGGCTTCGACTCCAGAGGAATACCACCTTACCACAAGCACCTCAAGAGGAGGCTTCTCTCAGCTCTAGCTATGTGCTGAGTTTGCGGCCTCAAGTGGAATGGACACCGCGATGCCCTGACTCGAAATAAGGCCAGATATCCCTGCAGTGACTTGAATGCAGGCTCGTCTTACATCTCCCAAAATGAAAGGATGTCTGAATCCCATGTGGATACCACAGAAAAAGACCTAGTTCCCCACCTCATCACGACCGGAGGCCTCACATCCTTTGAAAACTCCAGAGGTTCGCGGAGATCAGTGCCTCCAAAGGAGACGATGCCTGACTCCTCGTGAAACTTGATAGGAGTCCCAGGATTCCTGTGGCACGTGGAAAGGGACCCTTGGTCTCCCACCTCAGCTGGAGAGGTGTCCCAATTGCCCTGCCAAGCCTCGAGGAGAATCCCGAGTTCTCCCTCGCAACTAGGCAGGAGTCCTGACGTCGCTAAACAAACACGTGGGTGGAAGGGCCATCCCCGTCGTAACTCGAGAATATACCCCAGGTTCCTGCCGCAACTCGATAAAAACCATGAGACTTCCCCCTCGCCGCGAGATGAGGCCTGATAACCCTGCCCTGCGTGGAGAGCAATTCCGTGTTGCACATCACACATGAAAGGAGCCTTGATTTCCTTGATGGCACTCCAGAGAAACCCCAAGAACACTGTTTCAAGGCTAGAGGGATCCTGAGGTCACTGTAGCAACACGAAAGAGCTCCGTGGACCAAAAATCAACTCGAGATGAGAGGTTAGTCCCTGGCTTCGACTCCAGAGGAATACCACCTTACCACAAGCACCTCAAGAGGAGGCTTCTCTCAGCTCTAGGTATGTGAGAGGGACCCTGAGCTTGCGGCCTCAAGTGGAATGGACACCGCGATGCCCTGACTCGAAATAAGGTCGGATATCCCTGCAGTGACTTGAATGCAGGCTCGTCTTGCATCTCCCAAGATGAAAGGATGTCTGAATCCGCTGTGGAGACCTCAGAGAAAGACCTAGTTCCCCACCTCATCGCGACCGGAAGCCTCACATCCTTTGAAAACTCCAGAGGTACGCGGAGATCAGTGCCTCCAAAGGAGACGATGCCTGACTCCTCGTGAAACTTGATAGGAGTCCTAGGATTCCTGTGGCACATGGAAAGGGACCCTTGGTCTCCCGCCTCAGCTGGAGAGGCGTCCAAATTGCCCTGCCAAGCCTCGAGGAGAATCTGGCGCTGTCCCTCGCAACTAGGCAGGAGTCCTGATGTCGCTGAACAAACACGTGGCTGGAAGGGCCATCCCCATCATAATTCGAGAATATACCCCAGGGTCCCGCCGCAACTCGAGAAAGACCATGAGACTTCCCCCTCGCCGCGAGATGAGGCTCGATTCTCCTGCACTGCATGCAGAGCAATTCCGTGTTGCACATCAAACATGAAAGCAGCCTTGATTTCCTTGATGGCACTCCAGAGAAACCCCAAGAACACTGTTTCAAGGCTCGAGGGATCCTGAGGTTACTGTAGCAACACGAAAGAGGTCCGTGGACCAAACATCAACTCGAGATGAGAGGTTAGTCCCTGGCTTCGACTCCAGAGGAATACCACCTTACCACAAGCACCTAAAGAGGAGGCTTCTCTCAGCTCTAGGTATGTGAGAGGGACCCTGATTTTGCGGACTCAAGTGGAATGGACACTGCAATGCCCTGACGCGAAATAAGGCCGGATAACCCTGCAGTGAATTGAATGCAGGCTCGTCTTGCATCTCCCAAGATGAAAGGATGTCTGAATCCCCTGTGGAGACCACAGAGAAAGACCTAGTTCCCCACCTCATCGCGACCGGAGGCCTCACATCCTTTGAAAACTTCAGAGGTACGGGGAGATCAGTGCCTCCAAAGGAGACGATGCCTGACTCCTCGTGAAACTTGATAGGAGTTCCAGGATTCCTGTGGCATGTGGAAAGGGACCCTTGGTCTCCCGCCTCAGCTGGAGAGGCGTCCCAATTGCCCTGCCAAGCCTCGAGGAGAATCCCGTGTTGTCTCTCGCAACTAGGCAGGTGTACTAACGTCCCTGAACAAACACGTGTGTGGAAGGGCCATCCCCGTCGTAACTCCAGAATATGCCCCAGGTTCCCGCCGTAACTCGAGAAAAACCATGAGACTTCAACCTCGCCGCGAGATGAGGCCCGATTCCCCTGCACTGCGTGCAGAGCAATTCCGTGTTGCACATCACACATGAAAGGAGCCTTGATTTCCTTGATGGCACTCTAGAGAAACCCCAAGAACACTGTTTCAAGGCTCGAGGGATCCTGAGGTCACTGTAGCAACACGAAAGAGCTCCGTGTACCAAAAATCAACTCGAGATGAGAGGTTAGTCCCTGGCTTCGACTCCAGAGGAATACCACCTTACCACAAGCACCTCAAGAGGAGGCTTCTCTCAGCTCTAGGTATGTGAGAGGGACCCTGAGTTTGCAGCCTCAAGTGGAATGGACACCGCTATGCCCTGACTCGAAATCAGGCCGGATATCCCTGCAGTGACTTGAATGTAGGCTCGTCTTGCATCTCCCAAGACGAAAGGATGTCTGAATCCCCTGTGGAGACCACAGAGAAAGACCTAGTTCCCCACCTCATCGCGACCGGAGGCCTCACATCCTTTGAAAACTCCAGAGGTACACGGAGATCAGTGCCTCCAAAGGGGACAATGCCTGACTCATCGTGAAACTTTATAGGAGTCCCAGGATTCCTGTGGCACGTGGAAAGGGACCCTTGGTCTCCCGCCTCAGCTGGAGAGGCGTCCCAATTGCCCTGCCAAGCCTCAAGGAGAATCCCGAGTTGTCCCTCACAACTAGTCAGGAGTCCTGACGTCACTGAACAAACACGTGTGTGGAAGGGCCATCCCCGTCGTAACTCGAGAATATACCCCAGGTCCCCGCCGCAACTCGAGAAAAACCATGAGACTTCCCCCTTGCCGCGAGATGAGGCCCGATTCCCTTTCACTGCGTGCAGAGCAATTCTGTGTTGCACATCACACATGAAAGGAGCCTTGATTTCCTTGATGGCACTCTAGAGAAACCCCAAGAACACTGTTTCAAGGCTAGAGGGATCCTGAGGTCACTGTAGCAACACGAAAGAGCTCCGTGGACCAAAAATCATCTCGAGATGAGGGGTTAGTCCCTAACTTCGACTCCAGAGGAATACCACCCTACCACAAGCACCTCAAGAGGAGTCTTCTCGCAGCTTTAGGTATGTGAGAGGGACCCTGAGTTTGCGGCCTCAAGTGGAATGGACACCGCGATTCCCTGACTCGAAATAAGGCCAGATATCCCTGCAGTGACTTGAATGCAGGCTCTTCTTGCATCTCCCAAGACGAAAGGATGTCTGAATCCCCTGTGGAGACCACAGAGAAAGACCTAGTTCCCCACCTCATCGCGACCGGAGGCCTCACATCCTTTGAAAACTCCAGAGGTACGCGGAGATCAGTGCCTCCAAAGGAGACGATGCCTGACTCCTCGTGAAACTTGATAGGAGTCCCAGCATTCCTGTGGCACGTGGAAAGGGACCCTTGGTTTCCCGCCACAGCTGGAGAGGCGTCGCAATTGCCCTGCCAAGCCTCGAGGAGAATCCCGAGTTGTCCCTTGCAACTAGGCAGGAGTCCTGACGTCTATGAACAAACACGTTTGTGGAAGGGCCATCCCCGTCGTAACTCGAGAATATACCCCAGGTTACCGCCGCAACTCGAGAAAAACCATGAGATTTCCCCTCGAAGCAAAATGAGGCCCGATTCCCCTGCACTGCCTGCAGAGCAATTCCGTGTTGCACATCACACATGAAAGGAGCCTTGATTTCCTTCATGGCACTCCAGAGAAACCCCAAGTACACTGTTTCAAGGCTAGAGGGATCCTGAGGTCACTGTAGCAACACGAAAGAGCTCCGTGGACCAAAAATCAACTCGAGATGAGAGGTTAGTCCCTGGCTTCGACTCCAGAGGAATACCACCTTACCACAAGCACCTCAAGAGGAGGCTTCTCTCAGCTCTAGGTATGTGAGAGGGACCCTAAATTTGCGGCCTCAAGTGGAATGGACACCGCGATGCCCTGACTCAATATAAGGACGGTTATCCCTGCAGTGACTTGAATGCAGGCTCGTCTTGCATCTCCCAAGACGAAAGGATGTCTGAATCCCCTGTGGAGACCACAGAGAAAGACCTAGTTCCCCACCTCATCGCGACCGGAGGCCTCACATCCTTTGAAAACTCCAGAGGTAAGCGGAGATCAGTGCCTCCACAGGAGACGATGCCTGACTCCTCGTGAAACTTGATAGGAGTCCCAGGATTCCTGTGGCACATGGAAAGGGACCCTTAGTCTCCCGCCTCAGCTGGAGAGGCGTCCCAATTGCCCTGCCAAGCCTCGAGGAGAATCCCGAGTTGTCCCTCGCAACTAGGCAGCAGTCCTGACGTCGCTGAACAAACACGTGGCTGGAAGGGCCATCCCCGTCATAATTCGAGAATATACCCCAGGGTCCCACCGCAACTCGAGAAAGACCATGAGACTTCCCCCTCGCCGCGAGATGAGGCTCGATTCTCCTGCACTGCATGCAGAGCAATTCCGTGTTGCACATCAAACATGAAAGCAGCCTTGATTTCCTTGATGGCACTCCAGAGAAACCCCAAGAACACTGTTTCAAGGCTAGAGGGATCCTGAGGTCACTGTAGCAACACGAAAGAGGTTCGTGGACCAAACATCAACTCGAGATGAGAGGTTAGTCCCTGGCTTCGACTCCAGAGGAATACCACCTTACCACAAGCACCTAAAGAGGAGGCTTCTCTCAGCTCTAGGTATGTGAGAGGGACCCTGATTTTGCGGACTCAAGTGGAATGGACACTGCAATGCCCTGACGCGAAATAAGGCCGGATAACCCTGCAGTGAATTGAATGCAGGCTCGTCTTGCATCTCCCAAGATGAAAGGATGTCTGAATCCCCTGTGGAGACCACAGAGAAAGACCTAGTTCCCCACCTCATCGCGACCGGAGGCCTCACATCCTTTGAAAACTTCTGAGGTACGCGGAGATCAGTGCCTCCAAAGGAGACGATGCCTGACTCCTCGTGAAACTTGATAGGAGTTCCAGGATTCCTGTGGCATGTGGAAAGGGACCCTTGGTCTCCCGCCTCAGCTGGAGAGGCGTCCCAATTGCCCTGCCAAGCCTCGAGGAGAATCCCGTGTTGTCTCTCGCAACTAGGCAGGTGTACTAACGTCCCTGAACAAACACGTGTGTGGAAGGGCCATCCCCGTCGTAACTCCAGAATATGCCCCAGGTTCCCGCCGTAACTCGAGAAAAACCATGAGACTTCAACCTCGCCGCGAGATGAGGCCCGATTCCCCTGCACTGCGTGCAGAGCAATTCCGTGTTGCACATCACACATGAAAGGAGCCTTGATTTCCTTGATGGCACTCTAGAGAAACCCCAAGAACACTGTTTCAAGGCTCGAGGGATCCTGAGGTCACTGTAGCAACACGAAAGAGCTCCGTGGACCAAAAATCAACTCGAGATGAGAGGTTAGTCCCTGGCTTCGACTCCAGAGGAATACCACCTTACCACAAGCACCTCAAGAGGAGGCTTCTCTCAGCTCTAGGTATGTGAGAGGGACCCTGAGTTTGCAGCCTCAAGTGGAATGGACACCGCTATGCCCTGACTCGAAATCAGGCCGGATATCCCTGCAGTGACTTGAATGTAGGCTCGTCTTGCATCTCCCAAGACGAAAGGATGTCTGAATCCCCTGTGGAGACCACAGAGAAAGACCTAGTTCCCCACCTCATCGCGACCGGAGGCCTCACATCCTTTGAAAACTCCAGAGGTACACGGAGATCAGTGCCTCCAAAGGGGACAATGCCTGACTCATCGTGAAACTTTATAGGAGTCTCAGGATTCCTGTGGCACGTGGAAAGGGACCCTTGGTCTCCCGCCTCAGCTGGAGAGGCGTCCCAATTGCCCTGCAAAGCCTCGAGGAGAATCCCGAGTTGTCCCTCACAACTAGTCAGGAGTCCTGACGTCACTGAACAAACACGTGTGTGGAAGGGCCATCCCCGTCGTAACTCGAGAATATACCCCAGGTCCCCGCCGCAACTCGAGAAAAACCATGAGACTTCCCCCTTGCCGTGAGATGAGGCCCGATTCCCTTTCACTGCGTGCAGAGCAATTCTGTGTTGCACATCACACATGAAAGGAGCCTTGATTTCCTTGATGGCACTCCAGAGAAACCCCAAGAACACTGTTTCAAGGCTAGAGGGATCCTGAGGTCACTGTAGCAACACGAAAGAGCTCCGTGGACCAAAAATCATCTCGAGATGAGGGGTTAGTCCCTAACTTCGACTCCAGAGGAATACCACCCTACCACAAGCACCTCAAGAGGAGTCTTCTCGCAGCTTTAGGTATGTGAGAGGGACCCTGAGTTTGCGGCCTCAAGTGGAATGGACACCGCGATGCCCTGACTCGAAATAAGGCCAGATATCCCTGCAGTGACTTGAATGCAGGCTCTTCTTGCATCTCCCAAGACGAAAGGATGTCTGAATCCCCTGTGGAGACCACAGAGAAAGACCTAGTTCCCCACCTCATCGCGACCGGAGGCCTCACATCCTTTGAAAACTCCAGAGGTACGCGGAGATCAGTGCCTCCAAAGGAGACGATGCCTGACTCCTCGTGAAACTTGATAGGAGTCCCAGGATTCCTGTGGCACGTGGAAAGGGACCCTTGGTTTCCCGCCACAGCTGGAGAGGCGTCGCAATTGCCCTGCCAAGCCTCGAGGAGAATCCCGAGTTGTCCCTCGCAACTAGGAAGGAGTCCTGACGTCTATGAACAAACACGTTTGTGGAAGGGCCATCCCCGTCGTAACTCGAGAATATACCCCAGGTTCCCGCCGCAACTCGAGAAAAACCATGAGACTTCCCCTCGAAGCAAAATGAGGCCCGATTCCCCTGCACTGCGTGCAGAGCAATTCCGTGTTGCACATCACACATGAAAGGAGCCTTGATTTCCTTCATGGCACTCCAGAGAAACCCCAAGAACACTGTTTCAAGGCTAGAGGCATCCTGAGGTCACTGTAGCAACACGAAAGAGCTCCGTGGACCACAAATCAACTCGAGATGAGAGGTTAGTCCCTGGCTTTGACTCCAGAGGAATACCACCTTACCACAAGCACCTCAAGAGGAGGCTTCTCTCAGCTCTAGGTATGTGAGAGGGACCCTAAATTTGCGGCCTCAATTGGAATGGACACCGCGATGCCCTGACTCAATATAAGGACGGTTATCCCTGCAGTGATTTGAATGCAGGCTCGTCTTGCATCTCCCAAGACGAAAGGGTGTCTGAATCCCCTGTGGAGACCACAGAGAAAGACCTAGTTCCCCACCTCATCGCGACCGGAGGCCTCACATCCTTTGAAAACTCCAGAGGTAAGCGGAGATCAGTGCCTCCACAGGAGACGATGCCTGACTCCTCGTGAAACTTGATAGGAGTCCCAGGATTCCTGTGGCACATGGAAAGGGACCCTTAGTCTCCCGCCTCAGCTGGAGAGGCGTCCCAATTGCCCTGCCAAGCCTCGAGGAGAATCCCGAGTTGTCCCTCGCAACTAGGCAGGAGTCCTGACGTCGCTGAACAAACACGTGGCTGGAAGGGCCATCCCCGTCATAATTCGAGAATATACCCCAGGGTCCCGCCGCAACTCGAGAAAGACCATGAGACTTGCCCCTCGCCGCGAGATGAGGCTCGATTCTCCTGCACTGCATCCAGAGCAATTCCGTGTTGCACATCAAACATGAAAGCAGCCTTGATTTCCTTGATGGCACTCCAGAGAAACCCCAAGAACACTGTTTCAAGGCTAGAGGGATCCTGAGGTCACTGTAGCCACACGAAAGAGCTCCGTGGACCAAAAATCAACTCGAGATGAGAGGTTAGTCCCTGGCTTCGACTCCAGAGGAATACCACCTTACCACAAGCACCTCAAGAGGAGGCTTCTATCAGCTCTAGCTATGTGCTGAGTTTGCGGCCTCAAGTGGAATGGACACCGCGATGCCCTGACTCGAAATAAGGCCAGATATCCCTGCAGTGACTTGAATGCAGGCTCGTCTTGCATCTCCCAAAATGAAAGGATGTCTGAATCCCATGTGGATACCACAGAAAAAGACCTAGTTCCCCACCTCATCACGACCGGAGGCCTCACATCCTTTGAAAACTCCAGAGGTACGCGGAGATCAGTGCCTCCAAAGGAGACGATGCCTGACTCCTCGTGAAACTTGATAGGAGTCCCAGGATTCCTGTGGCACGTGGAAAGGGACCCTTGGTCTCCCGCCTCAGCTGGAGAGGCGTCCCAATTGCCCTGCCAAGCCTCGAGGAGAATCCCGAGTTGTCCCTCGCAACTAGGCAGGAGTCCTGACGTCGCTAAACTAACACGTGGGTGGAAGGGCCATCCCCGTCGTAACTCGAGAATATACCCCAGGTTCCTGCCGCAACTCGATAAAAACCATGAGACTTCCCCCTCGCCGCGAGATGAGGCCTGATAACCCTGCCCTGCGTGGAGAGCAATTCCGTGTTGCACATCACACATGAAAGGAGCCTTGATTTCCTTGATGGCACTCCAGAGAAACCCCAAGAACACTGTTTCAAGGCTAGAGGGATCCTGAGGTCACTGTAGCAACACCAAAGAGCTCCGTGGACCAAAAATCAACTCGAGATGAGAGGTTAGTCCCTGGCTTCGACTCCAGAGGAATACCACCTTACCACAAGCACCTCAAGAGGAGGCTTCTCTCACCTCTAGGTATGTGAGAGGGACCCTGAGCTTGCGGCCTCAAGTGGAATGGACACCGCGATGCCCTGACTCGAAATAAGGTCGGATATCCCTGCAGTGACTTGAATGCAGGCTCGTCTTCCATCTCCCAAGATGAAAGGATGTCTGAATCCGCTGTGGAGACCACAGAGAAAGACCTAGTTCCCCACCTCATCGCGACCGGAGGCCTCACATCCTTTGAAAACTCCAGAGGTACGCGGAGATCAGTGCCTCCAAAGGAGACGATGCCTGACTCCTCGTGAAACTTGATAGGAGTCCCAGGATTCCTGTGGCACATGGAAAGGGACCCTTGGTCTCCCGCCTCAGCTGGAGAGGCGTCCAAATTGCCCTGCCAAGCCTCGAGGAGAATCTGGCGCTGTCCCTCGAAACTAGGCAGGAGTCCTGATGTCGCTGAACAAACACGTGGCTGGAAGGGCCATCCCCGTCATAATTCGAGAATATACCCCAGGGTCCCGCCGCAACTCGAGAAAGACCATGAGACTTCCCCCTCGCCGCGAGATGAGGCCTGATAACCCTGCCCTGCGTGGAGAGCAATTCCGTGTTGCACATCACACATGAAAGGAGCCTTGATTTCCTTGATGGCACTCCAGAGAAACCCCAAGAACACTGTTTCAAGGCTAGAGGGATCCTGAGGTTACTGTAGCAACACGAATGAGGTCCGTGGACCAAACATCAACTCGAGATGAGAGGTTAGTCCCTGGCTTCGACTCCAGAGGAATACCACCTTACCACAAGCACCTAAAGAGGAGGCTTCTCTCAGCTCTAGGTATGTGAGAGGGACCCTGATTTTGCGGACTCAAGTGGAATGGACACTGCAATGCCCTGACGCGAAATAAGGCCGGATAACCCTGCAGTGACTTGAATGCAGGCTCGTCTTGCATCTCCCAAGATGAAAGGATGTCTGAATCGCCTGTGGAGACCACAGAGAAAGACCTAGTTCCCCACCTCATCGCGAGCGGAGGCCTCACATCCTTTGAAAACTTCAGAGGTACGCGGAGATCAGTGCCTCCAAAGGAGACGATGCCTGACTCCTCGTGAAACTTGATAGGAGTACCAGGATTCCTGTGGTACGTGGAAAGGGACCCTTGGTCTCCCGCCTCAGCTGGAGAGGCGTCCCAATTGCCCTGCCAAGCCTCGAGGAGAATCCCGAGTTGTCCCTCGCAACTAGGCAGGAGTCCTGACGTCGCTGAACAAACACGTGGCTGGAAGGGCCATCCCCGTCGTAACTCGAGAATATATCCCAGGTTCCCGCCGCAACTCAAGAAAAACCATGAGACTTCCCCCTTGCCGCGAGATGAGGCCCGATTCCCCTGCACTGCTTGCAGAGCAATTCCGTGTTGCACATCACACATGAAAGGAGCCTTGCTTTCCTTGATGGCACTCCAGAGAAACCCCAAGAACACTGTTTCAAGGCTAGAGGGATTCTGAGTTCACTGTAGCCACACGAAAGAGCTCCGTGGACCAAAAATCAACTCGAGATGAGAGGTTAGTCCCTGGCTTCGAGTCCAGAGGAATACCACCTTACCACAAGCACCTCAAGAGGGGGCTTCTCTCAGCTCTAGGTATGTGAGAGGGACCCTGAGTTTGCGGCCTCAAGTGGAATGCACACCGCGATGCCCTGACTCGAAATAAGGCCGGATATCCCTGCAGTGACTTGAATGCAGGCACGTCTTGCATCTCCCAAGATGAAATGATGTCTGAATCCCCTGTGGAGACCACAGAAAAAGACCTAGTTCCCCACCTCATCGCGACCGGAGGCCTCACATCCTTTGAAAACTTCAGAGGTACGCGGAGATCAGTGCCTCCAAAGGAGACGATGCCTGACTCCTCGTGAAACTTGATAGGAGTCCCAGGATTCCTGTGGCACATGGAAAGGGACCCTTGGTCTCCCGCCTCAGCTGGAGAGGCGTCCCAATTGCCCTGCCAAGCCTCGAGGAGAATCCCGTGTTGTCTCTGGTAACTAGGCAGGTGTACTAACGTCGCTGAACAAACACGTGGGTGGAAGGGCCATCCCCGTCGTAACTCGAGAATATACCCCAGGTTCCCGCCGCAACTCGAGAAAAACCATGAGACTTCCCCCTCGCCGCGAGATGAGGCCCGATTCCCCTGCACTGCGTGCAGAGCAATTCCGTGTTGCACATCACACATGAAAGGAGCCTTAATTTCCTTGATAGCACTCCAGAGAAACCCCCAGAACACTGTTTCAAGGCTAGAGGGATCCTGAGGTCACTGTAGCCACACGAAAGAGCTCCGTGGACCAAAAATCAACTCGAGATGAGAGGTTAGTCCCTGGCTTCGACTCCAGAGGAATACCACCTTACCACAAGCACCTCAAGAGGAGGCTTCTCTCAGCTCTAGCTATGTGCTGAGTTTGCGGCCTCAAGTGGAATGGACACCGCGATGCCCTGACTCGAAATAAGGCCAGATATCCCTGCAGTGACTTGAATGCAGGCTCGTCTTGCATCTCCCAAAATGAAAGGATGTCTGAATCCCATGTGGATACCACAGAAAAAGACCTAGTTCCCCACCTCATCACGACCGGAGGCCTCACATCCTTTGAAAACTCCAGAGGTACGCGGAGATCAGTGCCTCCAAAGGAGACGATGCCTGACTCCTCGTGAAACTTGATAGGAGTCCCAGGATTCCTGTGGCACGTGGAAAGGGACCCTTGGTCTCCCGCCTCAGCTGGAGAGGCGTCCCAATTGCCCTGCCAAGCCTCGAGGAGAATCCCGAGTTGTCCCTCGCAACTAGGCAGTAGTCCTGACGTCGCTAAACAAACACGTGGGTGGAAGGGCCATGCCCGTCGTAACTCGAGAATATACCCCAGGTTCCTGCCGCAACTCGAGAAAAACCATGAGACTTCCCCCTCGCCGCGAGATGAGGCCTGATAACCCTGCCCTGCGTGGAGAGCAATTCCGTGTTGCACATCACACATGAAAGGAGCCTTGATTTCCTTGATGGCACTCCAGAGAAACCCCAAGAACACTGTTTCAAGGCTAGAGGGATCCTGAGGTCACTGTAGCAACACCAAAGAGCTCCGTGGACCAAAAATCAACTCGAGATGAGAGGTTAGTCCCTGGCTTCGACTCCAGAGGAATACCACCTTACCACAAGCACCTCAAGAGGAGGCTTCTCTCACCTCTAGGAATGTTAGAGGGACCCTGAGCTTGCGGACTCAAGTGGAATGGACACCGCGATGCCCTGACTCGAAATAAGGTCGGATATCCCTGCAGTGACTTGAATGCAGGCTCGTCTTCCATCTCCCAAGACGAAAGGATGTCTGAATCCGCTGTGGAGACCACAGAGAAAGACCTAGTTCCCCACCTCATCGCGACCGGAGGCCTCACATCCTTTGAAAACTCCAGAGGTACGCGGAGATCAGTGCCTCCAAAGGAGACGATGCCTGACTCCTCGTGAAACTTGATAGGAGTCCCAGGATTCCTGTGGCACATGGAAAGGGACCCTTGGTCTCCCGCCTCAGCTGGAGAGGCGTCCAAATTGCCCTGCCAAGCTTCGAGGAGAATCTGGCGCTGTCCCTCGCAACTAGGCAGGAGTCCTGACGTCTATGAACAAACACGTTTGTGGAAGGGCCATCCCCGTCGTAACTCGAGAATATACCCCAGGTTCCCGCCGCAACTCGAGAAAAACCATGAGACTTCCCCCTCGAAGCAAAATGAGGCCCGATTCCCCTGCACTGCGTGCAGAGCAATTCCGTGTTGCACATCACACATGAAAGGAGCCTTGATTTCCTTCATGGCACTCCAGAGAAACCCCAAGAACACTGTTTCAAGGCTAGAGGGATCCTGAGGTCACTGTAGCAACACGAAAGAGCTCCGTGGACCAAAAATCAACTCGAGATGAGAGCTTAGTCCCTGGCTTCGACTCCAGAGGAATACCACCTTACCACAAGCACCTCAAGAGGAGGCTTCTCTCAGCTCTAGGTATGTGAGAGGGACCCTGATTTTGCGGCCTCAATTGGAATGGACACTGCGATGTCCCGACGCGAAATAAGGTCAGATATCCCTGCAGTGACTTGAATGCAGGCTCGTCTTGCATCTCCCAAGATGAAAGGATGTCTGAATCCGCTCTGGAGACCACAGAGAAAGACCTAGTTTCCCACCTCATGGCGACCGGAGGCCTCACATCCTTTGAAAACTCCAGAGGTACGCGGAGATCAGTGTCTCCAAAGGAGACGATGCCTGACTCCTCGTGAAACTTGATAGGAGTCCCAGGATTCCTGTGGCACGTGGATAGGGACACTTGGTCTCCCGCCTCAGCTGGAGAGGCGTCCCAATTGCCCTGCCAAGCCTCGAGGAGAATCTGGCACTGTCCCTCGCAACTAGGCAGGAGTCCTGACGTCGCTGAACAAACACGTGGGTGGAAGGGCCATCCCCGTCATAATTCGAGAATATACCCCAGGGTCCCGCCGCAACTCGAGAAAAACCATGAGACTTCCCCCTCGCCGCGAGATGAGGCCCGATTCCCCTGCACTGCGTGCAGAGCAATTCCGTGTTGCACATTACACATGAAAGGAGCCTTGATTTCCTTGATGGCACTCCAGAGAAACCCCAAGAACACTGTTTCAAGGCTAGAGGGATCCTGAGGTCACTGTAGCAACACGAAAGAGCTCCGTGGACCAAAAATCAACTCGAGATGAGAGGTTAGTCCCTGGCTTCGACTCCACAGGAATATCACCTTACCACAAGCACCTCAAGAGGAGGCTTCTCTCATCTCTAGGTATGTGAGAGGTACCCTGATTTTGCGGCCTCAAGTGGAATGGACACCGCGATGCCCTGACGTGAAATAAGGCCGGATATCCCTGCTGTGACTTGAATGCAGGCTCGTCTTGCATCTCCCAAGATGAAAGAATGTCTGAATCCCCTGTGGAGACCACAGAGAAAAACCTAGTTCCCCACCTCATTGCGACCGGAGGCCTCACATCCTTTGAAAACTTCAGAGGTACGCGGAGATCAGTGCCTCCAAAGGAGATGATGCTTGACTCCTCGTGAAACTTGCTAGGAGTCCCAGGATTCCTGTGGCACGTGGAAAGGGACCCTTGGTCTCCCGCCTCAGCTGGAGAGGCGTCCCAATTGCCCTGCCAAGCCTCGAGGAGAATCCAGAGTTGTCCCTCGCAACTAGGCAGGAGTCCTGCCGTCGCTGATCAAACACGTGGCTGGAAGGGCCATCCCCGTCGTAACTCGAGAATATACCCCAGGTTCCCGCCGCAACTCGAGAAAAACCATGAGACTTCCCCCTCGCCGCGAGATGAGGCCCGATTCCCCTGCACTGCGTGCAGAGCAATTCCGTGTTGCACATCACACATGAAAGGAGCCTTGATTTCCTTGATGGCACTCTAGAGAAATCCCAAGAATACTGTTTCAAGGCTAGAGGGATCCTGAGGTCACTGTAGCAACACGAAAGAGCTCCGTGGACCAAAAATCAACTCGCGATGAGGGGTTAGTCCCTGGCTTTGACTCCAGAGGAATACCACCTTACCACAAGCACCTCAAGAGGAGGCTTCTCTCAGCTCTAGGTATGTGAGAGGGACCCTGAGTTTGCGGCCTCAAGTGGAATGGACACCGCTATGCCCTGACTCGAAATAAGGCCGGATATCCCTGCAGTGACTTGAATGCAGGCTCGTCTTGTATCTCCCAAGACCAAAGGATGTCTGAATCCCCTGTGGAGAGCACAGAGAAAGACCTAGTTCCCCACCTCATCGCGACCGGAGGCTTCACATTCTTTGAAAACTCCAGAGGTACGCGGAGATCAGTGCCTCCAAAGGAGACGATGCCTGACTCCTCGTGAAACTTGATAGGAGTCCCAGGATTCCTGTGGCACGTGGAAAGGGACCCTTGGTCTCCCGCCTCAGCTGGAGAGGCGTCCCAATTGCCCTGCCAAGCCTCGAGGAGAATACCGAGTTTTCCCTCGCAACTAGGAAGGAGTCCTGACGTCGATGAACAAACACGTTTGTGGAAGGGCCATCCCCGTCGTAACTCGAGAATATAGCCCAGGTTCCGGCCGCAACTCGAGAAAAACCATGAGACTTCCCCCTCGCCGCGAGATGAGGCCCGATTCCCCTGCACTGCGAGCAGAGCAATTCCGTTTTGCACATCACACATGAAAGGAGCCTTAATTTCCTTGATGGCACTCCAGAGAAACCCCAAGAACACTGTTTCAAGGCTAGAGGGATCCTGAGGTCACTGTAGGAACACAAAAGAGCTCCATGGGCCAAAAAACAATTCGAGAAGTGAGGATAGTCCCTGGCTTCGAATCCAGAAGAAAACCACCTTACCACAAATACCTCAAGAGGAGGCTTCTTTCAGCTCTAGGTATGTGAGAGGGAACCTGAGTTAGCGGCCTCAAGTGGAATGGAAACCGCGATGCCCTGGTTCGAAATAAGGCCGGATATCCCTGCAGTGACTTGAATGCAGGCTCGTCTTGCATCTCCCAAGACGAAAGGATGTCTGAATCCCCTGTGGAGACCACAGAGAAAGACCTAGTTCCCCACGTCATCACGACCGGAGGCCTCACATCCTTGGAAAACTCCAGAGGTACGGGGAGAACTGTGCCTCCAAAGGAGACGATGCCTGACTCCTTGTGAAACTTGATAGGAGTCCCAGGATTCCTGTGGCACATGGAAAGGGACCCTTGTTCTCCCGCCTCAGCTGGAGAGGCGTCCCAATTGCCCTGCCAAGCCTCGAGGAGAATCCCGAGTTGTCCCTCGCAACTAGGCAGGAGTCCTGACGTCGCTGAACAAACACGTGGCTGGAAGGGCCATCCCCGTCGTAACTCGAAAATATACCCCAGGTTCCCGCGGCAACTCGAGAAAAACCATGAAACTTCCCCCTCGCCACGAGATGAGGCCCGATTTCCCTGCACTGCGTGCATAGCAATTCCGTGTTGCACATCACACATGAAAGGAGCCTTGATTTCCTTCATGGCACTCCAGAGAAACCCCAAGAACACTGTTTCAAGGCTAGAGGGATTCTGAGGTCAATGTAGCAACACAAAAGAGCTCCGTGGACCAAAAATCAACTCGAGATGAGAGGTTAGTCCCTGGCTTCGACTCCAGAGGAATACCACCTTACCACAAGCACCTCAAGAGGAGGCTTCTCTCATCTCTAGGTATGTGAGAGGTACCCTGATTTTGCGGCCTCAAGTGGAATGGACACCGCGATGCCCTGACGTGAAATAAGGCCGGATATCCCTGCTGTGACTTGAATGCAGGCTCGTCTTGCATCTCCCAAGATGAAAGGATGTCTGAATCCCCTGTGGAGACCACAGAGAAAGACCTAGTTCCCCACCTCATCGCGACCGGAGGCCTCACATCCTTTGAAAACTCCAGAGGTATGCGGAGATCAGTGCCTCCAAAGGAGACGATGCCTGACTCCTCGTGAAACTTGATAGGAGTCCCAGGATTCCTGTGGCACATGGAAAGGGACCCTTGGTCTCCCGCCTCAGCTGGAGAGGCGTCCCAATTGCCCTGCCAAGCCTCGAGGAGAATCCCGAGTTGTCCCTCGCAACTAGGCAGGAGTCCTGACGTCGCTGAAGAAACTCGTGTGTGGAAGGGCCATCCCAGTCGTAACTAGAGAATATACCCCAGGGTCCCGCCGCAACTCGAGAAAAACCATGAGACTTCCCCCTCGCCGCGAGATGAGGCTGGATTCTCCTGCACTGCATGCTGAGCAATTCCGTGTTGCACATCACACATGAACGGAGCCTTGATTTCCTTGATGGCACTCCAGAGAAACCCCAAGAACACTGTTTCAAGGCTAGAGGGATCCTGAGGTTACTGTAGCAACACGAAAGAGGTCCGTGGACCAAAAATCAACTCGAGATGAGAGGTTAGTCCCTGGCTTCGACTGCAGAGGAATACCACCTTACCACAAGCACCTAAAGAGGAGGCTTCTCTCAGCTCTAGGTATGTGAGAACGACCCTGATTTTGCGGACTCAAGTGGAATGGACACTGCAATGCCCTGACGCGAAATAAGGCCGGATAACCCTGCAGTGAATTGAATGCAGGCTCGTCTTGCATCTCCCAAGATGAAAGGATGTCTGAATCCCCTGTGGAGACCACAGAGAAAGACCTAGTTCCCCACCTCATTGCGACCGGAGGCCTCACATCCTTTGAAAACTTCAGAGGTACGCGGAGATCAGTGCCTCCAAAGGAGATGATACTTGACTCCTCGTGAAACTTGATAGGAGTCCCAGGATTCCTGTGGCACGTGGAAAGGGACCCTTGGTCTCCCGCCTCAGCTGGAGAGGCGTCCCAATTGCCCTGCCAAGCCTCGAGGAGAATCCAGAATTGTCCCTCGCAACTAGGCAGGAGTCCTGCCGTCGCTGATCAAACACGTGGCTGGAAGGGCCATCCCCGTCGTAACTCGAGAATATACCCCAGGTTCCCGCCACAACTCGAGAAAAACCATGAGACATCCCCCTCGCCGCGAGATGAGGCCCGATTCCCCTGCACTGCGTGCAGAGCTATTCCGTGTTGCACATCACACATGAAAGGAGCCTTGATTTCCTTGATGGCACTCTAGAGAAATCCCAAGAATACTGTTTCAAGGCTAGAGGGATCCTGAGGTCACTGTAGCAACACGAAAGAGCTCCGTGGACCAAAAATCAACTCGAGATGAGGGGTTAGTCCCCGGCTTCGACTCCAGAGGAATACCACCTTACCACAAGCACCTCAAGAGGAGGCTTCTCTCAGCTCTAGGTATGTGAGAGGGACCCTGAGTTTGCGGCCTCAAGTGGAATGGACACCGCTATGCCCTGACTCGAAATAAGGCCGGATATCCCTGCAGTGACTTGAATGCAGGCTCGTCTTGTATCTCCCAAGACGAAAGGATGTCTGAATCCCCTGTGGAGAGCACAGAGAAAGACCTAGTTACCCACCTCATTGCGACCGGAGGCCTCACATCCTTTGAAAATTCCAGAGGTACGCGGAGATCTGTGCCTCCAAAGGGGACGATGCTTGACTCCTCGTGAAACTTGATAGGAGTCTCAGGATTACTGTGGCACGTGGAAAGGGACCCTTGGTCTCCCGCCTCAGCTGGAGAAGCGTCCCAATTGCCCTGCCAAGCCTCGAGGAGAATTCCGAGTTGTCCCTCGCAACTAGGCAGGAGGCCTGACGTCGCTGAACAAACACGTGTGTGGAAGGGCCATCCCCGTCGTAACTCGAGAATATACCCCAGGTCCCCGCCGCAACTCGAGAAAAACCATGAGACTTCCCCCTTGCCGCGAGAAGAGGCCCGATTCCCTTGCACTGCGTGCAGAGCAATTCTGTGTTGCACATCACACATGAAAGGAGCCTTGATTTCCTTCATGGCACTCCAGAGAAACCCCAAGAACACTGTTTCAAGGCTAGAGGGATCCTGAGGTCACTGGAGCAACACGAAAGAGCTCCCTGGACCAAAAATCAACTCGAGATGAGGGGTTAGTCCCTAACTTCGACTCCAGAGGAATACCACCCTACCACAAGCACCTCAAGAGGAGGCTTCTCGCAGCTTTAGGTATGTGAGAGTGACCCTGAGTTTGCGGCATCAAGTGGAATGGACACCGCGATGCCCTGACTCGAAATAAGGCCGGACATCCCTGCAGTGACTTGAATGCAGGCTCTTCTTGCATCTCCCAAGACGAAAGGATGTCTGAATCCCCTGTGGAGACCACAGAGAAAGACCTAGTTCCCCACCTCATCGCGACCGGAGGCTTCACATTCTTTGAAAACTCCAGAGGTACGCGGAGATCAGTGCCTCCAAAGGAGACGATGCCTGACTCCTCGTGAAACTTGATAGGAGTCCCAGGATTCCTGTGGCACGTGGAAAGGGACCCTTGGTCTCCCGCCTCAGCTGGAGAGGCGTCCCAATTGCCCTGCCAAGCCTCGAGGAGAATCCCGAGTTTTCCCTCGCAACTAGGAAGGAGTCCTGACGTCGATGAACAAACACGTTTGTGGAAGGGCCATCCCCGTCGTAACTCGAGAATATAGCCCAGGTTCCCGCCGCAACTCGAGAAAAACCATGAGACTTCCCCCTCGCCGCGAGACGAGGCCCGATTCCCCTGCACTGCGTGCAGAGCAATTCCGTTTTGCACATCACACATGAAAGGAGCCTTGATTTCCTTGATGGCACTCCAGAGAAACCCCAAGAACACTGTTTCAAGGCTAGAGGGATCCTGAGGTCACTGTAGCAACACAAAAGAGCTCCATGGGCCAAAAATCAATTCGAGAAGTGAGGTTAGTCCCTGGCTTCGAATCCAGAAGAAAACCACCTTACCACAAATACCTCAAGAGGAGGCTTCTTTCAGCTCTAGGTATGTGAGAGGGAACCTGAGTTAGCGGCCTCAAGTGGAATGGAAACCGCGATGCCCTGACTCGAAATAAGGCCGGATATCCCTGCAGTGACTTGAATGCAGGCTCGTCTTGCATCTCCCAAGACGAAAGGATGTCTGAATCCCCTGTGGAGACCACAGAGAAAGACCTAGTTCCCCACGTCATCACGACCGGAGGCCTCACATCCTTGGAAAACTCCAGAGGTACGGGGAGAACAGTGCCTCCAAAGGAGACGATGCCTGACTCCTCGTGAAACTTGATAGGAGTCCCAGGATTCCTGTGGCACATGGAAAGGGACCCTTGTTCTCCCGCCTCAGCTGGAGAGGCGTCCCAATTGCCCTGCCAAGCCTCGAGGAGAATCCCGAGTTGTCCCTCGCAACTAGGCAGGAGTCCTGACGTCGCTGAACAAACACGTGTGTGGAAGGGCCATCCCCGTCGTAACTCGAAAATATACCCCAGGTTCCCGCGGCAACTCGAGAAAAACCATGAAACTTCCCCCTCGCCACGAGATGAGGCCCGATTTCCCTGCACTGCGTGCATAGCAATTCCGTGTTGCACATCACACATGAAAGGAGCCTTGATTTCCTGGATGGCACTCCAGAGAAACCCCAAGAACACTGTTTCAAGGCTAGAGGCATCCTGAGGTCACTGTAGCAACAAAAAAGAGCTCCGTGGACCAAAAATCATCTCGAGATGAGGGGTTAGTCCCTAACTTCGACTCCAGAGGAATACCACCCTACCACAAGCACCTCAAGAGGAGGCTTCTCGCAGCTTTAGGTATGTGAGAGGGACCCTGATTTTGCGGCCTCAAGTGGAATGGACACCGTGATGCCCTGACTCGAAATAAGGCGGGATATCCCTGCAGTGACTTGAATGCAGGCTCGTCTTGCATCTCCCAAGATGAAAGGATGTCTGAATCCCCTGTGGAGACCACAGAGAAAGACCTTGTTCCCCACCTCATCGCGACCGGAGGCCTCACATCCTTTGAAAACTCCAGAGGTACTCGGAGATCAGTGCCTCCAAAGGAGACGCTGCCTGACTCCTCGTGAAACTTGGTAGGAGTCCCAGGATTCCTGTGGCACGTGGAAAGGGACCCTTGGTCTCCCGCCTCAGCTGGAGAGGCGTCCCAATTGCCCTGCCAAGCCTCGAGGAGAATCCCGAGTTGTCCCTTGCAACTAGGCAGGAGCCCTGACGTCGCTGAACAAACACGTGGGTGGAAGGGCCATCCTCGTCGTAACTCGAGAATATACCCCAGGTTCCCGCCGCAACTCGAGAAAAACCATGAGACTTCCCCCTCGCCGCGAGATGAGGCCCGATTCCCCTGCACTGCGTGCAGAGCAATTCCGTGTTGCACATCACACATGAAAGGAGCCTTGATATCCTTCATGGCACTCCAGAGAAACCCCAAGAACACTGTTTCAAGGCTAGAGGGATCCTGAGGTCACTGTAGCAACACGAAAGAGCTCCGTGGACCAAAAATCAACTCGAGATGAGAGGTTAGTCCCTGGCTTCGACTCCAGAGGAATACCACCTTACCACAAGCACCTCAAGCGGAGGCTTCTCTCAGCTCTAGGTATGTGAGAGGGACCCTAAATTTGCGGCCTCAAGTGGAATGGACACCGCGATGCCCTGACTCGAAATAAGGCCGGATATCCCTGCAGTGACTTGAATGCAGGCTCGTCTTGCATCTCCCAAGACGAAAGGATGTCTGAATCCCCTGTGGATACCACAGAGAAAGACCTAGTTCCCCACCTCATCGCGACCGGAGGCCTCACATCCTTTGAAAACTCCAGAGGTAAGCGGAGATCAGTGCCTCCACAGGAGACGATGCCTGACTCCTCGTGAAACTTGATAGGAGTCCCAGGATTCCTGTGGCACGTGGAAAGGGACCCTTAGTCTCCCGCCTCAGCTGGAGAGGCGTCCCAATTGCCCTGCCAAGCCTCGAGGAGAATCCCGAGTTGTCCCTCGCAACTAGGCAGGAGTCCTGACGTCGCTGAACAAACACGTGTGTGGAAGGGCCATCCCCGTCGTAACTCGAGAATATACCCCAGGGTCCCGCCGCAACTCGAGAAAAACCATGAGACTTCCCCCTCGCCGCGAGATGAGGCCCGATTCCCCTGCACTGCGTGCAGAGCAATTCCATGTTGTACATCACACATGAAAGGAGCCTTGATTTCCTTCATGGCACTCCAGAGAAACCCCAAGAACACTGTTTCAAGGCTAGAGGGATTCTGAGGTCACTGTAGCAACACGAAAGAGCTCCGTGGACCAAAAATCAACTCGAGATGAGAGGTTAGTCCCTGGCTTCGACTCCAGAGGAATACCACCTTACCACAAGCACCTCAAGAGGAGGCTTCTCTCAGCTCTAGGTATGGAGAGGGACCCTGAGTTTGCGGCCTCAAGTGGAATGGACACCGCGATGCCCTGACTCGAAATAAGGCTGGATATCCCTGCAGTGACTTAAATGCAGGCTCATCTTGCATCTCCCAAGACGAAAGGATGTCTGAATCACCTGTGTAGACTACAGAGAAAAGACCTAGTTCCCCACTTCATCGCGAGGGGAGGCCTCATATCCTTTGACAACTCCAGAGGTACGCGGAGATCAGTGCCTCCAAAGGAGACGATGCCTGACTCCTCGTGAAACTTGATAGGAGTCCCAGGATTCCTGTGGCACGTGGAAAGGGACCCTTGGTCTCCGGCCTCAGCTGGAGAGGCATCCCAATGGCCCTGCCAAGCCTCGAGGAGAATCCCGAGTTGTCCCTCGCAACTAGGCAGGAGTCCTGACGTCGCTGAACAAACACGTGGGTGGAAGGGCCATCCCCGTCGTAACTCGAGAATATACCCCAGGTTCCCGCCGCAACTCGAGAAAAACCATGAGACTTCCCCCTCGCCCGGAGATGAGGCCCGATTCCCCTGCACTGCGTGCAGAGCAATTCCGTGTTGCACATCACACATGAAAGCAGCCTAAATTTCCTTGATGGCACTCCAGAGAAAAACAAAGAACACTGTTTCAAGGCTAGAGTGATCCTGAGGTCACTGTAGCAACACGAAAGAGCTCCGTGGACCAAGAAACAACTCGAGATGAGAGGTTAGTCTATGGCTTCGACTCCAGAGGAATACCACCTTACCACAAGCACCTCAAGAGGAGGCTTCTCTCAGCTCTAGGTATGTGAGAGGGACCCTGATTTTGCGGCCTCAAGTGGAATGGACACTGCGATGTCCCGACGCGAAATAAGGCCGGATATCCCTGCAGTGACTTGAATGCAGGCTCGTCTTGCATCTCCCAAGATGAAAGAATGTCTGAATCCCCTGTGGAGACCACAGAGAAAGACCTAGTTTCCCACCTCATGGCGACCGGAGGCCTCACATCCTTCGAAAACTCCAGAGGTACACGGAGATCAGTGTCTCCAAAGGAGACGATGCCTGACTCCTCGTGAAACTTGATAGGAGTCCCAGGATTCCTGTGGCACGTGGATAGGGACACTTAGTCTCCCGCCTCAGCTGGAGAGGCGTCCCAATTGCCCTGCCAAGCCTCGAGGAGAATCCCGAGTTGTCCCTTGCAACTAGGCAGGAGCCCTGACGTCGCTGAACAAACACGTGGGTGGAAGGGCTATCCTCGTCGTAACTCGAGAATATACCCCAGGTTCCCGCCGCAACTCGAGAAAAACCATGAGACTTCCCCCTCGCCGCGAGATGAGGCCCGATTCCCCTGCATTGCCTGCAGAGCAATTCCGTGTTGCACATCACACATGAAAGGAGCCTTGATTTCCTTCATGGCACTTCAGAGAAACCCCAAGAACACTGTTTCAAGGCTAGAGGGATTCTGAGGTCAATGTAGCAACACAAAAGATCTCCGTGGACCAAAAATCAACTCGAGATGAGAGGTTAGTCCCTGGCTTCGACTCCAGAGGAATACCACCTTACCACAAGCACCTCAAGAGGAGGCTTCTCTCAGCTCTAGGTATGTGAGAGGGACCCTGAGTTTGCAGCCTCAAGTGGAATGGACACCGCGATGCCCTGACTCGAAATAAGGCCGGATATCCCTGCAGTGACTTGAATGCAGGCTCGTCTTGTATCTCCCAAGATGAAAGGATGTCTGAATCCCCTGTGGAGACCACAGAAAAATACCTAGTTCCCCACCTCATCGCGACCGGAGGCCTCACATCCTTGGAAAACTAAAGAGGTACGCGGGGATCAGTGCCTCCAAAGGAGACGATGCCTGACTCCTCGTGAAACTTGATAGGAGTCACAGGATTCCTGTGGCACGTGGAAAGGGACCCTTGGTCTCCCGCCTCAGCTGGAGAGGCGTCCCAATTGCCCTGCCAAGCCTCGAGGAGAATCCCGAGTTGTCCCTCGCAACTAGACAGGAGTCCTGACGTCGCTGAACAAACACGTGGGTGGAAGGGCCATCCCGTCGTAACTCGAGAATATACCCCAGGTTCTCGCCGCAACTCGAGAAAAACCATGAGACTTCCCCCTCGCCGTGGGATGAGGGCCGATTCCCCTGCACTGCATGCAGAGCAATTCCGTGTTGCACATCAAACATGAAAGAAGCCTTGATTTCCTTTATGGCACTCCAGAGAAATCCCAAGAACACTGTTTCAAGGCTAGAGGGATCCTGAGGTCACTGTAGCAACACGAACGAGCTCCGTGGACCAAAAATCAACTCGAGATGAGAGGTTAGTCCCTGGCTTCGACTGCAGAGGAATACCACCTTTCCACAAGCAGCTCAAGAGGAGGCTTCTCTCAGCTCTAGGTATGTGAGCGGGACCCTGAGTTTGCGGCCTCAAGTGGAATGGACACCGCGATGCCCTGACTCGAAATAAGGCCAGATATCTCTGCAGTGACTTGAATGCCAGCTCGTCTTGCATCTCCCAAGATGAAAGGATGTCTGAATCCCCTGTGGAGACCACAGAGAAAGACCTAGTTCCCCACCTCATGGCGACCGGAGGCCTCACATCCTTTGAAAACTCCAGAGGTATGCGGAGATCAGTGCCTCCAAAGGAGACGATGCCTGACTCCTCGTGAAACTTCATAGGAGTCCAAGGATTCCTGTGGCACGTGGAAAGGGACCCTTGGTCTCCCGCCTCAGCTGGAGAGGCATCCCAATTGCCTGCCAAGCCTCGAGGAGAATCCCGAGTTGTCCCTCGCAACTAGGCAGAAGTCCTGACATGGCTGAAGAAACACGTGGGTGGAAGGGCCATCCCCGTCGTAACTCGAGAGTATACCCCAGGTTCCCGCCACAACTCGAGAGAAACCATGAGACTTACCCCTCGCCGCGAGATGAGGCCCGATTCCCCTGCATTGCGAGCAGAGCAATTCCGTGTTGCACATCACACATGAAAGGAGCCTTGATTTCCTTGATGGCTCTCCAGAGAAATCCCAAGAACCCTGTTTCAGGGCTGGAGGGATCCTGAGGTCACTGTAGCAACACGAAAGATCTCCGTGGACCAAAAATCAACTCGAGATGAGAGGTTAGTCCCTGGCTTCGACTCCAGAGGAATACCACCTTAACACAAGCACCTCAAGAGGAGGCTTCTCTCAGCTCTAGGTATGTGAGAGGGACCCTGATTTTGCGGCCTCAAGTGGAATGGACACCGCGATGCCCTGACTCGAAATAAGGCCGGATATCCCTGCAGTGACTTGAATGCAGGCTCGTCTTGCATCTCCCAAGATGAAAGGATGTCTGAATCCCCTGTGGAGACCACAGAAAAAGACCTAGTTCCCCACATCATCGCGACCGGAGGCCTCACATCCTTTGAAAATTCCAGAGGTACGCGGGGATCAGTGCCTCCAAAGGAGACGATGCCTGACTCCTCGTGAAACTTGATAGGAGTCCCAGGATTCCTGTGGCACGTGGAAAGGGACCCTTGGTCTCCCGCCTCAGCTGGAGAGGCGTCCCAATTGCCCTGCCAAGCCTCGAGGAGAATCCCGAGTTGTCCCTCGCAACTAGGCAGGATTCCTGACGTCGCTGAACAAACACGTGGGTGGAAGGGCCATCCCGTCGTAACTCGAGAATATACCCCAGGTTCTCGCCGCAACTCGAGAAAAACCATGAGACTTCCCCCTCGCCGTGGGATGAGGGCCGATTCCCCTGCACTGCATGCAGAGCAATTCCATGTTGCACATCAAACATGAAAGAAGCCTTGATTTCCTTGATGGCACTTCAGAGAAACCCCAAGAACACTGTTTCAAGGCTAGAGGGATTCTGAGGTCAATGTAGCAACACAAAAAAGCTCCGTGGACCAAAAATCAACTCGAGATGAGAGGTTAGTCCCTGGCTTCGACTCCAGAGGAATACCACCTTAACACAAGCACCTCAAGAGGAGGCTTCTCTCAGCTCTAGGTATGTGAGAGGGACCCTGAGTTTGCAGCCTCAAGTGGAATGGACACCGCGATGCCCTGACTCGAAATAAGGCCGGATATCCCTGCAGTGACTTGAATGCAGGCTCGTCTTGCATCTCCCAAGATGAAAGGATGTCTGAATCCCCTGTGGAGACCACAGAAAAAGACCTAGTTCCCCACATCATCGCGACCGGAGGCCTCACATCCTTTGAAAACTCCAGAGGTACGCGGGGATCAGTGCCTCCAAAGCAGACGATGCCTGACTCCTCGTGAAACTTGATAGGAGTCCCAGGATTCCTGTGGCACGTGGAAAGGGACCCTTGGTCTCCCGCCTCAGCTGGAGAGGCGTCCCAATTGCCCTGCCAAGCCTCGAGGAGAATCCCGAGTTGTCCCTCGCAACTAGGCAGGAGTCCTGACGTCGCTGAACAAACACGTGGGTGGAAGGGCCATCCCGTCGTAACTCGAGAATATACCCCAGGTTCTCGCCGCAACTCGAGAAAAACCATGAGACTTCCCCCTCACCGTGGGATGAGGGCCGATTCCCCTGCACTGCATGCAGAGCAATTCCGTGTTGCACATCAAACATGAAAGAAGCCTTGATTTCCTTGATGGCACTCCAGAGAAACCCCAAGAACACTGTTTCAAGGCTAGAGGGATCCTGAGGTCACTGTAGCAACACGAACGAGCTCCGTGGACCAAAAATCAACTCGAGATGAGAGGTTAGTCCCTGGCTTCGACTCCAGAGGAATACCACCTTACCACAAGCAGCTCAAGAGGAGGCTTCTCTCAGCTCTAGGTATGTGAGAGGGACCCTGAGTTTGCGGCCTCAAGTGGAATGGACACCGCGATGCCCTGACTCGAAATAAGGCCGGATATCCCTGCTGTGACTTGAATGCAGGCTCGTCTTGCATCTCCCAAGATGAAAGGATGTCTGAATCACCTGTGTAGACTACAGAGAAAAGACCTAGTTCCCCACCTCATCGCGACCGGAGGCCTCAAATCCTTTGAAAACTCCAGAGGTATGCGGAGATCAGTGCCTCCAAAGGAGACGATGCCTGACTCCTCGTGAAACTTGATAGGAGTCCCAGGATTCCTGTGGCACATGGAAAGGGACCCTTGGTCTCCCGCCTCAGCTGTAGAGGCGTCCCAATTGCCCTGCCAAGCCTCGAGGAGAATCCCGAGTGGTCCCTCGCAAGTAGGCAGGAGTCCTGACGTCGCGGAAGAAACTCGTGTGTGGAAGGGCCATCCCAGTCGTAACTAGAGAATATACCCCAGGTTCCCGCCGCAACTCGAGAAAAACCATGAGACTTCCCCCTCGCCGCGAGATGAGGCCCGATTCCCCTGCACTGCGTGCAGAGCAATTTCGTCTTGCACATCACACATGAAAGGAGCCTTGATTTCCTTGGTGGCACTCCAGAGAAACCCCAAGATCACTGTTTCAAGGCTAGAGCGATCCTGAGGTCACTGTAGCAACACGAAAGAGCTCCGTGGACCAAGAATCAACTCGAGATGAGAGGTTAGTCCCTGGCTTCGAATCCAGAGGAATACCACCTTACCACAAGCACCTCAAGAGGAGGCTTCTCTAAGCTCTAGGTATGTGAGAGGGACCCTGATTTTGCGGCCTCAAGTGGAATGGACACTGCGATGCTCTGACGCGAAATAAGGCCGGATATCCCTGAAGTGACTTGAATGCAGGCTCGTCTTGCATCTCCCAAGATGAAAGAATGTCTGCATCCCCTGTGGAGACCACAGAGAAAGACCTAGTTTCCCACCTCATGGCGACCGGAGGCCTCACATCCTTTGACAACTCCAGAGGTACGCGGAGATTAGTGCCTCCAAAGGAGACGATGCCTGACTCCTCGTGAAACTTGATAGGAGTCCCAGGATTCCTGTGGCACGTTGATAGGGACCTTTGGTCGCCCGCCTCAGCTGGAGAGGCGTCCCAATTGCCCTGCCAAGCCTCGAGGAGAATCCCGAGTTGTCCCTCGGAACTAGGCAGGAGTCCTGACGTAGCTGAACAAACACGTGTGTGGAAGGGCTATCCCCGTCGTAACTCGAGAATATACCCCAGGGTCCCGCCGCAACTCGAGAAAAACCATGAGACTTCCCCCTCGCCGCGAGATGAGGCCCGATTCCCCTGCACTGCGTGCAGAGCAATTCCGTGTTGCACATCACACATGAAAGGAGTCTTGATTTCCTTCATGGCACTCCAGAGAAACCCCAAGAACACTGTTTCAAGGCTAGAGGGATCCTGAGGTCACTGTAGCAACACGAAAGAGCTCCGTGGACCAAAAATCAACTCGAGATGAGAGGTTAGTCCCTGGCTTCGACTCCAGAGGAATACCACCTTACCACAAGCACCTCAAGAGGAGGCTTCTCTCAGCTCTAGGTATGGAGAGGGACCCTGAGTTTGCGGCCTCAAGTGGAATGGACACCGCAGTGCCCTGACTCGAAATAAGGCCGGATATCCCTGCAGTGACTTGAATGCAGGCTCTTCTTGCATCTCCCAAGATGAAAGGATGTGTGAATCCCCTGTGGAGACCACAGAGAAAGACCTAGTTCCCCACTTCATGGCGACCGGAGGCCTAACATCCTTTGAAAACTCCAGAGGTACGCGGAGATCACTGCCTCCAAAGGAGACGAAGCCTGACTCCTCGTGAAACTTGATAGGAGTCCCAGGATTCCTGTGGCACGTGGAAAGGGACCCTTGGTCTCCCGCCTCAGCTGGAGAGGCCTCGCAATTGCCCTGCCAAGCCTCGAAGAGAATCCCGAGTTGTCCCTCGAAACTAGTCAGGAGTCCTGACGTCGCTTGAGAAACATGTGGGTGGAAGGGCCATCCTCGTCGTAACTCGAGAATATACCCCAGGTTCCCGCCGCAACTCGAGAAAAACCATGAGACTTCCCCCTCGCCGCGAGATGAGGCCCGATTCCCCTGCACTGCGTGCAGAGCAATTCCGTGTTGCACATCACACATGAAAGGAGCCTTGATTTCCTTGATGGCACTCCAGAGAAACCCCAAGAACACTGTTTCAAGGCTAGAGGGATCCTGAGGTCACTGTAGCAACACGAAAGAGCTCCGTGGACGAAAAATCAACTCGAGATGAGAGGTTAGTCCCTGGCTTCGACTCCAGAGGAATACCACCTTACCACAAGCACCTCAAGAGGAGGCTTCTCTCAGCTCTAGCTATGTGCTGAGTTTGCGGCCTCAAGTGGAATGGACACCGCGATGCCCTGACGTGAAATAAGGCCGGATATCCCTGCAGTGACTTGAATGCAGGCTCGTCTTGCATCTCCCAAGATGAAAGGATGTCTGAATCCCCTGTGGAGACCACAGAGAAAGACCTAGTTCCCCACCTCATCGCGACCGGAGGCCTCACATCCTTTGAAAACTCCAGAGGTATGCGGAGATCAGTGCCTCCAAAGGAGACGATGCCTGACTCCTCGTGAAACTTGATAGGAGTCCCAGGATTCCTGTGGCACATGGAAAGGGACCCTTGGTCTCCCGCCTCAGCTGTAGAGGCGTCCCAATTGCCCTGCCAAGCCTCGAGGAGAATCCCGAGTTGTCCCTCGTAACTAGGTAGGAGTCCTGACGTCGCGGAAGAAACTCGTGTGTGGAAGGGCCATCCCAGTCGTAACTAGAGAATATACCCCAGGTTCCCGCCGCAACTCGAGAAAAACCATGAGACTTCCCCCTCGCCGCGAGATGAGGCCCGATTCCACTGCACTGCGTGCAGAGCAATTCCGTGTTGCACATCACACATGAAAGGAGCCTTGATTTCCTTGATGGCACTCCAGAGAAAACCCAAGAACACTGTTTCAAGGCTAGAGGGATCCTGAGGTCACTGTAGCAACACGAAAGAGCTCCGTGGACCAAAAATCAACTCGAGATGAGAGGTTAGTCCCTGGCTTCGATTCCAGAGGAATACCACCTTAACACAAGCACCTCAAGAGGAGGCTTCTCTCAGCTCTAGGTATGTGAGAGGGACCCTAAATTTGCGGCCTCAAGTGGAATGGACACCGCGATGCCCTGACTCAAAATAAGGACGGATATCCCTGCAGTGACTTGATTGCAGGCTCGTCTTGCATCTCCCAAGACGAAAGGATGTCTGAATCCCCTGTGGAGACCACAGAGAAAGACCTAGTTCCCCACCTCATCGCGACCGGAGGCCTCACATCCTTTGAAAATTCCAGAGGTACGCGGAGATCAGTGCCTCCAAAGGAGACGATGCCTGACTCCTCGTGAAACTTGATAGGAGTCCCAGGATTCCTGTGGCACGTGGAAAGGGACCCTTGGTCTCCAGCCTCAGCTGGAGAGGCGTCCCAATTGCCCTGTCAAGCCTCGAGGAGAATCCCGAGTTGTCCCTCGCAACTAGGCAGGAGTCCTGACGTCGCTGAACAAACACGTGTGTGGAAGGGCCATCCCCGTCGTAACTCGAGAATATACCCCAGGGTCCCGCCGCAACTCGAGAAAAACCATGAGACTTCCCCCTCGCCGCGAGACGAGGCCCGATTCCCCTGCACTGCGTGCAGAGCAATTCCGTGTTGCACATCACACATGAAAGGAGCCTTGATTTCCTTGATGGCACTCCAGAGAAACCCCAAGAACACTGTTTCAAGGCTAGAGGGATCCTGAGGTCACTGTAGCCACACGAAAGAGCTCCGTGGACCAAAAATCAACTCGAGATGAGAGGTTAGTCCCTGGCTTCGACTCCAGAGGAATACCACCTTACCACAAGCACCTCAAGAGGAGGCTTCTCTCAGCTCTAGCTATGTGCTGAGTTTGTGGCCTCAAGTGGAATGGACACCGCGATGCCCTGACTCGAAATAAGGCCGGATATCCCTGCAGTGACTTGAATGCAGGCTCATCTTGCATCTCCTAAGACGAAAGGATGTCTGAATCACCTGTGTAGACTACAGAGGAAAGACCTAGTTCCCCACCTCATCGCGAGGGGAGGCCTCATATCCTTTGACAACTCCAGAGGTACGCGGAGATCAGTGCCTCCAAAGGAGACGATGCCTGACTCCTCGTGAAACTTGATAGGAGTCCCAGGATTCCTGTGGCACATGGAAAGGGACCCTTAGTCTCCCGCCTCAGCTGGAGAGGCGTCCCAATTGCCCTGCCAAGCCTCGAGGAGAATCCCGAGTTGTCCCTCGCAACTAGGCAGGAGTCCTGACGTCGCTGAACAAACACGTGGCTGGAAGGGCCATCCCCGTCATAATTCGAGAATATACCCCAGGGTCCTGCCGCAACTCGAGAAAGACCATGAGACTTCCCCCTCGCCGCGAGATGAGGCTCGATTCCCCTGCACTGCATGCAGAGCAATTCCGTGTTGCACATCAAACATGAAAGCAGCCTTGATTTCCTTGATGGCACTCCAGAGAAACCCCAAGAACACTGTTTCAACGCTAGAGGGATCCTGAGGTTACTGTAGCAACACGAAAGAGGTTCGTGGACCAAACATCAACTCGAGATGAGAGGTTAGTCCTTGGCTTCGACTCCAGAGGAATACCACCTTACCAGAAGCACCTAAAGAGGAGGCTTCTCTCAGCTCTAGGTATGTGAGAGGGACCCTGATTTTGCGGACTCAAGTGGAATGGACACTGCAATGCCCTGACACGAAATAAGGCCGGATAACCCTGCAGTGAATTGAATGCAGGCTCGTCTTGCATCTCCCAAGATGAAAGGATGTCTGAATCCCCTGTGGAGACCACAGAGAAAGACCTAGTTCCCCACCTCATCGCGACCGGAGGCCTCACATCCTTTGAAAACTTCAGAGGTACGCGGAGATCAGTGCCTCCAAAGGAGACGATGCCTGACTCCTCGTGAAACTTGATAGGAGTACCAGGATTCCTGTGGTACGTGGAAAGGGACCCTTGGTATCCCGCCTCAGCTGGAGAGGCGTCCCAATTGCCCTGCCAAGCCTCGAGGAGAATCCCGAGTTGTCCCTCGCAACTAGGCAGGAGTCCTGACGTCGCTGAACAAACACGTGGCTGGAAGGGCCATCCCCGTCGTAACTCGAGAATATATCCCAGGTTCCCGCCGCAACTCAAGAAAAACCATGAGACTTCCCCCTTGCCGCGAGATGAGGCCCGATTTCCCTGCACTGCGTGCAGAGCAATTCCGTGTTGCACATCACACATGAAAGGAGCCTTGCTTTCCTTGATGGCACTCCAGAGAAACCCCAAGAACACTGTTTCAAGGCTAGAGGGATTCTGAGTTCACTGTAGCCACACGAAAGAGCTCCGTGGACCAAAAATCAACTCGAGATGAGAGGTTAGTCCCTGGCTTCGAGTCCAGAGGAATACCACCTTACCACAAGCACCTCAAGAGGGGGCTTCTCTCAGCTCTAGGTATGTGAGAGGGACCCTGAGTTTGCGGCCTCAAGTGGAATGCACACCGCGATGCGCTGACTCGAAATAAGGCCGGATATCCCTGCAGTGACTTGAATGCAGGCACGTCTTGCATCTCCCAAGATGAAATGATGTCTGAATCCCCTGTGGAGACCACAGAAAACGACCTAGTTCCCCACCTCATCGCGACCGGAGGCCTCACATCCTTTGAAAACTTCAGAGGTACGCGGAGATCAGTGCCTCCAAAGGAGACGATGCCTGACTCCTCGTGAAACTTGATAGGAGTCCCAGGATTCCTGTGGCATGTGGAAAGTGACCCTTGGTCTCCCGCCTCAGCTGGAGAGGCGTCCCAATTGCCCTGCCAAGCCTCGAGGAGAATCCCGTGTTGTCTCCGGCAACTAGGCAGGTGTACTAACGTCGCTGAAAAAACACGTGGGTGGAAGGGCCATCCCCGTCGTAACTCGAGAATATACCCCAGGTTCCCGCCGCAACTCGAGAAAAACCATGAGACTTCCCCCTCGCCGCGAGATGAGGCCCGATTCCCCTGCACTGCGTGCAGAGCAATTCCGTGTTGCACATCACACATGAAAGGAGCCTTGATTTCCTTGATAGCACTCCAGAGAATCCCCCAGAACACTGTTTCAAGGCTAGAGGGATCCTGAGGTCACTGTAGCCACACGAAAGAGCTCCGTGGACCAAAAATCAACTCGAGATGAGAGGTTAGTCCCAGGCTTCGACTCCAGAGGAATACCACCTTACCACAAGCACCTCAAGAGGAGGCTTCTCTCAGCTCTAGCTATGTGCTGAGTTTGCGGCCTCAAGTGGAATGGACACCGCGATGCCCTGACTCGAAATAAGGCCAGATATCCCTGCAGTGACTTGAATGCAGGCTCGTCTTGCATCTCCCAAAATGAAAGGATGTCTGAATCCCATGTGGATACCACAGAAAAAGACCTAGTTCCCCACCTCATCACGACCGGAGGCCTCACATCCTTTGAAAACTCCAGAGGTACGCGGAGATCAGTGCCTCCAAAGGAGACGATGCCTGACTCCTCGTGAAACTTGATAGGAGTCCCAGGATTCCTGTGGCACGTGGAAAGGGACACTTGGTCTCCCGCCTCAGCTGGAGAGGCGTCCCAATTGCCCTGCCAAGCCTCGAGGAGAATCCCGAGTTCTCCCTCGCAACTAGGCAGGAGTCCTGACGTCGCTAAACAAACACGTGGGTGGAAGGGCCATCCCCGTCGTAACTCGAGAATATACCCCAGGTTCCTGCCGCAACTCGATAAAAACCATGAGACTTCCCCCTCGGCGCGAGATGAGGCCTGATAACCCTGCCCTGCGTGGAGAGCAATTCCGTGTTGCACATCACACATGAAAGGAGCCTTGATTTCCTTGATGGCACTCCAGAGAAACCCCAAGAACACTGTTTCAAGGCTAGAGGGATCCTGAGGTCACTGTAGCAACACGAAAGAGCTCCGTGGAGCAAAAATCAACTCGAGATGAGAGGTTAGTCCCTGGCTTCGACTCCAGAGGAATACCACCTTACCACAAGCACCTCAAGAGGAGGCTTCTCTCAGCTCTAGGTATGTGAGAGGGACCCTGAGCTTGCGGCCTCAAGTGGAATGGACACCGCGATGCCCTGACTCGAAATAAGGTCGGATATCCCTGCAGTGACTTGAATGCAGGCTCGTCTTCCATCTCCCAAGATGAAAGGATGTCTGAATCCGCTGTGGAGACCACAGAGAAAGACCTAGTTCCCCACCTCATCGCGACCGGAGGCCTCACATCCTTTGAAAACTCCAGAGGTACGCGGAGATCAGTGCCTCCAAAGGAGACGATGCCTGACTCCTCGTGAAACTTGATAGGAGTCCCAGGATTCCTGTGGCACATGGAAAGGGACCCTTGGTCTCCCGCCTCAGCTGGAGAGGCGTCCAAATTGCCCTGCCAAGCCTCGAGGAGAATCTGGCGCTGTCCCTCGCAACTAGGCAGGAGTCCTGATGTCGCTGAACAAACACGTGGCTGGAAGGGCCATCCCCGTCATAATTCGAGAATATACCCCAGGGTTCCGCCGCAACTCGAGAAAGACCATGAGACTTCCCCCTCGCCGCGAGATGAGGCTCGATTCTCCTGCACTGCATGCAGAGCAATTCCGTGTTGCACATCAAACATGAAAGCAGCCTTGATTTCCTTGATGGCACTCCAGAGAAACCCCAAGAACACTGTTTCAAGGCTAGAGGGATCCTGAGGTTACTGTAGCAACACGAAAGAGGTCCGTGGACCAAACATCAACTCGAGATGAGAGGTTAGTCCCTGGCTTCGACTCCAGAGGAATACCACCTTACCACAAGCACCTAAAGAGGAGGCTTCTCTCAGCTCTAGGTATGTGAGAGGGACCCTGATTTTGCGGACTCAAGTGGAATGGACACTGCAATGCCCTGACGCGAAATAAGGCCGGATAACCCTGCAGTGAATTGAATGCAGGCTCGTCTTGCATCTCCCAAGATGAAAGGATGTCTGAATCCCCTGTGGAGACCACAGAGAAAGACCTAGTTCCCCACCTCATGGCGACCGGAGGCCTCACATCCTTCGAAAACTCCAGAGGTACACGGAGATCAGTGTCTCCAAAGGAGATGATGCCTGACTCCTCGTGAAACTTGATAGGAGTCCCAGGATTCCTGTGGCACATGGAAAGGGACCCTTGTTCTCCCGCCTCAGCTGGAGAGGCGTCCCAATTGCCCTGCCAAGCCTTGAGGAGAATCCCGAGTTGTCCCTCGCAACTAGGCAGGAGTCCTGACGTCGCTGAACAAACACGTGTGTGGAAGGGCCATCCCCGTCGTAACTCGAGAATATACCCCAGGGTCCCGCCGCAACTCGAGAAAAACCATGAGACTTCCCCCTCGCCGCGAGATGAGGCCCGATTCCCCTGCACTGCGTGCAGAGCAATTCCGTGTTGCACATCACACATGAAAGGAGCCTTGATTTCCTTGATGGCACTCCAGAGAAACCCCAAGAACACTGTTTCAAGGCTAGAGGGATTCTGAGGTCACTGTAGCAACACGAAAGAGCTCCGTGGACCAAAAATCAACTCGAGATGAGAGGTTAGTCCCTGGCTTCGACTCCAGAGGAATACCACCTTACCACAAGCACCTCAAGAGGAGGCTTCTCTCAGCTCTAGGTATGGAGAGGGACCCTGAGTTTGCGGCCTCAAGTGGAATGGACACCGCGATGTCCCGACGCGAAATAAGGCCGGATATCCCTGCAGTGACTTGAATGCAGGCTCGTCTTGCATCTCCCAAGATGAAAGAATGTCTGAATCCCCTGTGGAGACCACAGAGAAAGACCTAGTTTCCCACCTCATGGCGACCGGAGGCCTCACATCCTTCGAAAACTCCAGAGGTACACGGAGATCAGTGTCTCCAAAGGAGACGATGCCTGACTCCTCGTGAAACTTGATAGGAGTCCCAGGATTCCTGTGGCACGTGGAAAGGGACCCTTGGTCTCCCGCCTCAGCTGGAGAGGCGTCCCAATTGCCCTGCCAAGCCTCGAGGAGAATCCCGAGTTGTCCCTCGCAACTAGGCAGGAGTCCTGACGTCGCTGAAGTAACTCGTGTGTGGAAGGGCCATCCCAGTCGTAACTAGAGAATATACCCCAGGGTCCCGCCGCAACTCGAGAAAAACCATGAGACTTCCCCCTCGCCGCGAGATGAGGCTCGAATCTCCTGCACTGCATGCAGAGCAATTCCGTGTTGCACATCACACATGAAAGGAGCCTTGATTTCCTTGATGGCACTAAAGAGAAACCCCAAGAACACTGTTTCAAGGCTAGAGGGATCCTGAGGTCACTGTAGTAACACGAAAGAGCTCCGTGGACCAAAAATCATCTCGAGATGAGGGGTTAGTCCCTAACTTCGACTCCAGAGGAATACCACCCTACCACAAGCACCTCAAGAGGAGGCTTCTCGCAGCTTTAGGTTTGTGAGAGGGACCCTGAGTTTGCGGCCTCAAGTGGAATGGACACCGCGATGCCCTGACTCGAAATAAGGCCGGATATCCCTGCAGTGACTTGAATGCAGGCTCTTCTTGCATCTCCCAAGACGAAAGGATGTCTGAATTCCCTGTGGAGACCACAGAGAAAGACCTAGTTCCCCACCTCATCGCGACCGGAGGCCTCACATCCTTTGAAAACTCCAGAGGTACGCGGAGATCAGTGCCTCCAAAGGAGACGATGCCTGACTCCTCGTGAAACTTGATAGGAGTCCCAGGATTCCTGTGGCACGTGGAAAGGGACCCTTGGTTTCCCGCCACAGCTGGAGAGGCGTCGCAATTGCCCTGCCAAGCCTCGAGGAGAATCCCGAGTTGTCCCTCGCAACTAGGAAGGAGTCCTGACGTCTATGAAAAAACACGTTTGTGGAAGGGCCATCCCCGTCGTAACTCGAGAATATACCCCAGGTTCCCGCCGCAACTCGAGAAAAACCATGAGACTTCCCCCTCGAAGCAAAATGAGGCCCGATTACCCTGCACTGCGTGCAGAGCAATTCCGTGTTGCACATCACACATGAAAGGAGCCTTGATTTCCTTCATGGCACTCCAGAGAAACCCCAAGAACACTGTTTCAAGGCTAGAGGGATCCTGAGGTCACTGTAGCAACACGAAAGAGCTCCGTGGACCAAAAATCAACTCGAGATGAGAGGTTAGTCCCTGGCTTCGACTCCAGAGGAATACCACCTTACCACAAGCACCTCAAGAGGAGGCTTCTCTCAGCTCTAGGTATGTGAGAGGGACCCTAAATTTGCGGCCCCAAGTGGAATGGACACCGCGATGCCCTGACTCAATATAAGGATGGATATCCCTGCAGTGACTTGAATGCAGGCTCGTCTTGCATCTCCCAAGACGAAAGGATGTCTGAATCCCCTGTGGATACCACAGAGAAAGACCTAGTTCCCCACCTCATCGCGACCGGAGGCCTCACATCCTTTGAAAACTCCAGAGGTAAGCGGAGATCAGTGCCTCCACAGGAGACGATGCCTGACTCCTCGTGAAACTTGATAAGAGTCCCAGGATTCCTGTGGCACATGGAAAGGGACCCTTAGTCTCCCGCCTCAGCTGGAGAGGCGTCCCAATTGCCCTGCCAAGCCTCGAGGAGAATCCCGAGTTGTCCCTCGCAACTAGGCAGGAGTCCTGACGTCGCTGAACAAACACGTGTGTGGAAGGGCCATCCCCGTCGTAACTCGAGAATATACCCCAGGGTCCCGCCGCAACTCGAGAAAAACCATGAGACTTCCCCCTCGCCGCGAGATGAGGCCCGATTCCCCTGCACTGCGTGCAGAGTAATTCCGTGTTGCACATCACACATGAAAGGAGCCTTGATTTCCTTGATGGCACTCCAGAGAAACCCCAAGAACACTGTTTCAAGGCTAGAGGGATTCTGAGGTCACTGTAGCAACACGAAAGAGCTCCGTGGACCAAAAATCAACTCGAGATGAGAGGTTAGTCCCTGGCTTCGACTCCAGAGGAATACCACCTTACCACAAGCACCTCAAGAGGAGGTTTCTCTCAGCTCTAGGTATGGAGAGGGACCCTGAGTTTGCGGCCCCAAGTGGAATGGACACCGCGATGCCCTGACTCGAAATAAGGCCGGATATCCCTGCAGTGACTTGAATGCAGGCTCATCTTGCATCTCCCAAGACGAAAGGATGTCTGAATCCCCTGTGTAGACTACAGAGAAAAGACCTAGTTCCCCACCTCATCGCGAGGGGAGGCCTCATATCCTTTGACAACTCCAGAGGTACGCGGAGATCAGTGCCTCCAAAGGAGACGATGCCTGACTCCTCGTGAAACTTGATAGGAGTCCCAGGATTCCTGTGGCATGGGGAAAGGGACACTTGGTCTCCGGCCTCAGCTGGAGAGGCATCCCAATGGCCCTGCCAAGCCTCGAGGAGAATCCCGAGTTGTCCCTCGCAACTAGGCAGGAGTCCTGACGTCGCTGAACAAACACGTGGGTGGAAGGGCCATCCCCGTCGTAACTCGAGAATATACCACAGGTTCCCGCCGCAACTCGAGAAAAACCATGAGACTTCCCCCTCGAAGCAAAATGAGGCCCGATTCCCCTGCACTGCGTGCAGAGCAATTCCGTTTTGCACATCACACATGAAAGGAGCCTTGATTTCCTTGATGGCACTCCAGAGAAACCCCAAGAACACTGTTTCAAGGCTAGAGGGATCCTGAGGTCACTGTAGCAACACAAAAGAGCTCCATGGGCCAAAAATCAATTCGAGAAGTGAGGTTAGTCCCTGGCTTCGAATCCAGAAGAAAACCACCTTACCACAAGTACCTCAAGAGGAGGCTTCTTTCAGCTCTAGGTATGTGAGAGGGAACCTGAGTTAGCGGCCTCAAGTGGAATGGAAACCGCGATGCCCTGACTCGAAATAAGGCCGGATATCCCTGCAGTGACTTGAATGCAGGCTCGTCTTGCATCTCCCAAGACGAAAGGATGTCTGAATCCCCTGTGGAGACCACAGAGAAAGACCTAGTTCCCCACGTCATCACGACCGGAGGCCTCACATCCTTGGAAAACTCCAGAGGTACGGGGAGAACAGTGCCTCCAAAGGAGACGATGCCTGACTCCTTGTGAAACTTGATAGGAGTCCCAGGATTCCTGTGGCACGTGGAAAGGGACCCTTGTTCTCCCGCCTCAGCTGGAGAGGCG
Source organism: Cervus elaphus (assembly GCF_910594005.1). Lineage (NCBI taxonomy): Eukaryota > Metazoa > Chordata > Mammalia > Artiodactyla > Cervidae > Cervus > Cervus elaphus. The sequence goes on from NC_057838.1 coordinate 7,474,922, forward strand.
TCCCAATTGCCCTGCCAAGCCTCGAGGAGAATCCCGAGTTGTCCCTCGCAACTAGGCAGGAGTCCTGACGTCGCTGAACAAACACGTGGGTGGAAGGGCCATCCCCGTCGTAACTCGAAAATATACCCCAGGTTCCCGCGGCAACTCGAGAAAAACCATGAAACTTCCCCCTCGCCACGAGATGAGGCCCGATTTCCCTGCACTGCGTGCATAGCAATTCCGTGTTGCACATCACACATGAAAGGAGACTTGATTTCCTTGATGGCACTCCAGAGAAACCCCCAGAACACTGTTTCAAGGCTAGAGGGATCCTGAGGTCACTGTTGCCACACGAAAGAGCTCCGTGGACCAAAAATCAACTCGAGATGAGAGGTTAGTCCCTGGCTTCGACTCCAGAGGAATACCACCTTACCACAAGCACCTCAATAGGAGGCTTCTCTCAGCTCTAGCTATGTGCTGAGTTTGCGGCCTCAAGTGGAATGGACACCGCGATGCCCTGACTCGAAATAAGGCCAGATATCCCTGCAGTGACTTGAATGCAGGCTCGTCTTGCATCTCCCAAAATGAAAGGATGTCTGAATCCCATGTGGATACCACAGAAAAAGACCTAGTTCCCCACCTCATCACGACCGGAGGCCTCACATCCTTTGAAAACTCCAGAGGTACGCGGAGATCAGTGCCTCCAAAGGAGACGATGCCTGACTCCTCGTGAAACTTGATAGGAGTCCCAGGATTCCTGTGGCACGTGGAAAGGGACCCTTGGTCTCCCGCCTCAGCTGGAGAGGCGTCCCAATTGCCCTGCCAAGCCTCGAGGAGAATCCCGAGTTCTCCCTCGCAACTAGGCAGGAGTCCTGACGTCGCTAAACAAACACGTGGGTGGAAGGGCCATCCCCGTCGTAACTCGAGAATATACCCCAGGTTCCTGCCGCAACTCGATAAAAACCATGAGACTTCCCCCTCGCCGCGAGATGAGGCCTGATAACCCTGCCCTGCGTGGAGAGCAATTCCGTGTTGCACATCACACATGAAAGGAGCCTTGATTTCCTTGATGGCACTCCAGAGAAACCCCAAGAACACTGTTTCAAGGCTAGAGGGATCCTGAGGTCACTGTAGCAACACGAAAGAGCTCCGTGGACCAAAAATCAACTCGAGATGAGAGGTTAGTCCCTGGCTTCGACTCCAGAGGAATACCACCTTACCACAAGCACCTCAAGAGGAGGCTTCTCTCAGCTCTAGGTATGTGAGAGGGACCCTGAGCTTGCGGCCTCAAGTGGAATGGACACCGCGATGCCCTGACTCGAAATAAGGTCGGATATCCCTGCAGTGACTTGAATGCAGGCTCGTCTTCCATCTCCCAAGATGAAAGGATGTCTGAATCCGCTGTGGAGACCACAGAGAAAGACCTAGTTCCCCACCTCATCGCGACCGGAGGCCTCACATCCTTTGAAAACTCCAGAGGTACGCGGAGATCAGTGCCTCCAAAGGAGACGATGCCTGACTCCTCGTGAAACTTGATAGGAGTCCCAGGATTCCTGTGGCACGTGGAAAGGGACCCTTGGTCTCCCGCCTCAGCTGGAGAGGCGTCCAAATTGCCCTGCCAAGCCTCGAGGAGAATCTGGCTCTGTCCCTCGCAACTAGGCAGGAGTCCTGATGTCGCTGAACAAACACGTGGCTGGAAGGGCCATCCCCGTCATAATTCGAGAATATACCCCAGGGTCCCGCCGCAACTCGAGAAAGACCATAAGACTTCCCCCTCGCCGCGAGATGAGGCTCGATTCTCCTGCACTGCATGCAGAGCAATTCCGTGTTGCACATCAAACATGAAAGCAGCCTTGATTTCCTTGATGGCACTCCAGAGAAACACCAAGAACACTGTTTCAAGGCTAGAGGGATCCTGAGGTCACTGTAGCAACACGAAAGAGCTCCGTGGACCAAAAATCAACTCGAGATGAGAGGTTAGTCCCTGGCTTCGACTCCAGAGGAATACCACCTTACCACAAGCACCTCAAGAGGAGGCTTCTCTCAGCTCTAGGTATGTGAGAGGGACCCTGATTTTGCGGCCTCAAGTGGAATGGACACCGCGATGCCCTGACTCAATATAAGGACGGATATCCCTGCAGTGACTTGAATGCAGGCTCGTCTTGCATCTCCCAAGACGAAAGGATGTCTGAATCCCCTGTGGATACCACAGAGAAAGACCTAGTTCCCCACCTCATCGCGACCGGAGGCCTCACATCCTTTGAAAACTCCAGAGGTATGCGGAGATCAGTGCCTCCAAAGGAGACGATGCCTGACTCCTCGTGAAACTTGATAGGAGTCCCAGGATTCCTGTGGCACATGGAAAGGGACCCTTGGTCTCCCGCCTCAGCTGGAGAGGCGTCCCAATTGCCCTGCCAAGCCTCGAGGAGAATCCCGAGTTGTCCCTCGCAACTAGGCAGGAGTCCTGACGTCGCTGAAGTAACTCGTGTGTGGAAGGGCCATCCCAGTCGTAACTAGAGAATATACCCCAGGGTCCCGCCGCAACTCGAGAAAAACCATGAGACTTCCCCCTCGCCGCGAGATGAGGCTCGAATCTCCTGCACTGCATGCAGAGCAATTCCGTGTTGCACATCACACATGAAAGGAGCCTTGATTTCCTTGATGGCACTAAAGAGAAACCCCAAGAACACTGTTTCAAGGCTAGAGGGATCCTGAGGTCACTGTAGTAACACGAAAGAGCTCCGTGGACCAAAAATCATCTCGAGATGAGGGGTTAGTCCCTAACTTCGACTCCAGAGGAATACCACCCTACCACAAGCACCTCAAGAGGAGGCTTCTCGCAGCTTTAGGTTTGTGAGAGGGACCCTGAGTTTGCGGCCTCAAGTGGAATGGACACCGCGATGCCCTGACTCGAAATAAGGCCGGATATCCCTGCAGTGACTTGAATGCAGGCTCTTCTTGCATCTCCCAAGACGAAAGGATGTCTGAATTCCCTGTGGAGACCACAGAGAAAGACCTAGTTCCCCACCTCATCGCGACCGGAGGCCTCACATCCTTTGAAAACTCCAGAGGTACGCGGAGATCAGTGCCTCCAAAGGAGACGATGCCTGACTCCTCGTGAAACTTGATAGGAGTCCCAGGATTCCTGTGGCACGTGGAAAGGGACCCTTGGTTTCCCGCCACAGCTGGAGAGGCGTCGCAATTGCCCTGCCAAGCCTCGAGGAGAATCCCGAGTTGTCCCTCGCAACTAGGAAGGAGTCCTGACGTCTATGAAAAAACACGTTTGTGGAAGGGCCATCCCCGTCGTAACTCGAGAATATACCCCAGGTTCCCGCCGCAACTCGAGAAAAACCATGAGACTTCCCCCTCGAAGCAAAATGAGGCCCGATTCCCCTGCACTGCGTGCAGAGCAATTCCGTGTTGCACATCACACATGAAAGGAGCCTTGATTTCCTTCATGGCACTCCAGAGAAACCCCAAGAACACTGTTTCAAGGCTAGAGGGATCCTGAGGTCACTGTAGCAACACGAAAGAGCTCCGTGGACCAAAAATCAACTCGAGATGAGAGGTTAGTCCCTGGCTTCGACTCCAGAGGAATACCACCTTACCACAAGCACCTCAAGAGGAGGCTTCTCTCAGCTCTAGGTATGTGAGAGGGACCCTGATTTTGCGGCCTCAAGTGGAATGGACACCGCGATGCCCTGACTCAATATAAGGACGGATATCCCTGCAGTGACTTGAATGTAGGCTCGTCTTGCATCTCCCAAGACGAAAGGATGCCTGAATCCCCTGTGGATACCACAGAGAAAGACCTAGTTCCCCACTTCATCGCGACCGGAGGCCTCACATCCTTTGAAAACTCCAGAGGTAAGCGGAGATCAGTGCCTCCACAGGAGACGATGCCTGACTCCTCGTGAAACTTGATAGGAGTCCCAGGATTCCTGTGGCACATGGAAAGGGACCCTTGTTCTCCCGCCTCAGCTGGAGAGGCGTCCCAATTGCCCTGCCAAGCCTCGAGGAGAATCCCGAGTTGTCCCTCGCAACTAGGCAGGAGTCCTGACGTCGCTGAACAAACACGTGTGTGGAAGGGCCATCCCCGTCGTAACTCGAGAATATACCCCAGGGTCCCGCCGCAACTCGAGAAAAACCATGAGACTTCCCCCTCGCCGCGAGATGAGGCCCGATTCCCCTGCACTGCGTGCAGAGCAATTCCGTGTTGCACATCACACATGAAAGGAGCCTTGATTTCCTTGATGGCACTCCAGAGAAACCCCAAGAACACTGTTTCAAGGCTAGAGGGATTCTGAGGTCACTGAAGCAACACGAAAGAGCTCCGTGGACCAAAAATCAACTCGAGATGAGAGGTTAGTCCCTGGCTTCGACTCCAGAGGTATACCACCTTACCACAAGCACCTCAAGAGGAGGCTTCTCTCAGCTCTAGGTATGGAGAGGGACCCTGAGTTTGCGGCCTCAAGTGGAATGGACACCGCGATGCTCTGACTCGAAATAAGGCCGGATATCCCTGCAGTGACTTGAATGCAGGCTCATCTTGCATCTCCCAAGACGAAAGGATGTCTGAATCACCTGTGTAGACTACAGAGAAAAGACCTAGTTCCCCACCTCATCGCGAGGGGAGGCCTCATATCCTTTGCCAACTCCAGAGGTACGCGGAGATCAGTGCCTCCAAAGGAGACGATGCCTGACTCCTCGTGAAACTTGATAGGAGTCCCAGGATTCCTGTGGCACGTGGAAAGGGACCCTTGGTCTCCGGCCTCAGCTGGAGAGGCATCCCAATGGCCCTGCCAAGCCTCGAGGAGAATCCCGAGTTGTCCCTCGCAACTAGGCAGGAGTCCTGACGTCGCTGAACAAACACGTGGGTGGAAGGGCCATCCCCGTCGTAACTCGAGAATATACCCCAGGTTCCCGCCGCAACTCGAGAAAAACCATGAGACTTCCCCCTCGCCCGGAGATGAGGCCCGATTCCCCTGCACTGCGTGCAGAGCAATTCCGTGTTGCACATCACACATGAAAGCAGCTTTAATTTCCTTGATGGCACTCCAGAGAAAAACAAAGAACACTGTTTCAAGGCTAGAGCGATCCTGAGGTCACTGTAGCAACACGAAAGAGCTCCGTGGACCAAGAAACAACTCGAGATGAGAGGTTAGTCTATGGCTTCGACTCCAGAGGAATACCACCTTACCACAAGCACCTCAAGAGGAGGCTTCTCTCAGCTCTAGGTATGTGAGAGGGACCCTGATTTTGCGGCCTCAAGTGGAATGGACACTGCGATGTCTCGACGCGAAATAAGGCCGGATATCCCTGCAGTGACTTGAATGCAGGCTCGTCTTGCATCTCCCAAGACGAAAGGATGTCTGAATCCCCTGTGGAGACCACAGAGAAAGACCTAGTTTCCCACCTCATGGCGACCGGAGGCCTCACATCCTTCGAAAACTCCAGAGGTACACGGAGATCAGTGTCTCCAAAGGAGACGATGCCTGACTCCTCGTGAAACTTGATAGGAGTCCCAGGATTCCTGTGGCACGAGGATAGGGACACTTGGTCTCCCGCCTCAGCTGGAGAGGCGTCCCAATTGCCCTGCCAAGCCTCGAGGAGAATCCCGAGTTGTCCCTCGCAACTAGGCAGGAGTCCTGACGTCGCTGAACAAACACGTGGGTGGAAGGGCCATCCCCGTCGTAACTCGAGAATATACCCCAGGTTCCGGCCGCAACTCGAGAAAAACCATGAGACTTCCCCCTCGCCGCGAGATGAGGCCCGATTCCCCTGCACTGCGTGCAGAGCAATTCCGTGTTGCACATTACACATGAAAGGAGCCTTGATTTCCTTGATGGCACTCCAGAGAAACCTCAAGAACACTGTTTCAAGGCTAGAGGGATCCTGAGGTCACTGTCGCAACACGAAAGAGCTCCGTGGACCAAAAATCAACTCGAGATGAGAGGTTAGTCCCTGGCTTTGACTCCACAGGAATACCACCTTACCACAAGCACCTCAAGAGGAGGTTTCTCTCAGCTCTAGGTATGTGAGAGGTACCCTGATTTTGCGGCCTCAAGTGGAATGGACACCGCGATGCCCTGACGTGAAATAAGGCCGGATATCCCTGCTGTGACTTGAATGCAGGCTCGTCTTGCATCTCCCAAGATGAAAGGATGTCTGAATCCCCTGTGGAGACCACAGAGAAAGACCTAGTTCCCCACCTCATCGCGACCGGAGGCCTCACATCCTTTGAAAACTCCAGAGGTATGCGGAGATCAGTGCCTCCAAAGGAGACGATGCCTGACTCCTCGTGAAACTTGATAGGAGTCCCAGGATTCCTGTGGCACATGGAAAGGGACCCTTGGTCTCCCGCCTCAGCTGGAGAGGCGTCCCAATTGCCCTGCCAAGCCTCGAGGAGAATCCCGAGTTGTCCCTCGCAACTAGGCAGAAGTCCTGACATGGCTGAAGAAACTCGTGTGTGGAAGGGCCATCCCAGTCGTAACTAGAGAATATACCCCAGGGTCCCGCCGCAACTCGAGAAAAACCATGAGACTTCCCCCTCGCCGCGAGATGAGGCTCGAATCTCCTGCACTGCATGCAGAGCAATTCCGTGTTGCACATCACACATGAAAGGAGCCTTGATTTCCTTGATGGCACCCCAGAGAAACCCCAAGAACACTGTTTCAAGGCTAGAGGGATCCTGAGGTTACTGTAGCAACACGAAAGAGGTCCGTGGACCAAAAATCAACTCAAGATGAGAGGTTAGTCCCTGGCTTCGACTACAGAGAAATACCACCTTACCACAAGCACCTAAAGAGGAGGCTTCTCTCAGCTCTAGGTATGTGAGAACGACACTGATTTTGCGGACTCAAGTGGAATGGACACTGCAATGCCCTGACGCGAAATAAGGCCGGATAACCCTGCAGTGAATTGAATGCAGGCTCGTCTTGCATCTCCCAAGATGAAAGGATGTCTGAATCCCCTGTGGAGACCACAGAGAAAGACCTAGTTCCCCACCTCATTGCGACCGGAGGCCTCACATCCTTTGAAAACTTCAGAGGTACGCGGAGATCAGTGCCTCCAAAGGAGATGATGCTTGACTCCTCGTGAAACTTGCTAGGAGTCCCAGGATTCCTGTGGCACGTGGAAAGGGATCCTTGGTCTCCCGCCTCAGCTGGAGAGGCGTCCCAATTGCCCTGCCAAGCCTCGAGGAGAATCCAGAGTTGTCCCTCGCAACTAGGCAGGAGTCCTGCCGTCCCTGATCAAACACGTGGCTGGAAGGGCCATCCCCGTCGTAACTCGAGAATATACCCCATGTTCCCGCCGCAACTCGAGAAAAACCATGAGACTTCCCCCTCGCCGCGAGATGAGGCCCGATTCCCCTGCACTGCATGCAGAGCAATTCCGTGTTGCACATCACACATGAAAGGAGCCTTGATTTCCTTGATGGCACCCTAGAGAAACCCCAAGAATACTGTTTCAAGGCTAGAGGGATCCTGAGGTCACTGTAGCAACATGAAAGAGCTCCGTGGACCAAAAATCAACTCGAGATGAGGGGTTAGTCCCTGGCTTCGACTCCAGAGGAATTCCACCTTACCACAAGCACCTCAAGAGGAGGCTTCTCTCAGCTCTAGGTATGTGAGAGGGACCCTGAGTTTGCGGCCTCAAGTGGAATGGACACCGCTATGCCCTGACTCGAAATAAGGCCGGATATCCCTGCAGTGACTTGAATGCAGGCTCGTCTTGTATCTCCCAAGACGAAAGGATGTCTGAATCCCCTGTGGAGAGCACAGAGAAAGACCTAGTTACCCACCTCATTGCGACCGGAGGCCTCACATCCTTTGAAAACTCCAGAGGTACGCGGAGATCTGTGCCTCCAAAGGGGACGATGCCTGACTCCTCGTGAAACTTGATAGGAGTCTCAGGATTCCTGTGGCACGTGGAAAGGGACCCTTGGTCTCCCGCCTCAGCTGGAGAAGCGTCCCAATTGCCCTGCCAAGCCTCGAGGAGAATTCCGAGTTGTCCCTCGCAACTAGGCAGGAGTCCTGACGTCGCTGAACAAACACGTGTGTGGAAGGGCCATCCCCGTCGTAACTCGAGAATATACCCCAGGTCCCCGCCGCAACTCGAGAAAAACCATGAGACTTCCCCCTTGCCGCGAGAAGAGGCCCGATTCCCTTGCACTGCGTGCAGAGCAATTCTGTGTTGCACATCACACATGAAAGGAGCCTTGATTTCCTTGATGGCACTCCAGAGAAACCCCAAGAACACTGTTTCAAGGCTAGAGGGATCCTGAGGTCACTGTAGCAACACGAAAGAGCTCCCTGGACCAAAAATCAACTCGAGATGAGGGGTTAGTCCCCAACTTCGACTCCAGAGGAATACCACCCTACCACAAGCACCTCAAGAGGAGGCTTCTCGCAGCTTTAGGTATGTGAGAGGGAGCCTGAGTTTGCGGCATCAAGTGGAATGGACACCGCGATGCCCTGACTCGAAATAAGGCCGGATATCCCTGCAGTGACTTGAATGCAGGCTCGTCTTGCATCTTCCAAGACGAAAGGATGTCTGAATCCCCTGTGGAGACCACAGAGAAAGACCTAGTTCCCCTCCTCATCGCGACCGGAGGCTTCACATTCTTTGAAAACTCCAGAGGTACGCGGAGATCAGTGCCTCCAAAGGAGACGATGCCTGACTCCTCGTGAAACTTGATAGGAGTCCCAGGATTCCTGTGGCACGTGGAAAGGGACCCTTGGTCTCCCGCCTCAGCTGGAGAGGCGTCCCAATTGCCCTGCCAAGCCTCGAGGAGAATCCCGAGTTTTCCCTCGCAACTAGGAAGGAGTCCTGACGTCGATGAACAAACACGTTTGTGGAAGGGCCATCCCCGTCGTAACTCGAGAATATAGCCCAGGTTCCCGCCGCAACTCGAGAAAAACCATGAGACTTCCCCCTCGTAGCAAAATGAGGCCCGATTCCCCTACACTGCGTGCAGAGCAATTCCGTTTTGCACATCACACATGAAAGGAGCCTTGATTTCCTTGATGGCATTCCAGAGAAACCCCAAGAACACTGTTTCAAGGCTAGAGGGATCCTGAGGTCACTGTAGCAACACAAAAGACCTCCATGGGCCAAAAATCAATTCGAGAAGTGAGGTTAGTCCCTGGCTTCGAATCCAGAAGAAAACCACCTTACCACAAGTACCTCAAGAGGAGGCTTCTTTCAGCTCTAGGTATGTGAGAGGGAACCTGAGTTAGCGGCCTCAAGTGGAATGGAAACCGCGATGCCCTGACTCGAAATAAGGCCGGATATCCCTGCAGTGACTTGAATGCAGGCTCGTCTTGCATCTCCCAAGACGAAAGGATGTCTGAATCCCCTGTGGAGACCACAGAGAAAGACCTAGTTCCCCACGTCATCACGACCGGAGGCCTCACATCCTTGGAAAACTCCAGAGGTACGGGGAGAACAGTGCCTCCAAAGGAGACGATGCCTGACTCCTTGTGAAACTTGATAGGAGTCCCAGGATTCCTGTGGCACGTGGAAAGGGACCCTTGTTCTCCCGCCTCAGCTGGAGAGGCGTCCCAATTGCCCTGCCAAGCCTCGAGGAGAATCCCGAGTTGTCCCTTGCAACTAGGCAGGAGCCCTGACGTCGCTGAACAAACACGTGGGTGGAAGGGCCATCCTCGTCGTAACTCGAGAATATACCCCAGGTTCCCGCCGCAACTCGAGAAAAACCATGAGACTTCCCCCTCGCCGCGAGATGAGGCCCGATTCCCCTGCACTGCGTGCAGAGCAATTCCGTGTTGCACATCACACATGAAAGGAGCCTTGATTTCCTTCATGGCACTTCAGAGAAACCCCAAGAACACTGTTTCAAGGCTAGAGGGATTCTGAGGTCAATTTAGCAACACAAAAGAGCTCCGTGGACCAAAAATCAACTCGAGATGAGAGGTTAGTCCCTGGCTTCGACTCCAGAGGAATACCACCTTACCACAAGCACCTCAAGAGGAGGCTTCTCTCAGCTCTAGGTATGTGAGAGGGACCATGAGTTTGCAGCCTCAAGTGGAATGGACACCGCGAGGCCCTGACTCGAAATAAGGCCGGATATCCCTGCAGTGACTTGAATGCAGGCTCGTCTTGCATCTCCCAAGATGAAAGGATGTCTGAATCCCCTGTGGAGACCACAGAAAAAGACCTAGTTCCCCACCTCATCGCGACCGGAGGCCTCACATCCTTGGAAAACTAAAGAGGTACGCGGGGATCAGTGCCTCCAAAGGAGACGATGCCTGACTCCTCGTGAAACTTGATAGGAGTCCCAGGATTCCTGTGGCACGTGGAAAGGGACCCTTGGTCTCCCGCCTCAGCTGGAGAGGCATCCCAATTGCCCTGCCAAGCCTCGAGGAGAATCCCGAGTTGTCCCTCGCAACTAGGCAGGAGTCCTGACGTCGCTGAACAAACACGTGGGTGGAAGGACCATCCCGTCGTAACTCGAGAATATACCCCAGGTTCTCACCGCAACTCGAGAAAAACTATGAGACTTCCCCCTCGCCGTGGGATGAGGGCCGATTCCCCTGCACTGCATGCAGAGCAATTCCGTGTTGCACATCAAACATGAAAGAAGCCTTGATTTCCTTGATGGCACTCCAGAGAAACCCCAAGAACACTGTTTCAAGGCTAGAGGGATCCTGAGGTCACTGTAGCAACACGAACGAGCTCCGTGGACCAAAAATCAACTCGAGATGAGAGGTTAGTCCCTGGCTTCGACTGCAGAGGAATACCACCTTACCACAAGCAGCTCAAGAGGAGGCTTCTCTCAGCTCTAGGTATGTGAGAGGGACCCTGAGTTTGCGGCCTCAAGTGAAATGGACACCGCGATGCCCTGACTCGAAATAAGGCCAGATATCTCTGCAGTGACTTGAATGCCAGCTCGTCTTGCATCTCCCAAGATGAAAGGATGTCTGAATCCCCTGTGGAGACCACAGAGAAAGACCTAGTTCCCCACCTCATGGGGACCGGAGGCCTCACATCCTTTGAAAACTCCAGAGGTATGCGGAGATCAGTGCCTCCAAAGGAGACGATGCCTGACTCCTCGTGAAACTTCATAGGAGTCCAAGGATTCCTGTGGCACGTGGAAAGGGACCCTTGGTCTCCCGCCTCAGCTGGAGAGGCATCCCAATTGCCTGCCAAGCCTCGAGGAGAATCCCGAGTTGTCCCTCGCAACTAGGCAGAAGTCCTGACATGGCTGAAGAAACACGTGTGTGGAAGGGCCATCCCCGTCGTAACTCGAGAATATACCCCAGGTTCCCGCCGCAACTCGAGAAAAACCATGAGACTTCCCCCTCGAAGCAAAATGAGGCCCGATTCCCCTGCACTGCGTGCAGAGCAATTCCGTGTTGCACATCACACATGAAAGGAGCCTTGATTTCCTTCATGGCACTCCAGAGAAACCCCAAGAACACTGTTTCAAGGCTAGAGGGATCCTGAGGTCACTGTAGCAACACGAAAGAGCTCCGTGGACCAAAAATCAACTCGAGATGAGAGGTTAGTCCCTGGCTTCGAATCCAGAGGAATACCACCTTACCACAAGCACCTCAAGAGAAGGCTTCTCTCAGCTCTAGGTATGTGAGAGGGACCCTAAATTTGCGGCCTCAAGTGGAATGGACACCGCGATGCCCTGACTCAATATTAGGACGGATATCCCTGCAGTGACTTGAATGCAGGCTCGTCTTGCATCTCCCAAGACGAAAGGATGTCTGAATCCCCTGTGGATACCACAGAGAAAGACCTAGTTCCCCAGCTCATCGCGACCGGAGGCCTCACATCCTTTGAAAACTCCAGAGGTAAGCGGAGATCAGTGCCTCCACAGGAGACGATGCCTGACTCCTCGTGAAACTTGATAGGAGTCCCAGGATTCCTGTGGCACATGGAAAGGGACCCTTAGTCTCCCGCCTCAGCTGGAGAGGCGTCCCAATTGCCCTGCCAAGCCTCGAGGAGAATCCCGAGTTGTCCCTCGCAACTAGGCAGGAGTCCTGACGTCGCTGAACAAACACGTGTGTGAAAGGGCCATCCCCGTCGTAACTCGAGAATATACCCCAGGGTCCCGCCGCAACTCGAGAAAAACCATGAGACTTCCCCCTCGCCGCGAGATGAGGCCCGATTCCCCTGCACTGCGTGCAGAGCAATTCCGTGTTGCACATCACACATGAAAGGAGCCTTGATTTCCTTGATGGCACTCCAGAGAAACCCCAAGAACACTGTTTCAAGGCTAGAGGGATTCTGAGGTCACTGTAGCAACACGAAAGAGCTCCGTGGACCAAAAATCAACTCGAGATGAGAGGTTAGTCCCTGGCTTCGACTCCAGAGGAATACCACCTTACCACAAGCACCTCAAGAGGAGGCTTCTCTCAGCTCTAGGTATGGAGAGGGACCCTGAGTTTGCGGCCTCAAGTGGAATGGACACCGCGATGCCCTGACTCGAAATAAGGCCGGATATCCCTACAGTGACTTGAATGCAGGCTCATCTTGCATCTCCCAAGACGAAAGGATGTCTGAATCACCTGTGTAGACTACAGAGAAAAGACCTAGTTCCCCACCTCATCGCGAGGGGAGGCCTCATATCCTTTGACAACTCCAGAGGTACGCGGAGATCAGTGCCTCCAAAGGAGACGATGCCTGACTCCTCGTGAAACTTGATAGGAGTCCCAGGATTCCTGTGGCACGTGGTAAGGGACCCTTGGTCTCCGGCCTCAGCTGGAGAGGCATTCCAATGGCCCTGCCAAGCCTCGAGGAGAATCCCGAGTTGTCCCTCGCAACTAGGCAGGAGTCCTGACGTCGCTGAACAAACACGTGGGTGGAAGGGCCATCCCCGTCGTAACTCGAGAATATACCGCAGGTTCCCGCCGCAACTAGAGAAAAACCATGAGACTTCCCCCTCGCCCGGAGATGAGGCCCGATTCCCCTGCACTGCGTGCAGAGCAATTCCGTGTTGCACATCACACATGAAAGCAGCCTTAATTTCCTTGATGGCACTCCAGAGAAAAACAAAGAAGACTGTTTCAAGGCTAGAGCGATCCTGAGGTCACTGTAGCAACACGAAAGAGCTCCGTGGACCAAGAAACAACTCGAGATGAGAGGTTAGTCTATGGCTTCGACTCCAGAGGAATACCACCTTACCACAAGCACCTCAAGAGGAGGCTTCTCTCAGCTCTAGGTATGTGAGAGGGACCCTGATTTTGCGGCCTCAAGTGGAATGGACACTGCGTTGTCCCGACGCGAAATAAGGCCGGATATCCCCGCAGTGACTTGAATGCAGGCTCGTCTTGCATCTCCCAAGATGAAAGAATGTCTGAATCCCCTGTGGAGACCACAGAGAAAGACCTAGTTTCCCACCTCATGGCGACCGGAGGCCTCACATCCTTCGAAAACTCCAGAGGTACACGGAGATCAGTGTCTCCAAAGGAGACGATGCCTGACTCCTCGTGAAACTTGATAGGAGTCCCAGTATTCCTGTGGCACGTGGATAGGGACACTTGGTCTCCCGCCTCAGCTGGAGAGGCGTCCCAATTGCCCTGCCAAGCCTCGAGGAGAATCCCGAGTTGTCCCTCGCAACTAGGCAGGAGCCCTGACGTCGCTGAACAAACACGTGGGTGGAAGGGCCATCCTCGTCGTAACTCGAGAATATACCCCAGGTTCCCGCCGCAACTCGAGAAAAACCATGAGACTTCCCCGTCGCCGCGAGATGAGGCCCGATTCCCCTGCACTGCGTGCAGAGCAATTCCGTGTTGCACATCACACATGAAAGGAGCCTTGATTTCCTTCATGGCACTTCAGAGAAACCCCAAGAACACTGTTTCAAGGCTAGAGGGATCCTGAGGTCAATGTAGCAACACAAAAGAGCTCCGTGGACCAAAAATCAACTCGAGATGAGAGGTTAGTCCCTGGCTTCGACTCCAGAGGAATACCACCTTACCACAAGCACCTCAAGAGGAGGCTTTTCTCAGCTCTAGGTATGTGAGAGGGACCCTGAGTTTGCAGCCTCAAGTGGAATGGACACCGCGATGCCCTGACTCGAAATAAGGCCGGATATCCCTGCAGTGACTTGAATGCAGGCTCGTCTTGCATCTCCCAAGATGAAAGGATGTCTGAATCCCCTGTGGAGACCACAGAAAAAGACCTAGTTCCCCACATCATCGCGACCGGAAGCCTCACATCCTTTGAAAACTACAGAGGTACGCGGAGATCAGTGCCTCCAAAGGAGACGATGCCTGACTCCTCGTGAAACTTGATAGGAGTCCCAGGATTCCTGTGGCACGTGGAAAGGGACCCTTGGTCTCCCGCCTCAGCTGGAGAGGCGTCCCAATTGCCCTGCCAAGCCTCGAGGAGAATCCCGAGTTGTCCCTCGCAACTAGGCAGGAGTCCTGACGTCGCTGAACAAACACGTGGGTGGAAGGGCCATCCCGTTGTAACTCGAGAATATACCCCAGGTTCTCGCCGCAACTCGAGAAAAACCATGAGACTTCCCCCTCGCCGTGGGATGAGGGCCGATTCCCCTGCACTGCATGCAGAGCAATTCCGTGTTGCACATCAAACATGAAAGAAGCCTTGATTTCCTTGATGGCACTCCAGAGAAACCCCAAGAACACTGTTTCAAGGCTAGAGGGATCCTGAGGTCACTGTAGCAACACGAACGAGCTCCGTGGACCAAAAATCAACTCGAGATGAGAGGTTAGTCCCTGGCTTCGACTGCAGAGGAATACCACCTTACCACAAGCAGCTCAAGAGGAGGCTTCTCTCAGCTCTAGCTATGTGAGAGGGACCCTGAGTTTGCGGCCTCAAGTGGAATGGACACCGCGATGCCCTGACTCGAAATAAGGCCAGATATCTCTGCAGTGACTTGAATGCCAGCTCGTCTTGCATCTCCCAAGATGAAAGGATGTCTGAATCCCCTGTGGAGACCACAGAGAAAGACCTAGTTCCCCACCTCATGGGGACCGCAGGCCTCACATCCTTTGAAAACTCCAGAGGTAAGCGGAGATCAGTGCCTCCACAGGAGACGATGCCTGACTCCTCGTGAAACTTGATAGGAGTCCCAGGATTCCTGTGGCACATGGAAAGGGACACTTAGTCTCCCGCCTCAGCTGGGGAGGCGTCCCAATTGCCCTGCCAAGCCTCGAGGAGAATCCCGAGTTGTCCCTCGCAACTAGGCAGGAGTCCTGACGTCGCTGAACAAACACGTGTGTGGAAGGGCCATCCCCGTCGTAACTCGAGAATATACCCCAGGGTCCCGCCGCAACTCGAGAAAAACCATGAGACTTCCCCCTCGCCGCGAGATGAGCCCCGATTCCCCTGCACTGCGTGCAGAGCAATTCCGTATTGCACATCACACATGAAAGGAGCCTTGATTTCCTTGATGGCACTCCAGAGAAACCCCAAGAACACTGTTTCAAGGCTAGAGGGATCCTGAGGTCACTGTAGCAACACGAAAGAGCTCCGTGGACCAAAAATCAACTCGAGATGAGAGGTTAGTCCCTGGCTTCGACTCCAGAGGAATACCACCTTACCACAAGCACCTCAAGAGGAGGCTTCTCTCAGCTCTAGGTATGGAGAGGGACCCTGAGTTTGCGGCCTCAAGTGGAATGGACACCGCGATGCCCTGACTCGAAATAAGGCCGGATATCCCTGCTGTGACTTGAATGCAGGCTCGTCTTGCATCTCCCAAGATGAAAGGATGTCTGAATCCCCTGTGTAGACTACAGAGAAAAGACCTAGTTCCCCACCTCATCGCGACCGGAGGCCTCACATCCTTTGAAAACTCCAGAGGTATGCGGAGATCAGTGCCTCCAAAGGAGACGATGCCTGACTCCTCGTGAAACTTGATAGGAGTCCCAGGATTCCTGTGGCACATGGAAAGGGACCCTTGGTCTCCCGCCTCAGCTGTAGAGGCGTCCCAATTGCTCTGCCAAGCCTCGAGGAGAATCCCGAGTGGTCCCTCGCAACTAGGCAGGAGTCCTGACGTCGCGGAAGAAACTCGTGTGTGGAAGGGCCATCCCAGTCGTAACTAAAGAATATACCCCAGGTTCCCGCCGCAACTCGAGAAAAACCATGAGACTTCCCCCTCGCCGCGAGATGATTCCCGATTCCACTGCACTGCGTGCAGAGCAATTTCGTCTTGCACATCACACATGAAAGGAGCCTTGATTTCCTTGGTGGCACTCCAGAGAAACCCCAAGATCACTGTTTCAAGGCTAAAGCGATCCTGAGGTCACTGTAGCAACACGAAAGAGCTCCGTGGACCAAGAATCAACTCGAGATGAGAGGTTAGTCCCTGGCTTCGAATCCAGAGGAATACCACCTTACCACAAGCACCTCAAGAGGAGGCTTCTCTCAGCTCTAGGTATGTGAGAGGGACCCTGATTTTGCGGCCTCAAGTGGAATGGACACTGCGATGCTCTGACGCGAAATAAGGCCGGATATCCCTGAAGTGACTTGAATGCAGGCTCGTCTTGCATCTCCCAAGATGAAAGAATGTCTGCATCCCCTGTGGAGACCACAGAGAAAGACCTAGTTTCCCACCTCATGGCGACCGGAGGCCTCACATCCTTTGAAAACTCCAGAGGTACGCGGAGATCAGTGCCTCCAAAGGAGACGATGCCTGACTCCTCGTGAAACTTGATAGGAGTCCCAGGATTCCTGTGGCACGTTGATAGGGACCTTTGGTCTCCCGCCTCAGCTGGAGAGGCGTCCCAAATGCCCTGCCAAGCCTCGAGGAGAATCCCGAGTTGTCCCTCGGAACTAGGCAGGAGTCTTGACGTAGCTGAACAAACACGTGTGTGGAAGGGCCATCCCCGTCGTAACTCGAGAATATACCCCAGGGTCCCGCCGCAACACGAGAAAAACCATGAGATTTCCCCCTCGCCTCGAGATGAGGCCCGATTCCCCTGCACTGCGTGCAGAGCAATTCCATGTTGCACATCACACATGAA
Source organism: Cervus elaphus (assembly GCF_910594005.1). Lineage (NCBI taxonomy): Eukaryota > Metazoa > Chordata > Mammalia > Artiodactyla > Cervidae > Cervus > Cervus elaphus. Next base: position 7,491,868 of record NC_057838.1, read on the forward strand.
AGGAGTCTTGATTTCCTTCATGGCACTCCAGAGAAACCCCAAGAACACTGTTTCAAGGCTAGAGGGATCCTGAGGTCACTGTAGCAACACGAAAGAGCTCCGTGGACCAAAAATCAACTCGAGATGAGAGGTTAGTCCCTGGCTTCGACTCCAGAGGAATACCACCTTACCACAAGCACCTCAAGAGGAGGCTTCTCTCAGCTCTAGGTATGGAGAGGGACCCTGAGTTTGCGGCCTCAAGTGGAATGGACACCGCAGTGCCCTGACTCGAAATAAGGCCGGATATCCCTGCAGTGACTTGAATGCAGGCTCTTCTTGCATCTCCCAAGATGAAAGGATGTGTGAATCCCCTGTGGAGACCACAGAGAAAGACCTAGTTCCCCACCTCATGGCGACCGGAGGCCTCACATCCTTTGAAAACTCCAGAGGTACGCGGAGATCACTGCCTCCAAAGGAGACGATGCCTGACTCCTCGTGAAACTTGATAGGAGTCCCAGGATTCCTGTGGCACGTGGAAAGGGACCCTTGGTCTCCCGCCTCAGCTGGAGAGGCCTCCCAATTGCCCTGCCAAGCCTCGAAGAGAATCCCGAGTTGTCCCTCGAAACTAGTCAGGAGTCCTGACGTCGCTTGAGAAACATGTGGGTGGAAGGGCCATCCTCGTCGTAACTCGAGAATATACCCCAGGTTCCCGCCGCAACTCGAGAAAAACCATGAGACTTCCCCCTCGCCGCGAGATGAGGCCCGATTCCCCTGCACTGCGTGCAGAGCAATTCCGTGTTGCACATCACACATGAAAGGAGCCTTGATTTCCTTGATGGCACTCCAGAGAAACCCCAAGAACACTGTTTCAAGGCTAGAGGGATCCTGAGGTCACTGTAGCAACACGAAAGAGCTCCGTGGACCAAAAATCAACTCGAGATGAGAGGTTAGTCCCTGGCTTCGATTCCAGAGGAATACCACCTTAACACAAGCACCTCAAGAGGAGGCTTCTCTCAGCTCTAGGTATGTGAGAGGGACCCTAAATTTGCGGCCTCAAGTGGAATGGACACCGCGATGCCCTGACTCAAAATAAGGACGGATATCCCTGCAGTGACTTGATTGCAGGCTCGTCTTGCATCTCCCAAGATGAAAGGATGTCTGAATCCCCTGTGGAGACCACAGAGAAAGACCTAGTTCCCCACCTCATCGCGACCGGAGGCCTCACATCCTTTGAAAATTCCAGAGGTACGCGGAGATCAGTGCCTCCAAAGGAGACGATGCATGACTCCTCGTGAAACTTGATAGGAGTCCCAGGATTCCTGTGGAACGTGGAAAGGGACCCTTGGTCTCCAGCCTCAGCTGGAGAGGCGTCCCAATTGCCCTGTCAAGCCTCGAGGAGAATCCCGAGTTGTCCCTCGCAACTAGGCAGGAGTCCTGACGTCGCTGAACAAACACGTGGGTGGAAGGGCCATCCCCGACGTAACTCGAGAATATACACCAGGTTCCCGCCGCAACTCGAGAAAAACCATGAGACTTCCCCCTCGCCGTGAGGTGAGGCCCGATTCCCCTGCACTGCATGCAGAGCAACTCCGTGTTGCACATCACACATGAAAGGAGCCTTGATTTCCTTGATGGCACTCCAGAGAAACCCCAAGAACACTGTTTCAAGGCTAGAGGGATCCTGAGGTCACTGTAGCAACACGAAAGAGCTCCGTGGACCAAAAATCAACTCGAGATGAGAGGTTAGTCCCTGGCTTCGACTCCAGCGGAATACCACCTTACCACAAGCACCTCAAGAGGAGGCTTCTCTCAGCTCTAGGTATGTGAGAGGGACCCTGAGTTTGCGGCCTCAAGTGGAATGGACACCGCGATACCCTGACTCGAAATAAGGCCAGATATCCCTGCAGTGACTTGAATGCAGGCTCGTCTTGCATCTCCCAAGATGAAAGGATGTCTGAATCCCATGTGGAGACCACAGAAAAAGACCTAGTTCCCCACCTCATCACGACCGGAGGCCTCACATCCTTTGAAAACTCCAGAGGTACGCGGAGATCAGTGCCTCCAAAGGAGACAATGCCTGACTCCTCGTGAATCTTGATAGGAGTCCCAGGATTCGTGTGGCACGTGGGAAGGGACCCTTGGTCTCCCGCCTCAGCTGGAGAGGCGTCCCAATTGCCCTGCCAAGCCTCGAGTAGAATCCCGAGTTCTCCCTCGCAACTAGGCAGGAGTCCTGACGTCGCTGAACAAACACGTGGGTGGAAGGGCCATCCCCGTCGTAACTCGAGAATATACCCCAGGTTCCTGCCGCAACTCGATAAAAACCATGAGACTTCCCCCTCGCCGCGAGATGAGGCCTGATAACCCTGCCCTGCGTGGAGAGCAATTCCGTGTTGCACATCACACATGAAAGGAGCCTTGATTTCCTTGATGGCACTCCAGAGAAACCCCAAGAACACTGTTTCAAGGCTAGAGGGATCCTGAGGTCACTGTAGGAACACGAAAGAGCTCCGTGGACGAAAAATCAACTCGAGATGAGAGGTAAGTCCCTGGCTTCGACTCCAGAGGAATACCACCTTACCACAAGCACCTCAAGAGGAGGCTTCTCTCAGCTCTAGGTATGTGAGAGGGACCCTGAGTTTGCGGCCTCAAGTGGAATGGACACCGCGATGCCCTGACTCGAAATAAGGCCGGATATCCCTGCAGTGACTTGAATGCAGGCTCGTCTTGCATCTCCCAAGACGAAAGGATGTCTGAATCCCCTGTGGAGACCTCAGAGAAAGATCTAGTTCCCCACCTCATCGCGACCGGAGGCCTCACATCCTTTGAAAACTTCAGAGGTACGCGGAGATCAGTGCCTCCAAAGGAGACGATGCCTGACTCCTCGTGAAACTTGATAGGAGTCCCAGGATTCCTATGGTACATGGAAAGGGACCCTTGGTCTCCCGCCTCAGCTGGAGAGGCGTCCCAATTGCCCTGCCAAGCCTCGAGGAGAATCCCGAGTTGTCCCTCGCAACTAGGCAGGAGTCCGGACGTCGCTGAACAAACACGTGGCTGGAAGGGCCATCCCCGTCATAATTCGAGAATATACCCCAGGGTCCCGCCGCAACTCGAGAAAAACCATGAGACTTCCCCCTCGCCGCGAGATGAGGCTCGATTCTCCTGCACTGCATGCAGAGCAATTCCGTGTTGCACATCAAACATGAAAGCAGCCTTGATTTCCTTGATGGCACTCCAGAGAAACCCCAAGAACACTGTTTCAAGGCTAGAGGGATCCTGAGGTCACTGTAGCAACACGAAAGAGCTCCGTGGACCAAACATCAACTCGAGATGAGAGGTTAGTCCCTGGCTTCGACTCCAGAGGAATACCACCTTAACACAAGCACCTCAAGAGGAGGCTTCTCTCAGCTCTAGGTATGTGAGAGGGACCTTGAGTTTGCGGACTCAAGTGGAATGGACACTGCAATGCCCTGACGCGAAATAAGGCCGGATAACCCTGCAGTGAATTGAATGCAGGCTCGTCTTGCATCTCCCAAGACGAAAGGATGTCTGAATCCCCTGTGGAGACCACAGAGAAAGACCTAGTTCCCCACCTCATCGCGACCGGAGGCCTCACATCCTTTGAAAACGCCAGAGGTACGCGGAGATCAGTGCCTCCAAAGGAGACGATGCCTGACTCCTCGTGAAACTTGATAGGAGTCCCAGGATTCCTGTGGCACATGGAAAGGGACCCTTGGTCTCCCGCCTCAGCTGGAGAGGCGTCCCAATTGCCCTGCCAAGCCTCGAGGAGAATCCGGAGTTGTCCCTTACAACTAGGCAGGAGTCCTGACGTCGCTGAACAAACACGTGGGTGGAAGGGCCATCCCCGTCGTAACTCGAGAATATACCCCAGGTTCCCGCCGCAACTCGAGAAAAACCATGAGACTTCCCCCTCGCCCCGAGATGAGGCCCGATTCCCCTGCACTGCGTGCAGAGCAATTCCGTGTTGCACATCACACATGAAAGGAGCCTTGATTTCCTTCATGGCACTCCAGAGAAACCCCAAGAACACTGTTTCAAGGCTAGAGGGATTCTGAGGTCACTGTAGCAACACAAAAGAGCTCCATGGGCCAAAAATCAACTCGAGATGTGAGGTTAGTCCATGGCTTCGAATCCAGAAGAAAACCACCTTACCACAAGTACCTCAAGAGGAGGCTTCTTTCAGCTCTAGGTATGTGAGAGGGAACCTGAGTTAGCGGCCTCAAGTGGAATGGAAACCGCGATGCCCTGACTCGAAATAAGGCCGGATATCCCTGCAGTGATTTGAATGCAGGCTCGTCTTGCATCTCCCAAGATGAAAGGATGTCTGAATCCCCTGTGGAGACCACAGAGAAAGACCTAGTTCCCCACGTCATCACGACCGGAGGCCTCACATCCTTGGAAAACTAAAGAGGTACGCGGAGAACAGTGCCTCCAAAGGAGACGATGCCTGACTCCTTGTGAAACTTGATAGGAGTCCCAGGATTCCTGTGGCACGTGGAAAGGGTCCCTTGTTCTCCCGCCTCAGCTGGAGAGGCATCCCAATTGCCCTGCCAAGCCTCGAGGAGAATCCCGAGTTGTCCCTCGCAACTAGGCAGGAGTCCTGACGTCGCTGAACAAACACGTGACTGGAAGGGCCATCCCCGTCGTACCTCGAGAATATACCCCAGGTTCCCGCCGCAACTCGAGAAAAACCATGAGACTTCCCCCTCGCCGCGAGATGAGGCCCGATTCCCCTGCACTGTGTGCAGAGCAATTCCGTGTTGCCCATCACACATGAAAGGAGCCTTGATTTCCTTGATGGCAATCCAGAGAAAACCCAAGAACACTGTTTCAAGGCTAGAGGGATCCTGAGGTCACTGTAGCCACACGAAAGAGATCCGTGGCCCAGAAATCAACTCGAGATGAGAGGTTAGTCCCTGGCTTCGACTCCAGAGGAATACCACCTTACCACAAGCACCTCAAGAGGAGGCTTCTCTCAGCTCTAGGTATGAGAGAGGTACCCTGATTTTGCGGCCTCAAGTGGAATGGACACCGCGATGCCCTGACTCGAAATAAGGCCGGATATCCCTGCTGTGACTTGAATGCAGGCTCGTCTTGCATCTCCCAAGACGAAAGGATGTCTGAATCCTCTGTGGAGACCTCAGAGAAAGATCTAGTTCCCCACCTCATCGCGACCGGAGGCCTCACATCCTTTGAAAACTCCAGAGGTACGCGGAGATCAGTGCCTCCAAAGGAGACGATGCCTGACTCCTCGTGAAACTTGATAGAAGTCCCAGGATTCCTGTGGTACATGGAAAGGGACCTTTGGTTTCCCGCCTCAGCTGGAGAGGCGTCCCAATTGTCCTGCCAAGCCTCGAGGAGAATCCCGAGTTGTCCCTCGCAACTAGGCAGGAGTCCTGACGTCGCTGAACAAACACGTGGCTGGAAGGGCCATCCCCGTCGTAACTCGAGAATATACCCCAGGTTCCCGCCGCAACTCAAGAAAAACCATGAGACTTCCCCCTCGCCGCGAGATGAGGCCCGATTCCCCTGCACTGCGTGCAGAGCAATTCCGTGTTGCACATCACACATGAAAGGAGCCTTGATTTCCTTGATGGCACTCCAGAGAAACCCCAAGAACACTGTTTCAAGGCTAGAGGGATTCTGAGGTCACTGTAGCCACACGAAAGAGCTCCGTGGACCAAAAATCAACTCGAGATGAGAGGTTAGTCCCTGGCTTTGAGTCCAGAGGAATACCACCTTACCACAAGCACCTCAAGAGGGGGCTTCTCTCAGCTCTAGGTATGTGAGAGGGCCCGTGAGTTTGCGGCCTCAAGTGGAATGGACACCGCGATGCCCTGACTCGAAATAAGGCCGGATATCCCTGCAGTGACTTGAATGCAGGCTCGTCTTGCATCTCCCAAGATGAAAGGATGTCTGAATTCCCTGTGGAGACCACAGAGAAAGACCTAGTTCCCCACCTCATCGCGACCGGAGGCCTCACATCCTTTGATAACTCCAGAGGTACGCAGAGATCCATGCCTAAAAAGGAGACGATGCCTGACTCCTCGTGAAAATTGATAGGAGTCCCAGGATTCCTGTGGCACGTGGAAAGGGACCCTTGGTCTCCCGCCTCAGCTGGAGAGGCATCCCAATTGCCCTGCCAAGCCTCGAGGAGAATCCCGAGTTGTTCCTCGCAACTAGGCAGAAGTTCTGACATCGCTGAACAAACACGTGTGTGGAAGGGCCATCCCCATCGTAACTCGAGAATATACCCCAGGTTCCCGCCGCAACTCGAGAAAAACCATGAGACTTCCCCCTCGCCGCGAGATCAGGCCCGATTCCCCTGCACTGCATGCAGAGCAATTCCGTGTTGCACATCACACGTGAAAGGAGCCTTGATTTCCTTGATGGCACTCCAGAGAAACCCCAAGAACACTGTTTCAAGGCTAGAGGGATCCTGAGGTCACTGTAGCAACACAAAAGAGCTCCGTGGGCCAAAAATCAACTCGAGATGAGAGGTTAGTCCCTGGCTTCGACTCCAGAAGAACACCACCTTACCACAAGTACCTCAAGAGGAGGCTTCTTTCAGCTCTAGGTATGTGAGATGGAACATGAGTTAGCGGCCTCAAGTGGAATGGACACCGCGATGCCCTAACTCGAAATAAGGCCGGGTATCCCTGCAGTGACTTGAATGCAGGCTCGTCTTGCATCTCCCAAGATGAAAGGATGTCTGAATCCCCTGTGGAGACCTCAGAGAAAGATCTAGTTCCCCATCTCAGCGCGACCGGAGGCCTCAAATCCTTTGAAAACTCCAGAGGTACGCGGAGATCAGTGCCTCCAAAGGAGACGATGCCTGACTCCTCGTGAAACTTGATAGGAGTCCCAGGATTCTTGTGGTACATGGAAAGGGACCCTTGGTCTCCCGCCTCAGCTGGAGAGGCGTCCGAATTGCCCTGCCAAGCCTCGAGGAGAATCCCGAGTTGTCCCTCGCAACTAGGCAGGAGTCCTGATGTCGCTGAACAAACACGTGGCTGGAAGGGCCATCCCCGTCATAATTCGAGAATATACCCCAGAGTCCCGCCGCAACTCGAGAAAAACCATGAGACTTCCCCCTCGCCGCGAGATGAGGCTCGATTCTCCTGCACTGCATGCAGAGCAATTCCGTGTTGCACATCAAACATGAAAGCAGCCTTAATTTCCTTGATGGCACTCCAGAGAAACCCCAAGAACACTGTTTCAAGGCTAGAGGGATCCTGAGGTTACTGTAGCAACACGAAAGAGGTCCGTGGACCAAAAATCAACTCAAGATGAGAGGTTAGTCCCTGGCTTCGACTCCAGAGGAATACCACCTTACCACAAGCACCTAAAGAGGAGGCTTCTCTCAGCTCTAGGTATGTGAGAGGGACCCTGATTTTGCGGACTCAAGTGGAATGGACACTGCAATGCCCTGACGTGAAATAAGGCCGGATAACCCTGCAGTGAATTGAATGCAGGCTCGTCTTGCATCTCCCAAGATGAAAGGATGTCTGAATCCCCTGTGGAGACCACAGAGAAAGACCTAGTTCCCCACCTCATCGCGACCTTAGGCCTCACATCCTTTGAAAACTTCAGAGGTACGCGGAGATCAGTGCCTCCAAAGGAGACGATGCCTGACTCCTCGTGAAACTTGCTAGGTGTCCCAGGATTCCTGTGGCACGTGGAAAGGGACACTTGCTCTCCCGCCTCAGCTGGAGAGGCTTCCCAATTGCCCTGCCAAGCCTCGAGGAGAATCCAGAGTTGTCCCTCGCAACTAGGGAGGAGTCCTGCCGTCGCTGAACAAACACGTGGCTGGAAGGGCCATCCCCGTCGTAACTCGAGAATATACCCCAGGTTCCCGCCGCAACTCGAGAAAAACCATGAGACTTCCCCCTCGCCGCGAGATGAGGCCCGATTCCCCTGCACTGCGTGCAGAGCAATTCCGTGTTGCACATCACACATGAAAGGAGCCTTGATTTCCTTGACGGCACTCTAGAGAAACCCCAAGAAGACTGTTTCAAGGCTCGAGGGATCCTGAGGTCACTGTAGCAACACGAAAGAGCTCCGTGGACCAAAAATCAACTCGAGATGAGGGGTTAGTCCCTGGCTTCGACTCCAGAGGAATACCACCTTACCACAAGCACCTCAAGAGGAGGCTTCTCTCAGCTCTAGGTATGTGAGAGGGACCCTGAGTTTGCGGCCTCAAGTGGAATGGACACCGCTATGCCCTGACTCGAAATAAGGCCGGATATCCCTGCAGTGACTTGAATGCAGGCTCGTCTTGCATCTCCCAAGACGAAAGGATGTCTGAATCCCCTGTGGAGAGCACAGAGAAAGACCTAGTTCCCCACCTCATCGCGACCGGAGGCCTCACATCCTTTGAAAACTCCAGAGGTACGCGGAGATCAGTGCCTCCAAAGGGGACGATGCCTGACTCCTCGTGAAACTTGATAGGAGTCTCAGGATTCCTGTGGCACGTGGAAAGGGACCCTTGGTCTCCTGCCTGAGCTGGAGAAGCGTCCCAATTGCCCTGCCAAGCCTCGAGGAGAATCCCGAGTTGTCCCTTGCAACTAGGCAGGAGCCCTGACGTCACTGAACAAACACGTGGGTGGAAGGGCCATCCCCGTCGTAACTCGAGAATATACACCAGGTTCCCGCCGCAACTCGAGAAAAACCATGAGACTTCCCCCTCGCCGCGAGATGAGGCCCGATTCCCCTGCACTGCGTGCAGAGCAATTCCGTGTTGCACATCACACATGAAAGGAGCCTTGATTTCCTTCATGGCACTCCAGAGAAACCCCAAGAACACTGTTTCAAGGCTAGAGGGATCCTGAGGTCACTGTAGCAACACAAAAGAGCTCCATGGACCAAAAAACAACTCGAGATGAGAGGTTAGTCCCTGGCTTCGACTCCAGAGGAATACCACCTTACCACAAGCACCTCAAGAGGAGGCTTCTCTCAGCTCTAGGTATGTGAGAGGGACCCTGAGTTTGCGGCCTCAAGTGGAATGGACACCGCGATGCCCTGACTCGAAATAAGGCCGGATATCCCTGCAGTGACTTAAATGCAGGCTCGTCTTGCATCTCCCAAGATGAAAGGATGTCTGAATCCCCTGTGGAGACCTCAGAGAAAGACCTAGTTCCCCACCTTATTGCGACCGGAGGCTTCACATACTTTGATAACTCCAGAGGTACGCAGAGATCCGCGTCTCCAAAGGAGAAGATGCCTGACTCCTCGTGAAACTTGATAGGTGTCCCAGGATTCCTGTGGCACGTGGAAAGGGACCCTTGGTCTCCCGCCTCAGCTGGAGAGGCGTCCCAATTGCCCTGCCAAGCCTCGCGGAGAATCCCGAGTTGTCCCTTGCAACTAGGCAGGAGTCCTGACGTCGCTGAACAAACACGTGGGTGGAAGGGCCATCCCCGTCGTAACTCGAGAATATACCCCAGGTTCCCGCCGCAACTCGAGAAAAACCATGAGACTTCCCCTTCGCCGCGAGATGAGGCCCGATTCCCCTGCACTGCGTGCAGAGCAATTCAGTGTTGCGCATCACACATGAAAGGAGCCTTGATTTCCTTGATGGCACTCCAGAGAAACCCCAAGAACACTGTTTCAAGGCTAGAGGGATCCTGAGGTCACTGTAGCCACACGAAAGAGCTCCGTGGCCCAAAAATCAACTCGAGATGAGAGGTTAGTCCCTGGCTTCGACTCCAGAGGAATACCACCTTAACACAAGCACCTCAAGAGGAGGCTTCTCTCAGCTCTAGGTATGTGAGAGGGACCCTGAGTTTGCGGCCTCATGTGGAATGGACACCGCGATGCCCTGACTCGAAATAAGGCCGGATATCCCTGCAGTGACTTGAATACAGGCTCGTCTTGCATCTCCCAAGATGAAAGGATGTCTGAATCCCCTGTGGAGACCACAGAGAAAGACCTAGTTCCCCACCTCATCGCCACCGGAGGCCTCACATCCTTTGAAAACTCCTGAGGTACATGGAGATCAGTGACTCCAAAGGAGACGATGCCTGACTCCTCGTGAAACTTGATAGGAGTCCCAGGATTCCTGCGGCACGTGGAAAGGGACCCTTGGTCTGCCGCCTCAGCTGGAGAGGCGTCCCAATTGCCCTGCCAAGCCTCGAGGGGAATCCCGAGTTTTCCCTCGCAACTAGGAAGGAGTCCTGACGTCGATGAACAAACACGTTTGTGGAAAGGCCATCCCCATCGTAACTCGAGAATATAGCCCAGGTTCTCGCCGCAACTCGAGAAAAACCATGAGACTTCCCCCTCGCCGCGAGATCAGGCCCGATTCCGCTGCACTGCGTACAGAGCAATTCCGTGTTGCACATCACACATGAAAGGAGCCTTGATTTGCTTGATGGCACTCCAGAGAAACCCCAAGAACACTGTTTCAAGGCTAGAGGTATCCTGAGGTCACTGTAGCAACACAAAAGAGCTCCGTGGGCCAAAAATCAACTCGAGATGAGAGGTTAGTCCCTGGCTTCGACTCCAGAGGAATACCACCTTACCACAAGCACCTCAAGAGGAGGCTTCTCTCAGCTCTAGGTATGTGAGAGGGACCCTGAGTTTGCGGGCTCAAGTGGAATGGACAACGCGATGTCCTCACGCGAAATAAGGCCGGATATCCCTGCAGTGACTTGAATGCAGGCTCGTCTTTCATCTCCCAAGATGAAAGGATATTTGAATCCCCTGTGGAGACCACAGAGAAAGACCTAGTTCCCCACCTCATCGCGACCGGATGCCTCCAATCCTTTGAAAACTCCAGAGGTACGCGGAGATCAGTGCCTCCAAAGGAGACGATGCCTGACTCCTCGTGAAACCTGATAGGAGTCCCAGGATTCCTCTGGCTCGTGGAAAGGGACCCTTGGTCTCCCGCCTCAGCTGGAGAGGCGTCCCAATTGCCCTGCCAAGCCTCGAGGAGAATCCCGAGTTGTCCCTCGCAACTAGGCAGGAGTCCTGACGTCGCTGAACAAACACGTGGGTGGAAGGGCCATCCCCGTCGTAACTCGAGAATATACACCAGGTTCCCGCCGCAACTCGAGAAAAACCGTGAGACTTCCCCCTCGCCGCGAGATGAGGCCCGATTCCCCTGCACTGCGTGCAGAGCAATTCCGTGTTGCACATCACACATGAAAGGAGCCTTGATTTCCTTAATGGCACTCCTGAGAAACCCCAAGAACACTGTTTCAAGGGTAGAGGGATCCTGAGGTCACTGTACCAACACGAAAGAGCTCCGTGGACCAAAAATCAACTCGAGATGAGAGGTTAGTCCCTGGCTTCGACTCCAGAGGAACACCACCTTACCACAAGCAGCTCAAGAGGAGGCTTCTCTCAGCTCTAGGTATGTGAGAGGGACCCTGAGTTTGCGGCCTCAAGTTGAACGGACACCGCGATACCCTGGCTCGAAATAAGGCCGGATATCCCAGCAGGGACTTGAATGCAGGCTCGTCTTGCATCTCCCAAGATGAAAGGATGTCTGAATCCCCTGTGGAGACCACAGAGAAAGACCTAGTTGCCCACCTCATCGAGACCGGAGGCCTCACATCCTTTGAAAACTCCAGAGGTACGCGGAGATCAGTGCCTCCAAAGGAGACGATGCCTGACTCCTCGTGAAACTTGATAGGAGTCCCAGGATTCCTGTGGCACGTGGAAAGGGACACTTGCTCTCCCGCCTCAGCTGGAGAGGCGTCCCAATTGCCCTGCCAAGCCTCGAGGAGAATCCCGAGTTGTCCCTCGGAACTAGGCAGGAGTCCTGACGTCGCTGAACAAACACGTGGTTCGAAGGACCATCCCCGTCGTAACTCGAGAATATACCCCAGGTTCCCGCCGCAACTCGAGAAAAACCATGAGACTTCCCCCTCGCCGCGAGATGAGGCCCGATTCCCCTGCACTGCATGCAGAGCAATTCCGTGTTGCACATCAAACATGAAAGGAGCCTTGATTTCCTTGATGGCACTCCAGAGAAACCCCAAGAACACTGTTTCAAGGCTAGAGGGATCCTGAGGTCACTGTAGCAAAACGAAAGAGCTCCGTGGACCAAAAATCAACTCAAGATGAGAGGTTAGTCCCTGGCTTCGACTCCAGAGGAATACCACCTTATCACAAGCACCTCAAGAGGAGGCTTCTCTCAGCTCTAGGTATGTGAGTGGGACCCTGAGTTTGCGGCCTCAAGTGGAATCGACACTGCGATACCCTGACGCGAAATAAGGCCGGATATCCCTGCAGTGACTTGAATGCAGGCTCGTCTTGCATCTCCCAAGATGAAAGGATGTCTGAATCCCGTGTGGAGACCACAGAGAAAGACCTAGTTGCCCACCTCATGGCGACCGGAGGCCTCACATCCTTTGAAAACTCCAGAGGTACGCGGAGATCAGTGCCTCCAAAGGAGACGATGCCTGGCTCCTCGTGAAACTTTATAGGAGTCCCAGGATTCCTGTGGCACGTGGAAAGGGACCCTTGGTCTCCCGCCTCAGCTGGAGAGGCGTCCCAATTGCCCTGCCAAGCCTCGAGGAGAATCTCGAGTTGTCCCTCGCAACTAGGCAGGAGTCCTGACGTCGCTGAACAAACACGTGGGTGGAAGGGCCATCCCCGTGGTAACTCGAGAATATACCCCAGGTTCCCGCCGCAACTCGAGAAAAACCATGAGACTTCCCCCTCGCCGCGAGATGAGGCCCGATTCCCTTGCACTGCGTGCAGAGCAATTCCGTGTTGCACATCACACATGAAAGGAGCCTTGATTTCCTTGATGGTACTCCAGAGAAACCGCAAGAACACTGTTTCAAGGCTAGAGGCATCTTGAGGTCACTGTAGCAACACGAAAGAGCTCCGTGGACCAAAAATCAACTCGAGATGACAGGTTAGTCCTTGGCTTCGACTCCAGAGGAACACCACCTTACCACAAGCAGCTCAAGAGGAGGCTTCTCTCAGCTCTAGGTATGTGAGAGGGACCCTGAGTTTGCGGCCTCAAGTGGAATGGACACCGCGATGCCCTGGCTCGAAATAAGGCCGGATATCCCTGCAGTGACTTGAATGCAGGCTCGTCTTGCATCTCCCAAGACGAAAGGATGTCTGAATCCCCTGTGGAGACCACAGAGAAAGACCTAGTTCCCCACCTCATCGCGACCGGAGGCCTCACAACCTTTGAAAACTCCAGAGGTACGCGGAGATCAGTGCCTCCAAAGGAGACAATGCCTGACTCCTTGTGAAACTTGATAGGAGTCCCAGGATTCCTGTGGCACGTGGAAAGGGTCCCTTGGTCTCCCGCCTCAGCTGGAGAGGCGTCCCAATTGCCCTGCCAAGCCTCGAGGAGAATCCCGAGTTGTCCCTCGCAACTAGGCAGGAGTCCTGACGTCGCTGAACAAACACGTGGGTGGAAGGGCCATCCCCGTCGTAACTCGAGAATATACCCCAGGTTCCCGCCGCAACTCGAGAAAAACCATGAGACTTCCCCCTCGCCGCGAGATGAGGCCCGATTCCCCTGCACTGCATGCAGAGCAATTCCGTGTTGCACATCAAACATGAAAGGAGCCTTGATTTCCTTGATGGCACTCCAGAGAAACCCCAAGAACACTGTTTCAAGGCTAGAGGGATCCTGAGGTCACTGTAGCAACACGAAAGAGCTCCGTGGACCAAAAATCAACTCGAGATGAGAGGTTAGTCCCTCGCTTCAACTCCAGAGGAATACCACCTTACCACAAGCACCTCAAGAGGAGGCTTCTCTCAGCTCTAGGTATGTGAGAGGGACCCTGAGTTTGCGGCCTCAAGTGGAATGGACACCGCGATGCCCTGACTCGAAATAAGGCTGGATATTCCTGCAGTGACTTGAATGCAGGCTCGTCTTGCATCTCCCAAGACGAAAGGATGTCTGAATCCCCTGTGGAGACGACAGAGAAAGACCTAGTTCCCCAACTCATCACGACTGGAGGCCTCACATCCTTTGAAAACTCCAGAGGTATACAGAGATCAGTGCCTCCAAAGGAGACGATGCCTGACTCCTCGTGAAACTTGATAGGAGTCCCAGGATTCCTGCGACACGTGGAAAGGGACCCTTGGTCTCCCGCCTCAGCTGGAGAGGCGTCCCAATTGCCCTGCTAAGCCTCGAGGAGAATCCCGAGTTGTCCCTCGCAACTAGGCAGGAGTCCTGCCGTTGCTGAACAAACACGTGTGTGGAAGGGCCATCCCCGTCGTAACTCGAGAATATACCCCAGGTTCCTGCCGCAACTCGAGAAAAACCATGAGAATTCCCCTCGCCGCGAGATGAGGCCCGATTCCCCTGCACTGCGTGCAGAGCAATTCCGTATTGCACATCACACATGAAAGGAGCCTTGATTTCCTTGATGGCACTCCAGAGAAACCCCAAGAACACTCTTTCAAGGCTAGAGGGATCCTGAGGTCACAGTAGCAACACGAAAGAGCTCCATGGACCAAAAATCAACTCGAGATGAGAGGTTAGTCCCTGGCTTCGACTCCAGAGGAATACCACCTTACCACAAGCACCTCAAGAGGAGGCTTCTCTCAGCTCTATGTATGTGAGAGGGACCTTGAGTTTGCGGCCTCAAGTGGAATGGACACCGCGATGCCCTGACTCGAAATAAGGCCGGATATCCCTGCAGTGACTTGAATGCAGGCTCGTCTTGCATCTCCCAAGACGAAAGGATGTCTTAATCCCCTGTGGAGACCACAGAGAAAGACCTAGTTCCCCACCTCATGGCGACCGGAGGCCTCATATCCTTTGAAAACTCCAGAGGTACGCGGAGATCAGTGCCTCCAAAGGAGACAATGCCTGACTCCTCATGAAACTTGATAGGAGTCCCAGGATTCCTGTGGCACTTGGAAAGGGACCCTTGGTCTCCAGCCTCAGCTGGAGAGGCGTCCCAATTGCCCTGCCAAGCCTCGAGGAGAATCCCGAGTTGTCCCTCGCAACTAGGCAGGAGTCCTGACGTCGCTGAACAAACACGTGTGTGGAAGGGCCATCCCCGTCGTAACTCGAGAATATACCCCAGGTTCCCGCCGCAACTCGATAAAAACCATGAGAATTCCCCCTCGCCGCGAGATGAGGCCCGATTCCCCTGCACTGCGTGCAGAGAAATTCCGTGTTGCACATCACACATGAAAGGAGCCTTGATTTCCTAGATGGCACTCCAGAGAAACCCCAAGAACACTGTTTCAAGGCTAGAGGGATCCTGAGGTCACTGTAGCCACACGAAAGAGGTCCGTGAACCAAAAATCAACTCGAGATGAGAGGTTAGTCCCTGGCTTTGACTCCAGAGGAATACCACCTTACCACAAACACCTCAAGAGGAGGCTTCTCTCAGCTCTAGGTATGTGAGAGGGACCCTGAGTTTGCGGCCTCAAGTGGAATGGACACCGCGATGCCCTGACTCGAAATAAGGCCAGATATCCCTGCAGTGACTTGAATGCAGGCTCGTCTTACATCTCTCAAGATGAAAGGATGTTTGAATCCCCTGTGGAGACCACAGAGAGAGACCTAGTTCCCCACCTCATCGCGACCGGAGGCCTCACATCCTTTGAAAACTCCAGAGGGACGCGGAGATCAGTGCCTCCAAAGGAGACGATGCCTGACTCCTCGTGAAACTTGATAGGAGTCCCAGGTTTCCTGTGGCACGTGGAAAGGGACCCTGGTCTCCCCCCTCAGCTGGAGAGGCGTCCCAATTGCCCTGCCAAGCCTCGAGGAGAATCCCGAGTTGTCCCTCGCAACTAGGCAGGAGTCCTGACGTCGCTGAACAAACACGTGGGTGGAAGGGCCATCCCCGTCGTAACTCGAGAATATACCCCAGGTTCCCGGCGCAACTCGAGAGAAACCATGAGACTTCCCCCTCGCCGCGAGATGAGGCCCGATTCCCCTGCACTGCGTGCAGAGCAATTCCGTGTTGCACATCACACATGAAAGGAGCCTTGATTTCCTTGATGGCACTCCAGAGAAACCCGAAGAACACTGTTTTAAGGCTAGAGGGATCCTGAGGTCACTGTAGCCACACGAAAGGGCTCCATGGACCAAAAATCAACTCGAGATGAGAGGTTAGTCCCTGGCTTCGACTCCAGAGGAATACCACCTTACCACAAGCACGTCAAGAGGAGGCTTCTCTCAGCTCTAGGTATGTGAGAGGGACCCTGAGTTTGCGGCCTCAAGTGGAATGGACACCGCGATGCCCTGGTTCGAAATAAGGACGGATATCCCTGCAGTGACTTGAATGCAGGCTCGTCTTGCATCTCCCAAGATGAAAGGATGTCTGAATCCCCTGTGGAGACCACAGAGAAAGACCTAGTTCCCCACCTCATCGGGACCGGAGGCCTCACATCCTTTGAAAACTCCAGAGGTACGCGGAGATCAGTGCCTCCAAAGGAGACGATGCCTGACTCCTCGTGAAACTTGATAGGAGTCCCAGGATTCCTGCGACACGTGGAAAGGGACCCTTGGTCTCCCGCCTCAGCTGGAGAGGCGTCCCAATTGCCCTGCTAAGCCTCGAGGGGAATCCCGAGTTGTCCCTCGCAACTAGGCAGGAGTACTGCCGTTGCTGAACAAACACGTGTGTGGAAGGGCCATCCCCGTCGTAACTCGAGAATATACCCCAGGTTCCCGGCGCAACTCGAGAAAAACCATGAGACTTCCCCCTCGCCGCGAGATGAGGCCCGATTCCCCTGCACTGCGTGCAGAGCAATTCCGTGTTGCACATCACACATGAAAGGAGCCTTGATTTCCTTGATGGCACTCCAGAGAAACCCCAAGAACACTGTTTCAAGGCAAGAGGGATACTGAGGTCACTGTAGCAACACGAAAGAGCTCCGTGGACCAAAAATCAACTCGAGATGAGAGGTTAGTCCCTGGCTTCGACTCCAGAGGAATACCACCTTACCACAAGCACCTCAAGGGGAGGCTTCTCTCAGCTCTAGGTATATGAGAGGGACCCTGAGTTTGCGGCCTCAAGTGGAATGGACACCGCGATGCCCTGACTCGAAATAACGCCGGATATACCTGCAGTGACTTGAATGCAGGCTCGTCTTGCATCTCCCAAGACGAAAGGATGTCTGAATCCCCTGTGGAGACCACAGAGAAAGACCTAGTTCCCCACCTCATCGCGACCGGAGGCCTTACATCCTTTGAAAACTCCAGAGGTACGCGGGGATCAGTGCCTCCAAAGGAGACGATGCCTGACTCCTCGTGAAACTTGATAGGAGTCCCAGGATTCCTGTGGCACGTGGAAAGGGACACTTGGTCTCCCGCCTCAGCTGGAGAGGTGTCACAATTGCCCTGCCAAGCCTCGAGGAGAATCCCGAGTTGTCCCTCGCAACTAGGCAGGAGTCCTGACGTCGCTGAACAAACACGTGGGTGGAAGGGCCATCCCCGTCGTAACTCGAGAATATACCCCAGGTTCCCGCCGCAACTCGAGAAAAACCATGAGACTTCCCCCTCGCCGCGAGATGAGGCCCGATTCCCCTGCACTGCGTGCAGAGCAATTCCGTGTTGCACATCACACATGAAAGGAGCCTTGATTTCCTTGATGGCACTCCAGAGAAACCCCAAGAACACTGTTTCAAGGCTAGAGGGATCCTGAGGTCACTGTAGCAACACGAAAGAGCTCCGTGGACCAAAAATCAACTCGAGATGAGAGGTTAGTCCCTGGCTTCGACTCCAGAGGAATACCACCTTGACAAAAGCACCTCATGAGAAGGCTTCTCTCAGCTCTACGTATGTGAGAGGGACCCTGAGTTTGCGGCCTCAAGTAGAATGGACACCGCGATGCCCTGACTCGAAATAAGGCCGGATATCCCTGCAGTGACTTGAATGCAGGCTCGTCTTGCATCTCCCAAGACGAAAGGATGTCTGAATCCCCTGTGGAGACCACAGAGAAAGACCTAGTTCCCCACCTCCTCGCGACCGGAGACCTCACATCCTTTGAAAACTCCAGAGGTACGCGGAGATCAGTGCCTCCAAAGGAGACGATGCCTGACTCCTCGTGAAACTTGATAGGAGTCCCAGGATTCCTGTGGCACGTGGAAAGGGACCCTTGGTCTCCCGCCTCAGCTGGAGAGGCGTCCCAATTGCCCTGCCAAGCCTCGAGGAGAATCCCGAGTTGTCCCTCGCAACTAGGCAGGCGTCCTGACGTCGCTGAAGAAACACGTGGGTGGAAGGGCCATCCCCGTCGTAACTCGAGAATATACCCCAGGTTCCCGCCGCAACTCGATAAAAACCATGAGACTTCCCCCTCGCCGCAAAATGAGGCCCGATTCCCCTGCACTGCGTGGAGAGCAATTCCGTGTTGCACATCACACATGAAAGGAGCCTTGATTTCCTTTATGGCACTCCAGAGAAACCCCAAGAACACTGTTTCAAGGCTAGAGGGATCCTGAGGTCACTGTAGCAACACGAAAGAGCTCCGTGGCCCAAAAATCAACTCGAGATGAGAGGTTAGTCCCTGGCTTCGACTCCAGAGGAATACCACCTTACCACAAGCACCTCAAGAGGAGGCTTCTCGCAGCTCTAGGTATGTGAGAGGGACCCTGAGTTTGCGGCCTCAAGTGGAATGGACACCGCGATGCCCTGACTCGAAATAAGGCCGGATATCCCTGCAGTGACTTGAATGCAGGCTCGTCTTGCATTTCCCAAGACAAAAGGATGTCTGAATCCCCTGTGGAGACCACAGAGAAAGACCTAGTTCCCCACCTCATCGTGACCGGAGGCCTCACATCCTTTGAAAACTCCAGAGGTACGCGGAGATCAGTGCCTCCAAAGGAGACGATGCCTGACTCCTCGTGAAACTTGATAGGAGTCCCAAGACTCCCGTGGCACATGGAAAGGGACAGTTGCTCTGCCGGCTCAGCTGGAGAGGCGTCCCAATTGCCCTGCCAAGCCTCGAGGAGAATCCCGAGTTGTCCCTCGAAACTAGGCAGGAGTCCTGACGTCGCTGAACAAACACGTGGGTGGAAGGGCCATCCCCGTCGTAATTCGAGAATATACCCCAGGTTCCCGCCGCAACTCGAGAGAAACTATGATACTTCCCCCTCGCCGCGAGATGAGGCCCGATTCCCCTGCACTGCGTGCAGAGCAATTCCGTGTTGCACATCACACATGAAAGGAGCCTTTATATCCTTGATGGCACTCCAGAGAAACCCCAAGAGCACTGTTTCAAGGCTAGAGGGATCCTGAGGTCACTGTAGCAACACGAAAGAGCTCCGTGGCCCAAAAATAAACTTGAGATGAGAGGTTAGTTCCTGGCTTCGATTCCAGAGAAATACCACCTTACCACAAGCACCTCAAGAGGAGGCTTCTCTCAGCTTTAGGTATGTGAGAGGATCCCTGATTTTGCGGCCTCAAGTGGAATGGACACTGCGATGCCTTGACTCGAAAAAAGGCTGGATATCCCTGCAGTGACTTGAATGCAGGCTCGTCTTGCATCTCCCAAGATGAAAGGATGTCTGAATCCCCTGTGGAGACCACAGAGAAAGACCTAGTTCCCCACCTCATGGCGACCGGAGGCCTCACATCCTTTGAAAACTCCAGAGGTACGCGGAGATCAGTGCCTCCAAAGGAGAGGATGCCTGACTCCTCGTGAAACTTGATAGGAGTCCCAGGATTCCTGTGGCACGTGGAAAGGGACCCTTGGTCTCCCGCCTCAGCTGGAGAGGCGTCCCAATTGCCCTGCCAAGCCTCGAGGAGAATCCCGAGTTGTCCCTCGCAACTAGGCAGGAGTCCTGACGTCGCTGAACAAACACGTGGGTGGAAGGGCCATCCCCGACGTAACTCGAGAATATAACCCAGGTTCCCGCCGCAACTCGAGAAAAACCATGAGACTTCCCTCTCGCCACGAGATGAGGCCCGATTCCCCTGCACTGCGTGCAGAGCAATTCCGTGTTGCACATCACACATGAAAGGAGCCTTGATTTCCAAGATGGCACTCCAGAGAAACCCCAAGAACACTGTTTCAAGGCTAGAGGGATCCTGAGGTCACTGTAGCCACACGAAAGAGCTCCGTGGACCAAAAATCAACTCGAGATGAGAGGGTAGTCCCTGGCTTCGATTCCAGAGGAATAACACCTTACCACAAGCATCTCAAGAGGAGGCTTCTCTCAGCTCTAGGTATGTGAGAGGGAAACTGAGTTTGCGGCCTCAAGTGGAATGGACACTGCGATGCCCTGACGCGAAGTAAGGCCGGATATCCCTGCAGTGACTTGAATGCAGGCTCGTCTTGCATCTCCCAAGACGAAAGGATGTCTGAATCCCCTGTGGAGACCACAGAGAAAGACCTAGTTCCCCACCTCATCCCGACAGGAGGCCTCACATCCTTTGAAAACTCCAGAGGTACGCGGAGATCAGTGCCTCCAAAGGAGACGATGCCTGACTCCTCGTGAAACTTGATAGGAGTCCCAGGATTCCTGTGGCACGTGGAAAGGGACCCTTGGTCTCCCGCCTCAGCTGGAGAGGCGTCCCAATTGCCCTGCCAAGCCTCGAGGAGAATCCCGAGTTGTCCCTCGCAACTAGGCAGGAGTCCTGACGTTGCTGAACAAACACGTGTGTGGAAGGGCCATCCCCATCGTAACTCGAGAATAAACCCCAGGTTCCCGCCGCAATTCGAGAGAAACCATGATACTTCCCCCTCGCCGCGAGATGAGGCCCGATTCCCCTGCACTGCATGCAGAGCAATTCCCTGTTGCACATCACACATGAAAGGAGCGTTGATTTCCTTTATGGCACTCCAGAGAAACCCCAAGAACACTGTTTCAAGGCTAGAGGGATCCTGAGGTCACTGTAGTAACACGAAAGAGCTCCGTGGACCAAAAATCAACTCGAGATGAGAGGTTAGTCCCTGGCTTCGACTCCAGAGGAATATCACCTTACCACAAGCACCTCAAGAGGAAGCTTCTCTCAGCTCTAGGTATGTGAGAGGGACCCTGATTTTGCGGCCTCAAGTGGAATGGACACCGCGATGCCCTGAATCGAAATAAGGCCGGATATCCCTGCAGTGACTTGAATGCAGGCTCGACTTGCATCTCCCAAGACGAAAGGATGTCTGAATCCCCTGTGGAGACCACAGAGAAAACCTAGTTCCCAACCTCATCGCGACCGGAGGCCTCACATCCTTTGAAAATTCCAGAGGTACCCGGAGATCAGTGCCTCCAAAGGAGACGATGCCTGACTCCTCGTGAAACTTGATACGAGTCCCAAGACTACTGTGGCACATGGAAAGGGACACTTGCTCTCCCGCCTCAGCTGGAGAGGCGTCCCAATTGCCCTGCCAAGCCTCGAGGAGAATCCCGAGTTATCCCTCGTAACTAGGCAGGAGTCCTGACGTCGCTGAACAAACACGTGGGTGGAAGGGCCATCCCCGTCGTAACTCGAGAATATACCCCAGGGTCCCGCCGCAACTCGAGAGAAACCATGATACTTCCCCCTCGCCGCGAGATGAGGCGCGATTCCCCTGCACTGCGTGCAGAGCAATTCCGTGTTGCACACCACACATGAAAGGAGCCTTGATTTCCTTGATGGCACTCCAGAGAAACCCCAAGAGCACTCTTTCAAGGCTAGAGGGATCCTGAGGTCACTGTAGCAACACAAAAGAGCTCCGTGGACCAAAAATCAACTCGAGATGAGAGGTTAGTCCCTGGCTTCGACTCCAGAGGAATACCACCTTACCACAAGCACCTCAAGAGGAGGCTTCTCTCAGCTCTAGGTATGTGAGAGGGACCTTGAGTTTGCGGACTCAAGTGGAATGGACACTGCGATGCAGTGACGCGAAAAAAGGCCGGACATCCCTGCAGTGACTTGAATGCAGGCTCGTCTTGCATCTCCCAAGACGAAAGGATGTCTGAATCCCCTGTGGAGACCACAGAGAAAGACCTAGTTCCCAACCTCATCGCGACCGGAGGCCTCACATCCTTTGACAACTCCAGAGGTACACGGAGATCAGTGCCTCCAAAGGAGACGATGCCTGACTCCTCGTGAAACTTGATAGGAGTCCCAGGATTCCTGTGGCACGTGGAAAGGGACCCTTGGTCTCCCGCCTCAGCTGGAGAGGCGTCCCAATTGCCCTGCCAAGCCTCGAGGAGAATCCCGAGTTGTTGCCTTGCACCTAGGCAGGAGTCCCAAAGTCGCTGAACAAACACGTGGGTGGAAGGGCCATCCCCCTCGTAACTCGAGATTATACCCCAGGTTCCCGCCGCAACTCGAGAAAAACCATGAGACTTCCCCCTCGCCGCGAGATGAGGCCCGATTCCCCTGCACTGCGTGCAGAGCAATTCTGTGTTGCACATCACACTTGAAAGGAGCCTTGATTTCCTTGATGGCACTCCAGAGAAACCCCAAGAACACTGTTTCAAGGCTAGAGGGAGCCTGACGTCACTGTAGCAACACGAAAGAGCTCCATGGACCAAAAATCAACTCTAGATGAGAGGTTAGTCCCTGGCTTCGACTCCAGAGGAATACCACCTTACCACAAGCACCTCAAGAGGAGGCTTCTCTCAGCTCTAGGTATGTGAGAGGGACCCTGAGTTTGCGGCCTCAAGTGGAATGGACACCGCGATTCCCTGACTCGAAATAAGGCCGGATATCCCTGCAGTGACTTGAATGCAGGCTCGTCTTGCATCTCCCAAGACGAAAGGATGTCTGAATCCCCCGTGGAGACCACAGAGAAAGACTTAGTTCCCCACCTCATCGCGACCGGAGGCCTCACATCCTTTGAAAACTCCAGAGGTACACTGAGATCAGTGCCTCCAAAGGAGACGATGCCTGACTCCCCGTGAAACTTGATAGGAGTCCCAGGATTCCTGTGGCACGTGGCAAGGGACCCTTGGTCTACCGCCTCAGCTGGAGAGGCGTCCCAATTGCCCTGCTAAGCCTCGAGGACAATCCCGAGTTGTCCCTCGCAACTAGGCAGGAGTCCTGACGTCGCTGAAGAAACACGTGGGTAGAAGGGCCATCCCCGTCGTAACTCGAGAATGTACCCCAGGTTCCCGCCGCAACTCGAGAAAAACCATGAGACTTCCCCCTCGCCGCGAGATGTGGCCCGATTCCCCTGCACTGAGTGCAGAGCAATTCCGTGTTGCACATCACACATGAAAGGAGCCTTGATTTCCTTGATGGCACTCCAGAGAAACCCCAAGAACACTGTTTCAAGGCTAGAGGGAGCCTGAGGTCACTGTAGCAACACGAAAGTTCTCCATGGACCAAAAATCAACTCTAGATGAGAGGTTAGTCCCTGGCTTCGACTCCAGAGGAATACCACCTTACCACAAGCACCTCAAGAGGAGGCTTCTCTCAGCTCTAGGTATGTGAGAGGGACCCTGAGTTTGCGGCCTCAAGTGGAATGGACACCGCGATGCCCTGACTCGAAATAAGGCCGGATATCCCTGCAGTGAATTGAATGCAGGCTCGTCTTGCATCTCCCAAGATGAAAGGATGTCTGAATCCCCTGTGGAGACCACAGTGAAAGACCTAGTTCAGCACCTCATCGCGACCGGAGGCCTGACATCCTTTGAAAACTCCAGAGGTATGCGGAGATTAATGCCTCCAAAGGAGACGATTCCTGACTCCTCGTGAAACTTGATAGGAGTCCCAGGATTCCTGTGGCACGTGGAAAGGGTCCCTTGGTCTCCCGCCTAAGCTGTAGAGGCGTCCCAATAGCCCTGCCAAGCCTCGAGGAGAATCCCGAGTTGTCCCTTGCAACTAGGCAGGAGTCCTGACGTCGCTGAACAAACACGTGGGTGGAAGGGCCATCCCCGTCGTAACTCGAAAATATACCCCAGGTTCCCGCCGCAACTCGAGAAAAACCATGAGACTTCCCCCTCGCCGCGAGATGAGGCCCGATTCCACTGCACTGCATGCAGAGCAATTCCGTGTTGCACATCACACATGAAAGGAGCCTTGATTTCCTTGATGGCACTCGAGAGAAACTCCAAGAACACTGTTTCAAGGCTAGAGGATCCTGAGGTCACTGTAGCAACACGAAAGAGCTCCGTGGACCAAAAATCAACTCGAGATGAGAGGTTAGTCCCTGGCTTCGACTCCAGAGGAATACCACCTTACCACAAGCACCTCAAGAGGAGGCTTCTCTCAGCTCTAGGTATGTGAGAGGGACCCTGATTTTGCGGCCTCAAGTGGAATGGACACCGCGATGCCCTGGCTCGAAATAAGGCCGGATATCCCTGCAGTGACTTGAATGCAGGCTCGTCTTGCATCTCCCAAGACGAAAGGATGTCTGATTCCCCTGTGGAGACCACAGAGAAAGAACTAGTTCCCCACCTCATGGCGACCGGAGGCCTCACATCCTTTGAAAACTCCAGAGGTACGCGGAGATCAGTGCCTCCAAAGGAGACGATGCCTGACTCCTCGTGAACCTTGATAGGAGTCCCAGGATTCCTGTGGCACGTGGACAGGGACCCTTGGTCTCCCGCCTCAGCTGGAGAGGCGTCCCAATTGCCCTGCCAAGCCTCGAGGAGAATCCCGAGTTGTCCCTCGAAACTAGGCAGGAGTCCTGACGTCGCTGAACAAACACGTGGGTGGAAGGGCCATCCCCGTCGTAACTCGAGAATATACCCCAGGTTCCCGCCGCAACTCGAGAAAAACCATGAGACTTCCCCCTCGCCGCGAGATGAGCCCCGATTCCCCTGCACTGCGTGCAGAGCAATTCTGTGTTGCACATCACACATGAAAGGAGCCTTGATTTCCTTGATGGCACTCCAGAGAAACCCCAAGAACACTGTCTCAAGGCTAGAGGGATCCTGAGGTCACTGTAGCAACACGAAAGAGCTCCATGGACCAAAAATCAACTCGAAATGACAGGAAAGTCCCAGTCATCGACTCCAGAGGAATACCACCTTACCACAAGCACCTCAAGAGGAGGCTTCTCTCAGCTCTAGGTATGTGAGAGGGACCCTGAGTATGCGGCCTCAAGTTCAATGGACACCGCGATGCCCTGACTTGAAATAAGGCCGGATATACCTGCAGTGACTTGAATGCAGGCTCGTCTTGCATCTCCCAAGACGAAAGGATGTCTGAATCCCCTGTGGAGACCACAGAGAAAGACCTAGTTCCCCACCTCATCGCGACCAGAGGCCTCACATCCTTTGAAAACTCCAGAGGTACGCGGAGATCAGTGCCTCCAAAGGAGACGATGCCTGACTCCCCGTGAAACTTGATAGGAGTCCCAGGATTCCTGTGGCACGTCGAAAGGGACCCTTGGTCTACCGCCTCAGCTGGAG
Source organism: Cervus elaphus (assembly GCF_910594005.1). Taxonomy (NCBI): domain Eukaryota; kingdom Metazoa; phylum Chordata; class Mammalia; order Artiodactyla; family Cervidae; genus Cervus; species Cervus elaphus. The sequence continues at coordinate 7,517,089 of NC_057838.1, forward strand.
AGGCGTCCTAATTGCCCTGCCAAGCCTCGAGGAGAATCCCGAGTTGTCCCTCGCAACTAGGCAGGAGTCCTGACGTCGCTGAAGAAACACGTGGGTGGAAGGGCCATCCCCGTCGTAACTCGAGAATATACCCCAGGTTCCCGCCGCAACTCGAGAAAAACCATGAGACTTCCCCCTCGCCGCGAGATGAGGCCCGATTCCCCTGCACTGCGTGCAAAGCAATTCCGTGTTGCACATCACACATGAAAGGAGCCTTGATTTCCTTCATGGCACTCCAGAGAAACCCCAAGAACACTGTTTCAAGGCTAGAGGGATCCTGAGGTCACTGTAGCAACACGAAAGAGCTCCATGGACCAAAAATCAACTCGAGATGACAGGAAAGTCCCTGTCATCGACTCCAGAGGAATACCACCTTACCACAAGCACCTCAAGAGGAGGCTTCTCTCAGCTCTAGGTATGTGAGAGGGACCGTGAGTTTGCGGCCTCAAGTTCAATGGACACCGCGATGCCCTGACTCGAAATAAGGCCGGATATACCTGCAGTGACTTGAATGCAGGCTCGTCTTGCATCTCCCAAGACGAAAGGATGTCTGAATCCCCTGTGGAGACCACAGAGAAAGACTTAGTTCCCCACCTCATCGCGACCGGAGGCCTCACATCCTTTGAAAACTCCAGAGGTACACTGAGATCAGTGCCTCCAAAGGAGACGATGACTGACTCCCCGTGAAACTTGATAGGAGTCCCAGGATTCCTGTGGCACGTGGCAAGGGACCCTTGGTCTACCGCCTCAGCTGGAGAGGCGTCCCAATTGCCCTGCTAAGCCTCGAGGACAATCCCGAGTTGTCCCTCGCAACTAGGCAGGAGTCCTGACGTCGCTGAAGAAACACGTGGGTAGAAGGGCCATCCCCGTCGTAACTCGAGAATGTACCCCAGGTTCCCGCCGCAACTCGAGAAAAACCATGAGACTTCCCCCTCGCCGCGAGATGTGGCCCGATTCCCCTGCACTGAGTGCAGAGCAATTCCGTGTTGCACATCACACATGAAAGGAGCCTTGATTTCCTTGATGGCACTCCAGAGAAACCCCAAGAACACTGTTTCAAGGCTAGAGGGAGCCTGAGGTCACTGTAGCAACACGAAAGTACTCCATGGACCAAAAATCAACTCTAGATGAGAGGTTAGTCCCTGGCTTCGACTCCAGAGGAATACCACCTTACCACAAGCACCTCAAGAGGAGGCTTCTCCCAGCTCTAGGTATGTGAGAGGGACCCTGATTTTGCGGCCTCAAGTGGAATGGACACCGCGATGCCCTGACTCGAAATAAGGCCGGATATCCCTGCAGTGAATTGAATGCAGGCTCGTTTTGCATCTCCCAAGATGAAAGGATGTCTGAATCCCCTGTGGAGACCACAGTGAAAGACCTAGTTCAGCACCTCATCGCGACCGGAGGCCTGACATCCTTTGAAAACTCCAGAGGTATGCGGAGATTAATGCCTCCAAAGGAGACGATTCCTGACTCCTCGTGAAACTTGATAGGAGTCCCAGGATGCCTGTGGCATGTGGAAAGGGTCCCTTGGTCTCCCGCCTAAGCTGTAGAGGCGTCCCAATAGCCCTGCCAAGCCTCGAGGAGAATCCCGAGTTGTCCCTTGCAACTAGGCAGGAGTCCTGACGTCGCTGAACAAACACGTGGGTGGAAGGGCCATCCCCGTCGTAACTCGAGAATATACCCCAGGTTCCCGCCGCAACTCGAGAAAAACCATGAGACTTCCCCCTCGCCGCGAGATGAGGCCCGATTCCACTGCACTGCATGCAGAGCAATTCCGTGTTGCACATCACACATGAAAGGAGCCTTGATTTCCTTGATGGCACTCGAGAGAAACTCCAAGAACACTGTTTCAAGGCTAGAGGATCCTGAGGTCACTGTAGCAACACGAAAGAGCTCCGTGGACCAAAAATCAACTCGAGATGAGAGGTTAGTCCCTGGCTTCGACTCCAGAGGAATACCACCTTACCACAAGCACCTCAAGAGGAGGCTTCTCTCAGCTCTAGGTATGTGAGAGGGACCCTGATTTTGCGGCCTCAAGTGGAATGGACACAGCGATGCCCTGACTCGAAATAAAGCCGGATATCCCTGCAGTGACTTGAATGGAGGCTCGTCTTCCATCTCCCAAGACGAAAGGATGTCTGAATCCCCTGTGGAGATCACAGAGAAAGACCTAGTTCCCCACCTCATCGCGACCGGAGGCCTCACATCCTTTGAAAACTCCAGAGGTACGCGGAGATCAGTTCCTCCAAAGGAGACGATGCCTGACTCCTCGTGAAACTTGATAGGAGTCCCAGGATTCCTGTGGTACATGGAAAGGGAACCTTGGTCTCCCACCTCAGCTGGAGAGGCGTCCCAATTGCCCTACCAAGCCTCGAGGAGAATCCCGAGTTGTCCCTCGCAACTAGGCAGGAGTCCTGAAGTCGCTGAACAAACACGTGGCTGGAAGGCCCATCCCCGTCATAACTGGAGAATATACCCCAGGTTCCCGCCGCAACTGGAGAAAAACCATGAGACTTCCCCCTCGCCGCGAGATGAGGCCCGATTCCCCTGCACTGCGTGCAGAGCAATTCCGTGTTGCACATCACACATGAAAGGAGCCTTGATTTCCTTCATGGCACTCCAGAGAAACCCCAAGAACACTGTTTCAAGGCTAGAGTGATCCTGAGGTCACTGTAGCAACACGAAAGAGCTCCGTGGACCAAAAATCAACTCGAGATGAGAGGTTAGTCCCTGGCTTCGACTCCAGAGGAATACCACCTTACCACAAGCACCTCAAGAGGAGGCTTCTCTCAGCTCTAGGTATGTGAGAGGGACCCTGAGTTTGCGGCCTCAAGTGGAATGGACACCGCGATGCCCTGACTCGAAATAAGGCCGGATATCCCTGCAGTGACTTGAATGCAGGCTTGTCTTGCATCTCCCAAGACGAAAGAATGTCTGAATTCCCTGTGTAGACCACAGAGAAAGACCTAGTTAACCACCTCATCGCGACCGGAGGCCTCGCATCCTTTGAAAACTCCAGAGGTTCGCGGAGATCAGTGCCTCAAAAGCAGACGATGCCTGACTCCTCGTGAAACTTGATAGGAGTCCCAGGATTACTGTGGTACTTGGAAAGGGATACTTGGTCTCCCGCCTCAGCTGGAGAGGCGTCCCATTTGCCCTGCCAAGCCTCGAGGAGAATCCCGAGTTGTACCTCGCAACTAGGCAGGAGTCCTGCCGTTGCTGAACAAACACGTGGGTGGACGGGCCATCTCGGTCGTAACTCGAGAATTTACCCCAGGTTCCCGCCGCAATTCGAGAAAAACCATGAGACTTTCCCCTCGCCGCGAGATGAGGCCCGATTCCCCTGCACTGCATGCAGAGCAATTCCGTGTTGCACATCACACATGAAAGGAGAATTGATTTCCTTGATGGCACTTCACAGAAACCAAAAGAACACTGTTTCAAAGCTAGAGGGATCCTGCGGTCACTGTAGCAACCAGAAAGAGCTCCGTGGACCAAAAATCAACTCGAGATGAGAGGTTAGTCCCTGGCTTCGACTCCAGAGGAATACCACCTTACCACAAGCACCTCAAGAGGAGGCTTCTCTCAGCTCCAAGTATGTGAGAGGGACCCTGATTTTGCGGCCTCAAGTGGAATGGACACAGCGATGCCCTGACTCGAAATAAAGCCGGATATCCCTGCAGTGACTTGAATGGAGGCTCGTCTTGCATTTCCCAAGACGAAAGGATGTCTGAATCCCCTGTGGAGACCACAGAAAAAGACCTAGTTCCCCACCTCATCGTGACCGGAGGCCTCACATCCTTTGAAAACTCCAGAGGTACGCGGAGATCAGTGCCTCCAAAGGAGACGATGCCTGACTCCTCGTGAAACTTGATAGGAGTCCCAGGATTCCTGTGGAACATGGAAAGGGAACCTTGGTCTCCCGCCTCAGCTGGAGAGGCGTCCCAATTGCCCTACCAAGCCTCGAGGAGAATCCCGAGTTGTCCCTCGCAACTAGGCAGGAGTCCTGAAGTCGCTGAACAAACACGTGGCTGGAAGGCCCATCCCCGTCATAACTGGAGAATATACCCCAAGGTCCCGCCGCAACTCGAGAAAAACCATGAGACTTCCCCCTCGCCGCGAGATGAGTCTCGATTCTCCTGCACTGCATGCAGAGCAATTCTGTGTTGTACATCAAACATGAAAGGAGCCTTGATTTCCTTGATGGCACTCCAGAGAAACCCCAAGAACACTGTTTCAAGGCTAGAGGGATTCTGAGGTTACTGTAGCAACACGAAAGAGCTCCGTGGACCAAAAATCAACTCGAGATGACAGGAAAGTCCCTGATATCGACTCCAGAGGATTACCACCTTACGACAAGCACCTCAAGAGGAGGCTTCTCTCAGCTCTAGGTATGTGAGAGGGACCCTTAATATGCGGCCTCAAGTTCAATGGACACCGGGATGCCCTGACTCGAAATAAGGCCGGATATACCTGCAGTGACTTGAATGCAGGCTCGTCTTGCATCTCCCAAGACGAAAGGATGTCTGAATCCCCTGTGGAGACCACAGAGAAAGACCTAGTTCCCCACCTCATCGCGACCATAGCCCTCACATCCTTTGAAAACTCCAGAGGTACGCGGAGATCAGTGCCTCCAAAGGAGACGATGCCTGACTCCTCATGAAACTTCATAGGAGTCCCAGGATTCCTGTGGCACGTGGAAAGGGACCCTTGGTCTACCGCCTCAGCTGGAGAGGCGTCCCAATTGCCCTGCCAAGCCTCGAGGAGAATCCCGAGTTGTCCCTCGCAACTAGGCAGGAGTCCTGACGTCGCTGAAGAAACACGTGTGTGGAAGGGCCATCCCCGTCGTAACTCGAGAATATACCCCAGGTTCCCGCCGCAGCTGGAGAAAAACCATGAGACTTCCCCCTCGCCGCGAGATGAGGCCCGATTCCCCTGCACTGCGTGCAAAGCAATTCCGTGTTGCACATCGCACATGAAAGGAGCCTTGATTTCCTTGATGGCACTCCAGAGAAACCCCAAGAACACTGTTTCAAGGCTAGAGGGATCCTGAGGTCACTGTAGCAACACGAAAGAGCTCCATGGACCAAAAATCAACTCGAGATGAGAGGTTAGTCCCTGGCTTCGACTCCAGAGGAATACCACCTTACAACAAGCACCTCAAGAGGAGGCTTTTCTCAGCTCTAGGTATGTGAGAGGGACCCTGAGTTTGCGGCCTCAAGTGGAATGGACACCGCGATGCCCTGACTCGAAATAAGGCCGGATATCCCTGCAGTGACTTGAATGCAGGCTCGTCTTGCATCTCCCAAGATGAAAGGATGTCTGAATCCCCTGTGGAGACCACAGAGAAAGACCTAGTTCCCCACCTCATCGCGACCGGAGGCCTCACATCCTTTGAAAACTCCAGTGGTACGCGGAGATCAGAGCCTCCAAAGCAGACGATGCCTGACTCCTCGTGAAACTTGATAGGAGTCCCAGGATTACTGTGGCACATGGAAAGGGACCCTTGGTCTCCCGCCTCAGATGGAGAGGCGTCCCAATTGCCCTGCCAAGCCTCGAGGAGAATCCCGAGTTGTCCCTCGCAACTAGGCAGGAGTCCTGACGTTGCTGAACAAACACGTGGGTGGAAGGGCCATCCCCGTCGTAACTCGAGAATACATCCAAGGTTCCCGCCGCAACTCGAGAAAAACCATGAGACTTCCCCCTCGCCGTGAGATGAGGCCCGATTCCCCTGCACTGCGTGCAGAGCAATTCCGTGTTGCACATCACACATGAAAGGAGCCTTGATTTCCTTGATGGCACTCCAGAGAAACCCAAAGAACACTGTTTCAAGGCTAGAGGGATCCTGAGGTAAATGTAGTAACTCGAAAGAGCTCCGTGGACCAAAATTCCACTCGAGAAGTGAGGTTAGTCCCTGGCTTCGACTCCAGAGGAATACCACCTTAACACAAGCACCTCAAGAGGAGGCTTCTCTCAGCTCTAGGTATGTGAGAGGGACCCTGAGTTTGTGGCCTCAAGTGGAATGGACACCGCGATGCCCTGACTCTAAATAAGGCCGGATATTCCTCCAGTGACTTGAATGCAGGCTCGTCTTGCATTTCCCAAGACGAGAGGATGTCTGAATCCCCTGTGGAGACCACAGAGAAAGACCTAGTTCCCCACCTCATCGCGACCGGAGGCCTCACATCCTTTGAAAACTCCAGTGGTACGCGGAGATCAGTGCCTCCAAAGGAGACGATGCCTGACTCCTCGTGAAACGTGATAGGAGTCCCAGGATTCCTGTGGCACGTGGAAAGGGACACTTGGTCTCCCGCCTCAGCTGGAGAGGCGTCCCAATTGCCCTGCCAAGCCTCGAGGAGAATCCCGAGTTGTCCCTCGCAACTAGGCAGGAGGCCTGACGTCGCTGAACAAACACGTGGGTGGAAGGGCCATCCCCGTCGTAACTCGAGAATATACCCCAAGTTCCGGCCGCAACTCGAGTAAAACCATGAGACTTCCCCCTCGCCGCGAGAGGAGGCCCGATTCCCCTGCACTGCGTGCAGAGCAATTGTGTGTTGCACATCACACATGAAAGGAGCCTTGATTTCCTTGATGGCACTCCAGAGAAACCCCAAGAACACTGTTTCAAGGCTAGAGGGATCCTGAGGTCACTGTAGCAACACGAAAGAGCTCCATGGACCAAAAATCAACTCGAGATGAGAGGTTAGTCCCTGGCTTCGACTCCAGAGGAATACCACCTTACCACAAGCATCTCAAGAGGAGGCTTCTCTCAGCTCCAAGTATGTGAGAGGGACCCTGATTTTGCGGCCTCAAGTGGAATGGACACAGCGATGCCCTGACTCGAAATAAAGCCGGATATCCCTGCAGTGACTTGAATGCAGGCTCGTCTTGCATCTCCCAAGATGAAAGGATGTCTGAATCCCCTGTGGATTCCACAGAGAAAGACGTAGTTCCCCACCTCATGGCGACCGGAGGCCTCACATCATTTGAACACTCCAGAGGTACGCGGAGATCAGTGCCTCCAAAGGAGACGATGCCTGACTCCTCGTGAAACTTGATAGGAGTCCTAGGATTCCTATGGCACTGGGAAAGGGACCCTTGGTCACCCGCCTCAGCTGGAGAGGCGTCCCAATTGCCCTGCCAAGCCTCGAGGAGAATCCCGAGTTGTCCCTCGCAAGTAGGCAGGAGTCCTGCCGTCGCTGAAGCAACACATGTGTGGAAGAGCCATCCCCGTCGTAACTCGAGAATATACCCCAGGTTCCCGCCGTAACTCGAGAAAAACCATGAGACTTCCCCCTCGCCGCAAAATGAGGCCTGATTCCCCTGCACTGCGTGCAGAGCAATTCCGTGTTGCACATCACACATGAAAGAAGCCTTGATTTCCTTGATGGCACTCCAGAGAAACCCCAAGAACACTGTTTCAAGGCTAGCGGGATCCTGAGGTCACTGTAGCAACACGAAAGAGCTCCGTGGACAAAAAATCAACTCGAGATGAGAGGTTAGTCCCTGGCTTCGACTCCAGAGGAATACCACCTCACCACAAGCACCTCAAGAGGCGCTTCTCTCAGCTCTAGGTATGTGAGAGGGACCCTGAGTTTGTGACCACAAGTGGAATGGACACTGCGATGCCCTGACTCGAAATAAGGCCGGATATTCCTGCAGTGACTTGAATGCAGGCTCGTCTTGCATCTCCCAAGATGAAAGGATGTCTGAATCCCCTGTGGAGACCACAGAGAAAGACCTTGTTCCCAACATCATCGCGACCGGAGGCCTCACATCCTTTGAAAACTCCAGAGGTACGCGGATATCAGTGCCTGCAAAGGAGATGATGAATGACTCCTCGTGAAACTTGATAGGAGTCCCAGGATTACTGTGCACGTGGAAAGGGAAACTTGGTCTCCCGCCTCAGCTGGAGAGGCGTCCCAATTGCCCTGCCAAGCCTCGAGGAGAATCCCGAGTTGTCCCTCGCAACTAGGCAGGAGTCCTGACGTGGCTGAACAAACACGTGGTTGAAAGGGCCATCCCCGTCGTAACTCGAGAATATACCCCAGGTTCCCGCCGCAACTCGAGAAAAACCATGAGACTTCCCCCTCGCCGCGAGATGAGGCCCGATTCCCCTGCACTGCATGCAGAGCAATTCCGTGTTGCACATCACACATGAAAGGAGAATTGATTTCCTTGATGGCACTTCAGAGAAACCAAAAGAACACTGTTTCAAAGCTGGAGGGATCCTGAGGTCACTTTAGCAACCAGAAAGAGCTCCATGGACCAAAAATCAACTCGAGATGAGAGGTTAGTCCCTGGCTTCGACTCCCGAGGAATACCACCTTACCACAAGCACCTCAAGAGGAGGCTTCTCTCAGCTCCAAGTATGTGAGAGGGACCCTGATTTTGCGGCCTCAAGTGGAATGGACACAGCGATGCCCTGACTCGAAATAAAGCTGGATATCCCTGCAGTGACTTGAATGCAGGCTCGTCTTGCATCTCCCAAGATGAAAGGATGTCTGAATCCCCTGTGGATTGCACAGAGAAAGACCTAGTTCCCCACCTCATGGCGACCGGAGGCCTCACATCATTTGAACACTCCAGAGGTACGCGGAGATCAGTGCCTCCACAGGAGACGATGCCTGACTCTTCGTGAAACTTGATAGGAGTCCTAGGATTCCTGTGGCACGTGGAAAGGGACCCTTGGTCTCCCGCCTCAGCTGGAGAGGCGTCCCAATTGCCCTGCCAAGCCTCGAGGAGAATCCCGAGTTGTCCCTCGCAACTAGGCAGGAGTCCTGACGTCGCTGAACAAACACGTGTGTGTAAGTGCCATCCCCGTCGTAACTCGAGAATATACCCCAGGTTCCCGCCCCAACTCGAGAAAAACCATGAGACTTACCCCTCGCCGCGAGATGAGGCCTGATTCCCCTACACTGCGGACAGAGCAATTCCGTGTTGCACATCACAAATGAAAGGAGCCTTGATTTCCTTGATGGCACTCCAGAGAAACCCAAAGAACACTGTTTCAAGGCTAGCGGGATCCTGAGGTCACTGTAGCCACACGAAAGAGCTCCGTGGACCAAAAATCCACTCGAGATGAGAGGTTAGTCCCTGGCTTCGACTCCAGAGGAATACCACCTTACCACAAGCACCTCAAGAGGAGGCTTCTCTCAGCTCTAGGTATGTGAGAGGGACCCTGAGTTTGTGGCCTAAAGTGGAATGGACACTGCGATGCCCTGACTCGAAATAAGGCCGGATATCCCTGCAGTGACTTGAATGCAGGCTTGTCTTGCATCTCCCAAGATGAAAGGATGTCTGAATCCCCTGTGTAGACCACAGAGAAACACCTAGTTCCCCACCTCATCGCGACCGGAGGCCTCACATCCTTTGAACTCTCCAGAGGTACGCGGAGATCAGTGCCTCCAAAGGAGACGATGCCTGACTCCTCGTGAAACTTGATAGGAGTCCCAGGATTCCTGTGGCACATGGAAAGGGACCCTTGGTCTCCCGCCTCACCTGGAGAGGCGTCCCAATTGCCCTGCCAAGCCTCGAGGAGAATCCCGAGTTGTCCCTCGCAACTAGGCAGGAGTCCTGACGTCGCTGAACAAACACGTGTGTGGAAGGGCCATCCCCGTCGTAACTCGAGAATATACCCCAGGTTCCCGCCGCAACTCGACAAAAACCATGAGACTTCCCCCTCGCCGCGAGATGAGGCCCGATTTCTCTGCACTGCGTGCAGAGCAATTCCGTGTTGCACATCACACATGAAAGGAGCCTTGATTTCCCTGGTGGCACTCCAGGGAAACGCCAAGAACACTGTTTCAAGGCTAGAGGGATCCTGAGGTCACTGTAGCAACACGAAAGAGCTCCGTGGAGCAAAAATCAACTCGAGATGAGAGGTTAGTCCCTGGCTTCGACTCCAGAGGAATACCACCTTACCACAAGCACCTCAAGAGGAGGCTTCTCTCAGCTCTAGCTATGTGCTGAGTTTGCGGCCTCAAGTTGAAAGGACACCGCGATGCCCTGACTCGAAATAAGGCCCGATATCCCTGCAGTGACTTGAATACAGGCTTGTCTTGCATCTCCCAAGACGAAAGGTTGTCTGAATCCCCTGTGGAGACCACAGAGAAAGACCTAGTTCCCCACCTCATCGCGACCGGAGGCCTCACATCCTTTGAAAACTCCAGAGGTACGCGGAGATCAGTGCCTCCGAAGGAGACGATGCCTGACTCCTCGTGAAACTTGATAGGAGTCCCAGGATTCCTGTGGCACTTGGAAAGGGACACTTCGTCTACCGCCTCAGATGGAGAGGCGTCACAATTGCCCTGACAACCCTCGAGGAGAATCCCGAGTTGTCCCTCGCAACTAGGCAGGAGTCCTGACGTCGCTGAAGAAACACGTGGGTGGAAGGGCCATCCCCGGCGTAACTCGAGAATATACCCCAGGTTCCCGCCGCAACTCGAGAAAAACCATGAGACTTCCCCCTCGCCGCGAGATGAGGCCCGATTCCCCTGCACTGCGGGCAGAGCAATTCCGTGTTGCACATCACACATGAAAGGAGCCTTGATTTCCTTGATGGCACTCCAGAGAAACCCCAAGAACACTGTTTCAAGGCTAGAGGGATCCTGAGGTCACTGTAGCAACACGAAAGAGCTCCGTGGACCAAAAATCAACTCGAGATGAGAGGTTAGTCCCTGGCTTCGACCTCAGAGGAATACCACCTTACCACAAGCACCTCAAGAGGAGGCTTCTCTCAGCTCTAGCTATGTGCTGAGTTTGCGGCCTCAAGTGGAAAGGACACCGCGATGTCCTGACTCGAAATAAGGCCCGATATCCCTGCAGTGACTTGAATACAGGCTTGTCTTGCATCTCCCAAGACGAAAGGTTGTCTGAATCCCCTGTGGAGACCACAGAAAAAGACCTAGTTCCCCACCTCATCGCGACCGGAGGCCTCACATCCTTTGAAAACTCCAGAGGTACGCGGAGATCAGTGCCTCCAAAGGAGACGATGCCTGACTCCTCGTGAAACTTGATAGGAGTCCCAGGATTCCTGTGGCACTTGGAAAGGGACACTTGGTCTACCGCCTCAGATGGAGAGGCGTCACAATTGCCCTGCCAACCCTCGAGGAGAATCCCGAGTTGTCCCTCGCAACTAGGCAGGAGTCCTGACGTCGCTGAAGAAACACGTGGGTGGAAGGGCCATCCCCGTCGTAACTCGAGAATATACCCCAGGTTCCCGCCGCAACTCGAGAAAAACCATGAACTTCCCCCTCGCCGTGAGATGAGGCCCGATTCCCCTGCACTGCGGGCAGAGCAATTCCGTGTTGCACATCACACATGAAAGGAGCCTTGATTTCCCTGGTGGCACTCCAGGGAAACGCCAAGAACACTGTTTCAAGGCTAGAGGGATCCTGAGGTCACTGTAGCAACACGAAAGAGCTCCGTGGACCAAAAATCAACTCGAGATGAGAGGTTAGTCCCTGGCTTCGACTCCAGAGGGATACCACCTTACCACAAGCACCTCAAGAGGAGGCTTCTCTCAGCTCTAGGTATGTGAGAGGGACCCTGAGTTTGCGGCCTCAAGTGGAATGGACACCGCGATGCCCTGACTCTAAATAAGGCAGGATATCCCTGCAGTGACTTGAATGCAGGCTTGTCTTGCATCTCCCAAGATGAAAGTATGTCTGAATCCCCTGTGGAGACCACAGAGAAAGACCTAGTTCCCCACCTCATGGCGACCGGAGGACTCACGTCCTTTGAAAACTCCAGAGGTACGCGGAGATCAGTGCCTCCAAAGGAGACGATACCTGACTCCTCGTGAAACTTTATAGGAGTCCCAGGATTCCTGTGACACGTGGAAAGGGACACTTGGTCTACCGCCTCAGATGGAGAGGCGTCCCAATTGCCCTGCCAAGCCTCGAGGAGAATCCCGAGTTGTCCCTCGCAACTAGGCAGGAGTCCTGACGTGGCTGAACAAACACGTGGGTGGAAGGGCCATCCCCGTCATAACTCGAGAATATACCCCAGGTTCACACCGCAACTCGAAAAAAACCATGAGTCTTCCCCCTTGCCGCAAAATGAGGCCCGATAACCTGCACTGAGTGCAGAGCAATTCCGTGTTGCACATCACACATGAAAGGAGCCTTGATTTCCTTGATGGCACTCCAGAGAAACCTCAAGAACACTGTTTCAAGGCTAGAGGGATCCTGAGGTCACTGTAGCAACACGAAAGAGCTCCGTGGACCAAAAATCAACTCAAGATGAGAGGTTAGTCCCTGGCTTCAACTCCCGAGGAATACCTCCTTTCCACAAGCACCTCAAGAGGAGGCTTCTCTCAGCTCTAGGTATGTGAGAGGGACCCTGAGTTTGCGGCCTCAAGTGGAATGGACACCGCGATGCCCTGATTCAAAATAAGTCCGGATATCCCTGCAGTGACTTGAATGTAGGCTCGTCTTGCATCTCCCAAGACGAAAGGATGTCTGAATCCCCTGTGGAGACCACAGAGAAAGACCTAGTTCCCCACCTCATCGCGACCGGAGGCCTCACATCCTTTGAAAACTCCAGAGGTACGCGGAGATCAGTGCCTCCAAAGGAGACGATGCCTGACTCCTCGTGAAACTTGATAGGAGTCCCAGGATTCCTGTGGCACGTGGAAAGGGACACTTGGTCTACCGCCTCAGATGGAGAGGCGTCCCAATTGCCCGGCCAAGCCTCGAGGAGAATCCCGAGTTGTCCCTCGCAACTAGGCAGGAGTCCTGACGTGGCTGAACAAACACGTGGGTGGAAGGGCCATCCCCGTCATAACTCGAGAATATAACCCAGGTTCCCAAATCAACTCGAGAAAAACCATGAGACTTCCCCCTCGCCGCAAAATGAGGCCCGATAACCTGCACTGCGTGCAGAGCAATTCCGTGTTGCACATCACACATGAAAGGAGCCTTGATTTCCTTGATGGCACTCTAGAGAAACCCCAAGAACACAGTTTCAAGGCTGGGGGAACCTGAGGTCACTGTAGCAACACGAAAGAGCTGCGTTGACCAAAAATCAACTCGAGATGAGAGATTAGTCCCTGGCTTCGACTCCAGAGGAATACCACCTTACCACAAGCACCTCAAGAGAAGGCTTCTCTCAGCTCTATGTATGTGAGAGGGACCCTGAGTTTGCGGCCTCAAGTGGAATGGACACCGCGATGCCCTGACTCGAAATAAGGCCGGATATCCCTGAAGTGACTTGAATGCAGGCTCGTCTTGCATCTCCCAAGACGAAAGGATGTCTGAACCCCTGTGGAGACGACAGAGAAAGACCTAGTTCCCCACCTCATCGCGACCGGAGGCCTCACATCCTTTGAAAACTTCAGAGGTACGCGGAGATCAGTGCCTCCAAAGGAGACGATGCCTGACTACTCATGAAACTTGATAGGAGTCCCAGGATTTCTGTGGCACGTGGAAAGGGACCCTTGGTCTCCCGCCTCAGATGGAGAGGCGTCCCAATTGCCCTGTCAAGCCTCGAGGAGAATCCCGAATTGTCCCTCGCAACTAGGCAGGAGTCCTGACGTCGCTGAACAAACACGTGTGTGGAAAAGCCATCCCCGTCGTAACTCGAGAATATACCCCAGGTTCCCAAAGCAACTCGAGAAACCCATGAGACTTCCCCCTCGCCGCGAGATGAGGCCCGATTCCCCTACACTGCGTGCAGAGCAATTCCGTGTTGCACATCACACATAAAAGGAGCCTTGATTTCCTTGGTGGCACACCAGAGAAACCCCAAGAAAACTGCTTCAAGGCTAGAGGGATCCTGAGGTCACTGTAGCAACACGAAAGAACTCCGTGGACCAAAAATCAACTCGAGATGAGAGGTTAGTCCCTTACTTCGACTCCAGAGGAATACCACCTTTCCATAAGCACCTCAAGAGGAGGCTTCTTTCAGCTCTAGGTATGTGAGAGGGACCCTGATTTTGTGGCCTCAAGTGGAATGGACACTGCGATGCCCTGACGCGAAATAAGGCCGAATATCCCTGCAGTGACTTGAATGCAGGCTCGTCTTGCATCTCCCAAGACGAAAGGATGTCTGAATCCCCTGTGGAGACCACAGAGAAAGACGTAGTTCCCCACCTCATCGCGACCGGAGTCCTCACATCCTTTGAAAACTCCAGAGGTACACGGAGATCAGTGCCTCCAAAGGAGACGATGCCTGACTCCTCGTGAAACTTGATAGGAGTCCCAGGATTCCTGTGGCAGGTGGAAAGGGACCCTTGGTCTTCCGCCTCAGGTGGAGAGGCGTCCCAATTGCCCTGCCAAGCCTTGAGGAGAATCCCGAGTTGTCCCTCGCAACTAGCCAGGAGTCCTGCCGTCGCTGAACAAACACGTGGGTGGAAGGGCCATCCCCGTCGTAACTCGAGAATATACCCCAGGTTCCCGCTGCAACTCGAGGAAAACCATGAGACTTCCCCCTTGCCGCGAGATGAGGCCCGATTCCCCTGCACTGCGTGCAGAGCAATTCCGTGTTGCACATCACACATGAAAGGAGCCTTGATTTCCTTGGTGTCACACCAGAGAAACCCCAAGAACACTGTTTCAAGGCTAGAGGGATTCTGAGGTCACTGTAGCAACACGAAAGAGCTCCCTGGACCAAAAATCAACTCGAGATGAGAGGTTAGTCCCTGGCTTCGACTCCAGAGGTATACCACCTTACCACAAGCACCTCAAGAGGAGGCTTCTCTCAGCTTTAGGTATGTGAGAGGGACCCTGAGTTTGCGGCCTCAAGTGGAATGGACACCGCGATGCCCTGACTCGAAATAAGGCCGGATACCCCTGCAGTGACTTGAATGTAGGCTCGTCTTGCATCTGCCAAGACGAAAGGATGTCTGAATCCCCTGTGGAGATCACAGAGAAAGACCTAGTTCCCCACCTCATCGCGACCGGAGGCCTCACATCCTTTGAAAACTCCAGAGGTACGCGGAGATCAGTGCCTCCGAAGGAGACGATGCCTGACTCCTCGTGAAACTTGATAGGAGTCCCATGATTCCTGTGGCACGTGGACAGGGATCCTTGGTCTCCCGCCTCAGCTGGAGAGGCGTCCCAATTGCCCTGCCAAGCCTCGAGGAGAATCCCGATTTGTCCCCCGCAACTAGGCAGAAGTCCTGCCTTCGCTGAACAAACACGTGTGTGGAAGGGCCATCCCCGTCGTAACTCGAGAATATACCCCAGGTTCCCGCCGCAACTCGAGAAAAACCATGAGACTTCCCCCTCGCCGCGAGATGAGGCCTGATTCCCCTGCCCTGCGTGCAGAGCAATTCCGTGTTGCACATCACACATGAAAGGAGCCTTGATTTCCTTGATGGCACTCCAGAGAAACCCCAAGAACACTGTTTCAAGGCTAGAGGGATCCTGACGTCACTGTAGCCTCACGAAAGGGCTCCGTGGCCCAAAAATCAACTCGAGAAGAGAGGTTAGTCCCTGGCTTCGACTCCAGAGGAATACCACCTTACCACAAGCACCTCAAGAGGAGGCTTCTCTCAGCTCTAGGTATGTGAGAGGGACACTGAGTTTGCGGCCTCAAGTGGAATGGACACCGCGATGCCCTGACTCGAAATAAGGCCAGATATCCCTGCAGTGACTTGAATACAGGCTCGTCTTGCATCTCCCAAGAAGAAAGGATGTCTGAAACCCCTGTGGAGACCTCAAAGAAAGATCTAGTTCCGCACCTCATCGCGACCGGAGGCCTCACATCCTTTGAAAACTCCAGAGGTACGCGGAGATCAGTGCCTCCAAAGGAGACGATGCCTGACTCCTCGTGAAACTTGATAGGAGTCCCAGGATTCCTGTGGCAGGTGGAAAGGGACCCTTGGTCTTCCGCCTCAGGTGGAGAGGCGTCCCAATTGCCCTGCCAAGCCTTGAGGAGAATCCCGAGTTGTCCCTCGCAACTAGCCAGGAGTCCTGCCGTCGCTGAACAAACACGTGGGTGGAAGGGCCATCCCCGTCGTAACTCGAGAATATACCCCAGGTTCCCGCTGCAACTCGAGGAAAACCATGAGACTTCCCCCTTGCCGCGAGATGAGGCCCGATTCCCCTGCACTGCGTGCAGAGCAATTCCGTGTTGCACATCACACATGAAAGGAGCCTTGATTTCCTTGGTGGCACACCAGAGAAACCCCAAGAACACTGTTTCAAGGCTAGAGGGATTCTGAGGTCACTGTAGCAACACGAAAGAGCTCCGTGGACCAAAAATCAACTCGAGATGAGAGGTTAGTCCCTGGCTTCGACTCCAGAGGTATACCACCTTACCACAAGCACCTCAAGAGGAGGCTTCTCTCAGCTCTAGGTATGTGAGAGGGACCCTGAGTTTGCGGCCTCAAGTGGAATGGACACCGCGATGCCCTGACTCGAAATAAGGCCGGATACCTCTGCAGTGACTTGAATGTAGGCTCGTCTTGCATCTGCCAAGACGAAAGGATGTCTGAATCCCCTGTGGAGACCACAGAGAAAGACCTAGTTCCCCACCTCATCGCGACCGGAGGCCTCACATCCTTTGAAAACTCCAGAGGTACGCGGAGATCAGTGCCTCCGAAGGAGACGATGCCTGACTCCTCGTGAAACTTGATAGGAGTCCCATGATTTCTGTGGCACGTGGACAGGGACCCTTGGTCTCCCGCCTCAGCTGGAGAGGCGTCCCAATTGCCCTACCAAGCCTCGAGGAGAATCCCGAGTTGTCCCCCGCAACTAGGCAGAAGTCCTGCCTTCGCTGAACAAACACGTGTGTGGAAGGGCCATCCCCGTCGTAACTCGAGAATATACCCCAGGTTCCCGCCGCAACTCGAGAAAAACCATGAGACTTCCCCCTCGCCGCGAGATGAGGCCTGATTCCCCTGCCCTGCGTGCAGAGCAATTCCGTGTTGCACATCACACATGAAAGGAGCCTTGATTTCCTTGATGGCACTCCAGAGAAACCCCAAGAACACTGTTTCAGGGCTAGAGGGATCCTGAGGTCACTGTAGCAACAGGAAAGAGCTCCGTGGATCAAAAATCAACTCGAGATGAGAGGTTAGTCCCTGGCTTCGACTCCAGAGGAATACCACCTTACCACAAGCACCTCAAGAGGAGGATTCTCTCACCTCTAGCTATGTGATGAGTTTGCGGCCTCAAGTGGAATGGACACCGCGATGCCCTGACTCGAAATGAGGCCGGATATCCCTGCAGTGACTTGAATGCAGGCTCGTCTTGCATCTCCCAAGACGAAAGGATGTCTGAATCCCCTGTGGAGACCACAGAGAAAGACCTAGTTCCCCACCTCATCGCGACCGGAGGACTCACATCCTTTGAAAACTCCAGAGGTACGCGGAGATCAGTGCCTCCAAAGGAGACGATGTCTGACTCCTCGTGAAACTTGATAGGAGTCCCAGGATTCCTGTGGCACATGGAAAGGGACCCTTGGTCTCCCGCCTCAGCTGGAGAGGCGTCCCATTTGCCCTGCCAAGCCTCGAGGAGAATCCCGAGTTGTCCCTCGCAACTAGGCTGGAGTCCTGACGTGGCTGAACAAACACGTGGGTGGAATGGCCATCCCCTTCGTAACTCGAGAATATACCCCAGGTTAACGCCACAACTCGAGAAAAACCATGAGACTTCCCCCTCGCCGCGAGATGAGGCCCGATTCCCCTACACTGCGTGCAGAGCAATTCCGTGTTGCACATCACACATAAAAGGAGCCTTGATTTCCTTGATGGCACTCCAGAGAAACCCCAAGAACACTGTTTCAAGGCTAGAGGGATCCTGAGGTCACTGTAGCAACACGAAAGAGCTCCGTGGACCAAAAATCAACTCGAGATGAGAGGTTAGTCCCTGGCTTCAACTCCAGAGGAATACCTCCTTACCACAAGCACCTCAAGAGGAGGCTTCTCTCAGCTCTAGGTATGTGAGAGGGACCCTGAGTTTGCGGCCTCAAGTGGAATGGACACCGCGATGCCCTGATTCAAAATAAGGCCGGATATCCCTGCAGTGACTTGAATGTAGGCTCGTCTTGCATCTCCCAAGATGAAAGGATGTCTGAATCCCCTGTGGAGACCACAGAGAAAGACCTAGTTCCCCACCCCATCGCGACCGGAGGCCTCACATCCTTTGAAAACTCCAGAGGTATGCGGAGATCAGTGCCTCCAAAGGAGACGATGCCTGACTCCTCTTGAAACTTGATAGGAGTCCCAGGATTCCTGTGGCACGTGGAAAGGGACACTTGGTCTACCGCCTCAGATGGAGAGGCGTCCCAATTGCCCTGCCAAGCCTCGAGGAGAATCCCGAGTTGTCCCTCGCAACTAGGCAGGAGTCCTGACGTGGCTGAACAAACACGTGGGTGGAAGGGCCATACCCGTCATAACTCGAGAATATACCCCAGGTTCCCATCGCAACTCGAGAAAAACCATGAGACTTCCCCCTCGCCGCAAAATGAGGCCCGATATCCTGCACTGCGTGCAGAGCAATTCCGTGTTGCACATCACACATGAAAGGAGCCTTGATTTCCTTGATGGCACTCTAGAGAAACCCCAAGAACACTGTTTCAAGGATAGAGGGAACCTGAGGTCACTGTAGCAACACGAAAGAGCTCCATGGACCAAAAATCAACTCGAGATGAGAGATTAGTCCCTGGCTTCGACTCCAGAGGAATACCACCTTACCACAAGCACCTCAAGAGAAGGCTTCTCTCAGCTCTATGTATGTGAGAGGGACCCTGAGTTTGCGGCCTCAAGTGGAATGGACACTGCGATGCCCTGACGCGAAATAAGGCCGGATATCCCTGCAGTGACTTGAATGCAGGCTCGTCTTGCATCTCCCAAGACGAAAGGATGTCTGAATCCCCTGTGGAGACCACAGAAAAAGACGTAGTTCCCCACCTCATCGCGACCGGAGTCCTCACATCCTTTGAAAACTCCAGAGGTACACGGAGATCAGTGCCTCCAAAGGAGACGATGCCTGACTCCTCGTGAAACTTGATAGGAGTCCCATGATTCCTGTGGCAGGTGGAAAGGTACAATTGGTCTTCCGCCTCAGGTGGAGAGGCGTCCCAATTGCCCTGCCAAGCCTTGAGGAGAATCCCGAGTTCTCCCTCGCAACTAGCCAGGAGTCCTGCCGTCGCTGAACAAACACGTGGGTGGAAGGGCCATCCCCGTCGTAACTCGAGAATATACCCCAGGTTCCCGCTGCAACTCAAGGAAAACCATGAGACTTCCCCCTTGCCGCGAGATGTGGCCCGATTCCCCTGCCCTGCGTGCAGAGCAATTCCGTGTTGCACATCACACATGAAAGGAGCCTTGATTTCCTTGATGGCACTCCAGAGAAACCCCAAGAACACTGTTTCAAGGCTAGAGGGATCCTGAGGTCACTGTAGCAACAGGAAAGAGCTCCGTGGATCAAAAATCAACTCGAGATGAGAGGTTAGTCCCTGGCTTCGACCTCAGAGGAATACCACCTTACCACAAGCACCTCAAGAGGAGGATTCTCTCAGCTCTAGCTATGTGCTGAGTTTGCGGCCTCAAGTGGAATGGACACCGCGATGCCCTGACTCGAAATGAGGCCGGATATCCCTGCAGTGACTTGAATGCAGGCTCGTCTTGCATCTCCCAAGACGAAAGGATGTCTGAATCCCCTGTGGAGACCACAGAGAAAGACCTAGTTCCCCACCTCATCGCGACCGGAGGCCTCACATCCTTTGAAAATTCCAGAGGTACGCGGAGATCAGTGCCTCCAAAGGAGACGATGCCTGACTCCTCGTGAAACTTGATAGGAGTCCCAGGATTCCTGTGGCACGTGGAAAGGGACCCTTGGTCTCCCGCCTCAGCTGGAGAGGCGTCCCAATTGCCCTGCCAAGCCTCGAGGAGAATCCCGAGTTGTCCCTCGCAACTAGGCAGGAGTCCTGACGTCGCTGAACAAACACGTGGTTGAAAGGGCCATCCCCGTCGTAACTCGGGAATATACCCCAGGTTCCCGCCGCAACTCGAGAAAAACCATGAGACTTCCCCCTCGCCGCGAGATGAGGCCCGATTCCCCTGCACTGCGTGCAGAGCAATTCCGTGTTGCACATCACACATGAAAGGAGCCTTGATTTAATTCATGGCACTCCAGAGAAACCCCAAGAACACTGTTTCAAGGCTAGATGGATCCTGACGTCACTGTAGCCACATGAAAGGGCTCCGTGGCCCAAAAATCAACTCGAGATGAGAGGTTAGTCCCTGGCTTCGACTCCAGAGGAATACCACCTTACCACAAGCACCTCAAGAGGAGGCTTCTCTCAGCTCTAGGTATGTGAGAGGGACACTGAGTTTGCGGCCTCAAGTGGAATGGACACCGCGATGCCCTGACTCGAAATAAGGTCAGATATCCCTGCAGTGACTTGAATACAGGCTCGTCTTGCATCTCCCAAGAAGAAAGGATGTCTGAAACCCCTGTGGAGACCTCAAAGAAAGATCTAGTTCCGCACCTCATCGCGACCGGAGGCCTCACATCCTTTGAAAACTCCAGAGGTACGCGGAGATCAGTGCCTCCAAAGGAGACGATGCCTGACTCCTCGTGAAACTTGATAGGAGTCCCAGGATTCCTGTGGCACATGGAAAGGGACCCTTGGTCTCCCGCCTCAGCTGGAGAGGCGTCCCAATTGCCCTGCCAAGCCTCGAGGAGAATCCCGAGTTGTCCCTCGCAACTAGGCAGGAGTCCTGACGTCGCAGAACAAACACGTGGCTGGAAGGGCCATCCCCGTCATAACTCGAGAATATACCCCAGGTTCCCACCGCAACTCGAGAAAAACCATGAGACTTCCCCCTCACGGCGAGATGAGGCTCGATTCTCCTGCACTGCATGCAGAGCAATTCCGTGTTGCACATCAAACATGAAAGGAGCCTTGATTTCCTTACTGGCACTGCAGAGAAACCCCAAGAACACTGTTTCAAGGCTAGAGGGATCCTGAGGTTACTGTAGCAACAGGAAAGAGGTCCGGGGACCAAAAATCAACTCGAGATGAGAGGTTAGTCCCTGGCTTCGACTCCAGAGGAATACCACCTTACCACAAGCACCTCAAGAGGAGGCTTCTCTCAGCTCTAGGTATGTGAGAGGGACCCTGAGTTTGCGGACTCAATTGGAATGGAGACTGCGATGCCCTGACGCGAAATAAGGCCGGAAATCCCTGCAGTGAATTGAATGCAGGCTCGTCTTGCATCTCCCAAGATGAAAGGATGTCTGAATCCCCTGTGGAGACCACAGAGAAAGACCTAGTTCCCCACCTCATCGCGACCGGAGGCCTCACATCCTTTGAAAACTTCAGAGGTACAGGGAGATCAGTGCCTCCAAAGGAGACGATGCCTGACACCTCATGAAACTTGATAGGAGTCCCAGGATTCCTGTGGCACGTGGACAGGGACCCTTGGTCTCCTGCCTCAGCTGGAGAGGCGTCCCAATTGCCCTGCCAAGCCTCGAGGAGAATCCCGAGTTGTCCCCCACAACTAGGCAGAAGTCCTGCCGTCGCTGAAAAAACACGTGTTTGGAAGGGCCATCCCAGTCGTAACTCGAGAATATACCCCAGGTTCCCGCCGCAACTCGATAAAAACCATGAGACTTCCCCCTCGCCGCGAGATGAGGCCTGATTCCCCTGCCCTGCGTGCAGAGCAATTCCGTGTTGCACATCACAAATGAAAGGAGCCTTGATTTCCTTGATGGCACTCCAGAGAAACCCCAAGAACACTGTTTCAAGGCTATAGGGATCCTGAGGTCACTGTAGCAACACGAAAGAGCTCCGTGGACCAAAAATCAATTCGAGATGAGAGGTTAGTCCCTGGCTTCGACCTCAGAGGAATACCACCTTACCACAAGCACCTCAAGAGGAGACTTCTCTCAGCTCTAGGTATGTGAGAGGGACCCTGAGTTTGCGGCCTCAAGTGGAATGGACACCGGGATGCCCTGACTCGAAATAAGGCCGGATATCCCTGCAGTGACTTGAATGCAGGCTCGTCTTGCATTTCCAAAGATGAAAGGAGGTCTGAATCTCCTGTGGAGACCACAGAGAAAGATCTAGTTCCCCACCTCATCGCGACTGGAGGCCTCACATCTTTGATAATTCCAGAGGTACGCGGAGATCAGTGCCTCCAAAGGAGACGATGACTGACTCATCGGGAAACGTGATAGGAGTCCCAGGATTCCTGTGGCATGTGGAAAGGGACCCTTGGTATCCCGCCTCAGCTGGAGAGGCGTCCCAATTGCCCTGCCAAGCCTCGAGGAGAATCCCGAGTTGTCCCTCGCAACTAGGCAGAAGTCCTGACGTCCCTGAACAAACACGGGTGTGGAAGGGTCATACCCGTCGTTACTCGAGAATATACCCCAGGTTCCCGCCGCAACTCGAGAAAAACCATGAGACTTCCCCCTCGCCGCAAAAAGAGGTTCGATTCCCCTGCACTGCGTGCAGAGTAATTCCGTGTTGCACATCACACATGAAAGGAGCCTTGATTTCCTTGATGGCACTCCAGAGAAACCCCAAGAACACTGTTTCAAGGCTAGAGGGATCCTGAGGTCACTGTAGCAACAGGAAAGAGCTCCGTGGGCCAAAAATCAACTCGAGATGAGAGGTTAGTCCCTGGCTTCGACTCCAGAAGAACACCACCTTACCACAAGTACCTCAAGAGGAGGCTTCTCTCAGCTCTAGGTATGTGAGAGAGACCCTGAGTTAACGGCCTCAAGTGGAATGGACACCGCGATGCCCTGACTCGAAATAAGGCCGGATATCCCTGCAGTGACTTGAATTCAGGCTCGTCTTGCATCTCCCAAGACGAAAGGATGTCTGAATCCCCTGTGGAGACCACAGAGAAAGACCTAGTTCCCCACCTCATCACGACCGGAGGCCTCACATCCTTTGAAAACTCCAGAGGTACGCGGAGAACAGTGGCTCCAAAGGAGACGATGCCTAACTCCTCGTGAAACTTGATAGGAGTCCCAGGATTCCTGTGGCATGTGGAAAGGGACCCTTGGTCTCCCGCCTCAGCTGCAGAGGCATCCCAATTGCCCTGCCAAGCCTCGAGGAGAATCCCGAGTTGTCCCTCGCAACTAGGCAGGAGTCCTGACGTGGCTAAACAAACATGTGGGTGGAAGGGCCATCCCCGTCGTAACTCGAGAATATACCCCAGGTTCCCGCCGCAACTCGAGAAAAACCATCAGACTTCCCCCTCGCCGCGAGATGAGGCCCGATTCCCCTGCACTGCGTGCAGAGCAATTCCGTGTTGCACATCACACATGAAAGGAGCCTTGATTTCCTTGATGGCACTCCAGAGAAACCCCAAGAACACTGTTTCAAGGCTAGAGGCATCCTGAGGTCACTGTAGCAACACGAAAGAGCTCCGTGGACCAAAAATCAACTCGAGATGAGAGGTTAGTCCCTGGATTCGACTCCAGAGGAATACCACCTTACCACAAGCACCTCAAGAGGAGGCTTCTCTCAGCTCTAGGTATGTGAGAGGGACCCTGAGTTTGCGGCCTCAAGTGGAATGGAAACCGCGATGCCATGACTCGAAATAAGGCCGGATATCCCTGCAGTGACTTGAATGCAGGCTCTTCTTGCATCTCCCAAGACGAAAGGATGTCTGAATCCCCTGTGGAGACCACAGAGAATGATCTATTTCCCCACCTCATCGCGACCGGATGCCTCACATCCTTTGATAACTCCAGAGGCACGCAGAGATCAGTGCCTCCAAAGGAGACGATGCCTGACTCCTCGTGAAACTTGATAGGAGTCCCAGGATTCCTGTGGCACGTGGAAAGGGACCCTTGGTCTCCCGCCTCCGCTGGAGAGGCGTCCCAATTGCGCTGCCAAGCCTCGAGGAGAATCCCGAGTTGTCCCTCGAAACTAGGCAGGAGTCCTGACGTCGCTGAACAAACACGTGGCTGGAAGGGCCATCACCGTCGTAACTCGAGAATATACCCCAGGTTCCCGCCGCAACTCGAGAAAAACCATGAGACTTCCCCCTCGCCGAGAGATGAGGCCTGATTCCCCTGCACTGCGTGCAGAGCAATTCCGTGTTGCACATCACACATGAAAAGAGCCTTGATTTCCTTGATGGCACTCCAGAGAAACCCCAAGAACACTGTTTCAAGGCTAGAGGGAACCTGAGGTCACTGTAGCAACACGAAAGAGCTCCGTGGACCAAAAATCAACTCCAGATGAGAGGTTAGTCCCTGGCTTCGACTCCAGAGGAATACCACCTTACCACAAGCACCTCAAGAGGAGGCTTCTCTCAGCTCTAGGTATGTGAGAGGGACCCTGAGTTTGCGGCCTCAAGTGGAATGGACACCGCGATGCCCTGACTCGAAATAAGGCCGGATATCCCTACAGTGACTTGAATGCAGGCTCGTCTTGCATCTCCCAAGACGAAAGGATGTCTGAATCCCCTGTGGATTGCACAGAGAAAGACCTAGTTCCCCACCTAATGGCGACCGGAGGCCTCACATCATTTGAACACTCCAGAGGTACGCGGAGATCAGTGCCTCCAAAGGAGACGATGCCTGACTCTTCGTGAAACTGGATAGGAGTCCTAGGATTCCTGTGGCACGTGGAAAGGGACCCTTGGTCTCCCGCCTCAGCTGGAGAGGCGTCCCAATTGCCCTGCCAAGCCTCGAGGAGAATCCCGAGTTGTCCCTCGCAACTAGGCAGGAGTCCTGACTTCGCTGAACAAACAGGTGGGTGGAAGGGCCATTCCCATCGTAACTCGAGAATATACACCAGGTTCCCGCCGCAACTCGAGAAAAACCATGAGACTTTCCCCTCGCCGCGAGATGAGGCCCGATTTCCCTACACTGCGTGCAGAGCAATTCCGTGTTGCACATCACACATGAAAGGAGCCTTGATTTCCTTGATGGCACTCCAGAGAAACCCCAAGAACACTGTTTCAAGGCTAGAGGGATCCTGAGGTCACTGTAGCAACACGAAAGAGCTCCGTGGACCAAAAATCAATTCGAGATGAGAGGTTAGTCCCTGGCTTCGACCTCAGAGGAATACCACCTTACCACAAGCACCTCAAGAGGAGACTTCTCTCAGCTCTAGGTATGTGAGAGGGACCCTGAGTTTGCGGCCTCAAATTGAATGGACACTGGGATGCCCTGACTCGAAATAAGGCCGGATATCCCTGCAGTGACTTGAATGCAGGCTCGTCTTGCATTTCCAAAGATGAAAGGAGGTCTGAATCTCCTGTGGAGACCACAGAGAAAGATCTAGTTCCCCACCTATTCGCGACCGGAGGCCTCACATCTTTGATAACTCCAGAGGTACGCGGAGATCAGTGCCTCCAAAGGAGACGATGACTGACTCATCCTGAAACGTGATAGGAGTCCCAGGATTCCTGTGGCATGTGGAAAGGGACCCTTGGTATCCCGCCTCAGCTGGAGAGGCGTCCCAATTGCCCTGCCAAGCCTCGAGGAGAATCCCGAGTTGTCCCTCGCAACTAGGCAGAAGTCCTGACGTCCCTGAACAAACACGGGTGTGGAAGGGTCATACCCGTCGTTACTCGAGAATATACCCCAGGTTCCCGCCGCAACTCGAGAAAAACCATGAGACTTCCCCCTCGCCGCAAAAAGAGGTTCGATTCCCCTGCACTGCGTGCAGAGTAATTCCGTGTTGCACATCACACATGAAAGGAGCCTTGATTTCCTTGATGGCACTCCAGAGAAACCCCAAGAACACTGTTTCAAGGCTAGAGGGATCCTGAGGTCACTGTAGCAACAGGAAAGAGCTCCGTGGGCCAAAAATCAACTCGAGATGAGAGGTTAGTCCCTGGCTTCGACTCCAGAAGAACACCACCTTACCACAAGCACCTCAAGAGGAGGCTTCTCTCAGCTCTAGGTATGTGAGAGGGACCCTGAGTTAACGGCCTCAAGTGGAATGGACACCGCGATGCCCTGACTCGAAATAAGGCCGGATATCCCTGCAGTGACTTGAATGCAGGCTCGTCTTGCATCTCCCAAGACGAAAGGATGTCTGAATCCCCTGTGGAGACCACAGAGAAAGACCTAGTTCCCCACCTCATCACGACCGGAGGCCTCACATCCTTTGAAAACTCCAGAGATACGCGGAGAACAGTGCCTCCAAAGGAGACGATGCCTAACTCCTCGTGAAACTTGATAGGAGTCCCAGGATTCCTGTGGCATGTGGAAAGGGACCCTTGGTCTCCCGCCTCAGCTGGAGAGGCGTCCCAATTGCCCTGCCAAGCCTCGAGGAGAATCCCGAGTTGTCCCTCGCAACTAGGCAGGAGTCCTGACGTGGCTAAACAAACATGTGGGTGGAAGGGCCATCCCCGTCGTAACTCGAGAATATACCCCAGGTTCCCGCCGCAACTCGAGAAAAACCATCAGACTTCCCCCTCGCCGCGAGATGAGGCCCGATTCCCCTGCACTGCGTGCAGAGCAATTCCGTGTTGCACATCACACATGAAAGGAGCCTTGATTTCCTTGATGGCACTCCAGAGAAACCCCAAGAACACTGTTTCAAGGCTAGAGGCATCCTGAGGTCACTGTAGCAACACGAAAGAGTTCCGTGGACCAAAAATCAACTCGAGATGAGAGGTTAGTCCCTGGATTCGACTCCAGAGGAATACCACCTTACCACAAGCACCTCAAGAGGAGGCTTCTCTCAGCTCTAGGTATGTGAGAGGGACCCTGAGTTTGCGGCCTCAAGTGGAATGGAAACCGCGATGCCATGACTCGAAATAAGGCCGGATATCCCTGCAGTGACTTGAATGCAGGCTCGTCTTGCATCTCCCAAGATGAAAGGATGTCTGAATCCCCTGTGGAGACCACAGAGAATAATCTATTTCCCCACCTCATCGCGACCGGATGCCTCACATCCTTTGATAACTCCAGAGGCACGCAGAGATCAGTGCCTCCAAAGGAGACGATGCCTGACTCCTCGTGAAACTTGATAGGAGTCCCAGGATTCCTGTGGCACGTGGAAAGGGACCCTTGGTCCCCAGCCTCCGCTGGAGAGGCGTCCCAATTGCGCTGCCAAGCCTCGAGGAGAATCCCGAGTTGTCCCTCGAAACTAGGCAGGAGTCCTGACGTCGCTGAACAAACACGTGGCTGGAAGGGCCATCACCGTCGTAACTCGAGAATATACCCCAGGTTCCCGCCGCAACTCGAGAAAAACCATGAGACTTCCCCCTCGCCGAGAGATGAGGCCTGATTCCCCTGCACTGCGTGCAGAGCAATTCCGTGTTGCACATCACACATGAAAAGAGCCTTGATTTCCTTGATGGCACTCCAGAGAAACCCCAAGAACACTGTTTCAAGGCTAGAGGGAACCTGAGGTCACTGTAGCAACACAAAAGAGCTCCGTGGACCAAAAATCAACTCCAGATGAGAGGTTAGTCCCTGGCTTCGACTCCAGAGGAATACCACCTTACCACAAGCACCTCAAGAGGAGGCTTCTCTCAGCTCTAGGTATGTGAGAGGGACCCTGAGTTTGCGGCCTCAAGTGGAATGGACACCGCGATGCCCTGACTCGAAATAAGGCCGGATATCCCTACAGTGACTGGAATGCAGGCTCGTCTTGCATCTCCCAAGACGAAAGGATGTCTGAATGCCCTGTGGATTGCACAGAGAAAGACCTAGTTCCCCACCTAATGGCGACCGGAGGCCTCACATCATTTGAACACTCCAGAGGTACGCGGAGATCAGTGCCTCCAAAGGAGTCGATGCCTGACTCTTCGTGAAACTGGATAGGAGTCCTAGGATTCCTGTGGCACGTGGAAAGGGACCCTTGGTCTCCCGCCTCAGCTGGAGAGGCGTCCCAATTGCCCTGCCAAGCCTCGAGGAGAATCCCGAGTTGTCCCTCGCAACTAGGCAGGAGTCCTGACGTCGCTGAACAAACACGTGGGTGGAAGGGCCATTCCCATCGTAACTCGAGAATATACCCCAGGTTCCCGCCGCAACTCGAGAAAAACCATGAGACTTTCCCCTCGCCGCGAGATGAGGCCCGATTTCCCTACACTGCGTGCAGAGCAATTCCGTGTTGCACATCACACATGAAAGGAGCCTTGATTTCCTTGATGGCACTCCAGAGAAACCCCAAGAACACTGTTTCAAGGCTAGAGGGATCCTGAGGTAACTGTAGTAACACAAAAGAGCTCCGTGGACCAAAAAATTAACTAGAGATGAGAGGTTAGTCCCTAACTTCGACTTCAGAGGACTACCACCTTACCACAAGCACCTCAAAAGGAGGCTTCTCTCAGCTCTAGGTATGTGAGAGGGACCCTGAGTTTGCGGCCTCAAGTGGAATGGACACCGCGATGCCCTGAC
This sequence comes from Cervus elaphus, assembly GCF_910594005.1. Classification (NCBI taxonomy): domain Eukaryota; kingdom Metazoa; phylum Chordata; class Mammalia; order Artiodactyla; family Cervidae; genus Cervus; species Cervus elaphus. Next base: position 7,545,417 of record NC_057838.1, read on the forward strand.
TCGAAATAAGGCCGGACATCCCTGCAGTGACTTGAATGCAGGCTCGTCTTGCATCTCCCAAGACGAAAGGATGTCTGAATCCCCTGTGGAGACCACAGAGAAAGACCTAGTTCCCCACCTCATCGCGACCGGAGGCCTCACATTCTTTGAAAACTCCAGAGGTACGCGGAGATCAGTGCCTCCAAAGGAGACGATGCCTGACTCCTCGTGAAACTTGATAGGAGTCCCAGGATTCCTGTGGCACATGGAAAGGGACCCTTGGTCTCCCGCATCAGCTGGAGAGGCGTCCCAATTGCCCTACAAAGCCTCGAGGAGAATCGCGAGTTGTCCCTCGCAACTAGGCAGGAGTCCTGAAGTCGCTGAACAAACACGTGGCTGGAAGGACCATCCCTGTCATACTTCGAGAATATACCCCAGGGTCCCGCCGCAACGCGAGAAAAACCATGAGACTTCCCCCTCGCCGTGAGATAAGGCCCGATTCCCCTGCACTGCATGCAGAGCAATTCCGTGTTGCACATCAAACATGAAAGGAGCCTTGATTTCCTTGATGGCACTCCAGAGAAACCCCAAGAACACTGTTTCAAGGCTAGAGGGATCCTGAGGATACTGTAGCAACACGAAAGAGCTCCGTGGACCAAAAATCAACTCGAGATGAGAGGTTAGTCCCTGGCTTCGACTCCAGAAGAATACCACCTTACCACAAGCACCTCAAGAGGAGGCTTCTCTCAGCTCTAGGTATGTGAGAGGGACCCTGAGTTTGCGGCCTCAAGTGGAATGGACACCGGGATGCCCTGACTCGAAATAAGGCCGGATATCCCTGCAGTGACTTGAATGCAGGCTCGTCTTGCATTTCCAAAGATGAAAGGAGGTCTGAATCTCCTGTGGAGACCACAGAGAAAGATCTAGTTCCCCACCTCATCGCGACCGGAGGCCTCACATCTTTGATAATTCCAGAGGTACGCGGAGATCAGTGCCTCCAAAGGAGACGATGACTGACTCATCGTGAAACGTGATAGGAGTCCCAGGATTCCTGTGGCATGTGGAAAGGGACCCTTGGTATCCCGCCTCAGCTGGAGAGGCGTCCCAATTGCCCTGCCAAGCCTCGAGGAGAATCCCGAGTTGTCCCTCGCAACTAGGCAGAAGTCCTGACGTCCCTGAACAAACACGGGTGTGGAAGGGTCATACCCGTCGTTACTCGAGAATATACCCCAGGTTCCCGCCGCAACTCGAGAAAAACCATGAGACTTCCCCCTCGCCGCAAAAAGAGGTTCGATTCCCCTGCACTGCGTGCAGAGTAATTCCGTGTTGCACATCACACATGAAAGGAGCCTTGATTTCCTTGATGGCACTCCAGAGAAACCCCAAGAACACTGTTTCAAGGCTAGAGGGATCCTGAGGTCACTGTAGCAACAGGAAAGAGCTCCGTGGGCCAAAAATCAACTCGAGATGAGAGGTTAGTCCCTGGCTTCGACTCCAGAAGAACACCACCTTACCACAAGTACCTCAAGAGGAGGCTTCTCTCAGCTCTAGGTATGTGAGAGAGACCCTGAGTTAACGGCCTCAAGTGGAATGGACACCGCGATGCCCTGACTCGAAATAAGGCCGGATATCCCTGCAGTGACTTGAATTCAGGCTCGTCTTGCATCTCCCAAGACGAAAGGATGTCTGAATCCCCTGTGGAGACCACAGAGAAAGACCTAGTTCCCCACCTCATCACGACCGGAGGCCTCACATCCTTTGAAAACTCCAGAGGTACGCGGAGAACAGTGGCTCCAAAGGAGACGATGCCTAACTCCTCGTGAAACTTGATAGGAGTCCCAGGATTCCTGTGGCATGTGGAAAGGGACCCTTGGTCTCCCGCCTCAGCTGCAGAGGCATCCCAATTGCCCTGCCAAGCCTCGAGGAGAATCCCGAGTTGTCCCTCGCAACTAGGCAGGAGTCCTGACGTGGCTAAACAAACATGTGGGTGGAAGGGCCATCCCCGTCGTAACTCGAGAATATACCCCAGGTTCCCGCCGCAACTCGAGAAAAACCATCAGACTTCCCCCTCGCCGCGAGATGAGGCCCGATTCCCCTGCACTGCGTGCAGAGCAATTCCGTGTTGCACATCACACATGAAAGGAGCCTTGATTTCCTTGATGGCACTCCAGAGAAACCCCAAGAACACTGTTTCAAGGCTAGAGGCATCCTGAGGTCACTGTAGCAACACGAAAGAGCTCCGTGGACCAAAAATCAACTCGAGATGAGAGGTTAGTCCCTGGATTCGACTCCAGAGGAATACCACCTTACCACAAGCACCTCAAGAGGAGGCTTCTCTCAGCTCTAGGTATGTGAGAGGGACCCTGAGTTTGCGGCCTCAAGTGGAATGGAAACCGCGATGCCATGACTCGAAATAAGGCCGGATATCCCTGCAGTGACTTGAATGCAGGCTCGTCTTGCATCTCCCAAGACGAAAGGATGTCTGAATCCCCTGTGGAGACCACAGAGAATGATCTATTTCCCCACCTCATCGCGACCGGATGCCTCACATCCTTTGATAACTCCAGAGGCACGCAGAGATCAGTGCCTCCAAAGGAGACGATGCCTGACTCCTCGTGAAACTTGATAGGAGTCCCAGGATTCCTGTGGCACGTGGAAAGGGACCCTTGGTCTCCCGCCTCCGCTGGAGAGGCGTCCCAATTGCGCTGCCAAGCCTCGAGGAGAATCCCGAGTTGTCCCTCGAAACTAGGCAGGAGTCCTGACGTCGCTGAACAAACACGTGGCTGGAAGGGCCATCACCGTCGTAACTCGAGAATATACCCCAGGTTCCCGCCGCAACTCGAGAAAAACCATGAGACTTCCCCCTCGCCGAGAGATGAGGCCTGATTCCCCTGCACTGCGTGCAGAGCAATTCCGTGTTGCACATCACACATGAAAAGAGCCTTGATTTCCTTGATGGCACTCCAGAGAAACCCCAAGAACACTGTTTCAAGGCTAGAGGGAACCTGAGGTCACTGTAGCAACACGAAAGAGCTCCGTGGACCAAAAATCAACTCCAGATGAGAGGTTAGTCCCTGGCTTCGACTCCAGAGGAATACCACCTTACCACAAGCACCTCAAGAGGAGGCTTCTCTCAGCTCTAGGTATGTGAGAGGGACCCTGAGTTTGCGGCCTCAAGTGGAATGGACACCGCGATGCCCTGACTCGAAATAAGGCCGGATATCCCTACAGTGACTTGAATGCAGGCTCGTCTTGCATCTCCCAAGACGAAAGGATGTCTGAATCCCCTGTGGATTGCACAGAGAAAGACCTAGTTCCCCACCTAATGGCGACCGGAGGCCTCACATCATTTGAACACTCCAGAGGTACGCGGAGATCAGTGCCTCCAAAGGAGACGATGCCTGACTCTTCGTGAAACTGGATAGGAGTCCTAGGATTCCTGTGGCACGTGGAAAGGGACCCTTGGTCTCCCGCCTCAGCTGGAGAGGCGTCCCAATTGCCCTGCCAAGCCTCGAGGAGAATCCCGAGTTGTCCCTCGCAACTAGGCAGGAGTCCTGACGTCGTTGAACAAACACGTGGGTGGAAGGGCCATTCCCATCGTAACTCGAGAATATACACCAGGTTCCCGCCGCAACTCGAGAAAAACCATGAGACTTTCCCCTCGCCGCGAGATGAGGCCCGATTTCCCTGCACTGCGTGCAGAGTAATTCCGTGTTGCACATCACACCTGAAAGGAGCCTTGATTTCCTTGATGGCACTCCAGAGAAACCCCAAGAACACTGTTTCAAGGCTAGAGGGATCCTGAGGTCACTGTAGCAACAGGAAAGAGCTCCGTGGGCCAAAAATCAACTCGAGATGAGAGGTTAGTCCCTGGCTTCGACTCCAGAAGAACACCACCTTACCACAAGTACCTCAAGAGGAGGCTTCTCTCAGCTCTAGGTATGTGAGAGGGACCCTGAGTTAACGGCCTCAAGTGGAATGGACACCGCGATGCCCTGACTCGAAATAAGGCCGGATATCCCTGCAGTGACTTGAATGCAGGCTCGTCTTGCATCTCCCAAGACGAAAGGATGTCTGAATCCCCTGTGGAGACCACAGAGAAAGACCTAGTTCCCCACCTCATCACGACCGGAGGCCTCACATCCTTTGAAAACTCCAGAGATACGCGGAGAACAGTGCCTCCAAAGGAGACGATGCCTAACTCCTCGTGAAACTTGATAGGAGTCCCAGGATTCCTGTGGCATGTGGAAAGGGACCCTTGGTCTCCCGCCTCAGCTGGAGAGGCATCCCAATTGCCCTGCCAAGCCTCGAGGAGAATCCCGAGTTGTCCCTCGCAACTAGGCAGGAGTCCTGACGTGGCTAAACAAACATGTGGGTGGAAGGGCCATCCCCGTCGTAACTCGAGAATATACCCCAGGTTCCCGCCGCAACTCGAGAAAAACCATCAGACTTCCCCCTCGCCGTGAGATGAGGCCCGATTCCCCTGCACTGCGTGCAGAGCAATTCCGTGTTGCACATCACACATGAAAGGAGCCTTGATTTCCTTGATGGCACTCCAGAGAAACCCCAAGAACACTGTTTCAAGGCTAGAGGCATCCTGAGGTCACTGTAGCAACACGAAAGAGTTCCGTGGACCAAAAATCAACTCGAGATGAGAGGTTAGTCCCTGGATTCGACTCCAGAGGAATACCACCTTACCACAAGCACCTCAAGAGGAGGCTTCTCTCAGCTCTAGGTATGTGAGAGGGACCCTGAGTTTGCGGCCTCAAGTGGAATGGAAACCGCGATGCCATGACTCGAAATAAGGCCGGATATCCCTGCAGTGACTTGAATGCAGGCTCGTCTTGCATCTCCCAAGATGAAAGGATGTCTGAATCCCCTGTGGAGACCACAGAGAATAATCTATTTCCCCACCTCATCGCGACCGGATGCCTCACATCCTTTGATAACTCCAGAGGCACGCAGAGATCAGTGCCTCCAAAGGAGACGATGCCTGACTCCTCGTGAAACTTGATAGGAGTCCCAGGATTCCTGTGGCACGTGGAAAGGGACCCTTGGTCCCCAGCCTCCGCTGGAGAGGCGTCCCAATTGCGCTGCCAAGCCTCGAGGAGAATCCCGAGTTGTCCCTCGAAACTAGGCAGGAGTCCTGACGTCGCTGAACAAACACGTGGCTGGAAGGGCCATCACCGTCGTAACTCGAGAATATACCCCAGGTTCCCGCCGCAACTCGAGAAAAACCATGAGACTTCCCCCTCGCCGAGAGATGAGGCCTGATTCCCCTGCACTGCGTGCAGAGCAATTCCGTGTTGCACATCACACATGAAAAGAGCCTTGATTTCCTTGATGGCACTCCAGAGAAACCCCAAGAACACTGTTTCAAGGCTAGAGGGAACCTGAGGTCACTGTAGCAACACAAAAGAGCTCCGTGGACCAAAAATCAACTCCAGATGAGAGGTTAGTCCCTGGCTTCGACTCCAGAGGAATACCACCTTACCACAAGCACCTCAAGAGGAGGCTTCTCTCAGCTCTAGGTATGTGAGAGGGACCCTGAGTTTGCGGCCTCAAGTGGAATGGACACCGCGATGCCCTGACTCGAAATAAGGCCGGATATCCCTACAGTGACTGGAATGCAGGCTCGTCTTGCATCTCCCAAGACGAAAGGATGTCTGAATGCCCTGTGGATTGCACAGAGAAAGACCTAGTTCCCCACCTAATGGCGACCGGAGGCCTCACATCATTTGAACACTCCAGAGGTACGCGGAGATCAGTGCCTCCAAAGGAGTCGATGCCTGACTCTTCGTGAAACTGGATAGGAGTCCTAGGATTCCTGTGGCACGTGGAAAGGGACCCTTGGTCTCCCGCCTCAGCTGGAGAGGCGTCCCAATTGCCCTGCCAAGCCTCGAGGAGAATCCCGAGTTGTCCCTCGCAACTAGGCAGGAGTCCTGACGTCGCTGAACAAACACGTGGGTGGAAGGGCCATTCCCATCGTAACTCGAGAATATACCCCAGGTTCCCGCCGCAACTCGAGAAAAACCATGAGACTTCCCCCTCGCCGCGAGATGAGGCCCGATTTCCCTACACTGCGTGCAGAGCAATTCCGTGTTGCACATCACACATGAAAGGAGCCTTGATTTCCTTGATGGCACTCCAGAGAAACCCCAAGAACACTGTTTCAAGGCTAGAGGGATCCTGAGGTAACTGTAGTAACACAAAAGAGCTCCGTGGACCAAAAAATTAACTAGAGATGAGAGGTTAGTCCCTAACTTCGACTTCAGAGGACTACCACCTTACCACAAGCACCTCAAAAGGAGGCTTCTCTCAGCTCTAGGTATGTGAGAGGGACCCTGAGTTTGCGGCCTCAAGTGGAATGGACACCGCGATGCCCTGACTCGAAATAAGGCCGGACATCCCTGCAGTGACTTGAATGCAGGCTCGTCTTGCATCTCCCAAGACGAAAGGATGTCTGAATCCCCTGTGGAGACCACAGAGAAAGACCTAGTTCCCCACCTCATCGCGACCGGAGGCCTCACATTCTTTGAAAACTCCAGAGGTACGCGGAGATCAGTGCCTCCAAAGGAGACGATGCCTGACTCCTCGTGAAACTTGATAGGAGTCCCAGGATTCCTGTGGCACATGGAAAGGGACCCTTGGTCTCCCGCATCAGCTGGAGAGGCGTCCCAATTGCCCTACAAAGCCTCGAGGAGAATCGCGAGTTGTCCCTCGCAACTAGGCAGGAGTCCTGAAGTCGCTGAACAAACACGTGGCTGGAAGGCCCATCCCTGTCATACTTCGAGAATATACCCCAGGGTCCCGCCGCAACGCGACAAAAACCATGAGACTTCCCCCTCGCCGTGAGATAAGGCCCGATTCCCCTGTACTGCATGCAGAGCAATTCCGTGTTGCACATCAAACATGAAAGGAGCCTTGATTTCCTTGATGGCACTCCAGAGAAACCCCAAGAACACTGTTTCAAGGCTAGAGGGATCCTGAGGATACTGTAGCAACACGAAAGAGCTCCGTGGACCAAAAATCAACTCGAGATGAGAGGTTAGTCCCTGGCTTCGACTCCAGAAGAATACCACCTTACCACAAGCACCTCAAGAGGAGGCTTCTCTCAGCTCTAGGTATGTGAGAGGGACCCTGAGTTTGCGGCCTCAAGTGGAATGGACACTGCAATGCCCTGACGCGAAATAAGGCCGGATATCCCTGCAGTGACTTGAATGCAGGCTCGTCTTGCATCTCCCAAGACGAAAGGATGTCTGAATCCCCTGTGGAGACCACAGAAAAAGACCTAGTTCCCCACCTCATCGCGACCGGAGGCCTCACATCCTTTGAAAATTCGAGAGGGACGCGGAGATCAGTGCCTCCAAAGGAGACGATGCCTGACTCCTCGTGAAACTTGATAGGAGTCCCAGGATTCCTGTGGCACGTGGAAAGGGAACCTTGGTCTCCCGCCTCAGCTGGAAAGGCGTCCCAATTGCCCTGCCAAGCCTCGAGGAGAATCCCGAGTTGTCACTCGCAAGTAGGCAGGAGTCCTGCCGTCGCTGAAGAAACACGTGGGTGGAATGGCCATCCCCTTCGTAACTCGAGAATATACCCCAGATTAATGCCGCAACTCGAGAAAAACCATGAGACTTCCCCCTCGCCGCGAGATGAGGCCCGATTCCCCTACACTGCGTGCAGAGCAATTCCGTGTTGCACATCACACATAAAAGGAGCCTTGATTTCCTTGATGGCACTCCAGAGAAACCCCAAGAACACTGTTTCAAGGCTAGAGGGATCCTGAGGTCACTGTAGCAACACGAAAGAGCTCCGTGGACCAAAAATCAACTCGAGATGATAGGTTAGTCCCTGGCTTCAACTCCAGAGGAATATCACCTTACCACAAGCACCTCAAGAGGAGGCATCTCTCAGCTCTAGGTATGTGAGAGGGACCCTGAGTTTGCAGCCTCAAGTGGAATGGACACCGCGATGCCCTGACTCGAAATAAGGCCGGTTATCTCTGCAGTGACTTGAATGCAGGCTCGTCTTGCATCTCCCAAGACGAAAGGATGTCTGAATCCCCTGTGGAGACCACAGAGAAAGACCTAGTTCCCCACCTCATCGTGACCGGAGGCCTCACATCTTTTGAAAACTCCAGAGGTACGCGAGATCAGTGCCTCCAAAGGAGACGATGCCTGACTCCTCGTGAAACTTGATAGGAGTCCCAGGATTCCTGTGGAACTTGGAAAGGGACACTTCGTCTACCGCCTCAGATGGAGAGGCGTCACAATTGCCCTGCCAAGCCTCGAGGAGAATCCCGAGTTGTCCCTCGCAACTAGGCAGGAGTCCTGACGTCGCTGAACAAACACGTGTGTGGAAGGGCCATCCCCGTCGTAACTCGAGAATATACCCCAGGTTCCCGCCGCAAGTCGAGAAAAACCATGAGACTTCCCCCTCGCCGCGAGATGAGGCCCGATTTCTCTGCACTGCGTGCAGAGCAATTCCGTGTTGCACATCACACATGAAAAGAGCCTTGATTTCCCTGGTGGCACTCCAGGGAAACGCCAAGAACACTGTTTCAAGGCTAGAGGGATCCTGACGTCACTGTAGCAACACGAAAGAGCTCCGTGGACCAAAAATCAACTCGAGATGAGAGGTTAGTCCCTGGCTTCGACTCCAGAGGAATACCACCTTACCACAAGCACCTCAAGAGGAGGCTTCTCTCAGCTCTAGGTATGTGAGAGGGACACTGAGTTTGCGGCCTCAAGTGGAATGGACACCGCGATGCCCTGACTCGAAATTAGGCCGGATATCCCTGCAGTGACTTGAATGCAGGCTCGTCTTGCATCTCCCAAGATGAAAGTATGTCTGAATCCCCTGTGGAGACCACAGAGAAAGACCTAGTTCCCCACGTCATGGCGACCGGAGGACTCACATCCTTTGAAAACTCCAGAGGTACGCGGAGATCAGTGCCTCCAAAGGAGACGATGCCTGACTCCTCGTGAAACTTGATAGGAGTCCCAGGATTCCTGTGGCACGGGGAAAGGGACACTTGGTCTACCGCCTCAGCTGGAGAGGCGTCCCAATTGCCCTGTCAAGCCTCGAGGAGAATCCCGAGTTGTCCCTTGCAACTAGGCAGGAGTCCTGACGTGGCTGAACAAACACGTGGGTGGAAGGGCCATCCCCATCATAACTCGAGAATATACCCCAGGTTCCCACCGCAACTCGAAAAAAACCATGAGACTTCCCCCTCGCCGCAAAATGAGGCCCGATTCCCCTGCACTGCGTGCAGAGCAATTCCGTGTTGCACATCACACATGAAAGGAGCCTTGAAATCCTTGATGGCACTCCAGAGAAACCCCAAGAACACTGTTTCAAGGCTCGAGGGATCCTGAGGTCACTGTAGCAACACGAAAGAGCTCCGTGGACCAAAAATCAACTCGAGATGAGAGATTAGTCCCTGGCTTCAACTCCAGAGGAATACCTCCTTACCACAAGCACCTCAAGAGGAGGCTTCTCTCAGCTCTAGGTATGTGGGAGGGACCCTGAGTTTGCGGCCTCAAGTGGAATGGACACCGCGATGCCCTGATTCAAAATAAGTCCGGATATCCCTGCAGTGACTTGAATGTAGGCTCGTCTTGCATCTCCCAAGACGAAAGGATGTCTGAACCCCTGTGGAGACCAAAGAGAAAGACCTAGTTCCCCACCTCATCGCGACCGGAGGCCTCACATCCTTTGAACTCTCCAGAGGTACGCGGAGATCAGTGCCTCCAAAGGAGACGATGCCTGACTCCTCGTGAAACTTTATAGGAGTCCCAGGATTACTGTGGCACATGGAAAGGGACCCTTGGTCTCCCGCCTTAGCTGGAGAGGCATCCCAATTGCCCTGCCAAGCCTCGAGGAGAATCCCGAGTTGTCCCTCTCAACTAGGCAGGAGTCCTCACGTCGCTGAATAAACACGTGTGTGGAAAAGGCATCTCCGTCGTAACTCGAGAATATACCCCAGGTTCCCGCCGCAACTCGAGAAAAACCATGAGACTTCCCCCTCGCCGCGAGATGAGGCCCGATTTCCCTGCACTGCATGCAGAGCAATTCCGTGTTGTACATCACACATGAAAGGAGCCTTGATTTCCTTGATGGCACTCCAGCGAAACCACAAGAACACTGTTTCAAGGCTAGAGGGATCCTGACCTCACTGTAGCAACACAAAAGAGCTCCGTGGACCAAAAATCAACTCGAGATGAGAGGTTAGTCCCTGGCTGCGACTCCAGAAGAATACCACCTTACCACAAGCACCTCAAGAGGAGGCTTCTCTCAGCTCTAGGTATGTGAGAGGGACCCTGATTTCTGGTCTCAAGTGGAATGGACACAGCGATGCCCTGACTCGCAATAAGGCCGGATATCCCTGCAGTGACTTGAATGCAGGCTCGTCTTCCATCTCCCAAGATGAAAGGATGTCTGAATCCCCTGTGGAGACCACAGAGAAAGACCTAGTTCCCCACCTCATCGCGACCGGAGGCCTCACATCCTTTGATAACTCCAGAGGTACGCGGAAATCAGTGCCTCCAAAGGAGACGATGCCTGACTCCTCGTGAAATTTTATAGGAGACCCAGGATTCCTGTGGCACATAGAAAGGAACCCTTGGTCTCCCGCCTCAGCTGGAGAGGCTTCCCAATTGCTCTGCCAAGCCTCGAGGAGAATCCCGAGTTGTCCCTCGCAACTAGGCAGAAGTCCTGACGTCGCTGAACAAACACGTGTGTGGAAGGGCCGTACCCGTCGTAGCTCGAGAATATACCCCAGGTTCCCGCCGCACCTCGAGAAAAACCATGAGACTTCCCACTCGCCGTGAGATGAGGCCCAATTCCCCTGCACTGCATGCAGAGCAATTCCGTGTTGCACATCACACATGAAAGGAGCCTTGATTTCCTTGGTGGCACACCAGAGAAACCCCAAGAACACTGTTTCAATTCTAGAGGGATCCTGAGGTCACTGTAGCAACACGAAAGAGCTCCGTGGACCAAAAATCAACTCGAGATGAGAGGTTAGTCCCTGGCTTCGACTCCAGAGGTATACCACCTTACCACAAGCACCTCAAGAGGAGGCTTCTCTCAGCTCTAGGTATGTGAGAGGGACCCTGAGTTTGCGGCCTCAAGTGGAATGGACACCGCGATGCCCTGACTCGAAATAAGGCCGGATATCCCTGCAGTGACTTGAATGTAGGCTCGTCTTGCATCTCCCAAGACGAAAGGATGTCTGAATCCCCTGTGGAGACCACAGAGAAAGACCTAGTTCCCCACCTCATCGCGACCGGAGGCCTCACATCCTTTGAAAACTCCAGAGGTACACGGAGATCAGTGCCTCTGAAGGAGACGATGCCTGACTCCTCGTGAAACTTGATAGGAGTCCCAGGATTCCTGTGGGACGTGGACAGGGACCATTGGTCTCCCGCCTCAGCTGGAGAGGCGTCCCAATTGCCCTGCCAAGCCTCGAGGAGAATCCCGAGTTGTCCCCCGCAACTAGGCAGAAGTCCTGCCTTCGCTGAACAAACACGTGTGTGGAAGCGCCATCCCCGTCGTAACTCGAGAATATACCCCAGGTTCCCGCCGCAACTCAAGAAAAACCATGAGAATTCCCCCTCACCGCGAGATGAGGCCCGATTCCCCTGCACTGCGTGCAGAGCAATTCCGTGGTGCACATCACACATGAAAGGAGCCTTGATTTCCTTGATGGCACTCCAGAGAAACCCCAAGAACACTGTTTCAAGGCTAGAGGGATCCTGAGGTCACTGTAGCAACACGAAAGAGCTCCGTTGACCAAAAATCAACTCGAGATGAGAGGTTAGTCCCTGGCTTCGACCTCAGAGGAATACCACCTTACCACAAGCACCTCAAGAGGAGGCTTCTCTCAGCTCTAGCTATGTGCTGAGTTTGCGGCCTCATGTGGAAAGGACACCGCGATGCCCTGAGTCGAAATAAGGCCCGATATCCCTGCAGTGACTTGAATACAGGCTTGTCTTGCATCTCCCAAGACGAAAGGTTGTCTGAATCCCCTGTGGAGACCACAGAAAAAGACCTAGTTCCCCACCTCATCGCGACCGGAGGCCTCACATCCTTTGAAAACTCCAGAGGTACGCGGAGATCAGTGCCTCCGAAGGAGACGATGCCTGACTCCTCGTGAAACTTGATAGGAGTCCCAGGATTCCTGTGGCACATGGAAAGGGACACTTCGTCTACCGCCTCAGATGGAGAGGCGTCACAATTGCCCTGCCAACCCTCGAGGAGAATCCCGAGTTGTCCCTGGCAACTAGGCAGGAGTCCTGACGTCGCTGAAGAAACACGTGGGTGGAAGGGCCATCCCCGGCGTAACTCGAGAATATACCCCAGGTTCCCGCCGCAACTCGAGAAAAACCATGAGACTTCCCCCTCGCCGCGAGATGAGGCCCGATTCCCCTGCACTGCGGGCAGAGCAATTCCGTGTTGCACATCACACATGAAAGGAGCCTTGATTTCCTTGATGGCACTCCAGAGAAACCCCAAGAACACTGTTTCAAGGCTAGAGGGAAACTGAGGTCACTGTAGCAACACGAAAGAGTTACATGGACCAAAAATCAACTCGAGATGAGAGCTTAGTCCCTGGCTTCGACTCCAGAGGGATACCACCTTACCACAAGCACCTCAAGAGGAGGCTTCTCTCAGCTCTAGGTATGTGAGAGGGACCCTGAGTTTGCGGCCTCAAGTGGAATGGACACCGCGATGCCCTGACTCGAAATAAGGCAGGATATCCCTGCAGTGACTTGAATGCAGGCTTGTCTTGCATCTCCCAAGATGAAAGTATGTCTGAATCCCCTGTGGAGACCACAGAGAAAGACCTAGTTCCCCACCTCATGGCGACCGGAGGACTCACGTCCTTTGAAAACTCCAGAGGTACGCGGAGATCAGTGCCTCCAAAGGAGACGATGCCTGACTCCTCGTGAAACTTGATAGGAGTCCCAGGATTCTTGTGGCACGTGGAAAGGGACACTTGGTCTACCGCCTCAGATGGAGAGGCGTCCCAATTGCCCTGCCAAGCCTCGAGGAGAATCCCGAGTTGTCCCTCGCAACTAGGCAGGAGTCCTGACGTGGCTGAACAAACACGTGGGTGGAAGGGCCATCCCCGTCGTAACTCGAGAATATACCCCAGGTTCCCACCGCAACTCGAAAAAAACCATGAGACTTCCACCTTGCCGCAAAATGAGGCCCGATAACCTGCACTGAGTGCAGAGCAATTCCGTGTTGCACATCACACATGAAAGGAGCCTTGATTTCCTTGATGGCACTCCAGAGAAACCTCAAGAACACTGTTTCAAGGCTAGAGGGATCCTGACCTCACTGGAGCAACACGAAAGAGCTCCGTGGACCAAAAATCAACTCAAGATGAGAGGTTAGTCCCTGGCTTCAACTCCAGAGGAATACCTCCTTACCACAAGCACCTCAAGAGGAGGCTTCTCTCAGCTCTAGGTATGTGAGAGGGACCCTGAGTTTGCGGCCTCAAGTGGAATGGACACCGCGATGCCCTGATTCGAAATAAGGCCGTATATCCCTGAAGTGACTTGAATGCAGGCTTGTCTTGCATCTCCCAAGACGAAAGGATGTCTGAACCCCTGTGGAGACGACAGAGAAAGACCTAGTTCCCCACCTCATCGCGACCGGAGGCCTCACATCCTTTGAAAACTTCAGAGGTACGCGGAGATCAGTGCCTCCAAAGGAGACGATGCCTGACTACTCATGAAACTTGATAGGAGTCCCAGGATTCCTGTGGCACGTGGAAAGGGACCCTTGGTCTCCCGCCTCAGATGGAGAGGCGTCCCAATTGCCCTGTCAAGCCTCGAGGAGAATCCCGAATTGTCCCTCGCAACTAGGCAGGAGTCCTGACGTCGCTGAACAAACACGTGTGTGGAAAAGCCATCCCCGTCGTAACTCGAGAATATACCCCAGGTTCCCAAAGCAACTCGAGAAAAACCATGAGACTTCCCCCTCGCTGCGAGATGAGGCACGATTCCTCTGCACTGCGTGCAGAGCAATTCCGTGTTGCACATCACACATGAAAGGAGCCTTGATTTCCTTGGTGGCACTCCAGGGAAACGCCAATAACACTGTTTCAAGGCTAGAGGGATCCTAAGGTCACTGTAGCAACACGAAAGAGCTCCGTGGACCAAAAATCAACTCGAGATGAGAGGTTAGTCCCTGGCTTCGACTCCAGAGGAATACCACCTTACCACAAGCACCTCAAGAGGAGGCTTCTCTCAGCTCTAGGTATGTCAGAGGAACCCTGAGTTTGCGGCCTCAAGTGGAATGGACACCGCGATGCCCTGACTCGAAATAAGGCCGGATATCCCTGCAGTGACTTGAATGCAGGCTTGTCTTGCATCTCCCAAGACGAAAGGATGTCTGAACCCCTGTGGAGACGACAAAGAAAGACCTAGTTCCCAACCTCATCGCGACCGGAGGCCTCACATCCTTTGAAAACTTCAGAGGTACGCGGAGATCAGTGCCTCCAAAGGAGACGATGCCTGACTCCTCATGAAACTTCATAGGAGTCCCAGGATTCCTGTGGCACGTGGAAAGGGACCCTTGGTCTCCCGCCTCAGCTGGAGAGGCGTCCCAATTGCCCTGTCAAACCTCGAGGAGAATCCCGAGTTGTCCCTCGCAACTAGGCAGGAGTCCTGACGTCGCTGAACAAACACGTGTGTGGAAGGGCCATCCCCATTGTAACTCGAGAATATACCCCAGGTTCCCGCCGCAACTCGAGAAAAACCATGAGACTTCCCCCTCGCTGCAGGATGAGGCCCGATTCCTCTGCACTGCGTGCAGAGCAATTCCGTGTTGCACATCACACATGAAAGGAGCCTTGATTTCCTTGATGGCACTCCAGGGAAACGCCAAGAACACTGTTTCAAGGCTAGAGGGATCCTGAGGTCACTGTAGCAACACGAAAGAGCTCCGTGGACCAAAAATCAACTCGAGATGAGAGGTTAGTCCCTGGCTTCGACTCCAGAGGAATACCACCTTACCACAAGCACCTCAAGAGGAGGCTTCTCTCAGCTCTAGGTATGTCAGAGGAACCCTGAGCTTGCGGCCTCAAGTGGAATGGACACCGCGATGCCCTGACTCGAAATAAGGCCGAATATCCCTGCAGTGACTTGAATGCAGGCTCGTCTTGCATCTCCCAAGACGAAAGGATGTCTGAATCCCCTGTGGAGACCAAAGAGAAAGACCTAGTTCCCCACCTCATCGCGACCGGAGGCCTCACATCCTTTGAAAACTCCAGAGGTACGCGGAGATCAGTGCCTCCAAAGGAGACGATGCCTGACTCCTCGTGAAACTTGACAGGAGTCCCAGGATTCCTGTGGCACGTGGAAAGGGACCCTTGGTCTCCCGCCTAAGCTGCAGAGGCGTCCCAATTGCCCTGCCAAGCCTCGAGGAGAATCCCCAGATGTCCCTCGCAACTAGGCAGGAGTCCTGACGTCGCTGAACAAACACGTGGGTGGAAGGGCCATCCCCGTCGTAACTCCAGAATATACCCCATGTTCCCGCCGCAACTCGAGAAAAACCATGAGACTTCCCCCTCGCCGCGAGATGAGGACCGATTCCCCTGCACTGCGTGCAGAGCAATTCCGTGTTGCACATCACACATGAAAGGAGCCTTGATTTCCTTGATGGCACTCCAGAGAAACCCCAAGAACACTGTTTCAAACCTAGAGGGATCCTGACGTCACTGTAGCAATACGAAAGAGCTCCGTGGACCACAAATCAACTCGAGATGAGAGGTTAGACCCTGGCTTCGACTCCAGAGGAATACCACCTTACCACAAGCACCTCAAGAGGAGGCTTCTCTCAGCTCTAGCTATGTGAGAGGGACCCTGAGTTTGCGGCCTCAAGTGGAATGGACACCGCGATGCCCTGACTCGAAATAAGGTGGATATCCCTGCAGTGACTTGAATGCAGGCTCGTCTTGCATCTCCCAAGACGAAAGGATGTCTGAATCCCCTGTGGAGACCACAGAGAAAGACCTAGTTCCCCACCTCATCGCGACCGGAGGCCTCACATCCTTTGAAAACTCCAGAGGTACACGGAGATCAGTGCCTCCAAAGGAGATGATGCCTGACTCCTCGTGAAACTTGATAGGAGTCCTAGGATTCCTGTGGCACGTGGAAAGGGACCCTTGATCTCCCGCCTCAGCTGGAGAGGCATCCCAATTGCCCTGCCAAGCCTCGAGGAGAATCCCCAGTTGTCCCTCGCAACTAGGCTGGAGTCCTGACGGGGCTGAACAAACACGTGGGTGGAATGGCCATCCCCTTCGTAACTCGAGAATATACCCCAGGTTAACGCCGCAACTCGAGAAAAACCATGAGACTTCCCCCTCGCCGCGAGATGAGGCCCGATTCCCCTACACTGCGTGCAGAGCAATTCCGTGTTGCACATCACACATAAAAGGAGCCTTGATTTCCTTGGTGGCACACCAGAGAAACCCCAAGAAAACTGCTTCAAGGCTAGAGGGATCCTGAGGTCACTGTAGCAACACGAAAGAACTCCGTGGACCAAAAATCAACTCGAGATGAGAGGTTAGTCCCTTACTTCGACTCCAGAGGAATACCACCTTTCCATAAGCACCTCAAGAGGAGGCTTCTTTCAGCTCTAGGTATGTGAGAGGGACCCTGATTTTGCGGCCTCAAGTGGAATGGACACTGCGATGCCCTGACGCGAAATAAGGCCGGATATCCCTGCAGTGACTTGAATGCAGGCTCGTCTTGCATCTCCCAAGAAGAAAGGATGTCTGAATCCCCTGTGGAGACCACAGAGAAAGACGTAGTTCCCCACCTCATCGCGACCGGAGTCCTCACATCCTTTGAAAACTCCAGAGGTACGCGGAGATCAGTGCCTCCAAAGGAGACGATGCCTGACTCCTCGTGAAACTTGATAGGAGTCCCAGGATTCCTGTGGCAGGTGGAAAGAGACCCTTGGTCTTCCGCCTCAGGTGGAGAGGCGTCCCAATTGCCCTGCCAAGCCTTGAGGAGAATCCCGAGTTGTCCCTCGCAACTAGCCAGGAGTCCTGCCGTCGCTGAACAAACACGTGGGTGGAAGGGCCATCCCCGTCGTAACTCGAGAATATACCCCAGGTTCCCGCTGCAACTCGAGGAAAACCATGAGACTTCCCCCTTGCCGCGAGATGAGGCCCGATTCCCCTGCACTGCGTGCAGAGCAATTCCGTGTTGCACATCACACATGAAAGGAGCCTTGATTTCCTTGGTGGCACACCAGAGAAACCCCAAGAACACTGTTTCAAGGCTAGAGGGATTCTGAGGTCACTGTAGCAACACGAAAGAGCTCCGTGGACCAAAAATCAACTCGAGATGAGAGGTTAGTCCCTGGCTTCGACTCCAGAGGTATACCACCTTACCACAAGCACCTCAAGAGGAGGCTTCTCTCAGCTCTAGGTATGTGAGAGGGACCCTGAGTTTGCGGCCTCAAGTGGAATGGACACCGCGATGCCCTGACTCGAAATAAGGCCGGATACCTCTGCAGTGACTTGAATGTAGGCTCGTCTTGCATCTGCCAAGACGAAAGGATGTCTGAATCCCCTGTGGAGACCACAGAGAAAGACCTAGTTCCCCACCTCATCGCGACCGGAGGCCTCACATCCTTTGAAAACTCCAGAGGTACGCGGAGATCAGTGCCTCCGAAGGAGACGATGCCTGACTCCTCGTGAAACTTGATAGGAGTCCCATGATTCCTGTGGCACGTGGACAGGGACCCTTGGTCTCCCGCCTCAGCTGGAGAGGCGTCCCAATTGCCCTGCCAAGCCTCGAGGAGAATCCCGAGTTGTCCCCCGCAACTAGGCAGAAGTCCTGCCTTCGCTGAACAAACACGTGTGTGGAAGGGCCATCCCCGTCGTAACTCGAGAATATACCCCAGGTTCCCGCCGCAACTCGAGAAAAACCATGAGACTTCCCCCTCGCCGCGAGATGAGGCCTGATTCCCCTGCCCTGCGTGCAGAGCAATTCCGTGTTGCACATCACACATGAAAGGAGCCTTGATTTCCTTGATGGCACTCCAGAGAAACCCCAAGAACACTGTTTCAAGGCTAGAGGGATCCTGAGGTCACTGTAGCAACAGGAAAGAGCTCCGTGGATCAAAAATCAACTCGAGATGAGAGGTTAGTCCCTGGCTTCGACTCCAGAGGAATACCACCTTACCACAAGCACCTCAAGAGGAGGATTCTCTCAGCTCTAGCTATGTGCTGAGTTTGCGGCCTCAAGTGGAATGGACACCGCGATGCCCTGACTCGAAATGAGGCCGGATATCCCTGCAGTGACTTGAATGCAGGCTCGTCTTGCATCTCCCAAGACGAAAGGATGTCTGAATCCCATATGGAGACCACAGAGAAAGACCTAGTTCCCCACCTCATCGCGACCGGAGGCCTCACATCCTTTGAAAACTCCAGAGGTACGCGGAGATCAGTGCCTCCAAAGGAGACGATGCCTGACTCCTCGTGAAACTTGATAGGAGTCCCAGGATTCCTGTGCACGTGGAAAGGGACCCTTGGTCTCCCGCCTCAGCTGGAGAGGCGTCCCAATTGCCCTGCCAAGCCTCGAGGAGAATCCCGAGTTGTCCCTCGCAACTAGGCAGGAGTCCTGACGTCGCTGAACAAACACGTGGTTGAAAGGGCCATCCCCGTCGTAACTCGGGAATATACCCCAGGTTCCCGCCGCAACTCGAGAAAAACCATGAGACTTCCCCCTCGCCGCGAGATGAGGCCCGATTCCCCTGCACTGCGTGCAGAGCAATTCCGTGTTGCACATCACACATGAAAGGAGCCTTGATTTAATTCATGGCACTCCAGAGAAACCCCAAGAACACTGTTTCAAGGCTAGAGGGATCCTGACGTCACTGTAGCCACACGAAAGGGCTCCGTGGCCCAAAAATCAACTCGAGATGAGAGGTTAGTCCCTGGCTTCGACTCCAGAGGAATACCACCTTACCACAAGCACCTCAAGAGGAGGCTTCTCTCAGCTCTAGGTATGTGAGAGGGACACTGAGGTTGCGGCCTCAAGTGGAATGGACACCGCGATGCCCTGACTCGAAATAAGGCCAGATATCCCTGCAGTGACTTGAATACAGGCTCGTCTTGCATCTCCCAAGAAGAAAGGATGTCTGAAACCCCTGTGGAGACCTCAAATAAAAATCTAGTTCCGCACCTCATCGCGACCGGAGGCCTCACATCCTTTGAAAACTCCAGAGGTACGCGGAGATCAGTGCCTCCAAAGGAGACGATGCCTGACTCCTCGTGAAACTTGATAGGAGTCCCAGGATTCCTGTGGCACATGGAAAGGGACCCTTGGTCTCCCGCCTCAGCTGGAGAGGCGTCCCAATTGCCCTGCCAAGCCTCGAGGAGAATCCCGAGTTGTCCCTCGCAACTAGGCTGGAGTCCTGACGTGGCTGAACAAACACGTGGGTGGAATGGCCATCCCCTTCGTAACTCGAGAATATACCCCAGGTTAACGCCGCAACTCGAGAAAAACCATGAGACTTCCCCCTCGCCGCGAGATGAGGCCCGATTCCCCTACACTGCATGCAGAGCAATTCCGTGTTGCACATCACACATAAAAGGAGCCTTGATTTCCTTGATGGCACTCCAGAGAAACCCCAAGAACACTGTTTCAAGGCTAGAGGGATCCTGAGGTCACTGTAGCAACACGAAAGAGCTCCATGGACCAAAAATCAACTCGAGATGAGAGGTTAGTCCCTGGCTTCGACTCCAGAGGAATTCCACCTCACCACAAGCACCTCAAGAGGAGGCTTCTCTCAGCTCTAGGTATGTGAGAGGGACACTGAGGTTGCGGCCTCAAGTGGAATAGACACCGCGATGCCCTGACTCGAAATAAGGCCAGATATCCCTGCAGTGACTTGAATACAGGCTCGCCTTGCATCTCCCAAGACGAAAGGATGTCTGAATCCCCTGTGGAGACCACAGAGAAAGACCTAGTTCCCCACCTCATCGCGACCGGAGGCCTCACATCCTTTGAAAACTCCAGAGGTATGCGGAGATCAGTGCCTCCAAAGGAGACGATGCCTGACTCCTCTTGAAACTTGATAGGAGTCCCAGGATTCCTGTGGCACGTGGAAAGGGACACTTGGTCTACCGCCTCAGATGGAGAGGCGTCCCAATTGCCCTGCCAAGCCTCGAGGAGAATCCCGAGTTGTCCCTCGCAACTAGGCAGGAGTCCTGACGTGGCTGAACAAACACGTGTGTGGAAGGGCCATCCCCGTCATAACTCGAGAATATACCCCAGGTTCCCATCGCAACTCGAGAAAAACCATGAGACTTCCCCCTCGCCGCAAAATGAGGCCCGATATCCTGCACTGCGTGCAGAGCAATTCCGTGTTGCACATCACACATGAAAGGAGCCTTGATTTCCTTGATGGCACTCTAGAGAAACCCCAAGAACACTGTTTCAAGGCTAGAGGGAACCTGAGGTCACTATAGCAACACGAAAGAGCTCCATGGACCAAAAATCAACTCGAGATGAGAGATTAGTCCCTGGCTTCGACTCCAGAGGAATACCACCTTACCACAAGCACCTCAAGAGAAGGCTTCTCTCAGCTCTATGTATGTGAGAGGGACCCTGAGTTTGCGGCCTCAAGTGGAATGGACACCGCGACGCCCTGACTCGAAATAAGGCTGGATATCCCTGAAGTGACTTGAATGCAGGCTTGTCTTGCATCTCCCAAGACGAAAGGATGTCTGAACCCCTGTGGAGACGACAGAGAAAGACCTAGTTCCCCACCTCATCGCGACCGGAGGCCTCACATCCTTTGAAAACTCCAGAGGTACGCGGAGATCAGTGCCTCCAAAGGAGACGATGCCTGACTCCTCGTGAAACTTTATAGGAGTCCCAGGATTCCTGTGGCACATGGAAAGGGACCCTTGGTCTCCCGCCTCAGCTGGAGAGGCGTCCCAATTGCCCTGCCAAGCCTCGAGGAGAATCCCGAGTTGTCCCTCGCAACTAGGCAGGAGTCCTGACGTCGCTGAACAAACACGTGTGTGGAAGGGCCATCCCCGTCGTAGCTCGAGAATATACCCCAGGTTCCCGCCGCACTTCGAGAAAAACCATAAGACTTCCCACTCGCCGTGAGATGAGGCCCAATTCCCCTGCACTGCGTGCAGAGCAATTCCGTGTTGCACATCACACATTGAAGGAGCCTTGATTTCCTTGGTGGCACACCAGAGAAACCCCAAGAAAACTGCTTCAAGGCTAGAGGGATCCTGAGGTCACTGTAGCAACACGAAAGAACTCCGTGGACCAAAAATCAACTCGAGATGAGAGGTTAGTCCCTTACTTCGACTCCAGAGGAATACCACCTTTCCATAAGCACCTCAAGAGGAGGCTTCTCTCAGCTCTAGGTATGTGAGAGGGACCCTGATTTTGCGGCCTCAAGTGGAATGGACACTGCGATGCCCTGACTCGAAATAAGGCCGGATATCCCCGCAGTGACTTGAATGCAGGCTCGTCTTGCATCTCCCAAGACGAAAGGATGTCTGAATCCCCTGTGGAGACCACAGAGAAAGACGTAGTTCCCCACCTCATCGCGACCGGAGTCCTCACATCCTTTGAAAACTCCAGAGGTACACGGAGATCAGTGCCTCCAAAGGAGACGATGCCTGACTCCTCGTGAAACTTGATAGGAGTCCCAGGATTCATGTGGCAGGTGGAAAGGGACACTTGGTCTTCCGCCTCAGGTGGAGAGGCGTCCCAATTGCCCTGCCAAGCCTTGAGGAGAATCCCGAGTTCTCCCTCGCAACTAGCCAGGAGTCCTGCCGTCGCTGAACAAACACGAGTGTGGAAGGGCCATCCCCGTCGTAACTCGAGAATATACCCCAGGTTCCCGCTGCAACTCGAGGAAAACCATGAGACTTCCCCCTTGCCGCGAGATGAGGCCCGATTCCCCTGCCCTGCGTGCAGAGCAATTCCGTGTTGCACATCACACATGAAAGGAGCCTTGATTTCCTTGATGGCACTCCAGAGAAACCCCAAGAACACTGTTTCAAGGCTAGAGGGATCCTGAGGTCACTGTAGCAACAGGAAAGAGCTCCGTGGATCAAAAATCAACTCGAGATGAGAGGTTAGTCCCTGGCTTCGACCTCAGAGGAATACCACCTTACCACAAGCACCTCAAGAGGAGGATTCTCTCAGCTCTAGCTATGTGCTGAGTTTGCAGCTTCAAGTGGAATGGACACCGCGATGCCCTGACTCGAAATGAGGCCGGATATCCCTGCAGTGACTTGAATGCAGGCTCGTCTTGCATCTCCCAAGACGAAAGGATGTCTGAATCCCCTGTGGAGACCACAGAGAAAGACCTAGTTCCCCACCTCATCGCGACCGGAGGCCTCACATCCTTTGAAAATTCCAGAGGTACGCGGAGATCAGTGCCTCCAAAGGAGACGATGCCTGACTCCTCGTGAAACTTGATAGGAGTCCCAGGATTCCTGTGGCACGTGGAAAGGGACCCTTGGTCTCCCGCCTCAGCTGGAGAGGCGTCCCAATTGCCCTGCCAAGCCTCGAGGAGAATCCCGAGTTGTCCCTCGCAACTAGGCAGGAGTCCTGACGTCGCTGAACAAACACGTGGTTGAAAGGGCCATCCCCGTCGTAACTCGGGAATATACCCCAGGTTCCCGCCGCAACTCGAGAAAAACCATGAGACTTCCCCCTCGCCGCGAGATGAGGCCCGATTCCCCTGCACTGCGTGCAGAGCAATTCCGTGTTGCACATCACACATGAAAGGAGCCTTGATTTAATTCATGGCACTCCAGAGAAACCCCAAGAACACTGTTTCAAGGCTAGCGGGATCCTGAGGTCACTGTAGCAACACGAAAGAGCTCCGTGGACCAAAAATCAACTCCAGATGAGAGGGTAGTCCCTGGCTTCGACTCCAGAGGAATACCACCTTACCACAAGCACCTCAAGAGGAGGCTTCTCTCAGCTCTAGGTATGTGAGAGGGACCCTGAGTTTGCGGCCTCAAGTGGAATGGACACTGTGATGCCCTGACTCGAAATAAGGCCGGATATTCCTGCAGTGACTTGAATGCAGGCTCGTCTTGCATCTCCCACGACGAAAGGATGTCTGAATCCCCTGTGGAGACCACAGAGAAAGACCTAGTTCCCCACCTCATCCCGACCGGAGGCCTCAAACCCTTTGAAAACTTCAGAGGTACGCGGAGATCAGTGCCTCCAAAGGAGAGGATGTCTGACTCCTCGGGAAACTTGATTGGAGTCCCAGGATTCCTGTGGCACGTGGAAAGGGACACTTGGTCTCCCGCCTCAGCTGAAGAGGTGTCCCAATTGCCCTGCCAAGCCTCGAGGAGAATCCCGAGTTGTCCCTCGCAACTAGGCAGGAGTCCTGACGTCGCTGAACAAACACGTGGCTGGAAGGACCATCCCCGTCGTAACTCGATAATATAGCCCAGGTTCCCGCCGCAACTCGAGATAAACCATGAGACTTCCCCCTCGCCGCGAGATGAGGCGCAATTCCCCAACACTGCAGGCAGAGAAATTCCGTGTTGCACATCACACATAATAGGAGCCTTGATTTCCTTCATGGCACTCCAGAAAAACCCCAAGAACACTGTTTCAAGGCTAGAGGGATCCTGAGGTCACTGTAGCAACAAGAACGAATTCTGTGGACCAAAAATCATCTCGAGATGAGAGGTTAGTCCCTAACTTCGACTCCAGAGGAATACCTCCTAACCACAAGCACCTCAAGAGGAGGATTCTCGCAGCTTTAGGTATGTGAAAGGGATCCTGAGATTGCAGCCTCAAGTGGAATGGACACCACAATGCCCAGACTCGAAATAAGGCCGGAAAACCCAGCATTGACATAAATGCAGGCTCGTCTTGCAACTCCCAATACGAAAGGATGTCTGAATCCTCTGTGGAGACCACAGAGAAAGACCTAGTTCCCCACCTCATCGCGACCGGAGGCCTCACATCCTTTGAAAACTCCAGAGGTACGCGGAAATCAGTGCCTCCAAAGGGGACGATGCCTGACTCCTCGTGAAACTTGATAGGAGTCCCAGGATTCCTGTGGCAAGTGGAAAGGGACCCTTGGTCTCCCGCCTCAGCTGGAGAGGCGTCCCAATTGCCCTGCCAAGCCCCCCGGAGAATCCCGAGTTGTCCCTCGCAACTAGGCAGGAGTCCTGACGTCGCTGAACAAACACGTGGGTGGAAGGGCCATCCCCGTCGTAAGTCGAAAATATACCCCAGGTTCCCAAAGCAACTCGAGAAAAACCATGCGACTTCCCCCTCGCCGCGAGATGAGGCCCGATTCCCCTCCACTGCGTGTAGAGTAATTCCGTGTTGCACATCACACATGAAAGGAGCCTTGATTTCCTTGATGGCACTCCAGAGAAACCCCAAGAACACTGTTTCAAGGCTAGAGGGATCCTGAGGTCACTGTAGCAACACGAAAGAGCTCCGTGGGCCAAAAATCAACTCGAGATGAGAGGTTGGTCCCTGGCTTCGACTCCAGATGAATACCACCTTACCTCAAGCACCTCAAGAGGAGGCTTCTCGCAGCTTTAAGTATGTGAGAGGGACCCTGAGTGTGTGGCCGCAAGTGGAATGGACACCGCGATGCCCTGATTCGAAATAAGGCCGGATATCCCTGCAGTGACTTGAATGCAGGCTCGTCTTGCATCTCCCAAGACGAAAGGATGTCTGAATCCCCTGTGGAGGCCACAGAGAAAGACCTAGTTCCCCACCTCATCGCGACCGGAGGCCTCACATCCTTTGATAACTTCAGAGGTACGGGGAGATCACTGCCTCCAAAGGAGACGATGCCTGACTCCTCATGAAACTTGATAGGAGTCCCAGGATTCCTGTGCACGTGGAAAGGGACCCTTGGTCTCCCGCCTCAGCTGGAGAGGCATCCGAATTGCCCTGCCAAGCCTCGAGGAGAATCCCGAGTTGTCCCTCGCAACTAGGCAGGAGTCCTGACGTCGCTGAACAAACACGTGTGTGGAAGGGCCATCCCCGTTGTAACTCGAGAATATACCCCAGGTTCCCACGGCAATTCGAGAAAAACCATGAGACTTCCCCCTCGCCGCGAGATGAGGCCCGATTCCCCTGCACTGCGTGCAGAGCAATTCCGTGTTGCACATCACACATGAAAGGAGCCTTGATTTCCTTGATGGCACTCCAGAGAAACCCCGAGAACACTGTTTCAAGGCTAGAGGGATCCTGAGGTCACTGTAGCAACACGAAAGAGCTCCGTGGACCAAAAATCAACTCGAGATGAGAGGTTAGTCCCTGGCTTCGACTCCAGAGGAATACCACCTTACCACAAGCACCTCAAGAGGAGGCTTCTCTCAGCTCTAGGTATGTGAGAGGGACCCTGAGTGTGCGGCCGCAAGTGGAATGGACACCGCGATGCCCTGATTCGAAATAAGGCCGGATATCCCTGCAGTGACTTGAATGCAGGCTCGTCTTGCATCTCCCAAGACGAAAGGGTGTCTGAATCCCCTGTGGAGACCACAGAGAAAAACCTAGTTCCCCACCTCATCGCGACCGGAGGCCTCACATCCTTTGAAAACTCCAGAGGTACGCGGAGATCAGTGCCTCCAAAGGAGATGATGCCTGACTCCTCGGGAAACTTGATAGGAGTCCCAGGATTCCTGTGGCACGTGGAAAGGGACCCTTGGTCTCCCGCCTCAGCTGGAGAGGCGTCCCAATTGCCCTGCCAAGCCTCGAGGAGAATCCCGAGTTGTCCCTCGCAACTAGGCAGGAGTCCTGACGTCAGTGAGCAAACACGTGGGTGGAATGGCCATCCCCGTCGTAACTCGAGAATATACCCCAGGTTCCCGCCGCAACTCGAGAAAAACCATGAGACTTCCCCCTCGCCGCGAGATCCGGCCCGAATCCGCTGCAATGCGTGCAGAGCAATTCCGTGTTGCACATCACACATGAAAGGCGCCTTGATTTCCTTGATGGCACTCCAGAGAAACCCCAAGAACACTGTTTCAAGGCTATAGGGATCCTGAGATCACTGTAGCAACACAAAAGAGCTCCGTGGACCAAAAATCAACTCGAGATGAGAGGTTAGTCCCTGGCTTCGACTCCAGAAGAACACCACCTTACCACAAGTACCTCAAGAGGAGGCTTCTCTCAGCTCTAGGTATGTGAGAGGGACCCTGAGTTAGCGGCCTCAAGTGGAATGGAAACCGCGATGCCCTGACTCGAAATAAGGCCGGATATCCCTGCAGTGAGTTGAATGCAGGCTCGTCTTGCATCTCCCAAGACGAAAGGATGTCTGAATCCCCTGTGGAGACCACAGAGAAAGAACTAGTTCCCCACCTCATCGCTACCGGAGGCCTCACATCCATTGAAAACTCCAGAGGTACGCGGAGAACAGTGCCTCCAAGGGAGACGATGCCTGACTCCTCGTGAAACTTGATAGGAGTCCCAGGATTCCTGTGGCACGTGGAAAGGGAAAATTTGTCTCACGCCTCAGCTGGAGAGCCATCCCAATTGCCCTGCCAAGCCTAGAGGAGAATCCCGAGTTATCCCTCGCAACTAGGCAGTAGTTCTGACGTCGCTGAACAAACACGTGTGTGGAAGGGCCATCCCCGTCATAACTCGAGAATATACCCCAGGTTCCCGCCGCAACTCGAGAAAAACCGTGAGACTTCCCCCTCGCCGCGAGATCAGGCCCGATTCCCCTGCACTGCGAACAGAGCAATTCCGTGTTGCACATCACACATGAAAGGAGCCTTGATTTCCTTGATGGCACTCCAGAGAAACCCCAAGAACACTGTTTCAAGGCTAGAGGGATCCTGAGGTCACTGTAGCAACACAAAAGAGCTCCGTGGGCCAAAAATCAACTCGAGATGAGAGGTTAGTCCCTGGCTTCGACTCCAGAAGAACACCACCTTACCACAAGTACCTCAAGAGTAGGCTTCTCTCAGCTCTAGGTATGTGAGAGGGAACCTGAGTTAACGGCCTCAAGTGGAATGGACACCGCGATGCCCTGACTCGAAATAAGGCCGGATATCCCTGCAGTGACTTGAATGCAGGCTCGTCTTGCATCTCCCAAGACGAAAGGATATCTGAATCCCCTGTGGAGACCACAGAGAAAGACCAAGATCCCCACCTCATCACGACCGGAGGCCTCACATCCTTTGAAAACTCCAGAGGTGCGCGGAGAACACTGCCTCCAAAGGAGACGATGCCTGACTCCTCGTGAAACTTGATAGGAGTCCCAGGATTCCTGTGGCATGTGGAAAGGGACCCTTGGTCTCCCGCCTCAGCTGGAGAGGCGTCCCAATTGCCCTGCCAAGCCTCGAGGAGAATCCCGAGTTGTCCCTCGCAACTAGGCAGGAGTCCTGACGTCGCTGAACAAACACGTGGGTGGAAGGGCCATCCCCGTCGTAACTCGAGAATATACCCCAGGTTCCCGCCGCAACTCGAGAAAAACCATGAGACTTCCCCCTCGCCGCGAGATGAGGCCCGATTCCCCTGCACTGCTTGCAGCGCAATTCCGTGTTGCACATCACACATGAAAGGAGCCTTGATTTCCTTGATGGCGCTCCATCGAAACCCCAAGAACACTGTTTCAAGGCTAGAGGCATCCTGAGGTCACTGTAGCAACATGAAAGAGCTCCGTTGACCAAAATTCAACTCGAGATGAGAGGTTAGTCCCTGGCTTCGACTCCAGAGGAATACCACCTTACCACAAGCACCTCAAGAGGAGGCTTCTCTCAGCTCTAGGTATGTGAGAGGGACCCTGAGTTTGCGGCCTCAAGTCGAATGGAAACCGCGATGACATGACTCGAAATAAGGCCGGATATCCTTGCAGTGACTTGAATGCAGACTCGTCTTGCATCTCCCAAGATGAAAGGATGTCTGAATCCCCTGTGGAGACCACAGAGAAAGATCTATTTCCCCACCTCATCGCGACCGGATGCCTCACATCCTTAGATAACTCCAGAGGTACGCAGAGATCAGTGCCTCCAAAGGAGACGATGCCTGACTCCTCGTGAAACTTGATAGGAGTCCCAGGATTCCTGTGGCACGTGGAAAGGGACACTTGGTCTCCCGCCTCAGCTGGAGAGGCGTCCCAATTGCCCTGCCAAGCCTCGAGGAGAATCCCGAGTTGTCCCTCGCAACTAAGCAGAAGTCCTGACGTCGTTGAACAAACACGTGTGTGGAAGGGCCATCCCCGTCGTAACTCGAGAATATACCCCAGGTTCCTGCCGCAACTCGATAAAAAACATGGGACTTCCCCCTCGCCGCGAGATGAGGCCCGATTCCCCTGCACTGCGTGCAGAGCAATTCCGTGTTGCACATCACACATGAAAGGAGCCTTGATTTCCTTGATGGCACTCCAGAGAAACCCCAAGAACACTGTTTCCAGGCTAGAGGGATCCTGACGTCACTGTAGCAACACGAAAGAGCTCCGTGGACCAAAAATCAACTCGAGATGAGGGGTTAGTCCCTGGCTTCGACTCCAGGGGAATACCACCTTACCACAGCATCTCAAGAGGAGGCTTCTCTCAGCTCTAGGTATGTGAGAGGGACCCTGAGTTTGCGGCCTCAAGTGGAATGGACACCGCGATGCCCTGCCTCGAAGTAAGGCTGGATATCCCTGCAGTGAGTTGAATGCAGGCTCGTCTTCCATCTCCCAAGACGAAAGGATGTCTGAATCCCCTGTGGAGACCACAGAGAAAGAACTAGTTCCCCACCTCATCGCTACCGGAGGCCTCACATCCATTGAAAACTCCAGAGGTACGCGGAGAACAGTGCCTCCAAGGGAGACGATGCCTGACTCCTCGTGAAACTTGATAGGAGTCCCAGGATTCCTGTGGCACGTGGAAAGGGAAAATTTGTCTCACGCCTCAGCTGGAGAGCCATCCCAATTGCCCTGTCAAGCCTAGAGGAGAATCCCGAGTTGTCCCTCGCAACTAGGCAGTAGTTCTGACGTCGCTGAACAAACACGTGTGTGGAAGGGCCATCCCCGTCGTAACTCGAGAATATACCCCAGGTTCCCGCCGCAACTCGAGAAAAACCATGAGACTTCCCCCTCGCCGCGAGATCAGGCCCGATTCCCCTGCACTGCGAACAGAGCAATTCCGTGTTGCACATCACACATGAAAGGAGCCTTGATTTAATTCATGGCACTCCAGAGAAACCCCAAGAACACTGTTTCAAGGCTAGAGGGATCCTGAGGTCACTGTAGCAACACAAAAGAGCTCCGTGGCCCAAAAATCAACTCGAGATGAGAGGTTAGTCCCTGGCTTCGACTCCAGAAGAACACCACCTTACCACAAGTACCTCAAGAGGAGGCTTCTCTCAGCTCTAGGTATGTGAGAGGGAACCTGAGTTAACGGCCTCAAGTGGAATGGACACCGCGATGCCCTGACTCGAAATAAGGCCGGATATCCCTGCAGTGACTTGAATGCAGGCTCGTCTTGCATCTCCCAAGACGAAAGGATGTCTGAATCCCCTGTGGAGACCACAGAGAAAGACCTAGTTCCCCACCTCATCACGACCGGAGGCCTCACATCCTTTGAAAACTCCAGAGGTACGCGGAGAACAGTGCCTCCAAAGGAGACGATGCCTGACTCCTCGTGAAACTTGATAGGAGTCCCAGGATTCCTGTGGCATGTGGAAAGGGACCCTTGGTCTCCCGCCTCAGCTGGAGAGGCGTCCCAATTGCCCTGCCAAGCCTCGAGGAGAATCCCGAGTTGTCCCTCGCAACTAGGCAGGAGTCCTGACGTCGCTGAACAAACACGTGTGTGGAAGGGCCATCCCCGTCGTAACTCGAGAATATACCCCAGGTTCCCGCCGCAACTCGAGAAAAACCATGAGACTTCCCCCTCGCCGCGAGATGAGGCCCGATTCCCCTGCACTGCGTGCAGCGCAATTCCGTGTTGCACATCACACATGAAAGGAGCCTTGATTTCCTTGATGGCACTCCATAGAAACCCCAAGAACACTGTTTCAAGGCTAGAGGCATCCTGAGGTCACTGTAGCAACACGAAAGAGCTCCGTTGACCAAAATTCAACTCGAGATGAGAGGTTAGTCCCTGGCTTCGACTCCAGAGGAATACCACCTTACCACAAGCACCTCAAGAGGAGGCTTCTCTCAGCTCTAGGTATGTGAGAGGGACCCTGAGTTTGCGGCCTCAAGTCGAATGGAAACCGCGATGCCCTGACTCGAAATAAGGCCGGATATCCCTGCAGTGACTTGAATGCAGACTCGTCTTGCATCTCCCAAGATGAAAGGATGTCTGAATCCCCTGTGGAGACCACAGAGAAAGATCTATTTCCCCACCTCATCGCGACCGGATGCCTCACATCCTTTGATAACTCCAGAGGTACGCAGAGATCAGTGCCTCCAAAGGAGACGATGCCTGACTCCTCGTGAAACTTGATAGGAGTCCCAGGATTCCTGTGGCACGTGGAAAGGGACCCTTGGTCTCCCGCCTCAGCTGGAGAGGCATCCCAATTGCCCTGCCAAGCCTCGAGGAGAATCCCGAGTTGTCCCTTGCAACTAGGCAGGAGCCCTGACGTCGCTGAACAAACACGTGGGTGGAAGGGCCATCCCCGTCGTAACTTGAGAATATAGCCCAGGTTCCCGCCGCAACTCGAGAAAAACCATGAGACGTCCCCCTCGCCGCGAGATGAGGCCCGATTCCCCTGCACTGCATGCAGAGCAATTCCGTGTTGCACATCACACATGAAAGGAGCCTTGATTTCCTTGATGGCACTCCAGAGAAACCCCAAGAACACTGTTTCAAGGCTAGAGGGATCCTGAGGTCACTGTAGCAACACGAAAGAGCTCCGTGGACCAAAAATCAACTCGAGATGAGAGCTTAGTCCCTGGCTTCGACTCCAGAGGAATACCACCTTACCACAAGCACCTCAAGAGGAGGCTTCTCTCAGCTCTAGGTATGGGAAAGGGACCCTAAGTTTGCGGCCTCAAGTGGAATGGACACCGCAATTCCCTGACTCGAAATAAGGCCAGATATCTCTGCAGTGACTTGAATGCAGGCTCGTCTTGCATCTCCCAAGACGAAAGGATGTCTGAATCCCCTGTGGAGACCACAGAGAAAGACCTAGTTCCCCACCTCATCGCGACCGGAGGCCTCACATTCTTTGAAAACTCCAGAAGTACGCGGAGATCAGTGCCTCCAAAGGAGACGATGCCTGACTCCTCGTGAAACTTGATAGGAGTCCCAGGATTCCTGTGGCACGTGGAAAGGGACAATTTGTCTCACGCCTCAGCTGGAGAGCCATCCCAATTGCCCTGCCAAGCCTCGAGGAGAATCCCGAGTTGTCCCTCGCAACTAGGCAGTAGTTCTGACGTCGCTGAACAAACACGTGTGTGGAAGGGCCATCCCCGTCGTAACTCGAGAATATACCCCAGGTTCCCGCCGCAACTCGAGAAAAACCATGAGACTTCCCCCTCGCCGCGAGATGAGGCCCGATTCCCCTGCACTGCGTGCAGAGCAATTCCGTGTTGCACATCACACATGAAAGGAGCCTTGATTTCCTTGATGGCACTCCAGAGAAACCCCAAGAACACTGTTTCAAGGCTAGAGGGATCCTGAGGTCACTGTAGCAACACAAAAGAGCTCCGTGGGCCAAAAATTAACTCGAGATGAGAGGTTAGTCCCTGGCTTCGACTCCAGAAGAACACCACCTTACCACAAGCACCTCAAGAGGAGGCTTCTCTCAGCTCTAGGTATGTGAGAGGGAACCTGAGTTAACGACCTCAAGTGGAATGGACACCCCGATGCCCTGACTCGAAATAAGGCCGGATATGCCTGCAGTGACTTGAATGCAGGCTCGTCTTGCATCTCCCAAGACGAAAGGATGTCTGAATCCCCTGTGGAGACCACAGAGAAAGACCTAGTTCCCACCTCATCACGACCGGAGGCCTCACATCCTTTGAAAACTCCAGAGGTACGCGGAGAACACTGCCTCCAAAGGAGACGATGCCTGACTCCTCGTGAAACTTGATAGGAGTCCCAGGTTTCCTGTGGCATGTGGAAAGGGACCCTTGGTCTCCCGCCTCAGCTGGAGAGGCGTCCCAATTGCCCTGCCAAGCCTCGAGGAGAATCCCGAGTTGTCCCTCTCAACTAGGCAGGAGTCCTGACGTCGCTGAACAAACATGTGGTTGGAAGGGCCATCCCCGTCGTAACTCGAGAATATACCCCAGGTTCCCGCCGCAACTCGAGAAAAACCATGAGACTTCCCCCTCGCCGCGAGATGAGGCCCGATTCCCCTGCACTGCGTGCAGCGCAATTCCGTGTTGCAC
The DNA here is from genome assembly GCF_910594005.1 of Cervus elaphus. Classification (NCBI taxonomy): domain Eukaryota; kingdom Metazoa; phylum Chordata; class Mammalia; order Artiodactyla; family Cervidae; genus Cervus; species Cervus elaphus. The sequence goes on from NC_057838.1 coordinate 7,577,733, forward strand.
ATCACACATGAAAGGAGCCTTGATTTCCTTGATGGCACTCCAGAGAAACCCCAAGAACACTGTTTCAAGGCTAGAGGCATCCTGAGGTCACTGTAGCAACACGAAAGAGCTCCGTGGACCAAAAATCAACTCGAGATGAGAGGTTAGTCCCTGGATTCGACTCCAGAGGAATACCACTTAACCACAAGCACCTCAAGAGGAGGCTTCTCTCAGCTCTAGGTATGTGAGAGGGACCCTGAGTTTGCGGCCTCAAGTGGAATGGAAACCGCGATGCCCTGACTCGAAATAAGGCCGGATATCCCTACAGTGACTTGAATGCAGGCTCGTCTTGCATCTCCCAAGACGAAAGGATGTCTGAATCCCCTGTGGAGACCACAGAGAAAGACCTAGTTCCCCACCTCATCACGACCGGAGGCCTCACATTCTTTGAAAACTCCAGAGGTACGCGGAGATCAGTGCCTCCACAGGAGACGATGCCTGACTCCTCGTGAAACTTGATTGGAGTCCTAGGATTCCTGTGGCACGTGGAAAGGGACCCTTGGTCTCCCGCCTCAGGTGGAGAGGCGTCCCAATTGCCCTGCCAAGCCTCGAGGAGAATCCCGAGTTGTCCCTCGCAATTAAGCTGGAGTCCTGACGAGGCTGAACAAACACGTGGGTGGAAGGGCCATCCCCGTCGTAACTCGAGAATGTACCCCAGGTTCCCGCCGCAACTCGAGAAAAACCATGAGACTTCCCCCTCGCCGTGAGATGAGGCCCGATTCCCCTGCACTGCGTGCAGAGCAATTCCGTGTTGCACATCACACGTGAAAGGAGCCTTGATTTCCTTGATGGCACTCCAGAGAAACCCCAAGAACACTGTTTCAAGGCTAGAGGGATCCTGAGGTCACTGTAGCAACACGAAAGAGCTCCGTGGACCAAAAATCAACTCGAGATGAGAGGTTAGTCCCTGGCTTCGACTCCAGAGGAATACCACCTTACCACAAGCACCTCAAGAGGAGGCTTCTCTCAGCTCTAGGTATGGGAAAGGGGCCCTAAGTTTGCAGCCTCAAGTGGAATGGACACCGCAATGCCCTGACTCGAAATAAGGCCAGATATCTCTGCAGTAACTTGAATGCCAGCTTGTCTTCCATCTCCCAAGATGAAAGGATGTCTGAATCCCCTGTGGAGACCACAGAGAAAGACCTAGTTCCCCACCTCATCGCGACCGGAGGCCTCAAATCCTTTGAAAACTCCAGATGTACGCGGAGATCAGTGCCTCCGAAAGGGACGATGCCTGACTCTTCGTGAAACTTGATAGGAGTCCCAGGATTCCTGTGGCACGTGGAAAGGGACCCTTGGTCTCCCGCCTCAGCTGGAGAGGCGTCCCAATTGCCCTGCCAAGCCTCGAGGAGAATCCCGTGTTGTCCCTCGCAACTAGGCAGGAGTCCTGACGTCGCTGAACAAAAACGTGGGTGGAAGGGCCATCCCCGTCGTAACTCGAGAATATACCCCAGGTTCCCGCCGCAACTCGAGAAAAACCATGAGACTTCCCCCTCGCCGCGAGATGAGGCCCCATTCCCCTGCACTGCATGCAGAGCAATTCCGTGTTGCACATCAAACATGAAAGGAGCCTTGATTTCTTTGATGGCACTCCAGAGAAACCCCAAGAACACTGTTTCAAGGCTAGAGCGATCCTGAGGTCACTATAGCAACACAAAAGAGCTCTGTGGACCAAAAATCAACTCGAGATCAGAGGTTAGTCCCTGGCTTCGACTCCAGAGGAATACCACCTTACCACAAGCACCTCAAGAGGAGGCTTCTCTCAGCTCTAAGTATGTGAGAGGGACCCTGATTTTGCGGCCTACAGTGGAATGGACACTGAGATGCCCTGACGCAAAATAAGGCCGGATATCCCTGCAGTGACTTGAATGCAGGCTCGTCTTGCATCTCCCAAGATGAAAGGATGTCTGAATCCCCTGTGGAGACCACAGAGAAAGACCTAGTTACCCACCTCATCGCGACCGGAGGCCTCACATCCTTTGAAAACTCCAGAGGTACGCGGAGATCAGTGCCTCCAAAGGAGACGATGCCTGACTCCTCGTGAAACTTGATAGGAGTCCCAGGATTCCTGTGGCACGTGGAAAGGGATCCTTGGTCTCCCGCCTCAGCTGGAGAGGCGTCCCAATTGCCCTGCCAAGCCTCGAGGAGAATCCCGAGTTGTCCCTCGCAACTAGGCAGGAGTCCTGACGTCGCTGAACAAACACGTGGGCGGAAGGGCCATCCCCGTCGTAACTCGAGAATATACCCGAGGTTCCCGCCGCAACTCGAGAAAAACCATGAGACTTCCCCCTCGCCGCGAGATGAGGCCCGATTCCCCTGCCCTGCGTGCAGAGCAATTCCGTCTTGCAAATCACACATGAAAGGAGCCTTGATTTCCTTGATGGCACTCCAGAGAAACCCCAAGAACACTCTTTCAAGGTTAGAGGAATCCTGAGGTCACTGTAGCAACAAGAAAGAGCTCCGTGGACCAAAAGTCAACTCGAGATGAGAGGTTAGTCCCTGGCTTCGACTCCAGAGGAATACCACCTTACCACAAGCACCTCAAGAGGAGGCTTCTCTCAGCTCTAGGTATGTGAGAGGGACCCTGGGTTTGCAGCCTCAAGTGGAATGAACACTGCGATGCCCTGGCTCGAAATAAGGCCGGATATCCCTGCAGTGACTTGAATGCAGGCTCGTCTTGCATCTCCCAAGATGAAAGGATGTCTGAATCCCCTGTGGAGACCATAGAGAAAGACCTAGTTCCCCACCTGATCGCGACCGGAGGCCTTACATCCTTTGAAAACTCCAGAGGTACGCGGAGATCAGTGCCTCCAAAGGAGACGATGCCTGACTCCTCGTGAAACTTGATAGGAGTCCCAGGATTCCTGTGGCAGGTGGAAAGGGACCCTTGGTCTCCCGCCTCAGCTCAGAGGCGTCCCAATTGCCCTGCCAAGCCTCGAGGAGAATCCCGAGTTGTCCCTCGCAACTAGGCAGGAGTCCTGACGTCGCTGAACAAACACGTGGGTGGAAGGGCCATCCCCGTCGTAACTCGAGAATATACCCCAGGTTCCCGCCGCAACTCGAGAAAAACCATGAGACTTCCCCCTCGCCGCGAGATGAGGCCCGATTCCCCTGCACTGCGTGCAGAGCAATTCCGTGTTGCACATCACACATGAAGGGAGCCTTGATTTCCTTGATGGCACTCCAGAGAAACCCCAAGAACACTGTTTCAAGGCTAGAGGGATCCTGAATTCACTGTAGCAACACGAAAGAGCTCCGTGGACCAAAAATCAACTCGAGATGAGAGGTTAGTCCCTGACTTCGACTCCAGAGGAATACCACCTTACCACAAGCACCTCAAGAGGAGGCTTCTCGCAGCTCTAGGTATGTGAGAGGGTCCCTGAGTTTGTGGCCTCAAGTGGAATGGACACCGCGATGCCCTGACTCGAAATAAGGCCGGATATCCCTGCAGTGACTTGAATGCAGGCTTGTCTTGCATCTCCCAAGATGAAAGGATGTCTGAATCCCCTGTGGAGACCACAGAGAAAGACCTAGTTCCCCACCTCATCGCGACCGGAGGCCTCACATCCTTTGAAAACTCCAAAGGTACGAGGAGATCAGTGCCTCCAAAGGAGACGATGCCTGACCTCTCGTGAAACTTGATAGGAGTCCCAGGAATCCTGTGGCACGTGGAAAGGGACCCTTGGTCTCCCGCCTTAGCTGGAGAGGCGTCCCAATTGCCCTGCCAACCCTCGAGGAGAATCCCGAGTTGTCCCTCGCAACTAGGCAAGAGTCCTGATGTCACTGAACAAACACGTGTGTGGCAGGGCCATCCCCGTCGTAACTCGAGAGTATACCCCAGGTTCCCGCCGCAACTCGAGAAAACCCATGAGACTTCCCCCTCGCCGTGAGATGAGGCCCGATTCCCCTGCACTGCGTGCAGAGCAATTCAGTGTCGCACATCACACATGAAAGGAGCCTTGATTTCCTTGATGGCACTCCAGAGAATCCCCAAGAACACTGTTTCAAGGCTAGAGGGATCCTGAGGTCACTGTAGCAACACGAAAGAACTCCGTGGACCACAAATCAACTCGAGATGAGAGGTTAGTCCCTGGCTTCGACTCCAGAGGAATACCACCTTACCACAAGCACCTCAAGAGGAGGCTTCTCTCAGCTCTAGGTATGTGAGAGGGACCCTGAGTTTGCGGCCTCAAGTGGAATGGACACTGCGATGCCCTGACGCGAAATAAGGCTGGATATCCCTGCAGTGACTTCAATACAGGCTCGTCTTGCATCTCCCAAGATGAAAGGATGTCGGAATCCCCTGTGGAGACCATAGAGAAAGACCTAGTTCCCCACCTCATCGCGACCGGAGGCCTCACATCCTTTGAAAACTCCAGAGGTACACGGAGATCAGTGCCTCCAAAGGAGAAGATGCCTGACTCCTTGTGAAACTTGATAGGAGTCCCAGGATTCCTGTGGCACGTGGAAAGGGACACTTGGTCTCCCGCCTCAGCTGGAGAGGCGTCCCAATTGCCCTGCCAAGCCTCGAGGAGAATCCCGAATTGTCCCTCGCAACTAGGCAGGAGTCCTGACGTCGCTAAACAAATACGTGGGTGGAAGGGCCATCCCCGTCGTAACTCGAGAATATACCCAAGGTTCCCGCCGCAACTCGAGAAAAACCATGAGACTTCCCCCTTGCCGCGAGATGAGGCCCGAATCCCCTGCACTGCGTGCAGAGCAATTCCGTGTTGCACATCACACAGGAAAGGAGCCTTGATTTCCTTGATGGCACTGCAGAGAAACCCCAAGAACACTGTTTCAATGCTAGAGGGATCCTGAGGTCACTGTAGCAACAGGAAAGAGCTCCGTGGCCCAAAAATCAACTCGAGATGAGAGGTTAGTCCCTGGCTTCGACTCCAGAGGAATACCACCTTACCACAAGCACTTCAAGAGGAGGCTTCTCTCAGCTCTAGTTTTGTGAGAGGGACCCTGATTTTGCGGCCTCAAATGGAATGGACACTGCGATGCGCTGACGTGAAATAAGGCCGGATATCCCTGCAGTGACTTGAATGCAGGCTCGTCTTGCATCTCCCATGAGGAAAGTATGTCTGAATCCCCTGTGGAGACCAAAAAGAAAGACCTAGTTCCCCACCTCATTGCGACCGGAGGTCTCACATACTTTGAAGACTCCAGAGGTATGCGGAGATCATTGCCTCCAAAGGAGACGATGCCTGACTCCCCATGAAACTTGACAGGAGTCCCAGGATTCCTGTTTCACGTGGAAAGGGACCCTTGGTCTCCCGCCTCAGCTGGAGAGGCGTCCCAATTGCCCTGCCAGGCCTCGAGGAGAATCCCGAGCTGTCCCTCGCAACTAGGCAGGAGTCCTGACGTCGCTGAACAAACACGTGGGTGGAAGGGCCATCTCCGTCGTAATTCGAGAATATACCTTAGGTTCCCGCCGCAACTCGAGAAAAACCATGAGACTTCCCCCTTGCCGCGAGATGAGGCCCGATTCCCCTGCACTGCATGCAGAGCAATTCCGTGTTGCACATCAAACATGGAAGGAGCCTTGATTTCCTTGATGGCACTGCAGAGAAACCCCAAGAACACCGTTTGAAGGCTAGAGGGATCCTGAGGTCACTGTAGCAACACGAAAGAGCTCCGTGGCCCAAAAATCAACTCGAGATGAGAGGTTCATCCCTGGCTTCGACTCCAGAGGAATACCACCTTACCACAAGCACCTCAAGAGGAGGCTTCTCTCAGCTCTAGGTATGTGAGAGGGACCCTGATTTTGTGGCCTCAAGTGGAATGGACACTGCGATGCCCTGACGCGAAATAAGGCAGGATATCCCTGCAGTGACTTGAATGCAGGCTCGTCTTGCATCTCCCAAGATGAAAGGATGTCTGAATCCCCTGTGGAGACCACAGAGAAAGACCTAGTTCCCCACCTCATCGCGACCGGACGCCTCACATCCTTTGAAAACTCCAGAGGTACGCGGAGATCAGTGCCTCCAAAGGAGACGATGCCTGACTCCTCGTGAAACTTGATAGGAGTCCCAGGATTCCTGTGGCACATGGAAAGGGACCCTTGGTCTCCCACCTCAGGTGGAGAGGCCTCCCAATTGCCCTGCCAAGCCTCGAGGAGAATTCCGAGTTGTCCCTCGCAACTAGGCTGGAGTCCCGAAATCGCTGAACAAACACGTGGCTGGAAGGCCCATCCCCGTCATAACTCGAGAATATACCCCAGGGTCCCGCCGCAACTCGAGAAAAACCATGAGACTTCCCCTCGCCGCGAGATGAGGCTCGATTCTCCTGGACTGCATGCAGAGCAATTCCGTGTTGCACATCAAACATGAAAGGAGCCTTGATTTCCTTGATGGCACTCCAGAGAAACCCCAAGAATACTGTTTCAAGGCTAGAGGGATCCTGAGGTTACTGAAGCAACACGAAAGAGCTCCGTGGACCAAAAATCAACTCGAGATGAGAGGTTAGTCCCTGGCTTCGACTCCAGAGGAATACCACCTTACCACAAGCACCTCAAGAGGAGGCTTCTCTCAGGTCTAGGTATGTGAGAGGGACCCTGAGTTTGCGGCCTCAATTGGAATGGACACTGCGATGCCCTGACGCGAAATAAGGCCAGATATCCCTGCAGTGACTTGAATGCAGGCTCGTCTTGCATCTCCCAAGACGAAAGGATGTCTGAATCCCCTGTGGAGACCACAGAGATAGACCTAGTTCCCCACCTATTCGCGACCCGAGGCCTCACATCCTATGAAAACTCCAGAGGTACGCGGAGATCACTGCCTCCAAAGGGGACGATACCTGACTCCTCGTGAAACTTGATAGGAGTCCCAGGATTCCTGTCGCACGTGGAAAGGGAACCTTGGTCTCCCACCTCAGCTGGAGAGGCGTCCCAATTGCCCTGCCACGCCTCGAGGAGAATCCCGAGTTGTCCCTCGCAACTAGGCAGGAGTCCTGACGTCGCTGAACAAACACGTGGGTGGAAGGGCCATCCCCGTCGTAAGTCGAGAATATACCCCAGGTTCCCGTCGCAACTCGACAAAAACCATGAGACTTCCCCCTCGCCGCGAGATGAGGCCCGATTCCCCTGCACTGCATGCAGAGCAATTCCGTGTTGCACATCAAACATGAAAGGAGCCTTGATTTCTTTGATGGCACTCCAGAGAAACCCCAAGAACACTGTTTCAAGGCTAGAGGGATCCTGAGGTCACTATAGCAACACGAAAGAGCTCCGTGGACCAAAAATCAACTCGAGATCAAAGGTTAGTCCCTGGCTTCGACTCCAGAGGAATACCACCTTACCACAAGAACCTCAAGAGGAGGCTTCTCTCAGCTCTAGGTATGTGAGAGGGACCCTGAGTTTGCAGCCTCAAGTGGAATGGACACTGCGATGCCCTGGCTCGAAATAAGGCCGGATATCCCTGCAGTGACTTGAATGCAGGCTCGTCTTGCATCTCCCAAGATGAAAGGATGTCTGAATCCCCTGTGGAGACCATAGAGAAAGACCTAGTTCCCCACCTCATCGCGACCGGAGGCCTTAAATCCTTTGAAAACTCCAGAGGTACGCGGAGATCAGTGCCTCCAAAGGAGACGATGCCTGACTCCTCGTGAAACTTGATAGGAGTCCCAGGATTCCTGTGGCACGTGGAAAGGGACCCTTGGTCTCCCGCCTCAGCTCAAAGGCGTCCCAATTGCCCTGCCAAGCCTCGAGGAGAATCCCGAGTTGTCCCTCGCAACTAGGCAGGAGTCCTGACGTCGCTGAACAAACACGTGGGTGGAAGGGCCATCCCCGTCGTAACTCGAGAATATACCCCACGTTCCCGCCGCAACTCGAGAAAAAACATGAGACTTCCCCCTCGCCGCGAGATGAGCCTCGATTCCCCTGCACTGCGTGCAGAGCAATTCCGTGTTGCACATCACACATGAAAGGAGCCTTGATTTCCTTGATGGCACTCCAGAGAAACCCCAAGAACACTGTTTCAAGGCTAGAGGGATCCTGAATTCACTGTAGCAACACGAAAGAGCTCCGTGGACCAAAAATCAACTCGAGATGAGAGGTTAGTCCCTGGCTTCGACTCCAGAGGAATACCACCTTACCACAAGCACCTCAAGAGGAGGCTTCTCTCAGCTCTAGCTAAGTGAGAGGGTCCCTGAGTTTGTGGCCTCAAGAGGAATGGACAACAAGACGCCCTGACTCGAAATAAAGTCGGATATCCCTGCAGTGACTTGAATGCAGGCTCGTCTTGCATCTCCCAAGATGAAAGGATGTCTGAATCCCCTGTGGAGACCACAGAGAAAGACCTAGTTACCCACCTCATCGCGACCGGAGGCCTCACATCCTTTGAAAACTCCAGAGGTACGCGGAGATCAGTGCCTCCAAAGGAGACGATGCCTGACTCCTCGTGAAACTTGATAGGAGTCCCAGGATTCCTGTGGCACGTGCAAAGGGACCCTTGGTCTCCCGCCTCAGCTGGAGAGGCGTCCCAATTGCCCTGCCAAGCCTCGAGGAGAATCCCGAGTTGTCCCTCGTAACTAGGCAGGAGTCCTGCCGTCGCAGAACAAACACTTGTGTGGAAGGGCAATCCCCGTCGTAACTCGAGAATATACCCCAGGTTCCCGCCGCAACTCGAGAAAAACCATGAGACTTCCCCCTCGCAGCGAGATGAGGCCCGATTCCCCTGCACTGCGTGCAGAGCAATTCCGTGTTGCACATCACACATAAAAGGAGCCTTGATTTCCTTGATGGCACTCCAGAGAAACCCCAAGAACACTGTTTCAAGGCTAGAGGGATCCTGAGGTCACTGTAGCAACACGAAAGCGCTCCGTGGACCAAAAATCAACTCGAGATGAGAGGTTAGTCCCTGGCTTCAATTCCAGAGGAATACCACCTTACCACAAGCACATCAAGAGGAGGCTTCTCTCAGCTCTATCTATGTGAGAGCGACCCTGAGTTTGCAGCCTCAAGTGGAATGGACACCGCGATGCCCTGACTCGAAATAAGGCCGGATATCCCTGCAGTGACTTGAATGCAGGCTCATCTTGCATCTCGCAAGACGAAAGGATGTCTGAATCCCCTGTGGAGACCACAGAGAAAGACTTAGTTCCCCACCTCATCGCGACCGGAGGCCTCACATCCTTTGAAAACTCCAGAGGTACACGGAGATCAGTGCCTCCAAAGGAGACGATGCCTGACTCCTCGTGAAACTTGATAGGAGTCCCAGGATTCCTGTGGCACGTGGAAAGGGACCCTTGGTCTCCCGCCTCAGCTGGAGAGGCGTCCCAATTGCCCTGCCAAGCCTCGAGGAGAATCCCGAGTTGTCCCTCGCAACTAGCCAGGAGTCCTGACGTCGCTGAACAAACACGTGGGCGGAAGGGCCATCCCCGTCGTAACTCGAGAATATACCCCAGGTTCCCGCCGCAACTCGAGAAAAACCATGAGACTTCCCCCTCGCCGCTAAATGAGGCCCGATTCCCCTGCACTGTGTGCAGAGCAATTCCGTCTTGCAAATCACACATGAAAGGAGCCTTGATTTCCTTGATGGCACTCCAGAGAAAACCCAAGAACAATCTTTCAAGGCTAGAGGAATCCTGAGATCACTGTAGCAACAAGAAAGAGCTCCGTGGACCAAAAATCAACTCGAGATGAGAGGTTAGTCCCTGGCTTCGACTCCAGAGGAATACCATCTTACCACAAGCACCTCAAGAGGAGGCTTCTCTCAGCTCTAGGTATGTGAGAGGGACCCTGAGTTTGCAGCCTCAAGTGGAATGGACACTGCGATGCCCTGGCTCGAAATAAGGCCGGATATCCCTGCAGTGACTTGAATGCAGGCTCGTCTTGCATCTCCCAAGATGAAAGGATGTCTGAATCCCCTGTGGAGACCATAGAGAAAGACCTAGTTCCCCACCTCATCGCGACCGGAGGCCTTACATCCTTTGAAAACTTCAGAGGTACGCGGAGATCAGTGCCTCCAAAGGAGACGATGCCTGACTCCGCGTGAAACTTGATAGGAGTCCCAGGATTCCTGTGGCATGTGGAAAGGGACCCTTGGTCTCCCGCCTCAGCTCAGAGGCGTCCCAATTGCCCTGCCAAGCCTCGAGGAGAATCCCGAGTTGTCCCTCGCAACTAGGCAGGAGTCCTGACGTCGCTGAACAAACACGTTTGTGGAAGGGCCATCCCCGTCGTAACTCGAGAAGATACCCCAGGTTCCCGCCGCAACTCGAGAAAAACCATGAGACTTCCCCCTCGCCGCGAGATGAGGCCCGATTCCCGTGCACTGCGTGCAGAGCAATTCCGTGTTGCACATCAAACATGAAAGGAGCCTTGATTTCCTTGATGGCACTCCAGAGAAACCCCAAGAACACTGTTTCAAGGCTAGAGGGATCCTGAGGTTACTATAGCAACACGAAAGAGCTCCGTGGACCAAAAATCAACTCGAGATGAGAGGTTAGTCCCTGGCTTCGACTCCAGAGGAATACCACCTTACCACAAGCACCTCAAGAGGAGGCTTCTCTCAGCTCTAGCTAAGTGAGAGGGTCCCTGAGTTTGTGGCCTCAAGTGGAATGGACAGCAAGACGCCCTGACTCGAAATAAAGCCGGATATCCCTGCAGTGACTTGAATGCAGGCTCGTCTTGCATCTCCCAAGACGAAAGGATGTCTGAATCCCCTGTGTAGACCACAGAGAAAAACCTAGTTCCCCACCTCATCGCGACCGGAGGCGTCACATCCTTTGAAAACTCCAGAGATATGCGGAGATCAGTGCCTCCAAAAGAGACGATGCCTGAGTCCTCGTGAAACTTGATTGGAGTCCCAGAATTCCTGTGGCACGTGGAAAGGGACCCTTGGTCTCCTGCCTCAGCTGGAGAGGCGTCCCAATTGCCCTGCCAAGCCTCGAGTAGAATCCCGAGTTGTTCCTCGCAACTAGGCAGGAGTCCTGACGTCGCTGAACAAACACGTGGGTGGAAGGGCCATCCCCGTCGTAACTCGAGAATATACCCCAGGTTCCCGCCGCAACTCGAGAAAAACCATGAGACTTCCCCCTCGCCGGGAGATTAGGCCCGATTCCCCTGCACTGCGGGCAGAGCAATTCCGTGTGGCCAATCACACATGAAAGGAGCCTTGATTTCCTTGATGGCACTCCAGAGAAACCCCAAGAATACTGTTTCAAGGCTAGAGGGATCCTGAAGTCACTGTAGCAACAAGAAAGAGCTCCGTGGACCAAAAATCAACTCGAGATGAGAGGTTAGTCCCTGGCTTCGACTCCAGGGGAATACCACCTTACCACAAGCACCTCAAGAGGAGGCTTCTCTCAGCTCTAGCTATGTGAGAGGGACCCTGAGTTTGCGGCCTACAGTGGAATGGACACTGCGATGCCCTGACGCAAAATAAGGCCGGATATCCCTGCAGTGACTTGAATGCAGGCTCGTCTTGCATCTCCCAAGATGAAAGGATGTCTGAATCCCCTGTGGAGACCACAGAGAAAGACCTAGTTACCCACCTCATCGCGACCGGAGGCCTCACATACTTTGAAAACTCCAGAGGTACGCGGACATCAGTGCCTCCAAAGGAGACGATGCCTGACCTCTCGTGAAACTTGATAGGAGTCCCAGGATTCCTGTGGCACGTGGAAAGGGACCCTTGGTCTCCCGCCTCAGCTGGAGAGGCGTCCCAATTGCCCTGCCAAGCCTCGAGGAGAATCCCGAGTTGTCCCTCGCAACTAGGCAGGAGTCCTGACGTCGCTGAACTAACACTTGTGTGGCAGGGCCATCCCCGACGTAACTCGAGAGTATACCCCAGGTTTCCGCCGCAACTCGAGAAAACCCATGAGACTTCCCCCTCGCCGTGAGATGAGGCCCGATTCCCCTGCACTGCGTGCAGAGCAATTCAGTGTTGCACATCACACATTAAAGGAGCCTTGATTTCCTTGATGGCACTCCAGAGAAACCCCAAGAACCTGTTTCAAGGCTAGAGGGATCCTGAGGTCACTGTAGCTACACGAAAGAGCTCCGTGGACCAAAAATCAACTCGAGATGAGGAGTTAGTCCCTGGCTTCCACTCCAGAGGAATTCCACCTTACCACAAGCACCTCAAGAGGAGGCTTCTCTCAGCTCTAGGTATGTGAGAGGGACCCTGAGTTTGCGGCCTCAAGTGGAATGGACACCGCGATGCCCTGACTCGAAATAAGGCCGGATATCCTTGCAGTGACTTGAATGCAGGCTCGTCTTGCATCTCCCAAGACGAAAGGATGTCTGAATCCCCTGTGGAGACCACAGAGAAAGACCTTGTTCCCCACCTCATCGCGACCGGAGGCCTCATATCCTTTGAAAACTCCAGAGGTACGCGGAGATCAGTGCCTCCAAAGGAGACGATGCCTGACTCCTCGTGAAACTTGATAGGAGTCCCAGGATTCCTGTGGCACGTGGAAAGGGACCCTTGGTCTCCCGCCTCAGCTGGAGAGGCGTCCCAATTGCCCTGCCAAGCCTCGAGGAGAATCCCGAGTTGTCCCTCGCAACTAGGCAGGAGTCCAGACGTCGCTGAACAAACACTTGTATGGAAGGGCCATCCCCGTCGTAACTCGAGAATATACCCCAGGTTCCCGGCGCAACTCGAGAAAAACCATGAGACTTCCCCCTCGCCGCGAGATGAGGCCCGATTCTCCTGCACTGCGTGCAGAGCAATTCCGTGTTGCACATCACACATGAAAGGAGTCTTGATTTCCTTGGTGGCACTCCAGAGAAACCCCAAGAACACTGTTTCAAGGCTAGAGGGATCCTGAGGTCACTGTAGCAACACGAAAGAGCTCCGTGGCCCAAAAATCAACTCGAGATGAGAGGTTAGTCCCTGGCTTCGACTCCAGAGGAATACCACCTTACCACAAGCACCTCAAGAGGAGGCTTCTCTCAGTTCTAGGTATGTGAGAGGGACCCTGAGTTTGCGGCCTCAAGTGAAATGGACACTGCGATGCCCTGACGCGAAATAAGGCCGGATATCCCTGCAGTGACTTGAATGCAGGCTCGTCTTGCATCTCCCAAGACGAAAGGATGTCTGAATCACCTGTGGAGACTACAGAGAAAGACCTAGTTCCCCACCTCATCGCGACCGGAGGCCTCACATCCTTTGAAAACTCCAGAGGTACGCGGAGATCAGTGCCTCCAAAGGAGACGATGCCTGACTCCTCGTGAAACTTGATAGGAGTCCCAGGATTCCTGTGGCACGTGGAAAGGGACCCTTGGTCTCCCGCCTCAGCTGGAGAGGCGTCCCAATTGCCCTGCCAAGCCTCGAGGAGAATCCCGAGTTGTCCCTCGCAACTAGGCAGGAGTCCTGAAGTCGCTGAACAAACACGTGCTTGGAGGTACCATCCCCGTCGTAACTCGAGAATATACCCCAGGTTCCCGCCGCAACTCGAAAAAAACCATGAGACTTCCCCCTCGCCGCGAGATGAGGCCCGATTCCCCTGCACTGCGTGCAGAGCAATTCCGTGTTGCACATCACACATGAAAGGAGCCTTGATTTCCTTGGTGGCAATCCAGAGAAACCCCAAGAACACTGTTTCAAGGCTAGAGGGATCCTGAGGTCACTGTAGCAACATGAAAGAGCTCCGTGGCCCAAAAATCAACTCGAGATGAGAGGTTAGTCCCTGGCTTCGACTCCAGAGGAATACCACCTTACCACAAGCACCTCAAGAGGAGGCTTCTCTCAGCTCTAGGTATGTGAGAGGGACCCTGAGTTTGCGGCCTCAAGTGGAATGGACACCGCGATGCCCTGACTCGAAATAAGGCCGGATATCCTTGCAGTGACTTGAATGCAGGCTCGTCTTGCATCTCCCAAGACGAAAGGATGTCTGAATCACCTGTGGAGACCACAGAGAAAGACCTAGTTCCCCACCTCATCGCAACCGGAGGCCTCACATCCTTTGAAAACTCCAGAGGTACGCGGAGATCAGTGCCTCCAAAGGAGACGATGCCTGACTCCTCGTGAAACTTGATAGGAGTCCCAGGATTCCTGTGGCACGTGGAAAGGGACCCTTGGTCTCCCGCCTCAGCTGGAGAGGCGTCCCAATTGCCCTGCCAAGCCTCGAGGAGAATCCCGAGTTGTCCCTCGCAACTAGGCAGGAGTCCAGACGTCGCTGAACAAACACTTGTATGGAAGGGCCATCCCCGTCGTAACTCGAGAATATACCCCAGGTTCCCGGCGCAACTCGAGAAAAACCAAGAGACTTCCCCCTCGCCGCGAGATGAGGCCCGATTCTCCTGCACTGCGTGCAGAGCAATTCCGTGTTGCACATCACACATGAAAGGAGTCTTGATTTCCTTGGTGGCACTCCAGAGAAACCCCAAGAACACTGTTTCAAGGCTAGAGGGATCCTGAGGTCACTGTAGCAACACGAAAGAGCTCCGTGGCCCAAAAATCAACTCGAGATGAGAGGTTAGTCCCTGGCTTCGACTCCAGAGGAATACCACCTTACCACAAGCACCTCAAGAGGAGGCTTCTCTCAGTTCTAGGTATGTGAGAGGGACCCTGAGTTTGCGGCCTCAAGTGAAATGGACACTGCGATGCCCTGACGCGAAATAAGGCCGGATATCCCTGCAGTGACTTGAATGCAGGCTCGTCTTGCATCTCCCAAGACGAAAGGATGTCTGAATCACCTGTGGAGACTACAGAGAAAGACCTAGTTCCCCACCTCATCGCGACCGGAGGCCTCACATCCTTTGAAAACTCCAGAGGTACGCGGAGATCAGTGCCTCCAAAGGAGACGATGCCTGACTCCTCGTGAAACTTGATAGGAGTCCCAGGATTCCTGTGGCACGTGGAAAGGGACCCTTGGTCTCCCGCCTCAGCTGGAGAGGCGTCCCAATTGCCCTGCCAAGCCTCGAGGAGAATCCCGAGTTGTCCCTCGCAACTAGGCAGGAGTCCTGAAGTCGCTGAACAAACACGTGCTTGGAGGTACCATCCCCGTCGTAACTCGAGAATATACCCCAGGTTCCCGCCGCAACTCGAAAAAAACCATGAGACTTCCCCCTCGCCGCGAGATGAGGCCCGATTCCCTTGCACTGCGTGCAGAGCAATTCCGTGTTGCACATCACACATGAAAGGAGCCTTGATTTCCTTGATGGCACTCCAGAGAAACCCCAAGAACACTGTTTCAAGGCTAGAGGGATCCTGAGGTCACTGTAGCAACACGAAAGAGCTCCGTGGACCAAAAATCAACTCGAGATGAGAGGTTAGTCCCTGGCTTCGACTCCAGAGGAATACCACCTTACCACAAGCACCTCAAGAGGAGGCTTCTCTCAGCTCTAGGTATGTGAGAGGGACCCTGAGTTTGCGGCCTCAAGTGGAATGGACACCGCGATGCCCTGACTCGAAATAAGGCCGGATATCCCTGCAGTGACTTGAATGCAGGGTCGTCTTGCATCTCCCAAGACGAAAGGTTGTCTGAATTCCCTGTGGAGACCACAGAGAAAGACCTAGTTCCCCACCTCATCGCGACCGGAGGCCTCACATCCTTTGAAAACTCCAGAGGTACGCGGAGATCAGTGCCTCCAAAGGAGACAATGCCTGACTCCTCGTGAAACTTGATAGGAGTCCCAGGATTCCTGTGGCACATGGAAAGGGACCCTTGGTCTCCCACCTCAGGTGGAGAGGCGTCCCAATTGCCCTGCCAAGCCTCGAGGAGAATTCCGAGTTGTCCCTCGCAACTAGGCTGGAGTCCTGAAGTCGCTGAACAAACACGTGGCTGGAAGGCCCATCCCCGTCATAACTCGAGAATATACCCCAGGGTCCCGCCGCAACTCGAGAAAAACCATGAGACTTCCCCCTCGCCGCGAGATGAGGCTCGATTCTCCTGGACTGCGTGCAGAGCAATTCCGTGTTGCACATCAAACATGAAAGGAGCCTTGATTTCCTTGATGGCACTCCAGAGAAACCCCAAGAACACTGTTTCAAGGCTAGAGGGATCCTGAGGTTACTATAGCAACACGAAAGAGCTCCGTGGACCAAAAATCAACTCGAGATGAGAGGTTAGTCCCTGGCTTCGACTCCAGAGGAATACCACCTTACCACAAGCACCTCAAGAGGAGGCTTCTCTCAGCTCTAGCTAAGTGAGAGGGTCCCTGAGTTTGTGGCCTCAAGTGGAATGGACAACAAGACGCCCTGACTCGAAATAAAGCCGGATATCCCGGCAGTGACTTGAATGCAGGCTCGTCTTGCATCTCCCAAGACGAAAGGATGTCTGAATCCCCTGTGTAGACCACAGAGAAAAACCTAGTTCCCCACCTCATCGCGACCGGAGGCGTCACATCCTTTGAAAACTCCAGAGATATGCGGAGATCAGTGCCTCCAAAAGAGACGATGCCTGAGTCCTCGTGAAACTTGATAGGAGTCCCAGAATTCCTGTGGCACGTGGAAAGGGACCCTTGGTCTCCTGCCTCAGCTGGAGAGGCGTCCCAATTGCCCTGCCAAGCCTCGAGGAGAATCCCGAGTTGTTCCTCGCAACTAGGCAGGAGTCCTGACGTCGCTGAACAAACACGTGGGTGGAAGGGCCATCCCCGTCGTAACTCGAGAATATACCCCAGGTTCCCGCCGCAACTCGAGAAAAACCATGAGACTTCCCCCTCGCCGGGAGATTAGGCCCGATTCCCCTGCACTGCGTGCAGAGCAATTCCGTGTTGCACATCACACATGAAAGGAGCCTTGATTTCCTTGATGGCACTCCAGAGAAACCCCAAGAACACTGTTTTAAGGCTAGAGGGATCCTGAGGTCACTGTAGCAACACGAAAGAGCTCCATGGACCAAAAATCAACTCGAGATGAGAGGTTAGTCCCTGGCTTTGACTCCAGAGGAATACCACCTTACCACAAGCACCTCAAGAGGAGGCTTCTCTCAGCTCTAGGTATGTGAGAGGGACCCTGAGTTTGCGGCCTCAAGTGAAATGGACACTGCGATGCCCTGACGCGAAATAAGGCCGTATATCCCTGCAGTGACTTGAATGCAGGCTCGTCTTGCATCTCCCAAGACGAAAGGATGTCTGAATCCCCTGTGGAGACCACAGAGAAAGACCTAGTTCCCCACCTCAACGCGACCAGAGGCCTCACATCCTTTGAAAACTCCAGAGGTACGCGGAGATCAGTGCCTCCAAAGGAGACGATGCCTGACTCCTCGTGAAACTTGATAGGAGTCCCAGGATTCCTGTGGCACGTGGAAAGGGACCCTTGGTCTCCCGCCTCAGCTGGAGAGGCGTCCCAATTGCCCTGCCAAGCCTCGAGGAGAATCCCGAGTTGTCCCTCGCAACTAGGCAGGAGTCCTGAAGTCGCTGAACAAACACTTGTATGGAAGGGCCATCCCCGTCGTAACTCGAGAATATACCCCAGGTTCCCGCCGCAACTCGAGAAAAACCATGAGACTTCCCCCTCGCCGCGAGATGAGGCCCGATTCCCCTGCACTGCGTGCAGAGCAATTCCGTGTTGCACATCACACATGAAAGGAGTCTTAATTTCCTTGGTGGCACTCCAGAGAAACCCCAAGAACACTGTTTCAAGGCTAGAGGGATCCTGAGGTCACTGTAGCAACACGAAAGAGCTCCGTGGCCCAAAAATCAACTCGAGATGAGAGGTTAGTCCCTGGCTTCGACTCCAGAGGAATACCACCTTACCACAAGCACCTCAAGAGGAGGCTTCTCTCAGTTCTAGGTATGTGAGAGGGACCCTGAGTTTGCGGCCTCAAGTGGAATGGACACCGCGATGCCCTGACTCGAAATAAGGCCGGATATCCCTGCAGTGACTTGAATGCAGGCTCGTCTTGCATCTCCCAAGACGAAAGGATGTCTGAATCACCTGTTTAGACCACAGAGAAAGACCTTGTTCCCCACCTCATCGCGACCGGAGGCCTCACATCCTTTGAAAACTCCAGAGGTACGCGGAGATCAGTGTCTCCAAAGGAGACGATGCCTGACTCCTCGTGAAACTTGATAGGAGTCCCAGGATTCCAGTGGCACGTGGAAAGGGACAATTGATCTCCCACCTCAGCTGGAGAGGCGTCCCAATTGCCCTGCCAAGCCTCGAGGAGAATCCCTAGTTGTCCCTCGGAACTAGGCAGGAGTCCTGCCATCGCTGAACAAACACGTGGGTGGAAGGGCCATCCCCGTCGGAACTCGAGAATATACCCCAGGTTCCGGCCGCAACTCGAGAAAAACCATGAGACTTCCCCCTCGCCGCGAGATGAGGCCCGATTCCCCTGCACTCCGTGCAGAGCAATTCCGTGTTGCACATCACACATGAAAGGAGCCTTGATTTCCTTGATGGCACTCCAGAGAAACCCCAAGAACACTGTTTCAAGGCTAGAGGGATCCTGAGGTCACTGTAGCAACACGAAAGAGCTCCATGGACCAAAAATCAACTCGAGATGAGAGGTTAGTCCCTGGCTTCGACTCCAGAGGAATACCACCTTACCACAAGCACCTCAAGAGGAGGCTTCTCTCAGCTCTAGGTATGTGAGAGGGACCCTGAGTTTGCGGCCTCAAGTGGAATGGACACCGCGATGCCCTGACTCGAAATAAGGCCGGATATCCCTGCAGTGACTTGAATGCAGGCTCGTCTTGCATCTCCCAAGACGACAGGATGTCTGAATCCCCTGTGGAGACCACAGAGAAAGACCTAGTTCCCCACCTCATCGCGACCGGAGGCCTCACATCCTTTGAAAACTCCAGAGGTACGCGGAGATCAGTGCCTCCAAAGGAGACGATGCCTGACTCCTCGTGAAACTTGATAGGAGTCCCAGGATTCCTGTGGCACGTGGAAAGGGACCCTTGGTCTCCCGCCTCAGCTGGAGAGGCGTCCCAATTGCCCTGCCAAGCCTCGAGGAGAATCCCGAGTTGTCCCTCGCAACTAGGCAGGAGTCCTGAAGTCGCTGAACAAACACGTGCGTGGAGGTACCATCCTCGTCGTAACTCGAGAATATACCCCAGGTTCCCGCCGCAACTCGAAAAAAACCATGAGACTTCCCCCTCGCCGCGAGATGAGGCTCGATTCCCCTGCACTGCGTGCAGAGCAATTCCGTGTTGCACATCACACATGAAAGGAGTCTTGATTTCCTTGGTGGCACTCCAGAGAAACCCCAAGAACACTGTTTCAAGGCTACAGGGATCCTGAGGTAACTGTAGCAACACGAAAGAGCTCCGTGGACCACAAATCAACTCGAGATGAGAGGTTAGTTCCTGGCTTCGACTCCAGAGGAATACCACCTTACCACAAGCACCTCAAGAGGAGGCTTCTCTCAGCTCTAGGTATGTGAGAGGGACCCTGAGTTTGCGGCCTCAAGTGGAATGGACACCGCGATGCCCTGACTCGAAATAAGGCCGGATATCCCTGCAGTGACTTGAATGCAGGCTCGTCTTGCATCTCCCAAGACGACAGGATGTCTGAATCCCCTGTGGAGACCACAGAGAAAGACCTAGTTCCCCACCTCATCGCGACCGGAGGCCTCACATCCTTTGAAAACTCCAGAGGTACGCGGAGATCAGTGCCTCCAAAGGAGACGATGCCTGACTCCTCGTGAAACTTGATATGAGTCCCAGGATTCCTGTGGCTCGTGGAAAGGGACCCTTGGTCTCCCGCCTCAGCTGGAGAGGCGTCCCAATTGCCCTGCCAAGCCTCGAGGAGATTCCCGAGTTGTTCCTGTGGCACACGGAAAGGGACCCTTGGTCTCCCGCCTCAGGTGGAGAGGCGTCCCAATTGCCCTGCCAAGCCTCGAGGAGAATCCCGAGTTGTCCCTCGCAACTAGGCAGTAGTCCTGACGTCGCTGAACAAACAGGTGGGTGGAAGGGCCATCCCCATCATAACTCGAGAATATACCCCAGGTTCCCGCCGCAACTCGAGAAAAACCATGAGACTTCCCCCTCGCCGCGAGATGAGGCACGATTCCCCTGCACTGCGTGCAGAGCAATTCCATGTTGCACATCACACATGAAAGGAGCCTTGATTTCCTTGATGGCACTCCAGAGAAACCCCAAGAACACTGTTTCAAGGCTAGAGGGATCCTGAGGTCACTGTAGCAACACGAAAGAGCTCGGTGGACCAAAAATCAACTCGAGATGAGAGGTTAGTCCCTGGCTTCGACTCCAGAGGAATACCACCTTACCACAAGCACCTCAAGAGGAGGCTTCTCTCAGCTCTAGGTATGTGAGAGGGACCCTGAGTTTGCGGCCTCAAGTGGAATAGACACCGCAATGCCCTGACTCGAAATAAGGCCGGATATCCCTGCAGTGACTTGAATGCAGGCTCGTCTTGCATCTCCCAAGACGAAAGGATGTCTGAATCCCCTGTGGAGACCACAGAGAAAGACCTAGTTCCCCACCTCATCGCGACCGGAGGCCTCACATCCTTTGAAAACTCCAGAGGTACGCGGAGATCAGTGCCTCCAAAGGAGACGATGCCTGACTCCTCGTGAAACTTGATAGGAGTCCCAGAATTCCTGTGGCACGTGGAAAGGGACCCTTGGTCTCCCGCCTCAGCTGGAGAGGCGTCCCAATTGCCCTGCCAGGCCTCGAGGAGAATCCCGAGTTGTCCCTCGCAACTAGGCAGGAGTCCAGACGTCGCTGAACAAACACTTGTATGGAAGGGCCATCCCCGTCGTAACTCGAGAATATACCCCAGGTTCCCGCCGCAACTCGAGAAAAACCATGAGACTTCCCCCTCGCCGCGAGATGAGGCCCGATTCCCCTGCACTGCGTGCAGAGCAATTCCGTGTTGCACATCACACATGGAAGGAGCCTTGATTTCCTTGATGGCACTCCAGAGAAACACCAAGAACACTGTTTCAAGGCTAGAGGGATCCTGAGGTCACTGTAGCAACACGAAAGAGCTCCGTGGACCAAAAATCAACTCGAGATGAGAGGTTAGTCCCTGGCTTCGACTCCAGAGGAATACCACCTTACCACAAGCACCTCAAGAGGAGGCTTCTCTCAGCTCTAGGTATGTGAGAGGGACCCTGAGTTTGCGGCCTCAAGTGGAATGGACACTGCGATGCCCTGATGCGAAATAAGGCCGGATATCCCTGCAGTGACTTGAATGCAGGCTCGTCTTGCATCTCCCAAGACGAAAGGATGTCTGAATCCCCTGTGGAGACCACAGAGAAAGACCTAGTTCCCCACCTCATCGCGACCGGAGGCCTCACATCCTTTGAAAACTCCAGAGGTACGCGGAGATCAGTGCCTCCAAAGGAGACGATGCCTGACTCCTCGTGAAACTTGATAGGAGTCCCAGGATTCCTGTGGCACGTGGAAAGGGACCCTTGGTCTCCCGCCTCAGCTGGAGAGGCGTCCCAAATGCCCTGCCAAGCTTCGAGGAAAATCCCGAGTTGTCCCACGCAACTAGGCAGGAGTCCTGACTTCGCTGAACAAACACGTGGGTGGAAGGGCCATCACCGTCGTAACTCGAGAATATACCCCAGGTTCCCGCCGCAACTCAAGAAAAACCATGAGACTTTCCCCTCGCCGCGACATGAGGCCCGATTCCCCTGCACTGCGTGCAGAGCAATTCCGTGTTGCACATCTCACATGAAAGGAGCCTTGATTTCCTTGATGGCACTCCAGAGAAAACACAAGAACACTGTTTCAAGGCTAGAGGGATCCTGAGGTCACTGTAACAACACGAAAGAGCTCCGTGGACCAAAAATCAACTCGAGATGAGAGGTTAGTCCCTGGCTTCGACTCCAGAGGAATACCACCTTACCACAAGCACCTCAAGAGGAGGCTTCTCTCAGCTCTAGCTATGTGAGAGTTACCCTGAGTTTGCGGCCTCAAGTGGAATGGACACCGAGATGACCTGACTCGAAATAATGCCGGATATCCCTACAGTGACTTGAATGCAGGCTCGTCTTGCATCTCCCAAGAATAAAGGATGTCTGAATCCCCTGTGGAGACCACAGAGAAAGACCTAGTTCCCCACCTCATCGCGACCGGAGGCCTCACATCCTTTGAAAACTCCAGAGGTACGCGGAGATCAGTGCCTCCAATGGAGACGATGCCTGACTCCTCGTGAAACTTGATAGGAGTCCCAGGATTCCTGTGGCACGTGGAAAGGGACTCTTGGTCTCCCGCCTCAGCTGGAGAGGCGTCCCAATTGCCCTGCCAAGCCGCGAGGAGAATCCCGAGTTGTCACTCGCAACTAGGCAGGAGTCCTGACGTGGCTGAACAAACACGTGTGTGGAAGGGCCATCCCCGTCATAACTCGAGAATATACCCCAGGTTCCCACCGCAACTCGAGAAAAACCATGAGACTTTCCCCTCGCCGCGAGATGAGGCCCGATTCCCCTGCACTGCGTTCAGAGCAATTCCGTCTTGCATATCACACATGAAAGGAGCCTTGATTTCCTTGATGGCACTCCAGACAAACCCCAAGAACACTGTTTCAAGTCTAGAGGGATCCTGAGGTCACTGTAGCAACACGAAAGAGCTCCGTGGACCAAAAATCAACTCGAGATGAGAGGTTAGTCCCTGGCTTCGACTCCAGAGGAATACCACCTTAGCACAAGCACCTCAAGAGGAGGCTTCTCTCAGCTCTAGGTATGTGAGAGGGACCCTGAGTTTGCGGCCTCAAGTGGAATGGACACTGCGATTCCCTGAAGCGAAATAAAGCCGGATATCCCTGCAGTGACTTGAATGCAGGCTCGTCTTGCATCTCCCAAGACGAAAGGATGTCTGAATCCCCTGTGGAGACCACAGAGAAAGACCTAGTTCCCCACCTCATGGCGACCGGAGGCCTCACATCCTTTGAAAACTCCAGAGGTACGCGGAGATCAGTGCCTCCAAAGGAGACGATGCCTGACTCCTCGTGAAACTTGATAGGAGTCCCAGGATTCCTGTGGCACGTGGAAAGGGACCCTTGGTCTCCCGCCTCAGCTGGAGAGGTGTCCCAATAGCCCTGCCAAGCCTCGAGGAGAATCCCGAGTTGTCCCTCGCAACTAGGCAGGAGTCCTGACGTCGCTGAACAAACAAGTGGGCGGAAGGGCCATCCCCGTCATAACTCGAGAATATACCCCAGGTTCCCACCGCAACTCGAGAAAAACCATGAGACTTCCCCCTCACCGCGAGATGAGGCCCGATTCCCTTGCACTGCGTGCAGAGCAATTCCGTGTTGCACATCATACATGAAAGGAGCCTTGATTTCCTTGGTGGCACTCCAGAGAAACCCCAAGAACACTGTTTCAAGGCTAGAGGGATCCTGAGGTCACTGTAGCAACACGAAAGAGCTCCGTGGACCAAAAATCAACTCGAGATGAGAGGTTAGTCCCTGGCTTCGACTCCAGAGGAATACCACCTTACCCCAAGCACCTCAAGAGGAGGCTTCTCTCAGCTCTAGGTATGTGAGACGGACCCTGAGTTTGCGGCCTCAAGTGGAATGGACACTGCGATGCACTGACGCGAAATAAGGCCGGATATCCCTGCAGTGACTTGAATGCAGGCTCGTCTTGCATCTCCCAAGACGAAAGGATGTCTGAATCCCCTGTGGAGACCACAGAGAAAGACCTAGTTCCCCACCTCATCGCGACCGGAGGCCTCACATCCTTTGAAAACTCCAGAGGTACGCGGAGATCAGTGCCTCCAAAGGAGACGATGCCTGACTCCTCGTGAAACTTGATAGGAGTCCCAGGATTCCTGTGGCACGTGGAAAGGGACCCTTGGTCTCCCGCCTCAGCTGGAGAGGCGTCCCAAATGCCCTGCCAAGCTTCGAGGAAAATCCCGAGTTGTCCCACGCAACTAGGCAGGAGTCCTGACTTCGCTGAACAAACACGTGGGTGGAAGGGCCATCACCGTCGTAACTCGAGAATATACCCCAGGTTCCCGCCGCAACTCAAGAAAAACCATGAGACTTTCCCCTCGCCGCGACATGAGGCCCGATTCCCCTGCACTGCGTGCAGAGCAATTCCGTGTTGCACATCTCACATGAAAGGAGCCTTGATTTCCTTGATGGCACTCCAGAGAAAACACAAGAACACTGTTTCAAGGCTAGAGGGATCCTGAGGTCACTGTAACAACACGAAAGAGCTCCGTGGACCAAAAATCAACTCGAGATGAGAGGTTAGTCCCTGGCTTCGACTCCAGAGGAATACCACCTTACCACAAGCACCTCAAGAGGAGGCTTCTCTCAGCTCTAGGTATGTGAGAGGGACCCTGAGTTTGCGGCCTCAAGTGGAATGGACACTGCGATGCCCTGATGCGAAATAAGGCCGGATATCCCTGCAGTGACTTGAATGCAGGCTCGTCTTGCATCTCCCAAGACGAAAGGATGTCTGAATCCCCTGTGGAGACCACAGAGAAAGACCTAGTTCCCCACCTCATCGCGACCGGAGGCCTCACATCCTTTGAAAACTCCAGAGGTACGCGGAGATCAGTGCCTCCAAAGGAGACGATGCCTGACTCCTCGTGAAACTTGATAGGAGTCCCAGGATTCCTGTGGCACGTGGAAAGGGACCCTTGGTCTCCCGCCTCAGCTGGAGAGGCGTCCCAAATGCCCTGCCAAGCTTCGAGGAAAATCCCGAGTTGTCCCACGCAACTAGGCAGGAGTCCTGACTTCGCTGAACAAACACGTGGGTGGAAGGGCCATCACCGTCGTAACTCGAGAATATACCCCAGGTTCCCGCCGCAACTCAAGAAAAACCATGAGACTTTCCCCTCGCCGCGACATGAGGCCCGATTCCCCTGCACTGCGTGCAGAGCAATTCCGTGTTGCACATCTCACATGAAAGGAGCCTTGATTTCCTTGATGGCACTCCAGAGAAAACACAAGAACACTGTTTCAAGGCTAGAGGGATCCTGAGGTCACTGTAACAACACGAAAGAGCTCCGTGGACCAAAAATCAACTCGAGATGAGAGGTTAGTCCCTGGCTTCGACTCCAGAGGAATACCACCTTACCACAAGCACCTCAAGAGGAGGCTTCTCTCAGCTCTAGCTATGTGAGAGTTACCCTGAGTTTGCGGCCTCAAGTGGAATGGACACCGAGATGACCTGACTCGAAATAATGCCGGATATCCCTACAGTGACTTGAATGCAGGCTCGTCTTGCATCTCCCAAGAATAAAGGATGTCTGAATCCCCTGTGGAGACCACAGAGAAAGACCTAGTTCCCCACCTCATCGCGACCGGAGGCCTCACATCCTTTGAAAACTCCAGAGGTACGCGGAGATCAGTGCCTCCAAAGGAGACGATGCCTGACTCCTCGTGAAACTTGATAGGAGTCCCAGGATTCCTGTGGCATGTGGAAAGGGACTCTTGGTCTCCCGCCTCAGCTGGAGAGGCGTCCCAATTGCCCTGCCAAGCCGCGAGGAGAATCCCGAGTTGTCACTCGCAACTAGGCAGGAGTCCTGACGTGGCTGAACAAACACGTGTGTGGAAGGGCCATCCCCGTCATAACTCGAGAATATACCCCAGGTTCCCACCGCAACTCGAGAAAAACCATGAGACTTTCCCCTCGCCGCGAGATGAGGCCCGATTCCCCTGCACTGCGTTCAGAGCAATTCCGTCTTGCATATCACACATGAAAGGAGCCTTGATTTCCTTGATGGCACTCCAGACAAACCCCAAGAACACTGTTTCAAGTCTAGAGGGATCCTGAGGTCACTGTAGCAACACGAAAGAGCTCCGTGGACCAAAAATCAACTCGAGATGAGAGGTTAGTCCCTGGCTTCGACTCCAGAGGAATACCACCTTAGCACAAGCACCTCAAGAGGAGGCTTCTCTCAGCTCTAGGTATGTGAGAGGGACCCTGAGTTTGCGGCCTCAAGTGGAATGGACACTGCGATTCCCTGAAGCGAAATAAAG
Source organism: Cervus elaphus (assembly GCF_910594005.1). Classification (NCBI taxonomy): domain Eukaryota; kingdom Metazoa; phylum Chordata; class Mammalia; order Artiodactyla; family Cervidae; genus Cervus; species Cervus elaphus. Next base: position 7,603,586 of record NC_057838.1, read on the forward strand.
CCGGATATCCCTGCAGTGACTTGAATGCAGGCTCGTCTTGCATCTCCCAAGACGAAAGGATGTCTGAATCCCCTGTGGAGACCACAGAGAAAGACCTAGTTCCCCACCTCATGGCGACCGGAGGCCTCACATCCTTTGAAAACTCCAGAGGTACGCGGAGATCAGTGCCTCCAAAGGAGACGATGCCTGACTCCTCGTGAAACTTGATAGGAGTCCCAGGATTCCTGTGGCACGTGGAAAGGGACCCTTGGTCTCCCGCCTCAGCTGGAGAGGTGTCCCAATAGCCCTGCCAAGCCTCGAGGAGAATCCCGAGTTGTCCCTCGCAACTAGGCAGGAGTCCTGACGTCGCTGAACAAACAAGTGGGCGGAAGGGCCATCCCCGTCATAACTCGAGAATATACCCCAGGTTCCCACCGCAACTCGAGAAAAACCATGAGACTTCCCCCTCACCGCGAGATGAGGCCCGATTCCCTTGCACTGCGTGCAGAGCAATTCCGTGTTGCACATCATACATGAAAGGAGCCTTGATTTCCTTGGTGGCACTCCAGAGAAACCCCAAGAACACTGTTTCAAGGCTAGAGGGATCCTGAGGTCACTGTAGCAACACGAAAGAGCTCCGTGGACCAAAAATTAACTCGAGATGAGAGGTTAGTCCCTGGCTTCGACTCCAGAGGAATACCACCTTACCCCAAGCACCTCAAGAGGAGGCTTCTCTCAGCTCTAGGTATGTGAGACGGACCCTGAGTTTGCGGCCTCAATTGGAATGGACACTGCGATGCACTGACGCGAAATAAGGCCGGATATCCCTGCAGTGACTTGAATGCAGGCTCGTCTTGCATCTCCCAAGACGAAAGGATGTCTGAATCCCCTGTGGAGACCACAGAGAAAGACCTAGTTCCCCACCTCATCGCGACCGGAGGCCTCACATCCTTTGAAAACTCCAGAGGTACGCGGAGATCAGTGCCTCCAAAGGAGACGATGCCTGACTCCTCGTGAAACTTGATAGGAGTCCCAGGATTCCTGTGGCACGTGGAAAGGGACCCTTGGTCTCCCGCCTCAGCTGGAGAGGCGTCCCAAATGCCCTGCCAAGCTTCGAGGAAAATCCCGAGTTGTCCCACGCAACTAGGCAGGAGTCCTGCCGTCGCTGAACAAACACGTGGGTGGAAGGGCCATCACCGTCGTAACTCGAGAATATACCCCAGGTTCCCGCCGCAACTCAAGAAAAACCATGAGACTTTCCCCTCGCCGCGACATGAGGCCCGATTCCCCTGCACTGCGTGCAGAGCAATTCCGTGTTGCACATCTCACATGAAAGGAGCCTTGATTTCCTTGATGGCACTCCAGAGAAAACACAAGAACACTGTTTCAAGGCTAGAGGGATCCTGAGGTCACTGTAACAACACAAAAGAGCTCCGTGGACCAAAAATCAACTCGAGATGAGAGGTTAGTCCCTGGCTTCGACTCCAGAGGAATACCACCTTACCACAAGCACCTCAAGAGGAGGCTTCTCTCAGCTCTAGCTATGTGAGAGTTACCCTGAGTTTGCGGCCTCAAGTGGAATGGACACCGAGATGACCTGACTCGAAATAATGCCGGATATCCCTACAGTGACTTGAATGCAGGCTCGTCTTGCATCTCCCAAGAATAAAGGATGTCTGAATCCCCTGTGGAGACCACAGAGAAAGACCTAGTTCCCCACCTCATCGCGACCGGAGGCCTCACATCCTTTGAAAACTCCAGAGGTACGCGGAGATCAGTGCCTCCAAAGGAGACGATGCCTGACTCCTCGTGAAACTTGATAGGAGTCCCAGGATTCCTGTGGCACGTGGAAAGGGACTCTTGGTCTCCCGCCTCAGCTGGAGAGGCGTCCCAATTGCCCTGCCAAGCCGCGAGGAGAATCCCGAGTTGTCACTCGCAACTAGGCAGGAGTCCTGACGTGGCTGAACAAACACGTGTGTGGAAGGGCCATCCCCGTCATAACTCGAGAATATACCCCAGGTTCCCACCGCAACTCGAGAAAAACCATGAGACTTTCCCCTCGCCGCGAGATGAGGCCCGATTCCCCTGCACTGCGTTCAGAGCAATTCCGTCTTGCATATCACACATGAAAGGAGCCTTGATTTCCTTGATGGCACTCCAGACAAACCCCAAGAACACTGTTTCAAGTCTAGAGGGATCCTGAGGTCACTGTAGCAACACGAAAGAGCTCCGTGGACCAAAAATCAACTCGAGATGAGAGGTTAGTCCCTGGCTTCGACTCCAGAGGAATACCACCTTAGCACAAGCACCTCAAGAGGAGGCTTCTCTCAGCTCTAGGTATGTGAGAGGGACCCTGAGTTTGCGGCCTCAAGTGGAATGGACACTGCGATTCCCTGAAGCGAAATAAAGCCGGATATCCCTGCAGTGACTTGAATGCAGGCTCGTCTTGCATCTCCCAAGACGAAAGGATGTCTGAATCCCCTGTGGAGACCACAGAGAAAGACCTAGTTCCCCACCTCATGGCGACCGGAGGCCTCACATCCTTTGAAAACTCCAGAGGTACGCGGAGATCAGTGCCTCCAAAGGAGACGATGCCTGACTCCTCGTGAAACTTGATAGGAGTCCCAGGATTCCTGTGGCACGTGGAAAGGGACCCTTGGTCTCCCGCCTCAGCTGGAGAGGTGTCCCAATAGCCCTGCCAAGCCTCGAGGAGAATCCCGAGTTGTCCCTCGCAACTAGGCAGGAGTCCTGACGTCGCTGAACAAACAAGTGGGCGGAAGGGCCATCCCCGTCATAACTCGAGAATATACCCCAGGTTCCCACCGCAACTCGAGAAAAACCATGAGACTTCCCCCTCACCGCGAGATGAGGCCCGATTCCCTTGCACTGCGTGCAGAGCAATTCCGTGTTGCACATCATACATGAAAGGAGCCTTGATTTCCTTGGTGGCACTCCAGAGAAACCCCAAGAACACTGTTTCAAGGCTAGAGGGATCCTGAGGTCACTGTAGCAACACGAAAGAGCTCCGTGGACCAAAAATTAACTCGAGATGAGAGGTTAGTCCCTGGCTTCGACTCCAGAGGAATACCACCTTACCCCAAGCACCTCAAGAGGAGGCTTCTCTCAGCTCTAGGTATGTGAGACGGACCCTGAGTTTGCGGCCTCAAGTGGAATGGACACTGCGATGCACTGACGCGAAATAAGGCCGGATATCCCTGCAGTGACTTGAATGCAGGCTCATCTTGCATCTCCCAAGACGAAAGGATGTCTGAATCCCCTGTGGAGACCACAGAGAAAGACCTAGTTCCCCACCTCATCGCGACCGGAGGCCTCACATCCTTTGAAAACTCCAGAGGTACGCGGAGATCAGTGCCTCCAAAGGAGAAGATGCCTGACTCCTCGTGAAACTTGATAGGAGTCCCAGGATTCCTGTGGCACGTGGAAAGGGACCCTTGGTCTCCCGCCTCAGCTGGAGAGGCGTCCCAGTTGCCCTGCCAAGCCTCGAGGAGAATCCCGAGTTGTCCCTCGCAACTAGGCAGGAGTCCAGACGTCGCTGAACAAACACTTGTATGGAAGGGCCATCCCCGTCGTAACTCGAGAATATACCCCAGGTTCCCGCCGCAACTCGAGAAAAACCATGAGACTTCCCCCTCGCCGCGAGATGAGGCCCGATTTCCCTGCACTGCGTGTAGAGCAATTCCGTGTTGCACATCACACATGAAAGGAGTCTTGATTTCCTTGGTGGCACTCCAGAGAAACCCCAAGAACACTGTTTCAAGGCTAGAGGGATCCTGAGGTCACTGTAGCAACACGAAAGAGCTCCGTGGCCCAAAAATCAACTCGAGATGAGAGGTTAGTCCCTGGCTTCGACTCCAGAGGAATACCACCTTACCACAAGCACCTCAAGAGGAGGCTTCTCTCAGCTCTAGGTATGTGAGAGGGACCCTGAGTTTGCGGCCTCAAGTGAAATGGACACTGCGATGCCCTGACGCGAAATAAGGCCGGATATCCCTGCAGTGACTTGAATGCAGGCTCGTCTTGCATCTCCCAAGACGAAAGGATGTCTGAATCCCCTGTGGAGACTACAGAGAAAGACCTAGTTCCCCACCTCATCGCGACCGGAGGCCTCACATCCTTTGAAAACTCCAGAGGTACGCGGAGATCAGTGCCTCCAAAGGAGACGATGCCTGACTCCTCGTGAAACTTGATAGGAGTCCCAGGATTCCTGTGGCACGTGGAAAGGGACCCTTGGTCTCCCGCCTCAGCTAGAGAGGCGTCCCAATTGCCCTGCCAAGCCTCGAGGAGAATCCCGAGTTGTCCCTCGCAACTAGGCAGGAGTCCTGAAGTCGCTGAACAAACACGTGCGTGGAGGTACCATCCTCGTCGTAACTCGAGAATATACCCCAGGTTCCCGCCGCAACTCGAAAAAAACCATGAGACTTCCCCCTCGCCGCGAGATGAGGCCCGATTCCCTTGCACTGCGTGCAGAGCAATTCCGTGTTGCACATCACACATGAAAGGAGTCTTGATTTCCTTGGTGGCACTCCAGAGAAACCCCAAGAACACTGTTTCAAGGCTACAGGGATCCTGAGGTAACTGTAGCAACACGAAAGAGCTCCGTGGACCACAAATCAACTCGAGATGAGAGGTTAGTCCCTGGCTTCGACTCCAGAGGAATACCACCTTACCACAAGCACCTCAAGAGGAGGCTTCTCTCAGCTCTAGGTATGTGAGAGGGACCCTGAGTTTGCGGCCTCAAGTGGAATGGACACCGCGATGCCCTGACTCGAAATAAGGCCGGATATCCCTGCAGTGACTTGAATGCAGGCTCGTCTTGCATCTCCCAAGACGACAGGATGTCTGAATCCCCTGTGGAGACCACAGAGAAAGACCTAGTTCCCCACCTCATCGCGACCGGAGGCCTCACATCCTTTGAAAACTCCAGAGGTACGCGGAGATCAGTGCCTCCAAAGGAGACGATGCCTGACTCCTCGTGAAACTTGATATGAGTCCCAGGATTCCTGTGGCTCGTGGAAAGGGACCCTTGGTCTTCCGCCTCAGCTGGAGAGGCGTCCCAATTGCCCTGCCAAGCCTCGAGGAGATTCCCGAGTTGTTCCTGTGGCACACGGAAAGGGACCCTTGGTCTCCCGCCTCAGGTGGAGAGGCGTCCCAATTGCCCTGCCAAGCCTCGAGGAGAATCCCGAGTTGTCCCTCGCAACTAGGCAGTAGTCCTGACGTCGCTGAACAAACACGTGGGTGGAAGGGCCATCCCCGTCGTAACTCGAGAATATACCCCAGGTTCCCGCCGCAACTCGAGAAAAACCATGAGACTTCCCCCTCGCCGCGAGATGAGGCACGATTCCCCTGCACTGCGTGCAGAGCAATTCCATGTTGCACATCACACATGAAAGGAGCCTTGATTTCCTTGATGGCACTCCAGAGAAACCCCAAGAACACTGTTTCAAGGCTAGAGGCATCCTGAGGTCACTGTAGCAACACGAAAGAGCTCGGTGGACCAAAAATCAACTCGAGATGAGAGGTTAGTCCCTGGCTTCGACTCCAGAGGAATACCACCTTACCACAAGCACCTCAAGAGGAGGCTTCTCTCAGCTCTAGGTATGTGAGAGGGACCCTGAGTTTGCGGCCTCAAGTGGAATGGACACCGCGATGCCCTGACTCGAAATAAGGCCGGATATCCCTGCAGTGACTTGAATGCAGGCTCGTCTTGCATCTCCCAAGACGAAAGGATGTCTGAATCCCCTGTGGAGACCACAGAGAAAGACCTAGTTCCCCACCTCATCGCGACCGGAGGCCTCACATCCTTTGAAAACTCCAGAGGTACGCGGAGATCAGTGCCTCCAAAGGAGACGATGCCTGACTCCTCGTGAAACTTGATAGGAGTCCCAGAATTCCTGTGGCACGTGGAAAGGGACCCTTGGTCTCCCGCCTCAGCTGGAGAGGCGTCCCAATTGCCCTGCCAGGCCTCGAGGAGAATCCCGAGTTGTCCCTCGCAACTAGGCAGGAGTCCAGACGTCGCTGAACAAACACTTGTATGGAAGGGCCATCCCCGTCGTAACTCGAGAATATACCCCAGGTTCCCGCCGCAACTCGAGAAAAACCATGAGACTTCCCCCTCGCCGCGAGATGAGGCCCGATTCCCCTGCACTGCGTGCAGAGCAATTCCGTGTTGCACATCACACATGAAAGGAGCCTTGATTTCCTTGATGGCACTCCAGAGAAACCCCAAGAACACTGTTTCAAGGCTAGAGGGATCCTGAGGTCACTGTAGCAACACGAAAGAGCTCCGTGGACCAAAAATCAACTCGAGATGAGAGGTTAGTCCCTGGCTTCGACTCCAGAGGAATACCACCTTACCACAAGCACCTCAAGAGGAGGCTTCTCTCAGCTCTAGGTATGTGAGAGGGACCCTGAGTTTGCGGCCTCAAGTGGAATGGACACTGCGATGCCCTGATGCGAAATAAGGCCGGATATCCCTGCAGTGACTTGAATGCAGGCTCGTCTTGCATCTCCCAAGACGAACGGATGTCTGAATCCCCTGTGGAGACCACAGAGAAAGACCTAGTTCCCCACCTCATCGCGACCGGAGGCCTCACATCCTTTGAAAACTCCAGAGGTACGCGGAGATCAGTGCCTCCAAAGGAGACGATGCCTGACTCCTCGTGAAACTTGATAGGAGTCCCAGGATTCCTGTGGCACGTGGAAAGGGACCCTTGGTCTCCCGCCTCAGCTGGAGAGGCGTCCCAAATGCCCTGCCAAGCTTCGAGGAGAATTCCGAGTTGTCCCACGCAACTAGGCAGGAGTCCAGACGTCGCTGAACAAACAAGTGGGCGGAAGGGCCATCCCCGTCATAACTCGAGAATATACCCCAGGTTCCCACCGCAACTCGAGAAAAACCATGAGACTTCCCCCTCACCGCGAGATGAGGCCCGATTCCCTTGCACTGCGTGCAGAGCAATTCCGTGTTGCACATCATACATGAAAGGAGCCTTGATTTCCTTGATGGCACTCCAGAGAAACCCCAAGAACACTGTTTCAAGGCTAGAGGGATCCTGAGGTCACTGTAGCAACACGAAAGAGCTCCATGGACCAAAAATCAACTCGAGATGAGAGGTTAGTCCCTGGCTTCGACTCCAGAGGAATACCACCTTACCTCAAGCACCTCAAGAGGAGGCTTCTCTCAACTCTAGGTATGTGAGACGGACCCTGAGTTTGCGGCCTCAAGTGGAATGGACACCGCGATGCACTGACGCGAAATAAGGCCGGATATCCCTGCAGTGACTTGAATGCAGGCTCGTCTTTCATCTCCCAAGACGAAAGGATGTCTGAATCCCCTGTGGAGACCACAGAGAAAGACCTAGTTCCCCACCTCATCGCGACCGGAGGCCTCACATCCTTTGAAAACTCCAGAGGTACGCGGAGATCAGTGCCTCCAAAGGAGAAGATGCCTGACTCCTCGTGAAACTTGATAGGAGTCCCAGGATTCCTGTGGCACGTGGAAAGGGACCCTTGGTCTCCCGCCTCAGCTGGAGAGGCGTCCCAGTTGCCCTGCCAAGCCTCGAGGAGAATCCCGAGTTGTCCCTCGCAACTAGGCAGGAGTCCAGACGTCGCTGAACAAACACTTGTATGGAAGGGCCATCCCCGTCGTAACTCGAGAATATACCCCAGGTTCCCGCCGCAACTCGAGAAAAACCATGAGACTTCCCCCTCGCCGCGAGATGAGGCCCGATTCCCCTGCACTGCGTGCAGAGCAATTCCGTGTTGCACATCACACATGAAAGGAGTCTTGATTTCCTTGGTGGCACTCCAGAGAAACCCCAAGAACACTGTTTCAAGGCTAGAGGGATCCTGAGGTCACTGTAGCAACACGAAAGAGCTCCGTGGCCCAAAAATCAACTCGAGATGAGAGGTTAGTCCCTGGCTTCGACTCCAGAGGAATACCACCTTACCACAAGCACCTCAAGAGGAGGCTTCTCTCAGTTCTAGGTATGTTAGAGGGACCCTGAGTTTGCGGCCTCAAGTGGAATGGACACCGCGATGCCCTGACTCGAAATAAGGCCGGATATCCCTGCAGTGACTTGAATGCAGGCTCGTCTTGCATCTCCCAAGACGAAAGGATGTCTGAATCACCTGTGTAGACCACAGAGAAAGACCTAGTTCCACACCTCATCGCGACCGGAGGCCTCACATCCTTTGAAAATTCCAGAGTTACGCGGAGATCAGTGCCTCCAAAGGAGACGATGCCTGACTCCTCGTGAAACTTGATAGGAGTCCCAGGATTCCTGTGGCACGTGGAAAGGGACAATTGGTCTCCCGCCTCAGCTGGAGAGGCGTCCCAATTGCCCTGCCAAGCCTCGAGGAGAATCCCCAGTTGTCCCTCGGAACTAGGCAGGAGTCCTGCCGTCGCTGAACAAACACGTGGGTGGAAGGGCCATCCCCGTCGTAACTCGAGAATATACCCCAGGTTCCCGCCGCAATTCGCGCAAAACCATGAGACTTCCCCCTCGCCGCGAGATGAGGCCCGATTCCCCTGCACTGCGTGCAGAGCAATTCCGTGTTGCACATCACACATGAAAGGAGCCTTGATTTCCTTGATGGCACTCCAGAGAAACCCCAAGAACACTGTTTCAAGGCTAGAGGGATCCTGAGGTCACTGTAGCAACACGAAAGAGCTCCATGGACCAAGAATCAACTCGAGATGAGAGGTTAGTCCCTGGCTTTGACTCCAGCGGAATACCACCTTACCACAAGCACCTCAAGAGGAGGCTTCTCTCAGCTCTAGGTATGTGAGAGGGACCCTGAGTTTGCGGCCTCAAGTGAAATGGACACTGCGATGCCCTGACGCGAAATAAGGCCGGATATCCTTGCAGTGACTTGAATGCAGGCTCGTCTTGCATCTCCCAAGACGAAAGGATGTCTGAATCCCCTGTGGAGACCACAGAGAAAGACCTAGTTCCCCACCTCATCGCGACCGGAGGCCTCACATCCTTTGAAAACTCCAGAGGTACGCGGAGATCAGTGCCTCCAAAGGAGACGATGCCTGACTCCTCGTGAAACTTGATAGGAGTCCCAGGATTCCTGTGGCACGTGGAAAGGGACCCTTGGTCTCCCGCCTCAGCTGGAGAGGCGTCCCAATTGCCCTGCCAAGCCTCGAGGAGAATCCCGAGTTGTCCCTCGCAACTAGGCAGGAGTCCAGACGTCGCTGAACAAACACTTGTATGGAAAGGCCATCGCCGTCGTAACTCGAGAATATACCCCAGGTTCCCGCCGCAACTCGAGAAAAACCATGAGACTTCCCCCTCGCCACGAGATGAGGCCCGATTCCCCTGCACTGCGTGCAGAGCAATTCCGTGTTGCACATCACACATGAAAGGAGTCTTGATTTCCTTGGTGGCACTCCAGAGAAACCCCAAGAACACTGTTTCAAGGCTAGAGGGATCCTGAGGTCACTGTAGCAACACGAAAGAGCTCCGTGGCCCAAAAATCAACTCGAGATGAGAGGTTAGTCCCTGGCTTCGACTCCAGAGGAATACCACCTTACCACAAGCACCTCAAGAGGAGGCTTCTCTCAGTTCTAGGTATGTGAGAGGGACCCTGAGTTTGCGGCCTCAAGTGGAATGGACACCGCGATGCCCTGACTCGAAATAAGGCCGGATATCCCTGCAGTGACTTGAATGCAGGCTCGTCTTGCATCTCCCAAGACGAAAGGATGTCTGAATCACCTGTGTAGACCACAGAGAAAGACCTAGTTCCCCACCTCATCGCGACCGGAGGCCTCAAATCCTTTGAAAATTCCAGAGTTACGCGGAGATCAGTGCCTCCAAAGGAGACGATGCCTGACTCCTCGTGAAACTTGATAGGAGTCCCAGGATTCCTGTGGCACGTGGAAAGGGACAATTGGTCTCCCGCCTCAGCTGGAGAGGCGTCCCAATTGCCCTGCCAAGCCTCGAGGAGAATCCCCAGTTGTCCCTCGGAACTAGGCAGGAGTCCTGCCGTCGCTGAACAAACACGTGGGTGGAAGGGCCATCCCCGTCGTAACTCGAGAATATACCCCAGGTTCCCGCCGCAATTCGCGCAAAACCATGAGACTTCCCCCTCGCCGCGAGATGAGGCCCGATTCCCCTGCACTGCGTGCAGAGCAATTCCGTGTTGCACATCACACATGAAAGGAGCCTTGATTTCCTTGATGGCACTCCAGAGAAACCCCAAGAACACTGTTTCAAGGCTAGAGGGATCCTGAGGTCACTGTAGCAACACGAAAGAGCTCCATGGACCAAAAATCAACTCGAGATGAGAGGTTAGACCCTGGCTTTGACTCCAGAGGAATACCACCTTACCACAAGCACCTCAAGAGGAGGCTTCTGTCAGCTCTAGGTATGTGAGAGGGACCCTGAGTTTGTGGCCTCAAGTGAAATGGACACTGCGATGCCCTGACGCGAAATAAGGCCGGATATCTCTGCAGTGACTTGAATGCAGGCTCGTCTTGCATCTCCCAAGACGAAAGGATGTCTGAATCCCCTGTGGAGACCACAGAGAAAGACCTAGTTCCCCACCTCATCGCGACCGGAGGCCTCACATCCTTTGAAAACTCCAGAGGTACGCGGAGATCAGTGCCTCCAAAGGAGACGATGCCTGACTCCTCGTGAAACTTGATAGGAGTCCCAGGATTCCTGTGGCACGTGGAAAGGGACCCTTGGTCTCCCGCCTCAGCTGGAGAGGCGTCCCAATTGCCCTGCCAAGCCTCGAGGAGAATCCCGAGTTGTCCCTCGCAACTAGGCAGGAGTCCAGACGTCGCTGAACAAACACTTGTATGGAAGGGCCATCCCCGTCGTAACTCGAGAATATACCCCAGGTTCCCGCCGCAACTCGAGAAAAACCATGAGACTTCCCCCTCGCCGCGAGATGAGGCCCGATTCCCCTGCACTGCGTGCAGAGCAATTCCGTGTTGCACATCACACATGAAAGGAGTCTTGATTTCCTTGGTGGCACTCCAGAGAAACCCCAAGAACACTCTTTCAAGGCTAGAGGGATCCTGAGGTCACTGTAGCAACACGAAAGAGCTCCGTGGCCAAAAAATCAACTCGAGATGAGAGGTTAGTCCCTGGCTTCGACTCCAGAGGAATACCACCTTACCACAAGCACCTCAAGAGGAGGCTTCTCTCAGTTCTAGGTATGTGAGAGGGACCCTGAGTTTGCGGCCTCAAGTGGAATGGACACCGCGATGCCCTGACTCGAAATAAGGCCGGATATCCCTGCAGTGACTTGAATGCAGGCTCGTCTTGCATCTCCCAAGACGAAAGGATGTCTGAATCACCTGTGTAGACCACAGAGAAAGACCTAGTTCCCCACCTCATCGCGACCGGAGGCCTCACATCCTTTGAAAACTCCAGAGGTACGCGGAGATCAGTGCCTCCAAAGGAGACGATGCCTGACTCCTCGTGAAACTTGATAGGAGTCCCAGGATTCCTGTGGCACGTGGAAAGGGACAATTGGTCTCCCGCCTCAGCTGGAGAGGCGTCCCAATTGCCCTGCCAAGCCTCGAGGAGAATCCCCAGTTGTCCCTCGGAACTAGGCAGGAGTCCTGCCATCGCTGAACAAACACGTGGGTGGAAGGGCCATCCCCGTCGGAACTCGAGAAAATACCCCAGGTTCCGGCCACAACTCGAGAAAAACCATGAGACTTCCCCCTCGCCGCGAGATGAGGCCCGATTCCCCTGCACTGCGTGCAGAGCAAATCCGTGTTGCACATCACACATGAAAGGAGCCTTGATTTCCTTGATGGCACTCCAGAGAAACCCCAAGAACACTGTTTCAAGGCTAGAGGGATCCTGAGGTCACTGTAGCAACACGAAAGAGCTCCATGGACCAAAAATCAACTCGAGATGAGAGGTTAGTCCCTGGCTTCGACTCCAGAGGAATACCACCTTACCACAAGCACCTCAAGAGGAGGCTTCTCTCAGCTCTAGGTATGTGAGAGGGACCCTGAGTTTGCGGCCTCAAGTGAAATGGACACTGCGATGCCCTGACGCGAAATAAGGCCGGATATCCCTGCAGTGACTTGAATGCAGGCTCGTCTTGCATCTCCCAAGACGAAAGGATGTCTGAATCCCCTGTGGAGACTACAGAGAAAGACCTAGTTCCCCACCTCATCGCGACCGGAGGCCTCACATCCTTTGAAAACTCCAGAGGTACGCGGAGATCAGTGCCTCCAAAGGAGACGATGCCTGACTCCTCGTGAAACTTGATAGGAGTCCCAGGATTCCTGTGGCACGTGGAAAGGGACCCTTGGTCTCCCGCCTCAGCTGGAGAGGCGTCCCAATTGCCCTGCCAAGCCTCGAGGAGAATCCCGAGTTGTCCCTCGCAACTAGGCAGGAGTCCTGAAGTCGCTGAACAAACACGTGCGTGGAGGTACCATCCTCGTCGTAACTCGAGAATATACCCCAGGTTCCCGCCGCAACTCGAGAAAAACCATGAGACTTCCCCCTCGCCGCGAGATGAGGCCCGATTCCCTTGCACTGCGTGCAGAGCAATTCCGTGTTGCACATCACACATGAAAGGAGTCTTGATTTCCTTCATGGTACTCCAGAGAAAGCCCAAGAACACTGTTTCAAGTCTACAGGGATCCTGAGGTCACTGTAGCAACACGAAAGAGCTCCGTGGACCAAAAATTAACTCGAGATGAGAGGTTAGTCCCTGGCTTCGACTTCAGAGGAATACCACCTTACCTCAAGCACCTCAAGAGGAGGCTTCTCTCAGCTTTAGGTATGTGAGAGGGACCCTGAGTTTGCGGCCTCAAGTGGAATGGACACTGCGATGCCCTGACGCGAAATAAGGCCGGATATCCCTGCAGTGACTTGAATGCAGGCTCGTCTTGCATCTCCCAAGAAGAAAGGATGTCTGAATCCCCTGTGGAGACCACAGAGAAAGACCTAGTTCCCCACCTCATGGCGTCAGGAGGCCTCACATCCTTTGAAAACTCCAGAGGTACGCGGAGATCAGTGCCTCCAAAGGAGACGATGCCTGACTCCTCGTGAAACTTGATAGGAGTCCCAGGATTCCTGTGGCACGTGGAAAGGGACCCTTGGTCTCCCGCCTCAGCTGGAGAGGCGTCCCAGTTGCCCTGCCAAGCCTCGAGGAGAATCCCGAGTTGTCCCTCGCAACTAGGCAGGAGTCCAGACGTCGCTGAACAAACACTTGTATGGAAGGGCCATCCCCGTCGTAACTCGAGAATATACCCCAGGTTCCCGCCGCAACTCGAGAAAAACCATGAGACTTCCCCCTCGCCGCGAGATGAGGCCCGATTCCCCTGCACTGCGTGCAGAGCAATTCCGTGTTGCACATCACACATGAAAGGAGTCTTGATTTCCTTGGTGGCACTCCAGAGAAACCCCAAGAACACTGTTTCAAGGCTAGAGGGATCCTGAGGTCACTGTAGCAACACGAAAGAGCTCCGTGGCCCAAAAATCAACTCGAGATGAGAGGTTAGTCCCTGGCTTCGACTCCAGAGGAATACCACCTTACCACAAGCACCTCAAGAGGAGGCTTCTCTCAGTTCTAGGTATGTGAGAGGGACCCTGAGTTTGCGGCCTCAAGTGGAATGGACACCGCGATGCCCTGACTCGAAATAAGGCCGGATATCCCTGCAGTGACTTGAATGCAGGCTCGTCTTGCATCTCCCAAGACGAAAGGATGTCTGAATCACCTGTGTAGACCACAGAAAAAGACCTAGTTCCCCACCTCATCGCGACCGGAGGCCTCACATCCTTTGAAAACTCCAGAGGTACGCGGAGATCAGTGCCTCCAAAGGAGACGATGCCTGACTCCTCGTGAAACTTGATAGGAGTCCCAGGATTCCTGTGGCACGTGGAAAGGGACAATTGGTCTCCCGCCTCAGCTGGAGAGGCGTCCCAATTGCCCTGCCAAGCCTCGAGGAGAATCCCCAGTTGTCCCTAGCAACTAGGCAGGAGTCCTGCCGTCGCTGAACAAACACGTGGCTGGAAGGGCCATCCCCGTCGTAACTCGAGAATATACCCCAGGTTCCCGCCGCAACTCGAGAAAAACCATGAGACTTCCCCCTCGCCGCGAGATGAGGCCCGATTCCCTTGCACTGCGTGCAGAGCAATTTCGTGTTGCACATCACACATGAAAGGAGTCTTGATTTCCTTGGTGGCACTCCAGAGAAACCCCAAGAACACTGTTTCAAGGCTAGAGGGATCCTGAAGTCACTGTAGCAACACGAAAGAGCTCCGTGGACCAAAAATCAACTCGAGATGAGAGGTTAGTCCCTGGCTTTGACTCCAGAGGAATACCACCTTACCACAAGCACCTCAAGAGGAGGCTTCTCTCAACTCTAGGTATATGAGAGGTACCCTGAGTGTGAGGCCTCAAGTGGAATGGACACCGCGATGCCCTGACACGAAATAAGGCCGGATATTCCTGCAGTGACTTGAATGCAGGCTCGTCTTGCATCTCCCAAGACGAAAGGATGTCTGAATCCCCTGTTGAGACCACAGAGAAAGACATAGTTCCCCACCTCATCGCGACCGGAGGCCTCACATCCTTTGAAAACTCCAGAGGTACGCGGAGATCAGTGCCTCCAAAGGAGACGATGCCTGACTCCTCGTGAAACTTTATAGGAGTCCCCGGATTCCTGTGGCACGGGGAAAGGGACACTTGGTTTCCCGCCTCAGCTGGAGAGGCGTCCCAATTGCCCCCCCTAGCCTCAAGGAGAATCCCGAGTTGTCCCTCGCAACTAGGCAGGAGTCCTGACGTCGCTGAACAAACACGTGCGTGGAGGTACCATCCCCGTCGTAACTCGAGAATATACCCCAGGTTCCCGCCGCAACTCGAAAAAAACCATGAGACTTCCCCCTCGCAGCGAGATGAGGCCCGATTCCCCTGCACTGCGTGCAGAGCAATTCCGTGTTGCACATCACACATAAAAGGAGCCTTGATTTCCTTGATGGCACTCCAGAGAAACCCCAAGAACACTGTTTCAAGGCTAGAGGGATCCTGAGGTCACTGTAGCAACACGAAAGCGCTCCGTGGACCAAAAATCAACTCGAGATGAGAGGTTAGTCCCTGGCTTCGACTCCAGAGGAATACCACCTTACCACAAGCACATCAAGAGGAGGCTTCTCTCAGCTCTATCTATGTGAAAGGACCCTGAGTTTGCAGCCTCAAGTGGAATGGACACCGCGATGCCCTGACTCGAAATAAGGCCGGATATCCCTGCAGTGACTTGAATGCAGGCTCATCTTGCATCTCCCAAGACGAAAGGATGTCTGAATCCCCTGTGGAGACCACAGAGAAAGACTTAGTTCCCCACCTCATCGCGACCGGAGGCCTCACATCCTTTGAAAACTCCAGAGGTACACGGAGATCAGTGCCTCCAAAGGAGACGATGCCTGACTCCTCGTGAAACTTGATAGGAGTCCCAGGATTCCTGTGGCACGTGGAAAGGGACCCTTGGTCTCCCGCCTCAGCTGGAGAGGCGTCCCAATTGCCCTGCCAAGCCTCGAGGAGAATCCCGAGTTGTCCCTCGCAACTAGGCAGGAGTCCTGACGTCGCTGAATAAACACGTGTGTGGAAGGGCCATCCCCGTCGTAACTCGAGAATATACCCCAGGTTCCCGCCGCAACTCGAGAAAAACCATGAGACTTCCCCCTCGCCGCTAGATGAGGCCCGATTCCCCTGCACTGCGTGCAGAGCAATTCCGTCTTGCAAATCACACATGAAAGGAGCCTTGATTTCCTTGATGGCACTCCAGAGAAAACCCAAGAACACTCTTTCAAGGCTAGAGGAATCCTGAGATCACTGTAGCAACAAGAAAGAGCTCCGTGGACCAAAAGTCAACTCGAGATGAGAGGTTAGTCCCTGGCTTCGACTCCAGAGGAATACCATCTTACCACAAGCACCTCAAGAGGAGGCTTCTCTCAACTCTAGGTATGTGAGAGGGACCCTGAGTTTGCAGCCTCAAGTGGAATGGACACTGCGATGCCCTGGCTCGAAATAAGGACGGATATCCCTGCAGTGACTTGAATGCAGGCTCGTCTTGCATCTCCCAAGATGAAAGGATGTCTGAATCCCCTGTGGAGACCACAGAGAAAGACCTAGTTCCCCACCTCATCGCGACCAGAGGCCTTACATCCTTTGAAAACTCCAGAGGTACGCGGAGATCAGTGCCTCCAAAGGAGACAATGCCTGACTCCGCGTGAAACTTGATAGGAGTCCCAGGATTCCTGTGGCATGTGGAAAGGGACCCTTGGTCTCCCGCCTCAGCTCAGAGGCGTCCCAATTGCCCTGCCAAGCCTCGAGGAGAATCCCGAGTTGTCCCTCACAACTAGGCAGGAGTCCTGACGTCACTGAACAAACACGTGGGTGGAAGGGCCATCCCCGTCGTAACTCGAGAAGATACCCCAGGTTCCCGCCGCAACTCGAGAAAAACCATGAGACTTCCCCCTCGCCGCGAGATGAGGCCCGATTCCCGTGCACTGCGTGCAGAGCAATTCCGTGTTGCACATCAAACATGAAAGGAGCCTTGATTTCCTTGATGGCACTCCAGA
This sequence comes from Cervus elaphus, assembly GCF_910594005.1. Classification (NCBI taxonomy): domain Eukaryota; kingdom Metazoa; phylum Chordata; class Mammalia; order Artiodactyla; family Cervidae; genus Cervus; species Cervus elaphus. The sequence goes on from NC_057838.1 coordinate 7,620,148, forward strand.
GAAACCCCAAGAACACTGTTTCAAGGCTAGAGGGATCCTGAGGTTACTATAGCAACACGAAAGAGCTCCGTGGACCAAAAATCAACTCGAGATGAGAGGTTAGTCCCTGGCTTCGACTCCAGAGGAATACCACCTTACCACAAGCACCTCAAGAGGAGGCTTCTCTCAGCTCTAAGTATATGAGAGGGACCCTGATTTTGCGGCCTACAGTGAAATGGACACTGCGATGCCCTGAAGCAAAATAAGCCCGGATATCCCTGCAGTGACTTGAATGCAGGCTCGTCTTGCATCTCCCAAGATGAAAGGATGTCTGAATCCCCTGTGGAGACCACAGAGAAAGACCTAGTTACCCACCTTAACACGACCGGAGGCCTCACATCCTTTGAAAATTTCAGAGGTACGCAGAGATCAGTGCCTCCAAAGGAGACGATGCCTGACTCCTCGTGAAACTTGATAGGAGTCCCAGGATTCCTGTGGCACGTGGAAAGGGACTCTTGGTCTCCCGCCTCAGCTGGAGAGGCGTCCCAAATGCCCTGCCAAGCCTCGAGGAGAATCCCGAGTTTTCCCTCGCAACTAGGCAGGAGTCCTGCCATCCCTGAACAAGCACTTGTGTGGAAGGGCCATCCCCGTCGTAACTCGAGAATATACCCCAGGTTCCCGCCGCAACTCGAGAAAAACCATGAGACTTCCCCCTCGCCGCGAGATGAGGCCCGATTCCCCTGCACTGCGTGCAGAGCAATTCCGTGTTGCACATCACACATGAACGGAGCCTTGATTTCCTTGATGGCACTCCAGAGAAACCCCAAGAACACTGTTTCAAGGCTAGAGGGATCCTGAGGTCACTGTAGCAACACGAAAGAGCTCCGTGGACCAAAAATCAACTCGAGATGAGAGGTTAGTCCCTGGCTTCGACTCCAGAGGAATACCACCTTACCACAAGCACATCAAGAGGAGGCTTCTCTCAGCTCTAGCTATGTGAGAGGGACCCTGAGTTTGCGGCCTCAAGTGGAATGGACACCGCGATGCCCTGACTCGAAATAAGGCCGGATATCCCTGCAGTGACTTGAATGCAGGCTCATCTTGCATCTCCCAAGACGAAAGGATGTCTGAATCCCCTGTGGAGACCACAGAGAAAGACTTAGTTCCCCACCTCATCGCGACCGGAGGCCTCACATCCTTTGAAAACTCCAGAGGTACACGGAGATCAGTGCCTCCAAAGGAGACGATGCCTGACTCCTCGTGAAACTTCTTAGGAGTCCCAGTATTCCTGTGGCACGTGGAAAGGGACCCTTGGTCTCCCGCCTTAGCTGGAGAGGCGTCCCAATTGCCCTGCCAAGCCTCGAGGAGAATCCCGAGTTGTCCCTCGCAACTAGGCAGGAGTCCTGACGTCGCTGAACAAACACGTGGGCGGAAGGGCCATCCCCGTCGTAACTCGAGAATATACCCCAGGTTCCCGCCGCAACTCGAGAAAAACCATGAGACTTCCCCCTCGCCGCGAGATGAGGCCCGATTCCCCTGCACTGCGTGCAGAGCAATTCCGTCTTGCAAATCACACATGAAAGGAGCCTTGATTTCCTTGATGGCACTCCAGAGAAACCCCAAGAACACTCTTTCAAGGCTAGAGGAATCCTGAGATCACTGTAGCAACAAGAAAGAGCTCCGTGGACCAAAAATCAACTCGAGATGAGAGGTTAGTCCCTGGCTTCGACTTCAGAGGAATACCACCTTACCACAAGCACCTCAAGAGGAGGCTTCTCTCAGCTCTAGGTATGTGAGAGGGACCCTGAGTTTTCAGCCTCAAGTGGAATGGACACTGCGATGCCCTGGCTCGAAATAAGGCCGGATATCCCTGCAGTGTCTTGAATGCAGGCTCGTCTTGCATCTCCCAAGATGAAAGGATGTCTGAATCCCCTGTGGAGACCATAGAGAAAGACCTAGTTCCCCACCTCATCGCGACCGGAGGCCTTACATCCTTTGAAAACTCCAGAGGTACGCGGAGATCAGTGCCTCCAAAGGAGACGATGCCTGACTCCGCGTGAAACTTGATAGGAGTCCCAGGATTCCTGTGGCAGGTGGAAAGGGACCCTTGGTCTCCCGCCTCAGCTCAGAGGCGTCCCAATTGCCCTGCCAAGCCTCGAGGAGAATCCCGAGTTGTCCCTCGCAACTAGGCAGGAGTCCTGCCGTCGCTGAACAAACACGTGGGTGGAAGGGCCATCCCCGTCGTAACTCGAGAATATACCCCAGGTTCCCGCCGCAACTCGAGAAAAACCATGAGACTTCCCCCTCGCCGCGAGATGAGGCCCGATTTCCGTGCACTGCGTGCAGAGCAATTCCGTGTTGCACATCAAACATGAAAGGAGCCTTGATTTCCTTGATGGCACTCCAGAGAAACCCCAAGAACACTGTTTCAAGGCTAGAGGGATCCTGAGGTTACTATAGCAACACGAAAGAGCTCCGTGGACCAAAAATCAACTCGAGATGAGAGGTTAGTCCCTGGCTTCGACTCGAGAGGAATACCACCTTACCACAAGCACCTCAAGAGGAGGCTTCTCTCAGCTCTAAGTATGTGAGAGGGACCCTGATTTTGTGGCCTACAGTGAAATGGACACTGAGATGCCCTGAAGCAAAATAAGGCCGGATATCCCTGCAGTGACTTGAATGCAGGCTCGTCTTGCATCTCCCAAGATGAAAGGATGTCTGAATCCCCTGTGGAGACCACAGAGAAAGACCTAGTTACCCACCTCAACACGACCGGAGGCCTCACATCCTTTGAAAATTTCAGAGGTACGCAGAGATCAGTGCCTCCAAAGGAGACGATGCCTGACTCCTCGTGAAACTTGATAGGAGTCCCAGGATTCCTGTGGCACGTGGAAAGGGACTCTTGGTCTCCCGCCTCAGCTGGAGAGGCGTCCCAAATGCCCTGCCAAGCCTCGAGGAGAATCCCGAGTTTTCCCTCGCAACTAGGCAGGAGTCCTACCATCGCTGAACAAGCACTTGTGTGGAAGGGCCATCCCCGTCGTAACTCGAGAATATACCCCAGGTTCCCGCCGCAACTCGAGAAAAACCATGAGACTTCCCCCTCGCCGCGAGATGAGGCCCGATTCCCCTGCACTGCGTGCAGAGCAATTCCGTGTTGCACATCACACATGAACGGAGCCTTGATTTCCTTGATGGCACTCCAGAGAAACCCCAAGAACACTGTTTCAAGGCTAGAGGGATCCTGAGGTCACTGTAGCAACACGAAAGAGCTCCGTGGACCAAAAATCAACTCGAGATGAGAGGTTAGTCCCTGGCTTCCACTCCAGAGGAATACCACCTTACCACAAGCACCTCAAGAGGAGGCTTCTTTCAGCTCTAGCTATGTGAGAGGGACCCTGAGTTTGCGGCCTCAAGTGGAATGGACACCGCGATGCCCTGACTCGAAATAAGGCCGGATATCCCTGCAGTGACTTGAATGCAGGCTCGTCTTGCATCTCCCAAGATGAAAGGATGTCTGAATCCCCTGTGGAGACCACAGAGAAAGACCTAGTTCCCCACCTCATCGCGACCAGAGGCCTCACATCCTTTGAAAACTCCAGAGGTACGCAGAGATCAGTGCCTCCAAAGGAGACGATGCCTGACTCCTCGTGAAACTTGATAGGAGTCCCAGGATTCCTGTGGCACGTGGAAAGGGACCCTTGGTCTCCCGCCTCAGCTGGAGAGGCGTCCCAATTGCCCTGCCAAGCCTCGAGGAGAATCCCGAGTTGTCCCTCGCAACTAGGCAGGAGTCCTGACGTCGCTGAACAAACACGTGGGCGGAAGGGCCATCCCCGTCGTAACTCGAGAATATACCCCAGGTTCCCGCCGCAACTCGAGAAAAACCATGAGACTTCCCCCTCGCAGCGAGATGAGGCCCGATTCCCCTGCACTGCGTGCAGAGCAATTCCGTGTTGCACATCACACATAAAAGGAGCCTTGATTTCCTTGATGGCACTCCAGAGAAACCCCAAGAACACTGTTTCAAGGCTAGAGGGATCCTGACGTCACTGTAGCAACACGAAAGAGCTCCGTGGACCAAAAATCAACTCGAGATGAGAGGTTAATCCCTGGCTTCGACTCCAGAGGAATACCACCTTACCACAAGCACATCAAGAGGAGGCTTCTCTCAGCTCTATCTATGTGAGAGGGACCCTGAGTTTGCAGCCTCAAGTTGAAGGGACACCGCGATGCCCTGACTCGAAATAAGGCCGGTTATCCCTGCAGTGACTTGAATGCAGGCTCATCTTGCATCTCCCAAGACGAAAGGATGTCTGAATCCCCTGTGGAGACCACAGAGAAAGACTTAGTTCCCCACCTCATCGCGACCGGAGGCCTCACATCCTTTGAAAACTCCAGAGGTACACGGAGATCAGTGCCTCCAAAGGAGACGATGCCTGACTCCTCGTGAAACTTCTTAGGAGTCCCAGTATTCCTGTGGCACGTGGAAAGGGACCCTTGGTCTCCCGCCTTAGCTGGAGAGGCGTCCCAATTGCCCTGCCAAGCCTCGAGGAGAATCCCGAGTTGTCCCTCGCAACTAGGCAGGAGTCCTGACATCGCTGAACAAACACGTGGGTGGAAGGGCCATCCCCGTCGTAACTCGAGAATATACCCCAGGTTCCCGCCGCAACTCGAGAAAAACCATGAGACTTCCCCCTCGCCGCGAGATGAGGCCCGATTCCCGTGCACTGCGTGCAGAGCAATTCCGTGTTGCACATCACACATGAAAGGAGCCTTGATTTCCTTGATGGCACTCCAGAGAAACCCCAAGAACACTGTTTCCAGGCTAGAGGGATCCTGAATTCACTGTAGCAACACGAAAGAGCTCCGTGGACCAAAAATCAACTAGAGATGAGAGGTTAGTCCCTGGCTTCGACTCCAGAGGAATACCAGCTTACCACAAGCACCTCAAGAGGAAGCTTCTCTCAGCTCTAGGTACGTGAGAGGGGCCCTGAGTTTGCGGCCTCAAGTGGAATGGACACCGCGATGCCCTGACTCGAAATAAGGCCGGATATCCCTGCAGTGACTTGAATGCAGGCTCGTCTTGCATCTCCCAAGATGAAAGGATGTCTGAATCCCATGTGGAGACCACAGAGAAAGACCTAGTTCCCCACCTCATCGCGACCGAAGGCCTCACATCTTTTGAAAACTCCAGAGGTACGCGGAGATCAGTGCCTCCAAAGGAGACGATGCCTGACTCCTCGTGAAACTTGATAGGAGTCCCAGGATTCCTGTGGCACGTGGAAAGGGACCCTTGGTCTCCCGCCTCAGCTGGAGAGGCGTCCCAATTGCCCTGCCAAGCCTCGAGGAGAATCCCGAGTTGTCCCTCGCAACTAGGCAGGAGTCCTGAGGTCGCTGAACAAACACGTGTGTGGAAGGGCCATCCCCGTTCGAACTCGAGAATATACCCCAGGTTCCCGCTGCAACTCGAGAAAAACCATGAGACTTCCCCCTCGCCGCGAGATGAGGCCCGATTCCCCTGCACTGCGTGCAGAGCAATTCCGTGTTGCACATCACACATGAAAGGAGCCTTGATTTCCTTGATGGCACTCCAGAGAAACCCCAAGAACACTGTTTCAAGGCTAGAGGGATCCTGAGGTCACTGTAGCAACAGGAAAGAGCTCCGTGGACCAAAAATCAACTCGAGATGAGAGGTTAGTCCCTGGCTTCGACTCCAGAGGAATACCACCTTACCACAAGCACCTCAAGAGGAGGCTTCTCTCAGCTCTAGGTATGTGAGAGGGACCCTGAGTTTGCGGCCTCAAGTGGAATGGACACCGCGATGCCCTGACTCGAAATAAGGCCGGATATCCCTGCAGTGACTTGAATGCAGGCTCGTCTTGCATCTCCCAAGAAGAAAGGTTGTCTGAATTCCCTGTGGAGACCACAGAGAAAGACCTAGTTCCCCACCTCATCGCGACCGGATGCCTCACATCCTTTGAAAACTCCAGAGGTACGCGGAGATCAGTGCCTCCAAAGGAGACGATGCCTGACTCCTCGTGAAACTTGATAGGAGTCCCAGGATTCCTGTGGCACATGGAAAGGGACCCTTCGTCTCCCACCTCAGGTGGAGAGGCGTCCCAATTGCCCTGCCAAGCCTCGAGGAGAATCCCGAGTTGTCCCTCGTAACTAGGCAGGAGTCCTGCCGTCGCAGAACAAACACTTGTGTGGAAGGGCAATCCCCGTCGTAACTCGAGAATATACCCCAGGTTCCCGCCGCAACTCGAGAAAAACCATGAGACTTCCCCCTCGCAGCGAGATGAGGCCCGATTCCCCTGCACTGCGTGCAGAGCAATTCCGTGTTGCACATCACACATAAAAGAAGCCTTGATTTCCTTGATGGCACTCCAGAGAAACCCCAAGAACACTGTTTCAAGGCTAGAGGGATCCTGACGTCACTGTAGCAACACGAAAGAGCTCCGTGGACCAAAAATCAACTCGAGATGAGAGGTTAGTCCCTGGCTTCAACTCCAGAGGAATACCACCTTACCACAAGCACCTCAAGAGGAGGCTTCTCTCAGCTCTATCTATGTGAGAGGGACCCTGAGTTTGCAGCCTCAAGTGGAATGGACACCGCGATGCCCTGACTCGAAATAAGGCTGGATATCCCTGCAGTGACTTGAATGTAGGCTCATCTTGCATCTCCCAAGACGAAAGGATGTCTGAATCCCCTGTGGAGACCACAGAGAAAGACTTAGTTCCCCACCTCATCGCGACCGGAGGCCTCACATCCTTTGAAAACTCCAGAGGTACACGGAGATCAGTGCCTCCAAAGGAGACGATGCCTTACTCCTCGTGAAACATCTTAGGAGTCCCAGTATTCCTGTGGCACGTGGAAAGGGACCCTTGGTATCCCGCCTCAGCTGGAGAGGCGTCCCAATTGCCCTGCCAAGCCTCGAGGAGAATCCCGAGTTGTCCCTCGCAACTAGGCAGGAGTCCTGACGTCGCTGAACAAACACGTGGGCGGAAGGGCCATCCCCGTCGTAACTCGAGAATATACCCCAGGTTCCCGCCGCAACTCGAGAAAAACCATGAGACTTCCCCCTCGCCGCTAGATGAGGCCCGACTCCCCTGCACTGCGTGCAGAGCAATTCCGTGTTGCACATCACACATGAAAGGAGCCTTGATTTCCTTGATGGCACTCCAGAGAAACCCCAAGAACACTCTTTCAAGGCTAGAGGAATCCTGAGATCACTGTAGCAACAAGAAAGAGCTCCGTGGACCAAAAATCAACGCGAGATGAGAGGTTAGTCCCTGGCTTCGACTCCAGAGGAATACCACCTTACCACAAGCACCTCAAGAGGAGGCTTCTCTCAGCTCTAGGTATGTGAGAGGGACCCTGAGTTTGCAGCCTCAAGTGGAATGGACACTGCGATGCTCTGGCTCGAAATAAGGCCGGATATCCCTGCAGTGACTTGAATGCAGGCTCGTCTTGAATCTCCCAAGATGAAAGGATGTCTGAATCCCCTGTGGAGACCATAGAGAAAGACCTAGTTCCCCACCTCATCGCGACCGGAGGCCTTACATCCTTTGAAAACTCCAGAGGTACGCGGAGATCAGTGCCTCCAAAGGAGACGATGCCTGACTCCTCGTGAAACTTGATACGAGTCCCAGGATTCCTGTGGCAGGTGGAAAGGGACCCTTGGTCTCCCGCCTCAGCTGGCAAGGCGTCCCAATTGCCCTGCCAAGCCTCGAGGAGAATCCCGAGTTGTCCCTCGCAACTAGGCAGGAGTCCTGACGTCGCTGAACAAACACGTGGCTGGAAGGGCCATCACCGTCGTAACTCGAGAATATACCCCAGGTTCCCGCCGCAACTCGAGAAAAACCATGAGACTTCCCCCTCGCCGCGAGATGAGCCCCGATTCCCCTGCACTGCGTGCAGAGCAATTCCGTGTTGCACATCACACATGAAAGGAGCCTTGATTTCCTTGATGGCACTCCAGAGAAACCCCAAGAACACTGTTTCAAGGCTAGAGGGATCCTGAGGTCACTGTAGCAACACGAAAGAGCTCCGTGGACCAAAAATCAACTCGAGATGAGAGGTTAGTCCCTGGCTTCGACTCCAGAGGAACACCACCTTACCACAAGCACCTCAAGAGGAGGCTTCTCTCAGCTCTAGGTATGTGAGAGGGACCCTGATTTTGCGGCCTCAAGTGGAATGGACACCGCGATGCCCTGACTCGAAATAAGGCCGGATATCCCTGCAGTGACTTGAATGCAGGCTCGTCTTGCATCTCCCAAGACGAAAGGTTGTCTGAATTCCCTGTGGAGACCACAGAGAAAGACCTAGTTCCCCACCTCATCGCGACCGGAGGCCTCACATCCTATGAAAACTCCAGAGGTACGCGGAGATCAGTGCCTCCAAAGGAGACGATGCCTGACTCCTCGTGAAACTTGATAGGAGTCCCAGGATTCCTGTGGCACATGGAAAGGGACCCTTGGTCTCCCACCTCAGGTGGAGAGGCGTCCCAATTGCCCTGCCAAGCCTCGAGGAGAATTCCGAGTTGTCCCTCGCAACTAGGCTGGAGTCCTGAAGTCGCTGAACAAACACGTGGCTGGAAGGCCCATCCCCGTCATAACTCGAGAATATACCCCAGGGTCCCGCCGCAACTCGAGAAAAACCATGAGACTTCCCCCTCGCCGCGAGATGAGGCTCGATTCTCCTGGACTGCATGCAGAGCAATTCCGTGTTGCACATCACACATGAAAGGAGTCTTGATTTCCTTGGTGGCACTCCAGAGAAACACCAAGAACACTGTTTCAAGGCTAGAGGGATCCTGAGGTCACTGTAGCTACACGAAAGAGCTCCGTGGACCAAAAATCAACTCGAGATGAGGGGTTAGTCCCTGGCTTCCACTCCAGAGGAATTCCACCTTACCACAAGCACCTCAAGAGGAGGCTTCTCTCAGCTCTAGGTATGTGAGAGGGACCCTGAGTTTGCGGCCTCAAGTGGAATGGACACCGCGATGCCCTGACTCGAAATAAGGCCGGATATCCCTGCAGTGACTTGAATGCAGGCTCGTCTTGCATCTCCCAAGATGAAAGGATGTCTGAATCCCATGTGGAAACCACAGAGAAAGACCTTGTTCCCCACCTTAACGCGACCGGAGGCCTCACATCGTTTGAAAACTCCAGAGGTACGCGGAGATCAGTGCCTCCAAAGGAGACGATGCCTGACTCCTCGTGAAACTTGATAGGAGTCCCAGGATTCCTGTGGCACGTGGAAAGGGACCCTTGGTCTCCCGCCTCAGGTGGAGAGGCGTCCCAATTGCCCTGCCAAGCCTCGAGGAGAATCCCGAGTTGTCTCTCGCAACTAGGCAGGAGTCCTGAAGTCGCTGAACAAACACGTGGGTGGAGGTACCATCCCCGTCTTAACTCGAGAATATACCCCAGGTTCCGGCCGCAACTCGAGAAAAACCATGAGACTTCCCCCTCGCCGCGAGATGAGGCCCGATTCCCCTGCACTGCGTGCAGAGCAATTCCGTGTTGCACATCACACATGAAAGGAGTCTTGATTTCCTTGGTGGCACTCCAGAGAAACACCAAGAACACTGTTTCAAGGCTAGAGGGATCCTGAGGTCACTGTAGCAACACGAAAGAGCTCCGTGGACCAAAAATCAACTCGAGATGAGAGGTTAGTCCCTGGCTTCGACTCCAGAGGAATACCACCTTACCACAAGCACCTCAAGAGGAGGCTTCTCTCAGCTCTAGGTATGTTGGAGGGACCCTGAGTTTGCGGCCTCAAGTGGAATGGACACCGCGATGCCCTGACTCGAAATAAGGTCGGATATCCTTGCAGTGACTTGAATGCAGGCTCGCCTTGCATCTCCCAAGACGAAAGGATGTCTGAATCCCCTGTGGAGACCACAGAGAAAGACCTTGTTCCCCACCTCATCGCGACCGGAGGCCTCATATCCTTTGAAAACTCCAGAGGTACGCGGAGATCAGTGCCTCCAAAGGAGACGATGCCTGACTCCTCGTGAAACTTGATAGGAGTCCCAGGATTCCTGTGGCACGTGGAAAGGGACCCTTGGTCTCCCACCTCAGCTGGAGAGGCGTCCCAATTGCCCTGCCAAACCTCGAGGAGAATCACGAGTTGTCCCTCGCAACTAGGCAGGAGTCCTGACGTCGCTGAACAAACACGTGTGTGGAAGGGCCATCCCCGTCGTAACTCGAGAATATACCCCAGGTTCCCGCCGAAACTCGAGAAAAACCATGAGACTTTCCCCTCGCCGCGAGATGAGGCCCGATTCCCCTGCACTGCGTGCAGAGCAATTCCGTGTTGCACATCACACATGAAAGGAGTCTTGATTTCCTTGGTGGCACTCCAGAGAAACCCCAAGAACACTGTTTCAAGGCTAGAGGGATCCTGAGGTCACTGTAGCAACACGAAAGAGCTCCGTGGCCCAATAATCAACTCGAGATGAGAGGTTAGTCCCTGGCTTCGACTCCAGAGGAATACCACCTTACCACAAGCAAGTCAAGAGGAGGCTTCTCTCAGCTCTAGGTATGTTAGAGGGACCCTGAGTTTGCGGCCTCAAGTGGAATGGACACCGCGATGCCCTGACTCACAATAAGGCCAGATATCCTTGCAGTGACTTGAATGCAGACTCGTCTTGCATCTCCCAAGACGAAAGGATGTCTGAATCACCTGTGTAGACCACAGAGAAAGACCTAGTTCCCCACCTCATCGCGACCGGAGGCCTCACATCTTTTGAAAACTCCAGAGGTATGCGGAGATCAGTGCCTCCAAAGGAGACGATGCCTGACTCCTCGTGAAACTTGATAGGAGTCCCAGGATTCCTGTGGCACGTGGAAAGGGACCCTTGGTCTCCCACCTCAGCTGGAGAGGCGTCCCAATTGCCCTGCCAAGCCTCGAGGAGAATCCCGAGTTGTCCCTCGCAACTAGGCAGGAGTCCTGACGTCGTTGAACAAACACGTGTGTGGAAGGGCCATCCCCGTCGTAACTCGAGAATATACCCCAGGTTCCCGCCGCAACTCGAGAAAAACCATGAGACTTCCCCCTCGCCGCGAGATGAGGCCCGATTCCCCTGCACTGCGTGCAGAGCAATTCCGTGTTGCACATCACACATGAAAGGAGCCTTGATTTCCTTGATGGCACTCCAGAGAAACCCCAAGAACACTGTTTCAAGGCTAGAGGGATCCTGAGGTCACTGTAGCAACACGAAAGAGCTCCGTCGACCAAAAATCAACTCGAGATGAGAGGTTAGTCCCTGGCTTCGACTCCAGAGGAATACCACCTTACCACAAGCACCTCAAGAGGAGGCTTCTCTCAGCTCTAGGTAAGTGAGAGGGACCCTGAGTTTGCGGCCTCAAGTGGAATGGACACTGCGATGCCCTGACGCGAAATAAGGCCGGATATCCCTGCAGTGACTTGAATGCAGGCTCGTCTTGCATCTCCCAAGACGAAAGGATGTCTGAATCCCCTGTGGAGACCATAGAGAAAGACCTAGTTCCCCACCTCATCGCGACCGGAGGCCTCACATCCTTTGAAAACTCCAGAGGTACGCGGAGATCAGTTCCTCCAAAGGAGACGATGCCTGACTCGTCGTGAAACTTGATAGGAGTCCCAGGATTCCTGTGGCAAGTGGAAAGGGACCCTTGGTCTCCCGCCTCAGGTGGAGAGGCGTCCCAATTGCCCTGCCAAGCCTCGAGGAGAATCCCGAGTTGTCCCTCGCAACTAGGCAGGAGTCCTGAAGTCGCTGAACAAACACGTGGGTGGAGGTACCATCCCCGTCTTAACTCGAGAATATACCCCAGGTTCCGGCCGCAACTCGAGAAAAACCATGAGACTTCCCCCTCGCCGCGAGATGAGGCCCGATTCCCTTGCACTGCGTGCAGAGCAATTCCGTGTTGCACATCACACATGAAAGGAGTCTTGATTTCCTTGGTGGCACTCCAGAGAAACACCAAGAACACTGTTTCAAGTCTACAGGGATCCTGAGGTCACTGTAGCAACACGAAAGAGCTCCGTGGACCAAAAATCAACTCGAGATGAGAGGTTTGTCCCTGGCTTCGACTCCAGAGAAATACCACCTTAACACAAGCACCTCAAGAGGAGGCTTCTCTCAGCTCTAGGTATGTGAGAGGGACCCTGAGTTTGCGGCCTCAAGTGGAATGGACACCACGATGCCCTGACTCGAAATAAGGCCGGATATCCCTGCAGTGACTTGAATGCAGGCTCGTCTTGCATCTCCCAAGACGAAAGGATGTCTGAATCACCTGTGGAGACCACAGAGAAAGACCTAGTTCCCCACCTCATCGCAACCGGAGGCCTCACATCCTTTGAAAACTCCAGAGGTACCCGGAGATCAGTGCCTTCAAAGGAGACGATGGCTGACTCCTCGTGAAACTTGATAGGAGTCCCAGGATTCCTGTGGCACGTGGAAAGGGACCCTTGGTCTCCTGCCTCAGCTGGAGAGGCGTCCCAATTGCCCTGCCAAGCCTCGAGGAGAATCCCGAGTTGTCCCTCGCAACTAGGCAGGAGTCCAGACGTCGCTGAACAAACACTTGTATGGAAGGGCCATCCCCGTCGTAACTCGAGAATATACCCCAGGTTCCCGCCGCAACTCGAGAAAAACCATGAGACTTCCCCCTCGCCGCGAGATGAGGCCCGATTCCCCTGCACTGCGTGCAGAGCAATTCCGTGTTGCACATCACACATGAAAGGAGTCTTGATTTCCTTGGTGGCACTCCAGAGAAACCCCAAGAACACTGTTTCAAGGCTAGAGGGATCCTGAGGTCACTGTAGCAACACGAAAGAGCTCCGTGGCCCAAAAATCAACTCGAGATGAGAGGTTAGTCCCTGGCTTCGACTCCAGAGGAATACCACCTTACCACAAGCACCTCAAGAGGAGGCTTCTCTCAGTTCTAGGTATGCGAGAGGGACCCTGAGTTTGCGGCCTCATGTGGAATGGACACCGCGATGCCCTGACTCGAAATAAGGCCGGATATCCCTGCAGTGACTTGAATGCAGGCTCGTCTTGCATCTCCCAAGACGAAAGGATGTCTGAATCACCTGTGTAGACCACAGAGAAAGACCTAGTTCCCCACCTCATCGCGACCGAAGGCCTCACATCCTTTGAAAACTCCAGAGGTACGCGGAGATCAGTGCCTCCAAAGGAGACGATGCCTGACTCCTCGTGAAACTTGATAGGAGTCCCAGGATTCCTGTGGCACGTGGAAAGGGACAATTGGTCTCCCCCCTCAGCTGGAGAGGCGTCCCAATTGCCCTGCCAAGCCTCGAGGAGAATCCCCAGTTGTCCCTCGGAACTAGGCAGGAGTCCTGCCGTCGCTGAACAAACACGTGGGTGGAAGGGCCATCCCCGTCGGAACTCGAGAATATACCCCAGGTTCCCGCCGCAACTCGAGAAAAACCATGAGACTTCCCCCTCGCCGCGAGATGAGGCCCGATTCCCCTGCACTGCGTGCAGAGCAATTCCGTGTTGCACATCACACATGAAAGGAGCCTTGATTTCCTTGATGGCACTCCAGAGAAACCCCAAGAACACTGTTTCAAGGCTAGAGGGATCCTGAGGTCACTGTTGCAACACGAAAGAGCTCCATGGACCAAAAATCAACTCGAGATGAGAGGTTAGTCCCTGGCTTCGACTCCAGAGGAATACCACCTTACCACAAGCACCTCAAGAGGAGGCTTCTCTCAGCTCTAGGTATGTGAGAGGGACCCTGAGTTTGCGGCCTCAAGTGAAATGGACACTGCGATGCCCTGACGCGAAATAAGGCCGGATATCCCTGCAGTGACTTGAATGCAGGCTCGTCTTGCATCTCCCAAGACGAAAGGATGTCTGAATCACCTGTGGAGACTACAGAGAAAGACCTAGTTCCCCACCTCATCGCGACCGGAGGCCTCACATCCTTTGAAAACTCCAGAGGTACCCGGAGATCAGTGCCTCCAAAGGAGACGATGCCTGACTCCTCGTGAAACTTGATAGGAGTCCCAGGATTCCTGTGGCACGTGGAAAGGGACCCTTGGTCTCCCGCCTCAGCTGGAGAGGCGTCCCAATTGCCCTGCCAAGCCTCGAGGAGAATCCCGAGTTGTCCCTCGCAACTAGGCAGGAGTCCTGAAGTCGCTGAACAAACACGTGCGTGGAGGTACCATCCCCGTCGTAACTCGAGAATATACCCCAGGTTCCCGCCGCAACTCGAGAAAAACCATGAGACTTCCCCCTCGCCGCGAGATGAGGCCCGATTCCCTTGCACTGCGTGCAGAGCAATTCCGTGTTGCACATCACACATGAAAGGAGTCTTGATTTCCTTGGTGGCACTCCAGAGAATCCCCAAGAACACTGTTTCAAGTCTACAGGGATCCTGAGGTCACTGAAGCAACACGAAAGAGCTCCGTCGACCAAAAATCAACTCGAGATGAGAGGTTAGTCCCTGGCTTCGACTCAAGAGGAATACCACCTTACCTCAAGCACCTCAAGAGGAGGCTTCTCTCAGCTCTAGGTATGTGAGACGGACCCTGAGTTTGCGGCCTCAAGTGGAATGGACACTGTGATGCCCTGACGCGAAATAAGGCCGGATATCCCTGCAGTGACTTGAATGCAGGCTCGTCTTGCATCTCCCAAGACGAAAGGATGTCTGAATCCCCTGTGGAGACCACAGAGAAAGACCTAGTTCCCCACCTCATCACGACCTGAGGGCTCACATCCTTTGAAAACTCCAGAGGTACGCGGAGATCAGTGCCTCCAAAGGAGACGATGCCTGACTCCTCGTGAAACTTGATAGGAGTCCCAGGATTCCTGTGGCACGTGGAAAGGGACCCTTGGTCTCCCGCCTCAGCTGGAGAGGCGTCCCAATTGCCCTGCCAAGCCTCGAGGAGAATCCCGAGTTGTCCCTCGCAACTAGGCAGGAGTCCTGAAGTCGCTAAACAAACACGTGCGTGGAGGTACCATCCCCGTCTTAACTCGAGAATATACCCCAGGTTCCCGCCGCAACTCGAAAAAAACCATGAGACTTCCCCCTCGCCGCGAGATGAGGCCCGATTCCCTTGCACTGCGTGCAGAGCAATTCCGTGTTGCACATCACACATGAAAGGAGTCTTGATTTCCTTGGTGGCACTCCAGAGAAACCCCAAGAACACTGTTTCAAGTCTACAGGGATCCTGAGGTCACTGTAGCAACACGAAAGAGCTCCGTGGACCAAAAATCAACTCGAGATGAGAGGTTAGTCCCTGGCTTCGACTCCAGAGGAATACCACCTTACCTCAAGCACGTCAAGAGGAGGCTTCTCTCAGCTCTAGGTATGTGAGAGGGACCCTGAATTTGCGGCCTCAAGTGGAATGGACACTGCGATGCCCTGACGCGAAATAAGGCCGGATATCCCTGCAGTGACTTGAATGCAGGCTCGTCTTGCATCTCCCAAGACGAAAGGATGTCTGAATCCCCTGTGGAGACCACAGAGAAAGACCTAGTTCCCCACCTCATCGCGACCGGAGGCCTCACATCCTTTGAAAACTCCAGAGGTACGCGGAGATCAGTGCCTCCAAAGGAGACGATGCCTGACTCCTCGTGAAACTTGATAGGAGTCCCAGGATTCCTGTGGCACGTGGAAAGGGACCCTTGGTCTCCCGCCTCAGCTGGAGAGGCGTCCCAATTGCCCTGCCAAGCCTCGAGGAGAATCCCGAGTTGTCCCTCGCAACTAGGCAGGAGTCCAGACGTCGCTGAACAAACACTTGTATGGAAGGGCCATCCCCGTCGTAACTCGAGAATATACCCCAGGTTCCCGCCGCAACTCGAGAAAAACCATGAGACTTCCCCCTCGCCGCGAGATGAGGCCCGATTCCCCTGCACTGCGTGCAGAGCAATTCCGTGTTGCACATCACACATGAAAGGAGTCTTGATTTCCTTGGTGGCACTCCAGGGAAACCCCAAGAACACTGTTTCAAGGCTAGAGGGATCCTGAGGTCACTGTAGCAACACGAAAGTGCTCCGTGGCCCAAAAATCAACTCGAGATGAGAGGTTAGTCCCTGGCTTCGACTCCAGAGGAATACCACCTTACCACAAGCACCTCAAGAGGAGGCTTCTCTCAGTTCTAGGTATGTGAGAGGGACCCTGAGTTTGCGGCCTCAAGTGGAATGGACACCGCGATGCCCTGACTCGAAATAAGGCCGGATATCCCTGCAGTGACTTGAATGCAGGCTCGTCTTGCATCTCCCAAGACGAAAGGATGTCTGAATCACCTGTGTAGACCACAGAGAAAGACCTAGTTCCCCACCTCATCGCGACCAGAGGCCTCACATCCTTTGAAAACTCCAGAGGTACGCGGAGATCAGTGCCTCCAAAGGAGACGATGCCTGACTCCTCGTGAAACTTGATAGGAGTCCCAGGATTCCTGTGGCACGTGGAAAGGGACCCTTGGTCTCCCGCCTCAGCTGGAGAGGCGTCCCAATTGCCCTGCCAAGCCTCGAGGAGAATCCCGAGTTGTCCCTCGCAACTAGGCAGGAGTCCAGACGTCGCTGAACAAACACTTGTATGGAAGGGCCATCCCCGTCGTAACTCGAGAATATACCCCAGGTTCCCGCCGCAACTCGAGAAAAACCATGAGACTTCCCCCTCGCCGCGAGATGAGGCCCGATTCCCCTGCACTGCGTGCAGAGCAATTCCGTGTTGCACATCACACATGAAAGGAGTCTTGATTTCCTTGGTGGCACTCCAGAGAAACCCCAAGAACACTGTTTCAAGGCTAGAGGGATCCTGAGGTCACTGTAGCAACACGAAAGAGCTCCGTGGCCCAAAAATCAACTCGAGATGAGAGGTTAGTCCCTGGCTTCGACTCCAGAGGAATACCACCTTACCACAAGCACCTCAAGAGGAGGCTTCTCTCAGCTCTAGGTATGCGAGAGGGACCCTGAGTTTGCGGCCTCATGTGGAATGGACACCGCGATGCCCTGACTCGAAATAAGGCCGGATATCCCTGCAGTGACTTGAATGCAGGCTCCTCTTGCATCTCCTAAGACGAAAGGATGTCTGAATCACCTGTGTAGACCACAGAGAAAGACCTAGTTCCCCACCTCATCGCGACCGGAGGCCTCACATCCTTTGAAAACTCCACAGGTACGCGGAGATCAGTGCCTCCAAAGGAGACGATGCCTGACTCCTCGTGAAACTTGATAGGAGTCCCAGGATTCCTGTGGCACGTGGAAAGGGACAATTGGTCTCCCGCCTCAGCTGGAGAGGCGTCCCAATTGCCCTGCCAAGCCTCGAGGAGAATCCCCAGTTGTCCCTCGGAACTAGGCAGGAGTCCTGCCGTCGCTGAACAAACACGTGGGTGGAAGGGCCATCCCCGTCGGAACTCGAGAATATACCCCAGGTTCCCGCCGCAACTCGAGAAAAACCATGAGACTTCCCCCTCGCCGCGAGATGAGGCCCGATTCCCCTGCACTGCGTGCAGAGCAATTCCGTGTTGCACATCACACATGAAAGGAGCCTTGATTTCCTTGATGGCACTCCAGAGAAACCCCAAGAACACTGTTTCAAGGCTAGAGGGATCCTGAGGTCACTGTAGCAACACGAAAGAGCTCCATGGACCAAAAATCAACTCGAGATGAGAGGTTAGTCCCTGGCTTCGACTCCACAGGAATACCACCTTACCACAAGCACCTCAAGAGGAGGCTTCTCTCAGCTCTAAGTATGTGAGAGGGACCCTGAGTTTGCGGCCTCAAATGAAATGGACACTGCGATGCCCTGACGCGAAATAAGGCCGGATATCCCTGCAGTGACTTGAATGCAGGCTCGTCTTGCATCTCCCAAGACGAAAGGATGTCTGAATCACCTGTGGAGACTACAGAGAAAGACCTAGTTCCCCACCTCATCGCGACCGGAGGCCTCACATCCTTTGAAAACTCCAGAGGTACGCGGAGATCAGTGCCTCCAAAGGAGACGATGCCTGACTCCTCGTGAAACTTGATAGGAGTCCCAGGATTCCTGTGGCACGTGGAAAGGGACAATTGGTCTCCCGCCTCAGCTGGAGAGGCGTCCCAGTTGCCCAACCAAGCCTCGAGGAGAATCCTGAGTTGTCCCTCGCAACTAGGCAGGAGTCCTGAAGTCGCTGAACAAACACGTGCGTGGAGGTACCATCCCCGTCGTAACTCGAGAATATACCCCAGGTTCCCGCCGCAACTCGAAAAAAACCATGAGACTTCCCCCTCGCCGCGAGATGAGGCCCGATTCCCTTGCACTGCGTGCAGAGCAATTCCGTGTTGCACATCACACATGAAAGGAGTCTTGATTTCCTTGGTGGCACTCCAGAGAATCCCCAAGAACACTGTTTCAAGTCTACAGGGATCCTGAGGTCACTGTAGCAACACGAAAGTGCTCCGTCGACCAAAAATCAACTCGAGATGAGAGGTTAGTCCCTGGCTTCGACTCCAGAGGAATACCACCTTACCTCAAGCACCTCAAGAGGAGGCTTCTCTCAGCTCTAGGTATGTGAGACGGACCCTGAGTTTGCGGCCTCAAGTGGAATGGACACTGCGATGCCCTGACGCGAAATAAGGCCGGATATCCCTGCAGTGACTTGAATGCAGGCTCGTCTTGCATCTCCCAAGACGAAAGGATGTCTGAATGCCCTGTGGAGACCACAGAGAAAGACCTAGTTCCCCACCTCATCGCGACCGGAGACCTCACATCCTTTGAAAACTCCAGAGGTACGCGGAGATCAGTGCCTCCAAAGGAGACGATGCCTGACTCCTCGTGAAACTTGATAGGAGTCCCAGGATTCCTGTGGCACGTGGAAAAGGACCCTTGGTCTCCCGCCTCAGCTGGAGAGGCGTCCCAGTTGCCCTGCCAAGCCTCGAGGAGAATCCCGAGTTGTCCCTCGCAACTAGGCAGGAGTCCTGCCGTCGCTGAACAAACACTTGTATGGAAGGGCCATCCCCGTCGTAACTCGAGAATATACCCCAGGTTCCCGCCGCAACTCGAGAAAAACCATGAGACTTCCCCCTCGCCGCGAGATGAGGCCCGATTCCCCTGCACTGCGTGCAGAGCAATTCCGTGTTGCACATCACACATGAAAGGAGTCTTGATTTCCTTGGTGGCACTCCAGAGAAACCCCAAGAACACTGTTTCAAGGCTAGAGGGATCCTGAGGTCACTGTAGCAACACGAAAGAGCTCCGTGGCCAAAAAATCAACTCGAGATGAGAGGTTAGTCCCTGGCTTCGACTCCAGAGGAATACCACCTTACCACAAGCACCTCAAGAGGAGGTTTCTCTCAGTTCTAGGTATGTGAGAGGGACCCTGAGTTTGCGGCCTCAAGTGGAATGGACACCGCGATGCCCTGACTCGAAATAAGGCCGGATATCCCTGCAGTGACTTGAATGCAGGCTCGTCTTGCATCTCCCAAGACGAAAGGATGTCTGAATCACCTGTGTAGACCACAGAGAAAGACCTAGTTCCCCACCTCATCGCGACCGGAGGCCTCACATCCTTTGAAAACTCCAGAGGTACGCGGAGATCAGTGCCTCCAAAGGAGACGATGCCTGACTCCTCGTGAAACTTGATAGGAGTCCCAGGATTCCTGTGGCACGTGGAAAGGGACAATTGGTCTCCCGCCTCAGCTGGAGAGGCGTCCCAATTGCCCTGCCAAGCCTCGAGGAGAATCCCCAGTTGTCCCTCGGAACTAGGCAGGAGTCCTGCCGTCGCTGAACAAACACGTTTGTGGAAGGGCCATCCCCGTCGTAACTCGAGAATATACCCCAGGTTCCCGCCGCAACTCGAGAAAAACCATGAGACTTCCCCCTCGCCGCGAGATGAGGCCCGATTCCCTTGCACTGCGTGCAGAGCAATTCCGTGTTGCACATCACACATGAAAGGAGTCTTGATTTCCTTGGTGGCACTCCAGAGAAACCCCAAGAACACTGTTTCAAGGCTACAGGGATCCTGAGGTAACTGTAGCAACACGAAAGAGCTCCGTGGACCACAAATCAACTCGAGATGAGAGGTTTGTCCCTGGCTTCGACTCCAGAGAAATACCACCTTACCACAAGCACCTCAAGAGGAGGCTTCTCTCAGCTCTAGGTATGTGAGAGGGACCCTGAGTTTGCCGCCTCAAGTGGAATGGACACCGCGATGCCCTGACTCGAAATAAGGCCGGATATCCCTGCAGTGACTTGAATGCAGGCTCGTCTTGCATCTCCCAAGACGAAAGGATGTCTGAATCCCCTGTGGAGACCACAGAGAAAGACCTAGTTCCCCACCTCATCGCGACCGGAGGCCTCACATCCTTTGAAAACTCCAGAGGTACGCGGAGATCACTGCCTCCAACGGAGACGATGCCTGACTCCTCGTGAAACTTGATATGAGTCCCAGGATTCCTGTGGCTCGTGGAAAGGGACCCTTGGTCTCCCGCCTCAGCTGGAGAGGCGTCCCAATTGCCCTGCCAAGCCTCGAGGAGAATCCCGAGTTGTTCCTGTGGCACACGGAAAGGGACCCTTGGTCTCCCGCCTCAGGTGGAGAGGCGTCCCAATTGCCCTGCCAAGCCTCGAGGAGAATCCCGAGTTGTCCCTCGCAACTAGGCAGGAGTCCTGACGTCGCTGAACAAACACGTGGGTGGAAGGGCCATCCCCGTCGTAACTCGAGAATATACCCCAGGTTCCCGCCGCAACTCGAGAAAAACCATGAGACTTCCCCCTCGCCGCGAGATGAGGCCCGATTTCCCTGCACTGCGTGCAGAGCAATTCCATGTTGCACATCACACATGAAAGGAGCCTTGATTTCCTTGATGGCACTCCAGAGAAACCCCAAGAACACTGTTTCAAGGCTAGAGGGATCCTGAGGTCACTGTAGCAACACGAAAGAGCTCGGTGGACCAAAAATCAACTCGAGATGAGAGGTTAGTCCCTGGCTTCGACTCCAGAGGAATACCACCTTACCTCAAGCACCTCAAGAGGAGGCTTCTCTCAGCTCTAGGTATGTGAGAGGGACCCTGAGTTTGCGGCCTCAAGTGGAATGGACACCGCGATGCCCTGACTCGAAATAAGGCCGGATATCCCTGCAGTGACTTGAATGCAGGCTCGTCTTGCATCTCCCAAGAGGAAAGGATGTCTGAATCCCCTGTGGAGACCACAGAGAAAGACCTAGTTCCCCACCTCATCGCGACCGGAGGCCTCACATCCTTTGAAAACTCCAGAGGTACGCGGAGATCAGTGCCTCCAAAGGAGACGATGCCTGACTCCTCGTGAAACTTGATAGGAGTCCCAGAATTCCTGTGGCACGTGGAAAGGGACCCTTGGTCTCCCGCCTCAGCTGGAGAGGCGTCCCAATTGCCCTGCCAGGCCTCGAGGAGAATCCCGAGTTGTCCCTCGCAACTAGGCAGGAGTCCAGACGTCGCTGAACAAACACTTGTATGGAAGGGCCATCCCCGTCGTAACTCGAGAATATACCCCAGGTTCCCGCCGCAACTCGAGAAAAACCATGAGACTTCCCCCTCGAAGCGAGATGAGGCCCGATTCCCCTGCACTGCGTGCAGAGCAATTCCGTGTTGCACATCACACATGAAAAGAGCCTTGATTTCCTTGATGGCACTCCAGAGAAACACCAAGAACACTGTTTCAAGGCTAGAGGGATCCTGAGGTCACTGTAGCAACACGAAAGAGCTCCGTGGACCAAAAATCAACTCGAGATGAGAGGTTAGTCCCTGGCTTCGAATCCAGAGGAATACCACCTTACCACAAGCACCTCAAGAGGAGGCTTCTCTCAGCTCTAGGTATGTGAGAGGGACCCTGAGTTTGCGGCCTCAAGTGGAATGGACACTGCGATGCCCTGATGCGAAATAAGGCCGGATATCCCTGCAGTGACTTGAATGCAGGCTCGTCTTGCATCTCCCAAGACGAAAGGATGTCTGAATCCCCTGTGGAGACCACAGAGAAAGACCTAGTTCCCCACCTCATCGCGACCGGAGGCCTCACATCCTTTGAAAACTCCAGAGGTATGCGGAGATCAGTGCCTCCAAAGGAGACGATGCCTGACTCCTCGTGAAACTTGATAGGAGTCCCAGGATTCCTGTGGCACGTGGAAAGGGACCCTTGGTCTCCCGCCTCAGCTGGAGAGGCGTCCCAAATGCCCAGCCAAGCTTCGAGGAGAATCCCGAGTTGTCCCACGCAACTAGGCAGGAGTCCTGACTTCGCTGAACAAACACGTGGGTGGAAGGGCCATCACCGTCGTAACTCGAGAATATACCCCAGGTTCCCGCCGCAACTCAAGAAAAACCATGAGACTTCCCCCTCACCGCGACATGAGGCCCGATTCCCCTGCACTGCGTGCAGAGCAATTCCGTGTTGCACATCTCACATGAAAGGAGCCTTGATTTCCTTGATGGCACTCCAGAGAAAACACAAGAACACTGTTTCAAGGCTAGAGGGATCCTGAGGTCACTGTAGCAACACGAAAGAGCTCCGTGGACCAAAAATCAACTCGAGATGAGAGGTTAGTCCCTGGCTTCGACTCCAGAGGAATACCACCTTAGCCCAAGCACCTCAAGAGGAGGCTTCTCTCAGCTCTAGGTATGTGAGAGGGACCCTGAGTTTGCGGCCTCAAGTGGAATGGACACTGCGATTCCCTGAAGCGAAATAAAGCCGGATATCCCTGCAGTGACTTGAATGTAGGCTCGTCTTGCATCTCCCAAGACGAAAGGATGTCTGAATCCCCTGTGGAGACCACAGAGAAAGACCTAGTTCCCCACCTCATCGCGACCGGAGGCCTCACATCCTTTGAAAACTCCAGAGGTACGCGGAGATCAGTGCCTCCAAAGGAGACGATGCCTGACTCCTCGTGAAACTTGATAGGAGTCCCAGGATTCCTGTGGCACGTGGAACGGGACTCTTGGTCTCCCGCCTCAGCTGAAGAGGTGTCCCAATAGCCCTGCCAAGCCTCGAGGAGAATCCCGAGTTGTCGCTCGCAACTAGGCAGGAGTCTTGACTTCGCTGAACAAACACGTGGGTGGAAGGGCCATCCCCGTCATAACTCGAGAATATACCCCAGGTTCCCACCGCAACTCGAGAAAAACCATGAGACTTCCCCCTCGCCGCGAGATGAGGCCCGATTCCCCTGCACTGCGTGCAGAGCAAATCCGTGTTGCACATCACACAGGAAAGGAGCCTTGATTTCCTTGATGGCACTCCAGAGAAACCCCAAGAACACTGTTTCAAGGCTAGAGGGATCCTGAGGTCACTGTAGCAACACGAAAGAGCTCCGTGGTCCAAAAATCAACTCGAGATGAGAGGTTAGTCCCTGGCTTCGACTCCAGAGGAATACCACCTTACCACAAGCACCTCAAGAGGAGGCTTCTCTCAGTTCTAGGTATGTGAGAGGGACCCTGAGTTTGCGGCCTCAAGTGGAATGGACACCGCGATGCCCTGACTCGAAATAAGGCCGGATATCCCTGCAGTGACTTGAATGCAGGCTCGTCTTGCATCTCCCAAGACGAAAGGATGTCTGAATCACCTGTGTAGACCACAGAGAAAGACCTTGTTCCCCACCTCATCGCGACCGGAGGCCTCACATCCTTTGAAAACTCCAGAGGTACGCGGAGATCAGTGCCTCCAAAGGAGACGATGCCTGACTCCTCGTGAAACTTGATAGGAGTCCCAGGATTCCTGTGGCACGTGGAAAGGGACAATTGGTCTCCCGCCTCAGCTGGAGAGGCGTCCCAATTGCCCTGCCAAGCCTCGAGGAGAATCCCCAGTTGTCCCTCGGAACTAGGCAGGAGTCCTGCCATCGCTGAACAAACACGTGGGTGGAAGGGCCATCCCCGTCGTAACTCGAGAATATACCCCAGGTTCCGGCCACAACTCGAGAAAAACCATGAGACTTCCCCCTCGCCGCGAGATGAGGCCCGATTCCCCTGCACTGCGTGCAGAGCAATTCCGTGTTGCACATCACACATGAAAGGAGCCTTGATTTCCTTGATGGCACTCCAGAGAAACCCCAAGAACACTGTTTCAAGGCTAGAGGGATCCTGAGGTCACTGTAGCAACACGAAAGAGCTCCATGGACCAAAAATCAACTCGAGATGAGAGGTTAGTCCCTGGCTTCGACTCCAGAGGAATACCACCTTACCACAAGCACCTCAAGAGGAGGCTTCTCTCAGCTCTAGGTATGTGAGAGGGACCTTGAGTTTGCGGCCTCAAGTGAAATGGACACTGCGATTCCCTGACGCGAAATAAGGCCGGATATCCCTGCAGTGACTTGAATGCAGGCTCGTCTTGCAT
This sequence comes from Cervus elaphus, assembly GCF_910594005.1. NCBI lineage: Eukaryota > Metazoa > Chordata > Mammalia > Artiodactyla > Cervidae > Cervus > Cervus elaphus. The sequence goes on from NC_057838.1 coordinate 7,644,412, forward strand.
CTCCCAAGACGAAAGGATGTCTGAATCCCCTGTGGAGACTACAGAGAAAGACCTAGTTCCCCACCTCATCGCGACCGGAGGCCTCACATCCTTTGAAAACTCCAGAGGTACGCGGAGATCAGTGCCTCCAAAGGAGACGATGCCTGACTCCTCGTGAAACTTGATAGGAGTCCCAGGATTCCTGTGGCACGTGGAAAGGGACCCTTGGTCTCCCGCCTCAGCTGGAGAGGCGTCCCAATTGCCCTGCCAAGCCTCGAGGAGAATCCCGAGTTGTCCCTCGCAACTAGGCAGGAGTCCTGAAGTCGCTGAACAAACACGTGCGTGGAGGTACCATCCTCGTCGTAACTCGAGAATATACCCCAGGTTCCCGCCGCAACTCGAAAAAAACCATGAGACTTCCCCCTCGCCGCGAGATGAGGCCCGATTCCCTTGCACTGCGTGCAGAGCAATTCCGTGTTGCACATCACACATGAAAGGAGTCTTGATTTCCTTCATGGTACTCCAGAGAAACCCCAAGAACACTGTTTCAAGTCTACAGGGATCCTGAGGTCACTGTAGCAACACGAAAGAGCTCCGTGGACCAAAAATCAACTCGAGATGAGAGGTTAGTCCCTGGCTTCGACTCCAGAGGAATACCACCTTACCTCAAGCACCTCAAGAGGAGGCTTCTCTCAGCTCTAGGTATGTGAGAGGGACCCTGAGTTTGCGGCCTCAAGTGGAATGGACACTGCGATGCCCTGACGCGAAATAAGGCCGGATATCCCTGCAGTGACTTGAATGCAGTCTCGTCTTGCATCTCCCAAGACGAAAGGATGTCTGAATCCCCTGTGGAGACCACAGAGAAAGACCTAGTTCCCCACCTCATCGCGACCGGAGGCCTCACATCCTTTGAAAACTCCAGAGGTACGCGGAGATCAGTGCCTCCAAAGGAGACGATGCCTGACTACTCGTGAAACTTGATAGGAGTCCCAGGATTCCTGTGGCACGTGGAAAGGGACCCTTGGTCTCCCGCCTCAGCTGGAGAGGCGTCCCAGTTGCCCTGCCAAGCCTCGAGGAGAATCCCGAGTTGTCCCTCACAACTAGGCAGGAGTCCAGACGTCGCTGAACAAACACTTGTATGGAAGGGCCATCCCCGTCGTAACTCGAGAATATACCCCAGGTTCCCGCCGCAACTCGAGAAAAACCATGAGACTTCCCCCTCGCCGCGAGATGAGGCCCGATTCCCCTGCACTGCGTGCAGAGCAATTCCGTGTTGCACATCACACATGAAAGGAGTCTTGATTTCCTTGGTGGCACTCCAGAGAAACCCCAAGAACACTGTTTCAAGGCTAGAGGGATCCTGAGGTCACTGTAGCAACACGAAAGAGCTCCGTGGCCCAAAAATCAACTCGAGATGAGAGGTTAGTCCCTGGCTTCGACTCCAGAGGAATACCACCTTACCACAAGCACCTCAAGAGGAGGCTTCTCTCAGTTCTAGGTATGTGAGAGGGACCCTGAGTTTGCGGCCTCAAGTGGAATGGACACCGCGATGCCCTGACTCGAAATAAGGCCGGATATCCCTGCAGTGACTTGAATGCAGGCTCGTCTTGCATCTCCCAAGACGAAAGGATGTCTGAATCACCTGTGTAGACCACAGAGAAAGACCTAGTTCCCCACCTCATCGCGACCGGAGGCCTCACATCCTTTGAAAACTCCAGAGGTACGCGGAGATCAGTGCCTCCAAAGGAGACGATGCCTGACTCCTCGTGAAACTTGATAGGAGTCCCAGGATTCCTGTGGCACGTGGAAAGGGACAATTGGTCTCCCGCCTCAGCTGGAGAGGCGTCCCAATTGCCCTGCCAAGCCTCGAGGAGAATCCCCAGTTGTCCCTAGCAACTAGGCAGGAGTCCTGCCGTCGCTGAACAAACACGTGGCTGGAAGGGCCATCCCCGTCGTAACTCGAGAATATACCCCAGGTTCCCGCCGCAACTCGAGAAAAACCATGAGACTTCCCCCTCGCCGCGAGATGAGGCCCGATTCCCCTGCACTGCGTGCAGAGCAATTCCGTGTTGCACATCACACATGAAAGGAGCCTTGATTTCCTTGATGGCACTCCAGAGAAACCCCAAGAACACTGTTTCAAGGCTAGAGGGATCCTGAGGTCACTGTAGCAACACGAAAGAGCTCCGTGGACCAAAAATCAACTCGAGATGAGAGGTTAGTCCCTGGCTTTGACTCCAGAGGAATACCACCTTACCACAAGCACCTCAAGAGGAGGTTCTCTCAGCTCTAGGTATGTGAGAGGGACCCTGAGTTTGCGGCCTCAAGTGAAATGGACACTGCGATGCCCTGACGCGAAATAAGGCCGGATATCCCTGAAGTGACTTGAATGCAGGCTCGTCTTGCATCTCCCAAGACGAAAGGATGTCTGAATCCCCTGTGGAGACTACAGAGAAAGACCTAGTTCCCCACCTCATCGCGACCGGAGGCCTCACATCCTTTGAAAACTCCAGAGGTACGCGGAGATCAGTGCCTCCAAAGGAGACGATGCCTGACTCCTCGTGAAACTTGATAGGAGTCCCAGGATTCCTGTGGCACGTGGAAAGGGACCCTTGGTCTCCCGCCTCAGCTGGAGAGGCGTCCCAATTGCCCTGCCAAGCCTCGAGGAGAATCCCGAGTTGTCCCTCGCAACTAGCCAGGAGTCCTGAAGTCGCTGAACAAACACGTGCGTGGAGGTACCATCCCCGTCGTAACTCGAGAATATACCCCAGGTTCCCGCCGCAACTCGAAAAAAACCATGAGACTTCCCCCTCGCCGCGAGATGAGGCCCGATTCCCTTGCACTGCGTGCAGAGCAATTCCGTGTTGCACATCACACATGAAAGGAGTCTTGATTTCCTTGGTGGCACTCCAGAGAAACCCCAAGAACACTGTTTCAAGGCTAGAGGGATCCTGAAGTCACTGTAGCAACACGAAAGAGCTCCGTGGACCAAAAATCAACTCGAGATGAGAGGTTAGTCCCTGGCTTCGACTCCAGAGGAAGACCACCTTACCACAAGCACCTCAAGAGGAGGCTTCTCTCAACTCTAGGTATATGAGAGGGACCCTGAGTTTGCGGCCTCAAGTGGAATGGACACCGCGATGCCCTGACACGAAATAAGGCCGGATATTCCAGCAGTGACTTGAATGCAGGCTCGTCTTGCATCTCCCAGGACGAAAGGATGTCTGAATCCCCTATGGAGACCACAGAGAAAGACATAGTTCCCCACCTCATCGCGACCGGAGGCCTCACATCCTTTGAAAACTCCAGAGGTACGTGAAGATCAGTGCCTCCAAAGGAGACGATGCCTGACTCCTCGTGAAACTTGATAGGAGTCCCAGGATTCCTGTGGCACGTGGAAAGGGACACTTGGTCTCCCGCCTCAGCTGGAGAGGCGTCCCAATTGCCCTGCCAAGCCTCGAGGAGAATCCCGAGTTGTCCCTCGCAACTAGGCAGGAGTACTGACGTCGCTGAAGAAACACGTGGGTGGAAGGGCCATCCCCGTCGTAACTCGAGAATATACCCCAGGTTCCCGCCGCAACTCGAGAAAAACCATGAGACTTCCCCCTCGCCGCGAGATGAGGCCCGATTCCCCTGCACTGCGTGCAGAGCAATTCCGTTTGCACATCACATATGAAAGGAGCCTTGATTTCCTTGATGGCACTCCAGAGAAACCCCAAGAACACTGTTTCAAGGCTAGAGGGATCCTGAGGTCACTGTAGCAACACGAAAGAGCTCCGTCGACCAAAAATCAACTCGAGATGAGAGGTTAGTCCCGAACTTCGACTCCAGAGGAATACCACCTTACCACAAGCACCTCAAGAGGAGGCTTCTCTCAGCTCTAGGTATGTGAGAGGGACCCTGAGTTTGCGGCCTCAAGTGGAATAGACAGTGCGATGCCCTGACGCGAAATAAGGCCGGATATGCCTGCAGTGACTTGAATGCAGGCTCGTCTTGCATCTCCCAGGATGAAAGCATGTCTGAATCCCCTGTGGAGAGCACAGAGAAAGACCTAGTTCCCCACCTCATGGCGACCGAAGGCCTCACATCCTTTGAAAACTCCAGAGGTACACGGAGATCCGTGCCTCCAAACGAGACGATGCCTGACTCTTCGTGAAACTTGATAGGAGTCCCAGGATTCCTGTGGCACGTGGAAAGGGACCCTTGGTCTCCCGCCTCAGCTGGAGAGGCGTCCCAATTGCCCTGCCAAGCCTCGAGGAGAATCCCGAGTTGTCCCTCGCAACTAGGCAGGAGTCGTGACGTCGCTGAACAAACACGTGGGTGGAAGGGCCATCCCCGTCGTAAGTCGAGAATATACCCCAGGTTCCCGCCGCAACTCGAGAAAAACCATGAGACTTCCCCCTCACCGCGAGATGAGGCCCGATTCCCTTGCACTGCGTGCAGAGCAATTCCGTGTTGCACATCACACATGAAAGGAGCCTTGATTTCCTTGATGGCACTCCAGAGAAACCCCAAGAACACTGTTTCAAGGCTAGAGGGATCCTGAGGTCACTGTAGCATCACGAAAGAGCTCCGTTGACCAAAAATCAACTCGAGATGAGAGGTTAGTCCCTGGCTTCGACTCCAGAGGAATACCACCTAACCACAAGAACCTCAAGAGGAGGCTTCTCTCAGCTCTAGCTATGTGAGAGGGACCCTGAGTTTGCGGCCTCAAGTGGAATGGACACCGCGATTCCCTGACTCGAAATAAGGCCGGATATCCCTGCAGTGACTTGAATGCAGGCTCATCTTGCATCTCCCAAGACGACAGGATGTCTGAATCCCCTGTGGAGACCACAGAGAAAGACCTAGTTCCCCACCTCATCGCGACCGGAGGCCTCACATCCTTTGAAAACTCCAAAGGTACGCGGAGATCAGTGCCTCCAAAGGAGACGATGCCTGACTCCTCGTGAAACTTGATATGAGTCCCAGGATTCTTGTGGCTCGTGGAAAGGGACCCTTGGTCTCCCGCCTCAGCTGGAGAGGCGTCCCAATTGCCCTGCCAAGCCTCGAGGAGAATCCCGAGTTGTTCCTGTGGCACACGGAAAGGGACCCTTGGTCTCCCGCCTCAGGTGCAGAGGCGTCCCAATTGCCCTGCCAGGCCTCGAGGAGAATCCCGAGTTGTCCCTCGCAACTAGGCAGGAGTCCAGACGTCGCTGAACAAACACTTGTATGGAAGGGCCATCCGCGTTGTAACTCGAGAATATACCCCAGGTTCCGGCCGCAACTCGAGAAAAACCATGAGATTTCCCCCTCGCCGCGAGATGAGGCCCGATTCCCCTGCACTGCGTGCAGAGCAATTCCGTGTTGCACATCACACATGAAAGGAGCCTTGATTTCCTTGATGGCACTCCAGAGAAACCCCAAGAACACTGTTTCAAGGCTAGAGGGATCCTGAGGTCACTGTAGCAACACGAAAGAGCTCCGTGGACCAAAAATCAACTCGAGATGAGAGGTTAGTCCCTGGCTTCGACTCCAGAGGAATACCACCTTACCACAAGCACCTCAAGAGGAGGCTTCTCTCAGCTCTAGGTATGTGAGAGGGACCCTGAGTTTGCGGCCTCAAGTGGAATGGACACCGGGATGCCCTGACTCGAAATAAGGCCGGATATCCTTGCAGTGACTTGAATGCAGGCTCGTCTTGCATCTCCCAAGACGAAAGGATGTCTGAATCACCTGTGTAGACCACAGAGAAAGACCTAGTTCCCCACCTCATCGCGACCGGAGGCCTCACATCCTTTGAAAACTCCAGAGGTACGCGGAGATCAGTGCCTCCAAAGGAGACGATGCCTGACTCCTCGTGAAACTTGATAGGAGTCCCAGGATTCCTGTGGCACGTGGAAAGGGACCCTTGGTCTCCCGCCTCAGCTGGAGAGGCGTCCCAATTGCCCTGCCAAGCCTCGAGGAGAATCCCGAGTTGTCCCGCGCAACTAGGCAGGAGTCCTGCCTTCGCTGAACAAACACGTGGGTGGAAGGGCCATCCCCGTCGTAACTCGAGAATATACCCCAGGTTCCCGCCGCAACTCGAGAAAAACCATGAGATTTCCCCCTCGCCGCTAGATGAGGCCCGATTCCCCTGCACTGCGTGCAGAGCAATTCCGTGTTGCACATCACACATGAAAGGAGCCTTGATTTCCTTGATGGCACTCCAGAGAAACACCAAGAACACTGTTTCATGGCTAGAGGGATCCTGAGGTCACTGTAGCAACACGAAAGAGCTCCGTGGACCAAGAATCAACTCGAGATGAGAGGTTAGTCCCTGGCTTCGACTCCAGAGGAATACCACCTTACCACAAGCACCTCAAGAGGAGGCTTCTCTCAGCTCTAGGTATGTGAGAGGGACCCTGAGTTTGCGGCCTCAAGTGGAATGGACACTGCGATGCCCTGATGCGAAATAAGGCCGGATATCCCTGAAGTGACTTGAATGCAGGCTCGTCTTGCATCTCCCAAGACGAAAGGATGTCTGAATCCCCTGTGGAGACCACAGAGAAAGACCTAGTTCCCCACCTCATCGCGACCGGAGGCCTCACATCCTTTGAAAACTCCAGAGGTACGCGGAGATCAGTGCCTCCAAAGGAGACGATGCCTGACTCCTCGTGAAACTTGATAGGAGTCCCAGGATTCCTGTGGCACGTGGAAAGGGACCCTTGGTCTCCCGCCTCAGCTGGAGAGGCGTCCCAAATGCCCTGCCAAGCTTCGAGGAGAATCCCGAGTTGTCCCACGCAACTAGGCAGGAGTCCTGACTTCGCTGAACAAACACGTGGGTGGAAGGGCCATCCCCGTCGTAACTCGAGAATATACCCCAGGTTCCCGCCGCAACTCGAGAAAAACCATGAGACTTCCCCCTCGCCGCGACATGAGGCCCGATTCCCCTGCACTGCGTGCAGAGCAATTCCGTGTTGCACATCTCACATGAAAGGAGCCTTGATTTCCTTGATGGCACTCCAGAGAAAACACAAGAACACTGTTTCAAGGCTAGAGGGATCCTGAGGTCACTGTAACAACACGAAAGAGCTCCGTGGACCAAAAATCAACTCGAGATGAGAGGTTAGTCCCTGGCTTCGACTCCAGAGGAATACCACCTTACCACAAGCACCTCAAGAGGAGGCTTCTCTCAGCTCTAGCTATGTGAGAGTTACCCTGAGTTTGCGGCCTCAAGTGGAATGGACACCGGGATGACCTGACTCGAAATAATGCCGGATATCCCTACAGTGACTTGAATGCAGGCTCGTCTTGCATCTCCCAAGAAGAAAGGATGTCTGAATCCCCTGTGGAGACCACAGAGAAAGACCTCGTTCCCCACCACATCGCGACCGGAGGCCTCACATCCTTTGAAAACTCCAGAGGTACGCGGAGATCAGTGCCTCCAAAGGAGACGATGCCTGACTCCTCGTGAAACTTGATAGGAGTCCCAGGATTCCTGTGGCACGTGGAAAGGGACTCTTGGTCACCCGCCTCAGCTGGAGAGGCGTCCCAATTGCCCTGCCAAGCCGCGAGGAGAATCCCGAGTTGTCACTCGCAACTAGGCAGGAGTCCTGACGTCGCTGAAGAAACACGTGTGTGGAAGGGCCATCCCCGTCATAACTCGAGAATATACCCCAGGTTCCCACCGCAACTCGAGAAAAACCATGAGACTTCCCCCTCGCCGCGAGATGAGGCCCGATTCCCCTGCACTGCGTTCAGAGCAATTCCGTCTTGCACATCACACATGAAAGGAGCCTTGATTTCCTTGATGGCACTCCAGACAAACCCCAAGAACACTGTTTCAAGTCTAGAGGGATCCTGAGGTCACTGTAGCAACAGGAAAGAGCTCCGTGGACCAAAAATCAACTCGAGATGAGAGGTTAGTCCCTGGCTTCGACTCCAGAGGAATACCACCTTACCACAAGCACCTCAAGAGGAGGCTTCTCTCAGCTCTAGGTATGTGAGAGGGACCCTGAGTTTGCGGCCTCAAGTGGAATGGACACTGCGATGCCCTGACTCGAAATAAGGCCGGATATCCCTGCAGTGACTTGAATGCAGGCTCGTCTTGCATCTCCCAAGACGAAAGGATGTCTGAATCCCCTGTGGAGACCACAGAGAAAGACCTAGTTCCCCACCTCATCGCGACCGGAGGCCTCACATCCTTTGAAAACTCCAGAGGTATGCGGAGATCAGTGCCTCCAAAGGAGACGATGCCTGACTCCTCGTGAAACTTGATAGGAGTCCCAGGATTCCTGTGGCACGTGGAACGGGACTCTTGGTCTACCGCCTCAGCTGAAGAGGTGTCCCAATAGCCCTGCCAAGCCTCGAGGAGAATCCCGAGTTGTCGCTCGCAACTAGGCAGGAGTACTGATGTCGCTGAACAAACACGTGGGTGGAAGGGCCATCCCCGTCATAACTCGAGAATATACCCCAGGTTCCCACCGCAACTCGAGAAAAACCATGAGACTTCCCCCTCGCCGCGAGATGAGGCCCGATTCCCTTGCACTGCGTGCAGAGCAATTCCGTGTTGCACATCATACATGAAAGGAGCCTTGATTTCCTTGATGGCACTCCAGAGAAACCCCAAGAACACTGTTTCAAGTCTAGAGGAATCCTGAGGTCACTGTAGCAACACAAAAGAGCTCCGTGGACCAAAAATCAACTCGAGATGAGAGGTTAGTCCCTGGCTTCGACTCCAGAGGAATACCACCTTAGCACAAGCACCTCAAGAGGAGGCTTCTCTCAGCTCTAGGTATGTGAGTGGGACCCTGAGTTTGCGGCCTCAAGTGGAATGGACACTGCGATGCCCTGAAGCGAAATAAGGCCGGATATCCCTGCAGTGACTTGAATGCAGGCTCGTCTTGCATCTCCCAAGACGAAAGGATGTCTGAATCCCCTGTGGAGACCACAGAGAAAGACCTAGTTCCCCACCTCATCGCGACTGGATGCCTCACATCCTTTGAAAACACCAGAGGTACGCGGAGATCAGTGCCTCCAAAGGAGACGATGCCTGACTCCTCGTGAAACTTGATAGGAGTCCCAGGATTCCTGTGGCACGTGGAAAGGGACTCTTGGTCTCCCGCCTCAGCTGAAGAGGTGTCCCAATAGCCCTGCCAAGCCTCGAGGAGAATCCCGAGTTGTCGCTCGCAACTAGGCAGGAGTCCTGACGTCGCTGAACAAACAAGTTGGCGGAAGGGCCATCCCCGTCATAACTCGAGAATATACCCCAGGTTCCCACCGCAACTCGAGAAAAACCATGAGACTTCCCCCTCACCGCGAATTGAGGCCCGATTCCCTTGCACTGCGTGCAGAGCAATTCCGTCTTGCACATCATACATGAAAGGAGCCTTGATTTCCTTGGTGGCACTCCAGAGAAACCCCAAGAACACTGTTTCAAGGCTAGAGGGATCCTGAGGTCACTGTAGCAACACGAAAGAGCTCCGTGGACCAAAAATCAACTCGAGATGAGAGGTTAGTCCCTGGCTTCGACTCCAGAGGAAGACCGCTTTACCACAAGCACCTCAAGAGGAGGCTTCTCTCAGCTCTAGGTATGTGAGAGGGACCCTGAGTATGCGGCCTCAAGTGGAATGGACACCGCGATGCCCTGACTCGAAATAAGGCCGAATATCCCTGCAGTGACTTGAATGCAGGCTCGTCTTGCATCTCCCAAGACGAAAGGATGTCTGAATCCCCTGTGGAGACCACAGAGAATGACCTAGTTCCCCACCTCATCGCGACCGGAGGCCTCACATCCTTTGAAAACTCCAGAGGTACGCGGAGATCAGTGCCTCCAAAGGAGACGATGCCTGACTCCTCGTGAAACTTGATAGGAGTCCCAGGATTCCTGTGGCACGTGGAAAGGGACCCTTGGTCTCACGCCTGAGCTGGAGAGGCGTCCCAATTGCCCTGCCAAGCCTCGAGGAGAATCCTGAGTTGTCCCTCGCAACTAGGCAGGAGTCCTGCGGTCGCTGAACAAACACGTGGGTGGAAGGGCCATCCCCGTCGTAACTCGAGAATATACCCCAGGGTCCCGCCGCAACTCGAGAAAAACCATGAGACTTCCCCCTCGCCGCGAGATGAGGCCCGATTCCCCTACACTGCGTGCAGAGCAATTCCGTGTTGCACATCACAGATGAAAGGAGCCTTGATTTCCTTGATGGCACTCCAGAGAAACCCCAAGAACACTGTTTCAAGGCTAGCGGGATCCTGAGGTCACTGTAGCAACAGGAAAGAGCTCCGTGGCCCAAAAATCAACTCGAGATGAGAGGTTAGTCCCTGGCTTCGACTCCAGAGGAATACCACCTTACCACAAGCACCTCAAGAGGAGGCTTCTCTCAGCTCTAGGTATTTGAGAGGGACCCTGAGTTTGCGGCCTCAAGTGGAATGGACACCGCGATGCCCTGACTCGAAATAAGGCCGGATATCCCTGCAGTGACTTGAATGCAGGCAGGTCTTGCATCTCCCAAGAGGAAAGGATGTCTGAATTCCCTGTGGAGACCACAGAGAAAGACCTACTTCCCCACCTCATCGCGAACGGAGGCCTCACATCCTTTGAAAACTTCAGAGGTACGCGGAGATTAGTGCCTCCAAAGGAGACGATGCCTGACTCCTCGTGAAACTTGATAGGTGTCCCAGGATTCCTATGCACATGGAATGGGACCCTTGGTCTCCCGCCTCAGCTGGAGAGGCGTCCCAATTGCCCTGCCAAGCCTCGAGGAGAATCCCGAGTTGTCCCTCGCAACAAGGCAGGAGTCCTGACGTCGCTGAAGAAACACGTGGGTGGAAGGGCCATCCCAGTCGTAATTCGACAATATACCCCAGGTTCCCGCCGCAACTCGAGAAAAACCATGAGACTTCCCCCTCGCCGCGAGATGAGGCCCGATTCCCCTGCACTGCGTGCAGAGCAATTCCGTGTTGCACATCACACATGAAAGGAGCCTTGATTTCCTTGATGGCACTCCAGAGAAACCCCAAGAACACTGTTTCAAGGCTAGAGGGATCCTGAGGTCACTGTAGCAACACGAAAGAGCTCCGTGGACCAAAAATCAACTCGAGATGAGAGGTTAGTCCCTGGCTTCGACTCCAGAGGAATACCACCTTACCACAAGCACCTCAAGAGGAGGCTTCTCTCAGCTCTAGGTATGTGAGAGGGACCCTGAGTTTGCGGCCTCAAGTGGAATGGACACTGCGATGCCCTGACTCGAAATAAGGCCGGATTTCCCTGCAGTGACTTGAATGCAGGCTCGTCTTGCATCTCCCAAGACGAAAGGATGTCTGAATCCGCTGTGGAGACCACAGAGAAAGACCTAGTTCCCCACCTCATCGCGACCGGAGGCCTCACATCCTTTGAAAACTCCAGAGGTACGCGGAGATCAGTGCCTCCAAAGGAGACGATGCCTGACTCCTCGTGAAACTTGATAGGAGTCCCAGGATTCCTGTGGCACGTGGAAAGGGTCCCTTGGTCTCCTGCCTCAGCTGGAGAGGCGTCCCAATTGCCCTGCCAAGCCTCGAGGAGAATCCCGAGTTGTCCCTCGCAACTAGGCAGGAGTCCTGCCGTCGCTGAACAAACACGTGGGTGGTGGGCCCATCCCCGTCGTAACTCGAGAATATACCCCAGGTTCCCGCCGCAACTCGAGAAAAACCATGAGACTTCCCCCTCGCCGCGATATGAGGCCCGATTCCCCTGCACTGCGTGCAGAGCAATTCCGTGTTGCACATCACACATGAAAGGAGCCTTGATTTCCTTGGTGGCACTCCAGAGAAACCCCAAGAACACTGTTTCAAGGCTAGAGGGATGCTCAGGTCACTGTAGCAACACGAAAGAGCTCCGTGGACCAAAAATCAACTCGAGATGAGAGGTTAGTCCCTGGCTTCGACTCCAGAGGAATACCACCTTACCACAAGCACCTCAAGAGGAGGCTTCTCTCAGCTCTAGCTATGTGAGAGGGACCCTGAGGTTGCGGCCTCAAGTGGAATGGACACCGCGATGCCCTGACTCAAAATAAGGCCAGATATCCCTGCAGTGACTTGAATGCAGGCTCGTCTTGCATCTCCCAAGACGAAAGGATGTCTGAATCCCCTGTGGAGACCACAGAGAAAGACGTAGTTCCCCACCTCATCGCGACCGGAGGCCTCACATCCTTTGAAAACTCCAGAGGTACGCGGAGATCAGTGCCTCCAAAGGAGACGATGCCTGACTCCTCGTGAAACTTGATAGGAGTCCCAGGATTCCTGTGGCACGTGGAAAGGGACACTTGGTCTCCCGCCTCAGCTGGAGAGGCGTCCCAATTGCCCTGCCAAGCCTCGAGGAGAATCCCGAGTTGTCCCTCGCAACTAGGCAGGAGTCCTGACGTCGCTGAACAAACACGTGGTTGGAAGGGCCATCCCCGTCGTAACTCGAGAATATACCCCAGGTTCCCGCCGCAACTCGAGAAAAACCATGAGACTTCCCCCTCGCCGCGAGATGAGGCCCGATTCCCCTGCACTGTGTGCAGAGCAATTCCGTGTTGCACATCACACACGAAAGGAGCCTTGATTTCCTTGGTGGCACTCCAGAGAAACCCCAAGAACACTGTTTCAATGCTAGAGGGATCCTGAGGTCACTGTAGCAACACGAAAGAGCTCCGTGGACCAAAAATCAACTCGAGATGAGAGGTTAGTCCCTGGCTTCGACTCCAGAAGAATACCACCTTACCACAAGCACCTCAAGAGGAGGCTTCTCTCAGCTCTAGGTATGTGAGAGGGACCCTGAGTTTGCGGCCTCAAGTGGAATGGACACCACGATGCCCTGACTCGAAATAAGGCCGGATATCCCTGCAGTGACTTGAATGCAGGCTCGTCTTGCATCTCCCAAGACGAAAGGATGTCTGAATCCCTTGTGGAGACCACAGAGAAAGACCTAGTTCCCCACTTCATCGCGAATGGAGGCCTCACATTCTTTCAAAATTTCAGAGGTACGCGGAGATCAGTGCCTCCAAAGGAGACGATGCCTGACTCCTCGTGAAACTTGATAGGAGTCCCAGGATTCCTGTGCACGTTGAAAGGGACCCTTGATCTCCCGCCTCAGCTGGAGAGGCGTCCCAATTGCCCTGCCAAGCCTCGAGGAGAATCCCGAGTTGTCCCTCGCAACTAGGCACGAGTCCTGACGTCGCTGAACAAACACGTGGTTGGAAGGGCCATCCCCGTCGTAACTCGAGAATATACCCCAGGTTCCCGCCGCAACTCGAGAAAAACCATGAGACTTCCCCCTCGCCGCGAGATGAGGCCCGATTCCCCTGCACTGCGTGCAGAGCAATTCCGTGTTGCACATCACACATGAAAGGAGCCTTGATTTCCTTGGTGGCACTCCAGAGAACCCCCAAGAACACTGTTTCAAGGCTAGAGGGATCCTGAGGTCACTGTAGCAACATGAAAGAGCTCCGTGTACCAAAAATCAACTCGAGATGAGAGGTTAGTCCCTGGCTTCGACTCCAGAGGAATACCACCTTACCACAAGCACCTCAAGAGGAGACTTCTCTCAGCTCTAGGTATGTGAGAGGGACCCTGAGTTTGCGGCCTCAAGTGGAATGGACACCGCGATGCCCTGACTCGAAATAAGGCCGAATATCCCTGCAGTGACTTGAATGCAGGCTCGTCTTGCATCTCCCAAGATGAAAGGATGTCTGAATCCCCTGTGGAGACCACAGAAAAAGACCTAGTTTCCCACCTCATCGCGACCGGAGGACTCACATCCATTGAAAACTCCAGAGGTACGCGGAGATCAGTGCCTCCAAAGGAGACGATGCCTGACTCCTCGTGAAAATTGATAGGAGTCACAGGATTCCTGTGGCACGTGGAAAGGGACCCTTGGTCTCCCGCCTCAGCTGGAGAGGCGTCCCAATTGCCCTGCCAAGCTTCGAGGAGAATCCCGAGTTGTCCCTCGCAACTAGGCAGGAGTCCTGACGTCGCTGAACAAACACGTGGTTGGACGGGCCATCCCCATTGTAACTCGAGAATATACCCCAGGTTCCGGCCGCAACCTGAGAAAAACCATGAGACTTTCCCCTCGCCGCGAGATGAGGCCCGATTCCCCTGCACTCCGTGCAGAGCAATTCCGTCTTGTACATCACACATGAAAGGAGCCTTGATTTCCCTGATGGCACTCCAGAGAAACCCCAAAAACACTGTTTCAAGGCTAGAGGGATCCTGAGGTCACTGTAGCAACACGAAAGAGCTCCATGGACCAAAAATCCACTTGAGATGAGAGGTTAGTCCCTGGCTTCGACTCCAGAGGAATACCACCTTACCACAAGCACCTCAAGAGGAGGCTTCTCTCAGCTCTAGGTATGTGAGAGGGACCCTGATTTTGCAGCCTCAAGTGGAATGGACACTGCGATGCCCTGACACTAAATAAGGCCTTATATCCCTGCAGTGACTTGAATGCAGGCTCGTCTTGCATCTCACAAGGTGAAAGAATGTCTGAATCCCATGTGGAGACCACAGAGAAAGACCTAGTTTCCCACCTCATGGCGACCGGAGGCCTCACGTCCTTTGAAAACTCCAGAGGTACGCGGAGATCAGTGCCTCCAAAGGAGACGATGCCTGACTCCTCGTGAAACTTGATAGAAGTCCCAGGTTTCCTGTGGCACGTGGATAGGGACCCTTGGTCTCCCGCCTCAGCTGGAGAGGCGTCCCAATTGCCCTGCCAAGCCTCGAGGAGAATCCCGAGTTGTCCCTCGCAACTAGGCAGGAGTCCTGATGTCGCTGAACAAACACGTGGGTGGAAGGGCCAGCCCAGTCATAACTCGAGAATATACCCCAGGTTCCCGCCGCAACTCGAGAAAAACCATGAGACTTCCCCCTCGCCGCGAGATGAGGCCCGATTCCCCTGCAGTGCGTGCAGAGCAATTCCGTGTTGCACATCACACATGAAAGGAGCCTTAATTTCCTTGATGGCACTCCAGAGAAACCCCAAGAACACTGTTTCAAGGCTAGAGGGATCCTGAGGTCACTATAGCAACACGAAAGAGCTCCATGGACCAAAAATCAACTCGAGATTAGAGGTTAGTCCCTGGCTTCGACTCCAGGGGAATACCACCTTACCACAAGCCCCTCAAGAGGAGGCTTCTCTCAGCTCTAGGTATGTGAGAGGGACCCTGAGTTTGCGGCCTCAAGTGGAATGGACACCGCGATGCCCTGACTCGAAATAAGGCCGGATATCCCTGCAGTGACTTGAATGCAGGCTCGTCTTGCATCTCCCAAGACGAAAGGATGTCTGAATCCCTTGTGGAGACCACAGAGAAAGACCTAGTTCCCCACTTCATCGCGAATGGAGGCCTCACATTCTTTCAAAACTTCAGAGGTACGCGGAGATCAGTGCCTCCAAAGGAGACGATGCCTGACTCCTCGTGAAACTTGATAGGAGTGCAGGATTCCTGTGCACGTTGAAAGGGACCCTTGATCTCCCGCCTCAGCTGGAGAGGCGTCCCAATTGCCCTGCCAAGCCTCGAGGAGAATCCCGAGTTGTCCCTCGCAACTAGGCAGGAGTCCTGACGTCGCTGAACAAACACGTGGTTGGAAGGGCCATCCCCGTCGTAACTCGAGAATACACCCCAGGTTCCCGCCGCAACTCGAGAAAAACCATGAGACTTCCCCCTCGCCGCGAGATGAGGCCCGATTCCCCTGCACTGCGTGCAGAGCAATTCCGTGTTGCACATCACACATGAAAGGAGCCTTGATTTCCTTGGTGGCACTCCAGAGAACCCCCAAGAACACTGTTTCAAGGCTAGAGGGATCCTGAGGTCACTGTAGCAACATGAAAGAGCTCCGTGGACCAAAAATCAACTCGAGATGAGAGGTTAGTCCCTGGCTTCGACTCCAGAGGAATACCACCTTACCACAAGCACCTCAAGAGGAGGCTTCTCTCAGCTCTAGGTATGTGAGAGGGACCCTGATTTTGCAGCCTCAAGTGGAATGGACACTGCGATGCCCTGACGCTAAATAAGGCCGGATATCCCTGCAGTGACTTGAATGCAGGCTCGTCTTGCATCTCACAAGGTGAAAGAATGTCTGAATCCCATGTGGAGACCACAGAGAAAGACCTAGTTTCCCACCTTATGGCGACCGGAGGCCTCACGTCCTTTGAAAACTCCAGAGGTACGAGGAGATCAGTGCCTCCAAAGGAGACGATGCCTGACTCCTCGTGAAACTTGATAGAAGTCCCAGGTTTCCTGTGGCACGTGGATAGGGACCCTTGGTCTCCCGCCTCAGCTGGAGAGGCGTCCCAATTGCCCTGCCAAGCCTCGAGGAGAATCCCGAGTTGTCCCTCGCAACTAGGCAGGAGTCCTGATGTCGCTGAACAAACACGTGGGTGGAAGGGCCAGCCCAGTCATAACTCGAGAATATACCCCAGGTTCCCGCCGCAACTCGAGAAAAACCATGAGACTTCCCCCTCGCCGCGAGATGAGGCCCGATTCCCCTGCAGTGCGTGCAGAGCAATTCCGTGTTGCACATCACACATGAAAGGAGCCTTAATTTCCTTGATGGCACTCCAGAGAAACCCCAAGAACACTGTTTCAAGGCTAGAGGGATCCTGAGGTCACTATAGCAACACGAAAGAGCTCCATGGACCAAAAATCAACTCGAGATGAGAGGTTAGTCCCTGGCTTCGACTCCAGGGGAATACCACCTTACCACAAGCCCCTCAAGAGGAGGCTTCTCTCAGCTCTAGGTATGTGAGAGGGACCCTGAGTTTGCGGCCTCAAGTGAAATGGACACCGCGATGCCCTGACTCGAAATAAGGCCGGATATCCCTGCAGTGACTTGAATGCAGGCTCGTCTTGCATCTCCCAAGACGAAAGGATGTCTGAATCCCTTGTGGAGACCACAGAGAAAGACCTAGTTCCCCACTTCATCGCGAATGGAGGCCTCACATTCTTTCAAAACTTCAGAGGTACGCGGAGATCAGTGCCTCCAAAGGAGACGATGCCTGACTCCTCGTGAAACTTGATAGGAGTCCCAGGATTCCTGTGCACGTTGAAAGGGACCCTTGATCTCCCGCCTCAGCTGGAGAGGCGTCCCAATTGCCCTGCCAAGCCTCGAGGAGAATCCCGAGTTGTCCCTCGCAACTAGGCAGGAGTCCTGACGTCGCTGAACAAACACGTGGTTGGAAGGGCCATCCCCGTCGTAACTCGAGAATACACCCCAGGTTTCCGCCGCAACTCGAGAAAAACCATGAGACTTCCCCCTCGCCGCGAGATGAGGCCCGATTCCCCTGCACTGCGTGCAGAGCAATTCCGTGTTGCACATCACACATGAAAGGAGCCTTGATTTCCTTGGTGGCACTCCAGAGAACCCCCAAGAACACTGTTTCAAGGCTAGAGGGATCCTGAGGTCACTGTAGCAACATGAAAGAGCTCCGTGTACCAAAAATCAACTCGAGATGAGAGGTTAGTCCCTGGCTTCGACTCCAGAGGAATACCACCTTACCACCAGCACCTCAAGAGGAGACTTCTCTCAGCTCTAGGTATGTGAGAGGGACCCTGATTTTGCGGCCTCAAGTGGAATGGACACCGCGATGCCCTGACTCGAAATAAGGCCGGATATCCCTGCAGTGACTTGAATGCAGGCTCGTCTTACATCTCCCAAGATGAAAGGATGTCTGAATCCCCTGTGGAGACCACAGAAAAAGACCTAGTTCCCCACCTCATCGCGACCGGAGGACTCACATCCTTTGAAAACTCCAGAGGTACGCGGAGATCAGTGCCTCCAAAGGAGACGATGCCTGACTCCTCGTGAAACTTGATAGGAGTCCCAGGTTTCCTGTGGCACGTGGAAAGGGACCCTTGGTCTCCCGCCTCAGCTGGAGAGGCGTCCCAATTACCCTGCCAAGCCTCGAGGAGAATCCCGAGTTGTCCCTCGCAACTAGGCAGGAGTCCTGATGTCGCTGAACAAACACGTGGGTGGAAGGGCCAACCCCGTCATAACTCGAGAATATACCCCAGGTTCCCGCCGCAACTCGAGAAAAACCATGAGACTTCCCCCTCGCCGCGAGATGAGGCCCGATTCTCCTGCAGTGCGTGCAGAGCAATTCCGTGTTGCACATCACACATGAAAGGAGCCTTGATTTCCTTGATGGCACTCCAGAGAAACCCCAAGAACACTGTTTCAAGGCTAGAGGCATCCTGAGGTCACTATAGCAACAAGAGAGAGCTCCATGGACCAAAAATCAACTCGAGATGAGAGGTTAGTCCCTGGCTTCGACTACAGGGGAATACCACCTTACCACAAGCCCCTCAAGAGGAGGCTTCTCTCAGCTCTAGGTATGTGAGAGGGACCCTGAGTTTGCGGCCTCAAGTGGAATGGACACGGCGATGCCCTGACTCGAAATAAGGCCGGATATCCCTGCAGTGACTTGAATGCAGGCTCGTCTTGCATCTCCCAAGACGAAAGGATGTCTGAATCCCCTGTGGAGAACACAGAGAAAGAACTAGTTCCCAACCTCATCGCGACCGGAGGCCTCACATCCTTTGAAAACTCCAGAGGTACGCGGAGATCAGTGCCTCCAAAGGAGACGATGCCTGACTCCTCGTGAAACTTGATAGGGGTCACAGGATTCCTGTGGCACGTTTAAAGGGACCCTTGGTCTCCCGCCTCAGCTGGAGAGGCGTCCCAATTGCCCTGCCAAGCCTCGAGGAGAATCCCGAGTTGTCCCTCGCAACTAGGCAGGAGTCCTGACGTCGCTGAACAAACACGTGGGTGGACGGGCCATCCCCATTGTAACTCGAGAATATACCCCAGGTTCCCGCCGCAACTCGAGAAAAACCATGAGACTTCCCCCTCGCCGCGAGATGAGGCCCGATTCCCCTGCACTCCGTGCAGAGCAATTCCGTCTTGCACATCACACATGAAAGGAGCCTTGATTTCCTTGATGGCACTCCAGAGAAACCCCAAGAACACTGTTTCAAGGCTAGAGGGATCCTGAGGTCACTCTAGCAACACAAAAGAACTCCGTGGACCAAAAATCAACAGGAGATGAGAGGTTAGTCCCTGGCTTCGACTCCAGAGGAATACCACCTTACCACAAGCACCTCAAGAGGAGGCTTCTCTCAGCTCTAGGTATGTGAGAGGGACCCTGAGTTTGCAGCCTCAAGTGAAATGGACACTGGGATGCCCTGACGCAAAATAAGGCCGGATATCCCTGAAGTGACTTGAATGCAGGCTCGCCTTGCATCTCCCAAGACGAAAGGATGTCTGAATCCCCTGTGGAGACCACAGAGAAAGACCTAGTTCCCCACCTCATCGCGACCGGAGGCCTCACATCCTTTGAAAACTCCAGAGGTACGCGGAGATCAGTGCCTCCAAAGGAGACGATGCCTGACTCCTCGTGAAACTTGATAGGAGTCCCAGGATTCCTGTGGCACGTGGAAAGGGACCCTTGGTCTCCCGCCTCAGCTGGAGAGGCGTCCCAATTGCCCTGCCAAGCCTCGAGGAGAATCCCGAGTTGTCCCTCGCAACTAGGCAGGAGTCCTGCCGTCGCTGAACAAACACGTGTGTGGAAGGGCCATCCCCGTCGTAACTCGAGAATATACCCCAGGTTCCCGCCGCAACTCGAGAAAAACCATGAGACTTCCCCCTCGCCGCGAGATGAGGCCTGATTCCCCTGCCCTGCATGCAGAGCAATACCGTGTTGCACATCACACATGAAAGGAGCCTTGATTTCCTTGATGGCACTCCAGAGAAGCCCCAAGAACACTGTTTCAAGGCTAGAGGGATCCTGAGGTCACTGTAGCAACACGAAAGAACTCCGTGGACCAAAAATCAACTCGAGATTAGAGGTTAGTCCCTGGCTTCGACTCCAGAGGAATACCACCTTACCACAAGCACCTCAAGAGGAGGCTTCTCTCAGCTCTACGTATGTGAGAGGGACGCTGAGTTTGTGGCCTCAAGTGGAATGGACACCGCGATGCCCTGACTCGAAATAAGGCCGGATATCCCTGCAGTGACTTGAATGCAGGCTCGTCTTGCATCTCCCAAGATGAAATGATGTCTGAATCCCCTGTGGAGACCACAGAGAAAGACCTAGATCCCCACCTCATGGCGACCGGAGGCCTCACATTCTTTGAAAACTCCAGAGGTACGCGGAGATCAGTGCCTCCAAAGGAGACGAAGCCTGACTCCTCGTGAAACTTGATAGGAGTCCCAGGATTCCTGTGGCACGTGGAAAGGGACCCTTGGTCTCCCGCCTCAGCTGGAGAGGCGTCCCAATTGCCCTGCCAAGCCTCGAGGAGAATCCCGAGTTGTCCCTCGCAACTAGGCAGGAGTCCTTTCGTCGCTGAACAAACACGTGGCTGGAAGGGCCATCCCCGTCGTAACTCGAGAATATACCCCAGGTTCCCGCCGCAACTCGAGAAAAACCATGAGATTTCCCCCTCGCCGCGAGATGAGGCCCGATTCCCTTGCACTGCGTGCAGAGCAATTCCGTGTTGCACATCACACATGAAAGGAGCCTTGATTTCCTTGATGGCACTCCAGAGAAACCCCAAAAACACTGTTTCAAGGCTAGAGGGATCCTGACGTCACTGTAGCAACACGAAAGAGCTCCGTGGACCAAAAATCAACACGAGATGAGAGGTTAGTCCCTGGCTTCGACTCCAGAGGAATACCACCTTACCACAAGCACCTCAAGAAGAGGCTTCTCTCAGCTCTAGGTATGTGAGAGGGACCCTGAGTTTGCGGCCTCAAGTGGAATTGACACCGTGATGCCCTGACTCGAAATAAGGCCGGATATCCCTGCAGTGACTTGAATGCAGGCTCGTCTTGCATCTCCCAAGACGAAAGGATGTCTGAATCCCCTGTGGAGACCACAGAGAAAGACCTAGTTCCCCACCTCATCGCAACCGGAGGCCTCACACCCATTGAAAACTCCAGAGGTATGCGGAGATCAGTGCCTCCAAAGGAGACGATGCCTGACTCCTCGTGAAACTTGATAGGAGCCCCAGGATTCCTGTGCACGTGAAAAGGGACCCTTGGTCTCCCGCCTCAGCTGGAGAGGCGTCCCAATTGTCCTGCCAAGCCTCGAGGAGAATCCCGAGTTGTCCCTCGTAACTAGGCAGGAGTCCTGCCGTCGCTGAGCAAACTCGTGCTTGGAAGCGCCATCCCCGTCGTAACTCGAGAATATACCCCAGATTCCCGCCGCAACTCGAGAAAAACCATGAGACTTCCCCCTCACCGCGATATGAGGCGCGATTCCCCTGCACTGTGTGCAGAGTAATTCCGTGTTACACATCACACATGAAAGGAGCCTTGATTTCCTTGATGGCACTCCAGAGAAAACTCAAGAACACTGTTTCAAGGCTAGCGGGATCCTGAGTTCACTGTAGCAACACGAAAGAGCTCCGTGGACCAAGAATCAACTCGAGATGAGAGGTTAGTCCCTGGCTTCGACTCCAGAGGAATACCACCTTACCACAAGCACCTCAAGAGGAGGCTTCTCTCAGCTCTAGGTATGTGACAGGGACCCTGAGTTTGCGGCCTCAAGTGGAGTCGACACCGCGATGCCCTGGTTCGAAATAAGGCCGGATATATCTGCAGTGACTTGAATGCAGGCTCGTCTTGCATCTCCCAAGACGAAAGGATGTCTGAATCCCCTGTGGAGACCACAGAGAAAGACCTAGTTCCCCACCTCATCGCGACCGGAGGCCTCACATCCTTTGAAAATTCCAGAGGTACGCAGAGATCAGTGCCTCCAAAGGAGACGATGCCTGACTCCTCATGAAACTTGATAGGAGTCCCAGGATTCCTGTGGCTCGTGGAAAAGGACCCTTGGTCTCCCGCCTCAGCTGGAGAGGCGTCCCAATTGCTCTGCCAAACCTCGAGGCGAATCCCGAGTTGTCCCTCGCAACTAGGCAGGAGTCCTGACGTGGCTGAACAAACACGTGGGTGGAAGGGCCATCCCCGTCGTAACTCGAGAATATACCCCAGGTTCCCGCCGCAACTCGAGAAAAACCATGAGACATCCCCCTCGCCGCGAGATGAGGCCCGATTCCCCTGCACTGCGTAGAGCAATTCCGTGTTGCACATCACACATGAAAGGAGCCTTGATTTCCTTGGTGGGCACTCCAGAGAAACCTTAAGAAGACTGTTTCAAGGCTAGAGGGATCCTGAGGTCACTGTAGCAACACGAAAGAGCTCCGTGGACCAAAAATCAACTCGAGATGAGAGGTTAGTCCCTGGCTTCGAATCCAGAGGAATACCACCTTACCACAAGCACCTCAAGAGGAGACTTCTCTCAGCTCTAGGTATGTGAGAGGGACCCTGAGTTTGCAGCCTCAAGTCGAATGGACACCGCGATGCCCTGACTCGAAATAAGGCCAGATATCCCTGCAGTGACTTGAATGCAGGCTCGTCTTGCATCTCCCAAGACGAAAGGATGTCTGAATCCCTTGTGGATACCACAAAGAAAGACCTAGTTCCCCACCTCATCGCGACCGGAGGCCTCACATCCTTTGAAAACTCCAGAGGTACGCAGAGATCAGTGCCTCCAAAGGAGACGATGCCTGACTCCTCGTGAAACTTGATAGGAATCCCAGGATTCCTGTGCACGTGGAAAGGGACCCTTGATCTCCCGCCTCAGCTGGAGAGGCGTCCCAATTGCCCTGCCAAACCTCGAGGAGAATCCCGAGTTGTCCCGCGCAACTAGGCAGGAGTCCTTAAGTCGCTGAACAAACACGTGGGTGGAAGGGCCACCCCCGTCGTAACTCGAGAATATACCCCAGGTTCCCGCCGCAACTCGAGAAAAACCATGAGACTTCCCCCTCGCTGCGAGATGAGGCCCGATTCCCCTGCACTGCGTGCAGAGCAATTCCGTGTTGCACATCACACATGAAAGGAGCCTTGATTTCCTTGGTGGCACTCCAGAGAAACCCCAAGAACACTGTTTCAAGGCTAGAGGGATCCTGAGGTCACTGTAGCAACACGAAAGAGCTCCGTGGACCAAAAATCAACTCGAGATGAGAGGTTAGTCCCTGGCTTCGACTCCAGAGGAATACCACCTTACCACAAGCACCTCAAGAGGAGACTTCTCTCAGCTCTAGGTATGTGAGAGGGACCCTGAGTTTGCGGCCTCAAGTGGAATGGACACCGCGATGCCCTGACTCGAAATAAGGCCGGATATCCCTGCAGTGACTTGAATGCAGGCTCGTCTTGCTTCTCCCAAGATGAAAGGATGTCTGAATCCCCTGTGGAGACCACAGAGAAAGACCTAGTTCCCCACCTCATCGCGACCGGAGGCCTCACATCCTTTGAAAACTCCAGAGGTACGCGGAGATCAGTGCCTCCAAAGGAGACGATGCCTGACTCCTCGTGAAACTTGATAGGAGTCCCAGGATTCCTGTGGCACGTGGAAAGGGACCCTTGGTCTCCCGCCTCAGCTGGAGAGGCGTCTCAATTGCCCTGCGAAGCCTCGAGGAGAACCCCGAGTTGTCCCTCGCAACTAGGCAGGAGTCCTGCCGTCGCTGAACAAACACGTGGGTGGAAGGGCCATCCCCGTCGTAACTCGAGAATATACCCCAGGTTCCCGCCGCAACTCGAGAAAAACCATGAGACTTCCCCCTCGCTGCAAGATGAGGCCCGATTCCCCTGCACTGCGTGCAGAGCAATTCCGTGTTGCACATCACACATGAAAGGAGCCATGATTTCCTTGATGGCACTCCAGAGAAACCCCAAGAACACTGTTTCAAGGCTAGAGGGATCCTGACGTCACTGTAGCAACACGAAAGAGCTCCGTCGACCAAAAATCAACTCGAGATGAGAGGTTAGTCCCTGGCTTCGAATCCAGAGGAATACCACCTCACCACAAGCACCTCAAGAGGAGGCTTCTCTCAGCTCTAGGTATGTGAGAGGGACCCTGATTTTGCGGCCTCAAGTGGAATGGACACCGCGATGCCCTGACTCGAAATAAGGCCGGATATTCCTGCAGTGACTTGAATGCAGGCTCGACTTGCATCTCCCAAGACGAAAGGATGTCTGAATCCCCTGTGGAGACCACAGAGAAAGACCTAGTTCCCCACCTCATCGCGACCGGAGGCCTCACATCCTTTGAAAACCCCAGAGGTACATGGAGATCAGTGCCTCCAAAGGAGACGATGCCTGACTCCTCGTGAAACTTGATAGGAGTCCCAGGATTCCTGTGGCACGTGGAAAGGAACCCTTGGTCTCCCGCCTCAGCTGGAGAGGCGTCCCAATTGCCCTGCCAAGCCTCGAGGAGAATCCCGAGTTGTCCCTCGCAACTAGGCAGGAGTCCTGACGTCGCTGAACAAACACGTGGGTGGAAGGGCCATCCCCGTCATAACTCGAGAATATACCCGAGGTTCCCAAAGCAACACGAGAAAAACCATGAGACTTCCCCCTCGCCGCAAAACGAGGCCCGATAACCTGCACTGCGTGCAGAGCAATTCCGTGTTGCACATCACACATGAAAGGAGCCTTGATTTCCTTGATGGCACTCTAGAGAACCCCAACAACACTGTTTCAAGGCTGGGGGAACCTGAGGTCACTGTAGCAACACGAAAGAGCTCCGTGGACCAAAAATCAACTCGAGATGAGAGATTAGTCCCTGGCTTCGACCTCAGAGGAATACCACCTTACCACAAGCACCTCAAGAGAAGGCTTCTCTCAGCTCTATGTATGTGAGAGGGACCCTGAGTTTGCGGCCTCAAGTGGAATGGACACCGCGATGCCCTGACTCGAAATAAGGCCGGATATCCCTGAAGTGACTTGAATGCAGGCTTGTCTTGCATCTCCCAAGACGAAAGGATGTCTGAACCCCTGTGGAGACGACAGAGAAAGACCTAGTTCCCCACCTCATCGCGACCGGAAGCCTCACATCCTTTGAAAACTCCAGAGGTACGCGGAGATCAGTGCCTCCAAAGGAGACGATGCCTGACTCCTCATGAAACTTGATAGGAGTCCCAGGATTCCTGTGGCACGTGGAAAGGGACCCTTGGTCTCCCGCCTCAGCTGCAGAGGCGTCCCAATTGCCCTGCCAAGCCTCGAGGAGAATCCCGAGATGTCCCTCGCAACTAGGCAGGAGTCCTGACGTCGCTGAACAAACACGTTGGTGGACGGGCCATCCCCGTCGTAACTCGAGAATATACCCCAGGTTCCCGCCGCAACTCGAGAAAAACCATGAGACTTCCCCCTCGCCGCGAGATGAGGCCCGATTCCCCTGCACTGCGTGCAGAGCAATTCCGTCTTGCACATCACACATGAAAGGAGCCTTGATTTCCTTGATGGCACTCCAGAGAAACCCCAAGAACACTGTTTCAAAGCTAGAGGGATCCTGACGTCACTGTAGCAACATGAAACAGCTCCATGGACCACAAATCAACTCGAGATGAGAAGTTAGACCCTGGCTTCGACTCCAGAGGAATACCACCTTACCACAAGCACCTCAAGAGGAGGCTTCTCTCAGCTCTAGCTATGTGAGAGGGACCCTGAGTTTGCGGCCTCAAGTGGAATGGACACCGCGATGCCCTGACTCGAAATAAGGCGGATATCCCTGCAGTGACTTGAATGCAGGCTCGTCTTGCATCTCCCAAGACGAAAGGATGTCTGAATACCCTGTGGAGACCACAGAGAAAGACCTAGTTCCCCACCTCATCGCGACCGGAGGCCTCACATCCTTTGAAAACTCCAGAGGTACACGGAGATCAGTGCCTCCAAAGGAGATGATGCCTGACTCCTCGTGAAACTTGATAGGAGTCCCAGGATTCCTGTGGCACGTGGAAAGGGACTCTTGCTCTCCCGCCTCAGCTGGAGAGGCGTCCCAATTGCCCTGCCAAGCCTCGAGGAGAATCCCGAGTTGTCCCTCGCAACTAGGCAGGAGTCCTGACGTGGCTGAACAAACACGTGGGTGGAAGGGCCATCCCCGTCATAACTCGAGAATATACCCCAGGTTCCCATCGCAACTCGAGAAAAACCATGAGACTTCCCCCTCGCCGCAAAATGAGGCCCGATATCCTGCACTGCGTGCAGAGCAATTCCGTGTTGCACATCACACATGAAAGGAGCCTTGATTTCCTTGATGGCACTCTAGAGAAACCCCAAGAACACTGTTGAAAGGCTAGAGGGAACCTGAGTTCACTGTAGCAACACGAAAGAGCTGTGTTGACCAAAAATCAACTCGAGATGAGAGATTAGTCCCTGGCTTCGACTCCAGAGGAATACCACCTTACCACAAGCACCTCAAGAGGAGGCTTCTCTCAGCTCTATGTATGTGAGAGGGACCCTGAGTTTGCGGCCTCAAGTGGAATGGACACCGCGACGCCCTGACTCAAAATAAGGCCGGATATCCTTGAAGTGACTTGAATGCAGGCTCGTCTTGCATCTCCCAAGACGAAAGGATGTCTGAATCCCCTGTGGAGACCACAGAGAAAGACTTACTTCCCCACCTCATCGCGAACGGAGGCCTCACATCCTTTGAAAACTTCAGATGTACGCGGAGATCAGTGCCTCCAAAGGAGACGATGCCTGACTCCTCGTGAAACTTGATAGGAGTCCCAGGATTCCTGTGGCACGTGGAAAGGAACCCTTGGTCTCCCGCCTCAGCTGGAGAGGCGTCCCAATTGCCCTGCCAAGCCTCGAGGAGAATCCCGAGTTGTCCCTTGAAACTAGGCAGGGGTCCTGACGTCGCTGAACAAACACGTGGGTGGAAGGGCCATCGCCGTCGTAACTCGAGAATATACCCCAGGTTCCCGCCGCAACGCGAGGAAAACCATGAGACTTCCCCCTCGCCGAGAGATGAGGCCCGATTCCCCTGCACTGCGTGCAGAGCAATTCCGTGTTGCACATCACACATGAAAAGAGCCTTGATTTCCTTGATGGCACTCCAGAGAAACCCCAAGAACACTGTTTCAAGGCTAGAGGGAACCTGACGTCACTGTAGCAACACGAAAGAGCTCCGTGGACCAAAAATCAACTCCAGATGAGAGGTTAGTCCCTGGCTTCGACTCCAGAGGAATACCACCTTACCACAAGCACCTCAAGAGGAGGCTTCTCTCAGCTCTAGGTATGTGAGAGGGACCCTGAGTTTGCGGCCTCAAGTGGAATAGACACCACGATGCCCTGACGTGAAATAAGGCCGGATATCCCTGCAGTGACTTGAATGCAGGCTCGTCTTGCATCTCCCAAGGTGAAAGGATGTCTGAATCCCCTGTGGAGACCACAGAGAAAGACCTAGTTCCCCACCTCATTGCGACCGGAGGCCTCACATCCTTTGAAAACTCCAGAGGTACGCGGAGATCAGTGCCTCCAAAGGAGACGATGCCTGACTCCTCGTGAAACTTGATAGGAGTCCCAGGATTCCTGTGGCACATGGAAAGGGACGCTTGGTCTCCCGCCTCAGCTGGAGAGGCGTCCCAATTGCCCTACCAAGCCTCGAGGAGAATCCCGAGTTGTCCCTTGCAACTAGGTAGGAGTCCTGACGTCGATGAAGAAACACGTGTGTGGAAGGGCCATCCCCGTCGTAACTCGAGAATATACCCCAGGTTCCCGCCGCAACTCGAGAAAAACCATGAGACTTCCCCCTCGCCGCAAAATGAGGCCCGATTCCCCTGCACTGCGTGCAGAGCAATTCAGTCTTGCACATCAAACATGGAAGGAGCCTTGATTTCCTTGATGGCACTCCAGAGAAACCCCAAGAACACTGTTTCAAGGCTAGAGCGATCCTGAGGTCACTGTAGCAACAACAAAGTGCTCCGTGGACCAAAAATCAACTCGAGATGAGAGGGTAGTCCCTGGCTTCGACTCAAGAGCAATACCACCTTACCACAAGCACCTCAAGAGGAGGCTTCTCTCAGCTCTAGATATGTGAGAGGGACCCTGAGTTTGCGGCCTCAAGTGGAATGGACACCGCGATGCCCTGACTCGAAATAAGGCCGGATATCCCTGCAGTGACTTGAATGCAGGCTCGTCTTGCATCTCCCAGATGAAAGGATGTCCGAATCCCCTGTGGAGACCACAGAGAAAGACCTAGTTCCCCACCTCATGGCGACCGGAGGCCTCACATCCTTTGAAAACTCCAGAGGTACGCGGAGATCAATGCCTCCAAAGGAGACGATGCCTGACTCCTCGTGAAACTTGATAGGAGTCCCAGGATTCCTGTGGCACGTGGAAAGGGACCCTTGGTCTCCCGCTTCAGCTGGAGAGTCGTCCCAATTGCCCTGCCAAGCCTCGAGGAGAATCCAGAGTTGTCCCTCGCAACTAGGCAGGAGTGCTGACGTCGCTGAACAAACACGTGGGTGGATGCGCCATTCCCATCGTAACTCGATAATATAGCCCCGGTTCCCGCCGCAACTCGAGAAAAACCATGAGACTTCCCCCTCGCCGCGAGATGAGGCCCGATTCCCCTGCACTGCGGGCATAGAAATTCCGTGTTGCACATCACACATGAAAGGAGCCTTGATTTCCTTGATGGCACTCCAGAGAAACCCCAAGAACACTGTTTCAAGGCTAGAGGGATCCTGAGGTAGCTGTAGCAACACGAAAGAACTCCGTGGACCAAAAATCCACTCGAGATGAGAGGTTAGTCCCTAACTTCGACTCCAGAGGAATTCCACCTAACCACAAGCACCTCAAGAGGAGGCTTCTCGCAGCTTTAGGTATGTGAGAGGGACCCTGAGTTTGCAGCCTCAAGTGGAATGGACATGCAATTCCCTGACTCGAAATAAGGCCGGATATCCCTGCATTGACATAAATGCAGGCTCGTCTTGCATCTCCCAAGACGAAAGGATGTCTGAATCCTCTGTGGAGACCACAGAGAAAGACCTAGTTCCCCACCTCATCGCGACCGGAGGCCTCACATCCTTTGAAAACTACAGAGGTACGCGGAGATCAGTGCCTCCAAAGGAAACGATTCCTGACTCCTCATGAAACTTGATAGGAGTCCCAGGATTCCTGTGGCACGTGGAAAGGGACCCTTGGTCTCCCGCCTCAGCTGGAGAGGCGTCCCAATTGCCCTGCCAAGCCTCGAGGAGAATCCCGAGTTGTCCCTCGCAACTAGGCAGGAGTCCTGAAGTCGCTGAACAAACACGTGACTGGTAGGCCCATCCCCGTCATAACTCGAGAATATAAGCCGGGGCCCCGCCGCAACTCGAGAAAAACCATGAGACTTCCCCCTCGCCACGAGATGAGGCTCGATTCTCCTGCACTGCATGCAGAGCAATTCCGTGTTGCACATCAAACATGAAAGGAGCCTTGATTTCCTTGATGGCAATCCAGAGAAAGCCCAAGAACACTGTTTCAAGGCTAGAGGGATCCTGAGGTTACTGTAGCAACACGAAAGAGCTCCGTGGAGCAAAAATCAACTCGAGATGAGAGGTTAGTCCCTGGCTTCGACTCCAGAGGAATACCACCTTACCACAAGCACCTCAAGAGGAGGCTTCTCTCAGCTCTAGGTATGTGAGAGGGACCCTGAGTTTGCAGCCTCCAGTCGAATAGACACCACGATGCCCTAACTCGAAATAAGGCCGGATATCCCTGCAGTGACTTGAATGCAGGCTCGTCTTGCATCTCCCAAGACGAAAGGATGTCTGAATCCCCTGTGGAGACCACAGAGAAAGACCTAGTTCCCCACCTCATCGCGACCGGAGGCCTCACATCCTTTGAAAACTCCAGAGGTACGCGGAGATCAGTGCCTCCAAAGGAGACGATGCCTGACTCCTCGTGAAACTTGATAGGACTCCCAGGATTCCTGTGGCACGTGGAAAGGGACCCTTGGTATCCCGCCTCAGCTGGAGAGTCGTCCCAATTGCCCTGCAAAGCCTCGAGGAGAATCTTGAGTTGTCCCTCGCAACTGGGCAGGAGTCCTGACGTCGCTGAAGAAACACGTGTGTGGAAGGGCCATCCCCGTCGTAACTCGAGAATATACCCCAGGTTCCCGCCGCAACTCGAGAAAAACCATGAGAATTCCCCTTCGCCGCGAGATGAGGCCCGATTCCCCTGCACTGCGTGCAGAGCAATTCCGTGTTGCACATCACACATGAAAGGAGCCTTGATTTCCTTGATGGCACTCCAGAGAAACCCCAAGAACACTGTTTCAAGGCTGGAGGGATCCTGAGGTCACTGTAGCAACACGAAAGAGCTCCGTGGACCAAGAATCAACTCGAGATGAGAGGTTAGTCCCTGGCTTCGACTCCAGAGGAATACCACCTTACCACAAGCACCTCAAGAGGAGGCTTCTCTCAGCTCTAAGTATGTGAGCGGGACCCTGAGTTTGCGGCCTAAAGTGGAATGGACACCGCAATGCCCTGACTCGAAATAAGGCCGGATATCCCTGCAGTGACTTGAATGCAGGCTCGTCTTGCATCTCCCAAGATGAAAGGATGTCTGAATCCCCTGTTGAGACCACAGAGAAAGACCGAGTTCCCCACCTCATCGCGACCGGAGGCCTCACATCCTTTGAAAACTCCAGAGGCACGCGGAGATCAGTGCCTCCAAAGGAGACGATGCCTGACTCCTTGTGAAACTTGATAGGAGTCCCAGGATTCCTGTGGCACGTGGAAAGGGACCCTTGGTCTCCCGCCTCAGCTGGAGAGGCGTCCCAATTGCCCTGCCAAGCCTCGAGGAGAATCCCGAGTTGTCGCTCGCTACTAGGCAGGAGTCCTGACGTCGCTGAACAAACACGTGGGTGGAAGGGCCATCCCCGTCGTAACTCGAGAATATACCTCAGGTTCCCGCCGCAACTCGAGAAAAACCATGAGACTTCCCCCTCGCCCGAGATGAGCCCCGATTCCCCTGCACTGCGTGCAGAGCAATTCCGTCTTGCACATCACACATGACAGGAGCCTTGATTTCCTTGATGGCACTCCAGAGAAACGCCAAGAACACTGTTTCAAGGCTAGAGGGATCCTGAGGTCACTGTAGCAACACGAAAGAGCACCGTGGACCAAAAATAAACTCGAGATGAGGGGTTAGTCCCTGGCTTCGACTCCAGAGGAATACCACCTTACCACAAGCACCTCAAGAGGAGGCTTCTCTCAGCTCTAGGTATGTGAGAGGGACCCTGAGTTTGAAGCCTCCAGTCGAATAGACACCGCGATGCCCTGACTCGAAATAAGGCCGGATATCCCTGCAGTGACTTGAATGCAGGCTCGTCTTGCATCTCCCAAGACGAAAGGATATTTGAATCCCCTGTGGAGACCACAGAGAAAGACCTAGTTCCCCACCTCATCGCAACCGGAGGCCTCACGTCCTTTGAAACTCCAGAGGTACGCGGAGATCAGTGCCTCCAAAGGAGCCGATGCCTGACTCCTCGTCAAACTTGATAGGAGTCCCAGGATTCCTGTGACACGTGGAAAGGGACCCTTGGTCTCCCGCCTCAGCTGGAGAGGCGTCCCAATTGCCCTGCCAAGCCTCGAGGAGAATCCCGAATTGTCCCTCGCAACTAGGCAGGAGTCCTGACGTCGCTGAACAAACACGTGGGTGGAAGGGCCATCCCCGTCATAACTCGAGAATATACCCCATGTTCCCGCCGCAAATCGAAAAAAACCATGAGACTTCCCCCTCGCCGCAAAATGAGGCCCGATATCCTGCACTGCGTGCAGAGCAATTCCGTGTTGCCCATCGCACATGAAAGTAGCCTTGATTTCCTTGATGGCACTCCAGAGAAACCCCACGAAAACTGTTTCCAGGCTAGAGGGAACCTGAGGTCACTGGAGCAACACGAAAGAGCTCCGTGGACCAAAAATCAACTCGAGATGAGAGGTTAGTCCCTGGCTTCGAATCCACAGGAATAACACCTTACCACAAGCACCTCAAGAGGAGGCTTCTCTCAGCTCTAGGTATGTGAGAGGGACCCTGAGTTTGCGGCCTCAAGTGGAATGGACACTGTGATGCCCTGAATTGAAATAAGGCCGGTTCTCCCTGCAGTGACTTGAATGCAGGCTCGTCTTGCATCTCCCAAGACGAAAGGATGTCTGAATCCCCTGTGGAGACCACAGAGAAAGACCTAGTTCCCCACCTCATCGCGACCGGAGGCCTCACATCCTTTGAAAACTCCAGAGGTACGCGGAGATCAGTGCCTCCAAAGGAGACGATGCCTGACTCCTCATGAAACTTGATAGGAGTCCCAGGATTCCTGTGGCACGTGGAAAGGGACCCTTGGTCTCCCGCCTCAGCTGGAGAGGCGTCCCAATTGCCCTGCCAAGCCTCGAGGAGAATCCCGAGTTTTCCCTCGCAACTAGGCAGGAGTCCTGACGTCGCTGAACAATCACGTGTGTGGAAGGGCCATCCCCGTCGTAACTCGAGAATATACCCCAGGTTCCCGCCGCAACTCGAGAAAAACCATGAGACTTCCCCCTCGCCGCGAGATGAGGCCGGATTCCCCTGCACTGCATGCAGAGCAATTCCGTGTTGCACATCACACATGAAAGGAGCCTTGATTTCCTTGATGGCACTCCAGAGAAACCCCAAGAACACTGTTTCAAGGCTAGAGGGATCCTGAGGTCACTGTAGCAACACGAAAGAGCTCCGTGGACCAAGAATCAAGTCGAGATGAGAGGTTAGTCCCTGGCTTCGACTCCAGAGGACTACCACCTTACCACAAGCACCTCAAGAGGAGGCTTCTCTCAGCTCTAGGTATGTGAGAGGGACCCTGAGTTTGCGGCCTCAAGTGGAATGGACACCGCGATGCCCTGACTCGAAATAAGGCTGGATATCCCTGCAGTGACTTGAATGCAGGCTCGTCTTGCATCTCCCAAGACGAAAGGATGTCTGAATCCGCTGTGGAGACCACAGAGAAAGAACTAGTTCCCCACCTCATCGCGACCGGAGGCCTCACATCCTTTGAAAACTCCAGAGGTACGCGGAGATCAGTGCCTCCAAAGGAGACGATGCCTGACTCCTCGTGAAACTTGATAGGAGTCCCAGGATTCCTGTGGCACGTGGAAAGGGACCCTTGGTCTCCCGCCTCAGATGGAGAGGCGTCCCAATTGCCCTGCCAAGCCTCGAGGAGAATCCCGAGTTGTCCCTCGCAACTAGGCAGGAGTCCTGCCGACGTTGAAGTAACACGTGTGTGGAAGGGCCATCCCCGTCGAAACTCGAGAATATACCCCAGGTTACCGCCGCAACTCGAGAAAAACCATGAGACTTCCCCCTCGCCGCGAGATGAGGCCCGATTCCCCTGCACTGCGTGCAGAGCAATTCCGTGTTGCACATCACACATGAAAGGAGCCTTGATTTCCTTGATGGCACTCCAGAGAAACCCCAAGAACACTGTTTCAAGGCTAGAGGGATCCTGAGGTCACTGTAGCAACACGAAAGAGCTCCGTGGACCAAAAATCAATTCGAGATGAGAGGTTAGTCCCTGGCTTCGACTCCAGAGGAATACCACCTTACCACAAGCACCTCAAGAGGAGGCTTCTCTCAGCTCTAGGTATCTGAGAGGGACCCTGAGTTTGCGGCCTCAAGTGGAATGGACATTGCGATGCCCTGACGCGAAATAAGGCCGGATATCCCTGCAGTGACTTGAATGCAGGCTCGTCTTGCATCTCCCAAGATGAAAGGATGTCTGAATCTCCTGTGGAGACCACAGAGAAAGACCTAGTTCCCCACCTCATCGCGACCGGAGGCCTCACATCCTTTGAAAACTCCAGAGGTACGCGGAGATCAGTGCCTCCAAAGGAGAAGATGCCTGACTCCTCGTGAAACTTGATAGGAGTCCCAGGATTCCTGTGGCACGTGGAAAGGGACCCTTGGTATCCCGCCTCAGCTGGAGAGGCGTCCCAATTGCCCTGCCAAGCCTCGAGGAGAATCACGAGCTGTCCCTCGCAACTAGGAAGGAGTCCTGACGTCGCTGAACAAACACGTGTGTGGCAGGCCCATGCCCTTCGTAACTCGAGAATATACCCCAGGTTCCCGCCGCAACTCGAGAAAAACCATGAGACTTCCCCCTCGCCACGAGATGAGGCCCGATTCCCCTGCACTGTGTGCAGAGCAATTCCGTGTTGCACATCACACATGAAAGGAGCCTTGATTTCCTTGATGGCACTCCAGAGAAACCCCAAGAACACTGTTTGAAGGCTAGAGGGATCCTGAGGTCAATGTAGCAACATGAAAGAGCTCCGTGGACCAAAAATTAATTCGAGATGAGAGGTTAGTCCCTGGCTTCCACTCCAGAGGAATACCACCTTACCACAAGCACCTCAAGAGGAGGCTTCTCTCAGCTCTAGGTATGTGAGAGGGACCCTGAGTTTGCGGCCTCAATTGGAATGGACACCGCGATGCCCTGACTCGAAATAAGGCCGGATATCCCTGTAGTGACTTGAATGCAGGCTCGTCTTGCATCTCCCAAGACGAAAGGATGTCTGAATCCCCTGTGGAGACCACAGAGAAAGACCTAGTTCCCCACCTCATCGCGACCGGAGGCCTCACATCCTAAAAAACTCCAGAGGTACGCGGAGATCAGTGCCTCCAAAGGAGACGATGCCTGACTCCTGTGAAACTTTATAGGAGTCCCAGGATTCCTGTGGCACGTAGAAAGGGACACTTGGTCTCCCGCCTCAGCTGGAGAGGCGTCCCAATTGCCCTGCCAAGCCTCGAGGTGAATCCCGAGTTGTCCCTCGCAACTAGGCAGGAGTCCTGCCGTCGCTGAACAAACACGTGGGTGGAAGGGCCATCCCCGTCGTAACTCGAGAATATACCCCAGGTTCCCGCCGCAACTCGAGAAAAACCATGAGACTTCCCCCTCGCCGCGAGATGAGGCCCGATTCCCCTGCACTGCGTGCAGAGCAATTCCGTGTTGCACATCACACATGAAAGGAGCCTTGATTTCCTTGATGGCACTCCAGAGAAACCCCAAGAACACTGTTTCAAGGCTAGAGGGATCCTGACGTCACTGTAGCAACACGAAAGAGCTCCGTGGCCCAAAAATCAACTCGAGATGAGAGGTTAGTCCCTGGCTTCGACTCCAGAGGAATACCACCATAACATAAGCACCTCAAGAGGAGGCTTCTCTCAGCTCTAGGTATGTGAGAGGGACCCTGAGTTTGCGGCCTCAAGTGGAATGGACACTGCGATGCCCTGACGCGAAATAAGGCCGGATATCCCTGCAGTGACTTGAATGCAGGCTCGTCTTGCATCTCCCAAGACGAAAGGATGTCTGAATCCCTTGTGGAGACCACAGAGAAAGACCTAGTTCCCCACCTCACCGCGACCGGAGGCCTCACATCCTATGAAAACTCCAGAGGTACGCGGAGATCAGTGCCTCCAAAGGAGACGATGCCTGACTCCTCGTGAAACTTGATAGGAGTCCCAGAATTCCTGTGGCATGTGGAAAGGGACACTTGGTCTCCCGCCTCAGCTGGAGAGGCGTCCCAATTGCCCTGCCAAGCCTCGAGGAGAATCCCGAGTTGTCCCTTGCAACTAGGCATGAGTCCTGCCGTCGCTGAACAAACACGTGGGTGGAAGGGCCATCACCGTCGTAACTCGAGAATATACCCCAGGTTCCCGCCGCAACTCGAGAAAAACCATGAGACTTCCCCCTCGCCGCGAGATGAGGCCCGATTCCCATGCACTGCATGCAGAGCAATTCCGTGTTGCACATCAAACATGAAAGGAGCCTTGATTTCCTTGATGGCACTCCAGAGAAACCCCAAGAACACTGTTTCAAGGCTAGAGCGATCCTGAGGTCACTGTAGCAACACGAAAGAGCTCCATGGACCAAAAATCAACTCAAGATGAGAGGGTAGTCCCTGGCTTCGACTCCAGAGGAATACCACCTTACCACAAGCACCTCAAGAGGAGGCTTCTCTCAGCTCTAAGTATGTGAGAGGGACCCTGATTTTGCGGCCTAAAGTGGAATGGACACTGCAATGCACTGACGCGAAATAAGGCCGGATATCGCTGCAGTGACTTGAACGTAGGCTCGTCTTGCATCTCCCAAGATGAAAGGATGTCTGAATCTCCTGTGGAGACCACAGAGAAAGACCTAGTTCCCCACCTCATCGCGACCGGAGGCCTCACATCCTTTGAAAACTCCAGAGGTACGCGGAGATCAGTGCCTCCAAAGGAGACGATGCCTGACTCCTCGTGAAACTTGATAGGAGTCCCAGGATTCCTGTGGCACGTGGAAAGGGACCCTTGGTATCCCGCCTCAGCTGGAGAGGCGTCCCAATTGCCCTGCCAAGCCTCGAGGAGAATCCCGAGCTGTCCCTCGCAACTAGGAAGGAGTCCTGACGTCGCTGAACAAACACGTGTGTGGCAGGCCCATGCCCGTCGTAACTCGAGAATATACCCCAGGTTCCCGCCGCAACTCGAGAAAAACCATGAGACTTCCCCCTCGCCGCGAGATGAGGCCCGATTCCCCTGCACTGTGTGCAGAGCAATTCCGTGTTGCACATCACACATGAAAGGAGCCTTGATTTCCTTGATGGCACTCCAGAGAAACCCCAAGAACACTGTTTCAAGGCTAGAGGGATCCTGAGGTCAATGTAGCAACACGAAAGAGCTCCGTGGCCCAAAAATCAACTCGAGAAGAGAGGTTAGTCCCTGGCTTCGACTCCAGAGGAATACCACCTTACCACAAGCACCTCAAGAGGAGGCTTCTCTCAGCTCTAGGTATGTGAGAGGGACCCTGAGTTTGCGGCCTAAAGTGGAATAGACACCGCAATGCCCTGACTCGAAATAAGGCCGGATATCCCTGCAGTGACTTGAATGCAGGCTCGTCTTGCATCTCCCAAGATGAAAGGATGTCTGAATCCCCTGTGGAGACCACAGAGAAAGACCTAGTTCCCCACTTCATGGCGACCAGAGCCCTCACATCCTTTGAAAACTCCAGAGGTACGCGGAGATCAGTGTCTCCAAAGGAGACGATGCCTGATTCCTCGTGAAACTTGATAGGAGTCCCAGGATTCCTGTGGCACGTGGAAAGGGACCCTTGGTCTCCAGCCTCAGCTGGAGAGGCGTCTCAATTGCCCTGCCAAGCCTCGAGGAGAATCCCGAGTTATCCATGACAACTAGGCAGGATTCCTGACGTCGCTGAAGAAAAACGTGGGTGGAAGGTCCATCCCCGTCGTAACTCGAGAATATACCCCAGGTTCCCGCCGCAACTCGAGAAAAACCATGAGACTTCCCCTTCACCGCGAGATGAGGCCCGATTCTCCTTCACTGCGCGCAGAGCAATTCCGTGTTGCACATCACACATGAAAGGAGCCTTGATTTCCTTGATGGCACTCCAGAGAAACCCCAAGAACACTGTTTGAAGGCTAGAGGGATCCTGAGGTCACTGTAGCAACATGAAAGAGCTCCGTGGACCAAAAATCAACTCGAGATGAGAGGTTAGTCCCTGGCTTCGACTCCAGAGGAATACCACCTTACCACAAGCACCTCAAGAGGAGGCTTCTCTCAGCTCTAGGTATGTGAGAGGGACCCTGAGTTTGCGGCCTCAAGTGGAATGGACACTGCGATGCCCTGACGCGAAATAAGGCCGGATATCCCTGCAGTGACTTGAATGCAGGCTCGTCTTGCATCTCCCAAGACGAAAGGATGTCTGAATCCCCTGTGGAGACCACAGAGAAAGACCTAGTTCCCCACCTCATCGCGACCGGAGGCCTCACATCCTATGAAAACTCCAGAGGTACGCGGAGATCAGTGCCTCCAAAGGAGACGATGCCTGACTCCTGTGAAACTTTATAGGAGTCCCAGGATTCCTGTGGCACGTGGAAAGGGACCCTTGGTCTCCAGCCTCAGCTGGAGAGGCGTCCCAATTGCCCTGCCAAGCCTCGAGGAGAATCCCGAGTTGTCCCTCGCAACTAGGCAGGAGTCCTGACGTTGCTGAACAAACACGTGGGTGGAAGGGCCATCCCCGTCGTAACTCGAGAATATACACCAGGTTCCCGCCGCAACTCGAGAAAAACCATGAGACTTCCCCCTCGCCGCGAGATGAGGCCCGCTTCCCCTGCACTGCGTGCAGAGCAATTCAGTGTCGCACATCACACATGAAAGGAGCCTGATTTCCTTGATGGCACTCCAGAGAAACCCCAAGAACACTGTTTCAAGGCTAGAGGGATCCTGAGGTCAATGTAGCAACACGAAAGAGCTCCGTGGACCAAAAATCAACTCGAGATGAGAGGTTAGTCCCTGGCTTCGACTCCAGAGGAATACCACCTTAGCACAAGCACCTCAAGAGGAGGCTTCTCTCAGCTCTAGGTATGTGAGAGGGGCCCTGAGTTTGCGGCCTCAATTGGAATGGACACCGCGATGCCCTGACTCGAAATAAGGCCGGATATCCCTGCAGTGACTTGAATGCAGGCTCGTCTTGCATCTCCCAAGATGAAAGGATGTCTGAATCCCCTGTGGAGACCACAGAAAAAGACCTAGTTCCCCACTTTATCGCGACCGGAGGCCTCACATTCTTTGAAAACTCCAGACGTACGCGGAGATCAGTGCCTCCAAAGGAGACGATGCCTGACTCCTCGTGAAACTTGATAGAAGTTCCAGGATTACTGTGGAATGTGGAAAGGGACACTTGGTCTCCCGCCTCAGCTGGAGAGGCGTCCCAATTGCCCTGCCAAGCCTCGAGGAGAATCCCAAGTTGTCCCTCGCAACTAGGCAGGAGTCCTGACGTCGCTGAACAAACATGTGGGTGAAAGGGCCATCCCCGTCGTAACTCGAGAATATACCCCAGGTTCCCGCCGCAACTCGAGAAAAACCATGAGACTTCCCCCTCGCTGCGAGATGAGGCCCGATTCCCCTGCACTGCGTGCAGAGCAATTCCGTGTTACACATCAAACATGGAAGGAGCCTTGATTTCCTTGATGGTACTCCAGAGAAAACCCAAGAACACTGTTTCAAGGCTAGAGGGATCCTGAGGTCACTGTAGCAACACGAAAGAGCTCCGTGGCCCAAAAATCAACTCGAGATGAGAGGTTAGTCCCTGGCTTCGACTCCAGATGAATACCACCTTACCACAAGCACCTCAAGAGGAGGCTTCTCTCAGCTCTAGGTATGTGAGAGGGACCCTGATTTTCCGGCCTCAAGTGAAATGGACACTGCGATGCCCTGACGCGAAATAAGGCTGGATAT
Source organism: Cervus elaphus (assembly GCF_910594005.1). Taxonomy (NCBI): domain Eukaryota; kingdom Metazoa; phylum Chordata; class Mammalia; order Artiodactyla; family Cervidae; genus Cervus; species Cervus elaphus. The sequence continues at coordinate 7,683,451 of NC_057838.1, forward strand.
CCCTGCAGTGACTTGAATGCAGGCTCGTCTTGCCTCTCCCAAGACGAAAGGATGTCTGAAACCCCTGTGGAGACCACAGAGAAAGACCTAGTTCCCCACCTAATTGCGACCGGAGGCCTCACATCCTTTGAAAACTCCAGAGGTACGCGGAGATCAGTGCCTCCAAAGGAGACGATGCCTGACTCCTCGTGAAACTTGATCGGAGTCCCAGGATTCCTGTGGCACGTGGAAAGGGACCCTTGGTCTCCCGCCTCAGCTGGAGAGGCGTCCCAATTGCCCTGCCAAGCCTCGAGGAGAATCCCGAGTTGTCCCTCGCAACTAGGCAGGAGTCCTGACGTCGCTGAACAAACACGTGGGTGGAAGGGCCATCCCCGTCGTAACTCGAGAATATACCCCAGGTTCCCGCCGCAACTCGAGAAAAACCATGAGACTTCCCCCTCGCCGCGAGATGAGGCCCGATTCCCCTGCACTGCGTGCAGAGCAATTCTGTGTTGCACATCACACATGAAAGGAGCCTTGATTTCCTTGATGGCACTCCAGAGAAACCCCAAGAACACTGTTTCAAGGCTAGAGGGGTTCTGAGGTCACTGTAGCAACACGAAAGAGCTCCGTGGACCAAAAATCAACTCGAGATGAGAGGTTAGTCCCTGGCTTCGACTCCAGAGGAATACCACCTTACCACAAGCACCTCAAGAGGAGGCTTCTCTCAGCTCTAGGTATGTGAGAGGGACCCTGAGTTTGCGGCCTCAAGTGGAATGGACACCGCGATGCCCTGACTCGAAATAAGGCCGGATATCCCTACAGTGACTTGAATGCAGGCTCGTCTTGCATCTCCCAAGACGAAAGGATGTCTGAATCCCCTGTGGAGACCACAGAGAAAGACCTAGTTCCCCACCTCATCGCGGCCGGAGGCCTAACATCCTTTGAAAACTCCAGAGGTACCCAGAGATCAGTGCCTCCAAAGGAGACGATGCCTGACTCCTCGTGAAACTTGATAGGAGTCCCAGGATTCCTGTGGCACGTGGAAAGGGACACTTGGTCTCCCGCCTCAGATGGAGAGGCGTCCCAATTGCCCTGCCAAGCCTCGAGGAGAATCCGGAGTTGTCCCTCGCAACTAGGCAGGAGTCCTGCCGACGCTGAAGTAACACGTGTGTGAAAGGGCCATCCCCGTCGTAACTCGAGAATATACCCCAGGTTCCCGCGGCAACTCGAGAAAAACCATGAGACTTCCCCCTCGCCGCGAGATGAGGCCCGATTCCCCTGCACTGCGTGCAGAGCAATTCCGTGTTGCACATCACACATGAAAGGAGCCTTGATTTCCTTGATGGCACTCCAGAGAAACCCCAAGAACACTGTTTCAAGGCTAGAGGGATCCTGACGTCACTGTAGCAACACGAAAGAGCTCCGTGGACCAAAAATCAATTCGAGATGAGAGGTTAGTCCCTGGCTTCGACTCCAGAGGAATACCACCATAACACAAGCACCTCAAGAGGAGGCTTCTCTCAGCTCTAGGTATGTGAGAGGGACCCTGAGTTTGCGGCCTCAAGTGGAATGGACACTGCGATGCCCTGACGCGAAATAAGGCCGGATATCCCTGCAGTGACTTGAATGCAGGCTCGTCTTGCATCTCCCAAGACGAAAGGATGTCTGAATCCCCTGTGGAGACCACAGAGAAAGACCTAGTTCCCCACCTCATCGCGACCGGAGGCCTCACATCCTTTGAAAACTCCAGAGGTACGCGGAGATCAGTGCCTCCAAAGGAGACGATGCCTGACTCCTCGTGAAACTTGATAGGAGTCCCAGGATTCCTGTGGCACGTGCAAAGGGACCCTTGGTCTCCCGCCTCAGCTGGAGAGGCGTCCCAATTGCTCTGTCAAACCTCGAGGAGAATCCCGAGTTGTCCCTCGCAACTAGGCAGGAGTCATGATGTGGCTGAACAAACACGTGGGTGGAAGGGCCATCCCCATCGTAACTCGAGAATATACCCCAGGTTCCCGCCGCAACTCGAGAAAAACCATGAGACTTCCCCCTCGCCGCGAGATGAGGCCTGATTCCCCTACACTGCGTGCAGAGCAATTCTGTGTTGCACATCACACATGAAAGGAGCCTTGATTTCCTTGATGGCACTCCAGAGAAACCCCAAGAACACTGTTTCAAGGCTAGAGGGGTCCTGAGGTCACTGTAGCAACACGAAAGAGCTCCGTGGACCAAAAATCAACTCGAGATGAGAGGTTAGTCCCTGGCTTCGACTCCAGAGGAATACCACCTTACCACAAGCACCTCAAGAGGAGGCTTCTCTCAGCTCTAGGTATGTGAGAGGGGCCCTGAGTTTGAGGCCTCAAGTGGAATGGACACTGCGATGTCCTGACTCGAAATAAGGCCGGATATCCCTGCAGTGACTTGAATGCAGGCTCGTCTTGCATCACCCAAGACGAAAGGATGTCTGAATCCCCTGTGGAGACCACAGAGAAAGACCTAGTTCCCCACCTCATCGCGGCCGGAGGCCTAACATCCTTTGAAAACTCCAGAGGTACCCAGAGATCAGTGCCTCCAAAGGAGACGATGCCTGACTCCTCGTGAAACTTGATAGGAGTCCCAGGATTCCTGTGGCACGTGGAAAGGGACCCTTGGTCTCCCGCCTCAGATGGAGAGGCGTCCCAATTGCCCTGCCAAGCCTCGAGGAGAATCCCGAGTTGTCCCTCGCAACTAGGCAGGAGTCCTGTCGTCGCTGAACAATCACGTGTGTGGAAGGGCCATCCCCGTCGTAACTCGAGAATATACCCCAGGTTCCCGCCGCAACTCGAGTAAAACCATGAGACTTCCCCCTCGCCGCGAGATGAGGCCCGATTCCCCTGCACTGCGTGCATAGCAATTCCGTGTTGCACATCACACATGAAAGGAGCCTTGATTTCCTTGATGGCACTCCAGAGAAACCCCAAGAACACTGTTTCAAGGCTAGAGGGATCCTGACGTCACTGTAGCAACACGAAAGAGCTCCGTGGACCAAAAATCAATTCGAGATGAGAGGTTAGTCCCTGGCTTCGACTCCAGAGGAATACCACCATAACACAAGCACCTCAAGAGCAGGCTTCTCTCAGCTCTAGGTATGTGAGAGGGACCCTGAGTTTGCGGCCTCAAGTGGAATGGACACTGCGATGCCCTGACGCAAAATAAAGCCGGATATCCCTGCAGTGACTTGAATGCAGGCTCGTCTTGCATCTCCCAAGACGAAAGGATGTCTGAATCCCTTGTGGAGATCACAGAGAAAGACCTAGTTCCCCACCTCATCGCGACCGGAGGCCTCACATCCTATGAAAACTCCAGAGGTACGCGGAGATCAGTGCCTCCAAAGGAGAGGATGCCTGACTCCTCGTGAAACTTGATAGGAGTCCCAGAATTCCTGTGGCACGTGGAAAGGGACACTTGGTCTCCCGCCTCAGCTGGAGAGGCGTCCCAATTGCCCTGCCAAGCCTCGAGGAGAATCCCGGGTTGTCCCTCGCAACTAGGCAGGAGTCCTGCCGTCGCTGAACAAACACGTGGCTGGAAGGGCCATCCCCGTCGTAACTCGAGAATATACCCCAGGTTCCCGCCGCAACTCGAGAAAAACCATGAGACTTCCCCCTCGCCGGGAGATAAGGCCCGATTCCCATGCACTGCATGCAGAGCAATTCCGTGTTGCACATCAAACATGAAAGGAGCCTTGATTTCCTTGATGGCACTCCAGAGAAACCCCAAGAACACTGTTTCAAGGCTAGAGCGATCCTGAGGTCACTGTAGCAACACGAAAGAGCTCCATGGACCAAAAATCAACTCGAGATGAGAGGTTAGTCCCTGGCTTCGACTCCAGAGGAATACCACCTTAGCACAAGCACCTCAAGAGGAGGCTTCTCTCAGCTCTAAGTATGTGAGAGGGACCCTGATTTTGCGGCCTAAAGTGGAATGGACACTGCAATACACTGACGCGAAATAAGGCCGGATATCGCTGCAGTGACTTGAACGTAGGCTCGTCTTGCATCTCCCAAGATGAAAGGATGTCTGAATCTCCTGTGGAGACCACAGAGAAAGACCTAGTTCCCCACCTCATCGCGACCGGAGGCCTCACATCCTTTGAAAACTCCAGAGGTACGCGGAGATCAGTGCCTCCAAAGGAGATGATGCCTGACTCCTCGTGAAACTTGATAGGAGTCCCAGGATTCCTGTGGCACGTGGAAAGGGACCCTTGGTATCCCGCCTCAGCTGGAGAGGCGTCCCAATTGCCCTGCCAAGCGTCGAGGAGAATCCCGAGCTGTCCCTCGCAACTAGGAAGGAGTCCTGACGTCGCTGAACAAACACGTGTGTGGCAGGCCCATGCCCGTCGTAACTCGAGAATATACCCCAGGTTCCCGCCGCAACTCGAGAAAAACCATGAGACTTCCCCCTCGCCGCGAGATGAGGCCCGATTCCCCTGCACTGTGTGCAGAGCAATTCCGTGTTGCACATCACACATGAAAGGAGCCTTGATTTCCTTGATGGCACTCCAGAGAAACCCCAAGAACACTGTTTCAAGGCTAGAGGGATCCTGAGGTCAATGTAGCAACACGAAAGAGCTCCGTGGCCCAAAAATCAACTCGAGAAGAGAGGTTAGTCCCTGGCTTCGACTCCAGAGGAATACCACCTAACCACAAGCACCTCAAGAGGAGGCTTCTCTCAGCTCTAGGTATGTGAGAGGGACCCTGATTTTCCGGCCTCAAGTGGAATGGACACTGCGATGCCCTGACGCGAAATAAGGCTGGATATCCCTGCAGTGACTTGAATGCAGGCTCGTCTTGCATCTCCCAAGACGAAAGGATGTCTGAAACCCCTGTGGAGACCACAGAGAAAGACCTAGTTCCCCACCTCATTGCGACCAGAGTCCTCACATCCTTTGAAAATTCCAGAGGTACGCGGAGATCAGTGCCTCCAAAGGAGACGATGCCTGACTCCTCGTGAAACTTGATCGGAGTCCCAGGATTCCTGTGGCACGTGGAAAGGGACCCTTGGTCTCCCGCCTCAGCTGGAGAGGCGTCCCAATTGCCCTGCCAAGCCTCGAGGAGAATCCCGAGTTGTCCCTCACAACTAGGCAGGAGTCCTGACGTCGCTGAACAAACACGTGGGTGGAAGGGCCATCCCCGTCATAACTCGAGAATATACCCCAGGTTCCCGCCGCAAATCGAGAAAAACCATGAGACTTCCCCCTCGCCGCAAAATGAGGCCCGATATCCTGCACTGCGTGCAGAGCAATTCCGTGTTTCCCATCACACATGAAAGTAGCCTTGATTTCCTTGATGGCACTCCAGAGAAACCCCAAGAACACTGTTTCCAGGCTAGAGGGAACCTGAGGTCACTGTAGCAACACGAAAGAGCTCCGTGGACCAAAAATCAACTCGAGATGAGAGGTTAGTCCCTGGCTTCGAATCCAGAGGAATACCACCTTACCACAAGCACCTCAAGAGGAGGCTTCTCTCAGCTCTAGGTATGTGAGAGGGACCCTGAGTTTGCGGCCTCAAGTGGAATGGACACTGTGATGCCCTGACTTGAAATAAGGCCGGTTCTCCCTGCAGTGACTTGAATGCAGGCTCGTCTTGCATCTCCCAAGACGAAAGGATGTCTGAATCCCCTGTGGAGACCACAGAGAAAGACCTAGTTCCCAACCTCATCGCGACCGGAGGCCTCACATCCTTTGAAAATTTCAGAGATACGCGGAGATCAGTGCCTCCAAAGGAGACGATGCCTGACTCCTCATGAAACTTGATAGGAGTCCCAGGATTCCTGTGGCACGTGGAAAGGGACCCTTGGTCTCCCGCCTCAGCTGGAGAGGCGTCCCAATTGCCCTGCCAAGCCTCGAGGAGAATCCCGAGTTGTCCCTCGCAACTAGGCAGGAGTCCTGTCGTCGCTGAACAATCACGTGTGTGGAAGGGCCATCCCCGTCGTAACTCGAGAATATACCCCAGGTTCCCGCCGCAACTCGAGAAAAACCATGAGACTTCCCCCTCGCCGCGAGATGAGGCCCGATTCCCCTGCACTGCGTGCAGAGCAATTCCGTGTTGCACATCACACATGAAAGGAGCCTTGATTTCCTTGATGGCACTCCAGAGAAACCCCAAGAACACTGTTTCAAGGCTAGAGGGGTCCTGAGGTCACTGTAGCAACACGAAAGAGCTCCGTGGACCAAAAATCAACTCGAGATGAGAGGTTAGTCCCTGGCTTCGACTCCAGAGGAATACCACCTTACCACAAGCACCTCAAGAGGAGGCTTCTCTCAGCTCTAGGTATGTGAGAGGGACCCTGAGTTTGCGGCCTCAAGTGGAATGGACACCGCGATGCCCTGACTCGAAATAAGGCCGGATATCCCTGCAGTGACTTGAATGCAGGCTCGTCTTGCATCTCCCAAGACGAAAGGATGTCTGAATCCCCTGTGGAGACCACAGAGAAAGACCTAGTTCCCCACCTCATCGCGACCGGAGGCCTCACATCCTTTGAAAACTCCAGAGGTACGCAGAGATCAGTGCCTCCAAAGGAGACGATGCCTGACTCCTCGTGAAACTTGATAGGAGTCCCAGGATTCCTGTGGCACGTGGAAAGGGACCCTTGGTCTCCCGCCTCAGCTGAAGAGGCGTCCCAATTGCCCTGCCAAGCCTCGAGGAGAATCCCGAGTTGCCCTCGCAACTAGGCAGGAGTCCTGCAGTCGCTGAACAAACACGTGGGTGGAAGGGCCATCCCCGTCGTAACTCGAGAATATACCCCAGGTTCCCGCCGCAACTCGAGGAAAACCATGAGACTTCCCCCTTGCCGCGAGATGAGGCCCGTTTCCCCTGCATTGCGTGCAGAGCAATTCCGTGTTGCACATCACACATGAAAGGAGCCTTGATTTCCTTGATGGCACTCCAGAGAAACCCCAAGAACACTGTTTCAAGGCTGGAGGGATCCTGAGGTCAATGTAGCAACAGGAAAGAGCTCCGTGGCCCAAAAATCAACTCGAGAAGAGAGGTTAGTCCCTGGCTTCGACTCCAGAGGTATACAACCTTACCACAAGCACCTCAAGAGGAGGCTTCTCTCAGCTCTAGGTATGTGAGAGGGACCCTGAGTTTGCGGCCTCAAGTGGAATGGACACCGCGATGCCCTGACTCGAAATAAGGCCGGATATCCCTGCAGTGACTTGAATGCAGGCTCGTCTTGCATCTCCCAAGACGAAAGGATGTCTGAATCCCCTGTGGAGACCACAGAGAAAGACCTAGTTCCCCACCTCATCGCGACCGGAGGCCTCACATCCTATGAAAACTCCAGAGGTACGCGGAGATCAGTGCCTCCAAAGGAGACGATGCCTGACTCCTCGTGAAACTTGATAGGAGTCCCAGGATTCCTGTGGCACGTGGAAAGGGACCCTTGGTCTCCCGCCTCAGCTGGAGAGGCGTCCCAATTGCCCTGCCAAGCCTCGAGGAGAATCCCGAGTTGTCCCTCGCAACTAGGCAGGAGTCCTGCCGTCGCTGAACAAACACGTGGGTGGAAGGGCCATCCCCGTCGTAACTCGAGAATATACCCCAGGTTCTCGCCGCAACTCGAGAAAAACCATGAGACTTCCCCCTCGCCGCGAGATGAGGCCCGATTCCCCTGCACTGCATGCAGAGCAATTCCGTGTTGCGCATCAAACATGAACGAAGCCTTGATTTCCTTGATGGCACTCCAGAGAAACCCCAAGAACACTGTTTCAAGGCTAGAGGGATCCTGAGGTCAATGTAGCAACAAGAAAGAGCTCCGTGGCCCAAAAATCAACTCGAGAAGAGAGGTTAGTTCCTGGCTTCGACTCCAGAGGAATACCACCTTACCACAAGCACCTCAAGAGGAGGCTTCTCTCAGCTCTAGGTATGTGAGAGGGACCCTGAGTTTGCGGCCTCAATTAGAATGGACACCGCGATGCCCTGACTCGAAATAATGCCGGATATCCCTGCAGTGACTTGAATGCAGGCTCATCTTGCATCTCCCAAGACGAAATGATGTCTGAATTCCCTGTGGAGACCACAGAGAAAGACCTAGTTCCCCACCTCATCGCGACCGGAGGCCTCACATCCTTTGAAAACTCCACAGGTACGCGGAGATCAGTGCCTCCAAAGGAGACGATGCCTGACTCCTCGTGAAACTTGATAGGAGTCCCAGGATTCCTGTGGCACGTGGAAAGGGACCCTTGGTCTCCCGCCTCAGCTGGAGAGGCGCCCCAATTGCCCTGCCAAGCCTCGAGGAGAATCCCGAGTTGTCCCTCGCAACTAGGCAGGAGTCCTGACGTCGCTGAACAAACACGTGGGTGGAAGGGCCATCCCCGTCGTAACTCGAGAATATACCCCAGGTTCCCGCCGCAACTCGAGAAAAACCATGAGACTTCCCCCTCGTCGCGAGATGAGGCCCGATTCCCCTGCACTGCGTGCAGAGCAATTCCGTGTTGCACATCACACATGAAAGGAGCCTTGATTTCCTTGATGGCACTCCAGAGAAACCCCAAGAACACTGTTTCAAGGCTAGAGGGATCCTGAGGTCACTGTAGCAACACGAAAGAGCTCCGTGGACCAAAAATCAACTCGAGATGAGAGGTTAGTCCCTGGCTTCGACTCCAGAGGAATACCACCTTACCACAAGCACCTCAAGAGGAGGCTTCTCTCAGCTCTAGGTATGTGAGATGTACCCTGATTTTGTGGCCTCAAGTGGAATGGACACTGCGATGCCCTGACTCGAAATAAGGCCGGATATCCCTGCAGTGACTTGAATGCAGGCTCGTCTTGCATCTCCCAAGACGAAAGGATGTCTGAATCCCCTGTGGAGACCACAGAGAGAGACCTAGTTCCCCACCTCATCGCGACCGGAGGCCTCACATCCTTTGAAAACTACAGAGGTACGCGGAGATCGGTGCCGCCAAAGGAGACGATGCCTGACTCCTCGTGAAACTTGATAGGAGTCCCAGGATTCCTGTGGCACGTGGAAAGGGACCCTTGGTCTCCCGCCTCAGCTGGAGAGGCGTCCCAATTGCCCTGCCAAGCCTCGAGGAGAATCCCGAGTTGTCCCTCGCAACTAGGCAGGAGTCCTGACGTGGCTGAACAAACACGTGGGTGGAAGGGCCATCCCCGTTGTAACTCGAGAATATACCCCAGGTTCTCGCCGCAACTCGAGAAAAACCATGAGACTTCCCTCTCGCTGCGAGATGAGGCCCGATTCTCCTAGACTGCGTGCAGAGCAATTCCGTGTTGCACATCACACATGAAAGGAGCCTTGATTTCCTAGATGGCACTCCAGAGAAACCCCAAGAACACTGTTTCAAGGCTAGAGAGATCCTGAGGTCACTGTAGCAACACGAAAGTGCTCCGTGGACCAAAAATCAACTCGAGATGAGAGGTTAGTCCCTGGCTTCGACTCCAGAGGACTACCACCTTACCACAAGCACCTCAAGAGGAGGCTTCTCTCAGCTCTAGGTATGTGAGAGGGACCCTGAGTTTGCGGCCTCAAGTGGAATGGACACCGCGATGCCCTGACTCGAAATAAGGCTGGATAACCCTGCAGTGACTTGAATGCAGGCTCGTCTTGCATCTCCCAAGACGAAAGGATGTCTGAATCCCCTGTGGAGACCACAGAGAAAGACCTAGTTCCCCACCTCATCGCGACCGGAGGCCTCACATCCTTTGAAAACTTCAGAGGTACGCGGAGATCAGTGCCTCCAAAGGAGACGATGCCTGACTGCTCGTGAAACTTGATAGGAGTCCCAGGATTCCTGTGGCACGTGGAAAGGGACCCTTGGTCTCCCGCCTCAGCTGGAGAGGCGTCCCAATTGCCCTGCCAAGCCTCGAGGAGAATCCCGAGTTGTCCCTCGCAACTAGCCAGGAGTCCTGACGTCGCTGAACAAACACGTGGGTGGAAGGGCCATCCCCGTCGTAACTCGAGAATATACCCCAGGTTCCCGCCGCAACTCGAGAAAAACCATGAGACTTCCCCCTCGCCGCGAGATGAGGCCCGATTCCCCTGCACTGCGTGCAGAGCAATTGTGTGTTGCACATCACACATGAAAGGAGCCTTGATTTCCTTGATGGCACTCCAGAGAAACCCCAAGAACACTGTTTCAAGGCTAGAGGGATCGTCACTGTAGCAAATTGAAAGTGCTCCGTGGACCAAGAATCAACTCGAGATGAGAGGTTAGTCCCTGGCTTCGACTCCAGAGGAATACCACCTTACCACAAGCACCTCAAGAGGAGGCTTCTCTCAGCTCTAGGTATGTGAGAGGGACCCTGAGTTTGCGGCCTCAAGTGGAATGGACACTGTGATGCCCTGACGCGAAATAAAGCCGGATATTCCTGCAGTGACTTGAATGCAGGCTCGTCTTGCATCTCCCAAGATGAAAGGATGTCTGAATCCCCTGAGAAGACCACAGAGAGAGACCTAGTTCCCCACCTCATCGCGACCGGAGGCCTCACATCCTTTGAAAACTACAGAGGTACGCGGAGATCGGTGCCGCCAAAGGAGACGATGCCTGACTCCTCGTGAAACTTGATAGGAGTCCCAGGATTCCTGTGGCACGTGGAAAGGGACCCTTGGTCTCCCGCCTCAGCTGGAGAGGCGTCCCAATTGCCCTGCCAAGCCTCGAGGAGAATCCCGAGTTGTCCCTCGCAACTAGGCAGGAGTCCTGACGTGGCTGAACAAACACGTGGGTGGAAGGGCCATCCCCGTTGTAACTCGAGAATATACCCCAGGTTCTCGCCGCAACTCGAGAAAAACCATGAGACTTCCTTCTCGCTGCGAGATGAGGCCCGATTCTCCTACACTGCGTGCAGAGCAATTCCGTGTTGCACATCACACATGAAAGGAGCCTTGATTTCCTTGATGGCACTCCAGAGAAACCCCAAGAACACTGTTTCAAGGCTAGAGAGATCCTGAGGTCACTGTAGCAACACGAAAGAGCTCCGTGGACCAAAAATCAACTCAAGATGAGGGGTTAGTCCCTGGCTTCGACTCCAGAGGAATACCACCTTACCACAAGCACCTCAAGAGGAGGCTTCTCTCAGCTCTAGGTATGTGAGAGGGACCCTGAGTTTGCAGCCTCCAGTCGAATAGACACCACGATGCCCTGACTCGAAATGAGGCCGGATATCCCTGCAGTGACTTGAATGCAGGCTCGTCTTGCATCTCCCAAGACGAAAGGATGTCTGAATCCCCTGTGGAGACCACAGAGAAAGACCTAGTTCCCCAGCTCATCGCGACCGGAGGCCTCACATCCTTTGAAAACTCCAGAGGTACGCGGAGATCAGTGCCTCCAAAGGAGCCAATGCCTGACTCCTCGTCAAACTTGATAGGAGTCCCAGGATTCCTGTGGCAGGTGGAAAGGGACCCTTGTTCTCCCGCCACAGCAGGAGAGGCGTCCCAATTGCCCTGCAAGCCTCGAGGAGAATCCCGAGTTGTCCCTCGCAACTAGGCAGGAGTTCTGACGTCGCTAAACAAACACGTGTTTGGAATGGCCATCCCGGTCGTAACTCGAGAATATACCCCAGGTTCCCGCCGCAACTCGAGAAAAACCATGAGACTTCCCCCTCGCCGCGAGATGAGGCCCGATTCCCCTGCACTGCGTGCAGAGCAATTCCGTGTTGCACATCACACATGAAAGGAGCCTTGATTTCCTTGATGGCACTGCAGAGAAACCCCAAGAACACTGTTTCAAGGCTAGAGGGATCCTGAGGTCACTGTAGCAACAAGAAAGACCTCCGTGGACCAAAAATCAACTCGAGATGAGAGGTTAGTCCCTGGCTTCAACTCCAGAGGAATACCACCTTACCCCAAGCACTTCAAGAGGAGGCTTCTCTCAGCTCTAGGTATGTGAGAGGGACCCTGAGTTTGCGGCCTCAAGTGGAATTTAAACCGCGATACCCTGACTCGAAATAAGGCCGGATATCCCTGCAGTGACTTGAATGCAGGCTCGTCTTGCATCTCCCAAGACGAAAGGATGTCTGAATCCCCTGTGGAGACCACAGAGAAAGACCTAGTTCCCCACCTCATCGCGACCGGAGGCATCACATCCTATGAAAACTCCAGAGGTACGCGGAGATCAGTGCCTCCAAAGGAGACGATGCCTGACTCCTCGTGAAACTTGATAGGAGTCCCAGGATTCCTGTGGCACGTGGAAAGGGACCCTTGGTCTCCCGCCTCAGCTGGAGAGGCGTCCCAATTGCCCTGCCAAGCCTCGAGGTGAATCCCGAGTTGTCCCTCGCAACTAGGCAGGAGTCCTGACATCGCTGAACAAACACATGGGTGGAAGGGCCATCCCTGTCGTAACTCGAGAATATACCCCAGGTTCCCGCCGCAACTCGAGGAAAACCATGAGACTTCCCCCTCGCCGCGAGATGAGGCCAGTTTCCCCTGCACTGCGTGCAGAGCAATTCCGTGTTGCACATCACACATGAAAGGAGCCTTGATTTCCTAGATGGCACTCCAGAGAAAACCCAAGAACACTGTTTCAAGGCTGGAGGGATCCTGAGGTCAATGTAGTAACAGGAAAGAGCTCCGTGGACCAAAAATCAACTCGAGAAGAGAGGTTAGTCCCTGTCTTCGACTCCAGAGGTATACAACCTTACCACAAGCACCTCAAGAGGAGGCTTCTCTCAGCTCTAGGTATGTGAGAGGGACCCTGAGTTTGCGGCCTCAAGTGGAATGGACACCGCGATGCCCTGACTCGAAATAAGGCCGGATATCCCTGCAGTGACTTGAATGCAGTCTCGTCTTGCATCTCCCAAGACGAAAGGATGTCTGAATCCCCTGTGGAGACCACAGAGAAAGTCCTAGTTCCCCACCTCATCGCGACCGGAGGCCTCACATCCTATGAAAACTCCAAAGGTACGCGGAGATCAGTGCCTCCAAAGGAGACGATGCCTGACTCCTCGTGAAACTTGATAGGAGTCCCAGGATTCCTGTGGCACGTGGAAAGGGACCCTTGGTCTCCCTCCTCAGCTGGAGAGGCGTCCCAATTGCCCTGCCAAGCCTCGAGGTGAATCCCGAGTTGTCTCTCGCAACTAGGCAGGTGTCCTGACGTCGCTGAACAAACACCTGGGTGGAAGGGCCATCCCCGTCGTAACTCGAGAATATACCCCAGGTTCCCGCCGCAACTCGCGAAAAACCATGAGACTTCCCCCTCGCCGCGAGATGAGGCCCGATTCCCCTGCACTGCGTGCAGAGCAATTCCGTGTTGCACATCACACATGAAAGGAGCCTTGATTTCCTTGGTGGCACTCCAGAGAAACCCCAAGAACACTGTTTCAAGGCTAGAGGGATCCTGAGGTCACTGTAGCAACAAGAAAGAGCTCCGTGGACCAGAAATCAACTCGAGATGGCAGGTTAGTCCCTGGCTTCGACTCCAGAGGAATACCACCTTACCACAAGCACCTCAAGAGGAGGCTTCTCTCAGCTCTAGGTATGTGAGAGGGACCCTGAGTTTGCGGCCTCAAGTGGAATGGACACCCCGATGCGCTGACTCGAAATAAGGCTGGATATCCCTGCAGTGACTTGAATGCAGGCTCGTCTTGCATCTCCAAGACGAAAGGATGTCTGAATCCCCTGTGGAGACGACAGAGAAAGACCTAGTTCCCCACCTCATCGCGACCGGAGGCCTCTCATCCTTTGAAAACTCCAGAGGTACGCGGAGATCAGTGCCTCCAAAGGAGACGATGCCTGAATCCTCTGAAACTTGATAGGAGTCCCAGGATTCCTGTGGCACGTGGAAAGGGACCCTTGCTCTACCGCTTCAGATGGAGAGGCGTCCCAATTGCCCTGCCAAGCCTCGAGGAGAATCCCGAGTTGTCCCTAGCAACTAGGCAGGAGTCCTGACGTGGCTGAGCAAACACGTGGGTGGAAGGGCCATCCCCGTCGTAACTCGACAATATACCCCAGGTTTCCACCGCAACTCGAGAAAAACCATGAGACTTCTCCCTCGCCGCAAAATGAGGCACGATATCCTGCACTGCGGGCAGAGCAATTCCGTGTTGCACATCACACATGAAAGGAGCCTTGATTTCCTTGATGGCACTGCAGAGAAACCCCAAGAACACTGTTTCAAGGCTAGAGGGATCCTGAGGTCACTGTAGCAACACGAAAGAGCTCCGTGGACCAAAAATCAACTCGAGATGAGAGGTTAGTCCCAGGCTTCGACTCCAGAGGAATACCACCTTACCACAAGCACCGCAAGAGGAGGCTTCTCTCAGCTCTAGGTATGTGAGAGGGACCCTGAGTTTGCGGCCTCAAGTGGAATGGACACCGCGATGCCCTGACTCGAAATAAGGCCGGATATCCCTGCAGTGACTTGAATGCAGGCTCGTCTTGCATCTCCCAAGACGAAAGGATGTCTGAATCCCCTGTGGAGACCACAGAGAAAGACCTAGTTCCCCACCTCATCGCGACCGGAGGCCTCTCATCCTTTGAAAATTCCAGAGGTACACGGAGATCAGTGCCTCCAAAGGAGACGATGCCTGACTCCTCTGAAACATGACAGGAGTCCCAGGATTCCTGTGGCACGTGGAAAGGGACCCTTGGTCTCCCGCCTCAGATGGAGATGCGTCCCAATAGCCCTGCCAAGCCTCGAGGAGAATCCCGAGATGTCCCTTGCAACTAGTCAGGAGTCCTGACGTCGCTGAAGAAACACGTGTGTGGAAGGGCCATCCCCTCGTAACTCGAGAATATACCCCAGGTTCCCGCCGCACATCGAAAAAAGCCATGAGACTTCCCCCTCGCCGCAAAATGAGGCCCGATTCCCCTGCACTGCGTGCAGAGCAATTCCGTGTTGCACATCACACATGAAAGGAGCCTTGATTTTCTTGATGGCACTCCAGAGAAACCCCAAGAACACTGTTTCAAGGCTAGAGTGATCCTGAGGTCACTGTAGCAACACGAAAGAGCTCCGTGGACCAAAAATCAACTCGAGATGAGGGGTTAGTCCCTGGCTTCGACTCCAGAGGAATACCACCTTACCACAAGCACCTCAAGAGGAGGCTTCTCTCAGCTCTAGGTATGTGATAGGGACCCTGAGTTTGCAGCCTCAAGTGGAATGGCCACCGCTATGCCCTGACTCGAAATAAGGCCGGATATCCCTGCAGTGACTTGAATGCAGGCTCGTCTTGCATCTCCCAAGATGAAAGGATGTCTGAATCCCATGTGGAGACCACAGAGAAAGACCTAGTTCCCCACCTCATCGCGACCGGAGGCCTCACATCCTTTGAAAACTGCAGAGGTACGCGGAGATCAGTGCCTCCAAAGGAGACGATGCCTGAATCCTCTGAAACTTGATAGGAGTAACATGATTACTGTGGCACGTGGAAAGGGACGCTGGTTCTACCGCCTCAGCTGGAGAGGCGTCCCAATAGCCCTGCCAAGCCTCGAAGAGAATCCCGAGTTGTCCCTTGCAACTAGGCAGGAGTCCTGACGTCGCTGAACAAACACATGTGTGGAAGGGCCATCTCCGTCGTAACTCGAGAATATACCCCAGGTTCCCGCCGCAACTCGAGAAAAACCATGAAACTTCCCCCTCGCCGCGAGATGAGGCCCGATTCCCCTACACTGCGTGCAGAGCAATTCCGTGTTGCACATCACACATGAAAGGAGCCTTGATTTCCTTGATGGCACTCCAGAGAAACCCCAAGAACACTGTTTCCAGGCTAGAGGGATCCTGAGGTCACTGTAGCAACACGAAAGAGCTCCGTGGACCAAAAATCAACTCGAGATGAGAGGTTAGTCCCTGGCTTCAATTCCAGAGGAATACCACCTTACCACAAACACCTCAAGAGGAGGCTTCTCTCAGCTCTAGGTATGTGAGAGGGACCCTGAGTTTGCGGCCTCAAGTGGAATGGACACTGCGATGCCCTGACGCGAAATAAGGCCGGATATCCCTGCAGTGACTTGAATGCAGGCTCGTCTTGCATCTCCCAAGACGAAAGGATGTCTGAATCTCCTGTGGAGACCACAGAGAAAGGCCTAGTTCCCCACCTCATTGCGACCGGAGGCCTCACATCCTTTGAAAACTCCAGAGGTACGCGGAGATCAGTGCCTCCAAAGGAAACGATGCCTGACTCCTCGTGAAACTTGATAGGAGTCCCAGGATTCCTGTGGCACGTGGAAAGGGACCCTTGGTCTCCCGCCTCAGCTGGAGAGGCGTCCCAATTGCCCTGCCAAGCCTCGGGGAGAATCGCGAGTTGTCCCTTGCAACTAGGCAGGAGTCCTGACGTCGCTGAAGAAACACGTGTGTGGAAGGGCCATCCCCGTCGTAACTCGAGAATATACCCCAGGTTCCCGCCGCAACTCGAAAAAAACCATGAGACTTCCCCCTCGCCGCAAAATGAGGCCCGATTCCCCTGCACTGCGTGCAGAGCAATTCCGTGTTGCACATCACACATGAAAGGAGCCTTGATTTCCTTGATGGCACTCCAGAGAAACCCCAAGAACACTGTTTCAAGGCTAGAGGGATCCTGAGGTCACTGTAGCAACACGAAAGAGCTCCGTGGACCAAAAATCAACTCGAGATGAGAGGTTAGTCCCTGGCTTCGACTCCAGAGGAATACCACCTTACCACAAGCACCTCAAGAGGAGGCTTCTCTCAGCTCTAGGTATGTGAGATGTACCCTGATTTTGTGGCCTCAAGTGGAATGGACACTGCGATGCCCTGACTCGAAATAAGGCCGGATATCCCTGCAGTGACTTGAATGCAGGCTCGTCTTGCATCTCCCAAGATGAAAGGATGTCTGAATCCCCTGTGGAGACCACAGAGAGAGAGCTAGTTCCCCACCTCATCGCGACCGGAGGCCTCACATCCTTTGAAAACTACAGAGGTACGCGGAGATCGGTGCCGCCAAAGGAGACGATGCCTGACTCCTCGTGAAACTTGATAGGAGTCCCAGGATTCCTGTGGCACGTGGAAAGGGACCCTTGGTCTCCCGCCTCAGCTGGAGAGGCGTCCCAATTGCCCTGCCAAGCCTCGAGGAGAATCCCGAGTTGTCCCTCGCAACTAGGCAGGAGTCCTGACGTGCTGAACAAACACGTGGGTGGAATGGCCATCCCCGTCGTAACTCAGAATATACCCCAGGTTCCCGCCGCAACTCGAGAAAAACCATGAGAAGTCCCTCTCACCACGAGATGAGGCCCAATTCCCCTGCACTGCGTGCAGAGCAGTTCCGTGTTGCACATCACACATGAAAGGAGCCTTGATGTTGTTGATGGCACTCCAGAGAAACCCCAAGAACACTGTTTCCAGGCTAGAGGGATCCTGAGGTCACTGTAGCAACACAAAAGTGCTCCGTGGACCAAAAATCAACTCGAGATGAGAGGGTAGTCCCTGGCTTCGACTCCAGAGGAATACCACCTTACCACAAGCACCTCAAGAGGAGGCTTCTCTCAGCTCTAGGTATGTGAGAGGGACCCTGAGTTTGCGGCCACAAGTGGAATGGACACGGGGATGCCCTGGCTTGAAATGAGGCCGGATATCCCTGCAGTGACTTGAATGCAGGCTCGTCTTGCATCTCCCAAGATGAAAGGATGTCTGAGTCCCCTGTGGAGACCACAGAGAAAGACCTAGTTCCCCACCTCATCGCGACCGGAGGCCTCACATCCTTTGAAAACTCCAGAGGTACGCGGAGATCAGTGCCTCCAAAGGAGACGACGCCTGACTCCTCGTGAAACTTGATAGGAGTCCGAGGATTCCTGTGGCACGTGGAAAGGGACCCTTGGTCTACCGCCACAGATGGAGAGGCGTCCCAATTGCCCTGCCCAGCCTCGAGGAGAATCCCGAGTTGTCCCTCGCAACTAGGCAGGAGTCCTGACGTGGCTGAACAAACACGTGGGTGGAAGGGCCATCCCCGTCGTAACTCGAGAATATACCCCAGGTTCCCGCCGCAACTCGAGAAAAACCATGAGACTTCAACCTCGCCGCGAGATGAGGCCCGATTCACCTGCACTGCGTGCAGAGCAATTCCGTGTTGCACATCACACATGAAAAGAGCCTTTATTTCCTTGATGGCACTCCAGAGAAACCCCAAGAACACTGTTTCAAGGCTAGAGGGATCCTGAGGTCACTGTAGCAACACGAAAGAGCTCCGTGGACCAAAAATCAACTCGAGATAAGAGGTTAGTCCCTGGCTTCGACTCCAGAGGAATACCACCTTACCACAAGCACCTCAAGAGGAGGCTTCTCTCAGCTCTAGCTATGTGAGAGGGACCCTGAGTTTGCGGCCTCAAGTGGAATGGACACCGGGATGACCTGACTCGAAATAAGGCCGGATATCCCTACAGTGACTTGAATGCAGGCACGTCTTGCATCTCCCAAGAAGAAAGGATGTCTGAATCCCCTGTGGAGACCACAGAGAAAGACCTAGTTCCCCACCTCATCGCGACCGGAGGCCTCACATCTTTTGAAAACTCCAGAGGTATGCGGAGATCAGTGCCTCCAAAGGAGACGATGCCTGACTCCTCGTGAAACTTGATAGGAGTCCCAGGATTCCTGTGGCACGTGGAAAGGGACCCTTGGTCTCCCGCCTCAGCTGGAGAGGCGTCCCAATTGCCCTGCCAAGCCTCGAGGAGAATCCCGAGTTGTCCCTCGCAACTAGGCAGGAGTCCTGACGTCGCTGAACAAACACGTGGGTGGAAGGGCCATCCCCGTCGTAACTCGAGAATATATCCCAGGTTCCCGCCACAACTCGAGAAAAACCATGAGACTTCCCCCTCGCCGCGAGATGGGTCCCGATTCCCCTGCACTGCGTGCAGAGCAATTCGGTGTTGCACATCACACATGAAAGGAGCCTTGATTTCCTTGATGGCACTCCAGAGAAACCCCAAGAACACTGTTTCAAGGCTAGAGGGATCCTGAGGTCACTGTAGCAACATGAAAGTGCTCCGTGGACCAAGAATCAAGTCGAGATGAGAGGTTAGTCCCTGGCTTCGACTCCAGAGGAATGCCACCTTAGCACAAGCACCTCAAGAGGAGGCTTCTCTCAGCTCTAGGTATGTGAGAGGGACCCTGAGTTTGCGGCCTCAAGTGGAATGGACACTGTGATGCCCTGACGGGAAATAAAGCCGGATATTCCTGCAGTGACTTGAATGCAGGCTCGTCTTGCATCTCCCAAGATGAAAGGATGTCTGAATCCCCTGTGGAGACCACAGAGAGAGACCTAGTTCCCCACCTCATCGCGACCGGAGGCCTCACATCCTTTGAAAACTACAGAGGTACGCGGAGATCGGTGCCTCCAAAGGAGACGATGCCTGACTCCTCGTGAAACTTGATAGGAGTCCCAGGATTCCTGTGGCACGTGGAAAGGGACCCTTGGTCTCCCGCCTCAGCTGGAGAGGCGTCCCAATTGCCCTGCCAAGCCTCGAGGAGAATCCCGAGTTGTCCCTCGCAACTAGGCAGGAGTCCTGACGTGGCTGAACAAACACGTGGGTGGAAGGGCCATCCCCGTTGTAACTCGAGAATATACCCCAGGTTCTCGCCGCAACTCGAGAAAAACCATGAGACTTCCCTCTCGCTGCGAGATGAGGCCCGATTCTCCTAGACTGCGTGCAGAGCAATTCCGTGTTGCACATCACACATGAAAGGAGCCTTGATTTCCTAGATGGCACTCCAGAGAAACCCCAAGAACACTGTTTCAAGGCTAGAGAGATCCTGAGGTCACTGTAGCAACACGAAA
This sequence comes from Cervus elaphus, assembly GCF_910594005.1. Lineage (NCBI taxonomy): Eukaryota > Metazoa > Chordata > Mammalia > Artiodactyla > Cervidae > Cervus > Cervus elaphus. The sequence goes on from NC_057838.1 coordinate 7,703,142, forward strand.
GTGCTCCGTGGCCCAATAATCAACTCGAGATGAGAGGTTAGTCCCTGGCTTCGACTCCAGAGGAATACCACCTTACCACAAGCACCTCAAGAGGAGGCTTCTCTCAGCTCTAGGTATGTGAGAGGGACCCTGAGTTTGCGGCCTCAAGTGGAATGGACACCGCGATGCCCTGACTCGAAATAAGGCCGGATAACCCTGCAGTGACTTGAATGCAGGCTCGTCTTGCATCTCCCAAGACGAAAGGATGTCTGAATCCCCTGTGGAGACCACAGAGAAAGACCTAGTTCCCCACCTCATCGCGACCGGAGGCCTCACATCCTTTGAAAACTTCAGAGGTACGCGGAGATCAGTGCCTCCAAAGGAGACGATGCCTGACTCCTCGTGAAACTTGATAGGAGTCCCAGGATTCCTGTGGCACGTGGAAAGGGACCCTTGGTCTCCCGCCTCAGCTGGAGAGGCGTCCCAATTGCCCTGCCAAGCCTCGAGGAGAATCCCGAGTTGTCCCTCGCAACTAGGCAGGAGTCCTAACGTCGCTGAACAAACACGTGGGTGGAAGGGCCATCCCCGTCGTAACTCGAGAATATACCCCAGGTTCCCGCCGCAACTCGAGAAAAACCATGAGACTTCCCCCTCGCCGCGAGATGAGGCCCGATTCCCCTGCACTGCGTGCAGAGCAATTGTGTGTTGCACATCACACATGAAAGGAGCCTTGATTTCCTTGATGGCACTCCAGAGAAACCCCAAGAACACTGTTTCAAGGCTAGAGGGATCCTGAGGTCACTGTAGCAACATGAAAGTGCTCCGTGGACTAAGAATCAAGTCGAGATGAGAGGTTAGTCCCTGGCTTCGACTCCAGAGGAATGCCACCTTACCACAAGCACCTCAAGAGGAGGCTTCTCTCAGCTCTAGGTATGTGAGAGGGACCCTGAGTTTGCGGCCTCAAGTGGAATGGACACTGTGATGCCCTGACGCGAAATAAAGCCGGATATTCCTGCAGTGACTTGAATGCAGGCTCGTCTTGCATCTCCCAAGATGAAAGGATGTCTGAATCCCCTGTGGAGACCACAGAGAGAGACCTAGTTCCCCACCTCATGGCGACCGGAGGCCTCACATCCTTTGAAAACTACAGAGGTACGCGGAGATCGGTGCCGCCAAAGGAGACGATGCCTGACTCCTCGTGAAACTTGATAGGAGTCCCAGGATTCCTGTGGCACGTGGAAAGAGACCCTTGGTCTCCCGCCTCAGCTGGAGAGGCGTCCCAATTGCCCTGCCAAGCCTCGAGGAGAATCCCGAGTTGTCCCTCGCAACTAGGCAGGAGTCCTGACGTGGCTGAACAAACACGTGGGTGGAAGGGCCATCCCCGTTGTAACTCGAGAATATACCCCAGGTTCTCGCCGCAACTCGAGAAAAACCATGAGACTTCCCCCTCGCTGCGAGATGAGGCCCGATTCTCCTACACTGCGTGCAGAGCAGTTCCGTGTTGCACATCACACATGAAAGGAGCCTTGATGTTGTTGATGGCACTCCAGAGAAACCCCAAGAACACTGTTTCCAGGCTAGAGGGATCCTGAGGTCACTGTAGCAACACGAAAGTGCTCCGTGGACCAAAAATCAACTCGAGATGAGAGGGTAGTCCCTGGCTTCGACTCCAGAGGAATAACACCTTACCACAAGCACCTCAAGAGGAGGCTTCTCTCAGCTCTAGGTATGTGAGAGGGACCCTGAGTTTGCGGCCTCAAGTGGAATGGACACCGCGATGCCCTGACTCAAAATAAGGCCGGATATCCCTGCAGTGACTTGAATGCAGGCTCGTCTTGCATCTACCAAGATGAATGGATGTCTGAATCCCCTGTGGAGATCACAGAGAGAGACCTAGTTCCCCACCTCATCGCGACCGGAGGCCTCACATCCTTTGAAAACTACAGAGGTACGCGGAGATCGGTGCCTCCAAAGGAGACGATGCCTGACTCCTCGTGAAACTTGATAGGAGTCCCAGGATTCCTGTGGCACGTGGAAAGGGACCCTTGGTCTCCCGCCTCAGCTGGAGAGGCGTCCCAATTGCCCTGCCAAGCCTCGAGGAGAATCCCGAGTTGTCCCTCGCAACTAGGCAGGAGTCCTGACGTGGCTGAACAAACACGTGGGTGGAAGGGCCATCCCCGTTGTAACTCGAGAATATACCCCAGGTTCTCGCCGCAACTCGAGAAAAACCATGAGACTTCCTTCTCGCTGCGAGATGAGGCCCGATTCTCCTACACTGCGTGCAGAGCAATTCCGTGTTGCACATCACACATGAAAGGAGCCTTGATTTCCTTGATGGCACTCCAGAGAAACCCCAAGAACACTGTTTCAAGGCTAGAGAGATCCTGAGGTCACTGTGGCAACACGAAAGAGCTCCGTGGACCAAAAATCAACTCAAGATGAGGGGTTAGTCCCTGGCTTCGACTCCAGAGGAATACCACCTTACCACAAGCACCTCAAGAGGAGGCTTCTCTCAGCTCTAGGTATGTGAGAGGGACCCTGAGTTTGCAGCCTCCAGTCGAATAGACACCACGATGCCCTGACTCGAAATGAGGCCGGATATCCCTGCAGTGACTTGAATGCAGGCAGGTCTTGCATCTCCCAAGACGAAAGGATGTCTGAATCCCCTGTGGAGACCACAGAGAAAGACCTAGTTCCCCAGCTCATCGCGACCGGAGGCCTCACATCCTTTGAAAACTCCAGAGGTACGCGGAGATCAGTGCCTCCAAAGGAGCCAATGCCTGACTCCTCGTCAAACTTGATAGGAGTCCCAGGATTCCTGTGGCAGGTGGAAAGGGACCCTTGGTCTCCCGCCACAGCAGGAGAGGCGTCCCAATTGCCCTGCAAGCCTCGAGGAGAATCCCGAGTTGTCCCTCGCAACTAGGCAGGAGTTCTGACGTCGCTAAACAAACACGTGTGTGGAAGGGCCATCCCCGTCGTAACTCGAGAATATACCCCAGGTTCCCGCCGCAACTCGAGAAAAACCATGAGACTTCCCCCTCGCCGCGAGATGAGGCCCGATTCCCCTGCACTGCGTGCAGAGCAATTCCGTGTTGCACATCACACATGAAAGGAGCCTTGATTTCCTAGATGGCACTCCAGAGAAAACCCAAGAACACTGTTTCAAGGCTGGAGGGATCCTGAGGTCAATGTAGCAACAGGAAAGAGCTCCGTGGACCAAAAATCAACTCGAGAAGAGAGGTTAGTCCCTGGCTTCGACTCCAGAGGTATACAACCTTACCACAAGCACCTCAAGAGGAGGCTTCTCTCAGCTCTAGGTATGTGAGAGGGACCCTGAGTTTGCGGCCTCAAGTGGAATGGACACCGCGATGCCCTGACTCGAAATAAGGCCGGATATCCCTGCAGTGACTTGAATGCAGTCTCGTCTTGCATCTCCCAAGATGAAAGGATGTCTGAATCCCCTGTGGAGACCACAGAGAAAGTCCTAGTTCCCCACCTCATCGCGACCGGAGGCCTCACATCCTATGAAAACTCCAGAGGTACGCGGAGATCAGTGCCTCCAAAGGAGACGATGCCTGACTCCTCGTGAAACTTGATAGGAGTCCCAGGATTCCTGTGGCACGTGGAAAGGGACCCTTGGTCTCCCTCCTCAGCTGGAGAGGCGTCCCAATTTCCCTGCCAAGCCTCGAGGTGAATCCCGAGTTGTCTCTCGCAACTAGGCAGGTGTCCTGACGTCGCTGAACAAACACCTGGGTGGAAGGGCCATCCCCGTCGTAACTCGAGAATATACCCCAGGTTCCCGCCGCAACTCGAGAAAAACCATGAGACTTCCCCCTCGCCGCGAGATGAGGCCCGATTCCCCTGCACTGCGTGCAGAGCAATTCCGTGTTGCACATCACACATGAAAGGAGCCTTGATTTCCTTGGTGGCACTCCAGAGAAACCCCAAGAACACTGTTTCAAGGCTAGAGGGATCCTGAGGTCACTGTAGCAACAAGAAAGAGCTCCGTGGACCAGAAATCAACTCGAGATGGCAGGTTAGTCCCTGGCTTCGACTCCAGAGGAATACCACCTTACCACAAGCACCTCAAGAGGAGGCTTCTCTCAGCTCTAGGTATGTGAGAGGGACCCTGAGTTTGCGGCCTCAAGTGGAATGGACACCCCGATGCGCTGACTCGAAATAAGGCCGGATATCCCTGCAGTGACTTGAATGCAGGCTCGTCTTGCATCTCCAAGACGAAAGGATGTCTGAATCCCCTGTGGAGACGACAGAGAAAGACCTAGTTCCCCACCTCATCGCGACCGGAGGCCTCTCATCCTTTGAAAACTCCAGAGGTACGCGGAGATCAGTGCCTCCAAAGGAGACGATGCCTGAATCCTCTGAAACTTGATAGGAGTCCCAGGATTCCTGTGGCACGTGGAAAGGGACCCTTGCTCTACCGCTTCAGATGGAGAGGCGTCCCAATTGCCCTGCCAAGCCTCGAGGAGAATCCCGAGTTGTCCCTAGCAACTAGGCAGGAGTCCTGACGTGGCTGAGCAAACACGTGGGTGGAAGGGCCATCCCCGTCGTAACTCGACAATATACCCCAGGTTCCCACCGCAACTCGAGAAAAACCATGAGACTTCTCCCTCGCCGCAAAATGAGGCACGATATCCTGCACTGCGGGCAGAGCAATTCCGTGTTGCACATCACACATGAAAGGAGCCTTGATTTCCTTGATGGCACTCCAGAGAAACCCCAAGAACACTGTTTCAAGGCTAGAGGGAACCTGAGGTCACTGTAGCAACACGAAAGAGCTCCGTGGACCAAAAATCAACTCGAGATGAGAGGTTAGTCCCAGGCTTCGACTCCAGAGGAATACCACCTTACCACAAGCACCTCAAGAGGAGGCTTCTCTCAGCTCTAGGTATGTGAGAGGGACCCTGAGTTTGCGGCCTCAAGTGGAATGGACACCCCGATGCCCTGACTCGAAATAAGGCCGGATATCCCTGCAGTGACATGAATGCAGGCTCGTCTTGCATCTCCCAAGACGAAAGGATGTCTGAATCCCCTGTGGAGACCACAGAGAAAGACCTAGTTCCCCACCTCATCGCGACCGGAGGCCTCTCATCCTTTGAAAACTCCAGAGGTACGCGGAGATCAGTGCCTCCAAAGGAGACGATGCCTGACTCCTCTGAAACATGACAGGAGTCCCAGGATTCCTGTGGCACGTGGAAAGGGACCCTTGGTCTCCCGCCTCAGATGGAGATGCGTCCCAATTGCCCTGCCAAGCCTCGAGGAGAATCCCGAGATGTCCCTTGCAACTAGTCAGGAGTCCTGACGTCGCTGAAGAAACACGTGTGTGGAAGGGCCATCCCCTCGTAACTCGAGAATATACCCCAGGTTCCCGCCGCACATCGAAAAAAACCATGAGACTTCCCCCTCGCCGCAAAATGAGGCCCGATTCCCCTGCACTGCGTGCAGAGCAATTCCGTGTTGCACATCACACATGAAAGGAGCCTTGATTTTCTTGATGGCACTCCAGAGAAACCCCAAGAACACTGTTTCAAGGCTAGAGTGATCCTGAGGTCACTGTAGCAACACGAAAGAGCTCCGTGGACCAAAAATCAACTCGAGATGAGGGGTTAGTCCCTGGCTTCGACTCCAGAGGAATACCACCTTACCACAAGCACCTCAAGAGGAGGCTTCTCTCAGCTCTAGGTATGTGATAGGGACCCTGAGTTTGCAGCCTCAAGTGGAATGGCCACCGCTATGCCCTGACTCGAAATAAGGCCGGATATCCCTGCAGTGACTTGAATGCAGGCTCGTCTTGCATCTCCCAAGACGAAAGGATGTCTGAATCCCATGTGGAGACCACAGAGAAAGACCTAGTTCCCCACCTCATCGCGACCGGAGGCCTCACATCCTTTGAAAACTGCAGAGGTACGCGGAGATCAGTGCCTCCAAAGGAGACGATGCCTGAATCCTCTGAAACTTGATAGGAGTAACATGATTACTGTGGCACGTGGAAAGGGACGCTGGTTCTACCGCCTCAGCTGGAGAGGCGTCCCAATAGCCCTGCCAAGCCTCGAGGAGAATCCCGAGTTGTCCCTTGCAACTAGGCAGGAGTCCTGACGTCGCTGAACAAACACATGTGTGGAAGGGCCATCTCCGTCGTAACTCGAGAATATACCCCAGGTTCCCGCCGCAACTCGAGAAAAACCATGAAACTTCCCCCTCGCCGCAAGATGAGGCCCGATTCCCCTACACTGCGTGCAGAGCAATTCCGTGTTGCACATCACACATGAAAGGAGCCTTGATTTCCTTGATGGCACTCCAGAGAAACCCCAAGAACACTGTTTCCAGGCTAGAGGGATCCTGAGGTCACTGTAGCAACACGAAAGAGCTCCGTGGACCAAAAATCAACTCGAGATGAGAGGTTAGTCCCTGGCTTCAATTCCAGAGGAATACCACCTTACCACAAGCACCTCAAGAGGAGGCTTCTCTCAGCTCTAGGTATGTGAGAGGGACCGTGATTTAGTGGCCTCAAGTGGAATGGACACTGCGATGCCCTGACGCGAAATAAGGCCGGATATCCCTGCAGTGACTTGAATGCAGGCTCGTCTTGCATCTCCCAAGACGAAAGGATGTCTGAATCCCCTGTGGAGACCACAGAGAAAGACCTAGTTCCCCACCTCATCGCGACAGGAGGCCTCACATCCTTTGAAAACTCCAGAGGTACGCGGAGATCAGTGCCTCCAAAGGAGACGATGCCTGACTCCTGGTGAAACTTGATAGGAGTCCCAGGATTCCTGTGGCACGTGGAAAGGGACCCTTGGTCTCCCGCCTTAGCTGGAGAGGCGTCCCAATTTCCCTGCCAAGCCTCGAGGAGAATCCCGAGTTGTCCCTCGCAACTAGGCAGGAGTCCTGCCGTCGCTGAACAAACACGTGGGTGGAAGGGCCATCCCCGTTATAACTCGAGAATATACCCCAGGTTCCCGCCGCAACTCGAGAAAAACCATGAGACTTCCCCCTCGCCGTGAGATGAGGCCCGATTCCCCTGCACTGCGTGCAGAGCAATTCCGTGTTGCACATCACACATGAAAGGAGCCTTGATTTCCTTGATGGCACTTCAGAGAAACCCCAAGAACACTGTTTCAAGGCTAGAGGGATCCTGAGGTCACTGTAGCAACACAAAAGAGCTCCGTGGACCAAAAATTAACTCGAGATGAGAGGTTAGTCCCTGGCTTCGACTCCAGAGGAATACCACCTTACCACAAGCACCTCAAGAGGAGTCTTCTCTCAGCTCTAGGTATGTGAGAGGGACCCTGAGTTTGCGGCCTCAAGTGGAATGGACACCGCGATGCCCTGACTCGAAATAAGCCCGGATATCCCTGCAGGGACTTGAATGCAGGCTCGTCTTGCATCTCCCAAGATGAAAGGATGTCTGAATCCCCTGTGGAGACCACAGAGAAAGACCTCGTTCCCCACCTCATCGCGACCGGAGGCCTCACATCCTTTCATAACTCCAGAGGTTCGCAGAGATCAGTGCCTCCAAAGGAGACGATGCCTGACTCCTCGTGAAACTTGATAGGAGTCCGAGGATTCCTGTGGCACGTGGAAAGGGACTCTTGGTCTACCGCCACAGATGGAGAGGCGTCCCAATTGCCCTGCCCAGCCTCGAGGAGAATCCCGAGTTGTCCCTCGCAACTAGGCAGGAGTCCTGACGTGGCTGAACAAACACGTGGGTGGAAGGGCCATCCCCGTCGTAACTCGAGAATATACCCCAGGTTCCCGCCGCAACTCGAGAAAAACCATGAGACTTCCCCCTCGCTGCGAAATGAGGCCCGATTCCCCTGCACTGCGTGCAGAGCAATTGTGTGTTGCACATCACACATTAAAGGAGCCTTGATTTCCTTGATGGCACTCCAGAGAAACCCCAAGAACACTGTTTCAAGGCTAGAGGGATCCTGAGGTCACTGTAGCAACACGAAAGAGCTCCGTGGACCAAAAATCAACTCAAGATGAGGGGTTAGTCCCTGGCTTCGACTCCAGAGGAATACCACCTTACCACAAGCACCTCAAGAGGAGGCTTCTCGCAGCTCTAGGTATGTGAGAGGGACCCTGAGTTTGCAGCCTCAAGTCGAATGGACACCACGATGCCCTGACTCGAAATAAGGCCGGATATCCCTGCAGTGACTTGAATGCAGGCTCGTCTTGCATCTCCCAATACAAAGGGATGTCTGAATCCCCTGTGGAGACCACAGAGAAAGAACTAGTTCCCCACCTCATCACGACCGGAGGCCTCACATCGTTTGAAAACTCCAGAGGTACGCGGAGATCAGTGCCTCCAAAGGAGACGATGCCTGACACCTCGTGAAACTTGATAGGAGTCCCAGGATTCCTGTGGCACGTGGAAAGGGACCCTTGGTCTCCCGCCTCAGCTGGAGAGGCGTCCCAATTGCCCTGCCAAGCCTCGAGGAGAATCCCGAGTTGTCCCTCGCAACTAGGCAGGAGTCCTGCCGTCGCTGAACAAACACGTGGGTGGAAGGGCCATCCCCATCGTAACTCGATAATATAGCCCAGGTTCCCGCCGCAACTCGAGAAAAACCATGAGACTTCCCCCTCGCCGCGAGATGAGGCCCGATTCCCCTGCAATGCGTGCAGAGCAATTCCGTGTTGCACATCACACATGAAAGGAGCCTTGATTTTCTTGATCGCACTCCAGAGAAACCCCAAGAACAATGTTTCAAGGCTAGAGTGATCCTGAGGTCACTGTAGCAACACGAAAGAGCTCCGTGGACCAAAAATCAACTCGAGATGAGGGGTTAGTCCCTGGCTTCGACTCCAGAGGAATACCACCTTACCACAAGCACCTCAAGAGGAGGCTTCTCTCAGCTCTAGGTATGTGATAGGGACCCTGAGTTTGCAGCCTCAAGTGGAATGGCCACCGCTATGCCCTGACTCGAAATAAGGCCGGATATCCCTGCAGTGACTTGAATGCAGGCTCGTCTTGCATCTCCCAAGACGAAAGGATGTCTGAATCCCATGTGGAGACCACAGAGAAAGACCTAGTTCCCCACTTCATCGCGACCGGAGGCCTCACATCCTTTGAAAACTGCAGAGGTACGCGGAGATCAGTGCCTCCAAAGGAGACGATGCCTGAATCCTCTGAAACTTGATAGGAGTAACATGATTACTGTGGCACGTGGAAAGGGACGCTGGTTCTACCGCCTCAGCTGGAGAGGCGTCCCAATAGCCCTGCCAAGCCTCGAAGAGAATCCCGAGTTGTCCCTTGCAACTAGGCAGGAGTCCTGACTTCGCTGAACAAACACATGTGTGGAAGGGCCATCTCCGTCGTAACTCGAGAATATACCCCAGGTTCCCGCCGCAACTCGAGAAAAACCATGAAACTTCCCCCTCGCCGCGAGATGAGGCCCGATTCCCCTACACTGCGTGCAGAGCAATTCCGTGTTGCACATCACACATGAAAGGAGCCTTGATTTCCTTGATGGCACTCCAGAGAAACCCCAAGAACACTGTTTCCAGGCTAGAGGGATCCTGAGGTCACTGTAGCAACACGAAAGAGCTCCGTGGACCAAAAATCAACTCGAGATGAGAGGTTAGTCCCTGGCTTCAATTCCAGAGGAACACCACCTTACCACAAACACCTCAAGAGGAGGCTTCTCTCAGCTCTAGGTATGTGAGAGGGACCCTGAGTTTGCGGCCTCAAGTGGAATGGACACTGCGATGCCCTGACGCGAAATAAGGCCGGATATCCCTGCAGTGACTTGAATGCAGGCTCGTCTTGCATCTCCCAAGACGAAAGGATGTCTGAATCTCCTGTGGAGACCACAGAGAAAGGCCTAGTTCCCCACCTCATTGCGACCGGAGGCCTCACATCCTTTGAAAACTCCAGAGGTACGCGGAGATCAGTGCCTCCAAAGGAAACGATGCCTGACTCCTCGTGAAACTTGATAGGAGTCCCAGGATTCCTGTGGCACGTGGAAAGGGACCCTTGGTCTCCCGCCTCAGCTGGAGAGGCGTCCCAATTGCCCTGCCAAGCCTCGGGGAGAATCGCGAGTTGTCCCTTGCAACTAGGCAGGAGTCCTGACGTCGCTGAAGAAACACGTGTGTGGAAGGGCCATCCCCGTCGTAACTCGAGAATATACCCCAGGTTCCCGCCGCAACTCGAAAAAAACCATGAGACTTCCCCCTCGCCGCAAAATGAGGCCCGATTCCCCTGCACTGCGTGCAGAGCAATTCCGTGTTGCACATCACACATGAAAGGAGCCTTGATTTCCTTGATGGCACTCCAGAGAAACCCCAAGAACACTGTTTCAAGGCTAGAGGGATCCTGAGGTCACTGTAGCAACACGAAAGAGCTCCGTGGCCCAAAAATCAACTCGAGATGAGAGGTTAGTCCCAGGCTTCGACTCTGGAGGAATACCACCTTACCACAAGCACCTCAAGAGGAGGCTTCTCTCAGCTCTAGGTATGTGAGAGGGACCGTGATTTAGTGGCCTCAAGTGGAATGGACACTGCGATGCCCTGACGCGAAATAAGGCCGGATATCCCTGCAGTGACTTGAATGCAGGCTCGTCTTGCATCTCCCAAGACGAAAGGATGTCGGAATCCCCTGTGGAGACCACAGAGAAAGACCTAGTTCCCCACCTCATCGCGACAGGAGGCCTCACATCCTTTGAAAATTCCAGAGGTACGCGGAGATCAGTGCCTCCAAAGGAGACGATGCCTGACTCCTCGTGAAACTTGATAGGAGTCCCAGGATTCCTGTGGCACGTGGAAAGGGACCCTTGGTCTCCCGCCTCAGCTGGAGAGGCGTCCCAATTGCCCTGCCAAGCCTCGAGGAGAATCCCGAGTTGTCCCTCGCAACTAGGCAGGAGTCCTGCCGTCGCTGAACAAACACGTGGGTGGAAGGGCCATCCCCGTCGTAACTCGAGAATATACCCCAGGTTCCCGCCGCAACTCGAGAAAAACCATGAGACTTCCCCCTCGCTGCGAAATGAGGCCCGATTCCACTGCACTGCGTGCAGAGCAATTGTGTGTTGCACATCACACATGAAAGGAGCCTTGATTTCCTTGATGGCACTCCAGAGAAACCCCAAGAACACTGTTTGAAGGCTAGAGGGATCCTGAGGTCACTGTAGCAACACGAAAGAGCTCCGTGGACCAAAAATCAACTCAAGATGAGGGGTTAGTCCCTGGCTTCGACTCCAGAGGAATACCACCTTACCACAAGCACCTCAAGAGGAGGCTTCTCGCAGCTCTAGGTATGTGAGAGGGACCCTGAGTTTGCAGCCTCAAATCGAATGGACACCACGATGCCCTGACTCGAAATAAGGCCGGATATCCCTGCAGTGACTTGAATGCAGGCTCGTCTTGCATCTCCCAATACAAAGGGATGTCTGAATCCCCTGTGGAGACCACAGAGAAAGAACTAGTTCCCCACCTCATCACGACTGGAGGCCTCACATCCTTTGAAAACTCCAGAGGTACGGGGAGATCAGTGCCTCCAAAGGAGACGACGCCTGACTCCTCGTGAAACTTGATAGGAGTCCCAGGATTCCTGTGGCACGTGGAAAGGGACGCTTGGTCTCCCGCCTCAGTTGGAGAGGCGTCCCAATTGCCCTGCCAAGCCTCGAGGAGAATCCCGAGTTGTCCCTCGAAACTAGGCAGGAGTCCTGACGTCGCTGAACAAACACGTGGGTGGAAGAGCCATCCCCGTCATAACTCGAGAATATATCCCAGGTTCCCACCGCAACTCGAGAAAAACCATGAGACTTCCCCCTCGCCGCGAGATGAGGCCCGATTCCCCTGCACTGCGTGCAGAGCAATTCCGTGTTGCACATCACACATGAAAGGAGCCTTGATTTCCTTGATGGCACTCCAGAGAAACCCCAAGAACACTGTTTCAAGGCTAGAGGGAAACTGAGGTCACTGTAGCAACACGAAAGAGCTCCGTGGACCAAGAATCAACTCGAAATGAGAGGTTAGTCCCTGGCTTCGACTCCAGAGGAATACCACCTTACCACAAGCACCTCAAGAGGAGGCTTCTCTCAGCTCTAGGTATGTGAGAGGGACGCTAAGTTTGTGGCCTCAAGTGGAATGGACACCGCGATGCCCTGACTCGAAATAAGGCCGGATATCCCTGCAGTGACTTGAATGCAGGCTCGTCTTGCATCTCCCGAGACGAAAGGATGTCTGAATCCCCTGTGGAGACCACAGAGAAAGACCTAGTTCCCCACCTCATCACTGCCGGAGGCCTCACATCCTTTGAAAACTCCAGACGTACGCGGATATCAGTGCCTCCAACGGAGACGATGCCTGACTCCTCGTGAAACTTGATAGGAGTCCCAGGATTCCTGTGGCACGTGGAAAGGGACAATTGGTCTCCCGCCTCAGCTGGAGAGGCGTCCCAATTGCCCTGCCAAACCTCGAGGAGAATCCCGAGTTGTCCCTCGAAACTAGGCAGGAGTCCTGACGTCGCTGAACAAACACGTGGGTGGAAGGGCCATCCCCGTCGTAACTCGAGAATATACCCCAGGTTCCCGCCACAATTCGAGAAAAACCATGAGACTTCCCCCTCGCCACGAGATGAGGCCCGATTCCCCTGCACTGCGTGCAGAGCAATTCCGTGTTGCACATCACACATGAAAGGAGGCTTGATCTCCTTGATGGCACTCCAGAGAAACCCCAAGAACACTGTTTCAAGGCTAGAGGGATCCTGAGGTCACTGTAGCAACACGAAAGAGCTCCGTGGACCAAGAATCAACTCGAGATGAGAGGTTAGTCCCTGGCTTCGACTCCAGAGGAATACCACCTTACCACAAGCACCTCAAGAGGAGGCTTCTCTCAGCTCTAGGTATGTGAGACGGACCCTGAGTTTGCGGCCTCAAGTGGAATGGACACTGCGATGCCCTGACGCGAAATAAGGCCGGATATCCCTGCAGTGACTTGAATGCAGGCTCGTCTTGCATCTCCCGAGACGAAAGGATGTCTGAAACCCCTGTGGAGACCACAGAGAAAGACCTAGTTCCCCACCTCATCGCGACCGGAGGCCTCACATCCTTTGAAAACTCCAGAGGTACGCGGAGATCAGTGCCTCCAAAGGAGAAGATGCCTGACTCCTTGTGAAACTTGATAGGAGTCCCAGGATTCCTGTGGCACACGGAAAGGGACCCTTGGTCTCCCGCCTCAGCTGGAGAGGCGTCCCAATTGCCCTGCCAAGCCTCGAGGAGAATCCCGAGTTGTCCCTCGCAACTAGGCAGGAGTCCTGAAGTCGCTGAACAAACACGTGGGTGGAAGGGCCATCCCCGTCGTAACTCGAGAATATACCCCAGGTTCCCGCCGCAACTCGAGAAAAACCATGAGACTTCCCCCTCGCCGCGAGATGAGCCCCGATTCCCCTGCACTGCGTGCAGAGCAATTCCGTGTTGCACATCACACATGAAAGGAGCCTTGATTTCCTTGATGGCACTCCAGAGAAACCCCAAGAACACTGTTTCAAGGCTAGAGGGATCCTGAGGTCACTGAAGCAACATGAAAGAGCTCCGTGGACCACAAATCAACTCGAGATGAGTGATTAGTCCCTGGCTTCGACTCCAGAGGAATACCACCTTACCACAAGCACCTCAAGAGGAGGCTTCTCTCAGCTCTAGGTATGTGAGAGGGACCCTGAGTTTGCGGCCTCAAGTGGAATGGACACCGCGATGCCCTGACTCGAAATAAGGCCGGATATCCCTGCAGTGACTTGAATGCAGGCTCGTCTTGCATCTCCCGAGACGAAAGGATGTCTGAATCCCCTGTGGAGACCACAGAGAAAGACCTAGTTCCCCACCTCATCGCGACCGGAGGCCTCACATCCTTTGAAAACTCCAGAGGTACGCGGAGATCAGTTCCTCCAAAGGAGACGATGCCTGACTCCTCGTGAAACTTGATAGGAGTCCCAGCATTCCTGTGGCACGTGGAAAGGGACCCTTGGTCTCCCGCCTCAGCTGGAGAGGCGTCCCAATTGCCCTGCCAAGCCTCGAGGAGAATCCCGAGTTGTCCCTCGCAACTAGGCAGGAGTCCTGAAGTCGCTGAACAAACACGTGGGTGGAGGTACCATCCCCGTCTTAACTCGAGAATATACCCCAGGTTCCCGCCGCAACTCGAGAAAAACCATGAGACTTCCCCCTCGCCGCGAGATGAGGCCCGATTCCCCTGCACTGCGTGCAGAGCAATTCCGTGTTGCACATCACACATGAAAGGAGCCTTGATTTCCTTGATGGCACTCCAGAGAAACCCCAAGAACACTGTTTCAAGGCTAGAGGGATCCTGAGGTCACTGTAGCAACACGAAAGAGCTCCGTGGACCAAAAATCAACTCGAGATGAGTGATTAGTCCCTGGCTTCGACTCCAGAGGAATACCACCTTACCACAAGCACCTCAAGAGGAGGCTTCTCTCAGCTCTAGGTATGTGAGTGGGACCCTGAGTTTGCGGCCTCAAGTGGAATGGACACCGCGATGCCCTGACTCGAAATAAGGCCGGATATCCCTGCAGTGACTTGAATGCAGGCTCGTCTTGCATCTCCCGAGACGAAAGGATGTCTGAATCCCCTGTGGAGACCACAGAGAAAGACCTAGTTCCCCACCTCATCACTACCGGAGGCCTCACATCCTTTGAAAACTCCAGAGGTACGCGGAGATCAGTGCCTCTAACGGAGACGATGCCTGACTCCTCGTGAAACTTGATAGGAGTCCCAGGATTCCTGTGGCACGTGGAAAGGGACAATTGGTCTCCCGCCTCAGCTGGAGAGGCTTCCCAATTGCCCTGCCAAGCCTCGAGGAGAATCCCGAGTTGTCCCTCGAAACTAGGCAGGAGTCCTGACGTCGCTGAACAAACACGTAGGTGGATGGGCCATCCCCGTCGTAACTCGAGAATATACCCCAGGTTCCCGCCGCAATTCGAGAAAAACCATGAGACTTCCCCCTCGCCGCGAGATGAGGCCCGATTACCCTGCACTGCGTGCAGAGCAATTCCGTGTTGCACATCACACATGAAAGGAGCCTTGATCTCCTTGATGGCACTCCAGAGAAACCCCAGGAACACTGTTTGAAGGCTAGAGGGATCCTGAGGTCACTGTAGCAACACGAAAGAGCTCCGTGGACCACAAATCAACTCGAGATGAGAGGTTAGTCCCTGGCTTCGACTCCAGAGGAATACCACCTTACCACAAGCACCTCAAGAGGAGGCTTCTCTCAGCTCTAGGTATGTGAGAGGGACCCTGAGTTTGCGGCCTCAAGTGGAATGGACACCGCGATGCCCTGATTCGAAATTAGGCCGGATATCCCTGCAGTGACTTGAATGCAGGCTCGTCTTGCATCTCCCAAGACGAAAGGATGTCTGAATCCCCTGTGGAGACCACAGAGAAAGACCTAGTTCCCCACCTCATCGCGACCGGAGGCCTCACATCCTTTGAAAACTCCAGAGGTACGCGGAGATCAGTTCCTCCAAAGGAGACGATGCCTGACTCCTCGTGAAACTTGATAGGAGTCCCAGCATTCCTGTGGCACGTGGAAAGGGACCCTTGGTCTCCCGCCTCAGCTGGAGAGGCGTCCCAATTGCCCTGCCAAGCCTCGAGGAGAATCCCGAGTTGTCCCTCGCAACTAGGCAGGAGTCCTGAAGTCGCTGAACAAACACGTGGGTGGAGGTACCATCCCCGTCTTAACTCGAGAATATACCCCAGGTTCCCGCCGCAACTCGAGAAAAACCATGAGACTTCCCCCTCGCCGCGAGATGAGGCCCGATTCCCCTGCACTGCGTGCAGAGCAATTCCGTGTTGCACATCACACATGAAAGGAGCCTTGATTTCCTTGATGGCACTCCAGAGAAACCCCAAGAACACTGTTTCAAGGCTAGAGGGATCGTGAGGTCACTGTAGCAACAAGAAAGAGCTCCGTGGACCAAAAATCAACTCGAGATGAGAGGTTTGTCCCTGGCTTCGACTCCAGAGAAATACCACCTTACCACAAGCACCTCAAGAGGAGGCTTCTCTCAGCTCTAGGTATGTGAGAGGGACCCTGAGTTTGCGGCCTCAAGTGGAATGGACACCACGATGCCCTGACTCGAAATAAGGCCGGATATCCTTGCAGTGACTTGAATGCAGGCTCGTCTTGCATCTCCCAAGACGAAAGGATGTCTGAATCACCTGTGGAGACCACAGAGAAAGACCTAGTTCCCCACCTCATCGCAACCGGAGGCCTCACATCCTTTGAAAACTCCAGAGGTACGCGGAGATCAGTGCCTCCAAAGAAGACGATGGCTGACTCCTCGTGAAACTTGATAGGAGTCCCAGGATTCCTGTGGCACGTGGAAAGGGACCCTTGGTCTCCCGCCTCAGCTGGAGAGGCGTCCCAATTGCCCTGCCAAGCCTCGAGGAGAATCCCGAGTTGTCCCTCGCAACTAGGCAGGAGTCCAGACGTCGCTGAACAAACACTTGTATGGAAGTGCCATCCCCGTCGTAACTCGAGAATATTGCCCAGGTTCCCGCCGCAACTCGAGAAAAAGCATGAGACTTCCCCCTCGCCGCGAGATGAGGCCCGATTCCCCTGCACTGCGTGCAGAGCAATTCCGTGTTGCACATAACACATGAAAGGAGTCTTGATTTCCTTGGTGGCACTCCAGAGAAACCCCAAGAGCACTGTTTCAAGGCTAGAGGGATCCTGAGGTCACTGTAGCAACACGAAAGAGCTCCGTGGCCCAAAAATCAACTCGAGATGAGAGGTTAGTCCCTGGCTTCGACTCCAGAGGAATACCACCTTACCACAAGCACCTCAAGAGGAGGCTTCTCTCAGCTCTAGCTATGTGAGAGGGACCCTGAGTTTGCGGCCTCAAGTGGAATGGACACCGGGATGACCTGACTCGAAATAAGGCCGGATATCCCTACAGTTACTTGAATGCAGGCACGTCTTGCATCTCCCAAGAAGAAAGGATGTCTGAATCCCCTGTGGAGACCACAGAGAAAGACCTAGTTCCCCACCTCATCGCGACCGGAGGCCTCACATCTTTTGAAAACTCCAGAGGTATGCGGAGATCAGTGCCTCCAAAGGAGACGATGCCTGACTCCTCGTGAAACTTGATAGGAGTCCCAGGATTCCTGTGGCACGTGAAAAGGGACCCTTGGTCTCCCGCCTCAGCTGGAGAGGCGTCCCAATTGCCCTGAAAAGCCTCGAGGAGAATCCCGAGTTGTCCCTCGCAACTAGGCAGGAGTCCAGACGTCGCTGAACAAACACTTGTATGGAAGGGCCATCCCCGTCGTAACTCGAGAATATACCCCAGGTTCCAGTCGCAACTCGAGAAAAACCATGAGACTTCCCCCTCGCCGCGAGATGAGGCCCGATTCCCCTGCACTGCGTGCAGAGCAATTCCGTGTTGCACATCACACATGAAAGAAGTCTTGATTTCCTTGGTGGCAATCCAGGAAAACCCCAAGAACACTGTTTCAAGGCTAGAGGGATCCTGAGGTCACTGTAGCAACATGAAAGAGCTCCATGGCCCAAAAATCAACTCGAGATGAGAGGTTAGTCCCTGGCTTCGACTCCAGAGGAATACCACCTTACCACAAGCACCTCAAGAGGAGGCTTCTCTCAGCTCTAGGTATGTGAGACGGACCCTGAGTTTGCGGCCTCAAGTGGAATGGACACCGCGATGCCCTGACTCGAAATAAGGCCGGATATCCTTGCAGTGACTTGAATGCAGGCTCGTCTTGCATCTCCCAAGACGAAAGGATGTCTGAATCCCCTGTGGAGACCACAGAGAAAGACCTAGTTCCCCACCTCATCCCGACCGGAGGCCTCACATCCTTTGAAAACTCCAGAGGTACGCGGAGATCAGTGCCTCTAAAGGAGACGATGCCTGACTCCTCGTGAAACTTGATAGGAGTCCCAGGATTCCTGTGGCACGTGGAAAGGGACCCTTGGTCTCCCGCCTCAGGTGGAGAGGCGTCCCAATTGCCCTGCCAAGCCTCGAGGAGAATCCCGAGTTGTCCCTCGCAACTAGGCAGGAGTCCTGAAGTCGCTGAACAAACACGTGGGTGGAGGTACCATCCCCGTCTTAACTCGAGAATATACCTCAGGTTCCGGCCGCAACTCGAGAAAAACCATGAGACTTCCCCCTCGCCGCGAGATGAGGCCCGATTCCCCTGCACTGCGTGCAGAGCAATTCCGTGTTGCACATCACACATGAAAGGAGTCTTGATTTCCTTGGTGGTACTCCAGAGAAACCCCAAGAACACTGTTTCAAGGCTAGAGGGATCCTGAGGTCACTGTAGCAACACGAAAGAGCTCCGTGGACCAAAAATCAACTCGAGATGAGAGGTTAGTCCCTGGCTTCGACTCCAGAGGAATACCACCTTACCACAAGCACCTCAAGAGGAGGCTTCTCTCAGCTCTAGGTATGTTGGAGGGACCCTGAGTTTGCGGCCTCAAGTGGAATGGACACCGCGATGCCCTGACTCGAAATAAGGTCGGATATCCTTGCAGTGACTTGAATGCAGGCTCGTCTTGCATCTCCCAAGACGAAAGGATGTCTGAATCCCCTGTGGAGACCACAGAGAAAGACCCAGTTCCCCACCTCATCGCGACCGGAGGCCTCATATCCTTTGAAAACTCCAGAGGTACGCGGAGATCAGTGCCTCCAAAGGAGACGATGCCTGACTCCTCGTGAAACTTGATAGGAGTCCCAGGATTCCTGTGGCACGTGGAAAGGGACCCTTGGTCTCCCGCCTCAGCTGGAGAGGCGTCCCAATTGCCCTGCCAAGCCTCGAGGAGAATCCCGAGTTGTCCCTCGCAACTAGGCAGGAGTCCTGCCGTCGCTGAACAAACACGTGGGTGGAAGGGCCATCCCCGTCGGAACTCGAGAATATACCCCAGGTTCCCGCCGCAACTCGAGAAAAACCATGAGACTTCCCCCTCGCCGCGAGATGAGGCCCGATTCCCCTGCACTGCGTGCAGAGCAATTCCGTGTTGCACATCACACATGAAAGGAGCCTTGATTTCCTTGATGGCACTCCAGAGAAACCCCAAGAACACTGTTTCAAGGCTAGAGGGATCCTGAGGTCACTGTAGCAACACGAAAGAGCTCCGTGGACCAAGAATCAACTCGAGATGAGAGGTTAGTCCCTGGCTTCGACTCCAGAGGAATACCACCTTACCACAAGCACCTCAAGAGGAGGCTTCTCACAGCTCTAGGTATGTGAGAGGGACCCTGAGTTTGCGGCCTCAAGTGAAATGGACACTGCGATGCCCTGACGCGAAATAAGGCCGGATATCCCTGCAGTGACTTGAATGCAGGCTCGTCTTGCATCTCCCAAGACGAAAGGATGTCTGAATCCCCTGTGGAGACCACAGAGAAAGACCTAGTTCCCCACCTCATCGCGACCGGAGGCCTCACATCCTTTGAAAACTCCAGAGGTGCGCGGAGATCAGTGCCTCCAAAGGAGACGATGCCTGACTCCTCGTGAAACTTGATAGGAGTCCCAGGATTCCTGTGGCACGTGGAAAGGGACCCTTGGTCTCCCGCCTCAGCTGGAGAGGCGTCCCAATTGCCCTGCCAAGCCTCGAGGAGAATCCCGAGTTGTCCCTCGCAACTAGGCAGGAGTCCTGAAGTCGCTGAACAAACACGTGGGTGGAGGTACCATCCCCGTCTTAACTCGAGAATATACCCCAGGTTCCCGCCGCAACTCGAGAAAAACCATGAGACTTCCCCCTCGCCGCGAGATGAGGCCCGATTCCCCTGCACTGCGTGCAGAGCAATTCCGTGTTGCACATCACACATGAAAGGAGCCTTGATTTCCTTGATGGCACTCCAGAGAAACCCCAAGAACACTGTTTCAAGGCTAGAGGGATCGTGAGGTCACTGTAGCAACACGAAAGAGCTCCGTGGACCAAAAATCAACTCGAGATGAGAGGTTTGTCCCTGGCTTCGACTCCAGAGAAATACCACCTTACCACAAGCACCTCAAGAGGAGGCTTCTCTCAGGTCTAGGTATGTGAGAGGGACCCTGAGTTTGCGGCCTCAAGTGGAATGGACACCACGATGCCCTGACTCACAATAAGGCCGGATATCCTTGCAGTGACTTGAATGCAGGCTCGTCTTGCATCTCCCAAGACGAAAGGATGTCTGAATCACCTGTGGAGACCACAGAGAAAGACCTAGTTCCCCACCTCATCCCAACCGGAGGCCTCACATCCTTTGAAAACTCCAGAGGTACGCGGAGATCAGTGCCTCCAAAGGAGACGATGGCTGACTCCTCGTGAAACTTGATAGGAGTCCCAGGATTCCTGTGGCACGTGGAAAGGGACCCTTGGTCTCCCGCCTCAGCTGGAGAGGCGTCCCAATTGCCCTGCCAAGCCTCGAGGAGAATCCCGAGTTGTCCCTCGCAACTAGGCAGGAGTCCTGCCGTCGCTGAACAAACACGTGTGTGGAAGGGCCATCCCCGTGGTAACTCGAGAATATACCCCAGGTTCCCGCCGAAACTCGAGAAAAACCATGAGACTTTCCCCTCGCCGCGAGATGAGGCCCGATTCCCCTGCACTGCGTGCAGAGCAATTCCGTGTTGCACATCACACATGAAAGGAGTCTTGATTTCCTTGGTGGCACTCCAGAGAAACCCCAAGAACACTGTTTCAAGGCTAGAGGGATCCTGAGGTCACTGTAGCAACACGAAAGAGCTCCGTGGCCCAAAAATCAACTCGAGATGAGAGGTTAGTCCCTGGCTTCGACTCCAGAGGAATACCACCTTACCACAAGCACCTCAAGAGGAGGCTTCTCTCAGCTCTAGGTATGTTAGAGGGACCCTGAGTTTGCGGCCTCAAGTGGAATGGACACCGCGATGCCCTGACTCACAATAAGGCCAGATATCCTTGCAGTGACTTGAATGCAGGCTCGTCTTGCATCTCCCAAGACGAAAGGATGTCTGAATCACCTGTGTAGACCACAGAGAAAGACCTAGTTCCCCACCTCATCGCGACCGGAGGCCTCACATCTTTTGAAAACTCCAGAGGTATGCGGAGATCAGTGCCTCCAAAGGAGACGATGCCTGACTCCTCGTGAAACTTGATAGGAGTCCCAGGATTCCTGTGGCACGTGGAAAGGGACCCTTTGTCTCCCACCTCAGCTGGAGAGGCGTCCCAATTGCCCTGCCAAGCCTCGAGGAGAATCCCGAGTTGTCCCTCGCAACTAGGCAGGAGTCCTGACGTCGCTGAACAAACACGTGTGTGGAAGGGCCATCCCCGTCGTAACTCGAGAATATACCCCAGGTTCCCGCCGCAACTCGAGAAAAACCATGAGACTTCCCCCTCGCCGCGAGATGAGGCCCGATTCCCCTGCACTGCGTGCAGAGCAATTCCGTGTTGCACATCACACATGAAAGGAGCCTTGATTTCCTTGATGGCACTCCAGAGAAACCCCAAGAACACTGTTTCAAGGCTAGAGGGATCCTGAGGTCACTGTAGCAACACGAAAGAGCTCCGTGGACCAAGAATCAACTCGAGATGAGAGGTTAGTCCCTGGCTTCGACTCCAGAGGAATACCACCTTACCACAAGCACCTCAAGAGGAGGCTTCTCTCAGATCTAGGTAAGTGAGAGGGACCCTGAGTTTGCGGCCTCAAGTGGAATGGACACTGCGATGCCCTGACTCGAAATAAGGCCGGATATCCCTGCAGTGACTTGAATGCAGGCTCGTCTTGCATCTCCCAAGACGAAAGGATGTCTGAATCCCCTGTGGAGACCACAGAGAAAGACCTAGTTCCCCACCTCATCGCGACCGGAGGCCTCACATCCTTTGAAAACTCCAGAGGTACGCGGAGATCAGTTCCTCCAAAGGAGACGATGCCTGACTCGTCGTGAAACTTGATAGGAGTCCCAGGATTCCTGTGGCTCGTGGAAAGGGACCCTTGGTCTCCCGCCTCAGCTGGAGAGGCGTCCCAATTGCCCTGCCAAGCCTCGAGGAGAATCCCGAGTTGTCCCTCGCAACTAGGTAGGAGTCCTGAAGTCGCTGAACAAACACGTGGGTGGAGGTACCATCCCCGTCTTAACTCGAGAATATACCCCAGGTTCCGGCCGCAACTCGAGAAAAACCATGAGACTTCCCCCTCGCCGCGAGATGAGGCCCGATTCCCTTGCACTGCGTGCAGAGCAATTCCGTGTTGCACATCACACATGAAAGGAGCCTTGATTTCCTTGGTGGCACTCCAGAGAAACACCAAGAACACTGTTTCAAGTCTACAGGGATCCTGAGGTCACTGTAGTAACACGAAAGAGCTCCGTGGACCAAAAATTAACTCGAGATGAGTGGTTAGTCCCTGGCTTCGACTCCAGAGGAATACCACCTTACCACAAGCACCTCAAGAGGAGGCTTCTCTCAGCTCTAGGTATGTGAGACGGACCCTGAGTTTGCGGCCTCAAGTGGAATGGACACTGCGATGCCCTGACGCGAAATAAGGCCGGATATCCCTGCAGTGACTTGATTGCAGGCTCGTCTTGCATCTCCCAAGACGAAAGGATGTCTGAATCCCCTGTGGAGACCACAGAGAAAGACCTAGTCCCCCACCTCATCGCGACCGGAGGCCTCACATCCTTTGAAAACTCCAGAGGTACGCGGAGATCAGTGCCTCCAAAGGAGACGATGCCTGACTCCTCGTGAAACTTGATATGAGTCCCAGGATTCCTGTGGCACGTGAAAAGGGACCCTTGGTCTCCCGCCTCAGCTGGAGAGGCGTCCCAATTGCCCTGCCAAGCCTCGAGGAGAATCCCGAGTTGTCCCTCGCAACTAGGCAGGAGTCCAGACGTCGCTAAACAAACACTTGTATGGAAGGGCCAACCCCGTCGTAACTCGAGAATATACCCCAGGTTCCCGCCGCAACTCGAGAAAAACCATGAGACTTCCCCCTCGCCGCGAGATGAGGCCCGATTCCCCTGCACTGCGTGCAGAGCAATTCCGTGTTGCACATCACACATGAAAGGAGTCTTGATTTCCTTGGTGGCAATCCAGAGAAACCCAAAGAACACTGTTTCAAGGCTAGAGGGATCCTGAGGTCACTGTAGCAACATGAACGAGCTCCGTGGCCCAAAAATCAACCCGAGATGAGAGGTTAGTCCCTGGCTTCGACTCCAGAGGAATACCACCTTACCACAAGCACCTCAAGAGGAGGCTTCTCTCAGCTCTAGGTATGTGAGAGGGACCCTGAGTTTGCGGCCTCAAGTGGAATGGACACCGCGATGCCCTGACTCGAAATAAGGCCGGATATCGTTGCAGTGACTTGAATGCAGGCTCGTCTTGCATCTCCCAAGATGAAAGGATGTCTGAATCACCTGTGTAGACCACAGAGAAAGACCTAGTTCCCCACCTCATCGCGACCGGAGGCCTCACATCCTTTGAAAACTCCAGAGGTACGCGGAGATCAGTGCCTCCAAAGGAGACGATGCCTGACTCCTCGTGAAACTTGATAGGAGTCCCAGGATCCCTCTGGCACGTGGAAAGGGACACTTGGTCTCCCGCCTCAGCTGGAGAGGCGTCCCAATTGCCCTGCCAAGCCCCGAGGAGAATCCCGAGTTGTCCCTCGCAACTAGGCAGGAGGCCTGAAGTCGCTGAACAAACACGTGGTTGGAGGTACCATCCCCGTCTTAACTCGAGAATATACCCCAGGTTCCGGCCGCAACTCGAGAAAAACCATGAGACTTCCCCCTCGCCGCGAGATGAGGCCCGATTCCCCTGCACTGCGTGCAGAGCAATTCCGTGTTGCACATCACACATGAAAGGAGTCTTGATTTCCTTGGTGGCACTCCAGGGAAACACCAAAAACACTGTTTCAAGGGTAGAGGGATCCTGAGGTCACTGTAGCAACACGAAAGAGCTCCGTGGACCAAAAATCAACTCGAGATGAGAGGTTAGTCCCTGGCTTCGACTCCAGAGGAATACCACCTTACCACAAGCACCTCAAGAGGAGGCTTCTCTCAGCTCTAGGTATGTTAGAGGGACCCTGAGTTTGCGGCCTCAAGTGGAATGGACACCGCGATGCCCTGACTCGAAATAAGGTCGGATATCCTTGCAGTGACTTGAATGCAGGCTCGTCTTGCATCTCCCAAGACGAAAGGATGTCTGAATCCCCTGTGGAGACCACAGAGAAAGACCTAGTTCCCCACCTCATCCCGACCGGAGGCCTCACATCCTTTGAAAACTCCAGATGTACGCGGAGATCAGTGCCTCCAAAGGAGACGATTCCTGACTCCTCGTGAAACTTGATAGGAGTCCCAGGATTCCTGTGGCACGTGGAAAGGAACCCTTGGTCTCCCTCCTCAGCTGGAGAGGCGTCCCAATTGCCCTGCCCAGCCTCGAGGAGAATCCCGAGTTGTCCCTCGCAACTAGGTAGGAGTCCTGCCGTCGCTGAACAAACACGTGGGTGGAGGTGCCATCCACGTCGTAACTCGAGAATATAACCCAGGTTCCCGCCGCAACTCGAGAAAAACCATGAGACTTCCCCCTCGCCGCGAGATGAGGCCCGATTCCCCTGCACTGCGTGCAGAGCAATTCCGTGTTGCACATCACACATGAAAGGAGCCTTGATTTCCTTGATGGCACTCCTGAGAAACCTCAAGAACACTGTTTCAAGGCTAGAGGGATCGTGAGGTCACTGTAGCAACACGAAAGAGCTCCGTGGACCAAAAATCAACTCGAGATGAGAGGTTTGTCCCTGGCTTCGACTCCAGAGGAATACGACCTTACCACAAGCACCTCAAGAGGAGGCTTCTCTCAGCTCTAGGTATGTGAGAGGGACCCTGAGTTTGCGGCCTCAAGTGGAATGGACACCACGATGCCCTGACTCGAAATAAGGCCGGATATCCCTGCAGTGACTTGAATGCAGGCTCGTCTTGCATCTCCCAAGACGAAAGGATGTCTGAATCACCTGTGGAGACCACAGAGAAAGACCTAGTTCCCCACCTCATCGCAACCGGAGGCCTCACATCCTTTGAAAACTCCAGAGGTACGCGGAGATCAGTGCCTCCAAAGGAGACGATGGCTGACTCCTCGTGAAACTTGATAGGAGTCCCAGGATTCCTGTGACACGTGGAAAGGGACCCTTGGTCTCCCGCCTCAGCTGGAGAGGCGTCCCAATTGCCCTGCCAAGCCTCGAGGAGAATCCCGAGTTGTCCCTCGCAACTAGGCAGGAGTCCAGACGTCGCTGAACAAACACTTGTATGGAAGTGCCATCCCCGTCGTAACTCGAGAATATACCCCAGGTTCCCGCCGCAACTCGAGAAAAACCATGAGACTTCCCCCTCGCCGCGAGATGAGGCCCGATTCCCCTGCACTGCCTGCAGAGCAATTCCGTGTTGCACATCACACATGAAAGGAGTCTTGATTTCCTTGGTGGCACTCCAGAGAAACCCCAAGAACACTGTTTCAAGGCTAGAGGGATCCTGAGGTCACTGTAGCAACACGAAAGAGCTCCGTGGCCCAAAAATCAACTCGAGATGAGAGGTTAGTCCCTGGCTTCGACTCCAGAGGAATACCACCTTACCACAAGCACCTCAAGAGGAGGCTTCTCTCAGCTCTAGGTATGTTAGAGGGACCCTGAGTTTGCGGCCTCAAGTGAAATGGACACTGCGATGCCCTGACGCGAAATAAGGCCGGATATCCCTGCAGTGACTTGAATGCAGGCTCGTGTTGCATCTCCCAAGACGAAAGGATGTCTGAATCCCCTGTGGAGACCACAGAGAAAGACCTAGTTCCCCACCTCATCGCGACCGGAGGCCTCACATCCTTTGAAAACTCCAGAGGTACGCGGAGATCAGTGCCTCAAAAGGAGACGAAGCCTGACTCCTCGTGAAACTTGATAGGAGTCCCAGGATTCCTGTGGCACGTGGAAAGGGACCCTTGGTCTCCCGCCTCAGCTGGAGAGGCGTCCCAATTGCCCTGCCAAGCCTCGAGGAGAATCCCGAGTTGTCCCTCGCAACTAGGCAGGAGTCCTGACGTCGCTGAACAAACACGTGGGTGGAAGGGCCATCCCCGTTGTAACTCGAGAATATACCCCAGGTTCCCGCCGCAACTCGAGAAAAACCATGAGACTTCCCCCTCGCCGCGAGATGAGGCCCGATTTCCCTGCACTGCGTGCAGAGCAATTCCGTGTTGCACATCTCACATGAAAGGAGACTTGATTTCCTTGATGGCACTCCAGAGAAAACCCAAGAACACTGTTTCAACGCTAGAGGGATCCTGAGGTCACTGTAACAACACGAAAGAGCTCCGTCGACCAAAAATCAACTCGAGATGAGAGGTTAGTCCCTGGCTTCGACTCCAGAGGAATACCACCTTACCACAAGCACCTCAAGAGGAGGCTTCTCTCAGCTCTAGCTATGTGAGAGGGACCCTAAGTTTGCGGCCTCAAGTGGAATGGACACCGGGATGACCTGACTCGAAATAAGGCCGGATATCCCTACAGTGACTTGAATGCAGGCACGTCTTGCATCTCCCAAGAAGAAAGGATGTCTGAATCCCCTGTGGAGACCACAGAGAAAGACCTAGTTCCCCACCTCTTCGCGACCGGAGGCCTCACATCTTTTGAAAACTCCAGAGGTATGCGGAGATCAGTGCCTCCAAAGGAGACGATGCCTGACTCCTCGTGAAACTTGATAGGAGTCCCAGGATTCCTGTGGCACGTGGAAAGGGACACTTGGTCTCCCACCTCAGCTGGAGAGGCGTCCCAATTGCCCTGCCAAGCCTCGAGGAGAATCCCGAGTTGTCCCTCGCAACTAGGCAGGAGTCCTGACGTCGCTGAACAAACACGTGTGTGGAAGGGCCATCCCCGTCGTAACTCGAGAATATACCCCAGGTTCCCGCCGCAACTCGAGAAAAACCATGAGACTTCCCCCTCGCCGCGAGATGAGGCCCGATTCCCCTGCACTGCGTGCAGAGCAATTCCGTGTTGCACATCACACATGAAAGGAGCCTTGATTTCCTTGATGGCACTCCAGAGAAACCCCAAGAACACTGTTTCAAGGCTAGAGGGATCCTGAGGTCACTGTAGCAACACGAAAGAGCTCCGTGGACCAAGAATCAACTCGAGATGAGAGGTTAGTCCCTGGCTTCGACTCCAGAGGAATACCACCTTACCACAAGCACCTCAAGAGGAGGCTTCTCTCAGCTCTAGGTATGTGAGAGGGACCCTGAGTTTGCGGCCTCAAGTGGAATGGACACCGCGATGCCCTGACTCGAAATAAGGCCGGATATCGTTGCAGTGACTTGAATGCAGGCTCGTCTTGCATCTCCCAAGACGAAAGGATGTCTGAATCACCTGTGTAGACCACAGAGAAAGACCTAGTTCCCCACCTCATCGCGACCGGAGGCCTCACATCCTTTGAAAACTCCAGAGGTACGCGGAGATCAGTGCCTCCAAAGGAGACGATGCCTGACTCCTCGTGAAACTTGATAGGAGTTCCAGGATCCCTCTGGCACGTGGAAAGGGACACTTGGTCTCCCGCCTCAGCTGGAGAGGCGTCCCAATTGCCCTGCCAAGCCTCGAGGAGAATCCCGAGTTGTCCCTCGCAACTAGGCAGGAGGCCTGAAGTCGCTGAACAAACACGTGGGTGGAGGTACCATCCCCGTCTTAACTCGAGAATATACCCCAGGTTCCGGCCGCAACTCGAGAAAAAACATGAGACTTCCCCCTCGCCGCGAGATGAGGCCCGATTCCCCTGCACTGCGTGCAGAGCAATTCCGTGTTGCACATCACACATGAAAGGAGTCTTGATTTCCTTGGTGGCACTCCAGGGAAACACCAAAAACACTGTTTCAAGGCTAGAGGGATCCTGAGGTCACTGTAGCAACACGAAAGAGCTCCGTGGACCAAAAATCAACTCGAGATGAGAGGTTAGTCCCTGGCTTCGACTCCAGAGGAATACCACCTTACCACAAGCACCTCAAGAGGAGGCTTCTCTCAGCTCTAGGTATGTTAGAGGGACCCTGAGTTTGCGGCCTCAAGTGGAATGGACACCGCGATGCCCTGACTCGAAATAAGGTCGGATATCCTTGCAGTGACTTGAATGCAGGCTCGTCTTGCATCTCCCAAGACGAAAGGATGTCTGAATCCCCTGTGGAGACCACAGAGAAAGACCTAGTTCCCCACCTCATCCCGACCGGAGGCCTCACATCCTTTGAAAACTCCAGATGTACGCGGAGATCAGTGCCTCCAAAGGAGACGATTCCTGACTCCTCGTGAAACTTGATAGGAGTCCCAGGATTCCTGTGGCACGTGGAAAGGGACCCTTGGTCTCCCTCCTCAGCTGGAGAGGCGTCCCAATTGCCCTGCCAAGCCTCGAGGAGAATCCCAAATTGTCCCTCGCAACTAGGTAGGAGTCCTGCCGTCGCTGAACAAACACGTGGGTGGAGGTGCCATCCCCGTCGTAACTCGAGAATATACCCCAGGTTCCCGCCGCAACTCGAGAAAAACCATGAGACTTCCCCCTCGCCGCGAGATGAGGCCCGATTCCCCTGCACTGCGTGCAGAGCAATTCCGTGTTGCACATCACACATGAAAGGAGCCTTGATTTCCTTGATGGCAGTCCTGAGAAACCTCAAGAACACTGTTTCAAGGCTAGAGGGATCGTGAGGTCACTGTAGCAACACGAAAGAGCTCCGTGGACCAAAAATCAACTCGAGATGAGAGGTTTGTCCCTGGCTTCGACTCCAGAGGAATACGACCTTACCACAAGCACCTCAAGAGGAGGCTTCTCTCAGCTCTAGGTATGTGAGAGGGACCCTGAGTTTGCGGCCTCAAGTGGAATGGACACCACGATGCCCTGACTCGAAATAAGGCCGGATATCCCTGCAGTGACTTGAATGCAGGCTCGTCTTGCATCTCCCAAGACGAAAGGATGTCTGAATCACCTGTGGAGACCACAGAGAAAGACCTAGTTCCCCACCTCATCGCAACCGGAGGCCTCACATCCTTTGAAAACTCCAGAGGTACGCGGAGATCAGTGCCTCCAAAGGAGACGATGGCTGACTCCTCGTGAAACTTGATAGGAGTCCCAGGATTCCTGTGGCACGTGGAAAGGGACCCTTGGTCTCCCGCCTCAGCTGGAGAGGCGTCCCAATTGCCCTGCCAAGCCTCGAGGAGAATCCCGAGTTGTCCCTCGCAACTAGGCAGGAGTCCAGACGTCGCTGAACAAACACTTGTATGGAAGTGCCATCCCCGTCGTAACTCGAGAATATACCCCAGGTTCCCGCCGCAACTCGAGAAAAACCATGAGACTTCCCCCTCGCCGCGAGATGAGGCCCGATTCCCCTGCACTGCCTGCAGAGCAATTCCGTGTTGCACATCACACATGAAAGGAGTCTTGATTTCCTTGGTGGCACTCCAGAGAAACCCCAAGAACACTGTTTCAAGGCTAGAGGGATCCTGAGGTCACTGTAGCAACACGAAAGAGCTCCGTGGCCCAAAAATCAACTCGAGATGAGAGGTTAGTCCCTGGCTTCGACTCCAGAGGAATACCACCTTACCACAAGCACTTCAAGAGGAGGCTTCTCTCAGCTCTAGGTATGTGAGAGGGACCCTGAGTTTGCGGCCTCAAGTGGAATGGACACCGGGATGACCTGACTCGAAATAAGGCCGGATATCCCTACAGTGACTTGAATGCAGGCACGTCTTGCATCTCCCAAGAAGAAAGGATGTCTGAATCCCCTGTGGAGACCACAGAGAAAGACCTAGTTCCCCACCTCTTCACGACCGGAGGCCTCACATCTTTTGAAAACTCCAGAGGTATGCGGAGATCAGTGCCTCCAAAGGAGACGATGCCTGACTCCTCGTGAAACTTGATAGGAGTCCCAGGATTCCTGTGGCACGTGGAAAGGGACCCTTGGTCTCCCACCTCAGCTGGAGAGGCGTCCCAATTGCCCTGCCAAGCCTCGAGGAGAATCCCGAGTTGTCCCTCGCAACTAGGCAGGAGTCCTGACGTCGCTGAACAAACACGTGTGTGGAAGGGCCATCCCCGTCGTAACTCGAGAATATACCCCAGGTTCCCGCCGCAACTCGAGAAAAACCATGAGACTTCCCCCTCGCCGCGAGATGAGGCCCGATTTCCCTGCACTGCGTGCAGAGCAATTCCGTGTTGCACATCTCACATGAAAGGAGCCTTGATTTCCTTGATGGCACTCCAGAGAAAACCCAAGAACACTGTTTCAAGGCTAGAGGGATCCTGAGGTCACTGTAACAACACGAAAGAGCTCCGTGGACCAAAAATCAACTCGAGATGAGAGGTTAGTCCCTGGTTTCGACTCCAGAGGAATACCACCTTACCACAAGCACCTCAAGAGGAGGCTTCTCTCAGCTCTAGCTATGTGAGAGTGACCCTGAGTTTGCGGCCTCAAGTGGAATAGACACCGGGATGACCTGACTCGAAATAAGGCCGGATATCCCTACAGTGACTTGAATGCAGGCACGTCTTGCATCTCCCAAGAAGAAAGGATGTCTGAATCCCCTGTGGAGACCACAGAGAAAGACCTAGTTCCCCACCTCATCCCGACCGGAGGCCTCACATCTTTTGAAAACTCCAGAGGTATGCGGAGATCAGTGCCTCCAAAGGAGACGATGCCTGACTCCTCGTGAAACTTGATAGGAGTCCCAGGATTCCTGTGGCACGTGGAAAGGGACCCTTGGTCTCCCGCCTCAGCTGGAGAGGCGTCCCAATTGCCCTGCCAAGCCTCGAGGAGAATCCCGAGTTGTCCCTCGCAACTAGGCAGGAGTCCTGACGTCGCTGAACAAACACGTGTGTGGAAGGGCCATCCCCGTCGTAACTCGAGAATATACCCCAGGTTCCCGCCGCAACTCGAAAAACCATGAGACTTCCCCCTCGCCGCGAGATGAGGCCCGATTCCCCTGCACTGCGTGCAGAGCAATTCCGTGTTGCACATCACACATGAAAGGAGTCTTGATTTCCTTGGTGGCACTCCAGAGAAACACCAAGAACACTGTTTCAAGGCTAGAGGGATCCTGACGTCACTGTAGCAACACGAAAGAGCTCCGTGGACCAAAAATCAACACGAGATGAGAGGTTAGTCCCTGGCTTCGACTCCAGAGGAATACCACCTTACCACAAGCACCTCAAGAGGAGGCTTCTCTCAGCTCTAGGTATGTTAGAGGGACCCTGAGTTTGCGGCCTCAAGTGGAATGGACACCGCGATGCCCTGACTCAAAATAAGGCCAGATATCCTTGCAGTGACTTGAATGCAGGCTCGTCTTGCATCTCCCAAGACGAAAGGATGTCTGAATCACCTGTGTAGACAACAGAGAAAGACCTAGTTCCACACCTCATCGCGACCGGAGGCCTCACATCCTTTGAAAACTCCAGAGGTACACGGAGATCAGTGCCTCCAAAGGAGACGATGCCTGACTCCTCGTGAAACTTGATAGGAGTCCCAGGATTCCTGTGGCACGTGGAAAGGGACCCTTGGTCTCCCGCCTCAGCTGGAGAGGCGTCCCAATTGCCCTGCCAAGCCTCGAGGAGAATCCCGAGTTGTCCCTCGCAACTAGGCAGGAGTCCTGACGTCGCTGAACAAACACGTGGGTGGAAGGGCCATCCCCGTTGTAACTCGAGAATATACCCCAGGTTCCCGCCGCAACTCGAGGAAAACCATGAGACTTCCCCCTCGCCGCGAGATGAGGCCCGATTTCCCTGCACTGCGTGCAGAGCAATTCCGTGTTGCACATCTCACATGAAAGGAGACTTGATTTCCTTGATGGCACTCCAGAGAAAACCCAAGAACACTGTTTCAAGGCTAGAGGGATCCTGAGGTCACTGTAACAACATGAAAGAGCTCCGTGGACCAAAAATCAACTCGAGATGAGAGGTTAGTCCCTGGCTTCGACTCCAGAGGAATACCACCTTACCACAAGCACCTCAAGAGGAGGCTTCTCTCAGCTCTAGGTATGTGAGACGGACCCTGAGTTTGCGGCCTCAAGTGGAATGGACACCGCGATGCCCTGACTCGAAATAAGGCCGGATATCCTTGCAGTGACTTGAATGCAGGCTCGTCTTGCATCTCCCAAGACGAAAGGATGTCTGAATCCCCTGTGGAGACCACAGAGAAAGACCTAGTTCCCCACCTCATCGCGACTGGAGGCCTCACATCCTTTGAAAACTCCAGAGGTACGCGGAGATCAGTGCCTCCAAAGGAGACGATGCCTGACTCCTCGTGAAACTTGATAGGAGTCCCAGGATTCCTGTGGCACGTGGAAAGGGACCCTTGGTCTCCCGCCTCAGGTGGAGAGGCGTCCCAATTGCCCTGCCAAGCCTCGAGGAGAATCCCGAGTTGTCCCTCGCAACTAGGCAGGAGTCCTGAAGTCGCTGAACAAACACGTGGTTGGAGGTACCATCCCCGTCTTAACTCGAGAATATACCTCAGGTTCCGGCCGCAACTCGAGAAAAACCATGAGACTTCCCCCTCGCCGCGAGATGAGGCCCGATTCCCCTGCACTGCGTGCAGAGCAATTCCGTGTTGCACATCACACATGAAAGGAGTCTTGATTTCCTTGGTGGCACTCCAGAGAAACACCAAGAACACTGTTTCAAGTCTACAGGGATCCTGACGTCACTGTAGCAACACGAAAGAGCTCCGTGGACCAAAAATCAACTCGAGATGAGAGGTTAGTCCCTGGCTTCGACTCCAGAGGAATACCACCTTACCACAAGCACCTCAAGAGGAGGCTTCTCTCAGCTCTAGGTATGTTGGAGGGACCCTGAGTTTGCGGCCTCAAGTGGAATGGACACCGCGATGCCCTGACTCGAAATAAGGTCGGATATCCTTGCAGTGACTTGAATGCAGGCTCGTCTTGCATCTCCCAAGACGAAAGGATGTCTGAATCCCCTGTGGAGACCACAGAGAAAGACCTAGTTCCCCACCTCATCGCGACCGGAGGCCTCATATCCTTTGAAAACTCCAGAGGTACGCGGAGATCAGTGCCTCCAAAGGAGACGATGCCTGACTCCTCGTGAAACTTGATAGGAGTCCCAGGATTCCTGTGGCACGTGGAAAGGGACCCTTGGTCTCCCGCCTCAGCTGGAGAGGCGTCCCAATTGCCCTGCCAAGCCTCGAGGAGAATCCCGAGTTGTCCCTCGCAACTAGGCAGGAGTCCTGCCGTCGCTGAACAAACACGTGGGTGGAAGGGCCATCCACGTCGGAACTCGAGAATATACCCCAGGTTCCCGCCGCAACTCGAGAAAAACCATGAGACTTCCCCCTCGCCGCGAGATGAGGCCCGATTCCCCTGCACTGCGTGCAGAGCAATTCCGTGTTGCACATCACACATGAAAGGAGCCTTGATTTCCTTGATGGCACTCCAGAGAAACCCCAAGAACACTGTTTCAAGGCTAGAGGGATCCTGAGGTCACTGTAGCAACACGAAAGAGCTCCGTGGACCAAGAATCAACTCGAGATGAGAGGTTAGTCCCTGGCTTCGACTCCAGAGGAATACCACCTTACCACAAGCACCTCAAGAGGAGGCTTCTCACAGCTCTAGGTATGTGAGAGGGACCCTGAGTTTGCGGCCTCAAGTGAAATGGACACTGCGATGCCCTGACGCGAAATAAGGCCGGATATCCCTGCAGTGACTTGAATGCAGGCTCGTCTTGCATCTCCCAAGACGAAAGGATGTCTGAATCCCCTGTGGAGACCACAGAGAAAGATCTAGTTCCCCACCTCATCGCGACCGGAGGCCTCACATCCTTTGAAAACTCCAGAGGTGCGCGGAGATCAGTGCCTCCAAAGGAGACGATGCCTGACTCCTCGTGAAACTTGATAGGAGTCCCAGGATTCCTGTGGCACGTGGAAAGGGACCCTTTGTCTCCCACCTCAGCTGGAGAGGCGTCCCAATTGCCCTGCCAAGCCTCGAGGAGAATCCCGAGTTGTCCCTCGCAACTAGGCAGGAGTCATGACGTCGCTGAACAAACACGTGTGTGGAAGGGCCATCCCCGTCGTAACTCGAGAATATACCCCAGGTTCCCGCCGCAACTCGAGAAAAACCATGAGACTTCCCCCTCGCCGCGAGATGAGGCCCGATTCCCCTGCACTGCGTGCAGAGCAATTCCGTGTTGCACATCACACATGAAAGGAGCCTTGATTTCCTTGATGGCACTCCAGAGAAACCCCAAGAACACTGTTTCAAGGCTAGAGGGATCCTGAGGTCACTGTAGCAACACGAAAGAGCTCCGTGGACCAAGAATCAACTCGAGATGAGAGGTTAGTCCCTGGCTTCGACTCCAGAGGAATACCACCTTACCACAAGCACCTCAAGAGGAGGCTTCTCTCAGATCTAGGTAAGTGAGAGGGACCCTGAGTTTGCGGCCTCAAGTGGAATGGACACTGCGATGCCCTGATGCGAAATAAGGCCGGATATCGCTGCAGTGACTTGAATGCAGGCTCGTCTTGCATCTCCCAAGACGAAAGGATGTCTGAATCCCCTGTGGAGACCACAGAGAAAGACCTAGTTCCCCACCTCATCGCGACCGGAGGCCTCACATCCTTTGAAAACTCCAGAGGTACGCGGAGATCAGTTCCTCCAAAGGAGACGATGCCTGACTCGTCGTGAAACTTGATAGGAGTCCCAGGATTCCTGTGGCACGTGGAAAGGGACCCTTGGTCTCCCGCCTCAGCTGGAGAGGCGTCCCAATTGCCCTGCCAAGCCTCGAGGAGAATCCCGAGTTGTCCCTCGAAACTAGGCAGGAGTCCTGAAGTCGCTGAACAAACACGTGGGTGGAGGTACCATCCCCGTCTTAACTCGAGAATATACCCCAGGTTCCCGCCGCAACTCGAGAAAAACCATGAGACTTCCCCCTCGCCGCGAGATGAGGCCCGATTCCCTTGCACTGCGTGCAGAGCAATTCCGTGTTGCACATCACACATGAAAGGAGCCTTGATTTCCTTGATGGCACTCCAGAGAAACCCCAAGAACACTGTTTCAAGGCTAGAGGGATCCTGAGGTCACTGTAGCAACACGAAAGAGCTCCGTGGACCAAAAATCAACTCGAGATGAGAGGTTTGTCCCTGGCTTCGACTCCAGAGAATTACCACCTTACCACAAGCACCTCAAGAGGAGGCTTCTCTCAGCTCTAGGTATGTGAGAGGGACCCTGAGTTTGCGGCCTCAAGTGGAATGGACACCACGATGCCCTGACTCAAAATAAGGCCGGATATCCCTGCAGTGACTTGAATGCAGGCTCGTCTTGCATCTCCCAAGACGAAAGGATGTCTGAATCACCTGTGGAGACCACAGAGAAAGACATAGTTCCCCACCTCATCGCAACCGGAGGCCTCACATCCTTTGAAAACTCCAGAGGTACGCGGAGATCAGTGCCTCCAAAGGAGACGATGGCTGACTCCTCGTGAAACTTGATAGGAGTCCCAGGATTCCTGTGGCACGTGGAAAGGGACACTTGGTCTCCCGCCTCAGCTGGAGAGGCGTCCCAATTGCCCTGCCAAGCCTCGAGGAGAATCCCGAGTTGTCCCTCGCAACTAGGCAGGAGTCCTGACGTCGCTGAACAAACACATGGGTGGAAGGGCCATCCCCGTCGTAACTCGAGAATATACCCCAGGTTCCCGCCGCAACTCGAGAAAAACCATGAGACTTCCCCCTCGCCGCGAGATGAGGCCCGATTTCCCTGCACTGCGTGCAGAGGAATTCCGTGTTGCACATCTCACATGAAAGGAGCCTTGATTTCCTTGATGGCACTCCAGAGAAAACCCAAGAACACTGTTTCAAGGCTAGAGGGATCCTGAGGTCACTGTAACAACAAGAAAGAGCTCCGTGGACCAAAAATCAACTCGAGATGAGAGGTTAGTCCCTGGCTTCGACTCCAGAGGAATACCACCTTACCACAAGCACCTCAAGAGGAGGCTTCTCTCAGCTCTAGCTATGTGAGAGGGACCCTGAGTTTGCAGCCTCAAGTGGAATGGACACGGGGATGACCTGACTCGAAATAAGGCCAGATATCCCTACAGTGACTTGAATGCAGGCACGTCTTGCATCTCCCAAGAAGAAAAGATGTTTGAATCCCCTGTGGAGGCCACAGAGAAAGACCTAGTTCCCCACCTCATCGCGACCGGAGGCCTCACATCTTTTGAAAACTCCAGAGGTATGCGGAGATCAGTGCCTCCAAAGGAGACGATGCCTGACTCCTCGTGAAACTTGATAGGAGTCCCAGGATTCCTGTGGCACGTGGAAAGGGACCCTTGGTCTCCCACCTCAGCTGGAGAGGCGTCCCAATTGCCCTGCCAAGCCTCGAGGAGAATCCCGAGTTGTCCCTCGCAACTAGGCAGGAGTCCTGACGTCGCTGAACAAACACGTGTGTGGAAGGGCCATCCCCGTCGTAACTCGAGAATATACCCCAGGTTCCCGCCGAAACTCGAGAAAAACCATGAGACTTTCCCCTCGCCGCGAGATGAGGCCCGATTCCCCTGCACTGCATGCAGAGCAATTCCGTGTTGCACATCACACATGAAAGGAGTCTTGATTTCCTTGGTGGCACTCCAGAGAAACCCCAAGAACACTGTTTCAAGGCTAGAGGGATCCTGAGGTCACTGTAGCAACACGAAAGAGCTCCGTGGCCCAAAAATCAACTCGAGATGAGAGGTTAGTCCCTGGCTTCGACTCCAGAGGAATACCACCTTACCACAAGCACCTCAAGAGGAGCCTTCTCTCAGCTCTAGGTATGTTAGAGGGACCCTGAGTTTGCGGCCTCAAGTGGAATGGACACCGCGATGCCCTGACTCACAATAAGGACAGATATCCTTGCAGTGACTTGAATGCAGGCTCGTCTTGCATCTCCCAAGACGAAAGGATGTCTGAATCACCTGTGTAGACCACAGAGAAAGACCTAGTTCCCCACCTCATCGCGACCGGAGGCCTCACATCTTTTGAAAACTCCAGAGGTATGCGGAGATTACTGCCTCCAAAGGAGACGATGCCTGACTCCTCGTGAAACTTGATAGGAGTCCCAGGATTCCTGTGGCACGTGGAAAGGGACCCTTTGTCTCCCACCTCAGCTGGAGAGGCGTCCCAATTGCCCTGCCAAGCCTCGAGGAGAATCCCGAGTTGTCCCTCGCAACTAGGCAGGAGTCCTGACGTCGCTGAACAAACACGTGGCTGGAAGGGCCATCCCCGTCGTAACTCGAGAATATACCCCAGGTTCCCGCCGCAACTCGAGAAAAACCATGAGACTTCCCCCTCGCCGCGAGATGAGGCCCGATTCCCCTGCACTGCGTGCAGAGCAATTCCGTGTTGCACATCACACATGAAAGAAGCCTTGATTTCCTTGATGGCACTCCAGAGAAACCCCAAGAACACTGTTTCAAGGCTAGAGGGATCCTGAGGTCACTGTAGCAACACGAAAGAGCTCCGTGGACCAAGAATCAACTCGAGATGAGAGGTTAGTCCCTGGCTTCGACTCCAGAGGAATACCACCTTACCACAAGCACCTCAAGAGGAGGCTTCTCTCAGATCTAGGTAAGTGAGAGGGACCCTGAGTTTGCGGCCTCAAGTGGAATGGACACTGCGATGCCCTGACGCGAAATAAGGCCGGATATCCCTGCAGTGACTTGAATGCAGGCTCGTCTTGCATCTCCCAAGACGAAAGGATGTCTGAATCCCCTGTGGAGACCACAGAGAAAGACCTAGTTCCCCACCTCATCGCGACCGGAGGCCTCACATCCTTTGAAAACTCCAGAGGTACGCGGAGATCAGTTCCTCCAAAGGAGACGATGCCTGACTCGTCGTGAAACTTGATAGGAGTCCCAGGATTCCTGTGGCACGTGGAAAGGGACCCTTGGTCTCCCGCCTCAGCTGGAGAGGCGTCCCAATTGCCCTGCCAAGCCTCGAGGAGAATCCCGAGTTGTCCCTCGCAACTAGGCAGGAGTCCTGCCGTCGCTGAACAAACACGTGGGTGGAAGGGCCATCCCCGTCGTAACTCGAGAATATACCCCAGGTTCCCGCCGCAACTCGAGAAAAACCATGAGACTTCCCCCTCGCCGCGAGATGAGGCCTGATTCCCCTGCACTGCGTCCAGAGCAATTCCGTGTTGCACATCACACATGAAAGGAGCCTTGATTTCCTTGATGGCACTCCAGAGAAACCCCAAGAACAGTGTTTCAAGGCTAGAGGGATCCTGAGGTCACTGTAGCAACACGAAAGAGCTCCGTGGACCAAGAATCAACTCGAGATGAGAGGTTAGTCCCTGGCTTCGACTCCAGAGGAATACCACCTTACCATAAGCACCTCAAGAGGAGGCTTCTCACAGCTCTAGGTATGTGAGAGGGACCCTGAGTTTGCGGCCTCAAGTGAAATGGACACTGTGATGCCCTGACGCGAAATAAGGCCGGATATCCCTGCAGTGACTTGAATGCAGGCTCGTCTTGCATCTCCCAAGACGAAAGGATGTCTGAATCCCCTGTGGAGACCACAGAGAAAGACCTAGTTCCCCACCTCATCCCGACCGGAGGCCTCACATCCTTTGAAAACTCCAGATGTACGCGGAGATCAGTGCCTCCAAAGGAGACGATTCCTGACTCCTCGTGAAACTTGATAGGAGTCCCAGGATTCCTGTGGCACGTGGAAAGGGACCCTTGGTCTCCCTCCTCAGCTGGAGAGGCGTCCCAATTGCCCTGCCAAGCCTCGAGGAGAATCCCGAGTTGTCCCTCGCAACTAGGCAGGAGTCCTGAAGTCGCTGAACAAACACGTGGGTGGAGGTACCATCCCCGTCTTAACTCGAGAATATACCCCAGGTTCCCGCCGCAACTCGAGAAAAACCATGAGACTTCCCCCTCGCCGCGAGATGAGGCCCGATTCCCCTGCACTGCGTGCAGAGCAATTCCGTGTTGCACATCACACATGAAAGGAGCCTTGATTTCCTTGATGGCACTCCTGAGAAACCTCAAGAACACTGTTTCAAGGCTAGAGGGATCGTGAGGTCACTGTAGCAACACGAAAGAGCTCCGTGGACCAAAAATCAACTCGAGATGAGAGGTTTGTCCCTGGCTTCGACTCCAGAGGAATACCACCTTACCACAAGCACCTCAAGAGGAGGCTTCTCTCAGCTCTAGGTATGTGAGAGGGACCCTGAGTTTGCAGCCTCAAGTGGAATGGACACCACGATGCCCTGACTCGAAATAAGGCCGGATATCCCTGCAGTGACTTGAATGCAGGCTCGTCTTGCATCTCCCAAGATGAAAGGATGTCTGAATCACCTGTGGAGACCACAGAGAAAGACCTAGTTCCCCACCTCATCGCAACCGGAGGCCTCACATCCTTTGAAAACTCCAGAGGTACGCGGAGATCAGTGCCTCCTAAGGAGACGATGGCTGACTCCTCGTGAAACTTGATAGGAGTCCCAGGATTCCTGTGGCACGTGGAAAGGGACCCATGGTCTCCCGCCTCAGCTGGAGAGGCGTCCCAATTGCCCTGCCAAGCCTCGAGGAGAATCCCGAGTTGTCCCTCGCAACTAGGCAGGAGTCCAGACGTCGCTGAACAAACACTTGTATGGAAGTGCCATCCCCGTCGTAACTCGAGAATATACCCCAGGTTCCCGCCGCAACTCGAGAAAAACCATGAGACTTCCCCCTCGCCGCGAGATGAGGCCCGATTCCCCTGCACTGCCTGCAGAGCAATTCCGTGTTGCACATCACACATGAAAGGAGTCTTGATTTCCTTGGTGGCACTCCAGAGAAACCCCAAGAACACTGTTTC
This sequence comes from Cervus elaphus, assembly GCF_910594005.1. Taxonomy (NCBI): domain Eukaryota; kingdom Metazoa; phylum Chordata; class Mammalia; order Artiodactyla; family Cervidae; genus Cervus; species Cervus elaphus. Next base: position 7,742,892 of record NC_057838.1, read on the forward strand.
AAGGCTAGAGGGATCCTGAGGTCACTGTAGCAACACGAAAGAGCTCCGTGGCCCAAAAATCAACTCGAGATGAGAGGTTAGTCCCTGGCTTCGACTCCAGAGGAATACCACCTTACCACAAGCACCTCAAGAGGAGGCTTCTCTCAGCTCTAGGTATGTGAGAGGGACCCTGAGTTTGCGGCCTCAAGTGAAATGGACACTGCGATGCCCTGACGCGAAATAAGGCCGGATATCCCTGCAGTGACTTGAATGCAGGCTCGTGTTGCATCTCCCAAGACGAAAGGATGTCTGAATCCCCTGTGGAGACCACAGAGAAAGACCTAGTTACCCACCTCATCGCGACCGGAGGCCTCACATCCTTTGAAAACTCCAGAGGTACGCGGAGATCAGTGCCTCCAAAGGAGACGAAGCCTGACTCCTCGTGAAACTTGATAGGAGTCCCAGGATTCCTGTGGCACGTGGAAAGGGACCCTTGGTCTCCCACCTCAGCTGGAGAGGCGTCCCAATTGCCCTGCCAAGCCTCGAGGAGAATCCCGAGTTGTCCCTCGCAACTAGGCAGGTGTCCTGACGTCGCTGAACAAACACGTGGGTGGAAGGGCCATCCCCGTCGTAACTCGAGAATATACCCCAGGTTCCCGCCGCAACTCGAGAAAAACCATGAGACTTCCCCCTCGCCGCGAGATGAGACCCGATTCCCCTGCACTGCGTGCAGAGCAATTCCGTGTTGCACATCTCACATGAAAGGAGACTTGATTTCCTTGATGGCACTCCAGAGAAAACCCAAGAACACTGTTTCAAGGCTAGAGGGATCCTGAGGTCACTGTAACAACACGAAAGAGCTCCGTGGACCAAAAATCAACTCGAGATGAGAGGTTAGTCCCTGGCTTCGACTCCAGAGGAATACCACCTTACCACAAGCACCTCAAGAGGAGGCTTCTCTCAGCTCTAGGTATGTGAGAGGGACCCTAAGTTTGCGGCCTCAAGTGGAATGGACACCGGGATGACCTGACTCGAAATAAGGCCGGATATCCCTACAGTGACTTGAATGCAGGCACGTCTTGCATCTCCCAAGAAGAAAGGATGTCTGAATCCCCTGTGGAGACCACAGAGAAAGACCTAGTTCCCCACCTCTTCGCGACCGGAGGCCTCACATCTTTTGAAAACTCCAGAGGTATGCGGAGATCAGTGCCTCCAAAGGAGACGATGCCTGACTCCTCGTGAAACTTGATAGGAGTCCCAGGATTCCTGTGGCACGTGGAAAGGGACCCTTGGTCTCCCACCTCAGCTGGAGAGGCGTCCCAATTGCCCTGCCAAGCCTCGAGGAGAATCCCGAGTTGTCCCTCGCAACTAGGCAGGAGTCCTGACGTCGCTGAACAAACACGTGTGTGGAAGGGCCATCCCCGTCGTAACTCGAGAATATACCCCAGGTTCCCGCCGCAACTCGAGAAAAACCATGAGACTTCCCCCTCGCCGCGAGATGAGGCCCGATTCCCCTGCACTGCGTGCAGAGCAATTCCGTGTTGCACATCACACATGAAAGGAGTCTTGATTTCCTTGGTGGCACTCCAGAGAAACACCGAGAACACTGTTTCAAGGCTAGAGGGATCCTGACGTCACTGTAGCAACACGAAAGAGCTCCGTGGACCAAAAATCAACTCGAGATGAGAGGTTAGTCCCTGGCTTCGACTCCAGAGGAATACACCTTACCACAAGCACCTCAAGAGGAGGCTTCTCTCAGCTCTAGGTATGTTAGAGGGACCCTGAGTTTGCGGCCTCAAGTGGAATGGACACCGCGATGCCCTGACTCAAAATAAGGTCAGATATCCTTGCAGTGACTTGAATGCAGGCTCGTCTTGCATCTCCCAAGACGAAAGGATGTCTGAATCACCTGTGTAGACCACAGAGAAAGACCTAGTTCCCCACCTCATCGCGACCGGAGGCCTCACATCCTTTGAAAACTCCAGAGGTACACGGAGATCAGTGCCTCCAAAGGAGACGATGCCTGACTCCTCGTGAAACTTGATAGGAGTCCCAGGATTCCTGTGGCACGTGGAAAGGGACCCTTGGTCTCCCGCCTCAGCTGGAGAGGCGTCCCAATTGCCCTGCCAAGCCTCGAGGAGAATCCCGAGTTGTCCCTCGCAACTAGGCAGGAGTCCTGACGTCGCTGAACAAACACGTGGGTGGAAGGGCCATCCCCGTCGTAACTCGAGAATATACCCCAGGTTCCCGCCGCAACTCGAGAAAAACCATGAGACTTCCCCCTCGCCGCGAGATGAGGCCCGATTTCCCTGCACTGCGTGCAGAGCAATTCCGTGTTGCACATCTCACATGAAAGGAGACTTGATTTCCTTGATGGCACTCCAGAGAAAACCCAAGAACACTGTTTCAAGGCTAGAGGGATCCTGAGGTCACTGTAACAACACGAAAGAGCTCCGTGGACCAAAAATCAACTCAAGATGAGAGGTTAGTCCCTGGCTTCGACTCCAGAGGAATACCACCTTACCACAAGCACCTCAAGAGGAGGCTTCTCTCAGCTCTAGCTATGTGAGAGGGACCCTGAGTTTGCGGCCTCAAGTGGAATGGACACCGGGATGACCTGACTCGAAATAAGGCCGGATATCCCTACAGTGACTTGAATGCAGGCACGTCTTGCATCTCCCAAGAAGAAAGGATGTCTGAATCCCCTGTGGAGACCACAGAGAAAGACCTACTTCCCCACCTCATCGCGACCGGAGGCCTCACATCCTTTGAAAACTCCAGAGGTACGTGGAGATCAGCGCCTCTAAAGGAGACGATGCCTGACTCCTCGTGAAACTTGATAGGAGTCCCAGGATTCCTGTGGCACGTGGAAAGGGACACTTGGTCTCCCGCCTCAGGTGGAGAGGCGTCCCAATTGCCCTGCCAAGCCTCGAGGAGAATCCCGAGTTGTCCCTCGCAACTAGGCAGGTGTCCTGAAGTCGCTGAATTAACACGTGGGTGGAGGTACCATCCCCATCGTAACTCGAGAATATACCCCAGGTTCCCGCCGCAACTCGAGAAAAACCATGAGACTTCCCCCTCGCCGCGAGATGAGGCCCGATTTCCCTGCACTGTGTGCAGAGCAATTCCGTGTTGCACATCTCACATGAAAGGAGCCTTGATTTCCTTGATGGCACTCCAGAGAAAACCCAAGAACACTGTTTCAAGGCTAGAGGGATCCTGAGGTCACTGTAACAACACGAAAGAGCTCCGTGGACCAAAAATCAACTCGAGATGAGAGGTTAGTCCCTGGCTTCGACTCCAGAGGAATACCACCTTACCACAAGCACCTCAAGAGGAGGCTTCTCTCAGCTCTAGCTATGTGAGAGTGACCCTGAGTTTGCGGCCTCAAGTGGAATAGACACCGGGATGACCTGACTCGAAATAAGGCCGGATATCCCTACAGTGACTTGAATGCAGGCACGTCTTGCATCTCCCAAGAAGAAAGGATGTCTGAATCCCCTGTGGAGACCACAGAGAAAGACCTAGTTCCCCACGTCATCCCGACCGGAGGCCTCACATCTTTTGAAAACTCCAGAGGTATGCGGAGATCAGTGCCTCCAAAGGAGACGATGCCTGACTCCTCGTGAAACTTGATAGGAGTCCCAGGATTCCTGTGGCACGTGGAAAGGCACCCTTGGTCTCCCGCCTCAGCTGGAGAGGCGTCCCAATTGCCCTGCCAAGCCTCGAGGAGAATCCCGAGTTGTCCCTCGCAACTAGGCAGGAGTCCTGACGTCGCTGAACAAACACGTGTGTGGAAGGGCCATCCCCGTCGTAACTCGAGAATATACCCCAGGTTCCCGCCGCAACTCGAAAAACCATGAGACTTCCCCCTCGCCGCGAGATGAGGCCCGATTCCCCTGCACTGCGTGCAGAGCAATTCCGTGTTGCACATCACACATGAAAGGAGTCTTGATTTCCTTGGTGGCACTCCAGAGAAACACCAAGAACACTGTTTCAAGGCTAGAGGGATCCTGACGTCACTGTAGCAACACGAAAGAGCTCCGTGGACCAAAAATCAACACGAGATGAGAGGTTAGTCCCTGGCTTCGACTCCAGAGGAATACCACCTTACCACAAGCACCTCAAGAGGAGGCTTCTCTCAGATCTAGGTATGTTAGAGGGACCCTGAGTTTGCGGCCTCAAGTGGAATGGACACCGCGATGCCCTGACTCAAAATAAGGCCGGATATCCTTGCAGTGACTTGAATGCAGGCTCGTCTTGCATCTCCCAAGACGAAAGGATGTCTGAATCACCTGTGTAGACAACAGAGAAAGACCTAGTTCCACACCTCATCGCGACCGGAGGCCTCACATCCTTTGAAAACTCCAGAGGTACACGGAGATCAGTGCCTCCAAAGGAGACGATGCCTGACTCCTCGTGAAACTTGATAGGAGTCCCAGGATTCCTGTGGCACGTGGAAAGGCACCCTTGGTCTCCCGCCTCAGCTGGAGAGGCGTCCCAATTGCCCTGCCAAGCCTCGAGGAGAATCCCGAGTTGTCCCTCGCAACTAGGCAGGAGTCCTGACGTCGCTGAACAAACACGTCGGTGGAAGGGCCATCGCCGTTGTAACTCGAGAATATACCCAGGTTCCCGCCGCAACTCGAGGAAAACCATGAGACTTCCCCCTCGCCGCGAGATGAGGCCCGATTTCCCTGCACTGCGTGCAGAGCAATTCCGTGTTGCACATCTCACATGAAAGGAGACTTGATTTCCTTGATGGCACTCCAGATAAAACCCAAGAACACTGTTTCAAGGCTAGAGGGATCCTGAGGTCACTGTAACAACATGAAAGAGCTCCGTGGACCAAAAATCAACTCGAGATGAGAGGTTAGTCCCTGGCTTCGACTCCAGAGGAATACCACCTTACCACAAGCACCTCAAGAGGAGGCTTCTCTCAGCTCTAGGTACGTGAGAGGGACCCTGAGTTTGCGGCCTCAAGTGGAATGGACACCGGGATGACCTGACTCGAAATAAGGCCGGATATCCCTACAGTGACTTTAATGCAGGCACGTCTTGCATCTCCCAAGAAGAAAGGATGTCTGAATCCCCTGTGGAGACCACAGAGAAAGACATAGTTCCCCACCTCATCGCGACCGGAGGCCTCACATCTTTTGAAAACTCCAGAGGTATGCGGAGATCAGTGCCTCCAAAGGAGACGATGCCTGACTCCTCGTGAAACTTGATAGGAGTCCCAGGATTCCTGTGGCACGTGGAAAGGGACCCTTGGTCTCCCACCTCAGCTGGAGAGGCGTCCCAATTGCCCTGCCAAGCCTCGAGGAGAATCCCGAGTTGTCCCTCGCAACTAGGCAGGAGTCCTGACGTCGCTGAACAAACACGTGTGTGGAAGGGCCATCCCCGTCGTAACTCGAGAATATACCCCAGGTTCCCGCCGCAACTCGAGAAAAACCATGAGACTTCCCCCTCGCCGCGAGATGAGGCCCGATTCCCCTGCACTGCGTGCAGAGCAATTCCGTGTTGCACATCACACATGAAAGGAGTCTTGATTTCCTTGGTTGCACTCCAGAGAAACCCCAAGAACACTGTTTCAAGGCTAGAGGGATCCTGAGGTCACTGTAGCAACACGAAAGAGCTCCGTGGACCAAAAATCAACTCGAGATGAGAGATAAGTCCCTGGTTTCGACTCCAGAGGAATACCACCTTACCACAAGCACCTCAAGAGGAGGCTTCTCTCAGCTCTAGGTATGTTAGAGGGACCCTGAGTTTGCGGCCTCAATTGGAATGGACACCGCGATGCCCTGACTCAAAATAAGGCCAGATATCCTTGCAGTGACTTGAATGCAGGCTCGTCTTGCATCTCCCAAGATGAAAGGATATCTGAATCACCTGTGTAGACCACAGAGAAAGACCTAGTTCCCCACCTCATCGCGACCGGAGGCCTCACATCCTTTGAAAACTCCAGAGGTACACGGAGATCAGTGCCTCCAAAGGAGACGATGCCTGACTCCTCGTGAAACTTGATAGGAGTCCCAGGATTCCTGTGGCACGTGGAAAGGGACCCTTGGTCTCCCGCCTCAGCTGGAGAGGCGTCCCAATTGCCCTGCCAAGCCTCGAGGAGAATCCCGAGTTGTCCCTCGCAACTAGGCAGGAGTCCTGACGTCGCTGAACAAACACGTGGGTGGAGGTACCATCCCCGTCTTAACTCGAGAATATACCCCAGGTTCCAGCCGCAACTCGAGAAAAACCATGAGACTTCCCCCTCGCCGCGAGATGAGGCCCGATTCCCTTGCACTGCGTGCAGAGCAATTCCGTGTTGCACATCACACATGAAAGGAGCCTTGATTTCCTTGGTGGCACTCCAGAGAAATCCCAAGAACACTGTTTCAAGTCTACAGGGATCCTGAGGTCACTGTAGCAACACAAAAGAGCTCCGTGGACCAAGAATCAACTCGAGATGAGAGGTTAGTCCCTGGCTTCGACTCCAGAGGAATACCACCTTACCACAAGCACCTCAAGAGGAGGCTTCTCTCAGGTCTAGGTATGTGAGAGGGACCCTGAGTTTGCGGCCTCAAGTGGAATGGACACTGCGATGCCCTGACGCGAAATAAGGCCGGATATCCCTGCAGTGACTTGAATGCAGGCTCGTCTTGCATCTCCCAAGACGAAAGGATGTCTGAATCCCCTGTGGAGACCACAGAGAAAGACCTAGTTCCCCACCTCATCGCGACCGGAGGCCTCACATCCTTTGAAAACTCCAGAGTTACGCGGAGATCAGTGCCTCCAAAGGAGACGATGCCTGACTCCTCGTGAAACTTGATAGGAGTCCCAGGATTCCTGTGGCACGTGGAAAGGGACCCTTGGTCTCCCGCCTCAGCTGGAGAGGCGTCCCAATTGCCCTGCCAAGCCTCGAGGAGAATCCCGAGTTGTCCCTCGCAACTAGGCAGGAGTCCTGAAGTCGCTAAACAAACACGTGCGTGGAGGTACCATCCCCGTCTTAACTCGAGAATATACCCCAGGTTCCCGCCGCAACTCGAAAAAAACCATGAGACTTCCCCCTCGCCGCGAGATGAGGCCCGATTCCCTTGCACTGCGTGCAGAGCAATTCCGTGTTGCACATCACACATGAAAGGAGTCTTGATTTCCTTGGTGGCACTCCAGAGAAACCCCAAGAACACTGTTTCAAGTCTACAGGGATCCTGAGGTCACTGTAGCAACACGAAAGAGCTTCGTGGACCAAAAATCAACTCGAGATGAGAGGTTAGTCCCTGGCTTCGACTCCAGAGGAATACCACCTTACCTCAAGCACCTCAAGAGGAGGCTTCTCTCAGCTCTAGGTATGTGAGAGGGACCCTGAGTTTGCGGCCTCAAGTGGAATGGACACTGCGATGCCCTGACGCGAAATAAGGCCGGATATCCCTGCAGTGACTTGAATGCAGGCTCGTCTTGCATCTCCCAAGACGAAAGGATGTCTGAATCCCCTGTGGAGACCACAGAGAAAGACCTAGTTCCCCACCTCATCGCGACCGGAGGCCTCACATCCTTTGAAAACTCCAGAGGTACGCGGAGATCAGTGCCTCCAAAGGAGACGATGCCTGACTCCTCGTGAAACTTGATAGGAGTCCCAGGATTCCTGTGGCACGTGGAAAGGGACAATTGGTCTCCCGCCTCAGCTGGAGAGGCGTCCCAATTGCCCTGCCAAGCCTCGAGGAGAATCCCCAGTTGTCCCTCGGAACTAGGCAGGAGTCCTGCCGTCGCTGAACAAACACGTGGGTGGAAGGGCCATCCCCATCGGAACTCGAGAATATACCCCAGGTTCCCGCCGCAACTCGAGAAAAACCATGAGACTTCCCCCTCGCCGCGAGATGAGGCCCGATTCCCCTGCACTGCGTGCAGAGCAATTCCGTGTTGCACATCACACATGAAAGGAGCCTTGATTTCCTTGATGGCACTCCAGAGAAACCCCAAGAACACTGTTTCAAGGCTAGAGGGATCCTGAGGTCACTGTAGCAACAAGAAAGAGCTCCATGGACCAAAAATCAACTCGAGATGAGAGGTTAGTCCCTGGCTTCGACTCCAGAGGAATACCACCTTACCACAAGCACCTCAAGAGGAGGCTTCTCTCAGCTCTAGGTATGTGAGAGGGACCCTGAGTTTGCGGCCTCAAGTGAAATGGACACTGCGATGCCCTGACGCGAAATAAGGCCGGATATCCCTGCAGTGACTTGAATGCAGGCTCGTCTTGCATCTCCCAAGACGATAGGATGTCTGAATCACCTGTGGAGACTACAGAGAAAGACCTAGTTCCCCACCTCATCGCGACCGGAGGCCTCACATCCTTTGAAAACTCCAGAGGTACGCGGAGATCAGTGCCTCCAAAGGAGACGATGCCTGACTCCTCGTGAAACTTGATAGGAGTCCCAGGATTCCTGTGGCACGTGGAAAGGGACCCTTGGTCTCCCGCCTCAGCTGGAGAGGCGTCCCAATTGCCCTGCCAAGCCTCGAGGAGAATCCCGAGTTGTCCCTCGCAACTAGGCAGGAGTCCTGAAGTCGCTGAACAAACACGTGCGTGGAGGTACCATCCCCGTCGTAACTCGAGAATATACCCCAGGTTCCCGCCGCAACTCGAAAAAAACCATGAGACTTCCCCCTCGCCGCGAGATGAGGCCCGATTCCCTTGCACTGCGTGCAGAGCAATTCCGTGTTGCACATCACACATGAAAGGAGTCTTGATTTCCTTGGTGGCACTCCAGAGAAACCCCAAGAACACTGTTTCAAGGCTAGAGGGATCCTGAGGTCACTGTAGCAACACGAAAGAGCTCCGTGGCCCAAAAATCAACTCGAGATGAGAGGTTAGTCCCTGGCTTCGACTCCAGAGGAATACCACCTTACCACAAGCACCTCAAGAGGAGGCTTCTCTCAGTTCTAGGTATGTGAGAGGGACCCTGAGTTTGCGGCCTCAAGTGGAATGGACACTGCGATGCCCTGACTCGAAATAAGGCCGGATATCCCTGCAGTGACTTGAATGCAGGCTCGTCTTGCATCTCCCAAGACGAAAGGATGTCTGAATCACCTGTGTAGACCACAGAGAAAGACCTAGTCCCCCACCTCATCGCGACCGGAGGCCTCACATCCTTTGAAAACTCCAGAGGTACGCGGAGATCAGTGCCTCCAAAGGAGACGATGCCTGACTCCTCGTGAAACTTGATAGGAGTCCCAGGATTCCTGTGGCACATGGAAAGGGACAATTGGTCTCCCGCCTCAGCTGGAGAGGCGTCCCAATTGCCCTGCCAAGCCTCGAGGAGAATCCCCAGTTGTCCCTCGGAACTAGGCAGGAGTCCTGCCGTCGCTGAACAAACACGTGGGTGGAAGGGCCATCCCCGTCGGAACTCCAGAATATACCCCAGGTTTCCGCCGCAACTCGAGAAAAACCATGAGACTTCCCCCTCGCCGCGAGATGAGGCCCGATTCCCCTGCACTGCGTGCAGAGCAATTCCGTGTTGCACATCACACATGAAAGGAGCCTTGATTTCCTTGATGGCACTCCAGAGAAACCCCAAGAACACTGTTTCAAGGCTAGAGGGATCCTGAGGTCACTGTAGCAACACGAAAGAGCTCCATGGACCAAAAATCAACTCGAGATGAGAGGTTAGTCCCTGGCTTTGACTCCAGAGGAATACCACCTTACCACAAGCACCTCAAGAGGAGGCTTCTCTCAGCTCTAGGTATGTGAGAGGGACCCTGAGTTTGTGGCCTCAAGTGAAATGGACACTGCGATTCCCTGACGCGAAATAAGGCCGGATATCCCTGCAGTGACTTGAATGCAGGCTCGTCTTGCATCTCCCAAGACGAAAGGATGTCTGAATCCCCTGTGGAGACTACAGAGAAAGACCTAGTTCCCCACCTCATCGCGACCGGAGGCCTCACATCCTTTGAAAACTCCAGAGGTACACGGAGATCAGTGCCTCCAAAGGAGACGATGCCTGACTCCTCGTGAAACTTGATAGGAGTCCCAGGATTCCTGTGGCACGTGGAAAGGGACCCTTGGTCTCCCGCCTCAGCTGGAGAGGCGTCCCAATTGCCCTGCCAAGCCTCGAGGAGAATCCCGAGTTGTCCCTCGCAACTAGGCAGGAGTCCTGAAGTCGCTAAACAAACACGTGCGTGGAGGTACCATCCCCGTCTTAACTCGAGAATATACCCCAGGTTCCTGCCGCAACTCGAAAAAAACCATGAGACTTCCCCCTCGCCGCGAGATGAGGCCCGATTCCCTTGCACTGCGTGCAGAGCAATTCCGTGTTGCACATCACACATGAAAGGAGTCTTGATTTCCTTGGTGGCACTCCAGAGAAACCCCAAGAACACTGTTTCAAGTCTACATGGATCCTGAGGTCACTGTAGCAACACGAAAGAGCTCCGTGGACCACAAATCAACTCGAGATGAGAGGTTAGTCCCTGGCTTCGACTCCAGAGGAATACCACCTTACCACAAGCACCTCAAGAGGAGGCTTCTCTCAGCTCTAGGTATGTGAGAGGGACCCTGAGTTTGCGGCCTCAAGTGGAATGGACACCGGGATGCCCTGACTCGAAATAAGGCCGGATATCCCTGCAGTGACTTGAATGCAGGCTCGTCTTGCATCTCCCAAGATGAAAGGATGTCTGAATCACCTGTGTAGACCACAGAGAAAAACCTAGTTCCCCACCTCATTGCGACCGGAGGCCTCACATCCTTTGAAAACTCCAGAGGTACGCGGAGATCAGTGCCTCCAAAGGAGACGATGCCTGACTCCTCGTGAAACTTGATAGGAGTCCCAGGATTCCTGTGGCACGTGGAAAGGGACCCTTGGTCTCCCGCCTCAGCTGGAGAGGCGTCCCAATTGCCCTGCCAAGCCTCGAGGAGAATCCCCAGTTGTCCCTCGGAACTAGGCAGGAGTCCTGACGTCGCTGAACAAACACGTGGGTGGAAGGGCCATCCCCGTCGGAACTCGAGAATATACCCCAGGTTCCCGCCGCAACTCGAGAAAAACCATGAGACTTCCCCCTCGCCGCGAGATGAGGCCCGATTCCCCTGCACTGCGTGCAGAGCAATTCCGTGTTGCACATCACACATGAAAGGAGCCTTGATTTCCTTGATGGCACTCCAGAGAAACCCCAAGAACACTGTTTCAAGGCTAGAGGGATCCTGAGGTCACTGTAGCAACACGAAAGAGCTCAGTGGCCCAAAAATCAACTCGAGATGAGAGGTTAGTGCCTGGCTTCGACTCCAGAGGAATACCACCTTACCACAAGCACCTCAAGAGGAGGCTTCTCTCAGCTCTAGGTATGTGAGAGGGACCCTGATTTTGCGGCCTCAAGTGGAATGGACACTGCGATGCCCTGACGCGAAATAAGGCCGGATATCCCTGCAGTGACTTGAATGTAGGCTCGTCTTGCATCTCCCAAGACGAAAGGATGTCTGAATCCCCTGTGGAGATCACAGAGAAAGACCTAGTTCCCCACCTCATCGCGACCGGAGGCCTCACATCCTTTGAAAACTCCAGAGGTACGCGGAGATCTGTGCCTCTGAAGGAGACGATGCCTGACTCCTCGTGAAACTTGATAGGAGTCCCAGGATTCCTGTGGCACGGGGAAAGGGACCCTTGGTCTCCCGCCTCAGCTGGAGAGGCGTCCCAATTGCCCTGCCAAGCCTCGAGGAGAATCCCGAGTTGTCCCTCGCAACTAGGCAGGAGTCCTGAAGTCGCTGAACAAACACGTGCGTGGAGGTACCATCCCCGTCTTAACTCGAGAATATACCCCAGGTTCCCGCCGCAACTCGAAAAAAACCATGAGACTTCCCCCTCGCCGCGAGATGAGGCCCGATTCCCTTGCACTGCGTGCAGAGCAATTCCGTGTTGCACGTCACACATGAAAGGAGTCTTGATTTCCTTGGTGGCACTCCAGAGAAACCCCAAGAACACTGTTTCAAGGCTAGAGGGATCCTGAGGTCACTGTAGCAACACGAAAGAGCTCCGTGGACCAAAAATCAACTCGAGATGAGAGGTTAGTCCCTGGCTTCGACTCCAGAGGAATACCACCTTACCACAAGCACCTCAAGAGGAGGCTTCTCTCAGCTCTAGGTATATGAGAGGGACCCTGAGTGTGAGGCCTCAAGTGGAATGGACACCGCGATGCCCTGACTCGAAATAAGGCCGGATATTCCTGCAGTGACTTGAATGCAGGCTCGTCTTGCATCTCCCAAGATGAAAGCATGTCTGAATCCCCTGTGGAGAGCACAGAGAAAGACCTAGTTCCCCACCTCATGGCGACCGAAGGCCTCACATCCTTGAAAACTCCAGAGGTACACGGAGATCCGTGCCTCCAAACGAGACGATGCCTGACTCTTCGTGAAAATTGATAGGAGTCCCAGGATTCCTGTGGCACGTGGAAAGGGACCCTTGGTCTCCCACCTCAGCTGGAGAGGCGTCCCAATTGCCCTGCCAAGCCTCGAGGAGAATCCCGAGTTGTCCCTCGCAACTAGGCAGGAGTCCTGACATCGCTGAACAAACACGTGGGTGGAAGGGCCATCCCCGTCGTAAGTCGAGAATATACCCCAGGTTCCCGCCGCAACTCGAGAAAAACCATGAGACTTCCCCCTCACCGCGAGATGAGGCCCGATTCCCTTGCACTGCGTGCAGAGCAATTCCGTGTTGCACATCACACATGAAAGGAGCCTTGATTTCCTTGATGGCACTCCAGAGAAACCCCAAGAACACTGTTTCAAGGCTAGAGGGATCCTGAGGTCACTGTAGCATCACGAAAGAGCTCCGTTGACCAAAAATCAACTCGAGATGAGAGGTTAGTCCCTGGCTTCGACTCCAGAGGAATACCACCTAACCACAAGCACCTCAAGAGGAGGCTTCTCTCAGCTCTAGCTATGTGAGAGGGACCCTGAGTTTGCGGCCTCAAGTGGAATGGACACCGCGATGCCCTGACTCGAAATAAGGCCGGATATCCCTGCAGTGACTTGAATGCAGGCTCGTCTTGCATCTCCCAAGACGACAGGATGTCTGAATCCCCTGTGGAGACCACAGAGAAAGACCTAGTTCCCCACCTCATCGCGACCGGAGGCCTCACATCCTTTGAAAACTCCAGAGGTACGCGGAGATCAGTGCCTCCAAAGGAGACGATGCCTGACTCCTCGTGAAACTTGATATGAGTCCCAGGATTCCTGTGGCTCGTGGAAAGGGACCCTTGGTCTCCCGCCTCAGCTGAAGAGGTGTCCCAATTGCCCTGCCAAGCCTCGAGGAGAATCCCGAGTTGTCCCTCGCAACTAGGCAGAAGTCCTGACGTCGCTGAACCAACACGTGTGTGGAAGGGCCATCCACGTCGTAACTCGAGAATATACCCCAGGTTCCCGCCGCAACTCGAGAAAAACCATGAGACTTCCCCCTCGCCGCGAGATGAGGCCCGATTCCCCTGCACTGCGTGCAGAGCAATTCCGTGTTGCACATCACACATGAAAGGAGCCTTGATTTTCTTGGTGGCACTCCAGAGAAACCCCAAGAACACTGTTTCAAGGCTAGAGGGATCCTGAGGTCACTGTAGCAACACGAAAGAGCTCCATGGACCAAAAATCAACTCGAGATGAGAGGTTAGTCCCTGGCTTCGACTCCAGAGGAATTCCACCTCACCACAAGCACCTCAAGAGGAGGCTTCTCTCAGCTCTAGCTATGTGAGAGGGACCCTGAGTTTGCGGCCTCAAGTGGAATGGACACCGGGATGCCCTGGCTCGAAATAAGGCCGGATATCCCTGCAGTGACTTGAATGCAGGCTCGTCTTGCATCTCCCAAGACGAAAGGATGTCTGAATCCCCTGTGGAGACCACAGAGAAAGACCTAGTTCCCCACCTCATCGCGACCGGAGGCCTCACATCCTTTGAAAACTCCAGAGGTACGCGGAGATCAGTGCCTCCAAAGGAGACGATGCCTGACTCCTCGTGGAACTTGATAGGAGTCCCAGGATTCCTGTGGCACGTGGAAAGGGACACTTGGTCTCCCGCCTCAGCTGGAGAGGCGTCCCAATTGCCCTGCCAAGCCTCGAGGAGAATCCCGAGTTGTCCCTCGCAACTAGGCAGAAGTCCTGACGTCGCTGAACCAACACGTGTGTGGAAGGGCCATCCCCGTCGTAACTCGAGAATATACCCCAGGTTCCCGCCGCAACTCGAGAAAAACCATGAGACTTCCCCCTCGCCGCGAGATGAGGCCCGATTCCCCTGCACTGCGTGCAGAGCAATTCCGTGTTGCACATCACACATGAAAGGAGTCTTGATTTCCTTGGTGGCACTCCAGAGAAACCCCAAGAACACTGTTTCAAGGCTAGAGGGATCCTGAGGTCACTGTAGCAACACAAAAGAGCTCCGTGGCCCAAAAATCAACTCGAGATGAGAGGTTAGTCCCTGGCTTCAACTCCAGAGGAATACCACCTTACCACAAGCACCTCAAGAGGAGGCTTCTCTCAGCTCTAGGTATATGAGAGGGACCCTGAGTGTGAGGCCTCAAGTGGAATGGACACCGCGATGCCCTGACTCGAAATAAGGCCGGATATTCCTGCAGTGACTTGAATGCAGGCTCGTCTTGCATCTCCCAAGATGAAAGCATGTCTGAATCCCCTGTGGAGAGCACAGAGAAAGACCTAGTTCCCCACCTCATGGCGACCGAAGGCCTCACATCCTTTGAAAACTCCAGAGGTACACGGAGATCCGTGCCTCCAAACGAGACGATGCCTGACTCTTCGTGAAACTTGATAGGAGTCCCAGGATTCCTGTGGCACGTGGAAAGGGACCCTTGGTCTCCCACCTCAGCTGGAGAGGCGTCCCAATTGCCCTGCCAAGCCTCGAGGAGAATTCCGAGTTGTCCCTCGCAACTAGGCAGGAGTCCTGACATCGCTGAACAAACACGTGGGTGGAAGGGCCATCCCCGTCGTAAGTCGAGAATATACCCCAGGTTCCCGCCGCAACTCGAGAAAAACCATGAGACTTCCCCCTCACCGCGAGATGAGGCCCAATTCCCTTGCACTGCGTGCAGAGCAATTCCGTGTTGCACATCACACATGAAAGGAGCCTTGATTTCCTTGATGGCACTCCAGAGAAACCCCAAGAACAGTGTTTCAAGGCTAGAGGGATCCTGAAGTCACTGTAGCATCACGAAAGAGCTCCGTTGACCAAAAATCAACTCGAGATGAGAGGTTAGTCCCTGGCTTCGACTCCAGAGGAATACCACCTAACCACAAGCACCTCAAGAGGAGGCTTCTCTCAGCTCTAGCTATGTGAGAGGGACCCTGAGTTTGCGGCCTCAAGTGGAATGGACACCGCGATGCCCTGACTCGAAATAAGGCCGGATATTCCTGCAGTGACTTGAATGCAGGCTCGTCTTGCATCTCCCAAGACGACAGGATGTCTGAATCCCCTGTGGAGACCACAGAGAAAGACCTAGTTCCCCAACTCATCGCGACCGGAGGCCTCACATCCTTTGAAAACTCCAGAGGTACGCGGAGATCAGTGCCTCCAAAGGAGACGATGCCTGACTCCTCGTGAAACTTGATATGAGTCCCAGGATTCCTGTGGCTCGTGGAAAGGGACCCTTGGTCTCCCGCCTCAGCTGGAGAGGCGTCCCAATTGCCCTGCCAAGCCTCGAGGAGAATCCCGAGTTGTCCCTCGCAACTAGGCAGAAGTCCTGACGTCGCTGAACCAACACGTGTGTGGAAGGGCCATCCACGTCGTAACTCGAGAATATACCCCAGGTTCCAGCCGCAACTCGAGAAAAACCATGAGACTTCCCCCTCGCCGCGAGATGAGGCCCGATTCCCCTGCACTGCGTGCAGAGCAATTCCGTGTTGCACATCACACATGAAAGGAGCCTTGATTTTCTTGGTGGCACTCCAGAGAAACCCCAAGAACACTGTTTCAAGGCTAGAGGGATCCTGAGGTCACTGTAGCAACACGAAAGAGCTCCATGGACCAAAAATCAACTCGAGATGAGAGGTTAGTCCCTGGCTTCGACTCCAGAGGAATTCCACCTCACCACAAGCACCTCAAGAGGAGGCTTCTCTCAGCTCTCGCTATGTGAGAGGGACCCTGAGTTTGCGGCCTCAAGTGGAATGGACACCGCGATGCCCTGACTCGAAATAAGGCCGAATATCCCTGCAGTGACTTGAATGCAGGCTCGTCTTGCATCTCCCAAGACGAAAGGATGTCTGAATCCCCTGTGGAGACTACAGAGAAAGACCTAGTTCCCCACCTCATCGCGACCGGAGGCCTCACATCCTTTGAAAACTCCAGAGGTACGCGGAGATCAGTGCCTCCAAAGGAGACGATGCCTGACTCCTCGTGAAACTTGATAGGAGTCCCAGGATTCCTGTGGCACGTGGAAAGGGACGCTTGGTCTCCCGCCTCAGCTGGAGAGGCGTCCCAATTGCCCTGCCAAGCCTCGAGGAGAATCCCGAGTTGTCCCTCGCAACTAGGCAGGAGTCCTGAAGTCGTTGAACAAACACGTGCGTGGAGGTACCATCCCCGTCGTAACTCGAGAATATACCCCAGGTTCCCGCCGCAACTCGAAAAAAACCATGAGACTTCCCCCTCGCCGCGAGATGAGGCCCGATTCCCTTGCACTGCGTGCAGAGCAATTTCGTGTTGCACATCAAACATGAAAGGAGTCTTGATTTCCTTGGTGGCACTCCAGAGAAACCCCAAGAACACTGTTTCAAGGCTAGAGGGATCCTGAGGTCACTGTAGCAACACGAAAGAGCTCCGTGGACCAAAAATCAACTCGAGATGAGAGGTTAGTCCCTGGCTTCGACTCCAGAGGAATTCCACCTCACCACAAGCACCTCAAGAGGAGGCTTCTCTCAGCTCTAGGTATATGAGAGGGACCCTGAGTGTGAGGCCTCAAGTGGAATGGACACCGCGATGCCCTGACGGGAAATAAGGCCGGATATTCCTGCAGTGACTTGAATGCAGGCTCGTCTTGCATCTCCCAAGACGAAAGGATGTCTGAATCCCCTGTGGAGACCACAGAGAAAGACATAGTTCCCCACCTCATCGCGACCGGAGGCCTCACATCCTTTGAAAACTCCAGAGGTACACGGAGATCAGTGCCTCCAAAGGAGACGATGCCTGACTCCTCGTGAAACTTTATAGGAGTCCCAGGATTCCTGTGGCACGGGGAAAGGGACACTTGGTCTCCCGCCTCAGCTGGAGAGGCGTCCCAATTGCCCAGCCAAGCCTCAAGGAGAATCCCGAGTTGTCCCTCGCAACTAGGCAGGAGTCCTGAAGTCGCTAAACAAACACGTGCGTGGAGGTACCATCCCCGTCTTAACTCGAGAATATACCCCAGGTTCCTGCCGCAACTCGAAAAACACCATGAGACTTCCCCCTCGCCGCGAGATGAGGCCCGATTCCCTTGCACTGCGTGCAGAGCAATTCCGTGTTGCACATCACACATGAAAGGAGTCTTGATTTCCTTGGTGGCACTCCAGAGAAACCCCAAGAACACTGTTTCAAGTCTACAGGGATCCTGAGGTCACTGTAGCAACACGAAAGAGCTCCGTGGACCACAAATCAACTCGAGATGAGAGGTTAGTCCCTGGCTTCGACTCCAGAGGAATACCACCTTACCACAAGCACCTCAAGAGGAGGCTTCTCTCAGCTCTAGGTATGTGAGAGGGACACTGAGTTTGCGGCCTCAAGTGGAATGGACACCGCGATGCCCTGACTCGAAATAAGGCCGGATATCCCTGCAGTGACTTGAATGCAGGCTCGTCTTGCATCTCCCAAGATGAAAGGATGTCTGAATCACCTGTGTAGACCACAGAGAAAGACCTAGTTCCCCACCTCATCGCGACCGGAGGCCTCACATCCTTTGAAAACTCGAGAGGTACGCGGAGATCAGTGCCTCCAAAGGAGACGATGCCTGACTCCTCGTGAAACTTGATAGGAGTCCCAGGATTCCTGTGGCACGTGGAAAGGGACAATTGGTCTCCCGCCTCAGCTGGAGAGGCGTCCCAATTGCCCTGCCAAGCCTCGAGGAGAATCCCCAGTTGTCCCTCGGAACTAGGCAGGAGTCCTGCCGTCACTGAACAAACACGTGGGTGGAAGGGCCATCCCCGTCGGAACTCGAGAATATACCCCAGGTTCCCGCCGCAACTCGAGAAAAACCATGAGACTTCCCCCTCGCCGCGAGATGAGGCCCGATTCCCCTGCACTGCGTGCAGAGCAATTCCGTGTTGCACATCACACATGAAAGGAGCCTTGATTTCCTTGATGGCACTCCAGAGAAACCCCAAGAACACTGTTTCAAGGCTAGAGGGATCCTGAGGTCACTGTAGCAACACGAAAGAGCTCAGTGGCCCAAAAATCAACTCGAGATGAGAGGTTAGTGCCTGGCTTCGACTCCAGAGGAATACCACCTTACCACAAGCACCTCAAGAGGAGGCTTCTCTCAGCTCTAGGTATGTGAGAGGGACCCTGATTTTGCGGCCTCAAGTGGAATGGACACTGCGATGCCCTGACGCGAAATAAGGCCGGATATCCCTGCAGTGACTTGAATGCAGGCTCGTCTTGCATCTCCCAAGACGAAAGGATGTCTGAATCCCCTGTGGAGATCACAGAGAAAGACCTAGTTCCCCACCTCATCGCGACCGGAGGCCTCACATCCTTTGAAAACTCCAGAGGTACGCGGAGATCAGTGCCTCCAAAGGAGACGATGCCTGACTCCTCGTGAAACTTGATAGGAGTCCCAGGATTCCTGTGGCACGTGGAAAGGGACCCTTGGTCTCCCGCCTCAGCTGGAGAGGCGTCCCAATTGCCCTGCCAAGCCTCGAGGAGAATCCCGAGTTGTCCCTCGCAACTAGGCAGGAGTCCTGAAGTCGCTGAAAAAACACATGCGTGGAGGTACCATCCCCGTCTTAACTCGAGAATATACCCCAGGTTCCCGCCGCAACTCGAAAAAAACCATGAGACTTCCTCCTCGCCGCGAGATGAGGCCCGATTCCCTTGCACTGCGTGCAGAGCAATTCCGTGTTGCACATCACACATGAAAGGAGTCTTGATTTCCTTGGTGGCACTCCAGAGAAACCCCAAGAACACTGTTTCAAGGCTAGAGGGATCCTGAGGTCACTGTAGCAACATGAAAGAGCTCCG
The DNA here is from genome assembly GCF_910594005.1 of Cervus elaphus. Lineage (NCBI taxonomy): Eukaryota > Metazoa > Chordata > Mammalia > Artiodactyla > Cervidae > Cervus > Cervus elaphus. The sequence continues at coordinate 7,762,039 of NC_057838.1, forward strand.
TGGACCAAAAATCAACTCGAGATGAGAGGTTAGTCCCTGGCTTCGACTCCAGAGGAATACCACCTTACCACAAGCACCTCAAGAGGAGGCTTCTCTCAGCTCTAGGTATATGAGAGGGACCCTGAGTGTGAGGCCTCAAGTGGAATGGACACCGCGATGCCCTGACTCGAAATAAGGCCGGATATTCCTGCAGTGACTTGAATGCAGGCTCGTCTTGCATCTCCCAAGATGAAAGCATGTCTGAATCCCCTGTGGAGAGCACAGAGAAAGACCTAGTTCCCCACCTCATGGCGACCGAAGGCCTCACATCCTTTGAAAACTCCAGAGGTACACGGAGATCCGTGCCTCTAAACGAGACGATGCCTGACTCTTCGTGAAACTTGATAGGAGTCCCAGGATTCCTGTGGCACGTAGAAAGGGACCCTTGGTCTCCCACCTCACCTGGAGAGGCGTCCCAATTGCCCTGCCAAGCCTCGAGGAGAATCCCGAGGTGTCCCTCGCAACTAGGCAGGAGTCCTGACATCGCTGAACAAACACGTGGGTGGAAGGGCCATCCCCGTCGTAACTCGAGAATATACCCCAGGTTCCCGCCGCAACTCGAGAAAAACCATGAGACTTCCCCCTCACCGCGAGATGAGGCCCGATTCCCTTGCACTGCGTGCAGAGCAATTCCGTGTTGCACATCACACATGAAAGGAGCCTTGATTTCCTTGATGGCACTCCAGAGAAACCCCAAGAACACTGTTTCAAGGCTAGAGGGATCCTGAGGTCACTGTAGCATCACGAAAGAGCTCCGTTGACCAAAAATCAACTCGAGATGAGAGGTTAGTCCCTGGCTTCGACTCCAGAGGAATACCACCTAACCACAAGCACCTCAAGAGGAGGCTTCTCTCAGCTCTAGCTATGTGAGAGGGACCCTGAGTTTGCGGCCTCAATTGGAATGGACACCGCGATGCCCTGACTCGAAATAAGGCCGGATATCCCTGCAGTGACTTGAATGCAGGCTCGTCTTGCATCTCCCAAGACGACAGGATGTCTGAATCCCCTTTGGAGACCACAGAGAAAGACCTAGTTCCCCACCTCATCGCGACCGGAGGCCTCACATCCTTTGAAAACTCCAGAGGTACGCGGAGATCAGTGCCTCCAAAGGAGACGATGCCTGACTCCTCGTGAAACTTGATATGAGTCCCAGGATTCCTGTGGCTCGTGGAAAGGGACCCTTGGTCTCCCGCCTCAGCTGGAGAGGCGTCCCAATTGCCCTGCCAAGCCTCGAGGAGAATCCCGAGTTGTCCCTCGCAACTAGGCAGAAGTCCTGACGTCGTTGAACCAACACGTGTGTGGAAGGGCCATCCACGTCGTAACTCGAGAATATACCCCAGGTTCCCGCCGCAACTCGAGAAAAACCATGAGACTTCCCCCTCGCCGCGAGATGAGGCCCGATTCCCCTGCACTGCGTGCAGAGCAATTCCGTGTTGCACATCACACATGAAAGGAGCCTTGATTTTCTTGGTGGCACTCCAGAGAAACCCCAAGAACACTGTTTCAAGGCTAGAGGGATCCTGAGGTCACTGTAGCAACACGAAAGAGCTCCATGGACCAAAAATCAACTCGAGATGAGAGGTTAGTCCCTGGCTTCGACTCCAGAGGAATTCCACCTCACCACAAGCACCTCAAGAGGAGGCTTCTCTCAGCTCTAGGTATGTGAGAGGGACCCTGAGTTTGCGGCCTCAAGTGGAATGGACACCGCGATGCCCTGGCTCGAAATAAGGCCGGATATCCCTGCAGTGACTTGAATGCAGGCTCGTCTTGCATCTGCCAAGACGAAAGGATGTCTGAATCCCCTGTGGAGACCACAGAGAAAGACCTAGTTCCCCACCTCATCGCGACCGGAGGCCTCACATCCTTTGAAAACTCCAGAGGTACGCGGAGATCAGTGCCTCCAAAGGAGACGATGCCTGACTCCTCGTGAAACTTGATAGGAGTCCCAGGATTCCTGTGGCACGTGGAAAGGGACCCTTGGTCTCCCGCCTCAGCTGGAGAGGCGTCCCATTTGCCCTGCCAAGCCTCGAGGAGAATCCCCAGTTGTCCCTCGCAACTAGGCAGAAGTCCTGACGTCGCTGAACCAACACGTGTGTGGAAGGGCCATCCCCGTCGTAACTCGAGAATATACCCCAGGTTCCCGCCGCAACTCTAGAAAAACCATGAGACTTCCCCCTCGCCGCGAGATGAGGCCCGATTCCCCTGCACTGCGTGCAGAGCAATTCCGTGTTGCACATCACACATGAAAGGAGTCTTGATTTCCTTGGTGGCACTCCAGAGAAACCCCAAGAACACTGTTTCAAGGCTAGAGGGATCCTGAGGTCACTGTAGCAACACGAAAGAGCTCCGTGGCCCAAAAATCAACTCGAGATGAGAGGTTAGTCCCTGGCTTCGACTCCAGAGGAATACCACCTTACCACAAGCACCTCAAGAGGAGGCTTCTCTCAGTTCTCGGTATGTGAGAGGGACCCTGAGTTTGCGGCCTCAAGTGGAATGGACACCGCGATGCCCTGACTCGAAATAAGGCCGAATATCCCTGCAGTGACTTGAATGCAGGCTCGTCTTGCATCTCCCAAGACGAAAGGATGTCTGAATCACCTGTGTAGACCACAGAGAAAGACCTAGTTCCCCACCTAATCGCGACAGGAGGCCTCACATCCTTTGAAAACTCCAGAGGTACGCGGAGATCAGTGCCTCCAAAGGAGACGATGCCTGACTCCTCGTGAAACTTGATAGGAGTCCCAGGATTCCTGTGGCACGTGGAAAGGGACAATTGGTCTCCCGCCTCAGCTGGAGAGGCGTCCCAATTGCCCTGCCAAGCCTCGAGGAGAATCCCCAGTTGTCCCTCGGAACTAGGCAGGAGTCCTGCCGTCGCTGAACAAACACGTGGGTGGAAGGGCCATCCCCGTCGTAACTCGAGAATATACCCCAGGTTCCCGCCGCAACTCGCGAAAAACCATGAGACTTCCCCCTCGCCGCGAGATGAAGCCCGATTCCCCTGCACTGCGTGCAGAGCAATTCCGTGTTGCACATCACACATGAAAGGAGCCTTGATTTCCTTGATGGCACTCCAGAGAAACCCCAAGAACACTGTTTCAAGGCTAGAGGGATCCTGAGGTCACTGTAGCAACACGAAAGAGCTCCGTGGACCAAAAATCAACTCGAGATGAGAGGTTAGTCCCTGGCTTTGACTCCAGAGGAATACCACCTTACCACAAGCACCTCAAGAGGAGGCTTCTCTCAGCTCTAGGTATGTGAGAGGGACCCTGAGTTTGCGGCCTCAAGTGAAATGGACACAGCGATGCCCTGACGCGAAATAAGGCAGGATATTCCTGCAGTGACTTGAATGCAGGCTCGTCTTGCATCTCCCAAGACGAAAGGATGTCTGAATCCCCTGTGGAGACTACAGAGAAAGACCTAGTTCCCCACCTCATCGCGACCGGAGGCCTCACATCCTTTGAAAACTCCAGAGGTACGCGGAGATCAGTGCCTCCAAAGGAGACGATGCCTGACTCCTCGTGAAACTTGATAGGAGTCCCAGGATTCCTGTGGCACGTGGAAAGGGACGCTTGGTCTCCCGCCTCAGCTGGAGAGGCGTCCCAATTGCCTTGCCAAGCCTCGAGGAGAATCCCGAGTTGTCCCTCGCAACTAGCCAGGAGCCCTGAAGTCGCTGAACAAACACGTGCGTGGAGGTACCATCCCCGTCGTAACTCGAGAATATACCCCAGGTTCCCGCCGCAACTCGAAAAAAACCATGAGACTTCCCCCTCGCCGCGAGATGAGGCCCGATTCCCTTGCACTGCGTGCAGAGCAATTCCGTGTTGCACATCACACATGAAAGCAGTCTTGATTTCCTTGGTGGCACTCCAGAGAAACCCCAAGAACACTGTTTCAAGGCTAGAGGGATCCTGAGGTCACTGTAGCAACACGAAAGAGCTCCGTGGACCAAAAATCAACTCGAGATGAGAGGTTAGTCCCTGGCTTCGACTCCAGAGGAATTCCACCTCACCACAAGCACCTCAAGAGGAGGCTTCTCTCAGCTCTAGGTATATGAGAGGGACCCTGAGTGTGAGGCCTCAAGTGGAATGGACACCGCGATGCCCTGACGCGAAATAAGGCCGGATATTCCTGCAGTGACTTGAATGCAGGCTCGTCTTGCATCTCCCAAGACGAAAGGATGTCTGAATCCCCTGTGGAGACCACAGAGAAAGACATAGTTCCCCACCTCATCGCGACCGGAGGCCTCACATCCTTTGAAAACTCCAGAGGTACGCGGAGATCAGTGCCTCCAAAGGAGACGATGCCTGACTCCTCGTGAAACTTTATAGGAGTCCCAGGATTCCTGTGGCACGGGGAAAGGGACACTTGGTCTCCCGCCTCAGCTGGAGAGGCGTCCCAATTGCCCTGCCAAGCCTCAAGGAGAATCCCGAGTTGTCCCTCGCAACTAGGCAGGAGTCATGAAGTCGCTAAACAAACACGTGCGTGGAGGTACCATCCCCGTCTTAACTCGAGAATATACCCCAGGTTCCTGCCGCAACTCGAAAAAAACCATGAGACTTCCCCCTCGCCGCGAGATGAGGCCCGATTCCCTTGCACTTCGTGCAGAGCAATTCCGTGTTGCACATCACACATGAAAGGCGTCTTGATTTCCTTGGTGGCACTCCAGAGAAACCCCAAGAACACTGTTTCAAGTCTACAGGGATCCTGAGGTCACTGTAGCAACACGAAAGAGCTCCGTGGACCACAAATCAACTCGAGATGAGAGGTTAGTCCCTGGCTTCGACTCCAGAGGAATACCACCTTACCACAAGCACCTCAAGAGGAGGCTTCTCTCAGCTCTAGGTATGTGAGAGGGACACTGAGTTTGCGGCCTCAAGTGGAATGGACACCGCGATGCCCTGACTCGAAATAAGGCCGGATATCCCTGCAGTGACTTGAATGCAGGCTCGTCTTGCATCTCCCAAGATGAAAGGATGTCTGAATCACCTGTGTAGACCACAGAGAAAGACCTAGTTCCCCACCTCATCGCGACCGGAGGCCTCACATCCTTTGAAAACTCCAGAGGTACGCGGAGATCAGTGCCTCCAAAGGAGACGATGCCTGACTCCTCGTGAAACTTGATAGGAGTCCCATGATTCCTGTGGCACGTGGAAAGGGACAATTGGTCTGCCGCCTCAGCTGGAGAGGCGTCCCAATTGCCCTGCCAAGCCTCGAGGAGAATCCCCAGTTGTCCCTCGGAACTAGGCAGGAGTCCTGCCGTCGCTGAACAAACACGTGGGTGGAAGGGCCATACCCGTCGGAACTCGAGAATATACCCCAGGTTCCCGCCGCAACTCGAGAAAAACCATGAGACTTCCCCCTCGCCGCGAGATGAGGCCCGATTCCCCTGCACTGCGTGCAGAGCAATTCCGTGTTGCACATCACACATGAAAGGAGCCTTGATTTCCTTGATGGCACTCCAGAGAAACCCCAAGAACACTGTTTCAAGGCTAGAGGGATCCTGAGGTCACTGTAGCAACACGAAAGAGCTCAGTGGCCCAAAAATCAACTCGAGATGAGAGGTTAGTCCCTGGCTTCGACTCCAGAGGAATACCACCTTACCACAAGCACCTCAAGAGGAGGCTTCTCTCAGCTCTAGGTATGTGAGAGGGACCCTGATTTTGCGGCCTCAAGTGGAATGGACACTGCGATGCCCTGACGCAAAATAAGGCCGGATATCCCTGCAGTGACTTGAATGCAGGCTCGTCTTGCATCTCCCAAGACGAAAGGATGTCTGAATCCCCTGTGGAGATCACAGAGAAAGAACTAGTTCCCCACCTCATCGCGACCGGAGGCCTCACATCCTTTGAAAACTCCAGAGGTACGCGGAGATCAGTGCCTCCAAAGGAGACGATGCCTGACTCCTCGTGAAACTTGATAGGAGTCCCAGGATTCCTGTGGCACGTGGAAAGGGACCCTTGGTCTCCCGCCTCAGCTGGAGAGGCGTCCCAATTGCCCTGCCAAGCCTCGAGGAGAATCCCGAGTTGTCCCTCGCAACTAGGCAGGAGTCCTGAAGTCGCTGAACAAACACGTGCGTGGAGGTACCATCCCCGTCTTAACTCGAGAATATACCCCAGGTTCCCGCCGCAACTCGAAAAAAACCATGAGACTTCCCCCTCGCCGCGAGATGAGGCCTGATTCCCTTGCACTGCGTGCAGAGCAATTCCGTGTTGCACATCACACATGAAAGGAGTCTTGATTTCCTTGGTGGCACTCCAGAGAAACCCCAAGAACACTGTTTCAAGGCTAGAGGGATCCTGAGGTCACTGTAGCAACACGAAAGAGCTCCGTGGCCCAAAAATCAACTCGAGATGAGAGGTTAGTCCCTGGCTTCGACTCCAGAGGAATACCACCTTACCACAAGCACCTCAAGAGGAGGCTTCTCTCAGCTCTAGGTATATGAGAGGGACCCTGAGTTTGCGGCCTCAAGTGGAATGGACACCGCGATGCCCTGACTTGAAATAAGGCCGAATATCCCTGCAGTGACTTGAATGCAGGCTCGTCTTGCATCTCCCAAGACGAAAGGATGTCTGAATCACCTGTGTAGACCACAGAGAAAGACCTAGTTCCCCACCTAATCGCGACAGGAGGCCTCACATCCTTTGAAAACTCCAGAGGTACGCGGAGATCAGTGCCTCCAAAGGAGACGATGCCTGACTCCTCGTGAAACTTGATAGGAGTCCCAGGATTCCTGTGGCACGTGGAAAGGGACAATTGGTCTCCCACCTCAGCTGGAGAGGCGTCCCAATTGCCCTGCCAAGCCTCGAGGAGAATCCCCAGTTGTCCCTCGGAACTAGGCAGGAGTCCTGCCGTCGCTGAACAAACACGTGGGTGGAAGTGCCATCCCCGTCGTAACTCGAGAATATACCCCAGGTTCCCGCCGCAACTCGCGAAAAACCATGAGACTTCCCCCTCGCCGCCAGATGAAGCCCGATTCCCCTGCACTGCGTGCAGAGCAATTCCGTGTTGCACATCACACATGAAAGGAGCCTTGATTTCCTTGATGGCACTCCAGAGAAACCCCAAGAACACTGTTTCAAGGCTAGAGGGATCCTGAGTTCACTGTAGCAACACGAAAGAGCTCCGTGGACCAAAAATCAACTCGAGATGAGAGGTTAGTCCCTGGCTTTGACTCCAGAGGAATACCACCTTACCACAAGCACCTCAAGAGGAGGCTTCTCTCAGCTCTAGGTATGTGAGAGGGACCCTGAGTTTGCGGCCTCAAGTGAAATGGACACTGCGATGCCCTGACGCGAAATAAGGCAGGATATCCCTGCAGTGACTTGAATGCAGGCTCGTCTTGCATCTCCCAAGACGAAAGGATGTCTGAATCCCCTGTGGAGACTACAGAGAAAGACCTAGTTCCCCACCTCACCGCGACCGGAGGCCTCACATCCTTTGAAAACTCCAGAGGTACGCGGAGATCAGTGCCTCCAAAGGAGACGATGCCTGACTCCTCGTGAAACTTGATAGGAGTCCCAGGATTCCTGTGGCACGCGGAAAGGGACGCTTGGTCTACCGCCTCAGCTGGAGAGGCGTCCCAATTGCCCTGCCAAGCCTCGAGGAGAATCCCGAGTTGTCCCTCGCAACTAGGCAGAAGTCCTGACGTCGCTGAACCACCACGTGTGTGGAAGGGCCATCCACGTCGTAACTCGAGAATATACCCCAGGTTCCCGCCGCAACTCGAGAAAAACCATGAGACTTCCCCCTCGCCGCGAGATGAGGCCCGATTCCCCTGCACTGCGTGCAGAGCAATTCCGTGTTGCACATCACACATGAAAGGAGCCTTGATTTTCTTGGTGGCACTCCAGAGAAACCCCAAGAACACTGTTTCAATGCTAGAGGGATCCTGAGGTCACTGTAGCAACACGAAAGAGCTTCATGGACCAAAAATCAACTCGAGATGAGAGGTTAGTCCCTGGCTTCGACTCCAGAGGAATTCCACCTCACCACAAGCACCTCAAGAGGAGGCTTCTCTCAGCTCTAGCTATGTGAGAGGGACCCTGAGTTTGCGGCCTCAAGTGGAATGGACACCGCGATGCCCTGGCTCGAAATAAGGCCGGATATCCCTGCAGTGACTTGAATGCAGGCTCATCTTGCATCTCCCAAGACGAAAGGATGTCTGAATCCCCTGTGGAGACCACAGAGAAAGACCTAGTTCCCCACCTCATCGCGACCGGAGGCCTCACATCCTTTGAAAACTCCAGAGGTACGCGGAGATCAGTGCCTCCAAAGGAGACGATGCCTGACTCCTCGTGAAACTTGATAGGAGTCCCAGGATTCCTGTGGCACGTGGAAAGGGACGCTTGGTCTCCCGCCTCAGCTGGAGAGGCGTCCCAATTGCCCTGCCAAGCCTCGAGGAGAATCCCGAGTTGTCCCTCGCAACTAGGCAGAAGTCCTGACGTCGCTGAACCAACACGTGTGTGGAAGGGCCATCCCCGTCGTAACTCGAGAATATACCCCAGGTTCCCGTCGCAACTCGAGAAAAACCATGAGACTTCCCCCTCGCCGCGAGATGAGGCCCGATTCCCCTGCACTGCGTGCAGAGCAATTCCGTGTTGCACATCACACATGAAAGGAGCCTTGATTTTCTTGGTGGCACTCCAGAGAAACCCCAAGAACACTGTTTCAAGGCTAGAGGGATCCTGAGGTCACTGTAGCAACACGAAAGAGCTCCATGGACCAAAAATCAACTCGAGATGAGAGGTTAGTCCCTGGCTTCGACTCCAGAGGAATACCACCTCACCACAAGCACCTCAAGAGGAGTCTTCTCTCAGCTCTAGGTATGTGAGAGGGACCCTGAGTTTGCGGCCTCAAGTGGAATGGACACCGCGATGCCCTGGCTCGAAATAAGGCCGGATATCCCTGCAGTGACTTGAATGCAGGCTCGTCTTGCATCTCCCAAGACGAAAGGATGTCTGAATCCCCTGTGGAGACCACAGAGAAAGACCTAGTTCCCCACCTCATCGCGACCGGAGGCCTCACATCCTTTGAAAACTCCAGAGGTACGCGGAGATCAGTGCCTCCAAAGGAGACGATGCCTGACTCCTCGTGAAACTTGATAGGAGTCCCAGGATTCCTGTGGCACGTGGAAAGGGACCCTTAGTCTGCGCCTCAGCTGGAGAGGCGTCCGAATTGCCCTGCCAAGCCTCGAGTAGAATCCCGAGTTGTCGCTCGCAACTAGGCAGGAGTCCTGACGTCGCTGAACAAACACGTGGGTGGAGGGGCCATCCCCGTCTTAACTCGAGAATATACCCCAGGTTCCCGCCGCAACTCGAGAAAAACCATGAGACTTCCCCCTCGCCGCGAGATGAGGCCCGATTCCCCTGCACTGCGTGCAGAGCAATTCCGTCCTGCACATCACACATGAAAGGAACCTTGATTTCCTTGATGGCACTCCAGAGAAACCCCAAGAACCCTGTTTCAAGGCTAGAGGGATCCTGAGGTCACTGTAGCAACACGAAAGACCTCCGTGGACCAAGAATCAACTCGAGATGAGAGGTTAGTCCCTGGCCTCGATTTCAGAGGAATATCACCTTACCACAAGCACCTCAAGAGAAGGCTTCAATCAGCTCTAGCTATGTGAGAGGGACCCTGAGTTTGCGGCCTCCAGTGGAATGGACACCGTGATGACCTGACTCGAAATAAGGCCGGATATCCCTACAGTGACTTGAATGCGGGCACGTCTTGCATCTCCCAAGACGAAAGGATGTCTGAATCCCCTGTGGAGACCACAGAGAAAGACCTAGTTCCCCACCTCATCGCGACCGGAGGCCTCACATCCTTTGAAAACTCCAGAGGTACGCGGAGATCAGTGCCTCCAAAGGAGACGATGCCTGACTCCTCGTGAAACTTGATAGGAGTCCCAGGATTCCTGTGGCACGTGGAAAGGGACCCTTGGTCTCCCGCCTCAGGTGGAGAGGCGTCCCAATTGCCCTGCCAAGCCTCGAGGAGAATCCCGAGTTGTTCCTGTGGCACACGGAAAGGGACCCTTGGTCTCCCGCCTCAGGTGGAGAGGCGTCCCAATTGCCCTGCCAAGCCTCGAGGAGAATCCCGAGTTGTCCCTCGCAACTAGGCAGGAGTCCTGACGTCGCTGAACAAACACGTGGGTGGAAGGGCCATCCCCGTCGTAACTCGAGAATATACCCCAGGTTCCCGCCGCAACTCGAGAAAAACCATGAGACTTCCCCCTCACCGCGAGATGAGGCACGATTCCCCTGCACTGCGTGCAGAGCAATTCCATGTTGCACATCACACATGAAAGGAGCCTTGATTTCCTTGATGGCACTCCAGAGAAACCCCAAGAACACTGTTTCAAGGCTAGAGGGATCCTGAGGTCACTGTAGCAACACGAAAGAGCTCCGTGGACCAAAAATCAACTCGAGATGAGAGGTTAGTCCCTGGCTTCGACTCCAGAGGAATACCACCTTAGCACAAGCACCTCAAGAGGAGGCTTCTCTCAGCTCTAGGTATGTGAGAGGGACCCTGAGTTTGCGGCCTCAAGTGGAATGGACACTGCGATGCCCTGAAGCGAAATAAGGCCGGATATCCCTGCAGTGACTTGAATGCAGGCTCGTCTTGCATCTCCCAAGACGAAAGGATGTCTGAATCCCCTGTGGAGACCACAGAGAAAGACCTAGTTCCCCACCTCATCGCGACTGGAGGCCTCACATCCTTTGAAAACTCCAGAGGTACGCGGAGATCAGTGCCTCCAAAGGAGACGATGCCTGACTCCTCGTGAAACTTGATAGGAGTCCCAGGATTCCTGTGGCACGTGGAAAGGGACCCTTGGTTTCACGCCTGAGCTGGAGAGGCGTCCCAATTGCCCTGCCAAGCCTCGAGGAGAATCCTGAGTTGTCCCTCGCAACTAGACAGGAGTCCTGCGGTCGCTGAACAAACACGTGGGTGGAAGGGCCATCCCCGTCGTAACTCGAGAATATACCCCAGGGTCCCGCCGCAACTCGAGAAAAACCATGAGACTTCCCCCTCGCCGCGAGATGAGGCCCGATTCCCCTGCACTGCGTGCAGAGCAATTCCGTGTTGCACATCACACATGAAAGGAGCCTTGATTTCCTTGATGGCACTCCAGAGAAACCCCAAGAACACTGTTTCAAGGCTAGCGGGATCCTGAGGTCACTGTAGCAACAGGAAAGAGCTCCGTGGCCCAAAAATCAACTCGAGATGAGAGGTTAGTCCCTGGCTTCGACTCCAGAGGAATACCACCTTACCACAAGCACCTCAAGAGGAGGCTTCTCTCAGCTCTAGGTATGTGAGAGGGACCCTGAGTTTGCGGCCTCAAGTGGAATGGACACCGCGATGCCCTGACTCGAAGTAAGGCCGGATATCCCTGCAGTGACTTGAATGCAGGCTCGTCTTGCATCTCCCAAGACGAAAGGATGTCTGAATCCCCTGTGGAGACCACAGAGAAAGACCGAGTTTCCCATGTCATCGCGACCGGAGGCCTCACATCCTTTGAAAACTCCAGAGGTACGCGGAGATCAGTGCCTCCAAAGGAGACGATGCCTGACTCCTCGTGAAACTTGATAGGAGTCCCAGGATTCCTGTGGCTCGTGGAAAGGGACCCTTGGTCTCCCGCCTCAGCTGGAGAGGCGTCCCAATTGCCCTGCCAAGCCTCGAGGAGAATCCCCAGTTGTCCCTCGCAACTAGGCAGGAGTCCTGACGTCGCTGAACAAACACGTGGGTGGAAGGGCCATCCCCGTCGTAACTCGAGAATATACCCCATATTCCCGCCGCAACTCGAGAAAAACCATGAGACTTCCCCCTCGCCGCGAGATGAGGCCCGATTCCCCTGCACTGCGTGCAGAGCAATTCCGTGTTGCACATCACACATGAAAGGAGCCTTGATTTCCTTGATGGCACTCCAGAGAAACCCCAAGAACACTGTTTCAAGGCTAGAGGGATCCTGAGGTCACTGTAGCAACACGAAAGAGCTCCGTGGACCAAAAATCAACTCGAGATGAGAGGTTAGTCCCTGGCTTCGACTCCAGAGGAATACCACCTCACCACAAGCACCTCAAGAGGAGGCTTCTCTCAGCTCTAGGTATGTGAGAGGGTCCCTGAGGTTGCGGCCTCAAGTGGAATGGACACTGCAATGCCCTGACGCGAAATAAGGCCGGATATCCCTGCAGTGACTTGAATGCAGGCTCGTCTTGCATCTCCCAAGACGAAAGGATGTCTGAATCCCCTGTGGAGACCACAGAGAAAGACCAAGTTCCCCACCTCATCGCGACCGGAGGCCTCACATCCTTTGAAAACTCCAGAGGTACGCGGAGATCAGTGCCTCCAAAGGAGACGATGCCTGACTCCTCGTGAAACTTGATAGGAGTCCCAGGATTCCTGTGGCACGTGGAAAGGGTCCCTTGGTCTCCTGCCTCAGCTGGAGAGGCGTCCCAATTGCCCTGCCAAGCCTCGAGGAGAATCCCGAGTTGTCCCTCGCAACTAGGCAGGAGTCCTGCCGTCGCTGAACAAACACGTGGGTGGAGGGCCCATCCCGGTCGTAACTCGAGAATATACCCCAGGTTCCCGCCGCAACTCGAGAAAAACCATGAGACTTCCCCCTCGCCGCGAGATGAGGCCCGAATCCCCTGCACTGCGTGCAGAGCAATTCCGTGTTGCACATCACACATGAAAGGAGCCTTGATTTCCTTGGTGGCACTCCAGAGAAACCCCAAGAACACTGTTTCAAGGCTAGAGGGATGCTCAGGTCACTGTAGCAGCACGAAAGAGCTCCGTGGACCAAAAATCAACTCGAGATGAGAGGTTAGTCCCTGGCTTCGACTCCAGAGGAATACCACCTTACCACAAGCACCTCAAGAGGAGGCTTCTCTCAGCTCTAGCTATGTGAGAGGGACCCTGAGTTTGCGGCCTCAAGTGGAATGGACACCGCGATGCCCTGACTCGAAATAAGGCCAGATATCCCTGCAGTGACTTGAATGCAGGCTCGTCTTGCATCTCCCAAGACAAAAGGATGTCTGAATCCCCTGTGGAGACCACAGAGAAAGACGTAGTTCCCCACCTCATCTCGACCGGAGGCCTCACATCCTTTGAAAACCCCAGAGGTACGCGGAGATCAGTGCCTCCAAAGGAGACGATGCCTGACTCCTCGTGAAACTTGATAGGAGTCCCAGGATTCCTGTGGCACGTGGAAAGGGACCCTTGGTCTCCCGCCTCAGCTGGAGAGGCGTCCCAATTGCCCTGCCAAGCCTCGAGGAGAATCCCGAGTTGTCCCTCGCAACTAGGCAGGGGTCCTGACGTCGCTGAACAAACACGTGGTTGGAAGGGCCATCCCCGTCGTAACTCGAGAATATACCCCAGGTTCCCTCCGCAACTCGAGAAAAACCATGAGACTTCCCCCTCGCCGCGATATGAGGCCCGATTCCCCTGCACTGCGTGCAGAGCAATTCCGTGTTGCACATCACACATGAAAGGAGCCTTGATTTCCTTGATGGCACTCCAGAGAAACCCCAAGAACACTGTTTCAATGCTAGAGGGATCCTGAGGTCACTGTAGCAACACGAAAGAGCTCCGTGGACCACAAATCAACTCGAGATGAGAGGTTAGTCCCTGGCTTCGACTCCAGAGGAATACCACCTTACCACAAGCACCTCAAGAGGAGACTTCTCTCAACTCTAGGTATGTGAGAGGGACCCTGATTTTGCGGCCTCAAGTGGAATGGACACCGCGATGCCCTGACTCGAAATAAGGCCGGATATCCCTGCAGTGACTTGAATGCAGGCTCGTCTTGCATCTCACAAGGTGAAAGAATGTCTGAATCCCATGTGGAGACCACAGAGAAAGACCTAGTTTCCCACCTCATGGCGACCGGAGGCCTCACGTCCTTTGAAAATTCCAGAGGTACGCGGAGATCAGTGCCTCCAAAGGAGACGATGCCTGACTCCTCGTGAAACTTGAGAGAAGTCCCAGGTTTCCTGTGGTACGTGGATAGGGACCCTTAGTCTCCCGCCTCAGCTGGAGAGGCGTCCCAATTGCCCTGCCAAGCCTCGAGGAGAATCCCGAGTTGTCCCTCGCAACTAGGCAGGAGTCCTGATGTCGCTGAACAAACACGTGGGTGGAAGGGCCAACCCCGTCATAACTCGAGAATATACCCCAGGTTCCAGCCGCAACTCGAGAAAAAACATGAGACTTCCCCCTCGCCGCGAGATGAGGCCCGATTCCCCTGCAGTGCGTGCAGAGCAATTCCGTGTTGCACATCACACATGAAAGGAGCCTTGATTTACTTGATGGCATTCCAGAGAAACCCCAAGAACACTGTTTCAAGGCTAGAGGGATCCTGAGGTCACTATAGCAACACGAAAGAGCTCCATGGACCAAAAATCAACTCGAGATGAGAGGTTAGTCCCTGGCTTCGACTCCAGGGGAATACCACCTTACCACAAGCCCCTCAAGAGGAGGCTTCTCTCAGCTCTAGGTATGTGAGAGGGACCCTGAGTTTGCGGCCTCAAGTGGAATGGACACCGCGATGCCCTGACTCGAAATAAGGCCGGATATCCCTGCAGTGACTTGAATGCAGGCTCGTCTTGCATCTCCCAAGACGAAAGGATGTCTGAATCCCCTGTGGAGACCACAGAGAAAGACTTACTTCCCCACCTCATCGCGAACGGAGGCCTCACATCCTTTGAAAACTTCAGAGGTACGCGGAGATCAGTGCCTCCAAAGGAGACGATGCCTGACTCCTCGTGAAACTTGATAGGAGTCCCAGGATTCCTGTGGCACGTGGAAAGGGACCCTTGGTCTCCCGCCTCAGCTGGAGAGGCGTCCCAATTGCCCTGCCAAGCCTCGAGGAGAATCCCGAGTTGTCCCTCGCAACTAGGCAGGAGTCCTGCCGTCGCTGAACAAACACGTGGTTGGAAGGGCGATCCCCGTCGTAACTCGAGAATATACCCCAGGTTCCCGCCGCAAGTCGAGAAAAACCATGAGACTTCCCCCTCGACGCGATATGAGGCCCGATTCCCCTGCACTGCGTGCAGAGCAATTCCGTGTTGCACATCACACATGAAAGGAGCCTTGATTTCCTTGGTGGCACTCCAGAGAAACCCCAAGAACACTGTTTCATGGCTAGAGGGATCCTGCGGTCACTCTAGCAACACGAAAGAACTCCGAGGACCAAAAATCAACTCGAGATGAGAGGTTAGTCCCTGGGTTCGACTCCAGAGGAATACCACCTCATCACAAGCACCTCAAGAGGAGGCTTCTCTCAGCTCTAGGTATGTGAGAGGGACCCTGAGTTTGCGGCCTCAATTGGAATGGACACCGCGATGCCCTGACTGGAAGTAAGGCCGGATATCCCTGCAGTGACTTGAATGCAGGCTCGTCTTGCATCTCCCAAGACGAAAGGATGTCTGAATCACCTGTGTAGACCACAGAGAAAGACCTAGTTCCCCACCTCATCGCGACCGGAGGCCTCACATCCTTTGAAAACTCCAGAGGTAAGCGGAGATCAGTGCCTCCAAAGGAGACGATGCCTGACTCCTCGTGAAACTTGATAGGAGTCCCAGGATTCCTGTGGCACGTGGAAAGGGACCCTTGGTCTCCCGCCTCAGCTGGAGAGGCGTCCCAATTGCCCTGCCAAGCCTCGAGGAGAATCCCGAGTTGTCCCTCGCAACTAGGCAGGAGTCCTGCCGTCGCTGAACAAACACGTGGTTGGAAGGGCCATCCCCGTCGTAACTCGAGAATATACCCCAGGTTCCCGCCGCAACTCGAGAAAAACCATGAGACTTCCCCCTCGCCGCGATATGAGGCCCGATTCCCCTGCACTGCGTGCAGAGCAATTCCGTGTTGCACATCACACATGAAAGGAGCCTTGATTTCCTTGGTGGCACTCCAGAGAAACCCCAAGAACACTGTTTCAAGGCTAGAGGGATCCTGAGGTCACTGTAGCAACACGAAAGAGCTCCGTGGACCACAAATCAACTTGAGATGAGAGGTTAGTCCCTGGCTTCGACTCCAGAGGAATACCACCTCACCACAAGCACCTCAAGAGGAGGCTTCTCTCAGCTCTAGGTATGTGAGAGGGACCCTGAGTTTGCGGTCTCAAGTGGAATGGACACCGCGATGTCCTGACTCGAAATAAGGCCGGATATCCCTGCAGTGACTTGAATGCAGGCTCGTCTTGCATCTCCCAAGACGAAAGGATGTCTGAATCCCCTGTGGAGACCACAGAGATAGACCTAGTTCCCCACCTCATCGCGACCGGAGGCCTCACATCCTTTGAAAACTCCAGAGGTACGCGGAGATCAGTGCCTCCAAAGGAAACGATGCCTGACTCCTCGTGAAACTTGATAGGAGTCCCAGGATTCCTGTGGCACGTGGAAAGGGACCCTTGGTCTCCCGCCTCAGCTGGAGAGGCGTCCCAATTGCCCTGCCAAGCCTCGAGGAGAATCCCGAGTTGTCCCTCGCAACTAGGCAGGAGTCCTGCCGTCGCTGAACAAACACGTGGTTGGAAGGGCCATCCCCGTCGTAACTCGAGAATATACCCCAGGTTCCCGCCGCAACTCGAGAAAAACCATGAGACTTCCCCCTCGCCGCGAGATGAGGCCCGATTCCCCTGCACTGCGTGCAGAGCAATTCCGTGTTGCACATCACACATGAAAGGAGCCTTGATTTCCTTGATGGCACTCCAGAGAAACCCCAAGAACACTGTTTCAAGGCTAGAGGGATCCTGAGGTCACTCTAGCAACACGAAAGAGCTCCATGGACCAAAAATCAACTCGAGATGAGAGGTTAGTCCCTGGCTTCGACTCCAGAGGAATACCACCTTACCACAAGCACCTCAAGAGGAGGCTTCTCTCAGGTCTAGCTATGTGAGAGGGACCCTGAGTTCGCGGCCTCAAGTGGAATGGACACCGCGATGCCCTGACTCGAAATAAGGCCGAATATCCCCGCAGTGACTTGAATCCAGGCTCGTCTTGGATCGCCCAAGACGAAAGGATGTCTGAATCCCTTGTGGAGACCACAGAGAAAGACCTTCTTCCCCACTTCATCGCGAATGGAGGCCTCACATTCTTTGAAAACTTCAGAGGTACGCGGAGATCAGTGCCTCCAAAGGAGACGATGCCTGACTCCTCGTGAAACTTGTTAGGAGTCCCAGGACTCCTGTACACGTGGAAAGGGACCCTTGGTCTCCCGCCTCAGCTGGAGAGGCGTCCCAATTGCCCTGCCAAGCCTCGAGGAGAATCCCGAGTTGTCCCTCGCAACTAGGCAGGAGTCCTGACGTCGCTGAACAAACACGTGGTTGGAAGGGCGATCCCCGTCGTAACTCGAGAATATACCCCAGGTTCCCGCCGCAAGTCGAGAAAAACCATGAGACTTCCCCCTCGACGCGATATGAGGCCCGATTCCCCTGCACTGCGTGCATAGCAATTCCGTGTTGCACATCACACATGAAAGGAGCCTTGATTTCCTTGGTGGCACTCCAGAGAAACCCCAAGAACACTGTTTCAAGGCTAGAGGGATCCTGCGGTCACTGTAGCAACACGAAAGAGCTCCGAGGACCAAAAATCAACTCGAGATGAGAGGTTAGTCCCTGGGTTCGACTCCAGAGGAATACCACCTCATCACAAGCACCTCAAGAGGAGGCTTCTCTCAGCTCTAGGTATGTGAGAGGGACCCTGAGTTTGCGGCCTCAATTGGAATGGACACCGCGATGCCCTGACTGGAAGTAAGGCCGGATATCCCTGCAGTGACTTGAATGCAGGCTCGTCTTGCATCTCCCAAGACGAAAGGATGTCTGAATCCCCTGTGGAGACCACAGAGAAAGACCTAGTTCCCCACCTCATCGCGACCGGAGGCCTCACATCCTTTGAAAACTCCAGAGGTACGCGGAGATCAGTGCCTCCAAAGGAGACGATGCCTGACTCCTCGTGAAACTTGATAGGAGTCCCAGGATTCCTGTGGCACGTGGAAAGGGACCCTTGGTTTCCCGCCTCAGCTGGAGAGGCGTCCCACTTGCCCTGCCAAGCCTCGAGGAGAATCCCGAGTTGTCCCTCGCAACTAGGCAGGAGTCCTGACGTCGCTGAACAAACACGTGGGTGGAAGGGCCATCCCCGTCGTAACTCGAGAATATACCCCAGGTTCCCTCCGCAACTCGAGAAAAACCATGAGACTTCCCCCTCGCCGCGATATGAGGCCCGATTCCCCTGCACTGCGTGCAGAGCAATTCCGTGTTGCACATCACACATGAAAGGAGCCTTGATTTCCTTGGTGGCACTCCAGAGAAACCCCAAGAACACTGTTTCAAGGCTAGAGGGATCCTGAGGTCACTGTAGCAACACGAAAGAGCTCCGTGGACCAAAAATCAACTCGAGATGAGAGGTTAGTCCCTGGCTTCGACTCCAGAGGAATACCACCTTACCACAAGCACCTCAAGAGAAGGCTTCTCTCAGCTCTACGTATGTGAGAGGGACGCTGAGTTTGCGGCCTCAAGTGGAATGGACACCGCGATGCCCTGACTCGAAATAAGGCCGGATATCCCTGCAGTGACTTGAATGCAGGCTCGTCTTGCATCTCCCAAGATGAAATGATGTCTGAATCCCCTGTGGAGACCACAGAGAAAGACCTAGATCCCCACCTCATGGCGACCGGAGGCCTCACATTCTTTGAAAACTCCAGAGGTACGCGGAGATCAGTGCCTCCAAAGGAGACGATGCCTGACTCCTCGTGAAACTTGATAAGAGTCCCAGGATTCCTGTGGCACGTGGAAAGGTACCGTTGGTCTCCCGCCTCAGCTGGAGAGGCGTTCCAATTGCCCTGCCAAGCCTCGAGGAGAATCCAGAGTTGTCCCTCGCAACTAGGCAGGAGTCCTACCGTCGCTGAACAAACACGTGGCTGGAAGGGCCATCCCCGTCGTAACTCGAGAATATACCCCAGGTTCCCGCCGCAACTCGAGAAAAACCATGAGATTTCCCTCTCGCCGCGAGATGAGGCCCGATTCCCTTGCACTGCGTGCAGAGCAATTCCGTGTTGCACATCACACATGAAAGGAGCCTTGATTTCCTTGATGGCACTCCAGAGAAACCCCAAGAACACTGTTTCAAGGCTAGAGGGATCCTGACGTCACTGTAGTAACACGAAATAGCTCCGTGGACCAAAAATCAACACGAGATGAGAGGTTAGTCCCTGGCTTCGACTCCAGAGGAATACCACTTTACCACAAGCACCTCAAGAAGAGGCTTCTCTCAGCTCTAGGTATGTGAGAGGGACCCTGAGTTTGCGGCCTCAAGTGGAATTGACACCGTGATGCCCTGACTCGAAATAAGGCCGGATATCCCTGCAGTGACTTGAATGCAGGCTCGTCTTGCATCTCCCAAGACGAAAGGATGTCTGAATCCCCTGTGGAGACCACAGAGAAAGACCTAGTTCCCCACCTCATCGCGACCGGAGGCCTCACATCCTTTGAAAACTCCAGAGGTACGCGGAGATCAGTGCCTCCAAAGGAGACGATGCCTGACTCCTCATGAAACTTGATAGGAGTCCCAGGATTCCTGTGGCTCGTGGAAAGGGACCCTTGGTCTCCCGCCTCAGCTGGAGAGGCGTCCCAATTGCTCTGCCAAACCTCGAGGCGAATCCCGAGTTGTCCCTCGCAACTAGGCAGGAGTCCTGACGTGGCTGAACAAACACGTGGGTGGAAGGGCCATCCCCGTCGTAACTCGAGAATATACCCCAGGTTTCCGCCGCAACTCGAGAAAAACCATGAGACTTCCCCCTCGCCGCGAGATGAGGCCTGATTCCCCTGCACTGCGTGCAGAGCAATTCCGTGTTGCACATCACACATGAAAGGAGCCTTGATTTCCCTGGTGGGCACTCCAGAGAAACCCCAAGAAGACTGTTTCAAGGCTAGAGGGATCCTGAGGTCACTGCAGCAACACGAAAGAGCTCCGTGGACCAAAAATCAACTCGAGAGGAGAGGTTAGTCCCTGGCTTCGACTCCAGAGGAATACCACCTTACCACAAGCACCTCAAGAGGAGGCTTCTCTCAGCTCTAGGTATGTGAGAGGGACCCTGAGTTTGCGGCCTCAAGTGGAATGGACACCGCGATGCCCTGACTCGAAATAAGGCCAGATATCCCTGCAGTGACTTGAATGCAGGCTCGTCTTGCATCTCCCAAGACAAAAGGATGCCTGAATCCCCTGTGGAGACCACAGAGAAAGACCTAGTTCCCCACCTCATCGCGACCGGAGGCCTCACATCCTTTGAAAACTCCAGAGGTACGCGGAGATCAGTGCCTCCAAAGGAGACGATGCCTGACTCCTCGTGAAACTTGATAGGAGTCCCAGGATTCCTGTGGCACGTGGAAAGGGACACTTGGTCTCCCGCCTCAGCTGGAGAGGCGTCCCAATTTCCCTGCCAAGCCTCGAGGAGAATCCCGAGTTGTCCCTCGCAACTAGGCAGGAGTCCTGACGTCGCTGAAGAAACAGGTGGGTGGAAGGGCCATCCCCGGCGTAACTCGAGAATATACCCGAGGTTCCCGCCGCAACTCGAGAAAAACCATGAGACTTCCCCCTCGCCGCGATATGAGGCCCGATTCCCCTGCACTGCGTGCAGAGCAATTCCGTGTTGCACATCACACATGAAAGGAGCCTTGATTTCCTTGGTGTCACTCCAGAGAAACCTCAAGAACACTGTTTCAAGGCTAGAGGGATCCTGAGGTCACTGTAGCAACATGAAAGAGCTCCGTCTACCAAAAATCAACTCGAGATGAGAGGTTAGTCCCTGGCTTCGACTCCAGAGGAATACCACCTTACCACAAGCACCTCAAGAGGAGGCTTCTCTCAGCTCTAGGTATGTGAGAGGGACCCTGAGTTTGCGGCCTCAAGTGGAATGGACACCGCGATGCCCTGACTCGAAATAAGGCCGGATATCCCTGCAGTGACTTGAATGCAGGCTCGTCTTGCATCTCCCAAGACGAAAGGATGTCTGAATCCCCTGTGGAGACCACAGAGAAAGACCTAGTTCCCCACCTCATCGCGACCGGAGGCCTCACATCCTTCGAAAACTCCAGAGGTACGCGGAGATCAGTTCCTCCAAAGGAGACGATGCCTGACTCCTCGTGAAACTTGATAGGAGTCCCAGGATTCCTGTGGCACGTGGAAAGGGACCCTTGGTCTCCCGCCTCAGGTGGAGAGGCGTCCCACTTGCCCTGCCAAGCCTCGAGGAAAATCCCGAGTTGTCCCTCGCAACTAGGCAGGAGTCCTGACGTCGCTGAACAAACACGTGGGTGGAAGGGCCATCCCCGTCGTACTTCCAGAATATACCCCAGGTTCCCGCCGCAACTCGAAAAAAACCATGAGACTTCCCCCTCGCCGCGAGATGAGGCCCGATTCCCCTGCACTGCGTGCAGAGCAATTCCGTGTTGCACATCACACATGAAAGGAGCCTTGATTTCCTTGATGGCACTCCAGAGAAACCCCAAGAACACTGTTTCAAGGCTAGAGGGATCCTGAGGTCACTCTCGCAACACGAAAGAGCTCCATGGACCAAAAATCAACTCGAGATGAGAGGTTAGTCCATGGCTTCGACTCCAGAGGAATACCACCTTACCACAAGCACCTCAAGAGGAGGCTTCTCTCAGCTCTAGGTATGTGAGAGGGACCCTGAGTTCGCGGCCTCAAGTGGAATGGACACCGCGATGCCCTGACTCGAAATAAGGCCGGATATCCCTGCAGTGACTTGAATCCAGGCTCGTCTTGGATCTCCCAAGACGAAAGGATGTCTGAATCCCTTGTGGAGACCACAGAGAAAGACCTTCTTCCCCACTTCATCGCGAATGGAGGCCTCACATTCTTTGAAAACTTCAGAGGTACGCGGAGATCAGTGCCTCCAAAGGAGACGATGCCTGACTCCTCGTGAAACTTGATAGGAGTCCCAGGATTCCTGTGCACGTGGAAAGGGACCCTTGATCTCCCGCCTCAGCTGGAGAGGCGTCCCAATTGCCCTGCCAAGCCTCGAGGAGAATCCCGAGTTGTCCCTCGCAACTAGGCAGGAGTCCTGACGTGGCTGAACAAACACGTGGGTGGAAGGGCCATCCCCGTCGTAACTCGAGAATATACCCCAGGTTCCCGCCGCAACTCGAGAAAAACCATGAGACTTCCCCCTCGCCGCGAGATGAGGCCCGATTCCCCTGCACTGCGTAGAGCAATTCCGTGTTGCACATCACACATGAAAGGAGCCTTGATTTCCTTGGTGGGCACTCCAGAGAAACCTTAAGAAGACTGTTTCAAGGCTAGAGGGATCCTGAGGTCACTGTAGCAACACGAAAGAGCTCCGTGGACCAAAAATCAACTCGAGATGAGAGGTTAGTCCCTGGCTTCGAATCCAGAGGAATACCACCTTACCACAAGCACCTCAAGAGGAGACTTCTCTCAGCTCTAGGTATGTGAGAGGGACCCTGAGTTTGCAGCCTCAAGTCGAATGGACACCGCGATGCCCTGACTCGAAATAAGGCCAGATATCCCTGCAGTGACTTGAATGCAGGCTCGTCTTGCATCTCCCAAGGCGAAAGGATGTCTGAATCCCTTGTGGAGACCACAAAGAAAGACCTAGTTCCCCACCTCATCGCGACCGGAGGCCTCACATCCTTTGAAAACTTCAGAGGTACGCAGAGATCAGTGCCTCCAAAGGAGACGATGCCTGACTCCTCGTGAAACTTGATAGGAGTCCCAGGATTCCTGTGCACGTGGAAAGGGACCCTTGATCTCCCGCCTCAGCTGGAGAGGCGTCCCAATTGCCCTGCCAAACCTCGAGGAGAATCCCGAGTTGTCCCGCGCAACTAGGCAGGAGTCCTTAAGTCGCTGAACAAACACGTGGGTGGAAGGTCCACCCCCGTCGTAACTCGAGAATATACCCCAGGTTCCCGCCGCAACTCGAGAAAAACCATGAGACTTCCCCCTCGCTGCGAGATGAGGCCCGATTCCCCTGCACTGCGTGCAGAGCAATTCCGTGTTGCACATCACACATGAAAGGAGCCTTGATTTCCTTGGTGGCACTCCAGAGAAACCCCAAGAACACTGTTTCAAGGCTAGAGGGATCCTGAGGTCACTGTAGCAACACGAAAGAGCTCCGTGGACCAAAAATCAACTCGAGATGAGAGGTTAGTCCCTGGCTTCGACTCCAGAGGAATACCACCTTACCACAAGCACCTCAAGAGGAGACTTCTCTCAGGTCTAGGTATGTGAGAGGGACCCTGAGTTTGCGGCCTCAAGTGGAATGGACACCGCGATGCCCTGACTCGAAATAAGGCCGGATATCCCAGCAATGACTTGAATGCAGGCTCGTCTTGCTTCTCCCAAGATGAAAGGATATCTGAATCCCCTGTGGAGACCACACAGAAAGACCTAGTTCCACACCTCATCGCGACCGGAGGCCTCACATCCTTTGAAAACTCCAGAGGTACGCGGAGATCAGTGCCTCCAAAGGAGACGATGCCTGACTCCTCGTGAAACTTGATAGGAGTCCCAGGATTCCTGTGGCACGTGGAAAGGGACCCTTGGTCTCCCGCCTCAGCTGGAGAGGCGTCTCAATTGCCCTGCGAAGCCTCGAGGAGTATACCGAGTTGTCCCTCGCAACTAGGCAGGAGTCCTGCCGTCGCTGAACAAACACGTGGGTGGAAGGGCCATCCCCGTCGTAACTCGAGAATATACCCCAGGTTCCCGCCGCAAGTCGAGAAAAACCATGAGACTTCCCCCTCGCTGCGAGATGAGGCCCGATTCCCCTGCACTGCGTGCAGAGCAATTCCGTGTTGCACATCACACATGAAAGGAGCCTTGATTTCCTTGATGGCACTCTAGAGAAACCCCAAGAACACTGTTTAAAGGCTAGAGGGAACCTGAGTTCACTGTAGCAACACGAAAGAGCTGTGTTGACCAAAAATCAACTCGAGATGAGAGATTAGTCCCTGGCTTCGACTCCAGAGGAATACCACCTTACCACAAGCACCTCAAGAGGTGGCTTCTCTCAGCTCTATGTATGTGAGAGGGACCCTGAGTTTGCGGCATCAAGTGGAATGGACACCGCGACGCCCTGACTCAAAATAAGGCCGGATATCCCTGAAGTGACTTGAATGCAGGCTCGTCTTGCATCTCCCAAGACGAAAGGATGTCTGAATCCCCTGTGGAGACCACAGAGAAAGACTTACTTCCCCACCTCATCGCGAACGGAGGCCTCACATCCTTTGAAAACTTCAGAGGTACGCGGAGATCAGTGCCTCCAAAGGAGACGATGCCTGACTCCTCGTGAAACTTGATAGGAGTCCCAGGATTCCTGTGGCACGTGGAAAGGGACCCTTGGTCTCCCGCCTCAGCTGGAGAGGCATCCCAATTGCCCTGCCAAGCCTCGAGGAGAATCCCGAGTTGTCCCTCCCAACTAGGCAGGAGTCCTCACGTCGCTGAATAAACACGTGTGTGGAAAAGCCATCCCCGTCGTAACTCGAGAATATACCCCAGGTTCCCGCCGCACCTCGAGAAAAACCATGAGACTTCCCCCTCGCCGCGAGATGAGGCCCGATTCCCCTGCACTGCGTGCAGAGCAATTCCGTGTTGCACATGACACATGAAAGGAGCCTTGATTTCCTTGATGGCACTCCAGAGAAACCCCAAGAAGACTGTTTCAAGGCTAGAGGGATCCTGACCTCACTGTAGCAACACGAAAGAGCTCCGTGGACCAAAAATCAACTCGAGATGAGAGGTTAGTCCCTGGCTTCGACTCCAGAAGAATACCACCTAACCACAAGCACCTCAAGAGGAGGCTTCTCTCAGCTCTAGGTATGTGAGAGGGACCCTGAGTTTCTGGCCTCAAGTGGAATGGACACCGCGATGCCCTGACTCGAAATAAGGCCGGATATCCCTGCAGTGACTTGAATGCAGGCTCGTCTTCCATCTCCCAAGATGAAAGGATGTCTGAATCCCCTGTGGAGACCACAGAGAAAGACCTAGTTCCCCACCTCATCGCGACCGGAGGCCTCACATCCTTTGAAAACTCCAGAGGTACGCGGAGATCAGTGCCTCCAAAGGAGACGATGCCTGACTCCTCGTGAAACTTGATAGGAGTTCCAGTATTCCTGTGGCACATGGAAAGGGACACTTGGTCTCCCGCCTCAGCTGGAGAGGCATCCCAATTGCCCTGCCAAGCCTCGAGGAGAATCCCGAGTTGTCCCTCGCAACTAGGCAGAAGTCCTGAAGTCGCTGAACAAACACGTGTGGAAGGGCCATCCCCGTCGTAGCTCGAGAATATACCGCAGGTTCCCGCCGCACCTCGAGAAAAACCATGAGACTTCCCACTCGCCGCAAGATGAGGCCCAATTCCCCTGCACTGCATGCAGAGCAATTCCGTGTTGCACATCACACATGAAAGGAGCCTTGATTTCCTTGATGGCACACCAGAGAAACCCCAAGAAAACTGCTTCAAGGCTAGAGGGATCCTGAGGTCACTGTAGCACCACGAAAGAACTCCGTGGACCAAAAATCAACTCGAGATGAGAGGTTAGTCCCTTACTTCGACTCCAGAGGAATACCACCTTTCCATAAGCACCTCAAGAGGAGGCTTCTTTCAGCTCTAGGTATGTGAGAGGGACCCTGATTTTGCGGCCTCAAGTGGAATGGACACCGCGATGCCCTGGCTCGAAATAAGGCCGGATATCCCTGCAGTGACTTGAATGTAGGCTTGTCTTGCATCTCCCAAGAGGAAAGGATGTCTGAATCCCCTGTGGAGACCACAGAGAAAGACCTAGTTCCCCACCTCATCGCGACCGGAGGCCTCACATCCTTTGAAAACTCCAGAGGTACACGGAGATCAGTGCCTCCAAAGGAGACCATGCCTGACTCCTCGTGAAACTTGATAGGAGTCCCAGGATTCCTGTGGCACGTGGAAAGGGACCCTTGGTCTCCCGCCTCAGGTGGAGAGGCGTCCCAATTGCCCTGCCAAGCCTTGAGGAGAATCCCGAGTTGTCCCTCGCAATTAGGCAGGAGTCCTGCCGTCGTTGAACAAACACGTGTGTGGAAGGGCCATCCCCGTCGTAACTCGAGAATATACCCCAGGTTCCCGCCGCAACTCGAATTAAACCATGAGACTTCCCCCTTGCCGCGAGATGAGGCCCGATTCCCCTGCACTGCGTGCAGAGCAATTCCGTGTTGCACATCACACATGAAAGGAGCCTTGATTTCCTTGGTGGCACACCAGAGAAACCCCAAGAACACTGTTTCAAGGCTAGAGGGATTCTGAGGTCACTGTAGCAACACGAAAGAGCTCCGTGGACCAAAAATCAACTCGAGATGAGAGGTTAGTCCCTGGCTTCAACTCCACAGGTATACCACCTTACCACAAGCACCTCAAGAGGAGGCTTCTCTCAGCTCTAGGTATGTGAGAGGGACCCTGAGTTTGCGGCCTCAAGTGGAATGGACACCGCGATGCCCTGACTCGAAATAAGGCCGGATATCCCTGCAGTGACTTGAATGTAGGCTCGTCTTGCATCTGCCAAGACGAAAGGATGTCTGAATCCCCTGTGGAGACCACAGAGAAAGACCTAGTTCCCCACCTCATCGCGACCGGAGGCCTCACATCCTTTGAAAACTCCAGAGGTACGCGGAGATCAGTGCCTCCGAAGGAGACGATGCCTGACTCCTCGTGAAACTTGATAGGAGTCCCATGATTCCTGTGGCACGTGGCCAGGGACACTTGGTCTCCCGCCTCAGCTGGAGAGGCGTCCCAATTGCCCTGCCAAGTCTCGAGGAGAATCCCGAGTTGTCCCTCGCAGCTAGGCAGGAGTCCTGACGTCGCTGAACAAACACGTAGCTGGAAGGGCCATCCCCGTCATAACTCGACAATATAGCCCAGGGTCCCACGGCAACTCGAGAAAAACCATGAGACTTCCCCCTCGCCGCGAAATGAGGCCTGATTCGCCTGCCCTGCGTGCAGAGCAATTCCGTATTGCACATCACACATGAAAGGAGCCTTGATTTCCTTGATGGCACTCCAGAGAAACCCCAAGAACACTGTTTCAAGGCTAGAGGGATCCTGAGGTCACTGTAGCAACACGAAAGAGCTCCGTGGACCACAAATCAACTCGAGATGAGAGGTTAGTCCCTGGCTTCGACCTCAGAGGAATACCACCTTACCACAAGCACCTCAAGAGGAGGCTTCTCTCAGCTCTAGGTATGTGAGAGGGACCCTGAGTTTGCGGCCTCAAGTGGAATGGACACCGCGATGCCCTGACTCGAAATAAGGCCGGATATCCCTGCAGTGACTTGAATGCAGGCTCGTCTTGCATCTCCCAAGACGAAAGGATGTCCGAATCCCCTGTGGAGACCACAGAGAAAGACCTAGTTCCCCACATCATCGCGACCGGAGGCCTCACATCCTTTGAAAACTCCAGAGGTACGCGGAGATGTGTGACTCCAAAGGAGACGATGCCTGACTCCTCGTGAAACTTGATAGGAGTCCCAGGATTTCTGTGGCACGTGGAAAGGGACCCTTGGTCTCCCGCCTTAGCTGGAGAGGCGTCCCAATTGCCCTGCCAAGCCTCGAGGAGAATCCCGAGATGTCCCTAGCAACTAGGCAGGAGTCCTGCCGTCGCTGAACAAACACGTGGCTGGAAGGGCCATCCCCGTCGTAACTCGAGAATATACCCCAGGTTCCCGCCGCAACTCGAGAAAAACCATGAGACTTCCCCCTCGCCGCGAGATGAGGCCCGATTCCCCTGCACTGCGTGCAGAGCAATGCCGTGTTGCACATCACACATGAAAGGAGCCTTGATTTCCTTGATGGCACTCCAGAGAAACCCCAAGAACACTGTTTCAAGGCTAGAGGGATCCTGAGGTCACTGTAGCAACACGAAAGAGCTCCATGGACCAAAAATCAACTCGAGATGAGAGGTTAGACCCTGGCTTCGAATCCAGAGGAATACCACCTTACCACAAGCACCTCAAGAGGAGGCTTCTCTCAGCTCTAGGTATGTGAGAGGGTCCCTGAGTTTGTGGCCTCAAGTGGAATGGACACCGCGATGCCCTGACTCGAAATAAGGCCGGATATCCCTGCAGTGACTTGAATGCAGGCTCGTCTTGCATCTCCCAAGACGAAAGGATGTCTGAATCCCCTGTGGAGACCACAGAGAAGGACCTAGTTCCCCACCTCATCGCGACCGGAGGCCTCATATCCTTTGAAAACTCCAGAGGTACGCGGAAATCAGTGCCTCCAAAGGGGACGATGCCTGACTCCTCGTGAAACTTGATAGGAGGCCCAGGATTCCTGTGGCACGTGGAAAGGGACGCTTGGTCTCCCGCCTCAGCTGGAGAGGCATCCCAATTGCCCTACCAAGCCTCGAGGAGAATCCCGAGTTGTCCCTTGCAACTAGGTAGGAGTCCTGACGTCGATGAAGAAACACGTGTGTGGAAGGGCCATCCCCGTCGTAACTCGAGAATATACCCCAGGTTCCCGCCGCAACTCGAGAAAAACCATGAGACTTCCCCCTCGCCGCAAAATGAGGCCCGATTCCCCTGCACTGCGTGCAGAGCAATTCAGTCTTGCACATCAAACATGGAAGGAGCCTTGATTTCCTTGATGGCACTCCAGAGAAACCCCAAGAACACTGTTTCAAGGCTAGAGCGATCCTGAGGTCACTGGAGCAACACGAAAGTGCTCCGTGGACCAAAAATCAACTCGAGATGAGAGGGTAGTCCCTGGCTTCAACTCAAGAGCAATACCACCTTACCACAAGCACCTCAAGAGGAGGCTTCTCTCAGCTCTAGATATGTGAGAGGGACCCTGAGTTTGCGGCCTCAATTGGAATGGACACCGCGATGCCCTGACTGGAAGTAAGGCCGGATATCCCTGCAGTGACTTGAATGCAGGCTCGTCTTGCATCTCCCAAGACGAAAGGATGTCTGAATCCCCTGTGGAGACCACAGAGAAAGACCTAGTTCCCCACCTCATCGCGACCGGAGGCCTCACATCCTTTGAAAACTCCAGAGGTACGCGGAGATCAGTGCCTCCAAAGGAGACGATGCCTGACTCCTCGTGAAACTTGATAGGAGTCCCAGGATTCCTGTGGCACGTGGAAAGGGACCCTTGGTTTCCCGCCTCAGCTGGAGAGGCGTCCCACTTGCCCTGCCAAGCCTCGAGGAGAATCCCGAGTTGTCCCTCGCAACTAGGCAGGAGTCCTGACGTCGCTGAACAAACACGTGGGTGGAAGGGCCATCCCCGTCGTAACTCGAGAATATACCCCAGGTTCCCTCCGCAACTCGAGAAAAACCATGAGACTTCCCCCTCGCCGCGATATGAGGCCCGATTCCCCTGCACTGCGTGCAGAGCAATTCCGTGTTGCACATCACACATGAAAGGAGCCTTGATTTCCTTGGTGGCACTCCAGAGAAACCCCAAGAACACTGTTTCAAGGCTAGAGGGATCCTGAGGTCACTGTAGCAACACGAAAGAGCTCCGTGGACCAAAAATCAACTCGAGATGAGAGGTTAGTCCCTGGCTTCGACTCCAGAGGAATACCACCTTACCACAAGCACCTCAAGAGAAGGCTTCTCTCAGCTCTACGTATGTGAGAGGGACGCTGAGTTTGCGGCCTCAAGTGGAATGGACACCGCGATGCCCTGACTCGAAATAAGGCCGGATATCCCTGCAGTGACTTGAATGCAGGCTCGTCTTGCATCTCCCAAGATGAAATGATGTCTGAATCCCCTGTGGAGACCACAGAGAAAGACCTAGATCCCCACCTCATGGCGACCGGAGGCCTCACATTCTTTGAAAACTCCAGAGGTACGCGGAGATCAGTGCCTCCAAAGGAGACGATGCCTGACTCCTCGTGAAACTTGATAAGAGTCCCAGGATTCCTGTGGCACGTGGAAAGGTACCGTTGGTCTCCCGCCTCAGCTGGAGAGGCGTCCCAATTGCCCTGCCAAGCCTCGAGGAGAATCCCGAGTTGTCCCTCGCAACTAGGCAGGAGTCCTACCGTCGCTGAACAAACACGTGGCTGGAAGGGCCATCCCCGTCGTAACTCGAGAATATACCCCAGGTTCCCGCCGCAACTCGAGAAAAACCATGAGATTTCCCTCTCGCCGCGAGATGAGGCCCGATTCCCTTGCACTGCGTGCAGAGCAATTCCGTGTTGCACATCACACATGAAAGGAGCCTTGATTTCCTTGATGGCACTCCAGAGAAACCCCAAGAACACTGTTTCAAGGCTAGAGGGATCCTGACGTCACTGTAGTAACACGAAATAGCTCCGTGGACCAAAAATCAACACGAGATGAGAGGTTAGTCCCTGGCTTCGACTCCAGAGGAATACCACTTTACCACAAGCACCTCAAGAAGAGGCTTCTCTCAGCTCTAGGTATGTGAGAGGGACCCTGAGTTTGCGGCCTCAAGTGGAATTGACACCGTGATGCCCTGACTCGAAATAAGGCCGGATATCCCTGCAGTGACTTGAATGCAGGCTCGTCTTGCATCTCCCAAGACGAAAGGATGTCTGAATCCCCTGTGGAGACCACAGAGAAAGACCTAGTTCCCCACCTCATCGCGACCGGAGGCCTCACATCCTTTGAAAACTCCAGAGGTACGCGGAGATCAGTGCCTCCAAAGGAGACGATGCCTGACTCCTCATGAAACTTGATAGGAGTCCCAGGATTCCTGTGGCTCGTGGAAAGGGACCCTTGGTCTCCCGCCTCAGCTGGAGAGGCGTCCCAATTGCTCTGCCAAACCTCGAGGCGAATCCCGAGTTGTCCCTCGCAACTAGGCAGGAGTCCTGACGTGGCTGAACAAACACGTGGGTGGAAGGGCCATCCCCGTCGTAACTCGAGAATATACCCCAGGTTTCCGCCGCAACTCGAGAAAAACCATGAGACTTCCCCCTCGCCGCGAGATGAGGCCTGATTCCCCTGCACTGCGTGCAGAGCAATTCCGTGTTGCACATCACACATGAAAGGAGCCTTGGTTTCCCTGGTGGGCACTCCAGAGAAACCCCAAGAAGACTGTTTCAAGGCTAGAGGGATCCTGAGGTCACTGCAGCAACACGAAAGAGCTCCGTGGACCAAAAATCAACTCGAGAGGAGAGGTTAGTCCCTGGCTTCGACTCCAGAGGAATACCACCTTACCACAAGCACCTCAAGAGGAGGCTTCTCTCAGCTCTAGGTATGTGAGAGGGACCCTGAGTTTGCGGCCTCAAGTGGAATGGACACCGCGATGCCCTGACTCGAAATAAGGCCAGATATCCCTGCAGTGACTTGAATGCAGGCTCGTCTTGCATCTCCCAAGACAAAAGGATGCCTGAATCCCCTGTGGAGACCACAGAGAAAGACCTAGTTCCCCACCTCATCGCGACCGGAGGCCTCACATCCTTTGAAAACTCCAGAGGTACGCGGAGATCAGTGCCTCCAAAGGAGACGATGCCTGACTCCTCGTGAAACTTGATAGGAGTCCCAGGATTCCTGTGGCACGTGGAAAGGGACACTTGGTCTCCCGCCTCAGCTGGAGAGGCGTCCCAATTTCCCTGCCAAGCCTCGAGGAGAATCCCGAGTTGTCCCTCGCAACTAGGCAGGAGTCCTGACGTCGCTGAAGAAACAGGTGGGTGGAAGTGCCATCCCCGGCGTAACTCGAGAATATACCCGAGGTTCCCGCCGCAACTCGAGAAAAACCATGAGACTTCCCCCTCGCCGCGATATGAGGCCCGATTCCCCTGCACTGCGTGCAGAGCAATTCCGTGTTGCACATCACACATGAAAGGAGCCTTGATTTCCTTGGTGTCACTCCAGAGAAACCTCAAGAACACTGTTTCAAGGCTAGAGGGATCCTGAGGTCACTGTAGCAACATGAAAGAGCTCCGTCTACCAAAAATCAACTCGAGATGAGAGGTTAGTCCCTGGCTTCGACTCCAGAGGAATACCACCTTACCACAAGCACCTCAAGAGGAGGCTTCTCTCAGCTCTAGGTATGTGAGAGGGACCCTGAGTTTGCGGCCTCAAGTGGAATGGACACCGCGATGCCCTGACTCGAAATAAGGCCGGATATCCCTGCAGTGACTTGAATGCAGGCTCGTCTTGCATCTCCCAAGACGAAAGGATGTCTGAATCCCCTGTGGAGACCACAGAGAAAGACCTAGTTCCCCACCTCATCGCGACCGGAGGCCTCACATCCTTCGAAAACTCCAGAGGTACGCGGAGATCAGTTCCTCCAAAGGAGACGATGCCTGACTCCTCGTGAAACTTGATAGGAGTCCCAGGATTCCTGTGGCACGTGGAAAGGGACCCTTGGTCTCCCGCCTCAGGTGGAGAGGCGTCCCAATTGCCCTGCCAAGCCTCGAGGAAAATCCCGAGTTGTCCCTCGCAACTAGGCAGGAGTCCTGACGTCGCTGAACAAACACGTGGGTGGAAGGGCCATCCCCGTCGTACTTCCAGAATATACCCCAGGTTCCCGCCGCAACTCGAAAAAAACCATGAGACTTCCCCCTCGCCGCGAGATGAGGCCCGATTCCCCTGCACTGCGTGCAGAGCAATTCCGTGTTGCACATCACACATGAAAGGAGCCTTGATTTCCTTGATGGCACTCCAGAGAAACCCCAAGAACACTGTTTCAAGGCTAGAGGGATCCTGAGGTCACTCTCGCAACACGAAAGAGCTCCATGGACCAAAAATCAACTCGAGATGAGAGGTTAGTCCATGGCTTCGACTCCAGAGGAATACCACCTTACCACAAGCACCTCAAGAGGAGGCTTCTCTCAGCTCTAGGTATGTGAGAGGGACCCTGAGTTCGCGGCCTC
Organism: Cervus elaphus; assembly: GCF_910594005.1. Lineage (NCBI taxonomy): Eukaryota > Metazoa > Chordata > Mammalia > Artiodactyla > Cervidae > Cervus > Cervus elaphus. The sequence continues at coordinate 7,794,902 of NC_057838.1, forward strand.
AAGTGGAATGGACACCGCGATGCCCTGACTCGAAATAAGGCCGGATATCCCTGCAGTGACTTGAATCCAGGCTCGTCTTGGATCTCCCAAGACGAAAGGATGTCTGAATCCCTTGTGGAGACCACAGAGAAAGACCTTCTTCCCCACTTCATCGCGAATGGAGGCCTCACATTCTTTGAAAACTTCAGAGGTACGCGGAGATCAGTGCCTCCAAAGGAGACGATGCCTGACTCCTCGTGAAACTTGATAGGAGTCCCAGGATTCCTGTGCACGTGGAAAGGGACCCTTGATCTCCCGCCTCAGCTGGAGAGGCGTCCCAATTGCCCTGCCAAGCCTCGAGGAGAATCCCGAGTTGTCCCTCGCAACTAGGCAGGAGTCCTGACGTGGCTGAACAAACACGTGGGTGGAAGGGCCATCCCCGTCGTAACTCGAGAATATACCCCAGGTTCCCGCCGCAACTCGAGAAAAACCATGAGACTTCCCCCTCGCCGCGAGATGAGGCCCGATTCCCCTGCACTGCGTAGAGCAATTCCGTGTTGCACATCACACATGAAAGGAGCCTTGATTTCCTTGGTGGGCACTCCAGAGAAACCTTAAGAAGACTGTTTCAAGGCTAGAGGGATCCTGAGGTAACTGTAGCAACACGAAAGAGCTCCGTGGACCAAAAATCAACTCGAGATGAGAGGTTAGTCCCTGGCTTCGAATCCAGAGGAATACCACCTTACCACAAGCACCTCAAGAGGAGACTTCTCTCAGCTCTAGGTATGTGAGAGGGACCCTGAGTTTGCAGCCTCAAGTCGAATGGACACCGCGATGCCCTGACTCGAAATAAGGCCAGATATCCCTGCAGTGACTTGAATGCAGGCTCGTCTTGCATCTCCCAAGGCGAAAGGATGTCTGAATCCCTTGTGGAGACCACAAAGAAAGACCTAGTTCCCCACCTCATCGCGACCGGAGGCCTCACATCCTTTGAAAACTTCAGAGGTACGCAGAGATCAGTGCCTCCAAAGGAGACGATGCCTGACTCCTCGTGAAACTTGATAGGAGTCCCAGGATTCCTGTGCACGTGGAAAGGGACCCTTGATCTCCCGCCTCAGCTGGAGAGGCGTCCCAATTGCCCTGCCAAACCTCGAGGAGAATCCCGAGTTGTCCCGCGCAACTAGGCAGGAGTCCTTAAGTCGCTGAACAAACACGTGGGTGGAAGGGCCACCCCCGTCGTAACTCGAGAATATACCCCAGGTTCCCGCCGCAACTCGAGAAAAACCATGAGACTTCCCCCTCGCTGCGAGATGAGGCCCGATTCCCCTGCACTGCGTGCAGAGCAATTCCGTGTTGCACATCACACATGAAAGGAGCCTTGATTTCCTTGGTGGCACTCCAGAGAAACCCCAAGAACACTGTTTCAAGGCTAGAGGGATCCTGAGGTCACTGTAGCAACACGAAAGAGCTCCGTGGACCAAAAATCAACTCGAGATGAGAGGTTAGTCCCTGGCTTCGACTCCAGAGGAATACCACCTTACCACAAGCACCTCAAGAGGAGACTTCTCTCAGGTCTAGGTATGTGAGAGGGACCCTGAGTTTGCGGCCTCAAGTGGAATGGACACCGCGATGCCCTGACTCGAAATAAGGCCGGATATCCCAGCAATGACTTGAATGCAGGCTCGTCTTGCTTCTCCCAAGATGAAAGGATATCTGAATCCCCTGTGGAGACCACAGAGAAAGACCTAGTTCCACACCTCATCGCGACCGGAGGCCTCACATCCTTTGAAAACTCCAGAGGTACGCGGAGATCAGTGCCTCCAAAGGAGACGATGCCTGACTCCTCGTGAAACTTGATAGGAGTCCCAGGATTCCTGTGGCACGTGGAAAGGGACCCTTGGTCTCCCGCCTCAGCTGGAGAGGCGTTTCAATTGCCCTGCGAAGCCTCGAGGAGTATACCGAGTTGTCCCTCGCAACTAGGCAGGAGTCCTGCCGTCGCTGAACAAACACGTGGGTGGAAGGGCCATCCCCGTCGTAACTCGAGAATATACCCCAGGTTCCCGCCGCAAGTCGAGAAAAACCATGAGACTTCCCCCTCGCTGCGAGATGAGGCCCGATTCCCCTGCACTGCGTGCAGAGCAATTCCGTGTTGCACATCACACATGAAAGGAGCCTTGATTTCCTTGATGGCACTCTAGAGAAACCCCAAGAACACTGTTTAAAGGCTAGAGGGAACCTGAGTTCACTGTAGCAACACGAAAGAGCTGTGTTGACCAAAAATCAACTCGAGATGAGAGATTAGTCCCTGGCTTCGACTCCAGAGGAATACCACCTTACCACAAGCACCTCAAGAGGTGGCTTCTCTCAGCTCTATGTATGTGAGAGGGACCCTGAGTTTGCGGCATCAAGTGGAATGGACACCGCGACGCCCTGACTCAAAATAAGGCCGGATATCCCTGAAGTGACTTGAATGCAGGCTCGTCTTGCATCTCCCAAGACGAAAGGATGTCTGAATCCCCTGTGGAGACCACAGAGAAAGACTTACTTCCCCACCTCATCGCGAACGGAGGCCTCACATCCTTTGAAAACTTCAGAGGTACGCGGAGATCAGTGCCTCCAAAGGAGACGATGCCTGACTCCTCGTGAAACTTGATAGGAGTCCCAGGATTCCTGTGGCACGTGGAAAGGGACCCTTGGTCTCCCGCCTCAGCTGGAGAGGCATCCCAATTGCCCTGCCAAGCCTCGAGGAGAATCCCGAGTTGTCCCTCCCAACTAGGCAGGAGTCCTCACGTCGCTGAATAAACACGTGTGTGGAAAAGCCATCCCCGTCGTAACTCGAGAATATACCCCAGGTTCCCGCCGCACCTCGAGAAAAACCATGAGACTTCCCCCTCGCCGCGAGATGAGGCCCGATTCCCCTGCACTGCGTGCAGAGCAATTCCGTGTTGCACATGACACATGAAAGGAGCCTTGATTTCCTTGATGGCACTCCAGAGAAACCCCAAGAAGACTGTTTCAAGGCTAGAGGGATCCTGACCTCACTGTAGCAACACGAAAGAGCTCCGTGGACCAAAAATCAACTCGAGATGAGAGGTTAGTCCCTGGCTTCGACTCCAGAAGAATACCACCTAACCACAAGCACCTCAAGAGGAGGCTTCTCTCAGCTCTAGGTATGTGAGAGGGACCCTGAGTTTCTGGCCTCAAGTGGAAAGGACACCGCGATGCCCTGACTCGAAATAAGGCCGGATATCCCTGCAGTGACTTGAATGCAGGCTCGTCTTCCATCTCCCAAGATGAAAGGATGTCTGAATCCCCTGTGGAGACCACAGAGAAATACCTAGTTCCCCACCTCATCGCGACCGGAGGCCTCACATCCTTTGAAAACTCCAGAGGTACGCGGAGATCAGTGCCTCCAAAGGAGACGATGCCTGACTCCTCGTGAAACTTGATAGGAGTTCCAGTATTCCTGTGGCACATGGAAAGGGACACTTGGTCTCCCGCCTCAGCTGGAGAGGCATCCCAATTGCCCTGCCAAGCCTCGAGGAGAATCCCGAGTTGTCCCTCGCAACTAGGCAGAAGTCCTGAAGTCGCTGAACAAACACGTGTGGAAGGGCCATCCCCGTCGTAGCTCGAGAATATACCGCAGGTTCCCGCCGCACCTCGAGAAAAACCATGAGACTTCCCACTCGCCGCAAGATGAGGCCCAATTCCCCTGCACTGCATGCAGAGCAATTCCGTGTTGCACATCACACATGAAAGGAGCCTTGATTTCCTTGGTGGCACACCAGAGAAACCCCAAGAAAACTGCTTCAAGGCTAGAGGGATCCTGAGGTCACTGTAGCACCACGAAAGAACTCCGTGGACCAAAAATCAACTCGAGATGAGAGGTTAGTCCCTTACTTCGACTCCAGAGGAATACCACCTTTCCATAAGCACCTCAAGAGGAGGCTTCTTTCAGCTCTAGGTATGTGAGAGGGACCCTGATTTTGCGGCCTCAAGTGGAATGGACACCGCGATGCCCTGGCTCGAAATAAGGCCGGATATCCCTGCAGTGACTTGAATGTAGGCTTGTCTTGCATCTCCCAAGAGGAAAGGATGTCTGAATCCCCTGTGGAGACCACAGAGAAAGACCTAGTTCCCCACCTCATCGCGACCGGAGGCCTCACATCCTTTGAAAACTCCAGAGGTACACGGAGATCAGTGCCTCCAAAGGAGACCATGCCTGACTCCTCGTGAAACTTGATAGGAGTCCCAGGATTCCTGTGGCACGTGGAAAGGGACCCTTGGTCTCCCGCCTCAGGTGGAGAGGCGTCCCAATTGCCCTGCCAAGCCTTGAGGAGAATCCCGAGTTGTCCCTCGCAATTAGGCAGGAGTCCTGCCGTCGTTGAACAAACACGTGTGTGGAAGGGCCATCCCCGTCGTAACTCGAGAATATACCCCAGGTTCCCGCCGCAACTCGAATTAAACCATGAGACTTCCCCCTTGCCGCGAGATGAGGCCCGATTCCCCTGCACTGCGTGCAGAGCAATTCCGTGTTGCACATCACACATGAAAGGAGCCTTGATTTCCTTGGTGGCACACCAGAGAAACCCCAAGAACACTGTTTCAAGGCTAGAGGGATTCTGAGGTCACTGTAGCAACACGAAAGAGCTCCGTGGACCAAAAATCAACTCGAGATGAGAGGTTAGTCCCTGGCTTCAACTCCACAGGTATACCACCTTACCACAAGCACCTCAAGAGGAGGCTTCTCTCAGCTCTAGGTATGTGAGAGGGACCCTGAGTTTGCGGCCTCAAGTGGAATGGACACCGCGATGCCCTGACTCGAAATAAGGCCGGATATCCCTGCAGTGACTTGAATGTAGGCTCGTCTTGCATCTGCCAAGACGAAAGGATGTCTGAATCCCCTGTGGAGACCACAGAGAAAGACCTAGTTCCCCACCTCATCGCGACCGGAGGCCTCACATCCTTTGAAAACTCCAGAGGTACGCGGAGATCAGTGCCTCCGAAGGAGACGATGCCTGACTCCTCGTGAAACTTGATAGGAGTCCCATGATTCCTGTGGCACGTGGCCAGGGACACTTGGTCTCCCGCCTCAGCTGGAGAGGCGTCCCAATTGCCCTGCCAAGTCTCGAGGAGAATCCCGAGTTGTCCCTCGCAGCTAGGCAGGAGTCCTGACGTCGCTGAACAAACACGTAGCTGGAAGGGCCATCCCCGTCATAACTCGACAATATAGCCCAGGGTCCCACGGCAACTCGAGAAAAACCATGAGACTTCCCCCTCGCCGCGAAATGAGGCCTGATTCGCCTGCCCTGCGTGCAGAGCAATTCCGTATTGCACATCACACATGAAAGGAGCCTTGATTTCCTTGATGGCACTCCAGAGAAACCCCAAGAACACTGTTTCAAGGCTAGAGGGATCCTGAGGTCACTGTAGCAACACGAAAGAGCTCCGTGGACCAAAAATCAACTCGAGATGAGAGGTTAGTCCCTGGCTTCGACCTCAGAGGAATACCACCTTACCACAAGCACCTCAAGAGGAGGCTTCTCTCAGCTCTAGGTATGTGAGAGGGACCCTGAGTTTGCGGCCTCAAGTGGAATGGACACCGCGATGCCCTGACTCGAAATAAGGCCGGATATCCCTGCAGTGACTTGAATGCAGGCTCGTCTTGCATCTCCCAAGACGAAAGGATGTCCGAATCCCCTGTGGAGACCACAGAGAAAGACCTAGTTCCCCACATCATCGCGACCGGAGGCCTCACATCCTTTGAAAACTCCAGAGGTACGCGGAGATGTGTGACTCCAAAGGAGACGATGCCTGACTCCTCGTGAAACTTGATAGGAGTCCCAGGATTTCTGTGGCACGTGGAAAGGGACCCTTGGTCTCCCGCCTTAGCTGGAGAGGCGTCCCAATTGCCCTGCCAAGCCTCGAGGAGAATCCCGAGATGTCCCTAGCAACTAGGCAGGAGTCCTGCCGTCGCTGAACAAACACGTGGCTGGAAGGGCCATCCCCGTCGTAACTCGAGAATATACCCCAGGTTCCCGCCGCAACTCGAGAAAAACCATGAGACTTCCCCCTCGCCGCGAGATGAGGCCCGATTCCCCTGCACTGCGTGCAGAGCAATGCCGTGTTGCACATCACACATGAAAGGAGCCTTGATTTCCTTGATGGCACTCCAGAGAAACCCCAAGAACACTGTTTCAAGGCTAGAGGGATCCTGAGGTCACTGTAGCAACACGAAAGAGCTCCATGGACCAAAAATCAACTCGAGATGAGAGGTTAGACCCTGGCTTCGAATCCAGAGGAATACCACCTTACCACAAGCACCTCAAGAGGAGGCTTCTCTCAGCTCTAGGTATGTGAGAGGGTCCCTGAGTTTGTGGCCTCAAGTGGAATGGACACCGCGATGCCCTGACTCGAAATAAGGCCGGATATCCCTGCAGTGACTTGAATGCAGGCTCGTCTTGCATCTCCCAAGACGAAAGGATGTCTGAATCCCCTGTGGAGACCACAGAGAAGGACCTAGTTCCCCACCTCATCGCGACCGGAGGCCTCATATCCTTTGAAAACTCCAGAGGTACGCGGAAATCAGTGCCTCCAAAGGGGACGATGCCTGACTCCTCGTGAAACTTGATAGGAGGCCCAGGATTCCTGTGGCACGTGGAAAGGGACGCTTGGTCTCCCGCCTCAGCTGGAGAGGCATCCCAATTGCCCTACCAAGCCTCGAGGAGAATCCCGAGTTGTCCCTTGCAACTAGGTAGGAGTCCTGACGTCGATGAAGAAACACGTGTGTGGAAGGGCCATCCCCGTCGTAACTCGAGAATATACCCCAGGTTCCCGCCGCAACTCGAGAAAAACCATGAGACTTCCCCCTCGCCGCAAAATGAGGCCCGATTCCCCTGCACTGCGTGCAGAGCAATTCAGTCTTGCACATCAAACATGGAAGGAGCCTTGATTTCCTTGATGGCACTCCAGAGAAACCCCAAGAACACTGTTTCAAGGCTAGAGCGATCCTGAGGTCACTGGAGCAACACGAAAGTGCTCCGTGGACCAAAAATCAACTCGAGATGAGAGGGTAGTCCCTGGCTTCAACTCAAGAGCAATACCACCTTACCACAAGCACCTCAAGAGGAGGCTTCTCTCAGCTCTAGATATGTGAGAGGGACCCTGAGTTTGCGGCCTCAAGTGGAATGGACACCGCGATGCCCTGGCTCGAAATAAGGCCGGATATCCCTGCAGTGACTTGAATGCAGGCTCGTCTTGCATCTCCCAAGATGAAAGGATGTCCGAATCCCCTGTGGAGACCACAGAGAAAGACCTAGTTCCCCACCTCATGGCGACCGGAGGCCTCACATCCTTTGAAAATTCCAGAGGTACGCGGAGATCAGTGCCTCCAAAGGAGACGATGCCTGACTCCTCGTGAAACTTGATAGGAGTCCCAGGATTCCTGTGGCACGTGGAAAGGGACCCTTGGTCTCCCGCTTCAGCTGGAGAGTCGTCCCAATTGCCCTGCCAAGCCTCGAGGAGAATCCCCAGTTGTCCCTCGGAACTAGGCAGGAGTCCTGACGTCGCTGAACAAACACGTGGGTGGAAGGGCCATCCCCGTCGTAACTCGAGAATATACCCCAGGTTCCCGCCGCAACTCGAGAAAAACCATGAGACTTCCCCCTCGCCGCGAGATGAGGCCCGATTCCCCTGCACTGCGTGCAGAGCAATTCCGTGATGCACATCACACATGAAAGGAGCCTTGATTTCCTTGATGGCACTCCAGAGAAACCCCAAGAACACTGTTTCAAGGCTAGAGGGATCCTGACCTCACTGTAGCAACACGAAAGAGCTCCATGGACCAAAAATCATCTCGAGATGAAATGGTAGTCCCTGGCTTCGAATCCAGAGGAATACCCCCTTACCACAAGCACCTCAAGAGGAGGCTTCTCTCAGCTCTAGGTATGTGAGAGGGACCCTGAGTTTTCGGCCTCAAGTGGAATGGACACCGCGATGCCCTGACTCGAAATAAGGCCGGATATCCCTGCAGTGACTTGAATGCAGGCTCGTCTTGCATCTCCCAAGACGAAAGGATGTCTGAATCCCCTGTGGAGACCACAGAGAAAGACCTAGTTCCCCACATCATCGCGACCGGAGGCCTCACATCTTTTGAAAACTTCAGAGGTACGCGGAGATGTGTGACTCCAAAGGAGTCGATGCCTGACTCCTCGTGAAACTTGATAGGAGTCCCAGGATTCCTGTGGCACGTGGAAAGGGACCCTTGGTCTCCCGTCTTAGCTGGAGAGGCGTCCCAATTGCCCTGCCAAGCCTCGAGGAGAATCCCGAGATGTCCCTAGCAACTAGGCAGGAGTCCTGCCGTCGCTGAACAAACACGTGGCTGGAAGGGCCATCCCCGTCGTAACTCGAGAATATACCCCAGGTTCCCGCCGCAACTCGAGAAAAACCATGAGACTTCCCCCTCGCCGCGAGATGAGGCCCGATTCCCCTGCACTGCGTGCAGAGCAATTCCGTGTTGCACATCACACATGAAAGGAGCCTTGATTTCCTTGATGGCACTCCAGAGAAACCCCAAGAACACTGTTTCAAGGCTAGAGGGATCCTGAGGTCACTGTAGCAACACGAAAGAGCTCCATGGACCAAAAATCAACTCGAGATGAGAGGTTAGACCCTGGCTTCGAATCCAGAGGAATACCACCTTACCACAAGCACCTCAAGAGGAGGCTTCTCTCAGCTCTAGGTATGTGAGAGGGTCCCTGAGTTTGTGGCCTCAAGTGGAATGGACACTGCGATGCCCTGACTCGAAATACGGCCGGATATCCCTGCAGTGACTTGAATGCAGGCTCGTCTTGCATCTCCCAAGACGAAAGGATGTCTGAATCCCCTGTGGAGACCACAGAGAAGGACCTAGTTCCCCACCTCATCGCGACCGGAGGCCTCATATCCTTTGAAAACTCCAGAGGTACGTGGAAATCAGTGCCTCCAAAGGGGACGATGCCTGACTCCTCGTGAAACTTGATAGGAGGCCCAGGATTCCTGTGGCACGTGGAAAGGGACGCTTGGTCTCCCGCCTCAGCTGGAGAGGCATCCCAATTGCCCTACCAAGCCTCGAGGAGAATCCCGAGTTGTCCCTTGCAACTAGGTAGGAGTCCTGACGTCGATGAAGAAACACGTGTGTGGAAGGGCCATCCCCGTCGTAACTCGAGAATATACCCCAGGTTCCCGCCGCAACTCGAGAAAAACCATGAGACTTCCCCCTCGCCGCAAAATGAGGCCCGATTCCCCTGCACTGCGTGCAGAGCAATTCAGTCTTGCACATCAAACATGGAAGGAGCCTTGATTTCCTTGATGGCACTCCAGAGAAACCCCAAGAACACTGTTTCAAGGCTAGAGCGATCCTGAGGTCACTGGAGCAACACGAAAGTGCTCCGTGGACCAAAAATCAACTCGAGATGAGAGGGTAGTCCCTGGCTTCAACTCAAGAGCAATACCACCTTACCACAAGCACCTCAAGAGGAGGCTTCTCTCAGCTCTAGATATGTGAGAGGGACCCTGAGTTTGCGGCCTCAAGTGGAATGGACACCGCGATGCCCTGGCTCGAAATAAGGCCGGATATTCCTGCAGTGACTTGAATGCAGGCTCGTCTTGCATCTCCCAAGATGAAAGGATGTCCGAATCCCCTGTGGAGACCACAGAGAAAGACCTAGTTCCCCACCTCATGGCGACCGGAGGCCTCACATCCTTTGAAAACTCCAGAGGTACGCGGAGATCAGTGCCTCCAAAGGAGACGATGCCTGACTCCTCGTGAAACTTGATAGGAGTCCCAGGATTCCTGTGGCACGTGGAAAGGGACCCTTGGTCTCCCGCTTCAGCTGGAGAGTCGTCCCAATTGCCCTGCCAAGCCTCGAGGAGAATCCCCAGTTGTCCCTCGGAACTAGGCAGGAGTCCTGACGTCGCTGAACAAACACGTGGGTGGAAGGGCCATCCCCGTCGTAACTCGAGAATATACCCCAGGTTCCCGCCGCAACTCGAGAAAAACCATGAGACTTCCCCCTCGCCGCGAGATGAGGCCCGATTCCCCTGCACTGCGTGCAGAGCAATTCCGTGTTGCACATCACACATGAAAGGAGCCTTGATTTCCTTGATGGCACTCCAGAGAAACCCCAAGAACACTGTTTCAAGGCTAGAGGGATCCTGACCTCACTGTAGCAACACGAAAGAGCTCCATGGACCAAAAATCATCTCGAGATGAAATGTTAGTCCCTGGCTTCGAATCCAGAGGAATACCCCCTTACCACAAGCACCTCAAGAGGAGGCTTCTCTCAGCTCTAGGTATGTGAGAGGGACCCTGAGTTTTCGGCCTCAAGTGGAATGGACACCGCGATGCCCTGACTCGAAATAAGGCCGGATATCCCTGCAGTGACTTGAATGCAGGCTCGTCTTGCATCTCCCAAGACGAAAGGATGTCTGAATCCCCTGTGGAGACCACAGAGAAAGACCTAGTTCCCCACATCATCGCGACCGGAGGCCTCACATCCTTTGAAAACTTCAGAGGTACGCGGAGATGTGTGACTCCAAAGGAGACGATGCCTGACTCCTCGTGAAACTTGATAGGAGTCCCAGGATTCCTGTGGCACGTGGAAAGGGACCCTTGGTCTCCCGCCTTAGCTGGAGAGGCGTCCCAATTGCCCTGCCAAGCCTCGAGGAGAATCCCGAGATGTCCCTAGCAACTAGGCAGGAGTCCTGCCGTCGCTGAACAAACACGTGGCTGGAAGGGCCATCCCCGTCGTAACTCGAGAATATACCCCAGGTTCCCGCCGCAACTCGAGAAAAACCATGAGACTTCCCCCTCGCCGCGAGATGAGGCCCGATTCCCCTGCACTGCGTGCAGAGCAATTCCGTGTTGCACATCACACATGAAAGGAGCCTTGATTTCCTTGATGGCACTCCAGAGAAACCCCAAGAACACTGTTTCAAGGCTAGAGGGATCCTGAGGTCACTGTAGCAACACGAAAGAGCTCCATGGACCAAAAAGCAACTCAAGATGAGAGGTTAGACCCTGGCTTCGAATCCAGAGGAATACCACCTTACCACAAGCACCTCAAGAGGAGGCTTCTCTCAGCTCTAGGTATGTGAGAGGGTCCCTGAGTTTGTGGCCTCAAGTGGAATGGACACTGCGATGCCCTGACTCGAAATAAGGCCGGATATCCCTGCAGTGACTTGAATGCAGGCTCGTCTTGCATCTCCCAAGACGAAAGGATGTCTGAATCCCCTGTGGAGACCACAGAGAAGGACCTAGTTCCCCACCTCATCGCGACCGGAGGCCTCATATCCTTTGAAAACTCCAGTGGTACGTGGAAATCAGTGCCTCCAAAGGGGACGATGCCTGACTCCTCGTGAAACTTGATAGGAGTCCCAGGATTCCTGTGGCACGTGGAAAGGGACGCTTGGTCTCCCGCCTCAGCTGGAGAGGCATCCCAATTGCCCTACCAAGCCTCGAGGAGAATCCCGAGTTGTCCCTTGCAACTAGGTAGGAGTCCTGACGTCGATGAAGAAACACGTGTGTGGAAGGGCCATCCCCGTCGTAACTCGAGAATATACCCCAGGTTCCCGCCGCAACTCGAGAAAAACCATGAGACTTCCCCCTCGCCGCAAAATGAGGCCCGATTCCCCTGCACTGCGTGCAGAGCAATTCAGTCTTGCACATCAAACATGGAAGGAGCCTTGATTTCCTTGATGGCACTCCTGAGAAACCCCAAGAACACTGTTTCAAGGCTAGAGCGATCCTGAGGTCACTGTAGCAACACGAAAGTGCTCCGTGGACCAAAAATCAACTCGAGATGAGAGGGTAGTCCCTGGCTTCAACTCAAGAGCAATACCACCTTACCACAAGCACCTCAAGAGGAGGCTTCTCTCAGCTCTAGATATGTGAGAGGGACCCTGAGTTTGCGGCCTCAAGTGGAATGGACACCGCGATGCCCTGGCTCGAAATAAGGCCGGATATCCCTGCAGTGACTTGAATGCAGGCTCGTCTTGCATCTCCCAAGATGAAAGGATGTCCGAATCCCCTGTGGAGACCACAGAGAAAGACCTAGTTCCCCACCTCATCGCGACCGGAGGCCTCACATCCTTTGAAAACTCCAGAGGTACGCGGAGATCAGTGCCTCCAAAGGAGACGATGCCTGACTCCTCGTGAAACTTGATAGGAGTCCCAGGATTCCTGTGGCACGTGGAAAGGGACCCTTGGTCTCCCGCTTCAGCTGGAGAGTCGTCCCAATTGCCCTGCCAAGCCTCGAGGAGAATCCCCAGTTGTCCCTCGGAACTAGGCAGGAGTCCTGACGTCGCTGAACAAACACGTGGGTGGAAGGGCCATCCCCGTCGTAACTCGAGAATATACCCCAGGTTCCCGCCGCAACTCGAGAAAAACCATGAGACTTCCCCCTCGCCGCGAGATGAGGCCCGATTCCCCTGCACTGCGTGCAGAGCAATTCCGTGTTGCACATCACACATGAAAGGAGCCTTGATTTCCTTGATGGCACTCCAGAGAAACCCCAAGAACACTGTTTCAAGGCTAGAGGGATCCTGACCTCACTGTAGCAACACGAAAGAGCTCCATGGACCAAAAATCATCTCGAGATGAAATGTTAGTCCCTGGCTTCGAATCCAGAGGAATACCCCCTTACCACAAGCACCTCAAGAGGAGGCTTCTCTCAGCTCTAGGTATGTGAGAGGGACCCTGAGTTTTCGGCCTCAAGTGGAATGGACACCGCGATGCCCTGACTCGAAATAAGGCCGGATATCCCTGCAGTGACTTGAATGCAGGCTCGTCTTGCATCTCCCAAGACGAAAGGATGTCTGAATCCCCTGTGGAGACCACAGAGAAAGACCTAGTTCCCCACATCATCGCGACCGGAGGCCTCACATCCTTTGAAAACTTCAGAGGTACGCGGAGATGTGTGACTCCAAAGGAGACGATGCCTGACTCCTCGTGAAACTTGATAGGAGTCCCAGGATTCCTGTGGCACGTGGAAAGGGACCCTTGGTCTCCCGCCTTAGCTGGAGAGGCGTCCCAATTGCCCTGCCAAGCCTCGAGGAGAATCCCGAGATGTCCCTAGTAACTAGGCAGGAGTCCTGCCGTCGCTGAACAAACACGTGGCTGGAAGGGCCATCCCCGTCGTAACTCGAGAATATACCCCAGGTTCCCGCCGCAACTCGAGAAAAACCATGAGACTTCCCCCTCGCCGCGAGATGAGGCCCGATTCCCCTGCACTGCGTGCAGAGCAATTCCGTGTTGCACATCACACATGAAAGGAGCCTTGATTTCCTTGATGGCACTCCAGAGAAACCCCAAGAACACTGTTTCAAGGCTAGAGGGATCCTGAGGTCACTGTAGCAACACGAAAGAGCTCCATGGACCAAAAATCAACTCGAGATGAGAGGTTAGACCCTGGCTTCGAATCCAGAGGAATACCACCTTACCACAAGCACCTCAAGAGGAGGCTTCTCTCAGCTCTAGGTATGTGAGAGGGTCCCTGAGTTTGTGGCCTCAAGTGGAATGGACACTGCGATGCCCTGACTCGAAATAAGGCCGGATATCCCTGCAGTGACTTGAATGCAGGCTCGTCTTGCATCTCCCAAGACGAAAGGATGTCTGAATCCCCTGTGGAGACCACAGAGAAGGACCTAGTTCCCCACCTCATCGCGACCGGAGGCCTCATATCCTTTGAAAACTCCAGAGGTACGTGGAAATCAGTGTCTCCAAAGGGGACGATGCCTGACTCCTCGTGAAACTTGATAGGAGGCCCAGGATTCCTGTGGCACGTGGAAAGGGACGCTTGGTCTCCCGCCTCAGCTGGAGAGGCATCCCAATTTCCCTACCAAGCCTCGAGGAGAATCCCGAGTTGTCCCTTGCAACTAGGTAGGAGTCCTGACGTCGATGAAGAAACACGTGTGTGGAAGGGCCATCCCCGTCGTAACTCGAGAATATACAACAGGTTCCCGCCGCAACTCGAGAAAAACCATGAGACTTCCCCCTCGCCGCAAAATGAGGCCCGATTCCCCTGCACTGCGTGCAGAGCAATTCAGTCTTGCACATCAAACATGGAAGGAGCCTTGATTTCCTTGATGGCACTCCAGAGAAACCCCAAGAACACTGTTTCAAGGCTAGAGCGATCCTGAGGTCACTGTAGCAAAACGAAAGTGCTCCGTGGACCAAAAATCAACTCGAGATGAGAGGGTAGTCCCTGGCTTCGACTCAAGAGCAATACCACCTTACCACAAGCACCTCAAGAGGAGGCTTCTCTCAGCTCTAGATATGTGAGAGGGACCCTGAGTTTGCGGCCTCAAGTGGAATGGACACCGCGATGCCCTGGCTCGAAATAAGGCCAGATATCCCTGCAGTGACTTGAATGCAGGCTCGTCTTGCATCTCCCAAGATGAAAGGATGTCCGAATCCCCTGTGGAGACCACAGAGAAAGACCTAGTTCCCCACCTCATGGCGACCGGAGGCCTCACATCCTTTGAAAACTCCAGAGGTACGCGGAGATCAGTGCCTCCAAAGGAGACGATGACTGACTCCTCGTGAAACTTGATAGGAGTCCCAGGATTCCTGTGGCACGTGGAAAGGGACCCTTGGTCTCCCGCTTCAGCTGCAGAGTCGTCCCAATTGCCCTGCCAAGCCTCGAGGAGAATCCAGAGTTGTCCCTCGCAACTAGGCAGGAGTCCTGACGTTGCTGAACAAACACGTGGGTGGAAGGGCCATCCCCGTCGTAACTCGAGAATATACCCCAGGTTCCCGCCGCAACTCGAGAAAAACCATGAGACTTCCCCCTCGCCGCGAGATGAGGCCCGATTCCCCAGCACTGCGTGCAGAGCAATTCCGTGTTGCACATCACACATGAAAGGAGCCTTGATTTCCTTGATGGCACTCCAGAGAAACCCCAGGAACACTGTTTCAAGGCTAGAGGGATCCTGAGGTCACTGTAGCAACACGAAAGAGCTCCGTGGACCAAAAATCAACTCGAGATGAGAGGTTAGTCCCTGGCTTCGACTCCAGAGGAACACCACCTTACCATAAGCACCTCAAGAGGAGGCTTCTCTCAGCTCTAGGTATGTGAGAGGGACCCTGAGTTTGCGGCCTCAAGTGGAATGGACACTGCGATGCCCTGACTCGAAATAAGGCCGGATACCCCTGCAGTGACTTGAATGCAGGCTCGTCTTGCATCTCCCAAGACGAAAGGATGTCTGAATCCCCTGTGGAGACGACAGAGAAAGACCTAGTTCCCCACCTCATCGCGACCAGAGGCCTCACATCCTTTGAAAACTCCAGAGGTACGCGGAGATCAGTGCCTCCAAAGGAGACGATGCCTGACTCCTCGTGAAACTTGATAGGAGTCCCAGGATTCCTGTGGCACGTGGAAGGGGCCTTTGGTCTACCTCCTCAGATGGAGAGGCGTCCCAATTGCCCTGCCAAGCCTCGAGGAGAATCCCGAGTTGTCCCTCGCAACTAGGCAGGAGTGCTGACGTCGCTGAACAAACACGTGGGTGGATGCGCCATCCCCATCGTAACTCGATAATATAGCCCCGGTTCCCGCCGCAACTCGAGAAAAACCATGAGACTTCCCCCTCGCCGCGAGATGAGGCCCGATTCCCCTGCACTGCGGGCATAGAAATTCCGTGTTGCACATCACACATGAAAGGAGCCTTGATTTCCTTGATGGCACTCCAGAGAAACCCCAAGAACACTGTTTCAAGGCTAGAGGGATCCTGAGGTAGCTGTAGCAACACGAAAGAACTCCGTGGACCAAAAATCCACTCGAGATGAGAGGTTAGTCCCTAACTTCGACTCCAGAGGAATTCCACCTAACCACAAGCACCTCAAGAGGAGGCTTCTCGCAGCTTTAGGTATGTGAGAGGGACCCTGAGTTTGCAGCCTCAAGTGGAATGGACATGCAGTGCCCTGACTCGAAATAAGGCCGGATATCCCTGCATTGACATAAATGCAGGCTCGTCTTGCATCTCCCAAGACGAAAGGATGTCTGAATCCTCTGTGGAGACCACAGAGAAAGACCTAGTTCCCCACCTCATCGCGACCGGAGGCCTCACATCCTTTGAAAACTACAGAGGTACGCGGAGATCAGTGCCTCCAAAGGAAACGATTCCTGACTCCTCATGAAACTTGATAGGAGTCCCAGGATTCCTGTGGCACGTGGAAAGGGACACTTGGTCTCCCGCCTCAGCTGGAGAGGCGTCCCAATTGCCCTGCCAAGCCTCGAGGAGAATCCCGAGTTGTCCCTCGCAACTAGGCAGGAGTCCTGAAGTCGCTGAACAAACACGTGGCTGGAAGGGCCATCCCCGTCATAACTCGAGAATATAAGCCAGGGCCCCGCCGCAACTCGAGAAAAACCATGAGACTTCCCCCTCGCCGCGAGATGAGGCTCGATTCTCCTGCACTGCATGCAGAGCAATTCCGTGTTGCACATCAAACATGAAAGGAGCCTTGATTTCCTTGATGGCAATCCAGAGAAACCCCAAGAACACTGTTTCAAGGCTAGAGGGATCCTGAGGTTACTGTAGCAACACGAAAGAGCTCCGTGGAGCAAAAATCAACTCGAGATGAGAGGTTAGTCCCTGGCTTCGACTCCAGAGGAATACCACCTTACCACAAGCACCTCAAGAGGAGGCTTCTCTCAGATCTAGGTATGTGAGAGGGACCCTGAGTTTGCAGCCTCCAGTCGAATAGACACCACGATGCCCTAACTCGAAATAAGGCCGGATATCCCTGCAGTGACTTGAATGCAGGCTCGTCTTGCATCTCCCAAGACGAAAGGATGTCTGAATCCCCTGTGGAGACCACAGAGAAAGACCTAGTTCCCCACCTCATCGCGACCGGAGGCCTCACATCCTTTGAAAACTCCAGAGGTACGCGGAGATCAGTGCCTCCAAAGGAGACGATGCCTGACTCCTCGTGAAACTTGATAGGACTCCCAGGATTCCTGTGGCACGTGGAAAGGGACCCTTGGTCTCCCGCCTCAGCTGGAGAGTCGTCCCAATTGCCCTGCCAAGCCTCGAGGAGAATCCTGAGTTGTCCCTCGCAACTAGGCAGGAGTCCTGACGTCGCTGAAGAAACACGTATGTGGAAGGGCCATCCCCGTCGTAACTCGAGAATATACCCCAGGTTCCCGCCGCAACTCGAGAAAAACCATGAGAATTCCCCTTCGCCGCGAGATGAGGCCCGATTCCCCTGCACTGCGTGCAGAGCAATTCCGTGTGGCACATCACACATGAAAGGAGCCTTGATTTCCTTGATGGCACTCCAGAGAAACCCCAAGAACACTGTTTCAAGGCTGGAGGGATCCTGAGGTCACTGTAGCAACACGAAAGAGCTCCGTGGACCAAGAATCAACTCGAGATGAGAGGTTAGTCCCTGGCTTCGACTCCAGAGGAATACCACCTTACCACAAGCACCTCAAGAGGAGGCTTCTCTCAGCTCTAGGTATGTGAGAGGGACGCTAAGTTTGTGGCCTCAAGTGGAATGGACACTGCGATGCCCTGACTCGAAATAAGGCCGAATATCCCTGCAGTGACTTGAATGCAGGCTCGTCTTGCATCTCCCAAGACGAAAGGATGTCTGAATCCCCTGTGGAGACCACAGAGAAAGACTTGGTTCCCCACCTCATCGCGACTGGAGGCCTCACATCCTATGAAAACTCCAGAGGTACGCGGAGATCAGTGCCTCCAAAGGAGACGATGCCTGACTCCTGTGAAACTTTATAGGAGTCCCAGAATTCCTGTGGCACGTAGAAAGGGACACTTGGTCTCCCGCCTCAGCTGGAGAGGCGTCCCAATTGCCCTGCCAAGCCTCGAGGTGAATCCCGAGTTGTCCCTCGCAACTAGGCAGGAGTCCTGCCGTCGCTGAACAAACACGTGGGTGGAAGTGCCATCCCCGTCGTAACTCGAGAATATACCCCAGGTTCCCGCCGCAACTCGAGAAAAACCATGAGACTTCCCCCTCGCCGCGAGATGAGACCCGATTCCCCTGCACTGCATGCAGAGCAATTCCGTGTTGCACATCAGACATGAAAGGAGCCTTGATTTCCTTGATGGCACTCCAGAGAAACCCCAAGAACACTGTTTCCAGGCTACAGTAATCCTGAGGTCACTGTAGCAACACGAAAGAGCTCCGTGGACCAAAAATCAACTCGAGATGAGAGGTTAGTCCCTGGCTTCGACTCCAGAGGAATACCACCTTACCACAAGCACCTCAAGAGGAGGCTACTCTCAGCTCTAAGTATGTGAGAGGGACCCTGATTTTGCGGCCTAAAGTGGAATGGACACTGCAATGCCCTGACGCGAAATAAGGCCGGATATCCCAGTAATGACTTGAATGCAGGCTCGTCTTGCATCTCCCAAGACGAAAGGATGTCTGAATCCCCTGTGTAGACCACAGAGAAAGACCTAGTTCCCCACCTCATCGCGACCGGAGGCCTCACATACTTTGAAAACTCCAGAGGTACGCGGAGATCAGTGCCTCCAAAGGAGACGATGCCTGACTCCTCGTGAAACTTGATAGGAGTCCCAGGATTCCTGTGGCACGTGGAAAGGGACCCTTGGTCTCCCGCCTCAGATGGAGAGGCGTCCCAATTGCCCTGCCAAGCCTCGAGGAGAATCCCGAGTTGTCCCTCGCAACTAGGCAGGAGTCCTGCCGACGCTGAAGTAACACGTGTGTGGAAGGGCCATCCCCGTCGTAACTCGAGAATATACCCCAGGTTCCCGCCGCAACTCGAGAAAAACCATGAGACTTCCCCCTCGCCGCGAGATGAGGCCCGATTCCCCTGCACTGCGTGCAGAGCAATTCCGTGTTGCACATCACACATGAAAGAAGCCTTGATTTCCTTAATGGCACTCCAGAGAAACCCCAAGAACACTGTTTCAAGGCTAGAGGGATCCTGAGGTCACTGTAGCAACACGAAAGTGCTCCGTGGACCAAAAATCAATTCGAGATGAGAGGTTAGTCCCTGGCTTCGACTCCAGAGGAATACCACCATAACACAAGCACCTCAAGAGGAGGCTTCTCTCAGCTCTAGGTATGTGAGAGGGACCCTGAGTTTGCGGCCTCAAGTGGAATGGACACTGCGATGCCCTGACGCGAAATAAGGCCGGATATCCCTGCAGTGACTTGAATGCAGGCTCGTCTTGCATCTCCCAAGACGAAAGGATTTCTGAATCCCTTGTGGAGACCACAGAGAAAGACCTAGTTCCCCACCTCATCGCGACCGGAGGCCACACATCCTATGAAAACTCCAGAGGTACGCGGAGATCAGTGCCTCCAAAGGAGACGATGCCTGACTCCTCGTGAAACTTGATAGGAGTCCCAGAATTCCTGTGGCACGTGGAAAGGGACACTTGGTCTCCCGCCTCAGCTGGAGAGGCGTCCCAATTGCCCTGCCAAGCCTCGAGGAGAATCCCGAGTTGTCCCTCGCAACTAGGCAGGAGTCCTGCCGTCGCTGAACAAACACGTGGGTGGAAGGGCCATCCCCGTCGTAACTCGAGAATATACCCCAGGTTCCCGCCGCAACTCGAGAAAAACCATGAGACTTCCCCCTCGCCGCGAGATGAGGCCCGATTCCCCTGCACTGTGTGCAGAGCAATTCCGTGTTGCACATCACACATGAAAGGAGCCTTGATTTCCTTGATGGCACTCCAGAGAAACCCCAAGAACACTGTTTGAAGGCTAGAGGGATCCTGAGGTCACTGTAGCAACACGAAAGAGCTCCGTGGAGCAAAAATTAACTCGAGATGAGAGGTTAGTCCCTGGCTTCGACTCCAGAGGAATACCACCTTACCACAAGCACCTCAAGAGGAGGCTTCTCTCAGCTCTAGGTATGTGAGAGGGACCCTGAGTTTGCGGCCTCAAGTGGAATGGACACCGCGATGCCCTGACTCGAAATAAGGCCGGATATCCCTGTAGTGACTTGAATGCAGGCTCGTCTTGCATCTCCCAAGACGAAAGGATGTCTGAATCCCCTGTGGAGACCACAGAGAAAGACCTAGTCCCCCACCTCATCGCGACCGGAGGCCTCACATCCTAAAAAACTCCAGAGCTACGCGGAGATCAGTGCCTCCAAAGGAGACGATGCCTGACTCCTCGTGAAACTTGATAGGAGTCCCAGGATTCCTGTGGCATGTGGAAAGGGACCCTTGGTCTCCCGCCTCAGATGGAGAGGCGTCCCAATTGCCCTGCCAAGCCTCGAGGAGAATCCCGAGTTGTCCCTCGCAACTAGGCAGGAGTCCTGCCGACGCTGAAGTAACACGTGTGTGGAAGGGCCATCCCCGTCGTAACTCGAGAATATACCCCAGGTTCCTGCCGCAACTCGAGAAAAACCATGAGACTTCCCCCTCGCCGCGAGATGAGGCCCGATTCCCCTGCACTGCGTGCAGAGCAATTCCGTGTTGCACATCACACATGAAAGGAGCCTTGATTTCCTTGATGGCACTCCAGAGAAACCCCAAGAACACTGTTTCAAGGCTAGAGGGATCCTGACGTCACTGTAGCAACATGAAAGAGCTCCGTGGACCAAAAATCAATTCGAGATGAGAGGTTAGTCCCTGGCTTCGACTCCAGAGGAATACCACCATAACACAAGCACCTCAAGAGGAGGCTTCTCTCAGCTCTAGGTATGTGAGAGGGACCCTGAGTTTGCGGCCTCAAGTGGAATGGACACTGCGATGCCCTGACGCGAAATAAGGCCGGATATCCCTGCAGTGACTTGAATGCAGGCTCGTCTTGCATCTCCCAAGACGAAAGGATGTCTGAATCGCTTGTGGAGACCACAGAGAAAGACCTAGTTCCCCACCTCATCGCGACCGGAGGCCTCACATCCTATGAAAACTCCAGAGGTACGCGGAGATCAGTGCCTCCAAAGGAGACGATGCCTGACTCCTCGTGAAACTTGATAGGAGTCCCAGGATTTCTGTGGCACGTGGAAAGGGACCCTTGGTCTCCCGCCTCAGCTGGAGAGGCGTCCCAATTGCCCTGCCAAGCCTCGAGGAGAATCCCGAGTTGTCCCTCGCAACTAGGCAGGAGTCCTGACGTCGCTGAACAAACACGTGGGTGGAAGGGCCATCCCCGTCGTAACTCGAGAATATACCCCAGGTTCCCGCCGCAACTCGAGAAAAACCATGAGACTTCCCCCTCGCCGCGAAATGAGGCCCGAATCCCCTGCACTGTGTGCAGAGCAATTCCGTGTTGCACATCACACATGAAAGGAGCCTTGATTTCCTTGATGGCACTCCAGAGAAACCCCAAGAACACTGTTTCAAGGCTAGAGCGATCCTGAGGTCACTGTAGCAACACGAAAGAGCTCCATGGACCAAAAATCAACTCAAGATGAGAGGGTAGTCCCTGGCTTCGACTCCAGAGGAATACCACCTTACCACAAGCACCTCAAGAGGAGGCTTCTCTCAGCTCTAAGTATGTGAGAGGGACCCTGATTTTGCGGCCTAAAGTGGAATGGACACTGCAATGCACTGACGCGAAATAAGGCCGGATATCGCTGCAGTGACTTGAATGCAGGCTCGTCTTGCATCTCCCAAGACGAAAGGATGTCTGAATCCCTTGTGGAGACCACAGAGAAAGACCTAGTTCCCCACCTCATCGCGACCGGAGGCCTCACATCCTATGAAAACTCCAGAGGTACGCGGAGATCAGTGCCTCCAAAGGAGACGATGCCTGACTCCTCGTGAAACTTGATAGGAGTCCCAGAATTCCTGTGGCATGTGGAAAGGGACACTTGGTCTCCCGCCTCAGCTGGAGAGGTGTCCCAATTGCCCTGCCAAGCCTCGAGGAGAATCCCGAGTTGTCCCTCGCAACTAGGCAGGAGTCCTGCCGTCGCTGAACAAACACGTGGGTGGAAGCGCCATCCCCGTCGTAACTCGAGAATATACCCCAGGTTCCCGCCGCAACTCGAGAAAAACCATGAGACTTCCCCTTCACCGCGAGATGAGGCCCGATTCCCCTGCACTGCGCGCAGAGCAATTCCGTGTTGCACATCACACATGAAAGGAGCCTTGATTTCCTTGATGGCACTCCAGAGAAACCCCAAGAACACTGTTTCAAGGCTGGAGGGATCCTGAGGTCAATGTAGCAACACGAAAGAGCTCCGTGGCCCAAAAATCAACTCGAGAAGAGAGGTTAGTCCCTGGCTTCGACTCCAGAGGAATACAACCTTACCACAAGCACCTCAAGAGGAGGCTTCTCTCAGCTCTATGTATATGAGAGGGACCCTGAGTTTGCGGCCTCAAGTGGAATGGACACCACGATGCCCTGACTCGAAATAAGGCCGGATATCCCTGCAGTGACTTGAATGCAGGCTGGTCATGCATCTCCCAAGACGAAAGGATGTCTGAATCCCCTGTGGAGACCACAGAGAAAGACCTAGTTCCCCACCTCATCACGACCGGAGGCCTCACATCCTATGAAAACTCCAGAGGTACGTGGAGATAAGTGCCTCCAAAGGAGACGATGCCTGACTCCTCGTGAAACTTGATAGGAGTCCCAGGATTTCTGTGGCACGTGGAAAGGGACCCTTGGTCTCCCGCCTCAGCTGGAGAGGCGTCCCAATTGCCCTGCCAAGCCTCGAGGAGAATCCCGAGTTGTCCCTCGCAACTAGGCAGGAGTCCTGACGTCGCTGAACAAACACGTGTGTGGAAGGGCCATCCCCGTCGTAACTCGAGAATATACCCCAGGTTCCCGCCGCAACTCGAGAAAAACCATGAGACTTCCCCCTCGCCGCGAGATGAGGCCCGATTCCCCTGCACTGTGTGCAGAGCAATTCCGTGTTGCACATCACACATGAAAGGAGCCTTGATTTCCTTGATGGCACTCCAGAGAAACCCCAAGAACACTGTTTCAAGGCTAGAGCGATCCTGAGGTCACTGTAGCAACACGAAAGAGCTCCATGGACCAAAAATCAACTCAAGATGAGAGGGTAGTCCCTGGCTTCGACTCCAGAGGAATACCACCTTACCACAAGCACCTCAAGAGGAGGCTTCTCTCAGCTCTAAGTATGTGAGAGGGACCCTGATTTTGCGGCCTAAAGTGGAATGGACACTGCAATGCACTGACGCGAAATAAGGCCGGATATCGCTGCAGTGGCTTGAATGTAGGCTCGTCTTGCATCTCCCAAGATGAAAGGATGTCTGAATCTCCTGTGGAGACCACAGAGAAAGACCTAGTTTCCCACCTCATCGCGACCGGAGGCCTCACATCCTTTGAAAACTCCAGAGGTACGCGGAGATCAGTGCCTCCAAAGGAGACGATGCCTGACTCCTCGTGAAACTTGATAGGAGTCCCAGGATTCCTGTGGCACGTGGAAAGGGACCCTTGGTATTCCGCCTCAGCTGGAGAGGCGTCCCAATTGCCCTGCCAAGCCTCGAGGAGAATCACGAGCTGTCCCTCGCAACTAGGAAGAAGTCCTGACGTCGCTGAACAAACACGTGTGTGGCAGGCCCATGCCCTTCGTAACTCGAGAATATACCCCAGGTTCCCGCCGCAACTCGAGAAAAACCATGAGACTTCCCCTTCACTGCGAGATGAGGCCCGATTCACCTGCACTGCGCGCAGAGCAATTCCGTGTTGCACATCACACATGAAAGGAGCCTTGATTTCCTTGATGGCACTCCAGAGAAACCCCAAGAACACTGTTTCAAGGCTGGAGGGATCCTGAGGTCAATGTAGCAACACGAAAGAGCTCCGTGGCCCAAAAATCAACTCGAGAAGAGAGGTTAGTCCCTGGCTTCGACTCCAGAGGAATACAACCTTACCACAAGCACCTCAAGAGGAGGCTTCTCTCAGCTCTATGTATATGAGAGGGACCCTGAGTTTGCGGCCTCACGTGGAATGGACACCACGATGACCTGACTCGAAATAAGGCCGGATATCCCTGCAGTGACTTGAATGCAGGCTGGTCTTGCATCTCCCAAGACGAAAGGATGTCTGAATCCCCTGTGGAGACCACAGAGAAAGACCTAGTTCCCCACCTCATCACGACCGGAGGCCTCACATCCTATGAAAACTCCAGAGGTACGCGGAGATAAGTGCCTCCAAAGGAGACGATGCCTGACTCCTCGTGAAACTTGATAGGAGTCCCAGGATTCCTGTGGCACGTGCAAAGGGACCCTTGGTCTCCCGCCTCAGATGGAGAGGCGTCCCAATTGCCCTGCCAAGCCTCGAGGAGAATCCCGAGTTGTCCCTCGCAACTAGGCAGGAGTCCTGACGTCGCTGAACAAACACGTGTGTGGAAGGGCCATCCCCGTCGTAACTCGAGAATATACCCCAGGTTCCCGCCGCAACTCGAGAAAAACCATGAGACTTCCCCCTCGCCGCGAGATGAGGCCCGAATCCCCTGCACTGTGTGCAGAGCAATTCCGTGTTGCACATCACACATGAAAGGAGCCTTGATTTCCTTGATGGCACTCCAGAGAAACCCCAAGAACACTGTTTCAAGGCTAGAGCGATCCTGAGGTCACTGTAGCAACACGAAAGAGCTCCATGGACCAAAAATCAACTCAAGATGAGAGGGTAGTCCCTGGCTTCGACTCCAGAGGAATACCACCTTACCACAAGCACCTCAAGAGGAGGCTTCTCTCAGCTCTAAGTATGTGAGAGGGACCCTGATTTTGCGGCCTAAAGTGGAATGGACACTGCAATTCACTGACGCGAAATAAGGCCGGATATCGCTGCAGTGACTTGAATGTAGGCTCGTCTTGCATCTCCCAAGATGAAAGGATGTCTGAATCTCCTGTGGAGACCACAGAGAAAGACCTAGTTCCCCACCTCATCGCGACCGGAGGCCTCACATCCTTTGAAAACTCCAGAGGTACGCGGAGATCAGTGCCTCCAAAGGAGACGATGCCTGACTCCTCGTGAAACTTGATAGGAGTTCCAGGATTCCTGTGGCACGTGGAAAGGGACCCTTGGTATCCCGCCTCAGCTGGAGAGGCGTCCCAATTGCCCTGCCAAGCCCCGAGGAGAATCACGAGCTGTCCCTCGCAACTAGGAAGGAGTCCTGACGTCGCTGAACAAACACGTGTGTGGCAGGCCCCTGCCCTTCGTAACTCGAGAATATACCCCAGGTTCCCGCCGCAACTCGAGAAAAACCATGAGACTTCCCCCTCGCCGCGAGATGAGGCCCGATTCCCCTGCACTGTGTGCAGAGCAATTCCGTGTTGCACATCACACATGAAAGGAGCCTTGATTTCCTTGATGGCACTCCAGAGAAACCCCAAGAACACTGTTTCAAGGCTAGAGGGATCCTGAGGTCAATGTAGCAACACGAAAGAGCTCCGTGGCCCAAAAATCAACTCGAGAAGAGAGGTTAGTCCCTGGCTTCGACTCCAGAGGAATACCACCTAACCACAAGCACCTCAAGAGGAGGCTTCTCTCAGCTCTAGGTATGTGAGAGGGACCCTGAGTTTGCGGCCTAAAGTGGAATAGACACCGCAATGCCCTGACTCGAAATAAGGCCGGATATCCCTGCAGTGACTTGAATGCAGGCTCGTCTTGCATCTCCCAAGATGAAAGGATGTCTGAATCCCCTGTGGAGACCACAGAGAAAGACCTAGTTCCCCACTTCATGGCGACCAGAGCTCTCACATCCTTTGAAAACTCCAGAGGTACGCGGAGATCAGTGCCTCCAAAGGAGACGATGCCTGACTCCTCGTGAAACTTGATAGGAGTCCCAGGATTCCTGTGGCACGTGGAAAGGGAACCTTGGTCTCCCGCCTCAGATGGAGAGGCGTCCCAATTGCCCTGCCAAGCCTCGAGGTGAATCCCGAGTTGTCCCTCGCAACTAGGCAGGAGTCCTGCCGTCGCTGAACAAACACGTGGGTGGAGGGGCCATCCCCGTCGTAACTCGAGAATATACCCCAGGTTCCCGCCGCAACTCGAGAAAAACCATGAGACTTCCCCCTTGCCGCGAGATGAGACCCGATTCCCCTGCACTGCATGCAGAGCAATTCCGTGTTGCACATCAAACATGAAAGGAGCCTTGATTTCCTTGATGGCACTCCAGAGAAACCCCAAGAACACTGTTTCAAGGCTAGAGCGATCCTGAGGTCACTGTAGCAACACGAAAGAGCTCCGTGGACCAAAAATCAACTCGAGATGAGAGGTTAGTCCCTGGCTTCGACTCCAGAGGAATACCACCTTACCACAAGCACCTCAAGAGGAGGCTACTCTCAGCTCTAAGTATGTGAGAGGGACCCTGATTTTGCGGCCTAAAGTGGAATGGACACTGCAATGCCCTGACGCGAAATAAGGCCGGATATCCCTGCAGTGACTTGAATGCAGGCTCGTCTTGCATCTCCCAAAACGAAAGGATGTCTGAATCCCCTGTGGAGACCACAGAGAAAGACCTAGTTCCCCACCTCATCGCGACCGGAGGCCTCACATCCTTTGAAAACTCCAGAGGTACGCGGAGATCAGTGCCTCCAAAGGAGACGATGCCTGACTCCTCGTGAAACTTGATAGGAGTCCCAGGATTCCTGTGGCACGTGGAAAGGGACCCTTGGTCTCCCGCCTCAGATGGAGAGGCGTCCAAATTGCCCTGCCAAGCCTCGAGGAGAATCCCGAGTTGTCCCTCGCAACTAGGCAGGAGTCCTGCCGACGCTGAAGTAACACGTGTGTGGAAGGGCCATCGCCGTCGTAACTCGAGAATATACCCCAGGTTCCCGCCGCAACTCGAGAAAAACCATGAGACTTCCCCCTCGCCGCGAGATGAGGCCCGATTCCCCTGCACTGCGTGCAGAGCAATTCCGTGTTGCACATCACACATGAAAGGAGTCTTGATTTCCTTGATGGCACTCCAGAGAAACCCCAAGAACACTGTTTCAAGGCTAGAGGGATCCTGACGTCACTTTACCAACAGGAAAGAGCTCCGTGGACCAAAAATCAATTCGAGATGAGAGGTTAGTCCCTGGCTTCGACTCCAGAGGAATACCACCATAACACAAGCACCTCAAGAGGAGGCTTCTCTCAGCTCTAGGTATGTGAGAGGGACCCTGAGTTTGCGGCCTCAAGTGGAATGGACACTGCGATGCCCTGACGCAAAATAAGGCCGGATATCCCTGCAGTGACTTGAATGCAGGCTCGTCTTGCATCTCCCAATACGAAAGGATGTCTGAATCCCTTGTGGAGACCACAGAGAAAGACCTAGTTCCCCACCTCATCGCGACCGGAGGCCTCACATCCTATGAAAACTCCAGAGGTACGCGGAGATCAGTGCCTCCAAAGGAGACGATGCCTGACTCCTCGTGAAACTTTATAGGAGTCCCAGAATTCCTGTGGCATGTGGAAAGGGACACTTGGTCTCCCGCCTCAGCTGGAGAGGCGTCCCAATTGCCCTGCCAAGCCTCGAGGAGAATCCCGAGTTGTCCCTCGCAACTAGGCAGGAGTCCTGCCGTCGCTGAACAAACACGTGGGTGGAAGGGCCATCCCCGTCGTAACTCGAGAATATACCCCAGGTTCCCGCCGCAACTCGAGAAAAACCATGAGACTTCCCCCTCGCCGCGAGATTAGGCCCGATTCCCATGCACTGCATGCAGAGCAATTCCGTGTTGCACATCAAACATGAAAGGAGCCTTGATTTCCTTGATGGCACTCCAGAGAAACCCCAAGAACACTGTTTCAAGGCTAGAGCGATCCTGAGGTCACTGTAGCAACACGAAAGAGCTCCGTGGACCAAAAATCAACTCAAGATGAGAGGGTAGTCCCTGGCTTCGACTTCAGAGGAATACCACCTTACCACAAGCACCTCAAGAGGAGGCTTCTCTCAGCTCTAAGTATGTGAGAGGGACCCTGATTTTGCGGCCTAAAGTGGAATGGACACTGCAATGCACTGACGCGAAATAAGGCCGGATATCGCTGCAGTGACTTGAACGTAGGCTCGTCTTGCATCTCCCAAGATGAAAGGATGTCTGAATCTCCTGTGGAGACCACAGAGAAAGACCTAGTTCCCCACCTCATCGCGACCGGAGGCCTCACATCCTTTGAAAACTCCAGAGGTACGCGGAGATCAGTGCCTCCAAAGGAGACGATGCCTGACTCCTCGTGAAACTTGATAGGAGTCCCAGGATTCCTGTGGCACGTGGAAAGGGACCCTTGGTATCCCGCCTCAGCTGGAGAGGCGTCCCAATTGCCCTGCCAAGCCTCGAGGAGAATCCCGAGCTGTCCCTCGCAACTAGGAAGGAGTCCTGACGTCGCTGAACAAACACGTGTGTGGCAGGCCCATGCCCGTCGTAACTCGAGAATATACCCCAGGTTCCCGCCGCAACTCGAGAAAAACCATGAGACTTCCCCCTCGTCGCGAGATGAGGCCCGATTCCCCTGCACTGTGTGCAGAGCAATTCCGTGTTGCACATCACACATGAAAGGAGCCTTGATTTCCTTGATGGCACTCCAGAGAAACCCCAAGAACACTGTTTCAAGGCTAGAGGGATCCTGAGGTCAATGTAGCAACACGAAAGAGCTCCGTGGCGCAAAAATCAACTCGAGAAGAGAGGTTAGTCCCTGGCTTCGACTCCAGAGGAATACCACCTAACCACAAGCACCTCAAGAGGAGGCTTCTCTCAGCTCTAGGTATGTGAGAGGGACCCTGAGTTTGCGGCCTAAAGTGGAATAGACACCGCAATGCCCTGACTCGAAATAAGGCCGGATATCCCTGCAGTGACTTGAATGCAGGCTCGTCTTGCATCTCCCAAGATGAAAGGATGTCTGAATCCCCTGTGCAGACCACAGAGAAAGACCTAGTTCCCCACTTCATGGCGACCAGAGCCCTCACATCCTTTGAAAACTCCAGAGGTACGCGGAGATCAGTGTCTCTAAAGGAGACGATGCCTGATTCCTCGTGAAACTTGATAGGAGTCCCAGGATTTCTGTTGCACGTGGAAAGGGACCCTTGGTCTCCAGCCTCAGCTGGAGAGGCGTCTCAATTGCCCTGCCAAGCCTCGAGGAGAATCCCGAGTTGTCCATCACAACTAGGCAGGATTCCTGACGTCGCTGAAGAAAAATGTGGGTGGAAGGGCCATCCCCGTCGTAACTCGAGAATATACCCCAGGTTCCCGGGGCAACTCGAGAAAAACCATGAGACTTCCCCTTCACCGCGAGATGAGGCCCGATTCCCCTGCACTGCGCGCAGAGCAATTCCGTGTTGCACATCACACATGAAAGGAGCCTTGATTTCCTTGATGGCACTCCAGAGAAACCCCAAGAACACTGTTTCAAGGCTGGAGGGATCCTGAGGTCAATGTAGCAACACGAAAGAGCTCCGTGGCCCAAAAATCAACTCGAGAAGAGAGGTTAGTCCCTGGCTTCGACTCCAGAGGAATACAACCTTACCACAAGCACCTCAAGAGGAGGCTTGTCTCAGCTCTATGTATATGAGAGGGACCCTGAGTTTGCGGCCTCAAGTGGAATGGACACCACGATGACCTGACTCGAAATAAGGCCGGATATCCCTGCAGTGACTTGAATGCAGGCTGGTCTTGCATCTCCCAAGACGAAAGGATGTCTGAATGCCCTGTGGAGACCACAGAGAAAGACCTAGTTCCCCATCTCATCACGACCGGAGGCCTCACATCCTATGAAAACTCCAGAGGTACGCGGAGATAAGTGCCTCCAAAGGAGACGATGCCTGACTCCTCGTGAAACTTGATAGGAGTCCCAGGATTTCTGTGGCACGTGGAAAGGGACCCTTGGTCTCCCGCCTCAGCTGGAGAGGCGTCCCAATTGCCCTGCCAAGCCTCGAGGAGAATCCCGAGTTGTCCCTCGCAACTAGGCAGGAGTCCTGACGTCGCTGAACAAACACGTGTGTGGAAGGGCCATCCCCGTCGTAACTCGAGAATATACCCCAGGTTCCCGCCGCAACTCGAGAAAAACCATGAGACTTCCCCCTCGCCGCGAGATGAGGCCCGATTCCCCTGCACTGTGTGCGGAGCAATTCCGTGTTGCACATCACACATGAAAGGAGCCTTGATTTCCTTGATGGCAATCCAGAGAAACCCCAAGAACACTGTTTGAAGGCTAGAGGGATCCTGAGGTCACTGTAGCAACATGAAAGAGGTCCGTGGACCAAAAATCAACTCGAGATGAGAGGTTAGTCCCTGGCTTCGACTCCAGAGGAATACCACCTTACCACAAGCACCTCAAGAGGAGGCTTCTCTCAGCTCTAGGTATGTGAGAGGGACCCTGAGTTTGCGGCCTCAAGTGGAATGGACACCGCGATGCCCTGACTCGAAATAAGGCCGGATATCCCTGCAGTGACTTGAATGCAGGCTCGTCTTGCATCTCCCAAGACGAAAGGATGTCTGAATCCCCTGTGGAGACCACAGAGAAAGACCTAGTTCCCCACCTCATCGCGACCGGAGGCCTCACATCCTATGAAAACTCCAGAGGTACGCGGAGATCAGTGCCTCCAAAGGAGACGATGCCTGACTCCTCGTGAAACTTGATAGGAGTCCCAGGATTCCTGTGGCACGTGGAAAGGGACTCTTGGTCTCCCGCCTCAGCTGGAGAGGCGTCCCAATTGCCCTGCCAAGCCTCGAGGTGAATCCCGAGTTGTCCCTCGCAACTAGGCAGGAGTCCTGCCGTCGTTGAACAAAGACGGGGGTGGAAGGGCCATCCCCGTCGTAACTCGAGAATATACCCCAGGTTCTCGCCGCAACTCGAGAAAAACCATGCGACTTCCCCCTCGCCGCGAGATGAGGCCCGATTCCCCTGCACTGCATGCAGAGAATTTCCGTGTTGCGCATCACACATGAAAGGAGCCTTGATTTCCTTGATGGCACTCCAGAGAAACCCCAAGAACACTGTTTCAAGGCTAGAGGGATCCTGAGGTCAATGTAGCAACACGAAAGAGATCCGTGGCCCAAAAATCAACTCGAGAAGAGAGGTTAGTTCCTGGCTTCGACTCCAGAGGAATACCACCTTACCACAAGCACCTCAAGAGGAGGCTTCTCTCAGCTCTAGGTATGTGAGAGGGACCCTGAGTTTGCGGCCTCAAGTGGAATGGACACCGCGATGCCCTGACTCGAAATAAGGCCGGATATCCCTGCAGTGACTTGAATGCAGGCTCGTCTTGCATCTCCCAAGACGAAAGGATGTCTGAATCCCCTGTGGAGACCACAGAGAAAGACCTAGTTCCCCACCTCATCGCGGCCGGAGGCCTCACATCCTTTGAAAACTCCAGAGGTACGCGGAGATCAGTGCCTCCAAAGGAGACGATGCCTGACTCCTCGTGAAACTTGATAGGAGTCCCAGGATTCCTGTGGCACGTGCAAAGGGACCCTTGGTCTCCCGCCTCAGCTGGAGAGGCGTCCCAATTGCTCTGTCAAACCTCGAGGAGAATCCCGAGTTGTTCCTCGCAACTAGGCAGGAGTCCTGACGTGGCTGAACAAACACGTGGGTGGAAGGGCCATCCCCGTCGTAACTCGAGAATATACCCCAGGTTCCCGCCGCAACTCGAGAAAAACCATGAGACTTCCCCCTCGCCGCGAGATGAGGCCCGATTCCCCTGCACTGCGTGCAGAGCAATTCTGTGTTGCACATCATACATGAAAGGAGCCTTGATTTCCTTGATGGCACTCCAGAGAAACCCCAAGAACACTGTTTCAAGGCTAGAGGGTTCCTGAGGTCACTGTAGCAAAACGAAAGAGCTCCGTGGACCAAAAATCAACTCGAGATGAGAGGTTAGTCCCTGGCTTCGACTCCAGAGGAATACCACCTTACCACAAGCACCTCAAGAGGAGGCTACTCTCAGCTCTAGGTATGTGAGAGGGACCCTGAGTTTGCGGCCTCAAGTGGAATGGACACCGCGATGCCCTGACTCGAAATAAGGCCGGATATCCCTGCAGTGACTTGAATGCAGGCTCGTCTTGCATCTCCCAAGACGAAAGGATGTCTGAATCCCCTGTGGAGACCACAGAGAAAGACCTAGTTCCCCACCTCATCGCGGCCGGAGGCCTAACATCCTTTGAAAACTCCAGAGGTACCCAGAGATCAGTGCCTCCAAAGGAGACGATGCCTGACTCCTCGTGAAACTTGATAGGAGTCCCAGGATTCCTGTGGCACGTGGAAAGGGACCCTTGGTCTCCCGCCTCCGCTGGAGAGGCGTCCCAATTGCCCTGCCAAGCCTCGAGGAGAATCGCGAGTTGCCCCTCACAACTAGGCAGGAGTCCTGACGTCGCTGAACAAACACGTGGGTGGAAGGGCCATCCCCGTCATAACTCGAGAATATACCCCTGGGTCCCGCCGCAATGAGAGAAAAACCATGAGACTTTCCCCTCGCCGTGAGATAAGGCCCGATTCCCCTGCACTGCATGCAGAGCAATTCCGTGTTGCACATCACACATGAAAGGAGCCTTGATTTCCTTGATGGCACTCCAGAGAAACCCCAAGAACACTGTTTCAAGGCTAGAGGGATCCTGAGGTCAATGTAGCAACACGAAAGAGATCCGTGGCCCAAAAATCAACTCGAGAAGAGAGGTTAGTTCCTGGCTTCGACTCCAGAGGAATACCACCTTACCACAAGCACATCAAGAGGAGGCTTCTCTCAGCTCTAGGTATGTGAGAGGGACCCTGAGTTTGCGGCCTCAAGTGGAATGGACACCGCGATGCCCTGACTCGAAATAAGGCCGGATATCCCTGCAGTGACTTGAATGCAGGCTCGTCTTGCATCTCCCAAGACGAAAGGATGTCTGAATCCCCTGTGGAGACCACAGAGAAAGACCTAGTTCCCCACCTCATCGCGGCCGGAGGCCTCACATCCTTTGAAAACTCCAGAGGTACGCGGAGATCAGTGCCTCCAAAGGAGACGATGCCTGACTCCTCGTGAAACTTGATAGGAGTCCCAGGATTCCTGTGGCACGTGCAAAGGGACCCTTGGTCTCCCGCCTCAGCTGGAGAGGCGTCCCAATTGCTCTGTCAAACCTCGAGGAGAATCCCGAGTTGTCCCTCGCAACTAGGCAGGAGTCCTGACGTGGCTGAACAAACACGTGGGTGGAAGGGCCATCCCCGTCGTAACTCGAGAATATACCCCAGGTTCCCGCCGCAACTCGAGAAAAACCATGAGACTTCCCCCTCGCCGCGAGATGAGGCCCGATTCCCCTGCACTGCGTGCAGAGCAATTCTGTGTTGCACATCACACATGAAAGGAGCCTTGATTTCCTTGATGGCACTCCAGAGAAACCCCAAGAACACTGTTTCAAGGCTAGAGGGGTCCTGAGGTCACTGTAGCAAAACGAAAGAGCTCCGTGGACCAAAAATCAACTCGAGATGAGAGGTTAGTCCCTGGCTTCGACTCCAGAGGAATACCACCTTACCACAAGCACCTCAAGTGGAGGCTTCTCTCAGCTCTAGGTATGTGAGAGGGACCCTGAGTTTGCGGCCTCAAGTGGAATGGACACCGCGATGCCCTGACTCGAAATAAGGCCGGATATCCCTGCAGTGACTTGAATGCAGGCTCGTCTTGCATCTCCCAAGACGAAAGGATGTCTGAATCCCCTGTGGAGACCACAGAGAAAGACCTAGTTCCCCACCTCATCGCGGCCGGAGGCCTAACATCCTTTGAAAACTCCAGAGGTACCCAGAGATCAGTGCCTCCAAAGGAGACGATGCCTGACTCCTCGTGAAACTTGATAGGAGTCCCAGGATTCCTGTGGCACGTGGAAAGGGACCCTTGGTCTCCCGCCTCCGCTGGAGAGGCGTCCCAATTGCCCTGCCAAGCCTCGAGGAGAATCCCGAGTTGTCCCTTGAAACTAGGCAGGGGCCCTGACGTCGCTGAACA
Source organism: Cervus elaphus (assembly GCF_910594005.1). Taxonomy (NCBI): domain Eukaryota; kingdom Metazoa; phylum Chordata; class Mammalia; order Artiodactyla; family Cervidae; genus Cervus; species Cervus elaphus. The sequence goes on from NC_057838.1 coordinate 7,828,720, forward strand.
AACACGTGGGTGGAAGGGCCATCCCCGTCGTAACTCGAGAATATACCCCAGGTTCCCGCCGCAACTCGAGAAAAACCATGAGACTTCCCCCTCGCCGAGAGATGAGGCCCGATTCCCCTGCACTGCGTGCAGAGCAATTCCGTGTTGCACATCACACATGAAAAGAGCCTTGATTTCCTTGATGGCACTCCAGAGAAACCCCAAGAACACTGTTTCAAGGCTAGAGGGAACCTGAGGTCACTGTAGCAACACGAAAGAGCTCCGTGGACCAAAAATCAACTCCAGATGAGAGGTTAGTCCCTGGCTTCGACTCCAGAGGAATACCACCTTACCACAAGCACCTCAAGAGGAGGCTTCTCTCAGCTCTAGGTATGTGAGAGGGACCCTGAGTTTGCGCCCTCAAGTGGAATAGACACCACGATGCCCTGACGTGAAATAAGGCCGGATATTCCTGCAGTGACTTGAATGCAGGCTCGTCTTGCATCTCCCAAGACGAAAGGATGTCTGAATTCCCTGTGGAGACCACAGAGAAAGACCTAGTTCCCCACCTCATCGCGGCCGGAGGCCTAACATCCTTTGAAAACTCCAGAGGTACCCAGAGATCAGTGCCTCCAAAGGAGACGATGCCTGACTCCTCGTGAAACTTGATAGGAGTCCCAGGATTCCTGTGGCACGTGGAAAGGGACCCTTGGTCTCCCGCCTCCGCTGGAGAGGCGTCCCAATTGCCCTGCCAAGCCTCGAGGAGAATCCCGAGTTGTCCCTTGAAACTAGGCAGGGGCCCTGACGTCGCTGAACAAACACGTGGGTGGAAGGACCATCCCCGTCGTAACTCGAGAATATACCCCAGGTTCCCGCCGCAACTCGAGAAAAACCATGAGACTTCCCCCTCGCCGAGAGATGAGGCCCGATTCCCCTGCACTGCGTGCAGAGCAATTCCGTGTTGCACATCACACATGAAAAGAGCCTTGATTTCCTTGATGGCACTCCAGAGAAACCCCAAGAACACTGTTTCAAGGCTAGAGGGAACCTGAGGTCACTGTAGCAACACGAAAGAGCTCCGTGGACCAAAAATCAACTCCAGATGAGAGGTTAGTCCCTGGCTTCGACTCCAGAGGAATACCACCTTACCACAAGCACCTCAAGAGGAGGCTTCTCTCAGCTCTAGGTATGTGAGAGGGACCCTGAGTTTGCGCCCTCAAGTGGAATAGACACCACGATGCCCTGACGTGAAATAAGGCCGGATATTCCTGCAGTGACTTGAATGCAGGCTCGTCTTGCATCTCCCAAGGTGAAAGGATGTCTGAATCCCCTGTGGAGACCACAGAGAAAGACCTAGTTCCCCACCTCATTGCGACCGGAGGCCTCACATCCTTTGAAAACTCCAGAGGTACGCGGAGATCAGTGCCTCCAAAGGAGACGATGCCTGACTCCTCGTGAAACTTGATAGGAGTCCCAGGATTCCTGTGGCACATGGAAAGGGACCCTTGGTCTCCCGCCTCAGCTAGAGAGGCGTCCCAATTGCCCTACCAAGCATCGAGGAGAATCGCGAGTTGCCCCTCACAACTAGGCAGGAGTCCTGAAGTCGTTGAACAAACACGTGGGTGGAAGGGCCATCCCCGTCGTAACTCGAGAATATACCCCAGGTTCCCGCCGCAACGCGAGAAAAACCATGAGACTTTCCCCTCGCCGTGAGATAAGGCCCGATTCCCCTGCACTGCATGCAGAGCAATTCCGTGTTGCACATCACACATGAAAGGAGCCTTGATTTCCTTGATGGCACTCAAGAGAAACCCCAAGAACACTGTTTCAAGGCTAGAGGGATCCTCAGGTCACTGTAGCAACACAAAAGAGCTCCGTGGACCAAAAATCAACTCGAGATGAGAGGTTAGTCCCTGGCTTCGACTCCAGAGGAATACCACCTTACTGCAAGCACCTCAAGAGGAGGCTTCTCTCAGCTCTAGGTATGTGATAGGGACCCTGAGTTTGCGGCCTCAAGTGGAATGGACACCGGGATGACCTGACTCGAAATAAGGCCGGATATCCCTGCAGTGACTTGAATGCTGGCTCGTCTTGCATATCACACGATGAAAGGATGTCTGAATCCCCTGTGGAGACCATAGAGAAAGACCTAGTTCCCCACCTCATCGCGACCGGAGTCCTCACATCCTTTGAAAACTCCAGAGGTACGCGGAGATCAGTGCCTCCAAAGGAGACGATGCCTGACTCCTCGTGAAACTTGATATGAGTCCCAGGATTCCTGTGGCACGTGGAAAGGGACCCTTGGTATCCCCCCTCAGCTGGAGAGGCGTCCCAATTGCCCTGCCAAGCCTCGAGAAGAATCCCGAGTTGTCCCTCGCAACTAGGCAGGAGTCCTGCCGTCGCTGAACAAACACATGGGTGGAAGGGGCATCCCCGTCGTAACTCGAGAATATACCCCAGGTTCCCGCCGCAACTCGAGAAAAACCATGAGACTTCCCCCTCGCCGCGAGATGAGGCCCGATTCCCCTGCACTGCGTGCAGAGCAATTCCGTGTTGCACATCACACATGAAAGGAGCCTTGATTTCCTTGATGGCACTCCAGAGAAACCCCCAGAACACTGTTTCAAGGCTAGAGGGATGCTGAGGTAACTGTAGCAACACGAAAGAGCTCCGTTGACCAAGAATCAACTCGAGATGAGAAGTTAGTCCCTGGCTTCGACTCCAGAGGAATACCACCTTACCACAAGCACCTCAAGAGGAGGCTTCTCTCAGCTCTAGGTATGTGAGAGGGACCCTGAGTTTGCTGCCTCAAGTGGAATGGACACTGCGATGCCCTGACACGAAATAAGGCCGGATATCCCTGCAGTGACTTGAATGCAGGCTCGTCTTGCATCTCCCAAGACGAAAGGATGTCTGAATCCCCTATGCAGACCACAGAGAAAGACCTAGTTCCCCACCTCATCGCGACCGGAGGCCTCACATCCTTTGAAAACTCCAGAGGTACGCAGAGATCAGTGCCTCCAAAGGAGACGATGCCTGACTCCTCGTGAAACTTGATAGGAGTCCCAGGATTCCTGTGGCACGTGGAAAGGGACCCTTGGTCTCCCGCCTCAGCTGGAGAGGCGTCCCAATTGCCCTGCCAAGCCTCGAGGAGAATCCCGAGTTGTCCCTTGAAACTAGGCAGGGGTCCTGACGTCGCTGAACAAACACGTGGGTGGAAGGGCCATCCCCGTCGTAACTCGAGAATATACCCCAGGTTCCCGCCGCAACTCGAGAAAAACCATGAGACTTCCCCCTCGCCGAGAGATGAGGCCCGATTCCCCTGCACTGCGTGCAGAGCAATTCCGTGTTGCACATCACACATGAAAAGAGCCTTGATTTCCTTGATGGCACTCCAGAGAAACCCCAAGAACACTGTTTCAAGGCTAGAGGGAACCTGAGGTCACTGTAGCAACACGAAAGAGCTCCGTGGACCAAAAATCAACTCCAGATGAGAGGTTAGTCCCTGGCTTCGACTCCAGAGGAATACCACCTTACCACAAGCACCTCAAGAGGAGGCTTCTCGCAGCTCTAGGTATGTGAGAGGGACCCTGAGTTTGCGGCCTCAAGTGGAATAGACACCACGATGCCCTGACGTGAAATAAGGCCGGATATCCCTGCAGTGACTTGAATGCAGACTCGTCTTGCATCTCCCAAGGTGAAAGGATGTCTGAGTCCCCTGTGGAGACCACAGAGAAAGACCTAGTTCCCCACCTCATTGCGACCGGAGGCCTCACATCCTTTGAAAACTCCAGAGGTACGCGGAGATCAGTGCCTCCAAAGGAGACGATGCCTGACTCCTCGTGAAACTTGATAGGAGTCCCAGGATTCCTGTGGCACATGGAAAGGGACCCTTGGTCTCCCGCCTCAGCTGGAGAGGCGTCCCAATTGCCCTACCAAGCCTCGAGGAGAATCGCGTGTTGTCCCTCACAACTAGGCAGGAGTCCTGAAGTCGTTGAACAAACACGTGGCTGGAAGGCCCATCCCCGTCATAACTCGAGAATATACCCCAGGGTCCCGCCGCAACGCGAGAAAAACCATGAGACTTTCCCCTCGCCGTGAGATAAGGCCCGATTCCCCTGCACTGCATGCAGAGCAATTCCGTGTTGCACATCAAACATGAAAGGTGCCTTGATTTCCTTGATGGCACTCCAGAGAAACCCCAAGAACACTGTTTCAAGGCTAGAGGGATCCTGAGGATACTGTCGCAACACGAAAGAGCTCCGTGGACCAAAAATCAACTCGACATGAGAGGTTAGTCCCTGGCTTCGACTGCAGAAGAATACCACCTTACCACAAGCACCTCAAGAGGAGGCTTCTCTCAGCTCTAGGTATGTGAGAGGGACCCTGAGTTTGCGGCCTCAATTGGAATGGACACTGCAATGCCCTGACTGGAAATAAGGCCGGATATCCCTGCAGTGACTTGAATGCAGGCTCGTCTTGCATCTTCCAAGACGAAAGGATGTCTGAATCCCCTGTGGAGACCACAGAAAAAGACCTAGTTCCCCACCTCATCGCGACCGGAGGCCTCACATCCTTTGAAAACTCGAGAGGGACGCGGAGATCAGTGCCTCCAAAGGAGACGATGCCTGACTCCTCGGGAAACTTGATAGGAGTCCCAGGATTCCTGTGGCACGAGGAAAGGGAACCTTGGTCTCCCGCCTCAGCTGGAGAGGCGTCCCAATTGCCCTGCCAAGCCTCGAGGAGAATCCCGAGTTGTCCCTCGCAACTAGGCAGGAGTCCTGCCGTCGCTGAACAAACACGTGTGTGTAAGGTCCATCCCGGTCGTAACTCGAGAATATACCCCAGGTTCCCACCGCAACTCGAGAAAAACCATGAGACTTCCCCCTCGCCGCGAGATGAGGCCTGATTCCCCTGCACTGCGTGCAGAGCAATTCCGTGTTGCACATCACACATGAAAGGAGCCTTGATTTCCTTGATGGCACTCCAGAGAACACCCAAGAACACTGTTTCAAGGCTAGAGGGATCCTTAGGTCACTGTAGCAAAACGAAAGAGCTCCGTGGACCAAAAATCAACTCGAGATGAGGGGTTAGTCCCTGGCTTCGACTCCAGAGGAATACCACCTTACCACAAGCACCTCAAGAGGAGGCTTCTCTCAGCTCTAGGTATGTGAGAGGGACCCTGAGTTTGCGGCCTCAAGTGGAATGGACACTGCGATGCCCTGACGCGAAATTAGGCTGGATATCCCTGCAGTGACTTGAATGCAGGCTCGTCTTGCATCTCCCAAGACGAAAGGATGTCTGAATCCCCTATGCAGACCACAGAGAAAGACCTAGTACCCCACGTCATCGCGACCGGAGGCCTCACATCCTTTGACAACTCCAGAGGTACGCGGAGATCAGTGCCTCCAAAGGAGACGATGCCTGACTCCTCGTGAAACTTGATAGGAGTCCCAGGATTCCTGTGGCACGTGGAAAGGGACCCTTGGTCTCCCGCCTCAGCTGGAGAGGCGTCCCAATTGCCCTGCCAAGCCTCGAGGAGAATTCCGAGTTGTCCCTCGAACTAGGCAGGAGTCCTGACGTGGCTGAACAAACACGTGGGTGAAAGGCCCATCCCCGTCGTAACTCGAGAATATACCCCAGGTTCCCGCCTCAAATCGAGAAAAACCATGAGACTTCCCCCTCGCCGCGAGATGAGGCCCCATTCAACTGCACTGCATGCAGAGCAATTCCGTGTTGCACATCACACATGAAATGAGCCTTGATTTCCTTGACGGCACTCCAGAGAAACCCCAAGAACACTGTTTCAAGGCTAGAGGGATCCTGAGGTCACTGTAGCAACACGAAAGAGCTCAGTGGACCAAAAATCAACTCGAGATGAGAGGTTAGTCCCTGGTTTCGACTCCAGAGGAATACCACCTTACCACAAGCACCTCAAGAGGAGGCTTCTCTCAGCTCTAGGTATGTGAGAGGGACCCTGATTTTGCGGCCTCAAGTGGAATGGACACTGCGATGCCCTGACGCGAAATAAGGCCGGATATCCCTGCAGTGACTTGAATACAGGCTCGTCTTGCATCTCCAAAGACGAAAGGATGTCTGAATCCCCTGTGGAGACCACAGAGAAAGACCTAGTTCCCCACCTCATGGCGACCGGAGGCCTCACATCCTTTGAAAACTCCAGAGGTATGCGGAGATCAGTGCCTCCAGAGGAGACGATACCTGACTCCTCGTGAAACATGATAGGAGTCCAAGGATTCCTGTGGCACGTGGAACGGAACCCTTGGTCTCCCGCCTCAGCTGGAGAGGCATCCCAATTGCCCTGCCAAGCCTCGAGGAGAATCCCGAGTTGTCCCTCGCAACTAGACAAGAGTCCTGACGTGTCTGAACAAACACGTGGGTGGAATGGCCATCCCCTTCGTAACTCGAGAATATACCCCAGGTTAACGCCGCAACTAGAGAAAAACCATGAGACTTACCCCTCGCCGCGAGATGAGGCCTGATTCCCCTACACTGCGGGCAGAGCAATTCCGTGTTGCACATCACACATGAAAGGAGCCTTGATTTCCTTGGTGGCACTCCAGAGAAACCCCAAGAACACTGTTTCAAGGCTAGAGGGATCCTGACGTCACTGTAGCAACACGAAAGAGCTCCGTGGCCCAAAAATCAACTCGAGATGAGAGGATAGTCCCTGGCTTCGACTCCAGAAGAATACCACCTAACCACAAGCACCTCAAGAGGAGGCTTCTCTCAGCTCTAGGTATGTGAGAGGGACCCTGAGTTTGCGGCCTCAAGTGGAATGGACACCGCGATGCCCTGACTCAAAATAAGGCCGGATATCCCTGCAGTGACTTGAATGCAGGCTCGTCTTGCATCTCCCAAGATGAAAGGATGTCTGAATCCCCTGTGGAGACCACAGAGAAAGACCTAGTTCCCCACCTCACGCGACCGGAGGCCTCACATCCTTTGAAAATTCCAGAGGTACGCGGAGTTCAGTGCCTCCAAAGGAGTCGATGCCTGACTCCTCGTGAAACTTTATAGGAGTCCCAGGATTCCTGTGGCACGTGGAAAGGTACCCTTGGTCTCCCGCCTCAGCTGGAGAGGCATCCCAATTGCCCTGCCAAGCCTCGAGGAGAATCCCGAGTTGTCCCTCGCAACTAGGCAGGAGTCCTGACTTCGCTGAAGAAACACGTGTGTGGAAGGGCCATCCCTGTCGTAACTCGAGAATATACCCCAGGTTCCCGCCGCAACTCGAGAAAAACCATGAGACTTCCCCCTCGCCGCGAGATGAGGCCCGATTCCCCTGCACTGCGTGCAGAGCAATTCCGTGTTGCACATCACACATGAAAGGAGCCTTGATTTCTTGGTGGCACTCCAGGGAAACCCCCAGAACACTGTTTCAGGCTAGGGGGATCCTGATGTCACTGTAGCAACACGAAAGAGCTCCGTGGACCAAAAATCAACTCGAGATGAGAGGTTAGTCCCTGGCATCGACTCCAGAGGAATACCACCTAACCACAAGCACCTCAAGAGGAGGCTTCTCTCAGCTCTAGGTATGTGAGAGGGACCCTGAGTTTGCGGCCTCAAGTGGAATGGACACCGCGATGCCCTGACTCGAAATAAGGCCGGATATCCCTGCAGTTACTTGAATGCAGGCTCGTCTTGCATCTCCCAAGATGAAAGAATGTCTGAATCCCCTGTGGAGACCACAGAGAAAGACCTAGTTCCCCACCTCATCGCGACCAGAGGCCTCACATCCTTTGAAAACTCCAGAGGTACGTGGAGATCAGTGCCTCCAAAGGAGACGATGCCTGATTCCTCGTGAAACTTTATAGGAGTCCCAGGATTCCTGTGGCACATGGAAAGGGACCCTTGGTCTCCCGCCTCAGCTGGAGAGGCATCCCAATTGCCCTGCCAAGCCTCGAGGAGAATCCCGAGTTGTCCCTCGCAAGTAGGCAGGAGTCCTGACGTCGCTCAAGAAACACATGTGTGGAAGGGCCATCCCCGTCGTAACTCGAGAATATACCCCAGGTTCCCGCCGCAACTCGAGAAAAACCATGAGACTTCCCCCTCGCCGCGAGATGAGGCCCGATTCCCCAGCACTGCGTGCAGAGCAATTCCGTGTTGCACATCACACATGAAAGGAGCCTTGATTTCCTTGGTGGCACTCCAGGGAAACACCAAGAACACTGTTTCAAGGCTAGAGGGATCCTGACGTCACTGTAGCAACACGAAAGATCTCCGTGGACCAAAAATCAACTCGAGATGAGAGGTTAGTCACTGGCTTCGACTCCAGAGGAATACCACCTTACCACAAGCACCTCAAGAGGAGGCTTCTCTCAGCTCTAGGTATGTGAGAGGGACCCTGAGTTTGCGGCCTCAAGTGGAATGGACACCGCGATGCCCTGACTCGAAATAAGGCCGGATATCCCTGCAGTGACTTGAATGCAGGCTCGTCTTGCATCTCCCAAGATGAAAGGATGTCTGAATCCCATGTGGAGACCACAGAGAAAGACCTAGTTCCCCACCTCAACGCGACCGGAGGCCTCACATCTTTTGAAAACTCCAGAGGTACGCGGAGATCAGTGCCTCCAAAGAAGACGATGCCTGACTCCTCGGAAACTTGATAGGAGTCCCAGGATTGCTGTGGCACGTGGAAAGGGACCCTTGGTCTCCCGCCTCAGCTGGAGAGGCGTCCCAATTGCCCTACCAAGCCTCGAGGAGAATCGCGAGTTGTCCCTCACAACTAGGCAGGAGTCCTGAAGTCGTTGAACAAACACGTGGCTGGAAGGCCCATCCCCGTCATAACTCGAGAATATACCCCAGGGTCCCGCCGCAACGCGAGAAAAACCATGAGACTTTCCCCTTGCCGTGAGATAAGGCCCGATTCCCCTGTACTGCATGCAGAGCAATTCCGTGTTGCACATCAAACATGAAAGGTGCCTTGATTTCCTTGATGGCACTCCAGAGAAACCCCAAGAACACTGTTTCAAGGCTAGAGGGATCCTGAGGATACTGTCGCAACACGAAAGAGCTCCGTGGACCACAAATCAACTCGAGATGAGAGGTTAGTCCCTGGCTTCGACTCCAGAAGAATACCACCTTACCACAAGCACCTCAAGAGGAGGCTTCTCTCAGCTCTAGGTATGTGAGAGGGACCCTGAGTTTGCGGCCTCAATTGGAATGGACACTGCAATGCCCTGACTGGAAATAAGGCCGGATATCCCTGCAGTGACTTGAATGCAGGCTCGTCTTGCATCTCCCAAGACGAAAGGTTGTCTGAATCCCCTGTGGAGACCACAGAAAAAGACCTAGTTCCCCACCTCATCGCGACCGGAGGCCTCACATCCTTTGAAAACTCGAGAGGGACGCGGAGATCAGTGCCTCCAAAGGAGACGATGCCTGACTCCTCGGGAAACTTGATAGGAGTCCCAGGATTCCTGTGGCACGAGGAAAGGGAAACTTGGTCTCCCGCCTCAGCTGGAGAGGAGTCCCAATTGCCCTGCCAAGCCTCGAGGAGAATCCCGAGTTGTCCCTCGCAACTAGGCAGGAGTCCTGCCGTCGCTGAACAAACACGTGGGTGTAAGGTCCATCCCCGTCGTAACTCGAGAATATACCCCAGGTTCCCACCGCAACTCGAGAAAAACCATGAGACTTCCCCCTCGCCGCGAGATGAGGCCTGATTCCCCTGCACTGCGTGCAGAGCAATTCCGTGTTGCACATCACACATGAAAGGAGCCTTGATTTCCTTGATGGCACTCCAGAGAACACCCAAGAACACTGTTTCAAGGCTAGAGGGATCCTTAGGTCACTGTAGCAAAACGAAAGAGCTCCGTGGACCAAAAATCAACTCGAGATGAGGGGTTAGTCCCTGGCTTCGACTCCAGAGGAATACCACCTTACCACAAGCACCTCAAGAGGAGGCTTCTCTCAGCTCTAGGTATGTGAGAGGGACCCTGAGTTTGCGGCCTCAAGTGGAATGGACACTGCGATGCCCTGACGCGAATTTAGGCCGGATATCCCTGCAGTGACTTGAATGCAGGCTCGTCTTGCATCTCCCAAGACGAAAGGATGTCTGAATCCCCTGTGGAGACCACAGAGAAAGACCTAGTACCCCACGTCATCGCGACCGGAGGCCTCACATCCTTTGAAAACTCCAGAGGTACGCGGAGATCAGTGCCTCCAAAGGAAACGATGCCTGACTCCTCGTGAAACTTGATAGGAGTCCCAGGATTCCTGTGGCACGTGGAAAGGGACCCTTGGTCTCCCGCCTCAGCTGGAGAGGCGTCCCAATTGCCCTGCCAAGCCTCGAGGAGAATCCCGAGTTGTCCCTCGCAACTAGGCAGGAGTCCTGACGTGGCTGAACAAACACGTGGGTGAAAGGCCCATCCCCGTCGTAACTCGAGAATATACCCCAGGTTCCCGCCTCAAATCGAGAAAAACCATGAGACTTCCCCCTCGCCGCGAGATGAGGCCCCATTCAACTGCACTGCGTGCAGAGCAATTCCGTGTTGCACATCACACATGAAATGAGCCTTGATTTCCTTGACGGCACTCCAGAGAAACCCCAAGAACACTGTTTCAAGGCTAGAGGGATCCTGAGGTCACTGTAGCAACACAAAAGAGCTCAGTGGCCCAAAAATCAACTCGAGATGAGAGGTTAGTCCCTGGCTTCGACTCCAGAGGAATACCACCTTACCACAAGCACCTCAAGAGGAGGCTTCTCTCAGCTCTAGGTATGTGAGAGGGACCCTGATTTTGCGGCCTCAAGTGGAATGGACACTGCGATGCCCTGACGCGAAATAAGGCCGGATATCCCTGCAGTGACTTGAATACAGGCTCGTCTTGCATCTCCCAAGACGAAAGGATGTCTGAATCCCCTGTGGAGACCACAGAGAAAGACCTAGTTCCCCACCTCATCGCGACCGGAGGCCTCACATCCTTTGAAAACTCCAGAGGTACGCGGAGATCAGTGCCTCCAAAGGAGACGATGCCTGACTCCTCGTGAAACTTGATAGGAGTCCCAGGATTCCTGTGGCACATGGAAAGGGACCCTTGGTCTCCCGCCTCAACAGGAGAGGCGTCCCAATTGCCCTGCCAAGCCTCGAGGAGAATCCCCAGTTGTCCCTCGGAACTAGGCAGGAGTCCTGACGTCGCTGAACAAACACGTGGGTGGAAGGGCCATCCCCGTCGTAACTCGAGAATATACCCCAGGTTCCCGCCGTAACTCGAGAAAAACCATGAGACTTCCCCCTCGCCGCGAGATGAGGCCCGATTCCCCTGCACTGCGTGCAGAGCAATTCCGTGTTGCACATCACACATGAAAGGAGCCTTGATTTCCTTGATGGCACTCCAGAGAAACCCCAAGAACACTGTTTCAAGGCTAGAGGGATCCTGACCTCACTGTAGCAACACGAAAGAGCTCCATGGACCAAAAATCATCTCGAGATGAAATGTTAGTCCCTGGCTTCGAATCCAGAGGAATACCACCTTACCACAAGCACCTCAAGAGGAGGCTTCTCTCAGCTCTAGGTATGTGAGAGGGACCCTGAGTTTGCGGCCTCAAGTGCAATGGACACCGCGATGCCCTGACTCGAAATAAGGCCGGATATCCCTGCAGTGACTTGAATGCAGGCTCGTCTTGCATCCCCCAAGGTGAAAGGATGTCTGAATCCCCTGTGGAGACAACAGAGAAAGACCTAGTTCCCCACCTCATGGCGACCGGAGGCCTCACATCCTTTGAAAATTCCAGAGGTATGCGGAGATCAGTGCCTCCAGAGGAGACGATACCTGACTCCTCGTGAAACATGATAGGAGTCCAAGGATTCCTGTGGCACGTGGAACGGAACCCTTGGTCTCCCGCCTCAGCTGGAGAGGCATCCCAATTGCCCTGCCAAGCCTCGAGGAGAATCCCGAGTTGTCCCTCGCAACTAGACAAGAGTCCTGACGTGTCTGAACAAACAAGTGGGTGGAATGGCCATCCCCTTCGTAATTCGAGAATATACCCCAGGTTAACGCCGCAACTCGAGAAAAACCATGAGACTTACCCCTCGCCGCGAGATGAGGCCTGATTCCCCTACACTGCGGGCAGAGCAATTCCGTGTTGCACATCACACATGAAAGGAGCCTTGATTTCCTTGGTGGCACTCCAGAGAAACCCCAAGAACACTGTTTCAAGGCTAGAGGGATCCTGACGTCACTGTAGCAACACGAAAGAGCTCCGTGGACCAAAAATCAACTCGAGATGAGAGGATAGTCCCTGGCTTCGACTCCAGAAGAATACGACCTAACCACAAGCACCTCAAGAGGAGGCTTCTCTCAGCTCTAGGTATGTGAGAGGGACCCTGAGTTTGCGGCCTCAAGTGGAATGGACACCGCGATGCCCTGACTGGAAATAAGGCCGGATATCCCTGCAGTGACTTGAATGCAGGCTCGTCTTGCATCTCCCAAGATGAAAGGATGTCTGAATCCCCTGTGGAGACCACAGAGAAAGACCTAGTTCCCCACCTCACGCGACCGGAGGCCTCACATCCTTTGAAAACTCCAGAGGTACGCGGAGTTCAGTGCCTCCAAAGGAGTCGATGCCTGACTCCTCGTGAAACTTTATAGGAGTCCCAGGATTACTTTGGCACATGGAAAGGGACCCTTGGTCTCACGCCTTAGTTGGAGAGGCATCCCAATTGCCCTGCCAAGCCTCGAGGAGAATCCCGAGTTGTCCCTCGCAACTAGGCAGGAGTCCTGACTTCGCTGAAGAAACACGTGTGTGGAAGGGCCATCCCTGTCGTAACTCGAGAATATACCCCAGGTTCCCGCCGCAACTCGAGAAAAACCATGAGACTTCCCCCTCGCCGCGAGATGAGGCCCGATTCCCCTGCACTGCGTGCAGAGCAATTCCGTGTTGCACATCACACATGAAAGGAGCCTTGATTTCTTGGTGGCACTCCAGGGAAACCCCCAGAACACTGTTTCAGGCTAGGGGGATCCTGATGTCACTGTAGCAACACGAAAGAGCTCCGTGGACCAAAAATCAACTCGAGATGAGAGGTTAGTCCCTGGCTTCGACTCCAGAGGAATACCACCTAACCACAAGCACCTCAAGAGGAGGCTTCTCTCAGCTCTAGGTATGTGAGAGGGACCCTGAGTTTGCGGCCTCAAGTGGAATGGACACCGCGATGCCCTGACTCGAAATAAGGCCGGATATCCCTGCAGTTACTTGAATGCAGGCTCGTCTTGCATCTCCCAAGATGAAAGAATGTCTGAATCCCCTGTGGAGACCACAGAGAAAGACCTAGTTCCCCACCTCATCGCGACCAGAGGCCTCACATCCTTTGAAAACTCCAGAGGTACGTGGAGATCAGTGCCTCCAAAGGAGACGATGCCTGATTCCTCGTGAAACTTGATAGGAGTCCCAGGATTCCTGTGGCACATGGAAAGGGACCCTTGGTCTCCCGCCTCAGCTGGAGAGGCATCCCAATTGCCCTGCCAAGCCTCGAGGAGAATCCCGAGTTGTCCCTCGCAACTAGGCAGGAGTCCTGACGTCGCTCAAGAAACACATGTGTGGAAGGGCCATCCCAGTCGTAACTCGAGAATATACCCCAGGTTCCCGCCGCAACTCGAGAAAAACCATGAGACTTCCCCCTCGCCGCGAGATGAGGCCCGATTCCCCTGCACTGCGTGCAGAGCAATTCCGTGTTGCACATCACACATGAAAGGAGCATTGATTTCCTTGGTGGCACTCCAGGGAAACGCCAAGAACACTGTTTCAAGGCTAGAGGGATCCTGAGGTCACTGTAGCAACACGAAAGATCTCCGTGGACCAAAAATCAACTCGAGATGAGAGGTTAGTCACTGGCTTCGACTCCAGAGGAATACCACCTTACCACAAGCACCTCAAGAGGAGGCTTCTCTCAGCTCTAGCTATGTGAGAGGGACCCTGAGTTTGCGGCCTCAAGTGGAATGGACACCGCGATGCCCTGACTTGAAATAAGGCCGGATATCCCTGCAGTGACTTGAATGCAGGCTCGTCTTGCATCTCCCAAGATGAAAGGATGTCTGAATCCCATGTGGAGACCACAGAGAAAGACCTAGTTCCCCACCTCAACGCGACCGGAGGCCTCACATCTTTTGAAAACTCCAGAGGTACGCGGAGATCAGTGCCTCCAAAGAAGACGATGCCTGACTCCTCGGAAACTTGATAGGAGTCCCAGGATTGCTGTGGCACGTGGAAAGGGACCCTTGGTCTCCCACCTCAGCAGGAGAGGCGTCCCAATTGCCCTGCCAAGCCTCGAGGAGAATCCCGAGTTGTCCCTCGCAACTAGGCAGGAGTCCTGACGTCGCTGAACAAACACGTGGGTGGAAGGGCCATCCCCGTCGTAACTCGAGAATATACACCAGGTTCCCGCCGCAACTCGAGAAAAACCATGAGACTTCCCCCTCGCCGCGAGATGAGGCCCGCTTCCCCTGCACTGTGTGCAGAGCAATTCAGTGTCGCACATCACACATGAAAGGAGCCTGATTTCCTTGATGGCACTCCAGAGAAACCCCAAGAACACTGTTTCAAGGCTAGAGGGATCCTGAGGTCACTGTAGCAACACGAAAGAGCTCCGTGTACCAAAAATCAACTCGACATGAGAGGTTAGTCCCTGACTTCGACTCCAGAGGAATACCACCTTACCACAAGCACATCAAGAGGAGGCTTCTCTCAGCTCTAGGTATGTGAGAGGGACCCTGAGTTTGCGGCCCCAAGTGGAATGGACACTGCGATGCCCTGATGCGAAATAAGGCTGGATATCCCTGCAGTGACTTGAATGCAGGCTCGTCTTGCATCTCCCAAGATGAAAGGATGTCTGAATCCCCTGTGGAGACCACAGAAAAAGACCTAGTTCCCCACTTTATCGCGACCGAAATCCTCACATCCTTTGAAAACTCCAGAGGTACGCGGAGATCAGTGCCTCCAAAGGAGACGATGCCTGACTCCTCGTGAAACTTGATAGAAGTTCCAGGATTCCTGTGGAATGTGGAAAGGGACACTTGGTCTCCCGCCTCAGCTGGAGAGGCGTCCCAATTGCCCTGCCAAGCCTCGAGGAGAATCCCAAGTTGTCCCTCGCAACTAGGCAGGAGTCCTGACGTCGCTGAACAAACATGTGGGTGGAAGGGCCATCCCCGTCGTAACTCGAGAATATACCCCAGGTTCCCGCCGCAACTCGAGAAAAACCATGAGACTTCCCCCTCGCTGTGAGATGAGGCCCGATTCCCCTGCACTGCGTGCAGAGCAATTCAGTCTTGCACATCAAACATGGAAGGAGCCTTGATTTACTTGACGGCACTCCAGACAAACCCCAAGAACACTCTTTCAAGGCTAGAGGGATCCTGAGGTCACTGTAGCAACACGAAAGAGCTCAGTGGCCCAAAAATCAACTCGAGATGAGAGGTTAGTCCCTGGCTTCGACTCCAGAGGAATACCACCTTACCACAAGCACCTCAAGAGGAGGCTTCTCTCAGCTCTAGGTATGTGAGAGGGACCCTGATTTTGCGGCCTCAAGTGGAATGGACACTGCGATGCCCTGACGCGAAATAAGGCCGGATATCCCTGCAGTGACTTGAATGCAGGCTCGTCTTGCATCTCCAAGACGAAAGGATGTCTGAATCCCCTTTGGATACCACAGAGAAAGACCTAGTTCCCCACCTCATTGCGACCGGAGGCCTCACATCCTTTGAAAACTCCAGAGGTACGCGGAGATCAGTGCCTCCAAAGGAGACGATGCCTGACTCCTCATGAAACTTGATAGGAGTCCCAGGATTCCTGTGGCACGTGGAAAGGGACACTTGGTCTCCCGCCTCAGCAGGAGAGTCGTCCCAATTGCCCTGCCAAGCCTCGAGGAGAATCCCCAGTTGTCCCTCGGAACTAGGCAGGAGTCCTGACGTCGCTGAACAAACACGTGGGTGGAAGGGCCATCCCCGTCGTAACTCGAGAATATACCCCAGGTTCCTGCCGCAACTCGAGAAAAACCATGAGACTTCCCCCTCGCCGCGAGATGAGGCCCGATTCTCCGGCACTGCGTGCAGAGCAATTCCGTGTTGCACATCACATATGAAAGAAGCCTTGATTTCCTTGATGGCACTCCAGAGAAACCCCAAGAACACTGTTTCAAGGCTAGAGGGATCCTGACCTCACTGTAGCAACACGAAAGAGCTCCATGGAGCAAAAATCATCTCGAGATGAAATGTTAGTCCCTGGCTTCGAATCCAGAGGAATACCCCCTTACCACAAGCACCTCAAGAGGAGGCTTCTCTCAGCTCTAGGTATGTGAGAGGGACCCTGAGATTGCGGCCTCAAGTGGAATGGACACCGCGATGCCCTGACTCGAAATAAGGCCGGATATCCCTGCAGTGACTTGAATGCAGGCTCGTCTTGCATCTCCCAAGATGAAAGGATGTCTGAATCCCCTGTGGAGACCACAGAGAAAGACCTAGTTCCCCACCTCATCGCGACCTGAGGCCTCACATCCTTTGAAAACTCCAGAGGTACGCGGAGATCAGTGCCTCCAAAGGAGACGATGCCTGACTCCTCCTGAAAGTTGATAGGAGTCCCAGGATTCCTGTGGCACGTGGAAAGGTACCCTTGGTCTCCCGCCTCAGCTGGAGAGGCGTCCCAATTGCCCTGCCAAGCCTCGAGGAGAATCCCGAGTTGTCCCTCGCAACTAGGCAGGAGTCCTGACGTCGCTGAACAAACACGTGGCTGGAAGGGCCATCCCCGTGGTAACTCGAGAATGTACCCCAGTTTCCCGCCGCAACTCGAGAAAAACCATGAGACTTCAACCTCGCCGTTAGATGAGGCCCGCTTCCCCTGCACTGCGTGCCGAGCAATTCAGTGTCGCACATCACACATGAAAGGAGCCTGATTTCCTTGATGGCACTCCAGAGAAACCCCAAGAACACTGTTTCAAGGCTAGAGGGATCCTGAGGTCACTGTAGCAACACGAAAGAGCTCCGTGGACCAAAAATCAACTCGACATGAGAGGTTAGTCCCTGGCTTCGGCTCCAGAGGAATACCACCTTACCACAAGCACATCAAGAGGAGGCTTCTCACAGCTCTAGGTATGTGAGAGGGACCCTGAATTTGCGGCCCCAAGTGGAATGGACACTGCGATGCCCTGATGCGAAATAAGGCTGGATATCCCTGCAGTGACTTGAATGCAGGCTCGTCTTGCATCTCCCAAGACGAAAGGATGTCTGAATCCCATGTGGAGACCACAGAGAAAAACATAGTTCCCCACCTCATCGCGACCGGAGGCCTCACATCCTTTGAAAACTCCAGAGGTAAGCTGAGATCAGTGCCTCCAAAGGAGACGATGCCTGACTCCTCGTGAAACTTGATAGGAGTCCCAGGATTCCTGTGGCACGTGGAAAGGGACCCTTGGTCTCCCGCCTCAGCTGGAGAGGCGTCCCAATTGCCCTGCCAAGACTCGAGGAGAATCCCGAATTGTCCATCGCAACTAGGCAGGAGTCCTTACGTCGCTGAACAAACACGTGTGTGGAAGGGCCATCCCCGTCGTAACTCGAGAATATACCCAAGGTTCCCGCCACAACTCGAGAAAAACCATGAGACTTACCCCTTGCCACGATATGAGGCCCGAATCCCCTGCACTGCGTGCAGAGCAATTCCGTGTTGCACATCACACATGAAAGGAGCCTTGATTTCCTTGATGGCACTCCAGAGAAACCCCAAGAACACTGTTTCAAGGCTAGAGGGATGCTGAGGTCACTGTAGCAACACGAAAGAGCTCCGTGGACCAAAAATCAACTCGACATGAGAGGTTAGTCCCTGGCTTCGACTCCAGAGGAATACCACCTTACCACAAGCACCTCAAGAGGAGGCTTCTCTCAGCTCTAGGTATGTGAGAGGGGCCCTGAGTTTGCGGCCTCAATTGGAATGGACACCGCGATGCCCTGACTCGAAATAAGGCCGGATATCCCTGCAGTGACTTGAATGCAGGCTCGTCTTGCATCTCCCAAGATGAAAGGATGTCTGAATCCCCTGTGGAGACCACAGAAAAAGACCTAGTTCCCCACTTCATCGCGACCGGAGGCCTCACATCCTTTGAAAACTCCAGAGGTACGCGGAGATCAGTGCCTCCAAAGGAGACGATGCCTGACTCCTCGTGAAACTTGATAGAAGTTCCAGGATTCCTGTGGAATGTGGAAAGGGACCCTTGGTCTCCCGCCTCAGCTGGAGAGGCGTCCCAATTGCCCTGCCAAGCCTCGAGGAGAATCCCAACTTGTCCCTCGCAACAAGGCAGGAGTCCTGACGTCGCTGAACAAACATGTGGGTGGAAGGGCCATCCCCGTCGTAACTCGAGAATATACCCCAGGTTCCCGCCGCAACTCGAGAAAAACCATGAGACTTCCCCCTCGCCGCGAGATGAGGCCCGATTCCCCTGCACTGCGTGCAGAGCAATTCCGTGTTGCACATCAAACATGGAAGGAGCCTTGATTTCCTTGATGGTACTCCAGAGAAAACCCAAGAACACTGTTTCAAGGCTAGAGGGATCCTGAGGTCACTGTAGCAACACGAAAGAGCTCCGTGGCCCAAAAATCAACTCGAGATGAGAGGTTAGTCCCTGGCTTCGACTCCAGATGAATACCACCTTACCACAAGCACCTTAAGAGGAGGCTTCTCTCAGCTCTAGGTATGTGAGAGGGACCCTGATTTTCCGGCCTCAAGTGAAATGGACACTGCGATGCCCTGACGTGAAATAAGGCTGGATATCCCTGCAGTGACTTGAATGCAGGCTCGTCTTGCCTCTCCCAAGACGAAAGGATGTCTGAAACCCCTGTGGAGACCACAGAGAAAGACCTAGTTCCCCACCTCATTGCGACCGGAGGCCTCACATCCTTTGAAAACTCCAGAGGTACGCGGAGATCAGTGCCTCCAAAGGAGACGATGCCTGACTCCTCGTGAAACTTGATCGGAGTCCCAGGATTCCTGTGGCACGTGCAAAGGGACCCTTGGTCTCCCGCCTCAGCTGGAGAGGCGTCCCAATTGCCCTGCCAAGCCTCGAGGAGAATCCCGAGTTGTCCCTCGCAACTAGGCAGGAGTCCTGACGTCGCTGAACAAACACGTGGCTGGAAGGGCCATCCCCGTCGTAACTCGAGAATATACCCCAGGTTCCCGCCGCAACTCGAGAAAAACCATGAGACTTCCCCCTCGCCGCGAGGTGAGGACCGATTCCCCTGCACTGCGTGCAGAGCAATTACGTGTTGCATATCACACATGAAAGGAGCCTTGTTTTCCTTGATGGCACTCCAGGGAAACCCCAAGAACACTGTTTCAAGGCTAGAGGGATCCTGAGGTCACTGTAGCAACACGAAAGTGCTCCATGGACCAAAAATCAACTCGAGATGTGAGGTTAGTCCCTGGCTTCGAATCCAGAGGAATACCACCTTACCACAAGCACCTCAAGAGGAGGCTTCTCTCAGCTCTAGGTATGTGAGAGGGACCCTGAGTTTGCGGCCTAAGGTGGAATGGACACCGCGATGACCTGACTCGAAATAAGGCCGGATATCCCTGCAGTGACTTGAATGCAGGCTCGTCTTGCATCTCCCAAGACGAAAGGGTGTCTGAATCCCCTGTGGAAACCACAGAGAAAGACCTAGTTCCCCACCTCATTGCGACCGGAGGCCTCACATCCTTTGAAAACTCCAGAGGTATGCGGAGATCAGTGCCTCCAAAGGAGACGATGCCTGACTCCCCGTGAAACTTGATAGGAGTCCCAGGATTCCTGTGGCACGTGGAAAGGGACCCTTGGTCTCCCGCCTCAGCAGGAGAGTCGTCCCAATTGCCCTGCCAAGCCTCGAGGAGAATCCCCAGTTGTCCCTCGGAACTAGGCAGGAGTCCTGACGTCGCTGAACAAACACGTGGGTGGAAGGGCCATCCCCGTCGTAACTCGAGAATATACCCCATATTCCCGCCGCAACTCGAGAAAAACCATGAGACTTCCCCCTCGCCGCGAGATGAGGCCCGATTCTCCGGCACTGCGTGCAGAGCAATTCCGTGTTGCACATCACATATGAAAGAAGCCTTGATTTCCTTGATGGCACTCCAGAGAAACCCCAAGAACACTGTTTCAAGGCTAGAGGGATCCTGACCTCACTGTAGCAACACGAAAGAGCTCCATGGAGCAAAAATCATCTCGAGATGAAATGTTAGTCCCTGGCTTCGAATCCAGAGGAATACTCCCTTACCACAAGCACCTCAAGAGGAGGCTTCTCTCAGCTCTAGGTATGTGAGAGGGACCCTGAGTTTGCGGCCTCAAGTGGAATGGACACCGCGATGCCCTGACTCGAAATAAGGCCGGATATCCCTGCAGTGACTTGAATGCAGGCTCGTCTTGCATCTCCCAAGATGAAAGGATGTCTGAATCCCCTGTGGAGACCACAGAGAAAGACCTAGTTCCCCACCTCATCGCGACCTGAGGCCTCACATCCTTTGAAAACTCCAGAGGTACGCGGAGATCAGTGCTTCCAAAGGAGACGATGCCTGACTCCTCCTGAAAGTTGATAGGAGTCCCAGGATTCCTGTGGCACGTGGAAAGGTACCCTTGGTCTCCCTCCTCAGCTGGAGAGGCGTCCCAATTGCCCTGCCAAGCCTCGAGGAGAATCCCGAGTTGTCCCTCGCAACTAGGCAGGAGTCCTGACGTCGCTGAACAAACACGTGTGTGGCAGGGCCATCCCCGTGGTAACTCGAGAATGTACCCCAGTTTCCCGCCGCAACTCGAGAAAAACCATGAGACTTCAACCTCGCCGTTAGATGAGGCCCGCTTCCCCTGCACTGCGTGCCGAGCAATTCAGTGTCGCACATCACACATGAAAGGAGCCTGATTTCCTTGATGGCACTCCAGAGAAACCCCAAGAACACTGTTTCAAGGCTAGAGGGATCCTGAGGTCACTGTAGCAACACGAAAGAGCTCCGTGGCCCAAAAATCAACTCGAGATGAGAGGTTAGTCCCTGGCTTCGACTCCAGAGGAATACCACCTTACCACAAGCACCTCAAGAGGAGGCTTCTCTCAGCTCTAGGTATGTGAGAGGGACCCTGATTTTCCGGCCTCAAGTGAAATGGACACTGCGATGCCCTGACGCGAAATAAGGCTGGATATCCCTGCAGTGACTTGAATGCAGGCTCGTCTTGCCTCTCCCAAGACGAAAGGATGTCTGAAACCCCTGTGGAGACCACAGAGAAAGACCTAGTTCCCCACCTCATTGCTACCGGAGGCCTCACATCCTTTGAAAACTCCAGAGGTACGCGGAGATCAGTGCCTCCAAAGGAGACGATGCCTGACTCCTCGTGAAACTTGATCGGAGTCCCAGGATTCCTGTGGCACGTGGAAAGGGACCCTTGGTCTCCCGCCTCAGCTGGAGAGGCGTCCCAATTGCCCTGCCAAGCCTCGAGGAGAATCCAGAGTTGTCCCTCGCAACTAGGCAGGAGTCCTGACGTCGCTGAACAAACACGTGGCTGGAAGGGCCATCCCCGTCGTAACTCGAGAATATACCCCAGGTTCCCGCCGCAACTCGAGAAAAACCATGAGACTTCCCCCTCGCCGCGAGGTGAGGACCGATTCCCCTGCACTGCGTGCAGAGCAATTACGTGTTGCATATCACACATGAAAGGAGCCTTGTTTTCCTTGATGGCACTCCAGGGAAACCCCAAGAACACTGTTTCAAGGCTAGAGGGATCCTGAGGTCACTGTAGCAACACGAAAGTGCTCCATGGACCAAAAATCAACTCGAGATGTGAGGTTAGTCCCTGGCTTCGAATCCAGAGGAATACCACCTTACCACAAGCACCTCAAGAGGAGGCTTCTCTCAGCTCTAGGTATGTGAGAGGGACCCTGAGTTTGCGGCCTAAGGTGGAATGGACACCGCGATGACCTGACTCGAAATAAGGCCGGATATCCCTGCAGTGACTTGAATGCAGGCACGTGTTGCATCTCCCAAGACGAAAGGGTGTCTGAATCCCCTGTGGAGACCACAGAGAAAGACCTAGTTCCCCACCTCATCGCGACCGGAGGCCTCACATCCTTTGAAAACTCCAGAGGTACGCGGAGATCAGTGCCTCCAAAGGAGACGATGCCTGACTCCTCGTGAAACTTGATAGGAGTCCCAGGATTCCTGTGGCACGTGGAAAGGGACCCTTGGTCTCCCGCCTCAGCTGGAGAGGCATCCCAATTGCCCTATCAAGCCTCGAGGAGAATCCCCAGTTGTCCCTTGCAACTAGGCAGGAGTCCTGACGTCGATGAAGAAACAGGTGTGTGGAAGGGCCATCCCCGTCGAACTCGAGAATATAACCCAGGTTCCCCCCGCAACTCGAGAAAAACCATGAGACTTCCCCCTCGCCGCGAGATGAGGCCCGATTCCCCTGCACTGCGTGCAGAGCAATTCCGTGTTGCACATCAAACATGGAAGGAGCCTTGATTTACTTAACGGAACTCCAGAGAACTCCAAGAACACTGTTTCAAGGCTAGAGGGATCCTGAGGTCACTGTAGCAACACGAAAGAGCTCCGTGGCCCAAAAATCAACTCGAGATGAGAGGTTAGTCCCTGGCTTCGACTCCAGATGAATACCACCTTACCACAAGCACCTCAAGAGGAGGCTTCTCTCAGCTCTAGGTATGTGAGAGGGACCCTGATTTTCCGGCCTCAAGTGAAATGGACACTGCGATGCCCTGACGCGAAATAAGGCTGGATATCCCTGCAGTGACTTGAATGCAGGCTCGTCTTGCCTCTCCCAAGACGAAAGGATGTCTGAAACCCCTGTGGAGACCACAGAGAAAGACCTAGTTCCCCAACTCATTGCGACCGGAGGCCTCACATCCTTTGAAAACTCCAGAGGTACGCGGAGATCAGTGCCTCCAAAGGAGACGATGCCTGACTCCTCGTGAAACTTGATCGGAGTCCCAGGATTCCTGTGGCACGTGGAAAGGGACCCTTGGTCTCCCGCCTCAGCTGGAGAGGCGTCCCAATTGCCCTGCCAAGCCTCGAGGAGAATGCCGAGTTGTCCCTCGCAACTAGGCAGGAGTCCTGACGTCGCTGAACAAACACGTGGCTGGAAGGGCCATCCCCGTCGTAACTCGAGAATATACCCCAGGTTCCCGCCGCAACTCGAGAAAAACCATGAGACTTCCCCCTCGCCGCGAGATGAGGCCCGATTCCCCTGCACTGCGTGCAGAGCAATTACGTGTTGCATATCACACATGAAAGGAGCCTTGTTTTCCTTGATGGCACTCCAGGGAAACCCCAAGAACACTGTTTCAAGGCTAGAGGGATCCTGAGGTCACTGTAGCAACACGAAAGTGCTCCATGGACCAAAAATCAACTCGAGATGAGAGGTTAGTCCCTGGCTTCGAATCCAGAGGAATACCACCTTACCACAAGCACCTCAAGAGGAGGCTTCTCTCAGCTCTAGGTATGTGAGAGGGACCCTGAGTTTGCGGCCTAAGGTGGAATGGACACCGCGATGACCTGACTCCAAATAAGGCCGGATATCCCTGCAGTGACTTGAATGCAGGCTCGTCTTGCATCTCCCAAGACGAAAGGGTGTCTGAATCCCCTGTGGAGACCACAGAGAAAGACCTAGTTCCCCACCTCATCGCGACCGGAGGCCTCACATCCTTTGAAAACTCCAGAGGTATGCGGAGATCAGTGCCTCCAAAGGAGACGATGCCTGACTCCTCGTGAAACTTGATAGGAGTCCCAGGATTCCTGTGGCACGTGGAAAGGAACCCTTGGTCTCCCGCCTCAGCTGGAGAGGCGTCCCAATTGCCCTACCAAGCCTCGAGGAGAATCCCGAGTTGTCCCTTGCAACTAGGCAGGAGTCCTGACGTCGATGAAGAAACACGTGTGTGGAAGGGCCATCCCCGTCGAACTCGAAAATATAACCCAGGTTCCCGCCGCAACTCGAGAAAAACCATGAGACTTCCCCCTTGCCGCGAGATGAGGCCCGATTCCCCTGCACTGCGTGCAGAGCAATTCAGTCTTGCACATCAAACATGGAAGGAGCCTTGATTTACTTGACGGCACTCCAGAGAAACCCCAAGAACACTGTTTCAAGGCTAGAGGGATCCTGAGGTCACTGTAGCAACACGAAAGAGCTCAGTGGCAAAAAATCAACTCGAGATGAGAGGTTAGTCCCTGGCTTCGACTCCAGAGGAATACCACCTTACCACAAGCACCTCAAGAGGAGGCTTCTCTCAGCTCTAGGTATGTGAGAGGGACCCTGATTTTGCGGCCTCAAGTGGAATGGACACTGCGATGCCCTGACGCGAAATAAGGCCGGATATCCCTGCAGTGACTTGAATGCAGGCTCGTCTTGCATCTCCCAAGACGAAAGGATGCCTGAATCCCCTTTGGATACCACAGAGAAAGACCTAGTTCCCCACCTCATTGCGACCGGAGGCCTCACATCCTTTGAAAACTCCAGAGGTACGCGGAGATCAGTGCCTCCAAAGGAGACGATGCCTGACTCCTCGTTAAACTTGATAGGAGTCCCAGGATTCCTGTGGCACGTGGAAAGGGACCCTTGGTCTCCCGCCTCAGCTGGAGAGGCGTCCCAATTGCCCTGCCAAGCCTCGAGGAGAATCCCCAGTTGTCCCTCGGAACTAGGCAGGAGTCCTGACGTCGCTGAACAAACACGTGGGTGGAAGGGCCATCCCCGTCGTAACTCGAGAATATACCCCAGGTTCCCGCCGCAACTCGAGAAAAACCATGAGACTTCCCCCTCGCCGCGAGATGAGGCCCGATTCCCCTGCACTGCGTGCAGAGCAATTCCGTGTTGCACATCACACATGAAAGGAGCCTTGATTTCCTTGATGGAACTCCAGAGAAACCCCAAGAACACTGTTTCAAGGCTAGAGGGATCCTGACCTCACTGTAGCAACACGAAAGAGCTCCATGGACCAAAAATCATCTCGAGATGAAATGTTAGTCCCTGGCTTCGAATCCAGAGGAATACCCCCTTACCACAAGCACCTCAAGAGGAGGCTTCTCTCAGCTCTAGGTATGTGAGAGGGACCCTGAGTTTGCGGCCTCAAGTGGAATGGACACCGCGATGCCCTGACTGGAAATAAGGCCGGATATCCCTGCAGTGACTTGAATGCAGGCTCGTCTTGCATCTCCCAAGACGAAAGGATGTCTGAATCCCCTGTGGAGACCACAGAGAAAGACCTAGTTCCCCACCTCATCGCGACCGGAGGCCTCACATCCTTTGAAAACTCCAGAGGTACGCTGAGATCAGTGCCTCCAAAGGAAACGATGCCTGACTCCTCCTGAAATTTGATAGGAGTCCCAGGATTCCTGTGGCAAGTGGAAAGGGACCCTTGGTCTCCCGCCTCAGCTGGAGAGGCGTCCCAATTGCCCTGCCAAGCCTCGAGGAGAATACCGAGTTGTCCCTCGCAACTAGGCAGGAGTCCTGACGTCGCTGAACATACACGTGTGTGGCAGGGCCATCCCCATGGTAACTCGAGAATGTACCCCAGGTTCCCGCCGCAACTCGAGAAAAACCATGAGACTTCAACCTCGCCGTGAGATGAGGCCCGCTTCCCCTGCACTGCGTGCAGAGCAATTCAGTGTCGCACATCACACATGAAAGGAGCCTTGATTTCCTTGATGGCACTCCTGAGAAACCCCAAGAACACTGTTTCAAGGCTAGAGGGATCCTGAGGTCACTGTAGCAACACGAAAGAGCTCCGTGGACCAAAAATCAACTCGACATGAGAGGTTAGTCCCTGGCTTCGACTCCAGAGGGATACCACCTTACCACAAGCACCTCAAGAGGAGGCTTCTCTCAGCTCTAGGTATGTGAGAGGGACCCTGAGTTTGCGGCCTCAAGTTGAATGGACACCGCGATGCCCTGACTCGAAATAAGGCCGGATATCCCTGCAGTGACTTGAATGTAGGCTCGTCTTGCATCTCCCAAGATGAAAGGATGTCTGAATCGCCTGTGGAGACCACAGAAAAAGACCTAGTTCCCCACCTCATCGCGACCGGAGGCCTCACATCCTTTGAAAACTCCAGAGGTACGCGGAAATCAGTGCCTCCAAAGGGGACGATGCCTGACTCCTCGTGAAACTTGATAGGAGGCCCAGGATTCCTGTGGCACGTGGAAAGGGACGCTTGGTCTCCCGCCTCAGCTGGAGAGGCATCCCAATTGCCCTGCCAAGCCTCGAGGAGAATCCCGAGTTGTCCCTTGCAACTAGGTAGGAGTCCTGACTTCGATGAAGAAATAAGTGTGTGGAAGGGCCATTCCCGTCGTAACTCGAGAATATACCCTAGGTTCCCGCCGCAACTCGAGAAAAACCATGAGACTTCCCCCTCGCCGCAAAATGAGGCCCGATTCCCCTGCACTGCGTCCAGAGCAATTCAGTCTTGCACATCAAACATGGAAGGAGCCTTGATTTCCTTGATGGCACTCCAGAGAAACCCCAAGAACACTGTTTCAATGCTAGAGGGATCCTGAGGTCACTGTAGCAACACGAAAGTGCTCCGTGGACCAAAAATCAACTCGAGATGAGAGGGTAGTCCCTGGCTTCGACTCAAGAGCAATACCACGTTACCACAAGCACCTCAAGAGGAGGCTTCTCTCAGCTCTAAATATGTGAGAGGGACCCTGAGTTTGCGGCCTCAAGTGGAATGGACACCGCGATGCCCTGGCTCGAAATAAGGCCGGATATCCCTGCAGTGACTTGAATGCAGGCTCGTCTTGCATCTCCCAAGATGAAAGGATGTCCGAATCCCCTGTGGAGACCACAGAGAAAGACCTAGTTCCCCACCTCATGGCGACCGGAGGCCTCACATCCTTTGAAAACTCCAGAGGTACGCGGAGATCAGTGCCTCCAAAGGAGACGATGCCTGACTCCTTATGAAACTTGATAGGAGTCCCAGGATTCCTGTGGCACGTGGAAAGGGACCCTTGGTCTCCCGCCTCAGATGGAGAGGCGTCCCAATTGCCCTGCCAAGCTTCGAGGAGAATCCCGAGTTGTCCCTCGCAACTAGGCAGGATCCTGCCGTCGCTGAACAAACACGTGGGTGGAAGGGCCATCCCCGTCGTAACTCGAGAATATACCCCAGGTTCCCGCCGCAACTCGAGAAAAAACATGAGACTTCCCCCTCGCCGCGAGATGAGGCCCGATTCCCCTGCACTGCATGCAGAGAAATTCCGTGTTGCACATCACACATGAAAGGAGCCTTGATTTCCTTGATGGCACTCCAGAGAAACCCCAAGAACACTGTTTCAAGGCTAGAGCGATCCTGAGGTCACTGTAGCAACACGAAAGAGCTCCATGGACCAAAAATCAACTCAAGATGAGAGGGTAGTCCCTGGCTTCGACTCCAGAGGAATACCACCTTACCACAAGCACCTCAATAGGAGGCTTCTCTCAGCTCTAAGTATGTGAGAGGGACCCTGATTTTGCGGCCTAAAGTGGAATGGACACTGCAATGCACTGACGCGAAATAAGGCCGGATATCGCTGCAGTGACTTGAATGTAGGCTCGTCTTGCATCTCCCAAGATGAAAGGATGTCTGAATCTCCTGTGGAGACCACAGAGAAAGACCTAGTTCCCCACCTCATTGCGACCGGAGGCCTCACATCCTTTGAAAACTCCAGAGGTACGCGGAGATCAGTGCCTCCAAAGGAGACGATGCCTGACTCCTCGTGAAACTTGATAGGAGTCCCAGGATTCCCGTGGCACGTGGAAAGGGACCCTTGGTATCCCGCCTCAGCTGGAGAGGCGTCCCAATTGCCCTGCCAAGCCTCGAGGAGAATCACGAGCTGTCCCTCGCAACTAGGAAGGAGTCCTGACGTCGCTGAACAAACACGTGTGTGGCAGGCCCATGCCCGTCGTAACTCGTGAATATACCCCAGGTTCCCGCCGCAACTCGAGAAAAACCATGAGACTTCCCCCTCGCCGGGAGATGAGGCCCGATTCCCCTGCACTGTGTGCAGAGCAATTCCGTGTTGCACATAACACATGAAAGGAGCCTTGATTTCCTTGATGGCACTCCAGAGAAACCCCAAGAACACTGTTTCAAGGCTAGAGGGATCCTGAGGTCACTGTAGCAACACGAAAGAGCTCCGTGGCCCAAAAATCAACTCGAGAAGAGAGGTTAGTCCCTGGCTTCGACTCCAGAGGAATACCACCATAACACAAGCACCTCAAGAGGAGGCTTCTCTCAGCTCTAGGTATGTGAGAGGGATCCTGAGTTTGCGGCCTCAAGTGGAATGGACACCGCGATGCCCTGACTCAAAATAAGGCCGGATATCCCTGCAGTGACTTGAATGCAGGCTCGTCTTGCATCTCCCAAGATGAAAGGATGTCTGAATCCCCTGTGGAGACCACAGAGAAAGACCTAGTTCCCCACTTCATGGCGACCAGAGCCCTCACATCCTTTGAAAACTCCAGAGGTACGCTGAGATCAGTGCCTCCAAAGGAGACGATGCCTGACTCCTCGTGAAACTTGATAGGAGTCCCAGGATTCCTGTGGCACGTGGAAAGGGACCCTTGGTCTCCCGCCTCAGATGGAGAGGGGTCCCAATTGCCCTGCCAAGCCTCGAGGAGAATCCCGAGTTGTCCCTTGCAACTAGGCAGGAGTCCTGACGTCGCTGAACAAACACGTGTGTGGAAGGGCCATCCCCGTCGTAACTCGAGAATATACCCCAGGTTCCCGCCGCAACTCGAGAAAAACCATGAGACTTCCCCCTCGCCGCGAGATGAGGCCCGATTCCCCTGCACTGTGTGCAGAGCAATTCCGTGTTGCACATCACACATGAAAGGAGCCTTGATTTCCTTGATGGCACTCCAGAGAAACCCCAAGAACACTGTTTGAAGGCTAGAGGGATCCTGAGGTCACTGTAGCAACATGAAAGAGCTCCGTGGACCAAAAATCAACTCGAGATGAGAGGTTAGTCCCTGGCTTCGACTCCAGAGGAATACCACCTTACCACAAGCACCTCAAGAGGAGGCTTCTCTCAGCTCTAGGTATGTGAGAGGGACCCTGAGTTTGCGGCCTCAAGTGGAATGGACACCGCGATGCCCTGACTCGAAATAAGGCCGGATATCCCTGCAGTGACTTGAATGCAGGCTCGTCTTGCATCTCCCAAGACGAAAGGATGTCTGAATCCCCTGTGGAGACCACAGAGAAATACCTAGTTCCCCACCTCATCGCGACCGGAGGCCTCACATCCTATGAAAACTCCAGAGGTACGCGGAGATCAGTGCCTCCAAAGAAGACGATGCCTGACTCCTGTGAAACTTTATAGGAGTCCCAGGATTCCTGTGGCACGTAGAAAGGGACACTTGGTCTCCCGCCTCAGCTGGAGAGGCGTCCCAATTGCCCTGCCAAGCCTCGAGGAGAATCCCGAGTTGTCCCTCGCAACTAGGCAGGAGTCCTGCCGACGCTGAAGTAACACGTGTGTGGAAGGGCCATCCCCGTCGTAACTCGAGAATATACCCCAGGTTCCCGCCGCAACTCGAGAAAAACAATGAGACTTCCCCCT
This sequence comes from Cervus elaphus, assembly GCF_910594005.1. Classification (NCBI taxonomy): domain Eukaryota; kingdom Metazoa; phylum Chordata; class Mammalia; order Artiodactyla; family Cervidae; genus Cervus; species Cervus elaphus. Next base: position 7,858,245 of record NC_057838.1, read on the forward strand.
CGCCGCGAGATGAAGCCCCATTCCCCTGCACTGCGTGCAGAGCAATTCCGTGTTGCACATCACACATGAAAGGAGCCTTGATTTCCTTGATGGCACTCCAGAGAAACCCCAAGAACACTGTTTCAAGGCTAGAGGGATCCTGAGGTCACTGTAGCAACACGAAAGAGCTCCGTGGACCAAAAATCAATTCGAGATGAGAGGTTAGTCCCTGGCTTCGACTCCAGAGGAATACCACCATTACACAAGCACCTCAAGAGGAGGCTTCTCTCAGCTCTAGGTATGTGAGAGGGACCCTGAGTTTGCGGCCTCAAGTGGAATGGACACTGCGATGCCCTGACGCGAAATAAGGCCGGATATCCCTGCAGTGACTTGAATGCAGGCTCGTCTTGCATCTCCCAAGACGAAAGGATGTCTGAATCCCTTGTGGAGACCACAGAGAAAGACCTAGTTCCCCACCTCATCGCGACCGGAGGCCACACATCCTATGAAAACTCCAGAGGTACGCGGAGATCAGTGCCTCCAAAGGAGACGATGCCTGACTCCTCTTGAAACTTGATAGGAGTCCCAGAATTCCTGTGGCACGTGGAAAGGGACACTTGGTGTCCCGCCTCAGCTGGAGAGGCGTCCCAATTGCCCTGCCAAGCCTCGAGGAGAATCCCGAGTTGTCCCTCGCAACTAGGCAGGAGTCCTGCCGTCGCTGAACAAACACGTGGGTGGAAGGGCCATCCCCGTCGTAACTCGAGAATATACCCCAGGTTCCCGCCGCAACTCGAGAAAAACCATGAAACTTCTCCCTCGCCGCGAGATGAGGCCCGATTCCCATGCACTGCATGCAGAGCAATTCCGTGTTGCACATCACACATGAAAGGAGCCTTGATTTCCCTGATGGCACTCTAGAGAAACCCCAAGAACACTGTTTCAAGGCTAGAGCGATCCTGAGGACACTGTAGCAACACGAAAGAGCTCTATGGACCAAAAATCAACTCAAGATGAGAGGGTAGTCCCTGGCTTCGACTCCAGAGGAATACCACCTTACCACAAGCACCTCAAGAGGAGGATTCTCTCAGCTCTAGGTATGTGAGAGGGACCCTGAGTTTGCGGCCTCAAGTGGAATGGACACTGCGATGCCCTGACGCGAAATAAGGCCGGATATCCCTGCAGTGACTTGAATGCAGGCTCGTCTTGCATCTCCCAATACGAAAGGATGTCTGAATCCCCTGTGGAGACCACAGAGAAAGACCTAGTTCCCCACCTCATCGCGCCCGGAGGCCTCACATCCTTTGAAAACTCCAGAGGTACGCGGAGATAAGTGCCTCCAAAGGAGACGATGCCTGACTCCTCGTGAAACTTGATAGGAGTCCCAGGATTCCTGTGGCACGTGGAAAGGGACCCTTGGTCTCCCGCCTCAGCTGGAGAGGCGTCCCAATTGCCCTGCCAAGCCTCGAGGAGAATCCCGAGTTGTCCCTCGCAACTAGGCAGGAGTCCTGACGTCGCTGAACAAACACGTGTGTGGAAGGGCCATCCCCGTCGTAACTCGAGAATATACCCCAGGTTCCCGCCGCAACTCGAGAAAAACCATGAGACTTCCCCCTCGCCGCGAGATGAGGCCCGATTCCCCTGCACTGTGTGCAGAGCAATTCCGTGTTGCACATCACACATGAAAGGAGCCTTGATTTCCTTGATGGCACTCCAGAGAAACCCCAAGAACACTGTTTGAAGGCTAGAGGGATCCTGAGGTCACTGTAGCAACATGAAAGAGCTCCGTGGACCAAAAATCAACTCGAGATGAGAGGTTAGTCCCTGGCTTCGACTCCAGAGGAATACCACCTTACCACAAGCACCTCAAGAGGAGGCTTCTCTCAGCTCTAGGTATGTGAGAGGGACCCTGAGTTTGCGGCCTCAAGTGGAATGGACACCGCGATGCCCTGACTCGAAATAAGGCCGGATATCCCTGCAGTGACTTGAATGCAGGCTCGTCCTGCATCTCCCAAGACGAAAGGATGTCTGAATCCCCTGTGGAGACCACAGAGAAAGACCTAGTTCCCCACCTCATCACTACCGGAGGCCTCACATCCTTTGAAAACTCCAGAGGTATGCGGAGATCAGTGCCTCCAACGGAGACGATGCCTGACTCCTCGTGAAACTTGATAGGAGTCCCAGGATTCCTGTGGCACGTGGAAAGGGACCCTTGGTCTCCCGCCTCAGCTGGAGAGGCGTCCCAATTGCCCTGCCAAGCCTCGAGGAGAATCCCGAGTTGTCCCTCGAAACTAGGCAGGAGTCCTGACGTCGCTGAACAAACACGTGTGTGGAAGGGCCATCCCCGTCGTAACTCGAGAATATACCCCAGGTTCCCGCCGCAATTCGAGAAAAACCATGAGACTTCCCCCTCGCCGCGAGATGAGGCCCGATTCCCCTGCACTGCGTGCAGAGCAATTCTGTGTTGCACATCACACATGAAAGGAGCCTTGATCTCCTTGATGGCACTCCAGAGAAACCCCAAGAACACTGTTTCAAGGCTAGAGGGATCCTGAGGTCACTGTAGCAACACGAAAGAGCTCCGTGGACCACAAATCAACTCGAGATGAGAGGTTAGTCCCTGGCTTCGACTCCAGAGGAATACCACCTTACCACAAGCACCTCAAGAGGACGCTTCTCTCAGCTCTAGGTATGTGAGAGGGACCCTGAGTTTGCGGCCTCAAGTGGAATGGACACCGCGATGCCCTGACTCGAAATAAGGCCGGATATCCCTGCAGGGACTTGAATGCAGGCTCGTCTTGCATCTCCCAAGACGAAAGGATGTCTGAATCCCCTGTGGAGACCACAGAGAAAGACCTAGTTCCCCACCTCATCGCGACCGGAGGCCTCACATCCTTTCATAAATCTAGAGGTACGCAGAGATCAGTGCCTCCAAAGGAGACGATGCCTGACTCCTCGTGAAACTTGATAGAAGTCCGAGGATTCCTGTGCCACGTGGAAAGGGACCCTTGGTCTACCGCCACAGATGGAGAGGCGTCCCAATTGCCCTGCCCAGCCTCGAGGAGAATCCCGAGTTGTCCCTCGCAACAAGGCAGGAGTCCTGACGTGGCTGAACAAACACGTGGGTGGAACGGCCATCCCCGTCGTAACTCGAGAATATACCCCAGGTTCCCGCCGCAACTCGAGAAAAACCATGAGACTTCGCCCTCGCTACGAGATGAGGGCCGATTCCCCTGCACTGCGTGCAGAGCAATTGTGTGTTGCACATCACACATGAAAGGAGACTTGATTTCCTTGATGGCACTCCAGAGAAACCCCAAGAACACTGTTTCAAGGCTAGAGGGATCCTGAGGTCACTGTAGCAACATGAAAGAGCTCCGTGGACCACAAATCAACTCGAGATGAGAGGTTAGTCCCTGGCTTCGACTCCAGAGGAATACCACCTTACCACAAGCACCTCAAGAGGAGGCTTCTCTCAGCTCTAGGTATGTGAGAGGGACCCTGAGTTTGCGGCCTCAAGTGGAATGGACACCGCGATGCCCTGACTCGAAATAAGGCCGGATATCCCTGCAGTGACTTGAATGCAGGCTCGTCTTGCATCTCCCAAGACGAAAGGATGTCTGAATCCCCTGTGGAGACCACAGAGAAAGACCTAGTTCCCCACCTCATCGCGACCGGAGGCCTCACATCCTTTGAAAACTCCAGAGGTACGCGGAGATCAGTGCCTCCAAAGGAGAGAATGCCTGACTCCTCTTGAAACTTGACAGGAGTCCCAGGATTCCTGTGGCACGTGGAAAGGGACCCTTGGTCTCCCGCCTCAGATGGAGAGGCGTCCCAATTGCCCTGCCAAGCCTCGAGGAGAATCCCGAGTTGTCCCGCGCAACTAGGCAGGAGTCCTGACGTCGCTGAACAAACACGTGGGTGGAAGGGCTATCCCCGTCATAACTCGAAAATATACCCCAGGTTCCCACCGCAACTCGAGAAAAACCATGAGACTTCCCCCTCGCCGCGAGATGAGGCCCGATTCCCCTGCACTGTGTGCAGAGCAATTCCGTGTTGCACATCACACAAGAAAGGAGCCTTGATCTCCTTAATGGCACTCCAGAGAATCCCCAAGAACACTGTTTCAAGGCTAGAGGGATCCTGAGGTCACTGTAGCAACACGAAAGAGCTCCGTGGACCAAGAATCAACTCGAGATGAGAGGTTAGTCCCTGGCTTCGACTCCAGAGGAATACCACCTTACCACAAGCACCTCAAGAGGAGGCTTCTCTCAGCTCTAGGTATGTGAGAGGGACCCTGAGTTTGCGGCCTCAAGTGGAATGCACACTGCGATGCCCTGACGCGAAATAAGGCCGGATATCCCTGCAGTGACTTGAATGCAGGCTCGTCTTGCATCTCCCGAGACGAAAGTATGTCTGAATCTCCTGTGGAGACCACAGAGAAAGACCTAGTTCCCCACCTCATCGCGACCGGAGGCCTCACATCCTTTGAAAACTCCAGAGGTACGCGGAGATCAGTGCCTCCAAAGGAGACGATGCCTGACTCCTCGTGAAACTTGATAGGAGTCCCAGGATTCCTGTGGCACACGGAAAGGGACCCTTGGTCTCCCACCTCAGCTGGAGAGGCGTCCCAATTGCCCTGCCAAGCCTCGAGGAGAATCCCGAGTTGTCCCTCCCAACTAGGCAGGAGTCCTGACGTCGCTGAACAAACACGTGGCTGGAAGGGCCATCCCCGTCGTAACTCGAGAATATACCCCAGGTTCCCGCCGCAACTCGAGAAAAAGCATGAGACTTCCCCCTCGCCGCGAGATGAGGCCCGATTCCCCTGAACTGCGTACACAGCAATTCCGTGTTGCACATCACACATGAAAGGAGCCTTGATTTCCTTGATGGCACTCCAGAGAAACCCCAAGAACACTGTTTCAAGGCTAGAGGGATCCTGAGGTCACTGAAGCAACATGAAAGAGCTCCGTGGACCACAAATCAACTCGAGATGAGAGGTTAGTCCCTGGCTTCGACTCCAGAGGAATACCACCTTACCACAAGCACCTCAAGAGGAGGCTTCTCTCAGCTCTAGGTATGTGAGAGGGACCCTGAGTTTGCGGCCTCAAGTGGAATGGACACCGCGATGCCCTGACTCGAAATAAGGCCGGATATCCCTGCAGTGACTTGAATGCAGGCTCTTCTTGCATCTCCCAAGACGAAAGGATGTCTGAATCCCCTGTGGAGACCACAGAGAAAGACCTAGTTCCCCACCTCATCGCGACCGGAGGCCTCACATCCTTTGAAAACTCCAGAGGTACGCGGAGATCAGTGCCTCCAAAGGAGACGATGCCTGACTCCTCATGAAACTTGATAGGAATCCCAGGATTCCTGTGGCACGTGGAAAGGGACCCTTGGTCTCCCGCCTCAGTTGGAGAGGCGTCCCAATTGCCCTGCCAAGCCTCGAGGAGAATCCCGAGTTGTCCCTCGAAACTAGGCAGGAGTCCTGACGTCGCTGAACAAACACGTGGGTGGAAGGGCCATCCCCGTCATAACTCGAGAATATACCCCAGGTTCCCACCGCAACTCGAGAAAAACCATGAGACTTCCCCCTCGCCGCGAGATGAGGCCCGATTCCCCTGCACTGCGTGCAGAGCAATTCCGTGTTGCACATCACACATGAAAGGAGCCTTGATTTCCTTGATGGAACTCCAGAGAAACCCCAAGAACACTGTTTCAAGGCTAGAGGGAAACTGAGGTCACTGTAGCAACACGAAAGAGCTCCGTGGACCAAGAATCAACTCGAGATGAGAGGTTAGTCCCTGGCTTCGACTCCAGAGGAATACGACCTTACCACAAGCACCTCAAGAGGAGGCTTCTCTCAGCTCTAGGTATGTGAGAGGGACGCTAAGTTTGTGGCCTCAAGTGGAATGGACACCGCGATGCCCTGACTCGAAATAAGGCCGGATATCCCTGCAGTGACTTGAGTGCAGGCTCGTCTTGCATCTCCCAAGACGAAAGGATGTCTGAATCCCCTGTGGAGACCACAGAGAAAGACCTAGTTCCCCACCTCATCGCGACCGGAGGCCTCACATCCTTTGAAAACTCCAGAGGTACGCGGATATCAGTGCCTCCAAAGGAGACGATGCCTGACTCCTCGTGAAACTTGATAGGAGTCCCAGGATTCCTGTGGCACGTGGAAAGGGACCCTTGGTCTCCCGCCTCAGCTGGAGAGGCGTCCCAATTGCCCTGCCAAGCCTCGAGGAGAATCCCGAGTTGTCCCTCGAAACTAGGCAGGAGTCCTGACGTCGCTGAACAAACACGTGGGTGGAAGGGCCATCCCCGTCATAACTCGAGAATATACCCCAGGTTCCCACCGCAACTCGAGAAAAACCATGAGACTTCCCCCTCGCCGCGAGATGAGGCCCGATTCCCCTGCACTGCATGCAGAGCAATTCCGTGTTGCACATCACACATGAAAGGAGCATTGATTTGTTTGATGGCACTCCAGAGAAACCCCAAGAACACTGTTTCAAGGCTAGAGGGATCCTGAGGTCACTGTAGCAACATGAAAGAGCTCCGTGGACCAAGAATCAAGTCGAGATGAGAGGTTAGTCCCTGGCTTCGACTCCAGAGGAATACCACCTCACCACAAGCACCTCAAGAGAAGGCTTCTCTCAGCTCTAGGAATGTGAGAGGGACGCTAAGTTTGTGGCCTCAAGTGGAAAGAACACCGCGATGCCCTGACTCGAAATAAGGCCGGATATCCCTGCAGTGACTTGAATGCAGGCTCGTCTTGCATCTCCCGAGAGGAAAGGATGTCTGAATCCCCTGTGGAGACCACAGAGAAAGACCTAGTTCCCCACCTCATCACTACCGGAGGCCTCACATCCTTTGAAAACTCCAGAGGTACGCGGAGATCAGTGCCTCCAACGGAGACGATGCCTGACTCCTCGTGAAACTTGATAGGAGTCCCAGGATTCCTGTGGCACGTGGAAAGGGACCCTTGGTCTGCCGCCTCAGCTGGAGAGGCGTCCCAATTGCCCTGCCAATCCTCGAGGAGAATCCCGAGTTGTCCCTCCCAACTAGGCAGGAGTCCTGACGTCACTGAACAAACACGTGGCTGGAAGGGCCATCCCCGTCGTAACTCGAGAATATACCCCAGGTTCCCGCCGCAACTCGAGAAAAACCATGAGACTTCCCCCTCGCCGCGAGATGAGGCCCGATTCCCCTGCACTGCGAGCACAGCAATTCCGTGTTGCACATCACACATGAAAGGAGCCTTGATTTCCTTGATGGCACTCCAGAGAAACCCCAAGAACACTGTTTCAAGGCTAGAGCGATCCTGAGGTCACTGTAGCAACACGAAAGAGCTCCGTGGACCAAAAATCAACTCGAGATGAGAGGTTAGTCCCTGGCTTCGACTCCAGAGGAATACCACCTTACCACAAGCACCTCAAGAGGAGGCTACTCTCAGCTCTAAGTATGTGAGAGGGACCCTGATTTTGCGGCCTAAAGTGGAATGGACACTGCTATGCCCTGACGCGAAATAAGGCCGGATATCCCTGCAGTGACTTGAATGCAGGCTCGTCTTGCATCTCCCAAGACGAAAGGATGTCTGAATCCCCTGTGGAGACCACAGAGAAAGACCAAGTTCCCCACCTCATCGCGACCGGAGGCCTCACATCCTTTGAAAACTCCAGAGGTACGCGGAGATCAGTGCCTCCAAAGGAGACGATGCCTGACTCCTCGTGAAACTTGATAGGAGTCCCAGGATTCCTGTGGCACGTGGAAAGGGACCCTTGGTCTCCCGCCTCAGATGGAGAGGCGTCCCAATTGCCCTGCCAAGCCTCGAGGAGAATCCCGAGTTGTCCCTCGCAACTAGGCAGGAGTCCTGCCGACGCTGAAGTAACACGTGTGTGGAAGGGCCATCCCCGTCGTAACTCGAGAATATACCCCAGGTTCCCGCCGCAACTCGAGAAAAACAATGAGACTTCCCCCTCGCCGTGAGATGAGGCCCCATTCCCCTGCACTGCGTGCAGAGCAATTCCGTGTTGCACATCACACATGAAAGGAGCCTTGATTTCCTTGATGGAACTCCAGAGAAACCCCAAGAACACTGTTTCAAGGCTAGAGGGATCCTGAGGTCACTGTAGCAACAGGAAAGAGCTCCGTGGACCAAAAATCAATTCGAGATGAGAGGTTAGTCCCTGGCTTCGACTCCAGAGGAATACCACCATAACACAAGCACCTCAAGAGGAGGCTTCTCTCAGCTCTAGGTATGTGAGAGGGACCCTGAGTTTGCGGCCTCAAGTGGAATGGACACTGCGATGCCCTGACGCGAAATAAGGCCGGATATCCCTGCAGTGACTTGAATGCAGGCTCGTCTTGCATCTCCCAAGACGAAAGGATGTCTGAATCCCTTGTGGAGACCACAGAGAAAGACCTAGTTCCCCACCTCATCGCGACCGGAGGCCACACATCCTATGAAAACTCCAGAGGTACGCGGAGATCAGTGCCTCCAAAGGAGACGATGCCTGACTCCTCTTGAAACTTGATAGGAGTCCCAGAATTCCTGTGGCACGTGGAAAGGGACACTTGGTGTCCCGCCTCAGCTGGAGAGGCGTCCCAATTGCCCTGCCAAGCCTCGAGGAGAATCCCGAGTTGTCCCTCGCAACTAGGCAGGAGTCCTGCCGTCGCTGAACAAACACGTGGGTGGAAGGGCCATCCCCGTCGTAACTCGAGAATATACCCCAGGTTCCCGCCGCAACTCGAGAAAAACCATGAAACTTCTCCCTCGCCGCGAGATGAGGCCCGATTCCCATGCACTGCATGCAGAGCAATTCCGTGTTGCACATCACACATGAAAGGAGCCTTGATTTCCTTGATGGCACTCTAGAGAAACCCCAAGAACACTGTTTCAAGGCTAGAGCGATCCTGAGGACACTGTAGCAACACGAAAGAGCTCCATGGACCAAAAATCAACTCAAGATGAGAGGGTAGTCCCTGGCTTCGACTCCAGAGGAATACCACCTTACCACAAGCACCTCAAGAGGAGGATTCTCTCAGCTCTAGGTATGTGAGAGGGACCCTGAGTTTGCGGCCTCAAGTGGAATGGACACTGCGATGCCCTGACGCGAAATAAGGCCGGATATCCCTGCAGTGACTTGAATGCAGGCTCGTCTTGCATCTCCCAATACGAAAGGATGTCTGAATCCCCTGTGGAGACCACAGAGAAAGACCTAGTTCCCCACCTCATCGCGCCCGGAGGCCTCACATCCTTTGAAAACTCCAGAGGTACGCGGAGATAAGTGCCTCCAAAGGAGACGATGCCTGACTCCTCGTGAAACTTGATAGGAGTCCCAGGATTCCTGTGGCACGTGGAAAGGGACCCTTGGTCTCCCGCCTCAGCTGGAGAGGCGTCCCAATTGCCCTGCCAAGCCTCGAGGAGAATCCCGAGTTGTCCCTCGCAACTAGGCAGGAGTCCTGACGTCGCTGAACAAACACGTGTGTGGAAGGGCCATCCCCGTCGTAACTCGAGAATATACCCCAGGTTCCCGCAGCAACTCGAGAAAAACCATGAGACTTCCCCCTCGCCGCGAGATGAGGCCCGATTCCCCTGCACTGTGTGCAGAGCAATTCCGTGTTGCACATCACACATGAAAGGAGCCTTGATTTCCTTGATGGCACTCCAGAGAAACCCCAAGAACACTGTTTGAAGGCTAGAGGGATCCTGAGGTCACTGTAGCAACATGAAAGAGCTCCGTGGACCAAAAATCAACTCGAGATGAGAGGTTAGTCCCTGGCTTCGACTCCAGAGGAATACCACCTTACCACAAGCACCTCAAGAGGAGGCTTCTCTCAGCTCTAGGTATGTGAGAGGGACCCTGAGTTTGCGGCCTCAAGTGGAATGGACACCGCGATGCCCTGACTCGAAATAAGGCCGGATATCCCTGCAGTGACTTGAATGCAGGCTCGTCCTGCATCTCCCAAGACGAAAGGATGTCTGAATCCCCTGTGGAGACCACAGAGAAAGACCTAGTTCCCCACCTCATCGCGACCGGAGGCCTCACATCCTATGAAAACTCCAGAGGTACGCGGAGATCAGTGCCTCCAAAGGAGACGATGCCTGACTCCTGTGAAACTTTATAGGAGTCCCAGGATTCCTGTGGCACGTGGAAAGGGACCCTTGGTCTCCCGCCTCAGCTGGAGAGGCGTCCCAATTGCCCTGCCAAGCCTCGAGGTGAATCCTGAGTTGTCCTTCGCAACTAGGCAGGAGTCCTGCCGTCGCTGAACAAACACGTGGGTGGAAGGGCCATCCCCGTCGTAACTCGAGAATATACCCCAGGTTTCCGCAGCAACTCGAGAAAAACCATGAGACTTCCCCCTCGCCGCGAGATGAGACCCGATTCCCCTGCACTGCATGCAGAGCAATTCCGTGTTGCACATCAAACATGAAAGGAGCCTTGATTTTCTTGATGGCACTCTAGAGAAACCCCAAGAACACTGTTTCAAGGCTAGAGGGATCCTGAGGTCACTGTAGCAACATGAAAGAGCTCCGTGGACCAAGAATCAAGTCGAGATGAGAGGTTAGTCCCTGGCTTCGACTCCAGAGGAATACCACCTTACCACAAGCACCTCAAGAGGAGGCTTCTCTCAGCTCTAGGAATGTGAGAGGGACCCTGAGTTTGCAGCCTCAAGTGGAATGGACACTGTGATGACCTGACACGAAATAAAGCCGGATATCCCTGCAGTCACTTGAATGCAGGCTCGTCTTGCATTTCCCAAGACGAAAGGATGTCTGAATCCCCTGTGGAGACCACAGAGAAAGACCTCATTCCCCACCTCATCGCGACCGGAGGCCTCACATCCTTTGAAAACTCCAGAGGTACGGGGAGATCAGTGCCGCTAAAGGAGACGATGCCTGACCCCTCGTGAAACTTGATAGGAGTCCCAGGATTCCTGTGGCACGTGGAAAGGGCTCTTGGTCTGCCGCCTCAGCTGGAGAGGCGTCCCAATTGCCCTGCCAAGCCTCGAGGAGAATCCCGAGTTGTCCCTCACAATTAGGCAGGAGTCTTGACGTCGCTGAACAAGCACGTGGGTAGAAGGGCCATCCCCGTCGTAATTCGATAATATAGCCCAGGTTCCCGCCGCAACTCGAGAAAAACAATGAGACTTCCCCCTCGCCGCGAGATGAGGCTCGATTCTCCTGCACTGCATGCAGAGCAATTCCGTGTTGCACATCAAACATGAAAGGAGCCTTGATTTTCTTGATGGCACTCCAGAGAAACCCCAAGAACACTGTTTCCAGGCTAGAGGGATCCTGAGGTCACTATAGCAACACGAAAGTGCTCCGTAGACCAAAAATCAACTCGAGATGAGAGGGTAGTCCCTGGCTTCGACTCCAAAGGAATACCACCTTACCACAAGCACCTCAAGAGGAGGCTTCTCTCAGCTCTAGGTATGTGAGAGGGACCCTGAGTTTGCAGCCTCAAGTGGAATGGACACTGCGATGCCCTGGCTCGAAATAAGGCAGGATATCCCTGCAGTGACTTGAATGCAGGCTCGTCTTGCATCTCCCAAGACGAAAGGATGTCTGAATCCCCTGTGGAGACCACAGAGAAAGACCTAGTTCCCCACCTCATCGCGACCGGAGGCCTCACATCCTTTGAAAACTCCAGAGGTACGCGGAGATCAGTGCCTCCAAAGGAGCTAATGCCTGACTCCTCGTCAAACTTGATAGAAGTCCCAGGATTCCTGTGGCACGTGGAAAGGGACCCTTGGTCTCCCGCCTCAGCTGGAGAGGCGTCCCAATTGCCCTGCCAAGCCTCGAGGAGAATCCCGAGTTGTCCCTCGCAACTAGGCAGGAGTCTTGACGTCGCTGAACAAACACGTGGGTGGAAGGGCCATCCCCGTCGTAACTCGAGAATATACCCCAGGTTCCAGCCGCAACTCGAGAAAAACCATGAGACTTCCCCCTCGCCGCGAGATGAGGCCCGATTCCCCTGCACTGCGTGCAGAGCAATTCCGTGTTGCACATCACACATGAAAGGAGCCTTGATTTCCTTGATGGCACTCCAGAGAAACCCCAAGAACACTGTTTCAAGGCTAGAGGGATCCTGAGGTCACTGTAGCAACACGAAAGAGCTCCGTGGACCAAAAATCAACTCGAAATGAGAGGTTAGTCTCTGGCTTCGACTCCAGAGGAATACCACCTTACCACAAGCACCTCAAGAGGAGGCTTCTCTCAGCTCTATGTATGCGAGAGGGACCCTTAGTTTGCGGCCTCAAGTGGAATGGACATTGCGATGCCCTGATTCGAAATAATGCCGGATATCCCTGCAGTGACTTGAATGCAGGCTCGTCTTGCATCTCCGAAGAAGAAAGGATGTCTGAATCCCCTGTGGAGACCACAGAGAAAAACCTAGTTCCCCACCTCTTCGCGACCGGAGGCCTCACATCCTTTGAAAACTCCAGAGGTACGCGGAGATCAGTGCCTCCAAAGGAGACGATGCCTGACTCCTCTTGAAACTTGATAGGAGTCCCAGGATTCCTGTGGCACACGGAAAGGGACCCTTGGTCTCCCGCCTCAGCTGGAGAGGCGTCCCAATTGCCCTGCCAAGCCTCGAGGAGAATCCCGAGTTGTCCCTCCCAACTAGGCAGGTGTCCTGACGTCGCTGAACAAACACGTGGCTGGAAGGGCCATCCCCGTCGTAACTCGAGAATATACCCCAGGTTCCCGCCGCAACTCGAGAAAAACCATGAGACTTCCCCCTCGCCATGAGATGAGGCCCGATTCCCCTGCACTGCGTGCAGAGCAATTCGGTGTTGCACATCACACATGAAAGGAGCCTTGATTTCCTTGATGGCACTCCAGAGAAACCCCAAGAACACTGTTTCAAGGCTAGAGGGAAACTGAGGTCACTGTAGCAACACGAAAGAGCTCCGTGGACCAAGAATCAACTCGAGATGAGATGTTAGTCCCTGGCTTCGACTCCAGAGGAATACCACCTTACCACAAGCACCTCAAGAGGACGCTTCTCTCAGCTCTAGGTATGTGAGAGGGACGCTAAGTTTGTGGCCTCAAGTGGAATGGACACCGCGATGCCCTGACTCGAAATAAGGCCGGATATCCCTGCAGTGACTTGAATGCAGGCTCGTCTTGCATCTCCCGAGACGAAAGGATGTCTGAATCCCCTGTGGAGACCACAGAGAAAGACCTAGTTCCCCACCTCATCACTACCAGAGGCCTCACATCCTTTGAAAACTCCAGAGGTACGCGGAGATCAGTGCCTCCAACGGAGACGATGCCTGACTCCTCGTGAAACTTGATAGGAGTCCCAGGATTCCTATGGCACGTGGAAAGGGACAATTGGTCTCCCGCCTCAGCTGGAGAGGCGTCCCAATTGCCCTGCCAAGCCTCGAGGAGAATCCCGAGTTGTCCCTCGAAACTAGGCAGGAGTCCTGACGTCGCTGAACAAACACGTGGCTGGAAGGGCCATCCCCGTCGTAACTCGAGAATATACCCCAGGTTCCCGCCGCAATTCGAGAAAAACCATGAGACTTCCCCCTTGACGCGAGATGAGGCCCGATTCCCCTGCACTGCGTGCAGAGCAATTCCGTGTTGCACATCACACATGAAAGGAGCCTTGATCTCCTTGATGGCACTCCAGAGAAACCCCAAGAACACTGCTTCAAGGCTAGAGGGATCCTGAGGTCACTGTAGCAACACGAAAGAGCTCCGTGGACCACAAATCAACTCGAGATGAGAGGTTAGTCCCTGGCTTCGACTCCAGAGGAATACCACCTTACCACAAGCACCTCAAGAGGAGGCTTCTCTCAGCTCTAGCTATGTGAGAGGGACCCTGAGTTTGCGGCCTCAAGTGGAATGGACACCGCGATGCCCTGACTCGAAATAAGGCCGGATATCCCTGCAGTGACTTGAATGCAGGCTCGTCTTGCATCTCCCAAGACGAAAGGATGTCTGAATCCCCTGTGGAGACCACAGAGAAAGACCTAGTTCCCCACCTCATCGCGACCGGAGGCCTCACATCCTTTGAAAACTCCAGAGGTACGCGGAGATCAGTGCCTCCAAAGGAGACGATGCCTGACTCCTCGTGAAACTTGATAGGAGTCCCAGGATTCCTGTGGCACGTGGAAAGGGACCCTTGGTCTCCCGCCTCAGCTGGAGAGGCGTCCCAATTGCCCTGCCAAGCCTCGAGGAGAATCCCGAGTTGTCCCTCGAAACTAGGCAGGAGTCCTGACGTCGCTGAACAAACACGTGTGTGGAAGGGCCATCCCCGTCGTAACTCGAGAATATACCCCAGGTTCCCACCCCAACTCGAGAAAAACCATGAGACTTCCCCCTCGCCGCGAGATGAGGCCCGATTCCCCTGCACTGCGTGCAGAGCAATTCCGTGTTGCACATCACACATGAAAGGAGAATGATTTCCTTGATGGCACTCCAGAGAAACCCCAAGAACACTGTTTCAAGGCTAGAGGGAAACTGAGGTCACTGTAGCAACACGAAAGAGTTCCATGGACCAAAAATCAACTCAAGATGAGAGGTTAGTCCCTGGCTTCGACTCCAGAGGAATACCACCTTACCACAAGCACCTCAAGAGGAGGCTTCTCTCAGCTCTAGGTATGTGAGAGGGACGCTAAGTTTGTGGCCTCAAGTGGAATGGACACCGCGATGCCCTGACTCGAAATAAGGGCGGATATCCCTGCAGTGACTTGAATGCAGGCTCGTCTTGCATCTCCCGAGACGAAAGGATGTCTGAATCCCCTGTGGAGACCACAGAGAAAGACCTAGTTCCCCACCTCATCACTACCGGAGGCCTCACATCCTTTGAAAACTCCAGAGGTACGCGGAGATCAGTGCCTCCAACGGAGACGATGCCTGACTCCTCGTGAAACTTGATAGGAGTCCCAGGATTCCTGTGGCACGTGGAAAGGGACAATTGGTCTCCCGCCTCAGCTGGAGAGGCGTCCCAATTGCCCTGCCAAGCCTCGAGGAGAATCCCGAGTTGTCCCTCGAAACTAGGCAGGAGTCCTGACGTCGCTGTACAAACACGTGGGTGGAAGGGCCATCCGCGTCGTAACTCGAGAATATACCCCAGGTTCCCGCCGCAACTCGAGAAAAACCATGAGACTTCCCCCTCGCCGCGAGATGAGTCCCGATTCCCCTGCACTGCGTGCAGAGCAATTCCGTGTTGCACATCACACATGAAAGGAGCCTTGATCTCCTTGATGGCACTCCAGAGAAACCCCAAGAACACTGTTTCAAGGCTAGAGGGATCCTGAGGTCACTGTAGCAACACGAAAGAGCTCCGTGGACCACAAATCAACTCGAGATGAGAGGTTAGTCCCTGGCTTCGACTCCAGAGGAATACCACCTTACCACAAGCACCTCAAGAGGACGCTTCTCTCAGCTCTAGGTATGTGAGAGGGACCCTGAGTTTGCGGCCTCAAGTGGAATGGACACCGCGATGCCCTGACTCGAAATAAGGCCGGATATCCCTGCAGTGACTTGAATGCAGGCTCGTCTTGCATCTCCCAAGACGAAAGGATGTCTGAATCCCCTGTGGAGACCACAGAGAAAGACCTAGTTCCCCACCTCATCGCGACCGGAGGCCTCACATCCTTTGAAAACTCCAGAGGTACGCGGAGATCAGTGCCTCCAAAGGAGACGATGCCTGACTCCTCGTGAAACTTGATAGGAGTCCCAGGATTCCTGTGGCACGTGGAAAGGGACCCTTGGTCTCCCGCCTCAGCTGGAGAGGCGTCCCAATTGCCCTGCCAAGCCTCGAGGAGAATCCCGAGTTGTCCCTCGAAACTAGGCAGGAGTCCTGACGTCGCTGAACAAACACGTGGGTGGAAGGGCCATCCCCGTCATAACTCGAGAATATACCCCAGGTTCCCACCGCAACTCGAGAAAAACCATGAGACTTCCCCCTCTCCGCGAGATGAGGCCCGATTCCCCTGCACTGCGTGCAGAGCAATTCCGTGTTGCACATCACACATGAAAGGAGCCTTGATTTCCTTGATGGCACTCCAGAGAAACCCCAAGAACACTGTTTCAAGGCTAGAGGGAAACTGAGGTCACTGTAGCAACACGAAAGAGTTCCATGGACCAAAAATCAACTCAAGATGAGAGGTTAGTCCCTGGCTTCGACTCCAGAGGAATACCACCTTACCACAAGCACCTCAAGAGGAGGCTTCTCTCAGCTCTAGGTATGTGAGAGGGACCCTAAGTTTGTGGCCTCAAGTGGAATGGACACCGCGATGCCCTGACTCGAAATAAGGCCGGATATCCCTGCAGTGACTTGAATGCAGGCTCGTCTTGCATCTCCCAAGACGAAAGGATGTCTGAATCCCCTGTGGAGACCACAGAGAAAGACCTAGTTCGCCACCTCATCACTACCGGAGGCCTCACATCCTTTGAAAACTCCAGAGGTACGCGGAGATCAGTGCCTCCAAAGGAGACGATGCCTGACTCCTCGTGAAACTTGATAGGAGTCCCAGGATTCCTGTGGCACGTGGAAAGGGAACCTTGGTCTCACGCCTCAGCTGGAGAGGCGTCCCAATTGCCCTGCCAATCCTCGAGGAGAATCCCGAGTTGTCCCTCGCAACTAGGCAGGAGTCCTGCCGTCGCTGAACAAACACGTGGGTGGAGGGGCCTTCCCCGTCGTAACTCGAGAATATACCCCAGGTTCCCGCCGCAACTCGAGAAAAACCATGAGACTTCCCCCTCGCCGCGAGATGAGGCCCGATTCCCCTGCACTGTGTGCACAGCAATTCCGTGTTGCACATCACACATGAAAGGAGCCTTGATCTCCATGATGGCACTCCAGAGAAACCCCAAGAACACTGTTTCAAGGCTAGAGGGATCCTGAGGTCACTGTAGCAACACGAAAGAGCTCCGAGGACCACAAATCAACTCGAGATGAGAGGTTAGTCCCTGGCTTCGACTCCAGAGGAATACCACCTCACCACAAGCACCTCAAGAGGAGGCTTCTCTCAGCTCTAGGTATGTGAGAGGGACCCTGAGTTTGCGGCCTGAAGTGGAATGGACACCGCGATGCCCTGACTCGAAATAAGGCCGGATATCCCTGCAGTGACTTGAATGCAGGCTCATCTTGCATCTCCCAAGACGAAAGAATGTCTGAATCCCCTGTGGAGACCACAGAGAAAGACCTAGTTCCCCACCTCATCGCGACCGGAGGCCTCACATCCTTTGAAAACTCCAGAGGTACGCGGAGATCAGTGCCTCCAAAGGAGACGATGCCTGACTCCTCGTGAAACTTGATAGGAGTCCCAGGATTCCTGTGGCACGTGGAAAGGGACCCTTGGTCTCCCGCCTCAGCTGGAGAGGCGTCCCAATTGCCCTGCCAAGCCTCGAGGAGAATCCCGAGTTGTCCCTCGAAACTAGGCAGGAGTCCTGACGTCGCTGAACAAACACGTGGGTGGAAGGGCCATCCCTGTCATAACTCGAGAATATACCCCACGTTCCCACCGCAACTCGAGAAAAACCATGAGACTTCCCACTCGCCGCAAGATGAGGCCCGATTCCCCTGCACTGCGTGCAGAGCAATTCCGTGTTGCACATCACACATGAAAGGAGCCTTGATTTCCTTGATGGCACTCCAGAGAAACCCCAAGAACACTCTTTCAAGGCTAGAGGGTATCTGAGGTCACTGTAGCAACACGAAAGAGCTCCGTGGACCAAAAATCAACTCGAGATGAGAGGTTAGTCCGTGGCTTCGACTCCAGAGGAATACCACCTTACCACAAGCACCTCAAGAGGAGGCTTCTCTCAGCTCTAGGTATGTGAGAGGGACCCTGAGTTTGCGGCCTCAAGTGGAATGGACACCGCAATGCCCTGACTCGAAATAAGGCCGGATATCCCTGCAGTGACTTGAATGCAGGCTCGTCTTGCATCTCCCAAGACGAAAGGATGTCTGAATCCCCTGTGGAGACCACAGAGAAAGACCTAGTTCCCCACCTCATCGCGACCGGAGGCCTCACATCCTTTGAAAACTCCAGAGGTACGCGGAGATCAGTGCCTCCAAAGGAGCTAATGCCTGACTCCTCGTGAAACTTGATAGGAGTCCCAGGATTCCTGTGGCACGTGGAAAGGGAACCTTGGTCTCCCGCCTCAGCTGGAGAGGCGTCCTAATTGCCCTGCCAAGCTTCGAGGAGAATCCCGAGTTGTCCCTCGCACCTAGGCAGGAGTCCTGAAGTCGCTGAACAAACACGTGGGTGGAGGTACCATCCCCGTCTTAACTCGAGAATATACCCCAGGTTCCCGCCGCAACTCGAGAAAAACCATGAGACTTCCCCCTCGCCGCGAGATGAGGGCCGATTCCCCTGCACTGCGTGCAGAGCAATTCCGTGTTGCACATCACACATAAAAGGAGTCTTGATTTCCTTGGTGGCACTCCAGAGAAACCCCAAGAACACTGTTTCAAGGCTAGAGGGATCCTGAGGTCACTATAGCAACACGAAAGAGCTCCGTGGACCAAAAATCAACTCGAGATGAGAGGTTAGTCCCTGGCTTCGACTCCAGAGGAATACCACCTTACCACAAGCACCTGAAGAGGAGGCTTCTCTCAGCTCTAGGTATGTGAGAGGGACCCTGAGTTTGCGGCCTCAAGTGAAATGGACACTGCGATGCCCTGACGCGAAATAAGGCCGGATATCCCTGCAGTGACTTGATTGCAAGCTCGTTTTGCATCTCCCAAGACGAAAGGAAGTCTGAATCCCCTGTGGAGACCACAGAGAAAGACCTAGTTCCCCACCTCATCCCGACCGGAGGCCTCACATCCTTTGAAAACTCCAGAGGTACGCGGAGATCAGTACCTCCAAAGGAGACGATGCCTGACTCCTCGTGAAACTTGATAGGAGTCCCAGGATTCCTGTGGCACGTGGAAAGGGACCCTTGGTCTCCCGCCTCAGCTGGAGAGGCGTCCCAATTGCCCTGCCAAGCCTCGAGGAGAATCCCGAGTTGTCCCTCGCAACTAGGCAGGAGTCCTGAAGTCGCTGAACAAACACGTGGGTGGAGGTACCATCCCCGTCTTAACTCGAGAATATACCCCAGGTTCCCGCCGCAACTCGAGAAAAATCATGAGACTTCCCCCTCGACGCGAGATGAGGCCCGATTCCCCTGCACTGCGTGCAGAGCAATTCCGTGTTGCACATCACACATGAAAGGAGTCTTGATTTCCTTGGTGGCACTCCAGAGAAACCCCAAGAACACTGTTTCAAGGCTAGAGGGATCCTGAGGTCACTGTAGCAACACAAAAGAGCTCCGTGGACCAAAAATCAACTCGAGATGAGAGGTTAGTCTCTGGCTTCGACTCCAGAGAAATACCACCTTACCACAAGCACCTCAAGAGGAGGCTTCTCTCAGCTCTAGGTATGTGAGAGGGACCCTGAGTTTGCGGCCTCAAGTGGAATGGACACCGCGATGCCCTGACTCGAAATAAGGCCGGATATCCTTGCAGTGACTTGAGTGCAGGCTCGTCTTGCATCTCCCAAGACGAAAGGATGTCTGAATCACCTGTGTAGACCACAGAGAAAGACCTAGTTCCCCACCTCATCGCAACCGGCGGCCTCACATCCTTTGAAAACTCCAGAGGTACGCGGAGATCAGTGCCTCCAAAGGAGACGATTGCTGACTACTCGTGAAACTTGATAGGAGTCCCAGGATTCCTGTGGCACGTGGAAAGGGACCCTTGGTCTCCCGCCTCAGCTGGAGAGGCGTCCCAATTGCCCTGCCAAGCCTCGAGGAGAATCCCGAATTGTCCCTCGCAAATAGGCAGAAGTCCAGACGGCGCTGAACAAACACTTGTGTGGAAGTGCCATCCCCGTCGTAACTCGAGAATATACCCCAGGTTCCCGCCGCAACTCGAGAAAAACCATGAGACTTCCCCCTCGCCGCGAGATGAGGCCCGATTCCCCTGCACTGCGTGCACAGCAATTCCGTGTTGCACATCACACATGAAAGGAGCCTTGATCTCCTTGGTGGCACTCCAGAGAAACCCCAAGAACACTGTTTCAAGGCTAGAGGGATCCTGAGGTCACTGTAGCAACACGAAAGAGCTCCGAGGACTACAAATCAACTCGAGATGAGAGGTTAGTCCCTGGCTTCGACTCCAGAGGAATACCACCTTACCACAAGCACCTCAAGAGGAGGCTTCTCTCAGCTCTAGGTATGTGAGAGGGACGCTAAGTTTGTGGCCTCAAGTGGAATGGACACCGCGATGCCCTGACTCGAAATAAGGCCGGATATCCCTGCAGTGACTTGAATGCAGGCTCGTCTTGCATCTCCCAAGACGAAAGGATGTCTGAATCCCCTGTGGAGACCACAGAGAAAGACCTAGTTCCCCACCTCATCACTACCGGAGGCCTCACATCCTTTGAAAACTCCAGAGGTACGCGGAGATCAGTGCCTCCAACGGAGACGATGCCTGACTCCTCGTGAAACTTGATAGGAGTCCCAGGATTCCTGTGGCACGTGGAAAGGGACAATTGGTCTCCCGCCTCAGCTGGAGAGGCGTCCCAATTGCCCTGCCAAGCCTCGAGGAGAATCCCAAGTTGTCCCTCGAAACTAGGCAGGAGTCCTGACGTCGCTGAACAAACACGTGGGTGGAAGGGCCATCCCCGTCGTAACTCGAGAATATACCCCAGGTTCCCGCCGCAACTCGAGAAAAACCATGAGACTTCCCCCTCGCCGCGAGATGAGTCCCGATTCCCCTGCACTGCGTGCAGAGCAATTCCGTGTTGCACATCACACATGAAAGGAGCCTTGATCTCCTTGATGGCACTCCAGAGAAACCCCAAGAACACTGTTTCAAGGCTAGAGGGATCCTGAGGTCACTGTAGCAACACGAAAGAGCTCCGTGGACCACAAATCAACTCGAGATGAGAGGTTAGTCCCTGGCTTCGACTCCAGAGGAATACCACCTTACCACAAGCACCTCAAGAGGACGCTTCTCTCAGCTCTAGGTATGTGAGAGGGACCCTGAGTTTGCGGCCTCAAGTGGAATGGACACCGCGATGCCCTGACTCGAAATAAGGCCGGATATCCCTGCAGTGACTTGAATGCAGGCTCGTCTTGCATCTCCCAAGACGAAAGGATGTCTGAATCCCCTGTGGAGACCACAGAGAAAGACCTAGTTCCCCACCTCATCACGACCGGAGGCCTCACATCCTTTGAAAACTCCAGAGGTACGCGGAGATCAGTGCCTCCAAAGGAGACGATGCCTGACTCCTCGTGAAACTTGATAGGAGTCCCAGGATTCCTGTGGCACGTGGAAAGGGACCCTTGGTCTCCCGCCTCAGCTGGAGAGGCGTCCCAATTGCCCTGCCAAGCCTCGAGGAGAATCCCGAGTTGTCCCTTGAAACTAGGCTGGAGTCCTGACGTCGCTGAACAAACACGTGGGTGGAAGGGCCATCCCCGTCATAACTCGAGAATATACCCCAGGTTCCCACCGCAACTCGAGAAAAACCATGAGACTTCCCCCTCGCCGCGAGATGAGGCCCGATTCCCCTGCACTGCGTGCAGAGCAATTCCATGTTGCACATCACACATGAAAGGAGCCTTGATTTCCTTGATGGAACTCCAGAGAAACCCCAAGAACACTGTTTCAAGGCTAGAGGGAAACTGAGGTCACTGTAGCAACACGAAAGAGCTCCGTGGACCAAGAATCAACTCGAGATGAGAGGTTAGTCCCTGGCTTCGACTCCAGAGGAATACGACCTTACCACAAGCACCTCAAGAGGAGGCTTCTCTCAGCTCTAGGTATGTGAGAGGGACGCTAAGTTTGTGGCCTCAAGTGGAATGGACACCGCGATGCCCTGACTCGAAATAAGGCCGGATATCCCTGCAGTGACTTGAGTGCAGGCTCGTCTTGCATCTCCCAAGACGAAAGGATGTCTGAATCCCCTGTGGAGACCACAGAGAAAGACCTAGTTCCCCACCTCATCGCGACCGGAGGCCTCACATCCTTTGAAAACTCCAGAGGTACGCGGATATCAGTGCCTCCAAAGGAGACGATGCCTGACTCCTCGTGAAACTTGATAGGAGTCCCAGGATTCCTGTGGCACGTGGAAAGGGACCCTTGGTCTCCCGCCTCAGCTGGAGAGGCGTCCCAATTGCCCTGCCAAGCCTCGAGGAGAATCCCGAGTTGTCCCTCGAAACTAGGCAGGAGTCCTGACGTCGCTGAACAAACACGTGGGTGGAAGGGCCATCCCCGTCATAACTCGAGAATATACCCCAGGTTCCCACCGCAACTCGAGAAAAACCATGAGACTTCCCCCTCGCCGCGAGATGAGGCCCGATTCCCCTGCACTGCATGCAGAGCAATTCCGTGTTGCACATCACACATGAAAGGAGCCTTGATTTCCTTGATGGCACTCCAGAGAAACCCCAAGAACACTGTTTCAAGGCTAGAGGGATCCTGAGGTCACTGTAGCAACATGAAAGAGCTCCGTGGACCAAGAATCAAGTCAAGATGAGAGGTTAGTCCCTGGCTTCGACTCCAGAGGAATACCACCTTACCACAAGCACCTCAAGAGGAGGCTTCTCTCAGCTCTAGGAATGTGAGAGGGACGCTAAGTTTGTGGCCTCAAGTGGAATGGACACCGCGATGCCCTGACTCGAAATAAGGCCGGATATCCCTGCAGTGACTTGAATGCAGGCTCGTCTTGCATCTCCCAAGACGAAAGGATGTCTGAATCCCCTGTGGAGACCACAGAGAAAGACCTAGTTCCCCACCTCATCACTACCGGAGGCCTCACATCCTTTGAAAACTCCAGAGGTACGCGGAGATCAGTGCCTCCAACGGAGACGATGCCTGACTCCTCGTGAAACTTGATAGGAGTCCCAGGATTCCTGTGGCACGTGGAAAGGGACCCTTGGTGTGCCGCCTCAGCTGGAGAGGCGTCCCAATTGCCCTGCCAAGCCTCGAGGAGAATCCCGAGTTGTCCCTCCCAACTAGGCAGGAGTCCTGACGTCGCTGAACAAACACGTGGCTGGAAGGGCCATCCCCGTCGTAACTCGAGAATATACCCCAGGTTCCCGCCGCAACTCGAGAAAAACCATGAGACTTCCCCCTCGCCGCGAGATGAGGCCCGATTCCCCTGCACTGCGTGCACAGCAATTCCGTGTTGCACATCACACATGAAAGGAGCCTTGATTTCCTTGATGGCACTCCAGAGAAACCCCAAGAACACTGTTTCAAGGCTAGAGGGATCCTGAGGTCACTGAAGCAACATGAAAGAGCTCCGTGGACCAAAAATCAACTCGAGATGAGAGGTTAGTCTCTGGCTTCGACTCCAGAGGAATACCACCTTACCACAAGCACCTCAAGAGGAGGCTTCTCTCAGCTCTATGTATGCGAGAGGGACCCTTAGTTTGCGGCCTGAAGTGGAATGGACATTGCGATGCCCTGATTCGAAATAATGCCGGATATCCCTGCAGTGACTTGAATGCAGGCTCGTCTTGCATCTCCGAAGAAGAAAGGATGTCTGAATCCCCTGTGGAGACCACAGAGAAAGACCTAGTTCCCCACCTCTTCACGACCGGAGGCCTTACATCCTTTGAAAACTCCAAAGGTACGCGGAGATCAGTGCCTCCAAAGGAGACGATGCCTGACTCCTCTTGAAACTTGATAGGAGTCCCAGGATTCCTGTGGCACACGGAAAGGGACCCTTGGTCTCCCGCCTCAGCTGGAGAGGCGTCCCAATTGCCCTGCCAAGCCTCGAGGAGAATCCCGAGTTGTCCCTCCCAACTAGGCAGGAGTCCTGACGTCACTGAACAAACACGTGGCTGGAAGGGCCATCCCCGTCGTAACTCGAGAATATACCCCAGGTTCTCGCCGCAACTGGAGAAAAACCATGAGACTTCCCCTTCGCCGCGAGATGAGGCCCGATTCCCCTGCACTGCGTGCAGAGCAATTCCGTGTTGCACATCACACATGAAAGGAGCCTTAATTTCCTTGATGGCACTCCAGAGAAACCCCAAGAACACTGTTTCAAGGTTGGAGGGATCCTGAGTTCACTGTAGCAACACGAAAGAGCTCCGTGGACCAAAAATCAACTCGAGATGAGAGGTTAGTCCCTGGCTTCGACTCCAGAGGAATACCACCTTACCACAAGCACCTCAAGAGGAGGCTTCTCTCAGCTCTAGGTATGTGAGAGGGACCCTGAGTTTGCGGCCTCAAGTGGAATGGACACCGCGATGCCCTGACTCGAAATAAGGCCGGATATCCCTGCAGTGACTTGAATGCATGCTCGTCTTGCATCTCCCGAGACGAAAGGATGTCTGAATCCCCTGTGGAGACCACAGAGAAAGACCTAGTTCCCCACCTCATCACTACCGGAGGCCTCACATCCTTTGAAAACTCCAGAGGTACGCGGAGATCAGTGCCTCCAACGGAGACGATGCCTGACTCCTCGTGAAACTTGATAGGAGTCCCAGGATTCCTGTGGCTCGTGGAAAGGGACAATTGGTCTCCCGCCTCAGCTGGAGAGGCGTCCCAATTGCCCTGCCAAGCCTCGAGGAGAATCCCGAGTTGTCCCTCGAAACTAGGCAGGAGTCCTGACGTCGCTGAACAAACACGTGGGTGGAAGGGCCATCCCCGTCATAACTCGAGAATATACCCCAGGTTCCCACCGCAACTCGAGAAAAACCATGAGACTTCCCCCTCGCCGCGAGATGAGGCCCGATTCCCCTGCACTGCGTGCAGAGCAATTCCGTGTTGCACATCACACATGAAAGGAGCCTTGATTTCCTTGATGGCACTCCAGAGAAACCCCAAGAACACTGTTTCAAGGCTAGAGGGAAACTGAGGTCACTGTAGCAACACGAAAGAGTTCCATGGACCAAAAATCAACTCAAGATGAGAGGTTAGTCCCTGGCTTCGACTCCAGAGGAATACCACCTTACCACAAGCACCTCAAGAGGAGGCTTCTCTCAGCTCTAGGTATGTGAGAGGGACCCTAAGTTTGTGGCCTCAAGTGGAATGGACACCGCGATGCCCTGACTCGAAATAAGGCCGGATATCCCTGCAGTGACTTGAATGCAGGCTCGTCTTGCATCTCCCAAGACGAAAGGATGTCTGAATCCCCTGTGGAGACCACAGAGAAAGACCTAGTTCGCCACCTCATCACTACCGGAGGCCTCACATCCTTTGAAAACTCCAGAGGTACGCGGAGATCAGTGCCTCCAAAGGAGACGATGCCTGACTCCTCGTGAAACTTGATAGGAGTCCCAGGATTCCTGTGGCACGTGGAAAGGGAACCTTGGTCTCACGCCTCAGCTGGAGAGGCGTCCCAATTGCCCTGCCAATCCTCGAGGAGAATCCCGAGTTGTCCCTCGCAACTAGGCAGGAGTCCTGACGTCGCTGAACAAACACGTGGGTGGAAGGGCCTTCCCCGTCGTAACTCGAGAATATACCCCAGGTTCCCGCCGCAACTCGAGAAAAACCATGAGACTTCCCCCTCGCCGCGAGATGAGGCCCGATTCCCCTGCACTGTGTGCACAGCAATTCCGTGTTGCACATCACACATGAAAGGAGCCTTGATCTCCATGATGGCACTCCAGAGAAACCCCAAGAATACTGTTTCAAGGCTAGAGGGATCCTGAGGTCACTGTAGCAACACGAAAGAGCTCCGAGGACCACAAATCAACTCGAGATGAGAGGTTAGTCCCTGGCTTCGACTCCAGAGGAATACCACCTCACCACAAGCACCTCAAGAGGAGGCTTCTCTCAGCTCTAGGTATGTGAGAGGGACCCTGAGTTTGCGGCCTCAAGTGGAATGGACACCGCGATGCCCTGACTCGAAATAAGGCCGGATATCCCTGCAGTGACTTGAATGCAGGCTCATCTTGCATCTCTCAAGACGAAAGAATGTCTGAATCCCCTGTGGAGACCACAGAGAAAGACCTAGTTCCCCACCTCATCGCGACCGGAGGCCTCACATCCTTTGAAAACTCCAGAGGTACGCGGAGATCAGTGCCTCCAAAGGAGACGATGCCTGACTCCTCGTGAAACTTGATAGGAGTCCCAGGATTCCTGTGGCACGTGGAAAGGGACCCTTGGTCTCCCGCCTCAGCTGGAGAGGCGTCCCAATTGCCCTGCCAAGCCTCGAGGAGAATCCCGAGTTGTCCCTCGAAACTATGCAGGAGTCCTGACGTCGCTGAACAAACACGTGGGTGGAAGGGCCATCCCTGTCATAACTCGAGAATATACCCCACGTTCCCACCGCAACTCGAGAAAAACCATGAGACTTCCCACTCGCCGCAAGATGAGGCCCGATTCCCCTGCACTGCGTGCAGAGCAATTCCGTGTTGCACATCACACATGAAAGGAGCCTTGATTTCCTTGATGGCACTCCAGAGAAACCCCAAGAACACTCTTTCAAGGCTAGAGGGTATCTGAGGTCACTGTAGCAACACGAAAGAGCTCCGTGGACCAAAAATCAACTCGAGATGAGAGGTTAGTCCGTGGCTTCGACTCCAGAGGAATACCACCTTACCACAAGCACCTCAAGAGGAGGCTTCTCTCAGCTCTAGGTATGTGAGAGGGACCCTGAGTTTGCGGCCTCAAGTGGAATGGACACCGCAATGCCCTGACTCGAAATAAGGCCGGATATCCCTGCAGTGACTTGAATGCAGGCTCGTCTTGCATCTCCCAAGACGAAAGGATGTCTGAATCCCCTGTGGAGACCACAGAGAAAGACCTAGTTCCCCACCTCATCGCGACCGGAGGCCTCACATCCTTTGAAAACTCCAGAGGTACACGGAGATCAGTGCCTCCAAAGGAGCTAATGCCTGACTCCTCGTGAAACTTGATAGGAGTCCCAGGATTCCTGTGGCACGTGGAAAGGGAACCTTGGTCTCCCGCCTCAGCTGGAGAGGCGTCCTAATTGCCCTGCCAAGCTTCGAGGAGAATCCCGAGTTGTCCCTCGCACCTAGGCAGGAGTCCTGAAGTCGCTGAACAAACACGTGGGTGGAGGTACCATCCCCGTCTAAACTCGAGAATATACCCCAGGTTCCCGCCGCAACTCGAGAAAAACCATGAGACTTCCCCCTCGCCGCGAGATGAGGGCCGATTCCCCTGCACTGCGTGCAGAGCAATTCCGTGTTGCACATCACACATAAAAGGAGTCTTGATTTCCTTGGTGGCACTCCAGAGAAACCCCAAGAACACTGTTTCAAGGCTAGAGGGATCCTGAGGTCACTGTAGCAACACGAAAGAGCTCCGTGGACCAAAAATCAACTCGAGATGAGAGGTTAGTCCCTGGCTTCGACTCCAGAGGAATACCACCTTACCACAAGCACCTGAAGAGGAGGCTTCTCTCAGCTCTAGGTATGTGAGAGGGACCCTGAGTTTGCGGCCTCAAGTGAAATGGACACTGCGATGCCCTGACGCGAAATAAGGCCGGATATCCCTGCAGTGACTTGATTGCAAGCTCGTTTTGCATCTCCCAAGACGAAAGGATGTCTGAATCCCCTGTGGAGACCACAGAGAAAGACCTAGTTCCCCACCTCATCCCGACCGGAGGCCTCACATCCTTTGAAAACTCCAGAGGTACGCGGAGATCAGTACCTCCAAAGGAGACGATGCCTGACTCCTCGTGAAACTTGATAGGAGTCCCAGGATTCCTGTGGCACGTGGAAAGGGACCCTTGGTCTCCCGCCTCAGCTGGAGAGGCGTCCCAATTGCCCTGCCAAGCCTCGAGGAGAATCCCGAGTTGTCCCTCGCAACTAGGCAGGAGTCCTGAAGTCGCTGAACAAACACGTGGGTGGAGGTACCATCCCCGTCTTAACTCGAGAATATACCCCAGGTTCCCGCCGCAACTCGAGAAAAACCATGAGACTTCCCCCTCGCCGCGAGATGAGTCCCGATTCCCCTGCACTGCGTGCAGAGCAATTCCGTGTTGCACATCACACATGAAAGGAGCCTTGATCTCCTTGATGGCACTCCAGAGAAACCCCAAGAACACTGTTTCAAGGCTAGAGGGATCCTGAGGTCACTGTAGCAACACGAAAGAGCTCCGTGGACCACAAATCAACTCGAGATGAGAGGTTAGTCCCTGGCTTCGACTCCAGAGGAATACCACCTTACCACAAGCACCTCAAGAGGACGCTTCTCTCAGCTCTAGGTATGTGAGAGGGACCCTGAGTTTGCGGCCTCAAGTGGAATGGACACCGCGATGCCCTGACTCGAAATAAGGCCGGATATCCCTGCAGTGACTTGAATGCAGGCTCGTCTTGCATCTCCCAAGACGAAAGGATGTCTGAATCCCCTGTGGAGACCACAGAGAAAGACCTAGTTCCCCACCTCATCGCGACCGGAGGCCTCACATCCTTTGAAAACTCCAGAGGTACGCGGAGATCAGTGCCTCCAAAGGAGACGATGCCTGACTCCTCGTGAAACTTGATAGGAGTCCCAGGATTCCTGTGGCACGTGGAAAGGGACCCTTGGTCTCCCGCCTCAGCTGGAGAGGCGTCCCAATTGCCCTGCCAAGCCTCGAGGAGAATCCCGAGTTGTCCCTCGAAACTAGGCTGGAGTCCTGACGTCGCTGAACAAACACGTGGGTGGAAGGGCCATCCCCGTCATAACTCGAGAATATACCCCAGGTTCCCACCGCAACTCGAGAAAAACCATGAGACTTCCCCCTCGCCGCGAGATGAGGCCCGATTCCCCTGCACTGCGTGCAGAGCAATTCCGTGTTGCACATCACACATGAAAGGAGCCTTGATTTCCTTGATGGAACTCCAGAGAAACCCCAAGAACACTGTTTCAAGGCTAGAGGGAAACTGAGGTCACTGTAGCAACACGAAAGAGCTCCGTGGACCAAGAATCAACTCGAGATGAGAGGTTAGTCCCTGGCTTCGACTCCAGAGGAATACGACCTTACCACAAGCACCTCAAGAGGAGGCTTCTCTCAGCTCTAGGTATGTGAGAGGGACGCTAAGTTTGTGGCCTCAAGTGGAATGGACACCGCGATGCCCTGACTCGAAATAAGGCCGGATATCCCTGCAGTGACTTGAGTGCAGGCTCGTCTTGCATCTCCCAAGACGAAAGGATGTCTGAATCCCCTGTGGAGACCACAGAGAAAGACCTAGTTCCCCACCTCATCGCGACCGGAGGCCTCACATCCTTTGAAAACTCCAGAGGTACGCGGATATCAGTGCCTCCAAAGGAGACGATGCCTGACTCCTCGTGAAACTTGATAGGAGTCCCAGGATTCCTGTGGCACGTGGAAAGGGACCCTTGGTCTCCCGCCTCAGCTGGAGAGGCGTCCCAATTGCCCTGCCAAGCCTCGAGGAGAATCCCGAGTTGTCCCTCGAAACTAGGCAGGAGTCCTGACGTCGCTGAACAAACACGTGGGTGGAAGGGCCATCCCCGTCATAACTCGAGAATATACCCCAGGTTCCCACCGCAACTCGAGAAAAACCATGAGACTTCCCCCTCGCCGCGAGATGAGGCCCGATTCCCCTGCACTGCATGCAGAGCAATTCCGTGTTGCACATCACACATGAAAGGAGCCTTGATTTCCTTGATGGCACTCCAGAGAAACCCCAAGAACACTGTTTCAAGGCTAGAGGGATCCTGAGGTCACTGTAGCAACATGAAAGAGCTCCGTGGACCAAGAATCAAGTCAAGATGAGAGGTTAGTCCCTGGCTTCGACTCCAGAGGAATACCACCTTACCACAAGCACCTCAAGAGGAGGCTTCTCTCAGCTCTAGGAATGTGAGAGGGACGCTAAGTTTGTGGCCTCAAGTGGAATGGACACCGCGATGCCCTGACTCGAAATAAGGCCGGATATCCCTGCAGTGACTTGAATGCAGGCTCGTCTTGCATCTCCCGAGAGGAAAGGATGTCTGAATCCCCTGTGGAGACCACAGAGAAAGACCTAGTTCCCCACCTCATCACTACCGGAGGCCTCACATCCTTTGAAAACTCCAGAGGTACGCGGAGATCAGTGCCTCCAACGGAGACGATGCCTGACTCCTCGTGAAACTTGATAGGAGTCCCAGGATTCCTGTGGCACGTGGAAAGGGACCCTTGGTGTGCCGCCTCAGCTGGAGAGGCGTCCCAATTGCCCTGCCAAGCCTCGAGGAGAATCCCGAGTTGTCCCTCCCAACTAGGCAGGAGTCCTGACGTCGCTGAACAAACACGTGGCTGGAAGGGCCATCCCCGTCGTAACTCGAGAATATACCCCAGGTTCTCGCCGCAACTGGAGAAAAACCATGAGACTTCCCCTTCGCCGCGAGATGAGGCCCGATTCCCCTGCACTGCGTGCAGAGCAATTCCGTGTTGCACATCACACATGAAAGGAGCCTTAATTTCCTTGATGGCACTCCAGAGAAACCCCAAGAACACTGTTTCAAGGTTGGAGGGATCCTGAGTTCACTGTAGCAACACGAAAGAGCTCCGTGGACCAAAAATCAACTCGAGATGAGAGGTTAGTCCCTGGCTTCGACTCCAGAGGAATACCACCTTACCACAAGCACCTCAAGAGGAGGCTTCTCTCAGCTCTAGGTATGTGAGAGGGACCCTGAGTTTGCGGCCTCAAGTGGAATGGACACCGCGATGCCCTGACTCGAAATAAGGCCGGATATCCCTGCAGTGACTTGAATGCATGCTCGTCTTGCATCTCCCGAGACGAAAGGATGTCTGAATCCCCTGTGGAGACCACAGAGAAAGACCTAGTTCCCCACCTCATCACTACCGGAGGCCTCACATCCTTTGAAAACTCCAGAGGTACGCGGAGATCAGTGCCTCCAACGGAGACGATGCCTGACTCCTCGTGAAACTTGATAGGAGTCCCAGGATTCCTGTGGCACGTGGAAAGGGACAATTGGTCTCCCGCCTCAGCTGGAGAGGCGTCCCAATTGCCCTGCCAAGCCTCGAGGAGAATCCCGAGTTGTCCCTCGAAACTAGGCAGGAGTCCTGACGTCGCTGAACAAACACGTGGGTGGAAGGGCCATCCCCGTCGTAACTCGAGAATATACCCCAGGTTCCCGCCGCAATTCGAGAAAAACCATGAGACTTCCCCCTCGCCGCGAGATGAGGCCCGATTCCCCTGCACTGCGTGCAGAGCAATTCCGTGTTGCACATCACACATGAAAGGAGCCTTGATCTCCTTGATGGCACTCCAGAGAAACCCCAAGAACACTGTTTCAAGGCTAGAGGGATCCTGAGGTCACTGTAGCAACACGAAAGAGCTCCGTGGACCACAAATCAAGTCGAGATGAGAGGTTAGTCCCTGGCTTCGACTCCAGAGAAATACCACCTTACCACAAGCACCTCAAGAGGACGCTTCTCTCAGCTCTAGGTATGTGAGAGGGACCCTGAGTTTGCGGCCTCAAGTGGAATGGACACCGCGATGCCCTGACTCGAAATAAGGCCGGATATCCCTGCAGTGACTTGAATGCAGGCTCGTCTTGCATCTCCCAAGACGAAAGGATGTCTGAATCCCCTGTGGAGACCACAGAGAAAGACCTAGTTCCCCACCTCATCGCGACCGGAGGCCTCACATCCTTTGAAAACTCCAGAGGTACGCGGAGATCAGTGCCTCCAAAGGAGACGATGCCTGACTCCTCGTGAAACTTGATAGGAGTCCCAGGATTCCTGTGGCACGTGGAAAGGGACACTTGGTCTCCCGCCTCAGTTGGAGAGGCGTCCCAATTGCCCTGCCAAGCCTCGAGGAGAATCCCGAGTTGTCCCTCGAAACTAGGCAGGAGTCCTGACGTCGCTGAACAAACACGTGGGTGGAAGGGCCATCCCCGTCATAACTCGAGAATATACCCCAGGTTCCCACCGCAACTCGAGAAAAACCATGAGACTTCCCCCTCGCCGCGAGATGAGGCCCGATTCCCCTGCACTGCGTGCAGAGCAATTCCGTGTTGCACATCACACATGAAAGGAGCCTTGATTTCCTTGATGGAACTCCAGAGAAACCCCAAGAACACTGTTTCAAGGCTAGAGGGAAACTGAGGTCACTGTAGCAACACGAAAGAGCTCCGTGGACCAAGAATCAACTCGAGATGAGAGGTTAGTCCCTGGCTTCGACTCCAGAGGAATACGACCTTACCACAAGCACCTCAAGAGGAGGCTTCTCTCAGCTCTAGGTATGTGAGAGGGACGCTAAGTTTGTGGCCTCAAGTGGAATGGACACCGCGATGCCCTGACTCGAAATAAGGCCGGATATCCCTGCAGTGACTTGAGTGCAGGCTCGTCTTGCATCTCCCAAGACGAAAGGATGTCTGAATCCCCTGTGGAGACCACAGAGAAAGACCTAGTTCCCCACCTCATCGCGACCGGAGGCCTCACATCCTTTGAAAACTCCAGAGGTACGCGGATATCAGTGCCTCCAAAGGAGACGATGCCTGACTCCTCGTGAAACTTGATAGGAGTCCCAGGATTCCTGTGGCACGTGGAAAGGGACCCTTGGTCTCCCGCCTCAGCTGGAGAGGCGTCCCAATTGCCCTGCCAAGCCTCGAGGAGAATCCCGAGTTGTCCCTCGAAACTAGGCAGGAGTCCTGACGTCGCTGAACAAACACGTGGGTGGAAGGGCCATCCCCGTCATAACTCGAGAATATACCCCAGGTTCCCACCGCAACTCGAGAAAAACCATGAGACTTCCCCCTCGCCGCGAGATGAGGCCCGATTCCCCTGCACTGCATGCAGAGCAATTCCGTGTTGCACATCACACATGAAAGGAGCCTTGATTTCCTTGATGGCACTCCAGAGAAACCCCAAGAACACTGTTTCAAGGCTAGAGGGATCCTGAGGTCACTGTAGCAACATGAAAGAGCTCCGTGGACCAAGAATCAAGTCGAGATGAGAGGTTAGTCCCTGGCTTCGACTCCAGAGGAATACCACCTTACCACAAGCACCTCAAGAGGAGGCTTCTCTCAGCTCTAGGAATGTGAGAGGGACGCTAAGTTTGTGGCCTCAAGTGGAATG
Organism: Cervus elaphus; assembly: GCF_910594005.1. Taxonomy (NCBI): domain Eukaryota; kingdom Metazoa; phylum Chordata; class Mammalia; order Artiodactyla; family Cervidae; genus Cervus; species Cervus elaphus. The sequence continues at coordinate 7,891,197 of NC_057838.1, forward strand.
GACACCGCGATGCCCTGACTCGAAATAAGGCCGGATATCCCTGCAGTGACTTGAATGCAGGCTCGTCTTGCATCTCCCGAGAGGAAAGGATGTCTGAATCCCCTGTGGAGACCACAGAGAAAGACCTAGTTCCCCACCTCATCACTACCGGAGGCCTCACATCCTTTGAAAACTCCAGAGGTACGCGGATATCAGTGCCTCCAACGGAGACGATGCCTGACTCCTCGTGAAACTTGATAGGAGTCCCAGGATTCCTGTGGCACGTGGAAAGGGACCCTTGGTCTGCCGCCTCAGCTGGAGAGGCGTCCCAATTGCCCTGCCAAGCCTCGAGGAGAATCCCGAGTTGTCCCTCCCAACTAGGCAGGAGTCCTGACGTCGCTGAACAAACACGTGGCTGGAAGGGCCATCCCCGTCGTAACTCGAGAATATACCCCAGGTTCCCGCCGCAACTCGAGAAAAACCATGAGACTTCCCCCTCGCCGCGAGATGAGGCCCGATTCCCCTGCACTGCGTGCACAGCAATTCCGTGTTGCACATCAAACATGAAAGGAGCCTTGATTTCCTTGATGGCACTCCAGAGAAACCCCAAGAACACTGTTTCAAGGCTAGAGGGATCCTGAGGTCACTGAAGCAACATGAAAGAGCTCCGTGGACCAAAAATCAACTCGAGATGAGAGGTTAGTCCCTGGGTTCGACTCCAGAGGAATACCACCTTACCACAAGCACCTCAAGAGGAGGCTTCTCTCAGCTCTAGGTATGTGAGAGGGACCCTGAGTTTGCGGCCTCAAGTGGAATGGACACCGCGATGCCCTGACTCGAAATAAGGCCGGATATCCCTGCAGTGACTTGAATGCAGGCTCGTCTTGCATCTCCCAAGACGAAAGGATGTCTGAATCCCCTGTGGAGACCACAGAGAAAGACCTAGTTCCCCACCTCATCGCGACCGGAGGCCTCACATCCTTTGAAAACTCCAGAGGTACGCGGAGATCAGTGCCTCCAAAGGAGACGATGCCTGACTCCTCGTGAAACTTGATAGGAGTCCCAGGATTCCTGTGGCACGTGGAAAGGGACCCTTGGTCTCCCGCCTCAGCTGGAGAGGCGTCCCAATTGCCCTGCCAAGCCTCGAGGAGAATCCCGAGTTGTCCCTCGAAACTAGGCAGGAGTCCTGACGTCGCTGAACAAACACGTGGGTGGAAGGGCCATCCCCGTCATAACTCGAGAATATACCCCAGGTTCCCACCGCAACTCGAGAAAAACCATGAGACTTCCCCCTCGCCGCGAGATGAGGCCCGATTCCCCTGCACTGCGTGCAGAGCAATTCCGTGTTGCACATCACACATGAAAGGAGCCTTGATTTCCTTGATGGAACTCCAGAGAAACCCCAAGAACACTGTTTCAAGGCTAGAGGGATCCTGAGGTCACTGTAGCAACATGAAAGAGCTCCGTGGACCAAGAATCAAGTCGAGATGAGAGGTTAGACCCTGGCTTCGACTCCAGAGGAATACCACCTTACCACAAGCACCTCAAGAGGAGGCTTCTCTCAGCTCTAGGAATGTGAGAGGGACCCTGAGTTTGCAGCCTCAAGTGGAATGGACACTGTGATGCCCTGACGCGAAATAAAGCCGGATATCCCTGCAGTCACTTGAATACAGGCTCGTCTTGCATCTCCCAAGACGAAAGGATGTCTGAATCCCCTGTGGAGACCACAGAGAAAGACCTCATTCCCCACCTCATCGCGACCGGAGGCCTCACATCCTTTGAAAACTCCAGAGGTACGGGGAGATCAGTGCCGCCAAAGGAGACGATGCCTGACTCCTCGTGAAACTTGATAGGAGTCCCAGGATTCCTGTGGCACGTGGAAAGGGACTCTTGGTCTGCCGCCTCAGCTGGAGAGGCGTCCCAATTGCCCTGCCAAGCCTCGAGGAGAATCCCGAGTTGTCCCTCACAACTAGGCAGGAGTCTTGACGTCGCTGAACAAGCACGTGGGTAGAAGAGCCATCCCCGTCGTAATTCGATAATATAGCCCAGGTTCCCGCCGCAACTCGAGAAAAACCATGAGACTTCCCCCTCGCCGCGAGATGAGGCTCGATTCTCCTGCACTGCATGCAGAGCAATTCCGTGTTGCACATCACACATGAAAGGAGCCTTGATTTCCTTGATGGCACTCCAGAGAAACCCCAAGAACACTGTTTCCAGGCTAGAGGGATCCTGAGGTCACTGTAGCAACACGAAAGTGCTCCGTAGACCAAAAATCAACTCGAGATGAGAGGGTAGTCCCTGGCTTCGACTCCAGAGGAATACCACCTTACCACAAGCACCTCAAGAGGAGGCTTCTCTCAGCTCTAGGTATGTGAGAGGGACCCTGAGTTTGCAGCCTCAAGTGGAATGGACACTGCGATGCCCTGGCTCGAAATAAGGCAGGATATCCCTGCAGGGACTTGCATGCAGGCTCGTCTTGCATCTCCGAAGAAGAAAGGATGTCTGAATCCCCTGTGGAGACCACAGAGAGAAACCTAGTTCCCCACCTCTTCGCGACCGGAGGCCTCACATCCTTTGAAAACTCCAGAGGTACGCGGAGATCAGTGCCTCCAACGGAGACGATGCCTGACTCCTCGTGAAACTTGATAGGAGTCCCAGGATTCCTGTGGCACACGGAAAGGGACCCTTGGTCTCCCGCCTCAGCTGGAGAGGCGTCCCAATTGCCCTGCCAAGCCTCGAGGAGAATACCGAGTTGTCCCTCCCAACTAGGCAGGTGTCCTGACGTCGCTGAACAAACACGTGTGTGGAAGGGCCATCCCCGTCGTAACTCGAGAATATACCCCAGGTTCCCGCCGCAACTCGAGAAAAACCATGAGACTTCCCCCTCGCCACGAGATGAGGCCCGATTCCCCTGCACTGCGTGCAGAGCAATTCCGTGTTGCACATCACACATGAAAGGAGAATGATTTCCTTGATGGCACTCCAGAGAAACCCCAAGAACACTGTTTCAAGGCTAGAGGGAAACTGAGGTCACTGTAGCAACACGAAAGAGTTCCATGGACCAAAAATCAACTCAAGATGAGAGGTTAGTCCCTGGCTTCGACTCCAGAGGAATACCACCTTACCACAAGCACCTCAAGAGGAGGCTTCTCTCAGCTCTAGGTATGTGAGAGGGACGCTAAGTTTGTGGCCTCAAGTGGAATGGACACCGCGATGCCCTGACTCGAAATAAGGGCGGATATCCCTGCAGTGACTTGAATGCAGGCTCGTCTTGCATCTCCCGAGACGAAAGGATGTCTGAATCCCCTGTGGAGACCACAGAGAAAGACCTAGTTCCCCACCTCATCACTACCGGAGGCCTCACATCCTTTGAAAACTCCAGAGTTACGCGGAGATCAGTGCCTCCAACGGAGACGATGCCTGACTCCTCGTGAAACTTGATAGGAGTCCCAGGATTCCTGTGGCACGTGGAAAGGGACCCTTGGTCTCCCGCCTCAGCTGGAGAGGCGTCCCAATTGCCCTGCCAAGCCTCGAGGAGAATCCCGAGTTGTCCCTCGAAACTAGGCAGGAGTCCTGACGTCACTGAACAAACACGTGTGTGGAAGGGCCATCCCCGTCGTAACTCGAGAATATACCCCAGGTTCCCGCCGCAATTCCAGAAAAACCATGAGACTTCCCCCTCGCCGCAAGATGAGGCCTGATTCCCCTGCACTGCGTGCAGAGCAATTCCGTGTTGCACATCACACATGAAAGGAGTCTTGATTTCCTTGATGGCACTCCAGAGAAACCCCAAGAACACTGTTTCAAGGCTAGAGCGATCCTGAGGTCACTGTAGCAACACGAAAGAAATCCGTGGACCAAGAATCAACTCGAGATGAGAGGTTAGTCCCTGGCTTCGACTCCAGAGGAATACCACCTTACCACAAGCACCTCAAGAGGAGGCTTCTCTCAGCTCTAGGTATGTTAGAGGGACCCTGAGTTTGCGGCCTCAAGTGGAATGGACACCGCGATGCCCTGACTCGAAATAAGGCCGGATATCCCTGCAGTGACTTGAATGCAGGCTCGTCTTGCATCTCCCAAGACGAAAGGATGTCTGAATCCCCTGTGGAGACCACAGAGAAAGACCTAGTTCCCCACCTCATCGCGACCGGAGGCCTCACATCCTTTGAAAACTCCAGAGGTACACGGAGATCAGTGCCTCCAAAGGAGCTAATGCCTGACTCCTCGTGAAACTTGATAGGAGTCCCAGGATTCCTGTGGCACGTGGAAAGGGAACCTTGGTCTCCCGCCTCAGCTGGAGAGGCGTCCTAATTGCCCTGCCAAGCTTCGAGGAGAATCCCGAGTTGTCCCTCGCACCTAGGCAGGAGTCCTGAAGTCGCTGAACAAACACGTGGGTGGAGGTACCATCCCCGTCTTAACTCGAGAATATACCCCAGGTTCCCGCCGCAACTCGAGAAAAACCATGAGACTTCCCCCTCGCCGCGAGATGAGGGCCGATTCCCCTGCACTGCGTGCAGAGCAATTCCGTGTTGCACATCACACATAAAAGGAGTCTTGATTTCCTTGGTGGCACTCCAGAGAAACCCCAAGAACACTGTTTCAAGGCTAGAGGGATCCTGAGGTCACTGTAGCAACACGAAAGAGCTCCGTGGACCAAAAATCAACTCGAGATGAGAGGTTAGTCCCTGGCTTCGACTCCAGAGGAATACCACCTTACCACAAGCACCTCAAGAGGAGGCTTCTCTCAACTCTAGGTATGTGAGAGGGACCCTGAGTTTGCGGCCTCAAGTGAAATGGACACTGCGATGCCCTGACGCGAAATAAGGCCGGATATCCCTGCAGTGACTTGAATGCAAGCTCGTTTTGCATCTCCCAAGACGAAAGGATGTCTGAATCCCCTGTGGAGACCACAGAGAAAGACCTAGTTCCCCACCTCATCCCGACCGGAGGCCTCACATCCTTTGAAAACTCCAGAGGTACGCGGAGATCAGTACCTCCAAAGGAGACGATGCCTGACTCCTCGTGAAACTTGATAGGAGTCCCAGGATTCCTGTGGCACGTGGAAAGGGACCCTTGGTCTCCCGCCTCAGCTGGAGAGGCGTCCCAATTGCCCTGCCAAGCCTCGAGGAGAATCCCGAGTTGTCCCTCGCAACTAGGCAGGAGTCCTGAAGTCGCTGAACAAACACGTGGGTGGAGGTACCATCCCCGTCTTAACTCGAGAATATACCCCAGGTTCCCGCCGCAACTCGAGAAAAATCATGAGACTTCCCCCTCGACGCGAGATGAGGCCCGATTCCCCTGCACTGCGTGCAGAGCAATTCCGTGTTGCACATACACATGAAAGGAGTCTTGATTTCCTTGGTGGCACTCCAGAGAAACCCCAAGAACACTGTTTCAAGGCTAGAGGGATCCTGAGGTCACTGTAGCAACACAAAAGAGCTCCGTGGACCAAAAATCAACTCGAGATGAGAGGTTAGTCTCTGGCTTCGACTCCAGAGAAATACCACCTTACCACAAGCACCTCAAGAGGAGGCTTCTCTCAGCTCTAGGTATGTGAGAGGGACCCTGAGTTTGCGGCCTCAAGTGGAATGGACACCGCGATGCCCTGACTCGAAATAAGGCCGGATATCCTTGCAGTGACTTGAGTGCAGGCTCGTCTTGCATCTCCCAAGACGAAAGGATGTCTGAATCACCTGTGTAGACCACAGAGAAAGACCTAGTTCCCCACCTCATCGCAACCGGAGGCCTCACATCCTTTGAAAACTCCAGAGGTACGCGGAGATCAGTGCCTCCAAAGGAGACGATGGCTGACTACTCGTGAAACTTGATAGGAGTCCCAGGATTCCTGTGGCACGTGGAAAGGGACCCTTGGTCTCCCGCCTCAGATGGAGAGGCGTCCCAATTGCCCTGCCAAGCCTCGAGGAGAATCCCGAATTGTCCCTCGCAAATAGGCAGAAGTCCAGACGGCGCTGAACAAACACTTGTGTGGAAGTGCCATCCCCGTCGAAACTCGAGAATATACCCCAGGTTCCCGCCGCAACTCGAGAAAAACCATGAGACTTCCCCCTCGCCGCGAGATGAGGCCCGATTCCCCTGCACTGCGTGCACAGCAATTCCGTGTTGCACATCACACATGAAAGGAGCCTTGATCTCCTTGGTGGCACTCCAGAGAAACCCCAATAACACTGTTTCAAGGCTAGAGGGTTCCTGAGGTCACTGTAGCAACACGAAAGAGCTCCGAGGACTACAAATCAACTCGAGATGAGAGGTTAGTCCCTGGCTTCGACTCCAGAGGAATACCACCTTACCACAAGCACCTCAAGAGGAGGCTTCTCTCAGCTCTAGGTATGTGAGAGGGACGCTAAGTTTGTGGCCTCAAGTGGAATGGACACCGCGATGCCCTGACTCGAAATAAGGCCGGATATCCCTGCAGTGACTTGAATGCAGGCTCGTCTTGCATCTCCCGAGACGAAAGGATGTCTGAATCCCCTGTGGAGACCACAGAGAAAGACCTAGTTCCCCACCTCATCACTACCGGAGGCCTCACATCCTTTGAAAACTCCAGAGGTACGCGGAGATCAGTGCCTCCAACGGAGACGATGCCTGACTCCTCGTGAAACTTGATAGGAGTCCCAGGATTCCTGTGGCACGTGGAAAGGGACAATTGGTCTCCCGCCTCAGCTGGAGAGGCGTCCCAATTGCCCTGCCAAGCCTCGAGGAGAATCCCAAGTTGTCCCTCGAAACTAGGCAGGAGTCCTGACGTCGCTGAACAAACACGTGGGTGGAAGGGCCATCCCCGTCGTAACTCGAGAATATACCCCAGGTTCCCGCCGCAACTCGAGAAAAACCATGAGACTTCCCCCTCGCCGCGAGATGAGTCCCGATTCCCCTGCACTGCGTGCAGAGCAATTCCGTGTTGCACATCACACATGAAAGGAGCCTTGATCTCCTTGATGGCACTCCAGAGAAACCCCAAGAACACTGTTTCAAGGCTAGAGGGATCCTGAGGTCACTGTAGCAACACGAAAGAGCTCCGTGGACCACAAATCAACTCGAGATGAGAGGTTAGTCCCTGGCTTCGACTCCAGAGGAATACCACCTTACCACAAGCACCTCAAGAGGACGCTTCTCTCAGCTCTAGGTATGTGAGAGGGACCCTGAGTTTGCGGCCTCAAGTGGAATGGACACCGCGATGCCCTGACTCGAAATAAGGCCGGATATCCCTGCAGTGACTTGAATGCAGGCTCGTCTTGCATCTCCCAAGACGAAAGGATGTCTGAATCCCCTGTGGAGACCACAGAGAAAGACCTAGTTCCCCACCTCATCGCGACCGGAGGCCTCACATCCTTTGAAAACTCCAGAGGTACGCGGAGATCAGTGCCTCCAAAGGAGACGATGCCTGACTCCTCGTGAAACTTGATAGGAGTCCCAGGATTCCTGTGGCACGTGGAAAGGGACCCTTGGTCTCCCGCCTCAGCTGGAGAGGCGTCCCAATTGCCCTGCCAAGCCTCGAGGAGAATCCCGAGTTGTCCCTCGAAACTAGGCAGGAGTCCTGACGTCGCTGAACAAACACGTGGGTGGAAGGGCCATCCCCGTCATAACTCGAGAATATACCCCAGGTTCCCACCGCAACTCGAGAAAAACCATGAGACTTCCCCCTCGCCGCGAGATGAGGCCCGATTCCCCTGCACTGCGTGCAGAGCAATTCCGTGTTGCACATCACACATGAAAGGAGCCTTGATTTCCTTGATGGCACTCCAGAGAAACCCCAAGAACACTGTTTCAAGGCTAGAGGGAAACTGAGGTCACTGTAGCAACACGAAAGAGTTCCATGGACCAAAAATCAACTCAAGATGAGAGGTTAGTCCCTGGCTTCGACTCCAGAGGAATACCACCTTACCACAAGCACCTCAAGAGGAGGCTTCTCTCAGCTCTAGGTATGTGAGAGGGACCCTAAGTTTGTGGCCTCAAGTGGAATGGACACCGCGATGCCCTGACTCGAAATAAGGCCGGATATCCCTGCAGTGACTTGAATGCAGGCTCGTCTTGCATCTCCCAAGACGAAAGGATGTCTGAATCCCCTGTGGAGACCACAGAGAAAGACCTAGTTCCCCACCTCATCACTACCGGAGGCCTCACATCCTTTGAAAACTCCAGAGGTACGCGGAGATCAGTGCCTCCAAAGGAGACGATGCCTGACTCCTCGTGAAACTTGATAGGAGTCCCAGGATTCCTGTGGCACGTGGAAAGGGAACCTTGGTCTCACGCCTCAGCTGGAGAGTCGTCCCAATTGCCCTGCCAAGCCTCGAGGAGAATCCCGAGTTGTCCCTCCCAACTAGGCAGGAGTCCTGACGTCGCTGAACAAACACGTGGGTGGAAGGGCCTTCCCCGTCGTAACTCGAGAATATACCCCAGGTTCCCGCCGCAACTCGAGAAAAACCATGAGACTTCCCCCTCGCCGCGAGGTGAGGCCCGATTCCCCTGCACTGTGTGCACAGCAATTCCGTGTTGCACATCACACATGAAAGGAGCCTTGATCTCCATGATGGCACTCCAGAGAAACCCCAAGAACACTGTTTCAAGGCTAGAGGGATCCTGAGGTCACTGTAGCAACACGAAAGAGCTCCGAGGACCACAAATCAACTCGAGATGAGAGGTTAGTCCCTGGCTTCGACTCCAGAGGAATACCACCTCACCACAAGCACCTCAAGAGGAGGCTTCTCTCAGCTCTAGTTATGTGAGAGGGACCCTGAGTTTGCGGCCTCAAGTGGAATGGACACCGCGATGCCCTGACTCGAAATAAGGCCGGATATCCCTGCAGTGACTTGAATGCAGGCTCATCTTGCATCTCCCAAGACGAAAGAATGTCTGAATCCCCTGTGGAGACCACAGAGAAAGACCTAGTTCCCCACCTCATCGCGACCGGAGGCCTCACATCCTTTGAAAACTCCAGAGGTACGCGGAGATCAGTGCCTCCAAAGGAGACGATGCCTGACTCCTCGTGAAACTTGATAGGAGTCCCAGGATTCCTGTGGCACGTGGAAAGGGACCCTTGGTCTCCCGCCTCAGCTGGAGAGGCGTCCCAATTGCCCTACCAAGCCTCGAGGAGAATCCCGAGTTGTCCCTCGAAACTAGGCAGGAGTCCTGACGTCGCTGAACAAACACGTGGGTGGAAGGGCCATCCCTGTCATAACTCGAGAATATACCCCACGTTCCCACCGCAACTCGAGAAAAACCATGAGACTTCCCACTCGCCGCAAGATGAGGCCCGATTCCCCTGCACTGCGTGCAGAGCAATTCCGTGTTGCACATCACACATGAAAGGAGCCTTGATTTCCTTGATGGCACTCCAGAGAAACCCCAAGAACACTGTTTCAAGGCTAGAGGGTATCTGAGGTCACTGTAGCAACACGAAAGAGTTACATGGACCAAAAATCAACTCGAGATGAGAGGTTAGTCCGTGGCTTCGACTCCAGAGGAATACCACCTTACCACAAGCACCTCAAGAGGAGGCTTCTCTCAGCTCTAGGTATGTGAGAGGGACCCTGAGTTTGCGGCCTCAAGTGGAATGGACACCGCAATGCCCTGACTCGAAATAAGGCCGGATATCCCTGCAGTGACTTGAATGCAGGCTCGTCTTGCATCTCCCAAGACGAAAGGATGTCTGAATCCCCTGTGGAGACCACAGAGAAAGACCTAGTTCCCCACCTCATCACTACCGGAGGCCTCACATCCTTTGAAAACTCCAGAGGTACGCGGAGATCAGTGCCTCCAAAGGAGACGATTCCTGACTCCTCGTGAAACTTGATAGGAGTCCCAGGATTCCTGTGGCACGTGGAAAGGGAACCTTGGTCTCCCGCCTCAGCTGGAGAGGCGTCCCAATTGCCCTGCCAAGCCTCGAGGAGAATCCCGAGTTGTCCCTCGAAACTAGGCAGGAGTCCTGACGTCACTGAACAAACACGTGTGTGGAAGGGCCATCCCCGTCGTAACTCGAGAATATACCCCAGGTTCCCGCCGCAATTCCAGAAAAACCATGAGACTTCCCCCTCGCCGCGAGATGAGGCCCGATTCCCCTGCACTGCGTGCAGAGCAATTCCGTGTTGCACATCACACATGAAAGGAGTCTTGATTTCCTTGATGGCACTCCAGAGAAACCCCAAGAACACTGTTTCAAGGCTAGAGCGATCCTGAGGTCACTGTAGCAACACGAAAGAGATCCGTGGACCAAGAATCAACTCGAGATGAGAGGTTAGTCCCTGGCTTCGACTCCAGAGGAATACCACCTTACCACAAGCACCTCAAGAGGAGGCTTCTCTCAGCTCTAGGTATGTGAGAGGGACCCTGAGTTTGCGGCCTCAAGTGAAATGGACACTGCGATGCCCTGACGCGAAATAAGGCCGGATATCCCTGCAGTGACTTGAATGCAAGCTCGTTTTGCATCTCCCAAGACGAAAGGATGTCTGAATCCCCTGTGGAGACCACAGAGAAAGACCTAGTTCCCCACCTCATCCCGACCGGAGGCCTCACATCCTTTGAAAACTCCAGAGGTACGCGGAGATCAGTACCTCCAAAGGAGACGATGCCTGACTCCTCGTGAAACTTGATAGGAGTCCCAGGATTCCTGTGGCACGTGGAAAGGGACCCTTGGTCTCCCGCCTCAGCTGGAGAGGCGTCCCAATTGCCCTGCCAAGCCTCGAGGAGAATCCCGAGTTGTCCCTCGCAACTAGGCAGGAGTCCTGAAGTCGCTGAACAAACACGTGGGTGGAGGTGCCATCCCCGTCTTAACTCGAGAATATACCCCAGGTTCCCGCCGCAACTCGAGAAAAACCATGAGACTTCCCCCTCGCCGCGAGATGAGGCCCGATTCCCCTGCACTGCGTGCAGAGCAATTCCGTGTTGCACATCACACATGAAAGGAGTCTTGATTTCCTTGGTGGCACTCCAGAGAAACCCCAAGAACACTGTTTCAAGGCTAGAGGGATCCTGAGGTCACTGTAGCAACACAAAAGAGCTCCGTGGACCAAAAATCAACTCGAGATGAGAGGTTAGTCTCTGGCTTCGACTCCAGAGAAATACCACCTTACCACAAGCACCTCAAGAGGAGGCTTCTCTCAGCTCTAGGTATGTGAGAGGGACCCTGAGTTTGCGGCCTCAAGTGGAATGGACACCGCGATGCCCTGACTCGAAATAAGGCCGGATATCCTTGCAGTGACTTGAGTGCAGGCTCGTCTTGCATCTCCCAAGACGAAAGGATGTCTGAATCACCTGTGTAGACCACAGAGAAAGACCTAGTTCCCCACCTCATCGCAACCGGAGGCCTCACATCCTTTGAAAACTCCAGAGGTACGCGGAGATCAGTGCCTCCAAAGGAGACGATGGCTGACTCCTCGTGAAACTTGATAGGAGTCCCAGGATTCCTGTGGCACGTGGAAAGGGACCCTTGGTCTCCCGCCTCAGCTGGAGAGGCGTCCCAATTGCCCTGCCAAGCCTCGAGGAGAATCCCGAGTTGTCCCTCGCAAATAGGCAGAAGTCCAGACGGCGCTGAACAAACACTTGTGTGGAAGTGCCATCCCCGTCGTAACTCGAGAATATACCCCAGGTTCCCGCCGCAACTCGAGAAAAACCATGAGACTTCCCCCTCGCCGCGAGATGAGGCCCGATTCCCCTGCACTGCGTGCACAGCAATTCCGTGTTGCACATCACACATGAAAGGAGCCTTGATCTCCTTGGTGGCACTCCAGAGAAACCCCAAGAACACTGTTTCAAGGCTAGAGGGATCCTGAGGTCACTGTAGCAACACGAAAGAGCTCCGAGGACTACAAATCAACTCGAGATGAGAGGTTAGTCCCTGGCTTCGACTCCAGAGGAATACCACCTTACCACAAGCACCTCAAGAGGAGGCTTCTCTCAGCTCTAGGTATGTGAGAGGGACGCTAAGTTTGTGGCCTCAAGTGGAATGGACACCGCGATGCCCTGACTCGAAATAAGGCCGGATATCCCTGCAGTGACTTGAATGCAGGCTCGTCTTGCATCTCCCGAGACGAAAGGATGTCTGAATCCCCTGTGGAGACCACAGAGAAAGACCTAGTTCCCCACCTCATCACTACCGGAGGCCTCACATCCTTTGAAAACTCCAGAGGTACGCGGAGATCAGTGCCTCCAAAGGAGACGATGCCTGACTCCTCGTGAAACTTGATAGGAGTCCCAGGATTCCTGTGGCACGTGGAAAGGGACCCTTGGTCTCCCGCCTCAGTTGGAGAGGCGTCCCAATTGCCCTGCCAAGCCTCGAGGAGAATCCCGAGTTGTCCCTCGAAACTAGGCAGGAGTCCTGACGTCGCTGAACAAACACGTGGGTGGAAGGGCCATCCCCGTCATAACTCGAGAATATACCCCAGGTTCCCACCGCAACTCGAGAAAAACCATGAGACTTCCCCCTCGCCGCGAGATGAGGCCCGATTCCCCTGCACTGCGTGCAGAGCAATTCCGTGTTGCACATCACACATGAAAGGAGCCTTGATTTCCTTGATGGAACTCCAGAGAAACCCCAAGAACACTGTTTCAAGGCTAGAGGGAAACTGAGGTCACTGTAGCAACACGAAAGAGCTCCGTGGACCAAGAATCAACTCGAGATGAGAGGTTAGTCCCTGGCTTCGACTCCAGAGGAATACGACCTTACCACAAGCACCTCAAGAGGAGGCTTCTCTCAGCTCTAGGTATGTGAGAGGGACGCTAAGTTTGTGGCCTCAAGTGGAATGAACACCGCGATGCCCTGACTCGAAATAAGGCCGGATATCCCTGCAGTGACTTGAGTGCAGGCTCGTCTTGCATCTCCCAAGACGAAAGGATGTCTGAATCCCCTGTGGAGACCACAGAGAAAGACCTAGTTCCCCACCTCATCGCGACCGGAGGCCTCACATCCTTTGAAAACTCCAGAGGTACGCGGATATCAGTGCCTCCAAAGGAGACGATGCCTGACTCCTCGTGAAACTTGATAGGAGTCCCAGGATTCCTGTGGCATGTGGAAAGGGACCCTTGGTCTCCCGCCTCAGCTGGAGAGGCGTCCCAATTGCCCTGCCAAGCCTCGAGGAGAATCCCGAGTTGTCCCTCGAAACTAGGCAGGAGTCCTGACGTCGCTGAACAAACACGTGGGTGGAAGGGCCATCCCTGTCATAACTCGAGAATATACCCCAGGTTCCCACCGCAACTCGAGAAAAACCATGAGACTTCCCCCTCGCCGCGAGATGAGGCCCGATTCCCCTGCACTGCATGCAGAGCAATTCCGTGTTGCACATCACACATGAAAGGAGCCTTGATTTCCTTGATGGCACTCCAGAGAAACCCCAAGAACACTGTTTCAAGGCTAGAGGGATCCTGAGGTCACTGTAGCAACATGAAAGAGCTCCGTGGACCAAGAATCAAGTCAAGATGAGAGGTTAGTCCCTGGCTTCGAATCCAGAGGAATACCACCTTACCACAAGCACCTCAAGAGGAGGCTTCTCTCAGCTCTAGGAATGTGAGAGGGACGCTAAGTTTGTGGCCTCAAGTGGAATGGACACCGCGATGCCCTGACTCGAAATAAGGCCGGATATCCCTGCAGTGACTTGAATGCAGGCTCGTCTTGCATCTCCCGAGAGGAAAGGATATCTGAATCCCCTGTGGAGACCACAGAGAAAGACCTAGTTCCCCACCTCATCACTACCGGAGGCCTCACATCCTTTGAAAACTCCAGAGGTACGCGGAGATCAGTGCCTCCAACGGAGACGATGCCTGACTCCTCGTGAAACTTGATAGGAGTCCCAGGATTCCTGTGGCACGTGGAAAGGGACCCTTGGTCTGCCGCCTCAGCTGGAGAGGCGTCCCAATTGCCCTGCCAAGCCTCGAGGAGAATCCCGAGTTGTCCCTCCCAACTAGGCAGGAGTCCTGACGTCGCTGAACAAACACGTGGCTGGAAGGGCCATCCCCGTCGTAACTCGAGAATATACCCCAGGTTCCCGCCGCAACTCGAGAAAAACCATGAGACTTCCCCCTCGCCGCGAGATGAGGCCTGATTCCCCTGCACTGCGTGCACAGCAATTCCGTGTTGCACATCACACATGAAAGGAGCCTTGATTTCCTTGATGGCACTCCAGAGAAACCCCAAGAACACTGTTTCAAGGCTAGAGGGATCCTGAGGTCACTGAAGCAACACGAAAGAGCTCCGTGGACCAAAAATCAACTCGAGATGAGAGGTTAGTCTCTGGCTTCGACTCCAGAGGAATACCACCTTACCACAAGCACCTCAAGAGGAGGCTTCTCTCAGCTCTATGTATGCGAGAGGGACCCTTAGTTTGCGGCCTGAAGTGGAATGGACATTGCGATGCCCTGATTCGAAATAATGCCGGATATCCCTGCAGTGACTTGAATGCAGGCTCGTCTTGCATCTCCGAAGAAGAAAGGATGTCTGAATCCCCTGTGGAGACCACAGAGAAAGACCTAGTTCCCCACCTCTTCACGACCGGAGGCCTTACATCCTTTGAAAACTCCAAAGGTACGCGGAGATCAGTGCCTCCAAAGGAGACGATGCCTGACTCCTCTTGAAACTTGATAGGAGTCCCAGGATTCCTGTGGCACACGGAAAGGGACCCTTGGTCTCCCGCCTCAGCTGGAGAGGCGTCCCAATTGCCCTGCCAAGCCTCGAGGAGAATCCCGAGTTGTCCCTCCCAACTAGGCAGGAGTCCTGACGTCACTGAACAAACACGTGGCTGGAAGGGCCATCCCCGTCGTAACTCGAGAATATACCCCAGGTTCTCGCCGCAACTGGAGAAAAACCATGAGACTTCCCCTTCGCCGCGAGATGAGGCCCGATTCCCCTGCACTGCGTGCAGAGCAATTCCGTGTTGCACATCACACATGAAAGGAGCCTTAATTTCCTTGATGGCACTCCAGAGAAACCCCAAGAACACTGTTTCAAGGTTGGAGGGATCCTGAGTTCACTGTAGCAACACGAAAGAGCTCCGTGGACCAAAAATCAACTCGAGATGAGAGGTTAGTCCCTGGCTTCGACTCCAGAGGAATACCACCTTACCACAAGCACCTCAAGAGGAGGCTTCTCTCAGCTCTAGGTATGTGAGAGGGACCCTGAGTTTGCGGCCTCAAGTGGAATGGACACCGCGATGCCCTGACTCGAAATAAGGCCGGATATCCCTGCAGTGACTTGAATGCATGCTCGTCTTGCATCTCCCGAGACGAAAGGATGTCTGAATCCCCTGTGGAGACCACAGAGAAAGACCTAGTTCCCCACCTCATCACTACCGGAGGCCTCACATCCTTTGAAAACTCCAGAGGTACGCGGAGATCAGTGCCTCCAACGGAGACGATGCCTGACTCCTCGTGAAACTTGATAGGAGTCCCAGGATTCCTGTGGCACGTGGAAAGGGACAATTGGTCTCCCGCCTCAGCTGGAGAGGCGTCCCAATTGCCCTGCCAAGCCTCGAGGAGAATCCCGAGTTGTCCCTCGAAACTAGGCAGGAGTCCTGACGTCGCTGAACAAACACGTGGGTGGAAGGGCCATCCCCGGCGTAACTCGAGAATATACCCCAGGTTCCCGCCGCAATTCGAGAAAAACCATGAGACTTCCCCCTCGCCGCGAGATGAGGCCCGATTCCCCTGCACTGCGTGCAGAGCAATTCCGTGTTGCACATCACACATGAAAGGAGCCTTGATCTCCTTGATGGCACTCCAGAGAAACCCCAAGAACACTGTTTCAAGGCTAGAGGGATCCTGAGGTCACTGTAGCAACACGAAAGAGCTCCGTGGACCACAAATCAACTCGAGATGAGAGGTTAGTCCCTGGCTTCGACTCCAGAGAAATACCACCTTACCACAAGCACCTCAAGAGGACGCTTCTCTCAGCTCTAGGTATGTGAGAGGGACCCTGAGTTTGCGGCCTCAAGGGGAATGGACACCGCGATGCCCTGACTCGAAATAAGGCCGGATATCCCTGCAGTGACTTGAATGCAGGCTCGTCTTGCATCTCCCAAGACGAAAGGATGTCTGAATCCCCTGTGGAGACCACAGAGAAAGACCTAGTTCCCCACCTCATCGCGACCGGAGGCCTCACATCCTTTGAAAACTCCAGAGGTACGCGGAGATCAGTTCCTCCAAAGGAGACGATGCCTGACTCCTCGTGAAACTTGATAGGAGTCCCAGGATTCCTGTGGCACGTGGAAAGGGACACTTGGTCTCCCGCCTCAGTTGGAGAGGCGTCCCAATTGCCCTGCCAAGCCTCGAGGAGAATCCCGAGTTGTCCCTCGAAACTAGGCAGGAGTCCTGACGTCGCTGAACAAACACGTGGGTGGAAGGGCCATCCCCGTCATAACTCGAGAATATACCCCAGGTTCCCACCGCAACTCGAGAAAAACCATGAGACTTCCCCCTCGCCGCGAGATGAGGCCCGATTCCCCTGCACTGCGTGCAGAGCAATTCCGTGTTGCACATCACACATGAAAGGAGCCTTGATTTCCTTGATGGAACTCCAGAGAAACCCCAAGAACACTGTTTCAAGGCTAGAGGGAAACTGAGGTCACTGTAGCAACACGAAAGAGCTCCGTGGACCAAGAATCAACTCGAGATGAGAGGTTAGTCCCTGGCTTCGACTCCAGAGGAATACAACCTTACCACAAGCACCTCAAGAGGAGGCTTCTCTCAGCTCTAGGTATGTGAGAGGGACGCTAAGTTTGTGGCCTCAAGTGGAATGGACACCGCGATGCCCTGACTCGAAATAAGGCCGGATATCCCTGCAGTGACTTGAGTGCAGGCTCGTCTTGCATCTCCCAAGACGAAAGGATGTCTGAATCCCCTGTGGAGACCACAGAGAAAGACCTAGTTCCCCACCTCATCGCGACCGGAGGCCTCACATCCTTTGAAAACTCCAGAGGTACGCGGATATCAGTGCCTCCAAAGGAGACGATGCCTGACTCCTCGTGAAACTTGATAGGAGTCCCAGGATTCCTGTGGCACGTGGAAAGGGACCCTTGGTCTCCCGCCTCAGCTGGAGAGGCGTCCCAATTGCCCTGCCAAGCCTCGAGGAGAATCCCGAGTTGTCCCTCGAAACTAGGCAGGAGTCCTGACGTCGCTGAACAAACACGTGGGTGGAAGGGCCATCCCCGTCATAACTCGAGAATATACCCCAGGTTCCCACCGCAACTCGAGAAAAACCATGAGACTTCCCCCTCGCCGCGAGATGAGGCCCGATTCCCCTGCACTGCATGCAGAGCAATTCCGTGTTGCACATCACACATGAAAGGAGCCTTGATTTCCTTGATGGCACTCCAGAGAAACCCCAAGAACACTGTTTCAAGGCTAGAGGGATCCTGAGGTCACTGTAGCAACATGAAAGAGCTCCGTGGACCAAGAATCAAGTCGAGATGAGAGGTTAGTCCCTGGCTTCGACTCCAGAGGAATACCAACTTACCACAAGCACCTCAAGAGGAGGCTTCTCTCAGCTCTAGGAATGTGAGAGGGACGCTAAGTTTGTGGCCTCAAGTGGAATGGACACCGCGATGCCCTGACTCGAAATAAGGCCGGATATCCCTGCAGTGACTTGAATGCAGGCTCGTCTTGCATCTCCCGAGAGGAAAGGATGTCTGAATCCCCTGTGGAGACCACAGAGAAAGACCTAGTTCCCCACCTCTTCACGACCGGAGGCCTCACATCCTTTGAAAACTCCAGAGGTACGCGGAGATCAGTGCCTCCAAAGGAGACGATGCCTGACTCCTCTTGAAACTTGATAGGAGTCCCAGGATTCCTGTGGCACACGGAAAGGGACCCTTGGTCTCCCGCCTCAGCTGGAGAGGCGTCCCAATTGCCCTGCCAAGCCTCGAGGAGAATCCCGAGTTGTCCCTCCCAACTAGGCAGGAGTCCTGACGTCACTGAACAAACACGTGGCTGGAAGGGCCATCCCCGTCGTAACTCGAGAATATACCCCAGGTTCCCGCCGCAACTCGAGAAAAACCATGAGACTTCCCCCTCGCCGCGAGATGAGGGCCGATTCCCCTGCACTGCGTGCACAGCAATTCCGTGTTGCACATCACACATGAAAGGAGCCTTGATTTCCTTGATGGCACTCCAGAGAAACCCCAAGAACACTGTTTCAAGGCTAGAGGGATCCTGAGGTCACTGTAGCAACACGAAAGAGCTCCGTGGACCAAGAATCAACTCGAGATGAGAGGTTAGTCCCTGGCTTCGACTCCAGAGGAATACCACCTTACCACAAGCACCTCAAGAGGAGGCTTCTCTCAGCTCTAGGTATGTGAGAGGGACGCTAAGTTTGCGGCCTCAAGTGGAATGGACACCGCGATGCCCTGACTCGAAATAAGGCCGGATATCCCTGCAGTGACTTGAATGCATGCTCGTCTTGCATCTCCCGAGACGAAAGGATGTCTGAATCCCCTGTGGAGACCACAGAGAAAGACCTAGTTCCCCACCTCATCACTACCGGAGGCCTCACATCCTTTGAAAACTCCAGAGGTACGCGGAGATCAGTGCCTCCAACGGAGACGATGCCTGACTCCTCGTGAAACTTGATAGGAGTCCCAGGATTCCTGTGGCACGTGGAAAGGGACAATTGGTCTCCCGCCTCGGCTGGAGAGGCGTCCCAATTGCCCTGCCAAGCCTCGAGGAGAATCCCGAGTTGTCCCTCGAAACTAGGCAGGAGTCCTGACGTCGCTGAACAAACACGTGGGTGGAAGGGCCATCCCCGTCGTAACTCGAGAATATACCCCAGGTTCCCGCCGCAATTCGAGAAAAACCATGAGACTTCCCCCTCGCCGCGAGATGAGGCCCGATTCCCCTGCACTGCGTGCAGAGCAATTCCGTGTTGCACATCACACATGAAAGGAGCCTTGATCTCCTTGATGGCACTCCAGAGAAACCCCAAGAACACTGTTTCAAGGCTAGAGGGATCCTGAGGTCACTGTAGCAACACGAAAGAGCTCCGTGGACCACAAATCAACTCGAGATGAGAGGTTAGTCCCTGGCTTCGACTCCAGAGAAATACCACCTTACCACAAGCACCTCAAGAGGACGCTTCTCTCAGCTCTAGGTATGTGAGAGGGACCCTGAGTTTGCGGCCTCAAGTGGAATGGACACCGCGATGCCCTGACTCGAAATAAGGCCGGATATCCCTGCAGTGACTTGAATGCAGGCTCGTCTTGCATCTCCCAAGACGAAAGGATGTCTGAATCCCCTGTGGAGACCACAGAGAAAGACCTAGTTCCCCACCTCATCACTACCGGAGGCCTCACATCCTTTGAAAACTCCAGAGGTATGCGGAGATCAGTGCCTCCAACGGAGACGATGCCTGACTCCTCGTGAAACTTGATAGGAGTCCCAGGATTCCTGTGGCACGTGGAAAGGGACAATTGGTCTCCCGCCTCAGCTGGAGAGGCGTCCCAATTGCCCTGCCAAGCCTCGAGGAGAATCCCGAGTTGTCCCTCGAAACTAGGCAGGAGTCCTGACGTCGCTGAACAAACACGTGGGTGGAAGGGCCATCCCCGTCGTAACTCGAGAATATACCCCAGGTTCCCGCCGCAATTCGAGAAAAACCATGAGACTTCCCCCTCGCCGCGAGATGAGGCCCGATTCCCCTGCACTGCGTGCAGAGCAATTCCGTGTTGCACATCACACATGAAAGGAGCCTTGATCTCCTTGATGGCACTCCAGAGAAACCCCAAGAACACTGTTTCAAGGCTAGAGGGATCCTGAGGTCACTGTAGCAACACGAAAGAGCTCCGTGGACCACAAATCAACTCAAGATGAGAGGTTAGTCCCTGGCTTCGACTCCAGAGGAATACCACCTTACCACAAGCACCTCAAGAGGACGCTTCTCTCAGCTCTAGGTATGTGAGAGGGACCCTGAGTTTGCGGCCTCAAGTGAAATGGACACCGCGATGCCCTGACTCGAAATAAGGCCGGATATCCCTGCAGGGACTTGAATGCAGGCTCGTCTTGCATCTCCCAAGACGAAAGGATGTCTGAATCCCCTGTGGAGACCACAGAGAAAGACCTAGTTCCCCACCTCATCGCGACCGGAGGCCTCACATCCTTTCATAAATCTAGAGGTACGCAGAGATCAGTGCCTCCAAAGGAGACGATGCCTGACTCCTCGTGAAACTTGATAGAAGTCCGAAGATTCCTGTGCCACGTGGAAAGGGACCCTTGGTTTACCGCCACAGATGGAGAGGCGTCCCAATTGCCCTGCCCAGCCTCGAGGAGAATCCCGAGTTGTCCCTCGCAACAAGGCAGGAGTCCTGACGTGGCTGAACAAACACGTGGGTGGAACGGCCATCCCCGTCGTAACTCGAGAATATACCCCAGGTTCCCGCCGCAACTCGAGAAAAACCATGAGACTTCGCCCTCGCTACGAGATGAGGGCCGATTCCCCTGTACTGCGTGCAGAGCAATTGTGTGTTGCACATCACACATGAAAGGAGACTTGATTTCCTTGATGGCACTCCAGAGAAACCCCAAGAACACTGTTTCAAGGCTAGAGGGATCCTGAGGTCACTGTAGCAACATGAAAGAGCTCCGTGGACCACAAATCAACTCGAGATGAGAGGTTAGTCCCTGGCTTCGACTCCAGAGGAATACCACCTTACCACAAGCACCTCAAGAGGAGGCTTCTCTCAGCTCTAGGTATGTGAGAGGGACCCTGAGTTTGCGGCCTCAAGTGGAATGGACACCGCGATGCCCTGACTCGAAATAAGGCCGGATATCCCTGCAGTGACTTGAATGCAGGCTCGTCTTGCATCTCCCAAGACGAAAGGATGTCTGAATCCCCTGTGGAGACCACAGAGAAAGACCTAGTTCCCCACCTCATCGCGACCGGAGGCCTCACATCCTTTGAAAACTCCAGAGGTACGCGGAGATCAGTACCTCCAAAGGAGAGAATGCCTGACTCCTCTTGAAACTTGACAGGAGTCCCAGGATTCCTGTGGCACGTGGAAAGGGACCCTTGGTCTCCCGCCTCAGCTGGAGAGGCGTCCCAATTGCCCTGCCAAGCCTCGAGGAGAATCCCGAGTTGTCCCTCGAAACTAGGCAGGAGTCCTGACGTCGCTGAACAAACACGTGGGTGGAAGGGCTATCCCCGTCATAACTCGAGAATATACCCCAGGTTCCCACCGCAACTCGAGAAAAACCATGAGACTTCCCCCTCGCCGCGAGATGAGGCCCGATTCCCCTGCACTGCATGCAGAGCAATTCCGTGTTGCACATCACACATGAAAGGAGCCTTGATTTCCTTGATGGCACTCCAGAGAAACCCCAAGAACACTGTTTCAAGGCTAGAGGGATCCTGAGGTCACTGTAGCAACACGAAAGAGCTCCGTGGACCAAGAATCAAGTCGAGATGAGAGGTTAGTCCCTGGCTTCGACTCCAGAGGAATACCACCTTACCACAAGCACCTCAAGAGGAGGCTTCTCTCAGCTCTAGGAATGTGAGAGGGACGCTAAGTTTGTGGCCTCAAGTGGAATGGACACCGCGATGCCCTGACTCGAAATAAGGCCGGATATCCCTGCAGTGACTTTAATGCAGGCTCGTCTTGCATCTCCCGAGAGGAAAGGATGTCTGAATCCCCTGTGGAGACCACAGAGAAAGACCTAGTTCCCCACCTCATCACTACCGGAGGCCTCACATCCTTTGAAAACTCCAGAGGTACGCGGAGATCAGTGCCTCCAACGGAGACGATGCCTGACTCCTCGTGAAACTTGATAGGAGTCCCAGGATTCCTGTGGCACGTGGAAAGGGACCCTTGGTCTGCCGCCTCAGCTGGAGAGGCGTCCCAATTGCCCTGCCAAGCCTCGAGGAGAATCCCGAGTTGTCCCTCCCAACTAGGCAGGAGTCCTGACGTCGCTGAACAAACACGTGGCTGGAAGGGCCATCCCCGTCGTAACTCGAGAATATACCCCAGGTTCCCGCCGCAACTCGAGAAAAACCATGAGACTTCCCCCTCGCCGCGAGATGAGGCCCGATTCCCCTGCACTGCGTGCACAGCAATTCCGTGTTGCACATCACACATGAAAGGAACCTTGATTTCCTTGATGGCACTCCAGAGAAACCCCAAGAACACTGTTTCAAGGCTAGAGGGATCCTGAGGTCACTGAAGCAACATGAAAGAGCTCCGTGGACCAAAAATCAACTCGAGATGAGAGGTTAGTCCCTGGGTTCGACTCCAGAGGAATACCACCTTACCTCAAGCACCTCAAGAGGAGGCTTCTCTCAGCTCTAGGTATGTGAGAGGGACCCTGAGTTTGCGGCCTCAAGTGGAATGGACACCGCGATGCCCTGACTCGAAATAAGGCCGGATATCCCTGCAGTGACTTGAATGCAGGCTCGTCTTGCATCTCCCAAGACGAAAGGATGTCTGAATCCCCTGTGGAGACCACAGAGAAAGACCTAGTTCCCCACCTCATCGCGACCGGAGGCCTCACATCCTTTGAAAACTCCAGAGGTACGCGGAGATCAGTGCCTCCAAAGGAGACGATGCCTGACTCCTCGTGAAACTTGATAGGAGTCCCAGGATTCCTGTGGCACGTGGAAAGGGACCCTTGGTCTCCCGCCTCAGCTGGAGAGGCGTCCCAATTGCCCTGCCAAGCCTCGAGGAGAATCCCGAGTTGTCCCTCGAAACTAGGCAGGAGTCCTGACGTCGCTGAACAAACACGTGGGTGGAAGGGCCATCCCCGTCATAACTCGAGAATATACCCCAGGTTCCCACCGCAACTCGAGAAAAACCATGAGACTTCCCCCTCGCCGCGAGATGAGGCCCGATTCCCCTGCACTGCGTGCAGAGCAATTCCGTGTTGCACATCACACATGAAAGGAGCCTTGATTTCCTTGATGGAACTCCAGAGAAACCCCAAGAACACTGTTTCCAGGCTAGAGGGATCCTGAGGTCACTGTAGCAACACGAAAGTGCTCCGTAGACCAAAAATCAACTCGAGATGAGAGGGTAGTCCCTGGCTTCGACTCCAGAGGAATACCACCTTACCACAAGCACCTCAAGAGGAGGCTTCTCTCAGCTCTAGGTATGTGAGAGGGACCCTGAGTTTGCAGCCTCAAGTGGAATGGACACTGCGATGCCCTGGCTCGAAATAAGGCAGGATATCCCTGCAGGGACTTGCATGCAGGCTCGTCTTGCATCTCCGAAGAAGAAAGGATGTCTGAATCCCCTGTGGAGACCACAGAGAGAAACCTAGTTCCCCACCTCTTCGCGACCGGAGGCCTCACATCCTTTGAAAACTCCAGAGGTACGCGGAGATCAGTGCCTCCAAAGGAGACGATGCCTGACTCCTCGTGAAACTTGATAGGAGTCCCAGGATTCCTGTGGCACACGGAAAGGGACCCTTGGTCTCCCGCCTCAGCTGGAGAGGCGTCCCAATTGCCCTGCCAAGCCTCGAGGAGAATACCGAGTTGTCCCTCCCAACTAGGCAGGTGTCCTGACGTCGCTGAACAAACACGTGGCTGGAAGGGCCATCCCCGTCGTAACTCGAGAATATACCCCAGGTTCCCGCCGCAATTCGAGAAAAACCATGAGACTTCCCCCTCGCCACGAGATGAGGCCCGATTCCCCTGCACTGCGTGCAGAGCAATTCCGTGTTGCACATCACACATGAAAGGAGAATGATTTCCTTGATGGCACTCCAGAGAAACCCCAAGAACACTGTTTCAAGGCTAGAGGGAAACTGAGGTCACTGTAGCAACACGAAAGAGTTCCATGGACCAAAAATCAACTCAAGATGAGAGGTTAGTCCCTGGCTTCGACTCCAGAGGAATACCACCTTACCACAAGCACCTCAAGAGGAGGCTTCTCTCAGCTCTAGGTATGTGAGAGGGACCCTAAGTTTGTGGCCTCAAGTGGAATGGACACCGCGATGCCCTGACTCGAAATAAGGCCGGATATCCCTGCAGTGACTTGAATGCAGGCTCGTCTTGCATCTCCCAAGACGAAAGGATGTCTGAATCCCCTGTGGAGACCACAGAGAAAGACCTAGTTCCCCACCTCATCACTACCGGAGGCCTCACATGCTTTGAAAACTCCAGAGGTACGCGGAAATCAGTGCCTCCAAAGGAGACGATGCCTGACTCCTCGTGAAACTTGATAGGAGTCCCAGGATTCCTGTGGCACGTGAAAAGGGAACCTTGGTCTCCCGCCTCAGCTGGAGAGGCGTCCCAATTGCCCTGCCAAGCCTCGAGGAGAATCCCGAGTTGTCCCTCCCAACTAGACAGGAGTCCTGACGTCGCTGAACAAACACGTGGGTGGAAGGGCCTTCCCCGTCGTAACTCGAGAATATACCCCAGGTTCCCGCCGCAACTCGAGAAAAACCATGAGACTTCCCCCTCGCCGCGAGATGAGGCCCGATTCCCCTGCACTGCGTGCACAGCAATTCCGTGTTGCACATCACACAAGAAAGGAGCCTTGATCTCCTTGGTGGCTCTCCAGAGAAACCCCAAGAACACTGTTTCAAGGCTAGAGGGATCCTGAGGTCACTGTAGCAACACGAAAGAGCTCCGTGGACCACAAATCAACTCGAGATGAGAGGTTAGTCCCTGGCTTCGACTCCAGAGGAATACCACCTTACCACAAGCACCTCAAGAGGAGGCTTCTCTCAGCTCTAGGTATGTGAAAGGGACGCTAAGTTTGTGGCCTCAAGTGGAATGGACACCGCGATGCCCTGACTCGAAATAAGGGCGGATATCCCTGCAGTGACTTGAATGCAGGCTCGTCTTGCATCTCCCAAGACGAAAGGATGTCTGAATCCCCTGTGGAGACCACAGAGAAAGACCTAGTTCCCCACCTCATCACTACCGGAGGCCTCACATCCTTTGAAAACTCCAGAGGTACGCGGAGATCAGTGCCTCCAACGGAGACGATGCCTGACTCCTCGTGAAACTTGATAGGAGTCCCAGGATTCCTGTGGCACGTGGAAAGGGACAATTGGTCTCCCGCCTCAGCTGGAGAGGCGTCCCAATTGCCCTGCCAAGCCTCGAGGAGAATCCCGAGTTGTCCCTCGAAACTAGGCAGGAGTCCTGACGTCGCTGAACAAACACGTGGGTGGAAGGGCCATCCCCGTCGTAACTCGAGAATATACCCCAGGTTCCCGCCGCAATTCGAGAAAAACCA
This sequence comes from Cervus elaphus, assembly GCF_910594005.1. Classification (NCBI taxonomy): domain Eukaryota; kingdom Metazoa; phylum Chordata; class Mammalia; order Artiodactyla; family Cervidae; genus Cervus; species Cervus elaphus. The sequence goes on from NC_057838.1 coordinate 7,916,333, forward strand.
TGAGACTTCCCCCTCGCCGCGATATGAGGCCCGATTCCCCTGCACTGCGTGCAGAGCAATTCCGTGTTGCACATCACACATGAAAGGAGCCTTGATCTCCTTGATGGCACTCCAGAGAAACCCCAAGAACACTGTTTCAAGACTAGAGGGATCCTGAGGTCACTGTAGCAACACGAAAGAGCTCCGTGGACCACAAATCAACTCGAGATGAGAGGTTAGTCCCTGGCTTCGACTCCAGAGGAATACCACCTTACCACAAGCACCTCAAGAGGACGCTTCTCTCAGCTCTAGGTATGTGAGAGGGACCCTGAGATTGCGGCCTCAAGTGGAATGGACACCGCGATGCCCTGACTCGAAATAAGGCCGGATATCCCTGCAGTGACTTGAATGCAGGCTCGTCTTGCATCTCCCAAGACGAAAGGATGTCTGAATCCCATGTGGAGACCACAGAGAAAGACCTAGTTCCCCACCTCATCGCGACCGGAGGCCTCACATCCTTTGAAAACTCCAGAGGTACGCGGAGATCAGTGCCTCCAAAGGAGACGATGCCTGACTCCTCGTGAAACTTGATAGGAGTCCCAGGATTCCTGTGGCACGTGGAAAGGGACCCTTGGTCTCCCGCCTCAGCTGGAGAGGCGTCCCAATTGCCCTGCCAAGCCTCGAGGAGAATCCCGAGTTGTCCCTCGAAACTAGGCAGGAGTCCTGACGTCGCTGAACAAACACGTGGGTGGAAGGGCCATCCCCGTCATAACTCGAGAATATACCCCAGGTTCCCACCGCAACTCGAGAAAAACCATGAGACTTCCCCCTCGCCGCGAGATGAGGCCCGATTCCCCTGCACTGCGTGCAGAGCAATTCCGTGTTGCACATCACACATGAAAGGAGCCTTGATTTCCTTGATGGCACTCCAGAGAAACCCCAAGAACACTGTTTCAAGGCTAGAGGGAAACTGAGGTCACTGTAGCAACACGAAAGAGTTCCATGGACCAAAAATCAACTCGAGATGAGAGGTTAGTCTCTGGCTTCGACTCCAGAGAAATACCACCTTACCACAAGCACCTCAAGAGGAGGCTTCTCTCAGCTCTAGGTATGTGAGAGGGACCCTGAGTTTGCGGCCTCAAGTGGAATGGACACCGCGATGCCCTGACTCGAAATAAGGCCGGATATCCTTGCAGTGACTTGAGTGCAGGCTCGTCTTGCATCTCCCAAGACGAAAGGATGTCTGAATCACCTGTGTAGACCACAGAGAAAGACCTAGTTCCCCACCTCATCGCAACCGGAGGCCTCACATCCTTTGAAAACTCCAGAGGTACGCGGAGATCAGTGCCTCCAAAGGAGACGATGGCTGACTCCTCGTGAAACTTGATAGGAGTCCCAGGATTCCTGTGGCACGTGGAAAGGGACCCTTGGTCTCCCGCCTCAGCTGGAGAGGCGTCCCAATTGCCCTGCCAAGCCTCGAGGAGAATCCCGAGTTGTCCCTCGCAAATAGGCAGAAGTCCAGACGGCGCTGAACAAACACTTGTGTGGAAGTGCCATCCCCGTCGTAACTCGAGAATATACCCCAGGTTCCCGCCGCAACTCGAGAAAAACCATGAGACTTCCCCCTCGCCGCGAGATGAGGCCCGATTCCCCTGCACTGCGTGCACAGCAATTCCGTGTTGCACATCACACATGAAAGGAGCCTTGATCTCCTTGGTGGCACTCCAGAGAAACCCCAAGAACACTGTTTCAAGGCTAGAGGGATCCTGAGGTCACTGTAGCAACACGAAAGTGCTCCGAGGATTACAAATCAACTCGAGATGAGAGGTTAGTCCCTGGCTTCGACTCCAGAGGAATACCACCTTACCACAAGCACCTCAAGAGGAGGCTTCTCTCAGCTCTAGGTATGTGAGAGGGACGCTAAGTTTGTGGCCTCAAGTGGAATGGACACCGCGATGCCCTGACTCGAAATAAGGTCGGATATCCCTGCAGTGACTTGAATGCAGGCTCGTCTTGCGTCTCCCAAGACGAAAGGATTTCTGAATCCCCTTTGGAGAACACAGAGAAAGACCTAGTTCCCCACCTCATCGCGACCGGAGGCCTCACATCCTTTGAAAACTCCAGAGGTACGCGGAGATCAGTGCCTCCAAAGGAGACGATGCCTGACTCATCGTGAAACTTGATAGGAGTCCCAGGATTCCTGTGGCACGTGGAAAGGGACCCTTGGTCTCCCGCCTCAGCTGGAGAGGCGTCCCAATTGCCCTGCCAAGCGTCGAGGAGAATCCCGAGTTGTCCCTCGCAACTAGGCAGGAGTCCTGCCGTCGCTGAACAAACACGTGGGTGGAAGGGCCATCCCCGTCGTAACTCGAGAATATACCCCAGGTTCCCGCCGCAACTCGAGAAAAACCATGAGACTTCCCCCTCGCCGCGAGATGAGGCCCGATTCCCCTACACTGCGTGCAGAGCAATTCCGTGTTGCACATCACACATGAAAGGAGCCTTGATCTCCTTGATGGCACTCCAGAGAAACCCCAAGAACATTGTTTCAAGGCTAGAGGGATCCTGAGGTCACTGTAGCAACACGAAAGAGCTCCGTGGACCAAGAATCAACTCGAGATGAGAGGTTAGTCCCTGGCTTCGACTCCAGAGGAATACCACCTTACCACAAGCACCTCAAGAGGAGGCTTCTCTCAGCTCTAGGTATGTGAGAGGGACCCTGAGTTTGCGGCCTCAAGTGAAATGGACACTGCGATGCCCTGACGCGAAATAAGGCCGGATATCCCTGCAGTGACTTGAATGCAAGCTCGTCTTGCATCTCCCAAGACGAAAGGATGTCTGAATCCCCTGTGGAGACCACAGAGAAAGACCTAGTTCCCCACCTCATCGCGACCGGAGGCCTCACATCCTTTGAAAACTCCAGAGGTACGCGGAGATCAGTGCCTCCAAAGGAGACGATGCCTGACTCCTCGTGAAACTTGATAGGAGTCCCAGGATTCCTGTGGCACGTGGAAAGGGACCCTTGGTCTCCCGCCTCAGCTGGAGAGGCGTCCCAATTGCCCTGCCAAGCCTCGAGGAGAATCCCGAGTTGTCCCTCGCAACTAGGCAGGAGTCCTGAAGTCGCTGAACAAACACGTGGGTGGAGGTACCATCCCCGTCTTAACTCGAGAATATACCCCAGGTTCCCGCCGCAACTCGAGAAAAACCATGAGACTTCCCCCTTGACGCGAGATGAGGCCCGATTCCCCTGCACTGCGTGCAGAGCAATTCCGTGTTGCACATCACACATGAAAGGAGCCTTGATTTCCTTGATGGCACTCCAGAGAAACCCCAAGAACACTGTTTCAAGGCTTGAGGGATCCTGAGGTCACTGTAGCAACACAAAAGAGCTCCGTGGACCAAAAATCAACTCGAGATGAGAGGTTAGTCTCTGGCTTCGACTCCAGAGAAATACCACCTTACCACAAGCACCTCAAGAGGAGGCTTCTCTCAGCTCTAGGTATGTGAGAGGGACCCTGAGTTTGCGGCCTCAAGTGGAATGGACACCGCGATGCCCTGACTCGAAATAAGGCCGGATATCCTTGCAGTGACTTGAGTGCAGGCTCGTCTTGCATCTCCCAAGACGAAAGGATGTCTGAATCACCTGTGTAGACCACAGAGAAAGACCTAGTTCCCCACCTCATCGCAACCGGAGGCCTCACATCCTTTGAAAACTCCAGAGGTACGCGGAGATCAGTGCCTCCAAAGGAGACGATGGCTGACTCCTCGTGAAACTTGATAGGAGTCCCAGGATTCCTGTGGCACGTGGAAAGGGACCCTTGGTCTCCCGCCTCAGCTGGAGAGGCGTCCCAATTGCCCTGCCAAGCCTCGAGGAGAATCCCGAGTTGTCCCTCGCAAATAGGCAGAAGTCCAGACGGCGCTGAACAAACACTTGTGTGGAAGTGCCATCCCCGTCGTAACTCGAGAATATACCCCAGGTTCCCGCCGCAACTCGAGAAAAACCATGAGACTTCCCCCTCGCCGCGAGATGAGGCCCGATTCCCCTGCACTGCGTGCACAGCAATTCCGTGTTGCACATCACACATGAAAGGAGCCTTGATCTCCTTGGTGGCACTCCAGAGAAACCCCAAGAACACTGTTTCAAGGCTAGAGGGATCCTGAGGTCACTGTAGCAACACGAAAGTGCTCCGAGGATTACAAATCAACTCGAGATGAGAGGTTAGTCCCTGGCTTCGACTCCAGAGGAATACCACCTTACCACAAGCACCTCAAGAGGAGGCTTCTCTCAGCTCTAGGTATGTGAGAGGGACGCTAAGTTTGTGGCCTCAAGTGGAATGGACACCGCGATGCCCTGACTCGAAATAAGGTCGGATATCCCTGCAGTGACTTGAATGCAGGCTCGTCTTGCGTCTCCCAAGACGAAAGGATTTCTGAATCCCCTTTGGAGAACACAGAGAAAGACCTAGTTCCCCACCTCATCGCGACCGGAGGCCTCACATCCTTTGAAAACTCCAGAGGTACGCGGAGATCAGTGCCTCCAAAGGAGTCGATGCCTGACTCCTCGTGAAACTTGATAGGAGTCCCAGGATTCCTGTGGCACGTGGAAAGGGACCCTTGGTCTCCCGCCTCAGCTGGAGAGGCGTCCCAATTGCCCTGCCAAGCGTCGAGGAGAATCCCGAGTTGTCCCTCGCAACTAGGCAGGAGTCCTGCCGTCGCTGAACAAACACGTGGGTGGAAGGGCCATCCCCGTCGTAACTCGAGAATATACCCCAGGTTCCCGCCGCAACTCGAGAAAAACCATGAGACTTCCCCCTCGCCGCGAGATGAGGCCCGATTCCCCTACACTGCGTGCAGAGCAATTCCGTGTTGCACATCACACATGAAAGGAGCCTTGATCTCCTTGATGGCACTCCAGAGAAACCCCAAGAACATTGTTTCAAGGCTAGAGGGATCCTGAGGTCACTGTAGCAACACGAAAGAGCTCCGTGGACCAAGAATCAACTCGAGATGAGAGGTTAGTCCCTGGCTTCGACTCCAGAGGAATACCACCTTACCACAAGCACCTCAAGAGGAGGCTTCTCTCAGCTCTAGGTATGTGAGAGGGACCCTGAGTTTGCGGCCTCAAGTGAAATGGACACTGCGATGCCCTGACGCGAAATAAGGCCGGATATCCCTGCAGTGACTTGAATGCAAGCTCGTCTTGCATCTCCCAAGACGAAAGGATGTCTGAATCCCCTGTGGAGACCACAGAGAAAGACCTAGTTCCCCACCTCATCGCGACCGGAGGCCTCACATCCTTTGAAAACTCCAGAGGTACGCGGAGATCAGTGCCTCCAAAGGAGACGATGCCTGACTCCTCGTGAAACTTGATAGGAGTCCCAGGATTCCTGTGGCACGTGGAAAGGGACCCTTGGTCTCCCGCCTCAGCTGGAGAGGCGTCCCAATTGCCCTGCCAAGCCTCGAGGAGAATCCCGAGTTGTCCCTCGCAACTAGGCAGGAGTCCTGAAGTCGCTGAACAAACACGTGGGTGGAGGTACCATCCCCGTCTTAACTCGAGAATATACCCCAGGTTCCCGCCGCAACTCGAGAAAAACCATGAGACTTCCCCCTTGACGCGAGATGAGGCCCGATTCCCCTGCACTGCGTGCAGAGCAATTCCGTGTTGCACATCACACATGAAAGGAGCCTTGATTTCCTTGATGGCACTCCAGAGAAACCCCAAGAACACTGTTTCAAGGCTTGAGGGATCCTGAGGTCACTGTAGCAACACAAAAGAGCTCCGTGGACCAAAAATCAACTCGAGATGAGAGGTTAGTCTCTGGCTTCGACTCCAGAGAAATACCACCTTACCACAAGCACCTCAAGAGGAGGCTTCTCTCAGCTCTAGGTATGTGAGAGGGACCCTGAGTTTGCGGCCTCAAGTGGAATGGACACCGCGATGCCCTGACTCGAAATAAGGCCGGATATCCTTGCAGTGACTTGAGTGCAGGCTCGTCTTGCATCTCCCAAGACGAAAGGATGTCTGAATCACCTGTGTAGACCACAGAGAAAGACCTAGTTCCCCACCTCATCGCAACCGGAGGCCTCACATCCTTTGAAAACTCCAGAGGTACGCGGAGATCAGTGCCTCCAAAGGAGACGATGCCTGACTCCTCGTGAAACTTGATAGGAGTCCCAGGATTTCTGTGGCACGTGGAAAGGGACCCTTGGTCTCCCGCCTCAGCTGGAGAGGCGTCCCAATTGCCCTGCCAAGCCTCGAGGAGAATCCCGAGTTGTCCCTCGCAAATAGGCAGAAGTCCAGACGGCGCTGAACAAACACTTGTGTGGAAGTGCCATCCCCGTCGTAACTCGAGAATATACCCCAGGTTCCCGCCGCAATTCGAGAAAAACCATGAGACTTCCCCCTCGCCGCCAGATGAGGCCCGATTCCCCTGCACTGCGTTCAGAGCAATTCCGTGTTGCACATCACACATGAAAGGAGTCTTGATTTCCTTGGTGGCACTCCAGAGAAACCCCAAGAACACTGTTTCAAGGCTAGAGGGATCCTGAGGTCACTGTAGCAACACGAAAGAGCTCCGTGGCCCAAAAATCAACTCGAGATGAGAGGTTAGTCCCTGGCTTCGACTCCATAGGAATACCACCTAACCACAAGCACCTCAAGAGGAGGCTTCTCTCAGCTCTAGGTATGTGAGAGGGACCCTGAGTTTGCGGCCTCAAGTGGAATGGACACCGCGATGCCCTGACTCGAAATAAGGCCGGATATCCTTGCAGTGACTTGAATGCAGGCTCGTCTTGCATCTCCCAAGACGAAAGGATGTCTGAATCACCTGTGTAGACCACAGAGAAAGACCTAGTTCCCCACCTCATCGCGACCGGAGGCCTCACATCCTTTGAAAACTCCAGAGGTACGCGGAGATCAGTGCCTCCAAAGGAGACGATGCCTGACTCCTCGTGAAACTTGATAGGAGTCCCAGGATTCCTGTGGCACGTGGAAAGGGACACTTGGTCTCCCGCCTCAGCTGGAGGGGCGTCCCAATTGCCCTGCCAAGCCTCGAGGAGAATCCCGAGTTGTCCCTCGCAACTAGGCAGGAGTCCTGCCGTCGCTGAACAAACACGTGGGTGAAAGGGCCATCCCCGTCGTAACTCGAGAATATACCCCAGGTTCCCACCGCAACTCGAGAAAAACCATGAGACTTCCCCCTCGCCGCGAGATGAGGCCCGATTCCCCTGCACTGCGTGCAGAGCAATTCCGTGTTGCACATCACACATGAAAGGAGCCTTGATTTCCTTGATGGCACTCCAGAGAAACCCCAAGAACACTGTTTCAAGGCTAGAGGGATCCTGAGGTCACTGTAGCAACACGAAAGAGCTCCGTGGACCAAGAATCAACTCGAGATGAGAGGTTAGTCCCTGGCTTCGACTCCAGAGGAATACCACCTTACCACAAGCACCTCAAGAGGAGGCTTCTCTCAGCTCTAGGTATGTGAGAGGGACCCTGAGTTTGCGGCCTCAAGTGAAATGGACACTGCGATGCCCTGACGCGAAATAAGGCCGGATATCCCTGCAGTGACTTGAATGCAGGCTCGTCTTGCATCTCACAAGACGAAAGGATGTCTGAATCCCCTGTGGAGACCACAGAGAAAGACCTAGTTCCCCACCTCATCGCGACCGGAGGCCTCACATCTTTTGAAAACCCCAGAGGTATGCGGAGATCAGTGCCTCCAAAGGAGAAGATGCCTGACTCCTCGTGAAACTTGATAGGAGTCCCAGGATTCCTGTGGCACGTGGAAAGGGACCCTTGGTCTCCCACCTCAGCTGGAGAGGCGTCCCAATTGCCCTGCCAAGCCTCGAGGAGAATCCCGAGTTGTCCCTCGCAACTAGGCAGGAGTCCTGACGTCGCTGAACAAACACGTGTGTGGAAGGGCCATCCCCGTTGTAACTCGAGAATATACCCCAGGTTCCCGCCGCAACTCGAGAAAAACCATGAGACTTCCCCCTCGCCGCGAGATGAGGCCCGATTCCCCTGCACTGCGTGCAGAGCAATTCCGTGTTGCACATCACACATGAAAGGAGTCTTGATTTCCTTGGTGGCACTCCAGAGAAACACCAAGAACACTGTTTCAAGGCTAGAGGGATCCTGAGGTCACTGTAGCAACACGAAAGAGCTCCGTGGACCAAAAATCAACTCGAGATGAGAGGTTAGTCCCTGGCTTCGACTCCAGAGGAATACCACCTTACCACAAGCACCTCAAGAGGAGGCTTCTCTCAGCTCTAGGTATGTGAGAGGGTCCCTGAGTTTGCGGCCTCAAGTGAAATGGACACCGCGATGCCCTGACTCAAAATAAGGCCAAATATCCTTGCAGTGACTTGAATGCAGGCTCGTCTTGCATCTCCCAAGACGAAAGGATGTCTGAATCCCCTGTGGAGACCACAGAGAAAGACCTAGTTCCCCAGCTCATCGCGACCAGAGGCCTCACATCCTTTGAAAACTCCAGAGGTACGCGGAGATCAGTGCCTCCAAAGGAGACGATGCCTGACTCCTCGTGAAACTTGATAGGAGTCCCAGGATTCCTGTGGCACGTGGAAAGGGACCCTTGGTCTCCCGCCTCAGCTGGAGAGGCGTCCCAATTGCCCTGCCAAGCCTCGAGGAGAACCCCGAGTTGTCCCTCGCAACTAGGCAGGAGTCCTGCCGTCGCTGAACAAACACGTGGGTGGAAGGGCCATCCCCGTCGTAACTTGAGAATATACCCCATGTTCCCGCCGCAACTCGAGAAAAACCATGAGACTTCCCCCTCGCCGCGAGATGAGGCCCGATTCCCCTGCACTGCGTGCAGAGCAATAACGTGTTGCACATCACACATGAAAGGAGCCTTGATTTCCTTGATGGCAATCCAGAGAAACCCCAAGAACACTGTTTCAAGGCTAGAGGGATCCTGAGGTCACTGTAGCAACACGAAAGAGCTCCGTGGACCAAGAATCAACTCGAGATGAGAGGTTAGTCCCTGGCTTCGACTCCAGAGGAATACCACCTTACCACAAGCACCTCAAGAGGAGGCTTCTCTCAGCTCTAGGTATGTGAGAGGGACCCTGAGTTTGCGGCCTCAAGTGGAATGGACACTGCGATGCCCTGACGCGAAATAAGGCCGGATATCCCTGCAGTGACTTGAATGCAGGCTCGTCTTGCATCTCCCAAGACGAAAGGATGTCTGAATCCCCTGTGGAGACCACAGAGAAAGACCTAGTTCCCCAGCTCATCGCGACCGGAGGCCTCACATCCTTTGAAAACTCCAGAGGTACGCGGAGATCAGTGCCTCCAAAGGAGACGATGCCTGACTCCTCGTGAAACTTGATAGGAGTCCCAGGATTCCTGTGGCACGTGGAAAGGGACCCTTGGTCTCCCGCCTCAGCTGGAGAGGCGTCCCAATTGCCCTGCCAAGCCTCGAGGAGAATCCCGAGTTGTCCCTCGCAACTAGGCAGGAGTCCTGCCGTCGCTGAACAAATACGTGCGTGGAGGTACCATCCCCGTCTTAACTCGAGAATATACCCCAGGTTCCCGCCGCAACTCGAAAAAAACCATGAGACTTCCCCCTCGCCGCGAGATGAGGCCCGATTCCCCTGCACTGCGTGCAGAGCAATTCCGTGTTGCACATCACACATGAAAGGAGTCTTGATTTCCTTGGTGGCACTCCAGAGAAACCCCAAGAACACTGTTTCAAGGCTAGAGGGATCCTGAGGTCACTGTAGCAACACGAAAGAGCTCCGTGGACCAAAAATCAACTCGAGATGAGAGGTTAGTCCCTGGCTTCGACTCCAGAGGAATACCACCTTACCACAAGCACCTCAAGAGGAGGCTTCTCTCAGCTCTAGGTATGTGAGAGGGACCCTGAGTTTGCGGCCTCAAGTGGAATGGACACCGCGATGCCCTGACTCGAAATAAGGCTGGATATCCTTGCAGTGACTTGAATGCAGGCTCGTCTTGCATCTCCCAAGACGAAAGGATGTCTGAATCACCTGTGGAGACCACAGAGAAAGACCTAGTTCCCCACCTCATCGCGACCGGAGGCCTCACATCCTTTGAAAACTCCAGAGGTATGCGGAGATCAGTGCCTCCAAAGGAGACGATGCCTGACTCCTCGTGAAACTTGATAGGAGTCCCAGGATTCCTGTGGCACGTGGAAAGGGACCCTTGGTCTCCCGCCTCAGCTGGAGAGGCGTCCCAATTGCCCTGCCAAGCCTCGAGGAGAATCCCGAGTTGTCCCTCGCAACTAGGCAGGAGTCCTGCCGTCGCTGAACAAACACGTGGGTGGAAGGGCCATCCCCGTCGTAACTCGAGAATATACCCCAGGTTCCCGCCGCAACTCGAGAAAAACCATGAAACTTCCCCCTCGCCGCGAGATGAGGCCCGATTCCCCTGCACTGCGTGCAGAGCAATTCCGTGTTGCACATCACACATGAAAGGAGCCTTGATTTCCTTGATGGCACTCCAGAGAAACCCCAAGAACACTGTTTCAAGGCTAGAGGGATCCTGAGGTCACTGTAGCAACACGAAAGAGCTCCGTGGACCAAGAATCAACTCGAGATGAGAGGTTAGTCCCTGGCTTCGACTCCAGAGGAATACCACCTTACCACAAGCACCTCAATAGGAGACCTCTCTCAGCTCTAGGTATGTGAGAGGGACCCTGAGTTTGCGGCCTCAAGTGAAATGGACACTGCGATGCCCTGACGCGAAATAAGGCCGGATATCCCTGCAGTGACTTGAATGCAGGCTCGTCTTGCATCTCCCAAGACGAAAGGATGTCTGAATCCCCTGTGGAGACCACAGAGAAAGAACTAGTTCCCCACCTCATCGCGACCGGAGGCCTCACATCCTTTGAAATGTCCAGAGGTACGCGGAGATCAGTGCCTCCAAAGGAGACGATGCCTGACTCCTCGTGAAACTTGATAGGAGTCCCAGGATTCCTGTGGCATGTGGAAAGGGACCCTTGGTCTCCCGCCTCAGCTGGAGAGGCGTCCCAATTGCCCTGCCAAGCCTCGAGGAGAATCCCGAGTTGTCCCTCGCAACTAGGCAGGAGTCCTGACGTCGCTGAACAAACACGTGCGTGGAGGTACCATCCCCGTCTTAACTCGAGAATATACCCCAGGTTCCCGCCGCAACTCGAAAAAAACAATGAGACTTCCCCCTCGCCGCGAGATGAGGCCCGATTCCCTTGCACTGCGTGCAGAGCAATTCCGTGTTGCACATCACACATGAAAGGAGTCTTGATTTCCTTGGTGGCACTCCAGAGAAACCCCAAGAACACTGTTTCAAGGCTAGAGGGATCCTGAGGTCACTGTAGCAACACGAAAGAGCTCCGTGGACCAAAAATCAACTCGAGATGAGAGGTTAGTCCCTGGCTTCGACTCCAGTGGAATACCACCTTACCACAAGCACCTCAAGAGGAGGCTTCTCTCAGCTCTAGGTATGTGAGAGGGACCCTGAGTTTGCGGCCTCAAGTGGAATGGACACCGCGATGCCCTGACTCAAAATAAGGCCAGATATCCTTGCAGTGACTTGAATGCAGGCTCGTCTTGCATCTCCCAAGACGAAAGGATGTCTGAATCACCTGTGTAGACCACAGAGAAAGACCTAGTTCCCCACCTTATCGCGACCGGAGGCCTCACATCCTTTGAAAACTCCAGAGGTACGCGGAGATCAGTGCCTCCAAAGGAGACGATGCCTGACTCCTCGTGAAACTTGATAGGAGTCCCAGGATTCCTGTGGCACGTGGAAAGGGACCCTTGGTCTCCCGCCTCAGCTGGAGAGGCGTCCCAATTGCCCTGCCAAGCCTCGAGGAGAATCCCGAGTTGTCCCTCCCAACTAGGCAGGAGTCCTGACGTCGCTGAACAAATACGTGGGTGGAAGGGCCATCCCCGTCGTAACTCGAGAATATACCCCAGGTTCCCGCCGCAACTCGAGAAAAACCATGAGACTTCCCCCTCGCCGCGAGATGAGGCCCGATTCCCCTGCACTGCGTGTAGAGCAATTCCGTGTTGCACATCACACATGAAAGGAGCCTTTATTTCCTTGATGGCACTCCAGAGAAACCCCAAGATCACTGTTTCAAGGCTAGAGGGATCCTGAGGTCACTGTAGCAACACGAAAGAGCTCCGTGGACCAAGAATCAACTCGAGATGAGAGGTTAGTCCCTGGCTTCGACTCCAGAGGAATACCACCTTACCACAAGCACCTCAAGAGGAGGCTTCTCTCAGCTCTAGGTATGTGAGAGGGACCCTGAGTTTGCGGCTTCAAGTGGAATGGACACTGCGATGCCCTGACGCGAAATAACGCTGGATATCCCTGCAGTGACTTGAATGCAGGCTCGTCTTGCATCTCCCAAGACGAACGGATGTCTGAATCCCCTGTGGAGACCACAGAGAAAGACCTAGTTCCCCACCTCATCGCGACCGGAGGCCTCACATCCTTTGAAAACTCCAGAGGTACGCGGAGATCAGTGCCTCAAAAGGAGACGATGCCTGACTCCTCGTGAAACTTGATAGGAGTCCCAGGATTCCTGTGGCACGTGGAAAGGGACCCTTGGTGTCCCGCCTCAGCTGGAGAGGCGTCCCAATTGCCCTGCCAAGCCTCGAGGAGAATCCCGAGTTGTCCCTCGCAACTAGGCAGGAGTCCAGACGTCGCTGAACAAACACTTGTATGGAAGGGCCATCCCCGTCGTAACTCGAGAATATACCCCAGGTTCCCGCCGCAACTCGAAAAAAACCATGAGACTTCCCCCTCGCCGCGAGATGAGGCCCAATTCCTTTACACTGCGTGCAGAGCAATTCCGTGTTGCACATCACACATGAAAGGAGCCTTGATTTCCTTGGTGGCACTCCAGAGAAACCCCAAGAACACTGTTTCAAGTCTACAGGGATCCTGAGGTCACTGTAGCAACACGAAAGAGCTCCGTGGACCAAAAATCAACTCGAGATGAGAGGTTAGTCCCTGGCTTCGACTCCAGAGGAATACCACCTTACCACAAGCACCTCAAGAGGAGGCTTCTCTCAGCTCTAGGTATGTGAGAGGGACCCTGAGTTTGCGGCCTCAAGTGGAATGGACACTGCGATGCCCTGACGCGAAATAAGGCCGGATATCCCTGCAGTGACTTGAATGCAGGCTCGTCTTGCATCTCCCAAGACGAACGGATGTCTGAATCCCCTGTGGAGACCACAGAGAAAGACCTAGTTCCCCACCTCATCGCGACCGGAGGCCTCACATCCTTTGAAAACTCCAGAGGTACGCGGAGATCAGTGCCTCCAAAGGAGACGATGCCTGACTCCTCGTGAAACTTGATAGGAGTCCCAGGATTCCTGTGGCACGTGGAAAGGGACCCTTGGTCTCCCGCCTCAGCTGGAGAGGCGTCCCAATTGCCCTGCCAAGCCTCGAGGAGAATCCCGAGTTGTCCCTCGCAACTAGGCAGGAGTCCTGCCGTCGCTGAACAAACACGTGGGTGGAAGGGCCATCCCCGTCGTAACTCGAGAATATACCCCAGGTTCCCGCCGCAACTCGAGAAAAACCATGAGACTTCCCCTTCGCCGCGAGATGAGGCCCGATTCCCCTGCACTGCGTGCAGAGCAATTCCGTGTTGCACATCTCACATGAATGGAGCCTTGATTTCCTTGATGGCACTCCAGAGAAAACCCAAGAACACTGTTTCAAGGCTAGAGGGATCCTGAGGTCACTGTAACAACACGAAAGAGCTCCGTGGACCAAAAATCAACTCGAGATGAGAGGTTAGTCCCTGGCTTCGACTCCAGAGGAATACCACCTTACCACAAGCACCTCAAGAGGAGGCTTCTCTCAGCTCTAGCTATGTGAGAGGGACCCTGAGTTTGCGGCCTCAAGTGGAATGGACACCGGGATGACCTGACTCGAAATAAGGCGGGATATCCCTACAGTGATTGAATGCAGGCACGTCTTGCATCTCCCAAGAAGAAAGGATGTCTGAATCACCTGTTAGACCACAGAGAAAGACCTAGTTCCCCACCTCATCGCGACCGGAGGCCTCACATCCTTTGAAAACTCCAGAGGTACGCGGAGATCAGTGCCTCCAAAGGAGACGATGGCTGACTCCTCGTGAAACTTGATAGGAGTCCCAGGATTCCTGTGGCACGTGGAAAGGGACCCTTGGTCTCCCGCCTCAGCTGGAGAGGCGTCCCAATTGCCCTGCCAAGCCTCGAGGAGAATCCCGAGTTGTCCCTCGCAAATAGGCAGAAGTCCAGACGGCGCTGAACAAACACTTGTGTGGAAGTGCCATCCCCGTCGTAACTCGAGAATATACCCCAGGTTCCCGCCGCAACTCGAGAAAAACCATGAGACTTCCCCCTCGCCGCGAGATGAGGCCCGATTCCCCTGCACTGCGTGCACAGCAATTCCGTGTTGCACATCACACATGAAAGGAGCCTTGATCTCCTTGGTGGCACTCCAGAGAAACCCCAAGAACACTGTTTCAAGGCTAGAGGGATCCTGAGGTCACTGTAGCAACACGAAAGTGCTCCGAGGATTACAAATCAACTCGAGATGAGAGGTTAGTCCCTGGCTTCGACTCCAGAGGAATACCACCTTACCACAAGCACCTCAAGAGGAGGCTTCTCTCAGCTCTAGGTATGTGAGAGGGACGCTAAGTTTGTGGCCTCAAGTGGAATGGACACCGCGATGCCCTGACTCGAAATAAGGTCGGATATCCCTGCAGTGACTTGAATGCAGGCTCGTCTTGCGTCTCCCAAGACGAAAGGATTTCTGAATCCCCTTTGGAGAACACAGAGAAAGACCTAGTTCCCCACCTCATCGCGACCGGAGGCCTCACATCCTTTGAAAACTCCAGAGGTACGCGGAGATCAGTGCCTCCAAAGGAGACGATGCCTGACTCATCGTGAAACTTGATAGGAGTCCCAGGATTCCTGTGGCACGTGGAAAGGGACCCTTGGTCTCCCGCCTCAGCTGGAGAGGCGTCCCAATTGCCCTGCCAAGCGTCGAGGAGAATCCCGAGTTGTCCCTCGCAACTAGGCAGGAGTCCTGCCGTCGCTGAACAAACACGTGGGTGGAAGGGCCATCCCCGTCGTAACTCGAGAATATACCCCAGGTTCCCGCCGCAACTCGAGAAAAACCATGAGACTTCCCCCTCGCCGCGAGATGAGGCCCGATTCCCCTACACTGCGTGCAGAGCAATTCCGTGTTGCACATCACACATGAAAGGAGCCTTGATCTCCTTGATGGCACTCCAGAGAAACCCCAAGAACATTGTTTCAAGGCTAGAGGGATCCTGAGGTCACTGTAGCAACACGAAAGAGCTCCGTGGACCAAGAATCAACTCGAGATGAGAGGTTAGTCCCTGGCTTCGACTCCAGAGGAATACCACCTTACCACAAGCACCTCAAGAGGAGGCTTCTCTCCGCTCTAGGTATGTGAGAGGGACCCTGAGTTTGCGGCCTCAAGTGAAATGGACACTGCGATGCCCTGACGCGAAATAAGGCCGGATATCCCTGCAGTGACTTGAATGCAAGCTCGTCTTGCATCTCCCAAGACGAAAGGATGTCTGAATCCCCTGTGGAGACCACAGAGAAAGACCTAGTTCCCCACCTCATCGCGACCGGAGGCCTCACATCCTTTGAAAACTCCAGAGGTACGCGGAGATCAGTGCCTCCAAAGGAGACGATGCCTGACTCCTCGTGAAACTTGATAGGAGTCCCAGGATTCCTGTGGCACGTGGAAAGGGACCCTTGGTCTCCCGCCTCAGCTGGAGAGGCGTCCCAATTGCCCTGCCAAGCCTCGAGGAGAATCCCGAGTTGTCCCTCGCAACTAGGCAGGAGTCCTGAAGTCGCTGAACAAACACGTGGGTGGAGGTACCATCCCCGTCTTAACTCGAGAATATACCCCAGGTTCCCGCCGCAACTCGAGAAAAACCATGAGACTTCCCCCTTGACGCGAGATGAGGCCCGATTCCCCTGCACTGCGTGCAGAGCAATTCCGTGTTGCACATCACACATGAAAGGAGCCTTGATTTCCTTGATGGCACTCCAGAGAAACCCCAAGAACACTGTTTCAAGGCTTGAGGGATCCTGAGGTCACTGTAGCAACACAAAAGAGCTCCGTGGACCAAAAATCAACTCGAGATGAGAGGTTAGTCTCTGGCTTCGACTCCAGAGAAATACCACCTTACCACAAGCACCTCAAGAGGAGGCTTCTCTCAGCTCTAGGTATGTGAGAGGGACCCTGAGTTTGCGGCCTCAAGTGGAATGGACACCGCGATGCCCTGACTCGAAATAAGGCCGGATATCCTTGCAGTGACTTGAGTGCAGGCTCGTCTTGCATCTCCCAAGACGAAAGGATGTCTGAATCACCTGTGTAGACCACAGAGAAAGACCTAGTTCCCCACCTCATCGCAACCGGAGGCCTCACATCCTTTGAAAACTCCAGAGGTACGCGGAGATCAGTGCCTCCAAAGGAGACGATGGCTGACTCCTCGTGAAACTTGATAGGAGTCCCAGGATTCCTGTGGCACGTGGAAAGGGACCCTTGGTCTCCCGCCTCAGCTGGAGAGGCGTCCCAATTGCCCTGCCAAGCCTCGAGGAGAATCCCGAGTTGTCCCTCGCAAATAGGCAGAAGTCCAGACGGCGCTGAACAAACACTTGTGTGGAAGTGCCATCCCCGTCGTAACTTGAGAATATACCCCAGGTTCCCGCCGCAACTCGAGAAAAACCATGAGACTTCCCCCTCGCCGCGAGATGAGGCCCGATTCCCCTGCACTGCGTGCACAGCAATTCCGTGTTGCACATCACACATGAAAGGAGCCTTGATCTCCTTGGTGGCACTCCAGAGAAACCCCAAGAACACTGTTTCAAGGCTAGAGGGATCCTGAGGTCACTGTAGCAACACGAAAGTGCTCCGAGGATTACAAATCAACTCGAGATGAGAGGTTAGTCCCTGGCTTCGACTCCAGAGGAATACCACCTTACCACAAGCACCTCAAGAGGAGGCTTCTCTCAGCTCTAGGTATGTGAGAGGGACGCTAAGTTTGTGGCCTCAAGTGGAATGGACACCGCGATGCCCTGACTCGAAATAAGGTCGGATATCCCTGCAGTGACTTGAATGCAGGCTCGTCTTGCGTCTCCCAAGACGAAAGGATTTCTGAATCCCCTTTGGAGAACACAGAGAAAGACCTAGTTCCCCACCTCATCGCGACCGGAGGCCTCACATCCTTTGAAAACTCCAGAGGTACGCGGAGATCAGTGCCTCCAAAGGAGTCGATGCCTGACTCCTCGTGAAACTTGATAGGAGTCCCAGGATTCCTGTGGCACGTGGAAAGGGACCCTTGGTCTCCCGCCTCAGCTGGAGAGGCGTCCCAATTGCCCTGCCAAGCGTCGAGGAGAATCCCGAGTTGTCCCTCGCAACTAGGCAGGAGTCCTGCCGTCGCTGAACAAACACGTGGGTGGAAGGGCCATCCCCGTCGTAACTCGAGAATATACCCCAGGTTCCCGCCGCAACTCGAGAAAAACCATGAGACTTCCCCCTCGCCGCGAGATGAGGCCCGATTCCCCTACACTGCGTGCAGAGCAATTCCGTGTTGCACATCACACATGAAAGGAGCCTTGATCTCCTTGATGGCACTCCAGAGAAACCCCAAGAACATTGTTTCAAGGCTAGAGGGATCCTGAGGTCACTGTAGCAACACGAAAGAGCTCCGTGGACCAAGAATCAACTCGAGATGAGAGGTTAGTCCCTGGCTTCGACTCCAGAGGAATACCACCTTACCACAAGCACCTCAAGAGGAGGCTTCTCTCAGCTCTAGGTATGTGAGAGGGACCCTGAGTTTGCGGCCTCAAGTGAAATGGACACTGCGATGCCCTGACGCGAAATAAGGCCGGATATCCCTGCAGTGACTTGAATGCAAGCTCGTCTTGCATCTCCCAAGACGAAAGGATGTCTGAATCCCCTGTGGAGACCACAGAGAAAGACCTAGTTCCCCACCTCATCGCGACCGGAGGCCTCACATCCTTTGAAAACTCCAGAGGTACGCGGAGATCAGTGCCTCCAAAGGAGACGATGCCTGACTCCTCGTGAAACTTGATAGGAGTCCCAGGATTCCTGTGGCACGTGGAAAGGGACCCTTGGTCTCCCGCCTCAGCTGGAGAGGCGTCCCAATTGCCCTGCCAAGCCTCGAGGAGAATCCCGAGTTGTCCCTCGCAACTAGGCAGGAGTCCTGAAGTCGCTGAACAAACACGTGGGTGGAGGTACCATCCCCGTCTTAACTCGAGAATATACCCCAGGTTCCCGCCGCAACTCGAGAAAAACCATGAGACTTCCCCCTTGACGCGAGATGAGGCCCGATTCCCCTGCACTGCGTGCAGAGCAATTCCGTGTTGCACATCACACATGAAAGGAGCCTTGATTTCCTTGATGGCACTCCAGAGAAACCCCAAGAACACTGTTTCAAGGCTTGAGGGATCCTGAGGTCACTGTAGCAACACAAAAGAGCTCCGTGGACCAAAAATCAACTCGAGATGAGAGGTTAGTCTCTGGCTTCGACTCCAGAGAAATACCACCTTACCACAAGCACCTCAAGAGGAGGCTTCTCTCAGCTCTAGGTATGTGAGAGGGACCCTGAGTTTGCGGCCTCAAGTGGAATGGACACCGCGATGCCCTGACTCGAAATAAGGCCGGATATCCTTGCAGTGACTTGAGTGCAGGCTCGTCTTGCATCTCCCAAGACGAAAGGATGTCTGAATCACCTGTGTAGACCACAGAGAAAGACCTAGTTCCCCACCTCATCGCAACCGGAGGCCTCACATCCTTTGAAAACTCCAGAGGTACGCGGAGATCAGTGCCTCCAAAGGAGACGATGCCTGACTCCTCGTGAAACTTGATAGGAGTCCCAGGATTTCTGTGGCACGTGGAAAGGGACCCTTGGTCTCCCGCCTCAGCTGGAGAGGCGTCCCAATTGCCCTGCCAAGCCTCGAGGAGAATCCCGAGTTGTCCCTCGCAAATAGGCAGAAGTCCAGACGGCGCTGAACAAACACTTGTGTGGAAGTGCCATCCCCGTCGTAACTCGAGAATATACCCCAGGTTCCCGCCGCAATTCGAGAAAAACCATGAGACTTCCCCCTCGCCGCCAGATGAGGCCCGATTCCCCTGCACTGCGTTCAGAGCAATTCCGTGTTGCACATCACACATGAAAGGAGTCTTGATTTCCTTGGTGGCACTCCAGAGAAACCCCAAGAACACTGTTTCAAGGCTAGAGGGATCCTGAGGTCACTGTAGCAACACGAAAGAGCTCCGTGGACCAAAAATCAACTCGAGATGAGAGGTTAGTCCCTGGCTTCGACTCCATAGGAATACCACCTAACCACAAGCACCTCAAGAGGAGGCTTCTCTCAGCTCTAGGTATGTGAGAGGGACCCTGAGTTTGCGGCCTCAAGTGGAATGGACACCGCGATGCCCTGACTCGAAATAAGGCCGGATATCCTTGCAGTGACTTGAATGCAGGCTCGTCTTGCATCTCCCAAGACGAAAGGATGTCTGAATCACCTGTGTAGACCACAGAGAAAGACCTAGTTCCCCACCTCATCGCGACCGGAGGCCTCACATCCTTTGAAAACTCCAGAGGTACGCGGAGATCAGTGCCTCCAAAGGAGACGATGCCTGACTCCTCGTGAAACTTGATAGGAGTCCCAGGATTCCTGTGGCACGTGGAAAGGGACACTTGTTCTCCCGCCTCAGCTGGAGAGGCGTCCCAATTGCCCTGCCAAGCCTCGAGGAGAATCCCGAGTTGTCCCTCGCAACTAGGCAGGAGTCCTGCCGTCGCTGAACAAACACGTGGGTGAAAGGGCCATCCCCGTCGTAACTCGAGAATATACCCCAGGTTCCCACCGCAACTCGAGAAAAACCATGAGACTTCCCCCTCGCCGCGAGATGAGGCCCGATTCCCCTGCACTGCGTGCAGAGCAATTCCGTGTTGCACATCACACATGAAAGGAGCCTTGATTTCCTTGATGGCACTCCAGAGAAACCCCAAGAACACTGTTTCAAGGCTAGAGGGATCCTGAGGTCACTGTAGCAACACGAAAGAGCTCCGTGGACCAAGAATCAACTCGAGATGAGAGGTTAGTCCCTGGCTTCGACTCCAGAGGAATACCACCTTACCACAAGCACCTCAAGAGGAGGCTTCTCTCAGCTCTAGGTATGTGAGAGGGACCCTGAGTTTGCGGCCTCAAGTGAAATGGACACTGCGATGCCCTGACGCGAAATAAGGCCGGATATCCCTGCAGTGACTTGAATGCAGGCTCGTCTTGCATCTCCCAAGACGAAAGGATGTCTGAATCCCCTGTGGAGACCACAGAGAAAGACCTAGTTCCCCACCTCATCGCGACCGGAGGCCTCACATCTTTTGAAAACCCCAGAGGTATGCGGAGATCAGTGCCTCCAAAGGAGAAGATGCCTGACTCCTCGTGAAACTTGATAGGAGTCCCAGGATTCCTGTGGCACGTGGAAAGGGACCCTTGGTCTCCCACCTCAGCTGGAGAGGCGTCCCAATTGCCCTGCCAAGCCTCGAGGAGAATCCCGAGTTGTCCCTCGCAACTAGGCAGGAGTCCTGACGTCGCTGAACAAACACGTGTGTGGAAGGGCCATCCCCGTTGTAACTCGAGAATATACCCCAGGTTCCCGCCGCAACTCGAGAAAAACCATGAGACTTCCCCCTCGCCGCGAGATGAGGCCCGATTCCCCTGCACTGCGTGCAGAGCAATTCCGTGTTGCACATCACACATGAAAGGAGTCTTGATTTCCTTGGTGGCACTCCAGAGAAACACCAAGAACACTGTTTCAAGGCTAGAGGGATCCTGAGGTCACTGTAGCAACACGAAAGAGCTCCGTGGACCAAAAATCAACTCGAGATGAGAGGTTAGTCCCTGGCTTCGACTCCAGAGGAATACCACCTTACCACAAGCACCTCAAGAGGAGGCTTCTCTCAGCTCTAGGTATGTGAGAGGGTCCCTGAGTTTGCGGCCTCAAGTGAAATGGACACCGCGATGCCCTGACTCAAAATAAGGCCAAATATCCTTGCAGTGACTTGAATGCAGGCTCGTCTTGCATCTCCCAAGACGAAAGGATGTCTGAATCCCCTGTGGAGACCACAGAGAAAGACCTAGTTCCCCAGCTCATCGCGACCAGAGGCCTCACATCCTTTGAAAACTCCAGAGGTACGCGGAGATCAGTGCCTCCAAAGGAGACGATGCCTGACTCCTCGTGAAACTTGATAGGAGTCCCAGGATTCCTGTGGCACGTGGAAAGGGACCCTTGGTCTCCCGCCTCAGCTGGAGAGGCGTCCCAATTGCCCTGCCAAGCCTCGAGGAGAATCCCGAGTTGTCCCTCGCAACTAGGCAGGAGTCCTGCCGTCGCTGAACAAACACGTGGGTGGAAGGGCCATCCCCGTCGTAACTCGAGAATATACCCCAGGTTCCCGCCGCAACTCGAGAAAAACCATGAGACTTCCCCCTCGCCGCGAGATGAGGCCCGATTCCCCTGCACTGCGTGCAGAGCAATTCCGTGTTGCTCATCACACATGAAAGGAGCCTTGATTTCCTTGATGGCACTCCAGAGAAACCCCAAGAACACTGTTTCAAGGCTAGAGGGATCCTGAGGTCACTGTAGCAACACGAAAGAGCTCCGTGGACCAAGAATCAACTCGAGATGAGAGGTTAGTCCCTGGTTTCGACTCCAGAGGAATACCACCTTACCACAAGCACCTCAAGAGGACGCTTCTCTCAGCTCTAGGTATGTGAGAGGGACCCTGAGTTTGCGGCCTCAAGTGAAATGGACACTGCGATGCCCTGACGCGAAATAAGGCCGGATATCCCTGCAGTGACTTGAATGCAGGCTCGTCTTGCATCTCCCAAGACGAAAGGATGTCTGAATCCCCTGTGGAGACCACAGAGAAAGACCTAGTTCCCCACCTCATCGCGACCGGAGGCCTCACATCTTTTGAAAACCCCAGAGGTATGCGGAGATCAGTGCCTCCAAAGGAGAAGATGCCTGACTCCTCGTGAAACTTGATAGGCGTCCCAGGATTCCTGTGGCACGTGGAAAGGGACCCTTGGCCTCCCACCTCAGCTGGAGAGGCGTCCCAATTGCCCTGCCAAGCCTCGAGGAGAATCCCGAGTTGTCCCTCGCAACTAGGCAGGAGTCCTGACGTCGCTGAACAAACACGTGTGTGGAAGGGCCATCCCCGTTGTAACTCGAGAATATACCCCAGGTTCCCGCCGCAACTCGAGAAAAACCATGAGACTTCCCCCTCGCCGCGAGATGAGGCCCGATTCCCCTGCACTGCGTGCAGAGCAATTCCGTGTTGCACATCACACATGAAAGGAGTCTTGATTTCCTTGGTGGCACTCCAGAGAAACACCAAGAACACTCTTTCAAGGCTAGAGGGATCCTGAGGTCACTGTAGCAACACGAAAGAGCTCCGTGGACCAAAAATCAACTCGAGATGAGAGGTTAGTCCCTGGCTTCGACTCCAGAGGAATACCACCTTACCACAAGCACCTCAAGAGGAGGCTTCTCTCAGCTCTAGGTATGTTAGAGGGACCCTGAGTTTGCGGCCTCAAGTGGAATGGACACCGCGATGCCCTGACTCAAAATAAGGCCAGATATCCTTGCAGTGACTTGAATGCAGGCTCGTCTTGCATCTCCCAAGACGAAAGGATGTCTGAATCACCTGTGTAGACCACAGAGAAAGACCTAGTTCCCCAGCTCATCGCGACCGGAGGCCTCACATCCTTTGAAAACTCCAGAGGTACGCGGAGATCAGTGCCTCCAAAGGAGACGATGCCTGACTCCTCGTGAAACTTGATAGGAGTCCCAGGATTCCTGTGGCACGTGGAAAGGGACCCTTGGTCTCCCGCCTCAGCTGGAGAGGCGTCCCAATTGCCCTGCCAAGCCTCGAGGAGAACCCCGAGTTGTCCCTCGCAACTAGGCAGGAGTCCTGCCGTCGCTGAACAAACACGTGGGTGGAAGGGCCATCCCCGTCGTAACTCGAGAATATACCCCATGTTCCCGCCGCAACTCGAGAAAAACCATGAGACTTCCCCCTCGCCGCGAGATGAGGCCCGATTCCCCTGCACTGCGTGCAGAGCAATAACGTGTTGCACATCACACATGAAAGGAGCCTTGATTTCCTTGATGGCAATCCAGAGAAACCCCAAGAACACTGTTTCAAGGCTAGAGGGATCCTGAGGTCACTGTAGCAACACGAAAGAGCTCCGTGGACCAAGAATCAACTCGAGATGAGAGGTTAGTCCCTGGCTTCGACTCCAGAGGAATACCACCTTACCACAAGCACCTCAAGAGGAGGCTTCTCTCAGCTCTAGGTATGTGAGAGGGACCCTGAGTTTGCGGCCTCAAGTGGAATGGACACTGCGATGCCCTGACGCGAAATAAGGCCGGATATCCCTGCAGTGACTTGAATGCAGGCTCGTCTTGCATCTCCCAAGACGAAAGGATGTCTGAATCCCCTGTGGAGACCACAGAGAAAGACCTACTTCCCCACCTCATCCCGACCGGAGGCCTCACATCCTTTGAAAACTCCAGAGGTACGCGGAGATCAGTGCCTCCAAAGGAGACGATGCCTGACTCCTCGTGAAACTTGATAGGAGTCCCAGGATTCCTGTGGCACGTGGAAAGGGACCCTTGGTCTCCCGCCTCAGCTGGAGAGGCGTCCCAATTGCCCTGCCAAGCCTCGAGGAGAATCCCGAGTTGTCCCTCGCAACTAGGCAGGAGTCCTGCCGTCGCTGAACAAATACGTGCGTGGAGGTACCATCCCCGTCTTAACTCGAGAATATACCCCAGGTTCCCGCCGCAACTCGAAAAAAACCATGAGACTTCCCCCTCGCCGCGAGATGAGGCCCGATTCCCCTGCACTGCGTGCAGAGCAATTCCGTGTTGCACATCACACATGAAAGGAGTCTTGATTTCCTTGGTGGCACTCCAGAGAAACCCCAAGAACACTGTTTCAAGGCTAGAGGGATCCTGAGGTCACTGTAGCAACACGAAAGAGCTCCGTGGACCAAAAATCAACTCGAGATGAGAGGTTAGTCCCTGGCTTCGACTCCAGAGGAATACCACCTTACCACAAGCACCTCAAGAGGAGGCTTCTCTCAGCTCTAGGTATGTGAGAGGGACCCTGAGTTTGCGGCCTCAAGTGGAATGGACACCGCGATGCCCTGACTCGAAATAAGGCTGGATATCCTTGCAGTGACTTGAATGCAGGCTCGTCTTGCATCTCCCAAGACGAAAGGATGTCTGAATCACCTGTGGAGACCACAGAGAAAGACCTAGTTCCCCACCTCATCGCGACCGGAGGCCTCACATCCTTTGAAAACTCCAGAGGTATGCGGAGATCAGTGCCTCCAAAGGAGACGATGCCTGACTCCTCGTGAAACTTGATAGGAGTCCCAGGATTCCTGTGGCACGTGGAAAGGGACCCTTGGTCTCCCGCCTCAGCTGGAGAGGCGTCCCAATTGCCCTGCCAAGCCTCGAGGAGAATCCCGAGTTGTCCCTCGCAACTAGGCAGGAGTCCTGCCGTCGCTGAACAAACACGTGGGTGGAAGGGCCATCCCCGTCGTAACTCGAGAATATACCCCAGGTTCCCGCCGCAACTCGAGAAAAACCATGAAACTTCCCCCTCGCCGCGAGATGAGGCCCGATTCCCCTGCACTGCGTGCAGAGCAATTCCGTGTTGCACATCACACATGAAAGGAGCCTTGATTTCCTTGATGGCACTCCAGAGAAACCCCAAGAACACTGTTTCAAGGCTAGAGGGATCCTGAGGTCACTGTAGCAACACGAAAGAGCTCCGTGGACCAAGAATCAACTCGAAATGAGAGGTTAGTCCCTGGCTTCGACTCCAGAGGAATACCACCTTACCACAAGCACCTCAATAGGAGACCTCTCTCAGCTCTAGGTATGTGAGAGGGACCCTGAGTTTGCGGCCTCAAGTGAAATGGACACTGCGATGCCCTGACGCGAAATAAGGCCGGATATCCCTGCAGTGACTTGAATGCAGGCTCGTCTTGCATCTCCCAAGACGAAAGGATGTCTGAATCCCCTGTGGAGACCACAGAGAAAGAACTAGTTCCCCACCTCATCGCGACCGGAGGCCTCACATCCTTTGAAATCTCCAGAGGTACGCGGAGATCAGTGCCTCCAAAGGAGACGATGCCTGACTCCTCGTGAAACTTGATAGGAGTCCCAGGATTCCTGTGGCATGTGGAAAGGGACCCTTGGTCTCCCGCCTCAGCTGGAGAGGCGTCCCAATTGCCCTGCCAAGCCTCGAGGAGAATCCCGAGTTGTCCCTCGCAACTAGGCAGGAGTCCTGACGTCGCTGAACAAACACGTGCGTGGAGGTACCATCCCCGTCTTAACTCGAGAATATACCCCAGGTTCCCGCCGCAACTCGAAAAAAACAATGAGACTTCCCCCTCGCCGCGAGATGAGGCCCGATTCCCTTGCACTGCGTGCAGAGCAATTCCGTGTTGCACATCACACATGAAAGGAGTCTTGATTTCCTTGGTGGCACTCCAGAGAAACCCCAAGAACACTGTTTCAAGGCTAGAGGGATCCTGAGGTCACTGTAGCAACACGAAAGAGCTCCGTGGACCAAAAATCAACTCGAGATGAGAGGTTAGTCCCTGGCTTCGACTCCAGTGGAATACCACCTTACCACAAGCACCTCAAGAGGAGGCTTCTCTCAGCTCTAGGTATGTGAGAGGGACCCTGAGTTTGCGGCCTCAAGTGGAATGGACACCGCGATGCCCTGACTCAAAATAAGGCCAGATATCCTTGCAGTGACTTGAATGCAGGCTCGTCTTGCATCTCCCAAGACGAAAGGATGTCTGAATCACCTGTGTAGACCACAGAGAAAGACCTAGTTCCCCACCTTATCGCGACCGGAGGCCTCACATCCTTTGAAAACTCCAGAGGTACGCGGAGATCAGTGCCTCCAAAGGAGACGATGCCTGACTCCTCGTGAAACTTGATAGGAGTCCCAGGATTCCTGTGGCACGTGGAAAGGGACCCTTGGTCTCCCGCCTCAGCTGGAGAGGCGTCCCAATTGCCCTGCCAAGCCTCGAGGAGAATCCCGAGTTGTCCCTCCCAACTAGGCAGGAGTCCTGACGTCGCTGAACAAATACGTGGGTGGAAGGGCCATCCCCGTCGTAACTCGAGAATATACCCCAGGTTCCCGCCGCAACTCGAGAAAAACCATGAGACTTCCCCCTCGCCGCGAGATGAGGCCCGATTCCCCTGCACTGCGTGTAGAGCAATTCCGTGTTGCACATCACACATGAAAGGAGCCTTTATTTCCTTGATGGCACTCCAGAGAAACCCCAAGATCACTGTTTCAAGGCTAGAGGGATCCTGAGGTCACTGTAGCAACACGAAAGAGCTCCGTGGACCAAGAATCAACTCGAGATGAGAGGTTAGTCCCTGGCTTCGACTCCAGAGGAATACCACCTTACCACAAGCACCTCAAGAGGAGGCTTCTCTCAGCTCTAGGTATGTGAGAGGGACCCTGAGTTTGCGGCCTCAAGTGGAATGGACACTGCGATGCCCTGACGCGAAATAACGCTGGATATCCCTGCAGTGACTTGAATGCAGGCTCGTCTTGCATCTCCCAAGACGAACGGATGTCTGAATCCCCTGTGGAGACCACAGAGAAAGACCTAGTTCCCCACCTCATCGCGACCGGAGGCCTCACATCCTTTGAAAACTCCAGAGGTACGCGGAGATCAGTGCCTCAAAAGGAGACGATGCCTGACTCCTCGTGAAACTTGATAGGAGTCCCAGGATTCCTGTGGCACGTGGAAAGGGACCCTTGGTGTCCCGCCTCAGCTGGAGAGGCGTCCCAATTGCCCTGCCAAGCCTCGAGGAGAATCCCGAGTTGTCCCTCGCAACTAGGCAGGAGTCCAGACGTCGCTGAACAAACACTTGTATGGAAGGGCCATCCCCGTCGTAACTCGAGAATATACCCCAGGTTCCCGCCGCAACTCGAAAAAAACCATGAGACTTCCCCCTCGCCGCGAGATGAGGCCCAATTCCTTTACACTGCGTGCAGAGCAATTCCGTGTTGCACATCACACATGAAAGGAGCCTTGATTTCCTTGGTGGCACTCCAGAGAAACCCCAAGAACACTGTTTCAAGTCTACAGGGATCCTGAGGTCACTGTAGCAACACGAAAGAGCTCCGTGGACCAAAAATCAACTCGAGATGAGAGGTTAGTCCCTGGCTTCGACTCCAGAGGAATACCACCTTACCACAAGCACCTCAAGAGGAGGCTTCTCTCAGCTCTAGGTATGTGAGAGGGACCCTGAGTTTGCGGCCTCAAGTGGAATGGACACTGCGATGCCCTGACGCGAAATAAGGCCGGATATCCCTGCAGTGACTTGAATGCAGGCTCGTCTTGCATCTCCCAAGACGAACGGATGTCTGAATCCCCTGTGGAGACCACAGAGAAAGACCTAGTTCCCCACCTCATCGCGACCGGAGGCCTCACATCCTTTGAAAACTCCAGAGGTACGCGGAGATCAG
Organism: Cervus elaphus; assembly: GCF_910594005.1. Lineage (NCBI taxonomy): Eukaryota > Metazoa > Chordata > Mammalia > Artiodactyla > Cervidae > Cervus > Cervus elaphus. The sequence continues at coordinate 7,943,923 of NC_057838.1, forward strand.
TGCCTCCAAAGGAGACGATGCCTGACTCCTCGTGAAACTTGATAGGAGTCCCAGGATTCCTGTGGCACGTGGAAAGGGACCCTTGGTCTCCCGCCTCAGCTGGAGAGGCGTCCCAATTGCCCTGCCAAGCCTCGAGGAGAATCCCGAGTTGTCCCTCGCAACTAGGCAGGAGTCCTGCCGTCGCTGAACAAACACGTGGGTGGAAGGGCCATCCCCGTCGTAACTCGAGAATATACCCCAGGTTCCCGCCGCAACTCGAGAAAAACCATGAGACTTCCCCTTCGCCGCGAGATGAGGCCCGATTCCCCTGCACTGCGTGCAGAGCAATTCCGTGTTGCACATCTCACATGAATGGAGCCTTGATTTCCTTGATGGCACTCCAGAGAAAACCCAAGAACACTGTTTCAAGGCTAGAGGGATCCTGAGGTCACTGTAACAACACGAAAGAGCTCCGTGGACCAAAAATCAACTCGAGATGAGAGGTTAGTCCCTGGCTTCGACTCCAGAGGAATACCACCTTACCACAAGCACCTCAAGAGGAGGCTTCTCTCAGCTCTAGCTATGTGAGAGGGACCCTGAGTTTGCGGCCTCAAGTGGAATGGACACCGGGATGACCTGACTCGAAATAAGGCGGGATATCCCTACAGTGATTGAATGCAGGCACGTCTTGCATCTCCCAAGACGAAAGGATGTCTGAATCACCTGTTAGACCACAGAGAAAGACCTAGTTCCCCACCTCATCGCGACCGGAGGCCTCACATCCTTTGAAAACTCCAGAGGTACGCGGAGATAAGTGCCTCCAAAGGAGACGATGCCTGACTCCTCGTGAAACTTGATAGCAGTCCCAGGATTCCTGTGGCACGTGGAAAGGGACCCTTGGTCTCCCGCCTCAGCTGGAGCGGCGTCCCAATTGCCCTGCCAAGCCTCGAGGAGAATCCCGAGTTGTCCCTCGCAACTAGGCAGGAGTCCTGACGTCGCTGAACAAACACGTGCGTGGAGGTACCATCCCCGTCTTAACTCGAGAATATACCCAAGGTTCCGGCCGCAACTCGAGAAAAACGATGAGACTTCCCCCTCGCCGCGAGATGAGGCCCGATTCCCTTGCACTGCGTGCAGAGCAATTCCGTTTTGCACATCACACATGAAAGGAGCCTTGATTTCCTTGGTGGCACTCCAGAGAAACCCCAAGAACACTGTTTCAAGTCTACAGGGATCCTGAGGTCACCGTAGCAACACGAAAGAGCTCCGTGGACCAAAAATCAACTCGAGATGAGAGGTTAGTCCCTGGCTTCGACTCCAGAGGAATACCACCTTACCACAAGCACCTCAAGAGGAGGCTTCTCTCAGCTCTAGGTATGTTAGAGGGACCCTGAGTTTGCGGCCTCAAGTCGAATGGACACCACGATGCCCTGACTCAAAATAAGGCCAGATATCCTTGCAGTGACTTGAATGCAGGCTCGTCTTGCATCTCCCAAGACGAAAGGATGTCTGAATCCCCTGTGGAGACCACAGAGAAAGACCTAGTTCCCCACCTCATCGCGACCGGAGGCCTCACATCCTTTGAAAACTCCAGAGGTACACGGAGATCAGTGCCTCCAAAGGAGACGATGCCTGACTCCTCGTGAAACTTGATAGGAGTCCCAGGATTCCTGTGGCACGTGGAAAGGGACCCTTGGTCTCCCGCCTCAGGTGGAGAGGCGTCCCAATTGCCCTGCCAAGCCTCGAGGAGAATCCCGAGTTGTCCCTTGCAACTAGGCAGGAGTCCTGACGTCGCTGAACAAACACGTGGGTGGAAGGGCCATCCCCGTCGTAACTCGAGAATATACCCCAGGTTCCCGCCGCAACTCGAGAAAAACCATGAGACTTCCCCCTCGCCGCGAGATGAGGCCCGATTCCCCTGCACTGCGTGCAGAGCAATTCCGTGTTGCACATCACACATGAAAGGAGCCTTGATTTCCTTGATGGCACTCCAGAGAAACCCCAAGAACACTGTTTCAAGGCTAGAGGGATCCTGAGGTCACTGTAGCAACACGAAAGAGCTCCGTGGACCAAGAATCAACTCGAGATGAGAGGTTAGTCCCTGGCTTCGACTCCAGAGGAATACCACCTTACCACAAGCACCTCAAGAGGAGGATTCTCTCAGCTCTAGGTATGTGAGAGGGACCCTGAGTTTGCGGCCTCAAGTGGAATGGACACCGCGATGCCCTGACTCAAAATAAGGTCGGATATCCTTGCAGTGACTTGAATGCAGGCTCGTCTTGCATCTCCCAAGACGAAAGGATGTCTGAATCCCCTGTGGAGACCACAGAGAAATACCTAGTTCCCCACCTCATCCCGACCGGAGGCCTCACATCCTTTGAAAACTCCAGAGGTACGCTGAGATCAGTGCCTCCAAAGGAGACGATGCCTGACTCCTCGTGAAACTTGATAGGAGTCCCAGGATTCCTGTGGCACGTGGAAAGGGACCCTTGGTCTCCCGCCTCAGCTGGAGAGGCGTCCCAATTGCCCTGCCAAGCCTCGAGGAGAATCCCGAGTTGTCCCTCGCAACTAGGCAGGAGTCCTGAAGTCGCTGAACAAACACTTGCGTGGAGGTACCATCCCCGTCTTAACTCGAGAATATACCCCAGGTTCCCGCCGCAACTCGAAAAAAACCGTGAGACTTCCCCCTCGCCGCCAGATGAGGCCCGATTCCCGTGCACTGCGTGCAGAGCAATTCCGTGTTGCACATCACACATGAAAGGAGCCTTGATTTCCTTGGTGGCACTCCAGAGAAACCCCAAGAACACTGTTTCAAATCTACAGGGATCCTGAGGTCACTGTAGCAACACGAAAGAGCTCCGTGGACCAAAAATCAACTCGAGATGAGAGGTTAGTCCCTGGCTTCGACTCCAGAGGAATACCACCTTACCACAAGCACCTCAAGAGGAGGCTTCTCTCAGCTCTAGGTATGTTAGAGGGACCCTGAGTTTGCGGCCTCAAGTGGAATGGACACCGCGATGCCCTGATTCAAAATAAGGCCAGATATCCTTGCAGTTACTTGAATGCAGGCTCGTCTTGCATCTCCCAAGACGAAAGGATGTCTAAATCACCTGTGTAGACCACAGAGAAAGACATAGTTCCCCACCTCATCGCGACCGGAGGCCTCACATCCTTTGAAAACTCCAGAGGTACACGGAGATCAGTGCCTCCAAAGGAGACGATGCCTGACTCCTCGTGAAACTTGACAGGAGTCCCAGGATTCCTGTGGCACGTGGAAAGGGACAATTGGTCTCCCGCCTCAGCTGGAGAGGCGTCCCAATTGCCCTGCCAAGCCTCGAGGAGAATCCCCAGTTGTCGCTCGCAACTAGGCAGGAGTCCTGACGTCGCTGAAGAAACACGTGTGTGGAAGGGCCATCCCCGTCGTAACTCGAGAATATTCCCCAGGTTCCCACCGCAACTCGAGAAAAAACATGAGACTTCCCCCTCGCCGCGAGATGAGGCCCGATTCCCCTGCACTGCGTGCAGAGCAATTCCGTGTTGCACATCACACATGAAAGGAGCCTTGATTTCCTTGATGGCACTCCAGAGAAACCCCAAAATCACTGTTTCAAGGCTAGAGGGATCCTGAGGTCACTGTAGCAACACGAAAGAGCTCCGTGGACCAAGAATCAACTCGAGATGAGAGGTTAGTCCCTGGCTTCGACTCCAGAGGAATACCACCTTACCACAAGCACCTCAAGAGGAGGCTTCTCTCAGCTCTAGGTAAGTGAGAGGGACCCTGAGTTTGCGGCCTCAAGTGGAATGGACACTGCGATGCCCTGACGCGAAATAAGGCCAGATATCCCTGCAGTGACTTGAATGCAGGCTCGTCTTGCATCTCCCAAGACGAAAGGATGTCTGAATCCCCTGTGGAGACCACAGAGAAAGACCTAGTTCCCCACCTCATCGCGACCGGAGGCCTCACATCCTTTGAAAACTCCAGAGGTACGCGGAGATCAGTGCCTCCAAAGGAGACGATGCCTGACTCGTCGTGAAACTTGATAGGAGTCCCAGGATTCCTGTGGCACGTGGAAAGGGACCCTTGGTCTACCGCCTCAGGTGGAGAGGCGTCCCAATTGCCCTGCCAAGCCTCGAGGAGAATCCCGAGTTGTCCCTCGCAACTAGGCAGGAGTCCTGAAGTCGCTGAACAAACACGTGGGTGGAGGTACCATCCCCGTCTTAACTCGAGAATATACCCCAGGTTCCCGCCGCAACTCGAGAAAAACCATGAGACTTCCCCCTCGCCGCGAGATGAGGCCCGATTCCCTTGAACTGCGTGCAGAGCAATTCCGTGTTGCACATCACACATGAAAGGAGCCTTGATTTCCTTGGTGGCACTCCAGAGAAACCCCAAGAACACTGTTTCAAGTCTACAGGGATCCTGAGGTCACTGTAGCAACACGAAAGAGCTCCGTGGACCAAAAATCAACTCGAGATGAGAGGTTAGTCCCTGGCTTCGACTCCAGAGGAATACCACCTTACCACAAGCACCTCAAGAGGAGGCTTCTCTCAGCTCTAGGTATGTGAGAGGGACCCTGAGTTTGCGGCCCAAAGTGGAATGGACACCGCGATGCCCTGACTCGAAATAAGGCCGGATATCCCTGCAGTGACTTGAATCCAGGCTCGTCTTGCATCTCCCAAGACGAAAGGATGTCTGAATCCCTTGTGGAGACCACAGAGAAAGACGTAGTTCCCCAGCTCATCGCGACCGGAGGCCTCACATCCTTTGAAAACTCCAGAGGTACGCGGAGATCAGTGCCTCCAAAGGAGACGATGCCTGACTCCTCGTGAAACTTGATAGGAGTCCCAGGATTCCTGTGGCACGTGGAAAGGGACCCTTGGTCTCCCGCCTCAGGTGGAGAGGCGTCCCAATTGCCCTGCCAAGCCTCGAGGAGAATCCCGAGTTGTCCCTCGCAACTAGGCAGGAGTCCTGAAGTCGCTGAACAAACACGTGGGTGGAGGTACCATCCCCGTCTTAACTCGAGAATATACCCCAGGTTCCGGCCGCAACTCGAGAAAAACCATGAGACTTCCCCCTCGCCGCGAGATGAGGCCCGATTCCCTTGCACTGCGTGCAGAGCAATTCCGTGTTGCACATCACACATGAAAGGAGCCTTGATTTCCTTGGTGGCACTCCAGAGAAACCCCAAGAACACTGTTTCAAGTCTACAGGGATCCTGAGGTCACTGTAGCAACACGAAAGAGCTCCGTGGACCAAAAATCAACTCGAGGTGAGAGGTTAGTCCCTGGCTTCGACTCCAGAGGAATACCACCTTACCACAAGCACCTCAAGAGGAGGCTTCTCTCAGCTCTAGGTATGTGAGAGGGACCCTGAGTTTGCGGCCTCAAGTGGAATGGACACCGCGATGCCCTGACTCGAAATAAGGCCGGATATCCCTGCAGTGACTTGAATCCAGGCTCGTCTTGCATCTCCCAAGACGAAAGGATGTCTGAATCCCCTGTGGAGACCACAGAGAAAGACGTAGTTCCCCAGCTCATCGCGACCGGAGGCCTCACATCCTTTGAAAACTCCAGAGGTACGCGGAGATCAGTGCCTCCAAAGGAGACGATGCCTGACTCCTCGTGAAACTTGATAGGAGTCCCAGGATTCCTGTGGCACGTGGAAAGGGACACTTGGTATCCCGCCTCAGCTGGAGAGGCGTCCCAATTGCCCTGCCAAGCCTCGAGGAGAATCCCGAGTTGTCCCTCGCAACTAGGCAGGAGTCCTGACGTCGCTGAACAAACACGTGTGTGGAAGGGCCATCCCCGTCGTAACTCGAGAATATACCCCAGGTTCCCGCCGCAACTCGAGAAAAACCATGAGACTTCCCCCTCGCCACGAGATGAGGCCTGATTCCCCTGCCCTGCATGCAGAGCAATTCCGTGTTGCACATCACACATGAAAGGAGCCTTGATTTCCTTGATGGCACTCCAGAGAAACCCCAAGAACACTGTTTCAAGGCTAGAGGGATCCTGAGGTCACTGTAGCAACACGAAAGAGCTCCGAGGACCAAAAATCAACTCGAGATGAGAGGTTAGTCCCTGGCTTCGACTCCAGAGGAATACCACCTTACCACAAGCACCTCAAGAGGAGGTTTCTCTCAGCTCTAGGTATGTGAGAGGGACCCTGAGTTTGCGGCCTCAAGTGGAATGGACACCGCGATGCCCTGACTCGAAATAAGGCCGGATATCCCTGCAGTGACTTGAATGCAGGCTCGTCTTGCATCTCCCAAGACGAAAGGATGTCTGAATCCCCTGTGGAGACCACAGAGAAAGACCTAGTTCCCCACCTGATCGCGACTGGAGGCCTCACATTCTTTGAAAACTCCAGAGGTACGCGGAGATCAGTGCCTCCAAAGGAGACGATGCCTGACTCCTCGTGAAACTTGATAGGAGCCCCAGGATTCCTGTGAACGTGGAAAGGGACCCTTGGTCTCCCGCCTCAGCTGGAGAGGCGTCCCAATTGCCCTGCCAAGCCTCGAGGAGAATCCCGAGTTGTCCCTCCCAACTAGGCAGGAGTCCTGACGCCGCTGAACAAACACGTGGGTGGAAGGGCCATCCCCGTCGTAACTCGAGAATATACCCCAGGTTCCCGCCGCAACTCGAGAAAAACCATGAGACTTCCCCCTCGCCGCGAGATGAGGCCCGATTCCCCTGCACTGCGTGCAGAGCAATTCCGTGTTGCACATCACACATGAAAGGAGTCTTGATTTCCTTGGTGGCACTCCAGAGAAACCCCAAGAACACTGTTTCAAGGCTAGAGGGATCCTGAGGTCACTGTAGCAACACGAAAGAGCTCCGTGGACCAAAAATCAACTCGCGATGAGAGGTTAGTCCCTGGCTTCGACTCCAGAGGAATACCACCTTACCACAAGCACCTCAAGAGGAGGATTCTCTCAGCTCTAGGTATGTGAGAGGGACCCTGAGTTTGCGGCCTCAAGTGGAATGGACACCGCGATGCCCTGACTCGAAATAAGGCCGGATATCCTTGCAGTGACTTGAATGCAGGCTCGTCTTGCATCTCCCAAGACGAAAGGATGTCTGAATCACTTGTGTAGACCACAGAGAAAGACCTAGTTCCCCAGCTCATCGCGACCGGAGGCCTCACATCCTTTGAAAACTCCAGAGGTACGCGGAGATCAGTGCCTCCAAAGGAGACGATGCCTGACTCCTCGTGAAACTTGATAGGAGTCCCAGGATTCCTGTGGCACGTGGAAAGGGACCCTTGGTCTCCCGCCTCAGCTGGAGAGGCGTCCCAATTGCCCTGCCAAGCCTCGAGGAGAATCCCGAGTTGTCCCTCGCAACTAGGCAGGAGTCCTGAAGTCGCTGAACAAACACTTGCGTGGAGGTACCATCCCCGTCTTAACTCGAGAATATACCCCAGGTTCCCGCCGCAACTCGAAAAAAACCGTGAGACTTCCCCCTCGCCGCCAGATGAGGCCCGATTCCCTTGCACTGCGTGCAGAGCAATTCCGTGTTGCACATCACACATGAAAGGAGCCTTGATTTCCTTGGTGGCACTCCAGAGAAACCCCAAGAACACTGTTTCAAGTCTACAGGGATCCTGAGGTCACTGTAGCAACACGAAAGAGCTCCGTGGACCAAAAATCAACTCGAGATGAGAGGTTAGTCCCTGGCTTCGACTCCAGAGGAATACCACCTTACCACAAGCACCTCAAGAGGAGGCTTCTCTCAGCTCTAGGTATGTTAGAGGGACCCTGAGTTTGCGGCCTCAAGTGGAATGGACACCGCGATGCCCTGATTCAAAATAAGGCCAGATATCCTTGCAGTGACTTGAATGCAGGCTCGTCTTGCATCTCCCAAGACGAAAGGATGTCTAAATCACCTGTGTAGACCACAGAGAAAGACATAGTTCCCCACCTCATCGCGACCGGAGGCCTCACATCCTTTGAAAACTCCAGAGGTACACGGAGATCAGTGCCTCCAAAGGAGACGATGCCTGACTCCTCGTGAAACTTGACAGGAGTCCCAGGATTCCTGTGGCACGTGGAAAGGGACAATTGGTCTCCCGCCTCAACTGGAGAGGCGTCCCAATTGCCATGCCAAGCCTCGAGTAGAATCCCGAGTTGTCGCTCGCAACTAGGCAGGAGTCCTGACGTCGCTGAAGAAACACGTGTGTGGAAGGGCCATCCCCGTCGTAACTCGAGAATATTCCCCAGGTTCCCGCCGCAACTCGAGAAAAACCATGAGACTTCCCCCTCGCCGCGAGATGAGGCCCGATTCCCCTGCACTGCGTGCAGAGCAATTCCGTGTTGCACATCACACATGAAAGGAGCCTTGATTTCCTTGATGGCACTCCAGAGAAACCCCAAGATCACTGTTTAAAGGCTAGAGGGATCCTGAGGTCACTGTAGCAACACGAAAGAGCTCCGTGGACCAAAAATCAACTCGAGATGAGAGGTTAGTCCCTGGCTTCGACTCCAGAGGAATACCACCTTACCACAAGCACCTCAAGAGGAGGCTTCTCTCAGCTCTAGGTAAGTGAAAGGGACCCTGAGTTTGCGGCCTCAAGTGGAATGGACACTGCGATGCCCTGACGCGAAATAAGGCCGGATATCCCTGCAGTGACTTGAATGAAGGCTCGTCTTGCATCTCCCAAGACGAAAGGATGTCTGAATCCCCTGTGGAGACCACAGAGAAAGACCTAGTTCCCCACCTCATCGCGACCGGAGGCCTCACATCCTTTGAAAACTCCAGAGGTACGCGGAGATCAGTGCCTCCAAAGGAGACGATGCCTGACTCCTCGTGAAACTTGATAGGAGTCCCAGGATTCCTGTGGCACGTGGAAAGGGACCCTTGGTCTCCCGCCTCAGGTGGAGAGGCGTCCCAATTGCCCTGCCAAGCCTCGAGGAGAATCCCGAGTTGTCCCTCGCAACTAGGCAGGAGTCCTGAAGTCGCTGAACAAACACGTGGGTGGAGGTACCATCCCCGTCTTAACTCGAGAATATACCCCAGGTTCCGGCCGCAACTCGAGAAAAACCATGAGACTTCCCCCTCGCCGCGAGATGAGGCCCAATTCCCTTGCACTGCGTGCAGAGCAATTCCGTGTTGCACATCACACATGAAAGGAGCCTTGATTTCCTTGGTGGCACTCCAGAGAAACCCCAAGAACACTGTTTCAAGTCTACAGGGATCCTGAGGTCACTGTAGCAACACGAAAGAGCTCCGTGGACCAAAAATCAACTCGAGATGAGAGGTTAGTCCCTGGCTTCGACTCCAGAGGAATACCACCTTACCACTAGCACCTCAAGAGGAGGCTTCTCTCAGCTCTAGGTATGTGAGAGGGACCCTGAGTTTGCGGCCTCAAGTGGAATGGACACCACGATGCCCTGACTCGAAATAAGGCCGGATATCCTTGCAGTGACTTGAATGCAGGCTCGTCTTGCATCTCCCAAGACGAAAGGATGTCTGAATCACCTGTGTAGACCACAGAGAAAGACCTAGTTCCCCAGCTCATCGCGACCGGAGGCCTCACATCCTTTGAAAACTCCAGAGGTACGCGGAGATCAGTGCCTCCAAAGGAGACGATGCCTGACTCCTCGTGAAATTTGATAGGAGTCCCAGGATTCCTGTGGCACGTGGAAAGGGACACTTGGTCTCCCGCCTCAGCTGGAGAGGCGTCCCAATTGCCCTGCCAAGCCTCGAGGAGAATCCCGAGTTGTCCCTCGCAACTAGGCAGGAGTCCTGACGTCGCTGAACAAACACGTGTGTGGAAGGGCCATCCCCGTCGTAACTCGAGAATATACCCCAGGTTCCCGCCGCAAGTCGAGAAAAACCATGAGACTTCCCCCTCGCCACGAGATGAGGCCTGATTCCCCTGCACTGCGTGCAGAGCAATTCCGTGTTGCACATCACACATGAAAGGAGCCTTGATTTCCTTGATGGCACTCCAGAGAAACCCCAAGAACACTGTTTCAAGGCTAGAGGGATCCTGAGGTCACTGTAGCAACACGAAAGAGCTCCGTGGACCAAAAATCAACTCGAGATGAGAGGTTAGTCCCTGGCTTCGACTCCAGAGGAATACCACCTTACCACAAGCACCTCAAGAGGAGGCTTCTCTCAGCTCTAGGTATGTGAGAGGGACCCTGAGTTTGCGGCCTCAAGTGGAATGGACACCGCGATGCCCTGACTCGAAATAAGGCCGGATATCCCTGCAGTGACTTGAATGCAGGCTCGTCTTGCATCTCCCAAGACGAAAGGATGTCTGAATCCCCTGTGGAGACCACAGAGAAAGACCTAGTTCCCCACCTGATCGCGACTGGAGGCCTCACATTCTTTGAAAACTCCAGAGGTACGCGGAGATCAGTGCCTCCAAAGGAGACGATGCCTGACTCCTCTTGAAACTTGATAGGAGCCCCAGGATTCCTGTGCACGTGGAAAGGGACCCTTGGTCTCCCGCCTCAGCTGGAGAGGCGTCCCAATTGCCCTGCCAAGCCTCGAGGAGAATCCCGAGTTGTCCCTCGCAACTAGGCAGGAGTCCTGACGCCGCTGAACAAACACGTGGGTGGAAGGGCCATCCCCGTCGTAACTCGAGAATATACCCCAGGTTCCCGCCGCAACTCGAGAAAAACCATGAGACTTCCCACTCGCCGCGAGATGAGGCCCGATTCCCCTGCACTGCGTGCAGAGCAATTCCGTGTTGCACATCACACATGAAAGGAGCCTTGATTTCCTTGGTGGCACTCCAGAGAAACCCCAAGAACACTGTTTCAAGGCTAGAGGGATCCTGAGGTCACTGTAGCAACACGAAAGAGCTCCGTGGACCAAGAATCAACTCGAGATGAGAGGTTAGTCCCTGGCTTCGACTCCAGAGGAATACCACCTTACCACAAGCACCTCAAGAGGAGGCTTCTCTCAGCTCTAGGTATGTGAGAGGGACCCTGAGTTTGCGGCCTCAAGTGAAATGGACACTGCGATGCCCTGACGCGAAATAAGGCCGGATATCCCTGCAGTGACTTGAATGCAGGCTCGTCTTGCATCTCCCAAGACGAAAGGATGTCTGAATCCCCTGTGGAGACCACAGAGAAAGACCTAGTTCCCCACCTCATCGCGACCGGAGGCCTCACATCCTTTGAAAACTCCAGAGGTACGCGGAGATCAGTGCCTCCAAAGGAGACGATGCCTGACTCCTCGTGAAACTTGATAGGAGTCCCAGGATTCCTGTGGCACGTGGAAAGGGACCCTTGGTCTCCCGCCTCAGCTGGAGAGGCGTCCCAATTGCCCTGCCAAGCCTCGAGGAGAATCCCGAGTTGTCCCTCGCAACTAGGCAGGAGTCCTGAAGTCGCTGAACAAACACGTGGGTGGAGGTACCATCCCCGTCTTAACTCGAAAATATACCCCAGGTTCCCGCCGCAACTCGAAAAAAACCATGAGACTTCCCCCTCGCCGCGAGATGAGGCCCGATTCCCCTGCACTGCGTGCAGAGCAATTCCGTGTTGCACATCACACATGAAAGGAGCCTTGATTTCCTTGATGGCACTCCAGGGAAACCCCAAGATCACTGTTTCAAGGCTAGAGGGATCCTGAGGTCACTGTAGCAACACGAAAGAGCTTCGTGGACCAAGAATCAACTCGAGATGAGAGGTTAGTCCCTGGCTTCGACTCCAGAGGAATACCACCTTACCACAAGCACATCAAGAGGAGGCTTCTCTCAGCTCTAGGTATGTGAGAGGGAACCTGAGTTTGCGGCCTCAAGTGGAATGGACACCGCGATGCCCTGACTCGAGATAAGGCCGGATATACTTGCAGTGACTTGCATGCAGGCTCGTCTTCCATCTCCCAAGACGAAAGGATGTCTGAATCACCTGTGTAGACCACAGAGAAAGACCTACTTCCCCACCTCATCGCGACCTGAGGCCTCACATCCTTTGAAAACTCCAGAGGTACGCGGAGATAAGTGCCTCCAAAGGAGACGATGCCTGACTCCTCGTGAAACTTGATAGGAGTCCCAGGATTCCTGTGGCACGTGGAAAGGGACCCTTGGTCTCCCGCCTCAGCTGGAGAGGCGTCCCAATTGCCCTGCCAAGCCTCGAGGAGAATCCCGAGTTGTCCCTCGCAACTAGGCAGGAGTCCTGCCGTCGCTGAACAAACACGTGGGTGGAAGGGCCATCCCCATCGTAACTCGAGAATATACCCCAGGTTCCCGCCGCAACTCGAGAAAAACCATGAGACTTCCCCCTCGCCGCGAGATGAGGCCCGATTCCCCTGCACTGCGTGCAGAGCAATTCCGTGTTGCACATCACACATGAAAGGAGCCTTGATTTCCTTGGTGGCACTCCAGAGAAACCCCAAGAACACTGTTTCAAGGCTAGAGGGATCCTGAGGTCACTGTAGCAACAGGAAAGAGCTCCGTGGACCAAAAATCAACTCGAGATGAGAGGATAGTCCCTAACTTCGACTTGAGGAATACCACCTTACCACAAGCACCTCAAGAGGAGGCTTCTCTCAGCTCTAGGTATGTGAGAGGGACCCTGAGTTTGCGGCCTCAAGTGGAATGGACACTGCGATGCCCTGACGCGAAATAAGGCCGGATATCCCTGCAGTGACTTGAATGCAGGCTCGTCTTGCATCTCCCAAGATGAAACGATGTCTGAATCCCCTGTGGAGACCACAGAGAAAGACCTAGTTCCCCACCTCATGGCGAAAGGAGGCCTCACATCCTTTGAAAACTCCAAAGGTACGCGGAGATCAGTGCCTCCAAAGGAGACGATGCCTGACTTCTCGTGAAACTTGATAGGAGTCCCAGGATTCCTGTGGCAAGTGGAAAGGGACCCTTGGTCTCCCGCCTCAGCTGGAGAGGCGTCCCAATTGCCCTGCCAAGCCTCGAGGAGAATCCCGAGTTGTCCCTCGCAACTAGGCAGGAGTCCTGACATCGCTGAACAAACACGTGGGTGGAAGGGCCATCCCCGTCGTAACTCGAGAATATACCCCAGGTTCCCGCCGCAACTCGAGAAAAACCATGAGACTTCCCCCTCGCCGCGAGATGAGGCCCGATTCCCCTGCACTGCGTGCAGAGCAATTCCGTGTTGCACATCACACATGAAAGGAGCCTTGATTTCCTTGGTGGCACTCCAGAGTAACCCCAAGAACACTGTTTCAAGGCTAGAGGGATCCTGAGGTCACTGTAGCAACACGAAAGAGCTCCGTGGCCCAAAAATCAACTCGAGATGAGAGGTTAGTCCCTGGCTTCGACTCCAGAGGAATACCACCTTACCACAAGCACCTCAAGAGGAGGCTTCTCTCAGCTCTAGGTATGTGAGAGGGACACTGAGTTTGCGGCCTCAAGTGGAATGGACACCGGGATGACCTGACTCGAAATAATGCCGGATATCCCTACAGTGACTTGAATGCAGGCACGTCTTGCATCTCCCAAGAAGAAAGGAAGTCTGAATCCCCTGTGGAGACCACAGAGAAAGACCTACTTCCCCACCTCATCGCGACCGGAGGCCTCACATCCTTTGAAAACTCCAGAGGTACGCGGAGATCAGTGCCTCCAAAGAAGACGATGCCTGACTCCTCGTGAAACTTGATAGGGGTCCCAGGATTCCTGTGGCACGTGGAAAGGGACCCTTGGTCTCCCGCCTCAGCTGGAGAGGCGTCCCAATTGCCCTGCCAAGCCTCGAGGAGAATCCCGAGTTGTCCCTCGCAACTAGGCAGGAGTCCTGAAGTCGCTGAACAAACACGTGGGTGGAGGTACCATCCCCGTCTTAACTCAAGAATATACCCCAGGTTCCCGCCGCAACTCGAGAAAAACCATGAGACTTCCCCCTCGCCGCGAGATGAGGCCCGATTCCCCTGCACTGCGTGCAGAGCAATTCCGTGTTGCACATCACACATGAAAGGAGCCTTGATTTCCTTGATGGCACTCCAGAGAAACCCCAAGAACACTGTTTCAAGGCTAGAGGGATCCTGAGGTCACTGTAGCAACACGAAAGAGCTCCGTGGACCAAAAATCAACTCGAGATGAGAGGTTAGTCCCTGGCTTCGACTCCAGAGGAATACCACCTTACCACAAGCACCTCAAGAGGAGGCTTCTCTCAGCTCTATGCATGTGAGAGGGACCCTGAGTTTGCGGCCTCAAGTGGAATGGACACCGCGATGCCCTGACTCGAAATAAGGCCGGATATCCTTGCAGTGACTTGAATGCAGGTTCGTCTTGCATCTCCCAAGACGAAAGGATGTCTGAATCACCTGTGTAGACCACAGTGAAAGACCTAGTTCCCCACCTCATCGCGACCAGAGGCCTCACATCCTTTGAAAACTCCGGAGGTACGCGGAGATCAGTGCCTCCAAAGGAGACGATTCCTGACTCCTCGTGAAACTTGATAGGAGTCCCAGGATTCCTGTGGCACGTGGAAAGGGACCCTTGGTCTCCCGCCTCAGCTGGAGAGGCGTCCCAATTGCCCTGCCAAGCCTCGAGAAGAATCCCGAGTTGTCCCTCGCAACTAGGCAGGAGTCCTGCCGTCGCTGAACGAACACGTGGGTGGAAGGGCCATCCCCGTCGTAACTCGAGAATATACCCCAGGTTCCCGCCGCAACTCGAGAAAAACCATGAGACTTCCCCCTCGCCGCGAGATGAGGCCCGATTCCCCTGCACTGCGTGCAGAGCAATTCCGTGTTGCACAACACACATGAAAGGAGCATTGATTTCCTTGATGGCACTCCAGAGAAACCCCAAGAACACTGTTTCAAGGCTAGAGGGATCCTGAGGTCACTGTAGCAACACGAAAGAGTTCCGTGGCCCAAGAATCAACTCGAGATGAGAGGTTAGTCCCTGGCTTCGACTCCAGAGGAATACCACCTTACCACAAGCACCTCAAGAGGAGGCTTCTCTCAGCTCTAGGTATGTGAGAGGGACCCTGAGTTTGCGGCCTCAAGTGAAATGGACACTGCGATGCCCTGACGCGAAATAAGGCCGGATATCCCTGCAGTGACTTGAATGCAGGCTCATCTTGCATCTCCCAAGACGAAAGGATGTCTGAATCCCCTGTGGAGACCACAGAGAAAGACCTAGTTCCCCACCTCATCGCGACCGAAGGCCTCACATCCTTTGAAAACTCCAGAGGTACGCGGAGATCAGTGCCTCCAAAGGAGACGATGCCTGACTCCTCGTGAAACTTGATAGGAGTCCCAGGATTCCTGTGGCACGTGGAAAGGGACCCTTGGTATCCCGCCTCAGCTGGAGAGGCGTCCCAATTGCCCTGCCAAGCCTCGAGGAGAATCCCGAGTTGTCCCTCGCAACTAGGCAGGAGTCCTGAAGTCGCTGAACAAACACGTGGGTGGAGGTACCATTCCCGTCTTAACTCGAAAATATACCCCAGGTTCCCGCCGCAACTCGAAAAAAACCATGAGACTTCCCCCTCGCCGCGAGATGAGGCCCGATTCCCCTGCACTGCGTGCAGAGCAATTCCGTGTTGCACATCACACATGAAAGGAGCCTTGATTTCCTTGGTGGCACTCCAGAGAAACCCCAAGATCACTGTTTCAAGGCTAGAGGGATCCTGAGGTCACTGTAGCAACACGAAAGAGCTTCGTGGACCAAGAATCAACTCGAGATGAGAGGTTAGTCCCTGGCTTCGACTCCAGAGGAATACCACCTTACCACAAGCACCTCAAGAGGAGGCTTCTCTCAGCTCTAGGTATGTGAGAGGGACCCTGAGTTTGCGGCCTCAAGTGGAATGGACACCGCGATGCCCTGACTCGAAATAAGGCCGGATATCCTTGCAGTGACTTGAATGCAGGCTCGTCTTGCATCTCCCAAGACGAAAGGATGTCTGAATCACCTGTGTAGACCACAGAGAAAGACCTAGTTCCCCACCTCATCGCGACCTGAGGCCTCACATTCTTTGAAAACTCCAGAGGTACGCGGAGATAAGTGCCTCCAAAGGAGACGATGCCTGACTCCTCGTGAAACTTGATAGGAGTCCCAGGATTCCTGTGGCACTTGGAAAGGGACCCTTGGTCTCCCGCCTCAGCTGGAGAGGCGTCCCAATTGCCCTGCCAAGCCTCGAGGAGAATCCCGAGTTGTCCCTCGCAACTAGGCAGGAGTCCTGCCGTCGCTGAACAAACACGTGGGTGGAAGGGCCATCCCCATCGTAACTCGAGAATATACCCCAGGTTCCCGCCGCAACTCGAGAAAAACCATGAGACTTCCCCCTCGCCGCGAGATGAGGCCCGATTCCCCTGCACTGCGTGCAGAGCAATTCCGTGTTGCACATCACACATGAAAGGAGCCTTGATTTCCTTGATGGCACTCCAGAGAAACCCCAAGAACACTGTTTCAAGGCTAGAGGGATCCTGAGGTCACTGTAGCAACACGAAAGAGCTCCGTGGACCAAGAATCAACTCGAGATGAGAGGTTAGTCCCTGGCTTCGACTCCAGAGGAATACCACCTTACCACAAGCACCTCAAGAGGAGGCTTCTCTCAGCTCTAGGTATGTGAGAGGGACCCTGAGTTTGCGGCCTCAAGTGGAATGGACACTGCGATGCCCTGATGCGAAATAAGGCCGGATATCCCTGCAGTGACTTGAATGCAGGCTCGTCTTGCATCTCCCAAGATGAAAGGATGTCTGAATCCCCTGTGGAGACCACAGAGAAAGACCTAGTTCCCCACCTCATCGCGACCGGAGGCCTCACATCCTTTGAAAACTCCAGAGGTACGCGGAGATCAGTGCCTCCAAAGGAGACGTTGCCTGACTCCTCGTGAAACTTGATAGGAGTCCCAGAATTCCTGTGCACGTGAAAAGGGACCCTTGGTCTCCGGCATCAGCTGGAGAGGCGTCCCAATTGCCCTGCGAAGCCTCTAGGAGAATCCCGAGTTGACCCTCGCAACTAGGCAGGAGTCCTGACGTCGCTGAACAAACACGTGGTTGGAAGGGCCATCCCCGTCCTAATTCGAGAATATACCCCAGATTCCCGTCGCAACTAGAGAAAAACCATGAGACTTCCCCCTCGCCGCGATATGAGGCCCGATTCCCCTGCACTGCGTGCAGAGCAATTCCGTGTTGCACATCATACATGAAAGGAGCCTTGATTTCCTTGGTGGCACTCCAGAGAAACCACAAGAACACTGTTTCAAGGCTAGAGGGATCCTGAGGTCACTGTAGCAACACGAAAGAGCTCCGTGGACCACAAATCAACTCGAGATGAGAGGTTAGTCCCTGGCTTCGACTCCAGAGGAATACCGCTTTACCACAAGCACCTCAAGAGGAGGCTTCTCTCAGCTCTAGGTATGTGAGAGGGACCCTGAGTTTGCGGCCTCAAGTGGAATGGACACCGCGATGCCCTGACTCGAAATAAGGCCGGATATCCCTGCAGTGACTTGAATGCAGGCTCGTCTTGCATCTCCCAAGACGAAAGGATGTCTGAATCCCCTGTGGAGACCACAGAGAAAGACCTAGTTCCCCACCTCATCGCGACCGGAGGCCTCACATCCTTTGAAAACTCCAGAGGTACGCGGAGATCAGTGCCTCCAAAGGAGACGATGCCTGACTCCTCGTGAAACTTGATAGGAGTCCCAGGATTCCTGTGGCACGTGGAAAGGGACCCTTGGTCTCCCGCCTCAGCTGGAGAGGCGTCCCAATTGCCCTGCCAAGCCTCGAGGAGAATCCCGAGTTGTCCCTCGCAACTAGGCAGGAGTCCTGACGTCGCTGAACCAACACGTGGGTGGAAGGGCCATCCCCGTCGTAACTCGAGAATATACCCCAGGTTCCTGCCGCAACTCGAGAAAAACCATGAGACTTCCCCCTCGCCGCGAGATGAGGCCCGATTTCCCTGCACTGCGTGCAGAGCAATTCCGTGTTGCACATCTCACATGAAAGGAGCCTTGATTTCCTTGATGGCACTCCAGAGAAAACCCAAGAACACTGTTTCAAGGCTAGAGGGATCCTGAGGTCACTGTAACAACACGAAAGAGCTCCGTGGACCAAAAATCAACTCGAGATGAGAGGTTAGTCCCTGGCTTCGACTCCAGTGGTATACCACCTTACCACAAGCACCTCAAGAGGAGGCTTCTCTCAGCTCTAGCTATGTGAGAGGGACCCTGAGTTTGCGGCCTCAAGTCGAATGGACACCACGATGCCCTGACTCAAAATAAGGCCAGATATCCTTGCAGTGACTTGAATGCAGGCTCGTCTTGCATCTCCCAAGAAGAAAGGATGTCTGAATCCCCTGTGGAGACCACAGAGAAAGACCTAGTTCCCCAGCTCATCGCGACCGGAGGCCTCACATCCTTTGAAAACTCCAGAGGTATGCGGAGATCAGTGCCTCCAAAGGAGACGATGCCTGACTCCTCGTGAAACTTGATAGGAGTCCCAGGATTCCTGTGGCACGTGGAAAGGGACCCTTGGTCTCCCACCTCAGCTGGAGAGGCGTCCCAATTGCCCTGCCAAGCCTCGAGGAGAATCCCGAGTTGTCCCTCGCAACTAGGCAGGAGTCCTGACGTCGCTGAACAAACACGTGGGTGGAAGGGCCATCCCCGTCGTAACTCGAGAATATAGCCCAGGTCCCGCCGCAACTCGAGAAAAACCATGAGATTTCCCCCTCGCCGCGAGATGAGGCCCGATTCCCCTGCACTGCGTGCAGAGCAATTCCGTGTTGCACATCACACATGAAAGGAGCCTTGATTTCCTTGATGGCACTCCAGAGAAACCCCAAGATCACTGTTTCAAGGCTAGAGGGATCCTGAGGTCACTGTAGCAACACGAAAGAGCTCCGTGGACCAAGAATCAACTCGAGATGAGAGGTTAGTCCCTGGCTTCGACTCCAGAGGAATACCACCTTACCGCAAGCACCTCAAGAGGAGGCTTCTCTCAGCTCTAGGTATGTGAGAGGGACCCTGAGTTTGCGGCCTCAAGTGGAATGGACACCGCGATGCCCTGGCTCGAAATACGGCCGGATATCCCTGCAGTGACTTGAATGCAGGCTCGTCTTACATCTCCCAAGACGAAAGGATGTCTGAATCCCCTGTGGAGACCACAGAGAAAGACCTACTTCCCCACTTCATCGCGAATGGAGGCCTCACATTCTTTGAAAACTTCAGAGTTACGCGGAGATAAGTGCCTCCAAAGGAGACGATGCCTGACTCCTCGTGAAACTTGATAGGAGTCCCAGGATTCCAGTGCACGTGGAAAGGGACCCTTGATCTCCCGCCTCAGCTGGAGAGGCGTCCCAATTGCCCTGCCAAACCTAAGGAGAATCCCGAGTTGTCCCTCACAACTAGGCAGGAGTCCTGACGTCACTGAACAAACACGTGGCTGGAAGGGCCATCCCCGTCGTAACTCGAGAATATACCCCAGGTTCCCGCCGCAACTCGAGAAAAACCATGAGACTTCCCCCTCGCCGCGAGATGAGGCCCGATTCCTCTGCACTGCGTGCAGAGCAATTCCGTGTTGCACATCACACATGAAAGGAGCCTTGATTTCCTTGGTGGGCACTCCAGAGAAACCCTAAGAAGACTGTTTCAAGGCTAGAGGGATCCTGAGGTCACTGTAGCAACAGGAAAGAGCTCCATGGACCAAAAATCAACTCGAGATGAGAGGTTAGTCCCTGGCTTCGACTCCAGAGGAATACCACCTTACCACAAGCACCTCAAGAGGAGGCTTCTCTCAGCTCTAGGTATGTGAGAGGGACCCTGAGTTTGCGGCCTCAAGTGGAATGGACACCGCGATGCCCTGACTCGAAATAAGGCCAGATATCCCTGCAGTGACTTGAATGCAGGCTCGTCTTGCATCTCCCAAGATGAAAGGATGTCTGAGTCCCCTGTGGAGACCACAGAGAAAGACCTAGTTCCCCACCTCATCGCGACCGGAGGCCTCACATCCTTTGAAAACTCCAGAGGTACGCGGAGATCAGTGCCTCCAAAGGAGACGATGCCTGACTCCTCATGAAACTTGATAGGAGTCCCAGGATTCCTGTGGCACGTGGAAAGGGACCCTTGGTCTCCCGCCTCAGCTGGAGAGGCGTCTCAATTGCCCTGCGAAGCCTCGAGCAGTATACCGAGTTATCCCTCGCAACTAGGCAGGATTCCTGCCGTCTGTGAACAAACACGTGGGTGGAAGGGCCATCCCCGTCGTAACTCGAGAATATACCCCAGGTTCCCGCCGCAACTCGAGAAAAACCATGAGACTTCCCCCTCGCTGCGAGATGAGGCACGATTCCCCTGCACTGCGTGCAGAGCAATTCCGTGTTGCACATCACACATGAAAGGAGCCTTGATTTCCTTGATGGCCCTCCAGAGAAACCCCAAGAACACTGTTTCAAGGCTAGAGGGATCCTGACGTCACTGTAGCAACACGAAAGAGCTCCGTCGACCAAAAATCAACTCGAGATGAGAGGTTAGTCCCTGGCTTCGACTCCAGAGGAATACCACCTCACCACAAGCACCTCAAGAGGAGGCTTCTCTCAGCTCTAGGTATGTGAGAGGGACCCTGAGTTTGCGGCCTCAAGTGGAATGGACACCGCGATGCCCTGACTCGAAATAAGGCCGGATATCCCTGCAGTGACTTGAATGCAGGCTCGTCTTGCATCTCCCAAGACGAAAGGATGTCTGAATCCCCTGTGGAGACCACAGAGAAAGACCTAGTTCCCCACCTCATCGCGACCGGAGGCCTCACATCCTTTGAAAACTCCAGAGGTACGCGGAGATCAGTGCCTCCAAAGGAGACGATGCCTGACTCCTCGTGAAACATGATAGGAGTCCCAGGATTCCTGTGGCTCGTGGAAAGGGACCCTTGTTCTCCCGCCTCAGCTGGAGAGGCGTCCCAATTGCCCTGCCAAGCCTCGAGGAGAATCCCGAGTTGTCCCTCGCAACTAGGCAGGAGTCCTGACGTCGCTGAACAAACACGTGGGTGGAAGGGCCATCCCCGTCGTAACTCGAGAATATAGCCCAGGTCCCGCCGCAACTCGAGAAAAACCATGAGATTTCCCCCTCGCCGCGAGATGAGGCCCGATTCCCCTGCACTGCGTGCAGAGCAATTCCGTGTTGCACATCACACATGAAAGGAGCCTTGATTTCCTTGATGGCACTCCAGAGAAACCCCAAGAACACTGTTTCAAGGCTAGAGGGATCCTGAGGTCACTGTAGCAACACGAAAGAGCTCCGTGGACCAAGAATCAACTCGAGATGAGAGGTTAGTCCCTGGCTTCGACTCCAGAGGAATACCACCTTACCGCAAGCACCTCAAGAGGAGGCTTCTCTCAGCTCTAGGTATGTGAGAGGGACCCTGAGTTTCCGGCCTCAAGTGGAATGGACACCGCGATGCCCTGGCTCGAAATACGGCCGGATATCCCTGCAGTGACTTGAATGCAGGCTCGTCTTACATCTCCCAAGACGAAAGGATGTCTGAATCCCCTGTGGAGACCACAGAGAAAGACCTACTTCCCCACTTCATCGCGAATGGAGGCCTCACATTCTTTGAAAACTTCAGAGTTACGCGGAGATAAGTGCCTCCAAAGGAGACGATGCCTGACTCCTCGTGAAACTTGATAGGAGTCCCAGGATTCCAGTGCACGTGGAAAGGGACCCTTGATCTCCCGCCTCAGCTGGAGAGGCGTCCCAATTGCCCTGCCAAACCTAAGGAGAATCCCGAGTTGTCCCTCACAACTAGGCAGGAGTCCTGACGTCACTGAACAAACACGTGGCTGGAAGGGCCATCCCCGTCGTAACTCGAGAATATACCCCAGGTTCCCGCCGCAACTCGAGAAAAACCATGAGACTTCCCCCTCGCCGCGAGATGAGGCCCGATTCCTCTGCACTGCGTGCAGAGCAATTCCGTGTTGCACATCACACATGAAAGGAGCCTTGATTTCCTTGGTGGGCACTCCAGAGAAACCCTAAGAAGACTGTTTCAAGGCTAGAGGGATCCTGAGGTCACTGTAGCAACAGGAAAGAGCTCCATGGACCAAAAATCAACTCGAGATGAGAGGTTAGTCCCTGGCTTCGACTCCAGAGGAATACCACCTTACCACAAGCACCTCAAGAGGAGGCTTCTCTCAGCTCTAGGTATGTGAGAGGGACCCTGAGTTTGCGGCCTCAAGTGGAATGGACACCGCGATGCCCTGACTCGAAATAAGGCCAGATATCCCTGCAGTGACTTGAATGCAGGCTCGTCTTGCATCTCCCAAGATGAAAGGATGTCTGAGTCCCCTGTGGAGACCACAGAGAAAGACCTAGTTCCCCACCTCATCGCGACCGGAGGCCTCACATCCTTTGAAAACTCCAGAGGTACGCGGAGATCAGTGCCTCCAAAGGAGACGATGCCTGACTCCTCGTGAAACATGATAGGAGTCCCAGGATTCCTGTGGCTCGTGGAAAGGGACCCTTGTTCTCCCGCCTCAGCTGGAGAGGCGTCCCAATTGCCCTGCCAAGCCTCGAGGAGAATCCCGAGTTGTCCCTCGCAACTAGGCAGGAGTCCTGACGTCGCTGAACAAACACGTGGGTGGAAGGGCCATCCCCGTCGTAACTCGAGAATATACCCCAGGTTCCCGCCGCAACTCGAGAAAAACCATGAGACTTCCCCCTCGCCGCGAGATGAGGCCCGATTCCCCTGCACTGGGTGCAGAGCAATTCCGTGTTGCACATCACACATGAAAGGAGCCTTGATTTCCTTGGTGGCACTCCAGAGAAACCCCAAGAACACTGTTTCAAGGCTAGAGGGATCCTGAGGTCACTGTAGCAACACGAAAGAGCTCCGTGGACCAAAAATCAACTCGAGATGAGAGGTTAGTCCCTGGCTTCGACTCCAGAGGAATACCACCTTACCACAAGCACCTCAAGAGGAGGCTTCTCTCAGCTCTAGGTATGTGAGAGGGACCCTGAGTTTGCGGCCTCAAGTGGAATGGACACCGCGATGCCCTGACTCGAAATAAGGCCGGATATCCCTGCAGTGACTTGAATGCAGGCTCGTCTTGCATCTCCCAAGACGAATGGATGTCTGAATCCCCTGTGAAGACCACATAGAAAGAACTAGTTCCCCACCTCATCGCGAGCGGAGGCCTCACATCCTTTGAAAACTCCAGAGGTACGCGGAGATCAGTGCCTCCAAAGGAGACGATGCCTGACTCCTCGTGAAACTTGATAGGAGTCACAGGATTCCTGTGGCACGTGGAAAGGGACAGATGGTCTCCAGCCTCAGCTGGAGAGGCGTCCCAATTGCCCTGCCAAGCCTCGAGGAGAATCCCGAGTTGTCCCTCGCAACTAGGCAGGAGTCCTGCCGTCGCTGAACAAACACGTGTGTGGAAGGGCCATCCCCGTCGTGACTCGAGAATATACCCCAGGTTCCCGCCGCAAGTCGAGAAAAACCATGAGACTTCCCCCTCGCCGCGAGATGAGGCCTGATTCCCCTGCCCTGCATGCAGAGCAATTCCGTGTTGCACATCACACATGAAGGGAGCCTTGATTTCCTTGATGGCACTCCAGAGAAACCCCAAGAACACTGTTTCAAGGCTAGAGGGATCCTGAGGTCACTCTAGAAACACGAAAGAGCTCCGTGGACCAAAAATCAACTCGAGATGAGAGGTTAGTCCCTGGCTTCGACTCTAGAGGAATACCACCTTACCACAAGCACCTCAAGAGGAGGCTTCTCTCAGCTCTAGGTATGTGAGAGGGACCCTGAGTTTGCGGCCTCAAGTGGAATGGACACCGCGATGCCCTGACTCGAAATAAGGCCGGATATCCCTGCAGTGATTTGAATGCAGGCTCGTCTTGCATCTCCCAAGACGAAAGGATGTCTGAATCCCCTGTGGAGACCACAGAGAAAGACCTAGATCCCCACCTCATGGCGACCGGAGGCCTCACATCCTTTGAAAACTCCAGAGGTACGCGGAGATCAGTGCCTCCAAAGGAGACGATGCCTGACTCCTCGTGAAACTTGATAGGAGCCCCAGGATTCCTGTGCACGTGGAAAGGGACCCTTGGTCTCCCGCCTCAGCTGGAGAGGCGTCCCAATTGCCCTGCCAAGCCTCGAGGAGAATCCCGAGTTGTCCCTCGCAACTAGGCAGGAGTCCTGACGTCGCTGAACAAACACGTGGGTGGAAGGGCCATCCCCGTCGTAACTCGAGAATATACCCCAGGTTCCCGCCGCAACTCGAGAAAAACCATGAGACTTCCCACTCGCCGCGAGATGAGGCCCGATTCCCCGGCACTGCGTGCAGAGCAATTCCGTGTTGCACATCACACATGAAAGGAGCCTTGATTTCCTTGATGGCACTCCAGAGAAACCCCAAGAACACTGTTTCAAGGCTAGAGGGATCCTGAGGTCACCGTAGCAACACGAAAGAGCTCCGTGGACCAAAAATCAACTCGAGATGAGAGGTTAGTCCCTGGCTTCGACTCCAGAGGAATACCACCTAACCACAAGCACCTCAAGAGGAGGCTTGTCTCAGCTCTAGCTATGTGAGAAGCACCCTGAGTTTGCGTCCTCAAGTGGAATGGACACCGCGATGCCCTGACTCGAAATAAGGCCGGATATATCTGCAGTGACTTGAATGCAGGCTCGTCTTGCATCTCCCAAGACGAAAGGATGTCTGAATCCCCTGTGGAGACCACAGAGAAAGACCTAGTTCCCCACCTCATCGCGACCGGAGGCCTCACATCCTTTGAAAACTCCAGAGGTACGCGGAGATCAGTGCCTCCAAAGGAGACGATGCCTGACTCCTCGTGAAACTTGATAGGAGTCCCAGGATTCCTGTGGTTCGTGGAAAGGGACCCTTGGTCTCCCGCCTCAGCTGGAGAGGCGTCCCAATTGCCCTGCCAAGCCTCGAGGAGAATCCCGAGTTGTCCCTCGCAACTAGGCAGGAGTCCTGACGTCGCTGAACCAACACGTGTGTGGAAGGGCCATCCCCGTCGTAACTCGAGAATATACCCCAGGTTTCCGCCGCAACTCGAGAAAAACCATGAGACTTCCCCCTCGCCGCGAGATGAGGCCCGATTCCCCTGCACTGTGTGCAGAGCAATTCCGTGTTGCACATCACACATGAAAGGAGCCTTGATCTCCTTGATGGCACTCCAGAGAAACCCCAAGAACACTGTTTCAAGGCTAGAGCGATCCTGAGGTCACTGTAGCAACACGAAAGAGCTCCATGGACCAAAAATCAACTCGAGATGAGAGGTTAGTCCCTGGCTTCGACTCCAGAGGAATACCACCTCACCACAAGCACCTCAAGAGGAGGCTTCTCTCAGCTCTAGCTATGTGAGAAGGACCCTGAGTTTGCGTCCTCAAGTGGAATGGACACCGCGATGCCCTGACTCGAAATAAGGCCGGATATATCTGCAGTGACTTGAATGCAGGCTCGTCTTGCATCTCCCAAGACGAAAGGATGTCTGAATCCCCTGTGGAGACCACAGAGAAAGACCTAGATCCCCACCTCATGGCGACCGGAGGCCTCACATCCTTTGAAAACTCCAGAGGTACGCGGAGATCAGTGCCTCCATAGGAGACGATGCCTGACTCCTCGTGAAACTTGATAGGAGTCCCAGGATTCCTGTGGCTCGTGGAAAGGGACCCTTGGTCTCCCGCCTCAGCTGGAGAGGCGTCCCAATTGCCCTGCCAAGCCTCGAGGAGAATCCCGAGTTGTCCCTCGCAACTAGGCAGGAGTCCTGACGTCGCTGAACCAACACGTGTTTGGAAGGGCCATCCCCGTCGTAACTCGAGAATATACCCCAGGTTCCCGCCGCAACTCGAGAAAAACCATGAGACTTCCCCCTCGCCGCGAGATGAGGCCCGATTCCCCTGCACTGCGTGCAGAGCAATTCCGTGTTGCACATCACACATGAAAGGAGCCTTGATTTTCTTGCTGGCACTCCAGAGAAACCCCAAGAACACTGTTTCAAGGCTAGAGGGATCCTGAGGTCACTGTAGCAACACGAAAGAGCTCCGTGGACCAAAAATCAACTCGAGATGAGAGGTTAGTCCCTGGCTTCGACTCCAGAGGAATACCACCTTACCACAAGCACCTCAAGAGGAGGCTTCTCTCAGCTCTAGGTATGTGAGAGGGACCCTGAGTTTGCGGCCTCAAGTGGAATGGACACCGCGATGCCCTGACTCGAAATAAGGCCGGATATCCCTGCAGTGACTTGAATGCAGGCTCGTCTTGCATCTCCCAAGACGAAAGGATGTCTGAATCCCCTGTGGAGACCACAGAGAAAGAACTAGTTCCCCACCTCATCGCGAGCGGAGGCCTCACATCCTTTGAAAACTCCAGAGGTACGCGGAGATCAGTGCCTCCAAAGGAGACGATGCCTGACTCCTCGTGAAACTTGATAGGAGTCACAGGATTCCTGTGGCACGTGGAAAGGGACCGATGGTCTCCCGCCTCAGCTGGAGAGGCGTCCCAATTGCCCTGCCAAGCCTCGAGGAGAATCCCGAGTTGTCCCTCGCAACTAGGCAGGAGTCCTGCCGTCGCTGAACAAACACGTGTGTGGAAGGGCCATCCCCGTCGTGACTCGAGAATATACCCCAGGTTCCCGCCGCAACTCGAGAAAAACCATGAGACTTCCCCCTCGACGCGAGATGAGGCCTGATTCCCCTGCCCTGCATGCAGAGCAATTCCGTGTTGCACATCACACATGAAGGGAGCCTTGATTTCCTTGATGGCACTCCAGAGAAACCCCAAGAACACTGTTTCAAGGCTAGAGGGATCCTGAGGTCACTCTAGAAACACGAAAGAGCTCCGTGGACCAAAAATCAACTCGAGATGAGAGGTTAGTCCCTGGCTTCGACTCTAGAGGAATACCACCTTACCACAAGCACCTCAAGAGGAGGCTTCTCTCAGCTCTAGGTATGTGAGAGGGACCCTGAATTTGCGGCCTCAAGTGGAATGGACACCGCGATGCCCTGACTCGAAATAAGGCCGGATATCCCTGCAGTGATTTCAATGCAGGCTCGTCTTGCATCTCCCAAGACGAAAGGATGTCTGAATCCCCTGTGGAGACCACAGAGAAAGACCTAGATCCCCACCTCATGGCGACCGGAGGCCTCACATCCTTTGAAAACTCCAGAGGTACGCGGAGATCAGTGCCTCCAAAGGAGACGATGCCTGACTCCTCGTGAAACTTGATAGGAGCCCCAGGATTCTTGTGCACGTGGAAAGGGACCCTTGGTCTCCCGCCTCAGCTGGAGAGGCGTCCCAATTGCCCTGCCAAGCCTCGAGGAGAATCCCGAGTTGTCCCTCGCAACTAGGCAGGAGTCCTGACGTCGCTGAACAAACACGTGGGTGGAAGGGCCATCCCCGTCGTAACTCGAGAATATAACCCAGGTTCCCGCCGCAACTCGAGAAAAACCATGAGACTTCCCACTCGCCGCGAGATGAGGCCCGATTCCCCGGCACTGCGTGCAGAGCAATTCCGTGTTGCACATCACACATGAAAGGAGCCTTGATTTCCTTGATGGCACTCCAGAGAAACCCCAAGAACACTGTTTCAAGGCTAGAGGGATCCTGAGGTCACCGTAGCAACACGAAAGAGCTCCGTGGACCAAAAATCAACTCGAGATGAGAGGTTAGTCCCTGGCTTCGACTCCAGAGGAATACCACCTAACCACAAGCACCTCAAGAGGAGGCTTCTCTCAGCTCTAGCTATGTGAGAAGCACCCTGAGTTTGCGTCCTCAAGTGGAATGGACACCGCGATGCCCTGACTCGAAATAAGGCCGGATATATCTGCAGTGACTTGAATGCAGGCTCGTCTTGCATCTCCCAAGACGAAAGGATGTCTGAATCCCCTGTGGAGACCACAGAGAAAGACCTAGTTCCCCACCTCATCGCGACCGGAGGCCTCACATCCTTTGAAAACTCCAGAGGTACGCGGAGATCAGTGCCTCCAAAGGAGACGATGCCTGACTCCTCGTGAAACTTGATAGGAGTCCCAGGATTCCTGTGGCTCGTGGAAAGGGACCCTTGGTCTCCCGCCTCAGCTGGAGAGGCGTCCCAATTGCCCTGCCAAGCCTCGAGGAGAATCCCGAGTTGTCCCTCGCAACTAGGCAGGAGTCCTGACGTCGCTGAACCAACACGTGTGTGGAAGGGCCATCCCCGTCGTGACTCGAGAATATACCCCAGGTTCCCGCCGCAAGTCGAGAAAAACCATGAGACTTCCCCCTCGCCGCGAGATGAGGCCTGATTCCCCTGGCCTGCATGCAGAGTAATTCCGTGTTGCACATCACACATGAAAGGAGCCTTGATTTCCTTGATGGCACTCCAGAGAAACCCCAAGAACACTGTTTCAAGGCTAGAGGGATCCTGATGTCACTGTAGAAACAGGAAAGAGCTCCGTGGACCAAAAATCAACTCGAGATGAGAGGTTAGTCCCAGGCTTCCACTCCAGAGGAATACCACCTTACCACAAGCACATCAAGAGGAGGCTTCTCTCAGCTCTAGGTATGTGAGAGGGACCCTGAGTTTGCGTCCTCAATTGGAATGGACACCGCGATGCCCAGACTCGAAATAAGGCCGGATATCCCTGCAGTGACTTGAATGCAGGCTCGTCTTGCATCTCCCAAGATGAAAGGATGTCTGAATCCCCTGTGGAGACCACAGAGAAAGACCTAGATCCCCACCTCATGGCGACCGGAGGCCTCACATCCTTTGAAAACTCCAGAGGTATGCGGAGATCAGTGCCTCCAAAGGAGACGATGCCTGACTCCTCGTGAAACTTGATAGGAGCCCCAGGATTCCTGTGCACGTGGAAAGGGACCCTTGGTCTCCCGCCTCAGCTGGAGAGGCGTCCCAATTGCCCTGACAAGCCTCGAGGAGAATCCCGAGTTGTCCCTCGCAACTAGGCAGGGGTCCTGACGTCGCTGAACAAACACGTGGGTGGAAGGGCCATCCCCGTCGTAACTCGAGAATATACCCCAGGTTCCCGCCGCAACTCGAGAAAAACCATGAGACTTCCCACTCGCCGCGAGATGAGGCCCGATTCCCCTGCACTGCGTGCAGAGCAATTCCGTGTTGCACATCACACATGAAAGGAGCCTTCATTTCCTTGATGGCACTCCAGAGAAACCCCAAGAACACTGTTTCAAGGCTAGAGGGATCCTGAGGTCACTGTAGCAACACGAAAGAGCTCCGTGGACCAAAAATCAACTCGAGATGAGAGGTTAGTCCCTGGCTTCGACTCCAGAGGAATACCACCTAACCACAAGCACCTCAAGAGGAGGCTTCTCTCAGCTCTAGCTAAGTGAGAAGGACCCTGAGTTTGCGTCCTCAAGTGGAATGGACACCGCGATGCCCTGACTCGAAATAAGGCCGGATATATCTGCAGTGACTTGAATGCAGGCTCGTCTTGCATCTCCCAAGACGAAAGGATGTCTGAATCCCCTGTGGAGACCACAGAGAAAGACCTAGATCCCCACCTCATGGCGACCGGAGGCCTCACATCCTTTGAAAACTCCAGAGGTACGCGGAGATCAGTGCCTCCAAAGGAGACGATGCCTGACTCCTCGTGAAACTTGATAGGAGCCCCAGGATACCTGTGCACGTGGAAAGGGACCCTTGGTCTCCCGCCTCAGCTGGAGAGGCGTCCCAATTGCCCTGCCAAGCCTCGAGGAGAATCCCGAGTTGTCCCTCGCAACTAGGCAGGAGTCCTGACGTCGCTGAACAAACACGTGGGTGGAAGGGCCATCCCCGTCGTAACTCGAGAATATACCCCAGGTTCCCGCCGCAACTCGAGAAAAACCATGAGACTTCCCACTCGCCGCGAGATGAGGCCCGATTCCCCTGCACTGCGTGCAGAGCAATTCCGTGTTGCACATCACACATGAAAGGAGCCTTGATTTCCTTGATGGCACTCCAGAGAAACCCCAAGAACACTGTTTCAAGGCTAGAGGGATCCTGAGGTCACTGTAGCAACACGAAATAGCTCCGTGGACCAAAAATCAACTCGCGATGAGAGGTTAGTCCCTGGCTTCGACTCCAGAGGAATACCACCTAACCACAAGCACCTCAAGAGGAGGCTTCTCTCAGCTCTAGCTATGTGAGAAGGACCCTGAGTTTGCGTCCTCAAGTGGAATGGACACCGCGATGCCCTGACTCGAAATAAGGCCGGATATCCCTGCAGTGACTTGAATGCAGGCTCGTCTTGCATCTCCCAAGACGAAAGGATGTCTGAATCCCCTGTGGAGACCACAGAGAAAGACCTAGTTCCCACCTCATCGCGACCGGAGGCCTCACATCCTTTGAAAACTCCAGAGGTACGCGGAGATCAGTGCCTCCAAAGGAGACGATGCCTGACTCCTCGTGAAACTTGATAGGAGTCACAGGATTCCTGTGGCACACGGAAAGGGACCCTTGGTCTCCAGCCTCAGCTGGAGAAGCGTCCCAATTGCCCTGCCAAGCCTCGAGGAGAATCCCGAGTTGTCCCTCGCAACTAGGCAGGAGTCCTGCCGTCGCTGAACAAACACGTGTGTGGAAGGGCCATCCCCGTCGTGACTCGAGAATATACCCCAGGTTCCCGCCGCAAGTCGAGAAAAACCATGAGACTTCCCCCTCGCCGCGAGATGAGGCCTGATTCCCCTGCCCTGCATGCAGAGTAATTCCGTGTTGCACATCACACATGAAAGGATCCTTGATTTCCTTGATGGCACTCCAGAGAAACACCAAGAACACTGTTTCAAGGCTAGAGGGATCCTGAGGTCACTATAGAAACACGAAAGAGCTCCGTGGACCAAAAATCAACTCGAGATGAGAGGTTAGTCCCTGGCTTCGACTCCAGAGGAATACCACCTTACCACAAGCACCTCAAGAGGAGGCTTCTCTCAGCTCTAGGTATGTGAGAGGGACCCTGATTTTGCGGCCTCAATTGGAATGGACACCGCGATGCCCTGACTCGAAATAAGGCCGGATATCCCTGCAGTGACTTGAATGCAGGCTCGTCTTGCATCTCCCAAGATGAAAGGATGTCTGAATCCCCTGTGGAGACCACAGAGAAAGACCTAGTTCCCCAGCTCATCGCGACCGGAGGCCTCACATCCTTTGAAAACTCCAGAGGTACGCGGAGATCAGTGCCTCCAAAGGAGACGATGCCTGACTTCTCGTGAAACTTGATAGGAGCCCCAGGATTCCTGTGCACGTGGAAAGGGACCCTTGGTCTCCCGCCTCAGCTGGAGAGGCGTCCCAATTGCCCTGCCAAGCCTCGAGGAGAATCCCGAGTTGTCCCTCGCAACTAGGCAGGAGTCCTGACGTCACTGAACAAACACGTGGGTGGAAGGGCCATCCCCGTCGTAACTCGAGAATATACCCCAGGTTCCCGCCGCAACTCGAGAAAAACCATGAGACTTCCCACTCGCCGCGAGATGAGGCCCGATTCCCCTGCACTGCGTGCACAGCAATTCCGTGTTGCACATCACACATGAAAGGAGCCTTGATTTCCTTGATGGCACTCCAGAGAAACCCCAAGAACACTGTTTCAAGGCTAGAGGGATCCTGAGGTCACTGTAGCAACACGAAAGAGCTCCGTGGACCAAAAATCAACTCGAGATGAGAGGTTAGTCCCTGGCTTCGACTCCAGAGGAATACCACCTAACCACAAGCACCTCAAGAGGAGGCTTCTCTCAGCTCTAGCTATGTGAGAAGGACCCTGCGTTTGCGTCCTCAAGTGGAATGGACACCGCGATGCCCTGACTCGAAATAAGGCCGGATATATCTGCAGTGACTTGAATGCAGGCTCGTCTTGCATCTCCCAAGACGAAAGGATGTCTGAATCCCCTGTGGAGACCACAGAGAAAGACCTAGTTCCCCACCTCATCGCGACCGGAGGCCTCACATCCTTTGAAAACTCCAGAGGTACGCGGAGATCAGTGCCTCCAAAGGAGACGATGCCTGACTCCTCGTGAAACTTGATAGGAGTCCCAGGATTCCTGTGGCTCGTGGAAAGGGACCCTTGGTCTCCCGCCTCAGCTGGAGAGGCGTCCCAATTGCCCTGCCAAGCCTCGAGGAGAATCCCGAGTTGTCCCTCGCAACTAGGCAGGAGTCCTGACGTCGCTGAACCAACACGTGTGTGGAAGGGCCATCACCGTCGTAACTCGAGAATATACCCCAGGTTCCCGCCGCAACTCGAGAAAAACCATGAGACTTCCCCCTCGCCGCGAGATGAGGCCCGATTCCCCTGCACTGCGTGCAGAGCAATTCCGTGTTGCACATCACACATGAAAGGAGCCTTGATTTCCTTGATGGCACTCCAGAGAAACCCCAAGAACACTGTTTCAAGGCTAGAGGGATCCTGAGGTCACTGTAGCAACACGAAAGAGCTCCATGGACCAAAAATCAACTCGAGATGAGAGGTTAGTCCCTGGCTTCGACTCCAGAGGAATACCACCTTACCACAAGCACCTCAAGAGGAGGCTTCTCTCAGCTCTAGGTATGTGAGAGGGACCCTGAGTTTGCGGCCTCAAGTGGAATGGACACCGCGATGCGCTGACTCGAAATAAGGCCGAATATCCCTGCAGTGACTTGAATGCAGGCTCGTCTTGCATCTCCCAAGACGAAAGGATGTCTGAATCCCCTGTGGAGACCACAGAGAAAGAACTAATTCCCCACCTCATCGCGACCGGAGGCCTCACATCCTTTGAAAACTCCAGAGGTACGCGGAGATCAGTGCCTCCAAAGGAGACGATGCCTGACTCCTCGTGAAACTTGATAGGAGTCACAGGATTCCTGTGGCACGTGGAAAGGGACCGATGGTCTCCAGCCTCAGCTGGAGAGGCGTCCCAATTGCCCTGCCAAGCCTCGAGGAGAATCCCGAGTTGTCCCTCGCAACTAGGCAGGAGTCCTGCCGTCGCTGAACAAACACGTGTGTGGAAGGGCCATCCCCGTCGTGACTCGAGAATATATCCCAGGTTCCCGCCGCAAGTCGAGAAAAACCATGAGACTTACCCCTCGCCGCGAGATGAGGCCTGATTCCCCTGCCCTGCATGCAGAGCAATTCCGTGTTGCACATCACACATGAAGGGAGCCTTGATTTCCTTGATGGCACTCCAGAGAAACCCCAAGAACACTGTTTCAAGGCTAGAGGGATCCTGAGGTCACTCTAGAAACACGAAAGAGCTCCGTGGACCAAAAATCAACTCGAGATGAGAGGTTAGTCCCTGGCTTCGACTCCCGAGGAATACCACCTTACCACAAGCACCTCAAGAGGAGGCTTCTCTCAGCTCTAGGTATGTGAGAGGGATCCTGAGTTGCGTCCTCAATTGGAATGAACACCGCGATGCCCTGACTCGAAATAAGGCCGGATATCCCTGCAGTGATTTGAATGCAGGCTCGTCTTGCATCTCCCAAGACGAAAGGATGTCTGAATCCCCTGTGGAGACCACAGAGAAAGACCTAGATCCCCACCTCATGGCGACCGAAAGCCTCACATCCTTTGAAAACTCCAGAGGTACGCGGAGATCAGTGCCTCCAAAGGAGACGATGCCTGACTCCTCGTGAAACTTGATAGGAGCCCCAGGATTCCTGTGCACGTGGAAAGGGACCCTTGGTCTCCCGCCTCAGCTGGAGAGGCGTCCCAATTGCCCTGCCAAGCCTCGAGGAGAATCCCGAGTTGTCCCTCGCAACTAGGCAGGAGTCCTGACGTCGCTGAACAAACACGTGGGTGGAAGGGCCATCCCCGTCGTAACTCGAGAATATACCCCAGGTTCCCGCCGCAACTCGAGAAAAACCATGAGACTTCTCACTCGCCGCGAGATGAGGCCCGATTCCCCGGCACTGCGTGCAGAGCAATTCCGTGTTGCACATCACACATGAAAGGAGCCTTGATTTCCTTGATGGCACTCCAGAGAAACCCCAAGAACACTGTTTCAAGGCTAGAGGGATCCTGAGGTCACCGTAGCAACACGAAAGAGCTCCGTGGACCAAAAATCAACTCGAGATGAGAGGTTAGTCCCTGGCTTCGACTCCAGAGGAATACCACCTAACCACAAGCACCTCAAGAGGAGGCTTCTCTCAGCTCTAGCTATGTGAGAAGGACCCTGAGTTTGCGTCCTCAAGTGGAATGGACACCGCGATGCCCTGACTCGAAATAAGGCCGGATATATCTGCAGTGACTTGAATGCAGGCTAGTCTTGCATCTCCCAAGACGAAAGGATGTCTGAATCCCCTGTGGAGACCACAGAGAAAGACCTAGATCCCCACCTCATGGCGACCGGAGGCCTCACATCCTTTGAAAACTCCAGAGGTACGCGGAGATCAGTGCCTCCAAAGGAGACGATGCCTGACTCCTCGTGAAACTTGATAGGAGTCCCAGGATTCCTGTGGCTCGTGGAAAGGGACCCTTGGTCTCCCGCCTCAGCTGGAGAGGCGTCCCAATTGCCCTGCCAAGCCTCGAGGAGAATCCCGAGTTGTCCCTCGCAACTAGGCAGGAGTCCTGACGTCGCTGAACCAACACGTGTGTGGAAGGGCCATCCCCGTCGTAACTCGAGAATATACCCCAGGTTCCCGCCGCAACTCGAGAAAAACCATGAGACTTCCCCCTCGCTGCGAGATGAGGCCCGATTCCCCTGCACTGCGTGCAGAGCAATTCCGTGTTGCACATCACACATGAAAGGAGCCTTGATTTTCTTGGTGGCACTCTAGAGAAACCCCAAGAACACTGTTTCAAGGCTAGAGGGATCCTGAGGTCACTGTAGCAACACGAAAGAGCTCCGTGGACCAAAAATCAACTCGAGATGAGAGGTTAGTCCCTGGCTTCGACTCCAGAGGAATACCACCTTACCACAAGCACCTCAAGAGGAGGCTTCTCTCAGCTCTAGGTATGTGAGAGGGACCCTGAGTTTGCGGCCTCAAGTGGAATGGACACCGCGATGCCCTGACTCGAAATAAGGCCGGATATCCCTGCAGTGACTTGAATGCAGGCTCGTCTTGCATCTCCCAAGACGAAAGGATGTCTGAATCCCCTGTGGAGACCACAGAGAAAGAACTAGTTCCCCACCTCATCGCGAGCGGAGGCCTCACATTCTTTGAAAACTCCAGAGGTACGCGGAGATCAGTGCCTCCAAAGGAGACGATGCCTGACTCCTCGTGAAACTTGATAGGAGTCCCAGGATTCCTGTGGCACGTGGAAAGGGACCGATGGTCTCCAGCCTCAGCTGGAGAGGCGTCCCAATTGCCCTGCCAAGCCTCGAGGAGAATCCCGAGTTGTCCCTCGCAACTAGGCAGAAGTCCTGCCGTCGCTGAACAAACACGTGTGTGGAAGGGCCATCCCCGTCGTGACTCGAGAATATACCCCAGGTTCCCGCCGCAAGTCGAGAAAAACCATGAGACTTCCCCCTCGCCGCGAGATGAGGCCTGATTCCCCTGCCCTGCATGCAGAGCAATTCCGTGTTGCACATCACACATGAAGGGAGCCTTGATTTCCTTGATGGCACTCCAGAGAAACCCCAAGAACACTGTTTCAAGGCTAGAGGGATCCTGAGGTCACTCTAGAAACACGAAAGAGCTCCGTGGACCAAAAATCAACTCGAGATGAGAGGTTAGTCCCTGGCTTCGACTCTAGAGGAATACCACCTTACCACAAGCACCTCAAGAGGAGGCTTCTCTCAGCTCTAGGTATGTGAGAGGGACCCTGAGTTTGCGGCCTCAAGTGGAATGGACACCGCGATGCCCTGACTCGAAATAAGGCCGGATATCCCTGCAGTGATTTGAATGCAGGCTCGTCTTGCATCTCCTAAGACGAAAGGATGTCTGAATCCCCTGTGGAGACCACAGAGAAAGACCTAGATCCCCACCTCATGGCGACCGGAGGCCTCACATCCTTTGAAAACTCCAGAGGTACGCGGAGATCAGTGCCTCCAAAGGAGACGATGCCTGACTCCTCGTGAAACTTGATAGGAGCCCCAGGATTCCTGTGCACGTGGAAAGGGACCCTTGGTCTCCCGCCTCAGCTGGAGAGGCGTCCCAATTGCCCTGCCAAGCCTCGAGGAGAATCCCGAGTTGTCCCTCGCAACTAGGCAGGAGTCCTGACGTCGCTGAACAAACACGTGGGTGGAAGGGCCATCCCCGTCGTAACTCGAGAATATACCCCAGGTTCCCGCCGCAACTCGAGAAAAACCATGAGACTTCCCACTCGCCGCGAGATGAGGCCCGATTCCCCGGCACTGCGTGCAGAGCAATTCCGTGTTGCACATCACACATGAAAGGAGCCTTGATTTCCTTGATGGCACTCCAGAGAAACCCCAAGAACACTGTTTCAAGGCTAGAGGGATCCTGAGGTCACCGTAGCAACACGAAAGAGCTCCGTGGACCAAAAATCAACTCGAGATGAGAGGTTAGTCCCTGGCTTCGACTCCAGAGGAATACCACCTAACCACAAGCACCTCAAGAGGAGGCTTCTCTCAGCTCTAGCTATGTGAGAAGCACCCTGAGTTTGC
The DNA here is from genome assembly GCF_910594005.1 of Cervus elaphus. Lineage (NCBI taxonomy): Eukaryota > Metazoa > Chordata > Mammalia > Artiodactyla > Cervidae > Cervus > Cervus elaphus. Next base: position 7,980,308 of record NC_057838.1, read on the forward strand.
GTCCTCAAGTGGAATGGACACCGCGATGCCCTGACTCGAAATAAGGCCGGATATATCTGCAGTGACTTGAATGCAGGCTCGTCTTGCATCTCCCAAGACGAAAGGATGTCTGAATCCCCTGTGGAGACCACAGAGAAAGACCTAGTTCCCCACCTCATCGCGACCGGAGGCCTCACATCCTTTGAAAACTCCAGAGGTACGCGGAGATCAGTGCCTCCAAAGGAGACGATGCCTGACTCCTCGTGAAACTTGATAGGAGTCCCAGGATTCCTGTGGCTCGTGGAAAGGGACCCTTGGTCTCCCGCCTCAGCTGGAGAGGCGTCCCAATTGCCCTGCCAAGCCTCGAGGAGAATCCCGAGTTGTCCCTCGCAACTAGGCAGGAGTCCTGACGTCGCTGAACAAACACGTGTGTGGAAGGGCCATCCCCGTCGTAACTCGAGAATATACCCCAGGTTCCCGCCGCAACTCGAGAAAAACCATGAGACTTCCCCCTCGCAGCGAGATGAGGCCCGATTCCCCTGCACTGCGTGCAGAGCAATTCCGTGTTGCACATCACACATGAAAGGAGCCTTGATTTCCTTGGTGGCACTCCAGAGAAACCCCAAGAACACTGTTTCAAGGCTAGAGCGAATCTGAGGTCACTGTAGCAACACGAAGGAGCTCCATGGACCAAAAATCAACTCGAGATGAGAGGTTAGTCCCTGGCTTCGACTCCAGAGGAATACCACCTCACCACAAGCACCTCAAGAGGAGGCTACTCTCAGCTCTAGGTATGTGAGAGGGACCCTGAGTTTGCGTCCTCAAGTGGAATGGACACCGCGATGCCCTGGCTCGAAATAAGGCCGGATATCCCTGCAGTGACTTGAATGCAGGCTCGTCTTGCATCTCCCAAGATGAAAGGATGTCTGAATCCCCTGTGGAGACCACAGAGAAAGACCTAGTTCCCCACCTCATCGCGACCGGAGGCCTCACATCCTTTGAAAACTCCAGAGGTACACGGAGATCAGTGCCTCCAAAGGAGACGATGCCTGACTCCTCGTGAAACTTGATAGAAGTCCCAGGATTCCTGTGGCAAGTGGAAAGGGACCCTTGGTCTCCCGCCTCAGCTGGAGAGGCGTCCCAATTGCCCTGCCAAGCCTCGAGGAGAATCCCGAGTTGTCCCTCGCAACTAGGCAGGAGTCCTGACGTCGCTGAACAAACACGTGGGTGGAAGGGCCATCCCCGTCGTAACTCGAGAATATACCCCATGTTCCCGCCGCAACTCGAGAAAAACCATGAGACTTCCCCCTCGCCGCGAGATGAGGCCCGATTCCCCTGCACTGCGTGCAGAGCAATTCCGTGTTGCACATCACACATGAAAGGAGCCTTGATTTCCTTGATGGCACTCCAGAGAAACCCCAAGAACACTGTTTCAAGGCTAGAGGGATCCTGAGGTCACTGTAGCAACACGAAAGAGCTCCATGGACCAAAAATCAACTCGAGATGAGAGGTTAGTCCCTGGCTTCGACTCCAGAGGAATACCACCTTACCACAAGCACCTCAAGAGGAGGCTTCTCTCAGCTCTAGGTATGTGAGAGGGACCCTGAGTTTGCGGCCTCAAGTGGAATGGACACCGCGATGCCCTGACTCGAAATAAGGCCGGATATCCCTGCAGTGACTTGAATGCAGGCTCGTCTTGCATCTCCCAAGACGAAAGGATGTCTGAATCCCCTGTGGAGACCACAGAGAAAGAACTAGTTCCCCACCTCATCGCGACCGGAGGCCTCACATCCTTTGAAAACTCCAGAGGTACGCGGAGATCAGTGCCTCCAAAGGAGACGATGCCTGACTCCTCGTGAAACTTGATAGGAGTCACAGGATTCCTGTGGCACGTGGAAAGGGACCGATGGTCTCCCGCCTCAGCTGGAGAGGCGTCCCAATTGCCCTGCCAAGCCTCGAGGAGAATCCCGAGTTGTCCCTCGCAACTAGGCAGGAGTCCTGCCGTCGCTGAACAAACACGTGTGTGGAAGGGCCATCCCCGTCGTGACTCGAGAATATACCCCAGGTTCCCGCCGCAAGTCGAGAAAAACCATGAGACTTCCCCCTCGCCGCGAGATGAGGCCTGATTCCCCTGCCCTGCATGCAGAGCAATTCCGTGTTGCACATCACACATGAAAGGAGCCTTGATTTCCTTGATGGCACTCCAGAGAAACCCCAAGAACACTGTTTCAAGGCTAGAGGGATCCTGATGTCACTGTAGAAACACGAAAGAGCTCCGTGGACCAAAAATCAACTCGAGATGAGAGGTTAGTCCCTGGCTTCGACTCCAGAGGAATACCACCTTACCACAAGCACCTCAAGAGGAGGCTTCTCTCAGCTCTAGGTATGTGAGAGGGACCCTGAGTTTGCGGCCTCAAGTGGAATGGACACCGCGATGCCCTGAATCGAAATAAGGCCGGATATCCCTGCAGTGATTTGAATGCAGGCTCGTCTTGCATCTCCCAAGACGAAAGGATGTCTGAATCCCCTGTGGAGACCACAGAGAAAGACCTAGATCCCCACCTCATGGCGACCGGAGGCCTCACATCCTTTGAAAACTCCAGAGGTACGCGGAGATCAGTGCCTCCAAAGGAGACGATGCCTGACTCCTCGTGAAACTTGATAGGAGCCCCAGGATTCCTGTGCACGTGGAAAGGGACACTTGGTCTCCCGCCTCAGCTGGAGAGGCGTCCCAATTGCCCTGCCAAGCCTCGAGGAGAATCCCGAGTTGTCCCTCGCAACTAGGCAGGAGTCCTGACGTCGCTGAACAAACACGTGGGTGGAAGGGCCATCCCCGTCGTAACTCGAGAATATACCCCAGGTTCCCGCCGCAACTCGAGAAAAACCATGAGACTTCCCACTCGCCGCGAGATGAGGCCCGATTCCCCTGCACTGCGTGCAGAGCAATTCCGTGTTGCACATCACACATGAAAGGAGCCTTGATTTCCTTGATGGCACTCCAGAGAAACCCCAAGAACACTGTTTCAAGGCTAGAGGGATCCTGAGGTCACCGTAGCAACACGAAAGAGCTCCGTGGACCAAAAATCAACTCGAGATGAGAGGTTAGTCCCTGGCTTCGACTCCAGAGGAATACCACCTAACCACAAGCACCTCAAGAGGAGGCTTCTCTCAGCTCTAGCTATGTGAGAAGCACCCTGAGTTTGCGTCCTCAAGTGGAATGGACACCGCGATGCCCTGACTCGAAATAAGGCCGGATATATCTGCAGTGACTTGAATGCAGGCTCGTCTTGCATCTCCCAAGACGAAAGGATGTCTGAATCCCCTGTGGAGACCACAGAGAAAGACCTAGTTCCCCACCTCATGGCGACCGGAGGCCTCACATCCTTTGAAAACTCCAGAGGTACGCGGAGATCAGTGCCTCCAAAGGAGACGATGCCTGACTCCTCGTGAAACTTGATAGGAGTCCCAGGATTCCTGTGGCTCGTGGAAAGGGACCCTTGGTCTCCCGCCTCAGCTGGAGAGGCGTCCCAATTGCCCTGCCAAGCCTCGAGGAGAATCCCGAGTTGTCCCTCGCAACTAGGCAGGAGTCCTGACGTCGCTGAACCAACACGTGTGTGGAAGGGCCATCCCCGTCGTGACTCGAGAATATACCCCAGGTTCCTGCCGCAAGTCGAGAAAAACCATGAGACTTCACCCTCGCCGCGAGATGAGGCCTGATTCCCCTGCCCTGCATGCAGAGCAATTCCGTGTTGCACATCACACATGAAAGGATCCTTGATTTCCTTGATGGCACTCCAGAGAAACCCCAAGAACACTGTTTCGAGGCCAGAGGGATCCTGAGGTTACTCTAGAAACACGAAAGAGCTCCGTGGACCAAAAATCAACTCGAGATGAGAGGTTAGTCCCTGGCTTCGACTCCAGAGGAATACCACCTTACCACAAGCACCTCAAGAGGAGGCTTCTCTCAGCTCTAGGTATGTGAGAGGGACCCTGAGTTTGCGGCCTCAATTGGAATGGACACCGCGATGCCCTGGCTCGAAATAAGGCCGGATATCCCTGCAGTGACTTGAATGCAGGCTCCTCTTGCATCTCCCAAGATGAAAGGATGTCTGAATCCCCTGTGGAGACCACAGAGAAAGACCTAGATCCCCACCTCATGGCGACCGGAGGCCTCACATCCTTTGAAAACTCCAGAGGTACGCGGAGATCAGTGCCTCCAAAGGAGACGATGCCTGACTTCTCGTGAAACTTGATAGGAGCCCCAGGATTCCTGTGCACGTGGAAAGGGACCCTTGGTCTCCCGCCTCAGCTGGAGAGGCGTCCCAATTGCCCTGCCAAGCCTCGAGGAGAATCCCGAGTTGTCCCTCGCAACTAGGCAGGAGTCCTGACGTCGCTGAACAAACACGTGGGTGGAAGGGCCATCCCCGTCGTAACTCGAGAATATACCCCAGGTTCCCGCCGCAACTCGAGAAAAACCATGAGACTTCCCACTCGCCGCGAGATGAGGCCCGATTCCCCGGCACTGCATGCAGAGCAATTCCGTGTTGCACATCACACATGAAAGGAGCCTTGATTTCCTTGATGGCACTCCAGAGAAACCCCAAGAACACTGTTTCAAGGCTAGAGGGATCCTGAGGTCACTGTAGCAACACGAAAGAGCTCCGTGGACCAAAAATCAACTCGAGATGAGAGGTTAGTCCCTGGCTTCGACTCCAGAGGAATACCACCTAACCACAAGCACCTCAAGAGGAGGCTTCTCTCAGCTCTAGCTATGTGAGAAGGACCCTGAGTTTGCGGCCTCAAGTGGAATGGACACCGCGATGCCCTGACTCGAAATAAGGCCGGATATATCTGCAGTGACTTGAATACAGGCTCGTCTTGCATCTCCCAAGACGAAAGGATGTCTGAATCCCCTATGGAGACCACAGAGAAAGACCTAGTTCCCCACCTCATCGCGACCGGAGGCCTCACATCCTTTGAAAACTCCAGAGGTACGCGGAGATCAGTGCCTCCAAAGGAGACGATGCCTGACTCCTCGTGAAACTTGATAGGAGTCCCAGGATTCCTGTGGCTCGTGGAAAGGGACCCTTGGTCTCCCACCTCAGCTGGAGAGGCGTCCCAATTGCCCTGCCAAGCCTCGAGGAGAATCCCGAGTTGTCCCTCACAACTAGGCAGGAGTCCTGACGTCGCTGAACCAACACGTGTGTGGAAGGGCCATCACCGTCGTAACTCGAGAATATACCCCAGGTTCCCGCCGCAACTCGAGAAAAACCATGAGACTTCCCCCTCGCCGCGAGATGAGGCCCGATTCCCCTGCACTGCGTGCAGAGCAATTCCGTGTTGCACATCACACATGAAAGGAGCCTTGATTTTCTTGGTGGCACTCCAGAGAAATCCCAAGAACACTGTTTCAAGGCTAGAGGGATCCTGAGGTCACTGTAGCAACACGAAAGAGCTCCATGGACCAAAAATCAACTCGAGATGAGAGGTTAGTCCCTGGCTTCGACTCCAGAGGAATACCACCTTACCACAAGCACCTCAAGAGGAGGCTTCTCTCAGCTCTAGGTATGTGAGAGGGACCCTGAGTTTGCGGCCTCAAGTGGAATGGACACCGCGATGCCCTGACTCGAAATAAGGCCGGATATCCCTGCAGTGACTTGAATGCAGGCTCGTCTTGCATCTCCCAAGACGAAAGGATGTCTGAATCCCCTGTGGAGACCACAGAGAAAGACCTAGTTCCCCACCTCATTGCGACCGGAGGCCTCACATCCTTTGAAAACTCCAGAGGTACGCGGAGATCAGTGCCTCCAAAGGAGACGATGCTTGACTCCTCGTGAAACTTGATAGGAGTCACAGGATTCCTGTGGCACGTGGAAAGGGACCGATGGTCTCCAGCCTCAGCTGGAGAGGCGTCCCAATTGCCCTTCCAAGCCTCGAGGAGAATCCCGAGTTGTCCCTCGCAACTAGGCAGGAGTCCTGACGTCGCTGAACAAACACGTGTGTGGAAGGGCCATCCCCGTCGTGACTCGAGAATATACCCCAGGTTCCCGCCGCAAGTCGAGAAAAACCATGAGACTTCCCCCTCGCCGCGAGATGAGGCCTGATTCCCCTGCCCTGCATGCAGAGCAATTCCGTGTTGCACATCACACATGAAAGGAGCCTTGATTTCCTTGATGGCACTCCAGAGAAACCCCAAGAACACTGTTTCAAGGCTAGAGGGATCCTGAGGTCACTGTAGCAACACGAAAGAGCTCCGTGGACCAAAAATCAACTCGAGATGAGAGGTTAGTCCCTGGCTTCGACTCCAGAGGAATACCACCTAACCACAAGCACCTCAAGAGGAGGCTTCTCTCAGCTCTAGCTATGTGAGAAGGACCCTGAGTTTGCGGCCTCAAGTGGAATGGACACCGCGATGCCCTGACTCGAAATAAGGCCGGATATATCTGCAGTGACTTGAATACAGGCTCGTCTTGCATCTCCCAAGACGAAAGGATGTCTGAATCCCCTATGGAGACCACAGAGAAAGACCTAGTTCCCCACCTCATCGCGACCGGAGGCCTCACATCCTTTGAAAACTCCAGAGGTACGCGGAGATCAGTGCCTCCAAAGGAGACGATGCCTGACTCCTCGTGAAACTTGATAGGAGTCCCAGGATTCCTGTGGCTCGTGGAAAGGGACCCTTGGTCTCCCACCTCAGCTGGAGAGGCGTCCCAATTGCCCTGCCAAGCCTCGAGGAGAATCCCGAGTTGTCCCTCGCAACTAGGCAGGAGTCCTGACGTCGCTGAACCAACACGTGTGTGGAAGGGCCATCACCGTCGTAACTCGAGAATATACCCCAGGTTCCCGCCGCAACTCGAGAAAAACCATGAGACTTCCCCCTCGCCGCGAGATGAGGCCCGATTCCCCTGCACTGCGTGCAGAGCAATTCCGTGTTGCACATCACACATGAAAGGAGCCTTGATTTTCTTGGTGGCACTCCAGAGAAATCCCAAGAACACTGTTTCAAGGCTAGAGGGATCCTGAGGTCACTGTAGCAACACGAAAGAGCTCCATGGACCAAAAATCAACTCGAGATGAGAGGTTAGTCCCTGGCTTCGACTCCAGAGGAATACCACCTTACCACAAGCACCTCAAGAGGAGGCTTCTCTCAGCTCTAGGTATGTGAGAGGGACCCTGAGTTTGCGGCCTCAAGTGGAATGGACACCGCGATGCCCTGACTCGAAATAAGGCCGGATATCCCTGCAGTGACTTGAATGCAGGCTCGTCTTGCATCTCCCAAGACGAACGGATGTCTGAATCCCCTGTGGAGACCACAGAGAAAGACCTAGTTCCCCACCTCATCGCGACCAGAGGCCTCACATCCTTTGAAAACTCCAGAGGTACGCGGAGATCAGTGCCTCCAAAGGAGACGATGCCTGACTCCTCGTGAAACTTGATAGGAGTCACAGGATTCCTGTGGCACGTGGAAAGGGACCGATGGTCTCCAGCCTCAGCTGGAGAGGCGTCCCAATTGCCCTTCCAAGCCTCGAGGAGAATCCCGAGTTGTCCCTCGCAACTAGGCAGGAGTCCTGACGTCGCTGAACAAACACGTGTGTGGAAGGGCCATCCCCGTCGTGACTCGAGAATATACCCCCGGTTCCCGCCGCAAGTCGAGAAAAACCATGAGACTTCCCCCTCGCCGCGAGATGAGGCCTGATTCCCCTGCCCTGCATGCAGAGCAATTCCGTGTTGCACATCACACATGAAAGGAGCCTTGATTTCCTTGATGGCACTCCAGAGAAACCCCAAGAACACTGTTTCAAGGCTAGAGGGATCCTGAGGTCACTGTAGCAACACGAAAGAGCTCCGTGGACCAAAAATCAACTCGAGATGAGAGGTTAGTCCCTGGCTTCGACTCCAGAGGAATACCACCTAACCACAAGCACCTCAAGAGGAGGCTTCTCTCAGCTCTAGCTATGTGAGAAGGACCCTGAGTTTGCGGCCTCAAGTGGAATGGACACCGCGATGCCCTGACTCGAAATAAGGCCGGATATATCTGCAGTGACTTGAATACAGGCTCGTCTTGCATCTCCCAAGACGAAAGGATGTCTGAATCCCCTATGGAGACCACAGAGAAAGACCTAGTTCCCCACCTCATCGCGACCGGAGGCCTCACATCCTTTGAAAACTCCAGAGGTACGCGGAGATCAGTGCCTCCAAAGGAGACGATGCCTGACTCCTCGTGAAACTTGATAGGAGTCCCAGGATTCCTGTGGCTCGTGGAAAGGGACCCTTGGTCTCCCACCTCAGCTGGAGAGGCGTCCCAATTGCCCTGCCAAGCCTCGAGGAGAATCCCGAGTTGTCCCTCGCAACTAGGCAGGAGTCCTGACGTCGCTGAACCAACACGTGTGTGGAAGGGCCATCACCGTCGTAACTCGAGAATATACCCCAGGTTCCCGCCGCAACTCGAGAAAAACCATGAGACTTCCCCCTCGCCGCGAGATGAGGCCCGATTCCCCTGCACTGCGTGCAGAGCAATTCCGTGTTGCACATCACACATGAAAGGAGCCTTGATTTTCTTGGTGGCACTCCAGAGAAATCCCAAGAACACTGTTTCAAGGCTAGAGGGATCCTGAGGTCACTGTAGCAACACGAAAGAGCTCCATGGACCAAAAATCAACTCGAGATGAGAGGTTAGTCCCTGGCTTCGACTCCAGAGGAATACCACCTTACCACAAGCACCTCAAGAGGAGGCTTCTCTCAGCTCTAGGTATGTGAGAGGGACCCTGAGTTTGCGGCCTCAAGTGGAATGGACACCGCGATGCCCTGACTCGAAATAAGGCCGGATATCCCTGCAGTGACTTGAATGCAGGCTCGTCTTGCATCTCCCAAGACGAACGGATGTCTGAATCCCCTGTGGAGACCACAGAGAAAGACCTAGTTCCCCACCTCATCGCGACCGGAGGCCTCACATCCTTTGAAAACTCCAGAGGTACGCGGAGATCAGTGCCTCCAAAGGAGACGATGCCTGACTCCTCGTGAAACTTGATAGGAGTCACAGGATTCCTGTGGCACGTGGAAAGGGACCGATGGTCTCCAGCCTCAGCTGGAGAGGCGTCCCAATTGCCCTTCCAAGCCTCGAGGAGAATCCCGAGTTGTCCCTCGCAACTAGGCAGGAGTCCTGACGTCGCTGAACAAACACGTGTGTGGAAGGGCCATCCCCGTCGTGACTCGAGAATATACCCCAGGTTCCCGCCGCAAGTCGAGAAAAACCATGAGACTTCCCCCTCGCCGCGAGATGAGGCCTGATTCCCCTGCCCTGCATGCAGAGCAATTCCGTGTTGCACATCACACATGAAAGGAGCCTTGATTTCCTTGATGGCACTCCAGAGAAACCCCAAGAACACTGTTTCAAGGCTAGAGGGATCCTGAGGTCACTGTAGCAACACGAAAGAGCTCCGTGGACCAAAAATCAACTCGAGATGAGAGGTTAGTCCCTGGCTTCGACTCCAGAGGAATACCACCTAACCACAAGCACCTCAAGAGGAGGCTTCTCTCAGCTCTAGCTATGTGAGAAGGACCCTGAGTTTGCGGCCTCAAGTGGAATGGACACCGCGATGCCCTGACTCGAAATAAGGCCGGATATATCTGCAGTGACTTGAATACAGGCTCGTCTTGCATCTCCCAAGACGAAAGGATGTCTGAATCCCCTATGGAGACCACAGAGAAAGACCTAGTTCCCCACCTCATCACGACCGGAGGCCTCACATCCTTTGAAAACTCCAGAGGTACGCGGAGATCAGTGCCTCCAAAGGAGACGATGCCTGACTCCTCGTGAAACTTGATAGGAGTCCCAGGATTCCTGTGGCTCGTGGAAAGGGACCCTTGGTCTCCCACCTCAGCTGGAGAGGCGTCCCAATTGCCCTGCCAAGCCTCGAGGAGAATCCCGAGTTGTCCCTCGCAACTAGGCAGGAGTCCTGACGTCGCTGAACCAACACGTGTGTGGAAGGGCCATCACCGTCGTAACTCGAGAATATACCCCAGGTTCCCGCCGCAACTCGAGAAAAACCATGAGACTTCCCCCTCGCCGCGAGATGAGGCCTGATTCCCCTGCCCTGCATGCAGAGCAATTCCGTGTTGCACATCACACATGAAGGGAGCCTTGATTTCCTTGATGGCACTCCAGAGAAACCCCAAGAACACTGTTTCAAGGCTAGAGGGATCCTGAGGTCACTCTAGAAACACGAAAGAGCTCCGTGGACCAAAAATCAACTCGAGATGAGAGGTTAATCCCTGGCTTCGACTCTAGAGGAATACCACCTTACCACAAGCACCTCAAGAGGAGGCTTCTCTCAGCTCTAGGTATGTGAGAGGGACCCTGAGTTTGCGGCCTCAAGTGGAATGGACACCGCGATGCCCTGACTCGAAATAAGGCCGGATATCCCGGAAGTGATTTGAATGCAGGCTCGTCTTGCATCTCCTAAGACGAAAGGATGTCTGAATCCCCTGTGGAGACCACAGAGAAAGACCTAGATCCCCACCTCATGGCGACCGGAGGCCTCACATCCTTTGAAAACTCCAGAGGTACGCGGAGATCAGTGCCTCCAAAGGAGACGATGCCTGACTCCTCGTGAAACTTGATAGGAGCCCCAGGATTCCTGTGCACGTGGAAAGGGACCCTTGGTCTCCCGCCTCAGCTGGAGAGGCGTCCCAATTGCCCTGCCAAGCCTCGAGGAGAATCCCGAGTTGTCCCTCGCAACTAGGCAGGAGTCCTGACGTCGCTGAACAAACACGTGGGTGGAAGGGCCATCCCCGTCGTAACTCGAGAATATACCCCAGGTTCCCGCCGCAACTCGAGAAAAACCATGAGACTTCCCACTCGCCGCGAGATGAGGCCCGATTCCCCGGCACTGCGTGCAGAGCAATTCCGTGTTGCACATCACACATGAAAGGAGCCTTGATTTCCTTGATGGCACTCCAGAGAAACCCCAAGAACACTGTTTCAAGGCTAGAGGGATCCTGAGGTCACTGTAGCAACACGAAAGAGCTCCGTGGACCAAAAATCAACTCGAGATGAGAGGTTAGTCCCTGGCTTCGACTCCAGAGGAATACCACCTAACCACAAGCACCTCAAGAGGAGGCTTCTCTCAGCTCTAGCTATGTGAGAAGGACCCTGAGTTGGCGTCCTCAAGTGGAATGTACACTGCGATGCCCTGACTCGAAATCAGGCCGGATATATCTGCAGTGACTTGAATGCAGGCTCGTCTTGCATCTCCCAAGACGAAAGGATGTCTGAATCCCCTGTGGAGACCACAGAGAAAGACCTAGTTCACCACCTTATCGCGACCGGAGGCCTCACATCCTTTGAAAACTCCAGAGGTACGCGGAGATCAGTGCCTCCAAAGGAGACGATGCCTGACTCCTCGTGAAACTTGATAGGAGTCCCAGGATTCCTGTGGCTCTTGGAAAGGGACCCTTGGTCTCCCGCCTCAGCTGGAGAGGCGTCCCAATTGCCCTGCCAAGCCTCGAGGAGAGTCCCGAGTTGTCCCTCGCAACTAGGCAGGAGTCCTGACGTCGCTGAACCAACACGTGTGTGGAAGGGCCATCCCCGTCGTAACTCGAGAATATACCCCAGGTTCCCGCCGCAACTCGAGAAAAACCATGAGACTTCCCCCTCGCCGCGAGATGAGGCCCGATTACCCTGCACTGCGTGCAGAGTAATTCCGTGTTGCACATCACACATGAAAGGAGCCTTGATTTTCTTGGTGGCACTCCAGAGAAACCCCAAGAACACTGTTTCAAGGCTAGAGGGATCCTGAGGTCACTGTAGCAACACGAAAGAGCTCCATGGACCAGCAATCAACTCGAGATGAGAGGTTAGTCCCTGGCTTCGACTCCAGAGGAATACCACCTCACCACAAGCACCTCAAGAGGAGGCTTCTCTCAGCTCTAGGTATGTGAGAGGGACCCTGAGTTTGCGGCCTCAAGTGGAATGGACACCGCGATGCCCTGACTCGAAATAAGGCCGGATATCCCTGCAGTGACTTGAATGCAGGCTCGTCTTGCATCTCCCAAGACGAAAGGATGTCTGAATCCCCTGTGGAGACCACAGAGAAAGAACTAGTTCCCCACCTCATCGCGACCGGAGGCCTCACATCCTTTGAAAACTCCAGAGGTACGCGGAGATCAGTGCCTCCAAAGGAGACGATGCCTGACTCCTCGTGAAACTTGATAGGAGTCACAGGATTCCTGTGGCACGTGGAAAGGGACCGATGGTCTCCAGCCTCAGCTGGAGAGGCGTCCCAATTGCCCTGCCAAGCCTCGAGGAGAATCCCGAGTTGTCCCTCGCAACTAGGCAGGAGTCCTGCCGTCGCTGAACAAACACGTGTGTGGAAGGGCCATCCCCGTCGTGACTCGAGAATATACCCCAGGTTCCCGCCGCAAGTCGAGAAAAACCATGAGACTTCCCCCTCGCCGCGAGATGAGGCCTGATTCCCCTGCCCTGCATGCAGAGCAATTCCGTGTTGCACATCGCACATGAAGGGAGCCTTGATTTCCTTGATGGCACTCCAGAGAAACCCCAAGAACACTGTTTCAAGGCTAGAGGGATCCTGAGGTCACTCTAGAAACACGAAAGAGCTCCGTGGACCAAAAATCAACTCGAGATGAGAGGTTAGTCCCTGGCTTCGACTCCAGAGGAATACCACCTTACCACAAGCACCTCAAGAGGAGGCTTCTCTCAGCTCTAGCTATGTGAGAGGGACCCTGAGTTTGCGGCCTCAATTGGAATGGACACCGCGATGCCCTGACTCGAAATAAGGCCGGATATATCTGCAGTGACTTGAATGCAGGCTCGTCTTGCATCTTCCAAGACGAAAGGATGTCTGAATCACCTGTGTAGACCACAGAGAAAGACCTAGTTCCCCACCTCATCGCGACCGGAGGCCTCATATCCTTTGAAAACTCCAGAGGTACGCGGAGATCAGTGCCTCCAAAGGAGACGATGCCTGACTCCTCGTGAAACTTGATAGGAGTCCCAGGATTCCTGTGGCACGTGGAAAGGGACCTTTGGTCTCCCGCCTCAGCTGGAGAGGCGTCCCAATTGCCCTGCCAAGCCTCGAGGAGAATCCCGAGTTGTCCCTCGCAACTAGGCAGGAGTCCAGACATCCCTGAACAAAGACGTGGTTAGAAGGGCCATCCCCGTCGTAACTCGAGAGTATACCCCAGGTTCCCGCCGCAACTCGAGAAAAACCATGAGACTTCCCCCTCGACGCGAGATGAGACCCGATTCCCCTGCACTGCGTGCAGAGCAATTCCGTGTTGCACATCACACATGAAAGGAGCCTTGATTTCCTTGATGGCACTCCAGAGAAACCCCAAGAACACTGTTTCGAGGCTAGAGGGATCCTGAAGTCACTGTAGCAACACAAAGAGCTCCGTGGACCAAGAATCAACTCGAGATGAGAGGTTAGTCCTTGGCTTCGACTCCAGAGGAATACCACCTTACCACAAGCACCTCAAGAGGAGGCTTCTCTCAGCTCTAGGTATGTGAGAGGGACCCTGAGTTTGCGGCCTCAAATGGAGTGGACATCGCGATGCCCTGGCTCGAAATAAGGCCGGATATATCTGCAGTGACTTGAATGCAGGCTCGTCTTGCATCTCCCAAGACGAAAGGATGTCTGAATCCCCTGTGGAGACCACAGAGAAAGACCTAGTTCCCCACCTCATCGCGACCAGAGGCCTCACATCCTTTGAAAACTCCAGAGGTACGCGGAGATCAGTGCCTCCAAAGGAGACGATGCCTGACTCCTCGTGAAACTTGATAGGAGTCCCAGGATTCCTGTGGCTCGTGGAAAGGGACACTTGGTCTCCCGCCTCAGCTGGAGAGGTGTCCCAATTGCCCTGCCAAGCCTCGAGGAGAATCCCGAGTTGTCCCTTGCAACTAGGCAGGAGTCCTGACGTCGCTGAACAAACACGTGGGTGGAAGGGCCATCCCCGTCGTAACTCGAGAATATACCCCAGTTTCCCACCGCAACTTTAGAAAAACCACGAGACTTCCTCCTCGCCGCGATATGAGGCCCGATTCCCCTGCACTGTGTGCAGAGCAATTCCGTGTTGCACATCACACATGAAAGGAGCCTTGATTTCCTTGGTGGCACTCCAGAGAAAACCCAAGAACACTGTTTCAAGGCTAGAGGGATCCTGAGGTCACTGTAGCAACACAAAAGTGCTCCGTGGACCAAAAATCAACTTGAGATGAGAGGTTAGTCCCTGGCTTCGACTCCAGAGGAATACCACCTTACCACAAGCACCTCAAGAGGAGGCTTCTCTCAGCTCTAGGTATGTGAGAGGGACGCTGAGTTTGCGGCCTCAAGTAGAATGGACACCGCGAAGCCCTGACTCGAAATAAGGCCGGATATCCCTGTAGTGACTTCAATGCAGGCTCGTTTTGCATCTCCCAAGACGAAAGGATGTCTGAAACCCCTGTGGAGACCCCAGAGAAAGACTTAGTTCCCCACCTCATCGCGACCGGATGCCTCACATCCTTTGAAAACTCCAGAGGTACGCGGAGATCAGTGCCTCCAAAGGAGACGATGCCTGACTCCTGGTGAAACTTGATAGGAGTCCCAGGATTCCTGTGGCACGTGGAAAGGGACCCTTGGTCTCCCGCCTCAGCTGGAGAGGCGTCCCAATTGCCCTGCCAAGCCTCGAGGAGAATCCCGAGTTGTCCCTCGCAACTAGGCAGGAGTCCTGACGTCGCTAAACAAACACGTGGGTGGAAGGGCCATCCCCGTCGTAACTCGAGAATATACCCCAGGTTCCCGCCGCAACTCGAGAAAAACCATGAAACTTCCCCCTCGCCGCGAGATGAGGCCCGATTCCCCTGCACTGCGTGCAGAGCAATTCCGTGTTGCACATCACACATGAAAGGAGCCTTGATTTCCTTGATGGCACTCCAGAGAAACCCCAAGAACACTGTTTCAAGGCTAGAGGGATCCTGAGGTCACTGTAGCAACACGAAAGAGCTCCATGGACCAAAAATCAACTCGAGATGAGAGGTTAGTCCCTGGCTTCGACTCCAGAGGAATACCACCTTACCACAAGCACCTCAAGAGGAGGCTTCTCTCAGCTCTAGGTATGTGAGAGGGACCCTGAGTTTGCGGCCTCAAGTGGAATGGACACCGCGATGCCCTGACTCGAAATAAGGCCGGATATCCCTGCAGTGACTTGAATGCAGGCTCGTCTTGCATCTCCCAAGACGAAAGGATGTCTGAATCCCCTGTGGAGACCACAGAGAAAGAACTAGTTCCCCACCTCATCGCGACCGGAGGCCTCACATCCTTTGAAAACTCCAGAGGTACGCGGAGATCAGTGCCTCCAAAGGAGACGATGCCTGACTCCTGGTGAAACTTGATAGGAGTCCCAGGATTCCTGTGGCACGTGGAAAGGGACCCTTGGTCTCCCGCCTCAGCTGGAGAGGCGTCCCAATTGCCCTGCCAAGCCTCGAGGAGAATCCCGAGTTGTCCCTCGCAACTAGGCAGGAGTCCTGACGTCGCTAAACAAACACGTGGGTGGAAGGGCCATCCCCGTCGTAACTCGAGAATATACCCCAGGTTCCCGCCGCAACTCGAGAAAAACCATGAAACTTCCCCCTCGCCGCGAGATGAGGCCCGATTCCCCTGCACTGCGTGCAGAGCAATTCCGTGTTGCACATCACACATGAAAGGAGCCTTGATTTCCTTGATGGCACTCCAGAGAAACCCCAAGAACACTGTTTCAAGGCTAGAGGGATCCTGAGGTCACTGTAGCAACACGAAAGAGCTCCATGGACCAAAAATCAACTCGAGATGAGAGGTTAGTCCCTGGCTTCGACTCCAGAGGAATACCACCTTACCACAAGCACCTCAAGAGGAGGCTTCTCTCAGCTCTAGGTATGTGAGAGGGACCCTGAGTTTGCGGCCTCAAGTGGAATGGACACCGCGATGCCCTGACTCGAAATAAGGCCGGATATCCCTGCAGTGACTTGAATGCAGGCTCGTCTTGCATCTCCCAAGACGAAAGGATGTCTGAATCCCCTGTGGAGACCACAGAGAAAGAACTAGTTCCCCACCTCATCGCGACCGGAGGCCTCACATCCTTTGAAAACTCCAGAGGTACGCGGAGATCAGTGCCTCCAAAGGAGACGATGCCTGACTCCTCGTGAAACTTGATAGGAGTCCCAGGATTCCTGTGGCACGTGGAAAGGGACCGATGGTCTCCCGCCTCAGCTGGAGAGGCGTCCCAATTGCCCTGCCAAGCCTCGAGGAGAATCCCGAGTTGTCCCTCGCAACTAGGCAGGAGTCCTGACGTCGCTGAACAAACACGTGGGTGGAAGGGCCATCCCCGTCGTAACTCGAGAATACACCCCAGGTTCCCGCGGCAACTCGAGAAAAACCATGAGACTTCCCACTCGCCGCGAGATGAGGCCCGATTCCCCTGCACTGCGTGCAGAGCAATTCCGTGTTGCACATCACACATGAAAGGAGCCTTGATTTCCTTGATGGCATTCCAGAGAAACCCCAAGAACACTGTTTCAAGGCTAGAGGGATCCTGAGGTCACTGTAGCAACACGAAAGAGCTCCGTGGACCAAAAATCAACTCGAGATGAGAGGTTAGTCCCTGGCTTCGACTCCAGAGGAATACCACCTAACCACAAGCACCTCAAGAGGAGGCTTCTCTCAGCTCTAGCTATGTGAGAAGGACCCTGAGTTTGCGGCCTCAAGTGGAATGGACACCGTGATGCCCTGACTCGAAATAAGGCCGGATATATCTGCAGTGACTTGAATGCAGGCTCGTCTTGCATCTCCCAAGACGAAAGGATTTCTGAATCCCCTGTGGAGACCACAGAGAAAGACCTAGTTCCCCACCTCATCGCGACCGGAGGCCTCACATCCTTTGAAAACTCCAGAGGTACGCGGAGATCAGTGCCTCCAAAGGAGACGATGCCTGACTCCTCGTGAAACTTGATAGGAGTCCCAGGATTCCTGTGGCTCGTGGAAAGGGACCCTTGGTCTCCCGCCTTAGCTGGAGAGGCGTCCCAATTGCCCTGCCAAGCCTCGAGGAGAATCCCGAGTTGTCCCTCGCAACTAGGCAGAAGTCCTGACGTCGCTGAACAAACACGTGTGTGGAAGGGCCATCCCCGTCGTAACTCGAGAATATACCCCAGGTTCCCGCCGCAACTCGAGAAAAACCATTAGACTTCCCCCTCGCCGCGAGATGAGGCCCGATTCCCCTGCACTGCGTGCAGAGCAATTCCGTGTTGCACATCACACATGAAAGGAGCCTTGATTTTCTTGGTGGCACTCCAGAGAAACCCCAAGAACACTGTTTCAAGGCTAGAGAGATACTGAGGTCACTGTAGCAACAAGAAAGAGCTCCATGGACCAAAAATCAACTCGAGATGAGAGGTTAGTCCCTGGCTTCGACTCCAGAGGAATACCACCTCACCGCAAGCACCTCAAGAGGAGGCTTCTCTCAGCTCTAGGTATGTGAGAGGGACCCTGAGTTTGCGGCCTCAAGTGGAATGGACACCGCGATGCCCTGGCTCGAAATAAGGCCGGATATCCCTGCAGTGACTTGAATGCAGGCTCGTCTTGCATCTCCCAAGACGAAAGGATGTCTGAATCCCCTGTGGAGACCACAGAGAAAGACCTAGTTCCCCACCTCATCGCGACCGGAGGCCTCACATTCTTTGAAAACTCCAGAGGTACGCGGAGATCAGTGCCTCCAAAGGAGATGATGCCTGACTCCTCGTGAAACTTGATAGGAGTCCCAGGATTCCTGTAGCACGTGGAAAGGGACACTTGGTCTCCCGCCTCAGCTGGAGAGGCGTCCCAATTGCCCTGCCAAGCCTCGAGGAGAATCCCGAGTTGTCCCTCGCAACTAGGCAGGAGTCCTGCCGTCGCTGAACAAACACGTGGGTGGAAGGGCAATCCCCGTCGTAACTCGAGAATATACCCCAGGTTCCCGCCGCAACTCGAGAAAAACCATGAGACTTCCCCCTCGCCGCGAGATGAGGCCCGATAACCCTGCACTGCGTGCAGAGCAATTCCGTGTTGCACATCACACATGAAAGGAGCCTTGATTTCCTTGATGGCACTCCAGAGAAACCCCAAGAACACTGTTTCAAGGCTAGAGGGATCCTGAGGTCACTGTAGCAACACAAAGAGCTCCGTGGACCAAGAATCAACTCGAGATGAGAGGTTAGTCCCTGGCTTCGACTCCAGAGGAATACCACCTTACCACAAGCACCTCAAGAGGAGGCTTCTCTCAGCTCTAGGTATGTGAGAGGGACCCTGAGTTTGCGGCCTCAAATGGAGTGGACACCGCGATGCCCTGGCTCGAAATAAGGCCGGATATATCTGCAGTGACATGAATGCAGGCTCGTCTTGCATCTCCCAAGACGAAAGGATGTCTGAATCCCCTGTGGAGACCACAGAGAAAGACCTAGTTCCCCACCTCATCGCGACCGGAGGCCTCACATCCTTTGAAAACTCCAGAGGTACGCGGAGATCAGTGCCTCCAAAGGAGACGATGCCTGACTCCTCGGGAAACTTGATAGGAGTCCCAGGATTCCTGTGCACGTGGAAAGGGACACTTGGTCTCCCGCCTCAGCTGGAGTGGCGTCCCAATTGCCCTGCCAAGCCTCGAGGAGAATCCCGAGTTGTCCCTCGCAACTAGGCAGGAGTCCAGACATCCCTGAACAAAGACGTGGTTAGAAGGGCCATCCCCGTCGTAACTCGAGAGTATACCCCAGGTTCCCGCCGCAACTCGAGAAAAACCATGAGACTTCCCCCTCGACGCGAGATGAGACCCGATTCCCCTGCACTGCGTGCAGAGCAATTACGTCTTGCACATCACACATGAAAGGAGCCTTGATTTCCTTGATGGCACTCCAGAGAAACCCCAAGAACACTGTTTCGAGGCTAGAGGGATCCTGAAGTCACTGTAGCAACACAAAGAGCTCCGTGGACCAAGAATCAACTCGAGATGAGAGGTTAGTCCCTGGCTTCGACTCCAGAGGAATACCACCTTACCACAAGCACCTCAAGAGGAGGCTTCTCTCAGCTCTAGGTATGTGAGAGGGACCCTGAGTTTGCGGCCTCAAATGGAGTGGACACCGCGATGCCCTGACTCGAAATAAGGCCGGATATCCCTGCAGTGACTTGAATGCAGGCTCGTCTTGCATCTCCCAAGACGAAAGGATGTCTGAATCCCCTGTGGAGACCACAGGAAAAGACCTAGTTCCCCACCTCATCGCGAACGGAGACCTCACATCCTTTGAAAACTCCAGAGGTACGCGGAGATCAGTGCCTCCAAAGGAGACGATGCCTGACTTCTCGTGAAACTTGATAGGAGTCCCAGGATTCCTGTGGCACGTGGAAAGGGACACTTGGTCTCCCGCCTCAGCTGGAGAGGCGTCCCAATTGCCCTGCCAAGCCTCGAGGAGAATCCCGAGTTATCCCTCGCAACTAGGCAGGAGTCCTGCCGTCACTGAACAAACACGTGGGTGGAAGGGCCATCCCCGTCGTAACTCGAGAATATACCCCAGGTTCTCGCCGCAACTGGAGAAAAACCATGAGACTTCCCCTTCGCCGCGAGATGAGGCCCGATTCCGCTGCACTGCGTGCAGAGCAATTCCGTGTTGCACATCACACATGAAAGGAGCCTTAATTTCCTTGATGGCACTCCAGAGAAACCCCAAGAACACTGTTTCAAGGCTAGAGGGATCCTGAGGTCACTGTAGCAACATGAAAGAGCTCCATGGACCAAAAATCAACTCGAGATGAGAGGTTAGTCCCTGGCTTCCACTCCAGAGGAATGCCAACGTACCACAAGCAAGTCAAGAGGAGGCTTCTCTCAGCTCTAGGTATGTGAGAGGGACCCTGAGTTTGCGGCCTCAAGTAGAATGGACACCGCGAAGCCCTGACTCGAAATAAGGCCGGATATCCCTGCAGTGACTTGAATCCAGGCTCGTCTTGCATATCCCAAGACGAAAGGATGTCTGAATCCCCTGTGGAGACCACAGAGAAAGACCTAGTCCCCACCTCATCGCGACCGGAGGCCTCACATCTTTGAAAACTTCAGAGGTACGCGGAGATCAGTGTCTCCAAAGGCGACAATGCCTGACTCCTCGTGAAACTTGATAGGAGTCCCAGGATTCCTGTGGCACGTGGAAAGGGACCCTTGGTCTCCCGCCTCAGCTGGAGAGGCGTCCCAATTGCCCTGCCAAGCCTCGAGGAGAATCCCGAGTTGTCCCTCGCAACTAGGCAGGAGTCCTGCCGTCACTGAACAAACACGTGGGTGGAAGGGCCATCCCCGTCATAACTCGAGAATATACCCCAGGTTCCCGCCGCAACTCGAGAAAAACCATGAGACTTTCCCCTCGCCGCGAGATGAGGCCTGATAACCCTGCACTGCGTGCAGAGCAATTCCGTGTTGCACATCACACATGAAAGGAGCCTTGATTTCCTTGATGGCACTCCAGAGAAACCCCAAGAACACTGTTTCAAGGCTAGCGGGATCCTGAGGTCACTGTAGCAACACGAAAGAGCTCCGTGGACCAACAATCAACTCGAGATGAGAGGTTAGTCCCTGGCTTCGACTCCAGAGGAATACCACCTTACCACAAGCACCTCAAAAGGAGGCTTCTCTCAGCCCTAGGTATGTTCTGAGTTTGCGGCCTCAAGTGGAGTGGACCCCGCGATGCCCTGACTCGAAATAAAGCCGGATATCCCTGCAGTGACTTGAATGCAGGCTCGTCTTGCATCTCCCAAGACGAAAGGATGTCTGAATCACCTGTGTAGACCACAGAGAAAGACCTAGTTCCCCACCTCATCGCGACCGGAGGCCTCATATCCTTTGAAAACTCCAGAGGTACGCGGAGATCAGTGCCTCCAAAGGAGACGATGCCTGACTCCTCGTGAAACTTGATAGGAGTCCCAGGATTCCTGTGACACGTGGAAAGGGACCTTTGGTCTCCCGCCTCAGCTGGAGAGGCATCCCAATGGCCCTGCCAAGCCTCGAGGAGAATCCCGAGTTGTCCGTCGCAACTAGTCAGGAGTCCTGACGTCGCTGAACAAACACGTGGGTGGAAGGGCCATCCCCGTCGTAACTCGAGAATATGCCCCAGGTTCCCGCTGCAACTCGAGAAAAACCATGAGACTTCCCCCTCGCCGCGAGATGAGGCCCGATTCCCCTGCACTGCGTGCAGAGCAATTCCGTGTTGCACATCACACATGAAAGGAGCCTTAATTTCCTTGATGGCACTCCAGAGAAATCCAAAGAACACTGTTTCAAGGCTAGAGGGATCCTGAGGTCACTGTAGCAACACGAAAGAGCTCCGTGGACCAAGAATCAACTCGAGATGAGAGGTTAGTCCCTGGCTTCGACTCCAGAGGAATACCACCTTACCACAAGCACCTCAAGAGGAGGCTTCTCTCAGCTCTAGCTATGTTCTGAGTTTGCGGCCTCAAGTGGAATGGACACTGCGATGCCCTGACTCGAAATAAGGCCGGATATCCCTGCAGTGACTTGAATGCAGGCTCGTCTTGCATCTCCCAAGACGAAAGGATGTCTGAATGCCCTGTGGAGACCACAGAGAAAGACCTAGTTCCCTACCTCATCGCGACCGGAGGCCTCACATCCTTTGAAAACTCCAGAGGTACGCGGAGATCAGTGCCTCCAAAGGAGACGATGCCTGACTCCTCGGGAAACTTGATAGGAGTCCCAGGATTCCTGTGGCACGTGGAAAGGGACCGATGGTCTCCCGCCTCAGCTGGAGAGGCGTCCCAATTGCCCTGCCAAGCCTCGAGGAGAATCCCGAGTTGTCCCTCGCAACTAGGCAGGAGTCCTGCCGTCGCTGAACAAACACGTGGGTGGAAGGGCCATCCCCGTCGTAACTCGAGAATATACCCCAGGTTCCCGCCGCAACTCGAGAAAAACCATGAGACTTTCCCCTCGCCGCGAGATGAGGCCCGATAACCCTGCACTGCGTGCAGAGCAATTCCGTGTTGCACATCACACATGAAAGGAGCCTTGATTTCCTTGATGGCACTCCAGAGAAACACCAAGAACACTGTTTCAAGGCTAGCGGGATCCTGAGGTCACTGTAGCAACACGAAAGAGCTCCGTGGACCAACAATCAACTCGAGATGAGAGGTTAGTCCCTGGCTTCGACTCCAGAGGAATACCACCTTACCACAAGCACCTCAAGAGGAGGCTTCTCTCAGCCCTAGGTATGTTCTGAGTTTTCGGCCTCAAGTGGAATGGACACCGCGATGCCCTGACTCGAAATAAAGCCGGATATCCCTGCAGTGACTTGAATTCAAGCTCGTCTTGCATCTCCCAAGACGAAAGGATGTCTGAATCACCTGTGTAGACCACAGAGAAAGACCTAGTTCCCCACCTCATCGCGACCGGAGGCCTCATATCCTTTGACAACTCCAGAGGTACGCGGAGATCAGTGCCTCCAAAGGAGACGATGCCTGACTCCTCATGAAACTTGATAGGAGTCCCAGGATTCCTGTGGCACGTGGAAAGGGACCTTTGGTCTGCCGCCTCAGCTGAAGAGGCATCCCAATGGCCCTGCCAAGCCTCGAGGAGAATCCCGAGATATCCCTCACAACTCGTCAGGAGTCCTGACGTCGCTGAACAAACACGTGGGTGGAAGGGCCATCCCTGTCGTAACTCGAGAATATACCCCAGGTTCCCGCCGCAACTCGAGAAAAACCATGAGACTTCCCCCTCGCCGCGAGATGAGGCACGATTCCCCTGCACTGCGTGCAGAGCAATTCCGTGTTGCACATCACACATGAAAGGAGCCTTAATTTCCTTGATGGCACTCCAGAGAAATCCAAAGAACACTGTTTCAAGGCTAGAGGGATCCTGAGGTCACTGTAGCAACACGAAAGAGCTCCGTGGACCAAGAATCAACTCGAGATGAGAGGTTAGTCCCTGGCTTCGACTCCAGAGAAATACCACCTTACTGCAAGCCCCTCAAGAGGAGGCTTCTCTTAGCTCTCGGTATGTGAGAGGGACCCTGAGTTTGCGGCCTCAAGTGGAATGGACACCGCGATGCCCTGACTCGAAATAAGGCCGGATATCCCTGCAGTGACTTGAATGCAGGCTCGTCTTGCATCTCCCAAGACAAAAGGATGTCTGAATCCCCTGTGTAGACCTCAAAAAAAGACCTAGTTCCCCACCTCATCACGACTGGAGACCTCACATCCTTTGAAAACTCCAGAGGTACGCGGAGATCAGTGCTTCCAAAGGAGACGATGCCTGACTCCTCGTGAAACTTGATAGGAGTCCCAGGATTCCTGTGGCACATGGAAAGGGACCCTTGGTCTCCCACCTCAGCTGGAGAGGCGTCCCAATTGCCCTGCCAAGCCTCAAGGAGAATCCCGAGTTGTCCCTCGCAACTAGGCAGGAGTCCTGACGTCGCTGAACAAACACGTGTGTGGAAGGGCCATCCCCGTCGTAACTCGAGAATATACCCCAGGTTCCTGCCGCAACTTGAGAAAAACCATGAGATTTCCTCTCGCCGCGAGATGAGGCCCGATTCCCCTGCACTGCGTGCAGAGCAATTCCGTGTTGCACATCAAACATGAAAGGAGCCTTGTTTTCCTTAATGGCACTCCAGAGAAACCCCAAGAACACTGTTTCAAGGCTAGAGGGTTCCTGAGGTCACTGTAGCAACACGAAAGAGCTCCGTGGACCAAAAATCAACTCGAGATGAGAGGTTAGTCCTTGGCTTCGACTCCAGAGGAATGCCAATTTACCACAAGCACCTCAAGAGGAGGCTTCTCTCAGCTCTAGGTATGTGAGAGGGACCCTGAGTTTGCGGCCTCAAGTGGAATGGACACCGCGACGCCCTGACTCGAAATAAGGCCGGATATCTCTGCAGTGACTTGAATACAGGCTCGTCTTGCATCTCCCAAGATGAAAGGATGTCTGAATCCCCTGTGGAGACCACAGAGAAAGACGTAGTTCCCCACCTCATCGCGACCGGAGGCCTCACATCTTTTGAAAACTCCAGAGGTACGCGGAGATCAGTGCCTCCAAAGGAGACGATGCCTGACTTCTCGTGAAACTTGATAGGAGTTCCAGGATTCCTGTCGCACGTGGAAAGGGACACTTGGTCTCCCGCCGCAGCTGGAGAGGCGTCCCAATTGCCCTGCCAAACCTCGAGGAGAATCCCGAGTTGTCCCTCGTAACTAGGCAGGAGTCCTGACGTCACTGAACAAACACGTGGGTGGAAGGCCTCTCCCCGTCGTAACTCGAGAATATACCCCAGGTTCCCACCGCAACTTGAGAAAACAATGAGACTTCCCCCTCGCTGCAAAATGACGCCCGATACCCTGCACTGCGTGCAGAGCAATTCCGTGTTGCACATCACACATGAAAGGAGCCATGATTTCCTTGATGGCACTGCAGAGAAACCCCAAGAACACTGTTTCAAGGCTAGAGGGATCCTGAGGTCACTGTAGCCACAGGAAAGAGCTCCGTGGACCAAAAATCAACTCGAGATGAGAGGTTAGTCCCTGGCTTCGACTCCAGAGGAATACCACCTTACCACAAACACCTCAAGAGGAGGCTTCTCTCAGTTCTAGCTATGTGAGAGGGACCCTGAGTTTGCGGCCTCAAGTGGAATGGAAACCGCGATGCCCTGACTCGAAATAAGGCCGGATATCCCTGCAGTGACTTGAATGCAGGCTCGTCTTGCATCTCCCAAGACGAAAGGATGTCTGAATCCCCTGTGGAGACCACAGAGAAAGACCTAGTTCCCCACCTCATCGCGACCGGAGGCCTCACATCCTTTGAAAACTTCAGAGGTACGTGGAAATCAGTGCCTCCAAAGGAGACGATGCCTGACTCCTCGTGAAACTTGATAGGAGTCCCAGGATTCCTGTGGCACGTGGAAAGGGACACTTGGTGTCCCACCTCAGCTGGAGAGGCGTCCCAATTGCCCTGCCAAGCCTCGAGGAGAATCCCGAGTTGTCCCTCGCAACTAGGCAGGAGTCCTGACGTCGCTGAACAAACACGTGGGGGGAAGGGCCATCCCCGTCGTAACTCGAGAATATACCCCAGGTTCCCGCCGCAACTCGAGAAAAACCATGAGACTTCCCCCTCGCCGCAAAATGAGGCCCGATTTCCCTGCACTGCGTGCAGAGCAATT
This sequence comes from Cervus elaphus, assembly GCF_910594005.1. Lineage (NCBI taxonomy): Eukaryota > Metazoa > Chordata > Mammalia > Artiodactyla > Cervidae > Cervus > Cervus elaphus. Next base: position 8,005,485 of record NC_057838.1, read on the forward strand.
CCATGTTGCACATCACACATGAAAAGAGCCTTGATTTCCTTGATGGCACTGCAGAGAAAACCCAAGAACACTGTTTCAAGGCTAGAGGGATCCTTAGGTCACTGTAGCCACAGGAAAGAGCTCCGTGGACCAAAAATCAACTCTAGATGAGAGGTTAGTCCCTGGCTTCGACTCCACAGGAATACCACCTTACCACAAGCACCTCAAGAGGAAGCTTCTCTCAGCTCTAGGTATGTGAGAGGGACACTGAGTTTGCGGCCTCAAGTGGAATAGACACCGCGATGCCCTGACTCGAAATAAGGCCGGATATTCCTGCAGTGATTTGAATGCAGGCTCGTCTTGCATCTCCCAAGACGAAAGGATGTCTGAATCCCCTGTGTAGACCACAGAAAAAGACCTAGTTCCCCACCTCATCACGACCGGAGGCCTCACATTCTTTGAAAACTCCAGAGGTACGCGGAGATCAGTGCCTCCAAAGGAGACGATGCCTGACTCCTCGTGAAACTTGATAGGAGTCCCAGGATTCCTGTGGCACAAGGAAAGGGACGCTTGGTCTCCCACCTCAGCTGGAGAGGCGTCGCAAATGCCCTGCCAAGCCTCGAGGAGAATCCCGAGTTGTCCCTCGCAACTAGGCAGGAGTCCTGACGTCGCTGAACCAACACGTGTGTGGAAGGGCCATCCCCGTCGTAACTCGAGAATATACCCCAGGTTCCTGCCGCAACTCGAGAAAAACCATGAGATTTCCCCTCGCCGCGAGATGAGGCCCGATTCCCCTGCACTGCGTGCAGAGCAATTCCGTGTTGCACATCAAACATGAAAGGAGCCTTGATTTACTTGACGGCACTCCAGAGAAACCCCAAGAACACTGTTTCAAGGCTAGAGGGATCCTGAGGTCACTGTAGCAACACGAAAGAGCTCCGTGGACCAAAAATCAACTCGAGATGAGAGGTTAGTCCCTGGCTTCGACTCCAAAGGAATACCACCTTACCACAAGCACCTCAAGAGGAGGCTTCTCTCAGCTTTAGGTATGTGAGAGGGACCCTGAGTTTGCGGCCTCAAGTGGAATGGACACCGCGACGCCCTGACTCGAAATAAGGCCGGATATCCCTGCAGTGACTTGAATGCAGGCTCGTCTTGCATCTCCCAAGATGAAAGGATGTTTGAATCCCCTGTGGAGACCACAGAGAAAGACGTAGTTCCCCACCTCATCGGGACCGGAGGCCTCACATCCTTGGAAAACTCCAGAGGTACGCGGAGATCAGTGCCTCCAAAGGGGACGATGCCTGACTCCTCGTGAAACTTGATAGGAGTCCCAGGATTTCTGTGGCACGTGGAAAGGGACCCTTGGTCTCCCGCCTCAGCTGGAGAGGCGTCCCAATTGCCCTGCCAAGCCTCGAGGAGAATCCCGAGTTGTCCCTCGCAACTAGGCAGGAGTCCTGACGTCGCTGAACAAACACGTGTGTGGAAGGGCCATCCCCGTCGTAACTCAAGAATATACCCCAGGTTCCTGCCGCAACTCCAGAAAACCATGAGACTTCCACCTCGCCGCAAAATGAGGCCCGATACTCTGCACTGCGTGCAGAGCAATTCCGTGTTGCACATCACACCTGAAAGGAGCCTTGATTTCCTTGATGGCACTCCAGAGAAATCCCAAGAACACTGTTTCAAGGCTAGAGGGATCCTGAGGTCACTGTAGCAACACGAAAGAGCTCCGAGGACCAAGAATCAACTCGAGATGGGAGGTTAGTCCCTGGCTTCGACTCCAGAGGAATACCACCTTACCACAAGCACCTCAAGAGGAGGCTTCTCTCAGCTCTAGGTATGTGAGAGGGACCCTGAGTTTGCGGCCTCAAGTGGAATAGACATCGCGATGCCCTGACTCGAAATAAGGCCGGATATCCCTGCAGTGACTTGAATGCAGGCTCGTCTTGCATCTCCCAAGACGAAAGGATGTCTGAATCCCCTGTGTAGACCACAGAGAAAGACCTAGTTCCCCACCTCATCACGACTGGAGACCTCACATCCTTTGAAAATTCCAGAGGTACGCGGAGATCAGTGCCTCCAAAGGAGACGATGCCTGACACCTCGTGAAACTTGATAGGAGTCCCAGGATTCCTGTGGCACAAGGAAAGGGACGCTTGGTCTCCCACCTCAGCTGGAGAGGCGTCACAAATGCCCTGCCAAGCCTCGAGGAGAATCCCGAGTTGTCCCTCGCAACTAGGCAGGAGTCCTGACGTCGCTGAACAAACACGTGTGTGGAAGGGCCATCCCCGTCGTAACTCGAGAATATACCCCAGGTTCCTGCCGCAACTCGAGAAAAACCATGAGATTTCCCCTCGCCGCGAGATGAGGCCCGATTCCCCTGCACTGCGTGCAGAGCAATTCCGTGTTGCACATCAAACATGAAAGGAGCCTTGATTTCCTTAATGGCACTCCAGAGAAACCCCAAGAACACTGTTTCAAGGCTAGAGGGATCCTGAGGTCACTCTAGCAACACGAAAGAGCTCCGTGGACGAAAAATCAACTCGAGATGAGAGGTTAGTCCCTGGCTTCGACTCCAAAGGAATACCACCTTACCACAAGCACCTCAAGAGGAGGCTTCTCTCATCTTTAGGTATGTGAGAGGGACCCTGAGTTTGCGGCCTCAAGTGGAATGGACACCGCGACGCCCTGACTCGAAATAAGGCCGGATATCCCTGCAGTGACTTGAATGCAGGCTCGTCTTGCATCTCCCAAGACGAAAGGATGTTTGAATCCCCTGTGGAGACCACAGAGAAAGACGTAGTTCCCCACCTCATCGGGACCGGAGGCCTCACATCCTTGGAAAACTCCAGAGGTACGCGGAGATTAGTGCCTCCAAAGGGGACGATGCCTAACTCCTCGTGAAACTTGATAGGAGTTCCAGGATTCCTGTGGCACGTGGAAAGGGACCCTTGGTCTCCCGCCTCAGCTGGAGAGGCATCCCAATTGCCCTGCCAATCCTCGAGGAGAATCCCGAGTTGTCCCTCGTAACTAGGCAGGAGTCCTGACGTCACTGAACAAACACGTGGGTGGAAGGGCTATCCCCGTCGTAACTCGAGAATATACTCCAGGTTCCCACCGCAACTCGAGAAAACCTTGAGACTTTCCCCTCGCCGCAAACTGAGGCCCGATTCCCCTACACTGCGTGCAGAGCAATTCCGTGTTGCACATCACACATGAAAGGAGCCTTGATTTCCTTGATGGCACTCCAGAGAAACCCCAAGAACACTGGTTCAAGGCTAGAGGGATCCTGAGGTCACTGTAGCAACACGAAAGAGCTCCGTGGACCAAGAATCAACTCGAGATGAGAGGTTAGTCCCTGGTTTCGACTCCAGAGGAATACCACCTTACCACAAGCACCTCAAGAGGAGGCTTCTCTCAGCTCTAGGTATGTGAGAGGGACCCTGAGTTTGCGGCCTCAAGTGGAATGGACACCGCGATGCCCTGACTCGAAATAAGTCCGGATATCCCTGCAGTGACTTGAATGCAGGCTCGTCTTGCATCTCCCAAGATGAAAGGATGTCTGAATCCCCTGTGGAGACCACAGAGAAAGACCTAGTTCCCCAGCTCATCGCGACCGGAGGCCTCACATCCTTTGAAAACTCCAGAGGTACGCGGAGATCAGTGCCTCCAAAGGAGACGATGCCTGACTCCTCGTGAAACTTGATAGGAGTCCCAGGATTCCTGTGGCACGTGGAAAGGGATACTTGGTCTCCCGCCTCAGCTGGAGAGGCGTCCCAATTGCCCTGCCAAGCCTCGAGGAGAATCCCGAGTTGTCCCTCGCAACTAGGCAGAAGTCCTTACGTCGCTGAACAAAGACGTGGGTGAAAGGGCCATCCCCGTCGTAACTCGAGAATATACCCCAGGTTCCTGCCACAACTCGAGAAAAACCATGAGATTTCCCCTCGCTGCGAGATGAGGCCCGATTCCCCTGCACTGTGTGCAGAGCAATTTCGTGTTGCACATCAAACATGAAAGGAACCTTGATTTCCTTAATGGCACTCCAGAGAAACCCAAAGAACACTGTTTCAAGGCCAGAGGGATCCTGAGGTCACTGTAGCAACACGAAAGAGCTCCGTTGAACAAAAATCAACTCGAGATGAGAGGTTAGTCCCTGGCTTCGACTCCAGAGGAATACCACCTTACCACAAGCACCTCAAGAGGAGGCTTCTCTCAGCTCTAGGTATGTGAGAGGGACCCTGAGTTTGCAGCCTCAAAAGGAATGGACACCGCTATGCCCTGACTGGAAATGAAGCCGGATATCCCTGCAGTGACTTGAATGCAGGCTCGTCTTGCATCTCACAAGACGAAAGGATGTCTGAATCCCCTGTGGAGACCAAAGAGAAAGACCTAGTTCCCCACCTCATCGCGACCGGAGGCCTCACATCCTTTGAAAACTCCAGAGGTACGCGGAGATCAGTGCCTCCAAAGGAGACGATGCCTGACTCCTCGTGAAACTTGATAGGAGTCCCAGGATTCCTGTGGCACGTGGAAAGGGACCCTTGGTCTCCCGCCTCAGCTGAACAGGCGTCCCAATTGCCCTGCCAAGAATCGAGGAGAATCCCGAGTTGTCCCTCGCAACTAGGCAGGAGTCCTGCCGTCGCTGAACAAACACGTGGTTGGAAGGGCCATCCCCGTTGTAACTCGAGAATATACCCCAGGTTCCCGCCGCAACTCGAGAAAAACCATGAGACTTCCCCCTCGCCGCGAGATGAGGCCCGATTCCCCTGCACTGTGTGCAGAGCAATTCCGTGTTGCACATCACACATGAAAGGAGCCTTGACTTCCTTGATGGCACTCCAGAGAAATCCCAAGAACACTGTTTCAAGGCTAGAGGGATCCTGAGGTCACTGTAGCAACACGAAAGAGCTCCGAGGACCAAGAATCAACTCGAGATGGGAGGTTAGTCCCTGGCTTCGACTCCAGAGGAATACCACCTTACCACAAGCACCTCAAGAGGAGGCTTCTCTCAGCTCTAGGTATGTGAGAGGGACCCTGAGTTTGCGGCCTCAAGTGGAATGGACACCGCGATGCCCTGACTCGAAATAAGGCCGGATATCCCTGCAGTGACTTGAATGCAGGCTCGTCTTGCATCTCCCAAGATGAAAGGATGTCTGAATCCCCTGTGGAGACCACAGAGAAAGACCTAGTTCCCCACCTCATGGCGACCGGAGGCCTCACATCCTTTGATAACTCCAGAGCTACGCAGAGATCAGTGCCTCCATAGGAGACGATGCCTGACTCCTCGTGAAACTTGATAGGAGTCCCAGGATTCCTGTGGCACGTGGAAAGGGATACTTGGTCTCCCGCCTCAGCTGGAGAGGCGTCCCAATTGCCCTGCCAAGCCTCGAGGAGAATCCCGAGTTGTCCCTCGCAACTAGGCAGGAGTCCTGACGTCGCTGAAGAAACACATGTGTGGAAGGGCCATCCCCGTCGTAACTCGAGAATATACCCCAGGTTCCCGCCGCAACTCGAGAAAAACCATGACACTTCCCCCTCGCCGCGAGATGAGGCCCGATTCCCCTGCACTGCGTGCAGAGCAATTCCGTGTTGCACATCACACATGAAAAGAGCCTTGATTTCCTTGATGGCACACCAGAGAATCCCCAAGAACACTGTTTCAAGGCTAGAGGGATCCTGAGGTCACTGTAGCCACACGAAAGAGCTCCGTGGACCAAAAATCAACTCGAGATGAGAGGATAGTCCCTGGCTTCGACTCCAGAGGAACACCACCTTACCACAAGCACCTCAAGAGGAGGCTTCTCTCAGCTCTAGGTATGTGAGAGGGACCCTGAGTTTGCAGCCTCAAGTGGAATGGACACCAAAATGCCCTGACTGGAAATAAGGCCGGATATCCCTGCAGTGACTAGAATGCAGGCTCGTCTTGCATCTCACAAGACGAAAGGATGTCTGAATCCCCTGTGGAGACCACAGAGAAAGACCTAGTTCCCCACCTCATCGCGACCGGAGGCCTCACATCCTTTGAAAACTCCAGAGGTACGCGGAGATCAGTGCCTCCAAAGGAGACGATGCCTGACTCCTCTGAAACTTGATAGGAGTCCCAGGATTCCTGTGGCACGTGGAAAGGGACCGATGGTCTCCCGCCTCAGCTGGAGAGGCATCCCAATTGCCCTGCCAAGCCTCGAGGAGAATCCCGAGTTGTCCCTCGCAACTAGGCAGGAGTCCTGACATCGCTGAACAAACACGTGTGTGGAAGGGCCATCCCCGTCGTAACTCGAGAATATACCCCAGGTTCCCGCCGCAACTCGAGAAAAACCATGACACTTCCCCCTCGCCGCGAGATGAGGCCCGATTCCCCTGCACTGCGTGCAGAGCAATTCCGTGTTGCACATCCCACATGAAAAGAGCCTTGATTTCCTTGATGGAACTCCAGAGAATCCCCAAGAACACTGTTTCAAGGCTCGAGGGATCCTGAGGTCACTGTAGCCACACGAAAGAGCTCCGTGGACCAAAAATCAACTCGAGATGAGAGGTTAGTCCCTGGCTTCGACTCCAGAGGAATACCACCTTACCATAAGCACCTCAAGAGGAGGCTTCTCTCAGCTCTAGGTATGTGAGAGGGACCCTGAATTTGCGGCCTCAAGTGGAATGGACACCGCGATGCCCTGACTCGAAATAAGGCCGGACATCCCTGCAGTGACTTGAATGCAGGCTCGTCTTGCATCTCCCAAGACGAAAGGATGTTTGAATCCCCTGTGGAGACCACAGAGAAAGACCTAGTTCCCCACCTCATCGCGACCGGAGGCCTCACATCCTTTGAAAACTCCAGAGGTACGCGGAGATCAGTGCCTCCAAAGGAGACGATGCCTGACTCCTCGTGAAACTTGATAGGAGTCCCAGGATTCCTGTGGCACGTGGAAAGGGACCCTTGGTCTCCCGCCTCAGCTGGAGAGGCGTCCCAATTGCCCTGCCAAGCCTCGAGGAGAATCCCGAGCTGTCCCTCGCAACTAGGCAGGAGTCCTGACGTCAGTGAACAAACACGTGGGTGGAAGGGCCATCCCCGTCGTAACTCGAGAATATACCCCAGGTTCCCGCAGCAACTCGAGAAAAACCATGAGACTTCCCCCTCGCCGCGAGATGAGGCCCGATTCCCCTGCACTGCGTGCAGAGCAATTCCGTGTTGCACATCACACATGAAAGGAGCCTTAATTTCCTTGGTGGCACTCCAGAGAAACCCAAAGAACACTGTTTCAAGGCTAGAGGGATCCTGAGGTCACTCTAGAAACACGAAAGAGCTCCATGGATCAAGAATCAACTCGAGATGAGGGGTTTGTCTCTGGCTTCGACTCCAGAGGAATACCACCTTACCACAAGCACCTCAAGAGGAGGCTTCTCTCAGCTCTAGGTATGTGAGAGGGACCCTGATTTTGCGGCCTCAAGTGGAATGGACACCGCGATGCCCTGACTCGAAATAAGGCCGGATATCCCTGCAGTGACTATAATGCAAGCTCGTCTTCCATCTCCCAAGATGAAAGGATGTCTGAATCCCCTGTGGAGACCACAGAGAAAGACCTAGTTCCACACCTCATCGCGACCAGAGGCCTCACATCCTTTGAAAACTCCAGAGGTACGCGGAGATCAGTGCCTCCAAAGGAGACGATGCCTGACTCCTCGTGAAACTTGATAGGAGTCCCAGGATTCCTGTGGCACGTGGAAAGGGACTCTTGGTCTCCCGCCTCAGCTGGAGAGGCGTCCCAATTGCCCTGCCAAGCTTCGAGGAGAATCCCGAGTTGTCCCTCGCAACTAGGCAGGAGTCCTGACGTCGCTGAACAAACACGTGGGTGGAAGGGCCATCCCCGTCGTAACTCGAGAATATACGCCAGGTTCCCGCCGCACCTCGAGAAAAACCATGAGACTTCCCCCTCGCCGCGAGATGAGGCCCGATTCCCCTGCACTGCGTGCAGAGCAATTCCGTGTTGCACATCACACATGAAAAGAGCCTTGATTTCCTTGATGGCACTGAGAGGGTAACAGGCAGGAAGGCCAGGGGTCTCCAAATGGAGGAAAGAGGCTGTAAGTGCCAGACATTTTTATCTCTCTTAAATGGCAAGAAGAAACAAACCAGCGATCTGTTTTTCATTCTCTATACAAATTTAAAAGGAGGTTTCTCTTAACATTCTGTGTTGCCATGACACCTGGTCTCACCTAAAGCTAACCACTCTTAAACTTTGAGTTAACCAATACATGCCTTTTTCGTATGGAAATGTGGTCTTAAGCTATGTTAATGAACCCCAGACTCAATCTTCAAGTTGGTTCTGCTAAATGGCCTAACTTACTTCCTCAGGTATTGTTCTCCTAATCTATGTAAACGGAAGTATTTGTTGGTATTCTGCCCTTCTAAAAGATTCAAGTCAATCGTTTTATGGCCTGGGATGAATTATCTGATGCCATTCTAAATTTTATGACATTCCTTTCATTTCATTAACAGACTGTGAGTGACTATATAACATACAGCTAAAGACTAGGAGGGGGGTACTCTTTTGCACCCTTCTGATGCCTATGTCAGAAGCTTTCTCTATACTTTAATAAAACTTTATTACACAAAAGCTCTGAGCGATCCAGCCTCGTCTCTGGCCCCGGATTGAATTCGTCTCCTCCGGAGGCCAAGAATCCCGCGTCTTATTGTTCAGCAACAACCTTTCATCTTGGGGGCTCGTCCGGGATCCTTCAGGACAAGGTAAAGATGCTTGGAGCTCTAGTTCTTTGTTCTCCTAGCGAACACGTTTTCCGCTGTACTTTACTAACTCTATGGTGTGCTTGTGTAAATGAATGAAACGCCCTGCGCGAAGCAAGTGAGGAGCCCTGCTCTGCGGTCCCGCGGTGACCTCATAAGGCTATGGCAAAAACCTGTCGGGCGTTTATACCGACCTGTCAATGCCAAGAGGCAACCAATGTCTCCTTCGGGAACTGACCAGAAACGGGCAAAGCGTGTGGACCGAACTCTCCTTTCTCGGTCAAACTTTTCGGTCTCTTTGACCATTTCATAGCTCCTTGGGAATTAGAAGTACTAACCTTATCTATCGGATCATAGACTTTCAAGGGACTTGTGACCTATGTTGCTGCTATACTGTGGTCTAGGTCTCAAACTTGGATTGGTAGTCAGGAAGCGCCTAGCCTCGCTAGGCATGGAAAGTTCGGAAGCTAGATGGAGCTCTAACTCCCAGAGCATCTCTGAGGTTAAAGGTTACTCGGATTGGAACTGCAATGGTTTTTTCCTTTGGTAACACTGGCTCTTAGTGGACCAGAGGAGGCTCTTATACCGGTGTGGTGACGCTTGGAAGGAACATCTCAGTTTCATGTTGTATCGGTCTTATTGCGGTCAAGAATGTACTCAGGGTCGTGCACAGGCACTCAGGTGATGAATGTTTCCCCCAGAGGTCTTAGCTTGGGAAGCATTCCGGAAGGTTACTCTGATTGCACCCCGGGTGGCATCAGAGGCAAGCGAGGTGAAGGGCTGGACGTCAGGTAGGGATGCCATCAGGTCTACCCCTGGTGCATCCCCACCCCGTCTCGGTGGTAGAACCGGGAGGGACGAGTGTGACGCCTGCGTCGGTAAGGGACAGACTAAGTCCGACCAGGAAGGAAAAGCTTTGGTGTAACGTCTGTCTACACCCCCATCTAGAGCAGGGAGGGACGCTTCCGGTAGAAAAAATGGCGCTGGTCGCTTTTTTTCTCTCTTACAGATGGGAGCTAACAATTCCAGCCTCACTCCTTTGAACTGTATCCTGAAAAACTGGGATAGATTTGATCCCCAGGGCTTAAAGAAGACACACCTGGTCTTCCTATGTGATACTGCATGGCCACGGTCTCCACTGGGAGTCAGGCGGTCCCAGCTACAGAACCAGACTGGGACTATAACACTGCTAAAGGAAGATGGGATCAGAGTCATTTTGTCAGATGTATTCTTGAAGGACTCAGACAGGCGCGTTCTAAGCCTTTAAACTATGGCAAACTGGCAGACATAGAACAGGAGGAGAAAGAAGCTCCTGGTAAATTCCTAGATAGACTGAGAGAAGCCCTTCGCAGACTCACTGAGATTGATCCTGAAAGTGAAGAAGGGAAAGTGATCTTAAAAGATAAATTTCTCACTCAGTCGGCTCCAGATATTCGCCGTAAGTTATCAAAACGGGCGTATGGACCAAATCAGTCTTTAGATAATCTGTTACAACTGGCTCAGACAGTCTATTATGGTAGGGAATATGAGGAAAAGAAAGAAAGGCAGAGAAAGACGAAGGAAAAGGCGGAAGCCCTCGCAATGGCTATGAAAACCGTTCTTAAGCAGCCTGAGAAAAATGCCCAGAGGGACCCAGGTGAAAAGGGATGGGCTTGCTATTGCTGTGGAAAGGAGGGGCATCTCAAGCGGGATTGCCCTCAGGCATCTAAGCCGCCCCCGGCTCCATGTCCGGTCTGCAAGGGACCACACTGGAGGAGAGACTGCCCCCAGAGGCGTAGGTCTCAGGGGTCTGACTCTCAAGACAATCAGGACTGAAGGTGCCCGGGGGTCCCCACACAAGCTCCCGTCCTAATTACACCTGAGGAACCCCGGGTATTAATAACAGTGGGAGGCCAATCCGTCAATTTCCTTTTAGATACTGGGGCAACTTACTCCGTGCTTACTGAAGCCCCTGGCCCACTTTCTTCCCGATCCGCTTCCGTAATGGGACTGTCTGGACGAGCCAAAAGGTATTACTTCAGTTATTCTCTATCATGCAACTGGGATTCTGTGCTATTTTCACACGAGTTTCTTATCGTGCCAAAATCACCCTCACCCCTTTTGGGGAGGGATATACTGAGCAAAGTCCATGCCTCTGTTTTCATGAATATGGAGCCTTCCCTTTCTCTCCCTTTAGTTGAACAAAATGTGAATCCTAGAGTATGGGCTGATGGAAAATCTGTGGGTCGAGCACAAAATGCTATTCCTGTAGTTGTCAAGCTCAAGGACCCACACTTATTCCCACATAAGAAGCAGTATCCACTGAAACCTGAGGTTAAGGAAGGGTTAAAACCCATCATTGAGAATTTAAAAGAGCAGGGACTATTAGTTCCCTGTAACAGTCCATGCAACACTCCTATTTTGGGTGTAAAAAAATCAAATGATAAATGGAGATTAGTTCAAGATTTACGAATAATAAATGAGGCTGTGGTTCCTTTACACCCCGTGGTGCCTAATCCCTATACTCTATTGTCTGAAATTCCTGAACGAGCCAAATATTTTTCAGTAATTGATTTAAAAGATGCCTTCTATTCAGTGCCTTTGGCGGAGGAAAGTCAATTTCTATTTGCCTTTGAAGACCCCACACAGCCAGCTTCCCAGTTAACCTGGACAGTTTTGCCCCAGGGATTTCGTGACAGTCCTCACTTATTTGGACAAAGTTTGTCACGAGATCTACAAAACTTTAATAGCTCTGAAGCGGTAGTGTTACAATATGTAGATGATATTTTGCTCTGTGCTGAGACAGAGGAAGCTTGTTCACGAGCCTCAGAAGATTTCTTAAACTTTCTGGCAGGCTGCGGTTACAAGGCATCAAGAGAAAAGGCTCAGCTTTGTCAACAATCTGTTAGATATCTGGGCCTAATCATCTCAGAAGGGACTAGGGCCATAGGCCCTGAGAGAATTAAACCTATACTAAACCATCCCCTACCTATGACTTTAAGACAATTGAGAGGATTTTTGGGAATCACAGGCTACTGTCGTATTTGGATTCCGAGCTATGGGGAACTTGCCCGGCCTTTATATAAACTTATAGCTGAAACTCAGCAGGCCCAAACCGACAAACTGGTTTGGTCTCCAGATACTCAAAAGGCTTTTAAGGTTCTTCAGACTGCTCTCCTGCAAGCTCCGGCTTTGAGTTTGCCCACAGGGTCAGAATTTAACCTGTTTGTCACTGAAAGAAAAGGTATGGCCTTGGGAGTTTTGACACAACCCCGGGGGCCTCACCAGCAACCTATTGCTTATCTAAGCAAAGAATTAGATGTAATTGCACGTGGGTGGCCCCACTGCCTAAGAGTAATTGGGGCAGCGGCTTTATTAGCACCTAAAGCTTTAAAAATAATTAATGGGCGAAACCTTACTGTACTGACTTCTCATGATGTGAGTGGAATCTTAAATTCTAAGGTTAATATTTGGATGACAGACAGTAGGCTTCTTAAATATCAGTCACTGTTGTTAGAAGGACCAGTAACTAAGCTTAAAGTTTGTGGAAATTTAAATTCTGCCACTTTCCTTCCTGAGAAGGAAGATGAAACACCTGATCACGATTGTTCCCAATTCCTAACCCTAAACTATGCAGCTCGGGAGGATCTAATGGATACCCCATGAGACAATCCTGACATGGAAATATTTACAGACGGCAGTTCTTTTGTTCGGGATGGAAAGCGCAAAGCAGGTTACGCTGTGGTGACTGCTGAACAGGTTTTAGAAGCAAAATCTCTCCCCCAGGGAACCAGTGCCCACTTAGCGGAGCTTGTGGCTCTGACCCGAGCTCTAGAGTTAAGCAAAGGGCAACGAGTGAATATCTACACTGATTCTAAGTATGCTTATTAGACTTTACATGCTCATGCTGCAATATGGAAAGAAAGACAGTTTAAAACAGCAACAGGAGAACCTATTAAGCATTTCAGAGAGATTGAGAGACTTTTAACTGCTATCTATTGTCCTAAAGAAGTAGCTGTTATGCATTGCAAAGGGCACAGCAGGGATGGGAGTAAAGTAGCTGCCGGTAACCTGCTGGCTGACTCTCAAGCCAAAAAAGCGGCACTTTACGAAACCCCCTCCCTACAGACGCCTTTGATCTGGACAGGTCCTGTGGGACAGGAAAAACCACAATATACTGAGGAAGAATTAGAAAGATATGAGAAAAGAGGAGCAAAGATTACTGATAAAGGATGGTTACAGTCCGAGGATGGACGATTAATAATTCCTGAAAATGCTCAGTGGAAAATTCTTAAGGGTTTACACCAGAGTTTTCATTTGGGTGTAGAAAGTACTTACCAGATGGCTTCTCGTTTGTTTGAAGGTAAAAATATAATGAAAACTTTAAAGAACATTATCAAACGGTGTGAGGTATGTCAGAAAAATAACCCAAAGACTGAAAAGCTAGCAAAATCTGGATTACAACGAAAGGGAAAGTATCCTGGAGAAGACTGGGAAATTGATTTTACTCATATGCCAAAAGCTAATGGATATTCTTGCTTACAAGTTTGGGTGGATACTTTTACTAGATGGATTGAGGCGTTCCCCTGTCGTAGTGAACAAGCTAAAGAGGTTATAAAGATTTTAATCCATGAAATTATCCCCAGGTTTGGGCTGCCACGGAGCCTTCAGAGTGACAATGGCTCCGCCTTTAAAGCGGCTGTAACCCAGGGGGTGCCCAAAGCTCTAGGAATAGAGTATCACTTACACTGTTCCTGGAGACCCCAATCTTCAGGAAAGGTTGAAAAAGCTAATGACATTATCAAAAGACATCTGCGCAAATTAACTCAAGAAACGCAGGACAACTGGATTAAAGTCCTACCCATAGCTTTAATGAGGGCTCGAACTGCCCCAAAAAAGGAGGGACTGTCCCCCTTTGAATGTATTTATGGAAGGCCTTTCTTACGTACAGACACTGTTATAGATCCTGAGGCCTTAGAGTTAACTAATTATGTAACTCAACTCTCAGCTTTTCAACAGGCATTAACAGAACTCCGGGAGACGACTCCTGACCCAGCCTCTGAATCCAGCAAGCCTCTATTTGAGCCAGGAACCGAGGTCCTCATAAAAACATTGGGATCTGGGGGCTCATCCCTTGAGCCCCTCTGGGAAGGCCCTTACCAGGTTATTCTTTCTTCTCCCACAGCTGTCAAAGTCCCAGGAATTGATTCGTGGGTACATCACACTCGAGTCAAGAGGTGGCACCCTGACCAGAACTAAGTGATGTCATTTTATGTTTTACTTTCTATGCTCTGACTTTGTATGTTTCAGATGGGCCTGATAATCTATGTGAGCCTACTTCTGCTGACTCCAGAAATCCTGAGTCTGCCCTTTGATCCTCAAGACAATGCCTTCCTGTCCTGGGCTCACTCCTATGCTGCATTCCACAATCGGTCTAACTGCTGGGTCTGCGGAGCACTCCCCTCTTCATCAGTGGAAGGCTTCCCGTGGTGGACATCTCCACTTCAAGGAAAAGACTTTCTCCAAGTCTGCGAATACCTTCGACAACAATCACATGTGATGCCTCTTCTTCGTCTGATGACATCTAACAACCCTAGAATGGACTGGTGCAATACTTTGTACCTTAACTATGGACATAATGTGACTTTTAATTTTGATTATACACTGTCTCAGTTTGATCACTATTTTGCTGCACATAAGACAAATAGGTCTAGATCTGATGGTTTTTTACCTGACGTTTATCAAATATGGGATGAGGTTATATGGCTAACTCCTGAAAAGGGACGTCTAATATCTACTGCCCCTATATGCTGGGAACAAGCAGAGCCATCCCCCAAAGTTAGCCAGCAACTTAATTACACTGATTGGAAACAATTGGGATTTTTGCCTCAAGAAATATGTAACGTAATCATTCCCGTGTTTTCCAATCCCAGTTCAGGACCTCCCTTTGTCTGGCCAGGCACTAATTGGGACTGGGTATCTCAGTCACGCTGGCTTGCCCCAAACGGGACTTACTGGATATGTGGCTCTTACCTATGGGCTTGGCTTCCCCCTGGCTGGATAGGGAGATGCACCCTGGGTCTAGCCTTTACTCATGGTTTTATATTTTCAGAGCTTCCAGAAAAGCCTGCTAATTTACCCCACCTTAAAACTCGGTGGGCAAGGTCTGTATTTCACTGGTATGATTATTTAGCTGCAGTGTTTGTCCCCTCTTTGGGAACTACAGATGTTATGCTACAAGTAGATGCTTTGACTAATTTTACTCAACAGGCATTACAAGATTCTCAAAAAGCTATTTCAGCTCTTAATGCTGAACAAGCACAAATTAGAAAGGTGGTTTTACAAAACAGATTGGCTTTAGATATTCTGACAGCTGCACAAGGAGGAACTTGTGCCATCATTCATACTCAATGCTGCACATATATACCTGATATGAGCACTAATGTTACTCATTTTTACTAAACACATGAACAAGATAATTGGGGCCATGGATACTCCTGAAGCCTCAATTGCCTCACTTTGGGAGACGTTAACTAGTTCCCCATGGTGGAAAACTATCTTAATTACAATAATTCTGATTGTTTTGTTTTTGCTGTTTGCTCCCTGCATCTGTAACTGTGTAACTAGATTTGTTTCTAGTCGCATGAAAGCTTTTAAGTTACAAATGGTTGCTCAAACTCCTGCTATCACTGCAGCTTCTTCCGACTACTATTTGGGGCCCCTGGATCAGACATCCTCATTATGAGGATTAGGAGAATATGTTGCCTCACCAATTTAGGGACAACGCCACTTGTCAGCTCGGAAGCAGTTATGGAATAGAAATGACGCCCCTTTTCCCTAGGCAACATAATTCTCCTAAAAGAAAAGGGGGGAATGAGAGGGTAACAGGCAGGAAGGCCAGGGGTCTCCAAATGGAGGAAAGAGGCTGTAAGTGCCAGACATTTTTATCTCTCTTAAATGGCAAGAAGAAACAAACCAGCGATCTGTTTTTCATTCTCTATACAAATTTAAAAGGAGGTTTCTCTTAACATTCTGTGTTGTCATGACACCTGGTCTCACCTAAAGCTAACCACTCTCAAACTTTGAGTTAACCAATACATGCCTTTTTCGTATGGAAATGTGGTCTTAAGCTATGTTAATGAACCCCAGACTCAATCTTCAAGTTGGTTCTGCTAAATGGCCTAACTTACTTCCTCAGGTATTGTTCTCCTAATCTATGTAAACGGAAGTATTTGTTGGTATTCTGCCCTTCTAAAAGATTCAAGTCAATCGTTTTATGGCCTGGGATGAATTATCTGATGCCATTCTAAATTTTATGACATTCCTTTCATTTCATTAACAGACTGTGAGTGACTATATAACATACAGCTAAAGACTAGGAGGGGGGTACTCTTTTGCCCCCTTCTGATGCCTATGTCAGAAGCTTTCCCTATCTCCTTTATACTTTAATAAAACTTTATTACACAAAAGCTCTGAGCGATCCAGCCTCGTCTCTGGCCCCGGATTGAATTCATCTCCTCCGGAGGCCAAGAATCCCGCGTCTTATCGTTCAGCAACAACCTTTCAATGAGGTGGGGAACTAGGTCTTTCTCTGTGGTCTCCACAGGGGATTCAGACATGCTTTCGTCTTGGGAGATGCAAGACGAGCATGCATTCTAGTCACTGAAGGGATATCCGGCCTTATTTCAAGTCAGGGCATAGCGGTGTCCATTCCACTTGAGGCTGCAATCTCAGGGTCCCTCTCACATACCTAGAGCTGAGAGAAGCCTCCTCTTGAGGTGCTTGTGGTAAGGTGGTATTCGTCTGGAGTCGAAGCCAGGGACTAACCCCTCATCTCGAATTGATTTTTGGTCCACAGAGCTCTTTCGTGTTGCTACAGTGACCTCAGGATCCCTCTAACTTTGAAACAGAGTTCTTGGGCTTTCTCTGGAGTGCCATCAAGGAAATCAAGGCTCCTTTCATGTGTGATGTGCCACACGGAATTGCTCTGCACACAGTGTAGGGGAATCGGGCCTCATCTCGCGGCGAGGGGGAAGTCTCATGGTTTTTCTCGAGTTGCGGCGGGAACCTGGGGTATATTCTCGAGTTACGACAGGGATGGCCCTTCCACCCACGTGTTTTTTCAGGGACGTCAGGACTTCTGCCTAGTTGCGAGGGACAACTCGGGATTCTCCTCAAGGCTTGGCAGGGCAATTGGGATGCCTCTCCAGCTGAGGCCGGAGACCAAGGGTCCCTTTCCACGTGCCACAGGAATCCTGGGACTCCTATCAAGTTTCACGAGGAGTCAGGCATCGTCTCCTTTGGAGGCACTGATCTCTGCGTACCTCTGGAGTTATCAAAGGATGTGAGGCCTCCGGTCGCGATGAGGTGGGGAACTAGGTCTTTCTCTGTGGTCTCCACAGGGGATTCAGACATCCTTTCATCTTGGGAGATGCAAGACGGGCCTGCATTCAAGTCACTGCAGGGATATCCGGACTTATTTCGAGTCAGGGCATCGCGGTGTCCATTCCACTTGAGGCCGCAAACTCAGGGTCCCTCTCACATAGCTAGAGCTGAGAGAAGCCTCCTCTTGAGGTGCTTGTGGTAAGGTGGTATTCCTCTGGAGTCGAAGCCAGGGACTAACCTCTCATCTCGAGTTGATTTTGGGTCCACGGAGCTCTTTTGTGTTGCTACAGAGACCTCAGGATCCCTCTAGCCTTGAAACAGTGTTCTTGGGTTTTCTCTGGAGTGCCATCAAGGAAATCAAGGCTCCTTTCATGTGTGATGTGCAACACGGAATTACTCTGCATGCAGTGCAGGGGATTCGGGCCTCATCTCTCGGCGAGGGGGAAGTCTCATGGTTTTTCTCGAGTTGCGGCGGGAACCTGGGTTATGTTCTCGAGTTACGACGGGGATGGCCCTTCCACCCACGTGTTTGTTCAGCGACGTCAGGACTCCTGCCTAGTTGCGAGGGACAACTCGGGATTCTCCTCGAGGCTTGGCAGGGCAATTGGGACGCCTCTCCAGCTGAGGCGGGAGACCAAGGGTCCCTTTCCACGTGCCACAGGAATCCTGGGACTCCTATCAAGTTTCACGAGGAGTCAGGCATCGTCTCCTTTGGAGGCACTGATCTCCGCATACCTCTGGAGTTTTCAAAGGATGTGAGGCCTCCGGTCGCGATGAGGTGGGGAACTAGGTCTTTCTCTGTGGTCTCCACAGGGGATTCAGACATCCTTTCGTCTTGGGAGATGCAAGACGAGCCTGCATTCAAGTCACTGCAGGGATATCCGGCCTTATTTCGAGTCAGGGCATCGCGGTGTCCATTCCACTTGAGGCCGCAAACTCAGGGTCCCTCTCACATACCTAGAGCTGAGAGAAGCCTCCTCTTGAGGTGCTTGTGGTAAGGTGGTATTCCTCTGGAGTCGAAGCCAGGGACTAACCTCTCATCTCGAGTTGATTTTTGGGCCACGGACCTCTTTCGTGTTGCTACAGTGACCTCAGGATCCCTCTAGCCTTGAAACAGTGTTCTTGGGTTTTCTCTGGAGTGCCATCAAGGAAATCAAGGTTCCTTTCATGTGTGATGTGCAACACGGAATTGCTCTGCACGCAGTGCAGGGGAATCGGGCCTCATCTCGCGGCGAGGGGGAATTCTCATGGTTTTTCTCGAGTTGCGGCGGGAACCTGGGGTATATTCTCGAGTTACAACGGGGATGGCCCTTCCACACACGTGTTTGTTCAGCGACGTCAGGACTCCTGCCTAGTTGCGAGGGACAACTCGGGATTCTCCTCGAAGCTTGGCAGGGCAATTGGGACGCCTCTCCAGCTGAGGCGGGAGACCAAGAGTCCCTTTCCACGTGCCACAGGAATCCTGGGACTCCTATCAAGTTTCACGAGGAGTCAGGCATCGTCTCCTTTGGAGGCACTGATCTCCGCGTACCTCTGGAGTTTTCAAAGGATGTGAGGCCTCCGGTCGCGATGAGGTGGTGAACTATGTCTTTCTCTGTGGTCTCCACAGGGGATTCAGACATCCTTTCATCTTGGGAGATGCAAGACGAGCCTGCATTCAAGTCACTGCAGGGATATCCGGCCTTATTTCGAGTCAGGGCATCGCGGTGTCCATTCCATTTGAGGCCGCAAACTCAGGGTCCCTCTCACATACCTAGAGCTGAGAGAAGCCTCCTCGTGAGGTGCTTGTGGTAAGGTGGTATTCCTCTGGAGTCGAAGCCAGGGACTAACGTCTCATCTCGAGTTGATATTTGGTCCACGGAGCTCTTTCGTGTTGCTACAGTGACCGCAGGATCCCTCTAGCCTTGAAACAGTGTTCTTGGGGTTTCTCTGGAGTGCCATCAAGGAAATCAAGGCTCCTTTCATGTTTGATGTGCAACACGGAATTGCTCTGAATGCAGTGCAGGGGAATCAGGCCTCATCTCGTGGCGAGGGGGAAGTCTCATGGTTTTTCTCGAGTTGCGGCGGGAACCTGGGGTATATTCTCGAGTTACGACGGGGATGGCCCTTCCACACACGTGTTTCTTCAGCGACTTCAGGACTCCTGCCTAGTTGCGAGGGACAACTCGGGATTCTCCTCGAGGCTTGGCAGGGCAATTGGGACGCCTCTCCAGCTGAGGCGGGAGACCAAGTGTCCCTTTCCACGTGCCACAGGAATCCTGGGACTCCTATCAAGTTTCACGAGGAGTCAGGCAACGTCTCCTTTGGAGGCACTGATCTCCGCGTACCTCTGGAGTTTTCAAAGTATGTGAGGCCTCCGGTCGGGATGAGGTGGGGAACTAGGTCTTTCTCTCTGGTCTCCACAGGGGATTCAGACATCCTTTCGTCTTGGGAGAGGCAAGACGAGCCTGCATTCAAGTCACTGCAGGAATATCCGGCCTTATTTCGAGTCAGGGCATCGCGGTGTCCATTCCACTTGAGGCCGCAAACTCAGGGTCCCTCTCACATACCTAGAGCTGAGAGAATCCTCCTCTTGAGGTGCTTGTGGTAAGGTGGTATTCCTCTGGAGTCGAAGCCAGGGACTAACCTCTCATCTCGAGTTGATTCTTGGTCCACGGAGCTCTTTCGTGTTGCTACAGTGACCTCAGGAAGCCTCTAGCCTTGAAACAGTGTTCTTGGGGTTTCTCTGGAGTACCATCAAGAAAATCAAGGCTCCTTTCATGTGTGATGTGCAACACAGAATTGCTCTGCACGCAGTGTAGGGGAATCGGGCCTCATCTCGTGGGGAGGGGGGAGTCTCATGGTTTTTCTCGAGTTGCGGCGGGAACCTGGGGTATATTCTCGAGTTACGACGGGGATGGCCCTTCCACCCACATGTTTGTTTAGCCACGTCAGGACTCCTGCCTAGTTGCGAGGGACAACTCGGGATTCTCCTCGAGGCTTGGCAGGGCAATTGGGACGCCTCTCCAGCTGAGGCGGGAGACCAAGGGTCCCTTTCCACATGCCACAGGAATCCTGGGACTCCTATCAAGTTTCTCGAGGAGTCAGGCGTCGTCTCCTTTGGAGGCACTGTTCTCCGCATACCTCTGGAGTTTTCATAGGATGTGAGGCCTCCGGTCGTGATGAGGTGGGGAACTAGGTCTTTCTCTGTGGTCTCCACAGGGGATTCAGACATCCTTTCGTCTTGGGAGATGCAAGACGAGCCTGCATTCAAGTCACTGCAGGGATATCCGGCCTTATTTCAAGTCAGGGCATCGCGGTGTCCATTCCACTTGAGGCCGCAAACTCGGGTTCCCTCTCACATACCTAAAGCTGAGAGAAGCCTCCTCTTGAGGTACTTGTGGTAAGGTGGTGTTCTTCTGGAGTGGAAGCCAGGGACTAACCTCTCATCTAGAATTGATTTTTGGCCCACGGAGCTCTTTTGTGTTGCTACAGTGACCTGAGGATCCCTCTAGCCTTGAAACAGTGTTCTTGGGGTTTCTCTGGAGTGCCATCAAGGAAATCAAGGCTCCTTTCATCTGTGATGTGCAACACGGAATTGCTCTGCACGCAGTGCAGCGGAATCGGGCCTGATCTCGGGGCGAGGGGGAAGTCTCATGGTTTTTCTCGAGTTGCAGCGGGAACCTGGGGTATATTCTCGAGTTACGACGGGGATGGCCCTTCCACCCACGTGTTTGTTCAGCGACGTCAGGACTCCTGCCTAGTTGCGAGGGACAACTCGGGATTCTCCTCGAGGCTTGGCAGGGCAATTAGGACGCCTCTCCAGCTGAGGCGGGAGACCAAGGGTCCCTTTCCACGTGCCACAGGAATCCTGGGACTCCTATCAAGTTTCACGAGGAGTCAGACATCGTCTCCTTTGGAGGCACTGATCTCCGCGTACCTCTGGAGTTTTCAAAGGATGTGAGGCCTCCGGTCGCGATGAGGTGGGGAACTAGGTCTTTCTCTGTGGTCTCCACAGGGGATTCAGACATCCTTTCGTCTTGGGAGATGCAAGACGAGCCTGCATTCAAGTCACTGCAGGATTATACGGCCTTATTTCCAGTCAGGGCATCGCGGTGTCCATTCCACTTGAGGCCGCAAACTCAGGGTCCCTCTCACATGCCTAGAGCTGAGAGAAGCCTCCTCTTGAGGTGCTTGTGGTAAGGTGGTATTCCTCTGGAGTCGAAGCCAGGGACTAACCTCTCATCTCGAGTTAATTCTTGGTCCACGGAGCTCTTTCGTGTTGCTACAGTGACGTCAGGATCCCTCTAGCCTTGAAACAGTGTTCTTGGGGTTTCTCTGGAGTGCCATTTAGGAAATTAAGGCTCCTTTCATGTGTGATGTGCAACACGGAATTGCCCTGCATGCAGTGCAGGGGAATCGGGCCTCATCTCGCGGCGAGGGGGAAGTCTCATGGTTTTTCTCGAGTTGCGGCGGGAACCTGGGGTATATTCTGGAGTTATGACGGGGATGGCCCTTCCACACACGTGTTTCTTCAGCGACGTCAGGACTCCTGCCTAGTTGCGAGGGACAACTCGGGATTCTCCTCGAGGCTTGGCAGGGCAATTGGGACGCCTCTCCAGCTGAGGCGGGAGACCAAGGGTCCCTTTCCACGTGCCACAGGAATCCTGGGACTCCTATCAAGTTTCACGAGGAGTCAGGCATCGTCTCCTTTGGAGGCACTGATCTCCGCGTACCTCTGGAGTTTTCAAAGGATGTGAGGCCTCCGGTCGTGATGAGGTGGGGAACAAGGTCTTTTTCTGTGGTCTCCACAGGGGATTCAGACATCCTTTCATCTTGGGAGATGCAAGACGAGCCTGCATTCAAGTCACTGCAGGGATATCCTGCCTTATTTCGAGTCATGGCATCTCGGTGACCATTCCACTAGAGGCCGCAAACTCAGGGTCCCTCTCACATACCTAGAGCTGAGAGAAGCCTCCTCTTTAGGTGCTTGTGGTAAGGTGGTTTTCCTCTGGAGTCGAAGCCAGGGACTAACCTCTCATCTCGAGTTGATTTTTGGTCCACGGAGCTCTTTCGTGTTGCTACAGTGACCTCAGGAAGCCTCTAGCCTTGAAACAGTGTTCTTGGGGTTTCTCTGTAGTGCCATCAAGAAAATCAAGGCTCCTTTCATGTGTGATGTGCAACACAGAATTGCTCTGCACGCAGTGTAGGGGAATGGGCCTCATCTCGTGGGAAGGGGGAAGTCTCATGGTTTTTCTCGAGTTGCGGCGGGAACCTGGGGTATATTCTCGAGTTACGACGGGGATGGCCCTTCCACCCACATGTTTGTTTAGCCACGTCATGACTCCTGCCTAGTTGCGAGGGACAACTCGGGATTCTCCTCGAGGCTTGGCAGGGCAATTGGGACGCCTCTCCAGCTGAGGCGGGAGACCAAGGGTCCCTTTCCACATGCCACAGGAATCCTGGGACTCCTATCAAGTTTCTCGAGGAGTCAGGCGTCGTCTCCTTTGGAGGCACTGTTCTCCGCATACCTCTGGAGTTTTCAAAGGATGTGAGGCCTCCGGTCGTGATGAAGTGGGGAACTAGGTCTTTCTCTGTGGTCTCCACAGGGGATTCAGACATCCTTTCGTCTTGGGAGATGCAAGACGAGCCTGCATTCAAGTCACTGCAGGGATATCCGGCCTTATTTCAAGTCAGGGCATCGCGGTGTCCATTCCACTTGAGGCCGCAAACTCGGGTTCCCTCTCACATACCTAAAGCTGAGAGAAGCCTCCTCTTGAGGTACTTGTGGTAAGGTGGTGTTCTTCTGGAGTGGAAGCCAGGGACTAACCTCTCATCTCGAGTTGATTTTTGGCCCACGGAGCTCTTTTGTGTTGCTACAGTGACCTGAGGATCCCTCTAGCCTTGAAACAGTGTTCTTGGGGTTTCTCTGGAGTGCCATCAAGGAAATCAAGGCTCCTTTCATCTGTGATGTGCAACACGGAATTGCTCTGCACGCAGTGAAGCGGAATCGGGCCTGATCTCGCGGCGAGGGGGAAGTCTCATGGTTTTTCTCGAGTTGCGGCGGGAACCTGGGGTATATTCTCGAGTTACGACGGGGATGGCCCTTCCAGCCACGTGTTTGTTCAGCGACATCAGGACTCCTGCCTAGTTGGGAGGGGCAACTCGGGATTCTCCTCGAGGCTTGGCAGGGCAATTGGGACGCCTCTCCAGCTGAGGAGGGAGACCAAGGGTCCCTTTCCACGTGCCACAGGAATCCTGGGACTCCTATCAAGTTTCACGAGGAGTCAGGCATCGTCTCCTTTGGAGGCACTGATCTCCGCGTACCTCTGGAGTTTTCAAAGGATGTGAGGCCTCCGGTCGCGATGAGGTGGGGAACTAGGTCTTTCTCTGTGGTCTCCACAGGGGATTCAGACAATCTTTCATCTTGGAAGATGCAAGACGAGCCTGCATTCAAGTCACTGCAGGGATATCCGGCCTTATTTCGAGTCAGGGCATCGCGGTGTCCATTTCACTTGAAGCCGCAAACTCAGGGTCCCTCTCTCATACCTAGAGCTGAGAGAAGCCTCCTCGTGAGGTGCTTGTGGTAAGGTGGTATTCCTCTGGAGTCGAAGCCAGGGACTAACCTCTCATCTCGAGTTGATTTTTCGTCCACGGAGCTCTTTCGTGTTGCTACAGTGACCTCAGGATCCCTCTAGCCTTGAAACAGTGTTCTTGGGATTTCTCTGGAGTGCCATCAAGGAAATCAAGGCTCCTTTCATGTGTGATGTGCAACACGGAATTGCTCTGCACGCAGTGCAGGGGAATCAGGCCTCATTTCGTGGCGAGGGGGAAGTCTCATGGTTTTTCTCGAGTTGCGGCGGGAACCTGGGGTATATTCTCGAGTTACGACGGGGATGGCCCTTCCACACACGTGTTTCTTCAGCGACTTCAGGACTACTGCCTAGTTGCGAGGGACAACTCGGGATTCTCCTCGAGGCTTGGCACGTCAATTGGGACGCCTCTCCAGCTGAGGCGGGAGACCAAGGGTCCCTTTCCATGAGCCACAGGAATCCTGGGACTCCTATCAAGTTTCACGAGGAGTCAGGCATCGTCTCCTTTGGAGGCACTGATCTCCGCGTACCTCTGGAGTTTTCAAAGGATGTGAGGCCTCCGGTCGTGATGAGGTGGGGAACAAGGTCTTTCTCTGTGGTCTCCACAGGGGATTCAGACATCCTTTCGTCTTGGGAGATGCAAGACGAGCCTGCATTCAAGTCACTGCAGGGATATCCGGCCTTATTTCGAGTCATGGCATCGCGGTGTCCATTCCACTTGTGGCCGCAAATTCAGGGTTCCTCTCACATACCTAGAGCTGAGAGAAGCCTCCTCTTTAGGTGCTTGTGGTAAGGTGGTATTCCTCTGGAGTCGAAGCCAGGGACTAACCTCTCATCTCGAGTTGATTTTTGGTCCACGGAGCTCTTTCGTGTGGCTACAGTGACCTCAGGAAGCCTCTAGCCTTGAAACAGTGTTCTTGGGGTTTCTCTGTAGTGCCATCAAGAAAATCAAGGTTCCTTTCATGTGTGATGTGCAACACGGAATTGCTCTGCACGCAGTGTAGGGGAATGGGCCTCATCTCGTGGGGAGGGGGAAGTCTCATGGTTTTTCTCGAGTTGCGGCGGGAACCTGGGGTATAATCTCGAGTTACGACGGGGATGGCCCTTCCACACACGTGGTTCTTCAGCGACGTCAGGACTCCTGCCTAGTTGCGAGGGACAACTCGGGATTCTCCTCGAGGCTTGGCAGGGCAATTGGGACGCCTCTCCAGGTGAGGCGGGAGACCAAGGGTCCCTTTCCACTTGCCACAGGAATCCTGGGACTCCTATCTAGTTTTACGAGGAGTCAGGCATCGTCTCCTTTGGAGGCACTGATCTCCGCGTACCTCTGGAGTTTTCAAAGGATGTGAGGCCTCCGGTCGTGATGAGGTGGGGAACTAGGTCTTTCTCTGTGGTCTCCACAGGGGATTCAGACATCCTTTCGTCTTGGGAGATGCAAGACGAGCCTGCATTCAAGTCACTGCAGGGATATCCGGCCTTATTTCGAGTCAGGGCATCGCGGTGTCCATTCCACTTGAGGCTGCAAACTCAGGGTCCCTCTCACATAGCTAGATCTGATAGAATCCTCCTCTTGAGGTGCTTGTGGTAAGGTGGTATTCCTCTGGAGTCGAAGCCAGGGACTAACCTCTCATCTCGAGTTGATTCTTGGTCCACAGAGCTCTTTCGTGTTGCTACAGTAACGTCAGGATCCCTCTAGCCTTGAAACAGTGTTCTTGGTGTTTCTCTGGAGTGCCATTAAGGAAATCAATGCTCCTTTTATGTGTGATGTGCAACACGGAATTGCCCTGCATGCAGTGCAGGGGAATCAGGCCTCATCTCGCGGCGAGGGGGACGTCTCATGGTTTTTCTCGAGTTGCGGCGGGAGCCTGGGGTATATTCTCGAGTTACGACTGGGATGGCCCTTCCACACACGTGTTTCTTCAGCGACGTCAGGACTCTTGCCTAGTTGCGAGGGACAACTCGGGATTCTCCTCGAGGCTTGGCAGGGCAATTGGGACGCCTCTCCAGGTGAGGCGGGAGACCAAGGGTCCCTTTCCACTTGCCACAGGAATCCTGGGACTCCTATCTAGTTTTACGAGGAGTCAGGCATCGTCTCCTTTGGAGGCACTGATCTCCGCGTACCTCTGGAGTTTTCAAAGGATGTGAGGCCTCCGGTCGTGATGAGGTGGGGAACTAGGTCTTTCTCTGTGGTCTCCACAGGGGATTCAGACATCCTTTCGTCTTGGGAGATGCAAGACGAGCCTGCATTCAAGTCACTGCAGGGATATCCGGCCTTATTTCGAGTCAGGGCATCGCGGTGTCCATTCCACTTGAGGCCGCAAACTCAGGGTCCCTCTCACATAGCTAGATCTGAGAGAATCCTCCTCTTGAGGAGCTTGTGGTAAGGTGGTATTCCTCTGGAGTCGAAGCCAGGGACTAACCTCTCATCTCGAGTTGATTCTTGGTCCACAGAGCTCTTTCGTGTTGCTACAGTAACGTCAGGATCCCTCTAGCCTTGAAACAGTGTTCTTGGTGTTTCTCTGGAGTGCCATTAAGGAAATCAATGCTCCTTTTATGTGTGATGTGCAACACGGAATTGCCCTGCATGCAGTGCAGGGGAATCAGGCCTCATCTCGCGGCGAGGGGGACGTCTCATGGTTTTTCTCGAGTTGCGGCGGGAACCTGGGGTATATTCTCGAGTTACGACTGGGATGGCCCTTCCACACACGTGTTTCTTCAGCGACGTCAGGACTCTTGCCAAGTTGCGAGGGAGAACTCGGGATTCTCCTCGAGGCTTGGCAGGGCAATTGGGACGCCTCTCCAGCTGAGACGGGAGACCAAGGGTCCATTTCCACGTGCCACAGGAATCCTGGTACTCCTATCAAGTTTCACAAGGACTCAGGCATTGTCTCCTTTGGAGGCACTGATCTCCACGTACCTCTGGAGTTTTCAAAGATGTGAGGCCTCCGGTCGCCATGAGGTGGGGAACTAGGTCTTTCTCTGTGGTCTCCACAGGGGATTCAGACATCCTTTCGTCTTGGGAGATGCAAGACGAGCCTGCATTCAAGTCACTGCAGGGATATCCGGCCTTATTTCAAGCCAGGGCATCGCGGTGTCCATTCTACATGAGGCCGCAAACTCAGGGTCCCTCTCACATACCGAGAGCTGAGAGAAGCCTCCTCTTGAGGTGCTTGTGGTAAGGTAGTATTCCTCTGGAGTGGAAGCCAGGGACTAACCTCTCATCTCGAGTTGATTTTTGGTCCACGGAGCTTTTTCGTGTTGCTACAGTGACCTCAGGATCCCTCTAGCCTTGAAGCAGTGTTCTTGGGGTTTCTCTGGAGTGCCATCAAGGAAATCAAGGCTCCTTTCATGTGTGATGTGCAACACGGAATGGCTCTGCACGCAGTGCAGGGGAATCGGGTCTCATATCACGGCGAGGAGGAAGTCTCATGGTTTTTCTCGAGTTGCGGCGGGAACCTGGGGTATATTCTCGAGTTACGACGGGGATGGCCCTTCCACACACGTGTTTCTTCAGCGACGTCAGGACTCCTGCCTAGTTGCGAGGGACAACTCGGGATTCTCCTCGAGGCTTGGCAGGGCAATTGGGACGCCTCTCCAGCTGAGGCGGGAGACCAAGGGTCCCTTTCCACGTGCCACAGGAATCCTGGGACTCCTATCAAGTTTCACGAGGAGTCAGGCATCGTCTCCTTTGGAGGCACTGATCTCCGCGTACCTCTGGAGTTTTCAAAGGATGTGAGGCCTCCGGTCGCGATGAGCTGGGGAACTAGGTCTTTCTCTGTGATCTCCACAGGGAATTGAGACATCCTTTAGTCTTGGGAGATGCAAGACGAGCCTGCATTCAAGTCACTGCAGGGATATCCGGCCTTATTTCGAGTCAGGGCATCGCGATGTCCATTCCACTTGAGGCCGCAAACTCAGGGTCCCTCTCACATACCTAGAGCTGAGAGAAGCCTCCTCTTGAGGTGCTTGTGGTAAGGTGGTATAGCTCTGGAGTCGAAGCCAGGGACTAACCCCTCATCTCGAGTTGATTTTTGGTCCACGGAGCTCTTTCGTGTTGCTACAGTGACCTCAGGATCCCTCTAGCCTTGAAACAGTGTTCTTGGGGTTTCTCTAGAGTGCCATCAAGGAAATGTAGGCTCCTTTCATGTGTGATGTGCAACACGGAATTGCTCTGCACGCAGTGCAGGGGAATCGGGCCTCATTTTGCTTCGAGGGTGAAGTCTCATGGTTTTTCTCGAGTTGCGGCGGGAACCTGGGGTATATTCTCGAGTTACGACGGGGATGGCCCTTCCACCCACATGTTTGTTTAGCCACCTCAGGACTCCTGCCTAGTTGCGAGGGACAACTCGGGATTCTCCTCGAGGCTTGGCAGGGCAATTGGGACGCCTCTCCAGCTGAGGCGGGAGACCAAGGGTCCCTTTCCACGTGCCACAGGAATCCTGGGACTCCTATCAAGTTTCACGAGGAGTCAGGCATCGTCTCCTTTTGAGGCACTGATCTCCGCATACCTCTGGAGTTTTCAAAGGATGTGAGGCCTCCGGTAGCCATGAGGTGGGGAACTAGGTCTTTCTCTGTGGTCTCCACAGGGGATTCAGACATCCTTTCGTCTTGGGAGATGCAAGACGAGCCTGCATTCAAGTCACTGCAGGGATATCCGGCCTTATTTCGAGTCAGGGCATCGCGGTGTCCATTCCACTTGAGGCCGCAAACTCAGGGTCCCTCTCACATACCCAGAGCTGAGAGAAGCCTCCTCTTGAGGTGCTTGTGGTAAGGTGGTATTCCTCTGGAGTGGAAGCCAGGGACTAACCTCTCATCTCGAGTTGATTTTTGGTCCACGGAGCTCTTTCATGTTGCTACAGTGAACTCAGGATCCCTCTAGCCTTGAAGCAGTGTTCTTGGGGTTTCTCTGGAGTGCCATCAAGGAAATCAAGGCTCCTTTCATGTGTGATGTGCAACACGGAATTGCTCTGCATGCATTGCAGGGGAATCGGGCCTCATCTCTCGGCGAGGGGGAAGTCTCATGGTTTTTCTCGAGTTGCGGCGGGAACCTGGGGTATATTCTCGAGTTACGACGGGGATGGCCCTTCCACACACGTGTTTCTTCAGCGACGTCAGGACTCCTGCCTAGTTGCGAGGGACAATTCGGGATTCTCCTCGAGGCTTGGCAGGGCCATTGGGACGCCTCTCCAGCTGAGGCGGGAGACCAAGGGTCCCTTTCCACGTGCCACAGGAATCCTGGGACTCCTATCAAGTTTCTCGAGGAGTCAGGCATCGTCTCCTTTGGAGGCACTGATCTCCGCGTACCTCTGGAGTTTTCAAAGGATGTGAGGCCTCCGGTCGCCATGAGGTGGGGAACTAGGTCTTTCTCTGTGGTCTCCACAGGAGATTCAGACATCCTTTCGTCTTGGGAGATGCAAGACGAGCCTGCATTCAAGTCACTGCAGAGATATCCGGCCTTATATCGAGCCAGGGCATCGCGGTGTCCATTCCACTTGAGGCCGCAAACTCAGGGTCCCTCTCACATACCCAGAGCTGAGAGAAGCCTCCTCTTGAGGTGCTTGTGGTAAGGTGGTATTCCTCTGGAGTCGAAGCCAGGGACTAACCTCTCATCTCGAGTTGATTTTTGGTCCACGGAGCTCTTTTGTGTTGCTACAGTGACCTCAGGATCCCTCTAGCCTTGAACCAGTGTTCTTGGGGTTTCTCTGGAGTGCCATCAAGGAAATCAAGGCCCGTTTCATGTGTGATGTGCAACACGGAATTGCTCTGCACGCAGGGCAGGGGAATCAGGCCTCATCTCCCGGCGAGGGGGAAGTCTCATGGTTTTTCTCGAGTTGCGGCGGGAACCTGGGGTATATTCTCGAGTTACGACGGGGATGGCCCTTCCACACACGTGTTTGTTCAGCGAAGGCAGGACTCCTGCCTAGTTGCGAGGGACAACTCGGGATTCTCCTCGAGGCTTGGCAGGGCAATTGGGACGCCCCTCCAGCTGAGGCGGGGGACCAAGGGTCCCTTTCCACGTGCCACAGGAATCCTGGGACTCCTATCAAGTTTCACGATGGGTCAGGCATCGGCCCCTTTGGAGGCACTGATCTCCGCGTACCTCTGGAGTTTTCAAAGGATGTGAGGCCTCCGGTCGCGATGAGGTGGGGAACTAGGTCTTTCTCTGTGGTCTCCACAGGGGATTCAGACATCCTTTCATCTTGGGAGATGCAAGACGAGCGTGCATTCAAGTCACTGCAGGGATATCCGGCCTTATTTCGAGTCAGGGAATCGCGGTGTCCATTCCACTTGAGGCCGCAAACTCAGCACATAGCTAGAGCTGAGAGAAGCCTCCTCTTGAGGTGCTTGTGGTAAGGTGGTATTCCTCTGGAGTCGAAGCCAGGGACTAACCTCTCATCTCGAGTTGATTTTTGGTCCATGGAGATCTTTCGTGTGGCTACAGTGACCTCAGGATCCCTTTAGCCTTGAAACAGTGTTCTTGGGGTTTCTCTGGAGTGCTATCAAGGAAATCGAGGCTCCTTTCATGTGTGATGTGCAACACGGAATTGCTCTGCACGCAGTGCAGGGGAATCGGGCCTCATCTCGCGGCGAGGGGGAAATCTCATGGTTTTTCTCGAGTTGCGGCGGGAACCTGGGGTATATTCTCGAGTTAAGACGGGGATGACCCTTCCACCCACGTGTTTGTTCAGTGACGTCAGGACTCCTGCCTAGTTGCGAGGGACAACTCGGGATTCTCCTCGAGGCTTGGCAGGGCAATTGCGACGCCTCTCCAGCTGAGGCGGGAGACCAAGGGTCCCTTTCCACGTGCCACAGGAATCCTGGGACTCCTATCAAGTTTCACGAGGAGTCAGGCATCATCTTCTTTGGAGGCACTGATCTCC
Organism: Cervus elaphus; assembly: GCF_910594005.1. Taxonomy (NCBI): domain Eukaryota; kingdom Metazoa; phylum Chordata; class Mammalia; order Artiodactyla; family Cervidae; genus Cervus; species Cervus elaphus. The sequence continues at coordinate 8,036,018 of NC_057838.1, forward strand.
GCGTACCTCAGGAGTTTTCAAAGGATGTGAGGCCTCCGGTCGCGATGAGGTGGGGAACTAGATCTTTCTCTGAGGTCTCCACAGGGGATTCAGACATCCTTTCATGTTGGGAGATGCAAGACGAGCCTGCATTCAAGTCACTGCAGGGATATCCGGCCTTATTTCGAGTCAGGGCATCGCGGTGTCCATTCCACTTGAGGCCGCAAACTCAGGGTCCCTCTCACATACCTAGAGCTGAGAGAAGCCTCCTCATGAGGTGCTTGTGGTAAGGTGGTATTCCTCTGGAGTCGAAGCCAGGGACTAACCTCTCATCTCGAGTTGATTTTTGGGCCACGGAGCTCTTTCGTGTGGCTGCAGTGACCTCAGGATCCCTCTAGCCTTGAAACAGTGTTCTTGGGGTTTCTCTGGAGTGATATCAAGGAAATCAAGGCTCCTTTCATGTGTGATGTGCAACACGGAATTGCTCTGCACGCAGTGCAGGGGAATCGGGCCTCATCTCGCGGCGAGGGGGAAGTCTCATGGTTTTTCTCGAGTTGCGGCGGGAACCTGGGGTATATTCTCGAGTTACGACGGGGTTGGCCCTTCCAGCCACGTGTTTGTTCAGTGACGTCAGGACTCCTGCCTAGTTGCGAGGGAGAACTCGGGATTCTCCTCGAGGCTTGGCAGGGCAATTGGGACGCCTCTCCAGCTGAGGCGGGAGACCAAGTGTCCCTTTCCACGTGCCACAGGAATCCTGGGACTCCTATCAAGTTTCATGAGGAGTCAGGCATCGTCTCCTTTGGAGGCACTGATCTCCGCGTACCTCTGGAGTTTTCAAAGAATGTGAGGCCTCCGGTAGCCATGAGGTGGGGAACTAGGTCTTTCTCTGTGGTCTCCACAGGGGATTCAGACATCCTTTCATCTTGGGAGATGCAAGATGAGCCTGCATTCAATTCACTGCAGGGATATCCAGCCTTATTAAGCGTCAGGGCATCGCAGTGTCCATTCCACTTGAGTCCGCAAACTCAGGGTCCCTCTCACATACCTAGAGCTGAGAGAAGCCTCCTCTTGAGGTGCTTGTGGTAAGGTGGTATTCCTCTGGAGTCGAAGCCAGGGACTAACCTCTCATCTCGAGTTGATTTTTGGTCCACAGAGCTCTTTCGTGTTGCTACAGTGACCTCAGGATCCCTCTAGCCTTGAAACAGTGTTCTTGGGGTTTCTCTGGAGTGCTATCAAGGAAATCGAGGCTCCTTTCATGTGTGATGTGCAACACTGAATTGCCCTGCACGCAGTGCAGGGGAATCGGGCCTCATCTCGCGGCGAGGGGGAAGTCTCTTAGTTTTTCTCGAGTTGCGGCGGGAACCTGGGGTATATTCTCGAGTTAAGACGGGGATGGCCCTTCCACCCACGTGTTTGTTCAGTGACGTCAGGACTCCTGCCTAGTTGCGAGGGACAACTCGGGATTCTCCTCGAGGCTTGGCAGGGCAATTGCGACGCCTCTCCAGCTGAGGCGGGAGACCAAGGGTCCCTTTCCACGTGCCACAGGAATCCTGGGACTCCTATCAAGTTTCACGAGGAGTCAGGCATCGTCTCCTTTGGAGGCACTGATCTCCGCGTACCTCAGGAGTTTTCAAAGGATGTGAGGCCTCCGGTCGCGATGAGGTGGGGAACTAGGTCTTTCTCTGTGGTCTCCACAGGGGATTCAGACATCCTTTCATCATGGGAGATGCAAGACGAGCCTGTATTCAAGTCACTGCAGGGATATCCGGCCTTATTTCGAGTCAGGGCATCGCGGTGTCCATTCCACTTGAGGCCGCAAACTCAGGGTCCCTCTCACATACCTAGAGCTGAGAGAAGCCTCCTCTTGAGGTGCTTGTGTTAAGGTGGTATTCCTCTGGAGTCGAAGCCAGGGACTAACCTCTCATCTCGAGTTGATTTTTGGTCCACGGAGCTCTTTCGTGTGGCTACAGTGACTTCAGGATCCCTCTAGCCTTGAAACAGTGTTCTTGGGGTTTCTCTGGAGTGCCACCAAGGAAATCAAGGCTCCTTTCATGTGTGATGTGCAACACTGAATTGCTCTGCACGCAGTGCAGGGGAATCGGGCCTCATCTCGCGGCGAGGGGGAAGTCTCATGGTTTTTCTCGAGTTGCGGCGGGAACCTGGGGTATATTCTCGAGTTACGACGGGGATGGCCCTTCCACCCACGTGTTTGTTCAGCGACGTCAGGACTCCTGCCTAGTTGCGAGGGACAACTCGGGATTCTCCTCGAGGCTTCGCAGGGCGATTGGGACGCCTCTCCAGCTGAGGCGGGAGACCAAGGGTCCCTTTCCACCTGCCACAGGAATCCTGGGACTCCTATCAAGTTTCACGAGGAGTCAGGCATCGTCTCCTTTGGAGGCACTGATCTCCGCGTACCTCAGGAGTTTTCAAAGGATGTAAGGCCTCCGGTCGCGATGAGGTGGGGAACTAGGTCTTTCTCTGTGGTCTCCACAGGGGATTCAGACATCCTTTCATCTTGGGAGATGCAAGACGAGCCTGCATTCAAGTCACTGCAGGGATATCCGGCCTTATTTCGAGTCAGGGCATCGCGGTGTCCATTCCACTTGAGGCCGCAAACTCAGGGACCCTCTCACATACCTAGAGCTGAGAGAAGCCTCCTCTTGAGGTGCTTGTGGAAAGGTGGTATTCCTCTGGAGTCGAAGCCAGGGACTAACCTCTCATCTCGAGTTGATTTTTGGGCCACGGAGCTCTTTCGTTGGCTACAGTGACCTCAGGATCCCTCTAGCCTTGAAACAGTGTTCTTGGGGTTTCTCTGGAGTGCTATCAAGGAAATCGAGGCTCCTTTCATGTGTGATGTGCAACACGGAGTTGCTCTGCACGCAGTGCAGGGGAATCAGGGCTCATCTCGTGGCGAGGGGGAAGTCTCATGGTTTTTCTCGAGTTGCGGCGGTAACCTGGGGTATATTCTCCAGTTACGACGGGGATGGCCCTTCCAACCACGTGTTTGTTCAGCGACGTCAGGACTCCTGCCTAGTTGCGAGGGAGAAGTCGGGATTCTCCTCGAGGCTTGGCAGGGCAATTAGGACGCCTCCCCAGCTGAGGCGGGAGACCAAGGGTCCCTTTCCACGTGCCACAGGAATCCTGGGACTCCTATCAAGTTTCACGAGGAGTCAGGCATCGTCTCCTTTGGAGGCACTGATCTCCGCGTACCTCTGGAGTTTTCAAAGGATGTGAGGCCTCCGGTCGCGATGAGGTGGGGAACTAGGTCTTTCTCTGTGGTCTCCACAGGGGATTCAGACATCCTTTCGTCTTGGGAGATGCAAGACGAGCCTGCATTCAAGTCACTGCAGGGATATCCGGCCTTATTTCGCGTCAGGGCATTGCAGTGTCCATTCCACTTGAGGCCGCAAAATCAGGGTCCCTCTCACATACCTAGAGCTGAGAGAAGCCTCCTCTTGAGGTGCTTGTGGTAAGGTGGTATTCCTCTGGAGTTGAAGCCAGGGACTAACCTCTCATCTCGAGTTGATTTTTGGTCCATGGAGCTCTTTCGTGTTGCTACAGTGACCTCAGGATCCCTCTAGCCTTGAAACAGTGTTCTTGGGGTTTCTCTGGAGTGCCATCAAGGAAATCAAGGCTCCTTTCATGTGTGATGTGCAACACGGAATTGCTCTGCACGCAGTGCAGGGGAATCGGGCCTCATCTCGCGGCGAGGGGGAAGTCTCATGGTTTTTCTCGAGTTGCGGCGGGAACCTGGGGTATATTCTCGAGTTCAGACGGGGATGGTCCCTCCACTCACGTGTTTGTTCAGCGACGTCAGGACTCCTGCCTAGTTGCGAGGGACAACTCGGGATTCTCCTCGAGGCTTGGCAGGGCAAATGGGACGCCTCTCCAGCTGAGGCGGGAGACCAAGGGTCCCTTTCCACGTGCCACAGGAATCCTGGGACTCCTATCAAGTTTCACGAGGAGTCAGGCATGCTCTCCTTTGGAGTCCCTGATCTCCGCGTACCTCCTGACTTTTCAAAGGATGTGAGGCCTCCGGTCGCGATGAGGTGGGGAACTAGGTCTTTCTCTGTGGTCTCCACAGGGGATTCAGACATCCTTTCGTCTTGGGAGATGCAAGACGAGCCTGCATTCAAGTCACTGCAGGGATATCCGGCCTTATTTCGAGTCAGGGCATAGCGGTGTCCATTCCACTTGAGGCTGCAAACTCAGGGTCCCTCTCACATACCTAGAGCTGAGAGAAGCCTCCTCTTGAGGTGCTTGTGGTAAGGTGGTATTCCTCTGGAGTCGAAGTCAGGGACTAACCGCTCATCTCGAGTTGATTCTTGGTCCACGGAGCTCTTTCGTGTTGCTACAGTGACCTCAGGATCCCTCTAGCCTTGAAACAGTGTTCTTGGGGTTTCTCTAGAGTGCCATCAAGGAAATCAAGGCTCCTTTCATGTGTGATGTACAACACGGAATTGCTCTGCACGCAGTGCAGGATAATCGGGCCTCATCTCGCGGCGAGGGGAAAGTCTCATGGTTTTTCTCGAGTTGCGGCGGGAACCTGGGGCATATTCTGGAGTTAGGACGGGGATGGCCCTACCACCCACGTGTTTCTTCAGCGATGTCAGGACACCTGCCTAGTTGCGAGGGACAACTCGGGATTTTCCTCGAGGTTTGGCAGGGCAATTAGGACGCCTCTCCAGCTGAGGTGGGAGACCAAGTGTCCCTATCCACATGCAACAGGAATCCTGGAACTCCTATCAAGTTTCACGAGGAGTCAGGCATCGTCTCCTTTGGAGGCACTGATCTCCGCGTACCTCTGAAGTTTTCAAAGGATGTGAGGCCTCCGGTCGCGATGAGGTGAGGAACTAGGTCTTTTTCTGTGGTCTCCACAGGGGATTCAGACATCCTTTCATCTTGGAAGATGCAAGACGTGCCTGCATTCAAGTCACTACAGGGATATCCGGCCTTATTTCGAGTCAGGGCATCGCGGTGTGCATTCCACTTGAGGCCGCAAACTCAGGTTCCCTCTCACATACCTAGAGCTGAGAGAAGCCCCCTCTTGAGGTGCTTGTGGTAAGGTGGTATTCCTCTGGAGTCGAAGCCAGGGACTAACCTCTCATCTCGAGTTGATTTTTGGGCCACGGAGCTCTTTCGTGTGGCTACAGTGACCTCAGAATTCCTCTAGCCTTGAAACAGTGTTCTTGGGGTTTCTCTGCAGTGCCATCAAGGAAAGCAAGGCTCCTTTCATGTGTGATGTGCAACACGGAATTGCGCTGCACGCAGTGCAGGGGAATCGGTCCTCATCTCGCGGCAAGGGGGAAGTCTCATGGTTTTTCTTGAGTTGCGGCGGGAACCTAGGGTATATTCTCGAGTTACGACGGGGATGGCCCTTCCACACACGTGTTTGTTCAGCGAAGGCAGGACTCCTGCCTAGTTGCGACTGACAAGTCGGGATTCTCCTCGAGGCTTGGCATGGCAATTGGGACGCCCCTCCAGCTGAGGCGGGAGACCAAGGGTCCCTTTCCACGTGCCACAGGAATCCTGGGACTCCTATCAAGTTTCATGAGGAGTCAGGCATCGTCTCCTTTGGAGGCACTGATCTCCGCGTACCTCTGGAGTTTTCAAAGGATGTGAGGCCTCCGGTCGCGATGAGGTGGGGAACTAGGTCTTTCTCTGTGGTCTCCACAGGGGATTCAGACATCCTTTCATCTTGGGAGATGCAAGACGAGCCTGCATTCAATTCACTGCAGGGATATCCGGCCTTATTTCGCGTCAGGGCATCGCAGTGTCCATTCCACTTGAGTCCGCAAAATCAGGGTCCCTCTCACATACCTAGAGCTGAGAGAAGCCTCCTCTTTAGGTGCTTGTGGTAAGGTGGTATTCCTCTGGAGTCGAAGCCAGGGACTAACCTCTCATCTCGAGTTGATTTTTGGGCCACGGACCTCTTTCGTGTGGCTACAGTGACCTCAGGATCCCTCTAGCCTTGAAACAGTGTTCTTGGGGTTTCTCTGGAGTGCCACCAAGGAAATCAAGGCTCCTTTCATGTGTGATGTGCAACACTGAATTGCTCTGCACGCAGTGCAGGGGAATCGGGCCTCTTCTCGCGGCGAGGGGGAAGTCTCATGGTTTTACTCGAGTTGCGGCGGGAACCTGGGGTATATTCTCGAGTTACGACGGGGATGGCCCTTCCACACACGTGTTTCTTCAGCGACGTCAGGACTCCTGCCTAGTTGCGAGGGACAACTCGGCATTCTCCTCGAGGCTTGGCAGGGCAATTGGGACGCCTCTCCAGCTGAGGCGGGAGACCAAGGGTCCCTTTCCACGTGCCTCAGGAATCCTGGGAAACCTATCAACTTTCACGAGGAGTCAGGCATCGTCTCCTTTGGAGGCACTGATCTCCGCGTACCTCTGGAGTTTTCAAAGGATGTGAGGCCTCCGGTCGCGATGAGGTGGGGAACTAGATCTTTCTCTGAGGTCTCCACAGGGGATTCAGACATCCTTTCATCTTGGGAGATGCAAGAAGAGCCTGCATTCAAGTCACTGCAGGGATATCCGGCCTTATTTTGAGTCAGGGCATCGCGGTTTCCATTCCACTTGAGGCCGCAAACTCAGGGTCCCTCTCACATACCTAGAGCTGAGAGAAGCCTCCTCTTGAGGTGCTTGTGGTAAGGTGGTATTCCTCTGGAGTTGAAGCCAGGGACTAACCTCTCATCTCGAGTTGATTTTTGGTCCATGGAGCTCTTTCGTGTTGCTACAGTGACCTCAGGATCCCTCTAGCCTTGAAACAGTGTTCTTGGGGTTTCTCTGGAGTGCCATCAAGGAAATCGAGGCTCCTTTCATGTGTGATGTGCAACACTGAATTGCTCTGCACGCAGTGCAGGGGAATCGGGCCTCATCTCGCGGCGAGGGGGAAGTCTCATGGTTTTTCTCGAGTTGCGGCGGGAACCTGGGGTATATTCTCGAGTTCAGACGGGGATGGTCCCTCCACTCACGTGTTTGTTCAGCGACGTCAGGACTCCTGCCTAGTTGCGAGGGACAACTCGGGATTCTCCTCGAGGCTTGGCAGGGCAATTGGGACGCCTCTCCAGCTGAGGCGGGAGACCAAGGGTCCCTTTCCACGTGCCACAGGAATCCTGGGACACCTATCAAGTTTCACGAGGAGTCAGGCATCGTCTCCTTCGGAGGCACTGATCTCCGCGTACCTCTGGAGTTTTCAAAGGATGTGAGGCCTCCGGTCGCGATGAGGTGGGGAACTAGATCTTTCTCTGAAGTGTCCACAGGGAATTCAGACATCCTTTCATCTTGGGAGATGCAAGACGAGCCTGCATTCAAGTCACTGCAGGGATATCCAGCCTTATTTCGAGTCAGGGAATCGCGGTGTCCATTCCACTTGAGGCCGCAAACTCAGGGTCCCTCTCACATACCTAGAGCTGAGAGAAGCCTCCTCTTGAGGTGCTTGTGGTAAGGTGGTATTCCTCTGGAGTCGAAGCCAGGGACTAACCTCTCATCTCGAGTTGATTTTTGGGCCACGGACCTCTTTCGTGTTGCTACAGTGACCTCAGGATCCCTCTAGCCTTGAAACAGTGTTCTTTGGGTTTCTCTGGAGTACCATCAAGGAAATCGAGGCTCCTTTCATGTGTGATGTGCAACACTGAATTGCTCTGCACGCAGTGCAGGGGAATCGGGCCTCATCTCGCGGCGAGGGGGAAGTCTCATGGTTTTTCTCGAGTTGCGGCGGGAACCTGGGGTATATTCTCGTGTTACGACGGGGATGGCGCTTCCACCCACGTGTTTGTTCAGTGACGTCAGGACTCCTGCCTAGTTGCGAGGGACAACTCGGGATTCTCCTCGAGGTTTGGCAGGGCAATTGGGACGCCTCTCCAGCTGAGGCGGGAGACCAAGGGTCCCTTTCCACGTGCCACAGGAATCCTGGGACTCCTATCAAGTTTCACGAGGAGTCAGGCATCGTCTCCTTTGGAGGCACTGATCTCCGCGTACCTCAGGAGTTTTCAAAGGATGTAAGGCCTCCGGTCGCGATGAGGTGGGGAACTAGGTCTTTCTCTGTGGTCTCCACAGGGGATTCAGACATCCTTTCATCTTGGGAGATGCAAGACGAGCTTGTATTCAAGTCACTGCAGGGATATCCCGCCTTATTTCGATTCAGGGCATCGCGGTGTCCATTCCACTTGAGGCCGCAAACTCAGGGTCCCTCTCACATACCTAGAGCTGAGAGAAGCCTCCTCTTGAGGTGCTTGTGTTAAGGTGGTATTCCTCTGGAGTCGAAGCCAGGGACTAACCTCTCATCTCGAGTTGATTTTTGGTCCACGGAGCTCTTTCCTGTGGCTACAGTGACCTCAGGATCCCTCTAGCCTTGAAACAGTGTTGTTGGGGTTTCTCTGGAGTGCCACCAAGGAAATCAAGGCTCCTTTCATGTGTGATGTGCAACACTGAATTGCTCTGCACGCAGTGCAGGGGAATCGGGCCTCATCTCGCGGCGAGGGGGAAGTCTCATGGTTTTTCTCGAGTTGCGGCGGGAACCTGGGGTATATTCTCGAGTTACGACGGGGATGGCCCTTCCAGCCACGTGTTTTTTCAGCGACGTCAGGACTCCTGCCTAGTTGCGAGGGACAACTCGGGATTCTCCTCGAGGCTTGGCAGGGCAATTGGGACGCCTCTCCAGCTGAGGCGGGAGACCAAGGGTCCCTTTCCACGTGCCACAGGAATCCTGGGACACCTATCAAGTTTCACGAGGAGTCAGGCATCGTCTCCTTTGGAGGCACTGATCTTCGCGTACCTCTGGAGTTTTCAAAGGATGTGAGGCCTCCGGTCGCGATGAGGTGCGGAACTAGATCTTTCTCTGAGGTCTCCACAGGGGTTTCAGACATCCTTTCATCTTGGGAGATGCAAGACGAGCCTGCATTCAAGTCACTGCAGGGATATCCGGCCTTATTTTGAGTCAGGGCATCGCGGTGTCCATTCCACTTGAGGCCGCAAACTCAGGGTCCCTCTCACATACCTAGAGCTGAGAGAAGCCTCCTCTTGAGGTGCTTGTGGAAAGGTGGTATTCCTCTGGAGTCGAAGCCAGGGACTAACCTCTCATCTCGAGTTGATTTTTGGGCCACGGAGCTCTTTCGTGTGGCTACAGTGACCTCAGGATCCCTCTAGCCTTGACACAGTGTTCTTGGGGTTTCTCTGGAGTGCTATCAAGAAAATCGAGGCTCCTTTCATGTGTGATGTGCAACACTGAATTGCTCTGCACGCAGTGCAGGGGAATCGGGCCTCATCTCGCGGCGAGGGGGAAGTCTCATGGTTTTTCTCGAGTTGCGGCGGGAACCTGGGGTATATTCTCGAGTTACGACGGGGATGGCCCTTCCACCCACGTGTTTGTTCAGTGATGTCAGGACTCCTGCCTAGTTGCGAGGGACAACTCGGGATTCTCCTCGAGGTTTGGCAGGGCAATTGGGACGCCTCTCCAGCTGAGGCGGGAGACCAAGGGTCCCTTTCCACGTGCCACAGGAATCCTGGAAATCCTATCAAGTTTCACGAGGAGTCAGGCATAGTCTCCTTTGGAGGCACTGATCTCCGCGTACCTCTGGAGTTTTCAAAGGATATGAGGCCTCCGGTCGCGATGAGGTGGGGAACTAGGTCTTTCTCTGTGGTCTCCACAGGGGATTCAGACATCCTTTCATCTTGGGAGATGCAAGACGAGCCTGTATTTAAGTCACTGCAGGGATATCCGGCCTTATTTCGAGTCAGGGCATCGCGGTGTCCATTCCACTTGAGGCCGCAAACTCAGGGTCCCTCTCACATACCTAGAGCTGAGAGAAGCCTCCTCTTGAGGTGCTTGTGTTAAGGTGGTATTCCTCTGGAGTCGAAGCCAGGGACTAACCTCTCATCTCGAGTTGATTTTTGGTCGACGAAGCTCTTTCGTGTGGCTACAGTGACCTCAGGATCCATCTAGCCTTGAAACAGTGTTCTTGGGGATCCTCTGGACTGCCATCAAGGAAATCAAGGCTCCTTTCATGTGTGATGTGCAACACTGAATAGCTCTGCACGCAGTGCAGGGGAATCGGGCCTCATCTCGCGGCGAGGGGGAAGTCTCATGGTTTTTCTCGAGTTGCGGCGGGAACCTGGGGTATATTCTCGAGTTACGACGGGGATGGCCCTTCCACCCACATGTTTGTTCAGCGACGTCAGGACTCCTGCCTAGTTGCGAGGGACAACTCGGGATTCTCCTCGAGGCTTGGCAGGGCAATTGGGACGCCTCTCCAGCTGAGGCGGGAGACCAAGGGTCCCTTTCCACGTGCCACAGGAATCCTGGGACACCTATCAAGTTTCACGAGGAGTCAGGCATCGTCTCCTTCGGAGGCACTGATCTCCGCGTACCTCTGGAGTTTTCAAAGGATGTGAGGCCTCCGGTCGCGATGAGGTGGGGAACTAGATCTTTCTCTGAAGTGTCCACAGGGAATTCAGACATCCTTTCATCTTGGGAGATGCAAGACGAGCCTGCATTCAAGTCACTGCAGGGATATCCAGCCTTATTTCGAGTCAGGGAATCGCGGTGTCCATTCCACTTGAGGCCGCAAACTCAGGGTCCCTCTCACATACCTAGAGCTGAGAGAAGCCTCCTCTTGAGGTGCTTGTGGTAAGGTGGTATTCCTCTGGAGTCGAAGCCAGGGACTAACCTCTCATCTCGAGTTGATTTTTGGGCCACGGACCTCTTTCGTGTTGCTACAGTGACCTCAGGATCCCTCTAGCCTTGAAACAGTGTTCTTTGGGTTTCTCTGGAGTACCATCAAGGAAATCGAGGCTCCTTTCATGTGTGATGTGCAACACTGAATTGCTCTGCACGCAGTGCAGGGGAATCGGGCCTCATCTCGCGGCGAGGGGGAAGTCTCATGGTTTTTCTCGAGTTGCGGCGGGAACCTGGGGTATATTCTCGTGTTACGACGGGGATGGCGCTTCCACCCACGTGTTTGTTCAGTGACGTCAGGACTCCTGCCTAGTTGCGAGGGACAACTCGGGATTCTCCTCGAGGTTTGGCAGGGCAATTGGGACGCCTCTCCAGCTGAGGCGGGAGACCAAGGGTCCCTTTCCACGTGCCACAGGAATCCTGGGACTCCTATCAAGTTTCACGAGGAGTCAGGCATCGTCTCCTTTGGAGGCACTGATCTCCGCGTACCTCAGGAGTTTTCAAAGGATGTAAGGCCTCCGGTCGCGATGAGGTGGGGAACTAGGTCTTTCTCTGTGGTCTCCACAGGGGATTCAGACATCCTTTCATCTTGGGAGATGCAAGACGAGCTTGTATTCAAGTCACTGCAGGGATATCCCGCCTTATTTCGATTCAGGGCATCGCGGTGTCCATTCCACTTGAGGCCGCAAACTCAGGGTCCCTCTCACATACCTAGAGCTGAGAGAAGCCTCCTCTTGAGGTGCTTGTGTTAAGGTGGTATTCCTCTGGAGTCGAAGCCAGGGACTAACCTCTCATCTCGAGTTGATTTTTGGTCCACGGAGCTCTTTCCTGTGGCTACAGTGACCTCAGGATCCCTCTAGCCTTGAAACAGTGTTGTTGGGGTTTCTCTGGAGTGCCACCAAGAAAATCAAGGCTCCTTTCATGTGTGATGTGCAACACTGAATTGCTCTGCACGCAGTGCAGGGGAATCGGGCCTCATCTCGCGGCGAGGGGGAAGTCTCATGGTTTTTCTCGAGTTGCGGCGGGAACCTGGGGTATATTCTCGAGTTACGACGGGGATGGCCCTTCCAGCCACGTGTTTTTTCAGCGACGTCAGGACTCCTGCCTAGTTGCGAGGGACAACTCGGGATTCTCCTCGAGGCTTGGCAGGGCAATTGGGACGCCTCTCCAGCTGAGGCGGGAGACCAAGGGTCCCTTTCCACGTGCCACAGGAATCCTGGGACACCTATCAAGTTTCACGAGGAGTCAGGCATCGTCTCCTTTGGAGGCACTGATCTTCGCGTACCTCTGGAGTTTTCAAAGGATGTGAGGCCTCCGGTCGCGATGAGGTGCGGAACTAGATCTTTCTCTGAGGTCTCCACAGGGGTTTCAGACATCCTTTCATCTTGGGAGATGCAAGACGAGCCTGCATTCAAGTCACTGCAGGGATATCCGGCCTTATTTTGAGTCAGGGCATCGCGGTGTCCATTCCACTTGAGGCCGCAAACTCAGGGTCCCTCTCACATACCTAGAGCTGAGAGAAGCCTCCTCTTGAGGTGCTTGTGGAAAGGTGGTATTCCTCTGGAGTCGAAGCCAGGGACTAACCTCTCATCTCGAGTTGATTTTTGGGCCACGGAGCTCTTTCGTGTGGCTACAGTGACCTCAGGATCCCTCTAGCCTTGACACAGTGTTCTTGGGGTTTCTCTGGAGTGCTATCAAGAAAATCGAGGCTCCTTTCATGTGTGATGTGCAACACTGAATTGCTCTGCACGCAGTGCAGGGGAATCGGGCCTCATCTCGCGGCGAGGGGGAAGTCTCATGGTTTTTCTCGAGTTGCGGCGGGAACCTGGGGTATATTCTCGAGTTACGACGGGGATGGCCCTTCCACCCACGTGTTTGTTCAGTGATGTCAGGACTCCTGCCTAGTTGCGAGGGACAACTCGGGATTCTCCTCGAGGTTTGGCAGGGCAATTGGGACGCCTCTCCAGCTGAGGTGGGAGACCAAGGGTCCCTTTCCACGTGCCACAGGAATCCTGGAAATCCTATCAAGTTTCACGAGGAGTCAGGCATAGTCTCCTTTGGAGGCACTGATCTCCGCGTACCTCTGGAGTTTTCAAAGGATATGAGGCCTCCGGTCGCGATGAGGTGGGGAACTAGGTCTTTCTCTGTGGTCTCCACAGGGGATTCAGACATCCTTTCATCTTGGGAGATGCAAGACGAGCCTGTATTCAAGTCACTGCAGGGATATCCGGCCTTATTTCGAGTCAGGGCATCGCGGTGTCCATTCCACTTGAGGCCGCAAACTCAGGGTCCCTCTCACATACCTAGAGCTGAGAGAAGCCTCCTCTTGAGGTGCTTGTGTTAAGGTGGTATTCCTCTGGAGTCGAAGCCAGGGACTAACCTCTCATCTCGAGTTGATTTTTGGTCGACGAAGCTCTTTCGTGTGGCTACAGTGACCTCAGGATCCATCTAGCCTTGAAACAGTGTTCTTGGGGATCCTCTGGACTGCCATCAAGGAAATCAAGGCTCCTTTCATGTGTGATGTGCAACACTGAATAGCTCTGCACGCAGTGCAGGGGAATCGGGCCTCATCTCGCGGCGAGGGGGAAGTCTCATGGTTTTTCTCGAGTTGCGGCGGGAACCTGGGGTATATTCTCGAGTTACGACGGGGATGGCCCTTCCACCCACATGTTTGTTCAGCGACGTCAGGACTCCTGCCTAGTTGCGAGGGACAACTCGGGATTCTCCTCGAGGCTTGGCAGGGCGATTGGGACACCTCTCCAGCTGAGGCGGGAGACCAAGGGTCCCTTTCCACGTGCCACAGGAATCCTGGGACACCTATCAAGTTTCACGAGGAGTCAGGCATCGTCTCCTTCGGAGGCACTGATCTCCGCGTACCTCTGGAGTTTTCAAAGGATGTGAGGCCTCCGGTCGCGATGAGGTGGGGAACTAGATCTTTCTCTGAAGTGTCCACAGGGGATTCAGACATCCTTTCGTCTTGGGAGATGCAAGACGAGCCTGTATTCAAGTCACTGCAGGGATATCACGCCTTATTTCGATTCAGGGTATCGCGGTGTCCATTCCACTTGAGGCCGCAAACTCAGGGTCCCTCTCACATACCTAGAGCTGAGAGAAGCCTCCTCTTGAGGTGCTTGTGTTAAGGTGGTATTCCTCTGGAGTCGAAGCCAGGGACTAACCTCTCATCTCGAGTTGATTCTTCGTCCACGGAGCTCTTTCGTGTGGCTACAGTGACCTCAGGATCCCTCTAGCCTTGAAACAGTGTTGTTGGGGTTTCTCTGGAGTGCCACCAAGGAAATCAAGGCTCCTTTCATGTGTGATGTGCAACACTGAATTGCTCTGCACGCAGTGCAGGGGAATCGGGCCTCATCTCGCGGCGAGGGGGAAGTCTCATGGTTTTTCTCGAGTTGCGGCGGGAACCTGGGGTATATTCTCGAGTTACGACGGGGATGGCCCTTCCAGCCACGTGTTTTTTCAGCGATGTCAGGACTCCTGCCTAGTTGCGAGGGACAACTCGGGATTCTCCTCGAGGCTTGGCAGGGCAATTGGGACGCCTCTCCAGCTGAGGCGGGAGACCAAGGGTCCCTTTCCACGTGCCACAGGAATCCTGGGACACCTATCAAGTTTCACGAGGAGTCAGGCATCGTCTCCTTTGGAGGCACTGATCTCCGCGTACCTCTGGAGTTTTCAAAGGATGTGAGGCCTCCGGTCGCGATGAGGTGCGGAACTAGATCTTTCTCTGAGGTCTCCACAGGGGATTCAGACATCCTTTCATCTTTGGAGATGCAAGACGAGCCTGCATTCAAGTCACTGCAGGGATATCCGGCCTTATTTCGAGTCAGGGCATCGCGGTGTCCATTCCACTTGAGGCCGCAAACTCAGGGTCCCTCTCACATACCTAGAGGTGAGAGAAGCCTCCTCTTGAGGTGCTTGTGGTAAGGTGGTATTCCTCTGGAGTCGAAGCCAGGGACTAACCTCTCATCTCGAGTTGATTTTTGGGCCACGGACCTCTTTCGTGTGGCTACAGTGACCTCAGGATCCCTCTAGCCTGAAACAGTGTTCTTTGGGTTTCTCTGGAGTACCATCAAGGAAATCGAGGCTCCTTTCATGTGTGATGTGCAACACTGAATTGCTCTGCACGCAGTGCAGGGGAATCGGGCCTCATCTCGCGGCGAGGGGGAAGTCTCATGGTTTTTCTCGAGTTGCGGCGCGAACCTGGGGTATATTCTCGAGTTACGACGGGGATGGCGCTTCCACCCACGTGTTTGTTCAGTGACGTCAGGACTCCTGCCTAGTTGCGAGGGACAACTCGGGATTCTCCTCGAGGTTTGGCAGGGCAATTGGGACGCCTCTCCAGCTGAGGCGGGAGACCAAGGGTCCCTTTCCACCTGCCACAGGAATCCTGGGACTCCTATCAAGTTTCACGAGGAGTCAGGCATCGTCTCCTTTGGAGGCACTGATCTCCGCGTACCTCAGGAGTTTTCAAAGGATGTAAGGCCTCCGGTCGCGATGAGGTGGGGAACTAGGTCTTTCTCTGTGGTCTCCACAGGGGATTCAGACATCCTTTCATCTTGGGAGATGCAAGACGAGCTTGTATTCAAGTCACTGCAGGGATATCCCGCCTTATTTCGATTCAGGGCATCGCGGTGTCCATTCCACTTGAGGCCGCAAACTCAGGGTCCCTCTCACATACCTAGAGCTGAGAGAAGCCTCCTCTTGAGGTGCTTGTGGTAAGGTGGTATTCCTCTGGAGTCGAAGCCAGGGACTAACCTCTCATCTCGAGTTGATTTTTGGTCCACGGAGCTCTTTCCTGTGGCTACAGTGACCTCAGGATCCCTCTAGCCTTGAAACAGTGTTGTTGGGGTTTCTCTGGAGTGCCACCAAGGAAATCAAGGCTCCTTTCATGTGTGATGTGCAACACTGAATTGCTCTGCACGCAGTGCAGGGGAATCGGGCCTCATCTCGCGGCGAGGGGGAAGTCTCATGGTTTTTCTCGAGTTGCGGCGGGAACCTGGGGTATATTCTCGAGTTACGACGGGGATGGCCCTTCCAGCCACGTGTTTTTTCAGCGACGTCAGGACTCCTGCCTAGTTGCGAGTGACAACTCGGGATTCTCCTCGAGGCTTGGCAGGGCAATTGGGACGCCTCTCCAGCTGAGGCGGGAGACCAAGGGTCCCTTTCCACGTGCCACAGGAATCCTGGGACACCTATCAAGTTTCACGAGGAGTCAGGCATCGTCTCCTTTGGAGGCACTGATCTCCGCGTACCTCTGGAGTTTTCAAAGGATGTGAGGCCTCCGGTCGCGATGAGGTGCGGAACTAGATCTTTCTCTGAGGTCTCCACAGGGGATTCAGACATCCTTTCATCTTGGGAGATGCAAGACGAGCCTGCATTCAAGTCACTGCAGGGATATCCGGCCTTATTTTGAGTCAGGGCATCGCGGTGTCCATTCCACTTGAGGCCGCAAACTCAGGGTCCCTCTCACATACCTAGAGCTGAGAGAAGCCTCCTCTTGAGGTGCTTGTGGAAAGGTGGTATTCCTCTGGAGTCGAAGCCAGGGACTAACCTCTCATCTCGAGTTGATTTTTGGGCCACGTAGCTCTTTCGTGTGGCTACAGTGACCTCAGGATCCCTCTAGCCTTGACACAGTGTTCTTGGGGTTTCTCTGGAGTGCTATCAAGAAAATCGAGGCTCCTTTCATGTGTGATGTGCAACACTGAATTGCTCTGCACGCAGTGCAGGGGAATCGGGCCTCATCTCGCGGCGAGGGGGAAGTCTCATGGTTTTTCTCGAGTTGCGGCGGGAACCTGGGGTATATTCTCGAGTTACGACGGGGATGGCCCTTCCACCCACGTGTTTGTTCAGTGATGTCAGGACTCCTGCCTAGTTGCGAGGGACAACTCGGGATTCTCCTCGAGGCTTGGCAGGGCAATTGCGACGCCTCTCCAGCTGAGGCGGGAGACCAAGGGTCCCTTTCCACGTGCCACAGGAATCCTGGGACACCTATCAAGTTTCACGAGGAGTCAGGCATCGTCTCCTTCGGAGGCACTGATCTCCGCGTACCTCTGGAGTTTTCAAAGGATGTGAGGCCTCCGGTCGCGATGAGGTGGGGAACTAGATCTTTCTCTGAAGTGTCCACAGGGGATTCAGACATCCTTTCATCGTGGGAGATGCAAGACGAGCCTGTATTCAAGTCACTGCAGGGATATCACGCCTTATTTCTATTCAGGGTATCGCGGTGTCCATTCCACTTGAGGCCGCAAACTCAGGGTCCCTCTCACATACCTAGAGCTGAGAGAAGCCTCCTCTTGAGGTGCTTGTGTTAAGGTGGTATTCCTCTGGAGTCGAAGCCAGGGACTAACCTCTCATCTCGAGTTGATTCTTCGTCCACGGAGCTCTTTCGTGTGGCTACAGTGACCTCAGGATCCCTCTAGCCTTGAAACAGAGTTCTTGGGGTTTCTCTGGAGTGCCATCAAGGAAATCAAGGCTCCTTTCATGTGTGATGTGCAACACTGAATTGCTCTGCACGCAGTGCAGGGGAATCGGGCCTCATCTCGCGGCGAGGGGGAAGTCTCATGGTTTTTCTCGAGTTGCGGCGGGAACCTGGGGTATATTCTCGAGTAAGACGGGGATGGCCCTTCCACCCACGTCTTTGTTCAGCGACGTCAGGACTCCTGCCTAGTTGCGAGGGACAACTCGGGATTCTCCTCGAGGCTTGGCAGGGCAATTGCGACGCCTCTCCAGCTGAGGCGGGAGACCAAGGGTCCCTTTCCACGTGCCACAGGAATCCTGGGACTCCTATCAAGTTTCACGAGGAGTCAGGCATCGTCTCCTTTGGAGGCACTGATCTCCGCGTTCCTCAGGAGTTTTCAAAGGATGTGAGGCCTTCGGTCGCGATGAGGTGGGGAACTAGGTCTTTCTCTGTGGTCTCCACAGGGGATTCAGACATCCTTTCATCTTGGGAGATGCAAGACGAGCCTGTATTCAAGTCACTGCAGGGATATCCGGCCTTATTTCGAGTCAGGGCATCGCGGTGTCCATTCCACTTGAGGCCGCAAACTCAGGGTCCCTCTCACATACCTAGAGCTGAGAGAAGCCTCCTCTTGAGGTGCTTGTGTTAAGGTGGTATTCCTCTGAGGTCGAAGCCAGGGACTAACCTCTCATCCCGAGTTGATTTTTGTTCCACGGAGCTCTTTCGTGTGGCTAAAGTGACCTCAGGATCCCTCTAGCCTTGAAACAGTGTTCTAGAGGTTTCTCTGGAGTGCCATCAAGGAAATCAAGGCTCCTTTCATGTGTGATGTGCAACACTGAATTGCTGTGCACGCAGTGCAGGGGAATCGGGCCTCATCTCGCGGCGAGGGGGAAGTCTCATGGTTTTTCTCGAGTTGCGGCGGGAACCTGGGGTATATTCTCGAGTTACGACGGGGATGGCCCTTCCACCCACGTGTTTGTTCAGCGACGTCAGGACTCCTGCCTAGTTGTGAGGGACAGCTCGGGATTCTCCTCGAGGCTTCGAAGGGCGATTGGGACGCCTCTCCAGCTGAGGCGGGAGACCAAGGGTCCCTTTTCATGTGCCACAGGAATCCTGGGACACCTATCAAGTTTCAGGAGGAGTCAGGCATCGTCTCCTTTGGAGGCACTGATCTCCGCGTACCTCTGAAGTTTTCAAAGGATGTGAGGCCTCCGGTCGCGATGAGGTGGGGAACTAGGTCTTTCTCTGTGGTCTCCACAGGTGATTCAGACATCCTTTCATCTTGGGAGATGCAAGACGAGCCTGCATTCAAGTCACTGCAGGGATATCCGGCCTTATTTCGAGTCAGGGCATCATGGTGTCCATTCCACTTGAGGCCACAAACTCAGGGTCCCTCTCACATACCTAGAGCTGAGAGAAGCCTCCTCTTGAGGTGCTTGTGGTAAGGTGGTATTCCTCTGGAGTCGAAGCCAGGGACTAACCTCTCATCTCGAGTTGATTTTTGGGCCACGGAGCTCTTTCGTGTGGCTACAGTGACCTCAGGATCCCTCTAGCCTTGAAACAGTGTTCTTGGGGTTTCTCTGGAGTGCTATCAAGGAAATCAAGGCTCCTTTCATGTTTGATGTGCAACACTGAATTGCTCTGCACGCAGTGCAGGGGAATCGGGCCTCATCTCGCGGCGAGGGGGAAGTCTCATGGTTTTTCTCGAGTTGCGGCGGGAACCTGGGGTATATTCTCGAGTTACGACGGGGATGGCCCTTCCACCCACATGTTTGTTCAGCGACGTCAGGTCTCCTGCCTAGTTGCGAGGGACAACTCGGGATTCTCCTCGAGGCTTGGCAGGGCGATTGGGACGCCTCTCCAGCTGAGGCGGGAGACCAAGGGTCCCTTTCCATGTGCCACAGGAATCCTGGGACACCTATCAAGTTTCACGAGGAGTCAGGCATCGTCTGCTTTGGAGGCACTGATCTCCGCATACCTCTGGAGTTTTCAAAGGATGTGAGGCCTCCGGTCGCGATGAGGTGGGGAACTAGATCTTTCTCTGAGGTCTCCACAGGGGATTCAGACATCCTTTCATCTTGGGAGATGCAAGACGAGCCTGCATTCAAGTCACTGCAGGGATATCCGGCCTTATTTCGAGTCAGGGCATCGCGGTGTCCATTCCACTTGAGGGCGCAAACTCAGGGTCCCTCTCACATACCTAGAGCTGAGAGAAGCCTCCTCTTGAGGTGCTTGTGGTAAGGTGGTATTCCTCTGGAGTCGAAGCCAGGGACTAACCTCTCATCTCGAGTTGATTTTTGGTCCACGGAGCTCTTTCGTGTGGCTACAGTGACCTCAGGATCCCTCTAGCCTTGAAACAGTGTTCTTGGGGTTTCTCTGGAGTGCCACCAAGGAAATCGAGGCTCCTTTCATGTGTGATGTGCAACACTGAATTGCTCTGCACGCAGTGCAGGGGAATCGGGCCTCATCTCGCGGCGAGGGGGAAGTCTCATGGTTTTTCTCGAGTTGCGGCGGGAACCTGGGGTATATTCTCGAGTAAGACGGGGATGGCCCTTCCACCCACGTCTTTGTTCAGCGACGTCAGGACTCCTGCCTAGTTGCGAGGGACAACTCGGGATTCTCCTCGAGGCTTGGCAGGGCAATTGCGACGCCTCTCCAGCTGAGGCGGGAGACCAAGGGTCCCTTTCCACGTGCCACAGGAATCCTGGGACTCCTATCAAGTTTCACGAGGAGTCAGGCATCGTCTCCTTTGGAGGCACTGATCTCCGCGTTCCTCAGGAGTTTTCAAAGGATGTGAGGCCTTCGGTCGCGATGAGGTGGGGAACTAGGTCTTTCTCTGTGGTCTCCACAGGGGATTCAGACATCCTTTCATCTTGGGAGATGCAAGACGAGCCTGTATTCAAGTCACTGCAGGGATATCCGGCCTTATTTCGAGTCAGGGCATCGCGGTGTCCATTCCACTTGAGGCCGCAAACTCAGGGTCCCTCTCACATACCTAGAGCTGAGAGAAGCCTCCTCTTGAGGTGCTTGTGGTAAGGTGGTATTCCTCTGGAGTCGAAGCCAGGGACTAACCTCGCATCCCGAGTTGATTTTTGTTCCACGGAGCTCTTTCGTGTGGCTACAGTGACCTCAGGATCCCTCTAGCCTTGAAACAGTGTTCTAGAGGTTTCTCTGGAGTGCCATCAAGGAAATCAAGGCTCCTTTCATGTGTGATGTGCAACACTGAATTGCTCTGCACGCAGTGCAGGGGAATCGGGCCTCATCTCGCGGCGAGGGGGAAGTCTCATGGTTTTTCTCGAGTTGCGGCGGGAACCTGGGGTATATTCTCGAGTTACGACGGGGATGGCCCTTCCACCCACGTGTTTGTTCAGCGACGTCAGGACTCCTGCCTAGTTGTGAGGGACAGCTCGGGATTCTCCTCGAGGCTTCGAAGGGCGATTGGGACGCCTCTCCAGCTGAGGCGGGAGACCAAGGGTCCCTTTCCATGTGCCACAGGAATCCTGGGACACCTATCAAGTTTCAGGAGGAGTCAGGCATCGTCTCCTTTGGAGGCACTGATCTCCGCGTACCTCTGGAGTTTTCAAAGGATGTGAGGCCTCCGGTCGCGATGAGGTGGGGAACTAGGTCTTTCTCTGTGGTCTCCACAGGTGATTCAGACATCCTTTCATCTTGGGAGATGCAAGACGAGCCTGCATTCAAGTCACTGCAGGGATATCCGGCCTTATTTCGAGTCAGGGCATCGTGGTGTCCATTCCACTTGAGGCCGCAAACTCAGGGTCCCTCTCACATACCTAGAGCTGAGAGAAGCCTCCTCTTGAGGTGCTTGTGGTAAGGTGGTATTCCTCTGGAGTCGAAGCCAGGGACTAACCTCTCATCTCGAGTTGATTTTTGGGCCACGGAGCTCTTTCGTGTGGCTACAGTGACCTCAGGATCCCTCTAGCCTTGAAACAGTGTTCTTGGGGTTTCTCTGGAGTGCTATCAAGGAAATCAAGGCTCCTTTCATGTTTGATGTGCAACACTGAATTGCTCTGCACGCAGTGCAGGGGAATCGGGCCTCATCTCGCGGCGAGGGGGAAGTCTCATGGTTTTTCTCGAGTTGCGGCGGGAACCTGGGGTATATTCTCGAGTTACGACGGGGATGGCCCTTCCACCCACGTGTTTTTTCAGCGACGTCAGGACTCCTGCCTAGTTGCGAGGGACAACTGGGGATTCTCCTCGAGGCTTGGCAGGGCGATTGGGACGCCTCTCCAGCTGAGGCGGGACACCAAGGGTCCCTTTCCACGTGCCACAGGAATCCTGGGACACCTATCAAGTTTCACGAGGAGTCAGGCATCGTCTCCTTTGGAGGCACTGATCTCCGCGTACCTCTGGAGTTTTCAAAGGATGTGAGGCCTCCGGTCGCGATGAGGTGCGGAACTAGATCTTTCTCTGAGGTCTCCACAGGGGATTCAGACATCCTTTCATCTTGGGAGATGCAAGACGAGCCTGCATTCAAGTCACTGCAGGGATATCCGGCCTTATATCGAGTCAGGGCATCGCGGTGTCCATTCCACTTGAGGCCGCAAACTCAGGGTCCCTCTCACATACCTAGAGCTGAGAGAAGCCTCCTCTTGAGGTGCTTGTGGTAAGGTGGTATTCCTCTGGAGTCGAAGCCAGGGACTAACCTCTCATCTCGAGTTGATTTTTGGGCCACGGAGCTCTTTCGTGTGGCTACAGTGACCTCAGGATCCCTCTAGCCTTGAAACAGTGTTCTTGGGGTTTCTCTGGAGTGCTATCAAGGAAATCGAGGCTCCTTTCATGTGTGATGTGCAACACTGAATTGCTCTGCACGCAGTGCAGGGGAATCGGGCCTCATCTCGCGGCGAGGGGGAAGTCTCATGGTTTTTCTCGAGTTGCGGCGGGAACCTGGGGTATATTGTCGAGTTAAGACGGGGATGGCCCTTCCACCCACGTGTTTGTTCAGTGTCGTCAGGACTCCTGCCTAGTTGCGAGGGACAACTCGGGATTCTCCTCGAGGCTTGGCAGGGCAATTGGGACGCCTCTCCAGCTGAGGCGGGAGACCAAGGGTCCCTTTCCACGTGCCACAGGAATCCTGGGACTCCTATCAAGTTTCACGAGGAGTCAGGCATTGTCTCCTTTGGAGGCACTGATCTCCGCGTACCTCAGGAGTTTTCAAAGGATGTGAGGCCTCCGGTCGCGATGAGGTGGGGAACTAGGTCTTTCTCTGTGGTCTCCACAGGGGATTCAGACATCCTTTCATCTTGGGAGATGCAAGACGAGCCTGTATTCAAGTCACTGCAGGGATATCCGGCCTTATTTCGAGTCAGGGCATCGCGGTGTCCATTCCACTTGAGGCCGCAAACTCAGGGTCCCTCTCACATACCTAGAGCTGAGAGAAGCCTCCTCTTGAGGTGCTTGTGGTAAGGTGGTATTCCTCTGGAGTCGAAGCCAGGGACTAACCTCTCATCTCGAGTTGATTTTTGGGCCACGGAGCTCTTTCGTGTGGCTACAGTGACCTCAGGATCCCTCTAGCCTTGAAACAGTGTTCTTTGGGTTTCTCTGGAGTACCATCAAGGAAATCGAGGCTCCTTTCATGTGTGATGTGCAACACTGAATTGCTCTGCACGCAGTGCAGGGGAATCGGGCCTCATCTCGCGGCGAGGGGGAAGTCTCATGGTTTTTCTCGAGTTTCGGCGCGAACCTGGGGTATATTCTCGAGTTACGACGGGGATGGCGCTTCCACCCACGTGTTTGTTCAGTGACGTCAGGACTCCTGCCTAGTTGCGAGGGACAACTCGGGATTCTCCTCGAGGTTTGGCAGGGCAATTGGGACGCCTCTCCAGCTGAGGCGGGAGACCAAGGGTCCCTTTCCACCTGCCACAGGAATCCTGGGACTCCTATCAAGTTTCACGAGGAGTCAGGCATCGTCTCCTTTGGAGGCACTGATCTCCGCGTACCTCAGGAGTTTTCAAAGGATGTAAGGCCTCCGGTCGCGATGAGGTGGGGAACTAGGTCTTTCTCTGTGGTCTCCACAGGGGATTCAGACATCCTTTCATCTTGGGAGATGCAAGACGAGCTTGTATTCAAGTCACTGCAGGGATATCCCGCCTTATTTCGATTCAGGGCATCGCGGTGTCCATTCCACTTGAGGCCGCAAACTCAGGGTCCCTCTCACATACCTAGAGCTGAGAGAAGCCTCCTCTTGAGGTGCTTGTGGTAAGGTGGTATTCCTCTGGAGTCGAAGCCAGGGACTAACCTCTCATCTCGAGTTGATTTTTGGTCCACGGAGCTCTTTCCTGTGGCTACAGTGACCTCAGGATCCCTCTAGCCTTGAAACAGTGTTCTTGGGGTTTCTCTGGAGTGCCACCAAGGAAATCAAGGCTCCTTTCATGTGTGATGTGCAACACTGAATTGCTCTGCACACAGTGCAGGGGAATCGGGCCTCATCTCGCGGCGAGGGGGAAGTCTCATGGTTTTTCTCGAGTTGCGGCGGGAACCTGGGGTATATTCTCGAGTTACGACGGGGATGGCCCTTCCAGCCACGTGTTTTTTCAACGACGTCAGGACTCCTGCTTAGTTGCGAGGGACAACTCGGGATTCTCCTCGAGGCTTGGCAGGGCAATTGGGACGCCTCTCCAGCTGAGGCGGGAGACCAAGGGTCCCTTTCCACGTGCCACAGGAATCCTGGGACATCTATCAAGTTTCACGAGGAGTCAGGCATCGTCTCCTTTGGAGGCACTGATCTCCGCGTACCTCTGGAGTTTTCAAAGGATGTGAGGCCTCCGGTCGCGATGAGGTGCGGAACTAGATCTTTCTCTGAGGTCTCCACAGGGGATTCAGACATCCTTTCATCTTGGGAGATGCAAGACGAGCCTGCATTCAAGTCACTGCAGGGATATCCGGCCTTATTTTGAGTCAGGGCATTGCGGTGTCCATTCCACTTGAGGCCGCAAACTCAGGGTCCCTCTCACATACCTAGAGCTGAGAGAAGCCTCCTCTTGAGGTGCTTGTGGAAAGGTGGTATTCCTCTGGAGTCGAAGCCAGGGACTAACCTCTCATCTCGAGTTGATTTTTGGGCCACGTAGCTCTTTCGTGTGGCTACAGTGACCTCAGGATCCCTCTAGCCTTGACACAGTGTTCTTGGGGTTTCTCTGGAGTGCTATCAAGAAAATCGAGGCTCCTTTCATGTGTGATGTGCAACACTGAATTGCTCTGCACGCAGTGCAGGGGAATCGGGCCTCATCTCGCGGCGAGGGGGAAGTCTCATGGTTTTTCTCGAGTTGCGGCGGGAACCTGGGGTATATTCTCGAGTTACGACGGGGATGGCCCTTCCACCCACGTGTTTGTTCAGTGATGTCAGGACTCCTGCCTAGTTGCGAGGGACAACTCGGGATTCTCCTCGAGGCTTGGCAGGGCAATTGCGAAGCCTCTCCAGCTGAGGCGGGAGACCAAGGGTCCCTTTCCACGTGCCACAGGAATCCTGGAAATCCTATCAAGTTTCACGAGGAGTCAGGCATCGTCTCCTTTGGAGGCACTGATCTCCGCGTACCTCTGGAGTTTTCAAAGGATGTGAGGCCTCCGGTCGCGATGAGGTGCGGAACTAGGTCTTTCTCTGTGGTCTCCACAGGGGATTCAGACATCCTTTCATCTTGGGAGATGCAAGACGAGCCTGTATTCAAGTCACTGCAGGGATATCCGGCCTTATTTCGAGTCAGGGCATCGCGGTGTCCATTCCACTTGAGGCCGCAAACTCAGGGTCCCTCTCACATACCTAGAGCTGAGAGAAGCCTCCTCTTGAGGTGCTTGTGTTAAGGTGGTATTCCTCTAGAGTCGAAGCCCGGGACTAACCTCTCATCTCGAGTTGATTTTTGGTCCACGAAGCTCTTTCGTGTGGCTACAGTGACCTCAGGATCCATCTAGCCTTGAAACAGTGTTCTTGGGGATTCTCTGGACTGCCATCAAGGAAATCAAGGCTCCTTTCATGTGTGATGTGCAACACTGAATTGCTCTGCACGCAGTGCAGGGGAATCGGGCCTCATCTCGCGGCGAGGGGGAAGTCTCATGGTTTTTCTCGAGTTGCGGCGGGAACCTGGGGTATATTCTCGAGTTACGACGGGGATGGCCCTTCCACCCACATGTTTGTTCAGCGACGTCAGGACTCCTGCCTAGTTGCGAGGGACAACTCGGGATTCTCCTCGAGGCTTCGCAGGGCGATTGGGACACCTCTCCAGCTGAGGCGGGAGACCAAGGGTCCCTTTCCACGTGCCACAGGAATCCTGGGACACCTATCAAGTTTCACGAGGAGTCAGGCATCGTCTCCTTCGGAGGCACTGATCTCCGCGTACCTCTGGAGTTTTCAAAGGATGTGAGGCCTCCGGTCGCGATGAGGTGGGGAACTAGATCTTTCTCTGAAGTGTCCACAGGGGATTCAGACATCCTTTCATCGTGGGAGATGCAAGACGAGCCTGTATTCAAGTCACTGCAGGGATATCACGCCTTATTTCGATTCAGGGTATCGCGGTGTCCATTCCACTTGAGGCCGCAAACTCAGGGTCCCTCTCACATACCTAGAGCTGAGAGAAGCCTCCTCTTGAGGTGCTTGTGTTAAGGTGGTATTCCTCTGGAGTCGAAGCCAGGGACTAACCTCTCATCTCGAGTTGATTCTTCGTCCACGGAGCTCTTTCGTGTTGCTACAGTGACCTCAGGATCCCTCTAGCCTTGAAACAGAGTTCTTGGGGTTTCTCTGGAGTGCCACCAAGGAAATCAAGGCTCCTTTCATGTGTGATGTGCAACACTGAATTGCTCTGCACGCAGTGCAGGGGAATCGGGCCTCATCTCGCGGCGAGGGGGAAGTCTCATGGTTTTTCTCGAGTTGCGGCGGGAAACTGGGGTATATTCTCGAGTTACGACGGGGATGGCCCTTCCAGCCACGTGTTTTTTCAGCGACGTCAGGACTCCTGCCTAGTTGCGAGGGACATCTCGGGATTCTCCTCGAGGCTTGGCAGGGCAATTGGGACGCCTCTCCAGCTGAGGCGGGAGACCAAGGGTCCCTTTCCACGTGCCACAGGAATCCTGGGACACCTATCAAGTTTCACGAGGAGTCAGGCATCGTCTCCTTTGGAGGCACTGATCTCCGCGTACCTCTGGAGTTTTCAAAAGATGTGAGGCCTCCGGTCGCGATGAGGTGGGGAACTAGATCTTTCTCTGAGGTCTCCACAGGGGATTCAGACATCCTTTCATCTTGGGAGATGCAAGACGAGCCTGCATTCAAGTCACTGCTAGGATATCCGGCCTTATTTCACGTCAGGGCATCGCGGTGTCCATTCCACTTGAGGCGGCAAACTCAGGGTCCCTCTCACATTCCTAGAGCTGAGAGAAGCCTCCTCTTGAGGTGCTTGTGGTAAGGTGGTATTCCTCTGGAGTCGAAGCCAGGGACTAACCTCTCATCTCGAGTTGATTTTTGGGCCACGGAGCTCTTTCGTGTGGCTACAGTGACCTCAGGATCCCTCTAGCCTTGAAACAGTGTTCTTGGGGTTTCTCTGGAGTGCTATCAAGGAAATCGAGGCTCCTTTCATGTGTGATGTGCAACACTGAATTGCTCTGCACGCAGTGCAGGGGAATCGGGCCTCATCTCGCGGCGAGGGGGAAGTCTCATGGTTTTTCTCGAGTTGCGGCGGGAACCTGGGGTATATTCTCGAGTAAGACGGGGATGGCCCTTCCACCCACGTCTTTGTTCAGCGACGTCAGGACTCCTGCCTAGTTGCGAGGGACAACTCGGGATTCTCCTCGAGGCTTGGCAGGGCAATTGCGACGCCTCTCCAGCTGAGGCGGGAGACCAAGGGTCCCTTTCCACGTGCCACAGGAATCCTGGGACTCCTATCAAGTTTCACGAGGAGTCAGGCATCGTCTCCTTTGAAGGCACTGATCTCCGCGTTCCTCAGGAGTTTTCAAAGGATGTGAGGCCTTCGGTCGCGATGAGGTGGGGAACTAGGTCTTTCTCTGTGGTCTCCACAGGGGATTCAGACATCCTTTCATCTTGGGAGATGCAAGACGAGCCTGTATT
Source organism: Cervus elaphus (assembly GCF_910594005.1). Classification (NCBI taxonomy): domain Eukaryota; kingdom Metazoa; phylum Chordata; class Mammalia; order Artiodactyla; family Cervidae; genus Cervus; species Cervus elaphus. The sequence goes on from NC_057838.1 coordinate 8,063,210, forward strand.
CAAGTCACTGCAGGGATATCCGGCCTTATTTCGAGTCAGGGCATCGCGGTGTCCATTCCACTTGAGGCCGCAAACTCAGGGTCCCTCTCACATACCTAGAGCTGAGAGAAGCCTCCTCTTGAGGTGCTTGTGTTAAGGTGGTATTCCTCTGGAGTCGAAGTCAGGGACTAACCTCTCATCCCGAGTTGATTTTTGTTCCACGGAGCTCTTTCGTGTGGCTACAGTGACCTCAGGATCCCTCTAGCCTTGAAACAGTGTTCTAGAGGTTTCTCTGGAGTGCCATCAAGGAAATCAAGGCTCCTTTCATGTGTGATGTGCAACACTGAATTGCTCTGCACGCAGTGCAGGGGAATCGGGCCTCATCTCGCGGCGAGGGGGAAGTCTCATGGTTTTTCTCGAGTTGCGGCGGGAACCTGGGGTATATTCTCGAGTTACGACGGGGATGGCCCTTCCACCCACGTGTTTGTTCAGCGACGTCAGGACTCCTGCCTAGTTGTGAGGGACAGCTCGGGATTCTCCTCGAGGCTTCGAAGGGCGATTGGGACGCCTCTCCAGCTGAGGCGGGAGACCAAGGGTCCCTTTCCATGTGCCACAGGAATCCTGGGACACCTATCAAGTTTCAGGAGGAGTCAGGCATCGTCTCCTTTGGAGGCACTGATCTCCGCGTACCTCTGGAATTTTCAAAGGATGTGAGGCCTCCGGTCGCGATGAGGTGGGGAACTAGGTCTTTCTCTGTGGTCTCCACAGGTGATTCAGACATCCTTTCATCTTGGGAGATGCAAGACGAGCCTGCATTCAAGTCACTGCAGGGATATCCGGCCTTATTTCGAGTCAGGGCATCGTGGTGTCCATTCCACTTGAGGCCGCAAACTCAGGGTCCCTCTCACATACCTAGAGCTGAGAGAAGCCTCCTCTTGAGGTGCTTGTGGTAAGGTGGTATTCCTCTGGAGTCGAAGCCAGGGACTAACCTCTCATCTCGAGTTGATTTTTGGGCCACGGAGCTCTTTCGTGTGGCTACAGTGACCTCAGGATCCCTCTAGCCTTGAAACAGTGTTCTTGGGGTTTCTCTGGAGTGCTATCAAGGAAATCGAGGCTCCTTTCATGTGTGATGTGCAACACTGAATTGCTCTGCACGCAGTGCAGGGGAATCGGGCCTCATCTCGCGGCGAGGGGGAAGTCTCATGGTTTTTCTCGAGTTGCGGCGGGAACCTGGGGTATATTCTCGAGTAAGACGGGGATGGCCCTTCCACCCACGTCTTTGTTCAGCCACGTCAGGACTCCTGCCTAGTTGCGAGGGACAACTCGGGATTCTCCTCGAGGCTTGGCAGGGCAATTGCGACGCCTCTCCAGCTGAGGCGGGAGACCAAGGGTCCCTTTCCACGTGCCACAGGAATCCTGGGACTCCTATCAAGTTTCACGAGGAGTCAGGCATCGTCTCCTTTGGAGGCACTGATCTCCGCGTTCCTCAGGAGTTTTCAAAGGATGTGAGGCCTTCGGTCGCGATGAGGTGGGGAACTAGGTCTTTCTCTGTGGTCTCCACAGGGGATTCAGACATCCTTTCATCTTGGGAGATGCAAGACGAGCCTGTATTCAAGTCACTGCAGGGATATCCGGCCTTATTTCGAGTCAGGGCATCGCGGTGTCCATTCCACTTGAGGCCGCAAACTCAGGGTCCCTCTCACATACCTAGAGCTGAGAGAAGCCTCCTCTTGAGGTGCTTGTGTTAAGGTGGTATTCCTCTGGAGTCGAAGTCAGGGACTAACCTCTCATCCCGAGTTGATTTTTGTTCCACGGAGCTCTTTCGTGTGGCTACAGTGACCTCAGGATCCCTCTAGCCTTGAAACAGTGTTCTAGAGGTTTCTCTGGAGTGCCATCAAGGAAATCAAGGCTCCTTTCATGTGTGATGTGCAACACTGAATTGCTCTGCACGCAGTGCAGGGGAATCGGGCCTCATCTCGCGGCGAGGGGGAAGTCTCATGGTTTTTCTCGAGTTGCGGCGGGAACCTGGGGTATATTCTCGAGTTACGACGGGGATGGCCCTTCCACCCACGTGTTTGTTCAGCGACGTCAGGACTCCTGCCTAGTTGTGAGGGACAGCTCGGGATTCTCCTCGAGGCTTCGAAGGGCGATTGGGACGCCTCTCCAGCTGAGGCGGGAGACCAAGGGTCCCTTTCCATGTGCCACAGGAATCCTGGGACACCTATCAAGTTTCAGGAGGAGTCAGGCATCGTCTCCTTTGGAGGCACTGATCTCCGCGTACCTCTGGAATTTTCAAAGGATGTGAGGCCTCCGGTCGCGATGAGGTGGGGAACTAGGTCTTTCTCTGTGGTCTCCACAGGTGATTCAGACATCCTTTCATCTTGGGAGATGCAAGACGAGCCTGCATTCAAGTCACTGCAGGGATATCCGGCCTTATTTCGAGTCAGGGCATCGTGGTGTCCATTCCACTTGAGGCCGCAAACTCAGGGTCCCTCTCACATACCTAGAGCTGAGAGAAGCCTCCTCTTGAGGTGCTTGTGGTAAGGTGGTATTCCTCTGGAGTCGAAGCCAGGGACTAACCTCTCATCTCGAGTTGATTTTTGGGCCACGGAGCTCTTTCGTGTGGCTACAGTGACCTCAGGATCCCTCTAGCCTTGAAACAGTGTTCTTGGGGTTTCTCTGGAGTGCTATCAAGGAAATCAAGGCTCCTTTCATGTTTGATGTGCAACACTGAATTGCTCTGCACGCAGTGCAGGGGAATCGGGCCTCATCTCGCGGCGAGGGGGAAGTCTCATGGTTTTTCTCGAGTTGCGGCGGGAACCTGGGGTATATTCTCGAGTTACGACGGGGATGGCCCTTCCACCCACGTGTTTTTTCAGCGACGTCAGGACTCCTGCCTAGTTGCGAGGGACAACTGGGGATTCTCCTCGAGGCTTGGCAGGGCGATTGGGACGCCTCTCCAGCTGAGGCGGGAGACCAAGGGTCCCTTTCCACGTGCCACAGGAATCCTGGGACACCTATCAAGTTTCACGAGGAGTCAGGCATCGTCTCCTTTGGAGGCACTGATCTCCGCGTACCTCTGGAGTTTTCAAAGGATGTGAGGCCTCCGGTCGCGATGAGGTGGGGAACTAGGTCTTTCTCTGAGGTCTCCACAGGGGATTCAGACATCCTTTCATCTTGGGAGATGCAAGACGAGCCTGCATTCAAGTCACTGCAGGGATATCCGGCCTTATTTCGAGTCAGGGCATCGCGGTGTCCATTCCACTTGAGGCCGCAAACTCAGGGTCCCTCTCACATACCTAGAGCTGAGAGAAGCCTCCTCTTGAGGTGCTTGTGGTAAGGTGGTATTCCTCTGGAGTCGAAGCCAGGGACTAACCTCTCATCTCGAGTTGATTTTTGGGCCACGGAGCTCTTTCGTGTGGCTACAGTGACCTCAGGATCCCTCTAGCCTTGAAACAGTGTTCTTGGGGTTTCTCTGGAGTGCTATCAAGGAAATCGAGGCTCCTTTCATGTGTGATGTGCAACACTGAATTGCTCTGCACGCAGTGCAGGGGAATCGGGCCTCATCTCGCGGCGAGGGGGAAGTCTCATGGTTTTTCTCGAGTTGCGGCGGGAACCTGGGGTATATTCTCGAGTTAAGACGGGGATGGCCCTTCCACCCACGTGTTTGTTCAGTGTCGTCAGGACTCCTGCCTAGTTGCGAGGGACAACTCGGGATTCTCCTCGAGGCTTGGCAGGGCAATTGGGACGCCTCTCCAGCTGAGGCGGGAGACCAAGGGTCCCTATCCACGTGCCACAGGAATCCTGGGACTCCTATCAAGTTTCACGAGGAGTCAGGCATTGTCTCCTTTGGAGGCACTGATCTCCGCGTACCTCAGGAGTTTTCAAAGGATGTGAGGCCTCCGGTCGCGATGAGGTGGGGAACTAGGTCTTTCTCTGTGGTCTCCACAGGGGATTCAGACATCCTTTCATCTTGGGAGATGCAAGACGAGCCTGTATTCAAGTCACTGCAGGGATATCCGGCCTTATTTCGAGTCAGGGCATCGCGGTGTCCATTCCACTTGAGGCCGCAAACTCAGGGTCCCTCTCACATACCTAGAGCTGAGAGAAGCCTCCGCTTGAGGTGCTTGTGTTAAGGTGGTATTCCTCTGGAGTCGAAGCCAGGGACTAACCTCTCATCTCGAGTTGATTTTTGGTCCACGGAGTTTTTCGTGTGGCTACAGTGACCTCAGGATCCCTCTAGCCTTGAAACAGTGTTCTTGGGGTTTCTCTGGAGTGCCATCAAGGAAATCAAGGCTCCTTTCATGTGTGATGTGCAACACTGAAATGCTCTGCACGCAGTGCAGGGGAATCGGGCCTCATCTCGCGGCGAGGGGGAAGTCTCATGGTTTTTCTCGAGTTGCGGCGGGAACCTGGGGTATATTCTCGAGTTACGACGGGGATGGCCCTTCCACCCACATGTTTGTTCAGCGACGTCAGGTCTCCTGCCTAGTTGCGAGGGACAACTCGGGATTCTCCTCGAGGCTTGGCAGGGCGATTGGGACGCCTCTCCAGCTGAGGCGGGAGACCAAGGGTCCCTTTCCATGTGCCACAGGAATCCTGGGACACCTATCAAGTTTCACGAGGAGTCAGGCATCGTCTGCTTTGGAGGCACTGATCTCCGCGTACCTCTGGAGTTTTCAAAGGATGTGAGGCCTCCGGTCGCGATGAGGTGGGGAACTAGATCTTTCTCTGAGGTCTCCACAGGGGATTCAGACATCCTTTCATCTTGGGAGATGCAAGACGAGCCTGCATTCAAGTCACTGCAGGGATATCCGGCCTTATTTCGAGTCAGGGCATCGCGGTGTCCATTCCACTTGAGGGCGCAAACTCAGGGTCCCTCTCACATACCTAGAGCTGAGAGAAGCCTCCTCTTGAGGTGCTTGTGGTAAGGTGGTATTCCTCTGGAGTCGAAGCCAGGGACTAACCTCTCATCTCGAGTTGATTTTTGGTCCACGGAGCTCTTTCGTGTGGCTACAGTGACCTCAGGATCCCTCTAGCCTTGAAACAGTGTTCTTGGGGTTTCTCTGGAGTGCCACCAAGGAAATCAAGGCTCCTTTCATGTGTGATGTGCAACACTGAATTGCTCTGCACGCAGTGCAGGGGAATCGGGCCTCATCTCGCGGCGAGGGGGAAGTCTCATGGTTTTTCTCGAGTTGCGGCGGGAACCTGGGGTATATTCTCGAGTAAGACGGGGATGGCCCTTCCACCCACGTCTTTGTTCAGCGACGTCAGGACTCCTGCCTAGTTGCGAGGGACAACTCGGGATTCTCCTCGAGGCTTGGCAGGGCAATTGCGACGCCTCTCCAGCTGAGGCGGGAGACCAAGGGTCCCTTTCCACGTGCCACAGGAATCCTGGGACTCCTATCAAGTTTCACGAGGAGTCAGGCATCGTCTCCTTTGGAGGCACTGATCTCCGCGTTCCTCAGGAGTTTTCAAAGGATGTGAGGCCTCCGGTCGCGATGAGGTGGGGAACTAGGTCTTTCTCTGTGGTCTCCACAGGGGATTCAGACATCCTTTCATCTTGGGAGATGCAAGACGAGCCTGTATTCAAGTCACTGCAGGGATATCCGGCCTTATTTCGAGTCAGGGCATCGCGGTGTCCATTCCACTTGAGGCCGCAAACTCAGGGTCCCTCTCACATACCTAGAGCTGAGAGAAGCCTCCTCTTGAGGTGCTTGTGGTAAGGTGGTATTCCTCTGGAGTCGAAGCCAGGGACTAACCTCTCATCCCGAGTTGATTTTTGTTCCACGGAGCTCTTTCGTGTGGCTACAGTGACCTCAGGATCCCTCTAGCCTTGAAACAGTGTTCTAGAGGTTTCTCTGGAGTGCCATCAAGGAAATCAAGGCTCCTTTCATGTGTGATGTGCAACACTGAATTGCTCTGCACGCAGTGCAGGGGAATCGGGCCTCATCTCGCGGCGAGGGGGAAGTCTCATGGTTTTTCTCGAGTTGCGGCGGGAACCTGGGGTATATTCTCGAGTTACGACGGGGATGGCCCTTCCACCCACGTGTTTGTTCAGCGACGTCAGGACTCCTGCCTAGTTGTGAGGGACAGCTCGGGATTCTCCTCGAGGCTTCGAAGGGCGATTGGGACGCCTCTCCAGCTGAGGCGGGAGACCAAGGGTCCCTTTCCATGTGCCACAGGAATCCTGGGACACCTATCAAGTTTCAGGAGGAGTCAGGCATCGTCTCCTTTGGAGGCACTGATCTCCGCGTACCTCTGGAGTTTTCAAAGGATGTGAGGCCTCCGGTCGCGATGAGGTGGGGAACTAGGTCTTTCTCTGTGGTCTCCACAGGTGATTCAGACATCCTTTCATCTTGGGAGATGCAAGACGAGCCTGCATTCAAGTCACTGCAGGGATATCCGGCCTTATTTCGAGTCAGGGCATCGTGGTGTCCATTCCACTTGAGGCCGCAAACTCAGGGTCCCTCTCACATACCTAGAGCTGAGAGAAGCCTCCTCTTGAGGTGCTTGTGGTAAGGTGGTATTCCTCTGGAGTCGAAGTCAGGGACTAACCTCTCATCTCGAGTTGATTTTTGGGCCACGGAGCTCTTTCGTGTGGCTACAGTGACCTCAGGATCCCTCTAGCCTTGAAACAGTGTTCTTGGGGTTTCTCTGGAGTGCTATCAAGGAAATCAAGGCTCCTTTCATGTTTGATGTGCAACACTGAATTGCTCTGCACGCAGTGCAGGGGAATCGGGCCTCATCTCGCGGCGAGGGGGAAGTCTCATGGTTTTTCTCGAGTTGCGGCGGGAACCTGGGGTATATTCTCGAGTTACGACGGGGATGGCCCTTCCACCCACGTGTTTTTTCAGCGACGTCAGGACTCCTGCCTAGTTGCGAGGGACAACTGGGGATTCTCCTCGAGGCTTGGCAGGGCAATTGGGACGCCTCTCCAGCTGAGGCGGGAGACCAAGGGTCCCTTTCCACGTGCCACAGGAATCCTGGGACACCTATCAAGTTTCACGAGGAGTCAGGCATCGTCTCCTTTGGAGGCACTGATCTCCGCGTACCTCTGGAGTTTTCAAAGGATGTGAGGCCTCCGGTCGCGATGAGGTGCGGAACTAGATCTTTCTCTGAGGTCTCCACAGGGGATTCAGACATCCTTTCATCTTGGGAGATGCAAGACGAGCCTGCATTCAAGTCACTGCAGGGATATCCGGCCTTATATCGAGTCAGGGCATCGCGGTGTCCATTCCACTTGAGGCCGCAAACTCAGGGTCCCTCTCACATACCTAGAGCTGAGAGAAGCCTCCTCTTGAGGTGCTTGTGGTAAGGTGGTATTCCTCTGGAGTCGAAGCCAGGGACTAACCTCTCATCTCGAGTTGATTTTTGGGCCACGGAGCTCTTTCGTGTGGCTACAGTGACCTCAGGATCCCTCTAGCCTTGAAACAGTGTTCTTGGGGTTTCTCTGGAGTGCTATCAAGGAAATCGAGGCTCCTTTCATGTGTGATGTGCAACACTGAATTGCTCTGCACGCAGTGCAGGGGAATCGGGCCTCATCTCGCGGCGAGGGGGAAGTCTCATGGTTTTTCTCGAGTTGCGGCGGGAACCTGGGGTATATTGTCGAGTTAAGACGGGGATGGCCCTTCCACCCACGTGTTTGTTCAGTGTCGTCAGGACTCCTGCCTAGTTGCGAGGGACAACTCGGGATTCTCCTCGAGGCTTGGCAGGGCAATTGGGACGCCTCTCCAGCTGAGGCGGGAGACCAAGGGTCCCTTTCCACGTGCCACAGGAATCCTGGGACTCCTATCAAGTTTCACGAGGAGTCAGGCATTGTCTCCTTTGGAGGCACTGATCTCCGCGTACCTCAGGAGTTTTCAAAGGATGTGAGGCCTCCGGTCGCGATGAGGTGGGGAACTAGGTCTTTCTCTGTGGTCTCCACAGGGGATTCAGACATCCTTTCATCTTGGGAGATGCAAGACGAGCCTGTATTCAAGTCACTGCAGGGATATCCGGCCTTATTTCGAGTCAGGGCATCGCGGTGTCCATTCCACTTGAGGCCGCAAACTCAGGGTCCCTCTCACATACCTAGAGCTGAGAGAAGCCTCCGCTTGAGGTGCTTGTGTTAAGGTGGTATTCCTCTGGAGTCGAAGCCAGGGACTAACCTCTCATCTCGAGTTGATTTTTGGTCCACGGAGTTTTTCGTGTGGCTACAGTGACCTCAGGATCCCTCTAGCCTTGAAACAGTGTTCTTGGGGTTTCTCTGGAGTGCTATCAAGGAAATCAAGGCTCCTTTCATGTGTGATGTGCAACACTGAAATGCTCTGCACGCAGTGCAGGGGAATCGGGCCTCATCTCGCGGCGAGGGGGAAGTCTCATGGTTTTTCTCGAGTTGCGGCGGGAACCTGGGGTATATTCTCGAGTTACCACGGGGATGGCCCTTCCACCCACATGTTTGTTCAGCGACGTCAGGTCTCCTGCCTAGTTGCGAGGGACAACTCGGGATTCTCCTCGAGGCTTGGCAGGGCGATTGGGACGCCTCTCCAGCTGAGGCGGGAGACCAAGGGTCCCTTTCCATGTGCCACAGGAATCCTGGGACACCTATCAAGTTTCACGAGGAGTCAGGCATCGTCTGCTTTGGAGGCACTGATCTCCGCGTACCTCTGGAGTTTTCAAAGGATGTGAGGCCTCCGGTCGCGATGAGGTGGGGAACTAGATCTTTCTCTGAGGTCTCCACAGGGGATTCAGACATCCTTTCATCTTGGGAGATGCAAGACGAGCCTGCATTCTAGTCACTGCAGGGATATCCGGCCTTATTTCGAGTCAGGGCATCGCGGTGTCCATTCCACTTGAGGGCGCAAACTCAGGGTCCCTCTCACATACCTAGAGCTGAGAGAAGCCTCCTCTTGAGGTGCTTGTGGTAAGGTGGTATTCCTCTGGAGTCGAAGCCAGGGACTAACCTCTCATCTCGAGTTGATTTTTGGTCCACGGAGCTCTTTCATGTGGCTACAGTGACCTCAGGATCCCTCTAGCCTTGAAACAGTGTTCTTGGGGTTTCTCTGGAGTGCCACCAAGGAAATCAAGGCTCCTTTCATGTGTGATGTGCAACACTGAATTGCTCTGCACGCAGTGCAGGGGAATCGGGCCTCATCTCGCGGCGAGGGGGAAGTCTCATGGTTTTTCTCGAGTTGCGGCGGGAACCTGGGGTATATTCTCGAGTTACGACGGGGATGTCCCTTCCAGCCACGTGTTTGTTCAGCGACGTCAGGACACCTGCCTAGTTGCGAGGGACAACTCGGGATTCTCCTCGAGGCTTGGCAGGGCGATTGGGACGCCTCTCCAGCTGAGGCGGGAGACCAAGGGTCCCTTTCCACGTGCCACAGGAATCCTGGGACACCTATCAAGTTTCACGAGGAGTCAGGCATCGTCTCCTTTGGAGGCACTGATCTCCGCGTACCTCTGGAGTTTTCAAAGGATGTGAGGCCTCCGGTCGCGATGAGGTGCGTAACTAGATCTTTCTCTGAGGTCTCCACAGGGGATTCAGACATCCTTTCACCTTGGGAGATGCAAGACGAGCCTGTATTCAAGTCACTGCAGGGATATCCGGCCTTATTTCGAGTCAGGGCATCGCGGTGTCCATTCCACTTGAGGCCGCAAACTCAGGGTCCCTCTCACATACCTAGAGCTGAGAGAAGCCTCCTCTTGAGGTGCTTGTGGTAAGGTGGTATTCCTCTGGAGTCGAAGCTAGGGACTAACCTCTCATCTCGAGTTGATTTTTGGGCCACGGAGCTCTTTCGTGTGGCTACAGTGACCTCAGGATCCCTCTAGCCTTGAAACAGTGTTCTTGGGGTTTCTCTGGAGTGCTATCAAGGATATCGAGGCTCCTTTCATGTGTGATGTGCAACACTGAATTGCTCTGCACGCAGTGCAGGGGAATCGGGCCTCATCTCGCGGAGAGGGGGAAGTCTCATGGTTTTTCTCGAGTTGCGGCGGGAACCTGGGGTATATTCTCGAGTTAAGACGGGGATGGCCCTTCCACCCACGTGTTTGTTCAGTGACGTCAGGACTCCTGCCTAGTTTCGAGGGACAACTCGGGATTCTCCTCGAGGCTTGGCAGGGCAATTGCGATGCCTCTCCAGCTGAGGCGGGAGACCAAGGGTCCCTTTCCACGTGCCACAGGAATCCTGGGACTCCTATCAAGTTTCACGAGGAGTCAGGCATCGTCTCCTTTGGAGGCACTGATCTCCGCGTACCTCAGGAGTTTTCAAAGGATGTGAGGCCTCCGGTCGCGATGAGGTGGGGAACTAGGTCTTTCTCTGTGGTCTCCACAGGGGATTCAGACATCCTTTCATCTTGGGAGATGCAAGACGAGCCTGCATTCAAGTCACTGCAGGGATATCCGGCCTTATTTTGAGTCAGGGCATCGCGGTGTCCATTCCACTTGAGGCCGCAAACTCAGGGTCCCTCTCACAAACCTAGAGCTGAGAGAAGCCTCCTCTTGAGGTGCTTGTGTTAAGGTGGTATTCCTCTGGAGTCGAAGCCAGGGACTAACCTCTCATCTCCAGGTGATTTTTGGGCCACGGAGCTCTTTCGTGTGGCTACAGTGACCTCAGGATCCCTCTAGCCTTGAAACAGTGTTCTTGGGGTTTCTCTGGAGTGCCATCAAAGAAATCAAGGCTCCTTTCATGTGTGATGTGCAACACTGAATTGCTCTGCACGCAGTGCAGGGGAATCGGGCCTCATCTCGTGGCGAGGGGGAAGTCTCATGGTTTTTCTCGAGTTGCGTTGGACACCTGGGTTATATTCTCGAGTTACGACGGGGATGGCCCTTCCAGCCATGTGTTTGTTCAGCGACGTCAGGACTCCTGCCTAGTTGCGAGGGACAACTCGGGATTCTCCTCGAGGCTTGGCAGGGCAATTGCGACGCCTCTCCAGCTGAGGCGGGAGACCAAGTGTCCCTTTCCACGTGCCACAGGAATCCTGGAAATCCTATCAAGTTTCACGAGGAGTCAGGCATCGTCTCCTTTGGAGGCACTGATCTCCGTGTACCTCTGGAGTTTTCAAAGGATGTGAGGCCTCCGGTCGCGATGAGGTGGGGAACTAGGTCTTTTTCTGTGGTCTCCACAGGGGATTCAGACATCCTTTCGTCTTGGGAGATGCAAGGCGAGCCTGTATTCAAGTCACTGCAGGGATATCCGGCCTTATTTCGAGTCAGGGCATCGCGGTGTCCATTCCACTTGAGGCCGCAAACTCAGCACATAGCTAGAGCTGAGAGAAGCCTCCTCTTGAGGTGCTTGTGGTAAGGTGGTATTCCTCTGAAGTCGAAGCCAGGGACTAACCTCTCATCTCGAGTTGATTTTTGGGCCACGGACCTCTTTCTTGTTGCTACAGGGACCTCAAGATCCCTCTAGCCTTGAAACAGTGATCTTGGGGTTTCTCTGGATTGCTATCAAGGAAATCAAGGCTCCTTTCATGTGTGATGTGCAACACTGAATTGCTCTGCACGCAGTGCAGGGGAATCGGGCCTCATCTCGCGGCGAGGGGGAAGTCTCATGGTTTTTCTCGAATTGCTGCGGGAACCTGGGGTATATTCTCGAGTTAAGACGGGGATGGCCCTTCCACCCACGTGTTTGTTCAGTGACGTCAGGACTCCTGCCTAGTTGCGAGGGACAACTCGGGATTCTCCTCGAGGCTTGGCAGGGCAATTGGGACGCCTCTCCAGCTGAGGCGGGAGACCAAGGGTCCCTTTCCACGTGCCACAGGAATCCTGGGACACCTATCAAGTTTCACGAGGAGTCAGGCATCGTCTCCTTTGGAGGCACTGATCTCCGCGTACCTCTGGAGTTTTCAAAGGATGTGAGGCCTCCGGTCGCGATGAGGTGCGGAACTAGATCTTTCTCTGAGGTCTCCACAGGGGATTCAGACATCCTTTCATCTTGGGAGATGCAAGACGAGCCTGCATTCAAGTCACTGCAGGGATATCCGGCCTTATTTTGAGTCAGGGCATCGCGGTGTCCATTCCACTTGAGGCCGCAAACTCAGGGTCCCTCTCACATACCTAGAGCTGAGAGAAGCCTCCTCTTGAGGTGCTTGTGGTAAGGTGGTATTCCTCTGGAGTCGAAGCCAGGGACTAACCTCTCATCTCGAGTTGAATTTTGGGCCACGGAGCTCTTTCGTGTGGCTACAGTGACCTCAGGATCCCTCTAGCCTTGAAACAGTGTTCTTGGGGTTTCTCTGGAGTGCCATCAAGGAAATCGAGGCTCCTTTCATGTGTGATGTGCAATACGGAATTGCTCTGCACGCAGTGCAGGGGAATCGGGCCTCATCTCGCGGCGAGGGGGAAGTCTCATGGTTTTTCTCGAGTTGCGGCAGGAACCTGGGGTATATTCTCGAGTTACGACGGGGATGGCCCTTTCAGCCACGTGTTTTTTCAGCGACGTCAGGACTCCTGCCTAGTTGCGAGGGACAACTCGGGATTCTCCTCGAGGCTTGGCAGGGCGATTGGGACGCCTCTCCAGCTGAGGCGGGAGACCAAGGGTCCCTTTCCACGTGCCACAGGAATCCTGGGACACCTATCAAGTTTCACGAAGAGTCAGGCATCGTCTCCTTTGGAGGCACTGATCTCCGCGTACCTCTGGAGTTTTCAAAGGATGTGAGGCCTCCGGTCGCGATGAGGTGCGGAACTAGATCTTTCTCTGAGGTCTCCACAGGGGATTCAGACATCCTTTCATCTTGGGAGATGCAAGACGAGCCTGCATTCAAGTCACTGCAGGGATATCCGGCCTTATATCGAGTCAGGGCATCGCGGTGTCCATTCCACTTGAGGCCGCAAACTCAGGGTCTCTCTCACATACCTAGAGCTGAGAGAAGCCTCCTCTTGAGGTGCTTGTGGTAAGGTGGTATTCCTCTGGAGTCGAAGCCAGGGACTAACCTCTCATCTCGAGTTGATTTTTGGGCCACGGAGCTCTTTCGTGTGGCTACAGTGACCTCAGGATCCCTCTAGCCTTGAAACAGTGTTCTTGGGGTTTCTCTGGAGTGCTATCAAGGAAATCGAGGCTCCTTTCATGTGTGATGTGCAACACTGAATTGCTCTGCACGCAGTGCAGGGGAATCGGGCCTCATCTCGCGGCGAGGGGGAAGTCTCATGGTTTTTCTCGAGTTGCGGCGGGAACCTGGGGTATATTCTCGAGTTAAGACGGGGATGGCCCTTTCACCCACGTGTTTGTTCAGTGTCGTCAGGACTCCTGCCTAGTTGCGAGGGACAACTCGGGATTCTCCTCGAGGCTTGGCAGGGCAATTGGGACGCCTCTCCAGCTGAGGCGGGAGACCAAGGGTCCCTTTCCACGTGCCACAGGAATCCTGGGACTCCTATCAAGTTTCACGAGGAGTCAGGCATTGTCTCCTTTGGAGGCACTGATCTCCGCGTACCTCAGGAGTTTTCAAAGGATGTGAGGCCTCCGGTCGCGATGAGGTGGGGAACTAGGTCTTTCTCTGTGGTCTCCACAGGGGATTCAGACATCCTTTCATCTTGGGAGATGCAAGACGAGCCTGTATTCAAGTCACTGCAGGGATATCCGGCCTTATTTCGAGTCAGGGCATCGCGGTGTCCATTCCACTTGAGGCCGCAAACTCAGGGTCCCTCTCACATACCTAGAGCTGAGAGAAGCCTCCGCTTGAGGTGCTTGTGTTAAGGTGGTATTCCTCTGGAGTCGAAGCCAGGGACTAACCTCTCATCTCGAGTTGATTTTTGGTCCACGGAGTTTTTCGTGTGGCTACAGTGACCTCAGGATCCCTCTAGCCTTGAAACAGTGTTCTTGGGGTTTCTCTGGAGTGCCACCAAGGAAATCAAGGCTCCTTTCATGTGTGATGTGCAACACTGAATTGCTCTGCACGCAGTGCAGGGGAATCGGGCCTCATCTCGCGGCGAGGGGGAAGTCTCATGGTTTTTCTCGAGTTGCGGCGGGAACCTGGGGTATATTCTCGAGTTACGACGGGGATGGCCCTTCCAGCCACGTGTTTCTTCAGCGACGTCAGGACTCCTGCCTAGTTGCGAGGGACAACTCGGGATTCTCCTCGAGGCTTGGCAGGGCGATTGGGACGCCTCTCCAGCTGAGGCGGGAGACCAAGGGTCCCTTTCCACGTGCCACAGGAATCCTGGGACACCTATCAAGTTTCACGAGGAGTCAGGCATCGTCTCCTTTGGAGGCACTGATCTCCGCGTACCTCTGGAGTTTTCAAAGGATGTGAGGCCTCCAGTCGCGATGAGGTGCGTAACTAGATCTTTCTCTGAGGTCTCCATAGGGGATTCAGACATCCTTTCATCTTGGGAGATGCAAGACGAGCCTGCATTCAAGTCACTGCAGGGATATCCGGCCTTATTTCGAGTCAGGGCATCGCGGTGTCCATTCCACTTGAGGCCGCAAACTCAGGGTCCCTCTCACATACCTAGAGCTGAGAGAAGCCTCCTCTTGAGGTGCTTGTGGTAAGGTGGTATTCCTCTGGAGTCGAAGCCTGGGACTAACCTCTCATCTCGAGTTGATTTTTGGGCCACGGAGCTCTTTCGTGTGGCTACAGTGACCTCAGGATCCCTCTAGCCTTGAAACAGTGTTCTTGGGGTTTCTCTGGAGTGCTATCAAGGAAATCGAGGCTCCTTTCATGTGTGATGTGCAACACTGAATTGCTCTGCACGCAGTGCAGGGGAATCGGGCCTCATCTCGCGGCGAGGGGGAAGTCTCATGGTTTTTCTCGAGTTGCGGCGGGAACCTGGGGTATATTCTCGAGTTAAGACGGGGATGGCCCTTCCACCCACATGTTTGTTCAGTGACGTCAGGACTCCTGCCTAGTTGCGAGGGACAACTCGGGATTCTCCTCGAGGCTTGGCAGGGCAATTGCGACGCCTCTCCAGCTGAGGCTGGAGACCAAGGGTCCCTTTCCACGTGCCACAGGAATCCTGGGACTCCTATCAAGTTTCACGAGGAGTCAGGCATCGTCTCCTTTGGAGGCACTGATCTCCGCGTACCTCAGGAGTTTTCAAAGGATGTGAGGCCTCCGGTCGCGATGAGGTGGGGAACTAGGTCTTTCTCTGTGGTCTCCAGAGGGGATTCAGACATCCTTTCGTCTTGGGAGATGAAAGACGAGCCTGTATTCAAATCACTGCAGGGATATCCGGCCTTATTTCGAGTCAGGGCATCGCGGTGTCCATTCCACTTGAGGCCGCAAACTCAGCACATAGCTAGAGCTGAGAGAAGCCTCCTCTTGAGGTGCTTGTGGTAAGGTGGTATTCCTCTGGATTCGAATCCAGGGACTAACCTCTCATCTCGAGTTGATTTTTGGTCCACGGAGCTCTTTCGTGTTGCTACAGTGACCTCAGGATCCCTCCAGCCTTGAAACAGTGTTCTTGGGGTTTCTCTGGAGTACCATCAAGGAAATCAGGGCTCCTTTCATGTGTGATGTGCAACACGGAAATGCTCTGCACGCAGGGCAGGGGAATCGGGCCTCATCTCGCGGCGAGGGGGAAGTCTCATGGTTTTTCTCGAGTTGCGGCGGGAACCTGGGGTATATTCTCGAGTTAAGACGGGGATGTCCCTTCCAGCCACGTGTTTGTTCAGCGACGTCAGGACTCCTGCCTAGTTGCGAGGGACAACTCGGGATTCTCCTCGAGGCTTGGCAGGGCAATTGGGACGACTCTCCATCTGAGGCGGGAGACCAAGGTTCCCTTTCCACGTGCCACAGGAATCCTGGGACTCCTATCAAGTTTCACGAGGAGTCAGGCATCGTCTCCTTTGGAGGCACTGATCTCCGCGTACCTCTGGAGTTTTCAAAGGATGTGAGGCCTCCGGTCGCGATGAGCTGGGGAACTAGGTCTTTCTCTGTGATCTCCACAGGGGATTCAGACATCCTTTCATCTTGGGAGATGCAAGACGAGCCTGCATTCAAGTCACTGCAGGGATATCCGGCCTTATTTCGAGTCAGGGCATCGCGGTGTCCATTCCACTTGAGGGCGCAAACTCAGGGTCCCTCTCACATACCTAGAGCTGAGAGAAGCCTCCTCTTGAGGTGCTTGTGGTAAGGTGGTATTCCTCTGAAGTCGAAGCCAGGGACTAACCTCTCATCTCGAGTTGATTTTTGGGCCACGGACCTCTTTCTTGTTGCTACAGGGACATCAAGATCCCTCTAGCCTTGAAACAGTGATCTTGGGGTTTCTCTGGATTGCTATCAAGGAAATCAAGGCTCCTTTCATGTGTGATGTGCAACACGGAATTGCTCTTCACGCAGTGCAGGGGAATCGGGCCTCATTTCACGGCGAGGGGGAAGTCTCATGGTTTTTCTGGAGTTGCGGCGGGAACCTGGGGTATATTCTCGAGTTACGACGGGGATGGCCCTTCCAGCCACGTGTTTTTTCAGCGACGTCAGGACTCCTGCCTAGTTGCGAGGGACAACTCGGGATTCTCCTCGAGGCTTGGCAGGGCAATTGGGACGCCTCTCCAGCTGAGGCGGGAGACCAAGGGTCCCTTTCCACGTGCCACAGGAATCCTGGGACACCTATCAAGTTTCACGAGGAGTCAGGCATCGTCTCCTTTGGAGGCACTGATCTCCGCGTACCTCTGGAGTTTTCAAAGGATGTGAGGCCTCCGGTCGCGATGAGGTGCGGAACTAGATCTTTCTCTGAGGTCTCCACAGGGGATTCAGACATCCTTTCATCTTGGGAGATGCAAGACGAGCCTGCATTCAAGTCACTGCAGGGATATCCGGCCTTATTTTGAGTCAGGGCATCGCGGTGTCCATTCCACTTGAGGCCGCAAACTCAGGGTCCCTCTCACATACCTAGAGCTGAGAGAAGCCTCCTCTTGAGGTGCTTGTGGTAAGGTGGTATTCCTCTGGAGTCGAAGCCAGGGACTAACCTCTCATCTCGAGTTGATTTTTGGGCCACGGAGCTTTTTCGTGTGGCTACAGTGACCTCAGGATCCCTCTAGCCTTGAAACAGTGTTCTTGGGGTTTCTCTGGAGTGCTATCAAGGAAATCGAGGCTCCTTTCATGTGTGATGTGCAATACGGAATTGCTCTGCACGCAGTGCAGGGGAATCGGGCCTCATCTCGCGGCGAGGGGGAAGTCTCATGGTTTTTCTCGAGTTGCGGCAGGAACCTGGGGTATATTCTCGAGTTACGACGGGGATGGCCCTTCCAGCCACGTGTTTTTTCAGCGACGTCAGGACTCCTGCCTAGTTGCGAGGGACAACTCGGGATTCTCCTCGAGGCTTGGCAGGGCGATTGGGACGCCTCTCCAGCTGAGGCGGGAGACCAAGGGTCCCTTTCCACGTGCCACAGGAATCCTGGGACACCTATCAAGTTTCACGAGGAGTCAGGCTTCGTCTCCTTTGGAGGCACTGATCTCCGCGTACCTCTGGAGTTTTCAAAGGATGTGAGGCCTCCGGTCGCGATGAGGTGCGGAACTAGATCTTTCTCTGAGGTCTCCACAGGGGATTCAGACATCCTTTCATCTTGGGAGATGCAAGACGAGCCTGCATTCAAGTCACTGCAGGGATATCCGGCCTTATTTCGAGTCAGGGCATCGCGGTGTCCATTCCACTTGAGGCCGCAAACTCAGGGTCCCTCTCACAAACCTAGAGCTGAGAGAAGCCTCCTCTTGAGGTGCTTGTGGTAAGGTGGTATTCCTCTGGAGTCGAAGCCAGGGACTAACCTCTCATCTCGAGGTGATTTTTGGGCCACGGAGCTCTTTCGTGTGGCTACAGTGACCTCAGGATCCCTCTAGCCTTGAAACAGTGTTCTTGGGGTTTCTCTGGAGTGCCATCAAAGAAATCAAGGCTCCTTTCATGTGTGATGTGCAACACTGAATTGCTCTGCACGCAGTGCAGGGGAATCGGGCCTCATCTTGTGGCGAGGGGGAAGTCTCATGGTTTTTCTCGAGGTGCGGTGGACACCTGGGGTATATTCTCGAGTTACGACGGGGATGGCCCTTCCAGCCATGTGTTTGTTCAGCGACGTCAGGACTCCTGCCTAGTTGCGAGGGACAACTCGGGATTCTCCTCGAGGCTTGGCAGGGCAATTGGGACGCCTCTCCAGCTGAGGCGGGAGACCAAGGGTCCCTTTCCACATGCCACAGGAATCCTGGGACTCCCATCAAGTTTCACGAGGAGTCAGGCATCGTCTCCTTTGGAGGCACTGATCTCCGCGTACCTCTGGAGTTTTCAAAGGATGTGAGGCCTCCGGTCACGATGAGGTGGGGAACTAGGTCTTTTTCTGTGGTCTCCACAGGGGTTTCAGACATCCTTTCGTCTTGGGAGATGCAAGGCGAGCCTGTATTCAAGTCACTGCAGGGATATCCGGCCTTATTTCGAGTCAGGGCATCGCGGGGTCCATTCCACTTGAGGCCGCAAACTCAGCACTTAGCTAGAGCTGAGAGAAGCCTCCTCTTGAGGTGCTTGTGGTAAGGTGGTATTCCTCTGGAGTCGAAGCCAGGGACTAACCTCTCATCTCGAGTTGATTTTTGGTCCACGGAGCTCTTTCGTGTTGCTACAGTGACCTCAGGATCCCTCTAGCCTGAAACAGTGTTCTTGGGGTTTCTCTGGAGTGCCATCAAGGAAATCAAGGCTCCTTTCATGTGTGATGTGCAAGACGGAAATGCTCTGCACGCAGGGCAGGGGAATCAGGCCTCATCTCGCGGCGAGGGGGAAGTCTCATGGTTTTTCTCGAGTTGCGGCGGGAACCTGGGGTATATTCTCGAGTTACGACGGGGATGTCCCTTCCAGCCACGTGTTTGTTCAGCGACGTCAGGACTCCTGCCTAGTTGCGAGGGACAACTCGGGATTTTCCACGAGGCTTGGCAGGGCAATTGGGACGCCTCTCCATCTGAGGCGGGAGACCAAGGTTCCCTTTCCACGTGCCACAGGAATCCTGGGACTCCTATCAAGTTTCACGAGGAGTCAGGCATCGTCTCCTTTGGAGGCACTGATCTCCGCGTACCTCTGGAGTTTTCAAAGGATGTGAAGCCTCCCGTCGCGATGAGGTGGGGAACTAGGTCTTTCTCTGTGATCTCCACAGCGGATTCAGACATCCTTTCATCTTGGGAGATGCAAGACGAGCCTGCATTCAAGTCACTGCAGGGATATCCGGCCTTATTTCGAGTCAGGGCATCGCGGTGTCCATTCCACTTGAGGCCGCAAACTCAGGGTCCCTCTCACATACCTAGAGCTGAGAGAAGCCTCCTCTTGAGGTGCTTGTGGTAAGGTGGTATTCCTCTGGAGTCGAAGCCAGGGACTAACCTCTCATCTCGAGTTGATTTTTGGGCCACGGAGCTCTTTCGTGTGGCTACAGTGACCTCAGGACCCCTCTAGCCTTGAAACAGTGTTCTTGGGGTTTCTCTGGAGTGCTATCAAGGAAATCAAGGCTCCTTTCATGTGTGATGTGCAACACGGAATTGCTCTGCACGCAGTGCAGGGGAATCGGGCCTCATCTCGCGGCGAGGGGGAAGTCTCATGGTTTTTCTCGAGTTGCGGCGGGAACCTGGGGTATATTCTGGAGTTAGGACGGGGATGGCCCTTCCACCCACGTGTTTTTTCAGCGACGTCAGGACTCCTGCCTAGTTGCGAGGGACAACTCGGGATTCTCCTCGAGGCTTGGCAGGGCGATTGGGACGCCTCTCCAGCTGAGGCGGGAGACCAAGGGTCCCTTTCCATGTGCCACAGGAATCCTGGGACACCTATCAAGTTTCACGAGGAGTCAGGCATCGTCTCCTTTGGAGGCACTGATCTCCGCGTACCTCTGGAGTTTTCAAAGGATGTGAGGCCTCCGGTCGCGATGAGGTGCGAAACTAGATCTTTCTCTGAGGTCTCCACAGGGGATTCAGACATCCTTTCATCTTGGGAGATGCAAGACGAGCCTGCATTCAAGTCACTGCAGGGATATCCGGCCTTATTTTGAGTCAGGGCATCGCGGTGTCCATTCCACTTGAGGCCGCAAACTCAGGGTCCCTCTCACATACCTAGAGCTGAGAGAAGCCTCCTCTTGAGGTGCTTGTGTTAAGGTGGTATTCCTCTGGAGTCGAAGCCAGGGACTAACCTCTCATCACGAGTTGATTTTTGGGCCACGGAGCTCTTTCGTGTGGCTACAGTGACCTCAGGATCCCTCTAGCCTTGAAACAGTGTTCTTGGGGTTTCTCTGGAGTGCTATCAAGGAAATCGAGGCTCCTTTCATGTGTGATGTGCAACACTGAATTGCTCTGCACGCAGTGCAGGGGAATCGGGCCTCATCTCGCGGCGAGGGGGAAGTCTCATGGTTTTTCTCGAGTTGCGGCGGGAACCTGGGGTATATTCTCGAGTTAAGACGGGGATGGCCCTTCCACCCACGTGTTTGTTCAGTGACGTCAGGACTCCTGCCTAGTTGCGAGGGACAACTCGGGATTCTCCTCGAGGCTTGGCAGGGCAATTGCGACGCCTCTCCAGCTGAGGCGGGAGACCAAGGGTCCCTTTCCACGTGCCACAGGAATCCTGGGACTCCTATCAAGTTTCACGAGGAGTCAGGCATCGTCTCCTTTGGCGGCACTGATCTCCGCGTACCTAAGGAGTTTTCAAAGGATGTGAGGCCTCCGGTCGCGATGAGGTGGGGAACTAGGTCTTTCTCTGTGGTCTCCACAGGGGATTCAGACATCCTTTCCTCTTGGGAAATGCAAGACGAGCCTGTATTCAAGTCACTGCAGGGATATCCGGCCTTATTTCGAGTCAGGGCATCGCGGTGTCCATTCCACTTGAGGGCGCAAACTCAGGGTCCCTCTCACATACCTAGAGCTGAGAGAAGCCTCCGCTTGAGGTGCTTGTGTTAAGGTGGTATTCCTCTGGAGTCGAAGCCAGGGACTAGCCTCTCATCTCGAGTAGATTTTTGGTCCACGGAGCTCTTTCGTGTGGCTACAGTGACCTCAGGATCCCTCTAGCCTTGAAACAGTGTTCTTGGGGTTTCTCTGGAGTGCCATCAAGGAAATCAAGGCTCCTTTCATGTGTGATGTGCAACACTGAAATGCTCTGCACGCAGTGCAGGGGAATCGGGCCTCATCTCGCGGCGAGGGGGAAGTCTCATGGTTTTTCTCGAGTTGCGGCGGGAACCTGGGGTATATTCTCGAGTTACGACGGGGATGGCCCTTCCACCCACGTGTTTGTTCAGTGACGTCAGGACTCCTGCCTAGTTGCGAGGGACAACTCGGGATTCTCCTCAAGGCTTGGCAGGGCAATTGGGACGCCTCTCCAGCTGAGGCGGGAGACCAAGGGTCCCTTTCCATGTGCCACAGGAATCCTGGGACTCCTATCAAGTTTCACGATGAGTCAGGCATCGTCTCCTTTGGAGGCACTGATCTCCGCGTACCTCTGGAGTTTTCAAAGGATGTGAGGCCTCCGGTCGCGATGAGGTGCGGAACTAGATCTTGCTCTGAGGTCTCCACAGGGGATTCAGACATCCTTTCATCTTGGGAGATGCAAGACGAGCCTGCATTCAAGTCACTGCAGGGATATCCGGCCTTATTTCGAGTCAGTGCATCGCGGTGTCCATTCCACTTGAGGCCGCAAACTCAGGGTCCCTCTCACAAACCTAGAGCTGAGAGAAGCCTCCTCTTGAGGTGCTTGTGGTAAGGTGGTATTCCTCTGGAGTCGAAGCCAGGGACTAACCTCTCATCTCGAGGTGATTTTTGGGCCACGGAGCTCTTTCGTGTGGCTACAGTGACCTCAGGATCCCTCTAGCCTTGAAACAGTGTTCTTGGGGTTTCTCTGGAGTGCCATCAAAGAAATCAAGGCTCCTTTCATGTGTGATGTGCAACACTGAATTGCTCTGCACGCAGTGCAGGGGAATCGGGCCTCATCTTTTGGCGAGTGGGAAGTCTCATGGTTTTTCTCGAGGTGCGGTGGACACCTGGGGTATATTCTCGAGTTACGACGGGGATGGCCCTTCCAGCCATGTGTTTGTTCAGCGACGTCAGGACTCCTGCCTAGTTGCGAGGGACAACTCGGGATTCTCCTCGAGGCTTGGCAGGGCAATTGGGACGCCTCTCCAGCTGAGGCGGGAGACCAAGGGTCCCTTTCCACATGCCACAGGAATCCTGGGACTCCCATCAAGTTTCACGAGGAGTCAGGCATCGTCTCCTTTGGAGGCACTGATCTCCGCGTACCTCTGGAGTTTTCAAAGGATGTGAGGCCTCCGGTCGCGATGAGGTGGGGAACTAGGTCTTTTTCTGTGGTCTCCACAGGGGTTTCAGACATCCTTTCGTCTTGGGAGATGCAAGGCGAGCCTGTATTCAAGTCACTGCAGGGATATCCGGCCTTATTTCGAGTCAGGGCATCGCGGGGTCCATTCCACTTGAGGCCGCAAACTCAGCACTTAGCTAGAGCTGAGAGAAGCCTCCTCTTGAGGTGCTTGTGGTAAGGTGGTATTCCTCTGGAGTCGAAGCCAGGGACTAACCTCTCATCTCGAGTTGATTTTTGGTCCACGGAGCTCTTTCGTGTTGCTACAGTGACCTCAGGATCCCTCTAGCCTGAAACAGTGTTCTTGGGGTTTCTCTGGAGTGCCATCAAGGAAATCAAGGCTCCTTTCATGTGTGATGTGCAAGACGGAAATGCTCTGCACGCAGGGCAGGGGAATCAGGCCTCATTTCGCGGCGAGGGGGAAGTCTCATGGTTTTTCTCGAGTTGCGGCGGGAACCTGGGGTATATTCTCGAGTTACGACGGGGATGTCCCTTCCAGCCACGTGTTTGTTCAGCGACGTCAGGACTCCTGCCTAGTTGCGAGGGACAACTCGGGATTTTCCACGAGGCTTGCAGGGCAATTGGGACGCCTCTCCATCTGAGGCGGGAGACCAAGTTTCCCTTTCCACGTGCCACAGGAATCCTGGGACTCCTATCAAGTTTCACGAGGAGTCAGGCATCGTCTCCTTTGGAGGCACTGATCTCCGCGTACCTCTGGAGTTTTCAAAGGATGTGAAGCCTCCCGTCGCGATGAGGTGGGGAACTAGGTCTTTCTCTGTGATCTCCACAGCGGATTCAGACATCCTTTCATCTTGGGAGATGCAAGACGAGCCTGCATTCAAGTCACTGCAGGGATATCCGGCCTTATTTCGAGTCAGGGCATCGCGGTGTCCATTCCACTTGAGGCCGCAAACTCAGGGTCCCTCTCACATACCTAGAGCTGAGAGAAGCCTCCTCTTGAGGTGCTTGTGGTAAGGTGGTATTCCTCTGGAGTCGAAGCCAGGGACTAACCTCTCATCTCGAGTTGATTTTTGGGCCACGGAGCTCTTTCGTGTGGCTACAGTGACCTCAGGACCCCTCTAGCCTTGAAACAGTGTTCTTGGGGTTTCTCTGGAGTGCTATCAAGGAAATCAAGGCTCCTTTCATGTGTGATGTGCAACACTGAATTGCTCTGCACGCAGTGCAGGGGAATCGGGCCTCATCTCGCGGCGAGGGGGAAGTCTCATGGTTTTTCTCGAGTTGCGGCGGGAACCTGGGGTATATTCTGGAGTTAGGACGGGGATGGCCCTTCCACCCACGTGTTTTTTCAGCGACGTCAGGACTCCTGCCTAGTTGCGAGGGACAACTCGGGATTCTCCTCGAGGCTTGGCAGGGCGATTGGGACGCCTCTCCAGCTGAGGCGGGAGACCAAGGGTCCCTTTCCATGTGCCACAGGAATCCTGGGACACCTATCAAGTTTCACGAGGAGTCAGGCATCGTCTCCTTTGGAGGCACTGATCTCCGCGTACCTCTGGAGTTTTCAAAGAATGTGAGGCCTCCGGTCGCGATGAGGTGCGAAACTAGATCTTTCTCTGAGGTCTCCACAGGGGATTCAGACATCCTTTCATCTTGGGAGATGCAAGACGAGCCTGCATTCAAGTCACTGCAGGGATATCCGGCCTTATTTTGAGTCAGGGCATCGCGGTGTCCATTCCACTTGAGGCCGCAAACTCAGGGTCCCTCTCACATACCTAGAGCTGAGAGAAGCCTCCTCTTGAGGTGCTTGTGTTAAGGTGGTATTCCTCTGGAGTCGAAGCCAGGGACTAACCTCTCATCACGAGTTGATTTTTGGGCCACGGAGCTCTTTCGTGTGGCTACAGTGACCTCAGGATCCCTCTAGCCTTGAAACAGTGTTCTTGGGGTTTCTCTGGAGTGCTATCAAGGAAATCGAGGCTCCTTGCATGTGTGATGTGCAACACTGAATTGCTCTGCACGCAGTGCAGGGGAATCGGGCCTCATCTCGCGGCGAGGGGGAAGTCTCATGGTTTTTCTCGAGTTGCGGCGGGAACCTGGGGTATATTCTCGAGTTAAGACGGGGATGGCCCTTCCACCCACGTGTTTGTTCAGTGACGTCAGGACTCCTGCCTAGTTGCGAGGGACAACTCGGGATTCTCCTCGAGGCTTGGCAGGGCAATTGCGACGCCTCTCCAGCTGAGGCGGGAGACCAAGGGTCCCTTTCCACGTGCCACAGGAATCCTGGGACTCCTATCAAGTTTCACGAGGAGTCAGGCATCGTCTCCTTTGGCGGCACTGATCTCCGCGTACCTAAGGAGTTTTCAAAGGATGTGAGGCCTCCGGTCGCGATGAGGTGGGGAACTAGGTCTTTCTCTGTGGTCTCCACAGGGGATTCAGACATCCTTTCCTCTTGGGAAATGCAAGACGAGCCTGTATTCAAGTCACTGCAGGGATATCCGGCCTTATTTCGAGTCAGGGCATCGCGGTGTCCATTCCACTTGAGGGCGCAAACTCAGGGTCCCTCTCACATACCTAGAGCTGAGAGAAGCCTCCGCTTGAGGTGCTTGTGTTAAGGTGGTATTCCTCTGGAGTCGAAGCCAGGGACTAGCCTCTCATCTCGAGTTGATTTTTGGTCCACGGAGCTCTTTCGTGTGGCTGCAGTGACCTCAGGATCCCTCTAGCCTTGAAACAGTGTTCTTGGGGTTTCTCTGGAGTGCCATCAAGGAAATCAAGGCTCCTTTCATGTGTGATGTGCAACACTGAAATGCTCTGCACGCAGTGCAGGGGAATCGGGCCTCATCTCGCGGCGAGGGGGAAGTCTCATGGTTTTTCTCGAGTTGCGGCGGGAACCTGGGGTATATTCTCGAGTTAAGACGGGGATGGCCCTTCCACCCACGTGTTTGTTCAGTGACGTCAGGACTCCTGCCTAGTTGCGAGGGACAACTCGGGATTCTCCTCAAGGCTTGGCAGGGCAATTGGGACGCCTCTCCAGCTGAGGCGGGAGACCAAGGGTCCCTTTCCACGTGCCACAGGAATCCTGGGACTCCTATCAAGTTTCACGATGAGTCAGGCATCGTCTCCTTTGGAGGCACTGATCTCCGCGTACCTCTGGAGTTTTCAAAGGATGTGAGGCCTCCGGTCGCGATGAGGTGGGGAACTAGGTCTTTCTCTGTGGTCTCCACAGGGGATTCAGACATCCTTTCATCTTGGGAGATGCAAGACAAGCCTGTATTCAAGTCACTGCAGGGATATCCGGCCTTATTTCGAGTCAGGGCATCGCGGTGTCCATTCCACTTGAGGCCGCAAACTCAGGGTCCCTCTCACATACCTAGAGCTGAGAGAAGCCTCCTCTTGAGGTGCTTGTGGTAAGGTGGTATTCCTCTGGAGTCGAAGCCAGGGACTAACCTCTCATCTCGAGTTGATTTTTGGGCCACGGAGCTCTTTCGTGTGGCTACAGTGACCTCAGGACCCCTCTAGCCTTGAAACAGTGTTCTTGGGGTTTCTCTGGAGTGCTATCAAGGAAATCAAGGCTCCTTTCATGTGTGATGTGCAACACTGAATTGCTCTGCACGCAGTGCAGGGGAATCGGGCCTCATCTCGCGGCGAGGGGGAAGTCTCATGGTTTTTCTCGAGTTGCGGCGGGAACCTGGGGTATATTCTGGAGTTAGGACGGGGATGGCCCTTCCACCCACGTGTTTTTTCAGCGACGTCAGGACTCCTGCCTAGTTGCGAGGGACAACTCGGGATTCTCCTCGAGGCTTGGCAGGGCGATTGGGACGCCTCTCCAGCTGAGGCGGGAGACCAAGGGTCCCTTTCCATGTGCCACAGGAATCCTGGGACACCTATCAAGTTTCACGAGGAGTCAGGCATCGTCTCCTTTGGAGGCACTGATCTCCGCGTACCTCTGGAGTTTTCAAAGGATGTGAGGCCTCCGGTCGCTATGAGGTGCGAAACTAGATCTTTCTCTGAGGTCTCCACAGGGGATTCAGACATCCTTTCATCTTGGGAGATGCAAGACGAGCCTGCATTCAAGTCACTGCAGGGATATCCGGCCTTATTTCGAGTCAGGGCATCGCGGTGTCCATTCCACTTGAGGCCGCAAACTCAGGGTCCCTCTCACATACCTAGAGCTGAGAGAAGCCTCCTCTTGAGGTGCTTGTGTTAAGGTGGTATTCCTCTGGAGTCGAAGCCAGGGACTAACCTCTCATCACGAGTTGATTTTTGGGCCACGGAGCTCTTTCGTGTGGCTACAGTGACCTCAGGATCCCTCTAGCCTTGAAACAGTGTTCTTGGGGTTTCTCTGGAGTGCTATCAAGGAAATCGAGGCTCCTTTCATGTGTGATGTGCAACACTGAATTGCTCTGCACGCAGTGCAGGGGAATCGGGCCTCATCTCGCGGCGAGGGGGAAGTCTCATGGTTTTTCTCGAGTTGCGGCGGGAACCTGGGGTATATTCTCGAGTTAAGACGGGGATGGCCCTTCCACCCACGTGTTTGTTCAGTGACGTCAGGACTCCTGCCTAGTTGCGAGGGACAACTCGGGATTCTCCTCGAGGCTTGGCAGGGCAATTGCGACGCCTCTCCAGCTGAGGCGGGAGACCAAGGGTCCCTTTCCACGTGCCACAGGAATCCTGGGACTCCTATCAAGTTTCACGAGGAGTCAGGCATCGTCTCCTTTGGCGGCACTGATCTCCGCGTACCTAAGGAGTTTTCAAAGGATGTGAGGCCTCCGGTCGCGATGAGGTGGGGAACTAGGTCTTTCTCTGTGGTCTCCACAGGGGATTCAGACATCCTTTCCTCTTGGGAAATGCAAGACGAGCCTGTATTCAAGTCACTGCAGGGATATCCGGCCTTATTTCGAGTCAGGGCATCGCGGTGTCCATTCCACTTGAGGGCGCAAACTCAGGGTCCCTCTCACATACCTAGAGCTGAGAGAAGCCTCCGCTTGAGGTGCTTGTGTTAAGGTGGTATTCCTCTGGAGTCGAAGCCAGGGACTAGCCTCTCATCTCGAGTTGATTTTTGGTCCACGGAGCTCTTTCGTGTGGCTACAGTGACCTCAGGATCCCTCTAGCCTTGAAACAGTGTTCTTGGGGTTTCTCTGGAGTGCCATCAAGGAAATCAAGGCTCCTTTCATGTGTGATGTGCAACACTGAAATGCTCTGCACGCAGTGCAGGGGAATCGGGCCTCATCTCGCGGCGAGGGGGAAGTCTCATGGTTTTTCTCGAGTTGCGGCGGGAACCTGGGGTATATTCTCGAGTTAAGACGGGGATGGCCCTTCCACCCACGTGTTTGTTCAGTGACGTCAGGACTCCTGCCTAGTTGCGAGGGACAACTCGGGATTCTCCTCAAGGCTTGGCAGGGCAATTGGGACGCCTCTCCAGCTGAGGCGGGAGACCAAGGGTCCCTTTCCATGTGCCACAGGAATCCTGGGACTCCTATCAAGTTTCACGAGGAGTCAGGCATCGTCTCCTTTGGAGGCACTGATCTCCGCGTACCTCTGGAGTTTTCAAAGGATGTGAGGCCTCCGGTCGCGATGAGGTGGGGAACTAGGTCTTTCTCTGTGGTCTCCACAGGGGATTCAGACATCCTTTCATCTTGGGAGATGCAAGACGAGCCTGTATTCAAGTCACTGCAGGGATATCCGGCCTTATTTCGAGTCAGGGCATCGCGGTGTCCATTCCACTTGAGGCCGCAAACTCAGGGTCCCTCTCACATACCTAGAGCTGAGAGAAGCCTCCTCTTGAGGTGCTTGTGGTAAGGTGGTATTCCTCTGGAGTCGAAGCCAGGGACTAACCTCTCATCTCGAGTTGATTTTTGGGCCACGGAGCTCTTTCGTGTGGCTACAGTGACCTCAGGACCCCTCTAGCCTTGAAACAGTGTTCTTGGGGTTTCTCTGGAGTGCTATCAAGGAAATCAAGGCTCCTTTCATGTGTGATGTGCAACACTGAATTGCTCTGCACGCAGTGCAGGGGAATCGGGCCTCATCTCGCGGCGAGGGGGAAGTCTCATGGTTTTTCTCGAGTTGCGGCGGGAACCTGGGGTATATTCTGGAGTTACGACGGGGATGGCCCTTCCACCCACGTGTTTTTTCAGCGACGTCAGGACTCCTGCCTAGTTGCGAGGGACAACTCGGGATTCTCCTCGAGGCTTGGCAGGGCGATTGGGACGCCTCTCCAGCTGAGGCGGGAGACCAAGGGTCCCTTTCCATGTGCCACAGGAATCCTGGGACACCTATCAAGTTTCACGAGGAGTCAGGCATCGTCTCCTTTGGAGGCACTGATCTCCGCGTACCTCTGGAGTTTTCAAAGGATGTGAGGCCTCCGGTCGCGATGAGGTGCGAAACTAGATCTTTCTCTGAGGTCTCCACAGGGGATTCAGACATCCTTTCATCTTGGGAGATGCAAGACGAGCCTGCATTCAAGTCACTGCAGGGATATCCGGCCTTATTTTGAGTCAGGGCATCGCGGTGTCCATTCCACTTGAGGCCGCAAACTCAGGGTCCCTCTCACATACCTAGAGCTGAGAGAAGCCTCCTCTTGAGGTGCTTGTGGTAAGGTGGTATTCCTCTGGAGTCGAAGCCAGGGACTAACCTCTCATCTCGAGTTGATTTTTGGTCCACGGAGCTCTTTCGTGTGGCTACAGTGACCTCAGGATCCCTCTAGCCTTGAAACAGTGTTCTTGGGGTTTCTCTGGAGTGCTATCAAGGAAATCGAGGCTCCTTTCATGTGTGATGTGCAACACTGAATTGCTCTGCACGCAGTGCAGGGGAATCGGGCCTCATCTCGCGGCGAGGGGGAAGTCTCATGGTTTTTCTCGAGTTGCGGCGGGAACCTGGGGTATATTCTCGAGTTAAGACGGGGATGGCCCTTCCACCCACGTGTTTGTTCAGTGACGTCAGGACTCCTGCCTAGTTGCGAGGGACAACTCGGGATTCTCCTCGAGGCTTGGCAGGGCAATTGCGACGCCTCTCCAGCTGAGGCGGGAGACCAAGGTTCCCTTTCCACGTGACAAAGGAATCCTGGGACTCCTATCAAGTTTCACGAGGAGTCAGGCATCGTCTCCTTTGGAGGCACTGATCTCCGCGTACCTCAGGAGTTTTTAAAGGATGTGAGGCCTCCGGTCGCGATGAGGTGGGGAACTAGGTCTTTTTCTGTGGTCTCCACAGGGGTATCAGACATCCTTTCGTCTTGGGAGATGCAAGGCGAGCCTGTATTCAAGTCACTGCAGGGATATCAGGCCTTATTTCGAGTCAGGGCATCGCGGTGTCCATTCCACTTGAGGCCGCAAACTCAGCACATAGCTAGAGCTGAGAGAAGCCTCCTCTTGAGGTGCTTGTGGTAAGGTGGTATTCCTCTGGAGTCGAAGCCAGGGACTAACCTCTCATCTCGAGTTGATTTTTGGTCCACGGAGCTCTTTCGTGTTGCTACAGTGACCTCAGGATCCCTCTACCCTGAAACAGTGTTCTTGGGGTTTCTCTGGAGTGCCATCAAGGAAATCAAGGCTCCTTTCATGTGTGATGTGCAACACGGAAATGCTCTGCACGCAGGGCAGGGGAATCAGGCCTCATCTCGCGGCGAGGGGGAAGTCTCATGGTTTTTCTCGAGTTGCGGCGGGAACCTGGGGTATATTCTCGAGTTACGACGGGGATGTCCCTTCCAGCCACGTGTTTGTTCAGCGACGTCAGGACTCCTGCCTAGTTGCGAGGGACAACACGGGATTTTCCTCGAGGCTTGGCAGGGCGATTGGGACGCCTCTCCAGCTGAGGCGGGAGACCAAGGGTCCCTTTCCATGTGCCACAGGAATCCTGGGACACCTATCAAGTTTCACGAGGAGTCAGGCATCGTCTCCTTTGGAGGCACTGATCTCCGCGTACCTCTGGAGTTTTGAAAGGATGTGAGGCCTCCGGTCGCGATGAGGTGGGGAACTAGGTCTTTCTCTGAGGTCTCCACAGGGGATTCAGACATGCTTTCATCTTGGGAGATGCAAGACGAGCCTGCATTCAAGTCACTGCAGGGATATCCGGCCTTATTTCGAGTCAGGGCATCGCGGTGTCCATTCCACTTGAGGCCGCAAACTCAGGGTCCCTCTCACATACCTAGAGCTGAGAGAAGCCTCCTCTTGAGGTGCTTGTAGTAAGGTGGTATTCCTCTGGAGTCGAAGCCAGGGACTAACCTCTCATCTCGAGTTGATTTTTGGTCCACGGAGCTCTTTCGTGTTGCTACAGTGAACTCAGGATCCCTCTAGCCTTGAAACAGTGTTCTTGGGGTTTCTCTGGAGTGCCATCAAGCAAATCAAGGCTCCTTTCATGTGTGATGTGCAACACGGAATTGCTCTGCACGCAGTGCCGGGGAATCGGGCCTCATATCGCGGCGAGGGGGAAGTCTTATGGTTTTTCTCGAGTTGCGGCGGGAACCTGGGGTATATTCTCGAGTTACGACTGGGATGGCCCTTCCACACACGTGTTTCTTCAGCGACGTCAGGACTCCTGCCTAGTTGCGAGGGACAACTCGGGATTCTCCTCGAGGCTTGGCAGGGCAATTGGGACGCCTCTCCAGCTGAGGCGGGAGACCAAGGGTCCATTTCCACGTGCCACAGGAATCCTGGTACTCCTATCAAGTTTCACAATGACTCAGGCATCGTCTCGTTTGGAGGCACTGATCTCCACGTACCTCTGGAGTTTTCAAAGGATGTGAGGCCTCCGGTCGAAATGAGGTGGGGAACTAGGTCTTTCTCTGTGGTCTCCACAGGGGATTCAGACATCCTTTCGTCTTGGGAGATGCAAGACGAGCCTGCATTCAAGTCACTGCAGGGATATCCGGCCTTATTTCGAGTCAGGGCATCGCGGTGTCCATTCTACATGAGGCCGCAAACTCAGGGTCCCTCTCACATAGCTAGAGCTGGGAGAAGCCTCCTCTTGAGGTGCTTGTGGTAAGGTGGTATAGCTCTGGAGTCGAAGCCAGGGACTAACCCCTCATCTCGAGTTGATTTTTGGTCCACGGAGCTCTTTCGTGTTGCTACAGTGACCTCAGGATCCCTCTAGCCTTGAAACAGTGTTCTTGGGGTTTCTCTAGAGTGCCATCAAGGAAATCAAGGCTCCTTTCATGTGTGATGTGCAACACGGAATTGCTCTGCACGCAGTGCAGGGGAATCGGGCCTCATTTTGCTTCGAGGGTGAAGTCTCATGGTTTTTCTCGAGTTGCGGCGGGAACCTGGGGTATATTCTCGAGTTACGACGGGGATGGCCCTTCCACCCACATGTTTGTTTAGCCACCTCAGGACTCCTACCTAGTTGCGAGGGACAACTCGGGATTCTCCTCGAGGCTTGGCAGGGCAATTGGGACGCCTCTCCAGCTGAGGCGGGAGACCAAGGGTCCCTTTCCACGTGCCACAGGAATCCTGGGACTCCTATCAAGTTTCACGAGGAGTCAGGCATCCTCTCCTTTTGAGGCACTGATCTCCGCGTACCTCTGGAGTTTTCAAAGGATGTGAGGCCTTCGGTCGCCATGAGGTGGGGAACTAGGTCTTTCTCTGTGGTCTCCACAGGGGATTCAGACATCCTTTCGTCTTGGGAGATGCAAGACCAGCCTGCATTCAAGTCACTGCAGGGATATCCGGCCTTATTTCGAGTCAGGGCATCGCGGTGTCCATTCCACTTGAGGCCGCAAACTCAGGGTCCCTCTCACATAGCTAGAGCTGAGAGAAGCCTCCTCTTGAGGTGCTTGTGGTAAGGTGGTATTCCTCTGGAGTGGAAGCCTGGGACTAACCTCTCATCTCGAGTTGATTTTTGGTCCACGGAGCTCTTTCGTGTTGCTACAGTGACCTCAGGAAGCCTCTAGCCTTGAAACAGTGTTGTTGGGGTTTCTCTGTAGTGCCATCAAGAAAATCAAGGCTCCTTTCATGTGTGATGTGCAACACGGAATTGCTCTGCACGCAGTGTAGGGGAATCGGGCCTCATCTCGTGGGGAGGGGGAAATCTCATGGTTTTTCTCGAGTTGCGGCGGGAACCTGGGGTATATTCTCGAGTTACGACGGGGATGGCCCTTCCACCCACATGTTTGTTTAGCCACGTCAGGACTCCTGCCTAGTTGCGAGGGACAACTCGGGATTCTCCTCGAGGCTTGGCAGGGCAATTGGGACGCCTCTCCAGCTGAGGCGGGAGACCAAGGGTCCCTTTTCACGTGCCACAGGAATCCTGGGACTCCTATCAAGTTTCACGAGGAGTCAGGCATCGTCTCCTTTTGAGGCACTGATCTCCGCGTACCTCTGGAGTTTTCAAAGGATGTGAGGCCTCCGGTCGCTATGAGGTGGGGAACTAGGTCTTTCTCTGTGGTCTCCACAGGGGATTCAGATATCCTTTCGTCTTCGGAGATGCAAGACGAGCCTGCATTCAAGTCACTGCAAGGATATCCAGCCTTATTTCGAGTCAGGGCATCGCGGTGTCCATTCTACATGAGGCCGCAAACTCAGGGTCCCTCTCACATAGCTAGAGCTGGGAGAAGCCTCCTCTTGAGGTGCTTGTGGTAAGGTGGTATTCCTCTGGAGTCGAAGCCAGGAACTAACCTCTCATCTTGAGTTGATTTTTGGTCCACGGAGCTCTTTCGTGTTGCTACAGTGAACTCAGGATCCCTCTAGCCTTGAAACAGTGTTCTTGGGGTTTCTCTGGAGTGCCATCAAGCAAATCAAGGCTCCTTTCATGTGTGATGTGCAACACTGAATTGCTCTGCACGCAGTGCCGGGGAATCGGGCCTCATATCGCGGCGAGGGGGAAGTCTTATGGTTTTTCTCGAGTTGCGGCGGGAACCTGGGGTATATTCTCGAGTTACGACTGGGATGGCCCTTCCACACACGTGTTTCTTCAGCGACGTCAGGACTCCTGCCTAGTTGCGAGGGACAACTCGGGATTCTCCTCGAGGCTTGGCAGGGCAATTGGGACGCCTCTCCAGCTGAGGCGGGAGACCAAGGGTCCATTTCCACGTGCCACAGGAATCCTGGTACTCCTATCAAGTTTCACAATGACTCAGGCATCGTCTCCTTTGGAGGCACTGATCTCCACGTACCTCTGGAGTTTTCAAAGGATGTGAGGCCTCCGGTCGAAATGAGGTGGGGAACTAGGTCTTTCTCTGTGGTCTCCACAGGGGATTCAGACATCCTTTCGTCTTGGGAGATGCAAGACGAGCCTGCATTCAAGTCACTGCAGGGATATCCGGCCTTATTTCAAGCCAGGGCATCGCGGTGTCCATTCCACTTGAGGCCGCAAACTCAGGGTCCCTCTCACATACCCAGAGCTGAGAGAAGCCTCCTCTTGAGGTGCTTGTGGTAAGGTGGTATTCCTCTGGAGTCGAAGCCAGGGACTAACCTCTCATCTCGAGTTGATTTTTGGTCCAAGGAGCTCTTTCGTGTTGCTACAGTGAACTCAGGATCCCTCTAGCCTTGAAGCAGTTTTCTTGGGGTTTCTCTGGAGTGCCATCAAGGAAATCAAGGCTCCTTTCATGTGTGATGTGCAACACGGAATTGCTCTGCACGCAGTGCAGGGGAATCGGGCCTCATATCGCGGCGAGGGGGAAGTCTCATGGTTTTTCTCGAGTTGCGGCGGGAACCTGGGGTATATTCTCGAGTTACGACGGGGATGGCCCTTCCACACACGTGTTTGTTCAGCGACGTCAGGACTCCTGCCTAGTTGCGAGGGACAACTCGGGATTCTCCTCGAGGCTTGGCAGGGCAATTGGGACGCCTCTCCAGCTGAGGCGGGAGACCAAGGGTCCCTTTCCACGTGCTACAGGAATCCTGGGACTCCTATCAAGTTTCACGAGGAGTCAGGCATCGTCTCCTTTGGAGGCACTGATCTCCGCGTACCTCTGGAGTTTTCAAAGGATGTGAGGCCTCCGGTCGCGATGAGCTGGGGAACTAGGTCTTTCTCTGTGATCTCCACAGGGAATTGAGAGATCCTTTAGTCTTGGGAGATGCAAGACGAGCCTGCATTCAAGTCACTACAGGGATATCCGGCCTTATTTCGAGTCAGGGCATCGCGATGTCCATTCCACTTGATGCCGCAAACTCAGGGTCCCTCTCACATACCTAGAGCTGAGAGAAGCCTCCTCTTGAGGTGCTTGTGGTAAGGTGGTATAGCTCTGGAGTCGAAGCCAGGGACTAACCCCTCATCTCGAGTTGATTTTTGGTCCACGGAGCTCTTTCGTGTTGCTACAGTGACCTCAGGATCCCTCTAGCCTTGAAACAGTGTTCTTGGGGTTTCTCTAGAGTGCCATCAAGGAAATGAAGGCTCCTTTCATGTGTGATGTGCAACACGGAATTGCTCTGCACGCAGTGCAGGGGAATCGGGCCTCATTTTGCTTCGAGGGTGAAGTCTCATGGTTTTTCTCGAGTTGTGGCGGGAACCTGGGGTATATTCTCGAGTTACGACGGGGATGGCCCTTCCACCCACATGTTTGTTTAGCCACCTCAGGACTCCTGCCTAGTTGCGAGGGACAACTCGGGATTCTCCTCGAGGCTTGGCAGGGCAATTGGGACGCCTCTCCAGCTGAGGCGGGAGACCAAGGGTCCCTTTCCACGTGCCACAGGAATCCTGGGACTCCTATCAAGTTTCACGAGGAGTCAGGCATCGTCTCCTTTTGAGGCACTGATCTCCGCGTACCTCTGGAGTTTTCAAAGGATGTGAGGCCTCCGGTAGCCATGAGGTGGGGAACTAGGTCTTTCTCTGTGGTCTCCACAGGGGATTCAGACATCCTTTCGTCTTGGGAGATGCAAGACGAGCCTGCATTCAAGTCACTGCAGGGATATCCGGCCTTATTTCGAGTCAGGGCATCGCGGTGTCCATTCCACTTGAGGCCGCAAACTCAGGGTCCCTCTCACATACCCAGAGCTGAGAGAAGCCTCCTCTTGAGGTGCTTGTGGTAAGGTGGTATTCCTCTGGAGTGGAAGCCAGGGACTAACCTCTCATCTCGAGTTGATTTTTGGTCCACGGAGCTCTTTCATGTTGCTACAGTGAACTCAAGATCCCTCTAGCCTTGAAGCAGTGTTCTTGGGGTTTCTCTGGAGTGCCATCAAGGAAATCAAGGCTCCTTTCATGTGTGATGTGCAACACGGAATTGCTCTGCATGCAGTGCAGGGGAATCGGGCCTCATCTCTCGGCGAGGGGGAAGTCTCATGGTTTTTCTCGAGTTGCGGCGGGAACCTGGGGTATATTCTCGAGTTACGACGGGGATGGCCCTTCCACACACGTGTTTCTTCAGCGACGTCAGGACTCCTGCCTAGTTGCGAGGGACAACTCGGGATTCTCCTCGAGGCTTGGCAGGGCCATTGGGACGCCTCTCCAGCTGAGGCGGGAGACCAAGGGTCCCTTTCCACGTGCCACAGGAATCCTGGGACTCCTATCAAGTTTCACGAGGAGTCAGGCATCGTCTCCTTTGGAGGCACTGATCTCCGCGTACCTCTGAAGTTTTCAAAGGATGTGAGGCCTCCGGTCGCCATGAGGTGGGGAACTAGGTCTTTCTCTGTGGTCTCCACAGGAGATTCAGACATCCTTTCGTCTTGGGAGATGCAAGACGAGCCTGCATTCAAGTCACTGCAGGGATATCCGGCCTTATATCGAGCCAGGGCATCGCGGTGTCCATTCCACTTGAGGCCGCAAACTCAGGGTCCCTCTCACATACCCAGAGCTGAGAGAAGCCTCCTCTTGAGGTGCTTGTGGTAAGGTGGTATTCCTCTGGAGTCGAAGCCATTGACTAACCTCTCATCTCGAGTTGATTTTTGGTCCACGGAGCTCTTTTGTGTTGCTACAGTGACCTCAGGATTCCTCTAGCCTTGAAACACTGTTCTTGGGGTTTCTCTGGAGTGCCATCAAGGAAATCAAGGCCCGTTTCATGTGTGATGTGCAACACGGAATTGCTCTGCACGCAGGGCAGGGGAATCAGGCCTCATCTCCCGGCGAGGGGGAAGTCTCATGGTTTTTCTCGAGTTGCGGCGGGAACCTGGAGTATATTCTCGAGTTACGACGGGGATGGCCCTTCCACACACGTGTTTGTTCAGCGAAGGCAGGACTCCTGCCTAGTTGCGAGGGACAACTCGGGATTCTCCTCGAGGCTTGGCAGGGCAATTGGGACGCCCCTCCAGCTGAGGCGGGGGACCAAGGGTCCCTTTCCACGTGCCACAGGAATCCTGGGACTCCTATCAAGTTTCACGATGGGTCAGGCATCGGCCCCTTTGGAGGCACTGATCTCCGCGTACCTCTGGAGTTTTCAAAGGATGTGAGGCCTCCGGTCGCGATGAGGTGGGGAACTAGGTCTTTCTCTGTGGTCTCCACAGGGGATTCAGACATCCTTTCATCTTGGGAGATGCAAGACGAGCGTGCATTCAAGTCACTGCAGGGATATCCGGCCTTATTTCGAGTCAGGGCATCGCGGTGTCCATTCCACTTGAGGCCGCTAACTCAGGGTCCCTCTCACATACCTAGAGCTGAGAGAAGCCTCCTCTTGAGGTACTTGTGGTAAGGTGGTGTTCTTCTGGAGTCGAAGCCAGGGACTAACCCCTCATCTCGAGTTGATTTTTGGTCCACGGAGCTCTTTCGTGTTGCTACAGTGACCTCAGGATCCCTCTAGCCTTGAAACAGTGTTCTTGGGGTTTCTCTAGAGTGCCATCAAGGAAATCAAGGCTCCTTTCATGTGTGATGTGCAACACGGAATTGCTCTGCACGCAGTGCAGGGGAATCGGGCCTCATTTTGCTTCGAGGGTGAAGTCTCATGGTTTTTCTCGAGTTGCGGCGGGAACCTGGGGTATATTCTCGAGTTACGACGGGGATGGCCCTTCCACCCACATGTTTGTTTAGCCACCTCAGGACTCCTACCTAGTTGCGAGGGACAACTCGGGATTCTCCTCGAGGCTTGGCAGGGCAATTGGGACGCCTCTCCAGCTGAGGCGGGAGACCAAGGGTCCCTTTCCACGTGCCACAGGAATCCTGGGACTCCTATCAAGTTTCACGAGGAGTCAGGCATCCTCTCCTTTTGAGGCACTGATCTCCGCGTACCTCTGGAGTTTTCAAAGGATGTGAGGCCTCCGGTCGCCATGAGGTGGGGAACTAGGTCTTTCTCTGTGGTCTCCACAGGGGATTCAGACATCCTTTCGTCTTGGGAGATGCAAGACCAGCCTGCATTCAAGTCACTGCAGGGATATCCGGCCTTATTTCGAGTCAGGGCATCGCGGTGTCCATTCCACTTGAGGCCGCAAACTCAGGGTCCCTCTCACATAGCTAGAGCTGAGAGAAGCCTCCTCTTGAGGTGCTTGTGGTAAGGTGGTATTCCTCTGGAGTGGAAGCCTGGGACTAACCTCTCATCTCGAGTTGATTTTTGGTCCACGGAGCTCTTTCGTGTTGCTACAGTGACCTCAGGAAGCCTCTAGCCTTGAAACAGTGTTGTTGGGGTTTCTCTGTAGTGCCATCAAGAAAATCAAGGCTCCTTTCATGTGTGATGTGCAACACGGAATTGCTCTGCATGCAGTGTAGGGGAATCGGGCCTCATCTCGTGGGGAGGGGGAAATCTCATGGTTTTTCTCGAGTTGCGGCGGGAACCTGGGGTATATTCTCGAGTTACGACGGGGATGGCCCTTCCACCCACATGTTTGTTTAGCCACGTCAGGACTCCTGCCTAGTTGCGAGGGACAACTCGGGATTCTCCTCGAGGCTTGGCAGGGCAATTGGGACGCCTCTCCAGCTGAGGCGGGAGACCAAGGGTCCCTTTTCACGTGCCACAGGAATCCTGGGACTCCTATCAAGTTTCACGAGGAGTCAGGCATCGTCTCCTTTTGAGGCACTGATCTCCGCGTACCTCTGGAGTTTTCAAAGGATGTGAGGCCTCCGGTCGCTATGAGGTGGGGAACTAGGTCTTTCTCTGTGGTCTCCACAGGGGATTCAGATATCCTTTCGTCTTCGGAGATGCAAGACGAGCCTGCATTCAAGTCACTGCAAGGATATCCGGCCTTATTTCGAGTCAGGGCATCGCGGTGTCCATTCTACATGAGGCCGCAAACTCAGGGTCCCTCTCACATAGCTAGAGCTGGGAGAAGCCTCCTCTTGAGGTGCTTGTGGTAAGGTGGTATTCCTCTGGAGTCGAAGCCAGGAACTAACCTCTCATCTTGAGTTGATTTTTGGTCCACGGAGCTCTTTCGTGTTGCTACAGTGAACTCAGGATCCCTCTAGCCTTGAAACAGTGTTCTTGGGGTTTCTCTGGAGTGCCATCAAGCAAATCAAGGCTCCTTTCATGTGTGATGTGCAACACGGAATTGCTCTGCACGCAGTGCCGGGGAATCGGGCCTCATATCGCGGCGAGGGGGAAGTCTTATGGTTTTTCTCGAGTTGCGGCGGGAACCTGGGGTATATTCTCGAGTTACGACTGGGATGGCCCTTCCACACACGTGTTTCTTCAGCGACGTCAGGACTCCTGCCTAGTTGCGAGGGACAACTCGGGATTCTCCTCGAGGCTTGGCAGGGCAATTGGGACGCCTCTCCAGCTGAGGCGGGAGACCAAGGGTCCCTTTCCACGTGCCACAGGAATCCTGGTACTCCTATCAAGTTTCACAATGACTCAGGCATCGTCTCCTTTGGAGGCACTGATCTCCACGTACCTCTGGAGTTTTCAAAGGATGTGAGGCCTCCGGTCGAAATGAGGTGGGGAACTAGGTCTTTCTCTGTGGTCTCCACAGGGGATTCAGACATCCTTTCGTCTTGGGAGATGCAAGACGAGCCTGCATTCAAGTCACTGCAGGGATATCCGGCCTTATTTCAAGCCAGGGCATCGCGGTGTCCATTCCACTTGAGGCCGCAAACTCAGGGTCCCTCTCACATACCCAGAGCTGAGAGAAGCCTCCTCTTGAGGTGCTTGTGGTAAGGTGGTATTCCTCTGGAGTCGAAGCCAGGGACTAACCTCTCATCTCGAGTTGATTTTTGGTCCAAGGAGCTCTTTCGTGTTGCTACAGTGAACTCAGGATCCCTCTAGCCTTGAAGCAGTTTTCTTGGGGTTTCTCTGGAGTGCCATCAAGGAAATCAAGGCTCCTTTCATGTGTGATGTGCAACACGGAATTGCTCTGCACGCAGTGCAGGGGAATCGGGCCTCATATCGCGGCGAGGGGGAAGTCTCATGGTTTTTCTCGAGTTGCGGCGGGAACCTGGGGTATATTCTCGAGTTACGACGGGGATGGCCCTTCCACACACGTGTTTGTTCAGCGACGTCAGGACTCCTGCCTAGTTGCGAGGGACAACTCGGGATTCTCCTCGAGGCTTGGCAGGGCAATTGGGACGCCTCTCCAGCTGAGGCGGGAGACCAAGGGTCCCTTTCCACGTGCTACAGGAATCCTGGGACTCCTATCAAGTTTCACGAGGAGTCAGGCATCGTCTCCTTTGGAGGCACTGATCTCCGCGTACCTCTGGAGTTTTCAAAGGATGTGAGGCCTCCGGTCGCGATGAGCTGGGGAACTAGGTCTTTCTCTGTGATCTCCACAGGGAATTGAGAGATCCTTTAGTCTTGGGAGATGCAAGACGAGCCTGCATTCAAGTCACTACAGGGATATCCGGCCTTATTTCGAGTCAGGGCATCGCGATGTCCATTCCACTTGATGCCGCAAACTCAGGGTCCCTCTCACATACCTAGAGCTGAGAGAAGCCTCCTCTTGAGGTGCTTGTGGTAAGGTGGTATAGCTCTGGAGTCGAAGCCAGGGACTAACCCCTCATCTCGAGTTGATTTTTGGTCCACGGAGCTCTTTCGTGTTGCTACAGTGACCTCAGGATCCCTCTAGCCTTGAAACAGTGTTCTTGGGGTTTCTCTAGAGTGCCATCAAGGAAATGAAGGCTCCTTTCATGTGTGATGTGCAACACGGAATTGCTCTGCAC
Organism: Cervus elaphus; assembly: GCF_910594005.1. Taxonomy (NCBI): domain Eukaryota; kingdom Metazoa; phylum Chordata; class Mammalia; order Artiodactyla; family Cervidae; genus Cervus; species Cervus elaphus. The sequence goes on from NC_057838.1 coordinate 8,103,294, forward strand.
GCAGTGCAGGGGAATCGGGCCTCATTTTGCTTCGAGGGTGAAGTCTCATGGTTTTTCTCGAGTTGTGGCGGGAACCTGGGGTATATTCTCGAGTTACGACGGGGATGGCCCTTCCACCCACATGTTTGTTTAGCCACCTCAGGACTCCTGCCTAGTTGCGAGGGACAACTCGGGATTCTCCTCGAGGCTTGGCAGGGCAATTGGGACGCCTCTCCAGCTGAGGCGGGAGACCAAGGGTCCCTTTCCACGTGCCACAGGAATCCTGGGACTCCTATCAAGTTTCACGAGGAGTCAGGCATCGTCTCCTTTTGAGGCACTGATCTCCGCGTACCTCTGGAGTTTTCAAAGGATGTGAGGCCTCCGGTAGCCATGAGGTGGGGAACTAGGTCTTTCTCTGTGGTCTCCACAGGGGATTCAGACATCCTTTCGTCTTGGGAGATGCAAGACGAGCCTGCATTCAAGTCACTGCAGGGATATCCGGCCTTATTTCGAGTCAGGGCATCGCGGTGTCCATTCCACTTGAGGCCGCAAACTCAGGGTCCCTCTCACATACCCAGAGCTGAGAGAAGCCTCCTCTTGAGGTGCTTGTGGTAAGGTGGTATTCCTCTGGAGTGGAAGCCAGGGACTAACCTCTCATCTCGAGTTGATTTTTGGTCCACGGAGCTCTTTCATGTTGCTACAGTGAACTCAAGATCCCTCTAGCCTTGAAGCAGTGTTCTTGGGGTTTCTCTGGAGTGCCATCAAGGAAATCAAGGCTCCTTTCATGTGTGATGTGCAACACGGAATTGCTCTGCATGCAGTGCAGGGGAATCGGGCCTCATCTCTCGGCGAGGGGGAAGTCTCATGGTTTTTCTCGAGTTGCGGCGGGAACCTGGGGTATATTCTCGAGTTACGACGGGGATGGCCCTTCCACACACGTGTTTCTTCAGCGACGTCAGGACTCCTGCCTAGTTGCGAGGGACAACTCGGGATTCTCCTCGAGGCTTGGCAGGGCCATTGGGACGCCTCTCCAGCTGAGGCGGGAGACCAAGGGTCCCTTTCCACGTGCCACAGGAATCCTGGGACTCCTATCAAGTTTCACGAGGAGTCAGGCATCGTCTCCTTTGGAGGCACTGATCTCCGCGTACCTCTGAAGTTTTCAAAGGATGTGAGGCCTCCGGTCGCCATGAGGTGGGGAACTAGGTCTTTCTCTGTGGTCTCCACAGGAGATTCAGACATCCTTTCGTCTTGGGAGATGCAAGACGAGCCTGCATTCAAGTCACTGCAGGGATATCCGGCCTTATATCGAGCCAGGGCATCGCGGTGTCCATTCCACTTGAGGCCGCAAACTCAGGGTCCCTCTCACATACCCAGAGCTGAGAGAAGCCTCCTCTTGAGGTGCTTGTGGTAAGGTGGTATTCCTCTGGAGTCGAAGCCATTGACTAACCTCTCATCTCGAGTTGATTTTTGGTCCACGGAGCTCTTTTGTGTTGCTACAGTGACCTCAGGATTCCTCTAGCCTTGAAACACTGTTCTTGGGGTTTCTCTGGAGTGCCATCAAGGAAATCAAGGCCCGTTTCATGTGTGATGTGCAACACGGAATTGCTCTGCACGCAGGGCAGGGGAATCAGGCCTCATCTCCCGGCGAGGGGGAAGTCTCATGGTTTTTCTCGAGTTGCGGCGGGAACCTGGAGTATATTCTCGAGTTACGACGGGGATGGCCCTTCCACACACGTGTTTGTTCAGCGAAGGCAGGACTCCTGCCTAGTTGCGAGGGACAACTCGGGATTCTCCTCGAGGCTTGGCAGGGCAATTGGGACGCCCCTCCAGCTGAGGCGGGGGACCAAGGGTCCCTTTCCACGTGCCACAGGAATCCTGGGACTCCTATCAAGTTTCACGATGGGTCAGGCATCGGCCCCTTTGGAGGCACTGATCTCCGCGTACCTCTGGAGTTTTCAAAGGATGTGAGGCCTCCGGTCGCGATGAGGTGGGGAACTAGGTCTTTCTCTGTGGTCTCCACAGGGGATTCAGACATCCTTTCATCTTGGGAGATGCAAGACGAGCGTGCATTTAAGTCACTGCAGGGATATCCGGCCTTATTTCGAGTCAGGGCATCGCGGTGTCCATTCCACTTGAGGCCGCTAACTCAGGGTCCCTCTCACATACCTAGAGCTGAGAGAAGCCTCCTCTTGAGGTACTTGTCGTAAGGTGGTGTTCTTCTGGAGTCGAAGCCAGGGACTAACCTCTCATCTCGAGTTGATTTTTGGCCCACAGAGCTCTTTTGTGTTGCTACAGTGACCTAAGGATCCCTCTAGCCTTGAAACAGTGTTCTTGGGGTTACTCTGGAGTGCCATCAAGGTAATCAAGGCTCCTTTCATGTGTGATGTGCAACACGGAATTGCTCTGCACGCAGTGCAGCGGAATCGGGCCTGATCTTGCGGCGAGGGGGAAGTCTCATGGTTTTTCTCGAGTTGCGGCGGGAACCTGGGGTATATTCTCGAGTTACGACTGGGATGGCCCTTCCACACACGTGTTTCTTCAGCGACGTCAGGACTTCTGCCTAGTTGCGAGGGACAACTCGGGATTCTCCTCGAGGCTTGGCAGGGCAATTGGGATGCCTGTCCAGCTTAGGCGGGAGACCAAGGGTCCCTTTCCACGTGCCACAGGAATCCTGGGACTCCTATCAAGTTTCATGAGGAGTCAGGCATCGTCTCCTTTGGAGGCATTGATCTCTCCGTACCTCTGGAATTATCAAAGGATGTGAGGCATCAGGTCGCGATGAGGTGGGGAAATAGGTCTTTCTCTGTGGTCTCCACAGGGGATTCAGACATCCTTTCATCTTGGGAGATGCAAGACGAGCCTGTATTCAAGTCACTGCAGGGATATCCGGCCTTATTTGGAGTCATGGCATCGCGGTGTCCATTCCACTTGAGGCCGCAAACTCAGCACATAGCTAGAGCTGAGAGAAGCCTCCTCTTGAGGTGCTTGTGGTAAGGTGGTATTCCTCTGGAGTCGAAGCCAGGGACTAACCTCTCATCTCGAGTTGATTTTTGGGCCACGGAGCTCTTTCGTGTGGCTACAGTGACCTCAGGATCCCTCTAGCCTTGAAACAGTGTTCTTGGGGTTTCTCTGGAGTGCTATCAAGGAAATCGAGGCTCCTTTCATGTGTGATGTGCAACACTGAATTGCTCTGCACGCAGTGCAGGGGAATCGGGCCTCATCTCGCGGCGAGGGTGAAGTCTCATGGTTTTTCTCGAGTTGCGGCGGGAACCTGGGGTATATTCTCGAGTTAAGACGGGGATGGCCCTTCCACCCACGTGTTTGTTCATTGACGTCAGGACTCCTGCCTAGTTGCGAGGGACAACTCGGGATTCTCCTCGAGGCTTGGCAGGGAAATTGCGACGCCTCTCCAGCTGAGGCGGGAGACCAAGGGTCCCTTTCCACGTGCCACAGGAATCCTGGGACTCCTATCAAGTTTCACGAGGAGTCAGGCATCATCTTCTTTGGAGGCACTGATCTCCGCGTACCTCAGGAGTTTTCAAAGGATGTGAGGCCTCCGGTCGCGATGAAGTGGGGAACTAGGTCTTTCTCTGTGGTCTCCACAGGGGATTCAGACATCCTTTCGTCTTGGGAGATGCAAGACGAGCCTGCATTCAAGTCACTGCAGGGATATCCGGCCTTATTTCGAGTCAGGGCATCGCGGTGTCCATTCCACTTGAGGCCGCAAACTCAGGGTCCCTCTCACATACCTAGAGCTGAGAGAAGCCTCCTCTTGAGGTGCTTGTGGTAAGGTGGTATTCCTCTGGAGTCGAAGCCAGGGACTAACCTCTCATCTCGAGTTGATTTTTGGGCCACGGAGCTCTTTCGTGTGGCTACAGTGACCTCAGGATCCCTCTAGCCTTGAAACAGTGTTCTTGGGGTTTCTCTGGAGTGCTATCAAGGAAATCAAGGCTCCTTTCATGTGTGATGTGCAACACGGAATTGCTCTTCACGCAGTGCAGGGGAATCGGGCCTCATCTCGCGGCGAGGGGGAAGTCTCATGGTTTTTCTTGAGTTGCGGCGGGAACCTGGGGTATATTCTCGAGTTACGACGGGGATGGCCCTTCCAGCCACGTGTTTGTTCAGCGACGTCAGGACTCCTGCCTAGTTGCGAGGGACAACTCGGGATTCTCCTCGAGGCTTGGCAGGGCAATAGGGACGCCTCACCAGCTGAGGCGGGAGACCAAGGTTCCCTTTCCATGTGCCACAGGAATCCTGGGACACTTATCAAGTTTCAGGAGGAGTCAGGCATCGTCTCCTTTGGAGGCACTGATCTCCGCGTACCTCTGGAGTTTTCAAAGGATGTGAGGCCTCCGGTCGCGATGAGGTGGGGAACTAGATTTTTCTCTGAGGTCTCCACAGGGAATTCAGACATCCTTTCATCTTGGGAGATGCAAGACGAGCCTGCATTCAAGTCACTGCAGGGATATCCGGCCTTATTTCGAGTCAGGGCATCGCGGTGTCCATTCCACTTGAGGCCGCAAACTCAGGGTCCCTCTCACATACCTAGAGCTGAGAGAAGCCTCCTCATGAGGTGCTTGTGGTAAGGTGGTATTCCTCTGGAGTCGAAGCCAGGGACTAACCTCTCATCTCGAGTTGATTTTTGGGCCACGGAGCTCTTTCGTGTGGCTACAGTGAACTCAGGATCCCTCTAGCCTTGAAACAGTGTTCTTGGGGTTTCTCTGGAGTGATATCAAGGAAATCAAGGCTCCTTTCATGTGTGATGTGCAACACGGAATTGCTCAGCACGCAGTGCAGGGGAATCGGGCCTCATCTCGCGGCGAGGGGGAAGTCTCATGGTTTTTCTCGAGTTGCGGCGGGAACCTGGGGTATATTCTCGAGTTACGACGGGGTTGGCCCTTCCAGCCACGTGTTTGTTCAGTGACGTCAGGACTCCTGCCTAGTTGCGAGGGAGAACTCGGGATTCTCATCGAGGCTTGGCAGGGCAATTGGGACGCCTCTCCAGCTGAGGCGGGAGACCAAGGGTCCCTTTCCACGTGCCACAGGAATCCTGGGACTCCTATCAAGTTTCATGAGGAGTCAGGCATCGTCTCCTTTGGAGGCACTGATCTCCGCGTACCTCTGGAGTTTTCAAAGAATGTGAGGCCTCCGGTAGCCATGAGGTGGGGAACTAGGTCTTTCTCTGTGGTCTCCACAGGGGATTCAGACATCCTTTCATCTTGGGAGATGCAAGATGAGCCTGCATTCAATTCACTGCAGGGATATCCAGCCTTATTAAGCGTCAGGGCATCGCAGTGTCCATTCCACTTGAGTCCGCAAACTCAGGGTCCCTCTCACATACCTAGAGCTGAGAGAAGCCTCCTCTTGAGGTGCTTGTGGTAAGGTGGTATTCCTCTGGAGTCAAAGCCAGGGACTAACCTCTCATCTCGAGTTGATTTTTGGTCCACGGAGCTCTTTCGTGTTGCTACAGTGACCTCAGGATCCCGCTAGCCTTGAAACAGTGTTCTTGGGGTTTCTCTGGAGTGCTATCAAGGAAATCGAGGCTCCTTTCATTTGTGATGTGCAACACTGAATTGCTCTGCACGCAGTGCAGGGGAATCGGGCCTCATCTCTCGGCGAGGGGGAAGTCTCTTAGTTTTTCTCGAGTTGCGGCGGGAACCTGGGGTATATTCTCGAGTTAAGACGGGGATGGCCCTTCCACCCACGTGTTTGTTCAGTGACGTCAGGACTCCTGCCTAGTTGCGAGGGACAACTCGGGATTCTCCTCGAGGCTTGGCAGGGCAATTGCGACGCCTCTCCAGCTGAGGCGGGAGACCAAGGGTCCCTTTCCACGTGGCACAGGAATCCTGGGACTCCTATCAAGTTTCACGAGGAGTCATGCATCGTCTCCTTTGGAGGCACTGATCTCCGCGTACCTCAGGAGTTTTCAAAGGATGTGAGGCCTCCGGTCGCGATGAGGTGGGAAACTAGATCTTTCTCTGTGGTCTCCACAGGGGATTCAGACATCCTTTCATCATGGGAGATGGAAGACGAGCCTGTATTCAAGTCACTGCAGGGATATCCGGCCTTATTTCGAGTCAGGGCATCGCGGTGTCCATTCCACTTGAGGCCGCAAACTCGGGGTCCCTCTCACATACCTAGAGCTGAGAGAAGCCTCCTCTTGAGGTGCTTGTGGTAAGGTGGTATTCCTCTGGAGTCGAAGCCAGGGACTAACCTCTCATCTCGAGTTGATTTTTGGTCCACGGAGCTCTTTCGTGTGGCTACAGTGACCTCAGGATCCCTCTAGCCTTGAAGCAGTGTTCTTGGGGTTTCTCTGGAGTGCCATCAAGGAAATCAAGGCTCCTTTCATGTGTGATGTGCAACACGGAATTGCTCTGCACGCAGTGCAGGGGAATCGGGCCTCATTTTGCTTCGAGGGTGAAGTCTCATGGTTTTTCTCGAGTTGCGGCGGGAACCTGGGGTATATTCTCGAGTTACGACGGGGATGGCCCTTCCACACACGTGTTTGTTCAGCGACGTCAGGACTCCTGCCTAGTTGCGAGGGACAACTCGGGATTCTCCTCGAGGCTTGGCAGGGCAATTGGGACGCCTCTCCAGCTGAGGCGGGAGACCAAGGGTCCCTTTCCACGTGCTACAGGAATCCTGGGACTCCTATCAAGTTTCACGAGGAGTCAGGCATCGTCTCCTTTGGAGGCACTGATCTCCGCGTACCTCTGGAGTTTTCAAAGGATGTGAGGCCTCCGGTCGCGATGAGCTGGGGAACTAGGTCTTTCTCTGTGATCTCCAAAGGGAATTGAGAGATCCTTTAGTCTTGGGAGATGCAAGACGAGCCTGCATTCAAGTCACTACAGGGATATCCGGCCTTATTTCGAGTCAGGGCATCGCGATGTCCATTCCACTTGATGCCGCAAACTCAGAGTCCCTCTCACATACCTAGAGCTGAGAGAAGCCTCCTCTTGAGGTGCTTGTGGTAAGGTGGTATAGCTCTGGAGTCGAAGCCAGGGACTAACCCCTCATCTCGAGTTGATTTTTGGTCCACGGAGCTCTTTCGTGTTGCTACAGTGACCTCAGGATCCCTCTAGCCTTGAAACAGTGTTCTTGGGGTTTCTCTAGAGTGCCATCAAGGAAATGAAGGCTCCTTTCATGTGTGATGTGCAACACGGAATTGCTCTGCACGCAGTGCAGGGGAATCGGGCCTCATTTTGCTTCGAGGGTGAAGTCTCATGGTTTTTCTCGAGTTGTGGCGGGAACCTGGGGTATATTCTCGAGTTACGACGGGGATGGCCCTTCCACCCACATGTTTGTTTAGCCACCTCAGGACTCCTGCCTAGTTGCGAGGGACAACTCGGGATTCTCCTCGAGGCTTGGCAGGGCAATTGGGACGCCTCTCCAGCTGAGGCGGGAGACCAAGGGTCCCTTTCCACGTGCCACAGGAATCCTGGGACTCCTATCAAGTTTCACGAGGAGTCAGGCATCGTCTCCTTTTGAGGCACTGATCTCCGCGTACCTCTGGAGTTTTCAAAGGATATGAGGCCTCCGGTAGCCATGAGGTGGGGAACTAGGTCTTTCTCTGTGGTCTCCACAGGGGATTCAGACATCCTTTCGTCTTGGGAGATGCAAGACGAGCCTGCATTCAAGTCACTGCAGGGATATCCGGCCTTATTTCGAGTCAGGGCATCGCGGTGTCCATTCCACTTGAGGCCGCAAACTCAGGGTCCCTCTCACATACCCAGAGCTGAGAGAAGCCTCCTCTTGAGGTGCTTGTGGTAAGGTGGTATTCCTCTGGAGTGGAAGCCAGGGACTAACCTCTCATCTCGAGTTGATTTTTGGTCCACGGAGCTCTTTCATGTTGCTACAGTGAACTCAAGATCCCTCTAGCCTTGAAGCAGTGTTCTTGGGGTTTCTCTGGAGTGCCATCAAGGAAATCAAGGCTCCTTTCATGTGTGATGTGCAACACGGAATTGCTCTGCATGCAGTGCAGGGGAATCGGGCCTCATCTCTCGGCGAGGGGGAAGTCTCATGGTTTTTCTCGAGTTGCGGCGGGAACCTGGGGTATATTCTCGAGTTACGACGGGGATGGCCCTTCCACACACGTGTTTCTTCAGCGACGTCAGGACTCCTGCCTAGTTGCGAGGGACAACTCGGGATTCTCCTCGAGGCTTGGCAGGGCCATTGGGACGCCTCTCCAGCTGAGGCGGGAGACCAAGGGTCCCTTTCCACGTGCCACAGGAATCCTGGGACTCCTATCAAGTTTCACGAGGAGTCAGGCATCGTCTCCTTTGGAGGCACTGATCTCCGCGTACCTCTGGAGTTTTCAAAGGATGTGAGGCCTCCGGTCGCCATGAGGTGGGGAACTAGGTCTTTCTCTGTGGTCTCCACAGGAGATTCAGACATCCTTTCGTCTTGGGAGATGCAAGACGAGCCTGCATTCAAGTCACTGCAGGGATATCCGGCCTTATACCGAGCCAGGGCATCGCGGTGTCCATTCCACTTGAGGCCGCAAACTCAGGGTCCCTCTCACATACCCAGAGCTGAGAGAAGCCTCCTCTTGAGGTGCTTGTGGTAAGGTGGTATTCCTCTGGAGTCGAAGCCATTGACTAACCTCTCATCTCGAGTTGATTTTTGGTCCACGGAGCTCTTTTGTGTTGCTACAGTGACCTCAGGATCCCTCTAGCCTTGAAACACTGTTCTTGGGGTTTCTCTGGAGTGCCATCAAGGAAATCAAGGCCCGTTTCATGTGTGATGTGCAACACGGAATTGCTCTGCACGCAGGGCAGGGGAATCAGGCCTCATCTCCCGGCGAGGGGGAAGTCTCATGGTTTTTCTCGAGTTGCGGCGGGAACCTGGAGTATATTCTCGAGTTACGACGGGGATGGCCCTTCCACACACGTGTTTGTTCAGCGAAGGCAGGACTCCTGCCTAGTTGCGAGGGACAACTCGGGATTCTCCTCGAGGCTTGGCAGGGCAATTGGGACGCCCCTCCAGCTGAGGCGGGGGACCAAGGGTCCCTTTCCACGTGCCACAGGAATCCTGGGACTCCTATCAAGTTTCACGATGGGTCAGGCATCGGCCCCTTTGGAGGCACTGATCTCCGCGTACCTCTGGAGTTTTCAAAGGATGTGAGGCCTCCGGTCGCGATAAGGTGGGGAACTAGGTCTTTCTCTGTGGTCTCCACAGGGGATTCAGACATCCTTTCATCTTGGGAGATGCAAGACGAGCGTGCATTCAAGTCACTGCAGGGATATCCGGCCTTATTTCGAGTCAGGGCATCGCGGTGTCCATTCCACTTGAGGCCGCTAACTCAGGGTCCCTCTCACATACCTAGAGCTGAGAGAAGCCTCCTCTGAGGTACTTGTGGTAAGGTGGTGTTCTTCTGGAGTCGAAGCCAGGGACTAACCTCTCATCTCGAGTTGATTTTTGGCCCACAGAGCTCTTTTGTGTTGCTACAGTGACCTAAGGATCCCTCTAGCCTTGAAACAGTGTTCTTGGGGTTACTCTGGAGTGCCATCAAGGTAATCAAGGCTCCTTTCATGTGTGATGTGCAACACGGAATTGCTCTGCACGCAGTGCAGCGGAATCGGGCCTGATCTTGCGGCGAGGGGGAAGTCTCATGGTTTTTCTCGAGTTGCGGCGGGAACCTGGGGTATATTCTCGAGTTACGACTGGGATGGCCCTTCTACACACGTGTTTCTTCAGCGACGTCAGGACTTCTGCCTAGTTGCGAGGGACAACTCGGGATTCTCCTCGAGGCTTGGCAGGGCAATTGGGATGCCTCTCCAGCTTAGGCGGGAGACCAAGGGTCCCTTTCCACGTGCCACAGGAATCCTGGGACTCCTATCAAGTTTCACGAGGAGTCAGGCATCGTCTCCTTTGGAGGCACTGATCTCTCCGTACCTCTGGAATTATCAAAGGATGTGAGGCATCAGGTCGCGATGAGGTGGGGAAATAGGTCTTTCTCTGTGGTCTCCACAGGGGATTCAGACATCCTTTCATCTTGGGAGATGCAAGACGAGCCTGTATTCAAGTCACTGCAGGGATATCCGGCCTTATTTGGAGTCATGGCATCGCGGTGTCCATTCCACTTGAGGCCGCAAACTCAGCACATAGCTAGAGCTGAGAGAAGCCTCCTCTTGAGGTGCTTGTGGTAAGGTGGTATTCCTCTGGAGTCGAAGCCAGGGACTAACCTCTCATCTCGAGTTGATTTTTGGGCCACGGAGCTCTTTCGTGTGGCTACAGTGACCTCAGGATCCCTCTAGCCTTGAAACAGTGTTCTTGGGGTTTCTCTGGAGTGCTATCAAGGAAATCGAGGCTCCTTTCATGTGTGATGTGCAACACTGAATTGCTCTGCACGCAGTGCAGGGGAATCGGGCCTCATCTCGCGGCGAGGGGGAAGTCTCATGGTTTTTCTCGAGTTGCGGCGGGAACCTGGGGTATATTCTCGAGTTAAGACGGGGATGGCCCTTCCACCCACGTGTTTGTTCATTGACGTCAGGACTCCTGCCTAGTTGCGAGGGACAACTCGGGATTCTCCTCGAGGCTTGGCAGGGAAATTGCGACGCCTCTCCAGCTGAGGCGGGAGACCAAGGGTCCCTTTCCACGTGCCACAGGAATCCTGGGACTCCTATCAAGTTTCACGAGGAGTCAGGCATCATCTTCTTTGGAGGCACTGATCTCCGCGTACCTCAGGAGTTTTCAAAGGATGTGAGGCCTCCGGTCGCGATGAAGTGTGGAACTAGGTCTTTCTCTGTGGTCTCCACAGGGGATTCAGACATCCTTTCGTCTTGGGAGATGCAAGACGAGCCTGCATTCAAGTCACTGCAGGGATATCCGGCCTTATTTCGAGTCAGGGCATCGCGGTGTCCATTCCACTTGAGGCCGCAAACTCAGGGTCCCTCTCACATACCTAGAGCTGAGAGAAGCCTCCTCTTGAGGTGCTTGTGGTAAGGTGGTATTCCTCTGGAGTCGAAGCCAGGGACTAACCTCTCATCTCGAGTTGATTTTTGGTCCACGGAGCTCTTTCGTGTGGCTACAGTGACCTCAGGATCCCTCTAGCCTTGAAACAGTGTTCTTGGGGTTTCTCTGGAGTGCTATCAAGGAAATCAAGGCTCCTTTCATGTGTGATGTGCAACACGGAATTGCTCTTCACGCAGTGCAGGGGAATCGGGCCTCATCTCCCGGCGAGGGGGAAGTCTCATGGTTTTTCTTGAGTTGCGGCGGGAACCTGGGGTATATTCTCGAGTTACGACGGGGATGGCCCTTCCAGCCACGTGTTTGTTCAGCGACGTCAGGACTCCTGCCTAGTTGCGAGGGACAACTCGGGATTCTCCTCGAGGCTTGGCAGGGCAATTGGGACGCCTCACCAGCTGAGGCGGGAGACCAAGGTTCCCTTTCCACGTGGCACAGGAATCCTGGGACTCCTATCAAGTTTCACGAGGAGTCATGCATCGTCTCCTTTGGAGGCACTGATCTCCGCGTACCTCAGGAGTTTTCAAAGGATGTGAGGCCTCCGGTCGCGATGAGGTGGGAAACTAGATCTTTCTCTGTGGTCTCCACAGGGGATTCAGACATCCTTTCATCATGGGAGATGGAAGACGAGCCTGTATTCAAGTCACTGCAGGGATATCCGGCCTTATTTCGAGTCAGGGCATCGCGGTGTCCATTCCACTTGAGGCCGCAAACTCAGGGTCCCTCTCACATACCTAGAGCTGAGAGAAGCCTCCTCTTGAGGTGCTTGTGGTAAGGTGGTATTCCTCTGGAGTCGAAGCCAGGGACTAACCTCTCATCTCGAGTTGAATTTTGGGCCACGGAGCTCTTTCGTGTGGCTACAGTGACCTCAGGACCCCTCTAGCCTTGAAACAGTGTTCTTGGGGTTTCTCTGGAGTGCTATCAAGGAAATCAAGGCTCCTTTCATGTGTGATGTGCAACACTGAATTGCTCTGCACGCAGTGCAGGGGAATCGGGCCTCATCTCGCGGCGAGGGGGAAGTCTCATGGTTTTTCTCGAGTTGCGGCGGGAACCTGGGGTATATTCTGGAGTTACGACGGGGATGGCCCTTCCACCCACGTGTTTTTTCAGCGACGTCAGGACTCCTGCCTAGTTGCGAGGGACAACTCGGGATTCTCCTCGAGGCTTGGCAGGGCGATTGGGACGCCTCTCCAGCTGAGGCGGGAGACCAAGGGTCCCTTTCCATGTGCCACAGGAATCCTGGGACACCTATCAAGTTTCACGAGGAGTCAGGCATCGTCTCCTTTGGAGGCACTGATCTCCGCGTACCTCTGGAGTTTTCAAAGGATGTGAGGCCTCCGGTCGCGATGAGGTGCGAAACTAGATCTTTCTCTGAGGTCTCTACAGGGGATTCAGACATCCTTTCATCTTGGGAGATGCAAGACGAGCCTGCATTCAAGTCACTGCAGGGATATCCGGCCTTATTTCGAGTCAGGGCATCGCGGTGTCCATTCCACTTGAGGCCGCAAACTCAGGGTCCCTCTCACATACCTAGAGCTGAGAGAAGCCTCCTCTTGAGGTGCTTGTGGTAAGGTGGTATTCCTCTGGAGTCGAAGCCAGGGACTAACCTCTCATCTCGAGTTGATTTTTGGTCCACGGAGCTCTTTCGTGTGGCTACAGTGACCTCAGGATCCCTCTAGCCTTGAAACAGTGTTCTTGGGGTTTCTCTGGAGTGCTATCAAGGAAATCGAGGCTCCTTTCATGTGTGATGTGCAACACTGAATTGCTCTGCACGCAGTGCAGGGGAATCGGGCCTCATTTTGCTTCGAGGGTGAAGTCTCATGGTTTTTCTCGAGTTGCGGCGGGAACCTGGGGTATATTCTCGAGTTAAGACGGGGATGGCCCTTCCACCCACGTGTTAGTTCAGTGACGTCAGGACTCCTGCCTAGTTGCGAGGGACAACTCGGGATTCTCCTCGAGGCTTGGCAGGGCAATTGCGACGCCTCTCCAGCTGAGGCGGGAGACCAAGGTTCCCTTTCCACGTGACAAAGGAATCCTGGGACTCCTATCAAGTTTCACGAGGAGTCAGGCATCGTCTCCTTTGGAGGCACTGATCTCCGCGTACCTCAGGAGTTTTTAAAGGATGTGAGGCCTCCGGTCGCGATGAGGTGGGGAACTAGGTCTTTTTCTGTGGTCTCCACAGGGGTATCAGACATCCTTTCGTCTTGGGAGATGCAAGGCGAGCCTGTATTCAAGTCACTGCAGGGATATCAGGCCTTATTTCGAGTCAGGGCATCGCGGTGTCCATTCCACTTGAGGCCGCAAACTCAGCACATAGCTAGAGCTGAGAGAAGCCTCCTCTTGAGGTGCTTGTGGTAAGGTGGTATTCCTCTGGAGTCGAAGCCAGGGACTAACCTCTCATCTCGAGTTGATTTTTGGTCCACGGAGCTCTTTCGTGTTGCTACAGTGACCTCAGGATCCCTCTACCCTGAAACAGTGTTCTTGGGGTTTCTCTGGAGTGCCATCAAGGAAATCAAGGCTCCTTTCATGTGTGATGTGCAAGACGGAAATGCTCTGCACGCAGGGCAGGGGAATCAGGCCTCATCTCGCGGCGAGGGGGAAGTCTCATGGTTTTTCTCGAGTTGCGGCGGGAACCTGGGGTATATTCTCGAGTTACGACGGGGATGTCCCTTCCAGCCACGTGTTTGTTCAGCGACGTCAGGACTCCTGCCTAGTTGCGAGGGACAACACGGGATTTTCCTCGAGGCTTGGCAGGGCGATTGGGACGCCTCTCCAGCTGAGGCGGGAGACCAAGGGTCCCTTTCCATGTGCCACAGGAATCCTGGGACACCTATCAAGTTTCACGAGGAGTCAGGCATCGTCTCCTTTGGAGGCACTGATCTCCGCGTACCTCTGGAGTTTTCAAAGGATGTGAGGCCTCCGGTCGCGATGAGGTGCGAAACTAGATCTTTCTCTGAGGTCTCCACAGGGGATTCAGACATCCTTTCATCTTGGGAGATGCAAGACGAGCCTGCATTCAAGTCACTGCAGGGATATCCGGCCTTATTTCGAGTCAGGGCATCGCGGTGTCCATTCCACTTGAGGCCGCAAACTCAGGGTCCCTCTCACATACCTAGAGCTGAGAGAAGCCTCCTCTTGAGGTGCTTGTAGTAAGGTGGTATTCCTCTGGAGTCGAAGCCAGGGACTAACCTCTCATCTCGAGTTGATTTTTGGTCCACGGAGCTCTTTCGTGTTGCTACAGTGAACTCAGGATCCCTCTAGCCTTGAAACAGTGTTCTTGGGGTTTCTCTGGAGTGCCATCAAGCAAATCAAGGCTCCTTTCATGTGTGATGTGCAACACGGAATTGCTCTGCACGCAGTGCCAGGGAATCGGGCCTCATATCGCGGCGAGGGGGAAGTCTTATGGTTTTTCTCGAGTTGCGGCGGGAACCTGGGGTATATTCTCGAGTTACGACTGGGATGGCCCTTCCACACACGTGTTTCTTCAGCGACGTCAGGACTCCTGCCTAGTTGCGAGGGACAACTCGGGATTCTCCTCGAGGCTTGGCAGGGCAATTGGGACGCCTCTCCAGCTGAGGCGGGAGACCAAGGGTCCATTTCCACGTGCCACAGGAATCCTGGTACTCCTATCAAGTTTCACAATGACTCAGGCATCGTCTCGTTTGGAGGCACTGATCTCCACGTACCTCTGGAGTTTTCAAAGGATGTGAGGCCTCCGGTCGAAATGAGGTGGGGAACTAGGTCTTTCTCTGTGGTCTCCACAGGGGATTCAGACATCCTTTCGTCTTGGGAGATGCAAGACGAGCCTGCATTCAAGTCACTGCAGGGATATCCGGCCTTATTTCGAGTCAGGGCATCGCGGTGTCCATTCTACATGAGGCCGCAAACTCAGGGTCCCTCTCACATAGCTAGAGCTGGGAGAAGCCTCCTCTTGAGGTGCTTGTGGTAAGGTGGTATAGCTCTGGAGTCGAAGCCAGGGACTAACCCCTCATCTCGAGTTGATTTTTGGTCCACGGAGCTCTTTCTTGTTGCTACAGTGACCTCAGGATCCCTCTAGCCTTGAAACAGTGTTCTTGGGGTTTCTCTAGAGTGCCATCAAGGAAATCAAGGCTCCTTTCATGTGTGATGTGCAACACGGAATTGCTCTGCACGCAGTGCAGGGGAATCGGGCCTCATTTTGCTTCGAGGGTGAAGTCTCATGGTTTTTCTCGAGTTGCGGCGGGAACCTGGGGTATATTCTCGAGTTACGACGGGGATGGCCCTTCCACCCACATGTTTGTTTAGCCACCTCAGGACTCCTGCCTAGTTGCGAGGGACAACTCGGGATTCTCCTCGAGGCTTGGCAGGGCAATTGGGACGCCTCTCCAGCTGAGGCGGGAGACCAAGGGTCCCTTTCCACGTGCCACAGGAATCCTGGGACTCCTATCAAGTTTCACGAGGAGTCAGGCATCCTCTCCTTTTGAGGCACTGATCTCCGCGTACCTCTGGAGTTTTCAAAGGATGTGAGGCCTCCGGTCGCCATGAGGTGGGGAACTAGGTCTTTCTCTGTGGTCTCCACAGGGGATTCAGACATCCTTTCGTCTTGGGAGATGCAAGACGAGCCTGCATTCAAGTCACTGCAGGGATATCCGGCCTTATTTCGAGTCAGGGCATCGCGGTGTCCATTCCACTTGAGGCCGCAAACTCAGGGTCCCTCTCACATAGCTAGAGCTGAGAGAAGCCTCCTCTTGAGGTGCTTGTGGTAAGGTGGTATTCCTCTGGAGTGGAAGCCAGGGACTAACCTCTCATCTCGAGTTGATTTTTGGTCCACGGAGCTCTTTCGTGTTGCTACAGTGACCTCAGGAAGCCTCTAGCCTTGAAACAGTGTTGTTGGGGTTTCTCTGTAATGCCATCAAGAAAATCAAGGCTCCTTTCATGTGTGATGTGCAACACGGAATTGCTCTGCACGCAGTGTAGGGGAATCGGGCCTCATCTCGTGGGGAGGGGGAAATCTCATGGTTTTTCTCGAGTTGCGGCGGGAACCTGGGGTATATTCTCGAGTTACGACGGGGATGGCCCTTCCACCCACATGTTTGTTTAGCCACGTCAGGACTCCTGCCTAGTTGCGAGGGACAACTCGGGATTCTCCTCGAGGCTTGGCAGGGCAATTGGGACGCCTCTCCAGCTGAGGCGGGAGACCAAGGGTCCCTTTTCACGTGCCACAGGAATCCTGGGACTCCTATCAAGTTTCACGAGGAGTCAGGCATCCTCTCCTTTGGAGGCACTGATCTCCGCGTACCTCTGGAGTTTTCAAAGGATGTGAGGCCTCCGGTCGCTATGAGGTGGGGAACTAGGTCTTTCTCTGTGGTCTCCACAGGGGATTCAGATATCCTTTCGTCTTCGGAGATGCAAGACGAGCCTGCATTCAAGTCACTGCAAGGATATCCGGCCTTATTTCGAGTCAGGGCATCGCGGTGTCCATTCTACATGAGGCCGCAAACTCAGGGTCCCTCTCACATAGCTAGAGCTGGGAGAAGCCTCCTCTTGAGGTGCTTGTGGTAAGGTGGTATTCCTCTGGAGTCGAAGCCAGGAACTAACCTCTCATCTCGAGTTGATTTTTGGTCCACGGAGCTCTTTCGTGTTGCTACAGTGAACTCAGGATCCCTCTAGCCTTGAAACAGTGTTCTTGGGGTTTCTCTGGAGTGCCATCAAGCAAATCAAGGCTCCTTTCATGTGTGATGTGCAACACGGAATTGCTCTGCACGCAGTGCCGGGGAATCGGGCCTCATATCGCGGCGAGGGGGAAGTCTTATGGTTTTTCTCGAGTTGCGGCGGGAACCTGGGGTATATTCTCGAGTTACGACTGGGATGGCCCTTCCACACACGTGTTTCTTCAGCGACGTCAGGACTCCTGCCTAGTTGCGAGGGACAACTCGGGATTCTCCTCGAGGCTTGGCAGGGCAATTGGGACGCCTCTCCAGCTGAGGCGGGAGACCAAGGGTCCATTTCCACGTGCCACAGGAATCCTGGTACTCCTATCAAGTTTCACAATGACTCAGGCATCGTCTCCTTTGGAGGCACTGATCTCCACGTACCTCTGGAGTTTTCAAAGGATGTGAGGCCTCCGGTCGAAATGAGGTGGGGAACTAGGTCTTTCTCTGTGGTCTCCACAGGGGATTCAGACATCCTTTCGTCTTGGGAGATGCAAGACGAGCCTGCATTCAAGTCACTGCAGGGATATCCGGCCTTATTTCAAGCCAGGGCATCGCGGTGTCCATTCCACTTGAGGCCGCAAACTCAGGGTCCCTCTCACATACCCAGAGCTGAGAGAAGCCTCCTCTTGAGGTGCTTGTGGTAAGGTGGTATTCCTCTGGAGTCGAAGCCAGGGACTAACCTCTCATCTCGAGTTGATTTTTGGTCCAAGGAGCTCTTTCGTGTTGCTACAGTGAACTCAGGATCCCTCTAGCCTTGAAGCAGTGTTCTTGGGGTTTCTCTGGAGTGCCATCAAGGAAATCAAGGCTCCTTTCATGTGTGATGTGCAACACGGAATTGCTCTGCACGCAGTGCAGGGGAATCGGGCCTCATATCGCGGCGAGGGGGAAGTCTCATGGTTTTTCTCGAGTTGTGGCGGGAACCTGGGGTATATTCTCGAGTTACGACGGGGATGGCCCTTCCACACACGTGTTTGTTCAGCGACGTCAGGACTCCTGCCTAGTTGCGAGGGACAACTCGGGATTCTCCTCGAGGCTTGGCAGGGCAATTGGGACGCCTCTCCAGCTGAGGCGGGAGACCAAGGGTCCCTTTCCACGTGCTACAGGAATCCTGGGACTCCTATCAAGTTTCACGAGGAGTCAGGCATCGTCTCCTTTGGAGGCACTGATCTCCGCGTACCTCTGGAGTTTTCAAAGGATGTGAGGCCTCCGGTCGCGATGAGCTGGGGAACTAGGTCTTTCTCTGTGATCTCCACAGGAAATTGAGAGATCCTTTAGTCTTGGGAGATGCAAGACGAGCCTGCATTCAAGTCACTACAGGGATATCCGGCCTTATTTCGAGTCAGGGCATCGCGATGTCCATTCCACTTGAGGCCGCAAACTCAGGGTCCCTCTCACATACCTAGAGCTGAGAGAAGCCTCCTCTTGAGGTGCTTGTGGTAAGGTGGTATAGCTCTGGAGTCGAAGCCAGGGACTAACCCCTCATCTCGAGTTGATTTTTGGTCCACGGAGCTCTTTCGTGTTGCTACAGTGACCTCAGGATCCCTCTAGCCTTGAAACAGTGTTCTTGGGGTTTCTCTAGAGTGCCATCAAGGAAATGAAGGCTCCTTTCATGTGTGATGTGCAACACGGAATTGCTCTGCACGCAGTGCAGGGGAATCGGGCCTCATTTTGCTTCGAGGGTGAAGTCTCATGGTTTTTCTCGAGTTGTGGCGGGAACCTGGGGTATATTCTCGAGTTACGACGGGGATGGCCCTTCCACCCACATGTTTGTTTAGCCACCTCAGGACTCCTGCCTAGTTGCGAGGGACAACTCGGGATTCTCCTCGAGGCTTGGCAGGGCAATTGGGACGCCTCTCCAGCTGAGGCGGGAGACCAAGGGTCCCTTTCCACGTGCCACAGGAATCCTGGGACTCCTATCAAGTTTCACGAGGAGTCAGGCATCGTCTCCTTTTGAGGCACTGATCTCCGCGTACCTCTGGAGTTTTCAAAGGATGTGAGGCCTCCGGTCGAAATGAGGTGGGGAACTAGGTCTTTCTCTGTGGTCTCCACAGGGGATTCAGACATCCTTTCGTCTTGGGAGATGCAAGACGAGCCTGCATTCAAGTCACTGCAGGGATATCCGGCCTTATTTCGAGTCAGGGCATCGCGGTGTCCATTCCACTTGAGGCCGCAAACTCAGGGTCCCTCTCACATACCCAGAGCTGAGAGAAGCCTCCTCTTGAGGTGCTTGTGGTAAGGTGGTATTCCTCTGGAGTGGAAGCCAGGGACTAACCTCTCATCTCGAGTTGATTTTTGGTCCACGGAGCTCTTTCATGTTGCTACAGTGAACTCAAGATCCCTCTAGCCTTGAAGCAGTGTTCTTGGGGTTTCTCTGGAGTGCCATCAAGGTAATCAAGGCTCCTTTCATGTGTGATGTGCAACACGGAATTGCTCTGCACGCAGGGCAGGGGAATCAGGCCTCATCTCCCGGCGAGGGGGAAGTCTCATGGTTTTTCTCGAGTTGCGGCGGGAACCTGGAGTATATTCTCGAGTTACGACGGGGATGGCCCTTCCACACACGTGTTTGTTCAGCGAAGGCAGGACTCCTGCCTAGTTGCGAGGGACAACTCGGGATTCTCCTCGAGGCTTGGCAGGGCAATTGGGACGCCCCTCCAGCTGAGGCGGGGGACCAAGGGTCCCTTTCCACGTGCCACAGGAATCCTGGGACTCCTATCAAGTTTCACGATGGGTCAGGCATCGGCCCCTTTGGAGGCACTGATCTCCGCGTACCTCTGGAGTTTTCAAAGGATGTGAGGCCTCCGGTCGCGATAAGGTGGGGAACTAGGTCTTTCTCTGTGGTCTCCACAGGGGATTCAGACATCCTTTCATCTTGGGAGATGCAAGACGAGCGTGCATTCAAGTCACTGCAGGGATATCCGGCCTTATTTCGAGTCAGGGCATCGCGGTGTCCATTCCACTTGAGGCCGCTAACTCAGGGTCCCTCTCACATACCTAGAGCTGAGAGAAGCCTCCTCTGAGGTACTTGTGGTAAGGTGGTGTTCTTCTGGAGTCGAAGCCAGGGACTAACCTCTCATCTCGAGTTGATTTTTGGCCCACAGAGCTCTTTTGTGTTGCTACAGTGACCTAAGGATCCCTCTAGCCTTGAAACAGTGTTCTTGGGGTTACTCTGGAGTGCCATCAAGGTAATCAAGGCTCCTTTCATGTGTGATGTGCAACACGGAATTGCTCTGCACGCAGTGCAGCGGAATCGGGCCTGATCTTGCGGCGAGGGGGAAGTCTCATGGTTTTTCTCGAGTTGCGGCGGGAACCTGGGGTATATTCTCGAGTTACGACTGGGATGGCCCTTCTACACACGTGTTTCTTCAGCGACGTCAGGACTTCTGCCTAGTTGCGAGGGACAACTCGGGATTCTCCTCGAGGCTTGGCAGGGCAATTGGGATGCCTCTCCAGCTTAGGCGGGAGACCAAGGGTCCCTTTCCACGTGCCACAGGAATCCTGGGACTCCTATCAAGTTTCACGAGGAGTCAGGCATCGTCTCCTTTGGAGGCACTGATCTCTCCGTACCTCTGGAATTATCAAAGGATGTGAGGCATCAGGTCGCGATGAGGTGGGGAAATAGGTCTTTCTCTGTGGTCTCCACAGGGGATTCAGACATCCTTTCATCTTGGGAGATGCAAGACGAGCCTGTATTCAAGTCACTGCAGGGATATCCGGCCTTATTTGGAGTCATGGCATCGCGGTGTCCATTCCACTTGAGGCCGCAAACTCAGCACATAGCTAGAGCTGAGAGAAGCCTCCTCTTGAGGTGCTTGTGGTAAGGTGGTATTCCTCTGGAGTCGAAGCCAGGGACTAACCTCTCATCTCGAGTTGATTTTTGGGCCACGGAGCTCTTTCGTGTGGCTACAGTGACCTCAGGATCCCTCTAGCCTTGAAACAGTGTTCTTGGGGTTTCTCTGGAGTGCTATCAAGGAAATCGAGGCTCCTTTCATGTGTGATGTGCAACACTGAATTGCTCTGCACGCAGTGCAGGGGAATCGGGCCTCATCTCGCGGCGAGGGGGAAGTCTCATGGTTTTTCTCGAGTTGCGGCGGGAACCTGGGGTATATTCTCGAGTTAAGACGGGGATGGCCCTTCCACCCACGTGTTTGTTCATTGACGTCAGGACTCCTGCCTAGTTGCGAGGGACAACTCGGGATTCTCCTCGAGGCTTGGCAGGGAAATTGCGACGCCTCTCCAGCTGAGGCGGGAGACCAAGGGTCCCTTTCCACGTGCCACAGGAATCCTGGGACTCCTATCAAGTTTCACGAGGAGTCAGGCATCATCTTCTTTGGAGGCACTGATCTCCGCGTACCTCAGGAGTTTTCAAAGGATGTGAGGCCTCCGGTCGCGATGAAGTGTGGAACTAGGTCTTTCTCTGTGGTCTCCACAGGGGATTCAGACATCCTTTCGTCTTGGGAGATGCAAGACGAGCCTGCATTCAAGTCACTGCAGGGATATCCGGCCTTATTTCGAGTCAGGGCATCGCGGTGTCCATTCCACTTGAGGCCGCAAACTCAGGGTCCCTCTCACATACCTAGAGCTGAGAGAAGCCTCCTCTTGAGGTGCTTGTGGTAAGGTGGTATTCCTCTGGAGTCGAAGCCAGGGACTAACCTCTCATCTCGAGTTGATTTTTGGTCCACGGAGCTCTTTCGTGTGGCTACAGTGACCTCAGGATCCCTCTAGCCTTGAAACAGTGTTCTTGGGGTTTCTCTGGAGTGCTATCAAGGAAATCAAGGCTCCTTTCATGTGTGATGTGCAACACGGAATTGCTCTTCACGCAGTGCAGGGGAATCGGGCCTCATCTCCCGGCGAGGGGGAAGTCTCATGGTTTTTCTTGAGTTGCGGCGGGAACCTGGGGTATATTCTCGAGTTACGACGGGGATGGCCCTTCCAGCCACGTGTTTGTTCAGCGACGTCAGGACTCCTGCCTAGTTGCGAGGGACAACTCGGGATTCTCCTCGAGGCTTGGCAGGGCAATTGGGACGCCTCACCAGCTGAGGCGGGAGACCAAGGTTCCCTTTCCACGTGGCACAGGAATCCTGGGACTCCTATCAAGTTTCACGAGGAGTCATGCATCGTCTCCTTTGGAGGCACTGATCTCCGCGTACCTCAGGAGTTTTCAAAGGATGTGAGGCCTCCGGTCGCGATGAGGTGGGAAACTAGATCTTTCTCTGTGGTCTCCACAGGGGATTCAGACATCCTTTCATCATGGGAGATGGAAGACGAGCCTGTATTCAAGTCACTGCAGGGATATCCGGCCTTATTTCGAGTCAGGGCATCGCGGTGTCCATTCCACTTGAGGCCGCAAACTCAGGGTCCCTCTCACATACCTAGAGCTGAGAGAAGCCTCCTCTTGAGGTGCTTGTGGTAAGGTGGTATTCCTCTGGAGTCGAAGCCAGGGACTAACCTCTCATCTCGAGTTGAATTTTGGGCCACGGAGCTCTTTCGTGTGGCTACAGTGACCTCAGGACCCCTCTAGCCTTGAAACCGTGTTCTTGGGGTTTCTCTGGAGTGCTATCAAGGAAATCAAGGCTCCTTTCATGTGTGATGTGCAACACTGAATTGCTCTGCACGCAGTGCAGGGGAATCGGGCCTCATCTCGCGGCGAGGGGGAAGTCTCATGGTTTTTCTCGAGTTGCGGCGGGAACCTGGGGTATATTCTGGAGTTACGACGGGGATGGCCCTTCCACCCACGTGTTTTTTCAGCGACGTCAGGACTCCTGCCTAGTTGCGAGGGACAACTCGGGATTCTCCTCGAGGCTTGGCAGGGCGATTGGGACGCCTCTCCAGCTGAGGCGGGAGACCAAGGGTCCCTTTCCATGTGCCACAGGAATCCTGGGACACCTATCAAGTTTCACGAGGAGTCAGGCATCGTCTCCTTTGGAGGCACTGATCTCCGCGTACCTCTGGAGTTTTCAAAGGATGTGAGGCCTCCGGTCGCGATGAGGTGCGAAACTAGATCTTTCTCTGAGGTCTCTACAGGGGATTCAGACATCCTTTCATCTTGGGAGATGCAAGACGAGCCTGCATTCAAGTCACTGCAGGGATATCCGGCCTTATTTCGAGTCAGGGCATCGCGGTGTCCATTCCACTTGAGGCCGCAAACTCAGGGTCCCTCTCACATACCTAGAGCTGAGAGAAGCCTCCTCTTGAGGTGCTTGTGGTAAGGTGGTATTCCTCTGGAGTCGAAGCCAGGGACTAACCTCTCATCTCGAGTTGATTTTTGGTCCACGGAGCTCTTTCGTGTGGCTACAGTGACCTCAGGATCCCTCTAGCCTTGAAACAGTGTTCTTGGGGTTTCTCTGGAGTGCTATCAAGGAAATCGAGGCTCCTTTCATGTGTGATGTGCAACACTGAATTGCTCTGCACGCAGTGCAGGGGAATCGGGCCTCATTTTGCTTCGAGGGTGAAGTCTCATGGTTTTTCTCGAGTTGCGGCGGGAACCTGGGGTATATTCTCGAGTTAAGACGGGGATGGCCCTTCCACCCACGTGTTAGTTCAGTGACGTCAGGACTCCTGCCTAGTTGCGAGGGACAACTCGGGATTCTCCTCGAGGCTTGGCAGGGCAATTGGGACGCCTCTCCAGCTGAGGCGGGAGACCAAGGGTCCATTTCCACGTGCCACAGGAATCCTGGTACTCCTATCAAGTTTCACAATGACTCAGGCATCGTCTCGTTTGGAGGCACTGATCTCCACGTACCTCTGGAGTTTTCAAAGGATGTGAGGCCTCCGGTCGAAATGAGGTGGGGAACTAGGTCTTTCTCTGTGGTCTCCACAGGGGATTCAGACATCCTTTCGTCTTGGGAGATGCAAGACGAGCCTGCATTCAAGTCACTGCAGGGATATCCGGCCTTATTTCGAGTCAGGGCATCGCGGTGTCCATTCTACATGAGGCCGCAAACTCAGGGTCCCTCTCACATAGCTAGAGCTGGGAGAAGCCTCCTCTTGAGGTGCTTGTGGTAAGGTGGTATAGCTCTGGAGTCGAAGCCAGGGACTAACCCCTCATCTCGAGTTGATTTTTGGTCCACGGAGCTCTTTCTTGTTGCTACAGTGACCTCAGGATCCCTCTAGCCTTGAAACAGTGTTCTTGGGGTTTCTCTAGAGTGCCATCAAGGAAATCAAGGCTCCTTTCATGTGTGATGTGCAACACGGAATTGCTCTGCACGCAGTGCAGGGGAATCGGGCCTCATTTTGCTTCGAGGGTGAAGTCTCATGGTTTTTCTCGAGTTGCGGCGGGAACCTGGGGTATATTCTCGAGTTACGACGGGGATGGCCCTTCCACCCACATGTTTGTTTAGCCACCTCAGGACTCCTGCCTAGTTGCGAGGGACAACTCGGGATTCTCCTCGAGGCTTGGCAGGGCAATTGGGACGCCTCTCCAGCTGAGGCGGGAGACCAAGGGTCCCTTTCCACGTGCCACAGGAATCCTGGGACTCCTATCAAGTTTCACGAGGAGTCAGGCATCCTCTCCTTTTGAGGCACTGATCTCCGCGTACCTCTGGAGTTTTCAAAGGATGTGAGGCCTCCGGTCGCCATGAGGTGGGGAACTAGGTCTTTCTCTGTGGTCTCCACAGGGGATTCAGACATCCTTTCGTCTTGGGAGATGCAAGACGAGCCTGCATTCAAGTCACTGCAGGGATATCCGGCCTTATTTCGAGTCAGGGCATCGCGGTGTCCATTCCACTTGAGGCCGCAAACTCAGGGTCCCTCTCACATAGCTAGAGCTGAGAGAAGCCTCCTCTTGAGGTGCTTGTGGTAAGGTGGTATTCCTCTGGAGTGGAAGCCAGGGACTAACCTCTCATCTCGAGTTGATTTTTGGTCCACGGAGCTCTTTCGTGTTGCTACAGTGACCTCAGGAAGCCTCTAGCCTTGAAACAGTGTTGTTGGGGTTTCTCTGTAATGCCATCAAGAAAATCAAGGCTCCTTTCATGTGTGATGTGCAACACGGAATTGCTCTGCACGCAGTGTAGGGGAATCGGGCCTCATCTCGTGGGGAGGGGGAAATCTCATGGTTTTTCTCGAGTTGCGGCGGGAACCTGGGGTATATTCTCGAGTTACGACGGGGATGGCCCTTCCACCCACATGTTTGTTTAGCCACGTCAGGACTCCTGCCTAGTTGCGAGGGACAACTCGGGATTCTCCTCGAGGCTTGGCAGGGCAATTGGGACGCCTCTCCAGCTGAGGCGGGAGACCAAGGGTCCCTTTTCACGTGCCACAGGAATCCTGGGACTCCTATCAAGTTTCACGAGGAGTCAGGCATCCTCTCCTTTGGAGGCACTGATCTCCGCGTACCTCTGGAGTTTTCAAAGGATGTGAGGCCTCCGGTCGCTATGAGGTGGGGAACTAGGTCTTTCTCTGTGGTCTCCACAGGGGATTCAGATATCCTTTCGTCTTCGGAGATGCAAGACGAGCCTGCATTCAAGTCACTGCAAGGATATCCGGCCTTATTTCGAGTCAGGGCATCGCGGTGTCCATTCTACATGAGGCCGCAAACTCAGGGTCCCTCTCACATAGCTAGAGCTGGGAGAAGCCTCCTCTTGAGGTGCTTGTGGTAAGGTGGTATTCCTCTGGAGTCGAAGCCAGGAACTAACTTCTCATCTCGAGTTGATTTTTGGTCCACGGAGCTCTTTCGTGTTGCTACAGTGAACTCAGGATCCCTCTAGCCTTGAAACAGTGTTCTTGGGGTTTCTCTGGAGTGCCATCAAGCAAATCAAGGCTCCTTTCATGTGTGATGTGCAACACGGAATTGCTCTGCACGCAGTGCCGGGGAATCGGGCCTCATATCGCGGCGAGGGGGAAGTCTTATGGTTTTTCTCGAGTTGCGGCGGGAACCTGGGGTATATTCTCGAGTTACGACTGGGATGGCCCTTCCACACACGTGTTTCTTCAGCGACGTCAGGACTCCTGCCTAGTTGCGAGGGACAACTCGGGATTCTCCTCGAGGCTTGGCAGGGCAATTGGGACGCCTCTCCAGCTGAGGCGGGAGACCAAGGGTCCATTTCCACGTGCCACAGGAATCCTGGTACTCCTATCAAGTTTCACAATGACTCAGGCATCGTCTCCTTTGGAGGCACTGATCTCCGCGTACCTCTGGAGTTTTCAAAGGATGTGAGGCCTCCGGTCGAAATGAGGTGGGGAACTAGGTCTTTCTCTGTGGTCTCCACAGGGGATTCAGACATCCTTTCGTCTTGGGAGATGCAAGACGAGCCTGCATTCAAGTCACTGCAGGGATATCCGGCCTTATTTCAAGCCAGGGCATCGCGGTGTCCATTCCACTTGAGGCCGCAAACTCAGGGTCCCTCTCACATACCCAGAGCTGAGAGAAGCCTCCTCTTGAGGTGCTTGTGGTAAGGTGGTATTCCTCTGGAGTCGAAGCCAGGGACTAACCTCTCATCTCGAGTTGATTTTTGGTCCAAGGAGCTCTTTCGTGTTGCTACAGTGAACTCAGGATCCCTCTAGCCTTGAAGCAGTGTTCTTGGGGTTTCTCTGGAGTGCCATCAAGGAAATCAAGGCTCCTTTCATGTGTGATGTGCAACACGGAATTGCTCTGCACGCAGTGCAGGGGAATCGGGCCTCATATCGCGGCGAGGGGGAAGTCTCATGGTTTTTCTCGAGTTGTGGCGGGAACCTGGGGTATATTCTCGAGTTACGACGGGGATGGCCCTTCCACACACGTGTTTGTTCAGCGACGTCAGGACTCCTGCCTAGTTGCGAGGGACAACTCGGGATTCTCCTCGAGGCTTGGCAGGGCAATTGGGACGCCTCTCCAGCTGAGGCGGGAGACCAAGGGTCCCTTTCCACGTGCTACAGGAATCCTGGGACTCCTATCAAGTTTCACGAGGAGTCAGGCATCGTCTCCTTTGGAGGCACTGATCTCCGCGTACCTCTGGAGTTTTCAAAGGATGTGAGGCCTCCGGTCGCGATGAGCTGGGGAACTAGGTCTTTCTCTGTGATCTCCACAGGAAATTGAGAGATCCTTTAGTCTTGGGAGATGCAAGACGAGCCTGCATTCAAGTCACTACAGGGATATCCGGCCTTATTTCGAGTCAGGGCATCGCGATGTCCATTCCACTTGAGGCCGCAAACTCAGGGTCCCTCTCACATACCTAGAGCTGAGAGAAGCCTCCTCTTGAGGTGCTTGTGGTAAGGTGGTATAGCTCTGGAGTCGAAGCCAGGGACTAACCCCTCATCTCGAGTTGATTTTTGGTCCACGGAGCTCTTTCGTGTTGCTACAGTGACCTCAGGATCCCTCTAGCCTTGAAACAGTGTTCTTGGGGTTTCTCTAGAGTGCCATCAAGGAAATGAAGGCTCCTTTCATGTGTGATGTGCAACACGGAATTGCTCTGCACGCAGTGCAGGGGAATCGGGCCTCATTTTGCTTCGAGGGTGAAGTCTCATGGTTTTTCTCGAGTTGTGGCGGGAACCTGGGGTATATTCTCGAGTTACGACGGGGATGGCCCTTCCACCCACATGTTTGTTTAGCCACCTCAGGACTCCTGCCTAGTTGCGAGGGACAACTCGGGATTCTCCTCGAGGCTTGGCAGGGCAATTGGGACGCCTCTCCAGCTGAGGCGGGAGACCAAGGGTCCCTTTCCACGTGCCACAGGAATCCTGGGACTCCTATCAAGTTTCACGAGGAGTCAGGCATCGTCTCCTTTTGAGGCACTGATCTCCGCGTACCTCTGGAGTTTTCAAAGGATGTGAGGCCTCCGGTCGAAATGAGGTGGGGAACTAGGTCTTTCTCTGTGGTCTCCACAGGGGATTCAGACATCCTTTCGTCTTGGGAGATGCAAGACGAGCCTGCATTCAAGTCACTGCAGGGATATCCGGCCTTATTTCGAGTCAGGGCATCGCGGTGTCCATTCCACTTGAGGCCGCAAACTCAGGGTCCCTCTCACATACCCAGAGCTGAGAGAAGCCTCCTCTTGAGGTGCTTGTGGTAAGGTGGTATTCCTCTGGAGTGGAAGCCAGGGACTAACCTCTCATCTCGAGTTGATTTTTGGTCCACGGAGCTCTTTCATGTTGCTACAGTGAACTCAAGATCCCTCTAGCCTTGAAGCAGTGTTCTTGGGGTTTCTCTGGAGTGCCATCAAGGAAATCAAGGCTCCTTTCATGTGTGATGTGCAACACGGAATTGCTCTGCATGCAGTGCAGGGGAATCGGGCCTCATCTCTCGGCGAGGGGGAAGTCTCATGGTTTTTCTCGAGTTGCGGCGGGAACCTGGGGTATATTCTCGAGTTACGACGGGGATGGCCCTTCCACACACGTGTTTCTTCAGCGACGTCAGGACTCCTGCCTAGTTGCGAGGGACAACTCGGGATTCTCCTCGAGGCTTGGCAGGGCCATTGGGACGCCTCTCCAGCTGAGGCGGGAGACCAAGGGTCCCTTTCCACGTGCCACAGGAATCCTGGGACTCCTATCAAGTTTCACGAGGAGTCAGGCATCGTCTCCTTTGGAGGCACTGATCTCCGCGTACCTCTGGAGTTTTCAAAGGATGTGAGGCCTCCGGTCGCCATGAGGTGGGGAACTAGGTCTTTCTCTGTGGTCTCCACAGGAGATTCAGACATCCTTTCGTCTTGGGAGATGCAAGACGAGCCTGCATTCAAGTCACTGCAGGGATATCCGGCCTTATATCGAGCCAGGGCATCGCGGTGTCCATTCCACTTGAGGCCGCAAACTCAGGGTCCCTCTCACATACCCAGAGCTGAGAGAAGCCTCCTCTTGAGGTGCTTGTGGTAAGGTGGTATTCCTCTGGAGTCGAAGCCATTGACTAACCTCTCATCTCGAGTTGATTTTTGGTCCACGGAGCTCTTTTGTGTTGCTACAGTGACCTCAGGATCCCTCTAGCCTTGAAACACTGTTCTTGGGGTTTCTCTGGAGTGCCATCAAGGAAATCAAGGCCCGTTTCATGTGTGATGTGCAACACGGAATTGCTCTGCACGCAGGGCAGGGGAATCAGGCCTCATCTCCCGGCGAGGGGGAAGTCTCATGGTTTTTCTCGAGTTGCGGCGGGAACCTGAAGTATATTCTCGAGTTACGACGGGGATGGCCCTTCCACACACGTGTTTGTTCAGCGAAGGCAGGACTCCTGCCTAGTTGCGAGGGACAACTCGGGATTCTCCTCGAGGCTTGGCAGGGCAATTGGGACGCCCCTCCAGCTGAGGCGGGAGACCAAGAGTCCCTTTCCACGTGCCACAGGAATCCTGGGACTCCTATCAAGTTTCACGATGGGTCAGGCATCGGCCCCTTTGGAGGCACTGATCTCCGCGTACCTCTGGAGTTTTCAAAGGATGTGAGGCCTCCGGTCGCGATGAGGTGGGGAACTAGGTCTTTCTCTGTGGTCTCCACAGGGGATTCAGACATCCTTTCATCTTGGGAGATGCAAGACGAGCGTGCATTCAAGTCACTGCAGGGATATCCGGCCTTATTTCGAGTCAGGGCATCGCGGTGTCCATTCCACTTGAGGCCGCTAACTCAGGGTCCCTCTCACATACCTAGAGCTGAGAGAAGCCTCCTCTTGAGGTACTTGTGGTAAGGTGGTGTTCTTCTGGAGTCGAAGCCAGGGACTAACCTCTCATCTCGAGTTGATTTTTGGCCCACAGAGCTCTTTTGTGTTGCTACAGTGACCTAAGGATCCCTCTAGCCTTGAAACAGTGTTCTTGGGGTTACTCTGGAGTGCCATCAAGGTAATCAAGGCTCCTTTCATGTGTGATGTGCAACACGGAATTGCTCTGCACGCAGTGCAGCGGAATCGGGCCTGATCTTGCGGCGAGGGGGAAGTCTCATGGTTTTTCTCGAGTTGCGGCGGGAACCTGGGGTATATTCTCGAGTTACGACGGGGATGGCCCTTCCACCCACATGTTTGTTTAGCCACGTCAGGACTCCTGCCTAGTTGCGAGGGACAACTCGGGATTCTCCTCGAGGCTTGGCAGGGCAATTGGGACGCCTCTCCAGCTGAGGCGGGAGACCAAGGGTCCCTTTTCACGTGCCACAGGAATCCTGGGACTCCTATCAAGTTTCACGAGGAGTCAGGCATCCTCTCCTTTGGAGGCACTGATCTCCGCGTACCTCTGGAGTTTTCAAAGGATGTGAGGCCTCCGGTCGCTATGAGGTGGGGAACTAGGTCTTTCTCTGTGGTCTCCACAGGGGATTCAGATATCCTTTCGTCTTCGGAGATGCAAGACGAGCCTGCATTCAAGTCACTGCAAGGATATCCGGCCTTATTTCGAGTCAGGGCATCGCGGTGTCCATTCTACATGAGGCCGCAAACTCAGGGTCCCTCTCACATAGCTAGAGCTGGGAGAAGCCTCCTCTTGAGGTGCTTGTGGTAAGGTGGTATTCCTCTGGAGTCGAAGCCAGGAACTAACCTCTCATCTCGAGTTGATTTTTGGTCCACGGAGCTCTTTCGTGTTGCTACAGTGAACTCAGGATCCCTCTAGCCTTGAAACAGTGTTCTTGGGGTTTCTCTGGAGTGCCATCAAGCAAATCAAGGCTCCTTTCATGTGTGATGTGCAACACGGAATTGCTCTGCACGCAGTGCCGGGGAATCGGGCCTCATATCGCGGCGAGGGGGAAGTCTTATGGTTTTTCTCGAGTTGCGGCGGGAACCTGGGGTATATTCTCGAGTTACGACTGGGATGGCCCTTCCACACACGTGTTTCTTCAGCGACGTCAGGACTCCTGCCTAGTTGCGAGGGACAACTCGGGATTCTCCTCGAGGCTTGGCAGGGCAATTGGGACGCCTCTCCAGCTGAGGCGGGAGACCAAGGGTCCATTTCCACGTGCCACAGGAATCCTGGTACTCCTATCAAGTTTCACAATGACTCAGGCATCGTCTCCTTTGGAGGCACTGATCTCCACGTACCTCTGGAGTTTTCAAAGGATGTGAGGCCTCCGGTCGAAATGAGGTGGGGAACTAGGTCTTTCTCTGTGGTCTCCACAGGGGATTCAGACATCCTTTCGTCTTGGGAGATGCAAGACGAGCCTGCATTCAAGTCACTGCAGGGATATCCGGCCTTATTTCAAGCCAGGGCATCGCGGTGTCCATTCCACTTGAGGCCGCAAACTCAGGGTCCCTCTCACATACCCAGAGCTGAGAGAAGCCTCCTCTTGAGGTGCTTGTGGTAAGGTGGTATTCCTCTGGAGTCGAAGCCAGGGACTAACCTCTCATCTCGAGTTGATTTTTGGTCCAAGGAGCTCTTTCGTGTTGCTACAGTGAACTCAGGATCCCTCTAGCCTTGAAGCAGTGTTCTTGGGGTTTCTCTGGAGTGCCATCAAGGAAATCAAGGCTCCTTTCATGTGTGATGTGCAACACGGAATTGCTCTGCACGCAGTGCAGGGGAATCGGGCCTCATATCGCGGCGAGGGGGAAGTCTCATGGTTTTTCTCGAGTTGTGGCGGGAACCTGGGGTATATTCTCGAGTTACGACGGGGATGGCCCTTCCACACACGTGTTTGTTCAGCGACGTCAGGACTCCTGCCTAGTTGCGAGGGACAACTCGGGATTCTCCTCGAGGCTTGGCAGGGCAATTGGGACGCCTCTCCAGCTGAGGCGGGAGACCAAGGGTCCCTTTCCACGTGCTACAGGAATCCTGGGACTCCTATCAAGTTTCACGAGGAGTCAGGCATCGTCTCCTTTGGAGGCACTGATCTCCGCGTACCTCTGGAGTTTTCAAAGGATGTGAGGCCTCCGGTCGCGATGAGCTGGGGAACTAGGTCTTTCTCTGTGATCTCCACAGGAAATTGAGAGATCCTTTAGTCTTGGGAGATGCAAGACGAGCCTGCATTCAAGTCACTACAGGGATATCCGGCCTTATTTCGAGTCAGGGCATCGCGATGTCCATTCCACTTGAGGCCGCAAACTCAGGGTCCCTCTCACATACCTAGAGCTGAGAGAAGCCTCCTCTTGAGGTGCTTGTGGTAAGGTGGTATAGCTCTGGAGTCGAAGCCAGGGACTAACCCCTCATCTCGAGTTGATTTTTGGTCCACGGAGCTCTTTCGTGTTGCTACAGTGACCTCAGGATCCCTCTAGCCTTGAAACAGTGTTCTTGGGGTTTCTCTAGAGTGCCATCAAGGAAATGAAGGCTCCTTTCATGTGTGATGTGCAACACGGAATTGCTCTGCACGCAGTGCAGGGGAATCGGGCCTCATTTTGCTTCGAGGGTGAAGTCTCATGGTTTTTCTCGAGTTGTGGCGGGAACCTGGGGTATATTCTCGAGTTACGACGGGGATGGCCCTTCCACCCACATGTTTGTTTAGCCACCTCAGGACTCCTGCCTAGTTGCGAGGGACAACTCGGGATTCTCCTCGAGGCTTGGCAGGGCAATTGGGACGCCTCTCCAGCTGAGGCGGGAGACCAAGGGTCCCTTTCCACGTGCCACAGGAATCCTGGGACTCCTATCAAGTTTCACGAGGAGTCAGGCATCGTCTCCTTTTGAGGCACTGATCTCCGCGTACCTCTGGAGTTTTCAAAGGATGTGAGGCCTCCGGTAGCCATGAGGTGGGGAACTAGGTCTTTCTCTGTGGTCTCCACAGGGGATTCAGACATCCTTTCGTCTTGGGAGATGCAAGACGAGCCTGCATTCAAGTCACTGCAGGGATATCCGGCCTTATTTCGAGTCAGGGCATCGCGGTGTCCATTCCACTTGAGGCCGCAAACTCAGGGTCCCTCTCACATACCCAGAGCTGAGAGAAGCCTCCTCTTGAGGTGCTTGTGGTAAGGTGGTATTCCTCTGGAGTGGAAGCCAGGGACTAACCTCTCATCTCGAGTTGATTTTTGGTCCACGGAGCTCTTTCATGTTGCTACAGTGAACTCAAGATCCCTCTAGCCTTGAAGCAGTGTTCTTGGGGTTTCTCTGGAGTGCCATCAAGGAAATCAAGGCTCCTTTCATGTGTGATGTGCAACACGGAATTGCTCTGCATGCAGTGCAGGGGAATCGGGCCTCATCTCTCGGCGAGGGGGAAGTCTCATGGTTTTTCTCGAGTTGCGGCGGGAACCTGGGGTATATTCTCGAGTTACGACGGGGATGGCCCTTCCACACACGTGTTTCTTCAGCGACGTCAGGACTCCTGCCTAGTTGCGAGGGACAACTCGGGATTCTCCTCGAGGCTTGGCAGGGCCATTGGGACGCCTCTCCAGCTGAGGCGGGAGACCAAGGGTCCCTTTCCACGTGCCACAGGAATCCTGGGACTCCTATCAAGTTTCACGAGGAGTCAGGCATCGTCTCCTTTGGAGGCACTGATCTCCGCGTACCTCTGGAGTTTTCAAAGGATGTGAGGCCTCCGGTCGCCATGAGGTGGGGAACTAGGTCTTTCTCTGTGGTCTCCACAGGAGATTCAGACATCCTTTCGTCTTGGGAGATGCAAGACGAGCCTGCATTCAAGTCACTGCAGGGATATCCGGCCTTATATCGAGCCAGGGCATCGCGGTGTCCATTCCACTTGAGGCCGCAAACTCAGGGTCCCTCTCACATACCCAGAGCTGAGAGAAGCCTCCTCTTGAGGTGCTTGTGGTAAGGTGGTATTCCTCTGGAGTCGAAGCCATTGACTAACCTCTCATCTCGAGTTGATTTTTGGTCCACGGAGCTCTTTTGTGTTGCTACAGTGACCTCAGGATCCCTCTAGCCTTGAAACACTGTTCTTGGGGTTTCTCTGGAGTGCCATCAAGGAAATCAAGGCCCGTTTCATGTGTGATGTGCAACACGGAATTGCTCTGCACGCAGGGCAGGGGAATCAGGCCTCATCTCCCGGCGAGGGGGAAGTCTCATGGTTTTTCTCGAGTTGCGGCGGGAACCTGAAGTATATTCTCGAGTTACGACGGGGATGGCCCTTCCACACACGTGTTTGTTCAGCGAAGGCAGGACTCCTGCCTAGTTGCGAGGGACAACTCGGGATTCTCCTCGAGGCTTGGCAGGGCAATTGGGACGCCCCTCCAGCTGAGGCGGGGAACCAAGGGTCCCTTTCCACGTGCCACAGGAATCCTGGGACTCCTATCAAGTTTCACGATGGGTCAGGCATCGGCCCCTTTGGAGGCACTGATCTCCGCGTACCTCTGGAGTTTTCAAAGGATGTGAGGCCTCCGGTCGCGATGAGGTGGGGAACTAGGTCTTTCTCTGTGGTCTCCACAGGGGATTCAGACATCCTTTCATCTTGGGAGATGCAAGACGAGCGTGCATTCAAGTCACTGCAGGGATATCCGGCCTTATTTCGAGTCAGGGCATCGCGGTGTCCATTCCACTTGAGGCCGCTAACTCAGGGTCCCTCTCACATACCTAGAGCTGAGAGAAGCCTCCTCTTGAGGTACTTGTGGTAAGGTGGTGTTCTTCTGGAGTCGAAGCCAGGGACTAACCTCTCATCTCGAGTTGATTTTTGGCCCACAGAGCTCTTTTGTGTTGCTACAGTGACCTAAGGATCCCTCTAGCCTTGAAACAGTGTTCTTGGGGTTACTCTGGAGTGCCATCAAGGTAATCAAGGCTCCTTTCATGTGTGATGTGCAACACGGAATTGCTCTGCACGCAGTGCAGCGGAATCGGGCCTGATCTTGCGGCGAGGGGGAAGTCTCATGGTTTTTCTCGAGTTGCGGCGGGAACCTGGGGTATATTCTCGAGTTACGACGGGGATGGCCCTTCCACCCACGTGTTTGTTCATTGACGTCAGGACTCCTGCCTAGTTGCGAGGGACAACTCGGGATTCTCCTCGAGGCTTGGCAGGGAAATTGCGACGCCTCTCCAGCTGAGGCGGGAGACCAAGGGTCCCTTTCCACGTGCCACAGGAATCCTGGGACTCCTATCAAGTTTCACGAGGAGTCAGGCATCATCTTCTTTGGAGGCACTGATCTCCGCGTACCTCAGGAGTTTTCAAAGGATGTGAGGCCTCCGGTCGCGATGAAGTGGGGAACTAGGTCTTTCTCTGTGGTCTCCACAGGGGATTCAGACATCCTTTCGTCTTGGGAGATGCAAGACGAGCCTGCATTCAAGTCACTGCAGGGATATCCGGCCTTATTTCGAGTCAGGGCATCGCGGTGTCCATTCCACTTGAGGCCGCAAACTCAGGGTCCCTCTCACATACCTAGAGCTGAGAGAAGCCTCCTCTTGAGGTGCTTGTGGTAAGGTGGTATTCCTCTGGAGTCGAAACCAGGGACTAACCTCTCATCTCGAGTTGATTTTTGGGCCACGGAGCTCTTTCGTGTGGCTACAGTGACCTCAGGATCCCTCTAGCCTTGAAACAGTGTTCTTGGGGTTTCTCTGGAGTGCTATCAAGGAAATCAAGGCTCCTTTCATGTGTGATGTGCAACACGGAATTGCTCTTCACGCAGTGCAGGGGAATCGGGCCTCATCTCGCGGCGAGGGGGAAGTCTCATGGTTTTTCTTGAGTTGCGGCGGGAACCTGGGGTATATTCTCGAGTTACGACGGGGATGGCCCTTCCAGCCACGTGTTTGTTCAGCGACGTCAGGACTCCTGCCTAGTTGCGAGGGACAACTCGGGATTCTCCTCGAGGCTTGGCAGGGCAATTGGGACGCCTCACCAGCTGAGGCGGGAGACCAAGGTTCCCTTTCCATGTGCCACAGGAATCCTGGGACACCTATCAAGTTTCAGGAGGAGTCAGGCATCGTCTCCTTTGGAGGCACTGATCTCCGCGTACCTCTGGAGTTTTCAAAGGATGTGAGGCCTCCGGTCGCGATGAGGTGGGGAACTAGATTTTTCTCTGAGGTCTCCACAGGGGATTCAGACATCCTTTCATCTTGGGAGATGCAAGACGAGCCTGCATTCAAGTCACTGCAGGGATATCCGGCCTTATTTCGAGTCAGGGCATCGCGGTGTCCATTCCACTTGAGGCCGCAAACTCAGGGTCCCTCTCACATACCTAGAGCTGAGAGAAGCCTCCTCATGAGGTGCTTGTGGTAAGGTGGTATTCCTCTGGAGTCGAAGCCAGGGACTAACCTCTCATCTCGAGTTGATTTTTGGGCCACGGAGCTCTTTCGTGTGGCTACAGTGACCTCAGGATCCCTCTAGCCTTGAAACAGTGTTCTTGGGGTTTCTCTGGAGTGATATCAAGGAAATCAAGGCTCCTTTCATGTGTGATGTGCAACACGGAATTGCTCAGCACGCAGTGCAGGGGAATCGGGCCTCATCTCGCGGCGAGGGGGAAGTCTCATGGTTTTTCTCGAGTTGCGGCGGGAACCAGGGGTATATTCTCGAGTTACGACGGGGTTGGCCCTTCCAGCCACGTGTTTGTTCAGTGACGTCAGGACTCCTGCCTAGTTGCGAGGGACAACTCGGGATTCTCCTCCAGGCTTGGCAGGGCAATTGGGACGCCTCTCCAGCTGAGGCGGGAGACCAAGGGTCCCTTTCCACGTGCCACAGGAATCCTGGGACTCCTATCAAGTTTCATGAGGAGTCAGGCATCGTCTCCTTTGGAGGCACTGATCTCCGCGTACCTCTGGAGTTTTCAAAGAATGTGAGGCCTCCGGTAGCCATGAGGTGGGGAACTAGGTCTTTCTCTGTGGTCTCCACAGGGGATTCAGACATCCTTTCATCTTGGGAGATGCAAGATGAGCCTGCATTCAATTCACTGCAGGGATATCCAGCCTTATTAAGCGTCAGGGTATCGCAGTGTCCATTCCACTTGAGTCCGCAAACTCAGGGTCCCTCTCACATACCTAGGGCTGAGAGAAGCCTCCTCTTGAGGTGCTTGTGGTAAGGTGGTATTCCTCTGGAGTCGAAGCCAGGGACTAACCTCTCATCTCGAGTTGATTTTTGGTCCACGGAGCTCTTTCGTGTTGCTACAGTGACCTCAGGATCCCGCTAGCCTTGAAACAGTGTTCTTGGGGTTTCTCTGGAGTGCTATCAAGGAAATCGAGGCTCCTTTCATTTGTGATGTGCAACACTGAATTGCCCTGCACGCAGTGCAAGGGAATCGGGCCTCATCTCGCGGCGAGGGGGAAGTCTCTTAGTTTTTCTCGAGTTGCGGAGGTAACCTGGGGTATATTCTCGAGTTAAGACGGGGATGGCCCTTCCACCCACGTGTTTGTTCAGTGACGTCAGGACTCCTGCCTAGTTGCGAGGGACAACTCGGGATTCTCCTCGAGGCTTGGCAGGGCAATTGCGACGCCTCTCCAGCTGAGGCGGGAGACCAAGGGTCCCTTTCCACGTGGCACAGGAATCCTGGGACTCCTATCAAGTTTCACGAGGAGTCATGCATCGTCTCCTTTGGAGGCACTGATCTCCGCGTACCTCAGGAGTTTTCAAAGGATGTGAGGCCTCCGGTCGCGATGAGGTGGGAAACTAGATCTTTCTCTGTGGTCTCCACAGGGGATTCAGACATCCTTTCATCATGGGAGATGGAAGACGAGCCTGTATTCAAGTCACTGCAGGGATATCCGGCCTTATTTCGAGTCAGGGCATCGCGGTGTCCATTCCACTTGAGGCCGCAAACTCGGGGTCCCTCTCACATACCTAGAGCTGAGAGAAGCCTCCTCTTGAGGTGCTTGTGTTAAGGTGGTATTCCTCTGGAGTCGAAGCCAGGGACTAACCTCTCATCTCGAGTTGATTTTTGGTCCACGGAGCTCTTTCGTGTGGCTACAGTGACCTCAGGATCCCTCTAGCCTTGAAACAGTGTTCTTGGGGTTTCTCTGGAGTGCCATCAAGGAAATCAAGGCTCCTTTCATGTGTGATGTGCAACACTGAATTGCTCTGCACGCAGTGCAGGGGAATCGGGCCTCATCTCGCGGCGAGGGGGAAGTCTCATGGTTTTTCTGGAGTTGCGGCGGGAACCTGGGGTATATTCTCGAGTTACGACGGGGATGGCCCTTCCACCCACGTGTTTGTTCAGCGACGTCAGGACTCCTGCCTAGTTGCGAGGGACAACTCGGGATTCTCCTCGAGGCTTCGCAGGGCGATTGGGACGCCTCTCCAGCTGAGGCGGGAGACCAAGGGTCCCTTTCCACGTGTCACAGGAATCCTGGGACACCTATCAAGTTTCACGAGGAGTCAGGCATCGTCTCCTTCGGAGGCACTGATCTCCGCGTACCTCTGGAGTTTTCAAAGTATGTGAGGCCTCCGGTCGCGATGAGGTGGGGAACTAGATCTTTCTCTGAGGTCTCCACAGGGGATTCAGACATCCTTTCAACTTGGGAGATGCAAGACGAGCCTGCATTCAAGTCACTGCAGGGATATCCGGCCTTATTTCGAGTCAGGGCATCGCGGTGTCCATTCCACTTGAGGCCGCAAACTCAGGGTCCCTCTCACATACATAGAGCTGAGAGAAGCCTCCTCTTGAGGTGCTTGTGGTAAGGTGGTATTCCTCTGGAGTCGAAGCCAGGGACTAACCTCTCATCTCGAAGTGATTTTTGGGCCACGGAGCTCTTTCGTGTGGCTACAGTGACCTCAGGATCCCTCTAGCCTTGAAACAGTGTTCTTGGGGTTTCTCTGGAGTGCTATCAAGGAAATCGAGGCTCCTTTCATGTGTGATGTGCAACACGGAATTGCTCTGCACGCAGTGCAGGGGAATCGGGCCTCATCTCGCGGCGAGGGGGAAGTCTCATGGTTTTTCTCGAGTTGCAGCGGGAACCTGGGGTATATTCTCGAGTTACGACGGGGATGGCCCTTCCACCCACGTGTTTGTTCAGTGACGTCAGGACTCCTGCCTAGTTGCGAGGGACAACTCGAGATTCTCCTCGAGATTTGACAGGGCAATTGGGACGCCTCTCCAGCTGAGGCGGGAGACCAAGGGTCCCTTTCCACCTGCCACAGGAATCCTGGGACTCCTATCAAGTTTCACGAGGAGTCAGGCATCGTCTCCTTTGGAGGCACTGATCTTCGCGTACCTCAGGAGTTTTCAAAGGATGTAAGGCCTCCGGTCGCGATGAGGTGGGGAACTAGGTCTTTCTCTGTGTTCTCCACAGGGGATTCAGACATTCTTTCATCTTGGGAGATGCAAGACGAGCCTGCATTCAAGTCACTGCAGGGATATCCGGCCTTATTTTGAGTCAGGGCATCGCGGTGTCCATTCCACTTGAGGCCGCAAACTCAGGGACCCTCTCACATACCTAGAGCTGAGAGAAGCCTCCTCTTGAGGTGCTTTTGGAAAGGTGGTATTCCTCTGGAGTCGAAGCCAGGGACTAACCTCTCATCTCGAGTTGATTTTTGGTCCATGGAGCTCTTTCGTGTTGCTACAGTGACCTCAGGATCCCTCTAGCCTTGAAACAGTGTTCTTGGGGTTTCTCTGGAGTGCCATCAAGGAAATCGAGGCTCCTTTCATGTGTGATGTGCAACACTGAATTGCTCTGCACGCAGTGCAGGGGAATCGGGCCTCATCTCGCGGCGAGGGGGAAGTCTCATGGTTTTTCTCGAGTTGCGGCGGGAACCTGGGGTATATTCTCGAGTTCAGACGGGGATGGTCCCTCCACTCACGTGTTTGTTCAGCGACGTCAGGACTCCTGCCTAGTTGCGAGGGACAACTCGGGATTCTCCTCGAGGCTTGGCAGGGCAAATGGGACGCCTCTCCAGCTGAGGCGGGAGACCAAGGGTCCCTTTCCACGTGCCACAGGAATCCTGGGACTCCTATCAAGTTTCACGAGGAGTCAGGCATGCTCTCCTTTGGAGTCCCTGATCTCCGCGTACCTCCTGACTTTTCAAAGGATGTGAGGCCTCCGGTCGCGATGAGGTGGGGAACTAGGTCTTTCTCTGTGGTCTCCACAGGGGATTCAGACATCCTTTCGTCTTGGGAGATGCAAGACGAGCCTGCATTCAAGTCACTGCAGGGATATCCGGCCTTATTTCGCGTCAGGGCATTGCAGTGTCCATTCCACTTGAGGCCGCAAAATCAGGGTCCCTCTCACATACCTAGAGCTGAGAGAAGCCTCCTCTTGAGGTGCTTGTGGTAAGGTGGTATTCCTCTGAAGTTGAAGCCAGGGACTAACCTCTCATCTCGAGTTGATTTTTGGTCCATGGAGCTCTTTCGTGTTGCTACAGTGACCTCAGGATCCCTCTAGCCTTGAAACAGTGTTCTTGGGGTTTCTCTGGAGTGCCATCAAGGAAATCGAGGCTCCTTTCATGTGTGATGTGCAACACGGAATTGCTCTGCACGCAGTGCAGGGGAATCGGGCCTCATCTCGCGGCGAGGGGGAAGTCTCATGGTTTTTCTCGAGTTGCGGCGGGAACCTGGGGTATATTCTCGAGTTCAGACGGGGATGGTCCCTCCACTCACGTGTTTGTTCAGCGACGTCAGGACTCCTGCCTAGTTGCGAGGGACAACTCGGGATTCTCCTCGAGGCTTGGCAGGGCAAATGGGACGCCTCTCCAGCTGAGGCGGGAGACCAAGGGTCCCTTTCCACGTGCCACAGGAATCCTGGGACTCCTATCAAGTTTCACGAGGAGTCAGGCATGCTCTCCTTTGGAGTCCCTGATCTCCGCGTACCTCCTGACTTTTCAAAGGATGTGAGGCCTCCGGTCGCCATGAGGTGGGGAACTAGGTCTTTCTCTGTGGTCTCCACAGGAGATTCAGACATCCTTTCATCTTGGGAGGTGCAAGACGAGCCTGCATTCAAGTCACTGCAGGGATATCCGGCCTTATTTCGAGTCAGGGCATCGCGGTGTCCATTCCACTTGAGGCCGCAAACTCAGGGTCCCTCTCACATACCTAGAGCTGAGAGAAGCCTCCTCTTGAGGTGCTTGTAGTTAGGTGGTATTCCTCTGGAGTCGAAGCCAGGGACTAACCTCTCATCTCGAGTTGATTTTTGGTCCACGGAGCTCTTTCGTTTTGCTACAGTGACCTCAGGATCCCTCTAGCCTTGAAACAGTGTTCTTGGGTTTTCTCTGGAGTGCCATCAAGGAAATCAAGGCTCCTTTCATGTGTGATGTGCAACACGGAATTGCTCTGCACGCAGTGCAGGGGAATCGGGCCTCATCTCTCGGCGAGGGGGAAGTCTCATGGTTTTTCTCGAGTTGCGGCGGGAACCTGGGGTATATTCTCGAGTTACGACGGGGATGGCCCTTCCACCCACGTGTTTGTTCAGCGACGTCAGGACTCCTGCCTAGTTGCGAGGGAGAAGTCGGGATTCTCCTCGAGGCTTGGCAGGGCAATTGGGACGCCTCTCCAGCTGAGGCGGGAGACCAAGGGTCCCTTTCCACGTGCCACAGGAATCCTGGGACTCCTATCAAGTTTCACGAGGAGTCAGGTATCGTCTCCTTTGGAGGCACTGATCTCCGCGTACCTCTGGAGTTTTCAAAGGATGTGAGGCCTCCGGTCGCAATGAGGTGGGGAACTAGGTCTTTCTCTGTGGTCTCCACAGGGGATTCAGACATCCTTTCGTCTTGGGAGATGCAAGACGAGCCTGCATTCAAGTCACTGCAGGGATATCCGGCCTTATTTCGCGTCAGGGCATCGCAGTGTCCATTCCACTTGAGGCCGCAAAATCAGGGTCCCTCTCACATACCTAGAGCTGAGAGAAGCCTCCTCTTGAGGTGCTTGTGGTAAGGTGGTATTCCTCTGGAGTCGAAGTTAGGGACTAACCTCTCATCTCGAGTTGATTTTTGGTCCACGGAGCTCTTTCATGTTGCTACAGTGACCTCAGGATCCCTCTAGCCTTGAAACAGTGTTCTTGGGGTCTCTCTGTAGTGCCATCAACGGAATCAAGGCTCTTTTCATGTTTGATGTGCAAAACGGAATTGCTCTGCACGCAGTGCAGGGGAATCGGGCCTCATCTCGCGGCGAGGGGAAAGTCTCATGGTTTTTCTCGAGTTGCGGCGGGAACCTGGGGCATATTCTGGAGTTACGACGGGGATGGCCCTACCACCCACGTGTTTCTTCAGCGATGTCAGGACACCTGCCTAGTTGCGAGGGACAACTCGGAATTTTCCTCGAGGTTTGGCAGGGCAATTGGGACGCCTCTCCAGCTGAGGCGGGAGACCAAGTGTCCCTATCCACATGCAACAGGAATCCTGGAACTCCTATCAAGTTTCACGAGGAGTCAGGCATCGTCTCCTTTGGAGGCACTGATCTCCGCGTACCTCTGAAGTTTTCAAAGGATGTGAGGCCTCTGGTCGCGATGAGGTGAGGAACTAGGTCTTTTTCTGTGGTCTCCACAGGGGATTCAGACATCCTTTCATCTTGGAAGATGCAAGACTTGCCTGCATTCAAGTCACTACAGGGATATCCGGCCTTATTTCGAGTCAGGGCATCGCGGTGTGCATTCCACTTGAGGCCGCAAACTCAGGTTCCCTCTCACATACCTAGAGCTGAGAGAAGCCCCCTCTTGAGGTGCTTGTGGTAAGGTGGTATTCCTCTGGAGTCGAAGCCAGGGACTAACCTCTCATCTCGAGTTGATTTTTGGGCCACGGAGCTCTTTCGTGTGGCTACAGTGACCTCAGAATCCCTCTAGCCTTGAAACAGTGTTCTTGGGGTTTCTCTGCAGTGCCATCAAGGAAAGCAAGGCTCCTTTCATGTGTGATG
Source organism: Cervus elaphus (assembly GCF_910594005.1). Classification (NCBI taxonomy): domain Eukaryota; kingdom Metazoa; phylum Chordata; class Mammalia; order Artiodactyla; family Cervidae; genus Cervus; species Cervus elaphus. Next base: position 8,145,420 of record NC_057838.1, read on the forward strand.
TGCAACACGGAATTGCGCTGCACGCAGTGCAGGGGAATCGGTCCTCATCTCGCGGCAAGGGGGAAGTCTCATGGTTTTTCTTGAGTTTCGGCGGGAACCTGGGGTATATTCTCGAGTTACGACGGGGATGGCCCTTCCACACACGTGTTTGTTCAGCGAAGGCAGGACTCCTGCCTAGTTGCGACTGACAAGTCGGGATTCTCCTCCAGGCTTGGCAGGGCAATTGGGACGCCCCTCCAGCTGAGGCGGGAGACCAAGGGTCCCTTTCCACGTGCCACAGGAATCCTGGGACTCCTATCAAGTTTCATGAGGAGTCAGGCATCGTCTCCTTTGGAGGCACTGATCTCCGCGTACCTCTGGAGTTTTCAAAGGATGTGAGGCCTCCGGTCGCGATGAGGTGGGGAACTAGGTCTTTCTCTGTGGTCTCCACAGGGGATTCAGACATCCTTTCATCTTGGGAGATGCAAGACGAGCCTGCATTCAAGTCACTGCAGGGATATCCGGCCTTATTTCGCGTCAGGGCATCGCAGTGTCCATTCCACTTGAGTCCGCAAAATCAGGGTCCCTCTCACATACCTAGAGCTGAGAGAAGCCTCGTCTTTAGGTGCTTGTGGTAAGGTGGTATTCCTCTGGAGTCGAAGCCAGGGACTAACCTCTCATCTCGAGTTGATTTTTGGTCCACGGAGCTCTTTCGTGTGGCTACAGTGACCTCAGGATCCCTCTAGCCTTGAAACAGTGTTCTTGGGGTTTCTCTGGAGTGCCACCAAGGAAATCAAGGCTCCTTTCATGTGTGATGTGCAACACTGAATTGCTCTGCACGCAGTGCAGGGGAATCGGGCCTCATCTCGCGGCGAGGGTGAAGTCTCATGGTTTTTCTCGAGTTGCGGCGGGAACCTGGGGTATATTCTCGAGTTAAGACGGGGATGGCCCTTCCACCCACGTGTTTGTTCATTGACGTCAGGACTCCTGCCTAGTTGCGAGGGACAACTCGGGATTCTCCTCGAGGCTTGGCAGGGCAATTGGGACGCCTCTCCAGCTGAGGCGGGAGACCAAGGGTCCCTTTCCACGTGCCTCAGGAATCCTGGGAAACCTATCAACTTTCACGAGGAGTCAGGCATCGTCTCCTTTGGAGGCACTGATCTCCGCGTACCTCTGGAGTTTTCAAAGGATGTGAGGACTCCGGTCGCGATGAGGTGGGGAACTAGATCTTTCTCTGAGGTCTCCACAGGGGATTCAGACATCCTTTCATCTTGGGAGATGCAAGAAGAGCCTGCATTCAAGTCACTGCAGGGATATCCGGCCTTATTTTGAGTCAGGGCATCGCGGTTTCCATTCCACTTGAGGCCGCAAACTCAGGGTCCCTCTCACATACCTAGAGCTGAGAGAAGCCTCCTCTTGAGGTGCTTGTGGTAAGGTGGTATTCCTCTGGAGTTGAAGCCAGGGACTAACCTCTCATCTCGAGTTGATTTTTGGTCCACGAAGCTCTTTCGTGTTGCTACAGTGACCTCAGGATCCCTCTAGCCTTGAAACAGTGTTCTTGGGGTTTCTCTGGAGTGCCATCAAGGAAATCGAGGCTCCTTTCATGTGTGATGTGCAACACTGAATTGCTCTGCACGCAGTGCAGGGGAATCGGGCCTCATCTCGCGGCGAGGGGGAAGTCTCATGGTTTTTCTCGAGTTGCGGCGGGAACCTGGGGTATATTCTCGAGTTCAGACGGGGATGGTCCCTCCACTCACGTGTTTGTTCAGCGACGTCAGGACTCCTGCCTAGTTGCGAGGGACAACTCGGGATTCTCCTCGAGGCTTGGCAGGGCAAATGGGACGCCTCTCCAGCTGAGGCGGGAGACCAAGGGTCCCTTTCCACGTGCCACAGGAATCCTGGGACTCCTATCAAGTTTCACGAGGAGTCAGGCATGCTCTCCTTTGGAGTCCCTGATCTCCGCGTACCTCCTGACTTTTCAAAGGATGTGAGGCCTCCGGTCGCAATGAGGTGGGGAACTAGGTCTTTCTCTGTGGTCTCCACAGGGGATTCAGACATCCTTTCATCTTGGGAGATGCAAGACGAGCCTGCATTCAAGTCACTGCAGGGATATCCGGCCTTATTTCGAGTCAGGGCATCGCGGTGTCCATTCCACTTGAGGCCGCAAACTCAGGGTCCCTCTCACATACCTAGAGCTGAGAGAAGCCTCCTCTTGAGGTGCTTGTGGTAAGGTGGTATTCCTCTGGAGTCGAAGCCAGGGACTAACCTCTCATCTCGAGTTGATTTGTGGTCCACGGAGCTCTTTCGTGTTGCTACAGTGACCTCAGGATCCCTCTAGACTTGAAACAGTGTTCTTGGGTTTTCTCTGGAGTGCCATCAAGGAAATCAAGGCTCCTTTCATGTGTGATGTGCAACACGGAGTTGCTCTGCATGCAGTGCAGGGGAATCGGGCCTCATCTCGCGGCGAGGGAGAAGTCTCATGGTTTTTCTCGAGTTGCGGCGGGAACCTGGGGTATATTCTCGAGTTACGACGGGGATGGCCCTTCCACACACGTGTTTGTTCAGCCACGTCAGGACTCCTGCCTAGTTGCGCGGGACAGCTCGGGATTCTCCTCGAGGCTTGGCAGGGCAATTGGGATGCCTCTCCAGCTGAGGCGGGAGACCAAGGGTCCCTTTCCACGTGCCACAGGATTCCTGGGACTCCTATCAAGTTTCACGAGGAGTCAGGCATCGTCTCCTTTGGAGGCACTGATCTTCGCGTACCTCTGGAGTTTTCAAAGGATGTGAGGCCTCCGGTCGCGATGAGGTGGGGAACTAGGTCTTTCTCTGTGGTCTCCACAGGAGATTCAGACATCCTTTCGTCTTGGGAGGTGCAAGACGAGCCTGCATTCAAGTCACTGCAGGGATATCCGGCCTTATTTCGAGTTAGGGCATCGCGGTGTCCATTCCACTTGAGGCCGCAAACTCAGGGTCCCTCTCACATACCTAGAGCTGAGAGAAGCCTCCTCTTGAGGTGCTTGTAGTTAGGTGGTATTCCTCTGGAGTCGAAGCCAGGGACTAACCTCTCATCTCGAGTTGATTTTTGGTCCACGGAGCTCTTTCGTTTTGCTACAGTGACCTCAGGATCCCTCTAGCCTTGAAACAGTGTTCTTGGGTTTTCTCTGGAGTGCGATCAAGGAAATCAAGGCTCCTTTCATGTGTGATGTGCAACACGGAAGTGCTCTGCACGCAGTGCAGGGGAATCGGGCCTCATCTCTCGGCGAGGGGGAAGTCTCATGGTTTTACTCGAGTTGCGGCGGGAACCTGGGGTATATTCTCGAGTTACGACGGGGATGGCCCTTCCACCCACGTGTTTGTTCAGCGACGTCAGGACTCCTGCCTAGTTGCGAGGGAGAAGTCGGGATTCTCCTCGAGGCTTGGCAGGGCAATTAGGACGCCTCTCCAGCTGAGGCGGGAGACCAAGGGTCCCTTTCCACGTGCCACAGGAATCCTGGGACTCCTATCAAGTTTCACGAGGAGTCAGGTATCGTCTCCTGTGGAGGCACTGATCTCCGCGTACCTCTGGAGTTTTCAAAGGATGTGAGGCCTCCGGTCGCGATGAGGTGGGGAACTAGGTCTTTCTCTGTGGTCTCCACAGGGGATTCAGACATCCTTTCGTCTTGGGAGATTAAAGACGAGCCTGCATTCAAGTCAATGCAGGGATATCCGGCCTTATTTCGCGTCAGGGCATCGCAGTGTCCATTCCACTTTAGGCCGCAAAATCAGGGTCCCTCTCACATACCTAGAGCTGAGAGAAGCCTCCTCTTGAGGTGCTTGTGGTAAGGTGGTATTCCTCTGGAGTTGAAGCCAGGGACTAACCTCTCATCTCGAGTTGATTTTTGGTCCATGGAGCTCTTTTGTGTTGCTACAGTGACCTCAGGATCCCTCTAGCCTTGAAACAGTGTTCTTGGGGTTTCTCTGGAGTGCCATCAAGGAAATCAAGGCTCCTTTCATGTGTGATGTGCAACACGGAATTGCTCTGCACGCAGTGCAGGGGAATCGGGCCTCATCTCGCGGCGAGGGGGAAGTCTCATGGTTTTTCTCGAGTTGCGGCGGGAACCTGGGGTATATTCTCGAGTTCAGACGGGGATGGTCCCTCCACTTCCGTGTTTGTTCAGCGACGTCAGGACTCCTGCCTAGTTGCGAGGGACAACTCGGGATTCTCCTCGAGGCTTGGCAGGGCAAATGGGACGCCCCTCCAGCTGAGGCGGGAGACCAAGTGTCCCTATCCACGTGCCACAGGAATCCTGGGACTCCTATCAAGTTTCACGAGGAGTCAGGCATCGTCTCCTTTGGAGGCACTGATCTCCGCGTACCTCTGGAGTTTTCAAAGGATTTGAGGCCTCCGGTCGCGATGAGGTGGGGAACTAGGTCTTTCTCTGTGGTCTCCACAGGGGATTCAGACATCCTTTCGTCTTGGGAGATGCAAGACGAGCCTGCATTCAAGTCACTGCAGGGATATCCGGCCTTATTTCGAGTCAGGGCATCGCGGTGTCCATTCCACTTGAGGCCGCAAACTCAGGGTCCCTCTCACATAGCTAGAGCTGAGAGAAGCCTCCTCTTGAGGTGCTTGTGGTTAGGTGGTATTCCTCTGGAGTCGAAGCCAGGGACTAACCTCTCATCTCGAGTTGAATTTTGGTCCACGGAGCTCTTTCGTGTTGCTACAGTGACCTCAGGATCCCTCTAGCCTTGAAACAGTGTTCTTGGGTTTTCTCTGGAGTGCCATCAAGGAAATCAAGGCTCCTTTCATGTGTGATGTGCAACACGGAATTGCTCTGCACGCAGTGCAGGGGAATCGGGCCTCATCTCTCGGCGAGGGGGGAGTCTCATGGTTTTTCTCGAGTTGCGGCGGGAACCTGGGGTATATTCTCGAGTTACGATGGGGATGGCCCTTCCAACCACGTATTTGTTCAGCGACGTCAGGACTCCTGCCTAGTTGCGAGGGACAACTCGGGATTCTCCTCGAGGCTTGGCAGAGCAATTGGGACGCCTCTCCAGCTGAGGCGGGAGACCAAGGGTCCCTTTCCACGTGCCACAGAAATCCTGGGACTCCTATCAAGTTTCACGAGGAGTCAGGCATTGTCTCCTTTGGAGGCACTGATCTCCGCGTACCTCTGGAGTTTTCAAAGGATGTGAGGCCTCCGGTCGCGATGAGGTGGGGAACTAGGTCTTTCTCTGTGGTCTCCACAGGGGATTCAGACATGCTTTCGTCTTGGGAAATGCAAGACGAGCCTGCATTCAAGTCACTGCAGGGATATCCGGCCTTATTTTGAGTCAGTGCATCGCGGTGTCCATTCCACTTGAGGCCGCAAACTCAGGGTCCCTCTCACATACCTAAAGCTGCGAGAAGCCTCCTCTTGAGGTGCTTGTGGTAGGGTGGTATTCCTCTGGAGTCGAAGTTAGGGACTAACCCCTCATCTCGAGTTGATTTTTGGTCCACGGAGCTCTTTCGTGTTGCTACAGTGACCTCAGGATCCCTTTAGCCGTGAAACAGTGTTCTTGGGGTTTCTCTGGAGTGCCATCAAGGAAATCAAGGCTCCTATCATGTTTGATGTGCAACACAGAATTGCTCTGCACGCAGTGCAAGGGAATCGGGCCTCATCTCGCGGCAAGGGGGAAGTCTCATGGTTTTTCTCGAGTTGCGGCGGGGACCTGGGGTATATTCTCGAGTTACGACAGGGATGGCCCTTCCACACACGTGTTTGTTCAGCGACGTCAGGACTCCTGCCTAGTTGCGAGGGACAACTCGGGATTCACCTCGAGGTTTGGCAGGGCAATTGGGACGCCTCTCCAGCTGAGGCGGGAAACCAAGTGTCCCTATCCACATGCAACAGGAATCCTGGAACTCCTATCAAGTTTCACGAGGAGTCAGGCATCGTCTCCTTTGGAGGCACTGATCTCCGCGTACCTCTGGAGTTTTCAAAGGATGTGAGGCCTCCGGTCGCGATGAGGTGCGAAACTAGATCTTTCTCTGAGGTCTCCACAGGGGATTCAGACATGCTTTCATCTTGGGAGATGCAAGACGAGCCTGCATTCAAGTCACTGCAGGGATATCCGGCCTTATTTCGAGTCAGGGCATCGCGGTGTCCATTCCACTTGAGGCCGCAAACTCAGGGTCCCTCTCACATACCTAGAGCTGAGAGAAGCCTCCTCTTGAGGTGCTTGTGGTAAGGTGGTATTCCTCTGGAGTCGAAGCCAGGGACTAACCTCTCATCTCGAGTTGATTTTTGGGCCACGGACCTCTTTCGTGTTGCTACAGTGACCTCAGGATCCCTCTAGCCTTGAAACAGTGTTCTTTGGGTTTCTCTGGAGTACCATCAAGGAAATCGAGGCTCCTTTCATGTGTGATGTGCAACACTGAATTGCTCTGCACGCAGTGCAGGGAAATCGGGCCTCATCTCGCGGCGAGGGGGAAGTCTCATGGTTTTTCTCGAGTTGCGGCGGGAACCTGGGGTATATTCTCGAGTTACGACGGGGATGGCGCTTCCACCCACGTGTTTGTTCAGTGACGTCAGGACTCCTGCCTAGTTGCGAGGGACAACTCGGGATTCTCCTCGAGGTTTGGCAGGGCAATTGGGACGCCTCTCCAGCTGAGGCGGGAGACCAAGGGTCCCTTTCCACGTGCCACAGGAATCCTGGGACTCCTATCTAGTTTCACGAGGAGTCAGGCATCGTCTCCTTTGGAGGCACTGATCTCCGCGTACCTCAGGAGTTTTCAAAGGATGTAAGGCCTCCGGTCGCGATGAGGTGGGGAACTAGGTCTTTCTCTGTGGTCTCCACAGGGGATTCAGACATCCTTTCATCTTGGGAGATGCAAGACGAGCTTGTATTCAAGTCACTGCAGGGATATCCCGCCTTATTTCGATTCAGGGCATCGCGGTGTCCATTCCACTTGAGGCCGCAAACTCAGGGTCCCTCTCACATACCTAGAGCTGAGAGAAGCCTCCTCTTGAGGTGCTTGTGTTAAGGTGGTATTCCTCTGGAGTCGAAGCCAGGGACTAACCTCTCATCTCGAGTTGATTTTTGGTCCACGGAGCTCTTTCCTGTGGCTACAGTGACCTCAGGATCCCTCTAGCCTTGAAACAGTGTTCTTGGGGTTTCTCTGGAGTGCCACCAAGGAAATCAAGGCTCCTTTCATGTGTGATGTGCAACACGGAATTGCTCTGCACGCAGTGCAGGGGAATCGGGCCTCATCTCGCGGCGAGGGGGAAGTCTCATGGTTTTTCTCGAGTTGCGGCGGGAACCTGGGGTATATTCTCGAGTTACGACGGGGATGGCCCTTCCAGCCACGTGTTTGTTCAGCGACGTCAGGACTCCTGCCTAGTTGCGAGGGACAACTCGGGATTCTCCTCGAGGCTTGGCAGGGCAATTGGGACGCCTCTACAGCTGAGGCGGGAGACCAAGGGTCCCTTTCCACGTGCCACAGGAATCCTGGGACACCTATCAAGTTTCACGAGGAGTCAGGCATCGTCTCCTTTGGAGGCACTGATCTCCGCGTACCTCTGGAGTTTTCAAAGGATGTGAGGCCTCCGGTCGCGATGAGGTGCGGAACTAGATCTTTCTCTGAGGTCTCCACAGGGGATTCAGACATCCTTTCATCTTGGGAGATGCAAGACGAGCCTGCATTCAAGTCACTGCAGGGATATCCGGCCTTATTTTGAGTCAGGGCATCGCGGTGTCCATTCCACTTGAGGCCGCAAACTCAGGGTCCCTCTCACATACCTAGAGCTGAGAGAAGCCTCCTCTTGAGGTGCTTGTGGAAAGGTGGTATTCCTCTGGAGTCGAAGCCAGGGACTAACCTCTCATCTCGAGTTGATTTTTGGGCCACGGACCTCTTTCGTGTGGCTACAGTGACCTCAGGATCCCTCTAGCCTTGAAACAGTGTTCTTTGGGTTTCTCTGGAGTACCATCAAGGAAATCGAGGCTCCTTTCATGTGTGATGTGCAACACTGAATTGCTCTGCACGCAGTGCAGGGGAATCGGGCCTCATCTCGCGGCGAGGGGGAAGTCTCATGGTTTTTCTCGAGTTGCGGCGGGAACCTGGGGTATATTCTCGAGTTACGACGGGGATGGCGCTTCCACCCACGTGTTTGTTCAGTGACGTCAGGACTCCTGCCTAGTTGCGAGGGACAACTCGGGATTCTCCTCGAGGCTTGGCAGGGCAATTGGGACGCCTCTCCAGCTGAGGCGGGAGACCAAGGGTCCCTTTCCACCTGCCACAGGAATCCTGGGACTCCTATCAAGTTTCACGAGGAGTCAGGCATCGTCTCCTTTGGAGGCACTGATCTCCGCGTACCTCAGGAGTTTTCAAAGGATGTAAGGCCTCCGGTCGCGATGAGGTGGGGAACTAGGTCTTTCTCTGTGGTCTCCACAGGGGATTCAGACATCCTTTCATCTTGGGAGATGCAAGACGAGCTTGTATTCAAGTCACTGCAGGGATATCCCGCCTTATTTCGATTCAGGGCATCGCGGTGTCCATTCCACTTGAGGCCGCAAACTCAGGGTCCCTCTCACATACCTAGAGCTGAGAGAAGCCTCCTCTTGAGGTGCTTGTGGTAAGGTGGTATTCCTCTGGAGTCGAAGCCAGGGACTAACCTCTCATCTCGAGTTGATTTTTGGTCCACGGAGCTCTTTCCTGTGGCTACAGTGACCTCAGGATCCCTCTAGCCTTGAAACAGTGTTCTTGGGGTTTCTCTGGAGTGCCACCAAGGAAATCAAGGCTCCTTTCATGTGTGATGTGCAACACTGAATTGCTCTGCACGCAGTGCAGGGGAATCGGGCCTCATCTCGCGGCGAGGGGGAAGTCTCATGGTTTTTCTCGAGTTGCGGCGGGAACCTGGGGTATATTCTCGAGTTACGACGGGGATGGCCCTTCCACCCACGTATTTGTTCAGCGATGTCAGGACTCCGGCCTAGTTGCGAGGGACAACTCGGGATTCTCCTCGAGGCTTGGCAGGGCAATTGGGACGCCTCTCCAGCTGAGGCGGGAGACCAAGGGTCCCTTTCCACGTGCCACAGGAATCCTGGGACACCTATCAAGTTTCACGAGGAGTCAGGCATCGTCTCCTTTGGAGGCACTGATCTCCGCGTACCTCTGGAGTTTTCAAAGGTTGTGAGGCCTCCGGTCGCGATGAGGTGCGGAACTAGATCTTTCTCTGAGGTCTCCACAGGGGATTCAGACATCCTTTCATCTTGGGAGATGCAAGACGAGCCTGCATTCAAGTCACTGCAGGGATATCCGGCCTTATTTTGAGTCAGGGCATCGCGGTGTCCATTCCACTTGAGGCCGCAAACTCAGGGTCCCTCTCACATACCTAGAGCTGAGAGAAGCCTCCTCTTGAGGTGCTTGTGGAAAGGTGGTATTCCTCTGGAGTCGAAGCCAGGGACTAACCTCTCATCTCGAGTTGATTTTTGGGCCACGTAGCTCTTTCGTGTGGCTACAGTGACCTCAGGATCCCTCTAGCCTTGACACAGTGTTCTTGGGGTTTCTCTGGAGTGCTATCAAGAAAATCGAGGCTCCTTTCATGTGTGATGTGCAACACTGAATTGCTCTGCACGCAGTGCAGGGGAATCGGGCCTCATCTCGCGGCGAGGGGGAAGTCTCATGGTTTTTCTCGAGTTGCGGCGGGAACCTGGGGTATATTCTCGAGTTACGACGGGGATGGCCCTTCCACCCACGTGTTTGTTCAGTGATGTCAGGACTCCTGCCTAGTTGCGAGGGACAACTCGGGATTCTCCTCGAGGCTTGGCAGGGCAATTGCGACGCCTCTCCAGCTGAGGCGGGAGACCAAGGGTCCCTTTCCACGTGCCACAGGAATCCTGGAAATCCTATCAAGTTTCACGAGGAGTCAGGCATCGTCTCCTTTGGAGGCACTGATCTCCGCGTACCTCTGGAGTTTTCAAAGGATGTGAGGCCTCCGGTCGCGATGAGGTGCGGAACTAGGTCTTTCTCTGTGGTCTCCACAGGGGATTCAGACATCCTTTCATCTTGGGAGATGCAAGACGAGCCTGTATTCAAGTCACTGCAGGGATATCCGGCCTTATTTCGAGTCAGGGCATCGCGGTGTCCATTCCACTTGAGGCCGCAAACTCAGGGTCCCTGTCACATACCTAGAGCTGAGAGAAGCCTCCTCTTGAGGTGCTTGTGTTAAGGTGGTATTCCTCTAGAGTCGAAGCCAGGGACTAACCTCTCATCTCGAGTTGATTTTTGGTCCACGAAGCTCTTTCGTGTGGCTACAGTGACCTCAGGATCCATCTAGCCTTGAAACAGTGTTCTTGGGGATTCTCTGGACTGCCATCAAGGAAATCAAGGCTCCTTTCATGTGTGATGTGCAACACTGAATTGCTCTGCACGCAGTGCAGGGGAATCGGGCCTCATCTCGCGGCGAGGGGGAAGTCTCATGGTTTTTCTCGAGTTGCGGCGGGAACCTGGGGTATATTCTCGAGTTACGACGGGGATGGCCCTTCCACCCACATGTTTGTTCAGCGACGTCAGGACTCCTGCCTAGTTGCGAGGGACAACTCGGGATTCTCCTCGAGGCTTCGCAGGGCGATTGGGACACCTCTCCAGCTGAGGCGGGAGACCAAGGGTCCCTTTCCACGTGCCACAGGAATCCTGGGACACCTATCAAGTTTCACGAGGAGTCAGGCATCGTCTCCTTCGGAGGCACTGATCTCCGCGTACCTCTGGAGTTTTCAAAAGATGTGAGGCCTCCGGTCGCGATGAGGTGCGGAACTAGGTCTTTCTCTGAGGTTTCCACAGGGGATTCAGACATCCTTTCATCTTGGGAGATGCAAGACGAGCCTGCATTCAAGTCACTGCTAGGATATCCGGCCTTATTTCACGTCAGGGCATCGCGGTGTCCATTCCACTTGAGGCCGCAAACTCAGGGTCCCTCTCACATACCTAGAGCTGAGAGAAGCCTCCTCTTGAGGTGCTTGTGGAAAGGTGGTATTCCTCTGGATTCGAAGCCAGGGACTAACCTCTCATCTCGAGTTGATTTTTGGGCCACGGAGCTCTTTCGTGTGGCTACAGTGACCTCAGGATCCCTCTAGCCTTGAAACAGTGTTCTTGGGGTTTCTCTGGAGTGCTATCAAGGAAATCGAGGCTCCTTTCATGTGTGATGTGCAACACTGAATTGCTCTGCACGCAGTGAAGGGGAATCGGGCCTCATCTCGCAGCGAGGGGGAAGTCTCATGGTTTTTCTCGAGTTGCGGCGGAAACCTGGGGTATATTCTCGAGTAAGACGGGGATGGCCCTTCCACCCACGTCTTTGTTCAGCGACGTCAGGACTCCTGCCTAGTTGCGAGGGACAACTCGGGATTCTCCTCGAGGCTTGGCAGGGCAATTGCGACGCCTCTCCAGCTGAGGCGGGAGACCAAGGGTCCCTTTCCACGTGCCACAGGAATCCTGGACTCCTATCAAGTTTCACGAGGAGTCAGGCATCGTCTCCTTTGGAGGCACTGATCTCCGCGTACCTCAGGAGTTTTCAAAGGATGTGAGGCCTTCGGTCGCGATGAGGTGGGGAACTAGGTCTTTCTCTGTGGTCTCCACAGGGGATTCAGACATCCTTTCATCTTGGGAGATGCAAGACGAGCCTGTATTCAAGTCACTGCAGGGATATCCGGCCTTATTTCGAGTCAGGGCATCGCGGTGTCCATTCCACTTGAGGCCGCAAACTCAGGGTCCCTCTCACATACCTAGAGCTGAGAGAAGCCTCCTCTTGAGGTGCTTGTGTTAAGGTGGTATTCCTCTGGAGTCGAAGCCAGGGACTAACCTCTCATCCCGAGTTGATTTTTGTTCCACGGAGCTCTTTCGTGTGGCTACAGTGACCTCAGGATCCCTCTAGCCTTGAAACAGTGTTCTAGAGTTTTCTCTGGAGTGCCATCAAGGAAATCAAGGCTCCTTTCATGTGTGATGTGCATCACTGAATTGCTCTGCACGCAGTGCAGGGGAATCGGGCCTCATCTCGCGGCGAGGGGGAAGTCTCATGGTTTTTCTCGAGTTGCGGCGGGAACCTGGGGTATATTCTCGAGTTACGACGGGGATGGCCCTTCCACCCACGTGTTTGTTCAGCGATGTCAGGACTCCTGCCTAGTTGTGAGGGACAGCTCGGGATTCTCCTCGAGGCTTCGAAGGGCGATTGGGACGCCTCTCCAGCTGAGGCGGGAGACCAAGGGTCCCTTTCCATGTGCCACAGCAATCCTGGGACACCTATCAAGTTTCAGGAGGAGTCAGGCATCGTCTCCTTTGGAGGCACTGATCTCCGCGTACCTCTGGAGTTTTCAAAGGATGTGAGGCCTCCGGTCGCGATGAGGTGGGGAACTAGGTCTTTCTCTGTGGTCTCCACAGGGGATTCAGACATCCTTTCATCTTGGGAGATGCAAGACGAGCCTGCATTCAAGTCACTGCAGGGATATCCGGCCTTATTTCGAGTCAGGGCATCGTGGTGTCCATTCCACTTGAGGCCGCAAACTCAGGGTCCCTCTCACATACCTAGAGCTGAGAGAAGCCTCCTCTTGAGGTGCTTGTGGTAAGGTGGTATTCCTCTGGAGTCGAAGCCAGGGACTAACCTCTCATCTCGAGTTGATTTTTGGGCCACGGAGCTCTTTCGTGTGGCTACAGTGACCTCAGGATCCCTCTAGCCTTGAAACAGTGTTCTTGGGGTTTCTCTGGAGTGCTATCAAGGAAATCGAGGCTCCTTTCATGGGTGATGTGCAACACTGAATTGCTCTGCACGCAGTGCAGGGGAATCGGGCCTCATCTCGCGGCGAGGGGGAAGTCTCATGGTTTTTCTCGAGTTGCGGCGGGAACCTGGGGTATATTCTCGAGTTAAGACGGGGATGGCCCTTCCACCCACGTGTTTGTTCAGTGTCGTCAGGACTCCTGCCTAGTTGCGAGGGACAACTCGGGATTCTCCTCGAGGCTTGGCAGGGCAATTGGGACGCCTCTCCAGCTGAGGCGGAAGACCAAGGGTCCCTTTCCACGTGCCACAGGAATCCTGGGACTCCTATCAAGTTTCACGAGGAGTCAGGCATTGTCTCCTTTGGAGGCACTGATCTCCGCGTACCTCAGAAGTTTTCAAAGGATGTGAGGCCTCCGGTCGCGATGAGGTGGGGAACTAGGTCTTTCTCTGTGGTCTCCACAGGGGATTCAGACATCCTTTCATCTTGGGAGATGCAAGACGAGCCTGTATTCAAGTCACTGCAGGGATATCCGGCCTTATTTCGAGTCAGGGCATCGCGGTGTCCATTCCACTTGAGGTCGCAAACTCAGGGTCCCTCTCACATACCTAGAGCTGAGAGAAGCCTCCGCTTGAGGTGCTTGTGTTAAGGTGGTATTCCTCTGGAGTCGAAGCCAGGGACTAACCTCTCATCTCGAGTTGATTTTTGGTCCACGGAGTTTTTCGTGTGGCTACAGTGACCTCAGGATCCCTCTAGCCTTGAAACAGTGTTCTTGGGGTTTCTCTGGAGTGCCATCAAGGAAATCAAGGCTCCTTTCATGTGTGATGTGCAACACTGAAATGCTCTGCACGCAGTGCAGGGGAATCGGGCCTCATCTCGCGGCGAGGGGGAAGTCTCATGGTTTTTTTCGAGTTGCGGCGGGAACCTGGGGTATATTCTCGAGTTACGACGGGGATGGCCCTTCCACCCACATGTTTGTTCAGCGACGTCAGGTTTCCTGCCTAGTTGCGAGGGACAACTCGGGATTCTCCTCGAGGCTTGGCAGGGCGATTGGGACGCCTCTCCAGCTGAGGCGGGAGACCAAGGGTCCCTTTCCACGTGCCACAGGAATCCTGGGACACCTATCAAGTTTCACGAGGAGTCAGGCATCGTCTCCTTTGGAGGCACTGATCTCCGCGTACCTCTGGAGTTTTCAAAGGATGTGAGGCCTCCGGTCGCGATGAGGTGCGGAACTAGATCTTTCTCTGAGGTCTCCACAGGGGATTCAGACATCCTTTCATCTTGGGAGATGCAAGACGAGCCTGCATTCAAGTCACTGCAGGGATATCCGGCCTTATTTTGAGTCAGGGCATCGCGGTGTCCATTCCACTTGAGGCCGCAAACTCAGGGTCCCTCTCACAAACCTAGAGCTGAGAGAAGCCTCCTCTTGAGGTGCTTGTGGTAAGGTGGTATTCCTCTGGAGTCGAAGCCAGGGACTAACCTCTCATCTCGAGGTGATTTTTGGGCCACGGAGCTCTTTCGTGTGGCTACAGTGACCTCAGGATCCCTCTAGCCTTGAAACAGTGTTCTTGGGGTTTCTCTGGAGTGCCATCAAAGAAATCAAGGCTCCTTTCATGTGTGATGTGCAACACTGAATTGCTCTGCACGCAGTGCAGGGGAATCGGGCCTCATCTCGTAGCGAGGGGGAAGTCTCATGGTTTTTCTCGAGTTGCGGTGGACACCTGGGGTATATTCTCGAGTTACGACGGGGATGGCCCTTCCAGCCATGTGTTTGTTCAGCGACGTCAGGACTCCTGCCTAGTTGCGAGGGACAACTCGGGATTCTCCTCGAGGCTTGGCAGGGCAATTGGGACGCCTCTCCAGCGGAGGCGGGAGACCAAGGGTCCCTTTCCACATGCCACAGGAATCCTGGGACTCCCATCAATTTTCACGAGGAGTCAGGCATCGTCTCCTTTGGAGGCACTGATCTCCGTGTACCTCTGGAGTTTTCAAAGGATGTGAGGCCTCCGGTCGCGATGAGGTGGGGAACTAGGTCTTTTTCTGTCGTCTCCACAGGGGATTCAGACATCCTTTCGTCTTGGGAGATGCAAGGCGAGCCTGTATTCAAGTCACTGCAGGGATATCCGGCCTTATTTCGAGTCAGGGCATCGCGGTGTCCATTCCACTTGAGGCCGCAAACTCAGCACATAGCTAGAGCTGAGAGAAGCCTCCTCTTGAGGTGCTTGTGGTAAGGTGGTTTTCCTCTGAAGTCGAAGCCAGGGACTAACCTCTCATCTCGAGTTGATTTTTGGGCCACGGACCTCTTTCTTGTTGCTACAGGGACCTCAAGATCCCTCTAGCCTTGAAACAGTGATCTTGGGGTTTCTCTGGATTGCTATCAAGGAAATCAAGGCTCCTTTCATGTGTGATGTGCAACACTGAATTGCTCTGCACGCAGTGCAGGGGAATCGGGCCTCATCTCACGGCGAGGGGGAAGTCTCATGGTTTTTCTGGAGTTGCGGCGGGAACCTGGGGTATATTCTCGAGTTACGACGGGGATGGCCCTTCCAGCCACGTGTTTTTTCAGCGACGTCAGGACTCCTGCCTAGTTGCGAGGGACAACTCGGGATTCTCCTCGAGGCTTGGCAGGGCAATTGGGACGCCTCTCCAGCTGAGGCGGGAGACCAAGGGTCCCTTTCCACGTGCACAGGAATCCTGGGACACCTATCAAGTTTCACGAGGAGTCAGGCATCGTCTCCTTTGGAGGCACTGATCTCCGCGTACCTCTGGAGTTTTCAAAGGATGTGAGGCCTCCGGTCGCGATGAGGTGCGGAACTAGATCTTTCTCTGAGGTCTCCACAGGGGATTCAGACATCCTTTCATCTTGGGAGATGCAAGATGAGCCTGCATTCAAGTCACTGCAGGGATATCCGGCCTTATTTTGAGTCAGGGCATCGCGGTGTCCATTCCACTTGAGGCCGCAAACTCAGGGTCCCTCTCACATACCTAGAGCTGAGAGAAGCCTCCTCTTGAGGTGCTTGTGGTAAGGTTGTATTCCTCTGAAGTCGAAGCCAGGGACTAACCTCTCATCTCGAGTTTATTTTTGGGCCACGGACCTCTTTCTTGTTGCTACAGGGACCTCAAGATCCCTCTAGCCTTGAAACAGTGATCTTGGGGTTTCTCTGGATTGCTATCAAGGAAATCAAGGCTCCTTTCATGTGTGATGTGCAACACTGAATTACTGTGCACGCAGTGCAGGGGAATCGGGCCTCATCTCGCGGCGAGGGGGAAGTCTCATGGTTTTTCTGGAGTTGCGGCGGGAACCTGGGGTATATTCTCGAGTTACGACGGGGATGGCCCTTCCAGCCACGTGTTTTTTCAGCGACGTCAGGACTCCTGCCTAGTTGCGAGGGACAACTCGGGATTCTCCTCGAGGCTTGGCAGGGCAATTGGGACGCCTCTCCAGCTGAGGCGGGAGACCAAGGGTCCCTTTCCACGTGCCACAGGAATCCTGGGACACCTATCAAGTTTCACGAGGAGTCAGGCATCGTCTCCTTTGGAGGCACTGATCTCCGCGTACCTCTGGAGTTTTCAAAGGATGTGAGGCCTCCGGTCGCGATGAGGTGCGGAACTAGATCTTTCTCTGAGGTCTCCACAGGGGATTCAGACATCCTTTCATCTTGGGAGATGCAAGACGAGCCTGCATTCAAGTCACGGCAGGGATATCCGGCCTTATTTTGAGTCAGGGCATCGCGGTGTCCATTCCACTTGAGGCCGCAAACTCAGGGTCCCTCTCACATACCTAGAGCTGAGAGAAGCCTCCTCTTGAGGTGCTTGTGGTAAGGTGGTATTCCTCTGGAGTCGAAGCCAGGGACTAACCTCTCATCTCGAGTTGATTTTTGGGCCACGGAGCTTTTTCGTGTGGCTACAGTGACCTCAGGATCCCTCTAGCCTTGAAACAGTGTTCTTGGGGTTTCTCTGGAGTGCTATCAAGGAAATCGAGGCTCCTTTCATGTGTGATGTGCAATACGGAATTGCTCTGCACGCAGTGCAGGGGAATCGGGCCTCATCTCGCGGCGAGGGGGAAGTCTCATGGTTTTTCTCGAGTTGCGGCAGGAACCTGGGGTATATTCTCGAGTTACGACGGGGATGGCCCTTCCAGCCACGTGTTTGTTCAGCGACGTCAGGACTCCTGCCTAGTTGCGAGGGACAACTCGGGATTCTCCTCGAGGCTTGGCAGGGCGATTGGGACGCCTCTCCAGCTGAGGCGGGAGACCAAGGGTCCCTTTCCACGTGCCACAGGAATCCTGGGACACCTATCAAGTTTCACGAGGAGTCAGGCATCGTCTCCTTTGGAGGCACTGATCTCCGCGTACCTCTGGAGTTTTCAAAGGATGTGAGGCCTCCGGTCGCGATGAGGTGCGGAACTAGATCTTTCTCTGAGGTCTCCACAGGGGATTCAGACATCCTTTCATCTTGGGAGATGCAAGACGAGCCTGCATTCAAGTCACTGCAGGGATATCCGGCCTTATTTCGAGTCAGGGCATCGCGGTGTCCATTCCACTTGAGGCCGCAAACTCAGGGTCCCTCTCACATACCTAGAGCTGAGAGAAGCCTCCTCTTGAGGTGCTTGTGGTAAGGTGGTATTCCTCTGGAGTCGAAGCCAGGGACTAACCTCTCATCTCGAGGTGATTTTTGGGCCACGGAGCTCTTTCGTGTGGCTACAGTGACCTCAGGATCCCTCTAGCCTTGAAACAGTGTTCTTGGGGTTTCTCTGGAGTGCCATCAAAGAAATCAAGGCTCCTTTCATGTGTGATGTGCAACACTGAATTGCTCTGCACGCAGTGCAGGGGAATCGGGCCTCATCTTGTGGCGAGTGGGAAGTCTCATGGTTTTTCTCGTGGTGCGGTGGACACCTGGGGTATATTCTCGAGTTACGACGGGGATGGCCCTTCCAGCCATGTGTTTGTTCAGCGACGTCAGGACTCCTGCCTAGTTGCGAGGGACAACTCGGGATTCTCCTCGAGGCTTGGCAGGGCAATTGGGACGCCTCTCCAGCTGAGGCGGGAGACCAAGGGTCCCTTTCCACATGCCACAGGAATCCTGGGACTCCCATCAAGTTTCACGAGGAGTCAGGCATCGTCTCCTTTGGAGGCACTGATCTCCGCGTACCTCTGGAGTTTTCAAAGGATGTGAGGCCTCCGGTCGCGATGAGGTGGGGAACTAGGTCTTTTTCTGTGGTCTCCACAGGGGTTTCAGACATCCTTTCGTCTTGGGAGATGCAAGGCGAGCCTGTATTCAAGTCACTGCAGGGATATCCGGCCTTATTTCGAGTCAGGGCATCGCGGGGTCCATTCCACTTGAGGCCGCAAACTCAGCACATAGCTAGAGCTGAGAGAAGCCTCCTCTTGAGGTGCTTGTGGTAAGGTGGTATTCCTCTGGAGTCGAAGCCAGGGACTAACCTCTCATCTCGAGTTGATTTTTGGTCCACGGAGCTCTTTCGTGTTGCTACAGTGACCTCAGGATCCCTCTAGCCTGAAACAGTGTTCTTGGGGTTTCTCTGGAGTGCCATCAAGGAAATCAAGGCTCCTTTCATGTGTGATGTGCAAGACGGAAATGCTCTGCACGCAGGGCAGGGGAATCAGGCCTCATCTCGCGGCGAGGGGGAAGTCTCTTGGTTTTTCTCGAGTTGCGGCGGGAACCTGGGGTATATTCTCGAGTTACGACGGGGATGTCCCTTCCAGCCACGTGTTTGTTCAGCGACGTCAGGACTCCTGCCTAGTTGCGAGGGACAACTCGGGATTTTCCTCGAGGCTTGGCAGGGCAATTGGGACGCCTCTCCATCTGAGGCGGGAGACCAAGGTTCCCTTTCCACGTGCCACAGGAATCCTGGGACTCCTATCAAGTTTCACGAGGAGTCAGGCATCGTCTCCTTTGGAGGCACTGATCTCCGCGTACCTCTGGAGTTTTCAAAGGATGTGAGGCCTCCCGTCGCGATGAGGTGGGGAACTAGGTCTTTCTCTGTGATCTCCACAGCGGATTCAGACATCCTTTCATCTTGGGAGATGCAAGACGAGCCTGCATTCAAGTCACTGCAGGGATATCCGGCCTTATTTCGAGTCAGGGCATCGCGGTGTCCATTCCACTTGAGGCCGCAAACTCAGGGTCCCTCTCACATACCTAGAGCTGAGAGAAGCCTCCTCTTGAGGTGCTTGTGGTAAGGTGGTATTCCTCTGGAGTCGAAGCCAGGGACTAACCTCTCATCTCGAGTTGATTTTTGGGCCACGGACCTCTTTCGTGTGGCTACAGTGACCTCAGGACCCCTCTAGCCTTGAAACAGTGTTCTTGGGGTTTCTCTGGAGTGCTATCAAGGAAATCAAGGCTCCTTTCATGTGTGATGTGCAACACTGAATTGCTCTGCACGCAGTGCAGGGGAATCGGGCCTCATCTCGCGGCGAGGGGGAAGTCTCATGATTTTTCTCGAGTTGCGGCGGGAACCTGGGGTATATTCTGGAGTTACGACGGGGATGGCCCTTCCACCCACGTGTTTTTTCAGCGACGTCAGGACTCCTGCCTAGTTGCGAGGGACAACTCGGGATTCTCCTCAGGCTTGGCAGGGCGATTGGGACGCCTCTCCAGCTGAGGCGGGAGACCAAGGGTCCCTTTCCATGTGCCACAGGAATCCTGGGACACCTATCAAGTTTCACGAGGAGTCAGGCATCGTCTCCTTTGGAGGCACTGATCTCCGCGTACCTCTGGAGTTTTCAAAGGATGTGAGGCCTCCGGTCGCGATGAGGTGCGAAACTAGATCTTTCTCTGAGGTCTCCACAGGGGATTCAGACATCCTTTCATCTTGGGAGATGCAAGACGAGCCTGCATTCAAGTCACTGCAGGGATATCCGGCCTTATTTCGAGTCAGGGCATCGCGGTGTCCATTCCACTTGAGGCCGCAAACTCAGGGTCCCTCTCACATACCTAGAGCTGAGAGAAGCCTCCTCTTGAGGTGCTTGTGTTAAGGTGGTATTCCTCTGGAGTCGAAGCCAGGGACTAACCTCTCATCTCGAGTTGATTTTTGGGCCACGGAGCTCTTTCGTGTGGCTACAGTGACCTCAGGATCCCTCTAGCCTTGAAACAGTGTTCTTGGGGTTTCTCTGGAGTGCTATCAAGGAAATCGAGGCTCCTTTCATGTGTGATGTGCAACACTGAATTGCTCTGCACGCAGTGCAGGGGAATCGGGCCTCATCTCGCGGCGAGGGGGAAGTCTCATGGTTTTTCTCGAGTTGCGGCGGGAACCTGGGGTATATTCTCGAGTTAAGACGGGGATGGCCCTTCCACCCACGTGTTTGTTCAGTGACGTCAGGACTCCTGCCTAGTTGCGAGGGACAACTCGGGATTCTCCTCGAGGCTTGGCAGGGCAATTGCGACGCCTCTCCAGCTGAGGCGGGAGACTAAGGGTCCCTTTCCACGTGCCACAGGAATCCTGGGACTCCTATCAAGTTTCACGAGGAGTCAGGCATCGTCTCCTTTGGCGGCACTGATCTCCGCGTACCTAAGGAGTTTTCAAAGGATGTGAGGCCTCCGGTCGCGATGAGGTGGGGAACTAGGTCTTTCTCTGTGGTCTCCACAGGGGATTCAGACATCCTTTCCTCTTGGGAAATGCAAGACGAGCCTGTATTCAAGTCACTGCAGGGATATCCGGCCTTATTTCGAGTCAGGGCATCGCGGTGTCCATTCCACTTGAGGCCGCAAACTCAGGGTCCCTCTCACATACCTAGAGCTGAGAGAAGCCTCCGCTTGAGGTGCTTGTGTTAAGGTGGTATTCCTCTGGAGTAGAAGCCAGGGACTAGCCTCTCATCTCGAGTTGATTTTTGGTCCACGGAGCTCTTTCTTGTGGCTACAGTGACCTCAGGATCCCTCTAGCCTTGAAACAGTGTTCTTGGGGTTTCTCTGAAGTGCCATCAAGGAAATCAAGGCTCCTTTCATGTGCGATGTGCAACACTGAAATGCTCTGCACGCAGTGCAGGGGAATCGGGCCTCATCTCGCGGCGAGGGGGAAGTCTCATGGTTTTTCTCGAGTTGCGGCGGGAACCTGGGGTATATTCTCGAGTTAAGACGGGGATGGCCCTTCCACCCACGTGTTTGTTCAGTGACGTCAGGACTCCTGCCTAGTTGCGAGGGACAACTCGGGATTCTCCTCGAGGCTTGGCAGGGCAATTGCGACGCCTCTCCAGCTGAGGCGGGAGACCAAGGGTCCCTTTCCACGTGCCACAGGAATCCTGGGACTCCTATCAAGTTTCACGAGGAGTCAGGCATCGTCTCCTTTGGAGGCACTGATCTCCGCGTACCTCTGGAGTTTTCAAAGGATGTGAGGCCTCCGGTCGCGATGAGGTGGGGAACTAGGTCTTTCTCTGTGGTCTCCACAGGGGATTCAGACATCCTTTCATCTTGGGAGATGCAAGACGAGCCTGTATTCAAGTCACTGCAGGGATATCCGGCCTTATTTCGAGTCAGGGCATCGCGGTGTCCATTCCACTTGAGGCCGCAAACTCAGGGTCCCTCTCACATACCTAGAGCTGAGAGAAGCCTCCTCTTGAGGTGTTTGTGGTAAGGTGGTATTCCTCTGGAGTCGAAGCCAGGGACTAACCTCTCATCTCGAGTTGATTTTTGGGCCACGGAGCTCTTTCGTGTGGCTACAGTGACCTCAGGACCCCTCTAGCCTTGAAACAGTGTTCTTGGGGTTTCTCTGGAGTGCTATCAAGGAAATCAAGGCTCCTTTCATGTGTGATGTGCAACACTGAATTGCTCTGCACGCAGTGCAGGGGAATCGGGCCTCATCTCGCGGCGAGGGGGAAGTCTCATGGTTTTTCTCGAGTTGCGGCGGGAACCTGGGGTATATTCTGGAGTTACGACAGGGATGGCCCTCCCACCCACGTGTTTTTTCAGCGACGTCAGGACTCCTGCCTAGTTGCGAGGGACAACTCGGGATTCTCCTCGAGGCTTGGCAGGGCGATTGGGACGCCTCTCCAGCTGAGGCGGGAGACCAAGGGTCCCTTTCCATGTGCCACAGGAATCCTGGGACACCTATCAAGTTTCACGAGGAGTCAGGCATCGTCTCCTTTGGAGGCACTGATCTCCGCGTACCTCTGGAGTTTTCAAAGGATGTGAGGCCTCCGGTCGCGATGAGGTGCGAAACTAGATCTTTCTCTGAGGTCTCCACAGGGGATTCAGACATCCTTTCATCTTGGGAGATGCAAGACGAGCCTGCATTCAAGTCACTGCAGGAATATCCGGCCTTATTTCGAGTCAGGGCATCGCGGTGTCCATTCCACTTGAGGCCGCAAACTCAGGGTCCCTCTCACATACCTAGAGCTGAGAGAAGCCTCCTCTTGAGGTGCTTGTGGTAAGGTGGTATTCCTCTGGAGTCGAAGCCAGGGACTAACCTCTCATCTCGAGTTGATTTTTGGGCCACGGAGCTCTTTCGTGTGGCTACAGTGACCTCAGGATCCCTCTAGCCTTGAAACAGTGTTCTTGGGGTTTCTCTGGAGTGCCATCAAGGAAATCAAGGCTCCTTTCATGTGTGATGTGCAACACTGAATTGCTCTGCACGCAGTGCAGGGGAATCGGGCCTCATCTCGCGGCGAGGGGGAAGTCTCATGGTTTTTCTCGAGTTGCGGCGGGAACCTGGGTTATATTCTCGAGTTACGACGGGGATGGCCCTTCCACCCACGTGTTTGTTCAGGGACGTCAGGACTCCTGCCTAGTTGCGAGGGACAACTCGGGATTCTCCTCGAGGCTTGGCAGGGCGATTGGGACGCCTCTCCAGCTGAGGCGGGAGACCAAGGGTCCCTTTCCATGTGCCACAGGAATCCTGGGACACCTATCAAGTTTCACGAGGAGTCAGGCATCGTCTCCTTTGGAGGCACTGATCTCCGCGTCCCTCTGGAGTTTTCAAAGGATGTGAGGCCTCCGGTTGCGATGATGTGGGGAACTAGATCTTTCTCTGAGGTCTCCACAGGGGATTCAGACATCCTTTCATCTTGGGAGATGCAAGACGAGCCTGCATTCAAGTCACTGCAGGGATATCCGGCCTTATTTCGAGTCAGGGCATCGCGGTGTCCATTCCACTTGAGGCCGCAAACACAGGGTCCCTCTCACATACCTAGAGCTGAGAGAAGCCTCCTCTTGAGGTGCTTGTGGTAAGGTGGTATTCCCCTGGAGTCGAAGCCAGGGACTAACCTCTCATCTCGAGTTGATTTTTGGTCCACGAAGCTCTTTCGTGTGGCTACAGTGACCTCAGGATCCCTCTAGCCTTGAAACAGTGTTCTTGGGGTTTCTCTGGAGTGCTATCAAGGAAATCAAGGCTCCTTTCATGTGTGATGTGCAACACTGAATTGCTCTGCACGCAGTGCAGGGGAATCGGGCCTCATCTCGCGGCGAGGGGGAAGTCTCATGGTTTTTCTCGAGTTGCTGCGGGAACCTGGGGTATATTCTCGAGTTAAGACGGGGATGGCCCTTCCACCCACGTGTTTGTTCAGTGACGTCAGGACTCCTGCCTAGTTGCGAGGGACAACTCGGGATTCTCCTCGAGGCTTGGCAGGGCAATTGGGACGCCTCTCCAGCTGAGGCGGAAGACCAAGCGTCCCTTTCCACGTGCCACAGGAATCCTGGGACTCCTATCAAGTTTCACGAGGAGTCAGGCATTGTCTCCTTTGGAGGCACTGATCTCCGCGTACCTCAGGAGTTTTCAAAGGATGTGAGGCCTCCGGTCCCGATGAGGTGGGGAACTAGGTCTTTCTCTGTGGTCTCCACAGGGGATTCAGACATCCTTTCATCTTGGGAGATGCAAGACGAGCCTGTATTCAAGTCACTGCAGGGATATCCGGCCTTATTTCGAGTCAGGGCATCGCGGTGTCCATTCCACTTGAGGCCGCAAACTCAGGGTCCCTCTCACATACCTAGAGCTGAGAGAAGCCTCCGCTTGAGGTGCTTGTGTTAAGGTGGTATTCCTCTGGAGTCGAAGCCAGGGACTAACCTCTCATCTCGAGTTGATTTTTGGTCCACGGAGTTTTTCGTGTGGCTACAGTGACCTCAGGATCCCTCTAGCCTTGAAACAGTGTTCTTGGGGTTTCTCTGGAGTGCCATCAAGGAAATCAAGGCTCCTTTCATGTGTGATGTGCAACACTGAAATGCTCTGCACGCAGTGCAGGGGAATCGGGCCTCATCTCGCGGCGAGGGGGAAGTCTCATGGTTTTTTTCGAGTTGCGGCGGGAACCTGGGGTATATTCTCGAGTTACGACGGGGATGGCCCTTCCACCCACATGTTTGTTCAGCGACGTCAGGTTTCCTGCCTAGTTGCGAGGGACAACTCGGGATTCTCCTCGAGGCTTGGCAGGGCGATTGGGACGCCTCTCCAGCTGAGGCGGGAGACCAAGGGTCCCTTTCCATGTGCCACAGGAATCCTGGGACACCTATCAAGTTTCACGAGGAGTCAGGCATCGTCTGCTTTGGAGGCACTGATCTCCGCGTACCTCTGGAGTTTTCAAAGGATGTGAGGCCTCCGGTCGCGATGAGGTGGGGAACTAGATCTTTCTCTGAGGTCTCCACAGGGGATTCAGACATCCTTTCATCTTGGGAGATGCAAGACGAGCCTGCATTCAAGTCACTGCAGGGATATCCGGCCTTATTTCGAGTCAGGGCATCGCGGTGTCCATTCCACTTGAGGGCGCAAACTCAGGGTCCCTCTCACATACCTAGAGCTGAGAGAAGCCTCCTCTTGAGGTGCTTGTGGTAAGGTGGTATTCCTCTGGAGTCGAAGCCAGGGACTAACCTCTCATCTCGAGTTGATTTTTGGTCCACGGAGCTCTTTCGTGTGGCTACAGTGACCTCAGGATCCCTCTAGCCTTGAAACAGTGTTCTTGGGGTTTCTCTGGAGTGCTATCAAGGAAATCAAGGCTCCTTTCATGTGTGATGTGCAACACTGAATTGCTCTGCACGCAGTGCAGGGGAATCGGGCCTCATCTCGCGGCGAGGGGGAAGTCTCATGGTTTTTCTCGAGTTGCGGCGGGAACCTGGGGTATATTCTCGAGTTACGACGGGGATGGCCCTTCCAGCCACGTGTTTCTTCAGCGACGTCAGGACTCCTGCCTAGTTGCGAGGGACAACTCGGGATTCTCCTCGAGGCTTGGCAGGGCGATTGGGACGCCTCTCCAGCTGAGGCGGGAGACCAAGGGTCCCTTTCCACGTGCCACAGGAATCCTGGGACACCTATCAAGTTTCATGAGGAGTCAGGCATTGTCTCCTTTGGAGGCACTGATCTCCCCGTACCTCTGGAGTTTTCAAAGGATGTGAGGCCTCCGGTCGCGATGAGGTGCGTAACTAGATCTTTCTCTGAGGTCTCCACAGGGGATTCAGACATCCTTTCATCTTGGGAGATGCAAGACGAGCCTGTATTCAAGTCACTGCAGGGATATCCGGCCTTATTTCGAGTCAGGGCATCACGGTGTCCATTCCACTTGAGGCCGCAAACTCAGGGTCCCTCTCACATACCTAGAGCTGAGAGAAGCCTCCTCTTGAGGTGCTTGTGGTAAGGTGGTATTCCTCTGGAGTCGAAGCTAGGGACTAACCTCTCATCTCGAGTTGATTTTTGGGCCACGGAGCTCTTTCGTGTGGCTACAGTGACCTCAGGATCCCTCTAGCCTTGAAACAGTGTTCTTGGGGTTTCTCTGGAGTGCTATCAAGGAAATCGAGGCTCCTTTCATGTGTGATGTGCAACACTGAATTGCTCTGCACGCAGTGCAGGGGAATCGGGCCTCATCTCGCGGAGAGGGGGAAGTCTCATGGTTTTTCTCGAGTTGCGGCGGGAACCTGGGGTATATTCTCGAGTTAAGACGGGGATGGCCCTTCCACCCACGTGTTTGTTCAGTGACGTCAGGACTCCTGCCTAGTTGCGAGGGACAACTCGGGATTCTCCTCGAGGCTTGGCAGGGCAATTGCGACGCCTCTCCAGCTGAGGCGGGAGACCAAGGGTCGCTTTCCACGTGCCACAGGAATCCTGGGACTCCTATCAAGTTTCACGAGGAGTCAGGCATCGTCTCCTTTGGAGGCACTGATCTCCGCGTACCTCAGGAGTTTTCAAAGGATGTGAGGCCTCCGGTCGCGATGAGGTGGGGAACTAGGTCTTTCTCTGTCGTCTCCACAGGGGATTCAGACATCCTTTCATCTTGGGAGATGCAAGACGAGCCTGTATTCAAGTCACTGCAGGGATATCCGGCCTTATTTCGAGTCAGGGCATCGCGGTGTCCATTCCACTTGAGGCCGCAAACTCAGGGTCCCTCTCACATACCTAGAGCTGAGAGAAGCCTCCTCTTGAGGTGCTTGTGTTAATCCTCTGGAGTCGAAGCCAGGGACTAACCTCTCATCTCGAGTTGATTTTTGGTCCACGGAGCTTTTTCTTGTGGCTACAGTGACCTCAGGATCCCTCTAGCCTTGAAACAGTGTTCTTGGGGTTTCTCTGGAGTGCCATCAAGGAAATCAAGGCTCCTTTCATGTGTGATGTGCAACACTGAATTGTTCTGCATGCAGTGCAGGGGAATCGTGCCTCATCTCGCGGCGAGGGGGAAGTCTCATGGTTCTTCTCGAGTTGCGGCGGGAACCTGGGGTATATTCTCGAGTTACGACGGGGATGGCCCTTCCAGCCACGTGTTTTTTCAGCGACGTCAGGACTCCTGCCTAGTTGCAAGGGACAACTCTGGATTCTCCTCGAGGCTTGGCAGGGCGATTGGGACGCCTCTCCAGCTGAGGCGGGAGACCAAGGGTCCCTTTCCACGTGCCACATGAATCCTGGGACACCTATCAAGTTTCACGAGGAGTCAGGCATCGTCTCCTTTGGAGGCACTGATCTCCGCGTACCTCTGGAGTTTTCAAAGGATGTGAGGCCTCCGGTCGCGATGAGGTGCGGAACTAGATCTTTCTCTGAGGTCTCCACAGGGGATTCAGACATCCTTTCATCTTGGGAGATGCAAGACGAGCCTGCATTCAAGTCACTGCAGGGATATCCGGCCTTATTTTGAGTCAGGGCATCGCGGTGTCCATTCCACTTGAGGCCGCAAACTCAGGGTCCCTCTCACAAACCTAGAGCTGAGAGAAGCCTCCTCTTGAGGTGCTTGTGGTAAGGTGGTATTCCTCTGGAGTCGAAGCCAGGGACTAACCTCTCATCTCGAGGTGATTTTTGGGCCACGGAGCTCTTTCGTGTGGCTACAGTGACCTCAGGATCCCTCTAGCCTTGAAACAATGTTCTTGGGGTTTCTCTGGAGTGCCATCAAAGAAATCAAGGCTCCTTTCATGTGTGATGTGCAACACTGAATTGCTCTGCACGCAGTGAAGGGGAATCGGGCCTCATCTCGTGGCGAGGGGGAAGTCTCATGGTTTTTCTCGAGTTGCGGTGGACACCTGGGGTATATTCTCGAGTTACGACGGGGATGGCCCTTCCAGCCATGTGTTTGTTCAGCGACGTCAGGACTCCTGCCTAGTTGCGAGGGACAACTCGGGATTCTCCTCGAGGCTTGGCAGGGCAATTGGGACGCCTCTCCAGCGGAGGCGGGAGACCAAGGGTCCCTTTCCACATGCCACAGGAATCCTGGGACTCCCATCAATTTTCACGAGGAGTCAGGCATCGTCTCCTTTGGAGGCACTGATCTCCGTGTACCTCTGGAGTTTTCAAAGGATGTGAGGCCTCCGGTCGCGATGAGGTGGGGAACTAGGTCTTTTTCTGTCGTCTCCACAGGGGATTCAGACATCCTTTCGTCTTGGGAGATGCAAGGCGAGCCTGTATTCAAGTCACTGCAGGGATATCCGGCCTTATTTCGAGTCAGGGCATCGCGGTGTCCATTCCACTTGAGGCCGCAAACTCAGCACATAGCTAGAGCTGAGAGAAGCCTCCTCTTGAGGTGCTTGTGGTAAGGTGGTATTCCTCTGAAGTCGAAGCCAGGGACTAACCTCTCATCTCGAGTTGATTTTTGGGCCACGGACCTCTTTCTTGTTGCTACAGGGACCTCAAGATCCCTCTAGCCTTGAAACAGTGATCTTGGGGTTTCTCTGGATTGCTATCAAGGAAATCAAGGCTCCTTTCATGTGTGATGTGCAACACTGAATTGCTCTGCACGCAGTGCAGGGGAATCGGGCCTCATCTCACGGCGAGGGGGAAGTCTCATGGTTTTTCTGGAGTTGCGGCGGGAACCTGGGGTATATTCTCGAGTTACGACGGGGATGGCCCTTCCAGCCACGTGTTTTTTCAGCGACGTCAGGACTCCTGCCTAGTTGCGAGGGACAACTCGGGATTCTCCTCGAGGATTGGCAGGGCAATTGGGACGCCTCTCCAGCTGAGGCGGGAGACCAAGGGTCCCTTTCCACGTGCACAGGAATCCTGGGACACCTATCAAGTTTCACGAGGAGTCAGGCATCGTCTCCTTTGGAGGCACTGATCTCCGCGTACCTCTGGAGTTTTCAAAGGATGTGAGGCCTCCGGTCGCGATGAGGTGCGGAACTAGATCTTTCTCTGAGGTCTCCACAGGGGATTCAGACATCCTTTCATCTTGGGAGATGCAAGATGAGCCTGCATTCAAGTCACTGCAGGGATATCCGGCCTTATTTTGAGTCAGGGCATCGCGGTGTCCATTCCACTTGAGGCCGCAAACTCAGGGTCCCTCTCACATACCTAGAGCTGAGAGAAGCCTCCTCTTGAGGTGCTTGTGGTAAGGTGGTATTCCTCTGAAGTCGAAGCCAGGGACTAACCTCTCATCTCGAGTTGATTTTTGGGCCACGGACCTCTTTCTTGTTGCTACAGGGACCTCAAGATCCCTCTAGCCTTGAAACAGTGATCTTGGGGTTTCTCTGGATTGCTATCAAGGAAATCAAGGCTCCTTTCATGTGTGATGTGCAACACTGAATTGCTCTGCACGCAGTGCAGGGGAATCGGGCCTCATCTCGCGGCGAGGGGGAAGTCTCATGGTTTTTCTGGAGTTGCGGCGGGAACCTGGGGTATATTCTCGAGTTACGACGGGGATGGCCCTTCCAGCCACGTGTTTTTTCAGCGACGTCAGGACTCCTGCCTAGTTGCGAGGGACAACTCGGGATTCTCCTCGAGGCTTGGCAGGGCAATTGGGACGCCTCTCCAGCTGAGGCGGGAGACCAAGGGTCCCTTTCCACGTGCCACAGGAATCCTGGGACACCTATCAAGTTTCACGAGGAGTCAGGCATCGTCTCCTTTGGAGGCACTGATCTCCGCGTACCTCTGGAGTTTTCAAAGGATGTGAGGCCTCCGGTCGCGATGAGGTGCGGAACTAGATCTTTCTCTGAGGTCTCCACAGGGGATTCAGACATCCTTTCATCTTGGGAGATGCAAGACGAGCCTGCATTCAAGTCACGGCAGGGATATCCGGCCTTATTTTGAGTCAGGGCATCGCGGTGTCCATTCCACTTGAGGCCGCAAACTCAGGGTCCCTCTCACATACCTAGAGCTGAGAGAAGCCTCCTCTTGAGGTGCTTGTGGTAAGGTGGTATTCCTCTGGAGTCGAAGCCAGGGACTAACCTCTCATCTCGAGTTGATTTTTGGGCCACGGAGCTTTTTCGTGTGGCTACAGTGACCTCAGGATCCCTCTAGCCTTGAAACAGTGTTCTTGGGGTTTCTCTGGAGTGCTATCAAGGAAATCGAGGCTCCTTTCATGTGTGATGTGCAATACGGAATTGCTCTGCACGCAGTGCAGGGGAATCGGGCCTCATCTCGCGGCGAGGGGGAAGTCTCATGGTTTTTCTCGAGTTGCGGCAGGAACCTGGGGTATATTCTCGAGTTACGACGGGGATGGCCCTTCCAGCCACGTGTTTTTTCAGCGACGTCAGGACTCCTGCCTAGTTGCGAGGGACAACTCGGGATTCTCCTCGAGGCTTGGCAGGGCGATTGGGACGCCTCTCCAGCTGAGGCGGGAGACCAAGGGTCCCTTTCCACGTGCCACAGGAATCCTGGGACACCTATCAAGTTTCACGAGGAGTCAGGCATCGTCTCCTTTGGAGGCACTGATCTCCGCGTACCTCTGGAGTTTTCAAAGGATGTGAGGCCTCCGGTCGCGATGAGGTGCGGAACTAGATCTTTCTCTGAGGTCTCCACAGGGGATTCAGACATCCTTTCATCTTGGGAGATGCAAGACGAGCCTGCATTCAAGTCACTGCAGGGATTTCCGGCCTTATTTCGAGTCAGGGCATCGCGGTGTCCATTCCACTTGAGGCCGCAAACTCAGGGTCCCTCTCACAAACCTAGAGCTGAGAGAAGCCTCCTCTTGAGGTGCTTGTGGTAAGGTGGTATTCCTCTGGAGTCGAAGCCAGGGACTAACCTCTCATCTCGAGGTGATTTTTGGGCCACGGAGCTCTTTCGTGTGGCTACAGTGACCTCAGGATCCCTCTAGCCTTGAAACAGTGTTCTTGGTGTTTCTCTGGAGTGCCATCAAAGAAATCAAGGCTCCTTTCATGTGTGATGTGCAACACTGAATTGCTCTGCACGCAGTGCAGGGGAATCGGGCCTCATCTTGTGGCGAGTGGGAAGTCTCATGGTTTTTCTCGTGGTGCGGTGGACACCTGGGGTATATTCTCGAGTTACGACGGGGATGGCCCTTCCAGCCATGTGTTTGTTCAGCGACGTCAGGACTCCTGCCTAGTTGCGAGGGACAACTCGGGATTCTCCTCGAGGCTTGGCAGGGCAATTGGGACGCCTCTCCAGCTGAGGCGGGAGACCAAGGGTCCCTTTCCACATGCCACAGGAATCCTGGGACTCCCATCAAGTTTCACGAGGAGTCAGGCATCGTCTCCTTTGGAGGCACTGATCTCCGCGTACCTCTGGAGTTTTCAAAGGATGTGAGGCCTCCGGTCGCGATGAGGTGGGGAACTAGGTCTTTTTCTGTGGTCTCCACAGGGGTTTCAGACATCCTTTCGTCTTGGGAGATGCAAGGCGAGCCTGTATTCAAGTCACTGCAGGGATATCCGGCCTTATTTCGAGTCAGGGCATCGCGGGGTCCATTCCACTTGAGGCCGCAAACTCAGCACATAGCTAGAGCTGAGAGAAGCCTCCTCTTGAGGTGCTTGTGGTAAGGTGGTATTCCTCTGGAGTCGAAGCCAGGGACTAACCTCTCATCTCGAGTTGATTTTTGGTCCACGGAGCTCTTTCGTGTTGCTACAGTGACCTCAAGATCCCTCTAGCCTGAAACAGTGTTCTTGGGGTTTCTCTGGAGTGCCATCAAGGAAATCAAGGCTCCTTTCATGTGTGATGTGCAAGACGGAAATGCTCTGCACGCAGGGCAGGGGAATCAGGCCTCATCTCGCGGCGAGGGGGAAGTCTCATGGTTTTTCTCGAGTTGCGGCGGGAACCTGGGGTATATTCTCGAGTTACGACGGGGATGTCCCTTCCAGCCACGTGTTTGTTCAGCGACGTCAGGACTCCTGCCTAGTTGCGAGGGACAACTCGGGATTTTCCTCGAGGCTTGGCAGGGCAATTGGGACGCCTCTCCATCTGAGGCGGGAGACCAAGGTTCCCTTTCCACGTGCCACAGGAATCCTGGGACTCCTATCAAGTTTCACGAGGAGTCAGGCATCGTCTCCTTTGGAGGCACTGATCTCCGCGTACCTCTGGAGTTTTCAAAGGATGTGAGGCCTCCCGTCGCGATGAGGTGGGGAACTAGGTCTTTCTCTGTGATCTCCACAGCGGATTCAGACATCCTTTCATCTTGGGAGATGCAAGACGAGCCTGCATTCAAGTCACTGCAGGGATATCCGGCCTTATTTCGAGTCAGGGCATCGCGGTGTCCATTCCACTTGAGGCCGCAAACTCAGGGTCCCTCTCACATACCTAGAGCTGAGAGAAGCCTCCTCTTGAGGTGCTTGTGGTAAGGTGGTATTCCTCTGGAGTCGAAGCCAGGGACTAACCTCTCATCTCGAGTTGATTTTTGGGCCACGGACCTCTTTCGTGTGGCTACAGTGACCTCAGGACCCCTCTAGCCTTGAAACAGTGTTCTTGGGGTTTCTCTGGAGTGCTATCAAGGAAATCAAGGCTCCTTTCATGTGTGATGTGCAACACTGAATTGCTCTGCACGCAGTGCAGGGGAATCGGGCCTCATCTCGCGGCGAGGGGGAAGTCTCATGGTTTTTCTCGAGTTGCGGCGGGAACCTGGGGTATATTCTGGAGTTACGACGGGGATGGCCCTTCCACCCACGTGTTTTTTCAGCGACGTCAGGACTCCTGCCTAGTTGCGAGGGACAACTCGGGATTCTCCTCGAGGCTTGGCAGGGCGATTGGGACGCCTCTCCAGCTGAGGCGGGAGACCAAGGGTCCCTTTCCATGTGCCACAGGAATCCTGGGACACCTATCAAGTTTCACGAGGAGTCAGGCATCGTCTCCTTTGGAGGCACTGATCTCCGCGTACCTCTGGAGTTTTCAAAGGATGTGAGGCCTCCGGTCGCGATGAGGTGGGGAACTAGATCTTTCTCTGAGGTCTCCACAGGGGATTCAGACATCCTTTCATCTTGGGAGATGCAAGACGAGCCTGCATTCAAGTCACTGCAGGGATATCCGGCCTTATTTCGAGTCAGGGCATCGCGGTGTCCATTCCACTTGAGGCCGCAAACTCAGGGTCCCTCTCACATACCTAGAGCTGAGAGAAGCCTCCTCTTGAGGTGCTTGTGTTAAGGTGGTATTCCTCTGGAGTCGAAGCCAGGGACTAACCTCTCATCTCGAGTTGATTTTTGGGCCACGGAGCTCTTTCGTGTGGCTACAGTGACCTCAGGATCCCTCTAGCCTTGAAACAGTGTTCTTGGGGTTTCTCTGGAGTGCTATCAAGGAAATCGAGGCTCCTTTCATGTGTGATGTGCAACACGGAATTGCTCTGCACGCAGTGCAGGGGAATCGGGCCTCATCTCGCGGCGAGGGGGAAGTCTCATGGTTTTTCTCGAGTTGCGGCGGGAACCTGGGGTATATTCTCGAGTTAAGACGGGGATGGCCCTTCCACCCACGTGTTTGTTCAGTGACGTCAGGACTCCTGCCTAGTTGCGAGGGACAACTCGGGATTCTCCTCGAGGCTTGGCAGGGCAATTGCGACGCCTCTCCAGCTGAGGCGGGAGACCAAGGGTCCCTTTCCACGTGCCACAGGAATCCTGGGACTCCTATCAAGTTTCACGAGGAGTCAGGCATCGTCTCCTTTGGCGGCACTGATCTCCGCGTACCTAAGGAGTTTTCAAAGGATGTGAGGCCTCCGGTCGCGATGAGGTGGGGAACTAGGTCTTTCTCTGTGGTCTCCACAGGGGATTCAGACATCCTTTCCTCTTGGGAAATGCAAGACGAGCCTGTATTCAAGTCACTGCAGGGATATCCGGCCTTATTTCGAGTCAGGGCATCGCGGTGTCCATTCCACTTGAGGCCGCAAACTCAGGGTCCCTCTCACATACCTAGAGCTGAGAGAAGCCTCCGCTTGAGGTGCTTGTGTTAAGGTGGTATTCCTCTGGAGTCGAAGCCAGGGACTAGCCTCTCATCTCGAGTTGATTTTTGGTCCACGGAGCTCTTTCTTGTGACTACAGTGACCTCAGGATCCCTCTAGCCTTGAAACAGTGTTCTTGGGGTTTCTCTGAAGTGCCATCAAGGAAATCAAGGCTCCTTTCATGTGCGATGTGCAACACTGAAATGCTCTGCACGCAGTGCAGGGGAATCGGGCCTCATCTCGCGGCGAGGGGGAAGTCTCATGGTTTTTCTCGAGTTGCGGCGGGAACCTGGGGTATATTCTCGAGTTAAGACGGGGATGGCCCTTCCACCCACGTGTTTGTTCAGTGACGTCAGGACTCCTGCCTAGTTGCGAGGGACAACTCGGGATTCTCCTCGAGGCTTGGCAGGGCAATTGCGATTCCTCTCCAGCTGAGGCGGGAGACCAAGGGTCCCTTTCCACGTGCCACAGGAATCCTGGAACTCCTATCAAGTTTCACGAGGAGTCAGGCATCGTCTCCTTCGGAGGCACTGATCTCCGCGTACCTCTGGAGTTTTCAAAGGATGTGAGGCCTCCGGTCGCGATGAGGTGGGGAACTAGGTCTTTCTCTGTGGTCTCCACAGGGGATTCAGACATCCTTTCATCTTGGGAGATGCAAGACGAGCCTGTATTCAAGTCACTGCAGGGATATCCGGCCTTATTTCGAGTCAGGGCATCGCGGTGTCCATTCCACTTGAGGCCGCAAACTCAGGGTCCCTCTCACATACCTAGAGCTGAGAGAAGCCTCCTCTTGAGGTGCTTGTGGTAAGGTGGTATTCCTCTGGAGTCGAAGCCAGGGACTAACCTCTCATCTCGAGTTGATTTTTGGGCCACGGAGCTCTTTCGTGTGGCTACAGTGACCTCAGGACCCCTCTAGCCTTGAAACAGTGTTCTTGGGGTTTCTCTGGAGTGCTATCAAGGAAATCAAGGCTCCTTTCATGTGTGATGTGCAACACTGAATTGCTCTGCACGCAGTGCAGGGGAATCGGGCCTCATCTCGCGGCGAGGGGGAAGTCTCATGGTTTTTCTCGAGTTGCGGCGGGAACCTGGGGTATATTCTGGAGTTACGACGGGGATGGCCCTTCCACCCACGTGTTTTTTCAGCGACGTCAGGACTCCTGCCTAGTTGCGAGGGACAACTCGGGATTCTCCTCGAGGCTTGGCAGGGCGATTGGGACGCCTCTCCAGCTGAGGCGGGAGACCAAGGGTCCCTTTCCATGTGCCACAGGAATCCTGGGACACCTATCAAGTTTCAGGAGGAGTCAGGCATCGTCTCCTTTGGAGGCACTGATCTCCGCGTCCCTCTGGAGTTTTCAAAGGATGTGAGGCCTCCGGTCGCGATGATGTGGGGAACTAGATCTTTCTCTGAGGTCTCCACAGGGGATTCAGACATCCTTTCATCTTGGGAGATGCAAGACGAGCCTGCATTCAAGTCACTGCAGGGATATCCGGCCTTATTTCGAGTCAGGGCATCGCGGTGTCCATTCCACTTGAGGCCGCAAACTCAGGGTCCCTCTCACATACCTAGAGCTGAGAGAAGCCTCCTCTTGAGGTGCTTGTGGTAAGGTGGTATTCCCCTGGAGTCGAAGCCAGGGACTAACCTCTCATCTCGAGTTGATTTTTGGTCCACGGAGCTCTTTCGTGTGGCTACAGTGACCTCAGGATCCCTCTAGCCTTGAAACAGTGTTCTTGGGGTTTCTCTGGAGTGCTATCAAGAAAATCGAGGCTCCTTTCATGTGTGATGTGCAACACTGAATTGCTCTGCACGCAGTGCAGGGGAATCGGGCCTCATCTCGCGGCGAGGGGGAAGTCTCATGGTTTTTCTCGAGTTGCTGCGGGAACCTGGGGTATATTCTCGAGTTAAGACGGGGATGGCCCTTCCACCCACGTGTTTGTTCAGTGACGTCAGGACTCCTGCCTAGTTGCGAGGGACAACTCGGGATTCTCCTCGAGGCTTGGCAGGGCAATTGCGACGCCTCTCCAGCTGAGGCGGGAGACCAAGGTTCCCTTTCCACGTGACAAAGGAATCCTGGGTCTCCTATCAAGTTTCACGAGGAGTCAGGCATCGTCTCCTTTGGAGGCACTGATCTCCGCGTACCTCAGGAGTTTTTAAAGGATGTGAGGCCTCCGGTCGCGATGAGGTGGGGAACTAGGTCTTTCTCTGTGGTCTCCACAGGGGATTCAGACATCCTTTCATCTTGGGAGATGCAAAACGAGCCTGTATTCAAGTCACTGCAGGGATATCCGGCCTTATTTCGAGTCAGGGCATCGCGGTGTCCATTCCACTTTTGGCCGCAAACTCAGGGTCCCTCTCACATACCTAGAGCTGAGAGAAGCCTCCTCTTGAGGTGCTTGTGGTAAGGTGGTATTCCTCTGGAGTCGAAGCCAGGGACTAACCTCTCATCTCGAGTTGATTTTTGGGCCACGGAGCTCTTTCGTGTGGCTACAGTGACCTCAGGATCCCTCTAGCCTTGAAACAGTGTTCTTGGGGTTTCTCTGGAGTGCTATCAAGGAAATCAAGGCTCCTTTCATGTGTGATGTGCAACACTGAATTGCTCTGCACGCAGTGCAGGGGAATCGGGCCTCATCTCGCGGCGAGGGGGAAGTCTCATGGTTTTTCTCGAGTTTCGGCGGAAACCTGGGGTATATTCTCGAGTTAAGACGGGGATGGCCCTTCCACCCACGTGTTTTTTCAGCGACGTCAGGACTCCTGCCTAGTTGCGAGGGACAACTCGGGATTCTCCTCGAGGCTTGGCAGGGCAATTGCGACGCCTCTCCAGCTGAGGCGGGAGACCAAGGGTCCCTTTCCTTGTGCCACAGGAATCCTGGGACACCTATCAAGTTTCACGAGGAGTCAGGCATCGTCTCCTTTGGAGGCACTGATCTCCGCGTACCTCTGGAGTTTTCAAAGGATGTGAGGCCTCCGGTCGCGATGAGGTGCGAAACTAGATCTTTCTCTGAGGTCTCCACAGGGGATTCAGACATCCTTTCATCTTGGGAGATGCAAGACGAGCCTGCATTCAAGTCACTGCAGGGATATCCGGCCTTATTTCGAGTTAGGGCATCGCGGTGTCCATTCCACTTGAGGCCGCAAACTCAGGGTCCCTCTCACATACCTAGAGCTGAGAGAAGCCTCCTCTTGAGGTGCTTGTGGTAAGGTGGTATTTCTCTGGAGACGAAGCCAGGGACTAACCTCTCATCTCGAGTTGATTTTTGGGCCACGGAGCTCTTTCGTGTGGCTACAGTGACCTCAGGATCCCTCTAGCCTTGAAACAGTGTTCTTGGGGTTTCTCTGGAGTGCTATCAAGGAAATCGAGGCTCCTTTCATGTGTGATGTGCAACACTGAATTGCTCTGCACGCAGTGCAGGGGAATCGGGCCTCATCTCGCGGCGAGGGGGAAGTCTCATGGTTTTTCTCGAGTTGCGGCGGGAACCTGGGGTATATTCTCGAGTTAAGACGGGGATGGCCCTTCCACCCACGTGTTTGTTCAGTGACGTCAGGACTCCTGCCTAGTTGCGAGGGACAACTCGGGATTCTCCTCGAGGCTTGGCAGGGCAATTGGGACGCCTCTCCAGCTGAGGCGGGAGACCAAGGGTCCCTTTCCACGTGCCACAGGAATCCTGGGACTCCTATCAAGTTTCACGAGGAGTCAGGCATCGTCTCCTTTGGAGGCACTGATCTCCTCGTACCTAAGGAGTTTTCAAAGGATGTGAGGCCTCCGGTCGCGATGAGGTGGGGAACTAGGTCTTTCTTTGTGGTCTCCACAGGGGATTCAGACATCCTTTCCTCTTGGGAAATGCAAGACGAGCCTGTATTCAAGTCACTGCAGGGATATCCGGCCTTATTTCGAGTCAGGGCATCGCGGTGTCCATTCCACTTGAGGCCGCAAACTCAGGGTCCCTCTCACATACCTAGAGCTGAGAGAAGCCTCCGCTTGAGGTGCTTGTGTTAAGGTGGTATTCCTCTGGAGTCGAAGCCAGGGACTAACCTCTCATCTCGAGTTGATTTTTGGTCCACGGAGCTCTTTCGTGTGGCTACAGTGACCTCAGGATCCCTCTAGCCTTGAAACAGTGTTCTTGGGGTTTCTCTGGAGTGCCATCAAGGAAATCAAGGCTCCTTTCATGTGTGATGTGCAACACTGAATTGCTCTGCACGCAGTGCAGGGGAATCGGGCCTCATCTCGCGGCGAGGGGGAAGTCTCATGGTTTTTCTCGAGTTGCGGCGGGAACCTGGGTTACATTCTCGAGTTACGACGGGGATGGCCCTTCCACCCACGTGTTTGTTCAGGGACGTCAGGACTCCTGCCTAGTTGCGAGGGACAACTCGGGATTCTCCTCGAGGCTTGGCAGGGCGATTGGGACGCCTCTCCAGCTGAGGCGGGAGACCAAGGGTCCCTTTCCATGTGCCACAGCAATCCTGGGACACCTATCAAGTTTCAGGAGGAGTCAGGCATCGTCTCCTTTGGAGGCACTGATCTCCGCGTACCTCTGGAGTTTTCAAAGGATGTGAGGCCTCCGGTCGCGATGATGTGGGGAACTAGATCTTTCCCTGAGGTCTCCACAGGGGATTCAGACATCCTTTCATCTTGGGAGATGCAAGACGAGCCTGCATTCAAGTCACTGCAGGGATATCCGGCCTTATTTCGAGTCAGGGCATCGCGGTGTCCATTCCACTTGAGGCCGCAAACTCAGGGTCCCTCTCACATACCTAGAGCTGAGAGAAGCCTCCTCTTGAGGTGCTTGTTGTAAGGTGGTATTCCCCTGGAGTCGAAGCCAGGGACTAACCTCTCATCTCGAGTTGATTTTTGGTCCACGGAGCTCTTTCGTGTGGCTACAGTGACCTCAGGATCCCTCTAGCCTTGAAACAGTGTTCTTGGGGTTTCTCTGGAGTGCTATCAATGAAATCGAGGCTCCTTTCATGTGTGATGTGCAACACTGAATTTCTCTGCACGCAGTGCAGGGGAATCGGGCCTCATCTCGCGGCGAGGGGGAAGTCTCATGGTTTTTCTCGAGTTGCGGCGGGAACCTGGGGTATATTCTCGAGTTAAGACGGGGATGGCCCTTCCAGCCACGTGTTTGTTCAGCGACGTCAGGACTCCTGCCTAGTTGCGAGGGACAACTCGGGATTCTCCTCGAGGCTTGGCAGGGCAATTGCGACGCCTCTCCAGCTGAGGCGGGAGACCAAGGTTCCCTTTCCACGTGACAAAGGAATCCTGGGACTCCTATCAAGTTTCACGAGGAGTCAGGCATCGTCTCCTTTGGAGGCACTGATCTCCGCGTACCTCCTGACTTTTCAAAGGATGTGAGGCCTCCGGTCGCGATGAGGTGGGGAACTAGGTCTTTCTCTGTGGTCTCCACAGGGGATTCAGACATCCTTTCGTCTTGGGAGATGCAAGACGAGCCTGTATTCAAGTCACTGCAGGGATATCCGGCCTTATTTCGAGTCAGGGCATCGCGGTGTCCATTC
This sequence comes from Cervus elaphus, assembly GCF_910594005.1. NCBI lineage: Eukaryota > Metazoa > Chordata > Mammalia > Artiodactyla > Cervidae > Cervus > Cervus elaphus. Next base: position 8,184,114 of record NC_057838.1, read on the forward strand.
CACTTGAGGCCGCAAACTCAGGGTCCCTCTCACATACCTAGAGCTGAGAGAAGCCTCCTCTTGAGGTGCTTGTGGTAAGGTGGTATTCCTCTGGAGTCGAAGCCAGGGACTAACCTCTCACCTCGAGTTGATTTTTGGGCCACGGAGCTCTTTCGTGTGGCTACAGTGACCTCAGGATCCCTCTAGCCTTGAAACAGTGTTCTTGGGGTTTCTCTGGAGTGCTATCAAGGAAATCAAGGCTCCTTTCATGTGTGATGTGCAACACTGAATTGCTCTGCACGCAGTGCAGGGGAATCGGGCCTCATCTCGCGGCGAGGGGGAAGTCTCATGGTTTTTCTCGAGTTGCGGCGGGAACCTGGGGTATATTCTCGAGTTACGACGGGGATGGCCCTTCCACCCACGTGTTTTTTCAGCGACGTCAGGACTCCTGCCTAGTTGCGAGGGACAACTCGGGATTCTCCTCGAGGTTTGGCAGGGCGATTGGGACGCCTCTCCAGCTGAGGCGGGTGACCAAGGGTCCCTTTCCATGTGCCACAGGAATCCTGCGACACCTATCAAGTTTCTCGAGGAGTCAGGCATCGTCTCCTTTGGAGGCACTGATCTCCGCGTACCTCTGGAGTTTTCAAAGGATGTGAGGCCTCCGGTCGCGATGAGGTGCGAAACTAGATCTTTCTCTGAGGTCTCCACAGGGGATTCAGACAACCTTTCATCTTGGGAGATGCAAGACGAGCCTGCATTCAAGTCACTGCAGGGATATCCGGCCTTATTTCGAGTCAGGGCATCGCGGTGTCCATTCCACTTGAGGCCGCAAACTCAGGGTCCCTCTCACATACCTAGAGCTGAGAGAAGCCTCCTCTTGAGGTGCTTGTGGTAAGGTGGTATTCCTCTGGAGTCGAAGCCAGAGACTAACCTCTCATCTCGAGTTGATTTTTGGGCCACGGAGCTCTTTCGTGTGGCTACAGTGACCTCAGGATCCCTCTAGCCTTGAAACAGTGTTCTTGGGGTTTCTCTGGAGTGCTATCAAGGAAATCGAGGCTCCTTTCATGTGTGATGTGCAACACTGAATTGCTCTGCACGCAGTGCAGGGGAATCGGGCCTCATCTCGCGGCGAGGGGGAAGTCTCATGGTTTTTCTCGAGTTTCGGCGGAAACCTGGGGTATATTCTCGAGTTAAGACGGGGATGGCCCTTCCACCCACGTGTTTGTTCAGTGACGTCAGGACTCCTGCCTAGTTGCGAGGGACAACTCGGGATTCTCCTCCAGGCTTGGCAGGGCAATTGCGACGCCTCTCCAGCTGAGGCGGGAGACCAAGGGTCCCTTTCCACGTGCCACAGGAATCCTGGGACTCCTATCAAGTTTCACGAGGAGTCAGGCATCGTCTCCTTTGGAGGCACTGATCTCCGCGTACCTCTGGAGTTTTCAAAGGATGTGAGGCCTCCGGTCGCGATGAGGTGCGGAACTAGATCTTTCTCTGAGGTCTCCACAGGGGATTCAGACATCCTTTCATCTTGGGAGATGCAAGACGAGCCTGCATTCAAGTCACTGCAGGGATATCCGGCCTTATTTCGAGTCAGGGCATCGCGGTGTCCATTCCACTTGAGGCCGCAAACTCAGGGTCCCTCTCACAAACCTAGAGCTGAGAGAAGCCTCCTCTTGAGGTGCTTGTGGTAAGGTGGTATTCCTCTGGAGTCGAAGCCAGGGACTAACCTCTCATCTCGAGTTGATTTTTGGTCCACGGAGCTCTTTCGTGTTGCTACAGTGACCTCAGGATCCCTCTAGCCTGAAACAGTGTTCTTGGGGTTTCTCTGGAGTGCCATCAAGGAAATCAACGCTCCTTTCATGTGTGATGTGCAAGACGGAAATGCTCTGCACGCAGGGCAGGGGAATCAGGCCTCATCTCGCGGCGAGGGGGAAGTCTCATGGTTTTTCTCGAGTTGCGGCGGGAACCTGGGGTATATTCTCGAGTTACGACGGGGATGGCCCTTCCAGCCACGTGTTTGTTCAGCGACGTCAGGACTCCTGCCTAGTTGCGAGGGACAACTCGGGATTTTCCTCGAGGTTTGGCAGGGCAATTGGGACGCCTCTCCATCTGAGGCGGGAGACCAAGGTTCCCTTTCCACGTGCCACAGGAATCCTGGGACTCCTATCAAGTTTCACGAGGAGTCAGGCATCGTCTCCTTTGGAGGCACTGATCTCCGCGTACCTCAGGAGTTTTCAAAGGATGTGAGGCCTCCCGTCGCGATGAGGTGGGGAACTAGGTCTTTCTCTGTGATCTCCACAGCGGATTCAGACATCCTTTCATCTTGGGAGATGCAAGACGAGCCTGCATTCAAGTCACTGCAGGGATATCCGGCCTTATTTCGAGTCAGGGCATCGCAGTGTCCATTCCACTTGAGGCCGCAAACTCAGGGTCCCTCTAACATACCTAGAGCTGAGAGAAGCCTCCTCTTGAGGTGCTTGTGGTAAGGTGGTATTCCTCTGGAGTCGAAGCCAGGGACTAACCTCTCATCTCGAGTTGATTTTTGGGCCACGGAGCTCTTTCGTGTGGCTACAGTGACCTCAGGACCCCTCTAGCCTTGAAACAGTGTTCTTGGGGTTTCTCTGGAGTGCTATCAAGGAAATCAAGGCTCCTTTCATGTGTGATGTGCAACACTGAATTGCTCTGCACGCAGTGCAGGGGAATCGGGCCTCATCTCGCGGCGAGGGGGAAGTCTCATGGTTTTTCTCGAGTTGCGGCGGGAACCTGGGGTATATTCTGGAGTTACGACGGGGATGGCCCTTCCACCCACGTGTTTTTTCAGCGACGTCAGGACTCCTGCCTAGTTGCGAGGGACAACTCGGGATTCTCCTCGAGGCTTGGCAGGGCGATTGGGACGCCTCTCCAGCTGAGGCGGGAGACCAAGGGTCCCTTTCCATGTGCCACAGGAATCCTGCGACACCTATCAAGTTTCACGAGGAGTCAGGCATCGTCTCCTTTGGAGGCACTGATCTCCGCGTACCTCTGGAGTTTTCAAAGGATGTGAGGCCTCCGGTCGCGATGAGGTGCGAAACTAGATCTTTCTCTGAGGTCTCCACAGGAGATTCAGACATCCTTTCATCTTGGGAGATGCAAGACGAGCCTGCATTCAAGTCACTGCAGGGATATCCGGCCTTATTTCGAGTCAGGGCATCGCGGTGTCCATTCCACTTGAGGCCGCAAACTCAGGGTCCCTCTCACATACCTAGAGCTGAGAGAAGCCTCCTCTTGAGGTGCTTGTGTTAAGGTGGTATTCCTCTGGAGTCGAAGCCAGGGACTAACCTCTCATCTCGAGTTGATTTTTGGGCCATGGAGCTCCTTCGTGTGGCTACAGTGACCTCAGGATCCCTCTAGCCTTGAAACAGTGTTCTTGGGGTTTCTCTGGAGTGCTATCAAGGAAATCGAGGCTCCTTTCATGTGTGATGTGCAACACTGAATTGCTCTGCACGCAGTGCAGGGGAATCGGGCCTCATCTCGCGGCGAGGGGAAGTCTCATGGTTTTTCTCGAGTTGCGGCGGGAACCTGGGGTATATTCTCCAGTTAAGACGGGGATGGCCCTTCCACCCACGTGTTTGTTCAGTGACGTCAGGACTCCTGCCTAGTTGCGAGGGACAACTCGGGATTCTCCTCGAGGCTTGGCAGGGCAATTGCGACGCCTCTCCAGCTGAGGCGGGAGACCAAGGGTCCCTTTCCACGTGCCACAGGAATCCTGGGACTCCTATCAAGTTTCACGAGGAGTCAGGCATCGTCTCCTTTGGCGGCACTGATCTCCGCGTACCTCTGGAGTTTTCAAAGGATGTGAGGCCTCCGGTCGCGATGAGGTGCGAAACTAGATCTTTCTCTGAGGTCTCCACAGGGGATTCAGACATCCTTTCATCTTGGGAGATGCAAGACGAGCCTGCATTCAAGTCACTGCAGGGATATCCGGCCTTATTTCGAGTCAGGGCATTGCGGTGTCCATTCCACTTGAGGCCGCAAACTCAGGGTCCCTCTCACATACCTAGAGCTGAGAGAAGCCTCCTCTTGAGGTGCTTGTGGTAAGGTGGTATTCCTCTGGAGTCGAAGCCAGGGACTAACCTCTCATCTCGAGTTGATTTTTGGTCCACGGAGCTCTTTCGTGTGGCTACAGTGACCTCAGGATCCCTCTAGCCTTGAAACAGTGTTCTTGGGGTTTCTCTGGAGTGCTATCAAGGAAATCGAGGCTCCTTTCATGTGTGATGTGCAACACTGAATTGCTCTGCACGCAGTGCAGGGGAATCGGGCCTCATCTCGCGGCGAGGGGGAAGTCTCATGGTTTTTCTCGAGTTGCGGCGGGAACCTGGGGTATATTCTCGAGTTAAGACGGGGATGGCCCTTCCACCCACGTGTTTGTTCAGTGACGTCAGGACTCCTGCCTAGTTGCGAGGGACAACTCAGGATTCTCCTCGAGGCTTGGCAGGGCAATTGCGACGCCTCTCCAGCTGAGGCGGGAGACCAAGGGTCCCTTTCCACGTGCCACAGGAATCCTGGGACTCCTATCAAGTTTCACGAGGAGTCAGGCATCGTCTCCTTTGGAGGCACTGATCTCCTCGTACCTAAGGAGTTTTCAAAGGATGTGAGGCCTCCGGTCGCGATGAGGTGGGGAACTAGGTCTTTCTCTGTGGTCTCCACAGGGGATTCAGACATCCTTTCCTCTTGGGAAATGCAAGACGAGCCTGTATTCAAGTCACTGCAGGGATATCCGGCCTTATTTCGAGTCAGGGCATCGCGGTGTCCATTCCACTTGAGGCCGCAAACTCAGGGTCCCTCTCACATACCTAGAGCTGAGAGAAGCCTCCGCTTGAGGTGCTTGTGTTAAGGTGGTATTCCTCTGGAGTCGAAGCCAGGGACTAACCTCTCATCTCGAGTTGATTTTTGGTCCACGGAGCTCTTTCGTGTGGCTACAGTGACCTCAGGATCCCTCTAGCCTTGAAACAGTGTTCTTGGGGTTTCTCTGGAGTGCCATCAAGGAAATCAAGGCTCCTTTCATGTGTGATGTGCAACACTAAATTGCTCTGCACGCAGTGCAGGGGAATCGGGCCTCATCTCGCGGCGAGGGGGAAGTCTCATGGTTTTTCTCGAGTTGCGGCGGGAACCTGGGGTATATTCTCGAGTTACGACGGGGATGGCCCTTCCAGCCACGTGTTTGTTCAGCGACGTCAGGACTCCTGCCTAGTTGCGAGGGACAACTCGGGATTCTCCTCGAGGCTTGGCAGGGCAATTGGGACGACTCTCCATCTGAGGCGGGAGACCAAGGTTCGCTTTCCACGTGCCACAGGAATCCTGGGACTCCTATCAAGTTTCACGAGGAGTCAGGCATCGTCTCCTTTGGAGGCACTGATCTCCGCGTACCTCTGGAGTTTTCAAAGGATGTGAGGCCTCCGGTCGCGATGAGCTGGGGAACTAGGTCTTTCTCTGTGATCTCCACAGGGGATTCAGACATCCTTTCATCTTGGGAGATGCAAGACGAGCCTGCATTCAAGTCACTGCAGGGATATCCGGCCTTATTTCGAGTCAGGGCATCGCGGTGTCCATTCCACTTGAGGGCGCAAACTCAGGGTCCCTCTCACATACCTAGAGCTGAGAGAAGCCTCCTCTTGAGGTGCTTGGGGTAAGGTGGTATTCCTCTGAAGTCGAAGCCAGGGACTAACCTCTCATCTCGAGTTGATTTTTGGGCCACGGACCTCTTTCTTGTTGCTACAGGGACCTCAGGATCCCTCTAGCCTTGAAACAGTGATCTTGGGGTTTCTCTGGATTGCTATCAAGGAAATCAAGGCTCCTTTCATGTGTGATGTGCAACACTGAATTGCTCTTCACGCAGTGCAGTGGAATCGGGCCTCATCTCGCGGCGAGGGGGAAGTCTCATGGTTTTTCTCGAGTTGCGGCGGGAACCTTGTGTATATTCTCGAGTTACGACGGGGATGGCCCTTCCACCCACGTGTTTTTTCAGCGACGTCAGGACTCCTGCCTAGTTGCGAGGGACAACTCGGGATTCTCCTCGAGGCTTGGCAGGGCGATTGGGACGCCTCTCCAGCTGAGGCGGGAGACCAAGGGTCCCTTTCCATGTGCCACAGGAATCCTGGGACACCTATCAAGTTTCACGAGGAGTCAGGCATCGTCTCCTTTGGAGGCACTGATCTCCGCGTACCTCTGTAGTTTTCAAAGGATGTGAGGACTCCGGTCGCGATGAGGTGCGGAACTAGATCTTTCTCTGAGGTCTCCACAGGCTATTCAGACATCCTTTCATCTTGGGAGATGCTAGACGAGCCTGCATTCAAGTCACTGCAGGGATATCCGGCCTTATTTCGAGTCAGGGCATCACGGTGTCCATTCCACTTGAGGCCGCAAACTCAGGGTCCCTCTCACATACCTAGAGCTGAGAGAAGCCTCCTCTTGAGGTGCTTGTGGTAAGGTGGTATTCCTCTGAAGTCGAAGCCAGGACTAACCTCTCATTTCCAGTTGATTTTTGGGCCACGGGCTCTTTCGTGTGGCTACAGTGACCTCAGGATCCCTCTAGCCTTGAAACAGTGTTCTTGGGGTTTCTCTGGAGTGCTATCAAGGAAATCGAGTCTCCTTTCATGTGTGATGTGCAACACTGAATTGCTCTGCACGCAGTGCAGTGGAATTGGGCCTCATCTCGCGGCGAGGGGGAAGTCTCATGGTTTTTCTCGAGTTGCGGCGGGAACCTGGGGTATATTCTCGAGTTAAGACGGGGATGGCCCTTCCACCCACGTGTTTGTTTAGTGACGTCAGGACTCCTGCCTAGTTGCGAGGGACAACTCGGGATTCTCCTCGAGGCTTGGCAGGGCGATTGGGACGCCTCTCCAGCTGAGGCGGGAGACCAAGGGTCCCTTTCCATGTGCCACAGGAATCCTGGGACACCTATCAAGTTTCACGAGGAGTCAGGCATCGTCTCCTTTGGAGGCACTGATCTCCGCGTACCTCAGGAGTTTTCAAAGGATGTGAGGCCTCCGGTCGCGATGAGGTGGGGAACTAGGTCTTTCTCTGTGGTCTCCACAGGGGATTCAGACATCCTTTCATCTTGGGAGATGCAAGACGAGCCTGTATTCAAGTCACTGCAGGGATATCCGGCCTTATTTTGAGTCAGGGCATCGCGGTGTCTATTCCACTTGAGGCCGCAAACTCAGGGTCCCTCTCACATACCTAGAGCTGAGAGAAGCCTCCGCTTGAGGTGCTTGTGTTAAGGTGGTATTCCTCCGGAGTCGAAGCCAGGGACTAACCTCTCATCTCGAGTTGATTTTTGGTCCACGGAGCTCTTTCGTGTGGCTACAGTGACCTCAGGATCCCGCTAGCCTTGAAACAGTGTTCTTGGGGTTTCTCTGGAGTGCCATCAAGGAAATCAAGGCTCCTTTCATGGGTGATGTGCAACACGGAATTGCTCTGCACGCAGTGCAGGGGAATCGGGCCTCATATCGGGGTGAGGGGGAATTCTCATGGTTTTTCTCGAGTTGCGGCGGGAACCTGGGGTATATTCTCGAGTTACGACGGGGATGGCCCTTCCACCCACGTGTTTCTTCAGTGACGTCAGGACTCCTGCCTAGTTGCGAGGGACAACTCAGGATTCTCCTCGAGGCTTGGCAGGGCAATTGCGACACCTCTCCAGCTGAGGCGGGAGACCAAGGGTCCCTTTCCACGTGCCACAGGAATATTGGGACTCCTATCAAGTTTCACGAGGAGTCAGGCATCGTCTCCTTTGGAGGCACTGATCTCCTCGTACCTAAGGAGTTTTCAAAGGATGTGAGGCCTCCGGTCGCGATGAGGTGGGGAACTAGGTCTTTCTCTGTGGTCTCCACAGGGGATTCAGACATCCTTTCCTCTTGGGAAATGCAAGACGAGCCTGTATTCAAGTCACTGCAGGGATATCCGGCCTTATTTCGAGTCAGGGCATCGCGGTGTCCATTCCACTTGAGGCCGCAAACTCAGGGTCCCTCTCACATACCTAGAGCTGAGAGAAGCCTCCGCTTGAGGTGCTTGTGTTAAGGTGGTATTCCTCTGGAGTCGAAGCCAGGGACTAACCTCTCATCTCGAGTTGATTTTTGGTCCACGGAGCTCTTTCGTGTGGCTACAGTGACCTCAGGATCCCTCTAGCCTTGAAACAGTGTTCTTGGGGTTTCTCTGGAGTGCCATCAAGGAAATCAAGGCTCCTTTCATGTGTGATGTGCAACACTAAATTGCTCTGCACGCAGTGCAGGGGAATCGGGCCTCATCTCGCGGCGAGGGGGAAGTCTCATGGTTTTTCTCGAGTTGCGGCGGGAACCTGGGTTATATTCTCGAGTTACGACGGGGATGGCCCATCCACCCACGTGTTTGTTCAGGGACGTCAGGACTCCTGCCTAGTTGCGAGGGACAACTCGGGATTCTCCTCGAGGCTTGGCAGGGCGATTGGGACGCCTCTCCAGCTGAGGCGGGAGACCACGGGTCCCTTTCCATGTGCCACAGGAATCCTGGGACACCTATCAAGTTTCAGGAGGAGTCAGGCATCGTCTCCTTTGGAGGCACTGATCTCCGCGTACCTCTGGAGTTTTCAAAGGATGTGAGGCCTCCGGTCGCGATGATGTGGGGAACTAGATCTTTCTCTGAGGTCTCCACAGGGGATTCAGACATCCTTTCATCTTGGGAGATGCAAGACGAGCCTGCATTCAAGTCACTGCAGGGATATCCGGCCTTATTTCGAGTCAGGGCATCGCGGTGTCCATTCCACTTGAGGCCGCAAACTCAGGGTCCCTCTCACATACCTAGAGCTGAGAGAAGCCTCCTCTTGAGGTGCTTGTGGTAAGGTGGTATTCCTCTGGAGTCGAAGCCAGGGACTAACCTCTCATCTCGAGTTGATTTTTGGTCCACGGAGCTCTTTCGTGTGGCTACAGTGACCTCAGGATCCCTCTAGCCTTGAAACAGTGTTCTTGGGGTTTCTCTGGAGTGCTATCAAGGAAATCGAGGCTCCTTTCATGTGTGATGTGCAACACTGAATTGCTCTGCACGCAGTGCAGGGGAATCGGGCCTCATCTCGCGGCGAGGGGGAAGTCTCATGGTTTTTCTCGAGTTGCGGCGGGAACCTGGGGTATATTCTCGAGTTAAGACGGGGATGGCCCTTCCACCCACGTGTTTGTTCAGTGACGTCAGGACTCCTGCCTAGTTGCGAGGGACAACTCGGGATTCTCCTCGAGGCTTGGCAGGGCAATTGCGACGCCTCTCCAGCTGAGGCGGGAGACCAAGGGTCCCTTTCCACGTGACAAAGGAATCCTGGGACTCCTATCAAGTTTCACGAGGAGTCAGGCATCGTCTCCTTTGGAGGCACTGATCTCCGCGTACCTCAGGAGTTTTTAAAGGATGTGAGGCCTCCGGTCGCGATGAGGTGGGGAACTAGGTCTTTCTCTGTGGTCTCCACAGGGGATTCAGACATCCTTTCATCTTGGGAGATGCAAGACGAGCCTGCATTCAAGTCACTGCAGGGATATCCGGCCTTATTTCGAGTCAGGGCATCGCGGTGTCCATTCCACTTGAGGCCGCAAACTCAGGGTCCCTCTCACATACCTAGAGCTGAGAGAAGCCTCCTCTTGAGGTGCTTGTGTTAAGGTGGTATTCCTCTGGAGTCGAAGCCAGGGACTAACCTCTCATCCCGAGTTGATTTTTGTTCCACGGAGCTCTTTCGTGTGGCTACAGTGACCTCAGGATCCCTCTAGCCTTGAAACAGTGTTCTAGAGGTTTCTCTGGAGTGCCATCAAGGAAATCAAGGCTCCTTTCATGTGTGATGTGCAACACTGAATTGCTGTGCACGCAGTGCAGGGGAATCGGGCCGCATCTCGCGGCGAGGGGGAAGTCTCATGGTTTTTCTCGAGTTGCGGCGGGAACCTGGGGTATATTCTCGAGTTACGACGGGGATGGCCCTTCCACCCACGTGTTTTTTCAGCGACGTCAGGACTCCTGCCTAGTTGCGAGGGACAACTCGGGATTCTCCTCGAGGCTTGGCAGGGCAATTGGGACGCCTCTCCAGCTGAGGCGGGAGACCAAGGGTCCCTTTCCATGTGCCACAGGAATCCTGGGACACCTATCAAGTTTCACGAGGAGTCAGGCATCGGCTCCTTTGGAGGCACTGATCTCCGCGTACCTCTGGAGTTTTCAAAGGATGTGAGGCCTCCGGTCGCGATGAGGTGCGAAACTAGATCTTTCTCTGAGGTCTCCACAGGGGATTCAGACAACCTTTCATCTTGGGAGATGCAAGACGAGCCTGCATTCAAGTCACTGCAGGGATATCCGGCCTTATTTCGAGTCAGGGCATCGCGGTGTCCATTCCACTTGAGGCCGCAAACTCAGGGTCCCTCTCACATACCTAGAGCTGAGAGAAGCCTCCTCTTGAGGTGCTTGTGGTAAGGTGGTATTCCTCTGGAGTCGAAGCCAGACACTAACCTCTCATCTCGAGTTGATTTTTGGGCCACGGAGCTCTTTCGTGTGGCTACAGTGACCTCAGGATCCCTCTAGCCTTGAAACAGTGTTCTTGGGGTTTCTCTGGAGTGCTATCAAGGAAATCGAGGCTCCTTTCATGTGTGATGTGCAACACTGAATTGCTCTGCACGCAGTGCAGGGGAATCGGGCCTCATCTCGCGGCGAGGGGGAAGTCTCATGGTTTTTCTCGAGTTGCGGTGGACACCTGGGGTATATTCTCGAGTTACGACGGGGATGGCCCTTCCAGCCATGTGTTTGTTCAGCGACGTCAGGACTCCTGCCCAGTTGCGAGGGACAACTCGGGATTCTCCTCGAGGATTGGCAGGGCAATTGGGACGCCTCTCCAGCTGAGGCGGGAGACCAAGAGTCCCTTTCCACATGCCACTGGAATCCTGGGACTCCCATCAAGTTTCACGAGGAGTCAGGCATCGTCTCCTTTGGAGGCACTGATCTCCGCGTACCTCTGGAGTTTTCAAAGGATGTGAGGCCTCCGGTCGCGATGAGGGGGGGAACTAGGTCTTTTTCTGTGGTCTCCACAGGGGTTTCAGACATCCTTTCGTCTTGGGAGATGCAAGGCGAGCCTGTATTCAAGTCACTGCAGGGATATCCGGCCTTATTTCGAGTCAGGGCACCGCGGTGTCCATTCCACTTGAGGCCGCAAACTCAGCACATAGCTAGAGCTGAGAGAAGCCTCCTCTTGAGGTGCTTGTGGTAAGGTGGTATTCCTCTGGAGTCGAAGCCAGGGACTAACCTCTCATCTCGAGTTGATTTTTGGTCCACGGAGCTCTTTCGTGTTGCTACAGTGACCTCAGGATCCCTCTAGCCTTGAAACAGTGTTCTTGGGGTTTCTCTGGAGTGCCATCAATGAAATCAGGGCTCCTTTCATGTGTGATGTGCAACACGGAAATGCTCTGCACGCAGGGCAGGGGAATCAGGCCTCATCTCGCGGCGAGGGGGAAGTCTCATGGTTTTTCTCGAGTTGCGGCGGGAACCTGGGGTATATTCTCGAGTTACGACGGGGATGGCCCTTCCAGCCACGTGTTTGTTCAGCGACGTCAGGACTCCTGCCTAGTTGCGAGGGACAACTCGGGATTCTCCTCGAGGCTTGGCAGGGCAATTGGGACGACTCTCCATCTGAGGCGGGAGACCAAGGTTCGCTTTCCACGTGCCACAGGAATCCTGGGACTCCTATCAAGTTTCACGAGGAGTCAGGCATCGTCTCCTTTGGAGGCACTGATCTCCGCGTACCTCTGGAGTTTTCAAAGGATGTGAGGCCTCCGGTCGCGATGAGCTGGGGAACTAGGTCTTTCTCTGTGATCTCCACAGGGGATTCAGACATCCTTTCATCTTGGGAGATGCCAGACGAGCCTGCATTCAAGTCACTGCAGGGATATCCGGCCTTATTTCGAGTCAGGGCATCGCGGTGTCCATTCCACTTGAGGGCGCAAACTCAGGGTCCCTCTCACATACCTAGAGCTGAGAGAAGCCTCCTCTTGAGGTGCTTGTGGTAAGGTGGTATTCCTCTGAAGTCGAAGCCAGGGACTAACCTCTCATCTCGAGTTGATTTTTGGGCCACGGACCTCTTTCTTGTTGCTACAGGGACCTCAGGATCCCTCTAGCCTTGAAACAGTGATCTTGGGGTTTCTCTGGATTGCTATCAAGGAAATCAAGGCTCCTTTCATGTGTGATGTGCAACACTGAATTGCTCTTCACGCAGTGCAGTGGAATCGGGCCTCATCTCGCGGCGAGGGGGAAGTCTCATGGTTTTTCTCGAGTTGCGGCGGGAACCTTGGGTATATTCTCGAGTTACGACGGGGATGGCCCTTCCACCCACGTGTTTTTTCAGCGACGTCAGGACTCCTGCCTAGTTGCGAGGGACAACTCGGGATTCTCCTCGAGGCTTGGCAGGGCGATTGGGACGCCTCTCCAGCTGAGGCGGGAGACCAAGGGTCCCTTTCCATGTGCCACAGGAATCCTGGGACACCTATCAAGTTTCACGAGGAGTCAGGCATCGTCTCCTTTGGAGGCACTGATCTCCGCGTACCTCTGTAGTTTTCAAAGGATGTGAGGACTCCGGTCGCGATGAGGTGCGGAACTAGATCTTTCTCTGAGGTCTCCACAGGCTATTCAGACATCCTTTCATCTTGGGAGATGCAAGACGAGCCTGCATTCAAGTCACTGCAGGGATATCCGGCCTTATTTCGAGTCAGGGCATCACGGTGTCCATTCCACTTGAGGCCGCAAACTCAGGGTCCCTCTCACATACCTAGAGCTGAGAGAAGCCTCCTCTTGAGGTGCTTGTGGTAAGGTGGTATTCCTCTGAAGTCGAAGCCAGGACTAACCTCTCATTTCGAGTTGATTTTTGGGCCACGGGCTCTTTCGTGTGGCTACAGTGACCTCAGGATCCCTCTAGCCTTGAAACAGTGTTCTTGGGGTTTCTCTGGAGTGCTATCAAGGAAATCGAGGCTCCTTTCATGTGTGATGTGCAACACTGAATTGCTCTGCACGCAGTGCAGTGGAATTGGGCCTCATCTCGCGGCGAGGGGGAAGTCTCATGGTTTTTCTCGAGTTGCGGCGGGAACCTGGGGTATATTCTCGAGTTAAGACGGGGATGGCCCTTCCACCCACGTGTTTGTTCAGTGACGTCAGGACTCCTGCCTAGTTGCGAGGGACAACTCGGGATTCTCCTCGAGGCTTGGCAGGGCAATTGCGACGCCTCTCCAGCTGAGGCGGGAGACCAAGGGTCCCTTTCCACGTGCCACAGGAATCCTGGGACTCCTATCAAGTTTCACGAGGAGTCAGGCATCGTCTCCTTTGGAGGCACTGATCTCCGCGTACCTCAGGAGTTTTCAAAGGATGTGAGGCCTCCGGTCGCGATGAGGTGGGGAACTAGGTCTTTCTCTGTGGTCTCCACAGGGGATTCAGACATCCTTTCATCTTGGGAGATGCAAGACGAGCCTGTATTCAAGTCACTGCAGGGATATCCGGCCTTATTTTGAGTCAGGGCATCGCGGTGTCTATTCCACTTGAGGCCGCAAACTCAGGGTCCCTCTCACATACCTAGAGCTGAGAGAAGCCTCCGCTTGAGGTGCTTGTGTTAAGGTGGTATTCCTCTGGAGTCGAAGCCAGGGACTAACCTCTCATCTCGAGTTGATTTTTGGTCCACGGAGCTCTTTCGTGTGGGTACAGTGACCTCAGGATCCCGCTAGCCTTGAAACAGTGTTCTTGGGGTTTCTCTGGAGTGCCATCAAGGAAATCAAGGCTCCTTTCATGGGTGATGTGCAACACGGAATTGCTCTGCACGCAGTGCAGGGGAATCGGGCCTCATATCGGGGTGAGGGGGAATTCTCATGGTTTTTCTCGAGTTGCGGCGGGAACCTGGGGTATATTCTCGAGTTACGACGGGGATGGCCCTTCCACCCACGTGTTTGTTCAGCGACGTCAGGACTCCTGCCTAGTTGCGAGGGACAACTCGGGATTCTCCTCGAGGCTTGGCAGGCCAATTGGGACGCCTCTCCAGCTGAGGCGGGAGACCAAGTGTCCCTTTCAACGTGGCACAGGAATCCTGGGACTCCTATCAAATTTCACGAAGAGTCAGGCATCGTCTCGTTTGGAGGCACTGATCTCCGCGTACCTCTGGAGTTTTCAAAGGATGTGAGGCCTCCGGTCGCGATGAGGTGGGGAACTTGGTCTTTTTCTGTGGTCTCCACAGGGGATTCAGACATCCTTTCGTCTTGGGAGATGCAAGACGAGCCTGCATTCAAGTCACTGCAGGGATATCCGGCCTTATTTCGAGGCAGGGCATCGCGGTGTCCATTCCACTTGAGGCCGCAAACTCAGCACATAGCTAGAGCTGAGAGAAGCCTCCCCTTGAGGTGCTTGTGGTAAGGTGGTATTCCTCTGGAGTCGAAGCCAGGGACTAACCTCTCATCTCGAGTTGATTCTTGGTCCACGGAGCTCTTTCGTGTTGCTACAGTGACCTCAGGATCCCTCTAGCCTTGAAACAGTGTTCTTTGGGTTTCTCTGGAGTGCCATCAAGGAAATTAAGACTCCTTTCATGTGTGATGTGCAACACGGAATTGCTCTGCACGCAGTGCAGGGGAATCGGGCCTCATCTCGCGGCGAGGGGGAAGTCTCATCGGTTTTCTCCAGTTGCGGCGGGAACCTGGGGTATATTCTCGGTTTATGACGGAGATGTCCCTTCAAGCCAGGTGTTTGTTCAGCGACGTCAGGACTCCTGCCTAGTTGCGAGGGACAACTCGGGATTCTCCTCGAGGCTTGGCAGGTCAATTGGGACGCCTCTCCAGCTGAGGCGGGAGACCAAGGGTCCCTTTCAAACTGGCACAGGAATCCTGGGACTCCTATCAAATTTCACCAGCAGTCAGGCATCTTCTCCTTTGGAGGCACTGATCTCCGCGTACCTCTGGAGTTTTCAAAGGATGTGAGGCCTCCGGTCGCGATGAGGTGGGGAACTAGGTCTTTTTCTGTGGTCTCCACAGTGGATTCAGACATCCTTTCGTCTTGGGAGATGCAAGACGAGCCAGCATTCAAGTCACTGCAGGGATATCTGGCCTTATTTCGAGTCAGGGCATCGCGGTGTCCATTCCACTTGAGGCCGCAAACTCAGCACATAGCTAGAGCTGAGAGAAGCCTCCTCTTGAGGTGCTTGTGGTAAGGTGGTATTCCTCTGGAGTCGAAGCCAGGGACTAACCTCTCATCTCGAGTTGATTTTTGGTCCACGGAGCTCTTTCGTGTTGCTACAGTGACCTCAGGATCCCTCTAGCCTTGAAACAGTGTTCTTGGGGTTTCTCTGGAGTGCCATCAAGGAAATCAAGCTCCTTTCATGTGTGATGTGCAACACTGAATTGCTCTGCACGCAATGCAGGGGAATCAGGCCTCATTTCGGGGCGAGGGGGAAGTCTCATGGTTTTTCTCGATTTGCGGCGGGAACCTGGGGTATATTCTCGGGTTATGACGGGGATGGCCCTTCAAGCCACGTGTTTGTTCAGCGACGTCAAGGCTCCTGCTTATTTGTGAGGGACAACCTGGGATTCTCCTCGAGGCTTGGCAGGGCAATTGGGACGCCTCTCCAGCTGAGGCGGGAGACCAAGGGTCCCTTTCCATGTGCCACAGGAATCCTGGGACTCCTATCAAGTTTCATAAGGAGTCAGGCATCGTCTCCTTTGGAGGCACTGATCTCCGCGTACCTCTGGAGTTTTCAAAGGATGTGAGGCCTCCGGTCGCGATGAGGTGGGGAACTAGATCTTTCTCTGAGGTCTCCACAGGGGATTCAGACATCCTTTCGTCTTGGGAGATGCAAGACGAGCCTGCATTCAAGTCACTGCAGGGATATCCGGCCTTATTTCGAGTCAGGGCATCGCGGTGTCCATTCCACTTGAGGCCGCAAACTCAGGGTCCCTCTCACATACCTAGAGCTGAGAGAAGCCTCCTCTTGAGGTGCTTGTGTTAAGGTGGTATTCCCCTGGAGTCGAAGCCAGGGACTATCCTCTCATCTCGAGTTGATTTTTGGGCAACGGAGCTCTTTCGTGTGGGTACAGTGACCTCAGGATCCCTCTAGCCTTGAAACAGTGTTCTTGGGGTTTCTCTGGAGTGCCATCAAGGAAATCAAGGCTCCTTTCATGTGTGATGTGCAACACGGAATTGCTCTGCATGCAGTGCAGGGGAATCGGGCCTCATCTCGCGGCGAGGGGGAAGTCTCATGGTTTTTCTCGAGTTGCGGCGGGAACCTGGGGTATATTCTCGAGTTACAACGGGGATGGCCCTTCCACCCACGTGTTTGTTCAGCGACGGCAGGACTCCTGCCTAGTTGCGAGGGACAACTGGGATTTTCCTCGAGGCTTGGCAGGGCAATTGGGACGCCTCTCCAGCTGAGGCGGGAAACCAAGGGTCCCTTTCCACGTGCCACAGTAATCCTGGGACTCCTATGAAGTTTCACGAGGAGTCAGGCATCGTCTCCTTTGGAGGCACTGATCTCCGTGTACCTCTGGAATTTTCAAAGGATGTGAGGCCTCAGTTCGCGATGAGGTGGGGAACTAGGTCTTTCTCTGTGGTCTCCACAGGAGATTCAGACATCCTTTCTTCTTGGGAGATGCAAGACGAGCCTGCATTCAAGTCACTGCAGGGATATCCGGCCTTATTTCGAGTCAGGACATCGCGGTGTCCATTCCACTTGAGGCCGCAAACTCAGGGTCTCTCTCACATACCTAGAGCTGAGAGATGCCTCCTCTTGAGGTGCTTGTGGTAAGGTGGTATTCCTCTGGAGTCGAAGCCAGGGACAAACTTCTCATCTCGAGTTGATTTTTGGTCCACGGAGCTCTTTTGTGTTGCTACAGTGACCTAAGTTTCCCTCTAGCCTTGAAACAGTGTTCTTGGGGTTTCTCTGGAGTGCCATCAAGGAAATCAAGGGTCCTTTCATGTGTGATGTGCAACACGGAATTGCCCTGCACGCAGTGCAGGGGAATCGGGCCACATTTCGCAGCGAGGGGGAAGTCTCATGGTTTTTCTCGAGTAGCGGCGGGAACCTGGGGTATATTCTCGAGTTACGACGGGGATGGCCCTTCCACCCACGTGTTTCTTCAGCGACGTCAGGACTCCTGCTTAGTTGTGAGTGACAACTCGGGATTCTCCTCGAGGCTTGGCAGGGCAATTGGGACGCCTCTCCAGCTGAGGTGGGAGACCAAGTGTCCCTTTCCACGTGCCACAGGAATCCTGGGACTTCTATCAAGTTTCACGAGGAGTCAGGCATCGTATCCTTTGGAGGCACTGATCTCCGCGTACCTCTGGAGTTTTCAAAGGATGTGAGGCCTCCGGTCGCCATGAGGTGGGGAACTAGGCCTTTCTCTGTGGTCTCCACAGGGGATTCAGACATCCTTTCGTCTTGGGAGATGCAAGACGAGCCTGCATTCATTTCATTGCAGGGATATCCGGCCTGATTTCGAGTCACGGCATCGCGGTGTCCATTCCACTTGAGGCCGCAAACTCAGGGTCCTCTCGCATACCTAGAGCTGAGAGAAGCCTCCACTTGAGGTGCTTGTGGTAAGGTGGTATTCCTCTGGAATCGAAGCCAGGGACTAACCTCTCATCTCGAGTTGATTCTTGGTCCACGGAGCTCTTTCGTGTTGCTACAATGACCTCAGGATCGCTCTAGCCTTGAAACCGTGATCTTGGGGTTTCTCTGGAGTGCCACCAAGGAAATCAAGGCTCCTTTCATGTGTGATGTGCAACACGGAATTGCTCTGCACACAGTGCAGGGGAATCGGGCCTCATCTCGCGGCGAGGGGGAAGTCTCATGGTTTTTCTCGAGTTGCGGCGGGAACCTGGGGTATATTCTCGAGTTACGAAGGGGATGGCCCTTCCACACACGTGTTTCTTCAGCGACGTCAGGACTCCTGCCTAGTTGCGAGGGACAACTCGGGATTCCCCTCGAGGCTTGGCAGGGCAATTGGGACGCCTCTCCAGCTGAGGCGGGAGACCAAGGGTCCCTTTCCATGTGCCACAGGAATCCTGGGACTCCTATCAAGTTTCACGAGGAGTCAGGCATCGTCTCCTTTGGAGGCACTGATCTCCGCGTACCTCTGGAGTTTTCAAAGGATGTGAGGCCTCCGGTCGCCATGAGGTGGGGAACTAGGTCTTTCTCTGTGGTCTCCACAGGGGATTCAGACATCCTTTCATTTTGGGAGATGCAAGACGAGCCTGCATTCAAGTCACTGCAGGGATATCCGGCCTTATTTCACGTCAGGGCATCGCGTTGTCCATTCCACTTGAGGCCGCAAAATCAGGGTACCTCTCACATACCTAGAGCTGAGAGAAGCCTCCTCTTGAGGTGCTTGTGGTAAGGTGGTATTCCTCTGGATTCGAAGCCAGGTACTAACATCTCATCTCGAGTTGATTTTTGGTCCACGGAGCTCTTTCCTGTTGCTACAGTGACCTCAGGATCCCTCTAGCCTTGAAACAGTGTTCTTGGGGTTTCTCTGGAGTGCCATCAAGGAAATCAAGGCTCCTTTCATGTGTGATGTGCAACACGGAATTGCTCTGCACGCAGTGCAGGGGAATCAGGCCTCATCTCGAGGCGAGGGGGAAGTCTCATGGTTTTTCTCGAGTTACAGCGGGAACCTGGGGTATATTCTCGAGTTACGACGGGGATGGCCCTTCCACACACGTGTTTGTTCAGCGACGTCAGGACTCCTGCCTAGTTGCGAGGGACAACTCGGGATTCTCCTCGAGGCTTGGCAGGGCAATTGGGACGCCTCTCCAGCTGAGGCGGGAGACCAAGAGTCCTTATCCACGTGCAACATGAATCCTGGGACTCCTATCAAGTTTCACGAGGAGTCAGGCATCGACTCCTTTGGAGGAACTGATCCCCGCATACCTCTGGAGTTTTCAAAGGATGTGAGGCCTCCGGTCGCGATGAGGTGGGGAACTAGGTCTTTCTCTGTGGTCTCCACAGGGGATTCAGACATTCTTTCATCTTGGGAGATGCAAGACGAGCCTGCATTCAAGTCATTGCAGGGATATCCAGCCTTATTTCGCGTCAGGGCATCGCAGTCTCCATTCCACTTGAAGCCGCAAAATCAGGGTCCCTCTCACATACCTAGAGCTGAGAGAAGCCTCCTCTTGAGGTGCTTGTGGTAAGGTGGTATTCCTCTGGAGTCGAAGCCACGGACTAACCTCTCATCTCGAGTTGTTTCTTGGTCCACGGAGCTCTTTCGTGTTGCTACACTGACCTCAGGATCCCTCTAGTCTTGAAACAGTGTTCTTTGGGTTTCTCTGGAGTGCCATCAATGAAATTAAGGCTCCTTTAATGTGTGATGTGCAACACGGAATTGCTCTGCATGCAGTGCAGGGGAATCGGGCCTCATCTCGGGGCGAGGGGGAAGTCTCATGGTTTTTCTCGAGTTGCGGCGGGAAACTGGGGTATATTCTCGAGTTACGACGGGGATGGCCCTTCCACCCACGTGTTTCTTCAGCGACGTCAGGACTCCTGCCTAGTTGCGAGGGACAACTCGGGATTCTCCTCGAGGCTTGGCAGGGCCATTGGTATGCCTCTCCAGCTGAGGCGGGAGACCAAGGGTCCCTTTCAACGTGCCACAGGAATCCTGGGACACCTATCAAGTTTCACGAGGAGTCAGGCATCGTCTCCTTTGGAGGCACTGATCTCCGCGTACCTCTGGAGTTGTCAAAGGATATGAGGCCTCCAGTCGCGATGAGGTGGGGAACTAGGTCTTTCTCTGTGGTCTACACAGGTGATTCAGACATCCTTTCTTCTTGGGAGATGCAAGACGAGCCAGCATTCAAGTCACTGCAGGGATATCTGGCCTTATTTCGAGTCAGGGCATCGTGGTGTCCATTCCACTTGAGGCCGCAAACTCAGGGTCCCTCTCACATACCTAGAGCTGAGAGAAGCCTCCTCTTGAGGTGCTTGTGGTAAGGTGGTATTCCTCTGGAGTCGAAGCCAGGGACTAACCTCTCATCTCGAGTTGATTTGTGGTCCACGGAGCTCTTTCGAGTTGTTACAGTGACTTCAGGATCCCTCTAGCCTTGAAAGAGTGTTCTTGGGGTTTCTCTGGAGTGCCATCAAGGAAATCAAGGCTCCTTTCATGTGTGATGTGCAACACGAAGTTTCTCTGCACGCAGTGCGGGGGAATCGGGCCTCATATCACGGCGAGGGGGAAGTCTCATGGTTTTTCTCGAGTTGCGGCGGGAACCTGGGGTATATTCTCGAGTTACGACGGGGATGGCCCTTCCACCCACATGTTTGTTCAGCGACGTCAGGACTCCTGCCTAGTTGCGAGGGACAACTCGGGACTCTCCTCGAGGCTTGGCAGGGCAATTGGGACGCCTCTCCAGCTGAGGCGGGAAACCAAGGTTCCCTTTCCACGTGCCACAGGAATCCTGGGACCTCTATGGAGTTTCACGAGGAGTCAGGCATCGTCTCCTTTGGAGGCACTGATCTCCACGTACCTCTGGAGTTTTCAAAGGATGTAAGGCCTCCGGTCGCGATGAGGTGGGGAACTAGGTCTTTCTCTGTGGTCTCCACAGGGGATTCAGACATCCTTTCGTCTTGGGAGATGCAAGACGAGCCTGCATTCAAGTCACTGCAGGGATATCCGGCCTTATTTCGAGTCAGGGCATCGCGGTGTCCATTCCACTTGAGGCCGCAAACTCAGGGTCCCTCTCACATACCTAGAGCTGAGAGAAGCCTCCTCTTGAGGTGCTTGTGGTAAGGTGGTATTCCTCTGGAGTCGAAGCCAGGGACAAACTTCTCATCTCAAGTTGATTTTTGGTCCACGGAGCTCTTTCGTGTTGCTACAGTGACCTAAGTTTCCCTCTAGCCTTGAAACAGTGTTCTTGGGGTTTCTCTGGAGTGCCATCAAGGAAATCAAGGCTCCTTTCATGTCTGATGTGCAACACGGAATTGCTCTGCACGCAGTGCAGGGGAATCGGGCCACATCTCGCAGCGAGGGGGAAGTCTCATGGTTTTTCTCGAGTTGCGGCGGAAATCTGTGGTATATTCTCGAGTTACGATGGGGATGGCCCTTCCAGCCACGGGTTTGTTCAGCGACGTCAGGACTCCTGCCTAGTTGCGAGGGACAACTCGGGATTCTCCTCGAGGCTTGGCAGGGCAATTGGGACGCCTCTCCAGCTGAGGCGGGAGACCAAGGGTCCCTTTCCACGTGCCACAGGAATCCTGGGACTCCTATCAAGTTTCACGAGGAGTCAGGCATGGTCTCCTTTGGAGTCCCTGATCTCCGCGTACCTCCTGACTTTTCAAAGGATGTGAGGCCTCCGGTCGCCATGAGGTGGGGAACTAGGTGTTTCTCTGTGGTCTCCACAGGGGATTCAGACATCCTTTCATTTTGGGAGATGCAAGACGAGCCTGCATTCAAGTCACTGCAGGGATATCCGGCCTTATTTCGAGTCAGGGAATCGCGGTGTCCATTCCACTTGAGGCCGCAAACTCAGGGTCCCTCTCACATACCTAAAGCTGAGAGAAGACTCCTCTGAGGTGCTTGTGGTAAGGGGGTATTCCTCTGGAGTCGAAGCCAGGGACTAACCTCTCAACTCGAGTTGATTTGTGGTCCACGGAGCTCTTTCGTGTTGCTACAGTGACCTCAGGATCCCTCTAGCCTTGAAACAGTGTTCTTGGGTTTTCTCTGGAGTGCCATCAAGGAAATCAAGGCTCCTTTCATGTGTAATGTGCAACACGGAGTTGCTCTGCACGCAGTGCAGGGGAATCAGGCCTCATCTCGCGGCGAGGGGGAAGTCTCATGGTTTTTCTCGAGTTGCGGCGGTAACCTGAGGTATATTCTCCAGTTACGACGGGGATGGCCCTTCCAGCCACGTGTTTGTTCAGCGACGTCAGGACTCCTGCCTAGTTGCGAGGGACAACTCGGGATTCTCCTCGAGGCTTGGCAGGGCAATTGGGACGCCTCTCCAGCTGAGGCGGGAGACCAAGGGTCCCTTTCCACGTGCCACAGGAATCCTTGGACTCCTATCAAGTTTCACGAGGAGTCAGGCATCGTCTCCTTAGGAGGCACTGATCTCCGCGTACCTCTGGAGTTTTCAAAGGATGTGAGGACTCCGGTCGCGATGAGGTGGGGAACTAGGTCTTTCTCTGTGGTCTTCACAGGGGATTCAGACATCCTTTCATCTTGGGAGATGCAAGACGAGCCTGCATTCAAGTCCCTGCAGGGATATCCGGCCTTATTTCCCGTCAGGACATCGCTGTGTCCATTCCACTTGAGGCCGCAAACTCAGCGTCCCTCTCACATACCTAGATCTTTGAGAAGCCTCCTCTTGAGGTGCTTGTGGTAAGGTGGTATTCCTCTGGAGTCGAAGCCAGGGACTAACCTCTCATCTCGAGTTGATTTTTGGTCCACGGAGCTCTTTCGTGTTGCTAGAGTGACCTCAGGATCCCTCTTGCCTTGAAACAGTGTTCTTGGGGTTTCTCTGGAGTGCCATCAAGGAAATCAAGGCTCCTTTCATGTTTGATATGCAATACGGAATTGCTTTGAATGCAGTGCAGGGGAATCGGGCCTCATCTTGCGGCGAGGGGGAAGTCTCATGGTTTTTCTCGAGTTGCGGCGGGAACCTGGGGTATATTCTCGAGTTACGACGGGGATGGCCCTTCCTCACACGTGTTTGTTCAGAGACGTCAGGACTCCTGCCTAGTTGCGAGGGACAACCCGGGATTCTCCTCGAGGCTTGGCAGGGCAATTGGGACGCCTCTCCAGCTGAGGCGGGAGACCAAGGGTCCCTTTCCACGTTCCACAGGAATCCTGGGACTCCTATCAAGTTTCACGAGGAGTCAGGCATCGTCTCCTTTGGAGGCACTGATCTCTTTGTACCTCTGTAGTTTTCAAAGGATGTGAGGCCTCCGGTCGCGATGACGTGAGGAACTAGGTCTTTTTCTGTGGTCTCCACAGGGGATTCAGACATCCTTTCATCTTGGGAGATGTAAGACGAGGCTGCATTCAAGTCACTGCAGGGATATCCGGCCTTATTTCGAGTCAGGGCATCGTGGTGTCCATTCCACTTGAGGCCGCAAACTCAGGGTCCCTCTCACATAGCTAGAGCTGAGAGAAGCCTCCTCTTGAGGTGCTTGTGGTAAGGTGGTATTCCTCTGGAGTCGAAGCCAGGGACTAACCTCTCATCTCGAGTTGATTTTTGGTCCACGGAGCTCTTTCGTGTTGCTACAATGACCTCAGGATCCTTCTAGCCTTGAAACAGTGTTCTTGGGGTTTCTCTGGAGTGCCATCACGGAAATCAAGGCTCCTTTCATGTGTGATGTGCAGTACGGAATTGCTCTGCACGCACTGCAGGGGAATCGGGCCTCATCTCGCGGCGAGGGGGAAGTCTCATAATTTTTCTCGAGTTGCGGCAGGAACCTGGGGTATATTCTCGAGTTACGACGGGGATGGCCCTTCCACACACGTGTTTGTTCAGAGACGTCAGGACTCCTGCCTAGTTGCGAGGGACAACTCGGGATTCTCCTCGAGGCTTGGCAGGGCAATTGGAACGCCTCTCCAGCTGAGGCGGGAGACCAAGGGTCCCTTTCCACGTGCCACAGGAATCCTGGGACTCCTATCAAGTTTCACGAGGAGTCAGGAATCGT
Organism: Cervus elaphus; assembly: GCF_910594005.1. Lineage (NCBI taxonomy): Eukaryota > Metazoa > Chordata > Mammalia > Artiodactyla > Cervidae > Cervus > Cervus elaphus. The sequence goes on from NC_057838.1 coordinate 8,207,743, forward strand.
CTCCTTTGGAGGCACTGATCTCCGCGTACCTCTGGAGTTTTCAAAGGATGTGTGGACTCCGGTCGCGATGAGGTGGGGAACTAGGTCTTTCTCTGTGGTCTCCACAGGGGATTCAGACATCCTTTCGTCTTGGGAGATGCAAGACGAGCCTGCATTCAAGTCACTGCAGGGATATCCAGCCTTATTTCGAGTCAGGGCATCGCGGTGTCCATTCCACTTGAGGCCGCAAACTCAGGGTCCCTCTCACATACCTAGAGCTGAGAGAAGCCTCCTCTTGAGGTGCTTGTGGTAAGGTGGTATACCTCTGGAGTTGAAGCCAGGGACTAACCTCTCATCTCCAGTTGATTTGTGGTCCACGGAGCTCTTTCGTGTTGCTTCAGTGACCTCAGGATCTCTCTAGCCTTGAAACAGTGTTCTTGGGGTTTCTCTGGAGTGCCATCAAGGAAATCAAGGCTCCTTTCATGTGTGATGTGCAACACGGAATTGCTCTGCACGCAGTGCAGGGGAATCGGGCCTCATCTCACGGCGAGGGGGAAGTCTCATGGTTTTTCTCGAGTTGCGGCAGGAACCTGGGGTATATTCTCGAGTTACGACGGGGATGGCCCTTCCACCCTCGTGTTTGTTCAGCGAGGTCAGGACTCCTGCCTAGTTGCGAGGGAAAACTCGGGATTCTCCTCGAGGCTTGGCAGGGCAATTGGGACACCTCTCCAGCTGAGGCGGGACACCAAGGGTCCCTTTCCACGTGCCACAGGAATCCTGGGACTTCTATCAAGTTTCACGAGGAGTCAGGCATCGTCTCCCTTGGAGGCACTGATCTCCGCGTACGTCTGGAGTTTTCAAAGGATGTGAGGCCTCCGGTGGCGATGAGGTGGGGAACTAGGTCTTTCTCTGTGGTCTCCACAGGGGATTCAGACATCCTTTCGTCTTGGGAGATGCAAGACGAGCCTGCCTTCAAGGCACTGCAGGGATATCCGGCCTTATTTCGCGTTAGGGCATCGCAGTGTCCATTCCACTTGAGGCCGCAAACTCAGGGTCCCTCTCACATACCTAGAGTTGAGAGAAGCCTCCTCTTGAGGTGCTTGTGGTAAGGTGGTATTCCTCTGGAGTCGAAGCCAGGGACTAACCTCTCATCTCGAGTTGATTTTTGGTCCACGGAGCTCTTTCATGTTGCTACAGTGACCTCAGGATCCCTCTAGCCTTGAAACAGTGTTCTTGGGGATTCTCTGGAGTGCCGTCAAGGAAATCCAGGCTCCTTTCATGTTTGATGTGCAATACGGAATTGCTTTGAATGCAGTGCAGGGGAATCGGGCCTCATCTCACGGCGAGGGGGAAGTCTCATGGTTTTTCTCGAGTTGCGGCGGGAACCTGGGGTATATTCTCGAGTAAGACGGGGATGGCCCTTCCACGCACGTGTTTGATCAGCGACGTCAGGACTCTTGCCTAGTTGCGAGGGACAACTCGGGATTCTCCTCGAGGCTTGGCAGGGCAATTGGGACGCCTCTCCAGCTGAGGCGGGAGACCAAGTGTCCCTTTCCACGTTCCACAGGAATCCTGGAACTCCTATCAAGTTTCACGAGGAGTCAGGCATCGGCTCCTTTGGAGGCACTGATCTCCGCGTACCTCTGGAATTTTCAAAGGATCTGAGGCCTCCGGTCGCGATGAGGTGGGTAACTATGTCTTTTTCTGTGGTCTCCACAGGGGATTCAGACATCCTTTCGTCTTGGGAAATGCAAGACCAGCCTGCATTCAAGTCACTGCAGGGATATCCGGCCTTATTTCGCGTCCGGGCATCGCGGAGTTCATTCCACTTGAGGCCGCAAACTCAGGATCCCTCTCACATACCTAGAGCTGAGAGAAGCCTCCTCTTGAGGTGCTTGTGGTAAGGTGGTATTCCTCTGGAGTCGAAGCCAGGGACTAACCTCTCATCTCGAGTTGATTTTTGGTCCACGGAGCTCTTTCGTGCGGCTACAGTGACCTCAGGATCACTCTAGCCTTGAAACAGTGTTCTTGGGGTTTCTCTGGAGTGCCATCAAGGAAATCAAGGCTCCTTTCATGTGTGATGTGCAACACGGAATTGCTCTGCACGCAGTGCAGGGGAATCGGGCCTCATCTCGCGGCGAGGAGGAAGTCTCATGGTTTTTCTCGAGTTGCGGCGGGAACCTGGGGTACATTCTCGAGTTACGACGGGGATGGCCCTTCCACCCACGTGTTTGTTCAGCGAGGTCAGGACTCCTTCCTAGTTGCGAGGGACAACTCGGGATTCTCCTCGAGGCTTGGCAGGGCAATTGGAACGCCTCTCCAGCTGAGGCGGGAGACCAAGGGTCCCTTTCCATGTGCCACAGGAATACTGGGACTCATATCAAGTTTCACGTGGAGTCAGGAATCGTCTCCTTTGGAGGCACTGATCTCCGCGTACCTCTGGAGTTTTCAAAGGATGTGAGGCCTCCGGTCGCGATGAGGTGGGGAACTAGGTCTTTCTCTGTGGTCTCCACAGGGGATTCAGACATCCTTTCGTATTGGGAGATGCAAGACGAGCCTGCATTCAAGTCACTGCAGGTATATCCGGCCTTATTTCGAGTCAGGGCATCGCGGTGTCCATTTCACTTGAGGCCGCAAACTCAGGGTCCCTCTCACATACCTAGAGCTGAGAGAAGCCTCCTCTTGAGGTGCTTGTGGTAAGGTGGTACTCCTCTGGAGTTGAAGCCAGGGACTAACCTCTCATCTCGAGTTGATTTGTGGTCCACGAACCTCTTTCGTGTTGCTACAGTGACCTCAGGATCCCTCTAGCCTTGAAACAGTGTTCTTGGGGTTTCTCTGGAGTGCCATCAAGGAAATCAAGGTTCCTTTCATGTGTGATGTGCAACACGTAATTGCTCTGCACGCAGTGCAGGGGAATCGGGCCTCATCTCACGGCGAGGGGGAAGTCTCATGGTTTTTCTCGAGTTGCGGCGGGAACCTGAGGTATATTCTCGAATTACGACGGGGATTGCCCTTCCACCCACATGTTTGTTCAGCGACGGCAGGACTCCTGCCTAGTTGCGAGGGAAAACTCGGGATTCTCCTCGAGGCTTGGCAGGGCAATTGGGACACCTCTCCAGCTGAGGCGGGAGACCAAGGGTCCCTTTCCAAGTGCCACAGGAATCCTGAGACTCCTATCAAGTTTCACGAGGAGTCAGGCATCGTCTCCCTTGGAGGCACTGATCTCCACGTACGTCTGGAGTTTTCAAAGGATGTGAGGCCTCCGGTGGCGACGAGGTGGGGAACTAGGTCTTTCTCTGTGGTCTCCACAGGGGATTCAGACATCCTTTCGTCTTGGGAGATGCAAGACGAGCCTGCCTTCAAGTCACTGCAGGGATATCCGGCCTTATTTCGCGTCAGGGCATCGCAGTGTCCATTCCACTTGAGGCCGCAAACTCAGGGTCCCTCTCACATACCTAGAGCTGAGAGAAGCCTCCTCTTGAGGTGCTTGTGGTAAGGTGGTATTCCTCTGGAGTCAAAGCCAGGGACTAACCTCTCATCTCGAGTTGATTTTTGGTCTACGGAGCTCTTTCTTGTTGCTACAGTGACCTCAGGATCCCTCTAGCCTTGAAACAGTGTTCTTGGGGTTTCTCTGGAGTGCCATCAAGGAAATCAAGGCTTCTTTCTTGTTTGATGTGGAACACGGAATTGCTCTGCATGCAGTGCAGGGGAATCGGGCCTCATCTCACGGTGAGGGGGAAGTCTCACGGTTTTTCTCGAGTTGCGGCGAGAACCTGGGGTATATTCTCGAGTTACGACGGGGATGGCCCTTCCACCCACGTGTTTATTCAGCGACGTCAGGACTCCTTCCTAGTTGCGAGGGACAACTCGGGATTCTCCTCGAGGCTTGGCATGGCAATTGGAACGCCTCTCCAGCTGAGGCGGGAGACCAAGGGTCCCTTTCCACGTGCCACAGGAATTCTGGGACTCCTATCAAGATTCACGAGGAGTCAGGCATCGTCTCCTTTGGAGGCACTGATCTCCGTGTACCTCTGGAGTTTTTAAAGGATGTGAGGCCTCCGGTCGCGATGAGGTGGGGAATTAGGTCTTTCTCTGTGGTCTCCACAGGGGATTCAGACATCCTTTCGTCTTGGGAGATGCAAGACGAGCCTGCATTCAAGTCACTGCAGGGATATCCGGCCTTATTTCGAGTCAGGGCATCGCGGTGTCCATTCCACTTGAAGCCGCAAACTCCGGGTCCCTCTCACCTACCTAGAGCTGAGAGAAGCCTCCTCTTGAGGTGCTTGTGGTAAGGTGGTTTCCCCTGGAGTCAAAGCCAGGGACTAACCTCTCATCTCGAGTTGATTTTTGGTCCACGGAGCTCTTTCGTGTAGCTACAGTGACCTCAGGATCCCTCTAGCCTTGAAACAGTGTTCTTTGGGTTTCTCTGGAGTGCCATCAAGGAAATCAATGCTCCTTTCATGTGTGATGTGCAGAACGGAATTGCTCTGCACGCACTGCAGGGGAATCTGGCCTCATCTCGCGGCGAGGGGGACGTCTCATGGTTTTTCTCGAGTTGCGGCGGGAACCTGGGGTATATTCTCGAGTTACGACGGGGATGGCCCTTCCACCCACGTGTTTCTTCAGCGACGTCAGGACTCCTGCCTAGTTGCGAGGGACAACTCGGGATTCTCCTCGAGGCTTGGCAGGGCAATTGGGACGCCTCTCCAGCTGAGGCGGGAGACCAAGTGTCCCTTTCCACGTGCCACAGGAATCCTGGGACTCCTATCAAGTTTCACGAGGAGTCAGGCATCGTCTCCTTTGGAGGCACTGATCTCTGCGTACCTCTGGAGTTATCAAAGGATGTGAGGCCTCCGGTCGCGATGAGGTGGGGAACTAGGTCTTTCTCTGTGGTCTCCACAGGGGATTCAGACATCCTTTCATCTTGGGAGATGCAAGACGATCCTGCATTCAAGTCACTGCAGGGATATCCAGCCTTATTTCGAGCCACGGCATCGCGGTGTCCATTCCACTTGAGGCCGCAAACTCAGGGTCCCTCTCACATACATAGAGCTGAGAGAAGCCTACTCTTGAGGTGCTTGTGGTAAGGTGGTATTCCTCTGGAGTCGAAGCCAGGGACTAACCTCTCATCTCGAGTTGATTTTTGGTCCACGGAGCTCTTTCGTGTGGCTACAGTGACCTCAGGATCCCTCTAGCCTTGAAACAGTGTTCTTGGGGTTTCTCTGGAGTGCCATCAAGGAAATCAAGGCTCCTTTCATGTGTGATGTGCAACACGGAATTGCTCTGCACGCAGTGCAGGGGAATCGGCCCTCATCTCGCGGCGAGGGGGAAGTCTCATGGTTTTTCTCGAGTTGCGGCGGGAACCTGGGGTATATTCTCGAGTTACGACGGGGATGGCCCTTCCACCCACGTGTTTGTTCAGCGACGGCAGGACTCCTGCCTAGTTGCGAGGGACAACTCGGGATTCTCCTCGAGGCTTGGCAGGGCAATTGGGACGCCTCTCCAGCTGAGGCGGGAGACCAAGGGTCCCTTTCCACGTGCCACAGGAATCCTGGGACTCCTATCAAGTTTCACGAGGAGTCAGGCATCGTCTCCTTTGGAGGCACTGATCTCCGCGTGCCTCTGGAGTTTTCAAAGGATGTGAGGCTTCCGGTCGCAATGAGGTGGGGAACTAGGTCTTTCTCTGTGGTCTGCACAGGGGATTCAGACATCTTTTCGTCTTGGGAGATGCAAGACGAGCCTGCATTCAAGTCACTGCAGGGATATCCGGCCTTATTTCGAGTCAGGGCATCACAGTGTCCATTCCACTTGAGGCCGCAAACTCAGGGTCCCTCTCACATACCTAGAGCTGAGAGAAGCCTCCTCTTGAGGTGCTTGTGGTAAGGTGGTATACCTCTGGAGTCGAAGCCAGGGACTAACCTCTCATCTCGAGTTGATTTTTGGTCTTCGGAGTTCTTTCGTGTTGCTACAGTGACCTCAGGTTCCCTCTAGCCTTGAAACAGTGTTCTTGGGGTTTCTCTGGAGTGCCATCAAGGAAATCAAGGCTCCTTTCATGTGTGATGTGCAACACGGAATTGCTCTGCACGCAGTGCAGGATATCGGGCCTCATTTTGCGGCGAGGGGGAAGTCTCATGGTTTTTCTCGAGTTGCGGCGGGAACCTGGGGTACATTCTCGAGTTACGACGGGGATGGCCCTTCCACCCACGTGTTTGTTCAGCGAGGTCAGGACTCCTTCCTAGTTGCGAGGGACAACTCGGGATTCTCCTCGAGGCTTGGCAGGGCAATTGGAACGCCTCTCCAGCTGAGGCGGGAGACCAAGGGTCCCTTTCCATGTGCCAGAGGAATCCTGGGACTCATATCAAGTTTCACGTGGAGTCAGGAATCGTCTCCTTTGGAGGCACTGATCTCCGCGTACCTCTGGAGTTTTCAAAGGATGTGAGGCCTCCGGTCGCGATGAGGTGGGGAACTAGGTCTTTCTCTGTGGTCTCCACAGGGGATTCAGACATCCTTTCGTATTGGGAGATGCAAGACGAGCCTGCATTCAAGTCACTGCAGGTATATCCGGCCTTATTTCGAGTCAGGGCATCGCGGTGTCCATTTCACTTGAGGCCGCAAACTCAGGGTCCCTCTCACATACCTAGAGCTGAGAGAAGCCTCCTCTTGAGGTGCTTGTGGTAAGGTGGTACTCCTCTGGAGTTGAAGCCAGGGACTAACCTCTCATCTCGAGTTGATTTGTGGTCCACGGACCTCTTTCGTGTTGCTACAGTGACCTCAGGATCCCTCTAGCCTTGAAACAGTGTTCTTGGGGTTTCTCTGGAGTGCCATCAAGGAAATCAAGGTTCCTTTCATGTGTGATGTGCAACACGTAATTGCTCTGCACGCAGTGCAGGGGAATCGGGCCTCATCTGACGGCGAGGGGGAAGTCTCATGGTTTTTCTCAAGTTGCGGCGGGAACCTGAGGTATATTCTCGAATTACGACGGGGATTGCCCTTCCACCCACATGTTTGTTCAGCGACGGCAGGACTCCTGCCTAATTGCGAGGGAAAACTCGGGATTCTCCTCGAGGCTTGGCAGGGCAATTGGGACACCTCTCCAGCTGAGGCGGGAGACCAAGGGTCCCTTTCCAAGTGCCACAGGAATCCTGAGACTCCTATCAAGTTTCACGAGGAGTCAGGCATCGTCTCCCTTGGAGGCACTGATCTCCACGTACGTCTGGAGTTTTCAAAGGATGTGAGGCCTCCGGTGGCGACGAGGTGGGGAACTAGGTCTTTCTCTGTGGTCTCCACAGGGGATTCAGACATCCTTTCGTCTTGGGAGATGCAAGACGAGCCTGCCTTCAAGTCACTGCAGGGATATCCGGCCTTATTTCGCGTCAGGGCATCGCAGTGTCCATTCCACTTGAGGCCGCAAACTCAGGGTCCCTCTCACATACCTAGAGCTGAGAGAAGCCTCCTCTTGAGGTGCTTGTGGTAAGGTGGTATTCCTCTGGAGTCAAAGCCAGGGACTAACCTCTCATCTCGAGTTGATTTTTGGTCTACGGAGCTCTTTCTTGTTGCTACAGTGACCTCAGGATCCCTCTAGCCTTGAAACAGTGTTCTTGGGGTTTCTCTGGAGTGCCATCAAGGAAATCAAGGCTTCTTTCTTGTTTGATGTGGAACACGGAATTGCTCTGCATGCAGTGCAGGGGAATCGGGCCTCATCTCACGGTGAGGGGGAAGTCTCACGGTTTTTCTCGAGTTGCGGCGAGAACCTGGGGTATATTCTCGAGTTACGACGGGGATGGCCCTTCCACCCACGTGTTTATTCAGCGACGTCAGGACTCCTTCCTAGTTGCGAGGGACAACTCGGGATTCTCCTCGAGGCTTGGCATGGCAATTGGAACGCCTCTCCAGCTGAGGCGGGAGACCAAGGGTCCCTTTCCACGTGCCACAGGAATTCTGGGACTCCTATCAAGATTCACGAGGAGTCAGGCATCGTCTCCTTTGGAGGCACTGATCTCCGTGTACCTCTGGAGTTTTCAAAGGATGTGAGGCCTCCGGTCACGATGAGGTGGGGAATTAGGTCTTTCTCTGTGGTCTCCACAGGGGATTCAGACATCCTTTCGTCTTGGGAGATGCAAGACGAGCCTGCATTCAAGTCACTGCAGGGATATCCGGCCTTATTTCGAGTCAGGGCATCGCGGTGTCCATTCCACTTGAAGCCGCAAACTCAGGGTCCCTCTCACCTACCTAGAGCTGAGAGAAGCCTCCTCTTGAGGTGCTTGTGGTAAGGTGGTTTCCCCTGGAGTCAAAGCCAGGGACTAACCTCTCATCTCGAGTTGATTTTTGGTCCACGGAGCTCTTTCGTGTAGCTACAGTGACCTCAGGATCCCTCTAGCCTTGAAACAGTGTTCTTTGGGTTTCTCTGGAGTGCCATCAAGGAAATCAATGCTCCTTTCATGTGTGATGTGCAGAACGGAATTGCTCTGCACGCACTGCAGGGGAATCTGGCCTCATCTCGCGGCGAGGGGGACGTCTCATGGTTTTTCTCGAGTTGCGGCGGGAACCTGGGGTATATTCTCGAGTTACGACGGGGATGGCCCTTCCACCCACGTGTTTCTTCAGCGACGTCAGGACTCCTGCCTAGTTGCGAGGGACAACTCGGGATTCTCCTCGAGGCTTGGCAGGGCAATTGGGACGCCTCTCCAGCTGAGGCGGGAGACCAAGTGTCCCTTTCCACGTGCCACAGGAATCCTGGGACTCCTATCAAGTTTCACGAGGAGTCAGGCATCGTCTCCTTTGGAGGCACTGATCTCTGCGTACCTCTGGAGTTATCAAAGGATGTGAGGCCTCCGGTCGCGATGAGGTGGGGAACTAGGTCTTTCTCTGTGGTCTCCACAGGGGATTCAGACATCCTTTCATCTTGGGAGATGCAAGACGATCCTGCATTCAAGTCACTGCAGGGATATCCAGCCTTATTTCGAGCCACGGCATCGCGGTGTCCATTCCACTTGAGGCCGCAAACTCAGGGTCCCTCTCACATACATAGAGCTGAGAGAAGCCTACTCTTGAGGTGCTTGTGGTAAGGTGGTATTCCTCTGGAGTCGAAGCCAGGGACTAACCTCTCATCTCGAGTTGATTTTTGGTCCACGGAGCTCTTTCGTGTGGCTACAGTGACCTCTGGATCCCTCTAGCCTTGAAACAGTGTTCTTGGGGTTTCTCTGGAGTGCCATCAAGGAAATCAAGGCTCCTTTCATGTGTGATGTGCAACACGGAATTGCTCTGCACGCAGTGCAGGGGAAACGGCCCTCATCTCGCGGCGAGGGGGAAGTCTCATGGTTTTTCTCGAGTTGCGGCGGGAACCTGGGGTATATTCTCGAGTTACGACGGGGATGGCCCTTCCACCCACGTGTTTGTTCAGCGACGGCAGGACTCCTGCCTAGTTGCGAGGGACAACTCGGGATTCTCCTCGAGGCTTGGCAGGGCAATTGGGACGCCTCTCCAGCTGAGGCGGGAGACCAAGGGTCCCTTTCCACGTGCCACAGGAATCCTGGGACTCCTATCAAGTTTCACGAGGAGTCAGGCATCGTCTCCTTTGGAGGCACTGATCTCCGCGTGCCTCTGGAGTTTTCAAAGGATGTGAGGCCTCCGGTCGCAATGAGGTGGGGAACTAGGTCTTTCTCTGTGGTCTGCACAGGGGATTCAGACATCTTTTCGTCTTGGGAGATGCAAGACGAGCCTGCATTCAAGTCACTGCAGGGATATCCGGCCTTATTTCGAGTCAGGGCATCACAGTGTCCATTCCACTTGAGGCCGCAAACTCAGGGTCCCTCTCACATACCTAGAGCTGAGAGAAGCCTCCTCTTGAGGTGCTTGTGGTAAGGTGGTATACCTCTGGAGTCGAAGCCAGGGACTAACCTCTCATCTCGAGTTGATTTTTGGTCTACGGAGTTCTTTCGTGTTGCTACAGTGACCTCAGGTTCCCTCTAGCCTTTAAACAGTGTTCTTGGGGTTTCTCTGGAGTGCCATCAAGGAAATCAAGGCTCCTTTCATGTGTGATGTGCAACACGGAATTGCTCTGCACGCAGTGCAGGATATCGGGCCTCATTTTGCGGCGAGGGGGAAGTCTCATGGTTTTTCTCGAGTTGCGGCGGGAACCTGGGGTATATTCTCGAGTTACGACGGGGATGGCCCTTCCACCCACGTGTTTGTTCAGCGACGGCAGGACTCCTGCCTAGTTGGAGGGACAACTCGGGATTCTCCTCGAGGCTTGGCAGGGCAATTGGGACGCCTCTCCAGCTGAGGCGGGAGACCAAGGGTCCCTTTCCACGTGCCACAGGAATCCTGGGACTCCTATCAAGTTTCAGGAGGAGTCAGGCATCGTCTCCTTTGGAGGCACTGATCTCCGCGTACCTCTGGAGTTTTCAAAGGATGTGAGGCCTCCGGTCGCGATGAGATGGGGAACTAGGTCTTTGTCTGTGGTCTACACAGGGGATTCAGACATCCTTTCGTCTTGGGAGATGCAAGACGAGCCTGCATTCAAGTCACTGCAGGGATATCCGGCCCTATTTCGAGTCAGGGCATCGCGGTGTCCATTCCACTTGAGGCCGCAAACTCAGGTTCCATCTCACATACCTAGAGCTGAGAGAAGCCTCCTCTTGAGGTGCTTGTGGTAAGGTGGTATTCCTCTGGAGACGAAGCCAGGGACTAACCTCTCATCTCGAGTTAATTTTTGGTCCACGGAGCTCGTTTGTGTTGCTACAGTGACCTCAGGTTCCCTCTAGCCTTGAAACAGTGTTCTTGGGGTTTCTCTGGAGTGCCATCAAGGAAATCAAGTCTCCTTTCATGTGTGATGTGCAACACGGAATTGCTCTGCACGCAGTGCAGGGGAATCGGGCCTCATTTTGCGGCAAGGGGGAAGTCTCATGGTTTTTCTCGAGTTGCGGCGGGAACCTGGGGTATATTCTCGAGTTACGACGGGGATGGCCCTTCCACCCACGTGTTTGTTCAGCGACGTCAGGACTCCTGCCTAGTTGCAAGGGACAACTCGGGATTCTCCTCGAGGCTTGGCAGGGCAATTGGGACGCCTCTCCATCTGTGGCGGTAGACCAAGGGTCCCTTTCCACGTGCCACAGGAATCCTCGGACTCCTATCAAGTTTCACGAGGAGTCAGGCATCGTCTCCTTTGGAGGCACTGATCTCCGCGTACCTCTGGAATTTTCAAAGGATGTGAGGCCTCCGGTCGCGATGAGGTGGGGAACTAGGTCTTTCTCTGTGGTCTCCACAGGGGATTCAGACATCCTTTCATCTTGGGAGATGCAAGACGAGCCTGCATTCGTGTCACTGCAGGGATATCCGGCCTTATTTCGAGCCACGGCATCGCGGTGTCCATTCCACTTGATGCCGCAAACTCAGGGTCCCTCTCACAAACCTAGAACTGAGAGAAGCCTCCTCTTGAGGTGCTTGTGGTAAGGTGGTATTCCTCTGGAGTCGAAGCCAGGGACTAACCTCTCATCTCGAGTTGATTTTTGGTCCACGGAGCTCTTTCGTGTGGCTACAGTGACCTCAGGATCCCTCTAGCCTTGAAACAGTGTTCTTGGGGTTTCTCTGGAGTGCCATCAAGGAAATCAAGGCTCCTTTCATGTGTGATGTGCAACACGGAATTGCTCTGCACTCAGTGCAGGGGAATCCGGCCTCATCTCGCGGCGAGGGGGAAGTCTCATGGTTTTTCTCGAGTTGCGGCGGGAACCTGGGGTATATTCTCGAGTTACGACGGGCATGGCCCTGCCACACACGTGTTTGTTCAGCGACGTCAGGACTCCTGCCTAGTAGCGAGGGACAACTCGGGATTCTCCTCGAGGCTTGGCAGGGCAATTGGGATGCCTCTCCAGCTGAGGCGGGAGACCAAGTGTCCCTTTCCACGTGCCACAGGAATCCTGGGACTCCTATCAAGGTTCACGAGGAGTCAGGCATTGGCTCCTTTGGAGGCACTGATCTCCGCGTACCTCTGGAGTTTTCAAAGGATGTGAGGCCTCCGGTCGCGATGAGGTGGGGACCTAGGTCTTTCTCTGTGGTCTCCACAGGGGATTCAGACATCCTTTCGTCTTGGGAGATGCAAGACGAGCCTGCATTCAAGTCACTGCAGGGATATCCGGCCTTATTTCGAGTCAGGGCATCGTGGTGTCCATTCGACTTGAGGCTGCAAACTCAGCGTCCCTCTCACATACCTAGAGCTGAAGGAAGCCTCCTCTTGAGGTGCTTGTGGTAAGGTGGTATTCCTCTGGAGTCGAAGCCAGGGACTAACCCCTCATCTCGTGTTGATTTTTGGTCCACGGAGCTTTTTCGTGTTGCTACAGTGACCTCAGGATCCCTCTAGCCTTGAAACAGTGTTCTTGGGGTTTCTCTGGAGTGCCATCAAGGAAATCAAGGCTCCTTTCATGTGTGATGTGCAACACGGAATTGCTCTGCACGCAGTGCAGGGGAATCGGCCCTCATCTCGCAGCGAGGGGGAAGTTTCATGGTTTTTCTCGAGTTGCGGCGGGAACCTGGGTATATTTTTGAGTTACGACGGAGATGGCCCTTCCACCCACGTGTTTCTTCAGCCACCTCAGGAGTCCTGCCTAGTTGCGAGGGACAACTCGGGAATTTCCTCGAGGCTGGGCAGGGCAATTGGGACACCTATCCATCTGTGGCGGTAGACCAAGTGTCCCTTTCCACGTGCCACAGGAATCCTCGGACTCCTATCAAGTTTCATGAGGAGTCAGGCATCGTCTCCTTTGGAGGCACTGATATCTGCGTACCTCTGGAGTTATGAAAAGATGTGAGGCCTCCGGTCGCGATGAGGTGGGGAACTAGGTCTTTCTCTGTGGTCTCCACAGGGGATTCAGACATCCTTTCATCTTGGGAGATGCAAGGCGAGCCAGCATTCAAGTCCCTGCAGGGATATCCGGCCTTATTTCGAGTCAGGGCATCGCGGTGTCCATTCCACTTGAGGCCGCAAATTCAGGGTCCCTCTCACATAGCTAGAGCTGAGAGAAGCCTCCTCTTGAGGTGCTTGTGGTAAGGTGGTATTTCTCTGGAGTCGAAGCCAGGGACTAACCTCTCATCTCGAGTTGATTTTTGGTCCACGGAGCTTTTTTGTGTTGCTACAGTGACCTCAGGATCCCTCTACCCTGGAAACAGTGTTCTTGGGGTTTCTCTGGAGTGCCATCAAGGAAATCAAGGCTCCTTTCATGTGTGATGTGCAACACGGAATTGCTCTGCACGCAGTGCAGGGGAATCGGGCCTCATCTCGCGGCGAGGGGGAAGTCTCATGGTTTTTCTCGAGTTGCGGCGGGAACCTGGGGTATATTCTCGAGTTACGACGGGGATGGCCCTTCCACACACGTGTTTGTTCAGCGACGTCAGGACTCCTGCCTAGTTGCGAGGGACAACTCGGGATTCTCCTCCAGGCTTGGCAGGGCAATTTGGACGCCTCTCCAGCTGAGGCGGGAGACCAAGGGTCCCTTTCCACGTGCCACAGGAATCCTGGGACTCCTATCAAGTTTCAGGAGGAGTCAGGCATCGTCTCCTTTGGAGGCACTGATCTCCGCGTACCTCTGGCGTTTTCAAAGGATGTGAGGCCTCCGGTCGCGATGAGGTGGGAAGCTAGGTCTTTCTCTGTGGTCTCCACAGGGGATTCAGACATCCTTTCGTCTTGAGAGATGCAAGACGAGCCTGCATTCAAGTCACTGCAGGGTTATCCGGCCTTATTTCGAGTCAGGGCATCGCGGTGTCCATTCCACTTGAGGCCGCAAACTCACGGTCCCTCTCAGATACCTAGAGCTGAGAGAAGCCTCCTTTTGAGGTGCTTGTGGTAAGGTGGTATTCCTCTGGAGTCGAAGCCAGGGACTAACCTCTCATCTCGAGTTGATTTTTGGTCCACGGAGCTCTTTCGTTTTGCTACAGTGACCTCAGGATCCCTCTAGCCTTGAAACAGTGTTCTTGGGGATTCTCTGGAGTGCCATCAAGGAAATCCAGGCTCCTTTCATGTTTGATGTGCAATACGGAATTGCTTTGAATGCAGTGCAGGGGAATCGGGCCTCATCTCACGGCGAGGGGGAAGTCTCATGGTTTTTCTCGAGTTGCGGCGGGAACCTGGGGTATATTCTCGAGTTACGACGGGGATGGCCCTTCCACGCACGTGTTTGATCAGCGACGTCAGGACTCTTGCCTAGTTGCGAGGGACAACTCGGGATTCTCCTCGAGGCTTGACAGGGCAACTGGGACGCCTCTCCAGCTGAGGCGGGAGACCAAGGGTCCCTTTCCACGTGGCACAGGAATCCTGGCACTCCTATCAAGTTTCACGTGGAGTCAGGCATCGTCTCCTTTGGAGTCACTGATCTCCGCGTACCTCTGGAGTTTTCAAAGAATGTGAGGCCTCCGGTCGCCATGAAGTGGGGAACTAGGTCTTTCTCTGTGGTCTCCACAGGGGATTCAGACATCCTTTCATCTTGGGAGATGCAAGACGAGCCTGCATTCAAGTCACTGCAGGGATATCCGGCCTTATTTCGAGTCAGGGCATCGCGGTGTCCATTCCACTTGAGGCCGCAAACTCACGGTCCCTCTCACATACCTAGAGCTGAGAGAAGCCTCCTCTTGAGGTGCTTGTGGTAAGGTGGTATTCCTCTGGAGTCGAAGCCAGGGACTAACCTCTCATCTCGAGTTGATTTTTGGTCCACGGAGCTCTTTCTTGTTGCTACAGTGACCTCAGGATCCCTCTAGCCTTGAAACAGTGTTCTTGGGGATTCTCTGGAGTGCCATCAAGGAAATCCAGGCTCCTTTCATGTTTGATGTGCAATACGGAATTGCTTTGAATGCAGTGCAGGGGAATCGGGCCTCATCTCACGGCGAGGGGGAAGTCTCATGGTTTTTCTCGAGTTGCGGCGGGAACCTGGGGTATATTCTCGAGTTACGACGGGGATGGCCCTTCCACGCACGTGTTTGATCAGCGACGTCAGGACTCTTGCCTAGTTGCGAGGGATAACTCGGGATTCTCCTCGAGGCTTGGCAGGGCAACTGGGACGCCTCTCCAGCTGAGGCGGGAGACCAAGGGTCCCTTTCCACGTGGCACAGGAATCCTGGAACTCCTATCAAGTTTCACGTGGAGTCAGGCATCGTCTCCTTTGGAGTCACTGATCTCCGCGTACCTCTGGAGTTTTCAAAGAATGTGAGGCCTCCGGTCGCCATGAAGTGGGGAACTAGGTCTTTCTCTGTGGTCTCCACAGGGGATCCAGACATCCTTTCATCTTGGGAGATGCAAGACGAGCCTGCATTCAAGTCACTGCAGGGATATCCGGCCTTATTTCGAGTCAGGGCATCGCAGTGTCCATTCCACTTGAGGCCGCAAAATCAGGGTCCCTCTCACATACCTAGAGCTGAGAGAAGCCTCCTCTTGAGGTGCTTGTGGTAAGCTGGTATTCCTCTGGAGTCAAAGCCAGGGACTAACCTCTCATCTCGAGTTGATTTTTGGTCCACGGAGCTCTTTCGTGTTGCTACAGTGACCTCAGGATCCCTCTAGCCTTGAAACAGTGTTCTTGGGGTTTCTCTGGAGTGCCATCATGGAAATCAAGGCTCCTTTCATGTTTGATGTGCAACACGGAATTGCTCTGCATGCAGTGCAGGGGAATCGGGCCTCATCTCACGGTGAGGGGGAAGTCTCACGGTTTTTCTCGAGTTGCGGCGAGAACCTGGGGTATATTCTCGAGTTACGACGGGGATGGCCCTTCCACCCACGTGTTTCTTCAGCGACGTCAGGACTCCTGCCTAGTTGCGAGGGACAACTCGGGATTCTCCTCGAGGCTTGGCAGGGCAATTGGGACGCCTCTCCAGCTGAGGCGGGAGACCAAGGGTCCCTTTCCACATGCCACAGGAATCCTGGGACTCCTATCAAGTTTCACGAGGAGTCAGGCATCGTCTCCTTTGGAGGCACTGATCTCCGTGTACCTCTGGAGTTTTCAATGGATGTGAGACCTCCGGTCGCGATGAGGTGGGGAATTAGGTCTTTCTCTGTGGTCTCCACAGGGGATTCAGACATCCTTTCGTCTTGGGAGATGCAAGACGAGCCTGCATTCAAGTCACTGCAGGGATATCCGGCCTTATTTCGAGTCAGGGCATCGCGATGTCCATTCCACTTGAGGCCGCAAACTCAGGGTCCCTCTCACCTACCTAGAGCTGAGAGAAGCCTCCTCTTGAGGTGCTTGTGGTAAGGTGGTTTCCCCTGGAGTCAAAGCCAGGGACTAACCTCTCATCTCGAGTTGATTTTTGGTCCACGGAGCTCTTTCGTGTAGCTACAGTGAAATCAGGATCCCTCTAGCCTTGAAACAGTATTCTTGGGGTTTCTCTTGAGTGCCATCAAGGAAATCAAGGCTCCTTTCATGTGTGATGTGCAACACGGAATTGCTCTGCACGCAGTGCAGGGGAATCTGGCCTCATCTCGCGGCGAGGGGGACGTCTCATGGTTTTTCTCGAGTTGCGGCGGGAACCTGGGGTATATTCTCGAGTTACGACGGGGATGGCCCTTCCACACACGTGTTTGTTCAGTGACGTCAGGACTCCTGCCTAGTTGCGAGGGACAACTCGGGATTCTCCTCGAGGCTTGGCAGGGCAATTGGAACGCCTCTCCAGCTGAGGCGGGAGACCAAGGGTCCCTTTTCACGTGCCACAGGAATCCTGGGACTCCTATCAAGTTTCACGAGGAGTCAGGAATCGTCTCCTTTGGAAGCACTGATCTCCGCGTACCTCTGGAGTTTTCAAAGGATGTGAGGCCTCCGGTCGCGATGAGGTGGGGACCTAGGTCTTTCTCTGTGGTCTCCACAGGGGATTCAGACATCCTTTCGTCTTGGGAGATGCAAGACGAGCCTGCATTCAAGTCACTGCAGGGATATCCGGCCTTATTTCGAGTCAGGGCATCGTGGTGTCCATTCGACTTGAGGCTGCAAACTCAGGGTCCCTCTCACATACCTAGAGCTGAGAGAAGCCTCCTCTTGAGGTGCTTGTGGTAAGGTGGTATTCCTCTGGAGTCGAAGCCAGGGACTAACCTCTCATCTCGAGTTGATTTTTGGTCCACGGAGCTTTTTCGTGTTGCTACAGTGACCTCAGGATCCCTCTAGCCTTGAAACAGTGTTCTTGGGGTTTCTCTGGAGTGCCATCAAGGAAATCAAGGCTCCTTTCATGTGTGATGTGCAACACGGAATTGCTCTGCACGCAGTGCAGGGGAATCGGCCCTCATCTCGCAGCGAGGGGGAAGTTTCATGGTTTTTCTCGAGTTGCGGCGGGAACCTGGGGTATATTTTGGAGTTACGACGGAGATGGCCCTTCCACCCACGTGTTTCTTCAGCCACCTCAGGACTCCTGCCTAGTTGCGAGGGACAACTCGGGAATCTCCTCGAGGCTGGGCAGGGCAATTGGGACACCTATCCATCTGTGGCGGTAGACCAAGTGTCCCTTTCCACGTGCCACAGGAATCCTCGGACTCCTATCAAGTTTCATGAGGAGTCAGGCATCGTCCCCTTTGGAGGCACTGATATCTGCGTACCTCTGGAGTTATGAAAAGATGTGAGGCCTCCGGTCGCGATGAGGTGGGGAACTAGGTCTTTCTCTGTGGTCTCCACAGGGGATTCAGACATCCTTTCATCTTGGGAGATGCAAGACGAGCCTGCATTCAAGTCCCTGCAGGGATATCCGGCCTTATTTCGAGTCAGGGCATCGCGGTGTCCATTCCACTTGAGGCCGCAAATTCAGGGTCCCTCTCACATAGCTAGAGCTGAGAGAAGCCTCCTCTTGAGGTGCTTGTGGTAAGGTGGTATTCCTCTGGAGTCGAAGCCAGGGACTAACCTCTCATCTCGAGTTGATTTTTGGTCCACGGAGCTTTTTTGTGTTGCTACAGTGACCTCAGGATCCCTCTACCCTGGAAACAGTGTTCTTGGGGTTTCTCTGGAGTGCCATCAAGGAAATCAAGGCTCCTTTCATGTGTGATGTGCAACACGGAATTGCTCTGCACGCAGTGCAGGGGAATCGGGCCTCATCTCGCGGCGAGGGGGAAGTCTCATGGTTTTTCTCGAGTTGCGGCGGGAACCTGGGGTATATTCTCGAGTTACGACGGGGATGGCCCTTCCAGCCACGTGTTTGTTCAGCGACGGCAGGACTCCTGCCTAGTTGCGAGGGACAACTCGGGATTCTCCTCGAGGCTTGGCAGGGCAATTGGGACGCCTCTCCAGCTGAGGCGGGAGACCAAGGGTCCCTTTCCACGTGCCACAGGAATCCTGGGACTCCTATCAAGTTTCACGAGGAGTCAGGCATCGTCTCCTTTGGAGGCACTGATCTCCGCGTGCCTCTGGAGTTTTCAAAGGATGTGAGGCCTCCGGTCGCAATGAGGTGGGGAATTAGGTCTTTCTCTGTGGTCTGAACAGGGTATTCAGACATCTTTTCGTCTTGGGAGATGCAAGACGAGCCTGCATTCAAGTCACTGCAGGGATATCCGGCCTTATTTCGAGTCAGGGCATCACAGTGTCCATTCCACTTGAGGCCGCAAACTCAGGGTCCCTCTCACATACCTAGAGCTGAGAGAAGCCTCCTCTTGAGGTGCTTGTGGTAAGGTGGTATACCTCTGGAGTCGAAGCCAGGGACTAACCTCTCATCTCGAGTTGATTTTTGGTCTACGGAGTTCTTTCGTGTTGCTACAGTGACCTCAGGTTCCCTCTAGCCTTGAAACAGTGTTCTTGGGGTTTCTCTGGAGTGCCATCAAGGAAATCAAGGCTCCTTTCATGTGTGATGTGCAACACGGAATTGCTCTGCACGCAGTGCAGGATATCGGGCCTCATTTTGCGGCGAGGGGGAAGTCTCATGGTTTTTCTCGAGTTGCGGCGGGAACCTGGGGTATATTCTCGAGTTACGACGGGGATGGCCCTTCCACCCACGTGTTTGTTCAGCGACGTCAGGACTCCTGCTTAGTTGCAAGGGACAACTCGGGATTCTCCTCGAGGCTTGGCAGGGCAATTGGGACGCCTCTCCATCTGTGGCGGTAGACCAAGGGTCCCTTTCCACGTGCCACAGGAATCCTCGGACTCCTATCAAGTTTCACGAGGAGTCAGGCATCGTCTCCTTTGGAGGCACTGATCTCCGCGTACCTCTGGAATTTTCAAAGGATGTGAGGCCTCCGGTCGCGATGAGGTGGGGAACTAGGTCTTTCTCTGTGGTCTCCACAGGGGATTCAGACATCCTTTCATCTTGGGAGATGCAAGACGAGCCTGCATTCGTGTCACTGCAGGGATATCCGGCCTTATTTCGAGCCACGGCATCGCGGTGTCCATTCCACTTGATGCCGCAAACTCAGGGTCCCTCTCACAAACCTAGAACTGAGAGAAGTCTCCTCTTGAGGTGCTTGTGGTAAGGTGGTATTCCTCTGGAGTCGAAGCCAGGGACTAACCTCTCATCTCGAGTTGATTTTTGGTCCACGGAGCTTTTTCGTGTTGCTACAGTGACCTCAGGATCCCTCTAGCCTTGAAACAGTGTTCTTGGGGTTTCTCTGGAGTGCCATCAAGGAAATCAAGGCTCCTTTCATGTGTGATGTGCAACACGGAATTGCTCTGCACGCAGTGCAGGGGAATCGGCCCTCATCTCGCAGCGAGGGGGAAGTTTCATGGTTTTTCTCGAGTTGCGGCGGGAACCTGGGTTATATTCTTGAGTTACGACGGAGATGGCCCTTCCACCCACGTGTTTCTTCAGCCACCTCAGGACTCCTGCCTAGTTGCGAGGGACAACTCGGGAATCTCCTCGAGGCTGGGCAGGGCAATTGGGACACCTATCCATCTGTGGCGGTAGACCAAGTGTCCCTTTCCACGTGCCACAGGAATCCTCGGACTCCTATCAAGTTTCATGAGGAGTCAGGCATCGTCTCCTTTGGAGGCACTGATATCTGCGTACCTCTGGAGTTATGAAAAGATGTGAGGCCTCCGGTCGCGATGAGGTGGGGAACTAGGTCTTTCTCTGTGGTCTCCACAGGGGATTCAGACATCCTTTCATCTTGGGAGATGCAAGACGAGCCAGCATTCAAGTCCCTGCAGGGATATCCGGCCTTATTTCGAGTCAGGGCATCGCGGTGTCCATTCCACTTGAGGCCGCAAATTCAGGGTCCCGCTCACATAGCTAGAGCTGAGAGAAGCCTCCTCTTGAGGTGCTTGTGGTAAGGTGGTATTCCTCTGGAGTCGAAGCCAGGGACTAACCTCTCATCTCGAGTTGATTTTTGGTCCACGGAGCTCTTTCGTGTTGCTACAGTGACCTCAGGATCCCTCTAGCCTGGAAACAGTGTTCTTGGGGTTTCCCTGGAGTGCCATCAAGGAAATCAAGGCTCCTTTCATGTGTGATGTGCAACACGGAATTGCTCTGCACGCAGTGCAGGGGAATCGGGCCTCATCTCGCGGCGAGGGGGAAGTCTCATGGTTTTTCTCGAGTTGCGGCGGGAACCTGGGGTATATTCTCGAGTTACGACGGGGATGGCCCTTCCACACACGTGTTTGTTCAGCGACGTCAGGACTCCTGCCTAGTTGCGAGGGACAACTCGGGATTCTCCTCCAGGCTTGGCAGGGCAATTTGGACGCCTCTCCAGCTGAGGCGGGAGACCAAGGGTCCCTTTCCACGTGCCACAGGAATCCTGGGACTCCTATCAAGTTTCAGGAGGAGTCAGGCATCGTCTCCTTTGGAGGCACTGATCTCCGCGTACCTCTGGCGTTTTCAAAGGATGTGAGGCCTCCGGTCGCGATGAGGTGGGAAGCTAGGTCTTTCTCTGTGTTCTCCACAGGGGATTCAGACATCCTTTCGTCTTGAGAGATGCAAGACGAGCCTGCATTCAAGTCACTGCAGGGTTATCCGGCCTTATTTCAAGTCAGGGCATCGCGGTGTCCATTCCACTTGAGGCCGCAAACTCAGGATTCCTCTCACATACCTAGAGCTGAGAGAAGCGTCCTCTTGAGGTGCTTGTGGTAAGGTGGTATTCCTCTGGAGTCGAAGCCAGGGACTAACCTCTCATCTCGAGTTGATTTTTGGTCCACGGAGCTCTTTCGTGTGGCTACAGTGACCTCTGGATCCCTCTAGCATTGAAACAGTGTTCTTGGGGTTTCTCTGGAGTGCCATCAAGGAAATCAAGGCTCCTTTCATGTGTGATGTGCAACACGGAATTGCTCTGCACGCAGTGCAGGGGAATCGGCCCTCATCTCGCAGCGAGGGGGAAGTTTCATGGTTTTTCTCGAGTTGCGGCGGGAACCTGGGGTATATTTTGGAGTTACGACGGAGATGGCCCTTCCACCCACGTGTTTCTTCAGCCACCTCAGGACTCCTGCCTAGTTGCGAGGGACAACTCGGGAATCTCCTCGAGGCTGGGCAGGGCAATTGGGACACCTATCCATCTGTGGCGGTAGACCAAGTGTCCCTTTCCACGTGCCACAGGAATCCTCGGACTCCTATCAAGTTTCATGAGGAGTCAGGCATCGTCCCCTTTGGAGGCACTGATATCTGCGTACCTCTGGAGTTATGAAAAGATGTGAGGCCTCCGGTCGCGATGAGGTGGGGAACTAGGTCTTTCTCTGTGGTCTCCACAGGGGATTCAGACATCCTTTCATCTTGGGAGATGCAAGACGAGCCTGCATTCAAGTCCCTGCAGGGATATCCGGCCTTATTTCGAGTCAGGGCATCGCGGTGTCCATTCCACTTGAGGCCGCAAATTCAGGGTCCCTCTCACATAGCTAGAGCTGAGAGAAGCCTCCTCTTGAGGTGCTTGTGGTAAGGTGGTATTCCTCTGGAGTCGAAGCCAGGGACTAACCTCTCATCTCGAGTTGATTTTTGGTCCACGGAGCTTTTTTGTGTTGCTACAGTGACCTCAGGATCCCTCTACCCTGGAAACAGTGTTCTTGGGGTTTCTCTGGAGTGCCATCAAGGAAATCAAGGCTCCTTTCATGTGTGATGTGCAACACGGAATTGCTCTGCACGCAGTGCAGGGGAATCGGGCCTCATCTCGCGGCGAGGGGGAAGTCTCATGGTTTTTCTCGAGTTGCGGCGGGAACCTGGGGTATATTCTCGAGTTACGACGGGGATGGCCCTTCCAGCCACGTGTTTGTTCAGCGACGGCAGGACTCCTGCCTAGTTGCGAGGGACAACTCGGGATTCTCCTCGAGGCTTGGCAGGGCAATTGGGACGCCTCTCCAGCTGAGGCGGGAGACCAAGGGTCCCTTTCCACGTGCCACAGGAATCCTGGGACTCCTATCAAGTTTCACGAGGAGTCAGGCATCGTCTCCTTTGGAGGCACTGATCTCCGCGTGCCTCTGGAGTTTTCAAAGGATGTGAGGCCTCCGGTCGCAATGAGGTGGGGAATTAGGTCTTTCTCTGTGGTCTGAACAGGGTATTCAGACATCTTTTCGTCTTGGGAGATGCAAGACGAGCCTGCATTCAAGTCACTGCAGGGATATCCGGCCTTATTTCGAGTCAGGGCATCACAGTGTCCATTCCACTTGAGGCCGCAAACTCAGGGTCCCTCTCACATACCTAGAGCTGAGAGAAGCCTCCTCTTGAGGTGCTTGTGGTAAGGTGGTATACCTCTGGAGTCGAAGCCAGGGACTAACCTCTCATCTCGAGTTGATTTTTGGTCTACGGAGTTCTTTCGTGTTGCTACAGTGACCTCAGGTTCCCTCTAGCCTTGAAACAGTGTTCTTGGGGTTTCTCTGGAGTGCCATCAAGGAAATCAAGGCTCCTTTCATGTGTGATGTGCAACACGGAATTGCTCTGCACGCAGTGCAGGATATCGGGCCTCATTTTGCGGCGAGGGGGAAGTCTCATGGTTTTTCTCGAGTTGCGGCGGGAACCTGGGGTATATTCTCGAGTTACGACGGGGATGGCCCTTCCACCCACGTGTTTGTTCAGCGACGTCAGGACTCCTGCTTAGTTGCAAGGGACAACTCGGGATTCTCCTCGAGGCTTGGCAGGGCAATTGGGACGCCTCTCCATCTGTGGCGGTAGACCAAGGGTCCCTTTCCACGTGCCACAGGAATCCTCGGACTCCTATCAAGTTTCACGAGGAGTCAGGCATCGTCTCCTTTGGAGGCACTGATCTCCGCGTACCTCTGGAATTTTCAAAGGATGTGAGGCCTCCGGTCGCGATGAGGTGGGGAACTAGGTCTTTCTCTGTGGTCTCCACAGGGGATTCAGACATCCTTTCATCTTGGGAGATGCAAGACGAGCCTGCATTCGTGTCACTGCAGGGATATCCGGCCTTATTTCGAGCCACGGCATCGCGGTGTCCATTCCACTTGATGCCGCAAACTCAGGGTCCCTCTCACAAACCTAGAACTGAGAGAAGTCTCCTCTTGAGGTGCTTGTGGTAAGGTGGTATTCCTCTGGAGTCGAAGCCAGGGACTAACCTCTCATCTCGAGTTGATTTTTGGTCCACGGAGCTTTTTCGTGTTGCTACAGTGACCTCAGGATCCCTCTAGCCTTGAAACAGTGTTCTTGGGGTTTCTCTGGAGTGCCATCAAGGAAATCAAGGCTCCTTTCATGTGTGATGTGCAACACGGAATTGCTCTGCACGCAGTGCAGGGGAATCGGCCCTCATCTCGCAGCGAGGGGGAAGTTTCATGGTTTTTCTCGAGTTGCGGCGGGAACCTGGGTTATATTCTTGAGTTACGACGGAGATGGCCCTTCCACCCACGTGTTTCTTCAGCCACCTCAGGACTCCTGCCTAGTTGCGAGGGACAACTCGGGAATCTCCTCGAGGCTGGGCAGGGCAATTGGGACACCTATCCATCTGTGGCGGTAGACCAAGTGTCCCTTTCCACGTGCCACAGGAATCCTCGGACTCCTATCAAGTTTCATGAGGAGTCAGGCATCGTCTCCTTTGGAGGCACTGATATCTGCGTACCTCTGGAGTTATGAAAAGATGTGAGGCCTCCGGTCGCGATGAGGTGGGGAACTAGGTCTTTCTCTGTGGTCTCCACAGGGGATTCAGACATCCTTTCATCTTGGGAGATGCAAGACGAGCCAGCATTCAAGTCCCTGCAGGGATATCCGGCCTTATTTCGAGTCAGGGCATCGCGGTGTCCATTCCACTTGAGGCCGCAAATTCAGGGTCCCGCTCACATAGCTAGAGCTGAGAGAAGCCTCCTCTTGAGGTGCTTGTGGTAAGGTGGTATTCCTCTGGAGTCGAAGCCAGGGACTAACCTCTCATCTCGAGTTGATTTTTGGTCCACGGAGCTCTTTCGTGTTGCTACAGTGACCTCAGGATCCCTCTAGCCTGGAAACAGTGTTCTTGGGGTTTCCCTGGAGTGCCATCAAGGAAATCAAGGCTCCTTTCATGTGTGATGTGCAACACGGAATTGCTCTGCACGCAGTGCAGGGGAATCGGGCCTCATCTCGCGGCGAGGGGGAAGTCTCATGGTTTTTCTCGAGTTGCGGCGGGAACCTGGGGTATATTCTCGAGTTACGACGGGGATGGCCCTTCCACACACGTGTTTGTTCAGCGACGTCAGGACTCCTGCCTAGTTGCGAGGGACAACTCGGGATTCTCCTCCAGGCTTGGCAGGGCAATTTGGACGCCTCTCCAGCTGAGGCGGGAGACCAAGGGTCCCTTTCCACGTGCCACAGGAATCCTGGGACTCCTATCAAGTTTCAGGAGGAGTCAGGCATCGTCTCCTTTGGAGGCACTGATCTCCGCGTACCTCTGGCGTTTTCAAAGGATGTGAGGCCTCCGGTCGCGATGAGGTGGGAAGCTAGGTCTTTCTCTGTGTTCTCCACAGGGGATTCAGACATCCTTTCGTCTTGAGAGATGCAAGACGAGCCTGCATTCAAGTCACTGCAGGGTTATCCGGCCTTATTTCAAGTCAGGGCATCGCGGTGTCCATTCCACTTGAGGCCGCAAACTCAGGATTCCTCTCACATACCTAGAGCTGAGAGAAGCGTCCTCTTGAGGTGCTTGTGGTAAGGTGGTATTCCTCTGGAGTCGAAGCCAGGGACTAACCTCTCATCTCGAGTTGATTTTTGGTCCACGGAGCTCTTTCGTGTGGCTACAGTGACCTCTGGATCCCTCTAGCATTGAAACAGTGTTCTTGGGGTTTCTCTGGAGTGCCATCAAGGAAATCAAGGCTCCTTTCATGTGTGATGTGCAACACGGAATTGCTCTGCACGCAGTGCAGTGGAATCGGCCCTCATCTCGCGGCGAGGGGGAAGTCTCATGGTTTTTCTCGAGTTGCGGCGGGAACCTGGGGTATATTCTCGAGTTACGACGGGGATGGCCCTTCCACCCACGTGTTTGTTCAGCGACGGCAGGACTCCTGCCTAGTTGCGATGGACAACTCGGGATTCTCCTCGAGGCTTGGCAGGGCAATTGGGACGCCTCTCCAGCTGAGGCGGGAGACCAAGGGTCCCTTTCCACGTGCCACAGGAATCCTGGGACTCCTATCAAGTTTCACGAGGAGTCAGGCATCGTCTCCTTTGGAGGCACTGATCTCCGCGTGCCTCTGGAGTTTTCAAAGGATGTGAGGCCTCCGGTCGCAATGAGGTGGGGAACTAGGTCTTTCTCTGTGGTCTGCACAGGGGATTCAGACATCTTTTCGTCTTGGGAGATGCAAGACGAGCCTGCATTCAAGTCACTGCAGGGATATCCGGCCTTATTTCGAGTCAGGGCATCACAGTGTCCATTCCACTTGAGGCCGCAAACTCAGGGTCCCTCTCACATACCTAGAGCTGAGAGAAGCCTCCTCTTGAGGTGCTTGTGGTAAGGTGGTATTCCGCTGGAGTCGAAGCCAGGGACTAACCTCTCATCTCGAGTTGATTTTTGGTCTACGGAGTTCTTTCGTGTTGCTACAGTGACCTCAGGTTCCCTCTAGCCTTGAAACAGTGTTCTTGGGGTTTCTCTGGAGTGCCATCAAGGAAATCAAGGCTCCTTTCATGTGTGATGTGCAACACGGAATTGCTCTGCACGCAGTGCAGGGGAATCTGGCCTCATCTCGCGGCGAGGGGGACGTCTCATGGTTTTTCTCGAGTTGCGGCGGGAACCTGGGGTATATTCTCGAGTTACGACGGGGATGGCCCTTCCACACACGTGTTTGTTCAGTGACGTCAGGACTCCTGCCTAGTTGCGAGGGACAACTCGGGATTCTCCTCGAGGCTTGGCAGGGCAATTGGAACGCCTCTCCAGCTGAGGCGGGAGACCAAGGGTCCCTTTTCACGTGCCACAGGAATCCTGGGACTCCTATCAAGTTTCACGAGGAGTCAGGAATCGTCTCCTTTGGAAGCACTGATCTCCGCGTACCTCTGGAGTTTTCAAAGGATGTGAGGCCTCCGGTCGCGATGAGGTGGGGACCTAGGTCTTTCTCTGTGGTCTCCACAGGGGATTCAGACATCCTTTCGTCTTGGGAGATGCAAGACGAGCCTGCATTCAAGTCACTGCAGGGATATCCGGCCTTATTTCGAGTCAGGGCATCGTGGTGTCCATTCGACTTGAGGCTGCAAACTCAGGGTCCCTCTCACATACCTAGAGCTGAGAGAAGCCTCCTCTTGAGGTGCTTGTGGTAAGGTGGTATTCCTCTGGAGTCGAAGCCAGGGACTAACCTCTCATCTCGAGTTGATTTTTGGTCCACGGAGCTTTTTCGTGTTGCTACAGTGACCTCAGGATCCCTCTAGCCTTGAAACAGTGTTCTTGGGGTTTCTCTGGAGTGCCATCAAGGAAATCAAGGCTCCTTTCATGTGTGATGTGCAACACGGAATTGCTCTGCACGCAGTGCAGGGGAATCGGCCCTCATCTCGCAGCGAGGGGGAAGTTTCATGGTTTTTCTCGAGTTGCGGCGGGAACCTGGGGTATATTTTGGAGTTACGACGGAGATGGCCCTTCCACCCACGTGTTTCTTCAGCCACCTCAGGACTCCTGCCTAGTTGCGAGGGACAACTCGGGAATCTCCTCGAGGCTGGGCAGGGCAATTGGGACACCTATCCATCTGTGGCGGTAGACCAAGTGTCCCTTTCCACGTGCCACAGGAATCCTCGGACTCCTATCAAGTTTCATGAGGAGTCAGGCATCGTCCCCTTTGGAGGCACTGATATCTGCGTACCTCTGGAGTTATGAAAAGATGTGAGGCCTCCGGTCGCGATGAGGTGGGGAACTAGGTCTTTCTCTGTGGTCTCCACAGGGGATTCAGACATCCTTTCATCTTGGGAGATGCAAGACGAGCCTGCATTCAAGTCCCTGCAGGGATATCCGGCCTTATTTCGAGTCAGGGCATCGCGGTGTCCATTCCACTTGAGGCCGCAAATTCAGGGTCCCTCTCACATAGCTAGAGCTGAGAGAAGCCTCCTCTTGAGGTGCTTGTGGTAAGGTGGTATTACTCTGGAGTCGAAGCCAGGGACTAACCTCTCATCTCGAGTTGATTTTTGGTCCACGGAGCTTTTTTGTGTTGCTACAGTGACCTCAGGATCCCTCTACCCTGGAAACAGTGTTCTTGGGGTTTCTCTGGAGTGCCATCAAGGAAATCAAGGCTCCTTTCATGTGTGATGTGCAACACGGAATTGCTCTGCACGCAGTGCAGGGGAATCGGGCCTCATCTCGCGGCGAGGGGGAAGTCTCATGGTTTTTCTCGAGTTGCGGCGGGAACCTGGGGTATATTCTCGAGTTACGACGGGGATGGCCCTTCCAGCCACGTGTTTGTTCAGCGACGGCAGGACTCCTGCCTAGTTGCGAGGGACAACTCGGGATTCTCCTCGAGGCTTGGCAGGGCAATTGGGACGCCTCTCCAGCTGAGGCGGGAGACCAAGGGTCCCTTTCCACGTGCCACAGGAATCCTGGGACTCCTATCAAGTTTCACGAGGAGTCAGGCATCGTCTCCTTTGGAGGCACTGATCTCCGCGTGCCTCTGGAGTTTTCAAAGGATGTGAGGCCTCCGGTCGCAATGAGGTGGGGAATTAGGTCTTTCTCTGTGGTCTGAACAGGGTATTCAGACATCTTTTCGTCTTGGGAGATGCAAGACGAGCCTGCATTCAAGTCACTGCAGGGATATCCGGCCTTATTTCGAGTCAGGGCATCACAGTGTCCATTCCACTTGAGGCCGCAAACTCAGGGTCCCTCTCACATACCTAGAGCTGAGAGAAGCCTCCTCTTGAGGTGCTTGTGGTAAGGTGGTATACCTCTGGAGTCGAAGCCAGGGACTAACCTCTCATCTCGAGTTGATTTTTGGTCTACGGAGTTCTTTCGTGTTGCTACAGTGACCTCAGGTTCCCTCTAGCCTTGAAACAGTGTTCTTGGGGTTTCTCTGGAGTGCCATCAAGGAAATCAAGGCTCCTTTCATGTGTGATGTGCAACACGGAATTGCTCTGCACGCAGTGCAGGATATCGGGCCTCATTTTGCGGCGAGGGGGAAGTCTCATGGTTTTTCTCGAGTTGCGGCGGGAACCTGGGGTATATTCTCGAGTTACGACGGGGATGGCCCTTCCACCCACGTGTTTGTTCAGCGACGTCAGGACTCCTGCTTAGTTGCAAGGGACAACTCGGGATTCTCCTCGAGGCTTGGCAGGGCAATTGGGACGCCTCTCCATCTGTGGCGGTAGACCAAGGGTCCCTTTCCACGTGCCACAGGAATCCTCGGACTCCTATCAAGTTTCACGAGGAGTCAGGCATCGTCTCCTTTGGAGGCACTGATCTCCGCGTACCTCTGGAATTTTCAAAGGATGTGAGGCCTCCGGTCGCGATGAGGTGGGGAACTAGGTCTTTCTCTGTGGTCTCCACAGGGGATTCAGACATCCTTTCATCTTGGGAGATGCAAGACGAGCCTGCATTCGTGTCACTGCAGGGATATCCGGCCTTATTTCGAGCCACGGCATCGCGGTGTCCATTCCACTTGATGCCGCAAACTCAGGGTCCCTCTCACAAACCTAGAACTGAGAGAAGTCTCCTCTTGAGGTGCTTGTGGTAAGGTGGTATTCCTCTGGAGTCGAAGCCAGGGACTAACCTCTCATCTCGAGTTGATTTTTGGTCCACGGAGCTCTTTCCTGTGGCTACAGTGACCTCAGGATCCCTCTAGCCTTGAAACAGTGTTCTTGGGGTTTCTCTGGAGTGCCATCAAGGAAATCAAGGCTCCTTTCATGTGTGATGTGCAACACGGAATTGCTCTGCACTCAGTGCAGGGGAATCCGGCCTCATCTCGCGGCGAGGGGGAAGTCTCATGGTTTTTCTCGAGTTGCGGCGGGAACCTGGGGTATATTCTCGAGTTACGACGGGCATGGCCCTGCCACACACGTGTTTGTTCAGCGACGTCAGGACTCCTGCCTAGTAGCGAGGGACAACTCGGGATTCTCCTCGAGGCTTGGCAGGGCAATTGGGACGCCTCTCCAGCTGAGGCGGGAGACCAAGTGTCCCTTTCCACGTGCCACAGGAATCCTGGGACTCCTATCAAGTTTCACGAGGAGTCAGGCATTGGCTCCTTTGGAGGCACTGATCTCCGCGTACCTCTGGAGTTTTCAAAGGATGTGAGGCCTCCGGTCGCGATGAGGTGGGGACCTAGGTCTTTCTCTGTGGTCTCCACAGGGGATTCAGACATCCTTTCGTCTTGGGAGATGCAAGACGAGCCTGCATTCAAGTCACTGCAGGGATATCCGGCCTTATTTCGAGTCAGGGCATCGTGGTGTCCATTCGACTTGAGGCTGCAAACTCAGGGTCCCTCTCACATACCTAGAGCTGAGAGAAGCCTCCTCTTGAGGTGCTTGTGGTAAGGTGGTATTCCTCTGGAGTCGAAGCCAGGGACTAACCTCTCATCTCGAGT
The DNA here is from genome assembly GCF_910594005.1 of Cervus elaphus. NCBI lineage: Eukaryota > Metazoa > Chordata > Mammalia > Artiodactyla > Cervidae > Cervus > Cervus elaphus. Next base: position 8,237,526 of record NC_057838.1, read on the forward strand.
TGATTTTTGGTCCACGGAGCTTTTTCGTGTTGCTACAGTGACCTCAGGATCCCTCTAGCCTTGAAACAGTGTTCTTGGGGTTTCTCTGGAGTGCCATCAAGGAAATCAAGGCTCCTTTCATGTGTGATGTGCAACACGGAATTGCTCTGCACGCAGTGCAGGGGAATCGGCCCTCATCTCGCAGCGAGGGGGAAGTTTCATGGTTTTTCTCGAGTTGCGGCGGGAACCTGGGTTATATTCTTGAGTTACGACGGAGATGGCCCTTCCACCCACGTGTTTCTTCAGCCACCTCAGGACTCCTGCCTAGTTGCGAGGGACAACTCGGGAATCTCCTCGAGGCTGGGCAGGGCAATTGGGACACCTATCCATCTGTGGCGGTAGACCAAGTGTCCCTTTCCACGTGCCACAGGAATCCTCGGACTCCTATCAAGTTTCATGAGGAGTCAGGCATCGTCTCCTTTGGAGGCACTGATATCTGCGTACCTCTGGAGTTATGAAAAGATGTGAGGCCTCCGGTCGCGATGAGGTGGGGAACTAGGTCTTTCTCTGTGGTCTCCACAGGGGATTCAGACATCCTTTCATCTTGGGAGATGCAAGACGAGCCAGCATTCAAGTCCCTGCAGGGATATCCGGCCTTATTTCGAGTCAGGGCATCGCGGTGTCCATTCCACTTGAGGCCGCAAATTCAGGGTCCCGCTCACATAGCTAGAGCTGAGAGAAGCCTCCTCTTGAGGTGCTTGTGGTAAGGTGGTATTCCTCTGGAGTCGAAGCCAGGGACTAACCTCTCATCTCGAGTTGATTTTTGGTCCACGGAGCTCTTTCGTGTTGCTACAGTGACCTCAGGATCCCTCTAGCCTGGAAACAGTGTTCTTGGGGTTTCCCTGGAGTGCCATCAAGGAAATCAAGGCTCCTTTCATGTGTGATGTGCAACACGGAATTGCTCTGCACGCAGTGCAGGGGAATCGGGCCTCATCTCGCGGCGAGGGGGAAGTCTCATGGTTTTTCTCGAGTTGCGGCGGGAACCTGGGGTATATTCTCGAGTTACGACGGGGATGGCCCTTCCACACACGTGTTTGTTCAGCGACGTCAGGACTCCTGCCTAGTTGCGAGGGACAACTCGGGATTCTCCTCCAGGCTTGGCAGGGCAATTTGGACGCCTCTCCAGCTGAGGCGGGAGACCAAGGGTCCCTTTCCACGTGCCACAGGAATCCTGGGACTCCTATCAAGTTTCAGGAGGAGTCAGGCATCGTCTCCTTTGGAGGCACTGATCTCCGCGTACCTCTGGCGTTTTCAAAGGATGTGAGGCCTCCGGTCGCGATGAGGTGGGAAGCTAGGTCTTTCTCTGTGTTCTCCACAGGGGATTCAGACATCCTTTCGTCTTGAGAGATGCAAGACGAGCCTGCATTCAAGTCACTGCAGGGTTATCCGGCCTTATTTCAAGTCAGGGCATCGCGGTGTCCATTCCACTTGAGGCCGCAAACTCAGGATTCCTCTCACATACCTAGAGCTGAGAGAAGCGTCCTCTTGAGGTGCTTGTGGTAAGGTGGTATTCCTCTGGAGTCGAAGCCAGGGACTAACCTCTCATCTCGAGTTGATTTTTGGTCCACGGAGCTCTTTCGTGTGGCTACAGTGACCTCTGGATCCCTCTAGCCTTGAAACAGTGTTCTTGGGGTTTCTCTGGAGTGCCATCAAGGAAATCAAGGCTCCTTTCATGTGTGATGTGCAACACGGAATTGCTCTGCACGCAGTGCAGTGGAATCGGCCCTCATCTCGCGGCGAGGGGGAAGTCTCATGGTTTTTCTCGAGTTGCGGCGGGAACCTGGGGTATATTCTCGAGTTACGACGGGGATGGCCCTTCCACCCACGTGTTTGTTCAGCGACGGCAGGACTCCTGCCTAGTTGCGATGGACAACTCGGGATTCTCCTCGAGGCTTGGCAGGGCAATTGGGACGCCTCTCCAGCTGAGGCGGGAGACCAAGGGTCCCTTTCCACGTGCCACAGGAATCCTGGGACTCCTATCAAGTTTCACGAGGAGTCAGGCATCGTCTCCTTTGGAGGCACTGATCTCCGCGTGCCTCTGGAGTTTTCAAAGGATGTGAGGCCTCCGGTCGCAATGAGGTGGGGAACTAGGTCTTTCTCTGTGGTCTGCACAGGGGATTCAGACATCTTTTCGTCTTGGGAGATGCAAGACGAGCCTGCATTCAAGTCACTGCAGGGATATCCGGCCTTATTTCGAGTCAGGGCATCACAGTGTCCATTCCACTTGAGGCCGCAAACTCAGGGTCCCTCTCACATACCTAGAGCTGAGAGAAGCCTCCTCTTGAAGTGCTTGTGGTAAGGTGGTATACCTCTGGAGTCGAAGCCAGGGACTAACCTCTCATCTCGAGTTGATTTTTGGTCTACGGAGTTCTTTCGTGTTGCTACAGTGACCTCAGGTTCCCTCTAGCCTTGAAACAGTGTTCTTGGGGTTTCTCTGGAGTGCCATCAAGGAAATCAAGTCTCCTTTCATGTGTGATGTGCAACACGGAATTGCTCTGCATGCAGTGCAGGATATCGGGCCTCATTTTGCGGCGAGGGGGAAGTCTCATGGTTTTTTTCGAGTTGCGGCGGGAACCTGGGTTATATTCTCGAGTTACGACGGGGATGGCCCTTCCACACACGTGTTTGTTCAGCCACGTCAGGACTCCTGCCTAGTTGCGAGGGACAACTCGGGATTCTCCTCGAGGCTTGGCAGGGCAATTGGGACGCCTCTCTAGCTGAGGCGGGAGACCAAGGGTCCCTTTCCACGTGCCACAGGAATCCTGGGACTCCTATCAAGTTTCAGGAGGAGTCAGGCATCGTCTCCTTTTGAGGCACTGATCTCCGCGTACCTCTGGAGTTTTCAAAGGATGTGAGGCCTCCGGTCGCGATGAGATGGGGAACTAGGTCTTTGTCTGTGGTCTGCACAGGGGATTCAGACATCCTTTCATCTTGGGAGATGCAAGACGAGCCTGCATTCAAGTCACTGCAGGGATATCTGGCCTTATTTCGCGTCAGGGCTTCGCAGTGTCCATTCCACTTGAGGCCGTAAATCAGGGTCCCTCTCACATACCTAGAGCTGAGAGAAGCCTCCTCTTGAGGTGCTTGTGGTAAGGTGGTATTCCTCTGGAGTCGAAGCCAGGGACTAACCTCTCATCTCGAGTTGATTTTTGGTCCACGGAGCTCTTTCGTGTTGCTACAGTGACCTCAGGATCCCTCTAGCCTTGAAACAGTGTTCTTGGGGTTTCTCTGGAGTGCCATCAAGGAAATCAAGGCTCCTTTCATGTGTGATGTGCAACACGGAATTGCTCTGCACGCAGTGTAGGGGAATCAGGCCTCATCTCGCGGCCAGGGGGAAGTCTCATGGTTTTTCTCGAGTTGCGGCGGGAACCTGGGGTATATTCTCGAGTTACGACGGGGATGACCCTTCCACCCACGTGTTTGTTCAGCGACGGCAGGACTCCTGCCTAGTTGCGAGGGACAACTCGGGATTCTCCTCGAGGCTTGGCAGGGCAATTGGGACGCCTCTCCATCTGTGGCGGTAGACCAAGGGTCCCTTTCCACGTGCCACAGGAATCCTCGGACTCCTATCAAGTTTCACGAGGAGTCAGGCATCGTCTCCTTTGGAGGCACTGATCTCCGCGTACCTCTGGAGTTTTCAAAGGATGTGAGGCCTCCCGTCGCGATGAGGTGGGGAACTAGGTCTTTCTCTGTGGTCTCCACAGGGGATTCAGACATCCTTTCATCTTGGGAGATGCAAGACGAGCCTGCATTCAAGTCACTGCAGGGATATCCGGCCTTATTTCGAGCCACGGCATCGCGGTGTCCATTCCACTTGATGCCACAAACTCAGGGTCCCTCTCACAAACCTAGAACTGAGAGAAGCCTCCTCTTGAGGTGCTTGTGGTAAGGTGGTATTCCTCTGGAGTCGAAGCCAGAGACTAACCTCTCATCTCGAGTTGATTTTTGGTCCACGGAGCTCTTTCGTGTGGCTACAGTGTCCTCAGGATCCCTCTAGCCTTGAAACAGTGTTCTTGGGGTTTCTCTGGAGTGCCATCAAGGAAATCAAGGCTCCTTTCATGTGTGATGTGCAACACGGAATTGCTCTGCACTCAGTGCAGCGGAATCCGGCCTCATCTTGCGGCGAGGGGGAAGTCTCATGGTTTTTCTTGAGTTGCGGCGGGAACCTGGGGTATATTCTCGAGTTAGGACGGGCATGGCCCTGCCACACACGTGTTTGTTCAGCGACGTCAGGACTCCTGCCTAGTAGCGAGGGACAACTCGGGATTCTCCTCGAGGTTGGCAGGGCAATTGGGACGCCTCTCCAGCTGAGGCGGGAGACCAAGTGTCCCTTTCCACGTGCCACAGGAATCCTGGGACTCCTATCAAGTTTCACGAGGAGTCAGGCATCGTCTCCTTTTGAGGCACTGATCTCTGCGTACCTCTGGAGTTTTCAAAGGATGTGAGGCCTCCGGTCGCGATGAGGTGGGGACCTAGGTCTTTCTCTGTGGTCTCCACAGGGGATTCAGACATCCTTTCGTCTTGGGAGATGCAAGACGAGCCTGCATTCAAGTCACTGCAGGGATATCCGGCCTTATTTCGAGTCAGGGCATTCCGGTGTCCATTCCACTTGAGGCCGCAAACTCAGGGTCCCTCTCACATACCTAAAGCTGAGAGAAGCCTCCTCTTGAGGTGCTTGTGGTAAGGTGGTATTCCTCTGGAGTCGAAGCCAGGGACTAACCCCTCATCTCGAGTTGATTTTTGCTCCACGGAGCTTCTTCGTGTTGCTACAGTGACCTCAGGATCCCTCTAGCCTTGAAACAGTGTTCTTGGGGTTTCTCTGGAGTGCCATCAAGGAAATCAAGGCTCCTTTCATGTGTGATGTGCAACACGGAATTGCTTTGCACGCAGTGCAGGGGAATCGGGCCTCATCTCGCGGCGAGGGGGAAGTCTCATGGTTTTTCTCGAGTTGCGGCGGGAACCTGGGGTATATTCTCGAGTTAAGACGGGGATGGCCCTTCCACACACGTGTTTGTTCAGCGACGTCAGGACTCCTGCCTAGTTGCGAGGGACAACTCGGGAATTTCCTCGATGCTGGGCAGGGCAATTGGGAGACCTGTCCATCTGTGGCGGTAGACCAAGGGTCCCTTTCCACGTGCCACAAGAATCCTCGGACTCCTATCAAGTTTCATGAGGAGTCAGGCATCGTCTCCTTTGGAGGCACTGATATCCGCGTACCTCTGGCGTTTTCAAAGGATGTGAGGCCTCCGGTCGCGATGAGGTGGGAAGCTAGGTCTTTCTCTGTGGTCTCCACAGGGGATTCAGACATCCTTTCGTCTTGAGAGATGCAAGACGAGCCTGCATTCAAGTCACTGCAGGGTTATCCGGCCTTATTTCGAGTCAGGGCATCGCGATGTCCATTCCACTTGAGGCCGCAAACTCAGGGTTCCTCTCACATACCTAGAGCTGAGAGAAGCCTCCTCTTGAGGTGCTTGTGGTAAGGTGGTATTCCTCTGGAGTCGAAGCCAGGGACTAACCTCTCATCTCGAGTTGATTTTTGGTCCACGGAGCTCTTTCGTGTGGCTACAGTGACCTCTGGATCCCTCTAGCCTTGAAACAGTGTTCTTGGGGTTTCTCTGGAGTGCCATCAAGGAAATCAAGGCTCCTTTCATGTGTGATGTGCAACACGGAATTGCTCTGCACTCAGTGCAGGGGAATCCGGCCTCATCTCACGGCGAGGGGGAAGTCTCATGGTTTTTCTCGAGTCGCGGCGGGAACCTGGGGTATATTATCGAGTTACGACGGGGATGGCCCTTCCACCCACGTGTTTGTTCTGCGACGTCAGGATTCCTGCCTAGTTGCGAGGGACAACTCGGGATTCTCCTCGAGGCTTGGCAGGGCAATTGGGACGCCTCTCCAGCTGAGGCGGGAGACCAAGGGTCCCTTTCCACGTGCCACAGGAATCCTGGGACTCCTATCAAGTTTCACGAGGAGTCAGGCATCGTCTCCTTTGGAGGCACTGATCTCCGTGTGCCTCTGGAGTTTTCAAAGGATGTGAGGCCTCCGGTCGCGATGAGGTGGGGAAATAGGTCTTTCTCTGTGGTCTGCACAGGGGATTCAGACATCATTTCTTCTTGGGAGATGCAAGACGAGCCTGCATTCAAGTCACTGCAGGGATATCCGGCCTTATTTCGAGTCAGGGCATCACAGTGTCCATTCCACTTGAGGCCACAAACTCAGGGTCCCTCTCACATACCTAGAGCTGAGAGAAGCCTCCTCTTGAGGTGCTTGTGGTAAGGTGGTATTCCTCTGGAGTCGAAGCCAGGGACTAACCTCTCATCTCGAGTTGATTTTTGGTCCACGGAGCTCTTTCGTGTTGCTACAGTGACCTCAGGATCCCTTTAGCCGTGAAACAGTGTTCTTGGGGTTTCTCTGGAGTGCCATCAAGGAAATCAAGGCTCCTTTCATGTGTGATGTGCAACACGGAATTGCTCTGCACCCAGTGCACTGGAATCGGGCCTCATTTCGCGGCGAGGGGGAAGTCTCATGGTTTTTCTCGAGTTGCGGCGGGAACCTGGGGTATATTCTCTAGTTACGACAGGGATGGCCCTTCCACCCACGTGTTTGTTCAGCGACGTCAGGACTCCTGCCTAGGTGCGAGGGACAACTCGGGATTCTCCTCGAGGCTTGGCAGGGCAATTGGGACGCCTCTCCAGCTGAGGCAGGAGACCAAGGGTCCCTTTCCACGTGCCACAGGAATCCTGGGACTCCTATCAAGTTTCACGAGGAGTCAGGCATCCTCTCCTTTGAAGGCACTGATCTCCGCGTGCCTCTGGAATTTTCAAAGGATGTGAGGCCTCCGGTCGCGATGAGGTGGGGAACTAGGTCTTTCTCTGTGGTCTGCACAGGGGATTCAGACATCTTTTCGTCTTGGGAGATGCAAGACGAGCCTGCATTCAAGTCACTGCAGGGATATCCGGCCTTATTTCGAGTCAGGGCATCACAGTGTCCATTCCACTTGAGGCCGCAAACTCAGGGTCCCTCTCACATACCTAGAGCTGAGAGAAGCCTCCTCTTGAGGTGCTTGTGGTAAGGTGGTATTCCTCTGGAGTCGAAGCCAGGGACTAACCTCTCATCTCGAGTTGATTTTTGGTCTACGGAGTTCTTTCGTGTTGCTACAGTGACCTCAGGTTCCCTCTAGCCTTGAAACAGTGTTCTTGGGGTTTCTCTGGAGTGCCATCAAGGAAATCAAGGCTCCTTTCATGTGTGATGTGCAACACGGAATTGCTCTGCACGCAGTGCAGGATATCGGGCCTCATTTTGCGGCGAGGGGGAAGTCTCATGGTTTTTTTCGAGTTGCGGCGGGAACCTGGGGTATATTCTCGAGTTACGACGGGGATGGCCCTTCCACACACGTGTTTGTACAGCGACGTCAGGACTCCTGCCTAGTTGCGAGGGACAACTCGGGATTCTCCTCGAGGCTTGGCAGGGCAATTGGGACGCCTCTCCAGCTGAGGTGGGAGACCAAGGGTCCCTTTCTACGTGCCACAGGAATCCTGGGACTCCTATCAAGTTTCACGAGGAGTCAGGCATCGTCTCCTTTGGAGGCACTGATCTCCAGGTACCTCTGGAGTTTTCAAAAGATGTGAGGCCTCCGGTCGCGATGAGATGGGGAACTAGGTCTTTCTCTGTGGTCTGCACAGGGGATTCAGACATCCTTTCGTCTTGGGAGATGCAAGACGAGCCTGCATTCAAGTCACTGCAGGGATATCCGGCCTTATTTTGAGTCAGGGCATCGCAGTGTCCATTACACTTGAGGCCGCAAAATCAGGGTCCCTCTCACATACCTAGAGCTGAGAGAAGCCTCCTCTTGAGGTGCTTGTGGTAAGGTGGTATTCCTCTGGAGACGAAGCCAGGGACTAACCTCTCATCTCGAGTTGATTTTTGGTCCACGGAGCTCTTTTGTGTGGCTACAGTGACCCCAGGATCCCTCTAGCCTGGAAACAGTGTTCTTGGGGTTTCTCTGGAGTGCCATCAAGGAAATCAAGGCTCCTTTCATGTGTGATGTGCAACACGGAATTGCTCTGCACGCAGTGCAGGGGAATCGGGCCTCATTTTGCGGCGAAGGGGAAGTCTCATGGTTTTTCTCGAGTGGCGGCGGGAACCTGGGGTATATTCTCGAGTTATGACGGGGATGGCCCTTCCACCCACGTGTTTGTTCTGCGACGGCAGGACACCTGCCTAGTTGCGAGGGATAACTCGGGATTCTCCTCGAGGCTTGGTAGGGCAATTGGGACGCCTCTCCATCTGTGGCGGTAGACCAAGGGTCCCTTTCCACGTGCCACAGGAATCCTGGAACTCCTATCAAGTTTCACGAGGAGTCAGGCATCGTCTCCTTTGGAGGCACTGATCTCCGCGTACCTCTGGAGTTTTCAAAGAATGTGAGGCCTCCGGTCGCGATGAGGTGGGAACTAGGTCTTTCTCTGTGGTCTCCACAGGGGATTCAGACATCCTTTCATTTTGGGAGATGCAAGACGAGCCTGCATTCATGTCACTGCAGGGATATCCGGCCTTATTTCGAGCCACGGCATCGCGTTGTCCAATCCACTTGATGCCGCAAACTCAGGGTCCCTCTCAGAAACCTAGAATTGAGAGAAGCCTCCTCTTGAGGTGCTTGTGGTAAGGTGGTATTCCTCTGGAGTTGAAGCCAGTGACTAACCTCTCATCTCGAGTTGATTTTTGGTCCACGGAGCTCTTTCGTGTGGCTACAGTGACCTCAGGATCCCTCTAGCCTTGAAACAGTGTTCTTGGGGTTTCTCTGGAGTGCCATCAATTAAATCAAGGCTCCTTTCATGTGTGATGTGCAACACGGAATTGCTCTGCACTCAGTGCAGGGGAATCCGGCCTCATCTCACGGCGAGGGGGAAGTCTCATGGTTTTTCTCGAGTCGCGGCGGGAACCTGGGGTATATTATCGAGTTACGACGGGGATGGCCCTTCCACACACGTGTTTCTTCAGCGACGTCAGGATTCCTGCCTAGTTGCGAGGGACAACTCGGGATTCTCCTCGAGGTTTGGCAGGGCAATTGGGACGCCTCTCCAGCTGAGGCGGGAGACCAAGTGTCCCTTTCCACGTGCCACAGGAATCCTGCGACTCCTATCAAGTTTCAGGAGGAGTCAGGCATCGTCTCCTTTGGAGGCACTGATCTCCGCGTGCCTCTGGAGTTTTCAAAGGATGTGAGGCCTCCGGTCGCGATGAGGTGGGGAACTAGGTCTTTCTATGTGGTCTGCACAGGGGATTCAGACATCATTTCTTCTTGGGAGATGCAAGACGAGCCTGCATTCAAGTCACTGCAGGGATATCCGGCCTTATTTCGAGTCAGGGCATCGTGGTGTCCATTCCACTTGAGGCCACAAACTCAGGGTCCCTCTCACATACCTAGAGCTGAGAGAAGCCTCCTCTTGAGGTGCTTGTGGTAAGGTGGTATTCCTCTGGAGTCGAAGCCAGGGACTAACCCCTCATCTCGAGTTGATTTTTGGTCCACGGAGCTCTTTCATGTTGCTACAGTGACCTCAGGATCCCTCTAGCCTTGAAACAGTGTTCTTGGGGTTTCTCTGGAGTGCCATCAAGGAAATCAAGGCTCCTTTCATGTGTGATGTGCAACACGGAATTGCTCTGCACGCAGTGCAGGGAAATCGGCCCTCATCTCGCAGCGAGGGGGAAGTCTCATGGTTTTTCTCGAGTTGCGGCGGGAACCTGGGGTATATTCTCGAGTTACGACGGGGATGGCCCTTCCACCCACGTGTTTCTTCAGCCACGTCAGGACTCCTGCCTAGTTGCGAGGGACAACTCGGGATTCTCCTCGAGGCTTGGCAGGGCAATTGGGACGCCTCTCCATCTGTGGCGGTAGATCAAATGTCCCTTTCCACGTGCCACAGGAATCCTCGGACTCCTATCAAGTTTCATGAGGAGTCAGGCATCGTCTCCTTTGGAGGCACTGATCTCTGTGTACCTCTGGAGTTATGAAAGGATGTGAGGCATCCGGTCGCGATGAGGTGGGGAACTAGGTCTTTCTCTGTGGTCTCCACAGGGGATTCAGACATCCTTTCATCTTGGGAGATGCAAGACGAGCCTGCATTCAAGTCCCTGCAGGGATATCCGGCCCTATTTCGAGTCAGGGCATCGCGGTGTCCATTCCACTTGAGGCCGCAAACTCAGGGTCCATCTCACATACCTAGCGCTGAGAGAAGCCTCCTCTTGAGGTGTTTGTGGTAAGGTGGTATTCCTCTGGAGACGAAGCCAGGGACTAACCTCTCATCTCGAGTTGATTTTTGGTCCACGGAGCTCTTTTTTGTTGCTACAGTGACCTCAGGATCCCTCTACCCTGGAAACAGTGTTCTTGGGGTTTCTCTGGAGTGCCATCAAGGAAATCAAGGCTCCTTTCATGTGTGATGTGCAACACGGAATTGCTCTGCACACAGTGCAGGGGAATCGGGCCTCATCTCGCGGCGAGGGGGAAGTCTCATGGTTTTTCTCTTGTTGCGGCGGGAACCTGGGGTATATTCTCGAGTTACGACGGGGATGGCCCTTCCACACACGAGTTTGTTCAGCGACGTCAGGACTCCTGCCTAGTTGCGAGGGACAACTCGGGATTCTCCTCGAGGCTTGGCAGGGCAATTGGGACGCCTCTCCAGCTGAGGCGGGAGACCAAGGGTCCCTTTCCACGTGCCACAGGAATCCTGGGACTCCTATCAATTTTCATGAGGAGTCAAGCATCGTCTCCTTTGGAGGCACTGATCTCCGCGTAACTCTGAAGTTTTCAAAGGATGTGAGGCCTCCGGTCGCGATGAGGTGGGGAACTAGGTCTTTCTCTGTGGTCTCCACAGGGGATTCAGACATCCTTTCGTCTTGGGAGATGCAAGACGAGCCTGCATTCAAGTCACTGCAGGGATATCCGGCCTTATTTCGAGTCAGGGCATCACGGTGTCCATTTCACTTGAGGCCGCAAACTCAGGGTCCCTCTCACATACATAGAGCTGAGAGAAGCCTCCTCTTGAGGTGCTTGTGGTAAGGTGGTATTCCTCTGGAGTCGAAGCCAGGGACTAACCTCTCATCTCGAGTTGATTTTTGGTCCACGGAGCTCTTTCTTGTTGCTACAGTGACCTCAGGATCCCTCTAGCCTTGAAACAGTGTTCTTGGGGTTTCTCTGGAGTGCCATCAAGGAAATCAAGGCTCCTTTCATGTGTGATGTGCAACACGGAATTGCTCTGCACACAGTGCAGGATATCGGGCCTCATTTTGCGGCGAGGGGGAAGTTTCATGGTTTTTCTCGAGTTGCGGCGGGAACCTGGGGTATATTCTCGAGTTACGAGGGGGATGGCCCTTCCACCCAGGTGTTTGTTCAGCGACATCAGGACTCCTTCCTAGTTGCGAGGGACAACTCGGGCGTCTCCTCGAGGCTTGGCAGTGCAATTGGGACGCCTCTCCATCTGTGGCGGTACACAAAGGGTCCCTTTCCACGTGCCACAGGAATCCTCGGACTCCTATCAAGTTTCACGAGGAGTCAGGCATCTTCTCCTTTGGAGGCACTGATCTCCGCGTACCTCTGGAGTTTTCAAAGGATGTGAGGCCTCCGGTCGCGATGAGGTGGGGAACTAGGTCTTTCTCTGTGGTCTCCACAGAGGATTCAGACATCCTTTCGTCTTGGGAGATGCAAGACGAGCCTGCATTCAAGTCACTGCAGGGATATCCGGCCTTATTTCGAGTCAGGGCATCACAGTGTCCATTCCACTTGAGGCCACAAACTCAGGGTCCCTCTCACATACCTAGAGCTGAGAGAAGCCTCCTCTTGAGGTGCTTGTGGTAAGGTGGTATTCCTCTGGAGTCGAAGCCAGGGACTAACCTCTCATCTCGAGTTGATTTTTCGTCCACGGAGCTCTTTCGTGTTGCTACAGTGACCTCAGGTTCCCTCTAGCCTTGAAACAGTGTTCTTGGGGATTCTCTGGAGTGCCATCAAGGAAATCAAGGCTCCTTTCATGTGTGATGTGCAACATGGAATTGCTCTGCACGCAGTGTAGGGGAATCTGGCCTCATCTCGCGGCGAGGGGGAAGTCTCATGGTTTTTCTCGAGTTGCGGCGGGAACCTGGGGTATATTCTCGAGTTACGACGGGGATGGCCCTTCCACACACGTGTTTGTTCAGCGACGGCAGGACTCCTGCCTAGTTGCGAGGGACAACTCGGGATTCTCCTCGAGGCTTGGCAGGGCAATTGGGACGCCTCTCCAGCTGAGGCGGGAGACCAAGGGTCCCTTTCCACGTGCCACAGGAATCCTGGGACTCCTATCAAGTTTGACGATGAGTCAGGCATTGGCTCCTTTTGAGGCACTGTTCTCCACGTACCTCTGGAGTTTTCAAAGGATGTGAGGCCTCCGGTCGCGATGAGGTGGGGACCTAGGTCTTTCTCTGAGGTCTCCACAGGGGATTCAGACATCCTTTCGTCTTGGGAGATGCAAGACGAGCCTGCATTCAAGTCCCTGCAGGGATATCCGGCCTTATTTCGAGTCAGGGCATCGCGGTGTCCATTCCACTTGAGGCCGCAAACTCAGGGTCCCTCTCACATACCTAGAGCTGAGAGAAGCCTCCTCTTGAGGTGCTTGTGGTAAGGTGGTATACTGCTGGAGTCGAAGCCTGGGACTAACCTCTCATCTCGAGTTGATTTTTGGTCCATGGAGCTCTTTCGTGTGGCTACAGTGACCTCTGGATCCCTCTAGCCTTGAAACAGTGTTCTTGGGGTTTCTCTGGAGTGCCATCAAGGAAATCAAGGCTCCTTTCATGTGTGATGTGCAACACGGAATTGCTCTGCACGCAGTGCAGGGAAATCGGGCCTCATCTCGCGGCGAGGTTGAAGTCTCATGGTTTTTCTCGAGTTGCGGCGAGAACCTGGGCTATATTATCGAGTTAGGATGGGGATGGCCCTTCCACCCACGTGTTTGTTCATCGACGTCAGGACTCCTGCCTAGTTGCGAGGGACAACTCGGGATTCTCCTCGAGGCTTGGCAGGGCAATTGGGACGCCTCTCCAGCTGAGGCGGGAGACCAAGGGTCCCTTTCCACGTGCCACAGGAATCCTGGGCCTCCTATCAAGTTTCATGAGGAGTCAGGCATCGTCTCCTTTGGAGGCACTGATCGCCGCGTACCTCTGAAGTTTTCAAAGGATGTGAGGCCTCCGGTCGCGATGAGGTGGGGAACTAGGTCTTTCTCTGTGGTCTGCACAGGGGATTCAGACATCCTTTCGTCTTGGGAGATGCAAGACGAGCCTGCATTCAAGTCACTGCAGGGATATCCGGCCTTATTTCGAGTCAGGGCATCACGGTGTCCATTCCACTTGAGGCCGCAAACTCAGGGTCCCTCTCAGAAACCTAGAGCTGAGAGAAGCCCCCTCTTGAGGTGCTTGTGGTAAGGTGGTATTCCTCTGGAGTCGAAGCCAGGGACTAACCTCTCATCTCGAGTTGATTTTTGCTTCACGGAGCTCTTTCGTGTTGCTACAGTGACCTCAGGATCCCTCTAGCCTTGAAACAGTGTTCTTGGGGTTTCTCTGGATTGCCATCAAGGAAATCAAGGCTCCTTTCATGTGTGATGTGCAACACGGAATTGCTCTGCACGCAGTGCAGGGGAATCGGGCCTCATTTTGCGGCGAGGGGGAAGTCTCATGGTTTTTCTCGAGTTGCGGCGGGAACCTGGGGTATATTCTCGAGGTACGACGGGGATGGCCCTTCCACCCACGTGTTTGTTCAGCGACGTCAGGACTCCTGCCTAGTTGCGAGGGACAACTCGGGATTCTCCTCGAGGCTTGGCAGGGCAATTGGGATGCCTCTCCAGCTGAGGCGGTAGACCAAGGGTCCCTTTCCACGTGCCACAGGAATCCTGGGACTCCTATCAAGTTTCACGAGGAGTCAGGCATCGTCTCCTTTGGAGGCACTGATCTCCGAGTACCTCTGGAGTTTTCAAAGGATGTGAGGCCTCCGGTCGCCATGAGGTGGAGAACTAGGTCTTCCTCTGTGGACTTCACAGGGGATTCAGACATCCTTTCATCTTGGGAGATGCAAGACGAGCCTGCATTCAAGTCACTGCAGGGATATCCGACCTTATTTCGAGTCAGAGCATCACGGTGTCCATTCCACTTGAGGCCGCAAAATCACGGTCCCTCTCACATACCTAGAGCTGAGAGAAGCCTCCTCTTGAGGTGCTTGTGGTAAGGTGGTATTCCTCTGGAGTCGAAGCCAGGGACTAACCTATCATCTCGAGTTGATTTTTGGTCCACGGAGCTCTTTCGTGTTGCTACAGTGACCTCAGGATCCCTCCAACCTTGAAACAGTGATCCTGGGGTTTCTCTGGAGTGCCATCAAGGAAATCAAGGCTCCTTTCCTGTGTGATGTGCAACACCTAATTGCTCTGCACACAGTGCAGGATATCGGGCCTCATTTTGTGGCGAGGGGGAAGTCTCATGGTTTTTCTCGAGTTGCGGTGGGAACCTGGGGTATATTCTCGAGTTATGACTGGGATGGCCCTTCCACCCACGTGTTTGTTCAGCGACGTCAGGACTCCTGCCTAGTTGCGAGGGACAACTCGGGATTTTCCTCGAGGTTGGGCAGGGCATTTGGGACGCCTCTCCATCTGTGGCGGTAGACCAAAAGTCCCTTTCCACGTGCCACAGGAATCCTCGGACTCCTATCCAGTTTCCCGAGGAGTCAGGCATCGTCTCCTTTGGAGGCACTGTTCTCCGTGTACCTCTGGAGTTTTCAAAGGATGTGAGGCCTCCGGTCGCGATGAGGTGGGGAACTAGGTTTTTCTCTGTGGTCTCCACAGGGGACTCAGACATCCTTTCATCTTGGGAGATGCAAGACAAGCCTGCATTCAAGTCACTGCAGGGATATCCGGCCTTATTTCGAGCCAGGGCATCGCGGTGTCCATTCCACTTGAGGCCGCAAACTCAGGGTCCCTCTCACATACCTAGAGCTGAGAGAAGCCTCCTCTTGAGGTGCTTGTGGTAAGGTGGTATTCCACTGGAGTCGAAGCCTTTGACTAACCTCTCATCTCGAGTTGATTTTTGGTCCACGGAGCTCTTTCGTGTGGCTACAGTGACCTCTGGATCCCTCTAGCCATGAAACAGTGTTCTTGGGGTTTCTCTGGAGTGCCATCAAGGAAATCAAGGCTCCTTTCATGTGTGATGTGCAACACGGAATTGCTCTGCACGCAGTGCAGGGGAATCGGGCCTCATCTCGCGGCGAGGGGGAAGTCTCTTGGTTTTTCTCGAGTTGCGGCGGGAACCTAGGCTATATTATCGAGTTACGATGGGCATGGCCCTTCCATCCACGTGTTTGTTCAGCGACGACAGGACTCATGCCTAGTTGCGAGGGACAACTCGGGATTCTCCTCGAGGCTTGGCAGGGCAATTGGGACGCCTCTCCATCTGTGGCGGTAGACCAAGGGTCCCTTTCCACGTGCCACAGGAATCCTGGGACTCCTATCAAGTTTCACGAGGAGTCAGGCATCGTCTCCTTTGGTGGCACTGATCCCCGCGTACCTCTGAAGTTTTCAAACGATGTGAGGCCTCCGGTCGCGATGAGGTGGGGAACTAGGTCTTTCTCTGTGGTCTCCACAGGGGATTCAGACATCCTTTCGTCTTGAGAGATGCAAGACGAGCCTGCATTCAAGTCACTGCAGGGATATCCGGCCTTATTTCGAGCCAGGGCATCGCGGTGTCCATTCCACTTGAGGCCGCAAACTCAGGGTCCCTCTCACATACCTAGAGCTCAGAGAAGCCTCCGCTTGAGGTGCTTGTGGTAAGGTGGTATTCCTCTGGAGTCGAAGCCAGGGACTACCCTCTCATCTCGAGTTGATTTTTGGTCCACGGAGCACTTTCGTGTTGGTACAGTGACCTCAGGATCCCTCTAGCCTTGAAACAGTGTTCTTGGGGTTTCTCTGGAGTGCCATCAAGAAAATCAAGGCTCCTTTCATGTATGATGTGCAACACGGAATTGCTCTGCACGCAGTGCAGGGGAATCGGGCCTCATCTCGCGGCGAGGGGGAAGTCTCATGGTTTTTCTCGAGTTGCGGCGGGAACCTGGGGTATATTCTCGAGTTACGACGGGGATGGCCCTTCCACACACGTGTTTGTTCAGCCACGTCAGGACTCCTGCCTAGTTGTGAGGGACAACTCGGGATTCTCCTCGAGGCCTGGTAGGGCAAGTGGGACGCCTCTCCAGCTGAGGCAGGAGACCAAGGGTCCCTTTCCACGTGCCACACGAATCCTGGGACTCCTATCAAGTTTCACGAGGTCTCAGGCATCGTCTCCTTTGGAGGCACTGATCTCCACGTACCTCTGGAGTTTTCAAAGGATGTGAGGCCTCCGGTCGCGATGAGGTTGGGAACGAGGTCTTTGTCTGTGGTCTCCACAGGGGATTCAGACATCCTTTCATCATGGGAGATGCAAGACGAGCCTGCTTTCAAGTCACTGCAGGGATATCCGGCCTTATTTCGAGTCAGGGCATCGCGGTGTCCATTCCATTTGAGGCCGCAAACTCAGGGTCCCTCTCACATACCTAGAGCTGAGAGAAGCCTCCTCTTGAGGTGCTTGTGGTAAGGTGGTATTCCTCTGGAGTCGAAGCCAGGGACTAACTTCTCATCTCGAGTTGATTCTTGGTCCACGGAGCTCTTTGGTGTTGCTACAGTGACCTCAGGGTCCCTCTAGCCTTGAAACAGTGTTCTTGGGGTTTCTCTGGATTGCCATCAAGGAAATCAAGGCTCCTTTCATGTGTGATGTGCAACCCGGAATTGCTCTGCACGCAGTGCAGGGAAATCAGGCTTCATCTCGCGGCGAGGGGGAAGTCTCATGGTTTTTCTCGAGTTGCGGCGGGAACCTGGGGTATATTCTCGAGTTGCGACGGGGATGGCCCTTCCACCCACGTGTTTCTTCAGCGACGTCAGGACTCCTGCCTAGTTGTGAGGGACAACTCGGGATTCTCCTCGAGGCTTGGCAGGGCAATTGGGACGCCTCTCCAGCAGAGGCGGGAGACCAAGAGTCCCTTTCCACATGCCACAGGAATCCTGGGACTCCTATCAAGTTTCACGAGGAGTCAGGCATCGTCCCGTTTGAGGCACTGATCTCCGCGTACCTCTAGAGTTTTCAAAGGATTTCAGGCCTCCGGTCGCGATGAGGTGGGGAACTAGGTCTTTCTCTGTGGTCTGCACAGGGGATTCAGACATCCTTTCGTCTTGGGAGATGCAAGACGAGCCTGCATTCAAGTCACTGCAGGGATATCCGGCCTTATTTCGAGTCAGGGCATCGCAGTGCCCATTCCACTTGAGGCTGCAAATTCAGGGTCCCTCTCACATACATAGAGCTGAGAGAAGCCAACTCTTGAGGTGCTTGTGGTAAGGGGGTATTCCCCTGGAGTCAAAGCCAGGGAATAACCTCTCATCTCGAGTTGATTTTTGGTCCACGGAGCTCTTTCGTGTTGCTACAGTGACCTCAAGATCCCTCTAGCCTTGAAACAGTGTTCTTGGGTTTTCTCTGGAGTGCCATCAAGGAAATCAAGGCTCCTTTCATGTGTGATGTGCAACACGGAATTGCTCTGCACGCAGTGCCAGGGAATCGGGCCTCATCTCGCGGCGAGGGGGAAGTCTCATGGTTTTTCTCCAGTTGCGGCGGGAACCTAGGGTATATTCTCGAGTTACGACGGGGATGGCCCTTCCACCCACGTGTTTGTTCACCGACGTCAGGACTCCTGCCTAGTTGCGAGGGACAACTCGGGATTCTCCTCGAGGCTTGGCAGGGCAATTGGGACGTCTCTCCAGCTGAGGCGGGGACCAAGTGTCCCTTTCCACGTGCCACAGGAATCCTGGGACTCCTATCAAGTTTCACGAGGAGTCAGGCATCGTCTCCTTTGGAGGCACTGATCTCCGCGTACCTCTGGAGTTTTCAAAGGATGTGAGGCCTCCAGTCGCGATGACGTGGGGAACTAAGTCTTTTTCTGTGGTCTCCATAGGGGATTCAGATATACTTTCTTCATGGGAGATGCAAGACGAGCCTGCATTCAAGTCACTGCACGGATATCCGTCCTTATTTCGACTCAGGGCATTGTGGTGTCCATTCCACTTGAGGCTGCAAACTCAGGGTCCCTCTTACATACCTAGAGCTGAGAGAAGCCTCCTCTTGAGGTGCTTGTGGTAAGGTGGTATTCCTCTGGAGTCGAAGCCAGGGACTAATCTCTCATCTTGAGTTGATTTTTGGTCCACGGAACTCTTTCGTGTTGCTACAGTGACCTCAGGATCCCTCTAGCCTTGAAACAGTGTTCTTGGGGTTTCTCTGGAGTGCCATCAAGGAAATCAAGGCTCCTTTCATGTGTGATGTGCAACACGGAATTGCTCTGCATGCAGTGCCGGGGAATCGGGGCTCATCTCGCGGCGAGGGGGAAGTCTCATGGTTTTTCTCGAGTTGCGGCGGGAACCTGGGGTATATTCTCGAGTAACGACGGGGATGGCCCTTCCGCCCACGTAATTGTTCAGCGACGTCAGGACTCCTGCCTAGTTTCGAGGGACAACTCGGGATTCTCCTCGAGGCTTGGCAGGGCAATTGGGACGCCTCTCCAGCTGAGGCGGGAGACCAAGGGTCCCTTTCCACGTGCCACAGGAATCCTGGGACTCCTATCAAGATTCACGAGGAGTTAGGCATCGTCTCCTTAGGAGGCACTGATCTCCGCGTACCTCTGGAGTTTTCAAAGGATGTGAGGCCTCCGGTCGCGATGAGGTGGGGAACTAGGTCTTTCTCTGTGGTCTCCACAGGGGATTCAGACATCCTTTCGTCTTGGGAGATGCAAGACGAGCCTGCATTCAAGTCACTGCAGGGATATCCGGTCTTATTTTGAGTCACGGCATCGCGGTGTCCATTCCACTTGAGGCCGCAAACTTAGGGTCCCTCTCACATACCTAGGGCTGAGAGAAGCCTCCTCTTGAAGTGCTTGTGGAAAGGTGGTATTCCTCTGCAGTCGAAGCCAGGGACTAACCTGTCATTTCGAGTTGATTCTTGGTCCACGGAGCTCTTTCGTGTTGCTACAGTTTCCTCAGGATCCCTCTAGACTTGAAACAATGTTCTTGGGGTTTCTCTGGAGTGCCATCAAGGAAATCAAGGCTCTTTTCATGTGTGATGTGCAACACGTAATTGCTCTGCATGAAGTGCAGGGGAATGGGGCCTCATCTCAGGGCGAGTGGGAAGTTTCATTGTTTTTCTCGAGTTGCGGCGGGAACCTGTGGTATATTCTCGAGTTACGACGGGGATGGCCCTTCCACACACGTGTTTGTTCACCGACGTCAGGACTCCTGCCTAGTTGCGAGGGACAACTCGGGATTCTCCTCGAGGCTTGGCAGGGCAATTGGGACGTCTCTCCAGCTGAGGCGGGAGACCAAGTGTCCCTTTCCACGTGCCACAGGTATCCTGGGACTCCTATCAAGTTTCACGAGGAGTCAGGCATCGTCTCCTTTGGAGGCACTGATCTCCGCGTACCTCTGGAGTTTTCAAAGGATGTGAGGCCTCCAGTCGCGATGAGGTGGGGAACTAAGTCTTTCTCTGTGGTCTCCATAGGGGATTCAGATATACTTTCTTCATGGGAGAAGCAAGACGAGCCTGAATTCAAGTCACTGCAGGGATATCCGTCCTTATTTCGAGTCAGGGCATTGTGGTGTCCATTCCACTTGAGGCTGCAAACTCAGGGTCCCTCTTACATACCTAGAGCTGAGAGAAGCCTCCTCTTGAGGTGCTTGTGGTAAGGTGGTATTCCTCGGGAGTCGAAGCCAGGGACTAACGTCTCATCTCGAGTTGATTTTTGGTCCACGGAGCTCTTTCGTGTTGCTACAGTGACCTCAGGATCCCTCTAGCCTTGAAACAGTGTTCTTGGGGTTTCTCTGGAGTGCCATCAAGGAAATCAAGGCTCCTTTCATGTGTGATGTGCAACACGGAATTGCTCTGCATGCAGTGCCGGGGAATCGGGCCTCATCTCGCGGCGAGGGGTAAGTCTTATGGTTTTTCTCGAGTTTCGGCGGGAACCTGGGGTATATTCTCGAGTTACGACGGGGATGGCCCTTCCACCCACGTAATTGTTCAGCGACGTCAGGACTCCTGCCTAGTTTCGAGGGACAACTCGGGATTCTCCTCGAGGCTTGGCAGGGCAATTGGGACGCCTCTCCAGCTGAGGCGGGAGACCAAGGGTCCGTTCCACGTGCCACAGGAATCCTGGGACTCCTATCAAGATTCACGAGGAGTTAGTCATCGTCTCCTTAGAAGGCACTGATCTCCGCGTACCTCTGGAATTTTCAAAGGATGTGAGGCCTCCGGTCGCGATGAGGTGGGGAACTAGGTCTTTCTCTGTGGTCTCCACAGGGGATTCAGACATCCTTTCGTCTTGGGAGATGCAAGACGAGCCTGCATTCAAGTCACTGCAGGGATATCCGGCCTTATTTCGAGTCAGGGCATCGCGGTGTCCATTCCACTTGAAGCCGCAAACTCAGGGTCCCTCTCGCATACCTAGAGCTGAGAGAAGCCTCCTCTTGAGGTGATTGTGGTAAGGTGGTATTCCTCTGGTGTCGAACCCAGGGCCTAACTTCTCATCTCGAGTTGATTCTTGGCCCACGGAGCTCTTTCATGTTGCTACAGTGACCTCAGGATCCCTCTAGCCTTGAACCAGTGTTCTTGGGGTTTCTCTGGAGTGCCATCAAGGAAATCAAGGCTCCTTTCATGTGTGATGTGCAAGACGGAATTGCTCTGCACGCAGTGCAGAGGAATCGGGCCTCATCTCGTGGCGAGGGGGAAGTCTCATGGTTTTTCTCGAGTTGCGGCAGGAATCTGGGGTATATTCTCTAGTTACGACGGGGATGGCCCTTCCAGCCACGTGTTTGTTCAGC
The DNA here is from genome assembly GCF_910594005.1 of Cervus elaphus. Classification (NCBI taxonomy): domain Eukaryota; kingdom Metazoa; phylum Chordata; class Mammalia; order Artiodactyla; family Cervidae; genus Cervus; species Cervus elaphus. The sequence goes on from NC_057838.1 coordinate 8,258,498, forward strand.
GACGTCAGGACTCCTGCCTAGTTGCGAGGGACAACTCGGGATTCTCCTCGAGGCTTGGAAGGGCAATTGGGACGCCTCTCCAGCTGAGGCGGGAGACCAAGGGTCCCTTTCCACGTGCCACAGGAATCCTGGGACTCCTATCAAGTTTCACGAGGAGTCAGGTATCGTCCCGTTTTGAGGCACTTATTTCCGCGTACCTCTAGAGTTTTCAAAGGATGTGAGGCCTCCGGTCGCGATGAGGTGGGGAACTAGGTCTTTCTCTGTGGTCGCCTCAGGGGATTCAGACATCCTTTCGTCTTGGGAGATGCAAGACAAGCCTGCATTCAAGTCACTTCAGGGATATCCGGCCTTATTTCGAGTCAGGGCATCGCGGTGTCCATTCCACTTTAGGCCGCAAACTCAGGGTCCCTCTCACATACCTAGAGCTGAGAGAAGCCTGCTCTTGAGGTGCTTGTGGTAAGGGGGTATTCATCTGGAGTCGAAGCCAGGAACTAACCTCTCATTTCGAGTTGATTCTTGACCACGGAGCTCTTTCGTGTTGCTACAGTGACCTCAGGATCCCTCTAGACTTGAAACAGTGTTCTTGGAGTTTCTCTGGAGTGCCATCAAGGAAATCAAGGCTCTTTTCATGTGTGATGTGCAACACGGAATTGATCTGCATGCAGTGCAGGGGAATCGGGCCTCATCTCAGGGCGAGTGGGAAGTTTCATGGTTTTTCTCGAGTTGCGGCGGGAACCTGGGGTATATTCTCGAGTTATGACGGGGATGGCCCTTCCACCCACGTGTTTGTTCACCGAAGTCAGGACTCCTGCCTAGTTGCGAGGGACAACTCGGGATTCTCCTCGAGGCTTGGCAGGGCAATTGGGACACCTCTCCAGCTGAGGCGGGAGACCAAGGGTCCCTTTCCACGTGCCACAGGAATCCTGGGACTTCTATCAAGTTTCACGAGGAGTCAGGCATCGTCTCCTTTGGAGGCACTGATCTCCGCATACCTCTGGAGTTTTCAAAGGATGTGAGGCCTCCAGTCGCGATGAGGTGGGGAACTAAGTCTTTCTCTGTGGTCTCCATAGGGGATTCAGATATACTTTCTTCATGGGAGATGCAAGACGAGCCTGCATTCAAGTCACTGCAGGGATATCCGTCCTTATTTCGAGTCAGGGCATCGCGGTGTCCATTCCACTTGAGGCTGCAAACTCAGGGTCCCTCTCACATACCTAGAGCTGAGAGAAGCCTCCTCTTGAGGTGCTTGTGGTAAGGTGGTATTCCTCTGGAGTCGAAGCCAGGGACTAACCTCTCATCTTGAGTTGATTTTTGGTCCACGGAGCTCTTTCGTGTTGCTACAGTGACCTCAGGATCCCTCTAGCCTTGAAACAGTGTTCTTGGGGTTCCTCTGGAGTGCCATCAAGGAAATCAAGACTCCTTTCATGTGTGATGTGCAACACGGAATTGCTCTGCACGCAGTGCCGGGGAATCGGGCCTCATCTCGCGGCGATGGGTAAGTCTCATGGTTTTTCTCGAGTTGCGGCGGGAACCTGGGGTATATTCTCGAGTTACGACGGGGATGGCCCTTCCACCCACGTGATTGTTCAGCGACGTCAGGACTCCTGCCTAGTTTCGCGGGACAACTCGGGATTCTCCTCGAGGCTTGGCAGGGCAATTGGGACGCCTCTCCAGCTGAGGCGGGAGACCAAGGGTCCCTTTCCACGTGCCACAGGAATCCTGGGACTCCTATCAAGTTTCACGAGGAGTCAGGCATCGTCCCGTTTTGAGGCACTGATCTCCGCGTACCTCTAGAGTTTTCAAAGGATTTGAGGCCTCCGGTCGCCATGAGGTGGGGAACTAGGTCTTTCTCTGTGGTCTGCACAGGGGATTCAGACATCCTTTCGTCTTGGGAGATGCAAGACGAGCCTGCATTCAAGTCACTGCAGGGATATCCGGCCTTATTTCGAGTCAGGGCATCGCGGTGCCCATTCCACTTGAGGCTGCAAACTCAGGGTACCTCTCACGTACATAGAGCTGAGAGAAGCCTCCTTTTGAAGTGCTTGTGGTAAGGTGGTATTCCTCTGGAGTCGACGCCAGGGAATAACCTCTCATCTCGAGTTGATTTTTGGGCCACCGAGCTCTTTCGTGTTGCTACAGTGACCTCAAGATCCCTCCAGCCTTGAAACAGTGCTTGGGGTTTCTCTGGAGTGCCATCAAGGAAATCAAGGCTCCTTTCATTTGTGATGTGCAACACGGAAATGTTCTGCACGCAGTGCCGGGGAATCGGGCCTCATTTCGTGGCGAGGGGGAAGTCTCATGGTTTTTCTCGAGTTGCGGCGGGAACCTGGGTTATATTCTCGAGTTACGACGGGGATGGCCCTTCCTCCCACGTGTTTCTACAGCGACGTCAGGACTCCTGCCTAGTTGCGAGGGACAACTCGGGATTCTCCTCGAGGCTTGGCAGGGCAATTGGGACGCCTCTCCAGCTGAGGCGGGAGACCAAGGGTCCCTTTCCACGTGCCACAGGAATCCTGGGACTCCTATCATGTTTCACGAGGAGTCAGGCATCGTCTCCTTTGGAGGCACTGATCTCCGCGTACCTCTGGAGTTTTCAAAAGATGTGAGGCCTCCGGTCGCGATGAGGTGGGGAACTAGGTCTTTCTCTGTGGTCTCCACAGGGGATTCAGACATCCTTTCGTCTTGGGAGATGCAAGACGAGCCTGCATTCAAGTCACTGCAGGGATATCCGGCCTGATTTCGAGTCAGGGCATCGCGGTGTCCATTCCACTTGAGGCCGCAAACTCAGGGTCCCTCTCACATACCTAGAGCTGAGAGAAGCCTCCTCTTGAGGTGCTTGTGGAAAGGGGGTCTTCCTCTGGAGTCGAAGCCAGGGACTAACCTCTCATCTCCAGTTGATTCTTGGTCCACGGAGCTCTTTCGTGTTGCTACAGTGACCTCAGGATCCCTCTAGCCTTGAAACAGTGTTCTTGGGGTTTCTCTGGAGTGCCATCAAGGAAATCAAGACTCCTTTCATGTGTGATGTGCAACACGGAATTGCTCTGCATGCAGTGCTGGGGAATTGGGCCTCATCTCGCGGCGAGGGGGGAAGTCTCATGGTTTTTCTCGAGTTGGGGCGGGAACCTGGGGTATATTCTCGAGTTACGACGGGGATGGCCCTTCCACCCACGTGTTTGTTCAGCCACGTCAGGACTCCTGCCTAGTTGCGAGGGACAACTCGGGATTCTCCTCGAGGCTTGGCAGGGCAATTGGGACGCCTCTCCAGCTGAGGCGTGAGACCAAGGGTCCCTTTCCACGTGCCACAGGAATCCTGGGACTCCTATCAAGTTTCACGAGGAGTCAGGCATCGTCTCCTTTGGAGGCCCTGATCCCCGGGTACCTCAGGAGTTTTCAAAGGATGCGAGGCCTCCGGTCGCGATGAGGTGGGGAACTAGGTCTTTCTCTGTGGTCTCCATAGGGTATTCAGATATACTTTCGTCTTGGGAGATTCAAGACGAGCCTGCATTCAAGTCACTGCAGGGATACCCGGCCTTATTTCGAGTCAGGGCATCGCGGTGTCCATTCCACTTGAGGCCGCAAACTCAGGGTCCCTCTCACATACCTAGAGCTGAGAGAAGCCTCCTCTTGAGGTGCTTGTGGTAAGGTGGTATTCCTCTGGAGTCGAAGCCAGGGACTAACCTCTCATCTTGAGTTGATTCTTGGTCCACGGAGCTCTTTCGTGTTGCTACAGTGACGTCAGGATCCCTCTAGCCTTGAAACAGTGTTCTTGGGGTTTCTCTGGAGTACCATCAAGGAAATCAAGGCTCCTTTCATGTGTGATGTGCAAAACGGAATTGTTCTGCACGCAGTGCCGGGGAATCGGGCCTCATCTCGCGGCGAGGGGGAAGTCTCATGGTTTTTCTCGAGTTGCGGCGGGAACCTGGGCTATATTCTCGAGTTACCAGGGGTATGGCCCTTCCACCCACGTGTTTCTTCAGCGACGTCAGGACTCCTGCCTAGTTGCGAGGGACAACTCGGGATTCTCCTCGAGGCTTGGCAGGGCAATTGGGACGCCTCTCCAGCTGAGGCAGGAGACCAAGTTTCCCTTTCCACGTGCCACAGGAATCCTGGGACTCCTATCAAGTTTCACGAGGAGTCAGGTATCGTCTCCTTTGGATTCACTGATCTCCGGGTACCTCTGGAGTTTTCAAAGGATGTGAGGCCTCCAGTCGCGATGAGGTGGGGAACTAGGTCTTTCTCTGTGGTCTCCACAGGGGATTCAGACATCCTTTCGTCTTGGAAGATGCAAGACGAGCCTGCATTCAAGTCACTGCAGGGATATCCGGCCTTATTTCGAGTCAGGGCATCGCGGTGTCCATTCCACTTGAGGCCGCAAACTCAGGGTCCCTCTCACATACCTAGCGCTGAGAGAAGCCACCTCTTGAGGTGCTTGTGGTAAGGTGGTCTTCCTCTGGAGTTGAAGCCAGGGACTAACTTCTATCTCAGGTTGATTCTTGGTCCAGGAAGCTCTTTCGTGTTGCTACAGTGACCTCAGGATCCGTCAAGCCTTGAAACAGTGTTCTTGGTGTTTCTCTGGATTGCCATCAAGGAAATCAAGGCTCCTTTCATGTGTGATGTGCAACACGGTATTGCTCTGCATGCAGTGCAGGGGAATCCTGGCTCATCTCGCGGCGAGGGGGAGGTCTCAAGGTTTTTCTCGAATTGCGGCGGGAACCTGGGGTATATTCTCGAGTTACGACGGGGATGGCCCTTCCACCCACGTGTTTGTTCAGCGATGTCAGGACTCCTGCCTAGTTGCGAGGGACAACTCGGGATTCTCCTCGAGGCTTTGCAGGGCAATTGGGACGCCTCTCCAGCTGAGGCGGGAGACCACGGGTCCCTTTCCACATGCCACAGAAATCCCGGGACTCCTATCAAGTTTCACGAGGAGTCAGGCATCGTCTCCTTTGGAGGCACTGATCTCCGGGTACCTCTGGTGTTTTCAAAGGATGTGAGGCCTCCGGTCGCGATGAGGTGGGGAACTAGGTCTTTCTCTGTTGTCTCCACAGGGAATTCGGACTTCCTTTCGTCTTGGGAGATGCAAGACGAGCCTGCATTCAAGTCACTGCAGGGATATCCGGCCTTATTTCGAGTCAGGGCATCGCGGTGTCCATTCTACTTGAGGCCGCAAACTCAGGGTCCCTCTCACATACCTAGAGGTGAGTTACGCCTCCTCTTGAGGTGCTTGTGGTGAGGTGGTATTCCTCTGGAGTCGAAGCCAGGGACTAACCTCTCATCTTGAGTTGATTTTTGGTCCACGGAGCGCTTTCGGGTGGCTACAGTGACCTCAGGATCCCTCTAGCCTTGAAACAGTGTTCTTGGGGATTCTCTGGAGTGCCAACAAGGAAATCAAGGCTCCTTTCATGTGTGATGTGCAACACGGAATTGCTCTGCACGCAGTGCCGGGGAATCGGGCCTCATCTCGCGGCGAGGGGGAAGTCTCATGGTTTTTCTCGAGTCGCGGCGGGAACCTGGGGTATATTTCCGAGTTATGACGGGATTGGCCCTTCCACCCATGTGTTAGTTCAGCGACGTCAGGACTCCTACCTAGTTGCGAGGGACAACTCGGGATTCTCCTCGAGGCTTGGCAGGGCAATTGGGACGCCTCTCCAGCTGAGGCGGGAGACCAAGGGTCCCTTTCCACGTGCCACAGGAATCCTGGTACTCCTATCAAGATTCACGAGGGATCAGGCATCGTCTCCTTTGGAGGCACTGATCTCCTGGTAACTCTGGTGTTTTCAAAGGATGTGAGGCCTCCGGTCGCCATGAGGTGGGGAAGTAGGTCTTTCTCTGTGGTCTCCACAGGGGATTCAGACATCCTTTCGTCTTGGGAGATGCATGACGAGCCTGCATTCAAGTCACTGCAGGGATATCCGGCCTTATTTCAAGTCAGGGCATCGCGGTTCCAATCCACTTGATGCCGCGAACTCAGAGTCCGTCTCACATACTTAGAGCTGAGAGAATCCTCCTCTTGAGGTGCTTGTGGTAAGGTGGTCTTCCTCTGGAGTTGAAGCCAGGGACTAACTTCTCATCTCGAGTTGATTTTTGGTCCACGGAGCTATTTTGTGTTGCTACAGTGGTCTCAGGATCCCTCTAGCCTTGAAACAGTGTTCTTGGGGTTTCTCTGGAGTGCCATCAAGGAAATCAAGGCTCCTTTCATGTGTGATGTGCAACACGGAATTGCTCTGCACGCAGTGCAGGGGAATCGGTCCTCATCTCGCGGCGAGGGGGAAGTCTCATGGTTTTTCTCGAGTTGCAGCGGGAACGTGGGGTATATTCTCGAGTTGCGATGGGGATGGCCCTTCCACCCACGTGTTTGTTCAGCCACGTCAGGACTCCTGCCTAGTTGCGAGGGACAACTCGCGATTCTCCTCGAGGCTTGGCAGGGCAAATGGGACGCCTCTCCAGCTGAGGCGGGAGACCAAGGGTCCGTTTCCACGTCCCAAAGGAATCCTGGGATTCCTATTAAGTTTCACGAGGAGTCAGGCATCGTCTCCTTTGGAGGCAATGATCTCCGCGTAACTCTGGAGTTTTCAAAGGATTTGAGGCCTCCGGTCGCGATGAGGTGGGGAACTAGGTCTTTCTCTGTGGTCTCCACAGGGGATTCAGACATCCTTTCGTCTTGGGAGATGCAAGACGAGCCTGCATTCAAGTCACTGCAGGGATATCCGGCCTTATTTCGCGTCAGGGCATCGCAGTGATCATTCCACTTGAGGCCGCAAACTCAGGGTCCCTCTCACATACCTAGAGCTGAGAGAAGCCTCCTCTTGAGGTGCTTGTGGTAAGGTGGTATTCCTCTGGAGTCGAAGCCAGGGACTAACCTCTCATCTCGAGTTGATTTTTGGTCCACGGAGCTCTTTCGTGTGGCTACAGTGACCTCAGGATCCCTCTAGCCTTGAAACAGTGTTCTTGGGGTTTCTCTGGAGTGCCATCAAGGAAATCAAGGCTCCTTTCATGTGTGATGTGCAACACGGAATTGGTCTGCACCTAGGTAGGGGAATCGGGCCGCATCTCTTGGCGAGGGGGAAGTCTCATGGTTTTTCTCGAGTTGCGGTGGGAACCTGGGGTATATTCTCGAGTTACGACGGGGATGGCCCTTCCACCCACGTGTTTGTTCAGCGACGTCAGGACTCCTGCCTAGTTGCGAGGGACAACTCAGGATTCTCCTCGAGGCTTGGCAGGGCAATTGGGACGCCTCTCCAGCTGAGGCGGGAGACCAAGGGTCCCTTTCCACGTCCCAACGGAATCCTGGGACTCCTATCAAGTTTCACGAGGAGTCAGGCATCGTCTCCTTTGGAGGCACTGATCTCCGCGTACCTCTGAAGTTTTCAGAGTATGTGAGGCCTCCGGTCGCGATGAGTTGGGGAACTAGGTGTTTCTCTGTGGTCTCCACAGGGGATTCAGACATCCTTTCGTCTTGGGAGATGCATGACGAGCCTGCATTCAAGTCACTGCAGGGATATCAGGCCTTATTTCGAGTCAGAGCATCGCCGTGCCCATTCCACTTGAGGCCGCAAACTCAGGGTCCCTCTCACATAGCTAGAGCTGAGAGAAGCCTCCTCTTGAGGTGCTTGTGGTAAGGTGGTATTCCTCTGGAGTCGAAGCCAGGGACTAACCTCTCATCTCGAGTTGATTTTTCGTCCACGGAGCTCTTTCGTATTGCTACATTGACCTCAGGATCCCTCTAACCTTGAAACAGTGTTCTTGGGGTTTCTCTGGAGTGCCATCAAGGAAATCAAGGCTCCTTTCATGTGTGATGTGCAACACGGAATTGGTCTGCACCTAGTTCAGGGGAATTGGGCCTCATCTCGCGGTGAGGTGGAAGTCTCATGGTTTTTCTGGAGTTGCGGCGGCAACCTGGGGTATATTCTCGAGTTACGACGGGGATGGCCCTTCCACCCACGTGTTTGTTCAGCGACATCAGGACTCCTGTCTAGTTGCGACGGACAACTCGGGATTCTCCTCGAGGCTTGGCAGGGCAATTGGGACGCCTCTCCAGCTGAGGCAGGAGACCAAGGGTCCCTTTCCACGTGCCACAGGAATCCTGTGACTCCTATCAAGATTCACGAGGAGTCAGGCATCGTCTCCTTTGGACTAACTGATCTCCGCGTACCTCTGGAGTTTTCAAAGGATGTGAGGCCTCCGGTCGCGATGAGGTGGGGAGCTACGTCTTTCTCTGTGGTCTCCACAGGGGATTCAGACATCCTTTTGTCTTGGGAGATGCATGACGAGCCTGCATTCCAGTCACTGCAGGGATATCCGGCCTTATTTCGAATCAGGGCATCGCGGTGACCATTCCACTTGAGGCCGCAAACTCAGGGTCCCTCTCACATACCTAGAGCTGAGAGAAGCCTCCTCTTGAGGTGCTTGTGGTGAGGTGGTATTCCTCTGGAGTCGAAGGCAGGGACTAACCTCTTATCTCGAGTTGATTTTTGGTCCACGGAGCTTTTTCGTGTTGCTACAGTGACCTCAGATTCCCTCTAGCATTGAAACAGTGTTCTTGGGGTTTCTCTGGAGTGCCATCAAGGAAATCAAGGCTCCTTTCATGTGTGATGTGCAACACGGAATTGCTCTGCACGCAGTGCAGGGGAATCGGGCCTCATCTCGCGGCGAGGGGGAAGTTTCATGGTTTTTCTCGAGTTGCGGCGGGAACCTGGGGTATATTCTCGAGTTATGACGGGGATGGCCCTTCCACCCACGTGTTAGTTCAGTGACGTCAGGACTCCTGCCTAGTTGCAAGGGAAAACTCGGGATTCTCCTCGAGGCTTGGCAGGGCAATTGGGACGCCTCTCCAGCTCAGGCGGGAGACCAAGGGTCCCTTTCCACGTGCCACAGGAATCCTGGGACTCCTATCAAGTTTCACGAGGAGTCAGGCATCGACTCCTTTGGAGGCACTGATCTCCGCGTACCTCTGGAGTTTTCAAACGATGTGAGACCTCCGGTCGCGATGAGGTGGGGAACTAGGTCTTTCTCTGTGGTCTCCACAGGGGATTCAGACATCGTTTCGTCTTGATAGATGCAAGACGAGCCTGCATTCAAGTCACTGCAGGGATATCCGGCCTTATTTCGAGTCAGGGCATCGCGGTGTCCATTCCACTCGAGGCCGCAAACTCAGGGTCCCTCTCACATAGCTAGAGCTGAGAGAAGCCTCCTGTTCAGGTGCTTGTGGTAAGGTGGTATTCGTCTGGAGTCGAAGCCAGGGACTAACCTCTCATCTCGAGTTGATTTTTGGTCCACGGAGCTCTTTCGTGTTGCTACAGTGACCTCAGGATCCCTCTAGCCTTGAAACAGTGTTCTTGGGGTTTCTCTGGAGTACCATCAAGGAAATCAAGGCTCCTTTCATGTGTGACGTGCTTCACGGAATTGCTCTACACGCAGTGCAGGGGAATCGGGCCTCATCTCGCGGCGAGGGGGAAGTCTCATGGTTTTTCTCGAGTTGCGGAGGGAACCTGGGGTATATTTTCAAGTTACGACGGGGATGGCCCTTCCAACCTCGTGTTTGTTCAGCGACGTCAGGACTCCTGCCTAGTTGCGAGGGACAACTCGGGATTCTCCTCGAGGCTTGGCAGGGCAATTGGGACGCTTCTCCAGCAGAGGCGGGAGACCAAGGGTCCCTTTCCACGTGCCACAGGAATCCTGGGAATCCTATCAAGTTTCACGAGGAGTCAGGCATCGTCTCCTTTGGAGGCACTGATCTCCGCGTACCTCTGGAGTTTTCAAAGGATGTGAGGCCTCCGGTCGCGATGAGGTGGGGAACTAGGTCTTTCTCTGTGGTCTCCACAGGGGATTCAGACATCCTTTCTTCTTGGGAGATGCAAGACAAGCCTGCATTCAAGTCACTGCAGGGATATCCGGCCTTATTTCGCGTCAGACCATCCCAGTGTCCATTCCACTTGAGGCCGCAAACTCAGGGTCCCTCTCATATAGCTAGAGCTGAGAGAAGCCTCCTCTTGAGGTGCTTGTGGTAAGGTGGTATTCCTCTGGAGTCGAAGCCAGGGACTAACCTCTCATCTCGAGTTGATTTTTGGTCCACGGAGCTCTTTCGTGTTGCTACAGTGACCTCAGGATCCCTCTAGCATTGGAACAGTGTTCTTGGTGTTTCTCTGGATTGCCATCAAGGAAATCAAGGCTCCTTTCATGTGTGATGTGCAACACGGAATTGCTCTGCACGCAGTGCAGGGGAATCGGGCCTCATCTCGCGGCGAAGGGGAAGTCTCATGGTTTTTCTCGAGTTGCGGCGGGAACCTGGGGTATATTCTCGAGTTACGACGGGGATGGCCCTTCCACCCACGTGTTTGTTCAGCCACGTCAGGACTCCTGCCTGGTTGCGAGGGACAACTCGGGTTTCTCCTCGAGGCCTGGCAGGGCAATTGGGACGCCTCTCCAGCTGAGGCGGGAGACCAAGAGTCCCTTTCCACATTCCACAGGAATCCTGGGACTCCTATCAAGTTTCACGAGGAGTCAGGCATCGTCCCGTTTTGAGGCACTGATCTCCGCGTACCTCTAGAGTTTTCAAAGGATTTCAGGCCTCCGGTCGCGATGAGGTGGGGAACTAGGTCTTTCTCTGTGGTCTCCACAGGGGATTCAGACATCCTTTCATCTTGGGAGATGCAAGACGAGCCTGCATTCAAGTCACTGCAGGGATATCCGGCCTTATTTCGAGTCAGGGCATCGCGGTGCCCATTCCACTTGAGGCTGCAAATTCAGGGTCCCTCTCACATACATAGAGCTGAGGGAAGCCTCCTCTTGAGGTGCTTGTGGTAAGGGGGTATTCCCCTGGAGTAGAAGCCAGGGAATAACCTCTCATCTCGAGTTGCTTTTGGGTTCACGGAGCTTTTTCGTGTTGCTACAGTGACCTCAGGATCCCTCTAGCCTTGATACAATGTTCTTGGGGGTTCTCTGGAGTGCCATCAAGGAAATCAAGGCTCCTTTCATGTGTGATGTGCAACAAGGAATTGCTCTGCATGCAGTGCAGGGGAATCGGGCCTCATCTCGCGGCGAGGGGGAAGTCTCATGTTTTTTCTCGAGTTGCGGCGGGAACCTGGGGTATATTCTCGAATTACCACGAGGATGGCCCTTCCACACACGTGTTTGTTCAGCGACGTCAGGACTCCTGCCTAGTTGTGAGGGAGAACTCGGGATTCTCCTCGAGGCTTGGCAGGGCAATTGGGACGCCTCTCCAGCTGAGGCGGGAGACCAAGGGTCCCTTTCCACGTGCCACAGGAATCCTGGGACTCCTATCAAGTTTCACGAGGAGTCAGGCATCGTCCCCTTTGGAGGCACTGATCTCCGCGTACCTCTGGAGTTTTCAAAGGATGTGAGGCCTCCGATCGCGATGAGGTGGGGAACTAGGTCTTTCACTGTGGTCTCCTCAGGGGATTCAGACATCCTTTCGTCTTGGGAGATGCAAGACGAGCCTGCATTCAAGTCACTGCAGGGATATCCGGCCTTATTTCGAGTCAGGGCATCGCGGTGTCCATTCCACTTTAGGCCGCAAACTCAGGGTCCCTCTCACATACCTAGAGCTGAGAGAAGCCTCCTCTTGAGGTGCTTGTGGTAAGGGGGTATTCCTCTGGAGTCGAAGCCAGGGACTAACCTCTCATCTCGAGTTGATTCTTGGTCCACGGAGCTCTTTCTTGTTGCTACAGTGACCTCAGGATCCCTCTAGCCTTGAAACAGTGTTCTTGGGGTTTCTCTGGAGTGCCATTAAAGAAATCAAGGCTCCTTTCCTGTGTGATGTGCAACACGGAATTGCTCTGCACGCAGTGCAGGGGAATCGGGCCTCATCTCGCGGCGAGGGGGAAGTCTCATGGTTTTTCTCGGGTTGCGGCGGGAACCTGGGGTATATTCTCGAGTTATGATGGGGATGGCCCTTCCACGCACGTGTTTGTTCAGCGACTTCAGGACTTCTGCCTAGTTTCGAGGGACAACTCGGGATTCTCCTCGAGGCCTGGCAGGGCAATTGGGACACCACTCCAGCTGAGGCGGGAGACCAAGGGTCCCTTTCCACGTGCCACAGGAATCCTGGGACTCCTATCAAGTTTCACGAGGAGTCAGGCATCGTCTCCTTTGGAGGCACTGATCTTCGCGTACCTCTGGAATTTTCAAAGGATGTGAGGCCTCCGGTCACGATGAGGTGGGAAACTAGGTCTTTCTCTGTGGTCTCCACAGGGGATTCAGACATCCTTTCGTCTTGGGAGATGCAAGACGAGCCTGCATTCAAGTCACTGCAGGGATATCCGGCCTTATTTCGAGTCACGGCATCGCGGTGTCCATTCCACTTGAGGCCGCAAAATCAGGGTCCCTCTCACATACCTAGGGCTGAGAGAAGCCTCCTCTTGAAGTGCTTGTGGAAAGGTGGTATTCCTCTGGAGTCGAAGCCAGGGAATAACCTCTCATCTCGAGTTGATTTTTGGTCCACGGAGCTCTTTCGTGTTGCTACAGTTTCCTCAGGATCCCTCTAGACTTGGAACAGTGTTCTTGGTGTTTCTCTGGATTGCCATCAAGGAAATCAAGGCTCCTTTCATGTGTGATGTGCAACACGGAATTGCTCTGCACGCAGTGCAGGGGAATCGGGCCTCATCTCGCGGCGAGGGGGAAGTCTCATGGTTTTTCTCGAGTTGCGGTGGGAACCTGGGGTATATTCTCGAGTTACGACGGGGATGGCCCTTCCACCCACGTGTTTGTTCAGCGACGGCAGGACTCCTGCGTGGTTGCGAGGGACAACTCGGGATTCTCCTCGAGGCCTGGCAGGGCAATTGGGACGCCTCTCCAGCAGAGGCGGGAGACCAAGAGTCCCTTTCCACATGTCACAGGAATCCTGGGACTCCTATCAAGTTTCACGAGGAGTCAGGCATCGTCCCGTTTGAGGCACTGATCTCCGCGTACCTCTAGAGTTTTGAAAGGATTTCAGGCCTCCGGTCGCGATGAGGTGGGGAACTAGGTCTTTCTCTGTGGTCTGCACAGGGGATTCAGACATCCTTTCGTCTTGGGAGATGCAAGACGAGCCTGCATTCAAGTCACTGCAGGGATATCCGGCCTTATTTCGAGTCAGGGCATCGCAGTGCCCATTCCACTTGAGGCTGCAAATTCATGGTCCCTCTCACATACATAGAGCTGAGAGAAGCCTACTCTTGAGGTGCTTGTGGTAAGGGGGTATTCCCCTGGAGTCAAAGCCAGGGAATAACCTCTCATCTCGAGTTGATTTTTGGTCCACGGAGCTCTTTCGTGTTGCTACAGTGACCTCAAGATCCCTCTAGCCTTGAAACAGTGTTCTTGGGTTTTCTCTGGAGTGCCATCAAGGAAATCAAGGCTCCTTTCATGTGTGATGTGCAACACGGAATTGCTCTGCACGCAGTGCCGGGGAATCGGGCCTCATCTCGCGGCGAGGGGGAAGTCTCATGGTTTTTCTCCAGTTGCGGCGGGAACCTAGGGTATATTCTCGAGTTACGACGGGGATGGCCCTTCCACCCACGTGTTTGTTCACCGACGTCAGGACTCCTGCCTAGTTGCGAGGGACAACTCGGGATTCTCCTCGAGGCTTGGCAGGGCAATTGGGACGTCTCTCCAGCTGAGGCGGGAGACCAAGTGTCCCTTTCCACGTGCCACAGTAATCCTGGGACTCCTATCAAGTTTCACGAGGAGTCAGGCATCGTCTCCTTTGGAGGCACTGATCTCCGCGTACCTCTGGAGTTTTCAAAGGATGTGAGGCCTCCAGTCGCGATGACGTGGGGAACTAAGTCTTTTTCTGTGGTCTCCATAGGGGATTCAGGTATACTTTCTTCATGGGAGATGCAAGACGAGCCTGCATTCAAGTCACTGCACGGATATCCTTCCTTATTTCGACTCAGGGCATTGTGGTGTCCATTCCACTTGAGGCTGCAAACTCAGGGTCCCTCTTACATACCTAGAGCTGAGAGAAGCCTCCTCTTGAGGTGCTTGTGGTAAGGTGGTATTCCTTTGGAGTCGAAGCCAGGGACTAACCTCTCATCTTGAGTTGATTTTTGGTCCACGGAACTCTTTCGTGTTGCTACAGTGACCTCAGGATCCCTCTAGCCTTGAAACAGTGTTCTTGGGGTTTCTCTGGAGTGCCATCAAGGAAATCAAGGCTCCTTTCATGTGTGATGTGCAACACGGAATTGCTCTGCATGCAGTGCCGGGGAATCGGGCCTCATCTCGCGGCGAGGGGGAAGTCTCATGGTTTTTCTCGAGTTGCGGCGGGAACCTGGGGTATATTCTCGAGTAACGACGGGGATGGCCCTTCCGCCCACGTAATTGTTCAGCGACGTCAGGACTCCTGCCTAGTTTCGAGGGACAACTCGGGATTCTCCTCGAGGCTTGGCAGGGCAATTGGGACGCCTCTCCAGCTGAGGCGGGAGACCAAGGGTCCCTTTCCACGTGCCACAGGAATCCTGGGACTCCTATCAAGATTCACGAGGAGTTAGGCATCGTCTCCTTAGCAGGCACTGATCTCCGCGTACCTCTGGAGTTTTCAAAGGATGTGAGGCCTCCGGTCGCGATGAGGTGGGGAACTAGGTCTTTCTCTGTGGTCTCCACAGGGGATTCAGACATCCTTTCGTCTTCGGAGATGCAAGACGAGCCTGCATTCAAGTCACTGCAGGGATATCCGGTCTTATTTTGAGTCACGGCATCGCGGTGTCCATTCCACTTGAGGCCGCAAACTTAGGGTCCCTCTCACATACCTAGGGCTGAGAGAAGCCTCCTCTTGAAGTGCTTGTGGAAAGGTGGTATTCCTCTGCAGTCGAAGCCAGGGACTAACCTGTCATTTCGAGTTGATTCTTGGTCCACGGAGCTCTTTCGTGTTGCTACAGTTTCCTCAGGATCCCTCTAGACTTGAAACAATGTTCTTGGGGTTTCTCTGGAGTGCCATCAAGGAAATCAAGGCTCTTTTCATGTGTGATGTGCAACACGTAATTGCTCTGCATGAAGTGCAGGGGAATGGGGCCTCATCTCAGGGCGAGTGGGAAGTCTCATGGTTTTTCTCGAGTTGCGGCGGGAACCTGGGGTATATTCTCGAATTACCACGAGGATGGCCCTTCCACACACGTGTTTGTTCAGCGACGTCAGGACTCCTGCCTAGTTGTGAGGGAGAACTCGGGATTCTCCTCGAGGCTTGGCAGGGCAATTGGGACGCCTCTCCAGCTGAGGCGGGAGACCAAGGGTCCCTTTCCACGTGCCACAGGAATCCTGGGACTCCTATCAAGTTTCACGAGGAGTCAGGCATCGTCCCCTTTGGAGGCACTGATCTCCGCGTACCTCTGGAGTTTTCAAAGGATGTGAGGCCTCCGATCGCGATGAGGTGGGGAACTAGGTCTTTCACTGTGGTCTCCTCAGGGGATTCAGACATCCTTTCGTCTTGGGAGATGCAAGACGAGCCTGCATTCAAGTCACTGCAGGGATATCCGGCCTTATTTCGAGTCAGGGCATCGCGGTGTCCATTCCACTTTAGGCCGCAAACTCAGGGTCCCTCTCACATACCTAGAGCTGAGAGAAGCCTCCTCTTGAGGTGCTTGTGGTAAGGGGGTATTCCTCTGGAGTCGAAGCCAGGGACTAACCTCTCATCTCGAGTTGATTCTTGGTCCACGGAGCTCTTTCTTGTTGCTACAGTGACCTCAGGATCCCTCTAGCCTTGAAACAGTGTTCTTGGGGTTTCTCTGGAGTGCCATTAAAGAAATCAAGGCTCCTTTCCTGTGTGATGTGCAACACGGAATTGCTCTGCACGCAGTGCAGGGGAATCGGGCCTCATCTCGCGGCGAGGGGGAAGTCTCATGGTTTTTCTCGGGTTGCGGCGGGAACCTGGGGTATATTCTCGAGTTATGATGGGGATGGCCCTTCCACGCACGTGTTTGTTCAGCGACTTCAGGACTTCTGCCTAGTTTCGAGGGACAACTCGGGATTCTCCTCGAGGCCTGGCAGGGCAATTGGGACACCACTCCAGCTGAGGCGGGAGACCAAGGGTCCCTTTCCACGTGCCACAGGAATCCTGGGACTCCTATCAAGTTTCACGAGGAGTCAGGCATCGTCTCCTTTGGAGGCACTGATCTTCGCGTACCTCTGGAATTTTCAAAGGATGTGAGGCCTCCGGTCACGATGAGGTGGGGAACTAGGTCTTTCTCTGTGGTCTCCACAGGGGATTCAGACATCCTTTCGTCTTGGGAGATGCAAGACGAGCCTGCATTCAAGTCACTGCAGGGATATCCGGCCTTATTTCGAGTCACGGCATCGCGGTGTCCATTCCACTTGAGGCCGCAAAATCAGGGTCCCTCTCACATACCTAGGGCTGAGAGAAGCCTCCTCTTGAAGTGCTTGTGGAAAGGTGGTATTCCTCTGGAGTCGAAGCCAGGGAATAACCTCTCATCTCGAGTTGATTTTTGGTCCACGGAGCTCTTTCGTGTTGCTACAGTTTCCTCAGGATCCCTCTAGACTTGGAACAGTGTTCTTGGTGTTTCTCTGGATTGCCATCAAGGAAATCAAGGCTCCTTTCATGTGTGATGTGCAACACGGAATTGCTCTGCACGCAGTGCAGGGGAATCGGGCCTCATCTCGCGGCGAGGGGGAAGTCTCATGGTTTTTCTCGAGTTGCGGTGGGAACCTGGGGTATATTCTCGAGTTACGACGGGGATGGCCCTTCCACCCACGTGTTTGTTCAGCGACGGCAGGACTCCTGCGTGGTTGCGAGGGACAACTCGGGATTCTCCTCGAGGCCTGGCAGGGCAATTGGGACGCCTCTCCAGCAGAGGCGGGAGACCAAGAGTCCCTTTCCACATGTCACAGGAATCCTGGGACTCCTATCAAGTTTCACGAGGAGTCAGGCATCGTCCCGTTTGAGGCACTGATCTCCGCGTACCTCTAGAGTTTTGAAAGGATTTCAGGCCTCCGGTCGCGATGAGGTGGGGAACTAGGTCTTTCTCTGTGGTCTCCACAGGGGATTCAGACATCCTTTCGTCTTGGGAGATGCAAGACGAGCCTGCATTCAAGTCACTGCAGGGATATCCGGCCTTATTTCGAGTCAGGGCATCGCAGTGCCCATTCCACTTGAGGCTGCAAATTCATGGTCCCTCTCACATACATAGAGCTGAGAGAAGCCTACTCTTGAGGTGCTTGTGGTAAGGGGGTATTCCCCTGGAGTCAAAGCCAGGGAATAACCTCTCATCTCGAGTTGATTTTTGGTCCACGGAGCTCTTTCGTGTTGCTACAGTGACCTCAAGATCCCTCTAGCCTTGAAACAGTGTTCTTGGGTTTTCTCTGGAGTGCCATCAAGGAAATCAAGGCTCCTTTCATGTGTGATGTGCAACACGGAATTGCTCTGCACGCAGTGCCGGGGAATCGGGCCTCATCTCGCGGCGAGGGGGAAGTCTCATGGTTTTTCTCCAGTTGCGGCGGGAACCTAGGGTATATTCTCGAGTTACGACGGGGATGGCCCTTCCACCCACGTGTTTGTTCACCGACGTCAGGACTCCTGCCTAGTTGCGAGGGACAACTCGGGATTCTCCTCGAGGCTTGGCAGGGCAATTGGGACGTCTCTCCAGCTGAGGCGGGAGACCAAGTGTCCCTTTCCACGTGCCACAGTAATCCTGGGACTCCTATCAAGTTTCACGAGGAGTCAGGCATCGTCTCCTTTGGAGGCACTGATCTCCGCGTACCTCTGGAGTTTTCAAAGGATGTGAGGCCTCCAGTCGCGATGACGTGGGGAACTAAGTCTTTTTCTGTGGTCTCCATAGGGGATTCAGGTATACTTTCTTCATGGGAGATGCAAGACGAGCCTGCATTCAAGTCACTGCACGGATATCCGTCCTTATTTCGACTCAGGGCATTGTGGTGTCCATTCCACTTGAGGCTGCAAACTCAGGGTCCCTCTTACATACCTAGAGCTGAGAGAAGCCTCCTCTTGAGGTGCTTGTGGTAAGGTGGTATTCCTTTGGAGTCGAAGCCAGGGACTAACCTCTCATCTTGAGTTGATTTTTGGTCCACGGAACTCTTTCGTGTTGCTACAGTGACCTCAGGATCCCTCTAGCCTTGAAACAGTGTTCTTGGGGTTTCTCTGGAGTGCCATCAAGGAAATCAAGGCTCCTTTCATGTGTGATGTGCAACACGGAATTGCTCTGCATGCAGTGCCGGGGAATCGGGCCTCATCTCGCGGCGAGGGGGAAGTCTCATGGTTTTTCTCGAGTTGCGGCGGGAACCTGGGGTATATTCTCGAGTAACGACGGGGATGGCCCTTCCGCCCACGTAATTGTTCAGCGACGTCAGGACTCCTGCCTAGTTTCGAGGGACAACTCGGGATTCTCCTCGAGGCTTGGCAGGGCAATTGGGACGCCTCTCCAGCTGAGGCGGGAGACCAAGGGTCCCTTTCCACGTGCCACAGGAATCCTGGGACTCCTATCAAGATTCACGAGGAGTTAGGCATCGTCTCCTTAGCAGGCACTGATCTCCGCGTACCTCTGGAGTTTTCAAAGGATGTGAGGCCTCCGGTCGCGATGAGGTGGGGAACTAGGTCTTTCTCTGTGGTCTCCACAGGGGATTCAGACATCCTTTCGTCTTGGGAGATGCAAGACGAGCCTGCATTCAAGTCACTGCAGGGATATCCGGTCTTATTTTGAGTCACGGCATCGCGGTGTCCATTCCACTTGAGGCCGCAAACTTAGGGTCCCTCTCACATACCTAGGGCTGAGAGAAGCCTCCTCTTGAAGTGCTTGTGGAAAGGTGGTATTCCTCTGCAGTCGAAGCCAGGGACTAACCTGTCATTTCGAGTTGATTCTTGGTCCACGGAGCTCTTTCGTGTTGCTACAGTTTCCTCAGGATCCCTCTAGACTTGAAACAATGTTCTTGGGGTTTCTCTGGAGTGCCATCAAGGAAATCAAGGCTCTTTTCATGTGTGATGTGCAACACGTAATTGCTCTGCATGAAGTGCAGGGGAATGGGGCCTCATCTCAGGGCGAGTGGGAAGTCTCATGGTTTTTCTCGAGTTGCGGCGGGAACCTGTGGTATATTCTCGAGTTACGACGGGGATGGCCCTTCCACACACGTGTTTGTTCACCGACGTCAGGACTCCTGCCTAGTTGAGAGGGACAACTCGGGATTCTCCTCGAGGCTTGGCAGGGCAATTGGGACGTCTCTCCAGCTGAGGCGGGAGACCAAGTGTCCCTTTCCACGTGCCACAGGTATCCTGGGACTCCTATCAAGTTTCACGAGGAGTCAGGCATCGTCTCCTTTGGAGGCACTGATCTCCGCGTACCTCTGGAGTTTTCAAAGGATGTGAGGCCTCCAGTCGCGATGAGGTGGGGAACTAAGTCTTTCTCTGTGGTCTCCATAGGGGATTCAGATATACTTTCTTCATGGGAGATGCAAGACGAGCCTGAATTCAAGTCACTGCAGGGATATCCGTCCTTATTTCGAGTCAGGGCATTGTGGTGTCCATTCCACTTGAGGCTGCAAACTCAGGGTCCCTCTTACATACCTAGAGCTGAGAGAAGCCTCCTGTTCAGGTGCTTGTGGTAAGGTGGTATTCCTCTGGAGTCGAAGCCAGGGACTACCCTCTCATCTCGAGTTGATTTTTGGTCCATGGAGCTCTTTCGTGTTGCTACAGTGACCTCAGGATCCCTCTAGCCTTGAAACAGTGTTCTTGGGGTTTCTCTGGAGTGCCATCAAGGAAATCAAGGCTCCTTTCATGTGTGATGTGCAACAGGGAATTGCTCTGCACGCAGTGCAGGGGAATCGGGCCTCATCTCGCGGCGAGGGGGAAGTCTCATGGTTTTTCTCGACTTGGGGCGGGAACCTGGTATATATTCTCGAGTTACGACGGGGATGGCCCTTCCACCCACGTGTTTGTTCAGCCACGTCAGGACTCCTGCCTAGTTGCGAGGGACAACTGGGGATTCTCCTCGAGGCTTGGCAGGGCAATTGGGACGCCTCTCCAGCTCAGGCGGGAGACCAAGGGTCCCTTTCCACGTGCCACAGGAATCCTGGGACACCTAAGAAGTTTCACGAGGAGTCAGGCATCGTCTCCTTTGGAGGCACTGATCTCGGCGTACCTCTGGAGTTTTCAAAGGATGTGAGGCCTCCGGTCGCGATGAGGTGGGAAACTAGGTCTTTCTCTGTGGTCTCCATAGGGGATTCAGACATCGTTTCGTCTTGATAGATGCAAGACGAGCCTGCATTCAAGTCACTGCAGGGATATCCGGCCTTATTTCGAGTCAGGGCATCGCGGTGTCCATTCCACTCGAGGCCGCAAACTCAGGGTCCCTCTCACATACCTAGAGCAGAGAGAAGCCTCCTCTTCAGGTGCTTGTGGTAAGGTGGTATTCCTCTGGAGTCGAAGCCAGGGACTAACCTCTCATCTCGAGTTAATTTTTGGTCCACCGAGCTCTTTCGTGTTGCTACATTGACCTCAGGATCCCTCTAGCCTTGAAACAGTGTTCTTGGGGATTCTCTGGAGTACCATCAAGGAAATCAAGGCTCCTTTCATGTGTGACGTGCATCACGGAATTGCTCTACACGCAGTGCAGGGGAATCGGGCCTCATCTCGTTGCGAGGGGGAAGTCTCATGGTTTTTCTCGAGTTTCGGTGGGAACCTGGGGTGTATTCTCGAGTTACGACGGGGATGGAACTTCCACCCACGTGTTTCTTCAGCGACTTCTGTACTCCTGCCTAGTTGCGAGGGACAACTCGGGATTCTCTTCGAGGCTTGGCAGGGCAATTGGGACGCTTCTCCAGCAGAGGCGGGAGACCAAGGGTCCCTTTCCACGTGCCACAGGAATCCTGGGACTCCTATCAAGTTTCACGAGGAGTTAGTCATCGTCTCCTTTGGAGGCACTGATCTCCGCGTACCTCTGGAGTTTTCAAAGGATGTGAGGCCTCCGGGCGCGATGAGGTGGGGAACTAGGTCTTTCTCTGTGGTCTCCACAGGGGATTCAGACATCCTTTCGTCTTGGGAGATGCAAGACGAGCCTGCATTGAAGTCGCTGCATGGATATCCGGCCTTATTTCGAGTCAGGGCATTGCGGTGTCCATTCCATTTGAGGCGGCAAACTCAGGGTCCCTCTCACATACCTAGAGCTGAGAGAAGCCTCCTGTTCAGGTGCTTGTGGTAAGGTGTTATTCCTCTGGAGTCGAAGCCAGGGACTACCCTCTCATCTCGAGTTGATTTTTGGTCCATGGAGCTCTTTCTTGTTGCTACAGTGACCTCAGGATCCCTCTAGCCTTGAAACAGTGTTCTTGGGGTTTCTCTGGAGTGCCATCAAGGAAATCAAGTCTCCTTTCATGTGTGATGTGCAACACGGAATTGCTCTGCATGCAGTGCAGGGGAATCGGGCCTCATCTCACGGCGAGGGGGAAGACTCATGGTTTTTCTCGAGTTGCGGCGGGAACCTGGGGTATATTCTCGAGTTACGACGGGGATGGCCCTTCCACCCACGTGTTTGTTCAGCGCCGTCAGGACTCCTGCCTAGTTGCGAGGAACAACTCGGGATTCTTCTCGAGACTTGGCAGGGCAATTGGGACGCCTCTCCAGTTGAGGCGGGAGACCAAGAGTCCCTTTCCATGTGCCACAGGAATCCTGGGACTCCTAAGAAGTTTCACGAGGAGTCAGGCATCGTCTCCTTTGGAGGCACTGATCTCCGCGTACCTCTGGAGTTTTCAAAGGATGTGAGGCTTCCGGTCGCGATGAGGTGGGGAACTAGGTCTTTCTCTGTGGTCTCCACAGGGGATTCAGACATCCTTTCATCTTGGGAGATGCAAGACGAGCCGGCATTCAAGTCACTGCAGGGATATCCGGCCTTATTTCGAGTCAGGGCATCGCGGTGTCCATACCACTTGAGGCTGCAAACTCAGGGTCCCTCTCACACACGTAGAGCAGAGAGAAGCCTCCTCTTGAGGTGCTTGTGGTAAGGTGGTATTTCTCTGAAGTCGAAGCCAGGGACTAACCTCTCATCTCGAGTTGATTTTTGGTCCACGGAGCTCTTTCGTGTTGCTACAGTGACCTCAGATCCCTCTAGCCTTGAAACAGTGTTCTTGGGGTTTCTCTGGAGTGCCATCAAGGAAATCAAGTCTCCTTTCATGTGTGATGTGCAACACGGAATTGCTCTGCACGCAGTGCAGGGGAATCGGGCCTCATCTCGCGGCGAGGGGGAAGTCTCATGGTTTTTCTCGACTTGCGGCGGGAACCTGGGATATATTCTCGACTTACGACGGGGATGGCCCTTCCACCCACGTGTTTGTTCAGCCACGTCAGGACTTCTGCCTAGTTGCGAGGGACAACTCAGGATTCTCCTCGAGGCTTGGCAGGGCAATTGGGACGCCTCTCCAGCTGAGGCGGGAGACCAAGGGTCCCTTTCCACGTGCCACAGGAATCCTGGGACACCTAAGAAGTTTCACGAGGAGTCAGGCATCGTCTCCTTTGGAGGCACTGATCTCGGCGTACCTCTGGAGTTTTCAAACTATGTGACGCCTCCGGTCGCGATGAGGTGGGGAACTAGGTCTTTCTCTGTGGTCTCCACAGGGGATTCAGACATCGTTTCGTCTTGATAGATGCAAGACGAGCCTGCATTCAAGTCACTGCAGGGATATCCGGCCTTATTTCGAGTCAGGGCATCGCGGTGTCCATTCCACTCGAGGCCGCAAACTCAGGGTCCCTCTCACATAGCTAGAGCTGAGAGAAGCCTCCTCTTGAGGTGCTTGAGGTAAGGTGGTATTCCTCTGGAGTCGAAGCCAGGGACTAACCTCTCATCTCGAGTTGATTTTTGGTCCACGGAGCTCTTTCGTGTTACTACAGTGACCTCAGGAACCCTCTAGCCTTGAAACAGTGTTCTTGGGGTTTCTCTGGAGTGCCATCAAGGAAATCAAAGCTCCTTTCATGTGTGATGTGCAACACGGAATTGCTCTGCATGCAGTGCAGGGAAATCAGGCCTCATCTCGCGGCGAGGGGGAAGTCTCATGGTTTTTCTCGAGTTGCGGCGGGAACCTGGGGTATATTCTCGACTTACGACGGGGATGGCCCTTCCACACACGTGTTTCTTCAGCGACGTCAGGACTCCTGCCTAGTTGCGAGGCACAACTCGGGATTCTCCTCGAGGCTTGGCAGGGCAATTGGGACGCCTCTCCAGCTAAGGCGGGAGACCAAGGGTCCCTTTCCACGTGCCACAGGAATCCTGGGACTCCTATCAAGTTTCACGAGGAGTCAGGCATCGTCTCCTTTGGAGGCACTGATCTCCGTGTACCTCTGGAGTTTTCAAAGGATGTGAGGCCTCCGGTCGCGATGAGGTGGGTAACTAGGTCTTTCTCTGTCGTCTCCACAGGGGATTCAGACATCTTTTCATCTTGGGAGATGCAACACGAGCCTGCATTAAAGTCACTGCAGGAATATCCGGCCTTATTTCGAGTCAGGGCATCGCGGTGTCCATTCCACTTGAGGACGCAAACTCGGGGTCCCTCTCACATACCTAGAACCGAGAGAAGTCTCCTCTTGAGGTGATTGTGGTAAGGTGGTATTCCTCTGGAGTCGAAGCCAGGGACTACCCTCTCATCTCGAGTTGATTTTTGGTCCATGGAGCTCTTTCGTGTTGCTACAGTGACCTCAGGATCCCTCTAGCCTTGAAACAGTGTTCTTGGGGTTTCTCTGGAGTGCCATCAAGGAAATCAAGGCTCCTTTCATGTGTGATGTGCAACAGGGAATTGCTCTGCACGCAGTGCAGGGGAATCGGGCCTCATCTCGCGGCGAGGGGGAAGTCTCATGGTTTTTCTCGACTTGGGGCGGGAACCTGGTATATATTCTCGAGTTACGACGGGGATGGCCCTTCCACCCACGTGTTTGTTCAGCCACGTCAGGACTCCTGCCTAGTTGCGAGGGACAACTGGGGATTCTCCTCGAGGCTTGGCAGGGCAATTGGGACGCCTCTCCAGCTCAGGCGGGAGACCAAGGGTCCCTTTCCACGTGCCACAGGAATCCTGGGACACCTAAGAAGTTTCACGAGGAGTCAGGCATCGTCTCCTTTGGAGGCACTGATCTCGGCGTACCTCTGGAGTTTTCAAAGGATGTGAGGCCTCCGGTCGCGATGAGGTGGGAAACTAGGTCTTTCTCTGTGGTCTCCATAGGGGATTCAGACATCGTTTCGTCTTGATAGATGCAAGACGAGCCTGCATTCAAGTCACTGCAGGGATATCCGGCCTTATTTCGAGTCAGGGCATCGCGGTGTCCATTCCACTCGAGGCCGCAAACTCAGGGTCCCTCTCACATACCTAGAGCAGAGAGAAGCCTCCTCTTCAGGTGCTTGTGGTAAGGTGGTATTCCTCTGGAGTCGAAGCCAGGGACTAACCTCTCATCTCGAGTTAATTTTTGGTCCACCGAGCTCTTTCGTGTTGCTACATTGACCTCAGGATCCCTCTAGCCTTGAAACAGTGTTCTTGGGGATTCTCTGGAGTACCATCAAGGAAATCAAGGCTCCTTTCATGTGTGACGTGCATCACGGAATTGCTCTACACGCAGTGCAGGGGAATCGGGCCTCATCTCGTTGCGAGGGGGAAGTCTCATGGTTTTTCTCGAGTTTCGGTGGGAACCTGGGGTGTATTCTCGAGTTACGACGGGGATGGAACTTCCACCCACGTGTTTCTTCAGCGACTTCTGTACTCCTGCCTAGTTGCGAGGGACAACTCGGGATTCTCTTCGAGGCTTGGCAGGGCAATTGGGACGCTTCTCCAGCAGAGGCGGGAGACCAAGGGTCCCTTTCCACGTGCCACAGGAATCCTGGGACTCCTATCAAGTTTCACGAGGAGTTAGTCATCGTCTCCTTTGGAGGCACTGATCTCCGCGTACCTCTGGAGTTTTCAAAGGATGTGAGGCCTCCGGGCGCGATGAGGTGGGGAACTAGGTCTTTCTCTGTGGTCTCCACAGGGGATTCAGACATCCTTTCGTCTTGGGAGATGCAAGACGAGCCTGCATTGAAGTCACTGCATGGATATCCGGCCTTATTTCGAGTCAGGGCATTGCGGTGTCCATTCCATTTGAGGCGGCAAACTCAGGGTCCCTCTCACATACCTAGAGCTGAGAGAAGCCTCCTGTTCAGGTGCTTGTGGTAAGGTGTTATTCCTCTGGAGTCGAAGCCAGGGACTACCCTCTCATCTCGAGTTGATTTTTGGTCCATGGAGCTCTTTCTTGTTGCTACAGTGACCTCAGGATCCCTCTAGCCTTGAAACAGTGTTCTTGGGGTTTCTCTGGAGTGCCATCAAGGAAATCAAGTCTCCTTTCATGTGTGATGTGCAACACGGAATTGCTCTGCATGCAGTGCAGGGGAATCGGGCCTCATCTCACGGCGAGGGGGAAGACTCATGGTTTTTCTCGAGTTGCGGCGGGAACCTGGGGTATATTCTCGAGTTACGACGGGGATGGCCCTTCCACCCACGTGTTTGTTCAGCGCCGTCAGGACTCCTGCCTAGTTGCGAGGAACAACTCGGGATTCTTCTCGAGACTTGGCAGGGCAATTGGGACGCCTCTCCAGTTGAGGCGGGAGACCAAGAGTCCCTTTCCATGTGCCACAGGAATCCTGGGACTCCTAAGAAGTTTCACGAGGAGTCAGGCATCGTCTCCTTTGGAGGCACTGATCTCCGCGTACCTCTGGAGTTTTCAAAGGATGTGAGGCTTCCGGTCGCGATGAGGTGGGGAACTAGGTCTTTCTCTGTGGTCTCCACAGGGGATTCAGACATCCTTTCATCTTGGGAGATGCAAGACGAGCCGGCATTCAAGTCACTGCAGGGATATCCGGCCTTATTTCGAGTCAGGGCATCGCGGTGTCCATACCACTTGAGGCTGCAAACTCAGGGTCCCTCTCACACACGTAGAGCAGAGAGAAGCCTCCTCTTGAGGTGCTTGTGGTAAGGTGGTATTTCTCTGAAGTCGAAGCCAGGGACTAACCTCTCATCTCGAGTTGATTTTTGGTCCACGGAGCTCTTTCGTGTTGCTACAGTGACCTCAGATCCCTCTAGCCTTGAAACAGTGTTCTTGGGGTTTCTCTGGAGTGCCATCAAGGAAATCAAGTCTCCTTTCATGTGTGATGTGCAACACGGAATTGCTCTGCACGCAGTGCAGGGGAATCGGGCCTCATCTCGCGGCGAGGGGGAAGTCTCATGGTTTTTCTCGACTTGCGGCGGGAACCTGGGATATATTCTCGACTTACGACGGGGATGGCCCTTCCACCCACGTGTTTGTTCAGCCACGTCAGGACTTCTGCCTAGTTGCGAGGGACAACTCAGGATTCTCCTCGAGGCTTGGCAGGGCAATTGGGACGCCTCTCCAGCTGAGGCGGGAGACCAAGGGTCCCTTTCCACGTGCCACAGGAATCCTGGGACACCTAAGAAGTTTCACGAGGAGTCAGGCATCGTCTCCTTTGGAGGCACTGATCTCGGCGTACCTCTGGAGTTTTCAAACTATGTGACGCCTCCGGTCGCGATGAGGTGGGGAACTAGGTCTTTCTCTGTGGTCTCCACAGGGGATTCAGACATCGTTTCGTCTTGATAGATGCAAGACGAGCCTGCATTCAAGTCACTGCAGGGATATCCGGCCTTATTTCGAGTCAGGGCATCGCGGTGTCCATTCCACTCGAGGCCGCAAACTCAGGGTCCCTCTCACATAGCTAGAGCTGAGAGAAGCCTCCTCTTGAGGTGCTTGAGGTAAGGTGGTATTCCTCTGGAGTCGAAGCCAGGGACTAACCTCTCATCTCGAGTTGATTTTTGGTCCACGGAGCTCTTTCGTGTTACTACAGTGACCTCAGGAACCCTCTAGCCTTGAAACAGTGTTCTTGGGGTTTCTCTGGAGTGCCATCAAGGAAATCAAAGCTCCTTTCATGTGTGATGTGCAACACGGAATTGCTCTGCATGCAGTGCAGGGAAATCAGGCCTCATCTCGCGGCGAGGGGGAAGTCTCATGGTTTTTCTCGAGTTGCGGCGGGAACCTGGGGTATATTCTCGACTTACGACGGGGATGGCCCTTCCACACACGTGTTTCTTCAGCGACGTCAGGACTCCTGCCTAGTTGCGAGGCACAACTCGGGATTCTCCTCGAGGCTTGGCAGGGCAATTGGGACGCCTCTCCAGCTAAGGCGGGAGACCAAGGGTCCCTTTCCACGTGCCACAGGAATCCTGGGACTCCTATCAAGTTTCACGAGGAGTCAGGCATCGTCTCCTTTGGAGGCACTGATCTCCGTGTACCTCTGGAGTTTTCAAAGGATGTGAGGCCTCCGGTCGCGATGAGGTGGGTAACTAGGTCTTTCTCTGTCGTCTCCACAGGGGATTCAGACATCTTTTCATCTTGGGAGATGCAACACGAGCCTGCATTAAAGTCACTGCAGGAATATCCGGCCTTATTTCGAGTCAGGGCATCGCGGTGTCCATTCCACTTGAGGACGCAAACTCGGGGTCCCTCTCACATACCTAGAACCGAGAGAAGTCTCCTCTTGAGGTGATTGTGGTAAGGTGGTATTCCTCTGGAGTCGAAGCCAGGGACTAACCTCTCATCTCGAGTTGATTTTTGGTCCACGGAGCTCTTTCGTGTTGCTACAGTGACCTCAGGATCCCTCTAGCCTTGAAACAGTGTTCTTGGGGTTTCTCTGGAGTGCCATCAAGGAAATCAAGGCTCCTTTCATGTGTGATGTGCAATACGGAATTGCTCTGCATGCAGTGCAGGGGAATCAGGCCTCATCTCGCGGCGAGGGGGAAGTCTCATGGTTTTTCTCGAGTTGCGGCGGGAACCTGGGGTATATTCTCGACTTACGACGGGGATGGCCCTTCAACACACGTGTTTCTTCAGCGACGTCAGGACTCCTGCCTAGTTGCGAGGAACAACTCGGGATTCTCCTCGAGGCTTGGCAGGGCAATTGGGACGCCTCTCCAGCTGAGGCGGGAGACCAAGGGTCCCTTTCCACGTGCCACAGGAATCCTGGGACACCTATCAAGTTTCACGAGGAGTCAGGCATCGTCTCCTTTGGAGGCACTGTACTCCGCGTACCTCTGAAGTTTTCAAAGTATTTGAGGCCTCCGGTCGCGATGAAGTGGGGAACTAGGTCTTTCTCTGTGGTCTCCACAGGGGATTCAGACATCCTTTCGTCTTCGGAGATGCAAGTCGAGCCTGCATTCAAGTCACTCCAGGGATATCCGGCCTTATTTCGCGTCAGGGCATCGCGGTGTCCATTCCACTTGAGGCCGCATAATCAGGGTCCCTCTCACATACCTAGTGCTGAGAGAAGCCTCCTCTTGAGGTGCTTGTGGTAAGGTGGTATTCCTCTGGAGTGGAAGCCAGGGACTAACCTCTCATCTCGAGTTGATTTTTGGTCCACGGAGCTCTTTCGTGTGGCTACAGTGACCTCAGGATCCCTCTAGCCTTGAAACAGTGTTCTTGGGGTTTCTCTGGAGTGCCATCAAGGAAATCAAGGCTCCTTTCATGTGTGATGTGCAACACGGAATTGCTCTGCACGCAGTGCAGGGGAATCGGGCCTCATCTCGAGGCGAGGGGGAAGTCTCATGGTTTTTCTCGAGTTGCGGCGGGAACCTGGGGTATATTCTCGAGTTAGGACGGGGATGCCCCTTACACCCACGTGTTTGTTCAGCCACGTCAGGACTCCTGCGTAGTTGCGAGGGACAACTCGGGATTCTCCTCGAGGCTTGGCAGGGCAATTGGGACGCCTCTCCAGCTGAGGCGGGAGACCAAGTGTCCCTTTCCACGTGCCACAGGAATCCTGGGACTCCTATCAAGTTCCACGAGGAGTCAGGCATCGTCTCCTTTGGAGGCACTGATCTCCACGTACCTCTGGAGTTTTCAAAGGATGTAAGGCCTCCGGTCGCGAAGATGTGGGGAACTAGTTCTTTCTCTGTGGTCTCCACAGGGGATTCAGACATCCTTTCGTCTTGGGAAATGCAAGACGAGCCTGCATTCAAGTCACTGCAGGGATATCCGGCCTTATTTCGCGTCAGGGCATCGCGGTGTCCATTCCACTTGAGGCCGCAAACTCAGGGTCCCTCTCACATACCTAGAGCTGAGAGAAGCCTCCTGTTCAGGTGCTTGTGGTAAGGTGTTATTCCTCTGGAGTCGAAGCCAGGGACTACCCTCTCATCTCGAGTTGATTTTTGGTCCATGGAGCTCTTTCGTGTTGCTACAGTGACCTCAGGATCGCTCTAGCCTTGAAACAGTGTTCTTGGGGTTTCTCTGGAGTACCATCAAGGAAATCAAGGCTCCTTTCATGTGTGATGTGCAACACGGAATTGCTCTGCATGCAGTGCAGGGGAATCGGGCCTCATCTCACGGCGAGGGGGAAGACTCATGGTTTTTCTCGAGTTGCGGCGGGAACCTGGGGTATATTCTCGAGTTACGACGGGGATGGCCCTTCCACACACGTGTTTCTTCAGCGCCGTCAGGACTCCTGCCTAGTTGCGAGGAACAACTCGGGATTCTCCTCGAGACTTGGCAGGGCAATTGGGACGCCTCTCCAGCTGAGGCGGGAGACCAAGAGTCCCTTTCCACGTGCCACAGGAATCCTGGGACTCCTAAGAAGTTTCACGAGGAGTCAGGCATCGTCTCCTTTGGAGGCACTGATCTCCGCGTAGCTCTGGAGTTTTCAAAGGATGTGAGGCCTCCGGTCGTGATGAGGTGGGGAACTAGGTCTTTCTCTGTGGTCTCCACAGGGGATTCAGACATCCTTTCATCTTGGGAGATGCAAGACGAGCCGGCATTCAAGTCACTGCAGGAATATCCGGCCTTATTTCGAGTCAGGGCATCGCGGTGTCCATACCACTTGAGGCCGCAAACTCAGGGTCCCTCTCACACACGTAGAGCTGAGAGAAGCCTCCTCTTGAGGTGCTTGTGGTAAGGTGGTATTTCTCTGAAGTCGAAGCCAGGGACTAACCTCTCATCTCGAGTTGATTTTTGGTCCACGGAGCTCTTTCGTGTTGCTACAGTGACCTCAGATCCCTCTAGCCTTGAAACAGTGTTCTTGGGGTTTCTCTGGAGTGCCATCAAGGAAATCAAGTCTCCTTTCATGTGTGATGTGCAACACGGAATTGCTCTGCACGCAGTGCAGGGGAATCGGGCCTCATCTCGCGGCGAGGGGGAAGTCTCATGGTTTTTCTCGAGTTGCGGCGGGAACCTGGGGTATATTCTCGAGTTACGACGGGGATGGCCCTTCCACACACGTGTTTCTTCAGCGACGTCAGGACTCCTGCCTAGTTGCGAGGCACAACTCGGGATTCTCCTCGAGGCTTGGCAGGGCAATTGGGACGCCTCTCCAGCTAAGGCGGGAGACCAAGGGTCCCTTTCCACGTGCCACAGGAATCCTGGGACTCCTATCAAGTTTCACGAGGAGTCAGGCATCGTCTCCTTTGGAGGCACTGATCTCCGCGTACCTCTGGAGTTTTCAAAGGATGTGAGGCCTCCGGTCGCGATGAGGTGGGTAACTAGGTCTTCCTCTGTGGTCTCCACAGGGGATTCAGACATTTTTTCATCTTGGGAGATGCAACACGAGCCTGCATTAAAGTCACTGCAGCAATATCCGGCCTTATTTCGAGTCAGGGCATCGCGGTGTCCATTCCACTTGAGGACGCAAACTCGGGGTCCCTCTCACATACCTAGAACCGAGAGAAGTCTCCTCTTGAGGTGATTGTGGTAAGGTGGTATTCCTCTGGAGTCGAAGTCAGGGACTAACCTCTCATCTCGAGTTGATTTTTGGTCCACGGAGCTCTTTCGTGTTGCTACATTGACCTCAGGATCCCTCTAGCCTTGAAACAGTGTTCTTGGGGTTTCTCTGGAGTGCCATCAAGGAAATCAAGGCTCCTTTCATGTGTGATGTGCAATACGGAATTGCTCTGCATGCAGTGCAGGGGAATCAGGCCTCATCTCGCGGCGAGGGGGAAGTCTCATGGTTTTTCTCGAGTTGCGGCGGGAACCTGGGGTATATTCTCGACTTACGACGGGGATGGCCCTTCCACACACGTGTTTCTTCAGCGACGTCAGGACTCCTGCCTAGTTGCGAGGAACAACTCGGGATTCTCCTCGAGGCTTGGCAGGGCAATTGGGACGCCTCTCCAGCTGAGGCGGGAGACCAAGGGTCCCTTTCCACGTGCCACAGGAATCCTGGGACACCTATCAAGTTTCACGAGGAGTCAGGCATCGTCTCCTTTGGAGGCACTGTACTCCGCGTACCTCTGAAGTTTTCAAAGTATTTGAGGCCTCCGGTCGCGATGAAGTGGGGAACTAGGTCTTTCTCTGTGGTCTCCACAGGGGATTCAGACATCATTTCGTCTTCGGAGATGCAAGTCGAGCCTGCATTCAAGTCACTCCAGGGATATCCGGCCTTATTTCGCGTCAGGGCATCGCGGTGTCCATTCCACTTGAAGCCGCATAATCAGGGTCCCTCTCACATACCTAGTGCTGAGAGAAGCCTCCTCTTGAGGTGCTTGTGGTAAGGTGGTATTCCTCTGGAGTGGAAGCCAGGGACTAACCTCTCATCTCGAGTTGATTTTTGGTCCACGGAGCTCTTTTGTGTGGCTACAGTGACCTCAGGATCCCTCTAGCCTTGAAACAGTGTTCTTGGGGTTTCTCTGGAGTGCCATCAAGGAAATCAAGGCTCCTTTCATGTGTGATGTGCAACACGGAATTGCTCTGCATGCAGTGCAGGGGAATCGGGCCTCATCTCGCGGCGAGGGGGAAGTCTCATGGTTTTTCTCGAGTTGCGGCGGGAACCTGGGGTATATTCTCGAGTTAGGACGGGGATGCCCCTTACACCCACGTGTTTGTTCAGCCACGTCAGGACTCCTGCGTAGTTGCGAGGAACAACTCGGGATTCTCCTCGAGGCTTGGCAGGGCAATTGGGACGCCTCTCCAGCTGAGGCGGGAGACCAAGTGTCCCTTTCCACGTGCCACAGGAATCCTGGGACTCCTATCAAGTTCCACGAGGAGTCAGGCATCGACTCCTTTGGAGGCACTGATCTCCACGTACCTCTGGAGTTTTCAAAGGATGTAAGGCCTCCGGTCGCGAAGAGGTGGGGAACTAGTTCTTTCTCTGTGGTCTCCACAGGGGATTCAGACATCCTTTCGTCTTGGGAAATGCAAGACGAGCCTGCATTCAAGTCACTGCAGGGATATCCGGCCTTATTTCGCGTCAGGGCATCGCGGTGTCCATTCCACTTGAGGCCGCAAACTCAGGGTCCCTCTCACATACCTAGAGCTGAGAGAAGCCTCCTGTTCAGGTGCTTGTGGTAAGGTGTTATTCCTCTGGAGTCGAAGCCAGGGACTACCCTCTCATCTCGAGTTGATTTTTGGTCCATGGAGCTCTTTCGTGTTGCTACAGTGACCTCAGGATCCCTCTAGCCTTGAAACAGTGTTCTTGGGGTTTCTCTGGAGTACCATCAAGGAAATCAAGGCTCCTTTCATGTGTGATGTGCAACACGGAATTGCTCTGCATGCAGTGCAGGGGAATCGGGCCTCATCTCACGGCGAGGGGGAAGACTCATGGTTTTTCTCGAGTTGCGGCGGGAACCTGGGGTATATTCTCGAGTTACGACGGGGATGGCCCTTCCACCCACGTGTTTGTTCAGCCACGTCAGGACTCCTGCCTAGTTGCGAGGAACAACTCGGGATTCTCCTCGAGGCTTGGCAGGGCAATTGGGACGCCTCTCCAGCTGAGGCGGGAGACCAAGAGTCCCTTTCCAAGTGCCACAGGAATCCTGGGACTCCTAAGAAGTTTCACAAGGAGTCAGGCATCGTCTCCTTTGGAGGCACTGATCTCCGCGTAGCTCTGGAGTTTTCAAAGGATGTGAGGCCTCCGGTCGCGATGAGGTGGGGAACTAGGTATTTCTCTGTGGTCTCCACAGGGGATTCAGACATCCTTTCATCTTGGGAGATGCAATACGAGCCTGCATTCATGTCACTGCAGGGATATCCGGCCTTATTTTGCGTCAGGGCATCGCGGTGTCCATTCCACTTGAGGCCGCAAACTCAGGGTCCCTCTCACATACCTAGAGCTGAGAGAAGCCTCCTCTTGAGGTGCTTGTGGTAAGGTGGTATTTCTCTGGAGTCGAAGCCAGGGACTAACCTCTCATCTCGAGTTGATTTTTGGTCCACGGAGCTCTTTCGTGTTGCTACAGTGACCTCAGAATCCCTCTAGCCTTGAAACAGTGTTCTTGGGGTTTCTCTGGAGTGCCATCAAGGAAATCAAGGCTCCTTTCATGTGTGATGTGCAACACGGAATTGCTCTGCATGCAGTGCCGGGGAATCGGGCCTCATCTCGCGGCGAGGGGTAAGTCTCATGGTTTTTCTCGAGTTGCGGCGGGAACCTGGGGTATATTCTCGAGTTACGACGGGGATGGCCCTTCCACCCACGTGTTTGTTCAGCGACGACAGGACTCATGCCTAGTTGCGAGGGACAACTCGGGATTCTGCTCGAGGCTTGGCAGGGCAATTGGAACGCCTCTCCAGGTGAGGCGGGAGACCAAGGGTCCCTTTCCACGTGCCACAGGAATCCTGGGACTCCTATCAAGTTTCACGAGGAGTCAGGCATCGTCTCCTTTGGAGGCATTGATCTCCGCGTACCTCTGGAGTTTTCAAAGGATTTGAGGCTTCCGGTCGCGATGAGGTGGGGAACTAGGTCTTTCTCTGTGGTTTCCACAGGGGATTCAGACATCCTTTCGTCTTGGGAGATGCAAGACGAGCCTGCATTCAAGTCACTGCAGGGATATCCGGCCTTATTTCGCGTCAGGTTATCGCAGTGTCCATTCCACTTGAGGCCGCATAATCAGGGTCCCTCTCACATACCTAGAGCTGAGAGAAGCCTCCTCTTGAGGTGCTTGTGGTAAGGTGGTATTCCTCTGGAGTCGAAGCCAGGGACTAACCTCTCATCTCGAGTTGATTTTTGGGCCACGGAGCTCTTTCGGGTTGCTTCAGTGACCTCACGATCCTCTAGCCTTGAAACAGTGTTCTTGGGGTTTCTCTGGAGTGCCATCAAGGAAATCAAGGCTCCTTTCATGTGTGATGTGCAACACGGAATTGCTCTGCATGCAGTGCAGGGGAATCGGGCTTCATCTCGCGGCGAGGGGGAAGTCTCATGGTTTTTCTCGAGTTGCGGCGGGAACCTGGGGTATATTCTCGAGTTACGACGGGGATGGCCCTTCCACCCACGTGTTTGTTCAGCCACGTCAGGACTCCTCCCTAGTTGCGAGGCACAACTCGGGATTCTCCTCGAGGCTTGGCAGGGCAATTGGGACGCCTCTCCAGCTGAGGCGGGAGACCAAGGGTCCCTTTCCACGTGCCACAGGAATCCTGGGACACCTATCAAGTTTCACGAGGAGTCAGGCATCGTCTCCTTTGGAGGCACTGTACTCCGCGTACCTCTGAAGTTTTCAAAGTATTTGAGGCCTCCGGTCGCGATGAAGTGGGGAACTAGGTCTTTCTCTGTGGTCTCCACAGGGGATTCAGACATCCTTTCGTCTTCGGAGATGCAAGTCGAGCCTGCATTCAAGTCACTCCAGGGATATCCGGCCTTATTTCGCGTCAGGGCATCGCGGTGTCCATTCCACTTGAGGCCGCATAATCAGGGTCCCTCTCACATACCTAGTGCTGAGAGAAGCCTCCTCTTGAGGTGCTTGTGGTAAGGTGGTATTCCTCTGGAGTGGAAGCCTGGGACTAACCTCTCATCTCGAGTTGATTTTTGGTCCACGGAGCTCTTTCGTGTGGCTACAGTGACCTCAGGATCCCTCTAGCCTTGAAACAGTGTTCTTGGGGTTTCTCTGGAGTGCCATCAAGGAAATCAAGGCTCCTTTCATGTGTGATGTGCAACACGGAATTGCTCTGCATGCAGTGCAGGGGAATCGGGCCTCATCTCGCGGCGAGGGGGAAGTCTCATGGTTTTTCTCGAGTTGCGGCGGGAACCTGGGGTATATTCTCGAGTTAGGACGGGGATGCCCCTTACACCCACGTGTTTGTTCAGCCACGTCAGGACTCCTGCGTAGTTGCGAGGGACAACTCGGGATTCTCCTCGAGGCTTGGTAGGGCAATTGGGACGCCTCTCCAGCTGAGGTGGGAGACCAAGTGTCCCTTTCCACGTGCCACAGGAATCCTGGGACGCCTATCAAGTTCTACGAGGAGTCAGGAATCGTCTCCTTTGGAGGCACTGATCTCCACGTACCTCTGGAGTTTTCAAAGGATGTGAGGCCTCCGGTCGCGAAGAGGTGGGGAACTAGGTCTTTCTCTGTGGTCTCCACAGGGGATTCAGACATCCTTTCGTCTTGGGAAATGCAAGACGAGCCTGCATTCAAGTCACTGCAGGGATATCCGGCCTTATTTCGCGTCAGGGCATCGCGGTGTCCATTCCACTTCAGGCCGCAAACTCAGGGTCCCTCTCACATACCTAGAGCTGAGAGAAGCCTCCTGTTCAGGTGCTTGTGGTAAGGTGTTATTCCTCTGGAGTCGAAGCCAGGGACTACCCTCTCATCTCGAGTTGATTTTTGGTCCATGGAGCTCTTTCGTGTTGCTACAGTGACCTCAGGATCCCTCTAGCCTTGAAACAGTGTTCTTGGGGTTTCTCTGGAGTACCATCAAGGAAATCAAGGCTCCTTTCATGTGTGATGTGCAACACGGAATTACTCTGCATGCAGTGCAGGGGAATCGGGCCTCATCTCACGGCGAGGGGGAAGACTCATGGTTTTTCTCGAGTTGCGGCGGGAACCTGGGGTATATTCTCGAGTTACGACGGGGATGGCCCTTCCACCCACGTGTTTGTTCAGCGACGTCAGGACTCCTGCCTAGTTGCGAGGAACAACTCGGGATTCTCCTCGAGGCTTGGAAGGGCAATTGGGACGCCTCTCCAGCTGAGGCGGGAGACCAAGAGTCCCTTTCCACGTGCCACAGGAATCCTGGGACTCCTAAGAAGTTTCACGAGGAGTCAGGCATCGTCTCCTTTGGAGGCACTGATCTCCGCGTAGCTCTGGAGTTTTCAAAGGATGTGAGGCCTCCGGTCGCGATGAGGTGGGGAACTAGGTATTTCTCTGTGGTCTCCACAGGGGATTCAGACATCCTTTCATCTTGGGAGATGCAATACGAGCCTGCATTCATGTCACTGCAGGGATATCCGGCCTTATTTTGCGTCAGGGCATCGCGGTGTCCATTCCACTTGAGGCCGCAAACTCAGGGTCCCTCTCACATACCTAGAGCTGAGAGAAGCCTCCTCTTGAGGTGCTTGTGGTAAGGTGGTATTCCTCTGGAGTCGAAGCCAGGGACTAACCTCTCATCTCGAGTTGATTTTTGGGCCACGGAGCTCTTTCGTGTGGCTACAGTGACCTCAGGATCCCTCTAGCCTTGAAACAGTGTTCTTGGGGTTTCTCTGGAGTGCCATCAAGGAAATCAAGGCTCCTTTCATGTGTGATGTGCAACACGGAATTGCTCTGCACGCAGTGCAGGGGAATCGGGCCTCATCTCGCGGGGAGGGGGAAGTCTCATGGTTTTTCTCGAGTTGCGGCGGGAACCTGGGCTATATTCTCGAGTTACGACGGGGATGGCCCTTCCACACACGTGTTTGTTCAGCGACGTCTGGACTCCTGCCTAGTTGCGAGGGACAACTCGGGATTCTCCTCGAGGCTTGGCAGGGCAATTGGAACGCCTCTCCAGCTGAGGCTGGAGACCAAGGGTCCCTTTCCACGTGCCACAGGAATCCTGGGACTCCTATCAAGTTTCACGAGGAGTCAGGCATCGTCTCCTTTGGAGGCACTGATCTCCGCGTACCTCTGGAGTTTTCAAAGGATGTGAGGCCTCCGGTCGCGATGAGGTGGGGAACTAGGTATTTCTCTGTGGTCTCCACAGGGGATTCAGACATCCTTTCGTCTTGGGAGATGCAAGACGAGCTGGTATTCAAGTCACTGCAGAGATATCTGGCCTTATTTCGAGTCAGGGCATCGCGGTGTCCATTCCACTTGAGGCCGCAAACTCAGGGTCCCTCTCCTATACCTAGCGCTGAGAGAAGCCTCCTCTTGAGGTGCTTGTGGTGAGGTGGTATTCCTCTGGAGTCGAAGCCAGGGACTAACCTCTCATCTCGAGTTGATTTTTGGTCCACGGAGCTCTTTCGTGTTGCTACAGTGACCTCAGGATCCCTCTAGCCTTGAAACAGTGTTCTTGGGGTTTCTCTGGAGTGCCATCAAGGAAATCAAGGCTCCTTTCATGTGTGATGTGCAAGACGGAATTGCTCTGCACGCAGTGCAGGGGAATCGGGCCTCATCTCGCGGCGAGGGGGAAGTCTCATGGTTTTTCTCGAGTTGCGGTGGGAACCTGGGGTATATTCTCGACTTACGACGGGGATGGCCCTTCCACCCACGTGTTTCTTCAGCGACGTCAGGACTCCTCCCTAGTTGCGAGGCACAACTCGGGATTCTCCTCGAGGCTTGGCAGGGCAATTGGGACGCCTCTCCAGCTGAGGCGGGAGACCAAGGGTCCCTTTCCACGTGCCACAGGAATCCTGGGACACCTATCAAGTTTCACGAGGAGTCAGGCATCGTCTCCTTTGGAGGCACTGTACTCCGCGTACCTCTGAAGTTTTCAAAGTATTTGAGGCCTCCGGTCGCGATGAAGTGGGGAACTAGGTCTTTCTCTGTGGTCTCCACAGGGGATTCAGACATCCTTTCGTCTTCGGAGATGCAAGTCGAGCCTGCATTCAAGTCACTCCAGGGATATCCGGCCTTATTTCGCGTCAGGGCATCGCGGTGTCCATTCCACTTGAGGCCGCATAATCAGGGTCCCTCTCACATACCTAGTGCTGAGAGAAGCCTCCTCTTGAGGTGCTTGTGGTAAGGTGGTATTCCTCTGGAGTGGAAGCCTGGGACTAACCTCTCATCTCGAGTTGATTTTTGGTCCACGGAGCTCTTTCGTGTGGCTACAGTGACCTCAGGATCCCTCTAGCCTTGAAACAGTGTTCTTGGGGTTTCTCTGGAGTGCCATCAAGGAAATCAAGGCTCCTTTCATGTGTGATGTGCAACACGGAATTGCTCTGCATGCAGTGCAGGGGAATCGGGCCTCATCTCGCGGCGAGGGGGAAGTCTCATGGTTTTTCTCGAGTTGCGGCGGGAACCTGGGGTATATTCTCGAGTTAGGACGGGGATGCCCCTTACACCCACGTGTTTGTTCAGCCACGTCAGGACTCCTGCGTAGTTGCGAGGGACAACTCGGGATTCTCCTCGAGGCTTGGTAGGGCAATTGGGACGCCTCTCCAGCTGAGGTGGGAGAACAAGTGTCCCTTTCCACGTGCCACAGGAATCCTGGGACGCCTATCAAGTTCTACGAGGAGTCAGGAATCGTCTCCTTTGGAGGCACTGATCTCCACGTACCTCTGGAGTTTTCAAAGGATGTGAGGCCTCCGGTCGCGAAGAGGTGGGGAACTAGGTCTTTCTCTGTGGTCTCCACAGGGGATTCAGACATCCTTTCGTCTTGGGAAATGCAAGACGAGCCTGCATTCAAGTCACTGCAGGGATATCCGGCCTTATTTCGCGTCAGGGCATCGCGGTGTCCATTCCACTTCAGGCCGCAAACTCAGGGTCCCTCTCACATACCTAGAGCTGAGAGAAGCCTCCTGTTCAGGTGCTTGTGGTAAGGTGTTATTCCTCTGGAGTCGAAGCCAGGGACTACCCTCTCATCTCGAGTTGATTTTTGGTCCATGGAGCTCTTTCGTGTTGCTACAGTGACCTCAGGATCCCTCTAGCCTTGAAACAGTGTTCTTGGGGTTTCTCTGGAGTACCATCAAGGAAATCAAGGCTCCTTTCATGTGTGATGTGCAACACGGAATTACTCTGCATGCAGTGCAGGGGAATCGGGCCTCATCTCACGGCGAGGGGGAAGACTCATGGTTTTTCTCGAGTTGCGGCGGGAACCTGGGGTATATTCTCGAGTTACGACGGGGATGGCCCTTCCACCCACGTGTTTGTTCAGCGACGTCAGGACTCCTGCCTAGTTGCGAGGAACAACTCGGGATTCTCCTCGAGGCTTGGAAGGGCAATTGGGACGCCTCTCCAGCTGAGGCGGGAGACCAAAAGTCCCTTTCCACGTGCCACAGGAATCCTGGGACTCCTAAGAAGTTTCACGAGGAGTCAGGCATCGTCTCCTTTGGAGGCACTGATCTCCGCGTAGCTCTGGAGTTTTCAAAGGATGTGAGGCCTCCGGTCGCGATGAGGTGGGGAACTAGGTATTTCTCTGTGGTCTCCACAGGGGATTCAGACATCCTTTCATCTTGGGAGATGCAATACGAGCCTGCATTCATGTCACTGCAGGGATATCCGGCCTTATTTTGCGTCAGGGCATCGCGGTGTCCATTCCACTTGAGGCCGCAAACTCAGGGTCCCTCTCACATACCTAGAGCTGAGAGAAGCCTCCTCTTGAGGTGCTTGTGGTAAGGTGGTATTCCTCTGGAGTCGAAGCCAGGGACTAACCTCTCATCTCGAGTTGATTTTTGGGCCACGGAGCTCTTTCGTGTGGCTACAGTGACCTCAGGATCCCTCTAGCCTTGAAACAGTGTTCTTGGGGTTTCTCTGGAGTGCCATCAAGGAAATCAAGGCTCCTTTCATGTGTGATGTGCAACACGGAATTGCTCTGCACGCAGTGCAGGGGAATCGGGCCTCATCTCGCGGGGAGGGGGAAGTCTCATGGTTTTTCTCGAGTTGCGGCGGGAACCTGGGCTATATTCTCGAGTTACGACGGGGATGGCCCTTCCACACACGTGTTTGTTCAGCGACGTCTGGACTCCTGCCTAGTTGCGAGGGACAACTCGGGATTCTCCTCGAGGCTTGGCAGGGCAATTGGAACGCCTCTCCAGCTGAGGCTGGAGACCAAGGGTCCCTTTCCACGTGCCACAGGAATCCTGGGACTCCTATCAAGTTTCACGAGGAGTCAGGCATCGTCTCCTTTGGAGGCACTGATCTCCGCGTACCTCTGGAGTTTTCAAAGGATGTGAGGCCTCCGGTCGCGATGAGGTGGGGAACTAGGTATTTCTCTGTGGTCTCCACAGGGGATTCAGACATCTTTTCGTCTTGGGAGATGCAAGACGAGCTGGTATTCAAGTCACTGCAGAGATATCTGGCCTTATTTCGAGTCAGGGCATCGCGGTGTCCATTCCACTTGAGGCCGCAAACTCAGGGTCCCTCTCCTATACCTAGCGCTGAGAGAAGCCTCCTCTTGAGGTGCTTGTGGTGAGGTGGTATTCCTCTGGAGTCGAAGCCAGGGACTAACCTCTCATCTCGAGTTGATTTTTGGTCCACGGAGCTCTTTCGTGTTGCTACAGTGACCTCAGGATCCCTCTAGCCTTGAAACAGTGTTCTTGGGGTTTCTCTGGAGTGCCATCAAGGAAATCAAGGCTCCTTTCATGTGTGATGTGCAAGACGGAATTGCTCTGCACGCAGTGCAGGGGAATCGGGCCTCATCTCGCGGCGAGGGGGAAGTCTCATGGTTTTTCTCGAGTTGCGGCGGGAACCTGGGGTATATTCTCGAGTTACGACGGGGATGGCCCTTCCACCCACGTGTTTGTTCAGCCTCGTCACGACTCCAGCCAGGTTGCGAGGGACAACTCGGGATTCTCCTCGAGGCTTGGCAGGGCAATTGGGACGCATCTCCAGCTGAGGCGGGAGACCAAGGGTCCCTTTCCACGTGCCACAGGAATCCTGGGACTCCTATCAAGTTTCACGAGGAGTCAGGCATCGTCTCCTTTGGAGGCACTGATCTCCGTGTACCTCTGGAGTTTTCAAAGGATGTCAGGCCTCCGGTCGCGATGATGTCGGGAACTAAGTCTTTCTCTGTGGTCTCCACAGGGGATTCAGACATCCTTTCGTCTTGGGAGATGCAAGACGAGCCTGCATTCAAGTCACTGCAGGGATTTTCGGCCTTATTTTGAGTCAGGGCATCGCGGTGTCCATTCCACTTGAGGCCGCAAACCCAGGGTCCCTCTCACATACCTAGAGCTGAGAGAAGCCTCCTCTTGAGGTGCTTGTGGTAAGGTGGCTTTCCTCTGGAGTCGAAGCCAGGGACTAACCGCTCATCTCGAGTTGAATCTTGGTCCACGGAGCTCTTTCGTTTTGCTACAGTGACCTCAGGATCCCTCTAGCCTTGAAACAGTGTTCTTGGGGTTTCTCTGGAGTGCCATCAAGGAAATCAAGGCTCCTTTCATGTGTGATGTGCAACACGGAATTGCTCTGAATGCAGTGCAGGGTATCGGGCCTCATTTTGCGGCGAGGGGAAAGTCTCATGGTTTTTCTCGAATTGCGATGGGAACCTGGGGTTTATTCTCGAGTTACGACGGGGATGGCCCTTCCACACACGTGTTTGTTCAGCGACATCAGGACTCCTGACTAGTTGCGAGGGACAACTCGGGATTCTCCTCGAGGCTTGGCAGGGCAATTGGGACACCTGTCCAGCTGAGGCGGGAGACCAAGTGTCCCTTTCCACGTGCCACAGGAATCCTGGAAATCCTATCAATTTTCACGAGAAGTCAGGCATCGTCTCCCTTGGAGGCACTGATCTCCGCGTACCTCTGGAGTTTTTAAAGGATGTGAGGCCTCCGGTCGCGATGAGGTGGGGAACTAGGTCTTTCTCTGTGGTCTCCACAGGGGATTCAGACATCCTTTCATCTTGGGAGATGCAAGACGAGCCTGCATTCAAGTCACTGCGGGGATATCCGGCCTTATTTCGAGTCAGGGCATCGCGGTGTCCATTCCACTTCAGGCCGCAAACTCAGGGTCCCTCTCACATACCTAGAGCTGAGAAAAGCCTCCTCTTGAGGTGCTTGACGTATGGTGGTATTCCTCTGGAGTCGAAGCCAGGGACCAACCTCTCATCTCGAGTTGATTTTTGGTCCACGGAGCTCTTTCATGTTGCTACAGTAACCTCAGGATCCCTCTAGCCTTGAAACAGTGTTCTTGGGGTTTCTCTGGAGTGCCATCAAGGAAATCAAGGCTCCTTTCATGTGTGATGTGCAACACGGAATTGCTCTGCACGCAGTGCAGGGGAATCGGGCCTCATCTCGCGGCGAGGGGGAAGTCTCATGGTTTTTCTCGAGTTGCGGCGGGAACCTGGGGTATATTCTCGAGTTACGACGGGGTTGGCCCTTCCACACACGTGTTTGTTCAGCGACGTCAGGACTCCTGCCTAGTTGCGAGGGACAACTCGGGATTCTCCTCGAGGCTTGGCAGGGCAATTGGGACGCCTCTCCAGCTGAGGCGGGATACCAAGGGTCCCTTTCCACGTGCCACAGGAATCCTGGGACTCCTATCAAGGTTCACGAGGAGTCAGGCATCGTCTCCTTTAGAGGCACTGATCTCCGCGTACCTCTGGAGTTTTCAAAGGATGTGAGGTCTCCGGTCGCGATGAGGTGGGGAACTAGGTCTTTCTCTGTGGTCTCCACAGGGGATTCAGACATCCTTTCATCTTCGGAGATGCAAGACGAGCCTGCATTCAAGTCACAGCAGAGATATCCAGCCTTTTATCGAGTCAGGGCCTCGCGGTGTACATTCCACTTGAGGCCGCAAACTCAGGGTCCCTCTCCCATACCAACGCTGAGAGAAGCCTCCTCTTGAGGTGCTTGTGGTAAGGTGGTATTCCTCAGGAGTCGAAGCCAGGGACTAACCTCTCATCTCCAATTGATTTTTGGTCCACGAAGCTCTTTCGTGTGGCTACAGTGTCCTCAGGATCCCTCTAGCC
The DNA here is from genome assembly GCF_910594005.1 of Cervus elaphus. Taxonomy (NCBI): domain Eukaryota; kingdom Metazoa; phylum Chordata; class Mammalia; order Artiodactyla; family Cervidae; genus Cervus; species Cervus elaphus. Next base: position 8,301,243 of record NC_057838.1, read on the forward strand.
TTGAAACAGTGTTCTTGGGGTTTCTCTGGAGTGCCATCAAGGAAATCAAGGCTCCTTTCATGTGTGATGTGCAACACGGAATTGCTCTGTACGAAGTGCAGGGGAATCGGGCCTGATCTCGCGGCGAGGGGGAATTCTCATGGTTTTTCTCGAGTTGCGGCGGGAACCTGGGGTATATTCTCGAGTTACGACAGGAATGGCCCTTCCACACACGTGTTTGTTCAGCGACGTCAGGACTCCTGCCTAGTTGCGAGGGACAACTCGGGATTCTCCTCGAGGCTTGGCAGGGCAATTGGGACGTCTCTCCAGCTGAGGCAGGAGACCAAGGGTCCCTTTCCACGTGCCACAGGAATCCTGGGACTCCTATCAAGTTTCACGAGGAGTCAGGCATCGTCTCCTTTGGAGGCACTGATCTCCGCGTACCTCTGGAGTTTTCAAAGGATATGAGGCCTCCGTTCGCGATGAGGTGGGGAACTAGGTCTTTCTCTGTGGTCTCCACAGGGGATTCAGACATCCTTTCATCTTGGGAGATGCAAGACGAGCTGGTATTCAAGTCAATGCAGAGATATCTGGCCTTATTTCGAGTCAGGGCATCGCGGTGTCCATTCCACTTGAGGCCGCAAACTCAGGGTCCCTCTCCCATACCTAGCGCTGAGAGAAGCCTCCTCTTGAGGTGCTTGTGGTAAGGTGGTAGTCCTCTGGAGTCGAAGCCAGGGAATAACCTCTCATCTCCAGTTGATTTTTGGTCCACGGACCTCTTTCGTGTGGCTACAGTGTCCTCAGGATCCCTCTAGCCTTGAAACAGTGTTCATGGGGTTTCTCTGGAGTGCCATCAAGGAAATCAAGGCTCCTTTCATGTGTGATGTGTAACACGGAATTGCTCTGCACACAGTGCAGGGGAATCGGGTCTCATTTTGCGGCGAGGGGGAAGTCTCATGGTTTTTCTCGAGTTGCGGCGGGAACCTGGGGTATATTCTCGAGTTACGACGGGGATGGCCCTTCTACCCACGTGTTTGTTCAGCCTCGTCACGACTCCAGCCTAGTTGCGAGGGACAACTCGGGATTCTCCTCGAGGCTTGGCAGGGCAATTTGGACGCATCTCCACCTGAGGCGGGAGACCAAGGGTCCCTTTCCACGTGCCACAGGAATCCTGGGACTCCTATCAAGTTTCACGAGGAGTCAGGCATCGTCTCCTTTGGAGGCACTGATCTCCGTGTACCTCTGGAGTTTTCAAAGGATGTCAGGCCTCCGGTCGCGATGATGTCGGGAACTAAGTCTTTCTCTGCGGTCTCCACAGGGGATTCAGACATCCTTTCGTCTTGGGAGATGCAAGACGAGCCTGCATTCAAGTCACTGCAGGGATTTTCGGCCTTATTTTGAGTCATGGCATCGCGGTGTCCATTCCACTTGAGGCCGCAAACCCAGGGTCCCTCTCACATACCTAGAGCTGAGAGAAGCCTCCTCTTGAGGTGCTTGTGGTAAGGTGGTATTCCTCTGGAGTCGAAGCCAGGGACTAACCTCTCATCTCGAGTTGATTTTTGGTTCCCGGAGCTCTTTCGTGTGGCTACAGTGACCTCAGGATCCCTCTAGCCTTGAAACAGTGTTTTTGGGGTTTCTCTGGAGTGCCATCAAGGAAATCAATGCTCCTTTCATGTGTGATGTGCAACACGGAATTGCTCTGAATGCAGTGCAGGGTATCGGGCCTCATTTTGCGGCGAGGGTAAAGTCTCATGATTTTTCTCGAGTTGCGATGGGAACCTGGGGTTTATTCTCGAGTTACGACGGGGATGGCCCTTCCACACACGTCTTTGTTCAGCGAGGTCAGGACTCCTGCCTAATTGCGAGGGACAACTCGGGATTCTCCTCGAGGCTTGGCAGGGCAATTGGGACACCTGTCCAGCTGAGGCGGGAGACCAAGTGTCCCTTTCCACGGGCCACAGGAATCCTGGAAATCCTATCAATTTTCACGAGGAGTCAGGCATCGTCTCCTTTGGAGGCACTGATCTCCGCGTACCTCTGGAGTTTTTAAAGGATGTGAGGCCTCCGGTCGCGATGAGGTGGGGAACTAGGTCTTTCTCTGTGGTCTCCACAGGGGATTCAGACATCCTTTCATCTTTGGAGATGCAAAACGAGCCTGCATTCAAGTTACTGCAGGGATATCCGGCCTTATTTCGAGTCAGGGTATCGCGGTGTCCATTCCACTTGAGGCCGCAAACTCAGGGTCCCTCTCACATACCTAGAGCTGAGAGAAGCCTCCTCTTGAGGTGCTTGTGATAAGGTGGTATTCCTCAGGAGTCGAAGCCAGGGACTAACCTCTCATCTCGAATTGATTCTTGGTCCTCGGAGCTCTTTCGGGTTGCTTCAGTGACCTCAGGATCCTCTAGCCTTGAAAGATTGTTCTTGGGGTTTCTCTGGAGTGCCATCAAGGAAATCAAGGCTCCTTTCATGTGTGATGTGCAACACGGAATTGCTCTGCACGCAGTGCAGGGGAATCGGGCCTCATCTCGTGGCGAGGGGGAAGTTTCATGGTTTTTCTCGAGTTGTGGCGGGAACCTGGGGTATATTCTCGAGTTACGACGGGGATGGCCCTTCAACCCACGTGTTTGTTCAGCCTCGTCACGACTCAAGCCTAGTTGCGAGGGAAAACTCGGGATTCTCCTCGAGGCTTGGCAGGGCAATTGGGACGCATCTCCAGCTGAGGCGGGAGACCAAGTGTCCCTTTCCACGTGCCACAGGAATCCTGGGACTCCTATCAAGTTTCACGAGGAGTCAGGCATCGTCTCCTTTGGAGGCACTGATCTCCGTGTACCTCTGGAGTTTTCAAAGGATGTCAGGCCTCCGGTCGCGATGATGTCGGGAACTAAGTCTTTCTCTGTGGTCTCCACAGGGAATTCAGACATCCTTTCGTCTTGGGAGATGCAAGACGAGCCTGCATTCAAGTCACTGCAGGGATTTTCGGCCTTATTTTGAGCCATGGCATCGCGGTGTCCATTCGACTTGAGGCCGCAAACCCAGGGTCCCTCTCACATACCTAGAGCTGAGAGAAGCCTCCTCTTGAGGTGCTTGTGGTAAGGTGGTTTTCCTCTGGAGTCGAAGCCAGGGACTAACCGCTCATCTCGAGTTGATTCTTGGTCCACGGAGCTCTTTCGTTTTGCTACAGTGACCTCAGGATCCCTCTAGCCTTGAAACAGTGTTCTTGGGGTTTCTCTGGAGTGCCATCAAGGAAATCAAGGCTCCTTTCATGTGTGATGTGCAACACGGAATTGCTCTGCACGCAGTGCAGGGGAATCGGGCCTCATTTCGCGGCGAGGGGGAAGTCTCATGTTTTTTCTGGAGTTGCGGCGGGAACCTGGGGTATATTCTCGAGTTACGACGGGGATGGCCCTTCCTCACACGTGTTTGTTCAGCGACGGCAGGACTCCAGCCTAGTTGCGAGGGAAAACTCGGGATTCTCCTCGAGGCTTGGCAGGGCAATTGGGACGCCTCTCCAGCTGAGGCGGGAGACCAAGGGTCCCTTTCCACGTGCCACAGGAATCCTGGGACTCCTATCAAGTTTCACGAGGAGTCAGGCATAGTCTCCTTTGGAGGCACTGATCTCCGCGTACCTCTGGAGTTTTCAAAGGATGTGAGGCCTCAGGTCGCGATGAGGTTGGGAACTAGGTCTTTCTCTGTGGTCTCCACAGGGGATTCAGACATCCTTTCATCTTGGGAGATGCAAGACGAGCCTGCATTCAAGTCACTGCAGAGATATCTGGCCTTATTTCGAGTCAGGGCATCGCGGTGTCCATTCCACTTGAGGCTGCAAACTCAGGGTCCCTCTCCCATACCTAGAGCTGAGAGAAGCCTCCTCTTGAGGTGCTTTTGATAAGGTGGTATTCCTCTCGAGTCGAAGCCAGGGACTAACCTCTCATCTCGAGTTGATTCTTGGTCCACGGAGCTCTTTCGTGTTTCTACAGTGACCTCAGGATCCTTCTAGCCTTGAAACAGTGTTCTTGGGGTTTCTCTGGAGTGCCATCAAGGAAATCAAGGCTCCTTTCATGTGTGATGTGCAACACGGAATTGCTCTGCACGCAATGCAGGGGAATCGGGCCTCATCTCGCGGGGAGGGGGAAGTCTCATGGTTTTTCTCGAGTTGCGGCGGGAACCTGGGGTATATTCTCGAGTTAAGACGGGGATGGCCCTTCCTCACACGTGTTTGTTCAGCGACGGCAGGACTCCAGCCTAGTTGCGAGGGAAAACTCGGGATTCTCCTCGAGGCTTTGCAGGGCAATTGGGACGCCTCTCCAGCTGAGGCGGGAGACCAAGGGTCCCTTTCCACGTGCCACAGGAATCCTGGGACCCCTAAGAAGTTTCACGAGGAGTCAGGCATCGTCTCCTTTGGAGGCACTGATCTCCGAGTACCTCTGGAGTTTTCAAAGGATTTGAGGCTTCCGGTCGCGATGAGGTGGGGAACTAGGTCTTTCTCTGTTGTCTCCACAAGGGATTCAGACATCCTTTCGTCTTGGGAGATGCAAGACGAGCCTGCATTCAAGTCACTGCAGGGATATCCGTCCTTATTTTGAGTCAGGGCATCGCGGTGTCCATTCCACTTGAGGCCGCAAACTCAGGGTCCCTCTCACATACCTAGAGCTGAGAGAAGCCTCCTCTTGAGGTGCTTGTGGTAATGTGGTATTTCTCTGGAGTCGAAGCCAGGGACTAACCTCTCATCTCGAGTTGATTCTTGGTCCACGGAGCTCTTTCGTGTTGCTACAGTGACCTCAGGATCCCTCTAGCCTTGAAACAGTGTTCTTGGGGTTTCTCTGGAGTGCCATCAAGGAAATCAAGGCTCCTTTCATCTGTGATGTGCAACACGGAATAGCTCTGCACGCAGTGCAGGGGAATCGGGCCTCATTTTGCGGCGAGGGGGAAGTCTCATGGTTTTTCTCAAGTTGCGGCGGGAACCTGGGGTATATTCTCGAGTTACGACGGGGATGGCCCTTCCACACACGTGTTTGTTCAGCGACGTCAGGACTCCTGCCTAGTTGCGATGGACAACTCGGGGTTCTCCTCGAGGCTTGGCAGGGCAATTGGGACGCCTCTCCAGCTGAGGCGGGAGACGAAGGGTCCCTTTCCACGTGCACAGGAATCCTGGGTCTCCTATCAAGTTTCACGAGGAGTAAGGCATTGTCTCCTTTGGAGGCACTGATCTCCGCGTACCTCTGGACTTTTCAAAGGATGTGAGGCCTCCGGTCGCGATGAGGTGGGGAACTAGGTCTTTCTCTGTGGTCTCAACAGGGGATTCAGACATCCTTTCATCTTGGGAGATGCAAGACGAGCCGGCATTCAAGTCACTTCAGAGATATCTTGCCTTATTTTGAGTCAGGGCATCGTGGTGTCCATTCCACTTGAGGCCGCAAACTCAGGGTCCCTCTCACATACCTAGAGCTTAGAGAAGCCTCCTCTTGAGGTGCTTGTGGTAAGGTGGTATACCTCCGGAGTCGAAGCCAGGGACTAACCTCTCATCTCGAGTTGATTTTTGGTCCACGGAGCTCTTTCGTGTTGCTACAGTGACCTCAGCATCCCTCTAGCCTTGAAACAGTGTTCTTGGGGTTTCTCTGGAGTGCCATCAAGGAAATCAAGGCTCCTTTCATGTGTGATGTGCAACACGGAATTGCTCTGCATGCAGTGCGGGGGAATCGGGCCTCATCTCGCGGCGAGGGGGAAGTCTCATGGTTTTTCTCGAGTTGCGGCGGGAACCTGGGGTATATTCTCGAGTTACGACGGGGATGGCCCTTCCACCCACGTGTTTGTTCAGCCACGTCAGGACTCCTGCCTAGTTGCGAGGGAAAACTCGGGATTCTCCTCGAGGCTTGGCAGGGCAATTGGGCCGCCTCTCCAGCTGAGGCGGGAGACCAAGGGTCCCTTTCCACGTGCCACAGGAATCCTGGGACTCCTATCAAGTTTCACGAGGAGTCAGGCATCGTCTCCTTTGGAGGCACTGATCTCCGCGTACCTCTGGAGTTTTCAAAGGATATGAGGCCTCCGGTCGCCATGAGGTGGGGAACTAGGTCTTTCTCTGTGGTCTCCACAGGGGATTCAGACATCCTTTCATCTTGGGAGATGCAAGATGAGCCTGCATTTAATTCTCTGCAGCAATATCCGACCTAATTTCGTGTCAGGGCATCGCAGTGTCCATTCCACTTGAGGCCGCAAACTCATGGTCCCTCTCACATACCTAGGGCTGAGAGAAGCCTCCTCTTGAGGTGCTTGTGGTAAGGTGGTATTCCTCTGGAGTCGAAGCCAGGGACTAACTTCTCAACTCGAGTTGATTTTTGGTCCACGGAGCTGTTTCGTGTTGCTACAGTAACCTCAGGATCCCTCTAGCCTTGAAACAGTGTTCTTGGGGTTTCTTTGGAGTGCCATCAAGGAAATCAAGGCTCCTTTCATGTGTGATGTGCAACACGGAACTGCTCTGCATGCAGTGCAGCGGAATCGAGCCTCATCTCGCGGCGAGGGGGAAGTCTCATAGTTTTTCTCGAGTTGCGGCGGGAATCTGGGGTATATGCTCGAGTTGTGACGGGGATGGCCCTTCCACCCACGTGTTTGTTCAGCGACGTCAGGACTCCTGCCTAGTTGGGAGGGACAACTCGGGATTCTCCTCGAGGCTTGGCAGGGCAATTGGGACGCCTCTCCAGCTGAGGCGGGAGACCAAGGGTCCCTTTCCACGTGCCACAGGAATCCTGGGACTCCTATCAAGTTTCACGAGGAGTCAGGCATCGTCTCCTTTGGAGGCACTGATCTCCGCGTACCTCTGGAGTTTTCAAAGGATGTGAGGCCTCCGGTCGCGATGAGGTGGGGAACTAGGTCTTTCTCTGTGGTCTCCACAGGGGATTCAGACATCATTTCGTCTTGGGAGATGCAACACGAGCCTGCATTCAAGTCACTGCAGGGATATCCGGCCTTATTTCGAGTCAGGGCATCGCGGTGTCCATTCCACTTGAGGCCACAAACTCAGGGTCCCTCTCACATACCTAGAGCTGAGAGAAGCCTCCTCTTGAGGTGCTTGTGGTAAGGTGGTATTCCTCTGGAGTCGAAGCCAGGGACTAACCTCTCATCTCGAGTTAATTTTTGGTCCACGGAGCTCTTTCGTATTGCTACAGTGACCTCAGGATCCCTCTAGCCTTGAAACAGTGTTCTTGGGGTTTCTCTGGAGTGCCATCAAGGAAATCAAGGCTCCTTTCATGTGTGATGTGCAACACGGAATTGCTCTGAATGCAGTGCAGGGTATCGGGCCTCATTTTGCGGCGAGGGGAAAGTCTCATGGTTTTTCTCGAGTTGCGATGGGAACCTGGGGTTTATTCTCGAGTTACGACGGGGATGGCCCTTCCACACACATGTTTGTTCAGCGACATCAGGACTCCTGACTAGTTGCGAGGGACAACTCGGGATTCTCCTCGAGGCTTGGCAGGGCAATTGGGACACCTGTCCAGCTGAGGCGGGAGACCAAGTGTCCCTTTCCACGTGCCACAGGAATCCTGGAAATCCTATCAATATTCACGAGGAGTCAGGAATCGTCTCCTTTGGAGGCACTGATCTCCGCGTACCTCTGGAGTTTTCAAAGGATGTGAGGCCTCCGGTCGCGATGAGGTGGGGAACTAGGTCTTTCTCTGTGGTCTCCACAGGGGATTCAGACATCCTTTCATCTTGGGAGATGCAAGACGAGCCTGCATTCAAGTCACTGCAGGGATATCCGGCCTTATTTCGAGTCAGGGCATCGCGGTATCCATTCCACTTGAGGCCGCAAACTCAGGGTCCCTCTCACATACCTAGAGCTGAGAAAAGCCTCCTCTTGAGGTGCTTGACGTATGGTGGTATTCCTCTGGAGTCGAAGCCAGGGACCAACCTCTCATCTCGAGTTGATTTTTGGTCCACGGAGCTCTTTCATGTTGCTACAGTAACCTCAGGATCCCTCTAGCCTTGAAACAGTGTTCTTGGGGTTTCTCTGGAGTGCCATCAAGGAAATCAAGGCTCCTTTCATGTGTGATGTGCAACACGGAATTGCTCTGCACGCAGTGCAGGGGAATCGGGCCTCATCTCGCGGCGAGGGGGAAGTCTCATGGTTTTTCTCGAGTTGCGGCGGAAACCTGGGGTATATTCTCGAGTTACGACGGGGTTGGCCCTTCCACACACGTGTTTGTTCAGCGACGTCAGGACTCCTGCCTAGTTGCGAGGGACAACTCGGGATTCTCCTCGAGGCTTGGCAGGGCAATTGGGACGCCTCTCCAGCTGAGGCGGGAGACCAAGGGTCCCTTTCCACGTGCCACAGGAATCCTGGGACTCCTATCAAGTTTCACGAGGAGTCAGGCATCGTCTCCTTTAGAGGCACTGATCTCCGCGTACCTCTGGAGTTTTCAAAGGATGTGAGGCCTCCGGTCGCGATGAGGTGGGGAACTAGGTCTTTCTCTGTGGTCTCCACAGGGGATTCAGAAATCCTTTCATCTTGGGAGATGCAAGACGAGCCTGCATTCAAGTCAATGCAGGGATATCCGGCCTTATTTCGAGTCAGGGCATCGCGGTGTCCATTCCACTTGAGGCCGCAAACTCAGGGTCCCTCTCACATACCTAGAGCTGAGAAAAGCCTCCTCTTGAGGTGCTTGAGGTAAGGTGGTATTTCTCTGGAGTCGAAGCCAGGGACAAACCTCTCATCTCGAGTTGAATTTTGGTCCCCGGAGCTCTTTCATGTTGCTACAGTGACCTCAGGATCCCTCTAGCCTTGAAACAGTGTTCTTGGAGTTTCTCTGGAGTGCCATCAAGGAAATCAAGGCTCCTTTCATGTGTGATGTGCAACACGGAATTGCTCTGCACGCAGTGCAGGGCAATCGGGCCTCATCTCGCGGGGAGGGGGAAGTCTCATGGTTTTTCTCGAGTTGCGGCGGGAACCTGGGGTATATTCTCGAGTTACGACGGGGATGGCCCTTCCACACACGTGTTTGTTCAGCGACGTCTGGACTCCTGCCTAGTTGCGAGGGAAAACTCGGGATTCTCCTCGAGGCTTGGCAGGGCCATTGGGACGCCTCTCCAGCTGAGGCGGGAGACCAAGGGTCCCTTTCCACGTGCCACAGGAATCCTGGGACTCCTATCAAGTTTCACGAGGAGTCAGGCATCGTCTCCTTTGGAGGCACTGATCTCCGCGTACCTCTGGAGTTTTCAAAGGATGTGAGGCCTCCGGTCGCGATGAGGTTGGGAACTAGGTCTTTCTCTGTGGTCTCCACAGGGGATTCAGACATACTTTCATCTTCGGAGATGCAAGACGAGCCTGCATTCAAGTCACTGCAGAGATATCCAGCCTTTTATCGAGTCAGGGCCTCGCGGTGTACATTCCACTTGAGGCCGCAAACTCAGGGTCCCTCTCCCATACCAACGCTGAGAGAAGCCTCCTCTTGAGGTGCTTGTGGTAAGGTGGTATTCCTCAGGAGTCGAAGCCAGGGACTAACCTCTCATCTCCAATTGATTTTTGGTCCACGAAGCTCTTTCGTGTGGCTACAGTGTCCTCAGGATCCCTCTAGCCTTGAAACAGTGTTCTTGGGGTTTCTCTGGAGTGCCATCAAGGAAATCAAGGCTCCTTTCATGTGCGATGTGCAACACGGAATTACTCTGCACGCAGTGCAGGGGAATCGGCCCTCATCTCGCGGCGAGGGGGAAGTCTCATGGTTTTTCTCGAGTTGCGGCGGGAACCTGGGGTATATTCTCGAGTTACGACAGGAATGGCCCTTCCACACACGTGTTTGTTCAGCGACGTCAGGACTCCTGCCTAGTTGCGAGGGACAACTCGGGATTCTCCTCGAGGCTTGGCAGGGCAATTGGGACGTCTCTCCAGCTGAGGCAGGAGACCAAGGGTCCCTTTCCACGTGCCACAGCAATCCTGGGACTCCTATCAAGTTTCACGAGGAGTCAGGCATCGTCTCCTTTGGAGGCACTGATCTCCGCGTACCTCTGGAGTTTTCAAAGGATATGAGGCCTCCGTTCGCGATGAGGTGGGGAACTAGGTCTTTCTCTGTGGTCTCCACAGGGGATTCAGACATCCTTTCATCTTGGGAGATGCAAGACGAGCTGGTATTCAAGTCAATGCAGAGATATCTGGCCTTATTTCGAGTCAGGGCATCGCGGTGTCCATTCCACTTGAGGCCGCAAACTCAGGGCCCCTCTCCCATACCTAGCGCTGAGAGAAGCCTCCTCTTGAGGTGCTTGTGGTAAGGTGGTAGTCCTCTGGAGTCGAAGCCAGGGAATAACCTCTCATCTCCAGTTGATTTTTGGTCCACGGACCTTTTTCGTGTGGCTACAGTGTCCTCAGGATCCCTCTAGCCTTGAAACAGTGTTCATGGGGTTTCTCTGGAGTGCCATCAAGGAAATCAAGGCTCCTTTCATGTGTGATGTGTAACACGGAATTGCTCTGCACGCAGTGCAGGGGAATCGGGTCTCATTTTGCGGCGAGGGGGAAGTCTCATGGTTTTTCTCGAGTTGCGGCGGGAACCTGGGGTATATTCTCGAGTTACGATGGGGATGGCCCTTCCACCCACGTGTTTGTTCAGCCTCGTCACGACTCCAGCCTAGTTGCGAGGGACAACTCGGGATTCTCCTCGAGGCTTGGCAGGGCAATTGGGACGCATCTCCACCTGAGGCGGGAGACCAAGGGTCCCTTTCCACGTGCCACAGGAATCCTGGGACTCCTATCAAGTTTCACGAGGAGTCAGGCATCGTCTCCTTTGGAGGCACTGATCTCCGTGTACCTCTGGAGTTTTCAAAGGATGTCAGGCCTCCGGTCGCGATGATGTCGGGAACTAAGTCTTTCTCTGTGGTCTCCACAGGGGATTCAGACATCCTTTCGTCTTGGGAGATGCAAGACGAGCCTGCATTCAAGTCACTGCAGGGATTTTCGGCCTTATTTTGAGTCATGGCATCGCGGTGTCCATTCCACTTGAGGCCGCAAACCCAGGGTCCCTCTCACATACCTAGAGCTGAGAGAAGCCTCCTCTTGAGGTGCTTGTGGTAAGGTGGTATTCCTCTGGAGTCGAAGCCAGGGACTAACCTCTCATCTCGAGTTGATTTTTGGTTCCCGGAGCTCTTTCGTGTGGCTACAGTGACCTCAGGATCCCTCTAGCCTTGAAACAGTGTTCTTGGGGTTTCTCTGGAGTGCCATCAAGGAAATCAAGGCTCCTTTCATGTGTGATGTGCAACACGGAATTGCTCTGTATGCAGTGCAGGGTATCGGGCCTCATTTTGCGGCGAGGGGAAAGTCTCATGATTTTTCTCGAGTTGCGATGGGAACCTGGGGTTTATTCTCGAGTTACGATGGGGATGGCCCTTCCACACACGTCTTTGTTCAGCGACGTCAGGACTCCTGCCTAGTTGCGAGGGACAACTCGGGATTCTCCTCGAGGCTTGGCAGGGCAATTGGGACAGCTGTCCAGCTGAGGCGGGAGACCAAGTGTCCCTTTCCGCGGGCCACAGGAATCCTGGAAATCCTATCAATTTTCACGAGGAGTCAGGCATCGTCTCCTTTGGAGGCACTGATCTCCGCGTACCTCTGGAGTTTTTAAAGGATATGAGGCCTCCGGTCGCGATGAGGTGGGGAACTAGGTCTTTCTCTGTGGTCTCCACAGGGGATTCAGACATCCTTTCATCTTTGGAGATGCAAAACGAGCCTGGATTCAAGTCACTGCAGGGATATCCGGCCTTATTTCGAGTCAGGGCATCGCGGTGTCCATTCCACTTGAGGCCGCAAACTCAGGGTCCCTCTCACATACCTAGAGCTGAGAGAAGCCTCCTCTTGAGGTGCTTGTGATAAGGTGGTATTCCTCTGGAGTCGAAGCCAGGGACTAACCTCTCATCTCGAATTGATTCTTGGTCCTCGGAGATCTTTCGGGTTGCTTCAGTGACCTCAGGATCCTCTAGCCTTGAAAGATTGTTCTTGGGGTTTCTCTGGAGTGCCATCAAGGAAATCAAGGCTCCTTTCATGTGTGATGTGCAACACGGAATTGCTCTGCACGCAGTGCAGGGGAATCGGGCCTCATCTCGTGGCGAGGGGGAAGTTTCATGGTTTTTCTCGAGTTGTGGCGGGAACCTGGGGTATATTCTCGAGTTATGACGGGGATGGCCCTTCCACCCACGTGTTTGTTCAGCGACGGCAGGACTCCTGCCTAGTTGCGAGGGACAACTCGGGATTCTCCTCGAGGCTTGGCAGGGCAATTGGGACGCCTCTCCAGCTGAGGCGGGAGACCAAGTGTCCCTTTCCACGTGCCACAGGAATCCTGGGACTCCTATCAAGTTTCACGAGGAGTCAGGCATCGTCTCCTTCGGAGGCACTGATCTCCGTGTACCTCTGGAGTTTTCAAAGGATGTCAGGCCTCCGGTCGCGATGATGTCGGGAACTAAGTCTTTCTCTGTGGTCTCCACAGGGAATTCAGACATCCTTTCGTCTTGGGAGATGCAAGACGAGCCTGCATTCAAGTCACTGCAGGGATATCCGGCCTTATTTTGAGTCAGGGCATCGCGGTGTCCATTCCACTTGAGGCCGCAAACCCAGGGTCCCTCTCACATACCTAGAGCTGAGAGAAGCCTCCTCTTGAGGTGCTTGTGGTAAGGTGGTTTTCCTCTGGAGTCGAAGCCAGGGACTAACCGCTCATCTCGAGTTGATTCTTCGTCCACGGAGCTCTTTCGTTTTGCTACAGTGACCTCAGGATCCCTCTAGCCTTGAAACAGTGTTCTTGGGGTTTCTCTGGAGTGCCATCAAGGAAATCAAGGCTCCTTTCATGTGTGATGTGCAACACGGAATTGCTCTGCACGCAGTGCAGGGGAATCGGGCCTCATTTCGCGGCGAGGGGGAAGTCTCATGTTTTTTCTGGAGTTGCGGCAGGAACCTGGGGTATATTCTCGAGTTACGACGGGGATGGCCCTTCCACCCACGTGTTTGTTCAGCGACCTCCGGACTCCTGCCTAGTTGCGAGGGACAACTCGGGATTCTCCTCGAGGCTTGGCAGGGCCATTGGGACGCCTCTCCAGCTGAGGCGGGAGACCAAGGGTCCCTTTCCACGTGCCACAGGAATCCTGGGACTCCTATCAAGTTTCACGAGGAGTCAGGCATCGTCTCCTTTGGAGGCACTGATCTCCGCGTACCTCTGGAGTTTTCAAAGGATGTGAGGCCTCAGGTCGCGATGAGGTTGGGAACTAGGTCTTTCTCTGTGGTCTCCACAGGGGATTCAGACATCCTTTCATCTTGGGAGATGCAAGACGAGCCTGCATTCAAGTCACTGCAGGGATATCTGGCCTTATTTCGAGTCAGGGCATCGCGGTGTCCATTCCACTTGAGGCTGCAAACTCAGGGTCCCTCTCCCATACCTAGAGCTGAGAGAAGCCTCCTCTTGAGGTGCTTTTGATAAGGTGGTATTCCTCTCGAGTCGAAGCCAGGGACTAACCTCTCATCTCGAGTTGATTCTTGGTCCACGGAGCTCTTTCGTGTTTCTACAGTGACCTCAGGATCCTTCTAGCCTTGAAACAGTGTTCTTGGGGTTTCTCTGGAGTGCCATCAAGGAAATCAAGGCTCCTTTCATGTGTGATGTGCAACACGGAATTGCTCTGCACGCAATGCAGGGGAATCGGGCCTCATCTCGCGGGGAGGAGGAAGTCTAATGGTTTATCTCGAGTTGCGTCGGGAACCTGGGGTATATTCTCGAGTTAAGACGGGGATGGCCCTTCCTCACACGTGTTTGTTCAGCGACGGCAGGACTCCAGCCTAGTTGCGAGGGAAAACTCGGGATTCTCCTCGAGGCTTGGCAGGGCAATTGGGACGCCTCTCCAGCTGAGGCGGGAGACCAAGGGTCCCTTTCCACGTGCCACAGGAATCCTGGGACCCCTAAGAAGTTTCACGAGGAGTCAGGCATCGTCTCCTTTGGAGGCACTGATCTCCGAGTACCTCTGGAGTTTTCAAAGGATTTGAGGCCTCCGGTCGCGATGAGGTGGGGAACTAGGTCTTTCTCTGTTGTCTCCACAAGGGATTCAGACATCCTTTCGTCTTGGGAGATGCAAGACGAGCCTGCATTCAAGTCACTGCAGGGATATCCGGCCTTATTTCGCGTCAGGGCATCGCGGTGTCCATTCCACTTGAGGCCGCAAACTCAGGGTCCCTCTCACATACCTAGAGCTTAGAGAAGCCTCCTCTTGAGGTGCTTGTGGTAAGGTGGTATACCTCCGGAGTCGAAGCCAGGGACTAACCTCTCATCTCGAGTTGATTTTTGGTCCACGGAGCTCTTTCGTGTTGCTACAGTGACCTCAGCATCCCTCTAGCCTTGAAAGAGTGTTCTTGGGGTTTCTCTGGAGTGCCATCAAGGAAATCAAGGCTCCTTTCATGTGTGATGTGCAACACGGAATTGCTCTGCATGCAGTGCGGGGGAATCGGGCCTCATCTCGCGGCGAGGGGGAAGTCTCATGGTTTTTCTCGAGTTGCGGCGGGAACCTGGGGTATATTCTCGAGTTACGACGGGGATGGCCCTTCCACCCACGTGTTTGTTCAGCCACGTCAGGACTCCTGCCTAGTTGCGAGGGACAACTCGGGATTCTCCTCGAGGCTTGGCAGGGCAATTGAGACGCCTCTCCAGCTGAGGCGGGAGACCAAGGGTCCCTTTCCACGTGCCACAGGAATCCTGGGACTCCTATCAAGTTTCACGAGGAGTCAGGCATCGTCTCCTTTGGAGGCACTGATCTCCGCGTACCTCTGAAGTTTTCAAAGGATGTGAGGCCTCCGGTCGCCATGAGGTGGGGAACTAGGTCTTTCTGTGTGGTCTCCACAGGGGATTCAGACATCCTTTCATCTTGGGAGATGCAAGATGAGCCTGCATTTAATTCTCTGCAGCAATATCCGGCCTAATTTCGTGTCAGGGCATCGCAGTGTCCATTCCACTTGAGGCCGCAAACTCAGGGTCCCTCTCACATACCTAGGGCTGAGAGAAGCCTCCTCTTGAGGTGCTTGTGGTAAGGTGGTCTTCCTCTGGAGTCGAAGCCAGGGACTAACCTCTCAACTCGAGTTGATTTTTGGTCCACGGAGCTGTTTCGTGTTGCTACAGTAACCTCAGGATCCCTCTAGCCTTGAAACAGTGTTCTTGGGGTTTCTTTGGAGTGCCATCAAGGAAATCAAGGCTCCTTTCATGTGTGATGTGCAACACGGAACTGCTCTGCATGCAGTGCAGCGGAATCGAGCCTCATCTCGCGGCGAGGGGGAAGTCTCATAGTTTTTCTCGAGTTGCGGCGGGAATCTGGGGTATATTCTCGAGTTGTGACGGGGATGGCCCTTCCACCCACGTGTTTGTTCAGCGACTTCAGGACTCCTGCCTAGTTGGGAGGGACAACTCGGGATTCTCCTCGAGGCTTGGCAGGGCAATTGGGACGCCTCTCCAGCTGAGCCGGGAGACCAAGTGTCCCTTTCCACGTGCCACAGGAATCCTGGGACTCCTATCAAGTTTCACGAGGAGTCAGGCATCGTCTCCTTTGGAGGCACTGATCTCCGCGTACCTCTGGAGTTTTCAAAGGATGTGAGGCCTCCGGTCGCGATGAGGTGGGGAACTAGGTCTTTCTCTGTGGTCTCCACAGGGGATTCAGACATCCTTTCGTCTTGGGAGATGCAACACGAGCCTGCATTCAAGTCACTGCAGGGATATCCGGCCTTATTTCGAGTCAGGGCATCGCGGTGTCCATTCCACTTGAGGCCACAAACTCAGGGTCCCTCTCACATACCTAGAGCTGAGAGAAGCCTCCTCTTGAGGTGCTTGTGGTAAGGTGGTATTCCTCTGGATTCGAAGCCAGGGACTAACCTCTCATCTCGAGTTAATTTTTGGTCCACGGAGCTCTTTCGTATTGCTACAGTGACCTCAGGATCCCTCTAGCCTTGAAACAGTGTTCTTGGGGTTTCTCTGGAGTGCCATCAAGGAAATCAAGGCTCCTTTCATCTGTGATGTGCAACACGGAACAGCTCTGCACGCAGTGCAGGGGAATCGGGCCTCATTTTGCGGCGAGGGGGAAGTCTCATGGTTTTTCTCAAGTTGCGGCGGGAACCTGGGGTATATTCTCGAGTTACGACGGGGATGGCCCTTCCACACACGTGTTTGTTCAGCGACGTCAGGACTCCTGCCTAGTTGCGATGGACAACTCGGGGTTCTCCTCGAGGCTTGGCAGGGCAATTGGGACGCCTCTCCAGCTGAGGCGGGAGACCAAGTGTCCCTTTCCACGTGCACAGGAATCCTGGGTCTCCTATCAAGTTTCACGAGGAGTAAGGCATTGTCTCCTTTGGAGGCACTGATCTCCGCGTACCTCTGGAGTTTTCAAAGGATGTGAGGCCTCCGGTCGCGATGAGGTGGGGAACTAGTTCTTTCTCTGTGGTCTCAACAGGGGATTCAGACATCCTTTCATCTTGGGAGATGCAAGACGAGCCGGCATTCAAGTCACTTCCGAGATATCTTGCCTTATTTTGAGTCAGGGCATCGCGGTGTCCATTCCACTTGAGGCCGCAAACTCAGGGTCCCTCTCACATACCTAGAGCTTAGAGAAGCCTCCTCTTGAGGTGCTTGTGGTAAGGTGGTATTCCTCCGCAGTCAAAGCCAGGGACTAACCTCTCATCTCGAGTTGATTTTTGGTCCACGGAGCTCTTTCGTGTTGCTACAGTGACCTCAGCATCCCTCTAGCCTTGAAACAGTGTTCTTGGGGTTTCTTTGGAGTGCCATCAAGGAAATCAAGGCTCCTTTCATGTGTGATGTGCAACACGGAACTGCTCTGCATGCAGTGCAGCGGAATCGAGCCTCATCTCGCGGCGAGGGGGAAGTCTCATAGTTTTTCTCGAGTTGCGGCGGGAATCTGGGGTATATTCTCGAGTTGTGACGGGGATGGCCCTTCCACCCACGTGTTTGTTCAGCGACGTCAGGACTCCTGCCTAGTTGCGAGGGACAACTCGGGATTCTCCTCGAGGCTTGGCAGGGCAATTGGGACGCCTCTCCAGCTGAGGCGGGAGACCAAGTGTCCCTTTCCACGTGCCACAGGAATCCTGGGACTCCTATCAAGTTTCACGAGGAGTCAGGCATCGTCTCCTTTGGAGGCACTGATCTCCGCGTACCTCTGGAGTTTTCAAAGGATGTGAGGCCTCCGGTCGCGATGAGGTGGGGAACTAAGTCTTTCTCTGTGGTCTCCACAGGGGATTCAGACATCCTTTCGTCTTGGGAGATGCAACACGAGCCTGCATTCAAGTCACTGCAGGGATATCCGGCCTTATTTCGAGTCAGGGCATCGCGGTGTCCATTCCACTTGAGGCCACAAACTCAGGGTCCCTCTCACATACCTAGAGCTGAGAGAAGCCTCCTCTTGAGGTGCTTGTGGTAAGGTGGTATTCCTCTGGAGTCGAAGCCAGGGACTAACCTCTCATCTCGAGTTAATTTTTGGTCCACGGAGCTCCTTCGTATTGCTACAGTGACCTCAGGATCCCTCTAGCCTTGAAACAGTGTTCTTGGGGTTTCTCTGGAGTGCCATCAAGGAAATCAAGGCTACTTTCATGTGTGATGTGCAAGACGGAATTGCTCTGCACGCAGTGCAGGGGAATCGGGCCTCATCTCGCGGCAAGGGGGAAGTCTCATGGTTTTTCTCGAGTTGCGGCGGGAACCTGGGGTATATTCTCGAGTTACGACGGGGATGGCCATTCCACACACGTGTTTGTTCAGCGACGTCAGGACTCCTGCCTAGTTGCGAGGGACAACTCGGGATTCCCCTCCAGGCTTTGCAGGGCAATTGGGACGCATCTCCAGCTGAGGCGAGAGACGAAGGGTCCCTTTCCACGTGCCACAGGAATCCTGGGACTCCTATCAAGTTTCACGAGGAGTCAGGCATTGTCTCCTTTGGAGGCACTGATCTCCACGTACCTCTGGAGTTTTCAAAGGATGTGAGGCCTCCGGTCGTGATGAGGTGGGGAACTAGGTCTTTCTCTGTGGTCTCCACAGGGGATTCAGACATCCTTTCGTCTTGGGAGATGCAAGACGAGCCTGCATTCAAGTCACTGCAGGGATATCCGGCCTTATTTCGAGTCAGGGCATCGCGGTGTCCATTCCACTTGAGGCCGCACACTCAGGGTCCCTCTCACATACCTAGAGCTGAAAGAAGCCTCCTCTTGAGGTGCTTGTGGTAAGGTGTTATTCCTCTGGAGTCGAAGCCAGGGACTAACCTCTCATCTCGAGTTGATTTTTGGGCCTCGGAGCTCTTTCGTGTTGCTACAGTGACCTCAGGATCCCTCTAGCCTTGAAACAGTGTTCTTGGGGTTTCTCTGGAGTGCCATCAAGGAAATCAAGGCTCCTTTCATGTGTGATGTGCAACACGGAATTGCTCTGCACGCAGTGCAGGGGAATCGGGCCTCATCTCGCGGCGAGGGGGATGTCTCATGGTTTTTCTCGAGTTGCGGCGGGAACCTGAGGTATATTCTCGAGTTACGACGGGGATGGCCCTTCCACCCACCTGTTTGTTCAGCGACGTCAGGACTCCTGCCTAGTTGCGAGGGACAACTCGGGATTCTCCTCGAGGCTTGGCAAGGCAATTGGGACGCCTCTCCAGCTGAGGCGGGAGACCAAGGGTCCCTTTCCACGTGCCACAGGAATCCTGGGACTCCTATCAAGTTTCCCGATGAGTCAGGCATCGTCTCCTTTGGAGGCACTGATCTCTGCGTCCCTCTGAAGTTTTCAAAGGATGTGAGGCCTCCGGTCGCGATGAGGTGGGGAACTAGGTCTTTCTCTGTGGTCTACACAGGTGATTCAGACATCCTTTCGTCTTGGGAGATTCAAGACGAGCCTGCATTCAAGTCACTGCAGGGATATCCGGCCTTATTTCGAGTCAGGGCATCGCGGTGTCCATTCCACTTGAGGCCACAAACTCAGGGTCCCTCTCACATACCTAGAGCTGAGAGAAGCCTCCTCTTGAGGTGCTTGTGGTAAGGTGGTATTTCTCTGGAGTCGAAGCCAGGGACTAACCTCTCATCTCGAGTTGATTTGTTGTCCACGGAGCTCTTTCGTGCTGCTACAGTGACCTCAGGATCCCTGTAGCCTGGAAACAGTGTTCTTGGGTTTTCTCTGGAGAGCCACCAAGGAAATCAAGGCTCCTTTCATGTGTGATGTGCAACACGGAATTGCTCTGCATGCAGTGCAGGGGAATCGGGCTTCATCTCGCGGCGAGGGGGAAGTCTAATGGTTTTTCTCGAGTTGCGGCGGGAACCTGGGGTATATTCTCGAGTTACGACGGGGATGGCCCTTCCACACACGTGTTTCTTCAGTGACATCAGGACTCCTGCCTAGTTGCGAGGGACAACTCGTGACCCTTCTGGAGGCTTGGCAGGGCAATTGGGACGCCTCTCCAGCTGAGGCGGGAGACCAAGGGTCCCTTTCCATGTGCCACAGGAATCCTGGGACTCCTATCAAGTTTCACGAGGAGTCAGGCATCGTCTCCTTTGGAGGCACTGATCTCCGCGTACCTCTGGAGTTTTCAAAGATGTGAGGCCTCCGGTTGCGATGAGGTGGGGAACTAGGTCTTTCTCTGTGGTCTCCACAGGGGATTCAGACATCCTTTCGTCTTGGGAGATGCAAGACGAGCCTGCATTCAAGTCACTGCAGGGATATCCGGGCTTATTTTGCGTCAGGGTATCGCGGTGTTCATTCCACTTGAGGCCGCAAACTCAGGGTCCCTCTCACATACCTAGAGCTGAGAGAAGCCTCCTCTTGAGGTGCTTGTGGTAAGGTGGTATTCCTCTGGAGTCGAAGCCAGGGACTACCCTCTCATCTCGAGTTGATTTGTGGTTCACGAAGTTCTTTCGTGTTGCTACAGTGACCTCAGGATCCCTCTAGCCTTGAAACAGTGTTCTTGGGGTTTCTCTGGAGTGCCACCAAGGAAATCAAGGCTCCTTTCATGTGTGATGTGCAACACGGAATTGCTCTGCACGCACTGCAGGGGAATCGGGCCTCATCTCGCGGCGAGGGGGAAGTCTCATGGTTTTTCTCGAGTTGCGGCGGGAACCTGGGGTATATTCTCAAGTTACGACGGGGATGGCCCTTCCACACACGTGTTTCTTCAGCCACGTCAGGACTCCTGCCTAGTTGCGAGGGACAACTCGGGATTCTCCTCGAGGCTTGGCAGGGCAATTGGGACGCCTCTCCAGGTGAGGCGGGAGACCAAGGGTCCCTTTCCATGTGACACAGGAATCCTGGGACTCCTATCAAGTTTCACGAGGAGTCAGGCATCGTCTCCTTTGGAGGCACTGATCTCCGCGTACCTCTGGAGTTTTCAAAGGATGTGAGGCCTCCGGTGGCGATGAGGTGGGGAATTAGGTCTTTCTCTGTGGTCTACACAGGTGATTCAGACATCCTTTCGTCTTGGGAGATTCAAGACGAGCCTGCATTCAAGTCACTGCAGGGATATCCGGCGTTATTTCGCGTCAGGGGATCGCGGTGTCCATTCCTCTTGAGGCGGCAAACTCAGGGTCCCTCTCACATACCTAGAGCTGAGAGAAGCCTCCTCTTGAGGTGCTTGTGGTAAGGTGGTATTCCTCTGGAGTGGAAGCCAGGGACTAAGCTCTCATCTCGAGTTGATTCTTGGTCCACGGAGCTCTTTCGTGTTGCTACAGGGACCTCAGGATCCCTCTAGCCTTGAAACAGTGTTCTTGGGGTTTCTCTGGAGTGCCATCAAGGAAATCAAGGCTCCTTTCATGTGTGATGTGCAACACGGAACTGCTCTGCACGCAGTGCAGGGGAATCGGGCCTCATCTCGCGGCGAGGGGGAAGTCTCATGTTTTTTCTCGAGTTGCGGCGGGAACTTGGAGTATATTCTCGAGTTACGACGGGGATGGCCCTTCCAGCCACGTGTTTATTCTGCGACGTCAGGACTCCTGCCTAGTTGCGAGGGAAAACTCGGGATTCTCCTCGAGGCTTGGCAAGGCAATTGGGACGCCTCTCCAGCTGAGGCGGGAGACCAAGGGTCCCATTCCTTGTGCCACAGGAATCCTGGGACTCCTATCAAGTTTCACGAGGAGTCAGCCATCGTCTCCTTTGGAGGCACTGATCTCTGCGTACCTCTGGAGTTTTCAAAGGATGTGAGGCCTCCGGTCGCGATGAGGTGGGGAACTAGGTCTTTCTTTGTGGTCTCCACAGGGGATTCAGACATCCTTTCGTCTTGGGAGATGCAAGACGAGCCTGCATTCAAGTCACTGCAGGGATATCCGGCCTTATTTTGCGTCAGGGCATCGCAGTGTCCATTCCAGTTGAGGCCGCAAAATCAGGGTCCCTCTCACATACCTAGAGCTGAGAGAAGCCTCCTCTTGAGGTGCTTGTGGTAAGGTGGTATTCCCCTGGAGTCGAAGCCAGGGACTAACCTCTCATCTCGAGTTGACTTTTGGTCCACGGAGCTCTTTCGTGTGGCTACAGTGACCTCAGGATCCCTCTAGCCTGGAAACAGTGTTCTTGGGTTTCTCTGGAGTGCCATCAAGGAAATCAAGGCTCCTTTCATGTGTGATGTGCCACACGGAATTGCTCTGCACGCAGTGCAGGGGAATCGGGCCTCATCTCGCGGCGAGGGGGAAGTCTCATGGTTTTTCTCGAGTTGCGGCGGGAACCTGGGGTATATTCTCGAGTTACGACGGGGATGGCCATTCCACACACGTGTTTGTTCAGCGACGTCAGGACTCCTGCCTAGTTGCGAGGGACAACTCGGGATTCCCCTCGAGGCTTTGCAGGGCAATTGGGACGCATCTCCAGCTGAGGCGAGAGACGAAGGGTCCCTTTCCACGTGCCACAGGAATCCTGGGACTCCTATCAAGTTTCACGAGGAGTCAGGCATTGTCTCCTTTGGAGGCACTGATCTCCACGTACCTCTGGAGTTTTCAAAGGATGTGAGGCCTCCGGTCGTGATGAAGTGGGGAACTAGGTCTTTCTCTGTGGTCTCCACAGGGGATTCAGACATCCTTTCGTCTTGGGAGATGCAAGACGAGCCTGCATTCAAGTCACTGCAGGGATATCCGGCCTTATTTCGAGTCAGGGCATCGCGGTGTCCATTCCACTTGAGGCCGCACACTCAGGGTCCCTCTCACATACCTAGAGCTGAAAGAAGCCTCCTCTTGAGGTGCTTGTGGTAAGGTGTTATTCCTCTGGAGTCGAAGCCAGGGACTAACCTCTCATCTCGAGTTGATTTTTGGGCCTCGGAGCTCTTTCGTGTTGCTACAGTGACCTCAGGATCCCTCTAGCCTTGAAACAGTGTTCTTGGGGTTTCTCTGGAGTGCCATCAAGGAAATCAAGGCTCCTTTCATGTGTGATGTGCAACACGGAATTGCTCTGCACGCAGTGCAGGGGAATCGGGCCTCATCTCGCGGCGAGGGGGAAGTCTCATGGTTTTTCTCGAGTTGCGGCGGGAATCTGTGGTATATTCTCGAGTTATGACGGGGATGGCCCTTCCACACATGTGTTTGTTCAGCGACGTCAGGACTCCTGCCTAGTTGCGAGGGACAACTCGGGATTCTCTTTGAGGCTTGGCAGGGCAATTGGGACGCCTCTCCAGCTGAGGCGGGAGACCAAGGGTCCCATTCCATGTGCCACAGGAATCCTGGGACTCCTATCAAGTTTCACGAGGAGTCAGGCATCGTCTCCTTTGGAGGCACTGATCTCCGCGTACCTCTGGAGTTTTCAAAGGATGTGAGGCCTCCGGTCGCGATGAGGTCGGGAACTAGATCTTTCTCTGCGGTCTCCAGAGGGGATTCAGACATCCTTTCGTCTTGGGAGATGCAAGACGAGCCTGCATTCAAGTCACTGTAGGGATATCCGGCCTTATTTCGAGTCAGGGCATCGCGGTGTCCATTCCACTTGAGGCCGCAAACTCAGGGTCCCTCTCACATACCTAGAGCTGAGAGAAGCCTCCTCTTGAGGTGCTTGTGGTAAGGTGGTATTCCTCTGGAGTCGAAGCCAGGGACTAACCTCTCATCTCGAGTTGATTTTTGGTCCACGGAGCTCTTTCGTGTTGCTACAGTGACCTCAGGATCCCTCTAGCCTGGAAACAGTGTTCTTGTGGTTTCTCTGGAGTGCCATCAAGGAAATCAAGGTTCCTTTCATGTTTGATGTGCAACACCGAATTGCTCTGCATGCAGTGCAGGAGAATCGAGCCTCATCTCGCGGCGAGGGGGATGTCTCATGGTTTTTCTCGAGTTGCGGCGGGAACCTGAGGTATATTCTCGAGTTACGACGGGGATGGCCCTTCCACCCACCTGTTTGTTCAGCGACGTCAGGACTCCTGCCTAGTTGCGAGGGACAACTCGGGATTCTCCTCGAGGCTTGGCAAGGCAATTGGGACGCCTCTCCAGCTGAGGCGGGAGACCAAGGGTCCCTTTCCACGTGCCACAGGAATCCTGGGACTCCTATCAAGTTTCCCGAGGAGTCAGGCATCGTCTCCTTTGGAGGCACTGATCTCTGCGTCCCTCTGAAGTTTTCAAAGGATGTGAGGCCTCCGGTCGCGATGAGGTGGGGAACTAGGTCTTTCTGTGTGGTCTACACAGGTGATTCAGACATCCTTTCGTCTTGGGAGATTCAAGACGAGCCTGCATTCAAGTCACTGCAGGGATATCCGGCCTTATTTCGAGTCAGGGCATCGCGGTGTCCATTCCATTTGAGGCCACAAACTCAGGGTCCCTCTCACATACCTAGAGCTGAGAGAAGCCTCCTCTTGAGGTGCTTGTGGTAAGGTGGTATTTCTCTGGAGTCGAAGCCAGGGACTAACCTCTCATCTCGAGTTGATTTGTTGTCCACGGAGCTCTTTCGTGCTGCTACAGTGACCTCAGGATCCCTGTAGCCTGGAAACAGTGTTCTTGGGTTTTCTCTGGAGAGCCACCAAGGAAATCAAGGCTCCTTTCATGTGTGATGTGCAACACGGAATTGCTCTGCATGCAGTGCAGGGGAATCGGGCTTCATCTCGCGGCGAGGGGGAAGTCTAAAGGTTTTTCTCGAGTTGCGGGGGGAACCTGGGGTATATTCTCGAGTTACGACGGGGATGGCCCTTCCACACACGTGTTTCTTCAGTGACATCAGGACTCCTGCCTACTTGCGAGGGACAACTCGTGACCCTTCTGGAGGCTTGGCAGGGCAATTGGGACGCCTCTCCAGCTGAGGCGGGAGACCAAGGGTCCCTTTCCATGTGCCACAGGAATCCTTGGACTCCTATCAAGTTTCACGAGGAGTCAGGCATCGTCTCCTTTGGAGGCACTGATCTCCGCGTACCTCTGGAGTTTTCAAAAATGTGAGGCCTCCGGTTGCGATGAGGTGGGGAACTAGGTCTTTCTCTGTGGTCTCCACAGGGGATTCAGACATCCTTTCGTCTTGGGAGATACAAGACGAGCCTGCATTCAAGTCACTGCAGGGATATCCGGGCTTATTTTGCGTCAGGGTATCGCGGTGTTCATTCCACTTGAAGCCGC
This sequence comes from Cervus elaphus, assembly GCF_910594005.1. Classification (NCBI taxonomy): domain Eukaryota; kingdom Metazoa; phylum Chordata; class Mammalia; order Artiodactyla; family Cervidae; genus Cervus; species Cervus elaphus. The sequence goes on from NC_057838.1 coordinate 8,325,733, forward strand.
AAACTCAGGGTCCCTCTCACATACCTAGAGCTGAGAGAAGCCTCCTCTTGAGGTGCTTGTGGTAAGGTGGTATTCCTCTGGAGTCGAAGCCAGGGACTACCCTCTCATCTCGAGTTGATTTGTGGTTCACGAAGTTCTTTCGTGTTGCTACAGTGACCTCAGGATCCCTCTAGCCTTGAAACAGTGTTCTTGGGGTTTCTCTGGAGTGCCACCAAGGAAATCAAGGCTCCTTTCATGTGTGATGTGCAACACGGAATTGCTCTGCACGCACTGCAGGGGAATCGGGCCTCATCTCGCGGCGAGGGGGAAGTCTCATGGTTTTTCTCGAGTTGCGGCGGGAACCTGGGGTATATTCTCGAGTTACGACGGGGATGGCCCTTCCACACACGTGTTTCTTCAGCCACGTCAGGACTCCTGCCTAGTTGCGAGGGACAACTCGGGATTCTCCTCGAGGCTTGGCAGGGCAATTGGGACGCCTCTCCAGGTGAGGCGGGAGACCAAGGGTCCCTTTCCATGTGACACAGGAATCCTGGGACTCCTATCAAGTTTCACGAGGAGTCAGGCATCGTCTCCTTTGGAGGCACTGATCTCCGCGTACCTCTGGAGTTTTCAAAGGATGTGAGGCCTCCGGTGGCGATGAGGTGGGGAATTAGGTCTTTCTCTGTGGTCTACACAGGTGATTCAGACATCCTTTCGTCTTGGGAGATTCAAGACGAGCCTGCATTCAAGTCACTGCAGGGATATCCGGCGTTATTTCGCGTCAGGGGATCGCGGTGTCCATTCCTCTTGAGGCGGCAAACTCAGGGTCCCTCTCACATACCTAGAGCTGAGAGAAGCCTCCTCTTGAGGTGCTTGTGGTAAGGTGGTATTCCTCTGGAGTGGAAGCCAGGGACTAAGCTCTCATCTCGAGTTGATTCTTTGTCCACGGAGCTCTTTCGTGTTGCTACAGGGACCTCAGGATCCCTCTAGCCTTGAAACAGTGTTCTTGGGGTTTCTCTGGAGTGCCATCAAGGAAATCAAGGCTCCTTTCATGTGTGATGTGCAACACGGAATTGCTCTGCACGCAGTGCAGGGGAATCGGGCCTCATCTCGCGGCGAGGGGGAAGTCTCATGTTTTTTCTCGAGTTGCGGCGGGAACTTGGAGTATATTCTCGAGTTACGACGGGGATGGCCCTTCCAGCCACGTGTTTGTTCTGCGACGTCAGGACTCCTGCCTAGTTGCGAGGGAAAACTCGGGATTCTCCTCGAGGCTTGGCAAGGCAATTGGGACGCCTCTCCAGCTGAGGCGGGAGACCAAGGGTCCCATTCCTTGTGCCACAGGAATCCTGGGACTCCTATCAAGTTTCACGAGGAGTCAGCCATCGTCTCCTTTGGAGGCACTGATCTCTGCGTACCTCTGGAGTTTTCAAAGGATGTGAGGCCTCCGGTCGCGATGAGGTGGGGAACTAGGTCTTTCTTTGTGGTCTCCACAGGGGATTCAGACATCCTTTCGTCTTGGGAGATGCAAGACGAGCCTGCATTCAAGTCACTGCAGGGATATCCGGCCTTATTTTGCGTCAGGGCATCGCAGTGTCCATTCCAGTTGAGGCCGCAAAATCAGGGTCCCTCTCACATACCCAGAGCTGAGAGAAGCCTCCTCTTGAAGTGCTTGTGGTAAGGTGGTATTCCCCTGGAGTCGAAGCCAGGGACTAACCTCTCATCTCGAGTTGACTTTTGGTCCATGGAGCTCTTTCGTGTTGCTACAGTGACCTCAGGATCCCTCTAGCCTGGAAACAGTGTTCTTGGGTTTCTCTGGAGTGCCATCAAGGAAATCAAGGCTCCTTTCATGTGTGATGTGCCACACGGAATTGCTCTGCACGCAGTGCAGGGGAATCGGGCCTCATCTCGCGGCGAGGGGGAAGTCTCATGGTTTTTCTCGAGTTGCGGCGGGAACCTGGGGTATATTCTCGAGTTACGACGGGGATGGCCCTTCCACACATGTGTTTCTTCAGCGACGTCAGGACTCCTGCCTAGTTGCGAGGGAAAACTCGGGATTCTCCTCGAGGCTTGGCAGGGCAATTGGGACGCCTCTCCAGCTGAGGCAGAAGACCAAGGGTCCCTTTCCATGTGCCACAGGAATCCTGGGACTCCTATCAAGTTTCTCGAGGAGTCAGGCATCGTCTCCTTTGGAGGCACTGATCTCCGCGTACCTCTGGAATTTTCAAAGGATGTGAGGTCTCCGTTCGCGAAGAGGTGGGGAACTAGGTCTTTCTCTGTGGTCTCCACAGGGGATTCAGACATCCTTTCATTTTGGGAGATACAAGACGAGCCTGCATTCAAGTCACTGCAGGGATATCCGGCCTTGTTTCACGTCAGGGCATCACGGTGTCCATTCCACTTGAGGCCGCAAAATCAGGGTCCCTCTCACATACCTAGAGCTGAGAGAAGCCTCCTCTTGAGGTGCTTGTGGTAAGGTGGTATTCCTCTGGAGTCGAAGCCAGGGACTAACCTCTCATCTCGAGTTGATTTTTGGTCCACGGAGATCTTTCGTGTTGCTACAGTGACCTCAGGATCCCTCTAGCCTTGAAACAGTGTTCTTGGGGTTTCTCTGGAGTGCCATCAAGGAAATCAAGGCTCCTTTCATGTGTGATGTGCAACACGGAATTGCTCTGCCCGCAGTGCAGGGGAATCAGGCCTCATCTCGCGCCGAGGGGGAAGTCTCATGGTTTTTCTCGAGTTGCGGCGGGAACCTGGGGTATATTCTCGAGTTACGTCGGGGATGGCCCTTCCAGACACGTGTTTATTCAGCGACGTCAGGACTCCTGCCTAGTTGCGAGGGACAACTCGGGATTCTCCTCGAGGCTTGGCAGGGCAATTGGGACACCTCTCCAGCTGAGGCGGGAGAACAAGGGTCCCTTTCCATGTGCCACAGGAATCCTGGGACTCCTATCAAGTTTCACGAGGAGTCAGGCATCGTCTCCTTTGGAGGCACTGATCTCCGCGTACCTCTCGAGTTTTCAAAGGATGTGAGGCCTCCGGTCGCCATGAGGTGGGGAAATAGGTCTTTCTCTGTGGTCTTCACAGGGGATTCAGTCATCCTTTCATTTTGGGAGATGCAAGACGAGCCTGCATTCAAGTCACTGCAGGGATATACAGCCTTATTTCACGTCAGGGCATTGCGGTGTCCATTCCACTTGAGGCCGCAAAATCAGGGTCCCTCTCACATACCTAGAGCTGAGAGAAGCCTCCTCTTGAGGTGCTTGTGGTAAGGTGCTATTCCTCTGGAGTCGAAGCCAGGGACTAACCTCTCATCTCGAGTTGATTTGTGGTCCACGGAGCTCTTTCATGTTGCTACAGTGACCTCAGGATCCCTCTAGCCTTGAAACAGTGTTCTTGGGGTTTCTCTGGAGTGTCATCAAGTAAATCAAGGCTCCTTTCATGTGTGATGTGCAACAGGGAATTGCTCTGCACGCAGTGCAGGGGAATCGGGCCTCATCTCGTGACGAGGGGGTAGTCTCATGGTTTTTCTCGATTTGCGGCGGGAACCTGGGGTATGTTCTTGAGTTACGACGGGAATGGCCCTTCCACCCACGTGTTTGTTCAGGGACGTCAGGACTCCTGCCTAGTTGTGAGGGAGAACTCGGGATTCTCCTCGAGGCTTGGCAGGGCAATTGGGAGGCCTGTCCAGCTGAGGCGGGAGACCAAGGGTCCCTTTCCACGTGCCACAGGAATCCTGGGACTCCTATCAAGTTTCACGAGGAGTCAGGCATCGTCTCCTTTGGAGGCACTGATCTCCGCGTACCCCTGGAGTTTTCAAAGGATGTGAGGCCTCCGGTCGCGATGAGGTGGGGAACTAGGTCTTTCTCTGTGGTCTCCACAGGGGATTCAGACATCCTTTCGTCTTGGGAGATGCAAGACGAGCCTGCATTCAAGTCACTGCAGGGATATCCGGCCTTATTTTGCGTCAGGGCATCGCAGTGTCCATTCCAGTTGAGGCCGCAAAATCAGGGTCCCTCTCACATACCCAGAGCTGAGAGAAGCCTCCTCTTGAAGTGCTTGTGGTAAGGTGGTATTCCCCTGGAGTCGAAGCCAGGGACTAACCTCTCATCTCGAGTTGACTTTTGGTCCATGGAGCTCTTTCGTGTTGCTACAGTGACCTCAGGATCCCTCTAGCCTGGAAACAGTGTTCTTGGGTTTCTCTGGAGTGCCATCAAGGAAATCAAGGCTCCTTTCATGTGTGATGTGCCACACGGAATTGCTCTGCACGCAGTGCAGGGGAATCGGGCCTCATCTCGCGGCGAGGGGGAAGTCTCATGGTTTTTCTCGAGTTGCGGCGGGAACCTGGGGTATATTCTCGAGTTACGACGGGGATGGCCCTTCCACACATGTGTTTCTTCAGCGACGTCAGGACTCCTGCCTAGTTGCGAGGGAAAACTCGGGATTCTCCTCGAGGCTTGGCAGGGCAATTGGGACGCCTCTCCAGCTGAGGCAGGAGACCAAGGGTCCCTTTCCATGTGCCACAGGAATCCTGGGACTCCTATCAAGTTTCTCGAGGAGTCAGGCATCGTCTCCTTTGGAGGCACTGATCTCCGCGTACCTCTGGAATTTTCAAAGGATGTGAGGTCTCCGTTCGCGATGAGGTGGGGAACTAGGTCTTTCTCTGTGGTCTCCACAGGGGATTCAGACATCCTTTCATTTTGGGAGATACAAGACGAGCCTGCATTCAAGTCACTGCAGGGATATCCGGCCTTGTTTCACGTCAGGGCATCACGGTGTCCATTCCACTTGAGGCCGCAAAATCAGGGTCCCTCTCACATACCTAGAGCTGAGAGAAGCCTCCTCTTGAGGTGCTTGTGGTAAGGTGGTATTCCTCTGGAGTCGAAGCCAGGGACTAACCTCTCATCTCGAGTTGATTTTTGGTCCACGGAGATCTTTCGTGTTGCTACAGTGACCTCAGGATCCCTCTAGCCTTGAAACAGTGTTCTTGGGGTTTCTCTGGAGTGCCATCAAGGAAATCAAGGCTCCTTTCATGTGTGATGTGCAACACGGAATTGCTCTGCCCGCAGTGCAGGGGAATCAGGCCTCATCTCGCGCCGAGGGGGAAGTCTCATGGTTTTTCTCGAGTTGCGGCGGGAACCTGGGGTATATTCTCGAGTTACGTCGGGGATGGCCCTTCCAGACACGTGTTTATTCAGCGACGTCAGAACTCCTGCCTAGTTGCGAGGGACAACTCGGGATTCTCCTCGAGGCTTGGCAGGGCAATTGGGACACCTCTCCAGCTGAGGCGGGAGAACAAGGGTCCCTTTCCATGTGCCACAGGAATCCTGGGACTCCTATCAAGTTTCACGAGGAGTCAGGCATCGTCTCCTTTGGAGGCACTGATCTCCGCGTACCTCTCGAGTTTTCAAAGGATGTGAGGCCTCCGGTCGCCATGAGGTGGGGAAATAGGTCTTTCTCTGTGGTCTTCACAGGGGATTCAGTCATCCTTTCATTTTGGGAGATGCAAGACGAGCCTGCATTCAAGTCACTGCAGGGATATACAGCCTTATTTCACGTCAGGGCATTGCGGTGTCCATTCCACTTGAGGCCGCAAAATCAGCGTCCCTCTCACATACCTAGAGCTGAGAGAAGCCTCCTCTTGAGGTGCTTGTGGTAAGGTGCTATTCCTCTGGAGTCGAAGCCAGGGACTAACCTCTCATCTCGAGTTGATTTGTGGTCCACGGAGCTCTTTCATGTTGCTACAGTGACCTCAGGATCCCTCTAGCCTTGAAACAGTGTTCTTGGGGTTTCTCTGGAGTGTCATCAAGTAAATCAAGGCTCCTTTCATGTGTGATGTGCAACAGGGAATTGCTCTGCACGCAGTGCAGGGGAATCGGGCCTCATCTCGTGACGAGGGGGTAGTCTCATGGTTTTTCTCGATTTGCGGCGGGAACCTGGGGTATGTTCTTGAGTTACGACGGGAATGGCCCTTCCACCCACGTGTTTGTTCAGGGACGTCAGGACTCCTGCCTAGTTGTGAGGGAGAACTCGGGATTCTCCTCGAGGCTTGGCAGGGCAATTGGGAGGCCTGTCCAGCTGAGGCGGGAGACCAAGGGTCCCTTTCCACGTGCCACAGGAATCCTGGGACTCCTATCAAGTTTCACGAGGAGTCAGGCATCGTCTCCTTTGGAGGCACTGATCTCCGCGTACCCCTGGAGTTTTCAAAGGATGTGAGGCCTCCGGTCGCGATGAGGTGGGGAACTAGGTCTTTCTCTGTGGTCTCCACAGGGGATTCAGACATCCTTTCGTCTTGGGAGATGCAAGACGAGCCTGCATTCAAGTCACTGCAGGGATATCCGGCCTTATTTTGCGTCAGGGCATCGCAGTGTCCATTCCAGTTGAGGCCGCAAAATCAGGGTCCCTCTCACATACCCAGAGCTGAGAGAAGCCTCCTCTTGAAGTGCTTGTGGTAAGGTGGTATTCCCCTGGAGTCGAAGCCAGGGACTAACCTCTCATCTCGAGTTGACTTTTGGTCCATGGAGCTCTTTCGTGTTGCTACAGTGACCTCAGGATCCCTCTAGCCTGGAAACAGTGTTCTTGGGTTTCTCTGGAGTGCCATCAAGGAAATCAAGGCTCCTTTCATGTGTGATGTGCCACACGGAATTGCTCTGCACGCAGTGCAGGGGAATCGGGCCTCATCTCGCGGCGAGGGGGAAGTCTCATGGTTTTTCTCGAGTTGCGGCGGGAACCTGGGGTATATTCTCGAGTTACGACGGGGATGGCCCTTCCACACATGTGTTTCTTCAGCGACGTCAGGACTCCTGCCTAGTTGCGAGGGAAAACTCGGGATTCTCCTCGAGGCTTGGCAGGGCAATTGGGACGCCTCTCCAGCTGAGGCAGGAGACCAAGGGTCCCTTTCCATGTGCCACAGGAATCCTGGGACTCCTATCAAGTTTCTCGAGGAGTCAGGCATCGTCTCCTTTGGAGGCACTGATCTCCGCGTACCTCTGGAATTTTCAAAGGATGTGAGGTCTCCGGTCGCAATGAGGTGGGGAACTAGGTCTTTCTCTGTGGTCTCCACAGGGGATTCAGACATCCTTTCATTTTGGGAGATACAAGACGAGCCTGCATTCAAGTCACTGCAGGGATATCCGGCCTTGTTTCACGTCAGGGCATCACGGTGTCCATTCCACTTGAGGCCGCAAAATCAGGGTCCCTCTCACATACCTAGAGCTGAGAGAAGCCTCCTCTTGAGGTGCTTGTGGTAAGGTGGTATTCCTCTGGAGTCGAAGCCAGGGACTAACCTCTCATCTCGAGTTGATTTTTGGTCCACGGAGCTCTTTCGTGTTGCTACAGTGACCTCAGGATCCCTCTAGCCTTGAAACAGTGTTCTTGGGGTTTCTCTGGAGTGCCATCAAGGAAATCAAGGCTCCTTTCATGTGTGATGTGCAACACGGAATTGCTCTGCCCGCAGTGCAGGGGAATCAGGCCTCATCTCGCGCCGAGGGGGAAGTCTCATGGTTTTTCTCGAGTTGCGGCGGGAACCTGGGGTATATTCTCGAGTTACGTCGGGGATGGCCCTTCCAGACACGTGTTTATTCAGCGACGTCAGGACTCCTGCCTAGTTGCGAGGGACAACTCGGGATTCTCCTCGAGGCTTGGCAGGGCAATTGGGACACCTCTCCAGCTGAGGCGGGAGAACAAGGGTCCCTTTCCATGTGCCACAGGAATCCTGGGACTCCTATCAAGTTTCACGAGGAGTCAGGCATCGTCTCCTTTGGAGGCACTGATCTCCGCGTACCTCTCGAGTTTTCAAAGGATGTGAGACCTCCGGTCGCCATGAGGTGGGGAAATAGGTCTTTCTCTGTGGTCTTCACAGGGGATTCAGTCATCCTTTCATTTTGGGAGATGCAAGACGAGCCTGCATTCAAGTCACTGCAGGGATATACAGCCTTATTTCACGTCAGGGCATTGCGGTGTCCATTCCACTTGAGGCCGCAAAATCAGGGTCCCTCTCACATACCTAGAGCTGAGAGAAGCCTCCTCTTGAGGTGCTTGTGGTAAGGTGCTATTCCTCTGGAGTCGAAGCCAGGGACTAACCTCTCATCTCGAGTTGATTTGTGGTCCACGGAGCTCTTTCATGTTGCTACAGTGACCTCAGGATCCCTCTAGCCTTGAAACAGTGTTCTTGGGGTTTCTCTGGAGTGTCATCAAGTAAATCAAGTCTCCTTTCATGTGTGATGTGCAACAGGGAATTGCTCTGCACGCAGTGCAGGGGAATCGGGCCTCATCTCGTGACGAGGGGGTAGTCTCATGGTTTTTCTCGATTTGCGGCGGGAACCTGGGGTATGTTCTTGAGTTACGACGGGAATGGCCCTTCCACCCACGTGTTTGTTCAGGGACGTCAGGACTCCTGCCTAGTTGTGAGGGAGAACTCGGGATTCTCCTCGAGGCTTGGCAGGGCAATTGGGAGGCCTGTCCAGCTGAGGCGGGAGACCAAGGGTCCCTTTCCACGTGCCACAGGAATCCTGGGACTCCTATCAAGTTTCACGAGGAGTCAGGCATCGTCTCCTTTGGAGGCACTGATCTCCGCGTACCCCTGGAGTTTTCAAAGGATGTGAGGCCTCCGGTCGCGATGAGGTGGGGAACTAGGTCTTTCTCTGTGGTCTCCACAGGGGATTCATACATCGTTTTGTCTTGGGAGATGCAAAACGAGCCAGGATTCAAGTCACTGCAGGGATATGCGGCCTTATTTCGAGTCAGGGCATCGCGGTGTCCATTCCACTCTAGGCCGCAAACTTAGGGTCCCTCTCACATACCTAGAGCTGAGAGAAGCCTCCTCTTGAGGTGCTTGTGGTAAGGTGGTATTCCTCTGGAGTCGAAGCCAGGGACTAACCTCTCATCTCGAGTTAATTCTTGGTCCACGGAGCTCGTTCGTGTTGCTTCAGTGACCTTAGGATCCCTCTAGCCTGGAAAGAGTGTTCTTGGGGTTTCTCTGCAGTGCCATCAAGGAAATCAAGGCTCCTTTCATGTGTGATGTGCAACACGGAATTGCTCTGCACGCAGTGCAGGGGAATCGGGCCTCATTTTGCGGCGAGGGGGAAGTCTCATGGTTTTTCTCGAGTTGCGGCGGGAACCTGGGGTATATTCTCGAGTTACGACGGGGATGGCCCTTCCACACATGTGTTTCTTCAGCGACGTCAGGACTCCTGCCTAGTTGCGAGGGACAACTCGGGATTCTCCTCGAGGCTTGGCAGGGCAATTGGGACACCTCTCCAGCTGAGGCGGGAGACCAAGGGTCCCTTTCCATGTGCCACAGAAATCCTGGGACTCCTATCAAGTTTCACGAGGAGTCAGGCATCGTCTCCTTTGGAGGCACTGATCTCCGCGTACCTCTGAAGTTTTCAAAGGATGTGAGGCCTCCGATCGCCATGAGGTGGGGAACTAGGTCTTTCTCTGTGGTCTCCACAGGGGATTCAGACATCCTTTTATTTTGGGAGATGCAAGACGAGCCTACATTCAAGTCACTGCAGGGATATCCGGCCTTATTTCGCGTCAGGGCATCGCGGTGTCCATTCCACTTGAGGCCACAAAATCAGGGTCCCTCTCACATACCTAGAGCTGAGAGAAGCCTCCTCTTGAGGTGCTTGTGGTAAGGTGGTATTCCTCTGGAGTCGAAGCCAGGGACTAACCTCTCATCTCGAGTTGATTTTTGGCCCACGGAGATCTTTCGTGTGGCTACAGTGACCTCAGGATCCATCTAGCCTTAAAACAGTGTTCTTGGGGTTTCTCTGGAGTGCCATCAAGGAAATCAAGGCTCCTTTCATGTGTGATGTGCAACACGGAATTGCTCTGCACGCAGTGCAGGGGAATCGGGCCTCATCTCGCGGCGAAGGGGAATTCTTATGGTTTTTTCTCGAGTTGCGGCGTGAACCTGGGGTATATTCTCGAGTTACGACGGGGATGGCCCTTCCACCCACCTGTTTGTTCAGCGACGTCAGGACTCCTGCCTAGTTGCGAGGGACAACTCGGGATTCTCCTCGAGGCTTGGCAAGGCAATTGGGACGCCTCTCCAGCTGAGGCGGGAGACCAAGGGTCCCTTTCCACGTGCCACAGGAATCCTGGGACTCCTATCAAGTTTCCCGAGGAGTCAGGCATCGTCTCCTTTGGAGGCACTGATCTCTGCGTCCCTCTGAAGTTTTCAAAGAATGTGAGGCCTCCGGTCGCGATGAGGTGGGGAACTAGGTCTTTCTCTGTGGTCTCCACAGGGGATTCAGACATCCTTTCGTCTTGGGAGATTCAAGACGAGCCTGCATTCAAGTCACTGCAGGGATATCTTGCCTTATTTCGAGTCAGGGCATCGCGGTGTCCATTCCACTTGAGGCCGCAAACGCAGGGTCCCTCTCACATACCTAGAGCTGAGAGAAGCCTCCTCTTGAGGTGCTTGCGGTAAGGTGGTATTCCTCTGGAGTCGAAGCCAGGGACTAACCTCTCATCTCGAGTTGATTTGTGGTCCACGGAGTTTTTTCGTGTTGCTACAGTGACGTCAGGATCCCTCTAGCCTTGAAACAGTGTTCTTGGGGTTTCTCTGGAGTGCCACCAAGGAAATCAAGGCTCCTTTCATGTGTGATGTGCAACACGGAATTGCTCTGCATGCAGTGCAGGGGAATAGGACCTGATCTCGCGACGAGGGGGAATTCTCATGGTTTTTCTCGAGTTGCGGCGGGAACCTGGGGTATATTCTCGAGTTACAACGGGGATTGCCCTTCCACACACGTGCTTGTTCAGTGACGTCAGGACTCCTGCCTAGTTGCGAGGGACAACTCGGGATTCTCCTCGAGGCTTGGCAGGGCAATTGGGACGCCTCTCCAGCTGAGGCGGGAGACCAAGGGTCCCTTTCCACGTGCCACAGGAATCCTGGGACTCCTATCAAGTTTCCCGAGGAGTCAGGCATCGTCTCCTTTGGAGGCACTGATCTCCGCGTACCTCTGGAGTTTTCAAAGGATGTGAGGCCTCCGGTCGCCATGAGGTGGGGAACTAGGTCTTTCTCTGTGGTCTCCACAGGGGATTCAGACATCCTTTCGTCTTGAGAGATGCAAGACGAGCCTGCATTCAAGTCACTGCAGGGATATCCGGCCTTATTTCGCGTCAGGGCATCGCAGTGTCCATTCCACTTGAGGCCGCAAAATAAGGGTGCCTCTCACATACCTAGAGCTAAGAGAAGCCTCCTCTAGAGGTGCTTGTGGTAAGGTGGTATTCCTCTGGAGTGGAAGCCAGGGACTAAGCTCTCATCTCGAGTTGATTCTTGGTCCACGGAGCTCTTTCGTGTTGCTACAGGGACCTCAGGATCCCTCTAGCCTTGAAACAGTGTTCTTGGGGTTTCTCTGGAGTGCCATCAAGGAAATCAAGGCTCCTTTCATGTGTGATGTGCAACACGGAATTGCTCTGCACGCAGTGCAGGGGAATCGGGCCTCATCTCGCGGCGAGGGGGAAGTCTCATGTTTTTTCTCGAGTTGCGGCGGGAACTTGGAGTATATTCTCGAGTTTGAACGGGGATGGCCCTTCCAGCCACGTGTTTGTTCTGCGACGTCAGGACTCCTGCCTAGTTGCGAGGGAAAACTCGGGATTCTCCTCGAGGCTTGGCAAGGCAATTGGGACGCCTCTCCAGCTGAGGCAGGAGACCAAGGGTCCCTTTCCATGTGCCACAGGAATCCTGGGACTCCTATCAAGTTTCTCGAGGAGTCAGGCATCGTCTCCTTTGGAGGCACTGATCTCCGCGTACCTCTGGAATTTTCAAAGGATGTGAGGTCTCCGGTCGCAATGAGGTGGGGAACTAGGTCTTTCTCTGTGGTCTCCACAGGGGATTCAGACATCCTTTCATTTTGGGAGATACAAGACGAGCCTGCATTCAAGTCACTGCAGGGATATCCGGCCTTATTTCGAGTCAGGGCATCGCGGTGTCCATTCCACTTGAGCCCGCAAACTCAGGGTCCCTCTCACATACCTAGAGCTGAGAGAAGCCTCCTCTTGAGGTGCTTGTGGTAAGGTGGTATTCCCCTGGAGTCGAAGCCAGGAACTAACCTCTCATCTCGAGTTAATTCTTGGTCCACGGAGCTCGTTCGTGTTGCTTCAGTGACCTTAGGATCCCTCTAGCCTGGAAACAGTGTTCTTGGGGTTTCTCTGCAGTGCCATCAAGGAAATCAAGGCTCCTTTCATGTGTGATGTGCAACACGGAATTGCTCTGCACGCAGTGCAGGGGAATCGGGCCTCATCTCGCGGCGAGGGGGAAGTCTCATGGTTTTTCTCGAGTTGCGGCGGGAACCTGGGGTATATTCTCGAGTTACGACGGGGATGGCCCTTCCACACATGTGTTTCTTCAGCGACGTCAGGACTCCTGCCTAGTTGCGAGGGACAACTCGGGATTCTCCTCGAGGCTTGGCAGGGCAATTGGGACACCTCTCCAGCTGAGGCGGGAGACCAAGGGTCCCTTTCCATGTGCCACAGAAATCCTGGGACTCTTATCAAGTTTCACGAGGAGTCAGGCATCGTCTCCTTTGGAGGCACTGATCTCCGCGTACCTCTGAAGTTTTCAAAGGATGTGAGGCCTCCGATCGCCATGAGGTGGGGAACTAGGTCTTTCTCTGTGGTCTCCACAGGGGATTCAGACATCCTTTTATTTTGGGAGATGCAAGACGAGCCTACATTCAAGTCACTGCAGGGATATCCGGCCTTATTTCGCGTCAGGGCATCGCGGTGTCCATTCCACTTGAGGCCACAAAATCAGGGTCCCTCTCACATACCTAGAGCTGAGAGAAGCCTCCTCTTGAGGTGCTTGTGGTAAGGTGGTATTCCTCTGGAGTCGAAGCCAGGGACTAACCTCTCATCTCGAGTTGATTTTTGGCCCACGGAGATCTTTCGTGTGGCTACAGTGACCTCAGGATCCATCTAGCCTTAAAACAGTGTTCTTGGGGTTTCTCTGGAGTGCCATCAAGGAAATCAAGGCTCCTTTCATGTGTGATGTGCAACACGGAATTGCTCTGCACGCAGTGCAGGGGAATCGGGCCTCATCTCGCGGCGAGGGGGAAGTCTTATGGTTTTTTCTCGAGTTGCGGCGTGAACCTGGGGTATATTCTCGAGTTACGACGGGGATGGCCCTTCCACCCACCTGTTTGTTCAGCGACGTCAGGACTCCTGCCTAGTTGCGAGGGACAACTCGGGATTCTCCTCGAGGCTTGGCAAGGCAATTGGGACGCCTCTCCAGCTGAGGCGGGAGACCAAGGGTCCCTTTCCACGTGCCACAGGAATCCTGGGACTCCTATCAAGTTTCCCGAGGAGTCAGGCATCGTCTCCTTTGGAGGCACTGATCTCTGCGTCCCTCTGGAATTTTCAAAGGATGTGAGGCCTCCGGTCGCGATGAGGTGGGGAACTAGGTCTTTCTCTGTGGTCTACACAGGTGATTCAGACATCCTTTCGTCTTGGGAGATTCAAGACGAGCCTGCATTCAAGTCACTGCAGGGATATCTTGCCTTATTTCGAGTCAGGGCATCGCGGTGTCCATTCCACTTGAGGCCGCAAACGCAGGGTCCCTCTCACATACCTAGAGCTGAGAGAAGCCTCCTCTTGAGGTGCTTGCGGTAAGGTGGTATTCCTCTGGAGTCGAAGCCAGGGACTAACCTCTCATCTCGAGTTGATTTGTGGTCCACGGAGTTTTTTCGTGTTGCTACAGTGACGTCAGGATCCCTCTAGCCTTGAAACAGTGTTCTTGGGGTTTCTCTGGAGTGCCACCAAGGAAATCAAGGCTCCTTTCATGTGTGATGTGCAACACGGAATTGCTCTGCATGCAGTGCAGGGGAATAGGACCTGATCTCGCGACGAGGGGGAATTCTCATGGTTTTTCTCGAGTTGCGGCGGGAACCTGGGGTATATTCTCGAGTTACAACGGGGATTGCCCTTCCACACACGTGCTTGTTCAGTGACGTCAGGACTCCTGCCTAGTTGCGAGGGACAACTCGGGATTCTCCTCGAGGCTTGGCAGGGCAATTGGGACGCCTCTCCAGCTGAGGCGGGAGACCAAGGGTCCCTTTCCACGTGCCACAGGAATCCTGGGACTCCTATCAAGTTTCCCGAGGAGTCAGGCATCGTCTCCTTTGGAGGCACTGATCTCCGCGTACCTCTGGAGTTTTCAAAGGATGTGAGGCCTCCGGTCGCCATGAGGTGGGGAACTAGGTCTTTCTCTGTGGTCTCCACAGGGGATTCAGACATCCTTTCGTCTTGAGAGATGCAAGACGAGCCTGCATTTAAGTCACTGCAGGGATATCCGGCCTTATTTCGCGTCAGGTCATCGCAGTGTCCATTCCACTTGAGGCCACAAAATAAGGGTGCCTCTCACATACCTAGAGCTAAGAGAAGCCTCCTCTAGAGGTGCTTGTGGTAAGGTGGTATTCCTCTGGATTCGAAGCCAGTGACTAACCTCTCATCTCGAGTTGATTTTTGGTCCACGGAGATCTTTCGTGTTGCTACAGTGACCTCAGGATCCCTCTAGCCTTGAAACAGTGTTCTTGGGGTTTCTCTGGAGTGCCATCAAGGAAATCAAGGCTCCTTTCATGTGTGATGTGCAACACGGAATTGCTCTGCACGCAGTGCAGGGGAATCGGGCCTCATCTCGCGGCGAGGGGGAAGTCTCATGGTTTTTCTCGAGTTGCGGCGGGAACCTGGGGTATATTCTAGAGTTACGACGGGGAAAGCCCTTCCACCCACGTGTTTTTTCAACGACGTCAGGACTCCTGCCTAGTTGTGAGGGACAACTCGGGATTCTCCTCGAGGCTTGGCAGGGCAATTGGGAGGCCTGTCCAGCTGAGGCGGGAGACCAAGGGTCCCTTTCCACGTGCCACAGGAATCCTGGGACTCCTATCAAGTTTCACGAGGAGTCAGGCATCGTCTCCTTTGGAGGCACTGATCTCCGCGTACCCCTGGAGTTTTCAAAGTATGTGAGGCCTCCGGTCGCGATGAGGTGGGGAACTAGGTCTTTCTCTGTGGTCTCCACAGGGGATTCATACATCGTTTTGTCTTGGGAGATGCAAAACGAGCCAGGATTCAAGTCACTGCAGGGATATGCGGCCTTATTTCGAGTCAGGGCATCGCGGTGTCCATTCCACTCTAGGCCGCAAACTCAGGGTCCCGCTCACATACCTAGAGCTGAGAGAAGCCTCCTCTTGAGGTGCTTGTGGTAAGGTGGTATTCCTCTGGAGTCGAAGCCAGGGACTAACCTCTCATCTCGAGTTAATTCTTGGTCCACGGAGCTCGTTCGTGTTGCTTCAGTGACCTTAGGATCCCTCTAGCCTTGAAACAGTGTTCTTGGGGTTTCTCTGCAGTGCCATCAAGGAAATCAAGGCTCCTTTCATGTGTGATGTGAAACACGGAATTGCTCTGCACGCAGTGTAGGGTATCGGGCCTTATTTTGCGGCGAGGGGGAAGTCTCATGGTTTTTCTCGAGTTGCGGCGGGAACCTGGGGTATATTCTCGAGTTACGACCGAGATTGCCCTTCCACACAAATGTTTGTTCAGCGACGTCAGGACTCCTGCCTAGTTGTGAGGGACAACTCGGGATTCTCCTCGAGGCTTGGCAGGGCAATTGGGACGCCTCTCCAGCTGAGGCGGGAGACCAAGGGTCCCTTTCCACGTGCCAGAGGAATCCTGGGACTCCTATCAAGTTTCACGAGGAGTCAGGCATCGTCTCCTTAGAAGGCACTGATCTCCGCGTACCTCTGGAGTTTTCAAAGGATGTGAGGCCTCCGGTCGCCATGAAGTGGGGAACTAGGTCTTTCTCTGTGGTCTCCACAGGGGATTCAGACATACTTTCATCTTGGGAGATGCAAGACGAGCCTGCATTCAAGTCACTTCAGGGATATCCGGCCTTTTTTCGCGTCAGGGCATCGCAGTGTCCATTCCACTTGAGGCCGCAAACTCAGGGTCCCTCTCACATACCTAGAGCTGAGAGAAGCCTCCTCTTGAGGTGCTTGTGGTAAGGTTGTATTCCTCTGGAGTCGAATCCAGGGACTACCCTCTCATCTCGAGTTGATTTTTGGTCCACGGAGCTCTTTCGTGTTGCTACAGTGATCTCTGGATCCCTCTAGCCTTGAAACAGTGTTCTTGGGGTTTCTCTGGAGTGCCATCAAGGAAATCAAGGCTCCGTTCATGTGTGATTTGCAACACGGAATTGCTTTGAATGCCGTGCAGGGGAATCGGGCCTCATCTTGCGGCGAGGGGGAAGTCTCATGGTTTTTCTCGAGTTGCGGCGGGAACCTGGGGTATATTCTCGAGTTACGACGGGGATGGCCCTTCCACCCACGTGTTTGTTCAGCGACGTCAGGACTGCTGCTTAGTTGCGAGGGACAACTCGGGATTCTCCTCGAGGCTTGGCAGGGCAATTGGGACGCCTCTCCAGCTGAGGCGGGAGACCAATGGTCCCTTTCCACGTGCCACAGGAATCCTGGGACTACTATCAAGTTTGACGAGGAGTCAGGCATCGTCTCCTTTGGAGGCACTGAACTCCGCGTACCTCTGGAGTTTTCAGAGTATGTGAGGCCTCCGGTCGCGATGAGGTGGGGAACTAGGTCTTTCTCTGTGGTCTCCACAGGGGATTCAGACATCGTTTCGCCTTGGGAGATGCAAAACGAGCCTGGATTCAACTCACTGCAGGGATATCCGGCCTTATATCGCGTCAGGGCATCGCGGTGTCCATTCCACTTGAGGCCGCAAACTGAGGGTCCCTCTCACATACCTAGAGCTGAGAGAAGCCTCCTCTTGAGGTGCTTGTGGTAAGGTGGTATTCCTCTGGAGTCGAAGCCAGGGACTAACCTCTCATCTCACGTTAATTCTTGGTCCACGGAGCTCTTTCGTGTTGCTTCAGTGACCTCAGGATCCCTCTAGCCTTGAAACAGTGTTCTTGGGGTTTCTCTGGAGTGCCATCAAGGAAATCAAGGCTCCTTTCATGTGTGATGTGCAACACGGAATTGCTCTGCACGCAGTGCAGGGGAATCGGGCCTCATCTCGCGGCGAGGGGGAAGTCTCATGGTTTTTATCGAGTTGCGGCGGGAACCTGGGGTATATTCTCGAGTTACGACGGGGATGGCCCTTCCACCCACGTGTTTGTTCAGCCACGTCAGGACTCCTGCCTAGCTGCTAGGGACAACTCGGGATTCTCCTCGAGGCTTGGCAGGGCAATTGGGACACTTCTCCAGCTGAGGCGGGAGACCAAGGGTCCCTTTCCACGTGCCACAGGAATCCTGGGAGTCCTATCAAGTTTCACGAGGAGTCAGGCATCGTCTCCTTTGGAGGCACTGATCTCCGCGTACCTCTGGAGTTTTCAAAGGATGTGAGGCCTCCAGTCGCGATGAGGTGGGGAACTAGGTCATTCTCTGTGGTCTCCACAGGGGATTCAGACATCCTTTCATCTTGGGAGATGCAAGACGAGCCTGCATTCAAATCACTGCAGGGATATCCGGCATTATTTCGCGTCAGGGCATCGCAGTGTCCATTCCACTTGAGGCCACAAACTCAGGGTCCCTCTCACATACATAGAGCTGAGAGAAGCCTCCTCTTGAGGTGCTTGTGGTAAGGTGGTATACCTCTGGAGTCGAAGCCAGGGACTAACCTCTCATCTCCAGTTGATTTTTGGTCCACGGAGCTCTTTCGTGTTGCTACAGTGACCTCAGGATCCCTCTAGCCTTGAAACTGTGTTCTTGGGGTTTCTCTGGAGTGCCATCAAGGAAATCAAGGCTCCTTTCATGTGTGATGTGCAACACGGAATTGCTCTGCACGCAGTATAGGGTATCGGGCCTCATTTTGCGGCGAGGGGCAAGTCTCATGGTTTTTCTCGAGTTGCGATGGGAACCTGGGGTTTATTCTCGAGTTACGACGGGGATGGCCCTTCCACACACGTGTTTGTTCAGCGACGTCAGGACTCCTGCCTAGTTGCGAGGGACAAGTCGGGATTCTCCTGGGTGCTTGGCAGGGCAATTGGGACGCCTCTCCAACTGAGGCGGGAGACCAAGGGTCCCTTTCCACGTGCCACAGGAATCCTGGGACTCCTATCAAGTTTCACGAGGAGTCAGGCATCGTCTCCTTTGGAGGCACTGACCTCCGCGTACCTCTGGAGTTTTCAAAGGATGTGAGGCCTCCGGTCGCGATGAGGTCGGGAAGTAGGTCTTTCTCTGTGGTCTCCACAGGGGATTCAGACATCCTTTCATCTTGGGAGATGCAAGAGGAGCCTGCATTCAAGTCACTGCAGGGATATCCGGCCTTATATCGAGTCAGGGCATCGCGGTGTCCATTCCACTTGAGGCCGCAAACTCAGGGTCCCTCTCACATACCTAGAGCTGAGAGAAGCCTCCTCTTGAGGTGCTAGTGGTAAGGTGGTATTCCTCTGGAGTCGAAGCCAGGGACTAACCTCTCATCTCGAGTTGATTTCTGGTCCACGTAGCTCTTTCGTGTTGCTACAGTGACCTCAGGATCCCTCTAGCCTTGAAACAGTGTTCTTGGGGTTTCTCTGGAGTGCCATCAAGGAAATCAAGGCTCCTTTCATGTGTGATGTGCCACACGGAATTGCTCTGCACGCAGTGCAGGGGAATCGGGCCTCATCTCGCGGAGAGGGGGAAGTCTCATGGTTTTTCTCGAGTTGCGGCGGGAACCTGGGTTATATTCTCGAGTTACGACGGGGAAGTCCCTTCCACACACGTGTTTGTTCAGCGATGGCATGACTCCTGCCTAGTTGCGAGGGACAACTCGGGATTCTCCTCGAGGCTTGGCAGGGCAATTGGGATGCCTCTCCAGCTGAGGCGGGAGACCAAGGGTCCCTTTCCACGTGCCACAGGAATCCTGGGACTCCTATCAAGTTTGACGAGGAGTCAGGCATCGTCTGCTTTGGAGGCACTGATCTCCGCGTACCCCTGGAGTTTTCCAAGGATGTGAGGCCTCCGGTCGCGATTAGGTGGGGAACTAGGTCTTTCTCTGTGGTCTCCACAGGGGATTCAGACATCCTTTCGTCTTGGGAGATGCGAAACGAGCCTGGATTCAAGTCACTGCAGGGATATCTGGCCTTATTTCGAGTCAGGGCATCGCGATGTCCATTCCACTTGCGGCTGCAAAATTAGGGTCCCTCTCACATAACTAGAGCTGAGAGAAGCCTCCTCTTGAGGTGCTTGTGGTAAGGTGGTATTCCTCTGGAGTCGAAGCCAGGGACTAACCTCTCATCTCGAGTTAATTCTGGTCCACGGAGCTCTTTCATGTTGCTTCAGTGACCTCAGGATCCCTCTAGCCTTGAAACAGTGTTCTTGGGGTTTCTCTGGAGTGCCATCAAGGAAATCAAGGCTCCTTTCATGTGTGATGTGCAACACGGAATTGCTGTGCATGCAGTGCAGGGGAATCGGGCCTCATCTTGCGGCGAGGGAGAAGTCTCATGGTTTTTCTCGAGTTGCGGCGGAAACCTGGGGTATATTTTCGAGTTACGACGGGGATGGCCCTTCCACCCACGTGTTTGTTCACCGACGAAAGGACTCCTGCCTAGTTGCGAGGGACAACTCGGGATTCTCCTCGAGGCTTGGCAGGGCAATTGGGACGCCTCTCCAGCTAAGGCAGGAGACCAAGGGTCACTTTCCACGTGCCACAGGAATCCTGGGACTCCTATCAAGATTCACGAGGGGTCAGGCATCGTCCCCTTTGGAGGCACTGATCTCCGCGTACCTCTGGAGTTTTCAAAGGATGTGAGGCCTCCGGTCGCGATGAGGTGGGGAACTAGGTCTTTCTCTGTGGTCTCCACAGGGGATTCAGACATCCTTTCATCTTGGGAGATGCAAGAAGAGCCTGCCTTCAAATCACTGCAGGGATATCCGGCATTATTTCGCGTCAGGGCATCGCAGTGTCCATTCCACTTGAGGCCGCAAACTCAGGGTCCCCCTCACATACCTAGAGCTGAGAGAAGCCTCCTCTTGAGGAGCTTGTGGTAAGGTGGTATTCCTCTGGAGTCGAAGCCAGGGACTAACCTCTCATCTCGAGTTGATTTATGGCCCACGGAGCTCTTTCGTGTTGCTACAGTGACCTCAGGATCCCTCTAGCCTTGAAACAGTGATCTTGGGGTTTCTCTGGAGTGCCATCAAGGAAATCAAGGCTCCTTTCATGTTTGATGTGCAACACGGAATTGCTCTGCACGCCGTGCAGGGGAATCGGGCCTCATCTCGCGGCAATGGGGAAGTCTCATGGTTTTTCTCGAGTTGCGATGGGAACCTGGGGTTTATTCTCGAGTTACGACGGGGATGGTCCTTCCACACACGTGTTTGTTCAGCGACGTCAGGACTCCTGCCTAGTTGCGAGGGACAACTCGGGATTCTCTTCGAGGCTTGACAGGGCAATTAGGACGCCTGTCCAACTGAGGCGGGAGACCAAGGGTCCCTTTCCACGTGCCACAGGAATCCTGGGACTCCTATCAAGTTGCACGAGGAGTCAGGCATCGTCTCCTTTGGAGGCACTGACCTCCACGTACCTCTGGAGTTTTCAAAGGATGTGAGGCCTCCGGTCGCGATGAGGTCGGGAACTAGGTCTTTCTCTGTGGTCTCCACAGGGGATTCAGACATCCTTTCATCTTGGGAGATGCAAGAGGAGCCTGCATTCAAGTCACTGCAGGGATATCCGGCCTTATATCGAGTCAGGGCATCGCGGTGTCCATTCCACTTGAGGCCGCAAACTCAGGGTCCCTCTCACATACCTAGAGCTGAGAGAAGCCTCCTCTTGAGGTGCTAGTGGTAAGGTGGTATTCCTCTGGAGTCGAAGCCAGGGACTAACCTCTCATCTCGAGTTGATTTTTGGTCCACGGAGCTCTTTCGTGTTGCTACAGTGACCTCAGGATCCCTCTAGCCTTGAAACAGTGTTCTTGGGGTTTCTCTGGAGTGCCATCAAGGAAATCAAGGCTCCTTTCATGTGTGATGTGCAACACGGAATTGCTCTGCACGCAGTGCAGGGGAATCAGGCCTCATCTCACGGAGAGGGGGAAGTCTAATGTTTTTTCTCGAGTTGCGGCGGGAACCTGGGGTATTATCTCGAGTTACGACGGGGATGGTCCTTCCACACACGTGTTTGTTCAGCCACGTCAGGACTCCTGCCTAGTTGCGAGGGACAACTCGGGATTCTCTTCGAGGCTTGGCAGGGCAATTGGGATGCCTCTCCAGCTGAGGCGGGAGACCAAGTGTCCCTTTCCACGTGCCAGAGGAATCCTGGGACTCCTATCAAGTTTGACGAGGAGTCAGGCATCGTCTCCTTTGGAGGCACTGATCTCCGCGTACCCCTGGAGTTTTCAAAGGATGTGAGGCCTCCGTCCGCGATGAGGTGGGGAACTAGGTCTTTCTCTGTGGTCTCCACAGGGGATTCAGACATCGTTTCGTCTTGGGAGATGCATAACGAGCCTGGATTCAAGTCACTGCAGGGATATCCGGCCTTATTTCGAGTCAGGGCATCGTGGTGTCCATTCCACTTGCGGCCGCAAAATTAGGGTCCCTCTCACATAGCTAGAGCTGAGAGAAGCCTCCTCTTGAGGTGCTTGTGGTAAGGTGTTATTCCTCTGGAGTCGAAGCCAGTGACTAACCTCTCATCTCGAGTTGATTTTTGGTCCACGAAGCTCTTTCATGTTGCTACAGTGACCTCAGGATCCCTCTAGCCTTGAAACAGTGTTCTTGGGGTTTCTCTGGGGTGCCATCAAGGAAATCAAGGCTCCTTTCATGTGTGATGTGCAACACGGAATTGCTCTGCACGCAGTGCAGGGTATCGGGCCTCATTTTGCGGCGAGGGGCAAGTCTCATGGTTTTTCTCGAGTTGCGATGGGAACCTTTGGTTTATTCTCGAGTTTCGTCGGGGATGGCCCTTCCACACACGTGTTTGTTCAGCGACGTCAGGACTCCTGCCTAGTTGCGAGGGACAAGTCGGGATTCTCCTCGAGGCTTGGCAGGGCAATTGGCACGCCTGTCCGACTGAGGCGGGAGCCAAAGGGTCCCTTTCCACGTGCCACAGGAATCCTGGGACTCCTATCAAGTTTCAGGAGGATTCAGGCATCGTCTCCTTTGGAGGCACTGATCTCCGCGTACCTCTGGAGTTTTCAAAGGATGTGAGGCCTCCGGTCGCGATGAGGTGGGGAACTAGGTCTTTCTCTGTGGTCTCCACAGGGGATTCAGACATCCTTTCATCTTAGGAGATGCAAGCCGAGCCTGCATTCAAGTCACTGCAGGGATATCCGGCCTTATTTCGAGGCAGGGCATCGCGGTGTCCATTCCACTTGAGGCCGCAAAATCAGGGTCCCTCTCACATACCTAAAGCTGAGAGAAGCCTCCTCTTGAGGTGCTTGTGGTAAGGTGGTATTCCTCTGGAGTCGAAGCCAGGGACTAACCTCTCATCTCGAGTTGATTTTTGGTCCACGGAGCTCTTTCTTGTGGCTACAGTGACCTCAGGATCCCTCTAGCCTTGAAACAGTGTTCTTGGGGTTTCTCTGGAGTGCCATCAAGGAAATCAAGGCTCCTTTCATGTGTGATGTGCAACACGGAATTGCTCTGCACGCAGTGCAGGGGAATCGGTCCTCATTTTGCAGCGAGGGGGAAGTCTCATGGTTTTTCTCGAGTTGCGGCGGGAACCTGGGGTATATTCTCGAGTTACGACGGGGATGGCCCTTCCACCCACGTTTTTGTTCAGCGACGTCAGAACGCCTGCCTAGTTGTGAGGGACAACTCGGGATTCTCCTGGGGGCTTGGCAGGGCAATTGGGACGTCTCTCCAGCTGAGGCGGGAGACCAAGGGTCCCTTTCCACGTGCCACAGGAATCCTGGGACTCCTATCAAGTTTCACGAGGAGTCAGGCATCGTCTCCTTTGGAGGCACTGATCTCTGCATACCTCTGGAGTTTTCAAAGGATGTGAGGCCCCCTGTCGCGATGAGGTGGGGAACTAGGTCTTTCTCTGTGGTCTCCACAGGGGATTCAGACATCCTTTCGTCTTGGGAGATGCAAGACGAGTCTGCATTCAAGTCACTGCAGGGATATCCGGCCTTATTTCGAGTCAGGGCATCGCGGTGTCCATTCCACTTGAGGCCGCAAACTCAGGGTCCCTCTCACATACCTAGAGCTGAGAGAAGTTTCCTCTTGAGGTGCTTGTGGTAAGGTGGTATTGCTCTGGAGTCGAAGCCAGATACTAACCTCTCATCTCGAGTTGATTTTTGGTCCACGGAGCTCTTTCGTGTGGCTACAGTGACCTCAGGATCCCTCTAGCCTTGAAACAGTGTTCTTGGGGTTTCTCTGGAGTGCCATCAAGGAAATCAAGGCTCTTTTCATGTGTGATGTGCAACACGGAATTGCTCTGCACGCAGTGCAGGGGAATCGGGCCTCATCTCACGTCGAGGGGTAAGTCTCATGGTTTTTCTCGAGTTGCGGCGGGAACCTGGGGTATATTCTCGAGTTACGACGAGGATGGCCCTTCCACACACGTGCTTGTTCAGCGACGTCAGGACTCCTGCCTAGTTGCGAGGGACAACTCGGGATTCTCCTCGAGGCTTGGCAGGGCAATTGGGACGCCTCTCCAGCTGAGGCGGGAGACCAAGGGGCCCTTTCCACGTACCACAGGAATCCTGGGACTCCTATCAAGTTTCACGAGGAGTCAGGCATCGTCTCCTTTGGAGGCACTGATCTCCACGTACCTCTGAAGTTTTCAAAGGATGTGAGGCCTCCGGTCGCGATGAGGTGGGCAACTAGGCTTTTCTCTGTGGTCTCCACAGGGGATTCAGACATCCTTTCGTCTTGGGAGATGCAAGACGAGCCTGCATTCAAGTCACTGCAGGGATATCCGGCCTTATTTCGAGTCAGGGCATCGCAATGTCCATTCCACTTGAGGCCGCAAACTCAGGGTCCCTCTCACATACCTAGAGCTGAGAGAAGCCTCCTCTTGAGGTGCTTGTGGTAAGGTTGTATTCCTCTGGAGTCGAAGCCAGGGACTAACCTCTCATCTCGAGTTGATTTTTGGTCCACGGAGCTCTTTCGTGTTGCTACAGTGACCACAGGTTCGCTCTAGCCTTAAAATAGTGTTCTTGGGGTTTCTCTGGAGTGCCATCAAGGAAATCAAGACTCCTTTCATGTGTCATGTGCAACACGGAATTGCTCTGCACGCAGTGCAGGGGAATCGGGCCTCATCTCGCGGCGAGGGGGAAGTCTCATGGTTTTTCTCGAGTTGCGGCGGGAACCTGGGGTATATTCTCGAGTTACGACGAGGATGGCCCTTCCACACACGTGCTTGTTCAGCGACGTCAGGACTCCTGCCTAGTTGCGAGGGACAACTCGGGAATCTCCTCGAGGCTTGGCAGGGCAATTGGGACGCCTCTCCAGCTGAGGCGGGAGACCAAGGGTCCCTTTCCACGTGCCACAGGAATCCAGGGACTCCTATCAAGTTTCACGAGGAGTCAGGCATCGTCTCCTTTGGAGGCACTGATCTCCGCGTACCTCTGGTGTTTTCAAAGGATGTGAGGCCTCCGGTCGCCATGAGGTGGTGAACTAGGTCTTTCTCTGTGGTCTCCACAGGGGATTCAGACATCCTTTCATCTTGGGAGATGCAAGACGAGCCTGCATTCAAGTCACTGCAGGGATATCCGGCCTTATTTCGCGTCAGGGCATCGTGGTGTCCATTCCACTTGAGGCCGCAAATTCAGGGTCCCTCTCACATAGCTAGAGCTGAGAGAAGTCTCGTTTTGAGGTGCTTGTGGTAAGGTGGTATTCCTCTGGATTCGAAGCCAGGGACTAACCTCTCATCTCGAGTTGATTTTTGGTCCACGGAGCTCTTTCGTGTTGCTAGAGTGACCTCAGGATCCCTCTAGCCTTGAAACAGTGTTCTTGGGGTTTCTCTGGATTGCCATCATGGAAATCAAGGCTCATTTCATGTGTGATGTGCAACACGGAATTGCTCTGCACACAGTGCAGGGGAGTCGGGCCTCATCTCGCGGCGAGGGGGAAGTCTCATGGTTTTTCTCGAGTTGCGGCGGGAACCTGGTGTATATTCTCGAGTTACGACGGGGATGGCCCTTCCACCCACGTGTTTGTTCAGCGACGTCAGGACTCCTGCTTAGTTGCGAGGGACAACTCGGGATTCTCCTCGAGGCTTGGCAGGGCAATTGGGACGCCTCTCCAGCTGAGGCGGGAGACCAAGGGTCCCTTTCCATGTGCCACAGGAATCCTGGGACTCCTAACAAGTTTCACGAGGAGTCAGGCATCGTCTCCTTTGGAGGCACTGATCTCCGCGTACTTCTGGTGTTTTTAAAGGATGTGAGGCCTCCGGTCACGATGAGGTGGGGAACTAGTTCTTTCTCTGTGGTCTCCACAGGTGATTCAGACATCGTTCCATCTTGGGAGATGCAAGACGAGCCTGCATTCAAGTCACTGCAGGGATATCCGGCCTTATTTCACGTCAGGGCATCGCAGTGTCCATTCCACTTGAGGCCGCAAAATCAGGGTCCCTCTCACATACCTAGAGCTGCGAGAAGCTTCCTCTTGAGGTGCTTGTGGTAAGGTGGTATTCCTCTGGATTCGAAGCCAGGGACTAACCTCTCATCTCGAGTTGATTTTTGGTCCACGGAGCTCCTTCGTGTTGCTACAGTGACCTCAGGGTCTCTCTAGCCTTGAAACAGTGTTCTTGGGGTTTCTCTGGAGTGCCATCAAGGAAATCAAGGCTCCTATCATGTGTGATGTGCAACACGGAATTGCTCTGCACGCAGTGCAGGGGAATCGGGCCTCATCTAGCGGCGAGGGGGAAGTCTCTTGGTTTTTCTCGAGTTGCGGCAGGAACCTGGGGTATATTCTCGAGTTACGACGGGGATGGCCCTTCCTCCCACGTGTTTGTTCAGCGACGGCAGGACTGCTGCCTAGTTGCGAGGGACAACTCGGGATTCTCCTCGAGGCTTGGCAGGGCAATTGGGACGCGTCTCCAGCTGAGGCGGGAGACCAAGGGTCCCTTTCCACGTGCCACAGGAATCCTGGGACTCCTATCAAGTTTAACGAGGAGTCAGGCATCGTCTCCTTTGGAGGCACTGATCTCCGCGTACCTCTGGAGTTTTCAAAGGATGTGAGTCCTCCGGTCGCGATGAGGTGGGGAACTGGGTCCTTCTCTGTGGTCTCCACAGGGGATTCAGACATCCTTTCATCTTGGGAGATGCAAGACGAGCCTGCATTCAAGTCACTGCAGGGATATCCGGCCTTATTTCGAGTCAGGGCATCGTGGTGTCCATTCCACTTGAGGCCGCAAACTCAGGGTCCCTCTCACATAGCTAGAGCTGAGAGAAGTCTCGTCTTGAGGTGCTTGTGGTAAGGTGGTATTCCTCTGGATTCGAAGCCAGGGACTAACCTCTCATCTCGAGTTGATTTTTGGTCCACGGAGCTCTTTCGTGTTGCTAGCGTGACCTCAGGATCCCTCTAGCCTTGAAACAGTGTTCTTGGGGTTTCTCTGGAGTGCCATCATGGAAATCAAGGCTCATTTCATGTGTGATGTGCAACACGGAATTGCTCTGCACGCAGTGCAGGGGAATCGGGCCTCATCTCGCGGCGAGTGGGAAGTCTCATGGTTTTTCTCGAGTTGCGGCGGGAACCTGGTGTATATTCTCGAGTTACGACGGGGATGGCCCTTCCACCCACGTGTTTGTTCAGCGACGTCAGGACTCCTGCTTAGTTGCGAGGGACAACTCGGGATTCTCCTCGAGGCTTGGCAGGGCAATTGGGACGCCTCTCCAGCTGAGGCGGGAGACCAAGCGTCCCTTTCCACGTGCCACAGGAATCCTGGGACTCCTATCAAGTTTCACGAGGAGTCAGGCATCGTCTCCTTTGGAGGCACTGATCTCCGCGTACTTCTGGTGTTTTCAAAGGATGTGAGGCCTCCGGTCGCGATGAGGTGGGGAACTAGGTCTTTCTCTGTGGTCTCCACAGGGGATTCAGACATCCTTTCATCTTGGGAGATGCAAGACGAGCCTGCATTCAAGTCACTGCAGGGATATCCGGCCTTATTTCGAGTCAGGGCATCGCAGTGTCCATTCCACTTGAGGCCGCAAAATCAGGGTCCCTCTCACATACCTAGAGCTGCGAGAAGCTTCCTCTTGACGTGCTTGTGGTAAGGTGATATTCCCCTGAGTCGAAGCCAGGGAGTAACCTCTCATCTCGAGTTGATTTTTGGACCACCGAGCTCTTTCGTGTTGCTACAGTGACCTCAGGATCCCTCTAGCCTTGAAACAGTGTTCTTGGGGTTTCTCTGGAGTGCCATCAAGGAAATCAACGCTCCTTTCATGTGTGATGTGCAACAGGGAATTGCTCTGCACGCAGTGCAGGGGAATCGCGCCTCATCTCGCGGCGAGGGGGAAGTATCATGGTTTCTCTCGAGTTGCGGCGGGAACCTGGGGTATATTCTCGAGTTACGACGGGGATGGCCCTTCCACCCACGTGTTTGTTCAGCAACGTCAGGACTCCTGCCTAGTTGCGAGGGACAACTCGGGATTCTCCTCGAGGCTTGGCAGGGCAATTGGGACGCCTCTCAGCTGAGGCGGGAGACCAAGGGTCCCTTTCCATGTGCCACAGGAATCTTGGGACTCCTAAGAAGTTTCACGAGGAGTCAGGCATCGTCTCCTTTGGAGGCACTGATCTCCGCGTACCTCTGGAGTTTTCAAAGGATGTGAGGCCTCCGGTCGTGATATGGTGGGGAACTAGGTCTTTCTCTGTGGTCTCCACAGGGTATTCAGACATCCTTTTGTCTTGGGAGATGCAAGACGAGCCTGCATTCAAGTCACTGCAGGGATATCCGGCCTTATTTCGAGTCAGGGCATCGCGGTGTCCATTCCACTTGAGGCCGCAAACTCAGGGTCCCTCTCACATACCTAGAGCTGAGAGAAGCCTCCTCTTGAGGTGCTTGTGGTAAGGTGGTATTCCTCTGGAGTCGAAGCCAGGGACTAACCTCTCATCTCGATTTGATTTTTGGTCCAAGGAGCTCTTTCGTGTGGCTACAGTGACCTCAGGATCCCTCTAGCCTTGAAACAGTGTTCTTGGGGTTTCTCTGGAGTGCCATCAAGGAAATCAAGGCTCCTTTCATGTGTGATGTGCAGCACGGAATTAGTCTGCACGCAGTGCAGGGGAATCGCGCCTCATCTCGCGGCGAGGGGGAAGTCTCATGGTTTTTCTCGAGTTGCGGCGGGAACTTGGGGTATATTCTCGAGTTACGACGGGGATGGCCCTTCCACCCACGTGTTTGTTCAGTGACGTCAGGACTCCTGCCCAGTTGCGAGGGACAACTCGGGATTCTCCTCGAGTTTTGGCAGGGCAATTGGGACGCCTTTCCAGCTGAGGCGGGAGACCAAGGGTCCCTTTCCACGTGCCACAGGAATCCTGGGCCTCCTATCAAGTTTCACGAGGAGTCAGGCATCGTCTCCTTTGGAGGCACTGATCTCCGCGTACCTCTGGAGTTTTCAAAGGATGTGAGGCCTCCGGTCGCCATGAGGTGGGGAACTAGGTCTTTCTCTATGGTCTCCACAGGGGATTCAGACATCCTTTCATCTTGGGAGATGCAAGACGAGCCTGCATTCAAGTCACTGCAGGGATATCCGGCCTTATTTCGCGTCAGAGCATCGCAGTGTCCATTCCACTTGAGGCCGCAAAATCAGGGTCCCTCTCACATACCTAGAGCTGAGAGAAGCCTCCTCTTGAGGTGCTTGTGGTAAGGTGGTATTCCTCTGGAGTCGAAGCCAGGAACTAACCTCTCATCTCGAGTTGATTTTTGGGCCACGGAGCTCTTTCGTGTTGCTACAGTGACCTCAGGATCCCTCTAGCCTTGAAACAGTGTTCTTGGGGTTTCTCTGGAGTGCCATTAAGGAAATCAAGGCTCCTTTCATGTGTGATGTGCAACACGGAATTGCTCTGCACGCAGTGCAGTGGAATCGCGCCTCATCTCGCGGCGAGGGGGAAGTATCATGGTTTCTCTCGAGTTGCGGCGGGAACCTGGGGTATATTCTCGAGTTACGACGGGGATGGCCCTTCCACCCACGTGTTTGTTCAGTGACGTCAGGACTCCTGCCTAGTTGCGAGGGACAACTCGGGATTCTCCTCGAGGCTTGGCAGGGCAATTGGGACGCCTCTCCAGCTGAGGCGGGAGACCAAGGGTTCCTTTCCATGTGCCACAGGAATCTTGGGACTCCTAAGAAGTTTCACGAGGAGTCAGGCATCGTCTCCTTTGGAGGCACTGATCTCCGCGTACCTCTGGAGTTTTCAAAGGATGTGAGGCCTCCGGTCGCGATATGGTGGGGAACTAGGACTTTCTCTGTGGTCTCCACAGGGTATTCAGACATCCTTTTGTCTTGGGAGATGCAAGACGAGCCTGCATTCAAGTCACTGCAGGGATATCCGGCCTTATTTCGAGTCAGGGCATCGCGGTGTCCATTCCACTTGAGGCCGCAAACTCAGGGTCCCTCTCACATACCTAGAGCTGAGAGAAGCCTCCTCTTGAGGTGCTTGTGGTAAGGTGGTATTCCTCTGGAGTCGAAGCCAGGGACTAACCTCTCATCTCGATTTGATTTTTGGTCCACGGAGCTCTTTCGTGTGGCTACAGTGACCTCAAGATCCCTCTAGCCTTGAAACAGTGTTCTTGGGGTTTCTCTGGAGTGCCATCAAGGAAATCAAGGCTCCTTTCATGTGTGATGTGCAGCACGGAATTAGTCTGCACGCAGTGCAGGGGAATCGCGCCTCATCTCGCGGCGAGGGGGAAGTCTCATGGTTTTTCTCGAGTTGCGGCGGGAACTTGGGGTATATTCTCGAGTTACGACGGGGATGGCCCTTCCACCCACGTGTTTATTCAGTGACGTCAGGACTCCTGCCCAGTTGCGAGGGACAACTCGGGATTCTCCTCGAGGCTTGGCAGGGCAATTGGGACGCCTCTCCAGCTGAGGCGGGAGACCAAGGGTCCCTTTCCACGTGCCACAGGAATCCTGGGACTCCTATCAAGTTTCACGAGGAGTCAGGCATCGTCTCCTTTGGAGGCACTGATCTCCGCGTACCTCTGGAGTTTTCAAAGGATGTGAGGCCTCCGGTCGCCATGAGGTGGGGAACTAGGTCTTTCTCTGTGGTCTCCACAGGGGATTCAGACATCCTTTCATCTTGGGAGATGCAAGACGAGCCTGCATTCAAGTCACTGCAGGGATATCCGGCCTTATTTCGCGTCAGGGCATCGCAGTGT
The DNA here is from genome assembly GCF_910594005.1 of Cervus elaphus. Classification (NCBI taxonomy): domain Eukaryota; kingdom Metazoa; phylum Chordata; class Mammalia; order Artiodactyla; family Cervidae; genus Cervus; species Cervus elaphus. The sequence goes on from NC_057838.1 coordinate 8,355,955, forward strand.
CCATTCCACTTGAGGCCGCAAAATCAGGGTCCCTCTCACATACCTAGAGCTGAGAGAAGCCTCCTCTTAAGGTGCTTGTGGTAAGGTGGTATTCCTCTGGAGTCGAAGCCAGGAACTAACCTCTCATCTCGAGTTGATTTTTGGGCCACGGAGCTCTTTCGTGTTGCTACAGTGACCTCAGGATCCCTCTAGCCTTGAAACAGGGTTCTTGGGGTTTCTCTGGAGTGCCATTAAGGAAATCAAGGCTCCTTTCATGTGTGATGTGCAACACGGAATTGCTCTGCATGCAGTGCAGGGGAATCGCGCCTCATCTCGCGGCGAGGGGGAAGTATCATGGTTTCTCTCGAGTTGCGGCGGGAACCTGGGGTATATTCTCGAGTTACGACGGGGATGGCCCTTCCACCCACGTGTTTGTTCAGTGACGTCAGGACTCCTGCCTAGTTGCGAGGGACAACTCGGGATTCTCCTTGAGGCTTGGCAGGGCAATTGGGACGCCTCTCCAGCTGAGGCGGGAGACCAAGGGTCCCTTTCCACGTGCCACAGGAATCCTGGGACTCCTATCAAGTTTCACGAGGAGTCAGGAATCGTCTCCTTTGGAGGCACTGATCTCCGCGTACCTCTGGAGTTTTCAAAGGATGTGAGGCCTCCGGTCGCCATGAGGTGGGGAACTAGGTCTTTCTCTGTGGTCTCCACAGGGGATTCAGACATCCTTTCGTCTTGGGAGATGCAAGACGAGCCTGCATTCAAGTCACTGCAGGGATATCCGGCCTTATTTCGCGTCAGGGCATCACAGTGTCCATTCCACTTGAGGCCGCAAAATCAGGGTCCCTCTCACATACCTAGAGCTGAGAGAAGCCTCCTCTTGAGGTGCTTGTGGTAAGGTGGTATTCCTCTGGAGTCGAAGCCAGGAACTAACCTCTCATCTCGAGTTGAATTTTGGGCAACGGAGCTCTTTCGTGTTGCTACAGTGACGTCAGGATCCCTCTAGCCTTGCAACAGTGTTCTTGGGGTTTCTCTGGAGTGCCATTAAGGAAATCAAGGCTCCTTTCATGTGTGATGTGCAACACGGAATTGCTCTGCACGCAGTGCAGGGGAATCGCGCCTCATCTCGCGGCGAGGGGGAAGTATCATGGTTTCTCTCGAGTTGCGGCGGGAACATGGGGTATATTCTCGAGTTACGACGGGGATGGCCCTTCCACCCACGTGTTTGTTCAGCGACGTCAGGACTCCTGCCTAGTTACGAGGGACAACTCGGGATTCTCCTCGAGGCTTGGCAGGGCAATTGGGACGCCTCTCCAGCTGAGGCGGGAGACCAAGGGTCCCTTTCCACGTGCCACAGGAATCCTGGGACTCCTATCAAGTTTCACGAGGAGTCAGGCATCGTCTCCTTTGGAGGCACTGATCTCCGCGTACCTCTGGAGTTTTCAAAGGATGTGAGGCCTCCGATCGCGATGAGGTGGTGAACTAGGCTTTTCTCTGTGGTCTCCACAGGGGATTCAGACATCCTTTCGTCTTGGGAGATGCAAGACGAGCCTGCATTCAAGTCACTGCAGGGATATCCGGCCTTATTTCGCGTCAGGGCATCGCAGTGTCCATTCCACTTGAGGCCGCAAAATCAGGGTCCCTCTCACATACCTAGAGCTGAGAGAAGCTTCCTCTTTAGGTGCTTGTGGTAAGGTGGTATTCCTCTGGAGTCGAAGCCAGGGACTAACCTCTCATCTCGAGTTGATTTTTGGTCCACGGAGCTGTTTCGTGTTGCTACAGTGACCTCAGGATCCCTTTAGCCTTGAAACAGTGTTCTTGGGGTTTCTCGGGAGTGCCATCAAGGAAATCAAGGCTCCTTTCATGTGTGATGTGCAGCACGGAATTGCTCTGCACGCAGTGCAGGGGAATCGCGCCTCATCTCGCGGCGAGGGGGAAGTCTCATGGTTTTTCTCGAGTTGCAGCGGGAACCTGGGGTATATTCTCGAGTTACGACGGGGATGGCCCTTCCAGCCACGTGTTTGTTCAGCGACGTCAGGACTCCTGCCCAGTTGCGAGGGACAACTCGGGATTCTCCTCTAGGCTTGGCAGGGCAATTGGGACGCCTCTCCAGCTGAGGCGGGAGACCAAGCGTCCCTTTCCACGTGCCACAGGAATCCTGGGACTCCTATCAAGTTTCACGAGGAGTCAGGCATCGTCTCCTTTGGAGGCACTGATCTTCGCGTACCTCTGGAGTTTTCAAAGGATGTGAGGCCTCCGGTCGGCATGAGGTGGGGAACTAGGTCTTTCTCTGTGGTCTCCACAGGGGATTCAGACATCCTTTCATCTTGGGAGATGCAAGACGAGCCTGCATTCAAGTCACTGCAGGGATATCTGGCCTAATTTCGCGTCAGGGCATCGCAGTGTCCATTCCACTTGAGACCGCAAAATCAGGGTCCCTCTCACATACCTAGAGCTGAGAGAAGCCTTCTTTTGAGGTGCTTGTGGTAAGGTGGTATTCCTCTGGAGTCGAAGCCAGGAATTAACCTCTCATCTCGAGTTGATTTTTGGGCCACGGAGCTCTTTCGTGTGGCTACAGTGACCTCAGGATCCCTCTAGCCTTGAAACAGTGTTCTTGGGGTTTCTCTGGTGTGCCATTAAGGAAATCAATGCTCCTTTCATGTGTGATGTGCAACACGGAATTGCTCTGCACGCAGTGCAGGGGAATCGCGCCTCATCTCGCGGCGAGGGGGAAGTCTCATGGTTTTTCTCGAGTTGCGGCGGGAACCTGGGGTATATTCTCGAGTTACGACGGGGATGGCCCTTCCACCCACGTGTTTGTTCAGCGACGTCAGGACTCCTGCCTAGTTACGAGGGACAACTCGGGATTCTCCTCGAGGTTTGGCAGGGCAATTGGGACGCCTCTCCAGGTGAGCCGGGAGAGCAAGTGTCCCTTTCCATGTGCCACAGGAGTCTTGGGACTCCTATCAAGTTTCACGAGGAGTCAGGCATCATCTCCTTTGGAGGCACTGATCTCCGCGTACCTCTGGAGTTTTCAAAGGATGTGAGGCCTCCGGTCGCGATGAGGTGGGGAACTAGGTCTTTCTCTGTGGTCTCCACAGGGGATTCAGACATCCTTTCGTCTTGGGAGATGCAAGACGAGCCTGCATTCAAGTCACTGCAGGGATATCCGGCCTTACTTCGCGTCAGGGCATCGAAGTGTCCATTCCACTTGAGGCCGCAAACTCAGGGTCCCTCTCACATACCTAGAGCTGAGAGAAGCCTCCTCTTGAGGTGCTTGTGGTAAGGTGGTATTCCTGTGGAGTCGAAGCCAGGGATTACCCTCTCATCTCGAGTTCATTTCTGGTCCACGGAGCTCTTTCTTGTGGCTACAGTGACCTCAGGATCCCTCTAGCCTTGAAACAGTGTTCTTGGGGTTTCTCTGGTGTGGCATTAAGGAAATCAAGGCTCCTTTCATGTGTGATGTGCAACACAGAATTGCTCTGCACGCAGTGCAGGGGAATCGGGCCTCATCTCGTGGCGAGGGGGAAGTCTCATGGTTTTTCTCGAGTTGCGGCGGGAACCTGGGGTATATTCTCGAGTTACGACGGGGATGGCCCTTCCAGCCACGTGTTTGTTCAGCGACGTCAGGACTCCTGCCTAGTTGCGAGGGACAATTCGTGATTCTACTCGAAGCTTGGCAGGGCAATTGGGACGCCTCTCCAGCTGAGGCGGGAGACCAAGGGTCCCTTTCCACGTGCCACAGGAATCCTGGGACTCCTATCAAGTTTCAGGAGGAGTCAGGCATCGTCTCCTTTGGAGGCACTTATCTCCGCGAACCTCTGGAGTTTTTAAAGGATGTGAGGCCTCCGGTCGCCATGAGGTGGGGAACTAGGTCTTTCTCTGTGGTCTCCACAGGGGATTCAGACATCCTTTCATCTTGGGAGATGCAAGACGAGCCTGCATTCAAGTCACTTCAGGGATATCCGGCCTTATTTCGCGTCAGGGCATCGCAGTGTCCACTCCACTTGAGGCCGCAAACTCAGGGTCCCTCTAACATACCTAGAGCTGAGAGAAGCTTCCTCTTGAGGTGCTTGTGGTAAGGTGGTATTCCTCTGGAGTCGAAGCCAGGGACTAACCTCTCATCTCGAGTTGATTTTTGGGCCACGGAGCTCTTTCGTGTTGCTACAGTGACCTCAGGATCCCTCTAGCCTTGAAACAGTGTTCTTGGGGTTTCTCTGGAGTGCCATCAAGGAAATCAAGGCTCCTTTCATGTGTGATGTGCAACACGGAATTGCTCTGCACGCAGTGCAGGGGAATCGCGCCTCATCTCGCGGCGAGTTGGAAGTATCATGGTTTCTCTCGAGTTGCGGCGGGAACCTGGGGTATATTCTCGAGTTACGACGAGGATGGCCCTTCCAGCCACGTGTTTGTTTAGCGTCGTCAGGACTCCTGGCTAGTTGCGAGGGACATCTCGGTATTTTCCTCGAGGCTTGGCAGGGCATTTGGGACGCCTCTCCAGCTGAGGCGGGAGACCAAGGGTCCCTTTCCACGTGCCACAGGAATCCTGGGACTCCTATCAAGTTTCACGAGGAGTCAGGCATCGTCTCCTTTGGAGGCACTGATCTCCGCGTACCTCTGGAATTTTCAAAGGATGTGAGGCCTCCGATCGCGATGAGGTGGTGAACTAGGCTTTTCTCTGTGGTCTCCACAGGGGATTCAGACATCCTTTCGTCTTGGGAGATGCAAGACGAGCCTGCATTCAAGTCACTGCAGGGATATCCGGCCTTATTTCGCGTCAGGGCATCGCAGTGTCCATTCCACTTGAGGCCGCAAAATCAGGGTCCCTCTCACATACCTAGAGCTGAGAGAAGCCTCCTCTTTAGGTGCTTGTGGTAAGGTGGTATTCCTCTGGAGTCGAAGCCAGGGACTAACCTCTCATCTCGAGTTGATTTTTGGTCCACGGAGCTGTTTCGTGTTGCTACAGTGACCTCAGGATCCCTTTAGCCTTGAAACAGTGTTCTTGGGGTTTCTCGGGAGTGCCATCAAGGAAATCAAGGCTCCTTTCATGTGTGATGTGCAGCACGGAATTGCTCTGCACGCAGTGCAGGGGAATCGCGCCTCATCTCGCGGCGAGGGGGAAGTCTCATGGTTTTTCTCGAGTTGCGGCGGGAACCTGGGGTATATTCTCGAGTTACGACGGGGATGGCCCTTCCACCCACGTGTTTGTTCAGTGACGTCAGGACTCCTGCCCAGTTGCGAGGGACAACTCGGGATTCTCCTCGAGGCTTGGCAGGGCAATTGGGACGCCTCTCCAGCTGAGGCGGGAGACCAAGCGTCCCTTTCCACGTGCCACAGGAATCCTGGGACTCCTATCAAGTTTCACGAGGAGTCAGGCATCGTCTCCTTTGGAGGCACTGATCTTCGCGTACCTCTGGAGTTTTCAAAGGATGTGAGGCCTCCGGTCGGCATGAGGTGGGAAACTAGGTCTTTCTCTGTGGTCTCCACAGGGGATTCAGACATCCTTTCATCTTGGGAGATGCAAGACGAGCCTGCATTCAAGTCACTGCAGGGATATCTGGCCTAATTTCGCGTCAGGGCATCGCAGTGTCCATTCCACTTGAGACCGCAAAATCAGGGTCCCTCTCACATACCTAGAGCTGAGAGAAGCCTTCTTTTGAGGTGCTTGTGGTAAGGTGGTATTCTTCTGGAGTCGAAGCCAGGAATTAACCTCTCATCTCGAGTTGATTTTTGGGCCACGGAGCTCTTTCGTGTGGCTACAGTGACCTCAGGATCCCTCTAGCCTTGAAACAGTGTTCTTGGGGTTTCTCTGGTGTGCCATTAAGGAAATCAATGCTCCTTTCATGTGTGATGTGCAACACGAAATTGCTCTGCACGCAGTGCAGGGGAATCGGGCCTCATCTCGCGGCGAGGGGGAAGTCTCATGGTTTTTCTCGAGTTGCGGCGGGAACCTGGGGTATATTCTCGAGTTACGACGGGGATGGCCCTTCCACCCACGTGTTTGTTCAGCAACGTCAGGACTCCTGCCTAGTTGCGAGGGACAACTCGGGATTCTCCTCGAGGCTTGGCAGGGCTATTGGGACGCCTCTCCAGCTGAGGCGGGAGACCAAGGGTCCCTTTCCGTGTGCCACAGGAATCTTGGGACTCCTATCAAGTTTCACGAGGAGTCAGGCATCGTCTCCTTTGGAGGCACTGATCTCCGCGTACCTCTGGAGTTTTCAAAGGATGTGAGGCCTCCGGTCGCCATGAGGTGGGGAACTAGGTCTTTCTCTGTGGTCTCCACAGGGGATTCAGACATCCTTTCGTCTTGGGAGATGCAAGACGAGCCTGCATTCAAGTCACTGCAGGGATATCCGGCCTTATTTCAAATCAGGGCATCGCGGTGTCCATTCAACTTGAGGCCGCAAACTCAGGGTCCCTCTCACATACCTAGTGCTGAGAGAACCCTCCTCTTGAGGTGCTTGTGGTAAGGTGGTATTCCTCTGGAGTCGAAGCCAGGGACTAACCTCTCATCTCGAGTTGATTTTTGGTCCACGGAGCTCTTTCGTGTTGCTACAGTGACCTCAGGATCCATCTAGCCTTGAAACAGTGTTCTTGGGGTTTCTCTGGAGTGCCATCAAGGAAATCAAGGCTCCTTTCATGTGTGATGTGCAACACGGAATTGCTCTGCACGCAGTGCAGGGGAATCGGGCCTCATTTTGCGGCGAGGGGGAAGTCTCATGGTTTTTCTCGAGTTGCGGCAGGAACCTGGGCTATATTCTCGAGTTACGATGGGGATGGCCCTTCCACCCACGTGTTTGTTCAGTGACGTCAGGACTCCTGCCCAGTTGCGAGGGACAACTCGGGATTCTCCTCGAGGCTTGGCAGGGCAATTGGGACGCCTCTCCAGCTGAGGCGGGAGACCAAGGGTCCCTTTCCACGTGCCACAGGAATCCTGGGACGCCTATCAAGTTTCACGAGGAGTCAGGCATCGTCTCCTTTGGAGGCACTGATCTCCGTGTACCTCTGGAGTTGTCAAAGGATGTGAGGCCTCCGGTCGCGATGAGGTTGGGAACTAGGTTTTTCTCTGTGTTCTCCACAGGGGATTCAGACATCCTTTCGTCTTGGGAGATGCAAGACGAGCCTGCATTCAAGTCACTGCAGGGAAATCCGGCCTTATTTCGCGTCAGGGCATCACAGTGTCCATTCTACTTGAGGCCGCTAAATCAGGGTCCCTCTCACATACCTAGAGCTGAGAGAAGCCTCCTCTTGAGGTGCTTGTGGTAAGGTTGTATTCCTCTGGAGTCGAAGCCAGGGACTAACCTCTCATCTCGAGTTGATTTTTGCTCCACGGAGCTCTTTCGTGTTGCTACAGTGACCTCAGGATCCCTCTACCCTTGAAACAGTGCTCTTGGGGTTTCTCTGGAGTGCCATCAAGGAAATCAAGGCTCCTTTCATTTGTGATGTGCAACACGGAATTGCTCTGCACGCAGTGCAGGGGAATCGCGCCTCATCTCGCGGCGAGGGGGAAGTCTCATGGTTTTTCTCGAGTTGCGGCGGGAACCTGGGGTATATTCTCGAGTTACAACGGGGATGGCCCTTCCAGCCACGTGTTTGTTCAGTGACGTCAGGACTCCTGCCTAGTTACGAGGGACAACTCGGGATTCTCCTCGAGGCTTGGCAGGGCAATTGGGACGCCTCTCCAGGTGAGCCGGGAGAGCAAGTGTCCCTTTCCATGTGCCACAGGAGTCTTGGGACTCCTATCAAGTTTCACGAGGAGTCAGGCATCATCTCCTTTGGAGGCACTGATCTCCGCGTACCTCTGGAGTTTTCAAAGGATGTGAGGCCTCCGGTCGCGATGAGGTGGGGAACTAGGTCTTTCTCTGTGGTCTCCACAGGGGATTCAGACATCCTTTCGTCTTGGGAGATGCAAGACGAGCCTGCATTCAAGTCACTGCAGGGATATCCGGCCTTACTTCGCGTCAGGGCATCGCAGTGTCCATTCCACTTGAGGCCGCAAACTCAGGGTCCCTCTCACATACCTAGAGCTGAGAGAAGCCTCCTCTTGAGGTGCTTGTGGTAAGGTGGTATTCCTCTGGAGTCGAAGCCAGGGATTACCCTCTCATCTCGAGTTCATTTCTGGTCCACGGAGCTCTTTCTTGTGGCTACAGTGACCTCAGGATCCCTCTAGCCTTGAAACAGTGTTCTTGGGGTTTCTCTGGTGTGGCATTAAGGAAATCAAGGCTCCTTTCATGTGTGATGTGCAACACAGAATTGCTCTGCACGCAGTGCAGGGGAATCGGGCCTCATCTCGTGGCGAGGGGGAAGTCTCATGGTTTTTCTCGAGTTGCGGCGGGAACCTGGGGTATATTCTCGAGTTACGACGGGGATGGCCCTTCCAGCCACGTGTTTGTTCAGCGACGTCAGGACTCCTGCCTAGTTGCGAGGGACAATTCGTGATTCTACTCGAGGCTTGGCAGGGCAATTGGGACGCCTCTCCAGCTGAGGCGGGAGACCAAGGGTCCCTTTCCACGTGCCACAGGAATCCTGGGACTCCTATCAAGTTTCAGGAGGAGTCAGGCATCGTCTCCTTTGGAGGCACTTATCTCCGCGAACCTCTGGAGTTTTAAAAGGATGTGAGGCCTCCGGTCGCCATGAGGTGGGGAACTAGGTCTTTCTCTGTGGTCTCCACAGGGGATTCAGACATCCTTTCATCTTGGGAGATGCAAGCCGAGCCTGCATTCAAGTCACTTCAGGGATATCCGGCCTTATTTCGCGTCAGGGCATCGCAGTGTCCACTCCACTTGAGGCCGCAAACTTAGGGTCCCTCTAACATACCTAGAGCTGAGAGAAGCTTCCTCTTGAGGTGCTTGTGGTAAGGTGGTATTCCTCTGGAGTCGAAGCCAGGGACTAACCTCTCATCTCGAGTTGATTTTTGGGCCACGGAGCTCTTTCGTGTTGCTACAGTGACCTCAGGATCCCTCTAGCCTTGAAACAGTGTTCTTGGGGTTTCTCTGGAGTGCCATCAAGGAAATCAAGGCTCCTTTCATGTGTGATGTGCAACACGGAATTGCTCTGCACGCAGTGCAGGGGAATCGCGCCTCATCTCGCGGCGAGTGGGAAGTATCATGGTTTCTCTCGAGTTGCGGCGGGAACCTGGGGTATATTCTCGAGTTACGACGAGGATGGCCCTTCCAGCCACGTGTTTGTTCAGCGACGTCAGGACTCCTGGCTAGTTGCGAGGGACATCTCGGTATTTTCCTCGAGGCTTGGCAGGGCAATTGGGACGCCTCTCCAGCTGAGGCGGGAGACCAAGGGTCCCTTTCCACGTGCCACAGGAATCCTGGGACTCCTATCAAGTTTCACGAGGAGTCAGGCATCGTCTCCTTTGGAGGCACTGATCTCCGCGTACCTCTGGAGTTTTCAAAGGATGTGAGGCCTCCGGTCGCCATGAGGTGGGGAACTAGGTCTTTCTCTGTGGTCTCCACAGGGGATTCAGACATCCTTTCATCTTGGGAGATGCAAGACGAGCCTGCATTCAAGTCACTGCAGGGATATCCGGCCTTATTTCGAGTCAGGGCATCGCAATGTCCATTCCACTTGAGGCCGCAAAATCAGGGTCCCTCTCACATACCTAAAGCTGAGAGAAGCCTCCTCTTGAGGTGCTTGTGGTAAGGTGGTATTCCTCTGGAGTCGAAGCCAGGAACTAACCTCTCATCTCGAGTTGATTTTTGGGCCACGGAGCTCTTTCGTGTTGCTACAGTGACCTCAGGATCCCTCTAGCCTTGAAACAGTGTTCTTGGGGTTTCTCTGGAGTGCCATCAAGGAAATCAAGGCTCCTTTCATGTGTGATGTGCAACACGGAATTGCTCTGCACACAGTGCAGGGGAATCGCGCCTCATCTCGCGGTGAGGGGGAAGTATCATGGTTTCTCTCGAGTTGTGGCGGGAACCTGGGGTATATTCTCGAGTTACGATGGGGATGGCCCTTCCACCCACGTGTTTGTTCAGCGACGTCAGGACTCCTGCCCAGTTGCGAGGGACAACTCGGGATTCTCCTCGAGGCTTGGCAGGGCAATTGGGACGCCTCTCCAGCTGAGGCGGGAGACCAAGGGTCCCTTTCCACGTGCCACAGGAATCCTGGGACGCCTATCAAGTTTCACGAGGAGTCAGGCATCGTCTCCTTTGGAGGCACTGATCTCCACGTACCTATGGAGTTGTCAAAGGATGTGAGGCCTCCGGTCGCGATGAGGTTGGGAACTAGATTTTTCTCTGTGGTCTCCACAGGGGATTCAGACATCCTTTCGTCTTGGGAGATGCAAGACGAGCCTGCATTCAAGTCACTGCAGGGAAATCCGGCCTTATTTCGCGTCAGGGCATCACAGTGTCCATTCTACTTGAGGCCAGTAAATCAGGGTCCCTCTCACATACCTAGAGCTGAGAGAAGCCTCCTCTTGAGGTGCTTGTGGTAAGGTGGTATTCCTCTGGAGTCGAAACCAGGGACTAACCTCTCATCTCGAGTTGATTTTTGGGCCACGGAGCTCTTTCGTGTGGCTACAGTGACCTCAGGATCCCTCTTGCCTTGAAACAGTGTTCTTGAGGTTTCTCTGTAGTGCCATCAAGGAAATCAAGACTCCTTTCATGTGTGATGTGCAACACGGAATTGCTCTGCACGCAGTGCAGGGGAATCGGGCCTCATCTCGCGGCGAGGGGGAAGTCTCATGGTTTTTCTCGAGTTGCGGCGGGAACCTGGGGTATATTCTCGAGTTACGACGGGGATGGCCCTTCCAGCCACGTGTTTGTTCAGCGACGTCAGGACTCCTGCCTAGTTGCGAGGGACAACTCGGGATTCTCCTCGAGGCTTGGCAGGGCAATTGGGACGCTTCACCAGCTGAGGCGGAAGACCAAGGGTCCCTTTCCTCGTGCCACAGGAATCCTGGGACTCCTATCAAGTTTCACGAGGAGTCAGGCATCGTCTCCTTTGGAGGCACTGATCTCTGCATACCTCTGGAGTTTTCAAAGGATGTGAGGCCTCCGGTCGCGATGAGGTGGGGAACTAGGTCTTTCTCTGTGGTCTCCACTGGGGATTCAGACATCCTTTCGTCTTGGGAGATGCAAGACGAGCCTGCATTCAAGTCACTGCAGGGATATCCGGCCTTATTTCAAATCAGGGCATCGCGGTGTCCATTCCACTTGAGGCCGCAAACTCAGGGTCCCTCTCACATACCTAGAGCTGAGAGAAGCCTCCTCTTGAGGTGCTTGTGGTAAGGTGGTATTCCTCTGGAGTCGAAGCCAGGGATTAACCTCTCATCTCGAGTTGATTTTTGGTCCACGGAGCTCTTTCGTGTTGCTACAGTGACCTCAGGATCCCTCTAGCCTTGAAACAGTGTTCTTGGGGTTTCTCTGGAGTGCCATCAAGGAAATCAAGGCTCCTTTCACGTGTGATGTGCAACACGGAATTGCTCTGCACGCAGTGCAGGGGAATCGGGCCTCATTTTGCGGCGAGGGGGAAGTCTCATGGTTTTTCTCGAGTTGCGGCGGGAACCTGGGGTATATTCTTGAGTTACGACGGGGATGGACCTTCCACCCACGTTTTTGTTCAGCGACTTCAGGACGCCTGCCTAGTTGTGAGGGACCACTCAGGATTCTCCTCGATGCTTGGCAGGGCAATTGGGACGCCTCTCCAGCTGAGGCGGGAGACCAAGGGTCCCTTTCCACGTGCCACAGGAATCCTGGGACTCCTATCAAGTTTCACGAGGAGTCAGGCATCGTCTCCTTTGGAGGCACTGATCTCTGCATACCTCTGGAGTTTTCAAAGGATGTGAGGCCTCCGGTCGCGATGAGGTGGGGAACTAGGTCTTTCTCTGTGGTCTCCACTGGGGATTCAGACATCCTTTCGTCTTGGGAGATGCAAGACGAGCCTGCATTCAAGTCACTGCAGGGATATCCGGCTTTATTTCGAGTCAGGGCATCGCGGTGTCCATTCCACTTGAGGCCGCAAACTCAGGGTCCCTCTCACATAGCTAGAGCTGAGAGAAGCCTCCTCTTGAGGTGCTTGTGGTAAGGTGGTATTCCTCTGGAGTCGAAGCCAGGGACTAACCTCTCATCTCGAGTTGATTTTTGGTCCACGGAGCTATTTCGTGTGGCTACAGTGACCTCAGGATCCCTCTAGCCTTGAAACAGTGTTCTTGGGGTTTCTCTGGAGTGCCATCAAGGAAATCAAGGCTCCTTTCATGTGTGATGTGCAACACGGAATTGCTCTGCACGCATTGCAGGGGAATCGGGCCTCATTTTGCGGCGAGGGGGAAGTCTCATGGTTTTTCTCGAGTTGCGATGGGAACCTGGGGTATATTCTCAAGTTACGACGGGGATGGCCCTTCCACCCACGTTTTTGTTCAGCGATGTCAGGACGCCTGCCTAGTTGTGAGGGACAACTCGGGATTCTCCTCGAGGCTTGGCAGGGCAATTGGGACGCCTCTCCAGCTGAGGCGGGAGACCAAGGGTCCCTTTCCACGTGCCACAGGAATCCTGGGACTCCTATCAAGTTTCACGAGGAGTCAGGCATCGTCTCCTTTGGAGGCACTGATCTCTGCATACCTCTGGAGTTTTCAAAGGATGTGAGGCCTCCGGTCGCGATGAGGTGGGGAACTAGGTCTTTCTCTGTGGTCTCCACAGGGGATTCAGACATCCTTTCGTCTTGGGAGATGCAAGACGAGCCTGCATTCAAGTCACTGCAGGGATATCCGGCCTTATTTCAAATCAGGGCATCGCGGTGTCCATTCCACTTGAGGCCGCAAACTCAGGGTCCCTCTCACATACCTAGAGCTGAGAGAAGCCTCCTCTTGAGGTGCTTGTGGTAAGGTGGTATTCCTCTGGAGTCGAAGCCAGGGACTAACCTCTCATCTCGAGTTGATTTTTGGTCCACGGAGCTCTTTCGTGTGGCTACAGTGACCTCAGGATCCCTCTAGCCTTGAAACAGTGTTCTTGGGGTTTCTCTGGAGTGCCATCAAGGAAATCAAGGCTCCTTTCATGTGTGATGTGCAACACGGAATTGCTCTGCACGCAGTGCAGGGGAATCGGGCCTCATTTTGCGGAGAGGGGGAAGTCTCATGGTTTTTCTCGAGTTGCAGCGGGAACCTGGGGTATATTCTCGAGTTACGACGGGGATGGACCTTCCACCCACGTTTTTGTTCAGCGACTTCAGGACGCCTGCCTAGTTGTGAGGGACAACTCAGGATTCTCCTCGAGGCTTGGCAGGGCAATTGGGACGCCTCTCCAGCTGAGGCGGGAGACCAAGTGTCCCTTTCCACGTGCCACAGGAATCCTGGGACTCCTATCAAGTTTCACGAGGAGTCAGGCATCGTCTCCTTTGGAGGCACTGATCTCTGCATACCTCTGGAGTTTTCAAAGGATGTGAGGCCTCCGGTCGCGATGAGGTGGGGAACTAGGTCTTTCTCTGTGGTCTCCACAGGGGATTCAGACATCCTTTCGTCTTGGGAGATGCAAGACGAGCCTGCATTCAAGTCACTGCAGGGATATCCGGCCTTATTTCGAGTCAGGGCATCGCGGTGTCCATTCCACTTGAGGCCGCAAACTCAGGGTCCCTCTCACATACCTAGAGCTGAGAGAAGCCTCCTCTTGAGGTGCTTGTGGTAAGGTGGTATTCCTCTGGAGTCGAAGCCAGGGACTAACCTCTCATCTCGAGTTGATTTTTGGTCCACGGAGCTATTTCGTGTGGCTACAGTGACCTCAGGATCCCTCTAGCCTTGAAACAGTGTTCTTGGGGTTTCTCTGGAGTGCCATCAAGGAAATCAAGGCTCCTTTCATGTGTGATGTGCAACACGGAATTGCTCTGCACGCAGTGCAGGGGAATCGGGCCTCATTTTGCGGCGAGGGGGAAGTCTCATGGTTTTTCTCGAGTTGCGGCGGGAACCTGGGGTATATTCTCGAGTTACGACGGGGATGGCCCTTCCACCCACGTTTTTGTTCAGCGATGTCAGGACGCCTGCCTAGTTGTGAGGGACAATTCGGGATTCTCCTCGAGGCTTGGCAGGGCAATTGGGACGCCTCTCCAGCTGAGGCCGGAGACCAAGGGTCCCTTTCCACGTGCCACAGGAAGCCTGGGACTCCTATCAAGTTTCACAAGGAGTCAGGCATCGTCTCCTTTGGAGGCACTGATCTCTGCATACCTCTGGAGTTTTCAAAGGATGTGAGGCCCCCTGTCGCGATGAGGTGGGGAACTAGGTCTTTCTCTGTGGCCTCCACAGGGGATTCAGACATCCTTTCGTCTTGGGAGATGCAAGACGAGCCTGCATTCAAGTCACTGCAGGGATATCCGGCCTTATTTCGAGTCAGGGCATCGCAATGTCCATTCCACTTGAGGCCGCAAACTCAGGGTCCCTCTCACATACCTAGAGCTGAGAGAAGCCTCCTCTTGAGGTGCTTGTGGTAAGGTGGTATTCCTCTGGAGTCGAAGCCAGGAACTAACCTCTCATCTCGAGTTGATTTTTGGTCCACGGAGCTCTTTCGTGTTGCTACAGTGACCTCAGGATCCCTCTAGCCTTGAAACAGTGTTCTTGTGGTTTCTCTGGTGTGCCGTTAAGGAACTCAAGGCTCCTTTCATGTGTGATGTGCAACACGGAATTGCTCTGCACGCAGTGCAGGGGAATCGCGCCTCATCTCGCGGCGAGGGGGAAGTATCATGGTTTCTCTCGAGTTGCGGCGGGAACCTGGGGTATATTCTCGAGTTACGACGGGGATGGCCCTTCCACCCACGTGTTTGTTCAGCAACGTCAGGACTCCTGCCTAGTTGCGAGGGACAACTCGGGATTCTCCTCGAGGCTTGGCAGGGCAATTGGGATGCCTCTCCAGCTGAGGCGGGAGACCAAGGGTCCCTTTCCATGTGCAACAGGAATCTTGGGACTCCTATCAAGTTTCACGAGGAGTCAGGCATCGTCTCCTTTGGAGGCACTGATCTCCGTGTACCTCTGGAGTTTTCAAAGGATGTGAGGCCTCCGGTCGCGATGAGGTGGGGAACTAGGTCTTTCTCTGTGGTCTCCACGGGGGATTCAGACATCCTTTCGTCTTGGGTGATGCAAGACGAGCCTGCATTCAAGTCACTGCAGGGATATCCGGCCTTATTTCGAGTCAGGGCATCGCGGTGTCCATTCCACTTGAGGCCGCAAACTCAGGGTCCCTCTCACATACCTAGAGCTGAGAGAAGCCTCCTCTTGAGGTGCTTGTGGTAAGGTGGTATTCCTCTGGAGTCGAAGCCAGGGACTAACCTCTCATCTCGAGTTGATTTTTGGTCCACGGAGCTCTTTCGTGTTGCTAGAGTGACCTCAGGATCCCTCTAGCCTTGAAACAGTGTTCTTGGGGTTTCTCTGGAGTGCCATCAAGGAAATCAAGGCTCCTTTCATGTGTGATGTGCAACACGGAAATGCTCTGCACGCAGTGCAGGGGAATCGGGCCTCATCTCGCGGCGAGGGGG
Organism: Cervus elaphus; assembly: GCF_910594005.1. Classification (NCBI taxonomy): domain Eukaryota; kingdom Metazoa; phylum Chordata; class Mammalia; order Artiodactyla; family Cervidae; genus Cervus; species Cervus elaphus. Next base: position 8,371,405 of record NC_057838.1, read on the forward strand.
AAGTCTCATGGTTTTTCTCGAGTTGCGGCAGGAACCTGGGGTATATTCTCGAGTTACGACGGGGATGGCCCTTCCACACACGTGTTTGTTCAGCGACGGCAGGACTGCTGCCTAGTTGCGAGGGACAACTCGGGATTCTCCTCGAGGCTTGGCAGGGCAATTGGGACGCCTCTCCAGCTGAGGCGGGAGACCAAGTGTCCCTTTCCACGTGCCACAGGAATCCTGGGATTCCTATCAAGTTTCACGAGGAGTCAGGCATCGTCTCCTTTGGAGGCACTGATCTCCGCATACCTCTGGAGTTTTCAAAGGATGTGAGGCCTCCGGTCGCAATGAGGTAGGGAACTAGGTCCTTCTCTGTGGTCTCCACAGGGGATTCAGACATCCTTTCGTCTTGGGAGATGCAAGACGAGCCTGCATTCAAGTCACTGCAGGGATATCCGGCCTTACTTCGCGTCAGGGCAACGCAGTGTCCATTCCACTTGAGGCCGCAAACTCAGGGTCCCTCTCACATACCTAGAGCTGAGAGAAGCCTCCTCTTGAGGTGCTTGTGGTAAGGTGGTATTCCTCTGGAGTCGAAGCCAGGGACTACCCTCTCATCTCGAGTTGATTTTTGGTCCACGGAGCTCTTTCGTGTGGCTACAGTGACTTCAGGATCCCTCTAGCCTTGAAACAGTGTTCTTGGGGTTTCTCTGGAGTGCCATCAAGGAAATCAAGGCTCCTTTCATGTGTGATGTGCATCACGGAGTTGCTCTGCACGCAGTGCAGGGGAATCGGGCCTCATCTCGCGGCGAGGGGGAAGTCTCATGGTTTTTCTCGAGTTGCGGCAGGAACCTGGGGTATATTCTCGAGTTACAACGGGGATGGCCCTTCCACCCACGTGTTTGTTCAGCGACGTCAGGACTCCTGCCTAGTTGCGAGGGACAACTCGGGATTCTCCTTGAGGTTTGGCAGGGCAATTGGGACGCCTCTCCAGCTGAGGCGGGACACCAAGGGTCCCTTTGCACGTGCCACAGGAATCCTGGGACTCCTATCAAGTTTCACGAGGAGTCAGGCATCGTCTCCTTTGGAGGCACTGATCTCCGCGTACCTCTGGAGTTTTCAAAGGATGTGAGGCCTCCGGTCGCGATGAGGTGGGGAACTAGGTCTTTCTCTGTGGTCTCCACAGGGGATTCAGACATCCTTTCGTCTTGGGAGATGCAAGACGAGCCTGCATTCAAGTCACTGCAGGGATATTCGGCCTTACTTCGCGTCAGGGCATCGCAGTGTCCATTCCACTTGAGGCCGCAAACTCAGGGTCCCTCTCACATACCTAGAGCTAAGAGAAGCCTCCTCTTTAGGTGCTTGTGGTAAGGTGGTATTCCTCTGGAGTCAAAGCCAGGGACTACCCTCTCATCTCGAGTTGATTTTTGGGCCACGGAGCTCTTTCGTGTTGCTACAGTGACCTCAGGATCCCTCTAGCCTTGAAACAGTGTTCTTGGGGTTTCTCTGGAGTGCCATCAAGGAAATCAAGGCTCCTTTCATGTGTGATGTGCAACACGGAATTGCTCTGCACGCAGTGCAGGGGAATCGCGCCTCATCTCGCGGCGAGGGGGAAGTCTCATGGTTTCTCTCGAGTTGCGGCGGGAACCTGGGGTATATTCTCGAGTTACGACGGGGATGGCCCTTCCAGCCACGTGTTTGTTCAGCGACGTCAGGACTCCTGCCTAGTTGCGAGGGACAACTCGGGATTCTCCTCGAGGCTTGGCATGGCAATTGGGACGCTTCACCAGCTGAGGCGGAAGACCAAGGGTCCATTTCCTCGTGCCACAGGAATCCTGGGACTCCTATTAAGTTTCACGAGGAGTCAGGCATCGTGTCCTTTGGAGGCACTGATCTCCGCGTACCTCTGGAGTTTCAAAGGATGTGAGGCCTCCGGTCGCGATGAGGTGGGGAACTAGGTCTTTCTCTGTGGTCTCCACAGGGGATGCAGACATCCTTTCGTCTTGGGAGATGCAAGACGAGCCTGCATTTAAGTCACTGCAGGGATATCCGGCCTTATTTCGAGTCAGGGCATCGCGGTGTCCATTCCACTTGAGGCCGCAAACTCAGGGTCCCTCTCACATACCTAGAGCTGAGAGAAGCCTCCTCTTGAGGTGCTTGTGGTAAGGTGGTATTCCTCTGGAGTCGAAGCCAGGGACTAACCTCTCATCTGGAGTTGATTTTTGGTCCACGGAGCTCGTTCGTGTTGCTACAGTGACCTCAGGGTCCCTCTAGCCTTGAAACAGTGTTCTTGAGGTTTCTCTGGAGTGCCATCACGGAAATCAAGGCTCCTTTCATGTGTGATGTGCAACACGGAATTGCTCTGCACGCAGTGCAGGGGAATCGGGCCTCATCTCGCGGCGAAGGGGAAGTCTCATGGTTTTTCTCGAGTTGCGGCGGGAACCTGGGGTATATTCTCAAGTTACGACGGGAATGGCCTTTCCACACACGTGTTTGTTCAGCGACGACAAGACTCCTGCCTAGTTGCGAGGGACAACTCGGGATTCTCCTCGAGGCTTGGCAGGGCAATTGGGACGCCTCTCCAGCTGAGGCGGGAGGCCAAGGGTCCCTTTCCACGTGCCACAGGAATCCTGGGACTCCTATCAAGTTTCACGAGGAGTCAGGCATCGTCTCCTTTGGAGGCACTGATCTCCGAGTACCTCTGGAGTTTTCAAAGGATGTGAGTCCTCCGGTCGCGATGAGGTGGGGAACTAGGTCCTTCTCTGTGGTCTCCACAGGGGATTCAGACATCCTTTCGTCTTGGGAGATGCAAGACGAGCCTGCATTCAAGTCACTGCAGGGATATCCGGCCTTACTTCGAGTCAGGGAACGCAGTGTCCATTCCACTTGAGGCCGCAAACTCAGGTTCCTTCTCACATAGCTAGAGCTGAGAGAAGCCTCCTCTTGAGGTGCTTGTGTTAAGGTGGTATTCCTCTGGAGTCGAAGCCAGGGACTAACCTCTCATCTCGAGTTGATTTTTGGTCCACGGAGCTCTTTCGTGTGGCTACAGTGACCTCAGGATCCCTCTAGCCTTGAAACAGTGTTCTTGGGGTTTCTCTTGAGTGCCATTACGGAAATCAAGGCTCCATTCATGTGTGATGTGCAACACGGAATTGCTCTGCACGCAGTGCAGGGGAATCGGGCCTCATCTCGCGGCGAGGGGAAAGTCTCATGGTTTTTCTCGAGTTGCGGCGGGAACCTGGGGTATATTCTCGAGTTACGACGGGGATGGCCCTTCCAGCCACGTGTTTGTTCAGCGACGTCAGGACTCCTGCCTAGTTGCGAGGGACAACTCGGGAATCTCCTCGAGGCTTGGCAGGGCAATTGGGACGCCTCTCCAGCTGAGGCGGGAGACCAAGGGTCCCTTTCCACGTGCCACAGGAATCCTACCACTCCTATCAAGTTTCACGAGGAGTCAGGCATCGTCTCCTTTGGAGGCACTGATCTCCACGTCCCTCTGGAGTTTTCAAAGGATGTGAGACCTCCGATCGCGATGAGGTGGGGAACTAGGTCTTTCTCTGTAGTCTCCACAGGGGATTCAGACATCCTTTCGTCTTGGGAGATGCAAGACGAGCCTGCATTCAAGTCACTGCAGGGATATCCGGCCTTATTTCGAATCAGGGCATCGCGGTGTCCTTTCCACTTGAGGCCGCAAACTCAGGGTCCCTCTCACATACCTAGAGCTGAGAGAAGCCTCCTCTTGAGGTGCTTGTGGTAAGGTGGTATTCCTCTGGAGTCGAAGCCAGGGACTAACCTCTCATCTCGAGTTGATTTTTGGTCCACGGAGCTCTTTCGTGTTGCTACAGTGACCTCAGGATCCCTCTAGCCTTGAAACAGTGTTCTTGGGGTTTCTCTGGAGTGCCATCAAGGAAATCAAGGCTCCTTTCATGTGTGATGTGCAACACGGAATTGCTCTGCATGCAGTGCAGGGGAATCGGGCCTCATTTTGCAGCGAGGGGGAAGTCTCATGGTTTTTCTCGAGTTGCGGCGGGAACCTGGGGTATATTCTCGAGTTACGACGGGGATGGCCCTTCCACCCACGTTTTTCTTCATTGACGTCAGGACGCCTGCCTAGTTGTGAGGGACAACTCGGGATTTTCCTCGAGGCTTGGCAGGGCAATTGGGACGCCTCTCCAGCTGAGGCGGGAGACCAAGGGTCCCTTTCCACGTGCCACAGGAATCCTGGGACTCCTATCAAATTTCACGAGGAGTCAGGCATCGTCTCCTTTGGAGACACTGATCTCCGCGTACCTCTGGAGTTTTCAAAGGATGTGAGGCCTCCGGTCGCGATGAGGTGGGGAACTAGGTCTTTCTCTGTGGTCTCCACAGGGGATTCAGACATCCTTTCGTCTTGGGAGATGCAAGACGAGCCTGCATTCAAGTCACTGCAGGGATATCCGGCCTTATTTCGAGTCAGGGCATCGCAATGTCCATTCCACTTGAGGCCGCAAATTCAGGGTCCCTCTCACATACCTAGAGCTGCGAGAAGCCTCCTTTTGAGGTGCTTGTGGTAAGGTTGTATTCCTCTGGAGTCGAAGCCAGGGACTAACCTCTCATCTCGAGTTGATTTTTGGGCCACGGAGCTCTTTCGTGTTGCTACAGTGACGTCAGGATCCCTCTGGCGTTGAAACAGTGTTCTTGGGGTTTCTCTGGAGTGCCATCAAGGAAATCAAGGCTCCTTTCATGTGTGATGTGCAACACGGAATTGCTCTGCACGCAGTGCAGGGGAATCGCGCCTCATCTCGCGGCGAGGGGGAAGTCTCATGGTTTTTCTCGAGTTGCGGCGGGAACCTGGGGTATATTCTCGAGTTACGACGGGGATGGCCCTTCCAGCCACGTGTTTGTTCAGTGACGTCAGGACTCCTGCCCAGTTGCGAGGGACAACTCGGGATTCTCCTCGCGTTTTGGCAGGGCAATTGGGACGCCTCTCCAGCTGAGGCTGGAGACCAAGGGTCCCTTTCCACGTGCCACAGGAATCCTGGGACTCCTATCAAGTTTCACGAGGAGTCAGGCATCGTCTCCTTTGGAGGCACTGATCTCCGCGTACCTCAGGAGTTTTCAAAGGATGTGAGGCCTCCGGTCGCCATGAGGTGGGGAACTAGGTCTTTCTCTGTGGTCTCCACAGGGGATTCAGACATCCTTTCATCTTGGGAGATGCAAGACGAGCCTGCATTCAAGTCACTGCAGGGATATCCGGCCTTATTTCGCGTCAGGGCATCGCAGTGTCCATTCCACTTGAGGCCGCAAAATCAGGGTCCCTCTCACATACCTAGAGCTGAGAGAAGCCTCCTCTTGAGGTGCTTGTGGTAAGGTGGTATTCCTCTGGAGTCGAAGCCAGGAACTAACCTCTCATCTCGAGTTGATTTTTGGGCCACGGAGCTCTTTCGTGTTGCTACAGTGACCTCAGGATCCCTCTATCCTTGAAACAGTGTTCTTGTGGTTTCTCTGGTGTGTCATTAAGGAAATCAAGGCTCCTTTCATGTGTGATGTGCAACACGGAATTGCTCTGCACGCAGTGCAGGGGAATCGCGCCTCATCTCGCGGCGAGGGGGAAGTATCATGGTTTCTCTCGAGTTGCGGCGGGAACCAGGGGTATATTCTCGAGTTACGAGGGGGATGGCCCTTCCACACACGTGTTTGTTCAGCGACAGCAGGACTGCTGCCTAGTTGCGAGGGACAACTCGGGATTCTCCTCGAGGCTTGGCAGGACAATTGGGACGCCTCTCCAGCTGAGCCGGGAGACCAAGGGTCCCTTTCCACGTGCCACAGGAATTCTGGGACTCCTATCAAATTTCACGAGGAGTCAGGCATCGTCTCCTTTGGAGGCACTGATCTCCGCGTAGCTCTGGAGTTTTCAAAGGATGTGAGGCCTCCGGTCGCGATGAGGTGGGGAACTAGGTCTTTCTCTGTGGTCTCCACAGGGGATTCAGACATCCTTTCGTCTTGGGAGATGCAAGACGAGCCTGCATTCAAGTCACTGCAGGGATATCCGGCCTTACTTCGAGTCAGGGCAACACAGTGTCCATTCCACTTGAGGCCGCAAACTCAGGTTCCCTCTCACATAGATAGAGCTGAGAGAAGACTCCTCTTGAGGTGCTTGTGGTAAGGTGGTATTCCTCTGGAGTCGAAGCCAGGGACTAACCTCTCATCTCGAGTTGATTTTTGGTCCACGGAGCTCTTTCGTGTGGCTACAGTGACCTCAGGATCCCTCTAGCCTTGAAACAGTGTTCTTGGGGTTTCTCTGGAGTGCCATTACGGAAATCAAGGCTCCATTCATGTGTGATGTGCAACACGGAATTGCTCTGCACGCAGTGCAGGGGAATCGGGCCTCATCTCGCGGCGAGGGGGAAGTCTCATGGTTTTTCTCGAGTTGCGGCGGGAACCTGGGGTATATTCTCGAGTTACGACGGGGATGGCCCTTCCACCCACGTGTTTGTTCAGCGACGTCAGGACTCCTGCTTAGTTGCGAGGGACAACTCGGGAATCTCCTCGAGGCTTGGCAGGGCAATTGGGACGCCTCTCCAGCTGAGGCGGGAGACCAAGGGTCCCTTTCCACGTGCCACAGGAATCCTGGGACTCCTATCAAGTTTAACGAGGAGTCAGGCATCCTCTCCTTTGGAGGCACTGATCTCCGCGTACCTCTGGAGTTTTCAAAGGATGTGAGTCCTCCGGTCGCGATGAGGTGGGGAACTAGGTCTTTCTCTGTGGTCTCCACAGGGGATTCAGACATCCTCTCTTCTTGGGAGATGCAAGACGAGCCTGCATTCAAGTCACTGCAGGGATATCCGGCCATACTTCGACTCAGGGCAACACAGTTTCCATTCCACTTGAGGCCGCAAACTCAGGTTCCCTCTCACATAGCTAGAGCTGAGAGAAGCCTCCTCTTGAGGTGCTTGTGGTAAGGTGGTATTCCTCTGGAGTCGAAGCCAGGGACTAACCTCTCATCTCGAGTTGATTTTTGGTCCACGGAGCTCTTTCGTGTGGCTACAGTGACCTCAGGATCCCTCTAGCCTTGAAACAGTGTTCTTGGGGTTTCTCTGGAGTGCCATTAAGGAAATCAAGGCTCTATTCATGTTTGATGTGCAACACGGAATTACTCTGCATGCAGTGCTGGGGAATCGGGCCTCATCTCGCGGCGAGGGGGAAGTCTCATGGTTTTTCTCCAGTTGCGGCGGGAACCTGGGGTATATTCTCGAGTTACGACGGGGATGGCCCTTCCACACACGTGTTTGTTCAGTGACGTCAGGACTCCTGCCTAGTTGCGAGGGACAACTCGGGAATCTCCTCGAGGCTTGGCAGGGAAATTGGGACGCCTCTCCAGCTGAGGCGGGAGACCAAGGGTCCCTTTCCACGTGCCACAGGAATCCTGGGACTCCTATCAAGTTTCACGAGGAGTCAGGCATCGTCTCCTTTGGAGGCACTGATCTCCGCGTACCTCTGGTGTTTTCAAAGGATGTGAGGCCTCCGGTCGCCATGAGGTGGGGAACTAGGTCTTTCTCTGTGGTCTCCACAGGGGATTCAGACATCCTTTCATCTTGGGAGATGCAAGACGAGCCTGCATTCAAGTCACTGCAGGGATATCCGGCCTTATTTCGCGTCAGGGCATCGTGGTGTCCATTCCACTTGAGGCCGCAAACTCAGGGTCCCTCTCACATAGCTAGAGCTGAGAGAAGCCTCCTCTTGAGGTGCTTGCGGTAAGGTGGTATTCCTCTGGAGGCGAAGCCAGGAACTAACCTCTCATCTCGAGTTGATTTTTGGGCCACGGAGCTCTTTCCTGTGGCTACAGTGACCTCAGGATCCCTCTAGCCTTGAAACAGTGTTCTTGGGGTTTCTCTGGAGTGCCATCAAGGAAATCAAGGCTCCTTTCATGTGTGATGTGCAACACGGAATTGCTCTGCACGCAGTGCAGGGGAATCGGGCCTCATCTCGCGGCGAGGGGGAAGTATCATGGTTTCTCTCGAGTTGTGGCGGGAACCTGGGGTATATTCTCGAGTTACGACGGGGATGGCCCTTCCACCCACGTGTTAGTTCAGCGACGTCAGGACTCCTGCCTAGTTACGAGGGACAACTCGGGATTCTCCTCGAGGCTTGGCAGGGCAATTGGGACGCCTCTCCAGCTGAGGCGGGAGACCAAGGGTCCCTTTCCATGTGCCACAGGAGTCTTGGGACTCCTATCAAGTTTCACGAGGAGTCAGGCATCGTCTCCTTTGGAGGCACTGATCTCCGCGTACCTCTGGAGTTTTCAAAGGATGTGAGGACTCCGGTCGCGATGAGGTGGGGAACTAGGTCTTTCTCTGTGGTCTCCACAGGGGATTCAGACATCCTTTCATCCTGGGAGATGCAAGACGAGCCTGCATTCAAGTCACTGCAGGGATATCCGGCCTTATTTCGCGTCAGGGCATCGCAGTGTCCATTCCACTTGAGGCCGCAAAATCAGGGTCCCTCTCACATACCTAGAGCTGAGAGAAGCTTCCTCTTGAGGTGCTTGTGGTAAGGTGGTATTCCTCTGGAGTGGAAACCAGGGAGTAACCTCTCATCTCGAGTTGATTTTTGGTCCACGGAGCTCCTTCGTGTTGCTACAGTGACCTCAGGGTCCCTCTAGCCTTGAAACAGTGTTCTTGAGGTTTCTCTGGAGTGCCATCAAGGAAATCAAGGCTCCTTTCATGTGTGATGTGCAACACGGAATTGCTCTGCACGCAGTGCAGGGGAATCGGGCCTCATCTAGCAGCGAGGGGGAAGTCTCATGGTGTTTCTCAAGTTGCGGCAGGAACCTGGGGTATATTCTCAAGTTACGACGGGGATGGCCCTTCCACACACGTGTTTGTTCAGCGACGGCAGGACTGCTGCCTAGTTGCGAGGGACAACTCGGGATTCTCCTCGAGGCTTGGCAGGGCAATTGGGACGCCTCTCCAGCTGAGGCGGGAGACCAAGAGTCCCTTTCCACGTGCCACAGGAATCCTGGGACTCCTATCAAGTTTCACGAGGAGTCAGGCATCGTCTCCTTTGGAGGCACTGATCTCCGCGTACCTCTGGAGTTTTCAAAGGATGTGAGTCCTCCGGTCGCGATGAGGTGGGGAATTAGGTCCTTCTCTGTGGTCTCCACAGGGGATTCAGACATCCTTTCTTCTTGGGAGATGCAAGACGAGCCTGCATTCAAGTCACTGCAGGGATATCCGGCCATACTTCGACTCAGGGCAACGCAGTGTCCATTCCACTTGAGGCCGCAAACTCAGGTTCCCTCTCACATAGCTAGAGCTGAGAGAAGCCTCCTCCTGAGGTGCTTGTGGTAAGGTGGTGTTCCTCTGGAGTCGAAGCCAGGGACTAACCTCTCATCTCGAGTTGATTTTTGGTCCACGGAGCTCCTTCGTGTTGCTACAGTGACCTCAGGATCCCTCTAGCCTTGAAACAGTGTTCTTGGGGTTTCTCTGGAGTGCCATCAAGGAAATCAAGGCTCCTTTCATGTGTGATGTGCAACACGGAAATGCTCTGCACGCAGTGCAGGGGAATCGGGCCTCATCTCGCGGCGAGGGGGAAGTATCATGGTTTTTCTCGAGATGCAGCGGGAACCTGGGGTATATTCTCGAGTTATGATGGGGATGGCCCTTCCACCCACGTGTTTGTTCAGTGACGTCAGGACTCCTGCCTAGTTGCGAGGGACAACTCGGGATTCTCCTCGAGGCTTGGCAGGGCAATTGGGACGCTTCTCCAGCTGAGGCGGGAGACCAAGGCTCCCTTTCCACGTGCCACAGGAATCCTGGGACTCCTATCAAGTTTCACGAGGAGTCAGGCATCGTCTCGTTTGGAGGCACTGATCTCCGTGTACCTCTGGAGTTGTCAAAGGATGTGAGGCCTCCGGTCGCGATGAGGTTGGGAACTAGGTCTTTCTCTGTGGTCTCGACAGGGGATTCAGACATCCTTTCGTCTTGGGAGATGCAAGACGAGCCTGCATTCAAGTCACTGCAGGGATATCCGGCCTTATTTCGCGTCAGGGCATCGCGGTGTCCATTCCACTTGAGGCCGCAAACTCAGGGTCCCTCTCACATACCTAGAGCTGAGAGAACCCTCCTATTGAGGTGCTTGTGGTAAGGTGGTATTCCTCTGGAGTCGAAGCCAGGGACTAACATCTCATCTCGAGTTGATTTTTGGGCCACGGAGCTCTTTCGTGTTGCTACAGTGACCTCAGGATCCCTCTAGCCTTGAAACAGTGTTCTTGGGGTTTCTCTGGAGTGCCATTAAGGAAATCAACGCTCCTTTCATGTGTGATGTGCAACACGGAATTGCTCTGCACGCAGTGCAGGGGAATCGCGCCTCATCTCGCGGCGAGGGGGAAGTATCATGGTTTCTCTCGAGTTGCGGCGGGAACCAGGGGTATATTCTCGAGTTACGAGGGGGATGGCCCTTCCACACACGTGTTTGTTCAGCGACGGCAGGACTGCTGCCTAGTTGCGAGGGACAACTCGGGATTCTCCTCGAGGCTTGGCAGGGCAATTGGGACGCCTCTCCAGCTGAGGCGGGAGACCAAGGGTCCCTTTCCACGTGCCACAGGAATCCTGGGACTCCTATCAAGTTTCACGAGGAGTCAGGCATCGTCTCCTTTGGAGGCACTGATCTCCGCGTAGCTCTGGAGTTTTCAAAGGATGTGAGGCCTCCGGTCGCGATGAGGTGGGGAACTAGGTCTTTCTCTGTGGTCTCCACAGGGGATTCAGACATCCTTTCGTCTTGGGAGATGCAAGACGAGCCTGCATTCAAGTCACTGCAGGGATATCCGGCCTTACTTCGAGTCAGGGCAACGCAGTGTCCATTCCACTTGAGGCCGCAAACTCAGGTTCCCTCTCACATAGATAGAGCTGAGAGAAGACTCCTCTTGAGGTGCTTGTGGTAAGGTGGTATTCCTCTGGAGTCGAAGCCAGGGACTAACCTATCATCTCGAGTTGATTTTTGGTCCACGGAGCTCTTTCGTGTGGCTACAGTGACCTCAGGATCACTCTAGCCTTGAAACAGTGTTCTTGGGGTTTCTCTGGAGTGCCATTACGGAAATTAAGGCTCCATTCATGTGTGATGTGCAACACGGAATTGCTCTGCACGCAGTGCAGGGGAATCGGGCCTCATCTCGCGGCGAGGGGGAAGTCTCATGGTTTTTCTCGAGTTGCGGCGGGAACCTGGGGTATATTCTCGAGTTACGACGGGGATGGCCCTTCCACCCACGTGTTTGTTCAGCGACATCAGGACTCCTGCTTAGTTGCGAGGGACAACTCGGGAATCTCCTCGAGGCTTGGCAGGGAAATTGGGACGCCTCTCCAGCTGAGGCGGGAGACCAAGGGTCCCTTTCCACGTGCCACAGGAATCCTGGGACTCCTATCAAGTTTCACGAGGAGTCAGGCATCGTCTCCTTTGGAGGCACTGATCTCCGCGTACCTCTGGTGTTTTCAAAGGATGTGAGGCCTCCGGTCGCCGTGAGGTGGTGAACTAGGTCTTTCTCTGTGGTCTCCACAGGGGATTCAGACATCCTTTCATCTTGGGAGATGCAAGACGAGCCTGCATTCCAGTCACTGCAGGGATATCCGGCCTTATTTCGCGTCAGGGCATCGTGGTGTCCATTCCACTTGAGGCCGCAAACTCAGGGTCCCTCTCACATAGCTAGATCTGAGAGAAGTCTCGTTTTGAGGTGCTTATGGTAAGGTGGTATTCCTCTGGAGTGGAAACCAGGGAGTAACCTCTCATCTCGAGTTGATTTTTGGTCCACGGAGCTCCTTCGTGTTGCTACAGTGACCTCAGGGTCCCTCTAGCCTTGAAACAGTGTTCTTGAGGTTTCTCTGGAGTGCCATCAAGGAAATCAATTCTCCTTTCATGTGTGATGTGCAACACGGAATTGCTCTGCACGCAGTGCAGGGGAATCGGGCCTCATCTAGCAGCGAGGGTGAAGTCTCATGGTTTTTCTCGAGTTGCGGCAGGAACCTGGGGTATATTCTCAAGTTACGACGGGGATGGCCCTTCCACACACGTGTTTGTTCAGCGACGGCAGGACTGCTGCCTAGTTGCGAGGGACAACTCGGGATTCTCCTCGAGGCTTGGCAGGGCAATTGCGACGCCTCTCCAGCTGAGGCGGGAGACCAAGGGTCCCTTTCCACGTGCCACAGGAATCCTGGGACTCCTATCAAGTTTAACGAGGAGTCAGGCATCCTCTCCTTTGGAGGCACTGATCTCCGCGTACCTCTGGAGTTTTCAAAGGATGTGAGTCCTCCGGTCGCGATGAGGTGGGGAACTAGGTCCTTCTCTGTGGTCTCCACAGGGGATTCAGACATCCTTTCTTCTTGGGAGATGCAAGACGAGCCTGCATTCAAGTCACTGCAGGGATATCCGGCCATACTTCGACTCAGGGCATCGCGGTGTCCATTCCACTTGAGGCCGCAAAATCAGGGTCCCTCTCACATACCTAAAGCTGAGAGAAGCCTCCTCTTGAGGTGCTTGTGGTAAGGTGGTATTCCTCTGGAGTCGAAGCCAGGAACTAACCTCTCATCTCGAGTTGATTTTTGGGCCACGGAGCTCTTTTGGGTTGCTACAGTGACCTCAGGATCCCTCTAGCCTTGAAACAGTGTTCTTGGGGTTTCTCTGGAGTGCCATCAAGGAAATCAAGGCTCCTTCGTGTGTGATGTGCAACACGGAATTGCTCTGCACGCAGTGCAGGGGAATCGCGCCTCATCTCGCGGCGAGGGGGAAGTATCATGGTTTCTCTCGAGATGCGGCGGGAACCTAGGATATATTCTCGAGTTACGATGGGGATGGCCCTTCCACCCACGTGTTTGTTCAGCGACGTCAGGACTTCTGCCTAGTTGCGAGGGACAACTCGGGATTCTCCTCGAGGCTTGGCAGGGCAATTGGGACGCCTCTCCAGCTGAGGCGGGAGACCAAGGGTCCCTTTCCACGTGCCACAGGAATCCTGGGACTCCTATCAAGTTTCACGAGGAGTCAGGCATCGTCTCCTTTGGAGGCACTGATCTCCGTGTACCTCTGGAGTTGTCAAATGATGTGAGGCCTCCGGTCGCGATGAGGTTGGGAACTAGGTCTTTCTCTGTGGTCTCCACAGGGGATTCAGACATCCTTTCATCTTGGGAGATGCAAGACGAGCCTGCATTCAAGTCACTGCAGGGATATCCGGCCTTATTTCGCGTCAGGGCATCGCGGTGTCCATTCCACTTGAGGCCGCAAACTCAGGGTCCCTCTCACATAGCTAGAGCTGAGAGAAGCCTCCTCTTGAGGTGCTTGTGGTAAGGTGGTATTCCTCTGGAGTCGAAGCCAGGGACTAACCTCTCATCTCGAGTTGATTTTTGGTTCACGGAGCTATTTCGTGTGGCTACAGTGACCTCAGGATCCCTCTAGCCTTGAAACAGTGTTCTTGGGGTTTCTCTGGAGTGCCATCAAGGAAATCAAGGCTCCTTTCATGTGTGATGTGCAACACGGAATTGCTCTGCACGCAGTGCAGGGGAATCGGGCCTCATTTTGTGGCGAGGGGGAAGTCTCATGGTTTTTCTCGAGTTGCGATGGGAACCTGGGGTATATTCTCAAGTTACGACGGGGATGGCCCTTCCACCCACGTTTTTGTTCAGCGATGTCAGGACGCCTGCCTAGTTGTGAGGGACAACTCGGGATTCTCCTCGAGGCTTGGCAGGGCAATTGGGACGCCTCTCCAGCTGAGGCGGGAGACCAAGGGTCCCTTTCCACGTGCCACAGGAATCCTGGGACTCCTATCAAGTTTCACGAGGAGTCAGGCATCGTCTCCTTTGGAGGCACTGATCTCTGCATACCTCTGGAGTTTTCAAAGGATGTGAGGCCTCCGGTCGCGATGAGGTGGGGAACTAGGTCTTTCTCTGTGGTCTCCACAGGGGTTTCAGACATCCTTTCGTCTTGGGAGATGCAAGACGAGCCTGCATTCAAGTCACTGCAGGGATATCCGGCCTTATTTCAAATCAGGGCATCGCGGTGTCCATTCCACTTGAGGCCGCAAACTCAGGGTCCCTCTCACATACCTAGAGCTGAGAGAAGCCTCCTCTTGAGGTGCTTGTGGTAAGGTGGTATTCCTCTGGAGTCGAAGCCAGGGACTAACCTCTCATCTCGAGTTGATTTTTGGTCCACGGAGCTCTTTCGTGTTGCTAGAGTGACCTCAGGATCCCTCTAGCCTTGAAACAGTGTTCTTGGGGTTTCTCTGGAGTGCCATCAAGGAAATCAAGGCTCCTTTCATGTGTGATGTGCAACACGGAATTGCTCTGCACGCAGTGCAGGGGAATCGGGCCTCATTTTGCGGAGAGGGGGAAGTCTCATGGTTTTTCTCGAGTTGCGGCGGGAACCTGGGGTATATTCTCGAGTTACGACGGGGATGGACCTTCCACCCACGTGTTTGTTCAGCGACGTCAGGACTCCTGCCTAGTTGCGAGGGACAACTCGGGATTCTCCTCGAGGCTTGGCAGGGCAATTGGGACGCCTCTCCAGCTGAGGCGGGAGACCAAGGCTCCCTTTCCACGTGCCACAGGAATCCTGGGACTCCTATCAAGTTTCACGAGGAGTCAGGCATCGTCTCCTTTGGAGGCACTGATCTCCGCGTACCTCTGGAGTTTTCAAAGGATGTGAGGCCTCCGGTCGCGATGAGGTGGGGAACTAGGTCTTTCTCTGTGGTCTCCACAGGGGATTCAGACATCCTTTCATCTTGGGAAATGCAAGACGAGCCTGCATTCAAGTCACTGCAGGGATATCCGGCCTTATTTCGCGTCAGGGCATCGCAGTGTCCATTCCACTTGAGGCCGCAAAATCAGGGTCCCTCTCACATACCTAAAGCTGAGAGAAGCCTCCTCTTGAGGTGCTTGTGGTAAGGTGGTATCCCTCTGGAGTCGAAGCAAGGAACTAACCTCTCATCTCGAGTTGATTTTTGGGCCACGGAGCTCTTTCCTGTGGCTACAGTGACCTCAGGATCCCTCTAGCCTGGAAACAGTGTTCTTGGGGTTTCTCTGGAGTGCCATCAAGGAAATCAACGCTCCTTTCTTGTGTGATGTGCAACAGGGAATTGCTCTGCACGCAGTGCAGGGGAATCGCGCCTCATCTCGCGGCGAGGGGGAAGTATCATGGTTTTTCTCGAGTTGCGGCGGGAACCTGGGGTATATTCTCGAGTTACGATGGGGATGGCCCTTCCAGCCACGTGTTTGTTCAGCAACGGCAGGACTCCTGCCTAGTTGCGAGGGACAACTCGTGATTCTCCTCGAGGCTTGGCAGGGCAATTGGGACGCCTCTCCAGCTGAGGCGGGAGACCAAGGGTCCCTTTCCACGTGCGACAGGAATCCTGGGACTCCTAAGAAGTTTCACGAGGAGTCAGGCATCGTCTCCTTTGGAGGCACTGATCTCCGCGTACCTCTGGTGTTTTCAAAGGATGTGAGGCCTCCGGTCGCCATGAGGTGGGGAACTAGGTCTTTCTCTGTGGTCTCCACAGGGGATTCAGACATCCTTTCATCTTGGGAGATGCAAGACGAGCCTGCATTCAAGTCACTGCAGGGATATCCGGCCTTATTTCGCGTCAGGGCATCGTGGTGTCCATTCCACTTGAGGCCGCAAACTCAGGGTCCCTCTCACATAGCTAGAGCTGAGAGAAGCCTCCTCTTGAGGTGCTTGCGGTAAGGTGGTATTCCTCTGGAGGCGAAGCCAGGAACTAACCTCTCATCTCGAGTTGATTTTTGGGCCACGGAGCTCTTTCCTGTGGCTACAGTGACCTCAGGATCCCTCTAGCCTTGAAACAGTGTTCTTGGGGTTTCTCTGGAGTGCCATCAAGGAAATCAAGGCTCCTTTCATGTGTGATGTGCAACACGGAATTGCTCTGCACGCAGTGCAGGGGAATCGGGCCTCATCTCGCGGCGAGGGGGAAGTATCATGGTTTCTCTCGAGTTGTGGCGGGAACCTGGGGTATATTCTCGAGTTACGACGGGGATGGCCCTTCCACCCACGTGTTAGTTCAGCGACGTCAGGACTCCTGCCTAGTTACGAGGGACAACTCGGGATTCTCCTCGAGGCTTGGCAGGGCAATTGGGACGCCTCTCCAGCTGAGGCGGGAGACCAAGGGTCCCTTTCCATGTGCCACAGGAGTCTTGGGACTCCTATCAAGTTTCACGAGGAGTCAGGCATCGTCTCGTTTGGAGGCACTGATCTCCGCGTACCTCTGGAGTTTTCAAAGGATGTGAGGACTCCGGTCGCGATGAGGTGGGGAACTAGGTCTTTCTCTGTGGTCTCCACAGGGGATTCAGACATCCTTTCATCCTGGGAGATGCAAGACGAGCCTGCATTCAAGTCACTGCAGGGATATCCGGCCTTATTTCGCGTCAGGGCATCGCAGTGTCCATTCCACTTGAGGCCGCAAAATCAGGGTCCCTCTCACATACCTAGAGCTGAGAGAAGCTTCCTCTTGAGGTGCTTGTGGTAAGGTGGTATTCCTCTGGAGTGGAAACCAGGGAGTAACCTCTCATCTCGAGTTGATTTTTGGTCCACGGAGCTCCTTCGTGTTGCTACAGTGACCTCAGGGTCCCTCTAGCCTTGAAACAGTGTTCTTGAGGTTTCTCTGGAGTGCCATCAAGGAAATCAAGGCTCCTTTCATGTGTGATGTGCAACACGGAATTGCTCTGCACGCAGTGCAGGGGAATCGGGCCTCATCTAGCAGCGAGGGGGAAGTCTCATGGTGTTTCTCAAGTTGCGGCAGGAACCTGGGGTATATTCTCAAGTTACGACGGGGATGGCCCTTCCACACACGTGTTTGTTCAGCGACGGCAGGACTGCTGCCTAGTTGCGAGGGACAACTCGGGATTCTCCTCGAGGCTTGGCAGGGCAATTGGGACGCCTCTCCAGCTGAGGCGGGAGACCAAGAGTCCCTTTCCACGTGCCACAGGAATCCTGGGACTCCTATCAAGTTTCACGAGGAGTCAGGCATCGTCTCCTTTGGAGGCACTGATCTCCGCGTACCTCTGGAGTTTTCAAAGGATGTGAGTCCTCCGGTCGCGATGAGGTGGGGAATTAGGTCCTTCTCTGTGGTCTCCACAGGGGATTCAGACATCCTTTCTTCTTGGGAGATGCAAGACGAGCCTGCATTCAAGTCACTGCAGGGATATCCGGCCATACTTCGACTCAGGGCAACGCAGTGTCCATTCCACTTGAGGCCGCAAACTCAGGTTCCCTCTCACATAGCTAGAGCTGAGAGAAGCCTCCTCCTGAGGTGCTTGTGGTAAGGTGGTGTTCCTCTGGAGTCGAAGCCAGGGACTAACCTCTCATCTCGAGTTGATTTTTGGTCCACGGAGCTCCTTCGTGTTGCTACAGTGACCTCAGGATCCCTCTAGCCTTGAAACAGTGTTCTTGGGGTTTCTCTGGAGTGCCATCAAGGAAATCAAGGCTCCTTTCATGTGTGATGTGCAACACGGAAATGCTCTGCACGCAGTGCAGGGGAATCGGGCCTCATCTCGCGGCGAGGGGGAAGTATCATGGTTTTTCTCGAGATGCAGCGGGAACCTGGGGTATATTCTCGAGTTATGATGGGGATGGCCCTTCCACCCACGTGTTTGTTCAGTGACGTCAGGACTCCTGCCTAGTTGCGAGGGACAACTCGGGATTCTCCTCGAGGCTTGGCAGGGCAATTGGGACGCTTCTCCAGCTGAGGCGGGAGACCAAGGCTCCCTTTCCACGTGCCACAGGAATCCTGGGACTCCTATCAAGTTTCACGAGGAGTCAGGCATCGTCTCGTTTGGAGGCACTGATCTCCGTGTACCTCTGGAGTTGTCAAAGGATGTGAGGCCTCCGGTCGCGATGAGGTTGGGAACTAGGTCTTTCTCTGTGGTCTCGACAGGGGATTCAGACATCCTTTCGTCTTGGGAGATGCAAGACGAGCCTGCATTCAAGTCACTGCAGGGATATCCGGCCTTATTTCGCGTCAGGGCATCGCGGTGTCCATTCCACTTGAGGCCGCAAACTCAGGGTCCCTCTCACATACCTAGAGCTGAGAGAACCCTCCTATTGAGGTGCTTGTGGTAAGGTGGTATTCCTCTGGAGTCGAAGCCAGGGACTAACATCTCATCTCGAGTTGATTTTTGGGCCACGGAGCTCTTTCGTGTTGCTACAGTGACCTCAGGATCCCTCTAGCCTTGAAACAGTGTTCTTGGGGTTTCTCTGGAGTGCCATTAAGGAAATCAACGCTCCTTTCATGTGTGATGTGCAACACGGAATTGCTCTGCACGCAGTGCAGGGGAATCGCGCCTCATCTCGCGGCGAGGGGGAAGTATCATGGTTTCTCTCGAGTTGCGGCGGGAACCAGGGGTATATTCTCGAGTTACGAGGGGGATGGCCCTTCCACACACGTGTTTGTTCAGCGACGGCAGGACTGCTGCCTAGTTGCGAGGGACAACTCGGGATTCTCCTCGAGGCTTGGCAGGGCAATTGGGACGCCTCTCCAGCTGAGGCGGGAGACCAAGGGTCCCTTTCCACGTGCCACAGGAATCCTGGGACTCCTATCAAGTTTCACGAGGAGTCAGGCATCGTCTCCTTTGGAGGCACTTATCTCCGCGTAGCTCTGGAGTTTTCAAAGGATGTGAGGCCTCCGGTCGCGATGAGGTGGGGAACTAGGTCTTTCTCTGTGGTCTCCACAGGGGATTCAAACATCCTTTCGTCTTGGGAGATGCAAGACGAGCCTGCATTCAAGTCACTGCAGGGATATCCGGCCTTACTTCGAGTCAGGGCAACGCAGTGTCCATTCCACTTGAGGCCGCAAACTCAGGTTCCCTCTCACATAGATAGAGCTGAGAGAAGACTCCTCTTGAGGTGCTTGTGGTAAGGTGGTATTCCTCTGGAGTCGAAGCCAGGGACTAACCTATCATCTCGAGTTGATTTTTGGTCCACGGAGCTCTTTCGTGTGGCTACAGTGACCTCAGGATCACTCTAGCCTTGAAACAGTGTTCTTGGGGTTTCTCTGGAGTGCCATTACGGAAATTAAGGCTCCATTCATGTGTGATGTGCAACACGGAATTGCTCTGCACGCAGTGCAGGGGAATCGGGCCTCATCTCGCGGCGAGGGGGAAGTCTCATGGTTTTTCTCGAGTTGCGGCGGGAACCTGGGGTATATTCTCGAGTTACGACGGGGATGGCCCTTCCACCCACGTGTTTGTTCAGCGACATCAGGACTCCTGCTTAGTTGCGAGGGACAACTCGGGAATCTCCTCGAGGCTTGGCAGGGAAATTGGGACGCCTCTCCAGCTGAGGCGGGAGACCAAGGGTCCCTTTCCACGTGCCACAGGAATCCTGGGACTCCTATCAAGTTTCACGAGGAGTCAGGCATCGTCTCCTTTGGAGGCACTGATCTCCGCGTACCTCTGGTGTTTTCAAAGGATGTGAGGCCTCCGGTCGCCGTGAGGTGGTGAACTAGGTCTTTCTCTGTGGTCTCCACAGGGGATTCAGACATCCTTTCATCTTGGGAGATGCAAGACGAGCCTGCATTCCAGTCACTGCAGGGATATCCGGCCTTATTTCGCGTCAGGGCATCGTGGTGTCCATTCCACTTGAGGCCGCAAACTCAGGGTCCCTCTCACATAGCTAGATCTGAGAGAAGTCTCGTTTTGAGGTGCTTATGGTAAGGTGGTATTCCTCTGGAGTGGAAACCAGGGAGTAACCTCTCATCTCGAGTTGATTTTTGGTCCACGGAGCTCCTTCGTGTTGCTACAGTGACCTCAGGGTCCCTCTAGCCTTGAAACAGTGTTCTTGAGGTTTCTCTGGAGTGCCATCAAGGAAATCAATTCTCCTTTCATGTGTGATGTGCAACACGGAATTGCTCTGCACGCAGTGCAGGGGAATCGGGCCTCATCTACTAGCGAGGGTGAAGTCTCATGGTTTTTCTCGAGTTGCGGCAGGAACCTGGGGTATATTCTCAAGTTACGACGGGGATGGCCCTTCCACACACGTGTTTGTTCAGCGACGGCAGGACTGCTGCCTAGTTGCGAGGGACAACTCGGGATTCTCCTCGAGGCTTGGCAGGGCAATTGCGACGCCTCTCCAGCTGAGGCGGGAGACCAAGGGTCCCTTTCCACGTGCCACAGGAATCCTGGGACTCCTATCAAGTTTAACGAGGAGTCAGGCATCCTCTCCTTTGGAGGCACTGATCTCCGCGTACCTCTGGAGTTTTCAAAGGATGTGAGTCCTCCGGTCGCGATGAGGTGGGGAACTAGGTCCTTCTCTGTGGTCTCCACAGGGGATTCAGACATCCTTTCTTCTTGGGAGATGCAAGACGAGCCTGCATTCAAGTCACTGCAGGGATATCCGGCCATACTTCGACTCAGGGCATCGCGGTGTCCATTCCACTTGAGGCCGCAAAATCAGGGTCCCTCTCACATACCTAAAGCTGAGAGAAGCCTCCTCTTGAGGTGCTTGTGGTAAGGTGGTATTCCTCTGGAGTCGAAGCCAGGAACTAACCTCTCATCTCGAGTTGATTTTTGGGCCACGGAGCTCTTTTGGGTTGCTACAGTGACCTCAGGATCCCTCTAGCCTTGAAACAGTGTTCTTGGGGTTTCTCTGGAGTGCCATCAAGGAAATCAAGGCTCCTTCGTGTGTGATGTGCAACACGGAATTGCTCTGCACGCAGTGCAGGGGAATCGCGCCTCATCTCGCGGCGAGGGGGAAGTATCATGGTTTCTCTCGAGATGCGGCGGGAACCTAGGATATATTCTCGAGTTACGATGGGGATGGCCCTTCCACCCACGTGTTTGTTCAGCGACGTCAGGACTTCTGCCTAGTTGCGAGGGACAACTCGGGATTCTCCTCGAGGCTTGGCAGGGCAATTGGGACGCCTCTCCAGCTGAGGCGGGAGACCAAGGGTCCCTTTCCACGTGCCACAGGAATCCTGGGACTCCTATCAAGTTTCACGAGGAGTCAGGCATCGTCTCCTTTGGAGGCACTGATCTCCGTGTACCTCTGGAGTTGTCAAATGATGTGAGGCCTCCGGTCGCGATGAGGTTGGGAACTAGGTCTTTCTCTGTGGTCTCCACAGGGGATTCAGACATCCTTTCATCTTGGGAGATGCAAGACGAGCCTGCATTCAAGTCACTGCAGGGATATCCGGCCTTATTTCGCGTCAGGGCATCGCGGTGTCCATTCCACTTGAGGCCGCAAACTCAGGGTCCCTCTCACATAGCTAGAGCTGAGAGAAGCCTCCTCTTGAGGTGCTTGTGGTAAGGTGGTATTCCTCTGGAGTCGAAGCCAGGGACTAACCTCTCATCTCGAGTTGATTTTTGGTTCACGGAGCTATTTCGTGTGGCTACAGTGACCTCAGGATCCCTCTAGCCTTGAAACAGTGTTCTTGGGGTTTCTCTGGAGTGCCATCAAGGAAATCAAGGCTCCTTTCATGTGTGATGTGCAACACGGAATTGCTCTGCACGCAGTGCAGGGGAATCGGGCCTCATTTTGTGGCGAGGGGGAAGTCTCATGGTTTTTCTCGAGTTGCGATGGGAACCTGGGGTATATTCTCAAGTTACGACGGGGATGGCCCTTCCACCCACGTTTTTGTTCAGCGATGTCAGGACGCCTGCCTAGTTGTGAGGGACAACTCGGGATTCTCCTCGAGGCTTGGCAGGGCAATTGGGACGCCTCTCCAGCTGAGGCGGGAGACCAAGGGTCCCTTTCCACGTGCCACAGGAATCCTGGGACTCCTATCAAGTTTCACGAGGAGTCAGGCATCGTCTCCTTTGGAGGCACTGATCTCTGCATACCTCTGGAGTTTTCAAAGGATGTGAGGCCTCCGGTCGCGATGAGGTGGGGAACTAGGTCTTTCTCTGTGGTCTCCACAGGGGTTTCAGACATCCTTTCGTCTTGGGAGATGCAAGACGAGCCTGCATTCAAGTCACTGCAGGGATATCCGGCCTTATTTCAAATCAGGGCATCGCGGTGTCCATTCCACTTGAGGCCGCAAACTCAGGGTCCCTCTCACATACCTAGAGCTGAGAGAAGCCTCCTCTTGAGGTGCTTGTGGTAAGGTGGTATTCCTCTGGAGTCGAAGCCAGGGACTAACCTCTCATCTCGAGTTGATTTTTGGTCCACGGAGCTCTTTCGTGTTGCTAGAGTGACCTCAGGATCCCTCTAGCCTTGAAACAGTGTTCTTGGGGTTTCTCTGGAGTGCCATCAAGGAAATCAAGGCTCCTTTCATGTGTGATGTGCAACACGGAATTGCTCTGCACGCAGTGCAGGGGAATCGGGCCTCATTGTGCGGAGAGGGGGAAGTCTCATGGTTTTTCTCGAGTTGCGGCGGGAACCTGGGGTATATTCTCGAGTTACGACGGGGATGGACCTTCCACCCACGTGTTTGTTCAGCGACGTCAGGACTCCTGCCTAGTTGCGAGGGACAACTCGGGATTCTCCTCGAGGCTTGGCAGGGCAATTGGGACGCCTCTCCAGCTGAGGCGGGAGACCAAGGCTCCCTTTCCACGTGCCACAGGAATCCTGGGACTCCTATCAAGTTTCACGAGGAGTCAGGCATCGTCTCCTTTGGAGGCACTGATCTCCGCGTACCTCTGGAGTTTTCAAAGGATGTGAGGCCTCCGGTCGCGATGAGGTGGGGAACTAGGTCTTTCTCTGTGGTCTCCACAGGGGATTCAGACATCCTTTCATCTTGGGAAATGCAAGACGAGCCTGCATTCAAGTCACTGCAGGGATATCCGGCCTTATTTCGCGTCAGGGCATCGCAGTGTCCATTCCACTTGAGGCCGCAAAATCAGGGTCCCTCTCACATACCTAAAGCTGAGAGAAGCCTCCTCTTGAGGTGCTTGTGGTAAGGTGGTATCCCTCTGGAGTCGAAGCAAGGAACTAACCTCTCATCTCGAGTTGATTTTTGGGCCACGGAGCTCTTTCCTGTGGCTACAGTGACCTCAGGATCCCTCTAGCCTGGAAACAGTGTTCTTGGGGTTTCTCTGGAGTGCCATCAAGGAAATCAACGCTCCTTTCTTGTGTGATGTGCAACAGGGAATTGCTCTGCACGCAGTGCAGGGGAATCGCGCCTCATCTCGCGGCGAGGGGGAAGTATCATGGTTTTTCTCGAGTTGCGGCGGGAACCTGGGGTATATTCTCGAGTTACGATGGGGATGGCCCTTCCAGCCACGTGTTTGTTCAGCAACGGCAGGACTCCTGCCTAGTTGCGAGGGACAACTCGTGATTCTCCTCGAGGCTTGGCAGGGCAATTGGGACGCCTCTCCAGCTGAGGCGGGAGACCAAGGGTCCCTTTCCACGTGCGACAGGAATCCTGGGACTCCTAAGAAGTTTCACGAGGAGTCAGGCATCGTCTCCTTTGGAGGCACTGATCTCCGCGTACCTCTGGAGTTTTCAAAGGATGTGAGGCCTCCGGTCGCGATGAGGTGTTGAACTAGGTCTTTCTCTGTGGTCTCCACAGGGTATTCAGACATCCTTTCGTCTTGGGAGATGCAAGACGAGCCTGCATTCAAGTCACTGCAGGGATATCCGGCCTTATTTCGAGTCAGGGCATCGTGGTGTCCATTCCACTTGAGGCCGCAAACTCAGGGTCCCTCTCACATAGCTAGAGCTGAGAGAAACCTCGACTTGAGATGCTTGTGGTAAGGTGGTATTCCTCTGGATTCGAAGCCAGGGACTAACCTCTCATCTCGAGTTGATTTTTGGTCCACGGAGCTCTTTCGTGTTGCTACAGTGACCTCAGGATCCCTCTAGCCTTGAAACAGTGTTCTTGGGGTTTCTCTGGAGTGCCATCATGGAAATCAAGGCTCCTTTCATGTGTGATGTGCAACACGGAATTGCTCTGCACGCAGTGCAGGGGAATCGGGCCTCATCTCGCGGTGAGGGGGAAGTCTCATGGTTTTTCTCGAGTTGCGGCGGGAACCTGGGATATATTCTCGAGTTACGACGGGGATGGCCCTTCCACACACGTGTTTGTTCAGCCACGTCAGGACTCCTGCCTAGTTGCGAGGGACAACTCGGGATTCTCCTCGAGGCTTGGCAGGGCAATTGGGACGCTTCTCCAGCTGAGGCGGGAGACCAAGGCTCCCTTTCCACGTGCCACAGGAATCCTGGGACTCCTATCAAGTTTCACGAGGAGTCAGGCATCGTCTCGTTTGGAGGCACTGATCTCCGTGTACCTCTGGAGTTGTCAAAGGATGTGAGGCCTCCGGTCGCGATGAGGTTGGGAACTAGGTCTTTCTCTGTGGTCTCGACAGGGGATTCAGACATCCTTTCGTCTTGGGAGATGCAAGACGAGCCTGCATTCAAGTCACTGCAGGGATATCCGGCCTTATTTCGCGTCAGGGCATCGTGGTGTCCATTCCACTTGAGGCCGCAAACTCAGGGTCCCTCTCACATACCTAGAGCTGAGAGAACCCTCCTCTTGAGGTGCTTGTGGTAAGGTGGTATTCCTCTGGAGTCGAAGCCAGGGACTAACCTCTCATCTCGAGTTGATTTTTGGTCCACGGAGCTCCTTCGTGTTGCTACAGAGACCTCAGGGTCCCTCTAGCCTTGAAACAGTGTTCTTGGGGTTTCTCTGGAGTGCCATCAAGGAAATCAAGACTCCTTTCATGTGTGATGTGCAACACGGAATTGCTCTGCACGCAGTGCAGGAGAATCGGGCCTCATCTCGCGGAGAGGGGGAAGTCTCATGGTTTTTCTCGAGTTGCGGCGGGAACCTGGGATATATTCTCGAGTTACGACGGGAATGGCCCTTCCACCCACGTGTTTGTTCAGCAACGTCAGGACTCCTGCCTAGTTGCGAGGGACAACTCGGGATTCTCCTCGAGGCTTGGCAGGGCAATTGGGACGCCTCTCCAGCTGAGGCGGGAGACCAAGGGTCCCTTTCATGTGCCACAGGAATCTTGGGACTCCTATCAAGTTTCACGAGGAGTCAGGCATCGTCTCCTTTGGAGGCACTGATCTCCGCGTACCTCTGGAGTTTTCAAAGGATGTGAGGCCTCCGGTCGCGATGAGGTGTTGAACTAGGTCTTTCTCTGTGGTCTCCACAGGGTATTCAGACATCCTTTCGTCTTGGGAGATGCAAGACGAGCCTGCATTCAAGTCACTGCAGGGATATCCGGCCTTATTTCGAGTCAGGGCATCGCGGTGTCCATTCCACTTAAGGCCGCAAACTCAGGGTCCCTCTCACATAGCTAGAGCTGAGAGAAGCCTCGTCTTGAGGTGCTTGTGGTAAGGTGGTATTCCTCTGGAGTCGAAGCCAGGGACTAACCTCTCATCTCGAGTTGATTTATGGTCCACGGAGCTCTTTCGTGTTGCTACAGTGACCTCAGGATCCCTCTAGGCTTGAAACAGTGTTCATGGGGTTTCTCTGGAGTGCCATCATGGAAATCAAGACTCCTTTCATTTGTGATGTGTAACACGGAATTGCTCTGCACGCAGTGCAGGAGAATCGGGCCTCATCTCGCGGCGAGGGGGAAGTCTCATGGTTTTTCTCGAGTTGCGGCGGGAACCTAGGGTATATTCTCGAGTTACGATGGGGATGGCCCTTCCAGCCACGTGTTTGTTCAGCAACGGCAGGACTCCTGCCTAGTTGCGAGGGACAACTCGGGATTCTCCTCGAGGCTTGGCAGGGCAATTGGGACGCCTCTCCAGCTGAGGCGGGAGACCAAGTGTCCCTTTCCACGTGCCACAGGAATCCTGGGACTCCTATCAAGTTTCACGAGGAGTCAGGCATCTTTTCCTTGGAGGCACTGATCTCCGCATACCTCTGGAGTTTTCAAAGGATGTGAGGCCTCCGGTCGCAATGAGGTAGGGAATTAGGTCCTTCTCTGTGGTCTCCACAGGGGATTCAGACATCCTTTCTTCTTGGGAGATGCAAGACGAGCCTGCATTCAAGTCACTGCAGGGATATCCGGCCTTACTTCGCGTCAGGGCAACGCAGTGTCCATTCCACTTGAGGCCGCAAAATCAGGGTCCCTCTCACATACATAAAGCTGAGAGAAGCCTCCTCTTGAGGTGCTTGTGGTAAGGTGGTATTCCTCTGGGGTCGAAGCCAGGAACTAACCTCTCATCTCGAGTTGATTTTTGGGCCACGAAGCTCTTTCGTGTTGCTACAGTGACCTCAGGATCCCTCTAGCCTTGAAACAGTGTTCTTGGGGTTTCTCTGGAGTGCCATCAAGGAAATCAAGGCTCCTTTCATGTGTGATGTGCAACACGGAATTGCTCTGCACGCAGTGCAGGGGAATCGCGCCTCATCTCGCGGCGAGGGGGAAGTATCATGGTTTCTCTCGAGATGCGGCGGGAACCTAGGATATATTCTCGAGTTACGATGGGGATGGCCCTTCCACCCACGTGTTTGTTCAGCGACGTCAGGACTCCTGCCTAGTTGCGAGGGACAACTCGGGATTCTCCTCGAGGCTTGGCAGGGCAATTGGGACGCCTCTCCAGCTGAGGCGGGAGACCAAGGGTCCCTTTCCACGTGCCACAGGAATCCTGGGACTCCTATCAAGTTTCACGAGGAGTCAGGCATCGTCTCCTTTGGAGGCACTGATCTCCGCGTACCTCTGGAGTTTTCAAAGGATGTGAGGCCTCCGGTCGCGATGAGGTGGGGAACTAGGTCTTTCTCTGTGGTCTCCACAGGGGATTCAGACATCCTTTCATCTTGGGAAATGCAAGACGAGCCTGCATTCAAGTCACTGCAGGGATATCCGGCCTTATTTCGCGTCAGGGCATCGCAGTGTCCTTTCCACTTGAGGCCGCAAAATCAGGGTCCCTCTCACATACCTAAAGCTGAGAGAAGCCTCCTCTTGAGGTGCTTGTGGTAAGGTGGTATTCCTCTGGAGTCGAAGCAAGGAACTAACCTCTCATCTCGAGTTGATTTTTGGGCCACGGAGCTCTTTCCTGTGGCTACAGTGACCTCAGGATCCCTCTAGCCTGGAAACAGTGTTCTTGGGGTTTCTCTGGAGTGCCATCAAGGAAATCAACGCTCCTTTCTTGTGTGATGTGCAACAGGGAATTGCTCTGCACGCAGTGCAGGGGAATCGCGCCTCATCTCGCGGCGAGGGGGAAGTATCATGGTTTTTCTCGAGTTGCGGCGGGAACCTGGGGTATATTCTCGAGTTACGATGGGGATGGCCCTTCCAGCCACGTGTTTGTTCAGCGACATCAGGACTCCTGCCTAGTTGCGAGGGACAACTCGTGATTCTCCTCGAGGCTTGGCAGGGCAATTGGGACGCCTCTCCAGCTGAGGCGGGAGACCAAGGGTCCCTTTCCACGTGCCACAGGAATCCTGGGACTCCTAAGAAGTTTCACGAGGAGTCAGGCATCGTCTCCTTTGGAGGCACTGATCTCCGCGTACCTCTGGAGTTTTCAAAGGATGTGAGGCCTCCGGTCCCGATGAGGTGTTGAACTAGGTCTTTCTCTGTGGTCTCCACAGGGTATTCAGACATCCTTTCGTCTTGGGAGATGCAAGACGAGCCTGCATTCAAGTCACTGCAGGGATATCCGGCCTTATTTCGAGTCAGGGCATCGTGGTGTCCATTCCACTTGAGGCCGCAAACTCAGGGTCCCTCTCACATAGCTAGAGCTGAGAGAAACTTCGATTTGAGATGCTTGTGGTAAGGTGGTATTCCTCTGGATTCGAAGCCAGGGACTAACCTCTCATCTCGAGTTGATTTTTGGTCCACGGAGCTCTTTCGTGTTGCTACAGTGACCTCAGGATCCCTCTAGCCTTGAAACAGTGTTCTTGGGGTTTCTCTGGAGTGCCATCATGGAAATCAAGGCTCCTTTCATGTGTGATGTGCAACACGGAATTGCTCTGCACGCAGTGCAGGGGAATCAGGCCTCATCTCGCGGCGAGGGGGAAGTCTCATGGTTTTTCTCGAGTTGCGGCGGGAACCTGGGATATATTCTCGAGTTACGACGGGGATGGCCCTTCCACACACGTGTTTGTTCAGCGACGTCAGGACTCCTGCCTAGTTGCGAGGGACAACTCGGCATTCTCCTCGAGGCTTGGCAGGGCAATTGGGACGCCTCTCCAGCTGAGGCGGGAGACCAAGGGTCCCTTTCCACGTGCCACAGGAATCCTGGGACTCCTATCAAGTTTCACGAGGAGTCAGGCATCGTCTCCTTTGGAGGCACTGATCTCCGCATACCTCTGGAGTTTTCAAAGGATGTGAGGCCTCCGGTCGCGATGAGGTGGGGAACTAGGTCTTTCTCTGTGGTCTCCACAGGGGATTCAGACATCCTTTCATCTTAGGAGATGCAAGACGAGCCTGCATTCAAGTCACTGCAGGGATATCCGGCCTTATTTCGCGACAGGGCATCGCGGTGTCCATTCCACTTGAGGCCGCAAAATCAGGGTCCCTCTCACATACCTAAAGCTGAGAGAAGCCTCCTCTTGAGGTGCTTGTGGTAAGGTGGTATTCCTCTGGAGTCGAAGCCAGGAACTAACCTCTCATCTCGAGTTGATTTTTGGGCCACGGAGCTCTTTTGGGTTGCTACAGTGACCTCAGGATCCCTCTAGCCTTGAAACAGTGTTCTTGGGGTTTCTCTGGAGTGCCATCAAGGAAATCAAGGCTCCTTTCATGTGTGATGTGCAACACGGAATTGCTCTGCACGCAGTGCAGGGGAATCGCGCCTCATCTCGCGGCGAGGGGGAAGTATCATGATTTCTCTCGAGATGCGGCGGGAACCTAGGATATATTCTCGAGTTACGATGGGGATGGCCCTTCCACCCACGTGTTTGTTCAGCGACGTCAGGACTCCTGCCTAGTTGCGAGGGACAACTCGGGATTCTCCTCGAGGCTTGGCAGGGCAATTGGGACGCCTCTCCAGCTGAGGCGGGAGACCAAGGGTCCCTTTCCACGTGCCACAGGAATCCTGGGACTCCTATCAAGTTTCACGAGGAGTCAGGCATCGTCTCCTTTGGAGGCACTGATCTCCGTGTACCTCTGGAGTTGTCAAATGATGTGAGGCCTCCGGTCGCGATGAGGTTGGGAACTAGGTCTTTCTCTGTGGTCTCCACAGGGGATTCAGACATCCTTTCATCTTGGGAGATGCAAGACGAGCCTGCATTCAAGTCACTGCAGGGAAATCCGGCCTTATTTCGCGTCAGGGCATCGCGGTGTCCATTCCACTTGAGGCCGCAAACTCAGGGTCCCTCTCACATAGCTAGAGCTGAGAGAAGCCTCCTCCTGAGGTGCTTGTGGTAAGGTGGTGTTCCTCTGGAGTCGAAGCCAGGGACTAACCTTTCATCTCGAGTTGATTTTTGGTCCACGGAGCTCCTTCGTGTTGCTACAGTGACCTCAGGATCCCTCTAGCCTTGAAACAGTGTTCTTGGGGTTTCTCTGGAGTGCCATCAAGGAAATCAAGGCTCCTTTCATGTGTGATGTGCAACACGTAATTGCTCTGCACGCAGTGCAGGGGAATCGGGCCTCATCTCGCGGCGAGGGGGAAGTATCATGGTTTTTCTCGAGATGCAGCGGGAACCTGGGGTATATTCTCGAGTTATGATGGGGATGGCCCTTCCAACCACGTGTTTGTTCAGTGACGTCAGGACTCCTGCCTAGTTGCGAGGGACAACTCGGGATTCTCCTCGAGGCTTGGCAGGGCAATTGGGACGCTTCTCCAGCTGAGGCGGGAGACCAAGGCTCCCTTTCCACGTGCCACAGGAATCCTGGGACTCCTATCAAGTTTCACGAGGAGTCAGGCATCGTCTCGTTTGGAGGCACTGATCTCCGTGTACCTCTGGAGTTGTCAAAGGATGTGAGGCCTCCGGTCGCGATGAGGTTGGGAACTAGGTTTTTCTCTGTGGTCTCGACAGGGGATTCAGACATCCTTTCGTCTTGGGAGATGCAAGACGAGCCTGCATTCAAGTCACTGCAGGGATATCCGGCCTTATTTCGCGTCAGGGCATCGCGGTGTCCATTCCACTTGAGGCCGCAAACTCAGGGTCCCTCTCACATACCTAGAGCTGAGAGAACCCTCCTCTTGAGGTGCTTGTGGTAAGGTGGTATTCCTCTGGAGTCGAAGCCAGGGATTAACCTCTCATCTCGAGTTGATTTTTGGTCCACGGAGCTCCTTCGTGTTGCTACAGTGACCTCAGGGTCCCTCTAGCCTTGAAACAGTGTTCTTGGGGTTTCTCTGGAGTGCCATCAAGGAAATCAAGACTCCTTTCATGTGTGATGTGCAACACGGAATTGCTCTGCACGCAGTGCAGGAGAATCGGGCCTCATCTCGCGGAGAGGGGGAAGTCTCATGGTTTTTCTCGAGTTGCGGCGGGAACCTGGGGTATATTCTCGAGTTACGACGGGAATGGCCCTTCCACCCACGTGTTTGTTCAGCAACGTCAGGACTCCTGCCTAGTTGCGAGGGACAACTCGGGATTCTCCTCGAGGCTTGGCAGGGCAATTGGGACGCCTCTCCAGCTGAGGCGGGAGACCAAGGGTCCCTTTCATGTGCCACAGGAATCTTGGGACTCCTATCAAGTTTCACGAGGAGTCAGGCATCGTCTCCTTTGGAGGCACTGATCTCCGCGTACCTCTGGAGTTGTCAAAGGATGTGAGGCCTCCGGTCGCGATGAAGTGGGGAACTAGGACTTTCTCTGTGGTCTCCACAGGGTATTCAGACATCCTTTTGTCTTGGGAGATGCAAGACGAGCTTGCATTCAAGTCACTGCAGGGATATCCGTCCTTATTTCGAGTCAGGGCATCGTGGTGTCCATTCCACTTGAGGCCGCAAACTCAGGGTCCCTCTCACATAGCTAGAGCTGAGAGAAGCCTCGTCTTGAGGTGCTTGTGGTAAGGTGGTATTCCTCTGGATTCGAATCCAGGGACTAACCTCTCATCTCGAGTTGATTTTTGGTCCACGGAGCTCTTTCGTGTTGCTACAGTGACCTCAGGATCCCTCTAGCCTTGAAACAGTGTTCATGGGGTTTCTCTGGAGTGCCATCATGGAAATCAAGACTCCTTTCATGTGTGATGTGCAACACGGAATTGCTCTGCACGCAGTGCAGGAGAATCGGGCCTCATCTCGCGGCGAGGGGGAAGTCTCATGGTTTTTCTCGAGTTGCGGCGGGAACCTTGGGTATATTCTCGAGTTACGATGGGGATGGCCCTTCCAGCCACGTGTTTGTTCAGCAACGGCAGGACTCCTGCCTAGTTGCGAGGGACAACTCGTGATTCTCCTCGAGGCTTGGCAGGGCAATTGGGACGCCTCTCCAGCTGAGGCGGGAGACCAAGGGTCCCTTTCCACGTGCCACAGGAATCCTGGGACTCCTAAGAAGTTTCACGAGGAGTCAGGCATCGTCTCCTTTGGAGGCACTGATCTCCGCGTACCTCTGGAGTTTTCAAAGGATGTGAGGCCTCCGGTCGCGATGAGGTGTTGAACTAGGTCTTTCTCTGTGGTCTCCACAGGGTATTCAGACATCCTTTCGTCTTGGGAGATGCAAGACGAGCCTGCATTCAAGTCACTGCAGGGATATCCGGCCTTATTTCGAGTCAGGGCATCGTGGTGTCCATTCCACTTGAGGCCGCAAACTCAGGGTCCCTCTCACATAGCTAGAGCTGAGAGAAGCCTCGTCTTGAGGTGCTTGTGGTAAGGTGGTATTCCTCTGGATTCGAATCCAGGGAGTAACCTCTCATCTCGAGTTGATTTTTGGTCCACGGAGCTCTTTCGTGTTGCTACAGTGACCTCAGGATCCCTCTAGGCTTGAAACAGTGTTCATGGGGTTTCTCTGGAGTGCCATCATGGAAATCAAGACTCCTTTCATGTGTGATGTGTAACACGGAATTGCTCTGCACGCAGTACAGGAGAATCGGGCCTCATCTCGCGGCGAGGGGGAAGTCTCATGGTTTTTCTCGAGTTGCGGCGGGAACCTAGGGTATATTCTCGAGTTACGATGGGGATGGCCCTTCCAGCCACGTGTTTGTTCAGCAACGGCAGGACTCCTGCCTAGTTGCGAGGGACAACTCGGGATTCTCCTCGAGGCTTGGCAGGGCAATTGGGACGCCTCTCCAGCTGAGGCGGGAGACCAAGGGTCCCTTTCCACGTGCCACAGGAATCCTGGGACTCCTAAGAAGTTTCACGAGGAGTCAGGCATCGTCTCCTTTGGAGGCACTGATCTCCGCGTACCTCTGGAGTTTTCAAAGGATGTGAGGCCACCGGTCGCGATGAGGTGAGGAACTAGGTCTTTCTCTGTGGTCTCCACAGGGGATTCAGACATCCTTTCATCTTAGGAGATGCAAGACGAGCCTGCATTCAAGTCACTGCAGGGATATCCGGCCTTATTTCGCGTCAGGGCATCGCGGTGTCCATTCCACTTGAGGCCGCAAAATCAGGGTCCCTCTCACATACCTAGAGCTGAGAGAAGACTCCTCTTGAGGTGCTTGTGGTAAGGTGGTATTCCTCTGGAGTCGAAGCCAGGAACTAACCTCTCATCTCGAGTTGATTTTTGGGCCACGGAGCTCTTTCGGGTTGCTACAGTGACCTCAGGATCCCTCTAGCCTTGAAACAGTGTTCTTGGGGTTTCTCTGGAGTGCCATCAAGGAAATCAAGGCTCCTTTCATGTGTGATGTGCAACACGGAATTGCTCTGCACGCAGTGCAGGGGAATCGGGCCTCATCTCGCGGCGATTGGGAAGTCTCATGGTTTTTCTCGAGTTGCGGCGGGAACCTGGGGTATATTCTCGAGTTACGACGGGGATGGCCCTTGCAAACACGTGTTTGTTCAGCGACGTCAGGACTCCTGCCTAGTTGCGAGGGACAACTCGGGATTCTCCTCGAGGCTTGGCAGGGCAATTGGGACGCTTCACCAGCTGAGGCGGAAGACCAAGGGTCCCTTCCCTCGTGCCACAGGAATCCTGGGACTCCTATCAAGTTTCTCGAGGAGTCAGGCATCGTCTCCTTTGGAGGCACTGATCTCCACGTACCTATGGAGTTTTCAAAGGATGTGAGGCCTCCGGTCGCGATGAGGTGGGGAACTAGGTCTTTCTCTGTGGTCTCCACAGGGGATTCAGACATCCTTTCGTCTTGGGAGATGCAAGACGAGCCTGCATTCAAGTCACTGCAGGGATATCCGGCCTTATTTCAAATCAGGGCATCGCGGTGTCCATTCCACTTGAGGCCGCAAACTCAGGGTCCCTCTCACATACCTAGAGCTGAGAGAAGCCTCCTCTTGTGGTGCTTGTGGTAAGGTGGTATTCCTCTGGAGTCGAAGCCAGGGACTAACCTCTCATCTCGAGTTGATTTTTGGTCCACGGAGCTCTTTCGGGTTGCTACAGTGACCTCAGGATCCCTCTAGCCTTGAAACCGTGTTCTTGGGGTTTCTCTGGAGTGCCATCAAGGAAATCAAGGCTCCTTTCATGTGTGATGTGCAACACGGAATTGCTCTGCACGCAGTGCAGGGGAATCGGGCCACATTTTGCGGCGAGGGGGAAGTCTCATGGTTTTTCACGAGGTGCGGTGGGAACCTGGGGTATATTCTTGAGTTACGACGGGGATGGACCTTCCACCCACGTTTTTGTTCAGCGACTTCAGGACGCCTGCCTAGTTGTGAGGGACCACTCAGGATTCTCCTCGATGCTTGGCAGGGCAATTGGGACGCCTCTCCAGCTGAGGCGGGAGACCAAGGGTCCCTTTCCACGTGCCACAGGAATCCTGGGACTCCTATCAAGTTTCACGAGGAGTCAGGCATCGTCTCCTTTGGAGGCACTGATCTCTGCATACCTCTGGAGTTTTCAGAGGATGTGAGGCCTCCGGTCGCGATGAAGTGGGGAACTAGGTCTTTCTCTGTGGTCTCCACAGGGGATTCAGACATCCTTTCGTCTTGGGAGATGCAAGACGAGCCTGCATTCAAGTCACTGCAGGGATATCCGGCCTTATTTCGAGTCAGGGCATCGCGGTGTCCATTCCACTTGAGGCCGCAAACTCAGGGTCCCTCTCACATACCTAGAGCTGAGAGAACCCTCCTCTTGAGGTGCTTGTGGTAAGGTGGTATTCCTCTGGAGTCGAAGCCAGGGACTAACCTCTCATCTCGAGTTGATTTTTGGTCCACGGAGCTATTTCGTGTGGCTACAGTGACCTCAGGATCCCTCTAGCCTTGAAACAGTGTTCTTGGGGTTTCTCTGGAGTGCCATCAAGGAAATCAAGGCTCCTTTCATGTGTGATGTGCAACACGGAATTGCTCTGCACGCAGTGCAGGGGAATCGGGCCTCATTTTGCGGCGAGGGGGAAGTCTCATGGTTTTTCTCGAGTTGCGGCGGGAACCTGGGGTATATTCTCGAGTTACGACGGGGATGGCCCTTCCACCCACGTTTTTGTTCAGCGATGTCAGGACGCCTGCCTAGTTGTGAGGGACAACTCGGGATTCTCCTCGAGGCTTGGCAGGGCAATTGGGACGCCTCTCCAGCTGAGGCCGGAGACCAAGGGTCCCTTTCCACGTGCCACAGGAATCCTGGGACTCCTATCAAGTTTCACAAGGAGTCAGGCATCGTCTCCTTTGGAGGCACTGATCTCCGTGTACCTCTGGAGTTGTCAAAGGATGTGAGGCCTCCGGTCGCGATGAGGTTGGGAACTAGGTTTTTCTCTGTGGTCTCGACAGGGGATTCAGACATCCTTTCGTCTTGGGAGATGCAAGACGAGCCTGCATTCAAGTCACTGCAGGGATATCCGGCCTTATTTCGCGTCAGGGCATCGCGGTGTCCATTCCACTTGAGGCCGCAAACTCAGGGTCCCTCTCACATACCTAGAGCTGAGAGAACCCTCCTCTTGAGGTGCTTGTGGTAAGGTGGTATTCCTCTGGAGTCGAAGCCAGGGATTAACCTCTCATCTCGAGTTGATTTTTGGTCCACGGAGCTCCTTCGTGTTGCTACAGTGACCTCAGGGTCCCTCTAGCCTTGAAACAGTGTTCTTGGGGTTTCTCTGGAGTGCCATCAAGGAAATCAAGACTCCTTTCATGTGTGATGTGCAACACGGAATTGCTCTGCACGCAGTGCAGGAGAATCGGGCCTCATCTCGCGGAGAGGGGGAAGTCTCATGGTTTTTCTCGAGTTGCGGCGGGAACCTGGGGTATA
Source organism: Cervus elaphus (assembly GCF_910594005.1). NCBI lineage: Eukaryota > Metazoa > Chordata > Mammalia > Artiodactyla > Cervidae > Cervus > Cervus elaphus. Next base: position 8,406,467 of record NC_057838.1, read on the forward strand.
TTCTCGAGTTACGACGGGAATGGCCCTTCCACCCACGTGTTTGTTCAGCAACGTCAGGACTCCTGCCTAGTTGCGAGGGACAACTCGGGATTCTCCTCGAGGCTTGGCAGGGCAATTGGGACGCCTCTCCAGCTGAGGCGGGAGACCAAGGGTCCCTTTCATGTGCCACAGGAATCTTGGGACTCCTATCAAGTTTCACGAGGAGTCAGGCATCGTCTCCTTTGGAGGCACTGATCTCCGCGTACCTCTGGAGTTGTCAAAGGATGTGAGGCCTCCGGTCGCGATGAAGTGGGGAACTAGGACTTTCTCTGTGGTCTCCACAGGGGATTCAGACATCCTTTTGTCTTGGGAGATGCAAGACGAGCTTGCATTCAAGTCACTGCAGGGATATCCGTCCTTATTTCGAGTCAGGGCATCGTGGTGTCCATTCCACTTGAGGCCGCAAACTCAGGGTCCCTCTCACATAGCTAGAGCTGAGAGAAGCCTCGTCTTGAGGTGCTTGTGGTAAGGTGGTATTCCTCTGGATTCGAATCCAGGGACTAACCTCTCATCTCGAGTTGATTTTTGGTCCACGGAGCTCTTTCGTGTTGCTACAGTGACCTCAGGATCCCTCTAGCCTTGAAACAGTGTTCATGGGGTTTCTCTGGAGTGCCATCATGGAAATCAAGACTCCTTTCATGTGTGATGTGCAACACGGAATTGCTCTGCACGCAGTGCAGGAGAATCGGGCCTCATCTCGCGGCGAGGGGGAAGTCTCATGGTTTTTCTCGAGTTGCGGCGGGAACCTTGGGTATATTCTCGAGTTACGATGGGGATGGCCCTTCCAGCCACGTGTTTGTTCAGCAACGGCAGGACTCCTGCCTAGTTGCGAGGGACAACTCGTGATTCTCCTCGAGGCTTGGCAGGGCAATTGGGACGCCTCTCCAGCTGAGGCGGGAGACCAAGGGTCCCTTTCCACGTGCCACAGGAATCCTGGGACTCCTAAGAAGTTTCACGAGGAGTCAGGCATCGTCTCCTTTGGAGGCACTGATCTCCGCGTACCTCTGGAGTTTTCAAAGGATGTGAGGCCTCCGGTCGCGATGAGGTGTTGAACTAGGTCTTTCTCTGTGGTCTCCACAGGGTATTCAGACATCCTTTCGTCTTGGGAGATGCAAGACGAGCCTGCATTCAAGTCACTGCAGGGATATCCGGCCTTATTTCGAGTCAGGGCATCGTGGTGTCCATTCCACTTGAGGCCGCAAACTCAGGGTCCCTCTCACATAGCTAGAGCTGAGAGAAGCCTCGTCTTGAGGTGCTTGTGGTAAGGTGGTATTCCTCTGGATTCGAATCCAGGGAGTAACCTCTCATCTCGAGTTGATTTTTGGTCCACGGAGCTCTTTCGTGTTGCTACAGTGACCTCAGGATCCCTCTAGGCTTGAAACAGTGTTCATGGGGTTTCTCTGGAGTGCCATCATGGAAATCAAGACTCCTTTCATGTGTGATGTGTAACACGGAATTGCTCTGCACGCAGTACAGGAGAATCGGGCCTCATCTCGCGGCGAGGGGGAAGTCTCATGGTTTTTCTCGAGTTGCGGCGGGAACCTAGGGTATATTCTCGAGTTACGATGGGGATGGCCCTTCCAGCCACGTGTTTGTTCAGCAACGGCAGGACTCCTGCCTAGTTGCGAGGGACAACTCGGGATTCTCCTCGAGGCTTGGCAGGGCAATTGGGACGCCTCTCCAGCTGAGGCGGGAGACCAAGGGTCCCTTTCCACGTGCCACAGGAATCCTGGGACTCCTAAGAAGTTTCACGAGGAGTCAGGCATCGTCTCCTTTGGAGGCACTGATCTCCGCGTACCTCTGGAGTTTTCAAAGGATGTGAGGCCACCGGTCGCGATGAGGTGAGGAACTAGGTCTTTCTCTGTGGTCTCCACAGGGGATTCAGACATCCTTTCATCTTAGGAGATGCAAGACGAGCCTGCATTCAAGTCACTGCAGGGATATCCGGCCTTATTTCGCGTCAGGGCATCGCGGTGTCCATTCCACTTGAGGCCGCAAAATCAGGGTCCCTCTCACATACCTAGAGCTGAGAGAAGCCTCCTCTTGAGGTGCTTGTGGTAAGGTGGTATTCCTCTGGAGTCGAAGCCAGGAACTAACCTCTCATCTCGAGTTGATTTTTGGGCCACGGAGCTCTTTCGGGTTGCTACAGTGACCTCAGGATCCCTCTAGCCTTGAAACAGTGTTCTTGGGGTTTCTCTGGAGTGCCATCAAGGAAATCAAGGCTCCTTTCATGTGTGATGTGCAACACGGAATTGCTCTGCACGCAGTGCAGGGGAATCGGGCCTCATCTCGCGGCGATTGGGAAGTCTCATGGTTTTTCTCGAGTTGCGGCGGGAACCTGGGGTATATTCTCGAGTTACGACGGGGATGGCCCTTGCAAACACGTGTTTGTTCAGCGACGTCAGGACTCCTGCCTAGTTGCGAGGGACAACTCGGGATTCTCCTCGAGGCTTGGCAGGGCAATTGGGACGCTTCACCAGCTGAGGCGGAAGACCAAGGGTCCCTTCCCTCGTGCCACAGGAATCCTGGGACTCCTATCAAGTTTCTCGAGGAGTCAGGCATCGTCTCCTTTGGAGGCACTGATCTCCACGTACCTATGGAGTTTTCAAAGGATGTGAGGCCTCCGGTCGCGATGAGGTGGGGAACTAGGTCTTTCTCTGTGGTCTCCACAGGGGATTCAGACATCCTTTCGTCTTGGGAGATGCAAGACGAGCCTGCATTCAAGTCACTGCAGGGATATCCGGCCTTATTTCAAATCAGGGCATCGCGGTGTCCATTCCACTTGAGGCCGCAAACTCAGGGTCCCTCTCACATACCTAGAGCTGAGAGAAGCCTCCTCTTGTGGTGCTTGTGGTAAGGTGGTATTCCTCTGGAGTCGAAGCCAGGGACTAACCTCTCATCTCGAGTTGATTTTTGGTCCACGGAGCTCTTTCGGGTTGCTACAGTGACCTCAGGATCCCTCTAGCCTTGAAACCGTGTTCTTGGGGTTTCTCTGGAGTGCCATCAAGGAAATCAAGGCTCCTTTCATGTGTGATGTGCAACACGGAATTGCTCTGCACGCAGTGCAGGGGAATCGGGCCACATTTTGCGGCGAGGGGGAAGTCTCATGGTTTTTCACGAGGTGCGGTGGGAACCTGGGGTATATTCTTGAGTTACGACGGGGATGGACCTTCCACCCACGTTTTTGTTCAGCGACTTCAGGACGCCTGCCTAGTTGTGAGGGACCACTCAGGATTCTCCTCGATGCTTGGCAGGGCAATTGGGACGCCTCTCCAGCTGAGGCGGGAGACCAAGGGTCCCTTTCCACGTGCCACAGGAATCCTGGGACTCCTATCAAGTTTCACGAGGAGTCAGGCATCGTCTCCTTTGGAGGCACTGATCTCTGCATACCTCTGGAGTTTTCAGAGGATGTGAGGCCTCCGGTCGCGATGAAGTGGGGAACTAGGTCTTTCTCTGTGGTCTCCACAGGGGATTCAGACATCCTTTCGTCTTGGGAGATGCAAGACGAGCCTGCATTCAAGTCACTGCAGGGATATCCGGCCTTATTTCGAGTCAGGGCATCGCGGTGTCCATTCCACTTGAGGCCGCAAACTCAGGGTCCCTCTCACATACCTAGAGCTGAGAGAACCCTCCTCTTGAGGTGCTTGTGGTAAGGTGGTATTCCTCTGGAGTCGAAGCCAGGGACTAACCTCTCATCTCGAGTTGATTTTTGGTCCACGGAGCTATTTCGTGTGGCTACAGTGACCTCAGGATCCCTCTAGCCTTGAAACAGTGTTCTTGGGGTTTCTCTGGAGTGCCATCAAGGAAATCAAGGCTCCTTTCATGTGTGATGTGCAACACGGAATTGCTCTGCACGCAGTGCAGGGGAATCGGGCCTCATTTTGCGGCGAGGGGGAAGTCTCATGGTTTTTCTCGAGTTGCGGCGGGAACCTGGGGTATATTCTCGAGTTACGACGGGGATGGCCCTTCCACCCACGTTTTTGTTCAGCGATGTCAGGACGCCTGCCTAGTTGTGAGGGACAACTCGGGATTCTCCTCGAGGCTTGGCAGGGCAATTGGGACGCCTCTCCAGCTGAGGCCGGAGACCAAGGGTCCCTTTCCACGTGCCACAGGAATCCTGGGACTCCTATCAAGTTTCACAAGGAGTCAGGCATCGTCTCCTTTGGAGGCACTGATCTCTGCATACCTCTGGAGTTTTCAAAGGATGTGAGGCCCCCTGTCGCGATGAGGTGGGGAACTAGGTCTTTCTCTGTGGTCTCCACAGGGGATTCAGACATCCTTTCGTCTTGGGAGATGCAAGACGAGCCTGCATTCAAGTCACTGCAGGGATATCCGGCCTTATTTCGAGTCAGGGCATCGCAATGTCCATTCCACTTGAGGCCGCAAACTCAGGGTCCCTCTCACATACCTAGAGCTGAGAGAAGCCTCCTCTTGAGGTGCTTGTGGTAAGGTGGTATTCCTCTGGAGTCGAAGCCAGGAACTAACCTCTCATCTCGAGTTGATTTTTGGTCCACGGAGCTCTTTCGTGTTGCTACAGTGATCTCAGGATCCCTCTAGCCTTGAAACAGTGTTCTTGTGGTTTCTCTGGTGTGCCGTTAAGGAACTCAAGCCTCCTTTCATGTGTGATGTGCAACACGGAATTGCTCTGCACGCAGTGCAGGGGAATCGCGCCTCATCTCGCGGCGAGGGGGAAGTCTCATGGTTTTTCTCGAGTTGCGGCGGGAACCTGGGGTTTATTCTCGAGTTATGATGGGGATGGCCCTTCCACCCACGTGTTTGTTCAGCAACGTCAGGACTCCTGCCTAGTTGCGAGGGACAACTCGGGATTCTCCTCGAGGCTTGGCAGGGCAATTGGGATGCCTCACCAGCTGAGGCGGGAGACCAAGGGTCCCTTTCCATGTGCAACAGGAATCTTGGGACTCCTATCAAGTTTCACGAGGAGTCAGGCATCGTCTCCTTTGGAGGCACTGATCTCCGCGTACCTCTGGAGTTTTCAAAGGATGTGAGGCCTCCGGTCGCGATGAGGTGGGGAACTAGGTCTTTCTCTGTGGTCTCCACGGGGGATTCAGACATCCTTTCGTCTTGGGAGATGCAAGACGAGCCTGCATTCAAGTCACTGCAGGGATATCCGGCCTTATTTCGAATCAGGGCATCGCGGTGTCCATTCCACTTGAGGCCGCAAACTCAGGGTCCCTCTCACATACCTAGAGCTGAGAGAAGCCTCCTCTTGAGGTGCTTGTGGTAAGGTGGCATTCCTCTGGAGTCGAAGCCAGGGACTAACCTCTCATCTCGAGTTGATTTGTGGTCCACGGAGCTCTTTCGTGTGGCTACAGTGACCTCAGGATCCCTCTAGCCTTGAAACAGTGTTCTTGGGGTTTCTCTGGAGTGCCATCAAGGAAATCAAGGCTCCTTTCATGTGTGATGTGCAACACGGAAATGCTCTGCACGCAGTGCAGGGGAATCGGGCCTCATCTCGCGGCGAGGGGGAAGTATCATGGTTTTTCTCGAGTTGCGGCAGGAACCTGGGGTATATTCTCGAGTTACGACGGGGATGGCCCTTCCACACACGTGTTTGTTCAGCGACGGCAGGACTGCTGCCTAGTTGCGAGGGACAACTCGGGATTCTCCTCGAGGCTTGGCAGGGCAATTGGGACGCCTCTCCAGCTGAGGCGGGAGACCAAGTGTCCCTTTCCACGTGCCACAGGAATCCTGGGACTCCTATCAAGTTTCACGAGGAGTCAGGCATCGTCTCCTTTGGAGGCACTGATCTCCGCATACCTCTGGAGTTTTCAAAGGATGTGAGGCCTCCGGTCGCAATGAGGTAGGGAACTAGGTCCTTCTCTGTGGTCTCCACAGGGGATTCAGACATCCTTTCGTCTTGGGATATGCAAGACGAGCCTGCATTCAAGTCACTGCAGGGATATCCGGCCTTACTTCGCGTCAGGGCAACGCAGTGTCCATTCCACTTGAGGCCGCAAACTCAGGTTCCCTCTCACATAGCTAGAGCTGAGAGAAGCCTCCTCTTGAGGTGCTTGTGGTAAGGTGGTATTCCTCTGGAGTCGAAGCCAGGGACTAACCTCTCATCTCGAGTTGATTTTTGGTCCACGGAGCTCTTTCGTGTGGCTACAGTGACTTCAGGATCCCTCTAGCCTTGAAACAGTGTTCTTGGCGGTTCTCTGGAGTGCCATCAAGGAAATCAAGGCTCCTTTCATGTGTGATGTGCATCACGGAGTTGCTCTGCACGCAGTGCAGGGGAATCGGGCCTCATCTCGCGGCGAGGGGGAAGTCTCATGGTTTTTCTCGAGTTGCGGCAGGAACCTGGGGTATATTCTCGAGTTACGACGGGGATGGCCCTTCCGGCCACGTGATTGTTCAGCGACGTCAGGACTCCTGCCTAGTTGCGAGGGACAACTCGGGATTCTCCTCGAGGCTTGGCAGGGCAATTGGGACGCCTCTCCAGCTGAGCCGGGAGACCAAGGGTCCCTTTCCGTGTGCCACAGGAATCTTGGGACTCCTATCAAATTTCACGAGGAGTCAGGCATCGTCTCCTTTGGAGGCACTGATCTCCGCGTACCTCTGGAGTTTTCAAAGGATGTGAGGCCTCCGGTCGCGATGAGGTGGGGAACTAGGTCTTTCTCTGTGGTCTCCACAGGGGATTCAGACATCCTTTCGTCTTGGGAGATGCAAGACGAGCCTGCATTCAAGTCACTGCAGGGATATCCGGCCTTATTTCGAGTCAGGGCATCGCAATGTCCATTCCACTTGAGGCCGCAAACTCAGGGTCACTCCCACATACCTAGAACTGCGAGAAGCCTCCTCCTGAGGTGCTTGTGGTAAGGTTGTATTCCTCTGGAGTCGAAGCCAGGGAATACCCTCTCATCTCGAGTTGATTTTTGGTCCATGGAGCTCTTTCGTGTTGCTACAGTGACCTCAGGATCGCTCTAGCCTTGAAACAGTGTTCTTGGGGTTTCTCTGGAGTGCCATCAAGGAAATCAAGACTCCTTTCATGTGTGATGTGCAACACGGAATTGCTCTGCATGCAGTGCAGGGGAATCGGGCCTCATCTCGCGGCGAGGGGGAAGTCTCATGGTTTTTCTCGAGTTGCGGCGGGAACCTGGGGTATATTCTCGAGTTACGACGGGGATGGCCCTTCCACCCACGTGTTTGTTCAGCCACGTCAGGACTCCTGCCTAGTTGCGAGGGACAACTCGGGATTCTCCTCGAGGCTTGGCAGGGCAATTGGGACGCCTCTCCAGCTGAGGCGGGAGACCAAGGGTCCCTTTCCACGTGCCACAGGAATCCTGGGACTCCTATCAAGTTTCACGAGGAGTCAGACATCGTCTCCTTTGGAGGCACTGCTTTCCGCGTACCTCTGGAGTTTTCAAAGGATGTGAGGCCTCCGGTCGCGATGAGGTGGGGAACTAGGTCTTTCTCTGTGGTCTCCACAAGGGATTCAGACATCCTTTCGTCTTGGGAGATGCAAGACGAGCCTGCATTCAAGTCACTGCAGGGATATCCGGCCTTATTTCGAGTCAGGGCATCGCAGTGTCCATTCCACTTGAGGCCGCAAAATCAGGGTCCCTCTCACATACCTAGAGCTGAGAGAAGCTTCCTCTTGAGGTGCTTGTGGTAAGGTGTTATTCCTCTGGAGTCGAAGCCAGGGACTAACCTCTCATCTCGAGTTGATTTTTGGTCCACGGAGCTCTTTCGTGTTGCTACAGTGACGTCAGGATCCCTCTACCCTTGAAACAGTGTTCTTGGGGTTTCTCTGGAGTGCCATCAAGGAAATCAAGGCTCCTTTCATGTGTGATGTGCAACACGGAATTGCTCTGCACACAGTGCAGGGGAATCGCGCCTCATCTCGCGGCGTGGGGGAAGTCTCATGGTTTTTCTCGAGTTGCGGCGGGAACCTGGGGTATATTCTCGAGTTATGACGGGGATGGCCCTTCCGGCCACGTGATTGTTCAGCGACGTCAGGACTCCTGCCTAGTTGCGAGGGACAACTCGGGATTCTCCTTGAGGCTTGGCAGGGCAATTGGGACGCCTCTCCAGCTGAGGCGGGAGACCAAGGGTCCCTTTCCACGTGCCACAGGAATCCTGGGACTCCTATCAAGTTTCACGAGGAGTCAGGCATCGTCTCCTTTGGAGGCACTGATCTCCACGTACCTCTGGAGTTTTCAAAGGATGTGAGGCCTCCGGTCGCCATGAGGTGGGGAACTAGGTCTTTCTCTGTGGTCTCCACAGGGGATTCAGACATCCTTTCGTCTTGGGAGATGCAAGACGAGCCTGCATTCAAGTCACTGCAGGGATATCCGGCCTTATTTCGTGTCAGGGCATCGTGGTGTCCATTCCACTTGAGGCCGCAGACTCAGGGTCCCTCTCACATACCTAGAGCTGAGAGAACCCTCCTCTTGAGGTGCTTGTGGTAAGGTGGTATTCCTCTGGAGTCGAAGCCAGGGACTAACCTCTCATCTCGAGTTGATTTTTGGTCCACGGAGCTCCTTCGTGTTGCTACAGTGACCTCAGGGTCCCTCTAGCCTTGAAACAGTGTTCTTGAGGTTTCTCTGGAGTGCCATCACGGAAATCAAGGCTCCTTTCATGTGTGATGTGCAACACGGAATTGCTCTGCACGCAGTGCAGGGGAATCGGGCCTCATCTTGCAGCGAAGGGGAACTCTCATGGTTTTTCTCGAGTTGCGGCGGGAACCTGGGGTATATTCTCAAGTTACGACGGGAATGGCCCTTCCACACACGTGTTTGTTCAGCGACGTCAAGACTCCTGCCTAGTTGCGAGGGACAACTCGGGATTCTCCTCGAGGCTTGGCAGGGCAATTGGGACGCCTCTCCAGCTGAGGCGGGAGGCCAAGGGTCCCTTTCCACGTGCCACAGGAATCCTGGGACTCCTATCAAGTTTCACGAGGAGTCAGGCATCGTCTCCTTTGGAGGCACTGATTTCCGCATACCTCTGGAGTTTTCAAAGGATGTGAGGCCTCCGGTCGCGATGAGGTGGGGAACTAGGTCCTTCTCTGTGGTCTCCACAGGGGATTCAGACATCCTTTCGTCTTGGGAGATGCAAGACGAGCCTGCATTCAAGTCACTGCAGGGATATCCGGCCTTATTTCGAGTCAGGGCATCGCGGTGTCCATTCCACTTGAGGCCGCAAACTCAGGGTCCCTCCCACATACCTAGAGCTGCGAGAAGCCTCCTCCTGAGGTGCTTGTGGTAAGGTTGTATTCCTCTGGAGTCGAAGCCAGGGAATACCCTCTCATCTCGAGTTGATTTTTGGTCCATGGAGCTCTTTCGTGTTGCTAAAGTGACCTCAGGATCGCTCTAGCCTTGAAACAGTGTTTTTGGGGTTTCTCTGGAGTGCCATCAAGGAAATCAAGACTCCTTTCATGTGTGATGTGCAACACGGAATTGCTCTGCATGCAGTGCAGGGGAATCGGGCCTCATCTCGCGGCGAGGGGGAAGTCTCATGGTTTTTCTCGAGTTGCGGCGGGAGCCTGGGGTATATTCTCGAGTTACGACGGGGATGGCCCTTCCACCCACGTGTTTGTTCAGCCACGTCAGGACTCCTGCCTAGTTGCGAGGGACAACTCGGGATTCTCCTCGAGGCTTGGCAGGGCAATTGGGACGCCTCTCCAGCTGAGGCGGGAGACCAAGGGTCCCTTTCCACGTGCCACAGGAATCCTGGGACTCCTATCAAGTTTCACGAGGAGTCAGACATCGTCTCCTTTGGAGGCACTGATTTCCGCGTACCTCTGGAGTTTTCAAAGGATGTGAGGCCTCCGGTCGCCATGAGGTGGGGAACTAGGTCTTTCTCTGTGGTCTCCACAGGGGATTCAGACATCCTTTCGTCTTGGGAGATGCAAGACGAGCCTGCATTCAAGTCACTGCAGGGATATCCGGCCTTATTTCGCGTCAGGGCATCGCAGTGTCCATTCCACTTGAGGCCGCAAAATCAGGGTCCCTCTCACATACCTAGAGCTGAGAGAAGCTTCCTCTTGAGGTGCTTGTGGTAAGGTGTTATTCCTCTGGAGTCGAAGCCAGGGACTAACCTCTCATCTCGAGTTGATTTTTGGGCCACGGAGCTCTTTCGTGTTGCTACAGTGACGTCAGGATCCCTCTAGCCTTGAAACAGTGTTCTTGGGGGTTCTCTGGAGTGCCATCAAGGAAATCAAGGCTCCTTTCATGTGTGATGTGCAACACGGAATTGCTCTGCACACAGTGCAGGGGAATCGGGCCTCATTTTGCGGTGAGGGGGAAGTCTCATGGTTTTTCTCGAGTTGCGGCGGGAACCTGGGGTATATTCTCGAGTTACGACGGGGATGGCCCTTCCGGCCACGTGATTGTTCAGCGACGTCAGGACTCCTGCCTAGTTGCGAGGGACAACTCGGGATTCTCCTCGAGGCTTGGCAGGGCAATTGGGACGCCTCTCCAGCTGAGGCGGGAGACCAAGGGTCCCTTTCCACGTGCCACAGGAATCCTGGGACTCCTATCAAGTTTCACGAGGAGTCAGGCATCGTCTCCTTTGGAGGCACTGATCTCCACGTACCTCTGGAGTTTTCAAAGGATGTGAGGCCTCCGGTCGCCATGAGGTGGGGAACTAGGTCTTTCTCTGTGGTCTCCACAGGGGATTCAGACATCCTTTCGTCTTGGGAGATGCAAGACGAGCCTGCATTCAAGTCACTGCAGGGATATCCGGCCTTATTTCGTGTCAGGGCATCGTGGTGTCCATTCCACTTGAGGCCGCAGACTCAGGGTCCCTCTCACATACCTAGAGCTGAGAGAACCCTCCTCTTGAGGTGCTTGTGGTAAGGTGGTATTCCTCTGGAGTCGAAGCCAGGGACTAACCTCTCATCTCGAGTTGATTTTTGGTCCACGGAGCTCCTTCGTGTTGCTACAGTGACCTCAGGGTCCCTCTAGCCTTGAAACAGTGTTCTTGAGGTTTCTCTGGAGTGCCATCATGGAAATCAAGGCTCCTTTCATGTGTGATGTGCAACACGGAATTGCTCTGCACGCAGTGCAGGGGAATCGGGCCTCATCTTGCAGCGAAGGGGAACTCTCATGGTTTTTCTCGAGTTGCGGCGGGAACCTGGGGTATATTCTCAAGTTACGACGGGAATGGCCCTTCCACACACGTGTTTGTTCAGCGACGTCAAGACTCCTGCCTAGTTGCGAGGGACAACTCGGGATTCTCCTCGAGGCTTGGCAGGGCAATTGGGACGCCTCTTCAGCTGAGGCTGGAGGCCAAGGGTCCCTTTCCACGTGCCACAGGAATCCTGGGACTCCTATCAAGTTTCACGAGGAGTCAGGCATCGTCTCCTTTGGAGGCACTGATCTCCGAGTACCTCTGGAGTTTTCAAAGGATGTGAGTCCTCCGGTCGCGATGAGGTGGGGAACTAGGTCCTTCTCTGTGGTCTCCACAGGGGATTCAGACATCCTTTCGTCTTGGGAGATGCAAGACGAGCCTGCATTCAAGTCACTGCAGGGATATCCGGCCTTACTTCGAGTCAGGGAACGCAGTGTCCATTCCACTTGAGGCCGCAAACTCAGGTTCCCTCTCACATAGCTAGAGCTGAGAGAAGCCTCCTCTTGAGGTGCTTGTGTTAAGGTGGTATTCCTCTGGAGTCGAAGCCAGGGACTAACCTCTCATCTCGAGTTGATTTTTGGTCCACGGAGCTCTTTCGTGTGGCTACAGTGACCTCAGGATCCCTCTAGCCTTGAAACAGTGTTCTTGGGGTTTCTCTGGAGTGCCATTACGGAAATCAAGGCTCCATTCATGTGTGATGTGCAACACGGAATTGCTCTGCACGCAGTGCAGGGGAATCGGGCCTCATCTCGCGGCGATTGGGAAGTCTCATGGTTTTTCTCGAGTTGCGGCGGGAACCTGGGGTATATTCTCGAGTTACGACGGGGATGGCCCTTCCACCCACGTGTTTGTTCAGCGACGTCAGGACTCCTGCCTAGTTGCGAGGGACAACTCGGGAATCTCCTCGAGGCTTGGCAGGGCAATTGGGACGCCTTTCCAGCTGAGGCGGGAGACCAAGGGTCCCTTTCCACGTGCCACAGGAATCCTAGCACTCCTATCAAGTTTCACGAGGAGTCAGGCATCGTCTCCTTTGGAGGCACTGATCTCCACGTCCCTCTGGAGTTTTCAAAGGATGTGAGACCTCCGATCGCGATGAGGGGGGGAACTAGGTCTTTCTCTGTAGTCTCCACAGGGGATTCACACATCCTTTCGTCTTGGGAGATGCAAGACGAGCCTGCATTCAAGTCACTGCAGGGATATCCGGCCTTATTTCGAATCAGGGCATCGCGGGGTCCATTCCACTTGAGGCCGCAAACTCAGGGTCCCTCTCACATACCTAGAGCTGAGAGAAGCCTCCTCTTGAGGTGCTTGTGGTAAGGTGGTATTCCTCTGGAGTCGAAGCCAGGGAGTAACCTCTCATCTCGAGTTGATTTTTGGTCCACGGAGCTCCTTCGTGTTGCTACAGTGACCTCAGGGTCCCTCTAGCCTTGAAACAGTGTTCTTGAGGTTTCTCTGGAGTGCCATCAAGGAAATCAAGGCTCCTTTCATGTGTGATGTGCAACACGGAATTGCTCTGCACGCAGTGCAGGGGAATCGGGCCTCATCTAGCAGCGAGGGGGAAGTCTCCTGGTTTTTCTCGAGTTGCGGCAGGAACCTGGGGTATATTCTCAAGTTACGACGGGGATGGCCCTTCCACACACGTGTTTGTTCAGCGACGGCAGGACTGCTGCCTAGTTGCGTGGGACAACTCGGGATTCTCCTCGAGGCTTGGCAGGGCAATTGCGACGCCTCTCCAGCTGAGGCGGGAGACCAAGGGTCCCTTTCCACGTGCCACAGGAATCCTGGGACTCCTATCAAGTTTAACGAGGAGTCAGGCATCCTCTCCTTTGGAGGCACTGATCTCCGCGTACCTCTGGAGTTTTCAAAGGATGTGAGTCCTCCGGTCGCGATGAGGTGGGGAACTAGGTCCTTCTCTGTGGTCTCCACAGGGGATTCAGACATCCTTTCGTCTTGGGATATGCAAGACGAGCCTGCATTTAAGTCACTGCAGGAATATCCGGCCATACTTCGACTCAGGGCAACGCAGTGTCCATTCCACTTGAGGCCGCAAACTCAGGTTCCCTCTCACATAGCTAGAGCTGAGAGAAGCCTCCTCTTGAGGTGCTTGTGGTAAGGTGGTATTCCTCTGGAGTCGAAGCCAGGGACTAACCTCTCATCTCGAGTTGATTTTTGGTCCACGGAGCTCTTTCGTGTGGCTACAGTGACCTCAGGATCCCTCTAGCCTTGAAACAGTGTTCTTGGGGTTTCTCTGGAGTGCCATTAAGGAAATCAAGGCTCTATTCATGTGTGATGTGCAACACGGAATTACTCTGCACGCAGTGCAGGGGAATCGGGCCTCATCTCGCGGCGAGGGGGAAGTCTCATGGTTTTTCTCGAGTTGCGGCGGGAACCTGGGGTATATTCTCGAGTTACGACGGGGATGGCCCTTCCACCCACGTGTTTGTTCAGCGACGTCAGGACTCCTGCCTAGTTGCGAGGGACAACTCGGGAATCTCCTCGAGGCTTGGCAGGGCAATTGGGACGCCTCTCCAGCTGAGGCGGGAGACCAAGGGTCCCTTTCCACGTGCCACAGGAATCCTGGGACTCCTATCAAGTTTCACGAGGAGTCAGGCATCGTCTCCTTTGGAGGCACTGATCTCCGCGTACCTCTGGTGTTTTCAAAGGATGTGAGGCCTCCGGTCGCCATGAGGTGGGGAACTAGGTCTTTCTCTGTGGTCTCCACAGGGGATTCAGACATCCTTTCATCTTGGGAGATGCAAGACGAGCCTGCATTCAAGTCACTGCAGGTATATCCGGCCTTATTTCGCGTCAGGGCATCGTGGTGTCCATTCCACTTGAGGCCGCAAACTCAGGGTCCCTCTCACATAGCTAGAGCTGAGAGAAGCCTCCTCTTGAGGTGCTTGCGGTAAGGTGGTATTCCTCTGGAGGCGAAGCCAGGAACTAACCTCTCATCTCGAGTTGATTTTTGGGCCACGGAGCTCTTTCCTGTGGCTACAGTGACCTCAGGATCCCTCTAGCCTTGAAACAGTGTTCTTGGGGTTTCTCTGGAGTGCCATCAAGGAAATCAAGGCTCCTTTCATTTGTGATGTGCAACACGGAATTGCTCTGCACGCACTGCAGGGGAATCGGGCCTCATCTCGCGGCGAGGGGGAAGTATCATGGTTTCTCTCGAGTTGCGCCGGGAACCTGGGGTATATTCTCGAGTTACGACGGGGATGGCCCTTCCACCCACGTGTTTGTTCAGCGACGTCAGGACTCCTGCCTAGTTACGAGGGACAACTCGGGATTCTCCTTGAGGCTTGGCAGGGCAATTGGGACGCCTCTCCAGCTGAGGCGGGAGACCAAGGGTCCCTTTCCATGTGCCACAGGAGTCTTGGGACTCCTATCAAGTTTCACGAGGAGTCAGGCATCGTCTCATTTGGAGGCACTGATCTCCGCGTACCTCTGGAGTTTTCAAAGGATGTGAGGCCTCCGGTCGCGATGAGGTGGGGAACTAGGTCTTTCTCTGTGGTCTCCACATGGTATAGAGACATCCTTTCATCTTAGGAGATGCAAGACGAGCCTGCATTCAAGTCACTGCAGGGATGTCCGGCCTTATTTCGAGTCAGGGCATCGCCGTGTCCATTCCACCTGAGGCCCCAAAATCAGGGTCCCTCTCACATACATAAAGCTGAGAGAAGCCTCCTCTTGAGGTGCTTGTGGTAAGGTGGTATTCCTCTCGGGTCGAAGCCAGGAACTAACCTCTCATCTCGAGTTGATTTTTGGGCCACGGAGCTCTTTCGTGTTGCTACAGTGACCTCAGGATCCCTCTAGCCTTGAAACAGTGTTCTTGAGGTTTCTCTGGAGTGCCATCAAGGAAATCAACGCTCCTTTCTTGTGTGATGTGCAACAGGGAATTGCTCTGCACGCAGTGCAGGGGAATCGCGCCTCATCTCGCGGCGAGGGGGAAGTCTCATGGTTTTTCTCGAGTTGCGGCGGGAACCTGGGGTATATTCTCGAGTTACGACTGGGATGGCCCTTCCACCCACGTGTTTGTTCAGCGACGTCAGGACTCCTGCCTAGTTGCGAGGGACAACTCGGGATTCTCCTCGAGGCTTGGCAGGGCAATTGGGACGCCTCTCCAGCTGAGGCGGGAGACCAAGGGTCCCTTTCCATGTGCCACAGGAATCTTGGGACTCCTAAGAAGTTTCACGAGGAGTCAGGCATCGTCTCCTTTGGAGGCACTAATCTCCGCGTACCTCTGGAGTTGTCAAAGGATGTGAGGCCTCCGGTCGCGATGAGGTGGGGAACTAGGACTTTCTCTGTGGTCTCCACAGGGTATTCAGACATCCTTTTGTCTTGGGAGATGCAAGACGAGCTTGCATTCAAGTCACTGCACGGATATCCGTCCTTATTTCGAGTCAGGGCATCGTGGTGTCCATTCCACTTGAGGCCGCAAACTCAGGGTCCCTCTCACATAGCTAGAGCTGAGAGAAGCCTCGTCTTGAGGTGCTTGTGGTAAGGTGGTATTCCTCTGGATTCGAAGCCAGGGACTAACCTCTCATCTCGAGTTGATTTTTGGGCCACGGAGCTCTTTCGTGTGGCTACAGTGACCTCAGGATCCCTCTAGCCTTGAAACAGTGTTCACGGGGTTTCTCTGGAGTGCCATCATGGAAATCAAGGCTCCATTCATGTGTGATGTGCAACATGGAATTGCTCTGCACGCAGTGCAGGGGAATCGGGCCTCATCTCGCGGCGAGGGGGAAGTCTCATGGTTTTTCTCGAGTTGCGGCGGGAACCTGGGGTATATTCTCGAGTTACGACGGGAATGGCCCTTCCACACACGTGTTTGTTCAGCAACGTCAGGACTCCTGTCTAGTTCCTAGGGACAACTCGGGATTCTCCTCGAGGCTTGGCAGGGCAATTGGGACGCCTCTCCTTCTGAGGCGGGAGACCAAGGGTCCCTTTCCACGTGCCACAGGAATCCTGGGACTCCTATCAAGTTTCACGAGGAGTCAGGCATCGTCTCCTTTGGAGGCACTGATCTCCGCGTACCTCTAGAGTTTTCAAAGGATGTGAGGCCTCCGGTCGCCATGAGGTGGGGAACTAGGTTTTTCTCTGTGGTCTCCACAGGGGATTCAGACATCCTTTCATCTTGGGAGATGCAAGACGAGCCTGCATTCAAGTCACTGCAGGGATATCCGGCCTTATTTCGCGTCAGGGCATCGCAGTGTCCATTCGACTTGAGGCCGCAAAATCAGGGTCCCTCTCACATACCTAAAGCTGAGAGAAGCCTCCTCTTGAGGTGCTTGTGGTAAGGTGGTATTCCTCTGGAGTGGAAGCCAGGAACTAACCTCTCATCTCGAGTTGATTTTTGGGCCACGGAGCTCTTTCGTGTTGCTACAGTGACCTCAGGATCCCTCTAGCCTTGAAACAGTGTTCTTGGGGTTTCTCTGGAGTGCCATCAAGGAAATCAAGGCTCCTTTCATGTGTGATGTGCAACACGGAATTGCTCTGCATGCAGTGCAGGGGAATCGCGCCTCATCTCGCGGCGAGGGGGAAGTATCATGGTTTCTCTCGAGTTGCGGCGGGAACCTGGGGTATATTCTCGAGTTACGATGGGGATGGCCCTTCCAGCCACGTGCTTGTTCAGCGACGTCAGGACTTCTGCCTAGTTGCGAGGGACAACTCGGGATTCTCCTCGAGGCTTGGCAGGGCAATTGGGACGCCTCTCCAGCTGAGGCGGGAGACCAAGGGTCCCTTTCCACGTGCCACAGGAATCCTGGGACTCCTATCAAATTTCACGAGGAGTCAGGCATCGTCTCGTTTGGAGGCACTGATCTCCGTGTACCTCTGGAGTTGTCAAAGGATGTGAGGCCTCCGGTCGCGATGAGGTGGGGAACTAGGTCCTTCTCTGTGGTCTCCACAGGGGATTCAGACATCCTTTCTTCTTGGGAGATGCAAGACGAGCCTGCATTCAAGTCACTGCAGGGATATCCGGCCTTATTTCGGGTCAGGGCAACGCAGTGTCCATTCCACTTGAGACCGCAAACTCAGGTTCCCTCTCACATAGCTAGAGGTGAGAGAAGCCTCCTCTTGAGGTGCTTGTGGTAAGGTGGTATTCCTCTGGAGTCGAAGCCAGGGACTAACCTCTCATCTCGAGTTGATTTTTGGTCCACGGAGCTCTTTCGTGTGGCTACAGTGACCTCAGGATCCCTCTAGCCTTGAAACAGTCTTCTTGGGGTTTCTCTGGAGTGCCATTAAGGAAATCAAGGCTCCATTCATGTGTGATGTGCAACACGGAATTGCTCTGCACGCAGTGCAGGGGAATCGGGCCTCATCTCGCGGCGAGGGGGAAGTCTCATGGTTTTTCTCGAGTTGCGGCGGGAACCTGGGGTATCTTCTCGAGTTACGACGGGGATGGCCCTTCCACCCACGTGTTTGTTCAGCGACGTCAGGACTCCTGCCTAGTTGCGAGGGACAACTCGGGATTCTCCTCGAGGCTTGGCAGGGCAATTGGGATGCCTCTCCAGCTGAGGCGGGAGACCAAGTGTCCCTTTCCAAGTGCCACAGGAATCCTGGGACTCCTATCAAGTTTCACGAGGAGTCAGGCATCGTCTCCTTTGGAGGCACTGATCTCCGCGTACCTCTGGTGTTTTCAAAGGATGTGAGGCCTACGGTCGCCATGAGGTGGTGAACTAGGTCTTTCTCTGTGGTCTCCACAGGGGATTCAGACATCCTTTCATCTTGGGAGATGCAAGACGAGCCTGCATTCAAGTCACTGCAGGGATATCCGGCCTTATTTCGCGTCAGGGCATCGTGGTGCCCATTCCACTTGAGGCCGCAAAATCAGGGTCCCTCTCACATACCTAGAGCTGAGAGAACCCTCCTCTTGAGGTGCTTGTGGTAAGGTGGTATTCCTCTGGAGTCGAGGCCAGGGACTAACCTCTCATCTCGAGTTGATTTTTGGTCCACGGAGGTCCTTCGTGTTGCTACAGTGACCTCAGGGTCCCTCTAGCCTTGAAACAGTGTTCTTGGGGTTTCTCTGGAGTGCCATCAAGGAAATCAAGGCTCCTTTCATGTGTGATGTGCAACACGGAATTGCTCTGCACGCAGTGCAGGGGAATCGGGCCTCATCTAGTGGCGAGGGGGAAGTCTCTTGGTTTTTCTCGAGTTGCGGCAGGAACCTGGGGTATATTCTCGAGTTACGACGGGGATGGCCCTTCCACACACGTGTTTGTTCAGCGACGTCAGGACTCCTGCCTAGTTGCGAGGGACAACTCGGAATTCTCCTCGAGGCTTGGCAGGGCAATTGGGACGCCTCTCCAGCTGAGGCAGGACACCAAGGGTCCCTTTCCACGTGCCACAGGAATCCTGGAACTCCTATCAAGTTTCACGAGGAGTCAGGCATCGTCTCCTTTGGAGGCACTGATCTCCGCGTACCTCTGGAGTTTTCAAAGGATGTGAGGCCTCCGGTCGCGATGAGGTGGGGAACTAGGTCTTTCTCTGTGGTCTCCACAGGGGATTCAGGCATCCTTTCGTCTTGGGAGATGCAAGACGAGCCTGCATTCAAGTCACTGCAGGGATATCCGGCCTTATTTCGAGTCAGGGCATCGTGGAGTCCATTCCACTTGAGGCCGCAAACTCAGGGTCCCTCTCACATAGCTAGAGCTGAGAGAAGCCTACTCTTGAGGTGCTTGTGGTAAGGTGGTATTCCTCTGGATTCGAAGCCAGGGACTAACCTCTCATCTCGAGTTGATTTTTGGACCACGGAACTCTTTCGTGTTGCTACAGTGACCTCAGGATCCCTCTAGCCTTGAAACAGTGTTCTTGGGGTTTCTCTGGAGTGCCATCAAGGAAATCAACGATCCTTTCATGTGTGATGTGCAACAGGGAATTGCTCTGCACGCAGTGCAGGGGAATCGCGCCTCATCTCGCGGCGAGGGGGAAGTATCATGGTTTCTCTCGAGTTGCTGCGGGAACCTGGGGTATATTCTCGAGTTACGACGGGGATGGCCCTTCCACCTACGTGTTTGTTCAGCGACGTCAGGACTCCTGCCTAGTTGCGAGGGACAACTCGGGATTCTCCTCGAGGCTTGGCAGGGCAATTGGGACGCCTCTCCAGCTGAGGCGGGAGACCAAGGGTCCCTTTCCACGTGCCACAGGAATCTTGGGACTCCTAAGAAGTTTCACGAGGAGTCAGGCATCGTCTCCTTTGGAGGCACTGATCTCCGCGTACCTCTGGAGTTGTCAAAGCATGTGAGGCCGCCGGTCGCGATGAGGTTGGGAACTAGGTCTTTCTCTGTGGTCTCCACAGGGGATACAGACATCCTTTCGTCTTGGGAGATGCAAGACGAGCCTGCATTCAAGTCACTGCAGGGAAATCCGGCCTAATTTCGCGTCAGGGCATCGCAGTGTCCATTCCACTTGAGTCCGCAAAATCAGGGTCCCTCTCACATACCTAGAGCTGAGAGAAGCCTCCTCTTGAGGTGCTTGTTGTAAGGTGGTATTCCTCTGGAGTCGAAGGCAGGGACTAACCTCTCATCTCGAGTTGATTTTTGGTCCACGGAGCTCTTTCGTGTTGCTACAGTGACCTCAGGATCCCTCTAGCCTTGAAACAGTGTTCTTGGGGTTTCTCTGGAGTGCCATCATGGAAATCAAGGCTCCTTTCATGTGTGATGTGCAACACGGAATTGCTCTGCACGCAGTGCAGGGGAATCGGGCCTCATCTCGCGGCGAGGGGGAAGTCTCATGGGTTTTCTCGAGTTGCGGCGGGAACCTGGGGTATATTCTCGAGTTACGACGGGGATGGCCCTTCCACCCACGTGTTTGTTCAGCGAAGTCAGGACTCCTGCCTAGTTGCGAGGGACAACTCGGGATTCTCCTCGAGGCTTGGCAGGGCAATTGGGACGCCTCTCCAGCTGAGGCGGGAGACCAAGGGTCCCTTTCCACGTGCCACAGGAATCCTGGGACTCCTATCAAGTTTCACGAGGAGTCAGGCATCGTCTCCTTTGGAGGCACTGATCTCCGCGTACCTCTGGAGTTTTCAAAGGATGTGAGGCCTCCGGTCGCCATGAGGTGGGGAACTAGGTCTTTCTCTGTGGTCTCCACAGGGGATTCAGACATCCTTTCATCTTGGGAGCTGCAAGACGAGCCTGCATTCAAGTCACTGCAGGGATATCCGGCCTTATTTCGAGTCAGGGCATCGTGGTGTCCATTCCACTTGAGGCCGCAAACTCAGGGTCTCTCTCACATACCTAGAGCTGAGAGAAGCCTCGGCTTGAGGTGCTTGTGGTAAAGTGGTATTACTCTGGATTCGAAGCCAGGGACTACCCTCTCATCTCGAGTTGATTTTTGGTCCACGGAGCTCTTTCGTGTTGCTATAGTGACCTCAGGATCCCTCTAGCCTTGAAACAGTGTTCTTGGGGTTTCTCTGGAGTGCCATCATGGAAATCAAGGCTCCTTTCATGTGTGATGTGCAACACGGAATTGCTCTGCATGCAGTGCAGGGGAATCGGGCCTCATCTCGCGGCGAGGGGGAAGTCTCATGGTTTTTCTCGAGTTGCGGCTGGAACCTGGGGTATATTCTCGAGTTACGACGGGGATGGCCCTTCCAGCCACGTGTTTGTTCAGCGACGTTAGGACTCCTGCCCAGTTGCGAGGGACAACTCGGGATTCTCCTCGAGGCTTGGCAGGGCAATTGGGACGCCTCTCCAGCTGAGGCGGGAGACCAAGGGTCCCTTTCCACGTGCCACAGGAATCCTGGGACTCCTATCAAGTTTCACGAGGAGTCAGGCATCGTCTCCTTTGGAGGCACTGATCTCCGCGTCCATCTGGAGTTTTCAAAGGATGTGAGGCCTCCGATCGCGATGAGGTGGGGAACTAGGTCTTTCTCTGTGGTCTCCACAGGGGATTCAGACATCCTTTCGTCTTGGGAGATGCAAGACGAGCCTGCATTCAAGTCACTGCAGGGATATCCGGCCTTATTTCGAGTCAGGGCATCGTGGTGTCCATTTCACTTGAGGCCGCAAACTCAGGGTCCCTCTCACATAGCTAGAGCTGAGAAAAGCCTCCTCTTGAGGTGCTTGTGGTAAGGTGGTATTCCTCTGGATTCGAAGCCAGGGACTAACCTCTCATCTCAAGTTGATTTTTGGTCCACGGAGCTCTTTCGTGTTGCTACAGTGACCTCAGGATCCCTATAGCCTTGAAACAGTGTTCTTGGGGTTTCTCTGGAGTGCCATCAAGGAAATCAAGGCTCCTTTCATGTGTGATGTGCAACAGGGAATTGCACTGCACGCAGTGCAGGGGAATCGCGCCTAATCTCGTGGCGAGGGGGAAGGATCATGGTTTCTCTCGAGTTGCGGCGGGTACCTGGGGTATATTTTCGAGTTACGACGAGGATGGGCCTTCCACCCACGTGTTTGTTCAGCGACGTCAGGACTCCTGCCTAGTTACGAGGGACAACTCGGGATTCTCCTCGAGGCTTGGCAGGGCAATTGGGACGCCTCTCCAGCTGAGCCGGGAGAGCAAGTGTCCCTTTCCATGTGCCACAGGAGTCTTGGGTCTCCTATCAAGTTTCACGAGGAGTCAGGCATAGTCTCCTTTGGAGGCCCTGATCTCCGCGTACCTCTGGAGTTTTCAAAGGATGTGAGGCCTCCTGTCGCGATGAGGTGGGGAACTAGGTCTTTCTCTGTGGTCTCCACGTGGGATTCAGACATCCTTTCGTCTTGGGAGATGCAAGACGAGCCTGCATTCAAGTCACTGCAGGGATATCCGGCCTTACTTCGCGTCAGGGCATCGCAGTGTCCATTCCACTTGAGGCCGCAAACTCAGGGTCCCTCTCACATACCTAGAGCTGAGAGAAGCCTCCTCTTGAGGTGCTTGTGGTAAGGTGGTATTCCTCTGGAGTCGAAGCCAGGGACTACCCTCTCATCTCGAGTTGATTTTTGGTCCACGGAGCTCTTTCGTGTGGCTACAGTGACCTCAGGATCCCTCTAGCATTGAAACAGTGTTCTTGGGGTTTCTCTGGAGTGCCATTAAGGAAATCAAGGCTCCTTTCATGTGTGATGTGCAACACGGAATTGCTCTGCACGCAGTGCAGGGAAATCGGGCCTCATCTCGCGGCGAGGGGGAAGTCTCATGGTTTTTCTCGAGTTGCGGCGGGAACCTGGGGTATATTCTCGAGTTACGACGGGGATGGCCCTTCCAGCCACGTGTTTGTTCAGCGAGGTCAGGACTCCTGCCCAGTTGCGAGGAACAACTCGGGATTCTCCTCGAGGCTTGGCAGGGCAATTGGGACGCCTCTCCAGCTGAGGCGGGAGACCAAGGGTCCCTTTCCACGTGCCACAGGAATCCTGGGACTCCTATCAAGTTTCACGAGGAGTCAGGCATCGTCTCCTTTGGAGGCACTGATCTCTGCGTACATCTGGAGTTTTCAAAGGATGTGAGGCCTCCGGTCGCGATGAGGTGGGGAACTAGGTCTTTCTCTGTGGTCTCCACAGGGTATTGAGACATCCTTTCGTCTTGGGAGATGCAAGACGAGCCTGCATTCAAGTCACTGCAGGGATATCCGGCCTTATTTCGAGTCAGGGCATCGTGGTGTCCATTTCACTTGAGGCCGCAAACTCAGGGTCCCTCTCACATAGCTAGAGCTAAGAAAAGCCTCCTCTTGAGGTGCTTGTGGTAAGGTGGTATTCCTCTGGATTCGAAGCCAGGGACTAACCTCTCATCTCGAGTTGATTTTTGGTCCACGGAGCTCTTTCGTGTTGCTACAGTGACCTCAGGATCCCTCTAGCCTTGAAACAGTGTTCTTGGGGTTTCTCTGGAGTGCCATCAAGGAAATCAACGCTCCTTTCATGTGTGATGTGCAACAGGGAATTGCTCTGCACGCAGTGCAGGGGAATCGCGCCTCATCTCCTGGCGAGGGGGAAGTATCATGGTTTCTCTCGAGTTGCGTCGGGTACCTGGGGTATATTTTCCAGTTACGACGGGGA
Organism: Cervus elaphus; assembly: GCF_910594005.1. Lineage (NCBI taxonomy): Eukaryota > Metazoa > Chordata > Mammalia > Artiodactyla > Cervidae > Cervus > Cervus elaphus. The sequence continues at coordinate 8,429,569 of NC_057838.1, forward strand.
TGGGCCTTCCACCCGCGCGTTTGTTCAGCACCGTCAGGACTCCTGCCTAGTTGCGAGGGACAACTCGGGATTCTCCTCGAGGCTTGGCAGGGCAATTGGGACGCCTCTCCAGCTGAGGCGGGAGACCAAGGGTCCCTTTCCATGTGCCACAGGAATCTTGGGACTCCTAAGAAGTTTCACGAGGAGTCAGACATCGTCTCCTTTGGAGGCACTGATCTCCGCGTACCTCTGGAGTTTTCAAAGGATGTGAGGCCTCCGGTCGCGATGAGGTGGGGAACTAGGTCTTTCTCTGTGGTCTCCACAGGGTATTCAGGCATCCTTTTGTCTTGGGAGATGCAAGACGAGCCTGCATTCAAGTCACTGCAGGGATATCCGGCCTTATTTCGCGTCAGGGCATCGCAGTGTCCATTCCACTTGAGGCCGCAAAATCAGGGTCCCTCTCACATACCTAGAGCTGAGAGAAGCCTCCTCTTGAGGTGCTTGTGGTAAGGTGGTATTCCTCTGAAGTCGAAGCCAGGGACTAACCTCTCATCTCGAGTTGATTTTTGGGCCACGGAGCTCTTTCGTGTTGCTACAGTGACCTCAGGATCCCTCTAGCCTTGAAACAGTGTTCTTGGGGTTTCTCTGGAGTGCCACCAAGAAAATCAAGGCTCCTTTCATGTGTGATGTGCAACACGGAATTGCTCTGCACGCAGTGTAGGTGAATCGGGCCTCATCTCGCGGCGAGGGGAAAGTCTCATGGTTTTTCTCGAGTTGCGGCGGGAACCTGGTGTATATTCTCGAGTTACGACGGGGATGGCCCTTCCACACACGTGTTTGTTCAGCGACGTCAGGACTCCTGCCTAGTTGCGAGGGACAACTCGGAATTCTCCTCGAGGCTTGGCAGGGTAATTGGGACGCTTCTCCAACTGAGGCGGGAGACCAAGGGTCCCTTTCCAGGTGCCACAGGAATCCTGGGACTCCAGCAAGTTTCACGAGGAGTCAGGCATCGTCTCCTTTGGAGGCACTGATCTCCGCGTACCTCTGGAGTTTTCAAAGGATGTGAGGCCTCCGGTCGCGATGAGGTGGGGAACTAGGTCTTTCTCTGTGGTCTCCACAGGGGATTCAGACATCCTTTCGTCTTCGGAGATGCAAGAGGAGCCTGCATTCAAGTAACTGCAGGGATTTCCGGCCTTATTTCGAGTCAGGGCATCGCAGTATCCATTCCACTTGAGGCCGCAAACTCAGGGTCCCTATCACATACCTAGAGCTGAGAGAAGCCTCCTCTTGAGGTGCTTGTGGTGAGGTGGTATTCCTCTGGAGTCCAAGCCAGGGACTAACCTCTCATCTCGAGTTGATTTTTGGTCCTCGGAGCTCTTTCGTGTTGCTACAGTGACCTCAGGATCCCTCTAGCCTTGAAACAGTGTTCTTGGGGTTTCTCTGGAGTGCCATCAAGGAAATCAAGGCTCCTTTCATGTGTGATGTGCAACACGGAATTGCTCTGCGCGCAATGCAGGGGAATCGGGCCTCATCTCGCGGTGAGGGGGAAGTCTCATGGTTTTTCTCGAGTTGCGGCGGGAACCTGGTGTATATTCTCGAGTTATGACGTGAATGGCCCTTCCACACACGTGTTTGTTCAGCGACGTTAGGACTCCTGCCTAGTTGAGAGGGACAACTTGGGATTCTCCTCGAGGCTTGGCAGGGCAATTGGAACGCCTCTCCAGCTGAGGCGGGAGACCAAGGGTCCCTTTCCACGTGCCACAGGAATCCTGGGACTCCTATCAAGTTTCACGAGGAGTCAGGCATCGTCTCCTTTGGAGGCACTGATCTCCGAGTACCTCTGGAGTTTTCAAAGGATGTGAGGCCTCCGGTCGCGATGAGGTGGGGAACTAGGTCTTTCTCTGTGGTCTCCACAGGGGATTCAAACATCCTTTCTTCTTGGGAGATGAAAGACGAGCCTGCATTCAAGTCACTGCAGGGATATCCAGCCTTATTTCTAGTCATGGCATCGAGGTGTCCATTCCACTTGAGGCCGCAAACTCAGGGTCCCTCTCACATACCTAGAGCTGAGAGAAGCCTCCTCTTGAGGTGCTTGTGGTAAGGTGGTATTCCTCTGGAGTCGAAGCCAGGGACTAACCTCTCATCTCGAGTTGATTTTTGGTCCACGGAGCTCTTTCGTGTTGCTAGAGTGACCTCAGGATCCCTCTAGCCTTGAAACAGTGTTCTTGGGGTTTCTCTGGAGTGCCACCAAGAAAATCAAGGCTCCTTTCATGTGTGATGTGCAACACGGAATTGCTCTGCACGCAGTGCAAGGGTATCTGGCCTCATTTTGCGGCGAGGGGGAAGTCTCATGGTTTTTCTCGAGTTGCGATGGGAACCTGGGGTATATTCTCGAGTTACGAAGGGGATGGCCCTTCCACCTACGTGTTTGTTCAGCGACGTCAGGACTCCTGCCTAGTTGCGAGGGACAACTCGGGATTCTCCTCGAGGCTTGGAAGGGCAATTGGGACGCCTCTCCAGCTGAGGCGGGAGACCAAGGGTCCCTTTCCACGTGCCACAGGAATCCTGGGACTCCTATCAAGTTTCACGAGGAGTCAGGCATCGTCTCCTTTGGAGGCACTGATCTCCGCGTACCTCTGGAGTTTTCAAAGGATGTGAGGCCTCCGGTCGCGATGAGGTGGGGAACTAGGTCTTTCTCTGTCGTCTCCACAGGGGATTCAGACATCCTTTCGTCTTGGGAGATGCAAGACGAGCCTGCATTCAAGTCACTGCAGGGATAACCGGCCTTATTTCGAGGCAGGGTATCGCTGTGTCCATTCCACTTGAGGCCGCAGACTCAGGGTCCCACTCACATACCTAGAGCTGAGAGAAGCCTCCTCTTGAGGTGCTTGTGGTAAGGTGGTATTCCTCTGGAGTCGAAGCCAGGGACTAACCTCTCCTCTCGAGTTGATTTTTGGTCCACGGAGCTCTTTCGTGTTGCTACAGTGACCTCAGGATCCCTCTAGCCTTGAAACAGTGTTCTTGGGTTTCTCTGAAGTGCCATCAAGGAAATCAAGGCTCCTTTCATGTGTGATGTGCAACACGGAATTGCTCTGCATGCAGTGCAGGGTATCGGGCCTCATTTTGCGGTGAAGGGGAAGTCTCATGGTTTTTCTCGAGTTGCGGCGGGAACCTGGGTTATATTCTCGAGTTACGACGGGAATGGCCCTTCCACCCACGTGTTTGTTCAGCGCCGTCAGACTCCTGCCTAGCTGAGAGGGACAACACGGGATTCTCCTCGAGGCTTGGCAGGGCAATTGGGACGCCTCTCCAGCTGAGGCGGGAGACCAAGGGTCCCTTTCCACTTGCGACAGGAATCCTGGGACTCCTATCAAGGTTCACGAGGAGTCAGGCATCGTCTCCTTTGGAGGCACTGATCTCCGCGTACCTCTGGAGTTTTCAAAGGATGTGAGGCCTCCGGTCGCGATGAGGTGGGGAACTAGGTCTTTCTCTGTGGTCTCCACAGGGGATTCAAACATCCTTTCGTCTTGGGAGATGCAAGACGAGCCTGCATTCAAGTCACTGCAGGGATATCCAGCCTTATTTCGAGTCATGGCATCGCGGTGTCCATTCCACTTGAGGCCGCAAACTCAGGGTCCCTCTCACATACCTAGAGCTGAGAGAAGCCTCCTCTTGAGGTGCTTGTGGTAAGGTGGTATTCCTCTGGAGTCGAAGCCAGGGACTAACCTCTCATCTCGAGTTGATTTTTGGTCCACGGAGCTCTTTCGTGTTGCTACAGTGACCTCAGGATCCCTCTAGCCTTGAAACAGTGTTCTTGGGGTTTCTCTGGAGTGCCACCAAGAAAATCAAGGCTCCTTTCATGTGTGATGTGCAACACGGAATTGCTCTGCACGCAGTGCAGGGGAATCGGGCCTCATCTCGCGGCGAGGGGGAAGTCTCATGGTTTGTATCGAGTTGCGGCGGAAACCTGGGGTATATTCTCGAGTTACGACGGGGATGGCCCTTCCACCCACGTGTTTGTTCAGCGACGTCAGGACTCCTGCCTAGTTGCGAGGGACAACTCGGGATTCTCCTCGAGGCTTGGCAGGGCAATTGGGACGCTTCTCCAACTGAGGCGGGAGACCAAGGGTTCCTTTCCCGGTGCCACAGGAATCCTGGGACTCCTATCAAGTTTCACGAGGAGTCAGGCATCGTCTCCTTTGGAGGCACTGATCTCCGCGTACCTCTGGAGTTTTCAAAGGATGTGAGGCCTCCGGTCGCGATGAGGTGGGGAACTAGGTCTTTCTCTGTGGTCTCCACAGGGGATTCAGACATCCTTTCATCTTGGGAGATGCAAGACGAGCCTGCATTCAAGTCACTGCAGGGATATCCGGCCTTATTTCGAGTCAGGACATCGCGGTGTCCATTCCACTTGAGGCCGCAAACTCAGGGTCCCTCTCACATAGCTAGAGCTGAGAGAAGCCTCCTCTTGAGGTGCTTGTGGTAAGGTGGTATTCCTCTGGAGTCGAAGCCAGGGACTAACCTCTCATCTCGAGTTGATTTTTGGTCCACGGAGCTCTTTCGTGTTGCTACCGTGACCTCAGGATCCCTCTAGCCTTGAAACAGTGTTCTTGGGGTTTCTCTGGAGTGCCATCAAGGAAATCAAGCCTCCTTTCATGTGTGATGTGCAACACGGAATTGCTCTGCACGCAGTGCAGGGGAATCGGGCCTCATCTCACGGTGAGGGGGAAGTCTCATGGTTTTTCTCGAGTTGCGGCGGGAACCTGGTGTATATTCGCGAGTTACGACGGGAATGGCGCTTCCTCACACGTGTTTGTTCAGCGACGTCAGGACTCCTGCCTAGTTGCGAGGGACAACTCGGGATTCTCCTCGAGGCTTGGCAGGGCATTTGGAACGCCTCTCCAGCTGAGGCGGGAGACCAAGGGTCCCTTTCCACGTTCCACAGGAATCTTGGGACTCCTATCAAGTTTCACGAGGAGTCAGGCATCGTCTCCTTTGGAGGCACTGATCTCCGCGTACCTCTGGAGTTTTCAAAGGATGTGAGGCCTCCGGTCGCGATGAGGTGGGGAACTAGGTCTTTCTCTGTGGTCTCCACAGGGGATTCAGACATCCTTTCGTCTTGGGAGATGCAAGACGAGCCTGCATTCAAGTCACTGCAGGGATATCCAGCCTTATTTCGAGTCAGGGCATCGCAGTGTCCATTCCACGTGAGGCCGCAAAATCAGGGTCCCTCTCACATACCTAGAGCTGAGAGAAGCCTCCTCTTGAGGTGCTTGTGGTAAGGTGGTGTTCCTCTGGAGTCGAAGCCAGGGACTAACCTCTCATCTCGAGTTGATTTTTGGTCCACGGAGCTCTTTCGTGTTGCTACAGTGCCCTCAGGATCCCTCTAGCCTTGAAACAGTGTTCTTGGGGTTTCTCTGGAGTGCCACCAAGAAAATCAAGGCTCCTTTCATGTGTGATGTGAAACACGGAATTGCTCTGCACGCAGTGCAGGGGAATCGGTCCTCATCTCGCGGTGAGGGGGAAGTCTCATGGTTTTTCTCGAGTTGCGGCGGGAACCTGGGGTATATTCTCGAGTTACGACGGGGATGGCCCTTCCACACACGTGTTTGTTCAGCGACGTCAGGACTCCTGCCTAGTTGCGAGGGACAACTCGGAATTCTCCTCGAGGCTTGGCAGGGCAATTGGGACGCTTCTCCAACTGAGGCGGGAGACCAAGGGTCCCTTTCCAGGTGCCACAGGAATCCTGGGACTCCAGCAAGTTTCACAAGGAGTCAGACATCGTCTCCTTTGGAGGCACTGATCTCCGCGTACCTCTGGAGTTTTCAAAGGATGTGAGGCCTCCGGTCGAGATGAGGTGGGGAACTAGGTCTTTCTCTGTGGTCTCCACAGGGGATTCAGACATCCTTTCGTCTTCGGAGATGCAAGAGGAGCCTGCATTCAAGTCACTGCAGGGATTTCCGGCCTTATTTCGAGTCAGGGCATCGCGGTGTCCATTCCACTTGTGGCCGCAAACTCAGGGTCCCTCTCACATACCTAGAGCTGAGAGAAGCCTCCTCTTGAGGTGCTTGTGGTAAGGTGGTATTCCTCTGGAGTCGAAGCCAGGAACTAACCTCTCATCTCGAGTTGATTTTTGGGCCACTGAGCTCTTTCGTGTTGCTACAGTGATCTCAGGATCCCTCTAGCCTTGAAACAGTGTTCTTGGGGTTTCTCTGGAGTGCCATCAAGGAAATCAAGGCTCCTTTCATGTGTGATGTGCAACACGGAATTGCTCTGAACGCAGTGCAGGGGAATCGCGCCTCATCTCGCGGCGAGGGGGAAGTATCATGGTTTCTCTCGAGTTGCGGCGGGAACCTGGGGTATATTCTCGAGTTACGACGGGGATGGCCCTTCCACCCACGTGTTTGTTCAGCGACGTCAGGACTCCTGCCTAGTTACGAGGGACAACTCGGGATTCTCCTCGAGGCTTGGCAGGGCAATTGGGACGCCTCTCCAGCTGAGCCGGGAGAGCAAGTGTCCCTTTCCATGTGCCACAGGAGTCTTGGGTCTCCTATCAAGTTTCACGAGGAGTCAGGCATAGTCTCCTTTGGAGGCCCTGATCTCCGCGTACCTCTGGAGTTTTCAAAGGATGTGAGGCCTCCTGTCGCGATGAGGTGGGGAACTAGGTCTTTCTCTGTGGTCTCCACGTGGGATTCAGACATCCTTTCGTCTTGGGAGATGCAAGACGAGCCTGCATTCAAGTCACTGCAGGGATATCCGGCCTTACTTCGCGTCAGGGCATCGCAGTGTCCATTCCACTTGAGGCCGCAAACTCAGGGTCCCTCTCACATACCTAGAGCTGAGAGAAGCCTCCTCTTGAGGTGCTTGTGGTAAGGTGGTATTCCTCTGGAGTCGAAGCCAGGGACTACCCTCTCATCTCGAGTTGATTTTTGGTCCACGGAGCTCTTTCGTGTGGCTACAGTGACCTCAGGATCCCTCTAGCATTGAAACAGTGTTCTTGGGGTTTCTCTGGAGTGCCATTAAGGAAATCAAGGCTCCTTTCATGTGTGATGTGCAACACGGAATTGCTCTGCACGCAGTGCAGGGGAATCGGGCCTCATCTCGCGGCGAGGGGGAAGTCTCATGGTTTTTCTCGAGTTGCGGCGGGAACCTGGGGTATATTCTCGAGTTACGACGGGGATGGCCCTTCCAGCCACGTGTTTGTTCAGCGAGGTCAGGACTCCTGCCCAGTTGCGAGGGACAACTTGGGATTCTCCTCGAGGCTTGGCAGGGCAATTGGGACGCCTCTGCAGCTGAGGCGGGAGACCAAGGGTCCCTTTCCACGTGCCACAGGAATCCTGGGACTCCTATCAAGTTTCACGAGGAGTCAGCCATCGTCTCCTTTGGAGGCACTGATCTCTGCGTACATCTGGAGTTTTCAAAGGATGTGAGGCCTCCGGTCGCGATGAGGTGGGGAACTAGGTCTTTCTCTGTGGTCTCCACAGGGGATTCAGACATCCTTTCGTCTTGGGAGATGCAAGACGAGCCTGCATTCAAGTCACTGCAGGGATATCCGGCCTTATTTCGAGTCAGGGCATCGTGGTGTCCATTTCACTTGAGGCCGCAAACTCAGGGTCCCTCTCACATAGCTAGAGCTAAGAAAAGCCTCCTCTTGAGGTGCTTGTGGTAAGGTGGTATTCCTCTGGATTCGAAGCCAGGGACTAACCTCTCATCTCGAGTTGATTTTTGGTCCACGGAGCTCTTTCGTGTTGCTACAGTGACCTCAGGATCCCTCTAGCCTTGAAACAGTGTTCTTGGGGTTTCTCTGGAGTGCCATCAAGGAAATCAACGCTCCTTTCATGTGTGATGTGCAACAGGGAATTGCTCTGCACGCAGTGCAGGGGAATTGCGCCTCATCTCCTGGCGAGGGGGAAGTATCATGGTTTCTCTCGAGTTGCGTCGGGTACCTGGGGTATATTTTCCAGTTACGACGGGGATGGGCCTTCCACCCGCGCGTTTGTTCAGCACCGTCAGGACTCCTGCCTAGTTGCGAGGGACAACTCGGGATTCTCCTCGAGGCTTGGCAGGGCAATTGGGACGCCTCTCCAGCTGAGGCGGGAGACCAAGGGTCCCTTTCCATGTGCCACAGGAATCTTGGGACTCCTAAGAAGTTTCACGAGGAGTCAGGCATCGTCTCCTTTGGAGGCACTGATCTCCGCGTACCTCTGGAGTTTTCAAAGGATGTGAGGCCTCCGGTCGCGATGAGGTGGGGAACTAGGTCTTTCTCTGTGGTCTCCACAGGGTATTCAGGCATCCTTTTGTCTTGGGAGATGCAAGACGAGCCTGCATTCAAGTCACTGCAGGGATATCCGGCCTTATTTCGCGTCAGGGCATCGCAGTGTCCATTCCACTTGAGGCCGCAAAATCAGGGTCCCTCTCACATACCTAGAGCTGAGAGAAGCCTCCTCTTGAGGTGCTTGTGGTAAGGTGGTATTCCTCTGAAGTCGAAGCCAGGGACTAACCTCTCATCTCGAGTTGATTTTTGGGCCACGGAGCTCTTTCGTGTTGCTACCGTGACCTCAGGATCCCTCTAGCCTTGAAACAGTGTTCTTGGGGTTTCTCTGGAGTGCCATCAAGGAAATCAAGGCTCCTTTCATGTGTGATGTGCAACACGGAATTGCTCTGCACGCAGTGCAGGTGAATCGGGCCTCATCTCGCGGCGAGGGGGAAGTCTCATGGTTTTTCTCGAGTTGCGGCGGGAACCTGGGGTATATTCTCGAGTTACGAAGGGGATGGCCCTTCCACCTACGTGTTTGTTCAGCGACGTCAGGACTCCTGCCTAGTTGCGAGGGACAACTCGGGATTCTCCTCGAGGCTTGGAAGGGCAATTGGGACGCCTCTCCAGCTGAGGCGGGAGACCAAGGGTCCCTTTCCACGTGCCACAGGAATCCTGGGACTCCTATCAAGTTTCACGAGGAGTCAGGCATCGTCTCCTTTGGAGGCACTGATCTCCGCGTACCTCTGGAGTTTTCAAAGGATGTGAGGCCTCCGGTCGCGATGAGGTGGGGAACTAGGTCTTTCTCTGTCGTCTCCACAGGGGATTCAGACATCCTTTCGTCTTGGGAGATGCAAGACGAGCCTGCATTCAAGTCACTGCAGGGATAACCGGCCTTATTTCGAGGCAGGGTATCACGGTGTCCATTCCACTTGAGGCCGCAGACTCAGGGTCCCACTCACATACCTAGAGCTGAGAGAAGCCTCCTCTTGAGGTGCTTGTGGTAAGGTGGTATTCCTCTGGAGTCGAAGCCAGGGACTAACCTCTCATTTCGAGTTGATTTTTGGTCCACGGAGCTCTTTCGTGTTGCTACAGTGACCTCAGGATCCCTCTAGCCTTGAAACAGTGTTCTTGGGTTTCTCTGGAGTGCCATCAAGGAAATCAAGGCTCCTTTCATGTGTGATGTGCAACACGGAATTGCTCTTCATGCAGAGCAGGGTATCGGGCCTCATTTTGCGGCGAAGGGGAAGTCTCATGGTTTTTCTCGAGTTGCGATGGGAACCTGGGTTATATTCTCGAGTTACGACGGGAATGGCCCTTCCACCCACGTGTTTGTTCAGCGCCGTCAGACTCCTGCCTAGTTGCGAGGCACAACTCGGGATTCTCCTCGAGGCTTGGCAGGGCAATTGGGACGCCTCTCCAGCTGAGGCGGGAGACCAAGGGTCCCTTTCCACTTGCGACAGGAATCCTGGGACTCCTATCAAGGTTCACTAGGAGTCAGGCATCGTCTCCTTTGGAGGCACTGATCTCCGCGTACCTCTGGAGTTTTCAAAGGATGTGAGGCCTCCGGTCGCGATGAGGTGGGGAACTAGGTCTTTCTCTGTGGTCTCCACAGGGGATTCAAACATCCTTTCGTCTTGGGAGATGCAAGACGAGCCTGCATTCAAGTCACTGCAGGGATATCCAGCCTTATTTCGAGTCATGGCATCGCGGTGTCCATTCCACTTGAGGCCGCAAACTCAGCGTCCCTCTCACATACCTAGAGCTGAGAGAAGCCTCCTCTTGAGGTGCTTGTGGTAAGGTGGTATTCCTCTGGAGTCGAAGCCAGGGACTAACCTCTCATCTCGAGTTGATTTTTGGGCCACGGAGCTCTTTCATGTTGCTACAGTGACCTCAGGATCCCTCTAGCCTTGAAACAGTGTTCTTGGGGTTTCTCTGGAGTGCCACCAAGAAAATCAAGGCTCCTTTCATGTGTTATGTGCAACACGGAATTGCTCTGCACGCAGTGCAGGGGAATCGGGCCTCATCTCGCGGCGAGGGGGAAGTCTCATGGTTTTTCTCGAGTTGCGGCGGGAACCTGGGGTATATTCTCGAGTTACGACGGGGATGGCCCTTCCAGCCACGTGTTTGTTCAGCGACGTCAGGACTCCTGCCTAGTTGCGAGGGACAACTCGGGATTCTCCTCGAGGCTTGGCAGGGCAATTGGGACGCTTCTCCAACTGAGGCGGGAGACCAAGGGTTCCTTTCCCGGTGCCACAGGAATCCTGGGACTCCTATCAAGTTTCACTAGGAGTCAGGCATCGTCTCCTTTGGAGGCACTGATCTCCGCGTACCTCTGGAGTTTTCAAAGGATGTGAGGCCTCCGGTCGCGATGAGGTGGGGAACTAGGTCTTTCTCTGTGGTCTCCACATGGGATTCAGACATCCTTTCATCTTGGGAGATGCAAGACGAGCCTGCATTCAAGTCACTGCAGGGATATCCGGCCTTATTTCGAGTCAGGACATCGCGGTGTCCATTCCACTTGAGGCCGCAAACTCAGGGTCCCTCTCACATAGCTAGAGCTGAGAGAAGGCTCCTCTTGAGGTGCTTGTGGTAAGATGGTATTCCTCTGGAGTCGAAGCCAGGGACTAACCTCTCATCTCGAGTTGATTTTTGGTCCACGGAGCTCTTTCGTGTTGCTACCGTGACCTCAGGATCCCTCTTGCCTTGAAACAGTGTTCTTGGGGTTTCTCTGGAGTGCCATCAAGGAAATCAAGGCTCCTTTCATGTGTGATGTGCAACTCGGAATTGCTCTGCACGCAGTGCAGGGGAATCGGTCCTCATCTCACGGTGAGGGGGAAGTCTCATGGTTTTTCTCGAGTTGCGGCGGGAACCTGGTGTATATTCTCGAGTTACGACGGGAATGGCGCTTCCTCACACGTGTTTGTTCAGCGACGTCAGGACTCCTGCCTAGTTGCGAGGGACAACTCGGGATTCTCCTCGAGGCTTGGCAGGGCATTTGGAACGCCTCTCCAGCTGAGGCGGGAGACCAAGGGTCCCTTTCCACGTGCCACAGGAATTCTGGGACTCCTATCAAGTTTCACGAGGAGTCAGGCATCGTCTCCTTTGGAGGCACTGATCTCCGCGTACCTCTGGAGTTTTCAAAGGATGTGAGGCCTCCGGTCGCGATGAGGTGGGGAACTAGGTCTTTCTCTGTGGTCTCCACAGGGGATTCAGACATCCTTTCGTCTTGGGAGATGCAAGACGAGCCTGCATTCAAGTCACTGCAGGGATATCCAGCCTTATTTCGAGTCAGGGCATCGCAGTGTCCATTCCACGTGAGGCCGCAAAATCAGGGTCCCTCTCACATACCTAGAGCTGAGAGAAGCCTCCTCTTGAGGTGCTTGTGGTAAGGTGGTGTTCCTCTGGAGTCGAAGCCAGGGACTAACCTCTCATCTCGAGTTGATTTTTGGTCCACGGAGCTCTTTCGTGTTGCTACAGTGACCTCAGGATCCCTCTAGCCTTGAAACAGTGTTCTTGGGGTTTCTCTGGAGTGCCACCAAGAAAATCAAGGCTCCTTTCATGTGTGATGTGCAACACGGAATTGCTCTGCACGCAGTGCAGGGGAATCGGGCCTCATCTCACGGCGAGGGGGAAGTCTCATGGTTTTTCTCGAGTTGCGGCGGGAACCTGGGGTATATTCTCGAGTTACGACGGGGATGGCCCTTCCACACACGTGTTTGTTCAGCGACGTCAGGACTCCTGCCTAGTTGCGAGGGACAACTCGGAATTCTCCTCGAGGCTTGGCAGGGCAATTGGGACGCTTCTCCAACTGAGGCGGGAGACCAAGGGTCCCTTTCCAGGTGCCACAGGAATCCTGGGACTCCAGCAAGTTTCACGAGGAGTCAGGCATCGTCTCCTTTGGAGGCACTGATCTCCGCGTACCTCTGGAGTTTTCAAAGGATGTGAGGCCTCCGGTCGAGATGAGGTGGGGAACTAGGTCTTTCTCTGTGGTCTCCACAGGGGATTCAGACATCCTTTCGTCTTCGGAGATGCAAGAGGAGCCTGCATTCAAGTCACTGCAGGGATTTCCGGCCTTATTTCGAGTCAGGGCATCGCGGTGTCCATTCCACTTGAGGCCGCAAACTCAGGGTCCCTCTCACATACCTAGAGCTGAGAGAAGCCTCCTCTTGAGGTGCTTGTGGTAAGGTGGTATTCCTCTGGAGTCGAAGCCAGGGACTAACCTCTCATCTCGAGTTGATTTTTGGTCCACGGAGCTGTTTCGTGTTGTTACAGTGACCTCAGGATCCCTCTAGCCTTGAAACAGTGTTCTTGGGGTTTCTCGGGAGTGCCATCAAGGATATCAAGGCACCTTTCATGTGTGATGTGCAACACGGAATTGCTCTGCGCGCAGTGCAGGGGAATCGGGCCTCATCTCGCGGTGAGGGGGAAGTCTCATGGTTTTTCTCGAGTTGCGGCGGGAACCTGGTGTATATTCTCGAGTTACGACGGGAATGGCCCCTCCACACACGTGTTTGTTCAGCGACGTTAGGACTCATGCCTAGTTGAGAGGGACAACTTGGGATTCTCCTCGAGGCTTGGCAGGGCAATTGGAACGCCTCTCCAGCTGAGGCGGGAGACCAAGGGTCCCTTTCCACGTGCCACAGGAATCCTGGGACTCCTATCAAGTTTCACGAGGAGTCAGGCATCGTCTCCTTTGGAGGCACTGATCTCCGCGTACCTCTGGAGTTTTCAAAGGATGTGAGGCCTCCGGTCGCGATGAGGTGGGGAACTAGGTCTTTCTCTGTGGTCTCCACAGGGGATTCAAACATCCTTTCGTCTTGGGAGATGCAAGACTAGCCTGCATTCAAGTCACTGCAGGGATATCCAGCCTTATTTCGAGTCATGGCATCGCGGTGTCGATTCCACTTGAGGCCGCAAACTCAGGGTCCCTCTCACATACCTAGAGCTGAGAGAAGCCTCCTCTTGAGGTGCTTGTGGTAAGGTGGTATTCCTCTGGAGTCGAAGCCAGGGACTAACCTCTCATCTCGAGTTGATTTTTGGTCCACGGAGCTCTTTCGTGTTGCTACCGTGACCTCAGGATCCCGCTAGCCTTGAAACAGTGTTCTTGGGGTTTCTCTGGAGTGCCATCAAGGAAATCAAGGCTCCTTTCATGTGTGATGTGCAACACGGAATTGCTTTGCACGCAGTGCAGGGGAATCGGGCCTCATCTCACGGTGAGGGGGAAGTCTCATGGTTTTTCTCGAGTTGCGGCGGGAACCTGGTGTATATTCTCGAGTTACGACGGGAATGGCGCTTCCTCACACGTGTTTGTTCAGCGACGTCAGGACTCCTGCCTAGTTGAGAGGGACAACTCCGGATTCTCCTCGAGGCTTGGCAGGGCATTTGGAACGCCTCTCCAGCTGAGGCGGGAGACCAAGGGTCCCTTTCCACGTGCCACAGGAATCCTGGGACTCCTATCAAGTTTCACGAGGAGTCAGGCATCGTCTCCTTTGGAGGCACTGATCTCCGCGTACCTCTGGAGTTTTCAAAGGATGTGAGGCCTCCGGTCGCGATGAGGTGGGGAACTGGTCTTTCTCTGTGGTCTCCACAGGGGATTCAGACATCCTTTCGTCTTGGGAGATGCAAGACGAGCCTGCATTCAAGTCACTGCAGGGATATCCAGCCTTATTTCGAGTCAGGGCATCGCAGTGTCTATTCCACTTGAGGCCGCAAAATCAGGGTCCCTCTCACATACCTAGAGCTGAGAGAAGCCTCCTCTTGAGGTGCTTGTGGTAAGGTGGTGTTCCTCTGTAGTCGAAGCCAGGGACTAACCTCTCATCTCGAGTTGATTTTTGGTCCACGGAGCTCTTTCTTGTTGCTACAGTGACCTCAGGATTCCTCTAGCCTTGAAACAGTGTTCTTGGGGTTTCTCTGGAGTGCCACCAAGAAAATCAAGGCTCCTTTCATGTGTGATGTGCAACACGGAATTGCTCTGCACGCAGTGCAGGGGAATCGGGCCTCACCTCCCGGCGAGGGGGAAGTCTCATGGTTTTTCTCGAGTTGCGGCGGGAACCTGGGATATATTCTCGAGTTACGACGGGGATGGCCCTTCCACACACGTGTTTGTTCAGCGAGGTCAGGACTCCTGCCTAGTTGCGAGGGACAACTCGGAATTCTCCTCGAGGCTTGGCAGGGCAATTGGGACGCTTCTCCAACTGAGGCGGGAGACCAAGGGTCCCTTTCCAGGTGCCACAGGAATCCTGGGACTCCAGCAAGTTTCACGAGGAGTCAGGCATCGTCTCCTTTGGAGGCACTGATCTCCGCGTACCTCTGGAGTTTTCAAAGGATGTGAGGCCTCCGGTCGAGATGAGGTGGGGAACTAGGTCTTTCTCTGTGGTCTCCACAGGGGATTCAGACATCCTTTCGTCTTCGGAGATGCAAGAGGAGCCTGCATTCAAGTCACTACAGGGATTTTCGGCCTTATTTCGAGTCAGGGCATCGCGGTGTCCATTCCACTTGAGGCCGCAAACTCAGGGTCCCTCTCACATACCTAGAGCTGAGAGAAGCCTCGTCTTGAGGTGCTTGTGGTAAGGTGGTATTCCTCTGGAGTCGAAGCCAGGGACTAACCTCTCATCTCGAGTTGATTTTTGGTCCACGGAGCTCTTTCTTGTTGCTACAGTGACCTCAGGATCCCTCTAGCCTTGAAACAGTGTTCTTGGGGTTTCTCTGGAGTGCCATCAAGGAAATCAAGGCTCCTTTCATGTGTGATATGCAACACGGAATTGCCCTGCACGAAGTGCAGGGGAATCGGGCCTCATCTCGTGGCGAGGGGGAAGTCTCATGGTTTTTCTCGAGTTGCGGTGGGAACCTGGGGTATATTCTCGAGTTACGACGGGGATGGCCCTTCCACACACGTGTTTGTTCAGCGACGTCAGGACTCCTGCCTAGTTGCGAGGGAAAACTCGGGATTCTCCTCGAGGCTTGGCAGGGCAATTGGGACGCCTCTGCAGCTGAGGCGGGAGACCAAGGGTCCCTTTCCACGTGCCACAGGAATCCTGGGACTCCTATCAAGTTTCACGAGGAGTGAGGCATCGTCTCCTTTGGAGGCACTGATCTCCACGTACCTCTGGAGTTTTCAAAGGATGTGAGGCCTCCGGTCGCGATGAGGTGGGGAACTAGGTCTTTCTCTGTGGTCTCCACAGGGGATTCAGACATCCTTTCGTCTTGGGAGATGCAAGACGAGCCTGCATTCAAGTCACTGCAGGGATATCCGGCCTTATTTCGAGTCAGGGTATCGCGGTGTCCATTCCACTTGAGGCCGCAAACTCAGGGTCCCTCTCACATAGCTAGAGCTGAGAGAAGCCTCCTCTTGAGGTGCTTGTGGTAAGGTGGTATTCCTCTGGAGTCGAAGCCAGGGACTAACCTCTCATCTCGAGTTGATTTTTGGTCCACGGAGCTCTTTCGTGTTGCTACCGTGACCTCAGGATCCCTCTAGCCTTGAAACAGTGTTCTTGGGGTTTCTCTGGAGTGCCATCAAGGAAATCAAGGCTCCTTTCATGTGTGATGTGCAACACGGAATTGCTCTGCACGCAGTGCAGGGGAATCGGACCTCATCTCACGGTGAGGGGGAAGTCTCATGGTTTTTCTCGAGTTGCGGCGGGAACCTGGTGTATATTCTCGAGTTACGACGGGAATGGCGCTTCCTCACACGTGTTTGTTCAGCGACGTCAGGACTCTTGCCTAGTTGCGAGGGACAACTCCGGATTTTCCTCGAGGCTTGGCAGGGCATTTGGAACGCCTCTCCAGCTGAGGCGGGAGACCAAGGGTCCCTTTCCACGTGCCACAGGAATCCTGGGACTCCTATCAAGTTTCACGAGGAGTCAGGCATCGTCTCCTTTGGAGGCACTGATCTCCGCGTACCTCTGGAGTTTTCAAAGGATGTGAGGCCTCCGGTCGCGATGAGGTGGGGAACTAGGTCTTTCTCTGTGGTCTCCACAGGGGATTCAGACATCCTTTCGTCTTGGGAGATGCAAGACGAGCCTGCATTCAAGTCACTGCAGGGATATCCAGCCTTATTTCGAGTCAGGGCATCGCAGTGTCCATTCCACTTGAGGCCGCAAAATCAGGGTCCCTCTCACATACCTAGAGCTGAGAGAAGCCTCCTCTTGAGGTGCTTGTGGTAAGGTGGTGTTCCTCTGTAGTCGAAGCCAGGGACTAACCTCTCATCTCGAGTTGATTTTTGGTCCATGGAGCTCTTTCTTGTTGCTACAGTGACCTCAGGATCCCTCTAGCCTTGAAACAGTGTTCTTGGGGTTTCTCTGGAGTGCCACCAAGAAAATCAAGGCTCCTTTCATGTGTGATGTGCAACACGGAATTGCTCTGCACGCAGTGCAGGGGAATCGGGCCTCACCTCGCGGCGAGGGGGAAGTCTCATGGTTTTTCTCGAGTTGCGGCGGGAACCTGGGATATATTCTCGAGTTACGACGGGGATGGCCCTTCCACACACGTGTTTGTTCAGCGACGTCAGGACTCCTGCCTAGTTGCGAGGGACAACTCGGAATTCTCCTCGAGGCTTGGCAGGGCAATTGGGACGCTTCTCCAACTGAGGCGGGAGACCAAGGGTCCCTTTCCAGGTGCCACAGGAATCCTGGGACTCCAGCAAGTTTCACGAGGAGTCAGGCATCGTCTCCTTTGGAGGCACTGATCTCCGCGTACCTCTGGAGTTTTCAAAGGATGTGAGGCCTCCGGTCGCGATGAGGTGGGGAACTAGGTCTTTCTCTGTGGTCTCCACAGGGGATTCAGACATCCTTTCGTCTTCGGAGATGCAAGAGGAGCCTGCATTCAAGTCACTGCAGGGATATCCGGCCTTATTTCGAGTCAGGGCATCGCGGTGTCCATTCCACTTGAGGCCGCAAACTCAGGGTCCCTCTCACATACCTAGAGCTGAGAGAAGCCTCCTCTTGAGGTGCTTGTGGTAAGGTGGTATTCCTCTGGAGTCGAAGCCAGGGACTAACCTCTCATCTCGAGTTGATTTTTGGTCCACGGAGCTCTTTCTTGTTGCTACAGTGACCTCAGGATCCCTCTAGCCTTGAAACAGTGTTCTTGGGGTTTCTCTGGAGTGCCATCAAGGAAATCAAGGCTCCTTTCATGTGTGATATGCAACACGGAATTGCCCTGCACGAAGTGCAGGGGAATCGGGCCTCATCTCGTGGCGAGGGGGAAGTCTCATGGTTTTTCTCGAGTTGCGGTGGGAACCTGGGGTATATTCTCGAGTTACGACGGGGATGGCCCTTCCACACACGTGTTTGTTCAGCGACGTCAGGACTCCTGCCTAGTTGCGAGGGAAAACTCGGGATTCTCCTCGAGGCTTGGCAGGGCAATTGGGACGCCTCTGCAGCTGAGGCGGGAGACCAAGGGTCCCTTTCCACGTGCCACAGGAATCCTGGGACTCTTATCAAGTTTCACGAGGAGTGAGGCATCGTCTCCTTTGGAGGCACTGATCTCCACGTACCTCTGGAGTTTTCAAAGGATGTGAGGCCTCCGGTCGCGATGAGGTGGGGAACTAGGTCTTTCTCTGTGGTCTCCACAGGGGATTCAGACATCCTTTCATCTTGGGAGATGCAAGACGAGCCTGCATTCAAGTCACTGCAGGGATATCCGGCCTTATTTCGAGTCAGGGTATCGCGGTGTCCATTCCACTTGAGGCCGCAAACTCAGGGTCCCTCTCACATAGCTAGAGCTGAGAGAAGCCTCCTCTTGAGGTGCTTGTGGTAAGGTGGTATTCCTCTGGAGTCGAAGCCAGGGACTAACCTCTCATCTCGAGTTGATTTTTGGTCCACGGAGCTCTTTCGTGTTGCTACCGTGACCTCAGGATCCCTCTAGCCTTGAAACAGTGTTCTTGGGGTTTCTCTGGAGTGCCATCAAGGAAATCAAGGCTCCTTTCATGTGTGATGTGCAACACGGAATTGCTCTGCACGCAGTGCAGGGGAATCGGGCCTCATCTCACGGTGAGGGGGAAGTCTCATGGTTTTTCTCGAGTTGCGGCGGGAACCTGGTGTATATTCTCGAGTTACGACGGGAATGGCGCTTCCTCACACGTGTTTGTTCAGCGACGTCAGGACTCTTGCCTAGTTGAGAGGGACAACTCCGGATTCTCCTCGAGGCTTGGCAGGGCATTTGGAACGCCTCTCCAGCTGAGGCGGGAGACCAAGGGTCCCTTTCCACGTGCCACAGGAATCCTGGGACTCCTATCAAGTTTCACGAGGAGTCAGGCATCGTCTCCTTTGGAGGCACTGATCTCCGCGTACCTCTGGAGTTTTCAAAGGATGTGAGGCCTCCGGTCGCGATGAGGTGGGGAACTAGGTCTTTCTCTGTGGTCTCCACAGGGGATTCAGACATCCTTTCGTCTTGGGAGATGCAAGACGAGCCTGCATTCAAGTCACTGCAGGGATATCCAGCCTTATTTCGAGTCAGGGCATCGCAGTGTCCATTCCACTTGAGGCCGCAAAATCAGGGTCCCTCTCACATACCTAGAGCTGAGAGAAGCCTCCTCTTGAGGTGCTTGTGGTAAGGTGGTGTTCCTCTGTAGTCGAAGCCAGGGACTAACCTCTCATCTCGAGTTGATTTTTGGTCCACGGAGCTCTTTCGTGTTGCTACAGTGACCTCAGGATCCCTCTAGCCTTGAAACAGTGTTCTTGGGGTTTCTCTGGAGTGCCACCAAAAAAATCAAGGCTCGTTTCATGTGTGATGTGCAACACGGAATTGCTCTGCACGCAGTGCAGGGGAATCGGGCCTCATCTCGCGGCGAGGGGGAAGTCTCATGGTTTTTCTCGAGTTGCGGCGGGAACCTGGGGTATATTCTCGAGTTACGACGGGGATGGCCCTTCCACACACGTGTTTGTTCAGCGACGTCAGGACTCCTGCCTAGTTGCGAGGGACAACTCGGAATTCTCCTCGAGGCTTGGCAGGGCAATTGGGACGCTTCTCCAACTGAGGCGGGAGACCAAGGGTCCCTTTCCAGGTGCCACAGGAATCCTGGGACTCCAGCAAGTTTCACGAGGAGTCAGGCATCGTCTCCTTTGGAGGCACTGATCTCCGCGTACCTCTGGAGTTTTCAAAGGATGTGAGGCCTCCGATCGAGATGAGGTGGGGAACTAGGTCTTTCTCTGTGGTCTCCACAGGGGATTCAGATATCCTTTCGTCTTCGGAGATGCAAGAGGAGCCTGCATTCAAGTCACTGCAGGGATTTCCGGCCTTATTTCGAGTCAGGGCATCGCGGTGTATATTCCACTTGTGGCCGCAAACTCAGGGTCCCTCTCACATACCTAGAGCTGAGAGAAGCCTCCTCTTGAGGTGCTTGTGGTAAGGTGGTATTCCTCTGGAGTCGAAGCCAGGGACTAACCTCTCATCTCGAGTTGATTTTTGGTCCACGGAGCTGTTTCGTGTTGTTACAGTGACCTCAGGATCCCTCTAGCCTTGAAACAGTGTTCTTGGGGTTTCTCGGGAGTGCCATCAAGGAAATCAAGGCTCCTTTCATGTGTGATGTGCAACACGGAATTGCTCTGCGCGCAGTGCAGGGGAATCGGGCCTCATCTCGCGGTGAGGGGGAAGTCTCATGGTTTTTCTCGAGTTACCGCGGGAACCTGGTGCATATTCTCGAGTTACGACGGGAATGGCCCTTCCACACACGTGTTTGTTCAGCGACGTCAGGACTCCTGCCTAGTTGAGAGGGACAACTTGGGATTCTCCTCGAGGCTTGGCAGGGCAATTGGAACGCCTCTCCAGCTGAGGCGGGAGACCAAGGGTCCCTTTCCACGTGCCACAGGAATCCTGGGACTCCTATCAAGTTTCACGAGGAGTCAGGCATCGTCTCCTTTGGAGGCACTGATGTCCGCGTACCTCTGGAATTTTCAAAGGATGTGAGGCCTCCGGTCGCGATGAGGTGGGGAACTAGGTCTTTCTCTGTGGTTTCCACAGGGGATTCAAACATCCTTTCGTCTTGGGAGATGCAAGACGAGCCTGCATTCAAGTCACTGCAGGGATATCCAGCCTTATTTCGAGTCATGGCATCGCGGTGTCCATTCCACTTGAGGCCGCAAACTCAGGGTCCCTCTCACATACCTAGAGCTGAGAGAAGCCTCCTCTTGAGGTGCTTGTGGTAAGGTGGTATTCCTCTGGAGTCGAAGCCAGGGACTAACCTCTCATCTCGAGTTGATTTTTGGTCCACGGAGCACTTTCGTGTTGCTACAGTGACCTCAGGATCCCTCTAGCCTTGAAACAGTGTTTTGGGGTTTCTCTGGAGTGCCACCAAGAAAATCAAGGCTCCTTTCATGTGTGATGTGCAACACGGAATTGCTCTGCACGCAGTGCAGGGGAATCGGGCCTCATCTCGCGGCGAGGGGGAAGTCTCATGGTTTTTCTCGAGTTGCGGCGGGAACCTGGGGTATATTCTCGAGTTACGACGGGGATGGCCCTTCCACACACGTGTTTGTTCAGCGACGTCAGGACTCCTGCCTAGTTGCGAGGGACAACTCGGAATTCTCCTCGAGGCTTGGCAGGGCAATTGGGACGCTTCTCCAACTGAGGCGGGAGACCAAGGGTCCCTTTCCACGTGCCACAGGAATCCTGGGACTCCAGCAAGTTTCACGAGGAGTCAGGCATCGTCTCCTTTGGAGGCACTGATCTCCGCGTACCTCTGGAGTTTTCAAAGGATGTGAGGCCTCCGGTCGAGATGAGGTGGGGAACTAGGTCTTTCTCTGTGGTCTCCACAGGGGATTCAGACATCCTTTCGTCTTGGGAGATGCAAGACGAGCCTGCATTCAAGTCACTGCAGGGATATCCGGCCTTATTTCGAGTCAGGGCATCGCGGTGTCCATTCCACTTGTGGCCGCAAACTCAGGGTCCCTCTCACATAGCTAGAGCTGAGAGAAGCCTCCTCTTGAGGTGCTTGTGGTAAGGTGGTATTCCTCTGGAGTCGAAGCCAGGGACTAACCTCTCATCTCGAGTTGATTTTTGGTCCACGGAGCTCTTTCGTGTTGCTACAGTGACCTCAGGATCCCTCTAGCCTTGAAACAGTGTTCTTGGGGTTTCTCTGGAGTGCCATCAAGGAAATCAAGGCTCCTTTCATGTGTGATGTGCAACACGGAATTGCTCTGCATGCAGTGCAGGGAAATCAGGCCTCATCTCGCGGCGAGGGGGAAGTCTCATGGTTTTTCTCGAGTTGTGATGGGAACCTGGGGTATATTCTCGAGTTACGACGGGGATGGCCCTTCCACCCACGTGTTTGTTCAGCGACGTCAGACTCCTTACTAATTGCGAGGGACAACTCGGGATTCTCCTCGAGGCTTGGCAGGGCAATTGGGACGCCTCTCAATCTGAGGCGGGAGACCAACGGTCCCTTTCCAGGTGCCACAGGAATTCTGGGACTCCTATCAAGTTTCACGAGGAGTCATTCATCGTCTCCTTTGGAGGCACTGATCTCCACGTACCTCTGGAGTTTTCAAAGGATGTGAGGCCTCCGGTCGCGATGAGGTGGGGAACTAGGTGTTTCTCTGTGGTCTCCACAGGGTATTCAGACATCCTTTCGTCTTGGGAGATGCAAGACGAGCCTGCATTCAAGTCACTGCAGGGATATCCGGCCTTATTTCGAGTCAGGGCATCGCGGTGTCCATTCCACTTGAGGCCGCAAACTCAGGGTCCCTCTCACATACCTAGAGCTGAGAGAAACCTCCTCTTGAGGTGCTTGTGGTAAGGTGGTATTCCTCTGGACTCGAAGCCAGGGACTAACCTCTCATCTCGAGTTGATTTTTGGTCCACGGAGGTCTTTCTTGTTGCTACAGTGACCTCAGGATCCCTCTAGCCTTGCAACAGTGTCCTTGGGGTTTCTCTGGAGTGCCATCAAGGAAATCAAGGCTCCTTTCATGTTTGATGTGCAACACGGAATTGCTCTGCATGCAGTGCAGGGTATCTGGCCTCATTTTGCGGCGAGCGGAAAGTCTCATGGTTTTTCTCATGTTGCGATGGGAACCTGGGGTATATTCTCGAGTTACGAAGGGGATGGCCCTTCCACCTACGTGTTTGTTCAGCGACGTCAGGACTCCTGCCTAGTTGCGAGGGACAACTCGGGATTCTCCTCGAGGCTTGGCAGGGCAATTGGGACGCCTCTCCAGCTGAGGCGGGAGACCAAGGGTCCCTTTCCACGTGCCACAGGAATCCTGGGACTCCTATCAAGTTTCACGAGGAGTCAGGCATCGTCTCCTTTGGAGGCACTGATCTCCGCGTACCTCTGGAGTTTTCAAAGGATGTGAGGCCTCCGGTCGCGATGAGGTGGGGAACTAGGTCTTTCTCTGTGGTCTCCACAGGGGATTCAGACATCCTTTCATCTTGGGAGATGCAAGACGAGCCTGCATTCAAGTCACTGCAGGGATATCCGGCCTTATTTCGAGTCAGGGCATCGCGGTGTCCATTCCACTTGAGGCCGCAAATTCAGGGTCCCTCTCACATAGCTAGAGCTGACAGAAGCCTCCTCTTGAGGTGCTTGTGGTAAGGGGCTATTCCTCTGGAGTCGAAGCCAGGGACTAACCTCTCATCTCGAGTTGATTTTTGGTCCACGGAGCTCTTTCGTGTTGCTACCGTGACCTCAGAATCCCTCTAGCCTTGAAACAGTGTTCTTGGGGTTTCTCTGGAGTGCCATCAAGGAAATCAAGGCTCCTTTCATGTGTGATGTGCAACACGGAATTGCTATGCACGCAGTGCAGGGGAATCGGGCTTCATCTCACGGTGAGGGGGAAGTCTCATGGTTTTTCTCGAGTTGCGGCGGGAACCTGGGGTATATTCTCGAGTTACGACGGGAATGGCGCTTCCTCACACGTGTTTGTTCAGCGACGTCAGGACTCCTGCCTAGTTGAGAGGGACAACTCGGGATTCTCCTCGAGGCTTGGCAGGGCATTTGGAACGCCTCTCCAGCTGAGGCGGGAGACCAAGGGTCCCTTTCCACGTGCCACAGGAATCCTGGGACTCCTATCAAGTTTCACGAGGAGTCAGGCATCGTCTCCTTTGGAGGCACTGATCTCCGCGTACCTCTGGAGTTTTCAAAGGATGTGAGGCCTCCGGTCGCGATGAGGTGGGGAACTAGGTCTTTCTCTGTGGTCTCCACAGGGGATTCAGACATCCTTTCGTCTTGGGAGATGCAAGACGAGCCTGCATTCAAGTCACTGCAGGGATATCCAGCCTTATTTCGAGTCAGGGCATCGCAGTGTCCATTCCACTTGAGGCCGCAAAATCAGGGTCCCTCTCACATACCTAGAGCTGAGAGAAGCCTCCTCTTGAGGTGCTTGTGGTAAGGTGGTATTCCTCTGGAGTCGAAGCCAGGGACTAACCTCTCATCTCGAGTTGATTTTTGGTCCACGGAGCTCTTTCGTGTTGCTACAGTGACCTCAGGATCCCTCTAGCCTTGAAACAGTGTTCTTGGGGTTTCTCTGGAGTGCCATCAAGGAAATCAAGGCTCCTTTCATGTGTGATGTGCAACACGGAATTGCTCTGCACGCAGTGCAGGTGAATCGGGCCTCATCTCGCGGCGAGGGGGAAGTCTCATGGTTTTTCTCGAGTTGCGGCGGGAACCTGGGGTATATTCTCGAGTTACGACGGGGATGGCCCTTCCACACACGTGTTTGTTCAGCGACGTCAGGACTCCTGCCTAGTTGCGAGGGACAACTCGGAATTCTCCTCGAGGCTTGGCAGGGCAATTGGGACGCTTCTCCAACTGAGGCGGGAGACCAAGGGTCCCTTTCCACGTGCCACAGGAATCCTGGGACTCCAGCAAATTTCACGAGGAGTCAGGCATCGTCTCCTTTGGAGGCACTGATCTCCGCGTACCTCTGGAGTTTTCAAAGGATGTGAGGCCTCCGGTCGCGATGAGGTGGGGAACTAGGTCTTTCTCTGTGGTCTCCACAGGGGATTCAGACATCCTTTCGTCTTGGGAGATGCAAGACGAGCCTGCATTCAAGTCACTGCAGGGATAACCGGCCTTATTTCGAGTCAGGGTATCGCGGTGTCCATTCCACTTGAGGCCGCAGACTCAGGGTCCCACTCACATACCTAGAGCTGAGAGAAGCCTCCTCTTGAGGTGCTTGTGGTAAGGTGGTATTCCTCTGGAGTCGAAGCCAGGGACTAACCTCTCATCTCGAGTTGATTTTTGGTCCACGGAGCTCTTTCGTGTTGCTACAGTGACCTCAGGATCCCTCTAGCCTGGAAACAGTGTTCTTGGGTTTCTCTGGAGTGCCATCAAGGAAATCAAGGCTCCTTTCATGTGTGATGTGCAACACGGAATTGCTCTGCATGCAGTGCAGGGTATCGGGCCTCATTTTGCGGCGAAGGGGAAGGCTCATGGTTTTTCTCGAGTTGCGATGGGAACCTGGGTTATATTCTCGAGTTACGACGGGAATGGCCCTTCCACCCACGTGTTTGTTCAGCGCCGTCAGACTCCTGCCTAGTTGCGAGGGACAACTCGGGATTCTCCTCGAGGCTTGGCAGGGCAATTGGGACGCCTCTCCAGCTGAGGCGGGAGACCAAGGGTCCCTTTCCACTTGCGACAGGAATCCTGGGACTCCTATCAAGTTTCACGAGGAGTCAGGCATCGTCTCCTTTGGAGGCACTGATCTCCGCGTACCTCTGGAGTTTTCAAAGGATGTGAGGCCTCCGTCGTGATGAGGTGGGGAATTGGACTTTCGCTGTGGTCTCCACAGGGGATTCAGACATCCTTACATCTTGGGAGATGCAAGACGAGCCTGCATTCAAGTCACTGCAGGGATATCCGGCCTTATTTCGAGTCAGGGCATCGCAGTGTCCATTCCACTTGAGGCCGCAAACTCAGGGTCCCTCTCACATACCTAGAGCTGAGAGAAGCCTCCTCTTGAGGTGCTTGTGGTTAGGTGGTATTCCTCTGGAGTCGAAGCCAGGGACTAACCTCTCATCTCGAGTTGATTTTTGGTCCACGGAGGTCTTTCTTGTTGCTACAGTGACCTCAGGATCCCTCTAGCCTTGCAACAGTGTTCTTGGGGTTTCTCTGGAGTGCCATCAAGGAAATCAAGGCTCCTTTCATGTTTGATGTGCAACACGGAATTGCTCTGCATGCAGTGCACGGGAATCGGGCCTCATCTCACGGCGAGGGGGAAGTCTCATGATTTTTCTCGAGTTGCGGCGAGAACCAGGGGTATATTCTCGAGTTACGACGGGGATGGCCCTTCCACCCACGTGTTTATTCAGCGACGTCAGGACTCCTGACTAGTTGGGAGGGACAGCTCGGGATTCTCCTCGAGGCTTGGCAGGGCAATTGGAACGCCTCTCCAGCTGAGGCGGGAGACCAAGGGTCCCTTTCCAAGTGCCACAGGAATCCTGGGACTCCTATCAAGTTTCACGAGGAGTCAGGCATCGTCTCCTTTGGAGGCACTGATCTCCGCGTACCTCTGGAGTTTTCAAAGGATGTGAGGCCTCCGGTCGCGATGAGGTGGGGAACTAGGTGTTTCTCTGTGGTCTCCACAGGGGATTCAGACATCCTTTCGTCTTGGGAGATGCAAGACGAGCCTGCATTCAAGTCACTGCAGGGATATCCGGCCTTATTTCGAGTCAGGGCATCGTGGTGTCCATTCCACTTGAGGCCGCAAACTCAGGGTCCCTCTCACATAGCTAGAGCTGAGAGAAGCCTCCTCTTGAGGTGATTGTGGTAAGGTGGTATTCCTCTGAATTCGAAGCCAGGGACTAACCTCTCATCTTGAGTTGATTTTTGGTCCACGGAGCTCTTTCGTGTTGCTACAGTGACCTCAGGATCCCTCTAGCCTTGCAACAGTGTTCTTGGGGTTTCTCTGGAGTGCCATCAAGGAAATCAAGGCTCCTTTCATGTGTGATGTGCAACACGGAATTGCTCTGCATGCAGTGCAGGGTATCTGGCCTCATTTTGCGGCGAGGGGGAAGTCTCATGGTTTTTCTCGAGTTGCGATGGGAACCTGGGGTATATTCTCGAGTTACGAAGGGGATGGCCCTTCCACCTACGTGTTTGTTCAGCGACGTCAGGACTCCTGCCTAGTTGCGAGGGACAACTCGGGATTCTCCTCGAGGCTTGGCAGGGCAATTGGGACGCCTCTCCAGCTGAGGTGGGAGACCAAGGGTCCCTTTCCACGTGCCACAGGAATCCTGGGACTCCTATCAAGTTTCACGAGGAGTCAGGCATCGTCTCCTTTGGAGGCACTGATCTCCGCGTACCTCTGGAGTTTTCAAAGGATGTGAGGCCTCCGGTCGCGATGAGGTGGGGAACTAGGTCTTTCTCTGTCGTCTCCACAGGGGATTCAGACATCCTTTCGTCTTGGGAGATGCAAGACGAGCCTGCATTCAAGTCACTGCAGGGATAACCGGCCTTATTTCGAGTCAGGGTATCGCGGTGTCCATTCCACTTGAGGCCGCAGACTCAGGGTCCCACTCACATACCTAGAGCTGAGAGAAGCCTCCTCTTGAGGTGCTTGTGGTAAGGTGGTATTCCTCTGGAGTCGAAGCCAGGGACTAACCTCTCATCTCGAGTTGATTTTTGGTCCACGGAGCTCTTTCGTGTTGCTACAGTGACCTCAGGATCCCTCTAGCCTTGAAACAGTGTTCTTGGGGTTTCTCTGGAGTGCCATCAAGGAAATCAAGGCTCCTTTCATGTGTGATGTGCAACACGGAATTGCTCTGCATGCAGTGCACGGTATCGGGCCTCATTTTGCGGCGAAGGGGAAGGCTCATGGTTTTTCTCGAGTTGCGATGGGAACCTGGGTTATATTCTCGAGTTAGGACGGGAATGGCCCTTCCACCCACGTGTTTGTTCAGCGCCGTCAGACTCCTGCCTAATTGCGAGGGACAACTCGGGATTCTCCTCGAGGCTTGGCAGGGCAATTGGGACGCCTCTCCAGGTGAGGCGGGAGATAAAGGGTCCCTTTCCACTTGCGACAGGAATCCTGGGACTCCTATCAAGTTTCACGAGGAGTCAGGCATCGTCTCCTTTGGAGGCACTGATCTACGCGTACCTCTGGAGTTTTCAAAGGATGTGAGGCATCCGTCGTGATGAGGTGGGGAATTGGACTTTCTCTGTGGTCTCCACAGGGGATTCAGACATCCTTTCATCTTGGGAGATGCAAGACGATCCTGCATTCAAGTCACTGCAGGGATATCCGGCCTTATTTGGAGTCAGGGCATCGCAGTGTCCATTCCACTTGAGGCCGCAAACTCAGGGTCCCGCTCACATACCTAGAGCTGAGAGAAGCCTCCTCTTGAGGTGCTTGTGGTTAGGTGGTATTCCTCTGGAGTCGAAGCCAGGGACTAACCTCTCATCTTGAGTTGATTTTTGGTCCACGGAGGTCTTTCTTGTTGCTACAGTGACCTCAGGATCCCTCTAGCCTTGCAACAGTGTTCTTGGGGTTTCTCTGGAGTGCCATCAAGGAAATCAAGGCTCCTTTCATGTTTGATGTGCAACACGGAATTGCTCTGCATGCAGTGCACGGGAATCGTGCCTCATCTCACGGCGAGGGGGAAGTCTCATGATTTTTCTCGAGTTGCGGCGAGAACCTGGGGTATATTCTCGAGTTACGACGGGGATGGCCCTTCCACCCACGTGTTTATTCAGCGACGTCAGGACTCCTGCCTAGTTGGGAGGGACAGCTCGGGATTCTCCTCGAGGCTTGGAAGGGCAATTGGAACGCCTCTCCAGCTGAGGCGGGAGACCAAGGGTCCCTTTCCACGTGCCACAGGAATCCTGGGACTCCTATCAAGTTTCACGAGGAGTCAGGCATCATCTCCTCTGGAGGCACTGATCTCCGCGTACCTCTGGAGTTTTCAAAGGATGTGAGGCCTCCGGTCGCGATGAGGTGGGGAACTAGGTCTTTCTCTGTGGTCTCCACAGGGGATTCAGACATCCTTTCGTCTTGGGAGATGCAAGACGAGCCTGCATTCAAGTCACTGCAGGGATATCCGGCCTTATTTCGAGTCAGGGCATCGCGGTGTCCATTCCACTTGAGGCCGCAAACTCAGGGTCCCTCTCACATACCTAGAGCTGAGAGAAGCCTCCTCTTGAGGTGCTTGTGGTAAGGTGGTATTCCTCTGGAGTCGAAGCCAGGGACTAATCTCTCATCTCGAGTTGATTTTTGGTCCACGGAGCTCTTTCGTGTTGCTACAGTGACCTCAGGATCCCTCTAGCCTTGAAACAGTGTTCTTGGGGTTTCTCTGGAGTGCCATCAAGGAAATCAAGGCTCCTTTCATGTGTGATGTGCAACACGGAATTGCTCTGCACGCAGTGCAGGGTATCGGGCCTCATTTTGCTGCGAGGGGGAAGTCTCATGGTTTTTCTCGAGTTGCGATGGGAACCTGGGGTATATTCTCGAGTTACGACGGGAATGGCCCTTCCACCCACGTGTTTGTTCAGCGCCGTCAGACTCCTGCCTAGTTGCGAGGGACAACTCGGGATTCTCCTCGAGGCTTGGCAGGGCAATTGGGACGCCTCTCCAGCTGAGGCGGGAGACCAAGGGTCCCTTTCCACTTGCGACAGGAATCCTGGGACTCCTATCAAGTTTCACGAGGAGTCAGGCATCGTCTCCTTTGGAGGCACTGATCTCCGCGTACCTCTGGAGTTTTCAAAGGATGTGAGGCCTCCGTCGTGATGAGGTGGGGAATTGGACTTTCTCTGTGGTCTCCACAGGGGATTCAGACATCCTTACATCTTGGGAGATGCAAGACGAGCCTGCATTCAAGTCACTGCAGGGATATCCGGCCTTATTTCGAGTCAGGGCATCGCAGTGTCCATTCCACTTGAGGCCGCAAACTCAGGGTCCCTCTCACATACCTAGAGCTGAGAGAAGCCTCCTCTTGAGGTGCTTGTGGTTAGGTGGTATTCCTCTGGAGTCGAAGCCAGGGACTAACCTCTCATCTCGAGTTGATTTTTGGTCCACGGAGGTCTTTCTTGTTGCTACAGTGACCTCAGGATCCCTCTAGCCTTGCAACAGTGTTCTTGGGGTTTCTCTGGAGTGCCATCAAGGAAATCAAGGCTCCTTTCATGTTTGATGTGCAACACGGAATTGCTCTGCATGCAGTGCACGGGAATCGGGCCTCATCTCACGGCGAGGGGGAAGTCTCATGATTTTTCTCGAGTTGCGGCGAGAACCAGGGGTATATTCTCGAGTTACGACGGGGATGGCCCTTCCACCCACGTGTTTATTCAGCGACGTCAGGACTCCTGACTAGTTGGGAGGGACAGCTCGGGATTCTCCTCGAGGCTTGGCAGGGCAATTGGAACGCCTCTCCAGCTGAGGCGGGAGACCAAGGGTCCCTTTCCAAGTGCCACAGGAATCCTGGGACTCCTATCAAGTTTCACGAGGAGTCAGGCATCGTCTCCTTTGGAGGCACTGATCTCCGCGTACCTCTGGAGTTTTCAAAGGATGTGAGGCCTCCGGTCGCGATGAGGTGGGGAACTAGGTGTTTCTCTGTGGTCTCCACAGGGGATTCAGACATCCTTTCGTCTTGGGAGATGCAAGACGAGCCTGCATTCAAGTCACTGCAGGGATATCCGGCCTTATTTCGAGTCAGGGCATCGTGGTGTCCATTCCACTTGAGGCCGCAAACTCAGGGTCCCTCTCACATAGCTAGAGCTGAGAGAAGCCTCCTCTTGAGGTGATTGTGGTAAGGTGGTATTCCTCTGAATTCGAAGCCAGGGACTAACCTCTCATCTTGAGTTGATTTTTGGTCCACGGAGCTCTTTCGTGTTGCTACAGTGACCTCAGGATCCCTCTAGCCTTGCAACAGTGTTCTTGGGGTTTCTCTGGAGTGCCATCAAGGAAATCAAGGCTCCTTTCATGTGTGATGTGCAACACGGAATTGCTCTGCATGCAGTGCAGGGTATCTGGCCTCATTTTGCGGCGAGGGGGAAGTCTCATGGTTTTTCTCGAGTTGCGATGGGAACCTGGGGTATATTCTCGAGTTACGAAGGGGATGGCCCTTCCACCTACGTGTTTGTTCAGCGACGTCAGGACTCCTGCCTAGTTGCGAGGGACAACTCGGGATTCTCCTCGAGGCTTGGCAGGGCAATTGGGACGCCTCTCCAGCTGAGGTGGGAGACCAAGGGTCCCTTTCCACGTGCCACAGGAATCCTGGGACTCCTATCAAGTTTCACGAGGAGTCAGGCATCGTCTCCTTTGGAGGCACTGATCTCCGCGTACCTCTGGAGTTTTCAAAGGATGTGAGGCCTCCGGTCGCGATGAGGTGGGGAACTAGGTCTTTCTCTGTCGTCTCCACAGGGGATTCAGACATCCTTTCGTCTTGGGAGATGCAAGACGAGCCTGCATTCAAGTCACTGCAGGGATAACCGGCCTTATTTCGAGTCAGGGTATCGCGGTGTCCATTCCACTTGAGGCCGCAGACTCAGGGTCCCACTCACATACCTAGAGCTGAGAGAAGCCTCCTCTTGAGGTGCTTGTGGTAAGGTGGTATTCCTCTGGAGTCGAAGCCAGGGACTAACCTCTCATCTCGAGTTGATTTTTGGTCCACGGAGCTCTTTCGTGTTGCTACAGTGACCTCAGGATCCCTCTAGCCTTGAAACAGTGTTCTTGGGGTTTCTCTGGAGTGCCATCAAGGAAATCAAGGCTCCTTTCATGTGTGATGTGCAACACGGAATTGCTCTGCATGCAGTGCACGGTATCGGGCCTCATTTTGCGGCGAAGGGGAAGGCTCATGGTTTTTCTCGAGTTGCGATGGGAACCTGGGTTATATTCTCGAGTTAGGACGGGAATGGCCCTTCCACCCACGTGTTTGTTCAGCGCCGTCAGACTCCTGCCTAATTGCGAGGGACAACTCGGGATTCTCCTCGAGGCTTGGCAGGGCAATTGGGACGCCTCTCCAGGTGAGGCGGGAGATAAAGGGTCCCTTTCCACTTGCGACAGGAATCCTGGGACTCCTATCAAGTTTCACGAGGAGTCAGGCATCGTCTCCTTTGGAGGCACTGATCTACGCGTACCTCTGGAGTTTTCAAAGGATGTGAGGCATCCGTCGTGATGAGGTGGGGAATTGGACTTTCTCTGTGGTCTCCACAGGGGATTCAGACATCCTTTCATCTTGGGAGATGCAAGACGATCCTGCATTCAAGTCACTGCAGGGATATCCGGCCTTATTTGGAGTCAGGGCATCGCAGTGTCCATTCCACTTGAGGCCGCAAACTCAGGGTCCCGCTCACATACCTAGAGCTGAGAGAAGCCTCCTCTTGAGGTGCTTGTGGTTAGGTGGTATTCCTCTGGAGTCGAAGCCAGGGACTAACCTCTCATCTTGAGTTGATTTTTGGTCCACGGAGGTCTTTCTTGTTGCTACAGTGACCTCAGGATCCCTCTAGCCTTGCAACAGTGTTCTTGGGGTTTCTCTGGAGTGCCATCAAGGAAATCAAGGCTCCTTTCATGTTTGATGTGCAACACGGAATTGCTCTGCATGCAGTGCACGGGAATCGTGCCTCATCTCACGGCGAGGGGGAAGTCTCATGATTTTTCTCGAGTTGCGGCGAGAACCTGGGGTATATTCTCGAGTTACGACGGGGATGGCCCTTCCACCCACGTGTTTATTCAGCGACGTCAGGACTCCTGCCTAGTTGGGAGGGACAGCTCGGGATTCTCCTCGAGGCTTGGAAGGGCAATTGGAACGCCTCTCCAGCTGAGGCGGGAGACCAAGGGTCCCTTTCCACGTGCCACAGGAATCCTGGGACTCCTATCAAGTTTCACGAGGAGTCAGGCATCATCTCCTCTGGAGGCACTGATCTCCGCGTACCTCTGGAGTTTTCAAAGGATGTGAGGCCTCCGGTCGCGATGAGGTGGGGAACTAGGTCTTTCTCTGTGGTCTCCACAGGGGATTCAGACATCCTTTCGTCTTGGGAGATGCAAGACGAGCCTGCATTCAAGTCACTGCAGGGATATCCGGCCTTATTTCGAGTCAGGGCATCGCGGTGTCCATTCCACTTGAGGCCGCAAACTCAGGGTCCCTCTCACATACCTAGAGCTGAGAGAAGCCTCCTCTTGAGGTGCTTGTGGTAAGGTGGTATTCCTCTGGAGTCGAAGCCAGGGACTAATCTCTCATCTCGAGTTGATTTTTGGTCCACGGAGCTCTTTCGTGTTGCTACAGTGACCTCAGGATCCCTCTAGCCTTGAAACAGTGTTCTTGGGGTTTCTCTGGAGTGCCATCAAGGAAATCAAGGCTCCTTTCATGTGTGATGTGCAACACGGAATTGCTCTGCACGCAGTGCAGGGTATCGGGCCTCATTTTGCTGCGAGGGGGAAGTCTCATGGTTTTTCTCGAGTTGCGATGGGAACCTGGGGTATATTCTCGAGTTACGACGGGAATGGCCCTTCCACCCACGTGTTTGTTCAGCGCCGTCAGACTCCTGCCTAGTTGCGAGGGACAACTCGGGATTCTCCTCGAGGCTGGCAGGGCAATTGGAACGCCTCTCCAGCTGAGGCGGGAGACCAAGGCTCCCTTTCCACGTGCCACAGGAATCCTGGGACTCCTATCAAGTTTCACGAGGAGTCAGGCATCGTCTCCTTTGGAGGCACTGATCTCTGCATACCTCTGGAGTTTTCAAAGTAGGTGAGGCCTCCGGTCGCGATGAGGTGGGGAACTAGGTCTTTCTCTGTGGTCTCCACAGGGAATTCAGACATCCTTTCGTCTTGGGAGATGCAAGACGAGCCTGCATTCAAGTCACTGCAGGGATATCCGGCCATATTTCGAGTCAGGGCATCGCGGTGTCCATTCCACTTGAGGCCGCAAACTCAGGGTCCCTCTCACATACCTAGAGCTGAGAGAAGCCTCGTCTTGAGGTGCTTGTGGTAAGGTGGTATTCCTCTGGAGTCGAAGCCAGGGACTAACCTCTCATCTCGAGTTGATTTTTGGTCCACGGAGCTCTTTCGTGTTGCTACAGTGACCTCAGGATCCCTCTAGCCTTGAAACAGTGTTCTTGGGGTTTCTCTGGAGTGCCATCAAGGAAATCAAGGCTCCTTTCATGTGTGATGTGCAACACGGAATTGCTCTGCATGCAGTGCAGGTTATCGGGCCTCATTTTGCGGCGAGGGGGAAGTCTCATGGTTTTTCTCGAGTTGAGGCGGGAACCTGGTGTATATTCTCGAGTTACGACGGGGATGGCCCTTCCACACACGTGTTTGTTCAGCGACGTCAGGACTCCTGCCTAGTTGCGAGGGACAACTCGGGATTCTCCTCGAGGCTTGGCAGGGCAATTGGGACGCCTCTCCAGCTGAGGCAGGAGACCAAGGGTCCCTTTTCAAGTGCCACAGGAATACTGGGACTCCTATCAAGTTTCACGAGGAGTCAGGCATCGTCTCCTTTGGAGGTACTGATCTCCGCCTACTTCTGGAGTTTTCAAAGGATGTGAGGCCTCCGGTCGCGATGAGGTGGGAAACTAGGTCTTTCTCTGTGGTCTCCACAGGGGATTCAGACATCCTTTCGTCTTGGGAGATGCAAGACGAGCCTGCATTCAAGTCACGGCAGGGATATCCGGCCTTATTTCGAGTCAGGCCATCGCGGTGTCCATTCCACTTGAGGCCGGAAACTCAGGGTCCCTCTCACATACCTAGAGCTGAGAGAAGCCTCCTCTTGAGGTGCTTGTGGTAAGGTGGTATTCCTCTGGAGTCGAAGCCAGGGACTAACCTCTCATCTCGAGTTGATTTTTGGTCCACGGAGCTCTTTCGTGTTGCTACAGTGACCTCAGGATCTCTCTAGCCTTGAAACAGTGTTGTTGGGGTTTCTCTGGAGTGCCATCAAGGAAATCAAGGCTTCTTTCATGTGTGATGTGCAACACGTAATTGCTCTGCACGCAGTGCAGGGGAATCGGGCCTCATCTCGCGGCGAGGGGGAAGTCTCATGGTTTTTCTCGAGTTGCGGCGGGAACCTGGGGTATATTCTCGAGTTACGACGGGGATGGCCCTTCCACACACGTGTTTGTTCAGCGACGTCAGGACTCCTGCCTAGTTTCGAGGGACAACTCGGGATTCTCCTCGAGGCTTGGCAGGGCAATTGTGATGCTTCTCCAGCTGAGGCGGGAGACCAAGGGTCCCTTTCCACATGCCACAGGAATCCTGGGACTCCTAAGAAGTTTCACGAGGAGTCAGGCATCGTCTCCTTTGGAGGCACTGATCTCCGCGTACCTCTGGAGTTTTCAAAGGATGTGAGGCCTCCGGTCGCGATGAGGTGGGGGCCGAGGTCTTTCTCTGTGGTCTCCACAGGGGATTCAGACATCCTTTCCTCTTGGGAGATGCAAGACGAGCCTGCATTCAAGTCACTGCAGGGATTTCCGGCCTTATTTCGAGTCAGGGCATCGCGGTGTCCATTCCACTTGAGGCCGGAAACTCAGGGTCCCTCTCACATACCTAGAGCTGAGAGAAGCCTCCTCTTGAGGTGCTTGTGGTAAGGTGGTATTCCTCTGGAGTCGAAACCAGGGACTAACCTATCATCTCGAGTTGATTTTTGGTCCACGGAGCTCTTTCGTGTTGCTACAGTGACCTCAGGATCCCTCTAGCCTTGAAACAGTGTTCTTGGGGTTTCTCTGGAGTGCCATCAAGGAAATCAAGGCTCCATTCATGTGTGATGTGCAACACGGAATTGCTCTGCACGCAGTGCAGGGGAATCGGGCATCATCTCGCGGCGAGGGGGAAGTCTCATGGTTTTTCTCGAGTTGCGGCGGGAACCTGGTGTATATTCTCGAGTTACGGCGGGGATGGCCCTTCCACACACGTGTTTGTTCAGCGACGTCAGGACTCCTGCCTAGTTGTGAGGGACAACTCGGGATTCTCCTCGAGGCTTGGCAGGGCAATTGGGACGCTTCTCCAGCTGAGGAGGGAGACCAAGGGTCCCTTTCCACGTGCCACAGAAATCCTGGGACTCCTATCAAGTTTCACGAGGAGTCAGGCATCGTCTCCTTTGGAGGCACTGATCTCCGCGTACCTCTGGAGTTTTCAAAGGATGTGAGGCCTCCGGTCGCGATGAGGTGGGGAACTAGGTCTTACTCTGTGGTCTCCACAGGGGATTCAGACATCCTTTCGTCTTGGGAGATGCAAGACGAGCCTGCATTCAAGTCACTGCAGGGATTTCCGGCCTTATTTCGAGTCAGGGCATCGCGGTGTCCATTCCACTTGAGGCCGCAAACTCAGGGTCCCTCTCACATACCTAGATCTGAGAGAAGCCTCCTCTTGAGGTGCTTGTGGTAAGGTGGTATTCCTCTGGAGTCGAAGCCAGGGACTAACCTCTCATCTCGAGTTGATTTTTGGTCCACGGAGCTCTTTCGTGTTGCTACAGTGACCTCAGGATCCCTCTAGCCTGGAAACAGTGTTCTTGGGTTTCTCTGGAGTGCCATCAAGGAAATCAAGGCTCCTTTCATGTGTGATGTGCAACACGGAATTGCTCTGCGCGCAGTGCAGGGGAATCGGGCCTCATCTCGCGGTGAGGGGGAAGTCTCATGGTTTTTCTCGAGTTGAGGCGGGAACCTGGTGTATATTCTCGAGTTACGACGGGAATGGCCCTTCCACACACGTGTTTGTTCAGCGACGTCAGGACTTCTGCCTAGTTGAGAGGGACAACTTGGGATTCTCCTCGAGGCTTGGCAGGGCAATTGGAACGCCTCTCCAGCTGAGGCGGGAGACCAAGGGTCCCTTTCCACGTGCCACAGGAATCCTGGGACTCCTATCAAGTTTCACGAGGAGTCAGGCATCGTCTCCTTTGGAGGCACTGATCTCCGCGTACCTCTGGAGTTTTCAAAGGATGTGAGGCCTCCGGTCGCGATGAGGTGGGGAACTAGGTCTTTCTCTGTGGTCTCCACAGGGGATTCAAACATCCTTTCGTCTTGGGAGATGCAAGACGAGCCTGCATTCAAGTCACTGCAGGGATATCCAGCCTTATTTCGAGTCATGGCATCGCGTTGTCCATTCCACTTGAGGCCGCAAACTCAGGGTCCCTCTCACATACCTAGAGCTGAGAGAAGCCTCCTCTTGAGGTGCTTGTGGTAAGGTGGTATTCCTCTGGAGTCGAAGCCAGGGACTAACCTCTCATCTCGAGTTGATTTTTGGTCCACGGAGCTCTTTCGTGTTGCTACAGTGACCTCAGGATCCCTCTAGCCTTGAAAGAGTGTTCCTGGGGTTTCTCTGGAGTGCCACCAAGAAAATCAAGGCTCCTTTCATGTGTGATGTGCAACACGGAATTGCTCTGCACGCAGTGCAGGGGAATCGGGCCTCATCTCGCGGCGAGGGGGAAGTCTCATGGTTTTTCTCGAGTTGCGGCGGGAACCTGGGGTATATTCTCGAGTTACGACGGGGATGGCCCTTCCACCCACGTGTTTGTTCAGCGACGTCAGGACTCCTGCCTAGTTGCGAGGGACAACTTGGAATTCTCCTCGAGGCTTGGCAGGGCAATTGGGACGCTTCTCCAACTGAGGCGGGAGACCAAGGGTCCCTTTCCCCGTGCCACAGGAATCCTGGGACTCCTATCAAGTTTCACGAGGAGTCAGGCATCGTCTCCTTTGGAGGCACTGATCTCCGCGTACCTCTGGAGTTTTCAAAGGATGTGAGGCCTCCGGTCGCGATGAGGTGGGGAACTAGGTCTTTCTCTGTGGTCTCCACAGGGGATTCAGACATCCTTTCGTCTTGGGAGATGCAAGACGAGCCTGCATTCAAGTCACTGCAGGGATATCCGGCCTTATTTCGAGTCAGGGCATCGCGGTGTCCATTCCACTTGAGGCCGCAAACTCAGGGTCCCTCTCACATAGCTAGAGCTGAGAGAAGCCTCCTCTTGAGGTGCTTGTGGTAAGGTGGTATTCCTCTGGAGTCGAAGCCAGGGACTAACCTCTCATCTCGAGTTGATTTTTGGTCCACGGAGCTCTTTCGTGTTGCTACCGTGACCTCAGGATCCCTCTAGCCTTGAATCAGTGTTCTTGGGGTTTCTCTGGAGTGCCATCAAGGAAATCAAGGCTCCTTTCATGTGTGATGTGCAACACGGAATTGCTCTGCACGCAGTGCAGGGGAATCGGGCCTCATCTCACGGTGAGGGGGAAGTCTCATGGTTTTTCTCGAGTTGCGGCGGGAACCTGGTGTATATTCTCGAGTTACGACGGGAATGGCGCTTCCTCACACGTGTTTGTTCAGCAACGTCAGGACTCCTGCCTAGTTGCGAGGGACAACTCGGGATTCTCCTCGAGGCTTGGCAGGGCATTTGGAACGCCTCTCCAGCTGAGGCGGGAGACCAAGGGTCCCTTTCCACGTGCCACAGGAATCCTGGGACTCCTATCAAGTTTCACGAGGAGTCAGGCATCGTCTCCTTTGGAGGCACTGATCTCCGCGTACCTCTGGAGTTTTCAAAGGATGTGAGGCCTCCGGTCGCGATGAGGTGGGGAACTAGGTTTTTCTCTGTGGTCTCCACAGGGGATTCAGACATCCTTTCGTCTTGGGAGATGCAAGACGAGCCTGCATTCAAGTCACTGCAGGGATATCCAGCCTTATTTCGAGTCAGGGCATCGCAGTGTCCATTCCACTTGAGGCCGCAAAATCAGGGTCCCTCTCACATACCTAGAGCTGAGAGAAGCCTCCTCTTGAGGTGCTTGTGGTAAGGTGGTGGTCCTCTGGTGTCGAAGCCAGGGACTAACCTCTCATCTCGAGTTGATTTTTGGTCCACGGAGCTCTTTCGTGTTGCTACAGTGACCTCAGGATCTCTCTAGCCTTGAAACAGTGTTCTTGGGGTTTCTCTGGAGTGCCACCAAGAAAATCAAGGCTCCTTTCATGTGTGATGTGCAACACGGAATTGCTCTGCACGCAGTGCAGGGGAATCGGGCCTCATCTCGCGGCGAGGGGGAAGTCTCATGGTTTTTCTTGAGTTACGGCGGGAACCAGGGGTATATTCTCGAGTTACGACGGGGATGGCCCTTCCACACACGTGTTTGTTCAGCGACGTCAGGACTCCTGCCTAGTTGCGAGGGACAACTCGGAATTCTCCTCGAGGCTTGGCAGGGCAATTGGGACGCTTCTCCAACTGAGGCGGGAGACCAAGGGTCCCTTTTCAGGTGCCACAGGAATCCTGGGACTCCAGCAAGTTTCACGAGGAGTCAGGCATCGTCTCCTTTGGAGGCACTGATCTCCGCGTACCTCTGGAGTTTTCAAAGGATGTGAGGCCTCCGATCGAGATGAGGCGGGGAACTAGGTCTTTCTCTGTGGTCTCCACAGGGGATTCAGACATCCTTTCGTCTTCGGAGATGCAAGAGGAGCCTGCATTCAAGTCACTACAGGGATTTCCGGCCTTATTTCGAGTCAGGGCATCGCGGTGTCCATTCCACTTGTGGCCGCAAACTCAGGGTCCCTCTCACATACCTAGAGCTGAGAGAAGCCTCCTCTTGAGGTGCTTGTGGTAAGGTGGTATTCCTCTGGAGTCGAAGCCAGGGACTAACCTCTCATCTCGAGGTGATTTTTGGTCCACGGAGCTGTTTCGTGTTGCTACAGTGACCTCAGGATCCCTCTAGCCTTGAAACAGTGTTCTTGGGGTTTCTCGGGAGTGCCATCAAGGAAATCAAGGCTCCTTTCATGTGTGATGTGCATCACGGAATTGCTCTGCGTGCAGTGCAGGGGAATCGGGCCTCATCTCGCGGTGAGGGGGAAGTCTCATGGTTTTTCTCGAGTTGCGGCGGGAACCTGGTGTATATTCTCGAGTTACGACGGGAACGGCCCTTCCACACACGTGTTTGTTCAGCGACGTCAGGACTCCTGCCTAGTTGAGAGGGACAACTCGGGATTCTCCTCGAGGCTTGGCAGGGCAATTGGAAAGCCTCTCCAGCTGAGGCGGGAGAACAAGGGTCCCTTTCCACGTGCCACAGGAATCCTGGGACTCCTATCAAGTTTCACGAGGAGTCAGGCATTGTCTCCTTTGGAGGCACTGATCTCCGCGTACCTCTGGAGTTTTCAAAGGATGTGAGGCCTCCGGTCGCGATGAGGTGGGGAACTAGGTCTTTCTCTGTGGTCTCCACAGGGGATTCAAACATCCTTTCGTCTTGGGAGATGCAAGACGAGCCTGCATTCAAGTCACTGCAGGGATATCCAGCCTTATTTCGAGTCATGGCATCGCGGTGTCCATTCCACTTGAGGCCGCAAAATCAGGGTCCCTCTCACATACCTAGAGCTGAGAGAAGCCTCCTCTTGAGGTGCTTGTGGTAAGGTGGTATTCCTCTGGTGTCGAAGCCAGGGACTAACCTCTCATCTCGAGTTGATTTTTGGTCCACGGAGCTCTTTCGTGTTGCTACAGTGACCTCAGGATCCCTCTAGCCTTGAAACAGTGTTCTTGGGGTTTCT
This sequence comes from Cervus elaphus, assembly GCF_910594005.1. Classification (NCBI taxonomy): domain Eukaryota; kingdom Metazoa; phylum Chordata; class Mammalia; order Artiodactyla; family Cervidae; genus Cervus; species Cervus elaphus. The sequence goes on from NC_057838.1 coordinate 8,469,154, forward strand.
CTGGAGTGCCACCAAGAAAATCAAGGCTCCTTTCATGTGTGATGTGCAACACGGAATTGCTCTGCACGCAGTGCAGGGGAATCGGGCCTCATCTCGCGGCGAGGGGGAAGTCTCATGGTTTTTCTCGAGTTGCGGCGGGAACCTGGGGTATATTCTCGAGTTACGACGGGGATGGCCCTTCCACCCACCTGTTTGTTCAGCGACGTCAGGACTCCTGCCTAGTTGCGAGGGTCAACTCAGGATTCTCCTCGAGGCTTGGCAGGGCAATTGGGACGCTTCTCCAACTGAGGCGGGAGACCAAGGGTCCCTTTCCCCGTGCCACAGGAATCCTGGGACTCCTATCAAATTTCACGAGGAGTCAGGCATCGTCTCCTTTGGAGGCACTGATCTCCGCGTACCTCTGGAGTTTTCAAAGGATGTGAGGCCTCCGGTCGCGATGAGGTGGGGAACTAGGTCTTTCTCTGTGGTCTCCACAGGGGATTCAGACATCCTTTCATCTTGGGAGATGCAAGACGAGCCTGCATTCAAGTCACTGCAGGGATATCCGGCCTTATTTCGAGTCAGGGCATCACGGTGTCCATTCCACTTGAGGCCGCAAACTCAGGGTCCCTCTCACATAGCTAGAGCTGAGAGAAGCCTCCTCTTGAGGTGCTTGTGGTAAGGTGGTATTCCTCTGGAGTCGAAGCCAGGGACTAACCTCTCATCTCGAGTTGATTTTTGGTCCACGGAGCTCTTTCGTGTTGCTACAGTGACCTCAGGATCCCTCTAGCCTTGAAACAGTGTTCTTGGGGTTTCTCTGGAGTGCCATCAAGGAAATCAAGGCTCCTTTCATGTGTGATGTGCAACACGGAATTGCTCTGCACGCAGTGCAGGGGAATCGGGCCTCATCTCACGGTGAGGGGGAAGTCTCATGGTTTTTCTCGAGTTGCGGCGGGAACCTGGTGTATATTCTCGAGTTACGACGGGAATGGCGCTTCCTCACACGTGTTTGTTCAGCGACGTCAGGACTCCTGCCTAGTTGAGAGGGACAACTCGGGATTCTCCTCGAGGCTTGGCAGGGCATTTGGAACGCCTCTCCAGCTGAGGTGGGAGACCAAGGGTCCCTTTCCACGTGCCACAGGAATCCTGGGACTCCTATCAAGTTTCACGAGGAGTCAGGCATCGTCTCCTTTGGAGGCACTGATCTCCGCGTACCTCTGGAATTTTCAAAGGATGTGAGGCCTCCGGTCGCGATGAGGTGGGGAACTAGGTCTTTCTCTGTGGTCTCCACAGGGGATTCAGACATCCTTTCGTCTTGGGAGATGCAAGACGAGCCTGCATTCAAGTCACTGCAGGGATATCCAGCCTTATTTCGAGTCAGGGCATCGCAGTGTCCATTCCACTTGAGGCCGCAAAATCAGGGTCCCTCTCACATACCTAGAGCTGAGAGAAGCCTCCTCTTGAGGTGCTTGTGGTAAGGTGGTATTCCTCTGGAGTCGAAGCCAGGGACTAACCTCTCATCTCGAGTTGATTTTTGGTCCACGGAGCTCTTTCGTGTTGCTACAGTGACCTCAGGATCCCTCTAGCCTTGAAACAGTGTTCTTGGGGTTTCTCTGGAGTGCCACCAAGAAAATCAAGGCTCCTTTCATGTGTGATGTGCAACACGGAATTGCTCTGCACGCAGTGCAGGTGAATCGGGCCTCATCTCGCGGCGAGGGGGAAGTCTCATGGTTTTTCTCGAGTTGCGGCGGGAACCTGGGGTATATTCTCGAGTTACGACGGGGATGGCCCTTTCACACACGTGTTTGTTCAGCGACGTCAGGACTCCTGCCTAGTTGCGAGGGACAACTCGGGATTCTCCTCGAGGCTTGGCAGGGCAATTGGGACGCGTCTCCAACTGAGGCGGGAGACCAAGGGTCCCTTTCCAGGTGCCACAGGAATCCTGGGACTCCAGCAAGTTTCACGAGGAGTCAGGCATCGTCTCCTTTGGAGGCACTGATCTCCGCGTACCTCTGGAGTTTTCAAAGGATGTGAGGCCTCCGGTCGAGATGAGGTGGGGAACTAGGTCTTTCTCTGTGGTCTCCACAGGGGATTCAGACATCCTTTCGTCTTCGGAGATGCAAGACGAGCCTGCATTCAAGTCACTGCAGGGATATCCAGCCTTATTTCGAGTCAAGGCATCGCAGTGTCCATTCCACTTGAGGCCGCAAAATCAGGGTCCCTCTCACATACCTAGAGCTGAGAGAAGCCTCCTCTTGAGGTGCTTGTGGTAAGGTGGTATTCCTCTGGAGTCGAAGCCAGGGACTAACCTCTCATCTCGAGTTGATTTTTGGTCCACGGAGCTCTTTCGTGTTGCTACAGTGACCTCAGGATCCCTCTAGCCTTGAAACAGTGTTCTTGGGGTTTCTCTGGAGTGCCACCAAGAAAATCAAGGCTCCTTTCATGTGTGATGTGCAACACGGAATTGCTCTGCACGCAGTGCAGGGGAATCGGGCCTCATCTCTCGGCGAGGGGGAAGTCTCATGGTTTTTCTCGAGTTGCGGCGGGAACCTGGTGTATATTCTCGAGTTACGACGGGGATGGCCCTTCCACACACGTGTTTGTTCAGCGACGTCAGGACTCCTGCCTAGTTGCGAGGGACAACTCGGGATTCTCCTCGAGGCTTGGCAGGGCAATTGGGACGCTTCTCCAACTGAGGCGGGAGACCAAGTGTCCCTTTCCCCGTGCCACAGGAATCCTGGGACTCCTATCAAGTTTCACGAGGAGTCAGGCATCGTCTCCTTTGGAGGCACTGATCTCCGCGTACCTCTGGAGTTTTCAAAGGATGTGAGGCCTCCGGTCGCGATGAGGTGGGGAACTAGGTCTTTCTCTGTGGTCTCCACAGGGGATTCAGACATCCTTTCATCTTGGGAGATGCAAGACGAGCCTGCATTCAAGTCACTGCAGGGATATCCAGCCTTATTTCGAGTCAGGGCATCGTGGTGTCCATTCCACTTGACGCCGCAAACTCAGGGTCCCTCTCACATAGCTACAGCTGAGAGAAGCCTCCTCTTGAGGTGCTTGTGGTAAGGTGGTATTCCTCTGGAGTCGAAGCCAGGGACTAACCTCTCATCTCGAGTTGATTTTTGGTCCACGGAGCTCTTTCGTGTTGCTACAGTGACCTCAGGATCCCTCTAGCCTTGAAACAGTGTTCTTGGGGTTTCTCTGGAGTGCCATCAAGGAAATCAAGGCTCCTTTCATGTGTGATGTGCAACACGGAATTGCTCTGCATGCAGTGCAGGGTATCTGGCCTCATTTTGCGGCGAGGGGGAAGTCTCATGGTTTTTCTCGAGTTGCGATGGGAACCTGGGGTATATTCTCGAGTTACGAAGGGGATGGCCCTTCCACCTACGTGTTTGTTCAGCGACGTCAGGACTCCTGCCTAGTTGCGAGGGACAACTCGGGATTCTCCTCGAGGCTTGGCAGGGCAATTGGGACGCCTCTTCAGCTGAGGCGGGAGACCAAGGGTCCCTTTCCACGTGCCACAGGAATCCTGGGACTCCTATCAAGTTTCACGAGGAGTCAGGCATCGTCTCCTTTGGAGGCACTGATCTCCGCGTACCTCTGGAGTTTTCAAAGGATGTGAGGCCTCCGGTCGCGATGAGGTGGGGAACTAGGTCTTTCTCTGTCGTCTCCACAGGGGATTCAGACATCCTTTCGTCTTGGGAGATGCAAGACGAGCCTGCATTCAAGTCACTGCAGGGATAACCGGCCTTATTTCGAGGCAGGGTATCGCGGTGTCCATTCCACTTGAGGCCGCAGACTCAGGGTCCCACTCACATACCTAGAGCTGAGAGAAGCCTCCTCTTGAGGTGCTTGTGGTAAGGTGGTATTCCTCTGGAGTCGAAGCCAGGGACTAACCTCTCATCTCGAGTTGATTTTTGGTCCACGGAGCTCTTTCGTGTTGCTACAGTGACCTCAGGATCCCTCTAACCTTGAAACAGTGTTCTTGGGTTTCTCTGGAGTGCCATCAAGGAAATCAAGGCTCCTTTCATGTGTGATGTGCAACACGGAATTGCTCTCCATGCAGTGCAGGGTATCGGGCCTCATTTTGCGGCGAAGGGGAAGTCTCATGGTTTTTCTCGAGTTGCGATGGGAACCTGGGTTATATTCTCGAGTTACGACAGGAATGGCCCTTTCACCCACGTGTTTGTTCAGCGCCGTCAGACTCCTGCCTAGTTGCGAGGGACAACTCGGGATTCTCCTCGAGGCTTGGCAGGGCAATTGGAACACCTCTCCAGCTGAGGCGGGAGACCAAGGGTCCCTTTCCACTTGCGACAGGAATCCTGGGACTCCTATCAAGTTTCACGAGGAGTCAGGCATCGTCTCCTTTGGAGGCACTGATCCCCGCGTACCTCTGGAATTTTCAAAGGATGTGAGGCCTCCGGTCGCGATGAGGTGGGGAAATAGGTCTTTCTCTGTGGTCTCCACAGGGGATTCAAACATCCTTTCCTCTTGGGAGATGCAAGACGAGCCTGCATTCAAGTCACTGCAGGGATATCCAGCCTTATTTCGAGTCATGGCATCGCGGTGTCCATTCCACTTGAGGCCGCAAACTCAGGGTCCCTCTCACATACCTAGAGCTGAGAGAAGCCTCCTCTTGAGGTGCTTGTGGTAAGGTGGTATTCCTCTGGAGTCGAAGCCAGGGACTAACCTCTTATCTCGAGTTGATTTTTGGTCCACGGAGCTCTTTCGTGTTGCTACAGTGACCTCAGGATCCCTCTAGCCTTGAAACAGTGTTCTTGGGGTTTCTCTGGAGTGCCACCAAGAAAATCAAGGCTCCTTTCATGTGTGATGTGCAACACGGAATTGCTCTGCACGCAGTGCAGGTGAATCGGGCCTCATCTCGCGGCGAGGGGGAAGTCTCATGGTTTTTCTCGAGTTGCGGCGGGAACCTGGGGTATATTCTCGAGTTACGACGGGGATGGCCCTTTCACACACGTGTTTGTTCAGCGACGTCAGGACTCCTGCCTAGTTGCGAGGGACAACTCGGGATTCTCCTCGAGGCTTGGCAGGGCAATTGGGACGCGTCTCCAACTGAGGCGGGAGACCAAGGGTCCCTTTCCAGGTGCCACAGGAATCCTGGGACTCCAGCAAGTTTCACGAGGAGTCAGGCATCGTCTCCTTTGGAGGCACTGATCTCCGCGTACCTCTGGAGTTTTCAAAGGATGTGAGGCCTCCGGTCGAGATGAGGTGGGGAACTAGGTCTTTCTCTGTGGTCTCCACAGGGGATTCAGACATCCTTTCGTCTTCGGAGATGCAAGACGAGCCTGCATTCAAGTCACTGCAGGGATATCCAGCCTTATTTCGAGTCAGGGCATCGCAGTGTCCATTCCACTTGAGGCCGCAAAATCAGGGTCCCTCTCACATACCTAGAGCTGAGAGAAGCCTCCTCTTGAGGTGCTTGTGGTAAGGTGGTATTCCTCTGGAGTCGAAGCCAGGGACTAACCTCTCATCTCGAGTTGATTTTTGGTCCACGGAGCTCTTTCGTGTTGCTACAGTGACCTCAGGATCCCTCTAGCCTTGAAACAGTGTTCTTGGGGTTTCTCTGGAGTGCCACCAAGAAAATCAAGGCTCCTTTCATGTGTGATGTGCAACACGGAATTGCTCTGCACGCAGTGCAGGGGAATCGGGCCTCATCTCTCGGCGAGGGGGAAGTCTCATGGTTTTTCTCGAGTTGCGGCGGGAACCTGGTGTATATTCTCGAGTTACGACGGGGATGGCCCTTCCACACACGTGTTTGTTCAGCGACGTCAGGACTCCTGCCTAGTTGCGAGGGACAACTCGGGATTCTCCTCGAGGCTTGGCAGGGCAATTGGGACGCTTCTCCAACTGAGGCGGGAGACCAAGGGTCCCTTTCCCCGTGCCACAGGAATCCTGGGACTCCTATCAAGTTTCACGAGGAGTCAGGCATCGTCTCCTTTGGAGGCACTGATCTCCGCGTACCTCTGGAGTTTTCAAAGGATGTGAGGCCTCCGGTCGCGATGAGGTGGGGAACTAGGTCTTTCTCTGTGGTCTCCACAGGGGATTCAGACATCCTTTCATCTTGGGAGATGCAAGACGAGCCTGCATTCAAGTCACTGCAGGGATATCCAGCCTTATTTCGAGTCAGGGCATCGTGGTGTCCATTCCACTTGACGCCGCAAACTCAGGGTCCCTCTCACATAGCTACAGCTGAGAGAAGCCTCCTCTTGAGGTGCTTGTGGTAAGGTGGTATTCCTCTGGAGTCGAAGCCAGGGACTAACCTCTCATCTCGAGTTGATTTTTGGCCACGGAGCTCTTTCGTGTTGCTACAGTGACCTCAGGATCCCTCTAGCCTTGAAACAGTGTTCTTGGGGTTTCTCTGGAGTGCCATCAAGGAAATCAAGGCTCCTTTCATGTGTGATGTGCAACACGGAATTGCTCTGCATGCAGTGCAGGGTATCTGGCCTCATTTTGCGGCGAGGGGGAAGTCTCATGGTTTTTCTCGAGTTGCGATGGGAACCTGGGGTATATTCTCGAGTTACGAAGGGGATGGCCCTTCCACCTACGTGTTTGTTCAGCGACGTCAGGACTCCTGCCTAGTTGCGAGGGACAACTCGGGATTCTCCTCGAGGCTTGGCAGGGCAATTGGGACGCCTCTTCAGCTGAGGCGGGAGACCAAGGGTCCCTTTCCACGTGCCACAGGAATCCTGGGACTCCTATCAAGTTTCACGAGGAGTCAGGCATCGTCTCCTTTGGAGGCACTGATCTCCGCGTACCTCTGGAGTTTTCAAAGGATGTGAGGCCTCCGGTCGCGATGAGGTGGGGAACTAGGTCTTTCTCTGTCGTCTCCACAGGGGATTCAGACATCCTTTCGTCTTGGGAGATGCAAGACGAGCCTGCATTCAAGTCACTGCAGGGATAACCGGCCTTATTTCGAGGCAGGGTATCGCGGTGTCCATTCCACTTGAGGCCGCAGACTCAGGGTCCCACTCACATACCTAGAGCTGAGAGAAGCCTCCTCTTGAGGTGCTTGTGGTAAGGTGGTATTCCTCTGGAGTCGAAGCCAGGGACTAACCTCTCATCTCGAGTTGATTTTTGGTCCACGGAGCTCTTTCGTGTTGCTACAGTGACCTCAGGATCCCTCTAACCTTGAAACAGTGTTCTTGGGTTTCTCTGGAGTGCCATCAAGGAAATCAAGGCTCCTTTCATGTGTGATGTGCAACACGGAATTGCTCTGCATGCAGTGCAGGGTATCGGGCCTCATTTTGCGGCGAAGGGGAAGTCTCATGGTTTTTCTCGAGTTGCGATGGGAACCTGGGTTATATTCTCGAGTTACGACAGGAATGGCCCTTCCACCCACGTGTTTGTTCAGCGCCGTCAGACTCCTGCCTAGTTGCGAGGGACAACTCGGGATTCTCCTCGAGGCTTGGCAGGGCAATTGGAACGCCTCTCCAGCTGAGGCGGGAGACCAAGGGTCCCTTTCCACTTGCGACAGGAATCCTGGGACTCCTATCAAGTTTCACGAGGAGTCAGGCATCGTCTCCTTTGGAGGCACTGATCTCCGCGTACCTCTGGAATTTTCAAAGGATGTGAGGCCTCCGGTCGCGATGAGGTGGGGAAATAGGTCTTTCTCTGTGGTCTCCACAGGGGATTCAAACATCCTTTCCTCTTGGGAGATGCAAGACGAGCCTGCATTCAAGTCACTGCAGGGATATCCAGCCTTATTTCGAGTCATGGCATCGCGGTGTCCATTCCACTTGAGGCCGCAAACTCAGGGTCCCTCTCACATACCTAGAGCTGAGAGAAGCCTCCTCTTGAGGTGCTTGTGGTAAGGTGGTATTCCTCTGGAGTCGAAGCCAGGGACTAACCTCTCATCTCGAGTTGATTTTTGGTCCACGGAGCTCTTTCGTGTTGCTACAGTGACCTCAGGATCCCTCTAGCCTTGAAACAGTGTTCTTGGGGTTTCTCTGGAGTGCCATCAAGGAAATCAAGGCTCCGTTCATGTGTGATGTGCAACACGGAATTGCTCTGCATGCAGTGCTGGGTATCGGGCCTCATTTTGCGGCGAGAGGGAAGGCTCATGGTTTTTCTCGAGTTGCGATGTGAACCTGGGGTATATTCTCGAGTTACGACGGGTATGGCCCTTTCACCCACGTGTTTATTCAACGACGTCAGACTCCTGCCTAGTTGCGAGGGACAACTCGGGATTCTCTTCGAGGCTTAGCAGGGCAATTGGGACTCCTCTGCAGCTGAGGCGGGAGACCAAGGATCCCTTTCCACGTGCCACAGGAATTCTGGGACTCCTATCAAATTTCACGAGGAGTCAGGCATCGTCTCCTTTGGAAGCACTGATCTCCGCGTACCTTTGGAGTTTTCAAAGGATGTGAGGCCTCCGGTCCCCATGAGGTGGAGAACAAGGTCTTTCTCTGTGGTCTCCACAGGGGATTCAGACATCCTTTCTTCTTGGGAGATGCAAGACGAGCCTGCATTCAAGTCACTGCAGGGATATCCGGCCTTATTTCGAGTCAGGGCATCGCAGTGTCCATTCCACTTGAGGCCGCAAAATCAGGGTCCCTCTCACATAGCTAGAGCTGAGAGAAGCCTCCTCTTGAGGTGCTTGTGGTAAAGTGGTATTCCTCTGGAGTCGAAGCCAGGGACTAACCTCTCATCTCGAGTTGATTTTTGGTCCACGGAGCTGTTTCGTGTTGCTACAGTGACCTCAGGATCCCTCTAGCCTTGAAACAGTGTTCTTGGGGTTTCTCTGGAGTGCCACCAAGAAAATCAAGGCTTCTTTCATGTGTGATGTGCAACACGGAATTGCTCTGCACGCAGTGCAGGTGAATCGGGCCTCATCTCGCGGCGAGGGGGAAGTCTCATGGTTTTTCTCGAGTTGCGGCGGGAACCTGGGGTATATTCTCGAGTTACGACGGGGATGGCCCTTCCACACACGTGTTTGTTCAGCGACGTCAGGACTCCTGCCTAGTTGCGAGGGACAACTCGGAATTCTCCTCGAGGCTTGGCAGGGAAATTGGGACGCTTCTCCAACTGAGGCGGGAGACCAAGGGTCCCTTACCAGGTGCCACAGGAATCCTGGGACTCCTATCAAGGTTCACGAGGAGTCAGGCATCGTCTCCTTTACAGGCACTGATCTCCGCGTACCTCTGGAGTTTTCAATGGATGTGAGGCCTCCAGTCGAGATGAGGTGGGGAACTAGGTCTTTCTCAGTGGTCTCCACAGGGGATTCAGACATCCTTTCGTCTTCGGAGACGCAAGACGAGCCTGCATTCAAGTCACTGCAGGGATTTCCGGCCTTATTTAGAGTCAGGGCATCGCGGTGTCCATTCCACTTGTGGCCGCAAAATCAGGGTCCCTCACACATACCTAGAGCTGAGAGAACCCTCCTCTTGAGGTGCTTGTGGTAAGGTGGTATTCCTCTGGAGTCGAAGCCAGGGACTAACCTCTCATCTCGAGTTGATTTTTGGTCCACGGAGCTCTTTCGTGTTGCTACCGTGACCTCAGGATCCCTCTAGCCTTGAAACAGTGTTCTTGGGGTTTCTCTGGAGTGCCATCAAGGAAATCAAGGCTCCTTTCATGTGTGATGTGCAACACGGAATTGCTCTGCACGCAGTGCAGGGGAATCGGGCCTCATCTCACGGTGAGGGGGAAGTCTCATGGTTTTTCTCGAGTTGCGGCGGGAACCTGGTGTATATTCTCGAGTTACGACGGGAATGGCGCTTCCTCACACGTGTTTGTTCAGCAACGTCAGGACTCCTGCCTAGTTGCGAGGGACAACTCGGGATTCTCCTCGAGGCTTGGCAGGGCATTTGGAACGCCTCTCCAGTTGAGGCGGGAGACCAAGGGTCCCTTTCCACGTGCCACAGGAATCCTGGGACTCCTATCAAGTTTCACGAGGAGTCAGGCATCGTCTCCTTTGGAGGCACTGATCTCCGCGTACCTCTGGAGTTTTCAAAGGATGTGAGGCCTCCGGTCGAGATGAGGTGGGGAACTAGGTTTTTCTCTGTGGTCTCCACAGGGGATTCAGACATCCTTTCGTCTTGGGAGATGCAAGACGAGCCTGCATTCAAGTCACTGCAGGGATATCCAGCCTTATTTCGAGTCAGGGCATCGCAGTGTCCATTCCACTTGAGGCCGCAAAATCAGGGTCCCTCTCACATACCTAGAGCTGAGAGAAGCCTCCTCTTGAGGTGCTTGTGGTAAGGTGGTGGTCCTCTGGAGTCGAAGCCAGGGACTAACCTCTCATCTCGAGTTGATTTTTGGTCCACGGAGCTCTTTCGTGTTGCTACAGTGACCTCAGGATCCCTCTAGCCTTGAAACAGTGTTCTTGGGGTTTCTCTGGAGTGCCACCAAGAAAATCAAGGCTCCTTTCATGTGTGATGTGCAACACGGAATTGCTCTGCACGCAGTGCAGGGGAATCGGGCCTCATCTCGCGGCGAGGGGGAAGTCTCATGGTTTTTCTCGAGTTGCGGCGGGAACCTGGGGTATATTCTCGAGTTACGACGGGGATGGCCCTTCCACACACGTGTTTGTACAGCGACGTCAGGACTCCTACCTAGTTGCGAGGGACAACTCGGAATTCTCCTCGAGGCTTGGCAGGGCAACTGGGACGCTTCTCCAACTGAGGCGGGAGACCAAGGGTCCCTTTCCAGGTGCCACAGGAATCCTGGGACTCCAGCAAGTTTCACGAGGAGTCAGGCATCGTCTCCTTTGGAGGCACTGATCTCCGCGTACCTCTGGAGTTTTCAAAGGATGTGAGGCCTCCGATCGAGATGAGGTGGGGAACTAGGTCTTTCTCTGTGGTCTCCACAGGGGATTCAGACATCCTTTCGTCTTCGGAGATGCAAGAGGAGCCTGCATTCAAGTCACTACAGGGATTTCCGGCCTTATTTCGAGTCAGGGCATCGCGGTGTCCATTCCACTTGTGGCCGCAAACTCAGGGTCCCTCTCACATACCTAGAGCTGAGAGAAGCCTCCTCTTGAGGTGCTTGTGGTAAGGTGGTATTCCTCTGGAGTCGAAGCCAGGGACTAACCTCTCATCTCGAGTTGATTTTTGGTCCACGGAGCTCTTTCGTGTTGCTACAGTGACCTCAGGATCCCTCTAGCCTTGAAACAGTGTTCTTGGGGTTTCTCTGGAGTGCCATCAAGGAAATCAAGGCTCCTTTCATGTGTGATGTGCAACACGGAATTGCTCTGCGTGCAGTGCAGGGGAATCGGGCCTCATCTCGCGGTGAGGGGGAAGTCTCATGGTTTTTCTCGAGTTGCGGCGGGAACCTGGTGTATATTCTCGAGTTACGACGGGAACGGCCCTTCCACACACGTGTTTGTTCAGCGACGTCAGGACTCCTGCCTAGTTGAGAGGGACAACTTGGGATTCTCCTCGAGGCTTGGCAGGGCAATTGGAACGCCTCTCCAGCTGAGGCGGGAGGACAAGGGTCCCTTTCCACGTGCCACAGGAATCCTGGGACTCCTATCAAGTTTCACGAGGAGTCAGGCATCGTCTCCTTTGGAGGCACTGATCTCCGCGTACCTCTGGAGTTTTCAAAGGATGTGAGGCCTCCGGTCGCGATGAGGTGGGGAACTAGGTCTTTCTCTGTGGTCTCCACAGGGGATTCAAACATCCTTTCGTCTTGGGAGATGCAAGACGAGCCTGCATTCAAGTCACTGCAGGGATATCCAGCCTTATTTCGAGTCATGGCATCGCGGTGTCCATTCCACTTGAGGCCGCAAAATCAGGGTCCCTCTCACATACCTAGAGCTGAGAGAAGCCTCCTCATGAGGTGCTTGTGGTAAGGTGGTATTCCTCTGGAGTCGAAGCCAGGGACTAACCTCTCATCTCGAGTTGATTTTTGGTCCACGGAGCTCTTTCGTGTTGCTACAGTGACCTCAGGATCCCTCTAGCCTTGAAACAGTGTTCTTGGGGTTTCTCTGGAGTGCCACCAAGAAAATCAAGGCTCCTTTCATGTGTGATGTGCAACACGGAATTGCTCTGCACGCAGTGCAGGGGAATCGGGCCTCATCTCGCGGCGAGGGGGAAGTCTCATGGTTTTTCTCGAGTTGCGGCGGGAACCTGGGGTATATTCTCGAGTTACGACGGGGATGGCCCTTCCACCCACGTGTTTGTTCAGCGACGTCAGGACTCCTGCCTAGTTGCGAGGGTCAACTCAGGATTCTCCTCGAGGCTTGGCAGGGCAATTGGGACGCTTCTCCAACTGAGGCGGGAGACCAAGGGTCCCTTTCCACGTGCCACAGGAATCCTGGGTCTCCTATCAAGTTTCACGAGGAGTCAGGCATCGTCTCCTTTGGAGGCACTGATCTCCGCGTACCTCTGGAGTTTTCAAAGGATGTGAGGCCTCCGGTCGCGATGAGGTGGGGAACTAGGTCTTTCTCTGTGGTCTCCACAGGGGATTCAGACATCCTTTCATCTTGGGAGATGCATGACGAGCCTGCATTCAAGTCACTGCAGGGATATCCGGCCTTATTTCGAGTCAGGGCATCGCGGTGTCCATTCCACTTGAGGCCGCAAACTCAGGGTCCCTCTCACATAGCTAGAGCTGAGAGAAGCCTCCTCTTGAGGTGCTTGTGGTAAGGTGGTATTCCTCTGGAGTCGAAGCCAGGGACTAACCTCTCATCTCGAGTTGATTTTTGGTCCACGGAGCTCTTTCGTGTTGCTACCGTGACCTCAGGATCCCTCTAGCCTTGAAACAGTGTTCTTGGGGTTTCTCTGGAGTGCCATCAAGGAAATCAAGGCTCCTTTCATGTGTGATGTGCAACACGGAATTGCTCTGCACGCAGTGCAGGGGAATCGGGCCTCATCTCACGGTGAGGGGGAAGTCTCATGGTTTTTCTCGAGTTGCGGCGGGAACCTGGGGTATATTCTCGAGTTACGACGGGGATGGCCCTTCCACACACGTGTTTGTTCAGCGACGTCAGGACTCCTGCCTAGTTGCGAGGGACAACTCGGGATTCTCCTCGAGGCTTGGCAGGGCAATTGGGACGCGTCTCCAACTGAGGCGGGAGACCAAGGGTCCCTTTCCAGGTGCCACAGGAATCCTGGGACTCCAGCAAGTTTCACGAGGAGTCAGGCATCGTCTCCTTTGGAGGCACTGATCTCCGCGTACCTCTGGAGTTTTCAAAGGATGTGAGGCCTCCGGTCGAGATGAGGTGGGGAACTAGGTCTTTCTCTGTGGTCTCCACAGGGGATTCAGACATCCTTTCGTCTTCGGAGATGCAAGACGAGCCTGCATTCAAGTCACTGCAGGGATATCCAGCCTTATTTCGAGTCAGGGCATCGCAGTGTCCATTCCACTTGAGGCCGCAAAATCAGGGTCCCTCTCACATACCTAGAGCTGAGAGAAGCCTCCTCTTGAGGTGCTTGTGGTAAGGTGGTATTCCTCTGGAGTCGAAGCCAGGGACTAACCTCTCATCTCGAGTTGATTTTTGGTCCACGGAGCTCTTTCGTGTTGCTACAGTGACCTCAGGATCCCTCTAGCCTTGAAACAGTGTTCTTTGGGTTTCTCTGGAGTGCCACCAAGAAAATCAAGGCTCCTTTCATGTGTGATGTGCAACACGGAATTGCTCTGCACGCAGTGCAGGGGAATCGGGCCTCATCTCGCGGCGAGGGGGAAGTCTCATGGTTTTTCTCGAGTTGCGGCGGGAACCTGGGGTATATTCTCGAGTTACGACGGGGATGGCCCTTCCACACACGTGTTTGTTCAGCGACGTCAGGACTCCTGCCTAGTTGCGAGGGACAACTCGGGATTCTCCTCGAGGCTTGGCAGGGCAATTGGGACGCTTCTCCAACTGAGGCGGGAGACCAAGGGTCCCTTTCCACTTGCGACAGGAATCCTGGGACTCCTATCAAGTTTCACGAGGAGTCAGGCATCGTCTCCTTTGGAGGCACTGATCTCCGCGTACCTCTGGAATTTTCAAAGGATGTGAGGCCTCCGGTCGCGATGAGGTGGGGAAATAGGTCTTTCTCTGTGGTCTCCACAGGGGATTCAAACATCCTTTCGTCTTGGGAGATGCAAGACGAGCCTGCATTCAAGTCACTGCAGGGATATCCAGCCTTATTTCGAGTCATGGCATCGCGGTGTCCATTCCACTTGAGGCCGCAAACTCAGGGTCCCTCTCACATACCTAGAGCTGAGAGAAGCCTCCTCTTGAGGTGCTTGTGGTAAGGTGGTATTCCTCTGGAGTCGAAGCCAGGGACTAACCTCTCATCTCGAGTTGATTTTTGGTCCACGGAGCTCTTTCGTGTTGCTACAGTGACCTCAGGATCCCTCTAGCCTTGAAACAGTGTTCTTGGGGTTTCTCTGGAGTGCCATCAAGGAAATCAAGGCTCCGTTCATGTGTGATGTGCAACACGGAATTGCTCTCCATGCAGTGCTGGGTATCGGGCCTCATTTTGCGGCGAGGGGGAAGTCTCATGGTTTTTCTCGAGTTGCGATGGGAACCTGGGGTATATTCTCGAGTTACGACGGGTATGGCCCTTCCACCCACGTGTTTGTTCAGCGACGTCAGACTCCTGCCTAGTTGCGAGGGACAACTCGGGATTCTCTTCGAGGCTTAGCAGGGCAATTGGGACGCCTCTGCAGCTGAGGCGGGAGACCAAGGATCCCTTTCCACGTGCCACAGGAATTCTGGGACTCCTATCAAGTTTCACGAGGAGTCAGGCATCGTCTCCTTTGGAGGCACTGATCTCCGCGTACCTCTGGAATTTTCAAAGGATGTGAGGCCTCCGGTCGCGATGAGGTGGGGAAATAGGTCTTTCTCTGTGGTCTCCACAGGGGATTCAAACATCCTTTCGTCTTGGGAGATGCAAGAGGAGCCTGCATTCAAGTCACTGCAGGGATATCCAGCCTTATTTCGAGTCATGGCATCGCGGTGTCCATTCCACTTGAGGCCGCAAACTCAGGGTCCCTCTCACATACCTAGAGCTGAGAGAAGCCTCCTCTTGAGGTGCTTGTGGTAAGGTGGTATTCCTCTGGAGTCGAAGCCAGGGACTAACCTCTCATCTCGAGTTGATTTTTGGTCCACGGAGCTCTTTCGTGTTGCTACAGTGACCTCAGGATCCCTCTAGCCTTGAAACAGTGTTCTTGGGGTTTCTCTGGAGTGCCATCAAGGAAATCAAGGCTCCGTTCATGTGTGATGTGCAACACGGAATTGCTCTGCATGCAGTGCTGGGTATCGGGCCTCATTTTGCGGCGAGGGGGAAGTCTCATGGTTTTTCTCGAGTTGCGATGGGAACCTGGGGTATATTCTCGAGTTACGACGGGTATGGCCCTTCCACCCACGTGTTTGTTCAGCGACGTCAGACTCCTGCCTAGTTGCGAGGGACAACTCGGGATTCTCTTCGAGGCTTAGCAGGGCAATTGGGACGCCTCTGCAGCTGAGGCGGGAGACCAAGGGTCCCTTTCCACGTGCCACAGGAATTCTGGGACTCCTATCAAGTTTCACGAGGAGTCAGGCATCGTCTCCTTTGGAGGCACTGATCTCCGCGTACCTCTGGAGTTTTCAAAGGATGTGAGGCCTCCGGTCCCCATGAGGTGGAGAACAAGGTCTTTCTCTGTGGTCTCCACAGGGGATTCAGACATCCTTTCGTCTTGGGAGATGCAAGACGAGCCTGCATTCAAGTCACTGCAGAGATATCCGGCCTTATTTCGAGTCAGGGCATCGCAGTGTCCATTCCACTTGAGGCCGCAAAATCAGGGTCCCTCTCACATACCTAGAGCTGAGAGAAGCCTCCTCTTGAGGTGCTTGTGGTAAGATGGTGTTCCTCTGGAGTCGAAGCCAGGGACTAACCTCTCAACTCGAGTTGATTTTTGGTCCACGGAGCTGTTTCGTGTTGCTACAGTGACCTCAGGATCCCTCTAGCCTTGAAACAGTGTTCTTGGGGTTTCTCTGGAGTGCCACCAAGAAAATCAAGGCTTCTTTCATGTGTGATGTGCAACACGGAATTGCTCTGCACGCAGTGCAGGTGAATCGGGCCTCATCTCGCGGCGAGGGGGAAGTCTCATGGTTTTTCTCGAGTTGCGGCGGGAACCTGGGGTATATTCTCGAGTTACGACGGAGATGGCCCTTCCACACACGTGTTTGTTCAGCGACGTCAGGACTCCTGCCTAGTTGCGAGGGACAACTCGGAATTCTCCTCGAGGCTTGGCAGGGCAATTGGGACGCTTCTCCAACTGAGGCGGGAGACCAAGGGTCCCTTACCAGGTGCCACAGGAATCCTGGGACTCCTATCAAGGTTCACGAGGAGTCAGGCATCGTCTCCTTTGCAGGCACTGATCTCCGCGTACCTCTGGAGTTTTCAAAGGATGTGAGGCCTCCAGTCGAGATGAGGTGGGGAACTAGGTCTTTCTCTGTGGTCTCCACAGGGAATTCAGACATCCTTTCGTCTTCGGAGATGCAAGACGAGCCTGCATTCAAGTCACTGCAGGGATTTCCGGCCTTATTTAGAGTCAGGGCATCGCGGTGTCCATTCCACTTGTGGCCGCAAACTCAGGGTCCCTCTCACATACCTAGAGCTGAGAGTAGCCTCCTCTTGAGGTGCTTGTGGTAAGGTGGTATTCCTCTGGAGTCGAAGCCAGGGACTAACCTCTCATCTCGAGTTGATTTTTGGTTCACGGAGCTGTTTCGTGTTGCTACAGTGACCTCAGGATCCCTCTAGCCTTGAAACAGTGTTCTTGGGGTTTCTCGGGAGTGCCATTAAGGAAATCAAGGCTCCTTTCATGTGTGATGTGCAACACGGAATTGCTCTGCACACAGTGCAGGGGAATCGGGCCTCATCTCGCGGTGAGGGGGAAGTCTCATGGTTTTTCTCGAGTTGCGGCGGGATCCTGGTGTATATTCTCGAGTTACGACGGGAATGGCCCTTCCACACACGTGTTTGTTCAGCGACGTCAGGACTCCTGCCTAGTTGCGAGGGACAACTCGGGATTCTCCTCGAGGCTTGGCAGGGCAATTGGAACGCTTCTCCAGCTGAGGCGGGAGACCAAGGGTCCCTTTCCCCGTGCCACAGGAATCCTGGGACTCCTATCAAGTTTCACGAGGAGTCAGGCATCGTCTCCTTTGGAGGCACTGATCTCCGCGTACCTCTGGAGTTTTCAAAGGATGTGAGGCCTCCGGTCGCGATGAGGTGGGGAACTAGGTCTTTCTCTGTGGTCTCCACAGGGGATTCAGACATCCTTTCATCTTGGGAGATGCAAGACGAGCCTGCATTCAAGTCACTGCAGGGATATCCGGCCTTATTTCCAGTCAGGGCATCGTGGTGTCCATTCCACTTGAGGCCGCAAACTCAGGGTCCCTCTCACATAGCTAGAGCTGAGAGAAGCCTCCTCTTGAGGTGCTTGTGGTAAGGTGGTATTCCTGTGGATTCGATGCCAGGGACTAACCTCTCATCTCGAGTTGATTTTTGGTCCACGGAGCTCTTTCGTGTTGCTACAGTGACCTCAGGATCCCTCTAGCCTTGAAACAGTGTTCTTGGGGTTTCTCTGGAGTGCCATCAAGGAAATCAAGGCTCCTTTCATGTGTGATGTGCAACACGGAATTGCTCTGCATGCAGTGAAGGGTATCGGGCCTCATTTTGCGGCGAGGGGGAAGTCTCATGGTTTTTCTCGAGTTGTGATGGGAACCTGGGGTATATTCTCGAGTTACGACGGGGATGGCCCTTCCACCGACGTGTTTGTTCAGCGACGTCAGACTCCTTACTAGTTGCGAGGGACAACTCGGGATTCTCCTCGAGGCTTGGCAGGGCAATTGGGACGCCTCTCAATCTGAGGCGGGAGACCAAGGGTCCCTTTCCACGTGCCACAGGAATTCTGGGACTCCTATCAAGTTTCACGAGGAGTCAGGCATCGTCTCCTTTGGAGGCACTGATCTCCACGTACCTATGGAGTTTTCAAAGGATGTGAGGCCTCCGGTCGCGATGAGGTGGGGAACTAGGTCTTTCTCTGTCGTCTCCACAGGGGATTCAGACATCCTTTCGTCATGGGAGATGCAAGACGAGCCTGCATTCAAGTCTCTGCAGGGATAACCGGCCTTATTTCGAGTCAGGGTATCGCGGTGTCCATTCCACTTGAGGCCGCAGACTCAGGGTCCCACTCACATACCTAGAGCTGAGAGAAGCCTCCTCTTGAGGTGCTTGTGGTAAGGTGGTATTCCTCTGGAGTCGAAGCCAGGGACTAACCTCTCATCTCGAGTTGATTTTTGGTCCACGGAGCTCTTTCGTGTTGCTACAGTGACCTCAGGATCCCTCTAGCCTGGAAACAGTGTTCTTGGGTTTCTCTGGAGTGCCATCAAGGAAATCAAGGCTCCTTTCATGTGTGATGTGCAACACGGAATTGCTCTGCATGCAGTGCAGGGTATCGGGCCTCATTTTGCGGCGAAGGGGAAGGCTCATGGTTTTTCTCGAGTTGCGATGGGAACCTGGGTTATATTCTCGAGTTACGACGGGAATGGCCCTTCCACCCACGTGTTTGTTCAGCGCCGTCAGACTCCTGCCTAGTTGCGAGGGACAACTCGGGATTCTCCTCGAGGCTTGGCAGGGCAATTGGGACGCCTCTCCAGCTGAGGCGGGAGACTAAGGGTCCCTTTCCACTTTCGACAGGAATCCTGGGACTCCTATCAAGTTTCACGAGGAGTCAGGCATCGTCTCCTTTGGAGGCACTGATCTCCGCGTACCTCTGGAGTTTTCAAAGGCTGTGAGTCATCCGTCGTGATGAGGTGTGGAATTGGACTTTCTCTGTGGTCTCCACAGGGGATTCAGACATCCTTTCATCTTGGGAGATGCAAGACGAGCCTGCATTCAAGTCACTGCAGGGATATCCGGCCTTATTTCGCGTCAGGGCATCGCAGTGTCCATTCCACTTGAGGCCGCAAATTCAGGGTCCCTCTCACATACCTATAGCTGAGAGAAGCCTCCTCTTGAGGTGCTTGTGGTTAGGTGGTATTCCTCTGGAGTCGAAGCCAGGGACTAACCTCTCATCTCGAGTTGATTTTTGGTCCACGGAGGTCTTTCGTGTTGCTACAGTGACCTCAGGATCCCTCTAGCCTTGAAACAGTGTTCTTGGGGTTTCTCTGGAGTGCCATCAAGGAAATCAAGGCTCCTTTCATGTGTGATGTGCAACACGAAATTGCTCTGCATGCAGTGCACGGGAATCGGGCCTCATCTCACGGCGAGGGGGAAGTCTCATGATTTTTCTCGAGTTGCGTCGAGAACCTGGGGTATATTCTCGAGTTACGACGCGGATGGCCCTTCCACCCACGTGTTTGTTCAGCGACGTCAGGACTCCTGCCTAGTTGCGAGGGACAACTCGGGATTCTCCTCGAGGCTTGGCAGGGCAATTGGGACGCCTCTCCAGCTGAGGCGGGGGACCAAGGGTCCCTTTCCACGTGCCACAGGAATCCTGGGACTCCTATCAAGTTTCACGAGGAGTCAGGCATCGTCTCCTTTGGAGGCACTGATCTCCCCGTACCTCTGGAGTTTTCAAAGGATGTGAGGCCTCCGGTCGCGATGAGGTGGGGAACTAGGTCTTTCTCTGTCGTCTCCACAGGGGATTCAGACATCCTTTCGTCTTGGGAGATGCAAGACGAGCCTGCATTCAAGTCACTGCAGGGATAACCGGCCTTATTTCGAGTCAGGGTATCGCGGTGTCCGTTCCACTTGAGGCCGCAAACTCAGGGTCCAACTCACATACCTAGGGCTGAGAGAAGCCTCCTCTTGAGGTGCTTGTGGTAAGGTGGTATTCCTCTGGAGTCGAAGCCAGGGACTAATCTCTCATCTCGAGTTGATTTGTGGTCCACGGAGCTCTTTCGTGTTGCTACAGTGACCTCAGGTTCCCTCTAGCCTTGAAACAGTGTTCTTGGGGTTTCTCTGTAGTGCCATCAAGGAAATCAAGGCTCCTTTCATGTGTGATGTGCAACACGGAATTGCTCTGCACGCAGTGCAGGGTATCGGGCCTCATTTTGCTGCGAGGGGGAAGTCTCATGATTTATCTCGAGTTGCGTCGAGAACCTGGGGTATATTCTCGAGTTACGACTGGGATGGCCCTTCCACCCACGTGTTTGTTCAGCGACGTCAGGACTCCTGCCTAGTTGCGAGGGACAACTCGGGATTCTCCTCGAGGCTTGGCAGGGCAATTTTGACGCCTCTCCACCTGAGGCGGGAGAACAAGGGTCCCTTTCCACGTGCCACAGGAATCCTGGGACTCCTATCAAGTTTCACGAGGAGTCAGGCATCGTCTCCTTTGGAGGCACTGATCTCCGCGTACCTCTGGAGTTTTCAAAGGATGTGAGGCCTCCAGTCGCGATGAGGTGGGGAACTAGGTCTTTCTCTGTCGTCTCCACAGGGGATTCAGACATCCTTTCGTCTTGGGAGATGCAAGACGAGCCTGCATTCAAGTCACTGCAGATATATCCGGCCTTATTTCGAGTCAGGGCATCGCGGTGTCCATTCCACTTGAGGCCGCAAACTCAGGGTCCCTCTCACATACCTAGAGCTGAGAGAAGCCTCGTCTTGAGGTGCTTGTGGTAAGGTGGTATTCCTCTGGAGTCGAAGCCAGGGACTAACCTCTCATCTCGAGTTGATTTTTGGTCCACAGAGCTCTTTCGTGTTGCTACAGTGACCTCAGGATCCCTCTAGCCTTGAAACAGTGTTCTTGGGGTTTCTCTGGAGTGCCATCAAGGAAATCAAGTCTCCTTTCATGTGTGATGTGCAACACGGAATTGCTCTGCACGCAGTGCAGGGGAATCGGGCCTCATCTCGCGGCGAGGGGGAAGTCTCATGGTTTTTCTCGAGTTGCGGCGGGAACCTGGGGTATATTCTCGAGTTATGACGGGGATGGCCCTTCCACACACGTGTTTGTTCAGCGACGTCAGGACTCCTGCCTAGTTGCGAGGGACAACTCGGGATTCTCCTCGAGGCTTGGCAGGGCAATTGGGACGCTTCTCCAGCTGAGGCGGGCGACCAAGGGTCCCTTTCCACGTGCCACAGGAATCCTGGGACTCCTAAGAAGTTTCACGAGGAGTCAGGCATCGTCTCCTTTGGAGGCACTGATCTCCGCGTACCTCTGGAGTTTTCAAAGGATGTGAGGCCTCCGGTCGCGATGAGGTGGGGGCCTAGGTCTTACTCTGTGGTCTCCACAGGGGATTCAGACATCCTTTCCTCTTGGGAGATGCAAGACGAGCCTGCATTCAAGTCACTGCAGGGATTTCCGGCCTTATTTCGAGTCAGGGCATCGCGGTGTCCATTCCACTTGAGGCCGCAAACTCAGGGTCCCTCTCACATACCTAGAACTGAGAGAAGCCGCCTCTTGAGGTGCTTGTGGTAAGGTTGTATTCCTCTGGAGTCGAAGCCAGGGACTAATCTCTCATCTCGAGTTGATTTTTGGTCCACGGAGCTCTTTCGTGTTGCTACAGTGATCTCAGGATCCCTCTAGCCTTGAAACAGTGTTCTTGGGGTTTCTCTGGAGTGCCATCAAGGAAATCAAGGCTCCTTTCATGTTTGATGTGCAACACGGAATTGCTCTGCATGCAGTGCAGGGAAATCGGGCCTCATCTCACGGCGAGGGGGAAGTCTCATGGTTTTTCTCGAGTTGCGGCGGGAACCTGGGGTATCTTCTCGAGTTACGACGGGGATGGCCCTTCCACACACGTGTTTATTCAGCGACGTCAGGACTCCTGCCTAGTTGCGAGGGACAACTTGGGATTCTCCTCGAGGCTTGGCAGGGCAATTGGAACGCCTCTCCAGCTGAGGCGGGAGACCAAGGGTCCCTTTCCACGTGCCACAGAAATCCTGGGACTCCTATCAACTTTCACGAGGAGTCAGGCATCGTCTCCTTTGGAGGTACTGATCTCCGCCTACTTCTGGAGTTTTCAAAGGATGTGAGGCCTCCGGTCGCGATGAGGTGGGGAACTAGGTCTTTCTCTGTGGTCTCCACAGGGGATTCAGACATCCTTTCGTCTTGGGAGATGCAAGACGAGCCTGCATTCAAGTCACTGCAGGGATATCCGGCCTTATTTCGAGTCAGGCCATCGCGGTGTTCGTTCCACTTGAGGCCGGAAACTCAGGGTCCCTCTCACATACCTAGAGCTGAGAGAAGCCTCCTCTTGAGGTGCTTGTGGTAAGGTGGTATTCCTCTGGAGTCGAAGCCAGGGACTAACCTCTCATCTCGAGTTGATTTTTGGTCCACGGAGCTCTTTCGTGTTGCTACAGTGACCTCAGGATCCCTCTAGCCTTGAAACAGTGTTCTTGGGGTTTCTCTGGAGTGCCATCAAGGAAATCAAGGCTCCTTTCATGTGTGATGTGCAACACGGAATTGCTCTGCACGCAGTGCAGGGGAATCGGGCCTCATCTCGCGGCGAGGGGGAAGTCTCATGGTTTTTCTCGAGTTGCGGCGGGAACCTGGGGTATATTCTCGAGTTACGACGGGGATGGCCCTTCCACACACGTGTTTGTTCAGCGACGTCAGGACTCCTGCCTAGTTGCGAGGGACAACTCGGGATTCTCCTCGAGGCTTGGCAGGGCAATTGGGACGCTTCCCCAGCTGAGGCGGGAGACCAAGGGTCCCTTTCCACGTGCCACAGGAATCCTGGGACTCCTAAGAAGTTTCACGAGGAGTCAGGCATCGTCTCCTTTGGAGGCACTGATCTCCGCGTACCTCTGGAGTTTTCAAAGGATGTGAGGCCTCCGGTCACGATGAGGTGGGGGCCTAGGTCTTACTCTGTGGTCTCCACAGGGGATTCAGACATCCTTTCCTCTTGGGAGATGCAAGACGAGCCTGCATTCAAGTCACTGCAGGGATTTCCGGCCTTATTTCGAGTCAGGGCATCGCGGTGTCCATTCCACTTGAGGCCGCAAACTCAGGGTCCCTCTCACATACCTAGAGCTGAGAGAAGCCTCCTCTTGAGGTGCTTGAGGTAAGGCGGTATTCCTCTGGAGTCGAAGCCAGGGACTAACCTCTCATCTCGAGTTGATTTTTGGTCCACGGAGCTCTTTCGTGTTGCTACAGTGACCTCAGGATCCCTCTAGCCTGGAAACAGTGTTCTTGGGGTTTCTCTGGAGTGCCATCAAGGAAATCAAGGCTCCTTTCATGTGTGATGTGCAACACGGAATTGCTCTGCACGCAGTGCAGGGGAATCGGGCCTCATCTCGCGGCGAGGGGGAAGTCTCATGGTTTTTCTCGAGTTGCGGCTGGAACCTGGGGTATATTCTCGAGTTACGACGGGGATGGCCCTTCCACACACGTGTTTGTTCAGCGACGTCAGGACTCCTTCCTAGTTGCGAGCGACAACTCGGGATTCTCCTCGAGGCTTGGCTGGGAAATTGGGACGCTTCTCCAGCTGAGGCGGGAGACCAAGGGTCCCTTTCCACGTGCCACAGAAATCCTGGGACTCCTATCAAGTTTCACGAGGAGTCAGGCATCGTCTCCTTTGGAGGCACTGATCTCCGCGTACCTCTGGAGTTTTCAAAGGATGTGAGGCCTCCGGTCGCGATGAGGTGGGGAACTAGGTCTTACTTTGTGGTCTCCACAGGGGATTCAGACATCCTTTCGTCTTGGGAGATGCAAGACGAGCCTGCATTCAAGTCACTGCAGGGATTTCCGGCCTTATTTCGTGTCAGGGCATCGCGGTGTCCATTCCACTTGAGGCCGCAAACTCAGGGTCCCTCTCACATACCTAGAGCTGAGAGAAGCCTCCTCTTGAGGTGCTTGTGGTAAGGTGGTATACCTCTGGAGTCGAAGCCTAGGACTAACCCCTCATCTCGAGTTGATTTTTGGTCCACGAAGCTCTTTCGTGTTGCTACAGTGACCTCAGGATCCCTCTAGCCTTGAAACACTGTTCTTGGGTTTTCTCTGGAGTGCCATCAAGGAAATCAAGGCTCCTTTCATGTGTGATGTGCAACTCGGAATTGCTTTGCATGCAGTGCAGAGTATCGGGCCTCATCTCGCGGCGAGGGGGAAGTCTCATGGCTTTTCTCGAGTTGCGATGGGAACATGGGGTATATTCTCGAGTTACGACGGGGATGGCCCTTCCACCCACGTGTTTGTTCAGCGACGTCAGACTCCTGCTTAGTTGCAAGGGACAACTCGGGATTCTCCTCGAGGCTTGGCAGGGCAATTGGGACGCCTCTCCAGCTGAGGCGGGAGAACAAGGGTCCCTTTCCACGTGCCACAGAAATCCTGGGACTCCTATCAAGTTTCACGAGGAGTCAGGCTTCGTCTCCTTTGGAGGCACTGATCTCCGCGTACCTCTGGAGTTTTCAAAGGATGTGAGGCCTCCGGTCGCGATGAGGTGGGGAACTAGGTCTTTCTCTGTGGTCTCCACAGGGGATTCAGACATCCTTTCGTCTTGGGAGATGCAAGACGAGCCTGCATTCAAGTCACTGCAGGGATATCCGGCCTTATTTCGAGTCCTGGCATCCCAGTGTCCATTCCACTTGAGGCCGCAAACTCAGGGTCCCTCTCACATATCTAGAGCTGAGAGAAGCCTCCTCTTGAGGTGCTTGTGGTAAGGTGGTATTCCTCTGGAATCGAAGCCAGGGACTAACCTCTCATCTCGAGTTGATTTTTGGTCCACGGAGCTCTTTCTTGTTGCTACAGTGACCTCAGGATCCCTCTAGCCTTGAAACAGTGTCCTTGGGGTTTCTCTGGAGTGCCATCAAGGAAATCAAGGTTCCTTTCATGTGTGATGTGCAACACGGAATTGCTCTGCACGCAGTGCATACGAATCGGGCCTTATCTCGCGGCGAGGGGGACGTCTCATGGTTTTTCTCGAGTTGCGGCGGGAACCTGGGGTATATTCTCGAGTTACGACGGGAATGGCCCTTCCACACACGTGTTTGTTCAGCGACGTCAGGACTCCTGCCTAGTTGCGAGGGACAACTCGGGATTCTCCTCGAGGCTTGGCAGGGCAATTGGGACGCCTCTCCAGCTGAGGCGGGAGACCAAGGGTCCCTTTCCACGTGCCACAGGAATCCTGGGACTCCTATCAAGTTTCACGAGGATTCAGGCATCGTCTCCTTTGGAGGCACTGATCTCTGCGTACCTCTGGAATTTTCAAAGGATGTGAGGCCTCCGGTCGCGATGAGGTGGGGAACTAGGTCTTTCTCTGTGGTCTCCACAGGGAATTCAGACATCCTTTCATCTTGGGAGATGCAAGACGAGCCTGCATTCAAGTCACTGCAGGGATATCCGGCCTTATTTCGCGTCAGGGCATCGCAGTGTCCATTCCACTTGAGGCCGCAAATTCAGGGTCCCTCTCACATACATAGAGCTGAGAGAAGCCTCCTCTTGAGGTGCTTGTGGTAAGGGGGTATTCCTCTGGAGTCGAAGCCAGGGACTAACCTCTCATCTCGAGTTGATTTTTGGTCCACGGAGCTCTTTCGTGTTGCTACAGTGACCTCAGGATCCCTCTAGCCTTGAAACAGTGTTCTTGGGGTTTCTCTGGAGTGCCATCAAGGAAATCAAGGCTCCTTTCATGTGTGATGTGCAACACGGAATTGCTCTGCATGCAGTGCAGGGTATCGGGCCTCATTTTGCGGCGAGGGGGAAGTCTCATGGTTTTTCTCGAGTTGCGATGGGAACCTGGGGTATATTCTCGAGTTACGACGGGGATGGCCCTTCCACCCACGTGTTTGTTCAGCGACGTCAGACTCCTGTCTAGTTGCGAGGGACAACTCGGGATTCTCCTCGAGGCTTGGCAGGGCAATTGGGACGCCTCTCCAGCTGAGGCGGGAGACCAAGGGTCCCTTTCCACGTGCCACAGGAATCCTGGGACTCCTATCAAGTTTCACGAGGAGTCAGGCATCGTCTCCTTTGGAGGCACTGATCTCCGCGTACCTCTGGAGTTTTCAAAGGATGTGAGGCCTCCGGTCGCGATGAGGTGGGGAGCTAGGTCTTTCTCTGTGGTCTCCACAGGGGATTCAGACATCCTTTCATCTTGACAGATGCAAGACGAGCCTGCATTCAAGTCACTGCAGGGATATCCGGCCTTATTTCGAGTCAGGGCATCGGGGTGTCCATTCCACTTGAGGCTGCAAACTCAGGCTCCCTCTCACATACCTAGAGCTGAGAGAAGCCTCCTCTTGAGGTGCTTGTGGTAAGGTGGTATTCCTCTGGAGTCGAAGCCAGGGACTAACCTCTCATCTCGAGGTGATTTTTTGTCCACGGAGCTCTTTCGTGTTGCTACAGTGACCTCCGGATCCCTCTAGCATTGATACAGTGTTCTTGGGGTTTCTCTGGAGTGCCATCAAGGAAATCAAGGTTCCTTTCATGTGTGATGTGCAACACGGAATTGCTCTGCACGCAGTGCCGGAGAATCGGGCCTCATCTCGCGGCGAGGGGGAAGTCTCATGGTTTTTTTCGAGTTGCGGCGGGAACCTGGGGTATATTCTCGAGTTACGACGGGGATGGCCCTTCCAGCCACGTGTTTGTACAGCGACGTCAGGACTCCTGCCTAGTTGCGAGGGACAACTCGGGATTCTCCTCGAGGCTTGGCAGGGCAATTGGGACGCCTCTCCAGCTGAGGCGGGAGACCAAGGGTCCCTTTCCACGTGCCACAGGAATCCTGGGACTCCTATCAAGGTTCACGAGGAGTCAGGCATCGTCTCCTTTGGAGGCACTGATCTCCGCGTACCTCTGGAGTTTTCAACGGATGTGAGGCCTCCGGTCGTGAAGAGGTGGGGAACTTGGTCTTTCTCTGTGGTCTCCACAGGGGCTTCAGACATCCTTTCGTCTTGGGAGATGCAAGACGAGCCTGCATTCAAGTCACTGCAGGGATATCCGGCCTTATTTCGAGTCAGGGCATCGCGGTGTCCATTCCACTTGAGGCCGCAAACCCAGGGTCCCTCTCACATACCTAGAGCTGAGAGAAGCCTCCTCTTGAGGTGCTTGTGGTAAGCTGGTATTCCTCTGGAGTCGAAGCCAGGGACTAACCTCTCATCTCGAGTTGATTCTTGGTCCACACAGTTCTTTCGTGTTGCTACAGTGACCTCAGGATCCCTCTAGCCTTGAAACAGTATTCTTGGGGTTTCTCTGGAGTGCCATCAAGGAAATCAAGGCTCCTTTCATGTGTGATGTGCAACACGGAATTGCTCTGCACTCAGTGCAGGGGAATCGGGCCTCATCTCGCAGCGAGGGGGAAGTCTCATGGTTTTTCTCGAGTTGCGTCGGGAACCTGGGGTATATTCTCGAGTTACGACGGGGATGGCCCTTACACACACGTGTTTGTTCAGCCGCGTCAGGACTCCTGCCTAGTTGCGAGGGACAACTCGGGATTCTCCTCGAGGCTTGGCAGGGCAATTGGGACGCCTCTCCAGCTGAGGTGGGAGACCAAGGGTCCCTTTCCCCTTGCCACAGGAATCCTGGGACTCCTATCAAGTTTCACGAGGAGTCAGGCATCGTCTCCTTTGGAGGCACTGATCTCCGCGTAACTCTGGAGTTTTCAAAGAATGTGAGGCCTCTGGTCGCGATGAGGTGGGGAACTAGTTCTTTCTCTGTGGTCTCCACAGGGGATTCAGACATCCTTTCATCTTGGGAGATGCAAGACGAGCCTGCATTCAAGTCACTGCAGGGATATCCGGCCTTATTTCGAGTCAGGGCATCGCGGTGTCCATTCCACTTGAGGCCACAAACTCAGGGTCCCTATCACATAGCTAGAGCTGAGATAATCCTGCTCTTGAGGTGCTTGTGGTAAGGTGGTATTCCTCTGGAGTCGAAGCCAGGGACTAACCTCTCATCTCGAGTTGATTTTTGGTCCACGGAGCTCTTTCGTGTTGCTACAGTGACCTCAGGATCCCTCTAGCCTTGAAACAGTGTTCTTGGGGTTTCTCTGGAGTGCCATCAAGGAAATCAAGGCTCCTTTCATGTGTGATGTGCAACACGGAATTGCTCTGCACGCAGTGCAGGGGAATCGGGCCTCATCTCGCGGCGAGGGGGAAGTCTCATGATTTTTCTCGAGTTGCGTCGGGAACCTGGGGTATATTCTCGAGTTACGACGGGGATGGCCCTTCCACCCACGTGTTTGTTCAGCGACGTCAGGACTCCTGCCTAGTTGCGAGGGACAACTCGGGATTCTCCTCGAGGCTTGGCAGGGCAATTGGGACGCCTCTCCAGCTGAGGCGGGAGACCAAGGGTCCCTTTCCCCGTGCCACAGGAATCCTGGGACTCCTATCAAGTTTCACGAGGAGTCAGGCATCGCCTCCTTTGGAGGCACTGATCTCCGCGTACCTCTGGAGTTTTCAAAGGATGTGAGGCCTCCGGTCGCGATGAGGTGGGGAACTAGGTCTTTCTCTGTGGTCTCCACAGGGGCTTCAGACATCCTTTCGTCTTGGGAGATGCAAGACGAGCCTGCATTCAAGTCACTGCCAGGATATGCGGCTTATTTCGAGTCAGGGCATCGCGGTGTCCATTCCAGTTGAGGCTGCAACCTCAGGGTCCCTCTCACATACCTAGAGCAGAGAGAAGCCTCCTCTTGAGGTGCTTGTGGTAAGGTGGTATTCCTCTGGAGTCGAAGCCAGGGACTAACCCCTCTTCTCCAGTTGATTTTTGGTCCACGGAGCTCTTTCGTGTTGCTACAGTGACCTCAGGATCCCTCTAGCCTTGAAACAGTGTTCTTGGGGTTTCTCTGGAGTGCCATCAAGGAAATCAAGGCTCCTTTCATGTGTGATGTGCAACACGGAATTGCTCTGCAAGCAGTGCAGGGGAATCGGGCCTCATCTCGCGGCGAGGGGGAAGTCTCATGGTTTTTCTCGAGTTGCGGCAGGAACCTGGGGTATATTCTCGAGTTAAGACAAGGACGGCCCTTCCACCCACGTGTTTGTTCAGCCATGTCAGGACTCCTGCCTAGTTGCGACGGACAACTCGGGATTCTCCTCGAGGCTTGGCAGGGCAATTGGGACGCCTCTCCAGCTGAGGCGGGAGACCAAGGGTCCCTTTCCACGTGCCACAGGAATCCTGGGACTCCTATCAAGTTTCACAAGGAGTCAGGCATCGTCTCCTTTGGAGGCACTAATCTCCGCGTACCTCTGGAATTTTCAAAGGATGTGAGGCCTCCGGTCGCGATGAAGTGGGGAACTAGGTCTTTCTCTGTGGTCTCCACAGGGGATTCAGACATCCTTTCATCTTCGGAGATGCAAGACGAGCCTGCATTCAAGTCACTGCAGGGATATCTGGCCTTATTTCGCGTCAGGGCATCGCGGTGTACATTCCACTTGAGGCCGCAAACTCAGGGTCCCTCTCACATACCTAGAGCTGAGAGAAGCCTCCTCTTGAGGTGCTTGTGGTAAGGTGGTATTCCTCTGGAGTCGAAGCCAGGGACTAACCTCTCATCTCGAGTTGATTCTTGGTCCACGGAGCTCTTTCGTGTTGCAACAGTGATCTCAGGATACCTCTAGCCTTGAAACAGTGTTCTTGGGGTTTCTCTGGAGTGCCATCAAGGAAATCAAGGCTCCTTCATGTGTGATGTGCTACACGGAATTGCTCTGCACGCAGTGCAGGGGAATCGGGCCTCATCTCGCGGCGAGGGGGAAGTCTCATGGTTTTTCTCGAGTTGCGGCGGGAACCTGGGGAATATTCTCGAGTTACGAGGGTTTGGACCTTCCACCCACGTGTTTGTTCAGCCATGTCAGGACTCCTGCCTAGTTGCGAGGGACAACTCGGGATTTTCCTCGAGGCTTGGCAGGGCAATTGGGACGCCTCTCCAGCTGAGGCGGGAGACCAAGTGTCCCTTTCCACGTGCCACAGCAATCCTGGGACTCCTATCAACTTTCACGAGGAGTCAGGCATCGTCTCCTTTGGAGGCACTGATCTCCGCGTACCTCTGGAGTTTTCAAAGGATGTGAGGCCTCCGGTCGCGATGAGGTGGTGAACTAGGTCTTTCTCTGTGGTCTTCACAGGGGATTCAGACATTCTTTCATCAAGGGAGATGCAAGACGAGCCTGCATTCAAGTCACTGCAGGGATATCTGGCCTTATTTCGCGTCAGGGCATCGCGGTGTCCATTCCACTTGAGGCCGAAAACTCAGGGTCCTTCTCACATACCTAGAGCTGAGAGAAGCCTCCTCTTCAGGTGCTTCTGGTAAGGTGGTATTCCTCTGGAGTCGAAGCCAGGGACTAACCTCTCATCTCGAGTTGATTTTTGGTCCACGGAGCTCTTTCGTGTTGCTACAGTGACATCAGGATCCCTCTAGCCTTGAAACAGTGTTCTTGGGGTTTCCCTGGAGTGCCATTAAGGAAATCAAACTCCTTTCATGTTTGATGTGCAACACGGAATTACTCTGCATGCAGAGCAGGGGAATCGGGCCCCATCTCGCGGCGAGGGGGAAGTCTCATGGTTTTTCTCGAGTTGCGGCGGAAACCTGGGGTATATTCTCGAGATACGACGGGAATGGCCCTTCCACACACGTGTTAGTTCAGCTACGGCAGGACTCCTGCCTAGTTGCGAGGGACAACTCGGGATTCTCCTCGAGGCTTGGCAGGGCAATTGGGACGCCTCTCCAGGTGAGGCGGGAGACCAAGGGTCCCTTTCCACGTGCCACAGGAATCCTGGGACTCCTATCAAGTTTCACGAGGAGTCAGGCATCGTCTCCTTTGGAGGCACTGATCTCCGCGTACCTCTGGAGTTTTCAAAGGATGTGAGGCCTCCGGTCGCGATGAGGTGGGGAACTAGGTCTTTCTCTGTGGTCTCCACAGGGTATTCAGACATCCTTTCATCTTGGGAGATGCAAGACGAGCCTGCATTCAAGTCACTGCAGGGATATTCGGCCTTATTTCGAGTCAGGGCATCGCAGTTTCCATTCCACTTGAGGCCGCAAAATCAGGGTCCCTCTCACATACCTAGAGCTGAGAGAAGCCTCCTCTTGAGGTGCTTGTGGTAAGGTGGTATTCCTCTGGAGTCGAAGCCAGGGACTAACCTCTCATCTCGAGTTGATTTTTGGTCCACGGAGCTCTTTCGTGTTACTACAGTGACCTCAGGATCCCTCTAGCCTTGAAACAGTGTTCTTGGGTTTTCTCTGGAGTGCCATCAAGGAAATCAATGCTCCTTTCTTGTTTGATGTGCAACACGGAATTGCTCTGCATGCAGTGCAGGGGAATCGGGCCTCATTTCGCGGCGAGGGGGAAGTCTCATGGTTTTTCTCGAGTTGCGGCGGGAACCTGGGGTATATTCTCGAGTTACGACGGGGATTGCCCTTCACCCACGTGTTTGTTCAGCGACGTCAGGACTCCTGCCTAGTTGCGAGGGACAACTCGGGATACTCCTCGAGGCTTGGCAGGGCAATTGGGACGCGTCTCCAGCTGAGGCGGGAGACCAAGGGTCCCTTTCCACGTGCCACAGGAATCCTGGGACTCCTATCAAGCTTCACGAGGAGTTAGGCTTCGCCTCCTTTGGAGGCACTGATCTCTGCGTACCTCTGGAGTTTTCAAAGGATGTGAGGCCTCCGGTCGCGATGAGGTGGGGAACTAGGTCTTTCTCTGTGGTCTCCACAGGGGATTCAGACATCCTTTCGTCTTGGGAGATGCAAGACGAGCCTGCCTTCAAGTCACTGCAGGGATATCCGGCCTTATTTCGAGTCAGGGCATCGCGGTGTCCATTCCACTTGAGGCCGCAAACTCAGGGTCCCTCTCACATACCTAGAGCTGAGAGAAGCCTCCTCTTGAGGTGCTTGTGGTAAGGTGGTATTCCTCTGGAGTCGAAGCCAGGGACTAACCTCTCATCTCGAGTTGATTTTTGGTCCACGGAGCTCTTTCGTGTTGCTACAGTGACCTCAGGATCCCTCTAGACTTGAAACAGTGTTCTTGGGGTTTCTCTGGAGTGCCATCAAGGAAATCAAGGCTCCTTTCATGTGTGATGTGCAACACGGAATTGCTCTGCACTCAGTGCAGGGGAATCGGGCCTCATCTCGTGGCGAGGGGGAAGTCTCATGGTTTTTCTCGAGTTGAGGCGGGAACCTGGGGTATATTCTCGAGTTACGACGGGGATGGCCCTTCCACACACGTGTCTCCTCAGCGACGTCAGGACTTCTGCCTAGTTGCGAGGGACAACTCAGGATACTCATCGAGGCTAGGCAGGGCAATTGGGACGCCTCTCCAGCTGAGGCGGGAGACCAAGGGTCCCTTTCCACGTGCCACAGGAATCCTGGGACTCCTATCAAGTTTCACGAGGAGTCAGGCATCGTCTCCTTTGGAGGCACTGATCTCCGCGTACCTCTGGAGTTTTCAAAGGATGTGAGGCCTCCGGTCTCCATGAGGTGGGGAACTAGGTCTTTCTCTGTGGTCTCCACAGGGGATTCAGACATCCTTTCATCTTGGGAGATGCAAGACGAGCCTGCATTCAAGTCACTGCAGGGATATCCAGCCTTATTTCCAGTCAGGGCATCGCGGTGTCCATTCCACTTGAGGCCGCAAACTCAGGGTCCCTCTCATATACCTAGAGCTGAGAGAATCCTCCTCTTGAGGTGCTTGTAGAAAGGTGATATTCCTCTGGAGTCGAAGCCAGGGACTAACCTCTCATCTCGAGTTGATTTCTGGTCCACGTAGCTCTTTCGTGTTGCTACAGTGACCTCAGGATCCCTCTAGCCTGGAAAGAGTGTTCTTGGGGTTTCTCTGGAGTGCCATCAAGGAAATCAAGGTTCCTTTCATGTGTGATGTGCAACACGGAATTGCGCTGCACGAAGTGCAGGGGAATCGGGCCTATTCTCGCGGCGAGGGGGAAGTCTCATGGTTTTTCTCGAGTTGCGGCGGGAACCTGGGGTATATTCTCGAGTTACGACGGGGATGGCCCTTCCACCCACGTGTTTGTTCAGCGACGTCAGGACTCCTGCCTAGTTGCGAGGGACAACTCGGGATTCTCCTCGAGGCTTGGCAGGGCAATTGGGATGCCTCTCCAGCTGAGGCGGGAGACCAAGGGTCCCTTTCCACGTGCCACAGGAATCCTGGGACTCCTATCAAGTTTCACGAGGAGTCAGGCATCGTCTCCTTTGGAGGCACTGATCTCCGCGTACCTCTGGAGTTTTCAAAGGATGTGAGGCCTCCGGTCGCGATGAGGTGGGGAACTAGGTCTTTCTCTGTGGTCTCCACAGGGGATTCAGAAATCCTTTCATCTTGGGAGATGCTAGACAGGCCTTCTTTCAAGTCACTGCAGGGATATCCCTCCTTATTTCGCGTCAGGGCATCGCAGTGTCCATTCCACTTGAGGCCGCAAAATCAGGGTCCCTCTCACATAGCTAGAGCTGAGAGAAGCCTCCTCATGAGGTGCTTGTGGTAAGGTGGTATTCCTCTGGAGTCGAAGCCAGGGACTAACCTCTCATCTCGAGTTGATTCTTGGTCCACGGAGCTCTTTCATGTTGCTACAGTGACCTTAGGATCACTCTAGCCTTGAAACAGTGTTCTTGGGGTTTCTCTGGAGTGCCATCAAGGAAATCAAGGCTCCTTTCATGTCTGATGTGCAACACGGAATTGCTCTGCATGCAGTGCAGGGGAATCGGGCCTCATCTCGTGGCGAGGGGGAAGTCTCATGGTTTTTCTCGAGTTGCGGCGGGAACCTGGGGTATATTCTCGAGATACGACGGGAATGGCCCTTCCACACACGTGTTTGTTCAGCGATGTCAGGACTCCTGCCTAGTTGCGAGGGACAACTCGGGATTTTCCTCGAGGCTTGGCAGGGCAATTGGGACGCCTCTCCAGCTGAGGCGGGAGACCAAGTGTCCCTTTCCACGTGCCACAGCAATCCTGGGACTCCTATCAACTTTCACGAGGAGTCAGGCATCGTCTCCTTTGGAGGCACTGATCTCCGCGTACCTCTGGAGTTTTCAAAGGATGTGAGGCCTCCGGTCGCGATGAGGTGGTGAACTAGGTCTTTCTCTGTGGTCTTCACAGGGGATTCAGACATTCTTTCATCAAGGGAGATGCAAGACGAGCCTGCATTCAAGTCACTGCAGGGATATCTGGCCTTATTTCGCGTCAGGGCATCGCGGTGTACATTCCACTTGAGGCCGCAAACTCAGGGTCCTTCTCACATACCTAGAGCTGAGAGAAGCCTCCTCTTCAGGTGCTTCTGGTAAGGTGGTATTCCTCTGGAGTCGAAGCCAGGGACTAACCTCTCATCTCGAGTTGATTTTTGGTCCACGGAGCTCTTTCGTGTTGCTACAGTGACATCAGGATCCCTCTAGCCTTGAAACAGTGTTCTTGGGGTTTCCCTGGAGTGCCATTAAGGAAATCAAACTCCTTTCATGTTTGATGTGCAACACGGAATTACTCTGCATGCAGAGCAGGGGAATCGGGCCCCATCTCGCGGCGAGGGGGAAGTC
This sequence comes from Cervus elaphus, assembly GCF_910594005.1. NCBI lineage: Eukaryota > Metazoa > Chordata > Mammalia > Artiodactyla > Cervidae > Cervus > Cervus elaphus. The sequence continues at coordinate 8,503,457 of NC_057838.1, forward strand.
TCATGGTTTTTCTCGAGTTGCGGCGGAAACCTGGGGTATATTCTCGAGATACGACGGGGATGGCCCTTCCACACACGTGTTAGTTCAGCGACGGCAGGACTCCTGCCTAGTTGTGAGGGACAACTCGGGATTCTCCTCGAGGCTTGGCAGGGCAATTGGGACGCCTCTCCAGGTGAGGCGGGAGACCAAGGGTCCCTTTCCACGTGCCACAGGAATCCTGGGACTCCTATCAAGTTTCACGAGGAGTCAGGCATCGTCTCCTTTGGAGGCACTGATCTCCGCGTACCTCTGGAGTTTTCAAAGGATGTGAGGCCTCCGGTCGCCATAGGTGGGGAACTACGTCTTTCTCTGTGGTCTCCACAGGGGATTCAGACATCCTTTCATCTTGGGAGATGCAAGACGAGCCTGCATTCAAGTCACTGCAGGGATATTCGGCCTTATTTCGAGTCAGGGCATCGCAGTTTCCATTCCACTTGAGGCCGCAAAATCAGGGTCCCTCTCACATACCTAGAGCTGAGAGAAGCCTCCTCTTGAGGTGCTTCTGGTAAGGTGGTATTCCTCTGGAGTCGAAGCCAGGGACTAACCTCTCATCTCGAGTTGATTTTTGGTCCACGGAGCTCTTTCGTGTTACTACAGTGACCTCAGGATCCCTCTAGCCTTGAAACAGTGTTCTTGGGTTTTCTCTGGAGTGCCATCAAGGAAATCAAGGCTCCTTTCTTGTTTGATGTGCAACACGGAATTGCTCTGCATGCAGTGCAGGGGAATCGGGCCTCATTTCGCGGCGAGGGGGAAGTCTCATGGTTTTTCTCGAGTTGCGGCGGGAACCTGGGGTATATTCTCGACTTACGACGGGGATTGCCCTTCACCCACGTGTTTCTTCAGCGACGTCAGGACTCCTGCCTAGTTGCGAGGGACAACTCGGGGTTCTCCTCGAGGCTTGGCAGGGCAATTGGGACGCCTCTCCAGCTGAGGCGGGAGACCAAGGGTCCCTTTCCACGTGCCACAGGAATCCTGGGACTCCTATCAAGTTTCACAAGGAGTCAGGCATCGTCTCCTTTGGAGGCACTGATCTCCGCGTACCTCTGGAGTTTTCAAATGATGTGAGGCCTCCGGTCGCGATGAGGTGGGGAACTCGGTCTTTCTCTGTGGTCTCCACAGGGGATTCAGACATCGTTTCATCTTGGGAGATGCAAGACGAGCCTGCATTCAAGTCACTGCAGGGATATCCGGCCTTATATCGAGTCAGGGCATCGGGGTGTCCATTCCACTTGAGGCCGCAAAATCAGGGTACCTCTCACATACCTAGAGCTGAGAGAAGCCTCCTCTTGAGGTGCTTGTGGTAAGGTGGTATTCCTCTGGAGTCGAAGCCAGGGACTAACCTCTCATCTCGAGTTGATTTTTGGTCCACGGAGCTCTTTCGTGTTGCTACAGTGACCTCAGGATCCCTCTAGCCTTGAAACAGTGTTCTTGGGGTTTCCCTGGAGTGCCATCAAGGAAATCAAACTCCTTTCATGTTTGATGTGCAACACGGAATTACTCTGCATGCAGAGCAGGGGAATCGGGCCTCATCTCGCGGCAAGGGGGAAGTCTCATGGTTTTTCTCGAGTTGCGGCGGGAACCTGGGGTATATTCTCGATTTACGACGGGGATGGCCCTTCCACCCACGTGTTTGTTCAGCGAGGTCAGGACTCCTGCCTAGTTGCGAGGGACAACTCGGGATTCTCCTCGAGGCTTGACAGGGCAATTGGGACGCCTCTCCAGCTGAGACGGGAGAACAAGGGTCCCTTTCCACGTGCCACAGGAATCCTGGGACTCCTATCAAGTTTCACGTGGAGTCAGGCATCGTCTCCTTTGGAGGCACGGATCTCCGCGTACCTCTTGAGTTTTCAAAAGATCTGAGCCCTCCGGTCGCGATGAGGTGGGGAAGTAGGTATTTCTCTGTGGTCTCCACAGGGGATTCAGACATCCTTTCATCTTGGGAGATGCAAGACGAGCCTGCATTCAAGTCACTGCAGGGATATCCGGCCTTATATCGAGTCAGGGCATCGCGGTGTCCATTCCACTTGAGGCCGCAAAATCAGGGTCCCTCTCACATACCTAGAGCTGAGAGAAGCCTCCTCTTGAGGTGCTTGTGGTAAGGTGGTATTCCTCTGGAGTCGAAGCCAGGGACTAACCTCTCATCTCGAGTTGATTCTTGGTCCACGGAGCTCTTTCGTGTTGCTACAGTGACCTCAGTTTCCCTCTAGCCTTGAAACAGTGTTCTTGGGGTTTCTCTGGAGTGCCATCAAGGAAATCAAGGCTCCTTTCATGTGTGATGTGCAACAGGGAATTGCTCTGCACGCAGTGAAGGGTATCGGGCCTCATTTTGCGTCGAGGGGGAAGTCTCATGGTTTTTCTCGAGTTGCGGCGGGAACCTGGGGTATATTCTCGAGTTACGACGGGGATGGCCCTTCCACACACGTGTTTGTTCAACGACGTCAGGACTCCTGCCTAGTTGCGAGGGACAACTCGGGATTCTCCTCGAGGCTTGGCAGCGTATTTGGGACGCCTCTCCAGCTGAGGCGGGAGACCAAGGGTCCCTTTCCACGTGCCACAGGAATCCTTGGACTCCTATCAAGTTTCACGAGGAGTCAGGCATCGTCTCCTTTGGAGGCACTGATCTCCGCATACCTCTGGAGTTTTCAAAGGATGTGAGGCCTCCGGTCGCGATGATGTGGGGAACTAGGTCTTTCTCTGTGGTCTCCACATGGGATTCAGACATCCTTTCGTCTTGGGAGATGCAAGAAGAGCCTGCATTCAAGTCACTGCAGGGATATCCGGCCTTATTTCGAGTCAGGGCATCACGGTGTCCATTCCACTTGAGGCCGCAAACTCAGGGTCCCTCTCACATATCTAGAGCTGAGAGAAGCCTCCTCTTGAGGTGCTTGTGGTAAGGTGGTATTCCTCTGGATTCGAAGCCAGGGACTAACCTCTCATCTCGAGTTGATTTTTGGTCCACGGAGCTCTTTCGTGTTGCTACAGTGACCTCAGGATCCCTGTAGCCTTGAAACAGTGTTCTTGGGGTTTCTCTGGAGTGACATCACGGAAATCAAGGCTCCTTTCATGTGTGATGTGCAACACGGAATTGCTCTGCACGCAGTGCAGGGGAATCGGGCCTCATCTCGCGGCGAGGGGGAAGTCTCATGGTTTTTCTCGAGTTGCGGCGGGAACCTGAGGTATATTCTCGAGTTACGACGGGGATGGCCCTTCCACACACGTGTTTGTTCAACGACGTCAGGACTCCTGCCTAGTTGCGAGGGACAACTCGGGATTCTCCTCGAGGCTTGGCAGGGCAATTGGGACGCCTCTCCAGCTGAGGCGGGAGGCCAAGTGTCCCTTTCCACGTGCCACAGGAATCCTGGGACTCCTATCAAATTTCACGAGGAGTCAGGCATCGTCTCCTTTGGAAGCACTGATCTCCGCGTACCTGTGGAGTTTTCAAAGGATGTGAGGCCTCCGGTCGCGATGAGGTGGGGAACTAGGTCTTTCTCTGTGGTCTCCACAGGGGATTCAGACATCCTTTCGTCTTGGGAGATGCAAGACGAGCCTGCATTCAAGTCACTGCAGGGATATCCGGCCTTATTTCGAGTCAGGGCTTCGCAGTGTCCATTCCACTTGAGGCCGCAAACTCAGGGTCCCTCTCACATACCTAGAGCTGAGAGAAGCCTCCTCTTGAGGTGCTTGTGGTAAGGTGGTATTCCTCTGGAGTCGAAGCCAGGGGCTAACCTCTCATCTCGAGTTGATTTTTGGTCCACGGAGCACTTTCGTTTTGCTACAGTGACCTCAGGATCCCTCTAGCCTTGAAACAGTGTTCTTGGGGATTCTCTGGAGTGCCATCAAGGAAATCAAGGCTCCTTTCATGTGTGATGTGCAAAACTTAATTGCTCTGCACGCAGTGCAGGGGAATCGGGCAGCATCTCGCGGCGAGGGGGACGTCTCATGGTTTTTCTCGAGTTGCGGAGGGAACCTGGGGTATATTCTCGAGTTACGACGGGGATGGCCCTTCCAAACACGTGTTAGTTCAGCGACGTCAGGACTCCTGCCTAGTTGCCAGGGACAACTCGGGATTCTCCTCGAGGCTTGGCAGGGCAATTGGGACGCCTCTCCAGCTGAGGCGGGAGACCAAGGGTCCCTTTCCACGTGACACAGGAATCCTGGGAATCCTATCAAGTTTCACGAGGAGTCAGGCATCGTCTCCTTTGGAGGCACTGATCTCCGCGTACCTCTGGAGTTTTCTAAGGATGTGAGGCCTCCGGTCGCCATGAGGTGGGGAACTAGGTCTTTCTCTGTGGTCTCCACAGGGGATTCAGACATCCTTTCGTCTTGGGAGATGCAAGACGAGCCTGCATTCAAGTCACTGCAGGGATATCCGGCCTTATTTCGAGTCAGGGCATCGCGTCTCCATTCCACTTGAGGCCGCAAACTCAGGGTCCCTCTCACATACCTAGAGCTGAGAGAAGCCTCCTCTTGAGGTGCTTGTGGTAAGGTGGTATTCCTCTGGAGTCGAAGCCAGGGACTAACCTCTCATCTCGAGTTGATTTTTGGTCCACGGAGCTCTTTCGTGTTGCTACAGTGACCTCAGGATCCCTCTAGACTTGAAACAGTGTTCTTGGGGTTTCTCTGGAGTGCCATCAAGGAAATCAAGGCTCCTTTCATGTGTGATGTGCAACACGGAATTGCTCTGCACGCAGTGCAGGGGAATCGGGCCTCATCTCAAGGCGAGGGGGAAGTCTCATGGTTTTTCTCGAGTTGCGGCGGGAACCTGGGGTATATTCTCGAGTTACTACGGGGATGGCCCTTCCACACACGTGTTAGTTCAGCGACGGCAGGACTCCTGCCTAGTTGCGAGGGACAACTCGGGATTCTCCTCGAGGCTTGGCAGGGCAATTGAGACGCCTCTCCAGCTGCGGCGGGAGACCAAGGGTCCCTTTCCACGTGCCACAGGAATCCTGGGAATCCTATCAAGTTTCACGAGGCGTCAGGCATCGTCTCCTTTGGAGGCACTGATCTCCGCGTACCTCTGGAGTTTTCAAAGGATGTGAGGCCTCCGGTCGCGATGAGGTGGGGAACTAGGTCTTTCTCTATGGTCTCCACAGGGGATTCAGACATCCTTTCGTCTTGGGAGATGCAAGACGAGCCTGCATTCAAGTCACTGCAAGTATATCCGGCCTTATTTCGAGTCAGGGCATCGCAGTGTCTATTCCAGTTGAGGCCGCAAACTCATGGTCCCTCTCACATACCTAGAGCTGAGAGAAGCCTCCTCTTGAGGTGCTTGTGGTAAGGTGGTATTCCTCTGGAGTCGAAGCCAGGGACTAAACTCTCATCTCTAGTTGATTTTTGGTCCACGCAGCTCTTTCGTGTTGCTACAGTGACCTCAGGATCCCTCTAGCCTTGAAACAGTGTTCTTGGGGTTTCTCTGGAGTGCCATCAAGGAAATCAAGGCTCCTTTCATGTGTGATGTGCAACACGGAATTGCTCTGCACGCAGTGCAGGGGAATCGGGCCTCATCTCGCGGCGAGGGGGAAGTCTTTGGTTTTTCTCGAGTTGCGGCGGGAACCTGGGGTATATTCTCGAGTTACGACGGGGATGGCCCTTCCACCCACGTGTTCGTTCAGCGACGTCAGGACTCCTGCCTAGTTGCGAGGGACAACTCGGGAATCTCCTCGAGGCTTGGCAGGGCAATTGGGACGCCTCTCCAGCTGAGGCGGGAGACCAAGGGTCCCTTTCCACGTGCCAAAGGAATCCTGGGACTCCTATCAAGTTTCACGAGGAGTCAGGCATCGTCTCCTTTGCAGGCACTGATCTCCGCATACCTCTGGAGTTTTCAAAGGATGTGAGGCCTCCGGTCGCGATGAGGTGGGGAACTAGGTCTTTTTCTGTGGTCTCCAAAGGGGATTCAGACATCCTTTCGTCTTGGGAGATGCAAGACGAGCCTGCATTCAAGTCACTGCAGGGATATCAGGCCTTATTTCGAGTCAGGGCATCGCGGTCTCCATTCCACTTGAGGCCGCAAACTCAGGGTCCCTCTCACATAGCTAGAGCTGAGAGAAGCCTCCTCTTGAGGTGCTTGTGGTAAGGTGGTATTCCTCTGGAGTCGAAGCCAGGGACTAACCTCTCATCTCGAGTTGATTTTTGGTCCACGGAGCTCTTTCGTGTTGCTACAGTGACCTCAGGATCCCTCTAGCCTTGAAACAGTGTTCTTGGGGTTTCTCTGGAGTGCCATCAAGGAAATCAAGGCTCCTTTCATGTGTGATGTGCAAGACGGAATTGCTCTGCACGCAGTGCAGGGGAATCGGGGCTCATCTCGCGGCGAGGGGGAAGTCTCATGGTTTTTCTCGAGTTGCGGCGGGATCCTGGGGAATATTCTCGAGTTACGACGGGGATGGCCCTTCCACACACGTGTTTGTTCAGCGACGTCAGGACTCCTGTCTAGTTGCGAGGGACAACTCGGGATTCTCCTCGAGGCTTGGCAGGGCAATTGGGACGCCTCTCCAGCTGAGGCGGGATACCAAGGGTCCCTTTCCACGTGCCACAGGAATCCTGGGAATCCTATCAAGCTTCACGAGGATTCAGGCATCGTCTCCTTTGGAGGCACTGATCTCCGCGTACCTCTGGAGTTTTCAAAGGATGTGAGGCCTCCGGTCGCGATGAGGTGGGGAACTAGGTCTTTCTCTGTGGTCTCAACATGGGATTCAGACATCCTTTCGCCTTGGGAGATGCAAGACGAGCCTGCATTCAAGTCACTGCTGGGATATCCGGCCTTATTTCGAGTCAGGGCATCGCGCTGTCCATTCCACTGGAGGCCGCAAACTCAGGGTCCCTCTCACATAGCTAGAGCTGAGAGTAGCCTCCTCTTGAGGTAATTGTGGAAAGGTGGTATTCCTCTGGAGTCGAAGCCAGGGACTAACCTCTCATCTCGAGTTGATTCATGGTCCACGGAGCTCTTTCGTGCTGCTACAGGGACCTCAGGATCACTCCAGCCTTGAAACAGTGTTCTTGGGGTTTCTCTGGAGTGCCATCAAGGAAATCAAGGCTCCTTTCATGTGTGATGTGCAACACGGAATTGCTCTGCACGCAGTGCAGGGGAATCAGGCCTCATCTCGCGGCGAGGGGGAAGTCTCATGGTTTTTCTCGAGTTGCGGCGGGAACCTGGGGTATATTCTCGAGTTACGACGGAAATGGACCTTCTACACACGTGTTTCTTCAGCGATGGCAGGACTCTTGCCTAGTTGCGAGGGACAACTCGGGATTCTTCTCGAGGCTTGGCAGTGAAATTGGGACGCCTCTCCATCCGAGGCGGGAGACCAAGGGTCCATTTCGACGTGCCACAGGAATCCTGGGACTCCTATCAAGTTTCACGAGGAGTCAGGCATCGTCTCCTTTGGAGGCACTGATCTCCGCGTACCTCTGGAGTTTTCAAAGTATGTGAGGCCTCCGGTCGCGATGAGGTGGGGAACTAGGTCTTTCTCTGTGGTCTCCACAGGGGATTCAGACATCCTTTCATCTTGGGAGATGCAAGACGAGCCTGCATTCAAGTCACTGCAGGGATATCCGGCCTTATGTCGCGTCAGGGCATCGCAGTGTCCATTCCACATGAGGCCGCAAACTCAGGGTCCCTCTCACATACCTAGAGCTGAGAGAAGCCTCCTGTTGAGGTGCTGTGGTAAGGTGGTATTCCTCTGGAGTCGAAGTTAGGGACTAACCTCTCATCTCGAGTTGATTCTTGGTCCACGGAGCTCTTTCGTGTTGCTACAGTGACCTCAGGATCCCTCTAGCCTTGAAACAGTGTTCTTGGGGTTTCTCTGGAGTGCCATCAAGAAAATCAATGCTCCTTTCATATGTGATGTGGAACACGGAATTGCTCTGCATGCAGTGCAGGGGAATCGGGCCTCATCTCGCGGCGAGGGGGAAGTCTCATGGTTTTTCTCGAGTTGCGGCGGGAACCTGGGGTATATTCTCGAGTTACAAAGGGATGGCCCTTCCACCCACGTGTTTGTTCAGCGACGTCAGGACTCCTGCCTATTTGCGAGGGACAACTCGGGATTCTCCTCGAGGCTTGGCAGGGCAATTGGAACGCCTCTCCAGCTGAGGCGGGAGACCAAGGGTCCCTTTTCACGTGCCACAGGAATCCTGGGACTCCTATCAAGTTTCACGAGGAGTCAGGCATCGTCTCCTTTGGAGGCACTGATCTCCGCGTACCTCTGGAGTTGTCAAAGGATATGAGGCCTCCGGTCGGGATGAGGTGGGGAACTAGGTCTTTCTCTCAGGTCTCCCCAGGCGATTCAGACATCCTTTCGTCTTCGGAGAGGCAAGACGCGCCTGCATTCAAGTCACTGCAGGGATATCCGGCCTTATTTCGAGTCAGGGCATCGCGGTGTCCATTCCACTTGAGGCCGCAAACTCAGGGTCCCTCTCACATACCTAGAGCTGAGAGAAGCCTCCTCTTGAGGTGCTTGTGTTAAGGTGGTATTCCTCTGGAGACGAAGCCAGGGACTATCCTCTCATCTCGAGTTGATTTTTGGGCCACGGTGCTCTTTCGTGTGGCTACAGTGACCTCAGGATCCCTCTAGCCTTGAAACAGTGTTCTTGGGGTTTCTCTGGAGTGCCATCAAGGAAATCAAGGCTCCTTTCATGTGTGATGTGCATCACTGAATTGCTCTGCACGCAGTGCAGGGGAATCAGGCCTCATCACGCGGCGAGGGGGAAGTCTCATGGTTTTTCTCTAGTTGCGGCGGGAACCTGGGGTATATTCTCGAGTTACGACGGGGATGGCCCTTCCACCCACGTGTTTGTTCAGCGACGTCAGGACTCCTGCCTAGTTGCGAGGGACAACTCGGGATTCTCCTCGAGGCTTGGCAGGGCAATTGGGACGCCTCTCCAGCTGAGGCGGGAGACCAAGGGTCCCTTTCCACGTGCCACAGGAATCCTGGGACTCCTATCAAGTTTCACGAGGAGTCAGGCATCGTCTCCTTTGGAGGCACTGATCTCCGCGTACCTCTGGAGTTTTCAAAGGATGTGAGGCCTCCGGTCGCGATGAGGTGGGGAACTAGGTCTTTTTCTGTGGTCTCCACAGGGCATTCGGACATCCTTTCGTCTTGGGAGATGCAAGACGAGCCTGCATTCAAGTCACTGCAGGGATAACCGGCCTTATTTCGAGTCAGGGCATCGCGGTGTCCATTCCACTTGAGGCCGCATACTCAGCACATAGCTAGAGCTGAGAGAAGCCCCCTCTTGAGGTGCTTGTGGTAAGATGGTATTCCTCTGGAGTCGAAGCCAGGGACTAACCTCTCATCTCGAGTTGATTTGTGGTACACGCAGCTCTTTCGTGTTGCTAGAGTGACCTCAGGATCCCTCTAGACTTGAAACAGTGTTCTTGGGGTTTCTCTGCAGTGCCACCAAGGAAATCAAGGCTCCTTTCATGTGTGATGTGCAACACGGAATTGCTCTGCACGCAGTGCAGGGGAATCGGGCCTCATCTCTCGGCGAGGGGGAAGTCTCATGGTTTTTCTCGAGTTGCGGCGGGAACCTGGGGTATATTCTCGAGTTACGACTGGAATGGCCCTTCCACACACATGTTTGTTCAGCGACGTCAGGACTCCTGCCTAGTTACGAGGGACAACTCGGGATTCTCCTCGAGGCTTGGCAGGGCAATTGGGACGCCTCTCCAGCTGAGGCGGGAGACCAAGGGTCCCTTTCCATGTGCCACAGGAATCCTGGGACTCCTATCAAGTTTCACGAAGAGTCAGGCATCGTCTCCTTTGGAGGCACTGATCTCCGCGTACCTCTGGAGTTTTCAAAGGATGTGAGGCCTCCGGTCGCCATGAGGTGGGGAACTAGGTCTTTCTCTGTGGTCTCCACAGGGGATTCAGACATCCTTTCATCTTGGAAGATCCAAGACGAGCATGCATTCAAGTCACTGCAGGGATATCCGGCCTTATTTCGAGTCAAGGCATCGTGGTGTACATTCGACTTGAGGCTGCAATCTCAGGGTCCCTCTCACATAGCTAGAGCTGAGAGGAGCCTCCTCTTGAGGTGCTTGTGGTAAGGAGGTATTCCTCTGGAGTCGAAGCCAGGGACTAACCTCTCATCTCGAGTTGATTTTTGGTCCACGGAGCTCTTTCGTGTAGCTACAGTGACCTCAGGATCCCTCTAGCCTTGAAACAGTGTTCTTGGGGTTTCTCTGGATTGCCATCAAGGAAATCAAGGCTCCTTTCATGTGTGATGTGCAACACGGAATTGCTCTGCACGCAGTGCAGGGGAATCAGGCCTCATCTCGCGGTGAGGGGGAAGTCTCATGATTTTTTTCGAGTTGCGGCGGGAACCTGGGGAATATTCTCGAGTTACGACGGGGATGGCCCTTCCACCCACGTGTTTGTTCAGCGACGTCAGGACTCCTGCCTAGTTGCGAGGGACAACTCGGGATTCTCCTCGAGGCTTGGCAGGGCAATTGGGACGCCTCTCCAGCTGAGGTGGGAGACCAAGTGTCCCTTTCCACGTGCCACAGGAATCCTGGGACTCCTATCAAGTTTCACGAGGAGTCAGGCATCGTCTCCTTTGGAGGCACTGATCTTCGCGTACCTCTGGAGTTTTCAAAGGATGTGAGGCCTCCGGTCGCAATGAGGTGGGGAACTAGGTCTTTCTCTGTGGTCTCCACAGGGGATTCAGACATCCTTTCGTCTTGAGAGATGCAAGACGAGCCTGCATTCAAGTCACTGCAGGGATATCCGGCCTTATTTCGAGCCAGGGCATCGCGGTGTCCATTCCACTTGAGGCCGCAAACTCAGGGTCCCTCTCACATACCTAGAGCTGAGAGAAGCCTCCTCTTGAGGTGCTTGTGGTTAGGTGGTATTCTTCTGGAGTCGAAGCCAGGGACTATCCTCTCATCTCGAGTTGATTTTTGTGCCACGGTGCTCTTTCGTGTGGCTACAGTGACCTCAGCATCCCTCTAGCCTTGAAACAGTGTTCTTGGGGTTTCTCTGAAGTGCCATCAAGGTAATCAAGGCTCCTTTCATGTGTGATGTGCAACACTGAATTGCTCTGCACGCAGTGCAGGGGAATCGGGCCTCATCTCGCGGCGAAGGGGAAGTCTCATGGTTTTTCTCGAGTTGCGGCGGGAACCTGGGGTATATTCTCGAGTTACGACGGGGATGGCCCTTCCAACCACGTGTTTGTTCAGCGACGTCAGGACTCCTGCCTAGTTGCGAGGGACAACTCGGGATTCTCCTCGAGTCTTGGCAGGGCAATTGGGACGCCTCTCCAGCTGAGGCGGGAGACCAAGGGTCCCTTTCCACGTGCCACAGGAATCCTGGGACTCCTATCAAGTTTCATGAGGAGTCAGGCATCGTCTACTTTGGAGGCACTGATCTCCGCGTACCTCTGGAGTTTTCAAAGGATGTGAGGCCTCCGGTCGCGATGAGCTGGGGAACTAGGTCTTTTTCTGTGGTCTCCACAGGGGATTCGGACATCCTTTCGTCTTGGGAGATGCAAGACGAGCCTGCATTCAAGTCACTGCAGGGATATCCGGCCTTATTTCGAGTCAGGGCATCGCGGTGTCCATTCCACTTGAGGTCGCAAACTCAGCACATAGTTAGAGCTGAGAGAAGCCTCCTCTTGAGGTGCTTGTGGTAAGGTGATATTCCTCTGGAGTCGAAGCCAGGGACTAAACTCTCATCTCTAGTTGATTTTTGGTCCACGCAGCTCTTTCCTGTTGCTACAGTGACCTCAGGATCCCTCTAGCCTTGAAACAGTGTTCTTGGGGTTTCTCTGGAGTGCCATCAAGGAAATCAAGGCTCCTTTCATGTGTGATGTGCAACACGGAATTGCTCTGCACGCAGTGCAGGGGAATCGGGCCTCATCTCGCGGCGAGGGGGAAGTCTTTGGTTTTTCTCGAGTTGCGGCGGGAACCTGGGGTATATTCTCGAGTTACGACGGGGATGGCCCTTCCACCCACGTGTTCGTTCAGCGACGTCAGGACTCCTGCCTAGTTGCGAGGGACAACTCGGGAATCTCCTCGAGGCTTGGCAGGGCAATTGGGCCGCCTCTCCAGCTGAGGCGGGAGACTAAGGGTCTCTTTCCACGTGCCACAGGAATCCTGGGACTCCTATCAAGTTTCACGAGGAGTCAGGCATCGTCTCCTTTGCAGGCACTGATCTCCGCATACCTCTGGAGTTTTCAAAGGATGTGAGGCCTCCGGTCGCGATGAGGTGGGGAACTAGGTCTTTCTCTGTGGTCTCCAAAGGGGATTCAGACATCCTTTCGTCTTTGGAGATGCAAGACGAGCCTGCATTCAAGTCACTGCAGGGATATCAGGCCTTATTTCGAGTCAGGGCATCGCGGTGTCCATTCCACTTGAGGCCGCAAACTCAGGGTCCCTCTCACATACCTAGAGCTGAGAGAAGCCTCCTCTTGAGGTGCTTGTGGTAAGGTGGTATTCCTCTGGAGTCGAAGTTAGGGACTAACCTCTCATCTCGAGTTGATTCTTGGTCCACGGAGCTCTTTCGTGTTGCTACAGTGACCTCAGGATCCCTCTAGCCTTGAAACAGTGTTCTTGGGGTTTCTCTGGAGTGCCATCAAGAAAATCAATGCTCCTTTCATATGTGATGTGGAACACGGAATTGCTCTGCACGCAGTGCAGGGGAATCGGGCCTCATCTCGCGGCGAGGGGGAAGTCTCATGGTTTTTCTCGAGTTTCGGCGGGAACCTGGGGTATATTCTCGAGTTACGACGGGGATGGCCCTTCCACCCACGTGTTTGTTCAGCGACGTCAGGACTCCTGCCTATTTGCGAGGGACAACTCGGGATTCTCCTCGAGGCTTGGCAGGGCAATTGGAACGCCTCTCCAGCTGAGGCGGGAGACCAAGGGTCCCTTTTCACGTGCCACAGGAATCCTGGGACTCCTATCAAGTTTCACGAGGAGTCAGGCATCGTCTCCTTTGGAGGCACTGATCTCCGCGTACCTCTGGAGTTGTCAAAGGATATGAGGCCTCCGGTCGGGATGAGGTGGGGAACTAGGTCTTTCTCTCAGGTCTCCACAGGCGATTCAGACATCCTTTCGTCTTGGGAGAGGCAAGACGCGCCTGCATTCAAGTCACTGCAGGGATATCCGGCCTTATTTCGAGTCAGGGCATCGCGGTGTCCATTCCACTTGAGGCCGCAAAATCAGGGTCCCTCTCACATACCTAGAGCTGAGAGAAGCCTCCTCTTGAGGTGCTTGTGGTAAGGTGGTATTCCTCTGGAGTCGAAGCCAGGGACTAACCTCTCATCTCGAGTTGATTTTTGGTCCACGGAGCTCTTTCGTGTTGCTACAGTGACCTCAGGATCCCTCTAGCCTTGAAACAGTGTTCTTGGGGTTTCTCTGGAGTGCCATCAAGGAAATCAAGGCTCCTTTCATGTGTGATGTGCAAGACGGAATTGCTCTGCACGCAGTGCAGGGGAATCGGGGCTCATCTCGCGGCGAGGGGGAAGTCTCATGGTTTTTCTCGAGTTGCGGCGGGATCCTGGGGAATATTCTCGAGTTACGACGGGGATGGCCCTTCCACACACGTGTTTGTTCAGCGACGTCAGGACTCCTGTCTAGTTGCGAGGGACAACTCGGGATTCTCCTCGAGGCTTGGCAGGGCAATTGGGACGCCTCTCCAGCTGAGGCGGGATACCAAGGGTCCCTTTCCACGTGCCACAGGAATCCTGGGAATCCTATCAAGCTTCACGAGGATTCAGGCATCGTCTCCTTTGGAGGCACTGATCTCCGCGTACCTCTGGAGTTTTCAAAGGATGTGAGGCCTCCGGTCGCGATGAGGTGGGGAACTAGGTCTTTCTCTGTGGTCTCAACATGGGATTCAGACATCCTTTCGCCTTGGGAGATGCAAGACGAGCCTGCATTCAAGTCACTGCTGGGATATCCGGCCTTATTTCGAGTCAGGGCATCGCGCTGTCCATTCCACTGGAGGCCGCAAACTCAGGGTCCCTCTCACATAGCTAGAGCTGAGAGTAGCCTCCTCTTGAGGTAATTGTGGAAAGGTGGTATTCCTCTGGAGTCGAAGCCAGGGACTAACCTCTCATCTCGAGTTGATTCATGGTCCACGGAGCTCTTTCGTGCTGCTACAGGGACCTCAGGATCACTCCAGCCTTGAAACAGTGTTCTTGGGGTTTCTCTGGAGTGCCATCAAGGAAATCAAGGCTCCTTTCATGTGTGATGTGCAACACGGAATTGCTCTGCACGCAGTGCAGGGGAATCAGGCCTCATCTCGCGGCGAGGGGGAAGTCTCATGGTTTTTCTCGAGTTGCGGCGGGAACCTGGGGTATATTCTCGAGTTACGACGGAAATGGACCTTCTACACACGTGTTTCTTCAGCGATGGCAGGACTCTTGCCTAGTTGCGAGGGACAACTCGGGATTCTTCTCGAGGCTTGGCAGTGAAATTGGGACGCCTCTCCATCCGAGGCGGGAGACCAAGGGTCCATTTCGACGTGCCACAGGAATCCTGGGACTCCTATCAAGTTTCACGAGGAGTCAGGCATCGTCTCCTTTGGAGGCACTGATCTCCGCGTACCTCTGGAGTTTTCAAAGTATGTGAGGCCTCCGGTCGCGATGAGGTGGGGAACTAGGTCTTTCTCTGTGGTCTCCACAGGGGATTCAGACATCCTTTCATCTTGGGAGATGCAAGACGAGCCTGCATTCAAGTCACTGCAGGGATATCCGGCCTTATGTCGCGTCAGGGCATCGCAGTGTCCATTCCACATGAGGCCGCAAACTCAGGGTCCCTCTCACATACCTAGAGCTGAGAGAAGCCTCCTGTTGAGGTGCTGTGGTAAGGTGGTATTCCTCTGGAGTCGAAGTTAGGGACTAACCTCTCATCTCGAGTTGATTCTTGGTCCACGGAGCTCTTTCGTGTTGCTACAGTGACCTCAGGATCCCTCTAGCCTTGAAACAGTGTTCTTGGGGTTTCTCTGGAGTGCCATCAAGAAAATCAATGCTCCTTTCATATGTGATGTGGAACACGGAATTGCTCTGCATGCAGTGCAGGGGAATCGGGCCTCATCTCGCGGCGAGGGGGAAGTCTCATGGTTTTTCTCGAGTTGCGGCGGGAACCTGGGGTATATTCTCGAGTTACAAAGGGATGGCCCTTCCACCCACGTGTTTGTTCAGCGACGTCAGGACTCCTGCCTATTTGCGAGGGACAACTCGGGATTCTCCTCGAGGCTTGGCAGGGCAATTGGAACGCCTCTCCAGCTGAGGCGGGAGACCAAGGGTCCCTTTTCACGTGCCACAGGAATCCTGGGACTCCTATCAAGTTTCACGAGGAGTCAGGCATCGTCTCCTTTGGAGGCACTGATCTCCGCGTACCTCTGGAGTTGTCAAAGGATATGAGGCCTCCGGTCGGGATGAGGTGGGGAACTAGGTCTTTCTCTCAGGTCTCCCCAGGCGATTCAGACATCCTTTCGTCTTCGGAGAGGCAAGACGCGCCTGCATTCAAGTCACTGCAGGGATATCCGGCCTTATTTCGAGTCAGGGCATCGCGGTGTCCATTCCACTTGAGGCCGCAAACTCAGGGTCCCTCTCACATACCTAGAGCTGAGAGAAGCCTCCTCTTGAGGTGCTTGTGTTAAGGTGGTATTCCTCTGGAGACGAAGCCAGGGACTATCCTCTCATCTCGAGTTGATTTTTGGGCCACGGTGCTCTTTCGTGTGGCTACAGTGACCTCAGGATCCCTCTAGCCTTGAAACAGTGTTCTTGGGGTTTCTCTGGAGTGCCATCAAGGAAATCAAGGCTCCTTTCATGTGTGATGTGCATCACTGAATTGCTCTGCACGCAGTGCAGGGGAATCAGGCCTCATCACGCGGCGAGGGGGAAGTCTCATGGTTTTTCTCTAGTTGCGGCGGGAACCTGGGGTATATTCTCGAGTTACGACGGGGATGGCCCTTCCACCCACGTGTTTGTTCAGCGACGTCAGGACTCCTGCCTAGTTGCGAGGGACAACTCGGGATTCTCCTCGAGGCTTGGCAGGGCAATTGGGACGCCTCTCCAGCTGAGGCGGGAGACCAAGGGTCCCTTTCCACGTGCCACAGGAATCCTGGGACTCCTATCAAGTTTCACGAGGAGTCAGGCATCGTCTCCTTTGGAGGCACTGATCTCCGCGTACCTCTGGAGTTTTCAAAGGATGTGAGGCCTCCGGTCGCGATGAGGTGGGGAACTAGGTCTTTTTCTGTGGTCTCCACAGGGCATTCGGACATCCTTTCGTCTTGGGAGATGCAAGACGAGCCTGCATTCAAGTCACTGCAGGGATAACCGGCCTTATTTCGAGTCAGGGCATCGCGGTGTCCATTCCACTTGAGGCCGCATACTCAGCACATAGCTAGAGCTGAGAGAAGCCCCCTCTTGAGGTGCTTGTGGTAAGATGGTATTCCTCTGGAGTCGAAGCCAGGGACTAACCTCTCATCTCGAGTTGATTTGTGGTACACGCAGCTCTTTCGTGTTGCTAGAGTGACCTCAGGATCCCTCTAGACTTGAAACAGTGTTCTTGGGGTTTCTCTGCAGTGCCACCAAGGAAATCAAGGCTCCTTTCATGTGTGATGTGCAACACGGAATTGCTCTGCACGCAGTGCAGGGGAATCGGGCCTCATCTCTCGGCGAGGGGGAAGTCTCATGGTTTTTCTCGAGTTGCGGCGGGAACCTGGGGTATATTCTCGAGTTACGACTGGAATGGCCCTTCCACACACATGTTTGTTCAGCGACGTCAGGACTCCTGCCTAGTTACGAGGGACAACTCGGGATTCTCCTCGAGGCTTGGCAGGGCAATTGGGACGCCTCTCCAGCTGAGGCGGGAGACCAAGGGTCCCTTTCCATGTGCCACAGGAATCCTGGGACTCCTATCAAGTTTCACGAAGAGTCAGGCATCGTCTCCTTTGGAGGCACTGATCTCCGCGTACCTCTGGAGTTTTCAAAGGATGTGAGGCCTCCGGTCGCCATGAGGTGGGGAACTAGGTCTTTCTCTGTGGTCTCCACAGGGGATTCAGACATCCTTTCATCTTGGAAGATCCAAGACGAGCATGCATTCAAGTCACTGCAGGGATATCCGGCCTTATTTCGAGTCAAGGCATCGTGGTGTACATTCGACTTGAGGCTGCAATCTCAGGGTCCCTCTCACATAGCTAGAGCTGAGAGGAGCCTCCTCTTGAGGTGCTTGTGGTAAGGAGGTATTCCTCTGGAGTCGAAGCCAGGGACTAACCTCTCATCTCGAGTTGATTTTTGGTCCACGGAGCTCTTTCGTGTAGCTACAGTGACCTCAGGATCCCTCTAGCCTTGAAACAGTGTTCTTGGGGTTTCTCTGGATTGCCATCAAGGAAATCAAGGCTCCTTTCATGTGTGATGTGCAACACGGAATTGCTCTGCACGCAGTGCAGGGGAATCAGGCCTCATCTCGCGGTGAGGGGGAAGTCTCATGATTTTTTTCGAGTTGCGGCGGGAACCTGGGGAATATTCTCGAGTTACGACGGGGATGGCCCTTCCACCCACGTGTTTGTTCAGCGACGTCAGGACTCCTGCCTAGTTGCGAGGGACAACTCGGGATTCTCCTCGAGGCTTGGCAGGGCAATTGGGACGCCTCTCCAGCTGAGGTGGGAGACCAAGTGTCCCTTTCCACGTGCCACAGGAATCCTGGGACTCCTATCAAGTTTCACGAGGAGTCAGGCATCGTCTCCTTTGGAGGCACTGATCTTCGCGTACCTCTGGAGTTTTCAAAGGATGTGAGGCCTCCGGTCGCAATGAGGTGGGGAACTAGGTCTTTCTCTGTGGTCTCCACAGGGGATTCAGACATCCTTTCGTCTTGAGAGATGCAAGACGAGCCTGCATTCAAGTCACTGCAGGGATATCCGGCCTTATTTCGAGCCAGGGCATCGCGGTGTCCATTCCACTTGAGGCCGCAAACTCAGGGTCCCTCTCACATACCTAGAGCTGAGAGAAGCCTCCTCTTGAGGTGCTTGTGGTTAGGTGGTATTCTTCTGGAGTCGAAGCCAGGGACTATCCTCTCATCTCGAGTTGATTTTTGTGCCACGGTGCTCTTTCGTGTGGCTACAGTGACCTCAGCATCCCTCTAGCCTTGAAACAGTGTTCTTGGGGTTTCTCTGAAGTGCCATCAAGGTAATCAAGGCTCCTTTCATGTGTGATGTGCAACACTGAATTGCTCTGCACGCAGTGCAGGGGAATCGGGCCTCATCTCGCGGCGAAGGGGAAGTCTCATGGTTTTTCTCGAGTTGCGGCGGGAACCTGGGGTATATTCTCGAGTTACGACGGGGATGGCCCTTCCAACCACGTGTTTGTTCAGCGACGTCAGGACTCCTGCCTAGTTGCGAGGGACAACTCGGGATTCTCCTCGAGTCTTGGCAGGGCAATTGGGACGCCTCTCCAGCTGAGGCGGGAGACCAAGGGTCCCTTTCCACGTGCCACAGGAATCCTGGGACTCCTATCAAGTTTCATGAGGAGTCAGGCATCGTCTACTTTGGAGGCACTGATCTCCGCGTACCTCTGGAGTTTTCAAAGGATGTGAGGCCTCCGGTCGCGATGAGCTGGGGAACTAGGTCTTTTTCTGTGGTCTCCACAGGGGATTCGGACATCCTTTCGTCTTGGGAGATGCAAGACGAGCCTGCATTCAAGTCACTGCAGGGATATCCGGCCTTATTTCGAGTCAGGGCATCGCGGTGTCCATTCCACTTGAGGTCGCAAACTCAGCACATAGTTAGAGCTGAGAGAAGCCTCCTCTTGAGGTGCTTGTGGTAAGGTGATATTCCTCTGGAGTCGAAGCCAGGGACTAAACTCTCATCTCTAGTTGATTTTTGGTCCACGCAGCTCTTTCCTGTTGCTACAGTGACCTCAGGATCCCTCTAGCCTTGAAACAGTGTTCTTGGGGTTTCTCTGGAGTGCCATCAAGGAAATCAAGGCTCCTTTCATGTGTGATGTGCAACACGGAATTGCTCTGCACGCAGTGCAGGGGAATCGGGCCTCATCTCGCGGCGAGGGGGAAGTCTTTGGTTTTTCTCGAGTTGCGGCGGGAACCTGGGGTATATTCTCGAGTTACGACGGGGATGGCCCTTCCACCCACGTGTTCGTTCAGCGACGTCAGGACTCCTGCCTAGTTGCGAGGGACAACTCGGGAATCTCCTCGAGGCTTGGCAGGGCAATTGGGCCGCCTCTCCAGCTGAGGCGGGAGACTAAGGGTCTCTTTCCACGTGCCACAGGAATCCTGGGACTCCTATCAAGTTTCACGAGGAGTCAGGCATCGTCTCCTTTGCAGGCACTGATCTCCGCATACCTCTGGAGTTTTCAAAGGATGTGAGGCCTCCGGTCGCGATGAGGTGGGGAACTAGGTCTTTCTCTGTGGTCTCCAAAGGGGATTCAGACATCCTTTCGTCTTTGGAGATGCAAGACGAGCCTGCATTCAAGTCACTGCAGGGATATCAGGCCTTATTTCGAGTCAGGGCATCGCGGTGTCCATTCCACTTGAGGCCGCAAACTCAGGGTCCCTCTCACATACCTAGAGCTGAGAGAAGCCTCCTCTTGAGGTGCTTGTGGTAAGGTGGTATTCCTCTGGAGTCGAAGTTAGGGACTAACCTCTCATCTCGAGTTGATTCTTGGTCCACGGAGCTCTTTCGTGTTGCTACAGTGACCTCAGGATCCCTCTAGCCTTGAAACAGTGTTCTTGGGGTTTCTCTGGAGTGCCATCAAGAAAATCAATGCTCCTTTCATATGTGATGTGGAACACGGAATTGCTCTGCACGCAGTGCAGGGGAATCGGGCCTCATCTCGCGGCGAGGGGGAAGTCTCATGGTTTTTCTCGAGTTTCGGCGGGAACCTGGGGTATATTCTCGAGTTACGACGGGGATGGCCCTTCCACCCACGTGTTTGTTCAGCGACGTCAGGACTCCTGCCTATTTGCGAGGGACAACTCGGGATTCTCCTCGAGGCTTGGCAGGGCAATTGGAACGCCTCTCCAGCTGAGGCGGGAGACCAAGGGTCCCTTTTCACGTGCCACAGGAATCCTGGGACTCCTATCAAGTTTCACGAGGAGTCAGGCATCGTCTCCTTTGGAGGCACTGATCTCCGCGTACCTCTGGAGTTGTCAAAGGATATGAGGCCTCCGGTCGGGATGAGGTGGGGAACTAGGTCTTTCTCTCAGGTCTCCACAGGCGATTCAGACATCCTTTCGTCTTGGGAGAGGCAAGACGCGCCTGCATTCAAGTCACTGCAGGGATATCCGGCCTTATTTCGAGTCAGGGCATCGCGGTGTCCATTCCACTTGAGGCCGCAAAATCAGGGTCCCTCTCACATACCTAGAGCTGAGAGAAGCCTCCTCTTGAGGTGCTTGTGTTAAGGTGGTATTCCTCTGGAGACGAAGCCAGGGACTATCCTCTCATCTCGAGTTGATTTTTGGGCCACGGTGCTCTTTCGTGTGGCTACAGTGACCTCAGGATCCCTCTAGCCTTGAAACAGTGTTCTTGGGGTTTCTCTGGAGTGCCATCAAGGAAATCAAGGCTCCTTTCATGTGTGATGTGCATCACTGAATTGCTCTGCACGCAGTGCAGGGGAATCAGGCCTCATCACGCGGCGAGGGGGAAGTCTCATGGTTTTTCTCTAGTTGCGGCGGGAACCTGGGGTATATTCTCGAGTTACGACGGGGATGGCCCTTCCACCCACGTGTTTGTTCAGCGACGTCAGGACTCCTGCCTAGTTGCGAGGGACAACTCGGGATTCTCCTCGAGGCTTGGCAGGGCAATTGGGACGCCTCTCCAGCTGAGGCGGGAGACCAAGGGTCCCTTTCCACGTGCCACAGGAATCCTGGGACTCCTATCAACTTTCACGAGGAGTCAGGCATCGTCTCCTTTGGAGGCACTGATCTCCGCGTACCTCTGGAGTTTTCAAAGGATGTGAGGCCTCCGGTCGCGATGAGGTGGGGAACTAGGTCTTTTTCTGTGGTCTCCACAGGGCATTCGGACATCCTTTCGTCTTGGGAGATGCAAGACGAGCCTGCATTCAAGTCACTGCAGGGATATCCGGCCTTATTTCGAGTCAGGGCATCGCGGTGTCCATTCCACTTGAGGCCGCATACTCAGCACATAGCTAGAGCTGAGAGAAGCCTCCTCTTGAGGTGCTTGTGGTAAGGTGGTATTCCTCTGGAGTCGAAGCCAGGGACTAACCTCTCATCTCGAGTTGATTTGTGGTACACGCAGCTCTTTCGTGTTGCTAGAGTGACCTCAGGATCCCTCTAGACTTGAAACAGTGTTCTTGGGGTTTCTCTGCAGTGCCACCAAGGAAATCAAGGCTCCTTTCATGTGTGATGTGCAACACGGAATTGCTCTGCATGCAGTGCAGGGGAATCGGGCCTCATCTCTCGGCGAGGGGGAAGTCTCATGGTTTTTCTCGAGTTGCGGCGGGAACCTGGGGTATATTCTCGAGTTACGACTGGAATGGCCCTTCCACACACATGTTCGTTCAGCGACGTCAGGACTCCTGCCTAGTTACGAGGGACAACTCGGGATTCTCCTCGAGGATTGGCAGGGCAATTGGGACGCCTCTCCAGCTGAGGCGGGAGACCAAGGGTCCCTTTCCATGTGCCACAGGAATCCTGGGACTCCTATCAAGTTTCACGAAGAGTCAGGCATCGTCTCCTTTGGAGGCACTGATCTCTGCGTACCTCTGGAGTTTTCAAAGGATGTGAGGCCTCCGGTCGCCATGAGGTGGGGAACTAGGTCTTTCTCTGTGGTCTCCACAGGGGATTCAGACATCCTTTCATCTTGGAAGATCCAAGACGAGCCTGCATTCAAGTCACTGCAGGGATATCCGGCCTTATTTCGAGTCAGGGCATCGTGGTGTACATTCGACTTGAGGCTGCAATCTCAGGGTCCCTCTCACATAGCTAGAGCTGAGAGGAGCCTCCTCTTGAGGTGCTTGTGGTAAGGAGGTATTCCTCTGGAGTCGAAGCCAGGGACTAACCTCTCATCTCGAGTTGATTTTTGGTCCACGGAGCTCTTTCGTGTAGCTACAGTGACCTCAGGATCCCTCTAGCCTTGAAACAGTGTTCTTGGGGTTTCTCTGGATTGCCATCAAGGAAATCAAGGCTCCTTTCATGTGTGATGTGCAACACGGAATTGCTCTGCACGCAGTGCAGGGGAATCAGGCCTCATCTCGCGGTGAGGGGGAAGTCTCCTGATTTTTTTCGAGTTGCGGCGGGAACCTGTGGTATATTCTCGAGTTACGACGGGGATGGCCCTTCCACCCACGTGTTTGTTCAGCGACGTCAGGACTCCTGCCTAGTTGCGAGGGACAACTCGGGATTCTCCTCGAGGCTTGGCAGGGCAATTGGGACGCCTATCCAGCTGAGGTGGGAGACCAAGGATCCCTTTCCACGTGCCACAGGAATCCTGGGACTCCTATCAAGTTTCACGAGGAGTCAGGCATCGTCTCCTTTGGAGGCACTGATCTTCGCGTACCTCTGGAGTTTTCAAAGGATGTGAGGCCTCCGGTCGCAATAAGGTGGGGAACTAGGTCTTTCTCTGTGGTCTCCACAGGGGATTCAGACATCCTTTCGTCTTGAGAGATGCAAGACGAGCCTGCATTCAAGTCACTGCAGGGATATCCGGCCTTATTTCGAGCCAGGGCATCGCGGTGTCCATTCCACTTGAGGCCGCAAACTCAGGGTCCCTCTCACATACCTAGAGCTGAGAGAAGCCTCCTCTTGAGGTGCTTGTGGTTAGGTGGTATTCTTCTGGAGTCGAAGCCAGGGACTATCCTCTCATCTCGAGTTGATTTTTGTGCCACGGTGCTCTTTCGTGTGGCTACAGTGACCTCAGCATCCCTCTAGCCTTGAAACAGTGTTCTTGGGGTTTCTCTGGAGTGCCATCAAGGAAATCAAGGCTCCTTTCATGTGTGATGTGCAACACTGAATTGCTCTGCACGCAGTGCAGGGGAATCGGGCCTCATCTCGCGGCGAAGGGGAAGTCTCATGGTTTTTCTCGAGTTGCGGCGGGAACCTGGGGTATATTCTCGAGTTACGACGGGGATGGCCCTTCCACCCACGTGTTTGTTCAGCGACGTCAGGACTCCTGCCTAGTTGCGAGGGACAACTCGGGATTCTCCTCGAGGTTTGGCAGGGCAATTGGGACGCCTCTCCAGCTGAGGCGGGAGACCAAGGGTCCCTTTCCACGTGCCACAGGAATCCTGGGACTCCTATCAAGTTTCATGAGGAGTCAGGCATCGTCTCCTTTGGAGGCACTGATCTCCGCGTACCTCTGGAGTTTTCAAAGGATGTGAGGCCTCCGGTCGCGATGAGGTGGGGAACTAGGTCTTTTTCTGTGGTCTCCACAGGGGATTCGGACATCCTTTCGTCTTGGGAGATGCAAGACGAGCCTGCATTCAAGTCATTGCAGGGATATCCGGCCTTATTTCGAGTCAGGGCATCGCGGTGTCCATTCCACTTGAGGTCGCAAACTCAGCACATAGCTAGAGCTGAGAGAAGCCTCCTCTTGAGGTGCTTGTGGTAAGGTGGTATTCCTCTGGAGTCGAAGCCAGGGACTAAACTCTCATCTCTAGTTGATTTTTGGTCCACGCAGCTCTTTCGTGTTGCTACAGTGACCTCAGGATCCCTCTAGCCTTGAAACAGTGTTCTTGGGGTTTCTCTGGAGTGCCATCAAGGAAATCAAGGCTCCTTTCATGTGTGATGTGCAACACGGAATTGCTCTGCATGCAGTGCAGGGGAATCGGGCCTCATCTCGCGGCGAGGGGGAAGTCTTTGGTTTTTCTCGAGTTGCGGCGGGAACCTGGGGTATATTCTCGAGTTACGACGGGGATGGCCCTTCCACACACGTGTTCGTTCAGCGACGTCAGGACTCCTGCCTAGTTGCGAGGGACAACTCGGGAATCTCCTCGAGGCTTGGCAGGGCAATTGGGACGCCTCTCCAGCTGAGGCGGGATACCAAGGGTCCATTTCCACGTGCCACAGGAATCCTGGGAATCCTATCAAGCTTCACGAGGATTCAGGCATCGTCTCCTTTGGAGGCACTGATCTCCGCGTACCTCTGGAGTTTTCAAAGGATGTGAGGCCTCCGGTCGCGATGAGGTGGGGAACTAGGTCTTTCTCTGTGGTCTCAACATGGGATTCAGACATCCTTTCGTCTTGGGAGATGCAAGACGAGCCTGCATTCAAGTCACTGCTGGGATATCCGGCCTTATTTCGAGTCAGGGCATCGCGCTGTCCATTCCACTTGAGGCCGCATACTCAGCACATAGCTAAAGCTGAGAGAAGCCTCCTCTTGAGGTGCTTGTGGTAAGGTGGTATTCCTCTGGAGTCGAAGCCAGGGACTAACCTCTCATCTCGAGTTGATTTGTGGTACACGCAGCTCTTTCGTGTTGCTAGAGTGACCTCAGGATCCCTCTAGACTTGAAACAGTGTTCTTGGGGTTTCTCTGCAGTGCCACCAAGGAAATCAAGGCTCCTTTCATGTGTGATGTGCAACACGGAATTGCTCTGCACGCAGTGCAGGGGAATCGGGCCTCATCTCTCGGCCAGGGGGAAGTCTCATGGTTTTTCTCGAGTTGCGGCGGGAACCTGGGGTATATTCTCGAGTTACGACTGGAATGGCCCTTCCACACACATGTTTGTTCAGCGACGTCAGGACTCCTGCCTAGTTACGAGGGACAACTCGGGATTCTCCTCGAGGCTTGGCAGGGCAATTGGGACGCCTCTCCAGCTGAGGCGGGAGACCAAGGGTCCCTTTCCATGTGCCACAGGAATCCTGGGACTCCTATCAAGTTTCACGAAGAGTCAGGCATCGTCTCCTTTGGAGGCACTGATCTCCGCGTACCTCTGGAGTTTTCAAAGGATGTGAGGCCTCCGGTCGCCATGAGGTGGGGAACTAGGTCTTTCTCTGTGGTCTCCACAGGGGATTCAGACATCCTTTCATCTTGGAAGATCCAAGACGAGCCTGCATTCAAGTCACTGCAGGGATATCCGGCCTTATTTCGAGTCAGGGCATCGTGGTGTACATTCGACTTGAGGCTGCAATCTCAGGGTCCCTCTCACATAGCTAGAGCTGAGAGGAGCCTCCTCTTGAGGTGCTTGTGGTAAGGAGGTATTCCTCTGGAGTCGAAGCCAGGGACTAACCTCTCATCTCGAGTTGATTTTTGGTCCACGGAGCTCTTTCGTGTAGCTACAGTGACCTCAGGATCCCTCTAGCCTTGAAACAGTGTTCTTGGGGTTTTTCTGGATTGCCATCAAGGAAATCAAGGCTCCTTTCATGTGTGATGTGCAACACGGAATTGCTCTGCACGCAGTGCAGGGGAATCAGGCCTCATCTCGCGGTGAGGGGGAAGTCTCATGATTTTTTTCGAGTTGCGGCGGGAACCTGTGGTATATTCTCGAGTTACGACGGGGATGGCCCTTCCACCCACGTGTTTGTTCAGCGACGTCAGGACTCCTGCCTAGTTGCGAGGGACAACTCGGGATTCTCCTCGAGGCTTGGCAGGGCAATTGGGACGCCTCTCCAGCTGAGGTGGGAGACCAAGTGTCCCTTTCCACGTGCCACAGGAATCCTGGGACTCCTATCAAGTTTCACGAGGAGTCAGGCATCGTCTCCTTTGGAGGCACTGATCTTCGCGTACCTCTGGAGTTTTCAAAGGATGTGAGGCCTCCGGTCGCAATGAGGTGGGGAACTAGGTCTTTCTCTGTGGTCTCCACAGGGGATTCAGACATCCTTTCGTCTTGAGAGATGCAAGACGAGCCTGCATTCAAGTCACTGCAGGGATATCCGGCCTTATTTCGAGCCAGGGCATCGCGGTGTCCATTCCACTTGAGGCCGCAAACTCAGGGTCCCTCTCACATACCTAGAGCTGAGAGAAGCCTCCTCTTGAGCTGCTTGTGGTAAGGTGGTATTCCTCTGGAGTCGAAGCCAGGGACTATCCTCTCATCTCGAGTTGATTTTTGTGCCACGGTGCTCTTTCGTGTGGCTACAGTGACCTCAGCATCCCTCTAGCCTTGAAACAGTGTTCTTGGGGTTTCTCTGGAGTGCCATCAAGGTAATCAAGGCTCCTTTCATGTGTGATGTGCAACACTGAATTGCTCTGCACGCAGTGCAGGGGAATCGGGCCTCATCTCGCGGCGAAGGGGAAGTCTCATGGTTTTTCTCGAGTTGCGGCGGGAACCTGGGGTATATTCTCGAGTTACGACGGGGATGGCCCTTCCAACCTCGTGTTTGTTCAGCGACGTCAGGACTCCTGCCTAGTTGCGAGGGACAACTCGGGATTCTCCTCGAGGTTTGGCAGGGCAATTGGGACGCCTCTCCAGCTGAGGCGGGAGACCAAGGGTCCCTTTCCACGTGCCACAGGAATCCTGGGACTCCTATCAAGTTTCATGAGGAGTCAGGCATCGTCTACTTTGGAGGCACTGATCTCCGCGTACCTCTGGAGTTTTCAAAGGATGTGAGGCCTCCGGTCGCGATGAGCTGGGGAACTAGGTCTTTTTCTGTGGTCTCCACAGGGGATTCGGACATCCTTTCGTCTTGGGAGATGCAAGACGAGCCTGCATTCAAGTCACTGCAGGGATATCCGGCCTTATTTCGAGTCAGGGCATCGCGGTGTCCATTCCACTTGAGGTCGCAAACTCAGCACATAGCTAGAGCTGAGAGAAGCCTCCTCTTGAGGTGCTTGTGGTAAGGTGGTATTCCTCTGGAGTCGAAGCCAGGGACTAAACTCTCATCTCTAGTTGATTTTTGGTCCACGCAGCTCTTTCGTGTTGCTACAGTGACCTCAGGATCCCTCTAGCCTTGAAACAGTGTTCTTGGGGTTTCTCTGGAGTGCCATCAAGGAAATCAAGGCTCCTTTCATGTGTGATGTGCAACACGGAATTGCTCTGCACGCAGTGCAGGGGAATCGGGCCTCATCTCGCGGCGAGGGGGAAGTCTTTGGTTTTTCTCGAGTTGCGGCGGGAACCTGGGGTATATTCTCGAGTTACGACGGGGATGGCCCTTCCACCCACGTGTTCGTTCAGCGACGTCAGGACTCCTGCCTAGTTGCGAGGGACAACTCGGGAATCTCCTCGAGGCTTGGCAGGGCAATTGGGCCGCCTCTCCAGCTGAGGCGGGAGACTAAGGGTCCCTTTCCACGTGCCACAGGAATCCTGGGACTCCTATCAAGTTTCACGAGGAGTCAGGCATCGTCTCCTTTGCAGGCACTGATCTCCGCATACCTCTGGAGTTTTCAAAGGATGTGAGGCCTCCGGTCGCGATGAGGTGGGGAACTAGGTCTTTCTCTGTGGTCTCCAAAGGGGATTCAGACATCCTTTCGTCTTTGGAGATGCAAGACGAGCCTGCATTCAAGTCACTGCAGGGATATCAGGCCTTATTTCGAGTCAGGGCATCGTGGTCTCCATTCCACTTGAGGCCGCAAACTTCGGGTCCCTCTCACATAGCTAGAGCTGAGAGAAGCCTCCTCTTGAGGTGCTTGTGGTAAGGTGGTATTCCTCTGGAGTCGAAGTTAGGGACTAACCTCTCATCTCGAGTTGATTCTTGGTCCACGGAGCTCTTTCGTGTTGCTACAGTGACCTCAGGATCCCTCTAGCCTTGAAACAGTGTTCTTGGGGTTTCTCTGGAGTGCCATCAAGAAAATCAATGCTCCTTTCATATGTGATGTGGAACACGGAATTGCTCTGCACGCAGTGCAGGGGAATCGGGCCTCATCTCGCGGCGAGGGGGAAGTCTCATGGTTTTTCTCGAGTTGCGGCGGGAACCTGGGGTATATTCTCGAGTTACGACGGGGATGGCCCTTCCACCCACGTGTTTGTTCAGCGACGTCAGGACTCCTGCCTATTTGCGAGGGACAACTCGGGATTCTCCTCGAGGCTTGGCAGGGCAATTGGAACGCCTCTCCAGCTGAGGCGGGAGACCAAGGGTCCCTTTTCACGTGCCACAGGAATCCTGGGACTCCTATCAAGTTTCACGAGGAGTCAGGCATCGTCTCCTTTGGAGGCACTGATCTCCGCGTACCTCTGGAGTTGTCAAAGGATATGAGGCCTCTGGTCGGGATGAGGTGGGGAACTAGGTCTTTCTCTCAGGTCTCCACAGGCGATTCAGACATCCTTTCGTCTTGGGAGAGGCAAGACGTGCCTGCATTCAAGTCACTGCAGGGATATCCGGCCTTATTTCGAGTCAGGGCATCGCGATGTCCATTCCACTTGAGGCCGCAAACTCAGGGTCCCTCTCACATACCTAGAGCTGAGAGAAGCCTCCTCTTGAGGTGCTTGTGTTAAGGTGGTATTCCTCTGGAGACGAAGCCAGGGACTATCCTCTCATCTCGAGTTGATTTTTGGGCCACGGTGCTCTTTCGTGTGGCTACAGTGACCTCAGGATCCCTCTAGCCTTGAAACAGTGTTCTTGGGGTTTCTCTGGAGTGCCATCAAGGAAATCAAGGCTCCTTTCATGTGTGATGTGCATCACTGAATTGCTCTGCACGCAGTGCAGGGGAATCAGGCCTCATCACGCGGCGAGGGGGAAGTCTCATGGTTTTTCTCTAGTTGCGGCGGGAACCTGGGGTATATTCTCGAGTTACGACGGGGATGGCCCTTCCACCCACGTGTTTGTTCAGCGACGTCAGGACTCCTGCCTAGTTGCGAGGGACAACTCGGGATTCTCCTCGAGGCTTGGCAGGGCAATTGGGACGCCTCTCCAGCTGAGGCGGGAGACCAAGGGACCCTTTCCACGTGCCACAGGAATCCTGGGACTCCTATCAAGTTTCACGAGGAGTCAGGCATCGTCTCCTTTGGAGGCACTGATCTCCGCGTACCTCTGGAGTTTTCAAAGGATGTGAGGCCTCCGGTCGCGATGAGGTGGGGAACTAGGTCTTTTTCTCTGGTCTCCACAGGGCATTCGGACATCCTTTCGTCTTGGGAGATGCAAGACGAGCCTGCATTCAAGTCACTGCAGGGATATCCGGCCTTATTTCGAGTCAGGGCATCGCGGTGTCCATTCCACTTGAGGCCGCATACTCAGCACATAGCTAGAGCTGAGAGAAGCCTCCTCTTGAGGTGCTTGTGGTAAGGTGGTATTCCTCTGGAGTCGAAGCCAGGGACTAACCTCTCATCTCGAGTTGATTTGTGGTACACGCAGCTCTTTCGTGTTGCTAGAGTGACCTCAGGATCCCTCTAGACTTGAAACAGTGTTCTTGGGGTTTCTCTGCAGTGCCACCAAGGAAATCAAGGCTCCTTTCATGTGTGATGTGCAACACGGAATTGCTCTGCACGCAGTGCAGGGGAATCGGGCCTCATCTCTCGGCCAGGGGGAAGTCTCATGGTTTTTCTCGAGTTGCGGCGGGAACCTGGGGTATATTCTCGAGTTACGACTGGAATGGCCCTTCCACACACATGTTTGTTCAGCGACGTCAGGACTCCTGCCTAGTTACGAGGGACAACTCGGGATTCTCCTCGAGGCTTGGCAGGGCAATTGGGACGCCTCTCCAGCTGAGGCGGGAGACCAAGGGTCCCTTTCCATGTGCCACAGGAATCCTGGGACTCCTATCAAGTTTCACGAAGAGTCAGGCATCGTCTCCTTTGGAGGCACTGATCTCTGCGTACCTCTGGAGTTTTCAAAGGATGTGAGGCCTCCGGTCGCCATGAGGTGGGGAACTAGGTCTTTCTCTGTGGTCTCCACAGGGGATTCAGACATCCTTTCATCTTGGAAGATCCAAGACGAGCCTGCATTCAAGTCACTGCAGGGATATCCGGCCTTATTTCGAGTCAGGGCATCGTGGTGTACATTCGACTTGAGGCTGCAATCTCAGGGTCCCTCTCACATAGCTAGAGCTGAGAGGAGCCTCCTCTTGAGGTGCTTGTGGTAAGGAGGTATTCCTCTGGAGTCGAAGCCAGGGACTAACCTCTCATCTCGAGTTGATTTTTGGTCCACGGAGCTCTTTCGTGTAGGTACAGTGACCTCAGGATCCCTCTAGCCTTGAAACAGTGTTCTTAGGGTTTCTCTGGATTGCCATCAAGGAAATCAAGGCTCCTTTCATGTGTGATGTGCAACACGGAATTGCTCTGCACGCAGTGCAGGGGAATCAGGCCTCATCTCGCGGTGAGGGGGAAGTCTCATGATTTTTTTCGAGTTGCGGCGGGAACCTGTGGTATATTCTCGAGTTACGACGGGGATGGCCCTTCCACCCACGTGTTTGTTCAGCGACGTCAGGACTCCTGCCTAGTTGCGAGGGACAACTCGGGATTCTCCTCGAGGCTTGGCAGGGCAATTGGGACGCCTCTCCAGCTGAGGTGGGAGACCAAGTGTCCCTTTCCACGTGCCACAGGAATCCTGGGACTCCTATCAAGTTTCACGAGGAGTCAGGCATCGTCTCCTTTGGAGGCACTGATCTTCGCGTACCTCTGGAGTTTTCAAAGGATGTGAGGCCTCCGGTCGCAATGAGGTGGGGAACTAGGTCTTTCTCTGTGGTCTCCACAGGGGATTCAGACATCCTTTCGTCTTGAGAGATGCAAGACGAGCCTGCATTCAAGTCACTGCAGGGATATCCGGCCTTATTTCGAGCCAGGGCATCGCGGTGTCCATTCCACTTGAGGCCGCAAACTCAGGGTCCCTCTCACATACCTAGAGCTGAGAGAAGCCTCCTCTTGAGCTGCTTGTGGTAAGGTGGTATTCCTCTGGAGTCGAAGCCAGGGACTATCCTCTCATCTCGAGTTGATTTTTGTGCCACGGTGCTCTTTCGTGTGGCTACAGTGACCTCAGCATCCCTCTAGCCTTGAAACAGTGTTCTTGGGGTTTCTCTGGAGTGCCATCAAGGTAATCAAGGCTCCTTTCATGTGTGATGTGCAACACTGAATTGCTCTGCACGCAGTGCAGGGGAATCGGGCCTCATCTCGCGGCGAAGGGGAAGTCTCATGGTTTTTCTCGAGTTGCGGCGGGAACCTGGGGTATATTCTCGAGTTACGACGGGGATGGCCCTTCCAACCTCGTGTTTGTTCAGCGACGTCAGGACTCCTGCCTAGTTGCGAGGGACAACTCGGGATTCTCCTCGAGGTTTGGCAGGGCAATTGGGACGCCTCTCCAGCTGAGGCGGGAGACCAAGGGTCCCTTTCCACGTGCCACAGGAATCCTGGGACTCCTATCAAGTTTCATGAGGAGTCAGGCATCGTCTACTTTGGAGGCACTGATCTCCGCGTACCTCTGGAGTTTTCAAAGGATGTGAGGCCTCCGGTCGCGATGAGCTGGGGAACTAGGTCTTTTTCTGTGGTCTCCACAGGGGATTCGGACATCCTTTCGTCTTGGGAGATGCAAGACGAGCCTGCATTCAAGTCACTGCAGGGATATCCGGCCTTATTTCGAGTCAGGGCATCGCGGTGTCCATTCCACTTGAGGTCGCAAACTCAGCACATAGCTAGAGCTGAGAGAAGCCTCCTCTTGAGGTGCTTGTGGTAAGGTGGTATTCCTCTGGAGTCGAAGCCAGGGACTAAACTCTCATCTCTAGTTGATTTTTGGTCCACGCAGCTCTTTCGTGTTGCTACAGTGACCTCAGGATCCCTCTAGCCTTGAAACAGTGTTCTTGGGGTTTCTCTGGAGTGCCATCAAGGAAATCAAGGCTCCTTTCATGTGTGATGTGCAACACGGAATTGCTCTGCACGCAGTGCAGGGGAATCGGGCCTCATCTCGCGGCGAGGGGGAAGTCTTTGGTTTTTCTCGAGTTGCGGCGGGAACCTGGGGTATATTCTCGAGTTACGACGGGGATGGCCCTTCCACCCACGTGTTCGTTCAGCGACGTCAGGACTCCTGCCTAGTTGCGAGGGACAACTCGGGATTCTCCTCGAGGCTTGGCAGGGCAATTGGGCCGCCTCTCCAGCTGAGGCGGGAGACTAAGGGTCCCTTTCCACGTGCCACAGGAATCCTGGGACTCCTATCAAGTTTCACGAGGAGTCAGGCATCGTCTCCTTTGCAGGCACTGATCTCCGCATACCTCTGGAGTTTTCAAAGGATGTGAGGCCTCCGGTCGCGATGAGGTGGGGAACTAGGTCTTTCTCTGTGGTCTCCACAGGGGATTCAGACATCCTTTCGTCTTTGGAGATGCAAGACGAGCCTGCATTCAAGTCACTGCAGGGATATCAGGCCTTATTTCGAGTCAGGGCATCGCGGTCTCCATTCCACTTGAGGCCGCAAACTCAGGGTCCCTCTCACATAGCTAGAGCTGAGAGAAGCCTCCTCTTGAGGTGCTTGTGGTAAGGTGGTATTCCTCTGGAGTCGAAGCCAGGGACTAACCTCTCATCTCGAGTTGATTTGTGGTACACGCAGCTCTTTCGTGTTGCTAGAGTGACCTCAGGATCCCTCTAGACTTGAAACAGTGTTCTTGGCGTTTCTCTGCAGTGCCACCAAGGAAATCAAGGCTCCTTTCATGTGTGATGTGCAACACGGAATTGCTCTGCACGCAGTGCAGGGGAATCGGGCCTCATCTCTCGGCGAGGGGGAAGTCTCATGGTTTTTCTCGAGTTGCGGCGGGACCCTGCGGTATATTCTCGAGTTATGACGGGGATGGCCCTTCCAGCCACGTGTTTGTTCAGCGACGTCAGGACTCCTGCCTAGTTGCGAGTGACAACTCGGGATTCTCCTCGAGGATTGGCAGGGCAATTGGGACGCCTCTCCAGCTGAGGCGGGAGACCAAGGGTCCCTTTCCACGTGCCACAGGAATCCTGGGACTCCTATCAAGTTTCACGAGGAGTCAGGCATCGTCTCCTTTGGAGGCACTGATCTCCGCGTACCTCTGGAGTTTTCAAAGGATGTGAGGCCTCCGGTCGCGATGAGGTGGGGAACTAGGTCTTTTTCTGTGGTCTCCACAGGGCATTCGGACATCCTTTCGTCTTGGGAGATGCAAGACGAGCCTGCATTCAAGTCACTGCAGGGATAACCGGCCTTATTTCGAGTCAGGGCATCGCGGTGTCCATTCCACTTGAGGCCGCACACTCAGGGTCCCTCTCATATAGCTAGAGCTGAGAGAAGCCTCCTCTTGAGGTGCTTGTGGTAAGGTGGTATTCCTCTGGAGTCGAAGCCAGGGACTACCCTCTCATCTCGAGTTGATTGTTGGTCCACGGAGCTCTTTCGTGTTGCTACAGTGACCTCAGGATTCCTCTAGCCTTGAAACAGTGTTCTTGGGGTTTCTCTGGAGTGCCATCAAGGAAATCAAAGCTCCTTTCATGTTTGATGTGCAACACGGAATTGCTCTGCATGCAGTGCCAGAGAATCGAGCCTCATCTCGTGGCGAGGGGGAAGTCTCATGGTTTTTCTCGAGTTGCGGCGGGACCCTGCGGTATATTCTCGAGTTATGACGGGAATGGCCCTTCCAGCCACGTGTTTGTTCAGCGACGTCAGGACTCCTGCCTAGTTGCGAGGGACAACTCGGGATTCTCCTCGAGGCTTGGCAGGGCAATTGGGCCGCCTCTCCAGCTGAGGCGGGAGACCAAGTGTCCCTTTCCACGTGCCACAGGAATCCTGGGACTCCTATCAAGCTTCACGAGGAGTCAGGCATCGTCTCCTTTGGAGGCACTGATCTCCGCGTACCTCTGGAGTTTTCAAAGGATGTGAGGCCTCCGGTCGCGATGAGGTGGGGAACTAGGTCTTTCTCTGTGGTCTCCACAGGGGATTCAGACATCCTTTCGTCTTGGGAGATGCAAGACGAGCTTGCATTCAAGTCACTGCAGGGATATCCGGCCTTATTTCGAGTCAGGGCATCGCGGTGTCCATTCCACTTGAGGCTGCAAACTCAGGGTCCCTCTCACATACCTAGAGCTGAGAGAAGCCTCCTCTTGAGGTGCTTGTGGTAAGGTGGTATTCCTCTGGAGTCGAAGCCAGGGACTAACCTCTCATCTCGAGTTGATTTTTGGTCCACGGAGCTCTTTCGTGTTGCTACAGTGACCTCAGGATCCCTCTAGCCTTGAAACAGTGTTCTTGGGGTTTCTCTGGAGTGCCATCAAGGAAATCAAGGCTCCTTTCATGTGTGATGTGCAACACCGAATTGCTCTGCACGCAGTGCAGGGGAATCGGGCCTCATCTCGCGGCGAGGGGGAAGTCTCATGGTTTTTCTCGAGTTGCGGCGGGAACCTGGGGTATATTCTCGAGTTACGACGGGGATGGCCCTTCCACACACGTGTTTGTTCAGATACGTCAGACTCCTGCCTAGTTGCGAGGGACAACTCGGGATTCTCCTCGAGGCTTGGCAGGGCAATTGGGACGCCTCTCCAGCTGAGGCGGGAGACCAAGGGTCCCTTTCCACGTGCCACAGGAATCCTGGGACTCCTATCAAGTTTCACGAGGAGTCAGGCATCGTCTCCTTTGGAGGCACTGATCTCCGCGTACCTCTGGAGTTTTCAAAGGATGTGAGGCCTCCGGTCGAGATGAGGTGGGGAACTAGGTCTTTCTCTGTGGTCTCCACACGGGATTCAGACATCCTTTCGTCTTGGGAGATGCAAGACGAGCCTGCATTCAAGTCACTGCAGGGATATCAGGCCTTATTTCGAGCAAGGCATCGCGGTGTCCATTCCACTTGAGGCCGAAAACTCAGGGTCCCTCTCACATACCTAGAGCTGAGAGAAGCCTCCTCTTGAGGTGCTTGTGGTAAGGTGGTATTCCTCTGGAGTCGAAGCCAGGGACTAACCTCTCATCTCGAGTTGATTTTTGGTCCACGGAGCGCTTTCGTGTTGCTACAGTGACCTCAGGATCCCTCTATCCTTGAAACAGTGTTCTTGGGGTTTCTGTGGAGTGCCATCAAGGAAATCAACGCTCCTTTCATGTGTGATGTGCAACACGGAATTGCTCTGCACGCAGTGCAGGGGAATCGGGCCTCATCTCGCGGCGAGGGGGAAGTCTCATGGTTTTTCTCGAGTTGCGGCGGGAACCTGGGGTATATTCTCGAGTAACGACAGGGATGACCCTTCCACCCACTTGTTTGTTCAGCGACGTCAGGACTACTGCCTAGTTGCGAGGGACAACTCGGGATTCTCCTCGAGGCTTGGCAGGGCAATTGGGACGCCTCTCCAGCTGAGGCGGGAGACCAAGGGTCCCTTTCCACGTGCCACAGGAATTCTGGGACTCCTATCAAGTTTCACGAGGAGTCAGGCATCGTCTCCTTTGGAGGCACTGATCTCCGCGTACCTCTGGAGTTTTCAAAGGATGTGAGGCCTCCGGGCGCGATGAGGTGGGGAACTAGGTCTTTCTCTGTGGTCTCCACAGGGGATTCAGACATCATTTCATCTTGGGAGATGCAAGACGAGCCTGCATTCAAGTCACTGCAGGGATATCCGGCCTTATTTCGAGTCAGGGCATCGCGGTGTCCATTCCACTTGAGGCCGCAAACTCAGGGTCCCTCTCACATAGCTAGAGCTGAGAGAAGCCTCCTCTTGAGGTGCTTGTGGTAAGGTGGTATTCCTCTGGAGTCGAAGCCAGGGACTAACCTCTCATCTCGAGTTGATTTGTGGTCCACGGAGCTCTTTCGTGTTGCTACAGTGATCTCAGGATCCCTCTAGCCTTGAAACAGTGTTCTTAGGGTTTCTCTGGAGTGCCATCAAGGAAATCAAGGCTCCTTTCATGTGTGATGTGCAACACCGAATTGCTCTGCACGCAGTGCAGGGGAATCAGGCCTCATTTCGCGGCGAGGGGGAAGTCTCATGGTTTTTCTCGAGTTGCGGTGGGAACCTGGGGTATATTCTCGAGTTACGACGGGGATGGCCCTTCCACACACGTGTTTGTTCAGCGACGTCAGGACTCCTGCCTAGTTGCGAGGGACAACTCGGGATTCTCCTCGAGGCTTGGCAGGGCAATTGGGACGCCTCTCCAGCTGAGGCGGGAGACCAAGTGTCCCTTTCGATGTGCCACAGGAATCCTGGGACTCCTATCAAGTTTCACGAGGAGTCAGGCATCGTCTCCTTTGGAGGCACTGATCTCCGCGTACCTCTGGAGTTTTCAAAGGATGTGAGGCCTCCGGTCGCGATGAGGTGGGGAACTAGGTCTTTCTCTGTGGTCTCCACAGGGGATTCAGACATCCTTTCGTCATGGGAGATGCAAGACGAGCCTGCATTCAAGTCACTGCAGGGATAACCGGCCTTATTTCGAGCCAGGGCATCGCGGTCTACATTCCACTTGAGGCCGCAAAATCAGGGTCCCTCTCACATACCTAGAGCTGAGAGAAGCCTCCTCTTGAGGTGCTTGTGGTAAGGTGGTATTCCTCTGGGGTCGAAGCCAGGTACTATCCTCTCATCTCGAGTTGATTTTTGGGCCACGGTGCTCTTTCGTGTGGCTACAGTGACCTCAGGATCCCTCTAGCCTTGAAACAGTGTTCTTGGGGTTTCTCTGGAGTGCCATCAAGGAAATCAAGGCTCCTTTCATGTGTGATGTGCAACACTGAATTGCTCTGCACGCAGTGCAGGGGAATCGGGCCTCATCTCGCGGCGAGGGGGAAGTCTCATGGTTTTTCTCGAGGTGCGGCGGGAACCTGGGGTATATTCTCGAGTTACGACGGGGATGGCCCTTCCACCCACGTGTTTGTTCAGCGACGTCAGGACTCCTGCCTAGTTGCGAGGGACAACTCGGGATTCTCCTCGAGGCTTGGCAGGGCAATTGGGACGCCTCTCCAGCTGAGGCGGGAGACCAAGTGTCCCTTTCCACGTGCCACAGGAATTCTGGGACTCCTATCAAGTTTCACGAGGAGTCAGGCATCGTCTCCTTTGGAGGCACTGATCTCCGCGTACCTCTGGAGTTTTCAAAGGATGTGAGGCCTCAGGTCGCGATGAGGTGGGGAACTAGGTCTTTCTCTGTGGTCTCCACAGGGGATTCAGACATCATTTCATCTTGGGAGATGCAAGACGAGCCTACATTCAAGTCACTGCAGGGATATCCGGCCTTATTTCGAGTCAGGGCATCGCGGTGTCCATTCCACTTGAGGCCGCAAACTCAGGGTCCCTCTCACATAGCTAGAGCTGAGAGAAGCCTCCTCTTGAGGTGCTTGTGGTAAGGTGGTATTCCTCTGGAGTCGAAGCCAGGGACTAACCTCTCATCTCGAGTTGATTTGTGGTCCACGGAGCTCTTTCGTGTTGCTACAGTGACGTCAGGATCCCTCTAGCCTTGAAACAGTGTTCTTAGGGTTTCTCTGGAGTGCCATCAAGGAAATCAAGGCTCCTTTCATGTGTGATGTGCAACACCGAATTGCTCTGCACGCAGTGCAGGGGAATCAGGCCTCATTTCGCGGCGAGGGGGAAGTCTCATGGTTTTTCTCGAGTTGCGGTGGGAACCTGGGGTATATTCTCGAGTTACGACGGGGATGGCCCTTCCACACACGTGTTTGTTCAGCGACGTCAGGACTCCTGCCTAGTTGCGAGGGACAACTCGGGATTCTCCTCGAGGCTTGGCAGGGCAATTGGGACGCCTCTCCAGCTGAGGCGGGAGACCAAGGGTCCCTTTCGATGTGCCACAGGAATCCTGGGACTCCTATCAAGTTTCACGAGGAGTCAGGCATCGTCTCCTTTGGAGGCACTGATCTCCGCGTACCTCTGGAGTTTTCAAAGGATGTGAGGCCTCCGGTCGCGATGAGGTGGGGAACTAGGTCTTTCTCTGTGGTCTCCACAGGGGATTCAGACATCCTTTCGTCTTGGGAGATGCAAGACGAGCCTGCATTCAAGTCACTGCAGGGATAACCGGCCTTATTTCGAGCCAGGGCATCGCGGTCTACATTCCACTTGAGACCGCAAACTCAGGGTCCCTCTCACATACCTAGAGCTGAGAGAAGCCTCCTCTTGATGTGCTTGTGGTTAGGTGGTATTCCTCTGGGGTCGAAGCCAGGTACTATCCTCTCATCTCGAGTTGATTTTTGGGCCACGGTGCTCTTTCGTGTGGCTACAGTGACCTCAGGATCCCTCTAGCCTTGAAACAGTGTTCTTGGGGTTTCTCTGGAGTGCCATCAAGGAAATCAAGGCTCCTTTCATGTGTGATGTGCAACACTGAATTGCTCTGCACGCAGTGCAGGGGAATCGGGCCTCATCTCGCGGCGAGGGGGAAGTCTCATGGTTTTTCTCGAGGTGCGGCGGGAACCTGGGGTATATTCTCGAGTTACGACGGGGATGCCCCTTCCACCCACGTGTTTGTTCAGCGACGTCAGGACTCCTGCCTAGTTGCGAGGGACAACTCGGGATTCTCCTCGAGGCTTGGCAGGGCAATTGGGACGCCTCTCCAGCTGAGGCGGGAGACCAAGTGTCCCTTTCCACGTGCCACAGGAATCCTGGGACTCCTATCAAGTTTCACGAGGAGTCAGGCATCGTCTACTTTGGAGGCACTGATCTCCGCGTACCTCTGGAGTTTTCAAAGGATGTGAGGCCTCCGGTCGCAATGAGGTGGGGAACTAGGTCTTTTTCTGTGGTCTCCACAGGGGATTCGGACATCCTTTCGTCTTGGGAGATGCAAGACGAGCCTGCATTCAAGTCACTGCAGGGATATCCGGCCTTATTTCGAGTCAGGGCATCGCAGTGTCCATTCCACTTGAGGCCGCAAACTCAGGGTCCCTCTCACATACCTAGAGCTGAGAGAAGCCTCCTCTTGAGGTGCTTGTGGTAAGGTGGTATTCCTCTGGAGTCGAAGCCAGGGACTAACCTCTCATCTCGAGTTGATTTGTGGTCCACGGAGCTCTTTCGTGTTGCTACAGTGACCTCAGGATCCCTCTAGCCTTGAAACAGTGTTCTGGGGGTTTCTCTGGAGTGCCACCAAGGAAATCAAGGCTCCTTTCATGTGTGATGTGCAACACGGCATTGGTCTGCACGCAGTGCAGGGGAATCGGGCCTCATCTCGCGGCGAGGGGGAAGTCTCATGGTTTTTCTCCAGTTGAGGCGGGAACCTGGGGTATATTCTCGAGTTACGACGGGGATGGCCCTTCCAACCACGTGTTTCTTCAGCGACGGCAGGACTCCTGCCTAGTTGCGAGGGACAACTCGGGATTCTCCTCGAGGCTTGGCAGGGCAATTGGGACGCCTCTCCAGCTGAGGCGGGAGACCAAGTGTCCCTTTCGATGTGCCACAGGAATCCTGGGACTCCTATCAAGTTTCACGAGGAGTCAGGCATCGTCTCCTTTGGAGGCACTGATCTCCGCGTACCTCTGGAGTTTTCAAAGGATGTGAGGCCTCCGGTCGCGATGAGGTGGGGAACTAGGTCTTTCTCTGTGGTCTCCACAGGGGATTCAGACATCCTTTCGTCTTGGGAGATGCAAGACGAGCCTGCATTCAAGTCACTGCAGGGATATCCGGCCTTATTTCGAGCCAGGGCATCGCGGTCTACATTCCACTTGAGGCCGCAAACTCAGGGTCCCTCTCACATACCTAGAGCTGAGAGAAGCCTCCTCTTGAGGTGCTTGTGGTTAGGTGGTATTCCTCTGGGGTCGAAGCTAGGGACTATCCTCTCATCTCGAGTTGATTTTTGGGCCACGGTGCTCTTTCGTGTGGCTACAGTGACCTCAGGATCCCTCTAGCCTTGAAACAGTGTTCTTGGGGTTTCTCTGGAGTGCCATCAAGGAAATCAAGGCTCCTTTCATGTGTGATGTGCAACACTGAATTGCTCTGCACGCAGTGCAGGGGAATCGGGCCTCATCTCGCGGCGAGGGGGAAGTCTCATGGTTTTCCTCGAGTTGCGGCGGGAACCTGGGGTATATTCTCGAGTTACGACGGGGATGGCCCTTCCACCCACGTGTTTGTTCAGCGACGTCAGGACTCCTGCCTAGTTGCGAGGGACAACTCGGGATTCTCCTCGAGGCTTGGCAGGGCAATTGGGACGCCTCTCCAGCTGAGGCGGGAGACCAAGTGTCCCTTTCCACGTGCCACAGGAATTCTGGGACTCCTATCAAGTTTCACGAGGAGTCAGGCATCGTCTCCTTTGGAGGCACTGATCTCCGCGTCCCTCTGGAGTTTTCAAAGGATGTGAGGCCTCCGGGCGCGATGAGGTGGGGAACTAGGTCTTTCTCTGTGGTCTCCACAGGGGATTCAGACATCCTTTCGTCTTGGGAGATGCAAGACGAGCCTACATTCAAGTCACTGCAGGGATATCCGGCCTTATTTCGAGTCAGGGCATCGCGGTGTCCATTCCACTTGAGGCCGCAAACTCAGGGTCCCTCTCACATAGCTAGAGCTGAGAGAAGCCTCCTCTTGAGGTGCTTGTGGTAAGGTGGTATTCCTCTGGAGTCGAAGCCAGGGACTAACCTCTCATCTCGAGTTGATTTTTGGTCCACGGAGTTCTTTCGTGTTGCTACAGTGACGTCAGGATCCCTCTAGCCTTGAAACAGTGTTCTTGGGGTTTCTCTGGAGTGCCATCAAGGAAATCAAGACTCCTTTCATGTGTGATGTGCAACACAGAATTGCTCTGCACGCAGTGCAGGGGAATCGGGCCTCATCTCGCGGCGAGGGGGATGTCTCATGGTTTTTCTCCAGTTGAGGCGGGAACCTGGGGTATATTCTCGAGTTACGACGGGGATGGCCCTTCCAACCACGTGTTTCTTCAGCGACGGCAGGACTCCTGCCTAGTTGCGAGGGACAACTCGGGATTCTCCTCGAGGCTTGGCAGGGCAATTGGGACGCCTCTCCAGCTGAGGCGGGAGACCAAGTGTCCCTTTCCACGGGCCACAGGAATCCTGGGACTCCTATCAAGTTTCACGAGGAGTCAGGCATCGTCTACTTTGGAGGCACTGATCTCCGCGTACCTCTGGAATTTTCAAAGGATGTGAGGCCTCCGGTCGCGATGAGGTGGGGAACTAGGTCTTTTTCTGTGGTCTCCACAGGGGATTCGGACATCCTTTCGTCTTGGGAGATGCAAGACGAGCCTGCATTCAAGTCACTGCAGGGATATCCGGCCTTATTTCGAGTCAGGGCATCGCGGTGTCCATTCCACTTGAGGCCGCAAACTCAGGGTCCCTCTCACATACCTAGAGCTGAGAGAAGCCTCCTCTTGAGGTGCTTTTGGTAAGGTGGTATTCCTCTGGAGTCGAAGCCAGGGACTAACCTCTCATCTCGAGTTGATTTTTGGTCCACGGAGCTCTTTCGTGTTGCTACAGTGACCTCAGGATCCCTCTAGCCTTGAAACAGTGTTCTTGGGGTTTCTCTGGAGTGCCATCAAGGAAATCAAGGCTCCTTTCATGTGTGATGTGCTACACGGAATTGTTCTGCATGCAGTGCAGGGGAATCGTGCCTCATCTCGCGGCGAGGGGGAAGTCTCATGGTTTTTCTCCAGTTGAGGCGGGAACATGGGGTATATTCTCGAGTTACGACGGGGATGGCCCTTCCGAACACGTGTTTGTTCAGCGACGTCAGGACTCCTGCCTAGTTGCGAGGAACAACTCGGGATTCTCCTCGAGGCTTGGCAGGGCAATTGAAACGCCTCTCCAGCTGAGGCGGGAGACAAAGGGTCCCTTTCCACGTGCCACAGGAATCCTGGGACTCCTATCAAGTTTCATGAGGAGTCAGGCATCGTTTCCTTTGGAGGCACTGATCTCCGCGTTCCTCCGGGGTTTTCAAAGGATGTGAGGCCTCCGGTCGCGATGAGATGGGAAACTAGGTCTTTCTCTGTGGTCTCCACAGGGGATTCAGACATCATTTCGTTTTGGGAGATGCAAGACGAGCCTGCATTCAAGTCACTGCAGGGATATCCGGCCTTATTTCGAGTCACGGCATCTCGGTGTCCATTCCACTTGAGGCCGCAAACTCAGGGTCCCTCTCACATAGCTAGAGCTGAGAGAAGCCTCCTCTTGAGGTGCTTGTGGTAAGGTGGTATTCCTCTGGAGTCGAAGCCAGGGACTAACCTCTCATCTCGAGTTGATTTTTGGTCCACGGAGCTCTTTCGTGTTGCTACAGTGACGTCAGGATCCCTCTAGCCTTGAAACAGTGTTCTTGGGTTTTCTCTGGAGTGCCATCAAGGAAATCAAGACTCCTTTCATGTGTGATGTGCAACACAGAATTGCTCTGCACGCAGTGCAGGGGAATCGGGCCTCATCTCGCGGCGAGGGGGAAGTCTCATGGTTTTTCTCCAGTTGAGGCGGGAACCTGGGGTATATTCTCGAGTTACAACGGGGATGGCCCTTCCACACACGTGTTTCTTCAGCGACGTCAGGACTCCTGCCTAGTTGCGAGGGACAACTCGGGATTCTCCTCGAGGCTTGGCAGGGCAATTGGGACGCCTCTCCAGCTGAGGCGGGAGACCAAGGGTCCCTTTCCACGTGCCACAGGAATCCTGGGACTCCTATCAAGTTTCCCGAGGAGTCAGGCATCGTCTCCTTTGGAGGCACTGATCTCCGCGTACCTCTTGAGTTTTCAAAGGATGTGAGGCCTCCGGTCGCGATGAGGTGGGGAACTAGGTCTTTCTCTGTGGTCTCCACAGGGGATTCAGACATCCTTTCGTCTTGGGAGATGCAAGACGAGCCTGCATTCAAGTCACTGCAGGGATATCCGGCCTTATTTCGCGTCAGGGCATCGCGGTGTCCATTCCACTTGAGGCCGCAAAATCAGGGTCCCTCTCACATACCGAGAGCTGAGAGAAGCCTCCTCTTGAGGTGCT
Organism: Cervus elaphus; assembly: GCF_910594005.1. Classification (NCBI taxonomy): domain Eukaryota; kingdom Metazoa; phylum Chordata; class Mammalia; order Artiodactyla; family Cervidae; genus Cervus; species Cervus elaphus. The sequence goes on from NC_057838.1 coordinate 8,546,079, forward strand.
TGTGGTAAGGTGGTATTCCTCTGGAGTCGAAGCCAGGGACTAACCTCTCATCTCGAGTTGATTTTTGGTCCACGGAGCTCTTTTGTGTTGCTACAGTGACCTCAGGATCCCTCTAGCCTTGAAACAATGTTCTTGGGGTTTCTCTGGAGTGCCATCAAGGAAATCAAGGCTCCTTTCATGTGTGATGTGCAACACGGAATTGCTCTGCACGCAGTGCAGGGGAATCGGGCCTCATCTCGCGGCGAGGGGGAAGTCTCATGGTTTTTCTCGAGTTGCGTCGGGAACCTGGGGTATATTCTCGAGTTACAACGGGGATGGCCCTTCCACACACGTGTTTGTTCAGCGACGTCAGGACTCCTGCCTAGTTGCGAGGGACAACTCGAGATTCTCCTCGAGGCTTGGCAGGGCCATTGGGATGCCTCTCCAGCTGAGGCGGGAGACCAAGGGTCCCTTTCCACGTGCCACAGGAATCCTGGGACTCCTATCAAGTTTCACGAGGAGTCAGGCATCGTCTCCTTTGGAGGCACTGATCTCCGCGTACCTCTGGAGTTTTCAAAGGATATGAGGCCTCCGCTCGCGATGAGGTGGGGAACTAGGTCTTTCTCTGTGGTCTACACAGGTGATTCAGACATCCTTTGGTCTTGGGAGATGCAAGACGAGCCTGCATTCAAGTCACTGCAGGGATATCCGGCCTTATTTCGAGTCAGGGCATCGTGGTGTCCATTCCACTTGAGGCCGCAAACTCAGGGTCCCTCTCACATACCTAGAGCTGAGAGAAGCCTCCTCTTGAGGTGCTTGTGGTAAGGTGGTATTCCTCTGGAGTCGAAGCCAGGGACTAACCTCTCATATCGAGCTGATTTTTGGTCCACGGAGCTCTTTCGTGTTGCTACAGTGACCTCAGGATCCCTCTAGCCTTGAAACAGTGTTCTTGGGTTTTCTCTGGAGTGCCATGAAGGAAATCAAGGCTCCTTTCATGTGTGATGTGCAACACGGAATTGCTCTGCACGCAGTGCAGGGGAATCGGGCCTCATCTCGCGGCGAGGGGGAAGTCTCATGCTTTTTCTCTAGTTGCGGCGGGAACCTGGGGTATATTCTCGAGTTACGACGGGGATGGCCCTTCCACACACGTGTTTGTTCAGCGACGTCAGGCCTCCTGCCTAGTTGCGAGGGACAACTCGGGATTCTCCTCGAGACTTGGCAGGGCAATTGGGACGCCTCTCCAGCTGAGGCGGGAGACCAAGGGCCCCTTTCCACGTGCCACAGGAATCCTGGGACTCCTATCAAGTTTCATGAGCAGTCAGGCATCGTTTCCTTTGGAGGCACTGATCTCCGCGTTCCTCTGGGGTTTTCAAAGGATGTGAGGCCTCCGATCGCGATGAGATGGGAAACTAGGTCTTTCTCTGTGGTCTCCACAGGGGATTCAGACATCCTTTCGTTTTGGGAGATGCAAGACGAGCCTGAATTCAAGTCACTGCAGGGATATCCGGCCTTATTTCGCGTCAGGGCATCACGGTGTCCATTCCACTTGAGGCCGCAAACTCAGGGTCCCTCTCACATACCTAGAGCTGAGAGAAGCCTCCTCTTGAGGTGCTTGTGGTAAGGTGGTATTCCTCTGGAGTCGAAGCCAGGGACTAACCTCTCATCTCGAGTTGATTTTTGGTCCACGGAGCTCTTTCGTGTTGCTACAGTGACCTCAGGATCCCTCTAGCCTTGAAACAGTGTTCTTGGGGTTTCTCTGGAGTGCCATCAAGGAAATCAAGGCTCCTTTCATGTGTGATGTGCTACACGGAATTGTTCTGCATGCAGTGCAGGGGAATCGTGCCTCATCTCGCGGCGAGGGGGAAGTCTCATGGTTTTTCTCCAGTTGAGGCGGGAACATGGGGTATATTCTCGAGTTACGACGGGGATGGCCCTTCCGAACACGTGTTTGTTCAGCGACGTCAGGACTCCTGCCTAGTTGCGAGGAACAACTCGGGATTCTCCTCGAGGCTTGGCAGGGCAATTGAAACGCCTCTAAAGCTGAGGCGGGAGACAAAGGGTCCCTTTCCACGTGCCACAGGAATCCTGGGACTCCTATCAAGTTTCATGAGGAGTCAGGCATCGTTTCCTTTGGAGGCACTGATCTCCGCGTTCCTCCGGGGTTTTCAAAGGATGTGAGGCCTCCGGTCGCGATGAGATGGGAAACTAGGTCTTTCTCTGTGGTCTCCACAGGGGATTCAGACATCATTTCGTTTTGGGAGATGCAAGACGAGCCTGCATTCAAGTCACTGCAAGGATATCCGGCCTTATTTCGAGTCACGGCATCTCGGTGTCCATTCCACTTGAGGCCGCAAACTCAGGGTCCCTCTCACATAGCTAGAGCTGAGAGAAGCCTCCTCTTGAGGTGCTTGTGGTAAGGTGGTATTCCTCTGGAGTCGAAGCCAGGGACTAACCTCTCATCTCGAGTTGATTTTTGGTCCACGGAGCTCTTTCGTGTTGCTACAGTGACGTCAGGATCCCTCTAGCCTTGAAACAGTGTTCTTGGGGTTTCTCTGGAGTGCCATCAAGGAAATCAAGACTCCTTTCATGTGTGATGTGCAACACAGAATTGCTCTGCACGCAGTGCAGGGGAATCGGGCCTCATCTCGCGGCGAGGGGGAAGTCTCATGGTTTTTCTCCAGTTGAGGCGGGAACCTGGGGTATATTCTCGAGTTACAACGGGGATGGCCCTTCCACACACGTGTTTCTTCAGCGACGTCAGGACTCCTGCCTAGTTGCGAGGGACAACTCGGGATTCTCCTCGAGGCTTGGCAGGGCAATTGGGACGCCTCTCCAGCTGAGGCGGGAGACCAAGGGTCCCTTTCCACGTGCCACAGGAATCCTGGGACTCCTATCAAGTTTCCCGAGGAGTCAGGCATCGTCTCCTTTGGAGGCACTGATCTCCGCGTACCTCTTGAGTTTTCAAAGGATGTGAGGCCTCCGGTCGCGATGAGGTGGGGAACTAGGTCTTTCTCTGTGGTCTCCACAGGGGATTCAGACATCCTTTCGTCTTGGGAGATGCAAGACGAGCCTGCATTCAAGTCACTGCAGGGATATCCGGCCTTATTTCGAGTCAGGGCATCGCGGTGTCCATTCCACTTGAGGCCGCAAAATCAGGGTCCCTCTCACATACCGAGAGCTGAGAGAAGCCTCCTCTTGAGGTGCTTGTGGTAAGGTGGTATTCCTCTGGAGTCGAAGCCAGGGACTAACCTCTCATCTCGAGTTGATTTTTGGTCCACGGAGCTCTTTTGTGTTGCTACAGTGACCTCAGGATCCCTCTAGCCTTGAAACAGTGTTCTTGGGGTTTCTCTGGAGTGCCATCAAGGAAATCAAGGCTCCTTTCATGTGTGATGTGCAACACGGAATTGCTCTGCACGCAGTCCAGGAGAATCGGGCCTCATCTCGCGGCGAGGGGGAAGTCTCATGGTTTTTCTCGAGTTGCGTCGGGAACCTGGGGTATATTCTCGAGTTACAACGGGGATGGCCCTTCCACACACGTGTTTTTTCAGCGACGTCAGGACTCCTGCCTAGTTGTGAGGGACAACTCGAGATTCTCCTCGAGGCTTGGCAGGGCCATTGGGATGCCTCTCCAGCTGAGGCGGGAGACCAAGGGTCCCTTTCCACGTGCCACAGGAATCCTGGGACTCCTATCAAGTTTCACGAGGAGTCAGGCATCGTCTCCTTTGGAGGCACTGATCTCCGCGTACCTCTGGAGTTTTCAAAGGATATGAGGCCTCCGCTCGCGATGAGGTGGGGAACTAGGTCTTTCTCTGTGGTCTACACAGGTGATTCAGACATCCTTTGGTCTTGGGAGATGCAAGACGAGCCTGCATTCAAGTCACTGCAGGGATATCCGGCCTTATTTCGAGTCAGGGCATCGTGGTGTCCATTCCACTTGAGGCCGCAAACTCAGGGTCCCTCTCACATACCTAGAGCTGAGAGAAGCCTCCTCTTGAGGTGCTTGTGGTAAGGTGGTATTCCTCTGGAGTCGAAGCCAGGGACTATCCTCTCATCTCGAGCTGATTTTTGGTCCACGGAGCTCTTTCGTGTTGCTACAGTGACCTCAGGATCCCTCTAGCCTTGAAACAGTGTTCTTGGGTTTTCTCTGGAGTGCCATGAAGGAAATCAAGGCTCCTTTCATGTGTGATGTGCAACACGGAATTGCTCTGCACGCAGTGCAGGGGAATCGGGCCTCATCTCGCGGCGAGGGGGAAGTCTCATGCTTTTTCTCTAGTTGCGGCGGGAACCTGGGGTATATTCTCGAGTTACGACGGGGATGGCCCTTCCACACACGTGTTTGTTCAGCGACGTCAGGCCTCCTGCCTAGTTGCGAGGGACAACTCGGGATTCTCCTCGAGACTTGGCAGGGCAATTGGGACGCCTCTCCAGCTGAGGCGGGAGACCAAGGGCCCCTTTCCACGTGCCACAGGAATCCTGGGACTCCTATCAAGTTTCATGAGCAGTCAGGCATCGTTTCCTTTGGAGGCACTGATCTCCGCGTTCCTCTGGGGTTTTCAAAGGATGTGAGGCCTCCGATCGCGATGAGATGGGAAACTAGGTCTTTCTCTGTGGTCTCCACAGGGGATTCAGACATCCTTTCGTTTTGGGAGATGCAAGACGAGCCTGAATTCAAGTCACTGCAGGGATATCCGGCCTTATTTCGCGTCAGGGCATCACGGTGTCCATTCCACTTGAGGCCGCAAACTCAGGGTCCCTCTCACATACCTAGAGCTGAGAGAAGCCTCCTCTTGAGGTGCTTGTGGTAAGGTGGTATTCCTCTGGAGTCGAAGCCAGGGACTAACCTCTCATCTCGAGTTGATTTTTGGTCCACGGAGCTCTTTCGTGTTGCTACAGTGACCTCAGGATCCCTCTAGCCTTGAAACAGTGTTCTTGGGGTTTCTCTGGAGTGCCATCAAGGAAATCAAGGCTCCTTTCATGTGTGATGTGCTACACGGAATTGTTCTGCATGCAGTGCAGGGGAATCGTGCCTCATCTCGCGGCGAGGGGGAAGTCTCATGGTTTTTCTCCAGTTGAGGCGGGAACATGGGGTATATTCTCGAGTTACGACGGGGATGGCCCTTCCGAACACGTGTTTTTTCAGCGACGTCAGGACTCCTGCCTAGTTGCGAGGAACAACTCGGGATTCTCCTCGAGGCTTGGCAGGGCAATTGAAACGCCTCTCCAGCTGAGGCGGGAGACAAAGGGTCCCTTTCCACGTGCCACAGGAATCCTGGGACTCCTATCAAGTTTCATGAGGAGTCAGGCATCGTTTCCTTTGGAGGCACTGATCTCCGCGTTCCTCCGGGGTTTTCAAAGGATGTGAGGCCTCCGGTCGCGATGAGATGGGAAACTAGGTCTTTCTCTGTGGTCTCCACAGGGGATTCAGACATCATTTCGTTTTGGGAGATGCAAGACGAGCCTGCATTCAAGTCACTGCAGGGATATCCGGCCTTATTTCGAGTCACGGCATCTCGGTGTCCATTCCACTTGAGGCCGCAAACTCAGGGTCCCTCTCACATAGCTAGAGCTGAGAGAAGCCTCCTCTTGAGGTGCTTGTGGTAAGGTGGTATTCCTCTGGAGTCGAAGCCAGGGACTAACCTCTCATCTCGAGTTGATTTTTGGTCCACGGAGCTCTTTCGTGTTGCTACAGTGACGTCAGGATCCCTCTAGCCTTGAAACAGTGTTCTTGGGGTTTCTCTGGAGTGCCATCAAGGAAATCAAGACTCCTTTCATGTGTGATGTGCAACACAGAATTGCTCTGCACGCAGTGCAGGGGAATCGGGCCTCATCTCGCGGCGAGGGGGAAGTCTCATGGTTTTTCTCCAGTTGAGGCGGGAACCTGGGGTATATTCTCGAGTTACAACGGGGATGGCCCTTCCACACACGTGTTTCTTCAGCGACGTCAGGACTCCTGCCTAGTTGCGAGGGACAACTCGGGATTCTCCTCGAGGCTTGGCAGGGCAATTGGGACGCCTCTCCAGCTGAGGCGGGAGACCAAGGGTCCCTTTCCACGTGCCACAGGAATCCTGGGACTCCTATCAAGTTTCCCGAGGAGTCAGGCATCGTCTCCTTTGGAGGCACTGATCTCCGCGTACCTCTTGAGTTTTCAAAGGATGTGAGGCCTCCGGTCGCGATGAGGTGGGGAACTAGGTCTTTCTCTGTGGTCTCCACAGGGGATTCAGACATCCTTTCGTCTTGGGAGATGCAAGACGAGCCTGCATTCAAGTCACTGCAGGGATATCCGGCCTTATTTCGAGTCAGGGCATCGCGGTGTCCATTCCACTTGAGGCCGCAAAATCAGGGTCCCTCTCACATACCGAGAGCTGAGAGAAGCCTCCTCTTGAGGTGCTTGTGGTAAGGTGGTATTCCTCTGGAGTCGAAGCCAGGGACTAACCTCTCATCTCGAGTTGATTTTTGGTCCACGGAGCTCTTTTGTGTTGCTACAGTGACCTCAGGATCCCTCTAGCCTTGAAACAGTGTTCTTGGGGTTTCTCTGGAGTGCCATCAAGGAAATCAAGGCTCCTTTCATGTGTGATGTGCAACACGGAATTGCTCTGCACGCAGTGCAGGAGAATCGGGCCTCATCTCGCGGCGAGGGGGAAGTCTCATGGTTTTTCTCGAGTTGCGTCGGGAACCTGGGGTATATTCTCGAGTTACAACGGGGATGGCCCTTCCACACACGTGTTTTTTCAGCGACGTCAGGACTCCTGCCTAGTTGTGAGGGACAACTCGAGATTCTCCTCGAGGCTTGGCAGGGCCATTGGGATGCCTCTCCAGCTGAGGCGGGAGACCAAGGGTCCCTTTCCACGTGCCACAGGAATCCTGGGACTCCTATCAAGTTTCACGAGGAGTCAGGCATCGTCTCCTTTGGAGGCACTGATCTCCGCGTACCTCTGGAGTTTTCAAAGGATATGAGGCCTCCGCTCGCGATGAGGTGGGGAACTAGGTCTTTCTCTGTGGTCTACACAGGTGATTCAGACATCCTTTGGTCTTGGGAGATGCAAGACGAGCCTGCATTCAAGTCACTGCAGGGATATCCGGCCTTATTTCGAGTCAGGGCATCGTGGTGTCCATTCCACTTGAGGCCGCAAACTCAGGGTCCCTCTCACATACCTAGAGCTGAGAGAAGCCTCCTCTTGAGGTGCTTGTGGTAAGGTGGTATTCCTCTGGAGTCGAAGCCAGGGACTAACCTCTCATATCGAGCTGATTTTTGGTCCACGGAGCTCTTTCGTGTTGCTACAGTGACCTCAGGATCCCTCTAGCCTTGAAACAGTGTTCTTGGGTTTTCTCTGGAGTGCCATGAAGGAAATCAAGGCTCCTTTCATGTGTGATGTGCAACAGGGAATTGCTCTGCACGCAGTGCAGGGGAATCGGGCCTCATCTCGCGGCGAGGGGGAAGTCTCATGCTTTTTCTCTAGTTGCGGCGGGAACCTGGGGTATATTCTCGAGTTACGACGGGGATGGCCCTTCCACACACGTGTTTGTTCAGCGACGTCAGGCCTCCTGCCTAGTTGCGAGGGACAACTCGGGATTCTCCTCGAGACTTGGCAGGGCAATTGGGACGCCTCTCCAGCTGAGGCGGGAGACCAAGGGCCCCTTTCCACGTGCCACAGGAATCCTGGGACTCCTATCAAGTTTCATGAGCAGTCAGGCATCGTTTCCTTTGGAGGCACTGATCTCCGCGTTCCTCTGGGGTTTTCAAAGGATGTGAGGCCTCCGATCGCGATGAGATGGGAAACTAGGTCTTTCTCTGTGGTCTCCACAGGGGATTCAGACATCCTTTCGTTTTGGGAGATGCAAGACGAGCCTGAATTCAAGTCACTGCAGGGATATCCGGCCTTATTTCGCGTCAGGGCATCACGGTGTCCATTCCACTTGAGGCCGCAAACTCAGGGTCCCTCTCACATACCTAGAGCTGAGAGAAGCCTCCTCTTGAGGTGCTTGTGGTAAGGTGGTATTCCTCTGGAGTCGAAGCCAGGGACTAACCTCTCATCTCGAGTTGATTTTTGGTCCACGGAGCTCTTTCGTGTTGCTACAGTGACCTCAGGATCCCTCTAGCCTTGAAACAGTGTTCTTGGGGTTTCTCTGGAGTGCCATCAAGGAAATCAAGGCTCCTTTCATGTGTGATGTGCTACACGGAATTGTTCTGCATGCAGTGCAGGGGAATCGTGCCTCATCTCGCGGCGAGGGGGAAGTCTCATGGTTTTTCTCCAGTTGAGGCGGGAACATGGGGTATATTCTCGAGTTACGACGGGGATGGCCCTTCCGAACACGTGTTTTTTCAGCGACGTCAGGACTCCTGCCTAGTTGCGAGGAACAACTCGGGATTCTCCTCGAGGCTTGGCAGGGCAATTGAAACGCCTCTCCAGCTGAGGCGGGAGACAAAGGGTCCCTTTCCACGTGCCACAGGAATCCTGGGACTCCTATCAAGTTTCATGAGGAGTCAGGCATCGTTTCCTTTGGAGGCACTGATCTCCGCGTTCCTCCGGGGTTTTCAAAGGATGTGAGGCCTCCGGTCGCGATGAGATGGGAAACTAGGTCTTTCTCTGTGGTCTCCACAGGGGATTCAGACATCATTTCGTTTTGGGAGATGCAAGACGAGCCTGCATTCAAGTCACTGCAGGGATATCCGGCCTTATTTCGAGTCACGGCATCTCGGTGTCCATTCCACTTGAGGCCGCAAACTCAGGGTCCCTCTCACATAGCTAGAGCTGAGAGAAGCCTCCTCTTGAGGTGCTTGTGGTAAGGTGGTATTCCTCTGGAGTCGAAGCCAGGGACTAACCTCTCATCTCGAGTTGATTTTTGGTCCACGGAGCTCTTTCGTGTTGCTACAGTGACGTCAGGATCCCTCTAGCCTTGAAACAGTGTTCTTGGGGTTTCTCTGGAGTGCCATCAAGGAAATCAAGACTCCTTTCATGTGTGATGTGCAACACAGAATTGCTCTGCACGCAGTGCAGGGGAATCGGGCCTCATCTCGCGGCGAGGGGGAAGTCTCATGGTTTTTCTCCAGTTGCGTCGGGAACCTGGGGTATATTCTCGAGTTACAACGGGGATGGCCCTTCCACACACGTGTTTGTTCAGCGACGTCAGGACTCCTGCCTAGTTGCGAGGGACAACTCGAGATTCTCCTCGAGGCTTTGCAGGGCCATTGGGATGCCTCTCCAGCTGAGGCGGGAGACCAAGGGTCCCTTTCCAAGTGCCACAGGAATCCTGGGACTCCTATCAAGTTTCACGAGGAGTCAGGCATCGTCTCCTTTGGAGGCACTGATCTCCGCGTACCTCTGGAGTTTTCAAAGGATATGAGGCCTCCGCTCGCGATGAGGTGGGGAACTAGGTCTTTCTCTGTGGTCTACACAGGTGATTCAGACATCCTTTGGTCTTGGGAGATGCAAGACGAGCCTGCATTCAAGTCACTGCAGGGATATCCGGCCTTATTTCGAGTCAGGGCATCGTGGTGTCCATTCCACTTGAGGCCGCAAACTCAGGGTCCCTCTCACATACCTAGAGCTGAGAGAAGCCTCCTCTTGAGGTGCTTGTGGTAAGGTGGTATTCCTCTGGAGTCGAAGCCAGGGACTAACCTCTCATATCGAGCTGATTTTTGGTCCACGGAGCTCTTTCGTGTTGCTACAGTGACCTCAGGATCCCTCTAGCCTTGAAACAGTGTTCTTGGGTTTTCTCTGGAATGCCATGAAGGAAATCAAGGCTCCTTTCATGTGTGATGTGCAACACGGAATTGCTCTGCACGCAGTGCAGGGGAATCGGGCCTCATCTCGCGGCGAGGGGGAAGTCTCATGCTTTTTCTCTAGTTGCGGCGGGAACCTGGGGTATATTCTCGAGTTACGACGGAAATGGACCTTCCACACACGTGTTTGTTCAGCGACGTCAGGCCTCCTGCCTAGTTGCGAGGGACAACTCGGGATTCTCCTCGAGACTTGGCAGGGCAATTGGGACGCCTCTCCAGCTGAGGCGGGAGACCAAGGGCCCCTTTCCACGTGCCACAGGAATCCTGGGACTCCTATCAAGTTTCATGAGCAGTCAGGCATCGTTTCCTTTGGAGGCACTGATCTCCGCGTTCCTCTGGGGTTTTCAAAGGATGTGAGGCCTCCGATCGCGATGAGATGGGAAACTAGGTCTTTCTCTGTGGTCTCCACAGGGGATTCAGACATCCTTTCGTTTTGGGAGATGCAAGACGAGCCTGAATTCAAGTCACTGCAGGGATATCCGGCCTTATTTCGCGTCAGGGCATCACGGTGTCCATTCCACTTGAGGCCGCAAACTCAGGGTCCCTCTCACATACCTAGAGCTGAGAGAAGCCTCCTCTTGAGGTGCTTGTGGTAAGGTGGTATTCCTCTGGAGTCGAAGCCAGGGACTAACCTCTCATCTCGAGTTGATTTTTGGTCCACGGAGCTTTTTCTTGTTACTACAGTGACCTCAGGATCCCTCTAGCCTTGAAACAGTGTTCTTGGGGTTTCTCTGGAGTGCCATCAAGGAAATCAAGGCTCCTTTGATGTGTGATGTGCAAGACGGAATTGCTCTGCACGCAGTGCAGGGGAATCGGGCCTCATCTCGCGGCGAGGGGGAAGTCTCATGGTTTTTCTCGAGTTGCGGCGGGAACCTGGGGTATATTATCGAGGTACGACGGGGATGGCCCTTCCACCCACGTGTTTGTTCAGCGACGTCAGGACTCCTGCCTAGTTGCGAGGGACAACTCGGGATTCTCCTCGAGGCTTGGCAGGGCAATTGGGACGCCTCTCCAGCTGAGGCGGGAGACCAAGGGTCCCTTTCCACGTGCCACAGGAATCCTGGGACTCCTATCAAGTTTCACGAGGAGTCAGGCATCGTCTCCTTTGGAGGCACTGATCTCCGCGTACCTCTGGAGTTTTCAAAGGATGTGAGGCCTCCGGTCGCGATGAGGTGGGGAACTAGGTCTTTCTCTGTGGTCTCCACAGGGGATTCAGACATCCTTTCGTCTTGGGAGATGCAAGACGAGCCTGCATTCAAGTCACTGCAGGGATATCCGGCCTTATTTCGAGTCAGGGCATCGCGGTGTCCATTCCACTTGAGGCCGCAAACTCAGGGTCCCTCTCACATACCTAGAGCTGAGAGAAGCCTCCTCTTGAGGTTCTTTTGGTAAGGTGATATTCCTCTGGAGTCGAAGCCAGGGACTAACCTCTCATCTCGAGTTGATTTTTGGGCCACGGAGCTCTGTCGTGTTGCTACAGTGACCTCAGGATCCCTCTAGCCTTGAAACAGTGTTCTTGGGGTTTCTCTGGAGTGCCATCAAGGAAATCAAGGCTCCTTTCATGTGTGATGTGCAACACGGAATTGCTCTGCATGCAGGACAGGGGAATTGCGCCTCATCTCGCAGCGAGGGGGAAGTCTCATGGTTTTTCTCGAGTTGCGGCGGGAACCTGGGGTATATTCTCGAGTTACGACGGGGATGGCCCTTCCAGCCACGTGTTTGTTCAACGAAGTCAGAACTCCTGCCTAGTTGCGAGGGACAACTCGGGATGCTCCTCGAGGCTTGGCAGGGCAATTGGTACGCCTCTCCAGCTGAGGCGGGAGACCAAGGGTCCCTTTCGACGTGCCACAGGAATCCTGGGACTCCTATCAAGTTTCACGAGGAGTCAGGCATCGTCTCCTTTGGAGGCACTGATCTCCGCGTACCTCTGGAGTTTTCAAAGGATGTGAGGTCTCCGGTCGCGATGATGTGAGGAACTAGGTCTTTCTCTGTGGTCTCCACAGGGGATTCAGACATCTTTTCGCTTTGGGAGATGCAAGACGAGCCTGCATTCAAGTCATTGCAGGGATATCCCGCCTTATTTTGCGTCAGGGCATCGCAGTATCCATTCCACTTGAGGCCGCAAACTCAGGGTCCCTCTCACATACCTAGAGCTGAGAGAAGCCTCCTCTTGAGGTGCTTGTGGTGAGGTGGTATTCCTCTGGAGTCCAAGCCAGGGACTAACCTCTCATCTCGAGTTGATTTTTGGTCCTCGGAGCTCTTTCGTGTTGCTACAGTGACCTCAGGATCCCTCTAGCCTTGAAACAGTGTTCTTGGGGTTTCTCTGGAGTGCCACCAAGGAAATCAAGGCTCCTTTCATGTGTGATGTGCAACAAGGAATTGCTCTGCACGCAGTGCAGGGGAATCAGGCCTAATCTCGCGGCGAGGGGGAAGTCTCATGGTTTTTCTCGAGTTGCCGCGGGAACCTGGGGTATATTCTCGAGTTACGACGGGGATGGCCCTTCCACCCACGTGTTTGTTCAGCGACGGCAGGACTCCTGCCTAGTTGCGAGGGACAACTCGGGATTCTCCTCGAGGCTTGGCAGGGCAATTGGAACGCCTCTCCAGCTGAGGCGGGAGACCAAGGGTCCCTTTCCACGTGCCACAGGAATCCTGGGACTCCTATCAAGTTTCACGAGGAGTCAGGCATCGTCTCCTTTGGAGGCACTGATCTCCGCGTACCTCTGGAGTTTTCAAAGGATGTGAGGCCTCCGGTCGCGATGAGGTGGGGAACTAGGTCTTTCTCTGTGGTCTCCACAGGGGATTCAGACATCCTTTCGTCTTGGGAGATGCAAGACGAGCCTGCATTCAAGTCACTGCAGGGATATCCGGCCTTATTCCGAGTCAGGGCATCGCGGTGTCGATTCCACTTGAGGCCGCAAACTCAGGTTCCCTCTCACATACCTAGAGCTGAGAGAAGCCTCCTCTTGAGGTGCTTGTGGTAAGGTGGTATTCCTCTGGAGTCGAAGCCAGGGACTAACCTCTCATCTCGAGTTGATTTTTGGTCCACCCAGCTCTTTCGTGTTGCTACAGTGACCTCAGGATCCCTCTAGCCTTGAAACAGTGTTCTTGGGGTTTCTCTGGAGTGCCATCAAGGAAATCAAGGCTCCTTTCATGTGTGATGTGCAACACGGAATTGCTCTGCACGCAGTGCAGGGGAATCGGGCCTCATATCGCGGCGAGGGGGAAGTCTCATGGTTTTTCTCGAGTTGCGGCGGGAACCTGGGGTATATTCTCGAGTTACGACGGGGATGGCCCTTCCACCCACTTGTTTGTTCAGCCATGTCAGGACTCCTGCCTAGTTGCGAGGGACAACTCGGGATTCTCCTCGAGGCTTGGCAGGGCAATTGGGACGCCTCTCCAGCTGAGGCGGGAGACCAAGGGTCCCTTTCCACGTGCCACAGGAATCCTGGGACTCCTATCAAGTTTCACGAGGAGTCAGGCATCGTCTCCTTTGGAGGCACTGATCTCCGCATACCACTGGATTTTTCAAAGGATGTGAGGCCTCCGGTCGCGATGAGGTGGGGAACTAGGTCTTTCTCTGTGGTCTCCACAGGGGATTCAGACATCCTTTCGTCTTGGGAGATGCAAGACGAGCCTGCATTCAAGTCACTGCAGGGATATCCGGCCTTATTTCGAGTCAGGGCATCGCGGTGTCCATTCCACTTGAGGCCGCAAACTCAGGGTCCCTCTCACATAGCTAGAGCTGAGAGAAGCCTCCTCTTGAGGTGCTTGTGGTAAGGTGGTATTCCTCTGGAGTCGAAGCCAGGGACTAACCTCTCATCTCGAGTTGATTTTTGGTCCACGGAGCTCTTTCGTGTTGCTACAGTGACCTCAGGATCCCTCTAGCCTTGAAACAGTGTTCTTGGGGTTTCTCTGGAGTGCCATCAAGGAAATCAAGGCTCCTTTCATGTGTGATGTGCAACACTGAATTGCTCTGCACGCAGTGCAGGGGAATCGGGCCTCATATCGCGGCGAGGGGGAAGTCTCATGGTTTTTCTCGAGTTGCGGCGGGAACCTGGGGTATATTCTCGAGTTACGACGGGGATGGCCCTTCCACCCACTTGTTTGTTCAGCCATGTCAGGACTCCTGCCTAGTTGCGAGGGACAACTCGGGATTCTCCTCGAGGCTTGGCAGGGCAATTGGGACGCCTCTCCAGCTGAGGCGGGAGACCAAGGGTCCCTTTCCACGTGCCACAGGAATCCTGGGACTCCTATCAAGTTTCACGAGGAGTCAGGCATCGTCTCCTTTGGAGGCACTGATCTCCGCGTACCTCTGGAGTTTTCAAAGGATGTGAGGCCTCCGGTCGCGATGAGGTGGGGAAGTAGGTTTTCTCTGTGGTCTCCACAGGGGATTCAGACATCCTTTCGTCTTGGGAGATGTAAGACGAGCCTGCATTCAAGTCACTGCAGGGATATCCGGCCTTATTTCGAGTCAGGGCATCACGGTGTCCATTCCACTTGAGGCCGCAAACTCAGGGTCCCTCTCACATAGCTAGAGCTGAGAGAAGCCTCCTCTTGAGGTGCTTGTGGTAAGGTGGTATTCCTCTGGAGTCGAAGCCAGGGACTAACCTCTCATCTCGAGTTGATTTTTGGGCCACGGAGCTCTTTTGTGTGGCTACAGTGACGTCAGGATCCCTCTAGCCTTGAAACAGTGTTCTTGGGGTTTCTCTGGAGTGCTATGAAGGAAGTCAAGGCTCCTTTCATGTGTGATGTGCAACACTGAATTGCTCTGCACGCAGTGCAGGGAAATCGGGCCTCATCTCTCGGTGAGGGGGAAGTCTCATGGTTTTTCTCGAGTTGCGGCGGGAACCTGCGCTATATTCGCGAGTTATAACCGGGATGGCCCTTCCACACACGTGTTTCTTCAGCGACGTCAGGACTCCTGCCTAGTTGCGAGGGACAACTCGGGATTCTCCTCGAGGCTTGGCAGGGCAATTGGGACGCCTCTCCAGCTGAGGCGGGAGACCAAGGGTCCCTTTCCACGTGCCACAGGAATCCTGGGACTCCTATCAAGTTTCGCGAGGAGTCAGGCATCGTCTCCTTTGGAGGCACTGATCTCAGCGTACCTCTGGAGTTTTCAAAGGATGTGAGGCCTCCGGTCGCGATGAGGTGGGGAACTAGGTCTTTCTCTGTGGTCTCCACAGGGGATTCAGACATCCTTTCGTCTTGGGAGATGCAAGACGAGCCTGCATTCAAGTCACTGCAGGGATATCCGGCCTTATTTCGAGTCAGGGCATCGCGGTGTCCATTCCACTTGAGGCCGCAAAATCAGGGTCCCTCTCACATACCGAGAGCTGAGAGAAGCCTCCTCTTGAGGTGCTTGTGGTAAGGTGGTATTTCTCTGGAGTCGAAGCCAGGGACTAACCTCTCATCTCGAGTTGATTTTTGGTCCACGGAGCTCTTTTGTGTTGCTACAGTGACCTCAGGATCCCTCTAGCCTTGAAACAGTGTTCTTGGGGTTTCTCTGGAGTGCCATCAAGGAAATCAAGGCTCCTTTCATGTGTGATGTGCAACACGGAATTGCTCTGCACGTAGTGCAGGGGAATCGGGCCTCATCTCGCGGCGAGGGGGAAGTCTCATGGTTTTTCTCGAGTTGCGTCGGGAACCTGGGGTATATTCTCGAGTTACGACGGGGATGGCCCTTCCACCCACGTGTTTGTTCAGCGACGTCAGGACTCCTGCCTAGTTGCGAGGGACAACTCGAGATTCTCCTCGAGGCTTGGCAGGGCCATTGGGATGCCTCTCCAGCTGAGGCGGGAGACCAAGGGTCCCTTTCCACGTGCCACAGGAATCCTGGGACTCCTATCAAGTTTCACGAGGAGTCAGGCATCGTCTCCTTTGGAGGCACTGATCTCCGCGTACCTCTGGAGTTTTCAAAGAATATGAGGCCTCCGGTCGCGATGAGGTGGGGAACTAGGTCTTTCTCTGTGGTCTACACAGGTGATTCAGACATCCTTTGGTCTTGGGAGATGCAAGACAAGCCTGCATTCAAGTCACTGCAGGGATATCCGGCCTTATTTCGAGTCAGGGCATCGTGGTGTCCATTCCACTTGAGGCCGCAAACTCAGGGTCCCTCTCACATACCTAGAGCTGAGAGAAGCCTCCTCTTGAGGTGCTTGTGGTAAGGTGGTATTCCTCTGGAGTCGAAGCCAGGGACTAACCTCTCATATCGAGCTGATTTTTGGTCCACGGAGCTCTTTCGTGTTGCTACAGTGACCTCAGGATCCCTCTAGCCTTGAAACAGGGTTCTTGGGTTTTCTCTGGAGTGCCATGAAGGAAATCAAGGCTCCTTTCATGTGTGATGTGCAACACGGAATTGCTCTGCACGCAGTGCAGGGGAATCGGGCCTCATCTCGCGGCGAGGGGGAAGTCTCATGCTTTTTCTCTAGTTGCGGCGGGAACCTGGGGTATATTCTCGAGTTACGACGGGGATGGCCCTTCCACACACGTGTTTGTTCAGCGACGTCAGGCCTCCTGCCTAGTTGCGAGGGACAACTCGGGATTCTCCTCGAGACTTGGCAGGGCAATTGGGACGCCTCTCCAGCTGAGGCGGGAGACCAAGGGCCCCTTTCCACGTGCCACAGGAATCCTGGGACTCCTATCAAGTTTCATGAGCAGTCAGGCATCGTTTCCTTTGGAGGCACTGATCTCCGCGTTCCTCTGGGGTTTTCAAAGGATGTGAGGCCTCCGATCGCGATGAGATGGGAAACTAGGTCTTTCTCTGTGGTCTCCACAGGGGATTCAGACATCCTTTCGTTTTGGGAGATGCAAGACGAGCCTGAATTCAAGTCACTGCAGGGATATCCGGCCTTATTTCGCGTCAGGGCATCACGGTGTCCATTCCACTTGAGGCCGCAAACTCAGGGTCCCTCTCACATAGCTAGAGCTGAGAGAAGCCTCCTCTTGAGGTGCTTGTGGTAAGGTGGTATTCCTCTGGAGTCGAAGCCAGGGACTAACCTCTCATCTCGAGTTGATTTTTGGTCCACGGAGCTCTTTCGTGTTGCTACAGTTACCTCAGGATCCCTCTAGCCTTGAAACAGTGTTCTTGGGGTTTCTCTGGAGTGCCATCAAGGAAATCAAGGCTCCTTTGATGTGTGATGTGCAAGACGGAATTGCTCTGCACGCAGTGCAGGGGAATCGGGCCTCATCTCGCGGCGAGGGGGAAGTCTCATGGTTTTTCTCGAGTTGCGGCGGGAACCTGAGGTATATTATCGAGGTACGACGGGGATGGCCCTTCCACCCACGTGTTTGTTCAGCAACGTCAGGACTCCTGCCTAGTTGCGAGGGACAACTCGGGATTCTCCTCGAGGCTTGGCAGGGCAATTGGGACGCCTCTCCAGCTGAGGCGGGAGACCAAGGGTCCCTTTCCACGTGCCACAGGAATCCTGGGACTCCTATCAAGTTTCATGAGGAGTCAGGCATCGTCTCCTTTGGAGGCACTGATCTCCGCGTACCTCTGGAGTTTTCAAAGGATGTGAGGCCTCCGGTCGCGATGAGGTGGGGAACTAGGTCTTTCTCTGTGGTCTCCACAGGGGATTCAGACATCCTTTCGTCTTGGGAGATGCAAGACGAGCCTGCATTCAAGTCACTGCAGGGATATCCGGCCTTATTTCGAGTCAGGGCATCGCGGTGTCCATTCCACTTGAGGCCGCAAACTCAGGGTCCCTCTCACATACCTAGAGCTGAGAGAAGCCTCCTCTTGAGGTTCTTGTGGTAAGGTGATATTCCTCTGGAGTCGAAGCCAGGGACTAACCTCTCATCTCGAGTTGATTTTTGGGCCACGGAGCTCTGTCGTGTTGCTACAGTGACCTCAGGATCCCTCTAGCCTTGAAACAGGGTTCTTGGGGTTTCTCTGGAGTGCCATCAAGGAAATCAAGGCTCCTTTCATGTGTGATGTGCAACACGGAATTGCTCTGCATGCAGGACAGGGGAATCGCGCCTCATCTCGCGGCGAGGGGGAAGTCTCATGGTTTTTCTTGAGTTGCGGCGGGAACCTGGGGTATATTCTCGAGTTACGACGGGGATGGCCCTTCCAGCCACGTGTTTGTTCAACGAAGTCAGAACTCCTGCCTAGTTGCGAGGGACAACTCGGGATTCTCCTCGAGGCTTGGCAGGGCAATTGGGACGCCTCTCCAGCTGAGGCGGGAGACCAAGGGTCCCTTTCGACGTGCCACAGGAATCCTGGGACTCCTATCAAGTTTCACGAGGAGTCAGGCATCGTCTCCTTTGGAGGCACTGATCTCCGCGTACCTCTGGAGTTTTCAAAGGATGTGAGGTCTCCGGTCGCGATGATGTGAGGAACTATGTCTTTCTCTGTGGTCTCCACAGGGGATTCAGACATTTTTTCGCTTTGGGAGATGCAAGACGAGCCTGCATTCAAGTCATTGCAGGGATATCCCGCCTTATTTTGCGTCAGGGCATCGCAGTATCCATTCCACTTGAGGCCGCAAACTCAGGGTCCCTATCACATACCTAGAGCTGAGAGAAGCCTCCTCTTGAGGTGCTTGTGGTGAGGTGGTATTCCTCTGGAGTCCAAGCCAGGGACTAACCTCTCATCTCGAGTTGATTTTTGGTCCTCGGAGCTCTTTCGTGTTGCTACAGTGACCTCAGGATCCCTCTAGCCTTGAAACAGTGTTCTTGGGGTTTCTCTGGAGTGCCACCAAGGAAATCAAGGCTCCTTTCATGTGTGATGTGCAACAAGGAATTGCTCTGCACGCAGTGCAGGGGAATCAGGCCTAATCTCGCGGCGAGGGGGAAGTCTCATGGTTTTTCTCGAGTTGCCGCGGGAACCTGGGGTATATTCTCGAGTTACGACGGGGATGGCCCTTCCACCCACGTGTTTGTTCAGCGACGGCACGACTCCTGCCTAGTTGCGAGGGACAACTCGGGATTCTCCTCGAGGCTTGGCAGGGCAATTGGGACGCCTCTCCAGCTGAGGCGGGAGACCAAGGGTCCCTTTCCACGTGCCACAGGAATCCTGGGACTCCTATCAAGTTTCATGAGCAGTCAGGCATCGTTTCCTTTGGAGGCACTGATCTCCGCGTTCCTCTGGGGTTTTCAAAGGATGTGAGGCCTCAGATCGCGATGAGATGGGAAACTAGGTCTTTCTCTGTGGTCTCCACAGGGGATTCAGACATCCTTTCGTTTTGGGAGATGCAAGACGAGCCTGAATTCAAGTCACTGCAGGGATATCCGGCCTTATTTCGCGTCAGGGCATCACGGTGTCCATTCCACTTGAGGCCGCAAACTCAGGGTCCCTCTCACATACCTAGAGCTGAGAGAAGCCTCCTCTTGAGGTGCTTGTGGTAAGGTGGTATTCCTCTGGAGTCGAAGCCAGGGACTAACCTCTCATCTCGAGTTGATTTTTGGTCCACGGAGCTCTTTCGTGTTGCTACAGTGACCTCAGGATCCCTCTAGCCTTGAAACAGTGTTCTTGGGGTTTCTCTGGAGTGCCATCAAGGAAATCAAGGCTCCTTTGATGTGTGATGTGCAAGACGGAATTGCTCTGCACGCAGTGCAGGGGAATCGGGCCTCATCTCGCGGCGAGGGGGAAGTCTCATGGTTTTTCTCGAGTTGCGGCGGGAACCTGGGGTATATTATCGAGGTACGACGGGGATGGCCCTTCCACCCACGTGTTTGTTCAGCGACGTCAGGACTCCTGCCTAGTTGCGAGGGACAACTCGGGATTCTCCTCGAGGCTTGGCAGGGCAATTGGGACGCCTCTCCAGCTGAGGCGGGAGACCAAGGGTCCCTTTCCACGTGCCACAGGAATCCTGGGACTCCTATCAAGTTTCACGAGGAGTCAGGCATCGTCTCCTTTGGAGGCACTGATCTCCGCGTACCTCTGGAGTTTTCAAAGGATGTGAGGCCTCTGGTCGCGATGAGGTGGGGAAGTAGGTTTTCTCTGTGGTCTCCACAGGGGATTCAGACATCCTTTCGTCTTGGGAGATGCAAGACGAGCCTGCATTCAAGTCACTGCAGGGATATCCGGCCTTATTCCGAGTCAGGGCATCGCGGTGTCGATTCCACTTGAGGCCGCAAACTCAGGTTCCCTCTCACATACCTAGAGCTGAGAGAAGCCTCCTCTTGAGGTGCTTGTGGTAAGGTGGTATTCCTCTGGAGTCGAAGCCAGGGACTAACCTCTCATCTCGAGTTGATTTTTGGTCCACCCAGCTCTTTCGTGTTGCTACAGTGACCTCAGGATCCCTCTAGCCTTGAAACAGTGTTCTTGGGGTTTCTCTGGAGTGCCATCAAGGAAATCAAGGCTCCTTTCATTTGTGATGTGCAACACTGAATTGCTCTGCACGCAGTGCAGGGGATCGGGCCTCATCTCTTGGTGAGGGGGAAGTCTCATCGTTTTTCTCGAGTTTCGGCGGGAACCTGCGCTATATTCTCGAGTTATAACCGGGATGGCCCTTCCACACACATGTTTGTTCAGCGACGTCAGGACTCCTGCCTAGTTGCGAGGGACAACTCGGGATTCTCCTCGAGGCTTGGCAGGGCAATTGGGACGCCTCTCCAGCTGAGGCGGGAGACCAAGCGTCCCTTTCCACGTGCCACAGGAATCCTGGGACTCCTATCAAGTTTCACGAGGAGTCAGGCATCGTCTCCGTTGGAGGCACTGATCTCCGCGTACCTCTGGAGTTTTCAAAGTATGTGAGGCCTCCGGTCGCGATGAGGTGGGGAACTAGGTCTTTCTCTGTGGTCTCCACAGGGGATTCAGACA
This sequence comes from Cervus elaphus, assembly GCF_910594005.1. Classification (NCBI taxonomy): domain Eukaryota; kingdom Metazoa; phylum Chordata; class Mammalia; order Artiodactyla; family Cervidae; genus Cervus; species Cervus elaphus. The sequence continues at coordinate 8,566,607 of NC_057838.1, forward strand.
TCCTTTCATCTTGGGAGATGCAAGACGAGACTGCATTCAATTCACTGCAGGGATATCCGGCCTTATTTCGCGTCAGGGCATCGCAGTGTCCATTCCACTTGAGTCCGCAAAATCAGGGTCCCTCTCACATACCTAGAGCTGAGAGAATCCTCCTCTTGAGGTGCTTGTGGTAAGGTGGTATTCCTCTGGAGTCGAAGCCAGGGACTAACCTCTCATCTCGAGTTGATTTTTGGTCCACGGAGCTCTTTCTTGTTTCTACAGTAACCTCAGGATTCCTCTAGCCTTGAAACAGTGTTCTTGGGGTTTCTCTGGAGTGCCATCAAGGAAATCAAGGCTCCTTTCATGTGTGATGTGCAACACGGAATTGCTCTGCACGCAGTGCAGGGGAATCGGGCCTCATCTCGCGGCGAGGGGGAAGTCTCATGGTTTTTCTCGAGTTGCGGCGGGAACCTGGGGTATATTCTCGAGTTACGACGGGGATGGCCCTTCCACCCACGTGTTTGTTCAGCGACGTCAGGACTCCTGCCTAGTTGCGAGGGACAACTCGGGATTCTCCTCGAGGCTTGGCAGGGCAATTGGGCCGCCTCTCCAGCTGAGGCGGGAGACCAAGGGTCCCTTTCCACGTGCCACAGGAATCCTGGGACTCTTATCAAGTTTCACGAGGAGTCAGGCATCGTCTCCTTTTGAGGCAGTGATCTCCGCGTACCTCTGGAGTTTTCAAAGGATGTGAGGCCTCTGGTCGCGATGAGGTGGGGAACTAGGTCTTTTTCTGTGGTCTCCACAGGGGATTCAGACATCCTTTCGTCTTGGGAGATGCAAGACGAGCCTGCATTCAAGTCACTGCAGGGATATCCGGCCTTATTTCGAGTCCGGGCATCGCGGTGTCCATTCCACTTGAGGCCGCAAACTCAGGGTCCCTCTCACATACTTAGAGCTGAGAGAAGCCTCCTCTTGAGGTGCTTGTGGTAAGGTGGTATTCCTCTGGAGTCGAAGCCAGGGACTAACCTCTCATCTCGAGTTGATATTTAGGCCACGGAGCTCTTTCGTGTTGCTACAGTGACCTCAGGATCCCTCTAGCCTTGAAACAGTGTTCTTGGGGTTTCTCTGGAGTGCCATCAAGGAAATCAAGGCTCCTTTCATGTGTGATGTGCAACACGGAATTGCTCTGCATGCAGGACAGGGCAATCAGGCCTCATCTCGCGGCGAGGGGGAAGTCTCATGGTTTTTCTCGAGTTGCGGCGGGAACTTGGGGTATATTCTCGAGTTACGACGGGGATGGCCCTTCCAGCCACGTGTTTGTTCAACGACGTCAGGACTCCTGCCTAGTTGCGAGGGACAACTCGGGATTCTCCTCGAGGCTTGGCAGGGCAATTGGGACGCCTCTTCAGCTGAGGCGGGAGACCAAGGGTCCCTTTCCACGTGCCACAGGAATCCTGGGACTCCTATCGAGTTTCACGAGGAGTCAGGCATCGTCTCCTTTGGAGGCACTGATCTCCGCGTACCTCTGGAGTTTTCCAAGGAGGTGAGGTCTCCGGTCGCGATGAGGTGGGGAACTAGGTCTTTCTCTGTGGTCTCCACAGGGGATTCAGACATCTTTTCGCTTTGGGAGATCCAAGACGAGCCTGCATTCAAGTCATTGCAGGGATATCCCGCCTTATTTTGCGTCAGGGCATCACAGTATCCATTCCACTTGAGGCCGCAAAGTCAGGGTCCCTCTCACATACCTAGAGCTGAGAGAAGCCTCCTCTTGAGGTGCTTGTGGTGAGGTGGTATTCCTCTGGAGTCTAAGCCAGGGACTAACCTCTCATCTCAAGTTGATTTTTGGTCCTCGGAGCTCTTTCGTGTTGCTACAGTGACCTCAGGATCCCTCTAGCCTTGAAACAGTGTTCCTGGGGTTTCTCCGGAGTGCCATCAAGGAAATCAAGGCTCCTTTCATGTGTGATGTGCAACACGGAATTGCTCTGCAGGCAGTGCAGGGGAATCAGGCCTAATCTCATGGCGAGGGGGAAGTCTCATGGTTTTTCTCGAGTTGCGGCGGGAACCTGGGGTATATTCTCGAGTTACGACGGGGATGGCCCTTCCACCCACGTGTTTGTTCAGCGATGGCAGGACTCCTGCCTAGTTGCGAGGGACAACTCGGGATTCTCCTCGAGGCTTGGCAGGGCAATTGGGACGCCTCTCCAGCTGAGGCGGGAGACAAAGGGTCCCTTTCCACGTGCCACAGGAATCCTGGGACTCCTATCAAGTTTCACGAGGAGTCAGGCATCGTCTCCTTTGGAGGCACTGATCTCCGCATACCTCTGGAGTTTTCAAAGGATGTGAGGCCTCCGGTCGCGATGAGGTGGGGAACTAGATCTTTCTCTGTGGTCTCCACAGGGGATTCAGACATCCTTTCGTCTTGGGAGATGCAAGACGAGCCTGCATTCAAGTCACTGCAGGGATATCCGGCCTTATTTCGAGTCAGGGCATCGCGGTGTCCATTCCACTTGAGGCCGCAAACTCAGGGTCCCTCTCACATAGCTAGAGCTGAGAGAAGCCTCCTCTTGAGGTGCTTGTGGTAAGGTGGTATTCCTCTGGAGTCGAAGCCAGGGACTAACCTCTCATCTCGAGTTGATTTTTGGTCCACCCAGCTCTTTCGTGTTGCTACAGTGACCTCAGGATCCCTCTAGCCTTGAAACAGTGTTCTTGGGGTTTCTCTGGAGTGCCATCAAGGAAATCAAGGCTCCTTTCATGTGTGATGTGCAACACGGAATTGCTCTGCACGCAGTGCAGGGGAATCGGGCCTCATTTTACGGCGAGGGGGAAGTCTCACGGTTTTTCTCGAGTTGCGGCGGGAACCTGGGGTATATTCTCGAGTTACGACGGGGATGGCCCTTCCACACACGTGTTTGTTCAGCCATGTCAGGACTCCTGCCTAGTTGCGAGGGACAACTCGGGATTCTCCTCGAGGCTTGGCAGGGCAATTGGGACGCCTCTCCAGCTGAGGCGGGAGACCAAGGGTCCCTTTCCACGTGCCACAGGAATCCTGGGACTCCTATCAAGTTTCACGAGGAGTCAGGCATCGTCTCCTTTGGAGGCACTGATCTCCGCGTACCTCTGGAGTTTTCAAAGGATGTGAGGCCTCCGGTCGCGATGAGGTGGGGAAGTAGGTTTTCTCTGTGGTCTCCACAGGGGATTCAGACATCCTTTCGTCTTGGGAGATGCAAGACGAGCCTGCATTCAAGTCACTGCAGGGATATCCGGCCTTATCTCGAGTCAGGTCATCGCGGTGTCCATTCCACTTGAGGCCGCAAACTCAGGGTTCCTCTCACATACCTAGAGCTGAGAGAAGCCGCCTCTTGAGGTGCTTGTGGTAAGGTGGTATTCCTCTGGAGTCGAAGCCAGGGACTAACCTCTCATCTCGAGTTGATTTTTGGTCCACGGAGCTCTTTCGTGTTGCTACAGTGACCTCAGGATCCCTCTAGCCTTGAAACAGTGTTCTTGGGGTTTCTCTGGAGTGCCATCAAGGAAATCAAGGCTCCTTTCATGTGTGATGTGCAACACGGAATTGCTCTGCACGCAGTGCAGGGGAATCGGGCCTCATTTTGCGGCGAGGGGGAAGTCTCATGGTTTTTCTCGAGTTGCGGCGGGAACCTGGGGTATATTCTCGAGTTAAGACGGGGATGGCACTTACACACACGTGCTTGTTCAGCGACGTCAGGACTCCTGCCTAGTTGCGAGGGACAACTCGGGATTCTCCTCGAGGCTTGGCAGGGCAATTGGGACGCCTCTCAAGCTGAGGCTGGAGGCCAAGTGTCTCTTTCCACGTGCCACAGGAATCCTGGGACTCCTATCAAGTTTCATGAGAAGTCAGGCATCGTCTCCTTTGGAGGCACTGATTTCCGCGTACCTCTGAAGTTTTCAAAGGATGTGAGGCCTCCGGTCGCGATGAGGTGGGGAACTAGGTCTTTCTCTGTGGTCTCCACAGGGGATTCAGACATCCTTTCATCGTGGGAGATGCAAGACAAGCCTGCATTCAAGTCACTGCAGGGATATCAGGCCTTATTTCGAGTCAGGGCATCGCGGTGTCCATTCCACTTGAGGACGCAAAATCAGGGTCCCTCTCACATAGCTACAGCTGAGAGAAGCCTCCTCTTGAGGTGCTTGTGGTAAGGTGTTATTCCTCTGGAGTCGAAGCCAGGGACTAACCTCTCATCTGGAGTTGATTTTTGGTCCACGGAGCTCTTTCGTGTTGCTACAGTGACCTCAGGATCCCTCTAGCCTTGAATCAGTGTTCTTGGGGTTTCTCTGGAGTGCCATCAAGGAAATCAAGGCTCCTTTCATGTGTGATGTGCAACACGGAATTGCTCTAAACGCAGTGCAGATGAATCGGGCCTCATATAGCGGCGAGGGGGAAGTCTCATGGTTTTTCTCGAGTTGCGGCGGGAACCTGGGTTATATTCTCGAGTTACGACGGGTATTGCCCTTCACACACGTGTTTCTTCAGCGACGTCAGGACTCCTGCCTAGTTGCGAGGGACAACTCGGGATTCTCCTCGAGGCTTGGCAGGGCAATTGGGACGCCTCTCCAGCTGAGGCGGGAGACCAAGAGTCCCTTTCCACGTGCCACAGGAATCCTGGGACTCCTATCAAGTTTCACGAGGAGTCAGGCATCGTCTCCTTTGGAGGCACTGATCTCCACGTACCTCTGGAGTTTTCAAAGGATGTGAGGCCTCTGGTCGCCATGAGGTGGGGAACTAGGTCTTTCTCTGTGGTCTCCACAGGGGATTCAGACATCCTTTCGTCTTGGGAGATGCAAGACGAGCCTGCCTTTAAGTCACTGCAGGGATATCCGGCCTTATTTCGAGTCAGGGCATCGCGCTGTCCATTCCACTTGAGGCCACAAACACAGGGTCCCTGTCACATACCTAGAGCTGAGAGAAGCCTCCTCTTGAGGTGCTTGTGGTAAGGTGGTATTCCTCTGGAGTCGAAGCCAGGGACTAACCTCTCATCTCGAGTTGATTGTTGGTCCACGGAGCTCTTTCGTGTTGCCACAGTGACCTCAGGATCCCTCTAGCCTTGAAACAGTGTTCTTGGGGTTTCTCTGGAGTGCCATCAAGGAAATCAAGGCTCCTTTCTTGTTTGATGTGCAACACGGAATTGCTCTGCACGTAGTGCAGGGGAATTGGGCCTCATATCGCGGCGAGAGGGAAGTCTCATGGTTTTTCTCGAGTTGCGATGGGAACCTGGGGTATATTCTCGAGTTACGACGGGGATGGCCCTTCCACCCACGTGTTTCTTCAGCGACGTCAGGATTCCTGCCTAGTTGCGAGGGACAACTCGGGATTCTCCTCGAGGCTTGGCAGGACAATTGGGACGCCTCTCCAGCTGAGGCGGGAGACCAAGGGTCCCTTTCCACGTGCCACAGGAATCCTGAGACTCCTATCAAGTTTCACGAGGAGTCAGGCATCGTCTCCTTTGGAGGCACTGATCTCCGCGTACCTCTGGAGTTTTCAAAGGATGTGAGGCCTCCGGTCGCGATGAGGTGGGGAAGTAGGTTTTCTTTGTGGTCTCCACAGGGGATTCAGACATCCTTTCGTCTTGGGAGATGCAAGACGAGCCTGCATTCAAGTCACTGCAGGGATATCCGGCCTTATTTCGAGTCAGGGCATCACGGTGTCCATTCCACTTGAGGCCGCAAACTCAGGGTCCCTCTCACATATCTAGAGCTGAGAGAAGCCTCCTCTTGAGGTGCTTGTGGTAAGGTGGTATTCCTCTGGAGTCGATGCCAGGGACTAACCTTTCAACTCGAGTTGATTTTTGGTCCACGGAGCTCTTTTGTGTGGCTACAGTGACCTCAGGATCCCTTTACTTTGAAACAGTGTTCTTGGGGTTTCTCTGGAGTGCCATCAAGGAAATCAAGGCTCCTTTGATGTGTGATGTGCAAGACGGAATTGCTCTTCACGCAGTCCAGGGAAATCGGGCCTCATCTCGCGGCGAGGGGGAAGTCTCATGGTTTTTCTCGAGTTTCGGCGGGAACCTGGGGTATATTCTCGAGTTATGACGGGGATGGCCCTTCCACCCACGTGTTTGTTAAGCCACGTCAGGACTTCTGCCTAGTTGCGAGGGACAACTCGGGATTCTCCTCGAGGCTTGGCAGGGCAATTGGGACGCCTCTCCAGCTGAGGCGGGAGACCAAGGGTCCCTTTCCACGTGCCACAGGAATCCTGGGACTCCTAAGAAGTTTCACGAGGAGTCAGGCATCGTCTCCTTTGGAGGCACTGATCTCTGCGTACCTCTGGAATTTTCAAAGGATGTGAGGCCTCCGGTCGCGATGAGGTGGGGAACTAGGTCTTTCTCTGTGGTCTCCACAGGGGATTCAGACATCCTTTCGTCTTGGGAGATGCAAGACGAGCCTGCATTCAAGTCACTGCAGGGATATCCGGCCTTATTTCGAGTCAGGGAATCGCGGTGTCCATTCCACTTGAGGCCGCAAACTCAGGGTCCCTCTCACATAGCTAGAGCTGAGAGAAGCCTCCTCTTGAAGTGCTTGTGGTAAGGTGGTATTCCTCTGGAGTCGAAACCAGGGACTAACCTCTCATCTCGAGTTGATTTTTGGTCCACGGAGCTCTTTCTTGTTTCTACAGTGACCTCAGGATCCCTCTAGCCTTGAAACAGTGTTCTTGGGGTTTCTCTGGAGTGACATCAAGGAAATCAAGGCTCCTTTCATGTGTGATGTGCAACACGGAATTGCTCTGCACGCAGTGCAGGGGAATCGGGCCTCATTTTGCGGCGAGGGGGAAGTCTCATGGTTTTTCTCGAGTTGCGGCGGGAACCTGGGGTATATTCTCGAGTTACGACGGGGATGGCCCTTCCACCCACGTGTTTGTTCAGCGACGTCAGGACTCCTGCCTAGTTGCGAGGGACAACTCGGGATTCTCCTCGAGGCTTGGCAGGGCAATTGGGACGCCTCTCCAGCTGAGGCGGGAGACCAAGGGTCCCTTTCCACGTGCCACAGGAATCCTGGGACTCCTATCAAGTTTCACGAGGAGTCAGGCATCGTCTCCTTTGGAGGCACTTATCTCCGCATACCTCTGGAGTTTTCAAAGGATGTGAGGCCTCCGGTCGCGATGAGGTGGGGAACTAGGACTTTCTCTGTGGTCTCCACAGGGGATTCAGACATCCTTTCGTCTTGGGAGATGCAAGACGAGCCTGCATTCAAGTCACTGCAGGGATATTCGGCCTTATTTCGAGTCAGGGCATCGCGGTTTCCATTCCACTTGAGGCCCCAAAATCAGGGTCCCTCTCACATACCTAGAGCTGAGAGAAGCCTCCTCTTGAGGTGCTTGTGGTAAGGTGGTATTCCTCTGGAGTCGAAGCCAGGGACTAACCTCTCATCTCGAGTTGATTTTCCTTCCACGGAACGCTTTGGTGTGGCTACAGTGACCTCAGGATCCCTCTAGCCTTGAAACAGTGTTCTTGGGGTTTCTCTGGAGTGCCATCAAGGAAATCAAGGCTCCTTTCTTGTTTGATGTGCAACACGAAATTGCTCTGCACGCAGTGCAGGGGAATCGGGCTTCATTTCGCGGCGAGGGTGAAGTCTCATGGTTTTTCTCGAGTTGCAGCGGGAACCTGGGGTATATTCTCGAGTTACGACGGGGATTGCCCTTCACCCACGTGTTTCTTCAGCGACGTCAGGACTCCTGCCTAGTTGCGAGGGACAACTCGGGATTCTCCTCGAGGCTTGGCAGGGCAATAGGGACGCCTCTCCAGCTGAGGCGGGAGACCAAGGGTCCCTTTCCACGTGCCACAGGAATCCTGGGACTCCTATCAAGTTTCACGAGGAGTCAGGCATCGTCTCCTTTGGAGGCACTGATCTCCGCGTACCTCTGGAGTTTTCAAAGGATGTGAGGCCTCCGGTCGCGATGAGGTGGGGAACTAGGTCTTTCTCTGTGGTCTACACAGGGGATTCAGACATCCTTTCATCTTGGGAGATGCAAGACGAGCCTGCATTCAATTCACTGCAGGGATATCCGGCCTTATTTCGAGTCAGGGCATCGCGGTCTCCATTCCACTTGAGGCCGCAAACTCAGGTTCCCTCTCACATACCTAGAGCTGAGAGAAGCCTCCTCTTGAGGTGCTTGTGGTAAGGTGGTATTCCTCTGGAGTCGAAGCCAGGGACTAACCTCTCATCTCGAGTTGATTTTTCGTCCATGGAGCTCTTTCGTGTTGCTACAGTAACCTCAGGATCCCTCTAGCCTTGAAACAGTGTTTTGGGGTTTCTCTGGAGTGCCATCAAGGAAATCAAGGCTCCTTTCATGTGTGATGTGCAACACGGAATTGCTCTGCATGCAGTGCAGGGGAATCGGGCCTCATCTCGCGGCGAGGGGGAAGTCTCATGGTTTTTCTCGAGTTGCGGCGGGAACCTGGGGTATATTCTCGAGTTACGACGGGGATGGCCCTTCCACACACGTGTTTGTTCAGCCATGTCAGGACTCCTGCCTATTTGCGAGGGACAACTCGGGATTCTCCTCGAGGCTTGGCAGGGCAATTGGGACGCCTCTCCAGCTGAGGCGGGAGACCAAGGGTCCCTTTCCACGTGCCACAGGAATCCTGAGACTCCTATCAAGTTTCACGAGGAGTCAGGCATCGTCTCCTTTGGAGGCATTGATCTCCGCATACCTCTGGAGTTTTCAAAGCATGTGAGGCCTCCGGTCGCGATGAGGTGGGGAACTAGGTCTTTCTCTGTGGTCTCCACAGGGGATTCAGACATCCTTTCGTCTTGGGAGATGCAAGACGAGCCTGCATTCAAGTCACTGCAGGGATATTCAGCCTTATTTCGAGTCAGGGCATCGCGGTTTCCATTCCACTTGAGGCCGCAAAATCAGGGTCCCTCTCACATACCTAGAGCTGAGAGAAGCCTCCTCTTGAGGTGCTTGTGGTAAGGTGGTATTCCTCTGGAGTCGAAGCCAGGGACTAACCTCTCATCTCGAGTTGATTTTTGGTCCACGGAGCTCTTTCGCGTTGCTACAGTGACCTCAGGATCCCTCTAGCCTTGAAACAGTGTTCTTGGGTTTTCTCTGGAGTGCCATCAAGGAAATCAAGGCTCCTTTCATGTGTGATGTGCAACACGGAATTGCTCTGCACGTAGTGCAGGGGAATCGGGCCTCATATCGCGGCGAGGGGGAAGTCTCATGGTTTTTCTCGAGTTGCGATGAGAACCTGGGGTATATTCTCGAGTTACGACGGGGATGGCCCTTCCACCCACGTGTTTCTTCAGCGACGTCAGGACTCCTGCCTAGTTGCGAGGGACAACTCGGGATTCTCCTCGAGGCTTGGCAGGGCAATTGGGACGCCTCTCCAGCTGAGGCGGGAGACCAAGGGTCCCTTTCCACGTGCCACAGGAATCCTGGGTCTCCTATCAAGTTTCACGAGGAGTCAGGCATCGTCTCCTTTGGAGGCACTTATCTCCGCGTACCTCTGGAGTTTTCAAAGGATGTGAGGCCTCCGGTCGCGATGAGGTGGGGAAGTAGGTTTTCTCTGTGGTCTCCACAGGGGATTCAGACATTCTTTCGTCTTGGGAGATGCAAGACGAGCCTGCATTCAAGTCACTGCAGGGATATCCGGCCTTATTTCGAGTCAGGGCATCGCGGTGTCCATTCCACTTGAGGCCGCAAACTCAGGGTCCCTCTCACATAGCTAGAGCTGAGAGAAGCCTCCTCTTGAGGTGCTTGTGGTAAGGTGGTATTCCTCTGGAGTCGAAGCCAGGGACTAACTTCTCATCTCGAGTTGATTTTTGGTCCACGGAGCTCTTTCTTGTTTCTACAGTGACCTCAGGATTCCTCTAGCCTTGAAACAGTGTTCTTGGGGTTTCTCTGGAGTGCCATCAAGGAAATCAAGGATCCTTTCATGTGTGATGTGCAACACGGAATTGCTCTGCACGCAGTGCAGGGGAATCGGGCCTCATCTCGCGGCGAGGGGGAAGTCTCATGGTTTTTCTCGAGTTGCGGCGGGAACCTGGGGTATATTCTCGAGTTACGACTGGAATGGCCCTTCCACCCACGTGCTTGTTCAGCGACGGCAGGACTCCTGCCTAGTTGCGAGGGACAACTCGGGATTCTCCTCGAGGCATGGCAGGGCAATTGGGACGCCTCTCCAGCTGAGGCGGGAGACCAAGTGTCCCTTTCAACGTGCACAGGAATCCTGGGCCTCCTATCAAGTTTCATGAGGTGTCAGGCATCATCTCCTTTGGAGGCACTGATCTCCGCGTACCTCTGGAGTTTTCAAAGGATGTGAGGCCTCCGGTCGCGATGAGGTGGGGAACTAGGTCTTTCTCTGTGGTCTCCACAGGGGATTCAGACATCCTTTCGTCTTGGGAGATGCAAGACGAGCCTGCATTCAAGTCACTGCAGGGATATCCGGATTATTTCGAGTCAGGGCATCGCGGTGTCCATTCCACTTGAAGCCGCAAACTCAGGGTCCCTCTCACATAGCTAGAGCTGAGAGAAGCCTCCTCTTGAGGTGCTTGTGGTAAGGTGGTATTCCTCTGGAGTCGAAGCCAGGGACTAACCTCTCATCTCGAGTTGATTTTAGGTCCACGGAGCTCTTTCGTGTTGCTACAGTGACCTCAGGATCCCTCTAGCCTTGAAAGAGTGTTCTTGGGGTTTCTCTGGAGTGCCATCAAGGAAATCAAGGCTCCTTTCATGTGTGATGTGCAACACGGAATTGCTCTGCATGCAGTGCAGAGGAATCGGGCCTCATCTTGCGGCGAGGGGGAAGTCTCATGGTTTTTCTCGAGTTGCGGCGGGAACCTGGGGTATATTCTCGAGTTACGACGGGGATGGCCCTTCCACACACGTGTTTTTTCAACGACGTCAGGACTCCTGCCTAGTTGGGAGGGACAACTCGGGAGTCTCCTCGAGGCTTGGCAGGGCAATTGGGACGCCTCTCCAGCTGAGGCGGGAGACCAAGGGTCCCTTTCCACGTGCCACAGGAGTCCTGGGACTCCTATCAAGTTTCACGAGGAGTCAGGCATCGTCTCCTTTGGAGGCACTGATCTCCGCGTACCTCTGGAGTTTTCCGAGGATGTGAGGTCTCCGGTCGCGATGAGGTGGCAAACTAGGTCTTTCTCTGTGGTCTCCACAGGGGATTCAGACATCGTTTCGTCTTGGGAGATGCAAGACGAGCCTGCATTCAAGTCATTGCAGGGATATCCCGCCTTATTTTGCGTCAGGGCATCGCAGTGTCCATTCCACTTGAGGCCGCAAAGTCAGGGTCCCTCTCACATACCTAGAGCTGAGAGAAGCCTCCTCTTGAGGTGCTTGTGGTAAGGTGGTATTCCTCTGGAGTCGAAGCCAGGGACTAACCTCTCATCTCGAGTTGATTTTTGGTCCTCGGAGCTCTTTCGTGTTGCTACAGTGACCTCAGGATCCCTCTAGCCTTGAAACAGTGTTCTTGGGGTTTCTCTGGAGTGCCACCAAGGAAATCAAGGCTCCTTTGATGTGTGATGTGCAACACGGAATTGCTCTGCACGCAGTGCAGGGGAATCGGGCCTCATATCGCGGCGAGGGGGAAGTCTCATGGTTTTTCTCGAGTTGCGGCGGGAACCTGGGGTATATTCTCGAGTTACGACGGGGATGGCCCTTCCACACACGTTTTAGTTCAGCGACGTCAGGACTCCTGCCTAGTTGCGAGGGACAACTCGGGATTCTCCTCGAGGCTTGGCAGGGAAATTGGGATGCCTCTCCAGCTGAGGCGGGAGACCAAGGGTCCCTTTCCACGTGCCACAGGAATCCTGAGACTCCTATCAAGTTTCACGAGGAGTCAGGCATCGTCTCCTTTGGAGGCACTGATCTCCGCGTACCTCTGGAATTTTCAAAGGATGTGAGGCCTCCGGTCGCGATGAGGTGGGGAAGTAGGTTTTCTCTGTGGTCTCCACAGGGGATTCAGACATGCTTTCGTCTTGGGAGATGCAAGACGAGCCTGCATTCAAGTCACTGCAGGGATATCCGGCCTTATTTCGAGTCAGGGCATCACGGTGTCCATTCCACTTGAGGCTGCAAACTCAGGGTCCCTCTCACATATCTAGAGCTCAGAGAAGCCTCCACTTGAGGTGCTTGTGGTAAGGTGGTATTCCTCTGGAGTCGAAGCCAGGGACTAACCTTTCAACTCGAGTTGATTTTTGGTCCACGGAGGTCTTTTGTGTGGCTACAGTGACCTCAGGATCCCTTTACCTTGAAACAGTGTTCTTGGGGTTTCTCTGGAGTGCCATCAAGGAAATCAAGGCTCCTTTCATGTGTGATGTGCAACACGGAATTGCTCTGCACGCAGTGCAGGGGAATCGGGCCTCATCTCGCGGCGACGGGGAAGTCTCATGGTTTTTCTCGAGTTTCGGCGGGAACCTGGGGTATATTCTCGAGTTATGACGGGGATGGCCCTTCCACCCACGTGTTTGTTAAGCCACGTCAGGACTTCTGCCTAGTTGCGAGGGACAACTCGGGATGCTCCTCGAGGCTTGGCAGGGCAATTGGGACGCCTCTCCAGCTGAGGCGGGAGACCAAGGGTCCCTTTCCCCGTGCCACAGGAATCCTGGGACTCCTATCAAGTTTCACGAGGAGTCAGGCATCGTCTCCTTTGGAGGCACTGATCTCTGCGTACCTCTGGAATTTTCAAAGGATGTGAGGCCTCCGGTCGCGATGAGGTGGGGAACTAGGTCATTCTCTGTGGTCTCCACAGGGGATTCAGACATCCTTTCGTCTTGGGAGATGCAAGACGAGCCTGCATTCAAGTCACTGCAGGGATATCCGGCTTTATTTCGAGTCAGGGCATCGTGGTGTCCATTCCACTTGAGGCCGCAAACTCAGGGTCCCTCTCACATACCTAGAGCTGAGAGAAGCCTCCTCTTGAGGTGCTTGTGGTAAGGTGGTATTCCTCTGGAGTCGAAGCCAGGGACTAACTTCTCATCTCGAGTTGATTTTTGGTCCACGGAGCTCTTTCTTGTTTCTACAGTGACCTCAGTATCCCTCTAGCCTTGAAACAGTGTTCCTGGGGTTTCTCTGGAGTGCCATCAAGGAAATCAAGGCTCCTTTCATGTGTGATGTGCAACACGGAATTGCTCTGCACGCAGTGCAGGGAAATCGGGCCTCATCTCGCGGCGAGGGGGAAGTCTCATGGTTTTTCTCGAGTTGCGGCGGGAACCTGGGGTATATTCTCGAGTTACGACGGGGATGGCCCTTCCAGCCACGTGTTTGTTCAGCGAGGTCAGGACTCCTGCCCAGTTGCGAGGAACAACTCGGGATTCTCCTCGAGGCTTGGCAGGGCAATTGGGACGCCTCTCCAGCTGAGGCGGGAGACCAAGGGTCCCTTTCCACGTGCCACAGGAATCCTGGGACTCCTATCAAGTTTCACGAGGAGTCAGGCATCGTCTCCTTTGGAGGCACTGATCTCCGCATACCTCTGGAGTTTTCAAAGGATGTGAGGCCTCCGGTCGCGATGAGGTGGGGAACTAGATCTTTCTCTGTGGTCTCCACAGGGGATTCAGACATCCTTTCGTCTTGGGAGATGCAAGACGAGCCTGCATTCAAGTCACTGCAGGGATATCCGGCCTTATTTCGAGTCAGGGCATCGCGGTGTCCATTCCACTTGAGGCCGCAAACTCAGGGTCCCTCTCACATACCTAGAGCTGAGAGAAGCCTCCTCTTGAGGTGCTTGTGGTAAGGTGGTATTCCTCTGGAGTCGAAGCCAGGGACTAACCTCTCATCTCGAGTTGATTTTTGGTCCACCCAGCTCTTTCGTGTTGCTACAGTGACCTCAGGATCCCTCTAGCCTTGAAACAGTGTTCTTGGGGTTTCTCTGGAGTGCCATCAAGGAAATCAAGGCTCCTTTCATGTGTGATGTGCAACACGGAATTGCTCTGCACGCAGTGCAGGGGAATCGGGCCTCATATCGCGGCGAGGGGGAAGTCTCACGGTTTTTCTCGAGTTGCGGCGGGAACCTGGGGTATATTCTCGAGTTACGACGGGGATGGCCCTTCCACACACGTGTTTGTTCAGCCATGTCAGGACTCCTGCCTAGTTGCGAGGGACAACTCGGGATTCTCCTCGAGGCTTGGCAGGGCAATTGGGACGCCTCTCCAGCTGAGGCGGGAGACCAAGGGTCCCTTTCCACGTGCCACAGGAATCCTGGGACTCCTATCAAGTTTCACGAGGAGTCAGGCATCGTCTCCTTAGGAGGCACTGATCTCCGCGTACCTCTGGAGTTTTCAAAGGATGTGAGGCCTCCGGTCGCGATGAGGTGGGGAAGTAGGTTTTCTCTGTGGTCTCCACAGGGGATTCAGACCTCCTTTCGTCTTGGGAGATGCAAGACGAGCTTGCATTCAAGTCACTGCAGGGATATCCGGCCTTATTTCGAGTCAGGGCATCGTGGTGTCCATTCCACTTGAGGCCACAAACTCAGGGTCCCTCTCACATATCTAGAGCTGAGAGAAGCCTCCTCTTGAGGTGCTTGTGGTAAGGTGGTATTCCTCTGGAGTCGAATCCAGGGACTAACCTCTCATCTCGAGTTGATTTTTGGTCCACGGAGCTCTTTTGTGTGGCTACAGTGACCTCAGGATCCCTTTACCTTGAAACAGTGTTCTTGGGGTTTCTCTGGAGTGCCATCAAGGAAATCAAGGCTCCTTTGATGTGTGATGTGCAAGACGGAATTGCTCTTCACGCAGTCCAGGGGAATCGGGCCTCATCTCGCGGAGAGTGGGAAGTCTCATGGTTTTTCTCGAGTTTCGGCGGGAACCTGGGGTATATTCTCGAGTTATGACGGGGATGGCCCTTCCACCCACGTGTTTGTTAAGCCACGTCAGGACTTCTGCCTAGTTGCGAGGGACAACTCGGGATGCTCCTCGAGGCTTGGCAGGGCAATTGGGACGCCTCTCCAGCTGAGGCGGGAGACCAAGGGTCCCTTTCCACGTGCCACAGGAATCCTGGGACTCCTAAGAAGTTTCACGAGGAGTCAGGCATCGTCTCCTTTGGAGGCACTGATCTCTGCGTACCTCTGGAATTTTCAAAGGATGTGAGGCCTCCGGTCGCGATGAGGTGGGGAACTAGGTCTTTCTCTGTGGTCTCCACAGGGGATTCAGACATCCTTTCGTCTTGGGAGATGCAAGACGAGCCTGCATTCAAGTCACTGCAGGGATATCCGGCCTTATTTCGAGTCAGGGAATCGCGGTGTCCATTCCACTTGAGGCCGCAAACTCAGGGTCCCTCTCACATAGCTAGAGCTGAGAGAAGCCTCCTCTTGAAGTGCTTGTGGTAAGGTGGTATTCCTCTGGAGTCGAAACCAGGGACTAACCTCTCATCTCGAGTTGATTTTTGGTCCACGGAGCTCTTTCTTGTTTCTACAGTGACCTCAGGATCCATCTAGCCTTGAAACAGTGTTCTTGGGGTTTCTCTGGAGTGCCATCAAGGAAATCAAGGCTCCTTTCATGTGTGATGTGCAACACGGAATTGCTCTGCACGCAGTGCAGGGAAATCGGGCCTCATCTCCCGGCGAGGGGGAAGTCTCATGGTTTTTCTCGAGTTGCGGCGGGAACCTGGGGTATATTCTCGAGTTACGACTGGGATGGCCCTTCCACCCACGTGGTTGTTCAGCGACGTCAGGACTCCTGCCTAGTTGCGAGGGACAACTCGGGATTCTCCTCGAGGCTTGGCAGGGCAATTGGGACGCCTCTCCAGCTGAGGCGGGAGACCAAGTGTCTCTTTCCACGTGCCACAGGAATCCTGGGACTCCTATCAAGTTTCACGAGGAGTCAGGCATCGTCTCCTTTGGAGGCACTGATTTCCGCGTACCTCTGGAGTTTTCAAAGGATGTGAGGCCTCCGGTCGCGATGAGGTGGGGAACTAGGTCTTTCTCTGTGGTCTCCACAGGGGATTCAGACATCCTTTCATCGTGGGAGATGCAAGACAAGCCTGCATTCAAGTCACTGCAGGGATATCAGGCCTTATTTCGAGTCAGGGCATCGCGGTGTCCATTCCACTTGAGGACGCAAAATCAGGGTCCCTCTCACATAGCTACAGCTGAGAGAAGCCTCCTCTTGAGGTGCTTGTGGTAAGGTGGTATTCCTCTGGAGTCGAAGCCAGGGACTAACCTCTCATCTCGAGTTGATTTTTGGTCCACGGAGCTCTTTCGTGTTGCTACAGTGACCTCAGGATCCCTCTAGCCTTGAATCAGTGTTCTTGGGGTTTCTCTGGAGTGCCATCAAGGAAATCAAGGCTCCTTTCATGTGTGATGTGCAACACGGAATTGCTCTACACGCAGTGCAGATGAATCGGGCCTCATATAGCGGCGAGGGAGAAGTCTCATGGTTTTTCTCGAGTTGCGGCGGGAACCTGGGGTATATTCTCGAGTTTCGACGGGGATGGCCCTTCCACCCACGTGTTTGTTCAGCGACGTCAGGACTCCTGCCTAGTTGCGAGGGACAACTCGGGATTCTCCTCGAGGCTTGGCAGGGCAATTGGGACGCCTCTCCAGCTGAGGCGGGAGACCAAGGGTCCCTTTCCACGTGCCACAGGAATCCTGGGACTCCTATCAAGTTTCACGAGGAGTCAGACATCGTCTCCTTTGGAGGCACTTATCTCCGCATACCTCTGGAGTTTTCAAAGGATGTGAGGCCTCCGGTCGCGATGAGGTGGGGAACTAGGTCTTTCTCTGTGGTCTCCACAGGGGATTCAGACATCCTTTCGTCTTGGGAGATGCAAGACGAGCCTGCATTCAAGTCACTGCAGGGATATCCGGCCTTATTTCGAGTCAGGGCATCGCGGTGTCCATTCCACTTGAAGCCGCAAACTCAGGGTCCCTCTCACATAGCTAGAGCTGAGAGAAGCCTCCTCTTGAGGTGCTTGTGGTAAGGTGGTATTCCTCTGGAGTCGAAGTCAGGGACTAACCTCTCATCTCGAGTTGATTTTAGGTCCACGGAGCTCTTTCGTGTTGCTACAGTGACCTCAGGATCCCTCTAGCCTTGAAACAGTGTTCTTGGGGTTTCTCTGGAGTGCCATCAAGGAAATCAAGGCTCCTTTCATGTGTGATGTGCAACACGGAATTGCTCTGCATGCAGTGCAGAGGAATCGGGCCTCATCTCGCGGCGAGGGGGAAGTCTCATGGTTTTTCTCGAGTTGCGGCGGGAACCTGGGGTATATTCTCGAGTTACGACGGGGATGGCCCTTCCACACACGTGTTTGTTCAACGACGTCAGGACTCCTGCCTAGTTGGGAGGGACAACTCGGGAGTCTCCTCGAGGCTTGGCAGGGCAATTGGGACGCCTCTCCAGCTGAGGCGGGAGACCAAGGGTCCCTTTCCACGTGCCACAGGAGTCCTGGGACTCCTATCAAGTTTCACGAGGAGTCAGGCATCGTCTCCTTTGGAGGCACTGATCTCCGCGTACCTCTGGAGTTTTCCGAGGATGTGAGGTCTCCGGTCGCGATGAGGTGGGAAACTAGGTCTTTCTCTGTGGTCTCCACAGGGGATTCAGACATCGTTTCGTCTTGGGAGATGCAAGACGAGCCTGCATTCAAGTCATTGCAGGGATATCCCGCCTTATTTTGCGTCAGGGCATCGCAGTGTCCATTCCACTTGAGGCCGCAAAGTCAGGGTCCCTCTCACATACCTAGAGCTGAGAGAAGCCTCCTCTTGAGGTGCTTGTGGTAAGGTGGTATTCCTCTGGAGTCGAAGCCAGGGACTAACCTCTCATCTCGAGTTGATTTTTGGTCCTCGGAGCTCTTTCGTGTTGCTACAGTGACCTCAGGATCCCTCTAGCCTTGAAACAGTGTTCTTGGGGTTTCTCTGGAGTGCCACCAAGGAAATCAAGGCTCCTTTCATGTGTGATGTGCAACACGGAATTGCTCTGCACGCAGTGCAGGGGAATCGGGCCTCATATCGCGGCGAGGGGGAAGTCTCATGGTTTTTCTCGAGTTGCGGCGGGAACCTGGGGTATATTCTCGAGATAAGACGGGGATGGCCCTTCCACACACGTGTTAGTTCAGCGACGTCAGGACTCCTGCCTAGTTGCGAGGGAAAACTCGGGATTCTCCTCGAGGCTTGGCAGGGAAATTGGGACGCCTCTCCAGCTGAGGCGGGAGACCAAGTGTCCCTTTCCACATGCCACAGGAATCCTGGGACTCCTATCAAGTTTCACGAGAAGTCAGCCATCGTCTCCTTTGGAGGCACTGATCTGCGCATACCTCTGGAGTTTTCAAAGGATGTGAGGCCTCCGGTCGCGATGAGGTGGGGAACTAGGTCTTTCTCTGTGGTCTCCACAGGGGATTCAGACATCCTTTCGTCTTGGGAGATGCAAGACGAGCCTGCATTGAAGTCACTGCAGGGATATCTGGCCTTATTTCGAGTCATGGCATCGCGGTGTTCATTCCACTTGAGGCCGCAAACTCAGGGTCCCTCTCACATACCTAGAGCTGAGAGAAGCCTCCTCTTGAGGTGCTTGTGGTAAGGTGGTATTCCTCTGGAGTCGAAGCTAGGGACTAACCTCTCATCTCGAGTTGATTTTTGGTCGACGGAGCTCTTTCGTGTTGCTACAGTGACCTCAGGATCCCTCTAGCCTTGAAACAGTGTTCTTGGGGTTTCTCTGGAGTGCCATCAAGGAAATCAAGGCTCCTTTCTTGTTTGATGTGCAACACGGAATTGCTCTGCATGCAGTGCAGGGGAATCGGGCCTCATTTCGCGGCGAGGGGGAAGTCTCATGGTTTTTCTCGAGTTGCAGCGGGAACCTGGGGTATATTCTCGAGTTACGACGGGGATTGCCGTTCACCCACGTGTTTCTTCAGCGACGTCAGGTCTCCTGCCTAGTTGCGAGGGACAACTCGGGATTCTCCTCGAGGCTTGGCAGGGCAATAGGGACGCCTCTCCAGCTGAGGCGGGAGACCAAGTGTCCCTTTCCACGTGCCACAGGAATCCTGGGACTCCTATCAAGTTTCACGAGGAGTCAGGCATCGTCTCCTTTGGAGGCACTGATCTCCGCGTACCTCTGGAGTTTTCAAAGGATGTGAGGCCTCCGGTCGCGATGAGGTGGGGAACTAGGTCTTTCTCTGTGGTCTCCACAGGGGATTCAGACATCCTTTCATCTTGGGAGATGCAAGACGAGCCTGCATTCAAGTCACTGCAGGGATATCCGGCCTTATTTCGAGCCAGACTATCGCGGTGTCCATTCCACTTGAGGCCGCAAACTCAGGGTCCCTCTCACATAGTTAGAGCTGAGAGAAGCCTCCTCTTGAGGTGCTTGTGGTAAGGTGGTATTCCTCTGGAGTCGAAGCCAGGGACTAACCTCTCATCTCGAGTTGATTTTTGGTCCACGGAGCTCTTTCGTGTTGCTACAGTGACCTCAGGATCCCTCTAGCCTTGAAACAGTGTTCTTGGGGTTTCTCTGGAGTGCCATCAAGGAAATCAAGGCTCCGTCATGTGTGATGTGCAACACGGAATTGCTCTGCACGCAGTGCAGGGGAATCGGGCCTCATCTCGCGGCAAGGGGGAAGTCTCATGGTTTTTCTCGAGTTGCCGCGGGAACCTGGGGAATATTCTCGAATTACGAGGGTTTGGCCCTTACACACACGTGTTTGTTCAGCGACGTCAGGACTCCTGCCTAGTTGCGAGGGACAACTCGGGATTCTCCTCGAGGCTTGGCAGGGCAATTGGGACGACTCTCCAGTTGAGGCGGGAGACCAAGGGTCCCTTTCCACGTGCACAGGATTCCTGGGACTCCTATCAAGTTTCACGAGGAGTCAGGCATCGTCTCCTTTGGAGGCACTGATCTCAGCGTACCTCTGGAGTTTTCAAAGAATGTGAGGCCTCCGGTCGCGATGAGGTGGGGAACTAGGTCTTTCTCTGTGGTCTCCACAGGGGATTCAGACATCCTTTCGTCTTGGGAGATGCAAGATGAGCTTGCATTCAAGTCACTGCAGGGATATCCGGCCTTATTTCGAGTCAGGGCATCGCGGTGTCCATTCCACTTGAGGCCGCAAACTAAGGGTCCCTCTCAAATACATAGAGCTGAGAGGAGCCTTCTCTTGAGGTGCTTGTGGTAAGGTGGTATTCCTCTGGAGTCGAAGCCATGGACTAACCTCTCATCTCGAGTTGATTCTTGGTCCACGGAGCTCTTTCCTGTTACTACAGTGACCTCAGGTTCCCTCTAGCCTTGAAACAGTGTTCTTGGGGTTTCTCTGGAGTGCCATCAAGGAAATCAAGGCTTTTTTCATGTGTGATGTGCAACACGGAATTGCTCTGCACGCAGTGCAGGGGAATCGGGCCTCATTTTGCGGCGAGGGGGAAGTCTCATGGTTTTTCTCGAGTTGCGATGGGAACTTGGGGTATATTCTCGAGTTACGACGGGGATGGCCCTTCCACACACGTGTTTGTTCAGCGACGTCAGGACTCCTGCCTAGTTGCGAGGGACAACTCGGGATTCTCCTCGAGGCTTGGCAGGGCAATTGGGACGCCTCTCCAGCTGAGGCGGGAGACCAAGGGTCCCTTTCCACGTGCCACAGGAATCCTGGGACTCCTATTAAGTTTCACGAGGAGTCAGGCATCGTCTCCTTTGGAGGCACTGATCTCCGCGTACCTCTGGAGTTTTCAAAGGATATCAGGCCTCCAGTCGCGATGAGGTGGGGAACTAGGTCTTTCTCTGTGGTCTCCACAGGGGATTCAGACATCTTTTCGTCTGGGGAGATGCAAGACGAGCCTGCATTCAAGTCACTGCAGGGATATCCGGCCTTATTTCGAGTCAGGGCATCGCGGTGTCCATTCCACTTGAGGCCGCAAAATCAGGGTCCCTCTCAAATATCTAAGGCTGAGAGAAGCCTCCTCTTGAGGTGCTTGTGGTAAGGTCGTATTCCTCTGGAGTTGAAGCCAGGGACTAACCTCTCATCTCGAGTTGATTTTTGGTCCACGGAGCTCTTTCGTGTTGCTACAGTGACCTCAGGTTCCCTCTAGCCTTGAAACAGTGTTCTTGGGGTTTCTCTGGAGTGCCATCAAGGAAATCAAGGCTCCTTTCATGTGTGATGGGCAACACGGAATTGCTCTGCATGCAGTGCAGGATATCGGGCCTCATTTTGCGGCGAGGGGAAAGTCTCATGGTATTTCTCGAGTTGCGGTGGGAACCTGGGGTATATTCTGAAGTTATGACGGGGGTGGCCCTTCCACCCACGTGTTTGTACAGCGACGTCAGGACTCCTGCCTAGTTGCGAGGGACATCTCGGGATTCTCCTCGAGGCTTGGCAGGGCAATTGGGACGCCTCTCCAGCTGAGGCGGGAGACCAAGGGTCCCTTTCCACGTGCCACAGGAATCTTGGGACTCCTATCAAGTTTCACGAGGAGTCAGGCATCGTCTCCTTTGAAGGCACTGATCTCCGCGTACCTCTGGAGTTTTCAAAGGATGTGAGGCCTCCGGTCGCGATGAGGTGGGGAACTAGGTCTTTCTCTGTGGTCTCCACAGGGGATTCAGACATCCTTTCATCTTGGGAGATGCAAGACGAGCCTGCATTCAAGTCACTGCAGGGATATCCGGCCTTATTTTGCGTCAGGGCATCGCGGTGTCCATTCCACTTGAGGCCGCAAACTCAGGGTCCCTCTCACATACTTAGAGCTGAGAGAAGCCTCCTCTTGAGGTGCTTGTGGTAAGGTGGTATTCCTCTGGAGTTGAATCCAGGGACTAACCTCTCATCTCGAGGTGATTTTTGGGCCACGGAGCTCTTTCTTGATGCTACAGTGACCTCAGGATGCCTCTAGCCTTGAAACAGTGTTCTTGGGGATTCTCTGGAATGCCATCAAGGAAATCAAGGCTCCTTTCATGTGTGATATGCAACACGGAATTGCTCTGCACGCAGTGCAGGGGAATCGGGCCTCATCTCGCTGCGAGGGGGAACTCTCATGGTTTTTCTCGAGTTGCGGCGGGAACCTGGGGTATATTCTCGAGTTACAACGGGGATGGCCCTTCCACACACGTGTTTGTTCAGCGACGTCAGGACTCCTGCCTAGTTGCGAGGGACAACTCGGGATTCTCCTCGAGGCTTGGCAGGGCAATTGGGACGCCTCTCCAGCTGAGGCGGGAGACCAAGGGTTCCTTTCCACGTGCCACAGGAATCCTGGGATTCCTATCAAGTTTCACGAGGAGTCAGGCATCGTCTCCTTTGGAGGCACTGATCTCTGCGTACCTCTGGAATTTTCAAAGAATGTGAGGCCTCCGGTCGCGATGAGGTGGGGAACTAGGTCTTCTCTGTGGTCTCCACAGGGGATTCAGACATCGTTTCGTCTTGAGAGATGCAAGACGAGCTTGCATTCAAGTCACTGCAGGGATATCCGGCCTTATTTCGAGTCAGGGCATCGCGGTGTCCATTCCACATGAGGCTGCAAACTCAGGGTCCGTCTCACATACCTAGAGCTGAGAGAAGCCTCCTCTTGAGGTGCTTGTGGTAAGGTGGTATTCCTCTGGAGTCGAAGCCAGGGACTAACCTCTCATATCGAGCTGATTTTTGGTCCACGGAGCTCTTTCGTGTTGCTACAGTGACCTCAGGATCCCTCTAGCCTTGAAACAGGGTTCTTGGGTTTTCTCTGGAGTGCCATGAAGGAAATCAAGGCTCCTTTCATGTGTGATGTGCAACACGGAATTGCTCTGCACGCAGTGCAGGGGAATCGGGCCTCATCTCGCGGCGAGGGGGAAGTCTCATGCTTTTTCTCTAGTTGCGGCGGGAACCTGGGGTATATTCTCGAGTTACGACGGGGATGGCCCTTCCACACACGTGTTTGTTCAGCGACGTCAGGCCTCCTGCCTAGTTGCGAGGGACAACTCG
Source organism: Cervus elaphus (assembly GCF_910594005.1). Taxonomy (NCBI): domain Eukaryota; kingdom Metazoa; phylum Chordata; class Mammalia; order Artiodactyla; family Cervidae; genus Cervus; species Cervus elaphus. The sequence continues at coordinate 8,589,423 of NC_057838.1, forward strand.
GGATTCTCCTCGAGACTTGGCAGGGCAATTGGGACGCCTCTCCAGCTGAGGCGGGAGACCAAGGGCCCCTTTCCACGTGCCACAGGAATCCTGGGACTCCTATCAAGTTTCATGAGCAGTCAGGCATCGTTTCCTTTGGAGGCACTGATCTCCGCGTTCCTCTGGGGTTTTCAAAGGATGTGAGGCCTCCGATCGCGATGAGATGGGAAACTAGGTCTTTCTCTGTGGTCTCCACAGGGGATTCAGACATCCTTTCGTTTTGGGAGATGCAAGACGAGCCTGAATTCAAGTCACTGCAGGGATATCCGGCCTTATTTCGCGTCAGGGCATCACGGTGTCCATTCCACTTGAGGCCGCAAACTCAGGGTCCCTCTCACATACCTAGAGCTGAGAGAAGCCTCCTCTTGAGGTGCTTGTGGTAAGGTGGTATTCCTCTGGAGTCGAAGCCAGGGACTAACCTCTCATCTCGAGTTGATTTTTGGTCCACGGAGCTCTTTCGTGTTGCTACAGTTACCTCAGGATCCCTCTAGCCTTGAAACAGTGTTCTTGGGGTTTCTCTGGAGTGCCATCAAGGAAATCAAGGCTCCTTTGATGTGTGATGTGCAAGACGGAATTGCTCTGCACGCAGTGCAGGGGAATCGGGCCTCATCTCGCGGCGAGGGGGAAGTCTCATGGTTTTTCTCGAGTTGCGGCGGGAACCTGAGGTATATTATCGAGGTACGACGGGGATGGCCCTTCCACCCACGTGTTTGTTCAGCAACGTCAGGACTCCTGCCTAGTTGCGAGGGACAACTCGGGATTCTCCTCGAGGCTTGGCAGGGCAATTGGGACGCCTCTCCAGCTGAGGCGGGAGACCAAGGGTCCCTTTCCACGTGCCACAGGAATCCTGGGACTCCTATCAAGTTTCATGAGGAGTCAGGCATCGTCTCCTTTGGAGGCACTGATCTCCGCGTACCTCTGGAGTTTTCAAAGGATGTGAGGCCTCCGGTCGCGATAAGGTGGGGAACTAGGTCTTTCTCTGTGGTCTCCACAGGGGATTCAGACATCCTTTCGTCTTGGGAGATGCAAGACGAGCCTGCATTCAAGTCACTGCAGGGATATCCGGCCTTATTTCGAGTCAGGGCATCGCGGTGTCCATTCCACTTGAGGCCGCAAACTCAGGGTCCCTCTCACATACCTAGAGCTGAGAGAAGCCTCCTCTTGAGGTTCTTGTGGTAAGGTGATATTCCTCTGGAGTCGAAGCCAGGGACTAACCTCTCATCTCGAGTTGATTTTTGGGCCACGGAGCTCTGTCGTGTTGCTACAGTGACCTCAGGATCCCTCTAGCCTTGAAACAGGGTTCTTGGGGTTTCTCTGGAGTGCCATCAAGGAAATCAAGGCTCCTTTCATGTGTGATGTGCAACACGGAATTGCTCTGCATGCAGGACAGGGGAATCGCGCCTCATCTCGCGGCGAGGGGGAAGTCTCATGGTTTTTCTTGAGTTGCGGCGGGAACCTGGGGTATATTCTCGAGTTACGACGGGGATGGCCCTTCCAGCCACGTGTTTGTTCAACGAAGTCAGAACTCCTGCCTAGTTGCGAGGGACAACTCGGGATTCTCCTCGAGGCTTGGCAGGGCAATTGGGACGCCTCTCCAGCTGAGGCGGGAGACCAAGGGTCCCTTTCGACGTGCCACAGGAATCCTGGGACTCCTATCAAGTTTCACGAGGAGTCAGGCATCGTCTCCTTTGGAGGCACTGATCTCCGCGTACCTCTGGAGTTTTCAAAGGATGTGAGGTCTCCGGTCGCGATGATGTGAGGAACTATGTCTTTCTCTGTGGTCTCCACAGGGGATTCAGACATTTTTTCGCTTTGGGAGATGCAAGACGAGCCTGCATTCAAGTCATTGCAGGGATATCCCGCCTTATTTTGCGTCAGGGCATCGCAGTATCCATTCCACTTGAGGCCGCAAACTCAGGGTCCCTATCACATACCTAGAGCTGAGAGAAGCCTCCTCTTGAGGTGCTTGTGGTGAGGTGGTATTCCTCTGGAGTCCAAGCCAGGGACTAACCTCTCATCTCGAGTTGATTTTTGGTCCTCGGAGCTCTTTCGTGTTGCTACAGTGACCTCAGGATCCCTCTAGCCTTGAAACAGTGTTCTTGGGGTTTCTCTGGAGTGCCACCAAGGAAATCAAGGCTCCTTTCATGTGTGATGTGCAACAAGGAATTGCTCTGCACGCAGTGCAGGGGAATCAGGCCTAATCTCGCGGCGAGGGGGAAGTCTCATGGTTTTTCTCGAGTTGCCGCGGGAACCTGGGGTATATTCTCGAGTTACGACGGGGATGGCCCTTCCACCCACGTGTTTGTTCAGCGACGGCACGACTCCTGCCTAGTTGCGAGGGACAACTCGGGATTCTCCTCGAGGCTTGGCAGGGCAATTGGGACGCCTCTCCAGCTGAGGCGGGAGACCAAGGGTCCCTTTCCACGTGCCACAGGAATCCTGGGACTCCTATCAAGTTTCATGAGCAGTCAGGCATCGTTTCCTTTGGAGGCACTGATCTCCGCGTTCCTCTGGGGTTTTCAAAGGATGTGAGGCCTCAGATCGCGATGAGATGGGAAACTAGGTCTTTCTCTGTGGTCTCCACAGGGGATTCAGACATCCTTTCGTTTTGGGAGATGCAAGACGAGCCTGAATTCAAGTCACTGCAGGGATATCCGGCCTTATTTCGCGTCAGGGCATCACGGTGTCCATTCCACTTGAGGCCGCAAACTCAGGGTCCCTCTCACATACCTAGAGCTGAGAGAAGCCTCCTCTTGAGGTGCTTGTGGTAAGGTGGTATTCCTCTGGAGTCGAAGCCAGGGACTAACCTCTCATCTCGAGTTGATTTTTGGTCCACGGAGCTCTTTCGTGTTGCTACAGTGACCTCAGGATCCCTCTAGCCTTGAAACAGTGTTCTTGGGGTTTCTCTGGAGTGCCATCAAGGAAATCAAGGCTCCTTTGATGTGTGATGTGCAAGACGGAATTGCTCTGCACGCAGTGCAGGGGAATCGGGCCTCATCTCGCGGCGAGGGGGAAGTCTCATGGTTTTTCTCGAGTTGCGGCGGGAACCTGGGGTATATTCTCGAGTTACGACGGGGATGGCCCTTCCACCCACGTGTTTGTTCAGCGACGTCAGGACTCCTGCCTAGTTGCGAGGGACAACTCGGGATTCTCCTCGAGGCTTGGCAGGGCAATTGGGACGCCTCTCCAGCTGAGGCGGGAGACCAAGGGTCCCTTTCCACGTGCCACAGGAATCCTGGGACTCCTATCAAGTTTCACGAGGAGTCAGGCATCGTCTCCTTTGGAGGCACTGATCTCCGCGTACCTCTGGAGTTTTCAAAGGATGTGAGGCCTCTGGTCGCGATCAGGTGGGGAAGTAGGTTTTCTCTGTGGTCTCCACAGGGGATTCAGACATCCTTTCGTCTTGGGAGATGCAAGACGAGCCTGCATTCAAGTCACTGCAGGGATATCCGGCCTTATTCCGAGTCAGGGCATCGCGGTGTCGATTCCACTTGAGGCCGCAAACTCAGGTTCCCTCTCACATACCTAGAGCTGAGAGAAGCCTCCTCTTGAGGTGCTTGTGGTAAGGTGGTATTCCTCTGGAGTCGAAGCCAGGGACTAACCTCTCATCTCGAGTTGATTTTTGGTCCACCCAGCTCTTTCGTGTTGCTACAGTGACCTCAGGATCCCTCTAGCCTTGAAACAGTGTTCTTGGGGTTTCTCTGGAGTGCCATCAAGGAAATCAAGGCTCCTTTCATTTGTGATGTGCAACACTGAATTGCTCTGCACGCAGTGCAGGGGATCGGGCCTCATCTCTTGGTGAGGGGGAAGTCTCATCGTTTTTCTCGAGTTTCGGCGGGAACCTGCGCTATATTCTCGAGTTATAACCGGGATGGCCCTTCCACACACATGTTTGTTCAGCGACGTCAGGACTCCTGCCTAGTTGCGAGGGACAACTCGGGATTCTCCTCGAGGCTTGGCAGGGCAATTGGGACGCCTCTCCAGCTGAGGCGGGAGACCAAGCGTCCCTTTCCACGTGCCACAGGAATCCTGGGACTCCTATCAAGTTTCACGAGGAGTCAGGCATCGTCTCCGTTGGAGGCACTGATCTCCGCGTACCTCTGGAGTTTTCAAAGTATTTGAGGCCTCCGGTCGCGATGAGGTGGGGAACTAGGTCTTTCTCTGTGGTCTCCACAGGGGATTCAGACATCCTTTCATCTTGGGAGATGCAAGACGAGACTGCATTCAATTCACTGCAGGGATATCCGGCCTTATTTCGCGTCAGGGCATCGCAGTGTCCATTCCACTTGAGTCCGCAAAATCAGGGTCCCTCTCACATACCTAGAGCTGAGAGAATCCTCCTCTTGAGGTGCTTGTGGTAAGGTGGTATTCCTCTGGAGTCGAAGCCAGGGACTAACCTCTCATCTCGAGTTGATTTTTGGTCCACGGAGCTCTTTCTTGTTTCTACAGTAACCTCAGGATTCCTCTAGCCTTGAAACAGTGTTCTTGGGGTTTCTCTGGAGTGCCATCAAGGAAATCAAGGCTCCTTTCATGTGTGATGTGCAACACGGAATTGCTCTGCACGCAGTGCAGGGGAATCGGGCCTCATCTCGCGGCGAGGGGGAACTCTCATGGTTTTTCTCGAGTTGCGGCGGGAACCTGGGGTATATTCTCGAGTTACGACGGGGATGGCCCTTCCACCCACGTGTTTGTTCAGCGACGTCAGGACTCCTGCCTAGTTGCGAGGGACAACTCGGGATTCTCCTCGAGGCTTGGCAGGGCAATTGGGCCGCCTCTCCAGCTGAGGCGGGAGACCAAGGGTCCCTTTCCACGTGCCACAGGAATCCTGGGACTCTTATCAAGTTTCACGAGGAGTCAGGCATCGTCTCCTTTTGAGGCAGTGATCTCCGCGTACCTCTGGAGTTTTCAAAGGATGTGAGGCCTCTGGTCGCGATGAGGTGGGGAACTAGGTCTTTTTCTGTGGTCTCCACAGGGGATTCAGACATCCTTTCGTCTTGGGAGATGCAAGACGAGCCTGCATTCAAGTCACTGCAGGGATATCCGGCCTTATTTCGAGTCCGGGCATCGCGGTGTCCATTCCACTTGAGGCCGCAAACTCAGGGTCCCTCTCACATACTTAGAGCTGAGAGAAGCCTCCTCTTGAGGTGCTTGTGGTAAGGTGGTATTCCTCTGGAGTCGAAGCCAGGGACTAACCTCTCATCTCGAGTTGATATTTAGGCCACGGAGCTCTTTCGTGTTGCTACAGTGACCTCAGGATCCCTCTAGCCTTGAAACAGTGTTCTTGGGGTTTCTCTGGAGTGCCATCAAGGAAATCAAGGCTCCTTTCATGTGTGATGTGCAACACGGAATTGCTCTGCATGCAGGACAGGGCAATCAGGCCTCATCTCGCGGCGAGGGGGAAGTCTCATGGTTTTTCTCGAGTTGCGGCGGGAACTTGGGGTATATTCTCGAGTTACGACGGGGATGGCCCTTCCAGCCACGTGTTTGTTCAACGACGTCAGGACTCCTGCCTAGTTGCGAGGGACAACTCGGGATTCTCCTCGAGGCTTGGCAGGGCAATTGGGACGCCTCTTCAGCTGAGGCGGGAGACCAAGGGTCCCTTTCCACGTGCCACAGGAATCCTGGGACTCCTATCGAGTTTCACGAGGAGTCAGGCATCGTCTCCTTTGGAGGCACTGATCTCCGCGTACCTCTGGAGTTTTCCAAGGAGGTGAGGTCTCCGGTCGCGATGAGGTGGGGAACTAGGTCTTTCTCTGTGGTCTCCACAGGGGATTCAGACATCTTTTCGCTTTGGGAGATCCAAGACGAGCCTGCATTCAAGTCATTGCAGGGATATCCCGCCTTATTTTGCGTCAGGGCATCACAGTATCCATTCCACTTGAGGCCGCAAAGTCAGGGTCCCTCTCACATACCTAGAGCTGAGAGAAGCCTCCTCTTGAGGTGCTTGTGGTGAGGTGGTATTCCTCTGGAGTCTAAGCCAGGGACTAACCTCTCATCTCAAGTTGATTTTTGGTCCTCGGAGCTCTTTCGTGTTGCTACAGTGACCTCAGGATCCCTCTAGCCTTGAAACAGTGTTCCTGGGGTTTCTCCGGAGTGCCATCAAGGAAATCAAGGCTCCTTTCATGTGTGATGTGCAACACGGAATTGCTCTGCAGGCAGTGCAGGGGAATCAGGCCTAATCTCATGGCGAGGGGGAAGTCTCATGGTTTTTCTCGAGTTGCGGCGGGAACCTGGGGTATATTCTCGAGTTACGACGGGGATGGCCCTTCCACCCACGTGTTTGTTCAGCGATGGCAGGACTCCTGCCTAGTTGCGAGGGACAACTCGGGATTCTCCTCGAGGCTTGGCAGGGCAATTGGGACGCCTCTCCAGCTGAGGCGGGAGACAAAGGGTCCCTTTCCACGTGCCACAGGAATCCTGGGACTCCTATCAAGTTTCACGAGGAGTCAGGCATCGTCTCCTTTGGAGGCACTGATCTCCGCATACCTCTGGAGTTTTCAAAGGATGTGAGGCCTCCGGTCGCGATGAGGTGGGGAACTAGATCTTTCTCTGTGGTCTCCACAGGGGATTCAGACATCCTTTCGTCTTGGGAGATGCAAGACGAGCCTGCATTCAAGTCACTGCAGGGATATCCGGCCTTATTTCGAGTCAGGGCATCGCGGTGTCCATTCCACTTGAGGCCGCAAACTCAGGGTCCCTCTCACATAGCTAGAGCTGAGAGAAGCCTCCTCTTGAGGTGCTTGTGGTAAGGTGGTATTCCTCTGGAGTCGAAGCCAGGGACTAACCTCTCATCTCGAGTTGATTTTTGGTCCACCCAGCTCTTTCGTGTTGCTACAGTGACCTCAGGATCCCTCTAGCCTTGAAACAGTGTTCTTGGGGTTTCTCTGGAGTGCCATCAAGGAAATCAAGGCTCCTTTCATGTGTGATGTGCAACACGGAATTGCTCTGCACGCAGTGCAGGGGAATCGGGCCTCATTTTACGGCGAGGGGGAAGTCTCACGGTTTTTCTCGAGTTGCGGCGGGAACCTGGGGTATATTCTCGAGTTACGACGGGGATGGCCCTTCCATACACGTGTTTGTTCAGCCATGTCAGGACTCCTGCCTAGTTGCGAGGGACAACTCGGGATTCTCCTCGAGGCTTGGCAGGGCAATTGGGACGCCTCTCCAGCTGAGGCGGGAGACCAAGGGTCCCTTTCCACGTGCCACAGGAATCCTGGGACTCCTATCAAGTTTCACGAGGAGTCAGGCATCGTCTCCTTTGGAGGCACTGATCTCCGCGTACCTCTGGAGTTTTCAAAGGATGTGAGGCCTCCGGTCGCGATGAGGTGGGGAAGTAGGTTTTCTCTGTGGTCTCCACAGGGGATTCAGACATCCTTTCGTCTTGGGAGATGCAAGACGAGCCTGCATTCAAGTCACTGCAGGGATATCCGGCCTTATCTCGAGTCAGGTCATCGCGGTGTCCATTCCACTTGAGGCCGCAAACTCAGGGTTCCTCTCACATACCTAGAGCTGAGAGAAGCCGCCTCTTGAGGTGCTTGTGGTAAGGTGGTATTCCTCTGGAGTCGAAGCCAGGGACTAACCTCTCATCTCGAGTTGATTTTTGGTCCACGGAGCTCTTTCGTGTTGCTACAGTGACCTCAGGATCCCTCTAGCCTTGAAACAGTGTTCTTGGGGTTTCTCTGGAGTGCCATCAAGGAAATCAAGGCTCCTTTCATGTGTGATGTGCAACACGGAATTGCTCTGCACGCAGTGCAGGGGAATCGGGCCTCATTTTGCGGCGAGGGGGAAGTCTCATGGTTTTTCTCGAGTTGCGGCGGGAACCTGGGGTATATTCTCGAGTTAAGACGGGGATGGCACTTACACACACGTGCTTGTTCAGCGACGTCAGGACTCCTGCCTAGTTGCGAGGGACAACTCGGGATTCTCCTCGAGGCTTGGCAGGGCAATTGGGACGCCTCTCAAGCTGAGGCGGGAGGCCAAGTGTCTCTTTCCACGTGCCACAGGAATCCTGGGACTCCTATCAAGTTTCATGAGAAGTCAGGCATCGTCTCCTTTGGAGGCACTGATTTCCGCGTACCTCTGAAGTTTTCAAAGGATGTGAGGCCTCCGGTCGCGATGAGGTGGGGAACTAGGTCTTTCTCTGTGGTCTCCACAGGGGATTCAGACATCCTTTCATCGTGGGAGATGCAAGACAAGCCTGCATTCAAGTCACTGCAGGGATATCAGGCCTTATTTCGAGTCAGGGCATCGCGGTGTCCATTCCACTTGAGGACGCAAAATCAGGGTCCCTCTCACATAGCTACAGCTGAGAGAAGCCTCCTCTTGAGGTGCTTGTGGTAAGGTGGTATTCCTCTGGAGTCGAAGCCAGGGACTAACCTCTCATCTCGAGTTGATTTTAGGTCCACGGAGCTCTTTCGTGTTGCTACAGTGACCTCAGGATCCCTCTAGCCTTGAATCAGTGTTCTTGGGGTTTCTCTGGAGTGCCATCAAGGAAATCAAGGCTCCTTTCATGTGTGATGTGCAACACGGAATTGCTCTAAACGCAGTGCAGATGAATCGGGCCTCATATAGCGGCGAGGGGGAAGTCTCATGGTTTTTCTCGAGTTGCGGCGGGAAACTGGGTTATATTCTCGAGTTACGACGGGTATTGCCCTTCACACACGTGTTTCTTCAGCGACGTCAGGACTCCTGCCTAGTTGCGAGGGACAACTCGGGATTCTCCTCGAGGCTTGGCAGGGCAATTGGGACGCCTCTCCAGCTGAGGCGGGAGACCAAGAGTCCCTTTCCACGTGCCACAGGAATCCTGGGACTCCTATCAAGTTTCACGAGGAGTCAGGCATCGTCTCCTTTGGAGGCACTGATCTCCACGTACCTCTGGAGTTTTCAAAGGATGTGAGGCCTCTGGTCGCCATGAGGTGGGGAACTAGGTCTTTCTCTGTGGTCTCCACAGGGGATTCAGACATCCTTTCGTCTTGGGAGATGCAAGACGAGCCTGCCTTTAAGTCACTGCAGGGATATCCGGCCTTATTTCGAGTCAGGGCATCGCGGTGTCCATTCCACTTGAGGCCACAAACACAGGGTCCCTGTCACATACCTAGAGCTGAGAGAAGCCTCCTCTTGAGGTGCTTGTGGTAAGGTGGTATTCCTCTGGAGTCGAAGCCAGGGACTAACCTCTCATCTCGAGTTGATTGTTGGTCCACGGAGCTCTTTCGTGTTGCCACAGTGACCTCAGGATCCCTCTAGCCTTGAAACAGTGTTCTTGGGGTTTCTCTGGAGTGCCATCAAGGAAATCAAGGCTCCTTTCTTGTTTGATGTGCAACACGGAATTGCTCTGCACGTAGTGCAGGGGAATTGGGCCTCATATCGCGGCGAGAGGGAAGTCTCATGGTTTTTCTCGAGTTGCGATGGGAACCTGGGGTATATTCTCGAGTTACGACGGGGATGGCCCTTCCACCCACGTGTTTCTTCAGCGACGTCAGGATTCCTGCCTAGTTGCGAGGGACAACTCGGGATTCTCCTCGAGGCTTGGCAGGACAATTGGGACGCCTCTCCAGCTGAGGCGGGAGACCAAGGGTCCCTTTCCACGTGCCACAGGAATCCTGAGACTCCTATCAAGTTTCACGAGGAGTCAGGCATCGTCTCCTTTGGAGGCACTGATCTCCGCGTACCTCTGGAGTTTTCAAAGGATGTGAGGCCTCCGGTCGCGATGAGGTGGGGAAGTAGGTTTTCTCTGTGGTCTCCACAGGGGATTCAGACATCCTTTCGTCTTGGGAGATGCAAGACGAGCCTGCATTCAAGTCACTGCAGGGATATCCGGCCTTATTTCGAGTCAGGGCATCACGGTGTCCATTCCACTTGAGGCCGCAAACTCAGGGTCCCTCTCACATATCTAGAGCTGAGAGAAGCCTCCTCTTGAGGTGCTTGTGGTAAGGTGGTATTCCTCTGGAGTCGATGCCAGGGACTAACCTTTCAACTCGAGTTGATTTTTGGTCCACGGAGCTCTTTTGTGTGGCTACAGTGACCTCAGGATCCCTTTACTTTGAAACAGTGTTCTTGGGGTTTCTCTGGAGTGCCATCAAGGAAATCAAGGCTCCTTTGATGTGTGATGTGCAAGACGGAATTGCTCTTCACGCAGTCCAGGGAAATCGGGCCTCATCTCGCGGCGAGGGGGAAGTCTCATGGTTTTTCTCGAGTTTCGGCGGGAACCTGGGGTATATTCTCGAGTTATGACGGGGATGGCCCTTCCACCCACGTGTTTGTTAAGCCACGTCAGGACTTCTGCCTAGTTGCGAGGGACAACTCGGGATTCTCCTCGAGGCTTGGCAGGGCAATTGGGACGCCTCTCCAGCTGAGGCGGGAGACCAAGGGTCCCTTTCCACGTGCCACAGGAATCCTGGGACTCCTAAGAAGTTTCACGAGGAGTCAGGCATCGTCTCCTTTGGAGGCACTGATCTCTGCGTACCTCTGGAATTTTCAAAGGATGTGAGGCCTCCGGTCGCGATGAGGTGGGGAACTAGGTCTTTCTCTGTGGTCTCCACAGGGGATTCAGACATCCTTTCGTCTTGGGAGATGCAAGACGAGCCTGCATTCAAGTCACTGCAGGGATATCCGGCCTTATTTCGAGTCAGGGAATCGCGGTGTCCATTCCACTTGAGGCCGCAAACTCAGGGTCCCTCTCACATAGCTAGAGCTGAGAGAAGCCTCCTCTTGAAGTGCTTGTGGTAAGGTGGTATTCCTCTGGAGTCGAAACCAGGGACTAACCTCTCATCTCGAGTTGATTTTTGGTCCACGGAGCTCTTTCTTGTTTCTACAGTGACCTCAGGATCCCTCTAGCCTTGAAACAGTGTTCTTGGGGTTTCTCTGGAGTGACATCAAGGAAATCAAGGCTCCTTTCATGTGTGATGTGCAACACGGAATTGCTCTGCACGCAGTGCAGGGGAATCGGGCCTCATTTTGCGGCGAGGGGGAAGTCTCATGGTTTTTCTCGAGTTGCGGCGGGAACCTGGGGTATATTCTCGAGTTACGACGGGGATGGCCCTTCCACCCACGTGTTTGTTCAGCGACGTCAGGACTCCTGCCTAGTTGCGAGGGACAACTCGGGATTCTCCTCGAGGCTTGGCAGGGCAATTGGGACGCCTCTCCAGCTGAGGCGGGAGACCAAGGGTCCCTTTCCACGTGCCACAGGAATCCTGGGACTCCTATCAAGTTTCACGAGGAGTCAGGCATCGTCTCCTTTGGAGGCACTTATCTCCGCATACCTCTGGAGTTTTCAAAGGATGTGAGGCCTCCGGTCGCGATGAGGTGGGGAACTAGGACTTTCTCTGTGGTCTCCACAGGGGATTCAGACATCCTTTCGTCTTGGGAGATGCAAGACGAGCCTGCATTCAAGTCACTGCAGGGATATTCGGCCTTATTTCGAGTCAGGGCATCGCGGTTTCCATTCCACTTGAGGCCCCAAAATCAGGGTCCCTCTCACATACCTAGAGCTGAGAGAAGCCTCCTCTTGAGGTGCTTGTGGTAAGGTGGTATTCCTCTGGAGTCGAAGCCAGGGACTAACCTCTCATCTCGAGTTGATTTTCCTTCCACGGAACGCTTTGGTGTGGCTACAGTGACCTCAGGATCCCTCTAGCCTTGAAACAGTGTTCTTGGGGTTTCTCTGGAGTGCCATCAAGGAAATCAAGGCTCCTTTCTTGTTTGATGTGCAACACGAAATTGCTCTGCACGCAGTGCAGGGGAATCGGGCTTCATTTCGCGGCGAGGGTGAAGTCTCATGGTTTTTCTCGAGTTGCAGCGGGAACCTGGGGTATATTCTCGAGTTACGACGGGGATTGCCCTTCACCCACGTGTTTCTTCAGCGACGTCAGGACTCCTGCCTAGTTGCGAGGGACAACTCGGGATTCTCCTCGAGGCTTGGCAGGGCAATAGGGACGCCTCTCCAGCTGAGGCGGGAGACCAAGGGTCCCTTTCCACGTGCCACAGGAATCCTGGGACTCCTATCAAGTTTCACGAGGAGTCAGGCATCGTCTCCTTTGGAGGCACTGATCTCCGCGTACCTCTGGAGTTTTCAAAGGATGTGAGGCCTCCGGTCGCGATGAGGTGGGGAACTAGGTCTTTCTCTGTGGTCTACACAGGGGATTCAGACATCCTTTCATCTTGGGAGATGCAAGACGAGCCTGCATTCAATTCACTGCAGGGATATCCGGCCTTATTTCGAGTCAGGGCATCGCGGTCTCCATTCCACTTGAGGCCGCAAACTCAGGTTCCCTCTCACATACCTAGAGCTGAGAGAAGCCTCCTCTTGAGGTGCTTGTGGTAAGGTGGTATTCCTCTGGAGTCGAAGCCAGGGACTAACCTCTCATCTCGAGTTGATTTTTCGTCCATGGAGCTCTTTCGTGTTGCTACAGTAACCTCAGGATCCCTCTAGCCTTGAAACAGTGTTTTGGGGTTTCTCTGGAGTGCCATCAAGGAAATCAAGGCTCCTTTCATGTGTGATGTGCAACACGGAATTGCTCTGCATGCAGTGCAGGGGAATCGGGCCTCATCTCGCGGCGAGGGGGAAGTCTCATGGTTTTTCTCGAGTTGCGGCGGGAACCTGGGGTATATTCTCGAGTTACGACGGGGATGGCCCTTCCACACACGTGTTTGTTCAGCCATGTCAGGACTCCTGCCTAGTTGCGAGGGACAACTCGGGATTCTCCTCGAGGCTTGGCAGGGCAATTGGGACGCCTCTCCAGCTGAGGCGGGAGACCAAGGGTCCCTTTCCACGTGCCACAGGAATCCTGAGACTCCTATCAAGTTTCACGAGGAGTCAGGCATCGTCTCCTTTGGAGGCATTGATCTCCGCATACCTCTGGAGTTTTCAAAGCATGTGAGGCCTCCGGTCGCGATGAGGTGGGGAACTAGGTCTTTCTCTGTGGTCTCCACAGGGGATTCAGACATCCTTTCGTCTTGGGAGATGCAAGACGAGCCTGCATTCAAGTCACTGCAGGGATATTCAGCCTTATTTCGAGTCAGGGCATCGCGGTTTCCATTCCACTTGAGGCCGCAAAATCAGGGTCCCTCTCACATACCTAGAGCTGAGAGAAGCCTCCTCTTGAGGTGCTTGTGGTAAGGTGGTATTCCTCTGGAGTCGAAGCCAGGGACTAACCTCTCATCTCGAGTTGATTTTTGGTCCACGGAGCTCTTTCGCGTTGCTACAGTGACCTCAGGATCCCTCTAGCCTTGAAACAGTGTTCTTGGGTTTTCTCTGGAGTGCCATCAAGGAAATCAAGGCTCCTTTCATGTGTGATGTGCAACACGGAATTGCTCTGCACGTAGTGCAGGGGAATCGGGCCTCATATCGCGGCGAGGGGGAAGTCTCATGGTTTTTCTCGAGTTGCGATGAGAACCTGGGGTATATTCTCGAGTTACGACGGGGATGGCCCTTCCACCCACGTGTTTCTTCAGCGACGTCAGGACTCCTGCCTAGTTGCGAGGGACAACTCGGGATTCTCCTCGAGGCTTGGCAGGGCAATTGGGACGCCTCTCCAGCTGAGGCGGGAGACCAAGGGTCCCTTTCCACGTGCCACAGGAATCCTGGGTCTCCTATCAAGTTTCACGAGGAGTCAGGCATCGTCTCCTTTGGAGGCACTTATCTCCGCGTACCTCTGGAGTTTTCAAAGGATGTGAGGCCTCCGGTCGCGATGAGGTGGGGAAGTAGGTTTTCTCTGTGGTCTCCACAGGGGATTCAGACATTCTTTCGTCTTGGGAGATGCAAGACGAGCCTGCATTCAAGTCACTGCAGGGATATCCGGCCTTATTTCGAGTCAGGGCATCGCGGTGTCCATTCCACTTGAGGCCGCAAACTCAGGGTCCCTCTCACATAGCTAGAGCTGAGAGAAGCCTCCTCTTGAGGTGCTTGTGGTAAGGTGGTATTCCTCTGGAGTCGAAGCCAGGGACTAACTTCTCATCTCGAGTTGATTTTTGGTCCACGGAGCTCTTTCTTGTTTCTACAGTGACCTCAGGATTCCTCTAGCCTTGAAACAGTGTTCTTGGGGTTTCTCTGGAGTGCCATCAAGGAAATCAAGGATCCTTTCATGTGTGATGTGCAACACGGAATTGCTCTGCACGCAGTGCAGGGGAATCGGGCCTCATCTCGCGGCGAGGGGGAAGTCTCATGGTTTTTCTCGAGTTGCGGCGGGAACCTGGGGTATATTCTCGAGTTACGACTGGAATGGCCCTTCCACCCACGTGCTTGTTCAGCGACGGCAGGACTCCTGCCTAGTTGCGAGGGACAACTCGGGATTCTCCTCGAGGCATGGCAGGGCAATTGGGACGCCTCTCCAGCTGAGGCGGGAGACCAAGTGTCCCTTTCAACGTGCACAGGAATCCTGGGCCTCCTATCAAGTTTCATGAGGTGTCAGGCATCATCTCCTTTGGAGGCACTGATCTCCGCGTACCTCTGGAGTTTTCAAAGGATGTGAGGCCTCCGGTCGCGATGAGGTGGGGAACTAGGTCTTTCTCTGTGGTCTCCACAGGGGATTCAGACATCCTTTCGTCTTGGGAGATGCAAGACGAGCCTGCATTCAAGTCACTGCAGGGATATCCGGATTATTTCGAGTCAGGGCATCGCGGTGTCCATTCCACTTGAAGCCGCAAACTCAGGGTCCCTCTCACATAGCTAGAGCTGAGAGAAGCCTCCTCTTGAGGTGCTTGTGGTAAGGTGGTATTCCTCTGGAGTCGAAGCCAGGGACTAACCTCTCATCTCGAGTTGATTTTAGGTCCACGGAGCTCTTTCGTGTTGCTACAGTGACCTCAGGATCCCTCTAGCCTTGAAAGAGTGTTCTTGGGGTTTCTCTGGAGTGCCATCAAGGAAATCAAGGCTCCTTTCATGTGTGATGTGCAACACGGAATTGCTCTGCATGCAGTGCAGAGGAATCGGGCCTCATCTTGCGGCGAGGGGGAAGTCTCATGGTTTTTCTCGAGTTGCGGCGGGAACCTGGGGTATATTCTCGAGTTACGACGGGGATGGCCCTTCCACACACGTGTTTTTTCAACGACGTCAGGACTCCTGCCTAGTTGGGAGGGACAACTCGGGAGTCTCCTCGAGGCTTGGCAGGGCAATTGGGACGCCTCTCCAGCTGAGGCGGGAGACCAAGGGTCCCTTTCCACGTGCCACAGGAGTCCTGGGACTCCTATCAAGTTTCACGAGGAGTCAGGCATCGTCTCCTTTGGAGGCACTGATCTCCGCGTACCTCTGGAGTTTTCCGAGGATGTGAGGTCTCCGGTCGCGATGAGGTGGCAAACTAGGTCTTTCTCTGTGGTCTCCACAGGGGATTCAGACATCGTTTCGTCTTGGGAGATGCAAGACGAGCCTGCATTCAAGTCATTGCAGGGATATCCCGCCTTATTTTGCGTCAGGGCATCGCAGTGTCCATTCCACTTGAGGCCGCAAAGTCAGGGTCCCTCTCACATACCTAGAGCTGAGAGAAGCCTCCTCTTGAGGTGCTTGTGGTAAGGTGGTATTCCTCTGGAGTCGAAGCCAGGGACTAACCTCTCATCTCGAGTTGATTTTTGGTCCTCGGAGCTCTTTCGTGTTGCTACAGTGACCTCAGGATCCCTCTAGCCTTGAAACAGTGTTCTTGGGGTTTCTCTGGAGTGCCACCAAGGAAATCAAGGCTCCTTTGATGTGTGATGTGCAACACGGAATTGCTCTGCACGCAGTGCAGGGGAATCGGGCCTCATATCGCGGCGAGGGGGAAGTCTCATGGTTTTTCTCGAGTTGCGGCGGGAACCTGGGGTATATTCTCGAGTTACGACGGGGATGGCCCTTCCACACACGTTTTAGTTCAGCGACGTCAGGACTCCTGCCTAGTTGCGAGGGACAACTCGGGATTCTCCTCGAGGCTTGGAAGGGAAATTGGGACGCCTCTCCAGCTGAGGCGGGAGACCAAGGGTCCCTTTCCACGTGCCACAGGAATCCTGAGACTCCTATCAAGTTTCACGAGGAGTCAGGCATCGTCTCCTTTGGAGGCACTGATCTCCGCGTACCTCTGGAATTTTCAAAGGATGTGAGGCCTCCGGTCGCGATGAGGTGGGGAAGTAGGTTTTCTCTGTGGTCTCCACAGGGGATTCAGACATGCTTTCGTCTTGGGAGATGCAAGACGAGCCTGCATTCAAGTCACTGCAGGGATATCCGGCCTTATTTCGAGTCAGGGCATCACGGTGTCCATTCCACTTGAGGCTGCAAACTCAGGGTCCCTCTCACATATCTAGAGCTCAGAGAAGCCTCCACTTGAGGTGCTTGTGGTAAGGTGGTATTCCTCTGGAGTCGATGCCAGGGACTAACCTTTCAACTCGAGTTGATTTTTGGTCCACGGAGCTCTTTTGTGTGGCTACAGTGACCTCAGGATCCCTTTACCTTGAAACAGTGTTCTTGGGGTTTCTCTGGAGTGCCATCAAGGAAATCAAGGCTCCTTTCATGTGTGATGTGCAACACGGAATTGCTCTGCACGCAGTGCAGGGGAATCGGGCCTCATCTCGCGGCGACGGGGAAGTCTCATGGTTTTTCTCGAGTTTCGGCGGGAACCTGGGGTATATTCTCGAGTTATGACGGGGATGGCCCTTCCACCCACGTGTTTGTTAAGCCACGTCAGGACTTCTGCCTAGTTGCGAGGGACAACTCGGGATGCTCCTCGAGGCTTGGCAGGGCAATTGGGACGCCTCTCCAGCTGAGGCGGGAGACCAAGGGTCCCTTTCCCCGTGCCACAGGAATCCTGGGACTCCTATCAAGTTTCACGAGGAGTCAGGCATCGTCTCCTTTGGAGGCACTGATCTCTGCGTACCTCTGGAATTTTCAAAGGATGTGAGGCCTCCGGTCGCGATGAGGTGGGGAACTAGGTCTTTCTCTGTGGTCTCCACAGGGGATTCAGACATCCTTTCGTCTTGGGAGATGCAAGACGAGCCTGCATTCAAGTCACTGCAGGGATATCCGGCTTTATTTCGAGTCAGGGCATCGCGGTGTCCATTCCACTTGAGGCCGCAAACTCAGGGTCCCTCTCACATACCTAGAGCTGAGAGAAGCCTCCTCTTGAGGTGCTTGTGGTAAGGTGGTATTCCTCTGGAGTCGAAGCCAGGGACTAACTTCTCATCTCGAGTTGATTTTTGGTCCACGGAGCTCTTTCTTGTTTCTACAGTGACCTCAGTATCCCTCTAGCCTTGAAACAGTGTTCCTGGGGTTTCTCTGGAGTGCCATCAAGGAAATCAAGGCTCCTTTCATGTGTGATGTGCAACACGGAATTGCTCTGCACGCAGTGCAGGGGAATCAGGCCTAATCTCGCGGCGAGGGGGAAGTGTCATGGTTTTTCTCGAGTTGCGGCGGGAACCTGGGGTATATTCTCGAGTTACGACGGGGATGGCCCTTCCACCCACGTGTTTGTTCAGCGATGGCAGGACTCCTGCCTAGTTGCGAGGGACAACTCGGGATTCTCCTCGAGGCTTGGCAGGGCAATTGGGACGCCTCTCCAGCTGAGGCGGGAGACCAAGGGTCCCTTTCCACGTGCCACAGGAATCCTGGGACTCCTATCAAGTTTCACGAGGAGTCAGGCATCGTCTCCTTTGGAGGCACTGATCTCCGCATACCTCTGGAGTTTTCAAAGGATGTGAGGCCTCCGGTCGCGATGAGGTGGGGAACTAGATCTTTCTCTGTGGTCTCCACAGGGGATTCAGACATCCTTTCGTCTTGGGAGATGCAAGACGAGCCTGCATTCAAGTCACTGCAGGGATATCCGGCCTTATTTCGAGTCAGGGCATCGCGGTGTCCATTCCACTTGAGGCCGCAAACTCAGGGTCCCTCTCACATACCTAGAGCTGAGAGAAGCCTCCTCTTGAGGTGCTTGTGGTAAGGTGGTATTCCTCTGGAGTCGAAGCCAGGGACTAACCTCTCATCTCGAGTTGATTTTTGGTCCACCCAGCTCTTTCGTGTTGCTTCAGTGACCTCAGGATCCCTCTAGCCTTGAAACAGTGTTCTTGGGGTTTCTCTGGAGTGCCATCAAGGAAATCAAGGCTCCTTTCATGTGTGATGTGCAACACGGAATTGCTCTGCACGCAGTGCAGGGGAATCGGGCCTCATATCGCGGCGAGGGGGAAGTCTCACGGTTTTTCTCGAGTTGCGGCGGGAACCTGGGGTATATTCTCGAGTTACGACGGGGATGGCCCTTCCACACACGTGTTTGTTCAGCCATGTCAGGACTCCTGCCTAGTTGCGAGGGACAACTCGGGATTCTCCTCGAGGCTTGGCAGGGCAATTGGGACGCCTCTCCAGCTGAGGCGGGAGACCAAGGGTCCCTTTCCACGTGCCACAGGAATCCTGGGACTCCTATCAAGTTTCACGAGGAGTCAGGCATCGTCTCCTTAGGAGGCACTGATCTCCGCGTACCTCTGGAGTTTTCAAAGGATGTGAGGCCTCCGGTCGCGATGAGGTGGGGAAGTAGGTTTTCTCTGTGGTCTCCACAGGGGATTCAGACCTCCTTTCGTCTTGGGAGATGCAAGACGAGCTTGCATTCAAGTCACTGCAGGGATATCCGGCCTTATTTCGAGTCAGGGCATCGTGGTGTCCATTCCACTTGAGGCCACAAACTCAGGGTCCCTCTCACATATCTAGAGCTGAGAGAAGCCTCCTCTTGAGGTGCTTGTGGTAAGGTGGTATTCCTCTGGAGTCGAATCCAGGGACTAACCTCTCATCTCGAGTTGATTTTTGGTCCACGGAGCTCTTTTGTGTGGCTACAGTGACCTCAGGATCCCTTTACCTTGAAACAGTGTTCTTGGGGTTTCTCTGGAGTGCCATCAAGGAAATCAAGGCTCCTTTGATGTGTGATGTGCAAGACGGAATTGCTCTTCACGCAGTCCAGGGGAATCGGGCCTCATCTCGCGGAGAGTGGGAAGTCTCATGGTTTTTCTCGAGTTTCGGCGGGAACCTGGGGTATATTCTCGAGTTATGACGGGGATGGCCCTTCCACCCACGTGTTTGTTAAGCCACGTCAGGACTTCTGCCTAGTTGCGAGGGACAACTCGGGATGCTCCTCGAGGCTTGGCAGGGCAATTGGGACGCCTCTCCAGCTGAGGCGGGAGACCAAGGGTCCCTTTCCACGTGCCACAGGAATCCTGGGACTCCTAAGAAGTTTCACGAGGAGTCAGGCATCGTCTCCTTTGGAGGCACTGATCTCTGCGTACCTCTGGAATTTTCAAAGGATGTGAGGCCTCCGGTCGCGATGAGGTGGGGAACTAGGTCTTTCTCTGTGGTCTCCACAGGGGATTCAGACATCCTTTCGTCTTGGGAGATGCAAGACGAGCCTGCATTCAAGTCACTGCAGGGATATCCGGCCTTATTTCGAGTCAGGGAATCGCGGTGTCCATTCCACTTGAGGCCGCAAACTCAGGGTCCCTCTCACATAGCTAGAGCTGAGAGAAGCCTCCTCTTGAAGTGCTTGTGGTAAGGTGGTATTCCTCTGGAGTCGAAACCAGGGACTAACCTCTCATCTCGAGTTGATTTTTGGTCCACGGAGCTCTTTCTTGTTTCTACAGTGACCTCAGGATCCATCTAGCCTTGAAACAGTGTTCTTGGGGTTTCTCTGGAGTGCCATCAAGGAAATCAAGGCTCCTTTCATGTGTGATGTGCAACACGGAATTGCTCTGCACGCAGTGCAGGGAAATCGGGCCTCATCTCCCGGCGAGGGGGAAGTCTCATGGTTTTTCTCGAGTTGCGGCGGGAACCTGGGGTATATTCTCGAGTTACGACTGGGATGGCCCTTCCACCCACGTGGTTGTTCAGCGACGTCAGGACTCCTGCCTAGTTGCGAGGGACAACTCGGGATTCTCCTCGAGGCTTGGCAGGGCAATTGGGACGCCTCTCCAGCTGAGGCGGGAGACCAAGTGTCTCTTTCCACGTGCCACAGGAATCCTGGGACTCCTATCAAGTTTCACGAGGAGTCAGGCATCGTCTCCTTTGGAGGCACTGATTTCCGCGTACCTCTGGAGTTTTCAAAGGATGTGAGGCCTCCGGTCGCGATGAGGTGGGGAACTAGGTCTTTCTCTGTGGTCTCCACAGGGGATTCAGACATCCTTTCATCGTGGGAGATGCAAGACAAGCCTGCATTCAAGTCACTGCAGGGATATCAGGCCTTATTTCGAGTCAGGGCATCGCGGTGTCCATTCCACTTGAGGACGCAAAATCAGGGTCCCTCTCACATAGCTACAGCTGAGAGAAGCCTCCTCTTGAGGTGCTTGTGGTAAGGTGGTATTCCTCTGGAGTCGAAGCCAGGGACTAACCTCTCATCTCGAGTTGACTTTTGGTCCACGGAGCTCTTTCGTGTTGCTACAGTGACCTCAGGATCCCTATAGCCTTGAATCAGTGTTCTTGGGGTTTCTCTGGAGTGCCATCAAGGAAATCAAGGCTCCTTTCATGTGTGATGTGCAACACGGAATTGCTCTACACGCAGTGCAGATGAATCGGGCCTCATATAGCGGCGAGGGAGAAGTCTCATGGTTTTTCTCGAGTTGCGGCGGGAACCTGGGGTATATTCTCGAGTTTCGACGGGGATGGCCCTTCCACCCACGTGTTTGTTCAGCGACGTCAGGACTCCTGCCTAGTTGCGAGGGACAACTCGGGATTCTCCTCGAGGCTTGGCAGGGCAATTGGGACGCCTCTCCAGCTGAGGCGGGAGACCAAGGGTCCCTTTCCACGTGCCACAGGAATCCTGGGACTCCTATCAAGTTTCACGAGGAGTCAGACATCGTCTCCTTTGGAGGCACTTATCTCCGCATACCTCTGGAGTTTTCAAAGGATGTGAGGCCTCCGGTCGCGATGAGGTGGGGAACTAGGTCTTTCTCTGTGGTCTCCACAGGGGATTCAGACATCCTTTCGTCTTGGGAGATGCAAGACGAGCCTGCATTCAAGTCACTGCAGGGATATCCGGCCTTATTTCGAGTCAGGGCATCGCGGTGTCCATTCCACTTGAAGCCGCAAACTCAGGGTCCCTCTCACATAGCTAGAGCTGAGAGAAGCCTCCTCTTGAGGTGCTTGTGGTAAGGTGGTATTCCTCTGGAGTCGAAGTCAGGGACTAACCTCTCATCTCGAGTTGATTTTAGGTCCACGGAGCTCTTTCGTGTTGCTACAGTGACCTCAGGATCCCTCTAGCCTTGAAACAGTGTTCTTGGGGTTTCTCTGGAGTGCCATCAAGGAAATCAAGGCTCCTTTCATGTGTGATGTGCAACACGGAATTGCTCTGCATGCAGTGCAGAGGAATCGGGCCTCATCTCGCGGCGAGGGGGAAGTCTCATGGTTTTTCTCGAGTTGCGGCGGGAACCTGGGGTATATTCTCGAGTTACGACGGGGATGGCCCTTCCACACACGTGTTTGTTCAACGACGTCAGGACTCCTGCTTAGTTGGGAGGGACAACTCGGGAGTCTCCTCGAGGCTTGGCAGGGCAATTGGGACGCCTCTCCAGCTGAGGCGGGAGACCAAGGGTCCCTTTCCACGTGCCACAGGAGTCCTGGGACTCCTATCAAGTTTCACGAGGAGTCAGGCATCGTCTCCTTTGGAGGCACTGATCTCCGCGTACCTCTGGAGTTTTCCGAGGATGTGAGGTCTCCGGTCGCGATGAGGTGGGAAACTAGGTCTTTCTCTGTGGTCTCCACAGGGGATTCAGACATCGTTTCGTCTTGGGAGATGCAAGACGAGCCTGCATTCAAGTCATTGCAGGGATATCCCGCCTTATTTTGCGTCAGGGCATCGCAGTGTCCATTCCACTTGAGGCCGCAAAGTCAGGGTCCCTCTCACATACCTAGAGCTGAGAGAAGCCTCCTCTTGAGGTGCTTGTGGTAAGGTGGTATTCCTCTGGAGTCGAAGCCAGGGACTAACCTCTCATCTCGAGTTGATTTTTGGTCCTCGGAGCTCTTTCGTGTTGCTACAGTGACCTCAGGATCCCTCTAGCCTTGAAACAGTGTTCTTGGGGTTTCTCTGGAGTGCCACCAAGGAAATCAAGGCTCCTTTCATGTGTGATGTGCAACACGGAATTGCTCTGCACGCAGTGCAGGGGAATCGGGCCTCATATCGCGGCGAGGGGGAAGTCTCATGGTTTTTCTCGAGTTGCGGCGGGAACCTGGGGTATATTCTCGAGATAAGACGGGGATGGCCCTTCCACACACGTGTTAGTTCAGCGACGTCAGGACTCCTGCCTAGTTGCGAGGGAAAACTCGGGATTCTCCTCGAGGCTTGGCAGGGAAATTGGGACGCCTCTCCAGCTGAGGCGGGAGACCAAGTGTCCCTTTCCACATGCCACAGGAATCCTGGGACTCCTATCAAGTTTCACGAGAAGTCAGCCATCGTCTCCTTTGGAGGCACTGATCTGCGCATACCTCTGGAGTTTTCAAAGGATGTGAGGCCTCCGGTCGCGATGAGGTGGGGAACTAGGTCTTTCTCTGTGGTCTCCACAGGGGATTCAGACATCCTTTCGTCTTGGGAGATGCAAGACGAGCCTGCATTGAAGTCACTGCAGGGATATCTGGCCTTATTTCGAGTCATGGCATCGCGGTGTTCATTCCACTTGAGGCCGCAAACTCAGGGTCCCTCTCACATACCTAGAGCTGAGAGAAGCCTCCTCTTGAGGTGCTTGTGGTAAGGTGGTATTCCTCTGGAGTCGAAGCTAGGGACTAACCTCTCATCTCGAGTTGATTTTTGGTCGACGGAGCTCTTTCGTGTTGCTACAGTGACCTCAGGATCCCTCTAGCCTTGAAACAGTGTTCTTGGGGTTTCTCTGGAGTGCCATCAAGGAAATCAAGGCTCCTTTCTTGTTTGATGTGCAACACGGAATTGCTCTGCATGCAGTGCAGGGGAATCGGGCCTCATTTCGCGGCGAGGGGGAAGTCTCATGGTTTTTCTCGAGTTGCAGCGGGAACCTGGGGTATATTCTCGAGTTACGACGGGGATTGCCGTTCACCCACGTGTTTCTTCAGCGACGTCAGGTCTCCTGCCTAGTTGCGAGGGACAACTCGGGATTCTCCTCGAGGCTTGGCAGGGCAATAGGGACGCCTCTCCAGCTGAGGCGGGAGACCAAGTGTCCCTTTCCACGTGCCACAGGAATCCTGGGACTCCTATCAAGTTTCACGAGGAGTCAGGCATCGTCTCCTTTGGAGGCACTGATCTCCGCGTACCTCTGGAGTTTTCAAAGGATGTGAGGCCTCCGGTCGCGATGAGGTGGGGAACTAGGTCTTTCTCTGTGGTCTCCACAGGGGATTCAGACATCCTTTCATCTTGGGAGATGCAAGACGAGCCTGCATTCAAGTCACTGCAGGGATATCCGGCCTTATTTCGAGTCAGGGCATCGCGGTGTCCATTCCACTTGAGGCCGCAAAATCAGGGTCCCTCTCAAATATCTAAGGCTGAGAGAAGCCTCCTCTTGAGGTGCTTGTGGTAAGGTCGTATTCCTCTGGAGTTGAAGCCAGGGACTAACCTCTCATCTCGAGTTGATTTTTGGTCCACGGAGCTCTTTCGTGTTGCTACAGTGACCTCAGGTTCCCTCTAGCCTTGAAACAGTGTTCTTGGGGTTTCTCTGGAGTGCCATCAAGGAAATCAAGGCTCCTTTCATGTGTGATGGGCAACACGGAATTGCTCTGCATGCAGTGCAGGATATCGGGCCTCATTTTGCGGCGAGGGGAAAGTCTCATGGTATTTCTCGAGTTGCGGTGGGAACCTGGGGTATATTCTGAAGTTATGACGGGGGTGGCCCTTCCACCCACGTGTTTGTACAGCGACGTCAGGACTCCTGCCTAGTTGCGAGGGACATCTCGGGATTCTCCTCGAGGCTTGGCAGGGCAATTGGGACGCCTCTCCAGCTGAGGCGGGAGACCAAGGGTCCCTTTCCACGTGCCACAGGAATCTTGGGACTCCTATCAAGTTTCACGAGGAGTCAGGCATCGTCTCCTTTGAAGGCACTGATCTCCGCGTACCTCTGGAGTTTTCAAAGGATGTGAGGCCTCCGGTCGCGATGAGGTGGGGAACTAGGTCTTTCTCTGTGGTCTCCACAGGGGATTCAGACATCCTTTCATCTTGGGAGATGCAAGACGAGCCTGCATTCAAGTCACTGCAGGGATATCCGGCCTTATTTTGCGTCAGGGCATCGCGGTGTCCATTCCACTTGAGGCCGCAAACTCAGGGTCCCTCTCACATACTTAGAGCTGAGAGAAGCCTCCTCTTGAGGTGCTTGTGGTAAGGTGGTATTCCTCTGGAGTTGAATCCAGGGACTAACCTCTCATCTCCAGGTGATTTTTGGGCCACGGAGCTCTTTCTTGATGCTACAGTGACCTCAGGATGCCTCTAGCCTTGAAACAGTGTTCTTGGGGATTCTCTGGAATGCCATCAAGGAAATCAAGGCTCCTTTCATGTGTGATATGCAACACGGAATTGCTCTGCACGCAGTGCAGGGGAATCGGGCCTCATCTCGCTGCGAGGGGGAACTCTCATGGTTTTTCTCGAGTTGCGGCGGGAACCTGGGGTATATTCTCGAGTTACAACGGGGATGGCCCTTCCACACACGTGTTTGTTCAGCGACGTCAGGACTCCTGCCTAGTTGCGAGGGACAACTCGGGATTCTCCTCGAGGCTTGGCAGGGCAATTGGGACGCCTCTCCAGCTGAGGCGGGAGACCAAGGGTTCCTTTCCACGTGCCACAGGAATCCTGGGATTCCTATCAAGTTTCACGAGGAGTCAGGCATCGTCTCCTTTGGAGGCACTGATCTCTGCGTTCCTCTGGAATTTTCAAAGAATGTGAGGCCTCCGGTCGCGATGAGGTGGGGAACTAGGTCTTCTCTGTGGTCTCCACAGGGGATTCAGACATCGTTTCGTCTTGAGAGATGCAAGACGAGCTTGCATTCAAGTCACTGCAGGGATATCCGGCCTTATTTCGAGTCAGGGCATCGCGGTGTCCATTCCACTTGAGGCTGCAAACTCAGGGTCCGTCTCACATACCTAGAGCTGAGAGAAGCCTCCTCTTTACGTGCTTGTGTTAAGGTGGTATTCCTCTGGAGTCGAAGCCATGGACTAACCTCTCATCTCGAGTTGATTCTTGGTCCCCGGAGCTCTTTCGTGTTGCTACAGTGACCTCAGGTTCCCTCTAGCCTTGAAACAGTGTTCTTGGGGTTTCTCTGGAGTGCCATCAAGGAAATCAAGGCTCCTTTCATGTGTGATGTGCAACACTGAATTGCTCTGCACGCAGTGCAGGGGAATCGGGTCTCATTTTGCGGCGAGGGGGAAGTCTCATGGTTTTTCTCGAATTGCGATGGGAACCTGGGGTATATTCACGAGTTACGGCGGGGATGGCCCTTCCACAGACGTGTTTGTTCACCGACGTCAGGACTCCTGCCTAGTTGCGAGGGACAACTCGGGATTCTCCTCGAGGCTTGGCAAGGCAATTGGGACGCCTCTCCAGCTGAGGCGGGAGACCAAGGGTCCCTTTCCACGTGCCACAGGAATCCTGGGACTCCTATCAAGTTTCACGAGGAGTCAGGCATCGTCTCCTTTGGAGGCACTGATCTCCGCGTACCTCTGGAGTTTTCAAAGGATGTGAGGCCTCCGGTCGCGATGAGGTGGGGAACTAGGTCTTTCTCTGTGGTCTCCACAGGGGATTCAGACATCCTTTCGTCTTGGGAGATGCAAGACGAGCCTGCATTCAAGTCACTGCAGGGATATCCGGCCTTATTTCGAGTCAGGGCATCGCGGTGTCCATTCCACTTGAGGCCGCAAACTCAGGGTCCCTCTCACATACATAGAGCTGAGAGAAGCCTCCTCTTGAGGTGCTTGTGGTAAGGTGGTATTCCTCTGGAGATGAAGCCAGGGACTAACCTCTCATCTCGAGTTGATTTTTGGGTCACGGAGCTCTTTCGTGTTGCTACAGTGACCTCAGGATCCCTCTAGCCTTGAAACAGTGTTCTTGGGGATTTTCTGGAATGCCATCAAGGAAATCAAGGCTCCTTTCATGTGTGATGTGCAACACGGAATTGCTCTGCACGCAGTGCAGGGGAATCGGGCCTCATCTCGCGGCGAGGAGGAAGTCTCATGGTTTTTCTCGAGTTGCGGCGGGAACCTGGGGTATATTCTCGAGTTAAGACGGGGATGGCCCTTCCACACACGTGTTTGTTTAGCGACGTCAGGACTCCTGCCTAGTTGCGAGGGACAACTCGGGATTCTCCTCGAGGATTGGCAAGGCAATTGGAACGCCTCTCCAGCTGAGGCGGGAGACCAAGGGTCCCTTTCCACGTGCACAGGAATCCTGGGACTCCTGTCAAGTTTCACGAGGAGTCAGGCATCGTCTCCTTTGGAGGCACTGATCTCCGCGTACCTCTGGAGTTTTCAAAGTATGTGAGGCCTCCGGTCGCGAAGAGGTGGGGAACTAGGTCTTTCTCTGTGGTCTCCACAGGGGATTCAGACATCCTTTCATCTTGGGAGATGCAAGACGAGCCTGCATTCAAGTCACTGCAGGAATATCTGGCCTTATTTTGCGTCAGGGCATCGCGGTGTCCATTCCACTTGAGGCCGCAAACTCAGGGTCCCTCTCACATACTTAGAGCTGAGAGAAGCCTCCTCTTGAGGTGCTTGTGGTAAGGTGGTATTCCTCTGGAGTTGAATCCAGGGACTAACCTCTCATCTCGAGGTGATTTTTGGGCCACGGAGCTCTTTCTTGATGCTACAGTGACCTCAGGATGCCTCTAGCCTTGAAACAGTGTTCTTGGGGATTCTCTGGAATGCCATCAAGGAAATCAAGGCTCCTTTCATGTGTGATATGCAACACGGAATTGCTCTGCACGCAGTGCAGGGGAATCGGGCCTCATCTCGCGGCGAGGGGGAACTCTCATGGTTTTTCTCGAGTTGCGGCGGGAACCTGGGGTATATTCTCGAGTTACAACGGGGATGGCCCTTCCACACACGTGTTTGTTCAGCGACGTCAGGACTCCTGCCTAGTTGCGAGGGACAACTCGGGATTCTCCTCGAGGCTTGTCAGGGCAATTGGGACGCCTCTCCAGCTGAGGCGGGAGACCAAGGGTTCCTTTCCACGTGCCACAGGAATCCTGGGACTCCTATCAAGTTTCACGAGGAGTCAGGCATCGTCTCCTTTGGAGGCACTGATTTCTGCGTACCTCTGGAATTTTCAAAGAATGTGAGGCCTCCGGTCGCGATGAGGTGGGGAATTAGGTCTTCTCTGTGGTCTCCACAGGGGATTCAGACATCGTTTCGTCTTGAGAGATGCAAGACGAGCTTGCATTCAAGTCACTGCAGGGATATCCGGCCTTATTTCGAGTCAGGGCATCGCGGTGTCCATTCCACTTGAGGCTGCAAACTCAGGGTCCGTCTCACATACCTAGAGCTGAGAGAAGCCTCCTCTTGAGGTGCTTGTGGTAAGGGGGTATTCCTCTGGAGTCGAAGCCATGGACTAACCTCTCATCTCGAGTTGATTCTTGGTCCCCGGAGCTCTTTCGTGTTGCTACAGTGACCTCAGGTTCCCTCTAGCCTTGAAACAGTGTTCTTGGGGTTTCTCTGGAGTGCCATCAAGGAAATCAAGGCTTTTTTCATGTGTGATGTGCAACACGGAATTGCTCTGCACGCAGTGCAGGGGAATCGGGTCTCATTTTGCGGCGAGGGGGAAGTCTCATGGTTTTTCTCGAATTGCGATGCGAACCTGGGGTATATTCACGAGTTACGGCGGGGATGGCCCTTCCACAGACGTGTTTGTTCACCGACGTCAGGACTCCTGCCTAGTTGCGAGGGACAACTCGGGATTCTCCTCGAGGCTTGGCAAGGCAATTGGGACGTCTCTCCAGCTGAGGCGGGAGACCAAGGGTCCCTTTCCACGTGCCACAGGAATCCTGGGACTCCTATCAAGTTTCACGAGGAGTCAGGCATCGTCTCCTTTGGAGGCACTGATCTCTGCGTACCTCTGGAGTTTTCAAAGGATGTGAGGCCTCCGGTCGCGATGAGGTGGGGAACTAGGTCTTTCTCTGTGGTCTCCACAGGGGATTCAGACATCCTTTCGTCTTGGGAGATGCAAGACGAGCCTGCATTCAAGTCACTGCAGGGATATCCGGCCTTATTTCGAGTCAGGGCATCGCGGTGTCCATTCCACTTGAGGCCGCAAACTCAGGGTCCCTCTCACATACATAGAGCTGAGAGAAGCCTCCTCTTGAGGTGCTTGTGGTAAGGTGGTATTCCTCTGGAGTTGAAGCCAGGGACTAACCTCTCATCTCGAGTTGATTTTTGGGCCACGGAGCTCTTTCGTGTTGCTACAGTGACCTCATGATCCCTCTAGCCTTGAAACAGTGTTCTTGGGGATTTTCTGGAATGCCATCAAGGAAATCAAGGCTCCTTTCATGTGTGATGTGCAACACGGAATTGCTCTGCACGCAGTGCAGGGGAATCGGGCCTCATATCGCGGCGAGGGGGAAGTCTCATGGTTTTTCTCGAGTTGCGGCGGGAACCTGGGGTATATTCTCGAGTTAAGACGGGGATGGCCCTTCCACACACGTGTTTGTTCAGCGACGTCAGGACTCCTGCCTAGTTGCGAGGGACAACTCGGGATTCTCCTCGAGGCTTGGCAGGGCAATTGGGACGCTTCTCCAGCTGAGGCGGGAGACCAAGGGTCTCTTTCCACGTGCACAGGAATCCTGGGACTCCTGTCAAGTTTCACGAGGAGTCAGGCATCGTCTCCTTTGGAGGCACTGATCTCCGCGTACCTCTGGAGTTTTCAAAGTATGTGAGGCCTCCGGTCGCGAAGAGGTGGGGAACTAGGTCTTTCTCTGTGGTCTCCACAGGGGATTCAGACATCCTTTCGTCTTGGGAGATGCAAGACGAGCTTGCATTCAAGTCACTGCAGGGATATCCGGCCTTATTTCGAGTCAGGGCATCGCGGTGTCCATTCCACTTGAGGCTGCAAACTCAGGGTCCCTCTCACATACCTAGAGCTGAGAGAAGCCTCCTCTTGAGGTGCTTGTGGTAAGGTGGTATTCCTCTGCAGTCGAAGCCATGGACTAACCTCTCATCTCGAGTTGATTCTTGGTCCACGGAGATCTTTCGTTTTGCTACAGTGACGTCAGGTTCCCTCTAGCCTAAAACAGTGTTCTTGGGGTTTCTCTGGAGTGCCATCAAGGAAATCAAGGCTCCTTTCATGTGTGATGGGCAACACGGAATTGCTCTGCACGCAGTGCAGGATATTGGGACTCATTTTGTGGCGAGGGGGAAGTCTCATGGTTTTTCTCGAGTTGCGGTGGGAACCTGGAGTATATTCTGAAGTTATGACGGGGATGGCCCTTTCACCCACGTGTTTGTTCAGCCACGTCAGGACTCCTGCCTAGTTGCGAGGGACAACTCGGGATTCTCCTCGAGGCTTGGCAGGGCAATTGGGACGCCTCTCCAGCTGAGGCGGGAGACCAAGGGTCCCTTTCCACGTGCACAGGAATCCTGGGACTTCTATCAAGTTCCACGAGGAGTCAGGCATCGTCTCCTTTGGAGGCACTGATCTCCGCGTACCTCTGGAGTTTTCAAAGTATGTGAGGCCTCCGGTCGCGATGAGGTGGGGAACTAGGTCTTTCTCTGTGGTCTCCACAGGGGATTCAGACATCCTTTCATCTTGGGAGATGCAAGACGAGCTTGCATTCAAGTCACTGCAGGGATATCCGGCCTTATTTCGAGTCAGCGCATCGCGGTGTCCATTCCACTTGAGGCCGCAATCTTAGGATCCCTCTCACATACATAGAGCTGAGAGAAGCCTCCTCTTGAGGTGCTTGTGGTAAGGTGGTATTCCTCTGGAGTCGAAGCCATGGACTAACCTCTCATCTCGAGTTGATTCTTGGTCCACGGAGCTCTTTCCTGTTACTACAGTGACCTCAGGTTCCCTCTAGCCTTGAAACAGTGTTCTTGGGGTTTCTCTTGAGTGCCATCAAGGAAATCAAGGCTTTTTTCATGTGTGATGTGCAACACGGAATTGCTCTGCACGCAGTGCAGGGGAATCGGGCCTCATTTTGCGGCGAGGGGGAAGTCTCATGGTTTTTCTCGAATTGCGGCGGGAACCTGGGGTATATTCTCGAGTTACGACGGGGATGGCCCTTCCATCCACGTGTTTGTTCAGCGACGTCAGGACTCCTGCCTAGTTGCGAGGGACAACTCGGGATTCTCCTCGATGCTTGGCAGGGCAATTGGGACGCCTCTCCAGCTGAGGCGGGAGACCAAGGGTCCCTTTCCACGTGCCACAGGAATCCTGGGACTCCTATCAAGTTTCACGAGGAGTCAGGCATCGTCTCCTTTGGAGGCACTGATCTCCGCGTACCTCTGGAGTTATCAAAGGATATGAGGCCTCCGGTCGTGATGAGGTGGGGAACTAGGTCTTTCTCTGTGGTCTCCACAGGGGATTCAGACATCCTTTCGTCTTGGGAGATGCAAGACGAGCCTGCATTCAAGTCACTGCAGGGATATCCGGCCTTATTTCGAGTCAGGGCATCGCGGTGTCCATTCCACTTGAGGCCGCACACTCAGGGTCCCTCTCACATAGCTAGAGCTGAGAGAAGCCTCCTCTTGAGGTGCTTGTGGTAAGGTCGTATTCCTCTGGAGTCGAAGCCAGGGACTAACCTCTCATTTCGAGTTGATTTTTGGTCCACGGAGCTCTTTCGTGTTGCTACAGTGACCTCAGGTTCCCTCTAGCCTTGAAACAGTGTTCTTGGGGTTTCTCTGGAGTGCCATCAAGGAAATCAAGGCTCCTTTCATGTGTGATGGGTAACACGGAATTGCTCTGCATGCAGTGCAGGATATCGGGCCTCATTTTGCGGCGAGGGGAAAGTCTCATGGTATTTCTCGAGTTGCGGTGGGAACCTGGGGTATATTCTGAAGTTATGACAGGTGTGGCCCTTCCACCCACGTGTTTGTTCAGCGACGTCAGGACTCCTGCCTAGTTGCGAGGGACAACTCGGGATTCTCCTCGAGGCTTGGCAGGGCAATTGGGACGCCTCTCCAGCTGAGGCGGGAGACCAAGAGTCCCTTTCCACGTGCCACAGGAATCCTGGGACCCCTATCAAGTTTCACGAGGAGTCAGGCATCGTCTCCTTTGAAGGCACTGATCTCCGCGTACCTCTGGAGTTTTCAAAGGATGTGAGGCCTCCGGTCGCGATGAGGTGGGGAACTAGGTCTTTCTCTGTGGTCTCCACAGGGGATTCAGACATCCTTTCATCTTGGGAGATGCAAGACGAGCCTGCATTCAAGTCACTGCAGGGATATCCGGCCTTATTTCGCGTCAGGGCATCGCGGTGTAAATTCCACTTGAGGCCGCAAACTCAGGGTCCCTCTCACATACTTAGAGCTGAGAGAAGCCTCCTCTTGAGGTGCTTGTGGTAAGGTGGTATTCCTCTGGAGTTGAATCCAGGGACTAACCTCTCATCTTGAGTTGATTTTTGGTCCACGGAGCTTTTTCGTGTGGCTACAGTGACCTCAGGATCCCTCTAGCCTTGAAACAGTGTTCTTGGGGATTCTCTGGAATGCCATCAAGGAAATCAAGGCTCCTTTCATGTGTGATGTGCAACACGGAATTGTTCTGCACGCAGTGCAGGGGAATCGGGCCTCATCTCGCGGCGAGGGGGAACTCTCATGGTTTTTCTCGAGTTGCGGCGGGAACCTGGGGTATATTCTCGAGTTACAACGGGGATGGCCCTTCCACACACGTGTTTGTCCAGCGACGTCAGGACTCCTGCCTAGTTGCGAGGGATAACTCGGGATTCTCCTCGAGGCTTGGCAGGGCAATTGGGACGCCTCTCCAGCTGAGGCGGTAGACCAAGGGTCCCTTTCCACGTGCCACAGGAATCCTGGGACTCCTATCAAGTTTCACGAGGAGTCAGGCATCGTCTACTTTGGAGGCACTGATCTCTGCGTACCTCTGGAATTTTCAAAGAATGTGGGGCCTCCGGTCGCGAAGAGGTGGGGAACTAGGTCTTCTCTGTGGTCTCCACAGGGGATTCAGACATCCTTTCGTCTTGGGAGATGCAAGACGAGCTTGCATTCAAGTCACTGCAGGGATATCCGGCCTTATTTCGAGTCAGGGCATCGCGGTGTCCATTCCACTTGAGGCTGCAAAATCAGGGTCCCTCTCACATACCTAGAGCTGAGAGAAGCCTCCTCTTGAGGTGCTTGTGGTAAGGTGGTATTCCTCTGAGTCGAAGCCATGGACTAACCTCTCATCTCGAGTTGATTCTTGGTCCACGGAGCTCTTTCCTGTTACTACAGTGACCTCAGGTTCCCTCTAGACTTGAAACAGTGTTCTTGGGGTTTCTCTGGAGTGCCATCAAGGAAATCAAGGCTCCTTTCATGTGTGATGGGCAACACGGAATTGCTCTGCACGCAGTGCAGGATATCGGGCCTCATTTTGCGGCGAGGGGGAAGTCTCATGGTTTTTCTCGAGTTGCGGTGGGAACCTGGGGTATATTCTGAAGTTATGACGGGGATGGCCCTTCCACCCACGTGTTTGTTCAGCCACGTCAGGACTCCTGCCTAGTTGCGAGGGACAACTCGGGATTCTCCTCGAGGCTTGGCAGGGCAATTGGGACGCCTCTCCATCTGAGGCGCTAGACCAAGGGTCCCTTTCCACGTGCCACAGGAATCCTGGGACTCCTATCAAGTTTCACGAGGAGCCAGGCATCGTCTCCTTTGAAGGCACTGATCTCCGCGTACCTCTGGAATTTTCAAAGGATGTGAGGCCTCCGGTCGCGATGAGGTGGGGAACTAGGTCTTTCTCTGTGGTCTCCAAAGGGGATTCAGACATCCTTTCATCTTGGGAGATGCAAGACGAGCCTGCATTCAAGTCACTGCAGGGATATCCGGCCTTATTTTGCGTCAGGGCATCGCAGTGTCCATTCCACTTGAGGCCGCAAAATCAGGGTCCCTCTCACATACCTAGAGCTGAGAGAAGCCTCCTCTTGAGGTGCTTGTGGTAAGGTGGTATTCCTCTGGAGTCGAAGCCAGGAACTAACCTCTCATCTCGAGTTGATTTTTGGTCCACGGAGTACTTTCGTGTGGCTACAGTGACCTCAGGATCCCTCTAGCCTTGAAACAGTGTTCTTGGGGTTTCTCTGGAGTGCCATCAAGGAAATCAAGGCTCCTTTCATGTTTGATGTGCAACACGGAATTGCTCTGCATGCAGTGCAGGAGAATCGAGCCTCATCTCGCGGTGAGGGGGAAGTCTCATGGTTTTTCTCGAGTTGCGGCGGGAACCTGGGGTATATTCTCGAGTTACGACGGGGATGGCCATTCCACACACGTGTTTGTTTCGAGACGTCAGGACTCCTGCCTAGTTGCGAGGGACAACTCGGGATTCTCCTCGAGGCTTCGCAGGGCAATTGGGACGCCTCTTCAGCTGAGGCGGGTGACCAAGCGTCCCTTTCCACGTGATACAGGAATCCTGGGACGGCTATCAAGTTTCACGAGTCAGGCATCGTCTCCTTTGGAGGCACTGATCTCCACGTACTTCTGAAGTTTTCAAAGGATGTGAGGACTCCGGTCACGATGAGGTGGGGAACTAGGTCTTTCTCTGTGGTCTCCACAGGGGATTCAGACAACCTTTCGTCTTGGGAGATGCAGGACGAGCGTGCATTCAAGTCACCGCAGGGATATCCGGCCTTATTTCGATTTAGGGCATCGCGGTATCCATTCCACTTGAGGCCGCAAACTCAGGGTCCCTCTCACATACATAGAGCTGAGAGAAGCCTCCTCTTGAAGGTGCTTGTGGTAAGGTGGTATTCCTCTGGAGTCGAATCCATGGACTAACCTCTCATCTCGAGTTGATTCTTGGTCCACGGAGCTCTTTCGTGTTGCTACAGTGACCTCAGGATCCCTCTAGCCTTGAAACAGTGTTCTTGGGGTTTCTCTGGAGTGCCATCAAGGAAATCAAGGCTCCTTTCATGTGTGATGTGCAACACTGAATTGCTCTGCACGCAGTGCAGGGGAATCGGGTCTCATTTTGCGGCGAGGGGGAAGTCTCATGGTTTTTCTCGAATTGCGATGGGAACCTGGGGTATATTCACGAGTTACGGCGGGGATGGCCCTTCCACAGACGTGTTTGTTCACCGACGTCAGGACTCCTGCCTAGTTGCGAGGGACAACTCGGGATTCTCCTCGAGGCTTGGCAAGGCAATTGGGACGCCTCTCCAGCTGAGGCGGGAGACCAAGGGTCCCTTTCCACGTGCCACAGGAATCCTGGGACTCCTATCAAGTTTCACGAGGAGTCAGGCATCGTCTCCTTTGGAGGCACTGATCTCCGCGTACCTCTGGAGTTTTCAAAGGATGTGAGGCCTCCGGTCGCGATGAGGTGGGGAACTAGGTCTTTCTCTGTGGTCTCCACAGGGGATTCAGACATCCTTTCGTCTTGGGAGATGCAAGACGAGCCTGCATTCAAGTCACTGCAGGGATATCCGGCCTTATTTCGAGTCAGGGCATCGCGCTGTCCATTCCACTTGAGGCCGCAAACTCAGGGTCCCTCTCACATACATAGAGCTGAGAGAAGCCTCCTCTTGAGGTGCTTGTGGTAAGGTGGTATTCCTCTGGAGATGAAGCCAGGGACTAACCTCTCATCTCGAGTTGATTTTTGGGTCACGGAGCTCTTTCGTGTTGCTACAGTGACCTCAGGATCCCTCTAGCCTTGAAACAGTGTTCTTGGGGATTTTCTGGAATGCCATCAAGGAAATCAAGGCTCCTTTCATGTGTGATGTGCAACACGGAATTGCTCTGCACGCAGTTCAGGGGAATCGGGCCTCATCTCGCGGCGAGGAGGAAGTCTCATGGTTTTTCTCGAGTTGCGGCGGGAACCTGGGGTATATTCTCGAGTTAAGACGGGGATGGCCCTTCCACACACGTGTTTGTTTAGCGACGTCAGGACTCCTGCCTAGTTGCGAGGGACAACTCGGGATTCTCCTCGAGGATTGGCAAGGCAATTGGAACGCCTCTCCAGCTGAGGCGGGAGACCAAGGGTCCCTTTCCACGTGCTCAGGAATCCTGGGACTCCTGTCAAGTTTCACGAGGAGTCAGGCATCGTCTCCTTTGGAGGCACTGATCTCCGCGTACCTCTGGAGTTTTCAAAGTATGTGAGGCCTCCGGTCGCGAAGAGGTGGGGAACTAGGTCTTTCTCTGTGGTCTCCACAGGGGATTCAGACATCCTTTCATCTTGGGAGATGCAAGACGAGCCTGCATTCAAGTCACTGCAGGAATATCTGGCCTTATTTTGCGTCAGGGCATCGCGGTGTCCATTCCACTTGAGGCCGCAAACGCAGGGTCCCTCTCACATACTTAGAGCTGAGAGAAGCCTCCTCTTGAGGTGCTTGTGGTAAGGTGGTATTCCTCTGGAGTTGAATCCAGGGACTAACCTCTCATCTCGAGGTGATTTTTGGGCCACGGAGCTCTTTCTTGATGCTACAGTGACCTCAGGATGCCTCTAGCCTTGAAACAGTGTTCTTGGGGATTCTCTGGAATGCCATCAAGGAAATCAAGGCTCCTTTCATGTGTGATATGCAACACGGAATTGCTCTGCACGCAGTGCAGGGGAATCGGGCCTCATCTCGCGGCGAGGGGGAACTCTCATGGTTTTTCTCGAGTTGCGGCGGGAACCTGGGGTATATTCTCGAGTTACAACGGGGATGGCCCTTCCACACACGTGTTTGTTCAGCGACGTCAGGACTCCTGCCTAGTTGCGAGGGACAACTCGGGATTCTCCTCGAGGCTTGGCAGGGCAATTGGGACGCCTCTCCAGCTGAGGCGGGAGACCAAGGGTTCCTTTCCACGTGCCACAGGAATCCTGGGACTCCTATCAAGTTTCACGAGGAGTCAGGCATCGTCTCCTTTGGAGGCACTGATCTCTGCGTACCTCTGGAATTTTCAAAGAATGTGAGGCCTCCGGTCGCGATGAGGTGGGGAATTAGGTCTTCTCTGTGGTCTCCACAGGGGATTCAGACATCGTTTCGTCTTGAGAGATGCAAGACGAGCTTGCATTCAAGTCACTGCAGGGATATCCGGCCTTATTTCGAGTCAGGGCATCGCGGTGTCCATTCCACTTGAGGCTGCAAACTCAGGGTCCGTCTCACATACCTAGAGCTGAGAGAAGCCTCCTCTTGAGGTGCTTGTGGTAAGGTGGTATTCCTCTGGAGTCGAAGCCATGGACTAACCTCTCATCTCGAGTTGATTCTTGGTCCCCGGAGCTCTTTCGTGTTGCTACAGTGACCTCAGGTTCCCTCTAGCCTTGAAACAGTGTTCTTGGGGTTTCTCTGGAGTGCCATCAAGGAAATCAAGGCTTTTTTCATGTGTGATGTGCAACACGGAATTGCTCTGCTCGCAGTGCAGGGGAATCGGGTCTCATTTTGCGGCGAGGGGGAACTCTCATGGTTTTTCTCGAGTTGCGGCGGGAACCTGGGGTATATTCACGAGTTACGGCGGGGATGGCCCTTCCACAGACGTGTTTGTTCACCGACGTCAGGACTCCTGCCTAGTTGCGAGGGACAACTCGGGATTCTCCTCGAGGCTTGGCAAGGCAATTGGGACGTCTCTCCAGCTGAGGCGGGAGACCAAGGGTCCCTTTCCACGTGCCACAGGAATCCTGGGACTCCTATCAAGTTTCACGAGGAGTCAGGCATCGTCTCCTTTGGAGGCACTGATCTCTGCGTACCTCTGGAGTTTTCAAAGGATGTGAGGCCTCCGGTCGCGATGAGGTGGGGAACTAGGTCTTTCTCTGTGGTCTCCACAGGGGATTCAGACATCCTTTCGTCTTGGGAGATGCAAGACGAGCCTGCATTCAAGTCACTGCAGGGATATCCGGCCTTATTTCGAGTCAGGGCATCGCGGTGTCCATTCCACTTGAGGCCGCAAACTCAGGGTCCCTCTCACATACATAGAGCTGAGAGAAGCCTCCTCTTGAGGTGCTTGTGGTAAGGTGGTATTCCTCTGGAGTTGAAGCCAGGGACTAACCTCTCATCTCGAGTTGATTTTTGGGCCACGGAGCTCTTTCGTGTTGCTACAGTGACCTCATGATCCCTCTAGCCTTGAAACAGTGTTCTTGGGGATTTTCTGGAATGCCATCAAGGAAATCAAGGCTCCTTTCATGTGTGATGTGCAACACGGAATTGCTCTGCACGCAGTGCAGGGGAATCGGGCCTCATATCGCGGCGAGGGGGAAGTCTCATGGTTTTTCTCGAGTTGCGGCGGGAACCTGGGGTATATTCTCGAGTTAAGACGGGGATGGCCCTTCCACACACGTGTTTGTTCAGCGACGTCAGGCCTCCTGCCTAGTTGCGAGGGACAACTCGGGATTCTCCTCGAGGCTTGGCAGGGCAATTGGGACGCTTCTCCAGCTGAGGCGGGAGACCAAGGGTCCCTTTCCACGTGCACAGGAATCCTGGGACTCCTGTCAAGTTTCACGAGGAGTCAGGCATCGTCTCCTTTGGAGGCACTGATCTCCGCGTACCTCTGGAGTTTTCAAAGTATGTGAGGCCTCCGGTCGCGAAGAGGTGGGGAACTAGGTCTTTCTCTGTGGTCTCCACAGGGGATTCAGACATCCTTTCGTCTTGGGAGATGCAAGACGAGCTTGCATTCAAGTCACTGCAGGGATATCCGGCCTTATTTCGAGTCAGGGCATCGCGGTGTCCATTCCACTTGAGGCTGCAAACTTAGGGTCCCTCTCACATACCTAGAGCTGAGAGAAGCCTCCTCTTGAGGTGCTTGTGGTAAGGTGGTATTCCTCTGCAGTCGAAGCCATGGACTAACCTCTCATCTCGAGTTGATTCTTGGTCCACGGAGATCTTTCGTTTTGCTACAGTGACGTCAGGTTCCCTCTAGCCTAAAACAGTGTTCTTGCGGTTTCTCTGGAG
Source organism: Cervus elaphus (assembly GCF_910594005.1). Taxonomy (NCBI): domain Eukaryota; kingdom Metazoa; phylum Chordata; class Mammalia; order Artiodactyla; family Cervidae; genus Cervus; species Cervus elaphus. The sequence continues at coordinate 8,627,364 of NC_057838.1, forward strand.
TGCCATCAAGGAAATCAAGGCTCCTTTCATGTGTGATGGGCAACACGGAATTGCTCTGCACGCAGTGCAGGATATTGGGACTCATTTTGTGGCGAGGGGGAAGTCTCATGGTTTTTCTCGAGTTGCGGTGGGAACCTGGAGTATATTCTGAAGTTATGACGGGGATGGCCCTTTCACCCACGTGTTTGTTCAGCCACGTCAGGACTCCTGCCTAGTTGCGAGGGACAACTCGGGATTCTCCTCGAGGCTTGGCAGGGCAATTGGGACGCCTCTCCAGCTGAGGCGGGAGACCAAGGGTCCCTTTCCACGTGCACAGGAATCCTGGGACTTCTATCAAGTTCCACGAGGAGTCAGGCATCGTCTCCTTTGGAGGCACTGATCTCCGCGTACCTCTGGAGTTTTCAAAGTATGTGAGGCCTCCGGTCGCGATGAGGTGGGGAACTAGGTCTTTCTCTGTGGTCTCCACAGGGGATTCAGACATCCTTTCATCTTGGGAGATGCAAGACGAGCTTGCATTCAAGTCACTGCAGGGATATCCGGCCTTATTTCGAGTCAGCGCATCGCGGTGTCCATTCCACTTGAGGCCGCAATCTTAGGATCCCTCTCACATACATAGAGCTGAGAGAAGCCTCCTCTTGAGGTGCTTGTGGTAAGGTGGTATTCCTCTGGAGTCGAAGCCATGGACTAACCTCTCATCTCGAGTTGATTCTTGGTCCACGGAGCTCTTTCCTGTTACTACAGTGACCTCAGGTTCCCTCTAGCCTTGAAACAGTGTTCTTGGGGTTTCTCTGGTGTGCCATCAAGGAAATCAAGGCTTTTTTCATGTGTGATGTGCAACACGGAATTGCTCTGCACGCAGTGCAGGGGAATCGGGCCTCATTTTGCGGCGAGGGGGAAGTCTCATGATTTTTCTCGATTTGCGGCGGGAACCTGGTGTATATTCTCGAGTTACGACGGGGATGGCCCTTCCATCCACGTGTTTGTTCAGCGACGTCAGGACTCCTGCCTAGTTGCGAGGGACAACTCGGGATTCTCCTCGATGCTTGGCAGGGCAATTGGGACGCCTCTCAAGCTGAGGCGGGAGACCAAGGGTCCCTTTCCACGTGCCACAGGAATCCTGGGACTCCTATCAAGTTTCACGAGGAGTCAGGCATCGTCTCCTTTGGAGGCACTGATCTCCGCGTACCTCTGGAGTTATCAAAGGATATGAGGCCTCCGGTCGTGATGAGGTGGGGAACTAGGTCTTTCTCTGTGGTCTCCACAGGGGATTCAGACATCCTTTCGTCTTGGGAGATGCAAGACGAGCCTGCATTCAAGTCACTGCAGGGATATCCGGCCTTATTTCGAGTCAGGGCATCGCGGTGTCCATTCCACTTGAGGCCGCACACTCAGGGTCCCTCTCATATAGCTAGAGCTGAGAGAAGCCTCCTCTTGAGGTGCTTGTGGTAAGGTCGTATTCCTCTGGAGTCGAAGCCAGGGACTAACCTCTCATCTCGAGTTGATTTTTGGTCCACGGAGCTCTTTCGTGTTGCTACAGTGACCTCAGGTTCCCTCTAGCCTTGAAACAGTGTTCTTGGGGTTTCTCTGGAGTGCCATCAAGGAAATCAAGGCTCCTTTCATGTGTGATGGGTAACACGGAATTGCTCTGCATGCAGTGCAGGATATCGGGCCTCATTTTGCGGCGAGGGGAAAGTCTCATGGTATTTCTCGAGTTGCGGTGGGAACCTGGGGTATATTCTGAAGTTATGACGGGTGTGGCCCTTCCACCCACGTGTTTGTTCAGCGACGTCAGGACTCCTGCCTAGTTGCGAGGGACAACTCGGGATTCTCCTCGAGGCTTGGCAGGGCAATTGGGACGCCTCTCCAGCTGAGGCGGGAGACCAAGAGTCCCTTTCCACGTGCCACAGGAATCCTGGGACCCCTATCAAGTTTCACGAGGAGTCAGGCATCGTCTCCTTTGAAGGCACTGATCTCCGCGTACCTCTGGAGTTTTCAAAGGATGTGAGGCCTCCGGTCGCGATGAGGTGGGGAACTAGGTCTTTCTCTGTGGTCTCCACAGGGGATTCAGACATCCTTTCATCTTGGGAGATGCAAGACGAGCCTGCATTCAAGTCACTGCAGGGATATCCGGCCTTATTTCGCGTCAGGGCATCGCGGTGTAAATTCCACTTGAGGCCGCAAACTCAGGGTCCCTCTCACGTACTTAGAGCTGAGAGAAGCCTCCTCTTGAGGTGCTTGTGGTAAGGTGGTATTCCTCTGGAGTCGAAGCCAGGGACTAACCTCTCATCTCGAGTTGATTTTTGGTCCACGGAGCTTTTTCGTGTGGCTACAGTGACCTCAGGATCCCTCTAGCCTTGAAACAGTGTTCTTGGGGATTCTCTGGAATGCCATCAAGGAAATCAAGGCTCCTTTCATGTGTGATGTGCAACACGGAATTGTTCTGCACGCAGTGCAGGGGAATCGGGCCTCATCTCGCGGCGAGGGGGAACTCTCATGGTTTTTCTCGAGTTGCGGCGGGAACCTGGGGTATATTCTCGAGTTACAACGGGGATGGCCCTTCCACACACGTGTTTGTCCAGCGACGTCAGGACTCCTGCCTAGTTGCGAGGGATAACTCGGGATTCTCCTCGAGGCTTGGCAGGGCAATTGGGACGCCTCTCCAGCTGAGGCGGTAGACCAAGGGTCCCTTTCCACGTGCCACAGGAATCCTGGGACTCCTATCAAGTTTCACGAGGAGTCAGGCATCGTCTACTTTGGAGGCACTGATCTCTGCGTACCTCTGGAATTTTCAAAGAATGTGAGGCCTCCGGTCGCGAAGAGGTGGGGAACTAGGTCTTCTCTGTGGTCTCCACAGGGGATTCAGACATCCTTTCGTCTTGGGAGATGCAAGATGAGCTTGCATTCAAGTCACTGCAGGGATATCCGGCCTTATTTCGAGTCAGGGCATCGCGGTGTCCATTCCACTTGAGGCTGCAAAATCAGGGTCCCTCTCACATACCTAGAGCTGAGAGAAGCCTCCTCTTGAGGTGCTTGTGGTAAGGTGGTATTCCTCTGAGTCGAAGCCATGGACTAACCTCTCATCTCGAGTTGATTCTTGGTCCACGGAGCTCTTTCCTGTTACTACAGTGACCTCAGGTTCCCTCTAGACTTGAAACAGTGTTCTTGGGGTTTCTCTGGAGTGCCATCAAGGAAATCAAGGCTCCTTTCATGTGTGATGGGCAACACGGAATTGCTCTGCACGCAGTGCAGGATATCGGGCCTCATTTTGCGGCGAGGGGGAAGTCTCATGGTTTTTCTCGAGTTGCGGTGGGAACCTGGGGTATATTCTGAAGTTATGACGGGGATGGCCCTTCCACCCACGTGTTTGTTCAGCCACGTCAGGACTCCTGCCTAGTTGCGAGGGACAACTCGGGATTCTCCTCGAGGCTTGGCAGGGCAATTGGGACGCCTCTCCATCTGAGGCGCTAGACCAAGGGTCCCTTTCCACGTGCCACAGGAATCCTGGGACTCCTATCAAGTTTCACGAGGAGCCAGGCATCGTCTCCTTTGAAGGCACTGATCTCCGCGTACCTCTGGAATTTTCAAAGGATGTGAGGCCTCCGGTCGCGATGAGGTGGGGAACTAGGTCTTTCTCTGTGGTCTCCAAAGGGGATTCAGACATCCTTTCATCTTGGGAGATGCAAGACGAGCCTGCATTCAAGTCACTGCAGGGATATCCGGCCTTATTTTGCGTCAGGGCATCGCGGTGTCCATTCCACTTGAGGCCGCAAACTCAGGGTCCCTCTCACATACCTAGAGCTGAGAGAAGCCTCCTCTTGAGGTGCTTGTGGTAAGGTGGTATTCCTCTGGAGTCGAAGCCAGGAACTAACCTCTCATCTCGAGTTGATTTTTGGTCCACGGAGTACTTTCGTGTGGCTACAGTGACCTCAGGATCCCTCTAGCCTTGAAACAGTGTTCTTGGGGTTTCTCTGGAGTGCCATCAAGGAAATCAAGGCTCCTTTCATGTTTGATGTGCAACACGGAATTGCTCTGCATGCAGTGCAGGAGAATCGAGCCTCATCTCGCGGTGAGGGGGAAGTCTCATGGTTTTTCTCGAGTTGCGGCGGGAACCTGGGGTATATTCTCGAGTTACGACGGGGATGGCCATTTCACACACGTGTTTGTTCAGAGACGTCAGGACTCCTGCCTAGTTGCGAGGGACAACTCGGGATTCTCCTCGAGGCTTCGCAGGGCAATTGGGACGCCTCTCCAGCTGAGGCGGGTGACCAAGCGTCCCTTTCCACGTGATACAGGAATCCTGGGACGGCTATAAAGTTTCACGAGTCAGGCATCGTCTCCTTTGGAGGCACTGATCTCCACGTACTTCTGAAGTTTTCAAAGGATGTGAGGACTCCGGTCACGATGAGGTGGGGAACTAGGTCTTTCTCTGTGGTCTCCACAGGGGATTCAGACAACCTTTCGTCTTGGGAGATGCAAGACGAGCGTGCATTCAAGTCACCGCAGGGATATCCGGCCTTATTTCGATTTAGGGCATCGCGGTATCCATTCCACTTGAGGCCGCAAACTCAGGGTCCCTCTCACATACATAGAGCTGAGAGAAGCCTCCTCTTGAAGGTGCTTGTGGTAAGGTGGTATTCCTCTGGAGTCGAATCCATGGACTAACCTCTCATCTCGAGTTGATTCTTGGTCCACGGAGCTCTTTCGTGTTACTACAGTGACCTCAGGATCCCTCTAGCCTTGAAACAGTGTTCTTGGGGTTTCTCTGGAGTGCCATCAAGGAAATCAAGGCTCCTTTCATGTGTGATGTGCAACACGGAATTGCTCTGCACGCAGTGCAGGAGAATCGAGCCTCATCTCGCAGCGAGGGGGAAGTCTCATGATTTTTCTCGAGTTGCGGCGGGAACCTGGGGTATATTCTCGAGTTACGACGGGGATGGCCCTTCCACACACGTGTTTGTTCAGAGACGTCCGGACTCCTGCCTAGTTGCCAGGGACAACTCGGGATTCTCCTCGAGGCTTGGCAGGGCATTTGGGAAGCCTCTCCAGCTGAGGCGGGAGACCAAGCGTCCCTTTCCACGTGCCACAGGAATCCTGGGACGGCTATCAAGTTTCACGAGTCAGGCATCGTCTCCTTTGGAGGCACTGATCTCCGCGTACCTCTGAAGTTTTCAAAGGATGTGAGGGCTCCGGTCGCGATGAGGTGGGGAACTAGGTCTTTCTCTGTGGTCTCCACAGGGGATTCAGACATCCTTTCGTCTTGGGAGATGCAAGACGAGCCTGCATTCAAGTCACTGCAGGGATATCCGGCCTTATTTCGAGTCAGGGCATTGCGGTGTCCATTCCACTTGAGGCCGCAAACTCAGGGTCCCTCTCACATACATAGAGTTGAGAGAAGCCTCCTCTTGAGGTGCTTGTGGTAAGGTGGTATTCCTCTGGAGTCGAAGCCAGGGACTAACCTCTCATCTTGAGTTGATTCTTGGTCCACGGAGCTCTTTCGTGTTGCTACAGTGACCTCAGGATCCCTCTAGCCTTGAAACAGTGTTCTTGGGGTTTCTCTTGAGTGCCATCAAGGAAATCAAGGCTTTTTTCATGTGTGATGTGCAACACGGAATTGCTCTGCACGCAGTGCAGGGGAATAGGGCCTCATTTTGCGGCGAGGGGGAAGTCTTATGGTTTTTCTCGAGTTGCGGGCTGGCGTATATTCTCGAGTTACGACGGGGATGGCCCTTCCACAGACATGTTTGTTCACCGACGACAGGACTCCTGCCTAGTTGCGAGGGACAACTCAGGATTCTCCTCGAGGCTGGGCAGGGCAATTGGGACGCCTCTCCAGCTGAGGCGGGAGACGAAGGGTCCCTTTCCACGTGCCACAGTAATCCTGGGACTCCTATCAAGTTTCACTAGGAGTCAGGCATCGTCTCCTTTGAAGGCACTGATCATCGCGTACATTTGGAGATTTCCAAGGATGTGAGGCCTCAGGTCGCGATGAGGTTTGGAACTAGGTCTTTCTCTGTGGTCTCCACAGGGGATTCAGACATCCTTTCGTCTTGGGAAATGCAAGACGAGCCTGCATTCAAGTCACTGCAGGGATATCCGGCCTTATTTCGAGTCAGGGCATCGCGTTGTCCATTCCACTTGAGCCCGCAAAATCAGGGTCCCTCTCACATACCTAGAATTGAGAGAAGCCTCCTCTTGAGGTGCTTGTGGTAAGGTAGTATTCCTCTGGAGTCAAAGCCAGGGACTAACCTCTCATCTCGAGTTGATTTTTGGTACACGGATCTCTTTCGTGTTGCTACAGTGACCTCAGGATCCCTCTAGCCTTGAAACAGTGTTCTTGGGGTTTCTCTGGAGTGCCATCAAGAAAATGAAGGCTCCTTTCATGTGTGATGTGCAACACGGAATTGCTCTGCACGCAGTGAAGGGGAATTGGGCCTCATCTCGCGGCGAGGGGGAAGTCTCATGGTTTTTCTCGAGGTGCGGCGGGAACCTGGGGTATATTCTCGAGTTACGACGGGGATGGCCATTCCACACACGTGTTTGTTCAGAGACGTCAGGACTCCTGCCTAGTTGCGAGGGACAACTCGGGATTCTCCTCGAGGCTTGGCAGGGCAATTGGGACGCCTCTCCAGCTGAGGCGGGAAACCAAGCGTCCCTTTCCACGTGCCACAGGAATCCTGGGACGCCTATCAAGTTTCACGAGGAGTCAGGCATCGTCTACTTTGGAGGCACTGATCTCTGCGTACCTCTGGAATTTTCAAAGGATGTGAGGCCTCCGGTCGCGATGAGGTGGGGAACTAGGTCTTCTCTGTGGTCTCCACAGGGGATTCAGACATCCTTTCGTCTTGGGAGATGCAAGACGAGCTTGCATTCAAGTCACTGCAGGGATATCCGGCCTTATTTCGAGTCAGGGCATCGCGGTGTCCATTCCACTTGAGGCTGCAAACTCAGGGTCCCTCTCACATACCTAGAGCTGAGAGAAGCCTCCTCTTGAGGTGCTTGTGGTAAGGTGGTATTCCTCTGGAGTCGAAGCCATGGACTAACCTCCCATCTCGAGTTGATTCTTGGTCCACGGAGCTCTTTCGTGTTGCTACAGTGACGTCAGGTTCCCTCTAGCCTAAAACAGTGTTCTTGGGGTTTCTCTGGAGTGCCATCAAGGAAATCAAGGCTTTTTTCATGTGTGATGTGCAACACGGAATTGCTCTGCACGCAGTGCAGGGGAATCGGGCCTCATTTTACGGCGAGGGGGAAGTCTCATGGTTTTTCTCGAGTTGCGGCGGGAACCTGGGGTATATTCACGAGTTACGACGGGGATGGCCCTTCCACACACGTGTTTGTTCACCGACGTCAGGACTCCTGCCTAGTTGCGAGGGACAACTCGGGATTCTCCTCGAGGCTTGGCAGGGTAATTGGGACGCCTCTCCAGCTGAGGCGGGAGACCAAGGGTCCCTTTCCACGTGCCACAGGAATCCTGGGACTCCTATCAAGTTTCACGAGTCAGGCATCGCCTCCTTTGGAGGCACTGATCTCCGAGTACCTCTGAAGTTTTCAAAGGATGTGAGGCCTCCGGTCGCGATGAGGTGGGGAACTAGGTCTTTCTCTGTGGTCTCCACAGGGTTTCAGACATCCTTTTGTCTTGGGAGATGCAAGACGAGCTTGCATTCAAGTCACTGCAGGGATATCCGGCCTTATGTCGAGTCAGGGCATCGTGGTGTCCATTCCACTTGAGGCTGCAAACTCAGGGTCCCTCTCACATACCTAGAGCTGGGAGAAGCCTCCTCTTGAGGTGCTTGTGGTAAGGTGGTATTCCTCTGGAGTCGAAGCCATGGACTAACCTCTCATCTCGAGTTGATTCTTAGTCCACGGAGATCTTTCGTGTTGCTACAGTGACGTCAGGTTCCCTCTAGCCTTGAAACAGTGTTCTTGGGGTTTCTCTGGAGTGCCATCAAGGAAATCAAGGCTTTTTTCATGTGTGATGTGCAACACGGAATTGCTCTGCACGCAGTGCAGGGGAATCGGGCCTCATTTTGCGGCGAGGGGGAAGTTTCATGGTTTTTTTCGAGTTGCGGCGGGAACCTGGGGTATATTCACGAGATACTACGGGGATGGCCCTTCCACCCACGTGTTTGTTCAGCGACGTCAGGACTCCTGCCTAGTTGCGAGGGACAACTCGGGATTCTCCTCAGGCTTGGCAGGGCAATTGGGACGCCTCTCCAGCTGAGGCGGGAGACCAAGGGTCCCTTTCCACGAGCCACAGGAATCCTGGGACTCCTATCAAGTTTCACGAGGAGTCAGGCATCGTCTCCTTTGAAGGCACTGATCTCCGCGTACCTCTGGAGTTTTCAAAGGATGTGAGGCCTCCGGTCGCGATGAGGTGGGGAACTAGGTCTTTCTCTGTGGTCTCCACAGGGGATTCAGACATCCTTTCGTCTTGGGAGATGCAAGACGAGCTTGCATTCAAGTCACTGCAGGGATATCTGGCCTTATTTCGAGTCAGGGCATCGCGGTGTCCATTCCACTTGAGCCCGCAAACTAAGGTTCCCTCTCACATACATGGAGCTGAGAGAAGCCTCCTCTTGAGGTGCTTGTGGTAAGGTGGTATTCCTCTGCAGTCGAAGCCATGGACTAACCTCTCATCTCGAGTTGATTCTTGGTCCACGGAGATCTTTCGTTTTGCTACAGTGACGTCAGGTTCCCTCTAGCCTAAAACAGTGTTCTTGGGGTTTCTCTGGAGTGCCATCAAGGAAATCAAGGCTCCTTTCATGTGTGAAGGGCAACACGGAATTGCTCTGCACGCAGTGCAGGATATTGGGACTCATTTTGTGGCGAGGGGGAAGTCTCATGGTTTTTCTCGAGTTGCGGTGGGAACCTGGGGTATATTCTGAAGTTATGACGGGGATGGCCCTTTCACCCACGTGTTTGTTCAGCCACGTCAGGACTCCTGCCTAGTTGCGAGGGACAACTCGGGATTCTCCTCGAGGCTTGGCAGGGCAATTGGGACGCCTCTCCAGCTGAGGCGGGAGACCAAGGGTCCCTTTCCACGTGCACAGGAATCCTGGGACTTCTATCAAGTTCCACGAGGAGTCAGGCATCGTCTCCTTTGGAGGCACTGATCTCCGCGTACCTCTGGAGTTTTCAAAGTATGTGAGGCCTCCGGTCGCGATGAGGTGGGGAACTAGGTCTTTCTCTGTGGTCTCCACAGGGGATTCAGACATCCTTTCATCTTGGGAGATGCAAGACGAGCCTGCATTCAAGTCACTGCAGGGATATCCGGCCTTATTTCGATTCAGCGCATCGCGGTGTCCATTCCACTTGAGGCCGCAATCTCAGGGTCCCTCTCACATACATAGAGCTGAGAGAAGCCTCCTCTTGAGGTGCTTGTGGTAAGGTGGTATTCCTCTGGAGTCGAAGCCATGGACTAACCTCTCATCTCGAGTTGATTCTTGGTCCACGGAGCTCTTTCCTGTTACTACAGTGACCTCAGGTTCCCTCTAGCCTTGAAACAGTGTTCTTGGGGTTTCTCTGGTGTGCCATCAAGGAAATCAAGGCTCCTTTCATGTGTGATGGGCAACACGGAATTGCTCTGCATGCAGTGCAGGATATCGGGCCTCATTTTGCGGCGAGGGGAAAGTCTCATGGTATTTCTCGAGTTGCGGTGGGAACCTGGGGTATATTCTGAAGTTATGACGGGGGTGGCCCTTCCACCCACGTGTTTGTTCAGCGACGTCAGGACTCCTGCCTAGTTGCGAGGGACAACTCGGGATTCTCCTCGAGGCTTGGCAGGGCAATTGGGACGCCTCTCCAGCTGAGGCGGGAGACCAAGAGTCCCTTTCCATGTGCCACAGGAATCCTGGGACTCCTATCAAGTTTCACGAGGAGTCAGGCATCGTCTCCTTTGAAGGCACTGATCTCCGCGTACCTCTGGAGTTTTCAAAGGATGTGAGGCCTCCGGTCGCGATGAGGTGGGGAACTAGGTCTTTCTCTGTGGTCTCCACAGGGGATTCAGACATCCTTTCATCTTGGGAGATGCAAGACGAGCCTGCATTCAAGTCACTGCAGGGATATCCGGCCTTATTTCGCGTCAGGGCATCGCGGTGTAAATTCCACTTGAGGCCGCAAACTCAGGGTCCCTCTCACATACTTAGAGCTGCGAAAAGCCTCCTCTTGAGGTGCTTGTGGTAAGGTGGTATTCCTCTGGAGTTGAATCCAGGGACTAACCTCTCATCTCGAGTTGATTTTTGGTCCACGGAGCTTTTTCGTGTGGCTACAGTGACCTCAGGATCCCTCTAGCCTTGAAACAGTGTTCTTGGGGATTCTCTGGAATGCCATCAAGGAAATCAAGGCTCCTTTCATGTGTGATGTGCAACACGAAATTGTTCTGCACGCAGTGCAGGGGAATCGGGCCTCATCTCGCTGCGAGGGGGAACTCTCATGGTTTTTCTCGAGTTGCGGTGGGAACCTGGGGTATATTCTCGAGTTACAACGGGGATGGCCCTTCCACACACGTGTTTGTCCAGCGACGTCAGGACTCCTGCCTAGTTGCGAGGGACAACTCGGGATTCTCCTCGAGGCTTGGCAGGGCAATTGGGAAGCCTCTCCAGCTGAGGCGGTAGACCAAGGGTCCCTTTCCACGTGCCACAGGAATCCTGGGACTCCTATCAAGTTTCACGAGGAGTCAGGCATCGTCTACTTTGGAGGCACTGATCTCTGCATACCTCTGGAATTTTCAAAGAATGTGAGGCCTCCGGTCGCGATGAGGTGGGGAACTAGGTCTTCTCTGTGGTCTCCACAGGGGATTCAGACATCCTTTCGTCTTGGGAGATGCAAGACGAGCTTGCATTCAAGTCACTGCAGGGATATCCGGCCTTATTTCGAGTCAGGGCATCGCGGTGTCCATTCCACTTGAGGCTGCAAAATCAGGTCCCTCTCACATAGCTAGAGCTGAGAGAAGCCTCCTCTTGAGGTGCTTGTGGTAAGGTGGTATTCCTCTGGAGTCGAAGCCATGGACTAACCTCTCATCTCGAGTTGATTCTTGGTCCACGGAGCTCTTTCCTGTTACTACAGTGACCTCAGGTTCCCTCTTGACTTGAAACAGTGTTCTTGGCGTTTCTCTGGAGTGCCATCAAGGAAATCAAGGCTCCTTTCATGTGTGATGGGCAACACGGAATTGCTCTGCACGCAGTGCAGGATATCGGGCCTCATTTTGCGGCGAGGGGTAAGTCTCATGGTTTTTCTCGAGTTGCGGTGGGAACCTGGGGTATATTCTGAAGTTATGACGGGGATGGCCCTTCCACCCACGTGTTTGTTCAGCCACGTCAGGACTCCTGCCTAGTTGCGAGGGACAACTCGGGATTCTCCTCGAGGCTTGGCAGGGCAATTGGGACGCCTCTCCAGCTGAGGCGGGAGACCAAGGGTCCCTTTCCACGTGCCACAGGAATCCTGGGACTCCTATCAAGTTTCACGAGGAGCCAGGCATCGTCTCCTTTGAAGGCACTGATCTCCGCGTACCTCTGGAATTTTCAAAGGATGTGAGGCCTCCGGTCGCGATGAGGTGGGGAACTAGGTCTTTCTCTGTGGTCTTCAAAGGGGATTCAGACATCCTTTCATCTTGGGAGATGCAAGACGAGCCTGCATTCAAGTCACTGCAGGGATATCCGGCCTTATTTTGCGTCAGGGCATCGCGGTGTCCATTCCACTTGAGGCCGCAAACTCAGGGTCCCTCTCACATACCTAGAGCTGAGAGAAGCCTCCTCTTGAGGTGCTTGTGGTAAGGTGGTATTCCTCTGGAGTCGAAGCCAGGAACTAACCTCTCATCTCGAGTTGATTTTTGGTCCACGGAGTACTTTCGTGTGGCTACAGTGACCTCAGGATCCCTCTAGCCTTGAAACAGTGTTCTTGGGGTTTCTCTGGAGTGCCATCAAGGAAATCAAGGCTCCTTTCATGTTTGATGTGCAACACGGAATTGCTCTGCATTCAGTGCAGGAGAATCGAGCCTCATCTCGCGGTGAGGGGGAAGTCTCATGGTTTTTCTCGAGTTGCGGCGGGAACCTGGGGTATATTCTCGAGTTACGACGGGGATGGCCATTCCACACACGTGTTTGTTCAGAGACGTCAGGACTCCTGCCTAGTTGCGAGGGACAACTCGGGATTCTCCTCGAGGCTTGGCAGGGCAATTGGGACGCCTCTCCAGCTGAGGCGGGAGACCAAGCGTCCCTTTCCACGTGATACAGGAATCCTGGGACGGCTATCAAGTTTCACGAGTCAGGCATCGTCTCCTCTGGAGGCACTGATCTCCACGTACTTCTGAAGTTTTCAAAGGATGTGATGCCTCCGGTCACGATGAGGTGGGGAACTAGGTCTTTCTCTGTGGTCTCCACAGGGGATTAAGACAACCTTTCGTCTTGGGAGATGCAAGACGAGCGTGCATTCAAGTCACTGCAGGGATATCCGGCCTTATTTCGATTCAGGGCATCGCGGTATCCATTCCACTTGAGGCCGCAAACTCAGGGTCCCTCTCACATACATAGAGCTGAGAGAAGCCTCCTCTTGAAGGTGCTTGTGGTAAGGTGGTATTCCTCTGGAGTCGAATCCATGGACTAACCTCTCATCTCGAGTTGATTCTTGGTCCACGGAGCTCTTTCGTGTTGCTACAGTGACCTCAGGATCCCTCTAGCCTTGAAACAGTGTTCTTGGGGTTTCTCTGGAGTGCCATCAAGGAAATCAAGGCTCCTTTCATGTGTGATGTGCAACACAGAATTGCTCTGCACGCAGTGCAGTATATCGGGCCTCATCTCGTGGCGAGGGGGAAGTCTCATGGTTTTTCTCGAGTTGCGGTGGGAACCTGGGGTATATTCTCGAATTATGACGGGGATGGCTCTTTCAACCATGTGTTTGTTCAGCGACGTCAGGACTCCTGCCTAGATGCGAGGGACAACTCGGGATTCTCCTCGAGGCTTGGCAGGGCAATTGGGACGCCTCTCCATCTGAGGCGGTAGACCAAGGGTCCCTTTCCACGTGCCACAGGAATCCTGGGACTCCTATCAAGTTTCACGAGGAGTCAGGCATCGTCTCCTTTGGAGGCACTGATCTCCGCGTACCTCTGGAGTTTTCAAAGGATGTGAGGCCTCCGGTCGCGAAGAGGTGGGGAACTAGGTCTTTCTCTGTGGTCTCCACAGGGGATTCAGACATCCTTTCATCTTGGGAGATGCAAGACGAGCCTGCATTCAAGTCACTGCAGGGATATCCGGCCTTATTTCGATTCAGGGCATCGCAGTGTCCATTCCACTTGAGGCCGCAAACTCAGGGTCCCTCTCAAATATCTAGAGCTGAGAGAAGCCTCCTCTTGAGGTGCTTGTGGTAAGGTGGTATTCCTCTGGAATCGAAGCCAGGGACGAACCTCTCATCTCGAGTTGATTTTTGGTCCACGTAGTACTTTCGTGTGGCTACAGTGACCTCAGGATCCCTCTAGCCTGGAAACAGTATTCTTGGGGTTTCTCTGGAGTGCCATCAAGAAAATCAAGTCTCCTTTCATGTTTGATGTGCAACACGGAATTGCTCCGCATGCAGTGCAGGAGAATCGAGCCTCATCTCGCGGCGAGGGGGAAGTCTCATGGTTTTTCTCGAGTTGCGGCGGGAACCTGGGGTATATTCTCGAGTTACGACGGGGATGGCCATTCAACACACGTGTTTGTTCAGAGACGTCCGGACACCTGCCTAGTTGCGAGGGACAACTCGGGATTCTCCTCGAGGCTTGGCAGGGCATTTGGGACGCATCTCCAGCTGAGGCGGGAGACCAAGCGTCCCTTTCCACGTGCCACAGGAATCCTGGGACGGCTATCAAGTTTCACGAGTCAGGCATCGTCTCCTTTGGAGGCACTGATCTCCGCGTACCTCTGAAGTTTTCAAAGGATGTGAGGGCTCCGGTCGCGATGAGGTGGGGAACTAGGTCTTTCTCTGTGGTCTCCACAGGGGATTCAGACATCCTTTCGTCTTGGGAGATGCAAGACGAGCCTGCATTCAAATCACTGCAGGAATATCCGGCCTTATTTTGAGTCAGGGCATTGCGGTGTCCATTCCACTTGAGGCCGCAAACTCAGGGTCCCTCTCACATACATAGAGCTGAGAGAAGCCTCCTCTTGAGGTGTTTGTGGTAAGGTGGTATTCCTCTGGAGTCGAATCCATGGACTAACCTCTCATCTTGAGTTAATTCTTGGTCCACGGAGCTCTTTCGTGTTGCTACAGTGACCTCAGGATCCCTCTAGCCTTGAAACAGTGTTCTTGGGGTTTCTCTTGAGTGCCATCAAGGAAATCAAGGCTTTTTTCATGTGTGATGTGCAACACGGAATTGCTCTGCACGCAGTGCAAGGGAATAGGGCTTCATTTTGCGGCGAGGGGGAAGTCTTATGGTTTTTCTCGAGTTGCGGGCTGGCGTATATTCTCGAGTTACGACGGGGATGGCCCTTCCACAGACATGTTTGTTCACCGACGACAGGACTCCTGCCTAGTTGCGAGGGACAACTCGGGATTCTCCTCGAGGCTGGGCAGGGCAATTGGGACGCCTCTCCAGCTGAGGCGGGAGACGAAGGGTCCCTTTCCACGTGCCACAGTAATCCTGGGACTCCTATCAAGTTTCACTATGAGTCAGGCATAGTCTCCTTTGAAGGCACTGATCTCCGCGTACATTTGGAGATTTCCAAGGATGTGAGGCCTCAGGTCGCGATGAGGTTTGGAACTAGGTCTTTCTCTGTGGTCTCCACAGGGGATTCAGACATCCTTTCGTCTTGGGAGATGCAAGACGAGCCTGCATTCAAGTCACTGCAGGGATATCCGGCCTTATTTCGAGTCAGGGCATCGCGGTGTCCATTCCATTTGAGGCCGCAAACTCAGGGTCCCTCTCACATACCTAGAGCTGAGAGAAGCCTCCTCTTGAGGTGCTTGTGGTAAGGTGGTATACCTCTGGAGTCGAAGACAGTGACCAACCTCTCATCTCGAGTTGATTTTTGGTCTACGGAGCCCTTTCGTGTTGCTACAGTGACCTCAAGTTCCCTCTATCCTTGAAATAGTGTTCTTGGGGTTTCTCTGGAGTGCCATCAAGGAAATCAAGGCTCCTTTCATGTGTGATGTGCAACACGGAATTGCTCTGCACGCAGTGCAGGAGAATCGAGCCTCATCTCGCGGCGAGTGGGAAGTCTCATGGTTTTTCTCGAGTTGCGGCGGGAACCTGGGGTATATTCTCGAGTTACGACGGGGATGGCCCTTCCACCCACGTGTTTGTTCAGCGACGTCAGGACTCCTGCCTAGTTGCGAGGGACAACTCGGGATTCTCCTCGAGGATTGGCAGGGCAATTGGGACGCCTCTCCAGCTGAGGCGGGAGACCAAGGGTCCCTTTCCACGTGCCACAGGAATCCTGGGACTCCTATCAAGTTTCATGAGGAGTCAGGCATCGTCTCCTTTGAAGGCACTGATCTCCGCGTACCTCTGGAATTTTCAAGGGATGTGAGGCCTCCGGTCGCGATGAGGTGGGGAACTAGGTCTTTCTCTGTGGTCTCCACATGGGATTCAGACATCCTTTCATCTTGGGAGATGCAAGACGAGCCTGCATTCAAGTCACTGCAGGGATATTCGGCCTTATTTCGCGTCAGGGCATCGCGGTGTCCTTTCCACTTGAGGCCGCAACTCAGGGTTCCTCTCACATACCTAGAGCTGAGGGAAGCCTCCTCTTGAGGTACTTGTGGTAAGGTGTTATTCCTCTGGAGTCGAATCCAGGGACTAACCTCTCATCTCGAGTTGATTTTTGGTCCATGGAGCCCTTTCGTGTGGCTACAGTGACCTCAGGATCCCTCTAGCCTGGATCCAGTGTTCTTGGGGTTTCTCTGGAGTGCCATCAAGAAAATCAAGGCTCCTTTCATGTGTGATGTGCAACACGGAATTACTGTGCACGCAGTGCAGGAGAATCGAGCCTCATCTCGCGGTGAGGGGGAAGTCTCATGGTTTTTCTCCAGTTGCGGCGGGAACCTGGGGTATATTCTCGAGTTATGACGGGGATGGGCCTTCCACCCACGTGTTTGTTCAGCGACGTCAGGACTCCTGCCTAGTTGCGAGGGACAACTCAGGATTCTCCTCGAGGCTTGGCAGGGCAATTGGAACGCCTCTCCAGCTGAGGCGGGAGACCAAGGGTCCCTTTCCACGTGCCACAGGAATCCTGGGACTCCTATCAAGTTTCACGAGGAGTCAGGCATCGTCTCCTTTGGAGGCACTGATCTCCGCGTACCTCTGGAGTTTTCAAAGGATGTGAGGCCTCCGGTCGCGATGAGGTGGGGAACTAGGTCTTTCTCTGTGGTCTCCACAGGGGATTCAGACATGCTTTCCTCTTGGGAGATGCAAGACGAGCCTGCATTCAAGTCACTGCAGGGATATCCGGCCTTATTTTGAGTCAGGGCATCGCGTTGTCCATTCCACTTGAGCCCGCAAAATCAGGGTCCCTCTCACATACCTAGAATTGAGAGAAGCCTCCTCTTGAGGTGCTTGTGGTAAGGTAGTATTCCTCTGGAGTCGAAGCCAGGGACTAACCTCTCATCTCGAGTTGATTTTTGGTACACGGATCTCTTTCGTGTTGCTACAGTGACCTCAGGATCCCTCTAGACTTGAAACAGTGTTCTTGGTGTTTCTCTGGAGTGCCATCAAGAAAATGAAGGCTCCTTTCATGTGTGATGTGCAACACGGAATTGCTCTGCACGCAGTGAAGGGGAATCGGGCCTCATCTCGCGGCGAGGGGGAAGTCTCATGGTTTTTCTCGAGGTGCGGCGGGAACCTGGGGTATATTCTCGAGTTACGACGGGGATGGCCATTCCACACACGTGTTTGTTCAGAGACGTCAGGACTCCTGCCTAGTTGCGAGGGACAACTCGGGATTCTCCTCGAGGCTTGGCAGGGCAATTGGGACGCCTCTCCAGCTGAGGCGGGAAACCAAGCGTCCCTTTCCACGTGCCACAGGAATCCTGGGACGCCTATCAAGTTTCACGAGGAGTCAGGCATCGTCTACTTTGGAGGCACTGATCTCTGCGTACCTCTGGAATTTTCAAAGGACGTGAGGCCTCCGGTCGCGATGAGGTGGGGAACTAGGTCTTCTCTGTGGTCTCCACAGGGGATTCAGACATCCTTTCGTCTTGGGAGATGCAAGACGAGCTTGCATTCAAGTCACTGCAGGGATATCCGGCCTTATTTCGAGTCAGGGCATCGCGGTGTCCATTCCACTTGAGGCTGCAAACTCAGGGTCCCTCTCACATACCTAGAGCTGAGAGAAGCCTCCTCTTGAGGTGCTTGTGGTAAGGTGGTATTCCTCTGGAGTCGAAGC
Organism: Cervus elaphus; assembly: GCF_910594005.1. NCBI lineage: Eukaryota > Metazoa > Chordata > Mammalia > Artiodactyla > Cervidae > Cervus > Cervus elaphus. The sequence continues at coordinate 8,644,715 of NC_057838.1, forward strand.
CATGGACTAACCTCCCATCTCGAGTTGATTCTTGGTTCACGGAGCTCTTTCGTGTTGCTACAGTGACGTCAGGTTCCCTCTAGCCTTGAAACAGTGTTCTTGGGGTTTCTCTGGAGTGCCATCAAGTTAATCAAGGCTTTTTTCATGTGTGATGTGCAACACGGAATTGCTCTGCACGCAGTGCAGGGGAATCGGGCCTCATTTTACGGCGAGGGGGAAGTCTCATGGTTTTTCTCGAGTTGCGGCGGGAACCTGGGGTATATTCACGAGATACGACGGGGATGGCCCTTCCACAGACGTGTTTGTTCAGCAACGTCAGGACTCCTGCCTAGTTGCGAGGGACAACTCGGGATTCTCCTCGAGGCTTGGCAGGGCAATTGGGACGCCTCTCCAGCTGTGGCGGGAGACCAAGGGTCCCTTTCCACGTGCCACAGGAATCCTGGGACTCCTATCAAGTTTCACGAGTCAGGCATCGTCTCCTTTGGAGGCACTGATCTCCGAGTACCTCTGAAGTTTTCAAAGGATGTGAGGCCTCCGGTCGCGATGAGGTGGGGAACTAGGTCTTTCTCTGTGGTCTCCACAGGGTTTCAGACATCCTTTCGTCTTGGGAGATGCAAGACGAGCTTGCATTCAAGTCACTGCAGGGATATCCGGCCTTATGTCGAGTCAGGGCATCGCGGTGTCCATTCCACTTGAGGCCGCAAAATCAGGGTCCCTCTCACATACATGGAGCTGAGAGAAGCCTCCTCTTGAGGTGCTTGTGGTAAGGTGGTACTCCTCCGGAATCGAAGCCAGGGACTAACCTATCATCCCGAGTTGATTCTTGGTCCACGGAGCTCTTTCCTGTTACTACAGTGACCTCAGGTTCCCTCTAGCCTTGAAACAGTGTTCTTGGGGTTTCTCTGGAGTGCCATCAAGGAAATCAAGGCTCCTTTCATGTGTGATGGGCAACACGGAATTGCTCTGCACGCAGTGCAGGATGTTGGGACTCATTTTGTGGCGAGGGGGAAGTCTCATGGTTTTTCTCGAGTTGCGGTGGGAACCTGGGGTATATTCTGAAGTTATGATGGGGATGGCCCTTCCACCCACGTGTTTGTTCAGCCACGTCAGGACTCCTGCCTAGTTGCGAGGGACAACTCGGGATTCTCCTCGAGGCTTGGCAGGGCAATTGGGACGCCTCTCCAGCTGAGGCGAGAGACCAAGGGTCCCTTTCCACGTGCCACAGGAATCCTGGGACTCCTATCAAGATTCACGAGGAGTCAGGAATCGTCTCCTTTGAAGGCACTGATCTCCGCGTACCTCGGGAGTTTTCAAGGGATGTGAGGCCTCCGGTCGCGATGAGGTGGGGAACTAGGTCTTTCTCTGTGGTCTCCACAGGGGATTCAGACATCCTTTCATCTTGGGAGATGCAAGACGAGCCTGCATTCAAGTCACTGCAGGGATATCCGGCCTTATTTCGCGTCAGGGCATCGCGGTATCCATTCCACTTGAGGCCGCAAACTCAGGGTCCCTCTCACATACCTAGAGCTGAGAGAAGCCTCCTCTTGAGGTGCTTGTGGTAAGGTGGTATTCCTCTGGAGTCGAATCCAGGGACTAACCTCTCATCTCGAGTTGATTTTTGGTCCACGGAGCACTTTCGTGTGGCTACAGTGACCTCAGGATCCCTCTAGCCTTGAAACAGTGTTCTTGGGGTTTCTCTGGAGTGCCATCAAGAAAATCAAGGCTCATTTCATGTGTGATGTGCAACACGGAATTGCTCTGCACGCAGTGCAGGAGAATCGAGCCTCATCTCGCGGTGAGGGGGAAGTCTCATGGTTTTTCTCCAGTTGCGGCGGGAACCTGGGGTACATTTTCGAGTTATAACGGGGATGGCCCTTCCACCCACGTGTTGGTTCAGCGACGTCAGGACTCCTGCCTAGTTGCGAGGGACAACTCGGGATTCTCCTCGAGGCTTGGCAGGGCAATTGGGACGCCTCTCCAGCTGAGGCGGGAGACCAAGGGTCCCTTTCCACGTGCACAGGATTCCTGGGACTCCTATCAAGTTTCACGAGGAGTCAGGCATCGTCTCCTTTGGAGGCACTGATCTCCGTGTACCTCTGAAGTTTTCAAAGTATGTGAGGCCTCCGGTCGCGATGAGGTGGGGAACTAGGTCTTTCTCTGTGGTCTCCACAGGGGATTCAGACATCCTTTCGTCTTGGGAGATGCAAGACGAGCTTGCATTCAAGTCACTGCAGGGATATCCGGCCTTATTTCGAGTCAGGGCATCGCGGTGTCCATTCCACTTGAGGCTGCAAAATCAGGGTCCCTCTCACATACCTAGAGCTGAGAGAAGCCTCCTCTTGAGGTGCTTGTGGTAAGGTGGTATTCCTCTGGAGTCGAAGCCATGGACTAACCTCTCATCTCGAGTTGATTCTTGGTCCACGGAGCTCTTTCCTGTTACTACAGTGACCTCAGGTTCCCTCTAGACTTGAAACAGTGTTCTTGGGGTTTCTCTGGAGTGCCATCAAGGAAATCAAGGCTCCTTTCATGTGTGATGGGCAACACGGAATTGCTCTGCACGCAGTGCAGGATATCGGGCCTCATTTTGCGGCGAGGGGGAAGTCTCATGGTTTTTCTCGAGTTGCGGTGGGAACCTGGGGTATATTCTGAAGTTATGACGGGGATGGCCCTTCCACCCACGTGTTTGTTCAGCCACGTCAGGACTCCTGCCTAGTTGCGAGGGACAACTCGGGATTCTCCTCGAGGCTTGGCAGGGCAATTGGGACGCCTCTCCAGCTGAGGCGGGAGACCAAGGATCCCTTTCCACGTGCCACAGGAATCCTGGGACTCCTATCAAGTTTCACGAGGAGCCAGGCATCGTCTCCTTTGAAGGCACTGATCTCTGCGTACCTCTGGAATTTTCAAAGGATGTGAGGCCTCCGGTCGCGATGAGGTGGGGAACTAGGTCTTTCTCTGTGGTCTCCAAAGGGGATTCAGACATCCTTTCATCTTGGGAGATGCAAGACGAGCCTGCATTCAAGTCACTGCAGGGATATCCGGCCTTATTTTGCGTCAGGGCATCGCGGTGTCCATTCCACTTGAGGACGCAAACTCAGGGTCCCTCTCACATACCTAGAGCTGAGAGAAGCCTCCTCTTGAGGTGCTTGTGGTAAGGTGGTATTCCTCTGGAGTCGAAGCCAGGAACTAACCTCTCATCTCGAGTTGATTTTTGGTCCACGGAGTACTTTCGTGTGGCTACAGTGACCTCAGGATCCCTCTAGCCTTGAAACAGTGTTCTTGGGGTTTCTCTGGAGTGCCATCAAGGAAATCAAGGCTCCTTTCATGTTTGATGTGCAACACGGAATTGCTCTGCATGCAGTGCAGGAGAATCGAGCCTCATCTCGCGGTGAGGGGGAAGTCTCATGGTTTTTCTCGAGTTGCGGTGGGAACCTGGGGTATATTCTCGAGTTACGACGGGGATGGCCATTCCACACACGTGTTTGTTCAGAGACGTCAGGACTCCTGCCTAGTTGCGAGGGACAACTCGGGATTTTCCTCGAGGCTTCGCAGGGCAATTGGGACGCCTCTCCAGCTGAGGCGGGTGACCAAGCGTCCCTTTCCACGTGATACAGGAATCCTGGGACGGCTATCAAGTTTCACGAGTCAGGCATCGTCTCCTATGGAGGCACTGATCTCCACGTACTTCTGAAGTTTTCAAAGGATGTGAGGCCTCCGGTCAAGATGAGGTGGGGAACTAGGTCTTTCTCTGTGCTCTCCACAGGGGATTCAGACAACCTTTCGTCTTGGGAGATGCAAGACGAGCGTGCATTCAAGTCACTGCAGGGATATCCGGCCTTATTTCGATTCAGGGCATCGCGGTATCCATTCCACTTGAGGCCGCAAACTCAGGGTCCCTCTCACATACATAGAGCTGAGAGAAGCCTCCTCTTGAAGGTGCTTGTGGTAAGGTGGTATTCCTCTGGAGTCGAATCCATGGACTAACCTCTCATCTCGAGTTGATTCTTGGTCCACGGAGCTCTTTCGTGTTGCTACAGTGACGTCAGGTTCCCTCTAGCCTTGAAACAGTGTTCTTGGGGTTTCTCTGGAGTGCCATCAAGGAAATCAAGGCTCCTTTCATGTGTGATGTGCAACACGGAATTGCTCTGCACGCAGTGCAGTATATCGGGCCTCATATCGCGGCGAGGGGGAAGTCTCATGGTTTTTCTCGAGTTGCGGTGGGAACCTGGGGTATATTCTCGAGTTATGACGGGGATGGATCTTTCAACCATGTGTTTGTTCAGCGACGTCAGGACTCCTGCCTAGATGCGAGGGACAACTCGGCATTCTCCTCGAGGCTTGGCAGGGCAATTGGGACGCCTCTCCATCTGAGGCGGTAGACCAAGGGTCCCTTTCCACGTGCCACAGGAATCCTGGGACTCCTATCAAGTTTCACGAGGAGTCAGGCATCGTCTCCTTTGGAGGCACTGATCTCCGCGTACCTCTGGAGTTTTCAAAGGATGTGAGGCCTCCGGTCGCGATGAGGTGAGGAACTAGGTCTTTCTCTGTGGTCTCCACAGGGGATTCAGACATCCTTTCATCTTGGGAGATGCAAGACGAGCCTGCATTCAAGTCACTGCAGGGATATCCGGCCTTATTTCGATTCAGGGCATCGCAGTGTCCATTCCACTTGAGGCCGCAAACTCAGGGTCCCTCTCAAATATCTAGAGCTGAGAGAAGCCTCCTCTTGAGGTGCTTGTGGTAAGGTGGTATTCCTCTGGAATCGAAGCCAGGGACGAACCTCTCATCTCGAGTTGATTTTTGGTCCACGTAGTACTTTCGTGTGGCTACAGTGACCTCAGGATCCCTCTAGCCTGGAAACAGTATTCTTGGGGTTTCTCTGGAGTGCCATCAAGAAAATCAAGTCTCCTTTCATGTTTGATGTGCAACACGGAATTGCTCCGCATGCAGTGCAGGAGAATCGAGCCTCATCTCGCGGCGAGGGGGAAGTCTCATGGTTTTTCTCGAGTTGCGGCGGGAACCTGGGGTATATTCTCGAGTTACGACGGGGATGGCCATTCAACACACGTGTTTGTTCAGAGACGTCCGGACTCCTGCCTAGTTGCGAGGGACAACTCGGGATTCTCCTCGAGGCTTGGCAGGGCATTTGGGACGCCTCTCCAGCTGAGGCGGGAGACCAAGCGTCCCTTTCCACGTGCCACAGGAATCCTGGGACGGCTATCAAGTTTCACGAGTCAGGCATCGTCTCCTTTGGAGGCACTGATCTCCGCGTACCTCTGAAGTTTTCAAAGGATGTGAGGGCTCCGGTCGCGATGAGGTGGGGAACTAGGTCTTTCTCTGTGGTCTCCACAGGGGATTCAGACATCCTTTCGTCTTGGGAGATGCAAGACGAGCCTGCATTCAAATCACTGCAGGGATATCCGGCCTTATTTTGAGTCAGGGCATTGCGGTGTCCATTCCACTTGAGGCCGCAAACTCAGGGTCCCTCTCACATACATAGAGCTGAGAGAAGCCTCCTCTTGAGGTGTTTGTGGTAAGGTGGTATTCCTCTGGAGTCGAATCCATGGACTAACCCCTCATCTTGAGTTAATTCTAGGTCCACGGAGCTCTTTCGTGTTGCTACAGTGACCTCAGGATCCCTCTAGCCTTGAAACAGTGTTCTTGGGGTTTCTCTTGAGTGCCATCAAGGAAATCAAGGCTTTTTTCATGTGTGATGTGCAACACGGAATTGCTCTGCACGCAGTGCAGGGGAATAGGGCTTCATTTTGCGGCGAGGGGGAAGTCTTATGGTTTTTCTCGAGTTGCGGGCTGGCGTATATTCTCGAGTTACGACGGGGATGGCCCTTCCACAGACATGTTTGTTCACCGACGACAGGACTCCTGCCTAGTTGCGAGGGACAACTCGGGATTCTCCTCGAGGCTGGGCAGGGCAATTGGGACGCCTCTCCAGCTGAGGCGGGAGACGAAGGGTCCCTTTCCACGTGCCACAGTAATCCTGGGACTCCTATCAAGTTTCACTAGGAGTCAGGCATCGTCTCCTTTGAAGGCACTGATCTCCGCGTACATTTGGAGATTTCCAAGGATGTGAGGCCTCAGGTCGCGATGAGGTTTGGAACTAGGTCTTTCTCTGTGGTCTCCACAGGGAATTCAGACATCCTTTCATCTTGGGAGATGCAAGTCGAACCTGCATTCTAGCCACTGCAGGGATATCCGGCCTTATTTCGAGTCAGGGCATCGCGGTGTCCATTCCATTTGAGGCCGCAAACTCAGGGTCCCTCTCACATACCTAGAGCTGAGAGAAGCCTCCTCTTGAGGTGCTTGTGGTAAGGTGGTATTCCTCTGGAGTCGAAGACAGTGACCAACCTCTCATCTCGAGTTGATTTTTGGTCTACGGAGCCCTTTCGTGTTGCTACAGTGACCTCAAGTTCCCTCTAGCCTTGAAATAGTGTTCTTGGGGTTTCTCTGGAGTGCCATCAAGGAAATCAAGGCTCCTTTCATGTGTGATGTGCAACACGGAATTGCTCTGCACGCAGTGCAGGAGAATCGAGCCTCATCTCGCGGCGAGTGGGAAGTCTCATGGTTTTTCTCGAGTTGCGGCGGGAACCTGGGGTATATTCTCGAGTTACGACGGGGATGGCCCTTCCACCCACGTGTTTGTTCAGCGACGTCAGGACTCCTGCCTAGTTGCGAGGGACAACTCGGGATTCTCCTCGAGGCTTGGCAGGGCAATTGGGACGCCTCTCCAGCTGAGGCGGGAGACCAAGTGTCCCTTTCCACGTGCCACAGGAATCCTGGGACTCCTATCAAGTTTCATGAGGAGTCAGGCATCGTCTCCTTTGAAGGCACTGATCTCCGCGTACCTCTGGAATTTTCAAGGGATGTGAGGCCTCCGGTCGTGATGAGGTGGGGAACTAGGTCTTTCTCTGTGCTCTCCACAGGGGATTCAGACATGCTTTCGTCTTGGGAGATGCAAGACGAGCCTGCATTCAAGTCACTGCAGGGATATCCGGCCTTATTTTGAGTCAGGGCATCGCGTTGTCCATTCCACTTGAGCCCGCAACACAGGGTTCCTCTCACATACCTAGAGCTGAGGGAAGCCTCCTCTTGAGGTACTTGTGGTAAGGTGTTATTCCTCTGGAGTCGAATCCAGGGACTAACCTCTCATCTCGAGTTGATTTTTGGTACACGGATCTCTTTCGTGTTGCTACAGTGACCTCAGGATCCCTCTAGCCTGGTCCAGTGTTCTTGAGGTTTCTCTGGAGTGCCATCAAGAAAATCAAGGCTCCTTTCATGTGTGATGTGCAACACGGAATTACTGTGCACGCAGTGCAGGAGAATCGAGCCTCATCTCGCGGTGAGGGGGAAGTCTCATGGTTTTTCTCCAGTTGCGGCGGGAACCTGGGGTATATTCTCGAGTTATGACGGGGATGGGCCTTCCACCCACGTGTTTGTTCAGCGACGTCAGGACTCCTGCCTAGTTGCGAGGGACAACTCAGGATTCTCCTCGAGGCTTGGCAGGGCAATTGGAACGCCTCTCCAGCTGAGGCGGGAGACCAAGGGTCCCTTTCCACGTGCCACAGGAATCCTGGGACTCCTATCAAGTTTCACGAGGAGTCAGGCATCGTCTCCTTTGGAGGCACTGATCTCCGCGTACCTCTGGAGTTTTCAAAGGATGTGAGGCCTCCGGTCTCGATGAGGTGGGGAACTAGGTCTTTCTCTGTGGTCTCCACAGGGGATTCAGACATGCTTTCGTCTTGGGAGATGCAAGACGAGCCTGCATTCAAGTCACTGCAGGGATATCCGGCCTTATTTTGAGTCAGGGCATCGCGTTGTCCATTCCACTTGAGGCTGCAAAATCAGGGTCCCTCTCACATACCTAGAATTGAGAGAAGCCTCCTCTTGAGGTGCTTGTGGTAAGGTAGTATTCCTCTGGAGTCGAAGCCAGGGACTAACCTCTCATCTCGAGTTGATTTTTGGTCCACGGATCTCTTTCGTGTTGCTACAGTGACCTCAGGATCCCTCTAGCCTTGAAACAGTGTTCTTGGGGTTTCTCTGGAGTGCCATCAAGAAAATGAAGGCTCCTTTCATGTGTGATGTGCAACACGGAATTGCTCTGCACGCAGTGAAGGGGAATCGGGCCTCATCTCGCGGCGAGGGGGAAGTCTCATGGTTTTTCTCGAGGTGCGGCGGGCACCTGGGGTATATTCTCGAGTTACGACGGGGATGGCCATTCCACACACGTGTTTGTTCAGAGACGTCAGGACTCCTGCCTAGTTGCGAGGGACAACTCGGGATTCTCCTCGAGGCTTGGCAGGGCAATTGGGACGCCTCTCCAGCTGAGGCGGGAAACCAAGCGTCCCTTTCCACGTGCCACAGGAATCCTGGGATGCCTATCAAGTTTCACAAGGAGTCAGGCATCGTCTACTTTGGAGGCACTGATCTCTGCGTACCTCTGGAATTTTCAAAGGACGTGAGGCCTCCGGTCGCGATGAGGTGGGGAACTAGGTCTTCTCTGTGGTCTCCACAGGGGATTCAGACATCCTTTCGTCTTGGGAGATGCAAGACGAGCTTGCATTCAAGTCACTGCAGGGATATCCGGCCTTATTTCGAGTCAGGGCATCGCGGTGTCCATTCCACTTGAGGCTGCAAACTCAGGGTCCCTCTCACATACCTAGAGCTGAGAGAAGCCTCCTCTTGAGGTGCTTGTGGTAAGGTGGTATTCCTCTGGAGTCGAATCCATGGACTAACCTCCCATCTCGAGTTGATTCTTGGTCCACGGAGCTCTTTCGTGTTGCTACAGTGACGTCAGGTTCCCTCTAGCCTTGAAACAGTGTTCTTGGGGTTTCTCTGGAGTGCCATCAAGGAAATCAAGGCTTTTTTCATGTGTGATGTGCAACACGGAATTGCTCTGCACGCAGGGCAGGGGAATCGGGCCTCATTTTACGGCGAGGGGGAAGTCTCATGGTTTTTCTCGAGTTGCGGCGGGAACCTGGGGTATATTCACGAGTTACGACGGGGATGGCCTTTCCACAGACGTGTTTGTTCAGCGACGTCAGGACTCCTGCCTAGTTGCGAGGGACAACTCGGGATTCTCCTCGAGGCTTGGCAGGGCAATTGGGACGCCTCTCCAGCTGAGGCGGGAGACCAAGGGTCCCTTTCCACGTGCCACAGGAATCCTGGGACTCCTATCAAGTTTCACGAGGAGTTAGGCATCGTCTCCTTTGGAGGCACTGATCTCCGAGTACCTCTGAAGTTTTCAAAGGATGTGAGGCCTCCGGTCGCGATGAGGTGGGGAACTAGGTCTTTCTCTGTGGTCTCCACAGGGGATTCAGACATCCTTTCGTCTTGGGAGATGCAAGACGAGCCTGCCTTAAAGTCACTGCAGGGATATCCGGCCTTATGTCGAGTCAGGGCATCGCGGTGTCCATTCCACTTGAGCCCGCAAACTAAGGGTCCCTCTCACATACATGGAGCTGAGAGAAGCCTCCTCTTGAGGTGCTTGTGGTAAGGTGGTACTCCTCCGGAATCGAAGCCAGGGACTAACCTATCATCCCGAGTTGATTCTTGGTCCACGGAGCTCTTTCCTGTTGCTACAGTGACCTCAGGTTCCCTCTAGCCTTGAAACAGTGTTCTTGGGGTTTCTCTGGAGTGCCATCAAGGAAATCAAGGCTCCTTTCATGTGTGATGGGCAACACGGAATTGCTCTGCACGCAGTGCAGGATGTTGGGACTCATTTTGTGGCGAGGGGGAAGTCTCATTGTTTTTCTCGAGTTGCGGTGGGAACCTGGGGTATATTCTGAAGTTATGATGGGGATGGCCCTTCCACCCACGTGTTTGTTCAGCCACGTCAGGACTCCTGCCTAGTTGCGAGGGACAACTCGGGATTCTCCTCGAGGCTTGGCAGGGCAATTGGGACGCCTCTCCAGCTGAGGCGGGAGACCAAGGGTCCCTTTCCACGTGCCACAGGAATCCTGGGACTCCTATCAAGATTCACGAGGAGTCAGGAATCGTCTCCTTTGAAGGCACTGATCTCCGCGTACCTCGGGAGTTTTCAAGGGATGTGAGGCCTCCGGTCGCGATGAGGTGGGGAACTAGGTCTTTCTCTGTGGTCTCCACAGGGGATTCAGACATCCTTTCATCTTGGGAGATGCAAGACGAGCCTGCATTCAAGTCACTGCAGGGATATCCAGCCTTATTTCGCGTCAGGGCATCGCGGTATCCATTCCACTTGAGGCTGCAAACTCAGGGTCCCTCTCACATACCTAGAGCTGAGAGAAGCCTCCTCTTGAGGTGCTTGTGGTAAGGTGGTATTCCTCTGGAGTCGAATCCAGGGACTAACCTCTCATCTCGAGTTGATTTTTGGTCCACGGAGCACTTTCGTGTGGCTACAGTGACCTCAGGATCCCTCTAGCCTTGAAACAGTGTTCTTGGGGTTTCTCTGGAGTGCCATCAAGAAAATCAAGGCTCCTTTCATGTGTGATGTGCAACACGGAATTGCTCTGCACGCAGTGCAGGAGAATCGAGCCTCATCTCGCGGTGAGGGGGAAGTCTCATGGTTTTTCTCCAGTTGCGGCGGGAACCTGGGGTACATTTTCGAGTTATGACGGGGATGGCCCTTCCACCCACGTGTTTGTTCAGCGACGTCAGGACTCCTGCCTAGTTGCGAGGGACAACTCGGGATTCTCCTCGAGGCTTCGCAGGGGAATTGGGACGCCTCTCCAGCTGAGGCGGGAGACCAAGGGTCCCTTTCCACGTGCACAGGATTCCTGGGACTCCTATCAAGTTTCACGAGGAGTCAGGCATCGTCTCCTTTGGAGGCACTGATCTCCGCGTACCTCTGAAGTTTTCAAAGTATGTGAGGCCTCCGGTCGCGATGAGGTGGGGAACTAGGTCTTTCTCTGTGGTCTCCACAGGGGATTCAGACATCCTTTCGTCTTGGGAGATGCAAGATGAGCTTGCATTCAAGTCACTGCAGGGATATCCGGCCTTATTTCGAGTCAGGGCATCGCGGTGTCCATTCCACTTGAGGCCGCAAACTAAGGGTCCCTCTCAAATACATAGAGCTGAGAGAAGCCTCCTCTTGAGGTGCTTGTGGTAAGGTGGTATTCCTCTGGAGTCGAAGCCATGGACTAACCTCTCATCTCGAGTTGATTTTTGGTACACGGATCTCTTTCGTGTTGCTACAGTGAACTCAGGATCCCTCTAGCCTTGAAACAGTGTTCTTGGGGTTTCTCTGGAGTGCCATCAAGAAAATGAAGGCTCCTTTCATGTGTGATGTGCAAGACGGAATTGCTCTGCACGCAGTGAAGGGGAATCGGGCCTCATCTCGCGGCGAGGGGGAAGTCTCATGGTTTTTGTCGAGGTGCGGCGGGAACCTGGGGTATATTCTCGAGTTACGACGGGGATGGCCATTCCACACACGTGTTTGTTCAGAGACGTCAGGACTGCTGCCTAGTTGCGAGGGACAACTCGGGATTCTCCTCGAGGCTTGGCAGGGCAATTGGGACGCCTCTCCAGCTGAGGCGGGAAACCAAGCGTCCCTTTCCACGTGCCACAGGAATCCTGGGACGCCTATCAAGTTTCACGAGGAGTCAGGCATCGTCTACTTTGGAGGCACTGATCTCTGCGTACCTCTGGAATTTTCAAAGGATGTGAGGCCTCCGGTCGCGATGAGGTGGGGAACTAGGTCTTCTCTGTGGTCTCCACAGGGGATTCAGACATCCTTTCGTCTTGGGAGATGCAAGACGAGCTTGCATTCAAGTCACTGCAGGGATATCCGGCCTTATTTCGAGTCAGGGCATCGCGGTGTCCATTCCACTTGAGGCTGCAAACTCAGGGTCCCTCTCACATACCTAGAGCTGAGAGAAGCCTCCTCTTGAGGTGCTTGTGGTAAGGTGGTGTTCCTCTGGAGTCGAAGCCAGGGACTAACCTCTCATCTCGAGTTGATTCTTTGTCCCCGGAGCTCTTTCGTGTTGCTACAGTGACCTCAGGTTCCCTCTAGCCTTGAAACAGGGTTCTTGGGGTTTCTCTGGAGTGCCATCAAGGAAATCAAGGCTTTTTTCATGTGTGATGTGCAACACGGAATTGCTCTGCACGCAGTGCAGGGGAATCGGGTCTCATTTTGCGGCGAGGGGGAAGTCTCATGGTTTTTCTCGAATTGCGATGGGAACCTGGGTTATATTCAAGAGTTACGTCGGGGATGGCCCTTCCACAGACGTGTTTGTTCACCGACGTCAGGACTCCTGCCTAGTTGCGAGGGACAACTCGGGATTCTCCTCGAGGCTTGGCAAGGCAATTGGGACGCCTCTCCAGCTGAGGCGGGAGACCAAGGGTCCCTTTCCACGTGCCACAGGAATCCTGGGACTCCTATCAAGTTTCACGAGGAGTCAGGCATCTTCTCCTTTGGAGGCACTGATCTCCGCGTACCTCTGGAGTTTTCAAAGGATGTGAGGCCTCCGGTCGCGATGAGGTGGGGAACTAGGTCTTTCTCTGTGGTCTCCACAGGGGATTCAGACATCCTTTCGTCTTGGGAGATGCAAGACGAGCCTGCATTCAAGTCACTGCAGGGATATCCGGCCTTATTTCGAGTCAGGGCATCGCGGTGTCCATTCCACTTGAGGCCGCAAACTCAGGGTCCCTCTCACATACATAGAGCTGAGAGAAGCCTCCTCTTGAGGTGCTTGTGGTAAGGTGGTATTCCTCTGGAGTTGAAGCCAGGGACTAACCTCTCATCTCGAGTTGATTTTTGGTCCACGGAGCTCTTTCGTGTTGCTACAGTGACCTCAGGATCCCTCTAGCCTTGAAACAGTGTTCTTGGGGATTTTCTGGAATGCCATCAAGGAAATCAAGGCTCCTTTCATGTGTGATGTGCAACACGGAAGTGCTCTGCACGCAGTGCAGGGGAATCGGGCCTCATCTCGTGGCGAGGGGGACGTCTCATGGTTTTTCTCGAGTTGCGGCGGGAACCTGGGGTATATTCTCGAGTTACGACGGGGATGGCCCTTCCACACACGTGTTTGTTCAGCGACGTCAGGACTCCTGCCTAGTTGCGAGGGACAACTCGGGATTCTCCTCGAGGCTTGGCAGGGCAATTGGGACCCCTCTCCAGCTGAGGCGGGAGACCAAGTGTCAATTTCCACGTGCCACAGAAATCCTGGCACTCCTGTCAAGTTTCACGAGGAGTCAGGCATCGTCTCCTTTGGATTCACTGATCTCCCCGTACCTCTGGAGTTTTCAAAGGATGTAAGGCCTCCGGTCGCAATGAGGTGGGGAACTAGGTCTTTCTCTGTGGTCTCCACAGGGGATTCAGACATCCTTTCGTCTTGGGAGATGCAAGACGAGCCTGCATTCAAGTCACTGGAGGAATATCCAGCCTTATTTCGAGTCAGGGCATTGTGGTGACCATTCCACTTGAGGCCGCAAACTCAGGGTCCCTCTCACATACCTAGAGCTGAGAGAAGCCTCCTCTTGAGGTGCTTGTGGTAAGGTGGTATTCCTCTGGAGTCGAAGCCAGGGACTAACCTCTCATTTCGAGTTGATTTTTGGTCCACGGAGCTCTTTCATGTTGCTACAGTGACCTCAGGATCCCTCTAGCCTTGAAACAGTGTTCTTGGGGTTTCTCTGGAGTGCCATCAAGGAAATCAAGGCTCCTTTCATGTGTGATGGGCAACACGGAATTGCTCTGTACGCAGTGCAGGATATCGGGCCTCATTTTGCGGCGAGGGGGAAGTCTCATGGTTTTTCTCGAGTTGCGGTGGGAACCTGGGGTATATTCTGAAGTTATGACGGGGGTGGCCCTTCCACCCACGTGTTTGTTCAGTGACGTCAGGACTCCTGCCTAGTTGCGAGGGACAACTCGGGATTCTCCTCGAGGCTTGGCAGGGCAATTGGGATGCCTCTCCAGCTGAGGCGGGAGACCAAGGGTCCCTTTCCACGTGCCACAGGAATCCTGGGACTCCTATCAAGTTTCACGAGGAGTCAGGCATCGTCTGCTTTGGAGGCACTGATCTCCGTGTACCTCTGGAATTTTCAAAGGATGTGAGGACTCCGGTCGCGATGAGGTGGGGAACTAGGTCTTTCTCTGTGGTCTCCACAGAGGATTCAGACTTCCTTTCATCTTGGGAGATGCAAGACGAGCCTGCATTCAAGTCACTGCAGGGATATCCGGCCTTATTTCGAGTCAGGGCATCGCGGTGTCCATTCCACTTGAGGCCGCAAACTCAGGGTCCCTCTCACATACTTAGTGCTGAGAGAAACCTCCTCTTGAGGTGCTTGTGGTAAGGTGGTATTCCTCTGGAGTTGAAGCCAGGGACTATCCTCTCATCTCGATTTGATTTTTGGGCCACGGAGCTCTTTCGTGTTGCTACAGTGACCTCAGGATCCCTCTAGGCCTGAAACAGTGTTCTTTGGGTTTCTCTGGAGTGCCATCAAGGAAATCAAGGCTCCTTTCATGTGTGATGTGCAACACGGAATTGCTCTGCACGCAGTGCAGGGGAATCGGGCCTCATCTCGCGGCGAGGGGGAAGTCTCATGGTTTTTTTCGAGTTGCGGCGGAAACCTGGGGTATATTCTCGAGTTACGACGGTGATGGCCCTTCCACCCACGTGTTTGTTCCGCGAAGTCAGGACTCCTGCCTAGTTGCGAGGGACAACTCGGGATTCTCCTCGAGGCTTGGCAGGGCAATTGGGACGCCTCTCCAGCTGAGGCGGGAGACCAAGGGTCCCTTTCCACGTGCCACAGGAATCCTGGAACTCCTATCAAGTTTCAGGAGGAGTCAGGCATCGTCCCCTTTGGAGGCACTGATCTCCGCGTACCTCTTTAGTTTTCAAAGGATGTGAGGCCTCCTGTCGCGATGAGGTGGGGAACTAGGTCTTTCTCTGTGGTCTCCACAGGGGATTCAGACATCCTTTCATCTTGGGAAATGCAAGACGAGCCTGCATTCAAGTCACTGCAGGGATATCCGGCCTTATTTCGAGTCAGGGCATCGCGGTGTCCATTCCACTTGAGGGCACAAACTCAGGGTCCCTCTCACATACCTAGAGCTGAGAGAAGCCTCCTCTGAGGTGCTTGCAGTAAGGTGGTATTCCTCTGGAGTCGAAGTCAGGGACTAACCTCTCCTCTTGAGTTGATTTTTGGTCCACAGAGCTCATTCGTGTTGCTACAGTGACCTCAGGATCCCTCTAGCCTTGAAACAGTGTTCTTGGGGTTTCTCTGGAGTGCCATCAAGGAAATCAAGGCTCCTTTCATGTGTGATGTGCAACACGCAATTGCTCTGCACGCAGTGCAGGGGAATCGGGCCTCATCTCGCGGCGAGGGGGAAGTCTCATGGTTTTTCTCGAGTTGCGGCGGGAACCTGGGGTATATTCTCGAGTTACGACAGGGATGGCCCTTCCACCCACGTGTTTGTTCAGCGACGTCAGGACTCCTGCCTAGTTGCGAGGGACAACTCGGGATTCTCCTCGAGGCTTGGCAGGGCAATTGGGACGCCTCTCCAGCTGAGGCGGGAGACCAAGTGTCCCTTTCCGTGTGCCACAGGAATCCTGGGACTCCTATCAATTTTCACGAGGAGTCAGGCATCGTCTCCTTTGGAGGCACTGACCTCCTCGTACCTCTGGAGTTTTCAAAGGATGTGAGGCCTCCGGTTGCGATGAGGTGGGGAACTAGGTCTTTCTCTGTGATCTCCACAGGGGATTCAGACATCCTTTCTTCTTGGGAGATGCAAGATGAGCCTGCATTCAAGTCACTGCAGGGATATCCGGCCTTATTTCGCGTCAGGGCATCGCAGTGTCCATTCCACTTGAGGCCGCAAAATCAGGGTCCCTCTCACATACCTAGAGCTGAGAGAAGCCTCCTCTTGAGGTGCTTGTGGTAAGGTGATATTCCTCTGGAGTCGAAGCCAGGGACTAACCTCTCATCTCGAGTTGATTTTTGGTCCACGGAGCTCTTTCGTGTTGCTACAGTGACCTCAGGATCCCGCTAGCCTTGAAACAGTGTTCTTGGAGTTTCTCTGGAGTGCCATCAAGGAAATCAAGGCTCCTTCCATGTTTGATGTGCAACACGGAATTGCTCTGCATCCAGTGCAGGGGAATCGGGCCTCATCTCGCGGCGAGGGGGAAGTCTCATGGTTTTTCTCGAGTTGCGGCGGGAACCTGGGGTATATTCTCGAGTTACGACGGGGATGGCCCTTCCACCCACGTGTTTGTTCAGCGACGTTAGGACTCCTGACTAGTTGCGAGGGACAACTCGGGATTCTCCTCGAGGCTTGGCAGGGCAATTGGGACGCCTCTCTAGCTGAGGTGGGAGACCAAGGGTCCCTTTACAAGTGCCACAGGAATCCTGGAACTCCTATCAAGTTTCACGAGGGGTCAGGCATCGTCTCCTTTGGAGGCACTGATCTCCGCGTACCTCTGGAGTTTTCAAAGGATGTGAGGGCTCCGGTCGCGATGAGGTGGGGAACGAGGTCTTTTTCTGTGGTCTCCACAGGGGATTCAGACATCCTTTCGTCTTGGGAGATGCAAGGCGAACCTGCATTCAAGTCACTGCAGGGATATCCGGCCTTATTTCGCGTCAGGGCATCGAAGTGTCCATTCCACTTGAGGCCGCAAACTCAGGGTCCCTCTCACATACCTAGAGCTGAGAGAAGCCTCCTCTTGAGGTGCTTGTGGTAAGGTGGTATTCCTCTGGAGTCGAAGCCAGGGACTAACCTCTCATCTCGAGTTGATTTTTGGTCCACGGAGCTCTTTCGTGTTGCTACAGTGACCTCAGGATCCCTCTAGCCTTGAAACAGTGTTCTTGGGGTTTCTTTGGAGTGCCATCAAGGAAATCAAGGCTCCTTTCATGTGTGATGTGCAACACGGAATTGCTCTGCCCGCAGTGCAGGGGAATCGGGCCTCATCTCGCGGCGAGGGGGAAGTCTCATGGTTTTTCTCGAGTTGCGGCGGGAACCTGGGGTATATTCTCGAGCTACGACAGGGATTGCCTTTCCACACACGTGTTTGTTCAGCGACGTCAGGACTCCTGCCTAGTTGCGAGGGACAACTCGGGATTCTCCTCGAGGCTTGGCAGGGCAATTGGGACGCCTCTCCAGCTGAGGCGGGAGACCAAGTGTCCCTTTCCGCGTGCCACAGGAATCCTGGGACTCCTATCAAGTTTCACGAGGAGTCAGGCATCGTCTCCTTTGGAGGCACTGACCTCCGCGTACCTCTGGAATTTTCAAAGGATGTGAGGCCTCCGGTTGCGATGAGGTGGGGAACTAGGTCATTCTCTGTGGTCTCCACAGGGGATTCAGACATCCTTTCGTCTTGGGAGATGCAAGACGAGCCTGCATTCAAGTCACTGCAGGGATATCCGGCCTTATTTCGAGTCAGGGCATCGCGGTGTCCATTCCACTTGAGGCCGCAAACTAAGGGTCCCTCTCACATACCTAGAGCTGAGAGAAGCCTCCTCTTGAGGTGCTTGTGGTAAGTTGGTATTCCTCTGGAGTCGAAGCCGGGGACTAACCTCTCATCTCGAGTTGATTTTTGGTCCACGGAGCTCTTTCGTGTTGCTACAGTGACCTCAGGATCCCTCTAGCCTTGAAAGAGTGTTCTTGGGGTTTCTCTGAAGTGCCATCAAGGAAATCAAGGCTCCTTTCATGTGTGATGTGCAACACGGAATTGCTCTGCACGCAGTGCAGGGGAATCGGGCCTCATCTCGCGGCGAGGGGGAAGTCTCATGGTTTTTCTCGAGTTGCGGCGGGAACCTGGGGTATATTCTCGAGTTACGACGGGGATGGCCCTTCCATCCACGTGTTTGTTCAGCGACATCAGGACTCCTGCATAGTTGCGAGGGACAACTCGGGATTCTCCTCGAGGCTTGGCAGGGCAATTGGGACGCCTCTCCAGTTGAGGCGGGAGACCAAGGGTCCCTTTCCACGTGCCACAGGAATCCTGGGACTCCAATCAACTTTCACGAGGAGTCAGGCATCGTCTCCTTTGGAGGCACTGATCTCCGCGTACCTCTGGAGTTTTCAAACGATGTGAGGCCTCCGGTCGCGATGAGGTGGGGAACTAGGTCTTTCTCTGTGGTCTCCACAGGGGATTCAGACATCCTTTCGTCTTGGGAGGTGCAAGACGAGCCTGCATTCAAGTCACTGCAGGGATATC
This sequence comes from Cervus elaphus, assembly GCF_910594005.1. Taxonomy (NCBI): domain Eukaryota; kingdom Metazoa; phylum Chordata; class Mammalia; order Artiodactyla; family Cervidae; genus Cervus; species Cervus elaphus. The sequence goes on from NC_057838.1 coordinate 8,662,855, forward strand.
CGGCCTTATTTCGCGTCAGGGCATCGCGGTGTCCATTCCACTTGAGGCCGCAAAATCAGGGTCCCTCTCACATACCTAGAGCTGAGAGAAGCCTCCTCTTGAGGTGCTTGTGGTAATGTGGTATTACTCTGGAGTCGAAGCAAGGGACTAACCTCTCATCTCGAGTTGATTTTTGGTCCACGGAGCTCTTTTGTGTTGCTACAGTGACCTCAAGATCCCGGTAGCCTTGAAACAGTGTTCTTGGGGTTTCTCTGCAGTGCCATCAAGGAAATCAAGGCTCCTTTCATGTGTGATGTGCAACACGGAATTGCTCTGCACGCAGTGCAGGGGAATCGGGCCTTATTTCGCGGAGAGTGGGAAGTCTCATGGTTTTTCTCGAGTTGCGGCGGGAACCTGGGGTATATTCTCGAGTTACGACGGGGATGGCCCTTCTTCCCACGTGTTTGTTAAGCGACGTCAAGACTCCTGCCTAGTTGCGAGGGACAACTCGGGATTCTCCTCGAGCCTTGGCAGGGCAATTGGGACGCCTCTCCAGCTGAGGCGGGAGACCAAGTGTCCCCTTCCACGTGCCACAGGAATCCTGGGACTCCTATCAAGTTTCACGAAGAGTCAGGCATCGTCTCCTTTGGAGGCACTGATCTCCGCGTACCTCTGGAGTTTTCAAAGGATGTGAGGCCTCCGGTCGCCATGAGGTGGGGAACTAGGTCTTTCTCTGTGGTCTCCACAGGGGATTCAGACATCCTTTCGTCTTGGGAGATGCAGAACGAGCCTGCATTCAAGTCACTGCAGGGATATCCGGCCTTAATTTTAGTCAGAGCATCGCGGTGTCCATTCCACTTGAGGCCGCAAACTCAGGGTCCCTCTCACATACCTAGAATTGAGAGAAGCCTCCTCTTGAGGTGCTTGTGGTAAGGTGGTATTCCTCTGGAGTCGAAGCCAGGGACTAACCTCTCATCTCGAGTTGATTTTTGGTCCACAGAGCTCATTCGTGTTGCTACAGTGACCTCAGGATCCCTCCAGCCTTGAAACAGTGTTCTTGGGCTTTCTCTGGAGTGCCATCAAGAAAATCAAGGCTCCTTTCATGTGTGATGTGCAACACGGAATTGCTCTGCACTCAGTGCAGGGGAATCGGGCCTCATTTTGCGGTGAGGGGGAAGTCTCATGGTTTTTCTCGAGTTGCGGCGGGAACCTGGGGTATATTCTCGAGTTACGACGGGGATGGCCCTTCCACCCACGTGTTTGTTCATCGACGTCAGGACTCCTGCCTAGTTGCGAGGGACAACTCGGGATTCTCCTCGAGGCTTGGCAGGGCAATTGGGACGCCTCTCCAGCTGAGGCGGGAGACCAAGGGTCCCTTTCCACGTGCCACAGGAATCCTGGCACTCCTGTCAAGTTTCACGAGGAGTCAGGCATTGTCTCCTTTGGATTCACTGATCTCCGCGTACCTCTGGAGTTTTCAAAGGATGTGAGGCCTCCGGTCGCAATGAGGTGGGGAACTAGGTCTTTCTCTGTGGTCTCCACAGGGGATTCAGACATCCTTTCGTCTTGGGAATTGCAAGACGAGCCTGCATTCAAGTCACTGGAGGAATATCCGGCCTTATTTCGAGTCAGGGCATTGCGGTGTCCATTCCACTTGAGGCCGCAAACTCAGGGTCCCTCTCACATAGCTAGAGCTGAGAGAAGCCTCCTCTTGAGGTGCTTGTGGTAAGGTGGTATTCCTCTGGAGTCGAAGCCAGGGACTAACCTCTCATCTCGAGTTGATTTTTGGTCCACGCAGCTCTTTCGTGTTGCTACAGTGACCTCAGGTTCCCTCTAGCCTTGAAACAGTGTTCTTGGGGTTTCTATGGAGTGCCATCAAGGAAATCAAGTTTCCTTTCATGTGTGGTGTGCAACACGGAATTTCTCTGCACGCAGTGCAGGGGAATCGGGCCTCATCTCGAGGCGAGGGGGAAGTCTCATATTTTTTCTGGAGTTGCGGCGGTAACCTGGGGTATATTCTCGAGTTACGATGGGGATGGCCCTTCCACACACGTGTTTGTTCAGTGACGGCAGGACTCCTGCCTAGTTGCGAGGGACAACTCGGGATTTTTCTCGAGGCTTGGCAGGGCAATTGGGACGCCTCTCCAGCTGAGGCGGAAGACCAAGGGTCCCTTTCCACGTGCCACAGGAATCCTGGAACTCCTATCAAGTTTCACGAGGAGTCAGTCATCGTCTCCTTTGGAGGCACTGATCTCCGCGTACCTCTGGAATTTTCAAAGGATGTGAGGCCTCGGTCGCGATGAGGTGGGGAACTAGGTCTTTTTCCGTGGTCTCCACAGGGGATTCAGACATCCTTTCGTCTTGGGAGATGCAAGACGAGCCTGCATTCAAGTCACTGCAGGGATATCCGGCCTTATTTCGAGTCAGGGCATCGCGGTGTCCATTCCACTTGAGGCCGCAAACTCAGGGTCCCTCTCACATACCTAGAGCTGAGAGAAACCTCCTCTGAGGTGCTTGCAGTAAGGTGGTATTCCTCTGGAGTCGAAGCCAGGGACTAACCTCTCATCTCAAGTTGATTTTTGGTCCACGGAGCTCTTTCGTGTTGCTACAGTGACCTCAGGATCCCTCTAGCCTTGAAACAGTGTTCTTGGGGTTTCTCTGCAGTGCCATCAAGGAAATCAAGGCTCCTTTCATGTGTGATGTGCAACACGGAATTGCTCTGCACGCAGTGCAGGGGAATCGGGCCTCATCTCGCGGCGAGGGGGAAGTCTCATGGTTTTTCTCGAGTTGCGGCGGGAACCTGGGGTATATTCTCGAGTTACGACGGGGATGGCCCTTCCAACCACGTGTTTGTTCAGCGACATCAGGACTCCTGCATAGTTGCGAGGGACAACTCGGGATTCACCTCGAGGCTTGGCAGGGCAATTGGGACGCCTCTCCAGCTGAGGCGGGAGACCAAGGGTCCCTTTCCACGTGCCACAGGAATCCTGGGACTCCAATCAAGTTTCACGAGAAGTCAGGCATCGTCTCCTTTGGAGGCACTGATCTCCGCGTACCTCTGGAGTTTTCAAAGGATGTGAGGCCTCCGGTCGCGATGAGGTGGGGAACTAGGTCTTTCTCTGTGGTCTCCACAGGGGATTCAGACATCCTTTCGTCTTGGGAGATGCAAGACGAGTCTGCATTCAAGTCACTGCAGGGATATCCGGCCTTATTTCGTGTCAGGACATCGCGGTGTCCATTCCACTTGAGGCCGCAAAATCAGGGTCCCTCTCACATACCTAGAGCTGAGAGAAGCCTCCTCTTGAGGTGCTTGTGGTAATGTGGTATTCCTCTGGAGTCGAAGCAAGGGACTAACCTCTCATCTCGAGTTGATTTTTGGTCCACGGAGCTCTTTTGTGTTGCTACAGTGACCTCAAGATCCCGGTAGCCTTGAAACAGTGTTCTTGGGGTTTCTCTGCAGTGCCATCAAGGAAATCAAGGCTCCTTTCATGTGTGATGTGCAACACGGAATTGCTCTGCACGCAGTGCAGGGGAATCGGGCCTTATCTCGCGGAGAGTGGGAAGTCTCATGGTTTTTCTCGAGTTGCGGCGGGAACCTGGGGTATATTCTCGAGTTACGACCGGGTTGGCCCTTCTACCCACGTGTTTGTTCAGCGACGTCAAGACTCCTGCCTAGTTGCGAGGGACAACTCGGGATTCTCCTCGAGGCTTGGCAGGGCAATTGGGACGCCTGTCCAGCTGAGGCGGGAGACCAAGGGTCCCTTTGCACGTGCCACAGGAATCCTGGGAATCCTATCAAGTTTCACGAGGAGTCAGGCATCGTCTGCTTTGGAGGCACTGATCTCCGTGTACCTCTGGAATTTTCAAAGGATGTGAGGCCTCCGGTCGCGAAGAGGTGGGGAACTAGGTCTTTCTCTGTGGTCTCCACAAGGGATTCAGACATCCTTTCATCTTGGGAGATGCAAGACGAGCCTGCATTCAAGTCACTGCAGGGATATCCGGCCTTATTTCGCTTCAGGGCATCGCGGTGTCCATTCCACTTGAGGCCGCAAACTCAGGGTCCCTCTCACATACTTAGTGCTGAGAGAAGCCTCCTCTTGAGGTGCTTGTGGTAAGGTGGTATTCCTCTGGAGTTGAAGCCAGGGACTAACCTCTCATCTCGAGTTGATTTTTGGGCCACGGAGCTCTTTCTTGTTGCTACAGTGACCTCAGGATCCCTCTAGGCTTGAAACAGTGTTCTTTGGGTTTCTCTGGAGTGCCATCAAGGAAATCAAGGCTCCTTTCATGTGTGATGTGCAACACGGAATTGCTCTGCACGCAGTGCAGGGGAATCGGGCCTCATCTCGTGGCGAGGGGGAAGTCTCATGGTTTTTCTCGAGTTGCGGCGGAAACCTGGGGTATATTCTCGAGTTACGACGGGGATGGCCCTTCCACCCACGTGTTTGTTCCGCGAAGTCAGGACTCCTGCCTAGTTGCGAGGGACAACTCGGGATTCTCCTCGAGGCTTGGCAGGGCAATTGGGACGCCTCTCCAGCTGAGGCGGGAGACCAAGGGTCCCTTTCCACATGCCACAGGAATCCTGGGACTTCTATCAAGTTTCACGAGGAGTCAGGCATCGTCTCCTTTGGAGGCACTGATCTCCGCGTACCTCTGGAGTTTTCAAAGCATATGAGGCCTCCGGTCGCGATGAGGTGGGGAACTAGGTATTTTTCTGTGGTCTCCACTGGGGATTCAGACATCCTTTTGTCTTGGGAAATGCAAGACGAGCCTGCATTCAAGTCACTGCAGGGATATCCGGCCTTATTTCGAGTCAGGGCATCGCGGTGTCCATTCCACTTGAGGCCGCAAACTCAGGGTCCCTCTCACATACCTAGAGCTGAGAGAAGCCTCCTCTTGAGGTGCTTGTGGTAAGGTGTTATTCCTCTGGAGTCGAAGCCAGGGACTAACCTCTCATCTCGAGTTGATTTTTGGTCCACGGAGCTCTTTCATGTTGCTACAGTGACCTCAGGATCCCTCTAGCCTTGAAACAGTGTTTTTGGTGTTTCTCTGGAGTGCCATCAAGGAAATCAAGGCTCCTTTCATGTGTGATAGGCAACACGGAATTGCTCTGCACGCAGTGCAGGGTATCGGGCCCCATTTTGCGGCGAGGGGGAAGTCTCATGGTTTTCTCGAGTTGCGGTGGGAACCTGGGGTATATTCTCGAGTTACGACGGGGATGGCCCTTCCACCCACGTGTTTGTTCATCGACGTCATGACTCCTGCCTAGTTGCGAGGGACAACTCGAGATTCTCCTCGAGGCTTTGCAGGGCAATTGGGATGCCTCTCCAGCTGAGGCGGGAGAGCAAGGGACCCTTTCCACGTGCCACAGGAATCCTGGAACTCCTATCAAGTTTCACGAGGAGTCAGGCATCGTCCCCTTTGGAGGCACTGATCTCCGCGTACCTCTGGAGTTTTCAAAGGATGGGAGGCATCCGGTCGCGATGAGGTGGGGAACTAGGTCTTTCTCTGTGGTCTCCACAGGGGATTCAGACATCCTTTCATCTTGGGAAATGCAAGACGAGCCTGCATTCAAGTCACTGCAGGGATATCCGGCCTTATTTCGAGTCAGGGCATCGTGGTGTCCATTCCACTTGAGGCCGCAAACTCAGGGTCCCTCTCACATACCTAGAGCTGAGAGAAGCCTCCTCTGAGGTGCTTGCAGAAAGGTGGTATTCCTCTGGAGTCGAAGCCAGGGACTAACCTCTCATCTTGAGTTGATTTTTGGTCCACAGAGCTCTTTCGTGTTGCTACAGTGACCTCAGGATCCCTCTAGCCTTGAAACAGTGTTCTTGGGGTTTCTCTGGAGTGCCATCAAGGAAATCAAGGCTCCTTTCATGTGTGATGTGCAACACGGAATTGCTCTGCACGCAGTGCAGGGGAATCGGGCCTCATCTCGCGGCGAGGGGTAAGTCTCATGGTTTTTCTCGAGTTGCGGCGGGAACCTGGGGTATATTCTCGAGTTACGACAGGGATGGCCCTTCCACCCACGTGTTTGTTCAGCGACGTCAGGACTCCTGCCTAGTTTCGAGGGACAACTCGGGATTCTCCTCGAGGCTTGGCAGGGCAATTGGGACGCCTCTCCAGCTGAGGCGGGAGACCAAGTGTCCCTTTCCGCGTGCCACAGGAATCCTGGGACTCCTATCAATTTTCACGAGGAGTCAGGCATCGTCTCCTTTGGAGGCACTGACCTCCTCGTACCTCTGGAATTTTCAAAGGATGTGAGGCCTCCGGTTGCGATGAGGTGGGGAACTAGGTCTTTCTCTGTGGTCTCCACAGGGGATTCAGACATCCTTTCGTCTTGGGAGATGCAAGACGAGCCTGCATTCAAGTCACTGCAGGGATATCCGGCCTTATTTCGCGTCAGGGCATCGCAATGTCCATTCCACTTGAGGCCGGAAAATCAGGGTCCCTCTCACATACCTAGAGCTGAGAGAAGCCTCCTCTTGAGGTGCTTGTGGTAAGGTGGTATTCCTCTGGAGTCGAAGCCAGGGACTAACCTCTCATCTCGAGTTGATTTTTGGTCCACGGAGCTCTTTCGTGTTGCTACAGTGATCTCAGGATCCCGCTAGCCTTGAAACAGTGTTCTTGGAGTTTCTCTGGAGTGCCATCAAGGAAATCAAGGCTCCTTCCATGATTGATGTGCAACACGGAATTGCTCTGCATGCAGTGCAGGGGAATCGGGCCTCATCTCGCGGCGAGGGGGAAGTGTCATGGTTTTTCTCGAGTTGCGGCGGGAACCTGGGGTATATTCTCGAGTTACGACGGCGATGGCCCTTCCACCCACGTGTTTGTTCAGCGACGTTAGGACTCCTGACTAGTTGCGAGGGACAACTCGGGATTCTCCTCGAGGCTTGGCAGGGCAATTGGGACGCCTCTCCAGCTGAGGTGGGAGACCAAGGGTCCTTTTACAAGTGCCACAGGAATCCTGGAACTCCTATCAAGTTTCACGAGGGGTCAGGCATCGTCTCCTTTGGAGGCACTGATCTCTGCGTACCTCTGGAGTTTTCAAAGGATGTGAGGGCTCCGGTCGCGATGAGGTGGGGAACGAGGTCTTTTTCTGTGGTCTCCACAGGGGATTCAGACATCCTTTCATCTTGGGAGATGCAAGATGAGCCTGCATTCAAGTCACTGCAGGGATATCCGGCCTTATTTCGAGTCAGGGCATCGTGGTGTCCATTCCACTTGAGGCCGGAAACTCAGGGTCCCTCTCACATACCTAGAGCTGAGAGAAGCCTCCTCTTGAGGTGCTTGTGGTAAGGTGGTATTCCTCTGGAGTGGAAGCCAGGGACTAACCTCTCATCTCGAGTTGATTTTTGGTCCACGGAGCTCTTTCGTGTTGCTACAGTGACCTCAGGATTCCTCTAGCCTTGAAACAGTGTTCTTGGGGTTTCTCTGTAGTGCCATCAAGGAAATCAAGGCTCCTTTCATGTGTGATGTGCAACACGGAATTGCTCTGCACGCAGTGCAGGGGAATCGGGCCTCATTTTGCGGTGAGGGGGAAGTCTCATGGTTTTTCTCGAGTTGCGGCGGGAACCTGGGGTATATTCTCGAGTTACGACAGGGATTGCCCTTCCACACACGTGTTTGTTCAGCGACGTCAGGACTCCTGCCTAGTTGCGAGGGACAACGCGGGATTCTCCTCGAGGCTTGGCAGGGCAATTGGGACGCCTCTCCAGCTGAGGCGGGAGACCAAGTGTCCCTTTCCGCGTGCCACAGGAATCCTGGGACTCCTATCAAGTTTCACGAGGAGTCAGGCATTGTCCCCTTTGGAGGCACTGATCTCCGCGTACCTCTGGAGTTTTCAAAGGATGTGAGGCCTCCGGTCGCCATGAGGTGGGGAACTAGGTCTTTCTCTGTGGTCTCCACAGGGGATTCAGACATCCTTTCATCTTGGGAGATGCAAGACGAGCCTGCAATCAAGTCAGTGTAGGGATATCCGGCCTTATTTCAATTCAGGTCATCGCAGTGTCCATTCCACTTGAGGCCGCTAAATCATGGTCCCTCTCACATACCTAGAGCTGAGAGAAGCCTCCTCTTGAGGTGCTTGTGGCAAGGTGGTATTCCTCTGGAGTCGAATCCCGGGACTAACGTCTCATCTCGAGTTGATTTTTGGTCCACGGAGAACTTTCGTGTTGCTACAGTGACCTCAGGATCCCTCTAGCCTTGAAACAGTGTTCTTGGGGTTTCTCTGGAGTGTCATCAAGGAAATCAAGTTTCCTTTCATGTGTGATGTGCAACACGGAATTTCTCTGCACGCAGTGCAGGGGAATCGGGCCTCATCTCGAGGCGAGGGGGAAGTCTCATATTTTTTCTGGAGTTGCGGCGGTAACCTGGGGTATATTCTCGAGTTACGATGGGGATGGCCCTTCCACACACGTGTTTGTTCAGTGACGGCAGGACTCCTGCCTAGTTGCGAGGGACAACTCGGGATTCTACTCGAGGCTTGGCAGGGCAATTGGGACGCCTCTCCAGCTGAGGCGGGAGACCAAGGGTCCCTTTCCACGTGCCACAGGAATCCTGGAACTCCTATCAAGTTTCACGAGGAGTCAGGCATCGTCTCCTTTGGAGGCACTGATCTCCGCGTACCTCTGGAATTTTCAAAGGATGTGAGGCCTCGGTCGCGATGAGGTGGGGAACTAGGTCTTTTTCCGTGGTCTCCACAGGGGATTCAGACATCCTTTCGTCTTGGGAGATGCAAGACGAGCCTGCATTCAAGTCACTGCAGGGATATCCGACCTTATTTCGAGTCAGGGCATTGCGGTGTCCAATCCACTTGAGGCCGCAAACTCAGGGTCCCTCTCACATACCTAGAGCTGAGAGAAACCTCCTCTGAGGTGCTTGCAGTAAGGTGGTATTCCTCTGGAGTCGAAGCCAGGGACTAACCTCTCATCTCAAGTTGATTTTTGGTCCACGGAGCTCTTTCGTGTTGCTACAGTGACCTCAGGATCCCTCTAGCCTTGAAACAGTGTTCTTGGGGTTTCTCTGCAGTGCCATCAAGGAAATCAAGGCTCCTTTCATGTGTGATGTGCAACACGGAATTGCTCTGCACGCAGTGCAGGGGAATCGGGCCTCATCTCGCGGCGAGGGGGAAGTCTCATGGTTTTTCTCGAGTTGCGGCGGGAACCTGGGGTATATTCTCGAGTTACGACGGGGATGGCCCTTCCAACCACGTGTTTGTTCAGCGACATCAGGACTCCTGCATAGTTGCGAGGGACAACTCGGGATTCACCTCGACGCTTGGCAGGGCAATTGGGACGCCTCTCCAGCTGAGGCGGGAGACCAAGGGTCCCTTTCCACGTGCCACAGGAATCCTGGGACTCCAATCAAGTTTCACGAGAAGTCAGGCATCGTCTCCTTTGGAGGCACTGATCTCCGCGTACCTCTGGAGTTTTCAAAGGATGTGAGGCCTCCGGTCGCCATGAGGTGGGGAACTAGATCTTTCTCTGTGGTCTCCACAGGGGATTCAGACATCCTTTCGTCTTGGGAGATGCAAGACGAGCCTGCATTCAAGTCACTGCAGGGATATCCGGCCTTATTTCGAGTCAGGGCATCGCGGTGTCCATTCCACTTTAGGCTGCAAATTCAGGGTCCCTCTCACATACCTAGAGCTGAGAGAAGCCTCCTCTTGAGGTGCTTGTGGTAAGGTGGTATTCCTGTGGAGTCGAAGCCAGGGACTAACCTCTCATCTCGAGTTGATTTTTGGTCCACGGAGCTCTTTCGTGTTGCTACAGTGACCTCAGGATGCCTCTAGCCTTGAAACAGTGTTCTTTGGGTTTCTCTGAAGTGCCATCAAGGAAATCAAGGCTCCTATCGTGTGTGATGTGCAACACGGAATTGCTCTGCACGCAGTGCAGGGGAATCGGGCCTCATCTCGAGGCGAGGGGGAAGTCTCATGGTTTTTCTCGAGTTGCGGCGGGAACCTGGGGTATATTCACGAGTTACGACGGGGATGGCCCTTCCACAGACGTGTTTGTTCACCGACGTCAGGACTCCTGCCTAGTTGCGAGGGACAACTCGGGATTCTCCTTGAGGTTTGGCAAGGCAACTGGGACGCCTCTCCAGCTGAGGTGGGAGACCAAGTGTCTCTTTCCACGTGCCACAGGAATCCTGGAACTCCTATCAAGTTTCACGAGGAGTCAGGCATCGTCTCCTTTGGAGGCACTGATCTCCGCGTACCTCTGGAGTTTTCAAAGGATGTGAGGCCTCCGGTCGCGATGAGGTGGGGAACTAGGTCTTTCTCTGTGGTCTCCACAGGGGATTCAGACATCCTTTCGTCTTGGGAGATGCAAGACGAGCCTGCTTTCAAGTCACTGCAGGGATATCCGGCCTTATTTCGAGTCAGGGCATCGCGGTGTCCATTCCACTTGAGGCCGCAAACTCAGGGTCCCTCTCACATACATAGAGCTGAGCGAAGCCTCCTCTTGAGGTGCTTGTGGTAAGGTGGTATTCCTCTGGAGTTGAAGCCAGGGACTAACCTCTCATCTCGAGTTGATTTTTGGGCCACGGAGCTCTTTCGTGTTGCTACAGTGACCTCAGGATCCCTCTAGCCTTGAAACAGTGTTCTTGGGGATTTTCTGGAATGCCATCAAGGAAATCAAGGCTCCTTTCATGTGTGATGTGCAACACGGAATTGCTCTGCACGCAGTGCAGGGGAATCGGGCCTCATCTCGCGGCGAGGGGGAAGTCTCATGGTTTTTCTCGAGTTGCGGCGGGAACCTGGGGTATATTCTCGAGTTACGACGGGGATGGCCCTTCCACACACGTGTTTGTTCAGCGACGGCAGGACACCTGCCTAGTTGTGAGGGACAACTCGGGATTCACCTCGAGGCTTGGCAGGGCAATTGGGACGCCTCTCCAGCTGAGGCGGTAGACCAAGGGTCCCTTTCCACGTGCCACAGGAATCCTGGGACTCCTATCAAGTTTCACGAGGAGTCAGGCATTGTCTACTTTGGAGGCACTGATCTCTGCATACCTCTGTAATTTTCAAAGGATGTGAGGCCTCCGGTCGTGATGAGGTGGGGAACTAGGTCTTCTCTGTGGTCTCCACAGGGGATTCAGACATCCTTTCGTCTTGGGAGATGCAAGACGAGCTTGCATTCAAGTCACTGCAGGGATATCCGGCCTTATTTCGAGTCAGGGCATCGCGGTGTCCATTCCACTTGCGGCTGCAAATTCAGGGTCCCTCTCACATACCTAGAGCTGAGAGAAGCCTCCTCTTGAGGTGCTTGTGGTAAGGTGGTATTCCTCTGGAGTCGAAGCCAGGGACTAACCTCTCATCTCGAGTTGATTCTTGGTCCACGGAGCTCTTTCGTGTTGCTACAGTGACCTCAGGATGCCTCTAGCCTTGAAACAGTGTTCTTTGGGTTTCTCTGGAGTGCCATCAAGGAAATCAAGGCTCCTTTCATGTGTGATGTGCAACACGGAATTGCTCTGCACGCAGTGCAGGGGAATCGGGCCTCATTTTGCGGCGAGGGGGAAGTCTCATGGTTTTTCTCGAGTTGCGGCGGGAACCTGGGGTATATTCACTAGTTACGACGGGGATGGCCCTTCCACAGACGTGTTTGTTCACCGACGTCAGGACTCCTGCCTAGTTGCGAGGGAAAACTCAGGATTCTCCTCGAGGTGGCAAGGCAATTTGGACGCCTCTCCAGCTGAGGCGGGAGACCAAGTGTCCCTTTCCACGTGCCACAGGAATCCTGGGACTCCTATCAAGTTTCACGAGGAGTCAGGCATCGTCTCCGTTGGAGGAACTGATCTCCGCGTATCTCTGAAGTTTTCAAAGGATGTGAGGCCTCCGGTCTCGTTGAGGTGGGGAACTAGGTCTTTCTCTGTGGTCTCCACAGGGGATTCAGACATCCTTTCGTCTTGGGAGATGCAAGACGAGCCTGCATTCAAGTCACTGCAGGGATATCCGGCCTTATTTCGAGTCAGGGCATCGCGGTGTCCATTCCACTTGAGGCCGCAAACTCAGGGTCCCTCTCACATACATAGAGCTGAGCGAAGCCTCCTCTTGAGGTGCTTGTGGTAAGGTGGTATTCCTCTGGAGTTGAAGCCAGGGACTCACCTCTCATCTCGAGTTGATTTTTGGGCCACGGAGCTCTTTCGTGTTGCTACAGTGACCTCAGGATCCCTCTAGCCTTGAAACAGTGTTCTTGGGGATTTTCTGGAATGCCATCAAGGAAATCAAGGCTCCTTTCATGTGTGATGTGCAACACGGAATTGCTCTGCACGCAGTGCAGGGGAATCGGGCCTCATCTCGCGGCGAGGGCGAAGTCTCATGGTTTTTCTCGAGCTGCGGCGGGAACCTGGGGTATATTCTCCACTTACGACGGGGATGGCCCTTCCACACACGTGTTTGTTCAGCGACGTCAGGACTGCTGCCTAGTTGCGAGGGACAACTCGGGATTCTCCTCAATGCTTGGCCGGGCAATTGGGACGCCTCTCCAGCTGAGGCGGGAGACCAAGGGTCCCTTTCCACGTGCCACAGGAATCCTGGGACTCCTATCAAGTTTCACGAGGAGTCAGGCATCGTCTCCTTTGGAGGCACTGATCTCCGCGTACCTCTGGAATTTTCAAAGGATGTGAGGCCTCCGGTCGCGATGAGGTGGGGAACTAGGTCTTTCTCTGTGGTCTCCACAGGGGATTCAGACATCCTTTCGTCTTGGGAGATGCAAGACGAGCCTGCATTCAAGTCACTGCAGTGATATCCGGCCTTATTTCGAGTCAGGGCATCGCGGTGTCCATTCCACTGGAGGCTGCAAACTCAGGGTCCCTCTCACATACCTAGAGCTGAGAGAAGCCTCCTCTTGAGGTGCTTGTGGTAAGGTGGTATTCCTCTGGAGTCGAAGCCAGGGACTAACCTCTCATCTCGAGTTGATTTTTGGTCCACGAAGCTCTTTCGTGTTGCTACAGTGACCTCAGGATCCCTCTAGCCTTGAAACAGTGTTCCTGGGGTTTCTCTGGAGTGCCATCAAGGAAATCAAGGCTCCTTTCATGTGTGATGTGCAACACGGAATTGCTCTGCACGCAGTGCAGGGGAATCGGGCCTCATCTCGCGGCGAGGGGGAAGTCTCATTGTTTTTCTCGAGTTGCGGCGGGAACCTGGGGTATATTCTCAAGCTACGACAGGGATTGCCCTTCCACACACGTGTTTGTTCAGCCACGTCAGGACTCCTGCCTACTTGCGAGGGACAACTCGGGATTCTCCTCGAGGCTTGGCAGGGCAATTGGGACGCCTCTCCAGCAGAGGCGGGAGACCAAGGGTCCCTTTCCACGTTCCACAGGAATCCTGGGACTCCTATCAAGTTTCACGAGGAGTCAGGCATCGTCTCCTTTGGAGGCACTGATCTCCGCATACCTCTGGAGTTTTCAAAGGATGTGAGGCCTCCGGTCGCGATGAGGTGGGGAACTAGGTCTTTCTCTGTGGTCTCCACAGGAGATTCAGGCATCCTTTCGTCTTGGGAGATGCAAGTCGAGCCTGCATTCAAGTAACTGCAGGGATATCCGGCCTTATTTCACGAAAGGGCATCGCGGTGTCCATTCCACTTGAGGCCGCAAAATCAGGGTCCCTCTCACATACCTAGAGCTGAGAGAAGCCTCCTCTTGAGGTGCTTGTGGTAAGGTGGTATTCCTCTGGAGTCGAAGCCAGGGAATAACCTCTCATCTCGAGTTGATTTTTGGTCCACGGAGCTCTTTCGTGTTGCTACAGTGACCACAAGATCCCGCTAGCCTTGAAACAGTGTTCTTGGGGTTTCTCTGCAGTGCCATCAAGTAAATCAAGGCTCCTTTCATGTGTGATGTGCAACACGGAATTGCTCTGCACGCAGTGCAGGGGAATCAGGCCTTATCTCGCGGAGAGGGGGAAGTCTCATGGTTTTTCTCGAGTTGCGGCGGGAACCTGGGGTATATTCTCGAGTTACGACGGGGATGGCCCTTCTACCCACGTGTTTGTTCAGCGACGTCAAGACTCCTGCCTAGTTGCGAGGGACAACTCGGGATTCTCCTCGAGCCTTGGCAGGGCAATTGGGATGCCTCTCCAGCTGAGGCGGGAGACCAAGTGTCCCTTTCCACTTGCCACAGGAATCCTGGGACTCCTATCAAGTTTCACGAGGAGTCAGGCATCGTCCCCTTTGGAGGCACTGATCTCCGCGTACCTCTGGAGTTTTCAAAGGATGTGAGGCCTCCGGTCGCCATGAGGTGGGGAACTAGGTCTTTCTCTGTGGTCTCCACAGGGGATTCAGACATCCTTTCGTCTTGGGAGATGCAAGACGAGCCTGCAATCAAGTCAGTGCAGGGATATCCGGCCTTATTCATTTCAGGTCATCGCAGTGTCCATTCCACTTGAGGCCGCTAAATCATGGTCCCTCTCACATACCTAGAGCTGAGAGAAGCCTCCTCTTGAGGTGCTTGTGGCAAGGTGGTATTCCTCTGGAGTCGAAGCCCGGGACTAACCTCTCATCTCGAGTTGATTTTTGGTCCACGGAGCACTTTCGTGTTGCTACAGTGACCTCAGGATCCCTGTAGCCTTGAAACAGTGTTCTTGGGGTTTCTCTGGAGTGCCATCAAGGAAATCAAGTTTCCTTTCATGTGTGATGTGCAACACGGAATTTCTCTGCACGCAGTGCAGGGGAATCGGGCCTCATCTCGAGGCGAGGGGGAAGTCTCATATTTTTTCTGGAGTTGCGGCGGTAACCTGGGGTATATTCTCGAGTTACGATGGGGAAGGCCCTTCCACACACGTGTTTGTTCAGTGACGGCAGGACTCCAGCCTAGTTGCGAGGGACAACTCGGGATTCTCCTCGAGGCTTGGCAGGGCAATTGGGATGCCTCTCCAGCTGAGGCGGGAGACCAAGTGTCCCTTTCCACGTTCCACAGGAATCCTGGAACTCCTATCAAGTTTCACGAGGAGTCAGGCATCGTCTCCTTTGGAGGCACTGATCTCCGCGTACCTCTGGAATTTTCAAAGGATGTGAGGCCTCCGGTCGCGATGAGGTGGGGAACTAGGTCTTTTTCCGTGGTCTCCACAGGGGATTCAGACATCCTTTCGTCTTGAGAGATGCAAGACGAGCCTGCATTCAAGTCACTGCAGGGATATCCGACCTTATTTCGAGTCAGGGCATCGCGGTGTCCATTCCACTTGAGGCCGCAAACTCAGGGTCCCTCTCACATACCTAGAGCTGAGAGAAGCCTCCTCTGAGGTGCTTGCAGTAAGGTGGTATTCCTCTGGAGTCGAAGCCAGGGACTAACCTCTCATCTCAAGTTGATTTTTGGTCCACGGAGCTCTTTCGTGTTGCTACAGTGACCTCAGGATCCCTCTAGCCTTGAAACAGTGTTCTTGGGGTTTCTCTGTAGTGCCATCAAGGAAATCAAGGCTCCTTTCATGTGTGATGTGCAACACGGAATTGCTCTGCACGCAGTGCAGGGGAATCGGGCCTCATCTCGCGGCGAGGGGGAAGTCTCATGGTTTTTCTCGAGTTGCCGCGGGAACCTGGGGTATATTCTCAAGTCACGACGGGGATGGCCCTTCCAGCCACGTGTTTGTTCAGCGACGTCAGGACTCCTGCCTAGTTGCGAGGGACAACTCGGGATTCTCCTCGAGGCTTGGCAGGGCAATTGGGACGCCTCTCCAGCTGAGGCGGGAGACCAAGTGTCCCTTTCCACGTGCCACAGGAATCCTGGGACTCCTATCAAGTTTCACGAGGAGTCAGGCATCGTCTCCTTTGGAGGCACTGATCTCCGCGTACCTCTGAAGTTTTCAAAGGATGTGAGGACTCCGGTCGCGATGAGGTTGGGAAGTAGGTCTTTCTCTGTGGTCTCCACAGGGGATTCAGACATCCTTTCATCTTGAGAGATGCAAGACGAGCCTGCATTCAAGTCACTGCAGGGATATCCGGCCTTATTTCGAGTCAGGGCATCGCGGTGTCCATTCCACTTGAGTCCGCAAACTCAGGGTCCCTCTCACATACCTAGAGCTGAGAGAAGCCTCCTCTTAGGTGCTTGTGGTAAGGTGGTATTCCTTTGGGGTCGAAGCCAGGGACTAACCTCTCATCTCGACTTGATTTTTGGTCCACGGAGCTCTTTCATGTTGCTACAGTGACCTCAGGATACCGCTAGCCTTGAAACAGTGTTCTTCGGGTTTCTCTGGAGTGCCGTCAAGGAAATCAAGGCTCCTTTCATGTGTGATGTGCAACACGGAATTGCTCTGCACGCAGTGCAGGGAATCGGGCCTCATCTCGCGGCGAGGGGGAAGTCTCATGGTTTTTCTCGAGTTGCGGCGGGAACCTGGGGTATATTCTCGAGTTACGACGGGGATGGCCCTTCCACCCACGTGTTTGTTCAGCGACGTCAGGATTCCTGCCTAGTTGCGAGGGACAACTCGGGATTCTCCTCGAGGCTTGGCAGGGCAATTGGGACGCCTCTCCAGCTGAGGCGGGAGACCAAGGGTCCCTTTCCACGTGCACAGGAATCCTGGGACTCCTATCAAGTTTCACGAGGAGTCAGGCATCGTCTCCTTTGGAGGCACTGATCTCCGCGTACCTCTGAAGTTTTCAAAGGATGTGAGGCCTCCGGTCGCGATGAGGTGGGGAACTAGGTCTTTCTCTGTTGTCTCCACAGGGGATTCAGACATCGTTTCATCTTGGGAGATGCAAGACGACCCTGCCTTCAAGTCACTGCAGGGATATTCGGCCTTATTTCGAGTCAGGGCATCGCGGTGTCCATTCCACTTGAGGCCACAAACTCAGGGTCCCTCTCACATACATAGAGCTGAGAGAAGCCTCCTCTTGAGGTGCTTGTGGTAAGGTGGTATTCCTCTGGAGTCGAAGCCAGGGACTAACCTCTCATTTCGAGTTGATTTTAGGTCCATGGAGCTCTTTCATGTTGCTACAGTGACCTCAGGATCCCTCTCGCCTTGAAACAGTGTTCTTGGGGTTTCTCTGGAGTGCCATGAAGGAAATCAAGGCTCCTTTCATGTGTGATGTGCAACACAGAATTGCTCTGCACACAGTGCAGGGGAATCGGGCCTCATCTCGCGGCGAGGGGAAAGTCTCATGGTTTTTCTCTTGTTGCGGCGGGAACCTGGGGTATATTCTCGTGTTACGACGGGGATGGCCCTTCCACACACGTGTTTGTTCAGCGACGTCAGGACTCCTGCCTACTTGCGAGGGACAATTCGGGATTCTCCTCGAGGCTTGGCAGGGCAATTGGGACGCCTCTCCAGCTGAGGCGGGAGACCAAGGGTCCCTTTCCACGTGCCACAGGAATCCTGGGACTCCTATCAAGTTTCACGAGGAGTCAGGCATCGTCTCCTTTGGAGGCACTGATCTCCGCATACCTCTGGATTTTTCAAAGGATGTGAGGCCTCCAGTCGCGATGATGTGGGGAACTAGGTCTTTTTCTGTGGTCTCCACAGGGGATTCAGACATCCTTTCGTCTTGGGAGATGCAAGACGAGCCTGCTTACAAGTCACTGCAGGGATATCCAGCCTTATTTCGAGTCAGAGCATCGCGGTGTCCATTCCACTGAGGCCGCAAACTCAGGGTCCCTCTCACATAGATAGAGCTGAGAGAAGCCTCCTCTTGAGGTGCTTGTGGTAAGGTGGTATTCCTCTGGAGTCGAAGCCAGGGACTAACCTCTCATCTCGAGTTGATTGTTGGTCCACGGAGCTCTTTCGTGTTGGTACAGTGACCTCAGGATGCCTCTAGCCTTGAAACAGTGTTCTTGGGGTTTCTCTGGACTGGCATCAAGGAAATCAAGGCTCCTTTCGTGTGTGATGTGCAACACGGAATTGCTCTGCACGCAGTGCAGGGGAATCGGGCCTCATCTCGCGGCGAGGGGGAAGTCTCATGGTTTTTCTCGAGTTGCGGCGGGAACCTGGGGTATATTCTCGAGTTACGACGGGGATGGCCCTTCCACCCACGTGTTTGTTCAGCGACATCAGGACTGCTGCCTATTTGCGAGGGACAACTCCAGATTCTCCTCGAGGCTTGGCAGGGCAATTGGGACGCCTCTCCAGCTGAGGCGGGAGACCAAGGGTCCCTTTCCACGTGCCACAGGAATCCTGGGACTCCTATCAAGTTTCACGAGGAGTCAGGCATCGTCTCCTTTGGAGGCACTGATCTCCGCATACCTCTGGAGTTTTCAAAGGATGTGAGGCCTCCGGTCGCGATGATGTGGGGAACTAGGTCTTTTTCTGTGGTCTCCACAGGGGATTCAGACATCCTTTCGTCTTGGGAGATGCAAGACGAGCCTGCTTACAAGTCACTGCAGGGATATCCAGCCTTATTTCGAGTCAGAGCATCGCGGTGTCCATTCCACTTAAGGCCGCAAACTCAGGGTCCCTCTCACCTAGATAGAGCTGAGAGAAGCCTCCTCTTGAGGTGCTTGTGGTAAGGTGGTATTCCTCTGGAGTCGAAGCCAGGGACTAACCTCTCATATCGAGTTGATTTTTGGTCCACGGAGCTCTTTCGTGTTGGTACAGTGACCTCAGGATGCCTCTAGCCTTGAAACAGTGTTCTTGGGGTTTCTCTGGAGTGGCATCAAGGAAATCAAGGCTCCTTTCATGTGTGATGTGCAACACGGAATTGCTCTGCACGCAGTGCAGGGGAATCGGGCCTCATCTCGCGGCGAGGGGGAAGTCTCATGGTTTTTCTCGAGTTGCGGCGGGAACCTGGGGTATATTCTCGAGTTACGACGGGGATGGCCCTTTCAACCACGTGTTTGTTCAGCGACGTCAGGACACCTGCCTAGTTGCGAGGGACAACTCGGGATTCTCCTCGAGGCTTGGCAGGGCAATTGGGACGCCTCTCCAGCTGAGGCGGAGGTCCAAGGGTCCCTTTCCACGTGCACAGGAATCCTGGGACTCCTATCAAGTTTCACGAGGAGTCAGGCATTGTCTCCTTTGGAGACACTGATCTCCGCGTTCCTCTGAAGTTTTCAAAGGATGTGAGGCCTCCGGTCGCGATGAGGTGGGCAACTAGGTCTTTCTCTGTGGTCTCCACAGGGGATTCAGACATCCTTTCATCTTGAGAGATGCAAGAGGAGCCTGCATTCAAGTCACTGCAGGGATATCCGACCTTATTTCGAGTCAGGGCATCGCGGTGTCCATTCCACTTGAGGCCGCAATCTCAGGGTCCCTCTCACATACCTAGAGCTGAGAAAAGCCTCCTCTTGAGGTGCTTGTGGTAAGGTGGTATTCCTCTGGAGTCGAAGCCAGGGACTAACCTCTCATCTCGAGTTGATTTTTGGTCCACCGAGCTCTTTCGTGTGGCTACAGTGACCTCAGGATCCCTCTAGCCTTGAAACAGTGTTCTTGGTGTTTCTCTGGAGTGCCATCAAGGAAATCAAGGCTCCTTTCATGTGTGATGTGCAACACGGAATTGCTCTGCACGTAGTGCAGGGGAATCAGGCCTCATCTCGCTGCGAGGGGGAAGTCTCGTGGTTTGTCTCGAGTTGTGGCGGGAACCTGGGGTATATTCTCGAGTTACGACGGGGATGGACCTTCCACACACGTGTTTTTTCAGCGAAGGCAGCACTCCTGCCTAGTTGCGAGGGATAACTCGGGATTCTCCTCGAGGCTTGGCAGGGCAATTGGGACGCCTCTCCAGTTGAGGCGGGAGACCAAGGGTCGCTTTCCACGTGCCACAGGAATCCTGGGACTCCTATCAAGTTTCACGAGGAGTCAGGCATCGTCTCCTTTGGAGGCACTGTTCTCCGTGTACCTCTGGAGTTTTCAAAGGATGTGAGGCCTCCGGTCGCGATGAGGTGGGGAACTAGGTCTTTCTCTGTGCTCTCCACAGGGGATTCAGATATCCTTTCATTTTGGGAGATGCAGGACGAGCCTGCATTCAATTCACTGCAGGGATATCCGGCCTTAATTCGAGTCAGGGCATCGCGGTGTCCATTCCACTTGAGGCCGCAAACTCAGCACATAACTAGAGCTGAGAGAAGCCTCCTCTTGAGGTGCTTGTGTTAAGGTGGTATTCCACTGGAGTCGAAGCCAGGGACTAACCTCTCATCTCGAGTTGATTGTTGGTCCACGGATCTCTTTAGTGTTGCTACAGTGACCTCAGGATCCCTCTAGCCTTGAAACAGTGTTCTTGGGGTTTCTCTGGAGTGCCATCAAGGAAATCAAGGCTCCTTTCATGTTTGATGTGCAACACGGAATTGCTCTGCACGCAGGGCAGGGGAATCAGGCCTCATCTCGCGGCAGGGGGAAGTCTCATGGTTTTTCTCGAGTTGCGGCGGGAACCTGGGGTATATTCTCGAGTTACGACGGGGATGGCCCTTCCACACACGTGTTTGTTCAGCGAAGGCAGGACTCCTGCCTAGTTGCGGGGGACAACTCGGGATTCTCCTCGAGGCTTGGCAGGGCAATTGGGACGCCTCTCCAGCTGAGGCGGGAGACCAAGGGTCCCTTTCCACGTGCCACAGGAATCCTGGGACTCCTATCAAGTTTTATGAGGAGTCAGGCATCATCTCCTTTGGAGGCACTGATCTCCGCGTACCTCTGAAGTTTTCAAAGGATGTGAGGCCTCCGGTCGCGATGAGGTGGGGAACTAGGTCTTTCTCTGTGGTCTCCACAGGGGATTCAGACATCCTTTCATATTGGGAGATGCAAGACGAGCCTGTATTCAATTCACTGCAGGGATATGGGGCCTTATTTCACGTCAGGGCATCGCAGTGTCCATTCCACATGAGTCCGCAAAATTAGGGTCCCTCTCACATACCTAGAGCTGAGAGAAGCCTCCTCTTGAGGTACTTGTGGTAAGGTGGTATCCCTCTGGAGTCGAAGCCAGGGACTAACCTCTCATCTCGAGTTGATTTTTGGTCCACGGACCTCTTTCGTGTTGCTACAGCAACCTCAGGATCCCTCTAGCCTTGAAACAGTGTTCTTGGGGTTTCTCTGGAGTGCCATCAAGGAAATCAAGGCTCCTTTCATGTGTGATGTGCAACACGGAATTGCTCTGCATGCAGTGCAGGAGAATCGAGCCTCATCTCGCGGCGAGGAGGAAGTCTCATGGTTTTTCTCGAGTTGCGGCGGGACCCTGGGGTATATTCTCGAGTTATGACGGGGATGGCCTTTCCAGACACGTGTTTGTTCAGCGACGTCAGGACTCCTGCCTAGTTGCGAGGGACAACTCGGGATTCTCCTTGAGGCTTGGCAGGGCAATTAGGACGCCTCTCCAGCTGAGGCGGGAGACCAAGGGTCCCTTTCCATCTGCCACAGGAATCCTGGGACTCGTATCAAGTTTCACGAGGAGTCAGGCATCGTCTCCTTTGGAGGCACTGATCTCCGCGTACCTCTGGAGTTTTCAAAGGATGTGAGGCCTCCAGTCGCGATGAGGTGGGGAACTAGATCTTTCTCTGAGGTCTCCACAGGGGATTCAGACATCCTTTCGTCTTGGGAGATGCAAGACGAGCCTGCATTCAAGTCACTGCAGGGATATCCGGCCTTATTTCGAGTCAGGGCATCGCGGTGTTCATTCCACTTGAGGCCGCAAACTCAGCACATACCTAGAGCTGAGAGAAGCCTCCTCTTGAGGTGCTTGTGGTAAGGTGGTATTCCTCTGGAGTCGAAGCCAGGGACTAACATCTCCTCTCGAGTTGATTTTTGGTCCACGGAGCTCTTTTGTGTTGCTACAGTGACCTCAGGATCCCTCTAGCCTTGAAACAGTGTTCTTGGGGTTTCTCTGGAGTGCCATCAAGGAAATCAAGGCTCCTTTCATGTGTGCTGTGCAACACGGAATTGCTCTGCACGCAGTGCAGGGGAATCGGGCCTCATCTCGCGGCGAGGGGGAAGTCTCATGGTTTTTCTCGAGTTGCGGCGGGAACCTGGGGTATATTCTCGAGTTACGACGGGGATGGGCCTTCCACACACGTGTTTGTTCAGCGACGTCAGGACTCCTGCCTAGTTGCAAGGGACAACTCGGGATTCTCCTCGAGGCTTGGCAGGGCAATTGGGATGCCTCTCCGGCTGAGGAGGGAGACCAAGGATTCCTTTCCACGTGCCACAGGAATCCTGGGACTCCTATCAAGTTTCACGAGGAGTCAGGCATCGTCTCCTTTGGAGGCACTGTTCTCCGTGTACCTCTGGAGTTTTCAAAGGATGTGAGGCCTCCGGTCCCGATGAGGTGGGGAACTAGGTCTTTCTCTGTGGTCTCCACAGGGGATTCAGACATCCTTTCGTCTTGGGAGATGCAAGACGAGCCTGCATTCAAGTCACTGCAGGGATATCCGGCCTTATTTCGAGTCAGGGCATCGCAGTGTCCATTCCACTTGAGGCCGCAAACTCAGGGTCCCTCTCACATACCTAAAGCTGCGAGAAGCCTCCTCTTGAGGTGCTTGTGGTAAGGTGGTATTCCTCTGGAGTCGAAGCCAGGGACTAACCTCTCATCTCGAGTTGATTTCTGGTCCACGGAGCTCTTTCGTGTTGCTACAGTGACCTCAGGATCCCTCTAGCCTTGAAACAGTGTTCTTGGGGTTTCTCTGGAGTGCCATCAAGGAAATCAAGGCTCCTTTCATGTGTGATGTGCAACACGGAATTACTCTGCACGCAGTGTAGGGGAATCGGGCCTCATCTCGCGGTGAGGGGGAAGTCTCATGGTTTTTCTCGAGTTGCGGCGGGAACCTGGGGTATATTCTCGAGTTACGATGGGGATGGCCCTTCCAACCACGTGTTTGTTCAGCGTCGTCAGGACTCCTGCCTAGCTGCGAGGGACTACTCGGTATTCTCCTCGAGGCTTGGCAGGGCAATTGGGACGCCTGTCCAGCTGAGGCGGGAGACCAAGGGTCCCTTTCCACGTGCCACAGGAATCCTGGGACTCCTATCAAGTTTCACGAGGAGTCAGGCATCGTCTCCTTTGGAGGCACTGATCTCCGTGTACCTCTGGAGTTTTCAAAGGATGTGAGGCCTCCGGTCGCGATGAGGTGGGGAAGTAGGTCTTTCTCTGTGGTCTCCACAGGGGATTCAGACATCCTTTCGTCTTGGGAGATGCAAGACGAGCCTGCATTCAAGTCACTGCAGGGATATGCGGCCTTATTTCGAGTCAGGGCATCGCGGTGTGCATTCCACTTGAGGCCGCAAACTCAGGGTCCCTCTCACATACCTAGAGCTGAGAGAAGCCTCCTCTTGAGGTGCTTGTGGTAAGGTGGTATTCCTCTGGAGTTGAAGCCACGGACTAACCTCTCATCTCGAGTTGATTTTTGGTCCACGGAGCTCTTTCGTGTTGCTACAGTGACCTCAGGATCCCTCTAGCCTTGAAACAGTGTTCTTGGGGTTTCTCTGGAGTGCCATGAAGGAAATCAAGGCTCCTTTCATGTGTGATGTGAAACAAAGAACTGCTCTGCACGCAGTGCATGGAAATCGGGCCTCATCTCGCGGCGAGGGGGAAGTCTCATGGTTTTTCTTGAGTTGCGGCGGGGACCTGGGGTATATTCTCGAGTTACGACGGGGATGGACCTTCCACACACGTGTTTGTTCAGCGACGTCAGGACTCCTGCCTAGTTGCGAGGGACAACTCGGGATTCTCCTTGAGGCTTGGCAGGGCAATTGGAACCCCTCTTCAGCTGAGGCGGGAGACCAAGAGTCCCTTTCCACGTGCCACAGGAATCCTGGGAAACCTATCAAGTTTCACGAGGAGTCAGGCATCGTCTCCTTTGGAGGCACTGATCTCCGCATACCTCTGGAGTTTTCAAAGGATGTGAGGCCTCCGGTCGCGATGATGTGGGGAACTAGGTCTTTTTCTGTGGTCTCCACAGGGGATTCAGACATCCTTTCGTCTTGGGAGATGCAAGACGAGCCTGCTTACAAGTCACTGCAGGGATATCCAGCCTTATTTCGAGTCAGAGCATCGCGGTGTCCATTCCACTTGAGACCGCAAACTCAGGGTCCCTCTCACATAGATAGAGCTGAGAGAAGCCTCCTCTTGAGGTGCTTGTGGTAAGGTGGTATTCCTCTGGAGTCGAAGCCAGGGACTAACCTCTCATCTCGAGTTGATTGTTGGTCCACGGAGCTCTTTCGTGTTGGTACAGTGACCTCAGGATGCCTCTAGCCTTGAAACAGTGTTCTTGGGGTTTCTCTGGAGTGGCATCAAGGAAATCAAGACTCCTTTCATGTGTGATGTGCAACACGGAATTGCTCTGTATGCAGTGCAGGGGAATCGGGCCTCATCTCGCGGCGAGGGGGAAGTCTCATGGTTTTTCTCGAGTTGCGGCGGGAACCTGGGGTATATTCTCGAGTTATGAGGGGGATGGCCCTTCCACCCACGTGTTTGTTCAGCGACATCAGGACTGCTGCCTATTTGCGAGGGACAACTCCAGATTCTCCTCGAGGCTTGGCAGGGCAATTGGGACGCCTCTCCAGTTGAGGCGGGAGACCAAGGGTCGCTTTCCACGTGCCACAGGAATCCTGGGACTCCTATCAAGTTTCATGAGGAGTCAGGCATCGTCTCCTTTGGAGGCACTGATCTCGCCGTACCTCTGAAGTTTTCAAAGGATGTGAGGCCTCCGGTCGCGATGAGGTGGGGAACTAGGTCTTTCTCTGTGCTCTCCACAGGGGATTCAGACATCCTTTCATCTTGGGAGATGCAGGACGAGCCTGCATTCAATTCACTGCAGGGATTTCCGGCCTTATTTCGAGTCAGGGCATCGCGGTGTCCATTCCACTTGAGGCCGCAAACTCAGCACATAACTAGAGCTGAGAGAAGCCTCCTCTTGAGGTGCTTGTGTTAAGGTGGTATTCCTCTGGAGTCGAAGCCAGGGACTAACATCTCATCTCGAGTTGATTGTTGGTCCACGGAGCTCTTTAGTGTTGCTACAGTGACCTCAGGATCCCTCTAGCCTTGAAACAGTGTTCTTTGGGTTTCTCTGGAGTGGCATCAAGGAAATCAAGGCTCCTTTCCTGTTTGATGTGCAACACGGAATTACTCTGCACGCAGGGCAGGGGAATCAGGCCTCATCTCGCGGCAGGGGGAAGTCTCATGGTTTTTCTCGATTTGCGGCGGGAACCTGGGGTATATTCTCGAGTTACGACGGGGATGGCCCTTCCACACACGTGTTTGTTCAGCGAAGGCAGGACTACTACCTAGTTGCGGGGGACAACTCGGGATTCTCCTCGAGGCTTGGCAGGGCAATTGGGACGCCTCTCCAGCTGAGGCGGGAGACCAAGGGTCCCTTTCCACGTGCCACAGGAATCCTGGGACTCCTATCAAGTTTTATGAGGAGTCAGGCATCATCTCCTTTGGAGGCACTGATCTCCGCGTACCTCTGAAGTTTTCAAAGGATGTGAGGCCTCCGGTCGCGATGAGGTGGGGAACTAGGTCTTTCTCTGTGGTCTCCACAGGGGATTCAGACATCCTTTCATATTGGGAGATGCAAGACGAGCCTGTATTCAATTCACTGCAGGGATATGGGGCCTTATTTCACGTCAGGGCATCGCAGTGTCCATTCCACATGAGTCCGCAAAATTAGGGTCCCTCTCACATACCTAGAGCTGAGAGAAGCCTCCTCTTGAGGTGCTTGTGGTAAGGTGGTATTCCTCTGGAGTCGAAGCCAGGGACTAACCTCTCATCTCGAGTTGATTTTTGGTCCACGGACCTCTTTCGTGTTGCTACAGCAACCTCAGGATCCCTCTAGCCTTGAAACAGTGTTCTTGCGGTTTCTCTGGAGTGCCATCAAGGAAATCAAGGCTCCTTTCATGTGTGATGTGCAACACGGAATTGCTCTGCATGCAGTGCAGGAGAATCGAGCCTCATCTCGCGGCGAGGGGGAAGTCTCAAGGTTTTTCTCGAGTTGCGGCGGGACCCTGGGGTATATTCTCGAGTTATAACGGGGATGGCCTTTCCAGACACGTGTTTGTTCAGCGACGTCAGGACTCCTGCCTAGTTGCGAGGGACAACTCGGGATTCTCCTTGAGGCTTGGCAGGGCAATTGGGACGCCTCTCCAGCTGAGGCGGGAGACCAAGGGTCCCTTTCCATCTGCCACAGGAATCCTGGGACTCCTATCAAGTTTCACGAGGAGTCAGGCATCGTCTCCTTTGGAGGCACTGATCTCCGCGTACCTCTGGAGTTTTCAAAGGATGTGAGGCCTCCAGTCGCGATGAGGTGGGGAACTAGATCTTTCTCTGAGGTCTCCACAGGGGATTCAGACATCCTTTCGTCTTGGGAGATGCAAGACGAGCCTGCATTCAAGTCACTGCAGGGATATCCGGCCTTATTTCGAGTCAGGGCATCGCGGTGTTCATTCCACTTGAGGCCGCAAACTCAGCACATACCTAGAGCTGAGAGAAGCCTCCTCTTGAGGTGCTTGTGGTAAGGTGGTATTCCTCTGGAGTCGAAGCCAGGGACTAACATCTCCTCTCGAGTTGATTTTTGGTCCACGGAGCTCTTTTGTGTTGCTACAGTGACCTCAGGATCCCTCTAGCCTTGAAACAGTGTTCTTGGGGTTTCTCTGGAGTGCCATCAAGGAAATCAAGGCTCCTTTCATGTGTGCTGTGCAACACGGAATTGCTCTGCACGCAGTGCAGGGGAATCGGGCCTCATCTCGCGGCGAGGGGGAAGTCTCATGGTTTTTCTCGAGTTGCGGCGGGAACCTGGGGTATATTCTCGAGTTATGACGGGGATGGGCCTTCCACACACGTGTTTGTTCAGCGACGTCAGGACTCCTGCCTAGTTGCAAGGGACAACTCGGGATTCTCCTCGAGGCTTGGCAGGGCAATTGGTATGCCTCTCCGGCTGAGGAGGGAGACCAAGGGTTCCTTTCCACGTGCCACAGGAATCCTGGGACTCCTATCAAGTTTCACGAGGAGTCAGGCATCGTCTCCTTTGGAGGCACTGTTCTCCGTGTACCTCTGGAGTTTTCAAAGGATGTGAGGCCTCCGGTCGCGATGAGGTGGGGAACTAGGTCTTTCTCTGTGGTCTCCACAGGGGATTCAGACATCCTTTCGTCTTGGGAGATGCAAGACGAGCCTGCATTCAAGTCACTGCAGGGATATCCGGCCTTATTTCGAGTCAGGGCATCGCAGTGTCCATTCCACTTGAGGCCGCAAACTCAGGGTCCCTCTCACATACCTAAAGCTGCGAGAAGCCTCCTCTTGAGGTGCTTGTGGTAAGGTGGTATTCCTCTGGAGTCGAAGCCAGGGACTAACCTCTCATCTCGAGTTGATTTCTGGTCCACGGAGCTCTTTCGTGTTGCTACAGTGACCTCAGGATCCCTCTAGCCTTGAAACAGTGTTCTTGGGGTTTCTCTGGAGTGCCATCAAGGAAATCAAGGCTCCTTTCATGTGTGATGTGCAACACGGAATTACTCTGCACGCAGTGTAGGGGAATCGGGCCTCATCTCGCGGCGAGGGGGAAGTCTCATGGTTATTCTCGAGTTGCGGCGGGAACCTGGGGTATATTCTCGAGTTACGATGGGGATGGCCCTTCCAACCACGTGTTTGTTCAGCGTCGTCAGGACTCCTGCCTAGCTGCGAGGGACTATTCGGTATTCTCCTCGAGGCTTGGCAGGGCAATTGGGACGCCTGTCCAGCTGAGGCGGGAGACCAAGGGTCCCTTTCCACGTGCCACAGGAATCCTGGGACTCCTATCAAGTTTCACGAGGAGTCAGGCATCGTCTCCTTTGGAGGCACTGATCTCCGTGTACCTCTGGAGTTTTCAAAGGATGTGAGGCCTCCGGTCGCGATGAGGTGGGGAACTAGGTCTTTCTCTGTGGTCTCCACAGGGGATTCAGACATCCTTTCGTCTTGGGAGATGCAAGACGAGCCTGCATTCAAGTCACTGCAGGGATATGCGGCCTTATTTCGAGTCAGGGCATCGCGGTGTGCATTCCACTTGAGGCCGCAAACTCAGGGTCCCTCTCACATACCTAGAGCTGAGAGAAGCCTCCTCTTGAGGTGCTTGTGGTAAGGTGGTATTGCTCTGGAGTCGAAGCCACGGACTAACCTCACATCTCGAGTTGATTTTTGGTCCACGGAGCTCTTTCGTGTTGCTACAGTGACCTCAGGATCCCTCTAGCCTTGAAACAGTGTTCTTGGGGTTTCTCTGGAGTGCCATGAAGGAAATCAAGGCTCCTTTCATGTGTGATGTGAAACAAAGAACTGCTCTGCACGCAGTGCATGGAAATCGGGCCTCATCTCGCGGCGAGGGGGAAGTCTCATGGTTTTTCTTGAGTTGCGGCGGGGACCTGGGGTATATTCTCGAGTTACGACGGGGATGGACCTTCCACACACGTGTTTGTTCAGCGACGTCAGGACTCCTGCCTAGTTGCGAGGGACAACTCGGGATTCTCCTTGAGGCTTGGCAGGGCAATTGGGACCCCTCTCCAGCTGAGGCGGGAGACCAAGGGTCCCTTTCCACGTGCCACAGGAATCATGGGACTCCTATCAAGTTTCACGAGGAGTCAGGCATCGTTTCCTTTGGAGGCACTGATCTCCGCATACCTCTGGAGTTTTCAAAGGATGTGAGGCCTCCGGTCGCGATGATGTGGGGAACTAGGTCTTTTTCTGTGGTCTCCACAGGGGATTCAGACATCCTTTCGTCTTGGGAGATGCAAGACGAGCCTGCTTACAAGTCACTGCAGGGATATCCAGCCTTATTTCGAGTCAGAGCATCGCGGTGTCCATTCCACTTGAGGCCGCAAACTCAGGGTCCCTCTCACATAGATAGAGCTCAGAGAAGCCTCCTCTTGAGGTGCTTGTGGTAAGGTGGTATTCCTCTGGAGTCGAAGCCAGGGACTAACCTCTCATCTCGAGTTGATTGTTGGTCCACGGAGCTCTTTCGTGTTGGTACAGTGACCTCAGGATGCCTCTAGCCTTGAAACAGTGTTCTTGGGGTTTCTCTGGAGTGGCATCAAGGAAATCAAGACTCCTTTCATGTGTGATGTGCAACACGGAATTGCTCTGCACGCAGTGCAGGGGAATCGGGCCTCATCTCGCGGCGAGGGGGAAGTCTCATGGTTTTTCTCGAGTTGCGGCGGGAACCTGGGGTATATTCTCGAGTTACGACGGGGATGGCCCTTCCACCCACGTGTTTGTTCAGCGACATCAGGACTGCTGCCTATTTGCGAGGACAACTCCAGATTCTCCTCGAGGCTTGGCAGGGCAATTGGGACTCCTCTCCAGTTGAGGCGGGAGACCAAAGGTCGCTTTCCACGTGCCACAGGAATCCTGGGACTCCTATCAAGTTTCACGAGGAGTCAGGCATCGTCTCCTTTGGAGGCACTGATCTCCGCGTACCTCTGAAGTTTTCAAAGGATGTGAGGCCTCCGGTCGCGATGAGGTGGGTAAGTAGGTCTTTCTCTGTGGTCTCCACAGGGGATTCAGACATCCTTTCGTCTTGGGAGATGCAAGACGAGCCTGCATTCAATTCACTGCAGGGATATCCGGCCTTATTTCGAGTCAGGGCATCGCGGTGTCCATTCCACTTGAGGCCGCAAACTCAGGGTCCCTCTCACATACCTAGAGCTGAGAGAAGCCTCCTCTTGAGGTGCTTGTGGTAAGGTGGTATTCCTCTGGAGTCGAAGCCAGGGACTAACCTCTCATCTCGAGTTGATTTTTGGGCCACGGAGCTCTTTCGTGTTGGTACAGTGACCTCAGGATCCCTCTAGCCTTGAAACAGTGTTCTTGGGGTTTCTCTGGAGTGCTATCAAGGAAATCAAGGCTCCTTTCATGTGTGATGAGCAACACTGAATTGCTCTGCACGCAGTGCAGGGGAATCGGGCCTCATCTCGCGGTAAGGGGGAAGTCTCATGGTTTTTATCGAGTTGCGGCGGGAACCTGGGTATATTCTCGAGTTACGACGGGGATGGCCCTTCTACCCACGTGTTTGTTCAGCGAAGGCAGGACTCCTGCCTAGTTGCGAGGGACAACTCGGGATTCTCCTCGAGGCTTGGCAGGGCAATTGGGACGCCTCTCCAGCTGAGGCGGGAGACCAAGGGTCCCTTTCCACGTGCCACAGGCATCCTGGGAATCCTATCAAGTTTCATGAGGAGTCAGGCATCGTCTCCTTTGGAGGCACTGATCTCCCCGTACCTCTGAAATTTTCAAAGGATGTGAGGCCTCCGGTCGCGATGAGGTGGGGAACTAGGTCTTTCTCTGTGGTCTCCACAGGGGATTCAGACATCCTTTCATATTGGGAGATGCAAGACGAGCCTGCATTCAAGTCACTGCAGGGATATCCGGCCTTATTTCGCGTCAGGGCATCGCAGTGTCCATTCCACTTGAGTCCGCAAAATCAGGGTCCCTCTCACATACCTAGAGCTGAGAGAAGCCTCCTCTTGAGGTGCTTGTGGTAAGGTGGTATTCCTCTGGAGTCGAAGCCAGGGACTAACCTCTCATCTCGAGTTGATTTTTGGGCCACGGAGCTCTTTCGTGTTGCTACAGTGACCTCAGGATCCCTCTAGCCTTGAAACAGTGTTCTTGGGGTTTCTCTGGAGTGCTATCAAGGAAATCAAGGCTCCTTTCATGTGTGATGTACAACACTGAATTGCTCTGCACGCAGTGCAGGGGAATCGGGCCTCATCTCGCGGTAAGGGGGAAGTCTCATGGTTTTTATCGAGTTGCGGCGGGAACCTGGGGTATATTCTCGAGTTACGACGGGGATGGCCCTTCCACACACGTGTTTGTTCAGCGAAGGCAGGACTCCTGCCTAGTTGCGAGGGACAACTCGGGATTCTCCTCGAGGCTTGGCAGGGCAATTGGGACGTCTCTCCAGCTGAGGCGGGAGACCAAGGATCCCTTTCCACGTGCCACAGGAATCCTGGGACTCCTATCAAGTTTCATGAGGAGTCAGGCATCGTCTCCTTTGGAGGCACTGATCTCCGCGTACCTCTGAAGTTTTCAAAGGATGTGAGGCCTTCGGTCGCGATGAGGTGGGGAACTAGGTCTTTCTCTGTGGTCTCCACAGGGGATTCAGACATCCTTTCATATTGGGAGATGCAAGACGAGCCTGCATTCAAGTCACTGCAGGGATATCCGGCCTTATTTCGCGTCAGGGCATCGCAGTGACCATTCCACTTGAGTCCGCAAAATCAGGGTCCCTCTCACATACCTAGAGCTGAGAGAAGCCTCCTCTTGAGGTGCTTGTGGTAAGGTGGTATTCCTGTGGAGTCGAAGCCAGGGACTAACCTCTCATCTCGAGTTGATTTTTGGTCCACGGACTTCTTTCGTGTTGCTACAGAAACCTCAGCATCCCTCTAGCCTTGAAACAGTGTTCTTGGGGTTTCTCTGGAGTGCCATCAAGGAAATCAAGGCTCCTTTCATCTTTGATGTGCAACACGGAATTGCTCTGCATGTAGTGCAGGAGATTCGAGCCTCATCTCGCGGCGAGGGGGAAGTCTCATGGTTTTTCTCGAGTTTCGGCGGGACCCTGGGGTATATTCTCGAGTTATGACGGGGATGGCTTTTCCAGCCACGTGTTTGTTCAGCGACGTCTGGACTCCTGCCTAGTTGCGAGGGACAACTCGGGATTCTCCTCGAGGCTTGGCAGGGCAATTGGGACGCCTCTCCAGCTGAGGCGGGAGACCAAGTGTCCCTTTCCATGTGCCACAGGAATCCTGGGACTCCTATCAAGTTTCACAAGGAGTCAGGCATCGTCTCCTTTGGAGGCACTGATCTCCCCGTACCTCTGAAGTTTTCAAAGGATGTGAGGCCTCCGGTCGCGATGAGGTGGGGAACTAGGTCTTTCTCTGTGGTCTCCACAGGGGATTCAGACATCCTTTCATATTGGGAGATGCAAGACGAGCCTGCATTCAAGTCACTGCATGGATATCCGGCCTTATTTCGCGTCAGGGCATCGCAGTGTCCATTCCACTTGAGTCCGCAAAATCAGGGTCCCTCTCACATACCTAGAGCTGAGAGAAGCCTCCTCTTGAGGTGCTTGTGGTAAGGTGGTATTCCTCTGGAGTCGAAGCCAGGGACTAACCTCTCATCTGGAGTTGATTTTTGGGCCACGGAGCTCTTTCTTGTGGCTACAGTGACCTCAGGGTCCCTCTAGCCTTGAAACAGTGTTGTTGGGGTTTCTCTGGAGTGCCATCAAGGAAATCAAGGCTCCTTTCAAGTGTGATGTGCAACACTGAATTGCTCTGCACGCAGTGCAGGGGAATCGGGCCTCATCTCGCGGCGAGGGGGAAGTCTCATGGTTTTTCTCGAGTTGCGGCGGGAACCTGGGGTATATTCTCGAGTTACGACGGGGATGGCCCTTCCACACACGTGTTTGTTCAGCAAAGGCAGGACTCCTGCCTAGTTGCGAGGGACAACTCGGGATTCTCCTCGAGGCTTGTCAGGGCAATTGGGACGCCTCTCCAGCTGAGGCGGGAGACCAAGGGTCCCTTTCCACGTGCACAGGAATCCTGGGACTCCTATCAAGTTTCACGAGGAGTCAGGCATCGTCTCCTTTGGAGGCACTGATCTCTGCTTCCCTCTTTAGTTTTCAAAGGATGTGAGGCCTCCGGTCGCGATGAGGTGGGGAACTAGGTCTTTCTCTGTGGTTTACACAGGTGATTCAGACATCCTTTCGTCTTGGGAGATGCAAGACGAGCCTGCATTCAAGTCACTGCAGGGATATCCGGCCTTATTTCGAGTCAGGGCATCGCGGTGTCCATTCCACTTGAGGCCTCAAACTCAGGGTCCCTCTCACATACCTAGAGCTGAGAGAAGCCTCCTCTTGAGGTGCTTGTGGTAAGGTGGTATTCCTCTGGAGTCGAAGCCAGGGACTAACCTCTCATCTCGAGTTGATTTTTGGGCCACGGAGCTCTTTCGTGTTGCTACAGTGACCTCAGGATCCCTCTAGCCTTGAAACAGTGTTCTTGGGGTTTCTCTGGAGTGCTATCAAGGAAATCAAGGCTCCTTTCATGTGTGATGTACAACACTGAATTGCTCTGCACGCAGTGCAGGGGAATCGGGCCTCATCTCGCGGTAAGGGGGAAGTCTCATGGTTTTTATCGAGTTGCGGCGGAAACCTGGGGTATATTCTCGAGTTACGACGGGGATGGCCCTTCCACACACGTGTTTGTTCAGCGAAGGCAGGACTCCTGCCTAGTTGCGAGGGACAACTCGGGATTCTCCTCGAGGCTTGGCAGGGCAATTGGGACGTCTCTCCAGCTGAGGCGGGAGACCAAGGATCCCTTTCCACGTGCCACAGTAATCCTGGGACTCCTATCAAGTTTCATGAGGAGTCAGGCATCGTCTCCTTTGGAGGCCCTGATCTCCCCGTACCTCTGAAGTTTTCAAAGGATGTGAGGCCTCCGGTCGCGATGAGGTGGGGAACTAGGTCTTTCTCTGTGGTCTCCACAGGGGATTCAGACATCCTTTCATATTGGGAGATGCAAGACGAGCCTGCATTCCAGTCACTGCAGGGATATCCGGCCTTATTTCGCGTCAGGGCATCGCAGTGTCCATTCCACTTAAGTCCGCAAAATCAGGGTCCCTCTCACATACCTAGAGCTGAGAGAAGCCTCCTCTTGAGGTGCTTGTGGTAAGGTGGTATTCCTGTGGAGTCGAAGCCAGGGACTAACCTCTCATCTCGAGTTGATTTTTGGTCCACGGACTTCTTTCGTGTTGCTACAGAAACCTCAGCATCCCTCTAGCCTTGAAACAGTGTTCTTGGGGTTTCTCTGGAGTGCCATCAAGGAAATCAAGGCTCCTTTCATGTTTGCTGTGCAACACGGAATTGCTCTGCATGTAGTGCAGGAGATTCGAGCCTCATCTCGCGGCGAGGGGGAAGTCTCATGGTTTTTCTCGAGTTTCGGCGGGACCCTGGGGTATATTCTCGAGTTATGACGGGGATGGCCTTTCCAGCCACGTGTTTGTTCAGCGACGTCTGGACTCCTGCCTAGTTGCGAGGGACAACTCGGGATTCTCCTCGAGGCTTGGCAGGGCAATTGGGACGCCTCTCCAGCTGAGGCGGGAGACCAAGTGTCCCTTTCCATGTGCCACAGGAATCCTGGGACTCCTGTCAAGTTTCACGAGGAGTCAGGCATCGTCTCCTTTGGAGGCACTGATCTCCGCGTACCTCTGGAGTTTTCAAAGGATGTGAGGCCTCCGGTCGTGATGAGGTGGGAAACTAGATCTTTCTCTGAGGTCTCCACAGGGGATTCAGATATCCTTTCGTCTTGGGAGATGCAAGACGAGACTGTATTCAAGTCACTGCAGGGATATCTGGCCTTTTTTGGAGTCAGGGCATCGCGGTGTCCATTCTAATTGAGGCCGCAAACTCAGTGTCCCTCTTACATACCTAGAGCTGAGAGAAGCCTCCTCTTGAGGTGCTTGTGGTAAGGTGGTATTCCTCTGGAGTCGAAGCCAGGGACTAACCTCTCATCTGGAGTTGATTTTTGGGCCACGGAGCTCTTTCTTGTGGCTACAGTGACCTCAGGGTCCCTCTAGCCTTGAAACAGTGTTGTTGGGGTTTCTCTGGAGTGCCATCAAGGAAATCAAGGCTCCTTTCATGTGTGATGTGCAACACTGAATTGCTCTGCACGCAGTGCAGGGAAATCGGGCCTCATCTCGCGGCGAGGGGGAAGTCTCATGGTTTTTCTCGAGTTGCGGCGGGAACCTGGGGTATATTCTCGAGTTACGACGGGGATGGCCCTTCCACACACGTGTTTGTTCAGCGACGTCAGGACTCCTGCCTAGTTGCGAGGGACAACTCGGGATTCTCCTCGAGGCTTGGCAGGGAAATCGGGATGCCTCTCCAGCTGAGGCGGGAGACCAAGAGTCCCTTTCCACGTGCCACAGGAATCCTGGGACTCCTATCAAGTTTCATGAGGAGTCAGGCATCGTCTCCTTTGGAGGCACTGATCTCCGCGTACCTCTGAAGTTTTCAAAGGATGTGAGGCCTCCAGTCGCGATGAGGTGGGGAACTAGGTCTTTCTCTGTGTTCTCCACAGGGGATTCAGACATCCTTTCATCTTGGGACATGCAAGACGAGCCTGCATTCAATTCACTGCAGGGATATCCGGCCTTATTTCACGTCAGGGCATCGCAGTGTCCATTCCATTTGAGTCCGCAAAATCAGGGTCCCTCTCACATAGCTAGAGCTGAGAGAAGCCTCCTCTTGAGGTGCTTGTGGCAAGGTGGTATTCCTCTGGAGTCGAAGCCAGGAACTAACCTCTCATCTCGAGTTGATTTTTAGTCAACGGACCTCTTTCGTGTTACTACAGTAACCTCAGGATCCCTCTAGCCTTGAAACAGTGTTCTTGGTGTTTCTCTGGAGTGCCATCAAGGAAATCAAGGCTCCTTTCATGTGTGATGTGATACACGGAATTGCTCTTTATGCAGTGCAGGAGAATCGAGCCTCAATTCGCGGCGAGGGGGAAGTCTCATGGTTTTTCTCGAGTTGCGGCGGGACCCTGGGGTATATTCTCGAGTTACGACGGGGATGGCCCTTCCACACACGTGTTTGTTCAGCGAAGGCAGGACTCCTGCCTAGTTGCGAGGGACAACTCGGGATTCTCCTCGAGGCTTGGCAGGGCAATTGGGACGCCTCTCCAGCTGAGGCGGGAGACCAAGGGTCCCATTCCACGTGCCACAGGAATCCTGGGACTCCTATCAAGTTTCACGAGGAGTCAGGCATCGTCTCCTTTGGAGGCACTGATCTCCGGGTACCTCTGGAGTTTTCAAAGGATGTGAGGCCTCCGGTCGCGATGAGGTGGGGAACTAGGTCTTTTTCTGGGGTCTCCACAGGGGATTCAGACATCCTTTCATCTTCGGAGATGCAAGACGAGCCTGTATTCAAGTCACTGCAGGTATATCCGGCCTTATTTTGAGTCAGGGCATCACGGTGTCCATTCCACTTGAGGCCGCAAACTCAGCACAGAGCTAGAGCTGAGAGAAGCCTCCTCTTGAGGTGCTTGTGTTAAGGTGGTATTCCTCTGGAGTAGACGCCAGGAACTAACTTCTCATCTCGAGTTGATTTTTGGTCCACGGAGCTCTTTCGTTTTGCTACAGTGACCTCAGGGTCCCTCTAGCCTTGAAACAGTGTTCTTGGGTTTTCTCTGGAGTGCCATCAAGGAAATCAAGGCTCCTTTCATGTGTGATGTGCAACACAGAATTGCTCTGCACGCAGGGCAGGGGAATCAGGCCTCATCTCGCGGCGAGGGGGAAGTCTCATGGTTTTTCTCGAGTTGCGGCGGGAACCTGGGGTATATTCTCGAGTTACGACGGGGATGGCCCTTCCACACAAGTGTTTCTTCAGCGACGTCAGGACTCCTGCCTAGTTGCGAGGGACAACTAGGGATTCTCCTCGAGGCTTGGCAGGGCAATTGGGACGCCTCTCCAGCTGAGGCGGGAGACCAAGGTTCCCTTTCCACGATCCACAGGAATCCTGGGACTCCTATCAAGTTTCACGAGGAGTCAGGCATCGTCTCCTTTGGAGGCACTGATCTCCGCGTACCTCTGAAGTTTTCAAAGGATGTGAGGCCTCCGGTCGCGATGAGGTGGGGAACTAGGTCTTTCTCTGTGGTCTCCACAGGGGATTCAGATATCCTTTCATCTTGGGAGATGCAAGACGAGCCTGCATTCAATTCACTGAAGGGATATCCAGCCTTATTTCGCGTCAGGGCATCGCAGTGCCATTCCACTTGAGTCCGCATAATCAGGGTCCCTCTCACATAGCTAGAGCTGAAAGAATCCTCCTCTTGAGGTGCTTGTGGTAAGGTGGTATTCCTCTGGAGTCGAAGCCAGGGACTAACCTCTCATCTCGAGTTGATTTTTGGTCCACGGACCTCTTTCGTGTTGCTACAGTAACCTCAGCATCCCTCTAGCCTTGAAACAGTGTTCTTGGGGTTTCTCTGGAGTGCCATCAAGGAAATCAAGGCTCCTTTCATGTTTGGTGTGCAACACGGAATTGCTCTGCATGCAGTGAAGGAGAATCGAGCCTCATCTCGCGGCGAGGGGGAAATCTCATGGTTTTTCTCGAGTTGCGGCGGGACCCTGGGGTATATTCTCGAGTTATGACGGGGATGGCCCTTCCAGGCACGTGTTTGTTCAGCGACGTCAGGAATCCTGCCTAGTTGCGAGGGACAACTCGGGATTCTCCTCGAGGCTTGGCAGGGCAATTGGGACGCCTCTCCAGCTGAGGCGGGAGACCAAGGGTCCTTTTCCATGTGCCACAGGAATCCTGGGACTCCTATCAAGTTTCATGAGGAGTCAGGCATCGTCTCCTTTGGAGGCACTCATCTCCGCGTACTTCGGAAGTTTTCAAAGTATGTGAGGCCTCCGGTCGCAATGAGGTGGGGAACCAGGTCTTTCTCTGTGGTCTCCACAGGGGATTCAGGCATCCTTTCTTCTTGGGAGATGCAAGACGAGCCTACATTCAATTCACTGCAGGGATATCCGGCCTTATTTCGCGTCAGGGCATCGCAGTGTCCATTCCACTTGAGTCCGCAAACTCAGGGTCCCTCTCACATACCTAGAGCTGAGAGAAGCCTCCTCTTGAGGTGCTTGTGGTAAGGTGGTATTCCTCTGGAGTCGAAGCCAGGGACTAACCTCTCATCTCGAGTTGATTTTTGGTCCACGGACCTCTTTCGTGTTACTACAGTGACCTCAGGATCCCTCTAGCCTTGAAACAGTGTTCTTGGGGTTTCTCTGGAGTGCCATCAAGGAAATCAAGGCTCCTTTCATGTGTGATGTGCAACACTGAATTGCTCTGCACGCAGTGCAGGGGAATCGGGCCTCATCTCGCGGCGAGGGCTAAGTCTCATGGTTTTTCTCGAGTTACGGTGGGAACCTGGGGTATA
The DNA here is from genome assembly GCF_910594005.1 of Cervus elaphus. Taxonomy (NCBI): domain Eukaryota; kingdom Metazoa; phylum Chordata; class Mammalia; order Artiodactyla; family Cervidae; genus Cervus; species Cervus elaphus. The sequence goes on from NC_057838.1 coordinate 8,700,602, forward strand.
TTCTCGAGTTACGACGGGGATGGCCCTTCCAGCCACGTGTTTGTTCAGCGACGTCAGGACACCTGCCTAGTTGCGAGGGACAACTCGGGATTCTCCTCGAGGCTTGGCAGGGCAATTGGGACGCCTCTCCAGCTGAGGCGGGAGACCAAGGGTCCCTTTCCACGTGCCACAGGAATCCTGGGACTCCTATCAAGTTTCACGAGGAGTCAGGCATCCTCATCTTTGGAGGCACTGATCTCCGCGTACCTCTGGAGTTTTCAAAGGATGTGAGGCCTCCGGTCGCGATGAGGTGGGGAACTAGGTCTTTTTCTGTGGTCTCCACAGGGGATTCAGACATCCTTTCGTCTTGGGAGATGCAAGACGAGCCTGTATTCAAGTCACTGCAGAGATATCCGGCCTTATTTCGAGACAGGGCATCGCGGTGTCCATTCCACTTGAGGCCGCAAACTCAGCACATAGCTAGAGCTGAGAGAAGCCTCCTCTTGAGGTGCTTGTGGTAAGGTGGTATTCCTCTGGAGTCGAAGCCAGGGACTAACCTCTCATCTCGAGTTGATTTTTGGTCCACGGAGCTCTTTCGGGTTGCTACAGTGACCACAGGATCCCTCTAGCCTTGAAACAGTGTTCTTGGGGTTTCTCTGGAGTGCCATCAAGGAAATCAAGGCTCCTTTCATGTGTGATGTGCAACACGGAATTGCTCTGCTCGCAGGGCAGGGGAATCAGGCCTCATCTCGCGGCGAGGGGGAAGTCTCATGGTTTTTCTCGAGTTGCGGCGGGAACCTGGGGTATATTCTCGAGTTACGACGGGGATGGCCCTTCCACCCACGTGTTTGTTCAGCGAAGGCCGTACTCCTTCCTAGTTGCGGGGGACAACTTGGGATTCTCCTCGAGGCTTGGCAGGGCAATTGGGACGCCTCTCCAGCTGAGGCGGGAGACCAAGGGTCCCTTACCACGTGCCACAGGAATCCTGGGTCTCCTATCAAGTTTCATGAGGAGTCAGGCATCGTCTCCTTTGGAGGCACTGATCTCCGCATACCTCTGAAGTTTTCAAAGGATGTGAGGCCTCCGGTCGCGATGAGGTGGGGAACTAGGTCTTTTTCTGGGGTCTCCACAGGGGATTCAGACATCCTTTCATCTTCGGAGATGCAAGACGAGCCTGTATTCAAGTCACTGCAGGTATATCCGGCCTTATTTTGAGTCAGGGCATCACGGTGTCCATTCCACTTGAGGCCGCAAACTCAGCACAGAGCTAGAGCTGAGAGAAGCCTCCTCTTGAGGTGCTTGTGTTAAGGTGGTATTCCTCTGGAGTAGACGCCAGGAACTAACTTCTCATCTCGAGTTGATTTTTGGTCCACGGAGCTCTTTCGTTTTGCTACAGTGACCTCAGGGTCCCTCTAGCCTTGAAACAGTGTTCTTGGGTTTTCTCTGGAGTGCCATCAAGGAAATCAAGGCTCCTTTCATGTGTGATGTGCAACACAGAATTGCTCTGCACGCAGGGCAGGGGAATCAGGCCTCATCTCGCGGCGAGGGGGAAGTCTCATGGTTTTTCTCGAGTTGCGGCGGGAACCTGGGGTATATTCTCGAGTTACGACGGGGATGGCCCTTCCACACAAGTGTTTCTTCAGCGACGTCAGGACTCCTGCCTAGTTGCGAGGGACAACTAGGGATTCTCCTCGAGGCTTGGCAGGGCAATTGGGACGCCTCTCCAGCTGAGGCGGGAGACCAAGGTTCCCTTTCCACGATCCACAGGAATCCTGGGACTCCTATCAAGTTTCACGAGGAGTCAGGCATCGTCTCCTTTGGAGGCACTGATCTCCGCGTCCCTCTGAAGTTTTCAAAGGATGTGAGGCCTCCGGTCGCGATGAGGTGGGGAACTAGGTCTTTCTCTGTGGTCTCCACAGGGGATTCAGATATCCTTTCATCTTGGGAGATGCAAGACGAGCCTGCATTCAATTCACTGAAGGGATATCCAGCCTTATTTCGCGTCAGGGCATCGCAGTGCCATTCCACTTGAGTCCGCATAATCAGGGTCCCTCTCACATAGCTAGAGCTGAAAGAATCCTCCTTTTGAGGTGCTTGTGGTAAGGTGGTATTCCTCTGGAGTCGAAGCCAGGGACTAACCTCTCATCTCGAGTTGATTTTTGGTCCACGGACCTCTTTCGTGTTGCTACAGTAACCTCAGCATCCCTCTAGCCTTGAAACAGTGTTCTTGGGGTTTCTCTGGAGTGCCATCAAGGAAATCAAGGCTCCTTTCATGTTTGGTGTGCAACACGGAATTGCTCTGCATGCAGTGAAGGAGAATCGAGCCTCATCTCGCGGCGAGGGGGAAATCTCATGGTTTTTCTCGAGTTGCGGCGGGACCCTGGGGTATATTCTCGAGTTATGACGGGGATGGCCCTTCCAGGCACGTGTTTGTTCAGCGACGTCAGGAATCCTGCCTAGTTGCGAGGGACAACTCGGGATTCTCCTCGAGGCTTGGCAGGGCAATTGGGACGCCTCTCCAGCTGAGGCGGGAGACCAAGGGTCCTTTTCCATGTGCCACAGGAATCCTGGGACTCCTATCAAGTTTCATGAGGAGTCAGGCATCGTCTCCTTTGGAGGCACTCATCTCCGCGTACTTCGGAAGTTTTCAAAGTATGTGAGGCCTCCGGTCGCAATGAGGTGGGGAACCAGGTCTTTCTCTGTGGTCTCCACAGGGGATTCAGGCATCCTTTCTTCTTGGGAGATGCAAGACGAGCCTACATTCAATTCACTGCAGGGATATCCGGCCTTATTTCGCGTCAGGGCATCGCAGTGTCCATTCCACTTGAGTCCGCAAACTCAGGGTCCCTCTCACATACCTAGAGCTGAGAGAAGCCTCCTCTTGAGGTGCTTGTGGTAAGGTGGTATTCCTCTGGAGTCGAAGCCAGGGACTAACCTCTCATCTCGAGTTGATTTTTGGTCCACGGACCTCTTTCGTGTTACTACAGTGACCTCAGGATCCCTCTAGCCTTGAAACAGTGTTCTTGGGGTTTCTCTGGAGTGCCATCAAGGAAATCAAGGCTCCTTTCATGTGTGATGTGCAACACTGAATTGCTCTGCACGCAGTGCAGGGGAATCGGGCCTCATCTCGCGGCGAGGGCTAAGTCTCATGGTTTTTCTCGAGTTACGGTGGGAACCTGGGGTATATTCTCGAGTTACGACGGGGATGGCCCTTCCAGCCACGTGTTTGTTCAGCGACGTCAGGACACCTGCCTAGTTGCGAGGGACAACTCGGGATTCTCCTCGAGGCTTGGCAGGGCAATTGGGACGCCTCTCCAGCTGAGGCGGGAGACCAAGGGTCCCTTTCCACGTGCCACAGGAATCCTGGGACTCCTATCAAGTTTCACGAGGAGTCAGGCATCCTCATCTTTGGAGGCACTGATCTCCGCGTACCTCTGGAGTTTTCAAAGGATGTGAGGCCTCCGGTCGCGATGAGGTGGGGAACTAGGTCTTTTTCTGTGGTCTCCACAGGGGATTCAGACATCCTTTCGTCTTGGGAGATGCAAGACGAGCCTGTATTCAAGTCACTGCAGAGATATCCGGCCTTATTTCGAGACAGGGCATCGCGGTGTCCATTCCACTTGAGGCCGCAAACTCAGCACATAGCTAGAGCTGAGAGAAGCCTCCTCTTGAGGTGCTTGTGGTAAGGTGGTATTCCTCTGGAGTCGAAGCCAGGGACTAACCTCTCATCTCGAGTTGATTTTTGGTCCACGGAGCTCTTTCGGGTTGCTACAGTGACCACAGGATTCCTCTAGCCTTGAAACAGTGTTCTTGGGGTTTCTCTGGAGTGCCATCAAGGAAATCAAGGCTCCTTTCATGTGTGATGTGCAACACGGAATTGCTCTGCTCGCAGGGCAGGGGAATCAGGCCTCATCTCGCGGCGAGGGGGAAGTCTCATGGTTTTTCTCGAGTTGCGGCGGGAACCTGGGGTATATTCTCGAGTTACGACGGGGATGGCCCTTCCACCCACGTGTTTGTTCAGCGAAGGCCGTACTCCTTCCTAGTTGCGGGGGACAACTTGGGATTCTCCTCGAGGCTTGGCAGGGCAATTGGGACGCCTCTCCAGCTGAGGCGGGAGACCAAGGGTCCCTTTCCACGTGCCACAGGAATCCTGGGTCTCCTATCAAGTTTCATGAGGAGTCAGGCATCGTCTCCTTTGGAGGCACTGATCTCCGCATACCTCTGAAGTTTTCAAAGGATGTGAGGCCTCCGGTCGCGATGAGGTGGGGAACTAGGTCTTTCTCTGTGGTCTCCACAGGGGATTCAGACATCCTTTCATCTTGGGAGATGCAAGACGAGCCTGCATTCAAGTCACTGCAGGGATATCCGGCCTTATTTCGCGTCAGGGCATCGCGGTGTCCATTCCACTTGAGGCCGCAAACTCAGGGTCCCTCTCACATACCTAGAGCTGAGAGAAGCCTCCTCTTGAGGTGCTTGTGTTAAGGTGGTATTCCTCTGGAGTCGACGCCAGGGACTAACCTCTCATCTCAAGTTGATTTTTGGGCCACGGAGCTCTTTCGTGTTGCTACAGTGACCTCAGGATCCCTCTAGCCTTGAAACAGTGTTCTTGGGGTTTCTCTGGAGTGCCATCAAGGAAATCAAGGGTCCTTTCATGTGTGATGTGCAACACGGAATTGCTCTGCACGCAGTGCAGGGGAATCGGGCCTCATCTCGGGGCGAGGGGGAAGTCTCATGGTTTTTCTCGAGTTGCGGTGGACACCTGGGGTATATTCTCGAGTTACGACGGGGATGGCCCTTCCAGCCACGTATTTGTCAGCGACGTCAGGACTCCTGCCTAGTTGCGAGGGACAACTCGGGATTCTCCTCGAGGCTTGTCAGGGCAATTGGGACGCCTCTCCAGCTGAGGCGGGAGACCAAGGGTCCCTTTCCACGTGCCACAGGAATCCTGGGACTCCTATCAAGTTTCACGAGGAGTCAGGCATCGTCTCCTTTGGAGGCACTGATCTCCGCGTACCTCTGAAGTTTTCAAAGGATGTGAGGCCTCCGGTCGCGATGAGGTGGGGAACTAGGTCTTTCTCTCTGGTCTCCACAGGGGATTGAGATATCCTTTCATCTTGGGAGATGCAAGACGAGCCTGCATTCAATTCACTGTAGGGATATCCGGCCTTATTTCGCATCAGGGCATCGCAGTGTCCATTCAACTTGAGTCCGCAAAATCAGGGTCCCTCTCACATACCTAGAGCTGAGAGAAACCTCCTCTTGAGGTGCGTGTGGTAAGGTAGTATATCTCTGGATTCGAAGCCAGGGACTAACCTCTTATCTCGTATTGATTTTTGGTCCACGGACATCTTTCGTGTTGCTACAATAACCTCAGGATCCCTCTCGCCTTGAAACAGTGTTCTTGGGGTTTCTCCGGATTGCCATCAAGGAAATCAAGGCTCCTTTCCTGTGTGATGTGCAACACGGAATTGCTCTGCATGCAGTGCAGGAGAATCGAGCCTCATCTCGCGGCGAGGGGGAAGTCTCATGGTTTTTCTCGAGTTGCGGCGGGACCCTGGGGTATATTCTCGAGTTAAGACGGGGATGGCCCTTCCACACAAGTGTTTGTTCAGCGACGTCAGGACTCCTGCCTAGTTGCGAGGGACAACTCGGGATTCTCCTCGAGGCTTGGCAGGGCAATTGGGACGCCTCTCCAGCTGAGGCGGGAGACCAAGAGTCCCTTTCCACGTGCCAAAGGAATCCTGGGACACCTATCAAGTTTCACGAGGAGTCAGGCATCCTCTTCTTTGGAGGCACTGATCTCCGTGTACCTCTGGAATTTTCATAGGATGTGAGGCCTCCGGTCGCGATGAGGTGGGGAACTAGATCTTTCTCTGTGGTCTCCACAGGGGATTCAGATATCCTTTCATCTTGGGAGATGCAAGACGAGCCTGCATTCGAGTCACTGCAGGGATATCCGGCCTTATTTCGAGTCAGGGCATCGCGGTGTCCATTCCACATGAGGGCGCAAACTCAGGGTCCCTCTCACATACCTAGAGCTGAGAGAAGCCTCCTCTTGAGGTGCTTGTGGTAAGGTGGTATTCCTCTGGAGTCGAAGCCAGGGACTAACCTCTTATCTCGAGTTGATTTTTGGGCCACGGAGCTCTTTCGTGTGGCTACAGTGACCTCAGGATCCCTCTAGCCTTGAAACAGTGTTCTTGGGCTTTCTCTGGAGTGCTATCAAGGAAATCAAGGCTCCTTACATGTGTGATGTGCAACACTGAATTGCTCTGCACGCAGTGCAGGGGAATTGGGCCTCATCTCGCGGCGAGGGGGAAGTCTCATGGTTTTTCTCGAGTTGCGGCGGGAACCTGGGGTATATTCTCGAGTTATGACAGGGATGGCCCTTCCACACACGTGTTAGTTCAGCGACGTCAGGACTCCTGCCTAGTTGCGAGGGACAACTCGGGATTCTCCTCGAGGCTTGGCAGAGTAATTGTGATGCCTCTCCAGCTGAGGCGGGAGACGAAGGGTCCCTTTCCACGTGCCACAGGAATCCTGGGACTCCTATCAAGTTTCACCAGGAGTCAGGCATCGTCTCCTTTGGAGGCACTGATCTCCGCGTACCTCTGGAGTTTTCAAAGGATGTGAGGCCTCCGGTCGCGATGAGGTGGGGAACTAGGTCTTTCTCTGTGGTCTCCACAGGGGATTCAGACATTCTTTCATCTTGGGAGATACAAGAAGAGCCTGTATTTAAGTCACTGCAGGGATATCCGGCCTTATTTTGAGTCAGGGCACCGCGGTGTCCATTCCACTTGAGGCTGCAAACTCAGCACATAGCTAGAGCTGAGAGAAGCCTCCTCTTGAGGTGCTTGTGGCAAGGTGGTATTCCTCTGGAGTCGAAGCCAGGGACTAACCTCTCATCTCGAGTTGATTTTTGGTCCATGGAGCTCTTTCGTGTTGCTACAGTGACCTCAGGATCCCTCTAGCCTTGAAACAGTGTTCTTGGGGTTTCTCTGAAGTGCCATCAAGGAAATCAAGGCTCCTTTCATGTGTGATGTGCGACACTGAATTGCTCTGCACGCAGTGCAGGGGAATCGGGCCTCATCTCGCGGCGAGGGGGAAGTCTCATGGTTTTTCTCGAGTTGCGGCGGGAACCTGGGGTATATTCTCGAGTTACGACGGGCATGGCCCTGCCACACACGTGTTTGTTCAGCGACGTCAGGACTCCTGCCTAGTTGCGAGGGCCAACTCGGGATTCTCCTCGAGGCTTGGCAGGGCAATTGGGACGCCTCTCCAGCTGAGGCGGGAGAGCAAGGGTCCCTTTCCACGTGCCACAGGAATCCTGGGACTCCTATCAAGTTTCACGAGGAGTCAGGCATCGTCTCCTTTGGAGGCACTGATCTCCGCGTACCTCTGGAGTTTTCAAAGGATGTGAGGCCTCCGGACGCGATGATGTGGGGAACTAGGTCTTTCTCTGTGGTCTCCACAGGGGATTCAGACATCCTTTCATCTTGGGAGATGCAAGACGAGCCTGCATTCAAGTCACTGCAGGGATATCCCGCCTTATTTCGAGTCAGGGCATCGCGGTGTCCATTCCAATTGAGGCCGCAACTCAGGGTCCCTCTCACATACCTAGAGCTGAGAGAAGCCTCCTCTTGAGGTGCTTGTGGTAAGGTGGTATTCCTCTGGAGTCGAAACCAGGGACTAACCTTTCATCTCGAGTTGATTTTTGGTCCACGGAGCTCTTTCGTGTTGCTACAGTTAACTAAGGATCCCTCTAGCCTTGAAACAGTGTTCTTGGGGTTTCTCTGGAGTGCCATCAAGGAAATCAAGGCTCCTTTTATGTGTGATGTGCAATACGGAATTGTTCTGCACACAGTTCAGGGGAATCGTGCCTCATCTCGCGGCGAGGGGGAAGCCTCATGGTTTTTCTCGAGTTGCGGCGGGAACCTGGGGTATATTCTCGAGTTACGACGGGGATGGCCCTTACACACACGTGTTTGTTCAGCGACGTCAGGACTCCTGCCTAGTTGGGAGGGACAACTCGGGATTCTCCTCGAGGCTTGGCAGGGCAATTGGGACGCCTCTCCAGCTGAGGCGGGAGACCAAGGGTCCCTTTCCACGTGCCACAGGAATCCTGGGACTCCTATCAAGTTTCACGAGGAATCAGGCATCGTCTCCTTTGGAGGCACTGATCTCCGCGTACCACTGGAGTTTTCAAAGAATGTGAGGCCTCCGGTCGCGATGAGGTGGGGAACTAGGTCTTTCTCTGTGGTCTCCACAGGGGATTCAGACATCCTTACATCTTGGGAGATGCAAGACGAGCCTGCATTCAAGTCACTGCAGGGATATCCGGCCTTATTTTGAGTCAGGGCATCGCGGTGTCCATTCCACTTGAGGCTGCAAACTCAGCACATAGCTAGAGCTGAGAGAAGCCTCCTCTTGAGGTGCTTGTGGTAAGGTGGTATTCCTCTGGAGTCGAAGCCAGGGACTAACCCCTCATCTCGAGTTGATTTTTCTTCCACGGAGCTCTTTCGTGTTGCTACAGTGACCTCAGGATCCCTCTAGCCTTGAAACAGTGTTCTTGGGGTTTCTCTGGAGTGCCATCAAGGAAATCAAGGCTCCTTTCATGTGTGATGTGCAACACGGAATTGCTCTGCATGCAGTTCAGGGGAATCGGGCCTCATTTTGCTTCGAGGGGGAACTCTCATGGTTTTTCTCGAGTTGCGGTGGGAACCTGGGGTATATTCTCGAGTTACGACGGGGATGGCCCTTCCACCCACGTGTTTGTTCAGCGAAGGCCGTACTCCTTCCTAGTTGCGGGGGACAACTTGGGATTCTCCTCGAGGCTTGGCAGGGCAATTGGGACGCCTCTCCAGCTGAGGCGGGAGACCAAGGGTCCCTTTCCACGTGCCACAGGAATCCTGGGTCTCCTATCAAGTTTCATGAGGAGTCAGGCATCGTCTCCTTTGGAGGCACTGATCTCCGCATACCTCTGAAGTTTTCAAAGGATGTGAGGCCTCCGGTCGCGATGAGGTGGGGAACTAGGTCTTTCTCTGTGGTCTCCACAGGGGATTCAGACATCCTTTCATCTTGGGAGATGCAAGACGAGCCTGCATTCAAGTCACTGCAGGGATATCCGGCCTTATTTCGCGTCAGGGCATCGCGGTGTCCATTCCACTTGAGGCCGCAAACTCAGGGTCCCTCTCACATACCTAGAGCTGAGAGAAGCCTCCTCTTGAGGTGCTTGTGTTAAGGTGGTATTCCTCTGGAGTCGACGCCAGGGACTAACCTCTCATCTCAAGTTGATTTTTGGGCCACGGAGCTCTTTCGTGTTGCTACAGTGACCTCAGGATCCCTCTAGCCTTGAAACAGTGTTCTTGGGGTTTCTCTGGAGTGCCATCAAGGAAATCAAGGGTCCTTTCATGTGTGATGTGCAACACGGAATTGCTCTGCACGCAGTGCAGGGGAATCGGGCCTCATCTCGGGGCGAGGGGGAAGTCTCATGGTTTTTCTCGAGTTGCGGTGGACACCTGGGGTATATTCTCGAGTTACGACGGGGATGGCCCTTCCAGCCACGTGTTTGTCAGCGACGTCAGGACTCCTGCCTAGTTGCGAGGGACAACTCGGGATTCTCCTCGAGGCTTGGCAGGGCAATTGGGACGCCTCTCCAGCTGAGGCGGGAGACCAAGGGTCCCTTTCCACGTGCCACAGGAATCCTGGGACTCCTATCAAGTTTCACGAGGAGTCAGGCATCGTCTCCTTTGGAGGCACTGATCTCCGCGTACCTCTGAAGTTTTCAAAGGATGTGAGGCCTCCGGTCGCGATGAGGTGGGGAACTAGGTCTTTCTCTCTGGTCTCCACAGGGGATTGAGATATCCTTTCATCTTGGGAGATGCAAGACGAGCCTGCATTCAATTCACTGTAGGGATATCCGGCCTTATTTCGCATCAGGGCATCGCAGTGTCCATTCAACTTGAGTCCGCAAAATCAGGGTCCCTCTCACATACCTAGAGCTGAGAGAAGCCTCCTCTTGAGGTGCGTGTGGTAAGGTAGTATATCTCTGGATTCGAAGCCAGGGACTAACCTCTTATCTCGTATTGATTTTTGGTCCACGGACATCTTTCGTGTTGCTACAATAACCTCAGCATCCCTCTAGCCTTGAAACAGTGTTCTTGGGGTTTCTCCGGATTGCCATCAAGGAAATCAAGGCTCCTTTCCTGTGTGATGTGCAACACGGAATTGCTCTGCATGCAGTGCAGGAGAATCGAGCCTCATCTCGCGGCGAGGGGGAAGTCTCATGGTTTTTCTCGAGTTGCGGCGGGACCCTGGGGTATATTCTCGAGTTAAGACGGGGATGGCCCTTCCACACAAGTGTTTGTTCAGCGACGTCAGGACTCCTGCCTAGTTGCGAGGGACAACTCGGGATTCTCCTCGAGGCTTGGCAGGGCAATTGGGACGCCTCTCCAGCTGAGGCGGGAGACCAAGAGTCCCTTTCCACGTGCCAAAGGAATCCTGGGACACCTATCAAGTTTCACGAGGAGTCAGGCATCCTCTTCTTTGGAGGCACTGATCTCCGTGTACCTCTGGAATTTTCATAGGATGTGAGGCCTCCGGTCGCGATGAGGTGGGGAACTAGATCTTTCTCTGTGGTCTCCACAGGGGATTCAGATATCCTTTCATCTTGGGAGATGCAAGACGAGCCTGCATTCGAGTCACTGCAGGGATATCCGGCCTTATTTCGAGTCAGGGCATCGCGGTGTCCATTCCACTTGAGGGCGCAAACTCAGGGTCCCTCTCACATACCTAGAGCTGAGAGAAGCCTCCTCTTGAGGTGCTTGTGGTAAGGTGGTATTCCTCTGGAGTCGAAGCCAGGGACTAACCTCTCATCTCGAGTTGATTTTTGGGCCACGGAGCTCTTTCGTGTGGCTACAGTGACCTCAGGATCCCTCTAGCCTTGAAACAGTGTTCTTGGGGTTTCTCTGGAGTGCTATCAAGGAAATCAAGGCTCCTTACATGTGTGATGTGCAACACTGAATTGCTCTGCACGCAGTGCAGGGGAATTGGGCCTCATCTCGCGGCGAGGGGGAAGTCTCATGGTTTTTCTCGAGTTGCGGCGGGAACCTGGGGTATATTCTCGAGTTATGACAGGGATGGCCCTTCCACACACGTGTTAGTTCAGCGACGTCAGGACTCCTGCCTAGTTGCGAGGGACAACTCGGGATTCTCCTCGAGGCTTGGCAGAGTAATTGTGATGCCTCTCCAGCTGAGGCGGGAGACGAAGGGTCCCTTTCCACGTGCCACAGGAATCCTGGGACTCCTATCAAGTTTCACCAGGAGTCAGGCATCGTCTCCTTTGGAGGCACTGATCTCCGCGTACCTCTGGAGTTTTCAAAGGATGTGAGGCCTCCGGTCGCGATGAGGTGGGGAACTAGGTCTTTCTCTGTGGTCTCCACAGGGGATTCAGACATCCTTTCATCTTGGGAGATACAAGAAGAGCCTGTATTTAAGTCACTGCAGGGATATCCGGCCTTATTTTGAGTCAGGGCACCGCGGTGTCCATTCCACTTGAGGCTGCAAACTCAGCACATAGCTAGAGCTGAGAGAAGCCTCCTCTTGAGGTGCTTGTGGCAAGGTGGTATTCCTCTGGAGTCGAAGCCAGGGACTAACCTCTCATCTCGAGTTGATTTTTGGTCCATGGAGCTCTTTCGTGTTGCTACAGTGACCTCAGGATCCCTCTAGCCTTGAAACAGTGTTCTTGGGGTTTCTCTGAAGTGCCATCAAGGAAATCAAGGCTCCTTTCATGTGTGATGTGCGACACTGAATTGCTCTGCACGCAGTGCAGGGGAATCGGGCCTCATCTCGCGGCGAGGGGGAAGTCTCATGGTTTTTCTCGAGTTGCGGCGGGAACCTGGGGTATATTCTCGAGTTACGACGGGCATGGCCCTGCCACACACGTGTTTGTTCAGCGACGTCAGGACTCCTGCCTAGTTGCGAGGGACAACTCGGGATTCTCCTCGAGGCTTGGCAGGGCAATTGGGACGCCTCTCCAGCTGAGGCGGGAGAGCAAGGGTCCCTTTCCACGTGCCACAGGAATCCTGGGACTCCTATCAAGTTTCACGAGGAGTCAGGCATCGTCTCCTTTGGAGGCACTGATCTCCGCGTACCTCTGGAGTTTTCAAAGGATGTGAGGCCTCCGGACGCGATGATGTGGGAAACTAGGTCTTTCTCTGTGGTCTCCACAGGGGATTCAGACATCCTTTCATCTTGGGAGATGCAAGACGAGCCTGCATTCAAGTCACTGCAGGGATATCCCGCCTTATTTCGAGTCAGGGCATCGCGGTGTCCATTCCAATTGAGGCCGCAACTCAGGGTCCCTCTCACATACCTAGAGCTGAGAGAAGCCTCCTCTTGAGGTGCTTGTGGTAAGGTGGTATTCCTCTGGAGTCGAAGCCAGGGACTAACCTTTCATCTCGAGTTGATTTTTGGTCCACGGAGCTCTTTCGTGTTGCTACAGTTAACTAAGGATCCCTCTAGCCTTGAAACAGTGTTCTTGGGGTTTCTCTGGAGTGCCATCAAGGAAATCAAGGCTCCTTTTATGTGTGATGTGCAATACGGAATTGTTCTGCACACAGTTCAGGGGAATCGTGCCTCATCTCGCGGCGAGGGGGAAGCCTCATGGTTTTTCTCGAGTTGCGGCGGGAACCTGGGGTATATTCTCGAGTTACGACGGGGATGGCCCTTACACACACGTGTTTGTTCAGCGACGTCAGGACTCCTGCCTAGTTGGGAGGGACAACTCGGGATTCTCCTCGAGGCTTGGCAGGGCAATTGGGACGCCTCTCCAGCTGAGGCGGGAGACCAAGGGTCCCTTTCCACGTGCCACAGGAATCCTGGGACTCCTATCAAGTTTCACGAGGAATCAGGCATCGTCTCCTTTGGAGGCACTGATCTCCGCGTACCACTGGAGTTTTCAAAGAATGTGAGGCCTCCGGTCGCGATGAGGTGGGGAACTAGGTCTTTCTCTGTGGTCTCCACAGGGGATTCAGACATCCTTACATCTTGGGAGATGCAAGACGAGCCTGCATTCAAGTCACTGCAGGGATATCCGGCCTTATTTTGAGTCAGGGCATCGCGGTGTCCATTCCACTTGAGGCTGCAAACTCAGCACATAGCTAGAGCTGAGAGAAGCCTCCTCTTGAGGTGCTTGTGGTAAGGTGGTATTCCTCTGGAGTCGAAGCCAGGGACTAACCCCTCATCTCGAGTTGATTTTTCTTCCACGGAGCTCTTTCGTGTTGCTACAGTGACCTCAGGATCCCTCTAGCCTTGAAACAGTGTTCTTGGGGTTTCTCTGGAGTGCCATCAAGGAAATCAAGGCTCCTTTCATGTGTGATGTGCAACACGGAATTGCTCTGCATGCAGTTCAGGGGAATCGGGCCTCATTTTGCTTCGAGGGGGAACTCTCATGGTTTTTCTCGAGTTGCGGTGGGAACCTGGGGTATATTCTCGAGTTACGACGGGGATGGCCCTTCCACCCACATGTTTGTTTAGCCACCTCAGGACTCCTGCCTAGTTGCGAGGGAAAACTCGGGATTCTCCTCGAGGCTTGGCAGGGCAATTGGGACGCCTCTCCAGCTGAGGCGGGAGACCAAGGGTCCCTTTCCACGTGCCACAGGAATTCTGGGACTCCTATCAAGTTTCACGAGGAGTCAGGCATCGTCTCCTTTGGAGGCACTGATCTCCGTGTACCTCTGGAATTTTCAAAGGATGTGAGGCCTCCAGTCGCGATAAGGTGGGGAACTAGGTCTTTCTCTGTGGTCTCCACAGGGGATTCAGACATCCTTTCGTCTTGGGAGATGCAAGACGAGCCTGCATTCAAGTCACTGCAGGGATATCCGGCCTTATTTCGAGTCAGGGCATCACGGTGTCCATTCCACTTGAGGCCGCAAACTCAGGGTCCCTCTCACATACCTAAAGCTGCGAGAAGCCTCTTCTTGAGGTGCTTTTGGTAAGGTGGTATTCCTCTGGAGTCGAAGTTAGGGACTAACCTCTCATCTCGAGTTGATTTTTGGTCCACGGAGCTCTTTCGTGTTGCTAGAATGACCTCAGGATCCCTCTAGCCTTGAAACAGTGTTCTTGGGGTTACTCTGGAGTGCCATCATGGAAATCAAGGCTCCTTTCATGTGTGATGTGCAACACGGAATTGCTCTGCTCGCAGTGTAGGGGAATCGGTCCTGATCTCGCGGCGAGGGGGAAGTCTCATGGTTTTTCTCGGGTTGCGGCGGGAACCTGGGCTATATTCTCGAGTTACGATGGGGATGGCCCTTCCACACATGTGTTTGTTCAGCGACGTCAGGACTCCTGCCTAGTTGTGAGGGAAAACTCAGAATTCTCCTGGAGGCTTGGCAGGGCAATTGGGACGCCTCTTCAGCTGAGGCGGGAGACCAAGGGTCCCTTTCCACGTGCCACAGGAATCCTGGGACTCCTATCAAGTTTCACGAGAAGTCAAGCATCGTCTCCTTTGGAGGCACTGATCTCCGCGTACCTCTGAAGTTTTCAAAGGATATGAGGCCTCCAGTCGCGATGAGGTGGGGAAATAGGTCTTTCTCTGTGTTCTCCACAGGGGATTCAGACATCCTTTCATCTTGGGAGATGCAAGACGAGCCTGCATTCAATTCACTGCAGGGATATCCGGCCTTATTTCACGTCAGGGCATCGCAGTGTCCATTCCATTTGAGTCCGCAAAATCAGGGTCCATCTCACATAGCTAGAGCTGAGAGAAGCCTCCTCTTGAGGTGCTTGTGGCAAGGTGGTATTCCTCTGGAGTCGAAGCCAGGGACTAACCTCTCATATCGAGTTGATTTTTAGTCAACGGACCTCTTTCGTGTTGCTACAGTATCCTCAGGATCCCTCTAGCCTTGAAACAGTGTTCTTGGGGTTTCTCTGGAGTGCCATCAAGGAAATCAAGGCTCCTTTCATGTGTGATGTGCAACACGGAATTGCTCTGCATGCAGTGCAGGAGAATCGAGCCTCATCTCGCGGCGAGGGGGAAGTCTCATGGTTTTTCTCGAGTTGCGGTGGGAACCTGGGGTATATTCTCGAGTTACGACGGGGATGGCCCTTCCAGCCACGTGTTTGTTCAGCGACGTCAGGACTCCTGCCTAGTTCCGAGGGACAACTCGGGATTCTCCTTGAGGCTTGGCAGGGCAATTGGGACGCCTCTCCAGCTGAGGCGGGAGACCAAGTGTCCCTTTCCATCTGCCACAGAAATACTGGGACTCCTATCAAGTTTCACGAGGAGTCAGGCATCGTCTCCTTTGGAGGCACTGATCTCCGCGTACCTCTGGAGTTTTCAAAGGATGTGAGGCCTCCGGTCGCGATGAGGTGGGGAACTAGATCTTTCTCTGAGGTCTCCACAGGGGATTCAGACTTCCTTTCGTCTTGGGAGATGCAAGACGAGCCTGTATTCAAGTCACTGCAGGGATATCTGGCCTTATTTCGAGTCAGGGCATCGCGGTGTCCATTCCACTTGAGGCCGCAAACTCAGCACATAGCTAGAGCTGAGAGAAGCCTCCTCTTGAGGTGCTTGTGGTAAGGTGGTATTCCTCTGGAGTCGAAGCCAGGGACTTACCTCTCATCTCGAGTTGATTTTTGGTACATGGAGCTCTTTCGTGTTGCTACAGTGACCTCAGAATCCCTCTAGCCTTGAAACAGTCTTCTTGGGGTTTCTCTGGAGTGCCATGAAGGAAATCAAGGCTCCTTTCATGTGTGATGTGCAACACGGAATTGCTCTCCACGCAGGGCAGGGTTATCAGGCCTCATCTCGCGGTGAGGGGGAAGTCTGTTGGTTTTTATCGAGTTGCGGCGGGAACCTGGGGTATATTCTCGAGTTACGACGGGGATGGCCCTTCCACCCACGTGTTTGTTCAGCGATGTCAGGACTCCTGCCTAGTTGCGAGGGACAACTCGGGATTCTCCTCGAGGCTTGGCAGGGCAATGGGGACGCCTCTCCAGCTGAGGCGGGAGACCAAGGGTCCCTTTCCACGTGCACAGGAATCCTGGGACTCCTATCAAGTTTCACGAGGAGTCAGGCATCGTCTCCTTTGGAGGCACTGATCTCCGCATAGCTCTGAAGTTTTCAAAGGATGTGAGGCCTCCGGTCGCGATGAGGTGGGGAACTAGGTCTTTCTCTGTGGTCTCCACAGGGGACTCAAACATCCTTTCGACTTGGGAGATGCAAGACGAGACTGCATTCAAGTCACTGCAGGGATATCCGGCCTTATTTCGAGTCAGGGCATCGCGGTGTCCATTCCACTTGAGGCCGCAAACTCAGGGTCCCTCCCACGTACCTAGAGCTGAGAGAAGCCTCCTCTTGAGGTGCTTGTGTTAAGGTGGTATTCCTCTGGAGTCGAAGCCAGGGACTAACTTCTCATCTCGAGTTGATTTTTGGTCCACGGAGCTCTTTCGTGTTGCTACAGTGACCTCAGGATCCCTCTAGCCTTGAAACAGTGTTCTTGGGTTTTCTCTGGAGTGCCATCAAGGAAATCAAGGCTCCTTTCATGTGTGATGTGCAACACTGAATTGCTCTGCACGCAGGGCAGGGGAATCAGGCCTCATCTCGCGGCGAGGGGGAAGTCTCATGGTTTTTCTCGAGTTGCGGCGGGAACCTGGGGTATATTCTCGAGTTACGACGGGGATGGCCCTTCCACACAAGTGTTTCTTCAGCGACGTCAGGACTCCTGCCTAGTTGCGAGGGACAACTCGGGATTCTCCTCGAGGCTTGGCAGGGCAATTGGGACGCCTCTCCAGCTGAGGCGGGAGACCAAGGTTCCCTTTCCACGTTCCACAGGAATCCTGGGACTCCTATCAAGTTTCACGAGGAGTCAGGCATCGTCTCCTTTGGAGGCACTGATCTCCGCGTACCTCTGAAGTTTTCAAAGGATGTGAGGCCTCCGGTCGCGATGAGGTGGGGAACTAGGTCTTTCTCTGTGGTCTCCACAGGGGATTCAGATATCCTTTCTTCTTGGGAGATGCAAGACGAGCCTGCATTCAAGTCACTGAAGGGATATCCAGCCTTATTTCGCGTCAGGGCATCGCAGTGCCATTCCACTTGAGTCCGCATAATCAGGGTCCCTCTCACATAGCTAGAGCTGAGAGAAGCCTCCTCTTGAGGTGCTTGTGGTAAGGTGGTATTCCCCTGGAGTCGAAGCCAGGGACTAACCTCTCATCTCGAGTTGATTTTTGGTCCACGGACCTCTTTCGTGTTGCTACAGTAACCTCAGTATCCCTCTAAGCTTGAAACAGTGTTCTTGGGGTTTCTCCGGAGTGCCATCAAGGAAATCAAGGCTCCTTTCATGTTTGGTGTGCAACACGGAATTGCTCTGCATGCAGTGCAGGAGAATCGAGCCTCATCTCGCGGCGAGGGGGAAGTCTCATGGTTTTTCTCGAGTTGCGGCGGGACCCTGGGGTATATTCTCGAGTTATGACGGGGATGGCCCTTCCAGCCACGTGTTTGTTCAGCGACGTCAGGAATCCTGCCTAGTTGCGAGGGACAATTCGGGATTCTCCTCGAGGCTTGGCAGGGCAATTGGGACGCCTCTCCAGCTGAGGCGGGAGACCAAGGGTCCCTTTCCACGTGCCACAGGAATCCTGGGACTCCTATCAAGTTTCATGAGGAGTCAGGCATCGTCTCCTTTGGAGGCACTGATCTCCGCGTACCTCGGAAGTTTTCAAAGTATGTGAGGCCTCCGGTCGCGATGAGGTGGGGAACTAGATCTTTCTCTTAGGTCTCCACAGGGGATTCAGACATCCTTTCGTCTTGGGAGATGCAAGACGAGCCTGTATTCAAGTCACTGCAGGGATATCCGGCCTTATTTCGAGTCAGGGCATCGCGGTGTCCATTCCACTTGAGGCCGCAAACTCAGGGTCCCTCTCACGTACCTAGAGCTGAGAGAAGCCTCCTCTTGAGGTGCTTGTGATAAGGTGGTATTCCTCTGGAGTCGAAGCCAGGGACTAACCTCTCATCTCGAGTTGATTTTTGGGCCACGGAGCTCTTTCGTGTTGCTACAGTGACCTCAGGATCCCTCTAGCCTTGAAACACTGTTCTTGGGGTTTCTCTGGAGTGCCATCAAGGAAATCAAGGCTCCTTTCATGTGTGATGTGCAACACTGAATTGCTCTGCACGCAGTGCAGGGGAATCGGGCCTCATCTCGCGGCGAGGGGGAAGTCTCATGGTTTTTCTCGAGTTGCCGTGGGAACCTGGGGTATATTCTCGAGTTACGACGGGGATGGCCCTTCCAGCCACGTGTTTGTTCAGCGACGTCAGGACACCTGCCTCGTTGCGAGGGACAACTCGGGATTCTCCTCGCGGCTTGGCAGGGCAATTGGGACGCCTCTCCAGCTGAGGCGGGAGACCAAGGGTCCCTTTCCACGTGCCACAGGAATCCTGGGACTCCTATCAAGTTTCACGAGGAGTCAGGCATCGTCTCCTTTGGAGGCACTGATCTCCGCGTACCTCTGGAGTTTTAAAAGGATGTGAGGCCTCCGGTCGCGATGAGGTGGGGAACTAGGTCTTTCTCTGTGGTCTCCACAGGGGATTCAGACATCCTTTCGCCTTGGGAGATGAAAGACGAGCCTGTATTCAAGTCACTGCAGGGATATCCGGCCTTATTTCGAGTCAGGGCATCGCGGTGTCCATTCCACTTGAGGCCGCAAACTCAGCACATAGCTAGAGCTGAGAGAAGCCTCCTCTTGAGGTGCTTGTGGTAAGGTGGTATTCCTCTGGAGTCGAAGCCAGGGACTAACCTCTCATCTCGAGTTGATTTTTGGTCCACGGAGCTCTTTCGTGTTGCTACAGTGACCTCAGGAACCCTCTAGCCTTGAAACAGTGTTCTTGGGGTTTCTCTGGAGTGCCATCAAGGAAATCAAGGCTCCTTTCATATGTGATGTGCAACACGGAATTACTCTGCACGCAGGGCGGGGGAATCAGGCCTCATCTCGCGGCGAGGGGGAAGTCTCATGGTTTTTCTCGAGTTGCGGCGGGAACCTGGGGTATATTCTCGAGTTACGACGGGGATGGCCCTTCCACACACGTGTTTGTTCAGCGAAGGCCGGACTCCTTCCTAGTTGCGGGGGACAACTTGGGATTCTCCTCGAGGCTTGGCAGGGCAATTGGGACGCCTCTCCAGCTGAGGCGAGAGACCAAGGGTCCCTTTCCACGTGCCACAGGAATCCTGGGTCTCCAATCAAGTTTCATGAGGAGTCAGGCATCGTCTCCTTTGGAGGTACTGATCTCCACGTACCTCTGAAGTTTTCAAAGGATGTGAGGCCTCCGGTCGCAATGAGGTGGGGAACTAGGTCTTTCTCTGTGGTCTCCACAGGGGATTCAGACATCCTTTCATATTGGAAGATGCAAGACGAGCCTGCATTCAATTCACTGTAGGGATATCCGGCCTTATTTCCATCAGGGCATCGCAGTGTCCATTCCACTTGAGTCCGCAAAATCAGGGTCCCTCTCACATACCTAGAGCTGAGAGAAGCCTCCTCTTGAGGTGCGTGTGGTAAGGTGGTATTCCTCTGGAGTCGAAGCCAGGGACTAACCTCTTATCTCGAATTGATTTTTGGTCCACGGACCTCTTTCGTGTTGCTACAGTAACCTCAGGATCCCTCTCGCCTTGAAACAGTGTTCTTTGGGTTTCTCTGAAGTGCCATCAAGGAAATCAAGGCTCCTTTCATGTGTGATGTGCAACACGGAATTGCTCTGCATGCAGTGCAGGAGAATCGAGCCTCATCTCGTGGCGAGGGGGAAGTCTCATGGTTTTTCTCGAGTTGCGGCAGGACCCTGGGGTATATTCTCGAGTTACGACGGGGATGGCCCTTCCACACAAGTGTTTCTTCAGCGACGTCAAGACTCCTGCCTAGTTGCGAGGGACAACTCGGGATTCTCCTCGAGGCTTGGCAGGGCAATTGGGACGCCTCTCCAGCTGAGGCGGGAGACCAAGAGTCCCTTTCCACGTGCCAAAGGAATCCTGGAACACCTATCAAGTTTAACGAGGAGTCAGGCATCCTCTTCTTTGAAGGCACTGATCTCCGTGTACCTCTGGAGTTTTCATAGGATGTGAGGCCTCCGGTCGCGATGAGGTGGGGAACTAGATCTTTCTCTGTGGTCTCCACAGGGGATTCAGATATCCTTTCATCTTGGGAGATGCAAGACGAGCCTGCATTCGAGTCACTGCAGGGATATCCGGCCTTATTTCGAGTCAGGGCATCGCGGTGTCCATTCCACTTGAGGGCTCAAACTCAGGGTCCCTCTCACATACCTAGAGCTGAGAGAAGCCTCCTCTTGAGGTGCTTGTGGTAAGTTGGTATTCCTCTGGAGTCGAAGCCAGGGACTAACCTCTCATCTCGAGTTGATTTTTGGGCCACGGAGCTCTTTCGTGTGGCTACAGTGACCTCAGGATCCCTCTAGCCTTGAAACAGTGTTCTTGGGGTTTCTCTGGAGTGCCATCAAGGAAATCAAGGCTCCTTTTATGTGTGATGTGCAATACGGAATTGCTCTGCACACAGTTCAGGGGAATCAGGCCTCATCTCGCGGCGAGGGGGAAGCCTCATGGTTTTTCTCGAGTTACGGCGGGAACCTGGGGTATATTTTCGAGTTACGACGGGGATGGCCCTTACACACACGTGTTTGTTCAGCGACGTCAGGACTCCTGCCTAGTTGCGAGGGACAACTCGGGATTCTCCTCGAGGCTTGGCAGGGCAATTGGGACGCCTCTCCAGCTGAGGCGGGAGACCAAGGGTCCCTTTCCACGTGCCACAGGAATCCTGGGACTCCTATCAAGTTTCACGAGGAATCAGGCATCGTCTCCTTTGGAGGCACTGATCTCCGCGTACCTCTGGAGTTTTCAAAGGATGTGAGGCCTCCGGTCGCGATGAGGTGGGGAACTAGGTCTTTCTCTGTGGTCTCCACAGGGGACTCAGACATCCTTTCATCTTGGGAGATGCAAGACGAGCCTGCATTCAAGTCACTGCAGGGATATCCGGTTTTATTTTGAGTCAGGGCATCGCGGTGTCCATTCCACTTGAGGCCCCAAACTCAGCACATAGCTAGAGCTGAGAGAAGCCTCCTCTTGAGGTGCTTCTGGTAAGGTGGTATTCCTCTGGAGTCGAAGCCAGGGACTAACCCCTCATCTCGAGTTGATTTTTGGTCCACGGAGCTCTTTCGTGTTGCTACAGTAACCTCAGGATCCCTCTAGCCTTGAAACAGTGTTCTTGGGGTTTCTCTGGAGTGCCATCAAGGAAATCAAGGCTCCTTTCATGTGTGATGTGCAACACGGAATTGCTCTGCACGCAGTGCAGGGGAATCGGGCCTCATTTTGCTTCGAGGGGGAACTCTCATGGTTTTTCTCGAGTTGCGGCGGGAACCTGGGGTATATTCTCGAGTTACGATGGGGATGGCCCTTCCACCCACATGTTTGTTTAGCCACCTCAGGACTCCTGCCTAGTTGCGAGGGAAAACTCGGGATTCTCCTCGAGGCTTGGCAGGGCAATTGGGACGTCTCTCCAGCTGATGCGGGAGACCAAGGGTCCCTTTCCAAGTGCCACAGGAATCCTGGGACTCCTATCAAGTTTCAGGAGGAGTCAGGCATCGTCTCCTTTGGAGGCACTGATCTCCGTGTACCTCTGGAGTTTTCAAAGGATGTGAGGCCTCCAGTCGCGATGAGGTGGGGAACTAGGTCTTTCTCTGTGGTCTCCACAGGGGATTCAGACATCCTTCCGGCTTCGGAGATGCAAGAGGAGCCTGCATTCAAGTCACTGCAGGGATATCCGGCCTTATTTCGAGTCAGGGCATCACGGTGTCCATTCCACTTGAGGCCGCACACTCAGGGTCCCTCTCACATACCTAAAGCTGCGAGAAGCCTCCTCTTGAGGTGCTTTTGGTAAGGTGGTATTCCTCTGGAGTCGAAGTTAGGGACTAACCTCTCATCTCGAGTTGATTTTTGGTCCACGGAGCTCTTTCGTGTTGCTAGAGTGACCTCAGGATCCCTCTAGCCTTGAAACAGTGTTCTTGGGGTTACTCTGGAGTGCCATCATGGAAATCAAGGCTCCTTTCATGTGTGATGTGCAACACTGAATTGCTCTGCACGCAGTGTAGGGGAATCGGTCCTGATCTCGCGGCGAGGGGGAAGTCTCATGGTTTTTCTCGGGTTGCGGCGGGAACCTGGGCTATATTCTCGAGTTACGATGGGGATGGCCCTTCCACACATGTGTTTGTTCAGCGACGTCAGGACTCCTGCCTAGTTGTGAGGGAAAACTCGGAATTCTCCTCGAGGCTTGGCAGGGCAATTGGGACGCCTCTCCAGCTGAGGCGGGATACCAAGGGTCCCTTTCCACGTGCCACAGGAATCCTGGGACTCCTATCAAGTTTCACGAGGAGTCAGGCATCGTCTCCTTTGGAGGCACTGATCTCCGCGTACCTCTGGAGTTTTCAAAGGATGTGAGGCATCCGGTCGTGATGAGGTGGGGAACTAGGTCTTTCTCTGTGGTCTCCACAGGGGATTCAGACATCCTTTCATCTTGGGAGATACAAGACGAGCCTGCATTCAAGTCACTGCAGGGATATCCGGCCTTATTTCGAGTCAGGGCATCGTGGTGTCCATTCCACTTGAGGCCGCAAACTCAGCACATAGCTAGAGCTGAGAGAAGCCTCCTCTTGAGGTGCTTGTGGTAAGGTGGTATTCCTCTGGAGTCGAAGCCAGGGACTAACCTCTCATCTCGAGTTGATTTTTGGTCCATGGAGCTCTTTCGTGTTGCTTCAGTGACCTCAGAATCCCTCTAGCCTTGAAACAGTGTTCTTGGGGTTTCTCTGGAGTGCCATCAAGGAAATCAAGGCTCCTTTCATGTGTGATGTGCTACAAGGAATTGCTCTCCACGCATGGCAGGTTATCAGGCCTCATCTCGCGGCGAGGGGGAAGTCTCATGGTTTTTCTCGAGTGGCGGCGGGAACCTGGGCTATATTCTCGAGTTACGATGGGGATGGCCCTTCGACACATGCGTTTGTTCTGCGACGTCAGGACTCCTGCCTAGTTGCGAGGGAAAACTCGGGATTCTCCTCGAGGCTTGGCAGGGCAATTGGGACGCCTCTCCAACTGAGGCAGGACACCAATTGTCCCTTTCCACGTGCCACAGGAATCCTGGGACTGCTATCAAGTTCCACGAGGAGTCAGGCATCGTCTCCTTTGGAGGCACTGATCTCCGCGTACCTCTGGAGTTTTCAAAGGATGTGAGGCCTCCGGTCGCGAAGAGGTGGGGAACTAGGTTTTCTCTGTGGTCTCCACAGGGGATTCAGACATCCTTTAATCTTGGGAGATGCAAGACGAGCCTGCATTCAAGTCACTGCAGGGATATCTGGCCTTATTTCGAGTCAGGGCATCACGGTGTCCATTCCACTTGAGGCCGCAAACTCAGGGTCCCTCTCACATACCTAAAGTTGCGAGAAGCCTCCTCTTGAGGTGCTTGTGGTAAGGTGGTATTCCTCTGGAGTCGAAGCCAGGGACTAACCTCTCATCTCGAGTTGATTTTTGGTCCACGGACCTCTTTCGTGTTGCTACAGTGACCTCAGGATCCCTCTAGCCTTGAAACAGTGTTCTTGGGGTTTCTCTGGAGTGCCATCAAGGAAATCAAGGCTCCTTTCATGTGTGATGTGCAACACGGAATTGCTCTGCATGCAGTGTAGGGAAATCGGGCCTCATCTCGCGGGGACGGGGAAGTCTCATGGTTTTTCTCGAGTTGCGGCGGGAACCTGGGCTATATTCTCGAGTTACGACGGGGATGGCCCTTCCAAACACGTGTTTGTTCAGCGACGTCAGAACTTCTGCCTAGTTGCGAGGGACAACTCGGGATTCTCCTCGAGGCTTGGCAGGGCAATTGGGATGCCTCTCCAGCTGAGGCGGGAGACCAAGGGTCCCTTTCCACGTGCCACAGGAATCCTGGGACTCCTATCAAGTTTCACGAGGAGTAAGGCTTCGTCTCCTTTGGAGGCGCGGATCTCTGCTTACCTCTGGAGTTATCAAAGGATGTGAGGCCTCAGGTCGCGGTAAGGTGGGGAACTAGGTCTTTCTCTGTGGTCTCCACAGGGGATTCAGACATCCTTTCGTCTTGGGATATGCAAGACGAGCCTGCATTCAAGTCACTGCAGGGATATCCGGCCTTATTTCGAGTCAGGGCATCACGGTGTCCATTCCACTTGAGGCCGCAAACTCAGGGTCCCTCTCACATACCTAGAGCTGAGAGAAGCCTCCTCTTGAGGTGCTTGTGGTAAGGTGGTATTGCTCTGGAGTCGAAGCCAGGGACTAACCCCTCATCTCGAGTTGGTTTTTGGTCCACGGAGCTCTTTCGTGTTGCTACAGTGACCTCAGGATGCCTCTAGCCTTGAAACAGTGTTCTTGGGGTTTCTCTGGAGTGCCATCAAGGAAATCGAGGTTCCTTTCATGTGTGATGTGCAACACGGAATTGCTCTGCACGCAGTGCAGGGGAATCGGGCCTCATCTCGCGGCGAGGGGGAAGTCTCATGGTTTTTCTCGAGTTGCGGCGGGAACCTGGGGTATATTCTCGAGTTACGACGGGGATGGCCCTTCCACACACGTGTTTATCCAGCGACGTCAGAACTTCGGCCTAGTTGCGAGGGACAATTCGGGATTCTCCTCGAGGGTTGGCAGGGCAATTGGGACGCCTCTCCAGCTGAGGCGGGAGACCAAGGGTCCCTTTCCACGTGCCACAGGAATCCTGGGACTCCTATCAAGTTTCACGAGGAGTCAGGCTTCGTCTCCTTTGGAGGCGCGGATCTCTGCGTACCTCTGGAGTTATCAAATGATGTGAGGCCTCAGGTCGCGGTAAGGTGGGGAACTAGGTCTTTCTCTGTGGTCTCCACAGGGGATTCAGACATCCTTTCATCTTGGGAGATGCAAGACGAGCCTGCATTCAAGTCACTGCAGGGATATCCGGCCTTATTTCGAGTCAGGGCATCGCGGTGTCCATTCCACTTGAGGCCGCAAACTCAGGGTCCCTCTCACATACCTAGAGCTGAGAGAAGCCTCCTCTTGAGGTGCTTGTGGTAAGGTGGTATTGCTCTGGAGTCGAAGCCAGGGACTAACCTCTCATCTCCAGTTGATTTTTGGTCCACGGAGCTCTTTCGTTTTGCTACAGTGACCTCAGGATCCCTCAAGCCTTGAAACAGTGTTCTTGGGGTTTCTCTAGAGTACCATCAAGGAAATCAAGGCTCCTTTCATGTGTGATGTGCAACACGGAATTGCTCTGCACGCAGTGCAGGGGAATCGGGACTCATTTTGCTTCGAGGGGGAAGTCTCATTGTTTTTCTCGAGTTGCGGCGGGAACCTGGGGTATATTCTCGAGTTATGACGGGGATGGCCCTTCCACCCACATGTTTGTTTAGCCACCTCAGGACTCCTGCCTAGTTGCGAGGGACAACTCGGGATTCTCCTCGAGGCTTGGCAGGGCAATTGGGACGCCTCTCCAGCTGAGGCGGGAGACCAAGTGTCCCTTTCCACGTGCCACAGGAATCCTGGGACTCCATTCAAGTTTCACGAGGAGTCAGGCATCGTCTCCTTTGGAGGCACTGATCTCCGCGTACCTCTGGAGTTTTCAAAGGATGTGAGGCCTCCGGTCGCGATGAGGTGGGGAACTAGGTCTTTTTCTGTGGTCTCCACAGGGGATTCAGACATCCTTTCGTCTTGGGAGATGCAAGACGAGCCTGCATTCAAGTCACTGCAGGGATATCAGGCCTTATTTCGAGTCAGGGCATCACGGTGTCCATTCCACTTGAGGCCGCAAACTCAGGGCCCCTCTCACATACCTAGAGCTGAGAGAAGCCTCCTCTTGAGGTGCTTTTGGTAAGGTGGTATTCCTCTGGAGTCGAAGTTAGGGACTAACCTCTCATCTCGAGTTGATTTTTGGTTCACGGAGCTCTTTCGTGTTGCTACAGTGACCTCAGGATCCCTCTAGCCTTGAAACAGTGTTCTTGGGGTTACTCTGGAGTGCCATCATGGAAATCAAGGCTCCTTTCATGTGTGATGTGCAACACGGAATTGCTCTGCACGCAGTGTTCGAAAATCGGGCCTCATCTCGCGGCGAGGGGGAAGTCTCATGGTTTTTCTCGAGTTGCGGCGGGAACCTGGGCTATATTCTCGAGTTACGATGGGGATGGCCCTTCAACACATGTGTTTGTTCAGCGACGTCAGGACTTCTGCCTAGTTGCGAGGGAAAACTCGGGATTCTCCTCGAGCCTTGGCAGGGCAATTGGGACGCCTCTCCAGCTGAGGAGGAAGACCAAGTGTCCCTTTCCACGTGCCACAGGAATCCTGGGACTCCTATCAAGTTTCACGAGGAGTCAGGCATCGTCTCCTTTGGAGGCACTGAACTCCGCGTACCTCTGGAGTTTTCAAAGGATGTGAGGCCTCCGGTCGCGATGAGGTGAGGAACTAGGTCTTTCTCTGTGGTCTCCACAGGGGATTCAGACATCCTTTCGTCTTGGGAGATGCAAGACGAGCCTGCATTCAAGTCACTGCAGGGATATCAGGCCTTATTTCGAGTCAGGGCATCACGGTGTCCATTCCACTTGAGGCCGCAAACTCAGGGTCTCTGTCACATACCTAGAGCTGAGAGAAGCCTCCTCTTTACGTGCTTGTGGTAAGGTGGTATTCCTCTGGAGTCGAAGCCAGGGACTAACCTCTCATATCGAGTTGATTTTTGGTCCACGGAGCTCTTTCGTGTTGCCACAGTGACCTCAGGAAGCCGCTAGCCTTGAAACAGTGTTCTTGGAGTTTCTCTGGAGTGCCATCAAGGAAATCAAGACTCCTTTCATGTGTGATGTGCAACACGGAATTGCTCTGCACGCAGTGTAGGGGAATCGGGCCTCATCTCGCGGGGACGGGGAAGTCTCATGGTTTTTCTCGAGTTGCGGCGGGAACCTGGGGTATATTCTCGAGTTACGACGGGGATGGCCCTTCCACCCACATGTTTGTTTAGCCACGTCAGGACTCCTGAATAGTTGCGAGGGACAACTCGGGATTCTCCTCGAGGCTTGGCAGGGCAAATGGGACGCCTCTCCAGCTGAGGCGGGAGACCAAGGGTCCCTTTCCACGTGCCACAGGAATCCTGGGACTCCTATCAAGTTTCACGAGGAGTAAGGCTTCGTCTCCTTTGGAGGCGCGGATCTCTGCTTACCTCTGGAGTTATCAAAGGATGTGAGGCCTCAGGTCGCGGTAAGGTGGGGAACTAGGTCTTTCTCTATGGTCTCCACAGGGGATTCAGACATCCTTTCGTCTTGGGAGATGCAAGACGAGCCTGCATTCAAGTCACTGCAGGGATATCCGGCCTTATTTCGAGTCAGGGCATCACGGTGTCCATTCCACTTGAGGCCGCAAACTCAGGGTCCCTCTCACATACCTAAAGTTGCGAGAAGCCTCCTCTTGAGGTGCTTGTGGTAAGGTGGTATTCCTCTGGAGTCGAAGTTAGGGACTAACCTCTCATCTCGAGTTGATTTTTGGTCCACGGAGCTCTTTCGTGTTGCTACAGTGACCTCAGGATCCCTCTAGCCTTGAAACAGTGTTCTTGGGGTTTCTCTGGAGTGCCATGAAGGAAATCAAGGCTCCTTTCATGTGTGATGTGCAACACGGAATTGCTCTGCACGCAGTGCAAGGGAATCGGGCCTCATTTTGCGGCGAGGGGGAAGTCTCATGGTTTTTCTCGAGTTGCGGCGGGGACCTGAGGTATATTCTCGAGTTACCACGGGGATGGCCCTTCCACCCACGTGTTTGTTCAGCGACGTCAGGACTCCTGCCTAGTTGCAAGGGAAAACTCGGGATTCTCCTCGAGGCTTGTCAGGGCAATTGGGAAGCCTCTCCGGCTGAGGCGTGAGACCAAGGTTCCCTTTCCACGTGCCACAGGAATCCTGAGACTCCTATCAAGTTTCACGATGACTTAGGCATCGTCCCCTTTGGAGGCACTGATCTCCGCCTACCTCTGGAGTTTTCAAAGGATGTGAGGCCTCCGGTCGCGATGAGGTGGGGAACTAGGTCTTTCTCTGTGGTCTCCACAGGGGATTCAGACATCCTTTCGTCTTGGGAGATGCAAGACGAGCCTGCATTCAAGTCACTGCAGGGATATCCGGCCTTATTTCGAGTCAGTGCATAGCGGTGTCCATTCCACTTGAGGCTGCAAGCTCAGGGTCCCTCTCACATACCTAGAGCTGAGAGAAGCCTCCTCTTGAGGTGCTTGTGGTAAGGTGGTATTGCTCTGGAGTCGAAGCCAGGGACTAACCCCTCTTCTCGAGTTGGTTTTTGGTCCACGGAGCTCTTTCGTGTTGCTACAGTGACCTCAGGATGCCTCTAGCCTTGAAACAGTGTTCTTGGGGTTTCTCTGGAGTGCCATCAAGGAAATCGAGGCTCCTTTCATGTGTGATGTGCAACACGGAATTGCTCTGCACCCAGTGCAGGGGAATCGGGCCTCATCTCGCGGCGAGGGGGAAGTCTCATGGTTTTTCTCGAGTTGCGGTGGGAACCTGGGGTATATTCTCGTGTTACGACGGGGATGGCTCTTCCACCCACGTGTTTGTTCAGCAACGTCAGAACTTCTGCCTAGTTGCGAGGGACAACTCGGGATTCTCCTCGAGGCTTGGCAGGGCAATTGGGACGCCTCTCCAGCTGAGGCGGGAGACCAAGGGTCCCTTTCCACGTGCCACAGGAATCCTGGGACTCCTATCAAGTTTCACGAGGAGTAAGGCTTCGTCTCCTTTGGAGGCGCGGATCTCTGCTTACCTCTGGAGTTATCAAAGGATGTGAGGCCTCAGGTCGCGGTAAGGTGGGGAACTAGGTCTTTCTCTGTGGTCTCCACAGGGGATTCAGACATCCTTTCGTCTTGGGATATGCAAGACGAGCCTGCATTCAAGTCACTGCAGGGATATCCGGCCTTATTTCGAGTCAGGGCATCACGGTGTCCATTCCACTTGAGGCCGCAAACTCAGGGTCCCTCTCACATACCTAGAGCTGAGAGAAGCCTCCTCTTGAGGTGCTTGTGGTAAGGTGGTATTGCTCTGGAGTCGAAGCCAGGGACTAACCCCTCATCTCGAGTTGGTTTTTGGTCCACGGAGCTCTTTCGTGTTGCTACAGTGACCTCAGGATGCCTCTAGCCTTGAAACAGTGTTCTTGGGGTTTCTCTGGAGTGCCATCAAGGAAATCGAGGTTCCTTTCATGTGTGATGTGCAACACGGAATTGCTCTGCACGCAGTGCAGGGGAATCGGGCCTCATCTCGCGGCGAGGGGGAAGTCTCATGGTTTTTCTCGAGTTGCGGCGGGAACCTGGGGTATATTCTCGAGTTACGACGGGGATGGCCCTTCCACACACGTGTTTATCCAGCGACGTCAGAACTTCGGCCTAGTTGCGAGGGACAATTCGGGATTCTCCTCGAGGGTTGGCAGGGCAATTGGGACGCCTCTCCAGCTGAGGCGGGAGACCAAGGGTCCCTTTCCACGTGCCACAGGAATCCTGGGACTCCTATCAAGTTTCACGAGGAGTCAGGCTTCGTCTCCTTTGGAGGCGCGGATCTCTGCGTACCTCTGGAGTTATCAAATGATGTGAGGCCTCAGGTCGCGGTAAGGTGGGGAACTAGGTCTTTCTCTGTGGTCTCCACAGGGGATTCAGACATCCTTTCATCTTGGGAGATGCAAGACGAGCCTGCATTCAAGTCACTGCAGGGATATCCGGCCTTATTTCGAGTCAGGGCATCGCGGTGTCCATTCCACTTGAGGCCGCAAACTCAGGGTCCCTCTCACATACCTAGAGCTGAGAGAAGCCTCCTCTTGAGGTGCTTGTGGTAAGGTGGTATTGCTCTGGAGTCGAAGCCAGGGACTAACCTCTCATCTCCAGTTGATTTTTGGTCCACGGAGCTCTTTCGTTTTGCTACAGTGACCTCAGGATCCCTCAAGCCTTGAAACAGTGTTCTTGGGGTTTCTCTAGAGTACCATCAAGGAAATCAAGGCTCCTTTCATGTGTGATGTGCAACACGGAATTGCTCTGCACGCATGCAGGGGAATCGGGACTCATTTTGCTTCGAGGGGGAAGTCTCATTGTTTTTCTCGAGTTGCGGCGGGAACCTGGGGTATATTCTCGAGTTATGACGGGGATGGCCCTTCCACCCACATGTTTGTTTAGCCACCTCAGGACTCCTGCCTAGTTGCGAGGGACAACTCGGGATTCTCCTCGAGGCTTGGCAGGGCAATTGGGACGCCTCTCCAGCTGAGGCGGGAGACCAAGTGTCCCTTTCCACGTGCCACAGGAATCCTGGGACTCCATTCAAGTTTCACGAGGAGTCAGGCATCGTCTCCTTTGGAGGCACTGATCTCCGCGTACCTCTGGAGTTTTCAAAGGATGTGAGGCCTCCGGTCGCGATGAGGTGGGGAACTAGGTCTTTTTCTGTGGTCTCCACAGGGGATTCAGACATCCTTTCGTCTTGGGAGATGCAAGACGAGCCTGCATTCAAGTCACTGCAGGGATATCAGGCCTTATTTCGAGTCAGGGCATCACGGTGTCCATTCCACTTGAGGCCGCAAACTCAGGGTCCCTCTCACATACATAAAGCTGCGAGAAGCCTCCTCTTGAGGTGCTTTTGGTAAGGTGGTATTCCTCTGGAGTCGAAGTTAGGGACTAACCTCTCATCTCGAGTTGATTTTTGGTTCACGGAGCTCTTTCGTGTTGCTACAGTGACCTCAGGATCCCTCTAGCCTTGAAACAGTGTTCTTGGGGTTACTCTGGAGTGCCATCATGGAAATCAAGGCTCCTTTCATGTGTGATGTGCAACACGGAATTGCTCTGCACGCAGTGTTCGAGAATCGGGCCTCATCTCGCGGCGAGGGGGAAGTCTCATGGTTTTTCTCGAGTTGCGGCGGGAACCTGGGCTATATTCTCGAGTTACGATGGGGATGGCCCTTCAACACATGTGTTTGTTCAGCGACGTCAGGACTTCTGCCTAGTTGCGAGGGAAAACTCGGGATTCTCCTCGAGGCTTGGCAGGGCAATTGGGACGCCTCTCCAGCTGAGGAGGAAGACCAAGTGTCCCTTTCCACGTGCCACAGGAATCCTGGGACTCCTATCAAGTTTCACGAGGAGTCAGGCATCGTCTCCTTTGGAGGCACTGAACTCCGCGTACCTCTGGAGTTTTCAAAGGATGTGAGGCCTCCGGTCGCGATGAGGTGAGGAACTAGGTCTTTCTCTGTGGTCTCCACAGGGGATTCAGACATCCTTTCGTCTTGGGATATGCAAGACGAGCCTGCATTCAAGTCACTGCAGGGATATCAGGCCTTATTTCGAGTCAGGGCATCATGGTGTCCATTCCACTTGAGGCCGCAAACTCAGGGTCTCTGTCACATACCTAGAGCTGAGAGAAGCCTCCTCTTTACGTGCTTGTGGTAAGGTGGTATTCCTCTGGAGTCGAAGCCAGGGACTAACCTCTCATATCGAGTTGATTTTTGGTCCACGGAGCTCTTTCGTGTTGCCACAGTGACCTCAGGAAGCCGCTAGCCTTGAAACAGTGTTCTTGGAGTTTCTCTGGAGTGCCATCAAGGAAATCAAGGCTCCTTTCATGTGTGATGTGCAACACGGAATTGCTCTGCACGCAGTGTAGGGGAATCGGGCCTCATCTCGCGGGGACGGGGAAGTCTCATGGTTTTTCTCGAGTTGCGGCGGGAACCTGGGGTATATTCTCGAGTTACGACGGGGATGGCCCTTCCACCCACATGTTTGTTTAGCCACGTCAGGACTCCTGAATAGTTGCGAGGGACAACTCGGGATTCTCCTCGAGGCTTGGCAGGGCAATTGGGACGCCTCTCCAGCTGAGGCGGGAGACCAAGGGTCCCTTTCCACGTGCCACAGGAATCCTGGGACTCCTATCAAGTTTCACGAGGAGTAAGGCTTCGTATCCTTTGGAGGCGCGGATCTCTGCTTACCTCTGGAGTTATCAAAGGATGTGAGGCCTCAGGTCGCGGTAAGGTGGGGAACTAGGTCTTTCTCTATGGTCTCCACAGGGGATTCAGACATCCTTTCGTCTTGGGAGATGCAAGACGAGCCTGCATTCAAGTCACTGCAGGGATATCCGGCCTTATTTCGAGTCAGGGCATCACGGTGTCCATTCCACTTGAGGCCGCAAACTCAGGGTCCCTCTCACATACCTAAAGTTGCGAGAAGCCTCCTCTTGAGGTGCTTGTGGTAAGGTGGTATTCCTCTGGAGTCGAAGTTAGGGACTAACCTCTCATCTCGAGTTGATTTTTGGTCCACGGAGCTCTTTCGTTTTGCTACAGTGACCTCAGGATCCCTCTAGCCTTGAAACAGTGTTCTTGTGGTTTCTCTGGAGTGCCATGAAGGAAATCAAGGCTCCTTTCATGTGTGATGTGCAACACGGAATTGCTCTGCACGCAGTGCAAGGGAATCGGGCCTCATTTTGCGGCGAGGGGGAAGTCTCATGGTTTTTCTCGAGTTGCGGCGGGGACCTGAGGTATATTCTCGAGTTACCACGGGGATGGCCCTTCCACCCACGTGTTTGTTCAGCGACGTCAGGACTCCTGCCTAGTTGCAAGGGAAAACTCGGGATTCTCCTCGAGGCTTGTCAGGGCAATTGGGAAGCCTCTCCGGCTGAGGCGTGAGACCAAGGTTCCCTTTCCACGTGCCACAGGAATCCTGAGACTCCTATCAAGTTTCACGATGACTTAGGCATCGTCCCCTTTGGAGGCACTGATCTCCGCCTACCTCTGGAGTTTTCAAAGGATGTGAGGCCTCCGGTCGCGATGAGGTGGGGAACTAGGTCTTTCTCTGTGGTCTCCACAGGGGATTCAGACATCCTTTCGTCTTGGGAGATGCAAGACGAGCCTGCATTCAAGTCACTGCAGGGATATCCGGCCTTATTTCGAGTCAGGGCATAGCGGTGTCCATTTCACTTGAGGCTGCAAGCTCAGGGTCCCTCTCACATACCTAGAGCTGAGAGAAGCCTCCTCTTGAGGTGCTTGTGGTAAGGTGGTATTGCTCTGGAGTCGAAGCCAGGGACTAACCCCTCATCTCGAGTTGGTTTTTGGTCCACGGAGCTCTTTCGTGTTGCTACAGTGACCTCAGGATGCCTCTAGCCTTGAAACAGTGTTCTTGGGGTTTCTCTGGAGTGCCATCAAGGAAATCGAGGTTCCTTTCATGTGTGATGTGCAACACGGAATTGCTCTGCACGCAGTGCAGGGGAATCGGGCCTCATCTCGCGGCGAGGGGGAAGTCTCATGGTTTTTCTCGAGTTGCGGCGGGAACCTGGGGTATATTCTCGAGTTACGACGGGGATGGCCCTTCCACACACGTGTTTATCCAGCGACGTCAGAACTTCGGCCTAGTTGCGAGGGACAATTCGGGATTCTCCTCGAGGGTTGGCAGGGCAATTGGGACGCCTCTCCAGCTGAGGCGGGAGACCAAGGGTCCCTTTCCACGTGCCACAGGAATCCTGGGACTCCTATCAAGTTTCACGAGGATTCAGGCTTCGTCTCCTTTGGAGGCGCGGATCTCTGCGTACCTCTGGAGTTATCAAATGATGTGAGGCCTCAGGTCGCGGTAAGGTGGGGAACTAGGTTTTTCTCTGTGGTCTCCACAGGGGATTCAGACATCCTTTCATCTTGGGAGATGCAAGACGAGCCTGCATTCAAGTCACTGCAGGGATATCCGGCCTTATTTCGAGTCAGGGCATCGCGGTGTCCATTCCACTTGAGGCCGCAAACTCAGGGTCCCTCTCACATACCTAGAGCTGAGAGAAGCCTCCTCTTGAGGTGCTTGTGGTAAGGTGGTATTGCTCTGGAGTCGAAGCCAGGGACTAACCTCTCATCTCCAGTTGATTTTTGGTCCACGGAGCTCTTTCGTTTTGCTACAGTGACCTCAGGATCCCTCAAGCCTTGAAACAGTGTTCTTGGGGTTTCTCTAGAGTACCATCAAGGAAATCAAGGCTCCTTTCATGTGTGATGTGCAACACGGAATTGCTCTGCACGCAGTGCAGGGGAATCGGGACTTATTTTGCTTCGAGGGGGAAGTCTCATTGTTTTTCTCGAGTTGCGGCGGGAACCTGGAGTATATTCTCGAGTTATGACGGGGATGGCCCTTCCACCCACATGTTTGTTTAGCCACCTCAGGACTCCTGCCTAGTTGCGAGGGACAACTCGGGATTCTCCTCGAGGCTTGGCAGGGCAATTGGGACGCCTCTCCAGCTGAGGCGAGAGACCAAGTGTCCCTTTCCACGTGCCACAGGAATCCTGGGACTCCATTCAAGTTTCACGAAGAGTCAGGCATCGTCTCCTTTGGAGGCACTGATCTCCGCGTACCTCTGGAGTTTTCAAAGGATGTGAGGCCTCCGGTCGCGATGAGGTGGGGAACTAGGTCTTTTTCTGTGGTCTCCACAGGGGATTCAGACATCCTTTCGTCTTGGGAGATGCAAGACGAGCCTGCATTCAAGTCACTGCAGGGATATCAGGCCTTATTTCGAGTCAGGGCATCACGGCGTCCATTCCACTTGAGGCCGCAAACTCAGGGTCCCTCTCACATACATAAAGCTGCGAGAAGCCTCCTCTTGAGGTGCTTTTGGTAAGGTGGTATTCCTCTGGAGTCGAAGTTAGGGACTAACTTCTCATCTCGAGTTGATTTTTGGTTCACGGAGCTCTTTCGTGTTGCTACAGTGACCTCAGGATCCCTCTAGCCTTGAAACAGTGTTCTTGGGGTTACTCTGGAGTGCCATCATGGAAATCAAGGCTCCTTTCATGTGTGATGTGCAACACGGAATTGCTCTGCACGCAGTGCAGGGGAATCGGGCCTCATCTCGCGGCGATGGGGAAGTCTCATGGTTTTTCTCGAGTGGCGGCGGGAACCTGGGCTATATTCTCGAGTTACGATGGGGATGGCCCTTCCACACATGCGTTTGTTCTGCGACGTCAGGACTCCTGCCTAGTTGCGAGGGAAAACTCGGGATTCTCCTCGAGGCTTGGCAGGGCAATTGGGACGCCTCTCCAACTGAGGCAGGAGACCAATTGTCCCTTTCCACGTGCCACAGGAATCCTGGGACTGCTATCAAGTTCCACGAGGAGTCAGGCATCGTCTCCTTTGGAGGCACTGATCTCCGCGTACCTCTGGAGTTTTCAAAGGATGTGAGGCCTCCGGTCGCGAAGAGGTGGGGAACTAGATCTTTCTCTGTGGTCTCCACAGGGGATTCAGACATCCTTTAATCTTGGGAGATGCAAGACGAGCCTGCATTCAAGTCACTGCAGGGATATCCGGCCTTATTTCGAGTCAGGGCATCACGGTGTCCATTCCACTTGAGGCCGCAAACTCAGGGTCCCTCTCACATACCTAAAGTTGCGAGAAGCCTCCTCTTGAGGTGCTTGTGGTAAGGTGGTATTCCTCTGGAGTCGAAGCCAGGGACTAACCTCTCATCTCGAGTTGATTTTTGGTCCACGGACCTCTTTCGTGTTGCTACAGTGACCTCAGGATCCCTCTAGCCTTGAAACAGTGTTCTTGGGGTTTCTCTGGAGTGCCATCAAGAAAATCAAGGCTCCTTTCATGTGTGATGTGCAACACGGAATTGCTCTGCACGCAGGGCAGCGGAATCGGTCCTGATCTCGCGGCGAGGGGGAAGTCTCATGGTTTTTCTCGAGTTGCGGCGGGAACCTGGGCTATATTCTCGAGTTACGACGGGGATGGCCCTTCCCAACACGTGTTTGTTCAGCGACGTCAGAACTTCTGCCTAGTTGCGAGGGACAACTCGGGATTCTCCTCGAGGCTTGGCAGGGCAATTGGGATGCCTCTCCAGCTGAGGCGGGAGACCAAGGGTCCCTTTCCACGTGCCACAGGAGTCCTGGGACTCCTATCAAGTTTCACGAGGATTCAGGCTTCGTCTCCTTTGGAGGCGCGGATCTCTGCGTACCTCTGGAGTTATCAAAGGATGTGAGGCATCCGGTCGCGATGAGGTGGGGAAATAGGTCTTTCTCTGTGGTCTCCACAGGGGATTCAGACATCCTTTCGTCTTGGGTGATGCAAGACGAGCCTGCATTCAAGTCACTGCAGGGATATCCAGCTTTATTTCGAGTCATGGCATCGCGGTGTCCATTCCACTTGAGGCCGCAAACTCAGGGTCCCTCTCACATACCTAGAGCTGAGAGAAGCCTCCTCTTGAGGTGCTTGTGGTAAGGTGGTATTCCTCTGGAGTCGAAGCCAGGGACTAACCTCTCATCTCGAGTTGATTTTTGGTCCACGGAGCTCTTTCGTGTTGCTACAGTGACCTCAGGATCCCTCTAGCCTTGAAACAGTGTTCTTGGGGTTTCTCTGGAGTGCCATCAAGGAAATCGAGGCTCCTTTCATGTGTGATGTGCAACACGGAATTGCTCTGCACCCAGTGCAGGGGAATCGGGCCTCATCTCGCGGCGAGGGGGAAGTCTCATGGTTTTTCTCGAGTTGCGGTGGGAACCTGGGGTATATTCTCGTGTTACGACGGGGATGGCTCTTCCACCCACGTGTTTGTTCAGCAACGTCAGAACTTCTGCCTAGTTGCGAGGGACAACTCGGGATTCTCCTCGAGGCTTGGCAGGGCAATTGGGATGCCTCTCCAGCTGAGGCGTGAGACTATGGGTCCCTTTCCACGTGCCACAGGAGTCCTGGGACTCCAATCAAGTTTCACGAGGATTCAGGCTTCGTCTCCTTTGGAGGCGCGGATCTCTGCGTACCTCTGGAGTTATCAAAAGATGTGAGGCCTCCGGTTGCGATGATGTGGGGAACTAGGTCTTTCTCTGTGGTCTCCACAGGGGATTCAGACATCCATTCATCTTGGGAGATGCCAGACGAGCCTGCATTCAAGTCACTGCAGGGATATCCGCCCTTATTTCGAGTCAGGGCATCGCGGTGTCCATTCCACTTGAGGCCGCAAACTCAGGGTCCCTCTCACATACCTAGAGCTGAGAGAAGCCTCCACTTGAGGTGCTTGTGGTAAGGTGGTGTTCCTCTGGAGTCGAATCCAGGGACTAACCTCTCATCTCGAGTTGATTTTTGGTCCACGGAGCTCTTTTGTGTTGCTACAGTCACCTCAGGATCCCTCTAGCCTTGAAACAGTGTTCTTGGGGTTTCTCTGGAGTGCCATGAAGGAAATCAAGGCTCCTTTCATGTGTGATGTGCAACACGGAATTGCTCTGCACGCAGTGCAAGGGAATCGGGCCTCATTTTGCGGCGAGGGGGAAGTCTCATGGTTTTTCTCGAGTTGCGGCGGGGACCTGAGGTATATTCTCGAGTTACGACGGGGATGGCCCTTCCACCCACGTGTTTGTTCAGCGGCGTCAGGACTCCTGCCTAGTTGCAAGGGAAAACTCGGGATTCTCCTCGAGGCTTGTCAGGGCAATTGGGAAGCCTCTCCGGCTGAGGCGTGAGACCAAGGTTCCCTTTCCACGTGCCACAGGAATCCTGAGACTCCTATCAAGTTTCACGATGACTTAGGCATCGTCCCCTTTGGAGGCACTGATCTCCGCCTACCTCTGGAGTTTTCAAAGGATGTGAGGCCTCCGGTCGCGATGAGGTGGGGAACTAGGTCTTTCTCTGTGGTCTCCACAGGGGATTCAGACATCCTTTCGTCTTGTGAGATGCAAGACGAGCCTGCATTCAAGTCACTGCAGGGATATTCGGCCTTATTTCGAGTCAGGGCATCGCGGTGTCCATTCCACTTGAGGCCGCAAACTCAGGGTCCCTCTCACATACCTAGAGCTGAGAGAAGCCTCCTCTTGAGGTGCTTGTGGTAAGGTGGTATTCCTCTGGAGTCGAAGCCAGGGACTAACCTCTCATCTCGAGTTGATTTTTGGTCCACGGAGATCTTTTGTGTTGCTACAGTGACCTCAGGATCCCTCTAGCCTTGAAACAGTGTTCTTGGGGTTTCTCTGGAGTGCCATCAAGGAAATCAAGGCTCCTTTCATGTGTGATGTGCAACACGGAATTGCTCTGCACGCAGTGTAGGGGAATCGGGCCTCATCTCGCGGCGAGGGGGAAGTCTCATGGTTTTTCTCGAGTTGTGGCGGGAACCTGGGCTATATTCTCGAGTTACGATGGGGATGGCCCTTCCACACATGTGTTTGTTCAGCGACGTCAGGACTCCTGCCTAGTTGCGAGGGAAAACTCGGGATTCTCCTCGAGGCTTGGCAGGGCAATTGGTACGCCTCTCCAGCTGAGGCGGGAGACCAAGGGTCCCTTTCCACGTGCCACAGGAATCCTGGGACTCCTATCAAGTTTCACGAGGAGTCAGGCATCGTCTCCTTTGGAGGCACTGATGTCCGCGTTCCTCTGGAGTTTTCAAAGGATGTGAGGCATCCGGTCGTGATGAGGTGGAGAACTAGGTCTTTCTCTGTGGTCTCCAAAGGGGATTCAGACATCCTTTCATCTTGGGAGATGCAAGACGAGCCTGCATTCAAGTCACTTCAGGGATATCCGGCCTTATTTCGAGTCATGGCATCGCATTGTCCATTCCACTTGAGGCCGCAAACTCAGGGTCCCTCTCACATACCTAGAGCTGAGAGAAGCCTCCTCTTTAGGTGCTTGTGGTAAGGTGGTATTTCTCTGGAGTCGAAGCCAGGGACTAACCTCTCATCTCGAGTTGATTTTTGGACCACGGAGCTCTTTCGTGTTGCTACAGTGACCTCAGGAAGCCGCTAGCCTTGAAACAGTGTTCTTGGGGTTTCTCTGGAGTGCCATCAAGGAAATCAAGGCTCCTTTCATGTGTGATGTGCAACACGGAATTGCTCTGCATGCAGTGTAGGGAAATCGGGCCTCATCTCGCGGGGACGGGGAAGTCTCATGGTTTTTCTCGAGTTGCGGCGGGAACCTGGGGTATATTCTCGAGTTACGACGGGGATGGCCCTTCCACCCACATGTTTGTTTAGCCACGTCAGGATTCCTGCCTAGTTGCGAGGGAAAACTCGGGATTCTCCTCGAGGCTTGGCAGGGCAATTGGGACGCCTCTCCAGCTGAGGCGGGAGACCAAGGGTCCCGTTCCACATGCCACAGGAATCCTGGGACTCCTATCAAGTTTCACGAGGAGTCAGGCGTCGTCTCCTTTGGAGGCACTGTCCTCCGCGTACCTCTGGAGTTTTCAAAGGATGTGAGGCCTCCGGTCGTGATGAGGTGGGGAACTAGGTCTTTCTCTGTGGTCTCCACAGGGGATTCAGACATCCTTTCGTCTTGGGAGATGCAAGACGAGCCTGCATTCAAGTCACTGCAGGGATATCCGGCCTTATTTCGAGACAGGGCATCGCGGTGTCCATTCCACTTGAGGCCGCTAACTCAGGTTCCCTCTCACATACCTAGAGCTGAGAGAAGCCTCCTCTTGAGGTGCTTGTGGTAAGGTGGTATTGCTCTGGAGTCGAAGCCAGGGACTAACCCCTCATCTCGAATTGATTTTTGGTCCACGGAGCTCTTTCGTGTTGCTACAGTGACCTCAGGATCCCTCTAGCCTTGAAACAGTGTTCTTGGGGTTTCTCTAGAGTGCCATCAAGGAAATCAAGGATCCATTCATGTGTGATGTGCAACATGGAATTGCTCTGCACGCAGTGCAGGGGAATCAGGCCTCATTTTGCTTCGAGGGGGAAGCCTCATTGTTTTTCTCGAGTTGCGGCGGGAACCTAGGGTATATTCTCGAGTTACGATGGGGATGGCCATTCCACCCACATGTTTGTTTAGCCACCTCAGGACTCCTGCCTAGTTGCGAGGGACAACTCGGGATTCTCCTCGAGGCTTGGCAGGGCAATTGGGACGCCTCTCCAGCTGAGGAGGAAGACCAAGTGTCCCTTTCCACGTGCCACAGGAATCCTGGGACTCCTATCAAGTTTCACGAGGAGTCAGGCATCGTCTCCTTTGGAGGCACTGAACTCCGCGTACCTCTGGAGTTATCAAAGGATGTGAGGCCTCCGGTCGCGATGAGGTGGTGAACTAGGTCTTTTTCTGTGGTCTCCACAGGGGATTCAGACATCCTTTCGTCTTGGGAGATGCAAGACGAGCCTGCATTCAAGTCACTGCAGGGATATCCGGCCTTATTTCGAGTCAGGGCATCACGGTGTCCATTCCACTTGAGGCCGCAAACTCAGGGTCCCTCTCACATACATAAAGCTGAGAGAAGCCTCCTCTTGAGGTGCTTGTGGTAAGGTGGTATTCCTCTGGAGTCGAAGCCAGGGACTAACCTCTCATCTCGAGTTGATTTTTGGTCCACGGAGCTCTTTCGTTTTGCTACAGTGACCTCAGGATCCCTCTAGCCTTGAAACAGTGTTCTTGGGGTTTCTCTGGAGTGCCATCATGGAAATCAAGGCTCCTTTCATGTGTGATGTGCAACACGGAATTGCTCTGCACGCAGTGTATGGGAATCGGGCCTCATCTCGCGGCGAGGGGGAAGTCTCATGGTTTTTCTCGAGTTGCGGCGGGAACCTGGGCTATATTCTCGAGTTACGATGGGGATGGCCCTTCAACACATGTGTTTGTTCAGCGACGTCAGGACTTCTGCCTAGTTGCGATTGAAAACTCGGGATTCTCCTCGAGGCTTGGCAGGGCAATTGGGACGCCTCTCCAGCTGAGGAGGAAGACCAAGTGTCCCTTTCCACGTGCCACAGGAATCCTGGGACTCCTATCAAGTTTCACGAGGAGTCAGGCATCGTCTCCTTTGGAGGCACTGAACTCCGCGTACCTCTGGAGTTTTCAAAGGATGTGAGGCCTCCGGTCGCGATGAGGTGAGGAACTAGGTCTTTCTCTGTGGTCTCCACAGGGGATTCAGACATCCTTTCGTCTTGGGAGATGCAAGACGAGCCTGCATTCAAGTCACTGCAGGGATATCAGGCCTTATTTCGAGTCAGGGCATCACGGTGTCCATTC
The DNA here is from genome assembly GCF_910594005.1 of Cervus elaphus. Lineage (NCBI taxonomy): Eukaryota > Metazoa > Chordata > Mammalia > Artiodactyla > Cervidae > Cervus > Cervus elaphus. The sequence goes on from NC_057838.1 coordinate 8,741,519, forward strand.
CACTTGAGGCCGCAAACTCAGGGTCTCTGTCACATACCTAGAGCTGAGAGAAGCCTCCTCTTTAGGTGCTTGTGGTAAGGTGGTATTCCTCTGGAGTCGAAGCCAGGGACTAACCTCTCATATCGAGTTGATTTTTGGTCCACGGAGCTCTTTCGTGTTGCTACAGTGACCTCAGGAAGCCGCCAGCCTTGAAACAGTGTTCTTGGAGTTTCTCTGGAGTGCCATCAAGGAAATCAAGGCTCCTTTCATGTGTGATGTGCAACACGGAATTGCTCTGCACGCAGTGTAGGGGAATCGGGCCTCATCTCGCGGGGACGGGGAAGTCTCATGGTTTTTCTCGAGTTGCGGCGGGAACCTGGGGTATATTCTCGAGTTACGACGGGGATGGCCCTTCCACCCACATGTTTGTTTAGCCACGTCAGGACTCCTGAATAGTTGCGAGGGACAACTCGGGATTCTCCTCGAGGCTTGGCAGGGCAATTGGGACGCCTCTCCAGCTGAGGCGGGAGACCAAGGGTCCCTTTCCACGTGCCACAGGAATTCTGGGACTCCTATCAAGTTTCACGACGAGTAAGGCTTCGTCTCCTTTGGAGGCGCGGATCTCTGCTTACCTCTGGAGTTATCAAAGGATGTGAGGCCTCAGGTCGCGGTAAGGTGGGGAACTAGGTCTTTCTCTGTGGTCTCCACAGGGGATTCAGACATCCTTTCGTCTTGTGAGATGCAAGACGAGCCTGCATTCAAGTCACTGCAGGGATATCCGGCCTTATTTCGAGTCAGGGCATCACGGTGTCCATTCCACTTGAGGCCGCAAACTCAGGGTCCCTCTCACATACCTAAAGTTGCGAGAAGCCTCCTCTTGAGGTGCTTGTGGTAAGGTGGTATTCCTCTGGAGTCGAAGTTAGGGACTAACCTCTCATCTCGAGTTGATTTTTGGTCCACGGAGCTCTTTCGTGTTGCTACAGTGACCTCAGGATCCCTTTAGCCTTGAAACAGTGTTCTTGGGGTTTCTCTGGAGTGCCATCAAGGAAATCAGGGTCCTTTCATGTGTGATGTGCAACACGGAATTGCTCTGCACGCAGTGCAGCGGAATCGGTCCTGATCTCGCGGCGAGGGGGAAGTCTCATGGTTTTTCTCGAGTTGCGGTGGGAACCTGTGGTATATTCTCAAGTCACGACGGGGATGGCCCTTCCACACACGTGTTTGTTCAGCGACGTCAGAACTTCTGCCTAGTTGCGAGGGACAACTCGGGATTCTCCTCGAGGCTTGGCAGGGCAATTGGGATGCCTCTCCAGCTGAGGCGTGAGACTATGGGTCCCTTTCCACGTGCCACAGGAGTCCTGGGACTCCAATCAAGTTTCACGAGGATTCAGGCTTCGTCTTCTTTGGAGGCGCGGATCTCTGCGTACCTCTGGAGTTATCAAAAGATGTGAGGCCTCCGGTTGCGATGATGTGGGGAACTAGGTCTTTCTCTGTGGTCTCCACAGGGGATTCAGACATCCTTTCATCTTGGGAGATGCCAGACGAGCCTGCATTCAAGTCACTGCAGGGATATCCGCCCTTATTTCGAGTCAGGGCATCGCGGTGTCCATTCCACTTGAGGCCGCAAACTCAGGGTCCCTCTCACATACCTAGAGCTGAGAGAAGCCTCCACTTGAGGTGCTTGTGGTAAGGTGGTGTTCCTCTGGAGTCGAAGCCAGGGACTAACCTCTCATCTCGAGTTGATTTTTGGGCCACGGAGCTCTTTTGTGTTGCTACAGTCACCTCAGGATCCCTCTAGCCTTGAAACAGTGTTCTTGGGGTTTCTCTGGAGTGCCATGAAGGAAATCAAGGCTCCTTTCATGTGTGATGTGCAACACGGAATTGCTCTGCATGCAGTGCAAGGGAATCGGGCCTCATTTTGCGGCGAGGGGGAAGTCTCATGGTTTTTCTCGAGTTGCGGCGGGGACCTGAGGTATATTCTCGAGTTACGACGGGGATGGCCCTTCCCCCACGTGTTTGTTCAGCGACGTCAGGACTCCTGCCTAGTTGCAAGGGAAAACTCGGGATTCTCCTCGAGGCTTGTCAGGGCAATTGGGAAGCCTCTCCGGCTGAGGCGTGAGACCAAGGTTCCCTTTCCACGTGCCACAGGAATCCTGGGACTCCTTTCAAGTTTCACGAGGAGTCAGGCATCGTCTCCTTTGGAGGCACTGATCTCCGCGTTCCTCTGGAGTTTTCAAAGGATGTGAGGCATCCGGTCGTGATGAGGTGGAGAACTAGGTCTTTCTCTGTGGTCTCCAAAGGGGATTCAGACATCCTTTCATCTTGGGAGATGCAAGACGAGCCTGCATTCAAGTCACTTCAGGGATATCCGGCCTTATTTCGAGTCATGGCATCGCAGTGTCCATTCCACTTGAGGCCGCAAACTCAGGGTCCCTCTCACATACCTAGAGCTGAGAGAAGCCTCCTCTTTAGGTGCTTGTGGTAAGGTGGTATTTCTCTGGAGTCGAAGCCAGGGACTAACCTCTCATCTCGAGTTAATTTTTGGACCACGGAGCTCTTTCGTGTTGCTACAGTGACCTCAGGAAGCCGCTAGCCTTGAAACAGTGTTCTTGGGGTTTCTCTGGAGTGCCATCAAGGAAATCAAGGCTCCTTTCATGTGTGATGTGCAACACGGCATTGCTCTGCATGCAGTGTAGGGAAATCGGGCCTCATCTCGCGGGGACGGGGAAGTCTCATGGTTTTTCTCGAGTTGCGGCGGGAACCTGGGGTATATTCTCGAGTTACGACGGGGATGGCCTTTCCACCCACATGTTTGTTTAGCCACGTCAGGATTCCTGCCTAGTTGCGAGGGACAACTCGGGATTCTCCTCGAGGCTTGGCAGGGCAATTGGGACGCCTCTCCAGCTGAGGCGGGAGACCAAGGGTCCCGTTCCACATGCCACAGGAATCCTGGGACTCCTATCAAGTTTCACGAGGAGTCAGGTATCGTCTCCTTTGGAGGCACTGTCCTCCGCGTACCTCTGGAGTTTTCAAAGGATGTGAGGCCTCCGGTCGTGATGAGGTGGGGAACTAGGTCTTTCTCTGTGGTCTCCACAGGGGATTCAGACATCCTTTCGTCTTGGGAGATGCAAGACGAGCCTGCATTCAAGTCACTGCAGGGATATCCGGCCTTATTTCGAGACAGGGCATCGCGGTGTCCATTCCACTTGAGGCCGCTAACTCAGGTTCCCTCTCACATACCTAGAGCTGAGACAAGCCTCCTCTTTAGGTGCTTGTGGTAAGGTGGTATTCCTCTGGAGTCGAAGCCAGGGACTAACCTCTCATATCGAGTTGATTTTTGGTCCACGGAGCTCTTTCGTGTTGCTACAGTGACCTCAGGATCCCTCAAGCCTTGAAACAGTGTTCTTGGGGTTACTCTGGAGTGCCATCATGGAAATCAAGGCTCCTTTCATGTGTGATGTGCAACACGGAATTGCTCTGCACGTAGTGTATGGGAATCGGGCCTCATCTCGCGGCGAGGGGGAAGTCTCATGGTTTTTCTCGAGTTGCGGCGGGAACCTGGGCTATATTCTCGAGTTACGATGGGGATGGCCCTTCAACACATGTGTTTGTTCAGCGACGTCAGGACTTCTGCCTAGTTGCGAGGGAAAACTCGGGATTCTCCTCGAGGGTTGGCAGGGTAATTAGGACGCCTCTCCAGCTGAGGCGGGAGACCAAGAGTCCCTTTCCACGTGCCACAGGAATCCTGGGACTCCTATCAAGTTCCACGAGGAGTCAGGCATCGTCTCCTTTGGAGGCACTGATCTCCGCGTACCTCTGGAGTTTTCAAAGGATGTGAGGCCTCCGGTCGCGATGAGGTGAGGAACTAGGTCTTTCTCTGTGGTCTCCACAGGGGATTCAGACATCCTTTCGTCTTGGGAGATGCAAGACGAGCCTGCATTCAAGTCACTGCAGGGATATCAGGCCTTATTTCGAGTCAGGGCATCACGGTGTCCATTCCACTTGAGGCCGCAAACTCAGGGTCCCTGTCACATACCTAGAGCTGAGAGAAGCCTCCTCTTTAGGTGCTTGTGGTAAGGTGGTATTCCTCTGGAGTCGAAGCCAGGGACTAACCTCTCATCTCGAGTTGATTTTTGGTCCACGGAGCTCTTTCGTGTTGCTACAGTGACCTCAGGAAGCCGCTAGCCTTGAAACAGTGTTCTTGGAGTTTCTCTGGAGTGCCATCAAGGAAATCAAGGCTCCTTTCATGTGTGATGTGCAACACGGAATTGCTCTGCACGCTGTGTAGGGGAATCGGGCCTCATCTCGCTGGGACGGGGAAGTCTCATGGTTTTTCTCGAGTTGCGGCGGGAACCTGGGGTATATTCTCGAGTTACGACGGGGATGGCCCTTCCACCCACATGTTTGTTTAGCCACGTCAGGACTCCTGAATAGTTGCGAGGGACAACTCGGGATTCTCCTCGAGGCTTGGCAGGGCAATTGGGACGCCTCTCCAGCTGAGGCGGGAGACCAAGGGTCCCGTTCCACATGCCACAGGAATCCTGGGACTCCTATCAAGTTTCACGAGGAGTCAGGTGTCGTCTCCTTTGGAGGCACTGTTCTCCGCGTACCTCTGGAATTTTCAAAGGATGTGAGGCCTCCGGTCGTGATGAGGTGGAGAACTATGTCTGTCTCTGTGGTCTCCACAGGGGATTCAGATATCCTTTCGTCTTGGGAGATGCAAGACGAGCCTGCATTCAAGTCACTACAGGGATATCCGCCCTTATTTCGAGTCAGGGCATCGCGGTGTCCATTCCACTTGAGGGCGCTAACTCAGGTTCCCTCTCACATACCTAGAGCTGAGAGAAGCCTCCTCTTGAGGTGCTTGTGGTAAGGTGGTATTGCTCTGGAGTCGAAGCCAGGGACTAACCTCTCATCTCCAGTTGATTTTTGGTCCACGGAGCTCTTTCGTGTTGCTACAGTGACCTGAGGATCCCTCTAGCCTTCGAACAGTGTTCTTGGGGTTTCTCTGGAGTGCCACCAAGGAAATCAAGGCTCCTTTCATGTGTGATGTGCAACACGGAATTGCTCTGCACGCAGTGCAGGGGAATCGGGACTCATATCGCGGCGAGGGGGAAGTCTCATGGTTTTTCTCGAGTTGCGGTGGGAACCTGGGATATATTCTCGAGTTACGACGGGGATGGCCCTTCCACACATGTGTTTGTTCAGCGACGTCAGGACTCCTGTCTAGTTGCGAGGGACAACTCGGGATTCTCCTCGAGGCTTGGCAGAGCAATTGGGACGCCTCTCCAGCTGAGGCGGGAGACCAAGTGTCCCTTTCCACGTGCACAGGAATCCTGGGACTCCTATCAAGTTTCAGAAGGAGTCAGGCATCGTCTCCTTTGGAGGCACTGTTCTCCGCGTACCTCTGGAGTTTTCAAAGGATGTGAGGCCTCCGGTCGTGATGAGGTGGTGAACTAGGTCTTTCTCTGTGGTCTCCACAGATGATTCAGACATCCTTTCGTCTTGGGAGATGCAAGACGAGCCTGCATTCAAGTCACTGCAGGGATATCCGGCCTTATTTCAAGTCAGGGCATCGCGATGTCCATTCCACATGAGGCCGCAAACTCAGGGTCCCTCTCACATACCTAGAGCAGAGAGAAGCCTCCTCTTGAGGTGCTTGTGGTAAGGTGGTATTCCTCTGGAGTCGAAGCCAGGGACTAACCTCTCATCTCGAGTTGATTTTTGGTCCACGGAGCTCTTTCGTGTTGCTACAGTGACCTCAGGATCCCTCTAGCCTTGAAACAGTGTTCTTGGGGTTTCTCTGGAGTGCCATCAAGGAAATCAAGGCTCCTTTCATGTGTGATGTGCAGCACTGAATTGCTTTGCACGCAGTGCAGGGAATCAGGCCTCATCTCGCGGCGAGGGGGAAGTCTCATGGTTTTTCTCGAGTTGCGGCGTTAACCTGGCGTATATTCTCGAGTTACGACGGGGATGGCCCTTCCACACACGTGTTTCTTCAGCGACGTCAGGACTCCTGCCTAGTTGTGAGGGACTACTCGGGATTCTCCTCGAGGCTTGGCAGGGCAATTGGGACGCCTCTCCAGCTGAGGCGGGAGACCAAGGGTCCCTTTCCACGTGCACAGGAATCCTGGGACTCCTATCAAGTTTCAGAAGGAGTCAGGCATCGTCTCCTTTGGAGTCACTGATCTCCGCGTACCTCTGAAGTTTTCAAAGGATGTGAGGCCTCCGTTCGCGATGAGGTGGGGAAGTAGGTCTCTCTCTGTGGTCTCCACAGGGGATTCAGACATTCTTTCATCTTGGGAGATGCAAGACGAGCCTGCATTCAAGTCACTGCAGGGATATCCGGCCTTATTTCGAGTCAGGGCATCGCGGTGTCCATTCCACTTGAGGCCGCAAACTCAGGGTCTTTCTCACATACCTAGAGCTGAGAGAAGCCTCCTCTTGAGGTGCTTGTGGTAAGGTGGTATTCCTCTGGAGTCAAAGCCAGGGACTAACCTCTCATCTCGAGTTGATTTTTGGTCCACGGAGCTCTTTCGTGTTGCTACAGTGACCTCAGGATCCCTCTAGCCTTGAAACAGTGTTCTTGGGGTTTCTCTGGAGTGCCATCAAGGAAATCAAGGCTCCTTTCATATGTGATGTGCAACACGGAATTGCTCTGCATGCAGTGCAGGGGAATCGGGCCTCATCTCACGGCGAGGGCGAAGTCTCATGGTTTTTCTCGAGTTGCGGCGGGAACCTGGGGTATATTCTCGAGTTACGACGGGGATGGCCCTTCCACCCAAGTGTTTGTTCAGCGACGTCAGGACTCCTGCCTAGTTGCGAGGGACAACTCGGGATTCTCCTCGAGGCTTGGCAGGGCAATTGGGACGCCTCTCCAGCTGAGGCGGGAGACCAAGGTTCCCTTTCCACGTGCCACAGTAATCCTGGGACTCCTATCAAGTTTCACGAGGAGTCAGGCATCATCTCCTTTGGAGGCACTGATCTCCGCGTACCTCTGGAGTTTTCAAAGGATGTGAGGCCTCCGGTCGCCATGAGGTGGGGAACTAGGTCTTTCTCTGTGGTCTCCACAGGGGATTCAGACATCCTTTCATCTTGGGAGATGCAAGATGAGCCTGCATTCAAGTCACTGCAGGGATATCCTGCCTTATTTCGCGTCAGGGCATCACAGTGTCCATTCCACTTGAAGACGCAAACTCAGCGTCCCTCTCACATACCTAGAGCTGAGAGAAGCCTCCTCTTGAGGTGCTTGTGTTAAGGTGGTATTCCTCTGGAGTCAAAGCCAGGGACTATCCTCTTATCTCGAGTTGATTTTTGGGCCACGGAGCTCTTTCCTGTGGGTACAGTGACCTCAGGATCCCTCTAGCCTTGAAACAGTGTTCTTGGGGTTTCTCTGGAATGCCATCAAGGAAATCAAGGCTCCTTTCATGTGTGATGTGCAACACGGAATTGCTCTGCACGCAGTGCAGGGGAATCGGGCCTCATCTCGCGGCGAGGGGGAAGTCTCATGGTTTTTTTCAGGTTGCGGCGGGAACCTGGGGTATATTCTCGTGTTACGACGGGGATGGCCCTTCCACCCACGTGTTTGTTCAGCGATGTCAGGACTCCTGCCTATTTGCGAGGGACAACTCGGGATTCTCCTCGAGGCTTGGCAGGGCAATTGGGACGCCTCTCCAGCTGAGGCGGGAGACCAAGGGTCCCTTTCCACGTGCCACAGGAATCCTGGGACTCCTATCAAGTTTCACGAGGAGTCAGGCATCGTCTCCTTTGGAGGCACTGATCTCCGCGTACCTCTGGAGTTTTCAAAGGATGTGAGGCCTCCGGTCGCGATGAGGTGGGGAACTAGGTCTTTCTCTGTGGTCTCCACAGGGGATTCAGACATCCTTTCGTCCTGGGAGATGCAAGACGAGCCTGCATTCAAGTCACTGCAGGGATATCCGGCCTTATTTCGATTCAGGGCATCCCGGTGTCCATTCCACTTGAGGCCGCAAACTCAGGGTCCCTCTCACATACATAAAGCTGCGAGAAGCCTCCTCTTGAGGTGCTTGTGGTAAGGTGGTATTCCTCTGGAGTCGAAGCCAGGGACTAACCTCTCATCTCGAGTTGATTTTTGGTCCACGGAGCTCTTTCGTGTTGCTACAGTGACCTCAGGATCCCTCTAGCCTTGAAACAGTGTTCTTGGGGTTTCTCTGGAGTGCCATCATGGAAATCAAGGCTCCTTTCATGTGTGATGTGCAACACGGAATTGCTCTGCACGCAGTGTATGGGAATCGGGCCTCATCTCGCGGCGAGGGGGAAGTCTCATGGTTTTTCTCGAGTTGCGGCGGGAACCTGGGCTATATTCTCGAGTTACGATGGGGATGGCCCTTCAACACATGTGTTTGTTCAGCGACGTCAGGACTTCTGCCTAGTTGTGATTGAAAACTCGGGATTCTCCTCGAGGCTTGGCAGGGCAATTGGGACGCCTCTCCAGCTGAGGAGGAAGACCAAGTGTCCCTTTCCACGTGCCACAGGAATCCTGGGACTCCTATCAAGTTTCACGAGGAGTCTGGCATCGTCTCCTTTGGAGGCACTGAACTCCGCGTACCTCTGGAGTTTTCAAAGGATGTGAGGCCTCCGGTCGCGATGAGGTGAGGAACTAGGTCTTTCTCTGTGGTCTCCACAGGGGATTCAGACATCCTTTCGTCTTGGGAGATGCAAGACGAGCCTGCATTCAAGTCACTGCAGGGATATCAGGCCTTATTTCGAGTCAGGGCATCACGGTGTCCATTCCACTTGAGGCCGCAAACTCAGGGTCTCTGTCACATACCTAGAGCTGAGAGAAGCCTCCTCTTTAGGTGCTTGTGGTAAGGTGGTATTCCTCTGGAGTCGAAGCCAGGGACTAACCTCTCATATCGAGTTGATTTTTGGTCCACGGAGCTCTTTTGTGTTGCTACAGTGACCTCAGGAAGCCGCTAGCCTTGAAACAGTGTTCTTGGAGTTTCTCTGGAGTGCCATCAAGGAAATCAAGGCTCCTTTCATGTGTGATGTGCAACACGGAATTGCTCTGCACGCAGTGTAGGGGAATCGGGCCTCATCTCGCGGGGACGGGGAAGTCTCATGGTTTTTCTCGAGTTGCGGCGGGAACCTGGGGTATATTCTCGAGTTACGACGGGGATGGCCCTTCCACCCACATGTTTGTTTAGCCACGTCAGGACTCCTGAATAGTTGCGAGGGACAACTCGGGATTCTCCTTGAGGCTTGGCAGGGCAATTGGGACGCCTCTCCAGCTGAGGCGGGAGACCAAGGGTCCCTTTCCACGTGCCACAGGAATCCTGGGACTCCTATCAAGTTTCACGAGGAGTAAGGCTTCGTCTCCTTTGGAGGCGCGGAACTCTGCTTACCTCTGGAGTTATCAAAGGATGTGAGGCCTCAGGTCGCGGTAAGGTGGGGAACTAGGTCTTTCTCTGTGGTCTCCACAGGGGATTCAGACATCCTTTCGTCTTGGGAGATGCAAGACGAGCCTGCATTCAAGTCACTGCAGGGATATCCGGCCTTATTTCGAGTCAGGGCATCACGGTGTCCATTCCACTTGAGGCCGCAAACTCAGGGTCCCTCTCACATACCTAAAGTTGCGAGAAGCCTCCTCTTGAGGTGCTTGTGGTAAGGTGGTATTCCTCTGGAGTCGAAGTTAGGGACTAACCTCTCATCTCGAGTTGATTTTTGGTCCACGGAGCTCTTTCGTGTTGCTACAGTGACCTCAGGATCCCTCTAGCCTTGAAACAGTGTTCTTGGGGTTTCTCTGGAGTGCCATCAAGGAAATCAGGGTCCTTTCATGTGTGATGTGCAACACGGAATTGCTCTGCACGCAGTGCAGCGGAATCGGTCCTGATCTCGCGGCGAGGGGGAAGTCTCATGGTTTTTCTCGAGTTGCGGCGGGAACCTGGGGTATATTCTCAAGTCACGACGGGGATGGCCCTTCCACACACGTGTTTGTTCAGCGACGTCAGAACTTCTGCCTAGTTGCGAGGGACGACTCGGGATTCTCCTCGAGGCTTGGCAGGGCAATTGGGATGCCTCTCCAGCTGAGGCGTGAGACTATGGGTCCCTTTCCACGTGCCACAGGAGTCCTGGGACTCCAATCAAGTTTCACGAGGATTCAGGCTTCGTCTCCTTTGGAGGCGCGGATCTCTGCGTACCTCTGGAGTTATCAAAAGATGTGAGGCCTCCGGTTGCGATGATGTGGGGAACTAGGTCTTTCTCTGTGGTCTCCACAGGGGATTCAGACATCCTTTCATCTTGGGAGATGCCAGACGAGCCTGTATTCAAGTCACTGCAGGGATATCCGCCCTTATTTCGAGTCAGGGCATCGCGGTGTCCATTCCACTTGAGGCCGCAAACTCAGGGTCCCTCTCACATACCTAGAGTTGAGAGAAGCCTCCACTTGAGGTGCTTGTGGTAAGGTGGTGTTCCTCTGGAGTCGAATCCAGGGACTAACCTCTCATCTCGAGTTGATTTTTGGTCCACGGAGCTCTTTTGTGTTGCTACAGTCACCTCAGGATCCCTCTAGCCTTGAAACAGTGTTCTTGGGGTTTCTCTGGAGTGCCATGAAGGAAATCAAGGCTCCTTTCATGTGTGATGTGCAACACGGAATTGCTCTGCACGCAGTGCAAGGGAATCGGGCCTCATTTTGCGGCGAGGGGGAAGTCTCATGGTTTTTCTCGAGTTGCGGCGGGGACCTGAGGTATATTCTCGAGTTACGACGGGGATGGCCCTTCCACCCACGTGTTTGTTCAGCGGCGTCAGGACTCCTGCCTAGTTGCAAGGGAAAACTCGGGATTCTCCTCGAGGCTTGTCAGGGCAATTGGGAAGCCTCTCCGGCTGAGGCGTGAGACCAAGTTTCCCTTTCCACGTGCCACAGGAATCCTGAGACTCCTATCAAGTTTCACGATGACTTAGGCATCGTCCCCTTTGGAGGCACTGATCTCCGCCTACCTCTGGAGTTTTCAAAGGATGTGAGGCCTCCGGTCGCGATGAGGTGGGGAACTAGGTCTTTCTCTGTGGTCTCCACAGGGGATTCAGACATCCTTTCGTCTTGGGAGATGCAAGACGAGCCTGCATTCAAGTAACTGCAGGGATATCCGGCCTTTTTTCTAGTCAGGGCATCGCGGTGTCCATTCCACTTGAGGCCGCAAACTCAGGGTCCCTCTCACATACCTAGAGCTGAGAGAAGCCTCCTCTTGAGGTGCTTGTGGTAAGGTGGTATTCCTCTGGAGTCGAAGCCAGGGACTAACCTCTCATCTCGAGTTGATTTTTGGTCCACGGAGCCCTTTCGGGTTGCTACAGTGACCTCAGTATCCCTCTAGCCTTGAAACACTGTTCTTGGGGTTTCTCTGGAGTGCCATCAAGGAAATCAAGGCTCCTTTCATGTGTGATGTGCAACACGGAATTGCTCTGCACGCAGTGTAGTGGAATCGGGCCTCATCTCGCGGCGAGGGGGAAGTCTCATGGTTTTTCTCGAGTTGTGGCGGGAACCTGGGCTATATTCTCGAGTTACGATGGGGATGGCCCTTCCACACATGTGTTTGTTCAGCGACGTCAGGACTCCTGCCTAGTTGCGAGGGAAAACTCGGGATTCTCCTCGAGGCTTGGCAGGGCAATTGGGACGCCTCTCCAGCTGAGGCGGGAGACCAAGGGTCCCTTTCCACGTGCCACAGGAATCCTGGGACTTCTATCAAGTTTCACGAGGAGTCAGGCATCGTCTCCTTTGGAGGCACTGATCTCCGCGTTCCTCTGGAGTTTTCAAAGGATGTGAGGCATCCGGTCGTGATGAGGTGGAGAACTAGGTCTTTCTCTGTGGTCTCCAAAGGGGATTCAGACATCCTTTCATCTTGGGAGATGCAAGACGAGCCTGCATTCAAGTCACTTCAGGGATATCCGGCCTTATTTCGAGTCATGGCATCGCATTGTCCATTCCACTTGAGGCCGCAAACTCAGGGTCCCTCTCACATACCTAGAGCTGAGAGAAGCCTCCTCTTTAGGTGCTTGTGGTAAGGTGGTATTTCTCTGGAGTCGAAGCCAGGGACTAACCTCTCATCTCGAGTTGATTTTTGGACCACGGAGCACTTTCGTGTTGCTACAGTGACCTCAGAAAGCCGCTAGCCTTGAAACAGTGTTCTTGGGGTTTCTCTGGAGTGCCATCAAGGAAATCAAGGCTCCTTTCATGTGTGATGTGCAACACGGAATTGCTCTGCATGCAGTGTAGGGAAATCGGGCCTCATCTCGCGGGGACGGGGAAGTCTCATGGTTTTTCTCGAGTTGCGGCGGGAACCTGGGGTATATTCTCGAGTTACGACGGGGATGGCCCTTCCACCCACATGTTTGTTTAGCCACGTCAGGATTCCTGCCTAGTTGCGAGGGACAACTCGGGATTCTCCTCGAGGCTTGGCAGGGCAATTGGGACGCCTCTCCAGCTGAGGCGGGAGACCAAGGGTCCCTTTCCACGTGCCACAGGAATCCTGGGACTCCTATCAAGTTTCACGAGGAGTAAGGCTTCGTCTCCTTTGGAGGCGCGGATCTCTGCTTACCTCTGGAGTTATCAAAGGATGTGAGGCCTCAGGTCGCGGTAAGGTGGGGAACTAGGTCTTTCTCTGTGGTCTCCACAGGGGATTCAGACATCCTTTCGTCTTGGGAGATGCAAGACGAGCCTGCATTCAAGTCACTGCAGGGATATCCGGCCTTATTTCGAGTCAGGGCATCACGGTGTCCATTCCACTTGAGGCCGCAAACTCAGGGTCCCTCTCACATACCTAAAGTTGCGAGAAGCCTCCTCTTGAGGTGCTTGTGGTAAGGTGGTATTCCTCTGGAGTCGAAGTTAGGGACTAACCTCTCATCTCGAGTTGATTTTTGGTCCACGGAGCTCTTTCGTGTTGCTACAGTGACCTCAGGATCCCTCTAGCCTTGAAACAGTGTTCTTGGGGTTTCTCTGGAGTGCCATCAAGGAAATCAGGGTCCTTTCATGTGTGATGTGCAACACGGAATTGCTCTGCACGCAGTGCAGCGGAATCGGTCCTGATCTCGCGGCGAGGGGGAAGTCTCATGGTTTTTCTCGAGTTGCGGCGGGAACCTGGGGTATATTCTCAAGTCACGACGGGGATGGCCCTTCCACACACGTGTTTGTTCAGCGACGTCAGAACTTCTGCCTAGTTGCGAGGGACAACTTGGGATTCTCCTCGAGGTTTGGCAGGGCAATTGGGATGCCTCTCCAGCTGAGGCGTGAGACTATGGGTCCCTTTCCACGTGCCACAGGAGTCCTGGGACTCCAATCAAGTTTCACGAGGATTCAGGCTTCGTCTCCTTTGGAGGCGCGGATCTCTGCGTACCTCTGGAGTTATCAAAAGATGTGAGGCCTCCGGTTGCGATGATGTGGGGAACTAGGTCTTTCTCTGTGGTCTCCACAGGGGATTCAGACATCCTTTCATCTTGGGAGATGCCAGACGAGCCTGCATTCAAGTCACTGCAGGGATATCCGCCCTTATTTCGAGTCAGGGCATCGCGGTGTCCATTCCACTTGAGGCCGCAAACTCAGGGTCCCTCTCACATACCTAGAGCTGAGAGAAGCCTCCACTTGAGGTGCTTGTGGTAAGGTGGTGTTCCTCTGGAGTCGAAGCCAGGGACTAACCTCTCATCTCGAGTTGATTTTTGGTTCACGGAGCTCTTTTGTGTTGCTACAGTCACCTCAGGATCCCTCTAGCCTTGAAACAGTGTTCTTGGGGTTTCTCTGGAGTGCCATGAAGGAAATCAAGGCTCCTTTCATGTGTGATGTGCAACACGGAATTGCTCTGCATGCAGTGCAAGGGAATCGGGCCTCATTTTGCGGCGAGGGGGAAGTCTCATGGTTTTTCTCGAGTTGCGGCGGGGACCTGAGGTATATTCTCGAGTTACGACGGGGATGGCCCTTCCACCCACGTGTTTGTTCAGCGACGTCAGGACTCCTGCCTAGTTGCAAGGGAAAACTCGGGATTCTACTCGAGGCTTGTCAGGGCAATTGGGAAGCCTCTCCGGCTGAGGCGTGAGACCAAGGTTCCCTTTCCACGTGCCACAGGAATCCTGAGACTCCTATCAAGTTTCACGATGACTTAGGCATCGTCCCCTTTGGAGGCACTGATCTCCGCCTACCTCTGGAGTTTTCAAAGGATGTGAGGCCTCCGGTCGCGATGAGGTGGGGAACTAGGTCTTTCTCTGTGGTCTCCACAGGGGATTCATACATCCTTTCGTCTTGGGAGATGCAAGACGAGCCTGCATTCAAGTCACTGCAGGGATATCCGGCCTTATTTCGAGTCAGGGCATAGCGGTGTCCATTCCACTTGAGGCTGCAAGCTCAGGGTCCCTCTCACATACCTAGAGCTGAGAGAAGCCTCCTCTTGAGGTGCTTGTGGTAAGGTGGTATTGCTCTGGAGTCGAAGCCAGGGACTAACCCCTCATCTCGAGTTGATTTTTGGTCCACGGAGCTCTTTCGTGTTGCTACAGTGACCTCAGGATGCCTCTAGCCTTGAAACAGTGTTCTTGGGGTTTCTCTGGAGTGCCATCAAGGAAATCGAGGTTCCTTTCATGTGTGATGTGCAACACGGAATTGCTCTGCACGCAGTGCAGGGGAATCGGGCCTCATCTCGCGGCGAGGGGGAAGTCTCATGGTTTTTCTCGAGTTGCGGCGGGAACCTGGGGTATATTCTCGAGTTACGACGGGGATGGCCCTTCCACCCACATGTTTGTTTAGCCACGTCAGGACTCCTGAATAGTTGCGAGGGACAACTCGGGATTCTCCTCGAGGCTTGGCAGGGCAATTGGGACGCCTCTCCAGCTGAGGCGGGAGACCAAGGGTCCCTTTCCACGTGCCACAGGAATCCTGGGACTCCTATCAAGTTTCACGAGGAGTAAGGCTTCGTCTCCTTTGGAGGCGCGGATCTCTGCTTACTTCTGGAGTTATCAAAGGATGTGAGGCCTCAGGTCGCGGTAAGGTGGGGAACTAGGTCTTTCTCTGTGGTCTCCACAGGGGATTCAGACATCCTTTCGTCTTGGGAGATGCAAGACGAGCCTGCATTCAAGTCACTGCAGGGATATCCGGCCTTATTTCGAGTCAGGGCATCACGGTGTCCATTCCACTTGAGGCCGCAAACTCAGGGTCCCTCTCACATACCTAAAGTTGCGAGAAGCCTCCTCTTGAGGTGCTTGTGGTAAGGTGGTATTCCTCTGGAGTCGAAGTTAGGGACTAACCTCTCATCTCGAGTTGATTTTTGGTCCACGGAGCTCTTTCGTGTTGCTACAGTGACCTCAGGATCCCTCTAGCCTTGAAACAGTGTTCTTGGGGTTTCTCTGGAGTGCCATCAAGGAAATCAGGGTCCTTTCATGTGTGATGTGCAACACGGAATTGCTCTGCACGCAGTGCAGCGGAATCGGTCCTGATCTCGCGGCGAGGGGGAAGTCTCATGGTTTTTCTCGAGTTGCGGCGGGAACCTGGGGTATATTCTCGAATTACGACGGGGATGGCCCTTCCACACACGTGTTTGTTCAGCGACGTCAGAACTTCTGCCTAGTTGCGAGGGACAACTCGGGATTCTCCTCGAGGTTTGGCAGGGCAATTGGGATGCCTCTCCAGCTGAGGCGTGAGACTATGGGTCCCTTTCCACGTGCCACAGGAGTCCTGGGACTCCAATCAAGTTTCACGAGGATTCAGGCTTCGTCTCCTTTGGAGGCGCGGATCTCTGCGTACCTCTGGAGTTATCAAAAGATGTGAGGCCTCCGGTTGCGATGATGTGGGGAACTAGGTCTTTCTCTGTGGTCTCCACAGGGGATTCAGACATCCTTTCATCTTGGGAGATGCCAGACGAGCCTGCATTCAAGTCATTGCAGGGATATCCGCCCTTATTTCGAGTCAGGGCATCGCGGTGTCCATTCCACTTGAGGCCGCAAACTCAGGGTCCCTCTCACATACCTAGAGCTGAGAGAAGCCTCCACTTGAGGTGCTTGTGGTAAGGTGGTGTTCCTCTGGAGTCGAAGCCAGGGACTAACCTCTCATCTCGAGTTGATTTTTGGTCCACGGAGCTCTTTCGTGTTGCTACAGTGACCTCAGGATCCCTCTAGCCTTGAAACAGTGTTCTTGGGGTTTCTCTGGAGTGCCATGAAGGAAATCAAGGCTCCTTTCATGTGTGATGTGCAACACGGAATTGCTCTGCATGCAGTGCAAGGGAATCGGGCCTCATTTTGCGGCGAGGGTGAAGTCTCATGGTTTTTCTCGAGTTGCGGCGGGGACCTGAGGTATATTCTCGAGTTACGACGGGGATGGCCCTTCCACCCACGTGTTTGTTCAGCGACGTCAGGACTCCTGCCTAGTTGCAAGGGAAAACTCGGGATTCTCCTCGAGGCTTGTCAGGGCAATTGGGAAGCCTCCCCGGCTGAGGCGTGAGACCAAGGTTCCCTTTCCACGTGCCACAGGAATCCTGAGACTCCTATCAAGTTTCACGATGACTTAGGCATCGTCCCCTTTGGAGGCACTGATCTCCGCCTACCTCTGGAGTTTTCAAAGGATGTGAGGCCTCCGGTCGCGATGAGGTGGGGAACTAGGTCTTTCTCTGTGGTCTCCACAGGGGATTCATACATCCTTTCGTCTTGGGAGATGCAAGACGAGCCTGCATTCAAGTCACTGCAGGGATATCCGGCCTTATTTCGAGTCAGGGCATAGCGGTGTCCATTCCACTTGAGGCTGCAAGCTCAGGGTCCCTCTCACATACCTAGAGCTGAGAGAAGCCTCCTCTTGAGGTGCTTGTGGTAAGGTGGTATTGCTCTGGAGTCGAAGCCAGGGACTAACCCCTCATCTCGAGTTGATTTTTGGTCCACGGAGCTCTTTCGTGTTGCTACAGTGACCTCAGGATGCCTCTAGCCTTGAAACAGTGTTCTTGGGGTTTCTCTGGAGTGCCATCAAGGAAATCGAGGTTCCTTTCATGTGTGATGTGCAACACGGAATTGCTCTGCACGCAGTGCAGGGGAATCGGGCCTCATCTCGCGGCGAGGGGGAAGTCTCATGGTTTTTCTCGAGTTGCGGCGGGAACCTGGGGTATATTCTCGAGTTACGACGGGGATGGCCCTTCCACACACGTGTTTGTCCAGCGACGTCAGAACTTCGGCCTAGTTGCGAGGGACAATTCGGGATTCTCCTCGAGGCTTGGCAGGGCAATTGGGACGCCTCTCCAGCTGAGGCGGGAGACCAAGGGTCCCTTTCCACGTGCCACAGGAATCCTGGGACTCCTATCAAGTTTCACAAGGAGTAAGGCTTCGTCTCCTTTGGAGGCGCGGATCTCTGCGTACCTCTGGAGTTATCAAAGGATGTGAGGCCTCAGGTCGCGGTAAGGTGGGGAACTAGGTCTTTCTCTGTGGTCTCCACAGGGGATTCAGACATCCTTTCGTCTTGTGAGATGCAAGACGAGCCTGCATTCAAGTCACTGCAGGGATATCCGGCCTTATTTCGAGTCAGGGCATCGCGGTGTCCATTGCACTTGAGGCCGCAAACTCAGGGTCCCTCTCACATACCTAGAGCTGAGAGAAGCCTCCTCTTGAGGTGCTTGTGGTAAGGTGGTATTGCTCTGGAGTCGAAGCCAGGGACTAACCTCTCATCTCGAGTTGATTTTTGGTCCACGGAGATCTTTTGTGTTGCTACAGTGACCTCAGGATCCCTCTAGCCTTGAAACAGTGTTCTTGGGTTTTCTCTGGAGTGCCATCAAGGAAATCAAGGCTCCTTTCATGTGTGATGTGCAACACGGAATTGCTCTGCACGCAGTGTAGGGGAATCGGGCCTCATCTCGCGGCGAGGGGGAAGTCTCATGGTTTTTCTCGAGTTGTGGCGGGAACCTGGGCTATATTCTCGAGTTACGATGGGGATGGCCCTTCAACACATGTGTTTGTTCAGCGAAGTCAGGACTCCTGCCTAGTTGCGAGGGAAAACTCGGGATTCTCCTCGAGGCTTGGCAGGGCAATTGGGACGCCTCTCCAGCTGAGGCGGGAGACCAAGGGTCCCTTTCCACGTGCCACAGGAATCCTGGGACTCCTTTCAAGTTTCACGAGGAGTCAGGCATCGTCTCCTTTGGAGGCACTGATCTCCGCGTTCCTCTGGAGTTTTCAAAGGATGTGAGGCATCTGGTCGTGATGAGGTGGAGAACTAGGTCTTTCTCTGTGGTCTCCAAAGGGGATTCAGACATCCTTTCATCTTGGGAGATGCAAGACGAGCCTGCATTCAAGTCACTTCAGGGATATCCGGCCTTATTTCGAGTCATGGCATCGCAGTGTCCATTCCACTTGAGGCCGCAAACTCAGGGTCCCTCTCACATACCTAGAGCTGAGAGAAGCCTCCTCTTTAGGTGCTTGTGGTAAGGTGGTATTTCTCTGGAGTCGAAGCCAGGGACTAACCTCTCATCTCGAGTTGATTTTTGGACCACGGAGCTCTTTCGTGTTGCTACAGTGACCTCAGGAAGCCGCTAGCCTTGAAACAGTGTTCTTGGGGTTTCTCTGGAGTGCCATCAAGGAAATCAAGGCTCCTTTCATGTGTGATGTGCAACACGGAATTGCTCTGCATGCAGTGTAGGGAAATCGGGCCTCATCTCGCGGGGACGGGGAAGTCTCATGGTTTTTCTCGAGTTGCGGCGGGAACCTGGGGTATATTCTCGAGTTACGACGGGGATGGCCTTTCCACCCACATGTTTGTTTAGCCACGTCAGGATTCCTGCCTAGTTGCGAGGGACAACTCGGGATTCTCCTCGAGGCTTGGCAGGGCAATTGGGACGCCTCTCCAGCTGAGGCGGGAGACCAAGGGTCCCGTTCCACATGCCACAGGAATCCTGGGACTCCTATCAAGTTTCACGAGGAGTCAGGCATCGTCTCCTTTGGAGGCACTGTCCTCCGCGTACCTCTGGAGTTTTCAAAGGATGTGAGGCCTCCGGTCGTGATGAGGTGGAGAACTAGGTCTTTCTCTGTGGTCTCCACAGGGGATTCAGACATCCTTTCGTCTTGGGAGATGCAAGACGAGCCTGCATTCAAGTCACTGCAGGGATATCCAGCCTTATTTCGAGACAGGGCATCGCGGTGTCCATTCCACTTGAGGCCGCTAACTCAGGTTCCCTCTCACATACCTAGAGCTGAGAGAAGCCTCCTCTTTATGTGCTTGTGGTAAGGTGGTATTCCTCTGGAGTCGAAGCCAGGGACTCACCTCTCATATCGAGTTGATTTTTGGTCCTCGGAGCTCTTTCGTGTTGCTACATTGACCTCAGGATCCCTCAAGCCTTGAAACAGTGTTCTTGGGGTTTCTCTGGAGTGCCATCAAGGAAATCAAGGCTCCTTTCATGTGTGATGTGCAACACGGAATTGCTCTGCACGCAGTGCAGCGGAATCGGGCCTGATCTCGCGGCGAGGGGAAAGTCTCATGGTTTTTCTCGAGTTGCGGCGGGAACCTGGGCTATATTCTCGAGTTACGACGGGGATGGCCCTTCCACCCACGTGTTTGTTCAGCGACGTCAGGACTCCTGTCTAGTTGCGAGGGACAACTCGGGATTCTCCTCGAGGCTTGGCAGAGCAATTGGGACGCCTCTCCAGCTGAGGCGGGAGACCAAGTGTCCCTTTCCACGTGCACAGGAATCCTGGGACTCCTATCAAGTTTCAGAAGGAGTCAGGCATCGTCTCCTTTGGAGGCACTGTTCTCCGCGTACCTCTGGAGTTTTCAAAGGATGTGAGGCCTCCGGTCGTGATGAGGTGGTGAACTAGGTCTTTCTCTGTGGTCTCCACAGATGATTCAGACATCCTTTCGTCTTGGGAGATGCAAGACGAGCCTGCATTCAAGTCACTGCAGGGATATCCGGCCTTATTTCGAGTCAGGGCATCGCGATGTCCATTCCACATGAGGCCGCAAACTCAGGGTCCCTCTCACATACCTAGAGCAGAGAGAAGCCTCCTCTTGAGGTGCTTGTGGTAAGGTGGTATTCCTCTGGAGTCGAAGCCAGGGACTAACCTCTCATCTCGAGTTGATTTTTGGTCCACGGAGCTCTTTCGTGTTGCTACAGTGACCTCAGGATCCCTCTAGCCTTGAAACAGTGTTCTTGGGGTTTCTCTGGAGTGCCATCAAGGAAATCAAGGCTCCTTTCATGTGTGATGTGCAGCACTGAATTGCTCTGCACGCAGTGCAGGGAATCAGGCCTCATCTCGCGGCGAGGGGGAAGTCTCATGGTTTTTCTCGAGTTGCGGCGTTAACCTGGCGTATATTCTCGAGTTACGACGGGGATGGCCCTTCCACCCACGTGTTTGTTCAGCGACGTCAGGACTCCTGCCTAGTTGTGAGGGACTACTCGGGATTCTCCTCGAGGCTTGGCAGGGCAATTGGGACGCCTCTCCAGCTGAGGCGGGAGACCAAGGGTCCCTTTCCACGTGCACAGGAATCCTGGGACTCCTATCAAGTTTCAGAAGGATTCAGGCATCGTCTCCTTTGGAGTCACTGATCTCCGCGTACCTCTGAAGTTTTCAAAGGATGTGAGGCCTCCGTTCGCGATGAGGTGGGGAAGTAGGTCTCTCTCTGTGGTCTCCACAGGGGATTCAGACATCCTTTCATCTTGGGAGATGCAAGACGAGCCTGCATTCAAGTCACTGCAGGGATATCCGGCCTTATTTCGAGTCAGGGCATCGCGGTGTCCATTCCACTTGAGGCCGCAAACTCAGGGTCCTTCTCACATACCTAGAGCTGAGAGAAGCCTCCTCTTGAGGTGCTTGTGGTAAGGTGGTGTTCCTCTGGAGTCAAAGCCAGGGACTAACCTCTCATCTCGAGTTGATTTTTGTTCCACGGAGCTCTTTCGTGTTGCTACAGTGACCTCAGGATCCCTCTAGCCTTGAAACAGTGTTCTTGGGGTTTCTCTGGAGTGCCATCAAGGAAATCAAGGCTTCTTTCATATGTGATGTGCAACACGGAATTGCTCTGCATGCAGTGCAGGGGAATCGGGCCTCATCTCACGGCGAGGGCGAAGTCTCATGGTTTTTCTCGAGTTGCGGCGGGAACCTGGGGTATATTCTCGAGTTACGACGGGGATGGCCCTTCCACCCAAGTGTTTGTTCAGCGACGTCAGGACACCTGCCTAGTTGCGAGGGACAACTCGGGATTCTCCTCGAGGCTTGGCAGGGCAATTGGGACGCCTCTTCAGCTGAGGCGGGAGACCAAGGGTCCCTTTCCACGTGCCACAGTAATCCTGGGACTCCTATCAAGTTTCACGAGGAGTCAGGCATCGTCTCCTTTGGAGGCACTGATCTCCGCGTACCTCTGGAGTTTTCAAAGGATGTGAGGCCTCCGGTCGCCATGAGGTGGGGAACTAGGTCTTTCTCTGTGGTCTCCACAGGGGATTCAGACATCCTTTCATCTTGGGAGATGCAAGATGAGCCTGCATTCAAGTCACTGCAGGGATATCCTGCCTTATTTCGCGTCAGGGCATCACAGTGTCCATTCCACTTGAAGACGCAAACTCAGCGTCCCTCTCACATACCTAGAGCTGAGAGAAGCCTCCTCTTGAGGTGCTTGTGTTAAGGTGGTATTCCTCTGGAGTCGAAGCCAGGGACTATCCTCTTATCTCGAGTTGATTTTTGGGCCACGGAGCTCTTTCCTGTGGTTACAGTGACCTCAGGATCCCTCTAGCCTTGAAACAGTGTTCTTGGGGTTTCTCTGGAGTGCCATCAAGGAAATCAAGGCTCCTTTCATGTGTGATGTGCAACACGGAATTGCTCTGCACGCAGTGCAGGGGAATCGGGCCTCATCTCGCAGCGAGGGGGAAGTCTCATGGTTTTTTTCAGGTTGCGGCGGGAACCTGGGGTATATTCTCGAGTTACGACGGGGATGGCCCTTCCACCCACGTGTTTGTTCAGCGATGTCAGGACTCCTGCCTATTTGCGAGGGACAACTCGGGATTCTCCTCGAGGCTTGGCAGGGCAATTGGGACGCCTCTCCAGCTGAGGCGGGAGACCAAGGGTCCCTTTCCACGTGCCACAGGAATCCTGGGACTCCTATCAAGTTTCACGAGGAGTCAGGCATCGTCTCCTTTGGAGGCACTGATCTCCGCGTACCTCTGGAGTTTTCAAAGGATGTGAGGCCTCCGGTCGCGATGAGGTGGGGAACTTGATCTTTCTCTGAGGTCTCCACAGGGGATTCAAACATCCTTTCGTCCTGGGAGATGCAAGACGAGCCTGCATTCAAGTCACTGCAGGGATATCCGGCCTTATTTCGATTCAGGGCATCCCGGTGTCCATTCCACTTGAGGCCGCAAACTCAGGGTCCCTCTCACATACCTAAAGCTGAGAGAAGCCTCCTCTTGAGGTGCTTGTGTTAAGGTGGTGTTCCTCTGGAGTCGAAGCCAGGGACTATCCTCCCATCTCGAGTTGATTTTTGGGCCACGGAGCTCTTTCGTGTGGGTAGAGTGACCTCAGGATCCCTCAAGCCTTGAAACAGTGTTCTTGGTGTTTCTCTGGAGTGCCATCAAGGAAATCAAGGCTCCTTTCATGTGTGATGTGCAACACGGAATTGCTCTGCACGCAGTGCAGGGGAATCGGGCCTTATCTTGCGGCGAGGGGGAAGTCTCATGGTTTTTCTCGAGTTGCGGCGGGAACCTGGGGTATATTCTCGACTTACGACGGGGATGGCCCTTCCACACACGTGTTTGTTCAGCAACGTCAGGACTCCTGCCTAGTTGCGAGGGACAACTCGGGATTCTCCTCGAGGCTTGGCAGGGCAATTGGGACGCCTCTCCAGCTGAGGCGGGAGACCAAGGGTCCCTTTCAACTTGGCACAGGAATCCTGGGACTCCTATCAAATTTCACGAGGAGTCAGTCATCGTCTCCTTTGGAGGCACTGATCTCCGCGCACCTCTGGAGTTTTCAAAGGATGTGAGGCCTCCGGTCGCGATGAGGTGGGGAACTAGATCTTTTTCTCTGGTCTCCACAGGGGATTCAGACATCCTTTCGTCTTGGGAGATGCAAGACGAGCCTGCATTCAAGTCACTGCAGGGATATCCGGCCTTATTTCGAGTCAGGGCATCGTGGTGTCCATTCCACTTGAGGCCGCAAACTCAGCACATAGCTAGAGCTGAGAGAAGCCTCCTCTTGAGGTGCTTGTGGTAAGGTGGTATTCCTCTGAAGTCGAAGCCAGGGACTAACCTCTCATCTCGAGTTGATTTTTGGTCCACGGAGCTCTTTCTTGTTGCTACAGTGACCTCAGGATCCCTCTCTGCCTTGAAACAGTTGTTCTTGGGGTTTCTCTGGAGTGCCATCAAGGAAATCAAGGCTCCTTTCATGTGTGATGTGCAACACTGAATTGCTCTGCACGCAGTGCAGGGGAATCGGGCCTCATCTCTTGGCGAGGGGGAAGTCTCATGGTTTTTCTCGAGTTGCGGTGGGAACCTGCGGTATATTCTCGAATTACGACGGGGATGGCCCTTCCACCCACGTGTTTGTTCAGCGATGGCAGGACTCCTGCCTAGTTGCGAGGGACAACTCGGGATTCTCCACGAGGCTTGGCAGGGCAATTGGGACGCCTCTCCATCTGAGGCGGGAGACCAAGGGTCCCTTTCCACGTGCCACAGGAATCCTGGGTCTCCTATCAAGTTTCACGAGGAGTCAGCCATCGTCTCCTTTGGAGGCACTGATCTCCGCGTACCTCTGGAGTTTTCAAAGGATGTGAGGCCTCCGGTCGCGATGAGGTGGGGAACTAGGTCTTTCTCTGTGGTCTCCACAGGGGATTCAGACATCCTTTCGTCTTGGGAGATGGAAGACGAGCCTGCATTCAAGTCACTGCAGGGATATCCGGCATTATTTCCCGTCAGGGCATCGCGGTGTCCATTCCACTTGAGGCCGCAAAATCAGGGTCTATCTCACATAGCTAGAGCTGAGAGAAGCCTCCTCTTGAGGTGCTTGTGGTAAGGTGGTATTCCTCTGGAGTCGAAGCCACAGACTAACCTCTCATCTCGAGTTGAGTTGATTCTTGGTCCACGGAGCTCTTTCGTGTTGCTACAGTGACCTCAGGATTCCTCCAGCCTTGAAACAGTGTTCTTGAGGTTTCTCTGGAGTGCCATCAAGGAAATTAAGACTCCTTTCATGTGTGATGTGCAACACGGAATTGCTCTGCACGCCGTGCAGGGGAATCGGGCCTCATCTCGCGGCGAGGGGGAAGTCTCATGGTTTTTCTCGAGTTGCGGCGGGAACCTGGGGTATATTCTCGAGTTACGACGGGGATGGCCCTTCCACATACGTGTTTGTTCAGCGACGTCAGGACTCCTGCCTCGTTGCGAGGGAGAACTCGCGATTCTCCTCGAGGCTTGGCAGGGCAATTGGGACGCCTCTCCAGCTGAGGCGGGAGACCAAGGGTCCATTTCCACGTGCCACAGGAATCCTGGGACTCCTATCAAGTTTCACGAGGAGTCAGGCATCGTCTCCTTTGGAAGCACTGATCTCCCCATACCTCTGGAGTTTTCAAGGGATGTGAGGCCTCCGGTCGCGATGTGGTGGGGAACTAAGTGTTTCTCTGTGGTCTAAACAGGTGATTTAGACATCCTTTCGTCTTGGGAGATGCAAGACGAGCCTGCATTCAAGTCACTGCAGGGATATCCGGCCTTATTTCGAGTCAGGGCATCGCAGTGTCCATTCCACTTGAGGCCGCAAAATCAGGGTCCCTCTCACATAGCTAGAGCTGAGAGAATCCTCCTCTTGAGGTGCTTGTGGTAAGGTGGTATTCCTCTGGAGTCGAAGCCACGGACTAACCTCTCATCTCGAGTTGAGTTTATTCTTGGTCCACGGAGCTCTTTCGTGTTGCCAGTGACCTCAGGATCTCTCTAGCCTTGAAACAGTGTTCTTTGAGTTCTCTGGAGTGCCATCAAGGAAATTAAGGCTCCTTTCATGTGTGATGTGCAAGACGGAATTGCTCTGCACGCAATGCAGGGGAATCCGGCCTCATCTCACGGCGAGGGGGAAGCCTCATGGTTTTTCTCGAGTTGCGGCGGAAACCTGGGGTATATTCTCGACTTACGACGGGGATGGCCCTTCCACACACGTGTTTGTTCAACAACGTCAGGACTCCTGCCTAGTTGCGAGGGACAACTCGGGATTCTCCTCGAGGCTTGGCAGGGCAATTGGGACGCCTCTCCAGCTGAGGCGGGAGACCAAGGGTCCCTTTCAACTTGGCACAGGAATCCTGGGACTCCTATCAAATTTCACGAGGAGTCAGTCATCGTCTCCTTTGGAGGCACTGATCTCCGCGCACCTCTGGAGTTTTCAAAGGATGTGAGGCCTCCGGTCGCGATGAGGTGGGGAACTAGATCTTTTTCTGTGGTCTCCACAGGGGATTCAGACATCCTTTCGTCTTGGGAGATGCAAGACGAGCCTGCATTCAAGTCACTGCAGGGATATCCGGCCTTATTTCGAGTCAGGGCATCGTGGTGTCCATTCCACTTGAGGCCGCAAACTCAGCACATAGCTAGAGCTGAGAGAAGCCTCCTCTTGAGGTGCTTGTGGTAAGGTGGTATTACTCTGAAGTCGAAGCCAGGGACTAACCTCTCATCTCGAGTTGATTTTTGGTCCACGGAGCTCTTTCTTGTTGCTACAGTGAACTCAGGATCCCTCTCTGCCTTGAAACAGTGTTCTTGGGGTTTCTCTGGAGTGCCATCAAGGAAATCAAGGCTCCTTTCATGTGTGATGTGCAACACTGAATTGCTCTGCACGCAGTGCAGGGGAATCGGGCCTCATCTCTTGGCGAGGGGGAAGTCTCATGGTTTTTCTCGAGTTGCGGTGGGAACCTGCGGTATATTCTCGAATTACGACGGGGATGGCCCTTCCACCCACGTGTTTGTTCAGCGACGGCAGGACTCCTGCCTAGTTGCGAAGGAGAACTCGGGATTCTCCACGAGGCTTGGCAGGGCAATTGGGACGCCTCTCCAGCTGAGGCGGGAGACCAAGGGTCCCTTTCCACGTGCCACAGGCATCCTGGGTCTCCTATCAAGTTTCACGAGGAGTCAGGCATCGTCTCCTTTGGAGGCACTGATCTCTGCGTACCTCTGGAGTTTTCAAAGGATGTGAGGCCTCCGGTCGCGATGAGGTGGGGAACTAGGTCTTTCTCTGTGGTCTCCACAGGGGATTCAGACATCCTTTCGTCTTGGGAGATGCAAGACGAGCCTGCATTCAAGTCACTGCAGGGATATCCGGCCTTATTTCGCGTCAGGGCATCGCGGTGTCCATTCCACTTGAGGCCGCAAAATCAGGGTCCCTCTCACATAGCTAGAGCTGAGAGAAGCCTCCTCTTGAGGTGCTTGTGGTAAGGTGGTATTCCTCTGGAGTCGAAGCCACGGACTAACCTCTCATCTCGAGTTGAGTTGATTCTTGGTCCACGGAGCTCTTTCGTGTTGCTACAGTGACCTCAGGATCCCTCTAGCCTTGAAACAGTGTTCTTGAGGTTTCTCTGGAGTGCCATCAAGGAAATTAAGACTCCTTTCATGTGTGATGTGCAACACGGAATTGCTCTGCACGCCGTGCAGGGGAATCGGGCCTCATCTCGCGGCGAGGGGGAAGTCTCATGGTTTTTCTCGAGTTGCGGCGGGAACCTGGGGTATATTCTCGAGTTACGACGGGGATGGCCCTTCCACATACGTGTTTGTTCAGCGACGTCAGGACTCCTGCCTCGTTGCGAGGGAGAACTCGCGATTCTCCTCGAGGCTTGGCAGGGCAATTGGGACGCCTCTCCAGCTGAGGCGGGAGACCAAGGGTCCATTTCCACGTGCCACAGGAATCCTGGGACTCCTATCAAGTTTCACGAGGAGTCAGGCATCGTCTCCTTTGGAAGCACTGATCTCCCCATACCTCTGGAGTTTTCAAGGGATGTGAGGCCTCCGGTCGCGATGTGGTGGGGAACTAAGTGTTTCTCTGTGGTCTAAACAGGTGATTTAGACATCCTTTCGTCTTGGGAGATGCAAGATGAGCCTGCATTCAAGTCACTGCAGGGATATCCGGCCTTATTTCGAGTCAGGGCATCGCAGTGTCCATTCCACTTGAGGCCGCAAAATCAGGGTCCCTCTCACATAGCTAGAGCTGAGAGAATCCTCCTCTTGAGGTGCTTGTGGTAAGGTGGTATTCCTCTGGAGTCGAAGCCAGGGACTAACCTCTCATCTCGAGTTGATTTTTGGTCCACGGAGCTCTTTCGTGTTGCTACAGTGACCTCAGGATCCCTCCAGCCTTGAAACAGTGTTCTTGGGGTTTCTCTGGAGTGCCATCAAGGAAATCAAGGCTCCTTTCATGTGTGATGTGCAAGACGGAATTGCTCTGCACGCAGTGCAGGGGAATCGGGCCTCATCTCGCGGCGAGGGGGAAGTCTCATGGTTTTTCTCAAGTTGCGGCGGGAACCTGGGGTATATTCACGAGTTACGACGGGGATGGCCCTTCCACCCACGTGTTTGTTCAGCGATGTCAGGACTCCTGCCTAGTTGCAAGGGACAACTCGGGATTCTCCTCGAGGCTTGGCAGGGCAATTGGGACGCCTCTCCAGCTGAAACGGGAGACCAATGGTCCCTTTCCACGTGCCACAGGAATCCTGGGACACCTATCAAGTTTCACGAGGAGTCAGGCATCGTCTCCTTTGGAGGCACTGTTCTCCACGTACCTCTGGAGTTTTCAAAGGATGTGAGGCCTCCGGTCGCGATGAGATGGGGAACTAGGTCTTTCTCTGTGGTCTTCACAGGGGATTCAGACATCCTTTCGTTTTGGGAGATGCAAGACGAGCCTGCATTCAAGTCACTGCAGTGATATCCGGCCTTATTTCGCGTCAGGGCATCGCAGTGTCCATTCCACTTGAGGCTGCAAACTCAGGGTCCCTCTCACATACCTAGAGCTGAGAGAAGCCTCTCCTGAAGTTGCTTGTGGTAAGGTGGTATTCCTCTGGAGTCGAAGCCAGGGACTAACCTCTCATTTCGAGTTGATTCTTGGTCCACGGAGCTCTTTCGTGTGGCTACAGTGACCTCAGGATCCCTCTAGCCTTGAAACAGTGTTCTTGGGCTTTCTCTGGAGTGCCATCAAGGAAATCAAGGCTCCTTTCATGTGTGATGTGCAACACGGAATTGCTCTGCACGCAGTGCAGGGGAATCGGGTCTCATCTCTCGGCGAGGTGGAAATCTCATGGTTTTTCTCGAGTTGCGGCGGGAACCTGGGGTATATTCTCGAGTTACGAT
The DNA here is from genome assembly GCF_910594005.1 of Cervus elaphus. Lineage (NCBI taxonomy): Eukaryota > Metazoa > Chordata > Mammalia > Artiodactyla > Cervidae > Cervus > Cervus elaphus. Next base: position 8,769,745 of record NC_057838.1, read on the forward strand.
GGGGATGGCCCTTCCACCCACGTGTTTGTTCAGCATCGGCAGGACTCCTGCCTAGTTGCGAGGGACAACTCGGGATTCTCCTCGCGGCTTGGCAGGGCAATTGGGACGCCTCTCCAGCTGAGGCGGGAGACCAAGGGTCCCTTTCCACGGGCCACAGGAATCCTGGGACTCCTATCAAGTTTCACGAGGAGTCAGGCATCGTCTCCTTTGGAGGCAGTGATCTCCGCGTACCTCTGGAGTTTTCAACGGATGTGAGGCCTCTGGTTGCGATGAGGTGGGGAACTAGGTCTTTCTCTGTGGTCTGCATTGGGGATTAAGACATCCTTTCGTCTTGGGAGATGCAAGACGAGCCTGCATTCAAGTCACTGCAGGGATATCCGGCCTTATTTCGCGTCAGGGCATCACAGTGTCCATTCCACTTGAGGCCGCAAAATCAGGGTCCCTCTCATATACCTAGAGCTGAGAGAAGCCTCCTCTTGAGGTGCTTGTGGTAAGGTGGTATTCCTCTGGAGTCGAAGCCAGGGACTAACCTCTCATCTCGAGTTGATTCTTGGTCCATTGAGCTCTTTCGAGTAGCTACACTGACCTCTGGATCCCTCTAGCCTTGAAAGAGTGTTCTTGGGGTTTCTATGGAGTGCCATTAAGGAAATCAAGGCTCCTTTCATGTGTGATGTGCAACACGGAATTGCTCTGCACGCAGTGCAGTGGAATCGGACCTCATCTCGCGGTGAGGGGGATGTCTCATGGTTTTTCTCGAGTTGCGGTGGGACCTGGGGTATATTCTCGAGTTACGACGGGGATGGCCCTTCCACACACGTGTTTGTTCAGCAACGGCAGGACTACTGCCTAGTTGCGAGGGACAACTCGGGATTCTCCTCGAGGCTTGGCAGGGCAATTGGGACGCCTCTCCAGCTGAGGCGGGAGACCAAGGGTCCCTTTCCACGTGCCACAGGAATCCTGGGACTCCTATCAAGTTTCACGAGGAGTCAGGCATCGTCTCCTTTGGAGGCACTGATCTCCGCGTACCTCTGGAGTTTTCAAAGGATGTGAGGCCTCCGGTCGCGATGAGGTGGGGAATTACGTCTTTCTCTGTGGTCTACACAGGGGATTCAGACATCCTTTCGTCTTGGGAGATGCAAGACGAGCCTGCATTCAAGTCACTGCAGGGATATCCGGCCTTATTTCGAGTCAGGGCATCCCGGTGTCCATTCCACTTGAGGCCGCAAACTCAGGGCCCCTCTCACATACCTAGAGCTGAGAGAAGCCTCCTCTTGAGGTGCTTGTGGTAAGGTGGTATTCCTCTGGAGTCGAAGCCGGGGACTAACCTCTCATCTCGAGTTGATTTTTGGTCCACGGAGCTCTTTCGTGTTGCTACAGTGACCTCAGGATCCCTCTAGCCTTGAAACAGTGTTCTTGGGGTTTCTCTGCAGTGCCATCAAGGAAATCAAGGCTCCTTTCATGTGTGATGTGCAACACGGAATTGCTCTGCACGCAGTGCAGGAGAATCGGGCCTCATCTCGCGGCGAGGGGGAAGTCTCATGGTTTTTCACGAGTTGCGGCGGGAACCTGGGGTATATTCTCGAGTTACGACGGGGATGGCCCTTCCACACACGTGTTTGTTCAGCGAAGTCAGGACTCCTGCCTAGTTGCGAGGGACACCTCGGGATTCTCCTCGAGGCTTCGCAGGGCAATTGGGAGGCCTCTCCAGCTGAGGCAGGAGACCAAGGGTCCCTTTCCACATGCCACAGGAATCCTGGGACTCCTATCAAGTTTCACGAGGAGTCAGGCATCGTCTCCTTTGGAGGCACTGATATCCGTGTACCTCTGAAGTTTTCAAAGGATGTGAGGCCTCCGGTCGCGATGAGGTGGGGAACTAGGTCTTTCTCTGTGGTCTCCACAGGGGATTCAGACACCCTTTCATCTTGGGAGATGCAAGACGAGCCTGCATTCAAGTCACTGCAGGGATATCCGGCCTTATTTCCCGTCAGGGTATCGCAGTATCCATTCCACTTGAGGCCGCAAACTCAGGGTCCCTCTCACATACCTAGAGCTGAGAGAAGCCTCCTCTTGAGGTGCTTGTGGTAAGGTGGTATTCCTCTGGAGTCGAAGCCAGGGACTGACCTCTCATCTCGAGTTGATTTTTGGTCCACGGAGCTCTTTCGTGTTGCTACAGTCACCTCAGGATCCCTCTAGCCTTGAAACAGTGTTCTTGGGGTTTCTCTGGAGTGCCATGAAGGAAATCAAGGCTCCTTTCATGTGTGATGTGCAACACGGAATTGCTCTGCATGCAGTGCAGGAGAATCGAGCCTCATCTCGCGGCGAGGGGGAAGTCTCATGGTTTTTCTCGAGTTGCAGCGGGACCCTGGGGTATATTCTCGAATTATGACGGGGATGGGCCTTCCACCCACGTGTTTGTTCAGCGACGTCAGGACTCCTGCCTAGTTGCGAGGGACCACTCGGGATTCTCCTCGAGGCTTGGCAGGGCAGTTGGGACGCCTCTCCAGCTGAGGCGGGAGACCAAGTGTCCCTTTCCACGTGCCACAGGAATCCTGGGACTCCTATCAAGTTTCACGAGGAGTCAGGCATCGTCTCCTTTGGAAGCACTGATCTCCGCGTACCTCTGGAGTTTTCAAAGGATGTGAGGCCTCCGGTTGCAATGAGGTGGGGAACTAGGTCTTTCTCTGTGGTCTCCACAGGGGATTCAGACATCCTTTCGTCTTGGGAGATGCAAGACGAGACTGAATTCAAGTCACTGCAGGGATATCCGGCCTTATTTCGAGTCAGGGCATCGCGGAGTTCATTCCACTTGAGGCCTCAAACTCAGGGTCCCTCTCACATACCTAGAGCTGAGAGAAGCCTCCTCTTGAGGTGCTTGTGGTAAGGTGGTATTCCTCTGGAGTCGAATCCAGGGACTAACCTCTCATCTCGAGTTGATTTTTGGTCCATGGAGCTCTTTCGTGTTGCTACAGTGACCTTAGGATCCCTCTAGCCTTGAAACAGTGTTTTTGGGGTTTCTCTGGAGTGCCATCAAGGAAATCAAGGCTCCTTTCATGTGTGATGTGCAACACGGAATTGCTATGCATGCAGTGCAGGAGAATCGAGCCTCATTTCGCGGCGAGGGGGAAGTCTCATGGTTTTTCTCGAGTTGCGGCGGGACCCTGGGGTATATTCTCGAGTTATGACGGTGATGGGCCTTCCAGCCACGTGTTTGTTCAGCGACTTCAGGACTCCTGCCTAGTTGCGAGGGACAACTCGGGATTCTCCTCGAGGCTTGGCAGGGTAATTGGGACGCCTCTGCACCTGAGGCGGGAGACCAAGTTTCCCTTTCCATGTGCCACAGGAATCCTGGGACTCCTATCAAGTTTCACGAGGAGTCAGGCATCGTCTCCTTTGGAGGCACTGATCTCCGCGTACCTCTGGAGTTTTCAAAGGATGTGAGGCCTCCCGTCCCGATGAGGTGGGGAACTAGGTCTTTCCTGTGGTCTCCACAGGGAATTCAGACAACCTTTCGTCTTGGGAGATGCAAGACGACCCTGCATTCAAGTCACTGCAGGGATAACCGGCCTTATTTCAAGTCAGGGCATCGCGGTGTCCATTCCACTTGAGGCCGCAAACTCAGGGTCCCTCTCACATACCTAGAGCTGAGAGAATCCTCCTCTTGAGGTGCTTGTGGTAAGGTGGTATTCCTCTGGAGTCGAAGCCAGGGACTAACCTCTCATCTCGAGTTGATTTTTGGTCCATGGAGCTCTTTCGTGTTGCTACAGTGACCTCAGGATCCCTCTAGCCTTGAAACAGTGTTCTTGGGGTTCTCTGGAGTGCCATCAAGGAAATGAAAGCTCCTGTCATGTGTGATGTGCAACACGGAATTGCTCTGCACGCAGTGCAGGGGAATTGGGCCTCATCTCGGGGCGAGGGGGAAGTCTCATGGTTTTTCTCGAGTTGCGGCGGGAACCTGGGTTATATTCTCGAATTACGACGGGGATGGGCCTTTCACCCACGTGTTTGTTCAGCGACGTCAGGACTCCTGCCTAGTTGCGAGGGACAACTCGGGATTCTCCTCGAGGCTTGGCAGGGCAATTGGTACGCCTTTTCAGCTGAGGCGGGAGACCAAGTGTCCCTTTCCACTCGCCACAGGAATCATGGGACTCCTATCAAGTTTCACGAGGAGTCAGGCATCGTCTCCTTTAGAGGCACTGATCTCCGCGTACCTCTGGAATTTTCAAAGGATGTGAGGCCTCCGGTCGAAATGAGGTGGGGAACTAGGTCTTTCTCTGTGGTCTCCACAGGAGATTCAGACATCCTTTCGTCTTGGGAGATGCAAGACGAGCCTGCATTCAAGTCACTGCAGGGATATGCGGCCTTATTTCGAGCCAGGGCATTGCAGTGCCATTCCACTTGAGGCCGCAAAATCAGGGTCCCTCTCACATACCTAGAGCTGAGAGAAGCCTCCTCTTGAGGAGCTTGTGGTAAGGTGGTATTCCTCTGGAGTCGAAGCCAGGGACTAACCTCTCATCTTGAGTTGATTTTTGGTCCACGGAGCTCTTTCATGTTGCTACAGTGACCTCAGGATCCCGCTAGCCTTGAAACAGTGTTCTTGGGGTTTCTCTGGAGTGCCATCAAGGAAATCAAGGCTTCTTTCATGTGTGATGTGCAACACGGAATTGCTCTGCACGCAGTGCAGGGGAATCGGGCCTCATATCGCGGCGAGGGGGAAGTCTCATGGTTTTTCTCGAGTTGCGGCGGGAACCTGGGGTATATTCTCGAGTTACGACGGGGATGGCCCTTCCAACGACCTGTTTGTTCAGCGACGTCAGGACTCCTGCCTAGTTGCGAGGGACAACTCGGGATTCTCCTCGAGGCTTGGCAGGGAAATTGGGACGCCTCTCCAGCTGAGGCGGGAGACCAAGGATCCCTTTCCACGTGCACAGGAGTCCTGGGACTCCTATAAAGTTTCACGAGGAGTCAGGCATCGTCTCCTTTGGAGGCACTGATCTCCGCGTACCTCTGAAGTTTTCAAAGGATGTGAGGCCTCCGGTCGCCATGAGGTGGGGAACTAGGTCTTTCTCTGTGGTCTACACAGGAGATTCAGACATCTTTTCGTCTTGGGAGATGCAAGACAAGCCTGCATTCAAGTCACTGCAGGGATATCCGGCCTTATTTCGAGTCAGGGCATCGCGGTGTCCATTCCACTTGAGGCCGCAAACTCAGGGTCCCTCTCACATACCTAGAGCTGAGAGAAGCCTCCTCTTGAGGTGCTTGTGGTAAGGTGGTATTCCTCTGGAGTCGAATCCAGGGACTAACCTCTCATCTCGAGTTGATTTTTGGTCCACGGAGCTCTTTCGTGTTGCTACAGTGACCTCAGGATCCCGCTAGCCTTGAAACAGTGTTCTTGGTGTTTCTCTGGAGTGCCATCAAGGAAATCAAGACTCCTATCATGTGTGATGTGCAACACGGAATTGCTCTGCACACAGTGCAGGGGAATCGGGCCTCATCTCGCGGCGAGGGGGAAGTCTCATGGTTTTTCTCGAGTTGCGGCGGGAACCTGGGGTATATTCTCGAGTTACGACGGGGATGGCCATTCCAACCACGTGTTTGTTCAGCGACGTCAGGACTCCTGCCTAGTTGTGAGGGACAACTCGGGATTCTACTCGAGGCTTGGCAGGGCAATTGGGACGCCTCTCCAGCTGAGGCGGGAGACCAAGCGTCCCTTTCCACGTGCACAGGAGTCCTGGGACTCCTATCAAGTTTCACGAGGAGTCAGGCATCGTCTCCTTTGGAGGCACTTATCTCCGCGTACCTCTGAAGTTTTCAAAGGATGTGAGGCCTCCGGTCGCCATGAGGTGGGGAACTAGGTCTTTCTCTGTGGTCTCCACAGGGGATTCAGACATCCTTTCGTCTTGGGGGATGCAAGACCAGCCTGCATTCAAGTCACTGCAGGGGTATCCGGCCTTATTTCGAGTCAGGGCATCGCAGTGTCCATTCCACTTGAGGCCGCAAAATCAGGGTCCCTCTCACATACCTAGAGCTGAGAGAAGCCGCCTCTTGAGGTGCTTGTGGTAAGGTGCTATTCCTCTGGAGTCGAAGCCAGGGACTAACCTCTCATCTCGAGTTGATTTTTGGTCCATGAAGCTCTTTCGTGTTGTTACAGTGACCTCAGGATCCCTCTAGCCTTGAAACAGTGTTCTTGGGGTTTCTCTGGAGTGCCATCAAGGAAATCAAGGCTCCTTTCATGTGTGATGTGCAACACGGAATTGCTCTGCACGCAGTGCAGGGGAATCGGGCCTCATCTCGCGGCGAGGGGGAAGTCTCATGGTTTTTCTGGAGTTGCGGAGGGAACCTGGGGTACATTCTCGAGTTACGACGGGGATGGCCCATCCACCTACGTGTTTGTTCAGCGACGTCAGGACTCCTCCCTAGTTGCGAGGGACAACTCGGGATTCTCCTCGAGGCTTGGCAGGGCAATTGGGACGCCTCTCCAGCTGAGGCGGGAGACCAAGTGTCCCTTTCCGTGTGCCACAGGAATCCTGGGACTCCTATCAAGTTTCACGAGGAGTCAGGCATCGTCTCCTTTGGAGGCACTGTCCTCCGCGTACCTCTGGAGTTTTCAAAGGATGTAATGCCTCCGGTCGCGATGAGGTGGGGAACTAGGTCTTTCTCTATGGTCTCCACAGGAGATTCAGACATCCTTTCGTTTTGGGAGATGCAAGACGAGCCTGCATTCAAGTCACTGCAGGGATATCCGGCCTTATTTTGAGCCAGGACATCGCAGTGTCCATTCAATTTGAGGCCGCAAACTCAGGGTCCCTCTCACATACCTAGAGCTGAGAGAAGCCTCCTCTTGAGGTGCTTGTGGTAAGGTGGTATTCCTCTGGAGTCGAAGCCAGGGACTAACCTCTCATCTCGAGTTGATTTTTGGTCCACGGAGCTCTTTCGTGTTGCTACAGTGACCTCAGGATCCCGCTAGCCTTGAAACACTGTTCCTGGGGTTTCTCTGGAGTGCCATCAAGGAAATCAAGGCTCCTTTCATGTGTGATGTGCAACACGGAATTGCTCTGCACGCAGTGCAGGGGAATCGGGCCTCATCTCGCGGCGAGGGGGAAGTCTCATGGTTTTTCTCGAGTTGCGGCGGGAACCTGGGGTATATTCTCGAGTTACGACGGGGATGGCCCTTCCAACCACGTGTTTGTTCAGCGACGTCAGGACTCCTGCCTAGTTGTGAGGGACAACTCGGGATTCTCCTCGAAGCTTGGCAGGGCAATTGGGACGCCTCTCCAGCTGAGGCGGGAGACCAAGGGTCCCTTTCCATGTGCCACAGGAATCCTGGGACTCCTATCAAGTTTCACGAGGAGTCAGGCATCGTCTCCTTTGGAGGCACTGATCTCCGCGTACCTCTGAAGTTTTCAAAGGATGTGAGGCCTCCGGTCGCGATGAGGTGGGGAACTAGGTCTTTCTCTGTGGTCTCCACAGGGGATTCAGACATCCTTTCGTCTTGGGAGATGCAAGACGAGCCTGCATTCAAGTCACTGCAGGGATATCCGGCCTTATTTCGAGTCAGGGCATCGCGGTGTCCATTCCACTTGAGGCCGCAAACTCAGGGTCCCTCTCACATACCTAGAGCTGAGAGAAGCCTCCTCTTGAGGTGCTTGTGGTAAGGTGGTATTCCTCTGGAGTCGAAGCCAGGGACTAACCTCTCATCTCGAGTTGATTTTTGGTCCACGGAGCTCTTTCGTGTTGCTACAGTGACCTCAGGATCCCTCTAGCCTTGAAACAGTGTTCTTGGGGTTTCTCTGGAGTGCCATCAAGGAAATCAAGGCTCCTTTCATGTGTGATGTGCAACACGGAATTGCTCTGCACGCAGTGCAGGGGAATCGGGCCTCATCTCGCGGCGAGGGGGAAGTCTCATGGTTTTTCTCGAGTTGCGGCGGGAACCTGGGGTATATTCTCGAGTTACGACGGGAATGGCCCTTCCACCCACGTGTTTGTTCAGCGATGTCAGGACTCCTGCCTAGTTGCGTGGGACAACTCGGGATTCTCCTCGAGGCTTGGCAGGGCAATTGGGACGCCTCTCCAGCTGAGGCGGGAGACCAAGGATCCCTTTCCACGTGCCACAGGAATCCTGGGACTCCTATCAAGTTTCACGAGGAGTCAGGCATCGTCTCCTTTGGAGGCACTGATCTCCGCGTATCTCTGGAGTTTTTAAAGGATGTGAGGCCTCCGGTCGCGGTGAGGTGGTGAACTAGGTCTTTCTCTGTGGTCTACACAGGGGATTCAGACATCCTTTCGTCTTGGGAGATGCAAGACAAGCCTGCATTCAAGTCACTGCAGGGATATCCGGCCTTATTTCGAGTCAGGGCATCGCGGTGTCCATTCCACTTGAAGCCGCAACTCAGGGTCCCTCTCACATACCTAGAGCTGAGAGAAGCCTCCTCTTTAAGTGCTTGTGGTCAGGTGGTATTCCTCTGGAGTCGAAGCCAGGGACTAACCTCTCATCTCGAGTTGATTTTTGGTCCACGTAGCTCTTTCGTGTTGCTACAGTGACCTCAGGATCCCTCTAGCCTTGAAACAGTGTTCTTGGGGTTTCTGTGGAGTGTCATCAAGGAAATCAAGGCTCCTTTCATGTTTGATGGGCAATACGGAATTGCTCTGCACACAGTGCAGGGGAATCGGGCCTCATCTCGCGGCGAGGGGGAAGTCTCATGGTTTTTCTCGAGTTGCGGCGGGAACCTTGGGTATATTCTCGAGTTACGACGGGGATGGCCCTTCCACCCACGTGTTTCTTCAGCGACGTCAGGACTCCTGCCTAGTTGCGAGGGACAACTCGGGATTCTCCTCGAGGCTTGCCAGGGCAATTGGGACGCCTCTCAAGCTGAGGCGGGATACCAAGGGTCCCTTTCCACGTGCCACAGGAATCCTGGGACTCCTATCAAGTTTCACGAGGAGTCAGGCATCGTCTCCTTTGGAGGCACTGATCTCCGTGTACCTCTGGAGTTTTCAAAGGATGTGAGGCCTCCGGTCGCGATGAGGTGGGGAACTAGGTCTTTCTCTGTGGTCTCCACAGGGGATTCAGACATCCTTCCGTCTTGGGAGATGCAAGACGAGCCTGCATTCAAGTCACTGCAGGGATATCCGGCCTTATTTCGAGTCAGGGCATCTCGGTGTCCATTCCACTTGAGGCCGCAAACTCAGGGTCCCTCTCACATAACTAGAGCTGAGAGAATCCTCCTCTTGAGGTGCTTTTGGTAAGGTGGTATTCCTCTGGAGTCGAAGCCAGGGACTAACCTCTCATCTCGAGTTGATTTTTGGTCCACGGAGCTCTTTCGTGTTGCTACAGTGACCTCAGGATCCCTCTAACCTTGAAACAGTGTTCTTGGGGTTTCTCTGGAGTGCCACCAAGGAAATCAAGGCTCCTTTCATGTGTGATGTGCAACACGGAATTGCTCTGCACGCTGTGCAGGGGAATCGGGCCTCATCTCGCGGCGAGGGGGAAGTCTCATGGTTTTTCTCAAGTTGCGGCGGGAATCTGGGGTATATTCTCGAGTTACGACGGGGATGGCCCTTCCACCCACGTGTTTCTACAGCGAAGTCAGGACTCCTGCCTAGTTGCGAGGGACAACTCGGGATTCTCCTCGAGGCTTGGCAGGGCAATTGGGACGCCTCTCCAGCTGAGGCGGGAGACCAAGGGTCCCTTTCCACGTGCCACAGGAATCCTGGAACTTCTATCAACTTTCACGAGGTGTCAGGCATCGTCTCCTTTGGAGGCACTGATCTCCGCGTACCTCTGGAGTTTTCAAAGGATGTGAGGCCTCTGGTCGCGATGAGATGGGGAACTAGGTCTTTCTCTGTGGTCTCCACAGGGGATTCAGACATCCTTTCATCTTGGGAGATGCAAGACTAGTCTGCATTCAAGTCACTGCAGGGATATCCGGCCTTATTTCGAGTCAGGGCATCTCGGTGTCCATTCCACTTGAGGCCGCAAACTCAGGGTCCCTCTCACATACCTAGAGCTGAGAGAAGCCTCCTCTTGAGGTGCTTGTGGTAAGGTGGTATTCCTCTGGAGTCGAAGCCAGGGACTAACCTCTCATCTCGAGTTGATTTTTGGTCCACGGAGCTCTTTCGTGTTGCTACAGTGACCTCAGGATCCCGCTAGCCTTGAAACACTGTTCCTGGGGTTTCTCTGGAGTGCCATCAAGGAAATCAAGGCTCCTTTCATGTGTGATGTGCAACACGGAATTGCTCTGCACGCAGTGCAGGGGAATCGGGCCTCATCTCGCGGCGAGGGGGAAGTCTCATGGTTTTTCTCGAGTTGCGGCGTGAACCTGGGGTATATTCTCGAGTTACGACGAGGATGGCCCTTCCAACCACGTGTTTGTTCAGCGACGTCAGGACTCCTGCCTAGTTGTGAGGGACAACTCGGGATTCTCCTCGAAGCTTGGCAGGGCAATTGGGACGCCTCTCCAGCTGAGGCGGGAGACCAAGGGTCCCTTTCCATGTGCCACAGGAATCCTGGGACTCCTATCAAGTTTCACGAGGAGTCAGGCATCGTCTCCTTTGGAGGCACTGATCTCCGCGTACCTCTGAAGTTTTCAAAGGATGTGAGGCCTCCGGTCGCGATGAGGTGGGGAACTAGGTCTTTCTCTGTGGTCTCCACAGGGGATTCAGACATCCTTTCGTCTTGGGAGATGCAAGACGAGCCTGCATTCAAGTCACTGCAGGGATATCCGGCCTTATTTCGAGTCAGGGCATCGCGGTGTCCATTCCACTTGAGGCCGCAAACTCAGGGTCCCTCTCACATACCTAGAGCTGAGAGAAGCCTCCTCTTGAGGTGCTTGTGGTAAGGTGGTATTCCTCTGGAGTCGAAGCCAGGGACTAACCTCTCATCTCGAGTTGATTTTTGGTCCACGGAGCTCTTTCATGTTGCTACAGTGACCTCAGGATCCCTCTAGCCTTGAAACAGTGTTCTTGGGGTTTCTCTTGAGTGCCATCAAGGAAATCAAGGCTCCTTTCATGTGTGATGTGCAACACGGAATTGCTCTGCACGCAGTGCAGGGGAATCGGGCCTCATCTCGCGGCGAGGGGGAAGTCTCATGGTTTTTCTCGAGTTGCGGCGGGAACCTGGGGTATATTCTCGAGTTACGACGGGAATGGGCCTTCCACCCACGTGTTTGTTCAGCGATGTCAGGACTCCTGCCTAGTTGCGTGGGACAACTCGGGATTCTCCTCGAGGCTTGGCAGGGCAATTGGGACGCCTCTCCAGCTGAGGCGGGAGACCAAGGATCCCTTTCCACGTGCCACAGGAATCCTGGGACTCCTATCAAGTTTCACGAGGAGTCAGGCATCGTCTCCTTTGGAGGCACTGATCTCCGCGTATCTCTGGAGTTTTCAAAGGATGTGAGGCCTCCGGTCGCGGTGAGGTGGTGAACTAGGTCTTTCTCTGTGGTCTACACAGGGGATTCAGACATCCTTTCGTCTTGGGAGATGCAAGACAAGCCTGCATTCAAGTCACTGCAGGGATATCCGGCCTTATTTCGAGTCAGGGCATTGCGGTGTCCATTCCACTTGAAGCCGCAACTCAGGGTCCCTCTCACATACCTAGAGCTGAGAGAAGCCTCCTCTTTAAGTGCTTGTGGTCAGGTGGTATTCCTCTGGAGTCGAAGCCAGGGACTAACCTCTCATCTCGAGTTGATTTTTGGTCCACGTAGCTCTTTCGTGTTGCTACAGTGACCTCAGGATCCCTCTAGCCTTGAAACAGTGTTCTTGGGGTTTCTGTGGAGTGTCATCAAGGAAATCAAGGCTCCTTTCATGTGTGATGGGCAATACGGAATTGCTCTGCACACAGTGCAGGGGAATCGGGCCTCATCTCGCGGCGAGGGGGAAGTCTCATGGTTTTTCTCGAGTTGCGGCGGGAACCTTGGGTATATTCTCGAGTTACGACGGGGATGGCCCTTCCACCCACGTGTTTCTTCAGCGACGTCAGGACTCCTGCCTAGTTGCGAGGGACAACTCGGGATTCTCCTCGAGGCTTGCCAGGGCAATTGGGACGCCTCTCAAGCTGAGGCGGGATACCAAGGGTCCCTTTCCACGTGCCACAGGAATCCTGGGACTCCTATCAAGTTTCACGAGGAGTCAGGCATCGTCTCCTTTGGAGGCACTGATCTCCGTGTACCTCTGGAGTTTTCAAAGGATGTGAGGCCTCCGGTCGCGATGAGGTGGGGAACTAGGTCTTTCTCTGTGGTCTCCACAGGGGATTCAGACATCCTTCCGTCTTGGGAGATGCAAGACGAGCCTGCATTCAAGTCACTGCAGGGATATCCGGCCTTATTTCGAGTCAGGGCATCTCGGTGTCCATTCCACTTGAGGCCGCAAACTCAGGGTCCCTCTCACATAACTAGAGCTGAGAGAATCCTCCTCTTGAGGTGCTTTTGGTAAGGTGGTATTCCTCTGGAGTCGAAGCCAGGGACTAACCTCTCATCTCGAGTTGATTTTTGGTCCACGGAGCTCTTTCGTGTTGCTACAGTGACCTCAGGATCCCTCTAACCTTGAAACAGTGTTCTTGGGGTTTCTCTGGAGTGCCACCAAGGAAATCAAGGCTCCTTTCATGTGTGATGTGCAACACGGAATTGCTCTGCACGCTGTGCAGGGAAATCGGGCCTCATCTCGCGGCGAGGGGGAAGTCTCATGGTTTTTCTCAAGTTGCGGCGGGAATCTGGGGTATATTCTCGAGTTACGACGGGGATGGCCCTTCCACCCACGTGTTTCTACAGCGAAGTCAGGACTCCTGCCTAGTTGCGAGGGACAACTCGGGATTCTCCTCGAGGCTTGGCAGGGCAATTGGGACGCCTCTCCAGCTGAGGCGGGAGACCAAGGGTCCCTTTCCACGTGCCACAGGAATCCTGGAACTTCTATCAACTTTCACGAGGTGTCAGGCATCGTCTCCTTTGGAGGCACTGATCTCCGTGTACCTCTGGAGTTTTCAAAGGATGTGAGGCCTCTGGTCGCCATGAGATGGGGAACTAGGTCTTTCTCTGTGGTCTTCACAGGGGATTCAGACATCCTTTCATCTTGGGAGATGCAAGACTAGTCTGCATTCAAGTCACTGCAGGGATATCCGGCCTTATTTCGAGTCAGGGCATCTCGGTGTCCATTCCACTTGAGGCCGCAAACTCAGGGTCCCTCTCACATACCTAGAGCTGAGAGAAGCCTCCTCTTGAGGTGCTTGTGGTAAGGTGGTATTCCTCTGGAGTCGAAGCCAGGGACTAACCTCTCATCTCGAGTTGATTTTTGGTCCACGGAGCTCTTTCGTGTTGCTACAGTGACCTCAGGATCCCTCTAGCCTTGAAACAGTGTTCTTGGGGTTTCTCTGGAGTGCCATCAAGGAAATCAAGGCTCCTTTCATGTGTGATGTGCAACACGGAATTGCTCTGCACGCAGTGCAGGGGAATCGGGCCTCATCTCGCGGCGAGGGGGAAGTCTCATGGTTTTTCTCGAGTTGCGGCGGGAACCTGGGGTATATTCTCGAGTTACGACGGGAATGGCCCTTCCACCCACGTGTTTGTTCAGCGATGTCAGGACTCCTGCCTAGTTGCGTGGGACAACTCGGGATTCTCCTCGAGGCTTGGCAGGGCAATTGGGACGCCTCTCCAGCTGAGGCAGGAGACCAAGGATCCCTTTCCACGTGCCACAGGAATCCTGGGACTCCTATCAAGTTTCACGAGGAGTCAGGCATCGTCTCCTTTGGAGGCACTGATCTCCGCGTACCTCTGGAGTTTTCAAAGGATGTGAGGCCTCCGGTCGCGGTGAGGTGGTGAACTAGGTCTTTCTCTGTGGTCTACACAGGGGATTCAGACATCATTTCGTCTTGGGAGATGCAAGACAAGCCTGCATTCAAGTCACTGCAGGGATATCCGGCCTTATTTCGAGTCAGGGCATCGCGGTGTCCATTCCACTTGAAGCCGCAACTCAGGGTCCCTCTCACATACCTAGAGCTGAGAGAAGCCTCCTCTTGAAGAGCTTGTGGTCAGGTGGTATTCCTCTGGAGTCGAAGCCAGGGACTAACCTCTCATCTCGAGTTGATTTTTGGTCCACGTAGCTCTTTCGTGTTGCTACAGTGACCTCAGGATCCCTCTAGCCTTGAAACAGTGTTCTTGGGGTTTCTGTGGAGTGTCATCAAGGAAATCAAGGCTCCTTTCATGTGTGATGGGCAATACGGAATTGCTCTGCACACAGTGCAGGGGAATCGGGCCTCATCTCGCGGCGAGGGGGAAGTCTCATGGTTTTTCTCGAGTTGCGGCGGGAACCTTGGGTATATTCTCGAGTTACGACGGGGATGGCCCTTCCACCCACGTGTTTCTTCAGCGACGTCAGGACTCCTGCCTAGTTGCGAGGGACAACTCGGGATTCTCCTCGAGGCTTGCCAGGGCAATTGGGACGCCTCTCAAGCTGAGGCGGGATACCAAGGGTCCCTTTCCACGTGCCACAGGAATCCTGGGACTCCTATCAAGTTTCACGAGGAGTCAGGCATCGTCTCCTTTGGAGGCACTGATCTCCGTGTACCTCTGGAGTTTTCAAAGGATGTGAGGCCTCCGGTCGCGATGAGGTGGGGAACTAGGTCTTTCTCTGTGGTCTCCACAGGGGATTCAGACATCCTTCCGTCTTGGGAGATGCAAGACGAGCCTGCATTCAAGTCACTGCAGGGATATCCGGCCTTATTTCGAGTCAGGGCATCTCGGTGTCCATTCCACTTGAGGCCGCAAACTCAGGGTCCCTCTCACATAACTAGAGCTGAGAGAATCCTCCTCTTGAGGTGCTTTTGGTAAGGTGGTATTCCTCTGGAGTCGAAGCCAGGGACTAACCTCTCATCTCGAGTTGATTTTTGGTCCACGGAGCTCTTTCGTGTTGCTACAGTGACCTCAGGATCCCTCTAACCTTGAAACAGTGTTCTTGGGGTTTCTCTGGAGTGCCACCAAGGAAATCAAGGCTCCTTTCATGTGTGATGTGCAACACGGAATTGCTCTGCACGCTGTGCAGGGGAATCGGGCCTCATCTCGCGGCGAGGGGGAAGTCTCATGGTTTTTCTCAAGTTGCGGCGGGAATCTGGGGTATATTCTCGAGTTACGACGGGGATGGCCCTTCCACCCACGTGTTTCTACAGCGAAGTCAGGACTCCTGCCTAGTTGCGAGGGACAACTCGGGATTCTCCTCGAGGCTTGGCAGGGCAATTGGGACGCCTCTCCAGCTGAGGCGGGAGACCAAGGGTCCCTTTCCACGTGCCACAGGAATCCTGGAACTTCTATCAACTTTCACGAGGTGTCAGGCATCGTCTCCTTTGGAGGCACTGATCTCCGCGTACCTCTGGAGTTTTCAAAGGATGTGAGGCCTCTGGTCGCCATGAGATGGGGAACTAGGTCTTTCTCTGTGGTCTTCACAGGGGATTCAGACATCCTTTCATCTTGGGAGATGCAAGACTAGTCTGCATTCAAGTCACTGCAGGGATATCCGGCCTTATTTCGAGTCAGGGCATCTCGGTGTCCATTCCACTTGAGGCCGCAAACTCAGGGTCCCTCTCACA
Organism: Cervus elaphus; assembly: GCF_910594005.1. Lineage (NCBI taxonomy): Eukaryota > Metazoa > Chordata > Mammalia > Artiodactyla > Cervidae > Cervus > Cervus elaphus. The sequence continues at coordinate 8,785,310 of NC_057838.1, forward strand.
TACCTAGAGCTGAGAGAAGCCTCCTCTTGAGGTGCTTGTGGTAAGGTGGTATTCCTCTGGAGTCGAAGCCAGGGACTAACCTCTCATCTCGAGTTGATTTTTGGTCCACGGAGCTCTTTCGTGTTGCTACAGTGACCTCAGGATCCCTCTAGCCTTGAAACAGTGTTCTTGGGGTTTCTCTGGAGTGCCATCAAGGAAATCAAGGCTCCTTTCATGTGTGATGTGCAACACGGAATTGCTCTGCACGCAGTGCAGGGGAATCGGGCCTCATCTCGCGGCGAGGGGGAAGTCTCATGGTTTTTCTCGAGTTGCGGCGGGAACCTGGGGTATATTCTCGAGTTACGACGGGAATGGCCCTTCCACCCACGTGTTTGTTCAGCGATGTCAGGACTCCTGCCTAGTTGCGTGGGACAACTCGGGATTCTCCTCGAGGCTTGGCAGGGCAATTGGGACGCCTCTCCAGCTGAGGCAGGAGACCAAGGATCCCTTTCCACGTGCCACAGGAATCCTGGGACTCCTATCAAGTTTCACGAGGAGTCAGGCATCGTCTCCTTTGGAGGCACTGATCTCCGCGTACCTCTGGAGTTTTCAAAGGATGTGAGGCCTCCGGTCGCGGTGAGGTGGTGAACTAGGTCTTTCTCTGTGGTCTACACAGGGGATTCAGACATCATTTCGTCTTGGGAGATGCAAGACAAGCCTGCATTCAAGTCACTGCAGGGATATCCGGCCTTATTTCGAGTCAGGGCATCGCGGTGTCCATTCCACTTGAAGCCGCAACTCAGGGTCCCTCTCACATACCTAGAGCTGAGAGAAGCCTCCTCTTGAAGAGCTTGTGGTCAGGTGGTATTCCTCTGGAGTCGAAGCCAGGGACTAACCTCTCATCTCGAGTTGATTTTTGGTCCACGTAGCTCTTTCGTGTTGCTACAGTGACCTCAGGATCCCTCTAGCCTTGAAACAGTGTTCTTGGGGTTTCTGTGGAGTGTCATCAAGGAAATCAAGGCTCCTTTCATGTGTGATGGGCAATACGGAATTGCTCTGCACACAGTGCAGGGGAATCGGGCCTCATCTCGCGGCGAGGGGGAAGTCTCATGGTTTTTCTCGAGTTGCGGCGGGAACCTTGGGTATATTCTCGAGTTACGACGGGGATGGCCCTTCCACCCACGTGTTTCTTCAGCGACGTCAGGACTCCTGCCTAGTTGCGAGGGACAACTCGGGATTCTCCTCGAGGCTTGCCAGGGCAATTGGGACGCCTCTCAAGCTGAGGCGGGATACCAAGGGTCCCTTTCCACGTGCCACAGGAATCCTGGGACTCCTATCAAGTTTCACGAGGAGTCAGGCATCGTCTCCTTTGGAGGCACTGATCTCCGTGTACCTCTGGAGTTTTCAAAGGATGTGAGGCCTCCGGTCGCGATGAGGTGGGGAACTAGGTCTTTCTCTGTGGTCTCCACAGGGGATTCAGACATCCTTCCGTCTTGGGAGATGCAAGACGAGCCTGCATTCAAGTCACTGCAGGGATATCCGGCCTTATTTCGAGTCAGGGCATCTCGGTGTCCATTCCACTTGAGGCCGCAAACTCAGGGTCCCTCTCACATAACTAGAGCTGAGAGAATCCTCCTCTTGAGGTGCTTTTGGTAAGGTGGTATTCCTCTGGAGTCGAAGCCAGGGACTAACCTCTCATCTCGAGTTGATTTTTGGTCCACGGAGCTCTTTCGTGTTGCTACAGTGACCTCAGGATCCCTCTAACCTTGAAACAGTGTTCTTGGGGTTTCTCTGGAGTGCCACCAAGGAAATCAAGGCTCCTTTCATGTGTGATGTGCAACACGGAATTGCTCTGCACGCTGTGCAGGGGAATCGGGCCTCATCTCGCGGCGAGGGGGGAGTCTCATGGTTTTTCTCAAGTTGCGGCGGGAATCTGGGGTATATTCTCGAGTTACGACGGGGATGGCCCTTCCACCCACGTGTTTCTACAGCGAAGTCAGGACTCCTGCCTAGTTGCGAGGGACAACTCGGGATTCTCCTCGAGGCTTGGCAGGGCAATTGGGACGCCTCTCCAGCTGAGGCGGGAGACCAAGGGTCCCTTTCCACGTGCCACAGGAATCCTGGAACTTCTATCAACTTTCACGAGGTGTCAGGCATCGTCTCCTTTGGAGGCACTGATCTCCGCGTACCTCTGGAGTTTTCAAAGGATGTGAGGCCTCTGGTCGCGATGAGATGGGGAACTAGGTCTTTCTCTGTGGTCTCCACAGGGGATTCAGACATCCTTTCATCTTGGGAGATGCAAGACTAGTCTGCATTCAAGTCACTGCAGGGATATCCGGCCTTATTTCGAGTCAGGGCATCTCGGTGTCCATTCCACTTGAGGCCGCAAACTCAGGGTCCCTCTCACATACCTAGAGCTGAGAGAAGCCTCCTCTTGAAGTGCTTGTGGTAAGGTGTTATTCCTCTGGAGTCGAATCCAGGGACTAACCTCTCATCTCGAGTTGATTTTTGGTCCACGGAGCTCTTTCGTGTTGCTACAGTGACCTCAGGATCCCTCTAGCCTTGAAACAGTGTTCTTGGGTTTCTCTGGAGTGCCATCAAGGAAATCAAGGCTCCTTTCATGTGTGATGTGCAACACGGAATTGCTCTGCACGCAGTGCAGGGGAATCGGGCCTGATCTTGCGGCGAGGGGGAAGTCTCATGGTTTTTCTCGAGTTGCGGCGGGAACCTGGGGTATATTCTCGAGTTACGACGGGGATGGCCCTTCCACCCACGTGTTTCTTCAGCGACGTCAGGACTCCTGCCTAGTTGCGAGGGACAACTCGGGATTCTCCTCGAGGCTTGGCAGGGCAATTGGGACGCCTCTCCAGCTGAGGCGGGATACCAAGGGTCCCTTTCCACGTGCCACAGGAATCCTGGGACTCCTATCAAGTTTCACGAGGAGTCAGGCATCGTCTCCTTTGGAGGCACTGATCTCCGCGTACCACTGGAATTTTCAAAGGATGTGAGGCCTCCGGTCGCGATGAGGTGGGGAACTAGGTCTTTCTCTGTGGTCTCCACAGGGGATTCAGACATCGTTTCCTCTTGGGAGATGCAAGACGAGCCTGCATTCAAGTCACTGCAGGGATATCCGGCCTTATTTCAAGTCAGGGCATCTCGGTGTCCATTCCACTTGAGGCCGCAAACTCAGGGTCCCTCTCACATACCTAGAGCTGAGAGAATCCTCCTCTTGAGGTGCTTTTGTTAAGGTGGTATTCCTCTGGAGTCGAAGCCAGGGACTAACCTCTCATCTCGAGTTGATTTTTGGTCCACGGAGCTCTTTCGTGTTGCTACAGTGACCTCAGGATCCCTCTAACCTTGAAACAGTGTTCTTGGGGTTTCTCTGGAGTGCCACCAAGGAAATCAAGGCTCCTTTCATGTGTGATGTGCAACACGGAATTGCTCTACACGCCGTGCAGGGGAATCGGGCCTCATCTCACGGCGAGGGGGAAGTCTCATGGTTTTTCTCAAGTTGCGGCGGGAATCTGGGGTATATTCTCGAGTTACGACGGGGATGGCCCTTCCACACACGTGTTTCTTCAGCGACGTCAGGACTCCTGCCTAGTTGCGAGGGACAACTCGGGATTCTCCTCGAGGCTTGGCAGGGCAATTGGGACGCCTCTCCAGTTGAGGCGGGAGACCAAGGGTCCCTTTCCACGTGCCACAGGAATCCTGGAACTTCTATCAACTTTCACGAGATGTCAGGCATCGTCTCCTTTGGAGGCACTGATCTCCGCATACCTCTGGAGTTTTCAAAGGATGTGAGGCCCCTGGTCGCGATGAGATGGGGAACTAGGTCTTTCTCTGTGGTCTCCACAGGGGATTCAGACATCCTTTCATCTTGGGAGATGCAAGACTAGTCTGCATTCAAGTCACTGCAGGGATATCCGGCCTTATTTCGAGTCAGGGCATCGCGGTGTCCATTCCACTTGAGGCCGCAAACTCAGGGTCCCTCTCACATACCTAGAGCTGAGAGAAGCCTCCTCTTGAGGTGCTTGTGGTAAGGTGGTATTCCTCTGGAGTCGAAGCCAGGAACTAACCTCTCATCTCGAGTTGATTTTTGGTCCACGGAGCTCTTTCGTGTTCCTACAGTGACCTCAGGATCCCTCTAGCCTTGAAACAGTGTTCTTGGGGTTTCTCTGGAGTGCCACCAAGGAAATGAAGGCTCCTTTCATGTGTGATGTGCAACACGGAATTGCTCAGCACGCAGTGCAGGGGAATCAGGCCTCATCTCGCGGCGAGGGGGAAGTCTCATGGTTTTTCTCGAGTTGCGGCGGGAACCTGGGGTATATTCTCGAGTTACGACGTGGATGGCCCTTCCACACACGTGTTTCTTCAGCGTCGGCAGGACTCCTGCCTAGTTGCGAGGGACAACTCGGGATTCTCCTCGAGGCTTGGCAGGGCAATTGGGACGCCTCTCCAGCTGAGGCGGGAGACCAAGGGTCCCTTTCCACGTGCCACAGGAATCCTGGGACTCCTATCAAGGTTCATGAGGAGTCAGGCATTGTCTCCTTTGGAGGCACTGATCTCCGCGTACCTCTGGAATTTTCAAAGCATGTGAGGCCTCCGGTCGCAATGAGGTGGGGAACTAGGTCTTTCTCTCTGGTCTCCACAGGGGATTCAGACATCCTTTCGTCTTGGGGGATGCAAGACGAGCCTGCATTCAAGTCACTGCAGGGATTTCCGGACTTATTTCGAGCCAGGGCATCGCGGTGTGCATTCCACTTGAGGCCGCAAACTCAAGGTCCCTCTCACATAACTAGAGCAGAGAGAAGCCTCTTCTTGACGTGCTTGTGGTAAGGTGGTATTCCTCTGGAGTCGAAGCCAGGGACTAACCTCTCATCTCGAGTTGATTTTTGGTCCCGGGAGCTCTTTCGTGTTGCTACAGTGAACTCAGGATCCCTCTAGCCTTGAAACAGTGTTCTTGGGTTTTCTCTGGAGTGCCATCAAGGAAATCAAGGCTCCTTTCATGTGTGATGTGCAACACGGAATTGCTCTGCACGCAGTGCAGGGGAATCAGGCCTCATCTCGTGTCGAGGGGTAAGTCTCATGGTTTTTCTCGAGTTGCGGCGGGAACCTGGGGTATATTCTCGAGGTACGACGTGTTTGGCCCTTCCACACACGTGTTTGTTCAGCGAAGGCAGGACTCCTGCCTGGTTGCGAGGGACAACTCGCGATTCTCCTCGAGGCTTGGCAGGGCAATTGGGACGCCTCTCCAGCTGAGACGGGAGACCAAGGGTCCCTTTCCACGTGCCACAGGAATCCTGGGACTCCTATCAAGTTTCACGAGGAGTCACGAATCGTCTCCTTTGGAGGCACTGATCTCCGCGTACCTCTGGAGTTTTCAAAGGATGTGAGGCCTCCGGTCACCATGGGTTGGGGAACTAGGTCTTTCTCTGTGGTCACCACAGGGGATTCAGACATCCTTTCGTCTTGGGAGCTGTAAGACGAGCCTGCATTCAAGTCACTGCAGGGATATCCGGCCTTATTTCGAGTCAGGGCATCGCAGTGTCCATTCCACTTGAGGCCGCAAACTCAGGGTCCCTCTCACATAGCTAGAGCTGAGAGAAGCCTCATCTTGAGGTGCTTGTGGTAAGGTGGTATTCCTCTGGAGTCGAAGCCAGGGACTAACCTCTCATCTCGAGTTGATTTTTGGTCCACGGAGCTCTTTCGTGTTGCTACAGTGACCTCAGGATCCCTCTAGCCTTGAAACAGTGTTCTTGGGGTTTCTCTGGAGTGCCATCAAGGAAATCAAGGCTCCTTTCATGTGTGATGTGCCACGCGGAATTGCTCTGCATGCAGTGAGGGGAATCAGGCCTCATCTCACGACGAGTGGGAAGTCCCATGCTTTTTCTCGAGTTGCGGCGGGAACCTGGGCTATATTCTCGAGTTACGACGGGGATGGCCCTTCCACCCACGTGTTTCTTCAGCAACGGCAGGACTCCTGCCTAGTTGCGAGGGACAACTCGGGATTCTCCTCGAGGCTTGGCAGGGCAATTGGGACGTCTCTCCAGCTGAGGCGGGAGACCAAGGGTCCCTTTCCACGTGCCACAGGAATCCTGGGACTCCTATCAAGTTTCACGAGGAGTCAGGCATCGTCTCCTTTGGAGGCACTGATCTCCGCGTACCTCTGGAGTTTTCAAAGGATGTAAGGCCTCCGGTCGCTATTAGGTGGGGAACTAGGTCTTTCTCTGTGCTCTCCACAGGGGATTCAGGTATCCTTTCGTCTTGGGAGATGCAAGACGATCCTGCATTCAAGTCACTGCAAGGATATCCGGCCTCATTTAGAGTCAGGGCATCGCGGTGTCCATTCCACTTGAGGCCACAAACTCAGGGTCCCTCTCACATACCTAGAGCTGAGAGAAGCCACCTCTTGAGGTGCTTGTGGTAAGGTGGTATTCCTCTGGAGTCGAAGCCAGGGACTAACCTCTCATCTCGAGTTGATTATTGGTCCACGGAGCCCTTTTGTGTTGCTACAGTGACCTCAGGATGCCTTTAGCCTTGAAACAGTGTTCCTGGGTTTTCTCTGGAGTGCCATCAAGGAAATCAAGGCTCCTTTCATGTGTGATGTGCAACACGGAATTGCTCTGCACGCAGTGCAGGGGAATCGTGCCTCATCTCGCGGCAAGGGGGAAGTCTCATGGTTTTTCTCGAGTTGCGGCAGGAACCTGGGTTATATTCTCGCGTTACGACGGGGATGGCCCTTCCACCCACGTGTTTGTTCAGCAACGTCAGGACTCCTGCCTAGTTGCGAGGGACAACTCGCGATTCTCCTCGAGGCTTGGCAGGGCAATTGGGGCGACTCACCAACTGAAGCGGGAGACCAAGGGTCCCTTTCCACGTGCCACAGGAATCCTGGGACTCCTATAAAGTTTCACGAGGAGTCAGGCATTGTCTCCTTTGGAGGCACTGATCTCCGCGTACCTCTGGAGTTTTCAAAGGTTGTGAGGCCTCCGGTCGCGATGAGGTGGGGAACTGGGTTTTCTCTGTGGTCTACACTGGGGATTCAAACATCATTTCGTCTTGGGAGATGCAAGACGAGCCTGCATTCAAGTCACTGCAGGGATATCCAGCCTTATTTCGAGACAGGGCATCGCGGTGTCCATTCCACTTGAGGCCGCAAACTCAGGGTCCCTCTCACAAACCTAGAGCTGAGAGAAGCCTCCTCTTGAGGTGCTTGTGGTAAGGTGGTATTCCTCTGGAGTCGAAGCCAGGGAGTAACCTCTCGTCTCGAGTTGATTATTGGTACACGGAGCCCTTTCGGGTTGCTACAGTGACCTCAGGATCCCTCTAGCCTTGAAACAGTGTTCTTGGGGTTTCTCTGGAGTGCCATCAAGGAAATCAAGGCTCCTTTCATGTGTGATGTGCAACACGGAATTGCTCTGCACGCAGTGCAGGGGAATCGGGCCTCATCTCTCGGCGAGGGGGAAGTCTCATGGTTTTTCTCGAGTTGCGGCGGGAACCTGGGGTATATTCTCGAGTTACGATGGGGATGGCCCTTGCACACACGAGTTTGTTCACCGACGGCAGGACTCCTGCCTAGTTGCGAGGGACAACTCGGGATTCTCCTCGAGGCTTGGCAGGGCAATTGGGACGCCTCTCCAGCTGAGGTAGGAGACCAAGTGTCCCTTTCCACGTGCCACAGGAATCCTGGGACTCCTATCAAGTTTCACGAGGAGTCAGGAATCGTCTCCTTTGGAGGCACTGATCTCCGCGTACCTCTGGAGTTTTCAAAGGATGTGAGTCCTCCGGTCGCGATGAGGTGGGGAACTACGTCTTTCTCTGTGGTCTCCACAGGGGATTCAGACATCCTTTCGTCTTGGCAGATGCAAGACGAGCCTGCATTCAAGTCACTGCAGGGATATCCGGCCTTATTTCGAGTCAGGGCATCGCGGTGTCCATTCCACTTGAGGCCGCAATCTCAGGGTCCCTCTCACATACCTAGAGCTGAGAGAAGCCTCCTCTTGAGGTGCTTGTGGTAAGGTGGTATTCCTCTGGAGTCGAAGCCAGGGACTAACCTCTCATCTCGAGTTGATTTTTGGTCCATGGAGCTCTTTCGTGTTGCTACAGTGACCTCAGGATCCCTCTAGCCTTGAAACAATGTTCTTGGGGTTTCTCTGGATTGCCATCAAGGAAATCAAGGCTCCTTTCATGTGTGATGTGCAACACGGAATTGCTCTGCACGCAGTGCAGGGGAATCGGGCCTCATCTCGCGGCGAGGGGGAAGTCTCATGGTTTTTCTCGAGTTGCGGCGGGAACCTGGGGTATATTCTCGAGTTACGACGGGGATGGCCCTTCCACACACGTGTTTCTTCAGCGACGTCAGGACTCCTGCCTAGTTGCGAGGGACAACTCGGGATTCTCCTCGAGGCTTGGCAGGGCAATTGGGACGCCTCTCCAGCTGAGGTAGGAGACCAAGGGTCCCTTTCCACGTGCCACAGGAATCCTGGGACTCCTATCAAGTTTCACGAGGAGTCAGGAATCGTCTCCTTTGGAGGCACTGATCTCCGCGTACCTCTGGAGTTTTCAAAGGATGTGAGTTCTCCGGTCGCGATGAGGTGGGGAACTAGGTCTTTCTCTGTGGTCTGCACAGGGGATTCAGACATCCTTTCGTCTTGGGAGATGCAAGACGAGCCTGCATTCAAGTCACTGCAGGGATATCCGGCCTTATTTCGAGTCAGGGCATCGCGGTGTCCATTCCACTTGAGGCTGCAAACTCAGGGTCCCTCTCACATACCTAGAGCTGAGAGAAGCCTCCTCTTGAGGTGCTTGTGGTAAGGTGGTATTCCTCTGGAGTCGAAGCCAGGGACTAACCTCTCATCTCGAGTTCATTTTTGGTCCATGGAGCTCTTTCGTGTTGCTACAGTGACCTCAGGATCCCTCTAGCCTTGAAACAATGTTCTTGGGGTTTCTCTGGAGTGCCATCAAGGAAATCAAGGCTCCTTTCATGTGTGATGTGCAACACGGAATTGCTCTGCACTCAGTGCAGGGGAATCGGGCCTCATCTCGCGGCGAGGGGGAAGTCCCATGCTTTTTCTCGAGTTGCGGCGGGAACCTGGGCTATATTCTCGAGTTACGACGGGGATGGCCCTTCCAGACACGTGTTTCTTCAGCAACGGCAGGACTCCTGCCTAGTTGCGAGGGACAACTCGGGATTCTCCTCGAGGCTTGGCAGGGCAATTGGGACGCCTTTCCAGCTGAGGCGGGAGACCAAGGGTCCCTGTCCACGTGCCACAGGAATCCTGGGACTCCTATCAAGTTTCACGAGGAGTCAGGCATCGTCTCCTTTGGAGGCACTGATCTCCGCGTACCTCTGGAGTTTTCAAAGGATGTAAGGCCTCCGGTCGCGATTAGGTGGGGAACTAGGTCTTTCTCTGTGGTCTCCACAGGGGATTCAGACATCCTTTCGTCTTGGGAAATGCAAGACGAGCCTGCATTCAAGTCACTGGAGGGATATCCGGCCTTATTTCGCGTCAGGGCATCGCGGTGTCCATTCCACTTGAGGCTGCAAACTCAGGGTCCCTCTCACATAGCTAGAGCTGAGAGAAGCCTCCTCTTGAGGTGCTTGTGGTAAGGTGGTATTCCTCTGGAGTCGAAGCCAGGGACTAACATCTCATCTCGAGTTGATTTTTGGCCCCCGGATCTCTTTCTTGTTGCTACAGTGACTTCAGGATCCCTCTAGCCTTGAAACAGTGTTCTTGGGGTTTCTCTGGAGTGCCATCAAGGAAATCAAGGCTCCTTTCATGTGTGATGTGCAACACGGAATTGCTTTGCACGCAGTGCAGGGGAATCGGGCCTCATCTCGCGGCGAGGGGGAAGTCTCATGGTTTTTCTCGAGTTGCGGCGGGAACCTGGGGTATAATCTCGAGTTACGACGGGGATGGCCCTTCCACACACGTGTTTCTTCAGCGACGTCAGGACTCCTGCCTAGTTGCGAGTGACAAATCGGGATTCTCCTCGAGGCTTGGCAGGGCAATTGGGACCCCTCTCCAGAAGAGGCGGGAGACCAAGGCTCCCTTTCCACGTGCCACAGGAATCCTGGGACTCCTATCAAGTTTCACGAGGAGTCAGGAATCGTCTCCTTTGGAGGCACTGATCTCCGCGTACCTCTGGAGTTTTCAAAGGATGTGAGGCCTCCGGTCGCGATGAGGTGGGGAACTAGTTCTTTCTCTGTGGTCTCCACAGGGGATTCAGACATCCTTTCGTCTTGGGAGATGCAAGACGAGCCTGCATTCAAGTCACTGCAGGGATATCCGGCCTTATTTCGAGTCAGGGCATCGCGGTGTCCATTCCACTTGAGGCCGCAATCTCAAGGTCCCTCTCACATACCTAGAGCTGAGAGAAGCCTTCTCTTGAGGTGCTTGTGGTAAGGTGGTATTCCTCTGGAGTCGAAGCCAGGGACTAACCTCTCATCTCGAGTTGATTTTTGGTCCACGGAGCTCTTTCGTGTTGCTACAGTGACCTCAGGATCCCTCTAGCCTTGAAACAGTGTTCTTGGGGTTTCTCTGGAGTGCCACCAAGGAAATGAAGGCTCCTTTCATGTGTGATGTGCAACACGGAATTGCTCTGCACGCAGTGCAGGGGAATCGCGCCTCATCTCGCGCCGAGGGGGAAGTCTCATGGTTTTTCTCGAGTTGCGGCGGGAACCTGGGGTATATTCTCGAGTTACGACGGGGATGGACCTTCCACACACGAGTTTGTTCAGCGACGGCAGGACTTCTGCCTAGTTGCGAGGGACAACTCGGGATTCTCCTCGAGGCTTGGCAGGGCAATTGGGACGCCTCTCCAGCTGAGGCGGGAGACCAAGGGTCCCTTTCCACGTGCCACAGGAATCCTGGGACTCCTATCAAGTTTCACGAAGAGTCAGGCATCGTCTCCTTTGGAGGCACTGATCTCCCGTACCTCTGGAGTTTTCAAAGGATGTGAGGCCTCCGGTCGCGATGAGGTGGGATACTAGGTCTTTCTCTGTGATCTACACAGGTGATTCAGACATCCTTTCGTCTTGGGAGATGCAAGACGAGCCTGCATTCAAGTCACTGCAGGGATATCCGGCCTTATTTCGCGTCAGGGCATCGCGGTGTCCATTCCACTTGAGGCCGCAAACTCAGCACATAGCTAGAGCTGAGAGAAGCCTCCTCTTGAGGTGCTTGTGGTAAGGTGGTATTCCTCTGGAGTCGAAGCCAGGGACTAACCTCTCTTCTCCAGTTGATTTTTGGTCCACGGAGCTCTTTCGTGTTGCTACAGTGACCTCAGGATCCCTCTAGCCTTGAAACAATGTTCTTGGGGTTTCTCTGGAGTGCCATCAAGGAAATCAAGGCTCCTTTCATGTGTGATGTGCAACACGGAATTGCTCTGCACGCAGTGCAGGGGAATCGGGCCTCATCTCGTGGCGAGGGGGAAGTCTCATGGTTTTTCTCGAGTTGCGGCGGGAACCTGGGGTATATTCTCGAGTTATGACGGGGATGGCCCTTCCACACACGTGTTTCTTCAGCGACGTTTGGACTCCTGCCTAGTTGCGAGGGACAACTCGGGATTCTCCTCGAGGCTTGGCAGGGCAATTGGGATGCCTCTCCAGCTGAGGCAGGAGACCAAGGGTCCCTTTCCACGTGCCACAGGAATCCTGGGACTCCTATCAAGTTTCACGAGGAGTCAGGCATCGTCTCCTTTGGAGGCACTGATCTCCGCGTACCTCTGGAGTTTTCAAAGGATGTGAGGCCTCCGGTCGCGATGAGGTGGGGAACTAGGTCTTTCTCTGTGGTCTCCACAGGAGATTCAGACATCCTTTCATCTTGGGAGATGCAAGACGAGCCTGCATTCAAGTCACTGCAGGGATATCCGGCCTTATTTCGAGTCAGGGCATCGTGGTGTCCATTCCACTTGAGGCCGCAAACTCAGGGCCCCTCTCACATACCTAGAGCTGAGAGAAGCCTCCTCTTGAGGTGCTTGTGGTAAGGTGGTATTCCTCTGGAGTCGAAGCCAGGGACTAACCTCTCATCTCGAGTTGATTTTTGGTCCACGGAGCCCTTTTGTGTTGCTCCAGTGACCTCAGGATGCCTCTAGCCTTGAAACAGTGTTCCTGGGGTTTCTCTGGAGTGCCATCAAGGAAATCAAGGCTCCTTTCATGTGTGATGTGCAACACGGAATTGCTCTGCACGCAGTGCAGGGGAATCGTGCCTCATCTCACGGCAAGGGGGAAGTCTCATGGTTTTTCTCGAGTTGCGGCGGGAACCTGGGGTATATTCTCGAGTTACGACGGGGATGGCCCTTCCACCCACGAGTTTGTTCAGCAACGTCAGGACTCCTGCCTTGTTGCGAGGGACAACTCGGGATTCTCCTCGAGGCTTGGCAGGGCAATTGGGACGGCTCACCAACTGAAGCGGGAGACCAAGGGTCCCTTTCCATGTGCCACAGGAATCCTGGGACTCCTATAAATTTTCACGAGGAGTCAGGCATTGTCTCCTTTGCAGGCACTGATCTCCGCGTACCTCTGGAGTTTTCAAAGGTTGTGAGGCCTCCGGTCGCGATGAGGTGGGGAACTGGGTTTTCTCTGTGGTCTACACTGGGGATTCAAACATCATTTCGTCTTGGGAGATGCAAGACGAGCCTGCATTCAAGTCACTGCAGGGATATCCGGCCTTATTTCGAGACAGGGCATCGCGGTGTCCATTCCACTTGAGGCCGCAAACTCAGGGTCCCTCTCACAAACCTAGAGCTGAGAGAAGCCTCCTCTTGAGGTGCTTGTGGTAAGGTGGTATTCCTCTGGAGTCGAAGCCAGGGAGTAACCTCTCATCTCGAGTTGATTCTTGGTACACGGAGCCCTTTCGGGTTGCTACAGTGACCTCAGTATCCCTCTAGCCTTGAAACAGTGTTCTTGGGGTTCCTCTGGAATGCCACCAAGGAAATCAAGGCTCCTTTCATGTGTGATGTGCAACACGGAATTGCTCTGCACGCAGTGCAGGGGAATCAAGCCTCATCTCGCGGCGAGGGGGAAGTCTCATGGTTTTTCTCGAGTTGCGGCGGGAACCTGGGGTATATTCTCGAGTTACGACGGGGATGGCCCTTCCACACACGTGTTTCTTCAGCCACGTCAGGACTCCTGCTTAATTGCGAGGGGCAACTCAGAATTCTCCTCGAGACTTGGCAAGGCAATTGGGACGCCTCTCCAGCTGAGGCGGGAGACCAAGGGTCCCTTTCCACGTGCCACAGGAATCCTGGGACTCCTATCAAGTTTCACGAGGAGTCAGGCATCGTCTCCTTTGGAGGCACTGATCTCCGCGTACCTCTGGAGTTTTCAAAGGATGTGAGGCCTCCGGTCGCGATGAGGTGGGGAACTAGGTCTTTCTCTGTGGTCTCCACAGGGGATTCAGACATCCTTTCTTCTTGGGAGATGCAAGACGAGCCTGCATTCAAGTCACTGCAGGGATATCCGGCCTTATTTCGAGCCAGGGCATCGCGGTGTCCATTATACTTGAGGCCGCAATCTCAGGGTCCCTCTCACATACCTAGAGCTGAGAGAAGCCTTCTCTTGAGGTGCTTGTGGTAAGGTGGAATTCCTCTGGAGTCGACGCCAGGGACTAACCTCTCATCTCGAGTTGATTTTTGGTCCACGGAGCTCTTTCGTGTTGCTACAGTGACCTCAGGATCCCTCTAGCCTTGAAACAGTGTTCTTGGGGTTTCTCTGGAGTGCCATCAAGGAAATCAAGGCTCCTTTCATGTGTGATGTGCAAGACGGAATTGCTCTGCACGCAGTACAGGGGAATCGGGCCTCAGCTCGCGCCGAGGGGGAAGTCTCATGGTTTTTCTCGAGTTGCGGCGGGAACCTGGTGTATATTCTCGAGTTACGACGGGGATGGCCCTTCCACACACGTGTTTCTTCAGCGACGTCAGGACTCCTGCCGAGTTGCGAGGGACAACTCGGGATTCTCCTCGAGGCTTGGCAGGGCAATTGGGACGCCTCTCCAGCTGAGGCAGGAGACCAAGGGTCCCTTTCCATGTGCCACAGGAATCCTGGGACTCCTATCAAGTTTCACGAGGAGTCAGGCATCGTCTCCTTTGGAGGCACTGATCTCCGCGTACCTCTGGAGTTTTCAAAGGATGTGAGGCCTCCGGTCGCGATGAGGTGGGGAACTAGGTCTTTCTCTGTGGTCTCCACAGGGGATTCAGACATCCTTTCGTCTTGGGAGATGCAAGACGAGCCTGCATTCAAGTCACTGCAGGGATATCCAGACTTATTTCGAGCCAGGGCATTGCGGTGTCCATTCCACTTGAGGCCGCAAACTCAGGGTCCCTTTCACATACCTAGAGCTGAGAGAAGCCTCCTCTTGAGGTGCTTGTGGTAAGGTGGTATTCCTCTGGAGTCGAAGCCAGGGACTAACCTCTCATCTCGAGTTGATTTTTGGACCACGGAGCTCTTTCGTGTTGCTACAGTGACCTCAGGATCCCTCTAGCCTTGAAACAGTGTTCTTGGGCTTTCTCTGGAGTGCCACCAAGGAAATGAAGGCTCCTTTCATGTGTGATGTGCAAAACGGAATTGCTCTGCACGCAGTGCAGGGGAATCGGGCCTCATCTCGCGGCGAGGGGGAAGTCTCATGGTTTTTCTCGAGTTGCGGCGGGAACCTTGGGTATATTCTCGAGTTACGACGGGGATGGACCTTCCACACACGTGTTTCTTCAGCGACGGCAGGACTCCTGCCTAGTTGCGAGGGACAACTCGGGATTCTCCTCGAGGCTTGGCAGGGCAATTGGGACGCCTCTCCAGCTGAGGCGGGAGACCAAGGGTCCCTTTCCACGTGCCACAGGAATCCTGGGACTCCTATCAAGTTTCACGAAGAGTCAGGCATCGTCTCCTTTGGAGGCACTGATCTCCGCGTACCTCTGGAGTTTTCAAAGGATGTGAGGCCTCCGGTCGCGATCAGGTGGGATACTAGGTCTTTCTCTGTGATCTACACAGGTGATTCAGACATCCTTTCGTCTTGGGAGATGCAAGACGTGCCTGCATTCAAGTCACTGCAGGGATATCCGGCCTTATTTCGAGTCAGGGCATCGCGGTGTCCATTCCACTTGAGGCCGCAAACTCAGCACATAGCTAGAGCTGAGAGAAGCCTCCTCTTGAGGTGCTTGTGGTAAGGTGGTATTCCTCTGGAGTCGAAGCCAGGGACTAACCTCTCATCTCGAGTTGATTTTTGGTCCACGGAGCTCTTTCGTGTTGCTACAGTGACCTCAGGATCCCTCTAGCCTTGAAGCAGTGTTCTTGGGGTTTCTCTGGAGTGCCATCAAGGAAATCAAGGCTCCTTTCATGTGTGATGTGCAACACGGAATTGCTCTGCACGCAGTGCAGGGGAATCGGGCCTCATGTCGTGGCGAGGGGGAAGTCTCATGGTTTTTCTCGAGTTGCGGCGGGAACCTGGGGTATATTCTCGAGTTACGACGGGGATGGCCCTTCCACACACGTGTTTCTTCAGCGACGTTTGGACTCCTGCCTAGTTGCGAGGGACAACTCGGGATTCTCCTCGAGGCTTGGCAGGGCAATTGGGATGCCTCTCCAGCTGAGGCAGGAGACCAAGGGTCCCTTTCCACGTGCCACAGGAATCCTGGGACTCCTATCAAGTTTCAGGAGGAGTCAGGCATCGTCTCCTTTGGAGGCACTGATCTCCGCGTACCTCTGGAGTTTTCAAAGGATATAAGGAATCCGGTCGCGATGAGGTGGGGAACTAGGTCTTTCTCTGTGGTCTCCACAGGAGATTCAGACATCCTTTTATCTTGGGAGATGCAAGACGAGCCTGCATTCAAGTCACTGCAGGGATATCCGGCCTTATTTCGAGTCAGGGCATCGCGGTGTCCATTCCACTTGAGGCCGCAAACTCAGGGCCCCTCTCACATACCTAGAGCTGAGAGAAGCCTCCTCTTGAGCTGCTTGTGGTAAGGTGGTATTCCTCTGGAGTCGAAGCCAGGGACTAACCTCTCATCTCGAGTTGATTTGTGGTCCACGGAGCCCTTTTGTGTTGCTACAGTGACCTCAGGATGCCTCTAGCCTTGAAACAGTGTTCCTGGGGTTTCTCTGGAGTGCCATCAAGGAAATCAAGGCTCCTTTCATGTGTGATGTGCAACACGGAATTGCTCTGCACGCAGTGCAGGGGAATCGTGCCTCATCTCGCGGCAAGGGGGAAGTCTCATGGTTTTTCTCGAGTTGCGGCAGGAACCTGGGGTATATTCTCGCGTTACGACGGGGATGGCCCTTCCACCCACGTGTTTGTTCAGCAACGTCAGGACTCCTGCCTAGTTGCGAGGGACAACTCGGGATTCTCCTCGAGGCTTGGCAGGGCAATTGGGACGCCTCACCAACTGCAGCGGGAGACCAAGTGTCCCTTTCCACGTGCCACAGGAATCCTGGGACTCCTATAAAGTTTCACGAGGAGTCAGGCATTGTCTCCTTTGGAGGCACTGATCTCCGCGTACCTCTGGAGTTTTCAAAGGTTGTGAGGCCTCCGGTCGCGATGAGGTGGGGAACTGGGTTTTCTCTGTGGTCTACACTGGGGATTCAAACATCATTTCGTCTTGGGAGATGCAAGACGAGCCTGCATTCAAGTCACTGCAGGGATATCCAGCCTTATTTCGAGTCAGGGCATCGCGGTGTCCATTCCACTTGTGGCCGCAAACTCAGGGTCCCTCTCACAAACCTAGAGCTGAGAGAAGCCTCCTCTTGAGGTGCTTGTGGTAAGGTGGTATTCCTCTGGAGTCGAAGCCAGGGAGTAACCTCTCATCTCGAGTTGATTCTTGGTACACGGAGCCCTTTCGGGTTGCTACAGTGACCTCAGGATCCCTCTAGCCTTGAAACAGTGTTCTTGGGGTTTCTCTGGAGTGCCATCAAGGAAATCAAGGCTCCTTTCATGTGTGATGTGCAACACGGAATTGCTCTGCACGCAGTGCAGGGGAATCGGGCCTCATTTCGCGGCGAGGGGGAAGTCTCATGGTTTTTCTCGAGTTGCGGCGGGAACCTGGGGTATATTCTCGAGTTACGATGGGGATGGCCCTTGCACACACGAGTTTGTTCACCGACGGCAGGACTCCTGCCGAGTTGCGAGGGACAACTCGGGATTCTCCTCGAGGCTTGGCAGGGCAATTGGGACGCCTCTCCAGCTGAGGTAGGAGACCAAGGGTCCCTTTCCACGTGCCACAGGAATCCTGGGACTCCTATCAAGTTTCACGAGGAGTCAGGAATCGTCTCCTTTGGAAGCACTGATCTCCGCGTACCTCTGGAGTTTTCAAAGGATTTGAGGCCTCAGGTCGCGATGAGGTGGGGAACTAGGTCTTTCTCTGTGGTGTCCACAGGGGATTCAGACATCCTTTCGTCTTGGGAGATGCAAGACGAGCCTGCATTCAAGTCACTGCAGGGATATCCGGCCTTATTTCGAGTCAGGGCATCGCGGTGTCCATTCCACTTGAGGCCGCAATCTCAGGGTCCCTCTCACATACCTAGAGCTGAGAGAAGCCTCCTCTTGAGGTGCTTGTGGTAAGGTGGTATTCCTCTGGAGTCGAAGCCAGGGACTAACCTCTCATCTCGAGTTGATTTTTGGTCCATGGAGCTCTTTCGTGTTGCTACTGTGACCTCAGGATCCCTCTAGCCTTGAAACAATGTTCTTGGGATTTCTCTGGAGTGCCATCAAGGAAATCAAGGATCCTTTCATGTGTGATGTGCAACACGGAATTGCTCTGCACGCAGTGCAGGGGAATCGGGCCTCATCTCACGGCGAGGGGGAAGTCTCATGGTTTTTCACGAGTTGCGGCGGGAACCTGGGGTATATTCTCGAGTAACGACGGGGATGGCCCTTCCACCCACGTGTTTGTTCAGCGACGTCAGGTCTCCTGCCTAGTTGCGAGGGACAACTCGGGATTCTCCTCGAGGCTTGGCAGGGCAATTGGGACGCCTCTCCATCTGAGGTAGGAGACCAAGGGTCCCTTTCCACGTGCCACAGGAATCCTGGGACTCCTATCAAGTTTCACGAGGAGTCAGGAATCGTCTCCTTTGGAGGCACTGATCTCCGTGTACCTCTGGAGTTTTCAAAGGATATAAGGCATCCGGTCGCGATGAGGTGGGGAACTAGGTCTTTCTCTGCGGTCTCCACAGGGGATTCAGACATCCTTTCATCTTGGGAGATGCAAGACGAGCCTGCATTCAAGTCACTGCAGAGATATCCGGCCTTATTTCGAGTCAGGGCATCGTGGTGTCCATTCCACTTGAGGCCGCAATCTCAGGGTCCCTCTCACATACCTAGAGCTGAGAGAAGCCTCCTCTTGAGGTGCTTGTGGTAAGGTGGTTGTCCTCTGGAGTCGAAGCCAGGGACTAACCTCTCATCTCGAGTTGATTTTTGGTCCACGGAGCTCTTTCGTGTTGCTACAGTGACCTCAGGATCCCTCTAGCCTTGAAAGAGTGTTCTTGGTGTTTCTCTGGAATGTCACCAAGGAAATCAAGGCTCCTTTCATGTGTGATGTGCAACACGGAATTGCTCTGCACGCAGTGCAGGGGAATCAAGCCTCATCTCGCGGCGAGGGGGAAGTCTCATGGTTTTTCTCGAGTTGCGGCGGGAACCTGGGGTATATTCTCGAGTTACGACGGGGATGGCCCTTCCACACACGTGTTTCTTCAGCCACGTCAGGACTCCTACTTAATTGCGAGGGGCAACTCAGAATTCTCCTCGAGACTTGGCAAGGCAATTGGGACGCCTCTCCAGCTGAGGCGGGAGACCAAGGGTCCCTTTCCATGTGCCACAGGAATCCTGGGACTCCTATCAAGTTTCACGAGGAGTCAGGCATCGTCTCCTTTGGAGGCACTGATCTCCGCGTACCTCTGGAGTTTTCAAAGGATGTGAGGCCTCCGGTCGCGATGAGGTGGGGAACTAGGTCTTTCTCTGTGGTCTCCACAGGGGATTCAGACATCCTTTCGTCTTGGGAGATGCAAGACGAGCCTGCATTCAAGTCACTGCAGGGATATCCGGCCTTATTTCGAGCCAGGGCATCGCGGTGTCCATTCCACTTGAGGCCGCAATCTCAGGGTCCCTCTCACATACCTAGAGCTGAGAGAAGCCTTCTCTTGAGGTGCTTGTGGTAAGGTGGAATTCCTCTGGAGTCGACGCCAGGGACTAACCTCTCATCTCGAGTTGATTTTTGGTCCACGGAGCTCTTTCGTGTTGCTACAGTCACCTCAGGATCCCTCTAGCCTTGAAACAGTGTTCTTGGGGTTTCTCTGGAGTGCCATCAAGGAAATCAAGGATCCTTTCATGTGTGATGTGCAACACGGAATTGCTCTGCACGCAGTGCAGGGGAATCGGACCTCATCTCGCGGCGAGGGGGAAGTCTCATGGTTTTTCACGAGTTGCGGCGGGAACCTGGGGTATATTCTCGAGTAACGACGGGGATGGCCCTTCCACCCACGTGTTTGTTCAGCGACGTCAGGTCTCCTGCCTAGTTGCGAGGGACAACTCGGGATTCTCCTCGAGGCTTGGCAGGGCAATTGGGACGCCTCTCCATCTGAGGTAGGAGACCAAGGGTCCCTTTCCACGTGCCACAGGAATCCTGGGACTCCTATCAAGTTTCACGAGGAGTCAGGAATCGTCTCCTTTGGAGGCACTGATCTCCGTGTACCTCTGGAGTTTTCAAAGGATATAAGGCATCCGGTCGCGATGAGGTGGGGAACTAGGTCTTTCTCTGCGGTCTCCACAGGGGATTCAGACATCCTTTCATCTTGGGAGATGCAAGACGAGCCTGCATTCAAGTCACTGCAGAGATATCCGGCCTTATTTCGAGTCAGGGCATCGTGGTGTCCATTCCACTTGAGGCCGCAATCTCAGGGTCCCTCTCACATACCTAGAGCTGAGAGAAGCCTCCTCTTGAGGTGCTTGTGGTAAGGTGGTTGTCCTCTGGAGTCGAAGCCAGGGACTAACCTCTCATCTCGAGTTGATTTTTGGTCCACGGAGCTCTTTCGTGTTGCTACAGTGACCTCAGGATCCCTCTAGCCTTGAAAGAGTGTTCCTGGTGTTTCTCTGGAATGCCACCAAGGAAATCAAGGCTCCTTTCATGTGTGATGTGCAACACGGAATTGCTCTGCACGCAGTGCAGGGGAATCAAGCCTCATCTCGCGGCGAGGGGGAAGTCTCATGGTTTTTCTCGAGTTGCGGCGGGAACCTGGGGTATATTCTCGAGATACGACGGGGATGGCCCTTCCACACACGTGTTTCTTCAGCCACGTCAGGACTCCTACTTAATTGCGAGGGGCAACTCAGAATTCTCCTCGAGACTTGGCAAGGCAATTGGGACGCCTCTCCAGCTGAGGCGGGAGACCAAGGGTCCCTTTCCATGTGCCACAGGAATCCTGGGACTCCTATCAAGTTTCACGAGGAGTCAGGCATCGTCTCCTTTGGAGGCACTGATCTCCGCGTACCTCTGGAGTTTTCAAAGGATGTGAGGCCTCCGGTCGCGATGAGGTGGGGAACTAGGTCTTTCTTTGTGGTCTCCACAGGGGATTCAGACATCCTTTCGTCTTGGGAGATGCAAGACGAGCCTGCATTCAAGTCACTGCAGGGATATCCGGCCTTATTTCGAGCCAGGGCATCGCGGTGTCCATTCCACTTGAGGCCGCAAACTCAGGGTCCCTCTCACATACCTAGAGCTGAGAGAAGCCTTCTCTTGAGGTGCTTGTGGTAAGGTGGAATTCCTCTGGAGTCGACGCCAGGGACTAACCTCTCATCTCGAGTTGATTTTTGGTCCACGGAGCTCTTTCGTGATGCTACAGTCACCTCAGGATCCCTCTAGCCTTGAAACAGTGTTCTTGGGGTTTCTCTGGAGTGCCATCAAGGAAATCAAGGATCCTTTCATGTGTGATGTGCAACACGGAATTGCTCTGCACGCAGTGCAGGGGAATCGGGCCTCATCTCGCGGCGAGGGGGAAGTCTCATGGTTTTTCACGAGTTGCGGCGGGAACCTGTGGTATATTCTCGAGTAACGACGGGGATGGCCCTTCCACCCACGTGTTTGTTCAGCGACGTCAGGTCTCCTGCCTAGTTGCGAGGGACAACTCGGGATTCTCCTCGAGGCTTGGCAGGGCAATTGGGACGCCTCTCCATCTGAGGTAGGAGACCAAGGGTCCCTTTCCACG
The DNA here is from genome assembly GCF_910594005.1 of Cervus elaphus. NCBI lineage: Eukaryota > Metazoa > Chordata > Mammalia > Artiodactyla > Cervidae > Cervus > Cervus elaphus. Next base: position 8,806,476 of record NC_057838.1, read on the forward strand.
TGCCACAGGAATCCTGGGACTCCTATCAAGTTTCACGAGGAGTCAGGAATCGTCTCCTTTGGAGGCACTGATCTCCGTGTACCTCTGGAGTTTTCAAAGGATATAAGGCATCCAGTCGCGATGAGGTGGGGAACTAGGTCTTTCTCTGCGGTCTCCACAGGGGATTCAGACATCCTTTCATCTTGGGAGATGCAAGACGAGCCTGCATTCAAGTCACTGCAGAGATATCCGGCCTTATTTCGAGTCAGGGCATCGTGGTGTCCATTCCACTTGAGGCCGCAATCTCAGGGTCCCTCTCACATACCTAGAGCTGAGAGAAGCCTCCTCTTGAGGTGCTTGTGGTAAGGTGGTTGTCCTCTGGAGTCGAAGCCAGGGACTAACCTCTCATCTCGAGTTGATTTTTGGTCCACGGAGCTCTTTCGTGTTGCTACAGTGACCTCATGATCCCTCTAGCCTTGAAAGAGTGTTCTTGGTGTTTCTCTGGAATGCCACCAAGGAAATCAAGGCTCCTTTCATGTGTGATGTGCAACACGGAATTGCTCTGCACGCAGTGCAGGGGAATCAAGCCTCATCTCGCGGCGAGGGGGAAGTCTCATGGTTTTTCTCGAGTTGCGGCGGGAACCTGGGGTATATTCTCGAGTTACGACGGGGATGGCCCTTCCACACACGTGTTTCTTCAGCCACGTCAGGACTCCTACTTAATTGCGAGGGGCAACTCAGAATTCTCCTCGAGACTTGGCAAGGCAATTGGGACGCCTCTCCAGCTGAGGCGGGAGACCAAGGGTCCCTTTCCATGTGCCACAGGAATCCTGGGACTCCTATCAAGTTTCACGAGGAGTCAGGCATCGTCTCCTTTGGAGGCACTGATCTCCGCGTACCTCTGGAGTTTTCAAAGGATGTGAGGCCTCCGGTCGCGATGAGGTGGGGAACTAGGTCTTTCTCTGTGGTCTCCACAGGGGATTCAGACATCCTTTCGTCTTGGGAGATGCAAGACGAGCCTGCATTCAAGTCACTGCAGGGATATCCGGCCTTATTTCGAGCCAGGGCATCGCGGTGTCCATTCCACTTGAGGCCGCAATCTCAGGGTCCCTCTCACATACCTAGAGCTGAGAGAAGCCTTCTCTTGAGGTGCTTGTGGTAAGGTGGAATTCCTCTGGAGTCGACGCCAGGGACTAACCTCTCATCTCGAGTTGATTTTTGGTCCACGGAGCTCTTTCGTGTTGCTACAGTCACCTCAGGATCCCTCTAGCCTTGAAACAGTGTTCTTGGGGTTTCTCTGGAGTGCCATCAAGGAAATCAAGGCTCCTTTCATGTGTGATGTCCAAGACGGAATTGCTCTGCACGCAGTGCAGGGGAATCGGGCCTCAGATCGCGGCGAGGGGGAAGTCTCATGGTTTTTCTCGAGTTGCGGCGGGAACCTGGGGTATATTCTCGAGTTACGACGGGGATGGACCTTCCACACACGAGTTTGTTCAGCGACGGCAGGACTCCTGCCTAGTTGCGAGGGACAACTCGGGATTCTCCTCGAGGCTTGGCAGGGCAATTGGGACGCCTCTCCAGCTGAGGCGGGAGACCAAGGGTCCCTTTCCACGTGCCACAGGAATCCTGGGACTCCTATCAAGTTTCACGAAGAGTCAGGCATCGTCTCCTTTGGAGGCACTGATCTCCGCGTACCTCTGGAGTTTTCAAAGGATGTGAGGCCTCCGGTCGCGATGAGGTGGGATACTAGGTCTTTCTCTGTGATCTACACAGGTGATTCAGACATCCTTTCGTCTTGGGAGATGCAAGACGTGCCTGCATTCAAGTCACTGCAGGGATATCCGGCCTTATTTCGAGTCAGGGCATCGCGGTGTCCATTCCACTTGAGGCCACAAACTCAGCACATAGCTAGAGCTGAGAGAAGCCTCCTCTTGAGGTGCTTGTGGTAAGGTGGTATTCCTCTGGAGTCGAAGCCAGGGACTAACCTCTCATCTCGAGTGGATTTTTGGTCCACGGAGCTCTTTCGTGTTGCTACAGTGACCTCAGGATCCCTCTAGCCTTGAAGCAGTGTTCTTGGGGTTTCTCTGGAGTGCCATCAAGGAAATCAAGGCTCCTTTCATGTGTGATGTGCAACACGGAATTGCTCTGCACGCAGTGCAGGGGAATCGGGCCTCATCTCGTGGCGAGGGGGAAGTCTCATGGTTTTTCTCGAGTTGCGGCGGGAACCTGGGGTATATTCTCGAGTTACGACGGGGATGGCCCTTCCACACACGTGTTTCTTCAGCGACGTTTGGACTCCTGCCTAGTTGCGAGGGACAACTCGGGATTCTCCTCGAGGCTTGGCAGGGCAATTGGGATGCCTCTCCAGCTGAGGCAGGAGACCAAGGGTCCCTTTCCACGTGCCACAGGAATCCTGGGACTCCTATCAAGTTTCAGGAGGAGTCAGGCATCGTCTCCTTTGGAGGCACTGATCTCCGAGTACCTCTGGAGTTTTCAAAGGATATAAGGAATCCGGTCGCGATGAGGTGGGGAACTAGGTCTTTCTCTGTGGTCTCCACAGGAGATTCAGACATCCTTTCATCTTGGGAGATGCAAGACGAGCCTGCATTCAAGTCACTGCAGGGATATCCGGCCTTATTTCGAGTCAGGGCATCGCGGTGTCCATTCCACTTGAGGCCGCAAACTCAGAGCCCCTCTCACATACCTAGAGCTGAGAGAAGCCTCCTCTTGAGGTGCTTGTGGTAAGGTGGTATTCCTCTGGAGTCGAAGTCAGGGACTAACCTCTCATCTCGAGTTGATTTGTGGTCCACGGAGCTCTTTCGTGTTGCTGCAGTGACCTCAGGATCCCTCTAGCCTTGAAACAGTGTTCTTGGGGTTTCTCTGGAGTGCCACCAAGGAAATGAAGGTTCCTTTCATGTGTGATGTGCAACACGGAATTGCTCTGCACGCAGTGCAGGGGAATCGGGCCTCATCTCGCGGCGAGGGGGAAGTCTCATGGTTTTTCTCGAGTTGCGGCGGGAACCTGGGGTATATTCTCGAGTTACGACGGGGATGGCCCTTCCACACACGTGTTTCTTCAGCAACGTCAGGACTCCTGCCTAGTTGCGAGGGACAACTCGGGATTCTCCTCGAGGCTTGGCAGGGCAATTATGACGCCTCTCCAGCTGAGGCGGGAGACCAAGTGTCCCTTTCCACGTGCCACAGGAATTCTGGGACTCCTATCAAGTTTCACGAAGAGTCAGGCATCGTCTCCTTTGGAGGCACTGATCTCCGCGTACCTCTGGAGTTTTCAAAGGATGTGAGGCCTCCGGTCGCGATGAGGTGGGATACTAGGTCTTTCTCTGTGATCTACACAGGTGATTCAGACATCCTTTCGTCTTGGGAGATGCAAGACGAGCCTGCATTCAAGTCACTGCAGGGATATCCGGCCTTATTTCGAGTCAGGGCATAGCGGTGTCCATTCCACTTGAGGCCGCAAACTCAGCACATAGCTAGAGCTGAGAGAAGCCTCCTCTTGAGGTGCTTGTGGTAAGGTGGTATTCCTCTGGAGTCGAAGCCAGGGACTAACCTCTCATCTCGAGTTGATTTTTGGTCCACGGAGCTCTTTCGTGTTGCTACAGTGACCTCAGGATCCCTCTAGCCTTGAAGCAGTGTTCTTGGGGTTTCTCTGGAGTGCCATCAAGGAAATCAAGGCTCCTTTCATATGTGATGTGCAACACGGAATTGCTCTGCACGCAGTGCAGGGGAATCGGGCCTCATCTCGTGGCGAGGGGGAAGTCTCATGGTTTTTCTCGAGTTGCGGCGGGAACCTGGGGTATATTCTCGAGTTATGACGGGGATGGCCCTTCCACACACGTGTTTCTTCAGCGACGTTTGGACTCCTGCCTAGTTGCGAGGGACAACTCGGGATTCTCCTCAAGGCTTGGCAGGGCAATTGGGATGCCTCTCCAGCTGAGGCAGGAGACCAAGGGTCCCTTTCCACGTGCCACAGGAATCCTGGGACTCCTATCAAGTTTCACGAGGAGTCAGGCATCGTCTCCTTTGGAGGCAATGATCTACGCGTACCTCTGGAGTTTTTAAAGGATATAAGGAATCCGGTCGCAATGAGGTGGGGAACTAGGTCTTTCTCTGTGGTCTCCACAGGAGATTCAGACATCCTTTCATCTTGGGAGATGCAAGAAGAGCCTGCATTCAAGTCACTGCAGGGATATCCGGCCTTATTTCGAGTCAGGGCATCGTGGTGTCCATTCCACTTGAGGCCGCAAACTCAGGGCCCCTCTCACATACCTAGAGCTGAGAGAAGCCTCCTCTTGAGCTGCTTGTGGTAAGGTGGTATTCCTCTGGAGTCGAAGCCAGGGACTAACCTCTCATCTCGAGTTGATTTTTGGTCCACGGAGCCCTTTTGTGTTGCTCCAGTGACCTCAGGATGCCTCTAGCCTTGAAACAGTGTTCCTGGGGTTTCTCTGGAGTGCCATCAAGGAAATCAAGGCTCCTTTCATGTGTGATGTGCAACACGGAATTGCTCTGCACGCAGTGCAGGGGAATCGTGCCTCATCTCACGGCAAGGGGGAAGTCTCATGGTTTTTCTCGAGTTGCGGCAGGAACCTGGGGTATATTCTCGCGTTACGACGGGGATGGCCCTTCCACCCACGTGTTTGTTCAGCAACGTCAGGACTCCTGCCTAGTTGCGAGGGACAACTCGGGATTCTCCTCGAGGCTTGGCAGGGCAATTGGGACGCCTCACCAACTGAAGCGGGAGACCAAGGGTCCCTTTCCACGTGCCACAGGAATCCTGGGACTCCTATAAAGTTTCACGAGGAGTCAGGCATTGTCTCCTTTGGAGGCACTGATCTCCGCGTACCTCTGGAGTTTTCAAAGGTTGTGAGGCCTCCGGTCGCGATGAGGTGGGGAACTGGGTTTTCTCTGTGGTCTACACTGGGGATTCAAACATCATTTCGTCTTGGGAGATGCAAGACGAGCCTGCATTCAAGTCACTGCAGGGATATCCAGCCTTATTTCGAGACAGGGCATCGCGGTGTCCATTCCACTTGAGGCCGCAAACTCAGGGTCCCTCTCACAAACCTAGAGCTGAGAGAAGCCTCCTCTTGAGGTGCTTGTGGTAAGGTGGTATTCCTCTGGAGTCGAAGCCAGCGAGTAACCTCTCATCTCGAGTTGATTATTGGTACACGGAGCCCTTTCGGGTTGCTACAGTGACCTCAGGATCCCTCTAGCCTTGAAACAGTGTTCTTGGGGTTTCTCTGGAGTGCCATCAAGGAAATCAAGGCTCCTTTCATGTGTGATGTGCAACACGGAATTGCTCTGCACGCAGTGCAGGGGAATCGGGCCTCATCTCTCGGCGAGGGGGAAGTCTCATGGTTTTTCTCGAGTTGCGGCGGGAACCTGGGGTATATTCTCGAGTTACGATGGGGATGGCCCTTGCACACACGAGTTTGTTCAGCGACGGCAGGACTCCTGCCTAGTTGCGAGGGACAACTCGGGATTCTCCTCGAGGCTTGGCAGGGCAATTGGGACGCCTCTCCAGCTGAGGTAGGAGACCAAGGGTCCCTTTCCACGTGCCACAGGAATCCTGGGACTCCTATCAAGTTTCACGAGAAGTCAGGAATCGTCTCCTTTGGAGGCACTGATCTCCGTGTACCTCTGAAGTTTTCAAAGGATATAAGGAATCCGGTCGCGATGAGGTGGGGAACTAGGTCTTTCTCTGCGGTCTCCACAGGGGATTCAGACATCCTTTCATCTTGGGAGATGCAAGACGAGCCTGCATTCAAGTCACTGCAGGGATATCCGGCCTTATTTCGAGTCAGGGCATCGTGGTGTCCATTCCACTTGAGGCCGCAATCTCAGGGTCCCTCTCACATACCTAGAGCTGAGAGAAGCCTCCTCTTGAGGTGCTTGTGGTAAGGTGGTTGTCCTCTGGAGTCGAAGCCAGGGACTAACCTCTCATCTCGAGTTGATTTTTGGTCCACGGAGCTCTTTCGTGTTGCTACAGTGACCTCAGGATCCCTCTAGCCTTGAAACAATGTTCTTGGGGTTTCTCTGGAGTGCCATCAAGGAAATCAAGGCTTCTTTCATGTGTGATGTGCAAGACGGAATTGCTCTGCACGCAGTGCAGGGGAATCGGGCCTCAGCTCGCGCCGAGGGGGAAGTCTCATGGTTTTTCTCGAGTTGCGGCGGAAACCTGGGGTATATTCTCGAGTTACGACGGGGATGGCCCTTCCACACACGTGTTTCTTCAGCGACGTCAGGACTCCTGCCTAGTTGCGAGGGACAACTCGGGATTCTCCTCGAGGCTTGGCAGGGCAATTGGGACGCCTCTCCAGCTGAGGCGGGAGACCAAGGGTCCCTTTCCATGTGCCACAGGAATCCTGGGACTCCTATCAAGTTTCACGAGGAGTCAGGCATCGTCTCCTTTGGAGGCACTGATCTCCGCGTACCTCTGGAGTTTTCAAAGGATGTGAGGCCTCCGGTCGCGATGAGGTGGGGAACTAGGTCTTTCTCTGTGGTCTCCACAGGGGATTCAGACATCCTTTCGTCTTGGGAGATGCAAGACGAGCCTGCATTCAAGTCACTGCAGGGATATCCAGACTTATTTCGAGCCAGGGCATTGCGGTGTCCATTCCACTTGAGGCCGCAAACTCAGGGTCCCTTTCACATACCTAGAGCTGAGAGAAGCCTCCTCTTGAGGTGCTTGTGGTAAGGTATTATTCCTCTGGAGTCGAAGCCAGGGACTAACCTCTCATCTCGAGTTGATTTTTGGACCACGGAGCTCTTTCGTGTTGCTACAGTGACCTCAGGATCCCTCTAGCCTTGAAACAGTGTTCTTGGGCTTTCTCTGGAGTGCCACCAAGGAAATGAAGGCTCCTTTCATGTGTGATGTGCAACACGGAATTGCTCTGCACGCAGTGCAGGGGAATCGGGCCTCATCTCGCGGCGAGGGGGAAGTCTCATGGTTTTTCTCGAGTTGCGGCGGGAACCTGGGGTATATTCTCGAGTTACGACGGGGATGGACCTTCCACACACGAGTTTGTTCAGCGACGGCAGGACTCCTGCCTAGTTGCGAGGGACAACTCGGGATTCTCCTCGAGGCTTGGCAGGGCAATTGGGACGCCTCTCCAGCTGAGGCGGGAGACCAAGGGTCCCTTTCCACGTGCCACAGGAATCCTGGGACTCCTATCAAGTTTCACGAAGAGTCAGGCATCGTCTCCTTTGGAGGCACTGATCTCCGCGTACCTCTGGAGTTTTCAAAGGATGTGAGGCCTCCGGTCGCGATGAGGTGGGATACTAGGTCTTTCTCTGTGATCTACACAGGTGATTCAGACATCCTTTCGTCTTGGGAGATGCAAGACGTGCCTGCATTCAAGTCACTGCAGGGATATCCGGCCTTATTTCGAGTCAGGGCATCGCGGTGTCCATTCCACTTGAGGCCGCAAACTCAGGGCCCCTCTCACATACCTAGAGCTGAGAGAAGCCTCCTCTTGAGCTGCTTGTGGTAAGGTGGTATTCCTCTGGAGTCGAAGCCAGGGACTAACCTCTCATCTCGAGTTGATTTGTGGTCCACGGAGCACTTTTGTGTTGCTACAGTGACCTCAGGATGCCTCTAGCCTTGAAACAGTGTTCCTGGGGTTTCTCTGGAGTGCCATCAAGGAAATCAAGGCTCCTTTCATGTGTGATGTGCAACACGGAATTGCTCTGCACGCAGTGCAGGGGAATCGTGCCTCATCTCGCGGCAAGGGGGAAGTCTCATGGTTTTCCTCGAGTTGCGGCAGGAACCTGGGGTATATTCTCGCGTTACGACGGGGATGGCCCTTCCACCCACGTGTTTGTTCAGCAACGTCAGGACTCCTGCCTAGTTGCGAGGGACAACTCGGGATTCTCCTCGAGGCTTGGCAGGGCAATTGGGACGCCTCACCAACTGAAGCGGGAGACCAAGGGTCCCTTTCCACGTGCCACAGGAATCCTGGGACTCCTATAAAGTTTCACGAGGAGTCAGGCATTGTCTCCTTTGGAGGCACTGATCTCCGCGTACCTCTGGAGTTTTCAAAGGTTGTGAGGCCTCCGGTCGCGATGAGGTGGGGAACTGGGTTTTCTCTGTGGTCTACACTGGGGATTCAAACATCATTTCGTCTTGGGAGATGCAAGACGAGCCTGCATTCAAGTCACTGCAGGGATATCCAGCCTTATTTCGAGACAGGGCATCGCGGTGTCCATTCCACTTGAGGCCGCAAACTCAGGGTCCCTCTCACAAACCTAGAGCTGAGAGAAGCCTCCTCTTGAGGTGCTTGTGGTAAGGTGGTATTCCTCTGGAGTCGAAGCCAGGGAGTAACCTCTCGTCTCGAGTTGATTATTGGTACACGGAGCCCTTTCGGGTTGCTACAGTGACCTCAGGATCCCTCTAGCCTTGAAACAGTGTTCTTGGGGTTTCTCTGGAGTGCCATCAAGGAAATCAAGGCTCCTTTCATGTGTGATGTGCAACACGGAATTGCTCTGCACGCAGTGCAGGGGAATCGGGCCTCATCTCTCGGCGAGGGGGAAGTCTCATGGTTTTTCTCGAGTTGCGGCGGGAACCTGGGGTATATTCTCGAGTTACGATGGGGATGGCCCTTGCACACACGAGTTTGTTCACCGACGGCAGGACTCCTGCCTAGTTGCGTGGGACAACTCGGGATTCTCCTCGAGGCTTGGCAGGGCAATTGGGACGCCTCTCCAGCTGAGGTAGGAGACCAAGGGTCCTTTTCCACGTGCCACAGGAATCCTGGGACTCCTATCAAGTTTCACGAGGAGTCAGGCATCGTCCCCTTTGGAGGCACTGATCTCCGCGTACCTCTGGAGTTTTCAAAGGATTTGAGGCCTCAGGTCGCGATGAGGTGGGGAACTAGGTCTTTCTCTGTGGTGTCCACAGGGGATTCAGACATCCTTTCGTCTTGGGAGATGCAAGACGAGCCTGCATTCAAGTCAGTGCAGGGATATCCGGCCTTATTTCGAGTCAGGGCATCGCGGTGTCCATTCCACTTGAGGCCACAATCTCAGGGTCCCTCTCACATACCTAGAGCTGAGAGAAGCCTCCTCTTGAGGTGCTTGTGGTAAGGTGGTATTCCTCTGGAGTCGAAGCCAGGGACTAACCTCTCATCTCGAGTTGATTTTTGGTCCATGGAGCTCTTTCGTGTTGCTACAGTGACCTCAGGATCCCTCTAGCCTTGAAACAATGTTCTTGGGGTTTCTCTGGAGTGCCATCAAAGAAATCAAGGATCCTTTCATGTGTGATGTGCAACACGGAATTGCTCTGCACGCAGTGCAGGGGAATCGGGCCTCATCTCGCGGCGAGGGGGAAGTCTCATGGTTTTTCACGAGTTGCGGCGGGAACCTGGGGTATATTCTCGAGTAACGACGGGGATGGCCCTTCCACCCACGTGTTTGTTCAGCGACGTCAGGTCTCCTGCCTAGTTGCGAGGGACAACTCGGGTTTCTCCTCGAGGCTTGGCAGGGCAATTGGGACGCCTCTCCAGCTGAGGTAGGAGACCAAGGGTCCCTTTCCACGTGCCACAGGAATCCTGGGACTCCTATCAAGTTTCACGAGGAGTCAGGAATCGTCTCCTTTGGAGGCACTGATCTCCGTGTACCTCTGAAGTTTTCAAAGGATATAAGGAATCCGGTCGCGATGAGGTGGGGAACTAGGTCTTTCTCTGCGGTCTCCACAGGGGATTCAGACATCCTTTCATCTTGGGAGATGCAAGACGAGCCTGCATTCAAGTCACTGCAGAGATATCCGGCCTTATTTCGAGTCAGGGCATCGTGGTGTCCATTCCACTTGAGGCCGCAATCTCAGGGTCCCTCTCACATACCTAGAGCTGAGAGAAGCCTCCTCTTGAGGTGCTTGTGGTAAGGTGGTTGTCCTCTGGAGTCGAAGCCAGGGACTAACCTCTCATCCCGAGTTGATTTTTGGTCCACGGAGCTCTTTCGTGTTGCTACAGTGACCTCAGGATGCCTCTAGCCTTGAAACAGTGTTCTTGGGGTTTCTCTGGAGTGCCATCAAGGAAATCAAGGATCCTTTCATGTGTGATGTGCAAGACGGAATTGCTCTGCACGCAGTGCAGGGGAATCGGGCCTCAGCTCGCGCCGAGGGGGAAGTCTCATGGTTTTTCTCGAGTTGCGGCGGGAACCTGGGGTATATTCTCGAGTTACGACGGGGATGGCCCTTCCACACACGTGTTTCTTCAGCGACGTCAGGACTCCTGCCTAGTTGCGAGGGACAACTCGGGATTCTCCTCGAGGCTTGGCAGGGCAATTGGGACGCCTCTCCAGCTGAGGCGGGAGACCAAGGGTCCCTTTCCATGTGCCACAGGAATCCTGGGACTCCTATCAAGTTTCACGAGGAGTCAGGCATCGTCCCCTTTGGAGGCACTGATCTCCGCGTACCTCTGGAGTTTTCAAAGGATGTGAGGCCTCCGGTCGCGATGAGGTGGGGAACTAGGTCTTTCTCTGTGGTCTCCACAGGGGATTCAGACATCCTTTCGTCTTGGGAGATGCAAGACGAGCCTGCATTCAAGTCACTGCAGGGATATCCAGACTTATTTCGAGCCAGGGCATCCCAGTGTCCATTCCACTTGAGGCCGCAAACTCAGGGTCCCTCTCACATACCTAGAGCTGAGAGAAGCCTCCTCTTGAGGTGCTTGTGGTAAGGTATTATTCCTCTGGAGTCGAAGCCAGGGACTAACCTCTCATCTCGAGTTGATTTTTGGACCACGGAGCTCTTTCGTGTTGCTACAGTGACCTCAGGATCCCTCTAGCCTTGAAACAGTGTTCTTGGGCATTCTCTGGAGTATCACCAAGGAAATGAAGGCTCCTTTCATGTGTGATGTGCAACACGGAATTGCTCTGCACGCAGTGCAGGGGAATCGGGCCTCATCTCGTGGCGAGGGGGAAGTCTCATGGTTTTTCTCGAGTTGCGGTGGGAACCTGGGGTATATTATCGAGTTACGACGGGGATGGACCTTCCACACACGAGTTTGTTCAGCGACGGCAGGACTCCTGCCTAGTTGCGAGGGACAACTCGGGATTCTCCTCGAGGCTTGGCAGGGCAATTGGGACGCCTCTCCAGCTGAGGCGGGAGACCAAGGGTCCCTTTCCACGTGCCACAGGAATCCTGGGACTCCTATCAAGTTTCACGAAAAGTCAGGCATCGTCTCCTTTGGAGGCACTGATCTCCGTGTACCTCTGGAGTTTTCAAAGGATGTGAGGCCTCCGGTCGCGATGAGGTGGAATACTAGGTCTTTCTCTGTGATCTACACAGGTGATTCAGACATCCTTTCGTCTTGGGAGATGCAAGACGTGCCTGCATTCAAGTCACTGCAGGGATATCCGGCCTTATTTCGAGTCAGGGCATCGCGGTGTCCATTCCACTTGAGGCCGCAAACTCAGCACATAGCTAGAGCTGAGAGAAGCCTCCTCTTGAGGTGCTTGTGGTAAGGTGGTATTCCTCTTGAGTCGAAGCCAGGGACTAACCTCTCATTTCGAGTTGATTTTTGGTCCACGGAGCTCTTTCTTGTTGCTACAGTGACCTCAGGTTCCCTCTAGCCTTGAAACAGTGTTCTTGGGGTTTCTCTGGAGTGCAATCAAGGAAATCAAGGCTCCTTTCATGTGTGATGTGCAACACGGAATTGCTCTGCACGCAGTGCAGGGTATCGGGCCTCATTTTGCGGCGAGGGGGAAGTCTCATGGTTTTCTCGAGTTGCGGTGGGAACCTGGGGTATATTCTCGAGTTACGACAGGGATGGCCCTTCCACCCACGAGTTTGTTCAGCGACGTCAGGACTCTTGCCTAGTGCGAGGGACAACTCGGGATTCTCCTCGAGACTTGGCAGGGCAATTGGGACGCCTCTCCAGTTGAGGCGGGAGACCAAGTGTCCCTTTCCACGTGCCACAGGAATCCTGGGACTCGTATCAAGTTTCAGGAGGAGTCAGGCATCGTCTCCTTTGGAGGCACAGATCTCCGCGTACCTCTGGAGTTTTCAAAGGATGTGAGGCCTCCAGGCGCGATGAGGTGGGGAACTAGGTCTATCTCTGTGGTCTCCACAGGGGATTCAGACATCCTTTCGTCTTGGGAGATGCAAGACGAGCCTGCATTCAAGTCACTGCAGGGATATCCGGCCTTATTTCGAGTCAGGGAATCGCGGTGTCCATTCCACTTGAGGCCGCAATCTCAGGGTCCCTCTCACATAGCTAGAGCTGAGAGAAGTCTCCTCTTGAGGTGCTTGCACTGAGGTGGTATTCCTCTGGAGTGGAAGCCAGGGACTAACCTCTCATCTCGAGTTGATTTTTGGGCCACGGAGCTCTTTCTTGTTGCTACAGTGACCTCAGGATCCCTCTAGCCTTGAAACAGTGTTCTTGGGGTTTCTCTGGAGTGCCATCAAGGAAATCAAGGCTCCTTTCATGTGTGATGTGCAACACGGAATTGCTCTGCACGCAGTGCAGGGGAATCGGGCCTCATCTCGCGGCGAGGGGGAAGTCTCATGGTTTTTCTCGAGTTGCGGCGGGAACCTGGGGTATATTCTCGAGTTACGACGGGGATGGCCCTTCCACCCACGTGTTTGTTCAGCGACATCAGGACTCCTGCCTAGTTGCGAGGGACAACTCGGGATTCTCCTCGAGGCTTGGCAGGGCAATTGGGACGCCTCTCCAGCTGAGGCGGGAGACCAAGGGTCCCTTTCCACGTGCCACAGGAATCCTGGGACTCCTATCAAGTTTCACGAGGAGTCAGGCATCGTCTCCTTTGGAGGCACTGATCTCCGCGTACCTCTGGAGTTTTCAAAGGATGTGAGGCCTCCGGTCGCGATGAGGTGGGGAACTAGGTCTTTCTCTGTGGTCTCCACAGGGGATTCAGACATCCTTTCTTCTTGGGAGATGCAAGACGAGCCTGCATTCAAGTCACTGCAGGGATATCCGGCCTTATTTCGAGTCAGGGCATCGCGGTGTCCATTCCACTTGAGGCCGCAAACTCAGGGTCCCTCTCACATAGCTAGAGCTGAGAGAAGCCTCCTCTTGAGGTGCTTGCACTAAGGGGGTATTCCTCTGGAGTCGAAGCCAGGGACTAACCTCTCATCTCGAGTTGATTTTTGGTCCACGGAGCTCTTTCGTGTTGCTACAGTGACCTCAGGATCCCTCTAGCCTTGAAACAGTGTTCTTGGGGTTTCTCTGGAGTGCCATCAAGGAAATCAAGGCTCCTTTCATGTGTGATGTGCAAGACGGAATTGCTCTGCACGCAGTGCAGGGGAATCGGGCCTCATCTCGCGGCGAGGGGGAAGTCTCATGGTTTTTCTCGAGTTGCGGGGGGAACCTGGGGTGTATTCTCGAGTTACGACAGGGAAGGCCCTTCCACACACGTGTTTGTTCAGCGACGTCAGGACTCCTGCCTAGTTGCGAGGGACAACTCGGGATTCTCCTCGAAGCTTGGCAGGGCAATTGGGACACCTCTCCATCTGAGGGAGGAGACCAAGGTTTCCTTTCCACGTGCCACAGGAATCCTGGGACTCCTACCAAGTTTCAGGAGGAGTCAGGCATCGTCTCCTTTGGAGGCACTGATCTCCGCATACCTCTGGAGTTTTCAAAGAATGTGAGGCCTCCGGTCGCGATGAGGTGGGGAACTAGGTCTTTCTCTGTGGTCTCCACAGGGAATTCAGACATCCTTTCATCTTGGGAGATGCAAGACGAGCCGGCATTCAAGTCACTGGAGGGATATCCAGCCTTATTTCGCGTCAGGTCATCACAGTGTCCATTCCACTTGAGGCCGCAAAATCAGGGTCCCTCTCACATACCTAGAGCTGAGAGAAGCCTCCTCTTGAGGTGCTTGTGGTAAGGTGGTATTCCTCTGGAGTCGAAGCCAGGGATTAACCTCTCATCTCGAGTTGATTTTTGGGCCACGGAGCTCTTTCGTGTTGCTACAGTGACCTCAGGATCCCACTAGCCTTGAAACAGTGTTCTTGAGGTTTCTCTGGAGTGCCATCAAGGAAATCAAGGCTCCTTTCATGTGAGATGTGCAACACGGAATTGCTCTGCACGCAGTGCAGGGGAATCGGGCCTCATCTCGCGGCGAGGGGGAAGTCTCATGGTTTTTCTCGAGTTGCAGCGGGAACCTGGGGTATATTCTCGAGTTACGACGGGGATGGCCCTTCCACCCAGGTGTTTGTTCAGCGACGTCAGGACTCCTGCCTAGTTGCGAGGGACAACTCGGGATTCTGCTCGAGGCTTGGCAGGGCAATTGGGACGCCTCTCCAGCTGAGGCGGGAGACCAAGGGTCCCTTTCCACGTTCCACAGGAATCCTGGGACTCCTATGAAGTTTCACGAGGAGTCAGGCATCGTCTCCTTTGGAGGCACTGATCTCCGCGTACCTCTGGAGTTTTCAAAGGATGTGAGGCCTCCGGTCCGATGAGGTGGGGAACTAGGTCTTTCTCTGTGGTCTCCACAGGGGATTCAAACATCCTTTCATCTTGGGAGATGAAAGACGAGCCGGCATTCAAGTCACTGCAGGGATATCCGGCCTTATTTCGAGTCAGGGCATCGCGGTCTCCATTCCACTTGAGGCCGCAAACTCATGGTCCCTCTCACATACATAGAGCTGAGAGAAGCCTCCTCTTGAGGTGCTTGCACTGAGGTGGTATTCCTCTGGAGTGGAAGCCAGGGACTAACCTCTCATCTCGAGTTGATTTTTGGGCCACGGAGCTGTTTCGTGTTGCTACAGTGACCTCAGGATCCCTCTAGCCTTGAAACAGTGTTCTTGGGGTTTCTCTGGAGTGCCATCAAGGAAATCAAGGCTCCTTTCATGTGTGATGTGCCACACGGATTTGCTGTGCACACAGTGCATGGGAATCGGGCCTCATCTCGCGGCGAGGGGGAAGTCTCACGGTTTTTCTCGAGTTGCGGCGGGAACCTGGGGTATATTCTCGAGTTTCAACGGGGATGGCCCTTCCACACATGTGTTTGTTCAGCGACGTCAGGACTCCTGCCTAGTTGTGAGTGACAACTTGGGATTCTCCTCGAGGCTTGGCAGGGCAATTGGGACGCCTCTCCAGCTGAGGCGGGAGACTAAGTGTCCCTTTCCACGAGACACAGGAATCCTGGGACTCCTATCATGTTTCAGGAGGAGTCAGGCATCATCTCCTTTGGAGGCACTGATCTCCGCCTACCTCTGGAGTTTTCAAAGGATGTGAGGCCTCCGGTCGCGATGAGGTGGGGAACTAGGTCTTTCTCTGTGGTCTCCACAGGGGATTCAGACATCCTTTCGTCTTGGGAGATGCAAGACGAGCCTGCATTCAAGTCACTGCAGGGACATCCGGCCTTATTTCGAGTCAGGGCATCGCGGTGTTCATTCCACTTGAGGCCGCAAACTCAGGGTCCCTCTCACATACCTAGAGCTGAGAGAAGCCTCCTCTTGAGGTGCTTGTGGTAAGGTGGTATTCCTCTGGAGTCGAAGCCAGGGACTAACCTCTCATCTCGAGTTGATTTTTGGTCCACGGAGCTCTTTCTTGTTGCTACAGTGACCTCAGGATCCCTCTAGCCTTGAAACAGTGTTCTTGGGGTTTCTCTGGAGTGCCATCAAGGAAATCAAGGCTCCTTTCATGTGTGATGTGCAACACGGAATTGCTCTGCACGCAGTGCAGGGGAATCGGGCCTCATCTCGCGGCGAGGGGGAAGTCTCATGGTTTTTCTCGAGTTGCGGCGGGAACCTGGGGTATATTCTCAAGTTACGACGGGGATGGCCCTTCCACACACGTGTTTGTTCAGAGACGTCAGGACTCCTGCCTAGTTGCGAGGGACAACTCGGGATTCTCCTCGAGGCTTGGCAGGGCAATTGGGACGCCTCTCCAGCTGAGGCGGGAGACCAAGGGTCCCTCTCCACGTGCCACAGGAATCCTGGGACTCCTATCAAGTTTCACGAGGAGTCAGGCATTGTCTCCTTCGGAGGCACTGATCTCCGCGTACCTCTGGAGTTTTCAAAGGATGTGAGGCCTCCGGTCGCGATGAGGTGGGGAACTAGGTCTTTCTCTGTGGTCTCCACAGGGGATTCAGACATCCTTTCTTCTTGGGAGATGCAAGACGAGCCTGCATTCAAGTCACTGCAGGGATATCCGGCCTTATTTCGAGTCAGGGCATCGCGGTGTCCATTCCACTTGAGGTCGCAAACTCAGGGTCCCTCTCACATAGCTAGAGCTGAGAGAAGCCTCCTCTTGAAGTGCTTGTGGTAAGGTGGTGTTCCTCTGTAGTCGAAGCCAGGGACTAACCTCTCATCTCGAGTTGATTTTTGGTCCACGGAGCTCTTTCATGTTGCTACAGTGACCTCAGGATCCCTCTAGCCTTGAAACAGTGTTCTTGGGGTTTCTCTGGAGTGCCATCAAGGAAACCAAGGCTCCTTTCATGTGTGATGTGCAACACGGAATTGCTCTGCACACAGTGCGGGGGAATCGGGCCTCATTTTGCGGCGAGGGGGAAGTCTCATGGTTTTTCTCGAGTTGCGGCGGGAACCTGGGGTATATTCTCAAGTTACGACGGGGATGGCCCTTCCACCCACGTGTTTGTTCAGCGACGTTTGGACTCTTGCCTAGTGCGAGGGACAACTCGGGATTCTCCTCGAGACTTGGCAGGGCAATTGGGACGCCTCTCCAGTTGAGGCGGGAGACCAAGTGTCCCTTTCCACGTGCCACAGGAATCCTGGGACTCCTATCAAGTTTCAGGAGGAGTCAGGCATCGTCTCCTTTGGAGGCACTGATCTCCGCATACCTCTGGAGTTTCAAAGAATGTGAGGCCTCCGGTCGCGATGAGGTGGGGAACTAGGTCTTTCTCTGTGGTCTCCACAGGGGATTCAGACATCCTTTCATCTTGGGAGATGCAAGACGAGCCGACATTCAAGTCACTGCAGGGATATCCAGCCTTATTTCGCGTCAGGTCATCGCAGTGTCCATTCCACTTGAGGCCGCAAAATCAGGGTCCCTCTCACATACCTAGAGCTGAGAGAAGCCTCCTCTTGAGGTGCTTGTGGTAAGGTGGTATTCCTCTGGAGTCGAAGCCAGGGATTAACCTCTCATCTCGAGTTGATTTTTGGGCCACGGAGCTCTTTCGTGTTGCTACAGTGACCTCAGGATCCCACTAGCCTTGAAACAGTGTTCTTGAGGTTTCTCTGGAGTGCCATCAAGGAAATCAAGGCTCCTTTCATGTGAGATGTGCAACACGGAATTGCTCTGCACGCAGTGCAGGGGAATCGGGCCTCATCTCGCGGCGAGGGGGAAGTCTCATGGTTTTTCTCGAGTTGCAGCGGGAACCTGGGGTATATTCTCGAGTTACGACGGGGATGGCCCTTCCACACACGAGTTTGTTCAGCGACGTCAGGACTCTTGCCTAGTGCGAGGGACAACTCGGGATTCTCCTCGAGACTTGGCAGGGCAATTGGGACGCCTCTCCAGTTGAGGCGGGAGACCAAGTGTCCCTTTCCACGTGCCACAGGAATCCTGGGACTCGTATCAAGTTTCAGGAGGAGTCAGGCATCGTCTCCTTTGGAGGCACTGATCTCCGCGTACCTCTGGAGTTTTCAAAGGATGTGAGGCCTCCAGGCGCGATGAGGTGGGGAACTAGGTCTATCTCTGTGGTCTCCACAGGGGATTCAGACATCCTTTCGTCTTGGGAGATGCAAGACGAGCCTGCATTCAAGTCACTGCAGGGATATCCGGCCTTATTTCGAGTCAGGGAATCGCGGTGTCCATTCCACTTGAGGCCGCAAACTGAGGGTCCCTCTCACATAGCTAGAGCTGAGAGAAGTCTCCTCTTGAGGTGCTTGCACTGAGGTGGTATTCCTCTGGAGTGGAAGCCAGGGACTAACCTCTCATCTCGAGTTGATTTTTGGGCCACGGAGCTCTTTCTTGTTGCTACAGTGACCTCAGGATCCCTCTAGCCTTGAAACAGTGTTCTTGGGGTTTCTCTGGAGTGCCATCAAGGAAATCAAGGCTCCTTTCATGTGTGATGTGCAACACGGAATTGCTCTGCACGCAGTGCAGGGGAATCGGGCCTCATCTCGCGGCGAGGGGGAAGTCTCATGGTTTTTCTCGAGTTGCGGCGGGAACCTGGGGTATATTCTCGAGTTACGACGGGGATGGCCCTTCCACCCACGTGTTTGTTCAGCGACATCAGGACTCCTGCCTAGTTGCGAGGGACAACTCGGGATTCTCCTCGAGGCTTGGCAGGGCAATTGGGACGCCTCTCCAGCTGAGGCGGGAGACCAAGGGTCCCTTTCCACGTGCCACAGGAATCCTGGGACTCCTATCAAGTTTCACGAGGAGTCAGGCATCGTCTCCTTTGGAGGCACTGATCTCCGCGTACCTCTGGAGTTTTCAAAGGATGTGAGGCCTCCGGTCGCGATGAGGTGGGGAACTAGGTCTTTCTCTGTGGTCTCCACAGGGGATTCAGACATCCTTTCTTCTTGGGAGATGCAAGACGAGCCTGCATTCAAGTCACTGCAGGGATATCCGGCCTTATTTCGAGTCAGGGCATCGCGGTGTCCATTCCACTTGAGGCCGCAAACTCAGGGTCCCTCTCACATAGCTAGAGCTGAGAGAAGCCTCCTCTTGAGGTGCTTGCACTAAGGTGGTATTCCTCTGGAGTCGAAGCCAGGGACTAACCTCTCATCTCGAGTTGATTTTTGGTCCACGGAGCTCTTTCATGTTGCTACAGTAACCTCAGGATCCCTCTAGCCTTGAAACAGTGTTCTTGGGGTTTCTCTGGTGTGCCATCAAGGAAACCAAGGCTCCTTTCATGTGTGATGTGCAACACGGAATTGCTCTGCACACAGTGCAGGGGAATCGGGCCTCATATCGCGGCGAGGGGGAAGTCTCATGGTTTTTCTCGAGTTGCGGCGGGAACCTGGGGTATATTCTCAAGTTACGACGGGGATGGCCCTTCCACACACGTGTTTGTTCAGAGAGGTCAGGACTCCTGCCTAGTTGCGAGGGACAACTCGGGATTCTCCTCGAGGCTTGGCAGGGCAATTGGGACGCCTCTCCAGCTGAGGCGGGAGACCAAGGGTCCCTTTCCACGTGCCACAGGAATCCTGGGACTCCTATCAAGTTTCACGAGGAGTCAGGAATCTTCTCCTTTGGAGGCACTGATCTCCGCGTACCTCTGGAGTTTTCAAAGGATGTGAGGCCTCCGGTCCGATGAGGTGGGGAACTAGGTCTTTCTCTGTGGTCTCCACAGGGGATTCAAACATCCTTTCATCTTGGGAGATGAAAGACGAGCCGGCATTCAATTCACTGCAGGGATATCCGGCCTTATTTCGAGTCAGGGCATCGCGGTCTCCATTCCACTTGAGGCCGCAAACTCATGGTCCCTCTCACATACCTAGAGCTGAGAGAAGCCTCCTCTTGAGGTGCTTGTGGTAAGGTGGTATTCCTCTGGAGTCGAAGCCAGGGACTAACCTCTCATCTCGAGTTGATTTTTGGTCCACGGAGCTCTTTCGTGTTGCTACAGTGACCTCAGGATCCCTCTAGCCTTGAAACAGTGTTCTTGGGGTTTCTCTGGAGTGCCATCAAGGAAATCAAGGCTCCTTTCATGTGTGATGTGCAAGACGGAATTGCTCTGCACGCAGTGCAGGGGAATCGGGCCTCATCTCGCGGCGAGGGGGAAGTCTCATGGTTTTTCTCGAGTTGCGGGGGGAACCTGGGGTGTATTCTCGAGTTACGACAGGGAAGGCCCTTCCACACACGTGTTTGTTCAGCGACGTCAGGACTCCTGCCTAGTTGCGAGGGACAACTCGGGATTCTCCTCGAAGCTTGGCAGGGCAATTGGGACACCTCTCCATCTGAGGGGGGAGACCAAGGTTTCCTTTCCACGTGCCACAGGAATCCTGGGACTCCTACCAAGTTTCAGGAGGAGTCAGGCATCGTCTCCTTTGGAGGCACTGATCTCCGCATACCTCTGGAGTTTTCAAAGAATGTGAGGCCTCCGGTCGCGATGAGGTGGGGAACTAGGTCTTTCTCTGTGGTCTCCACAGGGAATTCAGACATCCTTTCATCTTGGGAGATGCAAGACGAGCCGGCATTCAAGTCACTGCAGGGATATCCAGCCTTATTTCGCGTCAGGTCATCACAGTGTCCATTCCACTTGAGGCCGCAAAATCAGGGTCCCTCTCACATACCTAGAGCTGAGAGAAGCCTCCTCTTGAGGTGCTTGTGGTAAGGTGGTATTCCTCTGGAGTCGAAGCCAGGGATTAACCTCTCATCTCGAGTTGATTTTTGGGCCACGGAGCTCTTTCGTGTTGCTACAGTGACCTCAGGATCCCACTAGCCTTGAAACAGTGTTCTTGAGGTTTCTCTGGAGTGCCATCAAGGAAATCAAGGCTCCTTTCATGTGAGATGTGCAACACGGAATTGCTCTGCACGCAGTGCAGGGGAATCGGGCCTCATCTCGCGGCGAGGGGGAAGTCTCATGGTTTTTCTCGAGTTGCAGCGGGAACCTGGGGTATATTCTCGAGTTACGACGGGGATGGCCCTTCCACCCAGGTGTTTGTTCAGCGACGTCAGGACTCCTGCCTAGTTGCGAGGGACAACTCGGGATTCTGCTCGAGGCTTGGCAGGGCAATTGGGACGCCTCTCCAGCTGAGGCGGGAGACCAAGGGTCCCTTTCCACGTGCCACAGGAATCCTGGGACTCCTATGAAGTTTCACGAGGAGTCAGGCATCGTCTCCTTTGGAGGCACTGATCTCCGCGTACCTCTGGAGTTTTCAAAGGATGTGAGGCCTCCGGTCCGATGAGGTGGGGAACTAGGTCTTTCTCTGTGGTCTCCACAGGGGATTCAAACATCCTTTCATCTTGGGAGATGAAAGACGAGCCGGCATTCAAGTCACTGCAGGGATATCCGGCCTTATTTCGAGTCAGGGCATCGCGGTCTCCATTCCACTTGAGGCCGCAAACTCATGGTCCCTCTCACATACATAGAGCTGAGAGAAGCCTCCTCTTGAGGTGCTTGCACTGAGGTGGTATTCCTCTGGAGTGGAAGCCAGGGACTAACCTCTCATCTCGAGTTGATTTTTGGGCCACGGAGCTCTTTTGTGTTGCTACAGTGACCTCAGGATCCCTCTAGCCTTGAAACAGTGTTCTTGGGGTTTCTCTGGAGTGCCATCAAGGAAATCAAGGCTCCTTTCATGTGTGATGTGCCACACGGATTTGCTGTGCACACAGTGCATGGGAATCGGGCCTCATCTCGCGGCGAGGGGGAAGTCTCACGGTTTTTCTCGAGTTGCGGCGGGAACCTGGGGTATATTCTCGAGTTTCAACGGGGATGGCCCTTCCACACATGTGTTTGTTCAGCGACGTCAGGACTCCTGCCTAGTTGTGAGTGACAACTTGGGATTCTCCTCGAGGCTTGGCAGGGCAATTGGGACGCCTCTCCAGCTGAGGCGGGAGACTAAGTGTCCCTTTCCACGAGACACAGGAATCCTGGGACTCCTATCATGTTTCAGGAGGAGTCAGGCATCATCTCCTTTGGAGGCACTGATCTCCGCCTACCTCTGGAGTTTTCAAAGGATGTGAGGCCTCCGGTCGCGATGAGGTGGGGAACTAGGTCTTTCTCTGTGGTCTCCACAGGGGATTCAGACATCCTTTCGTCTTGGGAGATGCAAGACGAGCCTGCATTCAAGTCACTGCAGGGACATCCGGCCTTATTTCGAGTCAGGGCATCGCGGTGTTCATTCCACTTGAGGCCGCAAACTCAGGGTCCCTCTCACATACCTAGAGCTGAGAGAAGCCTCCTCTTGAGGTGCTTGTGGTAAGGTGGTATTCCTCTGGAGTCGAAGCCAGGGACTAACCTCTCATCTCGAGTTGATTTTTGGTCCACGGAGCTCTTTCTTGTTGCTACAGTGACCTCAGGATCCCTCTAGCCTTGAAACAGTGTTCTTGGGGTTTCTCTGGAGTGCCATCAAGGAAATCAAGGCTCCTTTCATGTGTGATGTGCAACACGGAATTGCTCTGCACGCAGTGCAGGGGAATCGGGCCTCATCTCGCGGCGAGGGGGAAGTCTCATGGTTTTTCTCGAGTTGCGGCGGGAACCTGGGGTATATTCTCAAGTTACGACGGGGATGGCCCTTCCACACACGTGTTTGTTCAGAGACGTCAGGACTCCTGCCTAGTTGCGAGGGACAACTCGGGATTCTCCTCGAGGCTTGGCAGGGCAATTGGGACGCCTCTCCAGCTGAGGCGGGAGACCAAGGGTCCCTCTCCACGTGCCACAGGAATCCTGGGACTCCTATCAAGTTTCACGAGGAGTCAGGCATTGTCTCCTTTGGAGGCACTGATCTCCGCGTACCTCTGGAGTTTTCAAAGGATGTGAGGCCTCCGGTCGCGATGAGGTGGGGAACTAGGTCTTTCTCTGTGGTCTCCACAGGGGATTCAGACATCCTTTCTTCTTGGGAGATGCAAGACGAGCCTGCATTCAAGTCACTGCAGGGATATCCGGCCTTATTTCGAGTCAGGGCATCGCGGTGTCCATTCCACTTGAGGTCGCAAACTCAGGGTCCCTCTCACATAGCTAGAGCTGAGAGAAGCCTCCTCTTGAGGTGCTTGTGGTAAGGTGGTGTTCCTCTGTAGTCGAAGCCAGGGACTAACCTCTCATCTCGAGTTGATTTTTGGTCCACGGAGCTCTTTCATGTTGCTACAGTGACCTCAGGATCCCTCTAGCCTTGAAACAGTGTTCTTGGGGTTTCTCTGGAGTGCCATCAAGGAAACCAAGGCTCCTTTCATGTGTGATGTGCAACACGGAATTGCTCTGCACACAGTGCGGGGGAATCGGGCCTCATTTTGCGGCGAGGGGGAAGTCTCATGGTTTTTCTCGAGTTGCGGCGGGAACCTGGGGTATATTCTCAAGTTACGACGGGGATGGCCCTTCCACCCAAGTGTTTGTTCAGCGACGTTTGGACTCTTGCCTAGTGCGAGGGACAACTCGGGATTCTCCTCGAGACTTGGCAGGGCAATTGGGACGCCTCTCCAGTTGAGGCGGGAGACCAAGTGTCCCTTTCCACGTGCCACAGGAATCCTGGGACTCCTATCAAGTTTCAGGAGGAGTCAGGCATCGTCTCCTTTGGAGGCACTGATCTCCGCATACCTCTGGAGTTTCAAAGAATGTGAGGCCTCCGGTCGCGATGAGGTGGGGAACTAGGTCTTTCTCTGTGGTCTCCACAGGGGATTCAGACATCCTTTCATCTTGGGAGATGCAAGACGAGCCGACATTCAAGTCACTGCAGGGATATCCAGCCTTATTTCGCGTCAGGTCATCGCAGTGTCCATTCCACTTGAGGCCGCAAAATCAGGGTCCCTCTCACATACCTAGAGCTGAGAGAAGCCTCCTCTTGAGGTGCTTGTGGTAAGGTGGTATTCCTCTGGAGTCGAAGCCAGGGATTAACCTCTCATCTCGAGTTGATTTTTGGGCCACGGAGCTCTTTCGTGTTGCTACAGTGACCTCAGGATCCCACTAGCCTTGAAACAGTGTTCTTGGGGTTTCTCTGGAGTGCCATCAAGGAAATCAAGGCTCCTTTCATGTGAGATGTGCAACACGGAATTGCTCTGCACGCAGTGCAGGGGAATCGGGCCTCATCTCGCGGCGAGGGGGAAGTCTCATGGTTTTTCTCGAGTTGCAGCGGGAACCTGGGGTATATTCTCGAGTTACGACGGGGATGGCCCTTCCACACACGTGTTTGTTCAGCGACGGCAGAACTCCTGCCTAGTTGCGAGGGACAACTCGGGATTCTCCTCGAGGCTTGGCAGGGCAATTGGGACGCCTCTCCAGCTGAGGCGGCAGACCAAGGGTCCCTTTCCACGTGCCACAGGAATCCTGGGACTCGTATCAAGTTTCATGAGGAGTCAGGCATCGTCTCCTTTGGAGGCACTGATCTCCGCGTACCTCTGGAGTTTTCAAAGGATGTGAGGCCTCCAGGCGCGATGAGGTGGGGAACTAGGTCTATCTCTGTGGTCTCCACAGGGGATTCAGACATCCTTTCGTCTTGGGAGATGCAAGACGAGCCTGCATTCAAGTCACTGCAGGGATATCCGGCCTTATTTCGAGTCAGGGAATCGCGGTGTCCATTCCACTTGAGGCCGCAAACTGAGGGTCCCTCTCACATAGCTAGAGCTGAGAGAAGTCTCCTCTTGAGGTGCTTGCACTGAGGTGGTATTCCTCTGGAGTGGAAGCCAGGGACTAACCTCTCATCTCGAGTTGATTTTCGGGCCACGGAGCTCTTTCGTGTTGCTACAGTGACCTCAGGATCCCTCTAGCCTTGAAACAGTGTTCTTGGGGTTTCTCTGGAGTGCCATCAAGGAAATCAAGGCTCCTTTCATGTGAGATGTGCAACACGGAATTGCTCTGCACGCAGTGCATGGGAATCGGGCCTCATCTCCCGGCGAGGGGGAAGTCTCATGGTTTTTCTCGAGTTGCGGCGGGAACCTGGGGTACATTCTCGAGTTACGACAGGGATGGCCCTTCCACACACACGTGTTTGTTCAGCGACGTCATGACTCCTGCCTAGTTGCGTGGGACAACTCGGGATTCTCCTCGAGGCTTGGCAGGGCAATTGGGACGCCTCTCCAGCTGAGGCGGGAGACCAAGGGTCCCTTTCCACGTGCCACAGGAATCCTGGGACTCCTATCAAGTTTCACGAGGAGTCAGGCATCGTCTCCTTTGGAGGCACTAATCTCCGCGTACCTCTGGAGTTTTCAAAGGATGTGAGGCCTCCGGTCACGATGAGGTGGGGAATTAGGTCTTTCTCTGTGGTCTCCACAGGGGATTCAGACATCCTTTCGTCTTGGGAGATGCAAGACGAGCGTGCATTCAAGTCACTGTAGAGATATCCGGCCTTATTTGGAGCCAGGGCATCGCGGTGTGCATTACACTTGAGGCCGCAAACTCATGGTCCCTCTCACATACCGAAAGCTGAGAGAAGCCTCCTCTTGAGGTGCTTGTGGTAAGGTGGTATTCCTCTGGAGTCGAAGCCAGGGACTAACCTCTCATCTCGAGTTGATTTTTGGTCCACGGAGCTCTTTCGTGTTGCTACAGTGACCTCAGGATCCCTCTAGCCTTGAAACAGTGTTCTTGGGGTTCTCTGGAATGCCATCAAGGAAATCTAGGCTCCTTTCATGTTTGATCTGCAACACGGAATTGCTCTGCACGCAGTGCAGGGGAATCGGGCCTCATCTCGCGGCGAGGGGGAAGTCTCATGGTTTTTCTCGAGTTGTGGTGGGAACCTGGGTTATATTCTCGAGTTACGACGGGGATGGCCGTTCCACACACGTGTTTCTTCAGCGACGTCAGGACTCCTGCCTAGTTGCGAGGGACAACTCGGGATTCTCCTCGAGGCTTGGCAGGGCAATTGGGACGCCTCTCCAGCTGAGGCGGGAGACCAAGGGGCCCTTTCCACGTGCCACAGGAATCCTGGGACTCCTATCAAGTTTCACGAGGAGTCAGGCATCGTCTCCTTTGGAGGCACTGATCTCCGCGTACCTCTGAAGTTTTTAAAGGATGTGAGGCCTCCGGTCGCGATGAGGTGGGGAAGTAGGTCTTTCTCTGTGGTCTCCACAGGGCATTCAGACATCCTTTCTTCTTGGGAGATGCAAGACGAGCCTGCATTCAAGTCACCGCAGGGATATCCGGCCTTATTTCGAGTCAGGGCATCGCGGTGTACATTCCACTTGAGGCCGCAAACTCAGGGTCCCTCTCACATAGCTAGAACTGAGAGAAGCCTCCTCTTGAGGTGCTTGTGGTAAGGTGGTATTCCTCTGGAGTCGAAGCCAGGGACTAACCTCTCATCTCGCGTTGATTTTTGGTCCACGGAGCTCTTTGGTGTTGCTACAGTCACCTCGGGATCCGTCTAGCCTTGAAACAGTGTTCTCGGGGTTTCTCTGGAGTGCCATCAAGGAAATCAAGGCTCCTTTCATGTGTGATGTGCAACACGGAATTGCTCTGCACGCATTGCAGGGGAATCGGGCCTCATCTCGCGGCGAGGGGGAAGTCTCATGGTTTTTCTCGAGTTGCGGCGGGAACCGGGTGTATATTCTCGAGTTACGACGGGGATGCCCCTTCCACCCACGTGTTTCTTCAGCGACGTCAGGACTCCTGCCTAGTTGCGAGGGACAACTCGGGATTCTCCTCGAGGCTTGGCAGGGTAATTGGGCTGCCTCTCCAGCTGAGGCGGGAGACCAAGTGTCCCTTTCCACGTGCCACAGGAATCCTGGGACTCCTATCAAGTTTCACAAGGAGTCAGGCATCATCTCCTTTGGAGGCACTGATCTCCGCGTACCTCTGGAGTTTTCAAAGGATGTAGGACTCCGGTCGCGATGAGGTGGGGAACTAGGTCTTTCTCTGTGGTCTCCACAGGGGATTCAGACATCCTTTGGTCTTGGGAGATGCAAGATGAGCCTGCATTCAAGTCACTGCAGGGATATCCGGCCTTATTTCGAGTCAGGGATTCGCGGTCTCCATTCCACTTGAGGCCGCAAACTCAGGGTCCCTCTCACATAGCTAGAGCTGAGAGAAGCCTCCTCTTGAGGTGCTTGTGGTAAGGTGGTATTCCTCTGGAGTCGAAGCCAGGGACTAACCTCTCATCTCGAGTTGATTTTTGGTCCACGGAGCTCTTTCCTGTTGCGACAGTGACCTCGGGATCCCTCTAGCCTTGAATCAGTGTTCTTGGGGTTTCTCTGGAGTGCCATCAAGGAAATCAAGGCTCCTTTCATGTGTGATGTGCAACACGGAATTGCTCTGCACGCAGTGCAGGGGAATCGGGCCTCATCTCGCGGCGAGGGGGAAGTTTCATGGTTTTTCTCGAGTTGCGGCGGGAACCTGGGGTATATTCTCGAGTTAAGACGGGGATGGCCCTTCCACCCACGTGTTTCTTCAGCGACTTCAGGACTCCTGCCTAGTTGCGAGGGACAACTCGGGATTCTCCTCGAGGCTTGGCAGGGCAATTGGGACGCCTCTCCAGCTGAGGCGTGAGACCAAGGGTCCCTTTCCACGTGCCACAGGAATCCTGGGACTCCTATCAAGTTTCACGAGGAGTCAGGCATCATCTCCTTTGGAGGCACTGATCTCCGCGTACCTCTGGAGTTTTCAAAGGATGTGAGGCCTCCGGTCGCCATGATGTGGGGAACTAGGTCTTTCTCTCTGGTCTCCACAGGGGATTCAGATATCCTTTGGTTTTGGCAGATGCAAGACGAGCCTGCATTCAAGTCACCGCAGGGATATCCGGCCTTATTTCGAGTCAGGGCATCGCGGTGTCCATTCCACTTGAGGCCGCAAACTCAGGGTCCCTCTCACATACCTAGAGCTGAGAGAAGCCTCCTCTTGAGGTGCTTGTGGTAAGGTGGCATTCCTCTGGAGTCGAAGCCAGGGACTAACCTCTCATCTCGAGTTGATTTTTGGTCCACGGAGCTCTTTCGTGTTGCTACAGTGACCTCAGGATCCCTCTAGCCTTGAAACAGTGTTCTTGGGGATTCTCTGTAGTGCCATCAAGGAAATCAAGGCTCCTTTCATGTGTGATGTGCAACACGGAATTGCTCTGCACGCACTGCAGGGGAATCGGGCCTCATCTCGCGGCGAGGGGGAAGTCTCATGGTTTTTCTCGAGTTGCGGCGGGAACCTGGGGTATATTCTCGAGTCACGACGGGGATGGCCCTTCCACACACGTGTTTGTTCAGCGACGGCAGGACTCCTGCCTAGTTGCGAGGGACAACTCGGGATTCTCCTCGAGGCTTGGCAGGGCAATTGGGACGCCTCTCCAGCTGAGGCGGGAGACCAAGGGTCCCTTTCCACGTGCCACAGGAATCCTGGGACTCCTATCAAGTTTCACGAGGAGTCAGGCATCGTCTCCTTTGGAGGCACTGATCTCCGCGTACCTCTGGAGTTTTCAAAGGATGTTAGGCCTCCGGTCGCCATGAGGTGTGGAACTAGGTCTTTCTCTCTGGTCTCCACAGGGGATTCAGATATCCTTTGGTCTTGGGATATGCAAGATGAGCCTGCATTCAAGTCACTGCAGGGATATCCTTCCTTATTTCGAGTCAGGGCATCGCGGTCTCCATTCCACTTGAGGCCGCAAACTCAGGGTCCCTCTCACATAGCTAGAGCTGAGAGAAGCCTCCTCTTGAGGTGCTTGTGGTAAGGTGGTATTCCTCTGGAGTCGATTCCAGGGACTAACCTCTCATCTCGAGTTGATTTTTGGTCCACGGAGCTCTTTCGTGTTGCGACAGTGACCTCGGGTCCCTCTAGCCTTGAATCAGTGTTCTTGGGGTTTCTCTGGAGTGCCATCAAGGAAATCAAGGCTCCTTTCATGTGTGATGTGCAACACGGAATTGCTCTGCACGCAGTGCAGGGGAATCGGGCCTCATCTCGCGGCGAGGGGGAAGTCTCATGGTTTTTCTCGAGTTGCGGCGGGAACCTAGGTTATATTCTCGAGTTACGACGGGGATGGCCGTTCCACACACGTGTTTCTTCAGCGACGTCAGGACTCCTGCCTAGTTGCGAGGGACAACTCGTTATTCTCCTCCAGGCTTGGCAGGGCAATTGGGACGCCTCTCCACCTGAGGCGGGAGACCAAGGGTCCCTTTCCACGTGCCACAGGAATTCTGGGACTCCTATCAAGTTTCACGAGAAGTCAGGCATCGTCACCTTTGGAGGCACTGATCTCCGCGTACCTCTGGAGTTTTCATAGGATGTGAGGCCACCGGTCGCGATTAGGTGGGGAACTAGGTCTTTCTCTGTGGTCTCCACAGGGGATTCAGACATCCTTTCCTCTGGGGAGATGCAAGAGGAGCCTGCATTCATGTCGCTGCAGGGATGTCCGGCCTTATTTCGAGCCAGGGCATCGCGGTGTGCATTCCACTTGAGGCCGCAAACTCAGGGTCCCTCTCACATACCTAAAGCTGAGAGAAGCCTCCTCTTGCGGTGCTTGTGGTAAGGTGGTATTCCTCTGGAGTCGAAGCCAGGGACTAACCTCTCATCTCGAGTTGATTTTTGGTCCACGGAGCTCTTTCGTGTAGCTACAGTGACCTCAGGATCACTCTAGCCTTGAAACAGTGTTCTTGGGGTTTCTCTGGAGTGCCATCAAGGAAATCAAGGCTCCTTTCATGTGTGATGTGCAACACGGAATTGCTCTGCACACAGTGCAGGGGAATCGGGCCTCATCTCGCGGCGAGGGGGAAGTCTCATGGTTTTTCTCGAGTTGCGGCGGGAACCTGGGGTATATTCTCGAGTTACGACGGGGATGGCCCTTCCACCCACGTGTTTGTTCAGCGACGGCAGGACTCCTGCCTAGTTGCGAGGGACAACTCGGGATTCTCCTCGAGGCTTGGCAGGGCAATTGGGACGCCTCTCCAGCTGAGGCGGGAGACCAAGGGTCCCTTTCCACGTGCCACAGGAATCCTGGGACTCCTATCAAGTTTCACGAGGAGTCAGGCATCCTCTCCTTTGGAGGCACTGATCTCCGCGTACCTCTGGAGTTTTCAAAGGATGTACGACTCCGGTCGCGATGAGGTGGGGAACTAGGTCTTTCTCTGTGGTCTCCACAGGGGATTCAGACATCCTTTCGTCTTGGGAGATGCAAGACGAGCCTGCATTCAAGTCACTGCAGGGATATCCGGCCTTATTTCACGTCAGGGCATCGCGGTGTCCATTCCACATGAGGCCGCAAACTCAGGGTCCCTCTCACATACATAGAGCTGAGAGAAGCCTCCTCTTGAGGTGCTTGTGGTAAGGTGGTATTCCTCTAGAGTTGAAGCCAGGGACTAACCTCTCATCTCGAGTTGATTTTTGGTCCACGGAGCTCTTTCGTGTTGCTAAAGTGACCTCGGGATCCCTCTAGCCTTGAAACAGTGTTCTTGGGGTTTCTCTGGAGTGCCATCAAGGAAATCAAGGCTCCTTTCATGTGTGATGTGCAACACGGAATTGCTCTGCACGCAGTGCAGGGGAATCGGGCCTCATCTCGCGGCGAGGGGGAAGTCTCATGGTTTTTCTCGAGTTGCGGCGGGAACCTGGGGTATATTCTCGAGTCACGACGGGGATGGCCCTTCCACACACGTGTTAGTTCAGCGACGACAGGACTCCTGCCTAGTTGCGAGGGACAACTCGGGATTCTCCTCGAGGCTTGGCAGGGCAATTGGGACGCCTCTCCAGCTGAGGCGGGAGACCAAGGGTCCCTTTCCACGTGCCACAGGAATCCTGGGACTCCTATCAAGTTTCACGAGGAGTCAGGCATCGTCTCCTTTGGAGGCACTGATCTCCGCGTACCTCTGGAGTTTTCAAAGGATGTGAGGCCTCCGGTCGCGATGAGGTGGGGAACTAGGTCTTTCTCTGTGGTCTCCACAGGGGATTCAGACATCCTTTGGTCTTGGGAGATGCAAGACGAGCCTGCATTCAAGTCACTGCAGGGATATCCGGCCTTATTTCGAGCCAGGGTATCCCGGTGTGTATTCCACTTGAGGCCGCAAACTCAGGGTTCCTCTCACATACCTAAAGCTGAGAGAAGCCTCCTCTTGAGTTGCTTGTGGTAAGGTGGTATTCCTCTGGAGTCGAAGCCAGGGACTAACCTCTCATCTCGAGTTGATTTTTGGTCCACGGAGCTCTTTCGTGCTGCTACAGTGACCTCAGGATCCCTCTAGCCTTGAAACAGTGTTCTTGGGGTTTCTCTGGAGTGCCATCAAGGAAATCAAGGCTCCTTTCATGTGTGATGTGCAACACGGAGTTGCTCTGCACGCAGTGCAGGGGAATCGGGCCTCATCTCGCGGTGAGGGGGAAGTCTCATGGTTTTTCTCGAGTTGCGGCGGGAACCTGGGGTATATTCTCGAGTTACGACGGGGATGGCCCTTCCACACACGTGTTTGTTCAGCGACGTCAGGACTCCTGCCTAGTTGCGAGGGACAACTCGGGATTCTCCTCGAGGCTTGGCAGGGCAATTGGGACGCCTCTCCAGCTGAGGCAGGAGACCAAGGGTCCCTTTCCACGTGCCACAGGAATCCTGGGACTCTTATCAAGTTTCACGAGGAGTCAGGCATCGTCTCCTTTGGAGGCACTGATCTCCGCGTACCTCTGGAGTTTTCAAAAGATGTGAGGCCTCCGGTCGCCATGAGGTGGGGAACTAGGTCTTTCTCTGTGGTCTCCACAGGGGATTCAGACATCCTTTGGTCTTGGGAGATGCAAGATGAGCCTGCATTCAAGTCACTGCAGGGATATCCGGCCTTATTTCGAGTCAGGGCATCGCGGTCTCCATTCCACTTGAGGCCGCAAACTCAGGGTCCCTCTCACATAGCTAGAGCTGAGAGAAGCCTCCTCTTGAGGTGCTTGTGGTAAGGTGGTATTCCTCTGGAGTCGAAGCCAGGGACTAACCTCTCATCTCGAGTTGATTTTTGGTCCACGGAGCTCTTTCCTGTTGCGACAGTGACCTCGGGATCCCTCTAGCCTTGAATCAGTGTTCTTGGGGTTTCTCTGGAGTGCCATCAAGGAAATCAAGGCTCCTTTCATGTGTGATGTGCAACACGGAATTGCTCTGCACGCAGTGCAGGGGAATCGGGCCTCATCTCGCGGCGAGGGGGAAGTTTCATGGTTTTTCTCGAGTTGCGGCGGGAACCTGGGGTATATTCTCGAGTTAAGACGGGGATGGCCCTTCCACCCACGTGTTTCTTCAGCGACTTCAGGACTCCTGCCTAGTTGCGAGGGACAACTCGGGATTCTCCTCGAGGCTTGGCAGGGCAATTGGGACGCCTCTCCAGCTGAGGCGTGAGACCAAGGGTCCCTTTCCACGTGCCACAGGAATCCTGGGACTCCTATCAAGTTTCACGAGGAGTCAGGCATCGTCTCCTTTGGAGGCACTGATCTCCGCGTACCTCTGAAGTTTTTAAAGGATGTGAGGCCTCCGGTCGCGATGAGGTGGGGAAGTAGGGCTTTCTCTGTGGTCTCCAGAGGGCATTCAGACATCCTTTCGTCTTGGGAGATGCAAGACGAGCCTGCATTCAAGTCATTGCAGGGATATCCGGCCTTATTTCGAGTCAGGGCATCGCGGTGTCCATTCCACTTGAGGCCGCAAACTCAGGGTCGCTCTCACATAGCTAGAGCTGAGAGAAGCCTCCTCTTGAGATGCTTGTGGTAAGGTGGTATTCCTCTGGAGTCGAGGCCAGGGACTATCCTCTCATCTCGAGTTGATTTTTGGTCCACGGAGCTCTTTCGTCATGCTACAGTGACCTCGGGATCCCTCTAGCCATGAAAC
Source organism: Cervus elaphus (assembly GCF_910594005.1). Taxonomy (NCBI): domain Eukaryota; kingdom Metazoa; phylum Chordata; class Mammalia; order Artiodactyla; family Cervidae; genus Cervus; species Cervus elaphus. Next base: position 8,838,736 of record NC_057838.1, read on the forward strand.
AGTGTTCTTTGGGTTTCTCTGGAGTGCCATCAAGGAAATCAAGGCTCCTTTCATGTGTGATGTGCAACACGGAATTGCTCTGCACGCAGTGCAGGGGAATCGGGCCTCATCTCGCGGCGAGGGGGAAGTGTCATGGTTTTTCTCGAGTTGCGGCGGGAAGCTGGGGTATATTCTCGAGTTACGACGGTGATGGCCGTTCCACACACGTGTTTCTTCAGCGACGTCATGACTCCTGCCTAGTTGCGAGGGACAACTCGGGATTCTCCTCGAGGCTTGGCAGGGCAATTGGGACGCCTCTCCAGCTGAGGCGGGAGACCAGGCGTCCCTTTCCACGTGCCACAGGAATCCTGGGACTCCTATCAAGTTTCACGAGGAGTCAGGCATCGTCTCCTTTGGAGGCACTAATCTCCGCGTACCTCTGGAGTTTTCAAAGGATGTGAGGCCTCCGGTCGCGATGAGGTGGGGAACTAGGTCTTTCTCTGTGGTCTCCACAGGGGATTCAGACATCCTTTAGTCTTGGGAGATGCAAGACGAGCCTGCATTCAAGTCACTGCAGGGATATCCGGCCTTATTTCGAGCCAGGGCATCGTGGTGTGCATTCCACTTGAGGCCGAAAATTCAGGGTCCCTCTCACATACCTAAAGCTGAGAGAAGCCTCCCCTTGAAGTGCTTGTGGTAAGGTGGTATTCCTCTGGAGTCGAAGCCAGGGACTAACCTCTCATCTCGAGTTGATTTTTGGTCCACGGAGCTCTTTCGTGTTGCTACAGTGACCTCAGGATCCCTCTAGCCTTGAAACAGTGTTCTTGGGGTTTCTCTGGAGTGCCATCAAGGAAATCAAGGCTCCTTTCATGTGTGATGTACAACACGGAATTGCTCTTCACGCAGTGCAGGGGAATCGGGCCTCATCTCGCGGCGAGGGGGAAGTCTCATGGTTTTTCTCGAGTTGCGGCGGGAACCTGGGGTATATTCTCGAGTTACGACGGGGATGGCCCTTCCACCCACGTGTTTGTTCAGCGACGTCAGGACTCCTGCCTAGTTGCGAGGGACAAATCGGGATTCTCCTCGAGGCTTTACAGGGCAATTGGGATGCCTCTCCAGCTGAGGCGGGAGACCAAGGGTCCCTTTCCCTGTGCCACAGGAATCCTGGGACACCTATCATGTTTCACGAGGAGTCAGGCATCGTCTCCTTTGGAGGCACTGATCTCCGCGTACCTCTGAAGTTTTTAAAGGATGTGAGGCCTCCGGTCGCGATGAGGTGGGGAAGTAGGTCTTTCTCTGTGGTCTCCACAGGGCATTCAGACATCCTTTCGTCTTGGGAGATGCAAGACGAGCCTGCATTCAAGTCACTGCAGGGATGTCCGGCTTTATTTCGAGTCAGGGCATCGCGGTGTCCATTCCACTTGAGGCCGCAAACTCAGGGTCCCTCTCACATAGCTAGAGCTGAGAGAAGCCTCCTCTTGAGGTGCTTGTGGTAAGGTGGTATTCCTCTGGAGTCGAAGCCAGGGACTAACCTCTCATCTCGAGTTGATTTTTGGTCCACGGAGCTCTTTCGTGTTGCTACAGTGACCTCGGGATCCCTCTAGCCTTGAAACAGTGTTCTTGGGGTTTCTCTGGAGTGCCATCAAGGAAATCAAGGCTCCTTTCATTTGTGATGTGCAACACGGAATTGCTCTGCACACAGTGCAGGGGAATCGGGCCTCATCTCGCGGCGAGGGGGAAGTCTCATGGTTTTTCTCGAGTTGCGGCGGTAACCTGGGGTATATTCTCGAGTTACGACGGGGATGGCCCTTCCACACACGTGTTAGTTCAGCGACGTCAGGACTCCTGCCTATTTGCGAGGGACAACTCGGGATTCTCCTCGAGGCTTGGCAGGGCAATTGGGACGCCTCTCTAGATGAGGCGGGACACCAAGTGTCCCTTTCCACGTGCCACAGGAATCCTGGGACTCCTATCAAGTTTCACGAGGAGTCAGGCATCGTCTCTTTTGGAGGCACTGATCTCCGCATACCTCTGGAGTTTTCAAGGGATGTGAGGCCTCCGGTCGCGATGAGGTGGGGAACTAGGTCTTTCTCTGTGGTCTCCACAGGGGATTCAGACATCCTTTCGTCTTGGGAGATGCAAGACGAGCCTGCATTCAAGTCACTTCAGGGATATCCGGCCTTATTTCGAGTCAGGGCATCGCAGAGTCCATTCCACTTGAGGCTGCAAACTCAGGGTCCCTCTCACATACCTAGAGCTGAGAGAAGCCTCCTCTTGAGGTGCTTGTGGTAAGGTGGTATTCCTCTGGAGTCGAAGCCAGGGACTAACCTCTCATCTCGAGTTGATTTTTGGTACACGGAGCTCTTTTGTGTTGCGACAGTGACCTCGGGATCCCTCTAGCCTTGTATCAGTGTTCTTGGGTTTTCTCTGGAGTGCCATCAAGGAAATCAAGGCTCCTTTCATGTGTGATGTGCAACACGGAATTGCTCTTCACGCAGTGCAGGGGAATCGGGCCTCATCTCGCGGCGAGGGGGAAGTGTCATGGTTTTTCTCGAGTTGCGGCGGGAACCAGGGGTATATTCTCGAGTTACGACGGGGATGTCCCTTCCACCCACGTGTTTGTTCAGCGACGTCAGGACTCCTGCCTAGTTGCGAGGGACAACTCGGGATTCTCCTCGAGGCTTGGCAGGGCAATTGGGATGCCTCTCCAGCTGAGGCGGGAGACCAAGGGTCCCTTTCCCCGTGCCACAGGAATCCTGGGAATCCTATCATGTTTCACGAGGAGTCAGGCATTGTCTCCTTTGGAGGCACTGATCTCCGCGTACCTCTGAAGTTTTTAAAGGATGTGAGGCCTCCGGTCGCGATGAGGTCGGGAAGTAGGTCTTTCTCTGTGGTCTCCACAGGGCATTCAGACATCCTTTCGTCTTGGGAGATGCAAGACGAGCCTGCATTCAAGTCACTGCAGGGATATCCGGCCTCATTTCGAGTCAGGGTATCGCGGTGTCCATTCCACTTGAGGCCGCAAACTCAGGGTCCCTCTCACATAGCTAGAGCTGAGAGAAGCCTCCTCTTGAGGTGCTTGTGGTAAGGTGGTATTCCTCTGGAGTCGAAGCCAGGGACTAACCTCTCATCTCGAGTTGATTCTTGGTCCACGGAGCTCTTTCGTGTTGCTACAGTGACCTCGGGATCCCTCTAGCCTTGAAACAGTGTTCTTGGGGTTTCTCTGGAGTGCCATCAAGGAAATCAAGGCTCCTTTCATGTGTGATGTGCAACACGGAATTGCTCTGCACGCAGTGCAGGGAAATCGGGCCTCATCTCGCGGCGAGGGGGAAGTGTCATGGTTTTTCTCGAGTTGCGGCGGGAAGCTGGGGTATATTCTCGAGTTACGACGGTGATGGCCGTTCCACACACGTGTTTCTTCAGCGACGTCATGACTCCTGCCTAGTTGCGAGGGACAACTCGGGATTCTCCTCGAGGCTTGGCAGGGCAATTGGGACGCCTCTCCAGCTGAGGCGGGAGACCAAGGGTCCCTTTCCACGTGCCACAGGAATCCTGGGACTCCTATCAAGTTTCACGAGGAGTCAGGCATCGTCTCCTTTGGAGGCACTAATCTCCGCGTACCTCTGGAGTTTTCAAAGGATGTGAGGCCTCCGGTCGCGATGAGGTGGGGAACTAGGTCTTTCTCTGTGGTCTCCACAGGGGATTCAGACATCCTTTAGTCTTGGGAGATGCAAGACGAGCCTGCATTCAAGTCACTGCAGGGATATCCGGCCTTATTTCGAGCCAGGGCATCGTGGTGTGCATTCCACTTGAGGCCGAAAATTCAGGGTCCCTCTCACATACCTAGAGCTGAGAGAAGCCTCCTCTTGAGGTGCTTGTGGTAAGGTGATATTCCTCTGGAGTCGAAGCCAGGGACGAACCTCTCATCTCGAGTTGATTTTTGGTCCACGGAGCTCTTTCGCGTTGCTACAGTGACCTCAGGATCCCTCTAGCCTTGAAACAGTGTCCTTGGGGTTTCTCTAGAGTGCCATTAAGGAAATCAAGGCTCCTTTCATGTGTGATGTGCAACACGGAATTGCTCTGCACGCAGTGCAGGGGAATCGGGCCCCATATCGCGGCGAGGGGGAAGTCTCATGGTTTTTCTCGAGTTGCGGCGGGAACCTGGGGTATATTCTCGAGTTACGACGGGGATGGCCCTTCCACACACGTGCTTGTTCAGCGACATCAGGACTCCTGCCTAGTTGCGAGGGACAACTCGGGATTCTCCTCGAGGCTTGGCAGGGCAATTGGGACGCCTCTCCAGCTGAGGCGGGAGACCAAGGGTCCCTTTCCACGTGCCACAGGAATCCTGGGACTCCTATCAAGTTTCACGAGGAGTCAGGCATCGTCTCCTTTGGAGGCACTGATCTCCGCGTACCTCTGAAGTTTTTAAAGGATGTGAGGCCTCCGGTCGCGATGAGGTGGGGAAGTAGGGCTTTCTCTGTGGTCTCCAGAGGGCATTCAGACATCCTTTCGTCTTGGGAGATGCAAGACGAGCCTGCATTCAAGTCATTGCAGGGATATCCGGCCTTATTTCGAGTCAGGGCATCGCGGTGTCCATTCCACTTGAGGCCGCAAACTCAGGGTCGCTCTCACATAGCTAGAGCTGAGAGAAGCCTCCTCTTGAGATGCTTGTGGTAAGGTGGTATTCCTCTGGAGTCGAGGCCAGGGACTATCCTCTCATCTCGAGTTGATTTTTGGTCCACGGAGCTCTTTCGTCATGCTACAGTGACCTCGGGATCCCTCTAGCCATGAAACAGTGTTCTTTGGGTTTCTCTGGAGTGCCATCAAGGAAATCAAGGCTCCTTTCATGTGTGATGTGCAACACGGAATTGCTCTGCACGCAGTGCAGGGGAATCGGGCCTCATCTCGCGGCGAGGGGGAAGTGTCATGGTTTTTCTCGAGTTGCGGCTGGAAGCTGGGGTATATTCTCGAGTTACGACGGTGATGGCCGTTCCACACACGTGTTTCTTCAGCGACGTCATGACTCCTGCCTAGTTGCGAGGGACAACTCGGGATTCTCCTCGAGGCTTGGCAGGGCAATTGGGACGCCTCTCCAGCTGAGGCGGGAGACCAGGCGTCCCTTTCCACGTGCCACAGGAATCCTGGGACTCCTATCAAGTTTCACGAGGAGTCAGGCATCGTCTCCTTTGGAGGCACTAATCTCCGCGTACCTCTGGAGTTTTCAAAGGATGTGAGGCCTCCGGTCGCGATGAGGTGGGGAACTAGGTCTTTCTCTGTGGTCTCCACTGGGGATTCAGACATCCTTTAGTCTTGGGAGATGCAAGACGAGCCTGCATTCAAGTCACTGCAGGGATATCCGGCCTTATTTCGAGCCAGGGCATCGTGGTGTGCATTCCACTTGAGGCCGAAAATTCAGGGTCCCTCTCACATACCTAAAGCTGAGAGAAGCCTCCCCTTGAAGTGCTTGTGGTAAGGTGGTATTCCTCTGGAGTCGAAGCCAGGGACTAACCTCTCATCTCGAGTTGATTTTTGGTCCACGGAGCTCTTTCGTGTTGCTACAGTGACCTCAGGATCCCTCTAGCCTTGAAACAGTGTTCTTGGGGTTTCTCTGGAGTGCCATCAAGGAAATCAAGGCTCCTTTCATGTGTGATGTACAACACGGAATTGCTCTTCACGCAGTGCAGGGGAATCGGGCCTCATCTCGCGGCGAGGGGGAAGTCTCATGGTTTTTCTCGAGTTGCGGCGGGAACCTGGGGTATATTCTCGAGTTACGACGGGGATGGCCCTTCCACCCACGTGTTTGTTCAGCGACGTCAGGACTCCTGCCTAGTTGCGAGGGACAAATCGGGATTCTCCTCGAGGCTTTACAGGGCAATTGGGATGCCTCTCCAGCTGAGGCGGGAGACCAAGGGTCCCTTTCCCTGTGCCACAGGAATCCTGGGACACCTATCATGTTTCACGAGGAGTCAGGCATCGTCTCCTTTGGAGGCACTGATCTCCGCGTACCTCTGAAGTTTTTAAAGGATGTGAGGCCTCCGGTCGCGATGAGGTGGGGAAGTAGGTCTTTCTCTGTGGTCTCCACAGGGCATTCAGACATCCTTTCGTCTTGGGAGATGCAAGACGAGCCTGCATTCAAGTCACTGCAGGGATGTCCGGCTTTATTTCGAGTCAGGGCATCGCGGTGTCCATTCCACTTGAGGCCGCAAACTCAGGGTCCCTCTCACATAGCTAGAGCTGAGAGAAGCCTCCTCTTGAGGTGCTTGCGGTAAGGTGGTATTCCTCTGGAGTCGAAGCCAGGGACTAACCTCTCATCTCGAGTTGATTTTTGGTCCACGGAGCTCTTTCGTGTTGCTACAGTGACCTCGGGATCCCTCTAGCCTTGAAACAGTGTTCTTGGGGTTTCTCTGGAGTGCCATCAAGGAAATCAAGGCTCCTTTCATTTGTGATGTGCAACACGGAATTGCTCTGCACACAGTGCAGGGGAATCGGGCCTCATCTCGCGGCGAGGGGGAAGTCTCATGGTTTTTCTCGAGTTGCGGCGGTAACCTGGGGTATATTCTCGAGTTACGACGGGGATGGCCCTTCCACACACGTGTTAGTTCAGCGACGTCAGGACTCCTGCCTATTTGCGAGGGACAACTCGGGATTCTCCTCGAGGCTTGGCAGGGCAATTGGGACGCCTCTCTAGATGAGGCGGGACACCAAGTGTCCCTTTCCACGTGCCACAGGAATCCTGGGACTCCTATCAAGTTTCACGAGGAGTCAGGCATCGTCTCTTTTGGAGGCACTGATCTCCGCATACCTCTGGAGTTTTCAAGGGATGTGAGGCCTCCGGTCGCGATGAGGTGGGGAACTAGGTCTTTCTCTGTGGTCTCCACAGGGGATTCAGACATCCTTTCGTCTTGGGAGATGCAAGACGAGCCTGCATTCAAGTCACTTCAGGGATATCCGGCCTTATTTCGAGTCAGGGCATCGCGGAGTCCATTCCACTTGAGGCTGCAAACTCAGGGTCCCTCTCACATACCTAGAGCTGAGAGAAGCCTCCTCTTGAGGTGCTTGTGGTAAGGTGGTATTCCTCTGGAGTCGAAGCCAGGGACTAACCTCTCATCTCGAGTTGATTTTTGGTACACGGAGCTCTTTTGTGTTGCGACAGTGACCTCGGGATCCCTCTAGCCTTGTATCAGTGTTCTTGGGTTTTCTGTGGAGTGCCATCAAGGAAATCAAGGCTCCTTTCATGTGTGATGTGCAACACGGAATTGCTCTTCACGCAGTGCAGGGGAATCGGGCCTCATCTCGCGGCGAGGGGGAAGTGTCATGGTTTTTCTCGAGTTGCGGCGGGAACCAGGGGTATATTCTCGAGTTACGACGGGGATGTCCCTTCCACCCACGTGTTTGTTCAGCGACGTCAGGACTCCTGCCTAGTTGCGAGGGACAACTCGGGATTCTCCTCGAGGCTTGGCAGGGCAATTGGGATGCCTCTCCAGCTGAGGCGGGAGACCAAGGGTCCCTTTCCCCGTGCCACAGGAATCCTGGGAATCCTATCATGTTTCACGAGGAGTCAGGCATTGTCTCCTTTGGAGGCACTGATCTCCGCGTACCTCTGAAGTTTTTAAAGGATGTGAGGCCTCCGGTCGCGATGAGGTCGGGAAGTAGGTCTTTCTCTGTGGTCTCCACAGGGCATTCAGACATCCTTTCGTCTTGGGAGATGCAAGACGAGCCTGCATTCAAGTCACTGCAGGGATATCCGGCCTCATTTCGAGTCAGGGTATCGCGGTGTCCATTCCACTTGAGGCCGCAAACTCAGGGTCCCTCTCACATAGCTAGAGCTGAGAGAAGCCTCCTCTTGAGGTGCTTGTGGTAAGGTGGTATTCCTCTGGAGTCGAAGCCAGGGACTAACCTCTCATCTCGAGTTGATTTGTGGTCCACGGAGCTCTTTCGTGTTGCTACAGTGACCTCGGGATCCCTCTAGCCTTGAAACAGTGTTCTTGGGGTTTCTCTGGAGTGCCATCAAGGAAATCAAGGCTCCTTTCATGTGTGATGTGCAACACGGAATTGCTCTGCACGCAGTGCAGGGAAATCGGGCCTCATCTCGCGGCGAGGGGGAAGTGTCATGGTTTTTCTCGAGTTGCGGCGGGAAGCTGGGGTATATTCTCGAGTTTCGACGGTGATGGCCGTTCCACACACGTGTTTCTTCAGCGACGTCATGACTCCTGCCTAGTTGCGAGGGACAACTCGGGATTCTCCTCGAGGCTTGGCAGGGCAATTGGGACGCCTCTCCAGCTGAGGCGGGAGACCAAGGGTCCCTTTCCACGTGCCACAGGAATCCTGGGACTCCTATCAAGTTTCACGAGGAGTCAGGCATCGTCTCCTTTGGAGGCACTAATCTCCGCGTACCTCTGGAGTTTTCAAAGGATGTGAGGCCTCCGGTCGCGATGAGGTGGGGAACTAGGTCTTTCTCTGTGGTCTCCACAGGGGATTCAGACATCCTTTAGTCTTGGGAGATGCAAGACGAGCCTGCATTCAAGTCACTGCAGGGATATCCGGCCTTATTTCGAGCCAGGGCATCGTGGTGTGCATTCCACTTGAGGCCGAAAATTCAGGGTCCCTCTCACATACCTAAAGCTGAGAGAAGCCTCCCCTTGAAGTGCTTGTGGTAAGGTGGTATTCCTCTGGAGTCGAAGCCAGGGACTAACCTCTCATCTCGAGTTGATTTTTGGTCCACGGAGCTCTTTCGTGTTGCTACAGTGACCTCAGGATCCCTCTAGCCTTGAAACAGTGTTCTTGGGGTTTCTCTGGAGTGCCATCAAGGAAATCAAGGCTCCTTTCATGTGTGATGTGCAACACGGAATTGCTCTTCACGCAGTGCAGGGGAATCGGGCCTCATCTCGCGGCGAGGGGGAAGTCTCATGGTTTTACTCGAGTTGCGGCGGGAACCTGGGGTATATTCTCGAGTTACGACGGGGATGGCCCTTCCACCCACGTGTTTGTTCAGCGACGTCAGGACTCCTGCCTAGTTGCGAGGGACAAATCGGGATTCTCCTCGAGGCTTTACAGGGCAATTGGGATGCCTCTCCAGCTGAGGTGGGAGACCAAGGGTCCCTTTCCCTGTGCCACAGGAATCCTGGGACACCTATCATGTTTCACGAGGAGTCAGGCATCGTCTCCTTTGGAGGCACTGATCTCCGCGTACCTCTGAAGTTTTTAAAGGATGTGAGGCCTCCGGTCGCGATGAGGTGGGGAAGTAGGTCTTTCTCTGTGGTCTCCACAGGGCATTCAGACATCCTTTCGTCTTGGGAGATGCAAGACGAGCCTGCATTCAAGTCACTGCAGGGATGTCCGGCTTTATTTCGAGTCAGGGCATCGCGGTGTCCATTCCACTTGAGGCCGCAAACTCAGGGTCCCTCTCACATAGCTAGAGCTGAGAGAAGCCTCCTCTTGAGGTGCTTGTGGTAAGGTGGTATTCCTCTGGAGTCGAAGCCAGGGACTAACCTCTCATCTCGAGTTGATTTTTGGTCCACGGAGCTCTTTCGTGTTGCTACAGTGACCTCGGGATCCCTCTAGCCTTGAAACAGTGTTCTTGGGGTTTCTCTGGAGTGCCATCAAGGAAATCAAGGCTCCTTTCATTTGTGATGTGCAACACGGAATTGCTCTGCACACAGTGCAGGGGAATCGGGCCTCATCTCGCGGCGAGGGGGAAGTCTCATGGTTTTTCTCGAGTTGCGGCGGAAACCTGGGGTATATTCTCGAGTTACGACGGGGATGGCCCTTCCACACACGTGTTAGTTCAGCGACGTCAGGACTCCTGCCTATTTGCGAGGGACAACTCGGGATTCTCCTCGAGGCTTGGCAGGGCAATTGGGACGCCTCTCTAGATGAGGCGGGACACCAAGTGTCCCTTTCCACGTGCCACAGGAATCCTGGGACTCCTATCAAGTTTCACGAGGAGTCAGGCATCGTCTCTTTTGGAGGCACTGATCTCCGCATACCTCTGGAGTTTTCAAGGGATGTGAGGCCTCCGGTCGCGATGAGGTGGGGAACTAGGTCTTTCTCTGTGGTCTCCACAGGGGATTCAGACATCCTTTCGTCTTGGGAGATGCAAGACGAGCCTGCATTCAAGTCACTGCAGGGATATCCGGCCTTATTTTGAGTCAGGGCATCGCGGAGTCCATTCCACTTGAGGCTGCAAACTCAGGGTCCCTCTCACATACCTAGAGCTGAGAGAAGCCTCCTCTTGAGGTGCTTGTGGTAAGGTGGTATTCCTCTGGAGTCGAAGCCAGGGACTAACCTCTCATCTCGAGTTGATTTTTGGTACACGGAGCTCTTTTGTGTTGCGACAGTGACGCGGGATCCCTCTAGCCTTGTATCAGTGTTCTTGGGTTTTCTCTGGAGTGCCATCAAGGAAATCAAGGCTCCTTTCATGTGTGATGTGCAACACGGAATTGCTCTTCACGCAGTGCAGGGGAATCGGGCCTCATCTCGCGGCGAGGGGGAAGTGTCATGGTTTTTCTCGAGTTGCGGCGGGAACCAGGGGTATATTCTCGAGTTACGACGGGGATGTCCCTTCCACCCACGTGTTTGTTCAGCGACGTCAGGACTCCTGCCTAGTTGCGAGGGACAACTCGGGATTCTCCTCGAGGCTTGGCAGGGCAATTGGGATGCCTCTCCAGCTGAGGCGGGAGACCAAGGGTCCCTTTCCCCGTGCCACAGGAATCCTGGGAATCCTATCATGTTTCACGAGGAGTCAGGCATTGTCTCCTTTGGAGGCACTGATCTCCGCGTACCTCTGAAGTTTTTAAAGGATGTGAGGCCTCCGGTCGCGATGAGGTCGGGAAGTAGGTCTTTCTCTGTGGTCTCCACAGGGCATTCAGACATCCTTTCGTCTTGGGAGATGCAAGACGAGCCTGCATTCAAGTCACTGCAGGGATATCCGGCCTCATTTCGAGTCAGGGTATCGCGGTGTCCATTCCACTTGAGGCCGCAAACTCAGGGTCCCTCTCACATAGCTAGAGCTGAGAGAAGCCTCCTCTTGAGGTGCTTGTGGTAAGGTGGTATTCCTCTGGAGTCGAAGCCAGGGACTAACCTCTCATCTCGAGTTGATTTGTGGTCCACGGAGCTCTTTCGTGTTGCTACAGTGACCTCGGGATCCCTCTAGCCTTGAAACAGTGTTCTTGGGGTTTCTCTGGAGTGCCATCAAGGAAATCAAGGCTCCTTTCATGTGTGATGTGCAACACGGAATTGCTCTGCACGCAGTGCAGGGAAATCGGGCCTCATCTCGCGGCGAGGGGGAAGTGTCATGGTTTTTCTCGAGTTGCGGCGGGAAGCTGGGGTATATTCTCGAGTTTCGACGGTGATGGCCGTTCCACACACGTGTTTCTTCAGCGACGTCATGACTCCTGCCTAGTTGCGAGGGACAACTCGGGATTCTCCTCGAGGCTTGGCAGGGCAATTGGGACGCCTCTCCAGCTGAGGCGGGAGACCAAGGGTCCCTTTCCACGTGCCACAGGAATCCTGGGACTCCTATCAAGTTTCACGAGGAGTCAGGCATCGTCTCCTTTGGAGGCACTAATCTCCGCGTACCTCTGGAGTTTTCAAAGGATGTGAGGCCTCCGGTCGCGATGAGGTGGGGAACTAGGTCTTTCTCTGTGGTCTCCACAGGGGATTCAGACATCCTTTAGTCTTGGGAGATGCAAGACGAGCCTGCATTCAAGTCACTGCAGGGATATCCGGCCTTATTTCGAGCCAGGGCATCGTGGTGTGCATTCCACTTGAGGCCGAAAATTCAGGGTCCCTCTCACATACCTAAAGCTGAGAGAAGCCTCCCCTTGAAGTGCTTGTGGTAAGGTGGTATTCCTCTGGAGTCGAAGCCAGGGACTAACCTCTCATCTCGAGTTGATTTTTGGTCCACGGAGCTCTTTCGTGTTGCTACAGTGACCTCAGGATCCCTCTAGCCTTGAAACAGTGTTCTTGGGGTTTCTCTGGAGTGCCATCAAGGAAATCAAGGCTCCTTTCATGTGTGATGTGCAACACGGAATTGCTCTTCACGCAGTGCAGGGGAATCGGGCCTCATCTCGCGGCGAGGGGGAAGTCTCATGGTTTTACTCGAGTTGCGGCGGGAACCTGGGGTATATTCTCGAGTTACGACGGGGATGGCCCTTCCACCCACGTGTTTGTTCAGCGACGTCAGGACTCCTGCCTAGTTGCGAGGGACAAATCGGGATTCTCCTCGAGGCTTTACAGGGCAATTGGGATGCCTCTCCAGCTGAGGTGGGAGACCAAGGGTCCCTTTCCCTGTGCCACAGGAATCCTGGGACACCTATCATGTTTCACGAGGAGTCAGGCATCGTCTCCTTTGGAGGCACTGATCTCCGCGTACCTCTGAAGTTTTTAAAGGATGTGAGGCCTCCGGTCGCGATGAGGTGGGGAAGTAGGTCTTTCTCTGTGGTCTCCACAGGGCATTCAGACATCCTTTCGTCTTGGGAGATGCAAGACGAGCCTGCATTCAAGTCACTGCAGGGATGTCCGGCTTTATTTCGAGTCAGGGCATCGCGGTGTCCATTCCACTTGAGGCCGCAAACTCAGGGTCCCTCTCACATAGCTAGAGCTGAGAGAAGCCTCCTCTTGAGGTGCTTGTGGTAAGGTGGTATTCCTCTGGAGTCGAAGCCAGGGACTAACCTCTCATCTCGAGTTGATTTTTGGTCCACGGAGCTCTTTCGTGTTGCTACAGTGACCTCGGGATCCCTCTAGCCTTGAAACAGTGTTCTTGGGGTTTCTCTGGAGTGCCATCAAGGAAATCAAGGCTCCTTTCATTTGTGATGTGCAACACGGAATTGCTCTGCACACAGTGCAGGGGAATCGGGCCTCATCTCGCGGCGAGGGGGAAGTCTCATGGTTTTTCTCGAGTTGCGGCGGAAACCTGGGGTATATTCTCGAGTTACGACGGGGATGGCCCTTCCACACACGTGTTAGTTCAGCGACGTCAGGACTCCTGCCTATTTGCGAGGGACAACTCGGGATTCTCCTCGAGGCTTGGCAGGGCAATTGGGACGCCTCTCTAGATGAGGCGGGACACCAAGTGTCCCTTTCCACGTGCCACAGGAATCCTGGGACTCCTATCAAGTTTCACGAGGAGTCAGGCATCGTCTCTTTTGGAGGCACTGATCTCCGCATACCTCTGGAGTTTTCAAGGGATGTGAGGCCTCCGGTCGCGATGAGGTGGGGAACTAGGTCTTTCTCTGTGGTCTCCACAGGGGATTCAGACATCCTTTCGTCTTGGGAGATGCAAGACGAGCCTGCATTCAAGTCACTGCAGGGATATCCGGCCTTATTTTGAGTCAGGGCATCGCGGAGTCCATTCCACTTGAGGCTGCAAACTCAGGGTCCCTCTCACATACCTAGAGCTGAGAGAAGCCTCCTCTTGAGGTGCTTGTGGTAAGGTGGTATTCCTCTGGAGTCGAAGCCAGGGACTAACCTCTCATCTCGAGTTGATTTTTGGTACACGGAGCTCTTTTGTGTTGCGACAGTGACGCGGGATCCCTCTAGCCTTGTATCAGTGTTCTTGGGTTTTCTCTGGAGTGCCATCAAGGAAATCAAGGCTCCTTTCATGTGTGATGTGCAACACGGAATTGCTCTTCACGCAGTGCAGGGGAATCGGGCCTCATCTCGCGGCGAGGGGGAAGTGTCATGGTTTTTCTCGAGTTGCGGCGGGAACCAGGGGTATATTCTCGAGTTACGACGGGGATGTCCCTTCCACCCACGTGTTTGTTCAGCGACGTCAGGACTCCTGCCTAGTTGCGAGGGACAACTCGGGATTCTCCTCGAGGCTTGGCAGGGCAATTGGGATGCCTCTCCAGCTGAGGCGGGAGACCAAGGGTCCCTTTCCCCGTGCCACAGGAATCCTGCGAATCCTATCATGTTTCACGAGGAGTCAGGCATCGTCTCCTTTGGAGGCACTGATCTCCGCGTACCTCTGAAGTTTTTAAAGGATGTGAGGCCTCCGGTCGCGATGAGGTCGGGAAGTAGGTCTTTCTCTGTGGTCTCCACAGGGCATTCAGACATCCTTTCGTCTTGGGAGATGCAAGACGAGCCTGCATTCAAGTCACTGCAGGGATATCCGGCCTCATTTCGAGTCAGGGTATCGCGGTGTCCATTCCACTTGAGGCCGCAAACTCAGGGTCCCTCTCACATAGCTAGAGCTGAGAGAAGCCTCCTCTTGAGGTGCTTGTGGTAAGGTGGTATTCCTCTGGAGTCGAAGCCAGGGACTAACCTCTCATCTCGAGTTGATTTGTGGTCCACGGAGCTCTTTCGTGTTGCTACAGTGACCTCGGGATCCCTCTAGCCTTGAAACAGTGTTCTTGGGGTTTCTCTGGAGTGCCATCAAGGAAATCAAGGCTCCTTTCATGTGTGATGTGCAACACGGAATTGCTCTGCACGCAGTGCAGGGGAATCGGGCCTCATCTCGCGGCGAGGGGGAAGTCTCATGGTTTTTCTCGAGTTGCGGCGGGAACCTGGGGTATATTCTCGAGTTACGACGGGGATGGCCCTTCCACACACGTGTTAGTTCAGCGACGGCAGGACTCCTGCCTAGTTGCGAGGGACAACTCAGGATTCTCCTCGAGGCTTGGCAGGGCAATTGGGACGCCTCTCCAGCTGAGGCGGGAGACCAAGGGTCCCTTTCCACGTGCCACAGGAATCCTGTGACTCCTATCAAGTTTCACGAGGAGTCAGGCATCGTCTCTTTTGGAGGCACTGATCTCCGCGTACCTCTGGAGTTTTCAAAGGATGTGAGGCCTTCGGTCGCGATGAGGTGGGGAACTAGGTCTTTCTCTGTGGTCTCCACAGGGGATTCAGACATCCTTTCGTCTTGGGAGATGCAAGACGAGCCTGCATTGAAGTCACTGCAGGGATATCCGGCCTTATTTCGAGTCAGGGCATCGCGGTGTCCATTCCACTTGAGGCCGCAAACTCAGGGTCCCTCTCACATACCTAGAGCTGAGAGAAGCCTCCTCTTGAGGTGCTTGTGGTAAGGTGGTATTCCTCTGGAGTCGAAGCCAGGGACTAACTTCTCATCTCGAGTTGATTTGTGGTCCACGGAGCTCTTTCTTTTTGCTACAGTAACCTCAGGATCCCTCTAGCCTTGAAACAGTGTTCTTGGGGTTTCTCTGGAGTGCCATCAAGGAAATCAAGGATACTTTCATGTGTGATGTGCAACACGGAATTGCTCTGGACGCAGTGCAGGGGAATCGCGCCTCATCTCGCGCCGAGGGGGAAGTCTCATGGTTTTTCTCGAGTTGCGGCGGGAACCTGGGGTATATTCTCGAGTTACGACAGGGATGGCCCTTCCACACACGTGTTTGTTCAGCGACGTCAGGACTCCTGTCTAGTTGTGAGGGACAACTCGGGATTCTCCTCGAGGCTTGGCAGGGCAATTGGGACGCCTCTCCAGCTGAGGCGGGAGACCAAGTATCCCTTTCCACATGCCACAGGAATCCTGGGACTCCTATCAAGTTTCACGAGGAGTCAGGCATCGTCTCCTTTGGAGGCACTGATCTCCGCGAACCTCTGGAGTTTTCAAAGGATGTGAGGCCTCCGGTCGCGATGAGGTGGGGAAATAGGTCTTTCTCTGTGGTCTCCACAGGGGATTCAGACATCCTTTCGTCTTGGGAGATGCAAGACGAGCCTGCATTCAAGTCACTGCAGGGATATCCGGCCTTATTTCGAGTCAGGGAATCGCGGTGTCCATTCCACTTGAGGCCGCAAACTCAGGGTCCCTCTCACATAGCTAGAGTTGAGAGAAGCCTCCTCTTGAGGTGCTTGTGGTAAGGTGGTATTCCTCTGGAGTCGAAGCCAGGGACTAACCTCTCATCTCGAGTTGATTTTTGGTCCACGGAGCTCTTTCGTGTTGTGAGAGTGACCTCGGGATCCCTCTAGCCTTGAATCAGTGTTCTTGGGGTTTCTCTGGAGTGCCATCAAGGAAATCAAGGCTCCTTTCATGTGTGATGTGCAACACGGAGTTGTTCTGCACGCACTGCAGGGGAATCGGGCCTCATCTCGCGGCGAGGGGGAAGTCTCATGGTTTTTCTCGAGTTGCGGCGGGAACCTGGGGTATATTCTTGAGTTACGACGGGGATGGCCCTTCCACCCACGTGTTTGTACAGCGACGTTAGGACTCCTGCCTAGTTGCGAGGGACAACTCGGGATTCTCCTCGAGGCTTGGCAGGGCAATTGGGACGCCTCTCCAGCTGAGGCGGGAGACCAAGGGTCCCTTTCCACGTGCCACAGGAATCCTGGGACTCCTATCAAGTTTCACGAGGAGTCAGGCATCGTCTCCTTTGGAGGCACTGATCTCCCTGTACCTCTGAAGTTTTTAAAGGATGTGAGGCCTCCGGTCGCGATGATGTGGGAAAGTAGGTCTTTCTCGGTGGTCTCCACAGGGCATTCAGACATCCTTTCGTCTTGGGAAATGCAAGACGAGCCTGCATTCAAGTCACTGCAGGGATATCCGGCCTTATTTCGAGTCAGGACATCGCGGTGTCCATTGAACTTGAGGCCGCAAACTCAGGGTCCCTCTCACATACCTAGAGCTGAGAGAAGCCTCCTCTTGAGGTGCTTGTGGTAAGGTGGTATTCCTCTGGAGTCGGAGCCAGGGACTAACTTCTCATCTCGAGTTGATTTTTGGTCCACGGAGCTCTTTCGTGTTGCTACAGTGACCTCAGGATCCCTCTAGCCTTGAAACAGTGTTCTTGGGGTTTCTCTGGAGTGCCATCAAGGAAATCAAGGCTCCTATCATGTGTGATGTGCAACACGGAATTGCTCTGCACGCAGTGCAGGGGAATCGGGCCTCATCTCGTGGCGAGGGGGAAGTCTCATGGTTTTTCTCGAGATGCGGCGGGAACCTGGGGTATATTTTCGAGTTACGACGGGGATTGCCCTTCCACCAACGTGTTTCTTCAGCGACGTCAGGACTCCTGCCTAGTTGCGAGGGACAACTCGGGATTCTCCTCGAGGCTTGGCAGGGCAATTGGGACGCCTCTCCAGCTGAGGCGGGAGACCAAGGGTCCCTTTCCACGTGCCACAGGAATCCTGGGACTCCTATCAAGTTTCACGAGGAGTCAGGCATCATCTCCTTTGGAGGCACTGATCTCCGCGTACCTCTGGAGTTTTCAAAGGATGTAGGACTCCGGCCGCGATGAGGTGGGGAACTAGGTCTTTCTCTGTGGTCTCCACAGGGGATTCAGACATCCTTTCGTCTTGGGAGATGCAAGACGAGCCTGCATTCAAGTCACTGCAGGGATGTCCGGCTTTATTTCGAGTCAGGGCATCGCGGTGTCCATTCCACTTGAGGCCGCAAACTCAGGGTCCCTCTCACATAGCTAGAGCTGAGAGAAGCCTCCTCTTGTGCTTGTGGTAAGGTGGTATTCCTCTGGAGTCGAAGCCAGGGACTAACCTCTCATCTCGAATTGATTTTTGGTCCACGGAGCTCTTTCGTGTTGCTACAGTGACCTCGGGATCCCTCTAGCCTTGAAACAGTGTTCTTGGGGTTTCTCTGGAGTGCCATCAAGGAAATCAAGGCTCCTTTCATGTGTGATGTGCAACACGGAATTGCTCTGCACGCAGTGCAGGGGAATCGGGCCTCATCTCGCGGCGAGGGGGAAGTCTCATGGTTTTTCTCGAGTTGCGGCGGGAACCTGGGGTATATTCTCGAGTTACGACGGGGATGGCCCTTCCACACACGTGTTAGTTCAGCGACGGCAGGACTCCTGCCTAGTTGCGAGGGACAACTCAGGATTCTCCTCGAGGCTTGGCAGGGCAATTGGGACGCCTCTCCAGCTGAGGCGGGAGACCAAGGGTCCCTTTCCACGTGCCACAGGAATCCTGTGACTCCTATCAAGTTTCACGAGGAGTCAGGCATCGTCTCTTTTGGAGGCACTGATCTCCGCGTACCTCTGGAGTTTTCAAAGGATGTGAGGCCTTCGGTCGCGATGAGGTGGGGAACTAGGTCTTTCTCTGTGGTCTCCACAGGGGATTCAGACATCCTTTCGTCTTGGGAGATGCAAGACGAGCCTGCATTGAAGTCACTGCAGGGATATCCGGCCTTATTTCGAGTCAGGGCATCGCGGTGTCCATTCCACTTGAGGCCGCAAACTCAGGGTCCCTCTCACATACCTAGAGCTGAGAGAAGCCTCCTCTTGAGGTGCTTGTGGTAAGGTGGTATTCCTCTGGAGTCGAAGCCAGGGACTAACTTCTCATCTCGAGTTGATTTGTGGTCCACGGAGCTCTTTCTTTTTGCTACAGTAACCTCAGGATCCCTCTAGCCTTGAAACAGTGTTCTTGGGGTTTCTCTGGAGTGCCATCAAGGAAATCAAGGATACTTTCATGTGTGATGTGCAACACGGAATTGCTCTGGACGCAGTGCAGGGGAATCGCGCCTCATCTCGCGCCGAGGGGGAAGTCTCATGGTTTTTCTCGAGTTGCGGCGGGAACCTGGGGTATATTCTCGAGTTACGACAGGGATGGCCCTTCCACACACGTGTTTGTTCAGCGACGTCAGGACTCCTGTCTAGTTGTGAGGGACAACTCGGGATTCTCCTCGAGGCTTGGCAGGGCAATTGGGACGCCTCTCCAGCTGAGGCGGGAGACCAAGTATCCCTTTCCACATGCCACAGGAATCCTGGGACTCCTATCAAGTTTCACGAGGAGTCAGGCATCGTCTCCTTTGGAGGCACTGATCTCCGCGAACCTCTGGAGTTTTCAAAGGATGTGAGGCCTCCGGTCGCGATGAGGTGGGGAAATAGGTCTTTCTCTGTGGTCTCCACAGGGGATTCAGACATCCTTTCGTCTTGGGAGATGCAAGACGAGCCTGCATTCAAGTCACTGCAGGGATATCCGGCCTTATTTCGAGTCAGGGAATCGCGGTGTCCATTCCACTTGAGGCCGCAAACTCAGGGTCCCTCTCACATAGCTAGAGTTGAGAGAAGCCTCCTCTTGAGGTGCTTGTGGTAAGGTGGTATTCCTCTGGAGTCGAAGCCAGGGACTAACCTCTCATCTCGAGTTGATTTTTGGTCCACGGAGCTCTTTCGTGTTGTGAGAGTGACCTCGGGATCCCTCTAGCCTTGAATCAGTGTTCTTGGGGTTTCTCTGGAGTGCCATCAAGGAAATCAAGGCTCCTTTCATGTGTGATGTGCAACACGGAGTTGTTCTGCACGCACTGCAGGGGAATCGGGCCTCATCTCGCGGCGAGGGGGAAGTCTCATGGTTTTTCTCGAGTTGCGGCGGGAACCTGGGGTATATTCTTGAGTTACGACGGGGATGGCCCTTCCACCCACGTGTTTGTACAGCGACGTCAGGACTCCTGCCTAGTTGCGAGGGACAACTCGGGATTCTCCTCGAGGCTTGGCAGGGCAATTGGGACGCCTCTCCAGCTGAGGCGGGAGACCAAGGGTCCCTTTCCACGTGCCACAGGAATCCTGGGACTCCTATCAAGTTTCACGAGGAGTCAGGCATCGTCTCCTTTGGAGGCACTGATCTCCCTGTACCTCTGAAGTTTTTAAAGGATGTGAGGCCTCCGGTCGCGATGATGTGGGAAAGTAGGTCTTTCTCGGTGGTCTCCACAGGGCATTCAGACATCCTTTCGTCTTGGGAAATGCAAGACGAGCCTGCATTCAAGTCACTGCAGGGATATCCGGCCTTATTTCGAGTCAGGACATCGCGGTGTCCATTGAACTTGAGGCCGCAAACTCAGGGTCCCTCTCACATACCTAGAGCTGAGAGAAGCCTCCTCTTGAGGTGCTTGTGGTAAGGTGGTATTCCTCTGGAGTCGGAGCCAGGGACTAACTTCTCATCTCGAGTTGATTTTTGGTCCACGGAGCTCTTTCGTGTTGCTACAGTGACCTCAGGATCCCTCTAGCCTTGAAACAGTGTTCTTGGGGTTTCTCTGGAGTGCCATCAAGGAAATCAAGGCTCCTATCATGTGTGATGTGCAACACGGAATTGCTCTGCACGCAGTGCAGGGGAATCGGGCCTCATCTCGTGGCGAGGGGGAAGTCTCATGGTTTTTCTCGAGATGCGGCGGGAACCTGGGGTATATTTTCGAGTTACGACGGGGATTGCCCTTCCACCAACGTGTTTCTTCAGCGACGTCAGGACTCCTGCCTAGTTGCGAGGGACAACTCGGGATTCTCCTCGAGGCTTGGCAGGGCAATTGGGACGCCTCTCCAGCTGAGGCGGGAGACCAAGGGTCCCTTTCCACGTGCCACAGGAATCCTGGGACTCCTATCAAGTTTCACGAGGAGTCAGGCATCATCTCCTTTGGAGGCACTGATCTCCGCGTACCTCTGGAGTTTTCAAAGGATGTAGGACTCCGGCCGCGATGAGGTGGGGAACTAGGTCTTTCTCTGTGGTCTCCACAGGGGATTCAGACATCCTTTCGTCTTGGGAGATGCAAGACGAGCCTGCATTCAAGTCACTGCAGGGATGTCCGGCTTTATTTCGAGTCAGGGCATCGCGGTGTCCATTCCACTTGAGGCCGCAAACTCAGGGTCCCTCTCACATAGCTAGAGCTGAGAGAAGCCTCCTCTTGTGCTTGTGGTAAGGTGGTATTCCTCTGGAGTCGAAGCCAGGGACTAACCTCTCATCTCGAATTGATTTTTGGTCCACGGAGCTCTTTCGTGTTGCTACAGTGACCTCGGGATCCCTCTAGCCTTGAAACAGTGTTCTTGGGGTTTCTCTGGAGTGCCATCAAGGAAATCAAGGCTCCTTTCATGTGTGATGTGCAACACGGAATTGCTCTGCACGCAGTGCAGAGGAATCGGGCCTCATCTCGCGGCGAGGGGGAAGTCTCACGGTTTTTCTCGAGTTGCGGCGGGAAGCTGGGGTATATTCTCGAGTTACGACGGGGATGGCCCTTCCACACACGTGTTAGTTCAGCGACGTCAGGACTCCTGCCTAGTTGCGAGGGACAACTCGGGATTCTCCTCAAGGCTTGGCAGGGCAATTGGGACGCCTCTCTAGATGAGGCGGGAGACCAAGGGTCCCTTTCCACGTGCCACAGGAATCCTGGGACTCCTATCATGTTTCACGAGGAGTCAGGCATCGTCTCTTTTGGAGGCACTGATCTCCGCATACCTCTGGAGTTTTCAAGGGATGTGAGGCCTTCGGTCGCGATGAGGTGGGGAACTAGATCTTTCTCTGTGGTCTCCACAGGGGATTCAGACATCCTTTCGTCTTGGGAGATGCAAGACGAGCCTGCATTCAAGTCACTGCAGGGATATCCGGCCTTATTTCGAGTCAGGGCATCGCGGTGTCCATTCCACTTGAGGCCACAAACTCAGGGTCCCACTCACATAGCTAGAGCTGAGAGAAGCCTCCTCTTGAGGTGCTTGTGGTAAGGTGGTATTCTTCTGGATTCGAAGCCAGGGACTAACCTCTCATCTCGAGTTGATTTTTGGTCCACGGAGCTCTTTCTTGTTGCTACAGTGACCTCGGGATCCCTCTAGCCTTGAAACAGTGTTCTTGGTGTTTCTCTGGAGTGCCATCAAGGAAATCAAGGCTCCTTTCATGTGTGATGTGCAACACGGAATTGCTCTGCACGCAGTGCAGGGGAATCGGGCCTCATCTCGCGGTGAGGGGGAAGTCTCATGGTTTTTCTCGAGTTGCGGCGGGAACCTGGGTTATATTCTCGAGTTACGACGGGGATGGCCCTTCCACCCACGTGTTTGTTCAGCGACGTCAGGACTCCTGCCTAGTTGCGAGGGACAACTCGGGATTCTCCTCGAGGCTTGGCAGGGCAATTGGGATGCCTCTCCAGCTGAGGCGGGAGACCAAGGGTCCCTTTCCACGTGCCACAGGAATCCTGGGACTCCTATCAAGTTTCACGAGGAGTCAGGCATCGTCTCCTTTGGAGGCACTGATGTCCGCGTACCTCTGGCGTTTCAAAGGATGTGAGGCCTCCGGTCGCGATGAGGTGGGGAACTAGGTCTTTCTCTGTGGTCTCCACAGGGCATTCAGACATCCTTTCGTCTTGGGAGATGCAAGACGAGCCTGCATTCAAGTCACTGCAGGGATATCCGGCCTTATTTCGAGTCAGGGCATCGCGGAGTCCATTCCACCTGAGGCCGCAACTCAGGGTCCCTCTCACATACCTAGAGCTGAGAGAAGCCTCCTCTTGAGGTGCTTGTGGTAAGGTGGTATTCCTCTGGAGTCGAAGCCAGGGACTAACCTCTCATCTCGAGTTGATTTTTGGTCCACGGAGCTCTTTTGTGTTGCGACAGTGACCTCGGGATCCCTCTAGCCTTGATACAGTGTTCTTGGGGTTTCTCTGGAGTGCCATCAAGGAAATCAAGGCTCCTTTCATGTGTGATGTGCAACACGGAATTGCTCTGCACGCAGTGCAGGGGAATCGGGCCTCATCTCGCGGCGAGGGGGAAGTCTCAAGGTTTTTCTCGAGTTGCGGCGGGAACCTGGGTTATATTCTCGAGTTACGACGGGGATGACCGTTCCACACACGTGTTTCTTCAGCGACGTCATGACTCCTGCCTAGTTGCGAGGGACAACTCGGGATTCTCCTCGAGGCTTGGCAGGGCAATTGGGACGCCTCTCCAACTGAGGCGGGAGACCAAGGGTCCCTATCCACGAGCCACAGGAATCCTGGGACTCCTATCAAGTTTCACGAGGAGTCAGGCATCGTCTCCTTTGGAGGCACTGATCTCCGCGTACCTCTGGAGTTTTCAAAGGATGTGAGGCCTCCGTTCGCCATGAGGTGGGGAACTAGGTCTTTCTTGGTGGTCTCCACAGGGGATTCAGACATCCTTTCATCTTGGGAGATGCAAGACGAGCCTGCATTCAAGTCACTGCAGGGATATCCGGCCTTATTTTGCGTCAGGGCATCGCAGTGTCCATTCCACTTGAGGCCGCAAAGTCAGGGTCCCTCTCACATAGCTAGAGCTGAGAGAAGCCTCCTCTTGAGGTGCTTGTGGTAAGGTGGTATTCCTCTGAGTCGAAGCCAGGGACTAACCTCTCATCTCGAGTTGATTTTTGGTAAACGGAGCTCTTTCGTGTTGCTACAGTGACCTCAGGATCCCTCTAGCCTTGAAACAGTGTTCTTGGGTTTTCTCTGGAGTGCCATCAAGGAAATCAAGGCTCCTTTCATGTGTGATGTGCAACACGGAATTTCTCTGCAGGCAGTGCAGGGGAATCGGGCCTCATCTCCCGGCGAGGGGGAAGTCTCATGGTTTTTCTCGAGTTGCGGCGGAAACCTGGGGTATATTCTCGAGTTACGACGGGGATGGCCCTTCCACACACGTGTTTGTTCAGCGACGGCAGGACTCCTGCCTAGTTGCGAGGGACAACTCGGGATTCTCCTCGAGGCTTGGCAGGGCAATTGGGACGCCTCTCCAGCTTAGGCGGGAGACCAAGGTTCCCTTTCCATGTGCCACAGGAATCCTGGGACTCCTATCAAGTTTCACGAGGAGTCAGGCATCGTCCCCTTTGGAGGCACTGATCTCCGCGTACCTCTGGAGTTTTCAAAGGATGTGAGGCCTCCGGTCGCCATGAGGTGGGGAACTAGGTCTTTCTCTGTGGTCTCCACAGGGGATTCAGACATCCTTTCATCTTGGGAGATGCAAGACGAGCCTGCATTCAAGTCACTGCAGGGATATCCGGCCTTATTTCGAGTCAGGGCATCACGGCGTCCATTCCACTTGAGGCCGCAAACTCAGGGTCCCTCTCACATACCTAGAGCTGAGAGAAGCCTCCTCTTGAGGTGCTTGTGGTAAGGTGGTTTTCCTCTGGAGTCGAAGCCAGGGACTAACCTCTCATCTCGAGTTGATTTTTGGTCCACGGAGCTCTTTCGAGTTGCTACAGTGACCTCAGGATCCCTCTAGCCTTGAAACAGTGTTCTTGGGGTTTCTCTGGAGTGCCATTAAGGAAATCAAGGCTCCTTTCATGTGTGATGTGCAAGACGGAATTGCTCTGCACGCAGTGCAGGGGAATCGGGCCTCATCTCGCGGCGAGGGGGAAGTCTCATGGTTTTTCTCGAGTTGCGGCGGGAACCTGGGGTATATTCTCGAGTTACGACGGGGATGGCCCTTCCACCCACGTGTTTGTTCTGCGACGTCAGGACTCCTGCCTAGTTGGGAGAGACAACTCGGGATTCTCCTCGAGGCTTGCCAGGGCAATTGGGACGCCTCTCCAGCTGAGGCGGGAGACCATGGGTCCCTTTCCACGTGCCACAGGAATCCTGGGACTCCTATCAAGTTTCACGAGGAGTCAGGCATCGTCTCCTTTGAAGGCACTGATCTCGGCGTACCTCTGAAGTTTTCAAAGGATGTGAGGCCTCCGGTCGCGATGAGGTGGGGAACTTGGTCTTTCTCTGTGGTCTCCACAGGGGATTCAGACATCCTTTCGTCTTGGGAGATGCAAGACGAGCCTGCATTCAAGTCACTGCAGGGATATCCGGCCTTATTTCGAGTCAGGGCATCACGGTGTCCATTCCACTTGAGGCCGCAAAGTCAGGGTCCCTCTCACATACCTAGAGCTGAGAGAAGCCTCCTCTTGAGGTGCTTGTGGTAAGGTGGTATTCCTCTGGAGTCAAAGCCAGGGACTAACCTCTCATCTCGAGTTATTTTTGGTCCACGGAGCTCTTTCGTGTTGCTACAGTGACCTCGGCATCCCTCTAGCCTTGAAACAGTGTTCTTGGTGTTTGTCTGGAGTGCCATCAAGGAAATCAAGGCTCCTTTCATGTGTGATGTGCAACACGGAATTGCTCTGCATGCAGTGCAGGGGAATCAGGCCTCATCTCGCGGCGATGGGGAAGTCTCATGGTTTTTCTCGAGTTGCGACGGGAACCTGGGGTATATTCTCGAGTTATGACGGAGATGGCCCTTCCACACACGTGTTTGTTCAGCGTCGGCAGGACTCCTGCCTAGTTGCGAGGGACAACTCGGGATTCTCCTCGAGGCTTGGCAGGGCAATTGGGACGCCTCTCCAGCTGAGGCGGGAGAACAAGAGTCCCTTTCCACCTGCCACAGGTATCCTGGGACTCCTATCAAGTTTCACGAGGAGTCAGGCATCGTCTCCTTTGGAGGCACTGAACTCCGCGTACCTCTGGAGTTTTCAAACGATGTGAGGCCTCCGGTCGCGATGAGGTGGGGAACTAGGTCTTTCTCTGTGTTCTACACAGTGTATTCGGACATCCTTTCGTCTTGGGAGATGCAAGACGAGCCTGCATTCAAGTCACTGCAGGGATATCCGGCCTTATTTCGAGTCAGGGCATCACGGTGTCCATTCCACTTGAGGCCGCAAACTCAGGGTCCCTCTCACATACCTAGAGCTGAGAGAAGCCTCCTCTTGAGGTGCTTTTGGTAAGGTGGTATTCCTCTGGAGTCGAAGCCAGGGACTAACCTCTCATCTCGAGTTGATTTTTGGGCCACGGAGTTCTTTCGTGTTGCTACAGTGACCTCAGGATCCCTCTAGCCTTGAAACAGTGTTCTTGGGGTTTCTCTGGAGTGCCATCAAGGAAATCAAGGCTCCTTCCATGTTTGATGTGCAACACGGAATTGCTCTGCACGCAGTGCAGGGGAATCGGGCCTCATCTCGCGGCGAGGGCGAAGTCTCATGGTTTTTCTCGAGTTGCGGCGGGAACCTGGGGTATATTCTCGAGTTACGACGGGGATAGCCCTTCCACCCACGTGTTTGTTCAGCGACGTCAGGACTCCTGCCTAGTTGCGAGGGACAACTCGGGATTCTCCTCGAGGCTTGGCAGGGCAATTGGGACGGCTCTCCAGCTGAGGCGGGAGACCAAGAGTCCCTTTCCACGTGCCACAGGAATCCTGGGACTCCTATCAAGTTTGACGAGGAGTCAGGCATCGTCTCCTTTGGAGGCACTGATCTCCGTGAACCTCTGGAGTTGTCAAAGGATGTGAGGCCTCCGGTCGCGAAGAGGTGGGGAACTAGGTCTTTTTCTGTGGTCTCCACAGGGGATTCAGACATCCTTTCAACTTGCGAGATGCAAGATGACCCTGCATTCAAGTCACTGCAGGGATATCCGGCCTTATTTCGAGTCAGGGAATCGCGGTGTCCATTCCACTTGAGGCCGCAAACTCAGGGTCCCTCTCACATACCTAGAGCTGAGAGAAGCCTCCTCTTGAGGTGCTTGTGGTAAGGTGGTATTCCTCTGGAGTCGAAGCCAGGGACTAACCTCTCATCTCGAGTTGATTTTTGGTCCACGGAGCTCTTTCGTGTTGCTACAGTGACCTCAGGATCCCTCTAGCCTTGAAACAGTGTTCTTGGGGTTTCTCTGGAGTGCCATCAAGGAAATCAAGGCTCCTTTCATGTGTGATGTGCAAAACGGAATTGCTCTGCACGCAGTTCAGGGGAATCGGGCCTCATCTCGCGGCGAGGGGGAAGTCTCATGGTTTTTCTCGAGTTGCGGCGGAAACCTGGGGTATATTCTCGAGTTACGACGGGGATGGCCCTTCCACCCACGTGTTTGTTCAGCGACGGCAGGACTCCTGCCTAGTTGCGAGGGACAACTCGGGATTCTCCTCGAGGCTTGGCAGGGCAATTGGGACGCCTCTCCAGCTGAGGGGGGAGAACAAGGGTCCCTTTCCACGTGCCACAGGAATCCTGGGACTCCTATCAAGTTTCACGAGGAGTCAGGCATCGTCTCCTTTGGAGGCACTGAACTCCGCGTACCTCTAGAGTTTTCAAACGATGTGAGGCCTCCGGTCGCGATGAGGTGGGGAACTAGGTCTTTCTCTGTGGTCTCCACAGGGGATTCAGACATCCTTTCGTCTTGGGAGATGCAAGACGAGCCTGCATTCAAGTCACTGCAGGGATATCCGGCCTTATTTCGAGTCAGGGCATCGCGGTGTCCATTCCACTTGAGGCCGCAAACTCAGGGTCCCTCTCACATACCTAGAGCTGAGAGAAGCCTCCTCTTGAGGTGCTTGTGGTAAGGTGGTATTCCTCTGGAGTCGAAGCCAGGGACTAACCTCTCATCTCGAGTTGATTTTTGGGCCACGGAGCTCTTTCTTGTTACTACAGTGACCTCAGGATCCCTCTAGCCTTGAAACAGTGTTCTTGGGGTTTCTCTGGAGTGCCGTCAAGGAAATCAAGGCTCCTTTCATGTGTGATGTGCAAAACGGAATTGCTCTGCACGCAGTACAGGGGAATCAGGCCTCATCTCGCGGCGAGGGGGAAGTCTCATGGTTTTTCTCGAGTTGCGGCGGGAACCTGGGGTATATTCTCGAGTTACGACGGGGATGGCCCTTCCACCCACGTGTTTGTTCAACGACGGCAGGACTCCTGCCTAGTTGCGAGGGACAACTCGGGATTCTCCTCGAGGCTTGGCAGGGCAATTGGGACGCCTCTCCAACTGAGGCGGGAGACCAAGGGTCCCTATCCACGAGCCACAGGAATCCTGGGACTCCTATCAAGTTTCACGAGGAGTCAGGCATCGTCTCCTTTGGAGGCACTGATCTCCGCGTACCTCTGGAGTTTTCAAAGGATGTGAGGCCTCCGTTCGCCATGAGGTGGGGAACTAGGTCTTTCCTGGTGGTCTCCACAGGGGATTCAGACATCCTTTCATCTTGGGAGATGCAAGACGAGCCTGCATTCAAGTCACTGCAGGGATATCCGGCCTTATTTTGCGTCAGGGCATCGCAGTGTCCATTCCACTTGAGGCCACAAAATCAGGGTCCCTCTCACATACCTAGAGCTGAGAGAAGCCTCCTCTTGAGGTGCTTGTGGTAAGGTGGTATTCCTCTGAGTCGAAGCCAGGGACTAACCTCTCATCTCGAGTTGATTTTTGGTGTACGGAGCTCTTTCGTGTTGCTACAGTGACCTCAGGATCCCTCTAGCCTTGAAACAGTGTTCTTGGGTTTTCTCTGGAGTGCCATCAAGGAAATCAAGGCTCCTTTCATGTGTGATGTGCAACACGGAATTTCTCTGCAGGCAGTGCAGGGGAATCGGGCCTCATCTCCCGGCGAGGGGGAAGTCTCATGGTTTTTCTCGAGTTGCGGCGGAAACCTGGGGTATATTCTCGAGTTACGACGGGGATGGCCCTTCCACACACGTGTTTGTTCAGCGACGGCAGGACTCCTGCCTAGTTGCGAGGGACAACTCGGGATTCTCCTCGAGGCTTGGCAGGGCAATTGGGACGCCTCTCCAGCTTAGGCGGGAGACCAAGGTTCCCTTTCCATGTGCCACAGGAATCCTGGGACTCCTATAAAGTTTCACGAGGAGTCAGGCATCGTCCCCTTTGGAGGCACTGATCTCCGCGTACCTCTGGAGTTTTCAAAGGATGTGAGGCCTCCGGTCGCCATGAGGTGGGGAACTAGGTCTTTCTCTGTGGTCTCCACAGGGGATTCAGACATCCTTTCATCTTGGGAGATGCAAGACGAGCCTGCATTCAAGTCACTGCAGGGATATCCGGCCTTATTTCGAGTCAGGGCATCACGGTGTCCATTCCACTTGAGGCCGCAAACTCAGGGTCCCTCTCACATACCTAGAGCTGAGAGAAGCCTCCTCTTGAGGTGCTTGTGGTAAGGTGGTTTTCCTCTGGAGTCGAAGCCAGGGACTAACCTCTCATCTCGAGTTGATTTTTGGTCCACGGAGCTCTTTCGAGTTGCTACAGTGACCTCAGGATCCCTCTAGCCTTGAAACAGTGTTCTTGGGGTTTCTCTGGAGTGCCATTAAGGAAATCAAGGCTCCTTTCATGTGTGATGTGCAAGACGGAATTGCTCTGCACGCAGTGCAGGGGAATCGGGCCTCATCTCGCGGCGAGGGGGAAGTCTCATGGTTTTTCTCGAGTTGCGGCGGGAACCTGGGGTATATTGTCGAGTTACGACGGGGATGGCCCTTCCACCCACGTGTTTGTTCTGCGACGTCAGGACTCCTGCCTAGTTGGGAGAGACAACTCGGGATTCTCCTCGAGGCTTGGCAGGGCAATTGGGACGCCTCTCCAGCTGAGGCGGGAGACCATGGGTCCCTTTCCACGTGCCACAGGAATCCTGGGACTCCTATCAAGTTTCACGAGGAGTCAGGCATCGTCTCCTTTGAAGGCACTGATCTCGGCGTACCTCTGGAGTTTTCAAAGGATGTGAGGCCTCCGGTCGCGATGAGGTGGGGAACTATGTCTTTCTCTGTGGTCTCCACAGGGGATTCAGACGTCCTTTCGTCTTGGGAGATGCAAGACCAGCCTGCATTCAAGTCACTGCAGGGATATCCGGCCTTATTTCGAGTCAGGGCATCGCGGTGTCCATTCCATTTGAGACCGCAAACTCAGGGTCCCTCTCACATTCCTAGAGCTGAGAGAAGCCTCCTCTTCAGGTGCTTGTGGTAAGGTGATATTCTTCTGGAGTCGAAGCCAGGGACTAACCTCTCATCTCGAGTTGATTTTTGGTCCACGGAGCTCTTTCGTGTTGTTACAGTGACCTCAGGATCCCTCTAGCCTTGAAACAGTGCTCTTGGGGTTTCTCTGGAGTGCCATCAAGGAAATCAAGGATACTTTCATGTGTGATGTGCAACACGGAATTGCTCTGCACGCAGTGCAGGGGAATTGGGCCTCATCTCGCGGCGAGGGGGAAGTCCATTGGTTTTTCTCGAGTTGCGGCAGGAATCTGGGGTATATTCTCGAGTTACGATGGGGATGGCCCTTCCAGCCACGTGTTTGTTCAGCGACGTCAGGACTCCTGCCTAGTTGCGAGGGACAACTCGGGATTCTCGTCGAGGCTTGGCAGGGCAATTGGGACGCCTCTCCAGCTGAGGCAGGAGACCAAGGGTCCCTTTCCACGTGCCACAGGAATCCTGGGACTCCTATAAAGTTTGACGAGGAGTCAGGCATTGGCTCCTTTGGAGGCACTGATCTCCGCGTACCTCTGGAGTTTTCAAAGGATATGAGGCCTCCGGTCTCCATGAGGTGGGGAACTAGGTCTTTCTCTGTGGTCTCCACAGGGGATTCAGACATCCTTTCATCTTGGGAGATGCAAGACGAGCCTGCATTCAAGTCACTGCAGGGATATCCGGCGTTATTTCGAGTCAGGGCATCGCAGTGTCCATTCCACTTGAGCCCGCAAACTCAGGGTCCCTCTCACATACGTAGAGCTGAGGAAGCCTCCTCTTGAGGTGCTTGTGGTAAGGTGTTATTCCTCTGGAGTCGAAGGCAGGGACTAACCTCTCATCTCGAGTTGATTCTTGGTCCATGGAGCTCTTTCGTGTATCTACAGTGACCTCAGGATCCCTCTAGCCTGGAAACAGTGTTCTTGGGGTTTCTCTGGAGTGCCATCAAGGAAATCAAGGCTCCTTTCATGTGTGATGTGCAACACTGAATTGCTCTGCACGCAGTGCAGGGGAATCGGGCCTCATCTCGCGGCGATGGGGAAGTCTCATGGTTTTTCTCGAGTTGCGGCGGGAACCTGGGGTATATTCTCGAGTTACGACGGGGATGGCCCTTCCACCCACGTGTTTGTTCAGCGACGTCAGGACTCCTGCCTAGTTGCGAGGGACAACTTGGGATTCTCCTCGAGGCTTGGCAGGGCAATTGGGACGCCTCTCCAGCTGAGGCGGGAGACCAAGGGTCCCTTTCCACGTGCCACAGGAATCCTGGGACTCCTATCAAGTTTCACGAGGAGTCAGGCATCGTCTCCTTTGGAGGCACTAATCTCCGCGTACCTCTGGAGTTTTCAAAGGATGTGAGGCCTCCGGTCGCGATGAGGTGGGGAACTAGGTCTTTCTCTGTGGTCTCCACAGGGGATTCAGACATCCTTTAGTCTTGGGAGATGCAAGACGAGCCTGCATTCAAGTCACTGCAGGGATATCCGGCCTTATTTCGAGCCAGGGCATCGTGGTGTGCATTCCACTTGAGGCCGAAAATTCAGGGTCCCTCTCACATACCTAGAGCTGAGAGAAGCCTCCTCTTGAGGTGCTTGTGGTAAGGTGATATTCCTCTGGAGTCGAAGCCAGGGACGAACCTCTCATCTCGAGTTGATTTTTGGTCCACGGAGCTCTTTCGCGTTGCTACAGTGACCTCAGGATCCCTCTAGCCTTGAAACAGTGTCCTTGGGGTTTCTCTAGAGTGCCATTAAGGAAATCAAGGCTCCTTTCATGTGTGATGTGCAACACGGAATTGCTCTGCACGCAGTGCAGGGGAATCGGGCCCCATATCGCGGCGAGGGGGAAGTCTCATGGTTTTTCTCGAGTTGCGGCGGGAACCTGGGGTATATTCTCGAGTTACGACGGGGATGGCCCTTCCACACACGTGCTTGTTCAGCGACATCAGGACTCCTGCCTAGTTGCGAGGGACAACTCGGGATTCTCCTCGAGGCTTGGCAGGGCAATTGGGACGCCTCTCCAGCTGAGGCGGGAGACCAAGGGTCCCTTTCCACGTGCCACAGGAATCCTGGGACTCCTATCAAGTTTCACGAGGAGTCAGGCATCGTCTCCTTTGGAGGCACTGATCTCCGCGTACCTCTGAAGTTTTTAAAGGATGTGAGGCCTCCGGTCGCGATGAGGTGGGGAAGTAGGGCTTTCTCTGTGGTCTCCAGAGGGCATTCAGACATCCTTTCGTCTTGGGAGATGCAAGACGAGCCTGCATTCAAGTCATTGCAGGGATATCCGGCCTTATTTCGAGTCAGGGCATCGCGGTGTCCATTCCACTTGAGGCCGCAAACTCAGGGTCGCTCTCACATAGCTAGAGCTGAGAGAAGCCTCCTCTTGAGATGCTTGTGGTAAGGTGGTATTCCTCTGGAGTCGAGGCCAGGGACTATCCTCTCATCTCGAGTTGATTTTTGGTCCACGGAGCTCTTTCGTCATGCTACAGTGACCTCGGGATCCCTCTAGCCATGAAACAGTGTTCTTTGGGTTTCTCTGGAGTGCCATCAAGGAAATCAAGGCTCCTTTCATGTGTGATGTGCAACACGGAATTGCTCTGCACGCAGTGCAGGGGAATCGGGCCTCATCTCGCGGCGAGGGGGAAGTGTCATGGTTTTTCTCGAGTTGCGGCGGGAAGCTGGGGTATATTCTCGAGTTACGACGGTGATGGCCGTTCCACACACGTGTTTCTTCAGCGACGTCATGACTCCTGCCTAGTTGCGAGGGACAACTCGGGATTCTCCTCGAGGCTTGGCAGGGCAATTGGGACGCCTCTCCAGCTGAGGCGGGAGACCAGGCGTCCCTTTCCACGTGCCACAGGAATCCTGGGACTCCTATCAAGTTTCACGAGGAGTCAGGCATCGTCTCCTTTGGAGGCACTGATCTCCGCGTACCTCTGGAGTTTTCAAAGGATGTGAGGCCTCCGGTCGCGATGAGGTGGGGAACTAGGTCTTTCTCTGTGGTCTCCACAGGGGATTCAGACATCCTTTAGTCTTGGGAGATGCAAGACGAGCCTGCATTCAAGTCACTGCAGGGATATCCGGCCTTATTTCGAGCCAGGGCATCGTGGTGTGCATTCCACTTGAGGCCGAAAATTCAGGGTCCCTCTCACATACCTAAAGCTGAGAGAAGCCTCCCCTTGAAGTGCTTGTGGTAAGGTGGTATTCCTCTGGAGTCGAAGCCAGGGACTAACCTCTCATCTCGAGTTGATTTTTGGTCCACGGAGCTCTTTCGTGTTGCTACAGTGACCTCAGGATCCCTCTAGCCTTGAAACAGTGTTCTTGGGGTTTCTCTGGAGTGCCATCAAGGAAATCAAGGCTCCTTTCATGTGTGATGTACAACACGGAATTGCTCTTCACGCAGTGCAGGGGAATCGGGCCTCATCTCGCGGCGAGGGGGAAGTCTCATGGTTTTTCTCGAGTTGCGGCGGGAACCTGGGGTATATTCTCGAGTTACGACGGGGATGGCCCTTCCACCCACGTGTTTGTTCAGCGACGTCAGGACTCCTGCCTAGTTGCGAGGGACAAATCGGGATTCTCCTCGAGGCTTTACAGGGCAATTGGGATGCCTCTCCAGCTGAGGCGGGAGACCAAGAGTCCCTTTCCCTGTGCCACAGGAATCCTGGGACACCTATCATGTTTCACGAGGAGTCAGGCATCGTCTCCTTTGGAGGCACTGATCTCCGCGTACCTCTGAAGTTTTTAAAGGATGTGAGGCCTCCGGTCGCGATGAGGTGGGGAAGTAGGTCTTTCTCTGTGGTCTCCACAGGGCATTCAGACATCCTTTCGTCTTGGGAGATGCAAGACGAGCCTGCATTCAAGTCACTGCAGGGATGTCCGGCTTTATTTCGAGTCAGGGCATCGCGGTGTCCATTCCACTTGAGGCCGCAAACTCAGGGTCCCTCTCACATAGCTAGAGCTGAGAGAAGCCTCCTCTTGAGGTGCTTGTGGTAAGGTGGTATTCCTCTGGAGTCGAAGCCAGGGACTAACCTCTCATCTCGAGTTGATTTTTGGTCCACGGAGCTCTTTCGTGTTGCTACAGTGACCTCGGGATCCCTCTAGCCTTGAAACAGTGTTCTTGGGGTTTCTCTGGAGTGCCATCAAGGAAATCAAGGCTCCTTTCATTTGTGATGTGCAACACGGAATTGCTCTGCACACAGTGCAGGGGAATCGGGCCTCATCTCGCGGCGAGGGGGAAGTCTCATGGTTTTTCTCGAGTTGCGGCGGTAACCTGGGGTATATTCTCGAGTTACGACGGGGATGGCCCTTCCACACACGTGTTAGTTCAGCGACGTCAGGACTCCTGCCTATTTGCGAGGGACAACTCGGGATTCTCCTCGAGGCTTGGCAGGGCAATTGGGACGCCTCTCTAGATGAGGCGGGACACCAAGTGTCCCTTTCCACGTGCCACAGGAATCCTGGGACTCCTATCAAGTTTCACGAGGAGTCAGGCATCGTCTCTTTTGGAGGCACTGATCTCCGCATACCTCTGGAGTTTTCAAGGGATGTGAGGCCTCCGGTCGCGATGAGGTGGGGAACTAGGTCTTTCTCTGTGGTCTCCACAGGGGATTCAGACATCCTTTCGTCTTGGGAGATGCAAGACGAGCCTGCATTCAAGTCACTTCAGGGATATCCGGCCTTATTTCGAGTCAGGGCATCGCGGAGTCCATTCCACTTGAGGCTGCAAACTCAGGGTCCCTCTCACATACCTAGAGCTGAGAGAAGCCTCCTCTTGAGGTGCTTGTGGTAAGGTGGTATTCCTCTGGAGTCGAAGCCAGGGACTAACCTCTCATCTCGAGTTGATTTTTGGTACACGGAGCTCTTTTGTGTTGCGACAGTGACCTCGGGATCCCTCTAGCCTTGTATCAGTGTTCTTGGGTTTTCTGTGGAGTGCCATCAAGGAAATCAAGGCTCCTTTCATGTGTGATGTGCAACACGGAATTGCTCTTCACGCAGTGCAGGGGAATCGGGCCTCATCTCGCGGCGAGGGGGAAGTGTCATGGTTTTTCTCGAGTTGCGGCGGGAACCAGGGGTATATTCTCGAGTTACGACGGGGATGTCCCTTCCACCCACGTGTTTGTTCAGCGACGTCAGGACTCCTGCCTAGTTGCGAGGGACAACTCGGGATTCTCCTCGAGGCTTGGCAGGGCAATTGGGATGCCTCTCCAGCTGAGGCGGGAGACCAAGGGTCCCTTTCCCCGTGCCACAGGAATCCTGGGAATCCTATCATGTTTCACGAGGAGTCAGGCATTGTCTCCTTTGGAGGCACTGATCTCCGCGTACCTCTGAAGTTTTTAAAGGATGTGAGGCCTCCGGTCGCGATGAGGTCGGGAAGTAGGTCTTTCTCTGTGGTCTCCACAGGGCATTCAGACATCCTTTCGTCTTGGGAGATGCAAGACGAGCCTGCATTCAAGTCACTGCAGGGATATCCGGCCTCATTTCGAGTCAGGGTATCGCGGTGTCCATTCCACTTGAGGCCGCAAACTCAGGGTCCCTCTCACATAGCTAGAGCTGAGAGAAGCCTCCTCTTGAGGTGCTTGTGGTAAGGTGGTATTCCTCTGGAGTCGAAGCCAGGGACTAACCTCTCATCTCGAGTTGATTTGTGGTCCACGGAGCTCTTTCGTGTTGCTACAGTGACCTCGGGATCCCTCTAGCCTTGAAACAGTGTTCTTGGGGTTTCTCTGGAGTGCCATCAAGGAAATCAAGGCTCCTTTCATGTGTGATGTGCAACACGGAATTGCTCTGCACGCAGTGCAGGGAAATCGGGCCTCATCTCGCGGCGAGGGGGAAGTGTCATGGTTTTTCTCGAGTTGCGGCGGGAAGCTGGGGTATATTCTCGAGTTTCGACGGTGATGGCCGTTCCACACACGTGTTTCTTCAGCGACGTCATGACTCCTGCCTAGTTGCGAGGGACAACTCGGGATTCTCCTCGAGGCTTGGCAGGGCAATTGGGACGCCTCTCCAGCTGAGGCGGGAGACCAAGGGTCCCTTTCCACGTGCCACAGGAATCCTGGGACTCCTATCAAGTTTCACGAGGAGTCAGGCATCGTCTCCTTTGGAGGCACTAATCTCCGCGTACCTCTGGAGTTTTCAAAGGATGTGAGGCCTCCGGTCGCGATGAGGTGGGGAACTAGGTCTTTCTCTGTGGTCTCCACAGGGGATTCAGACATCCTTTAGTCTTGGGAGATGCAAGACGAGCCTGCATTCAAGTCACTGCAGGGATATCCGGCCTTATTTCGAGCCAGGGCATCGTGGTGTGCATTCCACTTGAGGCCGAAAATTCAGGGTCCCTCTCACATACCTAAAGCTGAGAGAAGCCTCCCCTTGAAGTGCTTGTGGTAAGGTGGTATTCCTCTGGAGTCGAAGCCAGGGACTAACCTCTCATCTCGAGTTGATTTTTGGTCCACGGAGCTCTTTCGTGTTGCTACAGTGACCTCGGGATCCCTCTAGCCTTGAAACAGTGTTCTTGGGGTTTCTCTGGAGTGCCATCAAGGAAATCAAGGCTCCTTTCATGTGTGATGTGCAACACGGAATTGCTCTTCACGCAGTGCAGGGGAATCGGGCCTCATCTCGCGGCGAGGGGGAAGTCTCATGGTTTTACTCGAGTTGCGGCGGGAACCTGGGGTATATTCTCGAGTTACGACGGGGATGGCCCTTCCACCCACGTGTTTGTTCAGCGACGTCAGGACTCCTGCCTAGTTGCGAGGGACAAATCGGGATTCTCCTCGAGGCTTTACAGGGCAATTGGGATGCCTCTCCAGCTGAGGTGGGAGACCAAGGGTCCCTTTCCCTGTGCCACAGGAATCCTGGGACACCTATCATGTTTCACGAGGAGTCAGGCATCGTCTCCTTTGGAGGCACTGATCTCCGCGTACCTCTGAAGTTTTTAAAGGATGTGAGGCCTCCGGTCGCGATGAGGTGGGGAAGTAGGTCTTTCTCTGTGGTCTCCACAGGGCATTCAGACATCCTTTCGTCTTGGGAGATGCAAGACGAGCCTGCATTCAAGTCACTGCAGGGATGTCCGGCTTTATTTCGAGTCAGGGCATCGCGGTGTCCATTCCACTTGAGGCCGCAAACTCAGGGTCCCTCTCACATAGCTAGAGCTGAGAGAAGCCTCCTCTTGAGGTGCTTGTGGTAAGGTGGTATTCCTCTGGAGTCGAAGCCAGGGACTAACCTCTCATCTCGAGTTGATTTTTGGTCCACGGAGCTCTTTCGTGTTGCTACAGTGACCTCGGGATCCCTCTAGCCTTGAAACAGTGTTCTTGGGGTTTCTCTGGAGTGCCATCAAGGAAATCAAGGCTCCTTTCATTTGTGATGTGCAACACGGAATTGCTCTGCACACAGTGCAGGGGAATCGGGCCTCATCTCGCGGCGAGGGGGAAGTCTCATGGTTTTTCTCGAGTTGCGGCGGAAACCTGGGGTATATTCTCGAGTTACGACGGGGATGGCCCTTCCACACACGTGTTAGTTCAGCGACGTCAGGACTCCTGCCTATTTGCGAGGGACAACTCGGGATTCTCCTCGAGGCTTGGCAGGGCAATTGGGACGCCTCTCTAGATGAGGCGGGACACCAAGTGTCCCTTTCCACGTGCCACAGGAATCCTGGGACTCCTATCAAGTTTCACGAGGAGTCAGGCATCGTCTCTTTTGGAGGCACTGATCTCCGCATACCTCTGGAGTTTTCAAGGGATGTGAGGCCTCCGGTCGCGATGAGGTGGGGAACTAGGTCTTTCTCTGTGGTCTCCACAGGGGATTCAGACATCCTTTCGTCTTGGGAGATGCAAGACGAGCCTGCATTCAAGTCACTGCAGGGATATCCGGCCTTATTTTGAGTCAGGGCATCGCGGAGTCCATTCCACTTGAGGCTGCAAACTCAGGGTCCCTCTCACATACCTAGAGCTGAGAGAAGCCTCCTCTTGAGGTGCTTGTGGTAAGGTGGTATTCCTCTGGAGTCGAAGCCAGGGACTAACCTCTCATCTCGAGTTGATTTTTGGTACACGGAGCTCTTTTGTGTTGCGACAGTGACCTCGGGATCCCTCTAGCCTTGTATCAGTGTTCTTGGGTTTTCTCTGGAGTGCCATCAAGGAAATCAAGGCTCCTTTCATGTGTGATGTGCAACACGGAATTGCTCTTCACGCAGTGCAGGGGAATCGGGCCTCATCTCGCGGCGAGGGGGAAGTGTCATGGTTTTTCTCGAGTTGCGGCGGGAACCAGGGGTATATTCTCGAGTTACGACGGGGATGTCCCTTCCACCCACGTGTTTGTTCAGCGACGTCAGGACTCCTGCCTAGTTGCGAGGGACAACTCGGGATTCTCCTCGAGGCTTGGCAGGGCAATTGGGATGCCTCTCCAGCTGAGGCGGGAGACCAAGGGTCCCTTTCCCCGTGCCACAGGAATCCTGCGAATCCTATCATGTTTCACGAGGAGTCAGGCATCGTCTCCTTTGGAGGCACTGATCTCCGCGTACCTCTGAAGTTTTTAAAGGATGTGAGGCCTCCGGTCGCGATGAGGTCGGGAAGTAGGTCTTTCTCTGTGGTCTCCACAGGGCATTCAGACATCCTTTCGTCTTGGGAGATGCAAGACGAGCCTGCATTCAAGTCACTGCAGGGATATCCGGCCTCATTTCGAGTCAGGGTATCGCGGTGTCCATTCCACTTGAGGCCGCAAACTCAGGGTCCCTCTCACATAGCTAGAGCTGAGAGAAGCCTCCTCTTGAGGTGCTTGTGGTAAGGTGGTATTCCTCTGGAGTCGAAGCCAGGGACTAACCTCTCATCTCGAGTTGATTTGTGGTCCACGGAGCTCTTTCGTGTTGCTACAGTGACCTCGGGATCCCTCTAGCCTTGAAACAGTGTTCTTGGGGTTTCTCTGGAGTGCCATCAAGGAAATCAAGGCTC
This sequence comes from Cervus elaphus, assembly GCF_910594005.1. Classification (NCBI taxonomy): domain Eukaryota; kingdom Metazoa; phylum Chordata; class Mammalia; order Artiodactyla; family Cervidae; genus Cervus; species Cervus elaphus. The sequence goes on from NC_057838.1 coordinate 8,876,975, forward strand.
CTTTCATGTGTGATGTGCAACACGGAATTGCTCTGCACGCAGTGCAGGGGAATCGGGCCTCATCTCGCGGCGAGGGGGAAGTCTCATGGTTTTTCTCGAGTTGCGGCGGGAACCTGGGGTATATTCTCGAGTTACGACGGGGATGGCCCTTCCACACACGTGTTAGTTCAGCGACGGCAGGACTCCTGCCTAGTTGCGAGGGACAACTCAGGATTCTCCTCGAGGCTTGGCAGGGCAATTGGGACGCCTCTCCAGCTGAGGCGGGAGACCAAGGGTCCCTTTCCACGTGCCACAGGAATCCTGGGACTCCTATCAAGTTTCACGAGGAGTCAGGCATCGTCTCTTTTGGAGGCACTGATCTCCGCGTACCTCTGGAGTTTTCAAAGGATGTGAGGCCTTCGGTCGCGATGAGGTGGGGAACTAGGTCTTTCTCTGTGGTCTCCACAGGGGATTCAGACATCCTTTCGTCTTGGGAGATGCAAGACGAGCCTGCATTGAAGTCACTGCAGGGATATCCGGCCTTATTTCGAGTCAGGGCATCGCGGTGTCCATTCCACTTGAGGCCGCAAACTCAGGGTCCCTCTCACATACCTAGAGCTGAGAGAAGCCTCCTCTTGAGGTGCTTGTGGTAAGGTGGTATTCCTCTGGAGTCGAAGCCAGGGACTAACTTCTCATCTCGAGTTGATTTGTGGTCCACGGAGCTCTTTCTTTTTGCTACAGTAACCTCAGGATCCCTCTAGCCTTGAAACAGTGTTCTTGGGGTTTCTCTGGAGTGCCATCAAGGAAATCAAGGATACTTTCATGTGTGATGTGCAACACGGAATTGCTCTGGACGCAGTGCAGGGGAATCGCGCCTCATCTCGCGCCGAGGGGGAAGTCTCATGGTTTTTCTCGAGTTGCGGCGGGAACCTGGGGTATATTCTCGAGTTACGACAGGGATGGCCCTTCCACACACGTGTTTGTTCAGCGACGTCAGGACTCCTGTCTAGTTGTGAGGGACAACTCGGGATTCTCCTCGAGGCTTGGCAGGGCAATTGGGACGCCTCTCCAGCTGAGGCGGGAGACCAAGTATCCCTTTCCACATGCCACAGGAATCCTGGGACTCCTATCAAGTTTCACGAGGAGTCAGGCATCGTCTCCTTTGGAGGCACTGATCTCCGCGAACCTCTGGAGTTTTCAAAGGATGTGAGGCCTCCGGTCGCGATGAGGTGGGGAAATAGGTCTTTCTCTGTGGTCTCCACAGGGGATTCAGACATCCTTTCGTCTTGGGAGATGCAAGACGAGCCTGCATTCAAGTCACTGCAGGGATATCCGGCCTTATTTCGAGTCAGGGAATCGCGGTGTCCATTCCACTTGAGGCCGCAAACTCAGGGTCCCTCTCACATAGCTAGAGTTGAGAGAAGCCTCCTCTTGAGGTGCTTGTGGTAAGGTGGTATTCCTCTGGAGTCGAAGCCAGGGACTAACCTCTCATCTCGAGTTGATTTTTGGTCCACGGAGCTCTTTCGTGTTGTGAGAGTGACCTCGGGATCCCTCTAGCCTTGAATCAGTGTTCTTGGGGTTTCTCTGGAGTGCCATCAAGGAAATCAAGGCTCCTTTCATGTGTGATGTGCAACACGGAGTTGTTCTGCACGCACTGCAGGGGAATCGGGCCTCATCTCGCGGCGAGGGGGAAGTCTCATGGTTTTTCTCGAGTTGCGGCGGGAACCTGGGGTATATTCTTGAGTTACGACGGGGATGGCCCTTCCACCCACGTGTTTGTACAGCGACGTCAGGACTCCTGCCTAGTTGCGAGGGACAACTCGGGATTCTCCTCGAGGCTTGGCAGGGCAATTGGGACGCCTCTCCAGCTGAGGCGGGAGACCAAGGGTCCCTTTCCACGTGCCACAGGAATCCTGGGACTCCTATCAAGTTTCACGAGGAGTCAGGCATCGTCTCCTTTGGAGGCACTGATCTCCCTGTACCTCTGAAGTTTTTAAAGGATGTGAGGCCTCCGGTCGCGATGATGTGGGAAAGTAGGTCTTTCTCGGTGGTCTCCACAGGGCATTCAGACATCCTTTCGTCTTGGGAAATGCAAGACGAGCCTGCATTCAAGTCACTGCAGGGATATCCGGCCTTATTTCGAGTCAGGACATCGCGGTGTCCATTGAACTTGAGGCCGCAAACTCAGGGTCCCTCTCACATACCTAGAGCTGAGAGAAGCCTCCTCTTGAGGTGCTTGTGGTAAGGTGGTATTCCTCTGGAGTCGGAGCCAGGGACTAACTTCTCATCTCGAGTTGATTTTTGGTCCACGGAGCTCTTTCGTGTTGCTACAGTGACCTCAGGATCCCTCTAGCCTTGAAACAGTGTTCTTGGGGTTTCTCTGGAGTGCCATCAAGGAAATCAAGGCTCCTATCATGTGTGATGTGCAACACGGAATTGCTCTGCACGCAGTGCAGGGGAATCGGGCCTCATCTCGTGGCGAGGGGGAAGTCTCATGGTTTTTCTCGAGATGCGGCGGGAACCTGGGGTATATTTTCGAGTTACGACGGGGATTGCCCTTCCACCAACGTGTTTCTTCAGCGACGTCAGGACTCCTGCCTAGTTGCGAGGGACAACTCGGGATTCTCCTCGAGGCTTGGCAGGGCAATTGGGACGCCTCTCCAGCTGAGGCGGGAGACCAAGGGTCCCTTTCCACGTGCCACAGGAATCCTGGGACTCCTATCAAGTTTCACGAGGAGTCAGGCATCATCTCCTTTGGAGGCACTGATCTCCGCGTACCTCTGGAGTTTTCAAAGGATGTAGGACTCCGGCCGCGATGAGGTGGGGAACTAGGTCTTTCTCTGTGGTCTCCACAGGGGATTCAGACATCCTTTCGTCTTGGGAGATGCAAGACGAGCCTGCATTCAAGTCACTGCAGGGATGTCCGGCTTTATTTCGAGTCAGGGCATCGCGGTGTCCATTCCACTTGAGGCCGCAAACTCAGGGTCCCTCTCACATAGCTAGAGCTGAGAGAAGCCTCCTCTTGTGCTTGTGGTAAGGTGGTATTCCTCTGGAGTCGAAGCCAGGGACTAACCTCTCATCTCGAATTGATTTTTGGTCCACGGAGCTCTTTCGTGTTGCTACAGTGACCTCGGGATCCCTCTAGCCTTGAAACAGTGTTCTTGGGGTTTCTCTGGAGTGCCATCAAGGAAATCAAGGCTCCTTTCATGTGTGATGTGCAACACGGAATTGCTCTGCACGCAGTGCAGAGGAATCGGGCCTCATCTCGCGGCGAGGGGGAAGTCTCACGGTTTTTCTCGAGTTGCGGCGGGAAGCTGGGGTATATTCTCGAGTTACGACGGGGATGGCCCTTCCACACACGTGTTAGTTCAGCGACGTCAGGACTCCTGCCTAGTTGCGAGGGACAACTCGGGATTCTCCTCAAGGCTTGGCAGGGCAATTGGGACGCCTCTCTAGATGAGGCGGGAGACCAAGGGTCCCTTTCCACGTGCCACAGGAATCCTGGGACTCCTATCATGTTTCACGAGGAGTCAGGCATCGTCTCTTTTGGAGGCACTGATCTCCGCATACCTCTGGAGTTTTCAAGGGATGTGAGGCCTTCGGTCGCGATGAGGTGGGGAACTAGATCTTTCTCTGTGGTCTCCACAGGGGATTCAGACATCCTTTCGTCTTGGGAGATGCAAGACGAGCCTGCATTCAAGTCACTGCAGGGATATCCGGCCTTATTTCGAGTCAGGGCATCGCGGTGTCCATTCCACTTGAGGCCACAAACTCAGGGTCCCACTCACATAGCTAGAGCTGAGAGAAGCCTCCTCTTGAGGTGCTTGTGGTAAGGTGGTATTCTTCTGGATTCGAAGCCAGGGACTAACCTCTCATCTCGAGTTGATTTTTGGTCCACGGAGCTCTTTCTTGTTGCTACAGTGACCTCGGGATCCCTCTAGCCTTGAAACAGTGTTCTTGGTGTTTCTCTGGAGTGCCATCAAGGAAATCAAGGCTCCTTTCATGTGTGATGTGCAACACGGAATTGCTCTGCACGCAGTGCAGGGGAATCGGGCCTCATCTCGCGGTGAGGGGGAAGTCTCATGGTTTTTCTCGAGTTGCGGCGGGAACCTGGGTTATATTCTCGAGTTACGACGGGGATGGCCCTTCCACCCACGTGTTTGTTCAGCGACGTCAGGACTCCTGCCTAGTTGCGAGGGACAACTCGGGATTCTCCTCGAGGCTTGGCAGGGCAATTGGGATGCCTCTCCAGCTGAGGCGGGAGACCAAGGGTCCCTTTCCACGTGCCACAGGAATCCTGGGACTCCTATCAAGTTTCACGAGGAGTCAGGCATCGTCTCCTTTGGAGGCACTGATGTCCGCGTACCTCTGGCGTTTCAAAGGATGTGAGGCCTCCGGTCGCGATGAGGTGGGGAACTAGGTCTTTCTCTGTGGTCTCCACAGGGCATTCAGACATCCTTTCGTCTTGGGAGATGCAAGACGAGCCTGCATTCAAGTCACTGCAGGGATATCCGGCCTTATTTCGAGTCAGGGCATCGCGGAGTCCATTCCACCTGAGGCCGCAACTCAGGGTCCCTCTCACATACCTAGAGCTGAGAGAAGCCTCCTCTTGAGGTGCTTGTGGTAAGGTGGTATTCCTCTGGAGTCGAAGCCAGGGACTAACCTCTCATCTCGAGTTGATTTTTGGTCCACGGAGCTCTTTTGTGTTGCGACAGTGACCTCGGGATCCCTCTAGCCTTGATACAGTGTTCTTGGGGTTTCTCTGGAGTGCCATCAAGGAAATCAAGGCTCCTTTCATGTGTGATGTGCAACACGGAATTGCTCTGCACGCAGTGCAGGGGAATCGGGCCTCATCTCGTGGCGAGGGGGAAGTCTCAAGGTTTTTCTCGAGTTGCGGCGGGAACCTGGGTTATATTCTCGAGTTACGACGGGGATGACCGTTCCACACACGTGTTTCTTCAGCGACGTCATGACTCCTGCCTAGTTGCGAGGGACAACTCGGGATTCTCCTCGAGGCTTGGCAGGGCAATTGGGACGCCTCTCCAACTGAGGCGGGAGACCAAGGGTCCCTATCCACGAGCCACAGGAATCCTGGGACTCCTATCAAGTTTCACGAGGAGTCAGGCATCGTCTCCTTTGGAGGCACTGATCTCCGCGTACCTCTGGAGTTTTCAAAGGATGTGAGGCCTCCGTTCGCCATGAGGTGGGGAACTAGGTCTTTCTTGGTGGTCTCCACAGGGGATTCAGACATCCTTTCATCTTGGGAGATGCAAGACGAGCCTGCATTCAAGTCACTGCAGGGATATCCGGCCTTATTTTGCGTCAGGGCATCGCAGTGTCCATTCCACTTGAGGCCGCAAAATCAGGGTCCCTCTCACATAGCTAGAGCTGAGAGAAGCCTCCTCTTGAGGTGCTTGTGGTAAGGTGGTATTCCTCTGAGTCGAAGCCAGGGACTAACCTCTCATCTCGAGTTGATTTTTGGTAAACGGAGCTCTTTCGTGTTGCTACAGTGACCTCAGGATCCCTCTAGCCTTGAAACAGTGTTCTTGGGTTTTCTCTGGAGTGCCATCAAGGAAATCAAGGCTCCTTTCATGTGTGATGTGCAACACGGAATTTCTCTGCAGGCAGTGCAGGGGAATCGGGCCTCATCTCCCGGCGAGGGGGAAGTCTCATGGTTTTTCTCGAGTTGCGGCGGAAACCTGGGGTATATTCTCGAGTTACGACGGGGATGGCCCTTCCACACACGTGTTTGTTCAGCGACGGCAGGACTCCTGCCTAGTTGCGAGGGACAACTCGGGATTCTCCTCGAGGCTTGGCAGGGCAATTGGGACGCCTCTCCAGCTTAGGCGGGAGACCAAGGTTCCCTTTCCATGTGCCACAGGAATCCTGGGACTCCTATCAAGTTTCACGAGGAGTCAGGCATCGTCCCCTTTGGAGGCACTGATCTCCGCGTACCTCTGGAGTTTTCAAAGGATGTGAGGCCTCCGGTCGCCATGAGGTGGGGAACTAGGTCTTTCTCTGTGGTCTCCACAGGGGATTCAGACATCCTTTCATCTTGGGAGATGCAAGACGAGCCTGCATTCAAGTCACTGCAGGGATATCCGGCCTTATTTCGAGTCAGGGCATCACGGTGTCCATTCCACTTGAGGCCGCAAACTCAGGGTCCCTCTCACATACCTAGAGCTGAGAGAAGCCTCCTCTTGAGGTGCTTGTGGTAAGGTGGTTTTCCTCTGGAGTCGAAGCCAGGGACTAACCTCTCATCTCGAGTTGATTTTTGGTCCACGGAGCTCTTTCGAGTTGCTACAGTGACCTCAGGATCCCTCTAGCCTTGAAACAGTGTTCTTGGGGTTTCTCTGGAGTGCCATTAAGGAAATCAAGGCTCCTTTCATGTGTGATGTGCAAGACGGAATTGCTCTGCACGCAGTGCAGGGGAATCGGGCCTCATCTCGCGGCGAGGGGGAAGTCTCATGGTTTTTCTCGAGTTGCGGCGGGAACCTGGGGTATATTCTCGAGTTACGACGGGGATGGCCCTTCCACCCACGTGTTTGTTCTGCGACGTCAGGACTCCTGCCTAGTTGGGAGAGACAACTCGGGATTCTCCTCGAGGCTTGCCAGGGCAATTGGGACGCCTCTCCAGCTGAGGCGGGAGACCATGGGTCCCTTTCCACGTGCCACAGGAATCCTGGGACTCCTATCAAGTTTCACGAGGAGTCAGGCATCGTCTCCTTTGAAGGCACTGATCTCGGCGTACCTCTGAAGTTTTCAAAGGATGTGAGGCCTCCGGTCGCGATGAGGTGGGGAACTAGGTCTTTCTCTGTGGTCTCCACAGGGGATTCAGACATCCTTTCGTCTTGGGAGATGCAAGACGAGCCTGCATTCAAGTCACTGCAGGGATATCCGGCCTTATTTCGAGTCAGGGCATCACGGTGTCCATTCCACTTGAGGCCGCAAAGTCAGGGTCCCTCTCACATACCTAGAGCTGAGAGAAGCCTCCTCTTGAGGTGCTTGTGGTAAGGTGGTATTCCTCTGGAGTCAAAGCCAGGGACTAACCTCTCATCTCGAGTTATTTTTGGTCCACGGAGCTCTTTCGTGTTGCTACAGTGACCTCGGCATCCCTCTAGCCTTGAAACAGTGTTCTTGGTGTTTGTCTGGAGTGCCATCAAGGAAATCAAGGCTCCTTTCATGTGTGATGTGCAACACGGAATTGCTCTGCATGCAGTGCAGGGGAATCAGGCCTCATCTCGCGGCGATGGGGAAGTCTCATGGTTTTTCTCGAGTTGCGACGGGAACCTGGGGTATATTCTCGAGTTATGACGGAGATGGCCCTTCCACACACGTGTTTGTTCAGCGTCGGCAGGACTCCTGCCTAGTTGCGAGGGACAACTCGGGATTCTCCTCGAGGCTTGGCAGGGCAATTGGGACGCCTCTCCAGCTGAGGCGGGAGAACAAGAGTCCCTTTCCACCTGCCACAGGTATCCTGGGACTCCTATCAAGTTTCACGAGGAGTCAGGCATCGTCTCCTTTGGAGGCACTGAACTCCGCGTACCTCTGGAGTTTTCAAACGATGTGAGGCCTCCCGTCGCGATGAGGTGGGGAACTAGGTCTTTCTCTGTGTTCTACACAGTGTATTCGGACATCCTTTCGTCTTGGGAGATGCAAGACGAGCCTGCATTCAAGTCACTGCAGGGATATCCGGCCTTATTTCGAGTCAGGGCATCACGGTGTCCATTCCACTTGAGGCCGCAAACTCAGGGTCCCTCTCACATACCTAGAGCTGAGAGAAGCCTCCTCTTGAGGTGCTTTTGGTAAGGTGGTATTCCTCTGGAGTCGAAGCCAGGGACTAACCTCTCATCTCGAGTTGATTTTTGGGCCACGGAGTTCTTTCGTGTTGCTACAGTGACCTCAGGATCCCTCTAGCCTTGAAACAGTGTTCTTGGGGTTTCTCTGGAGTGCCATCAAGGAAATCAAGGCTCTTTCCATGTTTGATGTGCAACACGGAATTGCTCTGCACGTAGTGCAGGGGAATCGGGCCTCATCTCGCGGCGAGGGCGAAGTCTCATGGTTTTTCTCGAGTTGCGGCGGGAACCTGGGGTATATTCTCGAGTTACGACGGGGATAGCCCTTCCACCCACGTGTTTGTTCAGCGACGTCAGGACTCCTGCCTAGTTGCGAGGGACAACTCGGGATTCTCCTCGAGGCTTGGCAGGGCAATTGGGACGGCTCTCCAGCTGAGGCGGGAGACCAAGAGTCCCTTTCCACGTGCCACAGGAATCCTGGGACTCCTATCAAGTTTGACGAGGAGTCAGGCATCGTCTCCTTTGGAGGCACTGATCTCCGTGAACCTCTGGAGTTGTCAAAGGATGTGAGGCCTCCGGTCGCGAAGAGGTGGGGAACTAGGTCTTTTTCTGTGGTCTCCACAGGGGATTCAGACATCCTTTCATCTTGCGAGATGCAAGATGACCCTGCATTCAAGTCACTGCAGGGATATCCGGCCTTATTTCGAGTCAGGGAATCGCGGTGTCCATTCCACTTGAGGCCGCAAACTCAGGGTCCCTCTCACATACCTAGAGCTGAGAGAAGCCTCCTCTTGAGGTGCTTGTGGTAAGGTGGTATTCCTCTGGAGTCGAAGCCAGGGACTAACCTCTCATCTCGAGTTGATTTTTGGTCCACGGAGCTCTTTCGTGTTGCTACAGTGACCTCAGGATCCCTCTAGCCTTGAAACAGTGTTCTTGGGGTTTCTCTGGAGTGCCATCAAGGAAATCAAGGCTCCTTTCATGTGTGATGTGCAAAACGGAATTGCTCTGCACGCAGTTCAGGGGAATCGGGCCTCATCTCGCGGCGAGGGGGAAGTCTCATGGTTTTTCTCGAGTTGCGGCGGAAACCTGGGGTATATTCTCGAGTTACGACGGGGATGGCCCTTCCACCCACGTGTTTGTTCAGCGACGGCAGGACTCCTGCCTAGTTGCGAGGGACAACTCGGGATTCTCCTCGAGGCTTGGCAGGGCAATTGGGACGCCTCTCCAGCTGAGGGGGGAGAACAAGGGTCCCTTTCCACGTGCCACAGGAATCCTGGGACTCCTATCAAGTTTCACGAGGAGTCAGGCATCGTCTCCTTTGGAGGCACTGAACTCCGCGTACCTCTAGAGTTTTCAAACGATGTGAGGCCTCCGGTCGCGATGAGGTGGGGAACTAGGTCTTTCTCTGTGGTCTCCACAGGGGATTCAGACATCCTTTCGTCTTGGGAGATGCAAGACGAGCCTGCATTCAAGTCACTGCAGGGATATCCGGCCTTATTTCGAGTCAGGGCATCGCGGTGTCCATTCCACTTGAGGCCGCAAACTCAGGGTCCCTCTCACATACCTAGAGCTGAGAGAAGCCTCCTCTTGAGGTGCTTGTGGTAAGGTGGTATTCCTCTGGAGTCGAAGCCAGGGACTAACCTCTCATCTCGAGTTGATTTTTGGGCCACGGAGCTCTTTCTTGTTACTACAGTGACCTCAGGATCCCTCTAGCCTTGAAACAGTGTTCTTGGGGTTTCTCTGGAGTGCCGTCAAGGAAATCAAGGCTCCTTTCATGTGTGATGTGCAAAACGGAATTGCTCTGCACGCAGTACAGGGGAATCAGGCCTCATCTCGCGGCGAGGGGGAAGTCTCATGGTTTTTCTCGAGTTGCGGCGGGAACCTGGGGTATATTCTCGAGTTACGACGGGGATGGCCCTTCCACCCACGTGTTTGTTCAACGACGGCAGGACTCCTGCCTAGTTGCGAGGGACAACTCGGGATTCTCCTCGAGGCTTGGCAGGGCAATTGGGACGCCTCTCCAACTGAGGCGGGAGACCAAGGGTCCCTATCCACGAGCCACAGGAATCCTGGGACTCCTATCAAGTTTCACGAGGAGTCAGGCATCGTCTCCTTTGGAGGCACTGATCTCCGCGTACCTCTGGAGTTTTCAAAGGATGTGAGGCCTCCGTTCGCCATGAGGTGGGGAACTAGGTCTTTCCTGGTGGTCTCCACAGGGGATTCAGACATCCTTTCATCTTGGGAGATGCAAGACGAGCCTGCATTCAAGTCACTGCAGGGATATCCAGCCTTATTTTGCGTCAGGGCATCGCAGTGTCCATTCCACTTGAGGCCACAAAATCAGGGTCCCTCTCACATACCTAGAGCTGAGAGAAGCCTCCTCTTGAGGTGCTTGTGGTAAGGTGGTATTCCTCTGAGTCGAAGCCAGGGACTAACCTCTCATCTCGAGTTGATTTTTGGTGTACGGAGCTCTTTCGTGTTGCTACAGTGACCTCAGGATCCCTCTAGCCTTGAAACAGTGTTCTTGGGTTTTCTCTGGAGTGCCATCAAGGAAATCAAGGCTCCTTTCATGTGTGATGTGCAACACGGAATTTCTCTGCAGGCAGTGCAGGGGAATCGGGCCTCATCTCCCGGCGAGGGGGAAGTCTCATGGTTTTTCTCGAGTTGCGGCGGAAACCTGGGGTATATTCTCGAGTTACGACGGGGATGGCCCTTCCACACACGTGTTTGTTCAGCGACGGCAGGACTCCTGCCTAGTTGCGAGGGACAACTCGGGATTCTCCTCGAGGCTTGGCAGGGCAATTGGGACGCCTCTCCAGCTTAGGCGGGAGACCAAGGTTCCCTTTCCATGTGCCACAGGAATCCTGGGACTCCTATAAAGTTTCACGAGGAGTCAGGCATCGTCCCCTTTGGAGGCACTGATCTCCGCGTACCTCTGGAGTTTTCAAAGGATGTGAGGCCTCCGGTCGCCATGAGGTGGGGAACTAGGTCTTTCTCTGTGGTCTCCACAGGGGATTCAGACATCCTTTCATCTTGGGAGATGCAAGACGAGCCTGCATTCAAGTCACTGCAGGGATATCCGGCCTTATTTCGAGTCAGGGCATCACGGTGTCCATTCCACTTGAGGCCGCAAACTCAGGGTCCCTCTCACATACCTAGAGCTGAGAGAAGCCTCCTCTTGAGGTGCTTGTGGTAAGGTGGTTTTCCTCTGGAGTCGAAGCCAGGGACTAACCTCTCATCTCGAGTTGATTTTTGGTCCACGGAGCTCTTTCGAGTTGCTACAGTGACCTCAGGATCCCTCTAGCCTTGAAACAGTGTTCTTGGGGTTTCTCTGGAGTGCCATTAAGGAAATCAAGGCTCCTTTCATGTGTGATGTGCAAGACGGAATTGCTCTGCACGCAGTGCAGGGGAATCGGGCCTCATCTCGCGGCGAGGGGGAAGTCTCATGGTTTTTCTCGAGTTGCGGCGGGAACCTGGGGTATATTGTCGAGTTACGACGGGGATGGCCCTTCCACCCACGTGTTTGTTCTGCGACGTCAGGACTCCTGCCTAGTTGGGAGAGACAACTCGGGATTCTCCTCGAGGCTTGGCAGGGCAATTGGGACGCCTCTCCAGCTGAGGCGGGAGACCATGGGTCCCTTTCCACGTGCCACAGGAATCCTGGGACTCCTATCAAGTTTCACGAGGAGTCAGGCATCGTCTCCTTTGAAGGCACTGATCTCGGCGTACCTCTGGAGTTTTCAAAGGATGTGAGGCCTCCGGTCGCGATGAGGTGGGGAACTATGTCTTTCTCTGTGGTCTCCACAGGGGATTCAGACGTCCTTTCGTCTTGGGAGATGCAAGACCAGCCTGCATTCAAGTCACTGCAGGGATATCCGGCCTTATTTCGAGTCAGGGCATCGCGGTGTCCATTCCATTTGAGACCGCAAACTCAGGGTCCCTCTCACATTCCTAGAGCTGAGAGAAGCCTCCTCTTCAGGTGCTTGTGGTAAGGTGATATTCTTCTGGAGTCGAAGCCAGGGACTAACCTCTCATCTCGAGTTGATTTTTGGTCCACGGAGCTCTTTCGTGTTGTTACAGTGACCTCAGGATCCCTCTAGCCTTGAAACAGTGCTCTTGGGGTTTCTCTGGAGTGCCATCAAGGAAATCAAGGATACTTTCATGTGTGATGTGCAACACGGAATTGCTCTGCACGCAGTGCAGGGGAATTGGGCCTCATCTCGCGGCGAGGGGGAAGTCCATTGGTTTTTCTCGAGTTGCGGCAGGAATCTGGGGTATATTCTCGAGTTACGATGGGGATGGCCCTTCCAGCCACGTGTTTGTTCAGCGACGTCAGGACTCCTGCCTAGTTGCGAGGGACAACTCGGGATTCTCGTCGAGGCTTGGCAGGGCAATTGGGACGCCTCTCCAGCTGAGGCAGGAGACCAAGGGTCCCTTTCCACGTGCCACAGGAATCCTGGGACTCCTATAAAGTTTGACGAGGAGTCAGGCATTGGCTCCTTTGGAGGCACTGATCTCCGCGTACCTCTGGAGTTTTCAAAGGATATGAGGCCTCCGGTCTCCATGAGGTGGGGAACTAGGTCTTTCTCTGTGGTCTCCAAAGGGGATTCAGACATCCTTTCATCTTGGGAGATGCAAGACGAGCCTGCATTCAAGTCACTGCAGGGATATCCGGCGTTATTTCGAGTCAGGGCATCGCAGTGTCCATTCCACTTGAGCCCGCAAACTCAGGGTCCCTCTCACATACGTAGAGCTGAGGAAGCCTCCTCTTGAGGTGCTTGTGGTAAGGTGTTATTCCTCTGGAGTCGAAGGCAGGGACTAACCTCTCATCTCGAGTTGATTCTTGGTCCATGGAGCTCTTTCGTGTATCTACAGTGACCTCAGGATCCCTCTAGCCTGGAAACAGTGTTCTTGGGGTTTCTCTGGAGTGCCATCAAGGAAATCAAGGCTCCTTTCATGTGTGATGTGCAACACTGAATTGCTCTGCACGCAGTGCAGGGGAATCGGGCCTCATCTCGCGGCGATGGGGAAGTCTCATGGTTTTTCTCGAGTTGCGGCGGGAACCTGGGGTATATTCTCGAGTTACGACGGGGATGGCCCTTCCACCCACGTGTTTGTTCAGCGACGTCAGGACTCCTGCCTAGTTGCGAGGGACAACTTGGGATTCTCCTCGAGGCTTGGCAGGGCAATTGGGACGCCTCTCCAGCTGAGGCGGGAGACCAAGGGTCCCTTTCCACGTGCCACAGGAATCCTGGGACTCCTATCAAGTTTCACGAGGAGTCAGGCATCGTCTCCTTTGGAGGCACTGATCTCCGCGTACCTCTGGAGTTTTCAAAGGATGTGAGGCCTCCGGTAGCCATGAGGTGGGGAGCTAGGTCTTTCTCTGTGGTGTCCACAGGGGATTCGGACATCCTGTCATCTTGGGAGATGCAAGACGAGCCTGCTTTCAAGTCACTGTAGGGATATCCGGCCTTATTTCGAGTCAGGGCATCGCGGTGTCCATTCCACTTGAGGCCACAAACTCAGGGTCCCTCTCACATACCTAGAGCTGAGAGAAGCCTCCTCTTGAGGTGCTTGTGGTAAGGTGGTATTCCTCTGGAGTCGAAGCCAGGGACGAACCTCTCATCTCAAGTTGATTTTTGGGCCACGGAGTTCTTTCGTGTTGCTACAGTCACATCAGGATCCCTCGAGCCTTGAAACAGTGTTCTTGGGGTTTCTCTGGAGTGCCTTTAAGGAAATCAAAGCTCCTTTCATGCGTGATGTGCAACACGGAATTGCTCTGCATGCAGTGCAGGGGAATCAGGCCTCATCTCGCGGCGATGGGGAAGTCTCATGGTTTTTCTCGAGTTGCGGCGGGAACCTGGGGTATATTCTCGAGTTACGATGGGAATGGCCCTTCCACCAACGTGTTTGTTCAGCGACGTCAGGACTCCTGCCTAGTTGCGAGGGACAAATCGGGATTCTCCTCGAGGCTTGGCAGGGCAATTGGGACGCCTCTCCAGCTGAGGCGGGCGACCAAGGTTCCCTTTCCACGTGCCACAGGAATCCTGGGACTCCTATCAAGTTTCACGAGGAGTCAGGCATCGTCTCCTTTGGAGGCACTGATCTCCGCGTACCTCTGGAGTTTTCAAAGGATGTGAGGCCTCCGGTCGCGATGAGGTGGGGAACTAGGTCTTTCTCTGTGGTCTCCACAGGGGATTCAGACATCCTTTCGTCTTGGGAGATGCAAGACGAGCCTGCATTCAAGTCACTGCAGGGATATCCGGCCTTATTTCGCGTCAGGGCATCACAGTGTCCATTCCACTTGAGGCCGCAAACTCAGGGTTCCTCTCACATACCTAGAGCTGAGAGAAGCCTCCTCTTGAGGTGCTTGTGGTAAGGTGGTATTCCTCTGGAGTCGAAGCCAGGGACTAAACTCTCATCTCGAGTTGATTCTTGGTCCACGGAGCTCTTTTATGTTGCTAGAGTGACCTCAGGATCCCTCTAGCCTTGAAACAGTGTTCTTGGGGTTTCTCTGGAGTGCCATCAAGGAAATCAAGGCTCCTTTCATGTGTGATGTGCAACACGGAATTGGTCTGCAGGCAGTGCAGGGGAATCAGGCCTCATCTCGCGGCGAGGGGGAAGTCTCATGGTTTTTCTCGAGTTGCGGCGGGAACCTGGGGTATATTCTCGAGTTATGACGGGGATGGCCCTTCCACACACGTGTTTGTTCAGCGTCGGCAGGACTCTTGCCTAGTTGCGAGGGACAACTCGGGATTCTCCTCGAGGCTTGGCAGGGCAATTGGGACGCCTCTCCAGCTGAGGCGGGAGAACAAGGGTCCCTTTCCACCTGCCACAGGTATCCTGGGACTCCTATCAAGTTTCACGAGGAGTCAGGCATCGTCTCCTTTGGAGGCACTGAACTCCGCGTACCTCTGGAGTTTTCAAACGATGTGAGGCCTCCGGTCGCGATGAGGTGGGGAACTAGGTCTTTCTCTGTGGTCTACACAGTTGATTCGGACATCCTTTCGTCTTGGGAGATGCAAGACGAGCCTGCATTCAAGTCACTGCAGGGATATCTGGCCTTATTTCGAGTCAGGGCATCGCGGTGTCCATTCCACTTGAGGCCGCAAACTCAGGGTCCCTCTCACATACCTAGAGCTGAGAGAAGCCTCCTCTTGAGGTGCTTGTGGTAAGGTGGTATTCCTCTGGAGTCGAAGCCAGGGACTAACCTCTCATCTCGAGTTGATTTTTGGTCCACGGAGCTCTTTCGTGTTGCTACAGTGACCTCAGGATCCCTCTAGCCTGGAAACAGTGTTCTTGGGGTTTCTCTGGAGTGCCCTCAAGGAAATCAAGGCTCCTTTCATGTGTGATGTGCAACACGGAATTGCTCTGCATGCAGTGCAGGGGAATCGGGCCTCATCTCGCGGCGATGGGGAAGTCTCATGGTTTTTCTCGAGTTGCGGCGGGAACCTGGGGTATATTCTCGAGTTACGACGGGGATGGCCCTTCCACCCACGTGTTTCTTCAGCGACGTCAGGACTCCTGCCTAGTTGTGGGGGACAACTTGGGATTCTCCTCGAGGCTTGGCAGGGCAATTGGGACGCCTCTCCAGCTGAGGCGGGAGACCAAGGGTCCCTTTCCACGTGCCACAGGAATCCTGGGACTCCTATGAAGTTTCACGAGGAGTCAGGCATCGTCTCCTTTGGAGGCACTGATCTCCGCGTACCTCTGGAGTTTTCAAAGGATGTGAGGCCTCCGGTCGCCATGAGGTGGGGAACTAGGTCTTTCTCTGTGGTGTCCACAGGGGATTCGGACATCCTTTCATCTTGGGAGATGCAAGACGAGCCTGCATTCAAGTCACTGCAGGGATATCCGGCCTTATTTCGAGTCAGGGCATCGCGGTGTCCATTCCACTTGAGGCCGCAAACTCAGGGTCCCTCTAACATACCTAGAGCTGAGAGAAGCCTCCTCTTGAGGTGCTTGTGGTAAAGTGGTATTCCTCTGGAGTCGAAGCCAGGGACTAACCTCTCATCTCGAGTGGATTCTTGGTCCACGGAGCTCTTTCGTGTTGCTACAGTGACCTCAGGATCCCTCTAGCCTTGAAACAGTGTTCTTGGGGTTTCTCTGGAGTGCCATCAAGGAAATCAAGGCTCCTTTCATGTGTGATGTGCAACACGGAATTGCTCTGCACGCAGTGCAGGGGAATTGGGCCTCATCTCGCGGCGAGGGGGAAGTCTCATGGTTTTTCTCCAGTTGCGGCGGGAACTTGGGGTATATTCTCGAGTTACGACAGGGATGGCCCTTTCACCCACGTGTTTGTTCAGCGACGTCAGGACTCCTGCCTAGTTGCGAGGGACAACTCGGGATTCTCCTCGAGGCTTGGCAGGGCAATTGGGACGCCTCTCCAGCTGAGGCGGGAGACCAAGGGTCCCTTTCCACGTGCCACAGGAATCCTGGGACTCCTATCAAGTTTCACGAGGAGTCAGGCATCGTCTCCTTTGGAGGCACTGATCTCCGCGTACCTGTGGAGTTTTCAAACGATGTGAGGCCTCCGGTCGCGATGAGGTGGGGAACTAGGTCTTTTTCTGTGGTCTCCACAGGGGATTCAGACATCCTTTAGTCTTGGGAGATGCAAGACGAGCCTGCATTCAAGTCACTGCAGGGATATCCGTCCTTATTTCGAGTCAGGGCATCGCGGAGTCCATTCCACTTGAGGCCGCAAACTCAGGGTCCCTCTCACATACCTAGAGCTGAGAGAAGCCTCCTCTTGAGGTGCTTGTGGTAAGGTGGTATTCCTCTGGAGTCGAAGCCAGGGACTAACCTTTCATCTCGAGTTGATTTTTGGGCCACGGAGCTCTTTCGTGTGGCTACAGTGACCTCAGGATCCCTCTAGCCTTGAAACAGTATTCTTGGGGTTTCTCTGGAGTGCCATCAAGGAAATCAATGCTCCTTTCATGTGTGATGTGCAACACGGAATTGCTCTGCACGCAGTGCAGGGGAATTGGGCCTCATCTCGCGGCGAGGGGGAAGTCTCATGGTTTTTCTCGAGTTGCGGCGGGAACCAGGGGTATATTCTCGAGTTACGACGGGGATGTCCCTTCCACCCACGTGTTTGTTCAGCGACGTCAGGACTCCTGCCTAGTTGCGAGGGACAACTCGGGATTCTCCTCGAGGCTTGGCAGGGCAATTGGGACGCCTCTCCAGCTGAGGCGGGAGACCAAGGATCCCTTTCCACGTGCCACAGGAATCCTGGGGCTCCTATCAAGTTTCAGGAGGAGTCAGGCATCGTCTCCTTTGGAGGCACTGATCTCCGCGTACCTCTGAAGTTTTCAAAGGATGTGAGGCCTCCGGTCGCGATGAGGTGGGGAACTAGGTCTTTCTCTGTGGTCTCCACTGGGGATTGAGACATCCTTTCGTCTTGGGAGATGCAACACGAGCCGACATTCAAGTCACTGCAGGGATATCCGGCCTTATTTCGAGTCAGGGCATCGCGGTGTCCATTCCACTTGAGGCCGCAAACTCAGGGTCCCTCTCACATACCTAGAGCTGAGAGAAGCCTCCTCTTGAGGTGCTTGTGTTGAGGTGGTATTCCTCTGGAGTCGAAGCCAGGGACTAACCTCTCATCTCGAGTTGATTTTTGGTCCACGGAGCTCTTGCTTGTTGCTACAGTGACCTCAGGTTCCCTCTAGCCTTGAACAGGGTTCTTGGGGATTCTCTGGAGTGCCATCAAGGAAATCAAGGCTCCTTTCATGTGTGATGTGCAACACGGAATTGCTCTGCACGCAGTGCAGGGGAATCGGGCCTCATCTCGCGGCATGGGGGAAGTCTCATGGTTTTTCTCGAGTTGTGGTGGGAACCTGGGGTATATTCTCGAGTTACGACGGGGATGGCCCTTCCATCCACGGGTTTATTCAGCGACGTCAGGACTCTTGCCTAGTTGCGAGGGACAACTCGGGATTCTCCTCGAGGCTTGGCAGGGCAATTGGGACGCCTCTCCAGCTGAGGCGGTAGACCAAGGGTACCTTTCCACGTGCCACAGGAATCCTGGCACTCCTATCAAGTTTCATGAGGAGTCAGGCATCGTCTCCTTTGGAGGCACTGATCTCCGTGTAACTCTGAAGTTTTCAAAGGATGTGAGGTCTCCGGTCGCGATGAGGTGGGGAACTAGGTCTTTCTCTCTGGTCTCCACAGGGGATTCAGACATCCTTTCGTCTTGGGAGATGCAAGACGAGCCTGCATTCAAGTCACTGCAGGGATATCCGGCCTTATTTCGAGTCAGGGCATCACGGTGTCCATTCCACTTGAGGCCGCAAACTCAGGGTCCCTCTCACATACCTAGAGCTGAGAGAAGCCTCCTCTTGAGGTGCTTTTGGTAAGGTGATATTCCTCTGGAGTCGAAGCCAGGGACTAACCTCTCATCTCGAGTTGATTTGTGGTCCACGGAGCTCTTTCATGTTGCTACAGTGACCTCAGGATCCCTCTAGCCTGGAAACAGTGTTCTTGGGGTTTGTCTGGAGTGCCACTAAGGAAATCAAGGCTTCTTTCATGTGTGATGTGCAACACGGAATTGCTCTGCACGCAGTGCAGGGGAATCGGGCCTCATCTCGCGGCGAGGGGGAAGTCTCATGGTTTTTCTCGAGTTGCGGCGGGAACCTGGGGTATATTCTCGAGTTATGACGGGGATGGCCCTTCCACACACGTTTTTCTTCAGCGACGTAAGAACTCCTGCCTAGTTCCGAGGGACAACTCGGGATTCTCCTCGAGGCTTGGCAGGGCAATTGGGACCCCTCTCCAGCTGAGGCGGGAAACCAAGGGTCCCTTTCCATGTGCCACAGGAATCCTGGGACTCCTATCAAGTTTCACGAGGAGTCAGGCATCGTCTCCTTTGGAGGCACTGATCTCCGCATACCTCTGGAGTTTTCAAAGGATGTGAGGCCTCCGGTCGCGATGAGGTGGGGAACTAGGTCTTTCTCTGTGGTCTCCACAGGGGATTCAGACGTCCTTTCGTCTTGGGAGATGCAAGACCAGCCTGCATTCAAGTCACTGCAGGGATATCCGGCCTTATTTCGAGTCAGGGCATCGCGGTGTCCGTTCCATTTGAGACCGCAATCTCAGGGTCCCTCTCACATTCCTAGAGCTGAGAGAAGCCTCCTCTTCAGGTGCTTGTGGTAAGGTGATATTCTTCTGGAGTCGAAGCCAGGGACTCACCTCTCATCTCGAGTTGATTTTTGGTCCACGGAGCTCTTTCGTGTTGCTACAGTGACCTCAGGATCCCTCTAGCCTTGAAACAGTGCTCTTGGGGTTTCTCTGGAGTGCCATCAAGGAAATCAAGGATACTTTCATGTGTGATGTGCAACACGGAATTGCTCTGCACGCAGTGCAGGGGAATTGGGCCTCATCTCGCGGCGAGGGGGAAGTCCATTGGTTTTTCTCAAGTTGCGGCAGGAATCTGGGGTATATTCTCGAGTTACGATGGGGATGGCCCTTCCACCCACGTGTTTGTTCAGCGACGTCAGGACTCCTGCCTAGTTGCGAGGGACAACTCGGGATTCTCATCGAGGCTTGGCAGGGCAATTGGGACGCCTCTCCAGCTGAGGCAGGAGACCAAGGGTCCCTTTCCACGTGCCACAGGAATCCTGGGACTCCTATAAAGTTTGACGAGGAGTCAGGCATTGGCTCCTTTGGAGGCACTGATCTCCGCGTACCTCTGGAGTTTTCAAAGGATATGAGGCCTCCGGTCTCCATGAGGTGGGGAACTAGGTCTTTCTCTGTGGTCTCCACAGGGGATTCAGACATCCTTTCATCTTGGGAGATGCAAGACGAGCCTGCATTCAAGTCACTGCAGGGATATCCGGCGTTATTTCGAGTCAGGGCATCGCAGTGTCCATTCCACTTGAGCCCGCAAACTCAGGGTCCCTCTAAAATACGTAGAGCTGAGGAAGCCTCCTCTTGAGGTGCTTGTGGTAAGGTGTTATTCCTCTGGAGTCGAAGGCAGGGACTAACCTCTCATCTCGAGTTGATTCTTGGTCCACGGAGCTCTTTCGTGTATCTACAGTGACCTCAGGATCCCTCTAGCCTGGAAACAGTGTTCTTGGGGTTTCTCTGGAGTGCCATCAAGGAAATCAAGGCTCCTTTCATGTGTGATGTGCAACACTGAATTGCTCTGCACGCAGTGCAGGGGAATCGGGCCTCATCTCGCGGCGATGGGGAAGTCTCATGGTTTTTCTCGAGTTGCGGCGGGAACCTGGGGTATATTCTCGAGTTACGACGGGGATGGCCCTTCCACCCACGTGTTTGTTCAGCGACGTCAGGACTCCTGCCTAGTTGCGAGGGACAACTTGGGATTCTCCTCGAGGCTTGGCAGGGCAATTGGGACGCCTCTCCAGCTGAGGCGGGAGACCAAGCGTCCCTTACCACGTGCCACAGGAATCCTGGCACTCCTATCAAGTTTCACGAGGAGTCAGGCATCGTCTCCTTTGGAGGCACTGATCTCCGCGTACCTCTGGAGTTTTCAAAGGATGTGAAGCCTCCGGTAGCCATGAGGTGGGGAGCTAGGTCTTTCTCTGTGGTGTCCACAGGGGATTCGGACATCCTGTCATCTTGGGAGATGCAAGACGAGCCTGCTTTCAAGTCACTGTAGGGATATCCGGCCTTATTTCGAGTCAGGGCATCGCGGTGTCCATTCCACTTGAGGCCGCAAACTCAGGGTCCCTCTCACATACCTAGAGCTGAGAGAAGCCTCCTCTTGAGGTGCTTGTGGTAAGGTGGTATTCCTCTGGAGTCGAAGCCAGGGACGAACCTCTCATCTCAAGTTGATTTTTGGGCCACGGAGCTCTTTCGTGTTGCTACAGTCACATCAGGATCCCTCGAGCCTTGAAACAGTGTTCTTGGGGTTTCTCTGGAGTGCCTTTAAGGAAATCAAAGCTCCTTTCATGCGTGATGTGCAACACGGAATTGCTCTGCATGCAGTGCAGGGGAATCAGGCCTCATCTCGCGGCGATGGGGAAGTCTCATGGTTTTTCTCGAGTTGCGGCGGAAACCTGGGGTATATTCTCGAGTTACGACGGGAATGGCCCTTCCACCAACGTGTTTGTTCAGCGACGTCAGGACTCCTGCCTAGTTGCGAGGGACAAATCGGGATTCTCCTCGAGGCTTGGCAGGGCAATTGGGACGCCTCTCCAGCTGAGGCGGGAGACCAAGGTTCCCTTTCCACGTGCCACAGGAATCCTGGGACTCCTATCAAGTTTCACGAGGAGTCAGGCATCGTCTCCTTTGGAGGCACTGATCTCCGCGTACCTCTGGAGTTTTCAAAGGATGTGAGGCCTCCGGTCGCAATGAGGTGGGGAACTAGGTCTTTCTCTGTGGTCTCCACAGGGGATTCAGACATCCTTTCGTCTTGGGAGATGCAAGACGAGCCTGCATTCAAGTCACTGCAGGGATATCCGGCCTTATTTCGCGTCAGGGCATCACAGTGTCCATTCCACTTGAGGCCGCAAACTCAGGGTTCCTCTCACATACCTAGAGCTGAGAGAAGCCTCCTCTTGAGGTGCTTGTGGTAAGGTGGTATTCCTCTGGAGTCGAAGCCAGGGACTAACCTCTCATCTCGAGTTGATTCTTGGTCCACGGAGCTCTTTTATGTTGCTACAGTGACCTCAGGATCCCTCTAGCCTTGAAACAGTGTTCTTGGGGTTTCTCTGGAGTGCCATCAAGGAAATCAAGGCTCCTTTCATGTGTGATGTGCAACACGGAATTGGTCTGCAGGCAGTGCAGGGGAATCAGGCCTCATCTCGCGGCGAGGGGAAAGTCTCATGGTTTTTCTCGAGTTGCGGCGGGAACCTGGGGTATATTCTCGAGTTATGACGGGGATGGCCCTTCCACACACGTGTTTGTTCAGCGTCGGCAGGACTCCTGCCTAGTTGCGAGGGACAACTCGGGATTCTCCTCGAGGCTTGGCAGGGCAATTGGGACGCCTCTCCAGCTGAGGCGGGAGAACAAGGGTCCCTTTCCACCTGCCACAGGTATCCTGGGACTCCTATCAAGTTTCTCGAGGAGTCAGGCATCGTCTCCTTTGGAGGCACTGAACTCCGCGTACCTCTGGAGTTTTCAAACGATGTGAGGCCTCCGGTCGCGATGAGGTGGGGAACTAGGTCTTTCTCTGTGGTCTACACAGTTGATTCGGACATCCTTTCGTCTTGGGAGATGCAAGACGAGCCTGCATTCAAGTCACTGCAGGGATATCTGGCCTTATTTCGAGTCAGGGCATCGCGGTGTCCATTCCACTTGAGGCCGCAAACTCAGGGTCCCTCTCACATACCTAGAGCTGAGAGAAGCCTCCTCTTGAGGTGCTTGTGGTAAGGTGGTATTCCTCTGGAGTCGAAGCCAGGGACTAACCTCTCATCTCGAGTTGATTTTTGGTCCACGGAGCTCTTTCGTGTTGCTACAGTGACCTCAGGATACCTCTAGCCTGGAAACAGTGTTCTTGGGGTTTCTCTGGAGTGCCCTCAAGGAAATCAAGGCTCCTTTCATGTGTGATGTGCAACACGGAATTGCTCTGCATGCAGTGCAGGGGAATCGGGCCTCATCTCGCGGCGATGGGGAAGTCTCATGGTTTTTCTCGAGTTGCGGCGGGAACCTGGGGTATATTCTCGAGTTACGACGGGGATGGCCCTTCCACCCACGTGTTTGTTCAGCGACGTCAGGACTCCTGCCTAGTTGTGAGGGACAACTTGGGATTCTCCTCGAGGCTTGGCAGGGCAATTGGGACGCCTCTCCAGCTGAGGCGGGAGACCAAGGGTCCCTTTCCACGTGCCACAGGAATCCTGGGACTCCTATGAAGTTTCACGAGGAGTCAGGCATCGTCTCCTTTGGAGGCACTGATCTCCGCGTACCTCTGGAGTTTTCAAAGGATGTGAGGCCTCCGGTCGCCATGAGGTGGGGAACTAGGTCTTTCTCTGTGGTGTCAACAGGGGATTCGGACATCCTTTCATCTTGGGAGATGCAAGACGAGCCTGCTTTCAAGTCACTGCAGGGATATCCGGCCTTATTTCGAGTCAGGGCATCGCGGTGTCCATTCCACTTGAGGCCGCAAACTCAGGGTCCCTCTAACATACCTAGAGCTGAGAGAAGCCTCCTCTTGAGGTGCTTGTGGTAAAGTGGTATTCCTCTGGAGTCGAAGCCAGGGACTAACCTCTCATCTCGAGTGGATTCTTGGTCCACGGAGCTCTTTCGTGTTGCTACAGTGACCTCAGGATCCCTCTAGCCTTGAAACAGTGTTCTTGGGGTTTCTCTGGAGTGCCATCAAGGAAATCAAGGCTCCTTTCATGTGTGATGTGCAACACGGAATTGCTCTGCACGCAGTGCAGGGGAATTGGGCCTCATCTCGCGGCGAGGGGGAAGTCTCATGGTTTTTCTCCAGTTGCAGCGGGAACTTGGGGTATATTCTCGAGTTACGACGGGGATGGCCCTTTCACCCACGTGTTTGTTCAGCGACGTCAGGACTCCTGCCTAGTTGCGAGGGACAACTCGGGATTCTCCTCGAGGCTTGGCAGGGCAATTGGGACGCCTCTCCAGCTGAGGCGGGAGACCAAGGGTCCCTTTCCACGTGCCACAGGAATCCTGGGACTCCTATCAAGTTTCACGAGGAGTCAGGCATCGTCTCCTTTGGAGGCACTGATCTCCGCGTACCTGTGGAGTTTTCAAACGATGTGAGGCCTCCGGTCGCGATGAGGTGGGGAACTAGGTCTTTTTCTGTGGTCTCCACAGGGGATTCAGACATCCTTTAGTCTTGTGAGATGCAAGACGAGCCTGCATTCAAGTCACTGCAGGGATATCCGTCCTTATTTCGAGTCAGGGCATCGCGGAGTCCATTCCACTTGAGGCCGCAAACTCAGGGTCCCTCTCACATACCTAGAGCTGAGAGAAGCCTCCTCTTGAGGTGCTTGTGGTAAGGTGGTATTCCTCTGGAGTCGAAGCCAGGGACTAACCTTTCATCTCGAGTTGATTTTTGGGCCACGGAGCTCTTTCGTGTGGCTACAGTGACCTCAGGATCCCTCTAGCCTTGAAACAGTATTCTTGGGGTTTCTCTGGAGTGCCATCAAGGAAATCAATGCTCCTTTCATGTGTGATGTGCAACACGGAATTGCTCTGCACGCAGTGCAGGGGAATTGGGCCTCATCTCGCGGCGAGGGGGAAGTCTCATGGTTTTTCTCGAGTTTCGGCGGGAACCTGGGGTATATTCTCGAGTTACGACTGGGATGGCCCTTTCACCCACGTGTTTGTTCAGCGACGTCAGGATTCCTTCCTAGTTGCGAGGGACAACTCGGGATTCTCCTCGAGGCTTGCCAGGGCAATTGGGACGGCTGTCCAGCTGAGGCGGGAGACCAAGGATCCCTTTCCACGTGCCACAGGAATCCTGGAACTCCTATCAAGTTTCAGGAGGAGTCAGGCATCGTCTCCTTTGGAGGCACTGATCTCCGCGTACCTCTGAAGTTTTCAAAGGATGTGAGGCCTCCGGTCGCAATGAGGTGGGGAACTAGGTCTTTTTCTGTGGACTCCACAGGGGATTGAGACATCCTTTCGTCTTGGGAGATGCAAGACGAGCCGGCATTCAAGTCACTGCAGGGATATCCGGCCTTATTTCGAGTCAGGGCATCGCGGTGTCCATTCCACTTGAGGCCGCAAACTCAGAGACCCTCTCACATACCTAGAGCTGAGAGAAGCCTCCTCTTGAGGTGCTTGTGGTGAGGTGGTATTCCTCTGGAGTCGAAGCCAGGGACTAACCTCTCATCTCGAGTTTATTTTTGGTCCACGAAGCTCTTGCTTGTTGCTACAGTGACCTCAGGATCCCTCTAGCCTTGAAACAGTGTTCTTGGGGTTTCTCTGGAGTGCCATCAAGGAAATCAAGGCTCCTTTCATGTGTGATGTGCAACACGGAATTGCTCTGCACGCAGTGCAGGGTATCGGGAATCATTTTGCGGCGAGGGGGAAGTCTCATGGATTTCTCGAGTTGCAGCGGGAACCTGGGGTATATTCTCGAGTTACGACGGGGATAGCCATTCCACCCACGTGTTTGTTCAGAGACGTCAGGACTCCTGCCTAGTTGCGAGGGACAACTCGGGATTCTCCTCGAGGCTTGGCAGGGTAATTGGGATGCCTCTCCAGCTGAGGCGGGAGACCATGGGTCCCTTTCCACTTGCCACAGGAATCCTGGAACTCCTATCAAGTTTCACGAGGAGTCAGGCATCGTCCCCTTTGGAGGCACTGATGTCCGCGTACCTCTGGAGTTTTCAAAGGATGTGAGGCCTCCGGTCGCGATGAGGTGGGGAACTAGGTCTTTCTCTGTGGTCTCCACAGGGGATTCAAACATCCTTTCTTCTTGAGAGATGCAAGACGAGCCGGCATTCAAGTCACTGCAGGGATATCCGGCCTTATTTCGAGTCAGGGTATCGCGGTGTCCATTCCACTTGAGGCCGCAAACTCAGGGTCCCTCTCACATACCTAGAGCTGAGAGAAGCCTACTCTTGAGGTGCTTGTGGTAAGGTGGTATTCATCTGGAGTCGAAGCCAGGGACTAACCTCTCATCTCGAGTTGATTTTTGGTCCACGGAGCTGTTTTTTGTTACTACATTGACCTCAGGATCCCTCTAGCCTTGAAACAGTGTTCTTGGGGTTTCTCTGGAGTGCCATCAAGGAAATCAAGGCTCCTTTCATGTGTGATGTGCAACACGGAATTGCTCTGCACGCAGTGCAGGGGAATCGGGCCTCATCTCTCGGCGAGAGGGAAGTCTCATGGTTTTTCTCGAGTTGCGGCGGGAACCTGGGGTATATTCTCGAGTTAAGACGGGGATGGCCCTTCCACCCATGTGTTTGTTCAGCGACGTCAGGACTCCTGCCTAGTTGCGAGGGACAACTCGGGATTCTGCTCGAGGCTTGGCAGGGCAATTGGGACGCCTCTCCAGCTGAGGCGGGAGACCAAGGGTCCCTTTCCACGTGCCACAGGAATCCTGGGACTCCTATCAAGTTTCACGAGGATTCAGGCATCGTCTCCTTTGGAGGCACTGATATCCAAGTACCTCTGAAGTTTTCAAAGGATGTGAGGCCTCCGGTCGCGATGACGTGGGGAACTAAGTCTTTCTCTGTGGTCTCCACAGGGGATTCAGACATCCTTTCGTCTTGGGAGATGCAAGACGAGCCTGCATTCAAGTCACTGCAGGGATATCCGGCCTTATTTCGAGTCAGGGCATCGCGGTGTCCATTCAACTTGAGGCCGCAAACTCAGGGTCCCTCTCACATACCTAGAGCTGAGAGAAGCCTCCTCTTGAGGTGCTTGTGGTAAGGTGGTATTCCTCTGGAGTCGAAGCCAGGGACTAACCTCTCATCTCGAGTTGATTTTTGGTCCACGGAGCTCTTGCTTGTTGCTACAGTGACCTCAGGTTCCCTCTAGCCTTGAAACACTGTTCTTGGGGTTTCTCTGCAGTGCCATCAAGGAAATCAAGGCTCCTTTCATGTGTGATGTGCAACACGGAATTGCTCTGCCCGCAGTGCAGGGTATCGGGCCTCATTTTGCTGCGAGGGGAAAGTCTCATGGTTTTTCTCGAGTTGCGGCGGGAACCTGGGGTATATTCTCGAGTTACGACGGGGATGGCCCTTCCACCCACGTGTTTCTTCAGCGACGTCAGGACTCCTGCCTAGTTGCGAGGGACAACTCGGGATTCTCCTCGAGGCTTGGCAGGGCAATTGGGACGCCTCTCCAGCTGAGGCGGGAGACCAAGGGTCCCTTTCCACGTGCCACAGGAATCCTGGGACTCGTATCAAGTTTCATGAGGAGTCAGGCAACGTCTCCTTTGGAGGCACTGATCTTTGCGTACCTCTGAAGTTTTCAAAGGATGTGAGGCCTCTGGTCGCGATGAGGTGGGGAACTAGGTCTTTCTCTGTGGTCTCCACAGGGTATTCAGACACCGTTTCGTCTTGGGAGATGAAAGACGAGCCTGCATTCAAGTCACTGCAGGGATATCCGGCCTTATTTCGAGTCAGGGCATCGCAGTGTCCATTCCATTTGAGGCCGCACACTCAGGGTCCCTCTCACATACCTAGAGCTGAGAGAAGCCTCCTCTTGAGGTGCTTGTGGTAAGGTGGTATTCCTCTGGAGTCGAAGCCAGGGACTAACCTCTCATCTTGAGTTGATTTTTTGTCCACGGAGATCTTTCTTGTTGCTGAAGTGACCTCAGGATCCCTCTAGCCTTGAAACAGTGTTCTTGGGGTTTCTCTGGAGTGACATCAAGGAAATCAAGGCTCCTTTCATGTTTGATGTGCAACACGAAATTGCTCTGCATGCAGTGCAGGAGAATCGAGCCTCATCTGGCAGCGAG
Organism: Cervus elaphus; assembly: GCF_910594005.1. Lineage (NCBI taxonomy): Eukaryota > Metazoa > Chordata > Mammalia > Artiodactyla > Cervidae > Cervus > Cervus elaphus. Next base: position 8,904,098 of record NC_057838.1, read on the forward strand.
GGGGAAGTCTCATGGTTTTTCTCAATTTGCGGCGGGACCCTGGGGTATATTCTCGAGTTATGACGGGGATGGCCCTTCCAGCCAAGTGTTTGTTCAGCGACGTCAGGACTCCTGCCTAGTTGCGAGGGACAACTCGGGATTCTCCTCGAGGCTTGGCAGGGCAATTGGGACGCCTCTCCAGCTGAGGCGGGAGACCAAGAGTCCCTTTCCACGTGCCACAGGAATCCTGGGACTCCTATCAAGTTTCACGAGGAGTCAGGCATCGACACCTTTGGAGGCACTGATCTCCGCGTACCTCTGGAGTTTTCAAAGGATGTGAGGCCTCCGAGCGGGATGAACTGGGGAACTAGGTCTTTCTCTGTGGTCTCCACAGGGGATTCAGACATCCTTTCGTCTTGGGAGATGCAAGACGAGCCTGCATTCAAGTCACTGCAGGGATATCCGGCCTTATTTCGCGTCAGGGCATCGCAGTGTCCATTCCGTTTGAGGCCGCAAACTCAGGGTCCCTCTCACATACCTAGAGCTGAGAGAAGCCTCCTCTTGAGGTGCTTGTGGTAAGGTGGTATTCCTCTGGAGTAGAAGCCAGGGACTAACCTCTCATCTCGAGTGGATTTTTGGTCCACGGAGTTCTTTCGTGTTGCTACAGTGACCTCAGGATACCTCTAGCCTTGAAACAGTGTTCTTGGGGTTTCTCTGGAGTGCCATCAAGGAAATCAAGGCTCCTTTCATGTTTGATGTGCAACACGGAATTGCTCTGCATGCAGTGCAGGAGAATCGAGCCTCATCTCGCGGCGAGGGGGAAGTCTCATGGTTTTTCTCAAGTTGTGGCGGGACCCTGGGGTATATTCTCGAGTTATGACGGGGATGGCCCTTCCACCCACGTGTTTGTTCAGCGACGTCAGGACTCCTGCCTAGTTGCGAGGGACAACTCGGGATTCTCCTCGAGGCTTGGCAGGGCAATTGGGACGCCTCTCCAGCTGAGGCGGGAGACCAAGGGTCCCTTTCCATGTGCCACAGGAATCCTGGGACTCCTATCAAGTTTGACGAGGAGTCAGGCATCGACTCCTTTGGAGGCACTGATCTCCGCGTACCTCTGGAGTTTTCAAAGGATGTGAGGCCTCCGAGCACGATGAGGTGGGGAACTAGGTCTTTCTCTGTGGTCTCCACAGGGGTTTCAGACATCCTTTCGTCTTGGGAGCTGCAAGACGAGACTGCATTCAAGTCACTGTAGGGATATCCGGCCTTATTTCGAGTCAGGGCATCTCGGTGTCCATTCCACTTTAGGCCGCTAACTCAGGGTCCCTCTCACATACCTAGAGCTGAGAGAAGCCTCCTCTTGAGGTGCTTATGGTAAGGTGGTATTCCTCTGGAGTCAAAGCCAGGGACTATCCTCTCATCTCGAGTTGATTTTCGGTCCACGGAGCTCTTTCGTGTTGCTACTGTGACCTCAGGATCCCTCTAGCCTTGAAACAGTGTTCTTGGGGTTTCTCTGGAGTGCCATCAAGGAAATCAAGGCTCCTTTCATGTGTGATGTGCAACACGGAATTGGTCTGCACGCAGTGCAGGGGAATCGGTCCTCATCTCGCGGCGAGGGGGAAGTCTCATGGTTTTTCTCGAGTTGCGGCTGGAACATGGGGTATATTCTCGAGTTACGACTGGGATGGCGCTTCCACACACGTGTTTGTTCAGCGATGTCCGGACTCCTACCTAGTTGCGAGGGACAACTCGGGATTCTCCTCGAGGCATGGCAGGGCAATTGGGACGCCTCTCCAGCTGAGGCGGGAGACCAAGGGTCCCTTTCCACGTGCCACAGGAATCCAGGGACTCCTATCAAGTTTCACGAGGAGTCAGGCATCGTCTCCTTTGGAGGCACTGATCTCCGCATACCTCTGGAGTTTTCAAAGGATGTGAGGCCTCTGGTCGCGATGAGGTGAGGAACTAGTTCTTTCTCTGTCGTCTCCACAGGGGATTCAGACATCCTTTCGTCTTGGGAGATGCAAGACTAGCCGGCATTCAATTCACTGCAGGGATATCCGGCCTTATTTCGAGTCAAGGTCTCGCGGTGTCCATTCCACTTGAGGCCGCAAACTCAGGGTCCCTCTCACATACCTAGAACTGAGAGAAGCCTCCTCTTGAGGTGCTTGTGGTGAGGTGGTATTCTTCTGGAGTCGAAGCCAGGGACTAACCTCTCATCTCGAGTTTATTTTTGGTCCACGAAGCTCTTGCTTGTTGCTACAGTGACCTCAGGATCCCTCTAGCCTTGAAACAGTGTTCTTGGGGTTTCTCTGGAGTGCCATCAAGGAAATCAAGGCTCCTTTCATGTGTGATGTGCAACACGGAATTGCTCTGCACGCAGTGCAGGGTATCGGGAATCATTTTGCGGCGAGGGGGAAGTCTCATGGTTTTCTCGAGTTGCAGCGGGAACATGGGGTATATTCTCGAGTTACGACGGGGATAGCCATTCCACCCACGTGTTTGTTCATAGACGTCAGGACTCCTGCCTAGTTGCGAGGGACAACTCGGGATTCTCCTCGAGGCTTGGCAGGGTAATTGGGATGCCTCTCCAGCTGAGGCGGGAGACCATGGGTCCCTTTCCACTTGCCACAGGAATCCTGGAACTCCTATCAAGTTTCACGAGGAGTCAGGCATCGTCCCCTTTGGAGGCACTGATGTCCGCGTACCTCTGGAGTTTTCAAAGGATGTGAGGCCTCCGGTCGCGATGAGGTGGGGAACTAGGTCTTTCTCTGTGGTCTCCACAGGGGATTCAAACATCCTTTCTTCTTGAGAGATGCAAGACGAGCCGGCATTCAAGTCACTGCAGGGATATCCGGCCTTATTTCGAGTCAGGGTATCGCGGTGTCCATTCCACTTGAGGCCGCAAACTCAGGGTCCCTCTCACATACCTAGAGCTGAGAGAAGCCTACTCTTGAGGTGCTTCTGGTAAGGTGGTATTCATCTGGAGTCGAAGCCAGGGACTAACCTCTCATCTCGAGTTGATTTTTGGTCCACGGAGCTGTTTTGTGTTACTACATTGACCTCAGGATCCCTCTAGCCTTGAAACAGTGTTCTTGGGGTTTCTCTGGAGTGCCATCAAGGAAATCAAGGCTCCTTTCATGTGTGATGTGCAACACGGAATTGCTCTGCACGCAGTGCAGGGGAATCGGGCCTCATCTCTCGGCGAGGGGGAAGTCTCATGGTTTTTCTCGAGTTGCGGCGGGAACCTGGGGTATATTCTCGAGTTAAGACGGGGATGGCCCTTCCACCCATGTGTTTGTTCAGCGACGTCAGGACTCCTGCCTAGTTGCGAGGGACAACTCGGGATTCTGCTCGAGGCTTGGCAGGGCAATTGGGACGCCTCTCCAGCTGAGGCGGGAGACCAAGGGTCCCTTTCCACGTGCCACAGGAATCCTGGGACTCCTATCAAGTTTCACGAGGATTCAGGCATCGTCTCCTTTGGAGGCACTGATATCCAAGTACCTCTGAAGTTTTCAAAGGATGTGAGGCCTCCGGTCGCGATGACGTGGGGAACTAAGTCTTTCTCTGTGGTCTCCACAGGGGATTCAGACATCCTTTCGTCTTGGGAGATGCAAGACGAGCCTGCATTCAAGTCACTGCAGGGATATCCGGCCTTATTTCGAGTCAGGGCATCGCGGTGTCCATTCCGTTTGAGGCCGCAAACTCAGGGTCCCTCTCACATACCTAGAGCTGAGAGAAGCCTCCTCTTGAGGTGCTTGTGGTAAGGTGGTATTCCTCTGGAGTCGAAGCCAGGGACTAACCTCTCATCTCGAGTTGATTTTTGGTCCACGGAGCTCTTTCGTGTTGCTACAGTGACCTCAGGTTCCCTCTAGCATTGAAACACTGTTCTTGGGCTTTCTCTGCAGTGCCATCAAGGAAATCAAGGCTCCTTTCATGTGTGATGTGCAACACGGAATTGCTCTGCCCGCAGTGCAGGGTATCGGGCCTCATTTTGCTGCGAGGGGAAAGTCTCATGGTTTTTCTCGAGTTGCGGCGGGAACCTGGGGTACATTCTCGAGTTACGACGGGGATGTCCCTTCCACCCACGTGTTTGTTCAGCGACGTCAGGACTCCTGCCTAGTTGCGAGGGACAACTCGGGATTCTCCTCGAGGCTTGGCAGGGCAATTGGGACGCCTCTCCAGCTGAGGCGGGAGACCAAGGGTCCCTTTCCACGTGCCACAGGAATCCTGGGACTCGTATCAAGTTTCATGAGGAGTCAGGCAACGTCTCCTTTGGAGGCACTGATCTTTGCGTACCTCTGAAGTTTTCAAAGGATGTGAGGCCTCTGGTCGCGATGAGGTGGGGAACTAGGTCTTTCTCTGTGGTCTCCACAGGGGATTCAGACACCGTTTCGTCTTGGGAGATGAAAGACGAGCCTGCATTCAAGTCACTGCAGGGATATCCGGCCTTATTTCGAGTCAGGGCATCGCAGTGTCCATTCCATTTGAGGCCGCACACTCAGGGTCCCTCTCACATACCTAGAGCTGAGAGAAGCCTCCTCTTGAGGTGCTTGTGGTAAGGTGGTATTCCTCTGGAGTCGAAGCCAGGGACTAACCTCTCATCTTGAGTTGATTTTTTGTCCACGGAGATCTTTCTTGTTGCTGAAGTGACCTCAGGATCCCTCTAGCCTTGAAACAGTGTTCTTGGGGTTTCTCTGGAGTGACATCAAGGAAATCAAGGCTCCTTTCATGTTTGATGTGCAACACGAAATTGCTCTGCATGCAGTGCAGGAGAATCGAGCCTCATCTCGCAGCGAGGGGGAAGTCTCATGGTTTTTCTCAATTTGCGGCGGGACCCTGGGGTATATTCTCGAGTTATGACGGGGATGGCCCTTCCAGCCAAGTGTTTGTTCAGCGACGTCAGGACTCCTGCCTAGTTGCGAGGGACAACTCGGGATTCTCCTCGAGGCTTGGCAGGGCAATTGGGACGACTCTCCAGCTGAGGCGGGAGACCAAGAGTCCCTTTCCACGTGCCACAGGAATCCTGGGACTCCTATCAAGTTTCACGAGGAGTCAGGCATCGACTCCTTTGGAGGCACTGATCTCCGCGTACCTCTGGAGTTTTCAAAGGATGTGAGGCCTCCGAGCGGGATGAGGTGGGGAACTAGGTCTTTCTCTGTGGTCTCCACAGGGGATTCAGACATCCTTTCGTCTTGGGAGATGCAAGACGAGCCTGCATTCAAGTCACTGCAGGGATATCCGGCCTTATTTCGCGTCAGGGCATCGCAGTGTCCATTCCATTTGAGGCCGCAAAGTCAGGGTCCCTCTCACATACCTAGAGCTGAGAGAAGCCTCCTCTTGAGGTGCTTGTGGTAAGGTGGTATTCCTCTGGAGTCGAAACCAGAGACTAACCTCTCATCTCGAGTGGATTTTTGGTCCACGGAGTTCTTGCTTGTTGCTACAGTGACCTCAGGTTCCCTCTAGCCTTGAAACACTGTTCTTGGGGTTTCTCTGCAGTGCCATCAAGGAAATCAAGGCTCCTTTCATGTGTGATGTGCAACACGGAATTGCTCTGCACGCAGTGCAGGGTATCGGGCCTCATCTCGCGGCGAGGGGGAAGTCTCATGGTTTTTCTCGAGTTGCGGCGGGAACCTGGGGTATATTCTCGAGTTACGACGGGGATGGCCCTTCCATCCACGTGTTTGTTCAGCGACGGCAGGACTCCTGCCTAGTTGCGAGGGACAACTCGGGATTCTCCTCGAGGCTTGGCAGGGCAATTGGGACGCCTCTCCAGCTGAGGCGGGAGACCAAGAGTCCCTTTCCACGTGCCACAGGAATCCTGGGACTCCTATCAAGTTTCACGAGAAGTCAGGCATCGTCTCTTTGGAGGCACTGATCTCCGTGTAACTCTGAAGTTTTCAAAGGATGTGAGGCCTCCGGTCGCGATGAGGTGGGGAACTAGGTCTTTCTCTGTGGTCTCCACAGGGGATTCAGACATCCTTTTGTCTTGGGAGATGCAAGACGAGCCTGCATTCAAGTCACTGCAGGGATATCCGGCGTTATTTCGCGTCAGGGAATCGCAGTGTCCATTCCGTTTGAGGCCGCAAACTTAGGGTCCCTCTCACATACCTAGAGCTGAGAGAAGCCTCCTCTTGAGGTGCTTGTGGTAAGGTGGTATTCCTCTGGAGTAGAAGCCAGGGACTAACCTCTCATCTCGAGTGGATTTTTGGTCCACGGAGTTCTTTCGTGTTGCTACAGTGACCTCAGGATACCTCTAGCCTTGAAACAGTGTTCTTGGGGATTCTCTGGAGTGCCATCAAGGAAATCAAGGCTCCTTTCATGTTTGATGTGCAACACGGAATTGCTCTGCATGCAGTGCAGGAGAATCGAGCCTCATCTCGCGGCGAGGGGGAAGTCTCATTGTTTTTCTCGAGTTGCGGCGGGAACCTGGGGTATATTCTCGAGTTATGACGGGGATGGCCCTTCCACCCACGTGTTTGTTCAGCGAAGTCAGGACTCCTGCCTAGTTGCGAGGGAAAACTCGGGATTCTCCTCGAGGCTTGGCAGGGAAATTGGGACGCCTCTCCAGCTGAGGCGGGAGACCAAGGGTCCCTTTCCATGTGCCACAGGAATCCTGGGACTCCTATCAAGTTTGACGAGGAGTCAGGCATCGTCTCCTTTGGAGGCACTGATCTCCGCGTACCTCTGGAGTTTTCAAAGGATGTGAGGCCTCCGAGCGGGATGAGGTGGGGAACTAGGTCTTTCTCTGTGGTCTCCACAGGGGTTTCAGACATCCTTTCGTCTTGGGAGCTGCAAGACGAGACTGCATTCAAGTCACTGTAGCGATATCCGGCCTTATTTCGAGTCAGGGCATCGCGGTGTCCATTCCACTTTAGGCCGCTAACTCAGGGTCCCTCTCACATACCTAGAGCGAGAGAAGCCTCCTCTTGAGGTGCTTATGGTAAGGTGGTATTCCTCTGGAGTCAAAGCCAGGGACTATCCTCTCATCTCGAGTTGATTTTCGGTCCACGGAGCTCTTTCGTGTTGCTACTGTGACCTCAGGATCCCTCTAGCCTTGAAACAGTGTTCTTGGGGTTTCTCTGGAGTGCCATCAAGGAAATCAAGGCTCCTTTCATGTGTGATGTGCAACACGGAATTGGTCTGCACGCAGTGCAGGGGAATCGGGCCTCATCTCGCGGCGAGGGGGAAGTCTCATGGTTTTTCTCGAGTTGCGGCTGGAACATGGGGTATATTCTCGAGTTACGACTGGGATGGCGCTTCCACACACGTGTTTGTTCAGCGACGTCCGGACTCCAACCTAGTTGCGAGGGACAACTCGGGATTCTCCTCGAGGCATGGCAGGGCAATTGGGACGCCTCTCCAGCTGAGGCGGGAGACCAAGGGTCCCTTTCCACGTGCCACAGGAATCCTGGGACTCGTATCAAGTTTCATGAGGAGTCAGGCAACGTCTCCTTTGGAGGCACTGATCTTTGCGTACCTCTGAAGTTTTCAAAGGATGTGAGGCCTCTGGTCGCGATGAGGTGGGGAACTAGGTCTTTCTCTGTGGTCTCCACAGGGTATTCAGACACCGTTTCGTCTTGGGAGATGCAAGACGAGCCTGCATTCAAGTCACTGCAGGGATATCCGGCCTTATTTCGAGTCAGGGCATCGCAGTGTCCATTCCATTTGAGGCCGCACACTCAGGGTCCCTCTCACATACCTAGAGCTGAGAGAAGCCTCCTCTTGAGGTGCTTGTGGTAAGGTGGTATTCCTCTGGAGTCGAAGCCAGGGACTAACCTCTCATCTTGAGTTGATTTTTTGTCCACGGAGATCTTTCTTGTTGCTGAAGTGACCTCAGGATCCCTCTAGCCTTGAAACAGTGTTCTTGGGGTTTCTCTGGAGTGACATCAAGGAAATCAAGGCTCCTTTCATGTTTGATGTGCAACACGAAATTGCTCTGCATGCAGTGCAGGAGAATCGAGCCTCATCTGGCAGCGAGGGGGAAGTCTCATGGTTTTTCTCAATTTGCGGCGGGACCCTGGGGTATATTCTCGAGTTATGACGGGGATGGCCCTTCCAGCCAAGTGTTTGTTCAGCGACGTCAGGACTCCTGCCTAGTTGCGAGGGACAACTCGGGATTCTCCTCGAGGCTTGGCAGGGCAATTGGGACGCCTCTCCAGCTGAGGCGGGAGACCAAGAGTCCCTTTCCACGTGCCACAGGAATCCTGGGACTCCTATCAAGTTTCACGAGGAGTCAGGCATCGACTTCTTTGGAGGCACTGATCTCCGCGTACCTCTGGAGTTTTCAAAGGATGTGAGGCCTCCGAGCGGGATGAGGTGGGGAACTAGGTCTTTCTCTGTGGTCTCCACAGGGGATTCAGACATCCTTTCGTCTTGGGAGATGCAAGACGAGCCTGCATTCAAGTCACTGCAGGGATATCCGGCCTTATTTCGCGTCAGGGCATCGCAGTGTCCATTCCGTTTGAGGCCGCAAACTCAGGGTCCCTCTCACATACCTAGAGCTGAGAGAAGCCTCCTCTTGAGGTGCTTGTGGTAAGGTGGTATTCCTCTGGAGTAGAAGCCAGGGACTAACCTCTCATCTCGAGTGGATTTTTGGTCCACGGAGTTCTTTCGTGTTGCTACAGTGACCTCAGGATACCTCTAGCCTTGAAACAGTGTTCTTGGGGTTTCTCTGGAGTGCCATCAAGGAAATCAAGGCTCCTTTCATGTTTGATGTGCAACACGGAATTGCTCTGCATGCAGTGCAGGAGAATCGAGCCTCATCTCGCGGCGAGGGGGAAGTCTCATGGTTTTTCTCAAGTTGTGGCGGGACCCTGGGGTATATTCTCGAGTTATGACGGGGATGGCCCTTCCACCCACGTGTTTGTTCAGCGACGTCAGGACTCCTGCCTAGTTGCGAGGGAAAACTCGGGATTCTCCTCGAGGCTTTGCAGGGAAATTGGGACGCCTCTCCAGCTGAGGCGGGAGACCAAGGGTCCCTTTCCATGTGCCACAGGAATCCTGGGACTCCTATCAAGTTTGACGAGGAGTCAGGCATCGACTCCTTTGGAGGCACTGATCTCCGCGTACCTCTGGAGTTTTCAACGGATGTGAGGCCTCCGACACGATGAGGTGGGGAACTAGGTCTTTCTCTGTGGTCTCCACAGGGGTTTCAGACATCCTTTCGTCTTGGGAGCTGCAAGACGAGACTGCATTCAAGTCACTGTAGGGATATCCGGCCTTATTTCGAGTCAGGGCATCTCGGTGTCCATTCCACTTTAGGCCGCTAACTCAGGGTCCCTCTCACATACCTAGAGCTGAGAGAAACCTCCTCTTGAGGTGCTTATGGTAAGGTGGTATTCCTCTGGAGTCAAAGCCAGGGACTATCCTCTCATCTCGAGTTGATTTTCGGTCCACGGAGCTCTTTCGTGTTGCTACTGTGACCTCAGGATCCCTCTAGCCTTGAAACAGTGTTCTTGGGGTTTCTCTGGAGTGCCATCAAGGAAATCAAGGCTCCTTTCATGTGTGATGTGCAACACGGAATTGGTCTGCACGCAGTGCAGGGGAATCGGTCCTCATCTCGCGGCGAGGGGGAAGTCTCATGGTTTTTCTCGAGTTGCGGCTGGAACATGGGGTATATTCTCGAGTTACGACTGGGATGGCGCTTCCACACACGTGTTTGTTCAGCGATGTCCGGACTCCTACCTAGTTGCGAGGGACAACTCGGGATTCTCCTCGAGGCATGGCAGGGCAATTGGGACGCCTCTCCAGCTGAGGCGGGAGACCAAGGGTCCCTTTCCACGTGCCACAGGAATCCAGGGACTCCTATCAAGTTTCACGAGGAGTCAGGCATCGTCTCCTTTGGAGGCACTGATCTCCGCATACCTCTGGAGTTTTCAAAGGATGTGAGGCCTCTGGTCGCGATGAGGTGAGGAACTAGTTCTTTCTCTGTCGTCTCCACAGGGGATTCAGACATCCTTTCGTCTTGGGAGATGCAAGACTAGCCGGCATTCAATTCACTGCAGGGATATCCGGCCTTATTTCGAGTCAAGGTCTCGCGGTGTCCATTCCACTTGAGGCCGCAAACTCAGGGTCCCTCTCACATACCTAGAACTGAGAGAAGCCTCCTCTTGAGGTGCTTGTGGTGAGGTGGTATTCCTCTGGAGTCGAAGCCAGGGACTAACCTCTCATCTCGAGTTTATTTTTGGTCCACGAAGCTCTTGCTTGTTGCTACAGTGACCTCAGGATCCCTCTAGCCTTGAAACAGTGTTCTTGGGGTTTCTCTGGAGTGCCATCAAGGAAATCAAGGCTCCTTTCATGTGTGATGTGCAACACGGAATTGCTCTGCACGCAGTGCAGGGTATCGGGAATCATTTTGCGGCGAGGGGGAAGTCTCATGGTTTTCTCGAGTTGCAGCGGGAACATGGGGTATATTCTCGAGTTACGACGGGGATAGCCATTCCACCCACGTGTTTGTTCAGAGACGTCAGGACTCCTGCCTAGTTGCGAGGGACAACTCGGGATTCTCCTCGAGGCTTGGCAGGGTAATTGGGATGCCTCTCCAGCTGAGGCGGGAGACCATGGGTCCCTTTCCACTTGCCACAGGAATCCTGGGACTCCTATCAAGTTTCACGAGGAGTCAGGCATCGTCCCCTTTGGAGGCACTGATGTCCGCGTACCTCTGGAGTTTTCAAAGGATGTGAGGCCTCCGGTCGCGATGAGGTGGGGAACTAGGTCTTTCTCTGTGGTCTCCACAGGGGATTCAAACATCCTTTCTTCTTGAGAGATGCAAGACGAGCCGGCATTCAAGTCACTGCAGGGATATCCGGCCTTATTTCGAGTCAGGGTATCGCGGTGTCCATTCCACTTGAGGCCGCAAACTCAGGGTCCCTCTCACATACCTAGAGCTGAGAGAAGCCTACTCTTGAGGTGCTTCTGGTAAGGTGGTATTCATCTGGAGTCGAAGCCAGGGACTAACCTCTCATCTCGAGTTGATTTTTGGTCCACGGAGCTGTTTTGTGTTACTACATTGACCTCAGGATCCCTCTAGCCTTGAAACAGTGTTCTTGGGGTTTCTCTGGAGTGCCATCAAGGAAATCAAGGCTCCTTTCATGTGTGATGTGCAACACGGAATTGCTCTGCACGCAGTGCAGGGGAATCGGGCCTCATCTCTCGGCGAGGGGGAAGTCTCATGGTTTTTCTCGAGTTGCGGCGGGAACCTGGGGTATATTCTCGAGTTAAGACGGGGATGGCCCTTCCACCCATGTGTTTGTTCAGCGACGTCAGGACTCCTGCCTAGTTGCGAGGGACAACTCGGGATTCTGCTCGAGGCTTGGCAGGGCAATTGGGACGCCTCTCCAGCTGAGGCGGGAGACCAAGGGTCCCTTTCCACGTGCCACAGGAATCCTGGGACTCCTATCAAGTTTCACGAGGATTCAGGCATCGTCTCCTTTGGAGGCACTGATATCCAAGTACCTCTGAAGTTTTCAAAGGATGTGAGGCCTCCGGTCGCGATGACGTGGGGAACTAAGTCTTTCTCTGTGGTCTCCACAGGGGATTCAGACATCCTTTCGTCTTGGGAGATGCAAGACGAGCCTGCATTCAAGTCACTGCAGGGATATCCGGCCTTATTTCGAGTCAGGGCATCGCGGTGTCCATTCCGTTTGAGGCCGCAAACTCAGGGTCCCTCTCACATACCTAGAGCTGAGAGAAGCCTCCTCTTGAGGTGCTTGTGGTAAGGTGGTATTCCTCTGGAGTCGAAGCCAGGGACTAACCTCTCATCTCGAGTTGATTTTTGGTCCACGGAGCTCTTTCGTGTTGCTACAGTGACCTCAGGTTCCCTCTAGCATTGAAACACTGTTCTTGGGCTTTCTCTGCAGTGCCATCAAGGAAATCAAGGCTCCTTTCATGTGTGATGTGCAACACGGAATTGCTCTGCCCGCAGTGCAGGGTATCGGGCCTCATTTTGCTGCGAGGGGAAAGTCTCATGGTTTTCCTCGAGTTGCGGCGGGAACCTGGGGTACATTCTCGAGTTACGACGGGGATGGCACTTCCACCCACGTGTTTCTTCAGCGACGTCAGGACTCCTGCCTAGTTGCGAGGGACAACTCGGGATTCTCCTCGAGGCTTGGCAGGGCAATTGGGACGCCTCTCCAGCTGAGGCGGGAGACCAAGGGTCCCTTTCCACGTGCCACAGGAATCCTGGGACTCGTATCAAGTTTCATGAGGAGTCAGGCAACGTCTCCTTTGGAGGCACTGATCTTTGCGTACCTCTGAAGTTTTCAAAGGATGTGAGGCCTCTGGTCGCGATGAGGTGGGGAACTAGGTCTTTCTCTGTGGTCTCCACAGGGGATTCAGACACCGTTTCGTCTTGGGAGATGAAAGACGAGCCTGCATTCAAGTCACTGCAGGGATATCCGGCCTTATTTCGAGTCAGGGCATCGCAGTGTCCATTCCATTTGAGGCCGCACACTCAGGGTCCCTCTCACATACCTAGAGCTGAGAGAAGCCTCCTCTTGAGGTGCTTGTGGTAAGGTGGTATTCCTCTGGAGTCGAAGCCAGGGACTAACCTCTCATCTTGAGTTGATTTTTTGTCCACGGAGATCTTTCTTGTTGCTGAAGTGACCTCAGGATCCCTCTAGCCTTGAAACAGTGTTCTTGGGGTTTCTCTGGAGTGACATCAAGGAAATCAAGGCTCCTTTCATGTTTGATGTGCAACACGAAATTGCTCTGCATGCAGTGCAGGAGAATCGAGCCTCATCTCGCAGCGAGGGGGAAGTCTCATGGTTTTTCTCAATTTGCGGCGGGACCCTGGGGTATATTCTCGAGTTATGACGGGGATGGCCCTTCCAGCCAAGTGTTTGTTCAGCGACGTCAGGACTCCTGCCTAGTTGCGAGGGACAACTCGGGATTCTCCTCGAGGCTTGGCAGGGCAATTGGGACGACTCTCCAGCTGAGGCGGGAGACCAAGAGTCCCTTTCCACGTGCCACAGGAATCCTGGGACTCCTATCAAGTTTCACGAGGAGTCAGGCATCGACTCCTTTGGAGGCACTGATCTCCGCGTACCTCTGGAGTTTTCAAAGGATGTGAGGCCTCCGAGCGGGATGAGGTGGGGAACTAGGTCTTTCTCTGTGGTCTCCACAGGGGATTCAGACATCCTTTCGTCTTGGGAGATGCAAGACGAGCCTGCATTCAAGTCACTGCAGGGATATCCGGCCTTATTTCGCGTCAGGGCATCGCAGTGTCCATTCCATTTGAGGCCGCAAAGTCAGGGTCCCTCTCACATACCTAGAGCTGAGAGAAGCCTCCTCTTGAGGTGCTTGTGGTAAGGTGGTATTCCTCTGGAGTCGAAACCAGAGACTAACCTCTCATCTCGAGTGGATTTTTGGTCCACGGAGTTCTTGCTTGTTGCTACAGTGACCTCAGGTTCCCTCTAGCCTTGAAACACTGTTCTTGGGGTTTCTCTGCAGTGCCATCAAGGAAATCAAGGCTCCTTTCATGTGTGATGTGCAACACGGAATTGCTCTGCACGCAGTGCAGGGTATCGGGCCTCATCTCGCGGCGAGGGGGAAGTCTCATGGTTTTTCTCGAGTTGCGGCGGGAACCTGGGGTATATTCTCGAGTTACGACGGGGATGGCCCTTCCATCCACGTGTTTGTTCAGCGACGGCAGGACTCCTGCCTAGTTGCGAGGGACAACTCGGGATTCTCCTCGAGGCTTGGCAGGGCAATTGGGACGCCTCTCCAGCTGAGGCGGGAGACCAAGAGTCCCTTTCCACGTGCCACAGGAATCCTGGGACTCCTATCAAGTTTCACGAGAAGTCAGGCATCGTCTCTTTGGAGGCACTGATCTCCGTGTAACTCTGAAGTTTTCAAAGGATGTGAGGCCTCCGGTCGCGATGAGGTGGGGAACTAGGTCTTTCTCTGTGGTCTCCACAGGGGATTCAGACATCCTTTTGTCTTGGGAGATGCAAGACGAGCCTGCATTCAAGTCACTGCAGGGATATCCGGCGTTATTTCGCGTCAGGGAATCGCAGTGTCCATTCCGTTTGAGGCCGCAAACTCAGGGTCCCTCTCACATACCTAGAGCTGAGAGAAGCCTCCTCTTGAGGTGCTTGTGGTAAGGTGGTATTCCTCTGGAGTAGAAGCCAGGGACTAACCTCTCATCTCGAGTGGATTTTTGGTCCACGGAGTTCTTTCGTGTTGCTACAGTGACCTCAGGATACCTCTAGCCTTGAAACAGTGTTCTTGGGGATTCTCTGGAGTGCCATCAAGGAAATCAAGGCTCCTTTCATGTTTGATGTGCAACACGGAATTGCTCTGCATGCAGTGCAGGAGAATCGAGCCTCATCTCGCGGCGAGGGGGAAGTCTCATTGTTTTTCTCGAGTTGCGGGGGGAACCTGGGGTATATTCTCGAGTTATGACGGGGATGGCCCTTCCACCCACGTGTTTGTTCAGCGAAGTCAGGACTCCTGCCTAGTTGCGAGGGAAAACTCGGGATTCTCCTCGAGGCTTGGCAGGGAAATTGGGACGCCTCTCCAGCTGAGGCGGGAGACCAAGGGTCCCTTTCCATGTGCCACAGGAATCCTGGGACTCCTATCAACTTTGACGAGGAGTCAGGCATCGTCTCCTTTGGAGGCACTGATCTCCGCGTACCTCTGGAGTTTTCAAAGGATGTGAGGCCTCCGAGCGGGATGAGGTGGGGAACTAGGTCTTTCTCTGTGGTCTCCACAGGGGTTTCAGACATCCTTTCGTCTTGGGAGCTGCAAGACGAGACTGCATTCAAGTCACTGTAGGGATATCCGGCCTTATTTCGAGTCAGGGCATCGCGGTGTCCATTCCACTTTAGGCCGCTAACTCAGGGTCCCTCTCACATACCTAGAGCTGAGAGAAGCCTCCTCTTGAGGTGCTTATGGTAAGGTGGTATTCCTCTGGAGTCAAAGCCAGGGACTATCCTCTCATCTCGAGTTGATTTTCGGTCCACGGAGCTCTTTCGTGTTGCTACTGTGACCTCAGGATCCCTCTAGCCTTGAAACAGTGTTCTTGGGGTTTCTCTGGAGTGCCATCAAGGAAATCAAGGCTCCTTTCATGTGTGATGTGCAACACGGAATTGGTCTGCACGCAGTGCAGGGGAATCGGGCCTCATCTCGCGGCGAGGGGGAAGTCTCATGGTTTTTCTCGAGTTGCGGCTGGAACATGGGGTATATTCTCGAGTTACGACTGGGATGGCGCTTCCACACACGTGTTTGTTCAGCGACGTCCGGACTCCAACCTAGTTGCGAGGGACAACTCGGGATTCTCCTCGAGGCATGGCAGGGCAATTGGGACGCCTCTCCAGCTGAGGCGGGAGACCAAGGGTCCCGTTCCACGTGCCACAGGAATCCTGGGACTCCTATCAAGTTTCACGAGGAGTCAGGCATCGTCTCCTTTGGAGGCACTGATCTCCGCGTACCTCTGGAGTTTTCAAAGGATGTGAGGCCTCAGGTCGTGATGAGGTGGGGAACTAGGTCTTTCTCTGTGGTCTCCACAGGGGATTCAGACATCCTTTCGTCTTGGGAGATGCAAGACGTGCCTGCATTCAAGTCACTGCAGGGATATCTGGCCTTATTTCGAGTCAGGGCATCGCGGTGTCCATTCCACTTGAGGCCGCAAACTCAGGGTCCCTCTCACATACCTAGAGCTGAGAGAAGCCTCCTCTTGAGGTGCTTGAGGTAAGGTGGTATTCCTCTGGAGTCGAAGCCAGGGACTAACCTCTCATCTCGAGTTGATTTGTGGTCCACGGACCTCTTTCGTGTGGCTACAGTGACCTCAGGATCCCTCTAGCCTTGAAACAGTGTTCTTGGGGTTTCTCTGCAGTGCCATCAAGGAAATCAAGGCTCCTTTCATGTGTGATGTGCAACACGGAATTGCTCTGCACGCAGTGCAGGGGAATCGGGCCTCATCTCGCGGCATGGGGGAAGTCTCATGGTTTTTCTCGAGTTGCGGTGGGAACCTGGGGTATATTCTCGAGTTACGACGGGGATGGCCCTTCAATCCAAGGGTTTATTCAGCGACGTCAGGACTCTTGCCTAGTTGCGAGGGACAACTCGGGATTCTCCTCGAGGCTTGGCAGGGCAATTGGGACGCCTCTCCAGCTGAGGCGGGAGACCAAGGGTCCCTTTCCACGTGCCACAGGAATCCTGGGACTCCTATCAAGTTTCACGAGGAGTCAGGCATCGTCTCCTTTGGAGGCACTGATCTCCGTGTAACTCTGAAGTTTTCAAAGGATGTGAGGCCTCCGGTCGCGATGCGGTGGGGAACTAGGTCTTTCTCTGTGGTCTCCAAAGGGATTTCAGACATCCTTTCGTCTTGGGAGATGCAAGACGAGCCTGCATTCAAGTCACTGCAGGGATATCCGGCGTTATTTCGCGTCAGGGCATCGCAGTGTCCATTCCATTTGAGGCCGCAAACTCAGGGTCCCTCTCACATACCTAGAGCTGAGAGAAGCCTCCTCTTGAGGTGCTTGTGGTAAGGTGGTATTCCTCTGGAGTCGAAGCCAGGGACTAACCTCTCATCTCGAGTTGATTTGTGGTCCACGGACCTCTTTCGTGTGGCTACAGTGACCTCAGGATCCCTCTAGCCTTGAAACAGTGTTCTTGGGGTTTCTCTGCAGTGCCATCAAGGAAATCAAGGCTCCTTTCATGTTTGATGTGCAACACGAAATTGCTCTGCATGCAGTGCAGGAGAATCGAGCCTCATCTCGCGGCGAGGGGGAAGTCTCATGGTTTTTCTCGAGTTGCGGCGGGACCCTGGGGTATATTCTCGAGTTATGACGGGGATGGCCCTTCCACCCACGTGTTTGTTCAGCAACGTCAGGTCTCCTGCCTAGTTGCGAGGGACAACTCGGGATTCTCCTCGAGGCTTGGCAGGGCAATTGGGATGCCTCTCCAGCTGAGGCGGGAGACCAAGTGTCCCTTTCCACGTGCCACAGGAATCCTGGAACTCCTATCAAGTTTCACGAGGAGTCAGGCATCTTCCCCTTTGGAGGCACTTATCTCTGCGTACCTCTGGAGTTTTAAAAGGATGTGAGACCTCCGGTCGCGATGAGCTGGGGAACTAGGTCTTTCTCTGTGGTCTCCACAGGGGATTCAAACATCCTTTCATCTTGCGAGATGCAAGACGAGCCGGCATTCAAGTCACTGCAGGGATATCCGGCCTTATTTCGAGTCAGGGAATCGCGGTGTCCATTCCACTTGAGGCCGCAAACTCAGGGTCCCTCTCACATACCTAGAGCTGAGAGAAGCCTCCTCTTGAGGTGCTTGTGGTAAGGTGGTATTCCTCTGGAGTCGAAGCCAGGGCCTAACCTCTCATCTCGAGTTGATTTTTTGTCCACGGAGAACTTTCTTGTTGCTGCAGTGACCTCAGGATCCCTCTAGCCTTGAAACAGTGTTCTTGGGGTTTCTCTGGAGTGCCATCAAGGAAATCAAGGCTCCTTTCATGTGTGATGTGCAACACGGAATTGCTCTGCATGCAGTGCAGGGGAATCGGGCCTCATCTCACGGCGAGGGGAAAGTCTCACGGTTTTTCTCGAGTTGCGGCGGGAACCTGGGATATATTCTCGAGTTACGACGGGGATGGCCCTTCCACACACGTGTTTGTTCAGCGACATCAGGACTCCTGCCTAGTTGCGAAGGACAACTCGGGATTCTCCTCGAGGCTTGGCAGGGCAATTGGGACGACTCTCCAGCTGAGGCGGGAGACCAAGGGTCCCTTTCCACGTGCCACAGGAATGCTGGGACTCCTATCAAGTTTGACGAGGATTCAGGCATCGTCTCCTTTGGAGGCACTGATCTCCGCGTACCTCTGGAGTTTTCAAAGGATGTGAGGCCTCCGGTCGCGATGAGGTGGGGAACTAGGTCTTTTTCTGTGGTCTCCACAGGGGATTCAGACATCCTTTCGTCTTGGGAGATGCAAGACGAGCCTGCATTCAAGTCACTGCAGGGATATCCGGCCTTATTTCGAGTCAGGGCATCGCGGTGACCATTCCACTTGAGGCCGCAAACTCAGGGTCCCTCTCACATACCTAGAGCTGAGAGAAGCCTCCTCTTGAGGTGCTTGTGGGAAGGTGGTATTCCTCTGGAGTCGAAGCCAGGGACTAACCTCTCATCTCGAGTTGATTTTTGGTCCACGGAGGTCTTTCGTGTTGCTACAGTGACCTCAGGATCCCTCTAGCCTTGAAACAGTGTTTTTGGGGTTTCTCTGGAGTGCCATCAAGGAAATCAAGGCTCCTTTCATGTGTGATGTGCAACACGGAATTGCTCTGCACGCAGTGCAGGGGAATCGGGCATCATCTCGCGGCGAGGGGGAAGTCTCATGGTTTTTCTCGAGTTGCGGCGGGAACCTGGGGTATATTCTCGAGTTACGTCGGGAATGGCCCTTCCACACACGTGTTTGTTCAGCGACGTCAGGACTCCTGCCTAGTTGCGAGGGACAACTCGGGATTCTCCTCGAGGCTTGGCAGGGCAATTGGGACGCCTCTCCAGCTGAGGCGGGAGACCAAGGATCCCTTTCCACGTGCCACAGGAATCCTGGGACTCCTATCAAGTTTCACGAGGAGTCAGGCATCGTCTCCTTTGGAGGCACTGATCTCTGCGTACCTCTGGAGTTTTCAAAGGATGTGAGGCCTCCGGTCGCCATGAGGTGGGGAACTAGGTCTTTCTCTGTTGTCTCCACAGGGGATTCAGACATCCTTTTATCTTGGGAGATGCAAGACGAGCCTGAATTCAAGTCACTGCAGGGATAACCGGCCTTATTTCGAGTCAGGGCATCGCGGTGTCCATTCCACTTGAGGCCGCAAACTCAGGGTCCCTCTCACATACCTAGAGCTGAGAGAAGCCTCCTCTTGAAGTGCTTGTGGTAAGGTGGTATTCCTCTGGAGTCGAAGCCAGAGGCTAACCTCTCCTCTCGAGTTGATTTTTGGTCCACGGAGCTCTTTCGTGTTGCTACAGTGACCTCAGGATCCCTCTAGCCTTGAAACAGTGTTCTTGGGGTTTCTCTGGAGTGCCATCAAGGAAATCAAGGCTCCTTTCATGTGTGATGTGCAACACGGAATTGCTCTGCATGCAGTGCAGGGGAATCGGGCCTCATCTCGCGGCGAGGGGGAAGTCTCATGGTTTTTCTCGAGTTGCAGCGGGAACATTGGGTATATTCTCGAGTTACGACGGGGATGGTCCTTCCACCCACGTGTTTGTTCAGCGACGTCAGGACTCCTCCCTAGTTGCGAGGGACAACTCGGGATTCTCCTCGAGGCTTGTCAGGGCAATTGGGACGCCTCTCCAGCTGAGGTGGGAGACCAAGAGTCCCTTTCCACGTGCCACAGGAATCCTGGGACTCCTATCAAGTTTCACGAGGAGTCAGGCATCTTCCCCTTTGGAGGCACTTATCTCTGCGTACCTCTGGAGTTTTCAAAGGATGTGAGACCTCCGGTCGCGATGAGTTGGGGAACTAGGTCTTTCTC
Organism: Cervus elaphus; assembly: GCF_910594005.1. Taxonomy (NCBI): domain Eukaryota; kingdom Metazoa; phylum Chordata; class Mammalia; order Artiodactyla; family Cervidae; genus Cervus; species Cervus elaphus. The sequence goes on from NC_057838.1 coordinate 8,923,549, forward strand.
TGTGGTCTCCACAGGGGATTCAAACATCCTTTCATCTTGCGAGATGCAAGACGAGCCGGCATTCAAGTCACTGCAGGGATATCTGGCCTTATTTCGAGTCAGGGAATCGCGGTGTCCATTCCACTTGAGGCCGCAAACTCAGGGTCCCTCTCACATACCTAGAGCTGAGAGAATCCTCCTCTTGAGGTGCTTGTGGTAAGGTGGTATACCTCTGGAGTCGAAGCCAGGGACTAACCTCTCATCTCGAGTTGATTTTTGGTCCACGGAGCTCTTTCGTGTTGCTACAGTGACCTCAGGATCCCTCTAGCCTTGAAACAGTGTTCTTGGGGTTTCTCTGGAGTGCCATCAAGGAAATCAAGGCTCCTTTCATGTGTGATGTGCAACACGGAATTGGTCTGCACGCAGTGCAGGGGAATCGGGCCTCATCTCGCGGCGAGGGGAAAGTCTCATGGTTTTTCTCGAGTTGCGGCGGGAACCTGGGATATATTCTCGAGTTACGACGGGGATGGCCCTTCCACCCTCGTGTTTGTTCAGCGACGTCAGGACTCCTGCCTAGTTGCGAGGGACAACTCGGGATTCTCCTCGAGGCTTGGCAGGGCAATTGGGACGCCTCTCCAGCTGAGGCGGGAGACCAAGGGTCCCTTTCCACGTGCCACAGGAATCCTGGGACTCGTATCAAGTTTCATGAGGAGTCAGGCATCGTCTCCTTTGGAGGCACTGATCTCCGTGTACCTCTGGAGTTTTCAAAGGATGTGAGGCCCCCAGGCGCGATGAGGTGGGGAACTAGGTCTTTCTCTGTGGTCTCCACAGGGGATTCAGGCATCCTTTCATCTTGGGAGATGCAAGACGAGCCTGCATTCAAGTCACTGCAGGGATATCCGGCCTTATTTCGAGTCAGGGCATCGCGGTGTCCATTCCACTTGAGGCCGCAAACTCAGGGTCCCTCTCACATAGCTAGAGCTGAGAGAAACCTCCTCTTGAGGTGCTTGTGGTAAGGTGGTATTCCTCTGGAGTCGAAGCCAGGGACCACCCTCTCATCTCGAGTTGATTTTTGGTCCACGGAGCTCTTTCGTGTTGCTACAGTGACCTCAGGATCCCTCTAGCCTTGAAACAGTTTTCTTGGGGTTTCTCTGGAGTGCCATCAAGGAAATCAAGGCTCCTTTCATGTGTGATGTGCAACACGGAATTGCTCTGCAGGCAGTGCAGGGTATCGGGCCTCATCTTGCGGCGAGGGGGAAGTCTCATGGTTTTCTCGAGTTGCGGTGGGAACCTGGGGTATATTCTCGAGTTACGACGGGGATGGCCCTTCCACCCACGTGTTTGTTCAGCGACGTCAGGACTCCTGCTTAGTTAAGAGGGACAACTCGGGATTCTCCTCGAGGCTTGACAGGGCAATTGGGATGCCTCTCCAGCTGAGGCGGGAGACCAAGTGTCCCTTTCCACGTGCCGCAGGAATCCTGGAACCTCTATCAAGTTTCACGAGGAGTCAGGCATCTTCCCCTTTGGAGGCACTTATCTCTGCGTACCTCTGGAGTTTTCAAAGGATGTGAGGCCTCCGGTCGCGATGAGCTGGGGAACTAGGACTTTCTCTGTGGTCTCCACAGGGGATTCAAACATCCTTTCATCTTGGGAGATGCAAGACGAGCCGGCATTCAAGTCACTGCAGGGATATCCGGCCTTATTTCGAGTCAGGGAATCGCGGTGTCCATTCCACTTGAGGCCGCAAACTCACGGTCCCTCTCAAATACCTAGAGCTGAGAGAAGTCTCCTCTTGAGGTGCTTGTGGTAAGGTGCTATTCCTCTGGAGTCGAAGCCAGGGACTAACCTCTCATCTCGAGTTGATTTTTGGTCCACGGAGCTCTTTCGCGTTGCTACAGTGACCTCAGGATCCCTCTAGCCTTGAAACAGTGTTCTTGGGGTTTCTCTGGAGTGCCATCAAGGAAATCAAGGCTCCTTTCATGTGTGATGTGCAACACGGAATTGCTCTGCACGCAGTGCAGGGTATTGGGCCTCATTTTGCGGCGAGGGGGAAGTCTCATGGTTTTTCTCGAGTTGCGGCGGGAACCTGGGGTATATTCTCGAGTTACGACGGGGATGGCCCTTCCACCCACGTGTTTGTTCAGCGACGTCAGGACTCCTGCCTAGTTGCGAGGGACAACTCGGGATTCTCCTCGAGGCTTGGCAGGGCAATTGGGACGCCTCTCCAGCTGAGGCGGGAGACCAAGGGTCCCTTTCCACGTGCCACAGGAATCCTGGGACTCGTATCAAGTTTCATGAGGAGTCAGGCATCGTCTCCTTTGGAGGCACTGATCTTTGTGTACCTCTGACGTTTTCAAAGGATTTGAGGCCTCTGGTCGCGATGAGGTGGGGAACTAGGTCTTTCTCTGTGGTCTCCACAGGGGATTCAGACATCCTTTCGTCTTGGGAGCTGCAAGACGAGACTGCATTCAAGTCACTGCAGAGATATCCGGCCTTATTTCGAGTCAGGGCATCGCGGTGTCCATTCCACTTTGGGCCGCTAACTCAGGGTCCCTCTCACATACCTAGAGCTGAGAGAAGCCTCCTCTTGAGGTGCTTATGGTAAGGTGGTATTCCTCTGGAGTCAAAGCCAGGGACTATCCTCTCATCTCGAGTTGATTTTTGGTCCACGGAGCTCTTTCATGTTGCTACAGTGACCTCAGGATCCCTCTAGCCTTGAAACAGTGTTCTTGGGGTTTCTCTGGAGTGCCATCAAGGAAATCAAGGCTCCTTTCATGTGTGATGTGCCACACGGAATTGCTCTGCACGCAGTGCAGGGGAATCGGGCCTCATCTCGCGGCGAGGGGGAAGTCTCATGGTTTTTCTCGAGTTGCGGCGGGAACCTGGGGTATATTCTCGAGTTACGACGGGGATGGCCCTTCCACCCACGTGTTTGTTCAGCGACGTCAGGACTCCTGCCTAGTTGCGAGGGACAACTCGGGATTCTCCTCGAGGCTTGGCAGGGCAATTGGGACGACTCTCCAGCTGAGGCGGGAGACCAAGTGTACCTTTCCACGTGCCACAGGAATCCTGGGACTCCTATCAATTTTCACGAGGAGTCAGGCATCGTCCCCTTTGGAGGCACTGATCTCCGCGTACCTCCGGAGTTTTCAAAGGATGTGAGGCCTCCGGTCACGATGAGGTGGGGAACTAGGTCTTTCTCTGTGGTCTCCACAGGGGATTCCGACATCATTTCGTCTTGGGAGATTCAAGTCACTGCAGGGATATCCGGCCTTATTTCAAGTCAGGGAATCGCGGTGTCCATTCCACTTGAGGCCGCAAACTAAGGGTCCCTCTCACATACCTAGAGCTGAGAGAAGCCTCCTCTTGAGGTGCTTGTGGTAAGGTGGTATTCCTCTGGAGTCGAATCCAGGGACTAACCTCTCATCTTGAGTTGATTATTTTTTCCACGGAGCTCTTTCTTGTTGCTACAGTGACCTCAGGATCCCTCTAGCCTTGAAACAGTGTTTTTGGGGATTCTCTGCAGTGCCATCAAGGAAATCAAGGCTCCTTTCATGTGTGATGTGCAACACGGAATTGCTCTGCACGCAGTGCAGGGGAATCGGGCCTCATCTCGCGGCGAGGGGGAAGTCTCATGGTTTTTCTCGAGTTGCGGCAGGAACCTGGGGTATATTCTCGAGTTACGACGGGGATGGCCCTTCCACCCACGTGTTTGTTTAGCGACGTCAGGACTCCTGCCTAGTTGCAAGGGACAACTCGGGATTCTCCTCGAGGCTTGGCAGGGCAATTGGGACGCCTCTCCAGCTGAGGCGGAAAACCACGTGTCCCTTTCCACGTGCCACAGGAATCCTGGGACTCCTATCAATTTTCACGAGGAGTCAGGCATCGTCTCTTTTGGAGGCACTGATCTCCGCGTACCTCTGGAGTTTTCAAAGGATGTGAGGCCTCCGGTCGCGATGAGGTGGGGAACTAGGTCTTTCTCTGTGGTCTCCACAGGGGATTCAGACATCCTTTCGTCTTGTGAGATGCAAGACGAGCCTGCATTCAAGTCACTGCAGGGATATCCGGCCTTATTTCGAGTCAGGGCATCGCGGTGTCCATTCCACTTGAGAAAGCATTCTCAGGGTCTCTCTCACATACCTAGAGCTGAGACAAGCCTCCTCTTGAGGTGCTTGTGGTAAGGGGGTATTCCTCTGGAGTCGAAGCCAGGGACTAACCTCTCATCTCGAGTTGATTTTTGGTCCACGGAGATTTTTCTTTTTGCTACAGTGACCTCAGGTTCCCTCTAGCCTTGAAACAGTGTTCTTGGGGTTTCTCTGGAGTGCCATCAAGGAAATTAAGACTCCTTTCATGTGTGATGTGCATCACGGGATTGCTCTGCACGCAGTCAAGGGGAATCGGGCCTCATCTCGCGGCGAGGGGAAAGTCTCATGGTTTTTCTCGAGTTGTGGCGGGAACCTGGGGTATATTCTCGAGTTACGACGGGGATGGCCCTTCCACCCACGTGTTTGTTCAGCGACGTCAGGAATTCTGCCTAGTTGAGAGGGACAACTCGGGATTCTCCTCGAGGCTTGGCAGGACAATTGGAACGCCTCTCCAGCTGAGGCGGGAGACCAAGTGTCCCTTTCCACGTGCCACAGGAATCCTGGGACTCCTATCAAGTTTCATGAGGAGTCAGGCATCGTCTCCTTTGGAGGCACTGATGTCCGCGTACCTCTGGAGTTTTCAAAGGATGTGAGGCCTCCGGTCGCGATGAGGTGGGGAACTAGGTCTTTCTCTGTGGTCTCCACAGGGGATTCAGACATCCTTTCGTCTTGGGAGATGCAAGACAAGCCTGCATTCAAGTCACTGCAGGGATATCCGGCCTTATTTCGAGTCAGGGCATCGCGGTGTCTATTCCACTTGAGGCCGCAAACTCAGGGTCCCTCTCACATACCTAGAGCTGAGAGAAGCCTCCACTTGAAGTGCTTGTGGTAAGGTGGTATTCCTCTGTAGTCGAAGCCAGGGACTAACCTCTCCTCTCGAGTTGATTTTTGGTCCACGGAGCTCTTTCGTGTTGCTACAGTGACCTCAGGATCCCTCTAGCCTTGAAACAGTGTTCTTGGGGTTTCTCTGGAGTGCCATCAAGGAAATCAAGGCTCCTTTCATGTGTGATGTGCCACACGGAATTGCTCTGCACGCAGTGCAGGGGAATCGGGCCTCATCTCGCGGCGAGGGGGAAGTCTCATGGTTTTTCTCGAGTTGCGGCGGGAACCTGGGGTATATTCTCGAGTTACGACGGGGATGGCCCTTCCACCCACGTGTTTGTTCAGCGACGTCAGGACTCCTGCCTAGTTGCGAGGGACAACTCGGGATTCTCCTCGAGGCTTGGCAGGGAAATTGGGACGCCTCTCCAGCTGAGGCGGGAGACCAAGGGTCCCTTTCCACGTGCCACAGGAATCCTGGGACTCGTATCAAGTTTCATGAGGAGTCAGGCATCGTCTCCTTTGGAGGCACTGATCTCCGTGTACCTCTGGAGTTTTCAAAGGATGTGAGGCCTCCGGTCGTGATGAGGTGGGGAACTAGGTCTTTCTCTGTGGTCTCCACAGGGGATTCAGACATCCTTTCGTCTTGGGAGATGCAAGACAAGCCTGCATTCAAGTCACTGCAGGGATATCTGGCCTTATTTCGAGTCAGGGCATCGCGGTGTCCATTCCACTTGAAGCCGCAAACTCAGGGTCCCTCTCACATACCTAGAGCTGAGAGAAGCCTCCACTTGAAGTGCTTGTGGTAAGGTGGTATTCCTCTGGAGTCGAAGCCAGGGACTAACCTCTCATCTCGAGTTGATTTTTGGTCCACGGAGCTCTTTCGTGTTGCTACAGTGACCTCAGGATCCCTCTAGCCTTGAAACAGTGTTCTTGGGGTTTCTCTGGAGTGCCATCAAGGAAATCAAGGCTCCTTTCATGTGTGATGTGCAACACGGAATTGCTCTGCACGCAGTGCAGGGGAATCGGGCCTCATCTCGCGGCGAGGGGGAAGTCTCATGGTTTTTCTCGAGTTGCGGCGGGAACCTGGGGTATATTCTCGAGTTACGACGGGGATGGCCCTTCTACCCACGTGTTTGTTCAGCCATTTCAGGACTCCTGCCAAGGTGCGAGGGACAACTCGGGATTCTCCTCGAGGCTTGGCAGGGAAATTGGGACGTCTCTCCAGCTGAGGCGGGAGACCAAGTGTACCTTTCCACGTGCCACAGGAATCCTGGAACTCCTATCAAGTTTCACGAGGAGTCAGGCATCGTCCCCTTTGGAGGCACTTATCTCTGCGTACCTCTGGAGTTTTCAAAGGATGTGAGGCCTCTGGTCGCGATGAGGTGGGGAACTAGGTCTTTCTCTGTGGTCTCCACAGGGGATTCAGACATCCTTTCATCTTGGGAGATGCAAGACGAGCCTGCATTCAAGTTACTGCAGGGATATCCGGCCTTATTTCGAGTCAGGTCATCGCGGTGTCCATTCCACTTGAGGCCGCAAACTCAGGGACCCTCTCACATACCTAGAGCTGAGAGAAGCCTCCTCTTGAGGTGCTTGTGGTAAGGTGGTGTTCCTCTGGAGTCGAAGCCAGGGACTAACCTCTCATCTCGAGTTGATTTTTGGTCCACGGAGCTCTTTCGTGTTGCTACAGTGACCTCAGGATCCCTCTAGCCTTGAAACAGTGTTCTTGGGGTTTCTCTGGAGTGCCATCAAGGAAATCAAGGCTCCTTTCATGTGTGATGTGCAACACGGAATTGCTCTGCAGGCAGTGCAGGGTATCGGGCCTCATTTTGCGGCGAGCGGAAATTCTCAAGGTTTTCTCGAGTTGCGGTGGGAACCTGGGGTATATTCTCGAGTTTCGACGGGGATGGCCCTTCCACCCACGTGTTTGTTCAGCGACGTCAGGACTCCTGCCTAGTTAAGAGGGACAACTCGGGATTGTCCTCGAGGCTTGGCAGGGCAATTGGGATCCCTCTCCAGCTGAGGCGGGAGACCAAGTGTCCCTTTCCACGTGCCACAGGAATCCTGGAACTCCTATCAAGTTTCACGAGGAGTCAGGCATCTTCCCCTTTGGAGGCACTTATCTCTGCGTACCTCTGGAGTTTTAAAAGGATGTGAGACCTCCGGTCGCAATGAGCTGGGGAACTAGGTCTTTCTCTGTGGTCTCCACAGGGGATTCAAACATCCTTTCATCTTGCGAGATGCAAGACGAGCCGGCATTCAAGTCACTGCAGGGATATCCGGCCTTATTTCGAGTCAGGGAATCGCGGTGTCCATTCCACTTGAGGCCGCAAACTCAGGGTCCCTCTCAAATACCTAGAGCTGAGAGAAGTCTCCTCTTTAGGTGCTTGTAATAAGGTGCTATTCCTCTGGAGTCGAAGCCAGGGACTAACCTCTCATCTCGAGTTGATTTTTGGTCCACGGAGCTCTTTCGTGTTGCTACAGTGACCTCAGGATCCCTCTAGCCTTGAAACAGTGTTCTTGGGGTTTCTCTGGAGTGCCATCAAGGAAATCAAGGCTCCTTTCATGTGTGATGTGCAACACGGAATTGCTCTGCACGCAGTGCAGGGGAATCGGGCCTCATCTCGCGGCGAGGGGAAAGTCTCATGGTTTTTCTCGAGTTGTGGCGGGAACCTGGGGTATATTCTCGAGTTACGACGGGGATGGCCCTTCCACCCACGTGTTTCCTCAGCGACGTCAGGACTCCTGCCTAGTTGAGAGGGACAACTCGGGATTCTCCTCGAGGCTTGCCAGGGCAATTGGAACGCCTCTCCAGCTGAGGCGGGAGACCAAGTGTCCCTTTCCACGTGCCACAGGAATCCTGGGACTCCTATCAAGTTTCACGAGGAGTCAGGCATCGTCTCCTTTGGAGGCACTGATCTCCGCGTCCCTCTGGAGTTTTCCAAGGATGTGAGGCCTCCGGTAGCGATGAGGTGGGAAACTAGGTCTTTCTCTGTGGTCTCCACAGGGGATTCCGACATCATTTCGTCTTGGGAGATTCAAGTCACTGCAGGGATATCCGGCCTTATTTCGAGTCAGGGCTTTGCGGTGTCCATTCCACTTGAGGCCGCAAACTCAGGGTCCCTCTCACATACCTAGAGCTGAGAGAAGCCTCCTCTTGAGGTGCTTGTGGTAAGGTGGTATTCCTCTGGAGTCGAAGCCAGGGACTAACCTCTCATCTTGAGTTGATTTTTGGTCCACGGAGCTCTTTCGTGTTGCTACAGTGACCTCAGGATCCCTCTAGCCTTGAAACAGTGATTTTGGGGATTCTCTGCAGTGCCATCAAGGAAATCAAGGCTTCTTTCATGTGTGATGTGCAACACGGAATTGCTCTGCATGCAGTGCAGGGGAATCGGGCCTCATCTCGCGGCGAGGGCGAAGTCTCATGGTTTTTCTCGAGTTGCGGCAGGAACCTGGGGTATATTCTCGAGTTACGACGGGGATGGCCCTTCCACCCACGTGTTTGTTTAGCGACGTCAGGACTCCTGCCTAGTTGCGAGGGACAACTCGGGATTCTCCTCGAGGCTTGGCAGGGCAATTGGGACGCCTCTCCAGCTGAGGCGGAAAACCACGTGTCCCTTTCCACGTGCCACAGGAATCCTGGGACTCCTATCAATTTTCACGAGGAGTCAGGCATCGTCTCTTTTGGAGGCACTGATCTCCGCCTACCTCTGGAGTTTTCAAAGGATGTGAGGCCTCCGGTCGCGATGAGGTGGGGAACTAGGTCTTTCTCTGTGGTCTCCACAGGGGATGCAGACATCCTTTCGTCTTGGGAGATGCAAGACGAGCCTGCATTCAAGTCACTGCAGGGATATCCGGCCTTATTTCGAGTCAGGGCATCGCGGTGTCCATTCCACTTGAGGAAGCAATCTCAGGGTCTCTCTCACATACCTAGAGCTGAGAGAAGCCTCCTCTTGAGGTGCTTGTGGTAAGGGGGTATTCCTCTGGAGTCGAAGCCAGGGACTAAACTCTCATCTCGAGTTGATTTTTGGTCCACGGAGCTTTTTCTTTTTGCTACAGTGACCTCAGGTTCCCTCTAGCCTTGAAACAGTGTTCTTGGGGTTTCTCTGGAGTGCCATCAAGGAAATCAAGGCTCCTTTCATGTGTGATGTGCATCACGGGATTGCTCTGCACGCAGTGAAGGGGAATCAGGCCTCATCTCGCGGCGAGGGGAAAGTCTCATGGTTTTTCTCGAGTTGTGGCGGGAACCTGGGGTATATTCTCGAGTTACGACGGGGATGGCCCTTCCACCCACGTGTTTGTTCAGCGACGTCAGGACTCCTGCCTAGTTGCGAGGGACAACTCGGGATTCTCCTCGAGGCTTGGCAGGGCAATTGAGACGCCTCTCCAGCTGAGGCGGGAGACCAAGGGTCCCTTTCCACGTGCCACAGAAATCCTGGGACTCGTATCAAGTTTCATGAGGAGTCAGGCATCGTCTCCTTTGGAGGCGCTGTTCTCCGTGTACCTCTGGAATTTTCAAAGCATGTGAGGCCTCCCGTCGCGATGAGGTGGGGAACTAGGTCTTTCTCTGTGGTCTCCACAGGGGATTCAGACATCCTTTCATCTTGGGAGATGCAAGACGAGCCTGCATTCAAGTCACTGCAGGGATATCCGGCCTTATTTCGAGTCAGGGCATCGCGGTGTCCATTCCACTTGAGGCCGCAAACTCAGGGTCCCTCTCACATACCTAGAGCTGAGAGAAGCCTCCTCTTGAGGTGCTTGTGGTAAGGTGGTATTCCTCTGGAGTCGAAGCCAGGGCCTAACCTCTCATCTCGAGTTGATTTTTGGTCCACGGAGATCTTTCTTGTTGCTGCAGTGACCTCAGGATCCCTCTAGCCTTGAAACAGTGTTCTTGGGGTTTCTCTGGAGTGCCATCAAGGAAATCAAGGCTCCTTTCATGTGTGATGTGCAAGACGGAATTGCTCTGCATGCAGTGCAGGGGAATCGGGCCTCATCTCACGGCGAGGGGAAAGTCTCAAGGTTTTTCTCGAGTTGCGGCGGGAACCTGGCATATATTCTTGAGTTACGACGGGGATGGCCCTTCCACACACGTGTTTGTTCAGCGACATCAGGACTCCTGCCTAGTTGCGAAGGACAACTCGGGATTCTCCTCGAGGCTTTGCAGGGCAATTGGGACGACTCTCCAGCTGAGGCGGGAGACCAAGGGTCCCTTTCCACGTGCCACAGGAATGCTGGGACTCCTATCAAGTTTGACGAGGATTCAGGCATCGTCTCCTTTGGAGGCACTGATCTCCGCGTACCTCTGGAGTTTTCAAAGGATGTGAGGCCTCCGGTCGCGATGAGGTGGGGAACTAGGTCTTTTTCTGTGGTCTCCACAGGGGATTCAGACATCCTTTCGTCTTGGGAGATGCAAGACGAGCCTGCATTCAAGTCACTGCAGGGATATCCGGCCTTATTTCGAGTCAGGGCATCGCGGTGTCCATTCCACTTGAGGCCACAAACTCAGGGTCCCTCTCACATACCTAGAGCTGAGAGAAGCCTCCTCTTGAAGTGCTTGTGGTAAGGTGGTATTCCTCTGGAGTCGAAGCCAGGGTCTAACCTCTCATCTCGAGTTGATTTTTGGTCCACGGAGCTCTTTCGTGTTGCTACAGTGACCTCAGGATCCCTCTAGCCTTGAAACAGTGTTCTTGGGGATTCTCTGCAGTGCCATCAAGGAAATCAAGGCTCCTTTCATGTGTGATGTGCAACACGGAATTGCTCTGCACGCAGTGCAGGGGAATCGGGCCTCATCTCGCGGCGAGGGCGAAGTCTCATGGTTTTTCTCGAGTTGCGGCAGGAACCTGGGGTATATTCTCGAGTTACGACGGGGATGGCCCTTCCACCCACGTGTTTGTTTAGCGACGTCAGGACTCCTGCCTAGTTGCGAGGGACAACTCGGGATTCTCCTCGAGGCTTGGCAGGGAAATTGGGACGCCTCTCCAGCTGAGGCGGGAGACCAAGGGTCCCTTTCCACGTGCCACAGGAATCCTGGGACTCGTATCAAGTTTCATGAGGAGTCAGGCATCGTCTCCTTTGGAGGCACTGATCTCCGTGTACCTCTGGAGTTTTCAAAGGATGTGAGGCCTCCGGTCGCGATGAGGTGGGGAACTAGGTCTTTCTCTGTGGTCTCCACAGGGGATTCAGACATCCTTTCATCTTGGGAGATGCAAGACGAGCCTGCATTCAAGTCACTGCAGGGATATCCGGCCTTATTTCGAGTCAGGGCATCGCGGTGTCCATTCCACTTGAGGCCGCGAACTCAGGGTCCCTCTCACATACCTAGAGCTGAGAGAAGCCTCCTCTTGAGGTGCTTGTGGTAAGGTGGTATTCCTCTGGAGTCGAAGCCAGGGACTAACCTCTCATTTTGAGTTGATTTTTGGTCCACGGAGCTTTTTCTTTTTGCTACAGTGACCTCAGGTTCCCTCTAGCCTTGAAAAAGTGTTCTTGGGGTTTCTCTGGAGTGCCATCAAGGAAATCAAGGCTCCTTTCATGTGTGATGTGCAACACGGAATTGCTCTGCATGCAGTGCAGGGGAATCTGGCCTCATCTCGCGGCGAGGGGGAAGTCTCATGGTTTTTCTCGTGTTGCAGCGGGAACCTGGGGTATATTCTCGAGTTACGACGGGGATGGCCCTTCCACCCACGTGTTTGTTCAGCGACGTCAGGACTCCTCCCTAGTTGCGAGGGACAATTTGGGATTCTCCTCGAGGCTTGGCAGGGCAATTGGGACGCCTCTCCAGCTGAGGTGGGAGACCAAGGGTCCCTTTCCACGTGCCACAGGAATCCTGGGACTCCTATCAAGTTTCACGAGGAGTCAGGCATCTTCCCCTTTGGAGGCACTTATCTCTGCGTACCTCTGGAGTTTTCAAAGGATGTGAGACCTCCGGTCGCGATGAGCTGGGGAACTAGGTCTTTCTCTGTGGTCTCCACAGGGGATTCAGACATCCTTTCGTCTTGGGAGATGCAAGACGAGCCGGCATTCAAGTCACTGCAGGGATATCTGGCCTTATTTCGAGTCAGGGAATCGCGGTGTCCATTCCACTTGAGGCCGCAAACTCAGGGTCCCTCTCACATACCTAGAGCTGAGACAAGTCCCCTCTTGAGGTGCTTCTGGTAAGGTGGTATACCTCTGGAGTCGAAGCCAGGGACTAACCTCTCATCTCGAGTTGATTTTTGGTCTACAGAGCTCTTTCGTGTTGCTACAGTGACCTAAGGATCCCTCTAGCCTTGAAACAGTGTTCTTGGGGTTTCTCTGGAGTGCCATCAAGGAAATCAAGGCTCCTTTCATGTGTGATGTGCAACACGGAATTGGTCTGCACGCAGTGCAGGGGAATCGGGCCTCATCTCGCGGCGAGGGGAAAGTCTGATGGTTTTTCTCAAGTTGTGGCGGGAACCTGGGGTATATTCACGAGTTACGACTGGGATGGCCCTTCCACCCACGTGTTTGTTCAGCGACGTCAGGACTCCTACCTAGTTGCGAGGGACAACTCGGGATTCTCCTCGAGGCTTGGCAGGGCAATTGGGACGCCTCTCCAGCTGAGGCGGGAGACCACGGGTCCCTTTCCACGTGCCACAGGAATCCTGGGACTCATATCAAGTTTCATGAGTAGTCAGGCATCGTCTCCTTTGGAGGCACTGATCTCCGTGTACCTCTGGAGTTTTCAAAGGATGTGAGGCCTCCAGGCGCGATGAGGTGGGGAACTAGGTCTTTCTCTGTGGTCTCCACAGGGGATTCAGACATCCTTTCATCTTGGGAGATGCAAGACGAGCCTGTATTCAAGACACTGCAGGGATATCCGGCCTTATTTTGAGTTAGGGCATCGCGGTGTCCATTCCACTTGAGGCCGCAAACTCAGGGTCCCTCTCACATAGCTAGAGCTGAGAGAAACCTCCTCTTGAGGTGCTTGCACTAAGGTGGTATTCCTCTGGAGTCGAAGCCAGGGACTACCCTCTCATCTCGAGTTGATTTTTGGTCCACGGAGCTCTTTCGTGTTGCTACAGTGACCTCAGGATCCCTCTAGCCTTGAAACAGTGTTCTTGGGGTTTCTCTGGAGTGCCATCAAGGAAATCAAGGCTCCTTTCATGTGTGATGTGCAATATGGAATTGTTCTGCACGCAGTGCAGGGGAATCGGGCCTCATCTCGCGGCGAGGGGGAAGTCTCATGGTTTTTGTCGAGTTGCGGCGGGAACCTGGGGTATATTCTCGAGTTAAGACGGGGATGGCCCTTCCACACACGTGTTTGTTCAGCGACGACAGGACTCCTGCATAGTTGCAAGGGACAACTCGGGATTCTCCTCGAGGCTTGGCAGGGCAATTGGGACGCCTCTCCAGCTGAGGCGGGAGACCAAGGGTCCCTTTCCACGTGCCACAGGAATCCTGGGACTCCTATCAAGTTTAAGGAGGAGTCAGGCATCGTCTCTTTTGGAGGCACTGATCTCCGCGTACCTCTGGAGTTTTCAAAGGATGTGAGGCCTCTGGTCGCGAAGAGGTGGGGAACTAGGTCTTTCTCTGTGGTCTCCACAGGGGATTCAGACATCCTTTCGTCTTGGAGATGCAAATCGAGCCTACATTCAAGTCACTGCAGGGATATCCGGCCTTATTTCGAGTCAGGGCATCGCGGTGTCCATTCCACTTGAGGCCGCAATCTCAGGGTCCCTCTCACATACCTAGAGCTGAGAGAAGCCTCCTCTTGAGGTGCTTGTGGTAAGGTGGTATTCCTCTGGAGTCGAAGCCAGGGACTAACCTCTCCTCTCGAGTTGATTTTTGGTCCACGGAGCTCTTTCGTGTTGCTACAGTGACCTCAGGATCCCTCTAGCCTTGAAACAGTGTTTTTGGGGTTTCTCTGGAGTGCCATCAAAGAAATCAAGGCTCCTTTCATGTGTGATGTGCAACACGGAATTGCTCTGCACGCAGTGCAGGGGAATCGTGCCTCATCTCGCGGCGAGGGGGAAGTCTCATGGTTTTTCTCGAGTTGTGGCGGGAACCTGGGGTATATTCTCGAGTTACGACGGGGATGGCCCTTCCACCCACGTGTTTCTTCAGCGACGTCAGGACTCCTGCTAGTTGCGAGGGACAACTCGGGATTCTCCTCGAGGCTTGGCAGGGCAATTGGGACGCCTCTCCAGGTGAGATGGGAGACCAAGTGTCCCTTTCCACGTGCCACAGGAATCCTGGGACTCCTATCAAGTTTCACGAGGAGTCAGGCATCGTCTCCTTTGTAGGCACTGATCTCCGTGTACCTCTGGAGTTTTCAAAGGATGTAAGGCCTCCGGTCACGATGAGGTGGGGAACTAGGTCTTTTTCTGTGGTCTCCACAGGGGATTCAGACATCCTTTCGTCTTGGGAGATGCAAGACGAGCCTGCATTCAAGTCACTGCAGGGATATCCGGTTTTATTTCGAGTCAGGGCATCGCAGTGTCCATTCCACATGAGGCTGCAAACTCAGGGTCCCTCTCAAATACCTAGAGCTGAGAGAAGCCTCCTCTTGAGGTGCTTGTGGTAAGGTGGTATTCCTCTGGAGTCGAAGCCAGGGACTAACCTCTCATTTTGAGTTGATTTTTGGTCCACGGAGCTTTTTCTTTCTGCTACAGTGACCTCAGGTTCCCTCTAGCCTTGAAACAGTGTTCTTGGGGTTTCTCTGGAGTGCCATCAAGGAAATCAAGGCTCCTTTCATGTGTGATGTGCAACACGGAATTGCTCTGCACGCAGTGCTGGGGAATCGGGCCTCATGTCGCGGCGAGGGGAAAGTCTCATGGTTTTCCTCGAGTTGCGGCGGGAACCTGGGGTATATTCTCGAGTTCCGACGGGGATGGCCCTTCCACCCACGTGTTTGTTCAGCGACGTCAGGACTCCTGCCTAGTTGCGAGGGACAACTCGGGATTCTCCTCGAGGCTTGGCAGGGCAGTTGGGACGCCTCTCCAGCTGAGGCGGGAGACCAAGTGTCCCTTTCCACGTGCCACAGGAATCCTGGGACTCCTATCACGTTTCAGGAGGAGTCAGGCATCGTCTCCTTTGGAGGCACTGATCTCCGCGTACCTCTGGAGTTTTCAAAGGATGTGAGGCCTCCGGACGCGATGAGGTGGGGAACTAGGTCTTTCTCTGTGGTCTCCACAGGGGATTCAGACATCCTTTCGTCTTGGGAGATGCAAGACGAGCCTGCATTCAACTCAATGCAGGGATATCCGGCCTTATTTCGCGTCAGAGCATCGCAGTGTCCATTCCACTTGAGGCCGCAAAATCAGGGTCCCTCTCACATACCTAGAGCTGAGAGAAGCCTCCTCTTGAGGTGCTTGTGGTAAGGTAGTATTCCTCTGGAGTCGAAGCCAGGGACTAACCTCTCATCTCGAGTTGACTTTTGGTCCACGGAGCTCTTTCGTGTTGCTACAGTGACCTCAGGATCCCTCTAGCCTTGAAACAGTGTTCTTGGGGTTTCTCTGGAGTGCCATCAAGGAAATCAAGGCTCCTTTCATGTGTGATGTGCAACACGGAATTGCTCTGCACGCAGTGCAGGGGAATGGGGCCTCATCTCTTGGCGAGGGGGAAGTCTCATGGTTTTTCTCGAGTTGCGGCGGGAACCTGGGGTATATTCTCGAGTTACGACGGGGATGGCCCTTCCACCCACGTGTTTGTTCAGCGACGTCAGGACTCCTGCCTAGTTGCGAGGGACAACTCGGGATTCTCCTCGAGGCTTGGCAGGGCAATTGGGACGCCTCTTCAGCTGAGGCGGGAGACCAAGGGTCCCTTTCCACGTGCCACAGCAATCCTGGGACTCGTATCAAGTTTCATGAGGAGTCAGGCATCGTCTCCTTTGGAGGCACTGATCTCCGTGTACCTCTGGAGTTTTCAAAGGATGTGAGGCCTCCAGGGGGGATGAGGTGGGGAACTAGGTCTTTCTCTGTGGTCTCCACAGGGGATTCAGACATCCTTTCATCTTGGGAGATGCAAGACGAGCCTGCATTCAAGACACTGCAGGGATATCTGACCTTATTTTGAGTTAGGGCATCGTGGTATCCATTCCACTTGAGGCCGCAAACTCAGGGTCCCTCTCACATAGCAAGAGCTGAGAGAAACCTCCTCTTGAGGTGCTTGCACTAAGGTGGTATTCCTCTGGAGTCGAAGCCAGGGACTACCCTCTCATCTCGAGTTGATTTTTGGTCTACGGAGCTCTTTCGTGTGGCTACAGTGACCTCAGGATCCCTCTAGCCTTGAAACAGTGTTCTTGGGGATTCTCTGCAGTGCCATCAAGGAAATCAAGGCTCCTTTCATGTGTGATGTGCAACACGGAATTGCTCTGCACGCAGTGCAGGGGAATCGGGCCTCATCTCGCGGCGAGGGCGAAGTCTCATGGTTTTTCTCGAGTTGCGGCAGGAACCTGGGGTATATTCTCGAGTTACGACGGGGATGGCCCTTCCACCCACGTGTTTGTTTAGCGACGTCAGGACTCCTGCCTAGTTGCGAGGGACAACTCGGGATTCTCCTCGAGGCTTGGCAGGGAAATTGGGACGCCTCTCCAGCTGAGGCGGGAGACCAAGGGTCCCTTTCCACGTGCCACAGGAATCCTGGGACTCGTATCAAGTTTCATGAGGAGTCAGGCATCGTCTCCTTTGGAGGCACTGATCTCCGTGTACCTCTGGAGTTTTCAAAGGATGTGAGGCCTCCGGTCGCGATGAGGTGGGGAACTAGGTCTTTCTCTGTGGTCTCCACAGGGGATTCAGACATCCTTTCATCTTGGGAGATGCAAGACGAGCCTGCATTCAAGTCACTGCAGGGATATCTGGCCTTATTTCGAGTCAGGGCATCGCGGTGTCCATTCCACTTGAGGCCGCGAACTCAGGGTCCCTCTCACATACCTAGAGCTGAGAGAAGCCTCCTCTTGAGGTGCTTGTGGTAAGGTGGTATTCCTCTGGAGTCGAAGCCAGGGACTAACCTCTCATTTTGAGTTGATTTTTGGTCCACGGAGCTTTTTCTTTTTGCTACAGTGACCTCAGGTTCCCTCTAGCCTTGAAAAAGTGTTCTTGGGGTTTCTCTGGAGTGCCATCAAGGAAATCAAGGCTCCTTTCATGTGTGATGTGCAACACGGAATTGCTCTGCATGCAGTGCAGGGGAATCTGGCCTCATCTCGCGGCGAGGGGGAAGTCTCATGGTTTTTCTCGTGTTGCAGCGGGAACCTGGGGTATATTCTCGAGTTACGACGGGGATGGCCCTTCCACCCACGTGTTTGTTCAGCGACGTCAGGACTCCTCCCTAGTTGCGAGGGACAATTTGGGATTCTCCTCGAGGCTTGGCAGGGCAATTGGGACGCCTCTCCAGCTGAGGTGGGAGACCAAGGGTCCCTTTCCACGTGCCACAGGAATCCTGGGACTCCTATCAAGTTTCACGAGGAGTCAGGCATCTTCCCCTTTGGAGGCACTTATCTCTGCGTACCTCTGGAGTTTTCAAAGGATGTGAGACCTCCGGTCGCGATGAGCTGGGGAACTAGGTCTTTCTCTGTGGTCTCCACAGGGGATTCAGACATCCTTTCGTCTTGGGAGATGCAAGACGAGCCGGCATTCAAGTCACTGCAGGGATATCTGGCCTTATTTCGAGTCAGGGAATCGCGGTGTCCATTCCACTTGAGGCCGCAAACTCAGGGTCCCTCTCACATACCTAGAGCTGAGACAAGTCCCCTCTTGAGGTGCTTCTGGTAAGGTGGTATACCTCTGGAGTCGAAGCCAGGGACTAACCTCTCATCTCGAGTTGATTTTTGGTCTACAGAGCTCTTTCGTGTTGCTACAGTGACCTAAGGATCCCTCTAGCCTTGAAACAGTGTTCTTGGGGTTTCTCTGGAGTGCCATCAAGGAAATCAAGGCTCCTTTCATGTGTGATGTGCAACACGGAATTGGTCTGCACGCAGTGCAGGGGAATCGGGCCTCATCTCGCGGCGAGGGGAAAGTCTGATGGTTTTTCTCAAGTTGTGGCGGGAACCTGGGGTATATTCACGAGTTACGACTGGGATGGCCCTTCCACCCACGTGTTTGTTCAGCGACGTCAGGACTCCTACCTAGTTGCGAGGGACAACTCGGGATTCTCCTCGAGGCTTGGCAGGGCAATTGGGACGCCTCTCCAGCTGAGGCGGGAGACCACGGGTCCCTTTCCACGTGCCACAGGAATCCTGGGACTCATATCAAGTTTCATGAGTAGTCAGGCATCGTCTCCTTTGGAGGCACTGATCTCCGTGTACCTCTGGAGTTTTCAAAGGATGTGAGGCCTCCAGGCGCGATGAGGTGGGGAACTAGGTCTTTCTCTGTGGTCTCCACAGGGGATTCAGACATCCTTTCATCTTGGGAGATGCAAGACGAGCCTGTATTCAAGACACTGCAGGGATATCCGGCCTTATTTTGAGTTAGGGCATCGCGGTGTCCATTCCACTTGAGGCCGCAAACTCAGGGTCCCTCTCACATAGCTAGAGCTGAGAGAAACCTCCTCTTGAGGTGCTTGCACTAAGGTGGTATTCCTCTGGAGTCGAAGCCAGGGACTACCCTCTCATCTCGAGTTGATTTTTGGTCCACGGAGCTCTTTCGTGTTGCTACAGTGACCTCAGGATCCCTCTAGCCTTGAAACAGTGTTCTTGGGGTTTCTCTGGAGTGCCATCAAGGAAATCAAGGCTCCTTTCATGTGTGATGTGCAATATGGAATTGTTCTGCACGCAGTGCAGGGGAATCGGGCCTCATCTCGCGGCGAGGGGGAAGTCTCATGGTTTTTGTCGAGTTGCGGCGGGAACCTGGGGTATATTCTCGAGTTAAGACGGGGATGGCCCTTCCACACACGTGTTTGTTCAGCGACGACAGGACTCCTGCATAGTTGCAAGGGACAACTCGGGATTCTCCTCGAGGCTTGGCAGGGCAATTGGGACGCCTCTCCAGCTGAGGCGGGAGACCAAGGGTCCCTTTCCACGTGCCACAGGAATCCTGGGACTCCTATCAAGTTTAAGGAGGAGTCAGGCATCGTCTCTTTTGGAGGCACTGATCTCCGCGTACCTCTGGAGTTTTCAAAGGATGTGAGGCCTCTGGTCGCGAAGAGGTGGGGAACTAGGTCTTTCTCTGTGGTCTCCACAGGGGATTCAGACATCCTTTCGTCTTGGAGATGCAAATCGAGCCTACATTCAAGTCACTGCAGGGATATCCGGCCTTATTTCGAGTCAGGGCATCGCGGTGTCCATTCCACTTGAGGCCGCAATCTCAGGGTCCCTCTCACATACCTAGAGCTGAGAGAAGCCTCCTCTTGAGGTGCTTGTGGTAAGGTGGTATTCCTCTGGAGTCGAAGCCAGGGACTAACCTCTCCTCTCGAGTTGATTTTTGGTCCACGGAGCTCTTTCGTGTTGCTACAGTGACCTCAGGATCCCTCTAGCCTTGAAACAGTGTTTTTGGGGTTTCTCTGGAGTGCCATCAAAGAAATCAAGGCTCCTTTCATGTGTGATGTGCAACACGGAATTGCTCTGCACGCAGTGCAGGGGAATCGTGCCTCATCTCGCGGCGAGGGGGAAGTCTCATGGTTTTTCTCGAGTTGTGGCGGGAACCTGGGGTATATTCTCGAGTTACGACGGGGATGGCCCTTCCACCCACGTGTTTCTTCAGCGACGTCAGGACTCCTGCTAGTTGCGAGGGACAACTCGGGATTCTCCTCGAGGCTTGGCAGGGCAATTGGGACGCCTCTCCAGGTGAGATGGGAGACCAAGTGTCCCTTTCCACGTGCCACAGGAATCCTGGGACTCCTATCAAGTTTCACGAGGAGTCAGGCATCGTCTCCTTTGTAGGCACTGATCTCCGTGTACCTCTGGAGTTTTCAAAGGATGTAAGGCCTCCGGTCACGATGAGGTGGGGAACTAGGTCTTTTTCTGTGGTCTCCACAGGGGATTCAGACATCCTTTCGTCTTGGGAGATGCAAGACGAGCCTGCATTCAAGTCACTGCAGGGATATCCGGTTTTATTTCGAGTCAGGGCATCGCAGTGTCCATTCCACATGAGGCTGCAAACTCAGGGTCCCTCTCAAATACCTAGAGCTGAGAGAAGCCTCCTCTTGAGGTGCTTGTGGTAAGGTGGTATTCCTCTGGAGTCGAAGCCAGGGACTAACCTCTCATTTTGAGTTGATTTTTGGTCCACGGAGCTTTTTCTTTCTGCTACAGTGACCTCAGGTTCCCTCTAGCCTTGAAACAGTGTTCTTGGGGTTTCTCTGGAGTGCCATCAAGGAAATCAAGGCTCCTTTCATGTGTGATGTGCAACACGGAATTGCTCTGCACGCAGTGCTGGGGAATCGGGCCTCATGTCGCGGCGAGGGGAAAGTCTCATGGTTTTCCTCGAGTTGCGGCGGGAACCTGGGGTATATTCTCGAGTTCCGACGGGGATGGCCCTTCCACCCACGTGTTTGTTCAGCGACGTCAGGACTCCTGCCTAGTTGCGAGGGACAACTCGGGATTCTCCTCGAGGCTTGGCAGGGCAGTTGGGACGCCTCTCCAGCTGAGGCGGGAGACCAAGTGTCCCTTTCCACGTGCCACAGGAATCCTGGGACTCCTATCACGTTTCAGGAGGAGTCAGGCATCGTCTCCTTTGGAGGCACTGATCTCCGCGTACCTCTGGAGTTTTCAAAGGATGTGAGGCCTCCGGACGCGATGAGGTGGGGAACTAGGTCTTTCTCTGTGGTCTCCACAGGGGATTCAGACATCCTTTCGTCTTGGGAGATGCAAGACGAGCCTGCATTCAACTCAATGCAGGGATATCCGGCCTTATTTCGCGTCAGAGCATCGCAGTGTCCATTCCACTTGAGGCCGCAAAATCAGGGTCCCTCTCACATACCTAGAGCTGAGAGAAGCCTCCTCTTGAGGTGCTTGTGGTAAGGTAGTATTCCTCTGGAGTCGAAGCCAGGGACTAACCTCTCATCTCGAGTTGACTTTTGGTCCACGGAGCTCTTTCGTGTTGCTACAGTGACCTCAGGATCCCTCTAGCCTTGAAACAGTGTTCTTGGGGTTTCTCTGGAGTGCCATCAAGGAAATCAAGGCTCCTTTCATGTGTGATGTGCAACACGGAATTGCTCTGCACGCAGTGCAGGGGAATGGGGCCTCATCTCTTGGCGAGGGGGAAGTCTCATGGTTTTTCTCGAGTTGCGGCGGGAACCTGGGGTATATTCTCGAGTTACGACGGGGATGGCCCTTCCACCCACGTGTTTGTTCAGCGACGTCAGGACTCCTGCCTAGTTGCGAGGGACAACTCGGGATTCTCCTCGAGGCTTGGCAGGGCAATTGGGACGCCTCTTCAGCTGAGGCGGGAGACCAAGGGTCCCTTTCCACGTGCCACAGCAATCCTGGGACTCGTATCAAGTTTCATGAGGAGTCAGGCATCGTCTCCTTTGGAGGCACTGATCTCCGTGTACCTCTGGAGTTTTCAAAGGATGTGAGGCCTCCAGGGGGGATGAGGTGGGGAACTAGGTCTTTCTCTGTGGTCTCCACAGGGGATTCAGACATCCTTTCATCTTGGGAGATGCAAGACGAGCCTGCATTCAAGACACTGCAGGGATATCTGACCTTATTTTGAGTTAGGGCATCGTGGTATCCATTCCACTTGAGGCCGCAAACTCAGGGTCCCTCTCACATAGCAAGAGCTGAGAGAAACCTCCTCTTGAGGTGCTTGCACTAAGGTGGTATTCCTCTGGAGTCGAAGCCAGGGACTACCCTCTCATCTCGAGTTGATTTTTGGTCTACGGAGCTCTTTCGTGTGGCTACAGTGACCTCAGGATCCCTCTAGCCTTGAAACAGTGTTCTTGGGGTTTCTCTGGAGTGCCATCAAGGAAATCAAGGCTCCTTTCATGTGTGATGTGCAATATGGAATTGCTCTGCACGCAGTGCAGTGGAATCGGACCTCATCTCGCGGCGAGGGGGAAGTCTCATGGTTTTTCTCGAGTTGCGGCGGGAACCTGGGGTATATTCTGGAGTTAAGACGGGGATGGCCCTTCCACACACGTGTTTTTTCAGCGACGACAGGACTCCTGCATAGTTGCAAGGGACAACTCGGGATTCTCCTCGAGGCTTGGCAGGGCAATTGGGACGCCTCTCCAGCTGAGGCGGGAGACCAAGTGTCCCTTTCCACGTGCCACAGGAATCCTGGGACTCCTATCAAGTTTAAGGAGGAGTCAGGCATCGTCTCTTTTGGAGGCACTGATCTCCGCGTACCTCTGGAGTTTTCAAAGGATGTGAGGCCTCCGGTCGCGAAGAGGTGGGGAACTAGGTCTTTCTCTGTGGTCTCCACAGGGGATTCAGACATCCTTTCGTCTTGGAGATTCAAATCGAACCTACATTCAAGTCACTGCAGGGATATCCGGCCTTATTTCGAGTCAGGGCATCGCGGTGTCCATTCCACTTGACGCCGCAATCTCAGGGTCCCTCTCACATACCTAGAGCTGAGAGAAGCCTCCTCTTGAGGTGCTTGTGGTAAGGTGGTATTCCTCTGGAGTCGAAGCCAGGGACTAACCTCTCTTCTCCAGTTGATTTTTGGTCCAGGGAGCTCTTTCGTGTTGCTACAGTGACCTCAGGATCCCTCTAGCCTTGAAACAGTGTTCTTGGGGTTTCTCTGGAGTGCCATCAAGGAAATCAAGGCTCCTTTCATGTGTGATGTGCAGCACGGAATTGCTCTGCACGCAGTGCAGGGGAATCGGGCCTCATCTCGTGGCGAGGGGGAAGTCTCATGGTTTTTCTCGAGTTGCGGCGGGAACCTGGGGTATATTCTCGAGTTACGACGGGGATTTCCCTTCCACCCACGTGTTTGTTCAGCGACGTCAGGACTCCTGCCTAGTTGCGAGGGACAACTCGGGATTCTCCTCGAGGCTTGGCAGGGCAATTGGGACGACTCTCCAGCTGAGGCGGGAGACCACGTGTCCCTTTCCACGTGCCACAGGAATCCTGGGACTCCTATCAAGTTTCACGAGGAGTCAGGCATCGTCCCCTTTGGAGGCACTGATCTCCGCGTACCTCTGGAGTTTTCAAAGGATGTGAGGCCTCCGGTCGCGATGAGGTGGGGAACTAGGTCTTTCTCTGTGGTCTCCACAGGGGATTCAGACATCCTTTCGTCTTGGGAGATGCAAGACGAGCCTGCATTCAAGTCACTGCAGGGATATCCGGCCTTATTTCGAGTCAGGGCATCGCGGTGTCCATTCCACTTGAGGCCGCAAACTCAGGGACCCTCTCACATACCTAGAGCTGAGAGAAGCCTCCTCTTGAGGTGCTTGTGGTAAGGGGGTATTCCTCTGGAGTCGAAGCCAGGGACTAACCTCTCATCTCGAGTTGATTTTTGGTCCACGGAGCTTTTTCTTTTTGTTACAGTGACCTCAGGTTCCCTCTAGCCTTGAAACAGTGTTCTTGGGGTTTCTCTGGAGTGCCATCAAGGAAATCAAGGCTCCTTTCATGTGTGATGTGCATCACGGGATTGCTCTGCACGCAGTGAAGGGGAATCGGGCCTCATCTCGCGGCGAGGGGAAAGTCTCATGGTTTTTCTCGAGTTGTGGCGGGAACCTGGCGTATATTCTCGAGTTACGACGGGGATGGCCCTTCCACCCACGTGTTTGTTCAGCGACGTCAGGAATCCTGCCTAGTTGAGAGGGACAACTCGGGATTCTCCTCGAGGCTTGGCAGGGCAATTGGGACGCCTCTCCAGCTGAGGCGGGAGACCAAGGGTCCCTTTCCACGTGCCACAGAAATCCTGGGACTCGTATCAAGTTTCATGAGGAGTCAGGCATCGTCTCCTTTGGAGGCACTGTTCTCCGTTTACCTCTGGAATTTTCAAAGCATGTGAGGCCTCCGGTCGCGATGAGGTGGGGAACTAGGTCTTTCTCTGTGGTCTCCAAGGGGATTCAGACATCCTTTCATCTTGGGAGATGCAAGACGAGCCTGCATTCAAGTCACTGCAGGGATATCCGGCCTTATTTCGAGTAAGGGCATCGCGGTGTCCATTCCACTTGAGGCCGCAAACTCAGGGTCCCTCTCACATACCTAGAGCTGAGAGAAGCCTCCTCTTGAGGTGCTTGTGGTAAGGTGGTATTCCTCTGGAGTCGAAGCCAGGGACTAACCTCTCATCTCGAGTTGATTTTTTGTCCACGGAGATCTTTCTTGTTGCTGCAGTGACCTCAGGATCCCTCTAGCCTTGAAACAGTGTTTTTGGGGTTTCTCTGGAGTGCCATCAAGGAAATCAAGGCTCCTTTCATGTGTGATGTGCAACACGGAATTGCTCTGCATGCAGTGCAGGGGAATCGGGCCTCATCTCACGGCGAGGGGAAAGTCTCACGGTTTTTCTCGAGTTGCGGCGGGAACCTGGGGTATATTCTCGAGTTACGACGAGGATGGCCCTTCCACACACGTGTTTGTTCAGCGACATCAGGACTCCTGCCTAGTTGCGAAGGACAACTCGGGATTCTCCTCGAGGCTTGGCAGGGCAATTGGGACGCCTCTCCAGCTGAGGCGGGAGACCAAGGGTCCCTTTCCACGTGCCACAGGAATCCTGGGACTCCTATCAAGTTTCACGAGGAGTCAGGAATCTTCCCCTTTGGAGGCACTTATCTCTGCGTACCTCTGGAGTTTTCAAAGGATGTGAGACCTCCGGTCGTGATGAGTTGGGGAACTAGGTCTTTCTCTGTGGTCTCCACAGGGGATTCAAACATCCTTTCATCTTGCGAGATGCAAGACGAGCCTGCATTCAAGTCACTGCAGGGATATCTGGCCTTATTTCGAGTCAGGGAATCGCGGTGTCCATTCCACTTGAGGCCGCAAACTCAGGGTCCCTCTCACATACCTAGAGCTGAGAGAAGTCTCCTCTTGAGTTCCTTCTGGTAAGGTGGAATACCTCTGGAGTCGAAGCCAGGGACTAACCTCTCATCTCGAGTTGATTTTTGGGCCACGGAGCTCTTTCGTGTTGCTACAGTGACCTCAGGATCCCTCTAGCCTTGAAACAGTGTTCTTGGGGTTTCTCTGGAGTGCCATCAAGGAAATCAAGGCTCCTTTCATGTGTGATGTGCAACACGGAATTGGTCTGCACGCAGTGCAGGGGAATCGGGCCTCATCTCGCGGCGAGGGGAAAGTCTCATGGTTTTTCTCGAGTTGTGGCGGGAACCTGGGGTATATTCTCGAGTTACGACGGGGATGGCCCTTCCACCCACGTGTTTGTTCAGTGACGTCAGGACTCCTGCCTAGTTGCGAGGGACAACTCGGGATTCTCCTCGAGGCTTGGCAGGGCAATTGGGACGCCTCTCCAGCTGAGGCGGGAGACCAAGGGTCCCTTTCCACGTGCCACAGGAATCCTGGGACTCGTATCAAGTTTCATGAGGAGTCAGGCATCGTCTCCTTTGGAGGCACTGATCTCCGTGTACCTCTGGAGTTTTCAAAGGATGTGAGGCCCCCAGGCGCGATGAGGTGGGGAACTAGGTCTTTCTCTGTGGTCTGCACAAGGGATTCAGACATCCTTTCATCTTGGGAGATGCAAGACGAGCCTGCATTCAAGTCACTGCAGGGATATCCGGCCTTATTTCGAGTCAGGGCATCGCGGTGTCCATTCCACTTGAGGCCGCAAACTCAGGGTCCCTCTCACATAGCTAGAGCTGAGAGAAACCTCCTCTTGAGGTGCTTGCACTAAGGTGGTATTCCTCTGGAGTCGAAGCCAGGGACAAACCTCTCATCTCGAGTTGATTTTTGGTCCACGGAGCTCTTTCGTGTTGCTACAGTGACCTCAGGATCCCTCTAGCCTTGAAACAGTGTTCTTGGGGTTTCTCTGGAGTGCCATCAAGGAAATCAAGGCTCCTTTCATGTGTGATGTGCAACACGGAATTGCTCTGCAGGCAGTGCAGGGTATCGGGCCTCATCTTGCGGCGAGCGGGAAGTCTCATGGTTTTCTCGAGTTGCGGTGGGAACCTGGGGTATATTCTCGAGTTACGACGGGGATGGCCCTTCCACCCACGTGTTTGTTCAGCGACGTCAGGACTCCTGCCTAGTTAAGAGGGACAACTCGGGATTCTCCTCGAGGCTTGGCAGGGCAATTGGGATGCCTCTCCAGCTGAGGCGGGAGACCAAGTGTCCCTTTCCACGTGCCGCAGGAATCCTGGGACTCCTATCAAGTTTCACGAGGAGTCAGGCATCTTCCCCTTTGGAGGCACTTATCTCTGCGTACCTCTGGAGTTTTCAAAGGATGTGAGACCTCCGGTCGCGATGAGCTGGGGAACTAGGACTTTCTCTGTGGTCTACACAGGGGATTCAAACATCCTTTCATCTTGCGAGATGCAAGACGAGCCGGCATTCAAGTCACTGCAGGGATATCCGGCCTTATTTCGAGTCAGGGAATCGCGGTGTCCATTCCACTTGAGGCCGAAAACTCAGGGTCCCTCTCACATACCTAGAGCTGAGAGAAGCCTCCTCTTGAGGTGCTTGTGGTAAGGTGGTATTCCTCTGGAGTCGAAGCCAGGAACTAACCTCTCATCTTGAGTTGATTTTTGGTCCACGGAGCTCTTTCGTGTTGCTACAGTGACCTCAGGATACCTCTAGCCTTGAAACAGTGTTCTTGGGGTTTCTCTGGAGTGCCATCAAGGAAATCAAGGCTCCTTTCATGTGTGATGTGCAACACGGAATTGCTCTGCACGCAGTTCAGGAGAATCGGGCCTCATCTCGCGGCGAGGGCGAAGTCTCATGGTTTTTCTCGAGTTGTGGCAGGAACCTGGGGTATATTCTCGAGTTACGACGGGGATGGCCCTTCCACCCACGTGTTTGTTTAGCGACGTCAGGACTCCTGCCTAGTTGCGAGGGACAACTCGGGATTCTCCTCGAGGCTTGGCAGGGCAATTGGGACGCCTCTTCAGCTGAGGCGGAAAACCACGTGTCCCTTTCCACATGCCACAGGAATCCTGGGACTCCTATCAATTTTCACGAGGAGTCAGGCATCTTCTCTTTTGGAGGCACTGATCTCCGCATACCTCTGGAGTTTTCAAAGGATGTGAGTCCTCCGGTCTCGATGAGGTGGGGAACTAGGTCTTTCTCTGTGGTCTCCACAGGGGATTCAGACATCCGTTCTTCTTGGGAGATGCAAGACGAGCCGGCATTTAAGTCACTGCAGGGATATCCGGCCTTATTTCGCGTCAGGGCATCGTGGTGTCCATTCCACTTGAGGCCGAAAAATCAGGGTTCCTCTCACATACCTAGAGCTGAGAGAAGCCTCCTCTTGAGGTGCTTGTGGTAAGTTGGTCTTCCTCTGGAGTCGAAGCCAGGGACTAACCTCTCATCTCGAGTTGATTTTTGGTCCACGGAGCTCTTTCTTGTTGCTACAGTGACCTCAGGATCCCTCTAGCCTTGAAACAGTGTTCTTGGGGTTTCTCTGGAGTGCCATCAAGGAAATCAAGGCTCCTTTCATGTGTGATGTGCAACACGGAATTGCTCTGCACGCAGTGCAGGGGAATCGGGCCTCATCTCGCGGCGAGGGGGAAGTCTCATGGTTTTTCTCGAGTTGCGACGGGAACCTGGTGTATATTCTCGAGTTACGACGGCGATGGCCCTTCCACCCACGTGTTTCTTCAGCGACGTCAGGACTCCTGCTAGTTGCGAGGGACAACTCGGGATTCTCCTCGAGGCTTGGCAGGGCAATTGGGACGCCTCTCCAGGTGAGATGGGAGACCAAGTGTCCCTTTCCACGTGCCACAGGAATCCTGGGACTCCTATCAAGTTTCACGAGGAGTCAGGCATCGTCTCCTTTGGAGGCACTGATCTCCGCGTACCTCTGGAGTTTTCAAAGGATGTGAGGCCTCCGGTCGCCATGAGGTGGAGAACTAGGTCTTTCTCTGTGGTCTCCACAGGGGATTCAGACATCCTTTCTTCTTGGGAGATGCAAGACGAGCCTGCATTCAAGTCACTGCAGGGATATCCGGCCATATTTCGAGTCAGGGCTTCGCAGAGTCCATTCCACTTGAGGCCGCAAAATCATGGTCCCTCTCACATACCTAGAGCTGAGAGAAGCCTCCTCTTGAGGTGCTTGTGGTAAGGTGGTATTCCTCTGGAATCGAAGCCAGGGACTAACCTCTCATCTCGAGTTGATTTTTGGTCCACGGAGCTCTTTCGTGTTGCTACAGTGACCTCAGGATCCCTCTAGCCTTGAAACAGTGTTCTTGGAGTTTCTCTGGAGTGCCGTCAAGGAAATCAACGCTCCTTTCATGTGTGATGTGCAACACGGAATTGCTCTGAACGCAGTGCAGGGGAATGGGGCCTCATCTCTTGGCGAGGGGGATGTCTCATGGTTTTTCTCGAGTTGCCGCGGGAACCTGGAGTATATTCTCGAGTTACGACGGGGATGGCCCTTTCATACACGTGTTTGTTCAGCGACGGCAGGACTCCTGCCTAGTTGCCAGGGACATCTCGGGATTCTCCTCGAGGCTTGGCAGGGCAATTGGGACGCCTCTCCAGCTGAGGCGGGAGACCAAGTGTCCCTTTCCACGTGCCACAGGAATCCTGGGACTCCTATCAAGTTTCACGAGGAGTCAGGCATCGTCTCCTGTAGAGGCACTGATCTCCGCCTGCCTCTGGAGTTTTCAAAGGATGTGAGGCCTCCGGTCGCGATGAGGTGGGGAACTAGGTCTTTCTCTGTGGCCTCCACAGGGGATTCAGACATCCTTTCGTCTTGGGAGATGCAAGACGAGCCTGCATTTAAGTCACTGCAGGGATATCCGGCCTTATTTCGAGTCAGGGTATCGCGGTGTAGATTCCACTTTAGGCTGCAAACTCAGGGTCCCTCTCACATACCTAAAGCTGCGAGATGCCTCCTCTTGAGGTGCTTGTGGTAAGCTGGTATTCCTCTGGAGTCGAAGTTAGGGACTAACCCCTCATCTGGCGTTGATTTTTGGTCCACGGAGCTCTTTCGTGTAGCTACATTGACCTCAGGTTCGCTCTAGCCTTGAAACAGTGTTCTTGGGGTTTCTCTGGAGTGCCATCAAGGAAATCAAGGCTCCTTTCATGTGTGATGTGCAATACGGAAATCTCTGCATGCAGTGCAGGGGAATCGGGCCTCATCTCGCAGCGTGGGGGAAGTCTCATGGTTTTTCTCGAGTTGCGGTGGGAACCTGGGTTAAATTCTCGAGTTACGACGGGGATGGCCCTTCCACCCACGTGTTTGTTCAGCCACGTCAGGACTCATGCTTAGTTGCGAGGGACAACTCGGGATTCTCCTCGAGGCTTGGCAGGGCAATTGGGACGCCTCTCCAGCTGAGGCGGGAGACCAAGGGTCCCTTTCCACGTACCACAGGAATCCTGGGACTCCTATCAAGTTTCACGAGGAGTCAGGCATCGTCTCCTTTGTAGGCACTGATCTCCGTGTACCTCTGGAATTTTCAAAGGATGTGAGGCCTCCGGTCGCCATGAGGTGGGGAACTAGGTCTTTCTCTGTGGTCTGCACAAGGGATTCAGACATCCTTTCATCTTGGGAGATGCAAGACGAGCCTGCATTCAAGTCACTGCAGGGATATCCGGCCTTATTTCGAGTCAGGGTATCGCGGTGTAGATTTCACTTGAGGCTGCAAACTCAGGGTCCCTCTCACGTACATAAAGCTGCGAGAAGCCTCCTTTTGAGGTGCTTGTGGTAAGGTGGTATTCCTCTGGAGTCGAAGTTAGGGACTAACCTCTCATCTCGAGTTGATTTTTTGGTCCTCGGAGCTCTTTCGTGTTACTACAGTGACGTCAGCGTCCCTCTAGCCCGGAAACAGTGTTCTTGAGGTTTCTCTGGAGTGCCATCAAGGAAATCAAGGCTCCTTTCATGTCTGATGTGCAACACGGAATTGCCTGCACGCAGTGCAGGGGAATCGGGCCTCATCTCGCGGCGAGGGGGAAGTCTCATGGTTTTTCTCGAGTTGCGGCGTGAACCTGGGGTATATTCTCGAGTTACGACGGGGATGGCCCTTCCACCCACGTGTTTGTTCAGCGACGTCAGGACTCCTGCCTAGTTGCGAGGGACAACTCGGGATTCTCCTCGAGGCTTGGCAGGGCAATTGGAACGCCTCTCCAGCTGAGGCGGGAGACCAAGGGTCCCTTTCCACGTGCCACAGGAATCCTGGGACTCCTATCAAGTTTCACGAGGAGTCAGGCATCATCTCCTTTGGAGGCACTGATCTCCGCGTACCTCTGGAGTTTTCAAAGGATGTGAGGCCTCCAGTCGCGATGAGGTGGGGAACTAGGTCTTTCTCTGTGGTCTCCACAGGGGATTCAGACATCCTTTCGTCTTGGGAGATGCAAGACGAACCTGCATTCAAGTCACTGCAGGGATATCCGGCCTGATTTCGAGTCAGGGCATCGCGGTGTCCATTCCACTTGGGGCCGCAAACTCAGGGTCCCTCTCACATACCTAGAGCTGCGAGAAGCCTCCTCTTGAGTTGCTTGTGGTAAGGTGGTATTCCTCTGGAGTCGAAGTTAGGGACTAACCTCTCATCTCGAGTTGATTTTTGGTCCACGGAGCTCTTTCGTGTGGCTACAGTGACCTCAGGATCCCTCTAGCCTTGAAACAGTGTTCTTGGGGTTTCTCTGGAATGCCATCCAGGAAATCAAGGCTCCTTTCATGTGTGATGTGCAACACGGAATTGCTCTGCACGCAGTGCAGGGGAATCGGGCCTCATCTCGCGGCGAGGGGGAAGTCTCATGGTTTTTCTCGAGTTGCGGCGGGAACCTGGGGTATATTCTCGAGTTACGATGGGGATGGCCCTTTCACCCACGTGTTTGTTCAGCGACGTCAGGACTCCTGCCTAGTTGCGAGGGACAACTCGGGATTCTCCTCGAGGCTTGGCAGGGCAATTGGAACGCCTCTCCAGCTGAGGCGGGAGACCAAGGGTCCCTTTCCACGTGCCACAGGAATCCTGGGACTCCTATCAAGTTTCACGAGGAGTCAGGCATCGTCTCCTTTGGATGCACTGATCTCCGCGTACTTCTGGAGTTTTCAAAGGATGTGAGGCCTTCGGTCGCCATGAGGTGGGGAACTAGGTCTTTCTCTGTGGTCTCCACAGGGGATTCAGACATCCTTTCGTCTTGGGAGATGCAAGACGAGCCTGCATTCAAGTCACTGCAGGGATGTCCGGCCTTATTTCGAGTCAGGGCATTGCGGTGTCCATTCCACTTGAGGCTGCAAATTCAGGATCCCTCTCACATACCTAAAGCTGTGAGAAGCCTCCTCTTGAGGTGCTTGTGGTAAGGTGGTGGTCCTCTGGAGTCGAAGTTAGGGACTAACCTCTCATCTCGAGTTGATTTTTTGGTCCTCGGAGCTCTTTCGTGTTACTACAATGACCTCAGGGTCCCTCTAGCCTTGAAACAGTGTTCTTGGGGTTTCTCTGGAGTGCCATGAAGGAAATCAAGGCTCCTTTCATGTGTGATGTGCAACACGGAATTGCTCTGCACGCAGTGCAGGGGAATCGGGCCTCATCTCGCGGCGAGGGGGAAGTCTCATGGTTTTTCTCGAGTTGCGGCGGGAACCTGGGGTATATTCTCGAGTTACGACGGGGATGGCCCTCCCACCCACGTGTTTGTTCAGCTACGCCAGGACTCCTGCCTAGTTGGCAGGGACAACTCGGGATCCTCCTCGAGGCTTGGCAGGGCAATTGGGACGCCTCTCCAGCTGAGGGGGGAGACCAAGTGTCCCTTTCCACGTGCCACAGGAATCCTGGGACTCCTATCAAGTTTCACGAGGAGTCAGGCATAGTCTCCTTTGGAGGCACTGATCTCCGTGTATCTCTGGAGTTTTCAAAGGATGTGAGGCCTCCGGTCTCGATGAGGTGGGAAACTAGGTCTTTCTCTGGGGTCTCCACAGGGGATTCAGACATCCTTTTGTCTTGGAAGATGCAAGACGAGCCTGCATTCAAGTCACTGCAGGGATATCCGGCCTTATTTCGAGTCAGGGCATCCCGGTGTCCATTCCACTTGAAGCCGCAAATCAAGGTCCCTCTCAGATACCTAGAGCTGAGAGAAGCCTCCTGTTGAGGTTCTTCTGGTAAGGTGATATTACTCTGGAGTCGAAGCCAGGGACTAACCTCTCATCTCGAGTTGATTTTTGGTCCACGGAGCTCTTTCTTGTGGCTACAGTGACCTCAGGATCCCTCTAGCCTTGAAACAGTGTTCTTGGGGTTTCTCTGGAGTGCCATCAAGGAAATCAAGGCTCCTTTCATGTGTGATGTGCAACACGGAATTGCTATGCACGCAGTGCAGGGGAATCGGGCCTCATCTCGCGGTGAGGGGGAAGTCTCATGGTTTTTCTCGAGTTGCGGCGGGAACCTGGGGTATATTCTCGAGTTACGACGGGGATGGCCCTTCCACCCACGTGTTTGTTCAGCGACGGCAGGACTCCTGCCTAGTTGCGAGGGACAACTCGGGATTCTCCTCGAGGCTTGGCAGGGCAATTGGGACTCCTCTCAATCTGAGGCGTGAGACCAAGTGTCCCTTTCCACGTGCCACAGGAATCCTGGGACTCCTATCAAGTTTCACGAGGAGTCAGGCATCGTCTCCTTTGGAGGCACTGATCTCCGCGTACCTCTGTAGTTTTCAAAGGATGTGAGGCCTCCGGTCGCGATGAGGTGGGGAACTAGGTCTTTTTCTGTTGTCTCCACAGGGGATTCAGACATCCTTTTGTCTTGGAAGATGCAAGACGAGCCTGCATTCAAGTCACTGCAGGGATATCCGGCCTTATTTCGAGTCAGGGCATCCCGGTGTCCATTCCACTTGAAGCCGCAAATCAAGGTCCCTCTCAGATACCTAGAGCTGAGAGAAGCCTCCTGTTGAGGTTCTTCTGGTAAGGTGATATTACTCTGGAGTCGAAGCCAGGGACTAACCTCTCATCTCGAGTTGATTTTTGGTCCACGGAGCTCTTTCTTGTGGCTACAGTGACCTCAGGATCCCTCTAGCCTTGAAACAGTGTTCTTGGGGTTTCTCTGGAGTGCCATCAAGGAAATCAAGGCTCCTTTCATGTGTGATGTGCAACACGGAATTGCTATGCACGCAGTGCAGGGGAATCGGGCCTCATCTCGCGGTGAGGGGGAAGTCTCATGGTTTTTCTCGAGTTGCGGCGGGAACCTGGGGTATATTCTCGAGTTACGACGGGGATGGCCCTTCCACCCACGTGTTTGTTCAGCGACGGCAGGACTCCTGCCTAGTTGCGAGGGACAACTCGGGATTCTCCTCGAGGCTTGGCAGGGCAATTGGGACTCCTCTCAATCTGAGGCGTGAGACCAAGTGTCCCTTTCCACGTGCCACAGGAATCCTGGGACTCCTATCAAGTTTCACGAGGAGTCAGGCATCGTCTCCTTTGGAGGCACTGATCTCCGCGTACCTCTGTAGTTTTCAAAGGATGTGAGGCCTCCGGTCGCGATGAGGTGGGGAACTAGGTCTTTTTCTGTTGTCTCCACAGGGGATTCAGACATAGTTTCGTCTTGGGAGATGCAAGACGAGCCTGCATTCAAGTCACTGCAGGGATATCCGGCCTTATTTCGAGTCAGGGCATCCCGGTATCCATTCCACTTGAAGCCGCAAATCAAGGTCCCTCTCAGATACCTAGAGCTGAGAGAAGCCTCCTGTTGAGGTGCTTCTGGTAAGGTGATATTCCTCTGGAGTCGAAGCCAGGGACTAACCTCTCATCTCGAGTTGATTTTTGGTCCACGGAGCTCTTTCTTGTAGCTACAGTGACCTCAGGATCCCTCTAGCCTTGAAACAGTGTTCTTGGGGTTTCTCTGGAGTGCCATCAAGGAAATCAAGGCTCCTTTCATGTGTGATGTGCAACACGGAATTGCTATGC
This sequence comes from Cervus elaphus, assembly GCF_910594005.1. Lineage (NCBI taxonomy): Eukaryota > Metazoa > Chordata > Mammalia > Artiodactyla > Cervidae > Cervus > Cervus elaphus. The sequence continues at coordinate 8,957,330 of NC_057838.1, forward strand.
ACGCAGTGCAGGGGAATCGGGCCTCATCTCGCGGTGAGGGGGAAGTCTCATGGTTTTTCTCGAGTTGCGGCGGGAACCTGGGGTATATTCTCGAGTTACGACGGGGATGGCCCTTCCACCCACGTGTTTGTTCAGCGACGTCAGGAATCCTGCCTAGTTGCGAGGGACAACTCGGGATTCTCCTCGAGGCTTGGCAGGGCAATTGGGACTCCTCTCAATCTGAGGCGGGAGACCAAGGGTCCCTTTCCACGTGCCACAGGAATCCTGGGACTCCTATCAAGTTTCACGAGGAGTCAGGCATCGTCTCCTTTGGAGGCACTGATCTCCGCGTACCTCTGTAGTTTTCAAAGGATGTGAGGCCTCCGGTCGCGATGAGGTGGGGAACTAGGTCTTTCTCTGTGGTCTCCACAAGGGATTCAGACATCCTTTCATCTTGGGAGATGCAAGACGAGCCTGCATTCAAGTCACTGCAGGGATATCCGGCCTTATATCGAGTCAGGGCATCGCGGTGTCCATTCCAATTGAGGCCGCAAAATCAGGGTTCCTCTCACATACCTAGAGCTGAGAGAAGCCTCCTCTTGAGGTGCTTGTGGTAAGGTGGTATTCCTCTGGAGTCGAAGCCAGGGACTAACCTCTCATCTCGAGTTGATTCTTGGTCCACGGAGCTCTTTCGTGTTGCTACAGTGACCTCAGTTTCCCTCTAGCCTTGAAACAGAGTTCTTGGGTTTTCTCTGGAGTGCCATCAAGGAAATCAAGGCTCCTTTCATGTGTGATGTGCAACACGGAATTGCTCTGCATGCAGTGCAGGGGAATCGGGCCTCATCTCGCGGTGAGGGGGAAGTCTCATGGTTTTTCTCGAGTTGCGGCGGGAACTTGGGGTATATTCTCGAGTTACGACGGGGATGGCCCTTCCACCCACGTGCTTGTTCAGCGACGTCAGGACTCCCGCCTAGTTGCGAGGGACAACTCGGGATTCTCCTCGAGGCTTGGCAGGGCAATTGGGACGCCTCTCCAGCTGAGGTGGGAGACCAGGTGTCCCTTTCCCCGTGCCACAGGAATCCTGGGACTCCTATCAAGTTTCACGAGGAGTCAGGCATCGTCTCCTTTGGAGGCACTGATCTCCGCGTACCTCTGGAGTTTTCAAAGGATGTGAGGCCTCCGGTCGCGATGAGGTGGGGAACTAGGTCTTTTTCTGTGGTTTCCACAAGGGATTCAGACATAGTTTCGTCTTGGGAGATGCAAGACGAGCCTGCATTCAAGTCACTGCAGGGATATCCGGCCTTATTTCGAGTCAGGGCATCCCGGTGTCCATTCCACTTGAAGCCGCAAATCAAGGTCCCTCTCAGATACCTAGAGCTGAGAGAAGCCTCCTGTTGAGGTGCTTCTGGTAAGGTGATATTCCTCTGGAGTCGAAGCCAGGGACTAACCTCTCATCTCGAGTTGATTTTTGGTCCACGGAGCTCTTTCTTGTAGCTACAGTGACCTCAGGATCCCTCTAGCCTTGAAACAGTGTTCTTGGGGTTTCTCTGGAGTGCCATCAAGGAAATCAAGGCTCCTTTCATGTGTGATGTGCAACACGGAATTGCTATGCACGCAGTGCAGGGGAATCGGGCCTCATCTCGCGGTGAGGGGGAAGTCTCATGGTTTTTCTCGAGTTGCGGCGGGAACCTGGGGTATATTCTCGAGTTACGACGGGGATGGCCCTTCCACCCACGTGTTTGTTCAGCGACGTCAGGAATCCTGCCTAGTTGCGAGGGACAACTCGGGATTCTCCTCGAGGCTTGGCAGGGCAATTGGGACTCCTCTCAATCTGAGGCGGGAGACCAAGGGTCCCTTTCCACGTGCCACAGGAATCCTGGGACTCCTATCAAGTTTCACGAGGAGTCAGGCATCGTCTCCTTTGGAGGCACTGATCTCCGCGTACCTCTGTAGTTTTCAAAGGATGTGAGGCCTCCGGTCGCGATGAGGTGGGGAACTAGGTCTTTCTCTGTGGTCTCCACAAGGGATTCAGACATCCTTTCATCTTGGGAGATGCAAGACGAGCCTGCATTCAAGTCACTGCAGGGATATCCGGCCTTATATCGAGTCAGGGCATCGCGGTTTCCATTCCAATTGAGGCCGCAAAATCAGGGTTCCTCTCACATACCTAGAGCTGAGAGAAGCCTCCTCTTGAGGTGCTTGTGGTAAGGTGGTATTCCTCTGGAGTCGAAGCCAGGGACTAACCTCTCATCTCGAGTTGATTCTTGGTCCACGGAGCTCTTTCGTGTTGCTACAGTGACCTCAGTTTCCCTCTAGCCTTGAAACAGAGTTCTTGGGTTTTCTCTGGAGTGCCATCAAGGAAATCAAGGCTCCTTTCATGTGTGATGTGCAACACGGAATTGCTCTGCATGCAGTGCAGGGGAATCGGGCCTCATCTCGCGGTGAGGGGGAAGTCTCATGGTTTTTCTCGAGTTGCGGCGGGAACTTGGGGTATATTCTCGAGTTACGACGGGGATGGCCCTTCCACCCACGTGCTTGTTCAGCGACGTCAGGACTCCCGCCTAGTTGCGAGGGACAACTCGGGATTCTCCTCGAGGCTTGGCAGGGCAATTGGGACGCCTCTCCAGCTGAGGTGGGAGACCAGGTGTCCCTTTCCCCGTGCCACAGGAATCCTGGGACTCCTATCAAGTTTCACGAGGAGTCAGGCATCGTCTCCTTTGGAGGCACTGATCTCCGCGTACCTCTGGAGTTTTCAAAGGATGTGAGGCCTCCGGTCGCGATGAGGTGGGGAACTAGGTCTTTCTCTGTGGTCTCCACAAGGGATTCAGACATCCTTTCGTCTTGGGAGATGCAAGACGAGCCTGCATTCAAGTCACTGCAGGGATATCCGGCCTTATATCGAGTCAGGGCATCGCGGTGTCCATTCCACTTGAGGCCGCAAAATCAGGGTTCCTCTCATATACCTAGAGCTGAGAGAAGCCTCCTCTTGAGGTGCTTGTGGTAAGGTGGTATACCTCTGGAGTCGAAGCCAGGGACTAACCTCTCATGTCGAGTTGATTCTTGGTCCACGGAGCTCTTTCGTGTTGCTACAGTGACCTCAGGATCCCTCTAGCCTTGAAACAGTGTTCTTGGGGTTTCTCTGGAGTGCCATCAAGGAAATCAAGGCTCCTTTCATGTGTGATGTGCAACACGGAATTGCTCTGCACGCAGTGAAGGGGAATCGGGCCTCATTTTGCGGCGAGGGGGAAGTCTCATGGTTTTTCTCGAGTTGCGGCGGGAACTTGGGGTATATTCTCGAGTTACGGCGGGGATGGCCCTTCCACCCACGTGCTTGTTCAGCGACGTCAGGACTCCCGCCTAGTTGCGAGGGACAACTCGGGATTCTCCTCGAGGCTTGGCAGGGCAATTGGGTCTCCTCTCCAGCTGAGGCGGGAGACCAAGTGTCCCTTTCCACGTGCCCCAGGAAACCTGGGACTCCTATCAAGTTTCACGAGGAGTCAGGCATCGTCTCCTTTGGAGGCACTGATCCCCGCGTACTTCTGGAGTTTTCAAAGAATGTGAGGCCTCCGGTCCCGATGAGTTGGGTAACTAGGTCTTTTTCTGTTGTCTCCACAGGGGATTCAGACATCCTTTCATCTTGGGAGATGCAAGACGAGCCTGCATTCAAGTCACTGCAGGGATATCCGGCCTTATTTCGAGTCAGGGCATCCCGGTGTCCATTCCACTTGAAGCCGCAAATCAAGGTCCCTCTCAGATACCTAGAGCTGAGAGAAGCCTCCTGTTGAGGTTCTTCTGGTAAGGTGATATTCCTCTGGAGTCGAAGCCAGGGACTAACCTCTCATCTCGAGTTGATTTTTGGTCCACGGAGCTCTTTCCTGTGGCTACAGTGACCTCAGGATCCCTCTAGCCTTGAAACAGTGTTCTTGGGGTTTCTCTGGAGTGCCATCAAGGAAATCAAGGCTCCTTTCATGTGTGATGTGCAACACGGAATTGCTATGCACGCAGTGCAGGGGAATCGGGCCTCATCTCGCGGTGAGGGGGAAGTCTCATGGTTTTTCTCGAGTTGCGGCGGGAACCTGGGGTATATTCTCGAGTTACGACGGGGATGGCCCTTCCACCCACGTGTTTGTTCAGCGACGGCAGGACTCCTGCCTAGTTGCGAGGGACAACTCGGGATTCTCCTCGAGGCTTGGCAGGGCAATTGGGACTCCTCTCAATCTGAGGCGTGAGACCAAGGGTCCCTTTCCACGTGCCACAGGAATCCTGGGACTCCTATCAAGTTTCACGAGGAGTCAGGCATCGTCTCCTTTGGAGGCACTGATCTCCGCGTACCTCTGTAGTTTTCAAAGGATGTGAGGCCTCCGGTCGCGATGAGGTGGGGAACTAGGTCTTTTTCTGTTGTCTCCACAGGGGATTCAGACGTAGTTTCGTCTTGGGAGATGCAAGACGAGCCTGCATTCAAGTCACTGCAGGGATATCCGGCCTTATTTTGAGTCAGGGCATCCCGGTGTCCATTCCACTTGAAGCCGCAAATCAAGGTCCCTCTCAGATACCTAGAGCTGAGAGAAGCCTCCTGTTGAGGTGCTTCTGGTAAGGTGATATTCCTCTGGAGTCGAAGCCAGGGACTAACCTCTCATCTCGAGTTGATTTTTGGTCCACGGAGCTCTTTCTTGTGGCTACAGTGACCTCAGGATCCCTCTAGCCTTGAAACAGTGTTCTTGGGGTTTCTCTGGAGTGCCATCAAGGAAATCAAGGCTCCTTTCATGTGTGATGTGCAACACGGAATTGCTATGCACGCAGTGCAGGGGAATCGGGCCTCATCTCGTGGTGAGGGGGAAGTCTCATGGTTTTTCTCGAGTTGCGGCGGGAACCTGGGGTATATTCTCGAGTTACGACGGGGATGGCCCTTCCACCCACGTGTTTGTTCAGCGACGGCAGGACTCCTGCCTAGTTGCGAGGGACAACTCGGGATTCTCCTCGAGGCTTGGCAGGGCAATTGGGACTCCTCTCAATCTGAGGCGGGAGACCAAGGGTCCCTTTCCACGTGCCACAGGAATCCTGGGACTCCTATCAAGTTTCACGAGGAGTCAGGCATCGTCTCCTTTGGAGGCACTGATCTCCGCGTACCTCTGTAGTTTTCAAAGGATGTGAGGCCTCCGGTCGCGATGAGGTGGGGAACTAGGTCTTTCTCTGTGGTCTCCACAAGGGATTCAGACATCCTTTCGTCTTGGGAGATGCAAGACGAGCCTACATTCAAGTCACTGCAGGGATATCCAGCCTAATTTCGAGTCATGGCATCGCGGTGTCCATTCCACTTGAGGCCGCAAACTCAGGGTCTCTCTCACATAGCTAGAGCTGAGAGAATCCTCCTCTAGAGGTGCTTGTGGTAAGGTGGTATTCCTCTGGAGTCGAAGCCAGGGACTAACCTCTCATCTCGAGTTGATTTTTGGTCCATGGAGCTCTTTCGTGTTGCTACAGTGACCTCGGGATCCCTCTAGCCTTGAAACAGTGTTCTTGGGGTTTCTCTGGAGTGCCATCAAGGAAATCAAGGCTCCTTTCATGTTTGATGTGCAACACGGAATTGCTCTGCATGCAGTGCAGGGGAATCGGGCCTCATCTCCCGGCGAGAGGGAAGTCTCATGGTTTTTCTCGAGTTGCGGCGGGAACCTGAGGTATATTCTCGAGTTACGACGGGGATGGCCCTTCCACCCACGTGTTTGTTCAGCGACGTCAGGACTCCTGCCTAGTTGCGAGGGACAACTCGGGATTCTCCTCGAGTCTTGGCAGGGCAATTGGGACGCCTCTCCAGCTGAGGCGAGAGACCAAGGGACCCTTTCCCCGTGCCACAGAAATCCTGGGACTCCTATCAAGTTTCACGAGGAGTCAGGCATCATCTCCTTTGGAAGCACTGATCTCCGCGTACCTCTGGAGTTTTCAAGGAATGTGAGGTCTCCGGTCGCGATGAGTTGGGGAACTAGGTCTTTTTCTGTTGTCTCCACAGGGGATTCAGACATCCTTTCGTCTTGGGAGATGCAAGACGAGCCTGCATTCAAGTCACTGCAGGAATATCCGGCCTTATTTCGAGTCAGGGCATCCCGGTGTCCATTCCACTTTAAGCCGCAAATCAAGGTCCCTCTCAGATACCTAGAGCTGAGAGAAGCCTCCTGTTGAGGTGCTTCTGGTAAGGTGATATTCCTCTGGAGTCGAAGCCAGGGACTAACCTCTCTTCTCCAGTTGATTTTTGGTCCACGGAGCTCTTTCGTGTGGCTACAGTGACCTCAGGATCCCTCTAGCCTTGAAACAGTGTTCTTGGGGTTTCTCTGGAGTGCCATCAAGGAAATCAAGGCTCCTTTCATGTGTGATGTGTAACACGGAATTGCTCTGCACGCAGTGCAGGGGAATCAGGCCTCATCTCGCGGCGAGGGGGAAGTCTCATGCTTTTTCTCGAGTTGCGGCGGGAACCTGAGGTATATTCTCAAGTTACGACGGGGATGGCCCTTCCACCCACATGTTTGTTCAGCGACGGCAGGACTCCTGCCTAGTTGCGAGGGACAACTCGGGATTCTCCTCGAGGCTTGGCAGGGCAATTGGGACTCCTCTCAATCTGAGGCGGGAGACCAAGGGTCCCTTTCCACGTGCCACAGGAATCCTGGGACTCCTATGAAGTTTCACAAGGAGTCAGGCATCGTCTCCTTTGGAGGCACTGATCTCCGTGTACCTCTGTAGTTTTCAAAGGATGTGAGGCCTCCGGTCGCGATGAGGTGGGGAACTAGGTCTTTCTCTGTGGTCTCCACAAGGGATTCAGACATCCTTTCATCTTGGAAGATGCAAGACGAGCCTGCATTCAAGTCACTGCAGGGATATCCGGCCTTATATCGAGTCAGGGCATCGCGGTGTCCATTCCAATTGAGGCCGCAAAATCAGGGTTCCTCTCACATACCTAGAGCTGAGAGAAGCCTCCTCTTGAGGTGCTTGTGGTAAGGTGGTATTCCTCTGGAGTCGAAGCCAGGGACTAACCTCTCATCTCGAATTGATTCTTGGTCCTCGGAGCTCTTTCGTGTTGCTACAGTGACCTCAGTTTCCCTCTAGCCTTGAAACAGTGTTCTTGGGGTTTCTCTGGAGTGCCATCAAGGAAATCAAGGCTCCTTTCATGTGTGATGTGCAACACGGAATTGCTCTGCATGCAGTGCAGGGGAATCGGGCCTCATTTTGCGGCGAGGGGGAAGTCTCATGGTTTTTCTCGAGTTGCGGCGGGAACTTGGGGTATATTCTCGAGTTACGACGGGGATGGCCCTTCCACCCACGTGCTTGTTCAGCGACGTCAGGACTCCCGCCTATTTGCGAGGGACAGCTCGGGATTCTCCTCGAGGCTTGGCAGGGCAATTGGGACGCCTCTCCAGCTGAGGCGGGAGACCAGGTGTCCCTTTCCACGTGCCCCAGGAAACCTGGGACTCCTATCAAGTTTGACGAAGAGTCAGGCATCGTCTCCTTTGGAGGCACTGATCTCCGCGTACCTCTGGAGTTTTCAAAGGATGTGAGGCCTCCGGTCGCGAAGAGGTGGGGAACTAGGTCTTTCTCTGTGGTCTCCACAGGGGATTCAGACATCCTTTCGTCTTGGGAGATGCAAGACGAGCCTGCATTCAAGTCACTGCAGGGATATCCGGCCTTATTTCGAATCAGGGCATCGCGGTGTCCATTCCACTTGAGGCCGCAAATCAGGGTCCCTCTCAGATACCTAGAGCTGAGAGAAGCCTCCTCTTGAGGTGTTTCTGGTAAGGTCATATTCCTCTGGAGTCGAAGCCAGGGACTAACCTCTCATCTCGAGTTGATTTTTGGTCCATGGAGCTCTTTCGTGTTGCTACAGTGACCTCAGGATCCCTCTAGCCTTGAAACAGTGTTCTTGGGGTTCTCTGGAGTGCCATCAAGGAAATCAAGGCTCCTTTCATGTGTGATGTGCAACACGGAATTGCTCTGCCCGCAGTACAGGGGAATCGGGCCTCATCTCGCGGCGAGGGGGAAGTCTCATGGTTTTTCTCGAGTTGCGGCGGGAACCTGCAGTATATTCTCGAGTTACGACGGGCATGGCCCTTCCACCCACGTGTTTCTTCAGCGACGTCAGGACTCCCGCCTAGTTGCGAGGGACAACTCGGGATTCTCCTGGGGTCTTGGCAGGGCAATTGGGACGCCTCTCCACCTGAGGCGGTAGACCAAGTGTCCCTTTCCACGTGCCACAGGAATCCTGGGACTCCTATCAAGTTTCACGAGGAGTCAGGCATCGTCTCCTTAGGAGGAACTGATCTCCGCGTACCTCTGGAGTTTTCAAAGGATGTGAGGCCTCCGGTCGCGATGAGCTGGGGAACTAGGTCTTTCTCTATGGTCTCCACAGGGGATTCAGACATCCTTTCCTCTTGGGAGATGCAAGACGAGCCTGCCTTCAAGTCACAGCAGGGATATCCGGCCTTATTTCGAGTCAGGGCATCGCGGTCTCCATTCCAAGTGAGGCCGCAAACTCAGGGTCCCTCTAAAATAGCTAAAGCTGAGAGAAGCCACCTCTTGAGGTGCTTGTGGTAAGGTGGTATTCCTCTGGGGTCGAAGCCAGGGACTAACCTCTCATCTCGAGTTGATTCTTGGGCCACGGAGCTCTTTCGTGTTGCTACAGTGACCTCAGGATCCCTCTAGCCTTGAAACAGTGTTCTTGGGGTTTCTCTGGAGTGCCATCAAGGAAATCAAGGCTCCTTTCATGTGTGATGTGCAACACGCAATTGGTCTGCACGCAGTGAAGGGGAATCGGGCCTCATTTTGCGGCGAGGGGGAAGTCTCTTGGTTTTTCTTGAGTTGCGGCGGGAACCTGGGGTATATTCTCGAGTTACGACGGGGATGGCCCTTCCACCCACGTGCTTGTTCAGCGACGTCAGGACTCCCGCCTAGTTGCGAGGGACAACTCGGGATTCCCCTCGAGTCTTGGCAGGGCAATTGGGACGCCTCTCCAGCTGAGGCGGGAGACCAAGTGTCCCTTTCCACGTGCCACAGGAAACCTGGGACTCCTATCAAGTTTGACGAGGAGTCAGGCATCCTCTCCTTTGGAGGCACTGATCTCTGCGTACCTCTGGAGTTTTCAAAGGATGTGAGGCCTCCGGTCGCGATGAGGTGGGGAACTAGGTCTATCTCTGTGGTCTCCACAGGGGATTCAGACATCCTTTCGTCTTGGGAGATGCAAGACGAGCCTGCATTCAAATCACTGCAGGGATATCCGGCCTTATTTCGAATCAGGGCATCGCGGTGTCCATTCCACTTGAGGCCGCAAACTCAGGGTCCCTCTCACATATCTAGAGCTGAGAGAAGCCTCCTCTTGAGGTGCTTGTGGTAAGGTGGTATTCCTCTGGAGTCGAAGCCAGGGACTAAGCTCTCATCTCGAGTTGATTTTTGGTCCACGGAGCTCTTTCGTGTTGCTACAGTGACCTCAGGATCCCTCTAGCCTTGAAACAGTGTTCTTGGGGTTTCTCTGGAGTGCCATCGATAAATCAAGGCTCCTTTCATGTGTGATGTGCAACACGGAATTGCTCTGCACGCAGTGCAGGGGAATCGGGCCTCATATCACGGCGAGGGGGAAGTCTCATAATTTTTCTCGAGTTGCGGCGGGAACCTGGGGTATATTCTCGAATTACGACGGGGATGGCCCTTCCACCCACGTGTTTGTTCAGCGACGTCAGGACTCCTGCCTAGTTGCGAGGGACAACTCGGGATTCTCCTCGAGGCTTGGCAGGGCAATTGGGACGCCTCTCCAGCTGAGGCGGGAGACCAAAAGTCCCTTTCCCCGTGCCAGAGGAATCCTGGGACTCATATCAAGTTTCACGAGGAGTCAGCCATCGTCTCCTTTGGAGGCACTGATCTCCGAGTACCTCTGGAGTTTTCAAAGAATGTGAGGCCTCCGGTCGCGATGATGTGGGGAACTAGGTCTTTTTTGTGGTCTCCACAGGGGATTCAGACATCCTTTCGTCTTGGGAGATGCAAGACGAGCCTGCATTCAAGTCACTGCAGGGATATCCGGCCTTATTTCGAGTCAGGGAATCGCGGTGTCCATTCCACTTGAGGCCGCAAACTCAGGGTCCTCTCAGATACCTAGAGCTGAGAGAAGCCTCCTCTTGAGGTGCTTCTGGTAAGGTGGTATTCCTCTGGAGTCGAAGCCAGGGACTAACCTCTCATCTTGAGTTTATTTTTGGTGCACGGAGCTCTTTCGTGTGGCTACAGTGACCTCAGGATCCCTCTAGCCTTGAAACAGTGTTCTTGGGGTTTTTCTGGAGTGCTATCAAGGAAATCAAGGCTCCTTTCATGTGTGATGTGCAACACGGAATTGGTCTGCACGCAGTGCAGGGGAATCGGGCGTCATCTCGCGGCGAGGGGGAAGTCTCATGCTTTTTCTCGAGTTGTGGCGGGAACTTGTGGTATATTCTCGAGTTACGACGGGGATGGCCCTTCCACACACGTGCTTGTTCAGCGACGTCAGGACTCCTGCCTAGTTGCGAGGGACAACTCGGGATTCTCCTCGAGGCTTGGCAGGGCAATTGGGATGCCTCTCCATCTGAGACGGGAGACCAAGGGTCCCTTTCCACGTGCCACAGGAATCCTGTGACTCCTATCAAGTTTAACGATGAGTCAGGCATCGTCTCCTTTGGAGGCACTGATCTCCGTGTACCTCTGGAGTTTTCAAAGGATGTGAGGCCTCCGGTCGCGATGAGGTGGGGAACTAGGTCTTTCTCTGTGGTCTCCACAAGAGATTCAGACATCCTTTCCTCTTGGGAGATGCAAGACGAGCCTGCATTCAAGTCACTGCAGGGATATCCGGCCTTATATCGAGTCAGGGCATCGCGGTGTCCCTTCCACTTGAGGCTGCAAAATCAGGGTTCCTCTCATATACCTAGAGCTGAGAGAAGCCTCCTCTTGAGGTGCTTGTGGTAAGGTGGTATTCCTCTGGAGTCGAAGCCAGGGACTAACCTCTCATCTCGAGTTGATTCTTGGGCCACGGAGCTCTTTCGTGTTGCTACAGTGACCTCAGGATCCCTCTAGCCTTGAAACAGTGTTCTTGGGGTTTCTCTGGAGTGCCATCAAGGAAATCAAGGCTCCTTTCATGTGTGATGTGCAACACGGAATTGGTCTGCACGCAGTGAAGGGGAATCGGGCCTCATTTTGCGGCGAGGGGGAAGTCTCATGGTTTTTCTCGAGTTGCGGCGGGAACCTGGGGTATATTCTCGAGTTACGACGGGGATGGCCCCTCCACCCACGTGCTTGTTAAGCGACGTCAGGACTCCCGCCTTGTTGCGAGGGACAATTCGGGATTTCCCTCGAGGCTTGGCAGGGCAATTGGGACGCCTGTCCAGCTGAGGCGGGAGACCAAGTGTCCCTTTTCACGTGCCACAGGAAACCTGGGACTCCTATCAAGTTTGACGAGGAGTCAGGCATCGTCTCCTTTGGAGGCACTGATCTCTGCGTACCTCTGGAGTTTTCAAAGGATGTGAGGCCTGCGGTCGCGATGAGGTGGGGAACTAGGTCTATCTCTGTGGTCTCCACAGGGGATTCAGACATCCTTTCGTCTTGGGAGATGCAAGACGAGCCTGCATTCAAATCACTGCAGGGATATCCGGCCTTATTTCGAATCAGGGCATCGCGGTGTCCATTCCACTTGAGGCCGCAAACTCAGGGTCCCTCTCACATATCTAGAGCTGAGAGAAGCCTCCTCTTGAGGTGCTTGTGGTAAGGTGGTATTCCTCTGGAGTCGAAGCCAGGGACTAAGCTCTCATCTCGAGTTGATTTTTGGTCCACGGAGCTCTTTCGTGTTGCTACAGTGACCTCAGGATCCCTATAGCCTTGAAACAGTGTTCTTGGGGTTTCTCTGGAGTGCCATCAATAAATCAAGGCTCCTTTCATGTGTGATGTGCAACACGGAATTGCTCTGCACGCAGTGCAGGGGACTCCGGCCTCATATCACGGCGAGGGGGAAGTCTCTTGGTTTTTCTCGAGTTGCGGCGGGAACCTGGGGTATATTCTCGAGTTACGACGGGGATGGCCCTTCCAACCACGTGTTTGTTCAGCGACGTAAGAACTCCTGCCTAGTTGCGAGGGACAACTCGGGATTCTCCTCGAGGCTTGGCAGGGCAATTTTGACGCCTCTCCAGCTGAGGCGGGAGACCAAGTGTCCCTTTCCACGTGCCAGAAGAATCCTGGGACTCCTATCAAGTTTCACGAGGAGTCAGCCATCGTCTCCTTTGGAGGCACTGATTTACGCGTACCTCTGGAGTTTTTAAAGGATGTGAGAGCTCCGGTCGCGATGAGGTGGGGAAGTAGGTTTTTCTCTGTGGTCTCCACAGGGGATTCAGACAACCTTTCGTCTTGGGAGATGCAAGACGAGCCTGCATTCAAGTCACTGCAGGGATATCCGGCCTTATTTCGAGTCAGGGCATCGCGGTGTCCATTCCACTTGAGGCCGCAAACTCAGGGTCTCTCTCACATAGCTAGAGCTGAGAAAAGCCTCCTCTTGAGGTGCTTGTGGTAAGGTGGTATTCCTCTGGAGTCGAAGCCAGGGACTAACCTCTCATCTCCAGTTGATTTTTGGTCCACGGAGCTCTTTCGTGTTGCTACAGTGACCTCGGGATACCTCTAGCCTTGAAACAGTGTTCTTGGGGTTTCTCTGGAGTGCCATCAAGGAAATCAAGGCTCCTTTCATGTGTGATGTGCAACACGGAATTGCTCTGCACGCAGTGCAGGGGAATCGGGCCTCATCTCGCGGCGAGGGGGAAGTCTCATGGTTTTTCTCGAGTTGCGGCGTGAACCTGGGGTATATTCTCGAGTTACGACGGGGATGGCCCTTCCACCCACGTGTTACTTCAGTGACGTCAGGACTCCTGCCTAGTTGCGAGGGACAACTCGAGATTCTCCTCGAGGCTTGGCAGGGCAATTGGGACGCCTGTCCAGCTGAGGCGGGAGACCAAGGGTCCCTTTCCACGTACCACAGGAATCCTGGGACTCCTATCAAGTTTCTCGAGGAGTCAGGCTTCGTCTGCTTTGGAGGCACTGATCTCCGCGTACCTCTGGAGTTTTCAAAGGATGTGAGGCCTCCGGTCGCGATGAGGTGGGGAACTAGGTCTTTCTCTGTGGTCTCCACAGGGGATTCAGTCATCCTTTCATCTTGGGAGATGCAAGACGAGCCTGCATTCAAGTCACTGTAGGGATATTAGGCCTTATTTCGCGTCAGGGCGTCGCGGTGTCCATTCCACTTGAGGCCACAAAATCAGGGTCCCTCTCACATAGCTAGAGCTGAGAGAAGCCTCCTCTTGAGGTGCTTGTGGTAAGGTGGTATTTCTCTGGAGTCGAAGCCAAGGACTAACCTCTATCTCGAGTTGATTTTTGGTCCACGGAGCTCTTTCGTGTTGCTACAGTGACCTCAGGATCCCTCTAGCCTTGCAACAGTGGTCTTGGGTTTTCTCTGGAGTGCCATGAAGGAAATCAAGGCTCCTTTCATGTTTGATGTGCAACACGCAATTGCTTTGCATGCAGTGCATGGGAATCGGGCCTCATCTCGCGGCGAGGGGGAAGTCTCTTGGTTTTTCTCTAGTTGCGGCGGGAACCTGGAGTATATTCTCGAGTTACGACGGGGATGGCACTTCCACCCACGTGTTTGTTCAGCGACGTCAGGACTCCTGCCTAGTTGTGAGGGACAACTTGTGATTTTCCTCGAGGCTTGGCAGGGCAATTGGGACGACTCTCCAGCTGAGGCGGGAGACCAAGGATCTCTTTCCACGTGCCACAGGAATCCTGGGACTCCTATCAAGTTTCACGAGGAGTCAGGCATTGTCTCCTTTGGAGGCACTGATCTCCTTGTACCTCTGGAGTTTTCAAAGGATGTGAGGCCTCCGGTCGCGATGAGGTGGGGAACTAGGTCTTTCTCTGGGGTCTCCACAGGGGATTCAGACATCCTTTCATCTTGGGAGATGCAAGACGAGCCTGCATTCAAGTCACTGCAGGGATATCCGGCCTTATTTCGAGTCAGGGCATCGCGGTGTCCATTCCAATTGAGGCCGCAAACTCAGGTTCCCTCTCACATAGCTAGAGCTGAGAGAAGCCTCCTCTTGAGGTGCTTGTGGTAAGGTGGTATTCCTCTGGAGTCGAAGCCAGGGACTAACCTCTCATCTCGAGTTGATTTTTGGTCCACAGAGCTCTTTCGTGTTGCTACAGTGACCTCAGGATCCCTCTAGCCTTGAAACAGTGTTCTTGGGGTTTCTCTGGAGTGCCATTAAGGAAATCAAGGCTCCTTTCATGTGTGATGTGCAACACGGAATTGCTCTGCACGCAGTGCATTGGAATCTGGCCTCATCTCGCGGCGAGGGGGAAGTCTCTTGGTTTTTTTCGAGTTGCGGCGGGAACCTGAGGTATATTCTCGAGTTACGACAGGGATGGCCCTTCCACACACGCGTTTGTTCAGCGACGTCAGAACTCCTGCCTAGTTGCGAGGGCCAACTCGGGATTCTCCTCGAGGCTTGGCAGGGCAATTGGGACGCCCCTCCAGCTGCGGCAGGAGACCAAGGGTCCCTTTCCACGTGCCACAGCAATCCTGGGACTCCTATCAAGTTTCACGAGGAGTCAGGCATCGTCTCCTTTGGAGGCACTGATCTCCGCGTACCTCTGGAGTTTTCAAAGGATGTGAGGCCTCCGGTCGGGATGAGGTGGGAAACTAGGTCTTTCTCTGTGGTCTCCACAGGGGATTCAGACATCCTTTCGTCTTGGGAGATGCAAGACGAGCCTGCATTCAAGTCACTGCAGGGATATCCGGCCTTATTTTTACTCAGGGCATCGCGGTGTCCATTCCACTTGAGGCCGCAAACTCAGGGTCCCTCTCACATACCTAGAACTGAGAGAAGCCCCCTCTTGAAGTGCTTGTGGTAAGGTGGTATTCCTCTGGAGTCGAAGCCAGGGACTAATCACTCACCTCGAGTTGTTTTTTGGTCCACGGAGCTCTTTCGTGTTGCTACAGTGACCTCCGGATCCCTTTAGCCTTGAAACAGTGTTCTTGGGGTTTCTCTGGAGTGCCATCACGGAAATCAAGGCTCCTTTCATGGGTGATGTGCAGCACGGAATTGCCCTGAATGCACTGCAGGGGAATCGGGCCTCATCTCGCGGCGAGGGGGAAGTCTCATGGTTTTTCTCGAGATGCGGTGGGAACCTGGGGTATATTCTCGAGTTACGACGGGGATGGCCCTTCCACACACGTGTTTGTTCAGCGACGTCAGAATTCCTGCCTAGTTGCGAGGGCCAACTCGGGATTTCCTCGAGGCTTGGCAGGGCAATTGGGACGCCCCTCCAGCTGAGGCGGGAGACCAAGGGTCCCTTTCCACGTGCCACAGGAATCCTGGGACTCCTATCAAGTTTCACGAGGAGTCACGCATCGTCTCCTTTGGAGGCACTGATCTCCGCGTACCTCTGGAGTTTGAAAGGATGTGAGGCCTCCGGTCGCGATGAGGTGGGGAACTAGGTCTTTCTCTGTGGTCTCCACAGGGGATTCAGACATCCTTTCATCTTGGGAGACGCAAGCCGAGCCTGCATTCAAGTCACTGCAGGGATATCCGGCCTTATTTCGCGTCAGCGCATCGCAGTGTCCATTCCACTTGAGGCCGCAAAATCAGGGTCCCTCTCACATACCTAGAGCTGAGAGAAGCCTCCTCTTGAGGTGCTTGTGGTAAGGTGGTATTCCTCTGGAGTTGAAGCCAGGGACTAACCTCTCATCTCGAGTTGATTTTTGGTCCACGGAGCTCTTTCGTGTTGCTACAGTGACCTCAGGATCCCGCTAGCCTTGACACAGTGTTCTTGGGGATTCTCTGGAGTGCCATCAAGGAAATCAAGGCTCCTTTCATGTGTGATGTGCAGCACGGAATTGCTCTACACGCAGTGCAGGGGAATCTGGCCTCATCTCGCGGCGAGGGGGAAGTCTCTTGGTTTTTCTCGAGTTGCGGCGGGAACCTGGGGTATATTCTTGAGTTACGACGGGGATGGCCATTCCACCCACGTGTTAGTTCAGCGACGTCAGGACTCCTGCCTAGTTGCGAAGGAGAACTCGGGATTCTCCTCGAGGCTTGGCAGGGCAATTGGGAGGACTCTCCAGCTGAGGCGGGAGACCAAGGGTACCTTTCCACGTGCCACAGGAATCCTGGGACTCCTATCAAGGTTCACGAGGAGTCAGGCATCGTCTCCTTTGGAGGCACTAATTTCCACGTACCTCTGGAGTTTTCAAAGGATGTGAGGCCTCCGGTCGCGATGAGGTGGGGAAGTAGGTCTTTCTCTGTGGTTTCCACAGGGGATTCAGACATCCTTTCGTCTTGGTAGATGCAAGACGAGCCTGCATTCAAGTCACTGCAGGGATATCCGGCCTTATTTCGAGTCAGGGCATCGCGGTGTCCATTCCACTTGAGGTCGGAAACTCAGGGTCCCTCTCACATACCTACAGCTGAGAGAAGCCTCCTCTTGAAGTGCTTGTGGTAAGGTGGTGTTCCTCTGGAGTCGAAGCCAGGGACTAAGCTCTCATCTCGAGTTGATTTTTGGTCCACGGAGCTCTTTCGTGTTGCTACATTGACCTCGGGATCCCTCTAACCTTGAAACAGTGTTCTTGGGGTTTCTCTGGAGTGCCATCAAGGAAATCAAGGCTCCTTTCATGTGTGATGTGCAACACGGAATTGCTCTGCACGCAGTGAAGGGGAATCGGGCCTCATCTCGCGGCGAGGGGGAAGTCTCATGGTTTTTCTCGAGTTGCGGCGGGAACCTGGGGTATATTCTCGAGTTACGATGGGGATGGCCCTTCCACCCACGTGTTTGTTCAGCGACGTCAGGACTCCTGCCTAGTTGCGAGGGACAACTCGGGATTCTCCTCGAGGCTTGGCAGGGCAATTGGGACGCCTCTGCAGCTGAGGCGGGAGACCAAGGGTCCCTTTCCACGTGCCACAGGAATCCTGGGACTCCTATCAAGTTTCACGAGGAGTCAGGCATCGTCTCCTTTGGAGGCACTGATCTCCGCGTACCTCTGGAGTTTTCAAAGGATGTGAGGCCTCCGGTCGTGATGAGTTGGGGAACTAGGTCTTTCTCTGTGGTCTCCACAGGGGATTCAGACATCCTTTCGTCTTGGGACATGCAAGACGAGCCTGCATTCAAGTCACTGCAGGGATATCCGGCCTTATTTCGAGCCAGGGCATCGCGGTGTCCATTCCATTTGAGGCCGCCAACTCAGGGTCCCTCTCACATACCTAGAGCTGAGAGAAGCCTCCTCTTGAGGTGCTTGTGGTAAGGTGGTATTCCTCTGGAGTCGAAGCCAGGGACTAACCTCTCATCTCGAGGTGATTTTTGGTCCACGGAGCTCTTTCGTTCTGCTACACTGACCTCAGGATCCCTCTAGCCTTGAAACAGTGTTCTTGGGGTTTCTCTGGAGTGCCATCAAGGTAACCAAGGCTCCTTTCATGTGTGATGTGCAACATGGAATTGCTCTGCACGCAGTGCAGGGGAACCGGGCCTCATCTCGCGCTGAGAGGGAAGTCTCATCGTTTTCTCGAATTGGGGCGGGAACCTGGGGTTTATTTTCGAGTTACTACGAGGATGGCCCTTCCACCCACGTGTTTGTTCAGCGACGTCAGGACTCCTGCCTCGTTGCGAGGGACAACTCGGGATTCTCCTCGAGGCTTGGCAGGGCAATTGGGACGCCTCTCCAGCTGAGGCGGGAGACCAAGAGTCCCTTTCCACGTGCCACAGGAATCCTGGGACTCCTATCAAGTTTCACGAGGAGTCAGGCATCGTCTCCTTTGGAGGCACTGATCTCCGCGTACCTCTGGAGTTTTCAAAGGATGTGAGGCCTCCGGTCGCGATGAGGTGGGGAACTAGGTCTTTCTCTGTGGTCTCCACAGGGGATTCAGACATCCTTTCATCTTGGGAGATGCAAGACGAGCCTGCATTCAAGTCACTGCAGGGATATCCGGCCTTATTTCGAGTCAGGGCATCGCAGTGTCCATTCCACTTGAGGCCGCAAACTCAGGGTCCCTCTCACATACCTAGAGCTGAGAGAAGCCTCCTCTTGAGGTGCTTGTGTTAAGGTGGTATTCCTCTGGAGTCGAAGCCAGGAACTAACCTCTCATCTCGAGTTGATTTTTGGTCCACGGAGCTCTTTTGTGTTGCTACAGTGACCTCAGGATCCCTCTAGCTTTGAAACAATGTTCTTGGGGTTTCTCTGGAGTGCCATCAAGGAAATAAAGGCTCCTTTATGTTTGATGTGCAAGACGGAATTTTTCTGCATGCCGTGCAGGGGAACCGGGCCTCATCTCTCGGCGAGGGGGAAGTCTCATGGTTTTTCTCGAGTTGAGGCGGGAACCTGGGGTATATTCTCGAGTTACGACGGGAATGGCCCTTCCACACACGTGTTTGTTCAGCGACGTCGGGACTCCTGCCTAGTTTCGAGGGACAACTCGGGATTCTCCTCGAGGCTTGGCAGGGCAATTGGGACGACTCTCCAGCTGAGGCGGGAGACCAAGGGTCCCTTTCCACGTGCCACAGGAATGCTGGGACTCCTATCAAGTTTCACGATGAGTCAGGCATCGTCTCTTTGGAGGCACTGATCTCCGCGTACCTCTGGAGTTTTCAAAGGATGTGAGGCCTCCGGTCGCGATGAGGTGGGGAACTAGGTCTTTCTCTGTGGTTTCCACAGGGGATTCAGACATCCTTTCGTCTTGGGAGATGCAAGACGAGCCTGCATTCAAGTCACTGCAGGGATACCCGGCCTTATTTCGAGTCAGGGCATCGCGGTGTCCATTCCACTTGAGGCCTCAAACTCAGGGTCCCTCTCACATACTGAAAGCTGAGAGAAGCCTCCTCTTGAGGTGCTTGTGGTAAGGTGGTATTCCTCTGGAGTCGAAGCCAGGGACTAACCTCTCATCTCGAGTTGATTTTTGGTCCACGGAGCTCTTTCGTGTTGGTACAGTGACCTCAGGATCCCTCTAGCCTTGAAACAGTGTTCTTGGGGTTTCTCTGGAGTGCCATCAAGGAAATCAAGGCTCCTTTCATGTGTGATGTGCAATACGGAATTGCTCTGCACGCAGTGCAGGGTATCGGGCCTCATTTTTCGGCGAGGGGGAAGTCTCATGGTTTTTCTCAAGTTGCGGCGGGAACCTGGGGTATATTCTCGAGGTACGACGGGGATGGCCCTTCCACCCACGTGTTTGTTCAGCGACGTCAGGACTCCTGCCTAGTTGCGAGGGACAATTCGGGATTCTCCTCGAGGCTTAGCAGGGCAATTGGGACGCCTCTCCAGCTGAGGCGGGAGACCAAGTGTCCCTTTCCACGTGCCACAGAAATTCTGGGACTCCTAAGAAGTTTCACGAGGAGTCAGGCATCGTCTCCTTTGGAGGCACTGATCTCCGAGTACCTCTGGAGTTTTCAAAGGATGTGAGGCCTCCGGTCGCGATGAGGTGGGGAACTAGGTCTTTCTCTGTGGTCTCCACAGGGGATTCAGACATCCTTTCGTCTTGGGAGATGCAAGATGAGCCTGCATTCCAGTCACTGCAGGGATATCCAGACTTATTTCGAGTCAGGGCATCGTGGTTTCCATTCCACTTGAGGCCGCAAAATCAGGGTCCCTCTCACATAGCTAGAGCTGAGAGAAGCCTCCTCTTGAGGTGCTTGTGGTAAGGTGGTATTCCTCTGGAGTCGAAGCCAGGGACTAACCTCTCATCTCGAGTTGATTTTTGGCCCTCGGAGCTCTTTCGTGTTGCTACAGTGACCTCAGGATCCCTCTAGCCTTGAAACAGTGTTCTTGGGGTTTCTCTGGAGTGCCATCAAGGAAATCAAGGCTCCTTTCAGGTGTGATGTGCAACACGGAATTGCTCTACACGCAGTGCAGGGAATCGGACCTCATCTCGCGGCGAGGGGGAAGTCTCATGGTTTTTCTCGAGTTGCGACGGGAACCTGGGGTATATTCTCGAGTTACGACGGGGATGGCCCTTCCACCCACGTGTTTGTTCAGCGAAGTCAGGACTCCTGCCTGGTAGCGAGGGACCATTCGGGATTCTCCTCGAGGCTTGGCAGGGCAATTGGGACACCTCTCCAGCTGAGGCGGGAAACCAAGGGTCCCTTTCCACGTGCCACAGGAATCCTGTGACGCCTATTAAGTTTCACCAGGATTCAGGCATCATCTGCTTTGGAGGCACTGATCTCCGCTTACCTCTGGAGTTTTCAAGGGATGTGAGGCCTCCGGTCGCGATGAGGTCTGGAACTAGGTCTTTCTCTGTGGTCTCCACAGGGGATTCAGACTTCCTTTCATCTTGGCAGATGCAAGACGAGCCTGCATTCAAGTCACTGCAGGGATATCCAGCCTTATTTCGCGTCAGGGCAGCGCAGTGTCCATTCCACTTGAGGCCGCAAACTCAGGGTCCCTCTCACATACCTAGAGCTGAGAGAAGCCTCCTCCTGAGGTGCTTGTGGTAAGGTGGTATTCCTCTGGAGTCGAAGCCAGGGACTAACCTCTCATCTCCAGTTGATTTTTGGTCCACGAAGCTCTTTCGTGTTGCTACAGTGACCTCAGGATCCCTCTAGCCTTGAAACAGTGTTCTTGGGGTTTCTCTGGAGTGCCATCAAGGAAATCAAGGCTTTTTTCATGTGTGATGTGCAACACGGAATTGCTCTGCACGGAGTGCAGGGTATCGGGCCTCATTTTGCGGCGAGGGGGAAGTCTCATGGTTTTTCTCGAGTTGTGATGGGAACCTGGGGTATATTCTCGCGTTACGACGGGGATGGCCCTTCAACCCACGTGTTTGTTCAGCGACGTCAGACTCCTGCCTAGTTGCGAGAGACAACTCGGGATTCTCCTCGAGGCTTGGCAGGGCAATTGGGACGCCTCTCCAGCTGAGTCGGGAGACCAAGGGTCCCTTTCCACGTGCCACAGGAATCCTGGGACTCCTATCAAGTTTCACGATGAGTCAGGCATCGTCTCCTTTGGAGGCACTGATCTCCGCGTACCTCTGGAGTTTTCAAAGGATGTGAGGCCTCCGGTCGCGATGAGGTGGGGAACTAGGTCTTTCTCTGTGGTCTCCACAGGGGATTCAGACATCCTTTCATCTTGGGAGATGCAAGACGAGCCTGCATTCAAATCACTGCAGGGATATCCGGCCTTGTATCGAGTCAGGGCTTCGCGGTGTCCATTCCACTTGAGGCCGCAAACACAGGGTCCCTCTCACATACCTAGAGCTGAGAGAAGCCTCCTCTTGAGGTGCTTGTGGTAAGGTGGTATTCCTCTGGAGTTGAAGCCAGGAACTAACCTCTCATCTCGAGTTGATTTTTGGTCCACGGAGCTCTTTCGTGTTGCTACAGTGACCTCAGGATCCCTCTAGCCTTGAAACAGTGTTCTTGGGGTTTCTCTGGAGTGCCATCACGGAAATCAAGGCTCCTTTCATGTGTGATGTGCAAGACGGAATTGCTCTGCACGCAGTGCAGGGGAATCGGGCCTCATCTCGTGGCGAGGGGGAAGTCTCATGGTTTTTCTCGAGTTGCGACGGGAACCTGGGGTATATTCTCGAGTTACGACGGGGATGGCCCTTCCACCCACGTGTTTGTTCAGCGAAGTCAGGACTCTTGCCTGGTAGCGAGGGACCACTCGGGATTCTCCTCGAGGCTTGGCAGGGCAATTGGGACGCCTCTCCAGCTGAGGTGGGAAACCAAGGGTCCCTTTCCACGTGCCACAGGAATCCTGTGACGCCTATTAAGTTTCACGAGGAGTCAGGCATCATCTGCTTTGGAGGCACTGATCTCCGCTTACCTTTGGAGTTTTCAAGGGATGTGAGGCCTCCGGTCGCGATGAGGTGGGGAACTAGGTCTTTGTCTGTGGTCTCCACAGGGGATTCAGACTTCCTTTCATCTTGGCAGATGCAAGACGAGCCTGCATTCAAGTCACTGCAGGGATATCCAGCCTTATTTCGCGTCAGGGCAGCGCAGTGTCCATTCCACTTGAGGCCGCAAACTCAGGGTCTCTCTCACATACCTAGAGCTGAGAGAAGCCTCCTCTTGAGGTGCTTGTGGTAAGGTGTTGTTACTCTGGAGTCAAAGCCAGGGACTAACCTCTCATCTCGAGTTGATTTTTGGTCCACAGAGCTCTTTTGAGTTGCTACAGTGACCTCAGGATCCCTCTAGCCTTGAAACAGTGTTCTTGGGGTTTCGATGGAGTGCCATCAAGGAAATCAAGGCTCCTTTCATGTGTGATGTGCAACACGGAATTGCTCTGCACGCAGTGCAGGGTATCGGGCCTAATTTAGCGGCGAGGGGGAAGTCTCATGGTTTTTCTCGAGTTGTGATGAGAACCTGGGGTATATTCTCGAGTTACGACGGGGATGGCCCTTCAACCCACGTGTTTGTTCAGTGACGTCAGACTCCTGCCTAGTTGCGAGGGACAACTCGGGATTATCCTCGAGGCTTGGCAGGGCAATTGGGACGCCTCTCCAGCTGTGGCCGGAGACCAAGGGTCCCTTTCCACGTGCCACAGGAATCCTGGGACTCCTATCAAGTTTCACGAGGAGTCAGGCATCGTCTCCTTTGGAGGCACAGATCTCCGCGTACCTCTGGAATTTTCAAAGGATGTGAGGCCTCCTGTCGCCATGAGGTAGGGAACTAGGTCTTTCCCTGTGGTCTCCACAGGGGATTCAGACATCCTTTCGTCTTGGGAGATGCAAGACGAGCCTGCATTCAAGTCACTGCAGGTATATCCAGCATTATTTCCAGTCAGGGCATCGCGGTGTTCACTACACTTGAGGCCGCAAACTCAGGGTCCCTCTCACATACTTAGAGCTGAGAGAAGCCTCCTCTTGAGCTGCTTGTGGTAAGGTGGTATTCCTCTGGAGTCGAAGCCAGGGACTAACCTCTCATCTCGAGTTGATTTTTGGTCCACGGAGCTCTTTCGTGTTGCTACAGTGACCTCAGGATCCCTCTAGCCTTGAAACAGTGTTCTTGGGGTTTCTCTGGAGTGCCATCAAGGAAATCAAGGCTCCTTTCATGTGTGATGTGCAATACGGAAATCTCTGCACGCAGTGCAGGGGAATCGGGCCTCATCTCGCAGCGTGGGGGAAGTCTCATGGTTTTTCTCGAGTTGCGGTGGGAACCTGGGTTATATTCTCGAGTTACGACGGGGATGGCCCTTCCACCCACGTGTTTGTTCAGCCACGTCAGGACTCATGCTTAGTTGCGAGGGACAACTCGGGATTCTCCTCGAGGCTTGGCAGGGCAATTGGGACGCCTCTCCAGCTGAGGCGGGAGACCAAGGGTCCCTTTCCACGTACCACAGGAATCCTGGGACTCCTATCAAGTTTCACGAGGAGTCAGGCATCGTCTCCTTTGTAGGCACTGATCTCCGTGTACCTCTGGAATTTTCAAAGGATGTGAGGCCTCCGGTCGCCATGAGGTGGGGAACTAGGTCTTTCTCTGTGGTCTGCACAAGGGATTCAGACATCCTTTCATCTTGGGAGATGCAAGACGAGCCTGCATTCAAGTCACTGCAGGGATATCCGGCCTTATTTCGAGTCAGGGTATCGCGGTGTAGATTCCACTTGAGGCTGCAAACTCAGGGTCCCTCTCACGTACATAAAGCTGCGAGAAGCCTCCTTTTGAGGTGCTTGTGGTAAGGTGGTATTCCTCTGGAGTCGAAGTTAGGGACTAACCTCTCATCTCGAGTTGATTTTTTGGTCCTCGGAGCTCTTTCGTGTTACTACAGTGACGTCAGGGTCCCTTTAGCCCGGAAACAGTGTTCTTGAGGTTTCTCTGGAGTGCCATCCAGGAAATCAAGGCTCCTTTCATGTCTGATGTGCAACACGGAATTGCCTGCACGCAGTGCAGGGGAATCGGGCCTCATCTCGCGGCGAGGGGGAAGTCTCATGGTTTTTCTCGAGTTGCGGCGTGAACCTGGGGTATATTCTCGAGTTACGACGGGGATGGCCCTTCCACCCACGTGTTTGTTCAGCGACGTCAGGACTCCTGCCTAGTTGCGAGGGACAACTCGGGATTCTCCTCGAGGCTTGGCAGGGCAATTGGAACGCCTCTCCAGCTGAGGCGGGAGACCAAGGGTCCCTTTCCACGTGCCACAGGAATCCTGGGACTCCTATCAAGTTTCACGAGGAGTCAGGCATCATCTCCTTTGGAGGCACTGATCTCCGCGTACCTCTGGAGTTTTCAAAGGATGTGAGGCCTCCAGTCGCGATGAGGTGGGGAACTAGGTCTTTCTCTGTGGTCTCCACAGGGGATTCAGACATCCTTTCGTCTTGGGAGATGCAAGACGAGCCTGCATTCAAGTCACTGCAGGGATGTCCGGCCTTATTTCGAGTCAGGGCATTGCGGTGTCCATTCCACTTGAGGCTGCAAATTCAGGATCCCTCTCACATACCTAAAGCTGTGAGAAGCCTCCTCTTGAGGTGCTTGTGGTAAGGCGGTGGTCCTCTGGAGTCGAAGTTAGGGACTAACCTCTCATCTCGAGTTGATTTTTTGGTCCTCGGAGCTCTTTCGTGTTACTACAATGACCTCAGGGTCCCTCTAGCCTTGAAACAGTGTTCTTGGGGTTTCTCTGGAGTGCCATGAAGGAAATCAAGGCTCCTTTCATGTGTGATGTGCAACACGGAATTGCTCTGCACGCAGTGCAGGGGAATCGGGCCTCATCTCGCGGCGAGGGGGAAGTCTCATGGTTTTTCTCGAGTTGCGGCGGGAACCTGGGGTATATTCTCGAGTTACGACGGGGATGGCCCTCCCACCCACGTGTTTGTTCAGCTACGCCAGGACTCCTGCCTAGTTGGCAGGGACAACTCGGGATCCTCCTCGAGGCTTGGCAGGGCAATTGGGACGCCTCTCCAGCTGAGGGGGGAGACCAAGTGTCCCTTTCCACGTGCCACAGGAATCCTGGGACTCCTATCAAGTTTCACGAGGAGTCAGGCATAGTCTCCTTTGGAGGCACTGATCTCCGTGTATCTCTGGAGTTTTCAAAGGATGTGAGGCCTCCGGTCTCGATGAGGTGGGAAACTAGGTCTTTCTCTGGGGTCTCCACAGGGGATTCAGACATCCTTTTGTCTTGGAAGATGCAAGACGAGCCTGCATTTAAGTCACTGCAGGGATATCCGGCCTTATTTCGAGTCAGGGCATCGCGGTGTCCATTCCACTTGAGGCCGCAAAATCAGGGTCCCTCTCACATAGCTAGAGCTGAGAGAAGCCTCCTCTTGAGGTGCTTGTGGTAAGGTGGTATTCCTCTGGAGTCGAAGCCAGGGACTAACCTCTCATCTCGAGTTGATTTTTGGTCAACGGAGCTCTTTCGTGTTGCTACAGTGACCTCAGGATCCCTCTAGCCTTGAAACAGTGTTCTTGGGGTTTCTCTGGAGTGCCATCAAGGAAATCAAGGCTCCATTCATGTGTGATGTGCAACATGGAATTGCTCTGCACGCAGTGCATGGGAATCGGGCCTCATCTCGCGGCGAGGGGGAAGTCTCATGGTTTTTCTTGATTTGCGGCGGGAACCTGTGGTATATTCTCGAGTTACGACGGGGATGGCCCTTCCACCCACGTGTTTGTTCAGCCATATCAGAACTCCTGTCTAGTTGCCAGGGACAACTCGGGATTCTCCTCGAGGCTTGGCAGGGCAATTGGGACGCCTCTCCAGCTGAGGCGGGAGACCAAGGGTCCCTTTCCACGTGCCACAGGAATCCTGGGACTCCTATCAAGTTTCACGAGGAGTCAGGCATCGTCTCCTTTGGAGGCACTGATCTCCGCATACCTCTGGAGTTTTCAAAGGATGTGAGGCCTCTGGTCGCGATGAGATGGGGAACTAGGTCTTTCTCTGTGGTCTCCACAGGGGATTCAGACATCCTTTCATCTTGGGAGATGCAAGACGAGCCTTCATTCAAGTCACTGCAGGGATATCCAGCCTTATTTCGCGTCAGGGCATCGCGGTGTCCATTCCACTTGAGGCCGCAAATTCAGGGTCCCTCTCACATACATAGAGCTGAGAGAAGCCCCCTCTTGAGGTGCTTGTGGTAAGGTGGTATTCCTCTGGAGTCGAAGCCAGGGACTAACCTCTCATCTCGAGTTGATTTTTGGTCCACGGAGCTCTTTTGTGTTGCTACAGTGACCTCAGGATCCCTCTAGCCTTGAAACAATGTTCTTGGGGATTCTCTGGAGTGCCATCAAGGAAATCAAGGCTCCTTTCATGTGTGATGTGCAACACGGAATTGCTCTGAATGCAGTGCAGGGGAATCGGGCCTCATCTCGCGGTGAGGGGGAAGACTCATGGTTTTTCTGAAGTTGCGGCCGGAACCTGGAGTATATTCTCGAGTTAAGACGGGGATGGCCCTTCCACCCACGTGTTTGTTCAGCGACGTCAGGACTCCTGCCTAGTTGCGAGGGACAACTTGGGATTCTCCTCTAGGCTTGGCAGGGCAATTGGATGCCTCTCCAGCTGAGGCGGGAGACCAAGAGTCCCTTTCCACGTGCCACAGGAATCCTGGGACTCCTATCAAGTTTCACGAGGAGTCAGGCATCGTCTCCTTTGGAGGCACTGATCTCCACGTACCTCTGGAGTTTTCAAAGGATGTGAGGCCTCTGGGCGTGATGAGGTGGGAAACTAGGTCTTTTTCTATGGTCTCCACAGGGTATTCAGACATCCTTTCATCTTGGGAGATGCAAGACGAGCCTGCATTCAAGTCATTGCAAGGATATCCGGCATTATTTCGAGTCAGGGCATCACGGTGTCCATTCCACTTGAGGCCGCAAACTCAGGGTCTCTCTCAGATACCTAGAGCTGAGAGAAGCCTCCTCTTGAGGTGCTTCTGGTAAGGTGGTATACCTCTGGAGTCGAAGCCAGGGACTAACCTCTCATCTCGAGTTGATTCTTGGTCCACGGAGCTCTTTCGTGTTGCTACAGTGACCTCAGGATCCCTCTAGCCTTGAAACAGTGTTCTTGGGGTTTCTCTGGAGTGCCATCAAGGAAATCAAGGCTCCTTTCATGTGTGATGTGCAACACGGAATTGCTCTGCACGCAGTGAAGGGGAATCGGGCCTCATTTTGCGGCGAGGGGGAAGTCTCATGGTTTTTCTCGAGTTGCGGCGGGAACTTGGGGTATATTCTCGAGTTACGGCGGGGATGGCCCTTCCACCCACGTGCTTGTTCAGCGACGTCAGGACTCCCGCCTAGTTGTGAGGGACAACTCGGGATTCTCCTCGAGGCTTGGCAGGGCAATTGGGACGCCTCTCCAGCTGAGGCGGGAGACCAAGTGTCCCTTTCCACGTGCCCCAGGAAACCTGGGACTCCTATCAAGTTTCACGAGGAGTCAGGCATCGTCTCCTTTGGAGGCACTGATCCCCGCGTACTTCTGGAGTTTTCAAAGAATGTGAGGCCTCCGGTCCCGATGAGTTGGGTAACTAGGTCTTTTTCGGTTGTCTCCACAGTGGATTCAGACATCCTTTCATCTTGGGAGATGCAAGACGAGCCTGCATTCAAGTCACTGCAGGGATATCCGGCCTTATTTCGAGTCAGGGCATCCCGGTGTCCATTCCACTTGAAGCCGCAAATCAAGGTCCCTCTCAGATACCTAGAGCTGAGAGAAGCCTCCTGTTGAGGTTCTTCTGGTAAGGTGATATTACTCTGGAGTCGAAGCCAGGGACTAACCTCTCATCTCGAGTTGATTTTTGGTCCACGGAGCTCTTTCTTGTGGCTACAGTGACCTCAGGATCCCTCTAGCCTTGAAACAGTGTTCTTGGGGTTTCTCTGGAGTGCCATCAAGGAAATCAAGGCTCCTTTCATGTGTGATGTGCAACACGGAATTGCTATGCACGCAGTGCAGGGGAATCGGGCCTCATCTCGCGGTGAGGGGGAAGTCTCATGGTTTTTCTCGAGTTGCGGCGGGAACCTGGGGTATATTCTCGAGTTACGACGGGGATGGCCCTTCCACCCACGTGTTTGTTCAGCGACGGCAGGACTCCTGCCTAGTTGCGAGGGACAACTCGGGATTCTCCTCGAGGCTTGGCAGGGCAATTGGGACTCCTCTCAATCTGAGGCGTGAGACCAAGTGTCCCTTTCCACGTGCCACAGGAATCCTGGGACTCCTATCAAGTTTCACGAGGAGTCAGGCATCGTCTCCTTTGGAGGCACTGATCTCCGCGTACCTCTGTAGTTTTCAAAGGATGTGAGGCCTCCGGTCGCGATGAGGTGGGGAACTAGGTCTTTTTCTGTTGTCTCCACAGGGGATTCAGACATAGTTTCGTCTTGGGAGATGCAAGACGAGCCTGCATTCAAGTCACTGCAGGGATATCCGGCCTTATTTCGAGTCAGGGCATCCCGGTATCCATTCCACTTGAAGCCGCAAATCAAGGTCCCTCTCAGATACCTAGAGCTGAGAGAAGCCTCCTGTTGAGGTGCTTCTGGTAAGGTGATATTCCTCTGGAGTCGAAGCCAGGGACTAACCTCTCATCTCGAGTTGATTTTTGGTCCACGGAGCTCTTTCTTGTAGCTACAGTGACCTCAGGATCCCTCTAGCCTTGAAACAGTGTTCTTGGGGTTTCTCTGGAGTGCCATCAAGGAAATCAAGGCTCCTTTCATGTGTGATGTGCAACACGGAATTGCTATGCACGCAGTGCAGGGGAATCGGGCCTCATCTCGCGGTGAGGGGGAAGTCTCATGGTTTTTCTCGAGTTGCGGCGGGAACCTGGGGTATATTCTCGAGTTACGACGGGGATGGCCCTTCCACCCACGTGTTTGTTCAGCGACGTCAGGAATCCTGCCTAGTTGCGAGGGACAACTCGGGATTCTCCTCGAGGCTTGGCAGGGCAATTGGGACTCCTCTCAATCTGAGGCGGGAGACCAAGGGTCCCTTTCCACGTGCCACAGGAATCCTGGGACTCCTATCAAGTTTCACGAGGAGTCAGGCATCGTCTCCTTTGGAGGCACTGATCTCCGCGTACCTCTGTAGTTTTCAAAGGATGTGAGGCCTCCGGTCGCGATGAGGTGGGGAACTAGGTCTTTCTCTGTGGTCTCCACAAGGGATTCAGACATCCTTTCATCTTGGGAGATGCAAGACGAGCCTGCATTCAAGTCACTGCAGGGATATCCGGCCTTATATCGAGTCAGGGCATCGCGGTGTCCATTCCAATTGAGGCCGCAAAATCAGGGTTCCTCTCACATACCTAGAGCTGAGAGAAGCCTCCTCTTGAGGTGCTTGTGGTAAGGTGGTATTCCTCTGGAGTCGAAGCCAGGGACTAACCTCTCATCTCGAGTTGATTCTTGGTCCACGGAGCTCTTTCGTGTTACTACAGTGACCTCAGTTTCCCTCTAGCCTTGAAACAGAGTTCTTGGGTTTTCTCTGGAGTGCCATCAAGGAAATCAAGGCTCCTTTCATGTGTGATGTGCAACACGGAATTGCTCTGCATGCAGTGCAGGGGAATCGGGCCTCATCTCGCGGTGAGGGGGAAGTCTCATGGTTTTTCTCGAGTTGCGGCGGGAACTTGGGGTATATTCTCGAGTTACGACGGGGATGGCCCTTCCACCCACGTGCTTGTTCAGCGACGTCAGGACTCCCGCCTAGTTGCGAGGGACAACTCGGGATTCTCCTCGAGGCTTGGCAGGGCAATTGGGACGCCTCTCCAGCTGAGGTGGGAGACCAGGTGTCCCTTTCCCCGTGCCACAGGAATCCTGGGACTCCTATCAAGTTTCACGAGGAGTCAGGCATCGTCTCCTTTGGAGGCACTGATCTCCGCGTACCTCTGGAGTTTTCAAAGGATGTGAGGCCTCCGGTCGCGATGAGGTGGGGAACTAGGTCTTTTTCTGTGGTTTCCACAAGGGATTCAGACATAGTTTCGTCTTGGGAGATGCAAAACGAGCCTGCATTCAAGTCACTGCAGGGATATCCGGCCTTATTTCGAGTCAGGGCATCCTGGTGTCCATTCCACTTGAAGCCGCAAATCAAGGTCCCTCTCAGATACCTAGAGCTGAGAGAAGCCTCCTGTTGAGGTGCTTCTGGTAAGGTGATATTCCTCTGGAGTCGAAGCCAGGGACTAACCTCTCATCTCGAGTTGATTTTTGGTCCACGGAGCTCTTTCTTGTAGCTACAGTGACCTCAGGATCCCTCTAGCCTTGAAACAGTGTTCTTGGGGTTTCTCTGGAGTGCCATCAAGGAAATCAAGGCTCCTTTCATGTGTGATGTGCAACACGGAATTGCTATGCACGCAGTGCAGGGGAATCGGGCCTCATCTCGCGGTGAGGGGGAAGTCTCATGGTTTTTCTCGAGTTGCGGCGGGAACCTGGGGTATATTCTCGAGTTACGACGGGGATGGCCCTTCCACCCACGTGTTTGTTCAGCGACGTCAGGAATCCTGCCTAGTTGCGAGGGACAACTCGGGATTCTCCTCGAGGCTTGGCAGGGCAATTGGGACTCCTCTCAATCTGAGGCGGGAGACCAAGGGTCCCTTTCCACGTGCCACAGGAATCCTGGGACTCCTATCAAGTTTCACGAGGAGTCAGGCATCGTCTCCTTTGGAAGCACTGATCTCCGCGTACCTCTGTAGTTTTCAAAGGATGTGAGGCCTCCGGTCGCGATGAGGTGGGGAACTAGGTCTTTCTCTGTGGTCTCCACAAGGGATTCAGACATCCTTTCATCTTGGGAGATGCAAGACGAGCCTGCATTCAAGTCACTGCAGGGATATCCGGCCTTATATCGAGTCAGGGCATCGCGGTTTCCATTCCAATTGAGGCCGCAAAATCAGGGTTCCTCTCACATACCTAGAGCTGAGAGAAGCCTCCTCTTGAGGTGCTTGTGGTAAGGTGGTATTCCTCTGGAGTCGAAGCCAGGGACTAACCTCTCATCTCGAGTTGATTCTTGGTCCACGGAGCTCTTTCGTGTTGCTACAGTGACCTCAGTTTCCCTCTAGCCTTGAAACAGAGTTCTTAGGTTTTCTCTGGAGTGCCATCAAGGAAATCAAGGCTCCTTTCATGTGTGATGTGCAACACGGAATTGCTCTGCATGCAGTGCAGGGGAATCGGGCCTCATCTCGCGGTGAGGGGGAAGTCTCATGGTTTTTCTCGAGTTGCGGCGGGAACTTGGGGTATATTCTCGAGTTACGACGGGGATGGCCCTTCCACCCACGTGCTTGTTCAGCGACGTCAGGACTCCCGCCTAGTTGCGAGGGACAACTCGGGATTCTCCTCGAGGCTTGGCAGGGCAATTGGGACGCCTCTCCAGCTGAGGTGGGAGACCAGGTGTCCCTTTCCCCGTGCCACAGGAATCCTGGGACTCCTATCAAGTTTCACGAGGAGTCAGGCATCGTCTCCTTTGGAGGCACTGATCTCCGCGTACCTCTGGAGTTTTCAAAGGATGTGAGGCCTCCGGTCGCGATGAGGTGGGGAACTAGGTCTTTCTCTGTGGTCTCCACAAGGGATTCAGACATCCTTTCGTCTTGGGAGATGCAAGACGAGCCTGCATTCAAGTCACTGCAGGGATATCCGGCCTTATATCGAGTCAGGGCATCGCGGTGTCCATTCCACTTGAGGCCGCAAAATCAGGGTTCCTCTCATATACCTAGAGCTGAGAGAAGCCTCCTCTTGAGGTGCTTGTGGTAAGGTGGTATACCTCTGGAGTCGAAGCCAGGGACTAACCTCTCATGTCGAGTTGATTCTTGGTCCACGGAGCTCTTTCGTGTTGCTACAGTGACCTCAGGATCCCTCTAGCCATGAAACAGTGTTCTTGGGGTTTCTCTGGAGTGCCATCAAGGAAATCAAGGCTCCTTTCATGTGTGATGTGCAACACGGAATTGCTCTGCACGCAGTGAAGGGGAATCGGGCCTCATTTTGCGGCGAGGGGGAAGTCTCATGGTTTTTCTCGAGTTGCGGCGGGAACTTGGGGTATATTCTCGAGTTACGACGGGGATGGCCCTTCCACCCACGTGTTTGTTCAGCGACGGCAGGACTCCTGCCTAGTTGCGAGGGACAACTCGGGATTCTCCTCGAGGCTTGGCAGGGCAATTGGGACTCCTCTCAATCTGAGGCGTGAGACCAAGGGTCCCTTTCCACGTGCCACAGGAATCCTGGGACTCCTATCAAGTTTCACGAGGAGTCAGGCATCGTCTCCTTTGGAGGCACTGATCTCCGCGTACCTCTGTAGTTTTCAAAGGATGTGAGGCCTCCGGTCGCGATGAGGTGGGGAACTAGGTCTTTTTCTGTTGTCTCCA
Organism: Cervus elaphus; assembly: GCF_910594005.1. Taxonomy (NCBI): domain Eukaryota; kingdom Metazoa; phylum Chordata; class Mammalia; order Artiodactyla; family Cervidae; genus Cervus; species Cervus elaphus. The sequence goes on from NC_057838.1 coordinate 8,989,552, forward strand.
CAGGGGATTCAGACATAGTTTCGTCTTGGGAGATGCAAGACGAGCCTGCATTCAAGTCACTGCAGGGATATCCGGCCTTATTTCGAGTCAGGGCATCCCGGTGTCCATTCCACTTGAAGCCGCAAATCAAGGTCCCTCTCAGATACCTAGAGCTGAGAGAAGCCTCCTGTTGAGGTGCTTCTGGTAAGGTGATATTCCTCTGGAGTCGAAGCCAGGGACTAACCTCTCATCTCGAGTTGATTTTTGGTCCACGGAGCTCTTTCTTGTGGCTACAGTGACCTCAGGATCCCTCTAGCCTTGAAACAGTGTTCTTGGGGTTTCTCTGGAGTGCCATCAAGGAAATCAAGGCTCCCTTCATGTGTGATGTGCAACACGGAATTGCTATGCACGCAGTGCAGGGGAATCGGGCCTCATCTCGTGGTGAGGGGGAAGTCTCATGGTTTTTCTCGAGTTGCGGCGGGAACCTGGGGTATATTCTCGAGTTACGACGGGGATGGCCCTTCCACCCACGTGTTTGTTCAGCGACGGCAGGACTCCTGCCTAGTTGCGAGGGACAACTCGGGATTCTCCTCGAGGCTTGGCAGGGCAATTGGGACGCCTCTCCAGCTGAGGCGGGAGACCAAGGGTCCCTTTCCACGTGCCACAGGAATCCTGGGACTCCTATCAAGTTTCACGAGGAGTCAGGCATCGTCTCCTTTGGAGGCACTGATCTCCGCGTACCTCTGTAGTTTTCAAAGGATGTGAGGCCTCCGGTCGCGATGAGGTGGGGAACTAGGTCTTTCTCTGTGGTCTCCACAAGGGATTCAGACATCCTTTCGTCTTGGGAGATGCAAGACGAGCCTACATTCAAGTCACTGCAGGGATATCCAGCCTAATTTCGAGTCATGGCATCGCGGTGTCCATTCCACTTGAGGCCGCAAACTCAGGGTCTCTCTCACATAGCTAGAGCTGAGAGAATCCTCCTCTAGAGGTGCTTGTGGTAAGGTGGTATTCCTCTGGAGTCGAAGCCAGGGACTAACCTCTCATCTCGAGTTGATTTTTGGTCCACGGAGCTCTTTCGTGTTGCTACAGTGACCTCGGGATCCCTCTAGCCTTGAAACAGTGTTCTTGGGGTTTCTCTGGAGTGCCATCAAGGAAATCAAGGCTCCTTTCATGTTTGATGTGCAACACGGAATTGCTCTGCATGCAGTGCAGGGGAATCGGGCCTCATCTCCCGGCGAGAGGGAAGTCTCATGGTTTTTCTCGAGTTGCGGCGGGAACCTGAGGTATATTCTCGAGTTACGACGGGGATGGCCCTTCCACCCACGTGTTTGTTCAGCGACGTCAGGACTCCTGCCTAGTTGCGAGGGACAACTCGGGATTCTCCTCGAGTCTTGGCAGGGCAATTGGGACGCCTCTCCAGCTGAGGCGAGAGACCAAGGGACCCTTTCCCCGTGCCACAGAAATCCTGGGACTCCTATCAAGTTTCACGAGGAGTCAGGCATCATCTCCTTTGGAAGCACTGATCTCCGCGTACCTCTGGAGTTTTCAAGGAATGTGAGGTCTCCGGTCGCGATGAGTTGGGGAACTAGGTCTTTTTCTGTTGTCTCCACAGGGTATTCAGACATCCTTTCGTCTTGGGAGATGCAAGACGAGCCTGCATTCAAGTCACTGCAGGGATATCCGGCCTTATTTCGAGTCAGGGCATCCCGGTGTCCATTCCACTTTAAGCCGCAAATCAAGGTCCCTCTCAGATACCTAGAGCTGAGAGAAGCCTCCTGTTGAGGTGCTTCTGGTAAGGTGATATTCCTCTGGAGTCGAAGCCAGGGACTAACCTCTCTTCTCCAGTTGATTTTTGGTCCACGGAGCTCTTTCGTGTGGCTACAGTGACCTCAGGATCCCTCTAGCCTTGAAACAGTGTTCTTGGGGTTTCTCTGGAGTGCCATCAAGGAAATCAAGGCTCCTTTCATGTGTGATGTGCAACACGGAATTGCTCTGCACGCAGTGCAGGGGAATCAGGCCTCATCTCGCGGCGAGGGGGAAGTCTCATGGTTTTTCTCGAGTTGCGGCGGGAACCTGAGGTATATTCTCAAGTTACGACGGGGATGGCCCTTCCACCCACATGTTTGTTCAGCAACGGCAGGACTCCTGCCTAGTTGCGAGGGACAACTCGGGATTCTCCTCGAGGCTTGGCAGGGCAATTGGGACGCCTCTCCAGCTGAGGCGGGAGACCAAGGGTCCCTTTCCACGTGCCACAGGAATCCTGGGACTCCTATGAAGTTTCACAAGGAGTCAGGCATCGTCTCCTTTGGAGGCACTGATCTCCGTGTACCTCTGTAGTTTTCAAAGGATGTGAGGCCTCCGGTCGCGATGAGGTGGGGAACTATGTCTTTCTCTGTGGTCTCCACAAGGGATTCAGACATCCTTTCATCTTGGAAGATGCAAGACGAGCCTGCATTCAAGTCACTGCAGGGATATCCGGCCTTATATCGAGTCAGGGCATCGCGGTGTCCATTCCAATTGAGGCCGCAAAATCAGGGTTCCTCTCACATACCTAGAGCTGAGAGAAGCCTCCTCTTGAGGTGCTTGTGGTAAGGTGGTATTCCTCTGGAGTCGAAGCCAGGAACTAACCTCTCATCTCGAATTGATTCTTGGTCCTCGGAGCTCTTTCGTGTTGCTACAGTGACCTCAGTTTCCCTCTAGCCTTGAAACAGTGTTCTTGGGGTTTCTCTAGAGTGCCATCAAGGAAATCAAGGCTCCTTTCATGTGTGATGTGCAACACGGAATTGCTCTGCATGCAGTGCAGGGGAATCGGGCCTCATTTTGCGGCGAGGGGGAAGTCTCATGGTTTTTCTCGAGTTGCGGCGGGAACTTGGGGTATATTCTCGAGTTACGACGGGGATGGCCCTTCCACCCACGTGCTTGTTCAGCGACGTCAGGACTCCCGCCTATTTGCGAGGGACAGCTCGGGATTCTCCTCGAGGCTTGGCAGGGCAATTGGGACGCCTCTCCAGCTGAGGCGGGAGACCAGGTGTCCCTTTCCACGTGCCCCAGGAAACCTGGGACTCCTATCAAGTTTGACGAAGAGTCAGGCATCGTCTCCTTTGGAGGCACTGATCTCCGCGTACCTCTGGAGTTTTCAAAGGATGTGAGGCCTCCGGTCGCGAAGAGGTGGGGAACTAGGTCTTTCTCTGTGGTCTCCACAGGGGATTCAGACATCCTTTCGTCTTGGGAGATGCAAGACGAGCCTGCATTCAAGTCACTGCAGGGATATCCGGCCTTATTTCGAATCAGGGCATCGCGGTGTCCATTCCACTTGAGGCCGCAAATCAGGGTCCCTCTCAGATACCTAGAGCTGAGAGAAGCCTCCTCTTGAGGTGTTTCTGGTAAGGTCATATTCCTCTGGAGTCGAAGCCAGGGACTAACCTCTCATCTCGAGTTGATTTTTGGTCCATGGAGCTCTTTCGTGTTGCTACAGTGACCTCAGGATCCCTCTAGCCTTGAAACAGTGTTCTTGGGGTTCTCTGGAGTGCCATCAAGGAAATCAAGGCTCCTTTCATGTGTGATGTGCAACACGGAATTGCTCTGCCCGCAGTACAGGGGAATCGGGCCTCATCTCGCGGCGAGGGGGAAGTCTCATGGTTTTTCTCGAGTTGCGGCGGGAACCTGCAGTATATTCTCGAGTTACGACGGGCATGGCCCTTCCACCCACGTGTTTCTTCAGCGACGTCAGGACTCCCGCCTAGTTGCGAGGGACAACTCGGGATTCTCCTGGGGTCTTGGCAGGGCAATTGGGACGCCTCTCCACCTGAGGCGGTAGACCAAGTGTCCCTTTCCACGTGCCACAGGAATCCTGGGACTCCTATCAAGTTTCACGAGGAGTCAGGCATCGTCTCCTTAGGAGGAACTGATCTCCGCGTACCTCTGGAGTTTTCAAAGGATGTGAGGCCTCCGGTCGCGATGAGCTGGGGAACTAGGTCTTTCTCTATGGTCTCCACAGGGGATTCAGACATCCTTTCCTCTTGGGAGATGCAAGACGAGCCTGCCTTCAAGTCACAGCAGGGATATCCGGCCTTATTTCGAGTCAGGGCATCGCGGTCTCCATTCCAAGTGAGGCCGCAAACTCAGGGTCCCTCTAAAATAGCTAAAGCTGAGAGAAGCCACCTCTTGAGGTGCATGTGGTAAGGTGGTATTCCTCTGGGGTCGAAGCCAGGGACTAACCTCTCATCTCGAGTTGATTCTTGGGCCACGGAGCTCTTTCGTGTTGCTACAGTGACCTCAGGATCCCTCTAGCCTTGAAACAGTGTTCTTGGGGTTTCTCTGGAGTGCCATCAAGGAAATCAAGGCTCCTTTCATGTGTGATGTGCAACACGCAATTGGTCTGCACGCAGTGAAGGGGAATCGGGCCTCATTTGGCGGCGAGGGGGAAGTCTCTTGGTTTTTCTTGAGTTGCGGCGGGAACCTGGGGTATATTCTCGAGTTACGACGGGGATGGCCCTTCCACCCACGTGCTTGTTCAGCGACGTCAGGACTCCCGCCTAGTTGCGAGGGACAACTCGGGATTCCCCTCGAGTCTTGGCAGGGCAATTGGGACGCCTCTCCAGCTGAGGCGGGAGACCAAGTGTCCCTTTCCACGTGCCACAGGAAACCTGGGACTCCTATCAAGTTTGACGAGGAGTCAGGCATCCTCTCCTTTGGAGGCACTGATCTCTGCGTACCTCTGGAGTTTTCAAAGGATGTGAGGCCTCCGGTCGCGATGAGGTGGGGAACTAGGTCTATCTCTGTGGTCTCCACAGGGGATTCAGACATCCTTTCGTCTTGGGAGATGCAAGACGAGCCTGCATTCAAATCACTGCAGGGATATCCAGCCTTATTTCGAATCAGGGCATCGCGGTGTCCATTCCACTTGAGGCCGCAAACTCAGGGTCCCTCTCACATATCTAGAGCTGAGAGAAGCCTCCTCTTGAGGTGCTTGTGGTAAGGTGGTATTCCTCTGGAGTCGAAGCCAGGGACTAAGCTCTCATCTCGAGTTGATTTTTGGTCCACGGAGCTCTTTCGTGTTGCTACAGTGACCTCAGGATCCCTCTAGCCTTGAAACAGTGTTCTTGGGGTTTCTCTGGAGTGCCATCGATAAATCAAGGCTCCTTTCATGTGTGATGTGCAACACGGAATTGCTCTGCACGCAGTGCAGGGGAATCGGGCCTCATATCACGGCGAGGGGGAAGTCTCATAATTTTTCTCGAGTTGCGGCGGGAACCTGGGGTATATTCTCGAATTACGACGGGGATGGCCCTTCCACCCACGTGTTTGTTCAGCGACGTCAGGACTCCTGCCTAGTTGCGAGGGACAACTCGGGATTCTCCTCGAGGCTTGGCAGGGCAATTGGGACGCCTCTCCAGCTGAGGCGGGAGACCAAAAGTCCCTTTCCACGTGCCAGAGGAATCCTGGGACTCATATCAAGTTTCACGAGGAGTCAGCCATCGTCTCCTTTGGAGGCACTGATCTCCGAGTACCTCTGGAGTTTTCAAAGAATGTGAGGCCTCCGGTCGCGATGATGTGGGGAACTAGGTCTTTTTTGTGGTCTCCACAGGGGATTCAGACATCCTTTCGTCTTGGGAGATGCAAGACGAGCCTGCATTCAAGTCACTGCAGGGATATCCGGCCTTATTTCGAGTCAGGGAATCGCGGTGTCCATTCCACTTGAGGCTGCAAACTCAGGGTCCTCTCAGATACCTAGAGCTGAGAGAAGCCTCCTCTTGAGGTGCTTCTGGTAAGGTGGTATTCCTCTGGAGTCGAAGCCAGGGACTAACCTCTCATCTTGAGTTTATTTTTGGTGCACGGAGCTCTTTCGTGTGGCTACAGTGACCTCAGGATCCCTCTAGCCTTGAAACAGTGTTCTTGGGGTTTTTCTGGAGTGCTATCAAGGAAATCAAGGCTCCTTTCATGTGTGATGTGCAACACGGAATTGGTCTGCACGCAGTGCAGGGGAATCGGGCGTCATCTCGCGGCGAGGGGGAAGTCTCATGCTTTTTCTCGAGTTGTGGCGGGAACTTGTGGTATATTCTCGAGTTACGACGGGGATGGCCCTTCCACACACGTGCTTGTTCAGCGACGTCAGGACTCCTGCCTAGTTGCGAGGGACAACTCGGGATTCTCCTCGAGGCTTGGCAGGGCAATTGGGATGCCTCTCCATCTGAGACGGGAGACCAAGGGTCCCTTTCCACGTGCCACAGGAATCCTGTGACTCCTATCAAGTTTAACGATGAGTCAGGCATCGTCTCCTTTGGAGGCACTGATCTCCGTGTACCTCTGGAGTTTTCAAAGGATGTGAGGCCTCCGGTCGCGATGAGGTGGGGAACTAGGTCTTTCTCTGTGGTCTCCACAAGAGATTCAGACATCCTTTCCTCTTGGGAGATGCAAGACGAGCCTGCATTCAAGTCACTGCAGGGATATCCGGCCTTATATCGAGTCAGGGCATCGCGGTGTCCCTTCCACTTGAGGCTGCAAAATCAGGGTTCCTCTCATATACCTAGAGCTGAGAGAAGCCTCCTCTTGAGGTGCTTGTGGTAAGGTGGTATTCCTCTGGAGTCGAAGCCAGGGACTAACCTCTCATCTCGAGTTGATTCTTGGGCCACGGAGCTCTTTCGTGTTGCTACAGTGACCTCAGCATCCCTCTAGCCTTGAAACAGTGTTCTTGGGGTTTCTCTGGAGTGCCATCAAGGAAATCAAGGCTCCTTTCATGTGTGATGTGCAACACGGAATTGCTCTGCACGCAGTGAAGGGGAATCGGGCCTCATTTTGCGGCGAGGGGGAAGTCTCATGGTTTTTCTCGAGTTGCGGCGGGAACCTGGGGTATATTCTCGAGTTACGACGGGGATGGCCCCTCCACCCACGTGCTTGTTAAGCGACGTCAGGACTCCCGCCTTGTTGCGAGGGACAATTCGGGATTCCCCTCGAGGCTTGGCAGGGCAATTGGGACGCCTGTCCAGCTGAGGCGGGAGACCAAGTGTCCCTTTTCACGTGCCACAGGAAACCTGGGACTCCTATCAAGTTTGACGAGGAGTCAGGCATCGTCTCCTTTGGAGGCACTGATCTCTGCGTACCTCTGGAGTTTTCAAAGGATGTGAGGCCTGCGGTCGCGATGAGGTGGGGAACTAGGTCTATCTCTGTGGTCTCCACAGGGGATTCAGACATCCTTTCGTCTTGGGAGATGCAAGACGAGCCTGCATTCAAATCACTGCAGGGATATCCGGCCTTATTTCGAATCAGGGCATCGCGGTGTCCATTCCACTTGAGGCCGCAAACTCAGGGTCCCTCTCACATATCTAGAGCTGAGAGAAGCCTCCTCTTGAGGTGCTTGTGGTAAGGTGGTATTCCTCTGGAGTCGAAGCCAGGGACTAAGCTCTCATCTCGAGTTGATTTTTGGTCCACGGAGCTCTTTCGTGTTGCTACAGTGACCTCAGGATCCCTATAGCCTTGAAACAGTGTTCTTGGGGTTTCTCTGGAGTGCCATCAATAAATCAAGGCTCCTTTCATGTGTGATGTGCAACACGGAATTGCTCTGCACGCAGTGCAGGGGACTCCGGCCTCATATCACGGCGAGGGGGAAGTCTCTTGGTTTTTCTCGAGTTGCGGCGGGAACCTGGGGTATATTCTCGAGTTACGACGGGGATGGCCCTTCCAACCACGTGTTTGTTCAGCGACGTCAGGACTCCTGCCTAGTTGCGAGGGACAACTCGGGATTCTCCTCGAGGCTTGGCAGGGCAATTTTGACGCCTCTCCAGCTGAGGCGGGAGACCAAGTGTCCCTTTCCACGTGCCAGAAGAATCCTGGGACTCCTATCAAGTTTCACGAGGAGTCAGCCATCGTCTCCTTTGGAGGCACTGATTTACGCGTACCTCTGGAGTTTTTAAAGGATGTGAGAGCTCCGGTCGCGATGAGGTGGGGAAGTAGGTTTTTCTCTGTGGTCTCCACAGGGGATTCAGACAACCTTTCGTCTTGGGAGATGCAAGACGAGCCTGCATTCAAGTCACTGCAGGGATATCCGGCCTTATTTCGAGTCAGGGCATCGCGGTGTCCATTCCACTTGAGGCCGCAAACTCAGGGTCTCTCTCACATAGCTAGAGCTGAGAAAAGCCTCCTCTTGAGGTGCTTGTGGTAAGGTGGTATTCCTCTGGAGTCGAAGCCAGGGACTAACCTCTCATCTCCAGTTGATTTTTGGTCCACGGAGCTCTTTCGTGTTGCTACAGTGACCTCGGGATACCTCTAGCCTTGAAACAGTGTTCTTGGGGTTTCTCTGGAGTGCCATCAAGGAAATCAAGGCTCCTTTCATGTGTGATGTGCAACACGGAATTGCTCTGCACGCAGTGCAGGGGAATCGGGCCTCATCTCGCGGCGAGGGGGAAGTCTCATGGTTTTTCTCGAGTTGCGGCATGAACCTGGGGTATATTCTCGAGTTACGACGGGGATGGCCCTTCCACCCACGTGTTACTTCAGCGACGTCAGGACTCCTGCCTAGTTGCGAGGGACAACTCGAGATTCTCCTCGAGGCTTGGCAGGGCAATTGGGACGCCTGTCCAGCTGAGCCGGGAGACCAAGGGTCCCTTTCCACGTACCACAGGAATCCTGGGACTCCTATCAAGTTTCTCGAGGAGTCAGGCTTCGTCTCCTTTGGAGGCACTGATCTCCGCGTACCTCTGGAGTTTTCAAAGGATGTGAGGCCTCCGGTCGCGATGAGGTGGGGAACTAGGTCTTTCTCTGTGGTCTCCACAGGGGATTCAGACATCCTTTCATCTTGGGAGATGCAAGACGAGCCTGCATTCAAGTCACTGTAGGGATATCCGGCCTTATTTCGCGTCAGGGCGTCGCGGTGTCCATTCCACTTGAGGCCACAAAATCAGGGTCCCTCTCACATAGCTAGAGCTGAGAGAAGCCTCCTCTTGAGGTGCTTGTGGTAAGGTGGTATTTCTCTGGAGTCGAAGCCAAGGACTAACCTCTATCTCGAGTTGATTTTTGGTCCACGGAGCTCTTTCGTGTTGCTACAGTGACCTCAGGATCCCTCTAGCCTTGCAACAGTGGTCTTGGGTTTTCTCTGGAGTGCCATGAAGGAAATCAAGGCTCCTTTCATGTTTGATGTGCAACACGCAATTGCTTTGCATGCAGTGCATGGGAATCGGGCCTCATCTCGCGGCGAGGGGGAAGTCTCTTGGTTTTTCTCTAGTTGCGGCGGGAACCTGGAGTATATTCTCGAGTTACGACGGGGATGGCACTTCCACCCACGTGTTTGTTCAGCGACGTCAGGACTCCTGCCTAGTTGTGAGGGACAACTTGTGATTTTCCTCGAGGCTTGGCAGGGCAATTGGGACGACTCTCCAGCTGAGGCGGGAGACCAAGGATCTCTTTCCACGTGCCACAGGAATCCTGGGACTCCTATCAAGTTTCACGAGGAGTCAGGCATTGTCTCCTTTGGAGGCACTGATCTCCTTGTACCTCTGGAGTTTTCAAAGGATGTGAGGCCTCCGGTCGCGATGAGGTGGGGAACTAGGTCTTTCTCTGGGGTCTCCACAGGGGATTCAGACATCCTTTCATCTTGGGAGATGCAAGACGAGCCTGCATTCAAGTCACTGCAGGGATATCCGGCCTTATTTCGAGTCAGGGCATCGCGGTGTCCATTCCAATTGAGGCCGCAAACTCAGGTTCCCTCTCACATAGCTAGAGCTGAGAGAAGCCTCCTCTTGAGGTGCTTGTGGTAAGGTGGTATTCCTCTGGAGTCGAAGCCAGGGACTAACCTCTCATCTCGAGTTGATTTTTGGTCCACAGAGCTCTTTCGTGTTGCTACAGTGACCTCAGGATCCCTCTAGCCTTGAAACAGTGTTCTTGGGGTTTCTCTGGAGTGCCATTAAGGAAATCAAGGCTCCTTTCATGTGTGATGTGCAACACGGAATTGCTCTGCACGCAGTGCATTGGAATCTGGCCTCATCTCGCGGCGAGGGGGAAGTCTCTTGGTTTTTCTCGAGTTGCGGCGGGAACCTGGGGTATATTCTCGAGTTACGACAGGGATGGCCCTTCCACACACGCGTTTGTTCAGCGACGTCAGAACTCCTGCCTAGTTGCGAGGGCCAACTCGGGATTCTCCTCGAGGCTTGGCAGGGCAATTGGGACGCCCCTCCAGCTGCGGCAGGAGACCAAGGGTCCCTTTCCACGTGCCACAGCAATCCTGGGACTCCTATCAAGTTTCACGAGGAGTCAGGCATCGTCTCCTTTGGAGGCACTGATCTCCGCGTACCTCTGGAGTTTTCAAAGGATGTGAGGCCTCCGGTCGCGATGAGGTGGGGAACTAGGTCTTTCTCTGTGGTTTCCACAGGGGATTCAGACATCCTTTCGTCTTGGGAGATGCAAGACGAGCCTGCATTCAAGTCACTGCAGGGATACCCGGCCTTATTTCGAGTCAGGGCATCGCGGTGTCCATTCCACTTGAGGCCTCAAACTCAGGGTCCCTCTCACATACTGAGAGCTGAGAGAAGCCTCCTCTTGAGGTGCTTGTGGTAAGGTGGTATTCCTCTGGAGTCGAAGCCAGGGACTAACCTCTCATCTCGAGTTGATTTTTGGTCCACGGAGCTCTTTCGTGTTGCTACAGTGACCTCAGGATCCCTCTAGCCTTGAAACAGTGTTCTTGGGGTTTCTCTGCAGTGCCATCAAGGAAATCAAGGCTCCTTTCATGTGTGATGTGCAACACGGAATTGCTCTGCACGCAGTGCAGGGTATCGGGCCTCATTTTGTGGCGAGGGGGAAGTCTCATGGTTTTTCTCAAGTTGCGGCGGGAACCTGGGGTATATTCTCGAGGTACGACGGAGATGGCCCTTCCACACACGTGTTTGTTCAGCGACGACAGAGTCCTGGCTAGTTGCGAGGGACAACTCGGGATTCTCCTCGAGGCTTGGCAGGGCAATTGGGACGCCTCTCCAACTGAGGCGGGAGACCAAGGGTCCCTTTCCACGTGCCACAGGAATCCTGGGACTCCTATCAAGTTTCACGAGGAGTCAGGCATCTTCTCCTTTGGAGGCACTGATCTCCGCGTACCTCTGGAGTTTTCAAAGGATGTGAGGCCTCCGGTCGGGATGAGGTGGGAAACTAGGTCTTTCTCTGTGGTCTCCACAGGGGATTCAGACATCCTTTCGTCTTGGGAGATGCAAGACGAGCCTGCATTCAAGTCACTGCAGGGATATCCGGCCTTATTTTTACTCAGGGCATCGCGGTGTCCATTCCACTTGAGGCCGCAAACTCAGGGTCCCTCTCACATACCTAGAACTGAGAGAAGCCCCCTCTTGAAGTGCTTGTGGTAAGGTGGTATTCCTCTGGAGTCGAAGCCAGGGACTAATCACTCACCTCGAGTTGTTTTTTGGTCCACGGAGCTCTTTCGTGTTGCTACAGTGACCTCCGGATCCCTTTAGCCTTGAAACAGTGTTCTTGGGGTTTCTCTGGAGTGCCATCACGGAAATCAAGGCTCCTTTCATGGGTGATGTGCAGCACGGAATTGCCCTGAATGCACTGCAGGGGAATCGGGCCTCATCTCGCGGCGAGGGGGAAGTCTCATGGTTTTTCTCGAGATGCGGTGGGAACCTGGGGTATATTCTCGAGTTACGACGGGGATGGCCCTTCCACACACGTGTTTGTTCAGCGACGTCAGAATTCCTGCCTAGTTGCGAGGGCCAACTCGGGATTTCCTCGAGGCTTGGCAGGGCAATTGGGACGCCCCTCCAGCTGAGGCGGGAGACCAAGGGTCCCTTTCCACGTGCCACAGGAATCCTGGGACTCCTATCAAGGTTCACGAGGAGTCAGGCATCGTCTCCTTTGGAGGCACTAATTTCCACGTACCTCTGGAGTTTTCAAAGGATGTGAGGCCTCCGGTCGCGATGAGGTGGGGAAGTAGGTCTTTCTCTGTGGTTTCCACAGGGGATTCAGACATCCTTTCGTCTTGGTAGATGCAAGACGAGCCTGCATTCAAGTCACTGCAGGGATATCCGGCCTTATTTCGAGTCAGGGCATCGCGGTGTCCATTCCACTTGAGGTCGGAAACTCAGGGTCCCTCTCACATACCTACAGCTGAGAGAAGCCTCCTCTTGAAGTGCTTGTGGTAAGGTGGTGTTCCTCTGGAGTCGAAGCCAGGGACTAAGCTCTCATCTCGAGTTGATTTTTGGTCCACGGAGCTCTTTCGTGTTGCTACATTGACCTCGGGATCCCTCTAACCTTGAAACAGTGTTCTTGGGGTTTCTCTGGAGTGCCATCAAGGAAATCAAGGCTCCTTTCATGTGTGATGTGCAACACGGAATTGCTCTGCACGCAGTGCAGGGGAATCGGGCCTCATCTCGCGGCGAGGGGGAAGTCTCATGGTTTTTCTCGAGTTGCGGCGGGAACCTGGGCTATATTCTCGAGTTACGACGGGGATGGCCCTTCCACCCACGTGTTTGTTCAGCGACGTCAGGACTCCTGCCTAGTTGCGAGGGACAACTCGGGATTCTCCTCGAGGCTTGGCAGGGCAATTGGGACGCCTCTGCAGCTGAGGCGGGAGACCAAGGGTCCCTTTCCACGTGCCACAGGAATCCTGGGACTCCTATCAAGTTTCACGAGGAGTCAGGCATCGTCTCCTTTGGAGGCACTGATCTCCGCGTACCTCTGGAGTTTTCAAAGGATGTGAGGCCTCCGGTCGTGATGAGTTGGGGAACTAGGTCTTTCTCTGTGGTCTCCACAGGGGATTCAGACATCCTTTCGTCTTGGGACATGCAAGACGAGCCTGCATTCAAGTCACTGCAGGGATATCCGGCCTTATTTCGAGCCAGGGCATCGCGGTGTCCATTCCATTTGAGGCCGCCAACTCAGGGTCCCTCTCACATACCTAGAGCTGAGAGAAGCCTCCTCTTGAGGTGCTTGTGGTAAGGTGATATTCCTCTGGAGTCGAAGCCAGGGACTAACCTCTCATCTCGAGGTGATTTTTGGTCCACGGAGCTCTTTCGTTCTGCTACACTGACCTCAGGATCCCTCTAGCCTTGAAACAGTGTTCTTGGGGTTTCTCTGGAGTGCCATCAAGGTAACCAAGGCTCCTTTCATGTGTGATGTGCAACATGGAATTGCTCTGCACGCAGTGCAGGGGAACCGGGCCTCATCTCGCGCTGAGAGGGAAGTCTCATCGTTTTCTCGAATTGGGGCGGGAACCTGGGGTATATTTTCGAGTTACTACGAGGATGGCCCTTCCACCCACGTGTTTGTTCAGCGACGTCAGGACTCCTGCCTCGTTGCGAGGGACAACTCGGGATTCTCCTCGAGGCTTGGCAGGGCAATTGGGACGCCTCTCCAGCTGAGGCGGAAGACCAAGAGTCCCTTTCCACGTGCCACAGGAATCCTGGGACTCCTATCAAGTTTCACGAGGAGTCAGGCATCGTCTCCTTTGGAGGCACTGATCTCCGCGTACCTCTGGAGTTTTCAAAGGATGTGAGGCCTCCAGTCGCGATGAGGTGGGGAACTAGGTCTTTCTCTGTGGTCTCCACAGGGGATTCAGACATCCTTTCATCTTGGGAGATGCAAGACGAGCCTGCATTCAAGTCACTGCAGGGATATCCGGCCTTATTTCGAGTCAGGGCATCGCAGTGTCCATTCCACTTGAGGCCGCAAACTCAGGGTCCCTCTCACATACCTAGAGCTGAGAGAAGCCTCCTCTTGAGGTGCTTGTGTTAAGGTGGTATTCCTCTGGAGTCGAAGCCAGGAACTAACCTCTCATCTCGAGTTGATTTTTGGTCCACGGAGCTCTTTTGTGTTGCTACAGTGACCTCAGGATCCCTCTAGCTTTGAAACAATGTTCTTGGGGTTTCTCTGGAGTGCCATCAAGGAAATAAAGGCTCCTTTATGTTTGATGTGCAAGACGGAATTTTTCTGCATGCCGTGCAGGGGAACCGGGCCTCATCTCTCGGCGAGGGGGAAGTCTCATGGTTTTTCTCGAGTTGAGGCGGGAACCTGGGGTATATTCTCGAGTTACGACGGGAATGGCCCTTCCACACACGTGTTTGTTCAGCGACGTCGGGACTCCTGCCTAGTTTCGAGGGACAACTCGGGATTCTCCTCGAGGCTTGGCAGGGCAATTGGGACGACTCTCCAGCTGAGGCGGGAGACCAAGGGTCCCTTTCCACGTGCCACAGGAATGCTGGGACTCCTATCAAGTTTCACGAGGAGTCAGGCATCGTCTCCTTTGGAGGCACTGATCTCCGCGTACCTCTGGAGTTTTCAAAGGATGTGAGGCCTCCGGTCGCGATGAGGTGGGGAACTAGGTCTTTCTCTGTGGTTTCCACAGGGGATTCAGACATCCTTTCGTCTTGGGAGATGCAAGACGAGCCTGCATTCAAGTCACTGCAGGGATACCCGGCCTTATTTCGAGTCAGGGCATCGCGGTGTCCATTCCACTTGAGGCCTCAAACTCAGGGTCCCTCTCACATACTGAAAGCTGAGAGAAGCCTCCTCTTGAGGTGCTTGTGGTAAGGTGGTATTCCTCTGGAGTCGAAGCCAGGGACTAACCTCTCATCTCGAGTTGATTTTTGGTCCACGGAGCTCTTTCGTGTTGGTACAGTGACCTCAGGATCCCTCTAGCCTTGAAACAGTGTTCTTGGGGTTTCTCTGGAGTGCCATCAAGGAAATCAAGGCTCCTTTCATGTGTGATGTGCAATACGGAATTGCTCTGCACGCAGTGCAGGGTATCGGGCCTCATTTTTCGGCGAGGGGGAAGTCTCATGGTTTTTCTCAAGTTGCGGCGGGAACCTGGGGTATATTCTCGAGTTACGACGGGGATGGCCCTTCCACACACGTGTTAGTTCAGCGACGTCAGGACTCCTGCCTAGTTGCGAGGGACAATTCGGGATTCTCCTCGAGGCTTGGCAGGGCAATTGGGACGCCTCTCCAGCTGAGGCGGGAGACCAAGTGTCCCTTTCCACGTGCCACAGAAATTCTGGGACTCCTAAGAAGTTTCACGAGGAGTCAGGCATCGTCTCCTTTGGAGGCACTGATCTCCGAGTACCTCTGGAGTTTTCAAAGGATGTGAGGCCTCCGATCCCGATGAGGTGGGGAACTAGGTCTTTCTCTGTGGTCTCCACAGGGGATTCAGACATCCTTTCGTCTTGGGAGATGCAAGATGAGCCTGCATTCCAGTCACTGCAGGGATATCCAGACTTATTTCGAGTCAGGGCATCGTGGTTTCCATTCCACTTGAGGCCGCAAAATCAGGGTCCCTCTCACATAGCTAGAGCTGAGAGAAGCCTCCTCTTGAGGTGCTTGTGGTAAGGTGGTATTCCTCTGGAGTCGAAGCCAGGGACTAACCTCTCATCTCGAGTTGATTTTTGGCCCTCGGAGCTCTTTCGTGTTGCTACAGTGACCTCAGGATCCCTCTAGCCTTGAAACAGTGTTCTTGGGGTTTCTCTGGAGTGCCATCAAGGAAATCAAGGCTCCTTTCAGGTGTGATGTGCAACACGGAATTGCTCTACACGCAGTGCAGGGAATCGGACCTCATCTCGCGGCGAGGGGGAAGTCTCATGGTTTTTCTCGAGTTGCGACGGGAACCTGGGGTATATTCTCGAGTTACGACGGGGATGGCCCTTCCACCCACGTGTTTGTTCAGCGAAGTCAGGACTCCTGCCTGGTAGCGAGGGACCATTCGGGATTCTCCTCGAGGCTTGGCAGGGCAATTGGGACACCTCTCCAGCTGAGGCGGGAAACCAAGGGTCCCTTTCCACGTGCCACAGGAATCCTGTGACGCCTATTAAGTTTCACCAGGATTCAGGCATCATCTGCTTTGGAGGCACTGATCTCCGCTTACCTCTGGAGTTTTCAAGGGATGTGAGGCCTCCGGTCGCGATGAGGTCTGGAACTAGGTCTTTCTCTGTGGTCTCCACAGGGGATTCAGACTTCCTTTCATCTTGGCAGATGCAAGACGAGCCTGCATTCAAGTCACTGCAGGGATATCCAGCCTTATTTCGCGTCAGGGCAGCGCAGTGTCCATTCCACTTGAGGCCGCAAACTCAGGGTCCCTCTCACATACCTAGAGCTGAGAGAAGCCTCCTCCTGAGGTGCTTGTGGTAAGGTGGTATTCCTCTGGAGTCGAAGCCAGGGACTAACCTCTCATCTCCAGTTGATTTTGGTCCACGAAGCTCTTTCGTGTTGCTACAGTGACCTCAGGATCCCTCTAGCCTTGAAACAGTGTTCTTGGGGTTTCTCTGGAGTGCCATCAAGGAAATCAAGGCTTTTTTCATGTGTGATGTGCAACACGGAATTGCTCTGCACGGAGTGCAGGGTATCGGGCCTCATTTTGCGGCGAGGGGGAAGTCTCATGGTTTTTCTCGAGTTGTGATGGGAACCTGGGGTATATTCTCGCGTTACGACGGGGATGGCCCTTCAACCCACGTGTTTGTTCAGCGACGTCAGACTCCTGCCTAGTTGCGAGAGACAACTCGGGATTCTCCTCGAGGCTTGGCAGGGCAATTGGGACGCCTCTCCAGCTGAGTCGGGAGACCAAGGGTCCCTTTCCACGTGCCACAGGAATCCTGGGACTCCTATCAAGTTTCACGATGAGTCAGGCATCGTCTCCTTTGGAGGCACTGATCTCCGCGTACCTCTGGAGTTTTCAAAGGATGTGAGGCCTCCGGTCGCGATGAGGTGGGGAACTAGGTCTTTCTCTGTGGTCTCCACAGGGGATTCAGACATCCTTTCATCTTGGGAGATGCAAGACGAGCCTGCATTCAAATCACTGCAGGGATATCCGGCCTTGTATCGAGTCAGGGCTTCGCGGTGTCCATTCCACTTGAGGCCGCAAACACAGGGTCCCTCTCACATACCTAGAGCTGAGAGAAGCCTCCTCTTGAGGTGCTTGTGGTAAGGTGGTATTCCTCTGGAGTTGAAGCCAGGAACTAACCTCTCATCTCGAGTTGATTTTTGGTCCACGGAGCTCTTTCGTGTTGCTACAGTGACCTCAGGATCCCTCTAGCCTTGAAACAGTGTTCTTGGGGTTTCTCTGGAGTGCCATCACGGAAATCAAGGCTCCTTTCATGTGTGATGTGCAAGACGGAATTGCTCTGCACGCAGTGCAGGGGAATCGGGCCTCATCTCGTGGCGAGGGGGAAGTCTCATGGTTTTTCTCGAGTTGCGACGGGAACCTGGGGTATATTCTCGAGTTACGACGGGGATGGCCCTTCCACCCACGTGTTTGTTCAGCGAAGTCAGGACTCCTGCCTGGTAGCGAGGGACCACTCGGGATTCTCCTCGAGGCTTGGCAGGGCAATTGGGACGCCTCTCCAGCTGAGGTGGGAAACCAAGGGTCCCTTTCCACGTGCCACAGGAATCCTGTGACGCCTATTAAGTTTCACGAGGAGTCAGGCATCATCTGCTTTGGAGGCACTGATCTCCGCTTACCTTTGGAGTTTTCAAGGGATGTGAGGCCTCCGGTCGCGATGAGGTGGGGAACTAGGTCTTTGTCTGTGGTCTCCACAGGGGATTCAGACTTCCTTTCATCTTGGCAGATGCAAGACGAGCCTGCATTCTAGTCACTGCAGGGATATCCAGCCTTATTTCGCGTCAGGGCAGCGCAGTGTCCATTCCACTTGAGGCCGCAAACTCAGGGTCTCTCTCACATACCTAGAGCTGAGAGAAGCCTCCTCTTGAGGTGCTTGTGGTAAGGTGTTGTTACTCTGGAGTCAAAGCCAGGGACTAACCTCTCATCTCGAGTTGATTTTTGGTCCACAGAGCTCTTTTGAGTTGCTACAGTGACCTCAGGATCCCTCTAGCCTTGAAACAGTGTTCTTGGGGTTTCGATGGAGTGCCATCAAGGAAATCAAGGCTCCTTTCATGTGTGATGTGCAACACGGAATTGCTCTGCACGCAGTGCAGGGTATCGGGCCTAATTTAGCGGCGAGGGGGAAGTCTCATGGTTTTTCTCGAGTTGTGATGAGAACCTGGGGTATATTCTCGAGTTACGACGGGGATGGCCCTTCAACCCACGTGTTTGTTCAGTGACGTCAGACTCCTGCCTAGTTGCGAGGGACAACTCGGGATTATCCTCGAGGCTTGGCAGGGCAATTGGGACGCCTCTCCAGCTGTGGCCGGAGACCAAGGGTCCCTTTCCACGTGCCACAGGAATCCTGGGACTCCTATCAAGTTTCACGAGGAGTCAGGCATCGTCTCCTTTGGAGGCACAGATCTCCGCGTACCTCTGGAATTTTCAAAGGATGTGAGGCCTCCTGTCGCCATGAGGTAGGGAACTAGGTCTTTCCCTGTGGTCTCCACAGGGGATTCAGACATCCTTTCGTCTTGGGAGATGCAAGACGAGCCTGCATTCAAGTCACTGCAGGTATATCCAGCATTATTTCCAGTCAGGGCATCGCGGTGTTCACTACACTTGAGGCCGCAAACTCAGGGTCCCTCTCACATACTTAGAGCTGAGAGAAGCCTCCTCTTGAGCTGCTTGTGGTAAGGTGGTATTCCTCTGGAGTCGAAGCCAGGGACTAACCTCTCATCTCGAGTTGATTTTTGGTCCACGGAGCTCTTTCGTGTTGCTACAGTGACCTCAGGATCCCTCTAGCATTGAAACAGTGTTCTTGGGGTTTCTCTGGAGTGCCATCAAAGAAATCAAGGCTCCTTTCATGTGTGATGTGCAACACGGAATTTCTCTGCATGCAGTGCAGGGGAATCGGGCCTCATCTCACGGCGAGGGGGAAGTCTCATGGTTTTTCTCGAGTTGCGGCTGAAACCTGGGGTATATTCTCGAGTTACGACGGGGATGGCCCTTCCACCCACGTGTTTCTTCAGCGACGTCAGGACTCCTGGCTAGTTGCGAGGGACAATTCGGGATTCTCCTCGAGGCTTGGCAGGGCAATTGGGACGCCTCTCCAGCTGAGGCGGGAGACCAAGGGTCCCTTTCCACGTGCCACAGGAATCCTGAGACACCTATCAAGTTTCACGAGGAGTCAGGCATCGTCTCCTTTGGAGGAACTGATCTCCGCGTACCTCTGGAGTTTTCAAAGGGTGTGAGGCCTCCGGTCGCCATGAGGTGGGGAACTAGGTCTTTCCCTGTGGTCTCCACAGGGGATTCAGACATCCTTTCGTCTTGGGAGATGCAAGACGAGCCTGCATTCAAGTCACTGCAGGGATATCCGGCCTTGTATCGAGTCAGGGCATCGCGGTGTCCATTCCACTTGAGGCCGCAAACACAGGTTCCCTCTCACATACCTAGAGCTGAGAGAAGCCTCCTCTTGAGATGCTTGTGGTAAGGTGGTATTCCTCTGGAGTCGAAGGCAGGAACCAACCTCTCATCTCGAGTTGATTTTTGGTCCACGGAGCTCTTTCGTGTTGCTACAGTGACCTCAGGATCCCTCTAGCCTTGAAACAGTGTTCTTGGGGTTTCTCTGGCATGCTATCAAGGAAATCAAGGCTCCTTTCATGTGTGATGTGCAACACGGAATTGCTCTGCAAACAGTGCAGCTGTATCGGGCCTCATCTCGCGGCGAGGGGGAAGGATCATGGTTTTTCTCGACTTGCGGCGGGAACCTGGGGTATATTCTCGAGTTACGACGGGGAAGGCCCTTTCACACACGAGTTTGTTCAGTGACGGCAGGACTCCTGCCTAGTTGCGAGGGACAACTCGGGATTCTCCTCGAGGCTTGGCAGGGCAATTGGGACGCCTCTCCAGATGAGGCGGGAGACCAAGTGTCCCTTTCCACGTGCCACAGGAATCCTGGGACTCCTATCAAGTTTCACGAGGAGTCAGGCATCGTCTCCTTTCGAGGCACTGATCTCCGCGTACCTCTGGGGTTTTCAAAGGATGTGAGGCCTCTGGTCGCGATGAGGTGGGGAACTAGGTCTTTCTCTGTGGTCTCCACAGGGGATTCAGACATCCTTTCATCTTGGGAAATGCAAGACGAGCCTGCATTCAAGTCACTGCAGGGATAACTGGCCTGATTTCGAGTCAGGGCATCGCGGTGTCCATTCCACTTGAGGCCGCAAACTCAGGGTCCCTCTCACATACCTAGAGCTGAGAGAAGCCTCCTCTTGAGATGCTTGTGGTAAGGTGGTATTCCTCTGGAGTCGAAGCCAGGGACTAACCTCTCGTCTCGAGTTGATTTTTGGTCCACAGAGCTATTTCGTGTTACTACAGTGACCTCAGGATCCCTCTAGCCTTGAAACAGTGTTCTTGGGGTTTCTCTGGAGTGCCATCAAGGAAATCAACGCTCCTTTCATGTGTGATGTGCAACACGGAATTGCTCTGCATGCAGTGCAGGGTATCGGGCCTCATTTTGCGACGAGGGGGAAGTCTCATGGTTTTTCTCGAGTTGCGGCGGGAACCTGAGGTATATTCTCGAGTTACGACGGGGATGGCCCTTCAACCCACGTGTTTGTTCAGCGACGTCAGACTCCTGCCTAGTTGCGAGGGACAACTCGGGATTCTCCTCGAGGCTTGGCAGGGCAATTGGGACGCCTCTCCAGCTGAGGCGGGAGACCAAGGGTCCCTTTCCACGTGCCACAGGAATCCTGGGACTCCTATCAATTTTCACGAGGAGTCAGGCATCGTCTCCTTTGGAGGCACTGATCTCCGCGTACCTCTGGAGTTTTCAAAGGATGTGAGGCCTCCGGTCGCGATGAGGTGGGGAACTAGGTCTTTCTCTGTGGTCTCCACAGGGGATTCAGACATCCTTTCATCTTGGGAGATGCAAGACGAGCCTGCATTCAAGTCACTGCAGGGATATCCAGCCTTGTATCGAGTCAGGGCATCGCGGTGTCCATTCCACTTGAGGCCGCAAACACAGGGTCCCTCTCACATACCTAGAGCTGAGAGAAGCCTCCTCTTGAGGTGCTTGTGGTAAGGTGGTATTCCTCTGGAGTCGAAGCAAGGAACTAACCTCTCATCTCGAGTTGATTTTTGGTCCACGGAGCTCTTTCCTGTTGCTACAGTGACCTCAGGATCCCTCTAGCCTTGAAACAGTGTTCTTGGGGTTTCTCTGGAGTGCCATCAAGGAAATCAAGGCTCCTTTCATGTGTGATGTGCAAGACGGAATTGCTCTGCACGCAGTGCAGGGGAATCGGGCCTCATCTCGCGGCGAGGGAGAAGTCTCATGGTTTTTCTCGAGTTGCGGCCGGAACCTGGGGTATATTCTCGAGTTACGACGGAAATGGCGCTTCCACCCACGTGTTTGTTCAGCGACGTCAGGACTCCTGCCTAGTTGCGAGGGACAACTCGGGATTCTCCTCGAGGCTTGGCAGGGCAATTGGGACGCCTCTCCAGCTGAGGCGGGAGACCAAGGGTCCCATTCCACATGCCACAGGAATCCTGGGACTCCTATCAAGTTTCACGAGGAGTCAGGCATCGTCTCCTTTGGAGGCACTGATCTCCATGTACCTCTGGAGTTTTCAAAGGATGTGAGGCCTCCGGTCGCCATGAGGTAGGGAACTAGGTCTTTGTCTGTGGTCTCCACAGGGGATTCAGACATCCTTTCGTCTTGGGAGATGCAAGACGAGCCTGCATTCAAGTCACCGCAGGGATATCCGGCCTTATTTCGAGTCAGGGCATCGTGGTGTCCATTCCACTTGAGGCCGCAAACTCAGGGTCCCTCTCACATAGCTAGAGCTGAGAGAAGCCTCCTCTTGAGGTGCTTGTGGTAAGGTGGTATTCCTCTGGAGTCGAAGCCAGGGACTAACCTCTCATCTCGAGTTGATTTTTGGTCCAAGGAGCTCTTTTGTGTTGGTACAGTGACCTCAGAATCCCTCTAGCCTTGCAACAGTGTTCTTGGGGTTTCTCTGGAGTGCCATCAAGGAAATCAAGGCTCCTTTCATGTGTGATGTGCAACACGGAATTGCTCTGCACGCAGTGCAGGGTATCGGGCCTCATTTTGCGGCGAGGGGGAAGTCTCATGGTTTTTCTCGAGTTGCGGTGGGAACCTGAGGTATATTCTCGAGTTACGACGGGGATGGCCCTTCAACCCACGTGTTTGTTCAGCGACGTCAGACTCCTGCCTAGTTGCGAGGGACAACTCGGGATTCTCCTCGAGGCTTGGCAGGGCAATTGGAACGCCTCTCCAGCTGAGGCGGGAGACCAAGGGTCCCTTTCCACGTGCCACAGGAATCCTGGGACTCCTATCAAGTTTCACGAGGAGTCAGGCATCGTCTCCTTTGGAGGCACTGATCTCCGCATTCCTCTGGAGTTTTCAAAGGATGTGAGGCCTCCGGTCGCGATGAGCTGGGGAACTAGGTCTTTCTCTGTGGTCTACACAGGTGATTCAGACATCCTTTCGTCTTGGGAGATGCAAGACGAGCCTGCATTCAAGTCACTGCAGGGATATCCGGCCTTATTTCGAGTCAAGGCATCTCGGTGTCCATTCCACTTGAGGCCGCAAACTCAGGGTCCCTCTCACATACCTAGAGCTGAGAGAAGCCTCCTCTTCAGGTGCTTGTGGTAAGATGGTATTCCTCTGGAGTCGAAGCCAGGGACTAACCTCTCATGTCGAGTTGATTTGTGGTCCACGGAGCTCTTTCGTGTTGCTACAGTGACCTCAGGATCCCTCTAGCCTTGAAACAGGGTTCTTGGGGTTTCTCTGGAGTGCCACCAAGGAAATTAAGGCTCCTTTCATGTGTGATGTGCAACACGGAATTGCTCTGCAAACAGTGCAGCTGTATCGGGCCTCATCTCGCGGCGAGGGGGAAGGCTCATGGTTTTTCTCGACTTGCGGCGGGAACCTGGGGTATATTCTCGAGTTACGACGGGGATGGCCCTTTCACACACGAGTTTGTTCAGTGACGGCAGGACTCCTGCCTAGTTGCGAGGGACAACTCGGGATTCTCCTCCAGGCTTGGCAGGGCAATTGGGACGCCTCTCCAGCTGAGGCGGGAGACCAAGTGTCCCTTTCCACGTGCCACAGGAATCCTGGGACTCCTATCAAGTTTCACGAGGAGTCAGGCATCGTCTCCTTTCGAGGCACTGATCTCCGCGTACCTCTGGAGTTTTCAAAGGATGTGAGGCCTCTGGTCGCGATGAGGTGGGGAACTAGGTCTTTCTCTGTGGTCTCCACAGGGGATTCAGACATCCTTTCATCTTGGGAAATGCAAGACGAGCCTGCATTCAAGTCACTGCAGGGATAAGCGGCCTGATTTCGAGTCAGGGCATCGCGGTGTCCATTCCACTTGAGGCCGCAAACTCAGGGTCGCTCTCACATACCTAGAGCTGAGAGAAGCCTCCTCTTGAGGTGCTTGTGGTAAGGTGGTATTCCTCTGGAGTCGAAGCCAGGGACTAACCTCTCATCTCGTGTTGATTTTTGGTCCACAGAGCTATTTCGTGTTACTACAGTGACCTCAGGATCCCTCTAGCCTTGAAACAGTGTTCTTGGGGTTTCTCTGGAGTGCCATCAAGGAAATCAAGGCTCCTTTCATGTGTGATGTGCAACACGGAATTGCTCTGCACGCAGTGCAGGGTATCGGGCCTCATTTTGCGGCGAGGGGGAAGTCTCATGGTTTTTCTCGAGTTGCGGTGGGAACCTGAGGTATATTCTCGAGTTACGACGGGGATGGCCCTTCAACCCACGTGTTTGTTCAGCGACGTCAGACTCCTGCCTAGTTGCGAGGGACAACTCGGGATTCTCCTCGAGGCTTGGCAGGGCAATTGGAACGCCTCTCCAGCTGAGGCGGGAGACCAAGGGTCCCTTTCCACGTGCCACAGGAATCCTGGGACTCCTATCAATTTTCACGAGGAGTCAGGCATCGTCTCCTTTGGAGGCACTGATCTCCGCGTACCTCTGGAGTTTTCAAAGGATGTGAGGCCTCCGGTCGCGATGAGGTGGGGAACTAGGTCTTTCTCTGTGGTCTCCACAGGGGATTCAGACATCCTTTCGTCTTGGGAGATGCAAGACGAGCCTGCATTCAAGTCACTGCAGGGATATCCAGCCTTGTATCGAGTCAGGGCATCGCGGTGTCCATTCCACTTGAGGCCGCAAACACAGGGTCCCTCTCACATACCTAGAGCTGAGAGAAGCCTCCTCTTGAGGTGCTTGTGGTAAGGTGGTA
The DNA here is from genome assembly GCF_910594005.1 of Cervus elaphus. Classification (NCBI taxonomy): domain Eukaryota; kingdom Metazoa; phylum Chordata; class Mammalia; order Artiodactyla; family Cervidae; genus Cervus; species Cervus elaphus. The sequence continues at coordinate 9,013,600 of NC_057838.1, forward strand.
TTCCTCTGGAGTCGAAGCCAGGAACTAACCTGTCATCTCGAGTTGATTTTTGGTCCACGGAGCTCTTTCCTGTTGCTACAGTAACCTCAGGATCCCTCTAGCCTTGAAACAGTGTTCTTGGGGTTTCTCTGGAGTGCCATCAAGGAAATCAAGGCTCCTTTCATGTGTGATGTGCAAGACGGAATTGCTCTGCACGCAGTGCAGGGGAATCGGGCCTCATCTCGCGGCGAGGGAGAAGTCTCATGGTTTTTCTCGAGTTGCGGCCGGAACCTGGGGTATATTCTCGAGTTACGACGGAAATGGCGCTTCCACTCACGTGTTTGTTCAGCGACGTCAGGACTCCTGCCTAGTTGCGAGGGACAACTCGGGATTCTCCTCGAGGCTTGGCAGGGCAATTGGGACGCCTCTCCAGCTGAGGCGGGAGACCAAGGGTCCCTTTCCATGTGCCACAGGAATCCTGGGACTCCTATCAAGTTTCACGAGGAGTCAGGCATCATCTCCTTTGGAGGCACTGATCTCCATGTACCTCTGGAGTTTTCAAAGGATGTGAGGCCTCCGGTCGCCATGAGGTAGGGAACTAGGTCTTTCTCTGTGGTCTCCACAGGGGATTCAGACATCCTTTCGTCTTGGCAGATGCAAGACGAGCCTGCATTCATGTCACCGCAGGGATATCCGGCCTTATTTCGAGTCAGGGCATCGTGGTGTCCATTCCACTGGAGGCCGCAAACTCAGGGTCCCTCTCACATAGCTAGAGCTGAGAGAAGCCTCCTCTTGAGGTGCTTGTGGTAAGGTGGTATTCCTCTGGAGTCGAAGCCAGGGACTAACCTCTCATCTCGAGTTGATTTTTGGTCCACGGAGCTCTTTTGTGTTGGTACAGTGACCTCAGAATCCCTCTAGCCTTGCAACAGTGTTCTTGGGGTTTCTCTGGAGTGCCATCAAGGAAATCAAGGCTCCTTTCATGTGTGATGTGCAACACGGAATTGCTCTGCATGCAGTGCAGGGGAATCGGGCCTCATCTCGTGGCGAGGGGGAAGTCTCATCGTTTTTCTCGAGTTGCGGCGGGAACCTGGGGTGTATTCTCGAGTTACGACAGGGATGGCCCTTCCAAACACGTGTTTGTTCAGCGACGTCAGGACTCCTGCCAAGTTGCGAAGGACAAATCGGGATTCTCCTCGAGGCTTGGCAGGGCAATTGGGACGCCTCTCCAGCTGAGGCGGGAGACCAAGGGTCCCTTTCCACGTGCCACAGGAATCCTGGGACTCCTATCAAGTTTCACGAGGAGTCAGGCATCGTCTCCTTTGGAGGCACTGATCTCCGCGTACCTCTGTAGTTTTCAAAGGATGTGAGGCCTCCGGTCGCGATGAGGTGGGGAACTAGGTCTTTCTCTGTGGTCTCCACAGGGGATTCAGACATCCTCTCATCTTGGGAGATGCAAGACGAGCCTGCATTCAAGTCACTGCAGGTATATCCGGCCTTATTTCGCGTAAGGGCATCGCAGTGTCCATTCCACTTGAGGCCGCAAACTCAGGGCCCCTCTCACATACCTAGAGCTGAGATAAGCCTCCTCTTGAGGTGCTTGTGGTAAGGTGGTATTCCTCTGGAGTCGAAGCCAGGGACTAACCTCTCATCTCGAGTTGATTTATGGTCCACGGAGCTCTTTCGTGTTGCTACAGTGACCTCAGGATCCCTCTAGCCTTGAAACAGTGTTCTTGGGGTTTCTCTGGCATGCCATCAAGGAAATCAAGCCTCCTTTCATGTGTGATGTGCAAAACGGAATTGCTCTGCAAACAGTGCAGCTGTATCGGGCCTCATCTCGCGGCGAGGGGGAAGGCTCATGGTTTTTCTCGACTTGCGGCGGGAACCTGGGGTATATTCTCGAGTTACGACGGGGATGGCCCTTTCACACACGAGTTTGTTCAGTGACGGCAGGACTCCTGCCTAGTTGCGAGGGACAACTCGGGATTCTCCTCCAGGCTTGGCAGGGCAATTGGGACGCCTCTCCAGCTGAGGCGGGAGACCAAGTGTCCCTTTCCACGTGCCACAGGAATCCTGGGACTCCTATCAAGTTTCACGAGGAGTCAGGCATCGTCTCCTTTCGAGGCACTGATCTCCGCGTACCTCTGGAGTTTTCAAAGGATGTGAGGCCTCTGGTCGCGATGAGGTGGGGAACTAGGTCTTTCTCTGTGGTCTCCACAGGGGATTCAGACATCCTTTCATCTTGGGAAATGCAAGACGAGCCTGCATTCAAGTCACTGCAGGGATAAGCGGCCTGATTTCGAGTCAGGGCATCGCGGTGTCCATTCCACTTGAGGCCGCAAACTCAGGGTCGCTCTCACATACCTAGAGCTGAGAGAAGCCTCCTCTTGAGGTGCTTGTGGTAAGGTGGTATTCCTCTGGAGTCGAAGCCAGGGACTAACCTCTCATCTCGTGTTGATTTTTGGTCCACAGAGCTATTTCGTGTTACTACAGTGACCTCAGGATCCCTCTAGCCTTGAAACAGTGTTCTTGGGGTTTCTCTGGAGTGCCATCAAGGAAATCAAGGCTCCTTTCAAGTGTGATGTGCAACACGGAATTGCTCTGCACGCAGTGCAGGGTATCGGGCCTCATTTTGCGGCGAGGGGGAAGTCTCATGGTTTTTCTCGAGTTGCGGTGGGAACCTGAGGTATATTCTCGAGTTACGACGGGGATGGCCCTTCAACCCACGTGTTTGTTCAGCGACGTCAGACTCCTGCCTAGTTGCGAGGGACAACTCGGGATTCTCCTCGAGGCTTGGCAGGGCAATTGGAACGCCTCTCCAGCTGAGGCGGGAGACCAAGGGTCCCTTTCCACGTGCCACAGGAATCCTGGGACTCCTATCAATTTTCACGAGGAGTCAGGCATCGTCTCCTTTGGAGGCACTGATCTCCGCGTACCTCTGGAGTTTTCAAAGGATGTGAGGCCTCCGGTCGCGATGAGGTGGGGAACTAGGTCTTTCTCTGTGGTCTCCACAGGGGATTCAGACATCCTTTCGTCTTGGGAGATGCAAGACGAGCCTGCATTCAAGTCACTGCAGGGATATCCAGCCTTGTATCGAGTCAGGGCATCGCGGTGTCCATTCCACTTGAGGCCGCAAACACAGGGTCCCTCTCACATACCTAGAGCTGAGAGAAGCCTCCTCTTGAGGTGCTTGTGGTAAGGTGGTATTCCTCTGGAGTCGAAGCCAGGAACTAACCTGTCATCTCGAGTTGATTTTTGGTCCACGGAGCTCTTTCCTGTTGCTACAGTAACCTCAGGATCCCTCTAGCCTTGAAACAGTGTTCTTGGGGTTTCTCTGGAGTGCCATCAAGGAAATCAAGGCTCCTTTCATGTGTGATGTGCAAGACGGAATTGCTCTGCACGCAGTGCAGGGGAATCGGGCCTCATCTCGCGGCGAGGGAGAAGTCTCATGGTTTTTCTCGAGTTGCGGCCGGAACCTGGGGTATATTCTCGAGTTACGACGGAAATGGCGCTTCCACTCACGTGTTTGTTCAGCGACGTCAGGACTCCTGCCTAGTTGCGAGGGACAACTCGGGATTCTCCTCGAGGCTTGGCAGGGCAATTGGGACGCCTCTCCAGCTGAGGCGGGAGACCAAGGGTCCCTTTCCATGTGCCACAGGAATCCTGGGACTCCTATCAAGTTTCACGAGGAGTCAGGCATCATCTCCTTTGGAGGCACTGATCTCCATGTACCTCTGGAGTTTTCAAAGGATGTGAGGCCTCCGGTCGCCATGAGGTAGGGAACTAGGTCTTTCTCTGTGGTCTCCACAGGGGATTCAGACATCCTTTCGTCTTGGCAGATGCAAGACGAGCCTGCATTCATGTCACCGCAGGGATATCCGGCCTTATTTCGAGTCAGGGCATCGTGGTGTCCATTCCACTGGAGGCCGCAAACTCAGGGTCCCTCTCACATAGCTAGAGCTGAGAGAAGCCTCCTCTTGAGGTGCTTGTGGTAAGGTGGTATTCCTCTGGAGTCGAAGCCAGGGACTAACCTCTCATCTCGAGTTGATTTTTGGTCCACGGAGCTCTTTTGTGTTGGTACAGTGACCTCAGAATCCCTCTAGCCTTGCAACAGTGTTCTTGGGGTTTCTCTGGAGTGCCATCAAGGAAATCAAGGCTCCTTTCATGTGTGATGTGCAACACGGAATTGCTCTGCATGCAGTGCAGGGGAATCGGGCCTCATCTCGTGGCGAGGGGGAAGTCTCATCGTTTTTCTCGAGTTGCGGCGGGAACCTGGGGTGTATTCTCGAGTTACGACAGGGATGGCCCTTCCAAACACGTGTTTGTTCAGCGACGTCAGGACTCCTGCCAAGTTGCGAAGGACAAATCGGGATTCTCCTCGAGGCTTGGCAGGGCAATTGGGACGCCTCTCCAGCTGTGGCGGGAGACCAAGGGTCCCTTTCCACGTGCCACAGGAATCCTGGGACTCCTATCAAGTTTCACGAGGAGTCAGGCATCGTCTCCTTTGGAGGCACTGATCTCCGCGTACCTCTGGAGTTTTCAAAGGATGTGAGGCCTCCGGTCGCGATGAGGTGGGGAACTAGGTCTTTCTCTGTGGTCTCCACAGGGGATTCAGACATCCTCTCATCTTGGGAGATGCAAGACGAGCCTGCATTCAAGTCACTGCAGGGATATCCGGCCTTATTTCGCGTAAGGGCATCGCAGTGTCCATTCCACTTGAGTCCGCAAACTCAGGGCCCCTCTCACATACCTAGAGCTGAGATAAGCCTCCTCTTGAGGTGCTTGTGGTAAGGTGGTATTCCTCTGGAGTCGAAGCCAGGGACTAACCTCTCATCTCGAGTTGATTTTTGGTCCACGGAGCTCTTTCGTGTTGCTACAGTAACCTCAGGATCCCCCTAGCCTTGAAACTGTGTTCTTTGGGTTTCTCTGGAGTGCCATCAAGAAAATCAAGGCTCCTTTCGTGTTTGATGTGCAACACGGAATTGCTCTGCATGCAGTGCTGGGGAATCGGGGCTCATCTCGCGGCGAGGATGACGTCTCATGGTTTTTCTCGAGTTGCGGCGGGAACCTGGGGTATATTCTCGAGTTACGATGGGGATGGCCCTTCCACCCACGTGTTTCTTCAGCGACGTCAGGACTCCTGCCTAGTTGCGAGGGACAATTCGGGATTCTCCTCGAGGCTTGGCAGGGCAATTGAGACGCCACTCCAGCTGAAGCGGGAGACCAAGAGTCCCTTACCACGTGCCACAGGAATCCTGGGACTCCTATCAAGTTTCACGAGGAGTCAGGCATCGTCTCCTTTGGAGGCACTGATCTCCGCATTCCTCTGGAGTTTTCAAAGGATGTGGGGCCTCCGGTCGCGATGAGCTGGGGAACTAGGTCTTTCTCTGTGGTCTACACAGGGGATTCAGACATCCTTTCGTCTTGGGAGATGCAAGACGAGCCTACATTCAAGTCACTGCAGGGATATCCGGCCTCATTTCGAGTCAGGGAATCGCGGTGTCCATTCCACTTGAGGCCGCAAACTCAGGGTCCCTCTCACATACCTAGAGCTGAGAGAAGCCTCCTCTTGAGGTGCTTGTCGTAGGGTGGTATTCCTCTGGAGTCGAAGCCAGGGACTAACCTCTCATGTCGAGTTGATTTGTGGTCCACGGAGCTCTTTCGTGTTGCTGCAGTGACCTCAGGATCCCTCTAGCCTTGAAACAGGGTTCCCGGGGTTTCTCTGGAGTGCCACCAAGGAAATCAGGCTTCTTTCATGTGTGATGTGCAACACGGAATTGCTCTGCAGGCAGTGCAGGGGAATCGGGCCTCATCTCACGGCGAGGGGGAAGTCTCATGGTTTTCCTCGAGTTGCGGCGGGAACCTGGGGTATATTTTCGAGTTACGACGGGGATGGCCCTTCCACCCACGTGTTTGTTCAGCGACGTCAGGACTCCTGCCTAGTGCGAGGGACAACTCGGGATTCTCCTCGAGGCTTGGCAGGGCAATTGGGACGCCTCTCCAGCTGAGGCGGGAAACCAAGGGTCCCTTTCCACGTGTCACAGGAATCCTGGGACTCCTATCAAGTTTCACGAGGAGTCAGGCATCGTCTCCTTTGAAGGCACTGATCTCCGCGTACCTCTGGAGTTTTCAAAGGATGTGAGGCCTCCGGTCGCGATGAGGTGGGGAACTAGGTCTTTCTCTGTTGTCTCCACAGGGGATTCAGACATCCTTTCATCTTGGGAGAAGCAAAACGAGCCTGGATTCAAGTAACTGCAGGGATATCCGTTCTTATTTCGAGTCAAGGCATCGCGGTTTCGTTTCCACTTGAGGCCGCAATCTCAGGGTCCCTCTCACATACCTAGAGCTGAGAGAAGCCTCCTCTTGAAGTGCTTGTGGTAAGGTGGTATTCCTCTGGAGTCGAAGCCAGGGACTAACCTCTCATCTTGAGTTGATTCTTTGTACACGGAGCTCTTTCGTGTTGCTACAGTGACCTCAGGATCCCTCTAGCCTTGAAACAGTGTTCTTGGGGTTTCTCTGGAGTGCCATCAAGGAAATCAACGCTCCTTTCATGTGTGATGTGGAACACGGAATTTCTCTGCACGCAGTGCAGGGGAATCGGGCCTCATCTCGCGGCGAGGGGGAAGTCTCATGGTTCTTCTCGAGTTGCGGCGGGAACCTGGGGTATATGCTCGAGTTCCGACGGGGATGGCCCTTCCACCCACGTGTTTGTTCAGCGACTTCAGGACTCCTGCCTAGTTGCGAGGGACAACTCGGGATTCTCCTCGAGGCTTGGCAGGGCAATTGGGACGCCTCTCCAGCTGAGGCGGGAGACCAAGTGTCCCTTTCCATGTGCCACAGGAATCCTGGGACTCCTATCAATTTTCACGAGGAGTCAGGCATCGTCTCCTTTGGAGGCACTGATCTCCGCGTACCTCTGGAGTGTTCAAAGGATGTGAGGCCTCCGGTCCCGATGAGGTGGTGAACTAGGTCTTTCTCTGTGGCCTACACAGTGGATTCAGACATCCTTTCGTCTTGGGAGATGCAAGACGAGCCTGCATTCAAGTCACTGCAGGGATATCCGGCCTTATTTCGAGTCAGGGCATTGCGGTGTCCATTCCACTTGAGGCCGCAAACTCAGGGTCCCTCTCACATACCTAGAGCTGAGAGAAGCCTCCTCTTGAACTGCTTGTTATAAGGTGGTATTCCTCTGGAGTCGAAGCCAGGGACTAACCTCTCATCTCGAGTTGATTTTTGGTCCACGGATCTCTTTCGTGTTGCTACAGTGACCTCAGGATCCCTCTAGCCTTGAAACAGTGTTCTTGGGGTTTCTCTGGAGTGCCATCAAGGATATCAAGGCTCCTTTCATGTGTGATGTGCAACACGGAATTGCTCTGCAAACAGTGCAGCTGTATCGGGCCTCATCTCGCGGCGAGGGGGAAGGCTCATGGTTTTTCTCGACTTGCGGCGGGAACCTGGGGTATTTTCTCGAGTTACGACGGGGATGGCCCTTTCACACACGAGTTTGTTCAGTGACGGCAGGACTCCTGCCTAGTTGCGAGGGACAACTCAGGATTCTCCTCCAGGCTTGGCAGGGCATTTGGGACGCCTCTCCAGCTGAGGCGGGAGACCAAGTGTCCCTTTCCACGTGCCACAGGAATCCTAAGACTCCTATCAAGTTTCACGAGGAGTCAGGCATCGTCTCCTTTCGAGGCACTGATCTCCGCGTACCTCTGGAGTTTTCAAAGGATGTGAGGCCTCCGGTCGCGATGAGGTGGGGAACTAGGTCTTTCTCTGTGGTCTCCACAGGGGATTCAGACATCCTTTCATCTTGGGAAATGCAAGACGAGCCTGCATTCAAGTCACTGCAGGGATAACCGGCCTGGTTTCGAGTCAGGGCTTCGCGGTGTCCATTCCACTTGAGGCCGCAAACTCAGGGTCCCTCTCACATACCTAGAGCTGAGAGAAGCCTCCTCTTGAGGTGCTTGTGGTAAGGTGGTATTCCTCTGGAGTCGAAGCCAGGGACTAACCTCTCATCTCGAGTTGATTTTTGGTCCACGGAGCTCTTTCGTGTTGCTACAGTGACCTCAGGATCCCTCTAGCCTTGAAACAGTGTTCTTGGGGTTTCTCTGGAGTGCCATCAAGGAAATCAAGGCTCCTTTCATGTGTGATGTGCAACACGGAATTGATCTGCACGCAGTGCAGGGTATCGGGCCTCATTTTGCGGCGAGGGGGAAGTCTCATGGTTTTTCTCGAGTTGCGGTGGGAACCTGAGGTATATTCCCGAGTTACGACTGGGATGGCCCTTCAACCCACGTGTTTGTTCAGCGACGTCAGACTCCTGCCTAGTTGCGAGGGACAACTCGGGATTCTCCTCGAGGCTTGGCAGGGCAATTGGGACGCCTGTCCAGCTGAGGCGGGAGACCAAGGGTCCCTTTCCACGTGACACAGGAATCCTGGGACTCCTATCAAGTTTCAGGAGGAGTCAGGCATCGTCTCCTTTGGAGGCACTGATCTCCACGTACCTCTGGAGTTTTCAAAGGATGTGAGGCCTCCGGTCGCGATGAGGTTGGGAACTAGGTCTTTCTCTGTGGTCTCCACAGGGGATTCAGACATCCTTTCATCTTGGGAGATGCAAGACGAGCCTGCATTCAAGTCACTACAGGGATATCCAGCCTTGTATCGAGTCAGGGCATCGCGGTGTCCATTCCACTTGAGGCCGCAAACACAGGGTCCCTCTCACATTCCTAGAGCTGAGAGAAGCCTCCTCTTGAGGTGCTTGTGGTAAGGTGCTATTCCTCTGGAGTAGAAGCCAGGAACTAACCACTCATCTTGAGTTGATTTTTGGTGCACGGAGCTCTTTCCTGTTGCTACAGTAACCTCAGGATCCCTCTAGCCTTGAAACAGTGTTCTTGGGGTTTCTCTGGAGTGCCATCAAGGAAATCAAGGCTCCTTTCATGTGTGATGTGCAAGACGGAATTGCTCTGCATGCAGTGCAGGGGAATCGGGCCTCATCTCGCGGCGAGGGAGAAGTCTCATGGTTTTTCTCGAGTTGCGGCCGGAACCTGGGGTATATTCTCGAGTTACGACGGAAATGGCGCTTCCACCCACGTGTTTGTTCAGCGACGTCAGGACTTCTGCCTAGTTGCGAGGGACAACTCGGAATTCTCCTCGAGGCTTGGCAGGGCAATTGGGACGCCTCTCCAGCTGAGGCGGGAGACCAAGGGTCCCATTCCACGTGTCACAGGAATCCTGGGACTCCTATCAAGTTTCACGAGGAGTCAGGCATCGTCTCCTTTGGAGGCACTGATCTCCATGTACCTCTGGAGTTTTCAAAGGATGTGAGGCCTCCGGTCGCGATGAGGTAGGGACTAGGTCTTTCCCTGTGGTCTCCACAGGGGATTCAGACATCGTTTCGTCTTGGGAGATGCAAGACGAGCCTGCATTCAAGTCACCGCAGGGATATCCGGCCTTATTTCGAGTCAGGGCATCGTGGTGTCCATTCCACTTGAGGCCGCAAACTCAGGGTCCCTCTCACATAGCTAGAGCTGAGAGAAGCCTCCTCTTGAGGTGCTTGTGGTAAGGTGGTATTCCTCTGGAGTCGAAGCCAGGGACTAACCTCTCATCTCGAGTTGATTTTTGGTCCAAGGAGCTCTTTTGTGTTGGTACAGTGACCTCAGAATCCCTCTAGCCTTGCAACAGTGTTCTTGGGGTTTGTCTGGAGTGCCATCAAGGAAATCAAGGCTCCTTTCATGTGTGATGTGCAACACGGAATTGCTCTGCACGCAGTGCAGGGTATCGGGCCTCATTTTGTGGCGAGGGGGAAGTCTCATGGTTTTTCTCGAGTTGTGGCCGGAACCTGGGGTATATTCTCGAGTTACGACGGGGACGGCCCTCCCACCCACGTGTTTCTTCAGGGACGTCAGGACTCCTGCCTAGTTGCGAGGGACAACTCGGGATTCTCCTCGAGGCTTGGCAGGGCAATTGGGACGCTTCTCCAGCTGAGGCGGGAGACCAAGTGTCCCTTTCCACGTATCACTGGAATCCTGGGACTCCTATCAAGTTTCACGAGGAGTCAGGCATCGTCTCCTTTGGAGGCACTGATCTCCGCGTACCTCTGGAGTTTTCATAGGATGTGAGTCCTCCGGTCGCGATGAGGTGGGGAACTAGGTCTTTCTCTGTGGTCTCCACAGGGGATTCAGACATCCGTTCGTCTTGGGAGATGCAAGACGAGCCTGCATTCAAGTCACTGCAGGGATAACCGGCCTTATTTCGAGTCAGGGCATCGCGGTGTCCATTCCACTTCAGGCCGCAAACTCAGGGTCCCTCTCACATACCTAGAGCTCAGAGAAGCCTCCTCTTGAGGTGCTTCTGGTAAGGTGGTATTCCTCTGGAGTCGAAGCTAGGGACTAACCTCTCATCTCGAGTTGATTTTTGGTCCACGGAGCCCTTTTGTGTTGCTACAGTGACCTCAGGATCCCTCTAGCCTTGAAACAGTGTTCTTGGGGTTTCTCTGGAGTGCCATCAAGGAAATCAAGGCTCCTTTCATGTGTGATGTGCAACACGGAATTGCTCTGCATGCAGTGCAGGGGAATTGGGCCTCATCTCATGGCGAGGGGGAAGTCTCATGGTTTTTCTCGAGTTGCGGCGGGAACCTGGGGTATATTCTCGAGTTATGACGGGGATGGCCCTTCCACCCACGTGTTTCTTCAGCGACGTCAGGACTCCTGCCTAGTTGCGAGGGACAACTCGGGATTCTCCTCGAGGCTTGGCAGGGCAATTGGGACGCCTCTCCAGCTCAGGCGGGAAACCACGTGTCCCTTTCCACGTGCCACAGGAATCCTGGGACTCCTATCAATTTTCACGAGGAGTCAGGCTTCGTCTCTTTTGGAGGCACTGATCTCCGCGTACCTCTGGAGTTTTCAAAGGATGTGAGGCCTCCGGTCGCGATGAGGTGGGGAACTAGGTCTTTCTCTGTGGTCTCCACAGGGGATTCAGACATCCTTTCATCTTGGGAGATGTAAAACGAGCCTGGATTCAAGTAACTGCAGGGATATCCGTTTTTATTTCGAGTCAAGGCATCGCGGTGTCGTTTCCACTTGAGGCCGCAATCTCAGGGTCCCTCTCACATACCTAGAGCTGAGAGAAGCCTCCTCTTGAAGTGTTTGTGGTAAGGTGGTATTCCTCTGGAGTCGAAGCCAGGGACTAACCTCTCATCTTGAGTTGATTCTTTGTACACGGAGCTCTTTCGTGTTGCTACAGTGACCTCAGGATCCCTCTAGCCTTGAAAGAGTGTTCTTGGGGTTTCTCTGGAGTGCCATCAAGGAAATTAACCCTCTTTTCATGTTTGATGTGGAACACGGAATTTCTCTGCACGCAGTGCAGGGGAATCGGGCCTCATCTCGCGGCGAGGGGGAAGTCTCATGGTTTTTCTCGAGTTGCGGCGGGAACCTGGGGTATATGCTCGAGTTACGACGGGGATGGCCCTTCCACCCACGTGTTTGTTCAGCGACTTCAGGACTCCTGCCTAGTTGCGAGGGACAACTCGGGATTCTCCTCGAGGCTTGGCAGGGCAATTGGGACGCCTCTCCAGCTGAGGCGGGAGACCAAGGTTCCCTTTCCACGTGCCACAGGAGTCCTGGGACTCCAATCAAGTTTCACGAGGAGTCAGGCATCGTCTCCTTTGGAGGCACTGATCTCCGCGTACCTCTGGAGTTTTCAAAGGATGTGAGGCCTCCGGTCGCGATGAGGTGGGAAACTAGGTCTTTCTCTGTGGTCTCCACAGGGGATTCAGACATCCTTTCGTCTTGGGAGATGCAAGACGAGCCTGCATTCAAGTCACTGCAGGGATATCCGGCCTTATTCCGAGTAAGGGCATCGCGGTGTCCATTCCACTTGAGGCCGCAAACTCAGGGTCCCTCTCACATACCTAGAGCTGAGAGAAGCCTCCTCTTGAGGTGCTTGTGGTAAGGTAGTATTCCTCTGGAGTCGAAGCCAGGGACTAACCTCTCATCTCGAGTTGATTTTTGGTCCACGGAGCTCTTTTGTGTTGCTACAGTGACCTCAGGATCCCTCTAGCCTTGAAACAGTGCTCTTGGGGTTTCTCTGGAGTGCCATCAAGGAAATCAAGGCTCCTTTCATGTTTGATGTGCAACACGGTATTGCTCTGCACGCAGTGCAGGGGAATCGGGCCTCATCTCGCGGCGAGGGGGAAGTCTCATGGTTTTTCTCGAGTTGCGGCGGGAACCTGGGGTATATTCTCGAGTTACGACGGGGATGGCCCTTCCACCCACGTGTTTGTTCAGCGACGTCAGGACTCCGGCCTAGTTGCGAGGGACAACTCGGGATTCTCCTCGAGGCTTGGCAGGGCAATTGGGACGCCTCTCCAGCTGAGGCGGGAGACCAAGGGTCCCTTTCCACGTGTCACAGGAATCCTGGGACTCCTATCAAGTTTCACGAGGAGTCAGGCATCGTCTCCTTTGGAGGCACTGATCTCCGCGTACCTCTGGAGTTTTCAAAGGATGTGAGGCCTCCGGTCGCGAAGAGGTTGGGAACTAGGTCTTTCTCTGTTGCCTCCACAGGGGATTCATACATCCTTTCGTCTTGGGAGATGCAAAACGAGCCTGGATTCAAGTCACTGCAGGGATATCCGGCCTTATTTCGAGTCAAGGCATCGCGGTGTCCTTTCTACTTGAGGCCGCAATCTCAGGGTCCCTCTCACAAACCTAGAGCTGAGAGAAGCCTCCTCTTGAAGTGCGTGTGGTAAGGTGGTATTCCTCTGGAGTCGAAGCCAGGGACTAACCTCTAATCTCCAGTTGATTCTTTGTCCACAGAGCTCTTTCGTGTTGCTACAGTGACCTCAGGATCCCTCTAGCCTTGAAAGAGAGTTCTTGGGGTTTCTCTGTAGTGCCATCAAGGAAATCAAGGCTCCTTTCATGTGTGATGTGCATCACGGGATTGCTCTGCACGCAGTGCAGGGGAATCGGGCCTCATCTCGCGGTGAGGGGGAAGTCTCATGGTTTTTCTCGAGTTGCGGCGGGAACCTGGGGTATATTCTCGAGTTACGACGGGGATGGCCCTTCCACCCACGTGTTTGTTCAGCGACTTCAGGACTCCTGCCTAGTTGCGAGGGACAACTCGGGATTCTACTCGAGGCTTGGCAGGGCAATTGGGACGCCTCTCCAGCTGAGGCGGGAGACCAAGGGTCCCTTTCGACGTGCCACAGGAATCCTGGGACTCCTATCAAGTTTCACGAGGAGTCAGGCATCGTCTCCTTTGGAGGCACTGATCTCCGCGTACCTCTGGAGTTTTCAAAGGATGTGAGGCCTCCGGTCGCGATGAGGTGGGGAACTAGGTCTTTCTCTGTGGTCTCCACAGGGGATTCAGACATCCGTTCGTCTTGGGAGATGCAAGACGAGCCTGCATTCAAGTCACTGCAGGGCTATCCTGCCTTATTTCGAGTCAGGGCATCGCGGTGTCCATTCCACTTGAGGCCGCAAACTCAGGGTCCCTCTCACATACCTAGAGCTGAGAGAAGCCTCCTCTTGAGGTGCTTCTGGTAAGGTGGTATTCCTCTGGAGTCGAAGCCAGGGACTAACCTCTCATCTCGAGTTGATTTTTGGTCCATGGAGCTCTTTCGTGTTGCTACAGTGACCTCAGGATCCCTCTAGCCTTGAAAGAGTGTTCTTGGGGTTTCTCTGGAGTGCCATCAAGGAAATCAAGGCTCCTTTCATGTGTGATGTGCAACACGGAATTGCTCTGCATGCAGTCCAGGGGAATCGGGCCCCATCTCGTGGCGAGGGGGAAGTCTCATCGTTTTTCTCGAGTTGCGGCGGGAACCTGGGGTGTATTCTCGAGTTACGACAGGGATGGCCCTTCCACACACGTGTTTGTTCAGCGACGTCAGGACTCCTGCCAAGTTGCGAAGGACAACTCGGGATTCTCCTCGAGGCTTGGCAGGGCAATTGGGACGCCTCTCCAGCTGAGGCGGGAGACCAAGGGTCCCTTTCCACGTGCCACAGGAATCCTGGGACTCCTATGAAGTTTCACGAGGAGTCAGGCATCGTCTCCTTTGGAGGCACTGATTTCCGCGTACCTCTGGAGTTTTCATAGGATGTGAGGCCTCCGGTCGCGATGAGGTGGGGAACTAGGTCTTTCTCTGTGGTCTCCACAGGGGATTCAGACATCCGTTCGTCTTGGGAGATGCAAGACGAGCCTGCATTCAAGTCACTGCAGGGATATCCGGCCTCATTTCGAGTCAGGGCATCGCGGTGTCCATTCCACTGGAGGCCGCAAACTCAGGGTCCCTCTCACATACCTAGAGCTGAGAGAAGCCTCCTCTTGAGGTGCTTCTGGTAAGGTGGTATTCCTCTGGAGTCGAAGCCAGGGACTAACCTCTCATCTCGAGTTGATTTTTGGTCCACGGAGCTCTTTTGTGTTGCTACAGTGACCTCAGGATCCCTCTGGCCTTGAAACAGTGCTCTTGGGGTTTCTCTGGAGTGCCATCAAGGAAATCAAGGCTCCTTTCATGTTTGATGTGCAACACGGTATTGCTCTGCACGCAGTGCAGGGGAATCGGGCCTCATCTCGCGGCGAGGGGGAAGTCTCATGGTTTTTCTCGAGTTGCGGCGGGAACCTGGGGTATATTCTCGAGTTACGACGGGGCTGGCCCTTCCACCCACGTGTTTGTTCAGCGACTTCAGGACTCCTGCCTAGTTGTGAGGGACAACTCGGGATTCTCCTCGAGGCTTGGCAGGGCAATTGGGACGCCTCTCCAGCTGAGGCGGGAGACCAAGGGTCCCTTTCCACGTGCCACAGGAATCCTGGGACTCCTATGAAGTTTCACGAGGAGTCAGGCATCGTCTCCTTTGGAGGCACCGATCTCCGCGTACCTCTGGAGTTTTCAAAGGATGTGAGGCCTCCAGTCGCGATGAGGTGGGGAACTCGGTCTTTCTCTGTGGTCTCCACAAGGGATTCAGACATCCTTTCGTCTTGGGAGATGCAAGACGAGCCTGCATTCAAGTCACTGCAGGGATATCCGGCCTTATTTCGATTCAGGGCATCGCTGTGTCCATTCCACTTGAGGCCGCAAACTCAGGGTCCCTCACATACCTAGAGCTGAGAGAAGCCTCCTCTTGAGGTGCTTGTGGTAAGGTGGTATTCCTCTGGAGTCGAAGCCAGGGACTAACCTCTCATGTCGAGTTGATTTTTGGTCCACGGAGCTCTTTTGTGTTGCTACAGTGACCTCAGGATTCCTCTAGCCTTGAAACAGTGTTCTTGGGGTTTCTCTGGAGTGCCATCAAGGAAATCAAGGCTCCTTTCATGTTAGATGTGCAACACGGAATTGCTCTGCATGCAGTGCAGGGGAATCGGTCCTCATCTCATGGCGAGGGGGAAGTCTCATGGTTTTTCTCGAGTTGCGGCGGGAACCTGGTGTATATTCTTGAGTTACGACGGGGATGGCCCTTCACCCACGTGTTTCTTCAGCGACGTCAGTACTCCTGCCTAGTTGCGAGGGACCACTCGGGATTCTCCTCGAGGCTAGGCAGGGCAATTGGGACGCCTCTCCAGCTGAGGCGGGAGACCAAGGGTCCCTTTCCACGTGTCACAGGAATCCTGGGACTCCTATCAAGTTTCACGAGGAGTCAGGCATCGTCTCCTTTGGAGGCACTGATCTCCGCGTACCTCTGGAGTTTTCAAAGGATGTGAGGCCTCCGGTCGCGATGAGGTGGGGAACTAGGTCTTTCTCTGTTGTCTCCACAGGGGATTCATACATCCTTTCGTCTTGGGAGATGCAAAACGAGCCTGGATTCAAGTCACTGCAGGGATATCCGGCCTTATTTCGAGTCAAGGCATCGCGGTGTCCTTTCTACTTGAGGCCGCAATCTCAGGGTCCCTCTCACATACCTAGAGCTGAGAGAAGCCTCCTCTTGAAGTGCGTGTGGTAAGGTGGTATTCCTCTGGAGTCGAAGCCAGGGACTAACCTCTCATCTTGAGTTGATTTTTTGTCCACAGAGCTCTTTCGTGTTGCTACAGTGACTTCAGGATCCCTCTAGCCTTGAAAGAGAGTTCTTGGGGTTTCTCTGTAGTGCCATCAAGGAAATCAAGGCTCCTTTCATGTGTGATGTGGAACACGGAATTGCTCTGCACGCAGTGCAGGGGAATCGGGCCTCATCTCGCGGTGAGGGGGAAGTTTCATGGTTTTTCTCGAGTTGCGGCGGGAACCTGGGGTATATTCTCGAGTTACGACGGGGATGGCCCTTCCACCCACGTGTTTGTTCAGCGACTTCAGGACTCCTGCCTAGTTGCGAGGGACAACTCGGGATTCTCCTCGAGGCTTGGCAGGGCAATTGGGACGCCTCTCCAGCTGAGGCGGGAGACCAAGGGTCCCTTTCCACGTGCCACAGGAATCCTGGGACTCCTATCAAGTTTCACGAGGAGTCAGGCATCGTCTCCTTTGGAGGCACTGATCTCCGCGTACCTCTGGAGTTTTCAAAGGATGTGAGGCCTCCGGTCGCGATGAGGTGGGGAACTAGGTCTTTCTCTGTGGTCTACACAGGGGATTCAGACATCCGTTCGTCTTGGGAGATGCAAGACGAGCCTGCATTCAAGTCACTGCAGGGATATCCGGCCTTATTTCGCGTAAGGGCATCGCAGTGTCCATTCCACTTGAGGCCGCAAACTCAGGGCCCCTCTCACATACCTAGAGCTGAGATAAGCCTCCTCTTGAGGTGCTTGTGGTAAGGTGGTATTCCTCTGGAGTCGAAGCCAGGGACTAACCTCTCATCTCGAGTTGATTTTTGGTCCACGGAGCTCTTTCGTGTTGCTACAGTGACCTCAGGATCCCTCTAGCCTTGAAACAGTGTTCTTTGTTTTTCTCTGGAGTGCCATCAAGGAAATCAAGGCTCCTTTCATGTTTGATATGCAACACGGAATTGCTCTGCATGCAGTGCTGGGGAATCGGGGCTCATCTCGCGGCGAGGAGGACGTCTCATTGTTTTTCTCGAGTTGCGGCGGGAACCTGGGGTATATTCTCGAGTTACGACGGGGATGGCCCTTCCACACACGTGTTTGTTCAGCGATGTCAGGACTTCTGCCTAGTTGCGAGGGACAACTCGGGATTCTCCTCGAGGCTTGGCAGGGCAATTGGGACGCCTCTCCAGCTGAAGTGGGAGACCAAGGGTCCCTTTCCACGTGCCACAGGAATCCTGGGACTCCTATGTAGTTTCACGAGGAGTCAGGCATCGTCTCCTTTGGAGGCACTGATCTCCGCGTACCTCTGGAGTTTTCATAGGATGTGAGGCCTCCGGTCGCGATGAGGTGGGGAACTAGGTCTTTGTCTGTGGTCTCCACAGGGGATTCAGACATCCGTTCGTCTTGGGAGATGCAAGACGAGCCTGCATTCAAGTCACTGCAGGGATATCCGGCCTCATTTCTAGTCAGGGCATCGCGGTGTCCATTCCACTTCAGGCCGCAAACTCAGGGTCCCTCTCACATACCTAGAGCTGAGAGAAGCCTCCTCCTGAGGTGCTTCTGGTAAGGTGGTATTCCTCTGGAGTCGAAGCCAGGGACTAACCTCTCATCTCGAGTTGATTTTTGGTCCACGGAGCTCTTTCGTGTTGCTACAGTGACCTCAGGATCCCTCTAGCCTTGAAACAGTGTTCTTGGGGTTTCTCTGGAGTGCCATCAAGGAAATCAAGGCTCCTTTCATTTGTGATGTGCAACACGGAATTGCTCTGCATGCAGTGCAGGGGAATCGGGCCTCATCTCGCGGCGAGGGGGAAGTCTCATGGTTTTTTTGAGTTGCGGCGGGAACCTGGGGTACATTCTCGAGTTACGACGGTAATGGCCCTTCCAACCACGTGTTTGTTCAGCGACGTCAGGACTCCTGCCTAGTTGCGAGGGACAACTCGGGATTCTCCTCGAGGCTTGGCAGGGCAATTGGGACGCCTCTCCAGCTGAAGTGGGAGACCAAGGGTCCCTTTCCACGTGCCAGAGGAATCCTGGGACTCCTATGAAGTTTCACGAGGAGTCAGGCATCGTCTCCTTTGGAGGCACTGATCTCCGCGTACCTCTGGAGTTTTCATAGGATGTGAGGCCTCCGGTCGCGATGAGGTGGGGAACTAGGTCTTTCTCTGTGGTCTCCACAGGGGATTCAGACATCCTTTCATCTTTGGAGATGCAAGACGAGCCTGCACTCAAGTCACTGCAGGGATATCCGGCCTTATTTCGAGTCAGGGCATCGTGGTGTCCATTCCACTTGAGGCCGCAAACTCAGGGACCCTCTCACATACCTAGAGCTGAGAGAAGCCTCCTCTTGAGGTGCTTCTGGTAAGGTGGTATTCCTCTGGAGTCGAAGCTAGGGACTAACCTCTCATCTCGAGTTGATTTTTGGTCCACGGAGCTCTTTTGTGTTGCTACAGTGACCTGAGGATCCCTCTAGCCTTGAAACAGTGTTCTTGGGGTTTCTCTGGAATGCCATCAAGGAAATCAAGGCTCCTTTCATGTTTGATGTGCAACACGGAATTGCTCTGCATGCAGTGCAGGGGAATTGGGCCTCATCTCATGGCGAGGGGGAAGTCTCATGGTTTTTCTCGAGTTGCGGCGGGAACCTGGGGTATATTCTCGAGTTATGACGAGGATGGCCCTTCCACCCACGTGTTTGTTCAGCGACGTCAGGACTCCTGCCTAGTTGCGAGGGACAACTCGGGATTCTCCTCGAGGCTTGGCAGGGCAATTGGGACGCCTCTCCAGCTGAGGCGGGAGACCAAGGGTCCCTTTCCACGTGTCACAGGAATCCTGGGACTCCTATCAAGTTTCACGAGGAGTCAGGCATCGTCTCCTTTGGAGGCACTGATCTCCGCGTACCTCTGGAGTTTCAAAGGATGTGAGGCCTCCGGTCGCGATGAGGTGGGGAACTAGGTCTTTCTCTGTGGTCTCCACAGGGAATTCAGACATCCTTTCATCTTGGGAGATGCAAAACGAGCCTGGATTCAAGTAACTGCAGTGATATCCATTCTTATTTCGAGTCAAGGCATCGCGGTGTCGTTTCTACTTGAGGCCGCAATCTCAGGGTCCCTCTCACATACCTAGAGCTGAGAGAAGCCTCCTCTTGAAGTGCTTGTGGTAAGGTGGTATTCCTCTGAAGTCGAAGCCAGGGACTAACCTCTCATCTTGAGTTGATTCTTTGTACACGGAGCTCTTTCGTGTTGCTACAGTGACCTCAGGATCCCTCTAGCCTTGAAAGAGTGTTCTTGTGGTTTCTCTGGAGTGCCATCAAGGAAATCAACGCTCCTTTCATGTGTGATGTGGAACACGGAATTTCTCTGCACGCAGTGCAGGGGAATCTGGCCTCATCTCGCGGCGAGGGGGAAGTCTCATGGTTCTTCTCGAGTTGCGGCGGGAACCTGGGGTATATGCTCGAGTTACGACGGGGATGGCCCATCCACCCACGTGTTTGTTCAGCGACTTCAGGACTCCTGCCTAGTTAAGAGGGACAACTCGGGATTCTCCTCGAGGCTTGGCAGGGCAATTGGGACGCCTCTCCAGCTGAGGCGGGAGACCAAGGGTCCCTTTCCACGTGCCACAGGAATCCTGGGATTCCTATCAAGTTTCACGAGGAGTCAGGCATCGTCTCCTTTGGAGGCACTGATCTCCGCGTACCTCTGGAGTTTTCAAAGGATGTGAGGCCTCCGGTCGCGATGAGGTGGGGAACTAGGTCTTTCTCTGTGGTCTCCACAGGGGATTCAAACATCCTTTCGTCTTGGGAGATGCAAGACGAGCCTGCATTCAAGTCACTGCAGGGATATCTGGCCTTATTCCGAGTAAGGGCATCACAGTGTCCATTCCACTTGAGGCCGCAAACTCAGGGCCCCTCTCACATACCTAGAGCTGAGATAAGCCTCCTCTTGAGGTGCTTGTGGTAAGGTGGTATTCCTCTGGAGTCGAAGCCAGGGACTAACCTCTCATCTCGAGTTGATTTTTGGTCCACGGAGCTCTTTCGTGTAGCTACAGTGACCTCAGGATCCCTCTAGCCTTGAAACAGTGTTCTTTGGGTTTCTCTGGAGTGCCATCAAGGAAATCAAGGCTCCTTTCATGTTTGATGTGCAACACGGAATTGCTCTGCATGCAGTGCTGGGGAATCGGGGCTCATCTCGCGGCGAGGAGGACGTCTCATTGTTTTTCTCGACTTGCGACGGGAACCTGGGGTATATTCTCGAGTTACGACGGGGATGGCCCTTCCACACACGTGTTTGTTCAGCGATGTCAGGACTTCTGCCTAGTTGCGAGGGACAACTCGGGATTCTCCTCGAGGCTTGGCAGGGCAATTGGGACGCCTCTCCAGCTGAAGTGGGAGACCAAGGGTCCTTTTCCACGTGCCACAGGAATCCTGGGACTCCTATGAAGTTTCACGAGGAGTCAGGCATCGTCTCCTTTGGAGGCACTGATCTCCGCGTACCTCTGGAGTTTTCAAAGGATGTGAGGCCTCCCGGTCGCGATGAGGTGGGGAACTAGGTCTTTCTCTGTGGTCTCCACAGGGGATTCAGACATCCGTTCGTCTTGGGAGATGCAAGACGAGCCTGCATTCAAGTCACTGCAGGGATATCCGGCCTCATTTCGAGTCAGGGCATCGCGGTGTCCATTCCACTTCAGGCCGCAAACTCAGGGTCCCTCTCACATACCTAGAGCTGAGAGAAGCCTCCTCCTGAGGTGCTTCTGGTAAGGTGGTATTCCTCTGGAGTCGAAGCCAGGGACTAACCTCTCATCTCGAGTTGATTTTTGGTCCACGGAGCTCTTTCGTGTTGCTACAGTGACCTCAGGATCCCTCTAGCCTTGAAACAGTGTTCTTGGGGTTTCTCTGGAGTGCCATCAAGGAAATCAAGGCTCCTTTCATTTGTGATGTGCAACACGGAATTGCTCTGCATGCAGTGCAGGGGAATCGGGCCTCATCTCGCGGCGAGGGGGAAGTCTCATGGTTTTTTTGAGTTGCGGCGGGAACCTGGGGTACATTCTCGAGTTACGACGGTAATGGCCCTTCCAACCACGTGTTTGTTCAGCGACGTCAGGACTCCTGCCTAGTTGCGAGGGACAACTCGGGATTCTCCTCGAGGCTTGGCTGGGCAATTGGGACGCATCTCCAGCTGAGGCGGGAGACCAAGGGTCCCTTTCCACGTGCCACAGGAATCCTGGGACTCCTATCAAGTTTCATGAGGAGTCAGGCTTCGTCTCCTTTGGAGGCACTGATCTCCGCGTACCTCTGGAGTTTCAAAGGATGTGAGGCCTCCGGTCGCGATGAGGTGGGGAACTAGGTCTTTCTCTGTTGTCTCCACAGGGGATTCAGACATCCTTTCATCTTGGGAGATGCAAAACGAGCCTGGATTCAAGTAACTGCAGGGATATCCGTTCTTATTTCGAGTCAAGGCATCGCGGTGTCGTTTCTACTTGAGGCCGCAATCTCAGGGTCCCTCTCACATACCTAGAGCTGAGAGAAGCCTCCTCTTGAAGTGCTTGTGGTAAGGTGGTATTCCTCTGGAGTCGAAGCCAGGGACTAACCTCTCATCTTGAGTTGATTCTTTGTACACGGAGCTCTTTCGTGTTGCTACAGTGACCTCAGGATCCCTCTAGCCTTGAAAGAGTGTTCTTGGGGTTTCTCTGGAGTGCCATCAAGGAAATCAACGCTCCTTTCATGTGTGATGTGGAACACGGAATTTCTCTGCACGCAGTGCAGGGGAATCGGGCCTCATCTCGCGGCGAGGGGGAAGTCTCATGGTTCTTCTCGAGTTGCGGCGGGAACCTGGGGTATATGCTCGAGTTACGACGGGAATGGCCCTTCCACCCACGTGTTTGTTCAGCGACTTCAGGACTCCTGCCTAGTTAAGAGGGACAACTCGGGATTCTCCTCGAGGCTTGGCAGGGCAATTGGGACGCCTCTCCAGCTGAGGCGGGAGTCCAAGGGTCCCTTTCCACGTGCCACAGGAATCCTGGGATTCCTATCAAGTTTCACGAGGAGTCAGGCATCGTCTCTTTTGGAGGCACTGATCTCCGCCTACCTCTGGAGTTTTCAAAGGATGTGAGGCCTCCGGTCGCGATGAGGTGGGGAACTAGGTCGTTCTCTGTGGTCTCCACAGGGGATTCAGACATCCTTTCGTCTTGGGAGATGCAAGACGAGCCTGCATTCAAGTCACTGCAGGGATATCCGGCCTTATTCCGAGTAAGGGCATCGCGGTGTCCATTCCACTGGAGGCCGCAAACTCAGGGTCCCTCTCACATACCTAGAGCTGAGAGAAGCCTCCTCTTGAGGTGCTTGTGGTAAGGTGGTATTCCTCTGGAGTCGAAGCCAGGGACTAACCTCTCATCTCGAGTTGATTTTTGGTCCACGGAGCTCTTTCCTGTTGCTACAGTGACCTCAGGATCCCTCTGGCCTTGAAACAGTGCTCTTGGGGTTTCTCTGGAGTGCCATCAAGGAAATCAAGGCTCCTTTCATGTTTGATGTGCAACACGGTATTGCTCTGCACGCAGTGCAGGGGAATCGGGCCTCATCTCGCGGCGAGGGGGAAGTCTCATGGTTTTTCTCGAGTTGCGGCGGGAACCTGGGGTATATTCTCGAGTTACGACGTGGACGGCCCTTCCACCCACGTGTTTGTTCAGCGACTTCAGGACTCCTGCCTAGTTGCGAGGGACAACTCGGGATTCTCCTCGAGGCTTGGCAGGGCAATTGGGACGCCTCTCCAGCTGAGGCGGGAGACCAAGGGTCCCTTTCCACGTGCCACAGGAATCCTGGGACTCCTATCAATTTTCACGAGGTGTCAGGCATCGTCTCCTTTGGAGGCACTGATCTCCGGGTACCTCTGCAGTTTTCAAAGGATGTGAGGCCTCCAGTCGCGATGAGGTGGGGAACTAGGTCTTTCTCTGTGGTCTCCACAGGGGATTCAGACATCCTTTCGTCTTGGGAGATACAAAACGAGCCTGGATTCAAATCACTGCAGGGATATCCGGCCTTATTTCGAGTCACGGCATCGCAGTGTCCTTTCCACTTGAGGCCGCAATCTCAGGGTCCCTCTCACATAGCTAGAGTTGAGAGAAGCCTCCTCTTGAGGTGCTTGTGGTAAGGAGGTATTCCTCTGGAGTCGAAGCCAGGGACTAACCTCTCATCTCGAATTGATTTTTGGTCCACGGAGCTCTTTCGTGGTGCTACAGTGACCTCAGGATCCCTCTAGCCTTGAAACAGTGTTCTTGGGGTTTCTCTGGAGTGCCATCAAGGAAATCAAGGCTCCTTTCATGTGTGATGTGCAGCACGGAATTGCTCGGCACGCAGTGCAGGGGAATCTGTCCTCATCTCGCGGCCAGGGCGAAGTCTCATGGTTTTTCTCGAGTTGCGGCGGGAACCTGGGGTATAATCTCGAGTTACGACGGGGATCGCCCTTCCAAACACGTGTTTGTTCAGCGACGTCAGGACTCCGGCCTAGATGCGAGGGACAACTCGGGATTCTCCTCGAGGCTTGGCAGGGCAATTGGGACGCCTCTCCAGCTGAGGCGGGAGACCAAGGGTCCCTTTCCACGTGTCACAGGAATCCTGGGACTCCTATCAAGTTTCACGAGGAGTCAGGCATCGTCTCCTTTGGAGGCACTGATCTCCGCGTACCTCTGGAGTTTTCAAAGGATGTGAGGCCTCCGGTCGCGATGAGGTGGGGAACTAGGTCTTTCTCTGTGGTCTCCACAGGGGATTCAGACATCCTTTCGTCTTGGGAGATGCAAGACGAGCCTGCATTCAAGTCACTGCAGCGATATCCCGCCTTATTTCGAGTCAGGGCATTGCGGTGTCCATTCCACTTGAGGCCGCAAACTCAGGGTCCCTCTCACATACCTAGAGCTGAGAGAAGCCTCCTCTTGAGGTGCTTGTGGTTAGGTGGTATTCCTCTGGAGTCGAAGCCAGGGACTAACCTCTAATTTACAGTTGATTTTTGGTCCACGGATCTCTTTCGTGGTGCTACAGTGACATCAGGATCCCTCTAGCCTTGAAACAGTGTTCTTGGGGTTTCTCTGGAGTGCCATCAAGGATATCAAGGCTCCTTTCATGTGTGATGTGCAACACGGAATTGCTCTGCATGCAGTGCAGGGGAATTGGGCCTCATCTCATGGCGAGGGGGAAGTCTCATGGTTTTTCTTAAGTTGCGGCGGGAACCTGGGGTATATTCTCGAGTAACGACGGGGATGGACCTTACACCCACGCGTTTCTTCAACGACGTCAGGACTCCTGCCTAGTTGCGAGGGACAACTCGGGATTCTCCTCGAGGCTTGGCAGGGCAATTGGGACGCCTCTCCAGCTGAGGCGGGAGTCCAAGGGTCCCTTTCCACGTGCCACAGGAATCCTGGGACTCCTATCAAGTTTCACGAGGAGTCAGGCATCGTCTCCTTTGGAGGCACTGATCTCCGCGTACCTCTGGAGTTTTCAAAGGATGTGAGGCCTCCGGTCGCGATGAGGTGGGGAACTAGGTCTTTCTCTGTGGTCTCCACAGGGGATTCAGACATCCTTTCGTCTTGGGAGATGCAAGACGAGCCTGCATTCAAGTCACTGCAGGTATATCCGGCCTTATTCCGAGTCAGGGCATCGCGGTGTCCATTCCACTGGAGGCCGCAAACTCAGGGTCCCTCTCACATACCTAGAGCTGAGAGAAGCCTCCTCTTGAGGTGCTTGTGGTAAGGTGGTATTCCTCTGGAGTCGAAGCCAGGGACTAACCTCTCATCTCGAGTTGATTTTAGGTCCACGGAGCTCTTTTGTGTTGCTACAGTGACCTCAGGATCCCTCTAGCCTTGAAACAGTGCTCTTGGGGTTTCTCTGGAGTGCCATCAAGGAAATCAAGGCTCCTTTCATGTGTGATGTGCAACACGGAATTGCTCTGCAAGCAGTGCAGGGGAATCGGGCCTCATCTCGCAGCGAGTGGGAAGTCTCATGTTTTTTCTCGAGTTGCGGCGGGAACCTGGGGTATAATCTCGAGTTACGACGGGGATGGCCCTTCCACACACGTATTTGTTCATCGACGGCAGGACTCCTGCCTAGTTGCGAGGGACAACTCGGGATTCTCCTCGAGGCTTGGCAGGGCAATTGGGACGCCTCTCCAGCTGAGGCGGGAAACCAAGGGTCCCTTTCCACGTGCCACAGGAATCCTGGGACTCCTAACAAGTTTCACGAGGAGTCAGGCATCGTCTCCTTTGGAGGCACTGATCTCCGCGTACCTCTGGAGTTTTCAAAGGATGTGAGGCCTCCGGTCGCGATGAGGTGGGGAACTAGGTCTTTCTCTGTGGTCTCCACAGGGGA
The DNA here is from genome assembly GCF_910594005.1 of Cervus elaphus. Lineage (NCBI taxonomy): Eukaryota > Metazoa > Chordata > Mammalia > Artiodactyla > Cervidae > Cervus > Cervus elaphus. The sequence goes on from NC_057838.1 coordinate 9,038,870, forward strand.
TTCAGACATCCTTTCGTTTTGGGAGATGCAAAACGAGCCTGGATTCAAGTCACTGCAGGGATATCCGGCCTTATTTCGAGTCAAGGCATCGCGGTGTCCTTTCCACTTGAGGCCGCAATCTCAGGGTCCCTCTCACATAGTTAGAGTTGAGAGAAGCCTCCTCTTGAGGTGCTTGTGGTAAGGTGGTATTCCTCTGGAGACGAAGCCAGGGACTAACCTCTCATCTATAGTTGATTTTTGGTCCACGGATCTCTTTCGTGGTGCTACAGTGACCTCAGGATCCCTCTAGCCTTGAAACAGTGTTCTTGGGGTTTCTCTGGAGTGCCGTCAAGGAAATCAAGGCTCCTTTCATGTTTGATGTGCAGCACGAAATTGCTCTGCACGCAGTGCAGGGGAATCTGTCCTAATCTCGCGGCCAGGGCGAAGTCTCATGGTTTTTCTCGAGTTGCGGCGGGAACCTGGGGTATATTCTCGAGTTACGACGGGGATGGCCCTTCCACACACGTGTTTGTTCAGCGACGTCAGGACTCCGGCCTAGTTGCGAGGGACAACTCGGGATTCTCCTCGAGGCTTGGCAGGGCAATTGGGACGCCTCTCCAGCTGAGGCGGGAGACCAAGGGTCCCTTTCCACGTGCCACAGGAATCCTGGGACTCCTATGAAGTTTCACGAGGAGTCAGGCATCGTCTCCTTTGGAGGCACTGATCTCCGCATACCTCTGGAGTTTTCAAAGGATGTGAGGCCTCCGGTCGCGATGAGGTGGGGAACTAGGTCTTTCTCTGTGGTCTCCACAGGGGATTCAGACATCCTTTCGTCTTGGGAGATGCAAGACGAGCCTGCATTCAAGTCACTGCAGGGATATCCGGCCTTATTTCTAGTCAGGGCATCGCGGTGTCCATTCCACTTGAGGCTGCAAACTCAGGGTCCCTCACATACCTAGAGCTGAGAGAAGCCTCCTCTTGAGGTGCTTGTGGTAAGGTGGTATTCCTCTGGAGTCGAAGCCAGGGACTAACCTCTCATGTCGAGTTGATTTTTGGTCCACGGATCTCTTTTGTGTTGCTACAGTGACCTCAGGATCCCTCTAGCCTTTAAACAGTGTTCTTGGGGTTTCTCTGGAGTGCCATCAAGGAAATCAAGGCTCCTTTCATGTTTGATGTGTAACACGGAATTGCTCTGCATGCAGTGCAGGGGAATTGGGCCTCATCTCATGGCGAGGGGGAAGTCTCATGGTTTTTCTCGAGTTGCGGCGGGAAACTGGGGTATATTCTCGAGTTACGACGGGGATGGCCCTTCCACCCACGTGTTTCCTCAGCGACGTCAGGACTCCTGCCTAGTTGCAAGGGACAACTCGGGATTCTCCTCGAGGCTTGGCAGGGCAATTGGGATGCCTCTCCAGCTTAGGTGGGAGACCAAGGGTCCCTTTCTACGTGCCACAGGAATCCTGGGACTCCTATCAAGTTTCACGAGGAGTCAGGCATCGTCTCCTTTGGAGGCACTGATCTCCGCGTACCTCTGAAGTTTTCAAAGGATGTGAGGCCTCTGGTCGCGATGAGGTGGGGAACTAGGTCTTTCTCTGTTGTCTCCACAGGGGATTCAGACATCCTTTCGTCTTGGGAGATGCAAGTCGAGCCTGCATTCAAGTCACTGCAGGGATATCCGGCCTTATTTCGAGTCAGGGCATCGCGGTGTCCATTCCACTGGAGGCCGCAAACTCAGGGTCCCTCTCACATACCTAGAGCTGAGAGAAGCCTCCTCTTGAGGTGCTTGTGGTAAGGTGGTAGTCCTCTGGAGTCGAAGCCAGGGACTAACCTCTCATCTCGAGTTGATTCTTGGTCCACGGAGCTCTTTCGTGTTCTACAGTGACCTCAGGATCCCTCTAGCCTTGAAACATTGTTCTTGGGGTTTCTCTGGTGTGCCATCAAGGAAATAAAGGCTCCTTTCATGTGTGATGTGCAACACGGTATTGCTCTGCACGCAGTGCAGGGGAATCGGGCCTCATCTCACGGCGAGGGGGAAGTCTCATGGTTTTTCTCGAGTTGCGGCGGGAACCTGGGGTATATTCTCGAGTTACGACCGGGATGGCCCTTCCAACCACGTGTTTGTTCAGCGACCTCAGGACTCCTGCCTAGTTGCGAGGGACAACTCGGGATTCTCCACGAGGCTTGGCAGGGCAATTGGGACGCCTCTCCAGCTGAGGCGGGAGACCAAGGGTCCCTTTCCACGTGCCACAGGAATCCTGGGACTCCTATGAAGTTTCACGAGGAGTCAGGCATCGTCTCCTTTGGAGGCACTGATCTCCGCATACCTCTGAAGTTTTCAAAGGGTGTGAGGCCTCCGGTCGCGATGAGGTGGGGAACTATGTCTTTCTCTGTTGTCTCCACAGGGGATTCAGACGTTATTTCGTCTTGGGAGATGCAAGACGAGCCTGCATTCAAGTCACTGCAGCGATATCCCGCCTTATTTCGAGTCAGGGCATCGCGGTGTCCATTCCACTTGAGGCTGCAAACTCAGGGTCCCTCTCACATACCTAGAGCTGAGAGAAGCCTCCGCTTGAGGTGCTTGTGGTAAGGTGGTATTCCTCTGGAGTCGAAGCCAGGGACTAACCTCTAATTTCCAGCTGATTTGTGGTCCACGGAGCTCTTTCGTGTTGCTACAGTGACCTCAGGATCCCTCTAGCCTTGGAACAATGTTCTTGGGGTTTCTCTGGAGTGCCATCAAGGAAATCAAGGCTCCTTTCATGTGTGATGTGCAACACGGAATTGCTCTGCACGCAGTGCAGGGGAATCGGGCCTCATCTCGCAGCGAGGGGGAAGTCTCATGGTTTTTCTCGAGTTGCGGCGGGAACCTGGGGTATAATCTCGAGTTACGACGGGGATGGCCCTTCCACACACGTGTTTGTTCATCGACGGCAGGACTCCTGCCTAGTTGCGAGGGACAACTCGGGATTCTCCTCGAGGCTTGGCAGGGCAATTGGGACGCCTCTCCAGCTGAGGCGGGAGACCAAGGGTCCCTTTCCACGTGCCACAGGAATCCTGGGACTCCTATCAAGTTTCACGAGGAGTCAGGCATCGTCCCCTTTGGAGGCACTGATCTCCGCGTACCTCTGGAGTTTTCAAAGGATGTGAGGCCTCCGGTCGCGATGAGGTGGGGAACTAGGTCTTTCTCTGTGGTCTCCACAGGGGATTCAGACATCCTTTCGTTTTGGGAGATGCAAAACGAGCCTGGATTCAAGTCACTGCAGGGATATCCGGCCTTATTTCGAGTCAAGGCATCGCGGTGTCCTTTCCACTTGAGGCCGCAATCTCAGGGTCCCTCTCACATAGTTAGAGTTGAGAGAAGCCTCCTCTTGAGGTGCTTGTGGTAAGGTGGTATTCCTCTGGAGACGAAGCCAGGGACTAACCTCTCATCTCGAGTTGATTTTTGGTCCACGGATCTCTTTCGTGGTGCTACAGTGACCTCAGGATCCCTCTAGCCTTGAAACAGTGTTCTTGGGGTTTCTCTGGAGTGCCATCAAGGAAATCAAGGCTCCTTTCATGTTTGATGTGCAACACGGAATTGCTCTGCATGCAGTGTAGGGGAATCGGGCCTCATCTCATGGCGAGGGGGAAGTCTCATGGTTTTTCTCGAGTTGCGGCGGGAACCTAGGGTATATTCTCGAGTTACGACGGGGATGGCCCTTCCACCCACTTGTTTCTTCAGCGACGTCAGGACTCCTGCCTAGTTGCGAGGGACAACTCGGGATTCTCCTCGAGGCTTGGCAGGGCAATTGGGACGATTCTCCAGCTGAGGCGGGAGACCAAGGGTCCCTTTCCACGTGTCACAGGAATCCTGGGACTCCTATCAAGTTTCACGAGGAGTCAGGCATCGTCTCCTTTGGAGGCACTGATCTCCGCGTACCTCTGGAGTTTTCAAAGGATGTGAGGCCTCCGGTCGCGATGAGGTGGGGAACTAGGTCTTTCTCTGTGGTCTCCACAGGGGATTCAGACATCCTTTCGTCTTGGGAGATGCAAGACGAGCCTGCATTCAAGTCACTGCAGGGATATCCGGCCTTATTCCGAGTCAGGGCATCGGGGTGTCCATTCCACTTGAGGCCGCAAACTCAGGGTCCCTCTCACATAACTAGAGCTGAGAGAAGCCTCCTCTTGAGGTGCTTGTGGTAAGGTGGTATTCCTCTGGAGTCGAAGCCAGGGACTAACCTCTAATCTCCAGTTGATTTGTGGTCCACGGATCTCTTTCGTGGTGCTACAGTGACCTCAGGATCGCTCTAGCCTTGAAACAGTGTTCTTGGGGTTTCTCTGGAGTGCCATCAAGGAAATCAAGGCTCCATTCATGTTTGATGTGTAACACGGAATTGCTCTGCATGCAGTGCAGGGGAATTGGGCCTCATCTCATGGCGAGGGGGAAGTCTCATGGTTTTTCTCGAGTTGCGGCAGGAACCTGGGGTATATTCTCGAGTTACGACGGGGATGGCCCTTCCACCCACGTGTTTCTTCAGCGACGTCAGGACTCCTGCCTAGTTGCGAGGGACAACTCGGGATTCTCCTCGAGGCTTGGCAGGGCAATTGGGACGCCTCTCCAGCTTAGGCGGGAGACCAAGGGTCCCTTTCCACGTGCCACAGGAATCCTGGGACTCCTATCAAGTTTCACGAGGAGTCAGGCATCGTCTCCTTTGGAGGCACTGATCTCCGCGTACCTCTGAAGTTTTCAAAGGATGTGAGGCCTCTGGTCGCGATGAGGTGGGGAACTAGGTCTTTCTCTGTGGTCTCCACAGGGGATTCAGACATCCTCTCATCTTGGGAGATGCAAGACGAGCCTGCATTCAAGTCACTGCAGGGATATCCGTCCTTATTCCGAGTCAGGGCATCGCGGTATCCATTCCACTTGAGGCCGCAAACTCAGGGTCCCTCTCACATACCTAGTGCTGAGAGAAGCCTCCTCTTGAGGTGCTTGTGGTAAGGTGGTATTCCTCTGGAGTCGAAGCCAGGGACTAACCTCTCATCTCGAGTTGATTTTTGGTCCACGGAGCTCTTTTGTGTTGCTACAGTGACCTCAGGATCCCTCTAGCCTTGAAACAGTGTTCTTGGGGTTTCTCTGGAGTGCCATCAAGGAAATCAAGGCTCCTTTCATGTTTGATGTGCAACACGGAATTGCTCTGCATGCAATGCAGGGGAATCGGGCCTCATCTCACGGCGAGGGGTAAGTCTCATGGTATTTCTCGAGTTGCGGCGGGAACCTGGGGTATATTCTCGAGTTACGACGGGGATGGCCCTTCCACCCACGTGTTTCTTCAGCGACGTCAGGACTCCTGCCTAGTTGCGAGGGACAACTCGGGATTCTCCTCGAGGCTTGGCAGGGCAATTGGGACGTCTCTCCAGCTGAGGCGGGAGACCAAGTGTCCCTTTCCACGTGCCACAGCAATCCTGGGACTCCTATGAAGTTTCACGAGGAGTCAGGCATCGTCTCCTTTGGAGGCACTGATCTCCGCGTACCTCTGGAGTTTTCAAAGCATGTGAGGCCTCCGGTCGCGATGAGGTGGGGAACTAGTTCTTTCTCTGTGGTCTCCACAGGGGATTCAGACATCCTTTCGTCTTGGGAGATGCAAAACGAGCCTGGATTCAAGTCACTGCAGGGATATCCGGCCTTATTTCGAGTCAGGGCATCGCGGTGTCCATTCCACTTGAGGCCGCAAACTCAGGGTCCCTCTCACATACCTAGAGCTGAGAGAAGCCTCCTCTTGAGGTGCTTGTGGTAAGGTGGTAGTCCTCTGGAGTCGAAGCCAGAGACTAAGCTCTCATCTCGAGTTGATTCTTGGTCCACGGAGCTCTTTCGTGTTGCTACAGTGACCTCAGGATCCCTCTAGCCTTGAAACATTGTTCTTGGGGTTTCTCTGGTGTGCCATCAAGGAAATAAAGGCTCCTTTCATGTGTGATGTGCAACACGGTATTGCTCTGCACGCAGTGCAGGGGAATCGGGCCTCATCTCACGGCGAGGGGGAAGTCTCATGGTTTTTCTCGAGTTGCGGCGGTAACCTGGGGTATATTCTCGAGTTACGACCGGGATGGCCCTTCCACCCACGTGTTTGTTCAGCGACTTCAGGACTCCTGCCTAGTTGCGAGGGACAACTCGGGATTCTCCACGAGGCTTGGCAGGGCAATTGGGACGCCTCTCCAGCTGAGGCGGGAGACCAAGGGTCCCTTTCCACGTGCCACAGGAATCCTGGGACTCCTATCAAGTTTCACGAGGAGTCAGGCATCGTCTCCTTTGGAGGCACTGATCTCCGCAAACCTCTGAAGTTTTCAAAGGGTGTGAGGCCTCCGGTCGCGATGAGGTGGGGAACTAGGTCTTTCTCTGTGGTCTCCACAGGGGATTCAGACGTTATTTCGTCTTGGGAGATGCAAGACGAGCCTGCATTCAAGTCACTGCAGCGATATCCCGCCTTATTTCGAGTCAGGGCATCGCGGTGTCCATTCCACTTGAGGCTGCAAACTCAGGGTCCCTCTCACATACCTAGAGCTGAGAGAAGCCTCCGCTTAAGGTGCTTGTGGTAAAGTGGTATTCCTCTGGAGTCGAAGCCAGGGACTAACCTCTAATTACCAGTTGATTTGTGGTCCACGGAGCTCTTTCGTGTTGCTACAGTGACCTCAGGATCCCTCTAGCCTTGGAACAATGTTCTTGGGGTTTCTCTTGAGTGCCATCAAGGAAATCCAGGCTCCTTTCATGTGTGATGTGCAACACGGAATTGCTCTGCACGCAGTGCAGGGGAATCGGGCCTCATCTCGCAGCGAGGGGGAAGTCTCATGGTTTTTCTCGAGTTGCGGCGGGAACCTGGGGTATAATCTCGAGTTACGACGGGGATGGCCCTTCCACACACGTGTTTGTTCATCGACGGCAGGACTCCTGCCTAGTTGCGAGGGACAACTCGGGATTCTCCTCGAGGCTTGGCAGGGCAATTGGGACGCCTCTCCAGCTGAGGCGGGAGACCAAGGGTCCCTTTCCACGTGCCACAGGAATCCTGGGACTCCTAACAATTTTCACGAGGAGTCAGGCATCGTCTCCTTTGGAGGCACTGATCTCCGCGTACCTCTGAAGTTTTCAAAGGATGTGAGGCCTCCGGTCGCGATGAGGTGGGGAACTAGGTCTTACTCTGTCGTCTCCACAGGGGATTCAGACATCCTTTCGTTTTGGGAGATGCAAAACGAGCCTGGATTCAAGTCACTGCAGGGATATCCGGCCTTATTTCGAGTCAAGGCATCGCGGTGTCCTTTCCACTTGAGGCCGCAATCTCAGGGTCCCTCTCACATAGTTAGAGTTGAGAGAAGCCTCCTCTTGAGGTGCTTGTGGTAAGGTGGTATTCCTCTGGAGACGAAGCCAGGGACTAACCTCTCATCTCGAGTTGATTTTTGGTCCACGGATCTCTTTCGTGGTGCTACAGTGACCTCAGGATCCCTCTAGCCTTGAAATAATGTTCTTGGGGTTTCTCTGGAGTGCCATCAAGGAAATCAAGGCTCCTTTCATGTTTGATGTGCAACACGGAATTGCTCTGCATGCAGTGCAGGGGAATCGGGCCTCATCTCATGGCGAGGGGGAAGTCTCATGGTTTTTCTCGAGTTGCGGCGGGAAACTGGGGTATATTCTCGAGTTACGACGGGGATGGCCCTTCCACCACTTGTTTCTTCAGCGACGTCAGGACTCCTGCCTAGTTGCGAGGGACAACTCGGGATTCTCCTCGAGGCTTGGCAGGGCAATTGGGACGCCTCTCCAGCTGAGGCGGGAGACCAAGGGTCCCTTTCCACGTGTCACAGGAATCCTGGGACTCCTATCAAGTTTCACGAGGAGTCAGGCATCGTCTCCTTTGGAGGCACTGATCTCCGCGTACCTCTGGAGTTTTCAAAGGATGTGAGGCCTCCGGTCGCGATGAGGTGGGAAACTAGGTCTTTCTCTGTGGTCTCCACAGGGGATTCAGACATCCTTTCGTCTTCGGAGATGCAAGACGAGCCTGCATTCAAGTCACTGCAGGGATATCCGGCCTTATTCCGAGTCAGGGAATCGCGGTGTCCATTCCACTTGAGGCCGCAAACTTAGGGTCCCTCTCACATACCTAGAGCTGAGAGAAGCCTCCTCTTGAGGTGCTTCTGGTAAGGTGGTATTCCTCTGGAGTCGAAGCCAGGGACTAACCTCTTACCTCGAGTTGATTTTTGGTCCACGGAGCTCTTTTGTGTTGCTACACTAACCTTAGGATCCCTCTAGCCTTGAAACAGTGTTCTTGGGGTTTCTCTGGAGTGCCATCAAGGAAATCAAGGCTCCTTTCATGTTTGATGTGCAACACGGAATTGCTCTGCATGCAGTGCAGGGGAATTGGGCCTCATCTCGCGGCGAGGGGGAAGTCTCATGGTTTTTCTCGGGTTGCGGCGGGAACCTGGGGTATATTCTCGAGTTATGACGGGGATGGCCCTTCCACCCACGTGTTTATTCAGCGACGTCAGGACTCCTGCCTAGTTGCGAGGGACAACTCGGGATTCTCCTCGAGGCTTGGCAGGGCAATTGGGACGCCTCTCCAGCTGAGGCGGGAGACCAAGGGTCCCTTTCCACGTGTCACAGGAATCCTGGGACTCCTATCAAGTTTCATGAGGAGTCAGGCATCGTCTCCTTTGGAGGCACTGATCTCCGCGTACCTCTGGAGTTTTCAAAGGATGTGAGGCCTCCGGTCGCGATGAGGTGGGAAACTAGGTCTTTCTCTGTGGTTTCCACAGGGGATTCAGACATCCTTTCGTCTTGGGAGATGCAAAACGTGCCTGGATTCAAGTCACTGCAGGGATATCCGTTCTTATTTCGAGTCAAGGCATCGCGGTGTCGTTTCCACTTGAGGCCGCAATCTCAGGGTCCCTCTCACATACCTAGAGCTGAGAGAAGCCTCCTCTTGAGGTGCTTGTGGTAAGGTGGTATTCCTCTGGAGTCGAAGCCAGGGACTAACCTCTCATCTCGAGTTGATTTTTGGTCCACGGAGCTCTTTCGTGTTGCCACAGTGACCTCAGGATCCCTCTAGCCTTGAAACAGTGTTCTTGGGTTTTCTCTGGAGTGCCATCAAGGAAATCAAGGCTCCTTTCATGTGTGATGTGCAACACGGAATTTCTCTGCATGCAGTGCAGGGGAATCAGGCCTCATCTCGCGGCGAGGGGGAAGTCTCACGGTTTTTCTCGAGTTGTAGGGGGAACCTGGGGTATATGCTCGAGTTACGACGGGGATGGCCCTTCCAACCACGTGTTTGTTCAGCGACGTCAGGACTCCTGCCTAGTTGCGAGGGACAACTCGGTATTCTCCTCGAGGCTTGGCAGGGCAATTGGGACGCCTCTCCAGCTGAGGCGGGAGACGAAGGGTCCCTTTCCACGTGCCAGAGCAATCCTGGGACTTCTATCAAGTTTCACGAGGAGTCAGGCATCCTCTCCTTTCCAGGAACTGATCTCCGCGTACCTCTGGAGTTTTCAAAGGATGTGAGGCCTCCGGTCGTGATGAGGTGGGGAACTAGGTCTTTCTCTGTTGTCTCCACAGGGGATTCAGACATCCTTTCATCTTGGGAGATGCAAGACGAGCCTGGATTCAAGTCACTGCAGGGATATCCGGCCTTATTTCGAGTCAGGGCATCGCGGTGTCCATTCCACTTGAGGCCGCAAACTCAGGGTCCCTCTCACATACCTAGAGCTGAGAGAAGCCTCCTCTTGAGGTGCTTGTGGTAAGGTGGTATCCTCTGGAGTCGAAGCCAGGGACTAAACTCTCATCTCGAGTTGATTTTTGGTCCACGGAGCTCTTTCGTGTTGCTATAGTGACCTCAGGATCCCTCTAGTCTTGAAACATTGTTCTTGGGGTTTCTCTGGAGTGCCATCAAGAAAATCAAGGCTCTTTTCATGTTTGATGTGCAACACGGAACTGCTCTGCCCGCAGTGCAGGGGAACCGGGCCTCATCTCGTGGCGAGGGGGAAGTCTCATGATTTTTCTCGAGTTGCGGCGGGAACCTGGGGTATATTCTCGAATTACGACGGGGATGGCCCTTCCACCCAAGTGTTTGTTCAGCAACGGCAGGACTCCTGCCTAGTTGCGAGGGACAACTCGGGATTCTCCTCGAGGCTTGGCAGGGCAATTGGGACGCCTCTCCAGCTGAGGCGGGAGACCAAGGGTCCCTTTCCACGTGCCACAGGAATCCTGGGACTCCTATTAAGTTTCACGAGGAGTCAGGCATCGTCTCCTTTGAAGGCACTGATCTCGGCATACCTCTGGAGTTTTCAAAGGATGTGAGTCCTCCGGTCGCGATGAGGTCGGGAACTAGGTCTTTCTCTGTGGTCTCCACAGGGGATTCAGAAATCCTTTCGTCTTGGGAGATGCAAGACGACCCTGAATTCAAGTCAATGCAGGGATAACCGGCCTTATTTCAAGTCAGGGCATCGCGATGTCCATTCCACTTGAAGCCGCAAACTCAGGGTCCCTCTCACATACCTAGAGCTGAGAGAAGCCTCCTCTTGAGGTGCTTGTGGTAAGGTGGTATTCCTCTGGAGTCGAAGCCATTGACTAACCTATCATCTCGAGTTGATTTTTGGTCCACGGAGCTCTTTTGTGTTGCTACAGTGACCTCAGGATCCCTCTAGCCTTGAAACAGTGCTCTTGGGGTTTCTCTGGAGTGCCATCAAGGAAATCAAGGCTCCTTTCATGTTTGATGTGCAACACGGAATTGCTCTGCATGCAATGCAGGGGAATCGGGCCTCATCTCGCGGCGAGGGGGAAGTCTCATGGTTTTTCTCGAGTTGCGGCGGGAACCTGGGGTATATTCTCGAGTAACGACGGGGATGGACCTTACACCCACGTGTTTATTCAGCGACGTCAGGACTCCTGCCTAGTTGCGAGGGACAACACGGGATTCTCCTCGAGGCTTGGCAGGGCAATTGGGACGCCTCTCCAGCTGAGGAGGGAGACCAAGTGTCCCTTTCCACGTGCCACAGGAATCCTGGGACTCCTATGAAGTTTCACGAGGAGTCAGGCATCGTCTCCTTTGGAGGCACTGATCTCCGCATACCTCTGAAGTTTTCAAAGGGTGTGAGGCCTCCGGTCGCGATGAGTTGGGGAACTAGGTCTTTCTCTGTGGTCTGCACAGGGGATTCAGACATCCTTTCGTCTTGGGAGATGCAAGACGAGCCTGCATTCAAGTCACTGCAGCGATATCCCGCCTTATTTCGAGTCAGGGCATCGCGGTGTCCATTCCACTTGAGGCTGCAAACTCAGGGTCCCTCTCACATACCTAGAGCTGAGAGAAGCCTCCTCTTGAGGTGCTTGTGGTAAGGTGGTATTCCTCTGGAGTCGAAGCCAGGGACTAACCTCTCATCTCCAGTTGATTTGTGGTCCACGGAGCTCTTTCGTGTTGCTACAGTGACCTCAGGATCCCTCTAGCCTTGGAACAGTGTTCTTGGGGTTTCTCTGGAGTGCCATCAAGGAAATCAAGGCTCCTTTCATGTGTGATGTGCAACACGGAATTGCTCTGCACGCAGTGCAGTGGAATCAGGCCTCATTTCGCGGGGAGGGGGAAGTCTCATGTTTTTTCTCGAGTTGCGGCGGGAACCTGGGGTATATTCTCGAGTTACGACGGGGATGGCCCTTCCACACACGTGTTTGTTCATCGACGGCAGGACTCCTGCCTAGTTACGCGGGATAACACGGGATTCTCCTCGAGGCTTGGCAGGGCAATTGGGACGCCTCTCCAGCTGAGGCAGGAGACCAAGGGTCCCTTTCGACGTGCCACAAGAATCCTGGGACTCCTATCAAGTTTCACGAGGAGTCAGGCATCGTCTCCTTTGGAGGCACTAATCTCCGCGTACCTCTGGAGTTTTCAAAGGATGTGAGGCCTCCGGTCGTGATGAGGTGGGGAACTAGGTCTTTCTCTGTGGTCTCCACCGGGGATTCAGACATCCTTTCGTCTTGGGAGATGCAAGACGAGCCTGGATTCAAGTCACTGCAGGGATATCCGGCCTTATTTCGAGTCAAGGCATCGCGGTGTCCTTTCCACTTGAGGCCGCAATCTCAGGGTCCCTCTCACATAGCTAGAGTTGAGAGAAGCCTCCTCTTGAGGTGCTTGTGGTAAGGTGGTATTCCTCTGGAGTCGAAGCCAGGGACTAACCTCTCATCTCGAGTTGATTTTTGGTCCATGGAGCTCTTTAGTGTTGCTACAGTGACCGCAGGATCCCTTTAGCCTTGAAAGAGTGTTCTTGGGGTTTCTCTGGAGTGCCATCAAGGAAATCAAGGCTCCTTTCATGTGTGATGTGCAGCACGGAATTGCTCGGCACGCAGTGGAGGGGAATCTGTCCTCATCTCGCGGCCAGGGCGAAGTCTCATGGTTTTTCTCGAGTTGCGGCGGGAACCTGGGGTATATTCTCGAGTTACGACGGGGATGGCCCTTCCACACACGTGTTTGTTCAGCGACGTCAGGACTCCTGCCTAGTTGCGAGGGACAACTCGGGATTCTCCTCGAGGCTTGGCAGGGCAATTGGGACGCCTCTCCAGCTGAGGCGGGAGACCAAGCGTCCCTTTCCACGTGCCACAGGAATCCAGGGACTCCTATCAAGTTTCACGAGGAGTCAGGCATCGTCTCCTTTGGAGGCACTGATCTCCGCGTACCTCTGGAGTTTTCAAAGGATGTGAGGCCTCCGGTCGCGATGAGGTGGGGAACTAGGTCTTTCTCTGTGTTCTCCACAGGGGATTCAGACATCCTTTCGTCTTGGGAGATGCAAGACGAGCCTGCATTCAAGTCACTGCAGGGATATCCGGCCTTATTTCGAGTCAGGGCATCGCGGTGTCCATTCCACTTGAGGCCGCAAACTCAGGGTCCCTCACATACCTAGAGCTGAGAGAAGCCTCCTCTTGAGGTGCTTCTGGTAAGGTGGTATACCTCTGGAGTCGAAGCCAGGGACTAACCTCTCATCTCGAGTTGATTTTTGGTCCACGGAGCTCTTTCGTGTTGCTACAGTGACCTCAGGATCCCTCTAGCCTTGAAACAGTGTTCTTGGGGTTTCTCTGGAGTGCCGTCAAGGAAATCAAGGCTCCTTTCATGTTTGATGTGCAACACGGAATTGCTCTGCATGCAGTGCAGGGGAATTGGGCCTCATCTCAAGGCGAGGGGGAAGTCTCATGGTTTTTCTCGAGTTGCGGCGGGAACCTGGGGTATATTCTCGAGTTATGACGGGGATGGCCCTTCCACCCACGTGTTTATTCAGCGACGTCAGGACTCCTGCCTAGTTGCGAGGGACAACTCGGGATTCTCCTCGAGGCTTGGCAGGGCAATTGGGACGCCTCTCCAGCTGAGGCGGGAGACCAAGGGTCACTTTTCGCGTGTCACAGGAATCCTGGGACTCCTATCAAGTTTCACGAGGAGTCAGGCATCGTCTCCTTTGGAGGCACTGATCTCCGCGTACCTCTGGAGTTTTCAAAGGATGTGAGGCCTCCGGTCGCGATGAGGTGGGGAACTAGATCTTTCTCTGTGGTCTCCACAGGGGATTCAGACATGCTTTCGTCTTGGGAGATGCAAAACGAGCCTGGATTCAAGTAACTGTAGGGATATCCGTTCTTATTTCGAGTCAAGGCATCGCGGTGTCGTTTCCACTTGAGGCCGCAATCTCAGGGTCCCTCACACATACCTAGAGCTGAGAGAAGCCTCCTCTTGAAGTGCTTGTGGTAAGGTGGTATTCCTCTGGAGTCGAAGCCAGGGACTAACCTCTCATTTTGAGTTGATTGTTTGTACACGGAGCTCTTTCGTGTTGCTACAGTGACCTCAGGATCCCTCTAGCCTTGAAAGAGTGTTCTTGGGGGTTCTCTGGAGTGCCATCAAGGAAATCAAGGCTCCTTTCATGTGTGATGTGCAACACGGAATTGCTCTGCACGCAGTGCAGGGGAATCGGGCCTCATCTCACGGCGAGGGGTAAGTCTCATGGTATTTCTCGAGTTGCGGCGGGAACCTGGGGTATATTCTCGAGTTATGACGGGGATGGCCCTTCCACCCACGTGTTTTTTCAGCGACGTCAGGACTCCTGCCTAGTTGCGAGGGACAACTCGGGATTCTCCTCGCGGCTTGGCAGGGCAATTGGAACGCCTCTCCAGCTGAGGCGGGATACCAAGGGTCCCTTTCCACGTGCCACAGCAATCCTGGAACTCCTATCAAGTTTCACGAGGAGTCAGGCATCATCTCCTTTCCAGGCACTGATCTCCGCGTACCTCTGGAGTTTTCAAAGGATGTGAGGCCTCCGGTCGCGAGGAGGTGGGGAACTAGGTCTTTCTCTGTGGTCTCCACAGGGGATACAGACATCCTTTCGTCTTGGGAGATGCAAGACGAGCCTGCATTCAAGTCACTGCAGCGATATCCCGCCTTATTTCGAGTCAGGGCATCGCAGTGTCCATTCCACTTGAGGCCGCAAACTCAGGGTCCCTCTCACATACCTAGAGCTGAGAGAAGCCTCCTCTTGAGGTGCTTGTGGTAAGGTGGTATTCCTCTGGAGTCGAAGCCAGGGACTAACCTCTAATTTCCAGTTGATTTGTGGTCCACGGAGCTCTTTCGTGTTGCTTCAGTGACCTCAGGATCCCTCTAGCCTTGGAAGAGTGTTCTTGGGGTTTCTCTGGAGTGCCATCAAGGAAATCAAGGCTCCTTTCATGTGTGATGTGCAACACGGAATTGCTCTGCACGCAGTGCAGGGGAATCGGGTCTCATTTCGCGGCGACGGGGAAGTCTCATGGTTTTTCTCGAGTTGCGGCGGGAACCTGGGGTATAATCTCGAGTTACGACGGGGATGGCCCTTCCACACACGTGTTTGTTCATCGACGGCAGGACTCCTGCCTAGTTGCGAGGGACAACTCGGGATTCTCCTCGAGGCTTGGCAGGGCAATTGGGACGCCTCTCCAGCTGAGGCGGGAGACCAAGGGTCCCTTTCCACGTGCCACAGGAATCCTGGGACTCCTATGAAGTTTCACGAGGAGTCAGGCATCGTCTCCTTTGGAGGCACTGATCTCCGCGTACCTCTGGAGTTTTCAAAGCATGTGAGGCCTCCGGTCGCGATGAGGTGGGGAACTAGGTCTTTCTCTGTGGTCTACACAGGGGATTCAGACATCCTTTCGTCTTGGGAGATGCAAAACGAGCCTGGATTCAAGTCACTGCAGGGATATCCGGCCTTATTTCGAGTCAGGGCATCGCGGTGTCCATTCCACTTGAGGCCGCAAACTCAGGGTCCCTCTCACATACCTAGAGCTGAGAGAAGCCTCTTCGTGAGGTGCTTGTGGTAAGGTGGTATTCCTCTGGAGTTGAAACCAGGGACTAACCTCTCATCTCGAGTTGATTCTTGGTCCACGGAGCTCTTTCGTGTGGCTACAGTGACCGCAGGATCCCTCTAGCCTTGAAACAGTGTTCTTGGGGTTTCTCTGGAATGCCATCAAGGAAATCAAGGCTCCTTTCATGTGTGATGTGCAACACGGAATTGATCTACACGCAGTGCAGGGGAATCGGGCCTCATCTTGCGGCGAGGGGGAAGTCTCATGGTTTTTCTCGAGTTGCGGCGGGAACCTGGGGTATATTCTCGAGTTACGACGGGGATGGCCCTTCCACACACGTGTTTGTTCAGCGACGGCAGGACTCCTGCATAGTTGCGAGGGACAACTCGGGATTCTCCTCGAGCCTTGGCAGGGTAATTGGGACGCCTCTCCAGCTGAGGCGGGAGACCAAGCGTCCGTTTCCACGTGCCACAGGAATCCTGGGACTCATATCAAGTTTCAGAAGGAGTCAGGCATCGTCTCCCTTGGAGGCACTGATCTCCGCGGACGTCTGGAATTTTCAAAGGATGTGAGGCCTCCGGTCGCGATGAGGTGGGGAACTAGGTCTTTCTCTGTGGTCTCCACAGGGGATTCAGACATCCTTTCGTCTTTGGAGATGCAAGAAGAGCCTGCATTCAAGTCACTGCAGGGATATCCGGCCTTATTTCGAGTCAGGGCATCGCAGTGTCCATTCCACTTCAGGCCGCAAAATCAGGGTCCCTCTCACATACCTAGAGCAGAGAGAAGCCTCCTCTTGTGGTGCTTGTGGTAAGGTGGTATTCCTCTGGAGTCGAAGCCAGGGACTAACCTCTCATCTCGAGTTGATTTTTGGTCCATGGAGCTCTTTAGTGTTGCTACAGTGACATCAGGATCCCTCTAGCCTTGAAAACAGTGTTCTTGGGGTTTCTCTGGAGTGCCATAAAGGAAATCAAGGCTCCTTTCATGTTTGATGTGCAATACGGAATTGCTTTTTATGCAGTGCAGGGGAATCGGGCATCATCTTGCGGCGAGGGGGAAGTCTCATGGTTTTTCTCGAGTTGTGGCGGGAACCTGGGGTATATTCTCGAGTTACGACGGGGAAGGCCCTTCCACCCACGTGTTTATTCAGCGACGTCAGGACTCCTGCCTAGTTGCGAGGGACAACTCGGGATTCTCCTCGAGGCTTGGCAGGGCAATTGGGATGCCTCTCCGGCTGAGGCCGGAGACCAAGCGTCCCTTTCCACGTGCCACAGGAATCCTGGGACTCCTATCAAGTTTGACGAGGAGTCAGGCATCGTCTCCTTTGGAGGCACTGATCTCCGCGTACCTCTGGAGTTTTCAAAGGATGTGAGGCCTCCGGTCGCGATGAGGTGGGGAACTAGGTCTTTCTCTGTGGTCTCCACAGGGGATTCAGACATCCTTTCGTCTTGGGAGATGCAAGACGAGCCTGCATTCAAGTCACTGCAGGGATATCCGGCCTTATTTCGAGTCAGGGCGTCGCGGTGTCCATTTCACTTGTGGCCGAAAACTCAGGGTCCCTCTCACATAGCTAGAGCTGAGAGAAGCCTCCTCTTGAGGTGCTTGTGGTAAGGTGGTATTCCTCTGGAGTCGAAGCCAGGGACTAACCTCTCATCTCGAGTTGATTTTTGGTCCACGGAGCTCTTTCGTGTTGCCACAGTGACCTCAGGATCCCTCTAGCCTTGAAAGAGTGTTCTTGGGGTTTCTCTGGAGTGCCATCAAGGAAATCAAGGCTCCTTTCATGTGTGATGTGGAACACGGAATGTCTCTGCACGCAGTGCAGGGGAATCGGGCCTCATCTTGCGGCGAGGGGGAAGTGTCACGGTTTTTCTCGAGTTGCAGGGGGAACCTGGGGTATATTCTCGAGTTACGACGGGGATGGCCCTTCCACCCCCGTGTTTGTTCAGCGACGTCAGGACTCCTGCCTAGTTGCGAGGGACAACTCGGGATTCTCCTCGAGGCTTGGCAGGGCAATTGGGACGCCTCTCCAGCTGAGGCGGGAGACCAAGGGTACCTTTCCACGTGCCAGAGCAATCCTGGGACTCCTATCAAGTTTCACGAGGAGTCAGGCATCATCTCCTTTCCAGGCACTGATCTCCGCGTACCTCTGGAGTTTTCAAAGGATGTGAGGCCTCCGGTCGTGATGAGGTGGGGAACTAGGTCTTTCTCTGTTGTCTCCACAGGGGATTCAGACATCCTTTCGTCTTGGGAGATGCAAAACGAGCCTGGATTCAAGTCACTGCAGGGATGTCCGGCCTTATTTCGAGTCAGGGCATCGCGGTGTCCATTCCACTTGAGGCCGCAAACTCAGGGTCCCTCTCACATACCTAGAGCTGAGAGAAGCCTCCTCTTGAGGTGCTTGTGGTAAGGTGGTATTCCTCTGGAGTCGAAGCCAGGGACTAACCTCTCATCTCGAGTTGATTCTTGGTCCACGGAGCTCTTTCGTGTTGCTACAGTGAACTCAGGATCCCTCTAGCCTTGAAACAGTGTTCTTGGGGTTTCTCTGGAGTGCCATCAAGGAAATAAAGGCTCCTTTCATGTGTGATGTGCAACACGGAATTGCTCTGCACGCAGTCCAGGGGAATCGGGCCTCATCTCGCAGCGAGTGCTAAGTCTCATGGTTTTTCTCGAGTAGCGGTGCGAACCTGGGGTATATTCTCGAGTTACGACGGGGATGGCCCTTCCACCCACGTGTTTGTTCAGCGACGTCAGGACTCCTGCCTAGTTGCGAGGGACAACTCGGGATTCTCCTCGAGGCTTGGCAGGGCAATTGGGACGCCTCTTCAGCTGAGGCGGGAGACCAAGGGTCCCTTTCCACGTGCCACAGGAATCCTGGGACTCCTATCAAGTTTCACGAGGAGTCAGGCATCGTCTCCTTTGGAGGCACTGATCTCCGCGTACCTCTGAAGTTTTCAAAGGATGTGAGGCCTCTGGTCGCGATGAGGTGGGGAACTAGGTGTTTCTCTGTGGTCTCCACAGGGGATTCAGACATCCTTTCGTCTTGGGAGATGCAAAACGAGCCTGGATTCAAGTCACTGCAGGGATATCCGGCCTTATTTCGAGTCAAGGCATCGCGGTGTCCTTTCCACTTGAGGCCGCAATCTCAGGGTCCCTCTCACATAGCTAGAGTTGAGAGAAGCCTCCTCTTGAGGTGCTTGTGGTAAGGTGGTATTCCTCTGGAGTCGAAGCCAGGGACTAACCTCTCATCTCGCGTTGATTTTTGGTCCACGGAGCTCTTTCGTGTTGCTACAGTGACCTCAGGATCCCTCTAGCCTTGAAACAGTGTTCTTGGGGTTTCTCTGGAGTGCCATCAAGGAAATCAAGGCTCCTTTCATGTGTGATGTGCAACACGGAATTGCTCTGCACGCAGTGCAGGGGAATCGGGCCTCATCTCGCGGCGAGGGGGAAGTCTCATGGTTTTTCTCGAGTTGCGGCGGGAACCTGGGGTATATTCTCGAGTTACGACGGGGATGGCCCTTCCACACACGTGTTTGTTCAGCGACGGCAGGACTCCTGCCTAGTTGCAAGGGACAACTCGGGATTCTCCTCGAGGCTTGGCAGGGCAATTGGGACGCCTCTCCAGCTGAGGCGGGAAACCAAGGGTCCCTTTCCACGTGCCGCAGGAATCCTGGGACTCCTATCAAGTTTGACGAGGAGTCAGGAATCGTCTCCGTTGGAGGCACTGATCTCTGCGTACCTCTGGAGTTTTCAAAGGATGTGAGGCCTCCGGTCGCGATGAGGTGGGGAACTAGGTCTTTCTCTGTGGTCTCCACAGGGGATTCAGACATCCTTTCGTCTTCGGAGATGCAAGACGAGCCTGCATTCAAGTCACTGCAGGGATATCCGGCCTTATTTCGAGTCAGGGCATCGCGGAGACCATTCCACTTGAGGCCGCAAACTCTGGGTACCTCTCACATACCTAGAGCTGAGAGAAGCCTCCTCTTGAGGTGCTTGTGTTAAGGTGGTATTCCTCTGGAGTCGAAGCCAGGGACTAACCTCTCATCTCGAGTTGATTTTTGGTCCACGGAGCTCTTTAGTGTTGCTACAGTGACCTCAGGATCCCTCTAGCCTTGAAACAGTGTTCTTGGGGTTTCTCTGGAGTGCCAACAAGGAAATCAAGGCTCCTTTCATGTTTGATGTGCAATACGGAATTGCTTTGAATGCAGTGCAGGGGAATCGGGCCTCATCTTGCGGCGATGGGGAAGTCTCATGGTTTTTCTCGAGTTGCGGCGGGAACCTGGGGTATATTCTCGAGTTGCGACGGGGAAGGCCCTTCCAACCACGTGTTTATTCAGCGACGTCAGGACTCCTGCCTAGTTGCGAGGGACAACTCGGGATTCTCCTCGAGGCTTGGCAGGGCAATTGGGACGCCTCTCCGGCTGAGGCGGGAGACCAAGCGTCCCTTTCCACGTGCCAAAGGAATCCTTGGAATCCTATCAAGTTTCACGAGGAGTCAGGCATCGTCTCCTTTGGAGGCACTGATCTCAGTGTACCTCTGGAGTTTTCAAAGGATGTGAGGCCTCCGGTCGCGATGAGGTGGGGAACTAGGTCTTTCTCTGTGGTCTCCACAGGGGATTCAGACATCCTTTCGTCTTGGGAGATGCGAGACGAGCCTGCATTCAAGTCACTGCAGGGATATCCGGCCTTATTTCGCGTCAGGGCATCGCAGTGTCTATTCCACTTGAGGCCGCAAAATTAGGGTCGCTCTCACATACCTAGAGCTGAGAGAAGCCTCCTCTTGAGGTGCTTGTGGTAAGGTGGTATTCCTCTGGAGTCGAAGCCAGGGACTAACCTCTCATCTCGAGTTGATTTTTGGTCCACGGAGCTCTTTCGTGTTGCTACAGTGACCTCAGGATCCCTCTAGCCTTGAAACAGTGTTCTTGGTGTTTCTCTGGAGAGCCATCAAGGAAATCAAGGCTCCTTTCATGTTTGATGTGCAACACGGAATTGCTCTGCACGCAGTGCAGGGGAATCGGGCCTCATTTCGCGGGGAGGGGGAAGTCTCATGGTTTTTCTCGAGTTGCGGCGGGAACCTGGGGTGTATTCTCGAGTTACGATGGGGATGGCCCTTCCACCCACGTGTTTGTTCAGCGACGTCAGGACTCCTGCCTAGTTGCGAGGGACAACTCGGGATTCTCCTCGAGGGTTGGCAGGGCAATTGTAACGCCTCTCCAGCTGAGGCGGGAGACCAAGGGTCCCTTTCCACGTGCCACAGGAATCCTGGGACTCCTATCAAGGTTGTCGAGGAGTTATGAATCGTCTCCTCTGGAGGCACTGATCTCGGTGTACCTCTGGAGTTTTCAAAGGATGTGAGGCCTCCGGTCGCGATGAGGTGGGGAACTAGGTCTTTCTCTGTGGTCTCCACAGGGGATTCAGACATCCTTTCGTCTTGGGAGATGCAAGACGAGCCTGCATTCAAGTCACTTCAGGGATATCCGGCCTTATTTCGAGTCAAGGCATCGCGGTGTCCATTCCACTTGAGGCCGTAAACTCAGGGTCCCTCTCACATACCTAGAGCTGAGAGAAGCCTCCTCTTGAGCTGCTTGTGGTAAGGTGGTATTCCTCTGGAGTCGAAGCCAGGGACTAACCTCTCATCTCGAGTTGATTTTTGGTCCACGGAGCTCTTTCGTGTTGCTACAGTGACCTCAGGATCCCTCTAGCCTTGAAACACTGCTCTTGGGGTTTCTCTGGAGTGCCATCAAGGAAATCAAGGCTCCAATCATGTGTGATGTGCAACACGGAATTGCTCTGCCCGCAGTGCAGGGGAATCGGGCCTCATCTCGCGGCGAGGGGGAAGTCTCATGGTTTTTCTCGAGTTGCGGCGGGAACCTGGGGTATATTCTCGAGTTACGACGGGGATGGCCCTTCCACACACGTGTTTGTTCAGCGACGTCAGGACTCCTGCCTAGTTGCGAGGGACAATTCGGGATTCTCCTCGAGGCTTGGCAGGGCAACTGGGACGCCTCTCCAGCTGAGGCGGGGGACCAAGGGTCCTTTTCCACGTGCCACAGGAATCCTGGGACTCCTATCAAGTTTCACGAGGAGTCAGGCATCGACTCCTTTGGAGGCGCTGATCTCCGCGTACCTCTGGAGTTTTCAAAGGATGTGAGGCCTCCGGTCGCGATGAGGTGGGGAACTAGGTCTTTCTCTGTGGTCTCCACAGGGGATTCAGACATCCTTTCATCTTGGGAGATGCAAGACGAGCCTGCATTCAAGTCACTGCAGGGATATCCGGCATTATTTCGCGTCAGGGCATCGCAGTGTCCATTCCACTTGAGGCCGCAAAATTAGGGTCCCTCTCACATACCTAGAGCTGAGAGAAGCCTCCTTTTGAGGTGCTTGTGGTAAGGTGGTATTCCTCTGGAGTCGACGCCAGGGACAAACCTCTCATCTCGAGTTGATTTTTGGTCCACGGAGCTCTTTCGTGTGGCTACAGTGACCTCAGGATCCCTCTAGCCTTGAAACAGTGTTCTTGGGGTTTCTCTGGAGTGCCATCAAGGAAATCAAGGCTCCTTTCATGTGTGATGTGCAACACGGAATTGCTCTGCACGCAGTGCTGGGGAATCGGGCCTCATCTCGCGGCGAGGGGAAAGTCTCATGGTTTTTCTCGAGTTGCGGCTGGAACCTGGGGTATATTCTCGAGTTACGACGGGGATGGCCCTTCCACCCACGTGTTTGTTCAGCGACGTCAAGACTCCTGCCCAGTTGCGAGGGACAACTCGGGATAATCCTCGAGGCTTGGCAGGGCAATTGGGACGCCTCTCCAGCTGAGGCGGGAGACCAAGGGTCCCTTTCCATGTGCCACAGGAATCCTGGGACTCCTATCAAGTTTCACGAGGAGTCAGGTATCGTCTCCTTTGGAGGCACTGATCTCCGCGTACCTCTGGAGTTTTCAAAGGATGTGAGGCCTCCGGGCACGATGAGGTGGGGAACTAGGTCTTTCTCTGTGGTCTCCACAGGCGATTCAGACATCCTTTCATCTTGGGAGATGTAAGACGAGCCTGTATTCAAGTCACTGCAGGGATATCCGGCCTTATTTCGAGTCAGGGCATCGCAGTATCCATTCCACTTGAGGCCGCAAACTCAGGGTCCCTCTCACATACCTAGAGCTGAGAGAAGCCTCCTCTTGAGTTGCTTGTGGTAAGGTGGTATTCCTCTGGAGTCGAAGCCAGGGACTAAACTCTCATCTCGAGTTGATTTTTGGTCCACGGAGCTCTTTCGTGTTGCTATAGTGACCTCAGGATCCCTCTAGCCTTGAAACATTGTTCTTGGGGTATCTCTGAAGTGCCATCAAGGAAATCAAGGCTCTTTTCATGTGTGATGTGCAACACGGAACTGCTCTGCCCGCAGTGCAGGGGAATCGGGCCTCATCTCGCGGCGAGGGGGAAGTCTCATGATTTTTCTCAAGTTGCGGTGGGAACCTGGGGTATATTCTCGAATTACGACGGGGATGGCCCTTCCACACACGTGTTTGTTCAGCGACGGCAGGATTCCTGCCTAGTTGCGAGGGACAACTCGGGATTCTCCTCGAGGCTTGGCAGGGCAATTGGTATGCCTCTCCCGCTGAGGCGGGAGACCAAGGGTCCCTTTCCACGTGCCACAGGAATCCTGGGACTCCTATCAAGTTTCACGAGGAGTCAGGCATCGTCTCCTTTGGAGGCACTGATCTCCGCGTACCTCTGGAGTTTTCAAAGGATGTGAGGCATCCGGTCGCGATGAGGTGGGGAACTAGGTCTTTCTCTGTGGTCTCCACAGGGGATTCAGACATCCTTTCATCTTGGGAGATGCAAGACGAGCCTGCATTCAAGTCACTGCAGGGATATCCGGCCTTTTTTCGCGTCAGGTCATCGCAGTGTCCATTAAACTTGAGGCCGCAAACTCAGGGTCCCTCTCACATAGCTAGAGCTGAGAGAAGCCTCCTCTTGAGGTGCTTGTGGTAAGGTGGTATTCCTCTGGAGTCGAAGCCAGGGACTAACCTCTCATCTCGAGTTGATTTTTGGTCCACGGAGCTCTTTCGTGTTGCTACAGTGACCTCAGGATCCCTCTAGCTTTGAAACAGTGTTCTTGGGGTTTCTCTGGAGTGCCATCAAGGAAATCAAGGCTCCAATCATGTGTGATGTGCAACACGGAATTGCTCTGCATGCAGTACAGGGGAATCGGGCCTCATCTCACGGCGAGGGGGAAGTCTCATGGTTTTTCTCGAGTTGCGGCGGGAACCTGGGGTATATTCTCGAGTTACGACGGGGATGGCCCTTCCACACACGTGTTTGTTCAGCGACGGCAGGACTCCTGCCTAGTTGTGTGGGAAAACTCGGGATTCTCCTCGAGGCTTGGCAAGTCAATTGGGACGCCTCTGCAGCTGAGGCGGGAGACCAAGGGTCCGTTTCCACGTGCCACAGGAATCCTGGGACTCCTATCAAGTTTCACGAGGAGTCAGGCATCGTCTCCTTTGGCGGCACTCATCTCCGCGTACCTCTGGAGTTTTCAAAGGATGTGAGGCCTCCGGTCGCGATGAGGTGGGAAACTAGGTCTTTCTCTGTGGTCTCCACAGGGGATTCAGACATCCTTTCGTTTTGGGAGATGCAAGACGAGCCTGCATTCAAGTCACTGCAGGGATATCCGGCCTTATTTCGAGTCAGGGCATCGCGGTGTCCATTCCACTTGAGGCCGCAAACTCAGGGTCCCTCTCACATACCTAGAGCTGAGAGAAGCCTCCTCTTGAGGTCCTGTGGTAAGGTGGTATTCCTCCGGAGTTGAAGCCAGGGACTAACCTCTCATCTCGAGTTGATTCTTGGTCCACGGAGCTCTTTCATGTTGCTTCAGTGACCTCAGGATCCCTCTAGCCTTGAAAGAATGTTCTTGGGGTTTCTCTGGAGTGCCATCAA
Organism: Cervus elaphus; assembly: GCF_910594005.1. Classification (NCBI taxonomy): domain Eukaryota; kingdom Metazoa; phylum Chordata; class Mammalia; order Artiodactyla; family Cervidae; genus Cervus; species Cervus elaphus. Next base: position 9,063,074 of record NC_057838.1, read on the forward strand.
GGAAATCAAGTCTCCTTTCATGTGTGATGTGCAACACGGAATTGCTCTGCACGCAGTGCATGGGAATCGGGCCTCATCTCGCGGCAAGGGGGAAATCTCATGGTTTTTCTCGAGTTGCGGCGGGAACCTGGGGTATATTCTCGAGTTACGTCGGGGATGGCCCTTACACCCACGTGTTTGTTCAGCGATGTCAGGACTCCTGCCTAGTTGCGATGGACAACTCGGGATTCTCCTCGAGGCTTGGCAGGGCAATTGGGATGCCTCTCCAGCTGAGGCGGGAGACCAAGAGTCCCTTTCCACGTCCACAGGAATCCTGGGACTCCTATCAAGTTTCACGAGGAGTCAGGCATCGTCTCCTTTGGAGGCACTGATCTCCGCGTACCTCTGGAGATTTCAAAGGATGTGAGGCGTGCGGTCGCGATGAGGTGGGGAACTATGTCTTTCTCTGTGGTCTCCACAGGGGATTCAGACATCCTTTCGTCTTGGGAGATGCAAGACGAGCCTGCATGCAAGTCACTGCAGGGATTTCCGGCATTATTTCGCGTCAGGATATCGCAGTGTCCATTCCACTTGAGGCCGCAAACTCAGGGTCCCTCTCACATAGCTAGAGCTGAGAGAAGCCTCCTCTTGAAGTGCTTGTGGTAAGGTGGTATTCCTCTGGAGTCAAAGCCAGGGACTAACCTCTCATCTCGAGTTGATTTTTGGTCCACAGAGCTCTTTCGTGTTGCTACAGTGACCTCAGAATCCCTTTAGCCTTGAAACAGTGTTTTTGGGATTTCTCTGGAGTGCCATCAAGGAAATCAAGGCTCCTTTCATGTTTGATGTGCAACACGGAATTGCTCTGCATGTAGTGCAGGGGAATCAGGCCTCATCTCGCGGCGAGGGGGAAGTCTCATGGTTTTTCTCGAGTTACGGCGGGAAGCTGGGGTATATTCTCGAGTTACGACGGGGATGGCCCTTTCACCCACGTGTTTGTTCAGCGACCTCAGGACTCCTGCCTAGTTGCGAGGGACAACTCGGGATTCTCCTCGAGGCTTGGCAGGCAATCGGGATGCCTCTCCAGCTGAGGCGGGAGGCCAAGGGTCCCTTTCCACGTGCCACAGGAATCCTGGGACTCCTAACAAGTTTCACGAGGAGTCAGGCATCGTCTACTTCGGAGGCACTGATCTCTGCGTACCTCTGGAGTTTTCAAAGGATGTGAGGCCTCCGGTCGCGATGAGGTGGGGAACTAGGTCTTTCTCTGTGGTCTGCACAGGGGATTCAGACATCCTTTCATCTTGGGAGATGCAAGAAGAGCCTGCATTCAAGTCAGTGCAGGGATATCCGGCCTGATTTCGCGTCAGGGCGTCGCAGTGTCCATTCCACTTGAGGCCGCAAAATTAGGGTCGCTCTCACATACCTAGAGCTGAGAGAAGCCTCCTCTTGAGGTGCTTGTGGTAAGGTGGTATTCCTCTGGAGTTGAAGCCAGGGACTAACCTCTCATCTCCAGTGGATTTGTGGTCCACGGATCTCTTTCGTGTTGCTACAGTGACCTCAGGATCCCTCTAGCCTTGAAACAGTGTTCTTGGGGTTTCTCTGGAGTGCCATCAAGAAAATCAAGGCTCCAATCATGTGTGATGTGCAACACGGAATTGCTCTGCATGCAGTACAGGGGAATCGGGCCTCATCTCACGGCGAGGGGGAAGTCTCATTGTTGTTCTCGTGTTGCGGCGGGAACCTGGGGTATATTCTCGAGTTACGACGGGGATGGCCCTTCCACCCACGTGTTTGTTCAGCGACGGCAGGACTCCTGCCTAGTTGTGAGGGAAAACTCGGGATTCTCCTCGAGGCTTGGCAGGTCAATTGGGACGCCTCTCCAGCTGAGGCGGGAGACCAAGGGTCCCTTTCCACGTGCCAAAGGAATCCTTGGAATCCTATCAAGTTTCACGAGGAGTCAGGCATCGTCTCCCTTGGAGGCACTGATCTCCGCGTACCTCTGGAGTTTTCAAAGGATGTGAGGCCTCCGGTCGCGATGAGGTGGGGATCTAGGTCTTTTGCTGTGGTCTCCGCAGGGGATTCAGAAATCCTTTCGTCTTCAGAGATGCAAGACGAGCCTGCATTCAAGTCACTGCAGTGATATCCGGCCTTATTTCGAGTCAGGGCATCGCGGTGTCCATTCGACTTGAGGCCGCAAACTCAGGGTTCCTCTCACATACCTAGAGCTGAGAGAAGCTTCCTCTTGAGGTGCTTGTGGTAAGGTGGTTACCTCTGGAGTCGAAGCCAGGGACTAACCTCTCATTTCGAGTTGATTTTTGGTCCACGGAGCTCTTTCGTGTAGCTACAGTGACCTCAGGATCCCTCTAGCCTTGAAACAGTGTTCTTGGGGTTTCTCTGGAGTGCCATCAAGGAAATCAAGGCTCCTTTCATGTTTGGTGTGCAATACGGAATTGCTTTGAATGCAGTGCAGGGGAATCTGGCCTCATCTTGCGGCGAGGGGGAAGTCTCATGGTTTTTCTCGAGTTGCGACGGGAACCTGGGGTATATTCTCGAGTTCCGACGGGGATGGCCCTTCCACCCACGTGTTTGTTCAGCGACGTCAGGACTCCTGCCTATTTGCGAGGGACAACTCGGGATTCTCCTCGAGGCTTCGCAGGGCAATTGGGACGCCTCTGCAGCTGAGGCGGGAGACCAAGAGTCCCTTTCGACGTGCCACAGGAATCCTGGGACTCCTATCAAGTTTCACGAGGAGTCAGGCATCGTCTCCTTTGGAGTCACTGATCTCAGTGTACCTCTGGAATTTTCAAAGGATGTGAGGCCTCCGGTCGCGATGAGGTGGGGAACTAGGTCTTTCTCTGTGGTCTCCACAGGGGATTAAGACATCCTTTCATCTTGGTAGATGCAAGACGAGCCTGCATTCAAGTCACTGCAGGGATATCCGGCCTTATTTCGCGTCAGGGCATCGCAGTGTCCATTCCACTTGAGGCCACAAAATCAGGATCCCTCTCACATACCTAGAGCTGAGAGAAGCCTTCTCTTGAGGTGCTTGTGGTAAGGTGGTATTCCTCTGGAGTCGAAGCCAGGGAAAACCTCTCATCTCGAGTTGATTTTTGGTCCATGGAGCTCTTTCGTGTTGCTACAGTGACCTCAGGATCCCTCTAGCCTTGAAACAGTGTTCTTGGGGTTTCTCTGGAGTGCCATCAAGGATATCAAGGCTCCTTTCATGTGTGATGTGCAACACGGAATTGCTCTGCACGCAGTGCAGGGGAATCGGGCCTCATCTCGCGGTGAGGGGGAAGTCTCATGGTTTTTCTCGAGTAGCGGCGGTAATCTGGGGTATATTCTCGAGTTACGACGGGAATGGCCCTTCCACACACGTGTTTGTTCAGTGACATCAGGACTCCTGCCTAATTGCGAGTGACAACCCGGGATTCTCCTCGAGGCTTGGCAGGGCAATTGGGACGCCTCTCCAGCTGAGGCGGGAGACGAAGAGTCCCTTTCCACGTGCCAGAGGAATCCTGGGACTCCTATCAAGTTTCACGAGGAGTCAGGCATCGTCTCCTTTGGAGGCACTGATCTCCCTGTACCTCTGGAGTTTTCAAAGGATGTGAGGCCTCCGGTCGCGATGAGGTGGGGAACTAGGTTTTTCTCTGTGGCCTCCACAGGGGATTCAGACATCCGTTCATCTTGGGAGATGCAAGACGAGCCTGCATTCAAGTCACTTCAGGGATATCCGGCCTTATTTCGCGTCAGGGCATCGCAGTGTCCATTCCACTTGAGGCCACAAACTCAGGGTCCCTCTCACATACCTAGAGCTGAGAGAAGCCTCCTCTTGAGGTGCTTGTGGTAAGGTGGTATTCCTCTGGAGTCGAAGCCAGGGACTAACCTCTCATCTCGAGTTGATTTTTGGTCCACGGAGCTCTTTCGTGTTGCTACAGTGACCTCAGGATCCCTCTAGCCTTGAAACAGTGTTCTTGGGGTTTCTCTGGAGTGCCATCAAGGAAATCAAGGCTTCTTTCATGTTTGATGTGCAACACGCAATTGCTCTGCATGCAGTGCAGGGGAATCGGGCCTCATCTCACGGCGAGGGGGAAGTCTCATGGTTTTTCTCAAGTTATGGCGAGAACCTGGGGTATATTCTCGAGTTACGACGGGGATGGCCCTTCCACCCACGTGTTTATTTAGCGACGTCAGAACTTCTTCCTAGTTGCGAGGGACAACACGGAATTCTCCTCGAGGCTTGGCAGGGCAATTGGGACGCCTCTCCAGCTGAGGCGGGAGACCAAGTGTCCCTTTCCACGTGCCACAGGAATACTGGGACTCCTATCAAGTTTCACGAGGAGTCAGGCATCGTCTCCCTTGGACGGCACTGATCTCCGCGTACCTCTGGAGTTTTCAAAGGATGTGAGGCCTCCGGTCGCGATGAGGTGGGGAACTAGGTCTTTCTCTGTGGTCTCCGCAGGGGATTCAGAAATCCTTTCGTCTTGGGACATGCAAGACGAGCCTGCATTCAAGTCACTTCAGGGATATCCGGCCTTATTTCGAGTCAGGGCATCGCGGTGTCCATTCGACTTGAGGCCGCAACCTCAGGGTCCCTCTCACATACCTAGAGCTGAGACAAGCTTCCTCTTGAGGTGCTTGTCTAAGGTGGTTTCCTCTGGAGTCGAAGCCAGGGACTAACCTCTCATCTCGAGTTGATTTTTGGTCCACGGAGCTCTTTCGTGTAGCTACAGTGACCTCAGGATCCCTCTAGCCTTGAAACAGTGTTCTTGGGGTTTCTCTGGAGTGCCATCAAGGAAATCAAGGCTCCTTTCATGTGTGATGTGCAGCACGGAATTGCTCTGCACGCACTGCAGGGGAATCTGGCCTCATCTCGCTGAGAGGGGGACGTCTCATGGTTTTTCTCGAGTTGCGGCGGGAACCTGGGGTATATTCTCGAGTTACGACGGGGATGGCCCTTCCACACACGTGTTTGTTCAGCGACGTCAGGACTCCTGCTTGGTTGCGAGGGACAACTCGGGATTCTCCTCGAGGGTTGGCAGGGCAATTGGGACGCCTCTCCAGCTGAGGCGGGAGACCAAGGGTCCCTTTCCACGTGCCACAGGAATCCTGGGACTCGTATCAAGTTGCACGAAGAGTCAGGCATCGTCTCCTTTGGAGGTACTGATCTCCGCGTACCTCTGGAGTTTTCAAAGGATGTGAGGCCTCCGGTCGCGATGAGGTGGGGAACTAGGTCTTTCTCTGTGGTCTCCACAGGGGATTCAGACATCCTTTCATCTTGGGAGATGCAAGACGAGCCTGCATTCAAGTCACTGCAGGGATATCCGGCCTTATTTCGCGTCAGGGCATCGCAGTGTCCATTCCACTTGAGGCCGCAAAATTAGGGTCGCTCTCACATACCTAGAGCTGAGAGAAGCCTCCTCTTGAGGTGCTTGTGGTAAGGTGGTATTCCTCTGGAGACGAAGCCAGGGACTAACCTCTCATCTCCAGTGGATTTGTGGTCCACGGATCTCTTTCGTGTTGCTACAGTGACCTCAGGATCCCTCTAGCTTTGAAACAGTGTTCTTGGGGTTTCTCTGAAGTGCCATCAAGGAAATCAAGGCTCCAATCATGTGTGATGTGCAACACGGAATTGCTCTGCATGCAGTACAGGGGAATCGGGCCTCATCTCACGGCGAGGGGGAAGTCTCATGGTTTTTCTCGAGTTGCGGCGGGAACCTGGGGTATATTCTCGAGTTACGACGGGGATGGCCCTTCCACACACGTGTTTGTTCAGTGACGGCAGGACTCCTGCCTAGTTGTGAGGGAAAACTCGGGATTCTCCTCGAGGCTTGGCAGGTCAATTGGGACGCCTCTCCAGCTGAGGCGGGAGACCAAGGGTCCCTTTCCACGTGCCAAAGGAATCCTGGGACTCCTATCAAGTTTCACGAGGAGTCAGGCATCGTCTCCCTTGGAGGCACTGATCTCCGCGTACCTCTGGAGTTTTCAAAGGATGTGAGGCCTCCGGTCGCGATGAGGTGGGGATCTAGGTCTTTCGCTGTGGTCTCCGCAGGGGATTCAGAAATCCTTTCGTCTTCAGAGATGCAAGACGAGCCTGCATTCAAGTCACTGCAGGGATATCCGGCCTTATTTCGAGTCAGGGCATCGTGGTGTCCATTCGACTTGAGGCCGCAAACTCAGGGTCTCTCTCACATACCTAGAGCTGAGAGAAGCTTCCTCTTGAGGTGCTTGTGGTAAGGTGGTTGCCTCTGGAGTCGAAGCCAGGGACTAACCTCTCATCTCGAGTTGATTTTTGGTCCACGGAGCTCTTTCGTGTAGCTACAGTGACCTCAGGATCCCTCTAGCCTTGAAACAGTGTTCTTGGGGTTTCTCTGGAGTGCCATCAAGGAAATCAAGGCTCCTTTCATGTTTAGTGTGCAATACGGAATTGCTTTGAATGCAGTGCAGGGGAATCTGTCCTCATCTTGCGGCGAGGGGGAAGTCTCATGGTTTTTCTCGAGTTGCGGCGGGAACCTGGGGTATATTCTCGAGTTCCGACGGGGATGGCCCTTCCACCCACGTGTTTGTTCAGCGACGTCAGGACTCCTGCCTAGTTGCGAGGGACAAATCGGGATTCTCCTCGAGGCTTCTCAGGGCAATTGGGACGCCTCTCCAGCTGAGGCGGGAGACCAAGAGTCCCTTTCGACGTGCCACAGGAATCCTGGGACTCCTATCAAGTTTCACGAGGAGTCAGGCATCGTCTCCTTTGGAGGCACTGATCTCAGTGTACCTCTGAAATTTTCAAAGGATGTGAGGCCTCCGGTCGCGATGAGGTGGGGAACTAGGTCTTTCTCTGTGGTCTCCACAGGGGATTAAGACATCCTTTCATCTTGGTAGATGCAAGACGAGCCTGCATTCAAGTCACTGCAGGGATATCCGGCCTTATTTCGTGTCAGGGCATCGCAGTGTCCATTCCACTTGAGGCCACAAAATCAGGATCCCTCTCACATACCTAGAGCTGAGAGAGGCCTTCTCTTGAGGTGCTTGTGGTAAGGTGGTATTCCTCTGGAGTCGAAGCTAGGGACTAACCTCTCATCTCGAGTTGATTTTTGGTCCATGGAGCTCTTTCATGTTGCTACAGTGACCTCAGGATCCCTCTAGCCTTGAAACAGTGTTCTTGGGGTTTCTCTGGAGTGCCATCAAGGAAATCACGGCTCCTTTCATGTGTGATGTGCAACACGGAATTGCTCTGCACGCAGTGCAGGGGAATCGGGCCTCATCTCGCGGTGAGGGGGAAGTCTCATGGTTTTTCTCGAGTAGCGGCGGGAATCTGGGGTATATTCTCGAGTTCCGACGGGAATGGCCCTTCCACACACGTGTTTGTTAAGTGACATCAGGACTCCTGCCTAGTTGCGAGGGACAACTCGGGATTCTCCTCGAGGCTTGGCAGGGCAATTGGGACGCCTCTCCAGCTGAGGCGGGAGACCAAGAGTCGCTTTCCACGTGCCACAGGAATCCTGGGACTCCTATTAAGTTTCACGAGGAGTCAGGCATCGTCTCCTTTGGAGGCACTGATCTCCGCGTACCTCTGGAGTTTTCAAAGGATGTGAGGCCTCCGGTCGTGATGAGGTGGGGAACTAGGTTTTTCTCTGTGGCCTCCACAGGGGATTCAGACATCCGTTCATCTTGGGAGATGCAAGACGAGCCTGCATTCAAGTCACTTCAGGGATATCCGGCCTTATTTCGCGTCAGGGCATCGCAGTGTCCATTCCACTTGAGGCCACAAACTCAGGGTCCCTCTCACATACCTAGAGCTGAGAGAAGCCTCCTCTTGAGGTGCTTGTGGTAAGGTGGTATTCCTCTGGAGTCGAAGCCAGGGACTAACCTCTCATCTCGAGTTGATTTTTGGTCCACGGAGCTCTTTCGTGTTGCTACAGTGACCTCAGGATCCCTCTAGCCTTGAAACAGTGTTCTTGGGGTTTCTCTGGAGTGCCATCAAGGAAATCAAGGCTTCTTTCATGTTTGATGTGCAACACGCAATTGCTCTGCATGCAGTGCAGGGGAATCGGGCCTCATCTCACGGCGAGGGGGAAGTCTCATGGTTTTTCTCAAGTTATGGCGAGAACCTGGGGTATATTCTCGAGTTACGACGGGGATGGCCCTTCCACCCACGTGTTTATTTAGCGACGTCAGAACTCCTTCCTAGTTGCGAGGGACAACTCGGAATTCTCCTCGAGGCTTGGCAGGGCAATTGGGACGCCTCTCCAGCTGAGGCGGGAGACCAAGTGTCCCTTTCCACGTGCCACAGGAATCCTGGGACTCCTATCAAGTTTCACGAGGAGTCAGGCATCGTCTCCCTTGGACGGCACTGATCTCCGCGTACCTCTGGAGTTTTCAAAGGATGTGAGGCCTCCGGTCGCGATGAGGTGGGGAACTAGGTCTTTCTCTGTGGTCTCCGCAGGGGATTCAGAAATCCTTTCGTCTTGGGACATGCAAGACGAGCCTGCATTCAAGTCACTTCAGGGATATCCGGCCTTATTTCGAGTCAGGGCATCGCGGTGTCCATTCGACTTGAGGCCGCAACCTCAGGGTCCCTCTCACATACCTAGAGCTGAGAGAAGCTTCCTCTTGAGGTGCTTGTCTAAGGTGGTTTCCTCTGGAGTCGAAGCCAGGGACTAACCTCTCATCTCGAGTTGATTTTTGGTCCACGGAGCTCTTTCGTGTAGCTACAGTGACCTCAGGATCCCTCTAGCCTTGAAACAGTGTTCTTGGGGTTTCTCTGGAGTGCCATCAAGGAAATCAAGGCTCCTTTCATGTGTGATGTGCAGCACGGAATTGCTCTGCTCGCACTGCAGGGGAATCTGGCCTCATCTCGCTGAGAGGGGGACGTCTCATGGTTTTTCTCGAGTTGCGGCGGGAACCTGGGGTATATTCTCGAGTTACGACGGGGATGGCCCTTCCACACACGTGTTTGTTCAGCGACGTCAGGACTCCTGCTTGGTTGCGAGGGACAACTCGGGATTCTCCTCGAGGCTTGGCAGGGCAATTGGGACGCCTCTCCAGCTGAGGCGGGAGACCAAGGGTCCCTTTCCACGTGCCACAGGAATCCTGGGACTCGTATCAAGTTGCACGAAGAGTCAGGCATCGTCTCCTTTGGAGGCACTGATCTCCGCGTACCTCTGGAGTTTTCAAAGGATGTGAGGCCTCCGGTCGCGATGAGGTGGGGAACTAGGTCTTTCTCTGTGGTCTCCACAGGGGATTCAGACATCCTTTCATCTTGGGAGATGCAAGACGAGCCTGCATTCAAGTCACTGCAGGGATATCCGGCCTTATTTCGCGTCAGGGCATCGCAGTGTCCATTCCACTTGAGGCTGCAAAATTAGGGTCGCTCTCACATACCTAGAGCTGAGAGAAGCCTCCTCTTGAGGTGCTTGTGGTAAGGTGGTATTCCTCTGGAGTTGAAGCCAGGGACTAACCTCTCATCTCCAGTGGATTTGTGGTCCACGGATCTCTTTCGTGTTGCTACAGTGACCTCAGGATCCCTCTAGCTTTGAAACAGTGTTCTTGGGGTTTCTCTGAAGTGCCATCAAGGAAATCAATTCTCCAATCATGTGTGATGTGCAACACGGAATTGCTCTGCATGCAGTATAGGGGAATCGGGCCTCATCTCAAGGCGAGGGGGAAGTCTCATGGTTTTTCTCGAGTTGCGGCGGGAACCTGGGGTATATTCTCGAGTTACGACGGGGATGGCCCTTCCACACACGTGTTTGTTCAGTGACGGCAGGACTCCTGCCTAGTTGTGAGGGAAAACTCGGGATTCTCCTCGAGGCTTGGCAGGTCAATTGGGACGCCTCTCCAGCTGAGGCGGGAGACCAAGGGTCCCTTTCCACGTGCCAAAGGAATCCTGGGACTCCTATCAAGTTTCACGAGGAGTCAGGCATCGTCTCCCTTGGAGGCACTGATCTCCGCGTACCTCTGGAGTTTTCAAAGGATGTGAGGCCTCCGGTCGCGATGAGGTGGGGATCTAGGTCTTTCGCTGTGGTCTCCGCAGGGCATTCAGAAATCCTTTCGTCTTCAGAGATGCAAGACGAGCCTGCATTCAAGTCACTGCAGGGATATCCGGCCTTATTTCGAGTCAGGGCATCGTGGTGTCCATTCGACTTGAGGCCGCAAACTCAGGGTCTCTCTCACATACCTAGAGCTGAGAGAAGCTTCCTCTTGAGGTGCTTGTGGTAAGGTGGTTGCCTCTGGAGTCGAAGCCAGGGACTAACCTCTCATCTCGAGTTGATTTTTGGTCCACGGAGCTCTTTCGTGTAGCTACAGTGACCTCAGGATCCCTCTAGCCTTGAAACAGTGTTCTTGGGGTTTCTCTGGAGTGCCATCAAGGAAATCAAGGCTCCTTTCATGTTTAGTGTGCAATACGGAATTGCTTTGAATGCAGTGCAGGGGAATCTGTCCTCATCTTGCGGCGAGGGGGAAGTCTCATGGTTTTTCTCAAGTTGCGGCGGGAACCTGGGGTATATTCTCGAGTTCCGACGGGGATGGCCCTTCCACCCACGTGTTTGTTCAGCGACGTCAGGACTCCTGCCTAGTTGCGAGGGACAAATCGGGATTCTCCTCGAGGCTTCTCAGGGCAATTGGGACGCCTCTCCAGCTGAGGCGGGAGACCAAGAGTCCCTTTCGACGTGCCACAGGAATCCTGGGACTCCTATCAAGTTTCACGAGGAGTCAGGCATCGTCTCCTTTGGAGGCACTGATCTCAGTGTACCTCTGAAATTTTCAAAGGATGTGAGGCCTCCGGTCGCGATGAGGTGGGGAACTAGGTCTTTCTCTGTGGTCTCCACAGGGGATTAAGACATCCTTTCATCTTGGTAGATGCAAGACGAGCCTGCATTCAAGTCACTGCAGGGATATCCGGCCTTATTTCGTGTCAGGGCATCGCAGTGTCCATTCCACTTGAGGCCACAAAATCAGGATCCCTCTCACATACCTAGAGCTGAGAGAGGCCTTCTCTTGAGGTGCTTGTGGTAAGGTGGTATTCCTCTGGAGTCGAAGCTAGGGACTAACCTCTCATCTCGAGTTGATTTTTGGTCCATGGAGCTCTTTCATGTTGCTACAGTGACCTCAGGATCCCTCTAGCCTTGAAACAGTGTTCTTGGGGTTTCTCTGGAGTGCCATCAAGGAAATCAAGGCTCCTTTCATGTGTGATGTGCAACACGGAATTGCTCTGCACGCAGTGCAGGGGAATCGGGCCTCATCTCGCGGTGAGGGGGAAGTCTCATGGTTTTTCTCGAGTAGCGGCGGGAATCTGGGGTATATTCTCGAGTTCCGACGGGAATGGCCCTTCCACACACGTGTTTGTTCAGTGACATCAGGACTCCTGCCTAGTTGCGAGGGACAACTCGGAATTCTCCTCGAGGCTTGGCAGGGCAATTGGGACGCCTCTCCAGCTGAGGCGGGAGACCAAGAGTCCCTTTCCACGTGCCACAGGAATCCTGGGACTCCTATTAAGTTTCACGAGGAGTCAGGCATCGTCTCCTTTGGAGGCACTGATCTCCGCGTACCTCTGGAGTTTTCAAAGGATGTGAGGCCTCCGGTCGTGATGAGGTGGGGAACTAGGTTTTTCTCTGTGGCCTCCACAGGGGATTCAGACATCCGTTCATCTTGGGAGATGCAAGACGAGCCTGCATTCAAGTCACTTCAGGGATATCCGGCCTTATTTCGCGTCAGGGCATCGCAGTGTCCATTCCACTTGAGGCCACAAACTCAGGGTCCCTCTCACATACCTAGAGCTGAGAGAAGCCTCCTCTTGAGGTGCTTGTGGTAAGGTGGTATTCCTCTGGAGTCGAAGCCAGGGACTAACCTCTCATCTCGAGTTGATTTTTGGTCCACGGAGCTCTTTCGTGTTGCTACAGTGACCTCAGGATCCCTCTAGCCTTGAAACAGTGTTCTTGGGGTTTCTCTGGAGTGCCATCAAGGAAATCAAGGCTTCTTTCATGTTTGATGTGCAACACGCAATTGCTCTGCATGCAGTGCAGGGGAATCGGGCCTCATCTCACGGCGAGGGGGAAGTCTCATGGTTTTTCTCAAGTTATGGCGAGAACCTGGGGTATATTCTCGAGTTACGACGGGGATGGCCCTTCCACCCACGTGTTTATTTAGCGACGTCAGAACTCCTTCCTAGTTGCGAGGGACAACTCGGAATTCTCCTCGAGGCTTGGCAGGGCAATTGGGACGCCTCTCCAGCTGAGGCGGGAGACCAAGTGTCCCTTTCCACGTGCCACAGGAATCCTGGGACTCCTATCAAGTTTCACGAGGAGTCAGGCATCGTCTCCCTTGGACGGCACTGATCTCCGCGTACCTCTGGAGTTTTCAAAGGATGTGAGGCCTCCGGTCGCGATGAGGTGGGGAACTAGGTCTTTCTCTGTGGTCTCCGCAGGGGATTCAGAAATCCTTTCGTCTTGAGACATGCAAGACGAGCCTGCATTCAAGTCACTTCAGGGATATCCGGCCTTATTTCGAGTCAGGGCATCGCGGTGTCCATTCGACTTGAGGCCGCAACCTCAGGGTCCCTCTCACATACCTAGAGCTGAGAGAAGCTTCCTCTTGAGGTGCTTGTCTAAGGTGGTTTCCTCTGGAGTCGAAGCCAGGGACTAACCTCTCATCTCGAGTTGATTTTTGGTCCACGGAGCTCTTTCGTGTAGCTACAGTGACCTCAGGATCCCTCTAGCCTTGAAACAGTGTTCTTGGGGTTTCTCTGGAGTGCCATCAAGGAAATCAAGGCTCCTTTCATGTGTGATGTGCAGCACGGAATTGCTCTGCACGCACTGCAGGGGAATCTGGCCTCATCTCGCTGAGAGGGGGACGTCTCATGGTTTTTCTCGAGTTGCGGCGGGAACCTGGGGTATATTCTCGAGTTACGACGGGGATGGCCCTTCCACACACGTGTTTGTTCAGCGACGTCAGGACTCCTGCTTGGTTGCGAGGGACAACTCGGGATTCTCCTCGAGGCTTGGCAGGGCAATTGGGACGCCTCTCCAGCTGAGGCGGGAGACCAAGAGTCCCTTTCCACATGCCACAAGAATCCTGGGACTCGTATCAAGTTGCACGAAGAGTCAGGCATCGTCTCCTTTGGAGGCACTGATCTCCGCGTACCTCTGGAGTTTTCAAAGGATGTGAGGCCTCCGGTCGCGATGAGTTGGGGAACTAGGTCTTTCTCTGTGGTCTCCACAGGGGATTCAGACATCCTTTCATCGTGGGAGATGCAAGACGAGCCTGCATTCAAGTCACTGCAGGGATATCCGGCCTTATTTCGCGTCAGGGCATCGCAGTGTCCATTCCACTTGAGGCCGCAAAATTAGGGTCGCTCTCACATACCTAGAGCTGAGAGAAGCCTCCTCTTGAGGTGCTTGTGGTAAGGTGGTATTCCTCTGGAGTTGAAGCCAGGGACTAACCTCTCATCTCCAGTGGATTTGTGGTCCACGGATCTCTTTCGTGTTGCTACAGTGACCTCAGGATCCCTCTAGCTTTGAAACAGTGTTCTTGGGGTTTCTCTGGAGTGCCATCAAGGAAATCAAGGCTCCAATCATGTGTGATGTGCAACACGGAATTGCTCTGCATGCAGTACAGGGGAATCGGGCCTCATCTCACGGCGAGGGGGAAGTCTCATGGTTTTTCTCGACTTGCGGCGGGAACCTGGGGTATATTCTCGAGTTACGACGGGGATGGCCCTTCCACACACGTGTTTGTTCAGTGACGGCAGGACTCCTGCCTAGTTGTGAGGGAAAACTCGGGATTCTCCTCGAGGCTTGTCAGGTCAATTGGGACGCCTCTCCAGGTGAGGCGGGAGACCAAGGGTCCCTTTCCACGTGCCAAAGGAATCCTGGGACTCCTATCAAGTTTCACGAGGAGTCAGGCATCGTCTCCCTTGGAGGCACTGATCTCCGCGTACCTCTGGAGTTTTCAAAGGATGTGAGGCCTCCGGTCGCGATGAGGTGGGGATCTAGGTCTTTCGCTGTGGTCTCCGCAGGGGATTCAGAAATCCTTTCGTCTTCAGAGATGCAAGACGAGCCTGCATTCAAGTCACTGCAGGGATATCCGGCCTTATTTCGAGTCAGGGCATCGTGGTGTCCATTCGACTTGAGGCCGCAAACTCAGGGTCTCTCTCACATACCTAGAGCTGAGAGAAGCTTCCTCTTGAGGTGCTTGTGGTAAGGTGGTTGCCTCTGGAGTCGAAGCCAGGGACTAACCTCTCATCTCGAGTTGATTTTTGGTCCACGGAGCTCTTTCGTGTAGCTACAGTGACCTCAGGATCCCTCTAGCCTTGAAACAGTGTTCTTGGGGTTTCTCTGGAGTGCCATCAAGGAAATCAAGGCTCCTTTCATGTTTGGTGTGCAATACGGAATTGCTTTGAATGCAGTGCAGGGGAATCGGGCCTCATCTTGCGGCGAGGGGGAAGTCTCATGGTTTTTCTCGAGTTGTGGCGGGAACCTGGGGTATATTCTCGAGTTCCGACGGGGCTGGCCCTTCCACCCACGTGTTTGTTCTGCGACGTCAGGACTCCTGCCTAGTTGCGAGGGATAACTCGGGATTCTCCTCGAGGCTTGGCAGGGCAATTGGGACGCCTCTCCAGCTGAGGCGGGAGACCAAGTGTCCCTTTCCACGTTCCAGAGGAATCCTGGGACTCCTATCAAGTTTCACGAGGAGTCAGGCATCGTCTCCCTTGGAGGCACTGATCTCCGCGTACCTCTGGAGTTTTCAAAGGATGTGAGGCCTCCGGTCGCGATGAAGTGGGGAACTAGGTCTTTCTCTGTGGTCTCCGCAGGGGATTCAGACATCCTTTCCTCTTGGGAGATGCAAGACGAGCCTGCATTCAAGTCACTTCAGGGATATCCGGCCTTATTTGGAGTCAGAGCATCGCGGTGTCCATTCGACTTGAGGCCGCAATCTCAGGGTCCCTCTCACATATCTAGAGCTGAGAGAAGCTTCCTCTTGAGGTGCTTGTCTAAGGTGGTTGCCTCTGGAGTCGAAGCCAGGGACTAACCTCTCATCTCGAGTTGATTTTTGGTCCACGGAGCTCTTTTGTGTTGTTACAGTGACCTCAGGATCCCTCTAGCCTTGAAACAGTGTTCTTGGGGTTTCTCTGGAGTGCCATCAAGGAAATCAAGGCTCCTTTCATGTGTGATGTGCAGCACGGAATTGCTCTGCACGCACTGCAGGGGAATCTGGCCTCATCTCGCGGAGAGGGGGACGTCTCATGGTTTTTCTCGAGTTGCGGCGGGAACCTGGGGTATATTCTCGAGTTACGACGGGGATGGCCCTTCCACACACGTGTTTGTTCAGCGACGTCAGGACTCCTGCTTGGTTGCGAGGGACAACTCGGGATTCTCCTCGAGGCTTGGCAGGGCAATTGGGACGCCTCTCCAGCTGCGGCGGGAGACCAAGGGTCCCTTTCCACGTGGCACAGGAATCCTGGGACTCCTATCAAGTTGCACGAAGAGTCAGGCATCGTCTCCTTTGGAGGCACTGATCTCCGCGTACCTCTGGAGTTTTCAAAGGATGTGAGGCCTCGGGTCGCCATGAAGTGGGGAACTAGGTTTTTCTCTGTGGTCTCCACAGGGGATTCAGACATCCTTTCATCTTGGGAGATGCAAGACGAGCCTGCATTCAAGTCACTGCAGGGATATCCGGCCTTATTTCGCGTCAGGGCATCGCAGTGTCCATTCCACTTGAGGCCACAAACTCAGGGTCCCTCTCACATACCTAGAGCTGAGAGAAGCCTCTTCTTGAGGTACTTGTGGTAAGGTGGTATTCCTCTGGAGTTGAAGCCAGGGACTAACCTCTCATCTCGAGTTGATTTTTGGTCCACGGAGCTCTTTCGTGTTGCTACAGTGACCTCAGGATCCCTCTAGCCTTGAAACAGTGTTCTTGGGGTTTCTCTGGAATGCCATCAAGGAAATCAAGGCTTCTTTCATGTTTGATGTGCAACACGCAATTGCTCTGCATGCAGTGCAGGGGAATCGGGCCTCATCTCACGGCGAGGGGGAAGTCTCATTGTTTTTCTCAAGTTACGGCGAGAACCTGGGGTATATTCTCGAGTTACGACGGGGATGGCCCTTCCACCCACGTGTTTATTCAGCGACGTCAGAACTCCTTCCTAGTTGCGAGGGACAACTCGGAATTCTCCTCGAGGCTTGGCAGGGCAATTGGGACGCCTCTCCAGCTGAGGCGGGAGACCAAGTGTCCCTTTCCACGTTCCAGAGGAATCCTGGGACTCCTATCAAGTTTCACGAGGAGTCAGGCATCGTCTCCCTTGGAGGCACTGATCTCCGCGTACCTCTGGAGTTTTCAAAGGATGTGAGGCCTCCGGTCGCGATGAAGTGGGGAACTAGGTCTTTCTCTGTGGTCTCCGCAGGGGATTCAGACATCCTTTCCTCTTGGGAGATGCAAGACGAGCCTGCATTCAAGTCACTTCAGGGATATCCGGCCTTATTTGGAGTCAGAGCATCGCGGTGTCCATTCGACTTGAGGCCGCAATCTCAGGGTCCCTCTCACATATCTAGAGCTGAGAGAAGCTTCCTCTTGAGGTGCTTGTCTAAGGTGGTTGCCTCTGGAGTCGAAGCCAGGGACTAACCTCTCATCTCGAGTTGATTTTTGGTCCACGGAGCTCTTTTGTGTTGCTATAGTGACCTCAGGATCCCTCTAGCCTTGAAACAGTGTTCTTGGGGTTTCTCTGGAGTGCCATCAAGGAAATCAAGGCTCCTTTCATGTGTGATGTGCAGCACGGAATTGCTCTGCACGCACTGCAGGGGAATCTGGCCTCATCTCGCGGAGAGGGGGACGTCTCATGGTTTTTCTCGAGTTGCGGCGGGAACCTGGGGTATATTCTCGAGTTACGACGGGGATGGCCCTTCCACACTCGTGTTTGTTCAGCGACGTCAGGACTCCTGCTTGGTTGCGAGGGACAACTTGGGATTCTCCTCGAGGCTTGGCAGGGCAATTGGGACGCCTCTCCAGCTGCGGCGGGAGACCAAGGGTCCCTTTCCACGTGGCACAGGAATCCTGGGACTCCTATCAAGTTGCACGAAGAGTCAGGCATCGTCTCCTTTGGAGGCACTGATCTCCGCGTACCTCTGGAGTTTTCAAAGGATGTGAGGCCGCCGGTCGCGATGAGGTGGGGAACTAGTTCTTTCTCTGTGGTCTCCACAGGGGATTCAGAAATCCTTTCATCTTGGGAGATGCAAGACGAGCCTGCATTCAAGTCACTGCAGGGATATCCGGCCTTATTTCGCGTCAGGGCATCATGGTGTCCATTCCACTTGAGGCCGCAATCTCAGGGTCCCTCTCACATACCTAGAGCTGAGAGAAACCTCCTCTTGAGGTGCTTGTGGTAAGGTGGTATTCCTCTGGAGTGGAAGCCAGGGACTAACCTCTCATCTCGAGTTGATTTTTGGTCCACGGATCTCTTTCGTGTTGCTACAGTGACCTCAGGATTCCTCTAGCCTTGAAACAGTGTTCTTGGGGTTTCTCTGGAGTGCCATCAAGGAAATCAAGGCTCCTTTCATGTTTGATGTACAATACGGAATTGCTTTGAATGCAGTGCAGGGGAATCGGGCCTCATCTCGCGGTGAGGGGGAAGTCTCATGGTTTTTCTCGAGTTGCGGCGGGAACCTGGGGTATATTCTCGAGTTACGACGGGGATGGCCCTTCCACCCACGTGTTTGTTCATCGACGTCAGACTCCTGCCTAGTTGCGAGGGACAACTCGGGATTCTCCTCGAGGCTTGGCAGGGCAATTGGGACGCCTCTCCAGCTGAGGCGGGAGACCAAGGGTCCTTTTCCACGTGCCACAGGAATCCTGGGACTCCTATCAAGTTTCACGAGGAGTCAGGCATAGTCTCCTTTGGAGGCACTGATCTCCGCGTACCTCTGGAGTTTTCAAAGGATGTGAGGCCTCCGGTCGCGATGAGGTGGGGAACCAAGTCTTTCTCTGTCGTCTCCACAGGGGATTCAGACATCCTTTCATCTTGGGAGATACAAGACGAGCCTGCATTCAAGTCACTGCAGGGATATCCGGCCTTATTTCGTTTCAAGGCATCGCGGTGTCCATTCCACTTGAGGCCACAAATTCAGGGTCCCTCTCACATACCTAGAGCTGAGAGAAGCCTCCTCTTGAGGTGATTGTGGTAACGTGGTTTCCTCTGGAGTCGAAGCCAGGGACTAACCTCTCATCTCGAGTTGATTTTTGTTCCACGGAGCTCTTTCGTGTAGCTACGGTGACCTCAGGATCCCTCTAGCCTTGAAACAGTGTTCCTGGGGTTTCTCTGGAGTGCCATCCAGGAAATCATGGCTCCTTTCATGTGTGCTGTGCAGCACGGAATTGCTCTGCACGCACTGCAGGGGAATCTGGACTCATCTCGCGGCGAAAGGGACGTCTCATGGTTTTTCTCGAGTTGCGGCGGGAACCTGGGGTATATTCTCGAGTTACGACGGGGATGGCCCTTCCACACACGTGTTTGTTCAGTGACGGCAGGACTCCTGCCTAGTTGTGAGGGAAAACTCGGGATTCTCCTCGAGGCTTGGCAGGTCAATTGGGACGCCTCTCCAGCTGAGGCGGGAGACCAAGGGTCCCTTTCCACGTGCCAAAGGAATCCTGGGACTCCTATCAAGTTTCACGAGGAGTCAGGCATCGTCTCCCTTGGAGGCACTGATCTCCGCGTACCTCTGGAGTTTTCAAAGGATGTGAGGCCTCCGGTGGCGGTGAGGTGGGGATCTAGGTCTTTCGCTGTGGTCTCCGCAGGGGATTCCGAAATCCTTTCGTCTTCAGAGATGCAAGACGAGCCTGCATTCAAGTCACTGCAGGGATATCCGGCCTTATTTCGAGTCAGGGCATCGCGGTGTCCATTCGACTTGAGGCCGCAAACTCAGGGTTCCTCTCACATACCTAGAGCTGAGAGAAGCTTCCTCTTGAGGTGCTTGTGGTAAGGTGGTTGCCTCTGGAGTCGAAGCCAGGGACTAACCTCTCATCTCGAGTTGATTTTTGGTCCACGGAGCTCTTTCGTGTAGCTACAGTGACCTCAGGATCCCTCTAGCCTTGAAACAGTGTTCTTGGGGTTTCTCTGGAGTGCCATCAAGGAAATCAAGGCTCCTTTCATGATTGGTGTGCAATACGGAATTGCTTTGAATGCAGTGCAGGGGAATCTGGCCTCATCTTGCGGCGAGGGGGAAGTCTCATGGTTTTTCTCGAGTTGCGGCGGGAACCTGGGGTATATTCTCGAGTTCCGACGGGGATGGCCCTTCCACCCACGTGTTTGTTCAGCGACGTCAGGACTCCTGCCTAGTTGCGAGGGACAACTCGGGATTCTCCTCGAGGCTTCTCAGGGCAATTGGGACGCCTCTCCAGCTGAGGCGGGAGACCAAGAGTCCCTTTCGACGTGCCACAGGAATCCTGGGACTCCTATCAAGTTTCACGAGGAGTCAGGCATCGTCTCCTTTGGATGCACTGATCTCAGTGTACCTCTGGAATTTTCAAAGGATGTGAGGCCTCCGGTCGCGATGAGGTGGGGAACTAGGTCTTTCTCTGTGGTCTCCACAGGGGATTCAGACATCCTTTCATCTTGGTAGATGCAAGACGAGCCTGCATTCAAGTCACTGCAGGGATATCCGGCCTTATTTCGCGTCAGGGCATCGCAGTGTCTATTCCACTTGAGGACACAAAATCAGGATCCCTCTCACATACCTAGAGCTGAGAGAAGCCTTCTCTTGAGGTGCTTGTGGTAAGGTGGTATTCCTCTGGAGTCGAAGCCAGGGACTAACCTCTCATCTCGAGTTGATTTTTAGTCCATGGAGCTCTTTCGTGTTGCTACAGTGACCTCAGGATCCCTCTAGCCTTGAAACAGTGTTCTTGGGGTTTCTCTGGAGTGCCATCAAGGATATCAAGGCTCCTTTCATGTGTGATGTGCAACACGGAATTGCTCTGCACGCAGTGCAGGGGAATCGGGCCTCATCTCGCGGTGAGGGGGAAGTCTCATGGTTTTTCTCGAGTAGCGGCGGGAATCTGGGGTATATTCTCGAGTTCCGACGGGAATGGCCCTTCCACACACGTGTTTGTTCAGTGACATCAGGACTCCTGCCTAGTTGCGAGTGACAACTCGGAATTCTCCTCGAGGCTTGGCAGGGCAATTGGGACGCCTTCCAGCTGAGGCCGGAGACCAAGAGTCCCTTTCCACGTGCCACAGGAATCCTGGGACTCCTATCAAGTTTCACGAGGAGTCAGGCATCGTCTCCTTTGGAGGCACTGATCTCCGCGTACCTCTGGAGTTTTCAAAGGATGTGAGGCCTCGGGTCGCCATGAAGTGGGGAACTAGGTCTTTCTCTGTGGTCTCCACAGGGGATTCAGACATCCTTTCATCTTGGGAGATGCAAGACGAGCCTGCATTCAAGTCACTGCAGGGATATCCGGCCTTATTTCGCGTCAGGGCATCGCAGTGTCCATTCCACTTGAGGCCGCAAAATTAGGGTCGCTCTCACATACCTAGAGCTGAGAGAAGCCTCCTCTTGAGGTGCTTGTGGTAAGGTGGTATTCCTCTGGAGTCGAAGCCAGGGACTAACCTCTCATCTCGAGTTGATTTTTGGTCCACGGAGCTCTTTCGTGTTGCTACAGTGACCTCAGGATTCCTCTAGCCTTGAAACAGTGTTCTTGGGGTTTCTCTGGAGTGCCATCAAGGAAATCAAGGCTCCTTTCATGTTTGATGTACAATACGGAATTGCTTTGAATGCAGTGCAGGGGAATCGGGCCTCATCTCGCGGCGAGGGGGAAGTCTCATGGTTTTTCTCGAGTTGCGGCGGGAACCTGGGGTATATTCTCGAGTTACGACGGGGATGGCCCTTCCACCCACGTGTTTGTTCATCGACGTCAGACTCCTGCCTTGTTGCGAGGGACAACTCGGGATTCTCCTCGAGGCTTGGCAGGGTAATTGGGACGCCTCTCCAGCTGAGGCGGGAGACCAAGAGTCCCTTTCCACGTCCACAGGAATCCTGGGACTCCTATCAAGTTTTACGAGGACTCAGGCATCGTCTACTTTGGAGGCACTGATCTCCGCGTACCTCTGGAGTTTTCAAAGGATGTGAGGCCTCCGGTCGCGATGAGGTGGGGAACTAGGTCTTTCTCTGTGGTCTCCACAGGGGATTCAGACATCCTTTCGTCTTGGGAGATGCAAGACGAGCCTGCATTCAAGTCACTGCAGGGATATCCGGCCTTATTTCGCGTCAGGGCATCGCAGTGTCCATTCCACTTGAGGCCGCAAAATTAGGGTCGCTCTCACATACCTAGAGCTGAGAGAAGCCTCCTCTTGAGGTGCTTGTGGTAAGGTGGTATTCCTCTGGAGTTGAAGCCAGGGACTAACCTCTCAACTCCAGTGGATTTGTGGTCCACGTATCTCTTTCGTGTTGCTACAGTGACCTCAGGATCCCTCTAGCCTTGAAACAGTGTTCTTGGGGTTTCTCTGGAGTGCCATCAAGGAAATCAAGGCTCCAATCATGTGTGATGTGCAACACGGAATTGCTCTGCAAGCAGTACAGGGGAATCGGGCCTCATCTCACGGCGAAGGGGAAGTCTCATGGTTGTTCTCGTGTTGCGGCGGGAACCTGGGGTATATTCTCGAGTTACGACGGGGATGGCCCTTCCACACACGTGTTTGTTCAGCGACGGCAGGACTTCTGCCTAGTTGTGAGGGACAACTCGGGATTCTCCTCGAGGCTTGGCAGGTCAATTGGGACGCCTCTCCAGCTGAGGCGGGAGACCAAGAGTCCCTTTCGACCTGCCACAGGAATCCTGGGACTCCTATCAAGTTTCACGAGGAGTCAGGCATCGTCTCCTTTGGAGGCACTGATCTCAGTGTACCTCTGGAATTTTCAAAGGATGTGAGGCCTCCGGTCGCGATGAGGTGGGGAACCAAGTCTTTCTCTGTCGTCTCCACAGGGGATTCAGACATCCTTTCATCTTGGGAGATACAAGACGAGCCTGCATTCAAGTCACTGCAGGGATATCCGGCCTTATTTCGTTTCAAGGCATCGCGGTGTCCATTCCACTTGAGGCCACAAACTCAGGGTCCCTCTCACATACCTAGAGCTGAGAGAAGCCTCCTCTTGAGGTGCTTGTGGTAACGTGGTTTCCTCTGGAGTCGAAGCCAGGGACTAACCTCTCATCTCGAGTTGATTTTTGGTCCACGGAGCTCTTTCGTGTAGCTACAGTGACCTCAGGATCCCTCTAGCCTTGAAACAGTGTTCCTGGGGTTTCTCTGGAGTGCCATCCAGGAAATCATGGCTCCTTTCATGTGTGCTGTGCAGCACGGAATTGCTCTGCACGCACTGCAGGGGAATCTGGACTCATCTCGCGGCGAAGGGGACGTCTCATGGTTTTTCTCGAGTTGCGGCGGGAACCTGGGGTATATTCTCGAGTTACGTCGGGGATGGCCCTTCCACCCACGTGTTTGTTCAGCGACGTCAGGACTCCTGCCTAGTTGCGAGGGACAACCCGGGATTCTCCTCGAGGCTTGGCAGGGCAATTGGGACGCCTTCCAGCTGAGGCGGGAGACCAAGAGTCCCTTTCCACGTGCCACAGGAATCCTGGGACTCCTATCAAGTTTCACGAGGAGTCAGGCATCGTCTCCTTTGGAGGCACTGATCTCCGCGTACCTCTGGAGTTTTCAGAGGATGTGAGGCCTCGGGTCGCCATGAAGTGGGGAACTAGGTCTTTCTCTGTGGTCTCCACAGGGGATTCAGACATCCTTTCATCTTGGGAGATGCAAGACGAGCCTGCATTCAAGTCACTGCAGGGATATCCGGCCTTATTTCGCGTCAGGGAATCGCAGTGTCGATTCCACTTGAGGCCACAAACTCAGGATCCTTCTCACATACCTAGAGCTGAGAGAAGCCTCCTCTTGAGGTGCTTGTGGTAAGGTGGTATCCTCTGGAGTCGAAGCCAGGGACTAACCTCTCATCTCGAGTTGATTTTTGGTCCACGGAGCTCTTTCGTGTTGCTACAGTGACCTCAGGATTCCTCTAGCCTTGAAACAGTGTTCTTGGGGTTTCTCTGGAGTGCCATCAAGGAAATCAAGGCTCCTTTCATGTTTGATGTACAATACGGAATTGCTTTGAATGCAGTGCAGGGGAATCGGGCCTCATCTCGCGGCGAGGGGGAAGTCTCATGGTTTTTCTCGAGTTGCGGCGGGAACCTGGGGTATATTCTCGAGTTACGACGGGGATGGCCCTTCCACCCACGTGTTTGTTCATCGACGTCAGACTCCTGCCTTGTTGCGAGGGACAACTCGGGATTCTCCTCGAGGCTTGGCAGGGTAATTGGGACGCCTCTCCAGCTGAGGCGGGAGACCAAGAGTCCCTTTCCACGTCCACAGGAATCCTGGGACTCCTATCAAGTTTTACGAGGACTCAGGCATCGTCTACTTTGGAGGCACTGATCTCCGCGTACCTCTGGAGTTTTCAAAGGATGTGAGGCCTCCGGTCGCGATGAGGTGGGGAACTAGGTCTTTCTCTGTGGTCTCCACAGGGGATTCAGACATCCTTTCGTCTTGGGAGATGCAAGACGAGCCTGCATTCAAGTCACTGCAGGGATATCCGGCCTTATTTCGCGTCAGGGCATCGCAGTGTCCATTCCACTTGAGGCCGCAAAATTAGGGTCGCTCTCACATACCTAGAGCGGAGAGAAGCCTCCTCTTGAGGTGCTTGTGGTAAGGTGGTATTCCTCTGGAGTTGAAGCCAGGGACTAACCTCTCATCTCCAGTGGATTTGTGGTCCACGGATCTCTTTCGTGTTGCTACAGTGACCTCAGGATCCCTCTAGCCTTGAAACAGTGTTCTTGGGGTTTCTCTGGAGTGCCATCAAGGAAATCAAGGCTCCAATCATGTGTGATGTGCAACACGGAATTGCTCTGCAAGCAGTACAGGGGAATCGGGCCTCATCTCACGGCGAAGGGGAAGTCTCATGGTTGTTCTCGTGTTGCGGCGGGAACCTGGGGTATATTCTCGAGTTACGACGGGGATGGCCCTTCCACACACGTGTTTGTTCAGCGACGGCAGGACTTCTGCCTAGTTGTGAGGGACAACTCGGGATTCTCCTCGAGGCTTGGCTGGTCAATTGGGACGCCTCTCCAGCTGAGGCGGGAGACCAAGAGTCCCTTTCGACGTGCCACAGGAATCCTGGGACTCCTATCAAGTTTCACGAGGAGTCAGGCATCGTCTCCTTTGGAGGCACTGATCTCAGTGTACCTCTGGAATTTTCAAAGGATGTGAGGCCTCCGGTCGCGATGAGGTGGGGAACCAAGTCTTTCTCTGTCGTCTCCACAGGGGATTCAGACATCCTTTCATCTTGGGAGATACAAGACGAGCCTGCATTCAAGTCACTGCAGGGATATCCGGCCTTATTTCGTTTCAAGGCATCGCGGTGTCCATTCCACTTGAGGCCACAAACTCAGGGTCCCTCTCACATACCTAAAGCTGAGAGAAGCCTCCTCTTGAGGTGCTTGTGGTAACGTGGTTTCCTCTGGAGTCGAAGCCAGGGACTAACCTCTCATCTCGAGTTGATTTTTGGTCCACGGAGCTCTTTCGTGTAGCTACAGTGACCTCAGGATCCCTCTAGCCTTGAAACAGTGTTCCTGGGGTTTCTCTGGAGTGCCATCCAGGAAATCATGGCTCCTTTCATGTGTGCTGTGCAGCACGGAATTGCTCTGCACGCACTGCAGGGGAATCGGGCCTCATCTCGCGGCGAGGGGGAAGTCTCATGGTTTTTCTCGAGTTGCGGCGGGAACCTGGGGTATATTCTCGAGTTACGACGGGGATGGCCCTTCCACCCACGTGTTTGTTCATCGACGTCAGACTCCTGCCTTGTTGCGAGGGACAACTCGGGATTCTCCTCGAGGCTTGGCAGGGTAATTGGGACGCCTCTCCAGCTGAGGCGGGAGACCAAGAGTCCCTTTCCACGTCCACAGGAATCCTGGGACTCCTATCAAGTTTTACGAGGACTCAGGCATCGTCTACTTTGGAGGCACTGATCTCCGCGTACCTCTGGAGTTTTCAAAGGATGTGAGGCCTCCGGTCGCGATGAGGTGGGGAACTAGGTCTTTCTCTGTGGTCTCCACAGGGGATTCAGACATCCTTTCGTCTTGGGAGATGCAAGCTGAGCCTGCATTCAAGTCACTGCAGGGATATCCGGCCTTATTTCGCGTCAGGGCATCGCAGTGTCCATTCCACTTGAGGCCGCAAAATTAGGGTCGCTCTCACATACCTAGAGCTGAGAGAAGCCTCCTCTTGAGGTGCTTGTGGTAAGGTGGTATTCCTCTGGAGTTGAAGCCAGGGACTAACCTCTCATCTCCAGTGGATTTGTGGTCCACGGATCTCTTTCGTGTTGCTACAGTGACCTCAGGATCCCTCTAGCCTTGAAACAGTGTTCTTGGGGTTTCTCTGGAGTGCCATCAAGGAAATCAAGGCTCCAATCATGTGTGATGTGCAACACGGAATTGCTCTGCATGCAGTACAGGGGAATCGGGCCTCATCTCACGGCGAAGGGGAAGTCTCATGGTTGTTCTCGTGTTGCGGCGGGAACCTGGGGTATATTCTCGAGTTACGACGGGGATGGCCCTTCCACACACGTGTTTGTTCAGCGACGGCAGGACTTCTGCCTAGTTGTGAGGACAACTCGGGATTCTCCTCGAGGCTTGGCAGGTCAATTGGGACGCCTCTCCAGCTGAGGCGGGAGACCAAGAGTCCCTTTCGACGTGCCACAGGAATCCTGGGACTCCTATCAAGTTTCACGAGGAGTCAGGCATCGTCTCCTTTGGAGGCACTGATCTCAGTGTACCTCTGGAATTTTCAAAGGATGTGAGGCCTCCGGTCGCGATGAGTTGGGGAACTAGGTCTTTCTCTGTGATCTCCACAGGGGATTCAGACATCCTTTCATCTTGGTAGATGCAAGACGAGCCTGCCTTCAAGTCACTGCAGGGATATCCGGCCTTATTTCGAGTCAGGGAATCGCAGTGTCCATTCCACTTGAGGTCACAAAATCAGGATCCCTCTCACATACCTAGAGCTGAGAGAAGCCTCCTCTTGAGGTGCTTGTGGTAAGGTGGTATTCCTCTGGATTTGAAGCCAGGGACTAACCTCTCATCTCGAGTTGATTTTTGGTCCACGGAGATCTTTCGTGTTGCTACAGTGACCTCAGGATCCCTCTAGCCTTGAAACAGTGTTCTTGGGGTTTCTCTGGAGTGCCATCAAGGATATCAAGGCTCCTTTCATGTGTGATGTGCAACACGGAATTGCTCTGCACGCAGTGCAGGGGAATCGGGCCTCATCTCGCGGTGAGGGGGAAGTCTCATGGTTTTTCTCGAGTAGCGGCGGGAATCTGGGGTATATTCTCGAGTTACGACGGGAATGGCCCTTCCACACACGTGTTTGTTCAGTGACATTAGGACTCCTGCCTAGTTGCGAGTGACAACTCGGGATTCTCCTCGAGGCTTGGCAGGGCAATTGGGACGCCTCTCCAGCTGAGGCGGGAGACCAAGAGTCCCTTTCGACCTGCCACAGGAATCCTGGGACTCCTATCAAGTTTCACGAGGAGTCAGGCATCGTCTCCTTTGGAGGCACTGATCTCAGTGTACCTCTGGAATTTTCAAAGGATGTGAGGCCTCCGGTCGCGATGAGGTGGGGAACCAAGTCTTTCTCTGTCGTCTCCACAGGGGATTCAGACATCCTTTCATCTTGGGAGATACAAGACGAGCCTGCATTCAAGTCACTGCAGGGATATCCGGCCTTATTTCGTTTCAAGGCATCGCGGTGTCCATTCCACTTGAGGCCACAAACTCAGTGTCCCTCTCACATACCTAGAGCTGAGAGAAGCCTCCTCTTGAGGTGCTTGTGGTAACGTGGTTTCCTCTGGAGTCGAAGCCAGGGACTAACCTCTCATCTCGAGTTGATTTTTGGTCCACGGAGCTCTTTCGTGTAGCTACAGTGACCTCAGGATCCCTCTAGCCTTGAAACAGTGTTCCTGGGGTTTCTCTGGAGTGCCATCCAGGAAATCATGGCTCCTTTCATGTGTGCTGTGCAGCACGGAATTGCTCTGCACGCACTGCAGGGGAATCTGGACTCATCTCGCGGCGAAGGGGACGTCTCATGGTTTTTCTCGAGTTGCGGCGGGAACCTGGGGTATATTCTCGAGTTACGTCGGGGATGGCCCTTCCACCCACGTGTTTGTTCAGCGACGTCAGGACTCCTGCCTAGTTGCGAGGGACAACTCGGGATTCTCCTCGAGGCTTCTCAGGGCAATTGGGACGCCTCTCCAGCTGAGGCGGGAGACCAAGAGTCCCTTTCGACGTGCCACAGGAATCCTGGGACTCCTATCAAGTTTCACGAGGAGTCAGGCATCGTCTCCTTTGGATGCACTGATCTCAGTGTACCTCTGGAATTTTCAAAGGATGTGAGGCCTCCGGTCGCGATGAGGTGGGGAACTAGGTCTTTCTCTGTGGTCTCCACAGGGGATTCAGACATCCTTTCATCTTGGTAGATGCAAGACGAGCCTGCATTCAAGTCACTGCAGGGATATCCGGCCTTATTTCGCGTCAGGGCATCGCAGTGTCCATTCCACTTGAGGACACAAAATCAGGATCCCTCTCACATACCTAGAGCTGAGAGAAGCCTTCTCTTGAGGTGCTTGTGGTAAGGGGGTATTCCTCTGGAGTCGAAGCCAGGGACTAACCTCTCATCTCGAGTTGATTTTTGGTCCATGGAGCTCTTTCGTGTTGCTACAGTGACATCAGGATCCCTCTAGCCTTGAAACAGTGTTCTTGGGGTTTCTCTGGAGTGCCATCAAGGATATCAAGGCTCCTTTCATGTGTGATGTGCAACACGGAATTGCTCTGCACGCAGTGCAGGGGAATCGGGCCTCATCTCGCGGTGAGGGGGAAGTCTCATGGTTTTTCTCGAGTAGCGGCGGGAATCTGGGGTATATTCTCGAGTTCCGACGGGAATGGCCCTTCCACACACGTGTTTGTTCAGTGACATCAGGACTCCTGCCTAGTTGCGAGTGACAACTCGGGATTCTCCTCGAGGCTTGGCAGGGCAATTGGGACGCCTTCCAGCTGAGGCGGGAGACCAAGAGTCCCTTTCCACGTGCCACAGGAATCCTGGGACTCCTATCAAGTTTCTCGAGGAGTCAGGCATCGTCTCCTTTGGAGGCACTGATCTCCGCGTACCTCTGGAGTTTTCAGAGGATGTGAGGCCTCGGGTCGCCATGAAGTGGGGAACTAGGTCTTTCTCTGTGGTCTCCACAGGGGATTCAGACATCCTTTCATCTTGGGAGATGCAAGACGAGCCTGCATTCAAGTCACTGCAGGGATATCCGGCCTTATTTCGCGTCAGGGAATCGCAGTGTCGATTCCACTTGAGGCCACAAACTCAGGATCCTTCTCACATACCTAGAGCTGAGAGAAGCCTCCTCTTGAGGTGCTTGTGGTAAGGTGGTATCCTCTGGAGTCGAAGCCAGGGACTAACCTCTCATCTCGAGTTGATTTTTGGTCCACGGAGCTCTTTCGTGTTGCTACAGTGACCTCAGGATTCCTCTAGCCTTGAAACAGTGTTCTTGGGGTTTCTCTGGAGTGCCATCAAGGAAATCAAGGCTCCTTTCATGTTTGATGTACAATACGGAATTGCTTTGAATGCAGTGCAGGGGAATCGGGCCTCATCTCGCGGCGAGGGGGAAGTCTCATGGTTTTTCTCGAGTTGCGGCGGGAACCTGGGGTATATTCTCGAGTTACGACGGGGATGGCCCTTCCACCCACGTGTTTGTTCATCGACGTCAGACTCCTGCCTTGTTGCGAGGGACAACTCGGGATTCTCCTCGAGGCTTGGCAGGGTAATTGGGACGCCTCTCCAGCTGAGGCGGGAGACCAAGAGTCCCTTTCCACGTCCACAGGAATCCTGGGACTCCTATCAAGTTTTACGAGGACTCAGGCATCGTCTACTTTGGAGGCACTGATCTCCGCGTACCTCTGGAGTTTTCAAAGGATGTGAGGCCTCCGGTCGCGATGAGGTGGGGAACTAGGTCTTTCTCTGTGGTCTCCACAGGGGATTCAGACATCCTTTCGTCTTGGGAGATGCAAGACGAGCCTGCATTCAAGTCACTGCAGGGATATCCGGCCTTATTTCGCGTCAGGGCATCGCAGTGTCCATTCCACTTGAGGCCGCAAAATTAGGGTCGCTCTCACATACCTAGAGCTGAGAGAAGCCTCCTCTTGAGGTGCTTGTGGTAAGGTGGTATTCCTCTGGAGTTGAAGCCAGGGACTAACCTCTCATCTCCAGTGGATTTGTGGTCCACGGATCTCTTTCGTGTTGCTACAGTGACCTCAGGATCCCTCTAGCCTTGAAACAGTGTTCTTGGGGTTTCTCTGGAGTGCCATCAAGGAAATCAAGGCTCCAATCATGTGTGATGTGCAACACGGAATTGCTCTGCAAGCAGTACAGGGGAATCGGGCCTCATCTCACGGCGAAGGGGAAGTCTCATGGTTGTTCTCGTGTTGCGGCGGGAACCTGGGGTATATTCTCGAGTTACGACGGGGATGGCCCTTCCACACACGTGTTTGTTCAGCGACGGCAGGACTTCTGCCGAGTTGTGAGGGACAACTCGGGATTCTCCTCGAGGCTTGGCAGGTCAATTGGGACGCCTCTCCAGCTGAGGCGGGAGACCAAGAGTCCCTTTCGACGTGCCACAGGAATCCTGGGACTCCTATCAAGTTTCACGAGGAGTCAGGCATCGTCTCCTTTGGAGGCACTGATCTCAGTGTACCTCTGGAATTTTCAAAGGATGTGAGGCCTCCGGTCGCGATGAGGTGGGGAACCAAGTCTTTCTCTGTCGTCTCCACAGGGGATTCAGACATCCTTTCATCTTGGGAGATACAAGACGAGCCTGCATTCAAGTCACTGCAGGGATATCCGGCCTTATTTCGTTTCAAGGCATCGCGGTGTCCATTCCACTTGAGGACACAAACTCAGGGTCCCTCTCACATACCTAGAGCTGAGAGAAGCCTCCTCTTGAGGTGCTTGTGGTAACGTGGTTTCCTCTGGAGTCGAAGCCAGGGACTAACCTCTCATCTCGAGTTGATTTTTGGTCCACGGAGCTCTTTCGTGTAGCTACAGTGACCTCAGGATCCCTCTAGCCTTGAAACAGTGTTCCTGGGGTTTCTCTGGAGTGCCATCCAGGAAATCATGGCTCCTTTCATGTGTGCTGTGCAGCACGGAATTGCTCTGCACGCACTGCAGGGGAATCGGGCCTCATCTCGCGGTGAGGGGGAAGTCTCATGGTTTTTCTCGAGTAGCGGCGGGAATCTGGGGTATATTCTCGAGTTACGACGGGAATGGCCCTTCCACACACGTGTTTGTTCAGTGACATCAGGACTCCTGCCTAGTTGCGAGTGACAACTCGGGATTCTCCTCGAGGCTTGGCAGGGCAATTGGGACGCCTTCCAGCTGAGGCGGGAGACCAAGAGTCCCTTTCCACGTGCCACAGGAATCCTGGGACTCCTATCAAGTTTCACGAGGAGTCAGGCATCGTCTCCTTTGGAGGCACTGATCTCCGCGTACTTCTGGAGTTTTCAAAGCATGTGAGGCCTCGGGTCGCCATGAAGTGGGGAACTAGGTCTTTCTCTGTGGTATCCACAGGGAATTCAGACATCCTTTCATCTTGGGAGATGCAAGACGAGCCTGCATTCAAGTCACTGCAGGGATATCCGGCCTTATTTCGCGTCAGGGAATCGCAGTGTCCATTCCACTTGAGGCCACAAACTCAGGATCCTTCTCACATACCTAGAGCTGAGAGAAGCCTCCTCTTGAGGTGCTTGTGGTAAGGTGGTATTCCTCTGGAGACGAAGCCAGGGACTAACCTCTCATCTCGAGTTGATTTTTGGTCCACGGAGCTCTTTCCTGTTGCTACAGTGACCTCAGGATTCCTCTAGCCTTGAAACAGTGTTCTTGGGGTTTCTCTGGAGTGCCATCAAGGAAATCAAGGCTCCTTTCATGTTTGATGTACAATACGGAATTGCTTTGAATGCAGTGCAGGGGAATCGGGCCTCATCTCGCGGCGAGGGGGAAGTCTCATGGTTTTTCTCGAGTTGCGGCGGGAACCTGGGGTATATTCTCGAGTTACGACGGGGATGGCCCTTCCACCCACGTGTTTGTTCATCGACGTCAGACTCCTGCCTTGTTGCGAGGGACAACTCGGGATTCTCCTCGAGGCTTGGCAGGGTAATTGGGACGCCTCTCCAGCTGAGGCGGGAGACCAAGAGTCCCTTTCCACGTCCACAGGAATCCTGGGACTCCTATCAAGTTTTACGAGGACTCAGGCATCGTCTACTTTGGAGGCACTGATCTCCGCGTACCTCTGGAGTTTTCAAAGGATGTGAGGCCTCCGGGCACGATGAGGTGGGGAACTAGGTCTTTCTCTGTGGTCTCCACAGGGGATTCAGACATCCTTTCGTCTTGGGAGATGCAAGACGAGCCTGCATTCAAGTCACTGCAGGGATATCCGGCCTTATTTCGCGTCAGGGCATCGCAGTGTCCATTCCACTTGAGGCCGCAAAATTAGGGTCGCTCTCACATACCTAGAGCTGAGAGAAGCCTCCTCTTGAGGTGCTTGTGGTAAGGTGGTATTCCTCTGGAGTTGAAGCCAGGGACTAACCTCTCATCTCCAGTGGATTTGTGGTCCACGGATCTCTTTCGTGTTGCTACAGTGACCTCAGGATCCCTCTAGCCTTGAAACAGTGTTCTTGGGGTTTCTCTGGAGTGCCATCAAGGAAATCAAGGCTCCAATCATGTGTGATGTGCAACACGGAATTGCTCTGCATGCAGTACAGGGGAATCGGGCCTCATCTCACGGCGAAGGGGAAGTCTCATGGTTGTTCTCGTGTTGCGGCGGGAACCTGGGGTATATTCTCGAGTTACGACGGGGATGGCCCTTCCACACACGTGTTTGTTCAGCGACGGCAGGACTTCTGCCTAGTTGTGAGGACAACTCGGGATTCTCCTCGAGGCTTGGCAGGTCAATTGGGACGCCTCTCCAGCTGAGGCGGGAGACCAAGAGTCCCTTTCGACGTGCCACAGGAATCCTGGGACTCCTATCAAGTTTCACGAGGAGTCAGGCATCGTCTCCTTTGGAGGCACTGATCTCAGTGTACCTCTGGAATTTTCAAAGGATGTGAGGCCTCCGGTCGCGATGAGGTGGGGAACTAGGTCTTTCTCTGTGGTCTCCACAGGGGATTCAGACATCCTTTCATCTTGGTAGATGCAAGACGAGCCGGCATTCAAGTCACTGCAGGGATATCCGGCCTTATTTCGAGTCAGGGAATCGCAGTGTTCATTCCACTTGAGGCCACAAAATCAGGATCCCTCTCACATACCTAGAGCTGAGAGAAGCCTCCTCTTGAGGTGCTTGTGGTAAGGTGGTATTCCTCTGGATTTGAAGCCAGGGACTAACCTCTCATCTCGAGTTGATTTTTGGTCCACGGAGATCTTTCGTGTTGCTACAGTGACCTCAGGATCCCTCTAGCCTTGAAACAGTGTTCTTGGGGTTTCTCTGGAGTGCCATCAAGGATATCAAGGCTCCTTTCATGTGTGATGTGCAACACGGAATTGCTCTGCACGCAGTGCAGGGGAATCGGGCCTCATCTCGCGGTGAGGGGGAAGTCTCATGGTTTTTCTCGAGTAGCGGCGGGAATCTGGGGTATATTCTCGAGTTACGACGGGAATGGCCCTTCCACACACGTGTTTGTTCAGTGACATTAGGACTCCTGCCTAGTTGCGAGTGACAACTCGGGATTCTCCTCGAGGCTTGGCAGGGCAATTGGGATGCCTCTCCAGCTGAGGCGGGAGACCAAGGGTCCCTTTCCATGTGCCACAGGAATCCTGGGACTCCTATCAAGTTTCACGAGGGATCAGGCATCGTCTGCTTTGGAGGCACTGATCTTCGCGTACCTCTGAAGTTTTCAAAGGATGTGAGGCCTCCGGTCGCAATGAGGTGGGGAACTGGGTCTTTCTCTGTGGTCTCCACAGGGGATTCAGACATCCTTTCATCTTGGGAGATGCAAGACGAGCCTGCATTCAAGTCACTGCAGGGATATCCGGCCTTATTTCGAGGCAGGGCATCGCGGTGTCCATTCCACTTGAGGCCGCAAACTCAGGGTCCCTCTCACATACCTAGAGCTGAGAGAAGCCTACTCTTGAGGTGCTTGTGGTAAGGTGGTATTCCTCTGGAGTCGCAGCCAGGGACTAACCTATCATCTCGAGGTGATTTTTGGTCCACGGAGCTCTTTCGTGTTGCTACAGTGACATCAGAAACCTCTAGCCTTGAAACAGTGTTCTTGGGGTTTCTCTGGAGTGCCATCAAGGAAATCAAGGCTCCTTTCATGTGTGATGTGCAACACGGAATTGCTCTGCACGCAGTGCAGGGGAATCGGGCCTCATCTCGCGGCGAGGTTGAAGTCTCATGTTTTCTCTCCAGTTGCGGCGGGAACCTGGGGTATATTCTCGAGTTACGATGGGGATGGCCCTTCCACCCACGTGTTTGTTCAGCGACGTCGCGATTCCTGCCTAGTTGCGAGGGACAAGTCGGGATTCTCCTCGAGGCTTGGCAGGGCAATTGGGACGCCACTCCAGCTGAGGCGGGAGACCAAGGGTCCCTTTCCACGTGCCGCAGGAATCCTGGGACTCCTATCAAGTTTCACAAGGAGTCAGGCATTGTCTGCTTTGGAGGGACTGATCTCCGCGTACCTCTGGAATTTTCAAATGATGTGAGGCCTTCGGTCGCGATGAGGTGGGGAACTAGGTCTTTCTCTGTGGTCTCCACAGGGGATTCAGACATCCTTTCGTCTTGGCAGATGCAAGACGAGCCTGCATTCAAGTCACTGCAGGAATATCCGGCCTTATTTCGAGTCAGGGCATCGCGGTGTCCATTCCACTAGATGCCGCAAACTCAGGGTCCCTCTCACATACCTAGAGCTGAGAGAAGCCTCCTCTTGAGGTGCTTGTGGTAAGGTGATATTCCTCTGGAGTTGAAGCCAGGGACTAACCTCTCATCTCCAGTGGATTTGTGGTCCACGGATCTCTTTCGTGTTGCTACAGTGACCTCAGGATCCCTCTAGCCTTGAAACAGTGTTCTTGGGGTTTCTCTGGAGTGCCATCAAGGAAATCAAGGCTCCAATCATGTGTGATGTGCAACACGGAATTGCTCTGCATGCAGTACAGGGGAATCGGGCCTCATCTCACGGCGAGGGGGAAGTCTCATGGTTGTTCTCGTGTTGCGGCGGGAACCTGGGGTATATTCTCGAGTTACGACGGGGATGGCCCTTCCACACTCGTGTTTGTTCAGCGACGGCAGGACTCCTGCCTAGTTGTGAGTGAAAACTCGGGATTCTCCTCGAGGCTTGGCAGGTCAATTGGGACGCCTCTCCAGCTGAGGCGGGAGACCAAGGGTCCCTTTCCACGTGCCAAAGGAATCCTGGGACTCCTATCAAGTTTCACGAGGAGTCAGGCATCGTCTCCCTTGGAGGCACTGATCTCCGCGTACCTCTGGAGTTTTCAAAGGATGTGAGGCCTCCGGTCGCGATGAGGTGGGGATCTAGGTCTTTCGCTGTGGTCTCCACAGGGGATTCAGAAATCCTTTCGTCTTCAGAGATGCAAGACGAGCCTGCATTCAAGTCACTGCAGGGATATCCGGCCTTATTTCGAGTCAGGGCATCGCGGTGTCCATTCCACTTGAGGCCGCAAACTCAGGGTTCCTCTCACATACCTGGAGCTGAGAAAAGCTTCCTCTTGACGTGCTTGTGGTAAGGTGGTTGCCTCTGGAGTCGAAGCCAGGGACTAACCTCTCATCTCGAGTTGATTTTTGGTCCACGGAGCTCTTTCGTGTAGCTACAGTGACCTCAGGATCCCTCTAGCCTTGAAACAATGTTCTTGGGGTTTCTCTGGAGTGCCATCAAGGAAATCAAGGCTCCTTTCATGTTTGGTGTGCAATACGGAATTGCTTTGAATGCAGTGCAGGGGAATCTGGCCTCATCTTGCGGCGAGGGGGAAGTCTCATTGTTTTTCTCGAGTTGCGGCGGGAACCTGGGGTATATTCTCGAGTTCCGACGGGGCTGGCCCTTCCACCCACGTGTTTGTTCAGCGACGTCAGGACTCCTGCCTAGTTGCGAGGGACAACTCGGGATTCTCCTCGAGGCTTGGCAGGGCAATTGGGACGCCTCTCCAGCTGAGGCGGGGCACCAAGAGTCCCTTTCGACGTGCCACAGGAATCCTGGGACTCCTATCAAGTTTCACGAGGAGTCAGGCATCGTCTCCTTTGGAGGCACTGAATTCAGTGTACCTCTGGAATTTTCAAAGGATGTGAGGCCTCCGGTCGCGATGAGGTGGGGAACTAGGTCTTTCTCTGTGGTCTCCACAGGGGATTCAGACATCCTTTCATCTTGGTAGATGCAAGACGAGCCTGCATTCAAGTCACTGCAGGG
This sequence comes from Cervus elaphus, assembly GCF_910594005.1. Classification (NCBI taxonomy): domain Eukaryota; kingdom Metazoa; phylum Chordata; class Mammalia; order Artiodactyla; family Cervidae; genus Cervus; species Cervus elaphus. The sequence continues at coordinate 9,098,582 of NC_057838.1, forward strand.
ATATCCGGCCTTATTTCGCGTCAGGGCATCGCAGTGTCCATTCCACTTGAGGCCACAAAATCAGGATCCTTCTCACATACCTAGAGCTGAGAGAAGCCTTCTCTTGAGGTGCTTGTGGTAAGGTGGTATTCCTCTGGAATCGAAGCCAGGGACTAACCTCTCATCTCGAGTTGATTTTTGGTCCATGGAGCTCTTTCGTGTTGCTACAGTGACCTCAGGATCCCTCTAGCCTTGAAACAGTGTTCTTGGGGTTTCTCTGGAGTGCCATCAAGGATATCAAGGCTCCTTTCATGTGTGATGTGCAACACGGAATTGCTCTGCACGCAGTGCAGGGGAATCGGGCCTCATCTCGCGGTGAGGGGGAAGTCTCATGGTTTTTCTCGAGTAGCGGCGAGAATCTGGGGAATATTCTCGAGTTACGACTGGAATGGCCCTTCCACTCACGTGTTTGTTCAGTGACATCAGGACTCCTGCCTAGTTGCGAGTGACAACTCGGGATTCTCCTCGAGGCTTGGCAGGGCAATTGGGATGCCTCTCCAGCTGAGGCGGGAGACCAAGAGTCCCTTTCCACGTGCCACAGGAATCCTGGGACTCCTATGAAGTTTCACGAGGAGTCAGGCATCGTCTCCTTTGGAGGCACTGATCTCCGCGTACCTCTGGAGTTTTCAAAGGATGTAAGGCCTCGGATCGCCATGAAGTGGGGAACTAGGTTTTACTCTGTGGTCTCCACAGGGGATTCAGACATCCTTTCATCTTGGGAGATGCAAGACGAGCCTGCATTCAAGTCACTGCAGGGATATCCGGCCTTATTTCGCGCCAGGGCATCGCAGTGTCCATTCCACTTGAGGCCACAAACTCAGGGTCCCTTTCACATACCTAGAGCTGAGAGAAGCCTCCTCTTGAGGTGCTTGTGGTAAGGTGGTATTCCTCTGGAGTCAAAGCCAGGGACTAACCTCTCATCTCGAGTTGATTTTTGGTCCACGGAGCTCTTTCGTGTTGCTACAGTGACCTCAGGATCCCTCTAGCCTTGAAACAGTGTTTTTGGGGTTTCTCTGGAGTGCCATCAAGGAAATCAAGGCTCCTTTCATGTGTGATGTGCAACACGGAATTGCTCTGCACACGGTGCAGGGGAATCGGAGCTCATCTCGCGGCGAGGGGGAAGTCTCATGGTTTTTCTCGAGTTATGGCTGGAACCTCGGGTATATTCTCGAGATACTACGGGGATGGCCCTTTCCCACACGTGCTTGTTCTGCGACATCAGGACTCCTGCCTAGTTGCGAGGGACAACTCGGGATTCTCCTCGGGGCTGGCCAGGGCAATTGGGACGCCTCTCCAGCTGAGGCGGGAGACCAAGGGTCCCTTTCCACGTGCCACAGGAATCCTGGGACTCCTATCAAGTTTCACGAGGAGTCAGGCATCGTGTCCTTTGGAGGCACTAATCTCCGCGTACCTCTGGAGTTTTCAAAGGATGTGAGGCCTCCGGTCGCGATGAGGTGGGGAACTAGGTCTTTCTCTGTGGTCTCCGCAGGGGATTCAGACATCCTTTCCTCTTGGGAGATGCAAGACGAGCCTGCATTCAAGTCACTGCAGGGATATCCGGCCTTATTTCGAGTCAGGGCATCGCGGTGTCCATTCCACTTGAGGCCGCAAACTCAGGGTCCCTCTCACATATCTATAGCTGAGAGAAGCTTCCTCTTGAGGTGCTTGTCTAAGGTGGTTTCCTCTGGAGTCGAAGCCAGGGACTAACCTCTCATCTCGAGTTGATTTTTGGTCCACGGAGCTCTTTCGTGTTGCTACAGTGACCTCAGGATCCCTCTAGCCTTGAAACAGTGTTCCTGGGGTTTCTCTGGAGTGCCATCCAGGAAATCATGGCTCCTTTCATGTGTGCTGTGCAGCACGGAATTGTTCTGCACGCACTGCAGGGGAATCTGGACTAATCTCGCGGCGAGGGGGACGTCTCATGGTTTTTCTCGAGTTGCGGCGGGAACCTGGGGTATATTCACGAGTTATGAAGGGGATGGCCCTTCCACACATGTGTTTGTTCAGCGAATCAGGACTCCTGCCTAGTTGCGAGGGACATCTCGGGATTCTCCTCGAGGTTTGGCAGGGCAATTGGGACGCCTCTCCAGCTGAGGCGGGAGACCAAGGGCCCCTTTCCACGTGCCACAGGAATCCTGGGACTCCTATCAAGTTTCACGAGGAGTCAGGCATCGTCTCCTTTGGAGGCACTGATCTCCGCATACCTCTGGAGTTTTCAAAGGATCTGAGGCCTCCGGTCGCCATGAAGTGGGGAACTAGGTCTTTCTCTGTGGTCTCCACAGGGGATTCAGACATCCTTTCATCTTGGGAGATGCAAGACGAGCCTGGATTCAAGTCACTGCAGGGATATCCGGCCTTATTTCGCGTCAGGGCATCGCAGTGTCCATTCCACTTGAGGCCACAAACTCAGGGTCCCTCTCACATAACTAGAGCTGAGAGAAGCCTCCTCTTGAGGTGCTTGTAGTAACGTGGTATTCCTCTGGAGTCGAAGCCAGGGACTAACCTCTCATCTCGAGTTGATTTTTGATCCACGGAGCTCTTTCGTGTTGCTACAGTGACCTCAGGATCCCTCGAGCCTTGAAACAGGGTTCTTGGGGTTTCTCTGGAGTGCCATCAAGGAAATCAAGGCTCCTTTCATGTGTGATGTGCAGCACGGAATTTCTCTGCACACAGTGCAGGGGAATCGGGCCTCATCTCTCGGTTAAGGGGAAGTCTCATGGTTTTTCTCGAGTTGCGGCGGGAACCTGGGGTATATTCTCGAGTTACGACGGGGATGGCCCTTCCACCCACGTGTTTGTTCAGCGACGTCAGAACTCCTGCCTAGTTGCGAGGGACAATTCGGGATTCTCCTCGAGGCTTGGCAGGGCAATTCGGACGCCTCTCCAGCTGAGGCGGGAGACCAAGTGTCCATTTCCATGTGCCAAAGGAATCCTGGGACTCCTATCAAGTTTCTCGAGGAGTCAGGCATCGTCTGCTTAGGAGGCACTGATCTCCGCGTACCTCTGGAGTTTTCAAAGGATGTGAGGCCTCCGGTCGCTATGAGGTGGGAAACAAGGTCTTTCTCTGTGGTCTCCACAGGGGATTCAGACATCCTTTCATCTTGGCAGATGCAAGACGAGCCTGCATTCAAGTCACTGCAGGGATATCCGGCCTTATTTCGAGTCAGGGCATCGCGGTGTCCATTCCACTTGAGGCCGCAAACTCAGGGTCTCTCTCACATACCTAGAGCTGAGAGAAGCCTCCTCTTGAGGTGCTTGTGGTAAGGTGGTATTCCTCTGGAGTCGAAGCCAGGGACTAACCTCTCATCTCGAGTTGATTTTTGGTCCACGGAGCTCTTTCGTGTTGCTACAGTGACATCAGAATCCCTCTAGCCTTAAAACAGTTTTCTTGGGGTTTCTCTGGAGTGCCATCAAGGAAATCAAGGCTCCTTTCATGTGTGATGTGCAACACGGAATTGCTCTGCACACGGTACAGGGGAATCGGAGCTCATCTTGCGGCGAGGGGGAAGTCTCATGGTTTTTCTCGAGTTATGGCTGGAACCTCGGGTATATTCTCGAGATACTACGGGGATGGCCCTTTCCCACAGGTGCTTGTTCTGCGACGTCAGGACTCCTGCCTAGTTGCGAGGGACAACTCGGGATTCTCCTCGGGGCTGGCCAGGGCAATTGGGACGACTCTCCAGCTGAGGCGGGAGACCAAGGGTCCCTTTCCACGTGCCACAGGAATCCTGGGACTCCTATCAAGTTTCACGAGGAGTCAGGCATCGTGTCCTTTGGAGGCACTAATCTCCGCGTACCTCTGGAGTTTTCAAAGGATGTGAGGCTTCCAGTCGCGATGAGGTGGGGACCTAGGTCTTTCTCTGTGGTCTCCACAGGGGATTCAAACATCCTTGCGTCTTGGGAGACGCAAGACGAGCCTGCATTCAAGTCACTGTAGGGATATCCGGGCTTACTTCGAGTCAGGGCATCGCGGTGTCCATTCCACTGGAGGCCGCAAACTCAGGGTCCCTCTCACTTACCTAGAGCTGAGAGAAATCTCCTCTTGATTGCTTGTGGTAAGGTGGAATTCCTCTGGAGTCGAAGCCAGGGACTAACCTCTCATCTCGAGTTGATTTTTGGTCCACGGAGCTCTTTCGTGTTGCTACAGTGACCTCAGGATCCCTCTAGCCTTGAAACAGTGTTCTTGGGGTTTCTCTGGAGTGCCATCAAGGAAATCAAGGCTCCTTTCATGTTTGATGTGCAACACGGAATTTCTCTGCATGTAGTGCAGGGGAATCAGGCCTCATCTCGCGGCGAGGGGGAAGTCTCATGGTTTTTCTCGAGATACGGCGGGAAGCTGGGGTATATTCTCGAGTTACGACGGGGATGGCCCTTTCACCCACGTATTTGTTCAGCGACGTCAGGACTCTTGCCTAGTTGCGAGGGACAACTCGGGATTCTCCTCGAGGCTTGGTAGGGCAATTGAGATGCCTCTCCAGCTGAGGCGGGAGACCAAGGGTCCGTTTCCACGTGCCACAGGAATCCTGGGACTCATATTAAGTTTCAGAAGGAGTCAGGCATCGTCTCCCTTGGAGGCACTGATCTCCGCGTACGTCTAGCGTTTTCAAAGAATGTGAGGCCTCCGGTCGCGATGAGGTGGGGAACTTGTTTTTTCTCTGTGGTCTCCACAGGGGATTCAGACATCCTTTCATCTTGGCAGATGCAAGACGAGCCTGCATTCAAGTCACTGCAGGAATATCCGGCGTTATTTCACGTCAGGGCATCGCAGTGTCCATTCCACTTCAGGCCGCAAAATCAGGGTCCCTCTCACATACCTAAAGCTGAGAGATGCCTCCTTTTGTGGTGCTTTTAGTAAGGTGGTATTCCTCTGGAGTCGAAGCCAGGGACTAACCTCTCATCTCGAGTTGATTTTTGGTCCACGGAGCTCTTTAGTGTTGCTACAGTGACCTCAGGATCACTCTAGCCTTGAAACAGTGTTCTTGGGGTTTCTCTGGAGTGCCAACAAGGAAATCAAGGCTCCTTTCATGTTTGATGTGCAATATGGAATTGCTTTGAATGCAGTGCAGGGTATCGGGCCTCATCTTGCGGCGATGGGGAAGTCTCATGGTTTTTCTCGAGTTGCGGCGGGAACCTGGGGTATATTCTCGAGTTATGACGGGGATGGCCCTTCCAACCACGTGTTTATTCAGCGACGTCAGGTCTCCTGCCCAGTTGCGAGGGACAACTCGGGATTCTCCTCGAGGCTTGGCAGGGCAATTGAGACGCCTCTCCGGCTGAGGCGGGAGACCAAGCGTCCCTTTCCACGTGCCACAGGAATCCTGGGACTCCTATCAAGTTTCACGAGGAGTCAGGCATCGTCTCCTTTGGAGGCACTGATCTCAGTGTACCTCTGGAGTTTTCAAAGGATGTGAGGCCTCCGGTCGCGATGAGGTGGGGAACTAGGTCTTTCTCTGTGGTCTCCACAGGGGATTCAGACATCCTTTCGTCTTGGGAGATGCAAGACGAGCCTGCATTCAAGTCACTGCAGGGATATCCGGCCTTATTTCGCGTCAGGGCATCGCAGTGTCTATTCCACTTGAGGCCGCAAAATTAGGGTCGCTCTCACATACCTAGAGCTGAGAGAAGCCTCCTCTTGAGGTGCTTGTGGTAAGGTGGTATTCCTCTGGAGTCGAAGCCAGGGACTAACCTCTCATCTCGAGTTGATTTTTGGTCCACGGAGCTCTTTCGTGTTGCTACAGTGACGTCAGGATCCCTCTAGCCTTGAAACAGTGTTCTTGGTGTTTCTCTGGAGAGCCATCAAGGAAATCAAGGCTCCTTTCATGTTTGATGTGCAACACGGAATTGCTCTGCACGCAGTGCAGGGGAATCGGGCCTCATTTCACGGGGAGGGGGAAGTCTCATGGTTTTTCTCGAGTTGCGGCGGGAACCTGGGGTGTATTCTCGAGTTACGACGGGGATGGCCCTTCCACCCACGTGTTTGTTCAGCGACGTCAGGACTCCTGCCTAGTTGCGAGGGACAACTCGGGATTCTCCTCGAGGGTTGGCAGGGCAATTGTAACGCCTCTCCAGCTGAGGCGGGAGACCAAGGGTCCCTTTCCACGTGCCACAGGAATCCTGGGACTCCTATCAAGGTTGTGGAGGAGTTATGAATCGTCTCCTTTGGAGGCACTGATCTCGGTGTACCTCTGGAGTTTTCAAAGGATGTGAGGCCTCCGGTCGCGATGAGGTGGGGAACTAGGTCTTTCTCTGTGGTCTCCACAGGGGATTCAGACATTCTTTCGTCTTGGGAGATGCAAGACAAGCCTGCATTCAAGTCACTGCAGGGATATCCGGCCTTATTTCGAGTCAAGGCATCGCGGTGTCCATTCCACTTGAGGCCGTAAACTCAGGGTCCCTCTCACATACCTAGAGCTGAGAGAAGCCTCCTCTTGAGCTGCTTGTGGTAAGGTGGTATTCCTCTGGAGTCGAAGCCAGGGACTAACCTCTCATCTCGAGTTGATTTTTGGTCCACGGAGCTCTTTCGTGTTGCTACAGTGACCTCAGGATCCCTCTAGCCTTGAAACACTGCTCTTGGGGTTTCTCTGGAGTGCCATCAAGGAAATCAAGGCTCCAATCATGTGTGATGTGCAACACGGAATTGCTCTGCCCGCAGTGCAGGGGAATCGGGCCTCATCTCGCGGCGAGGGGGAAGTCTCATGGTTTTTCTCGAGTTTCGGCGGGAACCTGGGGTATATTCTCGAGTTACGACGGGGATGGCCCTTCCACCCACGTGTTTGTTCAGCGACGTCAGGACTCCTGCCTAGTTGCGAGGGACAATTCGGGATTCTCCTCGAGGCTTGGCAGGGCAACTGGGACGCCTCTCCAGCTGAGGCGGGGGACCAAGGGTCCTTTTCCACGTGCCACAGGAATCCTGGGACTCCTATCAAGTTTCACGAGGAGTCAGGCATCGACTCCTTTGGAGGCGCTGATCTCCGCGTACCTCTGGAGTTTTCAAAGGATGTGAGGCCTCCGGTCGCGATGAGGTGGGGAACTAGGTCTTTCTCTGTGGTCTCCACAGGGGATTCAGACATCCTTTCATCTTGGGAGATGCAAAACGAGCCTGCATTCAAGTCACTGCAGGGATATCCGGCATTATTTCGCGTCAGGGCATCGCAGTGTCCATTCCACTTGAGGCCGCAAAATTAGGGTCGCTCTCACATACCTAGAGCTGAGAGAAGCCTCCTTTTGAGGTGCTTGTGGTAAGGTGGTATTCCTCTGGAGTCGACGCCAGGGACAAACCTCTCATCTCGAGTTGATTTTTGGTCCACGGAGCTCTTTCGTGTGGCTACAGTGACCTCAGGATCCCTCTAGCCTTGAAACAGTGTTCTTGGGGTTTCTCTGGAGTGCCATCAAGGAAATCAAGGCTCCTTTCATGTGTGATGTGCAACACGGAATTGCTCTGCACGCAGTGCTGGGGAATCGGGCCTCATCTCGCGGCGAGGGGAAAGTCTCATGGTTTTTCTCGAGTTGCGGCTGGAACCTGGGGTATATTCTCGAGTTACGACGGGGATGGCCCTTCCACCCACGTGTTTGTTCAGCGACGTCAAGACTCCTGCCCAGTTGCGAGGGACAACTCGGGATAATCCTCGAGGCTTGGCAGGGCAATTGGGACGCCTCTCCAGCTGAGGCGGGAGACCAAGGGTCCCTTTCCATGTGCCACAGGAATCCTGGGACTCCTATCAAGTTTCACGAGGAGTCAGGTATCGTCTCCTTTGGAGGCATTGATCTCCGCGTACCTCTGGAGTTTTCAAAGGATGTGAGGCCTCCGGGCACGATGAGGTGGGGAACTAGGTCTTTCTCTGTGGTCTCCACAGGCGATTCAGACATCCTTTCATCTTGGGAGATGTAAGACGAGCCTGTATTCAAGTCACTGCAGGGATATCCGGCCTTATTTCGAGTCAGGGCATCGCAGTATCCATTCCACTTGAGGCCGCAAACTCAGGGTCCCTCTCACATACCTAGAGCTGAGAGAAGCCTCCTCTTGAGTTGCTTGTGGTAAGGTGGTATTCCTCTGGAGTCGAAGCCAGGGACTAAACTCTCATCTCGAGTTGATTTTTGGTCCACGGAGCTCTTTCGTGTTGCTATAGTGACCTCAGGATCCCTCTAGCCTTGAAACATTGTTCTTGGGGTATCTCTGAAGTGCCATCAAGGAAATCAAGGCTCTTTTCATGTGTGATGTGCAACACGGAACTGCTCTGCCCGCAGTGCAGGGGAATCGGGCCTCATCTCGCGGCGAGGGGGAAGTCTCATGATTTTTCTCAAGTTGCGGTGGGAACCTGGGGTATATTCTCGAATTACGACGGGGATGGCCCTTCCACACACGTGTTTGTTCAGCGACGGTAGGATTCCTGCCTAGTTGCGAGGGACAACTCGGGATTCTCCTCGAGGCTTGGCAGGGCAATTGGTATGCCTCTCCCGCTGAGGCGGGAGACCAAGGGTCCCTTTCCACGTGCCACAGGAATCCTGGGACTCCTATCAAGTTTCACGAGGAGTCAGGCATCGTCTCCTTTGGAGGTACTGATCTCCGCGTACCTCTGGAGTTTTCAAAGGATGTGAGGCCTCCGGTCGCCATGAGGTGGGGAACTAGGTCTTTCTCTGTGGTCTCCACAGGGGATTCAGACATCGTTTCATCTTGTGAGATGCAAGACGAGCCTGCATTCAAGTCACTGCAGGAATATCCGGCCTTTTTTGGCGTCAGGTCATCGCAGTGTCCATTAAACTTGAGGCCGCAAACTCAGGGTCCCTCTCACATAGCTAGAGCTGAGAGAAGCCTCCTCTTGAGGTGCTATTGGTAAGGTGGTATTCCTCTCGAGTCGAAGCCAGGGACTAACCTCTCATCTCGAGTAGATTTTTGGTCCACGGAGCTGTTTCGTGTTGCTACAGTGACCTCAGGATCCCTCTAGCTTTGAAACAATGTTCTTGGGGTTTCTCTGGAGTGCCATCAAGGAAATCAAGGCTCCAATCATGTGTGATGTGCAACACGGAATTGCTCTGCATGCAGTACAGGGGAATCGGGCCTCATCTCACGGCGAGGGGGAAGTCTCATGGTTTTTCTCGAGTTGCGGCGGGAACCTGGGGTATATTCTCGAGTTACGACGGGGATGGCCCTTCCACACACGTGTTTGTTCAGCGACGGCAGGACTCCTGCCTAGTTGTGAGGGAAAACTCGGGATTCTCCTCGAGGCTTGGCAAGTCAATTGGGACGCCTCTGCAGCTGAGGCGGGAGACCAAGGGTCCGTTTCCACGTGCCACAGGAATCCTGGGACTCCTATCAAGATTCACGAGGAGTCAGGCATCGTCTCCTTTGGAGGCACTCATCTCCGCGTACCTCTGGAGTTTTCAAAGGATGTGAGGCCTCCGGTCGCGATGAGGTGGGAAACTAGGTCTTTCTCTGTGGTCTCCACAGGGGATTCAGACATCCTTTCGTTTTGGGAGATGCAAGACGAGCCTGCATTCAAGTCACTGCAGGGATATCCGGCCTTATTTCGAGTCAGGGCATCGCGGTGTCCATTCCACTTGAGGCCGCAAACTCAGGGTCCCTCTCACATACCTAGAGCTGAGAGAAGCCTCCTCTTGAGGTCCTGTGGTAAGGGGGTATTCCTCCGGAGTTGAAGCCAGGGACTAACCTCTCATCTCGAGTTGATTCTTGGTCCACGGAGCTCTTTCATGTTGCTTCAGTGACCTCAGGATCCCTCTAGCCTTGAAAGAATGTTCTTGGAGTTTCTCTGCAGTGCCATCAAGGAAATCAAGTCTCCTTTCATGTGTGATGTGCAACACGGAATTGCTCTGCACGCAGTGCATGGGAATCGGGCCTCATCTCGCGGCAAGGGGGAAATCTCATGGTTTTTCTCGAGTTGCGGCGGGAACCTGGGGTATATTCTCGAGTTACGTCGGGGATGGCCCTTACACCCACGTGTTTGTTCAGCGATGTCAGGACTCCTGCCTAGTTGCGATGGACAACTCGGGATTCTCCTCGAGGCTTGGCAGGGCAATTGGGACGCCTCTCCAGCTGAGGCGGGAGACCAAGAGTCCCTTTCCACGTCCACAGGAATCCTGGGACTCCTATCAAGTTTTACGAGGAGTCAGGCATCGTCTCCTTTGGAGGCACTGATCTCCGCGTACCTCTGGAGATTTCAAAGGATGTGAGGCGTGCGGTCGCGATGAGGTGGGGAACTATGTCTTTCTCTGTGGTCTCCACAGGGGATTCAGACATCCTTTCGTCTTGGGAGATGCAAGACGAGCCTGCATTCAAGTCACTGCAGGGATTTCCGGCATTATTTCGCGTCAGGATATCGCAGTGTCCATTCCACTTGAGGCCGCAAACTCAGGGTCCCTCTCACATAGCTAGAGCTGAGAGAAGCCTCCTCTTGAAGTGCTTGTGGTAAGGTGGTATTCCTCTGGAGTCAAAGCCAGGGACTAACCTCTCATCTCGAGTTGATTTTTGGTCCACAGAGCTCTTTCGTGTTGCTACAGTGACCTCAGGATCCCTTTAGCCTTGAAACAGTGTTCTTGGGATTTCTCTGGAGTGCCATCAAGGAAATCAAGGCTCCTTTCATGTTTGATGTGCAACACGGAATTGCTCTGCATGTAGTGCAGGGGAATCAGGCCTCATCTCGCGGCGAGGGGGAAGTCTCATGGTTTTTCTCGAGTTACGGCGGGAAGCTGGGGTATATTCTCGAGTTACGACGGGGATGGCCCTTTCACCCACGTGTTTGTTCAGCGACCTCAGGACTCCTGCCTAGTTGCGAGGGACAACTCGGGATTCTCCTCGAGGCTTGGCATGCAATCGGGATGCCTCTCCAGCTGAGGCGGGAGACCAAGGGTCCCTTTCCACGTGCCACAGGAATCCTGGGACTCCTAACAAGTTTCACGAGGAGTCAGGCATCGTCTACTTTGGAGGCACTGATCTCTGCGTACCTCTGGAGTTTTCAAAGGATGTGAGGCCTCCGGTCGCGATGAGGTGGGGAACTAGGTCTTTCTCTGTGGTCTCCACAGGGGATTCAGACATCCTTTCATCTTGGGAGATGCAAGAAGAGCCTGCATTCAAGTCAGTGCAGGGATATCCGGCCTGATTTCGCGTCAGGGCGTCGCAGTGTCCATTCCACTTGAGGCTGCAAAATTAGGGTCGCTCTCACATACCTAGAGCTGAGAGAAGCCTCCTCTTGAGGTGCTTGTGGTAAGGTGGTTACCTCTGGAGTCGAAGCCAGGGACTAACCTCTCATTTCGAGTTGATTTTTGGTCCACGGAGCTCTTTCGTGTAGCTACAGTGACCTCAGGATCCCTCTAGCCTTGAAACAGTGTTCTTGGGGTTTCTCTGGAGTGCCATCAAGGAAATCAAGGCTCCTTTCATGTTTGGTGTGCAATACGGAATTGCTTTGAATGCAGTGCAGGGGAATCTGGCCTCATCTTGCGGCGAGGGGGAAGTCTCATGGTTTTTCTCGAGTTGCGACGGGAACCTGGGGTATATTTTCGAGTTCCGACGGGGATGGCCCTTCCACCCACGTGTTTGTTCAGCGACGTCAGGACTCCTGCCTAGTTGCGAGGGACAACTCGGGATTCTCCTCGAGGCTTCGCAGGGCAATTGGGACGCCTCTCCAGCTGAGGCGGGAGACCAAGAGTCCCTTTCGACATGCCACAGGAATCCTGGGACTCCTATCAAGTTTCACGAGGAGTCAGGCATCGTCTCCTTTGGAGTCATTGATCTCAGTGTACCTCTGGAATTTTCAAAGGATGTGAGGCCTCCGGTCGCGATGAGGTGGGGAACTAGGTCTTTCTCTGTGGTCTCCACAGGGGATTAAGACATCCTTTCATCTTGGTAGATGCAAGACGAGCCTGCATTCAAGTCACTGCAGGGATATCCGGCCTTATTTCGCGTCAGGGCATCGCAGTGTCCATTCCACTTGAGGCCACAAAATCAGGATCCCTCTCACATACCTAGAGCTGAGAGAAGCCTTCTCTTGAGGTGCTTGTGGTAAGGTGGTATTCCTCTGGAGTCGAAGCCAGGGACTAACCTCTCATCTCGAGTTGATTTTTGGTCCATGGAGCTCTTTCGTGTTGCTACAGTGACCTCAGGATCCCTCTAGCCTTGAAACAGTGTTCTTGGGGTTTCTCTGGAGTGCCATCAAGGATATCAAGGCTCCTTTCATGTGTGATGTGCAACACGGAATTGCTCTGCACGCAGTGCAGGGGAATCGGGCCTCATCTCGCGGTGAGGGGGAAGTCTCATGGTTTTTCTCGAGTAGCGGCGGGAATCTGGGGTATATTCTCGAGTTACGACGGGAATGGCCCTTCCACACACGTGTTTGTTCAGTGACATCAGGACTCCTGCCTAGTTGCGAGTGACAACCCGGGATTCTCCTCGAGGCTTGGCAGGGCAATTGGGACGCCTCTCCAGCTGAGGCGGGAGACGAAGATTCCCTTTCCACGTGCCACAGGAATCCTGGGACTCCTATCAAGTTTCACGAGGAGTCAGGCATCGTCTCCTTTGGAGGCACTGATCTCCGCGTACCTCTGGAGTTTTCAAAGGATGTGAGGCCTCCGGTCGCGATGAGGTGGGGAACTAGGTTTTTCTCTGTGGCCTCCACAGGGGATTCAGACATCCGTTCATCTTGGGAGATGCAAGACGAGCCTGCATTCAAGTCACTTCAGGGATATCCGGCCTTATTTCGCGTCAGGGCATCGCAGTGTCCATTCCACTTGAGGCCACAAACTCAGGGTCCCTCTCACATACCTAGAGCTGAGAGAAGCCTTCTCTTGAGGTGCTTGTGGTAAGGTGGTATTCCTCTGGAGTCGAAGCCAGGGACTAACCTCTCATCTCGAGTTGATTTTTGGTCCACGGAGCTCTTTCGTGTTGCTACAGTGACCTCAGGATCCCTCTAGCCTTGAAACAGTGTTCTTGGGGTTTCTCTGGAGTGCCATCAAGGAAATCAAGGCTTCTTTCATGTTTGATGTGCAACACGCAATTCCTCTGCATGCAGGGCAGGGGAATCGGGCCTCATCTCACGGTGAGGGGGAAGTCTCATGGTTTTTCTCAAGTTATGGCGAGAACCTGGGGTATATTCTCGAGTTACGACGGGGATGGCCCTTCCACCCACGTGTTTATTTAGCGACGTCAGAACTCCTTCCTAGTTGCGAGGGACAACTCGGAATTCTCCTCGAGGCTTGGCAGGGCAATTGGGACGCCTCTCCAGCTGAGGCGGGAGACCAAGTGTCCCTTTCCACGTGCCACAGGAATCCTGGGACTCCTATCAAGTTTCACGAGGAGTCAGGCATCGTCTCCCTTGGACGGCACTGATCTCCGCGTACCTCTGGAGTTTTCAAAGGATGTGAGGCCTCCGGTCGCGATGAGGTGGGGAACTAGGTCTTTCTCTGTGGTCTCCGCAGGGGATTCAGAAATCCTTTCGTCTTGGGACATGCAAGACGAGCCTGCATTCAAGTCACTGCAGGGATATCCGGCCTTATTTCGAGTCAGGGCATCGCGGTGTCCATTCGACTTGAGGCCGCAACCTCAGGGTCCCTCTCACATACCTAGAGCTGAGAGAAGCTTCCTCTTGAGGTGCTTGTCTAAGGTGGTTTCCTCTGGAGTCGAAGCCAGGGACTAACCTCTCATCTCGAGTTGATTTTTGGTCCACGGAGCTCTTTCGTGTAGCTACAGTGACCTCAGGATCCCTCTAGCCTTGAAACAGTGTTCTTGGGGTTTCTCTGGAGTGCCATCAAGGAAATCAAGGCTCCTTTCATGTGTGATGTGCAGCACGGAATTGCTCTGCACGCACTGCAGGGGAATCTGGCCTCATCTCGCTGAGAGGGGGACGTCTCATGGTTTTTCTCGAGTTGCGGCGGGAACCTGGGGTATATTCTCGAGTTACGACGGGGATGGCCCTTCCACACACGTGTTTGTTCAGCGACGTCAGGACTCCTGCTTGGTTGCGAGGGACAACTCGGGATTCTCCTCGAGGGTTGGCAGGGCAATTGGGACGCCTCTCCAGCTGAGGCGGGAGACCAAGGGTCCCTTTCCACGTGCCACCGGAATCCTGGGACTCCTATCAAGTTGCACGAAGAGTCAGGCATCGTCTCCTTTGGAGGCACTGATCTCCGCGTACCTCTGGAGTTTTCAAAGGATGTGAGGCCTCCGGTCGCGATGAGGTGGGGAACTAGGTCTTTCTCTGTGGTCTCCACAGGGGATTCAGACATCCTTTCATCTTGGGAGATGCAAGACGAGCCTGCATTCAAGTCACTGCAGGGATATCCGGCCTTATTTCGCGTCAGGGCATCGCAGTGTCCATTCCACTTGAGGCCGCAAAATTAGGGTCGCTCTCACATACCTAGAGCTGAGAGAAGCCTCCTCTTGAGGTGCTTGTGGTAAGGTGGTATTCCTCTGGAGTTGAAGCCAGGGACTAACCTCTCATCTCCAGTGGATTTGTGGTCCACGGATCTCTTTCGTGTTGCTACAGTGACCTCAGGATCCCTCTAGCCTTGAAACAGTTTTCTTGGTGTTTCTCTGGAGTGCCATCAAGGAAATCAAGGCTCCAATCATGTGTGATGTGCAACACGGAATTGCTCTGCATGCAGTACAGGGGAATCGGGCCTCATCTCACGGCGAGGGGGAAGTCTCATGGTTTTTCTCGAGTTGCGGCGGGAACCTGGGGTATATTCTCGAGTTACGACGGGGATGGCCCTTCCACACACGTGTTTGTTCAGCGACGGCAGGACTCCTGCCTAGTTGTGAGGGAAAACTCGGGATTCTCCTCGAGGCTTGGCAGGTCAATTGGGACGCCTCTCCAGCTGAGGCGGGAGACCAAGGGTCCCTTTCCACGTGCCAAAGGAATCCTGGGACTCCTATCAAGTTTCACGAGGAGTCAGGCATCGTCTCCCTTGGAGGCACTGATCTCCGCGTACCTCTGGAGTTTTCAAAGGATGTGAGGCCTCCGGTCGCGATGAGGTGGGGATCTAGGTCTTTCGCTGTGGTCTCCGCAGGGGATTCAGAAATCCTTTCGTCTTCAGAGATGCAAGACGAGCCTGCATTCAAGTCACTGCAGGGATATCCGGCCTTATTTCGAGTCAGGGCATCGTGGTGTCCATTCGACTTGAGGCCGCAAACTCAGGGTCTCTCTCACATACCTAGAGCTGAGAGAAGCTTCCTCTTGAGGTGCTTGTGGTAAGGTGGTTGCCTCTGGAGTCGAAGCCAGGAACTAACCTCTCATCTCGAGTTGATTTTTGGTCCACGGAGCTCTTTCGTGTAGCTACAGTGACCTCAGGATCCCTCTAGCCTTGAAACAGTGTTCTTGGGGTTTCTCTGGAGTGCCATCAAGGAAATCAAGGCTCCTTTCATGTTTAGTGTGCAATACGGAATTGCTTTGAATGCAGTGCAGGGGAATCTGTCCTCATCTTGCGGCGAGGGGGAAGTCTCATGGTTTTTCTCGAGTTGCGGCGGGAACCTGGGGTATATTCTCGAGTTACGACGGGGATGGCCCTTCCACACACGTGTTTGTTCAGCGACGTCAGGACTCCTGCTTGGTTGCGAGGGACAACTCGGGATTCTCCTCGAGGCTTGGCAGGGCAATTGGGACGCCTCTCCAGCTGAGGCGGGAGACCAAGGGTCCCTTTCCACGTGGCACAGGAATCCTGGGACTCCTATCAAGTTGCACGAAGAGTCAGGCATCGTCTCCTTTGGAGGCACTGATCTCCGCGTACCTCTGGAGTTTTCAAAGGATGTGAGGCCTCCGGTCGCGATGAGGTGGGGAACTAGTTCTTTCTCTGTGGTCTCCACAGGGGATTCAGAAATCCTTTCATCTTGGGAGATGCAAGACGAGCCTGCATTCAAGTCACTGCAGGGATATCCGGCCTTATTTCGCGTCAGGGCATCATGGTGTCCATTCCACTTGAGGCCGCAATCTCAGGGTCCCTCTCACATACCTAGAGCTGAGAGAAACCTCCTCTTGAGGTGCTTGTGGTAAGGTGGTATTCCTCTGGAGTGGAAGCCAGGGACTAACCTCTCATCTCGAGTTGATTTTTGGTCCACGGATCTCTTTCGTGTTGCTACAGTGACCTCAGGATTCCTCTAGCCTTGAAACAGTGTTCTTGGGGTTTCTCTGGAGTGCCATCAAGGAAATCAAGGCTCCTTTCATGTTTGATGTACAATACGGAATTGCTTTGAATGCAGTGCAGGGGAATCGGGCCTCATCTCGCGGTGAGGGGGAAGTCTCATGGTTTTTCTCGAGTTGCGGCGGGAACCTGGGGTATATTCTCGAGTTACGACGGGGATGGCCCTTCCACCCACGTGTTTGTTCATCGACGTCAGACTCCTGCCTAGTTGCGAGGGACAACTCGGGATTCTCCTCGAGGCTTGGCAGGGCAATTGGGACGCCTCTCCAGCTGAGGCGGGAGACCAAGGGTCCTTTTCCACGTGACACAGGAATCCTGGGACTCCTATCAAGTTTCACGAGGAGTCAGGCATAGTCTCCTTTGGAGGCACTGATCTCCGCGTACCTCTGGAGTTTTCAAAGGATGTGAGGCCTCCGGTCGCGATGAGGTGGGGAACCAAGTCTTTCTCTGTCGTCTCCACAGGGGATTCAGACATCCTTTCATCTTGGGAGATACAAGACGAGCCTGCATTCAAGTCACTGCAGGGATATCCGGCCTTATTTCGTTTCAAGGCATCGCGTTGTCCATTCCACTTGAGGCCACAAACTCAGGGTCCCTCTCACATACCTAGAGCTGAGAGAAGCCTCCTCTTGAGGTGCTTGTGGTAACGTGGTTTCCTCTGGAGTCGAAGCCAGGGACTAACCTCTCATCTCGAGTTGATTTTTGTTCCACGGAGCTCTTTCGTGTAGCTACGGTGACCTCAGGATCCCTCTAGCCTTGAAACAGTGTTCCTGGGGTTTCTCTGGAGTGCCATCCAGGAAATCAAGGCTCCTTTCATGTGTGCTGTGCAGCACGGAATTGCTCTGCACGCACTGCAGGGGAATCTGGACTCATCTCGCGGCGAAAGGGACGTCTCATGGTTTTTCTCGAGTTGCGGCGGGAACCTGGGGTATATTCTCGAGTTACGACGGGGATGGCCCTTCCACACACGTGTTTGTTCAGTGACGGCAGGACTCCTGCCTAGTTGCGAGGGAAAACTCGGGATTCTCCTCGAGGCTTGGCAGGTCAATTGGGACGCCTCTCCAGCTGAGGCGGGAGACCAAGGGTCCCTTTCCACGTGCCAAAGGAATCCTGGGACTCCTATCAAGTTTCACGAGGAGTCAGGCATCGTCTCCCTTGGAGGCACTGATCTCCGCGTACCTCTGGAGTTTTCAAAGGATGTGAGGCCTCCGGTCGCGATGAGGTGGGGATCTAGGTCTTTCGCTGTGGTCTCCGCAGGGGATTCAGAAATCCTTTCGTCTTCAGAGATGCAAGACGAGCCTGCATTCAAGTCACTGCAGTGATATCCGGCCTTATTTCGAGTCAGGGCATCGCGGTGTCCATTCGACTTGAGGCCGCAAACTCAGGGTTTCTCTCACATACCTAGAGCTGAGAGAAGCTTCCTCTTGAGGTGCTTGTGGTAAGGTGGTTGCCTCTGGAGTCGAAGCCAGGGACTAACCTCTCATCTCGAGTTGATTTTTGGTCCACGGAGCTCTTTCGTGTAGCTACAGTGACCTCAGGATCCCTCTAGCCTTGAAACAGTGTTCTTGGGGTTTCTCTGGAGTGCCATCAAGGAAATCAAGGCTCCTTTCATGATTGGTGTGCAATACGGAATTGCTTTGAATGCAGTGCAGGGGAATCTGGCCTCATCTTGCGGCGAGGGGGAAGTCTCATGGTTTTTCTCGAGTTGCGGCGGGAACCTGGGGTATATTCTCGAGTTCCGACGGGGATGGCCCTTCCACCCACGTGTTTGTTCAGCGACGTCAGGACTCCTGCCTAGTTGCGAGGGACAACTCGGGATTCTCCTCGAGGCTTCTCAGGGCAATTGGGACGCCTCTCCAGCTGAGGCGGGAGACCAAGAGTCCCTTTCGACGTGCCACAGGAATCCTGGGACTCCTATCAAGTTTCACGAGGAGTCAGGCATCGTCTCCTTTGGATGCACTGATCTCAGTGTACCTCTGGAATTTTCAAAGGATGTGAGGCCTCCGGTCGCGATGAGGTGGGGAACTAGGTCTTTCTCTGTGGTCTCCACAGGGGATTCAGACATCCTTTCATCTTGGTAGATGCAAGACGAGCCTGCATTCAAGTCACTGCAGGGATATCCGGCCTTATTTCGCGTCAGGGCATCGCAGTGTCCATTCCACTTGAGGACACAAAATCAGGATCCCTCTCACATACCTAGAGCTGAGAGAAGCCTTCTCTTGAGGTGCTTGTGGTAAGGTGGTATTCCTCTGGAGTCGAAGCCAGGGACTAACCTCTCATCTCGAGTTGATTTTTGGTCCATGGAGCTCTTTCGTGTTGCTACAGTGACCTCAGGATCCCTCTAGCCTTGAAACAGTGTTCTTGGGGTTTCTCTGGAGTGCCATCAAGGATATCAAGGCTCCTTTCATGTGTGATGTGCAACACGGAATTGCTCTGCACGCAGTGCAGGGGAATCGGGCCTCATCTCGCGGTGAGGGGGAAGTCTCATGGTTTTTCTCGAGTAGCGGCGGGAATCTGGGGTATATTCTCGAGTTCCGACGGGAATGGCCCTTCCACACACGTGTTTGTTCAGTGACATCAGGACTCCTGCCTAGTTGCGAGTGACAACTCGGAATTCTCCTCGAGGCTTGGCAGGGCAATTGGGACGCCTTCCAGCTGAGGCCGGAGACCAAGAGTCCCTTTCCACGTGCCACAGGAATCCTGGGACTCCTATCAAGTTTCACGAGGAGTCAGGCATCGTCTCCTTTGGAGGCACTGATCTCCGCGTACCTCTGGAGTTTTCAAAGGATGTGATGCCTCGGGTCGCCATGAAGTGGGGAACTAGGTCTTTCTCTGTGGTCTCCACAGGGGATTCAGACATCCTTTCATCTTGGTAGATGCAAGACGAGCCTGCATTCAAGTCACTGCAGGGATATCCGGCCTTATTTCGCGTCAGGGAATCGCAGTGTCCATTCCACTTGAGGACACAAACTCAGGATCCTTCTCACATACCTAGAGCTGAGAGAAGCCTCCTCTTGAGGTGCTTGTGGTAAGGTGGTATTCCTCTGGAGTCGAAGCCAGGGACTAACCTCTCATCTCGAGTTGATTTTTGGTCCACGGAGCTCTTTCGTGTTGCTACAGTGACCTCAGGATTCCTCTAGCCTTGAAACAGTGTTCTTGGGGTTTCTCTGGAGTGCCATCAAGGAAATCAAGGCTCCTTTCATGTTTGATGTACAATACGGAATTGCTTTGAATGCAGTGCAGGGGAATCGGTCCTCATCTCGCGGCGAGGGGGAAGTCTCATGGTTTTTCTCGAGTTGCGGCGGGAACCTGGGGTATATTCTCGAGTTACGACGGGGATGGCCCTTCCACCCACGTGTTTGTTCATCGACGTCAGACTCCTGCCTTGTTGCGAGGGACAACTCGGGATTCTCCTCGAGGCTTGGCAGGGTAATTGGGACGCCTCTCCAGCAGAGGCGGGAGACCAAGAGTCCCTTTCCAAGTCCACAGGAATCCTGGGACTCCTATCAAGTTTTACGAGGACTCAGGCATCGTCTACTTTGGAGGCACTGATCTCCGCGTACCTCTGGAGTTTTCAAAGGATGTGAGGCCTCCGGTCGCGATGAGGTGGGGAACTAGGTCTTTCTCTGTGGTCTCCACAGGGGATTCAGACATCCTTTCGTCTTGGGAGATGCAAGACGAGCCTGCATTCAAGTCACTGCAGGGATATCCGGCCTTATTTCGCGTCAGGGCATCGCAGTGTCCATTCCACTTGAGGCCGCAAAATTAGGGTCGCTCTCACATACCTAGAGCTGAGAGAAGCCTCCTCTTGAGGTGCTTGTGGTAAGGTGGTATTCCTCTGGAGTTGAAGCCAGGGACTAACCTCTCAACTCCAGTGGATTTGTGGTCCACGTATCTCTTTCGTGTTGCTACAGTGACCTCAGGATCCCTCTAGCCTTGAAACAGTGTTCTTGGGGTTTCTCTGGAGTGCCATCAAGGAAATCAAGGCTCCAATCATGTGTGATGTGCAACACGGAATTGCTCTGCAAGCAGTACAGGGGAATCGGGCCTCATCTCACGGCGAAGGGGAAGTCTCATGGTTGTTCTCGTGTTGCGGCGGGAACCTGGGGTATATTCTCGAGTTACGACGGGGATGGCCCTTCCACACACGTGTTTGTTCAGCGACGGCAGGACTTCTGCCTAGTTGTGAGGGACAACTCGGGATTCTCCTCGAGGCTTGGCAGGTCAATTGGGACGCCTCTCCAGCTGAGGCGGGAGACCAAGAGTCCCTTTCGACCTGCCACAGGAATCCTGGGACTCCTATCAAGTTTCACGAGGAGTCAGGCATCGTCTCCTTTGGAGGCACTGATCTCAGTGTACCTCTGGAATTTTCAAAGGATGTGAGGCCTCCGGTCGCGATGAGGTGGGGAACCAAGTCTTTCTCTGTCGTCTCCACAGGGGATTCAGACATCCTTTCATCTTGGGAGATACAAGACGAGCCTGCATTCAAGTCACTGCAGGGATATCCGGCCTTATTTCGTTTCAAGGCATCGCGGTGTCCATTCCACTTGAGGCCACAAACTCAGGGTCCCTCTCACATACCTAGAGCTGAGAGAAGCCTCCTCTTGAGGTGCTTGTGGTAACGTGGTTTCCTCTGGAGTCGAAGCCAGGGACTAACCTCTCATCTCGAGTTGATTTTTGGTCCACGGAGCTCTTTCGTGTAGCTACAGTGACCTCAGGATCCCTCTAGCCTTGAAACAGTGTTCCTGGGGTTTCTCTGGAGTGCCATCCAGGAAATCATGGCTCCTTTCATGTGTGCTGTGCAGCACGGAATTGCTCTGCACGCACTGCAGGGGAATCTGGACTCATCTCGCGGCGAAGGGGACGTCTCATGGTTTTTCTCGAGTTGCGGCGGGAACCTGGGGTATATTCTCGAGTTACGTCGGGGATGGCCCTTCCACCCACGTGTTTGTTCAGCGACGTCAGGACTCCTGCCTAGTTGCGAGGGACAACTCGGGATTCTCCTCGAGTCTTCTCAGGGCAATTGGGACGCCTCTCCAGCTGAGGCGGGAGAGCAAGAGTCCCTTTCGACGTGCCACAGGAATCCTGGGACTCCTATCAAGTTTCACGAGGAGTCAGGCATCGTCTCCTTTGGATGCACTGATCTCAGTGTACCTCTGGAATTTTCAAAGGATGTGAGGCCTCCGGTCGCGATGAGGTGGGGAACTAGGTCTTTCTCTGTGGTCTCCACAGGGGATTCAGACATCCTTTCATCTTGGTAGATGCAAGACGAGCCTGCATTCAAGTCACTGCAGGGATATCCGGCCTTATTTCGCGTCAGGGCATCGCAGTGTCCATTCCACTTGAGGACACAAAATCAGGATCCCTCTCACATACCTAGAGCTGAGAGAAGCCTTCTCTTGAGGTGCTTGTGGTAAGGTGGTATTCCTCTGGAGTCGAAGCCAGGGACTAACCTCTCATCTCGAGTTGATTTTTGGTCCATGGAGCTCTTTCGTGTTGCTACAGTGACCTCAGGATCCCTCTAGCCTTGAAACAGTGATCTTGGGGTTTCTCTGGAGTGCCATCAAGGATATCAAGGCTCCTTTCATGTGTGATGTGCAACACGGAATTGCTCTGCACGCAGTGCAGGGGAATCGGGCCTCATCTCGCGGTGAGGGGGAAGTCTCATGGTTTTTCTCGAGTAGCGGCGGGAATCTGGGGTATATTCTCGAGTTCCGACGGGAATGGCCCTTCCACACACGTGTTTGTTCAGTGACATCAGGACTCCTGCCTAGTTGCGAGTGACAACTCGGGATTCTCCTCGAGGCTTGGCAGGGCAATTGGGACGCCTTCCAGCTGAGGCGGGAGACCAAGAGTCCCTTTCCACGTGCCACAGGAATCCTGGGACTCCTATCAAGTTTCACGAGGAGTCAGGCATCGTCTCCTTTGGAGGCACTGATCTCCGCGTACCTCTGGAGTTTTCAGAGGATGTGAGGCCTCGGGTCGCCATGAAGTGGGGAACTAGGTCTTTCTCTGTGGTCTCCACAGGGGATTCAGACATCCTTTCATCTTGGGAGATGCAAGACGAGCCTGCATTCAAGTCACTGCAGGGATATCCGGCCTTATTTCGCGTCAGGGAATCGCAGTGTCGATTCCACTTGAGGCCACAAACTCAGGATCCTTCTCACATACCTAGAGCTGAGAGAAGCCTCCTCTTGAGGTGCTTGTGGTAAGGTGGTATCCTCTGGAGTCGAAGCCAGGGACTAACCTCTCATCTCGAGTTGATTTTTGGTCCACGGAGCTCTTTCGTGTTGCTACAGTGACCTCAGGATTCCTCTAGCCTTGAAACAGTGTTCTTGGGGTTTCTCTGGAGTGCCATCAAGGAAATCAAGGCTCCTTTCATGTTTGATGTACAATACGGAATTGCTTTGAATGCAGTGCAGGGGAATCGGGCCTCATCTCGCGGCGAGGGGGAAGTCTCATGGTTTTTCTCGAGTTGCGGCGGGAACCTGGGGTATATTCTCGAGTTACGACGGGGATGGCCCTTCCACACACGTGTTTGTTCAGCGACGGCAGGACTTCTGCCTAGTTGTGAGGGACAACTCGGGATTCTCCTCGAGGCTTGGCAGGTCAATTGGGACGCCTCTCCAGCTGAGGCGGGAGACCAAGAGTCCCTTTCGACGTGCCACAGGAATCCTGGGACTCCTATCAAGTTTCACGAGGAGTCAGGCATCGTCTCCTTTGGAGGCACTGATCTCAGTGTACCTCTGGAATTTTCAAAGGATGTGAGGCCTCCGGTCGCGATGAGGTGGGGAACCAAGTCTTTCTCTGTCGTCTCCACAGGGGATTCAGACATCCTTTCATCTTGGGAGATACAAGACGAGCCTGCATTCAAGTCACTGCAGGGATATCCGGACTTATTTCGTTTCAAGGCATCGCGGTGTCCATTCCACTTGAGGCCACAAACTCAGGGTCCCTCTCACATACCTAGAGCTGAGAGAAGCCTCCTCTTGAGGTGCTTGTGGTAACGTGGTTTCCTCTGGAGTCGAAGCCAGGGACTAACCTCTCATCTCGAGTTGATTTTTGGTCCACGGAGCTCTTTCGTGTAGCTACAGTGACCTCAGGATCCCTCTAGCCTTGAAACAGTGTTCCTGGGGTTTCTCTGGAGTGCCATCCAGGAAATCATGGCTCCTTTCATGTGTGCTGTGCAGCACGGAATTGCTCTGCACGCACTGCAGGGGAATCGGGCCTCATCTCGCGGTGAGGGGGAAGTCTCATGGTTTTTCTCGAGTAGCGGCGGGAATCTGGGGTATATTCTCGAGTTACGACGGGAATGGCCCTTCCACACACGTGTTTGTTCAGTGACATCAGGACTCCTGCCTAGTTGCAAGTGACAACTCGGGATTCTCCTCGAGGCTTGGCAGGGCAATTGGGACGCCTTCCAGCTGAGGCGGGAGACCAAGAGTCCCTTTCCACGTGCCACAGGAATCCTGGGACTCCTATCAAGTTTCACGAGGAGTCAGGCATCGTCTCCTTTGGAGGCACTGATCTCCGCGTACCTCTGGAGTTTTCAAAGCATGTGAGGCCTCGGGTCGCCATGAAGTGGGGAACTAGGTCTTTCTCTGTGGTCTCCACAGGGGATTCAGACATCCTTTCATCTTGGGAGATGCAAGACGAGCCTGCATTCAAGTCACTGCAGGGATATCCGGCCTTATTTCGCGTCAGGGAATCGCAGTGTCCATTCCACTTGAGGCCACAAACTCAGGATCCTTCTCACATACCTAGAGCTGAGAGAAGCCTCCTCTTGAGGTGCTTGTGGTAAGGTGGTATTCCTCTGGAGACGAAGCCAGGGACTAACCTCTCATCTCGAGTTGATTTTTGGTCCACGGAGCTCTTTCGTGTTGCTACAGTGACCTCAGGATTCCTCTAGCCTTGAAACAGTGTTCTTGGGGTTTCTCTGGAGTGCCATCAAGGAAATCAAGGCTCCTTTCATGTTTGATGTACAATACGGAATTGCTTTGAATGCAGTGCAGGGGAATCGGGCCTCATCTCGCGGCGAGGGGAAAGTCTCATGGTTTTTCTCGAGTTGCGGCGGGAACCTGGGGTATATTCTCGAGTTACGACGGGGATGGCCCTTCCACCCACGTGTTTGTTCATCGACGTCAGACTCCTGCCTTGTTGCGAGGGACAACTCGGGATTGTCCTCGAGGCTTGGCAGGGTAATTGGGACGCCTCTCCAGCTGAGGCGGGAGACCAAGAGTCCCTTTCCACGTCCACAGGAATCCTGGGACTCCTATCAAGTTTTACGAGGACTCAGGCATCGTCTACTTTGGAGGCACTGATCTCCGCGTACCTCTGGAGTTTTCAAAGGATGTGAGGCCTCCGGTCGCGATGAGGTGGGGAACTAGGTCTTTCTCTGTGGTCTCCACAGGGGATTCAGACATCCTTTCGTCTTGGGAGATGCAAGACGAGCCTGCATTCAAGTCACTGCAGGGATATCCGGCCTTATTTCGCGTCAGGGCATCGCAGTGTCCATTCCACTTGAGGCCGCAAAATTAGGGTCGCTCTCACATACCTAGAGCTGAGAGAAGCCTCCTCTTGAGGTGCTTGTGGTAAGGTGGTATTCCTCTGGAGTTGAAGCCAGGGACTAACCTCTCATCTCCAGTGGATTTGTGGTCCACGGATCTCTTTCGTGTTGCTACAGTGACCTCAGGATCCCTCTAGCCTTGAAACAGTGTTCTTGGGGTTTCTCTGGAGTGCCATCAAGGAAATCAAGGCTCCAATCATGTGTGATGTGCAACACGGAATTGCTCTGCATGCAGTACAGGGGAATCGGGCCTCATCTCACGGCGAAGGGGAAGTCTCATGGTTGTTCTCGTGTTGCGGCGGGAACCTGGGGTATATTCTCGAGTTACGACGGGGATGGCCCTTCCACACACGTGTTTGTTCAGCGACGGCAGGACTTCTGCCTAGTTGTGAGGACAACTCGGGATTCTCCTCGAGGCTTGGCAGGTCAATTGGGACGCCTCTCCAGCTGAGGCGTGAGACCAAGAGTCCCTTTCGACGTGCCACAGGAATCCTGGGACTCCTATCAAGTTTCACGAGGAGTCAGGCATCGTCTCCTTTGGAGGCACTGATCTCAGTGTACCTCTGGAATTTTCAAAGGATGTGAGGCCTCCGGTCGCGATGAGGTGGGGAACTAGGTCTTTCTCTGTGATCTCCACAGGGGATTCAGACATCCTTTCATCTTGGTAGATGCAAGAAGAGCCTGCATTCAAGTCACTGCAGGGATATCCGGCCTTATTTCGAGTCAGGGAATCGCAGTGTCCATTCCACTTGAGGCCACAAAATCAGGATCCCTCTCACATACCTAGAGCTGAGAGAAGCCTCCTCTTGAGGTGCTTGTGGTAAGGTGGTATTCCTCTGGATTTGAAGCCAGGGACTAACCTCTCATCTCGAGTTGATTTTTGGTCCACGGAGATCTTTCGTGTTGCTACAGTGACCTCAGGATCCCTCTAGCCTTGAAACAGTGTTCTTGGGGTTTCTCTGGAGTGCCATCAAGGATATCAAGGCTCCTTTCATGTGTGATGTGCAACACGGAATTGCTCTGCACGCAGTGCAGGGGAATCGGGCCTCATCTCGCGGTGAGGGGGAAGTCTCATGGTTTTTCTCGAGTAGCGGCGGGAATCTGGGGTATATTCTCGAGTTACGACGGGAATGGCCCTTCCACACACGTGTTTGTTCAGTGACATTAGGACTCCTGCCTATTTGCGAGTGACAACTCGGGATTCTCCTCGAGGCTTGGCAGGGCAATTGGGATGCCTCTCCAGCTGAGGCGGGAGACCAAGGGTCCCTTTCCATGTGCCACAGGAATCCTGGGACTCCTATCAAGTTTCACGAGGGATCAGGCATCGTCTGCTTTGGAGGCACTGATCTCCGCGTACCTCTGAAGTTTTCAAAGGATGTGAGGCCTCCGGTCGCAATGAGGTGGGGAACTGGGTCTTTCTCTGTGGTCTCCACAGGGGATTCAGACATCCTTTCATCTTGGGAGATGCAAGACGAGCCTGCATTCAAGTCACTGCAGGGATATTCGGCCTTATTTCGAGGCAGGGCATCGCGGTGTCCATTCCACTTGAGGCCGCAAACTCAGGGTCCCTCTCACATACCTAGAGCTGAGAGAAGCCTACTCTTGAGGTGCTTGTGGTAAGGTGGTATTCCTCTGGAGTCGAAGCCAGGGACTAACCTATCATCTCGAGGTGATTTTTGGTCCACGGAGCTCTTTCGTGTTGCTACAGTGACATCAGAAACCTCTAGCCTTGAAACAGTGTTCTTGGGGTTTCTCTGGAGTGCCATCAAGGAAATCAAGGCTCCTTTCATGTGTGATGTGCAACACGGAATTGCTCTGCACGCAGTGCAGGGGAATCGGGCCTCATCTCGCGGCGAGGTTGAAGTCTCATGTTTTCTCTCGAGTTGCGGCGGGAACCTGGGGTATATTCTCGAGTTACGATGGGGATGGCCCTTCCACCCACGTGTTTGTTCAGCGACGTCACGATTCCTGCCTAGTTGCGAGGGACAAGTCGGGATTCTCCTCGAGGCTTGGCAGGGCAATTGGGACGCCACTCCAGCTGAGGCGGGAGACCAAGGGTTCCTTTCCACGTGCCGCAGGAATCCTGGGACTCCTATCAAGTTTCACAAGGAGTCAGGCATTGTCTGCTTTGGAGGGACTGATCTCCGCGTACCTCTGGAATTTTCAAATGATGTGAGGCCTTCGGTCGCGATGAGGTGGGGAACTAGGTCTTTCTCTGTGGTCTCCACAGGGGATTCAGACATCCTTTCGTCTTGGCAGATGCAAGACGAGCCTGCATTCAAGTCTCTGCAGGAATATCCGGCCTTATTTCGAGTCAGGGCATCGCGGTGTCCATTCCACTAGATGCCGCAAACTCAGGGTCCCTCTCACATACCTAGAGCTGAGAGAAGCCTCCTCTTGAGGTGCTTGTGGTACGGTGATATTCCTCTGGAGTTGAAGCCAGGGACTAACCTCTCATCTCCAGTGGATTTGTGGTCCACGGATCTCTTTCGTGTTGCTACAGTGACCTCAGGATCCCTCTAGCCTTGAAACAGTGTTCTTGGGGTTTCTCTGGAGTGCCATCAAGGAAATCAAGGCTCCAATCATGTGTGATGTGCAACACGGAATTGCTCTGCATGCAGTACAGGGGAATCGGGCCTCATCTCACGGCGAGGGGGAAGTCTCATGGTTGTTCTCGTGTTGCGGTGGGAACCTGGGGTATATTCTCGAGTTACGACGGGGATGGCCCTTCCACACTCGTGTTTGTTCAGCGACGGCAGGACTCCTGCCTAGTTGTGAGGGAAAACTCGGGATTCTCCTCGAGCCTTGGCAGGTCAATTGGGACGCCTCTCCAGCTGAGGCGGGAGACCAAGGGTCCCTTTCCACGTGCCAAAGGAATCCTGGGACTCCTATCAAGTTTCACGAGGAGTCAGGCATCGTCTCCCTTGGAGGCACTGATCTCCGCGTACCTCTGGAGTTTTCAAAGGATGTGAGGCCTCCGGTCGCGATGAGGTGGGGATCTAGGTCTTTCGCTGTGGTCTCCGCAGGGGATTCAGAAATCCTTTCGTCTTCAGAGATGCAAGACGAGCCTGCATTCAAGTCACTGCAGTGATATCCGGCCTTATTTCGAGTCAGGGCATCGCGGTGTCCATTCCACTTGAGGCCGCAAACTCAGGGTTCCTCTCACATACCTGGAGCTGAGAAAAGCTTCCTCTTGACGTGCTTGTGGTAAGGTGGTTGCCTCTGGAGTCGAAGCCAGGGACTAACCTCTCATCTCGAGTTGATTTTTGGTCCACGGAGCTCTTTCGTGTAGCTACAGTGACCTCAGGATCCCTCTAGCCTTGAAACAATGTTCTTGGGGTTTCTCTGGAGTGCCATCAAGGAAATCAAGGCTCCTTTCATGTTTGGTGTGCAATACGGAATTGCTTTGAATGCAGTGCAGGGGAATCTGGCCTCATCTTGCGGCGAGGGGGAAGTCTCATTGTTTTTCTCGAGTTGCGGCGGGAACCTGGGGTATATTCTCGAGTTCCGACGGGGCTGGCCCTTCCACCCACGTGTTTGTTCAGCGACGTCAGGACTCCTGCCTAGTTGCGAGGGACAACTCGGGATTCTCCTCGAGGCTTGGCAGGGCAATTGGGACGCCTCTCCAGCTGAGGCGGGGCACCAAGAGTCCCTTTCGACGTGCCACAGGAATCCTGGGACTCCTATCAAGTTTCACGAGGAGTCAGGCATCGTCTCCTTTGGAGGCACTGAATTCAGTGTACCTCTGGAATTTTCAAAGGATGTGAGGCCTCCGGTCGCGATGAGGTGGGGAACTAGGTCTTTCTCTGTGGTCTCCACAGGGGATTCAGACATCCTTTCATCTTGGTAGATGCAAGACGAGCCTGCATTCAAGTCACTGCAGGGATATCTGGCCTTATTTCGCGTCAGGGCATCGCAGTGTCCATTCCACTTGAGGCCACAAAATCAGGATCCTTCTCACATACCTAGAGCTGAGAGAAGCCTTCTCTTGAGGTGCTTGTGGTAAGGTGGTATTCCTCTGGAGTCGAAGCCAGGGACTAACCTCTCATCTCGAGTTGATTTTTGGTCCATGGAGCTCTTTCGTGTTGCTACAGTGACCTCAGGATCCCTCTAGCCTTGAAACAGTGTTCTTGGGGTTTCTCTGGAGTGCCATCAAGGATATCAAGGCTCCTTTCATGTGTGATGTGCAACACGGAATTGCTCTGCACGCAGTGCAGGGGAATCGGGCCTCATCTCGCGGTGAGGGGGAAGTCTCATGGTTTTTCTCGAGTAGCGGCGAGAATCTGGGGAATATTCTCGAGTTACGACTGGAATGGCCCTTCCACACACGTGTTTGTTCAGTGACATCAGGACTCCTGCCTAGTTGCGAGTGACAAATCGGGATTCTCCTCGAGGCTTGGCAGGGCAATTGGGATGCCTCTCCAGCTGAGGCGGGAGACCAAGAGTCCCTTTCCACGTGCCACAGGAATCCTGGGACTCCTATCAAGTTTCACGAGGAGTCAGGCATCGTCTCCTTTGGAGGCACTGATCTCCGCGTACCTCTGGAGTTTTCAAAGGATGTGAGGCCTCGGATCGCCATGAAGTGGGGAACTAGGTTTTACTCTGTGGTCTCCACAGGGGATTCAGACATCCTTTCATCTTGGGAGATGCAAGACGAGCCTGCATTCAAGTCACTGCAGGGATATCCGGCCTTATTTCGCGCCAGGGCATCGCAGTGTCCATTCCACTTGAGGCCACAAACTCAGGGTCCCTTTCACATACCTAGAGCTGAGAGAAGCCTCCTCTTGAGGTGCTTGTGGTAAGGTGGTATTCCTCTGGAGTCGAAGCCAGGGACTAACCTCTCATCTTGAGTTGATTTTTGGTCCACGGAGCTCTTTCGTGTTGCTACAGTGACCTCAGGATCCCTCTAGCCTTGAAACAGTGTTTTTGGGGTTTCTCTGGAGTGCCATCAAGGAAATCAAGGCTTCTTTCATGTTTGATGTGCAACACGCAATTGCTCTGCATGCAGTGCAGGGGAATCGGGCCTCATCTCACGGCGAGGGGGAAGTCTCATTGTTTTTCTCAAGTTACGGCGAGAACCTGGGGTATATTCTCGAGTTACGACGGGGATGGCCCTTCCACCCACGTGTTTATTTAGCGACGTCAGAACTCCTTCCTAGTTGCGAGGGACAACTCGGAATTCTCCTCGAGGCTTGGCAGGGCAATTGGGACGCCTCTCCAGCTGAGGCGGGAGACCAAGTGTCCCTTTCCACGTGCCAGAGGAATCCTGGGACTCCTATCAAGTTTCACGAGGAGTCAGGCATCGTCTCCCTTGGAGGCACTGATCTCCGCGTACCTCTGGAGTTTTCAAAGGATGTGAGGCCTCCGGTCGCGATGAGGTGGGGAACTAGGTCTTTCTCTGTGGTCTCCGCAGGGGATTCAGACATCCTTTCCTCTTGGGAGATGCAAGACGAGCCTGCATTCAAGTCACTTCAGGGATATCCCGCCTTATTTCGAGTCAGGGCATCGCGGTGTCCATTAGACTTGAGGCCGCAAACTCAGGGTCCCTCTCACATATCTAGAGCTGAGAGAAGCTTCCTCTTCAGGTGCTTGTCTAAGGTGGTTTCCTCTGGAGTCGAAGCCAGGGACTAACCTCTCATCTCGAGTTGATTTTTGGTCCACGGAGCTCTTTCGTGTAGCTACAGTGACCTCAGGATCCCTCTAGCCTTGAAACAGTGTTCCTGGGGTTTCTCTGGAGTGCCATCCAGGAAATCAAGGCTCCTTTCATGTGTGCTGTGCAGCACGGAATTGTTCTGCACGCACTGCAGGGGAATCTGGACTCATCTCGCGGCGAGGGGGACGTCTCATGGTTTTTCTCGAGTTGTGGCGGGAACCTGGGGTATATTCACGAGTTATGAAGGGGATGGCCCTTCCACACATGTGTTTGTTCAGCGAAGTCAGGACTCCTGCCTAGTTGCGAGGGACAACTCGGGATTCTCCTCGAGGCTTGGCAGGGCAATTGGGACGGCTCTCCAGCTGAGGCGGGAGACCAAGGGCCCCTTTCCACGTGCCACAGGAATCCTGGGACTCCTATCAAGTTTCACGAGGAGTCAGGCATCGTCTCCTTTGGAGGCACTGATCTCCGCGTACCTCTGTAGTTTTCAAAGGATCTGAGGCCTCCGGTCGCCATGAAGTGGGGAACTAGGTCTTTCTCTGTTGTCTCCACAGGGGATTCAGACATCCTTTCATCTTGGGAGATGCAAGACGAGCCTGCATTCAAGTCACTGCAGGGATATCCGGCCTGATTTCGCGTCAGGGCATCGCAGTGTCCATTCCACTTGAGGCCACAAACTCAGGGTCCCTCTCACATAACTAGAGCTGAGAGAAGCCTCCTCTTGAGGTGCTTGTAGTAACGTGGTATTCCTCTGGAGTCGAAGCCAGGGACTAACCTCTCATCTCGAGTTGATTTTTGGTCCACGGAGCTCTTTCGTGTTGCTACAGTGACCTCAGGATCCCTCGAGCCTTGAAACAGTGTTCTTGGGGTTTCTCTGGAGTGCCATCAAGGAAATCAAGGCTCCTTTCATGTGTGATGTGCAGCACGGAATTTCTCTGCATGCAGTGCAGGGGTATCGGGCCTCATCTCTCGGTTAAGGGGAAGTCTCATGGTTTTTCTCGAGTTGCGGCGGGAACCTGGGGTATATTCTCGAGTTACGACGGGGATGGCCCATCCACCCACGTGTTTGTTCAGCGACGTCAGAACTCCTGCCTAGTTGCGAGGGACAATTCGGGATTCTCCTCGAGGCTTGGCAGGGCAATTCGGACGACGCTCCAGCTGAGTCGGGAGACCAAGTGTCCATTTCCATGTGCCAAAGGAATCCTGGGACTCCTATCAAGTTTCTCGAGGAGTCAGGCATCGTCTCCTTTGGAGGCACTGATCTCCGCGTACCTCTGGAGTTTTCAAAGGATGTGAGGCCTCCGGTCGCTATGAGGTGGGAAACTAGGTCTTTCTCTGTGGTCTCCACAGGGGATTCAGACATCCTTTCATCTTGGCAGATGCAAGACGAGCCTGCATTCAAGTCACTGCAGGGATATCCGGCCTTATTTCGAGTCAGGGCATCGCGGTGTCCATTCCACTTGAGGCCGCAAACTCAGGGTCTCTCTCACATACCTAGAGCTGAGAGAAGCCTCCTCTTGAGGTGCTTGTGGTAAGGTGGTATTCCTCTGGAGTCGAAGCCAGGGACTAACCTCTCATCTCAGGTTGATTTTTGGTCCACGGAGCTCTTTCGTGTTGCTACAGTGACATCAGAATCCCTCTAGCCTTAAAACAGTTTTCTTGGGGTTTCTCTGGAGTGCCATCAAGGAAATCAAGGCTCCTTTCATGTGTGATGTGCAACACGGAATTGCTCTGCACACGGTGCAGGGGAATCGGAGCTCATCTCGCGGCGAGGGGGAAGTCTCATGGTTTTTCTCGAGTTATGGCTGGAACCTCGGGTATATTCTCGAGATACTACGGGGATGGCCCTTTCCCACACGTGCTTGTTCTGCGACATCAGGACTCCTGCCTAGTTGCGAGGGACAACTCGGGATTCTCCTCGGGGCTGGCCAGGGCAATTGGGACGCCTCTCCAGCTGAGGCGGGAGACCAAGGGTCCCTTTTCACGTGCCACAGGAATCCTGGGACTCCTATCAAGTTTCACGAGGAGTCAGGCATCGTGTCCTTTGGAGGCACTAATCTCCGCGTACCTCTGGAGTTTTCAAAGGATGTGAGGCCTCCGGTCGCGATGAGGTGGGGAACTAGGTCTTTCTCTGTGGTCTCCGCAGGGGATTCAGACATCCTTTCCTCTTGGGAGATGCAAGACGAGCCTGCATTCAAGTCACTGCAGGGATATCCGGCCTTATTTCGAGTCAGGGCATCGCGGTGTCCATTCCACTTGAGGCCGCAAACTCAGGGTCCCTCTCACATATCTATAGCTGAGAGAAGCTTCCTCTTGAGGTGCTTGTCTAAGGTGGTTTCCTCTGGAGTCGAAGCCAGGGACTAACCTCTCATCTCGAGTTGATTTTTGGTCCACGGAGCTCTTTCGTGTTGCTACAGTGACCTCAGGATCCCTCTAGCCTTGAAACAGTGTTCCTGGGGTTTCTCTGGAGTGCCATCCAGGAAATCATGGCTCCTTTCATGTGTGCTGTGCAGCACGGAATTGTTCTGCACGCACTGCAGGGGAATCTGGACTAATCTCGCGGCGAGGGGGACGTCTCATGGTTTTTCTCGAGTTGCGGCGGGAACCTGGGGTATATTCACGAGTTATGAAGGGGATGGCCCTTCCACACATGTGTTTGTTCAGCGAAGTCAGGACTCCTGCCTAGTTGCGAGGGACATCTCGGGATTCTCCTCGAGGTTTGGCAGGGCAATTGGGACGCCTCTCCAGCTGAGGCGGGAGACCAAGGGCCCCTTTCCACGTGCCACAGGAATCCTGGGACTCCTATCAAGTTTCACGAGGAGTCAGGCATCGTCTCCTTTGGAGGCACTGATCTCCGCATACCTCTGGAGTTTTCAAAGGATCTGAGGCCTCCGGTCGCCATGAAGTGGGGAACTAGGTCTTTCTCTGTGGTCTCCACAGGGGATTCAGACATCCTTTCATCTTGGGAAATGCAAGACGAGCCTGGATTCAAGTCACTGCAGGGATATCCGGCCTTATTTCGCGTCAGGGCATCGCAGTGTCCATTCCACTTGAGGCCACAAACTCAGGGTCCCTCTCACATAACTAGAGCTGAGAGAAGCCTCCTCTTGAGGTGCTTGTAGTAACGTGGTATTCCTCTGGAGTCGAAGCCAGGGACTAACCTCTCATCTCGAGTTGATTTTTGGTCCACGGAGCTCTTTCGTGTTGCTACAGTGACCTCAGGATCCCTCGAGCCTTGAAACAGGGTTCTTGGGCTTTCTCTGGAGTGCCATCAAGGAAATCAAGGCTCCTTTCATGTGTGATGTGCAGCACGGAATTTCTCTGCACACAGTGCAGGGGAATCGGGCCTCATCTCTCGGTTAAGGGGAAGTCTCATGGTTTTTCTCGAGTTGCGGCGGGAACCTGGGGTATATTCTCGAGTTACGACGGGGATGGCCCTTCCACCCACGTGTTTGTTCAGCGACGTCAGAACTCCTGCCTAGTTGCGAGGGACAATTCGGGATTCTCCTCGAGGCTTGGCAGGGCAATTCGGACGCCTCTCCAGCTGAGGCGGGAGACCAAGTGTCCATTTCCATGTGCCAAAGGAATCCTGGGACTCCTATCAAGTTTCTCGAGGAGTCAGGCATCGTCTGCTTAGGAGGCACTGATCTCCGCGTACCTCTGGAGTTTTCAAAGGATGTGAGGCCTCCGGTCGCTATGAGGTGGGAAACAAGGTCTTTCTCTGTGGTCTCCACAGGGGATTCAGACATCCTTTCATCTTGGCAGATGCAAGACGAGCCTGCATTCAAGTCACTGCAGGGATATCCGGCCTTATTTCGAGTCAGGGCATCGCGGTGTCCATTCCACTTGAGGCCGCAAACTCAGGGTCTCTCTCACATACCTAGAGCTGAGAGAAGCCTCCTCTTGAGGTGCTTGTGGTAAGGTGGTATTCCTCTGGAGTCGAAGCCAGGGACTAACCTCTCATCTCGAGTTGATTTTTGGTCCACGGAGCTCTTTCGTGTTGCTACAGTGACATCAGAATCCCTCTAGCCTTAAAACAGTTTTCTTGGGGTTTCTCTGGAGTGCCATCAAGGAAATCAAGGCTCCTTTCATGTGTGATGTGCAACACGGAATTGCTCTGCACACGGTACAGGGGAATCGGAGCTCATCTCGCGGCGAGGGGGAAGTCTCATGGTTTTTCTCGAGTTATGGCTGGAACCTCGGGTATATTCTCGAGATACTACGGGGATGGCCCTTTCCCACAGGTGCTTGTTCTGCGACGTCAGGACTCCTGCCTAGTTGCGAGGGACAACTCGGGATTCTCCTCGGGGCTGGCCAGGGCAATTGGGACGACTCTCCAGCTGAGGCGGGAGACCAAGGGTCCCTTTCCACGTGCCACAGGAATCCTGGGACTCCTATCAAGTTTCACGAGGAGTCAGGCATCGTGTCCTTTGGAGGCACTAATCTCCGCGTACCTCTGGAGTTTTCAAAGGATGTGAGGCTTCCAGTCGCGATGAGGTGGGGACCTAGGTCTTTCTCTGTGGTCTCCACAGGGGATTCAAACATCCTTGCGTCTTGGGAGACGCAAGACGAGCCTGCATTCAAGTCACTGTAGGGATATCCGGGCTTACTTCGAGTCAGGGCATCGCGGTGTCCATTCCACTGGAGGCCGCAAACTCAGGGTCCCTCTCACTTACCTAGAGCTGAGAGAAATCTCCTCTTGATTGCTTGTGGTAAGGTGGAATTCCTCTGGAGTCGAAGCCAGGGACTAACCTCTCATCTCGAGTTGATTTTTGGTCCACGGAGCTCTTTCGTGTTGCTACAGTGACCTCAGGATCCCTCTAGCCTTGAAACAGTGTTCTTGGGGTTTCTCTGGAGTGCCATCAAGGAAATCAAGGCTCCTTTCATGTTTGATGTGCAACACGGAATTTCTCTGCATGTAGTGCAGGGGAATCAGGCCTCATCTCGCGGCGAGGGGGAAGTCTCATGGTTTTTCTCGAGTTACGGCGGGAAGCTGGGGTATATTCTCGAGTTACGACGGGGATGGCCCTTTCACCCACGTGTTTGTTCAGCGACGTCAGGACTCCTGCCTAGTTGCGAGGGACAACTCGGGATTCTCCTCGAGGCTAGGCAGGCAATCGGGATGCCTCTCCAGCTGAGGCGGGAGACCAAGTGTCCCTTTCCACGTGCCACAGGAATCCTGGGACTCCTATCAAGTTTCACGAGGAGTCAGGCATCTTCTCCTTTGGAGGCACTGATCTCCGCGTACCTCTGGAGTTTTCAAAGGATGTGAGGCCTCCGGTCGCGATGAGGTGGGGAACTAGGTCTTTCTCTGTGGTCTCCACAGGGGATTCAGACATCCTTTCGTCTTGGAAGATGCAAGACGAGCCTGAATTCAAGTCACTGCAGGGATATCCGGCCTTATTTCGAGTTAGGGCATCGCGGGGTCCATTTCACTTGAGGCCGCAAACTCAGGGTCCCTCTCACATATCTAGAGCTGAGAGAAGCCTCCTTTGAGGTACTTGTGTTAAGTTGGTATTCCTCTGGATTCGAAGCCAGGGACTAACCTCTCATCTCGAGTTGATTCTTGATCCATGGAGCTCTTTCGTGTTGCTACAGTGACCTCAGGATCCCTCTAGCCTTGAAACAGTGTTCTTGGGGTTTCTCTGGAGTGCCATCAAGGAAATCAAGTCTCCTTTCATGTGTGATGTGCAACACGGAATTGCTCTGCAAGCAGTGCAGGGGAATCGGGCCTCATCTCGCAGCGAGGGGGAAGTCTCATGGTTTTTCTGGAATTGCGGCGGGAACCTGGGGTATATTCTCAAGTTACGACTGAGATGGCCCTTCCACCCACGTGTTTGTTCAGCGACGGCAGGACTCCTGCCTAGTTGCGAGGGACAACTCGGGATTCTCCTCGAGGCTTGGCAGGGCAATTGGGATGCCTCTCCAGCTGAGGCGGGAGACCAAGGGTCCCTTTCCATGTGCCAAAGTAATCCTGGGACTCCTATCAAGTTTCACGAGGGGTCAGGCATCGTCTGCTTTGGAGACACTGATCTCCGCGTACCTCTGGAGTTTTCAAAGGATGTGAGGCCTCCGGTCGCAATGAGGTGGGGAACTAGGTCTTTCTCTGTGGTCTCCACAGGGGATTCAGACATCCTTTCATCTTGGCAGATGCAAGACGAGCCTGCATTCAAGTCACTGCAGGGATATCCGGCCTTATTTCGAGTCAGGGCATCGCGGTGTCCATTCCACTTGAGGCCGCAAACTCAGGGTCCCTCTCACATACCTAGAGCTGAGAGAAGCCTCCTCTTGAGGTGCTTGTGGTAAGGTGGTATTCCTTTGGAGTCGAAGCCAGGGACTAACCTCTCATCTCGAGTTGATTTTTGGTCCACGGAGCTCTTTCGTGTTGCTACAGGGACATCAGAAACCTCTAGCCTTGAAACAGTTTTCTTGAGGTTTCTCTGGAGTGCCATCAAGGAAATCAAGGCTCCTTTCATGTGTGATGTGCAACACGGAATTGCTCTGCACGCAGTGCAGGGGAATCGGGCCTCATCTCGCGGCGAGGGGGAAGTCTCATGGTTTTTCTTGTGTTGCGGTGCGAACCTGGGGTATATTCTCGAGTTACGACGGGGATGGCCCTTCCACCCACGTGTTTGTTCAGCGACGTCAGGACTCCTGCCTAGTTTCGAGGGACAACACGGGATTCTCCTCGAGGCTTGACAGGGCAATTGGGACGCCTCTCCAGCTGAGGCGGGAGACCAAGGGTCCCTTTCCACGTGCCACAGGAATCCTGGGACTCGTATCAAGTTTCACGAGGAGTCAGGCATCGTCCCTTTTGGAGGCACTGATCTCCGCGTACCTCTGGAGTTTTCAAAGGATTTGAGGCCTCCGGTCGCGATGAGGTGTGGAACTAGGTCTTTCTCTGTGGTCTACACAGGGGATTCAGACATCCTTTCATCTTGGGAGATGCAAGACGAGCTGACATTCAAGTCACTCCAGAGATATCCGGCCTTATTTCGAGTCAGGGTATCGTGGTGTCCATTCCACTTGAGGCCGCAAACTCAGGGTCCCTCTCCCATACCTAGAGCTGAGAGAAGCCTCCTCTTGAGGTGCTTGTGGTAAGGTGGTAGTCCTCTGCATTCGAAGCCAGGGACTAACCTCTCATCTCGAGTTGATTTTTGGTCCATGAAGTTCTTTCGTGTTGCTACAGTGACCTCAGGATCCCTCTAGCCTTGAAACAGTGTTCTTGGGGTTTCTCTGGAGTGCCATCAAGGAAATCAAGGCTCCTTTCACGTGTGATGTGCAACACGGAATTACTCTGCACGCAGTGCAGGGGAATCGGGCCTCATCTCTCGGTTAAGGGGAAGTCTCATGGTTTTTCTCGAGTTGCGGCGGGAACCTGGGGTATATTCTCGAGTTACGACGGGGATGGCCCTTCCACCCACGTGTTTGTTCAGCGACGTCAGAACTCCTGCCTAGTTCCGAGGGACATTTCGGGATTCTCCTCGAGGCTTGGCAGGGCAATTCGGACGCCTCTCCAGCTGAGGCGGGAGACCAAGTGTCCATTTCCATGTGCCACAGGAATCCTGGGACTCCTATCAAGTTTCACGAGGAGTCAGGCATTGTCTGCTTTGGAGGCACTGATCTCCGCGTACCTCTGGAGTTTTCAAAGGATGTGAGGCCTCCGGTCGCTATGAGGTGGGAAACTAGGTCTTTCTCTCTGGTCTCCACAGGGGATTCAGACATCCTTTCATCTTGGCAGATGCAAGACGAGCCTGCATTCAAGTCACTGCAGGGATATCCGGCCTTATTTCGAGTCAGGGCATCGCGGTGTCCATTTCACTTGAGTCCGCAAACTCAGGGTCCCTCTCACATACCTAGAGCTGAGAGAAGCCTCCTCTTGAGGTGCTTGTGGTAAGGTGGAATTCCTCTGGAGTCGAAGCCAGGGACTAACCTCTCATCTCGAGTTAATTTTTGGTCCACGGAGATCTTTCGTGTTGCTACAGTGACCTCAGGATCCCTCTAGCCCTGAAACAGTGTTCTTGGGGTTTCTCTGGAGTGCCATTAAGGAAATCAAGGCTCCTTTCATGTGTGATGTGCAACACGGAATTGCTCTGCCCGCAGTGCAGGGGAATCGGGCCTCATCTCGCGGCGAGGGGGAAGTCTCATGGTTTTTCTAGAGTTGCGGCGGGAACCTGGGGTATATTCTCGAGTTACGTCGGGGATGGCCCTTCCACCCACGTGTTTCTTAAGCGACGTCAGGATGCCTGCCTAGTTTCGAGGGACAACTCGGGATTCTCCTCGAGGCTTGGCAGGGCAATTGGGACGCCTCTCCAGCTGAGCGGGAGACCAAGGGTACCTTGCCACGTGCCACAGGAATCCTGGGACTCCTATCAAGTTTCACGAGGAGTCAGGCATCGTCTCCTTTGGAGGCACTGATCTCCGCGTACCTCTGGAGTTTTCAAAGGATGTGAGGCCTCCGGTCGAGATGAGCTGGGGAACTAGGTCTTTATCTGTGGTCTCCACAGGGGATTCAGACATCCTTTCGTCTTGGAAGATGCAAGACGAGCCTGAGTTCAAGTCACTGCAGGGATATCCGGCCTTATTTCGAGTCAGGGCATCGCGGTGTCCATTCCACTTGAGGCCGCAAACTCAGGGTCCCTCTCCCATACATAGAGCTGAGAGAAGCCTCCTCTTGAGGTGCTTGTGGTAAGGCGGTATTCCTCTGGAGTCGAAGTTAGGGACTAACATCTCATCTCGAGTTGATTTTTGGTCCACGGAGCTCTTTCGTGTTGCTACAGTGACCTCAGGATCGCTCTAGCCTTGAAACAGTGTTCTTGGGGTTTCTCTGGAGTGCCATCAAGGAAATCAAGGCTCCTTTCATGTGTGATGTGCAACACGGAATTGCTCTGCACGCAGTGCAGCGTATCGGGCCTCATTTTCCGGCGAGGGGGAAGTCTCATGGTTTTTCTCGAGTTGCGGTGGGAACCTGTGGTATATTCTCAGGTTACGACGGGGATGGCCCTTCCACCCACGTGTTTGTTCAGCCATGTCAGGACTCCTGCCTAGTTGCGAGGGACAATTCGGGATTCTCCTCGAGGCTTGGCAGGGCAATTGGGACGCCTCTCCAGCTGAAGCGGGAGACCAAGGGTCCCTTTCCACGTGCCACAGGAATCCTGGGACTCCTATCAAGTTTCACGAGGAGTCAGGCATCGTCTCCTTTGGAGGCACAGATCTCCGCGTACCTCTGGAGTTTTCAAAGGATGTGAGGCCTCCGATCGCGATGAGGTGGGAGACTAGGTCTTTCTCTGTGGTCTCCACAGGGGATTCAGACATCCTTTCGTCTTGGGAGATGCAAGACGAGCCTGCATTCAAGTCACTGCAGGGATATCCGGCCTTATTTCGAGTCAGGGCATCGCGGTGTCCATTTCACTTGAGGCCGCAAACTCAGGGTCCCTCTCACATGCCTAGCGCTGATAGAAGCCTCCTCTTGAGGTGCTTGTGGTAAGGTGGTATTCCTCTGGAGACGAATCAAGGGACTAACCTCTCTTCTCGAGTTGATTTTTGGTCCACAGAGTTCTTTCCTGTTGCTGCAGTGACCTCAGGATCCCTCTATCCTTGAAACAGTGTTCTTGGGGTTTCTCTGGAGTGCCATCAAGGAAATCAAGGCTCCTTTCATGTGTGATGTGCAAGACGGAATTGCTCTGGACGCAGTGCAGGGGAATCGGGCCTCATCTCGCGGCGAGGGGGAAGTCTCATGGTTTTTCTCGAGTTGCGGCGGGATCCAGGGGTATATTCTCGAGTTACGACGGGGATGCCCTTCCACCCACGTGTTTGTTCAGCGACGACAGGACTCCTGCCTAGTTGCGAGGGACAACTTGGGATTCTCCTCGAGGCTTGGCAGGGCAATTGAGACGCCTCTCCAGCTGAGGCGGGAGACCAAAGGTCCCTTTCCACGTGCCACAGGAATACTGGGAATCGTAACAAGCTTCTCGAGGAGTCAGGCATCGTCTCCTTTGGAGGCACTGATCTCCGCGTAGCTCTGGAGTTTTCAAAGGATGTGAGGCCTCCGGTCGCGATGAGGTGGGGAACTAGGTCTTTCTCTGTGGTCTCCACAGGGGATTCAGACATCCTTTCTTCTTGGAAGATGCAAGACGAGCCTGCATTCAAGTCACTGCAGGGATATCCGGCCTTATTTCGAGTCAGGGCATCGCGGTGTCCATTCCACTTGAGGCCGCAAACTCAGGGTCCCTCTCACATACCTAGAGCTGAGAGAAGACTCCTCTTGAGGTGCTTGTGGTAAGGTGGTATTCCTCTGGAGTCGAAGCCAGGGACTAACCTCTCATCTCGTGTTGATTCTTGGTCCACAGAGCTCTTTCATTTTGTACAGTGACCTCAGGATCCCTCTAGCCTTAAAACAGGGTTCTTGGGGTTTCTCTGGAGTGCCATCAAGGAAATCAAGGCTCCTTTCATGTCTGATGTGCAACACGGAATTGCTCTGCACGCAGTGCAGGGGAATCGGGCCTCATCTCGCGGCGTGGGGGAAGTCTCATGGTTTTTCTCGAGTTGCGGCGGGAACCTGGGGTATATTCTCGAGTTACGACGGGGATGCCCTTCCACACACGTGTTTGTTCAGCCATGTCAGGAATCCTGCCTAGTTGCGAAGGACAACTCGGGATACTCCTCGAGGCTTTGCAGGGCAATTCGGACGCCTCTCCAGCTGAGACGGGAGACCAAGGGTCCCTTTCCACGTGCCACAGGAATCCTGGGACTCCTATCAAGTTTCACGAGGAGTCAGGCATCGTCTCCTTTGGATTCAATGATCTCCGCATACCTCTGGAGTTTTCAAAGGATTTGAGGCCGCCGTTCGCGATGAGCTGGGGAACTAGGTCTTTCTCTGTGGTCTCCACAGGGGCTTCAAACATCCGTTCATCTTGGGAGTTGCAAGACGAGCCTGCATT
Organism: Cervus elaphus; assembly: GCF_910594005.1. Lineage (NCBI taxonomy): Eukaryota > Metazoa > Chordata > Mammalia > Artiodactyla > Cervidae > Cervus > Cervus elaphus. Next base: position 9,139,919 of record NC_057838.1, read on the forward strand.
CAAGTCACTGCAGGGATATGCGGCCTTATTTCGAGTCAGGGCATCGCGGTGTCCATTCCACTTGAGGCCGCAAACTCAGGTCCCTCTCACATACCTAGAGCTGAGAGAAGCCTCCTCTTGAGGTGCTTGTGGTAAGGTGGTATTCCTCTGGAGTCGAAGCCAGGGACTAACCTCTCATCTCGAGTTGATTTTTGGTCCACGGAGCTCTTTCCTGTTGCTGCAGTGACCTCAGGATCCCTCTAGCCTTGAAATAGTGTTCTTGGGGTTTCTCTGGACTGCCATCAAGGAAATCAAAGCTCCTTTCTAGTGTGATGTGCAACACGGAATTGCTCTGCACGCAGTGCAGGGGAATCGGGCCTCATCTCGCGGCGAGGGGGAAGTCTCATGGTTTTTCTCGAGTTGCGGCGGGAACCTGGGGTATATTCTCGAGTTACGACGGGGATGGCACTTCCACCCACGTGTTTTTTCAGCGACGTCAGGACTCCTGCCTAGATGCGAGGGACAACTCGGGATTCTCCTCGAGGCTTGGCAGGGCAATTGGGACGCCTCTCCAGCTGAGGCGGGAGACCAAGGGTCCCTTTCCACGTGCCACAGGAATCCTGGGACTCGTAACAAGCTTCACGAGAAGTCAGGCATCGTCTCCTTTGGAGGCACTGATCTCCGCGTACCTCTGGAGTTTTCAAACGATGTAAGGCCTCCGATCGCAATGAGGTAGGAAACTAGGTCTTTCTCTGTGGTCTCCACAGGGGATTCAGACATCCTTTCGTCTTGGGAGATGCAAGACGAGCCTGCATTCAAGTCACTGCAGGGATATGCGGCCTGATTTCAAGTCAGGGCATTGCAGTGTCCATTCCACTTGAGGCTGCAAACTCTGTGTCCCTCTCACATACCTAGAGCTGGTAGAAGCCTCCTCTTGAGGTGCTTGTGGTAAGGTGGTATTCCTCTGGAGTCGAAGCCAGGGACTAACCTCTCATCTCGAGTTGATTTTTGGTCCACAGAGCTCTTTCGTGTTGCTACAGTGACCTCAGGATCCCTCTAGCCTTGAAACAGTGTTCTTGGGGTTTCTTTGGAGTGCCATCAAGGAAATCAAGGCTTCCTTCATGTTTGATGTGTAACACGGAATTGCTCTGCACGCAGTGCAGGTGAATCGGGCCTCATCTCACGGCGAGGGGGAAGTCTCATGGTTTTTCTCGAGTTGCGGCGAGAACCTGGGGTATATTCTCGAGTTACGAAGGGGATGGCCCTTCCACCCACGTGTTTATTCAGCGTCGGCAGGACTCCTGCCTAGTTGCGAGGGACAACTCGGGATTCTCCTCGAGGCTTGGCAGGGCAATTGGAACGCCTCTCCAGCTGAGGCGGGAGACCAAGGGTCCCTTTCCACGTGCCACAGGAATCCTGGGACTCCTATCAAGTTTCACGAGGAGTCAGGCATCGTCTCCCTTGGAGGCACTGATCTCCGCGTACCTCTGGAGTTTTCAAAGGATGTGAGGCCTCCGATCGCGATGAGGTGGGGAACTACGTCTTTCTCTGTGGTCTTCACAGGGGATTCAGACATCCTTTCATCTTGTGAGATTCAAGACGAGCCTGCATTCAAGTCACTGCAGGGATATCCGGCCTTATTTCGCGTCAGGGCATTGCGGTGTCCATTCCACTTGAGGCCGCAAACTCAGCGTCCCTCTCACATACATAGAGCTGAGAGAAGCGTCCTCTTGAGGTGCTTGTGGTAAGGTGGTATTCCTCTGGAGTCGAAGCCAGGGACTAACCTCTCATCTCGAGTTGATTTTTGGTCCACGGAGCTCTTTCGTGTGGCTACAGTGACCTCAGGATCCCTCTAGCCTTGAAGCAGTGTTCTTGGGGTTTCTCTGGAGTGCCATCAAGGAAATCAAGGCTTCTTTCATGTTTGATGTGTAACAATGAATTGCTCTGCATGCAGTGCAGGGGAATCGGGCCTCATCTCACGGCGAGGGGGAAGTCTCATGGTTTTTCTCGAGTTGCGGCGGGAACCTGGGGTATATTCTCGAGTTACGACGGGGATGGCCCTTCCACCCACGTGTTTGTTCAGCGACGTCAGGACTCCTTCCTAGTTGTGAGGGACAACTCGGGATTCTCCTCGAGGATTGGCAGGGCAATTGGAACGCCTCTCCAGCTGAGGCGGGAGACCAAGGGTCCCTTTCCACGTGCAACAGGAATCCTGGGACTCCTATCAAGTTTCACGAGGAGTCAGGAATCGTCTCCTTTGGAGGCACTAATCTCCGCGTACCTCTGGAGTTTTCAAAGGATGTGAGGCCTCCGATCGCGATGAGGTGGGGAACTAGGTCTTTCTCTGTGGTCTCCACAGGGGATTCAGACATCCTTTTGTATTGGGAGATACAAGACGAGCCTGCATTCAAGTCACTGCAGGGATATCCGGCCTTATTTCGAGTCAGGGCATCGCGGTGTCCATTCCACTTGAGGCCGCAAACTCAGGGTCCCTCTCACATACCTAGAGCTGAGAGAAGCCTCCTCTTGAGGTGCTTGTGGTAAGGTGGTTTCCTCTGTAGTCGAAGCCAGGGACTAACCTCTTATCTCGAGTTGATTTTTGGTCCACGGAGCTCTTTCATGTAGCTACAGTGACCTCAGGATCTCTCTAGCCTTGAAACAGTGTTCTTGGGATTTCTCTGTAGTGCCATCAAGGAAATCAAGGCTCCTTTCATGTGTGATGTGCAGCACGGAATTGCTCTGCTCACACTGCAGGGGAATATGGCCTCATCTCGCGGCGAGGGGGACGTCTCATGGTTTTTCTCGAGTTACGGCGGGAACCTGGGGTATATTCTCGAGTTACGACGGGGATGGCCCTTCCACCCACGTGTTTATTCAGCGACGTCAGGACTCCTGCCTAGTTGGGAGGAACAACTCGGGATTCTCCTCGAGGCTTGGCAGGGCAATTGGGACGCCTCTCCAGCTGAGGCGGGAGACCAAGGGTCCCTCTCCACTTGCCACAGGAATCCTGGGACTCCTATCAAGTTTCACTAGGAGTCAGGCATCGTCTCCTTTGGAGGCACTGATCTCCGCGTACGTCTGGAGTTTTCAAAGGATGTGAGGCCTCCGGTCGCGATGAGGTGGGGAACTAGGTCTTTCTCTGTGGTCTCCACAGGGGATTCAGACATCCTTTCGTCTTGGGAGATGCAAGACGAGCCTGCATTCAAGGCACTGCAGGGATATCCGGCGTTATTTCGCGTCAGGGCATTCCAGTGTCCATTCCACTTGAGGCCGCAAACTCAGGGTCCCTCTCACATACCTAGAGCTGAGAGAAGCCTCCTCTTGAGGTGCTTGTGGTAAGGTGGTATTCCTCTGGAGTCGAAGCCAGGGACTACCCTCTCATCTCGAGTTGATTTGTGGTCCACGGAGCTCTTTCATGTTGCTACAGTGACCTCAGGATCCCTCTAGCCTTGAAACAGTGTTCTTGGGGTTTCTCTGGAGTGCCATCAAGGAAATCAAGGCTCCTTTCATGTGTGATGTGCAACACGGAATTGCTCTGCACGCAGTGCAGGGGAACCGGGCCTCATCTCGTGGCGAGGGGGAAGTCTCATGGTTTTTCTCGAGTTGCGGCGGGAACCTGGGGTATATTCTCGAGTTACGACGGGGATGGTCCCTCCACCCACGTGTTTGTTCAGCGACGTCAGGACTCCTGCCTAGTTGCGAGGGACAACTCGGGATTCTCCTCGAGGCTTGGCAGGGCAATTGGGACGCCTCTCCAGCTGAGGCGGGAGACCAAGTGTCCCTTTCCACGTGCCACAGGAATCCTGGAACTCCTATCAAGTTTCACGAGGAGTCAGGCATCGTCTCCTTTGGAGGCACTGATCTCCGCGTACCTCTGGAGTTTTCAAAGGATGTGAGGCCCCCGGTCGCCATGAAGTGGGGAACTAGGTCTTTCTCTGTGGTCTCCACAGGGGATTCAGTCGTTCTTTCATCTTGGGAGATGCAAGACCAGACTGCATTCAAGTCACTGCAGGGATATCCGGCCTTATTTCGCGTTAGGGCATCGCAGTGTACATTCCACTTGAGGCCGCAATCTCAGGGTCCCTCTCACATACCTAGAGCTGAGAGAAGCCTCCTCTTGAGGTGCTTGTGGTAAGGTGGTATTCCTCTGGTGTTGATGCCAGGGACTAACCTCTCATCTCGAGTTGATTTTTGGTCCACGGAGCTCTTTCGTGTTGCTACAGTGACCTCAGGATCCCTCTAGCCTCGAAAGAGTGTTCTTGGGGTTTCTCTGGAGTGCCATTAAGGAAATCAAGGCTCCTTTCATGTTTGATGTGCAATTCGGAAATGCTTTGAATGCAGTGCAGGGGAATCGGGCCTCATCTTGCGGCGAGGGGGAAGTCTCATGGTTTTTCTCGAGTTGCGGCGGAAACCTGGGGTATATTCTCGAGTTACGACGGGGATGGCCCTTCCACCCACGTGTTTGTTCAGCCACGTCAGGACTCCTGCCTAGTTGCGAGGGACAACTCGGAATTCTCCTCGAGGCTTGGCAGGGCAATTGGGACGCCTCTCCAGCTGAGGCGGGAGACCAAGGGTCCCTTTCCATGTGCCACAGGAATCCTGGGACTCCTATCAAGTTTCACGAGGAGTCAGGCATCGTCTCCCTTGGAGACACTGATCTCCGCGTACGTCTGGAGTTTTCAAAGGATGTGAGGCCTCCGGTCGCGATGAGGTGGGGAACTAGGTCTTTCTCTGTGGTCTCCACAGGGGATTCAGACATCCTTTCGTCTTGGAAGATGCAAGACGAGCCTGCATTCAAGGCACTGCAGGGATATCCCGCGTTATTTCGCGTCAGGGCATCGCAGTGTCCATTCCACTTGAGGCCGCAAACTCAGGGTCCCTCTCACATACCTAGAGCTGAGAGAAGCCTCCTCTTGAGGTGCTTGTGGTAAGGTGGTATTCCTCTGAAGTCGAAGCCAGGGACTAACCTCTCATCTCGAGTTGATTTTTGGTCCACGGAGCTCTTTCATGTTGCTACAGTGACCTCAGGATCCCTCTAGCCTTGAAAGAGTGTTCTTGGGGTTTCTCTGGAGTGCCATCAAGGAAATCAAGGCTCCTTTCATGTGTGATGTGCAACACGGAATTGCTCTGCACGCAGTGCAGGGGAATCGGGCCTCATCTCGCGGCGAGGGGGAAGTCTCATGGTTTTTCTCGAGTTGCAGCGGGAACCTGGGGTATATTCTCGAGTTATGACGGGGATGGTCCCTCCACCCACGTGTTTGTTCAGCGACGTCAGGACTCCTGCCTAGTTGCGAGGGACAACTCGGGATTCTCCTCGAGGCTTGGCAGGGCAATTGGGACGCCTCTCCAGCTGAGGCGGGAGACCAAGTGTCCCTTTCCACGTGCCACAGGAATCCTGGAACTCCTATCAAGTTTCACGAGGAGTCAGGCATCGTCTCCTTTGGAGGCACTGATCTCCGCGTACCTCTGAAGTTTTCAAAGGATGTGAGGCCCCCGGTCGCCATGAAGTGGGGAACTAGGTCTTTCTCTGTGGTCTCCACAGGGGATTCAGACGTCCTTTCATCTTGGGAGATGCAAGACGAGCCTGCATTCAAGTCACTGCAGGGATATCTGGCGTTATTTCGCGTCAGGGCATCGCAGTGTCCATTCCACTTGAGGCCGCAAACTCAGGGTCCCTCTCACATACCTAGAGCTGAGAGAAGCCTCCTCTTGAGGTGCTTGTGGTAAGGTGGTATGCCTCTGGAGTCGAAGCCAGGGACTAATCTCTCATCTCGAGTTGATTTGTGGTCCACGGAGCTCTTTCGTGTTGCTACAGTGACCTCAGGATCCCTCTAGCCTTGAAACAGTGTTCTTGGGGTTTCTCTGGAGTGCCATCAAGGAAATCAAGGCTCCTTTCATGTGTGATGTGCAACACGGAATTGCTCTGCACGCAGTGCAGGGGAATCGGGCCTCATCTCGCGGCGAGGGGGAAGTCTCATGGTTTTTCTCGAGTTGCGGCGGGAATCTGGGGTATATTCTCGAGTTACGACGGGGATGGCCCTTCCACCCACGTGTTTGTTCAGCGATGGCAGGACTCCTGCCTAGTTGCGTGGGACAACTCGGGATTCTCCTCGAGGCTTGGCAGGGCAATTGGGACGCCTTTCCAGCTGAGGGGGGTGACCAAGTGTCCCTTTCCACGTGCCACAGGAATCCTGGGACTCCTATCAAGTTTCACGAGGAGTCAGGCATCGTCTCCCTTGGAGGCACTGATCTCCGCGTACGTCTGGAGTTTTCAAAGGATGTGAGGCCTCCGGTCGCGATGAGGTGGGGAACTAGGTCTTTCTCTGTGGTCTCCACAGGGGATTCAGACATCCTTTCGTCTTGGGAGATGCAAGACGAGCCTGCATTCAAGGCACTGCAGGGATATCCGGCGTTATATCGCGTCACGGCATCGCAATGTCCATTCCACTTGAGGCTGCAAACTCAGGGTCCCTCTCACATACCTAGAGCTGAGAGAAGCCTCCTCTTGAGGTGCTTGTGGTAAGCTGGTATTCCTCTGGAGTCGAAGCCAGGGACTAACCTCTCATCTCGAGTTGATTTTTGGTCCACGGAGCACTTTCGTGTGGCTACAGTGACCTCAGGATCCCTCTAGCCTTGAAACAGTGTTCTTGGGGTTTCTCTGGAGTGCCATCAAGGAAATCAAGGCTCCTTTCATGTGTGATGTGCAACACGGAATTGCTCTGCACGCAGTGCAGGGGAATCGGGCCTCATCTCGCGGTGAGGGGGAAGTCTCATGGTTTTTCTCGAGTTGCGGCGAGAACCTGGGGTATATTCTCGAGTTACGACGGGGATGGCCTTTCCACCCACGTGTTTGTTCAGCGACGTCAGGACTCCTTCCTAGTTGCGAGGGACAACTCGGGATTCTCCTCGAGGATTGGCAGGGCAATTAGAACGCCTCTCCAGCTGAGGCGGGAGACCAAGTGTCCCTTTCCACGTGCAACAGGAATCCTGGGACTCCTATCAAGTTTCACGAGGAGTCAGGAATCGTCTCATTTGGAGGCACTAATCTCCGCGTACCTCTGGAGTTTTCAAAGGATGTGAGGCCTCCGGGCGCGATGAGGTGGGGAACTAGGTCTTTCTCTTTGGTCTCCACAGGGGATTCAGACATCCATTCATCTTGGGAGATGCAAGACGAGCCTGCATTCAAGTCACTGCAGGGATATCTGGCCTTATTTCGCGTCAGGGCATCGCAGTGTCCATTCCACTTGAGGCCGCAAACTCAGGGTCCCTCTCACATACCTAGAGCTGAGAGAAGCCTCCTCTTGAGGTGCTTGTGGTAAGGTGGTATTCCTCTGGAGTCGAAGCCAGGGACTAACCTCTCATCTCGAGTTGATTTTTGGTCCACGGAGCTCATTCGTGTTGCTACAGTGACCTCAGGATCCCTCTAGCCTTGAAACAGTGTTCTTGGGGTTTCTCTGGAGTGCCATCAAGGAAATCAAGGCTCCTTTCATGTGTGATGTGCAACACGGAATTGCTCTGCACGCAGTGCAGGGGAATCGGGCTCATCTCGCGGCGAGGGGGAAGTCTCATGGTTTTTCTCGAGTTGCGGCGAGAACCTGGGGTATATTCTCGAGTTACGAAGGGGATGGCCGTTCCACCCACGTGTTTATTCAGCGACGTCAGGACTCCTTCCTTGTTGCGAGGGACAACTCGGGATTCTCCTCGAGGCTTGGCAGGGCAATTGGGACCCCTCTCCAGCTGAGGCGGGAGACCAAGGGTCCCTTTCCACGTGCCACAGGCATCCTGGGACTCCTATCAAGATTCACGAGGAGTCAGGCATCGTCTGCCTTGGAGGCACAGATCTCCGCGTACGTCTGGAGTTTTCAAAGGATGTGAGGCCTCCGGTCGCGATGAGGTGGGGAACTAGGTCTTTCTCTGTGGTCTCCACAGGGGATTCAGACATCCTTTCGTCTTGGGAGATGCAAGACGAGCCTGCATTCAAGTCACTGCAGGGATATCCGGCCTTATTTCGCGTCAGGGCATCGCGGTGTCCATTCCACTTGAGGCCGCAAACTCAGGGTCCCTCTCACATACCTAGAGCTGATTGAAGCCTCCTCTTGAAGAGCTTGTGGTAAGGTGGTATTCCTCTGGAGTTGAAACCAGGGACTAACCTCTCATCTCGAGTTGATTTTTGGTCCACGGAGCTCTTTCCTGTGGCTACAGTGACCTCAGGATCCCTCTAGTCTTGAAACAGTGTTCTTGGGGTTTCTCTGGAGTGCCATCAAGGAAATCAAGGCTCCTTTCATGTGTGATGTGCAACACGGAATTGCTCTGCACGCAGTGCAGGGGAATCTGGCCTCATCTCGCGGCGAGGGGGAAGTCTCATGGTTTTCCTCGAGTTGCGGCGGGAACCTGGGGTATATTCTCGAGTTACGACGGGGATGGCCCTTCCACCCACGTGTTTGTTCAGCGACGTCAGGACTCCTGCCTAGTTGTGAGGGACAACTCGGGATTCTCCTCGAGGCTTGGCAGGGCAATTGGGACGCCTCTCCAGCTGAGGCGGGAGACCAAGGGTCCCTTTCCACGTGCCACAGGAATCCTGGGACTTGTATCAATTTTCACGAGGAGTCAGGTATCGTCTCCTTTGGAGGCACAGATCTCCGCGTAGCTCTGGAGATTTCAAAGGATGTGAGGCCTCCGGTCGCCATGAAGTGGGGAACTAGGTCTTTCTCTTTGGTCTCCACAGGGGATTCAGACATCCTTTCATCTTCGGAGATGCAAGACGAGCCTGTATTCAAGTCACTGCAGGGATATCTGGCCTTATTTCGCGTCAGGGCATCGCAGTGTCCATTCCACTTGAGGCCGCAAACTCAAGGTCCCTCTCACATACCTAGAGCTGAGAGAAGCCTCCTCTTGAGGTGCTTGTGGTAAGGTGGTATTCCTCTGGAGTCGAAGCCCGGGACTAACCTCTCATCTCGAATTGATTTTTGGTCCACGGAGCTCATTCGTGTTGCTACAGTGACCTCAGGATCCCTCTAGCCTTGAAACAGTGTTCTTGGGATTTCTCTGGAGTGCCATCAAGGAAATCAAGGCTCCTTTCATGTTTGATGTGCAACACGGAATTGCTCTGCACGCAGTGCAGGGGAATCGGGGCTCATCTCGCGGCGAGGGGGAAGTCTCATGGTTTTTGACGAGTTGCGGCGGGAACCTGGGGTATATTCTCGAGTTACGACGGGGATGGCCCTTCCACCCACGTGTTTCTTCCGCGACGTCAGGACTCCTGCCTAGTTGCGAGGGACAACTCGGGATTGTCCTCGAAGGTTGGCAGTGCAACTGGGACGCCTCTCCAGCTGAGGCGGGAGACCAAGGGTCCCTTTCAACGTGCCACAAGAATCCTGGGTCTCCTATCAAGTTTCTCGAGGAGTCAGGCATCGTCTCCTTTGGAGGCACTGATCTCCGCGTACCTCTGGAGTTTTCAAAGGATGTGAGGCCTCCGGTCGCGATGAGATGGGGAACTAGGTCATTCTCTGTGGTCTCCAGAGGGGATTCAGACATCCTTTCGTCTTGGGAGAGGGAAGACGAGCCTGCATTCAAGTCACTGCAGGGATATCCCGCCTTATTTCGAGTCAGGGCATCGCGGTGTCCATTCCACTTGAGGCCGCAAACTCAGGGTCCCTTTCACATACCTAGAGCTGAGAGAAGCCTCCTCTTGAGGTGCTTGTGGTAAGGTGGTATTCCTCTGGAGTCGAAGCCAGGGACTAACCTCTCATCTCGAGTTGATTTTTGGTCCACAGAGCTCTTTCGTGTGGCTACAGTGACCTCAGGATCCCTCTAGCCTTGAAACAGTGTTCTTGGGGTTTCTCTGGAGTGCCATCAAGGAAATCAAGGCTCCTTTCATGTGTGATGTGCAACAGGGAATTGCTCTGCACGCAGTACAGGGGAATCGGGCCTCATCTCGCGGCGAGGGGGAAGTCTCATGGTTTTTCTTGAGTTGCGGTGGGAACCTGGGGTATATTCTCGAGTTACGACGGGGATGGCCCTTCCACACACGTGTTTGTTCAGCGACGTCAGGACTCCTGCCTAGTTGCGAGGGACAACTCGGGATTGTCCTCGAAGGTTGGCAGTGCAACTGGGACGCCTCGCCAGCTGAGGCGGGAGACCAAGGGTCCCTTTCCACGTGCCACAGGAATCCTGGGACTCCTATCAAGTTTCACGAGGAGTCAGGCATCGTCTCCTTTGGAGGCACTGATCTCCGCGTACGTCTGGAGTTTTCAAAGGATGTGAGGCCTCCGGTCGCGATGAGGTGGGGAACTAGGTCTTTCTCTGTGGTCTCCACAGGGGATTCAGACATCCTTTCGTCTTGGGAGAGGCAAGACGAGCCTACATTCAAGTCACTACAGGGATATCCGGCCTTATTTCGAGTCAGGGCATCGCGGTGTCCATTCCACTTGAGGCTACAAACTCAGGGTCCCTCTCACATACCTAGAGCTAAGAGAAGCCTCCTCTTGAGGTGCTTGTGGTAAGGTGGTATTCATCTGGAGTCGAAGCCAGGGACTAACCTCTCATCTCGAGTTGATTTTTGGTCCACGGAGCTCTTTCGTGTGGCTACAGTGACCTCAGGATCCCTCTAGCCTTGAAACAGTGTTCTTGGGGTTTCTCTGGAGTGCCATCAAGGAAATCAAGGCTCCTTACATGTGTGATGTGCAACACGGAATTGCTCTGCACGCAGTGCAGGGGAATCGGGCCTCATCTCGTGGCGAGGGGGAAGTCTCATGGTTTTTCTCGAGTTGCGGCGGGAACCTGGGGTATATTCTCGAGTTACGACGAGGATGGCCCTTCCACCCACGTGTTTGTTCAGCGACGCCAGGACTCCTGCCTAGTTGCGAGGGACAACTCGGGATTCTCCTCGAGGCTCGGCAGGGCAATTGGGACGCCTCTCCAGCTGACGCGGGAGACCAAGAGTCCCTTTCCACGTGCCACAGGAATCCTGGGACTCCTATCAAGTTTCACGAGGAGTCAGGCATCGGCTCCTTTGGAGGCACTGATCTCCGCGTACCTCTGGAGTTTTCAAAGGATGTGAGGCCTCCGGTCGTGATGAGGTGGGGAACTAGGTCTTTCTCTCTGGTCCCCACAGGGGATTCAGACATCCTTTCGTCTTGGGAGATGCAAGACGAGCCTGCATTCAAGTCACTGCAGGGATATCCGGCTTTATTTCGCGTCAGGGCATCGCAGTGTTCATTCCTCTTGAGGCCGCAAAATTACGGTCCCTCTCACATACCTAGAGCTGAGACAAGCCTCCTCTTGAGGTGCTTGGGGTAAGGTGGTATTCCTCTGGAGTCGAAGCCAGGGACTAACCTCTCGTCTCGAGTTGATTTGTGGTCCAGGGAGCTCTTTCGTGTTGCTACAGTGACCTCAGGATCCCTCTAGCCTTGAAACAGTGTTCTTGGGGTTTCTCTGGAGTGCCATCAAGGAAATCAAGACTCCTTTCATGTGTGATGTGCAACACGGAATTGCTCTGCATGCAGTGCAGGGGAATCGGGCCTCATCTCACGGCGAGGGGGAAGTCTCATGGTTTTTCTCGAGTTGCGGCGAGAACCTGGGGTATATTATCGAGTTACGACAGGGATGGCCCTTCCACCCACGTGTTTGTTCAGCGACGTTAGGACTCCTGCCTAGTTGCGAGGGAAAATTCGGGATTCTCCTCGAGGCTTGGCAGGGCAATTGGAACGCCTCTCCAGCTGAGGCGGGAGACCAAGTGTCCCTTTCCTCGTGCCACAGGAATCCTGGGACTCCTATCAAGTTTCACGAGGAGTCAGGCATCGTCTCCTTTGGAGGCACTGATCTCCGCGAACCTCTGGAGTTTTCAAAGGATGTGAGGCCTCCGGTCGCGATGAGGTGGGGAACTAGGTCTTTCTCTGTGGTCTCCACAGGGGATTCAGTCATCCTTTCGTCTTGGGAGAAGCAAGACGAGCCAGCATTCAAGGCACTGCCGGGATATCCGGCGTTATTTCGCGTCAGGGCATCGCAGTGTCCATTCCACTTGAGGCCGCAAACTCAGGGTCCCTCTCACATACCTAGAGCTGAGAGAAGTCTCCTCTTGAGGTGCTTGTTGTAAGGTGGTATTCCTCTGGAGTCGAAGCCAGGGACTAACCTCTCATCTCGAGTTGATTCTTGGTCCGCGGAGCTCTTTCGTTTTGCTTCAGTGACCTCAGGATCCTCTAGCCTTAAAACAGTGTTCTTGGGGTTTCTCTGGAGTGCCATCAAGGAAATCTAGGCTCCTTTCATGTGTGATGTGCAACAGGGAATTGCTCTGCACGCAGTACAGGGGAATCGGGCCTCATCTCGCGGCGAGGGGGAAGTCTCATGGTTTTTCTCGAGTTGCGGCGGGAACCTGGGATATATTCTCGAGTTACGACGGGGATGGCCCTTCCACCCACGTGTTTGTTCAGCCACGTCAGGACTCCTACCTAGTTGGGAGGGACAACTCGGGATTCTCCTCGAGGCTTGGGAGGGCAATTGGAACGCCTCCGCAGCTGAGGCGGGAGACCAAGTGTCCCTTTCCACGTGCCACAAGAATCCTGGGACTCCTATCAAGTTTCACGAGGAGTCAGGCATCGTCTCCTTTGGAGGCACTGATCTCCGCGTACCTCTGGAGTTTTCAAAGGATGTGAGGCCTCCGGTCGCGATGAGGTGGGGAACTAGGTCTTTCTCTGTGGTCTCCACAGGGGATTCAAACATCCTTTCATCTTCGGAGATGCAAGACGAGCCTGCATTCAAGTCACTGCAGGGATATCCGGCCTTATTTCGAGTCAGGGCATCTCGGTGTCCATTCCACTTGAGACCGCAAACTCAGGGTCCCTCTCACATACATAGAGCTGAGAGAAGCCTCCTCTTGAGGTGCTTGTGGTAAGGTGGTATTCCTCTGGAGTCGAAGCCAGGGCCTACCCTCTCATCTCGAGTTGATTTTTGGTCCACGGAACTCATTCGTGTTGCTACAGTCACCTCAGGATCCCTCGAGCCTTGAAACAGTGTTCTTGGGGTTTCTCTGGAGTGCCATCAAGGAAATCAAGGCTCCTTTCATGTGTGATGTGCAACACGGAATTGCTCTGCACGCAGTGCAGGGGAATCGGGCCTCATCTCGCGGCGAGGGGGAAGTCTCATGGTTTTTCTCGACTTGCGGCGGGAACCTGGTTTATATTCTCGAGTTACGACGGGGATGCTCTTCCACACACGTGTTTGTTCAACCACGTCAGGACTCCTGCCTAGTTGCGAGGGAAAACTGGGGATTCTCCTCGAGGCTTGGTAGGGCAATTGGGACGCCTCTCCAGCTGAGGCGGAGACCAAGGGTCCCTTTCCACGTGCCACAGGAATCCTGGGACTCCTATCAAGTTTCACGAGGAGTCAGGCATCGTCTCCTTTGGAGGCACTGATCTCCGCGTACCTCTGGAGTTTTCAAAGGATGTGAGGCCTCCGGTCGGTATGAGGTGGGGAACTAGGTCCTTCTCTGTGGTCTCCACAGGGGATTAAGACATCCTTTCATCTTGGGAGATGCAAGACGAGCCTGCATTCAAGTCACTGCAGGGATATCCGGCCTTATTTCGTGTCAGGGCATCGCAGAGTCCATTCCACTTCAGGCCACAAACTCAGGGTCCCTCTCACATACCTAGAGCTGAGAGAAGCCTCCTCTTGAGGTGCTTGTGGTAAGGTGGTATTCCTCTGGAGTCGAATCCAGGGACTAACCTCTCATCTCGAGTTGATTTTTGGTCCACGGAGCTCTTTCGTGTTGCTACAGTGACCTCAGGATCCCTCTAGCCTTGAAACAGTGTTCTTGGGGTTTCTCTGGAGTGCCATCAAGGAAATCAAGGCTCCTTTCATGTTTGATGTGCAACACGGAATTGCTCTGCACGCAGTGCAGGGGAATCGGGGCTCATCTCGCGGCGAGGGGGAAGTCTCATGGTTTTTGACGAGTTGCGGCGGGAACCTGGGGTATATTCTCGAGTTACGACGGAGATGGCCCTTCCACCCACGTGTTTCTTCCGCGACGTCAGGACTCCTGCCTAGTTGCGAGGGACAACTCGGGATTGTCCTCGAAGGTTGGCAGTGCAACTGGGACGCCTCTCCAGCTGAGGCGGGAGACCAAGGGTCCCTTTCAACGTGCCACAGGAATCCTGGGACTCCTATCAAGTTTCACGAGGAGTCAGGCATCGTCTCCTTTGGAGGCACTGATCTCCGCGTACCTCTGGAGTTTTCAAAGGATGTGAGGCCTCCGGTCGCGATGAGATGGGGAACTAGGTCATTCTCTGTGGTCTCCAGAGGGGATTCAGACATCCTTTCGTCTTGGGAGAGGGAAGACGAGCCTGCATTCAAGTCACTGCAGGGATATCCCGCCTTATTTCGAGTCAGGGCATCGCGGTGTCCATTCCACTTGAGGCCGCAAACTCAGGGTCCCTTTCACATACCTAGAGCTGAGAGAAGCCTCCTCTTGAGGTGCTTGTGGTAAGGTGGTATTCCTCTGGAGTCGAAGCCAGGGACTAACCTCTCATCTCGAGTTGATTTTTGGTCCACGGAGCTCTTTCGTGTGGCTACAGTGACCTCAGGATCCCTCTAGCCTTGAAACAGTGTTCTTGGGGTTTCTCTGGAGTGCCATCAAGGAAATCAAGGCTCCTTTCATGTGTGATGTGCAACACGGAATTGCTCTGCACGCAGTGCAGGGGAATCGGGCCTCATCTCGCGGCGAGGGGGAAGTCTCATGGTTTTTCTTGAGTTGCGGTGGGAACCTGGGGTATATTCTCGAGTTACGACGGGGATGGCCCTTCCACACACGTGTTTGTTCAGCGACGTCAGGACTCCTGCCTAGTTGCGAGGGACAACTCGGGATTGTCCTCGAAGGTTGGCAGTGCAACTGGGACGCCTCGCCAGCTGAGGCGGGAGACCAAGGGTCCCTTTCTACGTGCCACAGGAATCCTGGGACTCCTATCAAGTTTCACGAGGAGTCAGGCATCGTCTCCTTTGGAGGCACTGATCTCCGCGTACCTCTGGAGTTTTCAAAGGATGTGAGGCCTCCGGTCGCGATGAGGTGGGGAACTAGGTCTTTCTCTGTGGTCTCCACAGGGGATTCAGACATCCTTTCGTCTTGGGAGAGGCAAGACGAGCCTACATTCAAGTCACTACAGGGATATCCGGCCTTATTTCGAGTCAGGGCATCGCGGTGTCCATTCCACTTGAGGCTACAAACTCAGGGTCCCTCTCACATACCTAGAGCTAAGAGAAGCCTCCTCTTGAGGTGCTTGTGTAAGGTGGTATTCCTCTGGAGTCGAAGCCAGGGACTAACCTCTCATCTCGAGTTGATTTTTGGTCCACGGGGCTCTTTCGTGTGGCTACAGTGACCTCAGGATCCCTCTAGCCTTGAAACAGTGTTCTTGGGGTTTCTCTGGAGTGCCATCAAGGAAATCAAGGCTCCTTACATGTGTGATGTGCAACACGGAATTGCTCTGCACGCAGTGCAGGGGAATCGGGCCTCATCTCGCGGCGAGGGGGAAGTCTCATGGTTTTTCTCGAGTTGGGGCGGGAACCTGGGGTATATTCTCGACTTACGACGGGGATGGCCCTTCGACCCACGTGTTTGTTCAGCGACGTCAGGACTCCTGCCTAGTTGCGAGGGACAACTCGGGATTCTCCTCGAGGCTTGGCAGGGCAATTGGAACGCCTCTCCAGATGAGGCGGGAGATGAAGTGTCCCTTTCCACGTGCCACAGGAATCTTGGGACTCCTATCAAGTTTCACGAGGAGTCAGGCATCGTCTCCTTTGGAGGCACTGATCTCAGTGTACCTCTGGAGTTTTCAAAGTATGTGAGGCCTCCGGTCGTGATGAGGTGGGGAAATAGGTCTTTCTCTGTGGTCTCCAGAGGGGATTCAGACATCCTTTCATCTTGGGAGATGCAAGACGAGCCTGCATTTAAGTCACTGCAGGGATATCCGGCCTTATTTCGAGTCAGAGCATCGCGGTGTCCTTTCCACTTGAGGCCGCAAACTCAGGGTCCCTCTCACATACCTAGAGCTGAGAGAAGCCTCCTCTTGAGGTGCTTGTGGTAAGGTGGTTTCCTCTGGAGTCGAAGCCAGGGACTAACCTCTCATCTCCAGTTGATTTGTGGTCCACGGAACTCTTTCGTGTGGCTACAGTGACCTCAGGATAGCTCTAGCCTTGAAACAGTGTTCTTGGGGTTTCTCTGGAGTGCCATCAAGGAAATCAAGGCTCCTTTCAGGTGTGATGTGCAGCACTGAATTGCTCTGCACGCACTGCAGGTGAATCTGGCCTCATCTCGCGGCGAGGGGGACGTCTCATGGTTTTTCTCGAGTTGCGGCGGGAACCTGGGGTATATTCTCGAGTTACGACGGGGATGGCCCTTCCACCCACGTGTTTGTTCAGCGACGGCAGGACTCCTGCCTAGTTGCGAGGGAAAACTCGGGATTCTCCTCGAGGCTTGGGAGGGCAATTGGGACGCCTCTCCAGCTGAGGCGGGAGACCAAGGGTCCCTTTCCACGTGCCACAGGAATCCTGGGACTCCTATCAAGTTTCACGAGGAGTCAGGCATCGTCTCCTTTGGAGGCACTGATCTCCGCGTACCTCTGGAGTTTTGAAAGGATGTGAGGCCTCCGGTCGCGATGAGGTGGGGAACTAGGTCTTTCTCTGTGGTCTCCACAGGGGATTCAGACATCCTTTCGTCTTGGGAGAGGCAAGACGAGCCTGCATTCAAGTCACTGCAGGGATATCCGGCCTTATTTCGAGTCAGGGCATCGCGGTGTCCATTCCACTTGAGGCTACAAACTCAGGGTCCCTCTCACATACCTAAAGCTAAGAGAAGCCTCCTCTTGAGGTGCTTGTGGTAAGGTGGTATTCCTCTGGAGTCGAAGCCAGGGACTAACCTCTCATCTCGAGTTGATTTTTGGTCCACGGAGCTCTTTCGTGTGGCTACAGTGACCTCAGGATCCCTCTAGCCTTGAAACAGTGTTCTTGAGGTTTCTCTGGAGTGCCATCAAGGAAATCAAGGCTCCTTTCATGTGTGATGTGCAACACGGAATTGCTCTGCACGCAGTGCAGGGGAATCGGGCCTCATCTCGCGGCGAGGGGGAAGTCTCATGGTTTTTCTCGAGTTGCGGCGGGAACCTGGGGTATATTCTCGAGTTACGACGGGGATGGCCCTTCCACCCACGTGTTTGTTCAGCGACGGCAGGACTCCTGCCTAGTTGCGAGGGAAAACTCGGGATTCTCCTCGATGCTTGGCAGGGCAATTGGGACCCCTCTCCAGCTGAGGCGGGAGACCAAGGGTCCCTTTTCACGTGCCACAGGAATCCTGGGACTCCTATCAAGTTTCACGAGGAGTCAGGCATCGTGTGCCTTGGAGGCACTGATCTCCGCGTACGTCTGGAGTTTTCAAAGGATGTGAGGCCTCCGGTCGCGATGAGGTGGGGAACTAGGTCTTTCTCTGTGGTCTCCACAGGGGATTCAGACATCCTTTCGTCTTGGGAGATGTAAGACGAGCCTGCATTCAAGGCACTGCAGGGATATCCGGGGTTATTTCGCGTCAGGGCATCGCAGTGTCCATTCCACTTGAGGCCGCAAACTCAGGGTCCCTCTCACATACCTAGAGCTGAGAGAAGCCTCCTCTTGAGGTGCTTGTGGTAAGGTGGTATTCCTCTGGAGTCGAAGCCAGGGACTAACCTCTCATCTCGAGTTGATTTTTGGTCCACGGAGCTCTTTCGTGTTGCTACAGTGACCTCAGGATCCCTCTAGCCTTGAAACAGTGTTCTTGGGGTTTCTCTGGAGTGCCATCAAGGAAATCAAGGCTCCTTTCATGTTTGATGTGCAATACGGAATTGCTTTGAATGCAGTGCAGGGGAATCGGGCCTCATCTCACGGCGAGGGGGAAGTCTCATGGTTTTTCTCGAGTTGCGGCGGGGACCTGGGGTATATTCTCGAGTTCCGACGGGGATGGCCCTTCCACCCACGTGTTTGTTCAGCCACGTCAGGACTCCTGCCTAGTTGCGAGGGACAACTGGAGATTCTCCTCGAGGCTTGGCAGGGCAATTGGGACGTCACTCCAGCTGAGGCGGGAGACCAAGGGTCCCTTTCCACGTACCACAGGAATCCTGGGCTTCGTATCAAGTTTCACGAGGAGTCAGGTATCCTCTCCTTTGGAGGCACTGATCTCCGCGTACCTCTGGAGTTTTCAAAGGATGTGGGGCCTCCGGTCGCCATGAAGTGGGGAACTAGGTCTTTCTCTGTGGTCTCCACAGGGGATTCAGACATCCTTTCGTCTTGGGAGATGCAAGACGAGCTTGCATTCAAGTCACTGCAGGGATATCCGGCCTTATTTCGGGTCAGGGCATCGCGGTGTCCTTTCCACTTGAGGCCGCATACTCAGGGTCCCTCTCACATACCTAGAGCTGAGAGAAGCCTCCTCTTGAGGTGCTTGTGGTAAGGTGGTATTCCTCTGGAGTCGAAGCCAGGGACTAACCTCTCATCTCGAGTTGATTTTTGGTCCACGGAGCTCTTTCGTTTTACTTCAGTGACCTCAGGATCCTCTAGCCTTGAAACAGTGTTCTTGGGGTTTCTCTGGAGTGCCATCAAGGAAATCTAGGCTCCTTTCATGTGTGATGTTCAACAGGGAATTGCTCTGCACGCAGTGCAGGGGAATCGGGCCTCATCTCGCGGCGAGGGGGAAGTCTCATGGTTTTCCTCGAGTTGCGGCGGGAACCTGGGGTATATTCTCGAGTTACGACGGGGATGGCCCTTCCACCCACATGTTTATTCAGTGACGTCAGGACTCCTGTCTAGCTGCGAGGGACAACTCGGGATTCTCCTTGAGGCTTGGCAGGGCAATTGGGACGCCTCTCCAGCTGAGGCGGGAGACCAAGTGTCCCTTTTCACGTGCCACAGGAATCCTGGGACTCCTATCAAGTTTCACGAGGAGTCAGGCATCGTCCCTTTTGGAGACACTGATCTCCGCGTACCTCTGGAGTTTTCAAAGGATTTGAGGCCTCAGGTCGCGATGAGGTGGGGAATTAGGTCTTTCTCTGTGGTCTCCACAGGGGATTCAAACATCCTTTCATCTTGGGAGATGCAAGACGAGCCGGCATTCAAGTCACTGCAGAGATATCTGGCCTTATTTCGAGTCAGGGCATCGCGGTGTCCATTCCACCTGAGGCCGCAAACTCAGGGTCCCTCTCACATACCTAGAGCTGAGAGAAGCCTCCTCTTGAGGTGCTTGTGGTAAGGTGGTATTCCTCTGGAGTCGAAGCCAGGGACTAACCTCTCATCTCCAGTTGATTTTTGGTCCACGGAGCTCTTTCGTGTTGCTACAGTGACCTCAGGATCGCTCTAGCCTTGAAACAGTGTTCTTGGGGATTCTCTGGAGTGCCATCAAGGAAATCAAGGCTCCTTTCATGTGTGATGTGCAACACGGAATTGCTCTGCATGCAGTGCAGGGGAATCGGGCCTCATCTCGCGGCGAGGGGGAAGTCTCATGGTTTTTCTCGAGTTGCGGCGGGAACCTGGGGTATATTCTCGAGTTACGACGAGGATGGCCCTTCCACCCACGTGTTTGTTCAGCGACGCCAGGACTCCTGCCTAGTTGCGAGGGACAACTCGGGATTCTCCTCGAGGCTTGGCAGGGCAATTGGGACGCCTCTCCAGCTGAGGCGGGAGACCAAGGGTCCCTTTCCACGTGCCACAGGAATCCTGGGACTCCTATCAAGTTTCACGAGGAGTCAGGCATCGTCTCCTTTGGAGGCACTGATCTCCGCGTACCTCTGGAGTTTTCAAAGGATGTGAGGCCTCCGATCGTGATGAGGTGGGGAACTAGGTCTTTCTCTCTGGTCCCCACAGGGGATTTAGACATCCTTTCGTCTTGGGAGATGCAAGACGAGCCTGCATTCAAGTCACTGCAGGGATATCCGGCCTTATTTCGCGTCAGGGCATCGCAGTGTTCATTCCTCTTGAGGCCGCAAAATTACGGTCCCTCTCACATACCTAGAGCTGAGACAAGCCTCCTCTTGAGGTGCTTGTGGTAAGGTGGTATTCCTCTGGAGTCGAAGCCAGGGACTAACCTCTCGTCTCGAGTTGATTTGTGGTCCACGGAGCTCTTTCGTGTTGCTACAGTGACCTCAGGATCCCTCTAGCCTTGAAACAGTGTTCTTGGGTTTTCTCTGGAGTGCCATCAAGGAAATCAAGACTCCTTTCATGTGTGATGTGCAACACGGAATTGCTCTGCATGCAGTGCAGGGGAATCGGGCCTCATCTCACGGCGAGGGGGAAGTCTCATGGTTTTTCTCGAGTTGCGGCGAGAACCTGGGGTATATTATCGAGTTACGACAGGGATGGCCCTTCCACCCACGTGTTTGTTCAGCGACGGCAGGACTCCTGCCTAGTTGCGAGGGAAAACTCGGGATTCTCCTCGAGGCTTGGCAGGGCAATTGGAACGCCTCTCCAGCTGAGGCGGGAGACCAAGTGTCCCTTTCCACGTGCCACAGGAATCCTGGGACTCCTATCAAGTTTCACGAGGAGTCAGGCATCGTCTCCTTTGGAGGCACTGATCTCCGCGTACCTCTGGAGTTTTCAAAGGATGTGAGGCCTCCGGTCGCGATGAGGTGGGGAACTAGGTCTTTCTCTGTGGTCTCCACAGGGGATTCAGTCATCCTTTCGTCTTGGGAGAAGCAAGACGAGCCTGCATTCAAGGCACTGCAGGGATATCCGGCGTTATTTCGCGTCAGGGCATCGCAGTGTCCATTCCACTTGAGGCCGCAAACTCAGGGTCCCTCTCACATACCTAGAGCTGAGAGAAGCCTCCTCTTGAGGTGCTTGTGGTAAGCTGGTATTCCTCTGGAGTCGAAGCCAGGGACTAACCTCTCATCTCGAGTTGATTCTTGGTCCGCGGAACTCTTTCGTTTTGCTTCAGTGACCTCAGGATCCTCTAGCCTTAAAACAGTGTTCTTGGGGTTTCTCTGGAGTGCCATGAAGGAAATCTAGGCTCCTTTCATGTGTGATGTGCAACAGGGAATTGCTCTGCACGCAGTACAGGGGAATCGGGCCTCATCTCGCGGCGAGGGGGAAGTCTCATGGTTTTTCTCGAGTTGCGGCGGGAACCTGGGATATATTCTCGAGTTACGACGGGGATGGCCCTTCCACCCACGTGTTTGTTCAGCCACGTCAGGACTCCTACCTAGTTGGGAGGGACAACTCGGGATTCTCCTCGAGGCTTGGGAGGGCAATTGGAACGCCTCCCCAGCTGAGGCGGGAGACCAAGTGTCCCTTTCCACGTGCCACAAGAATCCTGGGACTCCTATCAAGTTGCACGAGGAGTCAGGCATCGGCTCCTTTGGAGGCACTGATCTCCGCGTACCTCTGGAGTTTTCAAAGGATGTGAGGCCTCCGGTCGCGATGAGGTGGGGAACTAGGTCCTTCTCTGTGGTCTCCACAGGGGATTCAGACATCCTTTCATCTTGGGAGATGCAAGACGAGCCTGCATTCAAGTCACTGCAGGGATATCCGGCCTTATTTCGTGTCAGGGCATCGCAGAGTCCATTCCACTTCAGGCTGCAAACTCAGGGTCCCTCTCACATACCTAGAGCTGAGAGAAGCCTCCTCTTGAGGTGCTTGTGGTAAGGTGGTATTCCTCTGGAGTCGAATCCAGGGACTAACCTCTCATCTCCAGTTGATTTTTGGTCCACGGAGCTCTTTCGTGTTGCTACAGTGACCTCAGGATCCCTCTAGCCTTGAAACAGTGTTCTTGGGGTTTCTCTGGAGTGCCATCAAGGAAATCAAGGCTCCTTTCATGTGTGATGTGCAACACGGAATTGCTCTGCACGCAGTGCAGGGGAATCGGGGCTCATCTCGCGGCGAGGGGGAAGTCTCATGGTTTTTGACGAGTTGCGGCGGGAACCTGGGGTATATTCTCGAGTTACGACGGGGATGGCCCTTCCACCCACGTGTTTGTTCAGCGACGGCAGGACTCCTGCCTAGTTGCGAGGGAAAACTCGGGATTCTCCTCGAGGCTTGGGAGGGCAATTGGGACGCCTCTCCAGCTGAGGCGGGAGACCAAGGGTCCCTTTCCACGTGCCACAGGAATCCTGGGACTCCTATCAAGTTTCACGAGGAGTCAGGCATCGTCTCCTTTGGAGGCACTGATCTCCGCGTACCTCTGGAGTTTTGAAAGGATGTGAGGCCTCCGGTCGCGATGAGGTGGGGAACTAGGTCTTTCTCTGTGGTCTCCACAGGGGATTCAGACATCCTTTCGTCTTGGGAGAGGCAAGACGAGCCTGCATTCAAGTCACTGCAGGGATATCCGGCCTTATTTCGAGTCAGGGCATCGCGGTGTTCATTCCACTTGAGGCTACAAACTCAGGGTCCCTCTCACATACCTGAAGCTAAGAGAAGCCTCCTCTTGAGGTGCTTGTGGTAAGGTGGTATTCCTCTGGAGTCGAAGCCAGGGACTAACCTCTCATCTCGAGTTGATTTTTGGTCCACGGAGCTCTTTCGTGTGGCTACAGTGACCTCAGGATCCCTCTAGCCTTGAAACAGTGTTCTTGAGGTTTCTCTGGAGTGCCATCAAGGAAATCAAGGCTCCTTTCATGTGTGATGTGCAACACGGAATTGCTCTGCACGCAGTGCAGGGGAATCGGGCCTCATCTCGCGGCGAGGGGGAAGTCTCATGGTTTTTCTCGAGTTGCGGCGGGAACCTGGGGTATATTCTCGAGTTACGACGGGGATGGCCCTTCCACCCACGTGTTTGTTCAGCGACGGCAGGACTCCTGCCTAGTTGCGAGGGAAAACTCGGGATTCTCCTCGATGCTTGGCAGGGCAATTGGGACCCCTCTCCAGCTGAGGCGGGAGACCAAGGGTCCCTTTTCACGTGCCACAGGAATCCTGGGACTCCTATCAAGTTTCACGAGGAGTCAGGCATCGTGTGCCTTGGAGGCACTGATCTCCGCGTACGTCTGGAGTTTTCAAAGGATGTGAGGCCTCCGGTCGCGATGAGGTGGGGAACTAGGTCTTTCTCTGTGGTCTCCACAGGGGATTCAGACATCCTTTCGTCTTGGGAGATGTAAGACGAGCCTGCATTCAAGGCACTGCAGGGATATCCGGGGTTATTTCGCGTCAGGGCATCGCAGTGTCCATTCCACTTGAGGCCGCAAACTCAGGGTCCCTCTCACATACCTAGAGCTGAGAGAAGCCTCCTCTTGAGGTGCTTGTGGTAAGGTGGTATTCCTCTGGAGTCGAAGCCAGGGACTAACCTCTCATCTCGAGTTGATTTTTGGTCCACGGAGCTCTTTCGTGTTGCTACAGTGACCTCAGGATCCCTCTAGCCTTGAAACAGTGTTCTTGGGGTTTCTCTGGAGTGCCATCAAGGAAATCAAGGCTCCTTTCATGTTTGATGTGCAATACGGAATTGCTTTGAATGCAGTGCAGGGGAATCGGGCCTCATCTCACGGCGAGGGGGAAGTCTCATGGTTTTTCTCGAGTTGCGGCGGGGACCTGGGGTATATTCTCGAGTTTCGACGGGGATGGCCCTTCCACCCACGTGTTTGTTCAGCAACGTCAGCACTCCTGCCTAGTTGCGAGGGACAACTGGAGATTCTCCTCGAGGCTTGGCAGGGCAATTGGGACGTCACTCCAGCTGAGGCGGGAGACCAAGGGTCCCTTTCCACGTACCACAGGAATCCTGGGCTTCGTATCAAGTTTCACGAGGAGTCAGGTATCCTCTCCTTTGGAGGCACTGATCTCCGCGTACCTCTGGAGTTTTCAAAGGATGTGGGGCCTCCGGTCGCCATGAAGTGGGGAACTAGGTCTTTCTCTGTGGTCTCCACAGGGGATTCAGACATCCTTTCGTCTTGGGAGATGCAAGACGAGCTTGCATTCAAGTCACTGCAGGGATATCCGGCCTTATTTCGGGTCAGGGCATCGCGGTGTCCTTTCCACTTGAGGCCGCAAACTCAGGGTCCCTCTCACATACCTAGAGCTGAGAGAAGCCTCCTTTTGAGGTGCTTGTGGTAAGGTGGTATTCCTCTGGAGTCGAAGCCAGGGACTAACCTCTCATCTCGAGTTGATTTTTGGTCCACGGAGCTCTTTCGTTTTACTTCAGTGACCTCAGGATCCTCTAGCCTTGAAACAGTGTTCTTGGGGTTTCTCTGGAGTGCCATCAAGGAAATCTAGGCTCCTTTCATGTGTGATGTTCAACAGGGAATTGCTCTGCACGCAGTGCAGGGGAATCGGGCCTCATCTCGCGGCGAGGGGGAAGTCTCATGGTTTTCCTCGAGTTGCGGCGGGAACCTGGGGTATATTCTCGAGTTACGACGGGGATGGCCCTTCCATCCACATGTTTATTCAGTGACGTCAGGACTCCTGTCTAGTTGCGAGGGACAACTCGGGATTCTCCTTGAGGCTTGGCAGGGCAATTGGGACGCCTCTCCAGCTGAGGCGGGAGACCAAGTGTCCCTTTTCACGTGCCACAGGAATCCTGGGACTCCTATCAAGTTTCACGAGGAGTCAGGCATCGTCCCTTTTGGAGACACTGATCTCCGCGTACCTCTGGAGTTTTCAAAGGATTTGAGGCCTCAGGTCGCGATGAGGTGGGGAATTAGGTCTTTCTCTGTGGTCTCCACAGGGGATTCAAACATCCTTTCATCTTGGGAGATGCAAGACGAGCCGGCATTCAAGTCACTGCAGAGATATCTGGCCTTATTTCGAGTCAGGGCATCGCGGTGTCCATTCCACCTGAGGCCGCAAACTCAGGGTCCCTCTCACATACCTAGAGCTGAGAGAAGCCTCCTCTTGAGGTGCTTGTGGTAAGGTGGTATTCCTCTGGAGTCGAAGCCAGGGACTAACCTCTCATCTCCAGTTGATTTTTGGTCCACGGAGCTCTTTCGTGTTGCTACAGTGACCTCAGGATCGCTCTAGCCTTGAAACAGTGTTCTTGGGGATTCTCTGGAGTGCCATCAAGGAAATCAAGGCTCCTTTCATGTGTGATGTGCAACACGGAATTGCTCTGCATGCAGTGCAGGGGAATCGGGCCTCATCTCGCGGCGAGGGGGAAGTCTCATGGTTTTTCTCGAGTTGCGGCAGGAACCTGGGGTATATTCTCGAGTTACGACGAGGATGGCCCTTCCACCCACGTGTTTGTTCAGCGACGCCAGGACTCCTGCCTAGTTGCGAGGGACAACTCGGGATTCTCCTCGAGGCTTGGCAGGGCAATTGGGACGCCTCTCCAGCTGACGCGGGAGACCAAGGGTCCCTTTCCACGTGCCACAGGAATCCTGGGACTCCTATCAAGTTTCACGAGGAGTCAGGCATCGTCTCCTTTGGAGGCACTGATCTCCGCGTACCTCTGGAGTTTTCAAAGGATGTGAGGCCTCCGATCGTGATGAGGTGGGGAACTAGGTCTTTCTCTCTGGTCCCCACAGGGGATTTAGACATCCTTTCGTCTTGGGAGATGCAAGACCAGCCTGCATTCAAGTCACTGCAGGGATATCCGGCCTTATTTCGCGTCAGGGCATCGCAGTGTTCATTCCTCTTGAGGCCGCAAAATTACGGTCCCTCTCACATACCTAGAGCTGAGACAAGCCTCCTCTTGAGGTGCTTGTGGTAAGGTGGTATTCCTCTGGAGTCGAAGCCAGGGACTAACCTCTCGTCTCGAGTTCATTTGTGGTCCACGGAGCTCTTTCGTGTTGCTACAGTGACCTCAGGATCCCTCTAGCCTTGAAACAGTGTTCTTGGGTTTTCTCTGGAGTGTCATCAAGGAAATCAAGACTCCTTTCATGTGTGATGTGCAACACGGAATTGCTCTGCATGCAGTGCAGGGGAATCGGGCCTCATCTCACGGCGAGGGGGAAGTCTCATGGTTTTTCTCGAGTTGCGACGAGAACCTGGGGTATATTATCGAGTTACGACAGGGATGGCCCTTCCACCCACGTGTTTGTTCAGCGACGGCAGGACTCCTGCCTAGTTGCGAGGGAAAACTCGGGATTCTCCTCGAGGCTTGGCAGGGCAATTGGAACGCCTCTCCAGCTGAGGCGGGAGACCAAGGGTCCCTTTCCACGTGCCACAGGAATCCTGGGACTCCTATCAAGTTTCACGAGGAGTCAGGCATCTTCTCCTTTGGAGGCACTGATCTCCGCGTACCTCTGGAGTTTTCAAAGGATGTGAGGCCTCCGGTCGCGATGAGGTGGGGAACTAGGTCTTTCTCTGTGGTCTCCACAGGGGATTCAGTCATCCTTTCGTCTTGGGAGAAGCAAGACGAGCCTGCATTCAAGGCACTGCAGGGATATCCGGCGTTATTTCGCGTCAGGGCATCGCAGTGTCCATTCCACTTGAGGCCGCAAACTCAGGGTCCCCTCACATACCTAGAGCTGAGAGAAGCCTCCTCTTGAGGTGCTTGTGGTAAGCTGGTATTCCTCTGGAGTCGAAGCCAGGGACTAACCTCTCATCTCGAGTTGATTCTTGGTCCGCGGAACTCTTTCGTTTTGCTTCAGTGACCTCAGGATCCTCTAGCCTTAAAACAGTGTTCTTGGGGTTTCTCTGGAGTGCCATCAAGGAAATCTAGGCTCCTTTCATGTGTGATGTGCAACAGGGAATTGCTCTGCACGCAGTACAGGGGAATCGGGCCTCATCTCGCGGCGAGGGGGAAGTCTCATGGTTTTTCTCGAGTTGCGGCGGGAACCTGGGATATATTCTCGAGTTACGACGGGGATGGCCCTTCCACCCACGTGTTTGTTCAGCCACGTCAGGACTCCTACCTAGTTGGGAGGGACAACTCGGGATTCTCCTCGAGGCTTGGGAGGGCAATTGGAATGCCTCTCCAGCTGAGGCGGGAGACCAAGTGTCCCTTTCCACGTGCCACAAGAATCCTGGGACTCCTATCAAGTTTCACGAGGAGTCAGGCATCGTCTCCTTTGGAGGCACTGATCTCCGCGTACCTCTGGAGTTTTCAAAGGATGTGAGGCCTCCGGTCGCGATGAGGTGGGGAACTAGGTCTTTCTCTGTGGTCTTCACAGGGGATTCAAACATCCTTTCATCTTCGGAGATGCAAGACGAGCCTGCATTCAAGTCACTGCAGGGATATGCGGCCTTAATTCGAGTCAGGGCATCGCGGTGTCCATTCCACTTGAGGCCGCAAATTCAGGGTCCCTCTCACATACATAGAGCTGAGAGAAGCCTCCTCTTGAGGTGCTTGTGGTAAGGTGGTATTCCTCTGGAGTCGAAGCCAGGGCCTACCCTCTCATCTCGAGTTGATTTTTGGTCCACGGAACTCATTCGTGTTGCTACAGTCACCTCAGGATCCCTCGAGCCTTGAAACAGTGTTCTTGGGGTTTCTCTGGAGTGCCATCAAGGAAATCAAGGCTCCTTTCATGTGTGATGTGCAACACGGAATTGCTCTGCATGCAATGCAGGGGAATCGGGCCTCATCTCGCGGCGAGGGGGAAGTCTCATGGTTTTTCTCGACTTGCGGCGGGAACCTGGGGTATATTCTCGAGTTACGACGGGGATGCTCTTCCACACACGTGTTTGTTCAGCCACGTCAGGACTCCTACCTAGTTGCGAGGGAAAACTGGGGATTCTCCTCGAGGCTTGGTAGGGCAATTGGGACGCCTCTCCAGCTGAGGCGGAGACCAAGGGTCCCTTTCCACGTGCCACAGGAATCCTGGGACTCCTATCAAGTTGCACGAGGAGTCAGGCATCGGCTCCTTTGGAGGCACTGATCTCCGCGTACCTCTGGAGTTTTCAAAGGATGTGAGGCCTCCGGTCGCGATGAGGTGGGGAACTAGGTCCTTCTCTGTGGTCTCCACAGGGGATTCAGACATCCTTTCATCTTGGGAGATGCAAGACGAGCCTGCATTCAAGTCACTGCAGGGATATCCGGCCTTATTTCGTGTCAGGGCATCGCAGAGTCCATTCCACTTCAGGCCGCAAACTCAGGGTCCCTCTCACATACCTAGAGCTGAGAGAAGCCTCCTCTTGAGGTGCTTGTGGTAAGGTGGTATTCCTCTGGAGTCGAATCCAGGGACTAACCTCTCATCTCCAGTTGATTTTTGGTCCACGGAGCTCTTTCGTGTTGCTACAGTGACCTCAGGATCCCTCTAGCCTTGAAACAGTGTTCTTGGGGTTTCTCTGGAGTGCCATCAAGGAAATCAAGGCTCCTTTCATGTGTGATGTGCAACACGGAATTGCTCTGCACGCAGTGCAGGGGAATCGGGGCTCATCTCTCGGCGAGAGGGAAGTCTCATGGTTTTTGACGAGTTGCGGCGGGAACCTGGGGTATATTCTCGAGTTACGACGGGGATGGCCCTTCCACCCACGTGTTTCTTCCGCGACGTCAGGACTCCTGCCTAGTTGCGAGGGACAACTCGGGATTGTCCTCGAAGGTTGGCAGTGCAACTGGGACGCCTCTCCAGCTGAGGCGGGAGACCAAGGGTCCCTTTCAACGTGCCACAGGAATCCTGGGACTCCTATCAAGTTTCACGAGGAGTCAGGCATCGTCTCCTTTGGAGGCACTGATCTCCGCGTACCTCTGGAGTTTTCAAAGGATGTGAGGTCTCCGGTCGCGATGAGATGGGGAACTAGGTCATTCTCTGTGGTCTCCAGAGGGGATTCAGACATCCTTTCGTCTTGGGAGAGGGAAGACGAGCCTGCATTCAAGTCACTGCAGGGATATCCCGCCTTATTTCGAGTCAGGGCATCGCGGTGTCCATTCCACTTGAGGCCGCAAACTCAGGGTCCCTTTCACATACCTAGAGCTGAGAGAAGCCTCCTCTTGAGGTGCTTGTGGTAAGGTGGTATTTCTCTGGAGTCGAAGCCAGGGACTAACCTCTCATCTCGAGTTGATTTTTGGTCCACGGATCTCTTTCGTGGTGCTACAGTGACCTCAGGATCCCTCTAGCCTTGAAACAGTGTTCTTGGGGTTTCTCTGGAGTGCCATCAAGGAAATCAAGGCTCCTTTCATGTGTGATGTGCAACACGGAATTGCTCTGCACGCAGTGCAGGGGAATCGGGCCTCATCTCGCGGCGAGGGGGAAGTCTCATGGTTTTTCTTGAGTTGCGGTGGGAACCTGGGGTATATTCTCGAGTTACGACGGGGATGGCCCTTCCACACACGTGTTTGTTCAGCGACGTCAGGACTCCTGCCTAGTTGCGAGGGACAACTCGGGATTGTCCTCGAAGGTTGGCAGTGCAACTGGGACGCCTCGCCAGGTGAGGCGGGAGACCAAGGGTCCCTTTCCACGTGCCACAGGAATCCTGGGACTCCTATCAAGTTTCACGAGGAGTCAGGCATCGTCTCCTTTGGAGGCACTGAACTCCGCGTACCTCTGGAGTTTTCAAAGGATGTGAGGCCTCCGGTCGCGATGAGGTGGGGAACTAGGTCTTTCTCTGTGGTCTCCACAGGGGATTCAGACATCCTTTCGTCTTGGGAGAGGCAAGACGAGCCTACATTCATGTCACTACAGGGATATCCGGCCTTATTTCGAGTCAGGGCATCGCGGTGTCCATTCCACTTGAGGCTACAAACTCAGGGTCCCTCTCACATACCTAGAGCTAAGAGAAGCCTCCTCTTGAGGTGCTTGTGGTAAGGTGGTATTTCTCTGGAGTCGAAGCCAGGGACTAACCTCTCCTCTCGAGTTGATTTTTGGTCCACGGAGCTCTTTCGTGTGGCTACAGTGACCTCAGGATCCCTCTAGCCTTGAAACAGTGTTCTTGGGGTTTCTCTGGAGTGCCATCAAGGAAATCAAGGCTCCTTACATGTGTGATGTGCAACACGGAATAGCTCTGCACGCAGTGCAGGGGAATCGGGCCTCATCTCGCGGCGAGGGGGAAGTCTCATGGTTTTTCTCGAGTTGCGGCGGGAACCTGGGGTATATTCTCGAGTTACGACGGGGATGGCCCTTCGACCCACGTGTTTGTTCAGCGACGTTAGGACTCCTGCCTAGTTGCGAGGGACAACTCGGGATTCTCCTCGAGGCTTGGCAGGGCAATTGGAACGCCTCTCCAGATGAGGCGGGAGATGAAGTGTCCCTTTCCACGTGCCACAGGAATCTTGGGACTCCTTTCAAGTTTCACGAGGAGTCAGGCATCGTCTCCTTTGGAGGCACTGATCTCAGTGTACCTCTGGAGTTTTCAAAGTATGTGAGGCCTCCGGTCGCGATGAGGTGGGGAAATAGGTCTTTCTCTGTGGTCTCCAGAGGGGATTCAGACATCCTTTCATCTTGGGAGATGCAAGCCGAGCCTGCATTCAAGTCACTGCAGGGATATCCGGCCTTATTTCGAGTCAGGGCATCGCGGTGTCCTTTCCACTTGAGGCCGCAAACTCAGGGTCCCTCTCACATACCTAGAGCTGAGAGAAGCCTCCTCTTGAGGTGCTTGTGGTAAGGTGGTTTCCTCTGGAGTCGAAGCCAGGGACAAACCTCTCATCTCCAGTTGATTTGTGGTCCACGGAACTCTTTCGTGTGGCTACAGTGACCTCAGGATCCCTCTAGCCTTGAAACAGTGTTCTTGGGGTTTCTCTGGAGTGCCATCAAGGAAATCAAGGCTCCTTTCATGTGTGATGTGCAG
Organism: Cervus elaphus; assembly: GCF_910594005.1. Lineage (NCBI taxonomy): Eukaryota > Metazoa > Chordata > Mammalia > Artiodactyla > Cervidae > Cervus > Cervus elaphus. Next base: position 9,170,471 of record NC_057838.1, read on the forward strand.
CACTGAATTGCTCTGCACGCACTGCAGGTGAATCTGGCCTCATCTCGCGGCGAGGGGGACGTCTCATGGTTTTTCTCGAGTTGCGGCGGGAACCTGGGGTATATTCTCGAGTTACGACGGGGATGGCCCTTCCACCCACGTGTTTGTTCAGCGACGGCAGGACTCCTGCCTAGTTGCGAGGGAAAACTCGGGATTCTCCTCGAGGCTTGGGAGGGCAATTGTGACGCCTCTCCAGCTGAGGCGGGAGACCAAGGGTCCCTTTCCACGTGCCACAGGAATCCTGGGACTCCTATCAAGTTTCACGAGGAGTCAGGTATCGTCTCCTTTGGAGGCACTGATCTCCGCGTACCTCTGGAGTTTTCAAAGGAAGTGAGGCCTCCGGTCGCCATGAAGTGGGGAACTAGGTCTTTCTCTGTGGTCTCCACAGGGGATTCAGACATCCTTTCATCTTGGGAGATGCAAGACGAGCCTGCATTCAAGTCACTGCAGGGATATCTGGCCTTATTTCGCGTCAGGGCATCGCAGTGTCCATTCCACTTGAGGCCGCAAACTCAGGGTCCCTCTCACATACCTAGAGCTGAGAGAAGCCTCCTCTTGAGGTGCTTGTGGTAAGGTGGTATTCCTCTGGAGTCGAATCCAGGGACTAACCTCTCATCTCGTGTTGATTTGTGGTGCACGGAGCTCTTTCGTGTAGCTACAGTGACCTCAGGATCCCTCTAGCCTTGAAACAGTGTTCTTGGGGTTTCTCTGGAGTGCCATCAAGGAAATCAAGGCTCCTTTCATGTGTGATGTGCAACACGGAATTGCTCTGCACTCAATGCAGGGGAATCGGGCTTCATCTCGCGGCGAGGGGGAAGTCTCATGGTTTTTCTCGAGTTGCGGCGGAAACCTGGGGTATATTCTCGACTTACGACGGGGATGGCCCTTCCACACACGTGTTTGTTCAGCGACGGCAGGACTCCTGCCTAGTTGCGAGGGACAACTCGGGATTGTCCTCGAAGGTTGGCAGTGCAACTGGGACGCCTCTCCAGCTGAGGCGCGAGACCAAGGGTCCCTTTCCATGTGCCACAGGAATCCTGGGACTCCTATCAAGTTTCACGAGGAGTCAGGCATCGTCTCCTTTGGAGGAACTGATCTCCGCGTACCTCTGGAGTTTTCAAAGGATGTGAGGCCTCCGGTCGCGATGAGGTGGGGAACTAGGTCTTTCTCTGTGGTCTCCACAGGGGATTCAGACATCCTTTCGTCTTGGGAGAGGCAAGACGAGCCTGCATTCAAGTCACTGCAGGGATATCCGGCCTTATTTCGAGTCAGGGCATCGCGGTGTCCATTCCACTTGAGGCTACAAACTCAGGGTCCCTCTCACATACCTAGAGCTAAGAGAAGCCTCCTCTTGAGGTGCTTGTGGTAAGGTGATATTCCTCTGGAGTCGAAGCCAGGGACTAACCTCTCATCTCGAGTTGATTTTTGGTCCACGGAGCTCTTTCGTGTGGCTACAGTGACCTCAGGATCCCTCTAGCCTTGAAACAGTGTTCTTGGGGTTTCTCTGGAGTGCCATCAAGGAAATCAAGGCTCCTTTCATCTGTGATGTGCAACACGGAATTGCTCTGCACGCAGTGCAGGGGAATCGGGCCTCATCTCGCGGCGAGGGGGACGTCTCATGGTTTTTCTCGAGTTGCGGCGGGAACCTGGGGTATATTCTCGAGTTACGACGGGGATGGCCCTTCCACCCACGTGTTTGTTCAGCGACGGCAGGATTCCTGCCTAGTTGCGAGGGACAACTCGGGATTCTCCTCGAGGCTTGGCAGGGCAATTGGGACGCCTCTCCAGCTGAGGCGGGAGACCAAGGGTCCCTTTCCACGTGCCACTGGAATCCTGGGACTCCTATCAAGTTTCACGAGGAGTCAGGCATCGGCTCCTTTGGAGGCACTGATCTCCGCGTACCTCTGGAGTTTTCAAAGGATGTGAGGCCTCCGATCGTGATGAGGTGGGGAACTAGGTCTTTCTCTCTGGTCCCTACAGGGGATTTAGACATCCTTTCGTCTTGGGAGATGCAAGACGAGCCTGCAGTCAAGTCACTGCAGGGATATCCGGCCTTATTTCGAGTCAGGGCATCGCAGTGTTCATTCCTCTTGAGGCCGCAAAATTACGGTCCCTCTCACATACCTAGAGCTGAGACAAGCCTCCTCTTGAGGTGCTTGGGGTAAGGTGGTATTCCTCTGGAGTCGAAGCCAGGGACTAACCTCTCGTCTCGAGTTGATTAGTGGTCCACGGAGCTCTTTCGTGTTGCTACAGTGACCTCAGGATCCCTCTAGCCTTGAAACAGTGTTCTTGGGGTTTCTCTGGAGTGCCATCAAGGAAATCAAGACTCCTTTCATGTGTGATGTGCAACACGGAATTGCTCTGCATGCAGTGCAGGGGAATCGGGCCTCATCTCACGGCGAGGGGGAAGTCTCATGGTTTTTCTCGACTTGCGGCGGGAACCTGGGGTATATTCTCGAGTTACGACGGGGATGCCCTTCCACACACGTGTTTGTTCAGCCACGTCAGGACTCCTGCCTAGTTGCGAGGGACAACTCGGGATTCTCCTCGAGGCTTGCCAGGGCAATTGGGACGCCTCTCCAGCTGAGGCGGGAGACCAAGGGTCCCTTTCCACGTGCCACAGGAATCCTGGGACTCCTATCAAGTTTCACGAGGAGTCAGGCATCGTCTCCTTTGGAGGCACTGATCTTCCAGTACCTCTGGAGTTTTCAAAGGATGTGAGGCCTCCGGTCGCCATGAAGTGGGGAACTAGGTCCTTCTCTGTGGTCTCCACAGGGGATTCAGACATCCTTTCATCTTGGGAGATGCAAGACGAGCCTGCATTCAAGTCACTGCAGGGATATCCGGCCTTTTTTCGTGTCAGGGCATCGCAGAGTCCATTCCACTTCAGGCCGCAAACTCAGGGTCCCTCTCACATACCTAGAGCTGAGACAAGCCTCCTCTTGAGGTGCTTGTGGTAAGGTGGTATTCCTCTGGAGTCGAAGCCAGGGACTAACCTTTCATCTCGAGTTGATTTTTAGTCCACGGAGCTCTTTCGTGTTGCTACAGTGACCTCAGGATCCCTCTAGCCTTGAAACAGTGTTCTTGGGGTTTCTCTGGAGTGCCATCAAGGAAATCAAGGCTCCTTTCATGTTTGATGTGCAACACGGAATTGCTCTGCACGCAGTGCAGGGGAATCGGGGCTCATCTCGCGGCGAGGGGGAAGTCTCATGGTTTTTGACGAGTTGCGGCGGGAACCTGTGGTATATTCTCGAGTTACGACGGGAATGGCCCTTCCACCCACGTGTTTCTTCAGCGACGTCAGGACTCCTGCCTAGTTGCGAGGGACAACTCGGGATTGTCCTCGAAGGTTGGCAGTGCAACTGGGACGCCTCTCCAGCTGAGGCGGGAGACCAAGGGTCCCTTTCAACGTGTCACAGGAATCCTGGGACTCCTATCAAGTTTCACGAGGAGTCAGGCATCGTCCCCTTTGGAGGCACTGATCTCCGCGTACCTCTGGAGTTTTCAAAGGATGTGAGGCCTCCGGTCGCGATGAGATGGGGAACTAGGTCTTTCTCTGTGGTCTCCAGAGGGGATTCAGATATCCTTTCGTCTTGGGAGAGGGAAGACGAGCCTGCATTCAAGTCACTGCAGGGATATCCCGCCTTATTTCGAGTCAGGGCATCGCGGTGTCCATTCCACTTGAGGCCGCAAACTCAGGGTCCCTTTCACATACCTAGAGCTGAGAGAAGCCTCCTCTTGAGGTGCTTGTGGTAAGGTGGTATTCCTCTGGAGTCGAAGCCAGGGACTAACCTCTCATCTCGAGTTGATTTTTGGTCCACGGAGCTCTTTCGTGTGGCTACAGTGACCTCAGGATCCCTCTAGCCTTGAAACAGTGTTCTTGGGGTTTCTCTGGAGTGCCATCAAGGAAATCAAGGCTCCTTTCATGTGTGATGTGCAACACGGAATTGCTCTGCACGCAGTGCAGGGGAATCGGGCCTCATCTCGCGGCGGGGGGGAAGTCTCATGGTTTTTCTCGAGTTGCGGCGAGAACCTGGGGTATATTCTCGAGTTACGACGGGGATGGCCCTTCCACACACATGTTTGTTCAGCGACGTCAGGACTCCTGCCTAGTTGCGAGGGACAACTCGGGATTGTCCTCGAAGGTTGGCAGTGCAACTGGGACGCCTCTCCAGCTGAGGCGGGAGACCAAGGGTCCCTTTCCACGTGCCACAGGAATCCTGGGACTCCTATCAAGTTTCACGAGGAGTCAGGCATCGTCTCCTTTGGAGGCACTGATCTCCGCGTACCTCTGGAGTTTTCAAAGGATGTGAGGCCTCCGGTCGCGATGAGGTGGGGAACTAGGTCTTTCTCTGTGGTCTCCACAGGGGATTCAAACATCTTTTCATCCTGGGAGATGCAAGACGAGCCGGCATTCAAGTCACTGCAGGGATATCCGGCCTTATTTCGAGTCAGGGCATCGCGGTGTCCATTCCACTTGAGGCCGCAAACTCAGGGTCCCTCTCACATACCTAGAGCTGAGAGAAGCCTCCTCTTGAGGTGCTTGTGGTAAGGTGGTATTCCTCTGGAGTCGAAGCCAGGGACTAACCTCTCATCTCGAGTTGATTTTTGGTGCACGGAGCTCTTTCGTGTTGCTACAGTGACCTCAGGATCCCTCTAGCCTTGAAACAGTGTTCTTGGGGTTTCTCTGGAGTGCCATCAAGGAAATCAAGGCTCCTTTCATGTGTGATGTGCAACACGGAATTGCTCTGCACTCAATGCAGGGGAATCGGGCCTCATCTCGCGGCGGGGGGAAGTCTCATGGTTTTTCTCGAGTTGGGGCGGGAACCTGGGGTATATTCTCGACTTACGACGGGGATGGCCCTTCCACACACGTGTTGGTTCAGCGACGGCAGGACTCCTGCCTAGTTGCGAGGGACAACTCGGGATTGTCCTCGAAGGTTGGCAGTGCAACTGTGACGCCTCTCCAGCTGAGGCGGGTGACCAAGGGTCCCTTTCCACGTGCCACAGGAATCCTGGGACTCCTATCAAGTTTCACGAGGAGTCAGGCATCGTCTCCTTTGGAGGCACTGATCTCCGCGTACGTCTGAAGTTTTCAAACAATGTGAGGCCTCCGGTCGCGATGAGGTGGGGAACTAGGTCTTTCTCTGTGCTCTCCACAGGGGATTCAGACATCCTTTCGTCTTGGGAGAGGCAAGACGAGCCTGCATTCAAGTCACTGCAGTTATATCCGGCCTTATTTCGAGTCAGGGCATCGCAGTGTCCATTCGAATTGAGGCTGCAAACTCAGGGTCCCTCTCACATACCTAGAGCTGAGAGAAGGCTCCTCTTGAGGTGCTTGTGGTAAGGTGGTATTCCTCTGGAGTTGAAGCCAGAGACTAACCTCTCATCTCCAGTTGATTTGTGGTTCACGGAGCTCTTTCGTGTTGCTACAGTGACCTCAGGATCCCTCTAGCCTTGAAACAGTGTTCTTGGGGTTTCTCTGGAGTGCCATCAAGGAAATCAAGGCTCCTTTCATGTGTGATGTGCAACACGGAATTGCTCTGCACGCAGTACAGGGGAATCGGGCCTCATCTCGCGGTGAGAGGGAAGTCTCATGGTTTTTCGCGAGTTGCGGCGGGAACCTGGGGTATATTCTCGAGTTACGACGGGGATGGCCCTTCCACCCACGTGTTTGTTCAGCGACGGCAGGACTCCTGCCTAGTTGCGAGGGAAAACTCGGGATTCTCCTCGAGGCTTGGCAGGGCAATTGGGACGCCTCTCCAGCTGAGGCGGGAGACCAAGGGTCCCTTTCCACGTGCCACAGGAATCCTGGGACTCCTATCAAGTTTCACGAGGAGTCAGGCATCGTCTCCCTTGGAGGCACTGATCTCTACGTACGTCTGGAGTTTTCAAAGGATGTGAGGCCTCCCGTCGCGATGAGGTGGGGAACTTGGTCTTTCTCTGTGGTCTCCACAGGGGATTCAGACATCCTTTTGTCTTGGGAGATGCAAGACGAGCCTGCATTCAAGTCACTGCAGAGATATCCGGCGTTATTTCGCGTCAGGGCATCGCAGTGTCCATTCCACTTGAGGCCGCAAACTCAGGGTCCCTCTCACATACCTAGAGCTGAGAGAAGCCTCCTCTTGAGGTGCTTGTGGTAAGGTGGTATTCCTCTGGTGTTGAAGCCAGGGACTAACCTCTCATCTCGAGTTGATTCTTGGTCCACAGAGCCCTTTCGTGTTGCTACACTGACCTCAGATCCCTCTAGCCTTGAAACAGTGTTCTTGGGGTTTCTCTGGAGTGCCATCAAGGAAATCAAGGCTCCTTTCATGTTTGATGTACAATACTGAATTGCTTTGAATGCAGTGCAGGGGAATCGGGCCTCATCTTGCGGCGAGGCGGAAGTCTCATGGTTTTTCTCGAGTTGCGGCGGGAACCTGTGGAATATTCTCGAGTTATGACGGGGATGGCCCTTCCACACACGTGTTTGTTCAGCGACGTCAGGACTCCTGCCTAGTTGCGAGGGACAACTCGGGATTCTCCTCGAGACTTGGCAGGGCAATTGGGACGCCTCTCCAGCAGAGGCGGGAGACCAAGGGTCCCTTTCCACGTGCCACAGGAATCCTGGGACTCCTATCAAGTTTCACGAGGAGTCAGGCATCGTCTCCTTTGGAGGCACTGATCTCAGTGTACCTCTGGAATTTTCAAAGTATGTGAGGCCTCCGGTCGCGATGAGGTGGGGAACTAGGTCTTTCTCTGTGGTTTCCACAAGGGATTCAGACATCCTTTCATCTTGGGAAATGCAAGCCGAGCCTGCATTCAAGTCACTGCAGGGATATCCGGCCTTATTTCGAGTCAGGGCATCGCGGTGTCCATTCCACTTGATGCCGCAAACTCAGGGTCCCTCTCACATACCTAGAGCTGAGAGAAGCCTCCTCTTGAGGTGCTTGTGGTAAGGTGGTATTCCTCTGGAGTTGAAGCCAGGGACTAACCTCTCATCTCGAGTTGATTTTTGGTCCACGGAGCTCTTTCGTGTAGCTACAGTGACCTCAGGATCCCTCTAGCCTTGAAACAGTGTTCTTGGGGTTTCTCTGGAGTGCCATCAAGGAAATCAAGGCTCCTTTCATGTGTGATGTGCAGCACGGAATTGCTCTGCACGCACTGCAGGGGAATCTGGCCTCATCTCGCGGCGAGGGGGACGTCTCATGGTTTTTCTCGAGTTGCGGCGGGAACCTGGGGTATATTCTCGAGTTACGACGGGGATGGCCCTTCCACACACGTGTTTGTTCAGCGACGTCAGGACTCCTTCCTAGTTGCGAGGGACAACTCGGGATTCTCCTCGAGGCTTGGCAGGGCAATTGGAACGCCTCTCCAGCTGAGGCGGGGGACCAAGGTTCCCTTTCCACGTGCCACAGGAATCCTGGGACTGTTATCAAGTTTCACGAGGGGTCAGGAATCGTCTCCCTTGGAGGCACTGATCTCCGCGTACCTCTGGAGTTTTCAAAGGATGTGAGGCCTCCGGTCGCGATGAGGTGGGGAACTAGGTCTTTCTCTGTGGTCTCCACAGGGGATTCAGACATCCTTTCGTCTTGGGAGATGCAAGACGAGCCTGCATTCAAGTCACTGCAGTTATATCCGGCCTTATTTCGAGTCAGGGCATCGCAGTGTCCATTCGAATTGAGGCTGCAAACTCAGGGTCCCTCTCACATACCTAGAGCTGAGAGAAGGCTCCTCTTGAGGTGCTTGTGGTAAGGTGGTATTCCTCTGGAGTTGAAGCCAGAGACTAACCTCTCATCTCCAGTTGATTTGTGGTTCACGAAGCTCTTTCGTGTTGCTACAGTGACCTCAGGATCCCTCTAGCCTTGAAACAGTGTTCTTGGGGTTTCTCTGGAGTGCCATCAAGGAAATCAAGGCTCCTTTCATGTGTGATGTGCAACACGGAATTGCTCTGCACGCAGTGCAGGGGAATCGGGCCTCATCTCGCGGTGAGAGGGAAGTCTCATGGTTTTTCTCGACTTGCGGCGGGAACCTGTGGTATATTCTCGAGTTACGACGGGGATGGCCCTTCCACCCACGTGTTTGTTCAGCGACGGCAGGACTCCTGCCTAGTTGCGAGGGAAAACTCGGGATTCTCCTCGAGGCTTGGCAGGGCAATTGGGACGCCTCTCCAGCTGAGGCGGGAGACCAAGGGTCCCTTTCCACGTGCCACAGGAATCCTGGGACTCCTATCAAGTTTCACGAGGAGTCAGGCATCGTCTCCCTTGGAGGCACTGATCTCTACGTACGTCTGGAGTTTTCAAAGGATGTGAGGCCTCCGGTCGCGATGAGGTGGGGAACTTGGTCTTTCTCTGTGGTCTCCACAGGGGATTCAGACATCCTTTCGTGTTGGGAGATGCAAGACGAGCCTGCATTCAAGTCACTGCAGGGATATCTGGCCTTATTTCGCGTCAGGGCATCGCAGTGTCCATTCCACTTGAGGCCGCAAACTCAGGGTCCCTCTCACATACCTAGAGCTGAGAGAAGCCTCCTCTTGAGGTGCTTGTGGTAAGGTGGTATTCCTCTGGAGTCGAATCCAGGGACTAACCTCTCATCTCGTGTTGATTTGTGGTGCACGGAGCTCTTTCGTGTAGCTACAGTGACCTCAGGATCCCTCTAGCCTTGAAACAGTGTTCTTGGGGTTTCTCTGGAGTGCCATCAAGGAAATCAAGGCTCCTTTCATGTGTGATGTGCAACACGGAATTGCTCTGCACTCAATGCAGGGGAATCGGGCTTCATCTCGCGGCGAGGGGGAAGTCTCATGGTTTTTCTCGAGTTGCGGCGGGAACCTGGGGTATATTCTCGACTTAAGACGGGGATGGCCCTTCCACACACGTGTTTGTTCAGCGACGGCAGGACTCCTGCCTAGTTGCGAGGGACAACTCGGGATTGTCCTCGAAGGTTGGCAGTGCAACTGGGACGCCTCTCCAGCTGAGGCGCGAGACCAAGGGTCCCTTTCCACGTGCCACAGGAATCCTGGGACTCCTATCAAGTTTCACGAGGAGTCAGGCATCGTCTCCTTTGGAGGCACTGATCTCCGCGTACCTCTGGAGTTTTCAAAGGATGTGAGGCCTCCGGTCGCGATGAGGTGGGGAACTAGGTCTTTCTCTGTGGTCTCCACAGGGGATTCAGACATCCTTTCGTCTTGGGAGAGGCAAGACGAGCCTACATTCAAGTCACTACAGGGATATCCGGCCTTATTTCGAGTCAGGGCATCGCGGTGTCCATTCCACTTGAGGCTACAAACTCAGGGTCCCTCTCACATACCTAGAGCTGAGAGAAGCCTCCTCTTGAGGTGCTTGTGGTAAGGTGGTATTCCTCTGGAGTCGAAGCCAGGGACTAACCTCTCCTCTCGAGTTGATTTTTGGTCCACGGAGCTCTTTCGTGTGGCTACAGTGACCTCAGGATCCCTCTAGCCTTGAAACAGTGTTCTTGGGGTTTCTCTGGAGTGCCATCAAGGAAATCAAGGCTCCTTACATGTGTGATGTGCAACACGGAATTGCTCTGCACGCAGTGCAGGGGAATCGGGCCTCATCTCGCGGCGAGGGGGAAGTCTCATGGTTTTTCTCGAGTTGCGGGGGGAACCTGGGGTATATTCTCGAGTTACGACGGGGATGGCCCTTCGACCCACGTGTTTGTTCAGCGACGTCAGGACTCCTGCCTAGTTGCGAGGGACAACTCGGGATTCTCCTCGAGGCTTGGCAGGGCAATTGGAACGCCTCTCCAGATGAGGCGGGAGATGAAGTGTCCCTTTCCACGTGCCACAGGAATCTTGGGACTCCTTTCAAGTTTCACGAGGAGTCAGGCATCGTCTCCTTTGGAGGCACTGATCTCAGTGTACCTCTGGAGTTTTCAAAGTATGTGAGGCCTCCGGTCGCGATGAGGTGGGGAAATAGGTCTTTCTCTGTGGTCTCCAGAGGGGATTCAGACATCCTTTCATCTTGGGAGATGCAAGACGAGCCTGCATTCAAGTCACTGCAGGGATATCCGGCCTTATTTCGAGTCAGGGCATCGCGGTGTCCTTTCCACTTGAGGCCGCAAACTCAGGGTCCCTCTCACATACCTAGAGCTGAGAGAAGCCTCCTCTTGAGGTGCTTGTGGTAAGGTGGTTTCCTCTGGAGTCGAAGCCAGGGACTAACCTCTCATCTCCAGTTGATTTGTGGTCCACGGAACTCTTTCGTGTGGCTACAGTGACCTCAGGATCCCTCTAGCCTTGAAACAGTGTTCTTGGGGTTTCTCTGGAGTGCCATCAAGGAAATCAAGGCTCCTTTCATGTGTGATGTGCAACACGGAATTGCTCTGCACTCAATGCAGGGGAATCGGGCTTCATCTCGCGGCGAGGGGGAAGTCTCATGGTTTTTCTCGAGTTGCGGCGGAAACCTGGGGTATATTCTCGACTTACGACGGGGATGGCCCTTCCACACACGTGTTTGTTCAGCGACGGCAGGACTCCTGCCTAGTTGCGAGGGACAACTCGGGATTGTCCTCGAAGGTTGGCAGTGCAACTGGGACGCCTCTCCAGCTGAGGCGCGAGACCAAGGGTCCCTTTCCACGAGCCACAGGAATCCTGGGACTCCTATCAAGTTTCACGAGGAGTCAGGCATCGTCTCCTTTGGAGGAACTGATCTCCGCGTACCTCTGGAGTTTTCAAAGGATGTGAGGCCTCCGGTCGCGATGAGGTGGGGAACTAGGTCTTTCTCTGTGGTCTCCACAGGGAATTCAGACATCCTTTCGTATTGGGAGAGGCAAGACGAGCCTGCATTCAAGTCACTGCAGGGATATCCGGCCTTATTTCGAGTCAGGGCATCGCGGTGTCCATTCCACTTGAGGCTACAAACTCAGGGTCCCTCTCACATACCTAGAGCTAAGAGAAGCCTCCTCTTGAGGTGCTTGTGGTAAGGTGATATTCCTCTGGAGTCGAAGCCAGGGACTAACCTCTCATCTCGAGTTGATTTTTGGTCCACGGAGCTCTTTCGTGTGGCTACACTGACCTCAGGATCCCTCTAGCCTTGAAACAGTGTTCTTGGGGTTTCTCTGGAGTGCCATCAAGGAAATCAAGGCTCCTTTCATCTGTGATGTGCAACACGGAATTGCTCTGCACGCAGTGCAGGGGAATCGGGCCTCATCTCGCGGCGAGGGGGAAGTCTCATGGTTTTTCTCGAGTTGCGGCGGGAACCTGGGGTATATTCTCGAGTTACGACGGGGATGGCCCTTCCACCCACGTGTTTGTTCAGCGACGGCAGGATTCCTGCCTAGTTGCGAGGGACAACTCGGGATTCTCCTCGAGGCTTGGCAGGGCAATTGGGACGCCTCTCCAGCTGAGGCGGGAGACCAAGGGTCCCTTTCCACGTGCCACAGGAATCCTGGGACTCCTATCAAGTTTCACGAGGAGTCAGGCATCGGCTCCTTTGGAGGCACTGATCTCCGCGTACCTCTGGAGTTTTCAAAGGATGTGAGGCCTCCGATCGTGATGAGGTGGGGAACTAGGTCTTTCTCTCTGGTCCCTACAGGGGATTTAGACATCCTTTCGTCTTGGGAGATGCAAGACGAGCCTGCAGTCAAGTCACTGCAGGGATATCCGGCCTTATTTCGAGTCAGGGCATCGCAGTGTTCATTCCTCTTGAGGCCGCAAAATTACGGTCCCTCTCACATACCTAGAGCTGAGACAAGCCTCCTCTTGAGGTGCTTGGGGTAAGGTGGTATTCCTCTGGAGTCGAAGCCAGGGACTAACCTCTCGTCTCGAGTTGATTTGTGGTCCACGGAGCTCTTTCGTGTTGCTACAGTGACCTCAGGATCCCTCTAGCCTTGAAACAGTGTTCTTGGGGTTTCTCTGGAGTGCCATCAAGGAAATCAAGACTCCTTTCATGTGTGATGTGCAACACGGAATTGCTCTGCATGCAGTGCAGGGGAATCGGGCCTCATCTCAGGCGAGGGGGAAGTCTCATGGTTTTTCTCGACTTGCGGCGGGAACCTGGGGTATATTCTCGAGTTACGACGGGGATGCCCTTCCACACACGTGTTTGTTCAGCCACGTCAGGACTCCTGCCTAGTTGCGAGGGACAACTCGGGATTCTCCTCGAGGCTTGCCAGGGCAATTGGGACGCCTCTCCAGCTGAGGCGGGAGATCAAGGGTCCCTTTCCACGTGCCACAGGAATCCTGGGACTCCTATCAAGTTTCACGAGGAGTCAGGCATCGTCTCCTTTGGAGGCACTGATCTCCGCGTACCTCTGGAGTTTTCAAAGGATGTGAGGCCTCCGGTCGCCATGAAGTGGGGAACTAGGTCCTTCTCTGTGGTCTCCACAGGGGATTCAGACATCCTTTCATCTTGGGAGATGCAAGACGAGCCTGCATTCAAGTCACTGCAGGGATATCCGGCCTTATTTCGAGTCAGGGCATCGCGGTGTCCTTTCCACTTGAGGCCGCAAACTCAGGGTCCCTCTCACATACCTAGAGCTGAGAGAAGCCTCCTCTTGAGGTGCTTGTGGTAAGGTGGTTTCCTCTGGAGTCGAAGCCAGGGACTAACCTCTCATCTCCAGTTGATTTGTGGTCCACGGAACTCTTTCGTGTGGCTACAGTGACCTCAGGATCCCTCTAGCCTTGAAACAGTGTTCTTGGGGTTTCTCTGGAGTGCCATCAAGGAAATCAAGGCTCCTTTCATGTGTGATGTGCAGCACTGAATTGCTCTGCACGCACTGCAGGTGAATCTGGCCTCATCTCGCGGCGAGGGGGACGTCTCATGGTTTTTCTCGAGTTGCGGCGGGAACCTGGGGTATATTCTCGAGTTACGACGGGGATGGCCCTTCCACCCACGTGTTTGTTCAGCGACGGCAGGACTCCTGCCTAGTTGCGAGGGAAAACTCGGGATTCTCCTCGAGGCTTGGGAGGGCAATTGGGACGCCTCTCCAGCTGAGGCGGGAGACCAAGGGTCCCTTTCCACGTGCCACAGGAATCCTGGGACTCCTATCAAGTTTCACGAGGAGTCAGGTATCGTCTCCTTTGGAGGCACTGATCTCCGCGTACCTCTGGAGTTTTCAAAGGAAGTGAGGCCTCCGGTCGCCATGAAGTGGGGAACTAGGTCTTTCTCTGTGGTCTCCACAGGGGATTCAGACATCCTTTCATCTTGGGAGATGCAAGACGAGCCTGCATTCAAGTCACTGCAGGGATATCTGGCCTTATTTCGCGTCAGGGCATCGCAGTGTCCATTCCACTTGAGGCCGCAAACTCAGGGTCCCTCTCACATACCTAGAGCTGAGAGAAGCCTCCTCTTGAGGTGCTTGTGGTAAGGTGGTATTCCTCTGGAGTCGAATCCAGGGACTAACCTCTCATCTCGTGTTGATTTGTGGTGCACGGAGCTCTTTCGTGTAGCTACAGTGACCTCAGGATCCCTCTAGCCTTGAAACAGTGTTCTTGGGGTTTCTCTGGAGTGCCATCAAGGAAATCAAGGCTCCTTTCATGTGTGATGTGCAACACGGAATTGCTCTGCACTCAATGCAGGGGAATCGGGCTTCATCTCGCGGCGAGGGGGAAGTCTCATGGTTTTTCTCGAGTTGCGGCGGAAACCTGGGGTATATTCTCGACTTACGACGGGGATGGCCCTTCCACACACGTGTTTGTTCAGCGACGGCAGGACTCCTGCCTAGTTGCGAGGGACAACTCGGGATTGTCCTCGAAGGTTGGCAGTGCAACTGGGACGCCTCTCCAGCTGAGGCGCGAGACCAAGGGTCCCTTTCCACGTGCCACAGGAATCCTGGGACTCCTATCAAGTTTCACGAGGAGTCAGGCATCGTCTCCTTTGGAGGAACTGATCTCCGCGTACCTCTGGAGTTTTCAAAGGATGTGAGGCCTCCGGTCGCGATGAGGTGGGGAACTAGGTCTTTCTCTGTGGTCTCCACAGGGGATTCAGACATCCTTTCGTATTGGGAGAGGCAAGACGAGCCTGCATTCAAGTCACTGCAGGGATATCCGGCCTTATTTCGAGTCAGGGCATCGCGGTGTCCATTCCACTTGAGGCTACAAACTCAGGGTCCCTCTCACATACCTAGAGCTAAGAGAAGCCTCCTCTTGAGGTGCTTGTGGTAAGGTGATATTCCTCTGGAGTCGAAGCCAGGGACTAACCTCTCATCTCGAGTTGATTTTTGGTCCACGGAGCTCTTTCGTGTGGCTACACTGACCTCAGGATCCCTCTAGCCTTGAAACAGTGTTCTTGGGGTTTCTCTGGAGTGCCATCAAGGAAATCAAGGCTCCTTTCATCTGTGATGTGCAACACGGAATTGCTCTGCACGCAGTGCAGGGGAATCGGGCCTCATCTCGCGGCGAGGGGGAAGTCTCATGGTTTTTCTCGAGTTGCGGCGGGAACCTGGGGTATATTCTCGAGTTACGACGGGGATGGCCCTTCCACCCACGTGTTTGTTCAGCGACGGCAGGATTCCTGCCTAGTTGCGAGGGACAACTCGGGATTCTCCTCGAGGCTTGGCAGGGCAATTGGGACGCCTCTCCAGCTGAGGCGGGAGACCAAGGGTCCCTTTCCACGTGCCACAGGAATCCTGGGACTCCTATCAAGTTTCACGAGGAGTCAGGCATCGGCTCCTTTGGAGGCACTGATCTCCGCGTACCTCTGGAGTTTTCAAAGGATGTGAGGCCTCCGATCGTGATGAGGTGGGGAACTAGGTCTTTCTCTCTGGTCCCTACAGGGGATTTAGACATCCTTTCGTCTTGGGAGATGCAAGACGAGCCTGCAGTCAAGTCACTGCAGGGATATCCGGCCTTATTTCGAGTCAGGGCATCGCAGTGTTCATTCCTCTTGAGGCCGCAAAATTACGGTCCCTCTCACATACCTAGAGCTGAGACAAGCCTCCTCTTGAGGTGCTTGGGGTAAGGTGGTATTCCTCTGGAGTCGAAGCCAGGGACTAACCTCTCGTCTCGAGTTGATTTGTGGTCCACGGAGCTCTTTCGTGTTGCTACAGTGACCTCAGGATCCCTCTAGCCTTGAAACAGTGTTCTTGGGGTTTCTCTGGAGTGCCATCAAGGAAATCAAGACTCCTTTCATGTGTGATGTGCAACACGGAATTGCTCTGCATGCAGTGCAGGGGAATCGGGCCTCATCTCACGGCGAGGGGGAAGTCTCATGGTTTTTCTCGACTTGCGGCGGGAACCTGGGGTATATTCTCGAGTTACGACGGGGATGCCCTTCCACACACGTGTTTGTTCAGCCACGTCAGGACTCCTGCCTAGTTGCGAGGGACAACTCGGGATTCTCCTCGAGGCTTGCCAGGGCAATTGGGACGCCTCTCCAGCTGAGGCGGGAGATCAAGGGTCCCTTTCCACGTGCCACAGGAATCCTGGGACTCCTATCAAGTTTCACGAGGAGTCAGGCATCGTCTCCTTTGGAGGCACTGATCTCCGCGTACCTCTGGAGTTTTCAAAGGATGTGAGGCCTCCGGTCGCCATGAAGTGGGGAACTAGGTCCTTCTCTGTGGTCTCCACAGGGGATTCAGACATCCTTTCATCTTGGGAGATGCAAGACGAGCCTGCATTCAAGTCACTGCAGGGATATCCGGCCTTTTTTCGTGTCAGGGCATCGCAGAGTCCATTCCACTTCAGGCCGCAAACTCAGGGTCCCTCTCACATACCTAGAGCTGAGACAAGCCTCCTCTTGAGGTGCTTGTGGTAAGGTGGTATTCCTCTGGAGTCGAAGCCAGGGACTAACCTTTCATCTCGAGTTGATTTTTGGTCCACGGAGCTCTTTCGTGTTGCTACAGTGACCTCAGGATCCCTCTAGCCTTGAAACAGTGTTCTTGGGGTTTCTCTGGAGTGCCATCAAGGAAATCAAGGCTCCTTTCATGTTTGATGTGCAACACGGAATTGCTCTGCACGCAGTGCAGGGGAATCGGGGCTCATCTCGCGGCGAGGGGGAAGTCTCATGGTTTTTGACGAGTTGCGGCGGGAACCTGTGGTATATTCTCGAGTTACGACGGGAATGGCCCTTCCACCCACGTGTTTCTTCAGCGACGTCAGGACTCCTGCCTAGTTGCGAGGGACAACTCGGGATTGTCCTCGAAGGTTGGCAGTGCAACTGGGACGCCTCTCCAGCTGAGGCGGGAGACCAAGGGTCCCTTTCAACGTGTCACAGGAATCCTGGGACTCCTATCAAGTTTCACGAGGAGTCAGGCATCGTCCCCTTTGGAGGCACTGATCTCCGCGTACCTCTGGAGTTTTCAAAGGATGTGAGGCCTCCGGTCGCGATGAGATGGGGAACTAGGTCTTTCTCTGTGGTCTCCAGAGGGGATTCAGATATCCTTTCGTCTTGGGAGAGGGAAGACGAGCCTGCATTCAAGTCACTGCAGGGATATCCCGCCTTATTTCGAGTCAGGGCATCGCGGTGTCCATTCCACTTGAGGCCGCAAACTCAGGGTCCCTTTCACATACCTAGAGCTGAGAGAAGCCTCCTCTTGAGGTGCTTGTGGTAAGGTGGTATTCCTCTGGAGTCGAAGCCAGGGACTAACCTCTCATCTCGAGTTGATTTTTGGTCCACGGAGCTCTTTCGTGTGGCTACAGTGACCTCAGGATCCCTCTAGCCTTGAAACAGTGTTCTTGGGGTTTCTCTGGAGTGCCATCAAGGAAATCAAGGCTCCTTTCATGTGTGATGTGCAACACGGAATTGCTCTGCACGCAGTGCAGGGGAATCGGGCCTCATCTCGCGGCGAGGGGGAAGTCTCATGGTTTTTCTCGAGTTGCGGCGAGAACCTGGGGTATATTCTCGAGTTACGACGGGGATGGCCCTTCCACACACATGTTTGTTCAGCGACGTCAGGACTCCTGCCTAGTTGCGAGGGACAACTCGGGATTGTCCTCGAAGGTTGGCAGTGCAACTGGGACGCCTCTCCAGCTGAGGCGGGAGACCAAGGGTCCCTTTCCACGTGCCACAGGAATCCTGGGACTCCTATCAAGTTTCACGAGGAGTCAGGCATCGTCTCCTTTGGAGGCACTGATCTCCGCGTACCTCTGGAGTTTTCAAAGGATGTGAGGCCTCCGGTCGCGATGAGGTGGGGAACTAGGTCTTTCTCTGTGGTCTCCACAGGGGATTCAAACATCTTTTCATCTTGGGAGATGCAAGACGAGCCGGCATTCAAGTCACTGCAGGGATATCCGGCCTTATTTCGAGTCAGGGCATCGCGGTGTCCATTCCACTTGAGGCCGCAAACTCAGGGTCCCTCTCACATACCTAGAGCTGAGAGAAGCCTCCTCTTGAGGTGCTTGTGGTAAGGTGGTATTCCTCTGGAGTCGAAGCCAGGGACTAACCTCTCATCTCGAGTTGATTTTTGGTGCACGGAGCTCTTTCGTGTTGCTACAGTGACCTCAGGATCCCTCTAGCCTTGAAACAGTGTTCTTGGGGTTTCTCTGGAGTGCCATCAAGGAAATCAAGGCTCCTTTCATGTGTGATGTGCAACACGGAATTGCTCTGCACTCAATGCAGGGGAATCGGGCCTCATCTCGCGGCGAGGGGGAAGTCTCATGGTTTTTCTCGAGTTGGGGCGGGAACCTGGGGTATATTCTCGACTTACGACGGGGATGGCCCTTCCACACACGTGTTGGTTCAGCGACGGCAGGACTCCTGCCTAGTTGCGAGGGACAACTCGGGATTGTCCTCGAAGGTTGGCAGTGCAACTGTGACGCCTCTCCAGCTGAGGCGGGTGACCAAGGGTCCCTTTCCACGTGCCACAGGAATCCTGGGACTCCTATCAAGTTTCACGAGGAGTCAGGCATCGTCTCCTTTGGAGGCACTGATCTCCGCGTACGTCTGAAGTTTTCAAACAATGTGAGGCCTCCGGTCGCGATGAGGTGGGGAACTAGGTCTTTCTCTGTGGTCTCCACAGGGGATTCAGACATCCTTTCGTCTTGGGAGAGGCAAGACGAGCCTGCATTCAAGTCACTGCAGTTATATCCGGCCTTATTTCGAGTCAGGGCATGGCAGTGTCCATTCGAATTGAGGCTGCAAACTCAGGGTCCCTCTCACATACCTAGAGCTGAGAGAAGGCTCCTCTTGAGGTGCTTGTGGTAAGGTGGTATTCCTCTGGAGTTGAAGCCAGAGACTAACCTCTCATCTCCAGTTGATTTGTGGTTCACGGAGCTCTTTCGTGTTGCTACAGTGACCTCAGGATCCCTCTAGCCTTGAAACAGTGTTCTTGGGGTTTCTCTGGAGTGCCATCAAGGAAATCAAGGCTCCTTTCATGTGTGATGTGCAACACGGAATTGCTCTGCACGCAGTGCAGGGGAATCGGGCCTCATCTCGCGGTGAGAGGGAAGTCTCATGGTTTTTCGCGAGTTGCGGCGGGAACCTGGGGTATATTCTCGAGTTACGACGGGGATGGCCCTTCCACCCACGTGTTTGTTCAGCGACGGCAGGACTCCTGCCTAGTTGCGAGGGAAAACTCGGGATTCTCCTCGAGGCTTGGCAGGGCAATTGGGACGCCTCTCCAGCTGAGGCGGGAGACCAAGGGTCCCTTTCCACGTGCCACAGGAATCCTGGGACTCCTATCAAGTTTCACGAGGAGTCAGGCATCGTCTCCCTTGGAGGCACTGATCTCTACGTACGTCTGGAGTTTTCAAAGGATGTGAGGCCTCCCGTCGCGATGAGGTGGGGAACTTGGTCTTTCTCTGTGGTCTCCACAGGGGATTCAGACATCCTTTCGTCTTGGGAGATGCAAGACGAGCCTGCATTCAAGTCACTGCAGAGATATCCGGCGTTATTTCGCGTCAGGGCATCGCAGTGTCCATTCCACTTGAGGCCGCAAACTCAGGGTCCCTCTCACATACCTAGAGCTGAGAGAAGCCTCCTCTTGAGGTGCTTGTGGTAAGGTGGTATTCCTCTGGTGTTGAAGCCAGGGACTAACCTCTCATCTCGAGTTGATTCTTGGTCCACAGAGCCCTTTCGTGTTGCTACACTGACCTCAGATCCCTCTAGCCTTGAAACAGTGTTCTTGGGGTTTCTCTGGAGTGCCATCAAGGAAATCAAGGCTCCTTTCATGTTTGATGTACAATACTGAATTGCTTTGAATGCAGTGCAGGGGAATCGGGCCTCATCTTGTGGCGAGGCGGAAGTCTCATGGTTTTTCTCGAGTTGCGGCGGGAACCTGTGGAATATTCTCGAGTTATGACGGGGATGGCCCTTCCACCCACGTGTTTGTTCAGCGACGTCAGGACTCCTGCCTAGTTGCGAGGGACAACTCGGGATTCTCCTCGAGACTTGGCAGGGCAATTGGGACGCCTCTCCAGCAGAGGCGGGAGACCAAGGGTCCCTTTCCACGTGCCACATGAATCCTGGGACTCCTATTAAGTTTCACGAGGAGTCAGGCATCGTCTCCTTTGGAGGCACTGATCTCAGTGTACCTCTGGAATTTTCAAAGTATGTGAGGCCTCCGGTCGCGATGAGGTGGGGAACTAGGTCTTTCTCTGTGGTTTCCACAAGGGATTCAGACATCCTTTCGTCTTGGGAAATGCAAGCCGAGCCTGCATTCAAGTCACTGCAGGGATATCCGGCCTTATTTCGAGTCAGGGCATCGCGGTGTCCATTCCACTTGATGCCGCAAACTCAGGGTCCCTCTCACATACCTAGAGCTGAGAGAAGCCTCCTCTTGAGGTGCTTGTGGTAAGGTGGTATTCCTCTGGAGTTGAAGCCAGGGACTAACCTCTCATCTCGAGTTGATTTTTGGTCCACGGAGCTCTTTCGTGTAGCTACAGTGACCTCAGGATCCCTCTAGCCTTGAAACAGTGTTCTTGGGGTTTCTCTGGAGTGCCATCAAGGAAATCAAGGCTCCTTTCATGTGTGATGTGCAGCACGGAATTGCTCTGCACGCACTGCAGGGGAATCTGGCCTCATCTCGCGGCGAGGGGGACGTCTCATGGTTTTTCTCGAGTTGCGGCGGGAACCTGGGGTATATTCTCGAGTTACGACGGGGATGGCCCTTCCACACACGTGTTTGTTCAGCGACGTCAGGACTCCTTCCTAGTTGCGAGGGACAACTCGGGATTCTCCTCGAGGCTTGGCAGGGCAATTGGAACGCCTCTCCAGCTGAGGCGGGGGACCAAGGTTCCCTTTCCACGTGCCACAGGAATCCTGGGACTGTTATCAAGTTTCACGAGGGGTCAGGAATCGTCTCCCTTGGAGGCACTGATCTCCGCGTACCTCTGGAGTTTTCAAAGGATGTGAGGCCTCCGGTCGCGATGAGGTGGGGAACTAGGTCTTTCTCTGTGGTCTCCACAGGGGATTCAGACATCCTTTCGTCTTGGGAGATGCAAGACGAGCCTGCATTCAAGTCACTGCAGTTATATCCGGCCTTATTTCGAGTCAGGGCATCGCAGTGTCCATTCGAATTGAGGCTGCAAACTCAGGGTCCCTCTCACATACCTAGAGCTGAGAGAAGGCTCCTCTTGAGGTGCTTGTGGTAAGGTGGTATTCCTCTGGAGTTGAAGCCAGAGACTAACCTCTCATCTCCAGTTGATTTGTGGTTCACGAAGCTCTTTCGTGTTGCTACAGTGACCTCAGGATCCCTCTAGCCTTGAAACAGTGTTCTTGGGGTTTCTCTGGAGTGCCATCAAGGAAATCAAGGCTCCTTTCATGTGTGATGTGCAACACGGAATTGCTCTGCACGCAGTGCAGGGGAATCGGGCCTCATCTCGCGGTGAGAGGGAAGTCTCATGGTTTTTCTCGACTTGCGGCGGGAACCTGTGGTATATTCTCGAGTTACGACGGGGATGGCCCTTCCACCCACGTGTTTGTTCAGCGACGGCAGGACTCCTGCCTAGTTGCGAGGGAAAATTCGGGATTCTCCTCGAGGCTTGGCAGGGCAATTGGGACGCCTCTCCAGCTGAGGCGGGAGACCAAGGGTCCCTTTCCACGTGCCACAGGAATCCTGGGACTCCTATCAAGTTTCACGAGGAGTCAGGCATCGTCTCCTTTGGAAGCACTGATCTCAGTGTACCTCTGGAATTTTCAAAGTATGTGAGGCCTCCGGTCGCGATGAGGTGGGGAACTAGGTCTTTCTCTGTGGTTTCCACAAGGATTCAGACATCCTTTCGTCTTGGGAAATGCAAGCCGAGCCTGCATTCAAGTCACTGCAGGGATATCCGGCCTTATTTCGAGTCAGGGCATCGCGGTGTCCATTCCACTTGATGCCGCAAACTCAGGGTCCCTCTCACATACCTAGAGCTGAGAGAAGCCTCCTCTTGAGGTGCTTGTGGTAAGGTGGTATTCCTCTGGAGTTGAAGCCAGGGACTAACCTCTCATCTCGAGTTGATTTTTGGTCCACGGAGCTCTTTCGTGTAGCTACAGTGACCTCAGGATCCCTCTAGCCTTGAAACAGTGTTCTTGGGGTTTCTCTGGAGTGCCATCAAGGAAATCAAGGCTCCTTTCATGTGTGATGTGCAGCACGGAATTGCTCTGCACGCACTGCAGGGGAATCTGGCCTCATCTCGCGGCGAGGGGGACGTCTCATGGTTTTTCTCGAGTTGCGGCGGGAACCTGGGGTATATTCTCGAGTTACGACGGGGATGGCCCTTCCACACACGTGTTTGTTCAGCGACGTCAGGACTCCTTCCTAGTTGCGAGGGACAACTCGGGATTCTCCTCGAGGTTTGGCAGGGCAACTGGGACGCCTCTCCAGCTAAGGCGGGAGACCAAGGGTACCTTTCCACGTGCCACAGGAATCCTGGGACTCCTATCAAGTTTCACGAGGAGTCAGGCATCGTCTCCTTTGGAGGCACTGATCTCCGCGTACCTCTGGAGTTTTCAAAGGATGTGAGGCCCCCGGTCGCCATGAAGTGGGGAACTAGGTCTTTCTCTGTGGTCTCCACAGGGGATTCCGACATCCTTTCATCTTGGGAGATGCAAGACGAGCCTGCATTCAAGTCACTGCAGGGATATCCGGCCTTATTTCGAGTCAGGGCATCGCAGTGTACATTCCACTTGAGGCCGCAAACTCAGGGTCCCACTCACATACCTAGAGCTGAGAGAAGCCTCCTCTTGAGGTGCTTGTGGTAAGGTGGTATGCCTCTGGAGTCGAAGCCACGGACTAACCTCTCATCTCGAGTTGATTTTTGGTCCACGGAGCTCTTTCGTGTTGCTACAGTGACCTCAGTATCCCTCTAGCCTTGAAACAGTGTTCTTGGGGTTTCTCTGGAGTGCCATCAAGGAAATCAAGGCTCCTTTCATGTGTGATGTGCAACACGGAATTGCTCTGCACGCAGTGCAGGGGAATCGGGTCTCATCTCGCGGCGAGGGGGAAGTCTCATGGTTTTTCTCGAGTTGCGGCGGGAACCTGGGGTATATTCTCGAGTTACGACGAAGATGGCCCTTCCACCCACGTGTTTGGTCAGCGACGCAGGGACTCCTGCTTAGTTGCGAGGCACAACTCGGGATTCTCCTCGAGGCTTGGCAGGGCAATTGGGACGCCTCTCCACCTGAGGCGGGAGACCAAGGGTCCCTTTCCACGTGCCACAGGAATCCTGGGACTCCTATCAAGTTTCACGAGGAGTCAGGCATCGGCTCCTTTGGAGGCACTGATCTCCGCGTACCTCTGGAGTTTTCAAAGGATGTGAGGCCTCCGGTCGTGATGAGGTGGGGAACTAGGTCTTTCTCTGTGGTCTCCACAGGGGATTCAGACATCCTGTCGTCTTCGGAGATGCAAGATGAGCCTGCATTCAAGTCACTGCAGGGATATTCGGCCTTATTTTGAGTCAGGGCATAGCGGTGTCCATTCCACTTGAGGCCGCAAACTCAGGGTCCCTCTCACATACCTAGAGCTGAGAGAAGCCTCCTCTTGAGGTGCTTGTGGTAAGGTGGTATTCCTCTGGAGTTGAATCCAGGGACTAACCTCTCATCTCGAGTTGATTTGTGGTCCACGGAGCTCTTTCGTGTGGCTACAGTGACCTCAGGATCCCTCTAGCCTTGAAACAGTGTTCTTGGGGTTTCTCTGGAGTGCCATCAAGGAAATCAAGGCTTCTTTCATGTTTGATGTGTAACACGGAATTGCTCTGCACGCACTGCAGGGGAATCGGGCCTCATCTCGCGGCGAGGGGGAAGTCTCATGGTTTTTCTCGAGTTGCGGAGAGAACCTGGGGTATATTCTCGTGTTACGACGGGGATGGCCCTTCCACCCACGTGTTTTTTCAGCGACGTCAGGACTCCTTCCTAGTTGCGAGGGACAACTCGGGATTCTCCTAGAGGCTTGGCAGGGCAATTGGAACGCCTCTCCAGCTGAGGCGGGGGACCAAGGCTCCCTTTCCACGTGCCACAGGAATCCTGGGACTGTTATCAAGTTTCACGAGGAGTCAGGAATCGTCTCTCTTGGAGGCACTGATCTCCGCGTACCTCTGGAGTTTTCAAAGGATGTGAGGCCTCCGGTCGCGATGAGGTGGGGAACTAGGTCTTTCTCTGTGGTCTCCACAGGGGATTCAGACATCCTTTCGTCTTGGGAGATGCAAGACGAGCCTGCATTCAAGTCACTGCAGTTATATCCGGCCTTATTTCGAGTCAGGGCATCGCAGTGTCCATTCGAATTGAGGCTGCAATCTCAGGGTCCCTCTCACATACCTAGAGCTGAGAGAAGCCTCCTCTTGAGGTGCTTGTGGTAAGGTGGTATTCCTCTGGAGTTGAAGCCAGGGACTAACCTCTCATCTCCAGTTGATTTGTGGTCCACGGAGCCCTTTCGTGTTGCTACACTGACCTCAGATCCCTCTAGCCTTGAAACAGTGTTCTTGGGGTTTCTCTGGAGTGCCATCAAGGAAATCAAGGCTCCTTTCATGTTTGATGTACAATACTGAATTGCTTTGAATGCAGTGCAGGGGAATCGGGCCTCATCTTGCGGCGAGGCGGAAGTCTCATGGTTTTTCTCGAGTTGCGGTGGGAACCTGTGGTATATTCTCGAGTTATGACGGGGATGGCCCTTCCACCCACGTGTTTGTTCAGCGACGTCAGGACTCCTGCCTAGTTGCGAGGGACAACTCGGGATTCTCCTCGAGACTTGGCAGGGCAATTGGGACGCCTCTCCAGCAGAGGCGGGAGACCAAGGGTCCCTTTCCACGTGCCACAGGAATCCTGGGACTCCTATCAAGTTTCACGAGGAGTCAGGCATCGTCTCCTTTGGAGGCACTGATCTCAGTGTACCTCTGGAATTTTCAAAGTATGTGAGGCCTCCGGTCGCGATGAGGTGGGGAACTAGGTCTTTCTCTGTGGTTTCCACAAGGGATTCAGACATCCTTTCGTCTTGGGAAATGCAAGCCGAGCCTGCATTCAAGTCACTGCAGGGATATCCGGCCTTATTTCGAGTCAGGGCATCGCGGTGTCCATTCCACTTGATGCCGCAAACTCAGGGTCCCTCTCACATACCTAGAGCTGAGAGAAGCCTCCTCTTGAGGTGCTTGTGGTAAGGTGGTATTCCTCTGGAGTTGAAGCCAGGGACTAACCTCTCATCTCGAGTTGATTTTTGGTCCACGGAGCTCTTTCGTGTAGCTACAGTGACCTCAGGATCCCTCTAGCCTTGAAACAGTGTTCTTGGGGTTTCTCTGGAGTGCCATCAAGGAAATCAAGGCTCCTTTCATGTGTGATGTGCAGCACGGAATTGCTCTGCACGCACTGCAGGGGAATCTGGCCTCATCTCGCGGCGAGGGGGACGTCTCATGGTTTTTCTCGAGTTGCGGCGGGAACCTGGGGTATATTCTCGAGTTACGACGGGGATGGCCCTTCCACCCACGTGTTTGTTCAGCGACGTCAGGACTCCTGCCTAGTTGCGAGGGACAACTCGGGATTCTCCTCGAGGTTTGGCAGGGCAACTGGGACGCCTCTCCAGCTAAGGCGGGAGACCAAGGGTACCTTTCCACGTGCCACAGGAATCCTGGGACTCCTATCAAGTTTCACGAGGAGTCAGGCATCGTCTCCTTTGGAGGCACTGATCTCCGCGTACCTCTGGAGTTTTCAAAGGATGTGAGGCCCCCGGTCGCCATGAAGTGGGGAACTAGGTCTTTCTCTGTGGTCTCCACAGGGGATTCCGACATCCTTTCATCTTGGGAGATGCAAGACGAGCCTGCATTCAAGTCACTGCAGGGATATCCGGCCTTATTTCGCGTCAGGGCATCGCAGTGTACATTCCACTTGAGGCCGCAAACTCAGGGTCCCACTCACATACCTAGAGCTGAGAGAAGCCTCCTCTTGAGGTGCTTGTGGTAAGGTGGTATGCCTCTGGAGTCGAAGCCACGGACTAACCTCTCATCTCGAGTTGATTTTTGGTCCACGGAGCTCTTTCGTGTTGCTACAGTGACCTCAGTATCCCTCTAGCCTTGAAACAGTGTTCTTGGGGTTTCTCTGGAGTGCCATCAAGGAAATCAAGGCTCCTTTCATGTGTGATGTGCAACACGGAATTGCTCTGCACGCAGTGCAGGGGAATCGGGTCTCATCTCGCGGCGAGGGGGAAGTCTCATGGTTTTTCTCGAGTTGCGGCGGGAACCTGGGGTATATTCTCGAGTTACGACGAAGATGGCCCTTCCACCCACGTGTTTGGTCAGCGACGCAGGGACTCCTGCTTAGTTGCGAGGGACAACTCGGGATTCTCCTCGAGGCTTGGCAGGGCAATTGGGACGCCTCTCCACCTGAGGCGGGAGACCAAGGGTCCCTTTCCACGTGCCACAGGAATCCTGGGACTCCTATCAAGTTTCACGAGGAGTCAGGCATCGGCTCCTTTGGAGGCACTGATCTCCGCGTACCTCTGGAGTTTTCAAAGGATGTGAGGCCTCCGGTCGTGATGAGGTGGGGAACTAGGTCTTTCTCTGTGGTCTCCACAGGGGATTCAGACATCCTGTCGTCTTCGGAGATGCAAGATGAGCCTGCATTCAAGTCACTGCAGGGATATTCGGCCTTATTTTGAGTCAGGGCATAGCGGTGTCCATTCCACTTGAGGCCGCAAACTCAGGGTCCCTCTCACATACCTAGAGCTGAGAGAAGCCTCCTCTTGAGGTGCTTGTGGTAAGGTGGTATTCCTCTGGAGTTGAATCCAGGGACTAACCTCTCATCTCGAGTTGATTTGTGGTCCACGGAGCTCTTTCGTGTGGCTACAGTGACCTCAGGATCCCTCTAGCCTTGAAACAGTGTTCTTGGGGTTTCTCTGGAGTGCCATCAAGGAAATCAAGGCTTCTTTCATGTTTGATGTGTAACACGGAATTGCTCTGCACGCACTGCAGGGGAATCGGGCCTCATCTCGCGGCGAGGGGGAAGTCTCATGGTTTTTCTCGAGTTGCGGAGAGAACCTGGGGTATATTCTCGTGTTACGACGGGGATGGCCCTTCCACCCACGTGTTTTTTCAGCGACGTCAGGACTCCTTCCTAGTTGCGAGGGACAACTCGGGATTCTCCTAGAGGCTTGGCAGGGCAATTGGAACGCCTCTCCAGCTGAGGCGGGGGACCAAGGCTCCCTTTCCACGTGCCACAGGAATCCTGGGACTCCTATCAAGTTTCACGAGGAGTCAGGAATCGTCTCTCTTGGAGGCACTGATCTCCGCGTACCTCTGGAGTTTTCAAAGGATGTGAGGCCTCCGGTCGCGATGAGGTGGGGAACTAGGTCTTTCTCTGTGGTCTCCACAGGGGATTCAGACATCCTTTCGTCTTGGGAGATGCAAGACGAGCCTGCATTCAAGTCACTGCAGTTATATCCGGCCTTATTTCGAGTCAGGGCATCGCAGTGTCCATTCGAATTGAGGCTGCAATCTCAGGGTCCCTCTCACATACCTAGAGCTGAGAGAAGCCTCCTCTTGAGGTGCTTGTGGTAAGGTGGTATTCCTCTGGAGTTGAAGCCAGGGACTAACCTCTCATCTCCAGTTGATTTGTGGTCCGCGGAGCTCTTTCGTGTTGCTACAGTGACCTCAGGATCCCTCTAGCCTTGAAACAGTGTTCTTGGGGTTTCTCTGGAGTGCCATCAAGGAAATCAAGGCTCCTTTCATGTGTGATGTGCAACACGGAATTGCTCTGCACGCAGTGCAGGGGAATCGGGCCTCATCTTGCGGCGAAGCGGAGGTCTCATGGTTTTTCTCGAGTTGCGGCAGGAACCTGTGGTATATTCTCGAGTTATGACGGGGATGGCCCTTCCACCCACGTGTTTGTTCAGCGACGTCAGGACTCCTGCCTAGTTGCGAGGGACAACTCGGGATTCTCCTCGAGACTTGGCAGGGCATTTGGGACGCCTCTCCAGCTGAGGCGGGAGACCAAGGGTCCCTTTCCACGTGCCACAGGAATCCTGGGACTCGTATCAAGTTTCACGAGGAGTCAGGCATCGTCTACTTTGAGGCACTGATATCCGCGTACCTCTGAAGTTTTCAAAGGATGTGAGGCCTCCGGTCGCGATGAGGTGGGGAACTAGGTCTTTCTCTGTGGTCTCCACGGGGGATTCAGACATCCTTTCGTGTTGGGAGATGCAAGACGAGCCTGCATTTAAGTCACTGCAGGGATATCCGGCCTTATTTCGAGTCAGGGCATCGCGGTGTCCATTCCACTTGAGGCCGCAAACTCAGGGTCCCTCTCACATACCTAGAGCTGAGAGAAGCCTCCTCTTGAGGTGCTTGTGGTAAGGTGGTATTCCTCTGGAGTCGAAGCCAGGGACTAACCTCTCATCTCGAGTTGATTTTTGGTCCACGGAGCTCTTTCGTGTAGCTACAGTGACCTTAGGATCCCTCTAGCCTTGAAACAGTGTTCTTGGGGTTTCTCTGGAGTGCCATCAAGGAAATCAAGGCTCCTTTCATGTGTGATGTGCAATACGGAATTGCTCTGCACGCACTGCAGGGGAATCTGGCCTTATCTCGCGGTGTGTGGGACGTCTCATGGTTTTTCTCGAGTTGCGGCGGGAACCTGGGGTATATTCTCGAGTTACGACGGGGATGGCCCTTCCACCCACATGTTTGTTCAGCGACGTCAGGACTCATGCCTAGTTGCGAGGGACAACTCGGGATTCTCCTCGAGGCTTGGCAGGGCAATTGGGACGCCTCTCCAGCTGAGGCGGGAGACCAAGGGTCCCTTTCCACGTGCCACAGGAATCCTGGGACTCCTATCAAGTTTCACGAGGAGTCAGGCATCGTCTCCTTTGGAGGCACTGATCTCCGCGTACGTCTGGAGTTTTCAAAGGATGTGACGCCTCCGGTCGCAATGAGGTGGGGAACTAGGTCTTTCTCTGTGGTCTCCACAGGGGATTCAGACATCCTTTCATCTTGGGAGATGCAAGACCAGCCTGCATTCAAGTCACTGCAAGGATATCCGGCCTTATTTCGTGTCAGGGCATTGCGGTGTCCATTCCACTTGAGGCCGCAAACTCAGGGTCCCTCTCACATACCTAGAGCTGAGAGAAGCCTCCTCTTGAGGTGCTTGTGGTAAGGTGGTATTCGTCTGGAGTCGAAGCCAGGGACTAACCTCTCATCTCGAGTTGATTTGTGGTCCACGGAGCTCTTTCGTGTGGCTACAGTGACCTCAGGATCCCTCTAGCTTTGAAACAGTGTTCTTGGGTTTTCTCTGGAGTGCCATCAAGGAAATCAAGGCTCCTTTCATGTTTGATGTGTAATACGGAAATGCTTTGAATGCAGTGCAGGGGAATCGGGCCTCCTCTTGCGGCGAGGGGGAAGTCTCATGGTTTTTCTCGAGTTGCGGCGGGAACCTGGGGTATATTCTCGAGCTACGACGGGGATGGCCCTTCCACCCACGTGTTTGATCAGCGACGTCCGGACTCCTGCCTAGTTGCGAGGGACAACTCGGGATTCTCCTTGAGGCTTGGCAGGGCAATTGGGACGCCTCTCCAGCTGAGGCGGGAAACCAAGTGTCCCTTTCCACGTGCCACAGGAATCCTGGGACTCCTATCAAGTTTCACGAGGAGTCAGGCATCGTCTCCTTTGGAGGCACTGATCTCCGCGTACCTCTGGAGTTTTCAAAGGATTTGAGGCCTCAGGTCGCGATGAGGTGGGGAACTAGGTCTTTCTCTGTGGTCTCCACAGGGGATTCAAACATCCTTTCATCTTGGGAGATACAAGACGAGCCGGCATTCAAGTCACTGCAGAGATATCTGGCCTTATTTCGAGTCAGGGCATCGCGGTGTCCATTCCACTTGAGGCCGCAAACTCAGGGTCCCTCTCACATACCTAGAGCTGAGAGAAGCCTCCTCTTGAGGTGCTTGTGGTAAGGTGGTATTCCTCTGGAGTCGAAGCCAGGGACTAACCTCTCATCTCGAGTTGATTTTTGGTCCACGGAGCTCTTTGGTGTGGCTACAGTGACCTCAGGATCCCTCTAGCCTTGAAACAGTGTTCTTGGGGTTTCTCTGGAGTGCCATCAAGGAAATCAAGGCTCCTTTCATGTGTGATGTGCAACACGGAATTGCTCTGCACGCAGTGCAGGGGAATCGGGTCTCATCTCGCGGCGAGGGGGAAGTCTCATGGTTTTTCTCGAGTTGCGGTGGGAACCTTGGGTATATTCTCGAGTTACGACGAGGATGGCCCTTCCACCCACGTGTTTGGTCAGCGACGCAGGGACTCCTGCCTAGTTGCGAGGGACAACTCGGGATTCTCCTCGAGGCTTGGCAGGGCAATTGGGACTCCTCTCCAGCTGAGGCGGGAGACCAAGGGTCCCTTTCCACGTGCCACAGGAATCCTGGGACTTGTATCAATTTTCACGAGGAGTCAGGCATCGTCTCCTTTGGAGGCACTGATCTCCGCGTACCTCTGGAGTTTTCAAAGGATGTGAGGCCTCCGGTCGCCATGAAGTGGGGAACTAGGTCTTTCTCTGTGGTCTCCACAGGGGATTCAGACATCCTTTCATCTTGGGAGATGCAAGATGAGACTGCATTCAAGTCACTGCAGGGATATCCGGCCTTATTTCGTGTCAGGGCATCGCAGAGTCCATTCCACTTCAGGCCGCAAACTCAGGGTCCCTTTCACATACCTAGAGCTGAGAGAAGCCTCCTCTTGAGGTGCTTGTGGTAAGGTGGTATTCCTCTGAAGTCGAAGCCAGGGACTAACCTCTCATCTCGAGTTGATTTTTGGTCCACGGAGCTCTTTCGTGTTGCTACAGTGACCTCAGGATCCCTCTAGCCTTGAAACAGTGTTCTTGGGGTTTCTCTGGAGTGCCATCAAGGAAATCAAGGCTTCTTTCATGTTTGATGTGTAACACGGAATTGCTCTGCATGCAGTGCAGGGGAATCGGGCCTCATCTCACGCGAGGGGGATGTCTCATGGTTTTTCTCGAGTTGCGGCAAGAACCTGGGGTATATTCTCGTGTTACGACGGCGATGGCCCTTCCACCCACGTGTTTGTTCAGCGACGTCAGGACTCCTTCCTAGTTGCGAGGGACAAGTCGGGATTCTCCTCGAGCCTGGCAGGACAATTGGAACGCCTCTCCAGCTGAGGCGGTTGACCAAGGTTCCCTTTCCACGTGCCACAGGAATCCTGGGACTCCTATCAAGTTTCATGAGGAGTCAGGAATCGTCTCCCTTGGAGGCACTGATCTCCGCGTACCTCTGGAGTTTTCAAAGGATGTGAGGCCTCCGGTCGCGATGAGGTGGGGAACTAGGTCTTTCTCTGTGGTCTCCACAGGGGATTCAGACATCCTTTCGTCTTGGGAGATGCAAGACGAGCCTGCATTCAAGTCACTGCAGTTATATCCGGCCTTATTTCGAGTCAGGGCATCGCAGTGTCCATTCCACTTGAGGCCGCAAACTCAGGGTCCCTCTCACATACCTAGAGC
Organism: Cervus elaphus; assembly: GCF_910594005.1. Lineage (NCBI taxonomy): Eukaryota > Metazoa > Chordata > Mammalia > Artiodactyla > Cervidae > Cervus > Cervus elaphus. The sequence goes on from NC_057838.1 coordinate 9,201,283, forward strand.
TGAGAGAAGCCTCCTCTTGAGGTGCTTGTGGTAAGGTGGTATTCCTCTGGAGTCGAATCCAGGGACTAACCTCTCATCTCGTGTTGATTTGTGGTGCACGGAGCTCTTTCGTGTAGCTACAGTGACCTCAGGATCCCTCTAGCCTTGAAACAGTGTTCTTGGGGTTTCTCTGGAGTGCCATCAAGGAAATCAAGGCTCCTTTCATGTGTGATGTGCAACACGGAATTGCTCTGCACTCAATGCAGGGGAATCGGGCTTCATCTCGCGGCGAGGGGAAAGTCTCATGGTTTTTCTCGAGTTGCGGCGGGAACCTGGGGTATATTCTCGACTTACGACGGGGATGGCCCTTCCACACACGTGTTTGTTCAGCGACGGCAGGACTCCTGCCTAGTTGCGAGGGACAACTCGGGATTGTCCTCGAAGGTTGGCAGTGCAACTGGGACGCCTCTCCAGCTGAGGCGCGAGACCAAGGGTCCCTTTCCACGTGCCACAGGAATCCTGGGACTCCTATCAAGTTTCACGAGGAGTCAGGCATCGTCTCCTTTGGAGGCACTGATCTCCGCGTACCTCTGGAGTTTTCAAAGGATGTGAGGCCTCCGGTCGCGATGAGGTGGGGAACTAGGTCTTTCTCTGTGGTCTCCACAGGGGATTCAGACATCCTTTCGTCTTGGGAGAGGCAAGACGAGCCTACATTCAAGTCACTACAGGGATATCCGGCCTTATTTCGAGTCAGGGCATCGCGGTGTCCATTCCACTTGAGGCTACAAACTCAGGGTCCCTCTCACATACCTAGAGCTAAGAGAAGCCTCCTCTTGAGGTGCTTGTGGTAAGGTGGTATTCCTCTGGAGTCGAAGCCAGGGACTAACCTCTCCTCTCGAGTTGATTTTTGGTCCACGGAGCTCTTTCGTGTGGCTACAGTGACCTCAGGATCCCTCTAGCCTTGAAACAGTGTTCTTGGGGTTTCTCTGGAGTGCCATCAAGGAAATCAAGGCTCCTTACATGTGTGATGTGCAACACGGAATTGCTCTGCACGCAGTGCAGGGGAATCGGGCCTCATCTCGCGGCGAGGGGGACGTCTCATGGTTTTTCTCGAGTTGCGGCGGGAACCTGGGGTATATTCTCGAGTTACGACGGGGATGGCCCTTCCACCCACGTGTTTGTTCAGCGACGGCAGGACTCCTGCCTAGTTGCGAGGGAAAACTCGGGATTCTCCTCGAGGCTTGGGAGGGCAATTGGGACGCCTCTCCAGCTGAGGCGGGAGACCAAGGGTCCCTTTCCACGTGCCACAGGAATCCTGGGACTCCTATCAAGTTTCACGAGGAGTCAGGTATCGTCTCCTTTGGAGGCACTGATCTCCGCGTACCTCTGGAGTTTTCAAAGGAAGTGAGGCCTCCGGTCGCCATGAAGTGGGGAACTAGGTCTTTCTCTGTGGTCTCCACAGGGGATTCAGACATCCTTTCATCTTGGGAGATGCAAGACGAGCCTGCATTCAAGTCACTGCAGGGATATCTGGCCTTATTTCGCGTCAGGGCATCGCAGTGTCCATTCCACTTGAGGCCGCAAACTCAGGGTCCCTCTCACATACCTAGAGCTGAGAGAAGCCTCCTCTTGAGGTGCTTGTGGTAAGGTGGTATTCCTCTGAAGTCGAATCCAGGGACTAACCTCTCATCTCGTGTTGATTTGTGGTGCACGGAGCTCTTTCGTGTAGCTACAGTGACCTCAGGATCCCTCTAGCCTTGAAACAGTGTTCTTGGGGTTTCTCTGGAGTGCCATCAAGGAAATCAAGGCTCCTTTCATGTGTGATGTGCAACACGGAATTGCTCTGCACTCAATGCAGGGGAATCGGGCTTCATCTCGCGGCGAGGGGGAAGTCTCATGGTTTTTCTCGAGTTGCGGCGGAAACCTGGGGTATATTCTCGACTTACGACGGGGATGGCCCTTCCACACACGTGTTTGTTCAGCGACGGCAGGACTCCTGCCTAGTTGCGAGGGACAACTCGGGATTGTCCTCGAAGGTTGGCAGTGCAACTGGGACGCCTCTCCAGCTGAGGCGCGAGACCAAGGGTCCCTTTCCACGTGCCACAGGAATCCTGGGACTCCTATCAAGTTTCACGAGGAGTCAGGCATCGTCTCCTTTGGAGGAACTGATCTCCGCGTACCTCTGGAGTTTTCAAAGGATGTGAGGCCTCCGGTCGCGATGAGGTGGGGAACTAGGTCTTTCTCTGTGGTCTCCACAGGGGATTCAGACATCCTTTCGTCTTGGGAGAGGCAAGACGAGCCTGCATTCAAGTCACTGCAGGGATATCCGGCCTTATTTCGAGTCAGGGCATCGCGGTGTCCATTCCACTTGAGGCTACAAACTCAGGGTCCCTCTCACATACCTAGAGCTAAGAGAAGCCTCCTCTTGAGGTGCTTGTGGTAAGGTGATATTCCTCTGGAGTCGAAGCCAGGGACTAACCTCTCATCTCGAGTTGATTTTTGGTCCACGGAGCTCTTTCGTGTGGCTACAGTGACCTCAGGATCCCTCTAGCCTTGAAACAGTGTTCTTGGGGTTTGTCTGGAGTGCCATCAAGGAAATCAAGGCTCCTTTCATCTGTGATGTGCAACACGGAATTGCTCTGCACGCAGTGCAGGGGAATCGGGCCTCATCTCGCGGCGAGGGGGACGTCTCATGGTTTTTCTCGAGTTGCGGCGGGAACCTGGGGTATATTCTCGAGTTACGACGGGGATGGCCCTTCCACCCACGTGTTTGTTCAGCGACGGCAGGATTCCTGCCTAGTTGCGAGGGACAACTCGGGATTCTCCTCGAGGCTTGGCAGGGCAATTGGGACGCCTCTCCAGCTGAGGCGGGAGACCAAGGGTCCCTTTCCACGTGCCACAGGAATCCTGGGACTCCTATCAAGTTTCATGAGGAGTCAGGCATCGGCTCCTTTGGAGGCACTGATCTCCGCGTACCTCTGGAGTTTTCAAAGGATGTGAGGCCTCCGATCGTGATGAGGTGGGGAACTAGGACTTTCTCTCTGGTCCCTACAGGGGATTTAGACATCCTTTCGTCTTGGGAGATGCAAGACGAGTCTGCAGTCAAGTCACTGCAGGGATATCCGGCCTTATTTCGAGTCAGGGCATCGCAGTGTTCATTCCTCTTGAGGCCGCAAAATTACGGTCCCTCTCACATACCTAGAGCTGAGACAAGCCTCCTCTTGAGGTGCTTGGGGTAAGGTGGTATTCCTCTGGAGTCGAAGCCAGGGACTAACCTCTCGTCTCGAGTTGATTAGTGGTCCACGGAGCTCTTTCGTGTTGCTACAGTGACCTCAGGATCCCTCTAGCCTTGAAACAGTGTTCTTGGGGTTTCTCTGGAGTGCCATCAAGGAAATCAAGACTCCTTTCATGTGTGATGTGCAACACGGAATTGCTCTGCATGCAGTGCAGGGGAATCGGGCCTCATCTCACGGCGAAGGGGAAGTCTCATGGTTTTTCTCGACTTGCGGCGGGAACCTGGGGTATATTCTCGAGTTACGACGGGGATGCCCTTCCACACACGTGTTTGTTCAGCCACGTCAGGACTCCTGCCTAGTTGCGAGGGACAACTCGGGATTCTCCTCGAGGCTTGCCAGGGCAATTGGGACGCCTCTCCAGCTGAGGCGGGAGACCAAGGGTCCCTTTCCACGTGCCACAGGAATCCTGGGACTCCTATCAAGTTTCACGAGGAGTCAGGCATCGTCTCCTTTGGAGGCACTGATCTCCGCGTACCTCTGGAGTTTTCAAAGGATGTGAGGCCTCTGGTCGCCATGAAGTGGGGAACTAGGTCCTTCTCTGTGGTCTCCACAGGGGATTCAGACATCCTTTCATCTTGGGAGATGCAAGACGAGCCTGCATTCAAGTCACTGCAGGGATATCCGGCCTTTTTTCGTGTCAGGGCATCGCAGAGTCCATTCCACTTCAGGCCGCAAACTCAGGGTCCCTCTCACATACCTAGAGCTTAGAGAAGCCTCCTCCTGAGGTGCTTGTGGTAAGGTGGTATTCCTCTGGAGTCGAAGCCAGGGACTAACCTTTCATCTCGAGTTGATTTTTGGTCCACGGAGCTCTTTCGTGTTGCTACAGTGACCTCAGGATCCCTCTAGCCTTGAAACAGTGTTCTTGGGGTTTCTCTGGGGTGCCATCAAGGAAATCAAGGCTCCTTTCATGTTTGATGTGCAACACGGAATTGCTCTGCACGCAGTGCAGGGGAATCGGGGCTCATCTCGCGGCGAGGGGGAAGTCTCATGGTTTTTGACGAGTTGCGGCGGGAACCTGTGGTATATTCTCGAGTTACGACGGGAATGGCCCTTCCACCCACGTGTTTCTTCAGCGACGTCAGGACTCCTGCCTAGTTGCGAGGGACAACTCGGGATTGTCCTCGAAGGTTGGCAGTGCAACTGGGACGCCTCTCCAGCTGAGGCGGGAGACCAAGGGTCCCTTTCAACGTGTCACAGGAATCCTGGGACTCCTATCAAGTTTCACGAGGAGTCAGGCATCGTCCTCTTTGGAGGCACTGATCTCCGCGTACCTCTGGAGTTTTCAAAGGATGTGAGGCCTCCGGTCGCGATGAGATGGGGAACTAGGTCTTTCTCTGTGGTCTCCAGAGGGGATTCAGATATCCTTTCGTCTTGGGAGAGGGAAGACGAGCCTGCATTCAAGTCACTGCAGGGATATCCCGCCTTATTTCGAGTCAGGGCATCGCGGTGTCCATTCCACTTGAGGCCGCAAACTCAGGGTCCCTTTCACATACCTAGAGCTGAGAGAAGCCTCCTCTTGAGGTGCTTGTGGTAAGGTGGTATTCCTCTGGAGTCGAAGCCAGGGACTAACCTCTCATCTCGAGTTGATTTTTGGTCCACGGAGCTCTTTCGTGTGGCTACAGTGACCTCAGGATCCCTCTAGCCTTGAAACAGTGTTCTTGGTGTTTCTCTGGAGTGCCATCAAGGAAATCAAGGCTCCTTTCATGTGTGATGTGCAACACGGAATTGCTCTGCACGCAGTGCAGGGGAATCGGGCCTCATCTCGCGGCGGGGGGGAAGTCTCATGGTTTTTCTCGAGTTGCGGCGAGAACCTGGGGTATATTCTCGAGTTACGACGGGGATGGCCCTTCCACACACATGTTTGTTCAGCGATGTCAGGACTCCTGCCTAGTTGCGAGGGACAACTCGGGATTGTCCTCGAAGGTTGGCAGTGCAACTGGGACGCCTCTCCAGCTGAGGCGGGTGACCAAGGGTCCCTTTCCACGTGCCACAGGAATCCTGGGACTCCTATCAAGTTTCACGAGGAGTCAGGCATCGTCTCCTTTGGAGGCACTGATCTCCGCGTACGTCTGAAGTTTTCAAACAATGTGAGGCCTCCGGTCGCGATGAGGTGGGGAACTAGGTCTTTCTCTGTGGTCTCCACAGGGGATTCAGACATCCTTTCGTCTTGGGAGAGGCAAGACGAGCCTGCATTCAAGTCACTGCAGTTATATCCGGCCTTATTTCGAGTCAGGGCATCGCAGTGTCCATTCGAATTGAGGCTGCAAACTCAGGGTCCCTCTCACATACCTAGAGCTGAGAGAAGGCTCCTCTTGAGGTGCTTGTGGTAAGGTGGTATTCCTCTGGAGTTGAAGCCAGAGACTAACCTCTCATCTCCAGTTGATTTGTGGTTCACGGAGCTCTTTCGTGTTGCTACAGTGACCTCAGGATCCCTCTAGCCTTGAAACAGTGTTCTTGGGGTTTCTCTGGAGTGCCATCAAGGAAATCAAGGCTCCTTTCATGTGTGATGTGCAACACGGAATTGCTCTGCACGCAGTGCAGGGGAATCGGGCCTCATCTCGCGGTGAGAGGGAAGTCTCATGGTTTTTCGCGAGTTGCGGCGGGAACCTGGGGTATATTCTCGAGTTACGACGGGGATGGCCCTTCCACCCACGTGTTTGTTCAGCGACGGCAGGACTCCTGCCTAGTTGCGAGGGAAAACTCGGGATTCTCCTCGAGGCTTGGCAGGGCAATTGGGACGCCTCTCCAGCTGAGGCGGGAGACCAAGGGTCCCTTTCCACGTGCCACAGGAATCCTGGGACTCCTATCAAGTTTCACGAGGAGTCAGGCATCGTCTCCCTTGGAGGCACTGATCTCTACGTACGTCTGGAGTTTTCAAAGGATGTGAGGCCTCCCGTCGCGATGAGGTGGGGAACTTGGTCTTTCTCTGTGGTCTCCACAGGGGATTCAGACATCCTTTCGTCTTGGGAGATGCAAGACGAGCCTGCATTCAAGTCACTGCAGAGATATCCGGCGTTATTTCGCGTCAGGGCATCGCAGTGTCCATTCCACTTGAGGCCGCAAACTCAGGGTCCCTCTCACATACCTAGAGCTGAGAGAAGCCTCCTCTTGAGGTGCTTGTGGTAAGGTGGTATTCCTCTGGTGTTGAAGCCAGGGACTAACCTCTCATCTCGAGTTGATTCTTGGTCCACAGAGCCCTTTCGTGTTGCTACACTGACCTCAGATTCCTCTAGCCTTGAAACAGTGTTCTTGGGGTTTCTCTGGAGTGCCATCAAGGAAATCAAGGCTCCTTTCATGTTTGATGTACAATACTGAATTGCTTTAAATGCAGTGCAGGGGAATCGGGCCTCATCTTGCGGCGAGGCGGAAGTCTCATGGTTTTTCTCGAGTTGCGGCGGGAACCTGTGGAATATTCTCGAGTTATGACGGGGATGGCCCTTCCACCCACGTGTTTGTTCATCGACGTCAGGACTCCTGCCTAGTTGCGAGGGACAACTCGGGATTCTCCTCGAGACTTGGCAGGGCAATTGGGACGCCTCTCCAGCAGAGGCGGGAGACCAAGGGTCCCTTTCCACGTGCCACAGGAATCCTGGGACTCCTATCAAGTTTCACGAGGAGTCAGGCATCGTCTCCTTTGGAGGCACTGATCTCAGTGTACCTCTGGAATTTTCAAAGTATGTGAGGCCTCCGGTCGCGATGAGGTGGGGAACTAGGTCTTTCTCTGTGGTTTCCACAAGGGATTCAGACATCCTTTCGTCTTGGGAAATGCAAGCCGAGCCTGCATTCAAGTCACTGCAGGGATATCCGGCCTTATTTCGAGTCAGGGCATCGCGGTGTCCATTCCACTTGATGCCGCAAACTCAGGGTCCCTCTCACATACCTAGAGCTGAGAGAAGCCTCCTCTTGAGGTGCTTGTGGTAAGGTGGTATTCCTCTGGAGTCGAAGCCAGGGACTAACCTCTCATCTCGAGTTGATTTTTGGTCCACGGAGCTCTTTCGTGTAGCTACAGTGACCTCAGGATCCCTCTAGCCTTGAAACAGTGTTCTTGGGGTTTCTCTGGAGTGCCATCAAGGAAATCAAGGCTCCTTTCATGTGTGATGTGCAGCACGGAATTGCTCTGCACGCACTGCAGGGGAATCTGGCCTCATCTCGCGGCGAGGGGGACGTCTCATGGTTTTTCTCGAGTTGCGGCGGGAACCTGGGGTATATTCTCGAGTTACGACGGGGATGGCCCTTCCACACACGTGTTTGTTCAGTGACGTCAGGACTCCTTCCTAGTTGCGAGGGACAACTCGGGATTCTCCTCGAGGCTTGGCAGGGCAATTGGAACGCCTCTCCAGCTGAGGCGGGGGACCAAGGTTCCCTTTCCACGTGCCACAGGAATCCTGGGACTGTTATCACGTTTCACGAGGGGTCAGGAATCGTCTCCCTTGGAGGCACTGATCTCCGCGTACCTCTGGAGTTTTCAAAGGATGTGAGGCCTCCGGTCGCGATGAGGTGGGGAACTAGGTCTTTCTCTGTGGTCTCCACAGGGGATTCAGACATCCTTTCGTCTTGGGAGATGCAAGACGAGCCTGCATTCAAGTCACTGCAGTTATATCCGGCCTTATTTCGAGTCAGGGCATCGCAGTGTCCATTCGAATTGAGGCTGCAAACTCAGGGTCCCTCTCACATACCTAGAGCTGAGAGAAGGCTCCTCTTGAGGTGCTTGTGGTAAGGTGGTATTCCTCTGGAGTTGAAGCCAGAGACTAACCTCTCATCTCCAGTTGATTTGTGGTTCACGAAGCTCTTTCGTGTTGCTACAGTGACCTCAGGATCCCTCTAGCCTTGAAACAGTGTTCTTGGGGTTTCTCTGGAGTGCCATCAAGGAAATCAAGGCTCCTTTCATGTGTGATGTGCAACACGGAATTGCTCTGCACGCAGTGCAGGGGAATCGGGCCTCATCTCGCGGTGAGAGGGAAGTCTCATGGTTTTTCTCGACTTGCGGCGGGAACCTGTGGTATATTCTCGAGTTACGACGGGGATGGCCCTTCCACCCACGTGTTTGTTCAGCGACGGCAGGACTCCTGCCTAGTTGCGAGGGAAAACTCGGGATTCTCCTCGAGGCTTGGCAGGGCAATTGGGACGCCTCTCCAGCTGAGGCGGGAGACCAAGGGTCCCTTTCCACGTGCCACAGGAATCCTGGGACTCCTATCAAGTTTCACGAGGAGTCAGGCATCGTCTCCCTTGGAGGCACTGATCTCTATGTACGTCTGGAGTTTTCAAAGGATGTGAGGCCTCCGGTCGCGATGAGGTGGGGAACTTGGTCTTTCTCTGTGGTCTCCACAGGGGATTCAGACATCCTTTCGTCTTGGGAGATGCAAGACGAGCCTGCATTCAAGTCACTGCAGGGATATCTGGCCTTATTTTGCGTCAGGGCATCGCAGTGTCCATTCCACTTGAGGCCGCAAACTCAGGGTCCCTCTCACATACCTAGAGCTGAGAGAAGCCTCCTCTTGAGGTGCTTGTGGTAAGGTGGTATTCCTCTGGAGTCGAATCCAGGGACTAACCTCTCATCTCGTGTTGATTTGTGGTGCACGGAGCTCTTTCGTGTAGCTACAGTGACCTCAGGATCCCTCTAGCCTTGAAACAGTGTTCTTGGGGTTTCTCTGGAGTGCCATCAAGGAAATCAAGGCTCCTTTCATGTGTGATGTGCAACACGGAATTGCTCTGCACTCAATGCAGGGGAATCGGGCTTCATCTCGCGGCGAGGGGGAAGTCTCATGGTTTTTCTCGAGTTGCGGCGGGAACCTGGGGTATATTCTCGACTTACGACGGGGATGGCCCTTCCACACACGTGTTTGTTCAGCGACGGCAGGACTCCTGCCTAGTTGCGAGGGACAACTCGGGATTGTCCTCGAAGGTTGGCAGTGCAACTGGGACGCCTCTCCAGCTGAGGCGCGAGACCAAGGGTCCCTTTCCACGTGCCACAGGAATCCTGGGACTCCTATCAAGTTTCACGAGGAGTCAGGCATCGTCTCCTTTGGAGGCACTGATCTCCGCGTACCTCTGGAGTTTTCAAAGGATGTGAGGCCTCCGGTCGCGATGAGGTGGGGAACTAGGTCTTTCTCTGTGGTCTCCACAGGGGATTCAGACATCCTTTCGTCTTGGGAGAGGCAAGACGAGCCTACATTCAAGTCACTACAGGGATATCCGGCCTTATTTCGAGTCAGGGCATCGCGGTGTCCATTCCACTTGAGGCTACAAACTCAGGGTCCCTCTCACATACCTAGAGCTGAGAGAAGCCTCCTCTTGAGGTGCTTGTGGTAAGGTGGTATTCCTCTGGAGTCGAAGCCAGGGACTAACCTCTCCTCTCGAGTTGATTTTTGGTCCACGGAGCTCTTTCGTGTGGCTACAGTGACCTCAGGATCCCTCTAGCCTTGAAACAGTGTTCTTGGGGTTTCTCTGGAGTGCCATCAAGGAAATCAAGGCTCCTTACATGTGTGATGTGCAACACGGAATTGCTCTGCACGCAGTGCAGGGGAATCGGGCCTCATCTCGCGGCGAGGGGGAAGTCTCATGGTTTTTCTCGAGTTGGGGCGGGAACCTGGGGTATATTCTCGACTTACGACGGGGATGGCCCTTCGACCCACGTGTTTGTTCAGCGACGTCAGGACTCCTGCCTAGTGGCGAGGGACAACTCGGGATTCTCCTCGAGGCTTGGCAGGGCAATTGGAACGCCTCTCCAGATGAGGCGGGAGATGAAGTGTCCCTTTCCACGTGCCACAGGAATCTTGGGACTCCTTTCAAGTTTCACGAGGAGTCAGGCATCGTCTCCTTTGGAGGCACTGATCTCAGTGTACCTCTGGAGTTTTCAAAGTATGTGAGGCCTCCGGTCGCGATGAGGTGGGGAACTAGGTCTTTCTCTGTGGTCTCCACAGGGGATTCAAACATCCTTTCATCTTGGGAGATGCAAGACGAGCCTGCATTCAAGTCACTGCAGGGATATCCGGCCTTATTTCGAGTCAGGGCATCGCGGTGTCCTTTCCACTTGAGGCCGCAAACTCAGGGTCCCTCTCACATACCTAGAGCTGAGAGAAGCCTCCTCTTGAGGTGCTTGTGGTAAGGTGGTTTCCTCTGGAGTCGAAGCCAGGGACTAACCTCTCATCTCGAGTTGATTTGTGGTCCACGGAACTCTTTCGTGTGGCTACAGTGACCTCAGGATCCCTCTAGCCTTGAAACAGTGTTCTTGGGGTTTCTCTGGAGTGCCATCAAGGAAATCAAGGCTCCTTTCATGTGTGATGTGCAGCACTGAATTGCTCTGCACGCACTGCAGGTGAATCTGGCCTCATCTCGCGGCGAGGGGGACGTCTCATGGTTTTTCTCGAGTTGCGGCGGGAACCTGGGGTATATTCTCGAGTTACGACGGGGATGGCCCTTCCACCCACGTGTTTGTTCAGCGACGGCAGGACTCCTGCCTAGTTGCGAGGGAAAACTCGGGATTCTCCTCGAGGCTTGGGAGGGCAATTGGGACGCCTCTCCAGCTGAGGCGGGAGACCAAGGGTCCCTTTCCACGTGCCACAGGAATCCTGGGACTCCTATCAAGTTTCACGAGGAGTCAGGTATCGTCTCCTTTGGAGGCACTGATCTCCGCGTACCTCTGGAGTTTTCAAAGGAAGTGAGGCCTCCGGTCGCCATGAAGTGGGGAACTAGGTCTTTCTCTGTGGTCTCCACAGGGGATTCAGACATCCTTTCATCTTGGGAGATGCAAGACGAGCCTGCATTCAAGTCACTGCAGGGATATCTGGCCTTATTTCGCGTCAGGGCATCGCAGTGTCCATTCCACTTGAGGCCGCAAACTCAGGGTCCCTCTCACATACCTAGAGCTGAGAGAAGCCTCCTCTTGAGGTGCTTGTGGTAAGGTGGTATTCCTCTGGAGTCGAATCCAGGGACTAACCTCTCATCTCGTGTTGATTTGTGGTGCACGGAGCTCTTTCGTGTAGCTACAGTGACCTCAGGATCCCTCTAGCCTTGAAACAGTGTTCTTGGGGTTTCTCTGGAGTGCCATCAAGGAAATCAAGGCTCCTTTCATGTGTGATGTGCAACACGGAATTGCTCTGCACTCAATGCAGGGGAATCGGGCTTCATCTCGCGGCGAGGGGGAAGTCTCATGGTTTTTCTCGAGTTGCGGCGGAAACCTGGGGTATATTCTCGACTTACGACGGGGATGGCCCTTCCACCCACGTGTTTGTTCAGCGACGGCAGGACTCCTGCCTAGTTGCGAGGGACAACTCGGGATTGTCCTCGAAGGTTGGCAGTGCAACTGGGACGCCTCTCCAGCTGAGGCGCGAGACCAAGGGTCCCTTTCCACGTGCCACAGGAATCCTGGGACTCCTATCAAGTTTCACGAGGAGTCAGGCATCGTCTCCTTTGGAGGAACTGATCTCCGCGTACCTCTGGAGTTTTCAAAGGATGTGAGGCCTCCGGTCGCGATGAGGTGGGGAACTAGGTCTTTCTCTGTGGTCTCCACAGGGGATTCAGACATCCTTTCGTCTTGGGAGAGGCAAGACGAGCCTGCATTCAAGTCACTGCAGGGATATCCGGCCTTATTTCGAGTCAGGGCATCGCGGTGTCCATTCCACTTGAGGCTACAAACTCAGGGTCCCTCTCACATAACTAGAGCTAAGAGAAGCCTCCTCTTGAGGTGCTTGTGGTAAGGTGATATTCCTCTGGAGTCGAAGCCAGGGACTAACCTCTCATCTCGAGTTGATTTTTGGTCCACGGAGCTCTTTCGTGTGGCTACACTGACCTCAGGATCCCTCTAGCCTTGAAACAGTGTTCTTGGGGTTTCTCTGGAGTGCCATCAAGGAAATCAAGGCTCCTTTCATCTGTGATGTGCAACACGGAATTGCTCTGCACGCAGTGCAGGGGAATCGGGCCTCATCTCGCGGCGAGGGGGAAGTCTCATGGTTTTTCTCGAGTTGCGGCGGGAACCTGGGGTATATTCTCGAGTTACGACGGGGATGGCCCTTCCACCCACGTGTTTGTTCAGCGACGACAGGATTCCTGCCTAGTTGCGAGGGACAACTCGGGATTCTCCTCGAGGCTTGGCAGGGCAATTGGGACGCCTCTCCAGCTGAGGCGGGAGACCAAGGGTCCCTTTCCACGTGCCACAGGAATCCTGGGACTCCTATCAAGTTTCACGAGGAGTCAGGCATCGGCTCCTTTGGAGGCACTGATCTCCGCGTACCTCTGGAGTTTTCAAAGGATGTGAGGCCTCCGATCGTGATGAGGTGGGGAACTAGGTCTTTCTCTCTGGTCCCTACAGGGGATTTAGACATCCTTTCGTCTTGGGAGATGCAAGACGAGCCTGCAGTCAAGTCACTGCAGGGATATCCGGCCTTATTTCGAGTCAGGGCATCGCAGTGTTCATTCCTCTTGAGGCCGCAAAATTACGGTCCCTCTCACATACCTAGAGCTGAGACAAGCCTCCTCTTGAGGTGCTTGGGGTAAGGTGGTATTCCTCTGGAGTCGAAGCCAGGGACTAACCTCTCGTCTCGAGTTGATTTGTGGTCCACGGAGCTCTTTCGTGTTGCTACAGTGACCTCAGGATCCCTCTAGCCTTGAAACAGTGTTCTTGGGGTTTCTCTGGAGTGCCATCAAGGAAATCAAGACTCCTTTCATGTGTGATGTGCAACACGGAATTGCTCTGCATGCAGTGCAGGGGAATCGGGCCTCATCTCACGGCGAGGGGGAAGTCTCATGGTTTTTCTCGACTTGCGGCGGGAACCTGGGGTATATTCTCGAGTTACGACGGGGATGCCCTTCCACACACGTGTTTGTTCAGCCACGTCAGGACTCCTGCCTAGTTGCGAGGGACAACTCGGGATTCTCCTCGAGGCTTGCCAGGGCAATTGGGACGCCTCTCCAGCTGAGGCGGGAGACCAAGGGTCCCTTTCCACGTGCCACAGGAATCCTGGGACTCCTATCAAGTTTCACGAGGAGTCAGGCATCGTCTCCTTTGGAGGCACTGATCTCCGCGTACCTCTGGAGTTTTCAAAGGATGTGAGGCCTCCGGTCGCCATGAAGTGGGGAACTAGGTCCTTCTCTGTGGTCTCCACAGGGGATTCAGACATCCTTTCATCTTGGGAGATGCAAGACGAGCCTGCATTCAAGTCACTGCAGGGATATCCGGCCTTTTTTCGTGTCAGGGCATCGCAGAGTCCATTCCACTTCAGGCCGCAAACTCAGGGTCCCTCTCACATACCTAGAGCTGAGACAAGCCTCCTCTTGAGGTGCTTGTGGTAAGGTGGTATTCCTCTGGAGTCGAAGCCAGGGACTAACCTTTCATCTCGAGTTGATTTTTGGTCCACGGAGCTCTTTCGTGTTGCTACAGTGACCTCAGGATCCCTCTAGCCTTGAAACAGTGTTCTTGGGGTTTCTCTGGAGTGCCATCAAGGAAATCAAGGCTCCTTTCATGTTTGATGTGCAACACGGAATTGCTCTGCACGCAGTGCAGGGGAATCGGGGCTCATCTCGCGGCGAGGGGGAAGTCTCATGGTTTTTGACGAGTTGCGGCGGGAACCTGTGGTATATTCTCGAGTTACGACGGGAATGGCCCTTCCACCCACGTGTTTGTTCAGCGACGTTAGGACTCCTGCCTAGTTGCGAGGGACAACTCGGGATTGTCCTCGAAGGTTGGCAGTGCAACTGGGACGCCTCTCCAGCTGAGGCGGGAGACCAAGGGTCCCTTTCAACGTGTCACAGGAATCCTGGGACTCCTATCAAGTTTCACGAGGAGTCAGGCATCGTCCCCTTTGGAGGCACTGATCTCCGCGTACCTCTGGAGTTTTCAAAGGATGTGAGGCCTCCGGTCGCGATGAGATGGGGAACAAGGTCTTTCTCTGTGGTCTCCAGAGGGGATTCAGATATCCTTTCGTCTTGGGAGAGGGAAGACGAGCCTGCATTCAAGTCACTGCAGGGATATCCCGCCTTATTTCGAGTCAGGGCATCGCGGTGTCCATTCCACTTGAGGCCGCAAACTCAGGGTCCCTTTCACATACCTAGAGCTGAGAGAAGCCTCCTCTTGAGGTGCTTGTGGTAAGGTGGTATTCCTCTGGAGTCGAAGCCAGGGACTAACCTCTCATCTCGAGTTGATTTTTGGTCCACGGAGCTCTTTCGTGTGGCTACAGTGACCTCAGGATCCCTCTAGCCTTGAAACAGTGTTCTTGGGGTTTCTCTGGAGTGCCATCAAGGAAATCAAGGCTCCTTTCATGTGTGATGTGCAACACGGAATTGCTCTGCACGCAGTGCAGGGGAATCGGGCCTCATCTCGCGGCGGGGGGGAAGTCTCATGGTTTTTCTCGAGTTGCGGCGAGAACCTGGGGTATATTCTCGAGTTACGACGGGGATGGCCCTTCCACACACATGTTTGTTCAGCGACGTCAGGACTCCTGCCTAGTTGCGAGGGACAACTCGGGATTGTCCTCGAAGGTTGGCAGTGCAACTGGGACGCCTCTCCAGCTGAGGCGGGAGACCAAGGGTCCCTTTCCACGTGCCACAGGAATCCTGGGACTCCTATCAAGTTTCACGAGGAGTCAGGCATCGTCTCCTTTGGAGGCACTGATCTCCGCGTACCTCTGGAGTTTTCAAAGGATGTGAGGCCTCCGGTCGCGATGAGGTGGGGAACTAGGTCTTTCTCTGTGGTCTCCACAGGGGATTCAAACATCTTTTCATCTTGGGAGATGCAAGACGAGCCGGCATTCAAGTCCCTGCAGGGATATCCGGCCTTATTTCGAGTCAGGGCATCGCGGTGTCCATTCCACTTGAGGCCGCAAACTCAGGGTCCCTCTCACATACCTAGAGCTGAGAGAAGCCTCCTCTTGAGGTGCTTGTGGTAAGGTGGTATTCCTCTGGAGTCGAAGCCAGGGACTAACCTCTCATCTCGAGTTGATTTTTGGTGCACGGAGCTCTTTCGTGTTGCTACAGTGACCTCAGGATCCCTCTAGCCTTGAAACAGTGTTCTTGGGGTTTCTCTGGAGTGCCATCAAGGAAATCAAGGCTCCTTTCATGTGTGATGTGCAACACGGAATTGCTCTGCACTCAATGCAGGGGAATCGGGCCTCATCTCGCGGCGAGGGGGAAGTCTCATGGTTTTTCTCGAGTTGGGGCGGGAACCTGGGGTATATTCTCGACTTACGACGGGGATGGCCCTTCCACACACGTGTTTGTTCAGCGACGGCAGGACTCCTGCCTAGTTGCGAGGGACAACTCGGGATTGTCCTCGAAGGTTGGCAGTGCAACTGTGACGCCTCTCCAGCTGAGGCGGGTGACCAAGGGTCCCTTTCCACGTGCCACAGGAATCCTGGGACTCCTATCAAGTTTCACGAGGAGTCAGGCATCGTCTCCTTTGGAGGCACTGATCTCCGCGTACGTCTGAAGTTTTCAAACAATGTGAGGCCTCCGGTCGCGATGAGGTGGGGAACTAGGTCTTTCTCTGTGGTCTCCACAGGGGATTCAGACATCCTTTCGTCTTGGGAGAGGCAAGACGAGCCTGCATTCAAGTCACTGCAGTTATATCCGGCCTTATTTCGAGTCAGGGCATCGCAGTGTCCATTCGAATTGAGGCTGCAAACTCAGGGTCCCTCTCACATACCTAGAGCTGAGAGAAGGCTCCTCTTGAGGTGCTTGTGGTAAGGTGGTATTCCTCTGGAGTTGAAGCCAGAGACTTACCTCTCATCTCCAGTTGATTTGTGGTTCACGGAGCTCTTTCGTGTTGCTACAGTGACCTCAGGATCCCTCTAGCCTTGAAACAGTGTTCTTGGGGTTTCTCTGGAGTGCCATCAAGGAAATCAAGGCTCCTTTCATGTGTGATGTGCAACACGGAATTGCTCTGCACGCAGTGCAGGGGAATCGGGCCTCATCTCACGGCGAGGGGGAAGTCTCATGGTTTTTCGCGAGTTGCGGCGGGAACCTGGGGTATATTCTCGAGTTACGACGGGGATGGCCCTTCCACCCACGTGTTTGTTCAGCGACGGCAGGACTCCTGCCTAGTTGCGAGGGAAAACTCGGGATTCTCCTCGAGGCTTGGCAGGGCAATTGGGACGCCTCTCCAGCTGAGGCGGGAGACCAAGGGTCCCTTTCCACGTGCCACAGGAATCCTGGGACTCCTATCAAGTTTCACGAGGAGTCAGGCATCGTCTCCCTTGGAGGCACTGATCTCTCCGTACGTCTGGAGTTTTCAAAGGATGTGAGGCCTCCGGTCGCGATGAGGTGGGGAACTAGGTCTTTCTCTGTGGTTTCCACAAGGGATTCAGACATCCTTTCGTCTTGGGAAATGCAAGCCGAGCCTGCATTCAAGTCACTGCAGGGATATCCGGCCTTATTTCGAGTCAGGGCATCGCGGTGTCCATTCCACTCGATGCCGCAAACTCAGGGTCCCTCTCACATACCTAGAGCTGAGAGAAGCCTCCTCTTGAGGTGCTTGTGGTAAGGTGGTATTCCTCTGGAGTTGAAGCCAGGGACTAACCTCTCATCTCGAGTTGATTTTTGGTCCACGGAGCTCTTTCGTGTAGCTACAATGACCTCAGGATCCCTCTAGCCTTGAAACAGTGTTCTTGGGGTTTCTCTGGAGTGCCATCAAGGAAATCAAGGCTCCTTTCATGTGTGATGTGCAGCACGGAATTGCTCTGCACGCACTGCAGGGGAATCTGGCCTCATCTCGCGGCGAGGGGGACGTCTCATGGTTTTTCTCGAGTTGCGGCGGGAACCTGTGGTATATTCTCGAGTTACGACGGGGATGGCCCTTCCACACACGTGTTTGTTCAGCGACGTCAGGACTCCTTCCTAGTTGCGAGGGACAACTCGGGATTCTCCTCGAGGCTTGGCAGGGCAATTGGAACGCCTCTCCAGCAGAGGCGGGGGACCAAGGTTCCCTTTCCACGTGCCACAGGAATCCTGGGACTGTTATCAAGTTTCACGAGGGGTCAGGAATCGTCTCCCTTGGAGGCACTGATCTCCGCGTACCTCTGGAGTTTTCAAAGGATGTGAGGCCTCCGGTCGCGATGAGGTGGGGAACTAGGTCTTTCTCTGTGGTCTCCACAGGGGATTCAGACATCCTTTCGTCTTGGGAGATGCAAGACGAGCCTGCATTCAAGTCACTGCAGTTATATCCGGCCTTATTTCGAGTCAGGGCATCGCAGTGTCCATTCGAATTGAGGCTGCAAACTCAGGGTCCCTCTCACATACCTAGAGCTGAGAGAAGGCTCCTCTTGAGGTGCTTGTGGTAAGGTGGTATTCCTCTGGAGTTGAAGCCAGAGACTGACCTCTCATCTCCAGTTGATTTGTGGTTCACGAAGCTCTTTCGTGTTGCTACAGTGACCTCAGGATCCCTCTAGCCTTGAAACAGTGTTCTTGGGGTTTCTCTGGAGTGCCATCAAGGAAATCAAGGCTCCTTTCATGTGTGATGTGCAACACGGAATTGCTCTGCACGCAGTGCAGGGGAATCGGGCCTCATCTCGCGGTGAGAGGGAAGTCTCATGGTTTTTCTCGACTTGCGGCGGGAACCTGTGGTATATTCTCGAGTTACGACGGGGATGGCCCTTCCACCCACGTGTTTGTTCAGCGACGGCAGGACTCCTGCCTAGTTGCGAGGGAAAACTCGGGATTCTCCTCGAGGCTTGGCAGGGCAATTGGGACGCCTCTCCAGCTGAGGCGGGAGACCAAGGGTCCCTTTCCACGTGCCACAGGAATCCTGGGACTCCTATCAAGTTTCACGAGGAGTCAGGCATCGTCTCCCTTGGAGGCACTGATCTCTAGGTACGTCTGGAGTTTTCAAAGGATGTGAGGCCTCCGGTCGCGATGAGGTGGGGAACTTGGTCTTTCTCTGTGGTCTCCACAGGGGATTCAGACATCCTTTCGTCTTGGGAGATGCAAGACGAGCCTGCATTCAAGTCACTGCAGAGATATCCGGCGTTATTTCGCGTCAGGGCATCGCAGTGTCCATTCCACTTGAGGCCGCAAACTCAGGGTCCCTCTCACATACCTAGAGCTGAGAGAAGCCTCCTCTTGAGGTGCTTGTGGTAAGGTCGTATGCCTCTGGTGTTGAAGCCAGGGACTAACCTCTCATCTCGAGTTGATTCTTGGTCCACAGAGCCCTTTCGTGTTGCTACACTGACCTCAGATCCCTCTAGCCTTGAAACAGTGTTCTTGGGGTTTCTCTGGAGTGCCATCAAGGAAATCAAGGCTCCTTTCATGTTTGCTGTACAATACTGAATTGCTTTGAATGCAGTGCAGGGGAATCGGGCCTCATCTTGCGGCGAGGCGGAAGTCTCATGGTTTTTCTCGAGTTGCGGTGGGAACCTGTGGTATATTCTCGAGTTATGACGGGGATGGCCCTTCCACCCACGTGTTTGTTCAGCGACGTCAGGACTCCTGCCTAGTTGCGAGGGACAACTCGGGATTCTCCTCGAGACTTGGCAGGGCAATTGGGACGCCTCTCCAGCAGAGGCGGGAGACCAAGGGTCCCTTTCCACGTGCCACAGGAATCCTGGGACTCCTATCAAGTTTCACGAGGATTCAGGCATCGTCTCCTTTGGAGGCACTGATCTCAGTGTACCTCTGGAATTTTCAAAGTATGTGAGGCCTCCGGTCGCGATGAGGTGGGGAACTAGGTCTTTCTCTGTGGTTTCCACAAGGGATTCAGACATCCTTTCGTCTTGGGAAATGCAAGCCGAGCCTGCATTCAAGTCACTGCAGGGATATCCGGCCTTATTTCGAGTCAGGGCATCGCGGTGTCCATTCCACTTGATGCCGCAAACTCAGGGTCCCTCTCACATACCTAGAGCTGAGAGAAGCCTCCTCTTGAGGTGCTTGTGGTAAGGTGGTATTCCTCTGGAGTTGAAGCCAGGGACTAACCTCTCATCTCGAGTTGATTTTTGGTCCACGGAGCTCTTTCGTGTAGCTACAGTGACCTCAGGATCCCTCTAGCCTTGAAACAGTGTTCTTGGGGTTTCTCTGGAGTGCCATCAAGGAAATCAAGGCTCCTTTCATGTGTGATGTGCAGCACGGAATTGCTCTGCACGCACTGCAGGGGAATCTGGCCTCATCTCGCGGCGAGGGGGACGTCTCATGGTTTTTCTCGAGTTGCGGCGGGAACCTGGGGTATATTCTCGAGTTACGACGGGGATGGCCCTTCCACCCACGTGTTTGTTCAGCGACGTCAGGACTCCTTCCTAGTTGCGAGGGACAACTCGGGATTCTCCTCGAGGTTTGGCAGGGCAACTGGGACGCCTCTCCAGCTAAGGCGGGAGACCAAGGGTACCTTTCCACGTGCCACAGGAATCCTGGGACTCCTATCAAGTTTCACGAGGAGTCAGGCATCGTCTCCTTTGGAGGCACTGATCTCCGCGTACCTCTGGAGTTTTCAAAGGATATGAGGCCCCCGGTCGCCATGAAGTGGGGAACTAGGTCTTTCTCTGTGGTCTCCACAGGGGATTCCGACATCCTTTCATCTTGGGAGATGCAAGACGAGCCTGCATTCAAGTCACTGCAGGGATATCCGGCCTTATTTCGCGTCAGGGCATCGCAGTGTACATTCCACTTGAGGCCGCAAACTCAGGGTCCCACTCACATACCTAGAGCTGAGAGAAGCCTCCTCTTGAGGTGCTTGTGGTAAGGTGGTATGCCTCTGGAGTCGAAGCCACGGACTAACCTCTCATCTCGAGTTGATTTTTGGTCCACGGAGCTCTTTCGTGTTGCTACAGTGACCTCAGTATCACTCTAGCCTTGAAACAGTGTTCTTGGGGTTTCTCTGGAGTGCCATCAAGGAAATCAAGGCTCCTTTCATGTGTGATGTGCAACACGGAATTGCTCTGCACGCAGTGCAGGGGAATCGGGTCTCATCTCGCGGCGAGGGGGAAGTCTCATGGTTTTTCTCGAGTTGCGGCGGGAACCTGGGGTATATTCTCGAGTTACGACGAAGATGGCCCTTCCACCCACGTGTTTGGTCAGCGACGCAGGGACTCCTGCTTAGTTGCGAGGGACAACTCGGGATTCTCCTCGAGGCTTGGCAGGGCAATTGGGACGCCTCTCCACCTGAGGCGGGAGACCAAGGGTCCCTTTCCACGTGCCACAGGAATCCTGGGACTCCTATCAAGTTTCACGAGGAGTCAGGCATCGGCTCCTTTGGAGGCACTGATCTCCGCGTACCTCTGGAGTTTTCAAAGGATGTGAGGCCTCCGGTCATGATGAGATGGGGAACTAGGTCTTTCTCTGTGGTCTCCACAGGGGATTCAGACATCCTGTCGTCTTCGGAGATGCAAGATGAGCCTGCATTCAAGTCACTGCAGGGATATTCGGCCTTATTTTGAGTCAGGGCATAGCGGTGTCCATTCCACTTGAGGCCGCAAACTCAGGGTCCCTCTCACATACCTAGAGCTGAGAGAAGCCTCCTCTTGAGGTGCTTGTGGTAAGGTGGTATTCCTCTGGAGTTGAATCCAGGGACTAACCTCTCATCTCGAGTTGATTTGTGGTCCACGGAGCTCTTTCGTGTGGCTACAGTGACCTCAGGATCCCTCTAGCCTTGAAACAGTGTTCTTGGGGTTTCTCTGGAGTGCCATCAAGGAAATCAAGGCTTCTTTCATGTTTGATGTGTAACACGGAATTGCTCTGCACGCACTGCAGGGGAATCGGGCCTCATCTCGCGGCGAGGGGGAAGTCTCATGGTTTTTCTCGAGTTGCGGAGAGAACCTGGGGTATATTCTCGTGTTACGACGGGGATGGCCCTTCCACCCACGTGTTTTTTCAGCGACGTCAGGACTCCTTCCTAGTTGCGAGGGACAACTCGGGATTCTCCTAGAGGCTTGGCAGGGCAATTGGAACGCCTCTCCAGCTGAGGCGGGGGACCAAGGCTCCCTTTCCACGTGCCACAGGAATCCTGGGACTGTTATCAAGTTTCACGAGGAGTCAGGAATCGTCTCTCTTGGAGGCACTGATCTCCGCGTACCTCTGGAGTTTTCAAAGGATGTGAGGCCTCCGGTCGCGATGAGGTGGGGAACTAGGTCTTTCTCTGTGGTCTCCACAGGGGATTCAGACATCCTTTCGTCTTGGGAGATGCAAGACGAGCCTGCATTCAAGTCACTGCAGTTATATCCGGCCTTATTTCGAGTCAGGGCATCGCAGTGTCCATTCGAATTGAGGCTGCAATCTCAGGGTCCCTCTCACATACCTAGAGCTGAGAGAAGCCTCCTCTTGAGGTGCTTGTGGTAAGGTGGTATTCCTCTGGAGTTGAAGCCAGGGACTAACCTCTCATCTCCAGTTGATTTGTGGTCCGCGGAGCTCTTTCGTGATGCTACAGTGACCTCAGGATCCCTCTAGCCTTGAAACAGTGTTCTTGGGGTTTCTCTGGAGTGCCATCAAGGAAATCAAGGCTCCTTTCATGTGTGATGTGCAACACGGAATTGCTCTGCACGCAGTGCAGGGGAATCGGGCCTCATCTTGCGGCGAGGCGGAAGTCTCATGGTTTTTCTCGAGTTGCGGCAGGAACCTGTGGTATATTCTCGAGTTATGACGGGGATGGCCCTTCCACCCACGTGTTTGTTCAGCGACGTCAGGACTCCTGCCTAGTTGCGAGGGACAACTCGGGATTCTCCTCGAGACTTGGCAGGGCATTTGGGACGCCTCTCCAGCTGAGGCGGGAGACCAAGGGTCCCTTTCCACGTGCCACAGGAATCCTGGGACTCGTATCAAGTTTCACGAGGAGTCAGGCATCGTCTACTTTGAGGCACTGATATCCGCGTACCTCTGAAGTTTTCAAAGGATGTGAGGCCTCCGGTCGCGATGAGGTGGGGAACTAGGTCTTTCTCTGTGGTCTCCACGGGGGATTCAGACATCCTTTCGTGTTGGGAGATGCAAGACGAGCCTGCATTTAAGTCACTGCAGGGATATCCGGCCTTATTTCGAGTCAGGGCATCGCGGTGTCCATTCCACTTGAGGCCACAAACTCAGGGTCCCTCTCACATACCTAGAGCTGAGAGAAGCCTCCTCTTGAGGTGCTTGTGGTAAGGTGGTTTCCTCTGGAGTCGAAGCCAGGGACTAACCTCTCATCTCGAGTTGATTTTTGGTCCACGGAGCTCTTTCGTGTAGCTACAGTGACCTTAGGATCCCTCTAGCCTTGAAACAGTGTTCTTGGGGTTTCTCTGGAGTGCCATCAAGGAAATCAAGGCTCCTTTCATGTGTGATGTGCAATACGGAATTGCTCTGCACGCACTGCAGGGGAATCTGGCCTCATCTCGCGGTGTGTGGGACGTCTCATGGTTTTTCTCGAGTTGCGGCGGGAACCTGGGGTATATTCTCGAGTTACGACGGGGATGGCCCTTCCACCCACATGTTTGTTCAGCGACGTCAGGACTCATGCCTAGTTGCGAGGGACAACTCGGGATTCTCCTCGAGGCTTGGCAGGGCAATTGGGACGCCTCTCCAGCTGAGGCGGGAGACCAAGGGTCCCTTTCCACGTGCCACAGGAATCCTGGGACTCCTATCAAGTTTCACGAGGAGTCAGGCATCGTCTCCTTTGGAGGCACTGATCTCCGCGTACGTCTGGAGTTTTCAAAGGATGTGACGCCTCCGGTCGCAATGAGGTGGGGAACTAGGTCTTTCTCTGTGGTCTCCACAGGGGATTCAGACATCCTTTCATCTTGGGAGATGCAAGACCAGCCTGCATTCAAGTCACTGCAAGGATATCCGGCCTTATTTCGTGTCAGGGCATTGCGGTGTCCATTCCACTTGAGGCCGCAAACTCAGGGTCCCTCTCACATACCTAGAGCTGAGAGAAGCCTCCTCTTGAGGTGCTTGTGGTAAGGTGGTATTCCTCTGGAGTCGAAGCCAGGGACTAACCTCTCATCTCGAGTTGATTTGTGGTCCACGGAGCTCTTTCGTGTGGCTACAGTGACCTCAGGATCCCTCTAGCTTTGAAACAGTGTTCTTGGGTTTTCTCTGGAGTGCCATCAAGGAAATCAAGGCTCCTTTCATGTTTGATGTGTAATACGGAAATGCTTTGAATGCAGTGCAGGGGAATCGGGCCTCCTCTTGCGGCGAGGGGGAAGTCTCATGGTTTTTCTCGAGTTGCGTCGGGAACCTGGGGTATATTCTCGAGCTACGACGGGGATGGCCCTTCCACACACGTGTTTGATCAGCGACGTCCGGACTCCTGCCTAGTTGCGAGGGACAACTCGGGATTCTCCTTGAGGCTTGGCAGGGCAATTGGGACGCCTCTCCAGCTGAGGCGGGAAACCAAGTGTCCCTTTCCACGTGCCACAGTAATCCTGGGACTCCTATCAAGTTTCACGAGGAGTCAGGCATCGTCTCCTTTGGAGGCACTGATCTCCGCGTACCTCTGGAGTTTTCAAAGGATTTGAGGCCTCAGGTCGCGATGAGGTGGGGAACTAGGTCTTTCTCTGTGGTCTCCACAGGGGATTCAAACATCCTTTCATCTTGGGAGATACAAGACGAGCCGGCATTCAAGTCACTGCAGAGATATCTGGCCTTATTTCGAGTCAGGGCATCGCGGTGTCCATTCCACTTGAGACCGCAAACTCAGGGTCCCTCTCACATACCTAGAGCTGAGAGAAGCCTCCTCTTGAGGTGCTTGTGGTAAGGTGGTATTCCTCTGGAGTCGAAGCCAGGGACTAACCTCTCATCTCGAGTTGATTTTTGGTCCACGGAGCTCTTTGGTGTGGCTACAGTGACCTCAGGATCCCTCTAGCCTTGAAACAGTGTTCTTGGGGTTTCTCTGGAGTGCCATCAAGGAAATCAAGGCTCCTTTCATGTGTGATGTGCAACACGGAATTGCTCTGCACGCAGTGCAGGGGAATCGGGTCTCATCTCGCGGCGAGGGGGAAGTCTCATGGTTTTTCTCGAGTTGCGGTGGGAACCTTGGGTATATTCTCGAGTTACGACGAGGATGGCCCTTCCACCCACGTGTTTGGTCAGCGACGGCAGGATTCCTGCCTAGTTGCGAGGGACAACTCGGGATTCTCCTCGAGGCTTGGCAGGGCAATTGGGACTCCTCTCCAGCTGAGGCGGGAGACCAAGGGTCCCTTTCCACGTGCCACAGGAATCCTGGGACTTGTATCAATTTTCACGAGGAGTCAGGCATCGTCTCCTTTGGAGGCACTGATCTCCGCGTACCTCTGGAGTTTTCAAAGGATGTGAGGCCTCCGGTCGCCATGAAGTGGGGAACTAGGTCTTTCTCTGTGTTCTCCACAGGGGATTCAGACATCCTTTCATCTTGGGAGATGCAAGATGAGACTGCATTCAAGTCACTGCAGGGATATCCGGCCTTATTTCGTGTCAGGGCATCGCAGAGTCCATTCCACTTCAGGCCGCAAACTCAGGGTCCCTCTCACATACCTAGAGCTGAGAGAAGCCTCCTCTTGAGGTGCTTGTGGTAAGGTGGTATTCCTCTGAAGTCGAAGCCAGGGACTAACCTCTCATCTCGAGTTGATTTTTGGTCCACGGAGCTCTTTCGTGTTGCTACAGTGACCTCAGGATCTCTCTAGCCTTGAAACAGTGTTCTTGGGGTTTCTCTGGAGTGCCATCAAGGAAATCAAGGCTTCTTTCATGTTTGATGTGTAACACGGAATTGCTCTGCATGCAGTGCAGGGGAATCGGGCCTCATCTCACGCGAGGGGGAAGTCTCATGGTTTTTCTCGAGTTGCGGCAAGAACCTGGGGTATATTCTCGTGTTACGACGGCGATGGCCGTTCCACCCACGTGTTTGTTCAGCGACGTCAGGACTCCTTCCTAGTTGCGAGGGACAAGTCGGGATTCTCCTCGAGCCTGGCAGGACAATTGGAACGCCTCTCCAGCTGAGGCGGTTGACCAAGGTTCCCTTTCCACGTGCCACAGGAATCCTGGGACTCCTATCAAGTTTCATGAGGAGTCAGGAATCGTCTCCCTTGGAGGCACTGATCTCCGCGTACCTCTGGAGTTTTCAAAGGATGTGAGGCCTCCGGTCGCGATGAGGTGGGGAACTAGGTCTTTCTCTGTGGTCTCCACAGGGGATTCAGACATCCTTTCGTCTTGGGAGATGCAAGACGAGCCTGCATTCAAGTCACTGCAGTTATATCCGGCCTTATTTCGAGTCAGGGCATCGCAGTGTCCATTCGAATTGAGGCCGCAAACTCAGGGTCCCTCTCACATACCTAGAGCTGAGAGAAGCCTACTCTTGAGGTGCTTGTGGTAAGGTGGTATTCCTCTGGAGTTGAAGCCAGGGACTAACCTCTCATCTCGAGTTGATTTGTGGTCCACGGAGCTCTTTCGTGTGGCTACAGTGACCTCAGGATCCCTCTAGCCTTGAAACAGTGTTCTTGGGGTTTCTCTGGAGTGCCATCAAGGAAATCAAGGCTCGTTTCATGTGTGATGTGCAACACGGAATTGCTCTGCACGCAGTGCAGGGGAATCGGGCCTCATCTCGCGGTGAGAGGGAAGTCTCATGGTTTTTCTCGAGTTGGGGCGGGAACCTGGGGTATATTCTCGAGTTACGACGGGGATGGCCCTTCCACCCACGTGTTTGTTCTGCGACGGCAGGACTCCTGCCTAGTTGCGAGGGAAAACTCGGGATTCTCCTCGAGGCTTGGCAGGGCAATGAGGACGCCTCTCCAGTTGAGGCGGGAGACCAAGGGTCCCTTTCCACGTGTCACAGGAATCCTGGGACTCCTATCAAGTTTCACGAGGAGTCAGGCATCATCTCCCTTGGAGACACTGATATCTAAGTACGTCTGGCGTTTTCAAAGGATGTGAGGCCTCCGGTCGCGATGAGGTGGGGAACTAGGTCTTTCTCTGTGGTCCCCACAGGGGATTCAAACATCCTTTCGTCTTGGGAGATGCAAGACGAGCCTGCATTCAAGTCACTGCAGGGATATCCGGCGTTATTTCGCGTCAGGGCATCGCAGTGTCCATTCCACTTGAGGCCGCAAACTCAGGGTCCCTCTCACATACCTAGAGCTGAGAGAAGCCTCCTCTTGAGGTGCTTGTGGTAAGGTGGTATTCCTCTGGTGTTGAAGCCAGGAACTATCCTCTCATCTCGAGTTGATTCTTGGTCCACGGAGCTCTTTCTTGTTGCTACAGTGACCTCAGATCCCTCTAGCCTTGAAACAGTGTTCTTGGGGTTTCTCTGGAGTGCCATCAAGGAAATCAAGGCTCCTTTCATGTTTGATGTGCAATACTGAATTGCTTTGAATGCAGTGCAGGGGAATCGGGCCTCATCTCGCGGCGAGGGGGAAGTCTCATGGTTTTTCTCGAGTTGCGGCGGGAACCTGGGGTATATTCTCGAGTTACGCCGGGGATGGCCCTTCCACCCACGTGTTTTTTCAGCGACGTCAGGACTCCTTCCTAGTTGCGAGGGACAACTCGGGATTCTCCTAGAGGCTTGGCAGGGCAATTGGAACGCCTCTCCAGCTGAGGCGGGGGACCAAGGCTCCCTTTCCACGTGCCACAGGAATCCTGGGACTGTTATCAAGTTTCACGAGGAGTCAGGAATCGTCTCTCTTGGAGGCACTGATCTCCGCGTACCTCTGGAGTTTTCAAAGGATGTGAGGCCTCCGGTCGCGATGAGGTGGGGAACTAGGTCTTTCTCTGTGGTCTCCACAGGGGATTCAGACATCCTTTCGTCTTGGGAGATGCAAGACGAGCCTGCATTCAAGTCACTGCAGTTATATCCGGCCTTATTTCGAGTCAGGGCATCGCAGTGTCCATTCGAATTGAGGCTGCAATCTCAGGGTCCCTCTCACATACCTAGAGCTGAGAGAAGCCTCCTCTTGAGGTGCTTGTGGTAAGGTGGTATTCCTCTGGAGTTGAAGCCAGGGACTAACCTCTCATCTCCAGTTGATTTGTGGTCCGCGGAGCTCTTTCGTGTTGCTACAGTGACCTCAGGATCCCTCTAGCCTTGAAACAGTGTTCTTGGGGTTTCTCTGGAGTGCCATCAAGGAAATCAAGGCTCCTTTCATGTGTGATGTGCAACACGGAATTGCTCTGCACGCAGTGCAGGGGAATCGGGCCTCATCTTGCGGCGAGGCGGAAGTCTCATGGTTTTTCTCGAGTTGCGGCAGGAACCTGTGGTATATTCTCGAGTTATGACGGGGATGGCCCTTCCACCCACGTGTTTGTTCAGCGACGTCAGGACTCCTGCCTAGTTGCGAGGGACAACTCGGGATTCTCCTCGAGACTTGGCAGGGCATTTGGGACGCCTCTCCAGCTGAGGCGGGAGACCAAGGGTCCCTTTCCACGTGCCACAGGAATCCTGGGACTCGTATCAAGTTTCACGAGGAGTCAGGCATCGTCTACTTTGAGGCACTGATATCCGCGTACCTCTGAAGTTTTCAAAGGATGTGAGGCCTCCGGTCGCGATGAGGTGGGGAACTAGGTCTTTCTCTGTGGTCTCCACGGGGGATTCAGACATCCTTTCGTGTTGGGAGATGCAAGACGAGCCTGCATTTAAGTCACTGCAGGGATATCCGGCCTTATTTCGAGTCAGGGCATCGCGGTGTCCATTCCACTTGAGGCCACAAACTCAGGGTCCCTCTCACATACCTAGAGCTGAGAGAAGCCTCCTCTTGAGGTGCTTGTGGTAAGGTGGTTTCCTCTGGAGTCGAAGCCAGGGACTAACCTCTCATCTCGAGTTGATTTTTGGTCCACGGAGCTCTTTCGTGTAGCTACAGTGACCTTAGGATCCCTCTAGCCTTGAAACAGTGTTCTTGGGGTTTCTCTGGAGTGCCATCAAGGAAATCAAGGCTCCTTTCATGTGTGATGTGCAATACGGAATTGCTCTGCACGCACTGCAGGGGAATCTGGCCTCATCTCGCGGTGTGTGGGACGTCTCATGGTTTTTCTCGAGTTGCGGCGGGAACCTGGGGTATATTCTCGAGTTACGACGGGGATGGCCCTTCCACCCACATGTTTGTTCAGCGACGTCAGGACTCATGCCTAGTTGCGAGGGACAACTCGGGATTCTCCTCGAGGCTTGGCAGGGCAATTGGGACGCCTCTCCAGCTGAGGCGGGAGACCAAGGGTCCCTTTCCACGTGCCACAGGAATCCTGGGACTCCTATCAAGTTTCACGAGGAGTCAGGCATCGTCTCCTTTGGAGGCACTGATCTCCGCGTACGTCTGGAGTTTTCAAAGGATGTGACGCCTCCGGTCGCAATGAGGTGGGGAACTAGGTCTTTCTCTGTGGTCTCCACAGGGGATTCAGACATCCTTTCATCTTGGGAGATGCAAGACCAGCCTGCATTCAAGTCACTGCAAGGATATCCGGCCTTATTTCGTGTCAGGGCATTGCGGTGTCCATTCCACTTGAGGCCGCAAACTCAGGGTCCCTCTCACATACCTAGAGCTGAGAGAAGCCTCCTCTTGAGGTGCTTGTGGTAAGGTGGTATTCCTCTGGAGTCGAAGCCAGGGACTAACCTCTCATCTCGAGTTGATTTGTGGTCCACGGAGCTCTTTCGTGTGGCTACAGTGACCTCAGGATCCCTCTAGCTTTGAAACAGTGTTCTTGGGTTTTCTCTGGAGTGCCATCAAGGAAATCAAGGCTCCTTTCATGTTTGATGTGTAATACGGAAATGCTTTGAATGCAGTGCAGGGGAATCGGGCCTCCTCTTGCGGCGAGGGGGAAGTCTCATGGTTTTTCTCGAGTTGCGGCGGGAACCTGGGGTATATTCTCGAGCTACGACGGGGATGGCCCTTCCACACACGTGTTTGATCAGCGACGTCCGGACTCCTGCCTAGTTGCGAGGGACAACTCGGGATTCTCCTTGAGGCTTGGCAGGGCAATTGGGACGCCTCTCCAGCTGAGGCGGGAAACCAAGTGTCCCTTTCCACGTGCCACAGGAATCCTGGGACTCCTATCAAGTTTCACGAGGAGTCAGGCATCGTCTCCTTTGGAGGCACTGATCTCCGCGTACCTCTGGAGTTTTCAAAGGATTTGAGGCCTCAGGTCGCGATGAGGTGGGGAACTAGGTCTTTCTCTGTGGTCTCCACAGGGGATTCAAACATCCTTTCATCTTGGGAGATACAAGACGAGCCGGCATTCAAGTCACTGCAGAGATATCTGGCCTTATTTCGAGTCAGGGCATCGCGGTGTCCATTCCACTTGAGACCGCAAACTCAGGGTCCCTCTCACATACCTAGAGCTGAGAGAAGCCTCCTCTTGAGGTGCTTGTGGTAAGGTGGTATTCCTCTGGAGTCGAAGCCAGGGACTAACCTCTCATCTCGAGTTGATTTTTGGTCCACGGAGCTCTTTGGTGTGGCTACAGTGACCTCAGGATCCCTCTAGCCTTGAAACAGTGTTCTTGGGGTTTCTCTGGAGTGCCATCAAGGAAATCAAGGCTCCTTTCATGTGTGATGTGCAACACGGAATTGCTCTGCACGCAGTGCAGGGGAATCGGGTCTCATCTCGCGGCGAGGGGGAAGTCTCATGGTTTTTCTCGAGTTGCGGTGGGAACCTTGGGTATATTCTCGAGTTACGACGAGGATGGCCCTTCCACCCACGTGTTTGGTCAGCGACGGCAGGATTCCTGCCTAGTTGCGAGGGACAACTCGGGATTCTCCTCGAGGCTTGGCAGGGCAATTGGGACTCCTCTCCAGCTGAGGCGGGAGACCAAGGGTCCCTTTCCACGTGCCACAGGAATCCTGGGACTTGTATCAATTTTCACGAGGAGTCAGGCATCGTCTCCTTTGGAGGCACTGATCTCCGCGTACCTCTGGAGTTTTCAAAGGATGTGAGGCCTCCGGTCGCCATGAAGTGGGGAACTAGGTCTTTCTCTGTGTTCTCCACAGGGGATTCAGACATCCTTTCATCTTGGGAGATGCAAGATGAGACTGCATTCAAGTCACTGCAGGGATATCCGGCCTTATTTCGTGTCAGGGCATCGCAGAGTCCATTCCACTTCAGGCCGCAAACTCAGGGTCCCTCTCACATACCTAGAGCTGAGAGAAGCCTCCTCTTGAGGTGCTTGTGGTAAGGTGGTATTCCTCTGAAGTCGAAGCCAGGGACTAACCTCTCATCTCGAGTTGATTTTTGGTCCACGGAGCTCTTTCGTGTTGCTACAGTGACCTCAGGATCTCTCTAGCCTTGAAACAGTGTTCTTGGGGTTTCTCTGGAGTGCCATCAAGGAAATCAAGGCTTCTTTCATGTTTGATGTGTAACACGGAATTGCTCTGCATGCAGTGCAGGGGAATCGGGCCTCATCTCACGCGAGGGGGAAGTCTCATGGTTTTTCTCGAGTTGCGGCAAGAACCTGGGGTATATTCTCGTGTTACGACGGCGATGGCCGTTCCACCCACGTGTTTGTTCAGCGACGTCAGGACTCCTTCCTAGTTGCGAGGGACAAGTCGGGATTCTCCTCGAGCCTGGCAGGACAATTGGAACGCCTCTCCAGCTGAGGCGGTTGACCAAGGTTCCCTTTCCACGTGCCACAGGAATCCTGGGACTCCTATCAAGTTTCATGAGGAGTCAGGAATCGTCTCCCTTGGAGGCACTGATCTCCGCGTACCTCTGGAGTTTTCAAAGGATGTGAGGCCTCCGGTCGCGATGAGGTGGGGAACTAGGTCTTTCTCTGTGGTCTCCACAGGGGATTCAGACATCCTTTCGTCTTGGGAGATGCAAGACGAGCCTGCATTCAAGTCACTGCAGTTATATCCGGCCTTATTTCGAGTCAGGGCATCGCAGTGTCCATTCGAATTGAGGCCGCAAACTCAGGGTCCCTCTCACATACCTAGAGCTGAGAGAAGCCTACTCTTGAGGTGCTTGTGGTAAGGTGGTATTCCTCTGGAGTTGAAGCCAGGGACTAACCTCTCATCTCGAGTTGATTTGTGGTCCACGGAGCTCTTTCGTGTGGCTACAGTGACCTCAGGATCCCTCTAGCCTTGAAACAGTGTTCTTGGGGTTTCTCTGGAGTGCCATCAAGGAAATCAAGGCTCGTTTCATGTGTGATGTGCAACACGGAATTGCTCTGCACGCAGTGCAGGGGAATCGGGCCTCATCTCGCGGTGAGAGGGAAGTCTCATGGTTTTTCTCGAGTTGGGGCGGGAACCTGGGGTATATTCTCGAGTTACGACGGGGATGGCCCTTCCACCCACGTGTTTGTTCTGCGACGGCAGGACTCCTGCCTAGTTGCGAGGGAAAACTCGGGATTCTCCTCGAGGCTTGGCAGGGCAATGAGGACGCCTCTCCAGTTGAGGCGGGAGACCAAGGGTCCCTTTCCACGTGTCACAGGAATCCTGGGACTCCTATCAAGTTTCACGAGGAGTCAGGCATCATCTCCCTTGGAGACACTGATATCTAAGTACGTCTGGCGTTTTCAAAGGATGTGAGGCCTCCGGTCGCGATGAGGTGGGGAACTAGGTCTTTCTCTGTGGTCCCCACAGGGGATTCAAACATCCTTTCGTCTTGGGAGATGCAAGACGAGCCTGCATTCAAGTCACTGCAGGGATATCCGGCGTTATTTCGCGTCAGGGCATCGCAGTGTCCATTCCACTTGAGGCCGCAAACTCAGGGTCCCTCTCACATACCTAGAGCTGAGAGAAGCCTCCTCTTGAGGTGCTTGTGGTAAGGTGGTATTCCTCTGGTGTTGAAGCCAGGAACTATCCTCTCATCTCGAGTTGATTCTTGGTCCACGGAGCTCTTTCTTGTTGCTACAGTGACCTCAGATCCCTCTAGCCTTGAAACAGTGTTCTTGGGGTTTCTCTGGAGTGCCATCAAGGAAATCAAGGCTCCTTTCATGTTTGATGTGCAATACTGAATTGCTTTGAATGCAGTGCAGGGGAATCGGGCCTCATCTCGCGGCGAGGGGGAAGTCTCATGGTTTTTCTCGAGTTGCGGCGGGAACCTGGGGTATATTCTCGAGTTACGCCGGGGATGGCCCTTCCACACACGTTTGTTCAGCGACGATAGGACTCCTGCCTAGTTGCGAGGGACAACTCGGGATTCTCCTGGAGGCTTGGCAGGGCAATTGGGACGCCTGTCTAGCTGAGGCGGGAGACCAAGGGTCCCTTTCCACGTGCCACAGGAATCCTGGGACTCCTATCAAGTTTCACGAGGAGTCAGACATCGGCTCCTTTGGAGGCACTGATCTCCGCGTACCTCTGGAGTTTTCAAAGATGTGAGGCCTCCGGTCGTGATGAGATGGGGAACTAGGTCTTTCTCTGTGGTCTCCACAGGGGATTCAGACATCCATTCGTCTTGGGAGATGCAAGACGAGCCTGCATTCAAGTCACTGTAGGGATATCCGGCCTTATTTCGAGTCAGGGCATCGCGGTGTCCATTCCACTTGAGGCCGCAAACTCAGGGTCCCTCTCACATACCTAGAGCTGAGAGAAGCCTCCTCTTGAGGTGCTTGTGGTAAGGTGGTATGCCTCTGGAGTCGAAGCCAGGGACTAACCTCTCATCTCGAGTTGATTTTTGGTCCACGGAGCTCTTTCGTGTTGCTACAGTGACCTCAGGATCCCTCTAGCCTTGAAACAGTGTTCTTGGGGTTTCTCTGGAGTGCCATCAAGAAAATCAAGGCTTCTTTCATGTTTGATGTGTAACACGGAATTGCTCTGTATGCAGTGCAGGGGAATCGGGCCTCATCTCGCGGCGAGGGGGAAGTCTCATGGTTTTTCTCGAGTTGCGGCGAGAACCTGTGGTATATTCTCGTGTTACGACGGGGATGGCCCTTCCACCCACGTGTTTGTTCAGCGACGGCAGGACTCATGCCTAGTTGCGAGGGAAAACTCGGGATTCTCCTCGAGGCTTGGCAGGGCAATTGGGACGCCTCTCCAGCTGAGGCGGGAGACCAAGGGTCCCTTTCCACGTGCCACAGGAATCCTGGGACTCCTATCAAGTTTCCCGAGGAGTCAGGCATCGTCTCCTTTGAAGGCACTGATCTCCGCGTACCTCTGGAGTATTCAAAGGATGTGAGGCCCCCGGTCGCCATGAAGTGGGGAACTAGGTCTTTCTCTGTGGTCTCCACAGGGGATTCAGACATCCTTTCATCTTGGGAGATGCAAGACGAGCCAGCATTCAAGTCACTGCAGGGATATCCGGCCTTATTTCGCTTCAGGGCATCGCAGTGTACATTCCACTTGAGGCCGCAAACTCAGGTTCCCTCTCACATACCTAGAGCTGAGAGAAGCGTCCTCTTGAGGTGCTTGTGGTAAGGTGGTATTCCTCTGGAGTCGAAGCCAGGGACTAACCTCTCATCTCGAGTTGATTTTTGGTCCACGGAGCTCTTTCGTGTGGCTACAGTGACCTCAGGATCCCTCTAGCCTTGAAACAGTGTTCTTGGGGTTTCTCTGGAGTGCCATCAAGGAAATCAAGGCTCCTTTCATGTGTGATGTGCAACACGGAATTGCTCTGCACGCAGTGCAGGGGAATCTGGCCTCATCTCGCGGCGAGGGGGACGTCTCATGGTTTTTCTCGAGTTGCGGCGGGAACCTGGGGTATATTCTCGAGTTACGACGGGGATGGCCCTTCCACACACGTGTTTGTTCAGCGACGACAGGACTCCTGCCTAGTTGCGAGGGACAACTCGGGATTCTCCTGGAGGCTTGGCAGGGCAATTGGGATGCCTCTCCAGCTGAGGCGGGAGACCAAGGGTCCCTTTCCACGTGCCACAGGAATCCTGGGACTCCTATCAAGTTTCGCGAGGAGTCAGGCATCGTCTCCTTCGGAGGCACTGATCTCCGCGTACCTCTGGAGTTTTCAAAGGATTTGAGGCCTCAGGTCGCGATGAGGTGGGGAACTAGGTCTTTCTCTGTGGTCTCCACAGGGGATTCAAACATCCTTTCATCTTGGGAGATGCAAGACGAGCCGGCATTCAAGTCACTGCAGAGATATCTGGCCTTATTTCGAGTCAGGGCATCGCGGTGTCCATTCCACTTGAGGCCGCAAACTCAGGGTCCCTCTCACATACCTAGAGCTGAGAGAAGCCTCCTCTTGAGGTGCTTGTGGTAAGGTGGTATTCCTCTGGAGTCGAAGCCAGGGACTAACCTCTCATCTCGAGTTGATTTTTGGTCCACGGAGCTCTTTCGTGTTGCTACAGTGACCTCAGGATCCCTCTAGCCTTGAAACAGTGTTCTTGGGCTTTCTCTGGAGTGCCATCAAGGAAATCAAGGCTCCTTTCATGTGTGATGTGCAACACGGAATTGCTCTGCACGCAGTGCAGGGGAATCGGGTCTCATTTCGCGGTGAGGGGGAAGTCTCATGGTTTTTCTCGAGTTGCGGTGGTAACCTGGGGTATATTCTCGAGTTACGACGAGGATGGCCCTTCCACCCACGTGTTTGGTCAGCGACGCAGGGACTCCTGCCTAGTTGCGAGGGACAACTCGGGATTCTCCTCGAGGGTTGGCAGGGCAATTCGGACTCCTCTCCAGCTGAGGCGGGAGACCAAGGGTCCCTTTCCACGTGCCACAGGAATCCTGGGACTCCTATCAAGTTTCACGAGGAGTCAGACATCGGCTCCTTTGGAGGCACTGATCTCCGCGTTCCTCTGGAGTTTTCAAAGGATGTGAGGCCTCCGGTCGTGATGAGATGGGGAACTAGGTCTTTCTCTGTGGTCTCCACAGGGGATTCAGACATCCTTTCGTCTTGGGAGATGCAAGACGAGCCTGCATTCAAGTCACTGCAGGGATATCCGGCCTTATTTCGAGTCAGGGCATCGCGGTGTCCATTCCACTTGAGGCCGCAAACTCAGGGTCCCTCTCACATACCTAGAGCTGAGAGAAGCCTCCTTTTGAGGTGCTTGTGGTAAGGTGGTATTCCTCTGGAGTCGAATCCAGGGACTAACCTCTCATCTCGAGTTGATTTGTGGTCCACGGAGCTCTTTCGTGTGGCTACAGTGACCTCAGGATCCCTCTAGCCTTGAAACAGTGTTCTTGGGGTTTCTCTGGAGTGCCATCAAGGAAATCAAGACTCCTTTCATGTGTGATGTGCAACTCGGAATTGCTCTGCATGCAGTGCAGGTGAATCGGGCCTCATCTCACGGCGAGGGGGAAGTCTCATGGTTTTTCTCGAGTTGCGGCGAGAACCTGGGGTATATTATCGAGTTACGACGGGGATGGCCCTTCCACACACGTGTTTGTTCAGCGACGTCAGGACTCCTGCCTAGTTGCGAGGGACAACTCGGGATTCTCCTCGAGGCTTGGCAGGGCAATTGGGACGCCTCTCCAGCTGAGGCGGGAGACCAAGGGTCCCTTTCCACGTGCCACAGTAATCCTGGGACTCCTATCAAGTTTCACGAGGAGTCAGGAATCGTCTCCTTTGGAGGCACTGATCTCCGCGTACCTTTGGAGTTTTCAAAGGATGTGAGGCCCCCGGTCGCCATGAAGTGGGAAACTAGGTCTTTCTCTGTGGTCTCCACAGGGGATTCCGACATCCTTTCATCTTGGGAGATGCAAGACGAGCCTGCATTCAAGTCACTGCAGGGATATCCGGCCTTATTTCGCGTCAGGGCATCGCAGTGTACATACCACTTGAGGCCGCAAACTCAGGGTCCCTCTCACATACCTAAAGCTGAGAGAAGCCTCCTCTTGAGGTGCTTGTGGTAAGGTTGTATGCCTCTGGAGTCGAAGCCAGGGACTAACCTCTCATCTCGAGTTGATTTTTGGTCCACGGAGCTCTTTCGTGTTGCTACAGTGACCTCAGGATCCCTCTAGCCTTGAAACAGTGTTCTTGGGATTTCTCTGGAGTGCCATCAAGAAAATCAAGGCTTCTTTCATGTTTGATGTGTAACACGGAATTGCTCTGCATGCAGTGCAGGGGAATCGGGCCTCATCTCGCGGCGAAGGGGAAGTCTCATGGTTTTTCTCGAGTTGCGGCGAGAACCTGGGGTATATTCTCGTTTTACGACGGGGATGGCCCTTCCACCCACGTGTTTGTTCAGCGACGGCAGGACTCCTGCCTAGTTGCGAGGGAAAACTCGGGATTCTCCTCGAGGCTTGGCAGGGCAACTGGGACGCCTCTCCAGCTGAGGCGGGAGACCAAGGGTCCCTTTCCACGTGCCACAGGAATCCTGGGACTCCTATCAAGTTTCACGAGGAGTCAGGCATCGTCTCCCTTGGAGGCACTGATATCTACGTACGTCTGGAATTTTCAAACGATGTGAGGCCTCCGGTCGCGATGAGGTGGGGAACTAGGTCTTTCTCTGTGGTCTCCACAGGGGATTCAGACACCCTTTCGTCTTGGGAAATGCAAGCCGAGACTGCATTCAAGTCACTGCAGGGATATCCGGCCTTATTTCGAGTCAGGGCATCGCGGTGTCCATTCCACTTGAGGCCGCAAACTCAGGGTCCCTCTCACATACCTAGAGCTGAGAGAAGCCTCCTCTTGAGGTGCTTGTGGTAAGGTGGTATTCCTCTGGAGTTGAAGCCAGGGACTAACCTCTCATCTCGAGTTGATTTTTGGTCCACGGAGCTCTTTCGTGTTGCTACAGTGACCTCAGGATCCCTCTAGCCTTGAAACAGTGTTCTTGGGGTTTCTCTGGAGTGCCATCAAGAAAATCAAGGCTTCTTTCATGTGTGATGTGTAACACGGAATTGCTCTGCACGCACTGCAGGGGAATCTGGCCTCATCTCGCGGCGAGGGGGACGTCTCATGGATTTCTCGAGTTGCGGCGGGAACCTGGGGTATATTCTCGAGTTACGACGGGGATGGCCCTTCCACACACGTGTTTGTTCAGCGACGTCAGGACTCCTTCCTAGTTGCGAGGGACAACTCGGGATTCTCCTCGAGGCTTGGCAGGGCAATTGGGACGCCTCTCCAGCTGAGGCGGAGACCAAGGGTCCCTTTCCACGTGCCACAGGAATCCTGGGACTCCTATCAAGTTTCACGAGGAGTCAGGCATCGTCTCCTTTGGAGGCACTGATCTCCGCGTACCTCTGGAGTTTTCAAAGGATGTGAGGCCCCCTGTCGCCATGAAGTGGGGAAGTAGGTCTTTCTCTGTGGTCTCCACAGGGGATTCAGACATCCTTTCATCTTGGGAGATGCAAGACGAGCCAGCATTCAAGTCACTGCAGGGATATCCGGCCTTATTTCGCTTCAGGGCATCGCAGTGTACATTCCACTTGAGGCCGCAAACTCAGGGTCCCTCTCACATACCCAGAGCTGAGAGAAGCCTCCTCTTGAGGTGCTTGTGGTAAGGTGGTATTCCTCTGGAGTCGAAGCCAGGGACTAACCTCTCATCTCGAGTTGATTTTTGGTCCACGGAGCTCTTTCCTGTGGCTACAGTGACCTCAGGATCCCTCTAGCCTTGAAACAGTGTTCTTGGGGTTTCTCTGGAGTGCCATCAAGGAAATCAAGGCTCCTTTCGTGTTTGATGTGCAATACGGAATTGCTTTGAATGCAGTGCAGGGGAATCGGGCCTCATCTTGCGGCGAGGGGGAAGTCTCATGGTTTTTCTCGAGTTGCGGCGGGAACCTGGGGTATATTCTCGAGCTACGACGGGGATGGCCCTTCCACCCACGTGTTTATTCAGCGACGTCAGGACTCCTGCCTAGTTGCGAGGGACAACTCGGTATTCTCCTCGAGGCTTGGCAGGGCAATTGGGACGCCTCTCCAGCTGAGGCGGGAGACCAAGGGTCCCTTTCCACGTGCCACAGGAATCCTGGGACTCCTATCAAGTTTCACGAGGAGTCAGGCATCGTCTCCTTTGGAGGCACTGATCTCCCCGTACCTCTGGAGTTTTCAAAGGATGTGAGGACTCCGGTCGCGATGAGGTGGGGAACTAGGTCTTTCTCTGTGGTCTTCAAAGAGTATTCAGACATCCTTTCATCTTATGAGATGCAAGACGAGCCTGCATTCAAGTCACTGCAGGGATATCCGGCCTTATTTCGCGTCAGGGCATCGCAGTGTACATTCCACTTGAGGCCGCAAACTCAGCGTCCCTCTCACATACCTAGAGCTGAGAGAAGCGTCCTCTTGAGGTGCTTGTGGTAAGGTGGTATTCCTCTGGAGTCGAAGCCAGGGACTAACCTCTCATCTCGAGTTGATTTTTGGTCCACGGAGCTCTTTCCTGTGGCTACAGTGACCTCAGGATCCCTCTAGCCTTGAAACAGTGTTCTTGGGGTTTCTCTGGAGTGCCATCAAGGAAATCAAGGCTCCTTTCATGTGTGATGTGCAACACGGAATTGCTCTGCACGCAGTGCATGGGAATCGGGCCTCATCTCACGGCGAGGGGGAAGTCTCATGGTTTTTCTCGAGTTGCGGCGGGAACCTGGGGTATATTCTCGAGTTACGACGGGGATGGCCCTTCCACCCACGTGTTTGTTCAGCGACGGCAGGACTCCTGCCTAGTTGTGAGGTACAACTCGGGATTCTCCTCGAGGCTTGGCAGGGCAATTGGGACGCCTCTCCAGCTGAGGCGGGAGACCAAGCATCCCTTTCCACGTGCCACAGGAATCCTGGGACTCCTATCAAGTTTCACGAAGAGTCAGGCATCGACTCCCTTGGAGGCACTGATCTCTGCGTACGTCTGGAGTTTTCAAAGGATGTGAGGCCTCCGGTCGCGATGAGGTGGGGAACTAGGTCTTTCTCTGTGGTCTCCACAGGGGATTCAGACATCCTTTCGTCTTGGGAGATGCAAGACGAGCCTGCATTCAAGGCACTGCAGGGATATCCGGCGTTAATTCGCGTCAGGGCATTGCAGTGTCCATTCCACTTGAGGCTGCAAACTCAGGGTCCCTCTCACATTCCTAGAGGTGAGAGAAGCCTCCTCTTGAGGTGCTTGTGGTAAGGTGGTATTCCTCTGGAGACGAAGCCAGGGACTAACCTCTCATCTCGAGTTGATTTTTGGTCCACGGAGCTCTTTCGTGTTGCTACAGTGACCTCAGGATCCCTCTAGCCTTGAAACAGTGTTCTTGGGGTTTCTCTGGAGTGCCATCAAGGAAATCAAGGCTCCTTTCATGTGTGATGTGCAGCACGGAATTGTACTGCACGCACTGCAGGGGAATCTGGCCTCATCTCGCTGAGAGGGGGACGTCTCATGGTTTTTCTCGAGTTGCGGCGGGAACCTGGGGTATATTCTCGAGTTACGACGGGGATGGCCCTTCCACCCACGTGTTTATTCAGCGACGTCAGGACTCCTGCCTAGTTGCGAGGGACAACTCGGGATTCTCCTCGAGGCTTGGCAGGGCAATTGGGACGCCTCTCCAGCTGAGGCGGGAGACCAAGGGTCCCTTTCCACGTGCCACAGGAATCCTGGGACTCCTATCAAGTTTCACGAGGAGTCAGGCATCGTCTCCTTTGGAGGCACTGATCTCCGCGTACCTCTGGAGTTTTCAAAGGATGTGAGGCCTCCGGTCGCGATGAGGTGGGGAAGTAGGTCTTTCTCTGTGGTCTCCACAGGGGATTCAGTCATCCTTTCGTATTGGGAGATGCAAGACGAGCCTGCATTCAAGTCACTGCAGGGATATCCGGCCTTATTTCGAGTCAGGGCATCGCGGTGTCCATTCCAATTGAGGCCGCAAACTCAGGGTCCCTCTCACATACCTAGAGCTGAGAGAAGCCTCCTCTTGAGGTGCTTGTGGTAAGGTGGTATTCCTCTGGAGTCGAAGCCATGGACTACCCTCTTACCTCGAGTTGATTTTTGGTCCACAGAGCTCTTTCGTGTTGCTACAGTGACCTCAGGATCCCTCTAGCCTTGAAACAGTGTTTTTGGCGTTTCTCTGGAGTGCCATCAAGGAAATCAAGGCTCGTTTCATGTGTGATGTGCAACACGGAATTGCTCTGCACGCAGTGCAGGGGAATCGGGCCTCATCTCGCGGCGAGGGGGAAGTCTCATGGTTTTTCTCGAGTTGCGGCGAGAACCTGGGGTATATTCTCGAGTTACGACGGGGATGGCCCTTCCACCCACGTGTTTGTTCAACGACGTCAGGACTCCGGCCTAGTTGGGAGGGACAACTCGGGATTCTCCTCGAGGCTTGGCAGGGCAATTGGGACGCCTCTCCAGCTGAGGCGGGAAACCAAGGGTCCCTTTACACGAGCCACAGGAATACTGGGACTTGTATCAATTTTCACGAGGAGTCAGGTATCGTCTCCTTTGGAGGCACTGATCTCCGCGTACCTCTGGAGTTTTCAAAGGATGTGAGGCCTCCGGTCGCGATGAGGTGGGGAACTAGGTCTTTCTCTGTGGTCTCCACAGGGGATTCAGACATCCTTTCATCTTGGGAGATGCAAGATGAGCCTACATTCAAGTCACTGCAGGGATATCCGGCCTTATTTCGAGTCAGGGCGTCGCGGTGTTCATTCCACTTGAGGCCGCAAACTCAGGGTCCCTCTCACATACCTAGAGCTGAGAGAAGCCTCCTCTTGAGGTGCTTGTGGTAAGGTGGTATTCCTCTGGAGTTGAAGCCAGGGACTAACCTCTAATCTCGAGTTGATTTTTGGTCCACGGAGCTCTTTCGTGTGGCTACAGTGACCTCAGGATCCCTCTAGCCTTGAAACAGTGTTCTTGGGGTTTCTCTGGAGTGCCATCAAGGAAATCAAGGCTCCTTTCATGTTTGATGTGCAATACGGAATTGCTTTGAATGCAGTGCAGGGGAATCGGGCCTCATCTTGCGGCGAGGGGGAAGTCTCATGGTTTTTCTCGATTTGCGGCGAGAACGTGGGGTATATTCTCGAGTTACGACGGGGATGGCCCTTCCACCCACGTGTTTGTTCAGCGACGTCAGGACTCCTGCCTAGTTGCGAGGGACCACTCGGGATTCTCCTCGCGGCTTGGCAGGGCAATTGGGACGCCTCTCCAGCTGAGGCGGGAGACCAAGGGTCCCTTTCCACGTGCCACAGGAATCCTGGGACTCCTATCAAGTTTCACGAGGAGTCAGGCATCGTCTCCTTTGGAGGACCTGATCTCCGCGTACCTCTGGATTTTTCAAAGGATGTGAGGCCTCCGGTCGCGATGAGGTGGGGAACTAGATATTTCTCTGTGGTCTTCACAGGGGATTCAGACATCCTTTCATCTTAGGAGATACAAGACGAGCCTGCATTCAAGTCACTGCAGGGATATCCGGCCTTATTTCGCGTCAGGGCATCGCGATGTCCATTCCACTTGAGGCCGCAAACTCAGCGTAACTCTCACATACCTAGAGCTGAGAGAAGCCTCCTCTTGAGGTGCTTGTGGTAAGGTGGTATTCCTCTGGAGTCGAAGCCAGGGACTAACCTCTCATCTCGAGTTGATTTTTGGTCCACGGAGCTCTTTCGTGTGGCTACAGTGACCACAGGATCCCTCTAGCCTTGAAACAGTGTTCTTGGGGTTTCTCTTGAGTGCCATCAAGGAAATCAAGGCTCCTTTCTTGTGTGATGTGCAACACGGAATTGCTCTGCACGCAGTGCAGGGGAATCGGGCCTCATCTCGCGGCGAGGGGGAAGTCTCATGGTTTTTCTCGAGTTGCGGCGGGAACCTGGGTTATATTCTCGAGTTACGAAGGGGAAGGCCCTTCCACCCACGTGTTTGTTCAGCGACGACAGGACTCCTGCCTAGTTGCGAGGGACCACTCGGGATTCTCCTCGAGGCTTGGCAGGGCAATTGGGACGCCTCTCCAGCTGAGGCGGGAGACCAAGGGTCCCTTTCCACGTGCCACAGGAATCCTGGGACTCCTATCAAGTTTCACGAGGAGTCAGGCATCGTCTCCCTTGGAGGCACTGATATCTACGTACGTCTGGAGTTTTAAAAGGATGTGAGGCCTCCGGTCGCGATGAGGTGGGGAACTAGGTCTTTCTCTGTGGTCTCCACAGGGGATTCAGACATCCTTTCGTCTTGGGAAATGCAAGCCGAGACTGCATTCAAGTCACTGCAGGGATATCCGGCCTTATTTCGAGTCAGGGCATCGCGGTGTCTATTTCACTTGAGGCCGCAAACTCAGGGTCCCTCTCACATACCTAGAGCTGAGAGAAGCCTCCTCTTGAGGTGCTTGTGGTAAGGTGGTATTCCTCTGGAGTTGAAGCCAGGGACTAACCTCTTATCTCGAGTTGATTTTTGGTCCACGGAGCTCTTTCGTGTTGCTACAGTGACCTCAGGATCCCTCTAGCCTTGAAACAGTGTTCTTGGGGTTTCTCTGGAGTGCCATCAAGGAAATCAAGACTCCTTTCATGTGTGATGTGCAACACGGAATTGCTCTGCACGCAGTGCAGGGGAATCGGGCCTCATCTCGCGGCGAGGGGGAAGTCTCATGGTTTTTCACGAGTTGCGGCGGGAACCTGGGGTATATTCTCGAGTTACAACGGGGATGGCCCTTCCACCCACGTGTTTGTTCAGCGACGACAGGACTCCTGCCTAGTTGCGAGGGACAACTCGGGATTCTCCTCGAGGTTTGACAGGGCAACTGGGACGCCACTCCAGCTGAGGCGGGAGACCAAGGGTCCATTTCCACGTGCCAAAGGAATCCTGGGACTCCTATCAAGTTTCACGAGGAGTCAGGCATAGTCTCCTTTGGAGGCACTGATCTCCGCGTACCTCTGGAGTTTTCAAAGGATGTGAGGCCTCCGGTCGCGATGAGGTGGGGAAGTAGGTCTTTCTCTGTGGTCTCCACAGGGGATTCAGTCATCCTTTCGTATTGGGAGATGCAAGACGAGCCTGCATTCAAGTCACTGCAGGGATATCCGGCCTTATTTCGCGTCAGGGCATCCCGGTGTCCATTCCACTTGAGGCCGCAAAAACAGGGTCCCTCAGACATACCTAGAGCTGAGAGAAGCCTCCTCTTGAGGTGCTTGTGGTAAGGTGGTATTCCTCTGGAGTCGAAGCCATGGACTACCCTCTTACCTCGAGTTGATTTTTGGTCCACAGAGCTCTTTCGTGTTGCTACAGTGACCTCAGGATCCCTCTAGCCTTGAAACAGTGTTTTTGGCGTTTCTCTGGAGTGCCATCAAGGAAATCAAGGCTCGTTTCATGTGTGATGTGCAACACGGAATTGCTCTGCACGCAGTGCAGGGGAATCGGGCCTCATCTCGCGGCGAGGGGGAAGTCTCATGGTTTTTCTCGAGTTGCGGCGAGAACCTGGGGTATATTCTCGAGTTACGACGGGGATGGCCCTTCCACCCACGTGTTTGTTCAACGACGTCAGGACTCCGGCCTAGTTGGGAGGGACAACTCGGGATTCTCCTCGAGGCTTGGCAGGGCAATTGGGACGCCTCTCCAGCTGAGGCGGGAAACCAAGGGTCCCTTTACACGTGCCACAGGAATCCTGGGACTTGTATCAATTTTCACGAGGAGTCAGGTATCGTCTCCTTTGGAGGCACTGATCTCTGCGTACCTCTGGAGTTTTTAAAGGATGTGAGGCCTCCGGTCGCGATGAGGTGGGGAACTAGGTCTTTCTCTGTGGTCTCCACAGGGGATTCAGACATCCTTTCATCTTGGGAGATGCAAGATGAGCCTACATTCAAGTCACTGCAGGGATATCCGGCCTTATTTCGAGTCAGGGCGTCGCGGTGTTCATTCCACTTGAGGCCGCAAACTCAGGGTCCCTCTCACATACCTAGAGCTGAGAGAAGCCTCCTCTTGAGGTGCTTGTGGTAAGGTGGTATTCCTCTGGAGTTGAAGCCAGGGACTAACCTCTAATCTCGAGTTGATTTTTGGTCCACGGAGCTCTTTCGTGTGGCTACAGTGACCACAGGATCCCTCTAGCCTTGAAACAGTGTTCTTGGGGTTTCTCTGGAGTGCCATCAAGGAAATCAAGGCTCCTTTCATGTTTGATGTGCAATACGGAATTGCTTTGAATGCAGTGCAGGGGAATCGGGCCTCATCTTGCGGCGAGGGGGAAGTCTCATGGTTTTTCTCGATTTGCGGCGGGAACCTGGGGTATATTCTCGAGTTACGACGGGGATGGCCCTTCCACCCACGTGTTTGTTCAGCGACGTCAGGACTCCTGCCTAGTTGCGAGGGACCACTCGGGATTCTCCTCGCGGCTTGGCAGGGCAATTGGGACGCCTCTCCAGCTGAGGCGGGAGACCAAGGGTCCCTTTCCACGTGCCACAGGAATCCTGGGACTCCTATCAAGTTTCACGAGGAGTCAGGCATCGTCTCCTTTGGAGGACCTGATCTCCGCGTACCTCTGGATTTTTCAAAGGATGTGAGGCCTCCGGTCGCGATGAGGTGGGGAACTAGATATTTCTCTGTGGTCTTCACAGGGGATTCAGACATCCTTTCATCTTAGGAGATGCAAGACGAGCCTGCATTCAAGTCACTGCAGGGATATCCGGCCTTATTTCGCGTCAGGGCATCGCGATGTCCATTCCACTTGAGGCCGCAAACTCAGCGTAACTCTCACATACCTAGAGCTGAGAGAAGCCTCCTCTTGAGGTGCTTGTGGTAAGGTGGTATTCCTCTGGA
Source organism: Cervus elaphus (assembly GCF_910594005.1). Taxonomy (NCBI): domain Eukaryota; kingdom Metazoa; phylum Chordata; class Mammalia; order Artiodactyla; family Cervidae; genus Cervus; species Cervus elaphus. The sequence goes on from NC_057838.1 coordinate 9,245,890, forward strand.
GTCGAAGCCAGGGACTAACCTCTCATCTCGAGTTGATTTTTGGTCCACGGAGCTCTTTCGTGTGGCTACAGTGACCACAGGATCCCTCTAGCCTTGAAACAGTGTTCTTGGGGTTTCTCTGGAGTGCCATCAAGGAAATCAAGGCTCCTTTCTTGTGTGATGTGCAACACGGAATTGCTCTGCACGCAGTGCAGGGGAATCGGGCCTCATCTCGCGGCGAGGGGGAAGTCTCATGGTTTTTCTCGAGTTGCGGCGGGAACCTGGGTTATATTCTCGAGTTACGAAGGGGAAGGCCCTTCCACCCACGTGTTTGTTCAGCGACGACAGGACTCCTGCCTAGTTGCGAGGGACCACTCGGGATTCTCCTCGAGGCTTGGCAGGGCAATTGGGACGCCTCTCCAGCTGAGGCGGGAGACCAAGGGTCCCTTTCCACGTGCCACAGGAATCCTGGGACTCCTATCAAGTTTCACGAGGAGTCAGGCATCGTCTCCCTTGGAGGCACTGATATCTACGTACGTCTGGAGTTTTCAAAGGATGTGAGGCCTCCGGTCGCGATGAGGTGGGGAACTAGGTCTTTCTCTGTGGTCTCCACAGGGGATTCAGACATCCTTTCGTCTTGGGAAATGCAAGCCGAGACTGCATTCAAGTCACTGCAGGGATATTCGGCCTTATTTCGAGTCAGGGTGTCGCGGTGTCCATTCCACTTGAGGCCACAAACTCAGGGTCCCTCTCACATACCTAGAGCTGAGAGAAGCCTCCTCTTGAGGTGCTTGTGGTAAGGTGGTATTCCTCTGGAGTCGAAGCCAGGGACTACCCTCTTATCTCGAGTTGATTTTTGGTCCACAGAGCTCTTTCGTGTTTCTACAGTGACCTCAGATCCCTCTAGCCTTGAAACAGTGTTCTTGGGGTTTCTCTGGAGTGCCATCAAGGAAATCAAGGCTTCTTTCATGTTTGATGTGCAATACTGAATTGCTTTGAATGCAGTGCAGGGGAATCGGGCCTCATCTTGCGGCGAGGCGGAAGTCTCATGGTTTTTCTCGAGTTGCGGCGGGAACCTGGGGTATATTCTCGAGTTACGACGGGGATGGCCCTTCCACCCACGTGTTTGTTCAGCGACGGCAGGACTCCTGCCTAGTTGCGAGGGACCACTCGGGATTCTCCTCGAGACTTGGCAGGGCAATTGGGACGCCTCTCCAGCTGAGGCGGGAGACCAAGGGTCCCTTTCCACGTGCCACAGGAATCCTGGGACTCCTATCAAGTTTCACGAGGAGTCAGGCATCGTCTCCTTTGGAGGCACTGATCTCCGCGTACCTCTGGAGTTTTCAAAGGATGTGAGGCCTCCGGTCGCGATGAGGTGGGGAACTAGGTCTTTCTCTGTGGTCTCCACAGGGGATTCAGTCATCCTTTCGTCTTGGGAAATGCAAGCCGAGACTGCATTCAAGTCACTGCAGGGATATCCGGCCTTATTTCGAGTCAGGGCATCGCGGTGTCCATTCCACTTTAGGCCGCAAACTCAGGGTCCCTCTCACATACCTAGAGCTGAGAGAAGCCTCCTCTTGAGGTGCTTGTGGTAAGGTGGTATTGCTTTGGAGTTGAAGCCAGGGACTAACCTCTCATATCGAGTTGATTTTTGGTCCACGGAGCTCTTTCGTGTTGCTACAGTGACCTCAGGATCCCTCTAGCTTTGAAACAGTGTTCTTGGGGTTTCTCTGGAGTGCCATCAAGGAAATCAAGGCTCCTTTCATGTGTGATGTGCAGCACGGAATTGCTCTGCAGGCACTGCAGGGGAATCTGGCCTCATCTCGCGGCGAGGGGAACCTATCATGGATTTCTCGAGTTGCGGCGGGAACCTGGGGTATATTCTCGAATTACGACGGGGATGGCCCTTCCACACACGTGTTTGTTCAGCGACGACAGGACTCCTGCCTAGTTGCGAGGGACAACTCGGGATTCTCCTCGAGGCTTGGCAGGGCAATTGGGACGCCTCTCCAGCTGAGGCGGAAGACCAAGGGTCCCTTTCCATGTGCCACAGGAATCCTGGGACTCCTATCAAGTTTCACGAGGAGTCAGACATCGTCTCCTTTGGAGGCACTGATCTCCGCGTACCTCTGGAGTTTTCAAAGGATGTGAGGCCCCCGGTCGCCATGAAGTGGGGAACTAGGTCTTTCTCTGTGGTCTCCACAGGGGATTCAGACATCCTTTCATCTTGGGAGATACAAGACGAGCCAGCATTCAAGTCACTGCAGGGATATTCGGCCTTATTTCGCTTCAGGGCATCGCACTGTACATTCCACTTGAGGCCGCAAACTCAGGGTCCCTCTCACATACCAAGAGCTGAGAGAAGCGTCCTCTTGAGGTGCTTGTGGTAAGGTGGTATTCCTCTGGAGTCGAAGCCAGGGACTAACCTCTCATCTCGAGTTGATTTTTGGTCCACGGAGCTCTTTCGTTTGGCTACAGTGACCTCAGGATCCCTCTAACCTTGAAACAGTGTTCTTGGGGTTTCTCTGGAGTGCCATCAAGGAAATCAAGGCTCCTTTCATGTGTGATGTGCAACACGGAATTGCTCTGCACGCAGTGCAGGGGAATCGGGCCTCATCTCGCGGCGAGGGGGAAGTCTCATGGTTTTTCTCGAGTTGCGGCGGGAACCTGGGGTATATTCTCGAGTTACGACGGGGATGGCCCTTCCACTCACATGTTTGTTCAGCGACGACAGGACTCCTGCCTAGTTGCGAGGGACAACTCGGGATTCTCCTCGAGGTTTGGCAGGGCAACTGGGACGCCTCTTCAGCTGAGGCGGGAGAGCAAGGGTCCCTTTCCACGTGCCACAGGAATCGTGGGACTCCTATCAAGTTTCACGAGGAGTCAGGCATCGTCTCCTTCGGAGGCACTGATCTCCGCGTACCTCTGGAGTTTTCAAAGGATGTAAGGCCTCCGGTCGCGATAAGGTGGGGAACTAGGTCTTTCTCTGTGGTCTTCAAAGAGTATTCAGACATCCTTTCATCTTCGGAGATGCAAGACGAGCCTGCATTCAAGTCACTGCAGGGATATCCGGCCTTATTTCGCGTCAGGGCATCGCGGTGTCCATTCCACTTGAGGCCGCAAACTCAGCGTCCCTCTCACATACATAGAGCTGAGAGAAGCGTCCTCTTGAGGTGCTTGTGGTAAGGTGGTATTCCTCTGGAGTCGAAGCCAGGGACTAACCTCTCATCTCGAGTTGATTTTTGGTCCACGGAGCTCTTTCCTGTGGCTACAGTGACCTCAGGATCCCTCTAGCCTTGAAACAGTGTTCTTGGGGTTTCTCTGGAGTGCCATCAAGGAAATCAAGGCTCCTTTCATGTGTGATGTGCAACACGGAATTGCTCTGCACGCAGTGCAGGGGAATCGGGCCTCATCTCACGGCGAGGGGGAAGTCTCATGGTTTTTCTCGAGTTGCGGTGGGAACCTGGGGTATATTCTCGAGTTACGACGGGGATGGCCCTTCCACCCACGTGTTTGTTCAGCGACGGCAGGACTCCTGCCTAGTTGTGAGGTACAACTCGGGATTCTCCTCGAGGCTTGGCAGGGCAATTGGGACGCCTCTCCAGCTGAGGCTGGAGACCAAGCATCCCTTTCCACGTGCCACAGGAATCCTGGGACTCCTATCAAGTTTCACGAGGAGTCAGGCATCGACTCCCTTGGAGGCACTGATCTCCGCGTACGTCTGGAGTTTTCAAAGGATGTGAGGCCTCCGGTCGCGATGAGGTGGGGAACTAGGTCTTTCTCTGTGGTCTCCAAAGGGGATTCAGACATCCTTTCGTCTTGGGAGATGCAAGACGAGCCTGCATTCAAGGCACTGCAGGGATATCTGGCGTTATTTCGCGTCAGGGCATTGCAGTGTCCATTCCACTTGAGGCTGCAAACTCAGGGTCCCTCTCACATACCTAGAGCTGAGAGAAGCCTCCTCTTGAGGTGCTTGTGGTAAGGTGGTATTCCTCTGGAGTCGAAGCCAGGGACTACCCTCTTACCTCGAGTTGATTTTTGGTCCACAGAGCTCTTTCGTGTGGCTACAGTGACCTCAGGATCCCTCTAGCCTTGAAACAGTGTTTTTGGCGTTTCTCTGGAGTGCCATCAAGGAAATCAAGGCTCGTTTCATGTGTGATGTGCAACACGGAATTGCTCTGCACGCAGTGCAGGGGAATCGGGCCTCATCTCGCGGCGAGGGGGAAGTCTCATGATTTTTCTCGAGTTGCGGCGAGAACCTGGGGTATATTCTCGAGTTACGACGGGGATGGCCCTTCCACCCACGTGTTTGTTCAACGACGTCAGGACTCCGGCCTAGTTGGGAGGGACAACTCGGGATTCTCCTCGAGGCTTGGCAGGGCAATTGGGACGCCTCTCCAGCTGAGGCGGGAGACCAAGGGTCCCTTTCCACGTGCCACAGGAATCCTGGGACTCCTATCAAGTTTCACGAGGAGTCAGGCATCGTCTCCTTTGGAGGCACTGATCTCAGTGTACCTCTGGAGTTTTCAAAGTATGTGAGGCCTCCGGTCGCGATGAGGTGGGGAACTAGGTCTTTCTCTGTGGTCTCCACAGGGGATTCAGACATGCTTTCATCTTAGGAGATGCAAGACGAGCCTGCATTCAAGTCACTGCAGGGATATCCGGCCTTATTTCGCGTCAGGGCATCGCGATGTCCATTCCACTTGAGGCCGCAATCTCAGCGTCCCTCTCACATACCTAGAGCTGAGAGAAGCCTCCTCTTGAGGTGCTTGTGGTAAGGTGGTATTCCTCTGGAGTCGAAGCCAGGGACTAACCTCTCATCTCGAGTTGATTTTTGGTCCACGGAGCTCTTTCGTGTAGCTACAGTGACCTCAGGATCCCTCTAGCCTTGAAACAGTGTTCTTGGGGTTTCTCTTGAGTGCCATCAAGGAAATCAAGGCTCCTTTCTTGTGTGATGTGCAACACGGAATTGCTCTGCACGCAGTGCAGGGGAATCGGGCCTCATCTCACGGCGAGGGGGAAGTCTCATGGTTTTTCTCGAGTTGCGGCGGGAACCTGGGTTATATTCTCGAGTTACGACGGGGAAGGCCCTTCCACCCACGTGTTTGTTCAGCGACGGCAGGACTCCTGCCTAGTTGCGAGGGACCACTCGGGATTCTCCTCGAGGCTTGGCAGGGCAATTGGGACGCCTCTCCAGCTGAGGCGGGAGACCAAGGGTCCCTTTCCACGTTCCACAGGAATCCTGGGTCTCCTATCAAGTTTCACGAGGAGTCAGGCATCGTCTCCCTTGGAGGCACTGATCTCCGCGTACCTCTGGAGTTTTCAAAGGATGTGAGGCCTCCGGTCGCGATGAGGTGGGGAACTAGGTCTTTCTCTGTGGTCTCCACAGGGGATTCAGACATCCTTTCATCTTGGGAGATGCAAGACGAGCCTGCATTCAAGGCACTGCAGGGATATCCGGCGTTATTTCGCGTCAGGGCATTGCAGTGTCCATTCCAATTGAGGCCGCAAACTCAGGGTCCCTCTCACATACCTAGAGCTGAGAGAAGCCTCCTCTTGAGGTGCTTGTGGTAAGGTGGTATTGCTCTGGAGTGGAAGCCAGGAACTAACCTCTCATATCGAGTTGATTTTTGGTCGACGGAGCTCTTTCGTGTGGCTACAGTGACCTCAGGATCCCTCTAGCCTTGAAACAGTGTTCTTGGGGTTTCTCTGGAGTGCCATCAAGGAAATCAAGGCTCCTTTCATGTGTGATGTGCAACACGGAATTGCTCTGCACGCAGTGCAGGGGAATCTGGCCTCATCTCGCGGCGAGGGGGACGTCTCATGGTTTTTCTCGAGTTGCGGCGGGAACCTGGGGTATATTCTCGAGTTACGACGGGGATGGCCCTTCCACACACGTGTTTGTTCAGCGACGACAGGACTCCTGCCTAGTTGCGAGGGACAACTCGGGATTCTCCTGGAGGCTTGGCAGGGCAATTGGGACGCCTCTCCAGCTGAGGCGGGAGACCAAGGGTCCCTTTCCACGTGGCACAGGAATCCTGGGACTCCTATCAAGTTTCGCGAGGAGTCAGGCATCGTCTCCTTTGGAGGCACTGATCTCCGCGTACCTCTGGAGTTTTCAAAGGATTTGAGGCCTCAGGTCGCGATGAGGTGGGGAACTAGGTCTTTCTCTGTGGTCTCCACAGGGGATTCAAACATCCTTTCATCTTGGGAGATGCAAGACGAGCCGGCATTCAAGTCACTGCAGAGATATCTGGCCTTATTTCGAGTCAGGGCATCGCGGTGTCCATTCCACTTGAGGCCGCAAACTCAGGGTCCCTCTCACATACCTAGAGCTGAGAGAAGCCTCCTCTTGAGGTGCTTGTGGTAAGGTGGTATTCCTCTGGAGTCGAAGCCAGGGACTAACCTCTCATCTCGAGTTGATTTTTGGTCCACGGAGCTCTTTCGTGTTGCTACAGTGACCTCAGGATCCCTCTAGCCTTGAAACAGTGTTCTTGGGGTTTCTCTGGAGTGCCATCAAGGAAATCAAGGCTCCTTTCATGTGTGATGTGCAACACGGAATTGCTCTGCACGCAGTGCAGGGGAATCGGGTCTCATCTCGCGGCGAGGGGGAAGTCTCATGGTTTTTCTCGAGTTGCGGTGGGAACCTGGGGTATATTCTCGAGTTACGACGAGGATGGCCCTTCCACCCACGTGTTTGGTCAGCGACGCAGGGACTCCTGCCTAGTTGCGAGGGACAACTCCGGATTCTCCTCGAGGGTTGGCAGGGCAATTCGGACTCCTCTCCAGCTGAGGCGGGAGACCAAGGGTCCCTTTCCACGTGCCACAGGAATCCTGGGACTCCTATCAAGTTTCACGAGGAGTCAGACATCGGCTCCTTTGGAGGCACTGATCTCCGCGTTCCTCTGGAGTTTTCAAAGGATGTGAGGCCTCCGGTCGTGATGAGATGGGGAACTAGGTCTTTCTCTGTGGTCTCCACAGGGGATTCAGACATCCTTTCGTCTTGGGAGATGCAAGACGAGCCTGCATTCAAGTCACTGCAGGGATATCCGGCCTTATTTCGAGTCAGGGCATCGCGGTGTCCATTCCACTTGAGGCCGCAAACTCAGGGTCCCTCTCACATACCTAGAGCTGAGAGAAGCCTCCTCTTGAGGTGCTTGTGGTAAGGTGGTATTCCTCTGGAGTCGAATCCAGGGACTAACCTCTCATCTCGAGTTGATTTGTGGTCCACGGAGCTCTTTCGTGTGGCTACAGTGACCTCAGGATCCCTCTAGCCTTGAAACAGTGTTCTTGGGGTTTCTCTGGAGTGCCATCAAGGAAATCAAGACTCCTTTCATGTGTGATGTGCAACTCGGAATTGCTCTGCATGCAGTGCAGGGGAATCGGGCCTCATCTCACAGCGAGGGGGAAGTCTCATGGTTTTTCTCGAGTTGCGGCGAGAACCTGGGGTATATTATCGAGTTACGACGGGGATGGCCCTTCCACACACGTGTTTGTTCAGCGACGTCAGGACTCATGCCTAGTTGCGAGGGACAACTCGGGATTCTCCTCGAGGCTTGGCAGGGCAATTGGGACGCCTCTCCAGCTGAGGCGGGAGACCAAGGGTCCCTTTCCACGTGCCACAGGAATCCTGGGACTCCTATCAAGTTTCACGAGGAGTCAGGCATCGTCTCCCTTGGAGGCACTGATATCTACGTACGTCTGGAATTTTCAAACGATGTGAGGCCTCCGGTCGCGATGAGGTGGGGAACTAGGTCTTTCTCTTTGGTCTCCACAGGGGATTCAGACACCCTTTCGTCTTGGGAAATGCAAGCCGAGACTGCATTCAAGTCACTGCAGGGATATCCGGCCTTATTTCGCGTCAGGGCATCGCGGTGTCCATTCCACTTGAGGCCGCAAACTCAGCGTCCCTCTCACATACCTAGAGCTGAGAGAAGCGTCCTCTTGAGGTGCTTGTGGTAAGGTGGTATTCCTCTGGAGTCGAAGCCAGGGACTAACCTCTCATCTCGAGTTGATTTTTGGTCCACGGAGCTCTTTCCTGTGGCTACAGTGACCTCAGGATCCCTCTAGCCTTGAAACAGTGTTCTTGGGGTTTCTCTGGAGTGCCATCAAGGAAATCAAGGCTCCTTTCATGTGTGATGTGCAACACGGAATTGCTCTGCACGCAGTGCATGGGAATCGGGCCTCATCTCACGGCGAGGGGGAAGTCTCATGGTTTTTCTCGAGTTGCGGCGGGAACCTGGGGTATATTCTCGAGTTACGACGGGGATGGCCCTTCCACCCACGTGTTTGTTCAGCGACGGCAGGACTCCTGCCTAGTTGTGAGGTACAACTCGGGATTCTCCTCGAGGCTTGGCAGGGCAATTGGGACGCCTCTCCAGCTGAGGCGGGAGACCAAGCATCCCTTTCCACGTGCCACAGGAATCCTGGGACTCCTATCAAGTTTCACGAGGAGTCAGGCATCGACTCCCTTGGAGGCACTGATCTCCGCGTACGTCTGGAGTTTTCAAAGGATGTGAGGCCTCCGGTCGCGATGAGGTGGGGAACTAGGTCTTTCTCTGTGGTCTCCACAGGGGATTCAGACATCCTTTCGTCTTGGGAGATGCAAGACGAGCCTGCATTCAAGGCACTGCAGGGATATCCGGCGTTAATTCGCGTCAGGGCATTGCAGTGTCCATTCCACTTGAGGCTGCAAACTCAGGGTCCCTCTCACATACCTAGAGGTGAGAGAAGCCTCCTCTTGAGGTGCTTGTGGTAAGGTGGTATTCCTCTGGAGTCGAAGCCAGGGACTAACCTCTCATCTCGAGTTGATTTTTGGTCCACGGAGCTCTTTCGTGTGGCTACAGTGACCACAGGATCCCTCTAGCCTTGAAACAGTGTTCTTGGGGTTTCTCTTGAGTGCCATCAAGGAAATCAAGGCTCCTTTCTTGTGTGATGTGCAACACGGAATTGCTCTGCATGCAGTGCAGGGGAATCGGGCCTCATCTCGCGGCGAGGGGGAAGTCTCATGGTTTTTCTCGAGTTGCGGCGGGAACCTGGGTTATATTCTCGAGTTACGAAGGGGAAGGCCCTTCCACCCACGTGTTTGTTCAGCGACGGCAGGACTCCTGCCTAGTTGCGAGGGACCACTCGGGATTCTCCTCGAGGCTTGGCAGGGCAATTGGGACGCCTCTCCAGCTGAGGCGGGAGACCAAGGGTCCCTTTCCACGTGCCACAGGAATCCTGGGACTCCTATCAAGTTTCACGAGGAATCAGGCATCGTCTCCCTTGGATGCACTGATATCTACGTACGTCTGGAGTTTTCAAAGGATGTGAGGCCTCCGGTCGCGATGAGGTGGGGAACTAGGTCTTTCTCTGTGGTCTCCACAGGGGATTCAGACATCCTTTCGTCTTGGGAAATGCAAGCCGAGACTGCATTCAAGTCACTGCAGGGATATCCGGCCTTATTTCGAGTCAGGGCATCGCGGTGTCCATTTCACTTGAGGCCGCAAACTCAGGGTCCCTCTCACATACCTAGAGCTGAGAGAAGCCTCCTCTTGAGGTGCTTGTGGTAAGGTGGTATTCCTCTGGAGTTGAAGCCAGGGACTAACCTCTCATCTCGAGTTGATTTTTGGTCCACGGAGCTCTTTCGTGTTGCTACAGTGACCTCAGGATCCCTCTAGCCTTGAAACAGTGTTCTTGGGGTTTCTCTGGAGTGCCATCAAGGAAATCAAGACTCCTTTCATGTGTGATGTGCAACACGGAATTGCTCTGCATGCAGTGCAGGGGAATCGGGCCTCATCTCGCGGCGAGGGGGAAGTCTCATGGTTTTTCTCGAGTTGCGGCGGGAACCTGGGGTATATTCTCGAGTTACAACGGGGATGGCCCTTCCACCCACGTGTTTGTTCAGCGACGACAGGACTCCTGCCTAGTTGCAAGGGACAACTCGGGATTCTCCTCGAGGTTTGACAGGGCAACTGGGACGCCTCTCCAGCTGAGGCGGGAGACCAAGGGTCCATTTCCACGTGCCACAGGAATCCTGGGACTCCTATCAAGTTTCACGAGGAGTCAGGCATCGTCTCCTTTGGAGGCACTGATCTCCGCGTTCCTCTGGAGTTTTCAAAGGATGTGAGGCCTCCGGTCGCGAAGAGGTGGGGAACTAGGTCTTTCTCTGTGGTCTCCACAGGGGTTTCAGACATCCTTTCGTCTTGGGAGATGCAAGACGAGACTGCATTCAAGTCACTGCAGGGATATTCGGCCTTATTTCGAGTCAGGGTGTCACGGTGTCCATTCCACTTGAGGCCACAAACTCAGGGTCCCTCTCACATACCTAGAGCTGAGAGAAGCCTCCTCTTGAGGTGCTTGTGGTAAGGTGGTATTCCTCTGGAGTCGAAGCCAGGGACTACCCTCTTATCTCGAGTTGATTTTTGGTCCACAGAGCTGTTTCGTGTTGCTACAGTGACCTCAGATCCCTCTAGCCTTGAAACAGTGTTCTTGGGGTTTCTCTGGAGTGCCATCAAGGAAATCAAGGCTCCTTTCATGTGTGATGTGCAACACGGAATTGCTCTGCACGAACTGCAGGGGAATCTGGCCTCATCTCGCGGCGAGGGGGACGTCTCATGATTTTTCTCGAGTTGCGGCGGGAACCTGGGGTATATTCTCGAGTTACGACGGGGATGGCCCTTCCACACACGTGTTTGTTCAGCGACGACAGGACTCCTGCCTAGTTGCGAGGGACAACTCGGGATTCTCCTGGAGGCTTGGCAGGGCAATTGGGACGCCTCACCAGCTTAGGCGGGAGACCAAGGGTCCCTTTCCACGTGCCACAGGAATCCTGGGACTCCTATCAAGTTTCACGAGGAGTCAGGCATCGTCTCCTTTGGAGGCACTGATCTCCGCATACCTCTGGAGTTTTCAAAGGATTTGAGGCCTCAGGTCGCGATGAGGTGGGGAACTAGGTCTTTCTCTGTGGTCTCCACAGGGGATTCAAACATCCTTTCATCTTGGGAGATGCAAGACGAGCCGGCATTCAAGTCACTGCAGGGATATCCGGCCTTATTTCGAGTCAGGGCATCGCGGTGTCCATTCCACTTGATGCCGCAAACTCAGGGTCCCTCTCACATACCTAGAGCTGAGAGAAGCCTCCTCTTGAGGTGCTTGTGGTAAGGTGGTATTCCTCTGGAGTTGAAGCCAGGGACTAACCTCTCATCTCGAGTTGATTTTTGGTCCACGGAGCTCTTTCGTGTTGCTACAGTGACCTCAGGATCCCTCTAGCCTTGAAACAGTGTTCTTGGGGTTTCTCTGGAGTGCCATCAAGAAAATCAAGGCTTCTTTCATGTTTGACGTGTAACACGGAATTGCTCTGCATGCAGTGCAGGGGAATCGGGCCTCATCTCGCGGCGAAGGGGAAGTCTCATGGTTTTTCTCGAGTTGCGGCGAGAACCTGAGGTATATTCTCGAGTTACGAATGGGGATGGCCCTTCCACCCACGTGTTTGTTCAGCGACGGCAGGACTCCTGCCTAGTTGCGAGGGAAAACTCGGGATTCTCCTCGAGGCTTGGCAGGGCAATTGGGACGCCTCTCCAGCTGAGGCGGGAGACCAAGGGTCCCTTTCCACTGGCCACAGGAATCCTGTGACTCCTATCAAGTTTCACGAGGAGTCAGGCATCGTCTCCCTTGGAGGCACTGATATCTACGTACCTCTGGAGTTTTCAAAGGATGTGAGGCCTCCGGTCGCGATGAGGTGGGGAACTAGGTCTTTCTCTGTGGTCTCCACAGGGGATTCAGACATCCTTTCGTCTTGGGAAATGCAAGCCGAGACTGCATTCAAGTCACTGCAGGGATATCCGGCCTTATTTCGAGTCAGGGCATCGCGGTGTCCATTCCACTTGAGGCCGCAAACTCAGGGTCCCTCTCACATACCTAGAGCTGAGAGAAGCCTCCTCTTGAGGTGCTTGTGGTAAGGTGGTATTCCTCTGGAGTTGAGGCCAGGGACTAACCTCTCATCTCGAGTTGATTTTTGGTCCACGGAGCTCTTTCGTGTTGCTACAGTGACCTCAGGATCCCTCTAGCCTTGAAACAGTGTTCCTGGGGTTTCTCTGGAGTGCCATCAAGGAAATCAAGGCTCCTTTCATGTGTGATGTGCAGCACGGAATTGCTCTGCACGCACTGCAGGGGAATCTGGCCTCATCTCGCGGCGAGGGGAACGTCTCATGGATTTCTCGAGTTGCGGCGGGAACCTGGGGTATATTCTCGAATTACGACGGGGATGGCCCTTCCACCCACGTGTTTGTTCAGCGACGTCAGGACTCCTTCCTAGTTGCGAGGGACAATTCGGGATTCTCCTCGAGGCTTGGCAGGGCAATTGGAACGCCTCTCCAGCTGAGGCGGGAGACCAAGGGTCCCTTTCCACGTGCCACAGGAATCCTGGGACTCCTATCAAGTTTCACGAGGAGTCAGGCATCGTCTCCTTTGGAGGCACTGATCTCCGCGTACCTCTGGAGTTTTCAAAGGATGTGAGGCCCCCGGTCGCCATGAAGTGGGGAACTAGGTCTTTCTCTGTGGTCTCCACAGGGGATTCAGACATCCTTTCATCTTGGGAGATACAAGACGAGCCAGCATTCAAGTCACTGCAGGGATATTCGGCCTTATTTCGCTTCAGGGCATCGCAGTGTACATTCCACTTGAGGCCGCAAACTCAGGGTCCCTCTCACATACCAAGAGCTGAGAGAAGCGTCCTCTTGAGGTGCTTGTGGTAAGGTGGTATTCCTCTGGAGTCGAAGCCAGGGACTAACCTCTCATCTCGAGTTGATTTTTGGTCCACGGAGCTCTTTCGTTTGGCTACAGTTACCTCAGGATCCCTCTAACCTTGAAACAGTGTTCTTGGGGTTTCTCTGGAGTGCCATCAAGGAAATCAAGGCTCCTTTCATGTGTGATGTGCAACACGGAATTGCTCTGCACGCAGTGCAGGGGAATCGGGCCTTATCTCGCGGCGAGGGGGAAGTCTCATGGTTTTTCTCGAGTTGCGGCGGGAACCTGGGGTATATTCTCGAGTTACGACGGGGATGGCCCTTCCACCCACGTGTTTGTTCAGCGACGTCAGGACTCCTGCCTAGTTGCGAGGGAGAACTCGGGATTCTCCTCGAGGCTTGGCAGGGCAATTGGGACGCCTCTCCAGCTGAGGCGGGAGACCAAGGGTCCCTTTCCACGTGCCACAGGAATCCTGGGACTCCTATCAAGTTTCACGAGGAGTCAGGCGTAGTCTCCTTTGGAGGCACTGATCTCCGCGTACCTCTGGAGTTTTCAAAGGATGTGAGGCCTCCGGTCGCGATGAGGTGGGGAAGTAGGTCTTTCTCTGTGGTCTCCACAGGGGATTCAGTCATCCTTTCGTATTGGGAGATGCAAGACGAGCCTGCATTCAAGTCACTGCAGGGATTTCCGGCCTTATTTCGAGTCAGGGCATCGCGGTGTCCATTCCAATTGAGGCCGCAAACTCAGGGTCCCTCTCACATACCTAGAGCTGAGAGAAGCCTCCTCTTGAGGTGCTTGTGGTAAGGTGGTATTCCTCTGGAGTCGAAGCCAGGGACTACCCTCTTACCTCGAGTTGATTTTTGGTCCACAGAGCTCTTTCGTGTTGCTACAGTGACCTCAGGATCCCTCTAGCCTTGAAACAGTGTTTTTGGCGTTTCTCTGGAGTGCCATCAAGGAAATCAAGGCTCGTTTCATGTGTGATGTGCAACACGGAATTGCTCTGCACGCAGTGCAGGGGAATCGGGCCTCATCTCGCGGCGAGGGGGAAGTCTCATGGTTTTTCTCGAGTTGCGGCGAGAACCTGGGGTATATTCTCGAGTTACGACGGGGATGGCCCTTCCACCCACGTGTTTGTTCAACGACGTCAGGACTCCGGCCTAGTTGGGAGGGACAACTCGGGATTCTCCTCGAGGCTTGGCAGGGCAATTGGGACGCCTCTCCAGCTGAGGCGGGAGACCAAGGGTCCCTTTCCACGTGCCACAGGAATCCTGGGACTCCTATCAAGTTTCACGAGGAGTCAGGCATCGTCTCCTTTGGAGGCACTGATCTCAGTGTACCTCTGGAGTTTTCAAAGTATGTGAGGCCTCCGGTCGCGATGAGGTGGGGAACTAGGTCTTTCTCTGTGGTCTCCACAGGGGTTCAGACATCCTTTCGTCTTGGGAGATGCAAGCCGAGACTGCATTCAAGTCACTGCAAGGATATCCAGCCTTAATTCCAGTCAGGGATTCGCGGTGTCCATTCCACTTGAGGCCGCAAACTCAGGGTCCCTCTCACATACCTAGAGCTGAGAGAAGCCTCCTCTTGAGGTGCTTGTGGTAAGGTGGTTTCCCCTGGCGTCGAAGCCAGGGACTAACCTCTCATCTCGAGTTGATTTTTGGTCCACGGAGCTCTTTCGTGTAGCTACAGTGACCTCAGGATCCCTCTAGCCTTGAAACAGTGTTCTTGGGGTTTCTCTGGAGTGCCATCAAGGAAATCAAGGCTCCTTTCATGTGTGATGTGCAGCACGGAATTGCTCTGCACGCACTGCAGGGGAATCTGGCCTCATCTCGCGGCGAGGGGGACGTCTCATGGTTTTTCTCGAGTTGCGGCGGGAACCTGGGGTATATTCTTGAGTTACGACGGGGATGGCCCTTCCACCCACGTGTTTGTTCAGCGACGTCAGGACTCCTGCCTAGTTGCGAGGGACAACTCGGGATTCTCCTCGAGGCTTGGCAGGGCAATTGGGACGCCTCTCCAGCTGAGGCGGGAGACCAAGGGTCCCTTTACACGTGCCACAGGAATCCTGGGACTTGTATCAAGTTTCACGAGGAGTCAGGTATCGTCTCCTTTGGAGGCACTGATCTCCGCGTACCTCTGGAGTTTTCAAAGGATGTGAGGCCTCCGGTCGCGACGAGGTGGGGAACTAGGTCTTTCTCTGTGGTCTCCACAGGGGATTCAGACATCCTTTCATCTTGGGAGATGCAAGATGAGCCTACATTCAAGTCACTGCAGGGATATCCGGCCTTATTTCGAGTCAGGGTGTCGCGGTGTCCATTCCACTTGAGGCCGCAAACTCAGGGTCCCTCTCACATACCTAGAGCTGAGAGAAGCCTCCTCTTGAGGTGCTTGTGGTAAGGTGGTATTCCTCTGGAGTTGAAGCCAGGGACTAACCTCTAATCTCGAGTTGATTTTTGGTCCACGGAGCTCTTTCGTGTGGCTACAGTGACCTCAGGATCCCTCTAGCCTTGAAACAGTGTTCTTGGGGTTTCTCTGGAGTGCCATCAAGGAAATCAAGGATCCTTTCATGATTGATGTGCAATACGGAATTGCTTTGAATGCAGTGCTGGGGAATCGGGCCTCATCTTGCGGCGAGGGGGAAGTCTCATGGTTTTTCTCGAGTTGCGGCGGGAACCTGGGGTATATTCTCGAGTTACGACGGGGATGGCCCTTCCACCCACGTGTTTGTTCAGCGACGTCAGGACTCCTGCCTAGTTGCGAGGGAAAACTCGGGATTCTCCTCGAGGCTTGGCAGGACAATTGGGACGCCTCTCCAGCTGAGGCGGGAGACCAAGGGTCCCTTTCCACGTGCCACAGGAATCCTGGGACTCCTATCAAGTTTCACGAGGAGTCAGGCATCGTCTACTTTGGAGGACCTGATCTCCACGTACCTCTGGATTTTTCAAAGGATGTGAGGACTCCGGTCGCGATGAGGTGGGGAACTAGATCTTTCTCTGTGGTCTTCACAGGGGATTCAGACATCCTTTCATCTTAGGAGATGCAAGACGAGCCGGCATTCAAGTCACTGCAGGGATATCCGGCCTTATTTCGCGTCAGGGCATCGCGATGTCCATTCCACTTGAGGCCGCAAACTCAGCGTCCCTCTCACATACCTAGAGCTGAGAGAAGCCTCCTCTTGAGGTGCTTGTGGTAAGGTGGTATTCCTCTGGAGTCGAAGCCAGGGACTAACCTCTCATCTCGAGTTGATTTTTGGTCCACGGAGCTCTTTCTTGTGGCTACAGTGACCTCAGGATCCCTCTAGCCTTGAAACAGTGTTCTTGGGGTTTCTCTTGAGTGCCATCAAGGAAATCAAGGCTCCTTTCTTATGTGATGTGCAACACGGAATTGCTCTGCACGCAGTGCAGGGGAATCGGGCCTCATCTCATGGCGAGGGGGAAGTCTCATGGTTTTTCTCGAGTTGCGGCGGGAACCTGGGTTATATTCTCGAGTTACGAAGGGGAAGGCCCTTCCACCCACGTGTTTGTTCAGCGACGGCAGGACTCCTTCCTAGTTGCGAGGGACCACTCGGGATTCTCCTCGAGGCTTGGCAGGGCAATTGGGACGCCTCTCCAGCTGAGGCGGGAGACCAAGTGTCCCTTTCCACGTGCCACAGCAATCCTGGGACTCCTATCAAGTTTCACGAGGAGTCAGGCATAGTCTCCTTTGGAGGCACTGATCTCCGCGTACCTCTGGAGTTTTCAAAGGATGTGAGGCCTCCGGTCGCGATGAGGTGGGGAAGTGGGTCTTTCTCTGTGGTCTCCACAGGGGATTCAGTCATCCTTTCGTATTGGGAGATGCAAGACGAGCCTGCATTCAAGTCACTGCAGGGATATCCGGCCTTATTTCGAGTCAGGGCATCGCAGTGTCCATTCCACTTGAGGCCGCAAACTCAGGGTCCCTCTCACATACCTAGAGCTGAGAGAAGCCTCCTCTTGAGGTGCTTGTGGTAAGGTGGTATTCCTCTGGAGTCGAAGCCAGGGACTACCCTCTTACCTCGAGTTGATTTTTGGTCCACAGAGCTCTTTCGTGTTGCTACAGTGACCTCAGGATCCCTCTAGCCTTGAAACAGTGTTTTTGGCGTTTCTCTGGAGTGCCATCAAGGAAATCAAGGCTCGTTTCATGTGTGATGTGCAACACGGAATTGCTCTGCACGCAGTGCAGGGGAATCGGGCCTCATTTCGCGGCGAGGGGGAAGTCTCATGGTTTTTCTCGAGTTGCGGCGAGAACCTGGGGTATATTCTCGAGTTACGACGGGGATGGCCCTTCCACCCACGTGTTTGTTCAACGACGTCAGGACTCCGGCCTAGTTGCGAGGGAAAACTGGGGATTCTCCTCGAGGCTTGGCAGGGCAATTGGGACGCCTCTCCAGCTGAGGCGGGAGACCAAGGGTCCCTTTCCACGTGCCACAGGAATCCTGGGACTCCTATCAAGTTTCACGAGGAGTCAGGCATCGTCTCCTTTGGAGGCACTGATCTCAGTGTACCTCTGGAGTTTTCAAAGTATGTGAGGCCTCCGGTCGCGATGAGGTGGGGAACTAGGTCTTTCTCTGTGGTCTCCACAGGGGATTCAGACATCCTTTCGTCTTGGGAGATGCAAGACGAGCCTGCATTCAAGTCACGGCAAGGATATCCAGCCTTATTACCAGTCAGGGCATCGCGGTGTCCATTCCACTTGAGGCCGCAAACTCAGGGTCCCTCTCACATACCTAGAGCTGAGAGAAGCCTCCTCTTGAGGTGCTTGTGGTAAGGTGGTTTCCTCTGGCGTCGAAGCCAGGGACTAACCTCTCATCTCGAGTTGATTTTTGGTCCACGGAGCTCTTTCGTGTTGCTACAGTGACCTCAGGATTCCTCTAGCCTTGAAACAGTGTTCATGGGGTTTCTCTGGAGTGCCATGAAGGAAATCAAGGCTCCTTTCATGTGTGATGTGCAGCACGGAATTGCTCTGCACGCACTGCAGGGGAATCTGGCCTCATCTCGCGGCGAGGGGGACGTCTCATGGTTTTTCTCGAGTTGCGGCGGGAACCTGGGGTATATTCTTGAGTTACGACGGGGATGGCCCTTCCACACACGTGTTTGTTCAGCGACGTCAGGACTCCTGCCTAGTTGCGAGGGACAACTCGGGATTCTCCTCGAGGCTTGGCAGGGCAATTGGGACTCCTCTCCAGCTGAGGCGGGAAACCAAGGGTCCCTTTACACGTGCCACAGGAATCCTGGGACTTGTATCAATTTTCACGAGGAGTCAGGTATCGTCTCCTTTGGAGGCACTGATCTCCGCGTACCTCTGGAGTTTTCAAAGGATGTGAGGCCTCCGGTCGCGATGAGGTGGGGAAGTAGGTCTTTCTCTGTGGTCTCCACAGGGGATTCAGACATCCTCTCATCTTGGGAGATGCAAGATGAGCCTACATTCAAGTCACTGCAGGGATATCCGGCCTTATTTCGAGTCAGGGCGTCGCGGTGTCCATTCCACTTGAGGCCGCAAACTCAGGGTCCCTCTCACATACCTAGAGCTGAGAGAAGCCTCCTCTTGAGGTGCTTGTGGTAAGGTGGTATTCCTCTGGAGTTGAAGCCAGGGACTAACCTCTAATCTCGAGTTGATTTTTGGTCCACGGAGCTCTTTCGTCTGGCTACAGTGACCTCAGGATCCCTCTAGCCTTGAAACAGTGTTCTTGGGGTTTCTCTGGAGTGCCATCAAGGAAATCAAGGCTCCTTTCACGTTTGATGTGCAATACGGAATTGCTTTGAATGCAGTGCTGGGGAATCGGGCCTCATCTTGCGGCGAGGGGGAAGTCTCATGGTTTTTCTCGAGTTGCGGCGGGAACCTGGAGTATATTCTCGAGTTACGACGGGGATGGCCCTTCCACCCACGTGTTTGTTCAGCGACGTCAGGACTCCTGCCTAGTTGCGAGGGACCACTCGGGATTCTCCTCGAGGCTTGGCAGGGCAATTGGGACGCCTCTCCAGCTGAGGCGGGAGAGCAAGGGTCCCTTTACACGTGCCACAGGAATCCTGGGACTCCTATCAAGTTTCACGAGGAGTCAGGCATCGTCTCCTTTGGAGGACCTGATCTCCGCGAACCTCTGGATTTTTCAAAGGATGTGAGGCCTCCGGTCGCGATGAGGTGGGGAACTAGATCTTTCTCTGTGGTCTTCACAGCGGATTCAGACATCCTTTCATCTTAGGAGATGCAAGACGAGCCTGCATTCAAGTCACTGCAGGGATATCCGGCCTTATTTCGCGTCAGGGCATCGCGATGTCCATTCCACTTGAGGCCGCAAACTCAGCGTCCCTCTCACATACCTAGAGCTGAGAGAAGCCTCCTCTTGAGGTGCTTGTGGTAAGGTGGTATTCCTCTGGAGTCGAAGCCAGGGACTAACCTCTCATCTCGGGTTGATTTTTGGTCCACGGAGCTCTTTCGTGTGGCTACAGTGACCTCAGGATCCCTCTAGCCTTGAAACAGTGTTCTTGGGGTTTCTCTGGAGTGCCAACAAGGAAATCAAGGCTCCTTTCTTGTGTGATGTGCAACACGGAATTGCTCTGCACGCAGTGCAGGGGAATCGGGCCTCATCTCACGGCGAGGGGGAAGTCTCATGGTTTTTCTCGAGTTGCGGCGGGAACCTGGGTTATATTCTCGAGTTACGAAGGGGAAGGCCCTTCCACCCACGTGTTTGTTCAGCGACGGCAGGACTCCTGCCTAGTTTCGAGGGACCACTCGGGATTCTCCTCGAGGCTTGGCAGGGCAATTGGGACGCCTCTCCAGCTGAGGCGGGAGACCAAGAGTCCCTTTCCACGTGCCACAGGAATCCTGGGTCTCCTATCAAGTTTCACGAGGAGTCAGGCATCGTCTCCCTTGGAGGCACTGATCTCCGCGTACGTCTGGAGTTTTCAAAGGATGTGAGGCCTCCGGTCGCGATGAGGTGGGGAACTAGGTCTTTCTCTGTGGTCTCCACAGGGGATTCAGACATCCTTTCGTCTTGGGAGATGCAAGACGAGCCTGCATTCAAGGCACTGCAGGGATATCCGGCGTTATTTCGCGTCAGGGCATTGCAGTGTCCATTCCAATTGAGGCCGCAAACTCAGGGTCCCTCTCACATACCTAGAGCTGAGAGAAGCCTCCTCTTGAGGTGCTTGTGGTAAGGTGGTATTCCTCTGGAGTCGAAGCCAGGGACTAACCTCTCATCTCGAGTTGATTTTTGGTCCACGGAGCTCTTTCGTGTGGCTACACTGACCTCAGGATCCCTCTAGCCTTGAAACAGTGTTGTTGGGGTTTCTCTGGAGTGCCATCAAGGAAATCAAGGCTCCTTTCATGTTTGATGTGCAATACGGAATTGCTTTAAATGCAGTGCAGGGGAATCGGGCCTCATCTTGCGGCGAGGGGGAAGTCTCATGGTTTTTCTCGAGTAGAGGCGGGAACCTGGGTTATATTCTCGAGTTACGACGGGGATGGCCCTTCCACCCACGTGTTTGTTCAGCGACGTCAGGACTCCTGCCTAGTTGCGAGGGACCACTCGGGATTCTCCTCGAGGCTTGGCAGGGCAATTGGGACGCCTCTCCAGCTGAGGCGGGAGACCAAGGGTCCCTTTACACGTGCCACAGGAATCCTGGGACTCCTATTAAGTTTCACGAGGAGTCAGGCATCGTCTCCTTTGAAGGACCTGATCTCCGCGTACCTCTGGATTTTTCAAAGGATGTGAGGACTACGGTCGCGATGAGGTGGGGAACTAGATCTTTCTCTGTGGTCTTCACAGGGGATTCAGACATCCTTTCATCTTAGGAGATGCAAGACGAGCCTGCATTCAAGTCACTGCAGGGATATCCGGCCTTATTTCGCGTCAGGGCATCGCGATGTCCATTCACTTGAGGCCGCAAACTCAGCGTCCCTCTCACATACCTAGAGCTGAGAGAAGCCTCCTCTTGAGGTGCTTGTGGTAAGGTGGTATTCCTCTGGAGTCGAAGCCAGGGACTACCCTCTTACCTCGAGTTGATTTTTGGTCCACAGAGCTCTTTCGTGTTGCTACAGTGACCTCAGGATCCCTCTAGCCTTGAAACAGTGTTTTTGGCGTTTCTCTGGAGTGCCATCAAGGAAATCAAGGCTCGTTTCATGTGTGATGTGCAACACGGAATTGCTCTGCACGCAGTGCAGGGGAATCGGGCCTCATCTCGCGGCGAGGGGGAAGTCTCATGGTTTTTCTCGAGTTGCGGCGAGAACCTGGGGTATATTCTCGAGTTACGACGGGGATGGCCCTTCCACCCACGTGTTTGTTCAACGACGTCAGGACTCCGGCCTAGTTGCGAGGGAAAACTGGGGATTCTCCTCGAGGCTTGGCAGGGCAATTGGGACGCCTCTCCAGCTGAGGCGGGAGACCAAGGGTCCCTTTCCACGTGCCACAGGAATCCTGGGACTCCTATCAAGTTTCACGAGGAGTCAGGCATCGTCTCCTTTGGAGGACCTGATCTCCGCGTACCTCTGGATTTTTCAAAGGATGTGAGGCCTCCGGTCGCGATGAGGTGGGGAACTAGATCTTTCTCTGTGGTCTTCACAGCGGATTCAGACATCCTTTCATCTTAGGAGATGCAAGACGAGCCTGCATTCAAGTCACTGCAGGGATATCCGGCCTTATTTCGCGTCAGGGCATCGCGATGTCCATTCCACTTGAGGCTGCAAACTCAGCGTCCCTCTCACATACCTAGAGCTGAGAGAAGCCTCCTCTTGAGGTGCTTGTGGTAAGGTGGTATTCCTCTGGAGTCGAAGCCAGGGACTAACCTCTCATCTCGGGTTGATTTTTGGTCCACGGAGCTCTTTCGTGTGGCTACAGTGACCTCAGGATCCCTCTAGCCTTGAAACAGTGTTCTTGGGGTTTCTCTGGAGTGCCAACAAGGAAATCAAGGCTCCTTTCTTGTGTGATGTGCAACACGGAATTGCTCTGCACGCAGTGCAGGGGAATCGGGCCTCATCTCACGGCGAGGGGGAAGTCTCATGGTTTTTCTCGAGTTGCGGCGGGAACCTGGGTTATATTCTCGAGTTACGAAGGGGAAGGCCCTTCCAACCACGTGTTTGTTCAGCGACGGCAGGACTCCTGCCTAGTTGCGAGGGACCACTCGGGATTCTCCTCGAGGCTTGGCAGGGCAATTGGGACGCCTCTCCAGCTGAGGCGGGAGACCAAGGGTCCCTTTCCACGAGCCACAGGAATCCTGGGACTCCTATCAAGTTTCACGAGGAGTCAGGCATCGTCTCCCTTGGAGGCACTGATCTCCGCGTACGTCTGGAGTTTTCAAAGGATGTGAGGCCTCCGGTCGCGATGAGGTGGGGAACTAGGTCTTTCTCTGTGGTCTCCACAGGGGATTCAGACATCCTTTCGTCTTGGGAGATGCAAGACGAGCCTGCATTCAAGGCACTGCAGGGATATCCGGCGTTATTTCGCGTCAGGGCATTGCAGTGTCCATTCCAATTGAGGCCGCAAACTCAGGGTCCCTCTCACATACCTAGAGCTGAGAGAAGCCTCCTCTTGAGGTGCTTGTGGTAAGGTGGTATTCCTCTGGAGTCGAAGCCAGGGACTAACCTCTCATCTCCAGTTGATTTTTGGTCCACGGAGCTCTTTCGTGTGGCTACACTGACCTCAGGATCCCTCTAGCCTTGAAACAGTGTTGTTGGGGTTTCTCTGGAGTGCCATCAAGGAAATCAAGGCTCCTTTCATGTTTGATGTGCAATACGGAATTGCTTTGAATGCAGTGCAGGGGAATCGGGCCTCATCTTGCGGCGAGGGGGAAGTCTCATGGTTTTTCTCGAGTAGCGGCGGGAACCTGGGGTATATTCTCGAGTTACGACGGGGATGGCCCTTCCACCCACGTGTTTGTTCAGCGACGTCAGGACTCCTGCCTAGTTGCGAGGGACCACTCGGGATTCTCCTCGAGGCTTGGCAGGGCAATTGGGACGCCTCTCCAGCTGAGGCGGGAGGCCAAGGGTCCCTTTACACGTGCCACAGGAATCCTGGGACTCCTATTAAGTTTCACGAGGAGTCAGGCATCGTCCTCTTTGGAGGACCTGATCTCCGCGTACCTCTGGATTTTTCAAAGGATGTGAGGCCTCCGGTCGCGATGAGGTGGGGAACTAGATCTTTCTCTGTGGTCTTCACAGGGGATTCAGACATCCTTTCATCTTAGGAGATGCAAGACGAGCCTGCATTCAAGTCACTGCAGGGATATCCGGCCTTATTTCGAGTCAGGGCATCGCGGTGTCCATTCCACTTGAGGCTACAAACTCAGGGTCCCTCTCACATACCTAGAGCTGAGAGAAGCCTCCTCTTGAGGTGCTTGTGGTAAGGTGGTATTCCTCTGGAGTCGAAGCCAGGGACTACCCTCTTATCTCGAGTTGATTTTTGGTCCACAGAGCTTTTTCGTTTTGCTACAGTGACCTCAGGATCCCTCTAGCCTTGAAAGAGTGTTCTTGGGGTTTCTCTGGAGTGCCATCAAGGAAATCAAGGATACTTTCAGGTTTGATGTGCAACACGGAATTGCTCTGCACGCAGTGCAGGGGAATCGGGCCTCATCTCCCGGCGAGGGGGAAGTCTCATGGTTTTTCTCGAGTTTCGGCGGGAACCTGGGGTATATCCTCAAGTTACGACGGGGATGGCCCTTCCACACACGAGTTTGTTCAGCGACGTCAGGACTCCTGCCTAGTTGCGAGGGACAACTCGGGATTCTCCTCGAGGGTTGGCAGGGCAATTGGGACGCCTCTCCAGCTGAGGCGGGAGACCAAGGGTCCCTTTCCACGTGCCACAGGAATCCTGGGACTCCTATCAAGTTTCACGAGGAGTCAGGCATCGTCTCCTTTGAAGGCACTGATCTCCGCGTACCTCTGGAGTTTTCAAAGAATGTGAGGCCTCCGGTCGCGATGAGGTGGGGAACTAGGTCTTTCTCTGTGGTCTCCACAGGGGATTCAGACATCCTTTCGTCTTGGGAGATGCAAGATGAGCCTGCATTCAAGTCACTGCAGGGATATCTGGCCTAATTTCGAGTCAGGGCGTCGCGGTGTCCATTCCACTTGAGGCCACAAACTCAGGGTCTCTCTCACATAGCTAGAGCTGAGAGAAGCCTCCTCTTGAGGTGCTTGTGGTAAGGTGGTATTCCTCTGGAGTCGATGCCAGGGACTAACCTCTCATCTCGAGTTGATTTTTGGTCCTCGGAGCTCTTTCGTGTTGCTACAGTGACCTCAGGTTCCCTCTAGCCTTGAAACAGTGTTCTTGGGGTTTCTCTGGAGTGCCATCAAGGAAATCAAGACTCCTTTCATGTGTGATGTGCAACACGGAATTGCTCTGCATGCAGTGCAGGGGAATCGGGCCTCATCTCGCGGCGAGGGGGAAGTCTCATGGTTTTTCTCGAGTTGCGGCGGGAACCTGGGGTATATTCTCGAGTTACGAAGGGGATGGCCCTTCCACACACGTGTTTGTTCAGCGACGTTAGGACTCCTGCCTAGTTGCGAGGGACAACTCGGGATTCTCCTCGAGGCTTGGCAGGGCAATTGGGACGCCTCTCCAGCTGAGGCGGGAGACCAAGAGTCCCTTTCCACGTGCCACAGGAATCCTGGGACTCCTATCAAGTTTCACGAGAAGTCAGGCATCATCTCCTTTCGAGGCACTGATCTCCGCGTACCTCTGGAGTTTTCAAAGGATGTGAGGCCTCCGGTCGCGATGAGGTGGGGAACTAGGTCTTTCTCTGTGGTCTCCACAGGGGATTCAGACATCCTTTCGTCTTGGGAGAGGCAAGACGAGCCTGCATTCAAGTCACTGCAGGGATATCCGGCCTTATTTCGAGTCAGGGCATCGCGGTGTCCATTCCACTTGAGGCCGCAAACTCAGGGTCCCTCTAACATACCTAGAGCTGAGAGAAGCCTCCTCTTGAGGTGCTTGTGGTAAGGTGGTATTCCTCTGGAGTCAAAGCCAGGGACTACCCTCTTATCTCGAGTTGATTTTTGGTCCACAGAGTTCTTTCGTGTTGCTACAGTGACCTCAGGATCCCTCTAGCCTTGAAAGAGTGTTCTTGGGGTTTCTCTGGAGTGCCATCAAGGAAATCAAGGCTCCTTTCATGTGTGATGTGCAACACGGAATTGCACTGCACGCAGTACAGGGGAATCGGGCCTCGTCTTGCGGCGAGGGGGAAGTCTCATGGTTCTTCTCGAGTTGCGGCGGGAACCTGGGGTATATTCTCGAGTTACGACGGGGATGGCCCTTCCACACACGTGTTTCTTCAGCGACGGCAGGACTCCTGTCTAGTTGGGAGGGAAAACTCGGGATTCTCCTCGAGGCTTGGCAGGGCAATTGGGACGCCTCTCCAGCTGAGGCGGGAGACCAAGAGTCCCTTTCCATGTGCCACAGGAATCCTGGGACTCCTATCAAGTTTCACGAGGAGTCAGGAATCGTCTCCCTTGGAGGCACTGATCTCCGCGTACGTCTGGAGTTTTCAAAGGATGTGAGGCCTCCGGTAGCGATGAGGTGGGGAACTAGGTCTTTCTCTGTGGTCTCCAGAGGGGATTCAGTCATCCTTTCGTCTTGGGAGATGCAAGACGAGCCTGCATTCAAGTCACTGCAGGGATATCCGGCCTTATTTCGCGTCAGGGCATCGCAGTGTCCATTCCACTTGAGGCCGCAAACTCAGGGTCCCTCTCACATACCTAGAGCTGAGAGAAGCCTCCGCTTGAGGTGCTTGTGGTAAGGTGGTATTACTCTGGAGTCGAAGCCAGGGACTAACCTCTCATCTCGAGTTGATTTTTGGTCCACGGAGCTCTTTCGTGTTGCTTCAGTGACCTCAGGATCCTCTAGCCTTGAAACAGTGTTCTTGGGGTTTCTCTGGAGTGCCATCAAGGAAGTCAAGGGTCCTTTCAAATGTGATGTGCAACACGGAATTGCCCTGCACGCAGTGCAGCGGAATCGGGCTTCATCTCGTGGCGAGGGGGAAGTCTCATGGTTTTTCTCGAGTTGCGGCGCGAACCGGGGTATATTCTCCAGCTATGACGAAGATGGTCCTTCCACCCATGTGTTTGTTCAGCGACGTCAGGACTCCTGCCTAGTTGCGAGGGACAACTCGGGATTCTCTTCGAGGCTTGGCATGGCAATTGGGACGCCTGTCCAGGTGAGTCGGGAAACCAAGTGTCCCTTTCCACGTGCCACAGGAATCCTGGGACTCCTATCATGTTTCACGAGGAGTCAGGCATCGTCTCCTTTGGAGGCACTGATCTCCGCGTACCTCTGGAGTTTTCAAAGGATGTGAGGCCTCCGGTCGCGATGAGGTGGGGAACTAAGTCTTTCTCTGTGGTCTCCACAGGGGATTCAAACATCCTTTCATCTTGGGAGATGCAAGACGAGCCGGCATTCAAGTGACTGCAGGGATATCCGGCCTTATTTCGAGTCAGGGCATCGCGGTGTCCATTCCACTTGTGGCCGCAAACTCAGGGTCCCTCTCAAATACCTAGAGCTGAGAGAAGCCTCCTCTTGAGGTGCTTGTGGTAAGGTGGTATTCCTCTGGAGTCGAAGCCAGGGACTAACCTCTCATCTCGGGTTGATTTTTGGTCCACGGAGCTCTTTCGTGTGGCTACAGTGACCTCAGGATCCCTCTAGCCTTGAAACAGTGTTCTTGGGGTTTCTCTGGAGTGCCAACAAGGAAATCAAGGCTCCTTTCTTGTGTGATGTGCAACACGGAATTGCTCTGCACGCAGTGCAGGGGAATCGGGCCTCATCTCACGGCGAGGGGGAAGTCTCATGGTTTTTCTCGAGTTGCGGCGGGAACCTGGGTTATATTCTCGAGTTACGAAGGGGAAGGCCCTTCCACCCACGTGTTTGTTCAGCGACGGCAGGACTCCTGCCTAGTTTCGAGGGACCACTCGGGATTCTCCTCGAGGCTTGGCAGGGCAATTGGGACGCCTCTCCAGCTGAGGCGGGAGACCAAGAGTCCCTTTCCACGTGCCACAGGAATCCTGGGTCTCCTATCAAGTTTCACGAGGAGTCAGGCATCGTCTCCCTTGGAGGCACTGATCTCCGCGTACGTCTGGAGTTTTCAAAGGATGTGAGGCCTCCGGTCGCGATGAGGTGGGGAACTAGGTCTTTCTCTGTGGTCTCCACAGGGGATTCAGACATCCTTTCGTCTTGGGAGATGCAAGACGAGCCTGCATTCAAGGCACTGCAGGGATATCCGGCGTTATTTCGCGTCAGGGCATTGCAGTGTCCATTCCAATTGAGGCCGCAAACTCAGGGTCCCTCTCACATACCTAGAGCTGAGAGAAGCCTCCTCTTGAGGTGCTTGTGGTAAGGTGGTATTCCTCTGGAGTCGAAGCCAGGGACTAACCTCTCATCTCGAGTTGATTTTTGGTCCACGGAGCTCTTTCGTGTGGCTACACTGACCTCAGGATCCCTCTAGCCTTGAAACAGTGTTGTTGGGGTTTCTCTGGAGTGCCATCAAGGAAATCAAGGCTCCTTTCATGTTTGATGTGCAATACGGAATTGCTTTAAATGCAGTGCAGGGGAATCGGGCCTCATCTTGCGGCGAGGGGGAA
This sequence comes from Cervus elaphus, assembly GCF_910594005.1. NCBI lineage: Eukaryota > Metazoa > Chordata > Mammalia > Artiodactyla > Cervidae > Cervus > Cervus elaphus. Next base: position 9,273,172 of record NC_057838.1, read on the forward strand.
GTCTCATGGTTTTTCTCGAGTAGAGGCGGGAACCTGGGGTATATTCTCGAGTTACGACGGGGATGGCCCTTCCACCCACGTGTTTGTTCAGCGACGTCAGGACTCCTGCCTAGTTGCGAGGGACCACTCGGGATTCTCCTCGAGGCTTGGCAGGGCAATTGGGACGCCTCTCCAGCTGAGGCGGGAGACCAAGGGTCCCTTTACACGTGCCACAGGAATCCTGGGACTCCTATTAAGTTTCACGAGGAGTCAGGCATCGTCTCCTTTGAAGGACCTGATCTCCGCGTACCTCTGGATTTTTCAAAGGATGTGAGGACTACGGTCGCGATGAGGTGGGGAACTAGATCTTTCTCTGTGGTCTTCACAGGGGATTCAGACATCCTTTCATCTTAGGAGATGCAAGACGAGCCTGCATTCAAGTCACTGCAGGGATATCCGGCCTTATTTCGCGTCAGGGCATCGCGATGTCCATTCACTTGAGGCCGCAAACTCAGCGTCCCTCTCACATACCTAGAGCTGAGAGAAGCCTCCTCTTGAGGTGCTTGTGGTAAGGTGGTATTCCTCTGGAGTCGAAGCCAGGGACTACCCTCTTACCTCGAGTTGATTTTTGGTCCACAGAGCTCTTTCGTGTTGCTACAGTGACCTCAGGATCCCTCTAGCCTTGAAACAGTGTTTTTGGCGTTTCTCTGGAGTGCCATCAAGGAAATCAAGGCTCGTTTCATGTGTGATGTGCAACACGGAATTGCTCTGCACGCAGTGCAGGGGAATCGGGCCTCATCTCGCGGCGAGGGGGAAGTCTCATGGTTTTTCTCGAGTTGCGGCGAGAACCTGGGGTATATTCTCGAGTTACGACGGGGATGGCCCTTCCACCCACGTGTTTGTTCAACGACGTCAGGACTCCGGCCTAGTTGCGAGGGAAAACTGGGGATTCTCCTCGAGGCTTGGCAGGGCAATTGGGACGCCTCTCCAGCTGAGGCGGGAGACCAAGGGTCCCTTTCCACGTGCCACAGGAATCCTGGGACTCCTATCAAGTTTCACGAGGAGTCAGGCATCGTCTCCTTTGGAGGACCTGATCTCCGTGTACCTCTGGATTTTTCAAAGGATGTGAGGCCTCCGGTCGCGATGAGGTGGGGAACTAGATCTTTCTCTGTGGTCTTCACAGCGGATTCAGACATCCTTTCATCTTAGGAGATGCAAGACGAGCCTGCATTCAAGTCACTGCAGGGATATCCGGCCTTATTTCGCGTCAGGGCATCGCGATGTCCATTCCACTTGAGGCTGCAAACTCAGCGTCCCTCTCACATACCTAGAGCTGAGAGAAGCCTCCTCTTGAGGTGCTTGTGGTAAGGTGGTATTCCTCTGGAGTCGAAGCCAGGGACTAACCTCTCATCTCGGGTTGATTTTTGGTCCACGGAGCTCTTTCGTGTGGCTACAGTGACCTCAGGATCCCTCTAGCCTTGAAACAGTGTTCTTGGGGTTTCTCTGGAGTGCCAACAAGGAAATCAAGGCTCCTTTCTTGTGTGATGTGCAACACGGAATTGCTCTGCACGCAGTGCAGGGGAATCGGGCCTCATCTCACGGCGAGGGGGAAGTCTCATGGTTTTTCTCGAGTTGCGGCGGGAACCTGGGTTATATTCTCGAGTTACGAAGGGGAAGGCCCTTCCAACCACGTGTTTGTTCAGCGACGGCAGGACTCCTGCCTAGTTGCGAGGGACCACTCGGGATTCTCCTCGAGGCTTGGCAGGGCAATTGGGACGCCTCTCCAGCTGAGGCGGGAGACCAAGAGTCCCTTTCCACGTGCCACAGGAATCCTGGGTCTCCTATCAAGTTTCACGAGGAGTCAGGCATCGTCTCCCTTGGAGGCACTGATCTCCGCGTACGTCTGGAGTTTTCAAAGGATGTGAGGCCTCCGGTCGCGATGAGGTGGGGAACTAGGTCTTTCTCTGTGGTCTCCACAGGGGATTCAGACATCCTTTCGTCTTGGGAGATGCAAGACGAGCCTGCATTCAAGGCACTGCAGGGATATCCGGCGTTATTTCGCGTCAGGGCATTGCAGTGTCCATTCCAATTGAGGCCGCAAACTCAGGGTCCCTCTCACATACCTAGAGCTGAGAGAAGCCTCCTCTTGAGGTGCTTGTGGTAAGGTGGTATTCCTCTGGAGTCGAAGCCAGGGACTAACCTCTCATCTCGAGTTGATTTTTGGTCCACGGAGCTCTTTCGTGTGGCTACACTGACCTCAGGATCCCTCTAGCCTTGAAACAGTGTTGTTGGGGTTTCTCTGGAGTGCCATCAAGGAAATCAAGGCTCCTTTCATGTTTGATGTGCAATACGGAATTGCTTTGAATGCAGTGCAGGGGAATCGGGCCTCATCTTGCGGCGAGGGGGAAGTCTCATGGTTTTTCTCGAGTAGCGGCGGGAACCTGGGGTATATTCTCGAGTTACGACGGGGATGGCCCTTCCACCCACGTGTTTGTTCAGCGACGTCAGGACTCCTGCCTAGTTGCGAGGGACCACTCGGGATTCTCCTCGAGGCTTGGCAGGGCAATTGGGACGCCTCTCCAGCTGAGGCGGGAGGCCAAGGGTCCCTTTACACGTGCCACAGGAATCCTGGGACTCCTATTAAGTTTCACGAGGAGTCAGGCATCGTCTCCTTTGGAGGACCTGATCTCCGCGTACCTCTGGAGTTTTCAAAGGATGTGAGGCCTCCGGTCGCGATGAGGTGGGGAACTAGATCTTTCTCTGTGGTCTTCACAGGGGATTCAGACATCCTTTCATCTTAGGAGATGCAAGACGAGCCTGCATTCAAGTCACTGCAGGGATATCCGGCCTTATTTCGAGTCAGGGCATCGCGGTGTCCATTCCACTTGAGGCTACAAACTCAGGGTCCCTCTCACATACCTAGAGCTGAGAGAAGCCTCCTCTTGAGGTGCTTGTGGTAAGGTGGTATTCCTCTGGAGTCGAAGCCAGGGACTACCCTCTTATCTCGAGTTGATTTTTGGTCCACAGAGCTTTTTCGTTTTGCTACAGTGACCTCAGGATCCCTCTAGCCTTGAAAGAGTGTTCTTGGGGTTTCTCTGGAGTGCCATCAAGGAAATCAAGGATACTTTCAGGTTTGATGTGCAACACGGAATTGCTCTGCACGCAGTGCAGGGGAATCGGGCCTCATCTCCCGGCGAGGGGGAAGTCTCATGGTTTTTCTCGAGTTTCGGCGGGAACCTGGGGTATATCCTCAAGTTACGACGGGGATGGCCCTTCCACACACGAGTTTGTTCAGCGACGTCAGGACTCCTGCCTAGTTGCGAGGGACAACTCGGGATTCTCCTCGAGGGTTGGCAGGGCAATTGGGACGCCTCTCCAGCTGAGGCGGGAGACCAAGGGTCCCTTTCCACGTGCCACAGGAATCCTGGGACTCCTATCAAGTTTCACGAGGAGTCAGGCATCGTCTCCTTTGAAGGCACTGATCTCCGCGTACCTCTGGAGTTTTCAAAGAATGTGAGGCCTCAGGTCGCGATGAGGTGGGGAACTAGGTCTTTCTCTGTGGTCTCCACAGGGGATTCAGACATCCTTTCGTCTTGGGAGATGCAAGATGAGCCTGCATTCAAGTCACTGCAGGGATATCTGGCCTAATTTCGAGTCAGGGCGTCGCGGTGTCCATTCCACTTGAGGCCACAAACTCAGGGTCTCTCTCACATAGCTAGAGCTGAGAGAAGCCTCCTCTTGAGGTGCTTGTGGTAAGGTGGTATTCCTCTGGAGTCGATGCCAGGGACTAACCTCTCATCTCGAGTTGATTTTTGGTCCTCGGAGCTCTTTCGTGTTGCTACAGTGACCTCAGGTTCCCTCTAGCCTTGAAACAGTGTTCTTGGGGTTTCTCTGGAGTGCCATCAAGGAAATCAAGACTCCTTTCATGTGTGATGTGCAACACGGAATTGCTCTGCATGCAGTGCAGGGGAATCGGGCCTCATCTCGCGGCGAGGGGGAAGTCTCATGGTTTTTCTCGAGTTGCGGCGGGAACCTGGGGTATATTCTCGAGTTACGAAGGGGATGGCCCTTCCACACACGTGTTTGTTCAGCGACGTTAGGACTCCTGCCTAGTTGCGAGGGACAACTCGGGATTCTCCTCGAGGCTTGGCAGGGCAATTGGGACGCCTCTCCAGCTGAGGCGGGAGACCAAGAGTCCCTTTCCACGTGCCACAGGAATCCTGGGACTCCTATCAAGTTTCACGAGAAGTCAGGCATCATCTCCTTTCGAGGCACTGATCTCCGCGTACCTCTGGAGTTTTCAAAGGATGTGAGGCCTCCGGTCGCGATGAGGTGGGGAACTAGGTCTTTCTCTGTGGTCTCCACAGGGGATTCAGACATCCTTTCGTCTTGGGAGATGCAAGACGAGCCTGCATTCAAGTAACTGCAGGGATATCCGGCCTTATTTCGAGTCAGGGCATCGCGGTGTCCATTCCACTTGAGGCCGCAAACTCAGGGTCCCTCTAACATACCTAGAGCTGAGAGAAGCCTCCTCTTGAGGTGCTTGTGGTAAGGTGGTATTCCTCTGGAGTCAAAGCCAGGGACTACCCTCTTATCTCGAGTTGATTTTTGGTCCACAGAGTTCTTTCGTGTTGCTACAGTGACCTCAGGATCCCTCTAGCCTTGAAAGAGTGTTCTTGGGGTTTCTCTGGAGTGCCATCAAGGAAATCAAGGCTCCTTTCATGTGTGATGTGCAACACGGAATTGCACTGCACGCAGTACAGGGGAATCGGGCCTCGTCTTGCGGCGAGGGGGAAGTCTCATGGTTCTTCTCGAGTTGCGGCGGGAACCTGGGGTATATTCTCGAGTTACGACGGGGATGGCCCTTCCACACACGTGTTTCTTCAGCGACGGCAGGACTCCTGCCTAGTTGGGAGGGAAAACTCGGGATTCTCCTCGAGGCTTGGCAGGGCAATTGGGACGCCTCTCCAGCTGAGGCGGGAGACCAAGAGTCCCTTTCCATGTGCCACAGGAATCCTGGGACTCCTATCAAGTTTCACGAGGAGTCAGGAATCGTCTCCCTTGGAGGCACTGATCTCCGCGTACGTCTGGAGTTTTCAAAGGATGTGAGGCCTCCGGTAGCGATGAGGTGGGGAACTAGGTCTTTCTCTGTGGTCTCCAGAGGGGATTCAGTCATCCTTTCGTCTTGGGAGATGCAAGACGAGCCTGCATTCAAGTCACTGCAGGGATATCCGGCCTTATTTCGCGTCAGGGCATCGCAGTGTCCATTCCACTTGAGGCCGCAAACTCAGGGTCCCTCTCACATACCTAGAGCTGAGAGAAGCCTCCGCTTGAGGTGCTTGTGGTAAGGTGGTATTACTCTGGAGTCGAAGCCAGGGACTAACCTCTCATCTCGAGTTGATTTTTGGTCCACGGAGCTCTTTCGTGTTGCTTCAGTGACCTCAGGATCCTCTAGCCTTGAAACAGTGTTCTTGGGGTTTCTCTGGAGTGCCATCAAGGAAGTCAAGGGTCCTTTCAAATGTGATGTGCAACACGGAATTGCCCTGCACGCAGTGCAGCGGAATCGGGCTTCATCTCGTGGCGAGGGGGAAGTCTCATGGTTTTTCTCGAGTTGCGGCGCGAACCGGGGTATATTCTCCAGCTATGACGAAGATGGTCCTTCCACCCATGTGTTTGTTCAGCGACGTCAGGACTCCTGCCTAGTTGCGAGGGACAACTCGGGATTCTCTTCGAGGCTTGGCATGGCAATTGGGACGCCTGTCCAGGTGAGTCGGGAAACCAAGTGTCCCTTTCCACGTGCCACAGGAATCCTGGGACTCCTATCATGTTTCACGAGGAGTCAGGCATCGTCTCCTTTGGAGGCACTGATCTCCGCGTACCTCTGGAGTTTTCAAAGGATGTGAGGCCTCCGGTCGCGATGAGGTGGGGAACTAAGTCTTTCTCTGTGGTCTCCACAGGGGATTCAAACATCCTTTCATCTTGGGAGATGCAAGACGAGCCGGCATTCAAGTGACTGCAGGGATATCCGGCCTTATTTCGAGTCAGGGCATCGCGGTGTCCATTCCACTTGTGGCCGCAAACTCAGGGTCCCTCTCAAATACCTAGAGCTGAGAGAAGCCTCCTCTTGAGGTGCTTGTGGTAAGGTGGTATTCCTCTGGAGTCGAAGCCAGGGACTAACCTCTCATCTCGGGTTGATTTTTGGTCCACGGAGCTCTTTCGTGTTGCTACAGTGACCTCAGGATCCCTCTAGCCTTGAAACAGTGTTCTTGGGGTTTCTCTGGAGTGCCAACAAGGAAATCAAGGCTCCTTTCTTGTGTGATGTGCAACACGGAATTGCTCTGCACGCAGTGCAGGGGAATCGGGCCTCATCTCACGGCGAGGGGGAAGTCTCATGGTTTTTCTCGAGTTGCGGCGGGAACCTGGGTTATATTCTCGAGTTACGAAGGGGAAGGCCCTTCCACCCACGTGTTTGTTCAGCGACGGCAGGACTCCTGCCTAGTTTCGAGGGACCACTCGGGATTCTCCTCGAGGCTTGGCAGGGCAATTGGGACGCCTCTCCAGCTGAGGCGGGAGACCAAGAGTCCCTTTCCACGTGCCACAGGAATCCTGGGTCTCCTATCAAGTTTCACGAGGAGTCAGGCATCGTCTCCCTTGGAGGCACTGATCTCCGCGTACGTCTGGAGTTTTCAAAGGATGTGAGGCCTCCGGTCGCGATGAGGTGGGGAACTAGGTCTTTCTCTGTGGTCTCCACAGGGGATTCAGACATCCTTTCGTCTTGGGAGATGCAAGACGAGCCTGCATTCAAGGCACTGCAGGGATATCCGGCGTTATTTCGCGTCAGGGCATTGCAGTGTCCATTCCAATTGAGGCCGCAAACTCAGGGTCCCTCTCACATACCTAGAGCTGAGAGAAGCCTCCTCTTGAGGTGCTTGTGGTAAGGTGGTATTCCTCTGGAGTCGAAGCCAGGGACTAACCTCTCATCTCGAGTTGATTTTTGGTCCACGGAGCTCTTTCGTGTGGCTACACTGACCTCAGGATCCCTCTAGCCTTGAAACAGTGTTGTTGGGGTTTCTCTGGAGTGCCATCAAGGAAATCAAGGCTCCTTTCATGTTTGATGTGCAATACGGAATTGCTTTAAATGCAGTGCAGGGGAATCGGGCCTCATCTTGCGGCGAGGGGGAAGTCTCATGGTTTTTCTCGAGTAGAGGCGGGAACCTGGGGTATATTCTCGAGTTACGACGGGGATGGCCCTTCCACCCACGTGTTTGTTCAGCGACGTCAGGACTCCTGCCTAGTTGCGAGGGACCACTCGGGATTCTCCTCGAGGGTTGGCAGGGCAATTGGGACGCCTCTCCAGCTGAGGCGGGAGACCAAGGGTCCCTTTACACGTGCCACAGGAATCCTGGGACTCCTATTAAGTTTCACGAGGAGTCAGGCATCGTCTCCTTTGAAGGACCTGATCTCCGCGTACCTCTGGATTTTTCAAAGGATGTGAGGACTACGGTCGCGATGAGGTGGGGAACTAGATCTTTCTCTGTGGTCTTCACAGGGGATTCAGACATCCTTTCATCTTAGGAGATGCAAGACGAGCCTGCATTCAAGTCACTGCAGGGATATCCGGCCTTATTTCGCGTCAGGGCATCGCGATGTCCATTCACTTGAGGCCGCAAACTCAGCGTCCCTCTCACATACCTAGAGCTGAGAGAAGCCTCCTCTTGAGGTGCTTGTGGTAAGGTGGTATTCCTCTGGAGTCGAAGCCAGGGACTACCCTCTTACCTCGAGTTGATTTTTGGTCCACAGAGCTCTTTCGTGTTGCTACAGTTACCTCAGGATCCCTCTAGCCTTGAAACAGTGTTTTTGGCGTTTCTCTGGAGTGCCATCAAGGAAATCAAGGCTCGTTTCATGTGTGATGTGCAACACGGAATTGCTCTGCACGCAGTGCAGGGGAATCGGGCCTCATCTCGCGGCGAGGGGGAAGTCTCATGGTTTTTCTCGAGTTGCGGCGAGAACCTGGGGTATATTCTCGAGTTACGACGGGGATGGCCCTTCCACCCACGTGTTTGTTCAACGACGTCAGGACTCCGGCCTAGTTGCGAGGGAAAACTGGGGATTCTCCTCGAGGCTTGGCAGGGCAATTGGGACGCCTCTCCAGCTGAGGCGGGAGACCAAGGGTCCCTTTCCACGTGCCACAGGAATCCTGGGACTCCTATCAAGTTTCACGAGGAGTCAGGCATCGTCTCCTTTGGAGGACCTGATCTCCGCGTACCTCTGGATTTTTCAAAGGATGTGAGGCCTCCGGTCGCGATGAGGTGGGGAACTAGATCTTTCTCTGTGGTCTTCACAGCGGATTCAGACATCCTTTCATCTTAGGAGATGCAAGACGAGCCTGCATTCAAGTCACTGCAGGGATATCCGGCCTTATTTCGCGTCAGGGCATCGCGATGTCCATTCCACTTGAGGCTGCAAACTCAGCGTCCCTCTCACATACCTAGAGCTGAGAGAAGCCTCCTCTTGAGGTGCTTGTGGTAAGGTGGTATTCCTCTGGAGTCGAAGCCAGGGACTAACCTCTCATCTCGGGTTGATTTTTGGTCCACTGAGCTCTTTCGTGTGGCTACAGTGACCTCAGGATCCCTCTAGCCTTGAAACAGTGTTCTTGGGGTTTCTCTGGAGTGCCAACAAGGAAATCAAGGCTCCTTTCTTGTGTGATGTGCAACACGGAATTGCTCTGCACGCAGTGCAGGGGAATCGGGCCTCATCTCACGGCGAGGGGGAAGTCTCATGGTTTTTCTCGAGTTGCGGCGGGAACCTGGGTTATATTCTCGAGTTACGAAGGGGAAGGCCCTTCCAACCACGTGTTTGTTCAGCGACGGCAGGACTCCTGCCTAGTTGCGAGGGACCACTCGGGATTCTCCTCGAGGCTTGGCAGGGCAATTGGGACGCCTCTCCAGCTGAGGCGGGAGACCAAGAGTCCCTTTCCACGTGCCACAGGAATCCTGGGTCTCCTATCAAGTTTCACGAGGAGTCAGGCATCGTCTCCCTTGGAGGCACTGATCTCCGCGTACGTCTGGAGTTTTCAAAGGATGTGAGGCCTCCGGTCGCGATGAGGTGGGGAACTAGGTCTTTCTCTGTGGTCTCCACAGGGGATTCAGACATCCTTTCGTCTTGGGAGATGCAAGACGAGCCTGCATTCAAGGCACTGCAGGGATATCCGGCGTTATTTCGCGTCAGGGCATTGCAGTGTCCATTCCAATTGAGGCCGCAAACTCAGGGTCCCTCTCACATACCTAGAGCTGAGAGAAGCCTCCTCTTGAGGTGCTTGTGGTAAGGTGGTATTCCTCTGGAGTCGAAGCCAGGGACTAACCTCTCATCTCGAGTTGATTTTTGGTCCACGGAGCTCTTTCGTGTGGCTACACTGACCTCAGGATCCCTCTAGCCTTGAAACAGTGTTCTTGGGGTTTCTCTGGAGTGCCATCAAGGAAATCAAGGCTCCTTTCATGTTTGATGTGCAATACGGAATTGCTTTGAATGCAGTGCAGGGGAATCGGGCCTCATCTTGCGGCGAGGGGGAAGTCTCATGGTTCTTCTCGAGTTGCGGCGGGAACCTGGGGTATATTCTCGAGTTACGACGGGGATGGCCCTTCCACACACGTGTTTCTTCAGCGACGGCAGGACTCCTGCCTAGTTGGGAGGGAAAACTCGGGATTCTCCTCGAGGCTTGGCAGGGCAATTGGGACGCCTCTCCAGCTGAGGCGGGAGACCAAGAGTCCCTTTCCATGTGCCACAGGAATCCTGGGACTCCTATCAAGTTTCACGAGGAGTCAGGAATCGTCTCCCTTGGAGGCACTGATCTCCGCGTACGTCTGGAGTTTTCAAAGGATGTGAGGCCTCCGGTAGCGATGAGGTGGGGAACTAGGTCTTTCTCTGTGGTCTCCAGAGGGGATTCAGTCATCCTTTCGTCTTGGGAGATGCAAGACGAGCCTGCATTCAAGTCACTGCAGGGATATCCGGCCTTATTTCGCGTCAGGGCATCGCAGTGTCCATTCCACTTGAGGCCGCAAACTCAGGGTCCCTCTCACATACCTAGAGCTGAGAGAAGCCTCCGCTTGAGGTGCTTGTGGTAAGGTGGTATTACTCTGGAGTCGAAGCCAGGGACTAACCTCTCATCTCGAGTTGATTTTTGGTCCACGGAGCTCTTTCGTGTTGCTTCAGTGACCTCAGGATCCTCTAGCCTTGAAACAGTGTTCTTGGGGTTTCTCTGGAGTGCCATCAAGGAAGTCAAGGGTCCTTTCAAATGTGATGTGCAACACGGAATTGCCCTGCACGCAGTGCAGCGGAATCGGGCTTCATCTCGTGGCGAGGGGGAAGTCTCATGGTTTTTCTCGAGTTGCGGCGCGAACCGGGGTATATTCTCCAGCTATGACGAAGATGGTCCTTCCACCCATGTGTTTGTTCAGCGACGTCAGGACTCCTGCCTAGTTGCGAGGGACAACTCGGGATTCTCTTCGAGGCTTGGCATGGCAATTGGGACGCCTGTCCAGGTGAGTCGGGAAACCAAGTGTCCCTTTCCACGTGCCACAGGAATCCTGGGACTCCTATCATGTTTCACGAGGAGTCAGGCATCGTCTCCTTTGGAGGCACTGATCTCCGCGTACCTCTGGAGTTTTCAAAGGATGTGAGGCCTCCGGTCGCGATGAGGTGGGGAACTAAGTCTTTCTCTGTGGTCTCCACAGGGGATTCAAACATCCTTTCATCTTGGGAGATGCAAGACGAGCCGGCATTCAAGTGACTGCAGGGATATCCGGCCTTATTTCGAGTCAGGGCATCGCGGTGTCCATTCCACTTGTGGCCGCAAACTCAGGGTCCCTCTCAAATACCTAGAGCTGAGAGAAGCCTCCTCTTGAGGTGCTTGTGGTAAGGTGGTATTCCTCTGGAGTCGAAGCCAGGGACTAACCTCTCATCTCGGGTTGATTTTTGGTCCACGGAGCTCTTTCGTGTGGCTACAGTGACCTCAGGATCCCTCTAGCCTTGAAACAGTGTTCTTGGGGTTTCTCTGGAGTGCCAACAAGGAAATCAAGGCTCCTTTCTTGTGTGATGTGCAACACGGAATTGCTCTGCACGCAGTGCAGGGGAATCGGGCCTCATCTCACGGCGAGGGGGAAGTCTCATGGTTTTTCTCGAGTTGCGGCGGGAACCTGGGTTATATTCTCGAGTTACGAAGGGGAAGGCCCTTCCACCCACGTGTTTGTTCAGCGACGGCAGGACTCCTGCCTAGTTTCGAGGGACCACTCGGGATTCTCCTCGAGGCTTGGCAGGGCAATTGGGACGCCTCTCCAGCTGAGGCGGGAGACCAAGAGTCCCTTTCCACGTGCCACAGGAATCCTGGGTCTCCTATCAAGTTTCACGAGGAGTCAGGCATCGTCTCCCTTGGAGGCACTGATCTCCGCGTACGTCTGGAGTTTTCAAAGGATGTGAGGCCTCCGGTCGCGATGAGGTGGGGAACTAGGTCTTTCTCTGTGGTCTCCACAGGGGATTCAGACATCCTTTCGTCTTGGGAGATGCAAGACGAGCCTGCATTCAAGGCACTGCAGGGATATCCGGCGTTATTTCGCGTCAGGGCATTGCAGTGTCCATTCCAATTGAGGCCGCAAACTCAGGGTCCCTCTCACATACCTAGAGCTGAGAGAAGCCTCCTCTTGAGGTGCTTGTGGTAAGGTGGTATTCCTCTGGAGTCGAAGCCAGGGACTAACCTCTCATCTCGAGTTGATTTTTGGTCCACGGAGCTCTTTCGTGTGGCTACACTGACCTCAGGATCCCTCTAGCCTTGAAACAGTGTTGTTGGGGTTTCTCTGGAGTGCCATCAAGGAAATCAAGGCTCCTTTCATGTTTGATGTGCAATACGGAATTGCTTTAAATGCAGTGCAGGGGAATCGGGCCTCATCTTGCGGCGAGGGGGAAGTCTCATGGTTTTTCTCGAGTAGAGGCGGGAACCTGGGGTATATTCTCGAGTTACGACGGGGATGGCCCTTCCACCCACGTGTTTGTTCAGCGACGTCAGGACTCCTGCCTAGTTGCGAGGGACCACTCGGGATTCTCCTCGAGGCTTGGCAGGGCAATTGGGACGCCTCTCCAGATGAGGCGGGAGACCAAGGGTCCCTTTACACGTGCCACAGGAATCCTGGGACTCCTATTAAGTTTCACGAGGAGTCAGGCATCGTCTCCTTTGAAGGACCTGATCTCCGCGTACCTCTGGATTTTTCAAAGGATGTGAGGACTACGGTCGCGATGAGGTGGGGAACTAGATCTTTCTCTGTGGTCTTCACAGGGGATTCAGACATCCTTTCATCTTAGGAGATGCAAGACGAGCCTGCATTCAAGTCACTGCAGGGATATCCGGCCTTATTTCGCGTCAGGGCATCGCGATGTCCATTCACTTGAGGCCGCAAACTCAGCGTCCCTCTCACATACCTAGAGCTGAGAGAAGCCTCCTCTTGAGGTGCTTGTGGTAAGGTGGTATTCCTCTGGAGTCGAAGCCAGGGACTACCCTCTTACCTCGAGTTGATTTTTGGTCCACAGAGCTCTTTCGTGTTGCTACAGTGACCTCAGGATCCCTCTAGCCTTGAAACAGTGTTTTTGGCGTTTCTCTGGAGTGCCATCAAGGAAATCAAGGCTCGTTTCATGTGTGATGTGCAACACGGAATTGCTCTGCACGCAGTGCAGGGGAATCGGGCCTCATCTCGCGGCGAGGGGGAAGTCTCATGGTTTTTCTCGAGTTGCGGCGAGAACCTGGGGTATATTCTCGAGTTACGACGGGGATGGCCCTTCCACCCACGTGTTTGTTCAACGACGTCAGGACTCCGGCCTAGTTGCGAGGGAAAACTGGGGATTCTCCTCGAGGCTTGGCAGGGCAATTGGGACGCCTCTCCAGCTGAGGCGGGAGACCAAGGGTCCCTTTCCACGTGCCACAGGAATCCTGGGACTCCTATCAAGTTTCACGAGGAGTCAGGCATCGTCTCCTTTGGAGGACCTGATCTCCGCGTACCTCTGGATTTTTCAAAGGATGTGAGGCCTCCGGTCGCGATGAGGTGGGGAACTAGATCTTTCTCTGTGGTCTTCACAGCGGATTCAGACATCCTTTCATCTTAGGAGATGCAAGACGAGCCTGCATTCAAGTCACTGCAGGGATATCCGGCCTTATTTCGCGTCAGGGCATCGCGATGTCCATTCCACTTGAGGCTGCAAACTCAGCGTCCCTCTCACATACCTAGAGCTGAGAGAAGCCTCCTCTTGAGGTGCTTGTGGTAAGGTGGTATTCCTCTGGAGTCGAAGCCAGGGACTAACCTCTCATCTCGGGTTGATTTTTGGTCCACGGAGCTCTTTCGTGTGGCTACAGTGACCTCAGGATCCCTCTAGCCTTGAAACAGTGTTCTTGGGGTTTCTCTGGAGTGCCAACAAGGAAATCAAGGCTCCTTTCTTGTGTGATGTGCAACACGGAATTGCTCTGCACGCAGTGCAGGGGAATCGGGCCTCATCTCACGGCGAGGGGGAAGTCTCATGGTTTTTCTCGAGTTGCGGCGGGAACCTGGGTTATATTCTCGAGTTACGAAGGGGAAGGCCCTTCCAACCACGTGTTTGTTCAGCGACGGCAGGACTCCTGCCTAGTTGCGAGGGACCACTCGGGATTCTCCTCGAGGCTTGGCAGGGCAATTGGGACGCCTCTCCAGCTGAGGCGGGAGACCAAGAGTCCCTTTCCACGTGCCACAGGAATCCTGGGTCTCCTATCAAGTTTCACGAGGAGTCAGGCATCGTCTCCCTTGGAGGCACTGATCTCCGCGTACGTCTGGAGTTTTCAAAGGATGTGAGGCCTCCGGTCGCGATGAGGTGGGGAACTAGGTCTTTCTCTGTGGTCTCCACAGGGGATTCAGACATCCTTTCGTCTTGGGAGATGCAAGACGAGCCTGCATTCAAGGCACTGCAGGGATATCCGGCGTTATTTCGCGTGAGGGCATTGCAGTGTCCATTCCAATTGAGGCCGCAAACTCAGGGTCCCTCTCACATACCTAGAGCTGAGAGAAGCCTCCTCTTGAGGTGCTTGTGGTAAGGTGGTATTCCTCTGGAGTCGAAGCCAGGGACTAACCTCTCATCTCGAGTTGATTTTTGGTCCACGGAGCTCTTTCGTGTGGCTACACTGACCTCAGGATCCCTCTAGCCTTGAAACAGTGTTGTTGGGGTTTCTCTGGAGTGCCATCAAGGAAATCAAGGCTCCTTTCATGTTTGATGTGCAATACGGAATTGCTTTGAATGCAGTGCAGGGGAATCGGGCCTCATCTTGCGGCGAGGGGGAAGTCTCATGGTTTTTCTCGAGTAGTGGCGGGAACCTGGGGTATATTCTCGAGTTACGACGGGGATGGCCCTTCCACCCACGTGTTTGTTCAGCGACGTCAGGACTCCTGCCTAGTTGCGAGGGACCACTCGGGATTCTCCTCGAGGCTTGGCAGGGCAATTGGGACGCCTCTCCAGCTGAGGCGGGAGGCCAAGGGTCCCTTTACACGTGCCACAGGAATCCTGGGACTCCTATTAAGTTTCACGAGGAGTCAGGCATCGTCTCCTTTGGAGGACCTGATCTCCGCGTACCTCTGGATTTTTCAAAGGATGTGAGGCCTCCGGTCGCGATGAGGTGGGGAACTAGATCTTTCTCTGTGGTCTTCACAGGGGAATCAGACATCCTTTCATCTTAGGAGATGCAAGACGAGCCTGCATTCAAGTCACTGCAGGGATATCCGGCCTTATTTCGAGTCAGGGCATCGCGGTGTCCATTCCACTTGAGGCTACAAACTCAGGGTCCCTCTCACATACCTAGAGCTGAGAGAAGCCTCCTCTTGAGGTGCTTGTGGTAAGGTGGTATTCCTCTGGAGTCGAAGCCAGGGACTAACCTCTTATCTCGAGTTGATTTTTGGTCCACAGAGCTTTTTCGTTTTGCTACAGTGACCTCAGGATCCCTCTAGCCTTGAAAGAGTGTTCTTGGGGTTTCTCTGGAGTGCCATCAAGGAAATCAAGGATACTTTCAGGTTTGATGTGCAACACGGAATTGCTCTGCACGCAGTGCAGGGGAATCGGGCCTCATCTCCCGGCGAGGGGGAAGTCTCATGGTTTTTCTCGAGTTTCGGCGGGAACCTGGGGTATATCCTCAAGTTACGACGGGGATGGCCCTTCCACACACGAGTTTGTTCAGCGACGTCAGGACTCCTGCCTAGTTGCGAGGGACAACTCGGGATTCTCCTCGAGGGTTGGCAGGGCAATTGGGACGCCTCTCCAGCTGAGGCGGGAGACCAAGGGTCCCTTTCCACGTGCCACAGGAATCCTGGGACTCCTATCAAGTTTCACGAGGAGTCAGGCATCGTCTCCTTTGAAGGCACTGATCTCCGCGTACCTCTGGAGTTTTCAAAGAATGTGAGGCCTCAGGTCGCGATGAGGTGGGGAACTAGGTCTTTCTCTGTGGTCTCCACAGGGGATTCAGACATCCTTTCGTCTTGGGAGATGCAAGACGAGCCTGCATTCAAGTAACTGCAGGGATATCCGGCCTTATTTCGAGTCAGGGCATCGCGGTGTCCATTCCACTTGAGGCCGCAAACTCAGGGTCCCTCTAACATACCTAGAGCTGAGAGAAGCCTCCTCTTGAGGTGCTTGTGGTAAGGTGGTATTCCTCTGGAGTCAAAGCCAGGGACTACCCTCTTATCTCGAGTTGATTTTTGGTCCACAGAGTTCTTTCGTGTTGCTACAGTGACCTCAGGATCCCTCTAGCCTTGAAAGAGTGTTCTTGGGGTTTCTCTGGAGTGCCATCAAGGAAATCAAGGCTCCTTTCATGTGTGATGTGCAACACGGAATTGCACTGCACGCAGTACAGGGGAATCGGGCCTCGTCTTGCGGCGAGGGGGAAGTCTCATGGTTCTTCTCGAGTTGCGGCGGGAACCTGGGGTATATTCTCGAGTTACGACGGGGATGGCCCTTCCACACACGTGTTTCTTCAGCGACGGCAGGACTCCTGCCTAGTTGGGAGGGAAAACTCGGGATTCTCCTCGAGGCTTGGCAGGGCAATTGGGACGCCTCTCCAGCTGAGGCGGGAGACCAAGAGTCCCTTTCCATGTGCCACAGGAATCCTGGGACTCCTATCAAGTTTCACGAGGAGTCAGGAATCGTCTCCCTTGGAGGCACTGATCTCCGCGTACGTCTGGAGTTTTCAAAGGATGTGAGGCCTCCGGTAGCGATGAGGTGGGGAACTAGGTCTTTCTCTGTGGTCTCCAGAGGGGATTCAGTCATCCTTTCGTCTTGGGAGATGCAAGACGAGCCTGCATTCAAGTCACTGCAGGGATATCCGGCCTTATTTCGCGTCAGGGCATCGCAGTGTCCATTCCACTTGAGGCCGCAAACTCAGGGTCCCTCTCACATACCTAGAGCTGAGAGAAGCCTCCGCTTGAGGTGCTTGTGGTAAGGTGGTATTACTCTGGAGTCGAAGCCAGGGACTAACCTCTCATCTCGAGTTGATTTTTGGTCCACGGAGCTCTTTCGTGTTGCTTCAGTGACCTCAGGATCCTCTAGCCTTGAAACAGTGTTCTTGGGGTTTCTCTGGAGTGCCATCAAGGAAGTCAAGGGTCCTTTCAAATGTGATGTGCAACACGGAATTGCCCTGCACGCAGTGCAGCGGAATCGGGCTTCATCTCGTGGCGAGGGGGAAGTCTCATGGTTTTTCTCGAGTTGCGGCGCGAACCGGGGTATATTCTCCAGCTATGACGAAGATGGTCCTTCCACCCATGTGTTTGTTCAGCGACGTCAGGACTCCTGCCTAGTTGCGAGGGACAACTCGGGATTCTCTTCGAGGCTTGGCATGGCAATTGGGACGCCTGTCCAGGTGAGTCGGGAAACCAAGTGTCCCTTTCCACGTGCCACAGGAATCCTGGGACTCCTATCATGTTTCACGAGGAGTCAGGCATCGTCTCCTTTGGAGGCACTGATCTCCGCGTACCTCTGGAGTTTTCAAAGGATGTGAGGCCTCCGGTCGCGATGAGGTGGGGAACTAAGTCTTTCTCTGTGGTCTCCACAGGGGATTCAAACATCCTTTCATCTTGGGAGATGCAAGACGAGCCGGCATTCAAGTGACTGCAGGGATATCCGGCCTTATTTCGAGTCAGGGCATCGCGGTGTCCATTCCACTTGTGGCCGCAAACTCAGGGTCCCTCTCAAATACCTAGAGCTGAGAGAAGCCTCCTCTTGAGGTGCTTGTGGTAAGGTGGTATTCCTCTGGAGTCGAAGCCAGGGACTAACCTCTCATCTCGGGTTGATTTTTGGTCCACGGAGCTCTTTCGTGTGGCTACAGTGACCTCAGGATCCCTCTAGCCTTGAAACAGTGTTCTTGGGGTTTCTCTGGAGTGCCAACAAGGAAATCAAGGCTCCTTTCTTGTGTGATGTGCAACACGGAATTGCTCTGCACGCAGTGCAGGGGAATCGGGCCTCATCTCACGGCGAGGGGGAAGTCTCATGGTTTTTCTCGAGTTGCGGCGGGAACCTGGGTTATATTCTCGAGTTACGAAGGGGAAGGCCCTTCCACCCACGTGTTTGTTCAGCGACGGCAGGACTCCTGCCTAGTTTCGAGGGACCACTCGGGATTCTCCTCGAGGCTTGGCAGGGCAATTGGGACGCCTCTCCAGCTGAGGCGGGAGACCAAGAGTCCCTTTCCACGTGCCACAGGAATCCTGGGTCTCCTATCAAGTTTCACAAGGAGTCAGGCATCGTCTCCCTTGGAGGCACTGATCTCCGCGTACGTCTGGAGTTTTCAAAGGATGTGAGGCCTCCGGTCGCGATGAGGTGGGGAACTAGGTCTTTCTCTGTGGTCTCCACAGGGGATTCAGACATCCTTTCGTCTTGGGAGATGCAAGACGAGCCTGCATTCAAGGCACTGCAGGGATATCCGGCGTTATTTCGCGTCAGGGCATTGCAGTGTCCATTCCAATTGAGGCCGCAAACTCAGGGTCCCTCTCACATACCTAGAGCTGAGAGAAGCCTCCTCTTGAGGTGCTTGTGGTAAGGTGGTATTCCTCTGGAGTCGAAGCCAGGGACTAACCTCTCATCTCGAGTTGATTTTTGGTCCACGGAGCTCTTTCGTGTGGCTACACTGACCTCAGGATCCCTCTAGCCTTGAAACAGTGTTGTTGGGGTTTCTCTGGAGTGCCATCAAGGAAATCAAGGCTCCTTTCATGTTTGATGTGCAATACGGAATTGCTTTAAATGCAGTGCAGGGGAATCGGGCCTCATCTTGCGGCGAGGGGGAAGTCTCATGGTTTTTCTCGAGTAGAGGCGGGAACCTGGGGTATATTCTCGAGTTACGACGGGGATGGCCCTTCCACCCACGTGTTTGTTCAGCGACGTCAGGACTCCTGCCTAGTTGCGAGGGACCACTCGGGATTCTCCTCGAGGCTTGGCAGGGCAATTGGGACGCCTCTCCAGCTGAGGCGGGAGACCAAGGGTCCCTTTACACGTGCCACAGGAATCCTGGGACTCCTATTAAGTTTCACGAGGAGTCAGGCATCGTCTCCTTTGAAGGACCTGATCTCCGCGTACCTCTGGATTTTTCAAAGGATGTGAGGACTACGGTCGCGATGAGGTGGGGAACTAGATCTTTCTCTGTGGTCTTCACAGGGGATTCAGACATCCTTTCATCTTAGGAGATGCAAGACGAGCCTGCATTCAAGTCACTGCAGGGATATCCGGCCTTATTTCGCGTCAGGGCATCGCGATGTCCATTCACTTGAGGCCGCAAACTCAGCGTCCCTCTCACATACCTAGAGCTGAGAGAAGCCTCCTCTTGAGGTGCTTGTGGTAAGGTGGTATTCCTCTGGAGTCGAAGCCAGGGACTACCCTCTTACCTCGAGTTGATTTTTGGTCCACAGAGCTCTTTCGTGTTGCTACAGTGACCTCAGGATCCCTCTAGCCTTGAAACAGTGTTTTTGGCGTTTCTCTGGAGTGCCATCAAGGAAATCAAGGCTCGTTTCATGTGTGATGTGCAACACGGAATTGCTCTGCACGCAGTGCAGGGGAATCGGGCCTCATCTCGCGGCGAGGGGGAAGTCTCATGGTTTTTCTCGAGTTGCGGCGAGAACCTGGGGTATATTCTCGAGTTACGACGGGGATGGCCCTTCCACCCACGTGTTTGTTCAACGACGTCAGGACTCCGGCCTAGTTGCGAGGGAAAACTGGGGATTCTCCTCGAGGCTTGGCAGGGCAATTGGGACGCCTCTCCAGCTGAGGCGGGAGACCAAGGGTCCCTTTCCACGTGCCACAGGAATCCTGGGACTCCTATCAAGTTTCACGAGGAGTCAGGCATCGTCTCCTTTGGAGGACCTGATCTCCGCGTACCTCTGGATTTTTCAAAGGATGTGAGGCCTCCGGTCGCGATGAGGTGGGGAACTAGATCTTTCTCTGTGGTCTTCACAGCGGATTCAGACATCCTTTCATCTTAGGAGATGCAAGACGAGCCTGCATTCAAGTCACTGCAGGGATATCCGGCCTTATTTCGCGTCAGGGCATCGCGATGTCCTTTCCACTTGAGGCTGCAAACTCAGCGTCCCTCTCACATACCTAGAGCTGAGAGAAGCCTCCTCTTGAGGTGCTTGTGGTAAGGTGGTATTCCTCTGGAGTCGAAGCCAGGGACTAACCTCTCATCTCGGGTTGATTTTTGGTCCACTGAGCTCTTTCGTGTGGCTACAGTGACCTCAGGATCCCTCTAGCCTTGAAACAGTGTTCTTGGGGTTTCTCTGGAGTGCCAACAAGGAAATCAAGGCTCCTTTCTTGTGTGATGTGCAACACGGAATTGCTCTGCACGCAGTGCAGGGGAATCGGGCCTCATCTCACGGCGAGGGGGAAGTCTCATGGTTTTTCTCGAGTTGCGGCGGGAACCTGGGTTATATTCTCGAGTTACGAAGGGGAAGGCCCTTCCAACCACGTGTTTGTTCAGCGACGGCAGGACTCCTGCCTAGTTGCGAGGGACCACTCGGGATTCTCCTCGAGGCTTGGCAGGGCAATTGGGACGCCTCTCCAGCTGAGGCGGGAGACCAAGAGTCCCTTTCCACGTGCCACAGGAATCCTGGGTCTCCTATCAAGTTTCACGAGGAGTCAGGCATCGTCTCCCTTGGAGGCACTGATCTCCGCGTACGTCTGGAGTTTTCAAAGGATGTGAGGCCTCCGGTCGCGATGAGGTGGGGAACTAGGTCTTTCTCTGTGGTCTCCACAGGGGATTCAGACATCCTTTCGTCTTGGGAGATGCAAGACGAGCCTGCATTCAAGGCACTGCAGGGATATCCGGCGTTATTTCGCGTCAGGGCATTGCAGTGTCCATTCCAATTGAGGCCGCAAACTCAGGGTCCCTCTCACATACCTAGAGCTGAGAGAAGCCTCCTCTTGAGGTGCTTGTGGTAAGGTGGTATTCCTCTGGAGTCGAAGCCAGGGACTAACCTCTCATCTCGAGTTGATTTTTGGTCCACGGAGCTCTTTCGTGTGGCTACACTGACCTCAGGATCCCTCTAGCCTTGAAACAGTGTTCTTGGGGTTTCTCTGGAGTGCCATCAAGGAAATCAAGGCTCCTTTCATGTTTGATGTGCAATACGGAATTGCTTTGAATGCAGTGCAGGGGAATCGGGCCTCATCTTGCGGCGAGGGGGAAGTCTCATGGTTTTTCTCGAGTAGCGGCGGGAACCTGGGGTATATTCTCGAGTTACGACGGGGATGGCCCTTCCACCCACGTGTTTGTTCAGCGACGTCAGGACTCCTGCCTAGTTGCGAGGGACCACTCGGGATTCTCCTCGAGGCTTGGCAGGGCAATTGGGACGCCTCTCCAGCTGAGGCGGGAGGCCAAGGGTCCCTTTACACGTGCCACAGGAATCCTGGGACTCCTATTAAGTTTCACGAGGAGTCAGGCATCGTCTCCTTTGGAGGACCTGATCTCCGCGTACCTCTGGATTTTTCAAAGGATGTGAGGCCTCCGGTCGCGATGAGGTGGGGAACTAGATCTTTCTCTGTGGTCTTCACAGGGGATTCAGACATCCTTTCATCTTAGGAGATGCAAGACGAGCCTGCATTCAAGTCACTGCAGGGATATCCGGCCTTATTTCGAGTCAGGGCATCGCGGTGTCCATTCCACTTGAGGCTACAAACTCAGGGTCCCTCTCACATACCTAGAGCTGAGAGAAGCCTCCTCTTGAGGTGCTTGTGGTAAGGTGGTATTCCTCTGGAGTCGAAGCCAGGGACTACCCTCTTATCTCGAGTTGATTTTTGGTCCACAGAGCTTTTTCGTTTTGCTACAGTGACCTCAGGATCCCTCTAGCCTTGAAAGAGTGTTCTTGGGGTTTCTCTGGAGTGCCATCAAGGAAATCAAGGATACTTTCAGGTTTGATGTGCAACACGGAATTGCTCTGCACGCAGTGCAGGGGAATCGGGCCTCATCTCCCGGCGAGGGGGAAGTCTCATGGTTTTTCTCGAGTTTCGGCGGGAACCTGGGGTATATCCTCAAGTTACGACGGGGATGGCCCTTCCACACACGAGTTTGTTCAGCGACGTCAGGACTCCTGCCTAGTTGCGAGGGACAACTCGGGATTCTCCTCGAGGGTTGGCAGGGCAATTGGGACGCCTCTCCAGCTGAGGCGGGAGACCAAGGGTCCCTTTCCACGTGCCACAGGAATCCTGGGACTCCTATCAAGTTTCACGAGGAGTCAGGCATCGTCTCCTTTGAAGGCACTGATCTCCGCGTACCTCTGGAGTTTTCAAAGAATGTGAGGCCTCCGGTCGCGATGAGGTGGGGAACTAGGTCTTTCTCTGTGGTCTCCACAGGGGATTCAGACATCCTTTCGTCTTGGGAGATGCAAGATGAGCCTGCATTCAAGTCACTGCAGGGATATCTGGCCTAATTTCGAGTCAGGGCGTCGCGGTGTCCATTCCACTTGAGGCCACAAACTCAGGGTCTCTCTCACATAGCTAGAGCTGAGAGAAGCCTCCTCTTGAGGTGCTTGTGGTAAGGTGGTATTCCTCTGGAGTCGATGCCAGGGACTAACCTCTCATCTCGAGTTGATTTTTGGTCCTCGGAGCTCTTTCGTGTTGCTACAGTGACCTCAGGTTCCCTCTAGCCTTGAAACAGTGTTCTTGGGGTTTCTCTGGAGTGCCATCAAGGAAATCAAGACTCCTTTCATGTGTGATGTGCAACACGGAATTGCTCTGCATGCAGTGCAGGGGAATCGGGCCTCATCTCGCGGCGAGGGGGAAGTCTCATGGTTTTTCTCGAGTTGCGGCGGGAACCTGGGGTATATTCTCGAGTTACGAAGGGGATGGCCCTTCCACACACGTGTTTGTTCAGCGACGTTAGGACTCCTGCCTAGTTGCGAGGGACAACTCGGGATTCTCCTCGAGGCTTGGCAGGGCAATTGGGACGCCTCTCCAGCTGAGGCGGGAGACCAAGAGTCCCTTTCCATGTGCCACAGGAATCCTGGGACTCCTATCAAGTTTCACGAGAAGTCAGGCATCATCTCCTTTCGAGGCACTGATCTCCGCGTACCTCTGGAGTTTTCAAAGGATGTGAGGCCTCCGGTCGCGATGAGGTGGGGAACTAGGTCTTTCTCTGTGGTCTCCACAGGGGATTCAGACATCCTTTCGTCTTGGGAGATGCAAGACGAGCCTGCATTCAAGTAACTGCAGGGATATCCGGCCTTATTTCGAGTCAGGGCATCGCGGTGTCCATTCCACTTGAGGCCGCAAACTCAGGGTCCCTCTAACATACCTAGAGCTGAGAGAAGCCTCCTCTTGAGGTGCTTGTGGTAAGGTGGTATTCCTCTGGAGTCAAAGCCAGGGACTACCCTCTTATCTCGAGTTGATTTTTGGTCCACAGAGTTCTTTCGTGTTGCTACAGTGACCTCAGGATCCCTCTAGCCTTGAAAGAGTGTTCTTGGGGTTTCTCTGGAGTGCCATCAAGGAAATCAAGGCTCCTTTCATGTGTGATGTGCAACACGGAATTGCACTGCACGCAGTACAGGGGAATAGGGCCTCGTCTTGCGGCGAGGGGGAAGTCTCATGGTTCTTCTCGAGTTGCGGCGGGAACCTGGGGTATATTCTCGAGTTACGACGGGGATGGCCCTTCCACACACGTGTTTCTTCAGCGACGGCAGGACTCCTGCCTAGTTGGGAGGGAAAACTCGGGATTCTCCTCGAGGCTTGGCAGGGCAATTGGGACGCCTCTCCAGCTGAGGCGGGAGACCAAGAGTCCCTTTCCATGTGCCACAGGAATCCTGGGACTCCTATCAAGTTTCACGAGGAGTCAGGAATCGTCTCCCTTGGAGGCACTGATCTCCGCGTACGTCTGGAGTTTTCAAAGGATGTGAGGCCTCCGGTAGCGATGAGGTGGGGAACTAGGTCTTTCTCTGTGGTCTCCAGAGGGGATTCAGTCATCCTTTCGTCTTGGGAGATGCAAGACGAGCCTGCATTCAAGTCACTGCAGGGATATCCGGCCTTATTTCGCGTCAGGGCATCGCAGTGTCCATTCCACTTGAGGCCGCAAACTCAGGGTCCCTCTCACATACCTAGAGCTGAGAGAAGCCTCCGCTTGAGGTGCTTGTGGTAAGGTGGTATTACTCTGGAGTCGAAGCCAGGGACTAACCTCTCATCTCGAGTTGATTTTTGGTCCACGGAGCTCTTTCGTGTTGCTTCAGTGACCTCAGGATCCTCTAGCCTTGAAACAGTGTTCTTGGGGTTTCTCTGGAGTGCCATCAAGGAAGTCAAGGGTCCTTTCAAATGTGATGTGAAACACGGAATTGCCCTGCACGCAGTGCAGCGGAATCGGGCTTCATCTCGTGGCGAGGGGGAAGTCTCATGGTTTTTCTCGAGTTGCGGCGCGAACCGGGGTATATTCTCCAGCTATGACGAAGATGGTCCTTCCACCCATGTGTTTGTTCAGCGACGTCAGGACTCCTGCCTAGTTGCGAGGGAAAACTCGGGATTCTCCTCGAGGCTTGGCAGGGCAATTGGGACGCCTCTCCAGCTGAGGCGGGAGACCAAGGGTCCCTTTCCACGTGCCACAGGAATCCTGGGACTCCTATCAAGTTTCACGAGGAGTCAGGCATCGTATCCCTTGGAGGCACTGATCTCAGTGTACCTCTGGAATTTTCAAAGGATGTGAGGCCTCCGGTCGCGATGAGGTGGGGAACTAGGTCTTTCTCTGTGGTCTCCACAGGGGATTCAGACATCCTTTCGTCTTGGGAGATGCAAGACGAGCCTGCATTCAAGTCACTGCAGAGATATCCGGCGTTATTTCGCGTCTGGGCATCGCAGTGTCCATTTCACTTGAGGCCGCAAACTCAGGGTCCCTCTCACATACCTAGAGCTGAGAGAAGCCTCCTCTTGAGGTGCTTGTGGTAAGGTGGTATTCCTCTGGAGTCGAAGCCAGGGACTAACCTCTCATCTCGAGTTGATTTTTGGTCCACGGAGCTCTTTCGTGTTGCTACAGTGACCTCAGGATCCCTCTAGCCTCGAAACAGTGTTCTTGGGGTTTCTCTGGAGTGCCATCAAGGAAATCAAGGCTCCTTTCATGTTTGATGTGCAATACGGAATTGCTTTGAATGCAGTGCAGGGAAATCGGGCCTTATCTTGCGGCGAGGGGGAAGTCTCATGGTTTTTCTCGAGTTGCGGCGGGAACCTGGGGTATATTCTCGAGTTACGACGGGGATGAACCTTCCACCCACGTGTTTGTTCAGCGACGTCAGGACTCCTGCCTAGTTGCGAGGGACAACTCGGGATTCTCCTCGAGGCTTGGCAGGGCAATTGGGACGCCTCTCCAGCTGAGGTCGGAGACCACGGGTCCCTTTCCACGTGCCACAGGAATCCTGGGACTCCTATCAAGTTTCACGAGGAGTCAGGCATCGTCTCCTTTGGAGGCACTGATCTCCGCGTACCTCTGGAGTTTTCAAAGGATGTGAGGCCTCCGGTCGCCATGAAGTGGGGAACTAGGTCTTTCTCTGTGGTCTCCACAGGGGATTCAGACATCCTTTCATCTTCGGAGATGCAAAACGAGCCTGCATTCAAGTCACTGCAGGGATATCCGGCCTTATATCGCTTCAGGGCATCGCAGTGTCCATTCCACTTGAGGCCGCAAACTCAGGGTCCCTCTCACATACCTAGAGCTGAGAGAAGCCTCCTTTTGAGGTGCTTGTGGTAAGGTGGTTTTCCTCTGGAGTCGAAGCCAGGGACTAACCTCTCATCTCGAGTTGATTTTTGGTCCACGGAGCTCTTTCGTGTTGCTCCAGTGACCTCAGAATCCCTCTAGCCTTGAAACAGTGTTCTTGGGGTTTCTCTGGAGTGCCATCAAGGAAATCAAGGCTTCTTTCATGTTTGATGTGCAACACGGAATTGCTCTGCATGCAATGCAGGGGAATCGGGCCTCATCTCACGGCGAGGGGGAAGTCTCATGGTTTTTTCTCGAGTTGCGGCGAGAACCTGGGGTATATTCTCGAGTTACAACGGCGATGGCCCTTCCACGCACGTGTTTATTCAGCGACGTCAGGACTCCTTCCTAGTTGCGAGGGACAACTCGGGATTCTCCTCGAGGCTTGGCAGGGCAATTGGGACGCCTCTCCAGCTGAGGCGGGAGACCAAGGGTCCCTTTCCACGTGCCACAGGAATCCTGGGACTCCTATCAAGTTTCACGAGGAGTCAGGCATCGTATCCCTTGGAGGCACTGATCTCAGTGTACCTCTGGAATTTTCAAAGGATGTGAGGACTCCGGTCGCGATGAGGTGGGGAACTAGGTCTTTCTCTGTGGTCTCCACAGGGGATTCAGACATCCTTTCGTCTTGGGAGATGCAAGACGAGCCTGCATTCAAGTCACTGCAGAGATATCCGGCGTTATTTCGCGTCAGGGCATCGCAGTGTCCATTCCACTTGTGGCCGCAAACTCAGGGTCCCTCTCACATACCTAGAGCTGAGAGAAGCCTCCTCTTGAGGTGCTTGTGGTAAGGTGGTATTCCTCTGGAGTCGAAGCCAGGGACTAACCTTTCATCTCGAGTTGATTTTTGGTCCACGGAGCTCTTTCGTGTTGCTACAGTGACCTCAGGATCCCTCTCGCCTTGAAACAGTGTTCTTGGGGTTTCTCTGGAGTGCCATCAAGGAAATCAAGGCTCCTTTCATGTGTGAAGTGCAGCACGGAATTGCTCTGCACGCACTGCAGGGGAATCTGGCCTTATCTAGCGGCGAGGGTGACGTCTCATGGTTTTTCTCGAGTTGCGGCGGAAACCTGGGATATATTCTCGAGTTACGACGGGGATGGCTCTTCCACCCACGTGTTTGTTCAGCGACGTCAGGACTCCTGCCTAGTTGCGAGGGACAACTCGGGATTCTCCTCGAGGCTTGGCAGGGCAATTGGGACGCCTCTCCAGCTGAGGCGGGAGACCAAGGGTCCCTTTCCACGTGCCACAGGAATCCTGGGACTCCTATCAAGTTTCACGAGGAGTCAGGCATCGTCTCCTTTGGAGGCACTAATCTCCGCGTACCTCTGGAGTTTTCAAAGGATGTGAGGCCTCCGGTCGCGATGAGGTGGGGAACTAGGTCTTTCTCTGTGGTCTCCACAGGGGATTCAAACATCCTTTCATCTTGAGAGATGCAAGACGAGCCTGCATTCAAGTCACTGCAGGGATATCCGGCCTTATTTCGCGTCAGGGCATCGCAGTGTCCTTTCCACGTGAGGCTGCAAAATCACGGTCACTCTCACATACCTAGAGCTGAGAGAAGCCTCCTCTTGAGGTGCTTGTGGTAAGGTGGTATTCCTCTGGAGTCGAAGCCAGGGACTAACCTCTCATCTCGAGTTGATTTTTGGTCCACGGAGCTCTTTCGTGTTGCTACAGTGACCTCAGGATCCCTCTAGCCTTGAAAGAGTGTTCTTGGGGTTTCTCTGGAGTGCCATCAAGGAAATCAAGGCTCCTTTCAAGTGTGATGTGCAACACGGAATTGCTCTGCACGCAGTGCAGGGGAATCGGGCCTCATCTCGCGGCGAGGGGGAAGTCTCATGGTTTTTGACGAGTTGCGGCGGGAACCTGCTCTATATTCTCAAGTTACGACGGGGATGGCCCTTCCACACACGTGTTTCTTCAGCGACGTCAGGACTCCTGCCTAGTTGCGAGGGACAACTCGGGATTCTCCTCGAGGCTTGGCAGGGCAATTGGGACGCCTCTCCAGCTGAGGCGGGAGACCAAGGGTCCCTTTCCACGTGCCACAGGAATCCTGGGACTCCTATCAAGTTTCACGAGGAGTCAGGCATCGTCTCCTTTGGAGGCACTGATCTCCGCGTACCTCTGGAGTTTTCAAAGGATGTGAGGCCTCCGGTCACGATGAGGTGGGGAACTAGGTCTTTCTCTCTGGTCTCCACAGGGGATTCAGTCATCCTTTCGTCTTGGGAGATGCAAGACGAGCCTGCATTCAAGTCACTGCAGGGATATCCGGCCTTATTTCGAGTCAGGGCATCGCGGTGTCCATTCCACTTGAGGCCGCAAACTCAGGGTCCCTCTCACATACCTAGAGCTGAGAGAAGCCTCCTCTTGAGGTGCTTGTGGTAAGGTGGTATTCCTCTGGAGTCGAAGCCAGGGACTAACTTCTCATCTCGAGTTGATTTTTGTCCACGGAGCTCTTTCGTGTTGCTACAGTGACCTCAGGATCTCTCTAGCCTTGAAACAGTGTTCTTGGGGTTTCTCTGGAGTGCCATCAAGGAAATCAAGCCTCCTTTCATGTGTGATGTGCCACACGGAATTGCTCTGCACGCAGTACAGGGGAATCGGGCCTCATCTCGCGGCGAGGGGGAAGTCTCATGGTTTTTCTCGAGTTGCGGCGGGAACCTGGGGTATATTCTCGAGTTTCGACGGGGATGGCCCTTCCACACACGTGTTTGTTCAGCCACGTCAGGACTCCTGCCTAGTTGCGAGGGACAACTCGGGATTCTCCTCGAGGCTTGGCAGGGCAATTGGGACGCCTCTCCAGCTGAGGCGGGAGACCAAGGGTCCCTTTCCACGTGCCACAGGAATCCTGGGACTCCTATCAAGTTTCACGAGGAGTCAGGCATCGTCTCCTTTGGAGGCACTGATCTCAGTGTACCTCTGGAATTTTCAAAGTATGTGAGGCCCCCGGTCGCGATGAAGTGGGGATCTAGGTCTTTCTCTGTGGTCTCCACAGGGGATTCAGACATCCTTTCGTCTTGTGAGATGCAAGTCGAGCCTGCATTCAAGTCACTGCAGGGATATGCGGCCTTATTTCGAGTCAGGGCATCGCGGTGTCCATTCCACTTGAGGCCGCAAACTCAGGGTCCCTCTCACATACCTAGAGCTGAGAGAAGAATCCTCTTGAAGTGCTTGTGGTAAGGTTGTATTCCTCTGGAGTCGAAGCCAGGGACTAACCTCTCATCTCGAGTTGATTTTTGGTCCACGGAGCTCTTTCGTGTTGCTACAGTGACCTCAGGATCCCTCTCGCCTTGAAACAGTGTTCTTGGGGTTTCTCTGGAGTGCCATCAAGGAAATCAAGGCTCCTTTCATGTGTGAAGTGCAATACGGAATTGCTCTGCACGCACTGCAGGGGAATCTGGCCTTATCTCGCGGCGAGGGTGACGTCTCATGGTTTTTCTCGAGTTGCGGCGGGAACCTGGGATATATTCTCGAGTTACGACGGGGATGGCTCTTCCACCCACGTGTTTGTTCAGCGACGTCAGGACTCCTGCCTAGTTGCGAGGGACAACTCGGGATTCTCCTCGAGGCTTGGCAGGGCAATTGGGACGCCTCTCCAGCTGAGGCGGGAGACCAAGGGTCCCTTTCCACGTGCCACAGGAATCCTGGGACTCCTATCAAGTTTCACGAGGAGTCAGGCATCGTCTCCTTTGGAGGCACTAATCTCCGCGTACCTCTGGAGTTTTCAAAGGATGTGAGGCCTCCGGTCGCGATGAGGTGGGGAACTAGGTCTTTCTCTGTGGTCTCCACAGGGGATTCAAACATCCTTTCATCTTGAGAGATGCAAGACGAGCCTGCATTCAAGTCACTGCAGGGATATCCGGCCTTATTTCGCGTCAGGGCATCGCAGTGTCCTTTCCACTTGAGGCCGCAAAATTACGGTCCCTCTCACATACCTAGAGCTGAGAGAAGCCTCCTCTTGAGGTGCTTGCGGTAAGGTGGTATTCCTCTGGAGTCGAAGCCAGGGACTAATCTCTCATCTCGAGTTGATTTTTGGTCCACGGAGCTCTTTCGTGTGGCTACAGTGACCTCAGGATCCCTCTAGCCTTGAAACAGTGTTCTTGGGGTTTCTCTGGAGTGCCATCAAGGAAATCAAGGCTCCTTTCAAGTGTGATGTGCAACACGGAATTGCTCTGCACGCAGTGCAGGGGAATCGGGCCTCATCTCCCGGCGAGGGGGAAGTCTCATGGTTTTTCTCGAGTTGCGGCGGGAACCTGGGGTATATTCTCGAGTTACGACGGGGATTGCCCTTCCACACACGTGTTTGTTCAGCGACGTCAGGACTCCTGCCTAGTTGGGAGGGACAACTCGGGATTCTCCTCGAGGGTTGGCAGGGCAACTGGGACGCCTCTCCAGCTGAGGCGGGAGACCAAGGGTCCCTTTCCACATGCCACAGGAATCCTGGGACTCCTATCAAGTTTCACGAGGAGTCAGGCATCGTCTCCTTTGGAGGCACTGATCTCCGCGTACCTCTGGAGTTTTCAAAGGATGTGAGGCCTCCGGTTGCGATGAGGTGGGGAACTAGGTCTTTCTCTGTGGTCTCCACAGGGGATTCAGACATCCTTTCGTCTTGGGAGAGGCAAGACGAGCCTGCATTCAAGTCACTGCAGGGATATCCGGCCTTATTTCGAGTCAGGGCATCGCGGTGTCCATTCCACTTGAGGCCGCAAACTCAGGGTCCCTCTCACATACCTAGAGCTGAGAGAAGCCTCCTCTTAAGGTGCTTGTGGTAAGGTGGTATTCCTCTGGAGTCGAAGCCAGGGACTAACCTCTCATCTCGAGTTGATTTTTGGTCCACGGAGCTCTTTCATGTTGCTAAAGTGACCTCAGGATCCCTCTAGCCTTGAAACAGTGTTCTTGGGGTTTCTCTGGAGTGCCATCAAAGAAATCAAGGCTCCTTTCATGTGTGATGTGCAACACGGAATTGCTCTGCACGCAGTGCAGGGGAATCGGGCCTCATCTCGCGGAGAGGGGGAAGTCTCATGGTTTTTCTCGAGTTGCGGCGGGAACCTGGGGTATATTCTCGAGTTACGATGGGGATGGCCCTTCCACACACGTGTTTGTTCAGCGACGTCAGGACTCCTGCCTAGTTGCGAGGGACAACTCGGGATTGTACTCGAAGGTTGGCAATGCAACTGGGACGCCTCTCCAGCTGAGGCGGGAGACCAAGGGTCCCTTTCCACGTGCCACAGGAATCCTGGGAGTCCTATCAAGTTTCACGAGGAGTCAGGCATCGTCTCCTTTGGAGGCACTGATCTCCGCGTACCTCTGGAGTTTTCAAAGGATGTGAGGCCTCCGGTCGCGATGAGGTGGGGAACTAGGTCTTTCTCTGTGGTCTCCACATGGGATTCAGACATCCTTTCGTCTTGGGAGATGCAAGACGAGCCTGCATTCAAGTCACTGCAGGGATATCCGGCCTTATTTCGAGTCAGGGCATCGCGGTGTCCATTCCACTTGAGGCTACAAACTCAGGGTCCCTCTCACATACCTAGAGCTGAGAGAAGCCTCCTCTTGAGGTGCTTGTGGTAAGGTGGTATTCCTCTGGAGTCGAAGCCAGGGACTACCCTCTTATCTCGAGTTGATTTTTGGTCCACAGAGCTTTTTCGTTTTGCTACAGTGACCTCAGGATCCCTCTAGCCTTGAAAGAGTGTTCTTGGGGTTTCTCTGGAGTGCCATCAAGGAAATCAAGGATACTTTCAGGTTTGATGTGCAACACGGAATTGCTCTGCACGCAGTGCAGGGGAATCGGGCCTCATCTCCCGGCGAGGGGGAAGTCTCATGGTTTTTCTCGAGTTTCGGCGGGAACCTGGGGTATATCCTCAAGTTACGACGGGGATGGCCCTTCCACACACGAGTTTGTTCAGCGACGTCAGGACTCCTGCCTAGTTGCGAGGGACAACTCGGGATTCTCCTCGAGGGTTGGCAGGGCAATTGGGACGCCTCTCCAGCTGAGGCGGGAGACCAAGGGTCCCTTTCCACGTGCCACAGGAATCCTGGGACTCCTATCAAGTTTCACGAGGAGTCAGGCATCGTCTCCTTTGAAGGCACTGATCTCCGCGTACCTCTGGAGTTTTCAAAGAATGTGAGGCCTCCGGTCGCGATGAGGTGGGGAACTAGGTCTTTCTCTGTGGTCTCCACAGGGGATTCAGACATCCTTTCGTCTTGGGAGATGCAAGATGAGCCTGCATTCAAGTCACTGCAGGGATATCTGGCCTAATTTCGAGTCAGGGCGTCGCGGTGTCCATTCCACTTGAGGCCACAAACTCAGGGTCTCTCTCACATAGCTAGAGCTGAGAGAAGCCTCCTCTTGAGGTGCTTGTGGTAAGGTGGTATTCCTCTGGAGTCGATGCCAGGGACTAACCTCTCATCTCGAGTTGATTTTTGGTCCTCGGAGCTCTTTCGTGTTGCTACAGTGACCTCAGGTTCCCTCTAGCCTTGAAACAGTGTTCTTGGGGTTTCTCTGGAGTGCCATCAAGGAAATCAAGACTCCTTTCATGTGTGATGTGCAACACGGAATTGCTCTGCATGCAGTGCAGGGGAATCGGGCCTCATCTCGCGGCGAGGGGGAAGTCTCATGGTTTTTCTCGAGTTGCGGCGGGAACCTGGGGTATATTCTCGAGTTACGAAGGGGATGGCCCTTCCACACACGTGTTTGTTCAGCGACGTTAGGACTCCTGCCTAGTTGCGAGGGACAACTCGGGATTCTCCTCGAGGCTTGGCAGGGCAATTGGGACGCCTCTCCAGCTGAGGCGGGAGACCAAGAGTCCCTTTCCACGTGCCACAGGAATCCTGGGACTCCTATCAAGTTTCACGAGAAGTCAGGCATCATCTCCTTTCGAGGCACTGATCTCCGCGTACCTCTGGAGTTTTCAAAGGATGTGAGGCCTCCGGTCGCGATGAGGTGGGGAACTAGGTCTTTCTCTGTGGTCTCCACAGGGGATTCAGACATCCTTTCGTCTTGGGAGATGCAAGACGAGCCTGCATTCAAGTAACTGCAGGGATATCCGGCCTTATTTCGAGTCAGGGCATCGCGGTGTCCATTCCACTTGAGGCCGCAAACTCAGGGTCCCTCTAACATACCTAGAGCTGAGAGAAGCCTCCTCTTGAGGTGCTTGTGGTAAGGTGGTATTCCTCTGGAGTCAAAGCCAGGGACTACCCTCTTATCTCGAGTTGATTTTTGGTCCACAGAGTTCTTTCGTGTTGCTACAGTGACCTCAGGATCCCTCTAGCCTTGAAAGAGTGTTCTTGGGGTTTCTCTGGAGTGCCATCAAGGAAATCAAGGCTCCTTTCATGTGTGATGTGCAACACGGAATTGCACTGCACGCAGTACAGGGGAATCGGGCCTCGTCTTGCGGCGAGGGGGAAGTCTCATGGTTCTTCTCGAGTTGCGGCGGGAACCTGGGGTATATTCTCGAGTTACGACGGGGATGGCCCTTCCACACACGTGTTTCTTCAGCGACGGCAGGACTCCTGCCTAGTTGGGAGGGAAAACTCGGGATTCTCCTCGAGGCTTGGCAGGGCAATTGGGACGCCTCTCCAGCTGAGGCGGGAGACCAAGAGTCCCTTTCCACGTGCCACAGGAATCCTGGGTCTCCTATCAAGTTTCACGAGGAGTCAGGCATCGTCTCCCTTGGAGGCACTGATCTCCGCGTACGTCTGGAGTTTTCAAAGGATGTGAGGCCTCCGGTCGCGATGAGGTGGGGAACTAGGTCTTTCTCTGTGGTCTCCACAGGGGATTCAGACATCCTTTCGTCTTGGGAGATGCAAGACGAGCCTGCATTCAAGGCACTGCAGGGATATCCGGCGTTATTTCGCGTCAGGGCATTGCAGTGTCCATTCCAATTGAGGCCGCAAACTCAGGGTCCCTCTCACATACCTAGAGCTGAGAGAAGCCTCCTCTTGAGGTGCTTGTGGTAAGGTGGTATTCCTCTGGAGTCGAAGCCAGGGACTAACCTCTCATCTCGAGTTGATTTTTGGTCCACGGAGCTCTTTCGTGTGGCTACACTGACCTCAGGATCCCTCTAGCCTTGAAACAGTGTTGTTGGGGTTTCTCTGGAGTGCCATCAAGGAAATCAAGGCTCCTTTCATGTTTGATGTGCAATACGGAATTGCTTTAAATGCAGTGCAGGGGAATCGGGCCTCATCTTGCGGCGAGGGGGAAGTCTCATGGTTTTTCTCGAGTAGAGGCGGGAACCTGGGGTATATTCTCGAGTTACGACGGGGATGGCCCTTCCACCCACGTGTTTGTTCAGCGACGTCAGGACTCCTGCCTAGTTGCGAGGGACCACTCGGGATTCTCCTCGAGGCTTGGCAGGGCAATTGGGACGCCTCTCCAGCTGAGGCGGGAGACCAAGGGTCCCTTTACAAGTGCCACAGGAATCCTGGGACTCCTATTAAGTTTCACGAGGAGTCAGGCATCGTCTCCTTTGGAGGACCTGATCTCCGCGTACCTCTGGATTTTTCAAAGGATGTGAGGACTACGGTCGCGATGAGGTGGGGAACTAGATCTTTCTCTGTGGTCTTCACAGGGGATTCAGACATCCTTTCATCTTAGGAGATGCAAGACGAGCCTGCATTCAAGTCACTGCAGGGATATCCGGCCTTATTTCGCGTCAGGGCATCGCGATGTCCATTCACTTGAGGCCGCAAACTCAGCGTCCCTCTCACATACCTAGAGCTGAGAGAAGCCTCCTCTTGAGGTGCTTGTGGTAAGGTGGTATTCCTCTGGAGTCGAAGCCAGGGACTACCCTCTTACCTCGAGTTGATTTTTGGTCCACAGAGCTCTTTCGTGTTGCTACAGTGACCTCAGGATCCCTCTAGCCTTGAAACAGTGTTTTTGGCGTTTCTCTGGAGTGCCATCAAGGAAATCAAGGCTCGTTTCATGTGTGATGTGCAACACGGAATTGCTCTGCACGCAGTGCAGGGGAATCGGGCCTCATCTCGCGGCGAGGGGGAAGTCTCATGGTTTTTCTCGAGTTGCGGCGAGAACCTGGGGTATATTCTCGAGTTACGACGGGGATGGCCCTTCCACCCACGTGTTTGTTCAACGACGTCAGGACTCCGGCCTAGTTGCGAGGGAAAACTGGGGATTCTCCTCGAGGCTTGGCAGGGCAATTGGGACGCCTCTCCAGCTGAGGCGGGAGACCAAGGGTCCCTTTCCACGTGCCACAGGAATCCTGGGACTCCTATCAAGTTTCACGAGGAGTCAGGCATCGTCTCCTTTGGAGGACCTGATCTCCGCGTACCTCTGGATTTTTCAAAGGATGTGAGGCCTCCGGTCGCGATGAGGTGGGGAACTAGATCTTTCTCTGTGGTCTTCACAGCGGATTCAGACATCCTTTCATCTTAGGAGATGCAAGACGAGCCTGCATTCAAGTCACTGCAGGGATATCCGGCCTTATTTCGCGTCAGGGCATCGCGATGTCCATTCCACTTGAGGCTGCAAACTCAGCGTCCCTCTCACATACCTAGAGCTGAGAGAAGCCTCCTCTTGAGGTGCTTGTGGTAAGGTGGTATTCCTCTGGAGTCGAAGCCAGGGACTAACCTCTCATCTCGGGTTGATTTTTGGTCCACGGAGCTCTTTCGTGTGGCTACAGTGACCTCAGGATCCCTCTAGCCTTGAAACAGTGTTCTTGGGGTTTCTCTGGAGTGCCAACAAGGAAATCAAGGCTCCTTTCTTGTGTGATGTGCAACACGGAATTGCTCTGCACGCAGTGCAGGGGAATCGGGCCTCATCTCACGGCGAGGGGGAAGTCTCATGGTTTTTCTCGAGTTGCGGCGGGAACCTGGGTTATATTCTCGAGTTACGAAGGGGAAGGCC
This sequence comes from Cervus elaphus, assembly GCF_910594005.1. Classification (NCBI taxonomy): domain Eukaryota; kingdom Metazoa; phylum Chordata; class Mammalia; order Artiodactyla; family Cervidae; genus Cervus; species Cervus elaphus. The sequence goes on from NC_057838.1 coordinate 9,308,251, forward strand.
CTTCCACCCACGTGTTTGTTCAGCGACGGCAGGACTCCTGCCTAGTTGCGAGGGACCACTCGGGATTCTCCTCGAGGCTTGGCAGGGCAATTGGGACGCCTCTCCAGCTGAGGCGGGAGACCAAGAGTCCCTTTCCACGTGCCACAGGAATCCTGGGTCTCCTATCAAGTTTCACGAGGAGTCAGGCATCGTCTCCCTTGGAGGCACTGATCTCCGCGTACGTCTGGAGTTTTCAAAGGATGTGAGGCCTCCGGTCGCGATGAGGTGGGGAACTAGGTCTTTCTCTGTGGTCTCCACAGGGGATTCAGACATCCTTTCGTCTTGGGAGATGCAAGACGAGCCTGCATTCAAGGCACTGCAGGGATATCCGGCGTTATTTCGCGTCAGGGCATTGCAGTGTCCATTCCAATTGAGGCCGCAAACTCAGGGTCCCTCTCACATACCTAGAGCTGAGAGAAGCCTCCTCTTGAGGTGCTTGTGGTAAGGTGGTATTCCTCTGGAGTCGAAGCCAGGGACTAACCTCTCATCTCGAGTTGATTTTTGGTCCACGGAGCTCTTTCGTGTGGCTACACTGACCTCAGGATCCCTCTAGCCTTGAAACAGTGTTGTTGGGGTTTCTCTGGAGTGCCATCAAGGAAATCAAGGCTCCTTTCATGTTTGATGTGCAATACGGAATTGCTTTGAATGCAGTGCAGGGGAATCGGGCCTCATCTTGCGGCGAGGGGGAAGTCTCATGGTTTTTCTCGAGTAGCGGCGGGAACCTGGGGTATATTCTCGAGTTACGACGGGGATGGCCCTTCCACCCACGTGTTTGTTCAGCGACGTCAGGACTCCTGCCTAGTTGCGAGGGACCACTCGGGATTCTCCTCGAGGCTTGGCAGGGCAATTGGGACGCCTCTCCAGCTGAGGCGGGAGGCCAAGGGTCCCTTTACACGTGCCACAGGAATCCTGGGACTCCTATTAAGTTTCACGAGGAGTCAGGCATCGTCTCCTTTGGAGGACCTGATCTCCGCGTACCTCTGGATTTTTCAAAGGATGTGAGGCCTCCGGTCGCGATGAGGTGGGGAACTAGATCTTTCTCTGTGGTCTTCACAGGGGATTCAGACATCCTTTCATCTTAGGAGATGCAAGACGAGCCTGCATTCAAGTCACTGCAGGGATATCCGGCCTTATTTCGAGTCAGGGCATCGCGGTGTCCATTCCACTTGAGGCTACAAACTCAGGGTCCCTCTCACATACCTAGAGCTGAGAGAAGCCTCCTCTTGAGGTGCTTGTGGTAAGGTGGTATTCCTCTGGAGTCGAAGCCAGGGACTACCCTCTTATCTCGAGTTGATTTTTGGTCCACAGAGCTTTTTCGTTTTGCTACAGTGACCTCAGGATCCCTCTAGCCTTGAAAGAGTGTTCTTGGGGTTTCTCTGGAGTGCCATCAAGGAAATCAAGGATACTTTCAGGTTTGATGTGCAACACGGAATTGCTCTGCACGCAGTGCAGGGGAATCGGGCCTCATCTCCCGGCGAGGGGGAAGTCTCATGGTTTTTCTCGAGTTTCGGCGGGAACCTGGGGTATATCCTCAAGTTACGACGGGGATGGCCCTTCCACACACGAGTTTGTTCAGCGACGTCAGGACTCCTGCCTAGTTGCGAGGGACAACTCGGGATTCTCCTCGAGGGTTGGCAGGGCAATTGGGACGCCTCTCCAGCTGAGGCGGGAGACCAAGGGTCCCTTTCCACGTGCCACAGGAATCCTGGGACTCCTATCAAGTTTCACGAGGAGTCAGGCATCGTCTCCTTTGAAGGCACTGATCTCCGCGTACCTCTGGAGTTTTCAAAGAATGTGAGGCCTCCGGTCGCGATGAGGTGGGGAACTAGGTCTTTCTCTGTGGTCTCCACAGGGGATTCAGACATCCTTTCGTCTTGGGAGATGCAAGATGAGCCTGCATTCAAGTCACTGCAGGGATATCTGGCCTAATTTCGAGTCAGGGCGTCGCGGTGTCCATTCCACTTGAGGCCACAAACTCAGGGTCTCTCTCACATAGCTAGAGCTGAGAGAAGCCTCCTCTTGAGGTGCTTGTGGTAAGGTGGTATTCCTCTGGAGTCGATGCCAGGGACTAACCTCTCATCTCGAGTTGATTTTTGGTCCTCGGAGCTCTTTCGTGTTGCTACAGTGACCTCAGGTTCCCTCTAGCCTTGAAACAGTGTTCTTGGGGTTTCTCTGGAGTGCCATCAAGGAAATCAAGACTCCTTTCATGTGTGATGTGCAACACGGAATTGCTCTGCATGCAGTGCAGGGGAATCGGGCCTCATCTCGCGGCGAGGGGGAAGTCTCATGGTTTTTCTCGAGTTGCGGCGGGAACCTGGGGTATATTCTCGAGTTACGAAGGGGATGGCCCTTCCACACACGTGTTTGTTCAGCGACGTTAGGGCTCCTGCCTAGTTGCGAGGGACAACTCGGGATTCTCCTCGAGGCTTGGCAGGGCAATTGGGACGCCTCTCCAGCTGAGGCGGGAGACCAAGAGTCCCTTTCCACGTGCCACAGGAATCCTGGGACTCCTATCAAGTTTCACGAGAAGTCAGGCATCATCTCCTTTCGAGGCACTGATCTCCGCGTACCTCTGGAGTTTTCAAAGGATGTGAGGCCTCCGGTCGCGATGAGGTGGGGAACTAGGTCTTTCTCTGTGGTCTCCACAGGGGATTCAGACATCCTTTCGTCTTGGGAGATGCAAGACGAGCCTGCATTCAAGTAACTGCAGGGATATCCGGCCTTATTTCGAGTCAGGGCATCGCGGTGTCCATTCCACTTGAGGCCGCAAACTCAGGGTCCCTCTAACATACCTAGAGCTGAGAGAAGCCTCCTCTTGAGGTGCTTGTGGTAAGGTGGTATTCCTCTGGAGTCAAAGCCAGGGACTACCCTCTTATCTCGAGTTGATTTTTGGTCCACAGAGTTCTTTCGTGTTGCTACAGTGACCTCAGGATCCCTCTAGCCTTGAAAGAGTGTTCTTGGGGTTTCTCTGGAGTGCCATCAAGGAAATCAAGGCTCCTTTCATGTGTGATGTGCAACACGGAATTGCACTGCACGCAGTACAGGGGAATCGGGCCTCGTCTTGCGGCGAGGGGGAAGTCTCATGGTTCTTCTCGAGTTGCGGCGGGAACCTGGGGTATATTCTCGAGTTACGACGGGGATGGCCCTTCCACACACGTGTTTCTTCAGCGACGGCAGGACTCCTGCCTAGTTGGGAGGGAAAACTCGGGATTCTCCTCGAGGCTTGGCAGGGCAATTGGGACGCCTCTCCAGCTGAGGCGGGAGACCAAGAGTCCCTTTCCATGTGCCACAGGAATCCTGGGACTCCTATCAAGTTTCACGAGGAGTCAGGAATCGTCTCCCTTGGAGGCACTGATCTCCGCGTACGTCTGGAGTTTTCAAAGGATGTGAGGCCTCCGGTAGCGATGAGGTGGGGAACTAGGTCTTTCTCTGTGGTCTCCAGAGGGGATTCAGTCATCCTTTCGTCTTGGGAGATGCAAGACGAGCCTGCATTCAAGTCACTGCAGGGATATCCGGCCTTATTTTGCGTCAGGGCATCGCAGTGTCCATTCCACTTGAGGCCGCAAACTCAGGGTCCCTCTCACATACCTAGAGCTGAGAGAAGCCTCCGCTTGAGGTGCTTGTGGTAAGGTGGTATTACTCTGGAGTCGAAGCCAGGGACTAACCTCTCATCTCGAGTTGATTTTTGGTCCACGGAGCTCTTTCGTGTTGCTTCAGTGACCTCAGGATCCTCTAGCCTTGAAACAGTGTTCTTGGGGTTTCTCTGGAGTGCCATCAAGGAAGTCAAGGGTCCTTTCAAATGTGATGTGCAACACGGAATTGCCCTGCACGCAGTGCAGCGGAATCGGGCTTCATCTCGTGGCGAGGGGGAAGTCTCATGGTTTTTCTCGAGTTGCGGCGCGAACCGGGGTATATTCTCCAGCTATGACGAAGATGGTCCTTCCACCCATGTGTTTGTTCAGCGACGTCAGGACTCCTGCCTAGTTGCGAGGGACAACTCGGGATTCTCTTCGAGGCTTGGCATGGCAATTGGGACGCCTGTCCAGGTGAGTCGGGAAACCAAGTGTCCCTTTCCACGTGCCACAGGAATCCTGGGACTCCTATCATGTTTCACGAGGAGTCAGGCATCGTCTCCTTTGGAGGCACTGATCTCCGCGTACCTCTGGAGTTTTCAAAGGATGTGAGGCCTCCGGTCGCGATGAGGTGGGGAACTAAGTCTTTCTCTGTGGTCTCCACAGGGGATTCAAACATCCTTTCATCTTGGGAGATGCAAGACGAGCCGGCATTCAAGTGACTGCAGGGATATCCGGCCTTATTTCGAGTCAGGGCATCGCGGTGTCCATTCCACTTGTGGCCGCAAACTCAGGGTCCCTCTCACATACCTAGAGCTGAGAGAAGCCTCCTCTTGAGGTGCTTGTGGTAAGGTGGTATTCCTCTGGAGTCGAAGCCAGGGACTAACCTCCCATCTCGAGTTGATTTTTGGTCCACGGAGCTCTTTCGTGTTGCTACAGTGACCTCAGGATCCCTCTAGCCTTGAAACAGTGTTCTTGGGGTTTCTCTGGAGTGCCATCAAGGAAATCAAGGCTCCTTTCATGTGTGATGTGCAACACGGAATTGCTCTGCACGGAGTGCAGGGGAATCGGGCCTCATCTCGCGGCGAGGGGCAAGTCTCATGGTTTTTCTCGAGTTGCGGCGGGAACCTGGGGTATATTCTCGAGTTACGACGGGGATGGCCTTTCCACACACGTTTTTGTTCAGAGACGGCAGGACTCCTGCCTAGTTGCGAGGGAAAACTCGGGATTCTCCTCGAGGCTTGGCAGGGCAATTGGGACGCCTCTCCAGCTGAGGCGGGAGACCAAGGGTCCCTTTCCACGTGCCACAGGAATCCTGGGACTCCTATCAAGTTTCACGAGGAGTCAGGCATCGTATCCCTTGGAGGCACTGATCTCAGTGTACCTCTGGAATTTTCAAAGGATGTGAGGCCTCCGGTCGCGATGAGGTGGGGAACTAGGTCTTTCTCTGCGGTCTCCACAGGGGATTCAGACATCCTTTCGTCTTGGGAGATGCAAGACGAGCCTGCATTCAAGTCACTGCAGAGATATCCGGCGTTATTTCGCGTCTGGGCATCGCAGTGTCCATTTCACTTGAGGCCGCAAACTCAGGGTCCCTCTCACATACCTAGAGCTGAGAGAAGCCTCCTCTTGAGGTGCTTGTGGTAAGGTGGTATTCCTCTGGAGTCGAAGCCAGGGACTAACCTCTCATCTCGAGTTGATTTTTGGTCCACGGAGCTCTTTCGTGTTGCTACAGTGACCTCAGGATCCCTCTAGCCTCGAAACAGTGTTCTTGGGGTTTCTCTGGAGTGCCATCAAGGAAATCAAGGCTCCTTTCATGTTTGATGTGCAATACGGAATTGCTTTGAATGCAGTGCAGGGAAATCGGGCCTTATCTTGCGGCGAGGGGGAAGTCTCATGGTTTTTCTCGAGTTGCGGCGGGAACCTGGGGTATATTCTCGAGTTACGACGGGGATGAACCTTCCACCCACGTGTTTGTTCAGCGACGTCTGGACTCCTGCCTAGTTGCGAGGGACAACTCGGGATTCTCCTCGAGGCTTGGCAGGGCAATTGGGACGCCTCTCCAGCTGAGGTCGGAGACCACGGGTCCCTTTCCAAGTGCCACAGGAATCCTGGGACTCCTATCAAGTTTCACGAGGAGTCAGGCATCGTCTCCTTTGGAGGCACTGATCTCCGCGTACCTCTGGAGTTTTCAAAGGATGTGAGGCCTCCGGTCGCCATGAAGTGGGGAACTAGGTCTTTCTCTGTGGTCTCCACAGGGGATTCAGACATCCTTTCACTTCGGAGATGCAAAACGAGCCTGCATTCAAGTCACTGCAGGGATATCCGGCCTTATATCGCTTCAGGGCATCGCAGTGTCCATTCCACTTGAGGCCGCAAACTCAGGGTCCCTCTCACATACCTAGAGCTGAGAGAAGCCTCCTCTTGAGGTGCTTGTGGTAAGGTGGTTTTCCTCTGGAGTCGAAGCCAGGGACTAACCTCTCATCTCGAGTTGATTTTTGGTCCACGGAGCTCTTTCGTGTTGCTCCAGTGACCTCAGGATCCCTCTAGCCTTGAAACAGTGTTCTTGGGGTTTCTCTGGAGTGCCATCAAGGAAATCAAGGCTTCTTTCATGTTTGATGTGCAACACGGAATTGCTCTGCATGCAATGCAGGGGAATCGGGCCTCATCTCACGGCGAGGGGGAAGTCTCATGGTTTTTTCTCGCGTTGCGGCGAGAACCTGAGGTATATTCTCGAGTTACAACGGCGATGGCCCTTCCACGCACGTGTTTATTCAGCGACGTCAGGACTCCTTCCTAGTTGCGAGGGACAACTCGGGATTCTCCTCGAGGCTTGGCAGGGCAATTGGGACGCCTCTCCAGCTGAGGCGGGAGACCAAGGGTCCCTTTCCACGTGCCACAGGAATCCTGGGACTCCTATCAAGTTTCACGAGGAGTCAGGCATCGTATCCCTTGGAGGCACTGATCTCAGTGTACCTCTGGAATTTTCAAAGGATGTGAGGACTCCGGTCGCGATGAGGTGGGGAACTAGGTCTTTCTCTGTGGTCTCCACAGGGGATTCAGACATCCTTTCGTCTTGGGAGATGCAAGACGAGCCTGCATTCAAGTCACTGCAGAGATATCCGGCGTTATTTCGCGTCAGGGCATCGCAGTGTCCATTCCACTTGTGGCCGCAAACTCAGGGTCCCTCTCACATACCTAGAGCTGAGAGAAGCCTCCTCTTGAGGTGCTTGTGGTAAGGTGGTATTCCTCTGGAGTCGAAGCCAGGGACTAACCTTTCATCTCGAGTTGATTTTTGGTCCACGGAGCTCTTTCGTGTTGCTACAGTGACCTCAGGATCCCTCTCGCCTTGAAACAGTGTTCTTGGGGTTTCTCTGGAGTGCCATCAAGGAAATCAAGGCTCCTTTCATGTGTGAAGTGCAGCACGGAATTGCTCTGCACGCACTGCAGGGGAATCTGGCCTTATCTAGCGGCGAGGGTGACGTCTCATGGTTTTTCTCGAGTTGCGGCGGAAACCTGGGATATATTCTCGAGTTACGACGGGGATGGCTCTTCCACCCACGTGTTTGTTCAGCGACGTCAGGACTCCTGCCTAGTTGCGAGGGACAACTCGGGATTCTCCTCGAGGCTTGGCAGGGCAATTGGGACGCCTCTCCAGCTGAGGCGGGAGACCAAGGGTCCCTTTCCACGTGCCACAGGAATCCTGGGACTCCTATCAAGTTTCACGAGGAGTCAGGCATCGTCTCCTTTGGAGGCACTAATCTCCGCGTACCTCTGGAGTTTTCAAAGGATGTGAGGCCTCCGGTCGCGATGAGGTGGGGAACTAGGTCTTTCTCTGTGGTCTCCACAGGGGATTCAAACATCCTTTCATCTTGAGAGATGCAAGACGAGCCTGCATTCAAGTCACTGCAGGGATATCCGGCCTTATTTCGCGTCAGGGCATCGCAGTGTCCTTTCCACGTGAGGCTGCAAAATGACGGTCACTCTCACATACCTAGAGCTGAGAGAAGCCTCCTCTTGAGGTGCTTGTGGTAAGGTGGTATTCCTCTGGAGTCGAAGCCAGGGACTAACCTCTCATCTCGAGTTGATTTTTGGTCCACGGAGCTCTTTCGTGTTGCTACAGTGACCTCAGGATCCCTCTAGCCTTGAAAGAGTGTTCTTGGGGTTTCTCTGGAGTGCCATCAAGGAAATCAAGGCTCCTTTCAAGTGTGATGTGCAACACGGAATTGCTCTGCACGCAGTGCAGGGGAATCGGGCCTCATCTCGCGGCGAGGGGGAAGTCTCATGGTTTTTGACGAGTTGCGGCGGGAACCTGCTCTATATTCTCAAGTTACGACGGGGATGGCCCTTCCACCCACGTGTTTGTTCAGCGACGTCAGGACTCCTGCCTAGTTGCGAGGGACAACTCGGGATTCTCCTCGAGGCTTGGCAGGGCAATTGGGACGCCTCTCCAGCTGAGGCGGGAGACCAAGGGTCCCTTTCCACGTGCCACAGGAATCCTGGGACTCCTATCAAGTTTCACGAGGAGTCAGGAATCGTCTCCTTTGGAGGCACTGATCTCCGCGTACCTCTGGAGTTTTCAAAGGATGTGAGGCCTCCGGTCGCGATGAGGTGGGGAACTAGGTCTTTCTCTCTGGTCTCCACAGGGGATTCAGTCATCCTTTCGTCTTGGGAGATGCAAGACGAGCCTGCATTCAAGTCACTGCAGGGATATCCGGCCTTATTTCGAGTCAGGGCATCGCGGTGTCCATTCCACTTGAGGCCGCAAACTCAGGGTCCCTCTCACATACCTAGAGCTGAGAGAAGCATCCTCTTGAGGTGCTTGTGGTAAGGTGGTATTCCTCTGGAGTCGAAGCCAGGGACTAACATCTCATCTCGAGTTGATTTTTGTCCACGGAGCTCTTTCGTGTTGCTACAGTGACCTCAGGATCTCTCTAGCCTTGAAACAGTGTTCTTGGGGTTTCTCTGGAGTGCCATCAAGGAAATCAAGCCTCCTTTCATGTGTGATGTGCCACACGGAATTGCTCTGCACGCAGTACAGGGGAATCGGGCCTCATCTCGCGGCGAGGGGGAAGTCTCATGGTTTTTCTCGAGTTGCGGCGGGAACCTGGGGTATATTCTCGAGTTTCGACGGGGATGGCCCTTCCACACACGTGTTTGTTCAGCCACGTCAGGACTCCTGCCTAGTTGCGAGGGACAACTCGGGATTCTCCTCGAGGCTTGGCAGGGCAATTGGGACGCCTCTCCAGCTGAGGCGGGAGACCAAGGGTCCCTTTCCACGTGCCACAGGAATCCTGGGACTCCTATCAAGTTTCACGAGGAGTCAGGCATCGTCTCCTTTGGAGGCACTGATCTCAGTGTACCTCTGGAATTTTCAAAGTATGTGAGGCCCCCGGTCGCGATGAAGTGGGGATCTAGGTCTTTCTCTGTGGTCTCCACAGGGGATTCAGACATCCTTTCGTCTTGTGAGATGCAAGACGAGCCTGCATTCAAGTCACTGCAGGGATATGCGGCCTTATTTCGAGTCAGGGCATCGCGGTGTCCATTCCACTTGAGGCCGCAAACTCAGGGTCCCTCTCACATACCTAGAGCTGAGAGAAGAATCCTCTTGAAGTGCTTGTGGTAAGGTTGTATTCCTCTGGAGTCGAAGCCAGGGACTAACCTCTCATCTCGAGTTGATTTTTGGTCCACGGAGCTCTTTCGTGTTGCTACAGTGACCTCAGGATCCCTCTCGCCTTGAAACAGTGTTCTTGGGGTTTCTCTGGAGTGCCATCAAGGAAATCAAGGCTCCTTTCATGTGTGAAGTGCAATACGGAATTGCTCTGCACGCACTGCAGGGGAATCTGGCCTTATCTCGCGGCGAGGGTGACGTCTCATGGTTTTTCTCGAGTTGCGGCGGGAACCTGGGATATATTCTCGAGTTACGACGGGGATGGCTCTTCCACCCACGTGTTTGTTCAGCGACGTCAGGACTCCTGCCTAGTTGCGAGGGACAACTCGGGATTCTCCTCGAGGCTTGGCAGGGCAATTGGGACGCCTCTCCAGCTGAGGCGGGAGACCAAGGGTCCCTTTCCACGTGCCACAGGAATCCTGGGACTCCTATCAAGTTTCACGAGGAGTCAGGCATCGTCTCCTTTGGAGGCACTAATCTCCGCGTACCTCTGGAGTTTTCAAAGGATGTGAGGCCTCCGGTCGCGATGAGGTGGGGAACTAGGTCTTTCTCTGTGGTCTCCACAGGGGATTCAAACATCCTTTCATCTTGAGAGATGCAAGACGAGCCTGCATTCAAGTCACTGCAGGGATATCCGGCCTTATTTCGCGTCAGGGCATCGCAGTGTCCTTTCCACTTGAGGCCGCAAAATTACGGTCCCTCTCACATACCTAGAGCTGAGAGAAGCCTCCTCTTGAGGTGCTTGCGGTAAGGTGGTATTCCTCTGGAGTCGAAGCCAGGGACTAATCTCTCATCTCGAGTTGATTTTTGGTCCACGGAGCTCTTTCGTGTGGCTACAGTTACCTCAGGATCCCTCTAGCCTTGAAACAGTGTTCTTGGGGTTTCTCTGGAGTGCCATCAAGGAAATCAAGGCTCCTTTCAAGTGTGATGTGCAACACGGAATTGCTCTGCACGCAGTGCAGGGGAATCGGGCCTCATCTCCCGGCGAGGGGGAAGTCTCATGGTTTTTCTCGAGTTGCGGCGGGAACCTGGGGTATATTCTCGAGTTACGACGGGGATTGCCCTTCCACACACGTGTTTGTTCAGCGACGTCAGGACTCCTGCCTAGTTGGGAGGGACAACTCGGGATTCTCCTCGAGGGTTGGCAGGGCAACTGGGACGCCTCTCCAGCTGAGGCGGGAGACCAAGGGTCCCTTTCCACATGCCACAGGAATCCTGGGACTCCTATCAAGTTTCACGAGGAGTCAGGCATCGTCTCCTTTGGAGGCACTGATCTCCGCGTACCTCTGGAGTTTTCAAAGGATGTGAGGCCTCCGGTTGCGATGAGGTGGGGAACTAGGTCTTTCTCTGTGGTCTCCACAGGGGATTCAGACATCCTTTCGTCTTGGGAGAGGCAAGACGAGCCTGCATTCAAGTCACTGCAGGGATATCCGGCCTTATTTCGAGTCAGGGCATCGCGGTGTCCATTCCACTTGAGGCCGCAAACTCAGGGTCCCTCTCACATACCTAGAACTGAGAGAAGCCTCCTCTTAAGGTGCTTGTGGTAAGGTGGTATTCCTCTGGAGTCGAAGCCAGGGACTAACCTCTCATCTCGAGTTGATTTTTAGTCCACGGAGCTCTTTCATGTTGCTAAAGTGACCTCAGGATCCCTCTAGCCTTGAAACAGTGTTCTTGGGGTTTCTCTGGAGTGCCATCAAAGAAATCAAGGCTCCTTTCATGTGTGATGTGCAACACGGAATTGCTCTGCACGCAGTGCAGGGGAATCGGGCCTCATCTCGCGGAGAGGGGGAAGTCTCATGGTTTTTCTCGAGTTGCGGCGGGAACCTGGGGTATATTCTCGAGTTACGATGGGGATGGCCCTTCCACACACGTGTTTGTTCAGCGACGTCAGGACTCCTGCCTAGTTGCGAGGGACAACTCGGGATTGTCCTCGAAGGTTGGCAATGCAACTGGGACGCCTCTCCAGCTGAGGCGGGAGACCAAGGGTCCCTTTCCACGTGCCACAGGAATCCTGGGACTCCTATCAAGTTTCACGAGGAGTCAGGCATCGTCTCCTTTGGAGGCACTGATCTCCGCGTACCTCTGGAGTTTTCAAAGGATGTGAGGCCTCCGGTCGCGATGAGGTGGGGAACTAGGTCTTTCTCTGTGGTCTCCACATGGGATTCAGACATCCTTTCGTCTTGGGAGATGCAAGACGAGCCTGCATTCAAGTCACTGCAGGGATATCCGGCCTTATTTCGAGTCAGGGCATCGCGGTGTCCATTCCACTTGAGGCTACAAAGTCAGGGTCCCTCTCACATACCTAGAGCTGAGAGAAGCCTCCTCTTGAGGTGCTTGTGGTAAGGTGGTATTCCTCTGGAGTCGAAGCCAGGGACTACCCTCTTATCTCGAGTTGATTTTTGGTCCACAGAGCTTTTTCGTTTTGCTACAGTGACCTCAGGATCCCTCTAGCCTTGAAAGAGTGTTCTTGGGGTTTCTCTGGAGTGCCATCAAGGAAATCAAGGATACTTTCAGGTTTGATGTGCAACACGGAATTGCTCTGCACGCAGTGCAGGGGAATCGGGCCTCATCTCCCGGCGAGGGGGAAGTCTCATGGTTTTTCTCGAGTTTCGGCGGGAACCTGGGGTATATCCTCAAGTTACGACGGGGATGGCCCTTCCACACACGAGTTTGTTCAGCGACGTCAGGACTCCTGCCTAGTTGCGAGGGACAACTCGGGATTCTCCTCGAGGGTTGGCAGGGCAATTTGGACGCCTCTCCAGCTGAGGCGGGAGACCAAGGGTCCCTTTCCACGTGCCACAGGAATCCTGGGACTCCTATCAAGTTTCACGAGGAGTCAGGCATCGTCTCCTTTGAAGGCACTGATCTCCGCGTACCTCTGGAGTTTTCAAAGAATGTGAGGCCTCCGGTCGCGATGAGGTGGGGAACTAGGTCTTTCTCTGTGGTCTCCACAGGGGATTCAGACATCCTTTCGTCTTGGGAGATGCAAGATGAGCCTGCATTCAAGTCACTGCAGGGATATCTGGCCTAATTTCGAGTCAGGGCGTCGCGGTGTCCATTCCACTTGAGGCCACAAACTCAGGGTCTCTCTCACATAGCTAGAGCTGAGAGAAGCCTCCTCTTGAGGTGCTTGTGGTAAGGTGGTATTCCTCTGGAGTCGATGCCAGGGACTAACCTCTCATCTCGAGTTGATTTTTGGTCCTCGGAGCTCTTTCGTGTTGCTACAGTGACCTCAGGTTCCCTCTAGCCTTGAAACAGTGTTCTTGGGGTTTCTCTGGAGTGCCATCAAGGAAATCAAGACTCCTTTCATGTGTGATGTGCAACACGGAATTGCTCTGCATGCAGTGCAGGGGAATCGGGCCTCATCTCGCGGCGAGGGGGAAGTCTCATGGTTTTTCTCGAGTTGCGGCGGGAACCTGGGGTATATTCTCGAGTTACGAAGGGGATGGCCCTTCCACACACGTGTTTGTTCAGCGACGTTAGGACTCCTGCCTAGTTGCGAGGGACAACTCGGGATTCTCCTCGAGGCTTGGCAGGGCAATTGGGACGCCTCTCCAGCTGAGGCGGGAGACCAAGAGTCCCTTTCCACGTGCCACAGGAATCCTGGGACTCCTATCAAGTTTCACGAGAAGTCAGGCATCATCTCCTTTCGAGGCACTGATCTCCGCGTACCTCTGGAGTTTTCAAAGGATGTGAGGCCTCCGGTCGCGATGAGGTGGGGAACTAGGTCTTTCTCTGTGGTCTCCACAGGGGATTCAGACATCCTTTCGTCTTGGGAGATGCAAGACGAGCCTGCATTCAAGTAACTGCAGGGATATCCGGCCTTATTTCGAGTCAGGGCATCGCGGTGTCCATTCCACTTGAGGCCGCAAACTCAGGGTCCCTCTAACATACCTAGAGCTGAGAGAAGCCTCCTCTTGAGGTGCTTGTGGTAAGGTGGTATTCCTCTGGAGTCAAAGCCAGGGACTACCCTCTTATCTCGAGTTGATTTTTGGTCCACAGAGTTCTTTCGTGTTGCTACAGTGACCTCAGGATCCCTCTAGCCTTGAAAGAGTGTTCTTGGGGTTTCTCTGGAGTGCCATCAAGGAAATCAAGGCTCCTTTCATGTGTGATGTGCAACACGGAATTGCACTGCACGCAGTACAGGGGAATTGGGCCTCGTCTTGCGGCGAGGGGGAAGTCTCATGGTTCTTCTCGAGTTGCGGCGGGAACCTGGGGTATATTCTCGAGTTACGACGGGGATGGCCCTTCCACACACGTGTTTCTTCAGCGACGGCAGGACTCCTGCCTAGTTGGGAGGGAAAACTCGGGATTCTCCTCGAGGCTTGGCAGGGCAATTGGGACGCCTCTCCAGCTGAGGCGGGAGACCAAGAGTCCCTTTCCATGTGCCACAGGAATCCTGGGACTCCTATCAAGTTTCACGAGGAGTCAGGAATCGTCTCCCTTGGAGGCACTGATCTCCGCGTACGTCTGGAGTTTTCAAAGGATGTGAGGCCTCCGGTAGCGATGAGGTGGGGAACTAGGTCTTTCTCTGTGGTCTCCAGAGGGGATTCAGTCATCCTTTCGTCTTGGGAGATGCAAGACGAGCCTGCATTCAAGTCACTGCAGGGATATCCGGCCTTATTTCGCGTCAGGGCATCGCAGTGTCCATTCCACTTGAGGCCGCAAACTCAGGGTCCCTCTCACATACCTAGAGCTGAGAGAAGCCTCCGCTTGAGGTGCTTGTGGTAAGGTGGTATTACTCTGGAGTCGAAGCCAGGGACTAACCTCTCATCTCGAGTTGATTTTTGGTCCACGGAGCTCTTTCGTGTTGCTTCAGTGACCTCAGGATCCTCTAGCCTTGAAACAGTGTTCTTGGGGTTTCTCTGGAGTGCCATCAAGGAAGTCAAGGGTCCTTTCAAATGTGATGTGCAACACGGAATTGCCCTGCACGCAGTGCAGCGGAATCGGGCTTCATCTCGTGGCGAGGGGGAAGTCTCATGGTTTTTCTCGAGTTGCGGCGCGAACCGGGGTATATTCTCCAGCTATGACGAAGATGGTCCTTCCACCCATGTGTTTGTTCAGCGACGTCAGGACTCCTGCCTAGTTGCGAGGGACAACTCGGGATTCTCTTCGAGGCTTGGCATGGCAATTGGGACGCCTGTCCAGGTGAGTCGGGAAACCAAGTGTCCCTTTCCACGTGCCACAGGAATCCTGGGACTCCTATCATGTTTCACGAGGAGTCAGGCATCGTCTCCTTTGGAGGCACTGATCTCCGCGTACCTCTGGAGTTTTCAAAGGATGTGAGGCCTCCGGTCGCGATGAGGTGGGGAACTAAGTCTTTCTCTGTGGTCTCCACAGGGGATTCAAACATCCTTTCGTCTTGGGAGATGCAAGACGAGCCGGCATTCAAGTGACTGCAGGGATATCCGGCCTTATTTCGAGTCAGGGCATCGCGGTGTCCATTCCACTTGTGGCCGCAAACTCAGGGTCCCTCTCACATACCTAGAGCTGAGAGAAGCCTCCTCTTGAGGTGCTTGTGGTAAGGTGGTATTCCTCTGGAGTCGAAGCCAGGGACTAACCTCCCATCTCGAGTTGATTTTTGGTCCACGGAGCTCTTTCGTGTTGCTACAGTGACCTCACGATCCCTCTAGCCTTGAAACAGTGTTCTTGGGGATTCTCTGGAGTGCCTTCAAGGAAATCAAGGCTCCTTTCATGTGTGATGTGCAACACGGAATTGCTCTGCACGCAGTGCAGGGGAATCGGGCCTCATCTCGTGGCAAGGGGGAAGTCTCATGGTTTTTCTCGTGTTGCGGCGGGACCTTGGGGTATATTCTCGAGTTACCACGGGGATGGCCCTTCCACCCACGTGTTTGTTCAGCGACGTCAGGACTCCTGCCTAGTTGCGAGGGACAACTCGAGATTCTCCTCGAGGCTTGGCACGGCAATTGGGACGCCTCTCCAGCTGAGGCGGGAGACCAAGGGTCCCTTTCCACGTGCCACAGGAATCCTGGGACTCCTATCAATTTTCACGAGGAGTCAGGTATCGTCTCCTTTGAAGGCACTGATCTCCGCGTACCTCTGGAGTTTTCAAAGGATGTGAGGCCTCTGGTCGCGATGAGGTGGGAAACTAGGTCTTTCTCTGTGGTCTCCACAGGGGATACAGACATCCTTTCATCTTCGGAGATGCAAGACGAGCCTGCCTTTAAGTCACTGCAGGGATATCCGGCCTTATTTCGAGTCAGGGCATCGCGGTGTCCATTTCACTTGAGGCCGCAAACTCAGGGTCCCTCTCACATACCTAGAGCTGAGAGAAGCCTCCTCTTGAGGTGCTTGTGGTAAGGTGGTATTCCTCTGGAGTCGAAGCCAGGGACTAACCTCTCATCTTGAGTTGATTTTTGGTCCACGGAGCTCTTTCGTGTTTCTACAGGTACCTCAGAATCCCTCTAGTCTTGAAACAGTGTTCTTGGGGTTTCTCTGAAGTGCCATCAAGGAAATCAAGGCTCCTTTCTTGAGTGATGTGCAACACGGAATTGCTCTGCACGCAATGCAGGGGAATCGGGCCTCATCTCGCGGTGAGGGGGAAGTCTCATGGTTTTTCTCGAGTTGCGGCGGGAACCTGGAGTATATTCTCGAGTTACGACGGGAATGGCCCTTCCACACACATGTTTGTTCAGTGACGTCAGGACTCCTGCCTAGTTGCGAAGGACAACTCGGGATTCTCCTCGAGGCTTGGCAGGGCAATTGGGACGCCTCTCCAGCTTAGGCGGGAGACCAAGGGTCCCTTTCCACGTGCCTCAGGAATCCTGGGACTCCTATCAAGTTTCACGAGGAGTCAGGCATCGTCTCCTTTAGAGGCACTGATCTCCGCGTACCTCTGGAGTTTTCAAAGGATGTGAGGCCTCCGGTCGCGATGAGGTGGGGAACTAGGTCTTTCTCTGTGGTCTCCACAGGGGATTGAGACATCCTTTCGTCTTGGGAGATGCAAGACGAGCCTGCATTCAAGTCACTACAGGGATATCCGGGATTATTTCGAGTCAGGGCGTCGCGGTGTCCATTTCACTTGTGGCCTCAAAATCAGGGTCCCTCTCACAGAGCTAGAGCTGAGAGAAGCCTCCTCTTGAGGTGCTTGTGGTAAGGTGGTATTCCTCTGGAGTCGAAGCCAGGGACTACTCTCTCATCTCGAGTTGATTTTTGGTCCACGGAGCTCTTTCTTGTTGCTTCAGTGACCTCAGGATCCCTCTAGCCTTGAAACAGTGTTCTAGGGGTTTCTCTGGAGTGCCATCAAGGAAATCAAGGCTCCTTTCATGTGTGATGTGCAACACGGAATTGCTCTGCACGCAGTGCAGGGGAATCGGGCCTCATTTTGCAGCGAGGGGGAAGTCTCATGGTTTTTCTCGAGTTGCGGCGGGATCCTGGTTTATATTCTCGAGTTACAACGGGGATGGTCCTTCCACACACGTGTTTGTTCAGCGACGTAAGGACTCCTGCCTAGTTGCGAGGGACAACTCGGGATTCACCTCGAGGCTTTGCAGGGCAATTGGAACGCCTCTCCAGGGGAGGCGGGAGACCAAGGGTCCCTTTCCATGTGCCACAGGAATCCTGGGACTCCTATCAAGTTTCACGAGGAGTCAGGAATCGTCTCCTTTGGAGGCACTGATCTCCGCGTACCTCTCGAGTTTTCAAAGGATGTGAGGCCTCTGGTCGCGATGAGGTGGGGAACTAGGTCTTTCTCTGTGGTCTCCACAGGGGATTCAGACATCCTTTCATCTTGGGAGATGCAAGACGAGCCTACATTCAAGTCACTGCAGGGATATCCGGCCTTATTTCGAGCCAGGGCATCGCGGTGTCCATTCCACTAGAGGCCGCAAACTCAGGGTGCCTCTCACATACCTAGAGCTGAGAGAAGCCTCCTCTTGAGGTGCTTGTGGTAAGGTGGTATTCCTCTGGAGTCGAAGCCAGGGACTAACCTCTCATCTCGAGTTGATTTTTGGTCCCCAGAGCTCTTTCGTGTTGCTACAGTGACCTCAGGATCCCTCTAGCCTTGAAAGAGTGTTCTTGGGGTTTCTCTGGAGTGCCATCAAGGAAATTAAGGCTCCTTTCATGTGTGATGTGCAACACGGAATTGCTCTGCACGCAGTGCAGGGGAATCGGGCCTCATCTCGCGGTGAGGGGGACGTCTCATGGTTTTTCTCGAGTGGCAGCGGGAACCTGGGGTATATTCTCGAGTTACGACGGGGATGGACCTTCCACACACGTGTTTGTTCAGTGACGTCCGGACTCCTGCCTAGTTGCGAGGGACAACTCGGGATTCTCCTCGAGACTTCGCAGGGCAATTGGGACGCCTCTCCAGCTGAGGCGGGAGACCAAGGGTCCCTTTCCACGTGCCACAGGAATCCTGGCACTCCTATCAATTTTCACCAGGAGTCAGGCATCGTCTCCTTTAGAGGCACTGATCTCCGCGTACCTCTGGAGTTTTCAAAGGATGTGAGGCCTCCGGTCGCGATGAGGTGGGGAACTAGGTCTTTCTCTGTGGTCTCCACAGGGGATTCAGACATCCTTTCGTCTTGGGAGATGCAAGACGAGCCTGCATTCAAGTCACTGCAGGGATATCCGGCCTTATTTCGAGTCAGGGCGTCACGGTGTCCATTTCACTTGAGGCCACAAAATCAGGGTCCCTCTCACAGAGCTAGAGCTGAGAGAAGCCTCCTCTTGAGGTGCTTGTGGTAAGGTGGTATTCCTCTGGAGTCGAAGCCAGGGACTACCCTCTCATCTCGAGTTGATTTTTGGTCCACGGAGCTCTTTCGTGTTGCTACAGTGACCTCAGGATCCCTCTAGCCTTGAAACAGTGTTCTAGGGGTTTCTCTGGAGTGCCATCAAGGAAATCAAGGCTCCTTTCATGTGTGATGTGCAACACGGAATTGCTCTGCACGCAGTGCAGGGGAATCGGGCCTCATTTTGCGGCGAGGGGGAAGTCTCATGGTTTTTCTCGAGTTGCGGCGGGATCCTGGTTTATATTCTCGAGTTACGACGGGGATGGTCCTTCCACACACGTGTTTGTTCAGCGACGTAAGGACTCCTGCCTAGTTGCGAGGGACAACTCGGGATTCTCCACGAGGCTGGGCAGGGCAATTGGAACGCCTCTCCAGCTGAGGCGGGAGACCAAGGGTCCCTTTCCACGTGCCACAGGAATCCTGGGACTCCTATCAAGTTTCACGAGGAGTCAGGCATCGTCTCCTTTAGAGGCACTGATCTCCGCGTACCTCTGGAGTTTTCTAAGGATGTGAGGCCTCTGGTCGCGATGAGGTGGGGAACTAGGTCTTTCTCTGTGGTCTCCAGAGGGGATTCAGACATCCTTTCATCTTGGGAGATGCAAGACGAGCCTACATTCAAGTCACTGCAGGGATATCCGGCCTTATTTCCAGTCAGGCCATCGCGGTGTCCATTCGACTTGAGGCCGCAAACTCAGGGTGCCTCTCACATACCTAGAGCTGAGAGAAGTCTCCTCTTGAGGTGCTTGTGGTAAGATGGTATAATTCTGGAGTTGAAGCCAGGGACTAACCTCTCATCTCCAGTTGATTTTTGGTCCAAGGAGCTCTTTCTTGTTGCTACAGTGACCTCAGGATCCCTCTAGCCTTGAAAGAGTGTTCTTGGGGTTTCTCTGGAGTGCCATCAAGGAAATCAAGGCTCCTTTCATGTGTGATGTGCAACACGGAATTGCTCTGTACGCAGTGCAGGGGAATCGGGCCTCATCTCGCGGCGAGGGGGACGTCTCATGGTTTTTCTCGAGTGGCAGCGGGAACCTGGGGTATATTCTCGAGTTACGACGGGGATGGACCTTCCACACACGTGTTTGTTCAGTGACGTCCGGACTCCTGCCTAGTTGCGAGGGACAACTCGGGATTCTCCTCGAGACTTCGCAGGGCAATTGGGACGCCTCTCCAGCTGAGGCGGGAGACCAAGGGTCCCTTTCCACGTGCCACAGGAATCCTGGCACTCCTATCAATTTTCACGAGGAGTCAGGCATCGTCTCCTTTAGAGGCACTGATCTCCGCGTACCTCTGGAGTTTTCAAAGGATGTGAGGCCTCCGGTCGCGATGAGGTGGGGAACTAGTTCTTTCTCTGTCGTCTCCACAGGGGATTCAGACATCCTTTCGCTTTGGGAGATGCAAGACGAGCCTGCATTCAAGTCACTGCAGGGATATCCGGCCTTATTTCGAGCCAGGGCATCGCGGTGTCCATTCCACTTGAGGCCGCAAACTCAGTGTCCCTCTCATATACTTAGAGCTGAGAGAAGCCTCCTCTTGAGGTGCTTGTGGTAAGGTGGTATTCCTCTGGAGTCGGAGCCAGGGACTAACCTCTCATCTCGAGTTGATTTTTGGTCCACGGAGCTCTTTCGTGTTGCTACAGTGACCTCACGATCCCTCTAGCCTTGAAACACTCCTTTTGGGGTTTCTCTGGAGTGCCATCAAGGAAATCAAGGCTCCTTTCATGTGTGATGTGCAACACGGAATTGCTCTGCATGCAGTGCAGGGGAATCGGGCCTCATCTCGCGGCGAGGGGGACGTCTCATGGTTTTTCTCGAGTGGCAGCGGGAACCTGGGGTATATTCTCGAGTTACCACGGGGATGGCCCTTCCACACACGTGTTTGTTCAACGACGTCTGGAATCCTGCCTAGTTGCGAGGGACAACTCGGGATTCTCCTCGAGGCTTGGCAGGGCAATTGGGACGCCTCTCCAGCTGAGGCGGGAGACCAAGGGTCCCTTTCCACGTGCAACAGGTATCCTGGGACTCCTATCAAGTTTCACGAGGAGTCAGGTATCGTATCCTTTGGAGGCACTGATCTCCGCGTACCTCTGGAGTTTTCAAAGGATGTGAGGCCTCCGGTCACGATGAGGTGGGGAACTAGGTCTTTCTCTGTGGTCTCCACAGGGGATTCAGACATCCTTTCATCTTCGGAGATGCAAGACGAGCCTGCCTTCAAGTCACTGCAGGGATATCCGGCCTTATTTCGAGTCAGGGCATCGCGGTGTCCATTTCACTTGTGGCCACAAAGTCAGGGTCCCTCTCACAGAGCTAGAGCTGAGAGAAGCCTCCTCTTGAGGTGCTTGTGGTAAGGTGGTATTCCTCTGGAGTCGAAGCCAGGGACTACTCTCTCATCTCGAGTTGATTTTGGTCCACGGAGCTCTTTCGTGTTGCTACAGTGACCTCAGGATTCCTCTAGCCTTGAAACAGTGTTCTAGGGGTTTCTCTGGAGTGCCATCAAGGAAATCAAGGCTCCTTTCATGTGTGATGTGCAACACGGAATTGCTCTGCACGCAGTGCAGGGGAATCGGGCCTCATTTTGCGGCGAGGGGGAAGTCTCATGGTTTTTCTCGAGTTGCGGCGGGAACCTGGGGTATATTCTCGAGTTACGACGGGGATGGCCCTTCCACCCATGTGTTCGTTCAGCGACGTCAGGACTCCTGCCTAGTTGCGAGGGACAACTCGGGATTCTCCTCGAGGCTGGGCAGGGCAATTAGGACGCCTCTCCAGCTGAGGCGGGAGACCAAGGGTCCCTTTCCACGTGCCACAGGAATCCTGGGACTCCTATCAAGTTTCACGAGGAGTCAGGCATCGTCTCCTTTGGAGGCACTGATTTCCGCGAACCTCTGGAGTTTTCAAAGGATGTGAGGCCTCCGGTCGCGATGAGGTGGGGAACTAGGTCTTTCTCTGTCGTCTCCACAGGGGATTGAGACATCCTTTCGTCTTGGGAGATGCAAGACGAGCCTGCATTCAAGTCACTGCAGGGATATCCGCCCTTATTTCGAGTCAGGGCATCGCGGTGTCCATTCCACTTGAGGCCGCACACTCAGGGTCCCTCTCAAATAGCTAGAGCTGAGAGAAGCCTCCTCTTGAGGTGCTTGTGGTAAGGTGGTATTCCTCTGGAGTCGAAGCCAGGGACTAACCTCTCATCTCGAGTTGATTTTTGGTCCACGGAGATCTTTCGTGTTGCTACAGTGACCTCAGCATCCCTCTAGCCTTGAAACACTGCTCTTGGGGTTTCTCTGGAGTGCCATCAATGAAATCAAGGCTCCTTTCATGTGTGATGTGCAACACGGAATTGCTCTGCACGCAGTGCAGGGGAATCGGGCCTCATCTCGCGGCAAGGGGGAAGTCTCATGGTTTTTCTCGAGTTGCGGCGGGAACCTGGGGTATATTCTCGAGTTACCACGGGGATGGCCCTTCCACACACGTGTTTGTTCAACGACGTCTGGACTCCTGCCTAGTTGCCAGGGACAACTCGGGATTCTCCTCGAGGCTTGGCAGGGCAATTGGGACGCCTCTCCAGCTGAGGCGGGAGACCAACGGTCCCTTTCCACGTGCCACAGGAATCCTGGGACTCCTATCAAGTTTCACGAGGAATCAGGTATCGTCTCCTTTGGAGGCACTGATCTCCGCGTACCTCTGGAGTTTTCAAAGGATGTGAGGCCTCCGGTCACGATGAGGTGGGGAACTAGGTCTTTCTCTGTGGTCTCCACAGGGGATTCAGACATCCTTTCGTCTTGGGAGATGCAAGACGAGCCTGCATTCAAGTCACTGCAGGGATATCCGGCCTTATTTCGAGTCAGGGCATCGCGGTGTCCATTCCACTTGAGGCCGCAAACTCAGGGTCCCTCTCAAATACCTAGAGCTGAGAGAAGCCTCCTCTTGAGGTGCTTGTGGTAAGGTGGTATTCCTCTGGATTCGAAGCCAGGGACTAACCTCTCATCTCGAGTTGATTTTTGGTCCACGGAGATCTTTCGTGTTACTACAGTGACCTCACGATCCCTCTAGCCTTGAAACACTGCTCTTGGGGTTTCTCTAGAGTGCCATCAAGGAAATCAAGGCTCCTTTCATGTGTGATGTGCAACACGGAATTGCTCTGCACGCAGTGCAGGGGAATCGGGCCTCATCTCGTGGCAAGGGGGAAGTCTCATGGTTTTTCTCGTGTTGCGGCGGGACCTTGGGGTATATTCTCGAGTTACAACGGGGATGGCCCTTCCACACACGTGTTTGTTCAACGACGTCTGGACTCCTGCCTAGTTGCGAGGGACAACTCGGGATTCTCCTCGAGGCTTGGCAGGGCAATTGGGACGCCTCTCCAGCTGAGGCGGGAGACCAAGGGTCCCTTTCCACGTGCCACAGGTATCCTGGGACTCCTATCAAGTTTGACGAGGAGTCATGTATCGTCTCCTTTGGAGGAACTGATCTCCGCGTACCTCTGGAGTTTTCAAAGGATGTGAGGCCTCCGGTCACGATGAGGTGGGGAACTAGGTCTTTCTCTGTGGTCTCCACAGGGGATTCAGACATCCTTTCATCTTCGGAGATGCAAGACGAGACTGCCTTCCAGTCACTGCAGGGATATCCGGCCTTATTTCGAGTCAGGGCATCGCGGTGTCCATTCCACTTGAAGCCGCAAACTCAGGGTCCCTCTCACATACCTAGAGCTGAGAGAAGCCTCCTCTTGAGGTGCTTGTGGTAAGGTGGTATTCCTCTGGAGTCGAAGCCAGGGACTAACCACTCATCTCGAGTTGATTTTTGGTCCACGGAGCTCTTTGGTGTTTCTACAGTGACCTCAGGATCCCTCTAGCCTTGAAACAGTGTTCTTGGGGTTTCTCTGGAGTGCCATCAAGGAAATCAAGGCTCCTTTCTTGTGTGATGTGCAACACGGAATTGCTCTGCACGCAGTGCAGGGGAATCGGGCCTCATCTCGTGGTGAGGGGGAAGTCTCATGGTTTTTCTCGAGTTGCGGCGGGAACCTGGTGTATATTCTCGAGTTACGACGGGAATGGCCCTTCCACACACATGTTTGTTCAGTGACGTCAGGACTCCTGCCTAGTTGCGAGGGACAACTCGGGATTCTCCTCGAGGCTTGGCAGGGCAATTGGGACGCCTCTCCAGCTGAGGCGGGAGACCAAGGGTGCCTTTCCACGTGCCACAGGAATCCTGGGACTCCTATCAAGTTTCACGAGGAGTCAGGCATCCTCTCCTTTGGAGGCACTGATCTCCGCGTACCTCTGGAGTTTTCAAAGGATGTGAGGCCTCCGGTCGCGATGAGGTGGGGAACTAGGTCTTTCTCTGTGGTCTCCACAGGGGATTCAGACATCCTTTCGTCTTGGGAGATGCAAGACGAGCCTGCATTCAAGTCACTGCAGGGATATCCGGCCTTATTTCGAGTCAGGGCGTCGCGGTGTCCATTTCACTTGAGGCCACAAAATCAGGGTCCCTCTCACAGAGCTAGAGCTGAGAGAAGCCTCCTCTTGAGGTGCTTGTGGGAAGGTGGTATTCCTCTGGAGTCGAAGCCAGGGACTACCCTCTCATCTCGAGTTGATTTTTGGTCCACGGAGCTCTTTCGTGTTGCTACAGTGACCTCAGGTTTCCTCTAGCCTTGAAACAGTGTTCTTGATGTTTCTCTGGAGTCCCATCAAGGAAATCAAGGCTCCTTTCATGTGTGATGTGCAACACGGAATTGCTCTGCACGCAGTGCAGGGGAATCGGGCCTCATTTTGCGGCGAGGGGGAAGTCTCATGGTTTTTCTCGAGTTGCGGCGGGAACCTGGGGTATAATCTCGAGTTACGACAGGGATGGTCCTTCCACCCACGTGTTTGTTCAGCAACGTCAGGACTCCTGCCTAGTTCCGAGGGACAACTCGGGATTCTCCTCGAGACTTCGCAGGGCAATTGGGACGCCTCTCCAGCTGAGGCGGGAGACCAAGGGTCCCTTTCCACGTGCCACAGGAATCCTGGGACTCCTATCAAGTTTCACGAGGAGTCAGGAATCGTTTCCTTTGGAGGCACTGATCTCCGCGTACCTCTGGAGTTTTCAAAGGATGTGAGGCCTCTGGTCGCGATGAGGTGGGGAACTAGGTCTTTCTCTGTGGTCTCCACAGGGGATTCAGACATCCTTTCATCTTGGGAGATGCAAGACGAGCCTACATTCAAGTCACTGCAGGGATATCCGGCCTTATTTCGAGTCAGGCCATCGCGGTGTCCATTCGACTTGAGGCCGCAAACTCAGAGTGCCTCTCACATACCTAGAGCTGAGAGAAGCCTCCTCTTGAGGTGCTTGTGGTAAGGTGGTATTCTTCTGGAGTTGAAGCCAGGGACTAACCTCTCATCTCGAGTTGATTTTTGGTCCACGGAGCTCTTTCTTGTTGCTACAGTGACCTCAGGATCCCTCTAGCCTTGAAAGAGTGTTCTTGGGGTTTCTCTGGAGTGCCATCAAGGAAATCAAGGCTCCTTTCATGTGTGATGTGCAACACGGAATTGCTCTGCACGCAGTGCAGGGGAATCGGGCCTCATCTCGTGGCAAGGGGGAAGTCTCATGGTTTCTCTCGAGTTGCGGCGGGACCTTGGGGTATATTCTCGAGTTACCACGGGGATGGCCCTTCCACACACGTGTTTGTTCAACGACGTCTGGACTCCTGCCTAGTTGCGAGGGACAACTCGGGATTCTCCTGGAGGCTTGGCAGGGCAATTGGGACGCCTCTCCAGCTGAGGCGGGAGACCAAGGGTCCCTTTCCACGTGCAACAGGTATCCTGGGACTCCTATCAAGTTTCACGAGGAGTGAGGTATCGTCTCCTTTGGAGGCACTGATCTCCGCGTACGTCTGGAGTTTTCAAAGGATGTGAGGCCTCCGGTCGCGATGAGGTGGGGAACTAGGTCTTTCTCTGTGGTCTCCACAGGGGATTCAGACATCCTTTCATCTTCGGAGATGCAAGACGAGCCTGCCTTTAAGTCACTGCAGGGATATCCGGCCTTGTTTCGAGTCAGGGCATCGCGGTGTCCATTTCAATTGAGGCCGCAAACTCAGCGTCCCTCTCACATACCTAGAGCTGAGAGAAGCCTCCTCTTGAGGTGCTTGTGGTAAGGTGGTATTCCTCTGGAGTCGAAGCCAGGGACTAACCTCTCATCTCGAGTTGATTTTTGGTCCACGAAGCTCTTTCGTGTTTCTACAGTGACCTCAGAATCCCTCTAGCCTTGAAACAGTGTTCTTGGGGTTTCTCTGGAGTGCCATCAAGGAAATCAAGGCTCCTTTCTTGTGTGATGTGCAACACGGAATTGCTCTGCACGCAGTGCAGGGGAATCGGGCCTCATCTCGCGGTAAGGGGTAGTCTCATGGTTTTTCTCGAGTTGCGGCGGCAACCTGGAGTATATTCTCGAGTTACGACGGGAATGGCCCTTCCACACACATGTTTGTTCAGTGACGTCAGGACTCCTGCCTAGTTGCGAAGGACAACTCGGGATTCTCCTCGAGGCTTGGCAGGGCAATTGGGACGCCTCTCCAGCTGAGGCGGGAGACCAAGGGTCCCTTTCCACGTGCCACAGGAATCCTGGGACTCCTATCAAGTTTCACGAGGAGTCAGGCATTGTCTCCTTTGGAGGCACTGATCTCCGCGTACCTCTGGAGTTTTCAAAGGATGTGAGGCCTCCGGTCGCGATGAGGTGGGGAAGTAGGTCTTTCTCTGTGGTCTCCACAGGGCATTCAGACATCCTTTCGTCTTGGGAGATGCAAGACGAGCCTGCCTTCCAGTCACTGCAGGGATATCCGGCCTTATTTCGAGTCAGGGCATCGCGGTGTCCATTCCACTTGAAGCCGCAAACTCAGGGTCCCTCTCACATACCTAGAGCTGAGAGAAGCCTCCTCTTGAGGTGCTTGTGGTAAGGTGGTATTCCTCTGGAGTCGAAGCCAGGGACTAACCTCTCATCTCGAGTTGATTTTTGGTCCACGGAGCTCTTTCGTGTTGCTGCAGTTACCTCAGGATCCCTCTAGCCTTGAAACAGTGTTCTTGGGGTTTCTCTGGAGTGCCATCAAGGAAATCAAGGCTTCTTTCATGTTTGATGTGCAACACGGAATTGCTCTGCATGCAGTGCAGGGGAATCGGGCCTCATCTCGCCGTGAGGGGGAAGTCTCATGGTTTTTCTCGAGTTGCGGCGAGAACCTGGGGTATATTCTCGAGTTACGACGGCGATGGCCCTTCCACGCACGTGTTTGTTCAGCGACGTCAGGACTCCTTCCTAGTTGCGAGGGACAACTCGGGATTCTCCTCGAGGCTTGGCAGGGCAATTGGGACGCCTCTCCAGCTGAGGCGGGAGACCAAGGGTCCCTTTCCACGTGCCACAGGAATCCTGGGACTCCTATCAAGTTTCACGAGGAGTCAGGCATAGTCTCCTTGGAGGCACTGATCTCCGCGTACCTCTGGAGTTTTCAAAGGATGTGAGGCCTCCGGTCGCGATGAGGTGGGGAACTAGGTCTTTCTCTGTGGTCTCCACAGGGGATTCAGACATCCTTTCGTCTTGGGAGATGCAAGACGAGCCTGCATTCAAGTCACTGCAGGGATATCCGGCCTTATTTCGAGTCAGGGCGTCGCAGTGTCCATTTCACTTGAGGCCACAAAATCGGGGTCCCTCTCACAGAGCTAGAGCTGAGAGAAGCCTCCTCTTGAGGTGCTTGTGGTAAGGTGGTATTCCTCTGGAGTCGAAGCCAGGGACTAACCTCTCATCTCGAGTTGATTTTTGGTCCACGGTGCTCTTTCGTGTTGCTGCAGTGACCTCAGGATCCCTCTAGCCTTGAAACAGTGTTCTTGGGGTTTCTCTGGAGTGCCATCAACGAAATCAAGGCTTCTTTCATGTTTGATGTGCAACACGGAATTGCTCTGCACGCAGTGCAGGGGAATCGGGCCTTATCTCACGTCGAGGGGGAAGTCTCATGGTTTTTCTCGAGTTGCGGCGGGAACCTGGGGTATATTCTCGAGTTACGACGGGAATGGCCCTTCCACCCACGTG
Organism: Cervus elaphus; assembly: GCF_910594005.1. NCBI lineage: Eukaryota > Metazoa > Chordata > Mammalia > Artiodactyla > Cervidae > Cervus > Cervus elaphus. The sequence continues at coordinate 9,335,321 of NC_057838.1, forward strand.
TTTGTTCAGCGACGTCAGGACTCCTGCCTAGTTGTGAGGGACAACTCGGGATTCTCCTCGAGGCTTGGCAGGGCAATTGGGACGCCTCTCCAGCTGAGGCGGGAGACCAAGTGTCCCTTTCCACGAGCCACAGGAATCCTGGGACTCGTATCAAGTTTCACGAGGAGTCAGGCATCGTCTCCTTTGGAGGCACTGATCTCCGCGTACCTCTGGAGTTTTCAAAGGATGTAAGGCCTCCGGGCGCCATGAAGTGGGGAACTAGGTCTTTCTCTGTGGTCTCCACAGGGGATTCAGACATCCTTTCGTCTTGGGAGATGCAAGACGAGCCTGCATTCAAGTCACTGCAGGGATATCCGGCCTTATTTCGCGTCAGGGCATCGCAGTGTCCATTCCACTTGAGGCCGCAAACTCAGGGTCCCTCTCACATACCTAGAGCTGAGAGAAGCCTCCTCTTGAGGTGCTTGTGGTAAGGTGATATTCCTCTGGAGTCGAAGCCAGGGACTAACCTCTCATCTCGAGTTGATTTTTGGTCCACGGAGCACTTTCGTGTTGCTGCAGTGACCTCAGGATCCCTCTAGCCTTGAAACAGTGTTCTTGGGGTTTCTCTGGAGTGCCATCAAGGAAATCAAGGCTTCTTTCATGTTTGATGTGCAACACGGAATTGCTCTGCATGCAGTGCAGGGGAATCGGGCCTCATCTCACGGCGAGGGGGAAGTCTCATGGTTTTTCTCGAGTTGCGGCGAGAACCTGGGGTATATTCTCGAGTTACGACGGCGATGGCCCTTCCACCCACGTGTTTATTCAGCGACGTCAGGACTCCTTCCTAGTTGCGAGGGACAACTCGGGATTCTCCTCGAGGCTTGGCAGGGCAATTGGGACGCCTCTCCATCTGAGGCGGGAGACCAAGGGTCCCTTTCCACGTGCCACAGGAATCCTGGGACTCCTATCAAGTTTCACGAGGAGTCAGGCATCGTCTCCTTTGGAGGCACTGATCTCCGCGTACCTCTGGAGTTTTCAAAGGATGTGAGGCCTCCGGTCGCGATGAGGTGGGGAACTAGGTCTTTCTCTGTGGTCTCCACAGGGGATTCAGACATCCTTTCGTCTTGGGCGATACAAGACGAGCCTGCATTCAAGTCACTGCAGGGGTATCTGGCCTTATTTCGAGTCAGGGCATCGCGGTGTCCATTCCACTTGAGGCCGCAAACTCAGGGTCCCTCTCATATACTTAGAGCTTAGAGAAGCCTCCTCTTGAGGTGCTTGTGGTAAGGTGGTATTCCTCTGGATTCGAAGCCAGGGACTAACCTCTCATCTCGAGTTGATTTTTGGTCCACGGAGCTCTTTCGTGTTGCTACAGTGACCTCACGATCCCTCTAGCCTTGAAACACTGCTCTTGGGGTTTCTCTGGAGTGCCATCAAGGAAATCAAGGCTCCTTTCATGTGTGATGTGCAACACGGAATTGCTCTGCACGCAGTGCAGGGGAATCGGGCCTCATCTCGTGGCAAGGGGGAAGTCTCATGGTTTTTCTCGAGTTGCGGCGGTACCTTGGGGTATATTCTCGAGTTACCACGGGGATGGCCCTTCCACACACGTGTTTGTTCAACGACGTCTGGACTCCTGCCTAGTTGCGAGGGACAACTCGGGATTCTCCTGGAGGCTTGGCAGGGCAATTGGGACGCCTCTCCAGCTGAGGCGGGAGACCAAGGGTCCCTTTCCACGTGCAACAGGTATCCTGGGACTCCTATCAAGTTTCACGAGGAGTGAGGTATCGTCTCCTTTGGAGGCACTGATCTCCGCGTACGTCTGGAGTTTTCAAAGGATGTGAGGCCTCCGGTCACGATGAGGTGGGGAACTAGGTCTTTCTCTGTGGTCTCCACAGGGGATTCAGACATCCTTTCATCTTCGGAGATGCAAGACGAGCCTGCCTTTAAGTCACTGCAGGGATATCCGGCCTTATTTCGAGTCAGGGCATCGCGGTGTCCATTTCAATTGAGGCCGCAAACTCAGCGTCCCTCTCACATACCTAGAGCTGAGAGAAGCCTCCTCTTGAGGTGCTTGTGGTAAGGTGGTATTCCTCTGGAGTCGAAGCCAGGGACTAACCTCTCATCTCGAGTTGATTTTTGGTCCACGAAGCTCTTTCGTGTTTCTACAGTGACCTCAGAATCCCTCTAGCCTTGAAACAGTGTTCTTGGGGTTTCTCTGGAGTGCCATCAAGGAAATCAAGGCTCCTTTCTTGTGTGATGTGCAACACGGAATTGCTCTGCACGCAGTGCAGGGGAATCGGGCCTCATCTCGCGGTAAGGGGTAGTCTCATGGTTTTTCTCGAGTTGCGGCGGCAACCTGGAGTATATTCTCGAGTTACGACGGGAATGGCCCTTCCACACACATGTTTGTTCAGTGACGTCAGGACTCCTGCCTAGTTGCGAAGGACAACTCGGGATTCTCCTCGAGGCTTGGCAGGGCAATTGGGACGCCTCTCCAGCTGAGGCAGGAGACCAAGGGTCCCTTTCCACGTGCCACAGGAATCCTGGGACTCCTATCAAGTTTCACGAGGAGTCAGGCATTGTCTCCTTTGGAGGCACTGATCTCCGCGTACCTCTGGAGTTTTCAAAGGATGTGAGGCCTCCGGTCGCGATGAGGTGGGGAAGTAGGTCTTTCTCTGTGGTCTCCACAGGACATTCAGACATCCTTTCGTCTTGGGAGATGCAAGACGAGCCTGCCTTCCAGTCACTGCAGGGATATCCGGCCTTATTTCGAGTCAGGCCATCGCGGTGTCCATTCCACTTGAAGCCGCAAACTCAGGGTCCCTCTCACATACCTAGAGCTGAGAGAAGCCTCCTCTTGAGGTGCTTGTGGTCAGGTGGTATTCCTCTGGAGTCGAAGCCAGGGACTAACCACTCATCTCGAGTTGATTTTTGGTCCACGGAGCTCTTTCGTGTTTCTACAGTGACCTCAGGATCCCTCTAGCCTTGAAACAGTGTTCTTGGGGTTTCTCTGGAGTGCCATCAAGGAAATCAAGGCTCCTTTCTTGTGTGATGTGCAACACGGAATTGCTCTGCACGCAGTGCAGGGGAATCGGGCCTCATCTCGTGGTGAGGGGGAAGTCTCATGGTTTTTCTCGAGTTGCGGGGGGAACCTGGTGTATATTCTCGAGTTACGACGGGAATGGCCCTTCCACACACATGTTTGTTCAGTGACGTCAGGACTCCTGCCTAGTTGCGAAGGACAACTCGGGATTCTCCTCGAGGCTTGGCAGGGCAATTGGGACGCCTCTCCAGCTGAGGCGGGAGACCAAGGGTCCCTTTCCACGTGCCACAGGAATCCTGGGACTCCTATCAAGTTTCACGAGGAGTCAGGCATCGTCTCCTTTAGAGGCACTGATCTCCGCGTACCTCTGGAGTTTTCAAAGGATGTGAGGCCTCCGGTCGCGATGAGGTGGGGAACTAGGTCTTTCTCTGTGGTCTCCACAGGGGATTCAGACATCCTTTCGTCTTGGGAGATGCAAGACGAGCCTGCATTCAAGTCACTGCAGGGATATCCGGCCTTATTTCGAGTCAGGGCGTCGCGGTGTCCATTTCACTTGAGGCCACAAAATCAGGGTCCCTCTCACAGAGCTAGAGCTGAAAGAAGCCTCCTCTTGAGGTGCTTGTGGTAAGGTGGTATTCCTCTGGAGTCGAAGCCAGGGACTACCCTCTCATCTCGAGTTGATTTTTGGTCCACGGAGCTCTTTCGTGTTGCTACAGTGACCTCAGGTTCCCTCTAGCCTTGAAACAGTGTTCTTGGGGTTTCTCTGGAGTGCCATCATGGAAATCAAGGCTCCTTTCATGTGTGATGTGCAACACGGAATTGCTCTGCACGCAGTGCAGGGGAATCGGGCCTCATCTCGTGGTGAGGGGGAAGTCTCATGGTTTTTCTCGAGTTGCGGCGGGAACCTGGGGTATAATCTCGAGTTACGACAGGGATGGTCCTTCCACACACGTGTTTGTTCAGCAACGTCAGGACTCCTGCCTAGTTCCGAGGGACAACTCGGGATTCTCCTCGAGACTTCGCAGGGCAATTGGGACGCCTCTCCAGCTGAGGCGGGAGACCAAGGGTCCCTTTCCACGTGCCACAGGAATCCTGGGACTCCTATCAAGTTTCACGAGGAGTCAGGCATCGTCTCCTTTGGAGGCACTGATTTCCGCGAACCTCTGGAGTTTTCAAAGGATGTGAGGACTCTGGTCGCGATGAGGTGGGGAACTAGGTCTTTCTCTGTCGTCTCCACAGGGGATTCAGACATCCTTTCGTCTTGGGAGATGCAAGACGAGCCTGCATTCAAGTCACTGCAGTGATATCCGGCCTTATTTCAAGTCAGGGCATCGCGGTGTCCATTCCACTTGAGGCCGCAAACTCAGGGTCCCTCTCACATACCTAGAGCTGAGAGAAGCCTCCTCTTGAGGTGCTTGTGGTAAGGTGGTATTCCTCTGGAGTCGAAGCCAGGGACTAACCTCTCATCTCGAGTTGATTTTTGGTCCACGGAGCTCTTTCTTGTTGCTGCAGTTACCTCAGGATCCCTCTAGCCTTGAAACAGTGTTCTTGGGGTTTCTCTGGAGTGCCATCAAGGAAATCAAGGCTTCTTTCATGGTTGATGTGCAACACGGAATTGCTCTGCATGCAGTGCAGGGGAATCGGGCCTCATCTCGTGGCAAGGGGGAAGTCTCATGGTTTTTCTCGAGTTGCGGCGGGACCTTGGGGTATATTCTCGAGTTACCACGGGGATGGCCCTTCCACACACGTGTTTGTTCAACGACGTCTGGACTCCTGCCTAATTGCGAGGGACAACTCGGGATTCTCCTGGAGGCTTGGCAGGGCAATTGGGACGCCTCTCCAGCTGAGGCGGGAGACCAAGGGTCCCTTTCCACGTGCAACAGGTATCCTGGGACTCCTATCAAGTTTCACGAGGAGTGAGGTATCGTCTCCTTTGGAGGCACTGATCTCCGCGTACGTCTGGAATTTTCAAAGGATGTGAGGCCTCCGGTCACGATGAGGTGGGGAACTAGGTCTTTCTCTGTGGTCTCCACAGGGGATTCAGACATCCTTTCATCTTCGGAGATGCAAGACGAGCCTGCCTTTAAGTCACTGCAGGGATATCCGGCCTTATTTCGAGTCAGGGCATCGCGGTGTCCATTTCAATTGAGGCCGCAAACTCAGCGTCCCTCTCACATACCTAGAGCTGAGAGAAGTCTCCTCTTGAGGTGCTTGTGGTAAGGTGGTATTCCTCTGGAGTCGAAGCCAGGGACTAACCTCTCATCTCGAGTTGATTTTTGGTCCACGAAGCTCTTTCGTGTTTCTACAGTGACCTCAGAATCCCTCTAGCTTGAAACAGTGTTCTTGGGGTTTCTCTGGAGTGCCATCAAGGAAATCAAGGATCCTTTCTTGTGTGATGTGCAACACGGAATTGCTCTGCACGCAGTGCAGGGGAATCGGGCCTCATCTCGCGGTAAGGGGTAGTCTCATGGTTTTTCTCGAGTTGCGGCGGCAACCTGGAGTATATTCTCGAGTTACGACGGGAATGGCCCTTCCACACACATGTTTGTTCAGTGACGTCAGGACTCCTGCCTAGTTGCGAAGGACAACTCGGGATTCTCCTCGAGGCTTGGCAGGGCAATTGGGACGCCTCTCCAGCTGAGGCGGGAGACCAAGGGTCCCTTTCCACGTGCCACAGGAATCCTGGGACTCCTATCAAGTTTCACGAGGAGTCAGGCATTGTCTCCTTTGGAGGCACTGATCTCCGCGTACCTCTGGAGTTTTCAAAGGATGTGAGGCCTCCGGTCGCGATGAGGTGGGGAAGTAGGTCTTTCTCTGTGGTCTCCACAGGACATTCAGACATCCTTTCGTCTTGGGAGATGCAAGACGAGCCTGCCTTCCAGTCACTGCAGGGATATCCGGCCTTATTTCGAGTCAGGGCATCGCGGTGTCCATTCTACTTGAAGCCGCAAACTCAGGGTCCCTCTCACATACCTAGAGCTGAGAGAAGCCTCCTCTTGAGGTGCTTGTGGTAAGGTGGTATTCCTCTGGAGTCGAAGCCAGGGACTAACCTCTCATCTCGAGTTGATTTTTGGTCCACGGAGCTCTTTCGTGTTTCTACAGTGACCTCAGGATCCCTCTAGCCTTGAAACAGTGTTCTTGGGGTTTCTCTGGAGTGCCATCAAGGAAATCAAGGCTCCTTTCTTGTGTGATGTGCAACACGGAATTGCTCTGCACGCAGTACAGGGGAATCGGGCCTCATCTCTCGGCGAGGGGGAAGTCTCATGGTTTTTCTCGAGTTGCGGCGGGAACCTGGTGTATATTCTCGAGTTACGACGGGAATGGCCCTTCCACACACATGTTTGTTCAGTGACGTCAGGACTCCTGCCTAGTTGCGAAGAACAACTCGGGATTCTCCTCGAGGCTTGGCAGGGCAATTGGGACGCCTCTCCAGCTGAGGCTGGAGACCAAGGGTCCCTTTCCACGTGCCACAGGAATCCTGGGACTCCTATCAAGTTTCACGAGGAGTCAGGCATCGTCTCCTTTAGAGGCACTGATCTCCGCGTACCTCTGGAGTTTTCAAAGGATGTGAGGCCTCCGGTCGCGATGAGGTGGGGAACTAGGTCTTTCTCTGTGGCCTCCACAGGGGATTCAGACATCCTTTCGTCTTGGGAGATGCAAGACGAGCCTGCATTCAAGTCACTGCAGGGATATCCGGCCTTATTTCGAGTCAGGGCGTCGCGGTGTCCATTTCACTTGAGGCCACAAAATCAGGGTCCCTCTCACAGAGGTAGAGCTGAGAGAAGCCTCCTCTTGAGGTTCTTGTGGTAAGGTGGTATTCCTCTGGAGTCAAAGCCAGGGACTACCCTCTCATCTCGAGTTGATTTTTGGTCCACGGAGCTCTTTCGTGTTGCTACAGTGACCTCAGGTTCCCTCTAGCCTTGAAACAGTGTTCTTGGGGTTTCTTTGGAGTGCCATCATGGAAATCAAGGCTCCTTTCATGTGTGATGTGCAACACGGAATTGCTCTGCACGCAGTGCAGGGGAATCGGGCCTCATTTTGCGGCGAGGGGGAAGTCTCATGGTTTTTCTCGAGTTGCGGCGGGAACCTGGGGTATAATCTCGAGTTACGACAGGGATGATCCTTCCACACACGTGTTTGTTTAGCAACGTCAGGACTCCTGCCTAGTTCCGAGGGACAACTCGGGATTCTCCTCGAGACTTCGCAGGGCAATTGGGACGCCTCTCCAGCTGAGGCGGGAGACCAAGGGTCCCTTTCCACGTGCCACAGGAATCCTGGGACTCCTATCAAGTTTCACGAGGAGTCAGGAATCGTCTCCTTTGGAGGCACTGATCTCCGCGTACCTCTGGAGTTTTCAAAGGATGTGAGGCCTCTGGTCGCGATGAGGTGGGGAACTAGGTCTTTCTCTGTGGTCTCCACAGGGGATTCAGACATCCTTTCATCTTGGGAGATGCAAGACGAGCCTACATTCAAGTCACTGCAGGGATATCCGGCCTTATTTCGAGTCAGGCCATCGCGGTGTCCATTCGACTTGAGGCCGCAAACTCAGGGTGCCTCTCACATACCTAGAGCTGAGAGAAGCCTCCTCTTGAGGTGCTTGTGGTAAGGTGGTATTCTTCTGGAGTTGAACCCAGGGACTAACCTCTCATCTCGAGTTGATTTTTGGTCCACGGAGCTCTTTCTTGTTGCTACAGTGACCTCAGGATCCCTCTAGCCTTGAAAGAGTGTTCTTGGGTTTTCTCTGGGGTGCCATCAAGGAAATCAAGGCTCCTTTCATGTGTGATGTGCAACACGGAATTGCTCTGCATGCAGTGCAGGGGAATCGGGCCTCATCTCAAGGCGAGGGGGAAGTCTCATTGTTTTTCTCGAGTTGCGGCGGGAACCTGGGGTATATTCTCGAGTTACGACGGGGATGGCCCTTCCACCCACGTGTTTGTTCAGCGACGTCAGGACTCCTGCCTAGTTGCGAGGGACAACTCGGGATTCTCCTCGAGGCTTGGCAGGGCAATTGGAACGCCTCTCCAGCTGAGGCGGGAGACCAAGTGTCCCTTTCAACGTGCCACAGGAATCCTGGGACTCCTATCAAGTTTCACGATGAGTCAGGCATCGTCTTCTTTGGAGGCACTGATCTCCGCGTACCTCTGGAGTTTTCAAAGGATGTGAGGCCTCCAGTCCCGATGAGGTGGGGAACTAGGTCTTTCTCTGTCGTCTCCACAGGGGATTCAGACATCCTTTCGTCTTGGGAGATGCAAGACGAGCCTGCATTCAAGTCACTGCAGGGATATCCGGCCTTATTTCGAGTCAGGGCATCGCGGTGTCCATTCCACTTGAGGCCGCAAACTCAGGGTCCCTCTCATATACCTAGAGCTGAGAGAAGCCTCCTCTTGAGGTGTTTGTGGTAAGGTGGTATTCCTCTGGAGTCGAAGCCAGGGACTAACCTCTCATCTCGAGTTGATTTTTGGTCCACGGAGCTCTTTGATGTTGCTACAGTGACCTCAGGATCCCTCTAGCCTTGAAACAGTGTTCTTGTTGATTCTCTGGAGTGCCATCAAGGAAATCAAGGCTTCTTTCAGGATTCATGTGCAACACGGAATTGCTCTGCAGGCAGTGCCGGGGAATCGGGCCTCATCTAACGGCGAGGGGGAAGTCTCATGGTTTTTCTCGAGTTGCGGCGAGAACCTGGGGTATATTCTCGAGTTACGACGGGGATGGCCCTTCCACCCACGTGTTTATTCAGCGACGTCAGGACTCCTTCCTAGTTTCGAGGGACAACTCGGGATTCTCCTCGAGGCTTGGCAGGGCAATTGGGACGCCTCTCCAGCTGAGGCGGGAGACCAAGGGTCCCTTTCCACGTGCCACAGGAATCCTGGGACTCCTATCAAGTTTCACGAGGAGTCAGGCATCGTCTCCTTTGGAGGCACTGATTTCCGCGTACCTCTGGAGTTTTCAAAGGATGTGAGGCCTCCGGTCGCGATGAGGTGGGGAACTAGGTCTTTCTCTGTGGCCTCCACAGGGGATTCAGACATCCTTTCGTCTTGGGAGATGCAAGACGAGCCTGCATTCAAGTCACTGCAGAGATATCTGTCCTTATTTCGAGTCAGGGCATCGCGGTGTCCATTCCACTTGAGGCCGCAAACTCAGGGTCCCTCTCACATACCTAGAGCTGAGAGAAGCCTCCTCTTGAGGTGCTTGTGGTAAGGTGGTATTCCTCTGGAGTCGAAGCCAGGGACTAACCTCTCATCTCGAGTTGATTCTTGATCCACGGAGCGCTTTCGTGCTGCTACAGTGACCTCAGGATCCCTCTAGACTTGAAACAGTGTTCTTGGGGTTTCTCTGGAGTGCCATCAAGGAAATCAAGGCTCCTTTCATGTGTGATGTGCAACACAGAATTGCTCTGCACGCAGTGCAGGGGAATCGGGCCTCATCTAGCGGCGAGGGGAAAGTCTCATGGTTTTTCTCAAGTTGCGGCGGGAACCTGTGGTATATTCTCGAGTTAAGACGGGGATGGCCCCTCCACCCACGTGTTTGTTCAGCGACGTCAGGACTCCTGCCTAGTTGCGAGGGACAACTCGGGATTCTCCTCGAGGCTTGGCAGGGCAATTGGGACGCCTCTCCAGCTGAGGCGGGAGACCAAGTGTCCCTTTCCACGTGCCACAGGAATCCTGGGACTCCTATCAAGATTCACGAGGAGTCAGGCATCGTCTCCTTTGGAGGCACTGATCTCCGCGTACCTCTGGAGTTTTCAAAGGATGTGAGGCCTCCGGTCGCGATGAGGTGGGGAACTAGGTCTTTCTCTGTGGTCTCCACTTGGGATTCAGACATCCTTTCGTCTTGGGAGATGCAAGCCGAGCCTGCATTCAAGTCACTGCAGGGATATCCGGCCTTATTTCGCATCAGGGCATCGCAGTGTCCATTCCACTTGAGGCCGCAAACTCAGGGTCCCTCAGACATACCTAGAGCTGAGAGAAGCCTCCTCTTGAGGTGCTTCTGGTAAGGTGGTATTCCTCTGGAGTCGAAGCCAGGGACTAACCTCTCATCTCGAGTTGATTTTTGGTCCACGGAGCTTTTTCGTTTTGCTACAGTGACCTCAGGATCCCTCTAGCCTTAAAACAGTGTTCTTGGGGTTTCTCTGGAGTGCCATCAAGGAAATCAAGGCTCCTTTCATGTGTGATGTGCAACACGGAATTGCTCTGCATGCAGTGCAGTGGAATCGGGCCTCATCTCGCGGCGAGGGGGAATTCTCATGGTTTATCTCGAGTTGCGGTGGTAACCTGGGGTATATTCTCGAGTTACAACGGGGATGGCCCTTCTACACACGCGTTTGTTCAGCGAAGGCAGGATTCCTGCCTAGTTGTGAGGGACAAATCGCGATTCTCCTCGAGGCTTGGCAGGGCAATTGGGACGCCTCTCCAGCTGAGGCGGCTGACCAAGGGTCCCTTTCCACGTGCCACAGGAATCCTGGGACTCCTATCAAGTTTCACGAGGAGTCAGGCATCGTCTCCTTTGGAGGCACTGATCTCCGCGTACCTCTGGAGTTTTCAAAGGATGTGAGGCCTCCGGTCGCAATGAGGTGGGGAACTAGGACTTTCTCTGTGGTCTCCACAGGGGATTCAGACATCCTTTCGTCTTGGGAGATGCAAGACGAGCCTGCATTCAAGTCACTGCAGGGATATCCGGCCTTTTTTCGCGTCAGGGCATCGCAGGGTCCATTCCACTTGAGGCCGCAAACTCAAGGTCCCTCTCACATACCTAGAGCTGAGAGAAGCCTCCTCTTGAGGTGCTTGTGGTAAGGTGGTATTCCTCTGGAGTCGATGTTAGGGACTAACCTCTGATCTCGAGTTGATTTTTGGTCCACGGAGTTCTTTCGTGTTGCTACAGTGACCTCAGGATCCCTCTAGCCTTGAAACAGTGTTCTTGGGGTTTCTCTGGAGTGCCATCAAGGAAATCAAGGCTCCTTTCATGTGTGATGTGCAACACGGAATTGCTCTGCATGCAGTGCAAGGGAATTGGGCCTCATCTCGCGGCAAGGGGAAAGTCTCATAGTTTTTCTCGAGTTGCGGCGGGAACCTGGGGTATATTCTCGAGTTACGACGGGGATGGCCCTTCCACCCACGTGTTTGTTCAGCGACGTCAGGACTCCAGCCTAGTTGCGAGGGACAACTCGGGATTCTCCTCGAGGCTTGGCAGGGCAAATGGGACGCCTCTCCAGCTGAGGCGGGAGACCAAGGGTCCCTTCCCACGTGCCACAGGAATCCTGGGATTTCTATAAAGTATCACGAGGATTCAGGCATCGTCTCCTTTGGAGGCACTGATCTCCGCGTACCTCTGGAGTTTTCAAAGGATGTGAGGCCTCCGGTCGTGATGAGGTGGGGAACTAGGTCTTTCTCTGTGGTCTCCACAGGCGATTCAGACATCCTTTCATCTTGGGAGATGCAAGACGAGCCTGCATTCAAGTCACTGCAGGGATATCCGGCCTTATTTCGAGCCAGGGCATCGCGGTGTCCATTCCACTTGAGGCCGCAAAATCAGGGTCCCTCTCACATACCTAGAGCTGAGAGAAGCCTCCTCTTGAGGTGCTTGTGGTAAGGTGGTATTCCTCTGGAGTCGAAGCCAGGGACTAACCTCTCATCTCGATTTGATTTTTGGTCCACGGAGCTCTTTCGTGTTGCTACAGTGACCTCAGGATCCCTCTAGCCTTGAAACAGTGTTCTTGGGGTTTCTCTGGAGTGCCATCAAGGAAATCAAGGCTCCTTTCATGTGTGATGTGCAACACGGAATTGCTCTGCACGCAGTGCAGGGGAATCGGGCCTCATCTCGCGGCGAGGGGGAAGTCTCATGGTTTTTCTCGAGTTGCGGCGGGAACCTGGGGTATATTCTCGAGTTACAACGGGGATGGCCCTTGTACACACGTGTTTGTTCAGCGATGGCAGGACTCCTGCCTAGTTGCGAGGGACAACTCGGGATTCTCCTCGAGGCTTGGCAGGGCAATTGGGACGCGTCTCCAGCTGAGGCAGGAGACCAAGGGTCCCTTTCCACGTGCCACCGGAATCCTGGGACTCCTATCAAGTTTCACGAGGAATCAGGCATCGTCTCCTTTGGAGGCACTGATCTCCGCGTGCCTCTGGAGTTTTCAAAGGATGTCAGGCCTCCGGTCGCGATGAGGTGGGGAACTAGGTCTTTCTCTGTGGTCTACACAGGTGATTCAGACATCCTTTCGTCTTGGGAGATGCAAGACGAGCCTGCATTCCAGTCACTGCAGGGATATCCGGCCTTATTTCGAGTCAGACATCGCGGTGTCCATTCCACTTGAGGCCGCAAAATCAGGGTCCCTCTCACATACCTAGAGCTGAGAGAAGCCTCCTCTTGAGGTGCTTGTGGTAAGGTGGTATTCCTCTGGAGTCGAAGCCAGGGACTAACCTCTCATATCGTGTTGATTTTTGGTCCACGGAGCTCTTTCGTGTTGCTACAGTGACCTCAGGATCCCTCTAGCCTTGAAGCAGTGTTCTTGGAGGTTCTCTGGAGTGGCACCAAGGAAATCAAGGCTTCTTTCATGTGTGATGTGCAACACGGAATTGCTCTGCACGCAGTGCAGGGGAATCGGGCCTCATCTCACGGCGAGTGGGGAGTCTCATCGTTTTTCTCGAGTTGCCGTGGGAACCTGGGGTATATTCTCGAGTTACGACGGGGATGGCCCTTCCACCCACGTGTTTGTTCAGCGACGTCAGGACTCCTGCCTAGTTGCAAGGGACAACTCGGGATTCTCCTCGAGGCTTGGCAGGGCAATTGGGACGCCTCTCCAGCTGAGGCGGGAGACCAAGGGTCCCTTTCCACGTGCCACAGGAATCCTGGGACTCCTATCAACTTTCACGAGGAGTCAGGCATCGTCTCCTTTGGAGGCAATGATCTCCGCGTACCTCTGGAGTTTTCAAAGCATGTGAGGCCTCCGGTCGCCATGAGGTGGGGAACTAGGTCTTTCTCTGTGGTCTGCACAGGGGATTCAGACATCCTTTCATCTTGGGAGATGCAAGACGAGCCTGCATTCAAGTCACTGCAGGGATATCCGGCCTTATTTCACGTCAGGGCATCGCAGTGTCCATTCCACTTGACGGCGCAAACTCAGGGTCCCTCTCACATACCTAGAGCTGAGAGAAGCCTCCTCTTGAGGTGCTTGTGGTAAGGTGGTATTCCTCTGGAGTCGAAGTTAGGGACTAACCTCTCATCTCGAGTTCATTTTTGGTCCACGGAGCTCTTTCGTGTTGCTACAGTGACCTCAGGATCCCTCTAGCCTTGAAACAGTGTTCTTGGGGTTTCTCTGGAGTGCCATCAAGGAAATCAAGGCTCCTTTCATGTGTGATGTGCAACACGGAATTTCTCTGCACACAGTGCAGGGGAATCGGGCCTTATCTCGCGGCGAGGGGGAAGTCTCATGGTTTTTCTCGAGTTGCGGCGGGAACCTGGAGTATATTCTCGAGTTACGACGGGGATGGCCCTTCCACCCACGTGTTTGTTCAGCGACGTCAGGACTCCAGCCTAGTTGCGAGGGACAACTCGGGATTCTCCTCGAGGCTTGGCAGGGCAATTGGGACGCCTCTCCAGCTGAGACGGGAGACCAAGTGTCCCTTCCCACGTGCCACAGGAATCCTGGGATTCCTATAAAGTATCTCGAGGAGTCAGGCATCGTTTCCTTTGGAGGCACTGATCTCCTCGTACCTCTGGAGTTTTCAAAGGATGTGAGGCCTCCGGTCGCGATGAGGTGGGGTACTAGGTCTTTCTCTGTGGTCTCCACAGGTGATTAAGACATCCTTTCGTCTTGGGAGATGCAAGACGAGCCTGCATTCAAGTCACTGCAGTGATATCCGGCCTTATGTCGAGCCAGGGCATCGCGGTGTCCATTCCACTTGAGGCCGCAAACTCAGGGACCCTCTCACATACCTAGAGCTGAGAGAAGCCTCCTCTTGAGGTGCTTGTGGTAAGGTGGTATTCCTCTGGAGTCGAAGCCATGGACTAACCTCTCATCTCGAGTTGATTTTTCGTCCACGGAGCTCTTTCGTGTTGCTACAGTGACCTCAGGATCCCTCTAGCCTTGAAACAGTGTTCTTGGGGTTTCTCTGGAGTGCCATCAAGGAAATCAAGGCTCCTTTCATGTGTGATGTGCAACACGGAATTGCACTGCACGCAGTGCAGGGGAATCGGGCCTCATCACGCGGCGAGGGGGAAGTCTAATGGTTTATCTCGAGTTGCGGCGGGAACCTGGGGTATATTCTCGAGTTACGACGGGGATGGCCCTTCCACCCACGTGTTTGTTCAGCGACGTCAGGACTCCAGCCTAGTTGCGAGGGACAACTCGGGATTCTCCTCGAGGCTTGGCAGGGCAATTGGGACGCCTCTCCAGCTGAGGCGGGAGACCAAGGGTCCCTTTCCACGTGCCACAGGAATCCTGGGACTCCTATCAAGTTTCACGAGGAGTCAGGCATCTTCTCCTTTGGAGGCACTGATCTCCGCGTACCTCTGGAGTTTTCAAAGGATGTGAGGCCTCCGGTCGTGATGAGGTAGGGAACTACGTCTTTCTCTGTGGTCTCCACAGGGGATTCAGACATCCTTTCTTCTTGGGAGATGCAAGACGAGCCTGCATTCAAGTCACTGCAGGGATATCCGGCCTTATTTCGAGCCAGGGCATCGCGGTGTCCATTCCACTTGAGGCCGCAAACTCAGGGTCCCTCTCACATACCTAGAGCTGAGAGAAGCCTCCTCTTGAGGTGCTTGTGGTAAGGTGGTATTCCTCTGGAGTCGAAGCCAGGGACTAACCTCTCATCTCGAGTTGATTCTTGATCCACGGAGCGCTTTCGTGTTGCTACAGTGACCTCAGGATCACTCTAGACTTGAAACAGTGTTCTTGGGGTTTCTCTGGAGTGCCATCAAGGAAATCAAGGCTCCTTTAATGTGTGATGTGCAACACAGAATTGCTCTGCACGCAGTGCAGGGGAATCGGGCCTCATCTAGCGGCGAGGGGGAAGTCTCATGGTTTTTCTCAAGTTGCGGCGGGAACCTGGGGTATATTCTCGAGTTAAGACAGGGATGGCCCCTCCACCCACGTGTTTGTTCAGCGACGTCAGGACTCCTGCCTAGTTGCGAGGGACAACTCGGGATTCTCCTCGAGGCTTGGCAGGGCAATTGGAACGCCTCTCCAGCTGAGGCGGGAGACCAAGTGTCCCTTTCCACGAGCCACAGAAATCCTGGGACTCCTATCAAGTTTCACGAGGAGTCAGGCATCGTCTCCTTTGGAGGCACTGATCTCCGCGTACCTCTGGAGTTTTCAAAGGATGTGAGGCCTCCGGTCGCGATGAGCTGGGGAACTAGGTCTTTCTCTGTGGTCTCCACTTGGGATTCAGACATCCTTTCGTCTTGGGAGATGCAAGCCGAGCCTGCATTCAAGTCACTGCAGGGATATCCGGCCTTATTTCGCATCAGGGCATCGCAGTGTCCATTCCACTTGAGGCCGCAAAATCAGAGACCCTCAGACATACCTAGAGCTGAGAGAAGCCTCCTCCTGAGGTGCTTGTGGTAAGGTGGTATTCCTCTGGAGTCGAAGCCAGGGACTAACCTCTCATCTCGAGTTGATTTTTGGTCCACGGAGTTTTTTCGGTTTGCTACAGTGACCTCAGGATCCCTCTAGCCTTGAAACAGTGTTCTTGGGGTTTCTCTGGAGTGCCATCAAGGAAATCAAGGCTCCTTTCATGTGTGATGTGCAACACGGAATTGCTCTGCATGCAGTGCAGTGGAATCGGGCCTCATCTCGCGGCGAGGGGGAATTCTCATGGTTTATCTCGAGTTGCGGTAGTAACCTGGGGTATATTCTCGAGTTACAACGGGGATGGCCCTTCTACACACGCGTTTGTTCATCGAAGGCAGGATTCCTGCCTAGTTGTGAGGGACAAATCGCGATTCTCCTCGAGGCTTGGCAGGGCAATTGGGAGGCCTCTCCAGCTGAGGCGGGAGACCAAGTGTCCCTTTCCACGTGCCACAGGAATCCTGGGACTCCTATGAAGTTTCACGAGGAGTCAGGCATCGTCTCCTTTGGAGGCACTGATCTCCGCGTACCTCTGGAGTTTTCAAAGGATGTGAGGCCTCCGGTCGCAATGAGGTGGGGAACTAGGTCATTCTCTGTGGTCTCCACAGGGGATTCAGACATCCTTTCGTCTTGGGAGATGCAAGACGAGCCTGCATTCAAGTCACTGCAGGGATATCCGGCCTTATTTCGAGTCAGGGCATCGCGGTGTCCATTCCACTTGAGGCCGCAAAATCAGTGTCCCTCTCACATACCTAGAGCTGAGAGAAGCCTCCTCTTGAGGTGCTTGTGGTAACGTGGTATTCCTCTGGAGTCGAAGCCAGGGACTAACCTCTCATCTCGAGTTGATTTTTGGTCCACGGAGCTCTTTCGTGTTGCTACAGTGACCTCAGGATCCCTCTAGCCTTGAAACAGTGTTCGTGGGGTTTCTCTGGAGTGCCATCAAGATAATCAAGGCTCCTTTCATGTTTGATGTGCAACACGGAATTGCTCTGCACGCAGTGCAGGGGAATCGGGCCTCATCTCGCGGCGAGGGGGAAGTCTAATGGTTTATCTCCAGTTGCGGCGGGAACCTGGGGTATATTCTCGAGTTACAACGGGGATCGCTCTTCTACACACGTGTTTGTTCAGCGATGGCAGGACTCCTGCCTAGTTGCGAGGGACAACTCGGGATTCTCTTCGAGGCTTGGCAGGGCAATTGGGACGCCTCTCCATCTGAGGCGGGAGACCAAGGGTCCCTTTCCACCTGCCGCAGGAATCCTGGGACTCCTATCAAGTTTCACGAGGAGTCAGGCATCGTCTCCTTTGGAGGCAATGATCTCCGCGTACCTCTGGAGTTTTCAAAGGATGTGAGGCCTCCGGTCGCCATGAGGTGGGGAACTAGGTCTTTCTCTGTGGTCTCCCCAGGGGATTCAGACATCCTTACATCTTGGGAGATGCAAGACGAGCCTGCATTCAAGTCACTGCAGGGATATCCGGCCTTATTTCGAGCCAGGGCATCGCGGTGTCCATTCCACTTGAGGCCGCAAAATCAGGGTCCCTCTCACATACCTAGAGCTGAGAGAAGCCTCCTCTTGAGGTGCTTGTGGTAAGGTGGTATTCCTCTGGAGTCGAAGTTAGGGACTAACTTCTCATCTCGAGTTGATTTTTGGTCCACGGAGCTCTTTCGTGTTGCTACAGTGACCTCTGGATCCCTCTAGCCTTGAAACAGTGTTCTTGGGGTTTCTCTGGAGTGCCATCAAGGAAATCAAGGCTCCTTTCATGTGTGATGTGCAACACGGAATTGCTCTGCACGCAGTGCAGGGGAATCGGGCCTCATCTCGCGGCGAGGGGGAAGTCTAATGGTTTATCTCCAGTTGCGGCGGGAACCTGGGGTATATTCTCGAGTTACGACGTGGATGGCCCTCCCACACACGTGTTTGTTCACCGACGTCAGGACTCCTGCCTAGTTGCGAGGGACAACTCGGGATTCTCCTCGAGGCTTGGCAGGGCAATTGGGACGCCTCTCCAGCTGAGGCGGGAGACCAAGGGTCCCTTTCCACGTGCCACAGGAATCCTGGGACTCCTATCAAGTTTCACGAGTAGTCAGGCATCGTCTCCTTTGGAGGCACTGATCTCCGCATACCTCTGGAGTTTTCAAAGGATGTGAGGCCTCCGGTCGCGATGAGGTGGGGAACTAGGTCTTTCTCTGTGGTCTCCACAGGGGATTCAGACATCCTTTCATCTTGGGAGATGCAAGACGAGCCTGCATTCAAGTCACTGCAGGGATATCCGGCCTTATTTCGCGTCAGGGCATCGCAGGGTCCATTCCACTTGAGGCCGCAAACTCAGGGTCCCTCTCACATACCTAGAGCTGAGAGAAGCCTCCTCTTGAGGTGCTTGTGGTAAGGTGGTATTCCTCTGGAGTCGAAGCCAGGGACTAACCTCTCATCTCGAGTTGATTTTTGGTCCACGGAGCTCTTTCGTGTTGCTACAGTGACCTCAGGATCCCTCTAGCCTTGAAACAGTGTTCTTGGGGTTTCTCTGGAGTGCCATCAAGGAAATCAAGGCTCCTTTCATGTGTGATGTGCAACACGGAATTACTCTGCACGCAGTGCAGGGGAATCGGGCCTCATCTCGCGGCGAGGGGGAAGTCTCATGGTTTTTCTCGAGTTGCGGCGGGGACCTGGGGTATATTCTCGAGATTCGCCGGGGATGGCCCTTCCACCCACGTGTTTGTTCAGCGACGTCAGGACTCCTGCCTAGTTGCGAGGGACAACTCGGGATTCTCCTCGAGGCTTGGCAGGGCAATTGGGACGCCTCTCCAGCTGAGGCGGGAGACCAAGGGTCCCTTTCCACGTGCCACAGGAATCCTGGGATTCCTATAAAGTATCACGAGGAGTCAGGCATCGTCTCCTTTGGAGGTACTGATCTCCGCGTACCTCTGGAGTTTTCAAAGGATGTGAGGCCTCCGGTTGCGATGAGGTGGGGAACTAGGTCTTTCTCTGTGGTCTCCACAGGGGATTCAGACATCCTCTCGTCTTGGGTTATGCAAGACGAGCCTGCATTCAAGTCACTGCAGGGATATCCGGCCTTATTTCGAGTCAGGGCATCGCGGTGTCCAATCCACTTGAGGCCGCAAAATCAGGGTCCCTCTCACATACCTAGAGCTGAGAGAAGCCTCCTCTTGAGGTGCTTGTGGTAAGGTGGTATTCCTCTGGAGGCGAAGCCAGGGACTAACCTCTCATCTCGAGTTGATTTTTGGTCCACGGAGCTCTTTCGTGTGGCTACAGTGACCTCAGGATCCCTCTAGCCTTAAAACAGTGTTCTTGGGGTTTCTCTGGAGTGCCATCAAGGAAATCAAGGCTCCTTTCATATGTGATGTGCAACACGGAATTGCTCTGCACGCAGTGCAGGGGAATCAGGCCTCATCTCACGGCGAGGGGGAAGTCTCATGGTTTTTCTCGAGTTGCGGCGGGAACCTGGGGTATATTCTCGAGTTACAACGGGGATGGCCCTTTTACACACGTGTTTGTTCAGCGATGGCAGGACTCCTGCCTAGTTGCGAGGGACAACTCGGGATTCTCCTCGAGGCTTGGCAGGGCAATTGGGACGCCTCTCCAGCTGAGGCGGGAGACCAAGGGTCCCTTTCCACGTGCCACAGGAATCCTGGGACTCCTATCAAGTTTCACGAGGAATCAGGCATCGTCTCCTTTGGAGGCACTGATCTCCGCGTACCTCTGGAGTTTTCAAAGGATGTCAGGCCTCCGGTCGCGATGAGGTGGGGAACTAGGTCTTTCTCTGTGGTCTACACAGGTGATTCAGACATCCTTTCGTCTTGGGAGATGCAAGACGAGCCTGCATTCCAGTCACTGCAGGGATATCCGGCCTTATTTCGAGTCAGACATCGCGGTGTCCATTCCACTTGAGGCCGCAAAATCAGGGTCCCTCTCACATACCTAGAGCTGAGAGAAGCCTCCTCTTGAGGTGCTTGTGGTAAGGTGGTATTCCTCTGGAGTCGAAGCCAGGGACTAACCTCTCATCTCCAGTTGATTTTTGGTCCACGGAGCTCTTTCGTGTTGCTACAGTGACCTCAGGATCCCTCTAGCCTTGAAACAGTGTTCTTGGGGTTTCTCTGGAGTGCCATCAAGATAATCAAGGCTCCTTTCATGTGTGATGTGCAACACGGAATTGCACTGCACGCAGTGCAGGGGAATCGGGCCTCATCTCGCGGCGAGGGGGAAGTCTAATGGTTTATCTCGAGTTGCGGCGGGAACCTGGGGTATATTCTCGAGTTACGACGGGGATGGCCCTTCCACCCACGTGTTTGTTCAGCGACGTCAGGACTCCTGCCTAGTTGCGAGGGACAACTCGGGATTCTCCTCGAGGCTTGGCAGGGCAATTGGGACGCCTCTCCATCTGAGGCGGGAGACCAAGGGTCCCTTTCCACGTGCCACAGGAATCCTGGGACTCCTATCAAGTTTCACGAGGAGTCAGGCATCGTCTCCTTTGGAGGCACTGATCTCAGCTTACCTCTGGAG
Organism: Cervus elaphus; assembly: GCF_910594005.1. Classification (NCBI taxonomy): domain Eukaryota; kingdom Metazoa; phylum Chordata; class Mammalia; order Artiodactyla; family Cervidae; genus Cervus; species Cervus elaphus. The sequence continues at coordinate 9,355,431 of NC_057838.1, forward strand.
TTTTCAAAGGATGTGAGGCCTCCGGTCGCGATGAGGTAGGGAACTACGTCTTTCTCTGTGGTCTCCACAGGGGATTCAGACATCCTTTCTTCTTGGGAGATGCAAGACGAGCCTGCATTCAAGTCACTGCAGGGATATCTGGCCTTATTTAGAGCCAGGGCATCGCGGTGTCCATTCCACTTGAGGCCGCAAACTCAGGGTCCCTCTCACATACCTAGAGCTGAGAGAAGCCTCCTCTTTAGGTGCTTGTGGTAAGGTGGTATTCCTATGGAGTCGAAGCCAGGGACTAACCTCTCATCTCGAGTTGATTTTTGGTCCACGGAGCTCTTTCGTGTTGCTACAGTGACCTCAGGATCCCTCTAGCCTTGAAACAGTGTTCTTGGGGTTTCTCTGGAGTGCCATCAAGGAAATCAAGGCTCCTTTTATGTGTGATGTGCAACACGGAATTGCTCTGCACGCAGTGCAGGGGAATCGGGCCTCATCTCGCGGCGAGGGGGAAGTCTCATACTTTTTCTCGAGTTGCGGCTGGAACCTGGGGTATATTCTCGAGTTACGACGGGGATGGCCCTTCCACACACGTGTTTGTTCAGCGACGTCAGGACTCCTGCCTAGTTGCGAGGGACAACTCGGGATTCTCCTCGAGGCTTGGCAGGGCAATTGGGACGCCTCTCCAGCTGAGGCGGGAGACCAAGGGTTCCTTTCCACGTGCCACAGGAATCCTGGGACTCCTATCAAGTTTCACGAGGAGTCAGGCATCGTCTCCTTTGGAGGCACTGATCTCCGCTTACCTCTGGAGTTTTCAAAGGATGTGAGGCCTCCGGTCGCGATGAGGTGGGGAACTAGGTCTTTCTCTGTGGTCTCCACAGGGGATTCAGACATCCTTTCATCTTGGGAGATGCAAGACGAGCCTGCATTCAAGTCACTGCAGGGATATCCGGCCTTATTTCGCGTCAGGGCATCGCGATGTCCATTCACTTGAGGCCGCAAACTCAGGGTCCCTCTCACATACCTAGAGCTGAGAGAAGCCTCCTCTTGAGGTGCTTGTGGTAAGGTGGTATTCCTCTGGAGTTGAAGGCAGGGACTAACCTCTCATCTCGAGTTGATTTTTGGTCCACGGAGCTCTTTCGTGTTGCTACAGTGACCTCAGGATCCCTCTAGCCTTGAAACAGTGTTCTTGGGGTTTCTCTGGAGTGCCATCAAGGAAATCAAGGCTCCTTTCATGTGTGATGTGCAACACGGAATTGCTCTGCACGCAGTGCAGGGGAATCGGGCCTCATCTCGCGGCGAGGGGGAAGTCTCATGGTTTTTCTCGAGTTGCGGCGGGGACCTGGGGTATATTCTCGAGATTCGCCGGGGATGGCCCTTCCACCCACGTGTTTGTTCAGCGACATCAGGACTCCTGCCTAGTTGCGAGGGACAACTCGGGATTCTCCTCGAGGCTTGGCAGGGCAATTGGGACGCCTCTCCAGCTGAGGCGGGAGACCAAGGGTCCCTTTCCACGTGCCACAGGAATCCTGGGATTCCTATAAAGTATCACGAGGAGTCAGGCATCGTCTCCTTTGGAGGCACTGATCTCCGCATACCTCTGGAGTTTTCAAAGGATGTGAGGCCTCCGGTTGCGATGAGGTGGGGAACTAGGTCTTTCTCTGTGGTCTCCACAGGGGATTCAGACATCCTCTCGTCTTGGGTTATGCAAGACGAGCCTGCATTCAAGTCACTGCAGGGATATCCGGCCTTATTTCGAGTCAGGGCATCGCGGTGTCCAATCCACTTGAGGCCGCAAAATCAGGGTCCCTCTCACATACCTAGAGCTGAGAGAAGCCTCCTCTTGAGGTGCTTGTGGTAAGGTGGTATTCCTCTGGAGGCGAAGCCAGGGACTAACCTCTCATCTCGAGTTGATTTTTGGTCCACGGAGCTCTTTCGTGTGGCTACAGTTACCTCAGGATCCCTCTAGCTTTAAAACAGTGTTCTTGGGGTTTCTCTGGAGTGCCATCAAGGAAATCAAGGCTCCTTTCATATGTGATGTGCAACACGGAATTGCTCTGCACGCAGTGCAGGGGAATCAGGCCTCATCTCACGGCGAGGGGGAAGTCTCATGGTTTTTCTCGAGTTGCGGCGGGAACCTGGGGTATATTCTCGAGTTACAACGGGGATGGCCCTTGTACACACGTGTTTGTTCAGCGATGGCAGGACTCCTGCCTAGTTGTGAGGGACAACTCGGGATTCTCCTCGAGGCTTGGCAGGGCAATTGGGACGCCTCTCCGGCTGAGGCGGGAGACCAAGGGTCCCTTTCCACGTGCCACAGGAATCCTGGGACTCCTATCAAGTTTCACGAGGAATCAGGCATCGTCTCCTTTGGAGGCACTGATCTCCGCGTACCTCTGGAGTTTTCAAAGGATGTCAGGCCTCCGGTCGCGATGAGGTGGGGAACTAGGTCTTTCTCTGTGGTCTACACAGGTGATTCAGACATCCTTTCGTCTTGGGAGATGCAAGACGAGCCTGCATTCCAGTCACAGCAGGGATATCCGGCCTTATTTCGAGTCAGACATCGCGGTGTCCATTCCACTTGAGGCCGCAAAATCAGGGTCCCTCTCACATACCTAGAGCTGAGAGAAGCCTCCTCTTGAGGTGCTTGTGGTAAGGTGGTATTCCTCTGGAGTCGAAGCCAGGGACTAACCTCTCATCTCCAGTTGATTTTTGGTCCACGGAGCTCTTTCGTGTTGCTACAGTGACCTCAGGATCCCTCTAGCCTTGAAACAGTGTTCTTGGGGTTTCTCTGGAGTGCCATCAAGATAATCAAGGCTCCTTTCATGTGTGATGTGCAACACGGAATTGCACTGCACGCAGTGCAGGGGAATCGGGCCTCATCTCGCGGCGAGGGGGAAGTCTAATGGTTTATCTCGAGTTGCGGCGGGAACCTGGGGTATATTCTCGAGTTACGACGGGGATGGCCCTTCCACCCACGTGTTTGTTCAGCGACGTCAGGACTCCTGCCTAGTTGCGAGGGACAACTCGGGATTCTCCTCGAGGCTTGGCAGGGCAATTGGGACGCCTCTCCAGCTGAGGCGGGAGACCAAGGGTCCCTTTCCACGTGCCACAGGAATCCTGGGACTCCTATCAAGTTTCACGAGGAGTCAGGCATCGTCTCCTTTGGAGGCACTGATCTCAGCTTACCTCTGGAGTTTTCAAAGGATGTGAGGCCTCCGGTCGCGAAGAGGTAGGGAACTACGTCTTTCTCTGTGGTCTCCACAGGGGATTCAGACATCCTTTCTTCTTGGGAGATGCAAGACGAGCTTGCATTCAAGTCACTGCAGGGATATCTGGCCTTATTTAGAGCCAGGGCATCGCGGTGTCCATTCCACTTGAGGCCGAAAACTCAGGGTCCCTCTCACATACCTAGAGCTGAGAGAAGCCTCTTCTTGAGGTGCTTGTGGATAAGGTGGTATTCCTCTGGAGTCGAACCCAGGGACTAACCTCTCATCTCGAGTTGATTTTTGGTCCACGGAGCTCTTTCGTGTTGCTACAGTGACCTCAGGATCCCTCTAGCCTTGAAACAGTGTTCTTGGGGTTTCTCTGGAGTGCCATCAAGGAAATCAAGGATCCTTTCATGTGTGATGTGCAACACGGAATTGCTCTGCATGCAGTGCAGGGGAATTGGGCCTCATCTCGCGGCGAGGAGGAAGTCTCATTGTTTTTCTCGAGTTGCGCCGGGAACCTGGGGTATATTCTCGAGTTACGACGGAGATGGCCCTTCCACCCACGTGTTTGTTCAACGACGTCAGGACTCCTGCCTAGTTGCGAGGGACAACTCGGGATTCTCCTCGAGGCTTGGCAGGGCAATTGGGACGCCTCTCTAGCTGAGGCGGGAGACCAAGGGTCCCTTACCACGTGCCACAGGAATCCTGGGATTCCTATCAAGTTTCACGAGGAGTCAGGCATCGTCTCCTTTGGAGGCACTGATCTCCGCGTACCTGGGGAGTTTTCAAAGGATGTGAGGCCTCCGGTCGCGATGAGGTGGGGAACTAGGTCTTTCTCTGTGGTCTCCACAGGTGATTCAGACATCCTTTCGTCTTGGGAGATGCAAGATGAGCCTGCATTCAAGTCACTGCAGGGATATCCGGCCTTATTTCGAGCCAGTGCATCGCGGTGTCCATTCCACTTGAGGCCGCAAACTCAGGGTTCCTCTCACATACCTAGAGCTGAGAGAAGCCCCCTCTTGAGGTGCTTGTGGTAAGGTGGTATTCCTCTGGAGTCGAAGCCAGGGACTAACCTCTCATCTCGAGTTGATTTCTGGTCCACGGAGCTCTTTCGTGTGGCTACAGTGACCTCAGGATCGCTCTAGCCTTGAAACAGGGTTCTTGGGGTTTCTCTGGAGTGCCATCAAGGAAATCAAGAATCTTTTCATGTGTGATGTGCAACACGGAATTGCTCTGCACGCAGTGCAGGGGAATCGGGCCTCATCTCGCGGCGAGGGGGAAGTCTCATGGTTTTTCTCGAGTTGCGGCGGGAACCTGGGGTATATTCTCGAGTTACGACGGGGATGGCCATTCCACACACGTGTTTATTCCGCGACGTCAGGACTCCTGCCTAATTGCGAGGGACAACTCGGGATTCTCCTCGAGGCTTGGCAGGGCAATTGGGACGCCTCTCCAGCTGAGGCGGGAGACCAAGGGTCCCTTTCCAGGTGCCACAGGAATCCTGGGACTCCTATCAAGTTTCACGAGGAGTCAGGCATCGTCTCCTTTGGAGGCACTGATCTCCGCGTACCTCTGGAGTTTTCAAAGGATGTGAGGCCTCCGGTCGCGATGAGGTGGGGAACTAGGTCTTTCTCTGTGGTCTGCACAGGGGATTCAGACATCCTTTCGTCTTGTGAGATGCAAGACGAGACTGCATTCAAGTCACTGCAGGAATATCCGGCCTTATTTCGCCTCAGGGTATCGCAGTGTCCATTCCACTTGAGGCCGCAAAATCAGGGTCCCTTTCACATACCTAGAGCTGAGAGAAGCCTCCCCTTGAGGTGCTTGTGGTAAGGTGGTATTCCTCTGGAGTCGAAGCCAGGGACTAACCTCTCATCTCGAGTTGATTTTTGGTCCATGGAGCTCTTTCGTGTTGCTACAGTGACCTCAGGATGCCTCTAGCCTTGAAACAGTGTTCTTGGGGTTTCTCTGGAGTGCCATCAAGGAAATCAAGGCTCTTTTCATGTGTGATGTGCAACACGGAATTGCTCTGCACGCAGGGCAGGGGAATCAGGCCTCATCTCGCGGCGAGGGGGAAGTCTCATGGTTTTTCTCAAGTTGCGGCGGGAACCTGGGGTATATTCTCGAGTTAAGACGGGTATGGCCCCTCCACCCACGTGTTTGTTCAGCGACGTCAGGACTCCTGCGTAGTTGCGAGGGACAACTCGGGATTCTCCTCGAGGCTTGGCAGGGCAATTGGGACGCCTCTCCAGCTGAGGCGGGAGACCAAGGGTCCCTTTCCACGTGCCACAGGAATCCTGGGACTCCTATCAAGTTTCACGAGGAGTCAGGCATCGTCTCCTTTGGAGGCACTGATCTCCGCGTACCTCTGGAGTTTTCAAAGGATGTGAGGACTCCGGTCGCGATGAGGTGGGGAACTAGGTCTTTCTCTGTGGTCTCCACAGGGGATTCAGACATCCTTTCATCTTGGGAGATGCAAGACGAGCCTGCATTCAAGTCACTGCAGGGATATCCGGCCTTATTTCGCGTCAGGGCATCGCAGTGTCCATTCCACTTGAGGCCGCAAAATCAGGGTCCCTCAGACATACCTAGAGTTGAGAGAAGCCTCCTCTTGAGGTGCTTGTGGTAAGGTGGTATTCCTCTGGAGTCGAAGCAAGGGACTAACATCTCATCTCGAGTTGATTCGTGGTCCACGGAGCTCTTTCCTGTTGCTACAGTGACCTCAGGATCCCTCTAGCCTTGAAACAGTGTTCTTGGGGTTTCTCTGGAGTGCCATCAAGGAAATCAAAGCTCCTTTCATGTGTGATGTGCAACACGGAATTGCTCTGCACGCAGTGCAGGGGAATCGGACCTCATCTCGCGGCGAGGGGGAAGTCTCATGGTTTTTCTCAAGTTGCGGCGGGAATCTGGGGTATATTCTCGAGTTACGACGGGGATGGCCCTTCCACACACGTGTTTGTTCAGCGACGTCAGGACTCCTGCCTAGTTGCGAGGGACAACTCGGGATTCTCCTCGAGGCTTGGCAGGGCAAGTGGGACGCCTCTCCAGCTGAGGCGGGAGACCAAGGGTCCCTTTCCACGTGCCACAGGAATCCTGGGACTCCTATCAAGTTTCACGATGAGTCAGGCATCGTCTCCTTTGGAGGCACTGATCTCCGCTTACCTCTGGAGTTTTCAAAGGATGTGAGAGCTCCGGTCGCGATGAGGTGGGGAACTAGGTCTTTCTCTGTGGTCTCCACAGGGGATTCAGACATCCTTTCGTCTTGGGAGATGCAAGACGAGCCTGCATTCAAGTCACTGCAGGGATATCCGGCCTTATTTCGCGTCAGGGCATCGCAGTGTCCATTCCACTTGAGGCCGCAAACTCAGGGTCCCTCTCACATAGTTAGAGCTGAGAGAAGCCTCCTCTTGAGGTGCTTGTGGTAAGGTGGTATTCCTCTGGAGTCGAAGCCAGGGACTAACCTCTCATCTCGAGTTGATTTCTGGTCCACGGAGCTCTTTCGTGTGGCTACAGTGACCTCAGGATCGCTCTAGCCTTGAAACAGGGTTCTTGGGGTTTCTCTGGAGTGCCATCAAGGAAATCAAGAATCTTTTCATGTGTGATGTGCAACACGGAATTGCTCTGCACGCAGTGCAGGGGAATCGGGCCTCATCTCGCGGCGAGGGGGAAGTCTCATGGTTTTTCTCGAGTTGCGGCGGGAACCTGGGGTATATTCTCGAGTTACGACGGGGATGGCCATTCCACACACGTGTTTATTCCGCGACGTCAGGACTCCTGCCTAATTGCGAGGGACAACTCGGGATTCTCCTCGAGGCTTGGCAGGGCAATTGGGACGCCTCTCCAGCTGAGGCGGGAGACCAAGGGTCCCTTTCCAGGTGCCACAGGAATCCTGGGACTCCTATCAAGTTTCACGAGGAGTCAGGCATCGTCTCCTTTGGAGGCACTGATCTCCGCGTACCTCTGGAGTTTTCAAAGGATGTGAGGCCTCCGGTCGCGATGAGGTGGGGAACTAGGTCTTTCTCTGTGGTCTGCACAGGGGATTCAGACATCCTTTCGTCTTGTGAGATGCAAGACGAGACTGCATTCAAGTCACTGCAGGAATATCCGGCCTTATTTCGCCTCAGGGTATCGCAGTGTCCATTCCACTTGAGGCCGCAAAATCAGGGTCCCTTTCACATACCTAGAGCTGAGAGAAGCCTCCCCTTGAGGTGCTTGTGGTAAGGTGGTATTCCTCTGGAGTCGAAGCCAGGGACTAACCTCTCATCTCGAGTTGATTTTTGGTCCATGGAGCTCTTTCGTGTTGCTACAGTGACCTCAGGATGCCTCTAGCCTTGAAACAGTGTTCTTGGGGTTTCTCTGGAGTGCCATCAAGGAAATCAAGGCTCTTTTCATGTGTGATGTGCAACACGGAATTGCTCTGCACGCAGGGCAGGGGAATCAGGCCTCATCTCGCGGCGAGGGGAAAGTCTCATGGTTTTTCTCAAGTTGCGGCGGGAACCTGGGGTATATTCTCGAGTTAAGACGGGTATGGCCCCTCCACCCACGTGTTTGTTCAGCGACGTCAGGACTCCTGCCTAGTTGCGAGGGACAACTCGGGATTCTCCTCGAGGCTTGGCAGGGTAATTGGGACGCTGCTCCAACTGAGGCGGGAGACCAAGGGTCCCTTTCCACGTGCCACAGGAATCCTGGGACTTCTATCAAGTTTCACGAGGAGTCAGGCATCGTCTCCTTTGGAGGCACTGATCTCCGCGTACCTCTGGAGGTTTCAAAGGATGTGAGGCCTCCGGTCGCGATGAGGTGGGGAACTCCGTCTTTCTCTGTGGTCTCCACAGGGGATTCAGACATCCTTTCTTCTTGGGAGATGCAAGACGAGCCTGCATTCAAGTCACTGCAGGGATATCCGGCCTTATTTCGCGTCAGGGCATCGCAGTGTCCATTCCACTTGAGGCCGCAAAATCAAAGTCCCTCAGACATACCTACAGCTGAGAGAAGCCTCCTCTTGAGGTGCTTGTGGTAAGGTGGTATTCCTCTGGAGGTGAAGCCAGGGACTAACCTCTCATTTCGAGTTGATTCTTGGTCCACGGAGCTCTTTCGTGTTGCTACAGTGACCTCAGGATCCCTCTAGACTTGAAACAGTGTTCTTGGGGTTTCTCTGGAGTGCCATCAAGGAAATCAAGGCTCCTTTCATGTGTGATTTGCAACACGGAATTTCTCTGCATGCAGTGCAGGGGAATCGGGCCTCATCTCGCGGCGAAGGGGAAGTCTCATTGTTTTTTCAAGTTGCGGCGGGAACCTGGGGTATCTTGTCGAGTTAAGACGGGGATGGCCCTTCCACACACGTGTTTGTTCAGCGACGTCAGGACTCCTGCCTATTTGCGAGGGACAACTCGGGATTCTCCTCGAGGCTTGGCAGGGCAATTGGGACGCCTCTCCAGCTGAGGCGGGAGACCAAGGGTCCCTTTCCACGTGCCACAGGAATCCTGGGACTCCTATCAAGTTTCACGAGGAGTCAGGCATCGTCTCCTTTGGAGGCACTGATCTCCGCGTACCTCTGGAGTTTTCCAAAGGATGTGAGGCCTCCGGTCGCGATGAGCTGGGGAACTAGGTCTTTCTCTGTGGTCTCCACAGGGGATTCAGACATCGTTTTGTCTTGGGAGATGCAAGACGAGCCTGCATTCAAGTCACTGCAGGGATATCCGGCCTTATTTCGCGTCAGGGCATCCCAGTGTCCATTCCACTTGAGGCCGCAAAAACAGGGTCCCTCAGACATACCTAGAGCTGAGAGAAGCCTCCTCTTGAGGTGCTTGTGGTAAGGTGGTATTCCTCTGGAGTCGAAGCAAGGGACTAACCTCTCATCTCGAGTTGATTCTTGGTCGACGGAGCTCTTTGGTGTTGCTACAGTGACCTCAGGATCCCTCTAGACTTGAAACAGTGTTCTAGAGTTTTCTCTGGAGTGCCATCAAGGAAATTAAGGCTCCTTTCATGTGTGATTTGCAACACGGAATTGGTCTGCACGCAGTGCAGGGTAATCGGGCCTCATCTCGCTGCGAGGGGGAAGTCTCATGGTTTTTCTCAAGTTGCGGCGGGAACCTGGGGTATATTCTCGAGTTAAGACGGGGATGGCCCTTCCACCCACGTGTTTGTTCAGCGACGTCAGGACTCCTGCCTAGTTGCGAGGGACAACTCGCGATTCTCCTCGAGGCTTGGCAGGGCAATTGGGACGCCTTTCCAGCTGAGGCGGGAGACCACGGGTCCCTTTCCACGTGCCACAGGAATCCTGGGACTCCTATCAAGTTTCACGAGGAGTCAGGCATCGTCTCCTTTGGAGGCACTGATCTCCGCGTACCTGGGGAGTTTTCAAAGGATGTAAGGCCTCCGGTCCCCTTGAGGTGGGGAACTAGGTCTTTCTCTGTGGTCTCCACAGGGGATTCAGACATCCTTTCATCTTGGGAGATGCAAGACGAGCCTGCATTCAAATCACTGCAGGGATATCCGGCCTTATTTCGCGTCAGGGCATCACAGTGTCCATTCCACTTGAGACCGCAAAATCAGGGTCCCTCTCACATACCTAGAGCTGAGAGAAGCCTCCTCTTAAGGTGCTTGTGGTAAGGTGGTATTCCTCTGGAGTCGAAGTTAGGGACTAACCTCTCATCTCGAGTTGATTTTTGGTCCACGGAGCTCTTTCGTGTTGCTACAGTGACCTCAGGATCCCTCTAGCCTTGATACAGTGTTCTTGGGGTTTCTCTGGAGTGCCATCAAGGAAACCAAGGCTCCTTTCATGTGTGATGTGCAACACGGAATTGCTCTGCACGCAGTGCAGGGGATCGGGCCTCATCTCGCGGCGAGGGGGAAGTCTCATGGTTTTTCTCAAGTTGCGGCGGGAACCTGGGGTATATTCTCGAGTTAAGACGGGGATGGCCCTTCCACACACGTGTTTGTTCAGCGACATCAGGACTCCTGCCTAGTTGCGAGGGACAACTCGGGATTCTCCTCGAGGCTTGGCAGGGCAATTGGGACGCCTCTCCAGCTGAGGCGGGAGACCAAGGGTCCCTTTCCACGAGCCACAGAAATCCTGGGACTCCTATCAAGTTTCACGAGGAGTCAGGCATCGTCTCCTTTAGAGGCACTGATCTCCGCGTACCTCTGGAGTTTTCCAAAGGATGTGAGGCCTCCGGTCGCGATGAGGTGGGGAACTAGGTCTTTCTCTGTGGTCTCCACAGGGGATTCAGACATCCTTTCATCTTGGGAGATGCAAGACGAGCCTGCATTCAAGTCACTGCAGGGATATCCGGCCTTATTTCGAGTCAGGGCGTCGCAGTGTCCATTCCACTTGAGGCTACTAACTCAGTGTCCCTGTCACATACCTAGAGCTGAGAGAAGCCTCCTATTGAGGTGCTTGTGGTAAGGTGGTATTCCTCTGGAGTCGAAGCCAGGGACTAACCTCTCATCTCGAGTTGATTTTTGGTCCACGGAGCTCTTTCGTGTTGCTACAGTGACCTCAGGATCCCTCTAGACTTGAAACAGTGTTCTTGGGGTTTCTCTGGAGTGCCATCAAGGAAGTCAAGGCTCCTTTCATGTGTGATGTGCAACACGGAATTGCTCTGCACGCAGTGCAGGGGAATCGGGCCTCATCTCGCGCAGAGGGGGAAGTCCCATGGTTTTTCTCGAGTTGCGGCGGGAACCTGTGGTATATTCTCGAGTTTCAACGGGGATGGCCCTTCCACCCACGTGTTTGTTCAGCGACGTCAGGACTCCTGCCTAGTTGCGAGGGACAACTCGGGATTCTCCTCGAGGCTTGGCAGGGCAATTGGGACGCCTCTCCAGCTGAGGCGGGAGACCAAGGGTCCCTTTCCACGTGCCACAGGAATCCTGGGACTCCTATCAAGTTTCACGAGGAGTCAGGCATCGTCTCCTTTGGAGGCACTGATCTCCGCGTACCTCTGGAGTTTTCAAAGGATGTGAGGCCTCCGGTCGCGATGAGGTGGCGAACTAGGTCTTTCTCTGTGGTCTCCACAGGGGATTCAGACATCGTTTTGTCTTGGGAGATGCAAGACGAGCCTGCATTCAAGTCAATGCAGGGATATCCGGCCTTATTTCGCGTCAGGGTATCGCAGTGTCCATTCCACTTGAGGCCGCAAAATCAGGGTCCCTCAGACATACCTAGAGCTGAGAGAAGCCTCCTCTTTAGGTGCTTGTGTTAAGGTGGTATTCCTCTGGATTCGAAGCAAGGGACTAACCTCTCATCTCGAGTTGATTCTTGGTCCACGGAGCTCTTTGTTGTTGCTACAGTGACCTCAGGATCCCTCTAGACTTGAAACAGTGTTCTAGAGGTTTCTCTGGAGTGCCATCAAGGAAATCAAGGCTCCTTTCATGTGTGATGTGCAACACGGAATTGGTCTGCACGCAGTGCAGGGTAATCGGGCCTCATCTCGCTGCGAGGGGGAAGTCTCATGGTTTTTCTCAAGTTGCGGCGGGAACCTGGGGTATTTTCTCGAGTTAAGACGGGGATGGCCCTTCCACACAAGTGTTTCTTCAGCGACGTCAGGACTCCTGCCTAGTTGCGAGGGACAACTCGGGATTCTCCTCGAGGCTTGGCAGGGCAATTGGGACGCCTCTCCAGCTGAGGCGGGAGACCACGGGTCCCTTTCCACGTGCCACAGGAATCCTGGGACTCCTATCAAGTTTCACGAGGAGTCAGGCATCGTCTTCTTTGGAGGCACTGATCTCCGCGTACCTGGGGAGTTTTCAAAGGATGTAAGGCCTCCGGTCGCGATGAGGTGGGGAACTAGGTCTTTCTCTGTGGTCTCCACAGGGGATTCAGACATCCTTTCATCTTGGGAGATGCAAGACGAGCCTGCATTCAAGTCACTGCAGGGATATCCGGCCTTATTTCGCGTCAGGGCATCACAGTGTCCATTCCATTTGAGGCCACAAAATCAGGGTACCTCTCACATACCTAGAGCTGAGAGAAGCCTCCACTTGAGGTGCTTGTGGTAAGGTGGTATTCCTCTGGAGTCGAAGTTAGGGACTAACCTCTCATCTCGAGTTGATTTTTGGTCCACGGACCTCTTTCGTGTTGCTACAGTGACCTCAGGATCCCTCTATCCTTGAAACAGTGTTCTTGGGGTTTCTCTGGAGTGCCATCAAGGAAATCAAGTCTCCTTTCATGTGTGATGTGCAACACGGAATTGCTCTGCACGCAGTGCAGGGGAATCGGGCCTCATCTCGCGGCGAGGGGGAAGTCTCATGGTTTTTCTCAAGTTGCGGCGGGAACCTGGGGTATATTCTCGAGTTAAGACGGGGATGGCCCTTCCACCCACGTGTTTGTTCAGCGACGTCAGGACTCCTGCCTAGTTGCGAGGGACAACTCGGGATTCTCCTCGAGGCTTGGCAGGGCAATTGGGACGCCTCTCCAGCTGAGGCGGGAGACCAAGGGTCCCTTTCCACGTGCCACAGGAATCCTGGGACTCCTATCAAGTTTCACGAGGAGTCAGGCATCGTCTCCTTTGGAGGCACTGATCTCCGCGTACCTCTGGAGTTTTCAAAGGATGTGAGGCCTCCGGTCGCGATGAGGTGGGGAACTAGGTCTTTCTCTGTGGTCTCCACAGGGGATTCAGACATCCTTTCGTCTTGGGAGATGCAAGACGAGCCTGCATTCAAGTCACTGCAGGGATATCCGGCCTTATTTCGCGTCAGGGCATCACAGTGTCCATTCCACTTGAGGCTGCAAACTCAGGGTCCCTCTCACATACCTAGAGCTGAGAGAAGCCTCCTCTTGAGGTGCTTGTGGTAAGGTGGTATTACTCTGGAGTCGAAGCCAGGGACTAATCTCTCATCTCGAGTTGATTCTTGGTCCACGGAGCTCTTTCGTTTTGCTACAGTGACCTCAGGATCCCTCTAGCCTTGAAACAGTGTTCTTGGGGTTTCTCTGGAGTGCCATCAAGGAAGTCAAGGCTCCTTTCATGTGTGATGTGCAACACGGAATTGCTCTGCACGCAGTGCAGGGGAATCGGGCCTCATCTCGTGGCGAGGGGGAAGTCTCACGGTTTTTCTCAAGTTGCCGCGGGAACCTGGGGTATATTGTCGAGCTAAGACGGGGATGGCCCTTCCACACACGTGTTTGTTCAGCGACGTCAGGACTCCTGCCTATTTGCGAGGGACAACTCGGGATTCTCCTCGAGGCTTGGCAGGGCAATTGGGACGCCTCTCCAGCTGAGGCGGGAGACCAAGGGTCCCTTTCCACGTGCCACAGGAATCCTGGGACTCCTATCAAGTTTCACGAGGAGTCAGGCATCGTCTCCTTTGGAGGCACTGATCTCCGCGTACCTGGGGAGTTTTCAAAGGATGTGAGGCCTCCGGTCGCGATGAGGTGGGGAACTAGGTCTTTCTCTGTGGTCTCCACAGGGGATTCAGACATCCTTTCGACTTGGGAGATGCAAGACAATCCTGCATTCAAGTCACTGCAGGGATATTCGGCCTTATTTCGAGTCAGGGCATCGCGGTGTCCATTCCACTTGAGGCCGCAAACTCAGGGTCCCTCTCACATAGCTAGAGCTGAGAGAAGCCTCCTCTTGAGGTGCTTGTGGTTAGGTGGTATTCCTCTGGAGTCGAAGCCAGGGACTAACCTCTCATCTCGAGTTGATTTTTGGTCCACGGAGCTCTTTCGTGTTGCTACAGTGACCTCAGGATCCCTCTAGCCTGGAAACAGTGTTCTTGGGGTTTCTCTGGAGTGCCATCAAGGAAGTCAAGGCTCCTTTCATGTGTGATGTGCAACACGGAATTCCTCTGCACGCAGTGCAGGGGAATCGGGCCTCATCTCGCGGAGAGGGGGAAGTCCCATGGTTTTTCTCGAGTTGCGGCGGGAACCTGGGGTATATTCTCGAGTTTCAACGGGGATGGCCCTTCCACCCACGTGTTTGTTCAGCGACGTCAGGACTCCTGCCTAGTTGCGAGGGACAACTCGGGATTCTCCTCGAGGCTTGACAGGGCAACTGGGACGCCTCTCCAGCTGAGGCGGGAGACCAAGGGTCCCTTTCCACGTGCCACAGGAATCCTGGGACTCCTATTAAGTTTCACGAGGAGTCAGGCATCGTCCCCTTTGGAGGCACTGATCTCCGCGTACCTCTGGAGTTTTCAAAGGATGTGAGGCCTCCGGTCGCGATGAGGTGGGGAACTAGGTCTTTCTCTGTGGTCTCCAGAGGGGATTCAGACATCGTTTTGTCTTGGGAGATGCAAGACGAGCCTGCATTCAAGTCAATGCACGGATATCCGGCCTTATTTCGCGTCAGGGCATCCCAGTGTCCATTCCACTTGAGGCCGCAAAATCAGGGTCCCTCAAACATACCTAGAGCTGAGAGAAGCCTCCTCTTGAGGTGCTTGTGGTAAGGTGGTATTCCTCTGGAATCGAAGCAAGGGACTAACCTCTCATCTCGAGTTGATTCTTGGTCGACGGAGCTCTTTGGTGTTGCTACAGTGACCTCAGGATCCCTCTAGACTTGAAACAGTGTTCTTGGGGTTTCTCTGGAGTGCCATCAAGGAAATCAAGGCTCCTTTCATGTGTGATTTGCAACACGGAATTGGTCTGCACGCAGTGCAGGGTAATCGGGCGTCTTCTCGCTGCGAGGGGGAAGTCTCATGGTTTTTCTCAAGTTGCGGCGGGAACCTGGGGTATATTCTCGAGTTAAGACGGGGATGGCCCTTCCACACACGTGTTTGTTCAGCGACGTCAGGACTCCTGCCTAGTTGCGAGGAACAACTCGCGATTCTCCTCGAGGCTTGGCAGGGCAATTGGGACGCCTTTCCAGCTGAGGCGGGAGACCACGGGTCCCTTTCCACGTACCACAGGAATCCTGGGACTCCTATCAAGTTTCACGAGGAGTCAGGCATCGTCTCCTTTGGAGGCACTGATCTCCGCGTACCTGGGGAGTTTTCAAAGGATGTAAGGCCTCCGGTCCCCATGAGGTGGGGAACTAGGTCTTTCTCTGTGGTCTCCATAGGGGATTCAGACATCCTTTCATCTTGGGAGATGCAAGACGAGCCTGCATTCAAGTCACTGCAGGGATATCCGGCCTTATTTCGCGTCAGTGCATCACAGTGTCCATTCCACTTGAGACCGCAAAATCAGGGTCCCTCTCACATACCTAGAGCTGAGAGAAGCCTCCTCTTGAGGTGCTTGTGGTAAGGTGGTATTCCTCTGGAGTCGAAGTTAGGGACTAACCTCTCATCTCGAGTTGATTTTTGGTCCACGGAGCTCTTTCGTGTTGCTACAGTGACCTCAGGATCCCTCTAGCCTTGAAACAGTGTTCTTGGGGTTTCTCTGGAGTGCCATCAAGGAAACCAAGGCTCCTTTCATGTGTGATGTGCAACACGGAATTGCTCTGCACGCAGTGCAGGGGAATCGGGCCTCATCTCGCGGCGAGGGGGAAGTCTCATGGTTTTTCTCAAGTTGCGGCGGGAACCTGGGGTATATTCTCGAGTTAAGACGGGGATGGCCCTTCCACACACGTGTTTGTTCAGCGACGGCAGGACTCCTGCCTAGTTGCGAGGGACAACTCGGGATTCTCCTCGAGGCTTGGCAGGGCAATTGGGACGCCTCTCCAGCTGAGGCGGGAGAACAAGGGTCCCTTTCCACGTGCCACAGGAATCCTGGGACTCCTATCAAGTTTCACGAGGAGTCAGGCATCGTCTCCTTTGAGGCTCTGATCTCCGCGTACCTCTGGAGTTTTCCAAAGGATGTGAGGCCTCCGGTCGCGATGAGGTGGGGAACTAGGTCTTTCTCTGTGGTCTCCACAGGGGATTCAGACATCCTTTCGTCTTGGGAGATGCAAGACGAGCCTGCATTCAAGTCACTGCAGGGATATCCGGCCTTATTTCGAGTCAGGGCATCGCAGTGTCCATTCCACTTGAGGCTGCAAACTCAGTGTCCCTGTCACATACCTAGAGCTGAGAGAAGCCTCCTATTGAGGTGCTTGTGGTTAGGTGGTATTCCTCTGGAGTCGAAGCCAGGGACTAACCTCTCATCTCGAGTTGATTTTTGGTCCACGGAGCTCTTTCGTGTTGCTACAGTGACCTCAGGATCACTCTAGCCTGGAAACAGTGTTCTTGGGGTTTCTCTGGAGTGCCATCAAGGAAGTCAAGGCTCCTTTCATGTGTGATGTGCAACACGGAATTGCTCTGCACGCAGTGCAGGGGAATCGGGCCTCATCTCGCGCAGAGGGGGAAGTCCCATGGTTTTTCTCGAGTTGCGGCGGGAACCTGTGGTATATTCTCGAGTTTCAACGGGGAAGGCCCTTCCACCCACGTGTTTATTCAGCGACGTCAGGACTCCTGCCTAGTTGTGAGGGACAACTCGGGATTCTCCTCGAGTCTTGGCAGGGCAATTGGGACGCCTCTCCAGCTGAGGCGGGAGACCAAGGGTCCCTTTCCACGTGCCACAGGAATCCTGGGACTCCTATCAAGTTTCACGAGGAGTCAGGCATCGTCTCCTTTGGAGGCACTGATCTCCGCGTACCTCTGGAGTTTTCAAAGGATGTGAGGCCTCCGGTCGCGATGAGGTGGGGAACTAGGTCTTTCTCTGTGGTCTCCACAGGGGATTCAGACATCGTTTTGTCTTGGGAGATGCAAGACGAGCCTGCATTCAAGTCACTGCAGGAATATCCGGCCTTATTTCGAGCCACGACATCGCGCTGTCCATTCCACTTGAGGCCAAAAAATCAGGGTCCCTCTCACATACCTAGAGCTGAGAGAAGCCTCCTCTTGAGGTGATTGTGGTAAGGTGGTATTCCTCTGGATTCGAAGCAAGGGACTAACCTCTCATCTCGAGTTGATTCTTGGTCCACGGAGCTCTTTGTTGTTGCTACAGTGACCTCAGGATCCCTCTAGACTTGAAACAGTGTTCTAGAGGTTTCTCTGGAGTGCCGTCAAGGAAATCAAGGCTCCTTTCATGTGTGATGTGCAACACGGAATTGCTCTGCACGCAGTGCAGGGTAATCGGGCCTCATCTCGCGGCGAGGGGGAAGTCTCATGGTTTTTCTCAAGTTGCGGCGGGAACCTGGGGTATTTTCTCGAGTTAAGACGGGGATGGCCCTTCCACACAAGGGTTTCTTCAGCGACGTCAGGACTCCTGCCTAGTTGCGAGGGACAACTCGGGATTCTCCTCGAGGCTTGGCAGGGCAATTGGGACGCCTCTCCAGCTGAGGCGGGAGACCACGGGTCCCTTTCCACGTGCCACAGGAATCCTGGGACTCCTATCAAGTTTCACGAGGAGTCAGGCATCGTCTCCTTTGGAGGCACTGATCTCCGCGTACCTGGGGAGTTTTCAAAGGATGTGAGGCCTCCGGTCCCCATGAGGTGGGGAACTAGGTCTTTCTCTGTGGTCTCCACAGGGGATTCAGACATCCTTTCATCTTGGGAGATGCAAGACGAGCCTCCATTCAAGTCACTGCTGGGATATCCGGCCTTATTTCGCGTCAGGGCATCACAGTGTCCATTCCATTTGAGGCCACAAAATCAGGGTACCTCTCACATACCTAGAGCTGAGAGAAGCCTCCTCTTTAGGTGCTTGTGGTAAGGTGGTATTCCTCTGGAGTCGAAGTTAGGGACTAACCTCTCATCTCGAGTTGATTTTTGGTCCACGGAGCTCTTTCGTGTTGCTACAGTGACCTCAGGATCCCTCTATCCTTGAAACAGTGTTCTTGGGGTTTCTCTGGAGTGCCATCAAGGAAACCAAGGCTCCTTTCATGTGTGATGTGCAACACGGAATTGCTCTGCACGCAGTGCAGGGGAATCGGGCCTCATCTCGCGGCGAGGGGGAAGTCACATGGTTTTTCTCAAGTTGCGGCGGGAACCTGGGGTATATTCTCGAGTTAAGACGGGGATGGCCCTTCCACCCACGTGTTTGTTCAGCGACGTCAGGACTCCTGCCTAGTTGCGAGGGACAACTCGGGATTCTCCTCGAGGCTTGGCAGGGCAATTGGGACGCCTCTCCAGCTGAGGCGGGAGACCAAGGGTCCCTTTCCACGTGCCACAGGAATCCTGGGACTCCTATCAAGTTTCACGAGGAGTCAGGCATCGTCTCCTTTGGAGGCACTGATCTCCGCGTACCTCTGGAGTTTTCAAAGGATGTGAGGCCTCCGGTCGCAATGAGGTGGGGAACTAGGTCTTTCTCTGTGGTCTCCACAGGGGATTCAGACATCCTTTCGTCTTGGGAGATGCAAGACGAGCCTGCATTCAAGTCACTGCAGGGATATCCGGCCTTATTTCGCGTCAGGGCATCGCAGTGTCCATTCCACTTGAGGCTGTAAACTCAGGGTCCCTCTCACATACCTAGAGCTGAGAGAAGCCTCCTCTTGAGGTGCTTGTGGTAAGGTGGTATTACTCTGGAGTCGAAGCCAGGGACTAATCTCTCATCTCGAGTTGATTCTTGGTCCACGGAGCTCTTTCGTTTTGCTACAGTGACCTCAGGATCCCTCTAGCCTTGAAACAGTGTTCTTGGGGTTTCTCTGGAGTGCCATCAAGGAAGTCAAGGCTCCTTTCATGTTTGATGTGCAACACGGAATTGCTCTGCACGCAGTGCAGGGGAATCGGGCCTCATCTCGCGGCGAGGGGGAAGTCTCACGGTTTTTCTCAAGTTGCGGCGGGAACCTGGGGTATATTGTCGAGCTAAGACGGGGATGGCCCTTCCACACACGTGTTTGTTCAGCGACGTCAGGACTCCTGCCTCTTTGCGAGGGACAACTCGGGATTCTCCTCGAGGCTTGGCAGGGCAATTGGGACGCCTCTCCAGCTGAGGCGGGAGACCAAGGGTCCCTTTCCACGTGCCACAGGAATCCTGGGACTCCTATCAAGTTTCACGAGGAGTCAGGCATCGTCTCCTTTGGAGGCACTGATCTCCGCGTACCTGGGGAGTTTTCAAAGGATGTGAGGCCTCCGGTCGCGATGAGGTGGGGAACTAGGTCTTTCTCTGTGGTCTCCACAGGGGATTCAGACATCCTTTCGACATGGGAGATGCAAGACGAGCCTGCATTCAAGTCACTGCAGGGATATTCAGCCTTATTTCGAGTCAGGGCATCGCGGTGTCCATTCCACTTGAGGCCGCAAACTCAGGGTCCCTCTCACATAGCTAGAGCTGAGAGAAGCCTCCTCTTGAGGTGCTTGTGGTAACGTGGTATTCCTCTGGAGTCGAAGCCAGGGACTAACCTCTCATCTCGAGTTGATTTTTGGTCCACGGAGCTCTTTCGTGTTGCTACAGTAACCTCAGGATCCCTCTAGCCTTGAAACAGTGTTCTTGGGGTTTCTCTGTATTGCCATCAAGGAAATCAAGGCTCCTTTCATGTGTGATGTGCAACACGGAATTGGTCAGCACGCAGTGCAGGGGAATCGGTCCTCATCTCGTGGCGAGGGGGAAGTCTCATGTTTTTTCTCGAGTTGCGGCGGGAACCTGGGGTATATTCTCGAGTTACGACGGGGATGGCCCTTCCACCCACGTGTTTGTTCAGCGACATCAGGACTCCTGCCTAGTTGCGAGGGACAACTCGGGATTCTCCTCGAGGCTTGGCAGGGCAATTATGACGCCTCTCCAGCTGAGGCGGGAGACCAAGGGTCCCTTTCCACGTGCCACAGGAATCCTGGGACTCCTATCAAGTTTCACGAGGAGTCAGGCATCGTCTCCTTTGGAGGCACTGATCTCCGCGTACCTCTGGAGTTTTCAAAGGATGTGAGGCCTCCGGTCGCGATGAGGTGGGAAACTAGGTCTTTCTCTGTGGTCTCCACAGGGGATTCAGACATCCTTTCGTCTTGGGAGATGCAAGACGAGCCTGCATTCAAGTCACTGCAGGGATATCCGGCCTTATTTCGAGTCAGCGCATCGCAGTGTCCATTCCACTTGAGGCTGCAAACTCAGTGTCCCTGTCACATACCTAGAGCTGAGAGAAGCCTCCTATTGAGGTGCTTGTGGTTAGGTTGTATTCCTCTGGAGTCGAAGCCAGGGACTAACCTCTCATCTCGAGTTGATTTTTGGTCCACGGAGCTCTTTCGTGTGGCTACAGTGACCTCAGGATCCCTCTAGCCTGGAAACAGTGTTCTTGGGGTTTCTCTGGAGTGCCATCAAGGAAGTCAAGGCTCCTTTCATGTGTGATGTGCAACACGGAATTGCTCTGCACGCAGTGCAGGGGAATCGGGCCTCATCTCGCGGAGAGGGGGAAGTCCCATGGTTTTTCTCGAGTTGCGGCGGGAACCTGGGGTATATTCTCGAGTTTCAACGGGGATGGCCCTTCCACCCACGTGTTTGTTCAGCGACGTCAGGACTCCTGCCTAGTTGCGAGTGACAACTCGGGATTCTCCTCGAGGCTTGGCAGGGCAATTGGGACGCCTCTCCAGCTGAGGCGGGAGACCAAGGGTCCCTTTCCACGTGCCACAGGAATCCTGGGACTCCTAATAAGTTTCACGAGGAGTCAGGCATCGTCCCCTTTGGAGGCACTGATCTCCGCGTACCTCTGGAGTTTTCAAAGGATGTGAGGCCTCCGGTCGCGATGAGGTGGGGAACTAGGTCTTTCTCTGTGGTCTCCAGAGGGGATTCAGACATCGTTTTGTCTTGGGAGATGCAAGACGAGCCTGCATTCAAGTCAATGCAGGGATATCCGGCCTTATTTCGCGTCAGGGCATCCCAGTGTCCATTCCACTTGAGGCCGCAAAAACAGGGTCCCTCAGACATACCTAGAGCTGAGAGAAGCCTCCTCTTGAGGTGCTTGTGGTAAGGTGGTATTCCTCTGGAGTCGAAGCAAGGGACTAACCTCTCATCTCGAGTTGATTCTTGGTCGACGGAGCTCTTTGGTGTTGCTACAGTGACCTCAGGATCCCTCTAGCCTTGAAACAGTGTTCTTGGGGTTTCTCTGGAGTGCCATCAAGGAAATCAAGGCTCCTTTCATGTGTGATTTGCAACACGGAATTGGTCTGCACGCAGTGCAGGGTAATCGGGCCTCATCTCGCTGCGAGGGGGAAGTCTCATGGTTTTTCTCAAGTTGCGGCGGGAACCTGGGGTATATTCTCGAGTTAAGACGGGGATGGCCCTTCCACACACGTGTTTGTTCAGCGACGTCAGGACTCCTGCCTAGTTGCGAGGGACAACTCGCGATTCTCCTCGAGGCTTGGCAGGGCAATTGGGACGCCTTTCCAGCTGAGGCGGGAGACCACGGGTCCCTTTCCACGTACCACAGGAATCCTGGGACTCCTATCAAGTTTCACGAGGAGTCAGGCATCGTCTCCTTTGGAGGCACTGATCTCCGCGTACCTCTGGAGTTTTCAAAGGATGTAAGGCCTCCGGTCGCGATGAGGTGGGGAACTAGGTCTTTCTCTGTGGTCTCCACAGGGGATTCAGACATCCTTTCATCTTGGGAGATGCAAGACAAGCCTGCATTCAAGTCACTGCAGGGATATCCGGCCTTATTTCGAGTCAGGGCATCGCAGGGTCCATTCCACTTGAGGCTGCAAAATCAGGGTCCCTGTCACATACCTAGAGCTGAGAGAAGCCTCCTATTGAGGTGCTTGTGGTTAGGTGGTATTCCTCTGGAGTCGAAGCCAGGGACTAACCTCTCATCTCGAGTTGATTTTTGGTCCACGGAGCTATTTCGTGTTACTACAGTGACCTCAGGATCCCTCTAGCCTTGAAACAGTGTTCTTGGGGTTTCTCTGGAGTGCCATCAAGGAAGTCAAGGCTCCTTTCATGTGTGATGTGCAACACGGAATTGCTCTGCACGCAGTGCAGGGGAATCGGGCCTCATCTCGCGCAGAGGGGGAAGTCCCATGGTTTTTCTCGAGTTGCGGCGGGAACCTGTGGTATATTCTCGAGTTTCAACGGGGATGGCCCTTCCACCCACGTGTTTGTTCAGCGACGTCAGGACTCCTGCCTAGTTGTGAGGGACAACTCGGGATTCTCCTCGAGGCTTTGCAGGGCAATTGGGATGCCTCTCCAGCTGAGGCGGGAGACCAAGGGTCCCTTTCCACGTGCCACAGGAATCCTGGGACTCCTATCAAGTTTCACGAGGAGTCAGGCATCGTCTCCTTTGGAGGCACTGATCTCCGCGTACCTCTGGAGTTTTCAAAGGATGTGAGGCCTCCGGTCGCGATGAGGTGGGGAACTAGGTCTTTCTCTGTGGTCTCCACAGGGGATTCAGACATCGTTTTGTCTTGGGAGATGCAAGACGAGCCTGCATTCAAGTCAATGCAGGGATATCCGGCCTTATTTCGCGTCAGGGCATCGCAGTGTCCATTCCACTTGAGGCCGCAAAATCAGGGTCCCTCAGACATACTTAGAGCTGAGAGAAGCCTCCTCTTGAGGTGCTTGTGGTAAGGTGGTATTTCTCTGGATTCGAAGCAAGGGACTAACCTCTCATCTCGAGTTGATTCTTGGTCCACGGAGCTCTTTGTTGTTGCTACAGTGACCTCAGGATCCCTCTAGACTTGAAACAGTGTTCTAGAGGTTTCTCTGGAGTGCCATCAAGGAAATCAAGGCTCCTTTCATGTGTGATTTGCAACACGGAATTGGTCTGCACGCAGTGCAGGGTAATCGGGCCTCATCTCGCGGCGAGGGGGAAGTCTCATGGTTTTTCTCAAGTTGCGGCGGGAACCTGGGGTATTTTCTCGAGTTAAGACGGGGATGGGCCTTCCACACAAGTGTTTCTTCAGCGACGTCAGGACTCCTGCCTAGTTGCGAGGGACAACTCGGGATTCTCCTCGAGGCTTGGCAGGGCAATTGGGACGCCTCTCCAGCTGAGACGGGAGACCACGGGTCCCTTTCCACGTGCCACAGGAATCCTGGGACTCCTATCAAGTTTCACGAGGAGTCAGGCATCGTCTCCTTTGGAGGCACTGATCTCCGCGTACCTGGGGAGTTTTCAAAGGATGTAAGGCCTCCGGTCCCCATGAGGTGGGGAACTAGGTCTTTCTCTGTGGTCTCCACAGGGGATTCAGACATCCTTTCATCTTGGGAGATGCAAGACGAGCCTCCATTCAAGTCACTGCTGGGATATCCGGCCTTATTTCGCGTCAGGGCATCGCGGTGTCCATTCCACTTGAGGCTGCAAACTCAGGGTCCCTCTCACATACCTAGAGCTGAGAGAAGCCTCCTCTTGAGGTGCTTGTGGTAAGGTGGTATTCCTCTGGAGTTGAAGCCAGGGACTAATCTCTCATCTCGAGTTGATTCTTGGTCCACGGAGCTCTTTCGTTTTGCTACAGTGACCTCAGGATCCCTCTAGCCTTGAAACAGTGTTCTTGGGGTTTCTCTGGAGTGCCATCAAGGAAGTCAAGGCTCCTTTCATGTGTGATGTGCAACACGGAATTGCTCTGCACGCAGTGCAGGGGAATCGGGCCACATCTCGCGGCGAGGGGGAAGTCTCACGGTTTTTCTCGAGTTGCGGCGGCAAACTGGGGTATATTCTCGAGTTACGACGGGGATGGCCCTTCCACACACGTGTTTGTTCAGCGACGTCAGGACTCCTGCCTAGTTGCGAGGGACAACTCGGGATTCTCCTCGAGGCTTGGCAGGGCAATTGGGACGCCTCTCCAGCTGAGGCGGGAGACCAAGGGTCCCTTTCCACGTGCCACAGGAATCCTGGGACTCCTATCAAGTTTCACGAGGAGTCAGGCATCGTCTCCTTTGGAGGCACTGATCTCCGCGTACCTCTGGAGTTTTCAAAGGATGTGAGGCCTCCGGTCGCGATGAGGTGGGGAACTTAGTCTTTCTCTGTGGTCTGCACAGGGGATTCAGACATCCTTTCGTCTTGGGAGATGCAAGACGAGCCTGCATTCAAGTCACTTCAGGGATATCCGGCCTTATTTCGAGTCAGGGCATAGCGGTGTCGATTCCACTTGAGGCCACAAACTCAGGGTCCCTCTCACATACCTAGAGCTGAGGGAAGCCTCCTCTTGAGGTGGTTGTGGTAAGGTGGTATTCCTCTGGAGTCGAAGCCAGGGACTAACCCCTCATCTCGAGTTGATTTTTGGTCCACGGAGCTCTTTCGTGTTGCTACAGTGACCTAAGGATCCCTCTAGCCTTGAAACAGTGTTCTTGGGGTTTCTCTGGAGTGCCATCAAGGAAATCAAGGCTCCTTTCATGTGTGATGTGCCACACGGAATTGCTCTACACGCAGTGTAGGGGATCGGGCCTCATCTCGCGGCGAGGGGGAAGTCTCATGGTTTTTCTCGAGTTGCGGCGGGAACCTGGGGTATATTCTCGAGTTACGACAGGGATGGCCCTTCCACCGACGTGTTTGTTCAGCGACGTCAGGACTCCTGCCTAGTTGCGAGGGACAACTCGGGATTCTCCTCGAGGCTTGGCAGGGCAATTGGGACGCCTCTCCAGCTGAGGCGGGAGACCAAGGGTCCCTTTCCACGTGCCACAGGAATCCTGGGACTCCTATCAAGTTTCACGATGAGTCAGGCATCGTCTCCTTTGGAGGCACTGATCTCCGCGTACCTCTGGAATTTTCAAGGATGTGAGGCCTCCGGTCGCGATGAGCTGGGGAACTAGGTCTTTCTCTGTGGTCTCCACAGGGGATTCAGACATCCTTTCGTCTTGGGAGATGCAAGACGAGCCTGCATTCAAGTCACTTCAGGGATATCCGGCCTTATTTCAAGTCAGGGCATCGCGGTGTCCATTCCACTTGAGGCCGCAAACTCAGGGTCCCTCTCACATACCTAGAGCTGAGGGAAGCCTCCTCTTCAGGTGCTTGTGGTTAGGTGGTATTCCTCTGGAGTCGAAGCCAGGGACTAACCTCTCATCTCGAGTTGATTTTTGGTCCACGGAGCTCTTTCGTGTGGCTACAGTGACCTCAGGATCCCTCTAGCCTTGAAACAGTGTTCTTGGGGTTTCTCTGGAGTGCCATCAAGGAAATCAAGGCTCCTTTCATGTGTGATGTGCAACACGGAATTGCTCTGCACGCAGTGCAGGGGAATCGGGCCTCATCTCGCGGCGAGGGGGAAGTCTCATGGCTTTTCTCGAGTTGCAGCGGGAACCTGGGGTATATTCTCGAGTTACGATGGGGATGACCCTTAAACCCACGTGTTTGTTCAGCGACGTCAGGACTCCTGCCTAGTTGCGAGGGACAACTCGGGATTCTCCTCGAGGCTTGGCAGGGCAATTGGGACGCCTCTCCAGCTGAGGCGGGAGACCAAGGGTCCCTTTCCACGTGCCACAGGAATCCTGGGACTCCTATCAAGTTTCACGAGGAGTCAGGCATCGTCTCCTTTGGAGGCACTGATCTCCGTGTACCTCTGGCGTTTTCAAAGGATGTGAGGCCTCCGGTCGTGATGAGGTGGGGAACTCGGTCTTTCTCTGTGGTCTCCACAGGGGATTCAGACATCCTTTCGTCTTGGGAGATGCAAGATGAGCCTGCATTCAAGTCACTGCAGGGATATCCGGCCTTATTTCGAGTCAGGGCATCACGGTGTCCATTGAACTTGAGGCCGCATACTCAGGGACCCTCTCACATACCTAGAGCTGAGAGAAGCCTCCTCTTGAGGTGCTTGTGTTAAGGTGGTATTCCTCTGGAGTCGAAGACAGGGACTAACCTCTCATCTCGACTTGATTTTTGTCCATGGATCTCTATCGTGTTGCTACAGTTACCTCAGGATTCCTCTAGCCTTGAAACAGTGTTCTTGGGGTTTCTCTGGAGTGCCATTAAGGAAATCAAGACTCCTTTCATGTGTGATGTGTAACACGGAATTGCTCTGCACGCAGTGCAGGGGAATCGGGCCTTATCTCGCGGCGAGGGGGAAGTCTCATGGTTTTTCTCGAGTTGCGGCGGGAACCTGGGGTATATTCTGGAGTTACGACGGGGATGGCCCTTCCACCCACGTGTTTGTTCAGCGACGTCAGGACTCCTGCCTAGTTGCCAGGGACAACTCGGGATTCTCCTCGAGGCTTGGCAGGGCAATTGGGACGCCTCTCCAGCTGAGGCGGGAGTCCAAGGGTCCCTTTCCACGTGCCACAGGAATCCTGGGACTCCTATCAAGTTTCACGAGGAGTCAGGCATCGTCTCCTTTGGAGGCACTGATCTCCGCATACCTCTGGAGTTTTCAAAGGATGTGAGGCCTCCGGTCTGGATGAGGTGGGGAACTAGGTCTTTCTCTGTGGTCTCCACAGGGGATTCAGACATCCTTTCGTCTTGGGAGATGCAAGACGAGCCTGCATTCAAGTCACTGCAGGGATATCAGGCCTTATTTCGAGTCAGGGCATCGCGGTGTCCATTCCACTTGAGGCCGCAAACTCAGGGTACCTCTCACATACCTAGAGCTGAGAGAAGCCTCCTCTTGAGGTGCTTGTGGTTAGGTGGTATTCCTCTGGAGTCGAAGCCAGGGACTAACCTCTCATCTCGAGTTGATTTTTGGTCCACGGAGCTCTTTCGTGTTGCTACAGTGACCTCAGGATCCCTCTAGCCTTGAAACAGTGTTCTTGGGGTTTCTCTGGAGTGCCATCAAGGAAATCAAGGTTTCTTTCATGTGTGATGTGCAACACGGAATTGCTCTGCACGCAGTGCAGGGTAATCGGGCCTCATCTCGCGGCGAGGGAGAAGTCTCATGGTTTTTCTCGAGTTGCGGCGGGAACCTGGGGTATATTCTCGAGTTATGACGGGGATGGCCCTTCCACCCACGTGTTTGGTCAGCGACGTCAGAACTCCTGCCTAGTTGCGAGGGACAACTCGAAATTCTCCTCGAGGCTTGGCAGGGCAATTGGGACGCCTCTCCAGCTGAGGCGGGAGACCAAGGGTCCCTTTCCACGTGCCACAGGAATCCTGGGACTCCTATCAAGTTTCACGAGGAGTCAGGCATCGTCTCCTTTGGAGGCACTGATCTCCGCGTACCTCTGGAGTTTTCAAAGTATATGAGGCCTCCGGTCGCGATGAGGTGGGAAACTAGGTCTTTCTCCGTGGTCTCCACAGGGGATTCAGACATCCTTTCGTCTTGGGAGATGCAAGACGAGCCTGCATTCAAGTCACTGCAGGGATATCCGGCCTTATTTCGAGCCAGGGCATCGCGGTGTCCATTCCACTTGAGGCCGCAAACTCAGGGTCCCTCTCACATACCCAGAGCTGAGAGAAGCCTCCTCTTGAGGTGCTTGTGGTAAGGTGGTATTCCTCTGGAGTCGAAGTCAGGGACTAACCTCTCATCTCGAGTTGATTTTTGGTTCACGGAGCTCTTTCGTGTTGCTACAGTGACCTCAGGATCCCTCTAGCCTTGAAACAGTTTCTTGGGGTTTCTCTGGAGTGCCATCAAGGAAATCAAGGCTCCTTTCATGTGTAATGTGCAACATGGAATTGCTCTGCACGCAGTGCAGGGGAATCGGGCCTCATCTCGCGGCGAGGGGGAAGTCTCATGGTTTTTCTCGAGTTGCGGCGGGAACCTGGGGTATATTCTCGAGTTACGACGGAGATGGCCCTTCCACCCACGTGTTTGTTCAGCGACGTCAGGACTCCTGCCTATTTGCGAGGGACAACTCAGGATTCTCCTCGAGGCTTGGCAGGGCAATTGGGACGCCTCTCCAGCTGAGGCGGGAGAACAAGGGTCCCTTTCCACGTGCCACAGGAATCCTGGGACTCCTATCAAGTTTCACGAGGAGTCAGGCATCGTCTCCTTTGGAGGCACTGATCTCCGCATACCTCTGGAGTTTTCAAAGGATGTGAGGCCTCCGGTCGCGATGAGGTGGTGAACTAGGTCTTTCACTGTATTCTCCACAGGGGATTCAGACATCCTTTCATGTTGGGAGATGCAAGACGAGCCTGCATTCAAGTCACTGCAGGGATATCCGGCCTTATTTCGAGTCAGGGCATCGCGGTGTCCATTCCACTTGAGGCCGCAAACTCAGGGTCCCTCTCACATAGCTAGAGCTGTGAGAAGCCTCCTCTTGAGGTGCTAGTGGTAAGGTGGTATTCCTCTGCAGTCGAAGGTAGGCACTAACCTCTTATCTCGAGTTGATTTTTGGTCCACGGAGCTCTTTCGTGTTTCTACAGTGACCTCAGGATCCCTCTAGCCTGGAAACAGTGTTCTTGGGGTTTCTCTGGAGTGCCATCAAGGAAATCAAGCCTCCTTTCATGTGTGATGTGCAACACGGAATTGCTCTGCACGCAGTGCAGGGGAATCGGGCCTCATCTCGCGGCGAGGGGGAAGTCTCATGGTTTTTCTCGAGTTGCGGCGGGAACCTGGGGTATATTCTCGAGTTACGACGGGGATGGCCCTTCCACCCACGTGTTTGTTCAGCGACGTCAGGACTCCTGCCTAGTTGCGAGGGACAACTCAAAATTCTCCTCGAGGCTTGGCAGGGCAATTGGGACGCCTCTCCAGCTGAGGCGGGAGACCAAGGGTCCCTTTCCACGTGCCACAGGAATCCTGGGACTCCTATCAAGTTTCACGATGAGTCAGGCATCGTCTCCTTTGGAGGCACTGATCTCCGCGTACCTCTGGAGTTTTCAAAGGATGTGAGGCCTCCGGTCGCGATGAGGTGGGGAATTCGGTCTTTCTCTGTGGTCTCCACAGGGGATTCAGACATCCTTTCGTCTTGGAAGATGCAAGACGAGCCTGCATTCAAGTCACTGCAGGGATATCCGGCCTTATTTCGAGTCAGGGCATCGCGGTGTCCATTGAACGTGAGGCCGCATACTCAGGGTCCCTCTCACATAGCTAGAGCTGAGAGAAGCCTCCTCTTGAGGTGCTTGTGGTAAGGTGGTATTCCTCTGGAGTCGAAGACAGGGACTAACCTCTCATCTCGACTTGATTTTTGTCCATGGAGCTCTATTGTGTTGCTACAGTTACCACAGGATCCCTCTAGCCTTGAAATAGTGTTCCTGGGGTTTCTCTGGAGTGCCATTAATGAAATCAAGGCTCCTTTCATGTGTGATGTGCAACACGAAATTGCTCTGCACGCAGTGCAAGGGAATCGGGCCTCATCTCGCGGCGAGGGGGAAGTCTCATGGTTTTTCTCGAGTTGCGGCGGGAACCTGGGGTATATTCTCGAGTTACGACGGGGATGGCCCTTCCACCCACGTGTTTGTTCAGCGACGTCAGGACTCCTGCCTAGTTGCGAGGGACAATTCGGGATTCTCCTCGAGGCTTGGCAGGGTAATTGGGACGCCTCTCCAGCTGAGGCGGGAGACCAATGGTCCCTTTCCACGTGCCACAGGAATCCTGGTACTCCTATCAAGTTTCACGAGGAGTCAGGCATCGTCTCCTTTGGAGGCACTGATCTCCGCGTACCTCTGGAGTTTTCAAAAAATGTGAGGCCTCCGGTCGCCATGAGGTGGGGAACTAGGTCTTTCTCTGTGGTCTCCACAAGGGATTCAGACATCCTTTCGTCTTCGGAGATGCAAGACGAGCCTGCATTCAAGTCACTGCAGGGATATCCGGCCTTATTTCGCGTCAGGGCATCGTAGTGTCCACTCCACTTGAGGCCACAAACTCAGGGTCCCTCTCACATACCTAGAGCTGAGAGAAGCCTCCTCTTGAGGTGCTTGTGGTAAGGTGGTATTCCTCTGGAGTCGAAGCCAGGGACTAACCTCTCATATCGAGTTGATTTTTGGTCCCCGGAGCTCTTTTGTGTTGCTACAGTGACCTCAGATTCCCTCTAGACATGAAACAGTGTTCTTGGGGTTTCTCTGGAGTGCCATCAAGGAAATCAAGGCTCCTTTCATGTGTGATGTGCAACACGGAATTGCTCTGCATGCAGTGCAGGGGAATCGGGCCTCATCTCGCGGCGAGGGGGAAGTCTCATGGTTTTTCTCGAGTTGCGGCGGGAACCTAGGATATATTGTCAAGTTACGACGTGGATGGCCCGTCCACCCACGTGTTTCTTCAGCGACGTCAGGACTCCTACATAGTTGCGAGCGACTACTCGGGATTCTCCTCGAGGCTTGGCAGGGCAATTGGGACGCCTCTCCAGCTGAGGCGGGAGACTAAGGGTCCCTTTCCACGTGCCACAGGAATCCTGGGACTCCTATCATGTTTCATGAGGAGTCAGGCATCGTCTCCTTTGGAGGCACTGATCTCCGCGTACCTCTGGAGTTTTCAAAGGATGTGTGGCCTCCGGTCTGGATGAGGTGGAGAACTAGGTCTTTCTCTGTGGTCTCCACAGGGGATTCAGACATCCTTTCGTCTTGGGAGATGCAAGACGAGCCTGCGTTCAAGTCACTGCAGGGATATCCGGCCTTATTTCGCGTCAGGGCATCGCGGTGTCCATTCCATTGAGGCTGCAAACTCAGGGTCCCTCTCACATACCTAGAGCTGAGAGAAGCCTCCTCTTGAGGTGCTTGTGGTAAGGTGGTATTCCTCTGGAGTTGAAGCCAGGGACTAATCTCTCATCTCGAGTTGATTCTTGGTCCACGGAGCTCTTTCGTTTTGCTACAGTGACCTCAGGATCCCTCTAGCCTTGAAACAGTGTTCTTGGGGTTTCTCTGGAGTGCCATCAAGGAAGTCAAGGCTCCTTTCATGTGTGATGTGCAACACGGAATTGCTCTGCACGCAGTGCAGGGGAATCGGGCCACATCTCGCGGCGAGGGGGAAGTCTCACGGTTTTTCTCGAGTTGCGGCGGCAACCTGGGGTATATTCTCGAGTTACGACGGGGATGGTCCTTCCACACACGTGTTTGTTCAGCGACGTCAGGACTCCTGCCTAGTTGTGAAGGACAACTCGGGATTCACCTCGAGGCTTGGCAGGGCAATTGGGACGCCTCTCCAGCTGAGGCGGGAGACCAAGGGTCCCTTTCCACGTGCCACAGGAATCCTGGGACTCCTATCAAGTTTCACGAGGAGTCAGGCATCGTCTCCTTTGGAGGCACTGATCTCCGCGTACCTCTGGAGTTTTCAAAGGATGTGAGGCCTCCGGTCGCGATGAGGTGGGGAACTTAGTCTTTCTCTGTGGTCTGCACAGGGGATTCAGACATCCTTTCGTCTTGGGAGATGCAAGACGAGCCTGCATTCAAGTCACTGCAGGGATATCCGGCCTTATTTCGAGTCAGGGCATAGCGGTGTCGATTCCACTTGAGGCCGCAAACTCAGGGTCCCTCTCACATACCTAGAGCTGAGGGAAGCCTCCTCTTGAGGTGGTTGTGGTAAGGTGGTATTCCTCTGGAGTCGAAGCCAGGGACTAACCCCTCATCTCGAGTTGATTTTTGGTCCACGGAGCTCTTTCGTGTTGCTACAGTGACCTAAGGATCCCTCTAGCCTTGAAACAGTGTTCTTGGGGTTTCTCTGGAGTGCCATCAAGGAAATCAAGGCTCCTTTCATGTGTGATGTGCCACACGGAATTGCTCTACACGCAGTGTAGTGGATCGGGCCTCATCTCGCGGCGAGGGGGAAGTCTCATGGTTTTTCTCGAGTTGCGGCGGGAACCTGGGGTATATTCTCGAGTTGCGACGGGGATGGCCCTTCACACACGTATTTGTTCAGTGACGGCAGGATTTCTGCCTAGTTGCGAGGGACAACTCGGGATTCTCCTTGAAGCTTGGCAGGGAAATTGGGATGCCTCTCCAGCTGAGGCGGGAGACCAAGGGTCCCTTTGCACGTGCCACAGAAATCCTGGGACTCCTGTCAAGTTTCCCGAGGAGTCAGGCATCATCTCCTTTGGAGGCACTAATCTCCGCGTACCTCTGGAGTTTTCAAAGGATGTGAGGCCTCCGGTCGCGATGAGGTGGGGAACTAGGTTTTTCTCTGTGGTCTCCACAGGGGATTCAGACATCCTTTCGTCTTGGGAGATGCAAGACGAGCCTGCATTCAAGTCACTGCAGGGATATCCGGCCTTATTTCGCGTCAGGGCATCGCAGTGTCCATTCCACTTAAGGCCGCAAACTCAGGGTCCCTCTCACATACCTAGAGCTGAGAGAAGCCTCCTCTTGAGGTGCTTGTGGTAAGGTGGTATTCCTCTGGAGTCGAAGCCAGGGACTAACCTCTCATCTCGAGTTGATTCTTGGTCCACGGAGCTCTTTCGTGTTGCTACAGTGACCTCTGGATCCCTCTAGCCTTGAAACAGTGTTCTTGGGGTTTCTCTGGAGTGCCATCAAGGAAATCAAGGCTCCTTTCATGTGTGATGTGCAACACGGAATTGCTCGGCACGCAGTGCAGGGGAATCGGGCCTCATCTCGCGGCGAGGGGGAAGTCTCATGGCTTTTCTGGAGTTGCAGCGGGAACATGGGGTATATTCTCGAGTTACGACAGGGATGGCCCTTCCACCGACGTGTTTGTTCAGCGACGTCAGGACTCCTGCCTAGTTGCGAGGGACAACTCGGGATTCTCCTCGAGGCTTGGCAGGGCAATTGGGACGCCTCTCCAGCTGAGGCGGGAGACCAAGGGTCCCTTTCCACGTGCCACAGGAATCCTGGGACTCCTATCAAGTTTCACGAGGAGTCAGGCATCGTCTCCTTTGGAGGCACTGACCTCCGCGTACCTCTGGAGTTTTCAAGGATGTGAGGCCTCCGGTCGCGATGAGCTGGGGAACTAGGTCTTTCTCTGTGGTCTCCACAGGGGATTCAGACATCCTTTCGTCTTGGGAGATGCAAGACGAGCCTGCATTCAAGTCACTTCAGGGATATCCGGCCTTATTTCAAGTCAGGGCATCGCGGTGTCCATTCCACTTGAGGCCGCAAACTCAGGGTCCCTCTCACATACCTAGAGCTGAGGGAAGCCTCCTCTTCAGGTGCTTGTGGTTAGGTGGTATTCCTCTGGAGTCGAAGCCAGGGACTAACCTCTCATCTCGAGTTGATTTTTGGTCCACGGAGCTCTTTCGTGTTGCTACAGTGACCTAAGGATCCCTCTAGCCTTGAAACAGTGTTCTTGGGGTTTCTCTGGAGTGCCATCAAGGAAATCAAGGCTCCTTTCATGTGTGATGTGCAACACGGAATTGCTCTGCACGCAGTGCAGGGGAATCGGGCCTCATCTCGCGGCGAGGGGGAAGTCTCATGGCTTTTCTCGAGTTGCAGCGGGAACCTGGGGTATATTCTCGAGTTACGATGGGGATGACCCTTAAACCCACGTGTTTGTTCAGCGACGTCAGGACTCCTGCCTAGTTGCGAGGGACAACTCAAAATTCTCCTCGAGGCTTGGCAGGGCAATTGGGACGCCTCTCCAGCTGAGGCGGGAGACCAAGGGTCCCTTTCCACGTGCCACAGGAATCCTGGGACTCCTATCAAGTTTCACGAGGAGTCAGGCATCGTTTCCTTTGGAGGCACTGATCTCCGTGTACCTCTGGCGTTTTCAAAGGATGTGAGGCCTCCGGTCGTGATGAGGTGGGGAACTCGGTCTTTCTCTGTGGTCTCCACAGGGGATTCAGACATCCTTTCGTCTTGGGAGATGCAAGATGAGCCTGCATTCAAGTCACTGCAGGGATATCCGGCCTTATTTCGAGTCAGGGCATCGCGGTGTCCATTGAACTTGAGGCCGCATACTCAGGGACCCTCTCACATACCTAGAGCTGAGAGAAGCCTCCTCTTGAGGTGCTTGTGTTAAGGTGGTATTCCTCTGGAGTCGAAGCCAGGGACTAACCTCTCATCTCGACTTGATTTTTGTCCATGGATCTCTATCGTGTTGCTACAGTTACCTCAGGATTCCTCTAGCCTTGAAACAGTGTTCTTGGGGTTTCTCTGGAGTGCCATTAAGGAAATCAAGGCTCCTTTCATGTGTGATGTGCAACACGGAATTGCTCTGCACGCAGTGCTGGGGAATCGGGCCTTATCTCGCGGCGAGGGGGAAGTCTCATGGTTTTTCTCGAGTTGCGGCGGGAACCTGGGGTATATTCTGGAGTTACGACGGGGATGGCCCTTCCACCCACGTGTTTGTTCAGCGACGTCAGGACTCCTGCCTAGTTGCCAGGGACAACTCGGGATTCTCCTCGAGGCTTGGCAGGGCAATTGGGACGCCTCTCCAGCTGAGGCGGGAGTCCAAGGGTCCCTTTCCACGTGCCACAGGAATCCTGGGACTCCTATCAAGTTTCACGAGGAGTCAGGCATCGTCTCCTTTGGAGGCACTGATCTCCGCATACCTCTGGAGTTTTCAAAGGATGTGAGGCCTCCGGTCTGGATGAGGTGGGGAACTAGGTCTTTCTCTGTGGTCTCCACAGGGGATTCAGACATCCTTTCGTCTTGGGAGATGCAAGACGAGCCTGCATTCAAGTCACTGCAGGGATATCAGGCCTTATTTCGAGTCAGGGCATCGCGGTGTCCATTCCACTTGAGGCCGCAAACTCAGGGTACCTCTCACATACCTAGAGCTGAGAGAAGCCTCCTCTTGAGGTGCTTGTGGTTAGGTGGTATTCCTCTGGAGTCGAAGCCAGGGACTAACCTCTCATCTCGAGTTGATTTTTGGTCCACGGAGCTCTTTCGTGTTGCTACAGTGACCTCAGGATCCCTCTAGCCTTGAAACAGTGTTCTTGGGGTTTCTCTGGAGTGCCATTAAGGAAATCAAGGCTCCTTTCATGTGTGATGTGCAACACGGAATTGCTCTGCACGCAGTGCAGGGTAATCGGGCCTCATCTCGCGGCGAGGGAGAAGTCTCATGGTTTTTCTCGAGTTGCGGCGGGAACCTGGGGTATATTATCGAGTTAGGACGGGGATGGCCCTTCCACACACGTGTTTGTTCAGCGACAGCAGGACTCCTGCCTAGTTGCGAGGGACAACTCGGGATTCTCCTCGAGGCTTGGCAGGGCAATTGGGACGCCTCTCCAGCTGAGGCGGGAGACCAAGGGTCCCTTTCCACGTGCCACAGGAATCCTGGGTCTCCTATCAAGTTTCACGAGGAGTCAGGCATCGTCTCCTTTGGAGGCACTGATCTTCCAGTACCTCTGGAGTTTTCAAAGGATGTGAGGCCTCCGGTCGCGATGAGGTGGGGAACTAGGTCTTTCTCTGTGGTCTGCACAGGGGATTCAGACATCCTTTCGTCTTAGGAGATGCAAGACGAGCCTGCATTCAGGTCACTGCAGGGATATCCGGCCTTACTTCGCGTCAGGGCATCGCAGTGTCCATTCCACTTGTGGCCGCAAACTCAGGGTCCCTCCCACATACCTAGAGCTGAGAGAAGCCTCCTCTTGAGGTGCTTGTGGTAAGGTGGTATTCCTCTGGAGTCGAAGCCAGGGACTAACCTCTCATCTCGAGTTGATTCTTGGTCCACGGAGCTCTTTCGTGTTGCTACAGTGACCTCAGGATCCCTCTAGCCTGGAAACAGTGTTCTTGGGGTTTCTCTGGAGTGCCATCAAGGAAATCAAGGCTCCTTTCATGTGTGATGTGCAACACGGAATTGCTCTGCACGCAGTGCAGGGGAATCGGGCCTCATCTCGCGGCGAGGGGGAAGTCTCATGGTTTTTCTTGAGTTGCGGCGGGAACCTGGGATATATTGTCAAGTTACGACGGGGATGGCCCCTCCACCCACGTGTTTCTTCAGCGACGTCAGGACTCCTGCATAGTTGCGAGCGACTACTCGGGATTCTCCTCGAGGCTTGGCAGGGCAATTGGGACGCCTCTCCAGCTGAGGCGGGAGACCAAGGGTCCCTTTCCACGTGCCACAGGAATCCTGGGACTCCTATCAAGTTTCACGAGGAGTCAGGCATCGTCTCCTTTGGAGGCACTGATCTCCGCGTACCTCTGGAGTTTTCAAAGGATGTGAGGCCTCCGGTCGCGATGAGATTGGGAACTAGGTCTTTCTCTGTGGTCTCCACAGGCGATTCAGACATCCTTTCTTCTTGGGAGATGCAAGACGAGCCTGCATTCAAATCACTGCAGGGATATTCGGCCTTATTTCGCGTCAGGGCATCGCAGTGTCCATTCCACTTGAGGCCGCAAACTCAGGGTCCCTCTCACATACCTAGAGCTGAGAGAAGCCTCCTCTTGAGGTGCTTGTGGTAAGGTGGTATTCCTCTGGAGTCGAAGCCAGGGACTAACCTCTCATCTTGAGTTGATTCTTGATCCACGGAGCTCTTTCGTGTTGCTACAGTGACCTCAGGATCCCTCTAGACTTGAAACAGTGTTCTTGGGGTTTCTCTGGAGTGCCATCAAGGAAATCAAGGCTCCTTTCATGTGTGATGTGCAACACGGAATTGCTCTGCACGCAGTGCAGGGGAATCGGGCCTCATCTCGCTGCGAGGGGGAAGTCTCATGGCTTTTCTCGAGTTGCAGCGGGAACCTGGGGTATATTCTCGAGTTACGATGGGGTGGCCCTTCCACCCACGTGTTTGTTCAGCGACGTCAGGACTCCTGCCTAGTTGCGAGGGACAACTCGGTATTCTCCTCGAGGCTTGGCAGGGCAATTGGGACGCCTCTCCAGCTGAGGCGGGAGACCAAGGGTCCCTTTCCACGTGCCACAGGAATCCTGGGACTCCTATCAAGTTTCACGAGGAGTCAGGCATCGTCTCCTTTGGAGGCACTGATCTCCGCGTACCTCTGGAGTTTTCAAGGATGTGAGGCCTCCGGTCGCGATGAGCTGGGGAACTAGGTCTTTCTCTGTGGTCTCCACAGGGGATTCAGACATCCTTTCGTCTTGGGAGATGCAAGACGAGCCTGCATTCAAGTCACTACAGGGATCTCCGGCCTTATTTCGAGTCAGGGCATCGCGGTGTCCATTCCACTTGAGGCCGCAAACTCAGGGTCCCTCTCACATACCTAGAGCTGAGGGAAGCCTCCTCTTGAGGTGCTTGTGGTAAGGTGGTATTCCTCTGGAGTCGAAGCCAGGGACTAACCTCTCATCTCGAGTTGATTTTTGGTCCACGGAGCTCTTTCGTGTTGCTACAGTGACCTCAGGATCCCTCTAGCCTTGAAAGAGTGTTCTTGGTGTTTCTCTGGAGTGCCACCAAGGAAATCAAGGCTCCTTTCATGTGTGATGTGCAACACGGAATTGCTCTGCACGCAGTGCAGGGGTACAGGCCTCATCTCGCGGCGAGGTGGAAGTCTAACGGTTTATCTCGAGTTGCGGCGTGAACCTGGGGTATATTCTCGAGTTACGACGGGGATGGCCCTTCCACACACGTGTTTGTTCAGCGACGTCAAGACTCCTGCCTAGTTGCGAGGGACAACTCGGAATTCTCCTCGAGGCTTGGCAGGGCAATTGGGACGCCTCTCCAGCTGAGGCGGGAGACCAAGGGTCCCTTTCCACGTGCCACAGGAATCCTGGGACTCCTATCAACTTTAACGAGGAGTCAGGCATCGTCTCCTTTGGAGGTACTGATCTCCGCGTACCTCTGGAGTTTTCAAAGGATGTGAGGCCTCCGGTCGCGATGAGGTGGAGAACAAGGTCTTTCTCTGTGGTCTCCACGGGGGATTCAGACATCCTTTCGTCTTGAGAGATGCAAGACGAGCCTGCATTCAAGTCACTGCAGGGATATCCGGCCTTATTTCGAGTCAGGGCATCGCGGTGTCCATTCCACTTGAGGCCGCAAACTCAGGGTCCCTCACACATACCTAGAGCTGAGAGAAGCCTCCCCTTGAGGTGCTTGTGGTAAGGTGGTATTCCTCTGGAGTCGAAGCCAGGGACTAACCTCTCATCTCAAGTTGATTTTTGGTCCATGGAGCTCTTTCGTGTTGCTACAGTGACCTCAGGATCCCTCTAGCCTGGAAACAGTGTTCTTGGGTTTTCTCTGGAGTGCCATCATGGAAATCAAGGCTCCTTTCATGTGTGATGTGCAACACGGAATTGCTCTGCACGCAGTGCAGGGGAATCGGGCCTCATCTCGCGGCGAGGGGGAAGTCTCATGGTTTTTCTCGAGTTGCAGCGGGAACCTGGGGTATATTCTCGAGTTACGATGGGGATGAGCCTTTAACCCACGTGTTTGTTCAGCGACGTCAGGACTCCTGCCTAGTTGCGAGGGACAACTCGGGATTCTCCTCGAGGCTTGGCAGGGCAATTGGGACGCCTCTCCAGCTGAGGCGGGAGACCAAGGGTCCCTTTCCACGTGCCACAGGAATCCTGGGACTCCTATCAAGTTTCAAGAGGAGTCAGGCATCGTCTCCTTTGGAGGCACTGATCTCCGCGTACCTCTGGAGTTTTCAAAGGATGTGAGGCCTCCGGTCGCGATGAGGTGGCGAACTAGGTCTTTCTCTGTGATCTCCACAGGCGATTCAGACATCCTTTCATCTTGGGAGATGCAAGACGAGCCTGCATTCAAGTCACTGCAGGGATATCCGGCCTTATTTCGCGTCAGGGCATCGCAGTGTCCACTCCATTTGAGGCCGCAAACTCAGGGTCCCTCTCACATACCTAGAGCTGAGAGAAGCCTCCTCTTGAGGTGCTTGTGGTAAGGTGGTATTCCTCTGGAGTCGAAGCCAGGAACTAACCTCTCATCTCGAGTTGATTCTTGGTCCACGGAGCTCTTTCGTGTTGCTACAGTGACCTCAGGATCCCTCTAGCCTTGAAACAGTGTTCTTGGGGTTTCTCTGCAGTGCCATCAAGGAAATCAAGTCTCCTTTCATGTGTGATGTGCAACATGGAATTGCTCTGCACGCAGTGCAGGGAAATCGGGCCTCATCTCGCGGCGAGGGGGAAGTCTCATGGTTTTTCTCATGTTGCGGCGGGAACGTGGGGTATATTCTCGAGTTAAGACGGGGATGGCACCTCCACCCACGTGTTTGTTCAGCGACGTCAGAACTCCTGCCTAGTTGCGAGGGACAACTCGGGATTCTCCTTGAGGCTTGGCAGGGCAATTGGGACACCTCTCCAGCTGAGGCGGGAGACCAAGGGTCCCTTTCCACGTGCCACAGGAATCCGGGGACTCCTATCAAGTTTCACGAGGAGTCAGGCATCGTCTCCTTTGGAGTCACTGATCTCCGCGTACCTCTACAGTTTTCAAAGGATGTGAGGCCTCCGGTCGCGATGAGGTGGGGAACTAGGTCTTTCTCTGTGGTCTCCACAGGGGATTCAGACATCCTTTCGTCTTGGGAGATGCAAGACGAGCCTGCATTCAAGTCACTGCAGGGATATCCGGCCTTATTTCGCGTCAGGGCATCGCAGTGTCCTTTCCACTTGAGGCCGCAAAATCAGGGTCCCTCAGACATACCTAGAGCTGAGAGAAGCCTCCTCTTGAGGTGCTTGTGGTAAGGTGGTATTCCTCTGGAGTCGAAGCAAGGGACTAACCTCTCATCTCGACTTGATTTTTGGTCCACGGAGCTCTTTCGTGTTGCTACAGTGACCTCAGGATCCCTCTATCCTTGAAACAGTGTTCTTGGGGTTTCTCTGGAGTGCCATCAAGGAAACCAAGGCTCCTTTCATGTGTGATGTGCAACACGGAATTGCTCTGCACGCAGTGCAGGGGAATCGGGCCTCATCTCGCGGCGAGGGGGAAGTCTCATGGTTTTTCTCAAGTTGCGGCGGGAACCTGGGGTATATTCTCGAGTTACGACGGGGATGGCCCTTCCACCCACGTGTTTGTTCAGCAACGTCAGGACTCCTGCCTAGTTGTGAGGGACAACTCGGGATTCTCCTCGAGGCTTGGCAGGGCAATTGGGACGCCTCTCCAGCTGAAGCGGGAGACCAAGGGTCCCTTTCCACGTGCCACAGGAATCCTGGGACTCCTATCAAGTTTCACGAGGAGTCAGGCATCGTCTCCTTTGGAGGCACTGATCTCCGCGTACCTCTGGAGTTTTCAAAGGATGTGAGGCCTCCGGTCGCGATGAGGTGGGGAACTAGGTCTTTCTCTGTGGTCTCCACAGGCGATTCAGACATCCTTTCGTCTTGGGAGATGGAAGACGAGCCTGCATTCAAGTCACTGCAGGGATATCCGGCCTTATTTCACGTCAGGGCATCGCAATGTCAATTCCACTTGAGGCTGCAAACTCAGGGTCCCTCTCACATACCTAGAGCTGAGAGAAGCTTCCTCTTGAGGTGCTTGTGGTAAGGTGGTATTACTCTGGAGTCGAAGCCAGGGACTAATCTCTCATCTCGAGTTGATTCTTGGTCCACGGAGCTCTTTCGTTTTGCTACAGTGACCTCAGGATCCCTCTAGCCTTGAAACAGTGTTCTTGGGGTTTCTCTGGAGTGCCATCAAGGAAGTCAAGGCTCCTTTCATGTGTGATGTGCAACACGGAATTGCTCTGCACGCAGTGCAGGGGAATCGGGCCTCATCTCGCGGCGAGGGGGAAGTCTCACGGTTTTTCTCGAGTTGCGGCGGCAACCTGGGATATATTCTCGAGTTACGACGGGGATGGCCCTTCCACACACGTGTTTGTTCAGCGACGTCAGGACTCCTGCCTAGTTGCGAGGGACAACTCGGGATTCTCCTCGAGGCTTGGCAGTGCAATTGGGACGCCTCTCCAGCTGAGGCGGGAGACCAAGGGTCCCTTTCCACGTGCCACAGGAATCCTGGGACTCCTATCAAGTTTCACGAGGAGTCAGGCATCGTCTCCTTTGGAGGCACTGATCTCCGCGTACCTCTGGAGTTTTCAAAGGATGTGAGGCCTCCGGTCGCGATGAGGTGGGGAACTAGGTCTTTCTTTGTGGTCTGCACAGGGGATTCAGACATCCTTTCGTCTTGGGAGATGCAAGACGAGCCTGCATTCAAGTCACTGCAGGGATATCCGGCCTTATTTCGCGTCAGGGCATCGCAGTGTCCATTCCACTTGAGGCTGCAAACTCAGTGTCCCTGTCACATACCTAGAGCTGAGAGAAGCCTCCTATTGAAGTGCTTGTGGTTAGGTGGTATTCCTCTGGAGTCGAAGCCAGGGACTAACCTCTCATCTCGAGTTGATTTTTGGTCGACGGAGCTCTTTCGTGTTGCTACAGATACCTCAGGATCCCTCTAGCCTTGAAACAGTGTTCTTGGGGTTTCTCTGGAGTGCCATCAAGGAAGTCAAGGCTCCTTTCATGTGTGATGTGCAACACGGAATTGCTCTGCACGCAGTGCAGGGGAATCGGGCCTCATCTCGTGGCGAGGGGGAAGTCTCATGGTTTTTCTCGAGTTACGGCGGGAACCTGGGGTATATTCTCGAGTTACGACGGGGATGGCCCTTCCACCCACGTGTTTGTTCAGCGACGTCAGGACTCCTGCCTAGTTGCGAGGGACAACTCGGGATTCTCCTCGAGGCTTGGCAGGGCAATTGGGACGCCTCTCCAGCTGAGGCGGGAGACCAAGGGTCCCTTTCCACGTGCCACAGGAATCCTGGGACTCCTATCAAGTTTCACGAGGAGTCAGGCATCGTCTCCTTTGGAGGCACTGATCTCCGCGTACCTCTATATTTTTCAAAGGATGTGAGGCCTCCGTTCGCCATGAGGTGGGGAACTAGGTCTTTCTCTGTGGTCTCCACAGGGGATTCAGACATCCTTTCGTCTTGGGAGATGCAAGACGAGCCTGCATTCAAGTCACTGCAGGGATATCCGGCCTTATTTCGCGTCAGGGCATCGCAGTGTCCATTCCACTTGAGGCCGCAAACTCAGGGTCCCTCTCACATACCTAGAGCTGAGAGAAGCCTCCTCTTGAGGTGCTTGTGGTAAGGTGGTATTCCTCTGGAGTCGAAGCCAGGGACTAACCTCTCATCTCGAGTTGATTCTTGGTCCACGGAGCTCTTTCGTGTTGCTACAGTGACCTCAGGATCCCTCTAGCCTTGAAACAGTGTTCTTGGGGTTTCTCTGGAGTGCCATCAAGGAAATCAAGGCTCCTTTCATGTGTGATGTGCAACACGGAATTGCTCTGCACGCAGTGCAGGGGTTTCGGGCCTCATCTCGCGGCGAGGGGGAAGTCTCATGGTTTTTCTCGAGTTGCGGCTGGAACTTGGGATATATTCTCGAGTTACGA
This sequence comes from Cervus elaphus, assembly GCF_910594005.1. Classification (NCBI taxonomy): domain Eukaryota; kingdom Metazoa; phylum Chordata; class Mammalia; order Artiodactyla; family Cervidae; genus Cervus; species Cervus elaphus. Next base: position 9,397,365 of record NC_057838.1, read on the forward strand.
TGGGGATGGCCCTTCCACACACGTGTTTGTTCAGCGACGTCAGGACTCCTGCCTAGTTGCGAGGGACAACTCGGTATTCTCCTCGAGGGTTGGCAGGGCAATTGGGACGCCTCTCCAGCTGAGGCGGGAGACCAAGGGTCCCTCTCCACGTGCCACAGGAATCCTGGGACTCCTATCAAGTTTCACGAGGATTCAGGCATCGTCTCCTTTGGAGGCACTGATCTCCGCGTACCTCTGGAGTTTTCAAGGATGTGAGGCCTCCGGTCGCGATGAGCTGGGGAACTAGGTCTTTCTCTGTGGTCTCCACAGGGTTTCAGACATCCTTTCGTCTTGGGAGATGCAAGACGAGCCTGCATTCAAGTCACTACAGGGATCTCCGGCCTTATTTCGAGTCAGGGCATCGCGGTGTCCATTCCACTTGAGGCCGCAAACTCAGGGTCCCTCTCACATACCTAGAGCTGAGGGAAGCCTCCTCTTGAGGTGCTTGTGGTTAGGTGGTATTCCTCTGGAGTCGAAGCCAGGGACTAACCTCTCATCTCGAGTTGATTTTTGGTCCACGGAGCTCTTTCGTGTTGCTACAGTGACCTCAGGATCCCTCTAGCCTTGAAACAGTGTTCTTGCAGTTTCTCTGGAATGCCATCAAGGAAATCAAGGCTCCTTTCATGTGTGATGTGCAACACGGAATTGCTCTGCACGCAGTGCAGGGGAATCGGGCCTCATCTCGCGGCGAGGGGGATGTCTCATGGTTTTTCTCGAGTTGCGGCGGGAACCTGGGGTATATTCTCGAGTTACGACGGGGATGGCCCTTCCAAACACGTGTTTGTTCAGCGACGTCAGGACTCCTGCCTAGTTGCGAGGGACAACTCGGGATTCTCCTCGAGGCTTTGCAGGGCAATTGGGACGCCTCTCCAGCTGAGGCGGGAGACCAAGGGTCCCTTTTCACGTGCCACAGGAATCCTGGGACTCCTATCAAGTTTCACGAGGAGTCAGGCATTGTCTCCTTTGGAGGCACTGATCTCCGCGTACCTCTGGAGTTTTCAAAGGATATAAGGAATCCGGTCGTGATGAGGTGGGGAACTAGGTCTTTCTCTGTGGTCTCCACAGGGGATTCAGACATCCTTTCGTCTCGGGAGATGCAAGACGAGCCTGCATTCAAGTCACTGCAGGGATATCCGGCCTTATTTCGCGTCAGGGCATCGCAGTGTCCTTTCCACTTGAGGCCGCAAAATCAGGGTCCCTCAGACATACCTAGAGCTGAGAGAAGCCTCCTCTTGAGGTGCTTGTGGTAAGGTGGTATTCCTCTGGAGTCGAAGCAAGGGACTAACCTCTCATCTCGACTTGATTTTTGGTCCACGGAGCTCTTTCGTGTTGCTACAGTGACCTCAGGATCCCTCTATCCTTGAAACAGTGTTCTTGGGGTTTCTCTGGAGTGCCATCAAGGAAACCAAGGCTCCTTTCATGTGTGATGTGCAACACGGAATTGCTCTGCACGCAGTGCAGGGGAATCGGGCCTCATCTCGCGGCGAGGGGGAAGTCTCATGGTTTTTCTCAAGTTTCGGCGGGAACCTGGGGTATATTCTCGAGTTACGATGGGGATGGCCCTTCCACCCACGTGTTTGTTCAGCAACGTCAGGACTCCTGCCTAGTTGTGAGGGACAACTCGGGATTCTCCTCGAGGCTTGGCAGGGCAATTGGGACGCCTCTCCAGCTGAAGCGGGAGACCAAGGGTCCCTTTCCACGTGCCACAGGAATCCTGGGACTCCTATCAAGTTTCACGAGGAGTCAGGCATCGTCTCCTTTGGAGGCACTGATCTCCGCGTACCTCTGGAGTTTTCAAAGGATGTGAGGCCTCCGGTCGCGATGAGGTGGGGAACTAGGTCTTTCTCTGTGGTCTCCACAGGCGATTCAGACATCCTTTCGTCTTGGGAGATGGAAGACGAGCCTGCATTCAAGTCACTGCAGGGATATCCGGCCTTATTTCACGTCAGGGCATCGCAATGTCAATTCCACTTGAGGCTGCAAACTCAGGGTCCCTCTCACATACCTAGAGCTGAGAGAAGCTTCCTCTTGAGGTGCTTGTGGTAAGGTGGTATTACTCTGGAGTCGAAGCCAGGGACTAATCTCTCATCTCGAGTTGATTCTTGGTCCACGGAGCTCTTTCGTTTTGCTACAGTTTCCTCAGGATCCCTCTAGCCTTGAAACAGTGTTCTTGGGGTTTCTCTGGAGTGCCATCAAGGAAGTCAAGGCTCCTTTCATGTGTGATGTGCAACACGGAATTGCTCTGCACGCAGTGCAGGGGAATCGGGCCTCATCTCGCGGCGAGGGGGAAGTCTCACGGTTTTTCTCGAGTTGCGGCGGCAACCTGGGATATATTCTCGAGTTACGACGGGGATGGCCCTTCCACACACGTGTTTGTTCAGCGACGTCAGGACTCCTGCCTAGTTGCGAGGGACAACTCGGGATTCTCCTCGAGGCTTGGCAGTGCAATTGGGACGCCTCTCCAGCTGAGGCGGGAGACCAAGGGTCCCTTTCCACGTGCCACAGGAATCCTGGGACTCCTATCAAGTTTCACGAGGAGTCAGGCATCGTCTCCTTTGGAGGCACTGATCTCCGCGTACCTCTGGAGTTTTCAAAGGATGTGAGGCCTCCGGTCGCGATGAGGTGGGGAACTAGGTCTTTCTTTGTGGTCTGCACAGGGGATTCAGACATCCTTTCGTCTTGGGAGATGCAAGACGAGCCTGCATTCAAGTCACTGCAGGGATATCCGGCCTTATTTCGAGTCAGGGCATCGCAGTGTCCATTCCACTTGAGGCTGCAAACTCAGTGTCCCTGTCACATACCTAGAGCTGAGAGAAGCCTCCTATTGAAGTGCTTGTGGTTAGGTGGTATTCCTCTGGAGTCGAAGCCAGGGACTAACCTCTCATCTCGAGTTGATTTTTGGTCGACGGAGCTCTTTCGTGTTGCTACAGATAACTCAGGATCCCTCTAGCCTTGAAACAGTGTTCTTGGGGTTTCTCTGGAGTGCCATCAAGGAAGTCAAGGCTCCTTTCATGTGTGATGTGCAACACGGAATTGCTCTGCACGCAGTGCAGGGGAATCGGGCCTCATCTCGTGGCGAGGGGGAAGTCTCATGGTTTTTCTCGAGTTACGGCGGGAACCTGGGGTATATTCTCGAGTTACGACGGGGATGGCCCTTCCACCCACGTGTTTGTTCAGCGACGTCAGGACTCCTGCCTAGTTGCGAGGGACAACTCGGGATTCTCCTCGAGGCTTGGCAGGGCAATTGGGACGACTCTCCAGCTGAGGCGGGAGACCAAGGGTCCCTTTCCACGTGCCACAGGAATCCTGGGACTCCTATCAAGTTTCACGAGGAGTCAGGCATCGTCTCCTTTGGAGGCACTGATCTCCGCGTACCTCTATATTTTTCAAAGGATGTGAGGCCTCCGGTCGCCATGAGGTGGGGAACTAGGTCTTTCTCTGTGGTCTCCACAGGGGATTCAGACATCCTTTCGTCTTGGGAGATGCAAGACGAGCCTGCATTCAAGTCACTGCAGGGATATCCGGCCTTATTTCGTGTCAGGGCATCGCAGTGTCCATTCCACTTGAGGCCGCAAACTCAGGGTCCCTCTCACATACCTAGAGCTGAGAGAAGCCTCCTCTTGAGGTGCTTGTGGTAAGGTGGTATTCCTCTGGAGTCGAAGCCAGGGACTAACCTCTCATCTCGAGTTGATTCTTGGTCCACGGTGCTCTTTCGTGTTGCTACAGTGACCTCAGGATCCCTCTAGCCTTGAAACAGTGTTGTTGGGGTTTCTCTGGAGTGCCATCAAGGAAATCAAGGCTCCTTTCATGTGTGATGTGCAACACGGAATTGCTCTGCACGCAGTGCAGGGGTTTCGGGCCTCATCTCGCGGCGAGGGGGAAGTCTCATGGTTTTTCTCGAGTTGCGGCTGGAACTTGGGATATATTCTCGAGTTACGATGGGGATGGCCCTTCCACACACGTGTTTGTTCAGCGACGTCAGGACTCCTGCCTAGTTGCGAGGGACAACTCGGGATTCTCCTCGAGGCTTGGCAGGGCAATTGGGACGCCTCTCCAGCTGAGGCGGGAGACCAAGGGTCCCTCTCCACGTGCCACAGGAATCCTGGGACTCCTATCAAGTTTCACGAGGATTCAGGCATCGTCTCCTTTGGAGGCACTGATCTCCGCGTACCTCTGGAGTTTTCAAGGATGTGAGGCCTCCGGTCGCGATGAGCTGGGGAACTAGGTCTTTCTCTGTGGTCTCCACAGGGAATTCAGACATCCTTTCGTCTTGGGAGATGCAAGACGAGCCTGCATTCAAGTCACTACAGGGATCTCCGGCCTTATTTCGCGTCAGGGCATCGCGGTGTCCATTCCACTTGAGGCCGCAAACTCAGGGTCCCTCTCACATACCTAGAGCTGAGGGAAGCCTCCTCTTGAGGTGCTTGTGGTTAGGTGGTATTCCTCTGGAGTCGAAGCCAGGGACTAACCTCTCATCTCGAGTTGATTTTTGGTCCACGGAGCTCTTTCGTGTTGCTACAGTGACCTCAGGATCCCTCTAGCCTTGAAACAGTGTTCTTGCAGTTTCTCTGGAGTGCCATCAAGGAAATCAAGGCTCCTTTCATGTGTGATGTGCAACACGGAATTGCTCTGCACGCAGTGCAGGGGAATCGGGCCTCATCTCGCGGCGAGGGGGATGTCTCATGGTTTTTCTCGAGTTGCGGCGGGAACCTGGGGTATATTCTCGAGTTACGACGGGGATGGCCCTTCCAAACACGTGTTTGTTCAGCGACGTCAGGACTCCTGCCTAGTTGCGAGGGACAACTCGGGATTCTCCTCGAGGCTTTGCAGGGCAATTGGGACGCCTCTCCAGCTGAGGCGGGAGACCAAGGGTCCCTTTTCACGTGCCACAGGAATCCTGGGACTCCTATCAAGTTTCACGAGGAGTCAGGCATTGTCTCCTTTGGAGGCACTGATCTCCGCGTACCTCTGGAGTTTTCAAAGGATATAAGGAATCCGGTCGCGATGAGGTGGGGAACTAGGTCTTTCTCTGTGGTCTCCACAGGAGATTCAGACATCCTCTCATCTTGGGAGATGCAAGACGAGCCTGCATTCAAGTCACTGGAGGGATATCCGGCCTTATTTCGAGTCAGGGCATCACGGTGTCCATTCCACTTGGGGCCGCAAACGCAGGGTCCCTCTCACATACCTAGAGCTGAGAGAAGCCTCCTCTTGAGGTGCTTGTGGTAAGGTGGTATTCCTCTGGAGTCGAAGCCAGGGACTAACCTCTCATCTCGAGTTGATTTTTGGTCCACGGAGCTCTTTCCTGTTGCTACAGTGACCTCAGGATCCCTCTAGCCTTGAAAGAGTGTTCTTGGTGTTTCTCTGAAGTGCCACCAAGGAAATCAAGGCTCCTTTCATGTGTGATGTGCAACACGGAATTGCTCTGCACGCAGTGCAGGGGAATCGGGCCTCATCTCGCGGCGAGGGGGAAGTCTCATGGCTTTTCTCGAGTTGCAGCGGGAACCTGGGGTATATTCTCGAGTTACGATGGGGATGACCCTTTAACCCACGTGTTTGTTCAGCGACGTCAGGACTCCTGCCTAGTTGCGAGGGACAACTCGGGATTCTCCTTGAGGCTTGGCAGGGCAATTGGGACGCCTCTTCAGCTGAGGCGGGAGACCAAGGGTCCCTTTCCACGTGCCACAGGAATCCTGGGACTCCTATCAAGTTTCACGAGGAGTCAGGCATCGTCTCCTTTGGAGGCACTAATCTCCGTGTACCTCTGGCGTTTTCAAAGGATGTGAGGCCTCCGGTCGTGATGAGGTGGGGAACTCGGTCTTTCTCTGTGGTCTCCACAGGGGATTCAGACATCCTTTCGTCTTGGGAGATGCAAGATGAGCCTGCATTCAAGTCATTGCAGGGATATCCGGCCTTATTTCGAGTCAGGGCATCGCGGTGTCCATTGAACTTGAGGCCGCATACTCAGGGTCCCTCTCACATACCTAGAGCTGAGAGAAGCCTCCTCTTGAGGTGCTTGTGTTAAGGTGGTATTCCTCTGGAGTCGAAGACAGGGACTAACCTCTCATCTCGACTTGATTTTTGTCCATGGAGCTCTATCGTGTTGCTACATTTACCTCAGGATCCCTCTAGCCTTGAAACAGTGTTCTTGGGATTTCTCTGGAGTGCCATTAAGGAAATCAAGGCTCCTTTCATGTGTGATGTGCAACACGGAATTACTCTGCACGCAGTGCAGGGGAATCGGGCCTTATCTCGCGGCTAGGGGGAAGTCTCATGGTTTTTCTCGAGTTGCGGCGGGAACCTGGGGTATATTCTCGAGTTACGACGGGGATGGCCTTTCCACCCACGTGTTTGTTCAGCGACATCAGGACTTCTGCCTAGTTGCCAGGGACAACTCGGGATTCTCCTCGAGGCTTGGCAGGGCAATTGGGACGCCTCTCCAGCTGAGGCGGGAGACCAAGGGTCCCTTTCCACGTGCCACAGGAATCCTGGGACTCCTATCAAGTTTCACGAGGACTCAATCATCGTCTCCTTTGGAGGCACTGATCTCCGCGTACCTCTGGAGTTTTCAAAGGATGTGAGGCCTCCGGTCGCCATGAGGTGGGGAACTAGGTCTTTCTCTGTGGTCTCCACAGGGGATTCAGACATCCTTTCGTCTTGGGAGATGCAAGACGAGCCTGCATTCAAGTCACTGCAGGGATATCCGGCCTTATTTCGAGCCAGGGCATCGCGGTGTCCATTCCACTTGACGCCGCAAACTCAGGGTCCCTCTCACATACCTAGAGCTGAGAGAAGCCTCCTCTTGAGGTGCTTGTGGTAAGGTGGTATTCCTCTGGAGTGGAAGCCAGGGACTAAATTCTCATCTCGAGTTGATTTTTGGTCCACGGAGCTCTTTCGTGTTGCTACAGTGACCTCAGGATCCCTCTAGCCTGGAAACAGTGTTCTTGGGGTTTCTCAGGAGTGCCATCAAGGAAATCAAGGCTCCTTTCATGTGTGATGTGCAACACGGAATTGCTCTGCACGCAGTGCTGGGGAAACAGGCCTCATCTCGCGGCGAGGGGGAAGTCTCACGGTTTTTCTCGAGTTGCGGCAGGAACCTGGTGTATATTCTCGAGTTACAACGGGGATGGCCCTTCTACACACGTGTTTGTTCAGCGATGGCAGGACTCCTGCCAAGTTGCGAGGGACAACTCGGGATTCTCCTCGAGGCTTGGCAGGACAATTGGGACCCCTCTTCAGCTGAAGCGGGAGACCAAGTGTCCCTTTCCACGTGCCACAGGAATCCTGGGACTCCTATCAAGTTTCACGAGGAGTCAGGCATCGTCTCCTTTGGAGGCACTGATCTCCGCGTACCTCTGGAGTTTTCAAAGGATGTGAGGCCTCCGGTCGCCATGAGGTGGGGAACTAGGTCTTTCTCTGTGGTCTCCACAGGGGACTCAGACATCCTTTCATCTTGGGAGATGCAATATGAGCCTGCATTCAAGTCACTGCAGCGATATCCGGCCTTATTTCGCGTCAGGGCATCGCAGTGTCCATTTCACTTGAGGCCACAAAATCAGGGTCCCTCTCACATACCTAGAGCTGAGAGAAGCCCCCTCTTGAGGTGCTTTTGGTTAGGTGGTATTCCTCTGGAGTCGAAGTTAGGGACTAACCTCTCATCTCGAGTTGATTTTTGGTCCACGGAGCTCTTTTGTGTTGCTACAGTGACCTCAGGATCCCTCTAGCCTTAAAACAGTGTTCTTGGGGTTTCTCTGGAGTGCCATCAAGGAAATCAAGGCTCCTTTCATATGTGATGTGCAACACGGAATTGCGCTGCACGCAGTGCAGGGGAATCGGGCCTCATCTCGCGGCGAGAGGGAAGTCTCATGGTTTTTCTCGAGTTGCGGCGGGAACCTGGGGTATATTCTCGAGTTACAACGGGGATGGCCCTTCCACCCACGTGTTTGTTCAGCGACGTCAGGACTCCTGCCTAGTTGCGAGGGACAACTCGCGATTCTCCTCGAGGCTTGGCAGGGCAATTGGGACGCCTCTCCAGCTGAGGCGGTAGACCAAGAGTCCCTTTCCACGTGCCACAGGAATCCTGGGACTCCTATCAAGTTTCACGAGGAGTCAGGCATCGTCTCCTTTGGAGGCACTGATCTCCGCGTACCTCTGGAGTTTTTAAAGGATGTGAGGCCTCCGGTCGCCATGAGGTGGGGAACTAGGTCTTTCTCTGTGGTCTCCACAGGTGATTAAGACATCCTTTCGTCTTGGGAGATGCAAGACGAGCCTGCATTCAAGTCACTGCAGGAATATCCGGCCTTATTTCGAGCCACGACATCGCGGTGTCCATTCCACTTGAGGCCGCAAAATCAGGGTCCCTCTCACATACCTAGAGCTGAGAGAAGCCTCCTCTTGAGGTGCTTGTGGTAAAGTTTTATTCCACTGGAGTCGAAGCCAGGGACTAACCTCTCATCTCGAGTTGATTTTTGGTCCACGGAGCTCTTTCTTGTTGCTACAGTGACCTCAGGATCCCTCTATCCTTGAAACAGTGTTCTTGGGGTTTGTCTGGAGTGCCATCAAGGAAGTCAAGGCTCCTTTCATGTGTGATGTGCAACACGGAATTACTCTGCACGCAGTGCAGGGGAATCGGGCCTCATCTCGCGGCGAGGGGGAAGTCTCATGGTTTTTCTCGAGTTGCGGCGGGAACCTGGGGTATATTCTCGAGTTAAGACGGGGATGGCCCCTCCACCCACGTGTTTGTTCAGCGACGTCAGGACTCCTGCCTAGTTGCGAGGGACAACTCGGGATTCTCCTCGAGGCTTGGCAGGACAATTGGGACGCCTCTCCAGCTGAGGCGGGAGACCAAGGGTCCCTTTCCACGTGCCACAGGAATCCTGGGACTCCTATCAAGTTTCACGAGGAGTCAGGCATCGTCTCCTTTGGAGGCACTGATCTCCGCGTACCTCTGGAGTTTTCAAAGGATGTGAGGCCTCCGGTCGCGATGAGGTGGGGAACTAGGTCTTTCTCTGTGATCTCCACAGGCGATTCAGACATCCTTTCGTCTTGGGAGATGCAAGACGAGCCTGCATTCAAGTCACTGCAGGGATATCCGGCCTTATTTCGCGTCAGTGCATCGCAGTGTCCATTCCATTTGAGGCCGCAAACTCAGGGTCCCTCTCACATACCTAGAGCTGAGAGAAGCCTCCTCTTGAGGTGCTTGTGTTAAGGTGGTATTCCTCTGGAGTCGAAGACAGGGACTAACCTCTCATCTCGACTTGATTTTTGTCCATGGAGCTCTATCGTGTTGCTACAGTGACCTCAGGATCCCTCTAGCCTTGAAACAGTGTTCTTGGGGTTTCTCTGGAGTGCCATCAAGGAAGTCAAGGCTCCTTTCATGTGTGATGTGAAACACGGAATTGCTCTGCACGCAGTGCAGGGGAATCGGGCCTCATCTCGCGGCGAGGGGGAAGTCTCACGGTTTTTCTCGAGTTGCGGCGGCAACCTGGGGTATATTGTCGAGTTACGACGGGGATGGCCCTTCCACCCACGTGTTTGTTCAGTGACGTCAGGACTCCTGCCTAGTTGCGAGGGACAACTCGGGTTTCTCCTCAAGGCTTGGCAGGGCAATTGGGACGCCTCTTCAGCTGAGGCGGGAGACCAAGGGTCCCTTTACACGTGCCACAGGAATCCTGGGACTCCTATCAAGTTTCACGAGGAGTCAGGCATCGTCTCCTTTGGAGGCACTGATCTCCGCGTACCTCTATAGTTTTCAAAGGATGTGAGGCCTCCGGTCGCCATGAGGTGGGGAACTAGGTCTTTCTCTGTGGTCTCCACAGGCGATTCAGACATCCTTTCGTCTTGGGAGATGCAAGACGAGCCTGCATTCAAGTCACTGCAGGGATATCCGGCCTTATTTCGCGTCAGGGCATCGCAGTGTCCATTCCACTTGAGGCCGCAAACTCAGGGTCCCTCTCACATACCTAGAGCTGAGAGAAGCCTCCTCTTGAGGTGCTTGTGGTAAGGTGGTATTCCTCTGGAGTCGAAGCCAGGGACTAACCTCTCATCTCGAGTTGATTCTTGGTCCACGGAGCTCTTTCGTGTTGCTACAGTGACCTCAGGATCCCTCTAGCCTTGAAACAGTGTTCTTGGGGTTTCTCTGGAGTGCCATCAAGGAAATCAAGGCTCCTTTCATGTGTGATGTGCAACACGGAATTGCTCTGCACGCAGTGCAGGAGAATCGGGCCTCATCTCGCGGCGAGGGGGAAGTCTCATGGGTTTTCTGGAGTTGCAGCGGGAACATGGGGTATATTCTCGAGTTACGACGGGGATGGCCCTTCCACCGACGTGTTTGTTCAGCGACGTCAGGACTCCTGCCTAGTTGCGAGGGACAACTCGGGATTCTCCTCGAGGCTTGGCAGGGCAATTGGGACGCCTCTGCAGCTGAAGCGGGAGACCAAGTGTCCCTTTCCACGTGCCACAGGAATCCTGGGACTCCTATCAAGTTTCACGAGGAGTCAGGCATCGTCTCCTTTGTAGGCACTGATCTTCGCGTACTTCTGGAGTTTTCAAAGGATGTGAGGCCTCCGGTCGCGATGAGGTGGGGAACTAGGTCTTTCTATGTGGTCTCCACAGGGGATTCAGACATCTTTTCGTCTTGGGAGATGCAAGACGAGCCTGCATTCAAGTCACTGCAGGGATATCCGGCCTTATTTCGAGTCAGGGCATCGTGGTGTCCATTGAACTTGAGGCCGCATACTCAGGGTCCCTCTCACATACCTAGAGCTGAGAGAAGCCTCCTCTTGAGGTGCTTGTGGTAAGGTGGTATTCCTCTGGAGTCGATAACAGGGACTAACCTTTCATCTCGAGTTGATTTTTGGTCCATGGAGCTCTTTCGTGTTGGTACAGTGACCTCAGGATCCCTCTAGCCTTGAAACAGTGTTCTTGGGGTTTCTCAGGAGTGCCATCAAGGAAATCAAGCCTCCTTTCATGTGTGATGTGCAACACGGAATTGCTCTGCATGCAGTGCAGGGGAATCCGGCCTCATCTCACGACGAGGGGGAAGTCTCATGGTTTTTCTCGAGTTGCGGCTGGAACTTGGGATATATTCTCGAGTTACGATGGGGATGGCCCTTCCACACACGTGTTTCTTTAGCGACGTCAGGACTCCTGCCTAGTTGCGAGGGACAACTCGGGATTCTCCTCGAGGCTTGGCAGGGCAATTGGGACGCCTCTCCAGCTGAGGCGGGAGACCAAGGGTCCCTTTCCACGTGCCACAGGAATCCTGGGATTCCTATCAAGTTTCACGAGGAGTCAGGCATCGTCTCCTTTGGAGGCACTGATCTCCGCGTACCTCTGGAGTTTTCAAGGATGTGAGGCCTCCGGTCGCGATGAGCTGGGGAACTAGGTCTTTCTCTGTGGTCTCCACAGGGGATTCAGACATCCTTTCGTCTTGGGAGATGCAAGACGAGCCTGCATTCAAGTCACTACAGGGATATCCGGCCTTATTTCGAGTCAGGGCATCGCGGTGTCCATTCCACTTGAGGCCGCAAACTCAGGGTCCCTCTCACATACCTAGAGCTGAGGGAAGCCTCCTCTTGAGGTGCTTGTGGTTAGGTGGTATTCCTCTGGAGTCGAAGCCAGGGACTAACCTCTCATCTCGAGTTGATTTTTGGTCCACGGAGCTCTTTCGTGTTGCTACAGTGACCTCAGGATCCCTCTAGCCTTGAAACAGTGTTCTTGCAGTTTCTCTGGAGTGCCATCAAGGAAATCAAGGCTCCTTTCATGTGTGATGTGCAACACGGAATTGCTGTGCATGCAGTGCAGGGGAATCGGGCCTCATCTCGCGGCGAGGGGGAAGTCTCATGGTTTTTCTCGAGTTGCGGCGGGAACCTGGGGTATATTCTCGAGTTACGACGGGGATGGCCCTTCCACACACGTGTTTGTTCAGCGACGTCAGGACTCCTGCCTAGTTGCGAGGGACAACTCGGGATTCTCCTCGAGGCTTGGCAGGGCAATTGGGACGCCTCTCCAGCTGAGGCGGGAGACCAAGGGTCCCTTTCCCCGTGCCACAGGAATCCTGGGACTCCTATCAAGTTTCACGAGGAGTCAGGCATCGTCTCCTTTGGAGGCACTGATCTCCGCGTACCTCTGGAGTTTTCAAAGTATGTGAGGCCTCCGGTCGCGATGAGGTTGGGAACTAGGTCTTTCTCTGTGGTCTCCACAGGGGATTCAGACATCCTTTCGTCCTGGGAGATGCAAGACGAGCCTGCATTCAAGTCACTGCAGGGATATCCGGCCTTATTTCGAGTCAGGGCATCACGGTGTCCATTCCACTTGAGGCCGCAAACGCAGGGCCCCTCTCACATACCTAGAGCTGAGAGAAGCCTCCTCTTGAGGTGCTTGTGGTAAGGTGGTATTCCTCTGGAGTCGAAGCCAGGGACTAACCTCTCAACTCGAGTTGATTTTTGGTCCACGGAGCTCTTTGGTGTTGCTACAGGGACCTCAGGATCCCTCTAGCCTTGAAACAGTGTTCTTAGTGTTTCTCTGGAGTGCCACCAAGGAAATCAAGGCTCCTTTCATGTGTGATGTGCAACACGGAATTGCTCTGCACGCAGTGCAGGGGAATCAGGCCTCATCTCGCGGCGAGGGGGAAGTCTCATGGTTTTTCTCGAGTTGCGGCGGGAACCTGGGGTATATTCTCGAGTTACGATGGGGATGGCCCTTCCACACACGTGTTTCTTCAGCGACGTCAGGACTCCTGCCTAGTTGCGAGGGACAACTCGGAATTCTCCTCGAGGCATGGCAGGGCAATTGGGACGCCTCTCCAACCGAGGCGGGAGACCAAGGGTCCCTTTCCATGTGCCACAGGAATCCTGGGACTCCTATCAAGTGTCACGAGGAGTCAGGCATCGTCTCCTTTGGAGGTACTGATCTCCGCGTACCTCTGGAGTTTTCAAAGGATGTGAGGCCTCAGGTCGCGATGAGGTGGGGAACTAGGTCTTTCTCTGTGGTCTCCACGGGGGATTCAGACATCCTTTCGTCTTGAGAGATGCAAGACGAGCCTGCATTCAAGTCACTGCAGGGATATCCGGCCTTATTTCGAGTCAGGGCATCGCGGTGTCCATTCCACTTGACGCCGCAAACTCAGGGTCCCTCTCACATACCTAGAGCTGAGAGAAGCCTCCTCTTGAGGTGCTTGTGGTAAGGTGGTATTCCTCTGGAGTCGAAGCCAGGGACTAACCTCTCATCTCGAGTTGATTCTTGGTCCACGGAGCTCTTTCGTGTTGCTACAGTGACCTCAGGATCCCTCTAGCCTTGAAACAGTGTTCTTGGGGTTTCTCTGGAGTGCCATCAAGGAAATCAAGGCTCCTTTCATGTGTGATGTGCAACACGGAATTGCTCTGCACGCAGTGCAGGAGAATCGGGCCTCATCTCGCGGCGAGGGGGAAGTCTCATGGGTTTTCTGGAGTTGCAGCGGGAACATGGGGTATATTCTCGAGTTACGACGGGGATGGCCCTTCCACCGACGTGTTTGTTCAGCGACGTCAGGACTCCTGCCTAGTTGCGAGGGACAACTCGGGATTCTCCTCGAGGCTTGGCAGGGCAATTGGGACGCCTCTGCAGCTGAAGCGGGAGACCAAGTGTCCCTTTCCACGTGCCACAGGAATCCTGGGACTCCTATCAAGTTTCACGAGGAGTCAGGCATCGTCTCCTTTGTAGGCACTGATCTTCGCGTACTTCTGGAGTTTTCAAAGGATGTGAGGCCTCCGGTCGCGATGAGGTGGGGAACTAGGTCTTTCTATGTGGTCTCCACAGGGGATTCAGACATCTTTTCGTCTTGGGAGATGCAAGACGAGCCTGCATTCAAGTCACTGCAGGGATATCCGGCCTTATTTCGAGTCAGGGCATCGTGGTGTCCATTGAACTTGAGGCCGCATACTCAGGGTCCCTCTCACATACCTAGAGCTGAGAGAAGCCTCCTCTTGAGGTGCTTGTGGTAAGGTGGTATTCCTCTGGAGTCGATAACAGGGACTAACCTTTCATCTCGAGTTGATTTTTGGTCCATGGAGCTCTTTCGTGTTGGTACAGTGACCTCAGGATCCCTCTAGCCTTGAAACAGTGTTCTTGGGGTTTCTCAGGAGTGCCATCAAGGAAATCAAGCCTCCTTTCATGTGTGATGTGCAACACGGAATTGCTCTGCATGCAGTGCAGGGGAATCCGGCCTCATCTCACGACGAGGGGGAAGTCTCATGGTTTTTCTCGAGTTGCGGCTGGAACTTGGGATATATTCTCGAGTTACGATGGGGATGGCCCTTCCACACACGTGTTTCTTTAGCGACGTCAGGACTCCTGCCTAGTTGCGAGGGACAACTCGGGATTCTCCTCGAGGCTTGGCAGGGCAATTGGGACGCCTCTCCAGCTGAGGCGGGAGACCAAGGGTCCCTTTCCACGTGCCACAGGAATCCTGGGATTCCTATCAAGTTTCACGAGGAGTCAGGCATCGTCTCCTTTGGAGGCACTGATCTCCGCGTACCTCTGGAGTTTTCAAGGATGTGAGGCCTCCGGTCGCGATGAGCTGGGGAACTAGGTCTTTCTCTGTGGTCTCCACAGGGGATTCAGACATCCTTTCGTCTTGGGAGATGCAAGACGAGCCTGCATTCAAGTCACTACAGGGATATCCGGCCTTATTTCGAGTCAGGGCATCGCGGTGTCCATTCCACTTGAGGCCGCAAACTCAGGGTCCCTCTCACATACCTAGAGCTGAGGGAAGCCTCCTCTTGAGGTGCTTGTGGTTAGGTGGTATTCCTCTGGAGTCGAAGCCAGGGACTAACCTCTCATCTCGAGTTGATTTTTGGTCCACGGAGCTCTTTCGTGTTGCTACAGTGACCTCAGGATCCCTCTAGCCTTGAAACAGTGTTCTTGCAGTTTCTCTGGAGTGCCATCAAGGAAATCAAGGCTCCTTTCATGTGTGATGTGCAACACGGAATTGCTGTGCATGCAGTGCAGGGGAATCGGGCCTCATCTCGCGGCGAGGGGGAAGTCTCATGGTTTTTCTCGAGTTGCGGCGGGAACCTGGGGTATATTCTCGAGTTACGACGGGGATGGCCCTTCCACACACGTGTTTGTTCAGCGACGTCAGGACTCCTGCCTAGTTGCGAGGGACAACTCGGGATTCTCCTCGAGGCTTGGCAGGGCAATTGGGACGCCTCTCCAGCTGAGGCGGGAGACCAAGGGTCCCTTTCCCCGTGCCACAGGAATCCTGGGACTCCTATCAAGTTTCACGAGGAGTCAGGGATCGTCTCCTTTGGAGGCACTGATCTCCGCGTACCTCTGGAGTTTTCAAAGTATGTGAGGCCTCCGGTCGCGATGAGGTTGGGAACTAGGTCTTTCTCTGTGGTCTCCACAGGGGATTCAGACATCCTTTCGTCCTGGGAGATGCAAGACGAGCCTGCATTCAAGTCACTGCAGGGATATCCGGCCTTATTTCGAGTCAGGGCATCACGGTGTCCATTCCACTTGAGGCCGCAAACGCAGGGCCCCTCTCACATACCTAGAGCTGAGAGAAGCCTCCTCTTGAGGTGCTTGTGGTAAGGTGGTATTCCTCTGGAGTCGAAGCCAGGGACTAACCTCTCAACTCGAGTTGATTTTTGGTCCACGGAGCTCTTTGGTGTTGCTACAGGGACCTCAGGATCCCTCTAGCCTTGAAACAGTGTTCTTAGTGTTTCTCTGGAGTGCCACCAAGGAAATCAAGGCTCCTTTCATGTGTGATGTGCAACACGGAATTGCTCTGCACGCAGTGCAGGGGAATCAGGCCTCATCTCGCGGCGAGGGGGAAGTCTCATGGTTTTCTCGAGTTGCGGCGGGAACCTGGGGTATATTCTCGAGTTACGATGGGGATGGCCCTTCCACACACGTGTTTCTTCAGCGACGTCAGGACTCCTGCCTAGTTGCGAGGGACAACTCGGAATTCTCCTCGAGGCATGGCAGGGCAATTGGGACGCCTCTCCAACCGAGGCGGGAGACCAAGGGTCCCTTTCCATGTGCCACAGGAATCCTGGGACTCCTATCAAGTGTCACGAGGAGTCAGGCATCGTCTCCTTTGGAGGTACTGATCTCCGCGTACCTCTGGAGTTTTCAAAGGATGTGAGGCCTCAGGTCGCGATGAGGTGGGGAACTAGGTCTTTCTCTGTGGTCTCCACGGGGGATTCAGACATCCTTTCGTCTTGAGAGATGCAAGACGAGCCTGCATTCAAGTCACTGCAGGGATATCCGGCCTTATTTCGAGTCAGGGCATCGCGGTGTCCATTCCACTTGACGCCGCAAACTCAGGGTCCCTCTCACATACCTAGAGCTGAGAGAAGCCTCCTCTTGAGGTGCTTGTGGTAAGGTGGTATTCCTCTGGAGTCGAAGCCAGGGACTAACCTCTCATCTCGAGTTGATTTTTGGTCCATGGAGCTCTTTCATGTTGCTACAGTGACCTCAGGATCCCTCTAGCCTGGAAACAGTGTTCTTGGGGTTTCTCTGGAGTGCCATCATGGAAATCAAGGCTCCTTTCATGTGTGATGTGCAACACGGAATTGCTCTGCACGCAGTGCAGGGGAATCGGGCCTCATCTCGCGGCGAGGGGGAAGTCTCATGGCTTTTCTCGAGTTGCAGCAGGAACCTGGGGTATATTCTCGAGTTACGATGGGGATGACCCTTAAACCCACGTGTTTGTTCAGCGACGTCAGGACTCCTGCCTAGTTGCGAGGGACAACTCGGGATTCTCCTCGAGGCTTGGCAGGGCAATTGGGACGCCTCTCCAGCTGAGCCGGGAGACCAAGGCTCCCTTTCCACGTGCCACAGGAATTCTGGGACTCCTATCAAGTTTCACGAGGAGTCAGGCATCGTCTCCTTTGGAGGCACTGATCTCAGTGTACCTCTGGCGTTTTCAAAGGATGTGAGGCCTCCGGTCGTGATGAGGTGGGGGACTCGGTCTTTCTCTGTGGTCTCCACAGGGGATTCAGACATCCTTTCGTCTTGGGAGATGCAAGATGAGCCTGCATTCAAGTCACTGCAGGGATATCCGGCCTTATTTCGCGTCAGGGCATCGCGGTGTCCATTGAACTTGAGACCGCATACTCAGGGTCCCTCTCACATACCTAGAGCTGAGAGAAGCCTCCTCTTGAGGTGCTTGTGTTAAGGTGGTATTCCTCTGGAGTCGAAGACAGGGACTAACCTCTCATCTCGACTTGATTTTTGGTCCATGGAGCTCTATCGTGTTGCTACAGTTACCTCAGGATCCCTCTAGCCTTGAAACAGTGTTCTTGGGGTTTCTCTGGAGTGCCATTAAGGAAATCAAGGCTCCTTTCATGTGTGATGTGCAACACGGAATTGCTCTGCACGCAGTGCAGGGAAATCGGGCCTCATCTCGCGGCGAGGGGGAAGGCTCATGGTTTTTCTCGAGTTGCGGCGGGAACCTGGGGTATATTCTCGAGTTACGACGGGGATGGCCCTTCCACCCACGTGTTTGTTCAGCGATGTCAGGACTCCTGCCTAGTGGCAAGGGACAACTCGGGAATCTCCTCGAGGCTTGGCACGGCAATTGGGACGCCTCTCCAGCTGAGGCGGGAGACCAAGGGTTCCTTTCCACGTGCCACAGGAATCCTGGTACTCCTATCAAGTTTCACGAGGACTCAATCATCGTCTCCTTTGGAGGCACTGATCTCCGCGTACCTCTGGAGTTTTCAAAGAATGTGAGGCCTCCGGTCGCCATGAGGTGGGGAACTAGGTCTTTCTCTGTGGTCTCCACAGGGGATTCAGACATCCTTTCGTCTTGGGAGATGCAAGACGAGCCTGCATTCAAGTCACTGCAGGGATATCTGGCCTTATTTCGAGTCAGGGCATCGCGGTGTCCATTCCACTTGAGGCCTCAAACTCAGGGTCCCTCTCACATACCTAAAGCTGAGAGAAGCCTCCTCTTGAGGTGCTTGTGGTAAGGTGGTATTCCTCTGGAGTCGAAGTCAGGGACTAACCTCTCATCTCGAGTTGATTTTTGGTCCACGGAGCTCTTTCGTGTTGCTACCGTGACCTCAGTTTCCCTCTAGCCTTGAAACAGTGTTCTTGGGGTTTCTCTGGAGTGCCATCAAGGAAATTAAGGCTCCTTTCATGTGTGATGTGCAACACGGAATTGCTCTGCACGCAGTGCAGGGGAATCGGGCCTCATCTCGCGGCGAGGGGGAAGTCTCATGGTTTTTCTCGAGTTGCGGCGGGAACCTGGGATATATTGTCAAGTTACGACGGGGAAGGCCCTTCCACCGAAGTGTTTCTTCAGCGACGTCAGGACTCCTGCATAGTTGCGAGCGACTACTCGGGATTCTCCTCGAGGCTTGGCAGGGCAATTGGGACGCCTCTCCAGCTGAGGCGGGAGACCAAGGGTCCCTTTCCACATGCCACAGGAATCCTGGGACTCCTATCAAGTTTCACGAGGAGTCAGGCATCGTCTCCTTTGGAGGCACTGATCTCCGCGTACCTCTGGAGTTTTCAAAGGATGTGAGGCCTCCGGTCTGGATGAGGTGGGGAACTAGGTCTTTCTCTGTGGTCTCCACAGGGGATTCAGACATCCTTTCGTCTTGGGCGATCTAAGACGAGCCTGCATTCAAGTCACTGCAGGGATATCAGGCCTTATTTCGAGTCAGGGCATCGCGGTGTCCATTCCACTTGAGGCCACAAACTCAGGGTACCTCTCACATACCTAGAGCTGAGAGAAGCCTCCTCTTGAGGTGCTTGTGGTTAGGTGGTATTCCTCTGGAGTCGAAGCCAGGGACTAACCTCTCATCTCGAGTTGATTTTTGGTCCACGGAGCTCTTTCGTGTTGCTACAGTGACCTCAGGATCCCTCTAGCCTTGAAACAGTGTTCTTGGGGTTTCTCTGGAGTGCCATTAAGGAAATCAAGGCACCTTTCATGTGTGATGTGCAACACGGAATTGCTCTGCACGCAGTGCAGGGGAATCGGGCCTCATCTCGCGGCGAGGGGGAAGGCTCATGGTTTTTCTCGAGTTGCGGCGGGAACCTGGGGTATATTCTCGAGTTACGACGGGGATGGCCCTTCCACCCACGTGTTTGTTCAGCGACGTCAGGACTCCTGCCTAGTGGCAAGGGACAACTCGGGATTCTCCTCGAGGCTTGGCAGGGCAATTGGGACGCCTCTCCAGCTGAGGCGGAGACCAAGGGTTCCTTTCCACGTGCCACAGGAATCCTGGTACTCCTATCAAGTTTCACGAGGACTCAATCATCGTCTCCTTTGGAGGCACTGATCTCCGCGTACCTCTGGAGTTTTCAAAGAATGTGAGGCCTCCGGTCGCCATGAGGTGGGGAACTAGGTCTTTCTCTGTGGTCTCCACAGGGGATTCAGACATCCTTTCGTCTTGGGAGATGCAAGACGAGCCTGCATTCAAGTCACTGCAGGGATATCTGGCATTATTTCGAGCCAGGGCATCGCGGTGTCCATTCCACTTGAGGCCTCAAACTCAGGGTCCCTCTCACATACCTAAAGCTGAGAGAAGCCTCCTCTTGAGGTGCTTGTGGTAAGGTGTTATTCCTCTGGAGTCGAAGTCAGGGACTAACCTCTCATCTCGAGTTGATTTTTGGTCCACGGAGCTCTTTCGTGTTGCTACCTTGACCTCAGTTTCCCTCTAGCCTTGAAACAGTGTTCTTGGGGTTTCTCTGGAGTGCCATCAAGGAAATCAAGGCTCCTTTCATGTGTGATGTGCAACACGGAATTGCTCTGCACGCAGTGCAGGGGAATCGGGCCTCATCTCGTGGCGAGGGGGAAGTCTCATGGTTTTTCTCGAGTTGCGGCGGGAACCTGGGATATATTGTCAAGTTACGACGGGGAAGGCCCTTCCACCGAAGTGTTTCTTCAGCGACGTCAGGACTCCTGCATAGTTGCGAGCGACTACTCGGGATTCTCCTCGAGGCTTGGCAGGGCAATTGGGACGCCTCTCCAGCTGAGGCGGGAGACCAAGGGTCCCTTTCCACATGCCACAGGAATCCTGGGACTCCTATCAAGTTTCACGAGGAGTCAGGCATCGTCTCCTTTGGAGGCACTGATCTCCGCGTACCTCTGGAGTTTTCAAAGGATGTGAGGCCTCCGGTCTGGATGAGGTGGGGAACTAGGTCTTTCTCTGTGGTCTCCACAGGGGATTCAGACATCCTTTCGTCTTGGGCGATCTAAGACGAGTCTGCATTCAAGTCACTGCAGGGATATCAGGCCTTATTTCGAGTCAGGGCATCGCGGTGTCCATTCCACTTGAGGCCACAAACTCAGGGTACCTCTCACATACCTAGAGCTGAGAGAAGCCTCCTCTTGAGGTGCTTGTGGTTAGGTGGTATTCCTCTGGAGTCGAAGCCAGGGACTAACCTCTCATCTCGAGTTGATTTTTGGTCCACGGAGCTCTTTCGTGTTGCTACAGTGACCTCAGGATCCCTCTAGCCTTGAAACAGTGTTCTTGGGGTTTCTCTGGAGTGCCATCAAGAAAATCAAGGCTCCTTTCATGTGTGATGTGCAACACGGAATTGCTCTGCACGCAGTGCAGGGGAATCGGGCCTCATCTCGCGGCGAGGGGGAAGTCTCATGGTTTTTCTCGAGTTGCGGCGGGAACCTGGGGTATATTCTCGAGTTATGACGGGGATGGCCCTTCCACCCACGTGTTTGGTCACCGACGTCAGCACTCCTGCCTAGTTGCCAGGGACAATTCGAAATTCTCCTCGAGGCTTGGCAGGGCAATTGGGACGCCTCTCCAGCTGAGGCGGGAGACCAAGGGTCCCTTTCCACGTGCCACAGGAATCCTGGGACTCCTATCAAGTTTCACGAGGAGTCAGGCATCGTCTCCTTTGGAGGCACTGACCTCCGCCTACCTCTGGAGTTTTCAAAGGATGTGAGGCCTCCGGTCGCCATGAGGTGGGAAACTAGGTCTTTCTCCGTGGTCTCCACAGGGGATTCAGACATCCTTTCGTCTTGGGAGATGCAAGACGAGCCTGCATTCAAGTCACTGCAGGGATATCCGGCCTTATTTCGCGTCAGGGCATCGCAGTGTCCTTTCCACTTGAGGCCGCAAAATCAGGGTCCCTCAGACATACCTAGAGCTGAGAAAAGCCTCCTCTTGAGGTGCTTGTGGTAAGGTGGTATTCCTCTGGAGTCGAAGCAAGGGACTAACCTCTCATCTCGACTTGATTTTTGGTCCACGGAGCTCTTTCGTGTTGCTACAGTGACCTCAGGATCCCTCTATCCTTGAAACAGTGTTCTTGGGGTTTCTCTGGAGTGCCATCAAGGAAGTCAAGGCTCCTTTCATGTGTGATGTGAAACACGGAATTGCTCTGCACGCAGTGCAGGGGAATCGGGCCTCATCTCGCGGCGAGGGGGAAGTCTCATGGTTTTTCTCGAGTTGCGGCGGGAACCTGGGGTATATTCTCGAGTTACGACGAGGATGGCCCTTCCACCCACGTGTTTGTTCAGCGACGTCAGGACTCCTGCCTAGTTGCGAGGGACAACTCGGGATTCTCCTCAAGGCTTGGCAGGGCAATTGGGACGCCTCTCCAGCTGAGGCGGGAGACCAAGGGTCCCTTTACACGTGCCACAGGAATCCTGGGACTCCTATCAAGTTTCACGAGGAGTCAGGCATCGTCTTCTTTGGAGGCACTGATCTCCGCGTACCTCTATAGTTTTCAAAGGATGTGAGGCCTCCGGTCGCCATGAGGTGGGGAACTAGGTCTTTCTCTGTGGTCTCCACAGGCGATTCAGACATCCTTTCGTCTTGGGAGATGCAAGACGAGCCTGCATTCAAGTCACTGCAGGGATATCCGGCCTTATTTCACGTCAGGGCATCGCAGTGTCCATTCCACTTGAGGCCGCAAACTCAGGGTCCCTCTCACATACCTAGAGCTGAGAGAAGCCTCCTCTTGAGGTGCTTGTGGTAAGGTGGTATTCCTCTGGAGTCGAAGCCAGGGACTAACCTCTCATCTCGAGTTGATTCTTGGTCCACGGAGCTCTTTCGTGTTGCTACAGTGACCTCAGGATCCCTCTAGCCTTGAAACAGTGTTCTTGGGGTTTCTCTGGAGTGCCATCAAGGAAATCAAGGCTCCTTTCATGTGTGATGTGCAACACGGAATTGCTCTGCACGCAGTGCAGGGGAATCGGGCCTCATCTCGCGGCGAGGGGGAAGTCTCATGGCTTTTCTGGAGTTGCAGCGGGAACATGGGGTATATTCTCGAGTTACGACGGGGATGGCCCTTCCACCGACGTGTTTGTTCAGCGACGTCAGGACTCCTGCCTAGTTGCGAGGGACAACTCGGGATTCTCCTCGAGGCTTGGCAGGGCAATTGGGACGCCTCTGCAGCTGAAGCGGGAGACCAAGTGTCCCTTTCCACGTGCCACAGGAATCCTGGGACTCCTATCAAGTTTCACGAGGAGTCAGGCATCGTCTCCTTTGGAGGCACTGATCTCCGCGTACTTCTGGAGTTTTCAAAGGATGTGAGGCCTCCGGTCGCGATGAGGTGGGGAACTAGGTCTTTCTATGTGGTCTCCACAGGGGATTCAGACATCCTTTCATCTTGGGAGATGCAAGACGAGCCTGCATTCAAGTCACTGCAGGGATATCCGGCCTTATTTCGAGTCAGGGCATCGTGGTGTCCATTGAACTTGTGGCCGCATACTCAGGGTCCCTCTCACATACCTAGAGCTGAGAGAAGCCTCCTCTTGAGGTGCTTGTGGTAAGGTGGTATTCCTCTGGAGTCGATAACAGGGACTAACCTTTCATCTCGAGTTGATTTTTGGTCCATGGAGCTCTTTCGTGTTGGTACAGTGACCTCAGGATCCCTCTATCCTTGAAACAGTGTTCTTGGGGTTTCTCTTGAGTGCCATCAAGGAAATCAAGCCTCCTTTCATGTGTGATGTGCAACACGGAATTGCTCTGCATGCAGTGCAGGGGAATCGGGCCTCATCTCACGACGAGGGGGAAGTCTCATGGTTTTTCTCGAGTTGCGGCTGGAAAGTGGGATATATTCTCGAGTTACGATGGGGATGGCCCTTCCACACACGTGTTTCTTCAGCGACGTCAGGACTCCTGCCTAGTTGCGAGGGACAACTCGGGATTCTCCTCGAGGCTTGGCAGGGCAATTGGGACGCCTCTCCAGCTGAGGCGGGAGACCAAGGGTCCCTTTCCACGTGCCACAGGAATCCTGGGACTCCTATCAAGTTTCACGAGGAGTCAGGCATCGTCTCCTTTGGAGGCACTGATCTCCGCGTACCTCTGGAGTTTTCAAGGATGTGAGGCCTCCGGTCGCGATGAGCTGGGGAACTAGGTCTTTCTCTGTGGTCTCCACAGGGGATTCAGACATCCTTTCGTCTTGGGAGATGCAAGACGAGCCTGCATTCAAGTCACTACAGGGATATCCGGCCTTATTTCGAGTCAGGGCATCGCGGTGTCCATTCCACTTGAGGCCGCAAACTCAGGGTCCCTCTCACATACCTAGAGCTGAGGGAAGCCTCCTCTTGAGGTGCTTGTGGTTAGGTGGTATTCCTCTGGAGTCGAAGCCAGGGACTAACCTCTCATCTCGAGTTGATTTTTGGTCCACGGAGCTCTTTCGTGTTGCTACAGTGACCTCAGGATCCCTCTAGCCTTGAAACAGTGTTCTTGCAGTTTCTCTGGAGTGCCATCAAGGAAATCAAGGCTCCTTTCATGTGTGATGTGCAACACGGAATTGCTGTGCATGCAGTGCAGGGAAATCGGGCCTCATCTCGCGGCGAGGGGGAAGTCTCATGGTTTTTCTCGAGTTGCGGCGGGAACCTGGGGTATATTCTCGAGTTACGACGGGGATGGCCCTTCCACACACGTGTTTGTTCAGCGACGTCAGGACTCCTGCCTAGTTGCGAGGGACAAATCGGGATTCTCCTCGAGGCTTGGCAGGGCAATTGGGACGCCTCTCCAGCTGAGGCGGGAGACCAAGGGTCCCTTTCCCCGTGCCACAGGAATCCTGGGACTCCTATCAAGTATCACGAGGAGTCAGGCATCGTCTCCTTTGGAGGCACTGATCTCCGCGTACCTCTGGAGTTTTCAAAGTATGTGAGGCCTCCGGTCGCGATGAGGTTGGGAACTAGGTCTTTCTCTGTGGTCTCCACAGGGGATTCAGACATCCTTTCGTCTTGGGAGATGCAAGACGAGCCTGCATTCAAGTCACTGCAGGGATATCCGGCCTTATTTCGCGTCAGGGCATCACGGTGTCCATTCCACTTGAGGCCGCAAACGCAGGGCCCCTCTCACATACCTAGAGCTGAGAGAAGCCTCCTCTTGAGGTGCTTGTGGTAAGGTGGTATTCCTCTGGAGTCGAAGCCAGGGACTAACCTCTCAACTCGAGTTGATTTTTGGTCCACGGAGCTCTTTGGTGTTGCTACAGGGACCTCAGGATCCCTCTAGCCTTGAAAGAGTGTTCTTAGTGTTTCTCTGGAGTGCCATCAAGGAAATCAAGGCTCCTTTCATGTGTGATGTGCAACACGGAATTGCTCTGCACGCAGTGCAGGGGAATCAGGCCTCATCTCGCGGCGAGGGGGAAGTCTCATGGTTTTTCTCGAGTTGCGGCGGGAACCTGGGGTATATTCTCGAGTTACGATGGGGATGGCCCTTCCACACACGTGTTTCTTCAGCGACGTCAGGACTCCTGCCTAGTTGCGAGGGACAACTCGGAATTCTCCTCGAGGCTTGGCAGGGCAATTGGGACGCCTCTCCAGCTGAGGCGGGAGACCAAGGGTCCCTTTCCATGTGCCACAGGAATCCTGGGACTCCTATCAAGTTTCACGAGGAGTCAGGCATCGTCTCCTTTGGAGGTACTGATCTCCGCGTACCTCTGGAGTTTTCAAAGGATGTGAGGCCTCCGGTCTCGATGAGGTGGAGAACAAGGTCTTTCTCTGTGGTCTCCACGGGGGATTCAGACATCCTTTCGTCTTGAGAGATGCAAGACGAGCCTGCATTCAAGTCACTGCAGGGATATCCGGCCTTATTTCGAGTCAGGGCATCGCGGTGTCCATTCCACTTGAGGCCGCAAACTCAGGGTCCCTCTCACATAGCTAGAGCTGAGAGAAGCCTCCTCTTGAGGTGCTTGTGGTAAGGTGGTATTCCTCTGGAGTCGAAGCCAGGGACTAACCTCTCATCTCGAGTTGATTTTTGGTCCATGGAGCTCTTTCGTGTTGCTACAGTGACCTCAGGATCCCTCTAGCCTGGAAACAGTGTTCTTGGGGTTTCTCTGGAGTGCCATCATGGAAATCAAGGCTCCTTTCATGTGTGATGTGCAACACGGAATTGCTCTGCACGCAGTGCAGGGGAATCGGGCCTCATCTCGCGGCGAGGGGGAAGTCTCATGGCTTTTCTCGAGTTGCAGCGGGAACCTGGGGTATATTCTCGAGTTACGATGGGGATGACCCTTAAACCCACGTGTTTGTTCAGCGACGTCAGGACCCCTGCCTAGTTGCGAGGGACAACTCGGGATTCTCCTCGAGGCTTGGCAGGGCAATTGGGACGCCTCTCCAGCTGAGGTGGGAGACCAAGGGTCCCTTTCCACGTGCCACAGGAATCCTGTGACTCCTATCAAGTTTCACGAGGAGTCAGGCATCGTCTCCTTTGGAGGCACTGATCTCCGTGTACCTCTGGCGTTTTCAAAGGATGTGAGGCCTCCGGTCGTGATGAGGTGGGGAACTCGGTCTTTCTCTGTGGTCTCCACAGGGGATTCAGACATCCTTTCGTCTTGGGAGATGCAAGATGAGCCTGCATTCAAGTCACTGTAGGGATATCCGGCCTTATTTCGCGTCAGGGCATCGCGGTGTCCATTGAACTTGAGGCCGCATACTCAGGGTCCCTCTCACATACATAGAGCTGAGAGAAGCCTCCTCTTGAGGTGCTTGTGGTAAGGTGGTATTCCTCTGGAGTCGAAGACAGGGACTAACCTCTCATCTCGACTTGATTTTTGTCCATGGAGCTCTATCGTGTTGCTATAGTTACCTCAGGATCCCTCTAGCCTTGAAACAGTGTTCTTGGGGTTTGTCTGGAGTGCCATCAAGGAAGTCAAGGCTCCTTTCATGTGTGATGTGCAACACGGAATTGCTCTGCACGCAGTGCAGGGAAATCGGGCCTCATTTCGCGGCAAGGGGGAAGTCTCATGGTTTTTCTCGAGTTGCGGCGGGAACCTGGGGTATATTCTCGAGTTATGACGGGGATGGCCCTTCCACACACGTGTTTGGTCACCGACGTCAGCACTCCTGCCTAGTTGCCAGGGACAATTCGAAATTCTCCTCGAGGCTTGGCAGGGCAATTGGGACGCCTCTCCAGCTGAGGCGGGAGACCAAGGGTCCCTTTCCACGTGCCACAGGAATCCTGGGACTCCTATCAAGTTTCACGAAGAGTCAGGCATCGTCTCCTTTGGAGGCACTGATCTCCGCCTACCTCTGGAGTTTTCAAAGGATGTGAGGCCTCCGGTCGCCATGAGGTGGGAAACTAGGTCTTTCTCCGTGGTCTCCACAGGGGATTCAGACATCCTTTCGTCTTGGGAGATGCAAGACAAGCCTGCATTCAAGTCACTGCAGGGATATCCGGCCTTATTTCGAGCCAGGGCATCGTGGTGTCCATTCCACTTGAGGCCGCAAACTCAGGGTCCCTCTCACATACCCAGAGCTGAGAGAAGCCTCCTCTTGAGGTGCTTGTGGTAAGGTGGTATTCCTCTGGAGTCGAAGCCAGGGACTAAGCTCTCATCTCGAGTTGATTCTTGGTCCACGGAGCTCTTTCGTGTTGCTACAGTGACCTCAGGATCCCTCTAGCCTTGAAACAGTGTTCTTGGGGTTTCTCTGGAGTGCCATCAAGGAAGTCAAGGCTCCTTTCATGTGTGATGTGCAACACGGAATTGCTCTGCACGCAGTGCAGGGGAATCGGGCCTCATCTCGCGGCGAGGGGGAAGTCTCATGGTTTTTCTCGAGTTGCGGCGGGAACCTGGGGTATATTCTCGAGTTACGACGAGGATGGCCCTTCCACCCACGTGTTTGTTCAGCGACGTCAGGACTCCTGCCTAGTTGCGAGGGACAACTCGGGATTCTCCTCAAGGCTTGGCAGGGCAATTGGGACGCCTCTCCAGCTGAGGCGGGAGACCAAGGGTCCCTTTACACGTGCCACAGGAATCCTGGGACTCCTATCAAGTTTCACGAGGAGTCAGGCATCGTCTTCTTTGGAGGCACTGATCTCCGCGTACCTCTATAGTTTTCAAAGGATGTGAGGCCTCCGGTCGCCATGAGGTGGGGAACTAGGTCTTTCTCTGTGGTCTCCACAGGCGATTCAGACATCCTTTCGTCTTGGGAGATGCAAGACGAGCCTGCATTCAAGTCACTGCAGGGATATCCGGCCTTATTTCACGTCAGGGCATCGCAGTGTCCATTCCACTTGAGGCCGCAAACTCAGGGTCCCTCTCACATACCTAGAGCTGAGAGAAGCCTCCTCTTGAGGTGCTTGTGGTAAGGTGGTATTCCTCTGGAGTCGAAGCCAGGGACTAACCTCTCATCTCGAGTTGATTCTTGGTCCACGGAGCTCTTTCGTGTTGCTACAGTGACCTCAGAATCCCTCTAGCCTTGAAACAGTGTTCTTGGGGTTTCTCTGGAGTGCCATCAAGGAAATCAAGGCTCCTTTCATGTGTGATGTGCAACACGGAATTGCTCTGCACGCAGTGCAGGGGAATCGGGCCTCATCTCGCGGCGAGGGGGAAGTCTCATGGCTTTTCTGGAGTTGCAGCGGGAACATGGGGTATATTCTCGAGTTACGACGGGGATGGCCCTTCCACCGACGTGTTTGTTCAGCGACGTCAGGACTCCTGCCTAGTTGCGAGGGACAACTCGGGATTCTCCTCGAGGCTTGGCAGGGCAATTGGGACGCCTCTGCAGCTGAAGCGGGAGACCAAGTGTCCCTTTCCACGTGCCACAGGAATCCTGGGACTCCTATCAAGTTTCACGAGGAGTCAGGCATCGTCTCCTTTGGAGGCACTGATCTCCGCGTACTTCTGGAGTTTTCAAAGGATGTGAGGCCTCCGGTCGCGATGAGGTGGGGAACTAGGTCTTTCTATGTGGTCTCCACAGGGGATTCAGACATCCTTTCATCTTGGGAGATGCAAGACGAGCCTGCATTCAAGTCACTGCAGGGATATCCGGCCTTATTTCGAGTCAGGGCATCGTGGTGTCCATTGAACTTGTGGCCGCATACTCAGGGTCCCTCTCACATACCTAGAGCTGAGAGAAGCCTCCTCTTGAGGTGCTTGTGGTAAGGTGGTATTCCTCTGGAGTCGATAACAGGGACTAACCTTTCATCTCGAGTTGATTTTTGGTCCATGGAGCTCTTTCGTGTTGGTACAGTGACCTCAGGATCCCTCTATCCTTGAAACAGTGTTCTTGGGGTTTCTCTTGAGTGCCATCAAGGAAATCAAGCCTCCTTTCATGTGTGATGTGCAACACGGAATTGCTCTGCATGCAGTGCAGGGGAATCGGGCATCATCTCACGACGAGGGGGAAGTCTCATGGTTTTTCTCGAGTTGCGGCTGGAAAGTGGGATATATTCTCGAGTTACGATGGGGATGGCCCTTCCACACACGTGTTTCTTCAGCGACGTCAGGATTCCTGCCTAGTTGCGAGGGACAACTCGGGATTCTCCTCGAGGCTTGGCAGGGCAATTGGGACGCCTCTCCAGCTGAGGCGGGAGACCAAGGGTCCCTTTCCACGTGCCACAGGAATCCTGGGACTCCTATCAAGTTTCACGAGGAGTCAGGCATCGTCTCCTTTGGAGGCACTGATCTCCGCGTACCTCTGGAGTTTTCAAGGATGTGAGGCCTCCGGTCGCGATGAGCTGGGGAACTAGGTCTTTCTCTGTGGTCTCCACAGGGGATTCAGACATCCTTTCGTCTTGGGAGATGCAAGACGAGCCTGCATTCAAGTCACTACAGGGATATCCGGCCTTATTTCGAGTCAGGGCATCGCGGTGTCCATTCCACTTCAGGCCGCAAACTCAGGGTCCCTCTCACATACCTAGAGCTGAGGGAAGCCTCCTCTTGAGGTGCTTGTGGTTAGGTGGTATTCCTCTGGAGTCGAAGCCAGGGACTAACCTCTCATCTCGAGTTGATTTTTGGTCCACGGAGCTCTTTCGTGTTGCTACAGTGACCTCAGGATCCCTCTAGCCTTGAAACAGTGTTCTTGCAGTTTCTCTGGAGTGCCATCAAGGAAATCAAGGCTCCTTTCATGTGTGATGTGCAACACGGAATTGCTGTGCATGCAGTGCAGGGGAATCGGGCCTCATCTCGCGGGGAGGGGGAAGTCTCATGGTTTTTCTCGAGTTGCGGCGGGAACCTGGGGTATATTCTCGAGTTACGACGGGGATGGCCCTTCCACACACGTGTTTGTTCAGCGACGTCAGGACTCCTGCCTAGTTGCGAGGGACAAATCGGGATTCTCCTCGAGGCTTGGCAGGGCAATTGGGACGCCTCTCCAGCTGAGGCGGGAGACCAAGGGTCCCTTTCCCCGTGCCACAGGAATCCTGGGACTCCTATCAAGTTTCACGAGGAGTCAGGCATCGTCTCCTTTGGAGGCACTGATCTCCGCGTACCTCTGGAGTTTTCAAAGTATGTGAGGCCTCCGGTCGCGATGAGGTTGGGAACTAGGTCTTTCTCTGTGGTCTCCACATGGGATTCAGACATCCTTTCGTCTTGGGAGATGCAAGACGAGCCTGCATTCAAGTCACTGCAGGGATATCCGGCCTTATTTCGCGTCAGGGCATCACGGTGTCCATTCCACTTGAGGCCGCAAACGCAGGGCCCCTCTCACATACCTAGAGCTGAGAGAAGCCTCCTCTTGAGGTGCTTGTGGTAAGGTGGTATTCCTCTGGAGTCGAAGCCAGGGACTAACCTCTCAACTCGAGTTGATTTTTGGTCCACGGAGCTCTTTGGTGTTGCTACAGGGACCTCAGGATCCCTCTAGCCTTGAAAGAGTGTTCTTAGTGTTTCTCTGGAGTGCCATCAAGGAAATCAAGGCTCCTTTCATGTGTGATGTGCAACACGGAATTGCTCTGCACGCAGTGCAGGGGAATCAGGCCTCATCTCGCGGCGAGGGGGAAGTCTCATGGTTTTTCTCGAGTTGCGGCGGGAACCTGGGGTATATTCTCGAGTTACGATGGGGATGGCCCTTCCACACACGTGTTTCTTCAGCGACGTCAGGACTCCTGCCTAGTTGCGAGGGACAACTCGGAATTCTCCTCAAGGCTTGGCAGGGCAATTGGGACGCCTCTCCAGCTGAGGCGGGAGACCAAGGGTCCCTTCCCATGTGCCACAGGAATCCTGGGACTCCTATCAAGTTTCACGAGGAGTCAGGCATCGTCTCCTTTGGAGGTACTGATCTCCGCGTACCTCTGGAGTTTTCAAAGGATGTGAGGCCTCCGGTCTCGATGAGGTGGAGAACAAGGTCTTTCTCTGTGGTCTCCACGGGGGATTCAGACATCCTTTCGTCTTGAGAGATGCAAGACGAGCCTGCATTCAAGTCACTGCAGGGATATCCGGCCTTATTTCGAGTCAGGGCATCGCGGTGTCCATTCCACTTGAGGCCGCAAACTCAGGGTCCCTCTCACATACCTAGAGCTGAGAGAAGCCTCCTCTTGAGGTGCTTGTGGTAAGGTGGTATTCCTCTGGAGTCGAAGCCAGGGACTAACCTCTCATCTCGAGTTGATTTTTGGTCCATGGAGCTCTTTCGTGTTGCTACAGTGACCTCAGGATCCCTCTAGCCTGGAAACAGTGTTCTTGGGTTTTCTCTGGAGTGCCATCATGGAAATCAAGGCTCCTTTCATGTGTGATGTGCAACACGGAATTGCTCTGCACGCAGTGCAGGGGAATCGGGCCTCATCTCGCGGCGAGGGGGAAGTCTCATGGCTTTTCTCGAGTTGCAGCGGGAACCTGGGGTATATTCTCGAGTTACGATGGGGATGACCCTTAAACCCACGTGTTTGTTCAGCGACGTCAGGACCCCTGCCTAGTTGCGAGGGACAACTCGGGATTCTCCTCGAGGCTTGGCAGGGCAATTGGGACGCCTCTCCAGCTGAGGCGGGAGACCAAGGGTCCCTTTCCACGTGCCACAGGAATCCTGGGACTCCTATCAAGTTTCACGAGGAGTCAGGCATCGTCTCCTTTGGAGGCACTGATCTCCGTGTACCTCTGGCGTTTTCAAAGGATGTGAGGCCTCCGGTGTGATGAGGTGGGGAACTCGGTCTTTCTCTGTGGTCTCCACAGGGGATTCAGACATCCTTTCGTCTTGGGAGATGCAAGATGAGCCTGCATTCAAGTCACTGTAGGGATATCCGGCCTTATTTCGCGTCAGGGCATCGCGGTGTCCATTGAACTTGAGGCCGCATATTCAGGGTCCCTCTCACATACCTAGAGCTGAGAGAAGCCTCCTCTTGAGGTGCTTGTGTTAAGGTGGTATCCCTCTGGAGTCGAAGACAGGGACTAACCTCTCATCTCGACTTGATTTTTGTCCATGGAGCTCTATCGTGTTGCTATAGTTACCTCAGGATCCCTCTAGCCTTGAAACAGTGTTCTTGGGGTTTCTCTGGAGTGCCATTAAGGAAACCAAGGCTCCTTTCATGTGTGATGTGCAACACGGAATTGCTCTGCACGCAGTGCAGGGGAATCGGGCCTCATCTCGCGGCGAGGGGGAAGGCTCATGGTTTTTCTCGAGTTGCGGCGGGAACCTGGGGTATATTCTCGAGTTACGACGGGGATGGCCCTTCCACCCACGTGTTTGTTCAGCGACGTCAGGACTCCTGCCTAGTTGCCAGGGACAACTCGGGATTCTCCTCGAGGCTTGGCAGGGCAATTGGGACGCCTCTCCAGCTGAGGCGGGAGACCAAGGGTTCCTTTCCACGTGCCACAGGAATCCTGGGACTCCTTTCAAGTTTCACGAGGACTCAATCATCGTCTCCTTTGGAGGCACTGATCTCCGCGTACCTCTGGAGTTTTCAAAGAATGTGAGGCATCCGGTCGCCATGAGGTGGGGAACTAGGTCTTTCTCTGTGGTCTCCACAGGGGATTCAGACATCCTTTCGTCTTCGGAGATGCAAGACGAGCCTACATTCAAGTCACTGCAGGGATATCCGGCCTTATTTCGAGCCAGGGCATCGCGGTGTCCATTCCACTTGAGGCCGCAAACTCAGGGTCCCTCTCACATACCTAGAGCTGAGAGAAGCCTCTTCTTGACGTGCTTGAGGTAAGGTGGTATTCCTCTGGAGTGGAAGTCAGGGACTAACCTCTCATCACGAGTTGATTTTTGTTCCCCGGAGCTCTTTCGTGTTGCTACAGTGACCTCAGGATCCCTCTAGCCTTGAAACAGTGTTCTTGGGTTTTCTCTGGAGTGCCATCAAGGAAATCAAGGCTCCTTTCTTGTGTGATGGGCAACACGGAATTGCTCTGCACGCAGTGCAGGGGAATCAGGCCTCATCTCGCCGCGAGGGGGAAGTCTCATGGTTTTTCTCGAGTTGCGTCGGGAACCTGGGGTATATTCTCGAGTTACGACGGGGATGGCCCTTCCACACACGTGTTTGTTCAGCGACGGCAGGACTCCTGCCTAGTTGCGAGGGACAACTCGCGATTCTCCTCGAGGCTTGGCAGGGCAATTGGGACGCCTCTCCAGCTGAGGCGGGAGACCAAGAGTCCCTTTCCACGTGCCACAGGAATCCTGGGACTCCTATCAAGTTTCAGAAGGAGTCACGAATCGTCTCCTTTGGAGGCACTGATCTCCGCGTACGTCTGGATTTTTCAAAGGATGTGAGGCCTCCGGTCGCCATGAGTTGGGGATCTAGGTCTTTCTCTGTGGTCTCCACAGGGGATTCAGACATCCTTTCGTCTTGGGAGATGCAAGACGAGCCTGCATTCAAGTCACTGCAGGGATATCCGGCCTTATTTCGAGCCAGGGCATCGCGGTGTCCATTTCACTTGAGGCCGCAAACTCAGGGTCCCTCTCACATACCTAGAGCTGAGGGAAGCCTCCTCTTGAGGTGCTTGTGGTTAGGTGGTATTCCTCTGGAGTCGAAGCCAGGGACTAACCTCTCATCTCGAGTTGATTTTTGGTCCACGGAGCTCTTTCGTGTTGCTACAGTGACCTCAGGATCCCTCTAGCCTGGAAACAGTGTTCTTGGGGTTTCTCTGGAGTGCCATCAAGGAAATCAAGGCTCCTTTCATGTGTGATGTGCAACACGGAATTGCTCTGCACGCAGTGCAGGGGAATCGGGCCTCATCTCGCGGCGAGGGGGAAGTCTCATGGTTTTTCTCGAGTTGCGGCGGGAACCTGGGGTATATTCTCGAGTTACGACGGGGATGGCCCTTCCACACACGTGTTTGTTCAGCGACGTCAGGACTCCTGCCTAGTTGCGAGGGACAATTCGGGATTCTCCTCGAGGCTTGGCAGGGCAATTGGGACGCCTCTCCAGCTGAGGCGGGAGACCAAGGGTCCCTTTCCACGTGCCACAGGAATCCTGGTACTCCTATCAAGTTTCACGAGGACTCAATCATCGTCTCCTTTGGAGGCACTGATCTCCGCGTACCTCTGGAGTTTTCAAAGGATGTGAGGCCTCCGGTCGCGATGAGGTGGGGAACTAGGTCTTTCTCTGTGGTCTCCACAGGGGATTCAGACATCCTTTCGTCTTCGGAGATGCAAGACGAGCCTGCATTCAAGTCACTGCAGGGATATCAGGCCTTATTTCGAGTCAGGGCATCGCGGTGTCCATTCCACTTGAGGCCGCAAACTCAGGGTACCTCTCACATACCTAGAGCTGAGAGAAGCCTCCTCTTGAGGTGCTTGTGGTAAGGTGGTATTCCTCTGGAGTCGAAGTCAGGGACTAACCTCTCATCTCGAGTTGATTTTTGGTCCACGGAGCTCTTTCGTGTTGCTACCTTGACCTCAGTTTCCCTCTAGCCTTGAAACAGTGTTCTTGGGGTTTCTCTGGAGTGCCATCAAGGAAATCAAGGCTCCTTTCATGTGTGATGTGCAACACGGAATTGCTCTGCACGCAGTGCAGGGGAATCGGGCCTCATCTCGCGGCGAGGGGGAAGTCTCATGGTTTTTCTCGAGTTGCGGCGGGAACCTGGGGTATATTCTCGAGTTACGACGGGGATGGCCTTTCCACACACGTGTTTGGTCAGCGACGTCAGGACTCCTGCCTAGTTGCGAGGGACAAATCGGGTTTCTCCTCGAGGCTTGGCAGGGCAATTGGGACGCCTCTCCAGCTGAGGCGGGAGACCAAGGGTCCCTTTCCACGTGCCACAGGAATCCTGGGACTCCTATCAAGTTTCACGAGGAGTCAGGCATCGTCTCCTTTGGAGGCACTGATCTCCGCATACCTCTGGAGTTTTCAAAGGATGTGAGGCCTCCGGTCGCGATAAGCTGGGGAACTAGGTCTTTCTCTGTGGTCTCCACAGGGGATTCAGACATCCTTTCGTCTTGGGAGATGCAAGACGAGCCTGCATTCAAGTCACTGCAGGGATATCCGGCCTTATTTCGAGCCAGGGCATCGCGGTGTCCATTCCACTTGAGGCCGCTAACTCAGGGTCCCTCTCACATACCTAGAGCTGAGAGAAGCCTCCTCTTGAGGTGCTTGTGGTAAGGTGGTATTCCTCTGGAGTCGAAGTCAGGGACTAACCTCTCATCTCGAGTTGATTTTTGGTCCACGGAGCTCTTTCTTGTTGCTACCGTGACCTCAGTTTCCCTCTAGCCTTGAAACAGTGTTCTTGGGGTTTCTCTGGAGTGCCATTAAGGAAATCAAGTCTCCTTTCATGTGTGATGTGCAACACGGAATTGCTCTGCACGCAGTGCAGGGGAATCGGGCCTCATCTCGCGGCGAGGGGGAAGTCTCATGGTTTTTCTCAAGTTGCGGCGGGAACCTGGGATATATTGTCAAGTTACGACGGGGATGGCCCGTCCACCCACGTGTTTCTTCAGCGACGTCAGGAATCCTGCATAGTTGCGAGCGACTACTCGGGATTCTCCTCGAGGCTTGGCAGGGCAATTGGGACGCCTCTCCAGCTGAGGCGGGAGACCAAGGGTCCCTTTCCACGTGCCACAGGAATCCTGGGACTCCTATCAAGTTTCACGAGGAGTCAGGCATCGGCTCCTTTGGAGGCACTGATCTCCGCGTACCTCTGGAGTTTTCAAAGGATGTGAGGCCTCCGGTCTGGATGAGGTGGGGAACTAGGTCTTTCTCTGTGGTCTCCACAGGGGATTCAGACATCCTTTGGTCTTGGGAGATGCAAGACGAGCCTGCATTCAAGTCACTGCAGGGATATCCGGCCTTATTTCGAGTCAGGGCATCGCGGTGTCCATTCCACTTGAGGCCGCTAACTCAGGGTCCCTCTCACATACCTAGAGCTGAGAGAAGCCTCCTCTTGAGGTGCTTGTGGTAAGGTCGTATTCCTCTGGAGTCGAAGTCAGGGACTAACCTCTCATCTCGAGTTGATTTTTGGTCCACGGAGCTCTTTCGTGTTGCTACCGTGACCTCAATTTCCCTCTAGCCTTGAAACAGTGTTCTTGGGGTTTCTCTGGAGTGCCATCAAGGAAATCAAGGCTCCTTTCATGTGTGATGTGCAACACGGAATTGCTCTGCACGCAGTGCAGGGGAATCGGGCCTCATCTCGCGGCGAGGGGGAAGTCTCATGGTTTTTCTCGAGTTGCGGCGGGAACCTGGGATATATTGTCAAGTTACGACGTGGATGGCCCGTCCACCCACGTGTTTCTTCAGCGACGTCAGGACTCCTGCATAGTTGCGTGCGACTACTCGGGATTCTCCTCGAGGCTTGGCAGGGAAATTGGGACGCTTCTCCAGCTGAGGCGGGAGACCAAGGGTCCCTTTCCACGTGCCACAGGAATCCTGGGACTCCTATCAAGTTTCACGAGGAGTCAGGCATCGGCTCCTTTGGAGGCACTGATTTCCGCGTACCTCTGGAGTTTTCAAAGGATGTGAGGCCTTCGGTCTGGATGAGGTGGGGAACTAGGTCTTTCTCTGTGTTCTCCACAGGGGATTCAGACATCCTTTCGTCTTGGGAGATGCAAGACGAGCCTGCATTCAAGTCACTGCAGGGATATCCGGCCTTATTTCGAGCCAGGGCATCGCGGTGTCCATTCCACTTGAGGCCCCAAACTCAGGGTCCCTCTCACATACCTAGAGCTGAGAGAAGCCTCCTCTTGAGGTGCTTGTGGTAAGGTGGTATTCCTCTGGAGTCGAAGCCAGGGACTAACCTCTCATCTCGAGTTGATTTTTGGTCCACGGAGCTCTTTCGTGTTGCTACAGTGACCTCAGGATCCCTCTAGCCTGGAAACAGTGTTCTTGGAGTTTCTCTGGAGTGCCATCAAGGAAATCAAGGCTCTTTTCATGTGTGATGTGCAACACGGAATTGCTCTGCACGCAGTGCAAGGGAATCGGGCCTCATCTCGCGGCGAGGGGGAAGTCTCATGGTTGTTCTCGAGTTGCGGCGGGAACCTGGGGTATATTCTCGAGTTACGACGGGGATGGCCCCTCCACCCACGTGTTTGGTCAGCGACTTCAGGACTCCTGCCTAGTTGCGAGGGACAAATCGGGTTTCTCCTCGAGGCTTGGCAGGGCAATTGGGACGCTTCTCCAGCTGAGGCAGGAGACCAAGGGTCCCTTTCCACGTGCCACAGGAATCCTGGGACTCCTATCAAGTTTCACGAGGAGTCAGGCATCGTCTCCTTTGGAGGCACTGATCTCCGCATACCTCTGGAGTTTTCAAAGGATGTGAGGCCTCCGGTCGCGATAAGCTGGGGAACTAGGTCTTTCTCTGTGGTCTCCACAGGGGATTCAGACATCCTTTCGTCTTGGGAGATGCAAGACGAGCCTGCATTCAAGTCACTGCAGGGATATCCGGCCTTATTTCGAGCCAGGGCATCGCGGTGTCCATTCCACTTGAGGCCCCAAACTCAGGGTCCCTCTCACATACCTAGAGCTGAGAGAAGCCTCCTCTTGAGGTGCTTGTGGTAAGGTGGTATTCCTCTGGAGTCGAAGCCAGGGACTAACCTCTCATCTCGAGTTGATTTTTGGTCCACGGAGCTCTTTCGTGTTGCTACAGTGACCTCAGGATCCCTCTAGCCTGGAAACAGTGTTCTTGAAGTTTCTCTGGAGTGCCATCAAGGAAATCAAGGCTCTTTTCATGTGTGATGTGCAACACGGAATTGTTCTGCACGCAGTGCAGGGGAATCGGGCCTCATCTCGCGGCGAGGGGGAAGTCTCATGGTTGTTCTCGAGTTGCGGCGGGAACCTGGGGTATATTCTCGAGTTACGACGGGGATGGCCCTTCCACACACGTGTTTGGTCAGCGACGTCAGGACTCCTGCCTAGTTGCGAGGGACAAATCGGGATTCTCCTCGAGGCTTGGCAGGGCAATTGGGACGCTTCTCCAGCTGAGGCAGGAGACCAAGGGTCCCTTTCCACGTGCCACAGGAATCCTGGGACTCCTATCAAGTTTCACGAGGAGTCAGGCATCGTCTCCTTTGGAGGCACTGATCTCCGCATACCTCTGGAGTTTTCAAAGGATGTGAGGCCTCCGGTCGCGATAAGCTGGGGAACTAGGTCTTTCTCTGTGGTCTCCACAGGGGATTCAGACATCCTTTCGTCTTGGGAGATGCAAGACGAGCCTGCATTCAAGTCACTGCAGGGATATCCGGCCTTATTTCGAGCCAGGGCATCGCGGTGTCCATTCCACTTGAGGCCGCTAACTCAGGGTCCCTCTCACATACCTAGAGCTGAGAGAAGCCTCCTCTTGAGGTGCTTGTGGTAAGGTGGTATTCCTCTGGAGTCGAAGTCAGGGACTAACCTCTCATCTCGAGTTGATTTTTGGTCCACGGAGCTCTTTCGTGTTGCTACCGTGACCTCAGTTTCCCTCTAGCCTTGAAACAGTGTTCTTGGGGTTTCTCTGGAGTGCCATCAAGGAAATCAAGGCTCCTTTCCTGTGTGATGTGCAACTCGGAATTGCTCTGCACGCAGTGCAGGGGAATCGGGCCTCATCTCGCGGCGAGGGGGAAGTCTCATGGTTTTTCTCAAGTTGCGGCGGGAACCTGGGATATATTGTCAAGTTACGACGGGGATGGCCCGTCCACCCACGTGTTTCTTCAGCGACGTCAGGAATCCTGCATAGTTGCGAGCGACTACTTGGGATTCTCCTCGAGGCTTGGCAGGGCAATTGGGACGCCTCTCCAGCTGAGGCGGGAGACCAAGGGTCCCTTTCCACGTGCCACAGGAATCCTGGGACTCCTATCAAGTTTCACGAGGAGTCAGGCATCGTCTCCTTTGGAGGCACTGATCTCCGCGTACCTCTGGAGTTTTCAAAGGATGTGAGGCCTCCGGTCGCGATGAGGTGGGGAACTAGGTCTTTCTCTGTGGTCTCCACAGGGGATTCAGACATCCTTTCGTCTTGGGAGATGCAAGACGAGCCTGCCTTCAAGTCACTGCAGGGATATCCGGCCTTATTTCGAGTCAGGGCATCGCGGTGTCCATTCCACTTGAGGCCGCAAACTCAGGGTACCTCTCACATACCTAGAGCTGAGAGAAGCCTCCCCTTGAGGTGCTTGTGGTAAGGTGGTATTCCTCTGGAGTCGAAGCCAGGGACTAACCTCTCATCTCGAGTTGATTTTTGGTCCACGGAGCTCTTTCGTGTTGCTACAGTGACCTCAGGATCCCTCTAGCCTGGAAACAGTGTTCTTGGAGTTTCTCTGGAGTGCCATCAAGGAAATCAAGGCTCTTTTCATGTGTGATGTGCAACACGGAATTGCTCTGCACGCAGTGCAGGGGAATCGGGCCTCATCTCGCGGCGAGGGGGAAGGCTCATGGTTTTTCTCGAGTTGCGGTGGGAACCTGGGGTATATTCTCGAGTTACGACGGGGATGGCCCTTCCACACACGTGTTTGGTCAGCGACGGCAGGACTCCTGCCTAGTTCCGAGGGACAACTCGTGATTCTTCTCGAGGCTTGGCAGGGCAATTGGGACGCCTCTCCAGCTGAGGCGGGAAACCAAGGGTCCCTTTCCACATGCCACAGGAATCCTGGGACTCCTATCAAGTTTCAAGAGGAGTCAGGCATCGTCTCCTTTGGAGGCACTGATCTCCGCGTACCTCTGGATTTTTCAAAGGATGTGAGGCCTCCGATCGCGATAAGCTGGGGAACTAGGTCTCTCTCTGTGTTCTGCACGGGGGATTCAGACATCCTTTCGTCTTGGGAGATGCAAGACGAGCCTGCATTCAAGTCACTGCAGGGATATCCGGCCTTATTTCGCGTCAGGGCATTGCAGTGTCCATTCCACTTGAGGCCGCAAACTCAGGAACCCTCTCACATAGCTAGAGCTGAGAGAAGCCTCCTCTTGAGGTGCTTGTGGTAAGGGGGTATTCCTCTGGAGTCGGAGCCAGGGACTAACCTCTCATCTCGAGTTGATTTTTGGTCCACGGAGCTCTTTTGTGTTGCTACAGTGACCTCAGGATACCTCTAGCCTGGAAACAGTGTTCTTGGGGTTTCTCTGGAGTGCCATCAAGGAAATCAAGGCTCCTTTCATGTGTGATGTGCAACACGGAATTGCTCTGCACGCAGTGCAGGGGAATCGGGCCTCATCTCGCGGCGAGGGGGAAGTCTCATGGTTTTTCTCGAGTTGCGGCGGGAACCTGGGGTATATTCTCGAGTTACGACGGGGATGGCCCGTCCACACAGGTGTTTGTTCAGCGACGTCAGGACTCCTGCCTAGTTGCGAGGGACAACTCGGGATTCTCCTCGAGGCTTGGCAGGGCAATTGGGACGCCTCTCCAGCTGAGGCGGGAGACCAAGGGTCCAATTCAAACGTGCCACAGGAATCCAGGGACTCCTATCAAGTTTCACGAGGAGTCAGGCATCGTCTCCTTTGGAGGCACTGATCTCCGGGTACCTCTGGAGTTTTCAAAGGATGTGAGGCCTCCGGTCTGGATGAGGTGGGGAACTAGGTCTTTCTCTGTGGTCTCCACAGGGGATTCAGACATCCTTTCGTCTTGGGAGATGCAAGACGAGCCTGCATTCAAGTCACTGCAGGGATATCCGGCCTTATTTCGAGCCAGGGCATCGCGGTGTCCATTCCACTTGAGGCCCCAAACTCAGGGTCCCTCTCACATACCTAGAGCTGAGAGAAGCCTCCTCTTGAGGTGCTTGTGGTAAGGTGGTATTCCTCTGGAGTCGAAGCCAGGGACTAACCTCTCATCTCGAGTTGATTTTTGGTCCACGGAGCTCTTTCGTGTTGCTACAGTGACCTCAGGATCCCTCTAGCCTGGAAACAGTGTTCCTGGAGTTTCTCTGGAGTGCCATCAAGGAAATCAAGGCTCTTTTCATGTGTGATGTGCAACACGGAATTGCTCTGCACGCAGTGCAGGGGAATCGGGCCTCATCTCGCGGCGAGGGGGAAGTCTCATTTTTTTTCTCGAGTTGCGGCGGGAACCTGGGGTATATTCTCGAGTTACGACGGGGATGGCCCTTCCACACACGTGTTTGGTCAGCGACGTCAGGACTCCTGCCTAGTTGCGAGGGACAACTCGGGATTCTCCTCGAGGCTTGGGAGGGCAATTGGGACGCTTCTCCCGCTGAGGCAGGAGAAAAAGGGTCCCTTTCCACGTGCCACAGGAATCCTGGGACTCCTATCAAGTTTCACGAGGAGTCAGGCATCGTCTCCTTTGGAGGCACTGATCTCCGCGTACCTCTGGAGTTTTCAAAGGATGTGAGGCCTCCGGTCGCGATAAGCTGGGGAACTAGGTCTTTCTCTGTGGTCTCCACAGGGGATTCAGACATCCTTTCGTCTTGGGAGATGCAAGACGAGCCTGCATTCAAGTCACTGCAGGGATATCCGGCCTTATTTCGAGCCAGGGCATCGCGGTGTCCATTCCACTTGAGGCCGCTAACTCAGGGTCCCTCTCACATACCTAGAGCTGAGAGAAGCCTCCTCTTGAGGTGCTTGTGGTAAGGTGGTATTCCTCTGGAGTCGAAGTCAGGGACTAACCTCTCATCTCGAGTTGATTTTTGGTCCACGGAGCTCTTTCTTGTTGCTACCGTGACCTCAGTTTCCCTCTAGCCTTGAAACAGTGTTCTTGGGGTTTCTCTGGAGTGCCATTAAGGAAATCAAGTCTCCTTTCAT
The DNA here is from genome assembly GCF_910594005.1 of Cervus elaphus. Classification (NCBI taxonomy): domain Eukaryota; kingdom Metazoa; phylum Chordata; class Mammalia; order Artiodactyla; family Cervidae; genus Cervus; species Cervus elaphus. The sequence continues at coordinate 9,438,614 of NC_057838.1, forward strand.
GTGTGATGTGCAACACGGAATTGCTCTGCACGCAGTGCAGGGGAATCGGGCCTCATCTCGCGGCGAGGGGGAAGTCTCATGGTTTTTCTCAAGTTGCGGCGGGAACCTGGGATATATTGTCAAGTTACGACGGGGATGGCCCGTCCACCCACGTGTTTCTTCAGCGACGTCAGGAATCCTGCATAGTTGCGAGCGACTACTCGGGATTCTCCTCGAGGCTTGGCAGGGCAATTGGGACGCCTCTCCAGCTGAGGCGGGAGACCAAGGGTCCCTTTCCACGTGCCACAGGAATCCTGGGACTCCTATCAAGTTTCACGAGGAGTCAGGCATCGGCTCCTTTGGAGGCACTGATCTCCGCGTACCTCTGGAGTTTTCAAAGGATGTGAGGCCTCCGGTCTGGATGAGGTGGGGAACTAGGTCTTTCTCTGTGGTCTCCACAGGGGATTCAGACATCCTTTCGTCTTGGGAGATGCAAGACGAGCCTGCATTCAAGTCACTGCAGGGATATCCGGCCTTATTTCGAGTCAGGGCATCGCGGTGTCCATTCCACTTGAGGCCGCTAACTCAGGGTCCCTCTCACATACCTAGAGCTGAGAGAAGCCTCCTCTTGAGGTGCTTGTGGTAAGGTCGTATTCCTCTGGAGTCGAAGTCAGGGACTAACCTCTCATCTCGAGTTGATTTTTGGTCCACGGAGCTCTTTCGTGTTGCTACCGTGACCTCAATTTCCCTCTAGCCTTGAAACAGTGTTCTTGGGGTTTCTCTGGAGTGCCATCAAGGAAATCAAGGCTCCTTTCATGTGTGATGTGCAACACGGAATTGCTCTGCACGCAGTGCAGGGGAATCGGGCCTCATCTCGCGGCGAGGGGGAAGTCTCATGGTTTTTCTCGAGTTGCGGCGGGAACCTGGGATATATTGTCAAGTTACGACGTGGATGGCCCGTCCACCCACGTGTTTCTTCAGCGACGTCAGGACTCCTGCATAGTTGCGTGCGACTACTCGGGATTCTCCTCGAGGCTTGGCAGGGAAATTGGGACGCTTCTCCAGCTGAGGCGGGAGACCAAGGGTCCCTTTCCACGTGCCACAGGAATCCTGGGACTCCTATCAAGTTTCACGAGGAGTCAGGCATCGGCTCCTTTGGAGGCACTGATTTCCGCGTACCTCTGGAGTTTTCAAAGGATGTGAGGCCTTCGGTCTGGATGAGGTGGGGAACTAGGTCTTTCTCTGTGTTCTCCACAGGGGATTCAGACATCCTTTCGTCTTGGGAGATGCAAGACGAGCCTGCATTCAAGTCACTGCAGGGATATCCGGCCTTATTTCGAGCCAGGGCATCGCGGTGTCCATTCCACTTGAGGCCCCAAACTCAGGGTCCCTCTCACATACCTAGAGCTGAGAGAAGCCTCCTCTTGAGGTGCTTGTGGTAAGGTGGTATTCCTCTGGAGTCGAAGCCAGGGACTAACCTCTCATCTCGAGTTGATTTTTGGTCCACGGAGCTCTTTCGTGTTGCTACAGTGACCTCAGGATCCCTCTAGCCTGGAAACAGTGTTCTTGGAGTTTCTCTGGAGTGCCATCAAGGAAATCAAGGCTCTTTTCATGTGTGATGTGCAACACGGAATTGCTCTGCACGCAGTGCAAGGGAATCGGGCCTCATCTCGCGGCGAGGGGGAAGTCTCATGGTTGTTCTCGAGTTGCGGCGGGAACCTGGGGTATATTCTCGAGTTACGACGGGGATGGCCCCTCCACCCACGTGTTTGGTCAGCGACTTCAGGACTCCTGCCTAGTTGCGAGGGACAAATCGGGTTTCTCCTCGAGGCTTGGCAGGGCAATTGGGACGCTTCTCCAGCTGAGGCAGGAGACCAAGGGTCCCTTTCCACGTGCCACAGGAATCCTGGGACTCCTATCAAGTTTCACGAGGAGTCAGGCATCGTCTCCTTTGGAGGCACTGATCTCCGCATACCTCTGGAGTTTTCAAAGGATGTGAGGCCTCCGGTCGCGATAAGCTGGGGAACTAGGTCTTTCTCTGTGGTCTCCACAGGGGATTCAGACATCCTTTCGTCTTGGGAGATGCAAGACGAGCCTGCATTCAAGTCACTGCAGGGATATCCGGCCTTATTTCGAGCCAGGGCATCGCGGTGTCCATTCCACTTGAGGCCCCAAACTCAGGGTCCCTCTCACATACCTAGAGCTGAGAGAAGCCTCCTCTTGAGGTGCTTGTGGTAAGGTGGTATTCCTCTGGAGTCGAAGCCAGGGACTAACCTCTCATCTCGAGTTGATTTTTGGTCCACGGAGCTCTTTCGTGTTGCTACAGTGACCTCAGGATCCCTCTAGCCTGGAAACAGTGTTCTTGAAGTTTCTCTGGAGTGCCATCAAGGAAATCAAGGCTCTTTTCATGTGTGATGTGCAACACGGAATTGCTCTGCACGCAGTGCAGGGGAATCGGGCCTCATCTCGCGGCGAGGGGGAAGTCTCATGGTTGTTCTCGAGTTGCGGCGGGAACCTGGGGTATATTCTCGAGTTACGACGGGGATGGCCCTTCCACACACGTGTTTGGTCAGCGACGTCAGGACTCCTGCCTAGTTGCGAGGGACAAATCGGGATTCTCCTCGAGGCTTGGCAGGGCAATTGGGACGCTTCTCCAGCTGAGGCAGGAGACCAAGGGTCCCTTTCCACGTGCCACAGGAATCCTGGGACTCCTATCAAGTTTCACGAGGAGTCAGGCATCGTCTCCTTTGGAGGCACTGATCTCCGCATACCTCTGGAGTTTTCAAAGGATGTGAGGCCTCCGGTCGCGATAAGCTGGGGAACTAGGTCTTTCTCTGTGGTCTCCACAGGGGATTCAGACATCCTTTCGTCTTGGGAGATGCAAGACGAGCCTGCATTCAAGTCACTGCAGGGATATCCGGCCTTATTTCGAGCCAGGGCATCGCGGTGTCCATTCCACTTGAGGCCGCTAACTCAGGGTCCCTCTCACATACCTAGAGCTGAGAGAAGCCTCCTCTTGAGGTGCTTGTGGTAAGGTGGTATTCCTCTGGAGTCGAAGTCAGGGACTAACCTCTCATCTCGAGTTGATTTTTGGTCCACGGAGCTCTTTCGTGTTGCTACCGTGACCTCAGTTTCCCTCTAGCCTTGAAACAGTGTTCTTGGGGTTTCTCTGGAGTGCCATCAAGGAAATCAAGGCTCCTTTCCTGTGTGATGTGCAACTCGGAATTGCTCTGCACGCAGTGCAGGGGAATCGGGCCTCATCTCGCGGCGAGGGGGAAGTCTCATGGTTTTTCTCAAGTTGCGGCGGGAACCTGGGATATATTGTCAAGTTACGACGGGGATGGCCCGTCCACCCACGTGTTTCTTCAGCGACGTCAGGAATCCTGCATAGTTGCGAGCGACTACTTGGGATTCTCCTCGAGGCTTGGCAGGGCAATTGGGACGCCTCTCCAGCTGAGGCGGGAGACCAAGGGTCCCTTTCCACGTGCCACAGGAATCCTGGGACTCCTATCAAGTTTCACGAGGAGTCAGGCATCGTCTCCTTTGGAGGCACTGATCTCCGCGTACCTCTGGAGTTTTCAAAGGATGTGAGGCCTCCGGTCGCGATGAGGTGGGGAACTAGGTCTTTCTCTGTGGTCTCCACAGGGGATTCAGACATCCTTTCGTCTTGGGAGATGCAAGACGAGCCTGCCTTCAAGTCACTGCAGGGATATCCGGCCTTATTTCGAGTCAGGGCATCGCGGTGTCCATTCCACTTGAGGCCGCAAACTCAGGGTACCTCTCACATACCTAGAGCTGAGAGAAGCCTCCCCTTGAGGTGCTTGTGGTAAGGTGGTATTCCTCTGGAGTCGAAGCCAGGGACTAACCTCTCATCTCGAGTTGATTTTTGGTCCACGGAGCTCTTTCGTGTTGCTACAGTGACCTCAGGATCCCTCTAGCCTGGAAACAGTGTTCTTGGAGTTTCTCTGGAGTGCCATCAAGGAAATCAAGGCTCTTTTCATGTGTGATGTGCAACACGGAATTGCTCTGCACGCAGTGCAGGGGAATCGGGCCTCATCTCGCGGCGAGGGGGAAGGCTCATGGTTTTTCTCGAGTTGCGGTGGGAACCTGGGGTATATTCTCGAGTTACGACGGGGATGGCCCTTCCACACACGTGTTTGGTCAGCGACGGCAGGACTCCTGCCTAGTTCCGAGGGACAACTCGTGATTCTTCTCGAGGCTTGGCAGGGCAATTGGGACGCCTCTCCAGCTGAGGCGGGAAACCAAGGGTCCCTTTCCACATGCCACAGGAATCCTGGGACTCCTATCAAGTTTCAAGAGGAGTCAGGCATCGTCTCCTTTGGAGGCACTGATCTCCGCGTACCTCTGGATTTTTCAAAGGATGTGAGGCCTCCGATCGCGATAAGCTGGGGAACTAGGTCTCTCTCTGTGTTCTGCACGGGGGATTCAGACATCCTTTCGTCTTGGGAGATGCAAGACGAGCCTGCATTCAAGTCACTGCAGGGATATCCGGCCTTATTTCGCGTCAGGGCATTGCAGTGTCCATTCCACTTGAGGCCGCAAACTCAGGAACCCTCTCACATAGCTAGAGCTGAGAGAAGCCTCCTCTTGAGGTGCTTGTGGTAAGGGGGTATTCCTCTGGAGTCGGAGCCAGGGACTAACCTCTCATCTCGAGTTGATTTTTGGTCCACGGAGCTCTTTTGTGTTGCTACAGTGACCTCAGGATACCTCTAGCCTGGAAACAGTGTTCTTGGGGTTTCTCTGGAGTGCCATCAAGGAAATCAAGGCTCCTTTCATGTGTGATGTGCAACACGGAATTGCTCTGCACGCAGTGCAGGGGAATCGGGCCTCATCTCGCGGCGAGGGGGAAGTCTCATGGTTTTTCTCGAGTTGCGGCGGGAACCTGGGGTATATTCTCGAGTTACGACGGGGATGGCCCGTCCACACAGGTGTTTGTTCAGCGACGTCAGGACTCCTGCCTAGTTGCGAGGGACAACTCGGGATTCTCCTCGAGGCTTGGCAGGGCAATTGGGACGCCTCTCCAGCTGAGGCGGGAGACCAAGGGTCCAATTCAAACGTGCCACAGGAATCCAGGGACTCCTATCAAGTTTCACGAGGAGTCAGGCATCGTCTCCTTTGGAGGCACTGATCTCCGGGTACCTCTGGAGTTTTCAAAGGATGTGAGGCCTCCGGTCGCGATGAGGTGGGGAACTAGGTCTTTCTCTGTGGTCTCCACAGGGGATTCAGACATCCTTTCGTCTTGGGAGATGCAAGACGAGCCTGCATTCAAGTCACTGCAGGGATATCCGGCCTTATTTCGAGCCAGGGCATCGCGGTGTCCATTCCACTTGAGGCCCCAAACTCAGGGTCCCTCTCACATACCTAGAGCTGAGAGAAGCCTCCTCTTGAGGTGCTTGTGGTAAGGTGGTATTCCTCTGGAGTCGAAGCCAGGGACTAACCTCTCATCTCGAGTTGATTTTTGGTCCACGGAGCTCTTTCGTGTTGCTACAGTGACCTCAGGATCCCTCTAGCCTGGAAACAGTGTTCCTGGAGTTTCTCTGGAGTGCCATCAAGGAAATCAAGGCTCTTTTCATGTGTGATGTGCAACACGGAATTGCTCTGCACGCAGTGCAGGGGAATCGGGCCTCATCTCGCGGCGAGGGGGAAGTCTCATTTTTTTTCTCGAGTTGCGGCGGGAACCTGGGGTATATTCTCGAGTTACGACGGGGATGGCCCTTCCACACACGTGTTTGGTCAGCGACGTCAGGACTCCTGCCTAGTTGCGAGGGACAACTCGGGATTCTCCTCGAGGCTTGGGAGGGCAATTGGGACGCTTCTCCCGCTGAGGCAGGAGAAAAAGGGTCCCTTTCCACGTGCCACAGGAATCCTGGGACTCCTATCAAGTTTCACGAGGAGTCAGGCATCGTCTCCTTTGGAGGCACTGATCTCCGCGTACCTCTGGAGTTTTCAAAGGATGTGAGGCCTCCGGTCGCGATAAGCTGGGGAACTAGGTCTTTCTCTGTGGTCTCCACAGGGGATTCAGACATCCTTTCGTCTTGGGAGATGCAAGACGAGCCTGCATTCAAGTCACTGCAGGGATATCCGGCCTTATTTCGAGCCAGGGCATCACGGTGTCCATTCCACTTGAGGCCGCTAACTCAGGGTCCCTCTCACATACCTAGAGCTGAGAGAAGCCTCCTCTTGAGGTGCTTGTGGTTAGGTGGTATTCCTCTGGAGTCGAAGCCAGGGACTAACCTCTCATCTCGAGTTGATTTTTGGTCCACGGAGCTCTTTCGTGTTGCTACAGTGACCTCAGGATCCCTCTAGCCTGGAAACAGTGTTCTTGGAGTTTCTCTGGAGTGCCATCAAGGAAATCAAGGCTCTTTTCATGTGTGATGTGCAACACGGAATTGCTCTGCACGCAGTGCAGGGGAATCGGGCCTCATCTCGCGGCGAGGGGGAAGGCTCATGGTTGTTCTCGAGTTGCGGCGGGAACCTGGGGTATATTCTCGAGTTACGACGGGGATGGCCCTTCCACCCACGTGTTTGGTCAGCGACGTCAGGACTCCTGCCTAGTTGCGAGGGACAACTCGTGATTCTCCTCGAGGCTTGGCAGGGCAATTGGGACGCCTCTCCAGCTGAGGCGGGAGACCAAGGGTCCCTTTCCACATGCCACAGGAATCCTGGGACTCCTATCAAGTTTCAAGAGGAGTCAGGCATCGTCTCCTTTGGAGGCACTGATCTCCGCGTACCTCTGGAGTTTTCAAAGGATGTGAGGCCTCCGGTCACTATGAGGTGGGGAACTAGGTCTCTCTCTGTGTTCTGCACAGGGGATTCAGACATCCTTTCGTCTTGGGCGATACAAGACGAGCCTGCATTCAAGTCACTGCAGGGATATCCGGCCTTATGTCGCGTCAGGGCATTACAGTGTCCATTCCACTTGAGGCCGCAAACTCAGGGTCCCTCTCACATAGCTAGAGCTGAGAGAAGCCTCCTCTTGAGGTGCTTGTGGTAAGGGGGTATTCCTCTGGAGTCGAAGCCAGGGACTAACCTCTCATCTCGAGTTGATTTTTGGTCCACGGAGCTCTTTTGTGTTGCTACAGTGACCTCAGGATCCCTCTAGCCTGGAAACAGTGTTCTTGGGGTTTCTCTGGAGTGCCATCAAGGAAATCAAGGCTCCGTTCATGTGTGATGTGCAACACGGAATTGCTCTGCACGCAGTGCAGGGGAATCAGGCCTCATTTCGCGGCGAGGGGGAAGTCTCATGGTTTTTCTCGAGTTGCGGCGGGAACCTGGGGTATATTCTCGAGTTACGATGGGGATGGCCCTTCCACCCACGTGTTTGTTCAGCGACGTCAGGACTCCTGCCTAGTTGCGAGGGACAACTCGGGATTCTCCTCGAGGCTTGGCAGGGCAATTGGGACGCCTCTCCAGCTGAGGCGGAAGACCAAGGGTCCCATTCAAACGTGCCACAGGAATCCAGGGACTCCTATCAAGTTTCACGAGGAGTCAGGCATCGTCTCCTTTAGAGGCACTGATCTCCGGGTACCTCTGGAGTTTTCAAAGGATGTGAGGCCTCCGGTCGCCATGAGGTAGGAAACTAGGTCTTTCTCTGTGGTCTCCACAGGGAATTCAGACATTCTTTCATCTTGGGAAATGCAAGACGAGCCTGCATTCAAGTCACTGCAGGGATATCCGGCCTAATTTCGCGTCAGGGCATCGCAGTGTCCATTCCACTTGAGGCCGCAAACTCAGGGTCCCTCTCACATACCTAGAGCTGAGAGAAGCCTCCTCTTGAGGTGCTTGTGGTAAGGTGGTATTCCTCTGGAGTCGAAGCCAGGGACTAACCTCTCATCTCGAGTTGATTCTTGGTCCACGGAGCTCTTTCGTGTTGCTACAGTGACCTCAGGATCCCTCTAGCCTTGAAACAGTGTTCTTGGGTTTTGTCTGGAGTGCCATCAAGGAAGTCAAGGCTCCTTTCATGTGTGATGTGCAACACGGAATTGCTCTGCACGCAGTGCATGGGAATCGGGCCTCATCTCGCGGCGAGGTGGAAGTCTCATGGTTTTTCTCGAGTTGCGGCGGGAACCTGGGGTATATTCTCGAGTTACGACGGGGATGGACCTTCAACACACGTGTTTGTTCAGCGACGTCAGGACTTCTGCGTAGTTGCGAGGGACAACTCGGGATTCTCCTCGAGGCTTGGCAGGGCAATTGGGACGCCTCTCCAGCTGAGGCGGGAGACCAAGGGTCCCTTTCCACGTGCCACAGGAATCCTGGGACTCCTATCAAGTTTCATGAGTAGTCAGGCATCGTCTCCTTTGGAGGCACTGATCTCCGCGTACCTCTGGAGTTTTCAAAGGATGTGAGGCCTCCGGTCGCGATGAGGTGGGGAACTAGGTCTTTCTCTGTGGTCTCCACAGGGGATTCAGACATCCTTTCGTCTTGGGAGATGCAAGACGAGCCTGCATTCAAGTCACTGCAGGGATATCCGGCCTTATTTCGAGTCAGGGCATCGCGGTGTCCATTCCACTTGAGGCCGCAAACTCAGGGTCCCTCTCACATACCCAGAGCTGAGAGAAGCCTCTTCTTGACGTGCTTGTGGTAAGGTGGTATTCCTCTGCAGTCGAAGCCAGGCACTAACCTCTCATCTCGAGTTGATTTTTGGTCCACGGAGCTCTTTCGTTTTGCTACAGTGACCTCAGGATCCCTCTAGCCTTGAAACAGTGTTTTGGGGATTCTCTGGAGTGCCATCAAGGAAATCAAGGCTCGTTTCATGTTTGATGTGCAACACGGAATTGCTCTGCATGCAGTGCAGGGGAATTGGGCCTCATCTCGTGGCGAGGGGGAAGTCTCATGGTTTTTCTTGAGTTGCGACGGGAACCTGGGGTATATTCTCGAGTTACGATGGGGATGGCCCTTCCACCCACGTGTTTGTTCAGCGACGTCAGGACTCCTGCTAGTTGCGAGGGACCACTCGGGATTCTCCTCGCGGCTTAGCAGGGCAATTGGAAAGCCTCTCCAGCTGAGGTGGGAGACCAAGGGTCCCTTTCCACGTGCCACAGGAATCCTGGGACTCCTATCAAGTTTCAGGAGGAGTCACGAATCGTCTCCTTTGGAGGCACTGATCTCCACGTACCTCTGGATTTTTCAAAGGATGTGAGGCCTCCGGTCGCGATGAGGTGGGGAACTAGGTCTTTCTCTGTGGTCCCCACAGGGGATTCAGACATCCTTTCATCTTGGGAGATGCAAGACGAGCGTACGTTCAAGTCACTGCAGGGATATCCGGCCTGATTTCGAGTCAGGGCATCGCGGTGTCCATTCCACTTGAGGCCGCAAACCCAGGGTCCCTCTCACATAGCTAGAGCTGAGAGAAGCCTCCTCTTGAGGTGCTTGTGGTAATGTGGTATTCCTCTGGAGTCGAAGCCAGGGACTAACCTCTCATCTCGAGTTGATTTTTGGTCCACGGAGCTCTTTCGTGTTGCTACAGTGACCTCAGGATCCCTCTAGCCTTGAAACAGTGTTCTTGGGGTTTCTCTGGAGTGCCATCAAGGAAATCAAGGCTCCTTTCATGTGTGATGTGCATCACGGAATTGCTCTGCACGCAGTGCAGGGGAATCGGGCCTCATCTCGTGGCGAGGGGGAAGTCTCATGGTTTTTCTCGAGTTGCGGCGGGAACCTGGGGTATATTCTCGAGTTACGACGTGGATGGCCCTTCCACACACGTGTTTGTTCAGCGACGGCAGGACTCCTGCCTAGATGCGAGGGACAACTCGCGATTCTACTCGAGGCTTGGCAGGGCAATTGGGACGCCTCTCCAGCTGAGGCGGGAGACCAAGGCTCCCTTTCCACGTGCCACAGGAATCCTCGGACTCCTATCAAGTTTCACGAGGAGTCACGAATCGTCTCCTTTGGAGGCACTGATCTCTGCGTACGTCTGGATTTTTCAAAGGATGTGAGGCCTCCGGTCGCGATGAGGGGGGGAACTAGGTCTTTCTCTGTGGTCTCCACAGGGGATTCAGACATCCTTTCGTCTTGGGAGATGCAAGACGAGCCTGCATTCAAGTCACTGCAGGGATATCCGGCCTTATTTCGAGTCAGGGCATCGCGGTGTCCATTCCACTTGAGGCCGCAAACTTAGGGTCCCTCTCACATACCTAGAGCTGAGAGAAGCCTCCTCCTGAGGTGCTTGTGGTAAGGTGGTATTCCTCTGGAGTCGAAGCAAGGGACTAACCTCTCATCTCGAGTTGATTTTTGGTCCACGGAGCTCTTTCGTGTTGCTACCGTGACCTCAGTTTCCCTCTAGCCTTGAAACAGTGTTCTTGGGGTTTCTCTGGAGTGCCATCAAGGAAATCAAGGCTCCTTTCATGTGTGATGTGTAACACGGAATTGCTCTGCACGCAGTGCAGGGGAATCGGGCCTCATCTCGCGGCGAGGGGGAAGTCTCATGGTTTTTCTCGAGTTGCGGCGGTAACCTGGGATATATTGTCAAGTTACGACGGGGATGGCCCGTCCACCCACGTGTTTCTTCAGCGACGTCAGGACTCCTGCATAGTTGCGAGCGACTACTCGGGATTCTCCTCGAGGCTTGGCAGGGCAATTGGGACGCCTCTCCAGCTGAGGCGGGAGACCAAGGGTCCCTTTCCACGTGCCACAGGAATCCTGGGACTCCTATCAAGTTTCATGAGGAGTCAGGCATCGTCTCCTTTGGAAGCACTGATCTCCGCGTACCTCTGGAGTTTTCAAAGGATGTGAGGCCTCCGGTCTGGATGAGGTGGGAAACTAGGTCTTTCCCTGTGGTCTCCACAGGGGATTCAGACAACCTTTCGTCTTGGGAGATGCAAGACGAGCCTGCATTCAAGTAACTGCAGGGATATCCGCCCTTATTTCGAGTCAGGGCATCGCGGTGTCCATTCCACGTGAGGCCGCAAACTCAGGGTCCCTCTCACATACCTAGAGCTGAGAGAAGCCTCCTCTTGAGGTGCTTGTGGTTAGGTGGTATTCCTCTGGAGTCGAAGCCAGGGACTAACCTCTCATCTCGAGTTGATTTTTGGTCCACGGAGCTCTTTCGTGTTGCTACAGTGACCTCAGGATCCCTCTAGCCTGGAAACAGTGTTCTTGGGGTTTCTCTGGAGTGCCATCAAGGAAATCAAGGCTCCTTTCATGTGTGATGTGCAACACGGAATTGCTCTGCTCGCAGTGCAGGGAACTCAGGCCTCATTTGGCGGCGAGGGGGAAGTCTCATGGTTTTTCTCGAGTTGCGGCGGGAACCTGGGGTATATTCTCGAGTTACGACGTGGATGGCCCTTCCACACACGTGTTTGTTCAGCGACGGCAGGACTCCTGCCTAGATGCGAGGGACAACTCGCGATTCTACTCGAGGCTTGGCAGGGCAATTGGGACGCCTCTCCAGCTGAGGCGGGAGACCAAGGCTCCCTTTCCACGTGCCACAGGAATCCTCGGACTCCTATCAAGTTTCACGAGGAGTCACGAATCGTCTCCTTTGGAGGCACTGATCTCTGCGTACGTCTGGATTTTTCAAAGGATGTGAGGCCTCCGGTCGCGATGAGGGGGGGAACTAGGTCTTTCTCTGTGGTCTCCACAGGGGATTCAGACATCCTTTCGTCTTGGGAGATGCAAGACGAGCCTGCATTCAAGTCACTGCAGGGATATCCGGCCTTATTTCGAGTCAGGGCATCGCGGTGTCCATTCCACTTGAGGCCGCAAACTTAGGGTCCCTCTCACATACCTAGAGCTGAGAGAAGCCTCCTCCTGAGGTGCTTGTGGTAAGGTGGTATTCCTCTGGAGTCGAAGCAAGGGACTAACCTCTCATCTCGAGTTGATTTTTGGTCCACGGAGCTCTTTCGTGTTGCTACCGTGACCTCAGTTTACCTCTAGCCTTGAAACAGTGTTCTTGGGGTTTCTCTGGAGTGCCATCAAGGAAATCAAGGCTCCTTTCATGTGTGATGTGTAACACGGAATTGCTCTGCACGCAGTGCAGGGGAATCGGGCCTCATCTCGCGGCGAGGGGGAAGTCTCATGGTTTTTCTCGAGTTGCGGCGGTAACCTGGGATATATTGTCAAGTTACGACGGGGATGGCCCGTCCACCCACGTGTTTCTTCAGCGACGTCAGGACTCCTGCATAGTTGCGAGCGACTACTCGGGATTCTCCTCGAGGCTTGGCAGGGCAATTGGGACGCCTCTCCAGCTGAGGCGGGAGACCAAGGGTCCCTTTCCACGTGCCACAGGAATCCTGGGACTCCTATCAAGTTTCATGAGGAGTCAGGCATCGTCTCCTTTGGAAGCACTGATCTCCGCGTACCTCTGGAGTTTTCAAAGGATGTGAGGCCTCCGGTCTGGATGAGGTGGGAAACTAGGTCTTTCCCTGTGGTCTCCACAGGGGATTCAGACAACCTTTCGTCTTGGGAGATGCAAGACGAGCCTGCATTCAAGTAACTGCAGGGATATCCGCCCTTATTTCGAGTCAGGGCATCGCGGTGTCCATTCCACGTGAGGCCGCAAACTCAGGGTACCTCTCACATACCTAGAGCTGAGAGAAGCCTCCTCTTGAGGTGCTTGTGGTTAGGTGGTATTCCTCTGGAGTCGAAGCCAGGGACTAACCTCTCATCTCGAGTTGATTTTTGGTCCACGGAGCTCTTTCGTGTTGCTACAGTGACCTCAGGATCCCTCTAGCCTGGAAACAGTGTTCTTGGGGTTTCTCTGGAGTGCCATCAAGGAAATCAAGGCTCCTTTCATGTGTGATGTGCAACACGGAATTGCTCTGCTCGCAGTGCAGGGGACTCAGGCCTCATCTGGCGGCGAGGGGGAAGTCTCATGGTTTTTCTCGAGTTGCGGCGGGAACCTGGGGTATATTCTCGAGTTACGACGTGGATGGCCCTTCCACACACGTGTTTGTTCAGCGACGGCAGGACTCCTGCCTAGTTGCGAGGGACAACTCGCGATTCTACTCGAGGCTTGGCAGGGCAATTGGGACGCCTCTCCAGCTGAGGCGGGAGACCAAGGCTCCCTTTCCACGTGCCACAGGAATCCTCGGACTCCTATCAAGTTTCACGAGGAGTCACGAATCGTCTCCTTTGGAGGCACTGATCTCTGCGTACGTCTGGATTTTTCAAAGGATGTGAGGCCTCCGGTCGCGATGAGGTGGGGAACTAGGTCTTTCTCTGTGGTCTCCACAGGGGATTCAGACATCCTTTCGTCTTGGGAGATGCAAGACGAGCCTGCATTCAAGTCACTGCAGGGATATCCGGCCTTATTTCGAGTCAGGGCATCGCGGTGTCCATTCCACTTGAGGCCGCAAACTTAGGGTCCCTCTCACATACCTAGAGCTGAGAGAAGCCTCCTCCTGAGGTGCTTTGGTAAGGTGGTATTCCTCTGGAGTCGAAGCAAGGGACTAACGTCTCATCTCGAGTTGATTTTTGGTCCACGGAGCTCTTTCGTGTTGCTACAGTGACCTCAGGATCCTTCTAGCCTTGAAACTGTGTTCTTGGGGTTTCTCTGGAGTGCCATCAAGGAAATCAAGGCTCCTTTCATGTGTGATGTGCAACACGGAATTGCTCTGCATGCAGTGCAGGGGAATCGGGCCTCATCTCGCGGCAAGGGGGAAGTCTCATGGTTTTTCTCGAGTTGCGGCGGGAACCTGGGGTATATTCTCGAGTTACGACGGGGATGGCCCTTCCACCCACGTGTTTGTTCAGCGACGTCAGAACTCCTGCCTAGTTGCGAGGGACAACTCGGGATTCTCCTCGAGGCTTGGCAGGGCAATTGGGACGCCTCTCCAGCTGAGGCGGGAGACCAAGGGTCCCTTTCCACGTGCCACAGGAATCCTGGGACTCCTATCAAGTTTCACGAGGAGTCAGGCATCGTCTCCTTTGGAGGCACTGATCTCCGCGTACCTCTGGAGTTTTCAAAGGATGTGAGGCCTCCGGTCGCGATAAGGTGGGGAACTAGGTCTTTCTCTGTGGTCTCCACAGGGGATTCAGACATCCTTTCATCTTGGGAGATGCAAGACGAGCCTGCATTCAAGTCACTGCAGGGATATCCGGCCTTATTTCGAGTCAGGGCATCGCGGTGTCCATTCCACTTGAGGCCGCAAACTCTGGGTCCCTCTCACATACCTAGAGCTGAGAGAAGCCTCCTCTTGAGGTGATTGTGGTAAGGTGGTTTTTCTCTGGAGTCGAAGCCAGGGACTAACCTCTCATCTCAAGTTGATTCTTGGATCACGGAGCTCTTTCGTGTTGCTACAATGACCTCAGGATCCCTCTAGCCTTGAAACAGTGTTCTTGGGGTTTCTCTGGAGTGCCATCAAGGAAATCAAGGCTCCTTTCATGTGTGATGTGCAACACGGAATTGCTCTGCACGCAGTGCAGGGGAATCGGGCCTCATCTCGCGGCGAGGGGGAAGTCTCATGGTTTTTCTCGAGTTGCGGCGGGAACCTGGGGTATATTCTCGAGTTACGACGTGGATGGCCCTTCCACCCACGTGTTTGTTCAGCGACGTCAGGACTCCTGCCTAGTTGCGAGGGACAATTCGGGATTCTCCTCGAGGCGTGGCAGGGCAATTGGGACGCCTCTCCAGCTGAGGCGGGAGACCAAGGGTCCCTTTCCACGTGCCACAGGAATCCTGGTACTCCTATCAAGTTTCACGAGGACTCAATCATCGTCTCCTTTGGAGGCACTGATCTCCGCGTACCTCTGGAGTTTTCAAAGGATGTGAGGCCTCCGGTCGTGATGAGGTGGGGAACTAGGTCTTTCTCTGTGGTCTCCACAGGGGATTCAGACATCCTTTCGTCTTGTGAGATGCAAGACCAGCCTGCATTCAAGTCACTGCAGGGATATCCGGCCTTATTTCGAGTCAGGGCATCGCGGTGTCCATTCCACTTGAGGCCGCTAACTCAGGGTCCCTCTCACATACCTAGAGCTGAGAGAAGCCTCCTCTTGAGGTGCTTGTGGTAAGGTGGTATTCCTCTGGAGTGGAAGTCAGGGACTAACCTCTCATCTCGAGTTGATTTTTGGTCCACGGAGCTCTTTCGTGTTGCTACAGTGACCTCAATTTCCCTCTAGCCTTGAAACAGTGTTCTTGGGGTTTCTCTGGAGTGCCATCAAGGAAATCAAGGCTCCTTTCATGTGTGATGTGCAACACGGAATTGCTCTGCACGCAGTGCAGGTTAATCGGGCCTCATCTCGCGGCGAGGGGGAAGTCTCATGGTTTTTCTCGAGTTGCGGCGGGAACCTGGGATATATTGTCAAGTTACGACGGGGATGGCCCGTCCACCCACGTGTTTCTTCAGCGACGGCAGGACTCCTGCATAGTTGCGAGCGACTACTCGGGATTCTCCTCGAGGCTTGGCAGGGCAATTGGGACGCTTCTCCAGCTGAGGCGGGAGACCAAGGGTCCCTTTGCACGTGACACAGGAATCCTGGGACTCCTATCAAGTTTCACGAGGAGTCAGGCATCGGCTCCTTTGGAGGCACTGATCTCCGCGTACCTCTGGAGTTTTCAAAGGATGTGAGGCCTCCGGTCTGGATGAGGTGGGGAACTAGGTCTTTCTCTGTGGTCTCCACAGGGGATTCAGACATCCTTTCGTCTTGGGAGATGCAAGACGAGCCTGCATTCAAGTCACTGCAGGGATATCCGGCCTTATTTCGAGCCAGGGCATCGCGGTGTCCATTCCACTTGAGACCCCAAACTCAGGGTCCCTCTCACATACCTAGAGCTGAGAGAAGCCTCCTCTTGAGGTGCTTGTGGTAAGGTGGTATTCCTCTGGAGTCGAAGCTAGGGACTAACCTCTCATCTCGAGTTGATTTTTGGTCCACGGAGCTCTTTCATGTTGCTACAGTGACCTCAGGATCCCTCTAGCCTGGAAACAGTGTTCTTGGAGTTTCTCTGGAGTGCCATCAAGGAAATCAAGGCTCTTTTCATGTGTGATATGCAACACGGAATTGCTCTGCACGCAGTGCAGGGGAATCGGGCCTCATCTCGCGGCGAGGGGGAAGTCTCATGGTTGTTCTCGAGTTGCGGCTGGAACCTGGGGTATATTCTCGAGTTACGACGGGGATGGCCCTTCCACACACGTGTTTGGTCAGCGATGTCAGGACTCCTGCCTAGTTGCGAGGGACAACTCGGGATTCTCCTCGAGGCTTGGCAGGGCAATTGGGACGCTTCTCCAGCTGAGGCAGGAGACGAAGTGTCCCTTTCCACGTGCCACAGGAATCCTGGGACTCCTATCAAGTTTCACGAGGAGTCAGGCATCGTCTCCTTTGGAGGCACTGATCTCCGCATACCTCTGGAGTTTTCAAAGGATGTGAGGCCTCCGGTCGCGATGAGGTGGGGAACTAGGTCTTTCTCTGTGGTCTCCACAGGGGATTCAGACATCCTTTCGTCTTGGGAGATGCAAGACGAGCCTGCATTCAAGTCACTGCAGGGATATCCGGCCTTATTTCGAGCCAGGGCATCGCGGTGTCCATTCCACTTGAGGCCGCTAACTCAGGGTCCCTCTCACATACCTAGAGCTGAGAGAAGCCTCCTCTTGAGGTGCTTGTGGTAAGGTGGTATTCCTCTGGAGTCGAAGTCAGGGACTAACCTCTCATCTCGAGTTGATTTTTGGTCCACGGAGCTCTTTCGTGTTGCTACCGTGACCTCAGTTTCCCTCTAGCCTTGAAACAGTGTTCTTGGGGTTTCTCTGGAGTGCCATCAAGAAAATCAAGGCTCCTTTCCTGTGTGATGTGCAACACGGAATTGTTCTGCACGCAGTGCAGGGGAATCGGGCCTCATCTCGCGGCGAGGGGGAAGTCTCATGGTTTTTCTCGAGTTGCGGCGGGAACCTGGGATATATTGTCAAGTTACGACGGGGATGGCCCGTCCACCCACGTGTTTCTTCAGCGACGTCAGGAATCCTGCATAGTTGCGAGCGACTACTCGGGATTCTCCTCGAGGCTTGGCAGGGCAATTGGGACGCGTCTCCAGCTGAGGCGGGAGACCAAGGGTCCCTTTCCACGTGCCACAGGAATCCTGGGACTCCTATCAAGTTTCACGAGGAGTCAGGCATCGGCTCCTTTGGAGGCACTGATCTCCGCGTACCTCTGGAGTTTTCAAAGGATGTGAGGCCTCCGGTCGCCATGAGGTAGGAAACTAGGTCTTTCTCTGTGGTCTTCACGGGGAATTCAGACATTCTTTCATCTTGGGAAATGCAAGACGAGCCTGCATTCAAGTCACTGCAGGGATATCAGGCCTTATTTCGCGTCAGGGCATCGCAGTGTCCATTCCACTTGAGGCCGCAAACTCAGGGTCCCTCTCACATACCTAGAGCTGAGAGAAGCCTCCTCTTGAGGTGCTTGTGGTAAGGTGGTATTCTTCTGGAGTCGAAGCCATGGACTAACCTCTCATTTCGTTTTGATTTTTGGTTCACGGAGCTCTTTCGTGTTGCTACAGTGACCTCAGGATCCCTTTGGCCTTGAAACGGTGTTCTTGGGGTTTCTCTGGAGTGCCATCAAGGAAATCAAGGCTCCTTTCATGTGTGATGTGCAACACGGAATTGCTCTGCACGCAGTGCAGGGGAATCGGGCCTCATCTCGCGGCGAGGGGGAAGTCTCATGGTTTTTCTCGAGTTGCGGCGGGAACCTGGGGTATATTCTCGAGTTACGACGGGGATGGCCCTTCCACACACGTGTTTGTTCAACGACGGCAGGACTCCTGCCTAGTTGCGAGGGACAACTCGCGATTCTCCTCGAGGCTTGGCAGGGCAATTGGGACGCCTCTCCAGCTGAGGCGGGAGACCAAGGGTCCCTTTCCACGTGCCACAGGAATCCTGGGACTCCTATCAAGTTTCAGGAGGAGTCACGAATCGTCTCCTTTGGAGGCACTGATCTCCGCGTACCTCTGGATTATTCAAAGGATGTGAGGCCTCCAGTCGCCATGAGTTGGGGAACTAGGTCTTTCACTGTATTCTCCACAGGGGATTCAGATATCCTTTCATCTTGGGAGATGCAAGACGAGCCTGCATTCAAATCAGTGCAGGGATATCCGGCCTTATTTCGAGTCAGGGCATCGCGGTGTCCATTCCACTTGAGGCCGCAAACTCAGGGTCCCTCTCACATACCTAGAGCTGAGAGAAGCCTCCTCTTGAGGTGCTTGTGCTAAGGTGGTATTCCTCTGGAGTCGAAGCCAGGGACTAACCTCTCATCTCGAGTTGATTTTTTGTCTACGGAGCTCTTTCGTTTTGCTACAGTGACCTCAGGATCCCTCTAGCCTTGAAACAGTGTTCTTGGGTTTTCTCTGGAGTGCCATCAAGGAAATCAAGGCTCGTTTCATGTGTGATGTGCAACACGGAATTGCTCTGCATGCTGTGCAGGGGAATTGGGCCTCATCTCGTGGCGAGGGGGAAGTCTCATGGTTTTTCTCGAGTTGCGACGGGAACCTGGGGTATATTCTCGAGTTACGACGGGGATGGCCCTTCCACACACGTGTTTGTTCAGCGACGTCAGGGCTCCTGCTAGTTGCGAGGGACAACTCGGGATTCTCCTCGAGGCTTGGCAGGGCAATTGGGACGCCTCTCCAGCTGAGGCGGGAGACCAAGTGTCCCTTTCCACGTGCCACAGGAATCCTGGGACTCTTATCAAGTTTCACGAGGAGTCAGGCATCGTCTCCTTTGGAGGCACTGATCTCCGCGTACCTCTGGAGTTTTCAAAGGATGTGAGGCCTCCGGTCGCGATGAGGTGGGGAACTAGGTCTTTCTCTGTGGTTCCCACAGGGGATTCAGACATCCTTTCATCTTGGGAGATGCAAGACGAGCGTGCGTTCAAGTCACTGCAGGGATATCCGGCCTGATTTCGAGTCAGGGCATCGCGGTGTCCATTCCACTTGAGGCCGCAAACCCAGGGTCCCTCTCACATAGCTAGAGCTGAGAGAAGCCTCCTCTTGAGGTGCTTGTGGTAAAGTGGTATTCCTCTGGAGTCGAAGCCAGGGACTAACCTCTCATCTCGAGTTGATTTTTGGTCCACGGAGCTCTTTCGTGTTGCTACAGTGACCTCAGGATCCCTCTAGCCTTGAAACAGTGTTCTTGGGGTTTCTCTGGAGTGCCATCAAGGAAATCAAGGCTCCTTTCATGTGTGATGTGCATCACGGAATTGCTCTGCACGCAGTGCAGGGGAATCGGGCCTCATCTCGCGGCAAGGCGGAAGTCTCATGGTTTTTCTCGAGTTGCGGCGGGAACCTGGGGTATATTCTCGAGTTACGACGGGTATGGACTTCCACCCACGTGTTTGTTCAGCGACGTCAGGACTCCTGCATAGTTGCGAGGGACAACTCGGGATTCTCCTCGAGGCTTGGCAGGGCAATTGGGACGCCTCTCCAGCTAAGGCGGGAAACCAAGGCTCCCTTTCCACGTGCCACAGGAATCCTGGGACTCCTAAGAAGTTTCACGAGGAGTCAGGCATCGTCTCCTTTGGAGGCACTGATCTCCGCGTACCTCTGGAGTATTCAAAGGATTTGAGGCCTCCGGTCCCGATGAGGTGGGGAACTAGGTCTTTCTCTGTGGTCTCCACAGGGGATTCAGACATCCTTTCGTCTTGGGAGATGCAAGACGAGCCTGCATTCAAGTCACTGCAGGGATATCCAGCCTTATTTCGAGTCAGGGCATCGCGGTGTCCATTCCACTTGAGGCCGCAAACTCAGGGTCCCTCTCACATAGCTAGAGCAGAAAGAAGCCTCTTCTTGACGTGCTTGTGGTAAGGTGGTATTTCTCTGGAGTCGAAGCCAGGGACTAACCTCTCATCTCGAGTTGATTTTTGGTCCACGGAGCTCTTTCGTGTTGCTACCATGACCTCAGTTTCCCTCTAGCCTTGAAACAGTGTTCTTGGGGTTTCTCTGGAGTGCCATCAAGGAAATCAAGGCTCCTTTCATGTGTGATGTGCAACACGGAATTGCTCTGCACGCAGTGCAGGGGAATCGGGCCTCATCTCGCGGCGAGGGGGAAGTCTCATGGTTTTTCTCGAGTTGCGGCGGGAACCTGGGATATATTGTCAAGTTACGACGGGGATGGCCCGTCCACCCACGTGTTTCTTCAGCGACGTCAGGACTCCTGCATAGTTGCGAGCGACTACTCGGGATTCTCCTCGAGACTTGGCAGGGCAATTGGGACGCCTCTCCAGCTGAGGCGGGAGACCAAGGGTCACTTTCCACGTGCCACAGGAATCCTGGGACTCCTATCAAGTTTCATGAGAAGTCAGGCATCGTCTCCTTTGGAGGCACTGATCTCCGCGTACCTCTGGAGTTTTCAAAGGATGTGAGGCCTCCGGTCGCCATGAGGTGGGAAACTAGGTCTTTCTCTGTGGTCTCCACAGGGGATTCAGACATCCTTTCGTCTTGGGAGATGCAAGACGAACCTGCATTCAAGTCACTGCAGGGATATCCGGCCTTATTTCGAGCCAGGGCATCGCGGTGTCCATTCCACTTGAGGCCGCAAACTCAGGGTCCCTCTCACATACCTAGAGCTGAGAGAAGCCTCCTCTTGAGGTGCTTGTGGTAAGGTGGTATTCCTCTGGAGTCGAAGCCAGGGACTAACCTCTCATCTCGAGTTAATTTTTGGTCCACGGAGCTCTTTCGTGTTGCTACAGTGACCTCAGGATCCCTCTAGCCTTGAAACAGTGTTCTTGGAGTTTCTCTGGAGTGCCATCAAGGAAATCAAGGCTCCTTTCATGTGTGATGTGCAACACGGAATTGCTCTGCAAGCAGTGCAGGGGAATCAGGCCTCATCTCGCGGCGAGGGGGAAGTCTCATGGTTTTTCTCGAGTTGCGGCGGGAACCTGAGGTATATTCTCGAGTTACGACGGGGATGGCCCTTCCACCCACGTGTTTGTTCAGCGACGTCAGGACTCCTGCCTAGTTGCGAGGGACAACTCGGGATTCTCCTCGAGGCTTGGCAGGGCAATTGGGACGCCTCTCCAGCTGAGGCGGGAGACCAAGGGTCCCTTTCCACGTGCCACAGGAATCCTGTGACTCCTATCAAGTTTCACGAGGAGTCAGGCATCGTCTCCTTTGGAGGCACTGATCTCCGCATACCTCTGGAGTTTTCAAAGGATGTGAGGCCTCCGGTCGCGATGAGGTGGGGAACTAGGTCTTTCTCTGTGGTCTCCACAGGGGATTCAGACATCCTTTCGTCTTGTGAGATGCAAGACGAGCCTGCATTCAAGTCACTGCTGGAATATCCGGCCTTATTTCGAGTCAGGGCATCGCGGTGTCCATTCCACTTGAGGCCGCAAACTCAAGGTCCCTCTCACATACATAGAGCTGAGAGAAGCCTCCTCTTGAGGTGCTTGTGGTAAGGTGGTATTCCTCTGGAGTCGAAGCCAGGGACTAACCTCTCATCTCGAGTTGATTTTTGGTCCACGGAGCTCTTACGTGTTGCTACAGTGACCTCAGGATCCCTCTAGCCTTGAAACAGTGTTCTTGGGGTTTCTCTGGAGTGCCATCAAGGAAATCAAGGCTCCTTTCATGTGTGATGTGCAACACGGAATTGCTCTGCACGCAGTGCAGGGGAATCGGGCCTCATCTCGCGGCGAGGGGGAAGTCTCATGGTTTTTCTCGAGTTGCAGCGGGAACCTGTGGTATATTCTCGAGTTACGACGGGGATGGCCCTTCCACACACGTGTTTCTTCAGCGACGTCAGGACTCCTGCCTAGTTGCGAGGGACAACTCGGGATTCTCCTCGAGGCTTGGCAGGGCAATTGGGACGCCTCTCCAGCTGAGGCGGGAGACCAAGTGTCCCTTTCCATGTGCCACAGGAATGCTGGGACTCCTATCAATTTTCACGAGGAGTCAGGCATCGTCTCCTTTGGAGGCACTGATCTCCGCGTACCTCTGGAGTTTCTAAAGGATGTGAGGCCTCCGGTCGCGATGAGGTGGGGAACTAGGTCTTTCTCTGTGGTCTCCACAGGAGATTCAGACATCCTTTCATCTTGGGAGATGCAAGACGAGCCTGGATTCAAGTCACTGCAGGGATATCCGGCCTTATTTCGAGTCAGGGCATCGCAGTGTCCATTCCACTTGAGGCCGCAAACTCAGGGCCCCTATCACATGCCTAGAGCTGAGAGAAGCCTCCTCTTGAGGTGCTTGTTGTAAGGTGGTAGTCCTCTGGAGTCGAAGCCAGGGACTAACCTCTCATCTCGAGTTGATTCTTGGTCCACGGAGCTCTTTCGTGTTGCTACAGTGACCTCAGGATCCCTCTAGCCTTGAAACAGTGTTCTTGGGGTTTCTCTGGAGTGCCATCAAGGAAACCAAGGCTCCTTTCATGTGTGATGTGCAACACGAAATTACTCTGCACGCAGTGCAGGGGAATCGGGCCTCATCTTGCGGCGAGGGGGAAGTCTCATGGTTTTTCTCGAGTTGCGGCGGGAACCTGGGGTATATTCTCGACTTACGACGGGGATGGCCCTTCCACACACGTGTTTCTTCAGCGACGTCAGGACTCCTGCCTAGTTGCGAGGGACAACTCGGGATTCTCCTCGAGGCTTGGCAGGGCAATTGGGACGCCTCTCCAGCTGAGGCGGGAGACCAAGGGTCCCTTTTCACGTGCCACAGGAATCCTGGGACTCCTATCAAGTTTCATGAGGAGTCAGGCATCGTCTCCTTTGTAGGCACTGATCTCCGCGTACCTCTGGAGTTTTCAAAGGATGTGAGGCCTCCGGTCGCGATGAGGTGGGGAACTAGGTCTTTCTCTGTGGTCTCCACAGGGGATTCAGACATCCTTTCGTCTTGGGAGATGCAAGACGAGCCTGCATTCAAGTCACTGCAGGGATATCCGGCCTTATTTCGAGTCAGGGCATCGCGGTGTCCATTGAACTTGAGGCCGCAAAATCAGGGTCCCTCTCACATACCTAGAGCTGAGAGAAGCCTCCTCTTGAGGTGTTTGTGGTAAGGTGGTATTCCTCTGGAGTCGAAGCTAGGGACTAACCTGTCATCTCGAGTTGATTTTTGGTCCATGGAGCTCTTTTGTGTTGCTACAGTGACCTCAGGATCCCTCTAGCCTTGAAAGAGTGTTCTTTTGGTTTCTCTGGAGTGCCATCAAGGAAATCAAGGCTCCTTTCATGTGTGATGTGCAACACGGAATTGCTCTGCACGCAGTGCAGGGGAATCGGGCCTCATCTTGCGGCGAATGGGAAGTCTCATGGTTTTTCTCGAGTTGCGGCGGGAACCTGGGGTATATTCTCGAGTGACGACAGGGATGGCCCTTCCACACACGTGTTTGTTCAGCGACGTCAGGACTCCTGCCTAGTTGCGAGGGACAACTCGGGATTCTCCTCGAGGCTTGGCAGGGCAATTGGGAAGCCTCTCCAGCTGAGGCGGGAGACCAAGGGTCCCTTTCCACGTGCCACAGGAATCCTGGGACTCCTATCAAGTTTCACGAGGAGTCAGGCATCGTCTCCTTTGGAGGCACTGATCTCCGCGTACCTCTGGAGTGTTCAAAGGATGTGAGGCCTCCGGTCGCGATGAGGTGGGGAACTAGGTCTTTCTCTGTGGTCTCCACAGGGAATTCAGACATTCTTTCGTCTTGGAAGATGCAAGACGAGCCTGCATTCCAGTCACTGCAGCTATATCCAGCCTTATTTCGAGTCAGGGCATCACGGTGTCCATTCCACTTGAGGCCGCAAATTCAGGGTCCCTCTCACATACCTAGAGGTGAGAGAAGCCTCCTCTTGAGGTGCTTGTGGTAAGGTGGTATTCCTCTGGAGTTGAAGTCAGGGACTAACCTCTCATCTCGAGTTGATTCTTGGTCCACGGAGCTCTTTCATGTTGCTACAGTGACCTCAGGATGCCTCTAGCCTTGAAACAGTTTTCTTGGGGTTTCTCTGGACTGCCATCAAGGTAATCAAGGCTCCTTTCATGTGTGATGTGCAACACGGAATTGCTCTGCCTGCAGTGCAGGGTAATCGGGCCTCATTTCGCGGCGAGGGGGAAATCTCATGGTTTTTCTCGAGTTGCGGGGGGAACCTGGGGTATATTCACAGGTTACGACGGGGATGGACCTTCCACCCACGTGTTTGTTCAGCGACATCAGGACTGCTGCCTAGTTGCGAGGGACAACTCGGGATTCTCCTCGAGGCTTGGCAGGGCAATTGGGACGCCTCTCCAGCTGAGGCGGGAGACCAAGGGTCCCTTTCCACGTGCCACAGGAATCCTGGGACTCCTAAGAAGTTTCACGAGGAGTCAGGCATCGTCTCCTTTGGAGGCACTGATCTCCGCGTACCTCTGGAGTATTCAAAGGATGTGAGGCCTCCGGTCCCGATGAGGTGGGGAACTAGGTCTTTCTCTGTGGTCTCCACAGGGGATTCAGACATCCTTTCGTCTTGGGAGATGCAAGACGAGCCTGCATTCAAGTCACTGCAGGGATATCCAGCCTTATTTCGAGTCAGGGCATCGCGGTGTCCATTCCACTTGAGGCCGAAAACTCAGGGTCCCTCTCACATAGCTAGAGCAGAAAGAAGCCTCTTCTTGACGTGCTTGTGGTAAGGTGGTATTTCTCTGGAGTCGAAGCCAGGGACTAACCTCTCATCTCGAGTTGATTTTTGGTCCACGGAGCTCTTTCGTGTTGCTACCATGACCTCAGTTTCCCTCTAGCCTTGAAAGAGTGTTCTTTTGGTTTCTCTGGAGTGCCATCAAGGAAATCAAATCTCCTTTCATGTGTGATGTGCAACACGGAATTGCTCTGCACGCAGTGCAGGGGAATCGGGCCTCATCTCGCGGCGAGGGGGAAGTCTCATGGTTTTTCTCGAGTTGCGGCGGGAACCTGGGATATATTGTCAAGTTACGACGGGGATGGCCCGTCCACCCACGTGTTTCTTCAGCGACGTCAGGACTCCTGCATAGTTGCGAGCGACTACTCGGGATTCTCCTCGAGACTTGGCAGGGCAATTGGGACGCCTCTCCAGCTGAGGCGGGAGACCAAGGGTCACTTTCCACGTGCCACAGGAATCCTGGGACTCCTATCAAGTTTCATGAGAAGTCAGGCATCGTCTCCTTTGGAGGCACTGATCTCCGTGTACCTCTGGAGTTTTCAAAGGATGTGAGGCCTCCGGTCGCCATGAGGTGGGAAACTAGGTCTTTCTCTGTGGTCTCCACAGGGGATTCAGACATCCTTTCGTCTTGGGAGATGCAAGACAAGCCTGCATTCAAGTCACTGCAGGGATATCCGGCCTTATTTCGAGCCAGGGCATCGCGGTGTCCATTCCACTTGAGGCCGCAAACTCAGGGTCCCTCTCACATACCTAGAGCTGAGAGAAGCCTCCTCTTGAGGTGCTTGTGGTAAGGTGGTATTCCTCTGGAGTCGAAGCCAGGGACTAACCTCTCATCTCGAGTTGATTTTTGGTCCACGGAGCTCTTTCGTGTTGCTACAGTGACCTCAGGATCCCTCTAGCCTTGAAACAGTGTTCTTGGAGTTTCTCTGGAGTGCCATCAAGGAAATCAAGGCTCCTTTCATGTGTGATGTGCAACACGGAATTGCTCTGCAAGCAGTGCAGGGGAATCAGGCCTCATCTCGCGGCGAGGGGGAAGTCTCATGGTTTTTCTCGAGTTGCGGCGGGAACCTGAGGTATATTCTCGAGTTACGACGGGGATGGCCCTTCCACCCACGTGTTTGTTCAGCGACGTCAGGACTCCTGCCTAGTTGCGAGGGACAACTCGGGATTCTCCTCGAGGCTTGGCAGGGCAATTGGGACGCCTCTCCAGCTGAGGGGGGAGACCAAGGGTCCCTTTCCACGTGCCACAGGAATCCTGTGACTCCTATCAAGTTTCACGAGGAGTCAGGCATCGTCTCCTTTGGAGGCACTGATCTCCGCATACCTCTGGAGTTTTCAAAGGATGTGAGGCCTCCGGTCGCGATGAGGTGGGGAACTAGGTCTTTCTCTGTGGTCTCCACAGGGGATTCAGACATCCTTTCGTCTTGTGAGATGCAAGACGAGCCTGCATTCAAGTCACTGCAGGAATATCCGGCCTTATTTCGAGTCAGGGCATCGCGGTGTCCATTCCACTTGAGGCCGCAAACTCAGGGTCCCTCTCACATACATAGAGCTGAGAGAAGCCTCCTCTTGAGGTGCTTGTGGTAAGGTGGTATTCCTCTGGAGTCGAAGCCAGGGACTAACCTCTCATCTAGAGTTGATTTTTGGTCCACGGAGCTCTTACGTGTTGCTACAGTGACCTCAGGATCCCTCTAGCCTTGAAACAGTGTTCTTGGGGTTTCTCTGGAGTGCCATCAAGGAAATCAAGGCTCCTTTCATGTGTGATGTGCAACACGGAATTGCTCTGCACGCAGTGCAGGGGAATCGGGCCTCATCTCGCGGCGAGGGGGAAGTCTCATGGTTTTTCTCGAGTTGCAGCGGGAACCTGTGGTATATTCTCGAGTTACGACGGGGATGGCCCTTCCACACACGTGTTTCATCAGCGACGTCAGGACTCCTGCCTAGTTGCGAGGGACAACTCGGGATTCTCCTCGAGGCTTGGCAGGGCAATTGGGACGCCTCTCCAGCTGAGGCGGGAGACCAAGTGTCCCTTTCCATGTGCCACAGGAATGCTGGGACTCCTATCAAGTTTCACGAGGAGTCAGGCATCGTCTCCTTTGGAGGCACTGATCTCCGCGTACCTCTGGAGTTTCTAAAGGATGTGAGGCCTCCGGTCGCGATGAGGTGGGGAACTAGGTCTTTCTTTGTGGTCTCCACAGGAGATTCAGACATCCTTTCATCTTGGGAGATGCGAGACGAGCCTGGATTCAAGTCACTGCAGGGATATCCGGCCTTATTTCGAGTCAGGGCATCGCGGTGTCCATTCCACTTGAGGCCGCAAACTCAGGGCCCCTATCACATACCTAGAGCTGAGAGAAGCCTCCTCTTGAGGTGCTTGTTGTAAGGTGGTAGTCCTCTGGAGTCGAAGCCAGGGACTAACCTCTCATCTCGAGTTGATTCTTGGTCCACGGAGCTCTTTCGTGTTGCTACAGTGACCTCAGGATCCCTCTAGCCTTGAAACAGTGTTCTTGGGGTTTCTCTGGAGTGCCATCAAGGAAACCAAGGCTCCTTTCATGTGTGATGTGCAACACGAAATTACTCTGCACGCAGTGCAGGGGAATCGGGCCTCATCTTGCGGCGAGGGGGAAGTCTCATGGTTTTTCTCGAGTTGCGGCGGGAACCTGGGGTATATTCTCGACTTACGACGGGGATGGCCCTTCCACACTCGTGTTTCTTCAGCGACGTCAGGACTCCTGCCTAGTTGCGAGGGACAACTCGGGATTCTCCTCGAGGCTTGGCAGGGCAATTGGGACGCCTCTCCAGCTGAGGCGGGAGACCAAGGGTCCCTTTTCACGTGCCACAGGAATCCTGGGACTCCTATCAAGTTTCATGAGGAGTCAGGCATCGTCTCCTTTGTAGGCACTGATCTCCGCGTACCTCTGGAGTTTTCAAAGGATGTGAGGCCTCCGGTCGCGATGAGGTGGGGAACTAGGTCTTTCTCTGTGGTCTCCACAGGGGATTCAGACATCCTTTCGTCTTGGGAGATGCAAGACGAGCCTGCATTCAAGTCACTGCAGGGATATCCGGCCTTATTTCGAGTCAGGGCATCGCGGTGTCCATTGAACTTGAGGCCGCAAAATCAGGGTCCCTCTCACATACCTAGAGCTGAGAGAAGCCTCCTCTTGAGGTGTTTGTGGTAAGGTGGTATTCCTCTGGAGTCGAAGACAGGGACTAACCTGTCATCTCGAGTTGATTTTTGGTCCATGGAGCTCTTTTGTGTTGCTACAGTGACCTCAGGATCCCTCTAGCCTTGAAAGAGTGTTCTTTTGGTTTCTCTGGAGTGCCATCAAGGAAATCAAGGCTCCTTTCATGTGTGATGTGCAACACGGAATTGCTCTGCACGCAGTGCAGGGGAATCGGGCCTCATCTTGCGGCGAATGGGAAGTCTCATGGTTTTTCTCGAGTTGCGGCGGGAACCTGGGGTATATTCTCGAGTGACGACAGGGATGGCCCTTCCACACACGTGTTTGTTCAGCGACGTCAGGACTCCTGCCTAGTTGCGAGGGACAACTCGGGATTCTCCTCGAGGCTTGGCAGGGCAATTGGGAAGCCTCTCCAGCTGAGGCGGGAGACCAAGGGTCCCTTTCCACGTGCCACAGGAATCCTGGGACTCCTATCAAGTTTCACGAGGAGTCAGGCATCGTCTCCTTTGGAGGCACTGATCTCCGCGTACCTCTGGAGTGTTCAAAGGATGTGAGGCCTCCGGTCGCGATGAGGTGGGGAACTAGGTCTTTCTCTGTGGTCTCCACAGGGAATTCAGACATTCTTTCGTCTTGGGAGATGCAAGACGAGCCTGCATTCCAGTCACTGCAGCTATATCCAGCCTTATTTCGAGTCAGGGCATCACGGTGTCCATTCCACTTGAGGCCGCAAATTCAGGGTCCCTCTCACATACCTAGAGGTGAGAGAAGCCTCCTCTTGAGGTGCTTGTGGTAAGGTGGTATTCCTTTGGAGTTGAAGTCAGGGACTAACCTCTCATCTCGAGTTGATTCTTGGTCCACGGAGCTCTTTCATGTTGCTACAGTGACCTCAGGATGCCTCTAGCCTTGAAACAGTTTTCTTGGGGTTTCTCTGGAGTGCCATCAAGGTAATCAAGGCTCCTTTCATGTGTGATGTGCAACACGGAATTGCTCTGCACGCAGTGCAGGGTAATCGGGCCTCATTTCGCGGCGAGGGGGAAATCTCATGGTTTTTCTCGAGTTGCGGGGGGAACCTGGGGTATATTCACAGGTTACGACGGGGATGGACCTTCCACCCACGTGTTTGTTCAGCGACATCAGGACTGCTGCCTAGTTGCGAGGGACAACTCGGGATTCTCCTCGAGGCTTGGCAGGGCAATTGGGACGCCTCTCCAGCTGAGGCGGGAGACCAAGGGTCCCTTTCCACGTGCCACAGGAATCCTGGGACTCCTATCAAGTTTCACGAGGAGTCAGGCATCCTCTCCTTTGGAGGCACGGATCTCTGCGTACCTTTGGAGTTTCCAAAGGATGTGAGGCCTCCGCTCGCGATGAGGTGGGGAACTAGGTCTTTCTCTGTGTTCTCCACAGGGGATTCAGACATCCTTTCGTCTTGGGAGATGCAAGACAAGGCTGCATTCAAGTCACTGCAGGGATATCCGGCCTTATTTCGAGTCAGGGCATCGCGTTGTCCATTTCACTTGAGGCCACAAACTCAGGGTCCCTCTCACATACCTAGAGCTGAGAGAAGCCTCCACTTGAGGTGCTTGTGGTAAGGTGGTATTCCTCTGGAGTCGAAGCCAAGGACTACCCTCTCATCTCGAGTTGATTTTTGGTCCACGGAGCTCTTTCGTGTTGCTACAGTGACCTCAGGATCCCTCTAGCCTTGAAACAGTGTTCTTGGGGTTTCTCAGGAGTGCCATCAAGGAAATCAAGGCTCCTTTCATGTGTGATGTGCAATACTGAATTGCTCTGCACGCAGTGCAGGGGAATCGGGCCTCATCTCGCGGCGAGGGGGAAGTCTCATGGTTTTTCTCGAGTTGCGGCGGGAACCTGGGGTATATTCTCGAGTTACGACGGGGATGGCCCTTCCACCCACGTGTTTGTTCAGCGACGTCAGGACTCCTGCCTAGTTGCGAGGGACAACTCGGGATTCTTCTCGAGGCTTGGCAGGGCAATTGGGACGCCTCTCCAGCTGAGGCGGGAGACCAAGGGTCCCTATCCACGTGCCACAGGCATCCTGGGACTCGTATCAAGTTTCACGAGGAGTCAGGCATCGTCTCCTTTGGAGGCACTGATCTCCGCGTACCTCTGGAGTTTTCAAAGGATGTGAGGCCTCCGGTCGCGATGAGGTGGGGAACTAGGTCTTTCTCTGTGGTCTCCACAGGGGATTCAGACATACTTTCATCTTGGGAAATGCAAGACGAGCTGGCATTCAAGTCACTGCAGAGATATCTGGCCTTATTTCGAGTCAGGGCATCGCGGTGTCCATTCCACTTGAGGCCGCAAACTCAGGGTCCCTCTCCCATACCTAGAGCTGAGAGAAGCCTCCTCTTGAGGTGCTTGTGGTAAGGTGGTATAGCTCTGGAGTCGAAACCAGGGACTAACCTCTCATCTCGAGTTGATTTTTGGTCCACGGAGCTCTTTCGTGTTGCTACAGTGACCTCAGGATCCCTCTAGCCTTGAAACAGTGTTCTTGGGGTTTCTCTGGAGTGTCATCAAGGAAATCAAGGCTCCTTTCATGTGTGATGTGCAACACGGAATTGCTCTGCACGCACTGCAGGGGAATCGGGCCTCATCTCCTGGCGAGGGGGAAGTCTCATGGTTTTTCTCGAGTTGCGGTCGGAGCCTGGGGTATATTCTCGAGTTACCACGGGGATGGCCCTTCCACCCACGTGTTTGTTCAGCGACGTCAGGACTCCTGCCTAGTTGCGAGGGACAACTCGGGATTCTCCTCGAGGCTTGGCAGGGCAATTGGGACGCCTCTCCAGCTGAGCCGGGAGACCAAGGCTCCCTTTCCACGTGCCACAGGAATCCTGGGACTCCTATCAAGTTTCCCGAGGAGTCAGGCATCGTCTCCTTTGGAGGCACTGATCTCCGCGTACCTCTGAAGTTTTCAAAGGATGTGAGGCCTCCGGTCGTGATGAGGTGGGGAACTAGGTCTTTCTCTGTGGTCTCCACAGGCGATTCAGACATCCTTTCGTCTTGGGAGATGCAAGACGAGCCTGCATTCAAGTCACTGCAGGGATATCCGGCCTGATTTCGAGTCAGGGCATCGCGGTGTCCATTCCACTTGAGGCCGCAAAATCAGGGTCCCTCTCACATACCTAGAGCTGAGAGAAGCCTCCTCTTGAGGTGCTTGTGGTAAGGTGGTATTCGTCTGGAGTCGAAGCCAGGGACTAACCTCTCTTCTCGACTTGATTTTTGGGCCACGGAGCTCTTTCTTGTTGCTACAGTGACCTCAGGATCCCTCTAGCCTTGAAACAGTGTTCTTGGGGTTTCTCTGGAGTGCCATCAAGGAAATCAAGGCTCCTTACATGTGTGATGTGCAACACGGAATTGCTGTGCACGCAGTGCAGTGGAATCGGGCCTCATCTCGCGGCGAGTGGGAAGTCTCATGGTTTTTCCCGAGTTGCGGCGGGAACCTGGGGATATTCTCGAGTTACGACGGGGATGGCCCTTCCACACACGTGTTTCTTCAGCGACGTCAGGACTCCTGCCTAGTTGCGAGGGACAACTCGGGATTCTCCTCGAGGCTTGGCAGGGCAATTGGGAAGCCTCTCCAGCTGAGGCGGGAGACCAAGGGTCCCTTGCAACGTGCCACAGGAATCCTGGGACTCCTATCAAGTTTCACGAGGAGTCTGGCATCGTCTCCTTTGGAGGCACTGATCTCCGCGTACCTCTGGAGTTTTCAAAGGATGTGAGGCCTCCGGTCGCGATGAGGTGGGGAACTAGGTCTTTTTCTGTGGTCTCCACAGGGGATTCAGACATCCTTTCATCTTGGGCGATGCAAGACGAGCCTGCATTCAAGTCACTGCAGGGATATCCGGCCTGATTTCGAGTCAGGGCAACGCGGTGTCCATTCTACTTGAGGCCGCAAAATCAGGGTCCCTCTCACATACCTAGAGCTGAGAGAAGCTTCCTCTTGAGGTGCTTGTGGTAAGGTGGTATTCCTCTGCTGTCGAAGCCACGGACTAACCTCTCCTCTCGAGTTGATTTTTCGTCCACAGTCTTCTTTCGTGTTGCTACAGTGACCTCAGGATCCCTCTAGCCTTGAAACAGTGTTCTTGGGGTTTCTCTGGAGTGCCATCAAGGAAATCAAGGCTCCTTTCATGTGTGATGTGCAGCACGGAATTGCTCTGCACGTAGTGCAGAGAATTCGGGCCTCATTTCGCTGTGAGGGGGAAGTCTCATGGTTTTTCTCGAGTTTTAGAGGGAACCTGGGGTATATTCTCGAGTTACGACGGGGATGGCCCTTCCACACACGTGTTTGTTCAGCAACGTCAGGACCCCTGCCTAGTTGCGAGGGACAACTCGGGATTCTCCTCGAGGCCTGGCAGGGAATTGGGATGCCTCTCCAGCTGAGGCGGGAGACCTAGGGTCCCTTTCCACGTGCCACAGGAATCCTGGGACTCCTATCAAGTTTCACGAGGAGTCAGGCATCCTCTCCTTTGGAGGCACGGATCTCTGCGTACCTTTGGAGTTTCCAAAGGATGTGAGGCCTCCGGTCGCGATGAGGTGGGGAACTAGGTCTTTCTCTGTGGTCTCCACAGGGGATTCAGACATCCTTTCGTCTTGGGAGATGCAAGACAAGGCTGCATTCAAGTCACTGCAGGGATATCCGGCCTTATTTCGAGTCAGGGCATCGCGTTGTCCATTTCACTTGAGGCCACAAACTCAGGGTCCCTCTCACATACCTAGAGCTGAGAGAAGCCTCCACTTGAGGTGCTTGTGGTAAGGTGGTATTCCTGTGGAGTCGAAGCCAAGGACTACCCTCTCATCTCGAGTTGATTTTTGGTCCACGGAGCTCTTTCGTGTTGCTACAGTGACCTCAGGATCCCTCTAGCCTTGAAACAGTGTTCTTGGGGTTTCTCAGGAGTGCCATCAAGGAAATCAAGGCTCCTTTCATGTGTGATGTGCAATACTGAATTGCTCTGCACGCAGTGCAGGGGAATCGGGCCTCATCTCGCAGCGAGGGGGAAGTCTCATGGTTTTTCTCGAGTTGCGGCGGGAACCTGGGGTATATTCTCGAGTTACGCCGGGGATGGCCCTTTCACACACGTGTTTGTTCAGCAACGTCAGGACTACTGCCTAGTTGCGAGGGACACCTCGGGATTCTTCTCGAGGCTTGGCAGGGCAATTGGGACGCCTCTCCAGCTGAGGCGGGAGACCAAGGGTCCCTTTCCACGTGCCACAGGCATCCTGGAACTCGTATCAAGTTTCACGAGGAGTCAGGCATCGTCTCCTTTGGAGGCCCTGATCTCCGCGTACCTCTGGAGTTTTCAAATGATGTGAGGCCTCCGGTCGCGATGAGGTGGGGAACTAGGTCTTTTTCTGTGGTCTCCACAGGAAATTCAGACATCCTTTCGTCTTGGGAGATGCAAGACGAGCCTGCATTCAAGTCACTGCAGGGATATCCGGCCTTATTTCGAGTCAGGGCATCGCGGTGTCCATTCCACTTGAGGCTGCAAAATCAGGGTCCCTCTCACATACCTAGAGCTGAGAGAAGCCTCCTCTTGAGGTGCTTGTGGTAAGGTGGTATTCCTCTGGAGTCGAAGCCAGGGACTAACCTCTCATCTCGAGTTGATTCTTGGTCCACGGAGCTCTTTCGTGATGCTGCAGTGACCTCAGGATCCTTCTAGCCTTGAAACAGTGTTCTTGGGGTTTCTCTGGAGTGTCATCAATATAAGCAAGGCTCCTTTCATGTGTGATGTGCAACACGGAATTGCTCTGCACGCAGTGCAGGGGAATTGGGCCTTATTTCGTGGCGAGGAGGAAGTTTAATGGTTTTTCTCGAGTTGCAGCGGGAACCTGGGGTATACTCTCGAGTTACGACGGGGATGGCCCTTCCTCACACGTGTTTGTTCAGCGACGTCAGGACTCCTGCCTAGTTACGAGGGACAACTCGGGATTCTCCTCGAGGCTTGGCAGGTCAATTGGGATGCCTCTTCAGCTGAGGTGGGAGACCAAGGGTCCCTTTCCATGTGCCACAGGAATCCTGGGACTCCTATCAAGTTTCACGAGGAGTCAGGCATCGTCTCCTTTGGAGGCACTGATCTCCGCGTACCTCTGGAGTTTTCAAAGGATGTGAGGCCTCCGGTCGTGATGAGGTGGGGAACTAGGTCTTTCTCTGTGGTCTCCACAGGCGATTCAGACGTCCTTTCGTCTTGGGAGATGCAAGACGAGCCTGCATTCAAGTCACTGCCGGGATATTCGGCCTTATTTCGAGTCAGGGCATCGCGGTGTCCATTCCACTTGAGGCCGCAAAATCAGGGTCCCTCTCACATACCTAGAGCTGAGAGAAGCCTCCTCTTGAGGTGCTTGTGGTAAGGTGGTATTCCTCTGGAGTCGAAGCCAGGGACTAACCTCTCATCTCGACTTGATTTTTCGGCCACAGAGCTCTTTCTTATTGCTACAGTGACCTCAGGATCCCTCTAGCCTTGAAAAAGTGTTCTTGGGGTTTCTCTGGAGTGCCATCAAGGAAATCAAGGCTCCTTTCATGTGTGATGTGCAACACGGAATTGCTCTGCACGCAGTGCAGTGGAATCGGGCCTCATCTCGCGGCGAGTGGGAAGTCTCATGGTTTTTCCCGAGTTGCGGCGGGAACCTGGGGTATATTCTCGAGTTACGACGGGGATGGCCCTTCCACCCACGTGTTTGTTCAGCGACGTCAGGACTCCTGCCTAGTTGCGAGGGACAACTCGGGATTCTCCTCGAGGCTTGGCAGGGCAATTGGGAAGCCTCTCCAGCTGAGGCGGGAGACCAAGTGTCCCTTGCAACGTGCCACAGGAATCCTGGGACTCCTATCAAGTTTCACGAGGAGTCTGGCATCGTCTCCTTTGGAGGCACTGATCTCCGCGTACCTCTGGAGTTTTCAAAGGATGTGAGGCCTCCGGTCGCGATGAGGTGGGGAACTAGGTCTTTTTCTGTGGTCTCCACAGGGGATTCAGACATCCTTTCATCTAGGGCGATGCAAGACGAGCCTGCATTCAAGTCACTGCAGGGATATCCGGCCTGATTTCGAGTCAGGGCATCGCGGTGTCCATTCTACTTGAGGCCGCAAAATCAGGGTCCCTCTCACATACCTAGAGCTGAGAGAAGCCTCCTCTTGAGGTGCTTGGGGTAAGGTGGTATTCCTCTGGAGTCGAAGTCAGGGACTAACCTCTCATCTCGACTTTATTTTTGGTCCACGGAGCTCTTTCGTGTTGCTACAGTGACCTCAGGATCCCTCTAGCCTTGAAACAGAGTTCTTGGGGTTTCTCTGGAGTGCCATCAAGGAAATCAAGGCTCCTTTCATGTGTGATGTGCAACACGGAATTGCTCTGCACGCAGTGCAGGGGAATCGGGCCTCATCTCGCGGTGAGGGGGAAGTCTCATGGTTTTTCTCGAGTTACGGCGGGAACCTGGGGTATATTCTCGAGTTACGATGGGAATGGCCCTTCCACACACGTGTTTGTTCAGCGACGTCAGGACTCCTGCCTAGTTGCAAGGGACAACTCGGGATTCTCCTCGAGGCTTGGCAGGGCAATTGGGACGCCTCTCCAGCTGAGGCGGAAGACCAAGGGTCCCTTTCCACGTGCCACAGGAATCCTGGGACTCCTATCAAGTTTCACGAGGAGTCAGGCATCCTCTCCTTTGGAGGCACGGATCTCTGCGTACCTTTGGAGTTTCCAAAGGATGTGAGGCCTCCGATCGCGATGAGGTGGGGAACTAGGTCTTTCTCTGTGGTCTCCACAGGGGATTCAGACATCCTTTCGTCTTGGGAGATGCAAGACAAGGCTGCATTCAAGTCACTGCAGGGATATCCGGCCTTATTTCGAGTCAGGGCATCGCGTTGTCCATTTCACTTGAGGCCACAAACTCAGGATCCCTCTCACATACCTAGAGCTGAGAGAAGCCTCCACTTGAGGTGCTTGTGGTAAGGTGGTATTCCTCTGGAGTCGAAGCCAAGGACTACCCTCTCATCTCGAGTTGATTTTTGGTCCACGGAGCTCTTTCGTGTTGCTACAGTGACCTCAGGATCCCTCTAGCCTTGAAACAGTGTTCTTGGGGTTTCTCAGGAGTGCCATCAAGGAAATCAAGGCTCCTTTCATGTGTGATGTGCAATACTGAATTGCTCTGCACGCAGTGCAGGGGAATCGGGCCTCATCTCGCAGCGAGGGGGAAGTCTCATGGTTTTTCTCGAGTTGCGGCGGGAACCTGGGGTATATTCTCGAGTTACGACGGGGATGGCCCTTCCACACACGTGTTTGTTCAGCGACGTCAGGACTCCTGCCTAGTTGCGAGGGACAACTCGGGATTCTTCTCGAGGCTTGGCAGGGCAATTGGGACGCCTCTCCAGCTGAGGCGGGAGACCACGGGTCCCTTTCCACGTGCCACAGGCATCCTGGGACTCGTATCAAGTTTCACGAGGAGTCAGGCATCGTCTCCTTTGGAGGCACTGATCTCCGCGTA
Source organism: Cervus elaphus (assembly GCF_910594005.1). Classification (NCBI taxonomy): domain Eukaryota; kingdom Metazoa; phylum Chordata; class Mammalia; order Artiodactyla; family Cervidae; genus Cervus; species Cervus elaphus. The sequence continues at coordinate 9,474,790 of NC_057838.1, forward strand.
CCTCTGGAGTTTTCAAATGATGTGAGGCCTCCGGTCGCGATGAGGTGGGGAACTAGGTCTTTTTCTGTGGTCTCCACAGGAAATTCAGACATCCTTTCGTCTTGGGAGATGCAAGACGAGCCTGCATTCAAGTCACTGCAGGGATATCCGGCCTTATTTCGAGTCAGGGCATCGCGGTGTCCATTCCACTTGAGGCTGCAAACTCAGGGTCCCTCTCACATACCTAGAGCTGAGAGAAGCCTCCTCTTGAGGTGCTTGTGGTAAGGTGGTATTTCTCTGGAGTCGAAGCCAGGGACTAAGCTCTCATCTCGAGTTGATTCTTGGTCCACGGAGCTCTTTCGTGATGCTGCAGTGACCTCAGGATCCTTCTAGCCTTGAAACAGTGTTCTTGGGGTTTCTCTGGAGTGCCATCAATATAAGCAAGGCTCCTTTCATGTGTGATGTGCAACACGGAATTGCTCTGCACGCAGTGCAGGGGAATCGTGCCTCATCTCGCAGCGAGGGGGAAGTCTCATGGTTTTTCTCGAGTTGCGGCGGGAACCTGGGGTATATTCTCGAGTTACGACGGGGATGGCCCTTCCACACACGTGTTTGTTCAGCGACGTCAGGACTCCTGCCTAGTTGTGAGGGACAACTTGGGATTCTCCTCGAGGCTTGGCAGGGCAATTGGGACGCCTCTCCAGCTGAGGCGGGAGACCAAGGGTCCCTTTCCACGTGCCACTGGAATCCTGGGACTCCTATCAAGTTTCACGAGGAGTCAGGCATCGTCTCCTTTGGAGGCACTGATCTCCGAGTACTTCTCGAGTTTTCAAAGGATGTGAGGCCTCCGGTCGCGATGAGGTGTGGAACTAGGTCTTTCTCTGTGGTCTCCACAGGGGATTCAGACATCCTTTCGTCTTGGGAGATGCAAGACGAGCCTGCATTCAAGTCACTGCAGGGATATCCGGCCTCATTTAGCGTCAGGGCATCGCAGTGTCCATTCCACTTGAGGCCGCAAAATCAGGGTCCCTCTCACATAGCTAGAGCTGAGAGAAGCCTCCTCTTGAGGTGCTTGTGGTAAGGTGGTATTCCTCTGGAGTCAAAGCCAGGAACTGACCTCACATCTCGAGTTTTTGTTTGGACCATGGAGCTCTTTCGTGTTACTTCAGTGACCTCAGGATCCCTCTAGCCTTGAAACAGTGTTCTTGGGGTTTCTCTGGAGTGCCACCAAGGTAATCAAGGCTCCTTTCATGTGTGATGTGCAACACGGAATTGCTCTGCATGCAGTTCTGGGGAATCGGGCCTCATCTCGCGGCGAGTGGGAAGTCTCATGGTTTTTCTCGAGTTGCGGCGGGAACCTGGGGTATATTCTCGAGTTACGATGGTGATGGCCCTTCCACACACGTGTTTGCTCAGCAACGTCAGGACTCCTGCCTAGTTGCGAGGGACAACTCGGGATTCTCCTCGAGGCTTGGCAGGGTAATTGGGACGCCTCTCCAGCTGAGGCGGTAGACCAAGGGTCCCTTGCCTCGTGCCACAGGAATCCTGGGAGTCCTATCAAGTTTCACGAGGAGTCAGGCATCGTCTCCTTTGGAGGCACTGATCTCCGCGTACCTCTGGAGTTTTCAAAGGATGTGAGGCCTCCGGTCGCCATGACGTGGGGAACTAGGTCTTTCTCTGTGGTCTCCACAGGGGATTCAGACATCCTTTCGTCTTGGGAGATGCAAGACTAGCCTGCATTCAAGTCACTGCAGGGATATCCGGCCTTATTTCGAGTCAGGGCATCGCAGTGTCCATTCCACTTGAGGCCGCAAAATCAGGGTCCCTCTCACATACGTAGAGCTGAGAGAAGCCTACTCTTGAGGTGCTTGTGGTAAGGTAGTATTCCTCTGGAGTCGAAGCCAGGGACTAACCTCTCATCTCAAGTTGATTTTTGGGCCACGGACCTCTTTCATGTTGCTACAGTGACCTCAGGATCCCTCTAGCCTTGAAACAGTGTTCTTGGGGTTTCTCTGGAGTGCCATCAAGGAAATCAAGGCTCCTTTCATGTGTGATGTGCAACACGGAATTACTGTGCACGCAGTGCAGTGGAATCGGGCCTCATCTCGCGGCGAGGGGGAAGTCTCATGGTTTTTCCCGAGTTGCGGCGGGAACCTGGGGTATATTCTCGAGTTACGACGGGGATGGCCCTTCCACCCACGTGTTTGTTCAGCGACGTCAGGACTCCTGCCTAGTTGCGAGGGACAACTCGGGATTCTCCTCGAGGCTTGGCAGGGCAATTGGGACGCCTCTCCAGCTGAGGCGGGAGACCAAGGGTCCCTTTCCACGTGCCACAGGCATCCTGGGACTCGTATCAAGTTTCACGAGGAGTCAGGCATCGTCTCCTTTGGAGGCACTGATCTCCGCGTACCTCTGGAGTTTTCAAATGATGTGAGGCCTCCGGTCGCGATGAGGTGGGGAACTAGGTCTTTTTCTGTGGTCTCCACAGGAAATTCAGACATCCTTTCGTCTTGGGAGATGCAAGACGAGCCTGCATTCAAGTCACTGCAGGGATATCCGGCCTTATTTCGAGTCAGGGCATCGCGGTGTCCATTCCACTTGAGGCTGCAAACTCAGGGTCCCTCTCACATACCTAGAGCTGAGAGAAGCCTCCTCTTGAGGTGCTTGTGGTAAGGTGGTATTCCTCTGGAGTCGAAGCCAGGAACTAACCTCTCATCTCGAGTTGATTCTTGGTCCACGGAGCTCTTTCGTGATGCTGCAGTGACCTCAGGATCCTTCTAGCCTTGAAACAGTGTTCTTGGGGTTTCTCTGGAGTGCCATCAATATAAGCAAGGCTCCTTTCATGTGTGATGTGCAACACGGAATTGCTCTGCACGCAGTGCAGGGGAATCGGGCCTCATCTCCTGGCGAGGGGGAAGTCTCATGGTTTTTCTCGAGTTGCGGTCGGAGCCTGGGGTATATTCTCGAGTTACAACGGGGATGGCCCTTCCACACACGTGTTTGTTCAGCGACGTCAGGACTCCTGCCTAGTTGCGAGGGACAATTCGGGATTCTCCTCGAGGCTTGGCAGGGCAATTGGGACGCCTCTCCAGCTGAGCCGGGAGACCAAGGATCCCTTTCCACGTGCCACAGGAATCCTGGGACTCCTATCAAGTTTCACGAGGAGTCAGGCATCGTCTCCTTTGGAGGCACTGATCTCCGCGTACCTCTGAAGTTTTCAAAGGATGTGAGGCCTCCGGTCGTGATGAGGTGGGGAACTAGGTCTTTCTCTGTGGTCTCCACAGGCGATTCAGACATCCTTTCGTCTTGGGAGATGCAAGACGAGCCTGCATTCAAGTCACTGCAGGGATATCCGGCCTTATTTCGAGTCAGGGCATCGCGGTGTCCATTCCACTTGAGGCCGCAAAATCAGGGTCCCTCTCACATACCTAGAGCTGAGAGAAGCCTCCTCTTGAGGTGCTTGTGGTAAGGTGGTATTCCTCTGGAGTCGAAGCCAGGGACTAACACCTCATCTCGACTTGATTTTTGGTCCACGGAGCTCTTTCGTGTTGCTACAGTGACCTCAGGATCCCTCTAGCCTTGAAACAGTGTTCTTGGGGTTTCTCTGGAGTGCCATCAAGGAAATCAAGGCTCCTTTCATGTGTGACGTGCAGCACGGATTGCTCTGCACGTAGTGCAGGGGATTCGGGCCTCATTTCGCTGTGAGGGGGAAGTCTCATGGTTTTTCTCGAGTTGCAGAGGGAACCTGGGGTATATTCTCGAGTTACGACGGGGATGGCCCTTCCACACACGTGTTTGTTCAGCGACATCAGGACTCCTGTCAAGTTGCGAGGGACAACTCGCGATTCTCCTCGAGGCTTGGCAGGGCCATTGGGAAGCCTCTCCAGCTGAGGCGGGAGACCAAGGGTCCCTTGCCACGTGCCACAGGAATCCTGGGACTCCTATCAAGTTTCACGAGGAGTCAGGCATCGTCTCCTTTGGAGGCACTGATCTCCGAGTACTTCTCGAGTTTTCAAAGGATGTGAGGCCTCCGGTCGCGATGAGGTGGGGAACTAGGTCTTTCTCTGTGGTCTCCACAGGGGATTCAGACATCCTTTCGTCTTGGGAGATGCAAGACGAGCCTGCATTCAAGTCACTGCAGGGATATCCGGCCTCATTTAGCGTCAGGGCATCGCAGTGTCCATTCCACTTGAGGCCGCAAACTCAGGGTCCCTCTCACATACCTAGAGCTGAGAGAAGCCTCCTCTTGAGGTGCTTGTGGTAAGGTGGTATTCCTCTGGAGTCCAAGCCAGGAACTGACCTCACATCTCGAGTTATTGTTTGGACCACGGAGCTCTTTCGTGTTACTTCAGTGACCTCAGGATCCCTCTAGCCTTGAAACAGTGTTCTTGGGGTTTCTCTGGAGTGCCATCAAGGTAATCAAGGCTCCTTTCATGTGTGATGTGCAACACGGAATTGCTCTGCATGCAGTTCAGGGGAATCGGGCCTCATCTCGCGGCGAGGGGGAAGTCTCATGGTTTTTCTCGAGTTGCGGCGGGAACCTGGGGTATATTCTCGAGTTACGATGGTGATGGCCCTTCCACACACGTGTTTGCTCAGCAACGTCAGGACTCCTGCCTAGTTGCGAGGGACAACTCGGGATTCTCCTCGAGGCTTGGCAGGGTAATTGGGACGCCTCTCCAGCTGAGGCGGTAGACCAAGGGTCCCTTGCCTCGTGCCACAGGAATCCTGGGAGTCCTATCAAGTTTCACGAGGAGTCAGGCATCGTCTCCTTTGGAGGCACTGATCTCCGCGTACCTCTGGTGTTTTCAAAGGATGTGAGGCCTCCGGTCGCCATGACGTGGGGAACTAGGTCTTTCTCTGTGGTCTCCACAGGGGATTCAGACATCCTTTCGTCTTGGGAGATGCAAGACTAGCCTGCATTCAAGTCACTGCAGGGATATCCGGCCTTATTTCGAGTCAGGGCATCGCAGTGTCCATTCCACTTGAGGCCGCAAAATCAGGGTCCCTCTCACATACCTAGAGCTGAGAGAAGCCTCCTCTTGAGGTGCTTGTGGTAAGGTGGTATTCCTCTGGAGTCGAAGCCAGGGACTAACCTCTCATCTCGAGTTGATTTTTGGCCCACGGAGCTCTTTCGTGTTACTAAAGTGATCTCAGGATCCCTCTAGCCTTAAAACAGTGTTCTTGGGCTTTCTCTGGAGTGCCATCAAGGAAATCAAGGCTCCTTTCATGTGTGATATGCAACACGGAATTGCTCTGCACGCAGTGCAGTGGAATCGGGCCTCATCTCGCGGCGAGGGGGAAGTCTCATGGTTTTTCTCGATTTGCGGTGGGAACCTGTGGTATATTCTCGAGTTACGACGGGGATGGCCCTTCCACATACGTGTTTGTTCAGCGACGTCAGGACTTCTGACTAGATGCGAGGGACAACTCGGGATTCTCCTCGAGGCTTGGCAGGGCAATTGGGACGCCGCTCCAGCTGAGGCGGGAGACCAAGGGTCCCTTGCAACGTGCCACAGGAATCCTGGGACTCCTATCAAGTTTCACGAGGAGTCAGGCATCGTCTCCTTTGGAGGCACTGATCTCCGAGTACCTCTGGAGTTTTCAAAGGATGTGACGCCTCCGGTCGCGATGAGGTGGGGAACTAGGTCTTTTTCTGTGGTCTCCACAGGGGATTCAGACATCCTTTCATCTTGGGAGATGCAAGACAAGGCTGCATTCAAGTCACTGCAGGGATATCCGGCCTTATTTCGAGTCAGGGCATCGCGGTGTCCATTCCACTTGAGGCCGCTAACTCAGGGTCCCTCTCACATAACTAGATCTGAGAGAAGCCTCCTCTTGAGGTGCTTGTGGTAAGGTGGTATTCCTCTGGAGTCGAAGCCAGGGACTAACCTCTCATCTCGAGTTGATTTTTGGTCCACGGAGCTCTTTCGTATTGCTACAGTGATCTCCGGATCCCTCTAGCCTTGAAACAGTGTTCTTGTGTTTTCTCAGGAGTGCCATCAAGGAAATCAAGGCTCCTTTCATGTGTGATGTGCAACACGGAATTGCTCTGCATGCAGTGCAGGGGAATTGGGCCTCATCTCGTGGCGAGGGGGAAGTCTCATGGTTTTTGTCGAGTTGCGGCGGGAACCTGGGGTATATTCTCGAGTTACGACGGAGATGGCCCTTCCACACACGTGTGTGTTCAGCGACGTCAGGACTCCTGCCTAGTTGCGAGGGACAACTCGGGATTCTCCTCGAGGCCTGGCAGGGAATTGGGATGCCTCTCCAGCTGAGGCGGGAGACCAAGGGTCCCTTTCCACGTGCCACAGGAATCCTGGGACTCCTATCAAGTTTCACGAGGAGTCAGGCATCGTCTCCTTTGGAGGCACTGATCTCCGCGTACCTCTGGAGTTTTCAAAGGATGTGAGGCCTCCGGTCGCGATGAGGTGGGGAAATAAGTCTTTCTCTGTTGTCTCCACAGGGGATTCAGACATCCTTTCGTCTTGGGAGATGCAAGACGAGCCTTCATTCAAGTCACTGAAGGGATATCCGGCCTGATTTCGAGTCAGGGCATCGCGGTGTCCATTCCACTTGAGGCCGCAAATTCAGGGTCCCTCTCACATACCTAGAGCTGAGAGAAGCCTCCTCTTGAGGTGCTTGTGGTAAGGTGGTATTCCTCTGGAGTCGAAGCCAGGAAGTAAACTCTCATCTCGAGTTGATTTTTTGTCCACGGAGCTCTTTCATGTTGCTACAGTGACCTCAGGATCCCTCTAGCCTTGAAACAGTGTTCTTGGGGTTTCTCTGGAGTGCCATCAAGGAAATCAAGGCTCCTTTCATGTGTGATGTGCAACACGGAATTACTGTGCACGCAGTGCAGTGGAATCGGGCCTCATCTCGCGGCGAGGGGGAAGTCTCATGGTTTTTCCCGAGTTGCGGCGGGAACCTGGGGTATATTCTCGAGTTACGACGGGGATGGCCCTTCCACCCACGTGTTTGTTCAGCGACGTCAGGACTCCTGCCTAGTTGCGAGGGACAACTCGGGATTCTCCTCGAGGCTTGGCAGGGCAATTGGGACGCCTCTCCAGCTGAGGCGGGAGACCAAGGGTCCCTTTCCACGTGCCACAGGCATCCTGGGACTCGTATCAAGTTTCACGAGGAGTCAGGCATCGTCTCCTTTGGAGGCACTGATCTCCGCGTACCTCTGGAGTTTTCAAATGATGTGAGGCCTCCGGTCGCGATGAGGTGGGGAACTAGGTCTTTTTCTGTGGTCTCCACAGGAAATTCAGACATCCTTTCGTCTTGGGAGATGCAAGACGAGCCTGCATTCAAGTCACTGCAGGGATATCCGGCCTTATTTCGAGTCAGGGCATCGCGGTGTCCATTCCACTTGAGGCTGCAAACTCAGGGTCCCTCTCACATACCTAGAGCTGAGAGAAGCCTCCTCTTGAGGTGCTTGTGGTAAGGTGGTATTCCTCTGGAGTCGAAGCCAGGAACTAACCTCTCATCTCGAGTTGATTCTTGGTCCACGGAGCTCTTTCGTGATGCTGCAGTGACCTCAGGATCCTTCTAGCCTTGAAACAGTGTTCTTGGGGTTTCTCTGGAGTGCCATCAATATAAGCAAGGCTCCTTTCATGTGTGATGTGCAACACGGAATTGCTCTGCACGCAGTGCAGGGGAATCGGGCCTCATCTCCTGGCGAGGGGGAAGTCTCATGGTTTTTCTCGAGTTGCGGTCGGAGCCTGGGGTATATTCTCGAGTTACAACGGGGATGGCCCTTCCACACACGTGTTTGTTCAGCGACGTCAGGACTCCTGCCTAGTTGCGAGGGACAATTCGGGATTCTCCTCGAGGCTTGGCAGGGCAATTGGGACGCCTCTCCAGCTGAGCCGGGAGACCAAGGATCCCTTTCCACGTGCCACAGGAATCCTGGGACTCCTATCAAGTTTCACGAGGAGTCAGGCATCGTCTCCTTTGGAGGCACTGATCTCCGCGTACCTCTGAAGTTTTCAAAGGATGTGAGGCCTCCGGTCGTGATGAGGTGGGGAACTAGGTCTTTCTCTGTGGTCTCCACAGGCGATTCAGACATCCTTTCGTCTTGGGAGATGCAAGACGAGCCTGCATTCAAGTCACTGCAGGGATATCCGGCCTTATTTCGAGTCAGGGCATCGCGGTGTCCATTCCACTTGAGGCCGCAAAATCAGGGTCCCTCTCACATACCTAGAGCTGAGAGAAGCCTCCTCTTGAGGTGCTTGTGGTAAGGTGGTATTCCTCTGGAGTCGAAGCCAGGGACTAACACCTCATCTCGACTTGATTTTTGGTCCACGGAGCTCTTTCGTGTTGCTACAGTGACCTCAGGATCCCTCTAGCCTTGAAACAGTGTTCTTGGGGTTTCTCTGGAGTGCCATCAAGGAAATCAAGGCTCCTTTCATGTGTGACGTGCAGCACGGATTGCTCTGCACGTAGTGCAGGGGATTCGGGCCTCATTTCGCTGTGAGGGGGAAGTCTCATGGTTTTTCTCGAGTTGCAGAGGGAACCTGGGGTATATTCTCGAGTTACGACGGGGATGGCCCTTCCACACACGTGTTTGTTCAGCGACATCAGGACTCCTGTCAAGTTGCGAGGGACAACTCGCGATTCTCCTCGAGGCTTGGCAGGGCCATTGGGAAGCCTCTCCAGCTGAGGCGGGAGACCAAGGGTCCCTTGCCACGTGCCACAGGAATCCTGGGACTCCTATCAAGTTTCACGAGGAGTCAGGCATCGTCTCCTTTGGAGGCACTGATCTCCGAGTACTTCTCGAGTTTTCAAAGGATGTGAGGCCTCCGGTCGCGATGAGGTGGGGAACTAGGTCTTTCTCTGTGGTCTCCACAGGGGATTCAGACATCCTTTCGTCTTGGGAGATGCAAGACGAGCCTGCATTCAAGTCACTGCAGGGATATCCGGCCTCATTTAGCGTCAGGGCATCGCAGTGTCCATTCCACTTGAGGCCGCAAACTCAGGGTCCCTCTCACATACCTAGAGCTGAGAGAAGCCTCCTCTTGAGGTGCTTGTGGTAAGGTGGTATTCCTCTGGAGTCCAAGCCAGGAACTGACCTCACATCTCGAGTTATTGTTTGGACCACGGAGCTCTTTCGTGTTACTTCAGTGACCTCAGGATCCCTCTAGCCTTGAAACAGTGTTCTTGGGGTTTCTCTGGAGTGCCATCAAGGTAATCAAGGCTCCTTTCATGTGTGATGTGCAACACGGAATTGCTCTGCATGCAGTTCAGGGGAATCGGGCCTCATCTCGCGGCGAGGGGGAAGTCTCATGGTTTTTCTCGAGTTGCGGCGGGAACCTGGGGTATATTCTCGAGTTACGATGGTGATGGCCCTTCCACACACGTGTTTGCTCAGCAACGTCAGGACTCCTGCCTAGTTGCGAGGGACAACTCGGGATTCTCCTCGAGGCTTGGCAGGGTAATTGGGACGCCTCTCCAGCTGAGGCGGTAGACCAAGGGTCCCTTGCCTCGTGCCACAGGAATCCTGGGAGTCCTATCAAGTTTCACGAGGAGTCAGGCATCGTCTCCTTTGGAGGCACTGATCTCCGCGTACCTCTGGTGTTTTCAAAGGATGTGAGGCCTCCGGTCGCCATGACGTGGGGAACTAGGTCTTTCTCTGTGGTCTCCACAGGGGATTCAGACATCCTTTCGTCTTGGGAGATGCAAGACTAGCCTGCATTCAAGTCACTGCAGGGATATCCGGCCTTATTTCGAGTCAGGGCATCGCAGTGTCCATTCCACTTGAGGCCGCAAAATCAGGGTCCCTCTCACATACCTAGAGCTGAGAGAAGCCTCCTCTTGAGGTGCTTGTGGTAAGGTGGTATTCCTCTGGAGTCGAAGCCAGGGACTAACCTCTCATCTCGAGTTGATTTTTGGCCCACGGAGCTCTTTCGTGTTACTAAAGTGATCTCAGGATCCCTCTAGCCTTAAAACAGTGTTCTTGGGCTTTCTCTGGAGTGCCATCAAGGAAATCAAGGCTCCTTTCATGTGTGATATGCAACACGGAATTGCTCTGCACGCAGTGCAGTGGAATCGGGCCTCATCTCGCGGCGAGGGGGAAGTCTCATGGTTTTTCTCGATTTGCGGTGGGAACCTGTGGTATATTCTCGAGTTACGACGGGGATGGCCCTTCCACATACGTGTTTGTTCAGCGACGTCAGGACTTCTGACTAGATGCGAGGGACAACTCGGGATTCTCCTCGAGGCTTGGCAGGGCAATTGGGACGCCGCTCCAGCTGAGGCGGGAGACCAAGGGTCCCTTGCAACGTGCCACAGGAATCCTGGGACTCCTATCAAGTTTCACGAGGAGTCAGGCATCGTCTCCTTTGGAGGCACTGATCTCCGAGTACCTCTGGAGTTTTCAAAGGATGTGACGCCTCCGGTCGCGATGAGGTGGGGAACTAGGTCTTTTTCTGTGGTCTCCACAGGGGATTCAGACATCCTTTCATCTTGGGAGATGCAAGACAAGGCTGCATTCAAGTCACTGCAGGGATATCCGGCCTTATTTCGAGTCAGGGCATCGCGGTGTCCATTCCACTTGAGGCCGCTAACTCAGGGTCCCTCTCACATAACTAGATCTGAGAGAAGCCTCCTCTTGAGGTGCTTGTGGTAAGGTGGTATTCCTCTGGAGTCGAAGCCAGGGACTAACCTCTCATCTCGAGTTGATTTTTGGTCCACGGAGCTCTTTCGTATTGCTACAGTGATCTCCGGATCCCTCTAGCCTTGAAACAGTGTTCTTGTGTTTTCTCAGGAGTGCCATCAAGGAAATCAAGGCTCCTTTCATGTGTGATGTGCAACACGGAATTGCTCTGCATGCAGTGCAGGGGAATTGGGCCTCATCTCGTGGCGAGGGGGAAGTCTCATGGTTTTTGTCGAGTTGCGGCGGGAACCTGGGGTATATTCTCGAGTTACGACGGAGATGGCCCTTCCACACACGTGTGTGTTCAGCGACGTCAGGACTCCTGCCTAGTTGCGAGGGACAACTCGGGATTCTCCTCGAGGCCTGGCAGGGAATTGGGATGCCTCTCCAGCTGAGGCGGGAGACCAAGGGTCCCTTTCCACGTGCCACAGGAATCCTGGGACTCCTATCAAGTTTCACGAGGAGTCAGGCATCGTCTCCTTTGGAGGCACTGATCTCCGCGTACCTCTGGAGTTTTCAAAGGATGTGAGGCCTCCGGTCGCGATGAGGTGGGGAAATAAGTCTTTCTCTGTTGTCTCCACAGGGGATTCAGACATCCTTTCGTCTTGGGAGATGCAAGACGAGCCTTCATTCAAGTCACTGAAGGGATATCCGGCCTGATTTCGAGTCAGGGCATCGCGGTGTCCATTCCACTTGAGGCCGCAAATTCAGGGTCCCTCTCACATACCTAGAGCTGAGAGAAGCCTCCTCTTGAGGTGCTTGTGGTAAGGTGGTATTCCTCTGGAGTCGAAGCCAGGAAGTAAACTCTCATCTCGAGTTGATTTTTTGTCCACGGAGCTCTTTCGTGTTGCTACCGTGACCTCAGGATCCCTCTAGCCTTCAAACAGTGTTCTTGGGGTTTCTCTGGAGTGCCATCAAGGAAATCAAGGCTCCTTTCATGTGTGATGTGCAACACGGAATTGCTCTGCACGCAGTGCAGGGGAATCGGGCCTCATCTCGCGGCGAGGGGGAAGTCTCATGGTTTTTCTCGAGTTGCGGCGGAAACCTGGGGTATATTCTCGAGTTACGACGGGGATGGCCCTTCCACACACGTGTTTGTTCAGCGACGTCAGGACTCCTGCTAGTTGCGAAGGACCACTCGGGATTCTCCTCGAGGATTAGCAGGGCAATTGGGAAGCCTCTCCAGCTGAGGAGGGAGACCAAGGGTCCCTTGCCACGTGCCACAGGAATCCTGGGATTCCTATCAAGTTTCACGAGGAGTCAGGCATCGTCTTCTTTGGAGGCACTGATCTCCACGTACCTCTGGAATTTTCAAAGATGTGAGGCCTCTGGTCGCCATGAGGTGGGGAACTAGGTCTTTCTCTGTGGTCTCCACAGGGGATTCAGACATCCTTTCGTCTTGGGAGATGCAAGACAAGACTGCATTCAAGTCACTGCAGGGATATCCGGCCGTATTTCGAGTCAGGGAATCGCGGTGTCCATTCCACTTGAGGCCGCAAACTCAGGGTCCCTCTCACATACCTAGAGCTGAGAGAAGCCTCCTCTTGAGGTGCTTGTGGTAAGGTGGTATTCCTCTGGAGTCGAAACCAAGGACTAACCTCTCATCTCAAGTTGATTTTTGGCCCACAGAGCTCTTTCGTGTTGCTACAGTGACCTCAGGATCCCTCTAGCCTTGAAACAGTGTTCTTGGGGTTTCTCTGGAGTGCCATCAAGGAAATCAAGGCTCCTTTCATGTGTGATGTGCAACACTTAATTGCTCTGCACGCAGTGCAGGGGAATCGGGCCTCATCTCGCGGCGAGGGGGAAGTCTCATGGATTTCTCGAGTTGCGGTGGGAACCTGCGGTATATTTTCGAGTTACGACGGGGATGGCCCTTCCACACACATGTTTGCTCAGCAACGTCAGGGCTCCTGCCTAGTTGCAAGGGACAACTCTGGATTCTCCTCGAGTCTTGGCAGGGCAATTGGGACGCCTCTCCAGCTGAGGCGGGAGACCAAGGGTCCCTTTCCACGTGCCACAGGAATCCTGGGACTCCTATCAAGTTTCACAAGGAGTCAGGCATCGTCTCCTTTGGAGGCACTGATCTCCGCGTACCTCTGGAGTTTTCAAAGGATGTGAGGCCTCCGGTCGCGATGAGGTGGGGAACTAGGTCTTTCTCTGTGGTCTCCACAGGGGATTCAGACATCCTTTCGTCTTGGGAGATGCAAGACGAGCCTGCATTCAAGACACTGCAGGGATATCCGGCCGTATTTTGAGTCAGGGCATCGCGGTGTCCATTCCACTTGAGGCCGCAAACTCAGGGTCCCTCTCACATAGCTAGAGCTGAGAGAAGCCTCCTCTTGAGGTGCTTGTGGTAAGGTGGTATTCCTCTGGAGTCGAAGCCAGGGACTAACCTCTCCTCTTGAGTTGATTTTTCGTCCACAGTTTTCTTTCGTGTTGCTACAGTGACCTCAGGATCCCTCTAGCCTTGAAACAGTGTTCTTGGGGTTTCTCTGGACTGCCATCAAGGAAATCAAGGCTCCTTTCAGGTGTGATGTGCAGCACGGAATTGCTCTGCACGCAGTGCAGGGGATTCGGGCCTCATTTCGCTGTGAGGGGGAAGTCTCATGGTTTTTCTCGAGTTGCGGCGGGAACCTGGGGTATATTCTCGAGTTACGACGGGGATGGCCCTTCCACACACGTGTTAGTTCAGCGACGTCAGGACTCCTGCCTAGTTGCGAGGGACAACTCGGGATTCTCCTCGAGGCCTGGCAGGGCAATTAGGACGCCTCTCCAGCTGAGGCGGGAGACCAAGGGTCCCTTTCCACGTGCCACAGGAATCCTGGGACTCCGATAAAGTTTCACGAGGAGTCAGGCATCGTCTCCTTTGGAGGCACTGATTTCTGCGTACCTCTGGAATTTTCAAAGGATTTGAGGCATAACGTCGGGATGAGGTGGGGACCTAGTTCTTTCTCTGTGGCCTCCACAGGGGATTCAGCCATTCTTTCGTCTTGGGAGATGGAACACAAGGCTGCATTCAAGTCACTGCAGGGATATCCGGCCTGATTTCGAGTCAGGGCATCGCGGTGTCCATTCCACTTGAGGTGGCAAACTCAGGGTCCCTCTCACATACCTAGAGCTGAGAGAAGCCTCCTCTTGAGGTGCTTGTGGTAAGGTGGTATTCCTCTGGAGTCGAAGCCAGGGACTACCCTCTCATCTCGAGTTGATTTTTGGTCCACGGAGCTCTTTAGTGTTGCTACAGTGACCTCAGGATCCCTCTAGCCTTGAAACAGTGTTCTTGGGGTTTGTCTGGAGTGCCATCAAGGAAATCAAGGCTCCTTTCATGTGTGATGTGCAACACGGAATTGCTCTGCACGCAGTGTAGGGGAATCGGGCCTCATCTCATGGCGAGGGGGAAGTCTCATGGTTTTTGGCGAGTTGCGGTGGGAACCTGGGGTATATTCTCGAGGTACGACGGGAATGGCCCTTCAACCCACGTGTTTGTTCACCGACATCAGGACTCCTGCCAAGTTGCGAGGGATAACTCGCGATTCTCCTCCAGGCTTGGCAGGGCCTTTGGGACGCCTCTCCAGCTGAGGCGGGAGACGAAGGGTCCCTTTCCACGTGCCACAGGAATCCTGGGACTCCTATCAAGTTTCACGAGGAGTCAGGCATCGTCTGCTTTGGAGGCACTGATCTCCGCATACCTCTGAAGTTTTCAAAGGATGTGAGGCCTCCGGTCGCGATGAGGTGGGGAACTAGGTCTTTCTCTGTGCTCTCCACAGGGGATTCAGACATCCTTTCGTCTTGGGAGATGCAAGACGAGCCTGTATTCAAGTCACTGCAGGGATATCCGGCTTTATTTCGAGTCAGGGCATCGCGGTGTCCATTCCACTAGGCCGCAAACTCAGGGTCCCTCTCACATATCTAGAGCTGAGAGAAGCCTCCTCTTGAGGTGCTTGTGGTAAGGTGGTATTCCTCTGGAGTCGAAGCCAGGGACTAACCTCTCATTTCAAGTTGATTTGTGGTCCACGGAGCTCTTTTATGTTGCTACAGTGACCTCAGGATCGCTCAAGCCTTGAAACAGTGTTCTTGGGGTTTCTCTGGAGTGCCATCAAGGAAATCAAGGCACCTTTCTTGTTTGATGTGCAACACGGAATTGCTCTGCATGCAGTGCAGGGAAATCTGGCCTCATCTCTCGGCGAGGGGGAAGAGTCATGGTTTTTCTCGAGTTGCGGCGGGAACCTGGGGTATATTCTCGAGTTACGCCGGGGATGGCCCTTCCACCCATGTGTTTGTTCAGCGACGGCAGAACTCCTGCCTAGTTGCGAGGGACAACTCGGGATTCTCCTCGAGGCTTGGCAGGGCAATTCTGATGCCTCTCCAGCTGAGGGGGGAGACCAAGTGTCCCTTTCCACATGCCACAGGAATCCTGGGACTCCTATCACGTTTCACGAGGAGTCAGGCATCCTCTCCTTTGGAGGCACTGATCTCCGAGTACCTCTGGAGTTTTCAAAGGATGTGACGCCTCCGGTCGCGATGAGGTGGGGAACTAGGTGTTTTTCTGTGGTCTCCACAGGGGATTCAGACATCCTTTCATCTTGGGAGATGCAAGACGAGCCTGCATTCAAGTCACTGCAGGGATATCCGGCCTGATTTCGAGTCAGGGCATTGCGGTGTCCATTCCACTTGAGGCCGCAAACTCAGGGTCCCTCTCACATACCTAGAGCTGAGAGAAGCCTCCTCTTGAGGTGCTTGTGGTAAGGTAGTATTCCTCTGGAGTCGAAACCAAGGACTAACCTCCCATCTCGAGTTGATTTTTGGCCCACGGAGCTCCTTCGTGTTGCTACAGTGAACTCAGGATCCCTCTAGCCTTGAAACAGTGTTCTTGGGGTTTCTCTGGAGTGCCATCAAGGAAATCAAGGCTCGTTTCATGTGTGATGTGCAACACGGAATTGCTCTGCACGCAGTGTAGGGGAATCGGGCCTCATCTCATGGCGAGGGGGAAGTCTCATGGTTTTTCTCGAGTTGCGGTGGGAACCTGGGGTATATTCTCGAGTTACGACGGGGATGGCCCTTCCACACACGTGTTTTTTCAGCGACGTCAGGACTCCTGCCTAGTTGCAAGGGACAACTCGGGATTCTCCTCGAGGCATGGCAGGGCAATTGGGACGCCTCTTCAGCTGAGGCGGGAGACCAAGGGTCCCTTTCCACGTGCCACAGGAATCCTGGGACTCTGATCAAGTTTCATGAGGAGTCAGGCATCGTCTCCTTCGGAGGCACTGATCTCCGCGTACCTCTGGAGTTTTCAAAGGATGTGAGGCCTCCGGTCGTGATGAGGTGGGGAACTAGGTCTTTCTCTGTGGTCTCCACAGGGGATTCAGACATCCTTTCGTATTGGGAGATGCAAGACGAGCCTGCATTCAAGTCACTGCAGGGATATCCGGCCTGATTTCGAGTCAGGGCATCGCGGTGTCCATTCCACTTGAGGCCGCAAAATCACGGTCCCTCTCACATACCTGGAGCTGAGAGAAGCCTCCTCTTGAGGTGCTTGTGGTAAGGTAGTATTCCTCTGGAGTCGAAACCAGGGATTAACCTCTCATCTCGAGTTGATTTTTGGCCCACGGAGCTCTTTCCTATTGCTACAGTGACCTCAGGATCCCTCTAGCCTTGAAACAGTGTTCTTGGGGTTTCTCTGGAGTGCCATGAAGGAAATCAAGGATCCTTTCATGTGTGATGTGCAACACGGAATTGCTCTGCACGCAGTGCAGTGGAATCGGGCCTCATCTCGCGGCGAGGGGGAAGTCTCATGGTTCTTCTCGAGTAGCAGCGGGAACATAGGGTATATTCTCGAGTTACGACGGGGATAGCCCTTCCACCCACGTGTTTGTTCAGCGACGTCAGGACTCCTGCCTAGTTGCGAGGGACAATTCCGGATTCTCCTCGAGGCTTGGCAGGACAATTGGGAAGCCTCTCCAGCTGAGGCGGGAGACCAAGGGTCCCTTGCAACGTGCCACAGGAATCCTGGGACTCCTATCAAGTTTCACGAGGAGTCAGGCATCGTCTCCTTTGGAGGCACTGATCTCCGTGTACCTCTGGAGTTTTCAAAGATTTTGAGGCCTCCGCTCGCGATGACGTGGGGAACTAGGTCTTTCTCTGTGGTCTCCACAGGGGATTCAGACATCCTTTCGTCTTGGGAGATGCAAGACGAGCCTGCATTCAAGACACTGCAGGGATATCCGGCCTTATTTTGAGTCAGGGGATCGCAGTGTCCATTCCACTTGAGGCCGCAAACTCAGGGTCCCTCTCACATACCTAGAGCTGAGAGAAGCCTCCTCTTGAGGTGCTTGTGGTAAGGTGGTATTCCTCTGGAGTCGAAGCCAGGGACTAACCTCTCCTCTCGAGTTGATTTTTCGTCCACAGTGTTCTTTCGTGTTGCTACAGTGACCTCAGGATCCCTCTAGCCTTGAAACAGTGTTCTTGGGGTTTCTCTGGACTGCCATCAAGGAAATCAAGGCTCCTTTCATGGGTGATGTGCAGCACGGAATTGCTCTGCACGCAGTGCAGGGGATTCGGGCCTCATTTCGCTGTGAGGGGGTAGTCTCATGGTTTTTCTCGAGTTGCGGAGGGAACCTGGGGTATATTCTCGAGTTATGACGGGGATGGCCCTTCCACACACGTGTTTTTTCAGCGACGTCAGGACTCCTGCCTAGTTGCGAGGGACAACTCGGGATTCTCCTCGAGGCATGGCAGGGCAATTAGGACGCCTCTTCAGCTGAGGCGGGAGACCAAGGGTCCCTTTCCACGTGCCACAGGAATCCTGGGACTCCTATCAAGTTTCACGAGGAGTCAGGCATCGTCTCCTTTGGAGGCACTGATTTCTGCGTACCTCTGGAATTTTCAAAGGATTTGAGGCATACCGTCGCGATGAGGTGGGGACCTAGTTCTTTCTCTGTGGCCTCCACAGGGGATTCAGACATCCTTTCGTCTTGGGAGATGGAAGACAAGGCTGCATTCAAGTCACTGCAGGGATATCCGGCCTTATTTCGAGTCAGGCCATCGCGGTGTCCATTCCACTTGAGGCCGCTAAATCAGGGTCCCTCTCACATAACTAGATCTGAGAGAAGCCGCCTCTTGAGGTGCTTGTGGTAAGGTGGTATTCCTCTGGAGTCGAAGCCAGGGACTAACCTATTATCTCGAGTAGATTTTAGGTCCACGGAGCTCTTTCGTGTTGCTACAGTGACCTCAGGATCCCTCTAGCCTTGAAACAGTGTTCTTGGGTTTTCTCTGGAGTGCCATCAAGGAAATCAAGGCTCCTTTCATGTGTGATGTGCAACACGGAATTGCTCTGCATGCAGTGCAGGGGAATCGGGCCTCATCTTGCGGCGAGGCGGAAGTCTCACGGTTTTTCTCGAGTTGCGGCGGGAACCTGGGGTATATTCTCGAGTTACGATGGGGATGGCCCTTCCACCCACGTGTTTCTTCAGCGACGTCAGGACTCCTGCCTAGTTGCAAGGGACAACTCGGGATTCTCCTCGAGACTTGGCAGGGCAATTGGGATGCTTCTCCAGCTGAGACGGCAGACCAAGTGTCCCTTTCCCCGTGCCACAGGAATCCTGGGACTCCTATCAAGTTTCACGAGGAGTCAGGCATCGTCTCCTTTGGAGGCACTGATCTCCGCGTACCTCTGGAGTTTTCAAAGGATGTGAGGCCTCCGGTCGCGATGAGGTGGGGAACTAGGTCTTTCTCTGTGGTCTCAACAGGGGATTCAGACATCCTTTCATCTTGGGAGATGCAAGACGAGCCTGCATTCAAGTCACTGCAGGGATATCAAGCCTTATTTCGAGTCAGGGCATCGCGGTGTCCATTCCACTTGAGGACACAAACTCAGGGTCCCTCTCACATAGCTAGAGCTGAGAGAAGCCTCCTCTTGAGGTGCTTGTGGTAAGGTGGTATTCCTCCGGAGTCGAAGCCAGGGACTACCCTCCCATCTCGATTTGATTTTTGGTCCACGGAGCTCTTTCGTGTTGCTACAGTGACTTCAGGATCCCTCTAGCCTTGAAACAGTGTTCTTGGGGTTTCTCTGGAGTGCCATCAAGGAAATCAAGGCTCCTTTCATGTGTGATGTGCAACACGGAATTGCTCTGCACGCAGTGCAGGGGAATCGGGCCTCATCTCGCGGCGAGGGGGAAGTCTCATGGTTTTTCTCGAGTTGCGGCGGGAACCTGGGGTATATTCTCGAGTTACGACGGGGATGACCCTTCCACCCACGTGTTTGTTCAGCGACATCAGGACTCCTGCCTAGTTGCGAGGGAAAACTCAGGATTCTTCTTGAGGCTTGGCAGGGCAATTGGGACTCCTCTCCAGGTGAGGCGGGAAACCAAGGGTCCCTTTCCACGTGCCACAGGAATCCTGGGACTCCTATCAATTTTAACGAGGAGTCAGGCATCGTCTCCTTTGGAGGCACTGATCTCCGCGTACCTCTGGAGTTTTCAAAGGATGTGAGGCCTCCGGTCAAGATGAGGTGGGGAACTAGGTCTTTCTCTGAGGTCTCCACAGGGGATTCAGACATCCTTTCGTCTTGGGAGATGCAAGACGAGCCTGCATTCAAATCACTGCAGGGATATCCGGCCTTATTTCGAGTCAGGTAATTGCGGTGTACATTCCACTTGTGGCCGCAAACTCAGGGTCCCTCTCACATACCTAGAGCTGAGAGAAGCCTCCTCTTGAGGTGCTTGTGGTAAGGTGGTGTTCCTCTGGAGTCGAAGCCAGGGACTAACCTCTCATCTCGAGTTGATTTCTGGTCCATGGAGCTCCTTCGTGTAGCTACAGTGATCTCAGGATCTCTCTAACCTTGAAACAATGTTCTTGGGGTTTCTCTGGAGTGCCATCAAGGAAATCAAGGCTCCTTTCATGTGTGATGTGCAACACGGAATTGCTCTGCACGCAGTGCAGGGGAATCGGGCCTCATCTCGCGGCGAGGGGGAAGTCTCATGGTTTTTCTCGAGTTGCGGCGGGAACCTGGGGTATATTCTCGAGTTACGACGGGGATGTCCCTTCCACACACGTGTTTGTTCAGCGACGGCAGGACTCCTGCCTAGTTGCGAGGGACAACTCGGGATTCTCCCCGAGGCTTGGCAGGGCAATTGGGACGCCTCTCCAGCTGAGGCGTGAGACCAAGGGTCCCTTTCCACGTGCCACAGGAATCCTGGGACTCCTAAGAAGTTTCACGAGGAATCAGGCATCGTCTCCCTTGGAGGCACTGATCTCCGCATACGTGTGGAGTTTTCAAAGGATGTGAGGCCTCCGGTCGCGATGAGGTGGGGAACTAGGTGTTTCTCTGTGGTCTCCACAGGGGATTCAGACATCCTTTCGTCTTGGGAGATGCAAGACGAGCCTGCATTCAAGTCACTGCAGGGATATCCGGCCTTATTTCGAGTCAGGGCATCGCGGTGTCCATTCCACTTGAGGCCGCATATTCAGGGTCCCACTCACATACCTAGAGCTGCGAGAAGCCTCCTCTTGAGGTGCTTGTGGTAAGGTGGTATGCCTCTGGAGTCGAAGCCAAGGACTAACCTCTCATCTCGAGTTGATTTTCGGTCCACGGAGCTCTTTCATGTTGCTACAGTGACCTCAGGATCCCTCTAGCCTTGAAACAGTGTTCTTGGGGTTTCTCTGGAGTGCCATCAAGGAAATCAAGGCTCCTTTCATGTGTGATGTGCAACACGGAATTTCTCTGCTCGCAGTGCAGGGGAATCGGGCCTCATCTCGCGGCGGGGGGAAGTCTCATGGTTTTTCTCGAGTTGCGGCGGGAACCTGGAGTATATTCTCGAGTTACGACGGGGATGGCCCTTCCACACAAGTGTTTGTTCAGCGATGGCAGGACTCCTGCCTAGTTGCGAGGGAAAACTCGGGATTCTCCTCGAGGCTTGGCAGGGCAATTGGGACGCCTCTCCAGCTGAGGCGGGAGACCAAGGGTCCCTATCCACGTGCCACAGGAATCCTGAGACTCCTATCAAGTTTCACGAGGAGTCAGGCATCGTCTCCTTTGGAGGCACTGATCTCCGCGTACCTCTGGAGTTTTCAAAGGATGTGAGGCCTCTGGTAGCCATGAAGTGGGGAACTAGGTCTTTCTCTGTGGTCTCCACAGGGGATTCAGACATCCTTTCGTCTTGGGAGATGCAAGACGAGCCTGCATTCAAGTCACTGCAGGGATATCCGGCCTTATTTCGCGTCAGGGCATCGCAGTGTCCATTCCACTTGAGGCTGCAAACTCAGGGTCCCTCTCACATAGCTAGAGCTGAGAGAAGCCTCCTCTTGAGGTGCTTGTGGTAAGGTGGTATTCCTCTGGAGTCGACGCCAGGGACTAACCTCTCATCTCGAGTTGATTTTTAGTCCATGGAGCTCTTTCGTGTTGCTACAGTGACCTCAGGATCCCTCTAGGCTTGAAACAGTGTTCTTGGGGTTTCTCTGGAGTGCCATCAAGGAAATCAAGGCTCCTTTCATGTTTGATGTGCAGCACGGAATTGCTCTGCATTCAGTGCAGGGGAATCGGGCCTCATGTCACGGCGAGGGGGAAGACTCATGGTTTTTTTCGAGTTGCGGCGAGAACCTGGGGTATATTCACGAGTTACGACGGTGATGGCCCTTCCATCCACGTGTTTATTCAGCGACGTCAGGACTCCTGCCTAGTTTCGAGGGACAACTCGGGATTCTCCTCGAGGCTTGGCAGGGCAATTGGGACGCCTCTCCAGCTGAGGCGGGAGACCAAGGGTCCCTTTCCACGTGCCACAGGAATCCTGGGACTCCTATCAAGTTTCACGAGGAGTCAGGCATCGTCTACTTTGGAGGCACTGATTTCTGCGTACCTCTGGAATTTTCAAAGGATGTGAGGCCTCCGGTTGCGATGAGGTGGGGAACTAGGTCTTTCTCTGTGGTCTCCACAGGGGATTCAGACATCCTTTCTTCTTGGGAGATGCAAGACGAGCCTGCATTCAAGTCACTGCAGGGATATCCGGCCTTATTTCGAGTCAGGGCATCGCGGTGTCCATTCAACTTGAGGTCGCAAACTCAGGGTCCCTCTCACATACCTAGAGCTGAGAGAAGCCTCCTCTTGAGGTGCTTGTGGTAAGGTGGTATTCCTCTGGAGTCGAAGCCAGGG
This sequence comes from Cervus elaphus, assembly GCF_910594005.1. NCBI lineage: Eukaryota > Metazoa > Chordata > Mammalia > Artiodactyla > Cervidae > Cervus > Cervus elaphus. Next base: position 9,496,566 of record NC_057838.1, read on the forward strand.
ACTAACCTCTCATCTCGAGTTGATTTTTGGTCCACGGAGCTCTTTCGTGTTGCTACAGTGACGTCAGGATCCCTCTACCGTTGAAAGAGTGTTCTCGGGGTTTTTCTGGAGTGCCATCAAGGAAATCAAGGCTCCTTTAATGTGTGATGTGCAAGACGGAATTGCTCTGCACCCTGTGCAGGGGAATCGGGCCTCATCTCGCGGCGAGGGGGAAGTCTAATGGTTTTTCTCGAGCTGCGGCGGGAACCTGGGGTATATTCTCCAGTTACGACGGGGATTTCCCTTCCACCCACGTGTTTGTTCAGCGACCTCAGGACTCCTGCCTAGTTGCGAGGGACAACTCAGGATTCTACTCGAGGCTTGGCAGGACAATTGGAACGCCTCTCCAGCTGAGGCGGGAGACCAAGGGTCCCTTTCCACGTGCCACAGGAATCCTGGGACTCCTATCAAGTTTCACGAGGAGTCAGGCATCGTCTCCTTTGGAGGCACTGATCTCCGCGTACCTCTGGAGTTTTCAAAGGATGTGAGGCCTCCGGTCGTGATGAAGTGGGGAACTAGGTCTTTCTCTGTGGTCTCCACAGGGGATTCAGACATCCTTTCGTCTTGGGAGATGAAAGTCGAGCCTGCATTCAAGACACTGCAGAGATATCCCGCCTTATTTCGAGTCAGGGCATCGCGGTGTCCATTCCACTTGAGGCCGCAAACTCACGGTACCGCTCACATACCTAGAGCTGAGAGAAGCCTCCTCCTGAGGTGCTTGTGGTAAGGTGGAATTCCTCTGGAGTCGAAGCCAGGGACTAACCTCTCATCTCGAGTTGATTTTTGGTCCACGGAGCTCTTTCGTGTTGCTACAGTGACCTCAGGATCCCTCTAGCCTTCAAACAGTGTTCTTGGGGTTTCTCTGGAGTGCTATCAAGGAAATCAAGGCTCCTTTCATGTGTGATGTGCAACACGGAATTGCTCTGCACGCAGTGCAGGGGAATCGGGCATCATCTCGCAGCGAGGGGGAAGTCTCATGGTTTTTCTCGAGTTGAGGCGGTAACCTGGGGCATAATCTCGAGTTACGACGGGGATGGCCCTTCCACACACGTGTTTGTTCAGCGACGTCAGGACTCCCGCTTAGTTGCGAGGGACAACTCGGGATTCTCCTCGAGGCTTGGCAGGGCAATTGGGACGCCTCTCCAGCTGAGGCGGGAGACCAAGGGTCCCTTTCCACGTGCCACAGGAATCCCGGGACTCCTATCAAGTTTCACGAGGAGTCAGGCATCGTCTCCTTTGGAGGCACTGATCTCCGCGTACCTCTGGAGTTTTCAAAGGATGTGATGCCTCCGGTCGCGATGAGGTGGGGAACTAGGTTTTTCTCTGTGGTCTCCACAGGGGATTCAGACATCCTTTCGTCTTGGGAGATGCAAGACGAGCCTGCAATCAAGTCACTGCTGGGATATCCGGCCTTATTTCGAGTCAGGGCGTCGCGGTGTCCATTCCACTTGAGGCCACAAACTCAGGGTCCCTCTCACATACCTAGAGCTGAGAGAAGCCTCTTCTTGACGTGCTTGTGGTCAGGTGGTATTCCTCTGGAGTCGACGCCAGGGACTAACCTCTCATCTCGAGTTGATTTTTGGTCCACGGAGCTCTTTCGTGTTGCTACAGTCACCTCAGGATCCCTCTAGCCTTGAAACAGTGTTCTTGGTGTTTCTCTGGAGTGCCATCAAGGAAATCAAGGCTCCTTTCATGTGTGATGTGCAACACGGAATTGCTCTGCACGCAGTGCAGGGGAATCGGGCCTCATCTCGCGGCGAGGGGGAAGTCTCATGGTTTTTCTCGAGTTGCAGCGGGAACCTGGGGTATATTCTCGAGTTACGACGGGGATGGCCCTTCCACCCACGTGTTTGTTCAGCGACGTCTGGACTCCTGCCTAGTTGCGAGGGACAACTCGGGATTCTCCTCGAGGCTTGGCAGGGCAATTGGGACGCCTCTCCAGCTGAGGCAGGAGACCAAGTGTCCCTTTCCACGTGCCACAGGAATCCTGGGACTCCTATCAAGTTTCACGAGGAGTCAGGCATCGTCTCCTTTGGAGGCACTGATCTCCGCGTACCTCTGGAGTTTTCAAAGGATGTGAGGCCTCCGGTCGCGATGAGGTGGGGAACTACGTCTTTCTCTGTGGTCTCCACAGGGGATTGAGACATCCTTTCATCTTGGGAGATGCAAGGCGAGCCTGCATTCAAGTCACTGCAGGGATATCCGGCCTTATTTCCCGTCAGGGCATCACAGTGTCCATTCCACTTGAGGCCGCAAAATCAGGGTCCCTCTCACATACCTAGAGCTGAGAGAAGCCTCCTCTTGAGGTGCTTGTGGTAAGGTGGTATTCCTCTGAAGTCGAAGCCAGGGTCTAACTTTTCATCTCGTGTTGATTTTTGGTCCACGGAGCTCTTTCGTGTTGCTACAGGGACCTCAGGATCCCTCTAGCCTTGAAACAGTGTTCTTGGGGTTTCTCTGGAGTGCCATCAAGGAAATCAAGGCTCCTTTCATGCGTGATGTGTAACACGGAATTGCTTTAAATGCAGTGCAGGGGAATCGGGCCTCATCTTGCGGCGAGGGGGAAGTCTCACGGTTTTTCTCGAGTTGCGGCGGGAACCTGGGGTATATTCTCGAGTTACGATGGGGATGGCCCTTCCACCCACGTGTTTCTTCAGCGACGTCAGGACTCCTGCCTAGTTGCAAGGGACAACTCGGGATTCTCCTCGAGGCTTGGCAGGGCAATTGGGATGCTTCTCCAGCTGAGATGGCAGACCAAGTGTCCCTTTCCCCGTGCCACAGGAATCCTGGGACTCCTATCAAGTTTCACGAGGAGTCAGGCATCGTCTCCTTTGGAGGCACTGATCTCCGCGTACCTCTGGAGTTTTCAAAGGATGTGAGGCCTCCGGTCGCGATGAGGTGGGGAACTAGGTCTTTCTCTGTGGTCTCAACAGGGGATTCAGACATCCTTTCATCTTGGGAGATGCAAGACGAGCCTGCATTCAAGTCACTGCAGGGATATCAAGCCTTATTTCGAGTCAGGGCATCGCGGTGTCCATTCCACTTGAGGACACAAACTCAGGGTCCCTCTCACATAGCTAGAGCTGAGAGAAGCCTCCTCTTGAGGTGCTTGTGGTAAGGTGGTATTCCTCCGGAGTCGAAGCCAGGGACTACCCTCCCATCTCGATTTGATTTTTGGTCCACGGAGCTCTTTCGTGTTGCTACAGTGACTTCAGGATCCCTCTAGCCTTGAAACAGTGTTCTTGGGGTTTCTCTGGAGTGCCATCAAGGAAATCAAGGCTCTTTCATGTGTGATGTGCAACACGGAATTGCTCTGCACGCAGTGCAGGGGAATCGGGCCTCATCTCGCGGCGAGGGGGAAGTTTCATGGTTTTTCTCGAGTTGCGGCGGGAACCTGGGGTATATTCTCGAGTTACGACGGGGATGGCCCTTCCACCCACGTGTTTGTTCAGCGACATCAGGACTCCTGCCTAGTTGCGAGGGAAAACTCAGGATTCTTCTTGAGGCTTGGCAGGGCAATTGGGACTCCTCTCCAGGTGAGGCGGGAGACCAAGGGTCCCTTTCCACGTGCCACAGGAATCCTGGGACTCCTATCAATTTTAACGAGGAGTCAGGCATCGTCTCCTTTGGAGGCACTGATCTCCGCGTACCTCTGGAGTTTTCAAAGGATGTGAGGCCTCCGGGCAGGATGAGGTGGGGAACTAGGTCTTTCTCTGTGGTCTCCACAGGGGATTCAGACATCCTTTCGTCTTGGGAGATGCAAGACGAGCCTGCATTCAAATCACTGCAGGGATATCCGGCCTTATTTCGAGTCAGGGCGTCGTGGTGTCCATTCCACTTGAGCCCACAAACTCAGGGTCCCTCTCACATACCTAGAGCTGAGAGAAGCCTCCTCTTGAGGTGCTTGTGGTAAGGTGGTATGCCTCTGGAGTCGAAGCCAGGGACTAACCTCTCATCTCGAGTTGATTTTTGGTCCACGGAGCTCTTTCGTGTTGCTACAGTGACCTCAGGATCCCTCTCGCCTTCAAACAGTGTTCTTGGGGTTTCTCTGGAGTGCCATCAAGGAAATCAAGGCTTCTTTCATGTTTGATGTGCAACACGGAATTGCTCTGCATGTAGTGCAGGGTAATCGGGCCTCATCTCACGGCGAGGGGGAAGTCTCATGGTTTTTCTCGAGTTGAGGCGAGAACCTGTGGTATATTCTCGAGTTACGACGGGGATGGCCCCTCCACCCACGTGTTTATTCAGCGACGTCAGGACTCCTGCCTAGTTGCGAGGGACAACTCGGGATTCTCCTCGAGGCTTGGCAGGGCAATTGGAACGCCTCTTCAGCTGACGCGGGAGACCAAGGGTCCCTTTTCACGTGCCACAGGAATCCTGGGACTCCTATCAAGTTTCACGAGGAGTCAGGCATCGTCTCCTTTGGAGGCACTGATCTCCGCGTCCCTCTGGTGTTTTCAAAGGATGGAGGCCTCCGATCGCGATGAGGTGGGGAACTAGGTCTTTCTCTGTAGTCTCCACAGGGGATTCAGACATCCTTTCGTCTTGGGAGATGCAAGACGAGCCTGCATTCATCACTGCAGGCATATCCGGCTTTACTTCGAGTTAGCGCATCGCGGTGTCCATTCTACTTGAGGCCGCAAACTCAGGGTCCCTCTCACATACCTAGAGCTGAGAGAAGCCTTCTCTTGAGGTGCTTCTGGGAAGGTGGTATTCCTCTGGAGTCGAAGCCAGGGACTAACCTCCCATCTCGAGTTGGCCTGTGGTCCACGGAGCTCTTTCGTGTTGCTACAGTGACCTCAGGATTCCTCTAGCCTTGAAACAGTGTTCTTGGGGTTTCTCTGGAGTGCCGTCAAGGAAATCAAGGCTCCTTTCATGTTTGATGTGCAACCAGAATTGCTCTGCACGCAGTGCAGGGGAATCGGGCCTCATCTTGCGGCGAGCGGGAAGTTCCATGGTTTTTCTCGAGTTGCGGCGGGAACCTGGGGTATATTCTCGAGTTACGACGGGGATGGCCCTTCCACACACGTGTTTGTTCAGCGACGTCAGGACTCCTGCCTTGTTGCGAGGGAAAACTCGGAATTCTCCTCGAGGCTTGGCAGGGCAATTGGGACGCCTCTCCAGCTGAGGCTGGAGACCAAGTGTCCCTTTCCACGTGCCACAGGAATCCTTTGACTCCTATCAAGTTTCACGAGGAGTCAGGCATCGTCTCCCTTGGAGGCACTGATCTCTGCGTACGTCTGGAGTTTTCAAAGGATGTGAGGCCTCCGGTCGCGATGAGGTGGGGAACTAGGTCTTTCTATGTGGTCTCCACAGGGGATTCAGACATCCTTTCGTATTGGGAGATGCAAGACGAGCCTGTATTCAAGTCACTGCAGGGATATCCGGCGTTATTTCGCGTCAGAGCATCGCGGTGTACATTCCACTTGAGGCCGCAAACTCAGGGTCCCTCTCACATACCTAGAGCTCAGAGAAGCCTCCTCTTGAGGTGCTTGTGGTAAGGTGGTATTCCTCTGGAGTCGAAGCCAGGGACTAACCACTCATCTCGAGTTGATTTTTGGCCCACGGAGCTCTTTCGTGTTGCTACAGTGACCTCAGGATCCCTCTAGCCTTGAAACAGTGTTCTTGGGGTTTCTCTGGAGTGCCATGAAGGAAATCTAGGCTCCTTTCATGTGTGATGTGCAACACGGAATTGCTTTGAATGCAGTGCAGGGGAATCGGGCCTCATCTCGCGGTGAGGGGGAAGTCTCATGGTTTTTCTCGAGTTGCGGCGGGAACCTGGGGTATATTCTCGAGTTACGACGGGGATGGCCCTTCCTCCCACGTGTTTGTTCAGCCCCGTCAGGACTCCTACCTAGTTGCGAGGGACAACTCGGGAGTCTCCTCGAGGCTTGGCAGGGCAATTGGGACGCCTCTCCAGCTGAGGCGGGAGACGAAGTGGCCCTTTCCACGTGCCACAGGAATCCTGGGACTCCTATCAAGTTTCACGAGGAGTCAGGCGTCGTCTTCTTTACAGGCACTGATCTCAGTGTACCTCTGGAGTTTTCAAAGTATGTGAGGCCTCCGGTCGCGATGAGGTGGGGAACTAGGTCTTTCTCTGTGGTCTCCACAGGGGATTCAGACATCCTTTCGTCTTGGGAGATGCAAGACGAGCCTGCATTCAAGTCACTGCAGGGATATCCGGCCTTATTTCGCGTCAGGGCATCGCAGTGTCCATTCCACTTGAGGCTGCAAACTCAGGGTCCCTCTCACATAGCTAGAGCTGAGAGAAGCCTCCTCTTGAGGTGCTTGTGGTAAGGTGGTATTCCTCTGGAGTCGACGCCAGGGACTAACCTCTCATCTCGAGTTGATTTTTAGTCCATGGAGCTCTTTCGTGTTGCTACAGTGACCTCAGGATCCCTCTAGGCTTGAAACAGTGTTCTTGGGGTTTCTCTGGAGTGCCATCAAGGAAATCAAGGCTCCTTTCATGTTTGATGTGCAGCACGGAATTGCTCTGCATTCAGTGCAGGGGAATCGGGCCTCATGTCACGGCGAGGGGGAAGACTCATGGTTTTTTTCGAGTTGCGGCGAGAACCTGGGGTATATTCACGAGTTACGACGGTGATGGCCCTTCCATCCACGTGTTTATTCAGCGACGTCAGGACTCCTGCCTAGTTTCGAGGGACAACTCGGGATTCTCCTCGAGGCTTGGCAGGGCAATTGGGACGCCTCTCCAGCTGAGGCGGGAGACCAAGGGTCCCTTTCCACGTGCCACAGGAATCCTGGGACTCCTATCAAGTTTCACGAGGAGTCAGGCATCGTCTACTTTGGAGGCACTGATTTCTGCGTACCTCTGGAATTTTCAAAGGATGTGAGGCCTCCGGTTGCGATGAGGTGGGGAACTAGGTCTTTCTCTGTGGTCTCCACAGGGGATTCAGACATCCTTTCTTCTTGGGAGATGCAAGACGAGCCTGCATTCAAGTCACTGCAGGGATATCCGGCCTTATTTCGAGTCAGGGCATCGCGGTGTCCATTCAACTTGAGGTCGCAAACTCAGGGTCCCTCTCACATACCTAGAGCTGAGAGAAGCCTCCTCTTGAGGTGCTTGTGGTAAGGTGGTATTCCTCTGGAGTCGAAGCCAGGGACTAACCTCTCATCTCGAGTTGATTTTTGGTCCACGGAGCTCTTTCGTGTTGCTACAGTGACGTCAGGATCCCTCTACCGTTGAAAGAGTGTTCTCGGGGTTTTTCTGGAGTGCCATCAAGGAAATCAAGGCTCCTTTAATGTGTGATGTGCAACACGGAATTGCTCTGCACGCAGTGCAGGGGAATCGGGCCTCATCTCGCGGCGAGGGGGAAGTCTAATGGTTTTTCTCGAGCTGCGGCGGGAACCTGGGGTATATTCTCCAGTTACGACGGGGATTTCCCTTCCACCCACGTGTTTGTTCAGCGACCTCAGGACTCCTGCCTAGTTGCGAGGGACAACTCAGGATTCTACTCGAGGCTTGGCAGGACAATTGGAACGCCTCTCCAGCTGAGGCGGGAGACCAAGGGTCCCTTTCCACGTGCCACAGGAATCCTGGGACTCCTATCAAGTTTCACGAGGAGTCAGGCATCGTCTCCTTTGGAGGCACTGATCTCCGCGTACCTCTGGAGTTTTCAAAGGATGTGAGGCCTCCGGTCGTGATGAAGTGGGGAACTAGGTCTTTCTCTGTGGTCTCCACAGGGGATTCAGACATCCTTTCGTCTTGGGAGATGAAAGTCGAGCCTGCATTCAAGACACTGCAGAGATATCCCGCCTTATTTCGAGTCAGGGCATCGCGGTGTCCATTCCACTTGAGGCCGCAAACTCACGGTACCGCTCACATACCTAGAGCTGAGAGAAGCCTCCTCCTGAGGTGCTTGTGGTAAGGTGGAATTCCTCTGGAGTCGAAGCCAGGGACTAACCTCTCATCTCGAGTTGATTTTTGGTCCACGGAGCTCTTTCGTGTTGCTACAGTGACCTCAGGATCCCTCTAGCCTTCAAACAGTGTTCTTGGGGTTTCTCTGGAGTGCTATCAAGGAAATCAAGGCTCCTTTCATGTGTGATGTGCAACACGGAATTGCTCTGCACGCAGTGCAGGGGAATCGGGCCTCATCTCGCAGCGAGGGGGAAGTCTCATGGTTTTTCTCGAGTTGAGGCGGGAGCCTGGGGCATAATCTCGAGTTACGACGGGGATGGCCCTTCCACACACGTGTTTGTTCAGCGACGTCAGGACTCCCGCTTAGTTGCGAGGGACAACTCGGGATTCTCCTCGAGGCTTGGCAGGGCAATTGGGACGCCTCTCCAGCTGAGGCGGGAGACCAAGGGTCCCTTTCCACGTGCCACAGGAATCCCGGGACTCCTATCAAGTTTCACGAGGAGTCAGGCATCGTCTCCTTTGGAGGCACTGATCTCCGCGTACCTCTGGAGTTTTCAAAGGATGTGATGCCTCCGGTCGCGATGAGGTGGGGAACTAGGTTTTTCTCTGTGGTCTCCACAGGGGATTCAGACATCCTTTCGTCTTGGGAGATGCAAGACGAGCCTGCAATCAAGTCACTGCTGGGATATCCGGCCTTATTTCGAGTCAGGGCGTCGCGGTGTCCATTCCACTTGAGGCCACAAACTCAGGGTCCCTCTCACATACCTAGAGCTGAGAGAAGCCTCTTCTTGACGTGCTTGTGGTCAGGTGGTATTCCTCTGGAGTCGACGCCAGGGACTAACCTCTCATCTCGAGTTGATTTTTGGTCCACGGAGCTCTTTCGTGTTGCTACAGTCACCTCAGGATCCCTCTAGCCTTGAAACAGTGTTCTTGGTGTTTCTCTGGAGTGCCATCAAGGAAATCAAGGCTCCTTTCATGTGTGATGTGCAACACGGAATTGCTCTGCACGCAGTGCAGGGGAATCGGGCCTCATCTCGCGGCGAGGGGGAAGTCTCATGGTTTTTCTCGAGTTGCAGCGGGAACCTGGGGTATATTCTCGAGTTACGACGGGGATGGCCCTTCCACCCACGTGTTTGTTCAGCGACGTCTGGACTCCTGCCTAGTTGCGAGGGACAACTCGGGATTCTCCTCGAGGCTTGGCAGGGCAATTGGGACGCCTCTCCAGCTGAGGCAGGAGATCAAGTGTCCCTTTCCACGTGCCACAGGAATCCTGGGACTCCTATCAAGTTTCACGAGGAGTCAGGCATCGTCTCCTTTGGAGGCACTGATCTCCGCGTACCTCTGGAGTTTTCAAAGGATGTGAGGCCTCCGGTCGCGATGAGGTGGGGAACTACGTCTTTCTCTGTGGTCTCCACAGGGGATTCAGACATCCTTTCATCTTGGGAGATGCAAGGCGAGCCTGCATTCAAGTCACTGCAGGGATATCCGGCCTTATTTCCCGTCAGGGCATCACAGTGTCCATTCCACTTGAGGCCGCAAAATCAGGGTCCCTCTCACATACCTAGAGCTGAGAGAAGCCTCCTCTTGAGGTGCTTGTGGTAAGGTGGTATTCCTCTGAAGTCGAAGCCAGGGTCTAACTTTTCATCTCGTGTTGATTTTTGGTCCACGGAGCTCTTTCGTGTTGCTACAGGGACCTCAGGATCCCTCTAGCCTTGAAACAGTGTTCTTGGGGTTTCTCTGGAGTGCCATCAAGGAAATCAAGGCTCCTTTCATGCGTGATGTGTAACACGGAATTGCTTTAAATGCAGTGCAGGGGAATCGGGCCTCATCTTGCGGCGAGGGGGAAGTCTCACGGTTTTTCTCGAGTTGCGGCGGGAACCTGGGGTATATTCTCGAGTTACGATGGGGATGGCCCTTCCACCCACGTGTTTCTTCAGCGACGTCAGGACTCCTGCCTAGTTGCAAGGGACAACTCGGGATTCTCCTCGAGGCTTGGCAGGGCAATTGGGATGCTTCTCCAGCTGAGACGGCAGACCAAGTGTCCCTTTCCCCGTGCCACAGGAATCCTGGGACTCCTATCAAGTTTCACGAGGAGTCAGGCATCGTCTCCTTTGGAGGCACTGATCTCCGCGTACCTCTGGAGTTTTCAAAGGATGTGAGGCCTCCGGTCGCGATGAGGTGGGGAACTAGGTCTTTCTCTGTGGTCTCAACAGGGGATTCAGACATCCTTTCATCTTGGGAGATGCAAGACGAGCCTGCATTCAAGTCACTGCAGGGATATCAAGCCTTATTTCGAGTCAGGGCATCGCGGTGTCCATTCCACTTGAGGACACAAACTCAGGGTCCCTCTCACATAGCTAGAGCTGAGAGAAGCCTCCTCTTGAGGTGCTTGTGGTAAGGTGGTATTCCTCCGGAGTCGAAGCCAGGGACTACCCTCCCATCTCGATTTGATTTTTGGTCCACGGAGCTCTTTCGTGTTGCTACAGTGACTTCAGGATCCCTCTAGCCTTGAAACAGTGTTCTTGGGGTTTCTCTGGAGTGCCATCAAGGAAATCAAGGCTCCTTTCATGTTTGATGTGCAGCACGGAATTGCTCTGCATTCAGTGCAGGGGAATCGGGCCTCATGTCACGGCGAGGGGGAAGACTCATGGTTTTTTTCGAGTTGCGGCGAGAACCTGGGGTATATTCACGAGTTACGACGGTGATGGCCCTTCCATCCACGTGTTTATTCAGCGACGTCAGGACTCCTGCCTAGTTTCGAGGGACAACTCGGGATTCTCCTCGAGGCTTGGCAGGGCAATTGGGACGCCTCTCCAGCTGAGGCGGGAGACCAAGGGTCCCTTTCCACGTGCCACAGGAATCCTGGGACTCCTATCAAGTTTCACGAGGAGTCAGGCATCGTCTACTTTGGAGGCACTGATTTCTGCGTACCTCTGGAATTTTCAAAGGATGTGAGGCCTCCGGTTGCGATGAGGTGGGGAACTAGGTCTTTCTCTGTGGTCTCCACAGGGGATTCAGACATCCTTTCTTCTTGGGAGATGCAAGACGAGCCTGCATTCAAGTCACTGCAGGGATATCCGGCCTTATTTCGAGTCAGGGCATCGCGGTGTCCATTCAACTTGAGGTCGCAAACTCAGGGTCCCTCTCACATACCTAGAGCTGAGAGAAGCCTCCTCTTGAGGTGCTTGTGGTAAGGTGGTATTCCTCTGGAGTCGAAGCCAGGGACTAACCTCTCATCTCGAGTTGATTTTTGGTCCACGGAGCTCTTTCGTGTTGCTACAGTGACGTCAGGATCCCTCTACCGTTGAAAGAGTGTTCTCGGGGTTTTTCTGGAGTGCCATCAAGGAAATCAAGGCTCCTTTAATGTGTGATGTGCAACACGGAATTGCTCTGCACGCAGTGCAGGGGAATCGGGCCTCATCTCGCGGCGAGGGGGAAGTCTAATGGTTTTTCTCGAGCTGCGGCGGGAACCTGGGGTATATTCTCCAGTTACGACGGGGATTTCCCTTCCACCCACGTGTTTGTTCAGCGACCTCAGGACTCCTGCCTAGTTGCGAGGGACAACTCAGGATTCTACTCGAGGCTTGGCAGGACAATTGGAACGCCTCTCCAGCTGAGGCGGGAGACCAAGGGTCCCTTTCCACGTGCCACAGGAATCCTGGGACTCCTATCAAGTTTCACGAGGAGTCAGGCATCGTCTCCTTTGGAGGCACTGATCTCCGCGTACCTCTGGAGTTTTCAAAGGATGTGAGGCCTCCGGTCGTGATGAAGTGGGGAACTAGGTCTTTCTCTGTGGTCTCCACAGGGGATTCAGACATCCTTTCGTCTTGGGAGATGAAAGTCGAGCCTGCATTCAAGACACTGCAGAGATATCCCGCCTTATTTCGAGTCAGGGCATCGCGGTGTCCATTCCACTTGAGGCCGCAAACTCACGGTACCGCTCACATACCTAGAGCTGAGAGAAGCCTCCTCCTGAGGTGCTTGTGGTAAGGTGGAATTCCTCTGGAGTCGAAGCCAGGGACTAACCTCTCATCTCGAGTTGATTTTTGGTCCACGGAGCTCTTTCGTGTTGCTACAGTGACCTCAGGATCCCTCTAGCCTTCAAACAGTGTTCTTGGGGTTTCTCTGGAGTGCTATCAAGGAAATCAAGGCTCCTTTCATGTGTGATGTGCAACACGGAATTGCTCTGCACGCAGTGCAGGGGAATCGGGCCTCATCTCGCAGCGAGGGGGAAGTCTCATGGTTTTTCTCGAGTTGAGGCGGGAGCCTGGGGCATAATCTCGAGTTACGACGGGGATGGCCCTTCCACACACGTGTTTGTTCAGCGACGTCAGGACTCCCGCTTAGTTGCGAGGGACAACTCGGGATTCTCCTCGAGGCTTGGCAGGGCAATTGGGACGCCTCTCCAGCTGAGGCGGGAGACCAAGGGTCCCTTTCCACGTGCCACAGGAATCCCGGGACTCCTATCAAGTTTCACGAGGAGTCAGGCATCGTCTCCTTTGGAGGCACTGATCTCCGCGTACCTCTGGAGTTTTCAAAGGATGTGATGCCTCCGGTCGCGATGAGGTGGGGAACTAGGTTTTTCTCTGTGGTCTCCACAGGGGATTCAGACATCCTTTCGTCTTGGGAGATGCAAGACGAGCCTGCAATCAAGTCACTGCTGGGATATCCGGCCTTATTTCGAGTCAGGGCGTCGCGGTGTCCATTCCACTTGAGGCCACAAACTCAGGGTCCCTCTCACATACCTAGAGCTGAGAGAAGCCTCTTCTTGACGTGCTTGTGGTCAGGTGGTATTCCTCTGGAGTCGACGCCAGGGACTAACCTCTCATCTCGAGTTGATTTTTGGTCCACGGAGCTCTTTCGTGTTGCTACAGTCACCTCAGGATCCCTCTAGCCTTGAAACAGTGTTCTTGGTGTTTCTCTGGAGTGCCATCAAGGAAATCAAGGCTCCTTTCATGTGTGATGTGCAACACGGAATTGCTCTGCACGCAGTGCAGGGGAATCGGGCCTCATCTCGCGGCGAGGGGGAAGTCTCATGGTTTTTCTCGAGTTGCAGCGGGAACCTGGGGTATATTCTCGAGTTACGACGGGGATGGCCCTTCCACCCACGTGTTTGTTCAGCGACGTCTGGACTCCTGCCTAGTTGCGAGGGACAACTCGGGATTCTCCTCGAGGCTTGGCAGGGCAATTGGGACGCCTCTCCAGCTGAGGCAGGAGATCAAGTGTCCCTTTCCACGTGCCACAGGAATCCTGGGACTCCTATCAAGTTTCACGAGGAGTCAGGCATCGTCTCCTTTGGAGGCACTGATCTCCGCGTACCTCTGGAGTTTTCAAAGGATGTGAGGCCTCCGGTCGCGATGAGGTGGGGAACTACGTCTTTCTCTGTGGTCTCCACAGGGGATTCAGACATCCTTTCATCTTGGGAGATGCAAGGCGAGCCTGCATTCAAGTCACTGCAGGGATATCCGGCCTTATTTCCCGTCAGGGCATCACAGTGTCCATTCCACTTGAGGCCGCAAAATCAGGGTCCCTCTCACATACCTAGAGCTGAGAGAAGCCTCCTCTTGAGGTGCTTGTGGTAAGGTGGTATTCCTCTGAAGTCGAAGCCAGGGTCTAACTTTTCATCTCGTGTTGATTTTTGGTCCACGGAGCTCTTTCGTGTTGCTACAGGGACCTCAGGATCCCTCTAGCCTTGAAACAGTGTTCTTGGGGTTTCTCTGGAGTGCCATCAAGGAAATCAAGGCTCCTTTCATGCGTGATGTGTAACACGGAATTGCTTTAAATGCAGTGCAGGGGAATCGGGCCTCATCTTGCGGCGAGGGGGAAGTCTCACGGTTTTTCTCGAGTTGCGGCGGGAACCTGGGGTATATTCTCGAGTTACGATGGGGATGGCCCTTCCACCCACGTGTTTCTTCAGCGACGTCAGGACTCCTGCCTAGTTGCAAGGGACAACTCGGGATTCTCCTCGAGGCTTGGCAGGGCAATTGGGATGCTTCTCCAGCTGAGACGGCAGACCAAGTGTCCCTTTCCCCGTGCCACAGGAATCCTGGGACTCCTATCAAGTTTCACGAGGAGTCAGGCATCGTCTCCTTTGGAGGCACTGATCTCCGCGTACCTCTGGAGTTTTCAAAGGATGTGAGGCCTCCGGTCGCGATGAGGTGGGGAACTAGGTCTTTCTCTGTGGTCTCAACAGGGGATTCAGACATCCTTTCATCTTGGGAGATGCAAGACGAGCCTGCATTCAAGTCACTGCAGGGATATCAAGCCTTATTTCGAGTCAGGGCATCGCGGTGTCCATTCCACTTGAGGACACAAACTCAGGGTCCCTCTCACATAGCTAGAGCTGAGAGAAGCCTCCTCTTGAGGTGCTTGTGGTAAGGTGGTATTCCTCCGGAGTCGAAGCCAGGGACTACCCTCCCATCTCGATTTGATTTTTGGTCCACGGAGCTCTTTCGTGTTGCTACAGTGACTTCAGGATCCCTCTAGCCTTGAAACAGTGTTCTTGGGGTTTCTCTGGAGTGCCATCAAGGAAATCAAGGCTCCTTTCATGTGTGATGTGCAACACGGAATTGCTCTGCACGCAGTGCAGGGGAATCGGGCCTCATCTCGCGGCGAGGGGGAAGTCTCATGGTTTTTCTCGAGTTGCGGCGGGAACCTGGGGTATATTCTCGAGTTACGACGGGGATGGCCCTTCCACCCACGTGTTTGTTCAGCGACATCAGGACTCCTGCCTAGTTGCGAGGGAAAACTCAGGATTCTTCTTGAGGCTTGGCAGGGCAATTGGGACTCCTCTCCAGGTGAGGCGGGAGACCAAGGGTCCCTTTCCACGTGCCACAGGAATCCTGGGACTCCTATCAATTTTAACGAGGAGTCAGGCATCGTCTCCTTTGGAGGCACTGATCTCCGCGTACCTCTGGAGTTTTCAAAGGATGTGAGGCCTCCGGGCAGGATGAGGTGGGGAACTAGGTCTTTCTCTGTGGTCTCCACAGGGGATTCAGACATCCTTTCGTCTTGGGAGATGCAAGACGAGCCTGCATTCAAATCACTGCAGGGATATCCGGCCTTATTTCGAGTCAGGGCGTCGTGGTGTCCATTCCACTTGAGCCCACAAACTCAGGGTCCCTCTCACATACCTAGAGCTGAGAGAAGCCTCCTCTTGAGGTGCTTGTGGTAAGGTGGTATGCCTCTGGAGTCGAAGCCAGGGACTAACCTCTCATCTCGAGTTGATTTTTGGTCCACGGAGCTCTTTCGTGTTGCTACAGTGACCTCAGGATCCCTCTCGCCTTCAAACAGTGTTCTTGGGGTTTCTCTGGAGTGCCATCAAGGAAATCAAGGTTTCTTTCATGTTTGATGTGCAACACGGAATTGCTCTGCATGTAGTGCAGGGTAATCGGGCCTCATCTCACGGCGAGGGGGAAGTCTCATGGTTTTTCTCGAGTTGAGGCGAGAACCTGGGGTATATTCTCGAGTTACGACGGGGATGGCCCCTCCACCCACGTGTTTATTCAGCGACGTCAGGACTCCTGCCTAGTTGCGAGGGACAACTCGGGATTCTCCTCGAGGCTTGGCAGGGCAATTGGAACGCCTCTTCAGCTGACGCGGGAGACCAAGGGTCCCTTTTCACGTGCCACAGGAATCCTGGGACTCCTATCAAGTTTCACGAGGAGTCAGGCATCGTCTCCTTTGGAGGCACTGATCTCCGCGTCCCTCTGGTGTTTTCAAAGGATGGAGGCCTCCGATCGCGATGAGGTGGGGAACTAGGTCTTTCTCTGTAGTCTCCACAGGGGATTCAGACATCCTTTCGTCTTGGGAGATGCAAGACGAGCCTGCATTCATCACTGCAGGCATATCCGGCTTTACTTCGAGTTAGCGCATCGCGGTGTCCATTCTACTTGAGGCCGCAAACTCAGGGTCCCTCTCACATACCTAGAGCTGAGAGAAGCCTTCTCTTGAGGTGCTTCTGGGAAGGTGGTATTCCTCTGGAGTCGAAGCCAGGGACTAACCTCCCATCTCGAGTTGGCCTGTGGTCCACGGAGCTCTTTCGTGTTGCTACAGTGACCTCAGGATTCCTCTAGCCTTGAAACAGTGTTCTTGGGGTTTCTCTGGAGTGCCGTCAAGGAAATCAAGGCTCCTTTCATGTTTGATGTGCAACCAGAATTGCTCTGCACGCAATGCAGGGGAATCGGGCCTCATCTTGCGGCGAGCGGGAAGTTCCATGGTTTTTCTCGAGTTGCGGCGGGAACCTGGGGTATATTCTCGAGTTACGACGGGGATGGCCCTTCCACACACGTGTTTGTTCAGCGACGTCAGGACTCCTGCCTTGTTGCGAGGGAAAACTCGGAATTCTCCTCGAGGCTTGGCAGGGCAATTGGGACGCCTCTCCAGCTGAGGCTGGAGACCAAGTGTCCCTTTCCACGTGCCACAGGAATCCTTTGACTCCTATCAAGTTTCACGAGGAGTCAGGCATCGTCTCCCTTGGAGGCACTGATCTCTGCGTACGTCTGGAGTTTTCAAAGGATGTGAGGCCTCCGGTCGCGATGAGGTGGGGAACTAGGTCTTTCTATGTGGTCTCCACAGGGGATTCAGACATCCTTTCGTATTGGGAGATGCAAGACGAGCCTGTATTCAAGTCACTGCAGGGATATCCGGCGTTATTTCGCGTCAGAGCATCGCGGTGTACATTCCACTTGAGGCCGCAAACTCAGGGTCCCTCTCACATACCTAGAGCTCAGAGAAGCCTCCTCTTGAGGTGCTTGTGGTAAGGTGGTATTCCTCTGGAGTCGAAGCCAGGGACTAACCACTCATCTCGAGTTGATTTTTGGCCCACGGAGCTCTTTCGTGTTGCTACAGTGACCTCAGGATCCCTCTAGCCTTGAAACAGTGTTCTTGGGGTTTCTCTGGAGTGCCATCAAGGAAATCAAGGCTCCTTTCATGTGTGATGTGCAACACGGAATTGCTTTGAATGCAGTGCAGGGGAATCGGGACTCATCTTGCGGCGAGGGGGAAGTCTCATGGTTTTTCTCGAGTTGCGGCGGGAACCTGGGGTATATTCTCGAGTTACGACGGGGATGGCCCTTCCTCCCACGTGTTTGTTCAGCCCCGTCAGGACTCCTACCTAGTTGCGAGGGACAACTCGGGAGTCTCCTCGAGGCTTGGCAGGGCAATTGGGACGCCTCTCCAGCTGAGGCGGGAGACGAAGTGGCCCTTTCCACGTGCCACAGGAATCCTGGGACTCCTATCAAGTTTCACGAGGAGTCAGGCGTCGTCTTCTTTACAGGCACTGATCTCAGTGTACCTCTGGAGTTTTCAAAGTATGTGAGGCCTCCGGTCGCGATGAGGTGGGGAACTAGGTCTTTCTCTGTGGTCTCCACAGGGGATTCAGACATCCTTTCGTCTTGGGAGATGCAAGACGAGCCTGCATTCAAGTCACTGCAGGGATATCCGGCCTTATTTCGAGTCAGGGCATCGCGGTGTCCATTCCACTTGAGGCCGCAAACTCAGGGTGCCTCTCACATACCTAGAGCTGAGAGAAGCCTGCTCTTGAGGTGCTTGTGGTAAGGTGGTTTCCTCTGGAGTCGAAGCCAGGGACTAACCTCTCATCTCGAGTTGATTTTTGGTCCACGGAGCTCTTTCGTGTTGCTACAGTGACCTCAGGATCCCTCTAGCCTGAAACAGGGTTCTTGGTGTTTCTCTGGAGTGCCATCAAGGAAATCAAGGCTCCTTTCATGTTTGATGTGCAACACGGAATTGCTCTGCATGTAGTGCAGGAGAATCGGGCCTCATCTCACGGCGAGGGGGAAGTCTCATGGTTTTTCTCGAGTTGCGGCGAGAACCTGGGGTATATTCACGAGTTACGACGGTGATGGCCCTTCCACCCATGTGTTTATTCAGCGACGTCAGGACTCCTTCCTAGTCGCGAGGGACAACTCGGGATTCTCCTCGAGGCTTGGCAGGGCAATTGGGACGCCTCTCCAGCTGAGGCGGGAGACCAAGGGTCCCTTTCCACGTGCCACAGGAATCCTGGGACTCCTATCAAGTTTCACGAGGAGTCAGGCATCGTCTCCTTTGGAGGCACTGATCTCCGCGTACCTCTGGAGTTTTCAAAGGATGTGAGGCCTCCGGTCGCGATGAGGTGGGGAACTAGGTCTTTCTCTGTGGTCTCCACAGGGGATTCAGACATCCTTTCATCTTGGGAGATGCAAGACGAGCCTGCATTCAAGTCACTGCAGGGATATCCGGCCTTATTTCGAGTCAGGGCATCGCGGTGTCCATTCCACTTGAGGCCGCAAAGTCAGGGTCCGTCTCACATACCTAGAGCTGAGAGAAGCCTCCTCTTGAGGTGCTTGTGGTAAGGTGGTATTCCTCTGGAGTCGAAGCCAGGGACTAACCTCTCATTTCGAGTTGATTTTTGGTCCACTGAGCTCTTTCGTGTTGCTACAGTGACCTCAGGATCCCTCTAGCCTTGAAACAGTGTTCTTGGGGTTTCTCTGGAGTGCCATCAAGGAAATCAAGGCTCCTTTCATGTGTGATGTGCAACACGGAACTGCTCTCCACGCAGTGCAGTGGAATCGGGCCTCATCTCGCGGCGAGGGGGAAGTCTCATGATTGTTCTCGTGTTGCAGTGGGAACCTGGGGTATATTCTCGAGTTACGACGGGGATGGCCCTTCCACACAGGTGTTTGTTCAGCGACGTCAGGACTCCTGCCTAGTTGCGAGGGACAACCCGGGATTCTCCTCGAGGCTTGGCAGGGCAATTGGGACGCCTCTCCAGCTGAGGCGGGAGACCAGGGTCCCTTTCCACGTGCCACAGGATTCCTGGAACTCCTATCAAGTTTCACGAGGAGTCAGGCATCATCTCCTTTGGAGGCACTGATCTCCGCGTACCTCTGGAGTTTTCAAAGGATGTGAGGCCTCCGGTCGGGATGAGGTGGGGAACTAGGTCTTTCTCTGTGGTCTCCACAGGCGATTCAGACATCCTTTCGTCTTGGGAGATGCAAGACGAGCCTGCATTCAAGTCACTGCAGGGATATCTGGCCTTATTTCGAGTCAGGGCATCGCGGTGTCCATTCCACTTGAGGCCGCATACTCAGGGTCCCTCTCACATACCTAGAGCTGAGAGAAGCCTCCTCTTGAGCTGCTTGTGGTAAGGTGGTTTCCTCTGGAGTCGAAGCCAGGGACTAACCTCTCATCTCGAGTTGATTTTTGGTCCACAGAGCTCTTTCGTGTGGCTACAGTGACTTCAGTATCCCTCTAGCCTTGAGACAGTGTTCTTGGGGTTTCTCTGGAGTGCCATCAAGGAAATCAAGGCTCCTTTCATGTGTGATGTGCAACACGGAATTGCTCTGCACGCAGTGCAGGGGAATGGGGCTTCATCTCGCGGCGAGCGGGAAGTCTCATGGTTTTTCTCGAGTTGCGGAGGGAACCTGGGGTATATTCTCGAGTTACGAAGGGGATGGCCCTTCCACACATGTGTTTGTTCAGCGACGTCAGGACTCCTGCCTAGTTGCCAGGGACAACTCGGGATTCTCCTCGAGGCTTGGCAGGGCAATTGGGACGCCTCTCCAGCTGAGGCGGGAGACCAAGGGTCCCTTTCCACGTGCCACAGGAATCCTGGGACTCCTATCAAGTTTCACGAGGAGTCAGCCATCGTCTCCTTTGGAGGCACTGATCTCCGCGTACCTCTGGAGTTTTCAAAGGATGTGAGGCCTCCGGTCGCGATAAGCTGGGGAACTAGGTCTTTCTCTGTGGTCTCCACAGGGGATTCAGACATCCTTTCGTCTTGGGAGATGCAAGACGAGCCTGCATTCAAGTCACTGCAGGGATATCCGGCCTTATTTCGAGTCAGGGCGTCGCGGTGTCCATTCCACTTGAGGCCACAAACTCAGGGTCCCTCTCACATAGCTAGAGCTGAGAGAAGCCTCCTCTTGAGGTGCTTGTGGTAAGGTGGTATGCCTCTGGAGTCGAAGCCAGGGACTAACCTCTCATCTCGAGTTGATTTTCGGTCCACGGAGCTCTTTCGTGTTGCTCCAGTGACCTCAGGATCCCTCTAGCCTTGAAACAGTGTTCTTGGGGTTTCTCTGGAGTGCCATCAAGGAAATCAAGGCTCCTTTCATGTGTGATGTGCAACACGGAATTGCTCTGCTCGCAGTGCAGGGGAATCGGGCCTCATCTCGCGGCGGGGGGAAGTCTCATGGTTTTTCTCGAGTTTCGGCGGGAACCTGGAGTATATTCTCGAGTTACGACGGGGATGGCCCTTCCACACAAGTGTTTGTTCAGCGATGGCAGGACTCCTGCCAAGTTGCGAGGGAAAACTCGGCATTCTCCTCGAGGCTTGGCAGGGCAATTGGGACGCCGCTCCAGCTGAGGCGGGAGACCAAGGGTCCCTTTCCACGTGCCACAGGAATCCTGAGACTCCTATCAAGTTTCACGAGGAGTCAGGCATCGTCTCCTTTGGAGGCACTGATCTCCGCGTACCTCTGGAGATTTCAAAGGATGTGAGGCCTCTGGTAGCCATGAAGTGGGGAACTAGGTCTTTCTCTGTGGTCTCCACAGGGGATTTAGACATCCTTTCGTCTTGGGAGATGCAAGACGAGCCTGCATTCAAGTCACTGCAGGGATATCCGGCCTTATTTCGCGTCAGGGCATCGCAGTGTCCATTCCACTTGAGGCTGCAAACTCAGGGTCCCTCTCACATAGCTAGAGCTGAAAGAAGCCTCCTCTTGAGGTGCTTGTGGTAAGGTGGTATTCCTCTGGAGTCGACGCCAGGGACTAACCTCTCATCTCGAGTTGATTTTTAGTCCATGGAGCTCTTTCGTGTTGCTACAGTGATCTCAGGATCCCTCTAGGCTTGAAACAGTGTTCTTGGGGTTTCTCTGGAGTGCCATCAAGGAAATCAAGGCTCCTTTCATGTTTGATGTGCAGCACGGAATTGCTCTGCATGCAGTGCAGGGGAATCGGGCCTCATGTCACGGCGAGGGGGAAGACTCATGGTTTTTTTCGAGTTGCGGCGAGAACCTGGGGTATATTCACGAGTTACGACGGTGATGGCCCTTCCATCCACGTGTTTATTCAGCGACGTCAGGACTCCTGCCTAGTTGCGAGGGACAACTGGGGATTGTCCTCGAGGCTTGGCAGGGCAATTGGGACGCCTCTCCAGCTGAGGCGGGAGACCAAGGGTCCCTTTCCACGTGCCACTGGAATCCTGGGACTCCTATCAAGTTTCACGAGGAGTCAGGCATCGTCTACTTTGGAGGCACTGATTTCTGCGTACCTCTGGAATTTTCAAAGGATGTGAGGCCTCCGGTTGCGATGAGGTGGGGAACTAGGTCTTTCTCTGTGGTCTCCACAGGGGATTCAGACATCCTTTCTTCTTGGGAGATGCAAGACGAGCCTGCATTCAAGTCACTGCAGGGATATCCGGCCTTATTTCGAGTCAGGGCATCGCGGTGTCCATTCAACTTGAGGTCGCAAACTCAGGGTCCCTCTCACATACCTAGAGCTGAGAGAAGCCTCCTCTTGAGGTGCTTGTGGTAAGGTGGTATTCCTCTGGAGTCGAAGCCAGGGACTAACCTCTCATCTCGAGTTGATTTTTGGTCCACGGAGCTCGTTCGTGTTGCTACAGTGACGTCAGGATCCCTCTACCGTTGAAAGAGTGTTCTTGGGGTTTTTCTGGAGTGCCATCAAGGAAATCAAGGCTCCTTTCATGTGTGATGTGCAAGACGGAATTGCTCTGCACCCTGTGCAGGGGAATCGGGCCTCATCTCGCGGCGAGGGGGAAGTCTAATGGTTTTTTTCGAGCTGCGGCGGGAACCTGGGGTATATTCTCGAGTTACGACGGGGATTTCCCTTCCACCCACGTGTTTGTTCAGCGACCTCAGGACTCCTGCCTAGTTGCGAGGGACAACTCGGGATTCTACTCGAGGCTTGGCAGGACAATTGGAACG
Organism: Cervus elaphus; assembly: GCF_910594005.1. Classification (NCBI taxonomy): domain Eukaryota; kingdom Metazoa; phylum Chordata; class Mammalia; order Artiodactyla; family Cervidae; genus Cervus; species Cervus elaphus. Next base: position 9,518,424 of record NC_057838.1, read on the forward strand.
CCTCTCCAGCTGAGGCGGGAGACAAAGAGTCCCTTTCCACGTTCCACAGGAATCCTGGGACTCCTATCAAGTTTCACGAGGAGTCAGGCATCGTCTCCTTTGGAGGCACTGATCTCCGCGTACCTCTGGAGTTTCCAAAGGATGTGAGGCCTTCGGTCGCGATGAAGTGGGGAACTAGGTCTTTCTCTGTGGTCTCCACAGGGGATTCAGACATCCTTTCGTCTTGGGAGATGAAAGACGAGCCTGCATTCAAGGCACTGCAGAGATATCCCGCCTTATTTCGAGTCAGGGCATCGCGGTGTCCATTCCACTTGAGGCCGCAAACTCACGGTCCCGCTCACATACCTAGAGCTGAGAGAAGCCTCTTCTTGAGGTGCTTGTGGTAAGGTGGTATTCCTCTGGAGTCGAAGCCAGGGACTAACCTCTCATCTCGAGTTGATTTTTGGTCCACGGAGCTCTTTCGTGTTGCTACAGTGACCTCAGGATCCCTCTAGCCTTAAAACAGTGTTCTTGGTGTTTCTCTGGAGTGCCATCAAGGAAATCAAGGCTCCTTTCATGTGTGATGTGCAACACGGAATTGCTCTGCAGGCAGTGCAGGGGAATCGGGCCTCATCTCGCGGCGAGGGGGAAGTCTCATGGTTTTTCTCGAGTTGCAGCGGGAACCTGGGGTATATTCTCGAGTTACGACGGGGATGGCCCTACCACACACGCGTTTATTCAGCGACCTCAGGACTCCTGCCTAGTTGCGAGGGACAACTCGGGATTCTCCTTGAGGCTTGGCAGGGCAATTGGAACGCCTCTCCAGTTGAGGCGGGAGACCAAGTTTCCCTTTCCACGTGCCACAGGAATCCTGAGACTCCTATCAAGTTTCACGAGGATTCAGGCATCGTCTCCTTTGGAGGCACTGATGTCCGCGTACCTCTGGAGTTTTCAAAGGATGTGAGGCCTCTGGTCGCCATGAAGTGGGGAACTAGGTCTTTCTCTGTGGTCTCCACAGGGGATTTAGACATCCTTTCGTCTTGGGAGATGCAAGACGAGCCTGCATTCAAGTCACTGCACGGATATCCGGCCTTATTTCCCGACAGGGCATCGCAGTGTCCATTCCACTTGAGGCCGCAAACTCAGGGTCCCTCTCACATAGCTAGAGCTGAGAGAAGCCTCCTCTTGAGGTGCTTGTGGTAAGGTGGTATTCCTCTGGAGTCGAAGCCAGGGAATAACCTCTCATCTAGAGTTGATTTTTAGTCCACGGAGCTCTTTCGTGTTGCTACAGTGACCTCAGGATCCCTCTAGCCTTGAAACAGTGTTCTTGGGGTTTCTCTGGAGTGCCATCAAGGAAATCAAGGCTCCTTTCATGTTTGATGTGCAACACGGAATTGCTCTGTATGCAGTGCAGGGGAATCGGGCCTCATGTCACGGCCAGGGGGAAGACTCATGGTTTTTTTCGACTTGCGACGAGAACCTGGGGTATATTCACGAGTTACGACGGGGATGGCCCTTCTATCCACGTGTTTATTCAGCGACGTCAGGACTCCTGCCTAGTTGCGAGGGACAACCCGGGATTTTCCTCGAGGCTTGGCAGGGCAATTGGGACGCCTCTCCAGCTGAGGCGGGTGACCAAGGGTCCCTTTCCACGTGCCACAGGATTCCTGGAACTCCTATCAAGTTTCACGAAGAGTCAGGCATCGTCTCCTTTGGAGGCACTGATCTCCGCGTACCACTGGAGTTTTCAAAGGATGTGAGGCCTCCGGTCACGATGAGGTGGGGAACTAGGTCTTTCTCTGTGGTCTCCACAGGGGATTCAAACATCCTTTCTTCTTGGGAGATGCAAGACGAGCCTGCATTCAAGTCACTGCAGGGATATCCGGCCTTATTTCGAGTCAGGGCATCGCGGTGTCCATTCCACTTGAGGCCACAAACTCAGGGTCCCTCTCACATAGCTAGAGCTGAGAGAAGCCTCCGCTTGAGGTGCTTGTGGTAAGGTGGTATTCCTCCGGAGTCGAAGCCAGGGACTACCCTCCCATTTCGATTTGATTTTTGGTCCACGGAGCTCTTTCGTGTTGCTACAGTGACCTCAGGATCCCTCTAGCCTTGAAACAGTGTTCTTGGGGTTTTTCTGGAGTGCCATCAAGGAAATCAAGGGTCCTTTCATGTGTGATGTGCAACACGGAATTGCTCTGCACGCAGTGAAGGGGAATCGGGCCTCATCTCGCGGCGACGGGGAAGTCTCATGGTTTTTCTCGAGTTGCGGCGGGAACCTGGGGTATATTCTCGAGTTACGACGGGGATGGCCCTTCCACCCACGTGTTTGTTCAGCGACATCAGGACTCCTGCCTAGTTGCGAGGGAAAATTCGGGATTCTCCTCGAGGCTTGGCAGGGCAATTGGGACGCCTCTCCAGCTGAGGCGGGAGACCAAGGGTCCCTTTCCACGTGCCACAGGAATCCTGGGACTCCTATCAAGTTTCACGAGGAGTCAGGCATCGTCTCCTTTGGAGGCACTGATCTCCGCTTACCTCTGAAGTTTTCAAAGGATGTGAGGCCTCCGGTCACGATGAGGTGGGGAACTAGGTCTTTCTCTGTGGTCTCCACAGGGGATTCAGACATCCTTTCGTCTTGGGAGATGCAAGACGAGCCTGCATTCAAGTCACTGCAGGGATATCCGGCCTTATTTCGAGTCAGGGCATCGCGGTGTCCATTCCACTTGAGGCCGCAAACTCAGGGTCCCTCTCACATACCTAGAGCTGAGAGAAGCCTCCTCTTGAGGTGCTTGTCGTAAGGTGGTATTCCTCTGGAGTCGAAGCCAGGGACTAACCTCTCATCTCGAGTTGATTTCTGGTCCATGGAGCTCCTTCGTGTAGCTACAGTGACCTCAGGATCTCTCTAGCCTTGAAACAGTGTTCTTGGTGTTTCTCTGGAGTGCCATCAAGGAAATCAAGGCTCCTTTCATGTGTGGTGTGCAACACGGAATTGCTCTGCGCGCAGTGCAGGTCAATCGTGCCTCATCTCCCGGCGAGGGGGACGTCTCATGGTTTTTCTCGAGTTGAGGCGGGAACCTGGGGTATATTCTCGAGTTACGACGGGAATGGCCCTTCCACACACGTGTTTGTTCAGCGACGTCAGGACTCCTGGCTAGTTGCGAGGAACAACTCGGGATTCTCCTCGAGGCTTGGCAGGGCAATTGGGACGCCTCTCCAGCTGAGGCGGGACCAAGGGTCCCGTTCCACGTGCCACAGGAATCCTGGGACTCCTATCAAGTTTCACGAGGGGTCTGGCATCGTCTCCTTTGGAGGCACTGATCTCCGCGTACCTCTGGAGTTTTCAAAGGATGTGAGGCCTCCGGTCGCGATGAGGTGGGGAACTAGGTCTTTCTCTGTGGTCTCAACAGGGGATTCAGACATCCTTTCATCTTGGGAGATGCATGACTGGCCTGCATTCAAGTCACTGCAGGGATATCCAGCCTTATTTCGAGTCAGGGCATCGCGGTGTCCATTCCACTTGAGGCCACAAACTCAGGGTCCCTCTCACATAGCTAGAGCTGAGAGAAGCCTCCTCTTGAGGTGCTTGTGGTAAGGTGGTATTCCTCCGGAGTCGAAGCCAGGGACTACCCTCCCATCTCGATTTGATTTTTGGTCCACGGAGCTCTTTCGTGTTGCTACAGTGACCTCAGGATCCCTCTAGCCTTGAAACAGTGTCCTTGGGGTTTCTCTGGAGTGCCATCAAGGAAATCAAGGCTCCTTTCATGTGTGATGTGCAACACGGAATTGCTCTGCACGCAGTGCATGGGAATCGGGCCTCATCTCGCGGCGAGGGGGAAGTCTCATGGTTTTTCTCGAGTTGCGGCGGGAACCTGGGGTATATTCTCGAGTTACGACGGGGATGGCCCTCCACACACGTGTTTGTTAAGCGATGGCAAGACTCCTGCCTAGTTGCGAGTGAAAATTCGGGATTCTCCTCGAGGCTTGGCAGGGCAATTGGGACGCCTCTCCAGCTGAGGCGGGAGACCAAGGGTCCCTTTCCACGTGCCACAGGAATCCTGGGACTCCTAAGAAGTTTCACGAGGAGTCAGGCATCGTCTCCTTTGGAGGCACTGATCTCCGCATACCTCTGGAGTTTTCAAAGGATGTGAGGCCTCCGGTCGCGATGAGGTGGGGAACTAGGTGTTTCTCTGTGGTCTCCACAGGGGCTTCAGACATCCTTTCGTCTTGGGAGATGCAAGACGAGCCTGCATTCAAGTCACTGCAGGGATATCCGGCCTTATTTTGAGTCAGGGCATCACGGTGTCCATTCCACTTGAGGCCGCAAACTCAGGGTCCCTCTCACATACCTAGAGCTGAGAGAAGCCTCCTCTTGAGGTGCTTGTGGTAAGGTGGTATTCCTCTGGAGTCGACGCCAGGAAGTAAACTCTCATCTCGAGTTGATTTTTGGTCCACGGAGCTCTTTCGTGTTGCTACAGTGACCTCAGGATCCCTCTAGCCTTCAAACAGTGTTCTTGGGGTTTCTCTGGAGTGCCATCAAGGAAATCAAGGCTCCTTTCATGTGTGATGTGCAATACGGAATTGCTTTGAATGCAGTGCAGGGGAATCGGGCCTCATCTTGCGGCGAGTGGGAAATCTCATGGTTTTTCTCGAGTTGCGGCGGGAACTTGGGGTATATTCTCGAGTTACGACGGGGATGGCCCTTCCACACACGTGTTTGTTCAGCGACGTCAGGACTCCTGCCTAATTGCGAGGAACAACTCGGGATTCTCCTCGAGGCTTGGCAGGGCAATTGGGACGCCTCTCCAGCTGAGGCGGGAGACCAAGAGTCCCTTTCCACGTGCCACAGGAATCCTGGGACTCCTATCAAGTTTCACGAGGAGTCAGGCATCGTCTCCTTTGGAGGCACTGATCTCAGTGTACCTCTGGAGTTTTCAAAGTATGTGAGGCCTCCGGTCGCGATGAGGTGGGGAACTAGGTCTTTCTCTGTGGTCTCCACAGGGGATTCAGACATCCTTTCGTCTTGGGAGATGCAAGACGAGCCTGTATTCAAGTCACTGCAGGGATAACCGGCCTTATTTCGAGTCAGGGCATCGCGGTGTCCATTCCACTTGAGGCCGCAAACTCAGTGTCCCTCTCACATACCTAGAGCTGAGAGAAGCCTCCTCTTGAGGTGCTTGTGGTAAGGTGGTATTCCTCTGGAGTCGAAGCCAGGGACTAACCTCTCATCTCGTGTTGATTTTTCGTCCACGGAGCTCTTTCGTGTTCCTACAGTGACCTCAGGATCCCTCTAGCCTTGAAACAGTGTTCTTGGGGTTTCTCTGGAGTGCCATCAAGGAAATCAAGGCTCCTTTCATGTGTGATGTGCAACACAGAATTGCTCTGCACGCAGTGCAGGGGAATCGGGCCTCATCTCCCGGTGAGGGGGAAGTCTCATGGTTTTTCTCGAGTTGCGGTGGGAACCTGGGGTATATTCTCGAGTGACGACGGGAATGGCCCTTCCACCCACGTGTTTGTTCCGTGACGTCAGGACTCCTGCCTAGTTGCGAAGGACAACTCGGTATTCTCCGCGAGGCTTGGCAGGGCAATTGGGACGCCTCTCCAGCTGAGGCGGGAGACCAAGGGTCCCTTTCCACGTGCCACAGGAATCCTGGGACTCCTATCAAGTTTCACGAGGTGTCAGGCATCGTCTCCTTTGGAGGCACTGATCTCCGCGTACCTCTCGAGTTTTCAAAGGATGTGAGGCCTCCGGTCGGGATGAGGTGGGGAACTAGGTGTTTCTCTGTGGTCTCCACAGGGGCTTCAGACATCCTTTCGTATTGGGAGATGCAAGACGAGCCTGCATTCAAGTCACTGCAGGGATATCCGGCCTTATTTCGCGTCAGGGCATCGCAGTGTCCATTCCACTTGAGGCCGCAAACTCAGGGTCCCTCTCACATACCTAGAGCTGAGAGAAGCCTCCTCTTGAGGTGCTTGTGGTAAGGTGGTATTCCTCTGGAGTCGACGCCAGGGACTAACCTCTCATCTCGAGTTGATTTTTGGTCCACGGAGCTCTTTCGTGTTGCTACAGTGACCTCAGGATCCCTCTAGCCTTCAAACAGTGTTCTTGGGGTTTCTCTGGAGTGCCATCAAGGAAATCAAGGCTCCTTTCATGTTTGATGTGCAATACGGAATTGCTTTGAATGCAGTGCAGGGGAATCGGGCCTCATCTTGCGGCGAGCGGGAAGTCTCATGGTTTTTCTCGAGTTGCGGCGGGAACCTGGGGTATATTCTCGAGTTACGACGGGGATGGCCCTTCCACACACGTGTTTGTTCAGCGACGTCAGGACTCCTGCCTAGTTGCGAAGGACAACTCGGCATTCTCCGCGAGGCTTGGCAGGGCAATTGGGACGCCTCTCCAGCTGAGGCGGGAGACCAAGGGTCCCTTTCCACGTGCCACAGGAATCCTGGGACTCCTATCAAGTTTCACGAGGAGTCAGGCATCGTCTCCTTTGGAGGCACTGATCTCCGCGTACCTCTCGAGTTTTCAAAGGTTGTGAGGCCTCCGGTCGCGATGAGGTGGGGAACTAGGTCTTTCTCTGTAGTTTCCACAGGGGATTCAGACATCCTTTCGTCTTGGGAGATGCAAGACGAGCCTGCATTCAAGTCACTGCAGGGATATCCAGCCTTATTTCGAGTCAGGGCATCACGGTGTCCATTCCACTTGAGGCCACAAACTCAGGGTCCCTCTCACATAGCTAGAGCTGAGAGAAGCCTCCTCTTGAGGTGCTTGTGGTAAGGTGGTTTCCTCTGGAGTCGAAGCCAGGGACTAACCTCTCATCTCGAGTTGATTTTTGGTCCACGGAGCTCTTTCGTGTAGCTGCAGTGACCTCAGAGTCCCTCTAGCCTTGAAACAGTGTTCTTGGGGTTTCTCTGGAGTGCCATCAAGGAAATCAAGGCTCCTTTCATGTGTGATGTGCAGCACGGAATTGCTCTGCACGCAGTGCAGGGGAATCTGGCCACATCTCGCGGCGAGGGGGACGTCTCATGGTTTTTCTCGAGTTGCGGCGGGAACCTGGGGTATATTCTCCAGTTCCGACGGGGATGGCCCATCCACCCACGTGTTTGTTCAGCGACGTCAGGACTCCTGCCTTGTTGCGAGGGACAACTCGGGATTCTCCTCGAGGCTTGGCAGGGCAATTGGGACGCCGCTCCAGCTGAGGCAGGAGACCAAGGGTCCCTTTCCACGTGCCACAGGAATCCTGGGACTCCTATCAAGTTTCACGAGGAGTCAGGTATCGTCTCCTTTGGAGGCACTGATCTCCGCGTACCTCTGGAGTTTTCAAAGGATGTGAGGCTTCCGGTCGCGATGAGGTGGGGAACTAGGTCTTTCTCTGTGGTCTCCACAGGGGATTCAGACATCCTTTCGTCTTGGCAGATGCAAGAGGAGCCTGCATTCAAGTCACTGCAGGGATATCCGGCCTTATTTCGAGTCAGGGCATCGCGGTGTCCATTCCACTTGAGGCCGCAAACTCAGGGTCCCGCTCACATACATAGAGCTGAGAGAAGCCTCCTCTTGAGGTGCTTGTGGGAAGGTGGTATTCCTCTGGAGACGAAGCCAGGGACTAACCTCTCATCTCGAGTTGGTTTTTGGTCCACGGAGCTCCTTCGTGTTGCTACAGTGACCTCAGGTTCACTCTAGCCTTGAAACAGTGTTCTTGGGGTTTCTCTGGAGTGCCATCAAGGAAATCAAGGCTCCTTTCATGTGTGATGTGCAACACGTATTGCTCTGCACGCAGTGCCGGGGAATCGGGCCTCATCTCGCGGCGAGGGGCAAGTCTCATGGTTTTTCTCGAGTTGCGGCGGGAACCTGGGGTATATTCTGGAGTTACGACGGGGAAAGCCCTTCCACCCACGTGTTTGTTCAGCGACGTCTGGACTCCTGCCTAGTTGCGAGGGACAACTCGGGATTCTCCTCGAGGCTTGGCAGGGAAATTGGGACGCCTCTCCAGCTGAGGCGGGAGACCAAGGGTCCCTTTCCACGTGCCACAGGAATCCTGGGACTCCTATCAAGTTTCACGAGGAGTCAGGCATCGTCTCCTTTGGAGGCACTGATCTCAGTGTTCCTCTGGAATTTTCAAAGTATGTGAGGCCTCCGGTCGCAGTGAAGTGGGGAACTAGGTCTTTCTCTGTGTTCTCCACAGGGGATTTAGACATCCTTTCGTCTTGGGAGATGCAAGACGAGCCTGCATTCAAGTCACTGCAGGGATATCCGGCCTTATTTCGAGTCAGGGCATCGCGGTGTCCATTCCACGTGAGGCCGCAAACTCAGGGTCCCTCTCACATACCTAGAGCTGAGAGAAGCCTCCTCTTGAGGTGCTTGTGGTAAGGTGGTATTCCTCTGGAGTCGAAGCCAGGGACTAACCTCTCATCTCGAGTTAATTTTGGGTCCACGGAGCTCTTTCGTTTTGCTACAGTGACCTCAGGATCCCTCTAGCCTTGAAACAGTGTTCTTGGGGATTCTCTGGAGTGCCATCAAGGAAATCAAGGCTCCTTTCATGTGTGATGTGCAACACGGAATTGCTCTGCACGCAGTGCAGGGGAATCCGGCCTCATCTCGCGGTGAGGGGGAAGTCTCATGGTTTTTCTCGAGTTGCGGCGGGAACCTGTGGTATATTCTCAAGTTACGACGGGGATGGCCCTTCCACACACGTGTTTGTTCAGCGACGTCAGGACTCCTGCCTAGGTGCGAGAGACAACTCGGGATTCTCCTCGAGGCTTGGCAGGGCAATTGGGACGCCTCTCCAGCTGAGGCGGGAGACCAAGGGTCCCTTTCCACGTGCCACTGGAATCCTGGGACTCCTATCAAGTTTCACGAGGAGTCAGGAATCGTCTCCTTTGGAGGCACTGATCTCCGCGTACCTCTGGAGTTTTCAAAGGATGTGAGGCCTCCGGTCACGATGAGGTTGGGAACTAGGTCTTTCTCTGTGGTCTCCACAGGGGATTCAGACATCCTTTCGTCTTGGGAAATGCAGGACGAGCCTGCATTCAAGTCACTGCAGGGATATCCAGCCTTATTTCGCGTCAGGGCATCGCAGTGTCAATTCCACTTGAAGCCGCAAACTCAGGGTCCCTCTCACATACCTAGAGCTGAGAGAAGCCTCCTCTTGAGGTGCTTGTGGTAAGCTGGTATTCCTCTGGAGTCGAAGCCAGGGACTAACCTCTCATCTCGAGTTGATTTTTGGTCCACGGAGCTCTTTCGTGTTGCTACAGTGACCTCAGGATCCCTCTAGCCTTGAAACAGTGTTCTTGGGGTTTCTCTGGAGTGCCATCAAGGAAACCAAGGCTCCTTTCATGTTTGATGTGCAATACGGAATTGCTTTGAATGCAGTGCAGGGGAATCGGGCCTCATCTTGAGGCGAGGAGGAAGTCTCATGGTTTTTCTCGAGTTGCGGCGGGAACCTGGGGTATATTCTCGATTTACGACGGGGATGGCCCTTCCACCCACGTATTTGTTCAGCGACGTCAGGACTCCTGCCTAGTTGCGAGGGACAACTCGGGAGTCTCCTCGAGGCTTGGCAGGGGAATTGGGACGCCTCTCCAGCTGAGGCGGGAGAGGAAGTGGCCCTTTCCACGTGCCACAGGAATCCTGGGACTCCTATCAAGTTTCACGAGGAGTCAGGCGTCGTCTCCTTTGCAGGCACTGATCTCAGTGTACCTCTGGAGTTTTCAAAGTATGTGAGGCCTCCGGTCGCGATGAGGTGGGGAACTCGGTCTTTCTCTGTGGTCTCCACAGGGGATTCAGACATCCTTTCGTCTTGGGAAATGCAAGACGAGCCTGCATTCAAGTCACTGCAGGGATATCCGGCCTTATTTCGAGTCAGGGCATCGCGGTGTCCATTCCACTTGAGGCCGCAAACTCAGGGTCCCTCTCACATACCTAGAGCTGAGAGAAGCCTCCACTTGAGGTGCTTGTGGTAAGGTGGTTTCCTCTGGAGTCGAAGCCAGGGACTAACCTCTCATCTCGAGTTGATTTTTGGTCCACGGAGCTCTTTTCTGTTGCTACAGTGACCTCAGGATCCCTCTAGCCTTGAAACAGTGTTCTTGGGGTTTCTCTGGAGTGCCATCAAGGAAATCAAAGCTCCTTTCATGTGTGATGTGCAACACGGAATTGCTTTGAATGCAGTGCAGGGGAATCGGGCCTCATCTTGCGGCGAGGGGGAAGTCTCATGGTTTTTCTCGAGTTGCGGTGGGAACCTGAGGTATATTCTCGAGTTACGACGGGGATGGCCCTTCCTCCCACTTGTTTGTTCAGTGACGTCAGGACTCCTACCTAGTTGCGAGGGACAACTCGGGAGTCTCCTCGAGGCTTGGCAGGGCAACTGGGACGCCTCTCCAGCTGAGGCGGGAGACGAAGTGGCCCTTTCCACGTGCCACAGGAATCCTGGGAATCCTATCAAGTTTCACGAGGAGTCAGGCATCGTCTCCTTTGGAGGCACTGATCTCCGCCTACCTCTGGAGTTTTCAAAGGATGTGAGGGCTCCGGTCGCGATGAGGTGGGGAACTAGGTCTTTCTCTGTGGTCTCCACAGGGGATTCAGACATCCTTTCCTCTTGGGAGATGCAAGATGAGCCTGCATTCAAGTCACTGCAGGGATATCCGGCCTTATTTCGAGTCAGGGCATCGCGGTGTCCATTCCACTTGAGGCCGCAAACTCAGAGTCTCTCTGTCATACCAAGAGCTGAGAAAAGCCTCCTCTTGAGGTGCTTGTGGTAAGCTGGTATTCCTCTGGAGTCGAAGCCAGGGACTAACCTCTCATCTCGAGTTGATTTTTGGTCCACGGAGCTCTTTCGTGTTGCTACAGTGACCTCAGGATGCCTCTAGCCTTGAAACAGTGTTCTTGGGGTTTCTCTGGAGTGCCATCAAGGAAATCAAGGCTCCTTTCATGTGTGATGTGCAACACGGAATTGCTCTGCACGCAGTGCAGGGTATCGGGCCTCATTTTGCGGTGAGGGGCAAGTCTCATAGTTTTCCTCGAGTTGCGATGGGAACCTGGGGTTTATTCTCGAGTTACGACGGGGATGGCCCTTCCACACACGTGTTTGTTCAGCGACGGCAGGACTCCTGCCTAGTTGCGAGGGACAACTCGGGATTCTCCTCGAGGCTTGGCAGGGCAATTGGGACGCCTCTCCAGCTGAGGCGGGAGACCAAGGGTCCCTTTCCACGTGCCACAGGAATCCTGGGACTCCTATCAACTTTCACGAGGAGTCAGGCATCGTCTCCTTTGGAGGCACTGATCTCCGCGTACCTCTGGAATTTTCAAAGGATGTGAGGCCTTCGGTCGCAATGAGGTGGGGAACTAGGTCTTTTTCTGTGGTCTCCACAGGGGATTCAGACATCCTTTCGTCTTGGGAAATGCAAGACGAGCCTGCATTGAAGTCACTGCAGGGATATCCGGCCTTATTTCGAGTCAGGGCATCGCGGTGTCCATTCCACTTGAGACCGCAAACTCAGGGTCCCTCTCACATACCTAGAGCTGAGAGAAGCCTCCTCTTGAGGTGCTTGTGGTAAGATGGTATTCCTCTGGAGTCGAAGCCAGGGACTAACCTCTCATCTCGAGTTGATTCTTGGTCCACGGAGCTCTTTCGTGTGGCTACAGTGACCTCAGGATCCCTCTAGCCTTGAAACAGTGTTCTTTGGGTTTCTTTGGAGTGCCAGCAAGGAAATCATGGCTCCTTTCATCTGTGATGTGCAACACGGAATTGCTCTGCACGCAGTGCAGGGGAATCGGTCCTCATCTCGCGGCGAGGGGGAAGTCTAATGGTTTTTCTCGAGTTGCGGCGGGAACCTGGGGTATATTCTCGAGTTACGACGGGATGGCCCTTCCACACACGTGTTTGTTCAGCGACGTCAGGACTCCTGCCTAGTTGCGAGGGACAACTCGGGATTCTCCTCGAGGCTTGGCAGGGCAATTGGGACGCCTCTCCCGCTGAGGCGGGAGACCAAGGGTCCCTTTCCACGTGCCACAGGAATCCTGGGACTCCTATCAAGTTTCACGAGGAGTCAGGCATCGTCTCCTTTGGAGGCACTGATCTCCGCGTACCTCTGGAGTTTTCAAAGATGTGAGGCCTCCGGTCGCGATGAGGTGGGGAACTAGGTCTTTCTCTGTGGTCTCCACAGGGGATTCAGACATCCTTTCGTCTTGGGAGATGCAAGACGAGCCTGCATTCAAGTCACTGCAGGGATATCCGGCCTTATTTCGAGTCAGGGCATCGCGGTGTCCATTCCAATTGAGGCCGCAAACTCAGGGTCCTTCTCACATACCTAGAGCTGAGAGAAACCTCCTCTTGAGGTGCTTGTGGTAAGGTGGTATTCCTCTGGAGTCGAAGCCAGGGACTAACCTCTCATCTCGAGTTGATTTTTGGTCCATGGAGCTCTTTCGTGTTGCTACAGTGACCTCAGGATCCCTCTAGCCTTGAAACAGTGTCCTTGGGGTTTCTCTGGAGTGCCATCAAGGAAATCAAGGCTCCTTTCATGTGTGATGTGCCACACGGAATTGCTCTGCACACAGTGCAGGGAAATCGGGACTCATCTTGCGGCGAGGGGGAAGTCTCATGGTTTTTCTCGAGTTGCGGCGGGAACCTGGGGTATATTTCCGAGTTACGACGGGGATGGCCCTTCCACACACGTGTGTGTTTAGCGACGTCAGGACTCCTGCCTAGTTGCGAGGGACAACTCGGGATTCTCCTCGAGGCTTTTCAGGGCAATTGGGACGCCTCTCCAGCTGAGGCGGGAGACCAAGAGACCTTTTCCAAGTGCCACAGGAATCCTGGGACTCCTATCAAGTTTCACGAGGAGTCAGGCATCCTCTCCTTTGGAGGCACTGATCTCCGCGTACCTCTGGAGTTTTCAAAGGATGTGAGGCTATCGGTCGCGATGAGGTGGGGAACTAGGTCTTTCTCTGTGCTGTCCACAGGGGATTCAGACATCCTTTCGTCTTGGGAGATGCAAGATGAGCCTGCATTGAAGTCACTGCAGGGATATCCGGCTTTATTTTGAGTCAGGGCATCGCGGTGTCCATTCCACTTGAGGCCGCAAACTCAGGGTCCCTCTCACATACCTAGAGCTGAGAGAAGCCTCCTCTTGAGGTGCTTGTGGTAAGGTGGTATTCCTCTGGAGTCGAATCCAGGGACTAACCTCCCTTCTCGAGTTGATTTTTGGTCCACAGAGTGCTTTTGTGTTGCTACAGTGACCTCAGGATCCCTCTAGCCTTGAAACAGTGTTCTTGGGGTTTCTCTGGAGTGCCATCAAGGAAATCAAGGCTCCTTTCATGTGTGAATTGCAAAACGGAATTGCTCTGCACGCAGTACAGGGGAATCGGGCCTCATCTCGCATCGAGGGGGAAGTCTCATGGTTTTTCTCGAGTTGCGGCGGGAACCTGGGGTATATTCTCGAGTTACGACGGGGATGCCCTTCCACACACGTGTTTGTTCAGCGACGTCAGGACTCCTGCCTAGTTGCGAGGGACAACTCGGGATTCTCCTCGAGGCTTGGCAGGGCAATTGGGACGCCTCTCCAGCTGAGGCGGGAGACCAAGGGTCCCTTTCCACGTGCCACTGGAATCCTGGGACTCCTATCAAGTTTCACGAGGAGTCAGGAATCGTCTCCTTTGGAGGCACTGATCTCCGCGTACCTCTGGAGTTTTCAAAGGATGTGAGGCCTCCGGTCACGATGAGGTTGGGAACTAGGTCTTTCTCTGTGGTCTCCACAGGGGATTCAGACATCCTTTCGTCTTGGGAAATGCAGGACGAGCCTGCATTCAAGTCACTGCAGGGATATCCGGCCTTATTTCGCGTCAGGGCATCGCAGTGTCAATTCCACTAGAGGCCGCAAACTCAGGGTCCCTCTCACATACCTAGAGCTTAGAGAAGCCTACTCTTGAGGTGCTTGTGGTAAGCTGGTATTCCTCTGGAGTCGAAGCCAGGGACTAACCTCTCATCTCGAGTTGATTTTTGGTCCACGGAGCTCTTTCGTGTTGCTACAGTAACCTCAGGATCCCTCTAGCCTTGAAACAGTGTTCTTGGGGTTTCTCTGGAGTGCCATCAAGGAAACCAAGGCTCCTTTCATGTTTGATGTGCAATACGGAATTGCTTTGAATGCAGTGCAGGGGAATCGGGCCTCATCTTGCGGCGAGGAGGAAGTCTCATGGTTTTTCTCGAGTTGCGGCGGAAACCTGGGGTATATTCTCGAGTTACGACGGGGATGGCCCTTCCACCCACGTGTTTGTTCAGCGACGTCAGGACTCCTGCCTAGTTGCGAGGGACAACTCGGGATTCTCCTCGAGGCTTGGCAGGGCAATTGGGACGCCTCTCCAGCTGAGGCGAGAGACCAAGGGTCCCTTTCCACGTGCCACAGGAATCCTGGGACTCCTATCAAGTTTCACGAGGAGTCAGGCATCGTCTCCTTTCAAGGCACTGATCTCCGCGTACCTCTGGAATTTTCAAAGGATGTGAGGCCTTCGGTCGCAATGAGGTGGGGAACTAGGTCTTTTTCTGTGGTCTCCACAGGGGATTCAGACATCCTTTCGTCTTGGGAGATGCAAGACGAGCCTGCATTCAAGTCACTGCAGGGATATCCGGCCTTATTTCGAGTCAGGGCATCGCGGTGTCCATTCCACTTGAGACCGCAAACTCAGGGTCCCTCTCACATACCTAGAGCTGAGAGAAGCCTCCTCTTGAGGTGCTTGTGGTAAGGTGGTATTCCTCCGGAGTCGAAGCCAGGGACTATCCTCTCATCTCGAGTTGATTTTTGGTCCACGGAGCTCTTTCGTGTGGCTATAGTGACCTCAGGATACCTCTAGCCTTGAAACAGTGTTCTTGGGGTTTCTCTGGAGTGCCATCAAGGAAATCAAGGCTCCTTTCATGTGTGATGTGCAACACGGAATTGCTCTGCACGCAGTGCAGGGGAATCGGGCCTCATCTCGCGGCGAGGGGGAATTCTCATGGTTTTTCTCGAATTGCGGCGGGAACCTGGGGTATATTCTCGAGTTACGACGGGGATGGCCCTTCCACACACGTGTTTGTTCAGCGACGTCGGGACTCCTGCCGAGTCGCGAGGGACAACTCGGGATTCTCCTCGAGGCTTGGCAGGGCAATTGGGACGCCTCTCCAGCTGAGGCAGGAGACCAAGGGTCCCTTTCCACGTGCCACAGGAATCCTGGAACTGCTATCAAGTTTGACGAGTAGTCAGGCATTGGCTTCTTTGGAGGCACTGATCTCCGCGTACCTCTGGAATTTTCAAAGGATGTGAGGCCTCCGGTCGCGATGAGGTGGGAAACTAGGTCTTTCTCTGTGGTCTCCACAGGGGATTCAGACATCCTTTCGTCTTGGGAGATGCAAGACGAGCCTGCATTCAAGTCACTGCAGGGATATCCGGCCTTAATTCGAGTCAGGGCATCGCGGTGTCCATTCCACTTGAGGCCGCAAACTCAGGGTCCCTGTCACATAGCTAGAGCTGAGAGAAGCCTCCACTTGAGGTGCTTGTGGTAAGGTGGTATTCCTCTGGAGACGAAGCCAGGGATTAACCTCTCATTTCGAGTTGATTTTTGGTCCACGGAGCTCTTTTGTGTTGCTACAGTGACCTCAGATTCACTCTAGCCTTGAAACGGTGTTCTTGGGGTTTCTCTGGAGTGCCATCAAGGAAATCAAGGCTCCTTTCATGTGTCATGTGCAACACGGAATTGCTCTGCACGCAGTGCAGGGGAATTGGGCCTCATCTCGTGGCGAGTGGGAAGTCTCATGGTTTTTCTGGAGTTGCGCGTGAACCTGGGGTATATTCTCGAGTTACGTCGGGGATGGCCCTTCCAACCACGTGTTTGTTCAGCGACGTCAGGACTCCTGCCTAGTTGCGAGGGACAACTTGGGATTCACCTCAAGGCTTGGCAGGGCAATAAGGAAGCCTCTCCAGCTGAGGCAGGAGACCAAGGGTCCCTTTCCACGTCCACAGGAATCCTGGGACTCCTATCAAGTTTCACGAGGAGTCAGGCATCGTCTCCTTTGGAGGCACTGATCTCCGCGTACCTCTGGAGTTTTCAAAGGATGTGAGGCCTCCGGTCGCGATGAGGTGGGGAACTAGGTTTTTCTCTGTGGTTTCCACAGGGGATTCAGACATCCTTTCGTCTTGGCAGATGCAAGAGGAGCCTGCATTCAAGTCACTGCAGGGATATCCGGCCTTATTTCGAGTCAGGGCATCGCGGTGTCCATTCCACTTGAGGCCGCAAACTCAGGGTCCCACTCACATACATAGAGCTGAGAGAAGCCTCCTCTTGAGGTGCTTGTGGGAAGGTGGTATTCCTCTGGAGACGAAGCCAGGGACTAACCTCTCATCTCGAGTTGATTTTTGGTCCACGGAGCTCCTTCGTGTTGCTGCAGTGACCTCAGGTTCACTCTAGCCTTGAAACAGTGTTCTTGGGGTTTCTCTGGAGTGCCATCAAGGAAATCAAGGCTCCTTTCATGTGTGATGTGCAACACGTATTGCTCTGCACGCAGTGCCGGGGAATCGGGCCTCATCTCGCGGCGAGGGGCAAGTCTCATGGTTTTTCTCGAGTTGCGGCAGTAACCTGGGGTATATTCTGGAGTTACGACGGGGAAAGCCCTTCCACCCACGTGTTTGTTCAGCGACGTCAGGACTCCTGCCTAGTTGCGAGGGACAACTCGGGATTCTCCTCGAGGCTTGGCAGGGCAATTGGGATGCCTGTCCAGCTGAGGCGGGAAACCAAGGGTCCCTTTCCACGTGCACCAGGAATCCTGGGACTCCTATCAAGTTTCACGAGGAGTCAGGCATCGTCTCCTTTGGAGGCACTGATCTCCGCGTATCTCTGGAGTTTTCAAAGGATGTGAGGCCTCCGTTCGCGATGAGGTGGGAGACTAGGTCTTTCTCTGTGGTCTCCACAGGGGATACAGACATCCTTTCGTCTTGGGAGATGCAAGACGAGCCTGCATTCAAGTAACTGCAGGGATAACCGGCCTTATTTCGAGTCAGGGCATCGCGGTGTCCATTCCACTTGAGGCCGCAAACTCAGGGTCCCTCTCACATAGCTAGAGCTGAGAGAAGCCTCCTCTTGAGGTGCTTGTGGTAAGATGGTATTCCTCTGGAGTCGAAGCCAGGGACTAACCTCTCATCTCGAGTTGATTCTTGGTCCACGGAGCTCTTTCGTGTGGCTACAGTGACCTCAGGATCCCTCTAGCCTTGAAACAGTGTTCTTTGGGTTTCTTTGGAGTGTCAGCAAGGAAATCATGGCTCCTTTCATCTGTGATGTGCAACACGGAATTGCTCTGCACGCAGTGCAGGGGAATCGGGCCTCATCTCGCGTCGAGGGGGAAGTCTCATGGTTTTTCTCGAGTTGCGGCGGGAACCTGGGGTATATTCTCGAGTTACGACGGGATGGCCCTTCCACCCACGTGTTTGTTCAGCGACATCAGGACTCCTGCCTAGTTGCGAGGGACAACTCGGGATTCTCCTCGAGGCTTGGCAGGGCAATTGGGACGCCTCTCCAGCTGAGGCGGGAGACCAAGGGTCCCTTTCCACGTGCCACAGGAATCCTGGGACTCCTATAAAGTTTCACGAGGAGTCAGGCATCGTCTCCTCTGGAGGCACTGATCTCCGCGTACCTCTGGAGTTTTCAAAGGATGTGAGGCCTCCGGTCGCGATGAGGTGGGGAACTAGGTCTTTCTCGGTGGTCTCCACATGGGATTCAGACATCCTTTCGTCTTGGGAGATGCAAGATGAGCCTGCATTGAAGTCACTGCAGGGATATCCGGCTTTATTTTGAGTCAGGGCATCGCGGTGTCCATTCCACTTGAGGCCGCAAACTCAGGGTCCCTCTCACATACCTAGAGCTGAGAGAAGCCTCCTCTTGAGGTGCTTGTGGTAAGGTGGTATTCCTCTGGAGTCGAAGCCAGGGACTAACCTCTCATCTCGAGTTGATTTTTGGTCCACGGAGCTCTTTCGTGTTGCTACAGTGACCTCAGGATCCCTCTAGCCTTGAAACAGTGTACTTGGGTTTTCTCTTTAGTGCCATCAAGGAAATCAAGGCTTCTTTCCTGTGTGATGTGCAACACGGAATTGCTCTGCACGCAGTGCAGGGGAATCGGGCCTCATCTCGCGGCGAGGGGGAAGTCTCATGGTTTTTCTCGAGTTGCGGCGGGAACCTAGGGTATTTTCTCGAGTTACGACAGGGATGGACCTTCCACCCACGTGTTTGTTCAGCGACGTCAGGACTCCTGCCTAGTTGCGAGGGACAACTCGGGATTTTCCTCGAGGCTTGGCAGGGCAATTGGGACGCCTCTCCAGCTGAGGCGGGAGACCAAGGGTTCCTTTCCACGTGCCACAGGAATCCTGGGACTTCTATAAAGTTTCACGAGGAGTCAGGCATCGTCTCCTTTAGAGGAACTGATCTCCGCGTACCTCTGGAGTTTTCAAAGGATGTGATGCCTCCGGTCCCGATGAGTGGGGAACTACGTCTTTCTCTGTGGTCTCCACAGGAGATTCAGACATCCGTTCATCTTGGGAGATGCAAGACGAGCCTGCATTCAAGTCACTGCAGGGATATCCGGCCTTATTTCGCGTCAGGGTATCGCAGTGTCCATTCCACTTGAGTCTGCAACTCAGGGTCCCTCTCACATACGTGGAGCTGAGAGAAGCCTCCTCTTGAGGTGCTTGTGCTAAGGTGGTATTCCTCTGGAGTCGAAGCCAGGGACAAACCTCTCATCTCGAGTTGATTTTTGGTCCACGGAGCTCTTTCGTGTTGCTACAGTAACCTCAGGACCCTTCTAGCCTTGAAACAGTGTTCTTCGGGTTTCTCTGGAGTGCCATCAAGGAAATCAAGGCTCCTTTCATGTGTGAATTGCAAAACGGAATTGCTCTGCACGCAGTGCAGGGGAATCGGGCCTCATCTCGCATCGAGGGGCAAGTCTCATGGTTTTTCTCGAGTTGCGGCGGGAACCTGGGGTATATTCTCGAGTTAAGACGGGGATGCCCTTCCACACACGTGTTTGTTCAGCGACGTCTGGACTCCTGCCTAGTTGCGAGGGACAACTCGGGATTCTCCTCGAGGCTTGGCAGGGCAATTGGGACGCCTCTCCAGCTGAGGCGGGAGACCAAGGGTCCCTTTCCACGTGCCACAGGAATCCTGGGACTCCTATCAAGTTTCACGAGGAGTCAGGCATCGTCTCCTTTGGAGGCACTGATCTCAGTGTACCTCTGGAATTTTCAAAGTATGTGAGGCCTCCGGTCGCAGTGAAGTGGGGAACTAGGTCTTTCTCTGTGTTCTCCACAGGGGATTTAGACATCCTTTCGTCTTGGGAGATGCAAGACGAGCCTGCATTCAAGTCACTGCAGGGATATCCGGCCTTATTTCGAGTCAGGGCATCGCGGTGTCCATTCCACGTGAGGCCGCAAACTCAGGGTCCCTCTCACATACCTAGAGCTGAGAGAAGCCTCCTCTTGAGGTGCTTGTGGTAAGGTGGTATTCCTCTGGAGTCGAAGCCAGGAACTAACCTCTCATCTCGAGTTGATTTTTGGTCCACGGAGCTCTTTCGTGTTGCTACAGTGACCTCAGGATCCCTCTAGCCTTGAAACAGTGTTCTTGGGGATTCTCTGGAGTGCCATCAAGGAAATCAAGGCTCCTTTCATGTGTGATGTGCAACACGGAATTGCTCTGCACGCAGTGCAGGGGAATCCGGCCTCATCTCGCGGTGAGGGGGAAGTCTCATGGTTTTTCTCGAGTTGCGGCGGGAACCTGGGGTATATTCTCGAGTTACGACGGGGATGGCCCTTCCACACACGTGTTTGTTCAGCGACGTCAGGACTCCTGCCTAGTTGCGAGGGACAACTCGGGATTCTCCTCGAGGCTTGGCAGGGCAATTGGGACGCCTCTCCAGCTGAGGCGGGAGACCAAGGGTCCCTTTCCACGTGCCACTGGAATCCTGGGACTCCTATCAAGTTTCACGAGGAGTCAGGAATCGTCTCCTTTGGAGGCACTGATCTCCGCGTACCTCTGGAGTTTTCAAAGGATGTGAGGCCTCCGGTCACGATGAGGTTGGGAACTAGGTCTTTCTCTGTGGTCTCCACAGGGGATTCAGACACCCTTTCGTCTTGGGAAATGCAGGACGAGCCTGCATTCAAGTCACTGCAGGGATATCCGGCCTTATTTCGCGTCAGGGCATCGCAGTGTCAATTCCACTTGAGGCCGCAAACTCAGGGTCCCTCTCACATACCTAGAGCTTAGAGAAGCCTCCTCTTGAGGTGCTTGTGGTAAGCTGGTATTCCTCTGGAGTCGAAGCCAGGGACTAACCTCTCATCTCGAGTTGATTTTTGGTCCACGGAGCTCTTTCGTGTTGCTACAGTGACCTCAGGATCCCTCTAGCCTTGAAACAGTGTTCTTGGGGTTTCTCTGGAGTGCCATCAAGGAAACCAAGGCTCCTTTCATGTTTGATGTGCAATACGGAATTGCTTTGAATGCAGTGCAGGGGAATCGGGCCTCATCTTGTGGCGAGGAGGAAGTCTCATGGTTTTTCTCGAGTTGCGGCGGGAACCTGGGGTATATTCTCGAGTTACGACGGGGATGGCCCTTCCACCCACGTGTTTGTTCAGCGACGACAGGACTCCTGCCTAGTTGCGAGGGACAACTCGGGAGTCTCCTCGAGGCTTGGCAGGGGAATTGGGACGCCTCTCCAGCTGAGACGGGAGACTAAGGTTCCCTTTCCACGTGCCACAGGAATCCTGGGACTCCTATCAAGTGTCACGAGGAGTCAGGCGTCGTCTCCTTTGCAGGCACTGATCTCAGTGTACCTCTGGAGTTTTCAAAGGATGTGAGGCCTCCGGTCGCGATGAGGTGGGGAACTAGGTCTTTCTCTGTGGTCTCCACAGGGGATTCAGACATCCTTTCGTCTTGGGAGATGCAAGATGAGCCTGCATTCAAGTCACTGCAGGGATATCCGGCCTTATTTCGAGTCAGGGCATCGCGGTGTCCATTCCACTTGAGGCCGCAAACTCAGAGTCTCTCTCACATACCAAGAGCTGAGAAAAGCCTCCTCTTGAGGTGCTTGTGGTAAGCTGGTATTCCTCTGGAGTCGAAGCCAGGGACTAACCTCTCATCTCGAGTTGATTTTTGGTCCACGGAGCTCTTTCGTGTTGCTACAGTGACCTCAGGATGCCTCTAGCCTTGAAACAGTGTTCTTGGGGTTTCTCTGGAGTGCCATCAAGGAAATCAAGGCTCCTTTCATGTGTGATGTGCAACACGGAATTGCTCTGCACGCAGTGCAGGGTATCGGGCCTCATTTTGCGGTGAGGGGGAAGTCTCATAGTTTTCCTCGAGTTGCGATGGGAACCTGGGGTTTATTCTCGAGTTACGACAGGGATGGCCCTTCCACACACGTGTTTGTTCAGCGACGGCAGGACTCCTGCCTAGTTGCGAGGGACAACTCGGCATTCTCCTCGAGGCTTGGCAGGGCAATTGGGACGCCTCTCCAGCTGAGGCAGGAGACCAAGGGTCCCTTTCCACGTGCCACAGGAATCCTGGGACTCCTATCAAGTTTCACGAGGAGTCAGGCATCGTCTCCTTTGGAGGCACTGATCTCCGCGTACCTCTGGAATTTTCAAAGGATGTGAGGCCTTCGGTCGCAATGAGGTGGGGAACTAGGTCTTTTTCTGTGGTCTCCACAGGGGATTCAGACATCCTTTCGTCTTGGGAAATGCAAGACGAGCCTGCATTGAAGTCACTGCAGGGATATCCGGCCTTATTTCGAGTCAGGGCATCGCGGTGTCCATTCCACTTGAGACCGCAAACTCAGGGTCCCTCTCACATACCTAGAGCTGAGAGAAGCCTCCTCTTGAGGTGCTTGTGGTAAGGTGGTATTCCTCCGGAGTCGAAGACAGGGACTATCCTCTCATCTCGAGTTGATTTTTGGTCCACGGAGCTCTTTCGTGTGGCTATAGTGACCTCAGGATACCTCTAGCCTTGAAACAGTGTTCTTGGGGTTTCTCTGGAGTGCCATCATGGAAATCAAGGCTCCTTTCATGTGTGATGTGCAACATGGAATTGCTCTGCACGCAGTGCAGGGGAATCGGGCCTCATCTCGCGGCGAGGGGGAAGTCTCATTGTTTTTCTCGAGTTGCAGCGGGAACCTGGGGTTTACTCTCGAGTTACGATGGGGATGGCACTTTTACACATATGTTTGTTCAGCGATGTCAGGATTCCTGCCTAGTTGCGAGGGACAACTCGGGATTCTCCTCGAGGCTTGGCAGGGCAATTAGGACGCCTCTCCAGCTGAGGCGGGAGACCAAGGGTCCCTTTCCACGTGCCACAGGACTCCTGGGACTCCTATCAAGTTTCATGAGGAGTCAGGCATCGTCTCCGTTGGAGGCACTGACCTCCGCGTACCTCTGGAGTTTTCAAAGGATATGAGGCCTCCGGTCGCGATGAGGTGGGGAACTAGGTCTTTCTCTGTGGTCTCCACAGGGGATTTAGACATCCTTTCGTCTTGGGAGATGCAAGACGAGCCTGCATTCAAGTCACTGCAGGGATATCCGGCATTATTTCACATCAGGGCATCGCAGTGTCCATTCCACTTGAGGCCGCAAACTCAGGGTCCCTCTCACATACCTAGAGCTGAGAGAAGCCTCCTCTTGAGGTGCTTGTGGTAAGGTTGTATTCCTCTGGAGTCGAAGCCAGGGACTAACCTCTCATCTCGAGTTGATTTTTGGTCCACAGAGCTCTTTCGTGTGGCTACAGTGACGTCAGGATCCCTCTAGCCTTGAAACAGTGTTCTTGGAGTTTCTCTGGAGTGCCATCAAGGAAATCAAGGCTCCTTTCATGTGTGATGTGCAACACGGAATTGCTCTGCACGCAGTGCAGGGGAATCGGGCCTCATCTCGCGGCGAGGGGGAATTCTCATGGTTTTTCTCGAGTTGCGGCGGGAACCTGGGGTATATTCTCGAGTTACGACGGGGATGGCCCTTCCACCCACGTGTTTGTTCAGCGACGGCAGGACTCCTGCCTAGTTGCGAGGGACAACTCGGGATTCTCCTCGAGGCTTGCCAGGGCAATTGGGACGCCTCTCCAGCTGAGGCGGGAGACCAAGGGTCCCTTTCCACGTGCCACAGGAATCCTGGGACTCCTATCAAGTTTCACGAGGAGTCAGGCATCGTCCCTTTTGGAGGCACTGATCTCCGCGTACCTCTGGAGTTTTCAAAGGATTTGATGCCTCTGGTCGCGATGAGGTGGGAAGTAGGTCTTTCTCTGTGGTCTCCACAGGGGATTCAGACACCCTTTCATCTTGGGAGATGCAAGACGAGCTGGCATTCAAGTCACTGCAGAGATATGCGGCCTTATTTCGAGTCAGGGCATCCCGGTGTCCATTCCACTTGAGGCTGCAAACTCAGGGTCCCTCTCCCATACGTAGAGCTGAGAGAAGCCTCCTCTTGAGGTGCTTTTGGTAAGGTGGTAGTCCTCTGCAGTCGAAGCCAGGGACTAACCTCTCATCTCGAGTTGATTTTTGGTCCATGAAGTTCTTTCGTGTTGCTACAGTGACGTCAGGATCCCTCTAGCCTTGAAACAGTGTTCTTGAGGTTTCTCTGGAGTGCCATCAAGGAAATCAAAGCTCCTTTCATGCGTGATGTGCAACACGGAATTGCTCTGCACGCAGTGAAGGGGAATCGGGCCTCATCTCGCGGCGAGGGGGAAGTCTCATGGTTTTTCTCGAGTTGCGGCGGGAACCTTGGGTACATTCTCGACTTACGACGGGGATGGCCCTTCCACCCACGTGTTTGTTCAGCCTCGTCAGGATTCCAGCCTAGTTGCGAGGGACAACTCGGGATTCTCCTCGAGGCTCGGCAGGGCAATTGGGACGCCTCTCCAGCTGAGGCTGGAGACCAAGGGTCCCTTTCCACGTGCCACAGGAATCCTGGGACTCCTATCAAGTTTCACGAGGAGTCAGTCATCATCTCCTTTGGAGACACTGATCTCAGTGTTCCTCTGGAATTTTCAAAGTATGTGAGGCCTCCGGTCGCAGTGAAGTGGG
The DNA here is from genome assembly GCF_910594005.1 of Cervus elaphus. Lineage (NCBI taxonomy): Eukaryota > Metazoa > Chordata > Mammalia > Artiodactyla > Cervidae > Cervus > Cervus elaphus. The sequence goes on from NC_057838.1 coordinate 9,542,456, forward strand.
GAACTAGGTCTTTCTCTGTGTTCTCCACAGGGGATTTAGACATCCTTTCGTCTTGGGAGATGCAAGACGAGCCTGCATTCAAGTCACTGCAGGGATATCCGGCCTTATTTCGAGTCAGGGCATCGCGGTGTCCATTCCACGTGAGGCCGCAAACTCAGGGTCCCTCTCACATACCTAGAGCTGAGAGAAGCCTCCTCTTGAGGTGCTTGTGGTAAGGTGGTATTCCTCTGGAGTCGAAGCCAGGGACTAACCTCTCATCTCGAGTTGATTTTTGGTCCACGGAGCTCTTTCGTGTTGCTACAGTGACCTCAGGATCCCTCTAGCCTTGAAACAGTGTTCTTGGGGATTCTCTGGACTGCCATCAAGGAAATCAAGGCTCCTTTCATGTGTGATGTGCAACACGGAATTGCTCTGCACGCAGTGCAGGGGAATCCGGCCTCATCTCGCGGTGAGGGGGAAGTCTCATGGTTTTTCTCGAGTTGCGGCGGGAACCTGGGGTATATTCTCAAGTTACGACGGGGATTGCCCTTTCACACACGTGTTTGTTCAGCGACGTCAGGACTCCTGCCTAGTTGCGAGGGACAACTCGGGATTCTCCTCGAGGCTTGGCAGGGCAATTGGGACGCCTCTCCAGCTGAGGCGGGAGACCAAGGGTCCCTTTCCACGTGCCACTGGAATCCTGGGACTCCTATCAAGTTTCACGAGGAGTCAGGAATCGTCTCCTTTGGAGGCACTGATCTCCGCGTACCTCTGGAGTTTTCAAAGGATGTGAGGCCTCCGGTCACGATGAGGTTGGGAACTAGGTCTTTCTCTGTGGTCTCCACAGGGGATTCAGACATCCTTTCGTCTTGGGAAATGCAGGACGAGCTTGCATTCAAGTCACTGCAGGGATATCCGGCCTTATTTCGCGTCAGGGCATCGCAGTGTCAATTCCACTTGAGGCCGCAAACTCAGGGTCCCTCTCACATACCTAGAGCTGAGAGAAGCCTCCTCTTGAGGTGCTTGTGGTAAGCTGGTATTCCTCTGGAGTCGAAGCCAGGGACTAACCTCTCATCTCGAGTTGATTTTTGGTCCACGGAGCTCTTTCGTGTTGCTACAGTGACGTCAGGATCCCTCTAGCCTTGAAACAGTGTTCTTGGGGTTTCTCTGGAGTGCCAACAAGGAAACCAAGGCTCCTTTCATGTTTGATGTGCAATACGGAATTGCTTTGAATGCAGTGCAGGGGAATCGGGCCTCATCTCGCGGCGAGGGGGAAGTCTCATTGTTTTTCTCGAGTTGCAGCGGGAACCTGGTGTATATTGTCGAGTTACGATGGGGATGGCACTTTTACACATAAGTTTGTTCAGCGACGTCAGGATTCCTGCCTAGTTGCGAGGGACAACTCGGGATTCTCCTCGAGGCTTGGCAGGGCAATTAGGACGCCTCTCCAGCTGAGGCGGGAGACCAAGGGTCCCTTGCCACGTGCCACAGGACTCCTGGGACTCCTATCAAGTTTCATGAGGAGTCAGGCATCGTCTCCGTTGGAGGCACTGACCTCCGCGTACCTCTGGAGTTTTCAAAGGATATGAGGCCTCCGGTCGCGATGAGGTGGGGAACTAGGTCTTTCTCTGTGGTCTCCACAGGGGATTTAGACATCCTTTCGTCTTGGGAGATGCAAGACGAGCCTGCATTCAAGTCACTGCAGGGATATCCGGCATTATTTCACATCAGGGCATCGCAGTGTCCATTCCACTTGAGGCCGCAAACTCAGGGTCCCTCTCACATACCTAGAGCTGAGAGAAGCCTCCTCTTGAGGTGCTTGTGGTAAGGTTGTATTCCTCTGGAGTCGAAGCCAGGGACTAACCTCTCATCTCGAGTTGATTTTTGGTCCATGAAGTTCTTTCGTGTTGCTACAGTGACGTCAGGATCCCTCTAGCCTTGAAACAGTGTTCTTGAGGTTTCTCTGGAGTGCCATCAAGGAAATCAAAGCTCCTTTCATGCGTGATGTGCAACACGGAATTGATCTGCACGCAGTGCAGGGGAATCGGGCCTCATCTCGCGGCGAGGGGGAAGTCTCATGGTTTTTCTCGAGTTGCGGCGGGAACCTTGGGTACATTCTCGACTTACGACGGGGATGGCCCTTCCACCCACGTGTTTGTTCAGCCTCGTCAGGATTCCAGCCTAGTTGCGAGGGACAACTCGGGATTCTCCTCGAGGGTTGGCAGGTCAATTGGGACGCCTCTCCAGCTGAGGCGGGAGACCAAGGGTCCCTTTCCACGTGCCACAGGAATCCTGGGACTCCTATCAAGTTTCACGAGGAGTCAGGCATCGTCTCCTTTGGAGGCACTGATCTCCGCGTACCTCTGGAGGTTTCAAAGATGTGAGGCCTCCGGTCGCGATGAGGTGGGGAACTAGGTCTTTCTCTGTGGTCTCCACAGGGGATTCAGACATCCTTTCGTCTTGGAATATGCAAGACGAGCCTGCATTCAAGTCACTGCAGGGATATCCGGCCTTATTTCGAGTCAGGGCATCGCGGTGTCCATTCCACTTGAGGCCGCAAACTCAGGGTCCCTCTCACATAGCTAGAGCTGAGAGAGCCTCCTCTTGAGGTGCTTGTGGTAAGGTGGTATTCCCCTGGAGTCGAAGCCAGGGACTAACCGTTCATCTCGAGTTGATTCTTGGTCCACGGAGCTCTTTCGTGTTGCTACAGTGACCTCAGGATCCCTCTAGCCTTCAAACAGTGTTCTTGAGGTTTCTCTGGAGTGCCATCAAGGAAATCAAGCCTCCTTTCATGTGTGATGTGCAACACGGAATTGCTCTGCACGCAGTGCAGGGGAATCGGGCCTCATCTCGCGGCGAGGGGGAATTCTCATGCTTTTTCTCGAGTTGCGGCGGGAACCTGGGGTATATTCTCGAGTTACGACGGGGATGACCCTTCCACACACGTGTTTCTTCAGCGACGTCGGGACTCCTGCCTAGTCGCGAGGGACAACTCGGGATTTTCCTCGAGGCTTGGCAGGGCAATTGGGACGCCTCTCCAGCTGAGGCAGGAGACCAAGTGTCCCTTTCCACGTGCCACAGGAATCCTGGAACTGCTATCAAGTTTGTCGAGGATTCAGGCATTGGCTTCTTTGAAGGCACTGATCTCCGTATACCTCTGGAGTTTTCAAAGGATGTGAGGCCTCCGGTCGCGATGAGGTGGGAAACTAGGTCTTTCTCTGTGGTCTCCACAGGGGATTCAGACATCCTTTCGTCTTGGGAGATGCAAGACGAGCCTGCATTTAAGTCACTGCAGGGATATCCAGCCTTATTTCGAGTCAGGGCATCGCGGTGTCCATTCCACTTGAGGCCGCAAACTCAGGGTCCCACTCACATACATAGAGCTGAGAGAAGCCTCCTCTTGAGGTGCTTGTGGGAAGGTGGTATTCCTCTGGAGACGAAGCCAGGGACTAACCTCTCATCTCGAGTTGATTTTTTGTCCACGGAGCTCCTTCGTGTTGCTACAGTGACCTCAGGTTCACTCTAGCCTTGAAACAGTGTTCTTGGGGTTTCTCTGGAGTGCCATCAAGGAAATCAAGGCTCCTTTCATGTGTGATGTGCAACACGTATTGTTCTTCACGCAGTGCCCGGGAATCGGGCCTCATCTCGCGGCGAGGGGGAAGTCTCATGGTTTTTCTCGAGTTGCGGCAGTAACTTGGGGTATATTCTCGAGTTACGACGGGGAAAGCCCTTCCACCCACGTGTTTGTTCAGCGACGTCAGGACTCCTGCCTAGTTGCGAGGGACAACTCGGGATTCTCCTCGAGGCTTGGCAGGGCAATTGGGATGCCTCTCCAGCTGAGGCGGGAGACCAAGGGTCCGTTTCCACGTGCCACAGGAATCCTGGAACTCCTATCAAGTTTCACGAGGAGTCAGGCATTGTCTCCTTTGGAGGCACTGATCCCCGCGTACCTCTGGAGTTTTCAAAGGATGTGAGGCCTCCGTTCGCGATGAGGTGGGAGACTAGGTCTTTCTCTGTGGTCTCCACAGGGGATTCAGACATCCTTTCGTCTTGGGAGATGCAAGACGAGCCTGCATTCAAGTCACTGCAGGGATAAGTGGCCTTATTTCGAGTCAGGGCATCGCAGTGTCCGTTCCACTTGAGACCGCAAAATCAGGGTCCCTCTCACATACCTAGAGCTGAGAGAAGCCTCCTCTTGAGGTGCTTGTGGTAAGATGGTATTCCTCTGGAGTCGAAGCCAGGGACTAACCTCTCATCTCGAGTTGATTCTTGGTCCACGGAGCTCTTTCGTGTGGCTACAGTGACCTCAGGATCCCTCTAGCCTTGAAACAGTGTTTTTTGAGTTTCTTTGGAGTGCCAGCAAGGAAATCAAGGCTCCTTTCATCTGTGATGTGCAACACGGAATTGCTCTGCACGCAGTGCAGGGGAATCGGGCCTCATCTCGCGGCGAGGGGGAAGTCTCATGGTTTTTCTCGAGTTGCGGCGGGAACCTGGGGTATATTCTCGAGTTACGACGGGATGGCCCTTCCACCCACGTGTTTGTTCAGCGACGTCAGGACTCCTGCCTAGTTGCAAGGGACAACTCGGGATTCTCCTCGAGGCTTGGCAGGGCAATTGGGAAGCCTCTCCACCTGAGGCGGGAGACCAAGGGTCCCTTGCAACGTGCCACAGGAATCCTGGGACTCCTATCAAGTTTCTCGAGGAGTCAGGCATCGTCTCCTCTGGAGGAACTGATCTCCGTGTACCTCTGGAGTTTTCAAAGGATGTGAGGCCTCCGGTCGCGATGAGGTGGGGAACTAGGTCTTTCTCTGTGGTCTCCACATGGGATTCAGACATCCTTTCGTCTTGGGAGATGCAAGACGACCCTGGATTCAAGTCACTGCAGGGATATCCGGCCTTATTTCGAGTCAGGTCATCGCGGTGTCCATTCCACTGGAGGCCGCAAACTCGGGGTCCTTCTCACATACCTAGAGCTGAGAGAAACCTCCTCTTGAGGTGCTTGTGGTAAGGTGGTATTCCTCTGGAGTCGAAGCCAGGGACTAACCTCTCATCTCGAGTTGATTTTTGGCCCACGGAGCTCTTTCGTGTTGCTACAGTGACCTCAGGATCCCTCTAGGCTTGAAACAGTGTCCTTGGGGTTTCTCTGGAGTGCCATCAAGGAAATCAAGGCTCCTTTCATGTGTGATGTGCCACATGGAATTGCTCTGCACACAGTGCAGGGAAATCGGGACTCATCTTGCGGCGAGGGGGAAGTCTCATGGTTTTTCTCGAGTTGCGGCGGGAACCTGGGGTATATTTCCGAGTTACGACGGGGATGGCCCTTCCACACACGTGTGTGTTTAGCGACGTCAGGACTCCTGCCTAGTTGCGAGGGACAACTCGGGATTCTCCTCGAGGCTTTTCAGGGCAATTGGGACGCCTCTCCAGTTGAGGCGGGAGACCAAGGGACCCTTTCTAAGTGCCACAGGAATCCTGGGACTCCTATCAAGTTTCACGAGGAGTCAGGCATCCTCTCCTTTGGAGGCACTGATCTCCGCGTACCTCTGGAGTTTTCAAAGGATGTGAGGCTATCGGTCGCGATGAGGTGGGGAACTAGGTCTTTCTCTGTGTTGTCCACAGGGGATTCAGACATTCTTTCGTCTTGGGAGATGCAAGATGAGCCTGCATTGAAGTCACTGTAGGGATATCAGGCTTTATTTTGAGTCAGGGCATCGCGGTGTCCATTCCACTTGAGGCCGCAAACTCAGGGTCTCTCTCACATACCTAGAGCTGAGAGAAGCCTCCTCTTGAGGTGCTTGTGGTAAGGTGGTATTCCTCTGGAGTCGAATCCAGGGACTAACCTCCCTTCTCGAGTTGATTTTTGGTCCACAGAGTGCTTTTGTGTTGCTACAGTGACCTCAGGATCCCTCGAGCCTTCAAACAGTGTTCTTGGGGTTTCTCTGGAGTGCCATCAAGGAAATCAAGGCACCTTTCATGTGTGAATTGCAAAACGGAATTGCTCTGCACGCAGTACAGGGGAATCGGGCCTCATCTCGCATCGAGGGGGAAGTCTCATGATTTTCCTCGAGTTGCGGTGGGAACCTGGGGTATATTCTCGAGTTACGACGGGGATGCCCTTCCACACACGTGTTTGTTCAGCGATGTCTGGACTCCTGCCTAGTTGCGAGGGACAACTCGTTATTCTCCTCGAGGCTTGGCAGGGCAATTGGGACGCTTCTCCAGCTGAGGTGGGAGACCAAGTTTCCCTTTCCACGTGCCACAGGAATCCTGGGACTCCTATCAAGTTTCACGAGGAGTCAGGCATCGTCTCCTTTGGAGGCACTGATCTCAGTGTACCTCTGGAATTTTCAAAGTATGTGAGGCATCCGGTCGCAGTGAAGTGGGGAACTAGGTCTTTCTCTGTGTTCTCCACAGGGAATTTAGACATCCTTTCGTCTTGGGAGATGCAAGAGGAGCCTGCATTCAAGTCACTGCAGGGATATCCGGCCTTATTTCGAGTCAGGGCATCGCGGTGTCCATTCCACTTGAGGCCGCAAACTCAGGGTCCTTCTCACATACCTAGAGCTGAGAGAAGCCTCCTCTTGAGGTGCTTGTGGTAAGGTGGTATTCCTCTGGAGTCGAAACCAGGGACTAACCCCTCATCTCGAGTTGATTTTTGGTCCACGGAGCTCTTTCGTGTTGCTACAGTGACCTCAGGATCCCTCTAGCGTTGAAACAGTGTTCTTGGGGTTTCTCTGGAGTGCCATCAAGGAAACCAAGGCTCCTTTCATGTTTGATGTGCAATACGGAATTGCTTTGAATGCAGTGCAGGGGAATCGTGCCTCATCTTGCGGCGAGGAGGAAGTCTCATGGTTTTTCTCGAGTTGCGGCGGGAACCTGGGGTATATTCTCGAGTTACGACGGGGATGGCCCTTCCACCCACGTGTTTGTTCAGCGACGTCAGGACTCCTGCCTAGTTGCGAGGGACAACTCCGGATTCTCCTCGAGGCTTGGCAGGGCAATTGGGATGCCTCTCCAGCTGAGGCGGGAGACCAAGGGTCCCTTTCCACGTGCCACAGGAATCCTGGGTCTCCTATCAAGTTTCACGAGGAGTCAGGCATCGTCTCCTTTGGAGGCACTGATCTCCGCGTACCTCTGGAGTTTTCAAAGGATGTGAGGCCTCCGGTCGCGATGAGGTGGGGAACTAGGTCTTTCTCTGTGGTCTCCACATGGGATTCAGACATCCTTTCATCTTGTGAGATGCAAGACGAGCCTGCATTCAAGTCACTGCAGGGATATCCGGCCTTATTTCGAGTCAGGGCATCGCAGTGTCCATTCCACTTGAGGCCACAAAATCAGGGTCCCTCTCACATACCTAGAGCTGAGAGAAGCCTCCGCTTGAGGTGCTTGTGGTAAGGTGTTATTCCTCTGGAGTCGAGGCCTGGGACTAACCTCTCATCTCGAGTTGATTTTTGGTCCACGGAGCTCTTTCGTGTTGCTACAGTGACCTCAGGATCCCTCTAGCCTTGAAACAGTGTTCTTGGGGTTTCTCTGGAGTGCCATCAAGGAAATCAAGGCTCCTTTCATGTGTGATGTGCAACACGGAATTGCTCTGCACGCAGTGCAGGGGAATCCGGCCTCATCTCGCGGTGAGGGGGAAGTCTCATGGTTTTTCGCGAGTGGCGTTGGGAATCTGCGGTATATTCTCGAGTTACGACGGGGATGGCCCTTCCACCCACGTGTTGCTTCAGCGACGTCAGGACTCCTGCCTAGTTGCGAGGGACAACTCGGGATTCTCCTCGAGGCTTGGCAGTGCAATTGGGACGCCTCTCCAGCTGAGGCGGGAGACAAAGGGTCCCTTCCCACGTGCCACAGGAATCCTGGGACTCCTATCAAGTTTCATGAGGAGTCAGGAATCGTCCCTTTTGGAGGCACTGATCTCCGCGTACCTCTGGAGTTTTCAAAGGAGTTGAGTCCTCCGGTCGCAATGAGGTGGGGAACTAGGTCTTTCTCTGTGGTCTCCGGAGGGGATTCAGACATTCTTTCATCTTGGGAGATGCAAGACGAGCTGGCATTTAAGTCACTGCAGAGATATCTGGCCTTATTTCGAGTCAGGGCATCGCGGTGTCCATTCCACTTGAGGCCGCAAACTCAGGGTCCCTCTCACATACCTAGAGCTGAGAGAAGCCTCCTCTTGAGGTGCTTGTGGTAAGGTGGTAGTTCTCTGCAGTCGAAACCAGGGACTAACCTCTCATCTCGAGTTGATTTTTGGTCCACGGAGCTCTTTCGTGTTGCTACAGTGACGTCAGGATCCCTCTAGCCTTGAAACAGTGTTCTTGGGGTTTCTCTGGAGTGCCATCAGGGAAATCAAAGCTCCTATCATGCGTGATGTGCAACACGGAATTGCTCTGCACGCAGTGCAGGGGAATCGGGCCTCATCTCGCGGCGAGGGGGACGGCTCATGGTTTTTCTCGAGTTGCGGCGGGAACCTGGGGTATATTCTCGAGTTACGACGGGGATGGCCCTTCCACACACGTGTTTGTTCAGCGACGTCAGGACTCCTGCCTAGTTGCGAGGGACAACTCGGGATTCCCCTCGAGGCTTGGCAGGGCAACTGGGACGCCTCTCCAGCTGAGGCGGGAGACCAAGTGTACCTTTCACCGTGCCACAGGAATCCTGGGACTCCTATCAAGTTTCACGAGGAGTCAGGCATCGTCTCCTTTGGAGGCACTGATCTCCGCGTACCTCTGGAGTTTTCAAAGAATGTGAGGCCTCCGGTCGCGATGAGGTGGGAAGCTAGGTCTTTCTCTGTGGTCTACACAGGGGATTCAGACATCCTTTCGTCTTGGGAGATGCAAGACGACCCTGCATTCAAGTCACTGCAGGGATATCCGGCCTTATTTCGAGTCAGGGCATCGCGGTGTCCATTCGACTAGAGGCTGCAAACTCAGGGTCCCTCTCACATACCTAGAGCTGAGAGAAGCCTCCTCTTGAGGTGCTTGTGGTAAGGTGGTATTCCCCTGGAGTCGAAGCCAGGGACTAACCTCTGATCTGGAGTTGATTTTTGGTCCACGAAGCTCTTTCGTGTTGCTACAGTGATCTCAGGTTTTCTCTAGCCTTGAAACAGTGTTCTTGGGGTTTCTCTGGAGGGCCATCAAGGAAATCAAGGCTCCTTTCATGTGTGATGTGCAACACGGAATTGCTCTGCACGCAGTGCAGGGTTCGGGCCTCATTTTCCGTCGAGGGGGAAGTCTCATGGTTTTTCTCGAGTTGCGGTGCGAACCTGGGGTATATTCTCGAGGTACGACGGGGATGGCCCTTCCACACTCGTGGTTGTTCAGCGACGTCTGGACTCCTGCCTAGTTGCGAGGGACAACTCGGGATTCTCCTCGAGGCTTGGCAGGGCAATTGGGACGCCTCTCCAGCTGAGGCGGGAGACCAAGGGTCCCTTTCCACGTGCCACAGGAATCCTGGGACTCCTATCAAGTTTCACGAGGAGTCAGGCATCGTCCCTTTTGGAGGCACTGATCTCCGCGTACCTCTGGAGTTTTCAAAGGATGTGAGTCCTCCTGTCGCGATGAGGTGGGGAACTATGTCTTTCTCTGTGGTCTCCACAGGGGATTCAGACACCCTTTCATCTTGGGAGATGCAAGACGAGCTGGCATTCAAGTCACTGCAGAGATATCTGGCCTTATTTCGAGTCAGGGCAACGCTGTGTCCATTGCACTTAAGACCGCAAACTCAGGGTCCCTCTCCCATACCCAGAGCTGAGAGAAGCCTCCGCTTGAGGTGCTTGTGGTAAGGTGGTAGTCCTCTGCAGTCGAAGCCAGGGACTAACCTCTCATCTCGAGTTGATTTTTGGTCCACGGAGCTCTTTCGTGTTGCTACAGTGACCTCAGGATCCCTCTAGCCTTGAAACAGTGTTCTTGAGGTTTCTCTGGAGTGCCATCAAGGAAATCAAAGCTCCTTTCATGCGTGATGTGCAACACGGAATTGCTCTGCACGTAATGCAGGGGAATCGGGCCTCATCTCGCGGCGAGGGGGAAGTCTCATGGTTTTTCTCGAGTTGCGGCAGGAACCTGGGGTATATTCTCGAGTTACGACGGGGAAAGCCCTTCCACCCACGTGTTTGTTCAGCGAAGTCAGGACTCCTGCCTAGTTGCGAGGGACAACTCGGGGTTCTCCTCGAGGCTTGGCAGGGCAATTGGAACGCCTCTCCAGCTGAGGCGGGAGACCAAGGGTCCCTTTCCCCGTTCCACAGGAATCCTGGGACTCCTATCAAGTTTCACGAGGAGTCAGGCATCGTCTCCATTGGAGGCACTGATCTCCGTGTACCTCTGGAGTTTTCAAAGGATGTGAGGCCTCCGGTCGCGATGAGGTGGGAGACTAGGTCTTTCTCTGTGGTCTCCACAGGGGATTCAGACATCCTTTCGTCTTGGGAGATGCAAGACGAGCCTGCATTCAAGTCACTGCAGGGATATCGGGCCTTATTTCGAGTCAGGGCATCGCGGTCTCCATTCCACTTGAGGCCGCAAAGTCAGGGTCCCTCTCACATAGCTAGAGCTGAGAGAAGCCTCCTCTTGAGGTGCTTGTGGTAAGATGATATTCCTCTGGAGTCGAAGCCAGGGACTAACCTCTCATCTCGAGTTGATTTTTGGCCCACGGAGCTCTTTCGTGTTGCTACAGTGACCTCAGGATCCCTCTAGCCTTGAAATAGTGTCCTTGGGTTTCTCTGGAGTGCCATCAAGGAAATCAAGGCTCCTTTCATGTGTGATGTGCCACACGGAATTGCTCTGCACGCAGTACAGGGGAATCGGGCCTCACCTCGCATCGAGGGGGAAGTCTCATGGTTTTTCTCGAGTTGCGGCGGGAACCTGGGGTATATTCTCGAGTTACGACGGGGATGCCCTTCCACACACGTGTTTGTTCAGCGACGTCTGGACTCCTGCCTAGTTGCGAGGGACAACTCGGGATTCTCCTCGAGGCTTGGCAGGGCAATTGGGACGCCTCTCCAGCTGAGGCGGGAGACCAAGGGACCCTTTCCACGTGCCACAGAAATCCTGGGACTCCTATCAAGTTTCACGAGTCAGGCATCGTCTCCTTTGGAGGCACTGATCTCAGTGTACCTCTGGAATTTTCAAAGTATGTGAGGCATCCGGTCGCAGTGAAGTGGGGAACTAGGTCTTTCTCTGTGTTCTCCACAGGGGATTTAGACATCCTTTCGTCTTGGGAGATGCAAGAGGAGCCTGCATTCAAGTCACTGCAGGGATATCCGGCCTTATTTCGAGTCATGGCATCGCGGTGTCCATTCCACTTGAGGCCGCAAACTCAGGGTCCTTCTCACATACCTAGAACTGAGAGAAGCCTCCTCTTGAGGTGCTTGTGGTAAGGTGGTATTCCTCTGGAGTCGAAGCCAGGGACTAACCTCTCATCTCGAGTTGATTTTTGGTCCACGGAGCTCTTTCGTGTTGCTACAGTGACCTCAGGATCCCTCTAGCCTTGAAACAGTGTTCTTGGGGATTCTCTGGAGTGCCATCAAGGAAATCAAGGCTCCTTTCATGTGTGATGTGCAACACGGAATTGCTCTGCACGCAGTGCAGGGGAATCGGGCCTCATCTCGCGGTGAGGAGGAAGCCTCATGGTTTTCCTCGAGTTGCGGCGGGAACCTGGGGTATATTCTCAAGTTACGACGGGGATGGCCCTTCCACCCACGTGTTTGTTCAGCGACGTCAGGACTCCTGCCTAGTTGCGAGGGACAACTCGGGATTCTCCTCGAGGCTTGGCAGGGCAATTGGGACGCCTCTCCAGCTGAGGCGGGAGACCAAGGGTCCCTTTCCACGTGCCACTGGAATCCTGGGACTCCTATCAAGTTTCACGAGGAGTCAGGAATCGTCTCCTTTGGAGGCACTGATCTCCGCATACCTCTGGAGTTTTCAAAGGATGTGAGTCCTCCGGTCACGATGAGGTTGGGAACTAGGTTTCTCTGTGGTCTCCACAGGGGATTCAGACATCCTTTCGTCTTGGGAAATGCAGGACGAGCCGGCATTCAAGTCACTGCAGGGATATCCGGCCTTATTTCGCGTCAGGGCATCGCAGTGTCAATTCCACTTGAGGCCGCAAACTCAGGGTCCCTCTCACATACCTAGAGCTTAGAGAAGCCTCCTCTTGAGGTGCTTGTGGTAAACTGGTATTCCTCTGGAGTCGAAGCCAGGGACTAACCTCTCATCTCGAGTTGATTTTTGGTCCACGGAGCTCTTTCGTGTTGCTACAGTGACCTCAGGATCCCTCTAGCCTTGAAACAATGTTCTTGGGGTTTCTCTGGAGTGCCATCAAGGAAATCAAGGCTCCTTTCATGTTTGATGTGCAATACGGAATTGCTTTGAATGCAGTTCAGGGGAATCGGGCCTCATCTTGCGGCGAGGAGGAAGTCTCATGGTTTTTCTCGAGTTGCGGCGGGAACCTGTGGTATATTCTCGAGTTACGACGGGGATGGCCCTTCCACCCACGTGTTTGTTCAGCGACGTCAGGACTCCTGCCTAGTTGCGAGGGACAACTCGGGATTCTCCTCGAGGCTTGGCAGGGCAATTGGGACGCCTCTCCAGCTGAGGCGGGAGACCAAGGGTCCCTTTCCACGTGCCACAGGAATCCTGGGACTCGTATCAAGTTTCATGAGGAGTCAGGCATCGTCTCCTTTGGAGGCACTGATCTCCGCGTACCTCTGGAGTTTTCAAAGGATGTGAGGCCTCCGGTCGCGATGAGGTGGGGAACTAGGTCTTTCTCTGTGGTCTCCACAGGGGATTCAGACATCCTTTCGTCTTGGGAGATGCAAGACGAGCCTGCATTCAAGTCACTGCAGGGATATCCGGCCTTATTTCGCGTCAGGGCATCGCAGTGTCCATTCCACTTGAGGCCACAAAATCAGGGTCCCTCTCACATACCTAGAGCTGAGAGAAACCTCCGTTTGAGGTGCTTGCGGTAAGGTGTTATTCCTCTGGAGTCGAGGCCAGGGACTAACCTCTCATCTCGAGTTGATTTTTGGTCCACGGAGCTCTTTCGTGTTGCTACAGTGACCTCAGGTTTACTCTAGCCTTGAAACAGTGTTCTTGGGGTTACTCTGGAGTGCCATCAAGGAAATCAAGGCTCCTTTCATGTGTGATGTGCAACACGGAATTGCTCTGCACGCAGTGCAGGGTTCGGGCCTCATTTTCCGTCGAGGGGAAAGTCTCATGGTTTTTCTCGAGTTGCGGTCGGAACCTGGGGTATATTCTCGAGTTACGACAGGGATGGCCCTTCCACACACTTGTTTGTTCAGCGACGTCAGGACTCCTGCCTAGTTGCAAGGGACAACTCGGGATTCTCCTCGAGGCTTGGCAGGGCAAGTGGGATGCCTCTCCAGCTGAGGGGGGAGACCAAGGGTCCCTTTCCACGTGCCACAGGAATCCTGGGACTCCTATAAAGTTTCAGGAGAAGTCAGGCATCATCTCCTTTGGTGGCACGGATCTCTGCGTACCTCGGGAGTTATCAAAGGATGTGAGGCCTCCGGTCGCGATGAGGTGGGGAACTACGTCTTTCTCTGTGGTCTCCACAGGGGATTCAGACATCCTTTCGTCTTGGGAGATGCAATACGAGCCTGCATTCAAGTCACTGCAGGGATATCCGGCCTTATTTCGAGTCAGGGCATAGCGGTGTCCATTCCACTTGAGGCCGCAAACTCAGGGTCCCTCTCCCATACCGAGAGCTGAGAGAAGCCTCCGCTTGAGGTGCTTGTGGTAAGGTGGTAGTCCTCTGCAGTCGAAGCCAGGGACTAACCTCTCATCTCGAGTTGATTTTTGGTCCACGGAGCTCTTTCGTGTTGCTACAGTGACCTCAGGATCCCTCTAGCCTTGAAACAGTGTTCTTGGGGATTCTCTGGAGTGCCATCAAGGAAATCAAGGCTCCTTTCATGTGTGATGTGCAACACGGAATTGCTCTGCACGCAGTGCAGGGGAATCGGGCCTCATCTCGCGGTGAGGGGGAAGTCTCATGGTTTTTCTCGAGTTGCGGCGGAAACCTGGGGTATATTCTCAAGTTACGACGGGGATGGCCCTTCCACACACGTGTTTGTTCAGCGACGTCAGGACTCCTGCCTAGTTGCGAGGGACAACTCGGGATTCTCCTCGAGGCTTGGCAGGGCAATTGGGACGCCTCTCCAGCTGAGGCGGGAGACCAAGTGTCCCTTTCCACGTGCCACTGGAATCCTGGGACTCCTATCAAGTTTCACGAGGAGTCAGGAATCGTCTCCTTTGGAGGCACTGATCTCCTCATACCTCTGGAGTTTTCAAAGGATGTGAGGCCTCCGGTCACGATGAGGTGGGGAACTAGGTCTTTCTCTGTGGTCTCCACAGGGGATTCAGACATCCTTTCGTCTTGGGAAATGCAGGACGAGCCTGCATTCAAGTCACTGCAGGGATATCCGGCCTTATTTCGCGTCAGGGCATCGCAGTGTCCATTCCACTTGAGGCCACAAAATCAGGGTCCCTCTCACATACCTAGAGCTGAGAGAAGCCTCCTCTTGAGGTGCTTGTGGTAAGGTGGTATTCCTCTGGAGTCGAGGCCAGGGACTAAACTCTCATCTCGAGTTGATTTTTGGTCCACGGAGCTCTTTCGTGTTGCTACAGTGACCTCAGGATCCCTCTAGCCTTGAAACAGTGTTCTTGGGGTTTCTCTGGAGTGCCATCAAGGAAATCAAGGCTCCTTTCATGTGTGATGTGCAACACGGAATAGCTCTGCACGCAGTGCAGGGGAATCCGGCCTCATCTCGCGGTGAGGGGGAAGTCTCATGGTGTTTCTCGAGTGGCGTTGGGAATCTGGGGTATATTCTCGAGTTACGACGGGGATGGCCCTTCCACCCACGTGTTGGTTCAGCGACGTCAGGACTTCTGCCTAGTTGCGAGGGACAACTCGGGATTCTCCTCGAGGCGTGGCAGTGCAATTGGGACGCCTCTCTAGCTGAGGCGGGAGACCAAGGGTCCCTTTCCACGTGCCACAGGAATCCTGGGACTCCTATCAAGTTTCATGAGGAGTCAGGCAACGTCCCTTTTGGAGGCACTGATCTCCGCGTACCTCTGGAGTTTTCAAAGGAGTTGAGTCCTCCGGTCGCAATGAGGTGGGGAACTAGGTCTTTCTCTGTGGTCTCCGGAGGGGATTCAGACATTCTTTCATCTTGGGAGATGCAAGACGAGCTGGCATTTAAGTCACTGCAGAGATATCTGGCCTTATTTCGAGTCAGGGCATCGCGGTGTCCATTCCACTTGAGGCCGCAAACTCAGGGTCCCTCTCACATACCTAGAGCTGAGAGAAGCCTCCTCTTGAGGTGCTTGTGGTAAGGTGGTAGTTCTCTGCAGTCGAAGCCAGGGACTAACCTCTCATCTCGAGTTGATTTTTGGTCCACGGAGCTCTTTCGTGTTGCTACAGTGACGTCAGGATCCCTCTAGCCTTGAAATAGTGTTCTTGGGGTTTCTCTGGAGTGCCATCAGGGAAATCAAAGCTCCTATCATGCGTGATGTGCAACAAGGAATTGCTCTACACGCAGTGCAGGGGAATCGGGCCTCATCTCGCGGCGAGGGGGACGTCTCATGGTTTTTCTCGAGTTGCGGCGGGAACCTGGGGTATATTCTCAAGTTACGACGGGGATGGCCCTTCCACACACGTGTTTGTTCAGCGACGTCAGGACTCCTGCCTAGTTGAGAGGGACAACTCGGGATTCTCCTCGAGGCTTCGCAGGGCAATTGGGACGCCTCTCCAGCTGAGGCGGGAGACCAAAGGTCCCTTTCCACGTGCCACAGGAATCCTGGGACTCCTATCAAGTTTCACGAGGAGTCAGGCATCGTCTCCTTTGGAGGCACTAATCTCCGCGTACTTCTGGAGTTTTCAAAGAATGTGAGGCCTCCGGTCGCGATGAGGTGGGAAACTAGGTCTTTCTCTGTGGTCTCCACAGGGGATTCAGACATCCTTTCGTCTTGGGAGATGCAAGACGAGCCTGCATTCAAGTCACTGCACGGATATCCGGCCTTATTTCGAGTCAGGGCATCGCGGTGTCCATTCGACTAGAGGCTGCAAACTCAGGGTCCCTCTCACATACCTAGAGCTGAGAGAAGCCTCCTCTTGAGGTGCTTGTGGTAAGGTGGTATTCCCCTGGAGTCGAAGCCAAGGACTAACCTCTGATCTCGAGTTGATTTTTGGTCCACGGAGCTCTTTCGTGTTGCTACAGTGACCTCAGGTTTACTCTAGCCTTGAAACAGTGTTCTTGGGGTTTCTCTGGAGGGCCATCAAGGAAATCAAGGCTCCTTTCATGTGTGATGTGCAACACGGAATTGCTCTACACTTAGTGCGGCGGAATCGGTCCTGATATCGCGGTGAGGGGGAAGTCTCATGGTTTTTCTCGAGTTTCGGCGGGAACCTGGGGTATATTCTCGAGTTACGACAGGGATGGCCCTTCCACACACTTGTTTGTTCAGCGACGTCAGGACTCCTGCCTAGTTGCAAGGGACAACTCGGGATTCTCCTCGAGGCTTGGCAGGGCAAGTGGGATGCCTCTCCAGCTGAGGCGGGAGATGAAGGGTCTCTATCCACGTGCCACTGGAATTCTGGGACTCCTATCAAGTTTCACAAGGAGTCAGGCATCGTCTCCTTTGGAGGCACTGATCTCCATGTACCTCTGGAGTTTTTAAAGGATGTGAGGCCTGCGGTCGCGATGAGGTGGGGAACTAGGTCTTTCTCTGTGGTCTCCACAGGGGATTCAGACATCCTTTCATCTTGGGAGATGCAAGACGAGCCTGCATTCAAGTCACTGCAGGGATATCCGGCCTTATTTCGAGTCAGTGCATCGCGGTGTCCATTCCACTTGAGGCCGCAAACTCAGGGTCCCTCTCACATACCTAGAGCTGAGAGAAGCCTCCTCTTGAGGTGCTTGTGGTAAGGTGGTATTCCTCTGGAGTCGAAGCCAGGGACTAACCTCTCATTTCGAGTTGATTTTTGGTCCACGGACATCTTTCGTGTTGGTACAGTGACCTCAGGATCCCTCTAGCCTTGAAACAGTGTTCTTGGGGTTTCTCTGGAGTGCCATGAAGGAAATCTAGGCTCCTTTCATGTGTGATGTGCAACACGGAATTGCTCTGCACGCAGTTTAGGGGAATCGGGCCTCATCTCGCGGCGAGGGGGAAGTCTCATGGTTTTTCTCGAGTTGCAGCGGGAACCTGGGCTATATTCTCGAGTTCCGACGGGGATGGCCCTTCCACCCACGTGTTTGTTCAGTGACGTCAGGACTCCTGCCTAGTTGGGAGGGACAACTCGGTATTCTCCTCGAGGCTTGGCAGGGCAATTGGGACGCCTCTCCAGCTGAGGCGGGAGACCAAGTTTCCCTTTCCACGTGCCACAGGAATCCTGGGACTCCTATCAAGTTTCACGAGGAGTCAGGCATCGTCTCCTTTGGAGGCACTGATCTCCGCGTACCTCTGGAGTTTTCAAAGGATGTGAGGCCTCCGATCGCGATGATGTGGGATACTAGGTCTTTCTCTGTGGACTCCACAGGGGATTCAGACATCCTTTCGTCTTGGGAGATAAAAGAGGAGCCTGCATTCAAGTCACTGCAGGGATATCCGGCCTTATTTCGAGTCAGGGCATCGCGGTGTCCATTCCACGTGAGGCCGCAAACTCAGGGTCCCTCTCACATACCTAAAGCTGCGAGAAGCCTCCTCTTGAGGTGCTTGTGGTAAGGTGGTATTGCTCTGGAGTCGAAGCCACGGACTAACCTCTCATCTCGAGTTGATTTTTGGTCCCCGGAGCTCTTTCATGTTGCTACAGTGACCTCAGGATCCCTCTAGCCTTGAAACAGTGTTCTTGGGGTTTTTTGGAGTGCCATCAAGGAAATCAAGGCTCCTTTCATGTGTGATGTGCAACACGGAATTGCTCTGCACGCAGTGCAGGGGAATCGGGCCTCATCTCGCGGCGAGGGGGAAGTCTCATAGGTTTTCTCGAGTTGCGGCGGGAACCTGGGGTATATTTTCGAGTTACGACTGGGATGGCCCTTCCACACACATGTTTGTTCAGCGACGTCAGGACTCCTGCCTAGTTGCGAGGGACAACTCGGGATTCTCCTCGAGGCTTGGCAGGGCAATTGGGACGCCTCTCCAGCTGAGGCGGGAGATGAAGGGTCCCTATCCACGTGCCACTGGAATCCTGGGACTCCTATCAAGTTTCACAAGGAGTCAGGCATCGTCTCCTTTGGAGGCACTGATCTCCGCGTACGTCTGGAGTTTTCAAAGGATGTGAGGCCTCCGGTCGCGATGAAGTGGGGAACTAGGTCTTTCTCTGTGGTCTCCACAGGGGATTCAGACATCCTTTCATCTTGGGAGATGCAAGACGAGCCTGAATTCAAGTCACTGCAGGGATATTCGGCCTTATTTCGAGTCAGTGCATCGCGGTGTCCCTTCCACTTGAGGCCGCAAACTCAGGGTCCCTCTCACATACCTAGAGCTGAGAGAAGCCTCCTCTTGAGGTGCTTGTGGTAAGGTGGTATTCCTCTGGAGTCGAAGCCAGGGACTAACCTCTAATTTCGAGTTGATTTTTGGTCCACGGACATCTTTCTTGTTAGTACAGTGACCTCAGGATCCCTCTAGCCTTGAAACAGTGTTCTTGGGGTTTCTCTGGAGTGCCATCAAGGAAATCAAGGCTCCTTTCATGTGTGATGTGCAACACGGAATTGCTCTGCACGCAGTGTAGAGAAATCGGGCCGCGTTTCGCGGCGAGGGGGAAGTCTCATGGTTTTTCTCGAGTTGCCGCGTGAACCTGGGGTATATTCTCGAGTTTCGACGGGGATGGCCCTTCCCCCACGTGTTTGTTCAGCGACGTCAGGACTCTTGCCTAGTTGCGAGGGACAACTCGGGATTCTCCTCGAGGCTTGGCAGGGCAATTGGGAAGCCTCTCCAGCTGAGGCGGGAGACCAAGGGTCCCTTTCCACGTGCCACAGGAATCCTGGGACTCCTATCAAGTTTCACGAGGAGTCAGGCATCGTCTCCTTTGGAGGCACGGATCTCTGCGTACCTCTGGAGTTATCAAAGGATGTGAGGCCTCCGGTCGCGATGAGGTGGGGAACTAGGTCTTTCTCTGTGGTCTCCACAGGGGATTCAGACATCCTTTCATCTTGGGAAATGCAAGACGAGCCTGCATTCAAGTCACTGCAGGGATATCCGGCCTTATTTCGAGTCAGGGCATCGCGGTGTCCATTCCACTTGAGGCCCCAAACTCAGGGTCCCTGTCACATAGATAAAGCTGCTAGAAGCCTCCTCTTGAGGTGCTTGTGGTAAGGTGGTATTCCCCTGGAGTCGAAGTTAGGGACTAACCCTTCATCTCGAGTTGATTTTTGGTCCACGGAGTTCTTTCGTGTTGCTACAGTGACATCAGGATCCCTCTAGCTTTGAAACAGTGTTCTTGGGGTTTCTCTGGAGTGCCATGAGGGAAATCAAGGCACCTTTCATGTGTGATGTGCAACACAGAACTGCTCTGCACGCAGTGCAGGGAAATCGGGCCTGATCTCGCGGGGAGGGGGAAGTCTCATGGTTTTTCTCGAGTTGCGGTGGGGACCTGGGGTATATTCTCGAGTTTCGACGGGGATGGCCCTTCCACCCACGTGTTTGTTCAGCGACGTCAGGACTCCTGCCTAGTTGCGAGGGACAACTCGGGATTCTCCTCGAGGCTTGGCAGGGCAATTGGGACGCCTCTCCAGCTGAGGCGGGAGACCAAGGGTCCCTTTCCACGTGCCACAGGAATCCTCGGACTCCTATCAAGTTTCACGAGGAGTCAGGAATCGTCCCCTTTGGAGGCACTGATCTCCGCGTACCTCTGGAGTTTTCAAAGGATGTGAGGCCTCCGGTCGCGATGAGGTGGGGAACTAGGTCTTTCTCTGTGTTCTCCACAGGGGATTCAGACATCCTTTCGTCTTGGGAGATGCAAAACGAGCCTGCATTCAAGTCACTGCAGGGATATCCGGCCTTATTTCGAGTCAGGGCATCGCGGTGTCCATTCCACTTGAGTCTGCAAACTCAGGGTCCCTCTCACATACCTAGAGCTGAGAGAAGCATCCTCTTGAGGTGCTTGTGGTAAGGTGGTATTCCTCTGGAGTCGAAGTTAGGGACTAACCTCTCATCTTGAGTTGATCTTTGGTCCACGGAGCTCTTTCGTGTTGCTACAGTGACCTCAGGATCCCTCTAGCCTTGAAACAGTGTTCTTGGGGTTTCTCTGGAGTGCCATCAAGGAAATCAAGGCTCCTTTCATGTGTGATGTGCAACACGGAATTGCTCTGCACACAGTGCAGGGGAATCGGGCTTCATTTTGCTTCGAGAGGGAAGTCTCATGGTTTTTCTCGAGTTGCAGCGGGAACCTGGGCTATATTCTCGAGTTACGACGGGGATGGCCCTTCCACACACGTGTTTGTTCAGCGACGTCAGGACTCCTGCCTAGTTGCGAGGGACAACTCGGGATTCTCCTCGAGGCTTGGCAGGGCAATTGGGTCGCCTCTCCAGCTGAGGCGGGAGAACAAGTGTCCCTTTCCACGTGCCACAGGAATCCTGGGACTCCTATCAAGTTTCACAAGGAGTCAGGCATCGTCCCCTTTGGAGGCACTGATCTCCGCGTACCTCTGGAGTTTTCAAAGGATGTGAGGCCTCCGGTCGCGATGAGGTGGGGAACTAGGTCTTTCTCTGTGGTCTCCACAGGGGATTCAGACATCCTTTCGTCTTGGGAGATGCAAGACGAGCCTGCATTCAAGTCACTGCAGGGATATCCGGCCTTATTTCGAGTCAGGGCATCGCGGTGTCCATTCCACTTGAGGCTGCAAACTCAGGGTCCCTCTCACATACCTAGAGCTGAGAGAAGCATCCTCTTGAGGTGCTTGTGGTAAGGTGGTATTCCTCTGGAGTCGAAGTTAGGGACTAACCTCTCATCTCGAGTTGATCTTTGGTCCACGGAGGTCTTTCGTGTTGCTACAGTGACCTCAGAATCCCTCTAGACTTGAAACAGTGTTCTTGGGGTTTCTCTGGAGTGCCATCAAGGAAATCAAGGCTCCTTTCATGTGTGATGTGCAACACGGAATTGCTCTGCACACAGTGCAGGGGAATCGGGCCTCATTTTGCTTCGAGGGGGAAGTCTCATGGTTTTTCTCGAGTTGCGGCGGGAACCTGGGCTATATTCTCGAGTTACGACGGGGATGGCCCTTCCACCCACGTGTTTGTTCAGCGACGTCAGGACTCCTGCCTAGTTGCGAGGGACAACTCGGGATTCTCCTCGAGGCTTGGCAGGGAAATTGGGACACCTCTCCAGCTGAGGCGGGAGAACAAGTGGCCCTTTCCACGTGCCACAGGAATCCTGGGACTCCTATTAAGTTTCACAAGGAGTCAGGCATCGTCTCCTTTGGAGGCACTGATCTCCGCGTACCTCTGGAGTTTTCAAAGGATGTGAGGCCTCCGGTCGCGATGAGGTGGGGAACTAGGTCTTTCTCTGTGGTCTCCACAGGGGATTCAGACATCCTTTCGTCTTGGGAGATGCAAGACGAGCCTGCATTCAAGTCACGGCAGGGATATCCGGCCTTATTTCGAGTAAGGGCATTGCGGTGTCCATTCCACTTGAGGCCCCAAACTCAGGGTCCCTCTCACATACCGAAAGCTGCGAGAAGCCTCCTCTTGAGGTGCTTGTGCTAAGGTGGTATTCCTCTGGAGTCGAAGTTAGGGATTAACCCCTCATCTCGAGTTGATTTTTGGTCCACGGAGCTCTTTCTTGTTGCTACAGTGACCTCAGGATCCCTCTAGCTTTGAAAGAGTGTTCTTGGGGTTTCTCTGGAGTGCCATGAAGGAAATCAAGGCACCTTTCATGTGTGATGTGCAACACAGAACTACTCTGCACGCAGTGCAGGGAAATCGGGCCTGATCTCGCGGCGAGGGGGAAGTCTCATGGTTTTTCTCGAGTTGCTGTGGGGACCTGGGGTATATTCTCGAGTTACGACGGGGATGGACCTTCGACCCACGTGTTTGTTCAGCGACGTCAGGACTCCTGCCTAGTTGCGAGCGACAACTCGGGATTCTCCTCGAGGCTTGGCAGGGCAATTGGGACGACTCTCCAGCTGAGGCGGGAGACCAAGGGTCCCTTTCTACGTGCCACAGGAATCCTGGGACTCCTATCAAGTTTCACGAGGAGTCAGGCATTGTCCCCTTTGGAGGCACTGATCTCCGCCTACCTCTGGAATTTTCAAATGATGTGAGGACTCCGGTCGCAATGAGGTGGGGAACTAGGTCTTTCTCTGTAGTCTCCACAGGGGATTCAGACATCCTTTCGTCTTGGGAGATGCAAGACGAGCCTGCACTCAAGTCACTGCAGGGATATCCGGCCTTATTTCGATTCAGGGCATAGCGGTGCCCATTCCACTTGAGGCTGCAAACTCAGGGTCCCTCTCACATACCTAGAGCTGATAGAAGCCTCCTCTTGAGGTGCTTGTGGTAAGGAGGTATTGCTCTGGAGTCGAAGCCAGGGACTAACCTCTCATCTCGAGTTGATTTTTGGTTCACGGAGCTCTTTCGTGTTGCTACAGTGACCTCAGGATCCCTCTCGCCTTGAAACAGTGTTCTTGGGGTTTCTCTGGAGTGCCATCAAGGAAATCAAGCCTCCTTTCATGTGTGATGTGCAACACGGAATTGCTCTGCACGCAGTGCAGGGGAATCGGGCCTCATTTTGCTTCGAGGGGGAAGTCTCATGGTTTTTCTCGAGTTGCGGCGGGAACCTGGGCTATATTCTCGAGTTACGACGGGGATGGCCCTTCCACACACGTGTTTGTTCAGCGACGTCAGGACTCCTGCCTATTTGCGAGGGACAACTCGGGATTCTCCTCGAGGCTTGGCAGGGCAATTGGGACGCCTCTCCAGCTGAGGCGGGAGACCAAGGGTCCCTTTCCACGTGCCACAGGAATCCTGGGACTCCTATCAAGTTTCTCGAGGAGTCAGGCATCGTCCCCTTTGGAGGCACTGATCTCCGCGTACCTCTGTAGTTTTCAAAGGATGTGAGGCCTCCGGTCGCGATGAGGTGGGGAACTAGGTCCTTCTCTGTGGTCTCCACAGGGAATTCAGACATCCTTTCGTCTTGGGAGATGCAAGACGAGCCTGCATTCAAGTCACTGCAGGGATATCCGGCCTTATTTCGAGTCAGGGCATTGCGGTGTCCATTCCACTTGAGGCTGCAAACTCAGGGTCCCTCTCACATACCTAGAGCTGAGAGAAGCCTCCTCTTGAGGTGCTTGTGGTAAGGTGGTATTGCTCTGGAGTCGAAGTCAGGGACTAACCCCTCATCTCGTGTTGATTTTTGGTCCACGGAGGACTTTCATGTTGCTACAGTGACCTCAGAATCCCTCTAGAATTGAAACAGTGTTCTTGGGGTTTCTCTAGAGTGCCATCAAGGAAATCAAGGCTCCTTTCATGTGTGATGTGCAACACGGCATTGCTCTGCACGCAGTGCTGGGGAATCAGGCCTCATTTTGCTTCGAGGGGGAAGTCTCATGGTTTTTCTCGAGTTGCGGTGGGAACCTGGGGTATATTCTCGAGTTACGATGGGGATGGCCCTTCCACACACGTGTTTGTTCAGCGACGTCAGGACTTCTGCCTAGCTGCGAGGGACAACTCGGGATTCTCCTCGAGGCTTGGCAGGGCAATTGGGATGCCTCTCCAGCTGAGGCGGGAGACCAAGGGTCCCTTTCCACGTGCCACAGGAATCCTGGGACTCCTATCAAGTTTCCCGAGTAGTCAGGCATCGTCTCCTTTGGAGGCACTGATCTCCGCGTACCTCTGGAGTTATCAAAGGATGTGAGGCATCCGGTCGCGATGAGGTGGGGAAATAGGTCTTTCTCTGTGGTCTCCACAGGGGATTCAGACATCCTTTCGTCTTGGGAGATGCAAGACGAGCCTGCATTCAAGTCACTGCAGGGATATCCGGCCTTATTTCGCGTCAGTGCATTGCAGTGTCCATTCCACTTGAGGCCGCAAAATCAGGGTCCCTCTCACATAGCTAGAGCTGAGAGAAGCCTCCTCTTGAGGTGCTTGTGGTAAGATGGAATTCCTCTGGAGTCGAAGTTAGGGACTAACCTCTCATCTCGAGTTGATTTTTGGTCCACTGAGCTCTTTCGTGTTGCTACAGTGACCTCAGGATCCCTCTAGCCTTGAAACAGTGTTCTTGGGGTTTCTCTGGAGTGCCATCAAGGAAATCAAGGCTCCTTTCATGTGTGATATGCAACACGGAATTGCTCTGCATGCAGTGCAGGAGAATCGGGCCTCATATCACGGCGAGGGGGAAGACTCATGGTTTTTCTCGAGTTGCGGCGAGAACCTGGGGTATATTCTCGAGTTACGACGGGGATGGCCCTTCCACCCACGTGTTTGTTCAGCGACGTCAGGACTCCTGCCTAGTTGCGAGGGACAACTCGGGATTCTCCTCGAGGCTTTTCAGGGCAATTGGAAAGCCTCTCCAGCTGAGGCGGGAGACCAAGGGTCCCTTTCCACGTGACACAGGAATCCTGGTACTCCTAAGAAGTTTCACTAGGAGTAAGGCATCGTCCCTTTGGAGGCACTGATCTCCGCATACCTCTGGAGCTTTCAAACGATGTGAGGCCTCCGGTCGCGAAGAGGTGGGGAAGTAGGTCTTTTTCTGTGGTCTCCACATGGGATTCAGACATCCTTTCGTCTTGGGAGATGCAAGACGAGCCTGTATTCAAGTCACTGCAGGGATAACCAGCCTTATTTCGAGTCAGCGCATCGTGGTGTCCATTCCACTTGAGGCCGCAAACTCAGGGTCCCTCTCACATACCTAAAGCTGAGGGAAGTCTCCTCTTGAGGTGCTTGTTGTAAGGTGGTATTCCTCTGGAGTCGAAGCCAGGGACTAACCTCTCATCTCGAGATGATTCTTGATCCACGAAGCTCTTTCGTGTTGCTACAGTGACCTCAGGATCCCTCTAGCCCTGAAACAGTGTTCTTGGGGTTTCTCTGGAGTGCCATCAAGGAAATCAAGGCTCCTTTCATGTGTGATGTGCAACACGGAATTGCTCTGCACGCAGTGCAGGGGAATCGGGCCTCATCTCGCGGCGAGGGGGAAGTCTCATGGTTTTTCTCGAGTTGCGGCGTGAAAATGGGGTATATTCTCGAGTTACGACGGGGATGGCAGTTCCACCCACGAGTTTGTTCAGCGACGTCAGGACTCCTGCCTAGTTGCGAGGGACAACTCGAGATTCTCTTCGAGGATTGGCAGGGCAATTGGGACGCCTCTCCAGCTGAGGCGGGAGACCAAGGGTCCCTTTCCACGTGCCACAGGAATCCTGGGACTCCTATCAAGTTTCACGAGGAGTCAGGCATCGTCTCCTTTGGAGGCACTGATCTCTGCGTACCTCTGGAATTTTCAATGGATGTGAGGCCTCCGGTCGCGATGAGGTGGGGAACTAGGTCTTTCTCTGTGGTCTCCACAGGGGATTCAGACATCCTTTCGTCTTGGGAGATGCAAGACGAGCCTGCATTCAAGTCACTGCAGGGATATCCGGCCTTATTTCGAGTCAGGGCATCGCGGTGTCCATTCCAATTGAGGCCGCAAACTCAGGGTGCCTCTCACATACCTAGAGCTGAGAGAAGACTCCTCTTGAGGTGCTTGTGGTAAGGTGGTATTCCTCTGGAGTCGAAGCCAGGGACTACCCTCTCATCTCGAGTTGATTTTTGGTCCACGGAGCTCTTTCGTGTTGCTACAGTGACCTCAGGATCCCTCTAGCCTTGAAACAGTGTTCTTGGGGTTTCTCTGGAGTGCCATCAAGGAAATCAAGGCTCGTTTCATGTGTGATGTGCAACACGGAATTGCTCTCCACGCAGTGCAGGGGAATCGGGCCTCATCTCGCGGCGACGGGGAAGTCTCACGGTTTTTCTCGAGTTGCGGCGGGAACCGGGGGTATATTTTCGAGTTATGACGGGGATGGCCCTTCCACGCACGTGTTTGTTCAGCGACGGCAGGACTCCTGCCTAGTTGCGAGGGACAACTCGGGATTCTCCTCGAGGCTTGGCAGGGCAATTGGGACGCCTCTCCAGCTGAGGCGGGAGACCAAGTGTCCCTTTCCACGTGCAACAGGAATCCTGGGACTCCTATCAAGTTTCACGAGGAGTCAGGCATCGTCTCCTTTGGAGGCACTGATCTCCGCGTACCTCTGGAGTTTTCAAAAGATGTGAGGCCTCCGGTCGCGAGAAGGTGGGGAACTAGGTCTTTCTCTGTGGTCTCCACAGGGGATTCAGACATCCTTTCATCTTGGGAGATGCAAGACGAGCCTGCATTCAAGTCACTGCAGGGATATCCGGCCTTATTTTGAGTCAGGGCATCGCGGTGTCCATTCCACTTGAGGCCGCAAACTCAGGGTCCCTCTCACATACCTAGAGCTGAGAGAAGCCTCCTCTTGAGGTGCTTGTGGTAAGGTGGTATTCCTCTGGAGTCGAAACCAGGGACTAACCTCTCATCTCGAGTTGATTTTTGGTCCACGGAGCTCTTTCTTGTTGCTACAGTGACCTCAGGAACCCTCTAGCCTTGAAACAGTGTTCTTGGGGTTTCTCTGGAGTGCCATCAAGGAAATCAAGGCTCCTTTCATGTTTGATGTGCAATCCGGAATTGCTTTGAATGCAGTGAAGGGGAATCGGGCCTCATCTCGCGGCGAGGGGGAAGTCTCATGGTTTTTCTCGAGTTGCGGCGGGAACCTGGGGTATATTCTCGAGTTCCGACGGGGATGGCCCTTCCACCCACGTGTTTGTTCAGTGACGTCAGGACTCCTGCCTAGTTGCGATGGGCAACTCGGGATTCTCCTCGAGGCTTGGCAGGGCAATTGGGACGCCTCTCCAGCTGAGGCGGGAGACCAAGTTTCCCTTTCCACGTGCCACAGGAATCCTGGGACTCCTATCAAGTTTCACGAGGAGTCAGGTATCGTCTCCTTTGGAGGAACTGATCTCCGCGTACCTCTGGAGTTTTCAAAGGATGTGAGGCCTCCGGTCGCGATGAGGTGGGGAACTAGGTCTTTCTCTGTGGTCTCTACAGGAGATTCAGACATCCTTTCGTCTTGGGAAATGCAAGACGAGCCTGCATTCAAGTCACTGCAGGGACATCCGGCCTTATTTCGAGTCAGGGCATCGCGGTGTCCATTCCACGTGAGGCCACAAACTCAGGGTCCCTCTCACATACCTAGAGCTGAGAGAAGCCTCCTCTTGAGGTGCTTGTGGTAAGGTGGTATTCCTCTGGAGTCGAAGCCAGGGACTACCCTCTCATCTCGAGTTGATTTTTGGTCCACGGAGCTCTTTCCTGTGGCTACAGTGACCTCAGGATCCCTCTAGCCTTGAAACAGTGTTCTTGGGGTTTCTCTGGAGTGCCATCAAGGAAATCAAGGCTCCTTTCATGTGTGATGTGCAACACGGAATTGCTCTGCACGCAGTGCAGGGGAATCGGGCCTCATCTCGCGGCGAGGGGGAAGTCTCATGGTTTTTCTCGAGTTGCGGCGGGAACCTGGGGTATATTCTCGAATTACAACGGGGATGGCCCTTCCACCCACGTGTTTGTTCAGTGACCTCAGGACTCCTGCCTAGTTGCGAGGGACAACTCGGGATTCTCCTCGAGGCTTGGCAGTGCATTTGGGACGCCTCTCCAGCTGAGGCGGGAGACCAAGTGTCCCTTTCCACGTGCCACAGGAATCCTGGGACTCCTATCAAGTTTCACGAGGAGTCAGGCATCGTCTCCTTTGGAGGCACTGATCTCCGCGTACCTCTGGAGTTTTCAAAGGATGTGAGGCCTCCGATCGCCATGAAGTGGGGAACTAGGTCTTTCTCTGTGGTCTCCACAGGGGATTCAGACATCCTTTCATCTTGGGAGATGCAAGACGAGCCTGCATTCAAGTCACTGCAGGGATATCCGGCCTTATTTCGCATCAGGGCATCGCAGTGTCCATTCCACTTGTGGCCGCAAACTCAGGGTCACTCTCACATACCTAGAGCTGAGAGAAGCCTCCTCTTGAGGTGCTTGTGGTAAGGTGGTATTCCTCTGGAGTCGAAGCCAGGGACTAACCTCTCATCTCGAGTTGATTTTTGGTCCACGGAGCTCTTTCGTGTTGCTACAGTGACCTCAGGATCCCTCTAGCGTTGAAACAGTGTTCTTGGGGTTTCTCTGGAGTGCCATCAAGGAAATCAAGGCTCCTTTCATGTGTGATGTGCAAGACAGAATTGCTCTGCACGCAGTGCAGGGGAATCGGGCCTCATCTCGCGGCGAGGGGGAAGTCTCATGGTTTTTCTCGAGTTGCGGCGAGTACCTGGGGTATATTCTCGAGTTACGACGGGGATGGCCCTTCCACCCACGTGTTTGTTCAGCGATGTCAGGACTTCTGCCTAGTTGCGAGGGACAACTCGGGGTTCTCCTCGAGGCTTGCAAGGGCAATTGGAACGCCTCTCCAGCTGAGGCGGGAGAGCAAGGGTCCCTTTCCACGTGCCACAGGAATCCTGGGACTCCTATCAAGTTTCACGAGGAGTCAGGCATCGTCCCCTTTGGAGGCACTGATCTCCGCGTACCTCTGGAGTTTTCAAAGGATGTGAGGCCTCCGGTCACGATGCGGTGGGGAACTAGGTCTTTCTCTGTTGTCTCCACAGGGGATTCAGACATCCTTTCGCCTTGGCAGATGCAAGACGAACCTGCATTCAAGTCACTGCAGGGATATCCGGCCTTATTTCGAGTCAGGGCATAGCGGTGTCCATTCCACTTGTGGCCGCAATCTCAGGATCCCTCTCACATACCTAGAGCTGAGAGAAGCCTCCTCTTGAGGTGCTTGTGGTAAGGTGGTATTCCTCTGGAGTCGAAGCCAGGGACTAACCTCTAATCTCCAGTTGATTTATGGTCCACGGAGCTCTTTCGTGTTGCTACAGTGACCTCAGGATCCCTCTAGCCTTGAAACAGTGTTCTTGGGGTTTCTCTGGAGTGCCATCAAGGAAATCAAGGCTCCTTTCATGTTTGATGTGCAATACGGAATTGCTTTGAATGCAGTGCAGGGGAATCGGGCCTCATCTCGCGGCGAGGGGGATGTCTCATGGTTTTTCTCGAGTTGCGGCGGGAACCTGGGCTATATTCTCGAGTTCCGACGGGGATGGCCCTTCCACCCACGTGTTTGTTCAGTGACGTCAGGACTCCTGCCTAGTTGCGATGGACAACTCGGGATTCTCCTCGAGGCTTGGCAGGGCAATTGGGACGCCTCTCCAGCTGAGGCGGGAGACCAAGTTTCCCTTTCCACGTGCCACAGGAATCCTGGGACTCCTATCAAGTTTCACGAGGAGTCAGGCATCGTCTCCTTTGGAGGCACTGATCTCCGCGTACCTCTGGAGTTTTCAAAGGATGTGAGGCCTCCGGTCGCGATGAGGTGGGGAACTAGGTCTTTCTCTGTGGTCTCCACAGGGGATTCAGACATCCTTTCGTCTTCGGATATGCAAGACGAGCCTGCATTCAAGTCACTGCAGGGATATCCGGCCTTATTTCGAGTCAGGGCATCGCGGTGTCCATTCCACTTGAGGCCGCAATCTCAGGGTCCCTCTCACATAGCTAGAACTGAGAGAAGCCTCCTCTTGAGGTGCTTGTGGTAAGGTGGTATTCCTCTGAAGTCGAAGCCAGGGACTAACCTCTCATCTCGAGTTGACTTTTGGCCGACGGAGCTCTTTCGTGTTGCTACAGTGACCTCAGGATCCCTCTAGCCTTGAAACAGTGTTCTTGGGGTTTCTCTGGAGTGCCATCAAGGAAATCAAGGCTCCTTTCATGTGTGATGTGCAACACGGAATTGCTCTGCACACAGTGCAGGGGAATCGGGCCTCATCTCGCGGCGAGGGGGAAGTCTCATGGCTTTTCTCGAGTTGCGGCGGGAACCTGGGGTATATTCTCGAGTTACGACGGGGATGGCCCTTCCACCCACGTGTTTGTTCAGTGACGTCAGGACTCCTGCTATTTGCGAGGAACAACTCGGGATTCTCCTCGAGGCTTGGCAGGGCAATTGGGACGCCTCTCCAGCTGAGGCGGGAGACCAAGGGTCCCTTTCCACGTGCCACTGGAATCCTGGGACTCCTATCAAGTTTCACGAGGAGTCAGGAATCGTCTCCTTTGGAGGCACTGATCTCCGCGTACCTCTGGAGTTTTCAAAGGATGTGAGGCCTCCGGTCACGATGAGGTTGGGAACTAGGTCTTTCTCTGTGGTCTCCACAGGGGATTCAGACATCCTTTCGTCTTGGGAAATGCAGGACGAGCTTGCATTCAAGTCACTGCAGGGATATCCGGCCTTATTTCGCGTCAGGGCATCGCAGTGTCAATTCCACTTGAGGCCGCAAACTCAGGGTCCCTCTCACATACCTAGAGCTGAGAGAAGCCTCCTCTTGAGGTGCTTGTGGTAAGCTGGTATTCCTCTGGAGTCGAAGCCAGGGACTAACCTCTCATCTCGAGTTGATTTTTGGTCCACGGAGCTCTTTCGTGTTGCTACAGTGACGTCAGGATCCCTCTAGCCTTGAAACAGTGTTCTTGGGGTTTCTCTGGAGTGCCAACAAGGAAATCAAGGCTCCTTTCATGTTTGATGTGCAATACGGAATTGCTTTGAATGCAGTGCAGGGGAATCGGGCCTCATCTCGCGGCGAGGGGGAAGTCTCATTGTTTTTCTCGAGTTGCAGCGGGAACCTGGTGTATATTGTCGAGTTACGATGGGGATGGCACTTTTACACATAAGTTTGTTCAGCGACGTCAGGATTCCTGCCTAGTTGCGAGGGACAACTCGGGATTCTCCTCGAGGCTTGGCAGGGCAATTAGGACGCCTCTCCAGCTGAGGCGGGAGACCAAGGGTCCCTTGCCACGTGCCACAGGACTCCTGGGACTCCTATCAAGTTTCATGAGGAGTCAGGCATCGTCTCCGTTGGAGGCACTGACCTCCGCGTACCTCTGGAGTTTTCAAAGGATATGAGGCCTCCGGTCGCGATGAGGTGGGGAACTAGGTCTTTCTCTGTGGTCTCCACAGGGGATTTAGACATCCTTTCGTCTTGGGAGATGCAAGACGAGCCTGCATTCAAGTCACTGCAGGGATATCCGGCATTATTTCACATCAGGGCATCGCAGTGTCCATTCCACTTGAGGCCGCAAACTCAGGGTCCCTCTCACATACCTAGAGCTGAGAGAAGCCTCCTCTTGAGGTGCTTGTGGTAAGGTTGTATTCCTCTGGAGTCGAAGCCAGGGACTAACCTCTCATCTCGAGTTGATTTTTGGTCCATGAAGTTCTTTCGTGTTGCTACAGTGACGTCAGGATCCCTCTAGCCTTGAAACAGTGTTCTTGAGGTTTCTCTGGAGTGCCATCAAGGAAATCAAAGCTCCTTTCATGCGTGATGTGCAACACGGAATTGATCTGCACGCAGTGCAGGGGAATCGGGCCTCATCTCGCGGCGAGGGGGAAGTCTCATGGTTTTTCTCGAGTTGCGGCGGGAACCTTGGGTACATTCTCGACTTACGACGGGGATGGCCCTTCCACCCACGTGTTTGTTCAGCCTCGTCAGGATTCCAGCCTAGTTGCGAGGGACAACTCGGGATTCTCCTCGAGGGTTGGCAGGTCAATTGGGACGCCTCTCCAGCTGAGGCGGGAGACCAAGGGTCCCTTTCCACGTGCCACAGGAATCCTGGGACTCCTATCAAGTTTCACGAGGAGTCAGGCATCGTCTCCTTTGGAGGCACTGATCTCCGCGTACCTCTGGAGGTTTCAAAGATGTGAGGCCTCCGGTCGCGATGAGGTGGGGAACTAGGTCTTTCTCTGTGGTCTCCACAGGGGATTCAGACATCCTTTCGTCTTGGAATATGCAAGACGAGCCTGCATTCAAGTCACTGCAGGGATATCCGGCCTTATTTCGAGTCAGGGCATCGCGGTGTCCATTCCACTTGAGGCCGCAAACTCAGGGTCCCTCTCACATAGCTAGAGCTGAGAGACCCTCCTCTTGAGGTGCTTGTGGTAAGGTGGTATTCCCCTGGAGTCGAAGCCAGGGACTAACCGTTCATCTCGAGTTGATTCTTGGTCCACGGAGCTCTTTCGTGTTGCTACAGTGACCTCAGGATCCCTCTAGCCTTCACACAGTGTTCTTGAGGTTTCTCTGGAGTGCCATCAAGGAAATCAAGCCTCCTTTCATGTGTGATGTGCAACACGGAATTGCTCTGCACGCAGTGCAGGGGAATCGGGCCTCATCTCGCGGCGAGGGGGAATTCTCATGCTTTTTCTCGAGTTGCGGCGGGAACCTGGGGTATATTCTCGAGTTACGACGGGGATGACCCTTCCACACACGTGTTTGTTCAGCGACGTCGGGACTCCTGCCTAGTCGCGAGGGACAACTCGGGATTTTCCTCGAGGCTTGGCAGGGCAATTGGGACGCCTCTCCAGCTGAGGCGGGAGACCAAGTGTCCCTTTCCACGTGCCACAGGAATCCTGGAACTGCTATCAAGTTTGTCGAGGATTCAGGCATTGGCTTCTTTGAAGGCACTGATCTCCGTATACCTCTGGAGTTTTCAAAGGATGTGAGGCCTCCGGTCGCGATGAGGTGGGAAACTAGGTCTTTCTCTGTGGTCTCCACAGGGGATTCAGACATCCTTTCGTCTTGGGAGATGCAAGACGAGCCTGCATTTAAGTCACTGCAGGGATATCCAGCCTTATTTCGAGTCAGGGCATCGCGGTGTCCATTCCACTTGAGGCCGCAAACTCAGGGTCCCACTCACATACATAGAGCTGAGAGAAGCCTCCTCTTGAGGTGCTTGTGGGAAGGTGGTATTCCTCTGGAGACGAAGCCAGGGACTAACCTCTCATCTCGAGTTGATTTTTTGTCCACGGAGCTCCTTCGTGTTGCTACAGTGACCTCAGGTTCACTCTAGCCTTGAAACAGTGTTCTTGGGGTTTCTCTGGAGTGCCATCAAGGAAATCAAGGCTCCTTTCATGTGTGATGTGCAACACGTATTGTTCTTCACGCAGTGCCCGGGAATCGGGCCTCATCTCGCGGCGAGGGGGAAGTCTCATGGTTTTTCTCGAGTTGCGGCAGTAACTTGGGGTATATTCTCGAGTTACGACGGGGAAAGCCCTTCCACCCACGTGTTTGTTCAGCGACGTCAGGACTCCTGCCTAGTTGCGAGGGACAACTCGGGATTCTCCTCGAGGCTTGGCAGGGCAATTGGGATGCCTCTCCAGCTGAGGCGGGAGACCAAGGGTCCGTTTCCACGTGCCACAGGAATCCTGGAACTCCTATCAAGTTTCACGAGGAGTCAGGCATTGTCTCCTTTGGAGGCACTGATCCCCGCGTACCTCTGGAGTTTTCAAAGGATGTGAGGCCTCCGTTCGCGATGAGGTGGGAGACTAGGTCTTTCTCTGTGGTCTCCACAGGGGATTCAGACATCCTTTCGTCTTGGGAGATGCAAGACGAGCCTGCATTCAAGTCACTGCAGGGATAAGTGGCCTTATTTCGAGTCAGGGCATCGCAGTGTCCGTTCCACTTGAGACCGCAAAATCAGGGTCCCTCTCACATACCTAGAGCTGAGAGAAGCCTCCTCTTGAGGTGCTTGTGGTAAGATGGTATTCCTCTGGAGTCGAAGCCAGGGACTAACCTCTCATCTCGAGTTGATTCTTGGTCCACGGAGCTCTTTCGTGTGGCTACAGTGACCTCAGGATCCCTCTAGCCTTGAAACAGTGTTTTTTGAGTTTCTTTGGAGTGCCAGCAAGGAAATCAAGGCTCCTTTCATCTGTGATGTGCAACACGGAATTGCTCTGCACGCAGTGCAGGGGAATCGGGCCTCATCTCGCGGCGAGGGGGAAGTCTCATGGTTTTTCTCGAGTTGCGGCGGGAACCTGGGGTATATTCTCGAGTTACGACGGGATGGCCCTTCCACCCACGTGTTTGTTCAGCGACGTCAGGACTCCTGCCTAGTTGCAAGGGACAACTCGGGATTCTCCTCGAGGCTTGGCAGGGCAATTGGGAAGCCTCTCCACCTGAGGCGGGAGACCAAGGGTCCCTTGCAACGTGCCACAGGAATCCTGGGACTCCTATCAAGTTTCTCGAGGAGTCAGGCATCGTCTCCTCTGGAGGAACTGATCTCCGTGTACCTCTGGAGTTTTCAAAGGATGTGAGGCCTCCGGTCGCGATGAGGTGGGGAACTAGGTCTTTCTCTGTGGTCTCCACATGGGATTCAGACATCCTTTCGTCTTGGGAGATGCAAGACGACCCTGGATTCAAGTCACTGCAGGGATATCCGGCCTTATTTCGAGTCAGGGCATCGCGGTGTCCATTCCACTGGAGGCCGCAAACTCGGGGTCCTTCTCACATACCTAGAGCTGAGAGAAACCTCCTCTTGAGGTGCTTGTGGTAAGGTGGTATTCCTCTGGAGTCGAAGCCAGGGACTAACCTCTCATCTCGAGTTGATTTTTGGCCCACGGAGCTCTTTCGTGTTGCTACAGTGACCTCAGGATCCCTCTAGGCTTGAAACAGTGTCCTTGGGGTTTCTCTGGAGTGCCATCAAGGAAATCAAGGCTCCTTTCATGTGTGATGTGCCACATGGAATTGCTCTGCACACAGTGCAGGGAAATCGGGACTCATCTTGCGGCGAGGGGGAAGTCTCATGGTTTTTCTCGAGTTGCGGCGGGAACCTGGGGTATATTTCCGAGTTACGACGGGGATGGCCCTTCCACACACGTGTGTGTTTAGCGACGTCAGGACTCCTGCCTAGTTGCGAGGGACAACTCGGGATTCTCCTCGAGGCTTTTCAGGGCAATTGGGACGCCTCTCCAGTTGAGGCGGGAGACCAAGGGACCCTTTCTAAGTGCCACAGGAATCCTGGGACTCCTATCAAGTTTCACGAGGAGTCAGGCATCCTCTCCTTTGGAGGCACTGATCTCCGCGTACCTCTGGAGTTTTCAAAGGATGTGAGGCTATCGGTCGCGATGAGGTGGGGAACTAGGTCTTTCTCTGTGTTGTCCACAGGGGATTCAGACATTCTTTCGTCTTGGGAGATGCAAGATGAGCCTGCATTGAAGTCACTGTAGGGATATCAGGCTTTATTTTGAGTCAGGGCATCGCGGTGTCCATTCCACTTGAGGCCGCAAACTCAGGGTCTCTCTCACATACCTAGAGCTGAGAGAAGCCTCCTCTTGAGGTGCTTGTGGTAAGGTGGTATTCCTCTGGAGTCGAATCCAGGGACTAACCTCCCTTCTCGAGTTGATTTTTGGTCCACAGAGTGCTTTTGTGTTGCTACAGTGACCTCAGGATCCCTCGAGCCTTCAAACAGTGTTCTTGGGGTTTCTCTGGAGTGCCATCAAGGAAATCAAGGCACCTTTCATGTGTGAATTGCAAAACGGAATTGCTCTGCACGCAGTACAGGGGAATCGGGCCTCATCTCGCATCGAGGGGGAAGTCTCATGATTTTCCTCGAGTTGCGGTGGGAACCTGGGGTATATTCTCGAGTTACGACGGGGATGCCCTTCCACACACGTGTTTGTTCAGCGATGTCTGGACTCCTGCCTAGTTGCGAGGGACAACTCGTTATTCTCCTCGAGGCTTGGCAGGGCAATTGGGACGCTTCTCCAGCTGAGGTGGGAGACCAAGTTTCCCTTTCCACGTGCCACAGGAATCCTGGGACTCCTATCAAGTTTCACGAGGAGTCAGGCATCGTCTCCTTTGGAGGCACTGATCTCAGTGTACCTCTGGAATTTTCAAAGTATGTGAGGCATCCGGTCGCAGTGAAGTGGGGAACTAGGTCTTTCTCTGTGTTCTCCACAGGGAATTTAGACATCCTTTCGTCTTGGGAGATGCAAGAGGAGCCTGCATTCAAGTCACTGCAGGGATATCCGGCCTTATTTCGAGTCAGGGCATCGCGGTGTCCATTCCACTTGAGGCCGCAAACTCAGGGTCCTTCTCACATACCTAGAGCTGAGAGAAGCCTCCTCTTGAGGTGCTTGTGGTAAGGTGGTATTCCTCTGGAGTCGAAACCAGGGACTAACCCCTCATCTCGAGTTGATTTTTGGTCCACGGAGCTCTTTCGTGTTGCTACAGTGACCTCAGGATCCCTCTAGCGTTGAAACAGTGTTCTTGGGGTTTCTCTGGAGTGCCATCAAGGAAACCAAGGCTCCTTTCATGTTTGATGTGCAATACGGAATTGCTTTGAATGCAGTGCAGGGGAATCGTGCCTCATCTTGCGGCGAGGAGGAAGTCTCATGGTTTTTCTCGAGTTGCGGCGGGAACCTGGGGTATATTCTCGAGTTACGACGGGGATGGCCCTTCCACCCACGTGTTTGTTCAGCGACGTCAGGACTCCTGCCTAGTTGCGAGGGACAACTCCGGATTCTCCTCGAGGCTTGGCAGGGCAATTGGGATGCCTCTCCAGCTGAGGCGGGAGACCAAGGGTCCCTTTCCACGTGCCACAGGAATCCTGGGTCTCCTATCAAGTTTCACGAGGAGTCAGGCATCGTCTCCTTTGGAGGCACTGATCTCCGCGTACCTCTGGAGTTTTCAAAGGATGTGAGGCCTCCGGTCGCGATGAGGTGGGGAACTAGGTCTTTCTCTGTGGTCTCCACATGGGATTCAGACATCCTTTCATCTTGTGAGATGCAAGACGAGCCTGCATTCAAGTCACTGCAGGGATATCCGGCCTCATTTCGAGTCAGGGCATCGCAGTGTCCATTCCACTTGAGGCCACAAAATCAGGGTCCCTCTCACATACCTAGAGCTGAGAGAAGCCTCCGCTTGAGGTGCTTGTGGTAAGGTGTTATTCCTCTGGAGTCGACGCCAGGGACTAACCTCTCATCTCGAGTTGATTTTTGGTCCACGGAGCTCTTTCTTGTTGCTACAGTGACCTCAGGATCCCTCTAGCCTTGAAACAGTGTTCTTGGGGTTTCTCTGGAGTGCCATCAAGGAAATCAAGGCTCCTTTCATGTGTGATGTGCAACACGGAATTGCTCTGCACGCAGTGCAGGGGAATCCGGCCTCATCTCGCGGTGAGGGGGAAGTCTCATGGTTTTTCGCGAGTGGCGTTGGGAATCTGCGGTATATTCTCGAGTTACGACGGGGATGGCCCTTCCACCCACGTGTTGCTTCAGCGACGTCAGGACTCCTGCCTAGTTGCGAGGGACAACTCGGGATTCTCCTCGAGGCTTGGCAGTGCAATTGGGACGCCTCTCCAGCTGAGGCGGGAGACAAAGGGTCCCTTCCCACGTGCCACAGGAATCCTGGGACTCCTATCAAGTTTCATGAGGAGTCAGGAATCGTCCCTTTTGGAGGCACTGATCTCCGCGTACCTCTGGAGTTTTCAAAGGAGTTGAGTCCTCCGGTCGCAATGAGGTGGGGAACTAGGTCTTTCTCTGTGGTCTCCGGAGGGGATTCAGACATTCTTTCATCTTGGGAGATGCAAGACGAGCTGGCATTTAAGTCACTGCAGAGATATCTGGCCTTATTTCGAGTCAGGGCATCGTGGTGTCCATTCCACTTGAGGCCGCAAACTCAGGGTCCCTCTCACATACCTAGAGCTGAGAGAAGCCTCCTCTTGAGGTGCTTGTGGTAAGGTGGTAGTTCTCTGCAGTCGAAACCAGGGACTAACCTCTCATCTCGAGTTGATTTTTGGTCCACGGAGCTCTTTCGTGTTGCTACAGTGACGTCAGGATCCCTCTAGCCTTGAAACAGTGTTCTTGGGGTTTCTCTGGAGTGCCATCAGGGAAATCAAAGCTCCTATCATGCGTGATGTGCAACACGGAATTGCTCTGCACGCAGTGCAGGGGAATCGGGCC
Organism: Cervus elaphus; assembly: GCF_910594005.1. Taxonomy (NCBI): domain Eukaryota; kingdom Metazoa; phylum Chordata; class Mammalia; order Artiodactyla; family Cervidae; genus Cervus; species Cervus elaphus. Next base: position 9,580,281 of record NC_057838.1, read on the forward strand.
TCATCTCGCGGCGAGGGGGACGGCTCATGGTTTTTCTCGAGTTGCGGCGGGAACCTGGGGTATATTCTCGAGTTACGACGGGGATGGCCCTTCCACACACGTGTTTGTTCAGCGACGTCAGGACTCCTGCCTAGTTGCGAGGGACAACTCGGGATTCCCCTCGAGGCTTGGCAGGGCAACTGGGACGCCTCTCCAGCTGAGGCGGGAGACCAAGTGTACCTTTCACCGTGCCACAGGAATCCTGGGACTCCTATCAAGTTTCACGAGGAGTCAGGCATCGTCTCCTTTGGAGGCACTGATCTCCGCGTACCTCTGGAGTTTTCAAAGAATGTGAGGCCTCCGGTCGCGATGAGGTGGGAAGCTAGGTCTTTCTCTGTGGTCTACACAGGGGATTCAGACATCCTTTCGTCTTGGGAGATGCAAGACGACCCTGCATTCAAGTCACTGCAGGGATATCCGGCCTTATTTCGAGTCAGGGCATCGCGGTGTCCATTCGACTAGAGGCTGCAAACTCAGGGTCCCTCTCACATACCTAGAGCTGAGAGAAGCCTCCTCTTGAGGTGCTTGTGGTAAGGTGGTATTCCCCTGGAGTCGAAGCCAGGGACTAACCTCTGATCTCGAGTTGATTTTTGGTCCACGAAGCTCTTTCGTGTTGCTACAGTGATCTCAGGTTTTCTCTAGCCTTGAAACAGTGTTCTTGGGGTTTCTCTGGAGGGCCATCAAGGAAATCAAGGCTCCTTTCATGTGTGATGTGCAACACGGAATTGCTCTGCACGCAGTGCAGGGTTCGGGCCTCATTTTCCGTCGAGGGGGAAGTCTCATGGTTTTTCTCGAGTTGCGGTGCGAACCTGGGGTATATTCTCGAGGTACGACGGGGATGGCCCTTCCACACTCGTGGTTGTTCAGCGACGTCTGGACTCCTGCCTAGTTGCGAGGGACAACTCGGGATTCTCCTCGAGGCTTGGCAGGGCAATTGGGACGCCTCTCCAGCTGAGGCGGGAGACCAAGGGTCCCTTTCCACGTGCCACAGGAATCCTGGGACTCCTATCAAGTTTCACGAGGAGTCAGGCATCGTCCCTTTTGGAGGCACTGATCTCCGCGTACCTCTGGAGTTTTCAAAGGATGTGAGTCCTCCTGTCGCGATGAGGTGGGGAACTATGTCTTTCTCTGTGGTCTCCACAGGGGATTCAGACACCCTTTCATCTTGGGAGATGCAAGACGAGCTGGCATTCAAGTCACTGCAGAGATATCTGGCCTTATTTCGAGTCAGGGCAACGCTGTGTCCATTGCACTTAAGACCGCAAACTCAGGGTCCCTCTCCCATACCCAGAGCTGAGAGAAGCCTCCGCTTGAGGTGCTTGTGGTAAGGTGGTAGTCCTCTGCAGTCGAAGCCAGGGACTAACCTCTCATCTCGAGTTGATTTTTGGTCCACGGAGCTCTTTCGTGTTGCTACAGTGACCTCAGGATCCCTCTAGCCTTGAAACAGTGTTCTTGAGGTTTCTCTGGAGTGCCATCAAGGAAATCAAAGCTCCTTTCATGCGTGATGTGCAACACGGAATTGCTCTGCACGTAATGCAGGGGAATCGGGCCTCATCTCGCGGCGAGGGGGAAGTCTCATGGTTTTTCTCGAGTTGCGGCAGGAACCTGGGGTATATTCTCGAGTTACGACGGGGAAAGCCCTTCCACCCACGTGTTTGTTCAGCGAAGTCAGGACTCCTGCCTAGTTGCGAGGGACAACTCGGGGTTCTCCTCGAGGCTTGGCAGGGCAATTGGAACGCCTCTCCAGCTGAGGCGGGAGACCAAGGGTCCCTTTCCCCGTTCCACAGGAATCCTGGGACTCCTATCAAGTTTCACGAGGAGTCAGGCATCGTCTCCATTGGAGGCACTGATCTCCGTGTACCTCTGGAGTTTTCAAAGGATGTGAGGCCTCCGGTCGCGATGAGGTGGGAGACTAGGTCTTTCTCTGTGGTCTCCACAGGGGATTCAGACATCCTTTCGTCTTGGGAGATGCAAGACGAGCCTGCATTCAAGTCACTGCAGGGATATCGGGCCTTATTTCGAGTCAGGGCATCGCGGTCTCCATTCCACTTGAGGCCGCAAAGTCAGGGTCCCTCTCACATAGCTAGAGCTGAGAGAAGCCTCCTCTTGAGGTGCTTGTGGTAAGATGATATTCCTCTGGAGTCGAAGCCAGGGACTAACCTCTCATCTCGAGTTGATTTTTGGCCCACGGAGCTCTTTCGTGTTGCTACAGTGACCTCAGGATCCCTCTAGCCTTGAAATAGTGTCCTTGGGTTTCTCTGGAGTGCCATCAAGGAAATCAAGGCTCCTTTCATGTGTGATGTGCCACACGGAATTGCTCTGCACGCAGTACAGGGGAATCGGGCCTCACCTCGCATCGAGGGGGAAGTCTCATGGTTTTTCTCGAGTTGCGGCGGGAACCTGGGGTATATTCTCGAGTTACGACGGGGATGCCCTTCCACACACGTGTTTGTTCAGCGACGTCTGGACTCCTGCCTAGTTGCGAGGGACAACTCGGGATTCTCCTCGAGGCTTGGCAGGGCAATTGGGACGCCTCTCCAGCTGAGGCGGGAGACCAAGGGACCCTTTCCACGTGCCACAGAAATCCTGGGACTCCTATCAAGTTTCACGAGTCAGGCATCGTCTCCTTTGGAGGCACTGATCTCAGTGTACCTCTGGAATTTTCAAAGTATGTGAGGCATCCGGTCGCAGTGAAGTGGGGAACTAGGTCTTTCTCTGTGTTCTCCACAGGGGATTTAGACATCCTTTCGTCTTGGGAGATGCAAGAGGAGCCTGCATTCAAGTCACTGCAGGGATATCCGGCCTTATTTCGAGTCATGGCATCGCGGTGTCCATTCCACTTGAGGCCGCAAACTCAGGGTCCTTCTCACATACCTAGAACTGAGAGAAGCCTCCTCTTGAGGTGCTTGTGGTAAGGTGGTATTCCTCTGGAGTCGAAGCCAGGGACTAACCTCTCATCTCGAGTTGATTTTTGGTCCACGGAGCTCTTTCGTGTTGCTACAGTGACCTCAGGATCCCTCTAGCCTTGAAACAGTTTTCTTGGGGATTCTCTGGAGTGCCATCAAGGAAATCAAGGCTCCTTTCATGTGTGATGTGCAACACGGAATTGCTCTGCACGCAGTGCAGGGGAATCGGGCCTCATCTCGCGGTGAGGAGGAAGCCTCATGGTTTTCCTCGAGTTGCGGCGGGAACCTGGGGTATATTCTCAAGTTACGACGGGGATGGCCCTTCCACCCACGTGTTTGTTCAGCGACGTCAGGACTCCTGCCTAGTTGCGAGGGACAACTCGGGATTCTCCTCGAGGCTTGGCAGGGCAATTGGGACGCCTCTCCAGCTGAGGCGGGAGACCAAGGGTCCCTTTCCACGTGCCACTGGAATCCTGGGACTCCTATCAAGTTTCACGAGGAGTCAGGAATCGTCTCCTTTGGAGGCACTGATCTCCGCATACCTCTGGAGTTTTCAAAGGATGTGAGTCCTCCGGTCACGATGAGGTTGGGAACTAGGTTTCTCTGTGGTCTCCACAGGGGATTCAGACATCCTTTCGTCTTGGGAAATGCAGGACGAGCCGGCATTCAAGTCACTGCAGGGATATCCGGCCTTATTTCGCGTCAGGGCATCGCAGTGTCAATTCCACTTGAGGCCGCAAACTCAGGGTCCCTCTCACATACCTAGAGCTTAGAGAAGCCTCCTCTTGAGGTGCTTGTGGTAAACTGGTATTCCTCTGGAGTCGAAGCCAGGGACTAACCTCTCATCTCGAGTTGATTTTTGGTCCACGGAGCTCTTTCGTGTTGCTACAGTGACCTCAGGATCCCTCTAGCCTTGAAACAATGTTCTTGGGGTTTCTCTGGAGTGCCATCAAGGAAATCAAGGCTCCTTTCATGTTTGATGTGCAATACGGAATTGCTTTGAATGCAGTTCAGGGGAATCGGGCCTCATCTTGCGGCGAGGAGGAAGTCTCATGGTTTTTCTCGAGTTGCGGCGGGAACCTGTGGTATATTCTCGAGTTACGACGGGGATGGCCCTTCCACCCACGTGTTTGTTCAGCGACGTCAGGACTCCTGCCTAGTTGCGAGGGACAACTCGGGATTCTCCTCGAGGCTTGGCAGGGCAATTGGGACGCCTCTCCAGCTGAGGCGGGAGACCAAGGGTCCCTTTCCACGTGCCACAGGAATCCTGGGACTCGTATCAAGTTTCATGAGGAGTCAGGCATCGTCTCCTTTGGAGGCACTGATCTCCGCGTACCTCTGGAGTTTTCAAAGGATGTGAGGCCTCCGGTCGCGATGAGGTGGGGAACTAGGTCTTTCTCTGTGGTCTCCACAGGGGATTCAGACATCCTTTCGTCTTGGGAGATGCAAGACGAGCCTGCATTCAAGTCACTGCAGGGATATCCGGCCTTATTTCGCGTCAGGGCATCGCAGTGTCCATTCCACTTGAGGCCACAAAATCAGGGTCCCTCTCACATACCTAGAGCTGAGAGAAACCTCCGTTTGAGGTGCTTGCGGTAAGGTGTTATTCCTCTGGAGTCGAGGCCAGGGACTAACCTCTCATCTCGAGTTGATTTTTGGTCCACGGAGCTCTTTCGTGTTGCTACAGTGACCTCAGGTTTACTCTAGCCTTGAAACAGTGTTCTTGGGGTTACTCTGGAGTGCCATCAAGGAAATCAAGGCTCCTTTCATGTGTGATGTGCAACACGGAATTGCTCTGCACGCAGTGCAGGGTTCGGGCCTCATTTTCCGTCGAGGGGAAAGTCTCATGGTTTTTCTCGAGTTGCGGTCGGAACCTGGGGTATATTCTCGAGTTACGACAGGGATGGCCCTTCCACACACTTGTTTGTTCAGCGACGTCAGGACTCCTGCCTAGTTGCAAGGGACAACTCGGGATTCTCCTCGAGGCTTGGCAGGGCAAGTGGGATGCCTCTCCAGCTGAGGGGGGAGACCAAGGGTCCCTTTCCACGTGCCACAGGAATCCTGGGACTCCTATAAAGTTTCAGGAGAAGTCAGGCATCATCTCCTTTGGTGGCACGGATCTCTGCGTACCTCGGGAGTTATCAAAGGATGTGAGGCCTCCGGTCGCGATGAGGTGGGGAACTACGTCTTTCTCTGTGGTCTCCACAGGGGATTCAGACATCCTTTCGTCTTGGGAGATGCAATACGAGCCTGCATTCAAGTCACTGCAGGGATATCCGGCCTTATTTCGAGTCAGGGCATAGCGGTGTCCATTCCACTTGAGGCCGCAAACTCAGGGTCCCTCTCACATACCTAAAGCTGAGAGAAGCCTACTCTTGAGGTGCTTGTGGTAAGGTGGTATTCCTCTGGAGTCGAAGACAGGGACTAACCTCTCATCTCGAGTTGATTTTTGGTCCACGCAGCTCTTTTGTGTTGCTGAAGTGACCTCAGGATCCCTCTAGCCTTGAAACAGTGTTCTTGGGGTTTCTCTGGAGTGCCATGAAGGAAATCAAGGCTCCTTTCATGTGTGATGTGCAACACGGAATTGCTCTGCACGCAGTGCAGGGGAATCGGGCCTCATCTCGCAGCGAGGGGGAAGTCTCATAGGTTTTCTCGAGTTGCGGCAGGAACCTGGGGTATATTTTCGAGTTACGACTGGGATGGCCCTTCCACACACATGTTTGTTCAGCGACGTCAGGACTCCTGCCTAGTTGCGAGGGACAACTCGGGATTCTCCTCGAGGCTTGGCAGGGAAATTGGGACGCCTCTCCAGCTAAGGCGGGAGACCAAGGGTCCCTTTCCACGTGCCACAGGAATCCTGGGACTCCTATCAAGTTTCACGAGGAGTCAGGCATCGTCCCTTTTGGAGGCACTGATCTCCGCGTACCTCTGGAGTTTTCAAAGGATGTGAGGCCTCCGGTCGCGATGAGGTGGGGAACTAGGTCTTTCTCTGTGGTCTCCACAGGGGATTCAGACACCCTTTCATCTTGGGAGATGCAAGACGAGCTGGCATTCAAGTCACTGCAGAGATATCTGGCCTTATTTCGAGTCAGGGCAACGCTGTGTCCATTGCACTTAAGACCGCAAACTCAGGGTCCCTCTCCCATACCGAGAGCTGAGAGAAGCCTCCGCTTGAGGTGCTTGTGGTAAGGTGGTAGTCCTCTGCAGTCGAAGCCAGGGACTAACCTGTCATCTCGAGTTGATTTTTGGTCCACGGAGCTCTTTCGTGTTGCTACAGTGACCTCAGGATCCCTCTAGCCTTGAAACAGTGTTCTTGGGGATTCTCTGGAGTGCCATCAAGGAAATCAAGGCTCCTTTCATGTGTGATGTGCAACACGGAATTGCTCTGCACGCAGTGCAGGGGAATCGGGCCTCATCTCGCGGTGAGGGGGAAGTCTCATGGTTTTTCTCGAGTTGCGGCGGAAACCTGGGGTATATTCTCAAGTTACGACGGGGATGGCCCTTCCACACACGTGTTTGTTCAGCGACGTCAGGACTCCTGCCTAGTTGCGAGGGACAACTCGGGATTCTCCTCGAGGCTTGGCAGGGCAATTGGGACGCCTCTCCAGCTGAGGCGGGAGACCAAGTGTCCCTTTCCACGTGCCACTGGAATCCTGGGACTCCTATCAAGTTTCACGAGGAGTCAGGAATCGTCTCCTTTGGAGGCACTGATCTCCTCATACCTCTGGAGTTTTCAAAGGATGTGAGGCCTCCGGTCACGATGAGGTGGGGAACTAGGTCTTTCTCTGTGGTCTCCACAGGGGATTCAGACATCCTTTCGTCTTGGGAAATGCAGGACGAGCCTGCATTCAAGTCACTGCAGGGATATCCGGCCTTATTTCGCGTCAGGGCATCGCAGTGTCCATTCCACTTGAGGCCACAAAATCAGGGTCCCTCTCACATACCTAGAGCTGAGAGAAGCCTCCTCTTGAGGTGCTTGTGGTAAGGTGGTATTCCTCTGGAGTCGAGGCCAGGGACTAAACTCTCATCTCGAGTTGATTTTTGGTCCACGGAGCTCTTTCGTGTTGCTACAGTGACCTCAGGATCCCTCTAGCCTTGAAACAGTGTTCTTGGGGTTTCTCTGGAGTGCCATCAAGGAAATCAAGGCTCCTTTCATGTGTGATGTGCAACACGGAATAGCTCTGCACGCAGTGCAGGGGAATCCGGCCTCATCTCGCGGTGAGGGGGAAGTCTCATGGTGTTTCTCGAGTGGCGTTGGGAATCTGGGGTATATTCTCGAGTTACGACGGGGATGGCCCTTCCACCCACGTGTTGGTTCAGCGACGTCAGGACTTCTGCCTAGTTGCGAGGGACAACTCGGGATTCTCCTCGAGGCGTGGCAGTGCAATTGGGACGCCTCTCTAGCTGAGGCGGGAGACCAAGGGTCCCTTTCCACGTGCCACAGGAATCCTGGGACTCCTATCAAGTTTCATGAGGAGTCAGGCAACGTCCCTTTTGGAGGCACTGATCTCCGCGTACCTCTGGAGTTTTCAAAGGAGTTGAGTCCTCCGGTCGCAATGAGGTGGGGAACTAGGTCTTTCTCTGTGGTCTCCGGAGGGGATTCAGACATTCTTTCATCTTGGGAGATGCAAGACGAGCTGGCATTTAAGTCACTGCAGAGATATCTGGCCTTATTTCGAGTCAGGGCATCGCGGTGTCCATTCCACTTGAGGCCGCAAACTCAGGGTCCCTCTCACATACCTAGAGCTGAGAGAAGCCTCCTCTTGAGGTGCTTGTGGTAAGGTGGTAGTTCTCTGCAGTCGAAGCCAGGGACTAACCTCTCATCTCGAGTTGATTTTTGGTCCACGGAGCTCTTTCGTGTTGCTACAGTGACGTCAGGATCCCTCTAGCCTTGAAATAGTGTTCTTGGGGTTTCTCTGGAGTGCCATCAGGGAAATCAAAGCTCCTATCATGCGTGATGTGCAACAAGGAATTGCTCTACACGCAGTGCAGGGGAATCGGGCCTCATCTCGCGGCGAGGGGGACGTCTCATGGTTTTTCTCGAGTTGCGGCGGGAACCTGGGGTATATTCTCAAGTTACGACGGGGATGGCCCTTCCACACACGTGTTTGTTCAGCGACGTCAGGACTCCTGCCTAGTTGAGAGGGACAACTCGGGATTCTCCTCGAGGCTTCGCAGGGCAATTGGGACGCCTCTCCAGCTGAGGCGGGAGACCAAAGGTCCCTTTCCACGTGCCACAGGAATCCTGGGACTCCTATCAAGTTTCACGAGGAGTCAGGCATCGTCTCCTTTGGAGGCACTAATCTCCGCGTACTTCTGGAGTTTTCAAAGAATGTGAGGCCTCCGGTCGCGATGAGGTGGGAAACTAGGTCTTTCTCTGTGGTCTCCACAGGGGATTCAGACATCCTTTCGTCTTGGGAGATGCAAGACGAGCCTGCATTCAAGTCACTGCACGGATATCCGGCCTTATTTCGAGTCAGGGCATCGCGGTGTCCATTCGACTAGAGGCTGCAAACTCAGGGTCCCTCTCACATACCTAGAGCTGAGAGAAGCCTCCTCTTGAGGTGCTTGTGGTAAGGTGGTATTCCCCTGGAGTCGAAGCCAAGGACTAACCTCTGATCTCGAGTTGATTTTTGGTCCACGGAGCTCTTTCGTGTTGCTACAGTGACCTCAGGTTTACTCTAGCCTTGAAACAGTGTTCTTGGGGTTTCTCTGGAGGGCCATCAAGGAAATCAAGGCTCCTTTCATGTGTGATGTGCAACACGGAATTGCTCTACACTTAGTGCGGCGGAATCGGTCCTGATATCGCGGTGAGGGGGAAGTCTCATGGTTTTTCTCGAGTTTCGGCGGGAACCTGGGGTATATTCTCGAGTTACGACAGGGATGGCCCTTCCACACACTTGTTTGTTCAGCGACGTCAGGACTCCTGCCTAGTTGCAAGGGACAACTCGGGATTCTCCTCGAGGCTTGGCAGGGCAAGTGGGATGCCTCTCCAGCTGAGGCGGGAGATGAAGGGTCTCTATCCACGTGCCACTGGAATTCTGGGACTCCTATCAAGTTTCACAAGGAGTCAGGCATCGTCTCCTTTGGAGGCACTGATCTCCATGTACCTCTGGAGTTTTTAAAGGATGTGAGGCCTGCGGTCGCGATGAGGTGGGGAACTAGGTCTTTCTCTGTGGTCTCCACAGGGGATTCAGACATCCTTTCATCTTGGGAGATGCAAGACGAGCCTGCATTCAAGTCACTGCAGGGATATCCGGCCTTATTTCGAGTCAGTGCATCGCGGTGTCCATTCCACTTGAGGCCGCAAACTCAGGGTCCCTCTCACATACCTAGAGCTGAGAGAAGCCTCCTCTTGAGGTGCTTGTGGTAAGGTGGTATTCCTCTGGAGTCGAAGCCAGGGACTAACCTCTCATTTCGAGTTGATTTTTGGTCCACGGACATCTTTCGTGTTGGTACAGTGACCTCAGGATCCCTCTAGCCTTGAAACAGTGTTCTTGGGGTTTCTCTGGAGTGCCATGAAGGAAATCTAGGCTCCTTTCATGTGTGATGTGCAACACGGAATTGCTCTGCACGCAGTTTAGGGGAATCGGGCCTCATCTCGCGGCGAGGGGGAAGTCTCATGGTTTTTCTCGAGTTGCAGCGGGAACCTGGGCTATATTCTCGAGTTCCGACGGGGATGGCCCTTCCACCCACGTGTTTGTTCAGTGACGTCAGGACTCCTGCCTAGTTGGGAGGGACAACTCGGTATTCTCCTCGAGGCTTGGCAGGGCAATTGGGACGCCTCTCCAGCTGAGGCGGGAGACCAAGTTTCCCTTTCCACGTGCCACAGGAATCCTGGGACTCCTATCAAGTTTCACGAGGAGTCAGGCATCGTCTCCTTTGGAGGCACTGATCTCCGCGTACCTCTGGAGTTTTCAAAGGATGTGAGGCCTCCGATCGCGATGATGTGGGATACTAGGTCTTTCTCTGTGGACTCCACAGGGGATTCAGACATCCTTTCGTCTTGGGAGATAAAAGAGGAGCCTGCATTCAAGTCACTGCAGGGATATCCGGCCTTATTTCGAGTCAGGGCATCGCGGTGTCCATTCCACGTGAGGCCGCAAACTCAGGGTCCCTCTCACATACCTAAAGCTGCGAGAAGCCTCCTCTTGAGGTGCTTGTGGTAAGGTGGTATTGCTCTGGAGTCGAAGCCACGGACTAACCTCTCATCTCGAGTTGATTTTTGGTCCCCGGAGCTCTTTCATGTTGCTACAGTGACCTCAGGATCCCTCTAGCCTTGAAACAGTGTTCTTGGGGTTTTTTGGAGTGCCATCAAGGAAATCAAGGCTCCTTTCATGTGTGATGTGCAACACGGAATTGCTCTGCACGCAGTGCAGGGGAATCGGGCCTCATCTCGCGGCGAGGGGGAAGTCTCATAGGTTTTCTCGAGTTGCGGCGGGAACCTGGGGTATATTTTCGAGTTACGACTGGGATGGCCCTTCCACACACATGTTTGTTCAGCGACGTCAGGACTCCTGCCTAGTTGCGAGGGACAACTCGGGATTCTCCTCGAGGCTTGGCAGGGCAATTGGGACGCCTCTCCAGCTGAGGCGGGAGATGAAGGGTCCCTATCCACGTGCCACTGGAATCCTGGGACTCCTATCAAGTTTCACAAGGAGTCAGGCATCGTCTCCTTTGGAGGCACTGATCTCCGCGTACGTCTGGAGTTTTCAAAGGATGTGAGGCCTCCGGTCGCGATGAAGTGGGGAACTAGGTCTTTCTCTGTGGTCTCCACAGGGGATTCAGACATCCTTTCATCTTGGGAGATGCAAGACGAGCCTGAATTCAAGTCACTGCAGGGATATTCGGCCTTATTTCGAGTCAGTGCATCGCGGTGTCCCTTCCACTTGAGGCCGCAAACTCAGGGTCCCTCTCACATACCTAGAGCTGAGAGAAGCCTCCTCTTGAGGTGCTTGTGGTAAGGTGGTATTCCTCTGGAGTCGAAGCCAGGGACTAACCTCTAATTTCGAGTTGATTTTTGGTCCACGGACATCTTTCTTGTTGGTACAGTGACCTCAGGATCCCTCTAGCCTTGAAACAGTGTTCTTGGGGTTTCTCTGGAGTGCCATCAAGGAAATCAAGGCTCCTTTCATGTGTGATGTGCAACACGGAATTGCTCTGCACGCAGTGTAGAGAAATCGGGCCGCGTTTCGCGGCGAGGGGGAAGTCTCATGGTTTTTCTCGAGTTGCCGCGTGAACCTGGGGTATATTCTCGAGTTTCGACGGGGATGGCCCTTCCCCCACGTGTTTGTTCAGCGACGTCAGGACTCTTGCCTAGTTGCGAGGGACAACTCGGGATTCTCCTCGAGGCTTGGCAGGGCAATTGGGAAGCCTCTCCAGCTGAGGCGGGAGACCAAGGGTCCCTTTCCACGTGCCACAGGAATCCTGGGACTCCTATCAAGTTTCACGAGGAGTCAGGCATCGTCTCCTTTGGAGGCACGGATCTCTGCGTACCTCTGGAGTTATCAAAGGATGTGAGGCCTCCGGTCGCAATGAGGTGGGGAACTAGGTCTTTCTCTGTGGTCTCCACAGGGGATTCAGACATCCTTTCATCTTGGGAAATGCAAGACGAGCCTGCATTCAAGTCACTGCAGGGATATCCGGCCTTATTTCGAGTCAGGGCATCGCGGTGTCCATTCCACTTGAGGCCCCAAACTCAGGGTCCCTGTCACATAGATAAAGCTGCTAGAAGCCTCCTCTTGAGGTGCTTGTGGTAAGGTGGTATTCCCCTGGAGTCGAAGTTAGGGACTAACCCTTCATCTCGAGTTGATTTTTGGTCCACGGAGTTCTTTCGTGTTGCTACAGTGACATCAGGATCCCTCTAGCTTTGAAACAGTGTTCTTGGGGTTTCTCTGGAGTGCCATGAGGGAAATCAAGGCACCTTTCATGTGTGATGTGCAACACAGAACTGCTCTGCACGCAGTGCAGGGAAATCGGGCCTGATCTCGCGGGGAGGGGGAAGTCTCATGGTTTTTCTCGAGTTGCGGTGGGGACCTGGGGTATATTCTCGAGTTTCGACGGGGATGGCCCTTCCACCCACGTGTTTGTTCAGCGACGTCAGGACTCCTGCCTAGTTGCGAGGGACAACTCGGGATTCTCCTCGAGGCTTGGCAGGGCAATTGGGACGCCTCTCCAGCTGAGGCGGGAGACCAAGGGTCCCTTTCCACGTGCCACAGGAATCCTGGGACTCCTATCAAGTTTCACGAGGAGTCAGGCATCGTCTCCTTTGGAGGCACTGATCTCCGCGTACGTCTGGAGTTTTCAAAGGATGTGAGGCCTCCGGTCGCGATGAGGTGGGGAACTAGGTCTTTCTCTGTGGTCTCCACAGGGGATTCAGACATCCTTTCGTCTTGGGAGATGCAAGACGAGCCTGCATTCAAGTCACTGCAGGGATATCCGGCCTTATTTCGAGTCAGGGCATAGCGGTGTCCATTCCACTTGAGGCTGCAAACTCATGGTCGCTCTCACATACTTAGAGCTGAGAGAAGCATCCTCTTGAGGTGCTTGTGGTAAGATGGTATTCCTCTGGAGTCGAAGCCAGGGACTAACCCCTCATCTCGAGTTGATTTTTGGTTCACGGGGCTCATTCGTGTTGCTACAGTGACCTCAGGATCCCTCTAGCCTTGAAACAGTGTTCTTGGGGTTTCTCTGGAGTGCCATCAAGGAAATCAAGGCTCCTTTCATGTGTGATGTGCAACACGGAATTGCTCTGCACGCAGTGCAGGGGAATCGGGCCTCATCTCGCGGCGAGGGGGAAGTCTCATGGTTTTTCTCGAGTTGCGGCGGGAACCTGGGGTATATTCTCGAGATTCGACGGGGATGGCCCTTCCACCCACGTGTTTGTTCAGCGACGTCAGGACTCCTGCCTAGTTGCGAGGGACAACTCGGGATTCTCCTCGAGGCTTGGCAGGGCAATTGGGACGCCTCTCCAGCTGAGGCGGGAGACCAAGGGTCCCTTTCCACGTGCCACAGGAATCCTCGGACTCCTATCAAGTTTCACGAGGAGTCAGGAATCGTCCCCTTTGGAGGCACTGATCTCCGCGTACCTCTGGAGTTTTCAAAGGATGTGAGGCCTCCGGTCGCGATGAGGTGGGGAACTAGGTCTTTCTCTGTGTTCTCCACAGGGGATTCAGACATCCTTTCGTCTTGGGAGATGCAAAACGAGCCTGCATTCAAGTCACTGCAGGGATATCCGGCCTTATTTCGAGTCAGGGCATCGCGGTGTCCATTCCACTTGAGTCTGCAAACTCAGGGTCCCTCTCACATACCTAGAGCTGAGAGAAGCATCCTCTTGAGGTGCTTGTGGTAAGGTGGTATTCCTCTGGAGTCGAAGTTAGGGACTAACCTCTCATCTTGAGTTGATCTTTGGTCCACGGAGCTCTTTCGTGTTGCTACAGTGACCTCAGGATCCCTCTAGCCTTGAAACAGTGTTCTTGGGGTTTCTCTGGAGTGCCATCAAGGAAATCAAGGCTCCTTTCATGTGTGATGTGCAACACGGAATTGCTCTGCACACAGTGCAGGGGAATCGGGCTTCATTTTGCTTCGAGAGGGAAGTCTCATGGTTTTTCTCGAGTTGCAGCGGGAACCTGGGCTATATTCTCGAGTTACGACGGGGATGGCCCTTCCACACACGTGTTTGTTCAGCGACGTCAGGACTCCTGCCTAGTTGCGAGGGACAACTCGGGATTCTCCTCGAGGCTTGGCAGGGCAATTGGGTCGCCTCTCCAGCTGAGGCGGGAGAACAAGTGTCCCTTTCCACGTGCCACAGGAATCCTGGGACTCCTATCAAGTTTCACAAGGAGTCAGGCATCGTCCCCTTTGGAGGCACTGATCTCCGCGTACCTCTGGAGTTTTCAAAGGATGTGAGGCCTCCGGTCGCGATGAGGTGGGGAACTAGGTCTTTCTCTGTGGTCTCCACAGGGGATTCCGACATCCTTTCGTCTTGGGAGATGCAAGACGAGCCTGCATTCAAGTCACTGCAGGGATATCCGGCCTTATTTCGAGTCAGGGCATCGCGGTGTCCATTCCACTTGAGGCTGCAAACTCAGGGTCCCTCTCACATACCTAGAGCTGAGAGAAGCATCCTCTTGAGGTGCTTGTGGTAAGGTGGTATTCCTCTGGAGTCGAAGTTAGGGACTAACCTCTCATCTCGAGTTGATCTTTGGTCCACGGAGGTCTTTCGTGTTGCTACAGTGACCTCAGAATCCCTCTAGACTTGAAACAGTGTTCTTGGGGTTTCTCTGGAGTGCCATCAAGGAAATCAAGGCTCCTTTCATGTGTGATGTGCAACACGGAATTGCTCTGCACACAGTGCAGGGGAATCGGGCCTCATTTTGCTTCGAGGGGGAAGTCTCATGGTTTTTCTCGAGTTGCGGCGGGAACCTGGGCTATATTCTCGAGTTACGACGGGGATGGCCCTTCCACCCACGTGTTTGTTCAGCGACGTCAGGACTCCTGCCTAGTTGCGAGGGACAACTCGGGATTCTCCTCGAGGCTTGGCAGGGAAATTGGGACACCTCTCCAGCTGAGGCGGGAGAACAAGTGGCCCTTTCCACGTGCCACAGGAATCCTGGGACTCCTATTAAGTTTCACAAGGAGTCAGGCATCGTCTCCTTTGGAGGCACTGATCTCCGCGTACCTCTGGAGTTTTCAAAGGATGTGAGGCCTCCGGTCGCGATGAGGTGGGGAACTAGGTCTTTCTCTGTGGTCTCCACAGGGGATTCAGACATCCTTTCATCTTGGGAGATGCAAGACGAGCCTGCATTCAAGTCACGGCAGGGATATCCGGCCTTATTTCGAGTAAGGGCATTGCGGTGTCCATTCCACTTGAGGCCCCAAACTCAGGGTCCCTCTCACATACCGAAAGCTGCGAGAAGCCTCCTCTTGAGGTGCTTGTGCTAAGGTGGTATTCCTCTGGAGTCGAAGTTAGGGATTAACCCCTCATCTCGAGTTGATTTTTGGTCCACGGAGCTCTTTCTTGTTGCTACAGTGACCTCAGGATCCCTCTAGCTTTGAAAGAGTGTTCTTGGGGTTTCTCTGGAGTGCCATGAAGGAAATCAAGGCACCTTTCATGTGTGATGTGCAACACAGAACTACTCTGCACGCAGTGCAGGGAAATCGGGCCTGATCTCGCGGCGAGGGGGAAGTCTCATGGTTTTTCTCGAGTTGCTGTGGGGACCTGGGGTATATTCTCGAGTTACGACGGGGATGGACCTTCGACCCACGTGTTTGTTCAGCGACGTCAGGACTCCTGCCTAGTTGCGAGCGACAACTCGGGATTCTCCTCGAGGCTTGGCAGGGCAATTGGGACGACTCTCCAGCTGAGGCGGGAGACCAAGGGTCCCTTTCTACGTGCCACAGGAATCCTGGGACTCCTATCAAGTTTCACGAGGAGTCAGGCATTGTCCCCTTTGGAGGCACTGATCTCCGCCTACCTCTGGAATTTTCAAATGATGTGAGGACTCCGGTCGCAATGAGGTGGGGAACTAGGTCTTTCTCTGTAGTCTCCACAGGGGATTCAGACATCCTTTCGTCTTGGGAGATGCAAGACGAGCCTGCACTCAAGTCACTGCAGGGATATCCGGCCTTATTTCGATTCAGGGCATAGCGGTGCCCATTCCACTTGAGGCTGCAAACTCAGGGTCCCTCTCACATACCTAGAGCTGATAGAAGCCTCCTCTTGAGGTGCTTGTGGTAAGGAGGTATTGCTCTGGAGTCGAAGCCAGGGACTAACCTCTCATCTCGAGTTGATTTTTGGTTCACGGAGCTCTTTCGTGTTGCTACAGTGACCTCAGGATCCCTCTCGCCTTGAAACAGTGTTCTTGGGGTTTCTCTGGAGTGCCATCAAGGAAATCAAGCCTCCTTTCATGTGTGATGTGCAACACGGAATTGCTCTGCACGCAGTGCAGGGGAATCGGGCCTCATTTTGCTTCGAGGGGGAAGTCTCATGGTTTTTCTCGAGTTGCGGCGGGAACCTGGGCTATATTCTCGAGTTACGACGGGGATGGCCCTTCCACACACGTGTTTGTTCAGCGACGTCAGGACTCCTGCCTATTTGCGAGGGACAACTCGGGATTCTCCTCGAGGCTTGGCAGGGCAATTGGGACGCCTCTCCAGCTGAGGCGGGAGACCAAGGGTCCCTTTCCACGTGCCACAGGAATCCTGGGACTCCTATCAAGTTTCTCGAGGAGTCAGGCATCGTCCCCTTTGGAGGCACTGATCTCCGCGTACCTCTGTAGTTTTCAAAGGATGTGAGGCCTCCGGTCGCGATGAGGTGGGGAACTAGGTCCTTCTCTGTGGTCTCCACAGGGAATTCAGACATCCTTTCGTCTTGGGAGATGCAAGACGAGCCTGCATTCAAGTCACTGCAGGGATATCCGGCCTTATTTCGAGTCAGGGCATTGCGGTGTCCATTCCACTTGAGGCTGCAAACTCAGGGTCCCTCTCACATACCTAGAGCTGAGAGAAGCCTCCTCTTGAGGTGCTTGTGGTAAGGTGGTATTGCTCTGGAGTCGTAGTCAGGGACTAACCCCTCATCTCGTGTTGATTTTTGGTCCACGGAGGACTTTCATGTTGCTACAGTGACCTCAGAATCCCTCTAGAATTGAAACAGTGTTCTTGGGGTTTCTCTAGAGTGCCATCAAGGAAATCAAGGCTCCTTTCATGTGTGATGTGCAACACGGCATTGCTCTGCACGCAGTGCTGGGGAATCAGGCCTCATTTTGCTTCGAGGGGGAAGTCTCATGGTTTTTCTCGAGTTGCGGTGGGAACCTGGGGTATATTCTCGAGTTACGATGGGGATGGCCCTTCCACACACGTGTTTGTTCAGCGACGTCAGGACTTCTGCCTAGCTGCGAGGGACAACTCGGGATTCTCCTCGAGGCTTGGCAGGGCAATTGGGATGCCTCTCCAGCTGAGGCGGGAGACCAAGGGTCCCTTTCCACGTGCCACAGGAATCCTGGGACTCCTATCAAGTTTCCCGAGTAGTCAGGCATCGTCTCCTTTGGAGGCACTGATCTCCGCGTACCTCTGGAGTTATCAAAGGATGTGAGGCATCCGGTCGCGATGAGGTGGGGAAATAGGTCTTTCTCTGTGGTCTCCGGAGGGGATTCAGACATTCTTTCATCTTGGGAGATGCAAGACGAGCTGGCATTTAAGTCACTGCAGAGATATCTGGCCTTATTTCGAGTCAGGGCATCGCGGTGTCCATTCCACTTGAGGCCGCAAACTCAGGGTCCCTCTCACATACCTAGAGCTGAGAGAAGCCTCCTCTTGAGGTGCTTGTGGTAAGGTGGTAGTTCTCTGCAGTCGAAGCCAGGGACTAACCTCTCATCTCGAGTTGATTTTTGGTCCACGGAGCTCTTTCGTGTTGCTACAGTGACGTCAGGATCCCTCTAGCCTTGAAATAGTGTTCTTGGGGTTTCTCTGGAGTGCCATCAGGGAAATCAAAGCTCCTATCATGCGTGATGTGCAACAAGGAATTGCTCTACACGCAGTGCAGGGGAATCGGGCCTCATCTCGCGGCGAGGGGGACGTCTCATGGTTTTTCTCGAGTTGCGGCGGGAACCTGGGGTATATTCTCAAGTTACGACGGGGATGGCCCTTCCACACACGTGTTTGTTCAGCGACGTCAGGACTCCTGCCTAGTTGAGAGGGACAACTCGGGATTCTCCTCGAGGCTTCGCAGGGCAATTGGGACGCCTCTCCAGCTGAGGCGGGAGACCAAAGGTCCCTTTCCACGTGCCACAGGAATCCTGGGACTCCTATCAAGTTTCACGAGGAGTCAGGCATCGTCTCCTTTGGAGGCACTAATCTCCGCGTACTTCTGGAGTTTTCAAAGAATGTGAGGCCTCCGGTCGCGATGAGGTGGGAAACTAGGTCTTTCTCTGTGGTCTCCACAGGGGATTCAGACATCCTTTCGTCTTGGGAGATGCAAGACGAGCCTGCATTCAAGTCACTGCACGGATATCCGGCCTTATTTCGAGTCAGGGCATCGCGGTGTCCATTCGACTAGAGGCTGCAAACTCAGGGTCCCTCTCACATACCTAGAGCTGAGAGAAGCCTCCTCTTGAGGTGCTTGTGGTAAGGTGGTATTCCCCTGGAGTCGAAGCCAAGGACTAACCTCTGATCTCGAGTTGATTTTTGGTCCACGGAGCTCTTTCGTGTTGCTACAGTGACCTCAGGTTTACTCTAGCCTTGAAACAGTGTTCTTGGGGTTTCTCTGGAGGGCCATCAAGGAAATCAAGGCTCCTTTCATGTGTGATGTGCAACACGGAATTGCTCTACACTTAGTGCGGCGGAATCGGTCCTGATATCGCGGTGAGGGGGAAGTCTCATGGTTTTTCTCGAGTTTCGGCGGGAACCTGGGGTATATTCTCGAGTTACGACAGGGATGGCCCTTCCACACACTTGTTTGTTCAGCGACGTCAGGACTCCTGCCTAGTTGCAAGGGACAACTCGGGATTCTCCTCGAGGCTTGGCAGGGCAAGTGGGATGCCTCTCCAGCTGAGGCGGGAGATGAAGGGTCTCTATCCACGTGCCACTGGAATTCTGGGACTCCTATCAAGTTTCACAAGGAGTCAGGCATCGTCTCCTTTGGAGGCACTGATCTCCATGTACCTCTGGAGTTTTTAAAGGATGTGAGGCCTGCGGTCGCGATGAGGTGGGGAACTAGGTCTTTCTCTGTGGTCTCCACAGGGGATTCAGACATCCTTTCATCTTGGGAGATGCAAGACGAGCCTGCATTCAAGTCACTGCAGGGATATCCGGCCTTATTTCGAGTCAGTGCATCGCGGTGTCCATTCCACTTGAGGCCGCAAACTCAGGGTCCCTCTCACATACCTAGAGCTGAGAGAAGCCTCCTCTTGAGGTGCTTGTGGTAAGGTGGTATTCCTCTGGAGTCGAAGCCAGGGACTAACCTCTCATTTCGAGTTGATTTTTGGTCCACGGACATCTTTCGTGTTGGTACAGTGACCTCAGGATCCCTCTAGCCTTGAAACAGTGTTCTTGGGGTTTCTCTGGAGTGCCATGAAGGAAATCTAGGCTCCTTTCATGTGTGATGTGCAACACGGAATTGCTCTGCACGCAGTTTAGGGGAATCGGGCCTCATCTCGCGGCGAGGGGGAAGTCTCATGGTTTTTCTCGAGTTGCAGCGGGAACCTGGGCTATATTCTCGAGTTCCGACGGGGATGGCCCTTCCACCCACGTGTTTGTTCAGTGACGTCAGGACTCCTGCCTAGTTGGGAGGGACAACTCGGTATTCTCCTCGAGGCTTGGCAGGGCAATTGGGACGCCTCTCCAGCTGAGGCGGGAGACCAAGTTTCCCTTTCCACGTGCCACAGGAATCCTGGGACTCCTATCAAGTTTCACGAGGAGTCAGGCATCGTCTCCTTTGGAGGCACTGATCTCCGCGTACCTCTGGAGTTTTCAAAGGATGTGAGGCCTCCGATCGCGATGATGTGGGATACTAGGTCTTTCTCTGTGGACTCCACAGGGGATTCAGACATCCTTTCGTCTTGGGAGATAAAAGAGGAGCCTGCATTCAAGTCACTGCAGGGATATCCGGCCTTATTTCGAGTCAGGGCATCGCGGTGTCCATTCCACGTGAGGCCGCAAACTCAGGGTCCCTCTCACATACCTAAAGCTGCGAGAAGCCTCCTCTTGAGGTGCTTGTGGTAAGGTGGTATTGCTCTGGAGTCGAAGCCACGGACTAACCTCTCATCTCGAGTTGATTTTTGGTCCCCGGAGCTCTTTCATGTTGCTACAGTGACCTCAGGATCCCTCTAGCCTTGAAACAGTGTTCTTGGGGTTTTTTGGAGTGCCATCAAGGAAATCAAGGCTCCTTTCATGTGTGATGTGCAACACGGAATTGCTCTGCACGCAGTGCAGGGGAATCGGGCCTCATCTCGCGGCGAGGGGGAAGTCTCATAGGTTTTCTCGAGTTGCGGCGGGAACCTGGGGTATATTTTCGAGTTACGACTGGGATGGCCCTTCCACACACATGTTTGTTCAGCGACGTCAGGACTCCTGCCTAGTTGCGAGGGACAACTCGGGATTCTCCTCGAGGCTTGGCAGGGCAATTGGGACGCCTCTCCAGCTGAGGCGGGAGATGAAGGGTCCCTATCCACGTGCCACTGGAATCCTGGGACTCCTATCAAGTTTCACAAGGAGTCAGGCATCGTCTCCTTTGGAGGCACTGATCTCCGCGTACGTCTGGAGTTTTCAAAGGATGTGAGGCCTCCGGTCGCGATGAAGTGGGGAACTAGGTCTTTCTCTGTGGTCTCCACAGGGGATTCAGACATCCTTTCATCTTGGGAGATGCAAGACGAGCCTGAATTCAAGTCACTGCAGGGATATTCGGCCTTATTTCGAGTCAGTGCATCGCGGTGTCCCTTCCACTTGAGGCCGCAAACTCAGGGTCCCTCTCACATACCTAGAGCTGAGAGAAGCCTCCTCTTGAGGTGCTTGTGGTAAGGTGGTATTCCTCTGGAGTCGAAGCCAGGGACTAACCTCTAATTTCGAGTTGATTTTTGGTCCACGGACATCTTTCTTGTTGGTACAGTGACCTCAGGATCCCTCTAGCCTTGAAACAGTGTTCTTGGGGTTTCTCTGGAGTGCCATCAAGGAAATCAAGGCTCCTTTCATGTGTGATGTGCAACACGGAATTGCTCTGCACGCAGTGTAGAGAAATCGGGCCGCGTTTCGCGGCGAGGGGGAAGTCTCATGGTTTTTCTCGAGTTGCCGCGTGAACCTGGGGTATATTCTCGAGTTTCGACGGGGATGGCCCTTCCCCCACGTGTTTGTTCAGCGACGTCAGGACTCTTGCCTAGTTGCGAGGGACAACTCGGGATTCTCCTCGAGGCTTGGCAGGGCAATTGGGAAGCCTCTCCAGCTGAGGCGGGAGACCAAGGGTCCCTTTCCACGTGCCACAGGAATCCTGGGACTCCTATCAAGTTTCACGAGGAGTCAGGCATCGTCTCCTTTGGAGGCACGGATCTCTGCGTACCTCTGGAGTTATCAAAGGATGTGAGGCCTCCGGTCGCAATGAGGTGGGGAACTAGGTCTTTCTCTGTGGTCTCCACAGGGGATTCAGACATCCTTTCATCTTGGGAAATGCAAGACGAGCCTGCATTCAAGTCACTGCAGGGATATCCGGCCTTATTTCGAGTCAGGGCATCGCGGTGTCCATTCCACTTGAGGCCCCAAACTCAGGGTCCCTGTCACATAGATAAAGCTGCTAGAAGCCTCCTCTTGAGGTGCTTGTGGTAAGGTGGTATTCCCCTGGAGTCGAAGTTAGGGACTAACCCTTCATCTCGAGTTGATTTTTGGTCCACGGAGTTCTTTCGTGTTGCTACAGTGACATCAGGATCCCTCTAGCTTTGAAACAGTGTTCTTGGGGTTTCTCTGGAGTGCCATGAGGGAAATCAAGGCACCTTTCATGTGTGATGTGCAACACAGAACTGCTCTGCACGCAGTGCAGGGAAATCGGGCCTGATCTCGCGGGGAGGGGGAAGTCTCATGGTTTTTCTCGAGTTGCGGTGGGGACCTGGGGTATATTCTCGAGTTTCGACGGGGATGGCCCTTCCACCCACGTGTTTGTTCAGCGACGTCAGGACTCCTGCCTAGTTGCGAGGGACAACTCGGGATTCTCCTCGAGGCTTGGCAGGGCAATTGGGACGCCTCTCCAGCTGAGGCGGGAGACCAAGGGTCCCTTTCCACGTGCCACAGGAATCCTGGGACTCCTATCAAGTTTCACGAGGAGTCAGGCATCGTCTCCTTTGGAGGCACTGATCTCCGCGTACGTCTGGAGTTTTCAAAGGATGTGAGGCCTCCGGTCGCGATGAGGTGGGGAACTAGGTCTTTCTCTGTGGTCTCCACAGGGGATTCAGACATCCTTTCGTCTTGGGAGATGCAAGACGAGCCTGCATTCAAGTCACTGCAGGGATATCCGGCCTTATTTCGAGTCAGGGCATAGCGGTGTCCATTCCACTTGAGGCTGCAAACTCATGGTCGCTCTCACATACTTAGAGCTGAGAGAAGCATCCTCTTGAGGTGCTTGTGGTAAGATGGTATTCCTCTGGAGTCGAAGCCAGGGACTAACCCCTCATCTCGAGTTGATTTTTGGTTCACGGGGCTCATTCGTGTTGCTACAGTGACCTCAGGATCCCTCTAGCCTTGAAACAGTGTTCTTGGGGTTTCTCTGGAGTGCCATCAAGGAAATCAAGGCTCCTTTCATGTGTGATGTGCAACACGGAATTGCTCTGCACGCAGTGCAGGGGAATCGGGCCTCATCTCGCGGCGAGGGGGAAGTCTCATGGTTTTTCTCGAGTTGCGGCGGGAACCTGGGGTATATTCTCGAGATTCGACGGGGATGGCCCTTCCACCCACGTGTTTGTTCAGCGACGTCAGGACTCCTGCCTAGTTGCGAGGGACAACTCGGGATTCTCCTCGAGGCTTGGCAGGGCAATTGGGACGCCTCTCCAGCTGAGGCGGGAGACCAAGGGTCCCTTTCCACGTGCCACAGGAATCCTCGGACTCCTATCAAGTTTCACGAGGAGTCAGGAATCGTCCCCTTTGGAGGCACTGATCTCCGCGTACCTCTGGAGTTTTCAAAGGATGTGAGGCCTCCGGTCGCGATGAGGTGGGGAACTAGGT
Source organism: Cervus elaphus (assembly GCF_910594005.1). Taxonomy (NCBI): domain Eukaryota; kingdom Metazoa; phylum Chordata; class Mammalia; order Artiodactyla; family Cervidae; genus Cervus; species Cervus elaphus. The sequence goes on from NC_057838.1 coordinate 9,602,921, forward strand.
CTTTCTCTGTGTTCTCCACAGGGGATTCAGACATCCTTTCGTCTTGGGAGATGCAAAACGAGCCTGCATTCAAGTCACTGCAGGGATATCCGGCCTTATTTCGAGTCAGGGCATCGCGGTGTCCATTCCACTTGAGTCTGCAAACTCAGGGTCCCTCTCACATACCTAGAGCTGAGAGAAGCATCCTCTTGAGGTGCTTGTGGTAAGGTGGTATTCCTCTGGAGTCGAAGTTAGGGACTAACCTCTCATCTTGAGTTGATCTTTGGTCCACGGAGCTCTTTCGTGTTGCTACAGTGACCTCAGGATCCCTCTAGCCTTGAAACAGTGTTCTTGGGGTTTCTCTGGAGTGCCATCAAGGAAATCAAGGCTCCTTTCATGTGTGATGTGCAACACGGAATTGCTCTGCACACAGTGCAGGGGAATCGGGCTTCATTTTGCTTCGAGAGGGAAGTCTCATGGTTTTTCTCGAGTTGCAGCGGGAACCTGGGCTATATTCTCGAGTTACGACGGGGATGGCCCTTCCACACACGTGTTTGTTCAGCGACGTCAGGACTCCTGCCTAGTTGCGAGGGACAACTCGGGATTCTCCTCGAGGCTTGGCAGGGCAATTGGGTCGCCTCTCCAGCTGAGGCGGGAGAACAAGTGTCCCTTTCCACGTGCCACAGGAATCCTGGGACTCCTATCAAGTTTCACAAGGAGTCAGGCATCGTCCCCTTTGGAGGCACTGATCTCCGCGTACCTCTGGAGTTTTCAAAGGATGTGAGGCCTCCGGTCGCGATGAGGTGGGGAACTAGGTCTTTCTCTGTGGTCTCCACAGGGGATTCAGACATCCTTTCGTCTTGGGAGATGCAAGACGAGCCTGCATTCAAGTCACTGCAGGGATATCCGGCCTTATTTCGAGTCAGGGCATCGCGGTGTCCATTCCACTTGAGGCTGCAAACTCAGGGTCCCTCTCACATACCTAGAGCTGAGAGAAGCATCCTCTTGAGGTGCTTGTGGTAAGGTGGTATTCCTCTGGAGTCGAAGTTAGGGACTAACCTCTCATCTCGAGTTGATCTTTGGTCCACGGAGGTCTTTCGTGTTGCTACAGTGACCTCAGAATCCCTCTAGACTTGAAACAGTGTTCTTGGGGTTTCTCTGGAGTGCCATCAAGGAAATCAAGGCTCCTTTCATGTGTGATGTGCAACACGGAATTGCTCTGCACACAGTGCAGGGGAATCGGGCCTCATTTTGCTTCGAGGGGGAAGTCTCATGGTTTTTCTCGAGTTGCGGCGGGAACCTGGGCTATATTCTCGAGTTACGACGGGGATGGCCCTTCCACCCACGTGTTTGTTCAGCGACGTCAGGACTCCTGCCTAGTTGCGAGGGACAACTCGGGATTCTCCTCGAGGCTTGGCAGGGAAATTGGGACACCTCTCCAGCTGAGGCGGGAGAACAAGTGGCCCTTTCCACGTGCCACAGGAATCCTGGGACTCCTATTAAGTTTCACAAGGAGTCAGGCATCGTCTCCTTTGGAGGCACTGATCTCCGCGTACCTCTGGAGTTTTCAAAGGATGTGAGGCCTCCGGTCGCGATGAGGTGGGGAACTAGGTCTTTCTCTGTGGTCTCCACAGGGGATTCAGACATCCTTTCATCTTGGGAGATGCAAGACGAGCCTGCATTCAAGTCACGGCAGGGATATCCGGCCTTATTTCGAGTAAGGGCATTGCGGTGTCCATTCCACTTGAGGCCCCAAACTCAGGGTCCCTCTCACATACCGAAAGCTGCGAGAAGCCTCCTCTTGAGGTGCTTGTGCTAAGGTGGTATTCCTCTGGAGTCGAAGTTAGGGATTAACCCCTCATCTCGAGTTGATTTTTGGTCCACGGAGCTCTTTCTTGTTGCTACAGTGACCTCAGGATCCCTCTAGCTTTGAAAGAGTGTTCTTGGGGTTTCTCTGGAGTGCCATGAAGGAAATCAAGGCACCTTTCATGTGTGATGTGCAACACAGAACTACTCTGCACGCAGTGCAGGGAAATCGGGCCTGATCTCGCGGCGAGGGGGAAGTCTCATGGTTTTTCTCGAGTTGCTGTGGGGACCTGGGGTATATTCTCGAGTTACGACGGGGATGGACCTTCGACCCACGTGTTTGTTCAGCGACGTCAGGACTCCTGCCTAGTTGCGAGCGACAACTCGGGATTCTCCTCGAGGCTTGGCAGGGCAATTGGGACGACTCTCCAGCTGAGGCGGGAGACCAAGGGTCCCTTTCTACGTGCCACAGGAATCCTGGGACTCCTATCAAGTTTCACGAGGAGTCAGGCATTGTCCCCTTTGGAGGCACTGATCTCCGCCTACCTCTGGAATTTTCAAATGATGTGAGGACTCCGGTCGCAATGAGGTGGGGAACTAGGTCTTTCTCTGTAGTCTCCACAGGGGATTCAGACATCCTTTCGTCTTGGGAGATGCAAGACGAGCCTGCACTCAAGTCACTGCAGGGATATCCGGCCTTATTTCGATTCAGGGCATAGCGGTGCCCATTCCACTTGAGGCTGCAAACTCAGGGTCCCTCTCACATACCTAGAGCTGATAGAAGCCTCCTCTTGAGGTGCTTGTGGTAAGGAGGTATTGCTCTGGAGTCGAAGCCAGGGACTAACCTCTCATCTCGAGTTGATTTTTGGTTCACGGAGCTCTTTCGTGTTGCTACAGTGACCTCAGGATCCCTCTCGCCTTGAAACAGTGTTCTTGGGGTTTCTCTGGAGTGCCATCAAGGAAATCAAGCCTCCTTTCATGTGTGATGTGCAACACGGAATTGCTCTGCACGCAGTGCAGGGGAATCGGGCCTCATTTTGCTTCGAGGGGGAAGTCTCATGGTTTTTCTCGAGTTGCGGCGGGAACCTGGGCTATATTCTCGAGTTACGACGGGGATGGCCCTTCCACACACGTGTTTGTTCAGCGACGTCAGGACTCCTGCCTATTTGCGAGGGACAACTCGGGATTCTCCTCGAGGCTTGGCAGGGCAATTGGGACGCCTCTCCAGCTGAGGCGGGAGACCAAGGGTCCCTTTCCACGTGCCACAGGAATCCTGGGACTCCTATCAAGTTTCTCGAGGAGTCAGGCATCGTCCCCTTTGGAGGCACTGATCTCCGCGTACCTCTGTAGTTTTCAAAGGATGTGAGGCCTCCGGTCGCGATGAGGTGGGGAACTAGGTCCTTCTCTGTGGTCTCCACAGGGAATTCAGACATCCTTTCGTCTTGGGAGATGCAAGACGAGCCTGCATTCAAGTCACTGCAGGGATATCCGGCCTTATTTCGAGTCAGGGCATTGCGGTGTCCATTCCACTTGAGGCTGCAAACTCAGGGTCCCTCTCACATACCTAGAGCTGAGAGAAGCCTCCTCTTGAGGTGCTTGTGGTAAGGTGGTATTGCTCTGGAGTCGTAGTCAGGGACTAACCCCTCATCTCGTGTTGATTTTTGGTCCACGGAGGACTTTCATGTTGCTACAGTGACCTCAGAATCCCTCTAGAATTGAAACAGTGTTCTTGGGGTTTCTCTAGAGTGCCATCAAGGAAATCAAGGCTCCTTTCATGTGTGATGTGCAACACGGCATTGCTCTGCACGCAGTGCTGGGGAATCAGGCCTCATTTTGCTTCGAGGGGGAAGTCTCATGGTTTTTCTCGAGTTGCGGTGGGAACCTGGGGTATATTCTCGAGTTACGATGGGGATGGCCCTTCCACACACGTGTTTGTTCAGCGACGTCAGGACTTCTGCCTAGCTGCGAGGGACAACTCGGGATTCTCCTCGAGGCTTGGCAGGGCAATTGGGATGCCTCTCCAGCTGAGGCGGGAGACCAAGGGTCCCTTTCCACGTGCCACAGGAATCCTGGGACTCCTATCAAGTTTCCCGAGTAGTCAGGCATCGTCTCCTTTGGAGGCACTGATCTCCGCGTACCTCTGGAGTTATCAAAGGATGTGAGGCATCCGGTCGCGATGAGGTGGGGAAATAGGTCTTTCTCTGTGGTCTCCACAGGGGATTCAGACATCCTTTCGTCTTGGGAGATGCAAGACGAGCCTGCATTCAAGTCACTGCAGGGATATCCGGCCTTATTTCGCGTCAGTGCATTGCAGTGTCCATTCCACTTGAGGCCGCAAAATCAGGGTCCCTCTCACATAGCTAGAGCTGAGAGAAGCCTCCTGTTGAGGTGCTTGTGGTAAGATGGAATTCCTCTGGAGTCGAAGTTAGGGACTAACCTCTCATCTCGAGTTGATTTTTGGTCCACTGAGCTCTTTCGTGTTGCTACAGTGACCTCAGGATCCCTCTAGCCTTGAAACAGTGTTCTTGGGGTTTCTCTGGAGTGCCATCAAGGAAATCAAGGCTCCTTTCATGTGTGATATGCAACACGGAATTGCTCTGCATGCAGTGCAGGAGAATCGGGCCTCATATCACGGCGAGGGGGAAGACTCATGGTTTTTCTCGAGTTGCGGCGAGAACCTGGGGTATATTCTCGAGTTACAACGGGGATGGCCCTTCCACCCACGTGTTTGTTCAGCGACGTCAGGACTCCTGCCTAGTTGCGAGGGACAACTCGGGATTCTCCTCGAGGCTTTTCAGGGCAATTGGAAAGCCTCTCCAGCTGAGGCGGGAGACCAAGGGTCCCTTTCCACGTGACACAGGAATCCTGGTACTCCTAAGAAGTTTCACTAGGAGTAAGGCATCGTCCCTTTGGAGGCACTGATCTCCGCATACCTCTGGAGCTTTCAAACGATGTGAGGCCTCCGGTCGCGAAGAGGTGGGGAAGTAGGTCTTTTTCTGTGGTCTCCACATGGGATTCAGACATCCTTTCGTCTTGGGAGATGCAAGACGAGCCTGTATTCAAGTCACTGCAGGGATAACCAGCCTTATTTCGAGTCAGCGCATCGTGGTGTCCATTCCACTTGAGGCCGCAAACTCAGGGTCCCTCTCACATACCTAAAGCTGAGGGAAGTCTCCTCTTGAGGTGCTTGTTGTAAGGTGGTATTCCTCTGGAGTCGAAGCCAGGGACTAACCTCTCATCTCGAGATGATTCTTGATCCACGAAGCTCTTTCGTGTTGCTACAGTGACCTCAGGATCCCTCTAGCCCTGAAACAGTGTTCTTGGGGTTTCTCTGGAGTGCCATCAAGGAAATCAAGGCTCCTTTCATGTGTGATGTGCAACACGGAATTGCTCTGCACGCAGTGCAGGGGAATCGGGCCTCATCTCGCGGCGAGGGGGAAGTCTCATGGTTTTTCTCGAGTTGCGGCGTGAAAATGGGGTATATTCTCGAGTTACGACGGGGATGGCAGTTCCACCCACGAGTTTGTTCAGCGACGTCAGGACTCCTGCCTAGTTGCGAGGGACAACTCGAGATTCTCTTCGAGGATTGGCAGGGCAATTGGGACGCCTCTCCAGCTGAGGCGGGAGACCAAGGGTCCCTTTCCACGTGCCACAGGAATCCTGGGACTCCTATCAAGTTTCACGAGGAGTCAGGCATCGTCTCCTTTGGAGGCACTGATCTCTGCGTACCTCTGGAATTTTCAATGGATGTGAGGCCTCCGGTCGCGATGAGGTGGGGAACTAGGTCTTTCTCTGTGGTCTCCACAGGGGATTCAGACATCCTTTCGTCTTGGGAGATGCAAGACGAGCCTGCATTCAAGTCACTGCAGGGATATCCGGCCTTATTTCGAGTCAGGGCATCGCGGTGTCCATTCCAATTGAGGCCGCAAACTCAGGGTGCCTCTCACATACCTAGAGCTGAGAGAAGACTCCTCTTGAGGTGCTTGTGGTAAGGTGGTATTCCTCTGGAGTCGAAGCCAGGGACTACCCTCTCATCTCGAGTTGATTTTTGGTCCACGGAGCTCTTTCGTGTTGCTACAGTGACCTCAGGATCCCTCTAGCCTTGAAACAGTGTTCTTGGGGTTTCTCTGGAGTGCCATCAAGGAAATCAAGGCTCGTTTCATGTGTGATGTGCAACACGGAATTGCTCTCCACGCAGTGCAGGGGAATCGGGCCTCATCTCGCGGCGACGGGGAAGTCTCACGGTTTTTCTCGAGTTGCGGCGGGAACCGGGGGTATATTTTCGAGTTATGACGGGGATGGCCCTTCCACGCACGTGTTTGTTCAGCGACGGCAGGACTCCTGCCTAGTTGCGAGGGACAACTCGGGATTCTCCTCGAGGCTTGGCAGGGCAATTGGGACGCCTCTCCAGCTGAGGCGGGAGACCAAGTGTCCCTTTCCACGTGCAACAGGAATCCTGGGACTCCTATCAAGTTTCACGAGGAGTCAGGCATCGTCTCCTTTGGAGGCACTGATCTCCGCGTACCTCTGGAGTTTTCAAAAGATGTGAGGCCTCCGGTCGCGAGAAGGTGGGGAACTAGGTCTTTCTCTGTGGTCTCCACAGGGGATTCAGACATCCTTTCATCTTGGGAGATGCAAGACGAGCCTGCATTCAAGTCACTGCAGGGATATCCGGCCTTATTTTGAGTCAGGGCATCGCGGTGTCCATTCCACTTGAGGCCGCAAACTCAGGGTCCCTCTCACATACCTAGAGCTGAGAGAAGCCTCCTCTTGAGGTGCTTGTGGTAAGGTGGTATTCCTCTGGAGTCGAAACCAGGGACTAACCTCTCATCTCGAGTTGATTTTTGGTCCACGGAGCTCTTTCTTGTTGCTACAGTGACCTCAGGAACCCTCTAGCCTTGAAACAGTGTTCTTGGGGTTTCTCTGGAGTGCCATCAAGGAAATCAAGGCTCCTTTCATGTTTGATGTGCAATCCGGAATTGCTTTGAATGCAGTGAAGGGGAATCGGGCCTCATCTCGCGGCGAGGGGGAAGTCTCATGGTTTTTCTCGAGTTGCGGCGGGAACCTGGGGTATATTCTCGAGTTCCGACGGGGATGGCCCTTCCACCCACGTGTTTGTTCAGTGACGTCAGGACTCCTGCCTAGTTGCGATGGGCAACTCGGGATTCTCCTCGAGGCTTGGCAGGGCAATTGGGACGCCTCTCCAGCTGAGGCGGGAGACCAAGTTTCCCTTTCCACGTGCCACAGGAATCCTGGGACTCCTATCAAGTTTCACGAGGAGTCAGGTATCGTCTCCTTTGGAGGAACTGATCTCCGCGTACCTCTGGAGTTTTCAAAGGATGTGAGGCCTCCGGTCGCGATGAGGTGGGGAACTAGGTCTTTCTCTGTGGTCTCTACAGGAGATTCAGACATCCTTTCGTCTTGGGAAATGCAAGACGAGCCTGCATTCAAGTCACTGCAGGGACATCCGGCCTTATTTCGAGTCAGGGCATCGCGGTGTCCATTCCACGTGAGGCCACAAACTCAGGGTCCCTCTCACATACCTAGAGCTGAGAGAAGCCTCCTCTTGAGGTGCTTGTGGTAAGGTGGTATTCCTCTGGAGTCGAAGCCAGGGACTACCCTCTCATCTCGAGTTGATTTTTGGTCCACGGAGCTCTTTCCTGTGGCTACAGTGACCTCAGGATCCCTCTAGCCTTGAAACAGTGTTCTTGGGGTTTCTCTGGAGTGCCATCAAGGAAATCAAGGCTCCTTTCATGTGTGATGTGCAACACGGAATTGCTCTGCACGCAGTGCAGGGGAATCGGGCCTCATCTCGCGGCGAGGGGGAAGTCTCATGGTTTTTCTCGAGTTGCGGCGGGAACCTGGGGTATATTCTCGAATTACAACGGGGATGGCCCTTCCACCCACGTGTTTGTTCAGTGACCTCAGGACTCCTGCCTAGTTGCGAGGGACAACTCGGGATTCTCCTCGAGGCTTGGCAGTGCATTTGGGACGCCTCTCCAGCTGAGGCGGGAGACCAAGTGTCCCTTTCCACGTGCCACAGGAATCCTGGGACTCCTATCAAGTTTCACGAGGAGTCAGGCATCGTCTCCTTTGGAGGCACTGATCTCCGCGTACCTCTGGAGTTTTCAAAGGATGTGAGGCCTCCGATCGCCATGAAGTGGGGAACTAGGTCTTTCTCTGTGGTCTCCACAGGGGATTCAGACATCCTTTCATCTTGGGAGATGCAAGACGAGCCTGCATTCAAGTCACTGCAGGGATATCCGGCCTTATTTCGCATCAGGGCATCGCAGTGTCCATTCCACTTGTGGCCGCAAACTCAGGGTCACTCTCACATACCTAGAGCTGAGAGAAGCCTCCTCTTGAGGTGCTTGTGGTAAGGTGGTATTCCTCTGGAGTCGAAGCCAGGGACTAACCTCTCATCTCGAGTTGATTTTTGGTCCACGGAGCTCTTTCGTGTTGCTACAGTGACCTCAGGATCCCTCTAGCGTTGAAACAGTGTTCTTGGGGTTTCTCTGGAGTGCCATCAAGGAAATCAAGGCTCCTTTCATGTGTGATGTGCAAGACAGAATTGCTCTGCACGCAGTGCAGGGGAATCGGGCCTCATCTCGCGGCGAGGGGGAAGTCTCATGGTTTTTCTCGAGTTGCGGCGGGAACCTGGGGTATATTCTCGAGTTACGACGGGGATGGACCTTCAACACACGTGTTTGTTCAGCGACGTCAGGACTTCTGCCTAGTTGCGAGGGACAACTCGGGGTTCTCCTCGAGGCTTGCAAGGGCAATTGGAACGCCTCTCCAGCTGAGGCGGGAGAGCAAGGGTCCCTTTCCACGTGCCACAGGAATCCTGGGACTCCTATCAAGTTTCACGAGGAGTCAGGCATCGTCCCCTTTGGAGGCACTGATCTCCGCGTACCTCTGGAGTTTTCAAAGGATGTGAGGCCTCCGGTCACGATGCGGTGGGGAACTAGGTCTTTCTCTGTTGTCTCCACAGGGGATTCAGACATCCTTTCGCCTTGGCAGATGCAAGACGAACCTGCATTCAAGTCACTGCAGGGATATCCGGCCTTATTTCGAGTCAGGGCATAGCGGTGTCCATTCCACTTGTGGCCGCAATCTCAGGGTCCCTCTCACATACCTAGAGCTGAGAGAAGCCTCCTCTTGAGGTGCTTGTGGTAAGGTGGTATTCCTCTGGAGTCGAAGCCAGGGACTAACCTCTAATCTCCAGTTGATTTATGGTCCACGGAGCTCTTTCGTGTTGCTACAGTGACCTCAGGATCCCTCTAGCCTTGAAACAGTGTTCTTGGGGTTTCTCTGGAGTGCCATCAAGGAAATCAAGGCTCCTTTCATGTTTGATGTGCAATACGGAATTGCTTTGAATGCAGTGCAGGGGAATCGGGCCTCATCTCGCGGCGAGGGGGATGTCTCATGGTTTTTCTCGAGTTGCGGCGGGAACCTGGGCTATATTCTCGAGTTCCGACGGGGATGGCCCTTCCACCCACGTGTTTGTTCAGTGACGTCAGGACTCCTGCCTAGTTGCGATGGACAACTCGGGATTCTCCTCGAGGCTTGGCAGGGCAATTGGGACGCCTCTCCAGCTGAGGCGGGAGACCAAGTTTCCCTTTCCACGTGCCACAGGAATCCTGGGACTCCTATCAAGTTTCACGAGGAGTCAGGCATCGTCTCCTTTGGAGGCACTGATCTCCGCGTACCTCTGGAGTTTTCAAAGGATGTGAGGCCTCCGGTCGCGATGAGGTGGGGAACTAGGTCTTTCTCTGTGGTCTCCACAGGGGATTCAGACATCCTTTCGTCTTCGGATATGCAAGACGAGCCTGCATTCAAGTCACTGCAGGGATATCCGGCCTTATTTCGAGTCAGGGCATCGCGGTGTCCATTCCACTTGAGGCCGCAATCTCAGGGTCCCTCTCACATAGCTAGAACTGAGAGAAGCCTCCTCTTGAGGTGCTTGTGGTAAGGTGGTATTCCTCTGAAGTCGAAGCCAGGGACTAACCTCTCATCTCGAGTTGACTTTTGGCCGACGGAGCTCTTTCGTGTTGCTACAGTGACCTCAGGATCCCTCTAGCCTTGAAACAGTGTTCTTGGGGTTTCTCTGGAGTGCCATCAAGGAAATCAAGGCTCCTTTCATGTGTGATGTGCAACACGGAATTGCTCTGCACACAGTGCAGGGGAATCGGGCCTCATCTCGCGGCGAGGGGGAAGTCTCATGGCTTTTCTCGAGTTGCGGCGGGAACCTGGGGTATATTCTCGAGTTACGACGGGGATGGCCCTTCCACCCACGTGTTTGTTCAGTGACGTCAGGACTCCTGCTATTTGCGAGGAACAACTCGGGATTCTCCTCGAGGCTTGGCAGGGCAATTGGGACGCTTCTCCAGCTGAGGCGGGATACCAAGGGTCCCTTTCCACGTGCCACAGGAATCCTGGGACTCCTATCAAGTTTCACGAGGAGTCAGGCATCGTCTCCTTTGGAGGCACTGATCTCCGCGTACCTCTGGAGTTTTCAAAGGATGTGAGGCCTCCGGTCGCCATGAAGTGGGGAACTAGGTCTTTCTCTGTGGTCTCCACAGGGGATTCAGACATCCTTTCATCTTGGGAGATGCAAGACGAGCCTGCATTCAAGTCACTGCAGGGATATCCGGCCTTATTTCGCATCAGGGCATCGCAGTGTCCATTCCACTTGTGGCCGCAAACTCAGGGCCCCTCTCACATACCTAGAGCTGAGAGAAGCCTCCTCTTGAGGTGCTTGTGGTAAGGTGGTATTCCTCTGGAGTCGAAGCCAGGGACTAACCTCTCATCTCGAGTTGATTTTTGGTCCACGGAGCTCTTTCGTGTTGCTACAGTGACCTCAGGATCCCTCTAGCCTTGAAACAGTGTTCTTGGGGTTTCTCTGGAGTGCCATCAAGGAAATCAAGGCTCCTTTCATGTGTGATGTGCAAGACAGAATTGCTCTGCACGCAGTGCAGGGGAATCAGGCCTCATCTCGCGGCGAGGGGGAAGTCTCATAGTTTTTCTCGAGTTGCGGCGAGTACCTGAGGTATATTCTCGAGTTACGACGGGGATGGCCCTTCCACACACGTGTTTATTCAGCGACGTCAGGACTCCTGCCTAGTTGCGAGGGACAACTCGGGGTTCTCCTCGAGGCTTGCAAGGGCAATTGGAACGCCTCTCCAGCTGAGGCCGGAGACCAAGGGTTCCTTTCCACGTGCCACAGGAATCCTGGGACTCCTATCAAGTTTCACGAGGAGTCAGGCATCGTCTCCTTTGGAGGCACTGATCTCCGCATACCTCTGGAGTTTTCAAAGGATGTGAGGCCTCCGGTCGCGATGAGGTGGGGAACTACGTCTTTCTCTGTGGTCTCCACAGGGGATTCAGACATCCTTTCGTCTTGGGAGATGCAAGACGAGCCTGCATTCCAGTCACTGCAGGGATATCCGGCCTCATTTCGAGTCAGGGCATCGCGGTGTCCATTCCACTTGAGGCCGCAAACTCAGGGTCCCTCTCACATAGCTAGAGCTGAGAGAAGCCTCCTCTTGAGGTGCTTGTGGTAAGGTGGTATTCCTCTGGAGTCAAAGCCAGGGACTAACCTCTCATCTCGAGTTGATTTCTGGTCCACGGAGCTCTTTCTTGTTGCTACAGTGACCTCAGGATCCCTCTAGCCTTGAAACAGTGTTCTTGGGGTTTCTCTGGAGTGCCATCAAGGAAATCAAGGCTCCTTTCATGTTTGATGTGCAACACGGTATTGCTCTGCACGCAGTGCAGGGGAATCGGACCTCATCTCACGGCGAGGGGGAAGTCTCATGGTATTTCTCGAGTTGCGGCGGGAACCTGGGGTATATTCTCGAGTTATGACGGGGATGGCCCTTCCACCCACGTGTTTCTTCAGCGACGTCACGACTGCTGCCTAGTTGCCAGGGACAACTCGGGATTCTCCTCGAGGCTTGGCAGGGCAATTGGGACGCCTCTCCAGCTGAGGCGGAAGACCAAGGGTCCCTTTCCACGTGCCACAGGAATCCTGGGACTCCTATCAAGTTTCACGAGGAGTCAGGCATCGTCTCCTTTGGAGGCACTGATCTCCGCGTACCTCTGGAGTTTTCAAAGGATGTGAGGCCTCCGGTCGCCATGAGGTGGGGAACTATGTCTTTCTCTGTGGTCTCCACAGGGGATTCAGACATCCTTTCGTCTTGGGAGATGCAAGACGAGCCTGCATTCAAGTCACTGCAGGGATATCCGGCCTTATTTCGAGTTAGGGCATCGCGGTGTCCATTCCACTTGAGGCTGCAAACTCAGGGTCCCTCTCACATAGCTAGGGCTGAGAGAAGCCTCCTCTTGAGGTGCTTGTGGTAAGGTGGTATTCCTCTGGAGTCGAAGCCAGGGACTAACCTCTCATCTCGAGTTGATTTTTAGTCCATGGAGCTCTTTCATGTGGCTACAGTGACCTCAGGATCCCTCTAGCTTTGAAACAGTGTTCTTGGGGTTTCTCTGGAGTGCCATCAAGGAAATCAAGGCTCCTTTCATGTGTGATGTGCAACACGGAATTGCTCTGCACGCAGTGCAGGGGATTCGGGCCTCATCTCGTGGCGAGGGGGAAGTCTCATGGTTTTTCTCGGGTTGCGTCGAAACCTGGGGTATATTCTCGAGTTCCGACGGGGATGGCCCTTCCACCCACGTGTTTGTTCAGTGACGTCAGGACTCCTGCCTAGTTGCGAGGGACAACTCGGGATTCTCCTCGAGGCTTGGCAGGGCAATTAGGTCGCCTCTCCAGCTGAGGCGGGAGACCAAGGGTCTCTTTCCACGTGCCACAGGAATCCTGGGGCTCCTATCAAGTTTCACGAGGAGTCAGGCATCGTCTCCTTTGGAGGCACTGATCTCCGCGTACCTCTGGAGTTTTCAAAGGATGTGAGGCCTCCGGTCGCGATGAGGTGGGGAACTAGGTCTTTCTCTGTGGTCTCCACAGGGGATTCAGACATCCTTTCGTCTTCGGATATGCAAGACGAGCCTGCATTCAAGTCACGGCAGGGATATCCGGCCTTATTTCGAGTCAGGGCATCGCGGTGTCCATTCCACTTGAGGCCGCAATCTCAGGGTCCCTCTCACATAGCTAGAACTGAGAGAAGCCTCCTCTTGAGGTGCTTGTGGTAAGGTGGTATTCCTCTGAAGTCGAAGCCAGGGACTAACCTCTCATCTCGAGTTGACTTTTGGCCGACGGAGCTCTTTCGTGTTGCTACAGTGACCTCAGGATCCCTCTAGCCTTGAAACAGTGTTCTTGGGGTTTCTCTGGAGTGCCATCAAGGAAATCAAGGCTCCTTTCATGTGTGATGTGCAACACGGAATTGCTCTGCACACAGTGCAGGGGAATCGGGCCTCATCTCGCGGCGAGGGGGAAGTCTCATGGCTTTTCTCGAGTTGCGGCGGGAACCTGGGGTATATTCTCGAGTTACGACGGGGATGGCCCTTCCACCCACGTGTTTGTTCAGTGACGTCAGGACTCCTGCTAGTTGCGAGGGACAACTCGGGATTCTCTTTGAGGCTAGGCAGGGCAATTGGGACGCTTCTCCAGCTGAGGCGGGATACCAAGGGTCCCTTTCCACGTGCCACAGGAATCCTGGGACTCCTATCAAGTTTCACGAGGAGTCAGGCATCGTCTCCTTTGGAGGCACTGATCTCCGCGTACCTCTGGAGTTTTCAAAGGATGTGAGGCCTCCGGTCGCCATGAAGTGGGGAACTAGGTCTTTCTCTGTGGTCTCCACAGGGGATTCAGACATCCTTTCATCTTGGGAGATGCAAGACGAGCCTGCATTCAAGTCACTGCAGGGATATCCGGCCTTATTTCGCATCAGGGCATCGCAGTGTCCATTTCACTTGTGGCCGCAAACTCAGGGTCCCTCTCACATACCTAGAGCTGAGAGAAGCCTCCTCTTGAGGTGCTTGTGGTAAGGTGGTATTCCTCTGGAGTCCAAGCCAGGGACTAACCTCTCATCTCGAGTTGATTTTTGGTCCACGGAGCTCTTTCGTGTTGCTACAGTGACCTCAGGATCCCTCTAGCGTTGAAACAGTGTTCTTGGGGTTTCTCTGGAGTGCCATCAAGGAAATCAAGGCTCCTTTCATGTGTGATGTGCAAGACAGAATTGCTCTGCACGCAGTGCAGGGGAATCGGGCCTCATCTCGCGGCGAGGGGGAAGTCTCATAGTTTTTCTCGAGTTGCGGCGAGTACCTGGGGTATATTCTCGAGTTACGACGGGGATGGCCCTTCCACACACGTGTTTATTCAGCGACGTCAGGACTCCTGCCTAGTTGCGAGGGACAACTCGGGGTTCTCCTCGAGGCTTGCAAGGGCAATTGGAACGCCTCTCCAGCTGAGGCCGGAGACCAAGGGTCCCTTTCCACGTGCCACAGGAATCCTGGGACTCCTATCAAGTTTCACGAGGAGTCAGGCATCGTCTCCTTTGGAGGCACTGATCTCCGCATACCTCTGGAGTTTTCAAAGGATGTGAGGCCTCCGGTCGCGATGAGGTGGGGAACTACGTCTTTCTCTGTGGTCTCCACAGGGGATTCAGACATCCTTTCGTCTTGGGAGATGCAAGACGAGCCTGCATTCCAGTCACTGCAGGGATATCCGGCCTCATTTCGAGTCAGGGCATCGCGGTGTCCATTCCACTTGAGGCCGCAAACTCAGGGTCCCTCTCACATAGCTAGAGCTGAGAGAAGCCTCCTCTTGAGGTGCTTGTGGTAAGGTGGTATTCCTCTGAAGTCGAAGCCAGGGACTAACCTCTCATCTCGAGTTGATTTCTGGTCCACGGAGCTCTTTCTTGTTGCTACAGTGACCTCAGGATCCCTCTAGCCTTGAAACAGTGTTCTTGGGGTTTCTCTGGAGTGCCATCAAGGAAATCAAGGCTCCTTTCATGTTTGATGTGCAACACGGTATTGCTCTGCACGCAGTGCAGGGGAATCGGACCTCATCTCACGGCGAGGGGGAAGTCTCATGGTATTTCTCGAGTTGCGGCGGGAACCTGGGGTATATTCTCGAGTTATGACGGGGATGGCCCTTCCACCCACGTGTTTCTTCAGCGACGTCACGACTGCTGCCTAGTTGCGAGGGACAACTCGGGATTCTCCTCGAGGCTTGGCAGCGCAATTGGGACGCCTCTCCAGCTGAGGCGGAAGACCAAGGGTCCCTTTCCACGTGCCACAGGAATCCTGGGACTCCTATCAAGTTTCACGAGGAGTCAGGCATCGTCTCCTTTGGAGGCACTGATCTCCGCGTACCTCTGGAGTTTTCAAAGGATGTGAGGCCTCCGGTCGCCATGAGGTGGGGAACTATGTCTTTCTCTGTGGTCTCCACAGGGGATTCAGACATCCTTTCGTCTTGGGAGATGCAAGACGAGCCTGCATTCAAGTCACTGCAGGGATATCCGGCCTTATTTCGAGTTAGGGCATCGCGGTGTCCATTCCACTTGAGGCTGCAAACTCAGGGTCCCTCTCACATAGCTAGGGCTGAGAGAAGCCTCCTCTTGAGGTGCTTGTGGTAAGGTGGTATTCCTCTGGAGTCGAAGCCAGGGACTAACCTCTCATCTCGAGTTGATTTTTAGTCCACGGAGCTCTTTCATGTGGCTACAGTGACCTCAGGATCCCTCTAGCTTTGAAACAGTGTTCTTGGGGTTTCTCTGGAGTGCCATCAAGGAAATCAAGGCTCCTTTCATGTGTGATGTACAACACGGAATTGCTCTGCACGCAGTGCAGGGGATTCGGGCCTCATCTCGTGGCGAGGGGGAAGTCTCATGGTTTTTCTCGAGTTGCGGCGGGAACCTGGGGTATATTCTCGAGTTCCGACGGGGATGGCCCTTCCACCCACGTGTTTGTTCAGTGACGTCAGGACTCCTGCCTAGTTGCGAGGGACAACTCGGGATTCTCCTCGAGGCTTGGCAGGGCAATTAGGTCGCCTCTCCAGCTGAGGCGGGAGACCAAGGGTCCCTTTCCTCGTGCCACAGGAATCCTGGGGCTCCTATCAAGTTTCACGAGGAGTCAGGCATCGTCTCCTTTGGAGGCACTGATCTCCGCGTACCTCTGGAGTTTTCAAAAGATGTGAGGCCTCCGGTCGCGATGAGGTGGGGAACTAGGTCTTTCTCTGTGGTCTCCACAGGGGATTCAGACATCCTTTCATCTTGGGAGATGCAAGACGAGCCTGCATTCAAGTCACTGCAGGGATATCCGGCCTTATTTTGAGTCAGGGCATCGCGGTGTCCATTCCACTTGAGGCCGCAAACTCAGGGTCCCTCTCACATACCTAGAGCTGAGAGAAGCCTCCTCTTGAGGTGCTTGTGGTAAGGTGGTTTCCTCTGGAGTCGAAACCAGGGACTAACCTCTTACCTCGAGTTGATTTTTGGTCCACGGAGCTCTTTCGTGTTGCTACAGTGACCTCAGGATCCCTCTAGCGTTGAAACAGTGTTCTTGGGGTTTCTCTGGAGTGCCATCAAGGAAATCAAGGCTCCTTTCATGTGTGATGTGCAACACGGAATTGCTCTGCACGCAGTGCAGGGGAATCAGGCCTCATCTCTTGGCGAGGGGGAAGTCTCATGGTTTTTCTCGAGTTGCGGCGGGAACCTGGGGTATATTCTCGAGTTACGACCTGGATGGCCCTTCCACACACGTGTTTGTTCAGCGACGTCAGGACTCCTGCCTAGTTGCGAGGGACAACTCGGGATTCTCCTGGAGGCTTGGCAGGGGAATTGGGACGCCTCTCCAGCTGAGGCGGGAGACCAAGGATCCCTTTCCACGTGCCATAGGAATCCTGGGACTCCTATCAAGTTTCACGAGGAGTCAGGCATCGTCTCCTTTGGAGGCACTGATCTTACCGTACCTCTGGAGTTTTCAAAGGATGTGAGGCCTCCGGTCGCCATGAAGTGGGGAACTAGGTCTTTCTCTGTGGTCTCCACAGGGGATTCAGACATCCTTTCGTCTTGGGAGATGCAAGACGAGCCTGCATTCCAGTCACTGCAGGGATATCCAGCCTTATTTCGAGTCAGGGCATCGCGGTGTCCATTCCACTTGAGGCCGCAAACTCAGGGTCCCTCTCACATACCTAGAGCTGAGAGAAGCCTCCTCTTGAGGTGCTTGTGGTAAGGTGGTATTCCTCTGGAGTCGAAACCAGGGACTAACCTCTCATCTCGAGTTGATTTTTGGTCCACGGAGCTCTTTCTTGTTGCTACAGTGACCTCAGGAACCCTCTAGCCTTGAAACAGTGTTCTTGGGGTTTCTCTGGAGTGCCATCAAGGAAATCAAGGCTCCTTTCATGTTTGATGTGCAATACGGAATTGCTTTGAATGCAGTGAAGGGGAATCGGGCCTCAGCTCGCGGCGAGGGGGAAGTCTCATGGTTTTTCTCGAGTTGCGGCGGGAACCTGGGGTATATTCTCGAGTTCCGACGGGGATGGCCCTTCCACCCACGTGTTTGTTCAGTGACGTCAGGACTCCTGCCTAGTTGCGATGGACAACTCGGGATTCTCCTCGAGGCTTGGCAGGGCAATTGAGACGCCTCTCCAGCTGAGGCGGGAGACCAAGTTTCCCTTTCCACGTGCCACAGGAATCCTGGGACTCCTATCAAGTTTCACGAGGAGTCAGGCATCGTCTCCTTTGGAGGCACTGATCTCCGCGTACCTCTGGAGTTTTCAAAGGATGTGAGGCCTCCGGTCGCGATGAGGTGGGGAACTAGGTCTTTCTCTGTGGTCTCTACAGGAGATTCAGACATCCTTTCGTCTTGGGAAATGCAAGACGAGCCTGCATTCAAGTCACTGCAGGGACATCCGGCCTTATTTCGAGTCAGGGCATCGCGGTGTCCATTCCACGTTAGGCCACAAACTCAGGGTCCCTCTCACATACCTAGAGCTGAGAGAAGTCTCCTCTTGAGATGCTTGTGGTAAGGTGGTATTCCTCTGGAGTCGAAGCCAGGGACTACCCTCTCATCTCGAGTTGATTTTTGGTCCACGGAGCTCTTTCCTGTGGCTACAGTGACCTCAGGATCCCTCTAGCTTTGAAACAGTGTTCTTGGGGTTTCTCTGGAGTGCCATCAAGGAAATCAAGGCTCCTTTCATGTGTGATGTGCAACACGGAATTGCTCTGCACGCAGTGCAGGGGATTCGGGCCTCATCTCGTGGCGAGGGGGAAGTCTCATGGTTTTTCTCGAGTTGCGTCGAAACCTGGGGTATATTCTCGAGTTCCGACGGGGATGGCCCTTCCACCCACGTGTTTGTTCAGTGACGTCAGGACTCCTGCCTAGTTGCGAGGGACAACTCGGGATTCTCCTCGAGGCTTGGCAGGGCAATTAGGTCGCCTCTCCAGCTGAGGCGGGAGACCAAGGGTCCCTTTCCACGTGCCACAGGAATCCTGGGGCTCCTATCAAGTTTCACGAGGAGTCAGGCATCGTCTCCTTTGGAGGCACTGATCTCCGCGTACCTCTGGAGTTTTCAAAAGATGTGAGGCCTCCGGTCGCGATGAGGTGGGGAACTAGGTCTTTCTCTGTGGTCTCCACAGGGGATTCAGACATCCTTTCATCTTGGGAGATGCAAGACGAGCCTGCATTCAAGTCACTGCAGGGATATCCGGCCTTATTTCGAGTCAGGGCATCGCGGTGTCCATTCCACTTGAGGCCGCAATCTCAGGGTCCCTCTCACATAGCTAGAACTGAGAGAAGCCTCCTCTTGAGGTGCTTGTGGTAAGGTGGTATTCCTCTGAAGTCGAAGCCAGGGACTAACCTCTCATCTTGAGTTGACTTTTGGCCGACGGAGCTCTTTCGTGTTGCTACAGTGACCTCAGGATCCCTCTAGCCTTGAAACAGTGTTCTTGGGGTTTCTCTGGAGTGCCATCAAGGAAATCAAGGCTCCTTTCATGTGTGATGTGCAACACGGAATTGCTCTGCACACAGTGCAGGGGAATCGGGCCTCATCTCGCGGCGAGGGGGAAGTCTCATGGCTTTTCTCGAGTTGCGGCGGGAACCTGGGGTATATTCTCGAGTTACGACGGGGATGGCCCTTCCACCCACGTGTTTGTTCAGTGACGTCAGGACTCCTGCTAGTTGCGAGGAACAACTCGGGATTCTCCTCGAGGCTTGGCAGGGCAATTGGGACGCTTCTCCAGCTGAGGCGGGATACCAAGCGTCCCTTTCCACGTGCCACAGGAATCCTGGGACTCCTATCAAGTTTCACGAGGAGTCAGGCAT
This sequence comes from Cervus elaphus, assembly GCF_910594005.1. Lineage (NCBI taxonomy): Eukaryota > Metazoa > Chordata > Mammalia > Artiodactyla > Cervidae > Cervus > Cervus elaphus. The sequence goes on from NC_057838.1 coordinate 9,621,929, forward strand.
CGTCTCCTTTGGAGGCACTGATCTCCGCGTACCTCTGGAGTTTTCAAAGGATGTGAGGCCTCCGGTCGCGATGAGGTGGGGAACTAGGTCTTTCTCTGTGGTCTCCACAGGGGATTCAGACATCCTTTCGTCTTCGGATATGCAAGACGAGCCTGCATTCAAGTCACGGCAGGGATATCCGGCCTTATTTCGAGTCAGGGCATCGCGGTGTCATTTCCACTTGAGGCCGCAATCTCAGGGTCCCTCTCACATAGCTAGAACTGAGAGAAGCCTCCTCTTGAGGTGCTTGTGGTAAGGTGGTATTCCTCTGAAGTCGAAGCCAGGGACTAACCTCTCATCTCGAGTTGACTTTTGGCCGACGGAGCTCTTTCGTGTTGCTACAGTGACCTCAGGATCCCTCTAGCCTTGAAACAGTGTTCTTGGGGTTTCTCTGGAGTGCCATCAAGGAAATCAAGGCTCCTTTCATGTGTGATGTGCAACACGGAATTGCTCTGCACACAGTGCAGGGGAATCGGGCCTCATCTCGCGGCGAGGGGGAAGTCTCATGGCTTTTCTCGAGTTGCGGCGGGAACCTGGGGTATATTCTCGAGTTACGACGGGGATGGCCCTTCCACCCACGTGTTTGTTCAGTGACGTCAGGACTCCTGCTAGTTGCGAGGGACAACTCGGGATTCTCTTTGAGGCTAGGCAGGGCAATTGGGACGCTTCTCCAGCTGAGGCGGGATACCAAGGGTCCCTTTCCACGTGCCACAGGAATCCTGGGACTCCTATCAAGTTTCACGAGGAGTCAGGCATCGTCTCCTTTGGAGGCACTGATCTCCGCGTACCTCTGGAGTTTTCAAAGGATGTGAGGCCTTCGGTCGCCATGAAGTGGGGAACTAGGTCTTTCTCTGTGGTCTCCACAGGGGATTCAGACATCCTTTCATCTTGGGAGATGCAAGACGAGCCTGCATTCAAGTCACTGCAGGGATATCCGGCCTTATTTCGCATCAGGGCATCGCAGTGTCCATTTCACTTGTGGCCGCAAACTCAGGGTCCCTCTCACATACCTAGAGCTGAGAGAAGCCTCCTCTTGAGGTGCTTGTGGTAAGGTGGTATTCCTCTGGAGTCCAAGCCAGGGACTAACCTCTCATCTCGAGTTGATTTTTGGTCCACGGAGCTCTTTCGTGTTGCTACAGTGACCTCAGGATCCCTCTAGCCTTGAAACAGTGTTCTTGGGGTTTCTCTGGAGTGCCATCAAGGAAATCAAGGCTCCTTTCATGTGTGATGTGCAAGACAGAATTGCTCTGCACGCAGTGCAGGGGAATCGGGCCTCATCTCGCGGCGAGGGGGAAGTCTCATAGTTTTTCTCGAGTTGCGGCGAGTACCTGGGGTATATTCTCGAGTTACGACGGGGATGGCCCTTCCACACACGTGTTTATTCAGCGACGTCAGGACTCCTGCCTAGTTGCGAGGGACAACTCGGGGTTCTCCTCGAGGCTTGCAAGGGCAATTGGAACGCCTCTCCAGCTGAGGCGGGAGACCAAGTGTCCCTTTCCACGTGCCACAGGAATCCTGGGACTCCTATCAAGTTTCACGAGGAGTCAGGCATCGTCTCCTTTGGAGGCACTGATCTCCGCATACCTCTGGAGTTTTCAAAGGATGTGAGGCCTCCGGTCGCGATGAGGTGGGGAACTACGTCTTTCTCTGTGGTCTCCACAGGGGATTCAGACATCCTTTCGTCTTGGGAGATGCAAGACGAGCCTGCATTCCAGTCACTGCAGGGATATCCGGCCTCATTTCGAGTCAGGGCATCGCGGTGTCCATTCCACTTGAGGCCGCAAACTCAGGGTCCCTCTCACATAGCTAGAGCTGAGAGAAGCCTCCTCTTGAGGTGCTTGTGGTAAGGTGGTATTCCTCTGGAGTCGAAGCCAGGGACTAACCTCTCATCTCGAGTTGATTTCTGGTCCACGGAGCTCTTTCTTGTTGCTACAGTGACCTCAGGATCCCTCTAGCCTTGAAACAGTGTTCTTGGGGTTTCTCTGGAGTGCCATCAAGGAAATCAAGGCTCCTTTCATGTTTGATGTGCAACACGGTATTGCTCTGCACGCAGTGCAGGGGAATCGGACCTCATCTCACGGCGAGGGGGAAGTCTCATGGTATTTCTCGAGTTGCGGCGGGAACCTGGGGTATATTCTCGAGTTATGACGGGGATGGCCCTTCCACCCACGTGTTTCTTCAGCGACGTCACGACTGCTGCCTAGTTGCGAGGGACAACTCGGGATTCTCCTCGAGGCTTGGCAGCGCAATTGGGACGCCTCTCCAGCTGAGGCGGAAGACCAAGGGTCCCTTTCCACGTGCCACAGGAATCCTGGGACTCCTATCAAGTTTCACGAGGAGTCAGGCATCGTCTCCTTTGGAGGCACTGATCTCCGCGTACCTCTGGAGTTTTCAAAGGATGTGAGGCCTCCGGTCGCCATGAGGTGGGGAACTATGTCTTTCTCTGTGGTCTCCACAGGGGATTCAGACATCCTTTCGTCTTGGGAGATGCAAGACGAGCCTGCATTCAAGTCACTGCAGGGATATCCGGCCTTATTTCGAGTTAGGGCATCGCGGTGTCCATTCCACTTGAGGCTGCAAACTCAGGGTCCCTCTCACATAGCTAGGGCTGAGAGAAGCCTCCTCTTGAGGTGCTTGTGGTAAGGTGGTATTCCTCTGGAGTCGAAGCCAGGGACTAACCTCTCATCTCGAGTTGATTTTTAGTCCACGGAGCTCTTTCATGTGGCTACAGTGACCTCAGGATCCCTCTAGCTTTGAAACAGTGTTCTTGGGGTTTCTCTGGAGTGCCATCAAGGAAATCAAGGCTCCTTTCATGTGTGATGTACAACACGGAATTGCTCTGCACGCAGTGCAGGGGATTCGGGCCTCATCTCGTGGCGAGGGGGAAGTCTCATGGTTTTTCTCGAGTTGCGGCGGGAACCTGGGGTATATTCTCGAGTTCCGACGGGGATGGCCCTTCCACCCACGTGTTTGTTCAGTGACGTCAGGACTCCTGCCTAGTTGCGAGGGACAACTCGGGATTCTCCTCGAGGCTTGGCAGGGCAATTAGGTCGCCTCTCCAGCTGAGGCGGGAGACCAAGGGTCCCTTTCCTCGTGCCACAGGAATCCTGGGGCTCCTATCAAGTTTCACGAGGAGTCAGGCATCGTCTCCTTTGGAGGCACTGATCTCCGCGTACCTCTGGAGTTTTCAAAAGATGTGAGGCCTCCGGTCGCGATGAGGTGGGGAACTAGGTCTTTCTCTGTGGTCTCCACAGGGGATTCAGACATCCTTTCATCTTGGGAGATGCAAGACGAGCCTGCATTCAAGTCACTGCAGGGATATCCGGCCTTATTTTGAGTCAGGGCATCGCGGTGTCCATTCCACTTGAGGCCGCAAACTCAGGGTCCCTCTCACATACCTAGAGCTGAGAGAAGCCTCCTCTTGAGGTGCTTGTGGTAAGGTGGTTTCCTCTGGAGTCGAAACCAGGGACTAACCTCTTACCTCGAGTTGATTTTTGGTCCACGGAGCTCTTTCGTGTTGCTACAGTGACCTCAGGATCCCTCTAGCGTTGAAACAGTGTTCTTGGGGTTTCTCTGGAGTGCCATCAAGGAAATCAAGGCTCCTTTCATGTGTGATGTGCAACACGGAATTGCTCTGCACGCAGTGCAGGGGAATCAGGCCTCATCTCTTGGCGAGGGGGAAGTCTCATGGTTTTTCTCGAGTTGCGGCGGGAACCTGGGGTATATTCTCGAGTTACGACCTGGATGGCCCTTCCACACACGTGTTTGTTCAGCGACGTCAGGACTCCTGCCTAGTTGCGAGGGACAACTCGGGATTCTCCTGGAGGCTTGGCAGGGGAATTGGGACGCCTCTCCAGCTGAGGCGGGAGACCAAGGATCCCTTTCCACGTGCCATAGGAATCCTGGGACTCCTATCAAGTTTCACGAGGAGTCAGGCATCGTCTCCTTTGGAGGCACTGATCTTACCGTACCTCTGGAGTTTTCAAAGGATGTGAGGCCTCCGGTCGCCATGAAGTGGGGAACTAGGTCTTTCTCTGTGGTCTCCACAGGGGATTCAGACATCCTTTCGTCTTGGGAGATACAAGACGAGCCTGCATTCCAGTCACTGCAGGGATATCCAGCCTTATTTCGAGTCAGGGCATCGCGGTGTCCATTCCACTTGAGGCCGCAAACTCAGGGTCCCTCTCACATACCTAGAGCTGAGAGAAGCCTCCTCTTGAGGTGCTTGTGGTAAGGTGGTATTCCTCTGGAGTCGAAACCAGGGACTAACCTCTCATCTCGAGTTGATTTTTGGTCCACGGAGCTCTTTCTTGTTGCTACAGTGACCTCAGGATCCCTCTAGCCTTGAAACAGTGTTCTTGGGGTTTCTCTGGAGTGCCATCAAGGAAATCAAGGCTCCTTTCATGTTTGATGTGCAATACGGAATTGCTTTGAATGCAGTGAAGGGGAATCGGGCCTCAGCTCGCGGCGAGGGGGAAGTCTCATGGTTTTTCTCGAGTTGCGGCGGGAACCTGGGGTATATTCTCGAGTTCCGACGGGGATGGCCCTTCCACCCACGTGTTTGTTCAGTGACGTCAGGACTCCTGCCTAGTTGCGATGGACAACTCGGGATTCTCCTCGAGGCTTGGCAGGGCAATTGAGACGCCTCTCCAGCTGAGGCGGGAGACCAAGTTTCCCTTTCCACGTGCCACAGGAATCCTGGGACTCCTATCAAGTTTCACGAGGAGTCAGGCATCGTCTCCTTTGGAGGCACTGATCTCCGCGTACCTCTGGAGTTTTCAAAGGATGTGAGGCCTCCGGTCGCGATGAGGTGGGGAACTAGGTCTTTCTCTGTGGTCTCTACAGGAGATTCAGACATCCTTTCGTCTTGGGAAATGCAAGACGAGCCTGCATTCAAGTCACTGCAGGGACATCCGGCCTTATTTCGAGTCAGGGCATCGCGGTGTCCATTCCACGTTAGGCCACAAACTCAGGGTCCCTCTCACATACCTAGAGCTGAGAGAAGTCTCCTCTTGAGATGCTTGTGGTAAGGTGGTATTCCTCTGGAGTCGAAGCCAGGGACTACCCTCTCATCTCGAGTTGATTTTTGGTCCACGGAGCTCTTTCCTGTGGCTACAGTGACCTCAGGATCCCTCTAGCCTTGAAACAGTGTTCTTGGGGTTTCTCTGGAGTGCCATCAAGGAAATCAAGGCTCCTTTCATGTGTGATGTGCAACACGGAATTGCTCTGCACGCAGTGCAGGGGAATCGGGCCTCATCTCGCGGCGAGGGGGAAGTCTCATGGTTTTTCTCGAGTTGCGGCGGGAACCTGGGGTATATTCTCGAGTTACGACGGGGATGGCCCTTCCACCCACGTGTTTGTTCAGTGACGTCAGGACTCCTGCCTAGTTGCGAGGGACAACTCGGGATTCTCCTCGAGGCTTGGCAGTGCATTTGGGACGCCTCTCCAGCTGAGGCGGGAGACCAAGTGTCCCTTTCCACGTGCCACAGGAATCCTGGGACTCCTATCAAGTTTCACGAGGAGTCAGGCATCGTCTCCTTTGGAGGCACTGATCTCCGCGTACCTCTGGAGTTTTCAAAGGATGTGAGGCCTCCGGTCGCCATGAAGTGGGGAACTAGGTCTTTCTCTGTGGTCTCCACAGGGGATTCAGACATCCTTTCATTTTGGGAGATGCAAGACGAGCCTGCATTCAAGTCACTGCAGGGATATCCGGCCTTATTTCGCATCAGGGCATCGCAGTGTCCATTCCACTTGTGGCCGCAAACTCAGGGTCCCTCTCACATACCTAGAGCTGAGAGAAGCCTCCTCTTGAGGTGCTTGTGGTAAGGTGGTATTCCTCTGGAGTCGAAGCCAGGGACTAACCTCTCATCTCGAGTTGATTTTTGGTCCACGGAGCTCTTTCGTGTTGCTACAGTGACCTCAGGATCCCTCTAGCGTTGAAACAGTGTTCTTGGGGTTTCTCTGGAGTGCCATCAAGGAAATCAAGGCTCCTTTCATGTGTGATGTGCAAGACAGAATTGCTCTGCACGCAGTGCAGGGGAATCGGGCCTCATCTCGCGGCGAGGGGGAAGTCTCATGGTTTTTCTCGAGTTGCGGCGAGTACCTGGGGTATATTCTCGAGTTACGACGGGGATGGCCCTTCCACCCACGTGTTTGTTCAGCGACGTCAGGACTCCTGCCTAGTTGCGAGGGACAACTCGGGGTTCTCCTCGAGGCTTGCAAGGGCAATTGGAACGCCTCTCCAGCTGAGGCGGGAGAGCAAGGGTCCCTTTCCACGTGCCACAGGAATCCTGGGACTCCTATCAAGTTTCACGAGGAGTCAGGCATCGTCCCCTTTGGAGGCACTGATCTCCGCGTACCTCTGGAGTTTTCAAAGGATGTGAGGCCTCCGGTCACAATGCGGTGGGGAACTAGGTCTTTCTCTGTTGTCTCCACAGGGGATTCAGACATCCTTTCGCCTTGGCAGATGCAAGACGAACCTGCATTCAAGTCACTGCAGGGATATCCGGCCTTATTTCGAGTCAGGGCATAGCGGTGTCCATTCCACTTGAGGCCGCAATCTCAGGGTCCCTCTCACATACCTAGAGCTGAGAGAAGCCTCCTCTTGAGGTGCTTGTGGTAAGGTGGTATTCCTCTGGAGTCGAAGCCAGGGACTAACCTCTAATCTCCAGTTGATTTTTGGTCCACGGAGTTCTTTCGTGTTGCTACAGTGACCTCAGGATTCCTCTAGCCTTGAAACAGTGTTCTTGGGGTTTCTCTGGAGTGCCATCAAGGAAATCAAGGCTCCTTTCATGTTTGATGTGCAATACGGAATTGCTTTGAATGCAGTGCAGGGGAATCGGGCCTCATCTCCCGGCGAGGGGGAAGTCTCATGGTTTTTCTCGAGTTGCGCGGGAACCTGGGCTATATTCTCGAGTTCCGACGGGGATGGCCCTTCCACCCACGTGTTTGTTCAGTGACGTCAGGACTCCTGCCTAGTTGCGAGGGACAACTCGGGATTCTCCTCGAGGCTTGGCAGGGCAATTGGGACGCCTCTCCAGCTGAGGCGGGAGACCAAGTTTCCCTTTCCACGTGCCACAGGAATCCTGGGACTCCTATCAAGTTTCACGAGGAGTCAGGCATCGTCTCCTTTGGAGGCACTGATCTCCGCGTACCTTTGGAGTTTTCAAAGGATGTGAGGCCTCCGGTCGCCATGAGGTGGGGAACTAGGTCTTTCTCTGTGGTCTCCACAGGGGATTCAGACATCCTTTCGTCTTCGGATATGCAAGACGAGCCTGCATTCAAGTCACTGCAGGGATATCCGGCCTTATTTCGAGTCAGGGCATCGCGGTGTCCATTCCACTTGAGGCCGCAATCTCAGGGTCCCTCTCACATAGCTAGAACTGAGAGAAGCCTCCTCTTGAGGTGCTTGTGGTAAGGTGGTATTCCTCTGAAGTCGAAGCCAGGGACTAACCTCTCATCTCGAGTTGACTTTTGGCCGACGGAGCTCTTTCGTGTTGCTACAGTGACCTCAGGATCCCTCTAGCCTTGAAACAGTGTTCTTGGGGTTTCTCTGGAGTGCCATCAAGGAAATCAAGGCTCCTTTCATGTGTGATGTGCAACACGGAATTGCTCTGCACACAGTGCAGGGGAATCGGGCCTCATCTTGTGGCGAGGGGGAAGTCTCATGGCTTTTCTCGAGTTGCGGCGGGAACCTGGGGTATATTCTCGAGTTACGACGGGGATGGCCCTTCCACCCACGTGTTTGTTCAGTGACGTCAGGACTCCTGCTAGTTGCGAGGGACAACTCGGGATTCTCTTTGAGGCTAGGCAGGGCAATTGGGACGCTTCTCCAGCTGAGGCGGGATACCAAGGGTCCCTTTCTACGTGCCACAGGAATCCTGGGACTCCTATCAAGTTTCACGAGGAGTCAGGCATCGTCTCCTTTGGAGGCACTGATCTCCGCGTACCTCTGGAGTTTTCATAGGATGTGAGGCCTCCGGTCGCCATGAAGTGGGGAACTAGGTCTTTCTCTGTGGTCTCCACAGGGGATTCAGACATCCTTTCATCTTGGGAGATGCAAGACGAGCCTGCATTCAAGTCACTGCAGGGATATCCGGCCTTATTTCGCATCAGGGCATCGCAGTGTCCATTCCACTTGTGGCCGCAAACTCAGGGTCCCTCTCACATACCTAGAGCTGAGAGAAGCCTCCTCTTGAGGTGCTTGTGGTAAGGTGGTATTCCTCTGGAGTCGAAGCCAGGGACTAACCTCTCATCTCGAGTTGATTTTTGGTCCACGGAGTTCTTTCGTGTTGCTACAGTGACCTCAGGATCCCTCTAGCCTTGAAACAGTGTTCTTGGGGTTTCTCTGGAGTGCCATCAAGGAAATCAAGGCTCCTTTCATGTGTGATGTGCAAGACAGAATTGCTCTGCACGCAGTGCAGGGGAATCGGGCCTCATCTCGCGGCGAGGGGGAAGTCTCATAGTTTTTCTCGAGTTGCGGCGAGTACCTGGGGTATATTCTCGAGTTACGACGGGGATGGCCCTTCCACACACGTGTTTATTCAGCGACGTCAGGACTCCTGCCTAGTTGCGAGGGACAACTCGGGGTTCTCCTCGAGGCTTGCAAGGGCAATTGGAACGCCTCTCCAGCTGAGGCCGGAGACCAAGGGTCCCTTTCCACGTGCCACAGGAATCCTGGGACTCCTATCAAGTTTCACGAGGAGTCAGGCATCGTCTCCTTTGGAGGCACTGATCTCCGCATACCTCTGGAGTTTTCAAAGGATGTGAGGCCTCCGGTCGCGATGAGGTGGGGAACTACGTCTTTCTCTGTGGTCTCCACAGGGGATTCAGACATCCTTTCGTCTTGGGAGATGCAAGACGAGCCTGCATTCCAGTCACTGCAGGGATATCCGGCCTCATTTCGAGTCAGGGCATCGCGGTGTCCATTCCACTTGAGGCCGCAAACTCAGGGTCCCTCTCACATAGCTAGAGCTGAGAGAAGCCTCCTCTTGAGGTGCTTGTGGTAAGGTGGTATTCCTCTGAGTCGAAGCCAGGGACTAACCTCTCATCTCGAGTTGATTTCTTGTCCACGGAGCTCTTTCTTGTTGCTACAGTGACCTCAGGATCCCTCTAGCCTTGAAACAGTGTTCTTGGGGTTTCTCTGGAGTGCCATCAAGGAAATCAAGGCTCCTTTCATGTTTGATGTGCAACACGGTATTGCTCTGCACGCAGTGCAGGGGAATCGGACCTCATCTCACGGCGAGGGGGAAGTCTCATGGTATTTCTCGAGTTGCGGCGGGAACCTGGGGTATATTCTCGAGTTATGACGGGGATGGCCCTTCCACCCACGTGTTTCTTCAGCGACGTCACGACTGCTGCCTAGTTGCCAGGGACAACTCGGGATTCTCCTCGAGGCTTGGCAGCGCAATTGGGACGCCTCTCCAGCTGAGGCGGAAGACCAAGGGTTCCTTTCCACGTGCCACAGGAATCCTGGGACTCCTATCAAGTTTCACGAGGAGTCAGGCATCGTCTCCTTTGGAGGCACTGATCTCCGCGTACCTCTGGAGTTTTCAAAGGATGTGAGGCCTCCGGTCGCCATGAGGTGGGGAACTATGTCTTTCTCTGTGGTCTCCACAGGGGATTCAGACATCCTTTCGTCTTGGGAGATGCAAGACGAGCCTGCATTCAAGTCACTGCAGGGATATCCGGCCTTATTTCGAGTTAGGGCATCGCGGTGTCCATTCCACTTGAGGCTGCAAACTCAGGGTCCCTCCCACATAGCTAGGGCTGAGAGAAGCCTCCTCTTGAGGTGCTTGTGGTAAGGTGGTATTCCTCTGGAGTCGAAGCCAGGGACTAACCTCTCATCTCGAGTTGATTTTTAGTTCACGGAGCTCTTTCATATGGCTGCAGTGACCTCAGGATCCCTCTAGCTTTGAAACAGTGTTCTTGGGGTTTCTCTGGAGTGCCATCAAGGAAATCAAGGCTCCTTTAATGTGTGATGTACAACACGGAATTGCTCTGCACGCAGTGCAGGGGATTCGGGCCTCATCTCGTGGCGAGGGGGAAGTCTCATGGTTTTTCTCGAGTTGCGGCGGGAACCTGGGGTATATTCTCGAGTTCCGACGGGGATGGCCCTTCCACCCACATGTTTGTTCAGTGACGTCAGGACTCCTGCCTAGTTGCGAGGGACAACTCGGGATTCTCCTCGAGGCTTGGCAGGGCAATTAGGTCGCCTCTCCAGCTGAGGCGGGAGACCAAGGGTCCCTTTCCACGTGCCACAGGAATCCTGGGACTCCTATCAAGTTTCACGAGGAGTCAGGCATCGTCTCCTTTGGAGGCACTGATCTCCGCGTACCTCTGGAGTTTTCAAAGGATGTGAGGCCTCCGGTCGCGATGAGGTGGGGAACTAGGTCTTTCTCTGTGGTCTCCACAGGGGATTCAGACATCCTTTCGTCTTGGGAGATGCAAGACGAGCCTGCATTCCAGTCACTGCAGGGATATCCGGCCTCATTTCGAGTCAGGGCATCGCGGTGTCCATTCCACTTGAGGCCGCAAACTCAGGGTCCCTCTCACATAGCTAGAGCTGAGAGAAGCCTCCTCTTGAGGTGCTTGTGGTAAGGTGGTATTCCTCTGGAGTCGAAGCCAGGGACTAACCTCTCATCTCGAGTTGATTTTTGGTCCACGGAGCTCTTTCGTGTTGCTACAGTGACCTCAGGATCCCTCTAGCCTTGAAACAGTGTTCTTGGGGTTTCTCTGGAGTGCCATCAAGGAAATCAAGGCTCCTTTCATGTGTGATGTGCAAGACAGAATTGCTCTGCACGCAGTGCAGGGGAATCGGGCCTCATCTCGCGGCGAGGGGGAAGTCTCATAGTTTTTCTCGAGTTGCGGCGAGTACCTGAGGTATATTCTCGAGTTACGACGGGGATGGCCCTTCCACACACGTGTTTATTCAGCGACGTCAGGACTCCTGCCTAGTTGCGAGGGACAACTCGGGGTTCTCCTCGAGGCTTGCAAGGGCAATTGGAACGCCTCTCCAGCTGAGGCCGGAGACCAAGGGTTCCTTTCCACGTGCCACAGGAATCCTGGGACTCCTATCAAGTTTCACGAGGAGTCAGGCATCGTCTCCTTTGGAGGCACTGATCTCCGCATACCTCTGGAGTTTTCAAAGGATGTGAGGCCTCCGGTCGTGATGAGGTGGGGAACTACGTCTTTCTCTGTGGTCTCCACAGGGGATTCAGACATCCTTTCGTCTTGGGAGATGCAAGACGAGCCTGCATTCCAGTCACTGCAGGGATATCCGGCCTCATTTCGAGTCAGGGCATCGCGGTGTCCATTCCACTTGAGGCCGCAAACTCAGGGTCCCTCTCACATAGCTAGAGCTGAGAGAAGCCTCCTCTTGAGGTGCTTGTGGTAAGGTGGTATTCCTCTGGAGTCAAAGCCAGGGACTAACCTCTCATCTCGAGTTGATTTCTGGTCCACGGAGCTCTTTCTTGTTGCTACAGTGACCTCAGGATCCCTCTAGCCTTGAAACAGTGTTCTTGGGGTTTCTCTGGAGTGCCATCAAGGAAATCAAGGCTCCTTTCATGTTTGATGTGCAACACGGTATTGCTCTGCACGCAGTGCAGGGGAATCGGACCTCATCTCACGGCGAGGGGGAAGTCTCATGGTATTTCTCGAGTTGCGGCGGGAACCTGGGGTATATTCTCGAGTTATGACGGGGATGGCCCTTCCACCCACGTGTTTCTTCAGCGACGTCACGACTGCTGCCTAGTTGCCAGGGACAACTCGGGATTCTCCTCGAGGCTTGGCAGGGCAATTGGGACGCCTCCCCAGCTGAGGCGGAAGACCAAGGGTCCCTTTCCACGTGCCACAGGAATCCTGGGACTCCTATCAAGTTTCACGAGGAGTCAGGCATCGTCTCCTTTGGAGGCACTGATCTCCGCGTACCTCTGGAGTTTTCAAAGGATGTGAGGCCTCCGGTCGCCATGAGGTGGGGAACTATGTCTTTCTCTGTGGTCTCCACAGGGGATTCAGACATCCTTTCGTCTTGGGAGATGCAAGACGAGCCTGCATTCAAGTCACTGCAGGGATATCCGGCCTTATTTCGAGTTAGGGCATCGCGGTGTCCATTCCACTTGAGGCTGCAAACTCAGGGTCCCTCTCACATAGCTAGGGCTGAGAGAAGCCTCCTCTTGAGGTGCTTGTGGTAAGGTGGTATTCCTCTGGAGTCGAAGCCAGGGACTAACCTCTCATCTCGAGTTGATTTTTAGTCCATGGAGCTCTTTCATGTGGCTACAGTGACCTCAGGATCCCTCTAGCTTTGAAACAGTGTTCTTGGGGTTTCTCTGGAGTGCCATCAAGGAAATCAAGGCTCCTTTCATGTGTGATGTGCAACACGGAATTGCTCTGCACGCAGTGCAGGGGATTCGGGCCTCATCTCGTGGCGAGGGGGAAGTCTCATGGTTTTTCTCGAGTTGCGGCGGGAACCTGGGGTATATTCTCGAGTTCCGACGGGGATGGCCCTTCCACCCACGTGTTTGTTCAGTGACGTCAGGACTCCTGCCTAGTTGCGAGGGACAACTCGGGATTCTCCTCGAGGCTTGGCAGGGCAATTAGGGCGCCTCTCCAGCTGAGGCGGGAGACCAAGGGTCCCTTTCCACGTGCCACAGGAATCCTGGGACTCCTATCAAGTTTCACGAGGAGTCAGGCATCGTCTCCTTTGGAGGCACTGATCTCCGCGTACCTCTGGAGTTTTCAAAGGATGTGAGGCCTCCGGTCGCGATGAGGTGGGGAACTAGGTCTTTCTCTGTGGTCTCCACAGGGGATTCAGACATCCTTTCGTCTTCGGATATGCAAGACGAGCCTGCATTCAAGTCACGGCAGGGATATCCGGCCTTATTTCGAGTCAGGGCATCGCGGTGTCCATTCCACTTGAGGCCGCAATCTCAGGGTCCCTCTCACATAGCTAGAACTGAGAGAAGCCTCCTCTTGAGGTGCTTGTGGTAAGGTGGTATTCCTCTGAAGTCGAAGCCAGGGACTAACCTCTCATCTCGAGTTGATTTTTGGTCCACGGAGCTCTTTCTTGTTGATACAGTGACCTCAGGATCCCTCTAGCCTTGAAACAGTGTTCTTGGGGTTTCTCTGGAGTGCCATCAAGGAAATCAAGGCTCCTTTCATGTGTGATGTGCAACACGGAATTGCTCTGCACACAGTGCAGGGGAATCGGGCCTCATCTCGCGGCGAGGGGGAAGTCTCATGGCTTTTCTCGAGTTGCGGCGGGAACCTGGGGTATATTCTCGAGTTACGACGGGGATGGCCCTTCCACCCACGTGTTTGTTCAGTGACGTCAGGACTCCTGCTAGTTGCGAGGGACAACTCGGGATTCTCTTTGAGGCTAGGCAGGGCAATTGGGACGCTTCTCCAGCTGAGGCGGGATACCAAGGGTCCCTTTCCACGTGCCACAGGAATCCTGGGACTCCTATCAAGTTTCACGAGGAGTCAGGCATCGTCTCCTTTGGAGGCACTGATCTCCGCGTACCTCTGGAGTTTTCAAAGGATGTGAGGCCTCCGGTCGCCATGAAGTGGGGAACTAGGTCTTTCTCTGTGGTCTCCACAGGGGATTCAGACATCCTTTCATCTTGGGAGATGCAAGACGAGCCTGCATTCAAGTCACTGCAGGGATATCCGGCCTTATTTCGCATCAGGGCATCGCAGTGTCCATTCCACTTGTGGCCGCAAACTCAGGGTCCCTCTCACATACCTAGAGCTGAGAGAAGCCTCCTCTTGAGGTGCTTGTGGTAAGGTGGTATTCCTCTGGAGTCGAAGCCAGGGACTAACCTCTCATCTCGAGTTGATTTTTGGTCCACGGAGCTCTTTCGTGTTGCTACAGTGACCTCAGGATCCCTCTAGCCTTGAAACAGTGTTCTTGGGGTTTCTCTGGAATGCCATCAAGGAAATCAAGGCTCCTTTCATGTGTGATGTGCAAGACAGAATTGCTCTGCACGCAGTGCAGGGGAATCGGGCCTCATCTCGCGGCGAGGGGGAAGTCTCATAGTTTTTCTCGAGTTGCGGCGAGTACCTGGGGTATATTCTCGAGTTACGACGGGGATGGCCCTTCCACACACGTGTTTATTCAGCGACGTCAGGACTCCTGCCTAGTTGCGAGGGACAACTCGGGGTTCTCCTCGAGGCTTGCAAGGGCAATTGGAACGCCTCTCCAGCTGAGGCGGGAGACCAAGGGTCCCTTTCCACGTGCCACAGGAATCCTGGGACTCCTATCAAGTTTCACGAGGAGTCAGGCATCGTCTCCTTTGGAGGCACTGATCTCCGCATACCTCTGGAGTTTTCAAAGGATGTGAGGCCTCCGGTCGCGATGAGGTGGGGAACTACGTCTTTCTCTGTGGTCTCCACAGGGGATTCAGACATCCTTTCGTCTTGGGAGATGCAAGACGAGCCTGCATTCCAGTCACTGCAGGGATATCCGGCCTCATTTCGAGTCAGGGCATCGCGGTGTCCATTCCACTTGAGGCCGCAAACTCAGGGTCCCTCTCACATAGCTAGAGCTGAGAGAAGCCTCCTCTTGAGGTGCTTGTGGTAAGGTGGTATTCCTCTGGAGTCGAAGCCAGGGACTAACCTCTCATCTCGAGTTGATTTCTGGTCCACGGAGCTCTTTCTTGTTGCTACAGTGACCTCAGGATCCCTCTAGCCTTGAAACAGTGTTCTTGGGGTTTCTCTGGAGTGCCATCAAGGAAATCAAGGCTCCTTTCATGTTTGATGTGCAACACGGTATTGCTCTGCACGCAGTGCAGGGGAATCGGACCTCATCTCACGGCGAGGGGGAAGTCTCATGGTATTTCTCGAGTTGCGGCGGGAACCTGGGGTATATTCTCGAGTTATGACGGGGATGGCCCTTCCACCCACGTGTTTCTTCAGCGACGTCACGACTGCTGCCTAGTTGCGAGGGACAACTCGGGATTCTCCTCGAGGCTTGGCAGCGCAATTGGGACGCCTCTCCAGCTGAGGCGGAAGACCAAGGGTCCCTTTCCACGTGCCACAGGAATCCTGGGACTCCTATCAAGTTTCACGAGGAGTCAGGCATCGTCTCCTTTGGAGGCACTGATCTCCGCGTACCTCTGGAGTTTTCAAAGGATGTGAGGCCTCCGGTCGCCATGAGGTGGGGAACTATGTCTTTCTCTGTGGTCTCCACAGGGGATTCAGACATCCTTTCGTCTTGGGAGATGCAAGACGAGCCTGCATTCAAGTCACTGCAGGGATATCCGGCCTTATTTCGAGTTAGGGCATCGCGGTGTCCATTCCACTTGAGGCTGCAAACTCAGGGTCCCTCCCACATAGCTAGGGCTGAGAGAAGCCTCCTCTTGAGGTGCTTGTGGTAAGGTGGTATTCCTCTGGAGTCGAAGCCAGGGACTAACCTCTCATCTCGAGTTGATTTTTAGTCCACGGAGCTCTTTCATGTGGCTACAGTGACCTCAGGATCCCTCTAGCTTTGAAACAGTGTTTTTGGGGTTTCTCTGGAGTGCCATCAAGGAAATCAAGGCTCCTTTCATGTGTGATGTACAACACGGAATTGCTCTGCACGCAGTGCAGGGGATTCGGGCCTCATCTCGTGGCGAGGGGGAAGTCTCATGGTTTTTCTCGAGTTGCGGCGGGAACCTGGGGTATATTCTCGAGTTCCGACGGGGATGGCCCTTCCACCCACGTGTTTGTTCAGTGACGTCAGGACTCCTGCCTAGTTGCGAGGGACAACTCGGGATTCTCCTCGAGGCTTGGCAGGGCAATTAGGTCGCCTCTCCAGCTGAGGCGGGAGACCAAGGGTCCCTTTCCACGTGCCACAGGAATCCTGGGGCTCCTATCAAGTTTCACGAGGAGTCAGGCATCGTCTCCTTTGGAGGCACTGATCTCCGCGTACCTCTGGAGTTTTCAAAAGATGTGAGGCCTCCGGTCGCGATGAGGTGGGGAACTAGGTCTTTCTCTGTGGTCTCCACAGGGGATTCAGACATCCTTTCATCTTGGGAGATGCAAGACGAGCCTGCATTCAAGTCACTGCAGGGATATCCGGCCTTATTTTGAGTCAGGGCATCGCGGTGTCCATTGCACTTGAGGCCGCAAACTCAGGGTCCCTCTCACATACCTAGAGCTGAGAGAAGCCTCCTCTTGAGGTGCTTGTGGTAAGGTGGTTTCCTCTGGAGTCGAAACCAGGGACTAACCTCTTACCTCGAGTTGATTTTTGGTCCACGGAGCTCTTTCGTGTTGCTACAGTGACCTCAGGATCCCTCTAGCGTTGAAACAGTGTTCTTGGGGTTTCTCTGGAGTGCCATCAAGGAAATCAAGGCTCCTTTCATGTGTGATGTGCAACACGGAATTGCTCTGCACGCAGTGCAGGGGAATCAGGCCTCATCTCTTGGCGAGGGGGAAGTCTCATGGTTTTTCTCGAGTTGCGGCGGGAACCTGGGGTATATTCTCGAGTTACGACCTGGATGGCCCTTCCACACACGTGTTTGTTCAGCGACGTCAGGACTCCTGCCTAGTTGCGAGGGACAACTCGGGATTCTCCTGGAGGCTTGGCAGGGGAATTGGGACGCCTCTCCAGCTGAGGCGGGAGACCAAGGATCCCTTTCCACGTGCCATAGGAATCCTGGGACTCCTATCAAGTTTCACGAGGAGTCAGGCATCGTCTCCTTTGGAGGCACTGATCTTACCGTACCTCTGGAGTTTTCAAAGGATGTGAGGCCTCCGGTCGCCATGAAGTGGGGAACTAGGTCTTTCTCTGTGGTCTCCACAGGGGATTCAGACATCCTTTCGTCTTGGGAGATGCAAGACGAGCCTGCATTCCAGTCACTGCAGGGATATCCAGCCTTATTTCGAGTCAGGGCATCGCGGTGTCCATTCCACTTGAGGCCGCAAACTCAGGGTCCCTCTCACATACCTAGAGCTGAGAGAAGCCTCCTCTTGAGGTGCTTGTGGTAAGGTGGTATTCCTCTGGAGTCGAAACCAGGGACTAACCTCTCATCTCGAGTTGATTTTTGGTCCACGGAGCTCTTTCTTGTTGCTACAGTGACCTCAGGAACCCTCTAACCTTGAAACAGTGTTCTTGGGGTTTCTCTGGAGTGCCATCAAGGAAATCAAGGCTCCTTTCATGTTTGATGTGCAATACGGAATTGCTTTGAATGCAGTGAAGGGGAATCGGGCCTCAGCTCGCGGCGAGGGGGAAGTCTCATGGTTTTTCTCGAGTTGCGGCGGGAACCTGGGGTATATTCTCGAGTTCCGACGGGGATGGCCCTTCCACCCACGTGTTTGTTCAGTGACGTCAGGACTCCTGCCTAGTTGCGATGGACAACTCGGGATTCTCCTCGAGGCTTGGCAGGGCAATTGAGACGCCTCTCCAGCTGAGGCGGGAGACCAAGTTTCCCTTTCCACGTGCCACAGGAATCCTGGGACTCCTATCAAGTTTCACGAGGAGTCAGGCATCGTCTCCTTTGGAGGCACTGATCTCCGCGTACCTCTGGAGTTTTCAAAGGATGTGAGGCCTCCGGTCGCGATGAGGTGGGGAACTAGGTCTTTCTCTGTGGTCTCTACAGGAGATTCAGACATCCTTTCGTCTTGGGAAATGCAAGACGAGCCTGCATTCAAGTCACTGCAGGGACATCCGGCCTTATTTCGAGTCAGGGCATCGCGGTGTCCATTCCACGTTAGGCCACAAACTCAGGGTCCCTCTCACATACCTAGAGCTGAGAGAAGTCTCCTCTTGAGATGCTTGTGGTAAGGTGGTATTCCTCTGGAGTCGAAGCCAGGGACTACCCTCTCATCTCGAGTTGATTTTTGGTCCACGGAGCTCTTTCCTGTGGCTACAGTGACCTCAGGATCCCTCTAGCCTTGAAACAGTGTTCTTGGGGTTTCTCTGGAGTGCCATCAAGGAAATCAAGGCTCCTTTCATGTGTGATGTGCAACACGGAATTGCTCTGCACGCAGTGCAGGGGAATCGGGCCTCATCTCGCGGCGAGGGGGAAGTCTCATGGTTTTTCTCGAGTTGCGGCGGGAACCTGGGGTATATTCTCGAGTTACGACGGGGATGGCCCTTCCACCCACGTGTTTGTTCAGTGACGTCAGGACTCCTGCCTAGTTGCGAGGGACAACTCGGGATTCTCCTCGAGGCTTGGCAGTGCATTTGGGACGCCTCTCCAGCTGAGGCGGGAGACCAAGTGTCCCTTTCCACGTGCCACAGGAATCCTGGGACTCCTATCAAGTTTCACGAGGAGTCAGGCATCGTCTCCTTTGGAGGCACTGATCTCCGCGTACCTCTGGAGTTTTCAAAGGATGTGAGGCCTCCGGTCGCCATGAAGTGGGGAACTAGGTCTTTCTCTGTGGTCTCCACAGGGGATTCAGACATCCTTTCATTTTGGGAGATGCAAGACGAGCCTGCATTCAAGTCACTGCAGGGATATCCGGCCTTATTTCGCATCAGGGCATCGCAGTGTCCATTCCACTTGTGGCCGCAAACTCAGGGTCCCTCTCACATACCTAGAGCTGAGAGAAGCCTCCTCTTGAGGTGCTTGTGGTAAGGTGGTATTCCTCTGGAGTCGAAGCCAGGGACTAACCTCTCATCTCGAGTTGATTTTTGGTCCACGGAGCTCTTTCGTGTTGCTACAGTGACCTCAGGATCCCTCTAGCGTTGAAACAGTGTTCTTGGGGTTTCTCTGGAGTGCCATCAAGGAAATCAAGGCTCCTTTCATGTGTGATGTGCAAGACAGAATTGCTCTGCACGCAGTGCAGGGGAATCGGGCCTCATCTCGCGGCGAGGGGGAAGTCTCATGGTTTTTCTCGAGTTGCGGCGAGTACCTGGGGTATATTCTCGAGTTACGACGGGGATGGCCCTTCCACCCACGTGTTTGTTCAGCGACGTCAGGACTCCTGCCTAGTTGCGAGGGACAACTCGGGGTTCTCCTCGAGGCTTGCAAGGGCAATTGGAACGCCTCTCCAACTGAGGCGGGAGAGCAAGGGTCCCTTTCCACGTGCCACAGGAATCCTGGGACTCCTATCAAGTTTCACGAGGAGTCAGGCATCCTCCCCTTTGGAGGCACTGATCTCCGCGTACCTCTGGAGTTTTCAAAGGATGTGAGGCCTCCGGTCACAATGCGGTGGGGAACTAGGTCTTTCTCTGTTGTCTCCACAGGGGATTCAGACATCCTTTCGCCTTGGCAGATGCAAGACGAACCTGCATTCAAGTCACTGCAGGGATATCCGGCCTTATTTCGAGTCAGGGCATAGCGGTGTCCATTCCACTTGAGGCCGCAATCTCAGGGTCCCTCTCACATACCTAGAGCTGAGAGAAGCCTCCTCTTGAGGTGCTTGTGGTAAGGTGGTATTCCTCTGGAGTCGAAGCCAGGGACTAACCTCTAATCTCCAGTTGATTTATGGTCCACGGAGTTCTTTCGTGTTGCTACAGTGACCTCAGGATCCCTCTAGCCTTGAAACAGTGTTCTTGGGGTTTCTCTGGAGTGCCATCAAGGAAATCAAGGCTCCTTTCATGTTTGATGTGCAATACGGAATTGCTTTGAATGCAGTGCAGGGGAATCGGGCCTCATCTCCCGGCGAGGGGGAAGTCTCATGGTTTTTCTCGAGTTGCGCGGGAACCTGGGCTATATTCTCGAGTTCCGACGGGGATGGCCCTTCCACCCACGTGTTTGTTCAGTGACGTCAGGACTCCTGCCTAGTTGCGAGGGACAACTCGGGATTCTCCTCGAGGCTTGGCAGGGCAATTGGGACGCCTCTCCAGCTGAGGCGGGAGACCAAGTTTCCCTTTCCACGTGCCACAGGAATCCTGGGACTCCTATCAAGTTTCACGAGGAGTCAGGCATCGTCTCCTTTGGAGGCACTGATCTCCGCGTACCTCTGGAGTTTTCAAAGGATGTGAGGCCTCCGGTCGCCATGAGGTGGGGAACTAGGTCTTTCTCTGTGGTCTCCACAGGGGATTCAGACATCGTTTCGTCTTCGGATATGCAAGACGAGCCTGCATTCAAGTCACTGCAGGGATATCCGGCCTTATTTCGAGTCAGGGCATCGCGGTGTCCATTCCACTTGAGGCCGCAATCTCAGGGTCCCTCTCACATAGCTAGAACTGAGAGAAGCCTCCTCTTGAGGTGCTTGTGGTAAGGTGGTATTCCTCTGAAGTCGAAGCCAGGGACTAACCTCTCATCTCGAGTTGACTTTTGGCCGACGGAGCTCTTTCGTGTTGCTACAGTGACCTCAGGATCCCTCTAGCCTTGAAACAGTGTTCTTGGGGTTTCTCTGGAGTGCCATCAAGGAAATCAAGGCTCCTTTCATGTGTGATGTGCAACACGGAATTGCTCTGCACACAGTGCAGGGGAATCGGGCCTCATCTCGTGGCGAGGGGGAAGTCTCATGGCTTTTCTCGAGTTGCGGCGGGAACCTGGGGTATATTCTCGAGTTACGACGGGGATGGCCCTTCCACCCACGTGTTTGTTCAGTGACGTCAGGACTCCTGCTAGTTGCGAGGGACAACTCGGGATTCTCTTTGAGGCTAGGCAGGGCAATTGGGACGCTTCTCCAGCTGAGGCGGGATACCAAGGGTCCCTTTCCACGTGCCACAGGAATCCTGGGACTCCTATCAAGTTTCACGAGGAGTCAGGCATCGTCTCCTTTGGAGGCACTGATCTCCGCGTACCTCTGGAGTTTTCATAGGATGTGAGGCCTCCGGTCGCCATGAAGTGGGGAACTAGGTCTTTCTCTGTGGTCTCCACAGGGGATTCAGACATCCTTTCATCTTGGGAGATGCAAGACGAGCCTGCATTCAAGTCACTGCAGGGATATCCGGCCTTATTTCGCATCAGGGCATCGCAGTGTCCATTCCACTTGTGGCCGCAAACTCAGGGTCCCTCTCACATACCTAGAGCTGAGAGAAGCCTCCTCTTGAGGTGCTTGTGGTAAGGTGGTATTCCTCTGGAGTCGAAGCCAGGGACTAACCTCTCATCTCGAGTTGATTTTTGGTCCACGGAGCTCTTTCGTGTTGCTACAGTGACCTCAGGATCCCTCTAGCCTTGAAACAGTGTTCTTGGGGTTTCTCTGGAGTGCCATCAAGGAAATCAAGGCTCCTTTCATGTGTGATGTGCAAGACAGAATTGCTCTGCACGCAGTGCAGGGGAATCGGGCCTCATCTCGCGGCGAGGGGGAAGTCTCATAGTTTTTCTCGAGTTGCGGCGAGTACCTGGGGTATATTCTCGAGTTACGACGGGGATGGCCCTTCCACACACGTGTTTGTTCAGCGACGGCAGGTCTCCTGCCTAGTTGCGAGGGACAGTTCGGGGTTCTCCTCGAGGCTTGCAAGGGCAATTGGAACGCCTCTCCAGCTGAGGCCGGAGACCAAGGGTCCCTTTCCACGTGCCACAGGAATCCTGGGACTCCTATCAAGTTTCACGAGGAGTCAGGCATCGTCTCCTTTGGAGGCACTGATCTCCGCATACCTCTGGAGTTTTCAAAGGATGTGAGGCCTCCGGTCGCGATGAGGTGGGGAACTACGTCTTTCTCTGTGGTCTCCACAGGGGATTCAGACATCCTTTCGTCTTGGGAGATGCAAGACGAGCCTGCATTCCAGTCACTGCAGGGATATCCGGCCTCATTTCGAGTCAGGGCATCGCGGTTTCCATTCCACTTGAGGCCGCAAACTCAGGGTCCCTCTCACATAGCTAGAGCTGAGAGAAGCCTCCTCTTGAGGTGCTTGTGGTAAGGTGGTATTCCTCTGAGTCGAAGCCAGGGACTAACCTCTCATCTCGAGTTGATTTCTGGTCCACGGAGCTCTTTCTTGTTGCTACAGTGACCTCAGGATCCCTCTAGCCTTGAAACAGTGTTCTTGGGGTTTCTCTGGAGTGCCATCAAGGAAATCAAGGCTCCTTTCATGTTTGATGTGCAACACGGTATTGCTCTGCACGCAGTGCAGGGGAATCGGACCTCATCTCACGGCGAGGGGGAAGTCTCATGGTATTTCTCGAGTTGCGGCGGGAACCTGGGGTATATTCTCGAGTTATGACGGGGACGGCCCTTCCACCCACGTGTTTGTTCAGTGACGTCAGGACTCCTGCCTAGTTGCGAGGGACAACTCGGGATTCTCCTCGAGGCTTGGCAGGGCAATTGGGACGCCTCTCCAGCTGAGGCGGGAGACCAAGTTTCCCTTTCCACGTGCCACAGGAATCCTGGGACTCCTATCAAGTTTCACGAGGAGTCAGGCATCGTCTCCTTTGGAGGCACTGATCTCCGCGTACCTCTGGAGTTTTCAAAGGATGTGAGGCCTCCGGTCGCCATGAGGTGGGGAACTATGTCTTTCTCTGTGGTCTCCACAGGGGATTCAGACATCCTTTCGTCTTGGGAGATGCAAGACGAGCCTGCATTCAAGTCACTGCAGGGATATCCGGCCTTATTTCGAGTTAGGGCATCGCGGTGTCCATTCCACTTGAGGCTGCAAACTCAGGGTCCCTCCCACATAGCTAGGGCTGAGAGAAGCCTCCTCTTGAGGTGCTTGTGGTAAGGTGGTATTCCTCTGGAGTCGAAGCCAGGGACTAACCTCTCATCTCGAGTTGATTTTTAGTTCTCGGAGCTCTTTCATATGGCTACAGTGACCTCAGGATCCCTCTAGCTTTGAAACAGTGTTCTTGGGGTTTCTCTGGAGTGCCATCAAGGAAATCAAGGCTCCTTTCATGTGTGATGTACAACACGGAATTGCTCTGCATGCAGTGCAGGGGATTCGGGCCTCATCTCGTGGCGAGGGGGAAGTCTCATGGTTTTTCTCGAGTTGCGGCGGGAACCTGGGGTATATTCTCGAGTTCCGACGGGGATGGCCCTTCCACCCACGTGTTTGTTCAGTGACGTCAGGACTCCTGCCTAGTTGCGAGGGACAACTCGGGATTCTCCTCGAGGCTTGGCAGGGCAATTAGGTCGCCTCTCCAGCTGAGGCGGGAGACCAAGGGTCCCTTTCCACGTGCCACAGGAATCCTGGGACTCCTATCAAGTTTCACGAGGAGTCAGGCATCGTCTCCTTTGGAGGCACTGATCTCCGCGTACCTCTGGAGTTTTCAAAGGATGTGAGGCCTCCGGTCGCGATGAGGTGGGGAACTAGGTCTTTCTCTGTGGTCTCCACAGGGGATTCAGACATCCTTTCGTCTTTGGATATGCAAGACGAGCCTGCATTCAAGTCACTGCAGGGATATCCGGCCTTATTTCGAGTCAGGGCATCGCGGTGTCCATTCCACTTGAGGCCGCAATCTCAGGGTCCCTCTCACATAGCTAGAACTGAGAGAAGCCTCCTCTTGAGGTGCTTGTGGTAAGGTGGTATTCCTCTGAAGTCGAAGCCAGGGACTAACCTCTCATCTCGAGTTGACTTTTGGCCGACGGAGCTCTTTCGTGTTGCTACAGTGACCTCAGGATCCCTCTAGCCTAGAAACAGTGTTCTTGGGGTTTCTCTGGAGTGCCATCAAGGAAATCAAGGCTCCTTTCATGTGTGATGTGCAACACGGAATTGCTCTGCACGCAGTGCAGGGGAATCGGGCCTCATCTCGCGGCGAGGGGGAAGTCTCATGGCTTTTCTCGAGTTGCGGCGGGAACCTGGGGTATATTCTCGAGTTACGACGGGGATGGCCCTTCCACCCACGTGTTTGTTCAGTGACGTCAGGACTCCTGCTAGTTGCGAGGGACAACTCGGGATTCTCTTTGAGGCTAGGCAGGGCAATTGGGACGCTTCTCCAGCTGAGGCGGGAGACCAAGGGTCCCTTTCCACGTGCCACAGGAATCCTGGGACTCCTATCAAGTTTCACGAGGAGTCAGGCATCGTCTCCTTTGGTGGCACTGATCTTCGCGTACCTCTGGAGATTTCAAAGGATGTGAGGCCTCCGGTCGCGATGAGGTGGGGAACTAGGTCTTTCTCTGTGGTCTCCACAGGGGATTCAGACATCCTTTCGTCTTTGGATATGCAAGACGAGCCTGCATTCAAGTCACTGCAGGGATATCCGGCCTTATTTCGAGTCAGGGCATCGCGGTGTCCATTCCACTTGAGGCCGCAATCTCAGGGTCCCTCTCACATAGCTAGAACTGAGAGAAGCCTCCTCTTGAGGTGCTTGTGGTAACGTGGTTTTCCTCTGAAGTCGAAGCCAGGGACTAACCTCTCATCTCGAGTTGACTTTTGGCCGACGGAGCTCTTTCGTGTTGCTACAGTGACCTCAGGATCCCTCTAGCCTAGAAACAGTGTTCTTGGGGTTTCTCTGGAGTGCCATCAAGGAAATCAAGGCTCCTTTCATGTGTGATGTGCAACACGGAATTGCTCTGCACGCAGTGCAGGGGAATCGGGCCTCATCTCGCGGCGAGGGGGAAGTCTCATGGCTTTTCTCGAGTTGCGGCGGGAACCTGGGGTATATTCTCGAGTTACGACGGGGATGGCCCTTCCACCCACGTGTTTGTTCAGTGACGTCAGGACTCCTGCTAGTTGCGAGGGACAACTCGGGATTCTCTTTGAGGCTAGGCAGGGCAATTGGGACGCTTCTCCAGCTGAGGCGGGAGACCAAGGGTCCCTTTCCACGTGCCACAGGAATCCTGGGACTCCTATCAAGTTTCACGAGGAGTCAGGCATCGTCTCCTTTGGTGGCACTGATCTTCGCGTACCTCTGGAGTTTTCAAAGGATGTGAGGCCTCCGGTCGCGATGAGGTGGGGAACTAGGTCTTTCTCTGTGGTCTCCACAGGGGATTCCGACATCCTTTCGTCTTGGGAGATGCAAGACGAGCCTGCATTCTAGTCACTGCAGGGATATCCGGCCTTATTTCGAGTCAGGGCATAGCGGTGTCCATTCCACTTGAGACCGCTAACTCAGGGCCCCTCTCACATACCTAGAGCTGAGAGAAGCCTCCTCTTGAGGTGCTTGTGGTAAGGTGGTATTCCTCTGGAGTCGAAGCCAGGGACTAACCTCTCATCTCGAGTTGATTTTTGGTCCTCGGAGCTCTTTCGTGTTGCTACAGTGACCTCAGGATCCCTCTAGCCTTGAAACAGTGTTCTTGGGGTTTCTCTGGAGTGCCATCATGGAAATCAAGGCTCCTTTCATGTGTGATGTGCAACACGGAATTGCTCTGCACGCAGTGCAGGGGAATCGGGCCTCATCTCGCGGCGAGGGGGAAGTCTCATGGTTTTTCTCGAGATGCGGCGAGTACCTGGGGTATATTCTCGAGTTACGACGGGGATGGCCCTTCCACCCACGTGTTTGTTCAGCGTCGTCAGGACTCCTGCCTAGTTGCGAGGGACAACTCGGGGTTCTCCTCGAGGCTTGCAAGGGCAATTGGAACGCCTCTCCAGCTGAGGCCGGAGACCAAGGGTCCCTTTCCACGTGCCACAGGAATCCTGGGACTCCTATCAAGTTTCACGAGGAGTCAGGCATCGTCTCCTTTGGAGGCACTGATCTCCGCATACCTCTGGAGTTTTCAAAGGATGTGAGGCCTCCGGTCGCGATGAGGTGGGCAACTACGTCTTTCTCTGTGGTCTCCACAGGGGATTCAGACATCCTTTCGTCTTGGGAGATGCAAGACGAGCCTGCATTCCAGTCACTGCAGGGATATCCAGCTTTATTTCGAGTCAGGGCATCGCGGTGTCCATTCCACTTGAGACCGCAAACTCAGGGTCCCTCTCACATGTCTAGAGCTGAGAGAGGCCTCCTCTTGAGGTGCTTGTGGTAAGGTGGTATTCCTCTGGAGTCGAAGCCAGGGACTAACCTCTCATCTCGAGTTGATTTTTGGTCCACGGAGCTCTTTCTTGTTGCTACAGTGACCTCAGGATCCCTCTAGCCTTGAAACAGTGTTCTTGGGGTTTCTCTGGAGTGCCATCAAGGAAATCAAGGCTCCTTTCATGTGTGATGTGCAAGACAGAATTGCTCTGCACGCAGTGCAGGGGAATCGGGCCTCATCTCGCGGCGAGGGGGAAGTCTCATAGTTTTTCTCGAGTTGCGGCGAGTACCTGGGGTATATTCTCGAGTTACGACGGGGATGGCCCTTCCACACACGTGTTTGTTCAGCGACGTCAGGACTCCTGCCTAGTTGCGAGGGACAACTCGGGGTTCTCCTCGAGGCTTGCAAGGGCAATTGGAACGCCTCTCCAGCTGAGGCCGGAGACCAAGGGTCCCTTTCCACGTGCCACAGGAATCCTGGGACTCCTATCAAGTTTCACGAGGAGTCAGGCATCGTCTCCTTTGGAGGCACTGATCTCCGCATACCTCTGGAGTTTTCAAAGGATGTGAGGCCTCCGGTCGCGATGAGGTGGGGAACTACGTCTTTCTCTGTGGTCTCCACAGGGGATTCAGACATCCTTTCGTCTTGGGAGATGCAAGACGAGCCTGCATTCAAGTCACTGCAGGGATATCCAGCCTTATTTCGAGTCAGGGCATCGCGGTGTCCATTCCACTTGAGGCCGCAAACTCAGGGTCCCTCTCACATAGCTAGAGCTGAGAGAAGCCTCCTCTTGAGGTGCTTGTGGTAAGGTGGTATTCCTCTGGAGTCGAAGCCAGGGACTAACCTCTCATCTCGAGTTGATTTCTGGTCCACGGAGCTCTTTCTTGTTGCTACAGTGACCTCAGGATCCCTCTAGCCTTGAAACAGTGTTCTTGGGGTTTCTCTGGAGTGCCATCAAGGAAATCAAGGCTCCTTTCATGTTTGATGTGCAACACGGTATTGCTCTGCACGCAGTGCAGGGGAATCGGATCTCATCTCACGGCGTAGGGGAAGTCTCATGGTATTTCTTGAGTTGCGGCGGGAACCTGGGGTATATTCTCGAGTTATGACGGGGATGGCCCTTCCACCCACGTGTTTCTTCAGCGACGTCACGACTGCTGTCTAGTTGCGAGGGACAACTCGGGATTCTCCTCGAGGCTTGGCAGGGCAATTGGGTCGTCTCTCCAGCTGAGGCGGGAGACCAAGGGTCCCTTTCCACGTGCCACAGGAATCCTGGGACTCCTATCAAGTTTCACGAGGAGTCAGGCATCGTCTCCTTTGGAGGCACTGATCTCCGCGTACCTCTGGAGTTTTCAAAGGATGTGAGGCCTCCGGTCGCCATGAGGTGGGGAACTAGGTCTTTCTCTGTGGTCTCCACAGGGGATTCAGACATCCTTTCGTCTTTGGATATGCAAGACGAGCCTGCATTCAAGTCACTGCAGGGATATCCGGCCTTATTTCGAGTCAGGGCATCGCGGTGTCCATTCCACTTGAGGCCGCAATCTCAGGGTCCCTCTCACATAGCTAGAACTGAGAGAAGCCTCCTCTTGAGGTGCTTGTGGTAAGGTGGTATTCCTCTGAAGTCGAAGCCAGGGACTAACCTCTCATCTCGAATTGACTTTTGGCCGACGGAGCTCTTTCGTGTTGCTACAGTGACCTCAGGATCCCTCTAGCCTTGAAACAGTGTTCTTGGGGTTTCTCTGGAGTGCCATCAAGGAAATCAAGGCTCCTTTCATGTGTGATGTGCAACACGGAATTGCTCTGCACGCAGTGCAGGGGAATCGGGCCTCATCTCGCGGCGAGGGGGAAGTCTCATGGCTTTTCTCGAGTTGCGGCGGGAACCTGGGGTATATTCTCGAGTTACGAGGGGGATGGCCCTTCCACCCACGTGTTTGTTCAGTGACGTCAGGACTCCTGCCTAGTTGCGAGGGACAACCCGGGATTCTCTTTGAGGCCAGGCAGGGCAATTGGGACGCTTCTCCAGCTGAGGCGGGAGACCAAGGGTCCCTTTACACGTGCCACAGGAATCCTGGGACTCTTATCAAGTTTCACGAGGAGTCAGGCATCGTCTCCTTTGGAGGCACTGATCTCCGCGTACCTCTGGAGTTTTCAAAGGATGTGAGGCCTCCGGTCGCGATGAGGTGGGGAACTAGGTCTTTCTCTGTGGTCTCCACAGGGGATTCAGACATCCTTTCATCTTGGGAGATGCAAGACGAGCCTGCATTCAAGTCACTGCAGGGATATCCGGCCTTATTTCGAGTCAGGGCATAGCGGTGTCCATTCCACTTGTGGCCGCTAACTCAGGGTCCCTCTCACATACCTAGAGTTGAGAGAAGCCTCCTCTTGAGGTGCTTGTGGTAAGGTGGTATTCCTCTGGAGTCGAAGCCAGGGACTAACCTCTCATCTCGAGTTGATTTTTGGTCCACGGAGCTCTTTCGTGTTGCTACAGTGACCTCAGGATCCCTCTAGCCTTGAAACAGTGTTCTTGGGGTTTCTCTGGAGTGCCATCAAGGAAATCAAGGCTCCTTTCATGTGTGATGTGCAAGACAGAATTGCTCTGCACGCAGTGCAGGGGAATCGGGCCTCATCTCGCGGCGAGGGGGAAGTCTCATGGTTTTTCTCGAGTTGCGGCGACTACCTGGGGTATATTCTCGAGTTACGACGGGGATGGCCCTTCCACACACGTGTTTGTTCAGCGACGTCAGGACTCCTGCCTAGTTGCGAGGGACAACTCGGGGTTCTCCTCGAGGCTTGCAAGGGCAATTGGAATGCCTCTCCAGCTGAGGCCGGAGACCAAGGGTTCCTTTCCACGTGCCACAGGAATCCTGGGACTCCTATCAAGTTTCACGAGGAGTCAGGCATCGTCTCCTTTGGAGGCACTGATCTCCGCATACCTCTGGAGTTTTCAAAGGATGTGAGGCCTCCGGTCGCGATGAGGTGGGGAACTACGTCTTTCTCTGTGGTCTCCACAGGGGATTCAGACATCCTTTCGTTTTGGGAGATGCAAGACGAGCCTGCATTCAAGTCACTGCAGGGATATCCAGCCTTATTTCGAGTCAGGGCATCACGGTGTCCATTCCACTTGAGGCCGCAAACTCAGGGTCCCTCTCACATAGCTAGAGCTTTGAGAAGCCTCTCTTGAGGTGCTTGTGGTAAGGTGGTATTCCTCTGGAGTCGAAGCCAGGGACTAACCTCTCATCTCGAGTTGATTTCTGGTCCACGGAGCTCTTTCTTGTTGCTACAGTGACCTCAGGATCCCTCTAGCCTTGAAACAGTGTTCTTGGGGTTTCTCTGGAGTGCCATCAAGGAAATCAAGGCTCCTTTCATGTTTGATGTGCAACACGGTATTGCTCTGCATGCAGTGCAGGGGAATCGGTCCTCATCTCACGGCGAGGGGGAAGTCTCATGGTATTTCTCGAGTTGCGGCGGGAACCTGGGGTATATTCTCGAGTTATGACGGGGATGGCCCTTCCACCCACGTGTTTCTTCAGCGACGTCACGACTGCTGCCTAGTTGCGAGGGACAACTCGGGATTCTCCTCGAGGCTTGGCAGGGCAATTGGGATGCCTCTCCAGCTGAGGCGGGAGACCAAGGGTCCCTTTACACGTGCCACAGGAATCCTGGGACTCCTATCAAGTTTCACGAGGAGTCAGGCGTCGTCTCCTTTGGAGGCACTGATCTCCGCGTACCTCTGGAGTTTTCAAAGGATGTGAGGCCTCCGGGCGCCATGAGGTGGGGAACTATGTCTTTCTCTGTGGTCTCCACAGGGGATTCAGACATCCTTTCGTCTTGGAAGATGCAAGACGAGCCTGCATTCAAGTCACTGCAGGGATATCCGGCCTTATTTCGAGTTAGGGCATCGCGGTGTCCATTCCACTTGAGGCCGCAATCTCAGGGTCCCTCTCACATAGCTAGAACTGAGAGAAGCCTCCTCTTGAGGTGCTTGTGGTAAGGTGGTATTCCTCTGAAGTCGAAGCCAGGGACTAACCTCTCATCTCGAGTTGACTTTTGGCCGATGGAGCTCTTTCGTGTTGCGACAGTGACCTCAGGATCCCTCTAGCCTTGAAACAGTGTTCTTGGGGTTTCTCTGGAGTGCCATCAAGGAAATCAAGGCTCCTTTCATGTGTGATGTGCAACACGGAATTGCTCTGCACGCAGTGCAGGGGAATCGGGCCTCATCTCGCGGCGAGGGGGAAGTCTCATGGCTTTTCTCGAGTTGCGGCGGGAACCTGGGGTATATTCTCGAGTTACGACGGGGATGGCCCTTCCACCCACGTGTTTGTTCAGTGACGTCAGGACTCCTGCTAGTTGCGAGGGACAACTCGGGATTCTCTTTGAGGCTAGGCAGGGCAATTGGGTCGTCTCTCCAGCTGAGGCGGGAGACCAAGTGTCCCTTTCCACGTGCCACAGGAATCCTGGGACTCCTATCAAGTTTCACGAGGAGTCAGGCATCGTCTCCTTTGGAGGCACTGATCTCCGCGTACCTCTGGAGTTTTCAAAGTATGTGAGGCCTCCGGTCGCCATGAAGTGGGGAACTAGGTCTTTCTCTGTGGTCTCCACTGGGGATTCAGACATCCTTTCATCTTGGGAGATGCAAGACGAGCCTGCATTCAAGTCACTGCAGGGATATCCGGCCTTATTTCGCGTCAGGGCATCGCAGTGTCCATTCCACTTGTGGCCGCAAATTCAGGGTCCCTCTCACATACCTAGAGCTGAGAGAAGCCTCCTCTTGAGGTGCTTGTGGTAAGGTGGTATTCCTCTGGAGTCGAAGCCAGGGACTAACCTCTCATCTCGAGTTGATTTTTGGTCCACGGAGCTCTTTCGTGTTGCTACAGTGACCTCAGGATCCCTCTAGCCTTGAAACAGTGTTCTTGGGGTTTCTCTGGAGTGCCATCAAGGAAATCAAGGCTCCTTTCATGTGTGATGTGCAAGACAGAATTGCTCTGCACGCAGTGCAGGGGAATCGGGCCTCATCTCGCGGCGAGGGGGAAGTCTCATGGTTTTTCTCGAGTTGCGGCGAGTACCTGGGGTATATTCTCGAGTTCCGACGGGGATGGCCCTTCCACACACGTGTTTGTTCAGCGACGTCAGGACTCCTGCCTAGTTGCGAAGGACAACTCGGGGTTCTCCTCGAGGCTTGCAAGGGCAATTGGAACGCCTCTCCAGCTGAGGCCGGAGACCAAGGGTCCCTTTCCACGTGCCACAGGAATCCTGGGACTCCTATCAAGTTTCACGAGGAGTCAGGCATCGTCTCCTTTGGAGGCACTGATCTCCGCATACCTCTGGAGTTTTCAAAGGATGTGAGGCCTCCGGTCGCGATGAGGTGGGGAACTACGTCTTTCTCTGTGGTCTCCACAGGGGATTCAGACATCCTTTCGTCTTGGGAGATGCAAGACGAGCCTGCATTCCAGTCACTGCAGGGATATCCAGCCTTACTTCGAGTCAGGGCATCGCGGTGTCCATTCCACTTGAGGCCGCAAACTCAGGGTCCCTCTCACATAGCTAGAGCTGAGAGAAGCCTCCTCTTGAGGTGCTTGTGGTAAGGTGGTATTCCTCTGGAGTCGAAGCCAGGGACTAACCTCTCATCTCGAGTTGATTTCTGGTCTACGGAGCTCTTTCTTGTTGCTACAGTGACCTCAGGATCCCTCTAGCCTTGAAACAGTGTTCTTGGGGTTTCTCTGGAGTGCCATCAAGGAAATCAAGGCTCCTTTCATGTGTGATGTGCAACACGGAATTGCTCTGCACGCAGTCAGGGGAATCGGGCCTCATCTCGCGGCGAGGGGGAAGTCTCATGGTTTTTCTCGAGTTGCGGCGGAAACCTGGGGTATATTCTCGAGTTACGACGGGGATGGCCCTTTCACACAGGTGTTTGTTCAGCGACGTCAGGACTCCTGCCTAGTCGCGAGGGACAACTCGGGATCTCCTCGAGGCTTGGCAGGGCAATTGGGACGCCTCTCCAGCTGAGGCGGGAGACCAAGGGTCCCTTTCCACGTGCCACAGGAATCCTGGGACTCCTATCAAGTTTCACGAGGAGTCAGGCATCGTCTCCTTTGGAGGCACTGATTTAGGCGTACCTCTGGAGTTTTCAAAGGATATGAGGCCTCCGGTCGTGATGAGGTGGGGAACTAGGTCTTTCTCTGTGGTCTACACAGGGGATTCAGACATCCTTTCGTCTTGGGAGATGCAAGACGAGCCTGCATTCAAGTCACTGCAGGGATATCCGGCCTTATTTCGAGTCAGGGCATCGCGGTGTCTATTCCACTTGAGGCCGCAAACTCAGGGTCACTCTCACATACCTAAAGCTGAGAGAAGCCTCCTCTTGAGGTGCTTGTGGTAAGGTGGTATTCCTGTGGAGTCGAAGCCAGGGACTAACCTCTCATCTCGAGTTGATTTTTGGTCCACGGAGCTCTTTCCTGTGGCTACAGTGACCTCAGGATCCCTCTAGCCTTGAAACAGTGTTCCTGGGGTGCCATCAAGGAAATCAAGGCTCCTTTCATGTGTGATGTGCAACACAGAATTGCTCTGCACGCAGTGCAGGGGAATCGAGCCTCATCTCGTGGCGAAGGCGAAGTCTCATGGTTTTTCTCGAGTTGCGGCGGGAACCTGGGGTATATTCTCGAGTTACGACGGGGATGGCCCTTCCACCCACGTGTTTGTTCAGCGACGTCAGGACTCCTGCCTAGTTGCGAGGGACAACTCGGGATTCTCCTCGAGGCTTGGCAGGGAAATTGGGACGCCTCTCCAGCTGAGGCGGGAGACCAAGGGTCCCTTTCCACGTGCCACAGGAATCCTGGGACTCCTATCAAGTTTCACGAGGAGTCAGTCATCGTCTCCTTTGGAGGCACTGATCTCCGCGTACCTCTGAAGTTTTCAAAGGATGTGAGGCCTCTGGTCGCGATGAGGTGGGGAACTAGGTCTTTCTCTGTGGTCTCCACAGGGGATTCAGTCATCCTTTCGTCTTGGGAGATGCAAGACGAGCCTGCATTCGAGTCCCTGCAGGGATATCCGGCCTTATTTCGAGTTAGGGCATCACGGTGTCCATTCCACTTGAGGCCGCAAACTCAGGGTCCCTCTCACATACCTAGAGCTGAGAGAAGCCTCCTCTTGAGGTGCTTGTTGTAAGGTGGTATTCCTCTGGAGTCAAAGCCAGGGACTAACCTCTAATTTCGAGTTGATTTTTGGTCCACGGAGCTCTTTCGTGTTGCTACATTGACCTCAGGTTCCCTCTAGCCTTGAAAGAGTGTTCTTGGGGTTTCTCTGGAGTGCCATCCAGGAAATCAAGGCTCCTTTCATGTGTGATGTGCAACACGGAATTGCTCTGCACGCAGTGCAGGGGAATCTGGCCTCATCTCGCGGCGAGGGGGAAGTCTCATGGTTTTTCTCGAGTTGCAGCGGGAACCTGGGGTATACTCTCGAGTTACGATCGGGATGGCCCTTCCACCCACGTGTTTCTTCAGCGACGTCTGGATTCCTGCCTAGTTGCGAGGGACAACTCGGGATTCTCCTCGAGGCTTGGCACGGCAATTGGGACGCCTCTCCAGCTGAGGCGGGAGACCAAGGGTCCCTTTCCACGTGCACAGGAATCCTGGGACTCCTATCAAGTTTCACGAGGTGTAAGGCATCGTCTCCTTTGGAGGCACTGATCTCCGCGTACCTCTGGAGTTTTCAAAGGATGTAAGGCCTCCGGTCGCGATGACGTGGGGAACTAGGTCTTTCTCTGTGGTCTCCACAGGGGATTCCGACATCCTTTCGTCTTGGGAGATGCAAGACGAGCCTGCATTCTAGTCACTGCAGGGATATCCGGCCTTATTTCGAGTCAGGGCATAGCGGTGTTCATTCCACTTGAGGCCGCTAACTCAGGGTCCCTCTCACATACCTAGAGCTGAGAGAAGCTTCCTCTTGAGGTGCTTGTGGTAAGGTGGTATTCCTCTGGAGTCGAAGCCAGGGACTAACCCCTCATCTCGAGTTGATTTTTGGTCCAAGGAGCTCTTTCGTGTTGCTACAGTGACCTCAGGATCCCTCTAGCCTTGAAACAGTGTTCTTGGGGTTTCTCTGGAGTGCCATCAAGGAAATCAAGGCTCCTTTCATGTGTGATGTGCCACACGATATTGCTCTGCACGCAGTGTAGGGAATCAGGCCTCATCTCGCGGCGATGGGGAAGTCTCATGGTTTTTCTCGAGTTGCGGCGGGAACCTGGGGTATATTCTCGAGTTACGACGGGGACGGCCCTTCCACCCACGTGTTTGTTCAGTGACGTCAGGACTCCTGCCTAGTTGCGAGGGACAACCCGGGATTCTCTTTGAGGCCAGGCAGGGCAATTGGGACGCTTCTCCAGCTGAGGCGGGAGACCAAGGGTCCCTTTCCACGTGCCACAGGAATCCTGGGACTCTTATCAAGTTTCACGAGGAGTCAGGCATCGTCTCCTTTGGAGGCACTGATCTCCGCGTACCTCTGGAGTTTTCAAAGGATGTGAGGCCTCCGGTCGCGATGAGGTGGGGAACTAGGTCTTTCTCTGTGGTCTCCACAGGGGATTCAGACATCCTTTCATCTTGGGAGATGCAAGACGAGCCTGCATTCAAGTCACTGCAGGGATATCCGGCCTTATTTCGAGTCAGGGCATAGCGGTGTCCATTCCACTTGTGGCCGCTAACTCAGGGTCCCTCTCACATACCTAGAGCTGAGAGAAGCCTCCTCTTGAGGTGCTTGTGGTAAGGTGGTATTCCTCTGGAGTCGAAGCCAGGGACTAACCTCTCATCTCGAGTTGATTTTTGGTCCACGGAGCTCTTTCGTGTTGCTACAGTGACCTCAGGATCCCTCTAGCCTTGAAACAGTGTTCTTGGGGTTTCTCTGGAGTGCCATCAAGGAAATCAAGGCTCCTTTCATGTGTGATGTGCAAGACAGAATTGCTCTGCACGCAGTGCAGGGGAATCGGGCCTCATCTCGCGGCGAGGGGGAAGTCTCATGGTTTTTCTCGAGTTGCGGCGACTACCTGGGGTATATTCTCGAGTTACGACGGGGATGGCCCTTCCACACACGTGTTTGTTCAGCGACGTCAGGACTCCTGCCTAGTTGCGAGGGACAACTCGGGGTTCTCCTCGAGGCTTGCAAGGGCAATTGGAACGCCTCTCCAGCTGAGGCCGGAGACCAAGGGTCCCTTTCCACGTGCCACAGGAATCCTGGGACTCCTATCAAGTTTCACGAGGAGTCAGGCATCGTCTCCTTTGGAGGCACTGATCTCCGCATACCTCTGGAGTTTTCAAAGGATGTGAGGCCTCCGGTCGCGATGAGGTGGGGAACTACGTCTTTCTCTGTGGTCTCCACAGGGGATTCAGACATCCTTTCGTTTTGGGAGATGCAAGACGAGCCTGCATTCAAGTCACTGCAGGGATATCCAGCCTTATTTCGAGTCAGGGCATCGCGGTGTCCATTCCACTTGAGGCCGCAAACTCAGGGTCC
The DNA here is from genome assembly GCF_910594005.1 of Cervus elaphus. Lineage (NCBI taxonomy): Eukaryota > Metazoa > Chordata > Mammalia > Artiodactyla > Cervidae > Cervus > Cervus elaphus. Next base: position 9,657,167 of record NC_057838.1, read on the forward strand.
CTCTCACATAGCTAGAGCTGTGAGAAGCCTCTCTTGAGGTGCTTGTGGTAAGGTGGTATTCCTCTGGAGTCGAAGCCAGGGACTAACCTCTCATCTCGAGTTGATTTCTGGTCCACGGAGCTCTTTCTTGTTGCTACAGTGACCTCAGGATCCCTCTAGCCTTGAAACAGTGTTCTTGGGGTTTCTCTGGAGTGCCATCAAGGAAATCAAGGCTCCTTTCATGTTTGATGTGCAACACGGTATTGCTCTGCATGCAGTGCAGGGGAATCGGTCCTCATCTCACGGCGAGGGGGAAGTCTCATGGTATTTCTCGAGTTGCGGCGGGAACCTGGGGTATATTCTCGAGTTATGACGGGGATGGCCCTTCCACCCACGTGTTTCTTCAGCGACGTCACGACTGCTGCCTAGTTGCGAGGGACAACTCGGGATTCTCCTCGAGGCTTGGCAGGGCAATTGGGATGCCTCTCCAGCTGAGGCGGGAGACCAAGGGTCCCTTTACACGTGCCACAGGAATCCTGGGACTCCTATCAAGTTTCACGAGGAGTCAGGCGTCGTCTCCTTTGGAGGCACTGATCTCCGCGTACCTCTGGAGTTTTCAAAGGATGTGAGGCCTCCGGGCGCCATGAGGTGGGGAACTATGTCTTTCTCTGTGGTCTCCACAGGGGATTAAGACATCCTTTCATCTTGGAAGATGCAAGACGAGCCTGCATTCAAGTCACTGCAGGGATATCCGGCCTTATTTCGAGTTAGGGCATCGCGGTGTCCATTCCACTTGAGGCCGCAATCTCAGGGTCCCTCTCACATAGCTAGAACTGAGAGAAGCCTCCTCTTGAGGTGCTTGTGGTAAGGTGGTATTCCTCTGAAGTCGAAGCCAGGGACTAACCTCTCATCTCGAGTTGACTTTTGGCCGATGGAGCTCTTTCGTGTTGCTACAGTGACCTCAGGATCCCTCTAGCCTTGAAACAGTGTTCTTGGGGTTTCTCTGGAGTGCCATCAAGGAAATCAAGGCTCCTTTCATGTGTGATGTGCAACACGGAATTGCTCTGCACGCAGTGCAGGGGAATCGGGCCTCATCTCGCGGCGAGGGGGAAGTCTCATGGCTTTTCTCGAGTTGCGGCGGGAACCTGGGGTATATTCTCGAGTTACGACGGGGATGGCCCTTCCACCCACGTGTTTGTTCAGTGACGTCAGGACTCCTGCTAGTTGCGAGGGACAACTCGGGATTCTCTTTGAGGCTAGGCAGGGCAATTGGGTCGTCTCTCCAGCTGAGGCGGGAGACCAAGGGTCCCTTTCCACGTGCCACAGGAATCCTGGGACTCCTATCAAGTTTCACGAGGAGTCAGGCATCGTCTCCTTTGGAGGCACTGATCTCCGCGTACCTCTGGAGTTTTCAAAGGATGTGAGGCCTCCGGTCGCCATGAAGTGGGGAACTAGGTCTTTCTCTGTGGTCTCCACTGGGGATTCAGACATCCTTTCATCTTGGGAGATGCAAGACGAGCCTGCATTCAAGTCACTGCAGGGATATCCGGCCTTATTTCGCATCAGGGCATCGCAGTGTCCATTCCACTTGTGGCCGCAAATTCAGGGTCCCTCTCACATACCTAGAGCTGAGAGAAGCCTCCTCTTGAGGTGCTTGTGGTAAGGTGGTATTCCTCTGGAGTCGAAGCCAGGGACTAACCTCTCATCTCGAGTTGATTTTTGGTCCACGGAGCTCTTTCGTGTTGCTACAGTGACCTCAGGATCCCTCTAGCCTTGAAACAGTGTTCTTGGGGTTTCTCTGGAGTGCCATCAAGGAAATCAAGGCTCCTTTCATGTGTGATGTGCAAGACAGAATTGCTCTGCACGCAGTGCAGGGGAATCGGGCCTCATCTCGCGGCGAGGGGGAAGTCTCATGGTTTTTCTCGAGTTGCGGCGACTACCTGGGGTATATTCTCGAGTTACGACGGGGATGGCCCTTCCACACACGTGTTTGTTCAGCGACGTCAGGACTCCTGCCTAGTTGCGAAGGACAACTCGGGGTTCTCCTCGAGGCTTGCAAGGGCAATTGGAACGCCTCTCCAGCTGAGGCCGGAGACCAAGGGTCCCTTTCCACGTGCCACAGGAATCCTGGGACTCCTATCAAGTTTCACGAGGAGTCAGGCATCGTCTCCTTTGGAGGCACTGATCTCCGCATACCTCTGGAGTTTTCAAAGGATGTGAGGCCTCCGGTCGCGATGAGGTGGGGAACTACGTCTTTCTCTGTGGTCTCCACAGGGGATTCAGACATCCTTTCGTCTTGGGAGATGCAAGACGAGCCTGCATTCCAGTCACTGCAGGGATATCCAGCCTTATTTCGAGTCAGGGCATCGCGGTGTCCATTCCACTTGAGGCCGCAAACTCAGGGTCCCTCTCACATAGCTAGAGCTGAGAGAAGCCTCCTCTTGAGGTGCTTGTGGTAAGGTGGTATTCCTCTGGAGTCGAAGCCAGGGACTAACCTCTCATCTCGAGTTGATTTCTGGTCCACGGAGCTCTTTCTTGTTGCTACAGTGACCTCAGGATCCCTCTAGCCTTGAAACAGTGTTCTTGGGGTTTCTCTGGAGTGCCATCAAGGAAATCAAGGCTCCTTTCATGTGTGATGTGCAACACGGAATTGCTCTGCACGCAGTCAGGGGAATCGGGCCTCATCTCGCGGCGAGGGGGAAGTCTCATGGTTTTTCTCGAGTTGCGGCGGAAACCTGGGGTATATTCTCGAGTTACGACGGGGATGGCCCTTTCACACAGGTGTTTGTTCAGCGACGTCAGGACTCCTGCCTAGTCGCGAGGGACAACTCGGGATCTCCTCGAGGCTTGGCAGGGCAATTGGGACGCCTCTCCAGCTGAGGCGGGAGACCAAGGGTCTCTTTCCACGTGCCACAGGAATCCTGGGACTCCTATCAAGTTTCACGAGGAGTCAGGCATCGTCTCCTTTGGAGGCACTGATTTAGGCGTACCTCTGGAGTTTTCAAAGGATATGAGGCCTCCGGTCGTGATGAGGTGGGGAACTAGGTCTTTCTCTGTGGTCTACACAGGGGATTCAGACATCCTTTCGTCTTGGGAGATGCAAGACGAGCCTGCATTCAAGTCACTGCAGGGATATCCGGCCTTATTTCGAGTCAGGGCATCGCGGTGTCTATTCCACTTGAGGCCGCAAACTCAGGGTCACTCTCACATACCTAAAGCTGAGAGAAGCCTCCTCTTGAGGTGCTTGTGGTAAGGTGGTATTCCTGTGGAGTCGAAGCCAGGGACTAACCTCTCATCTCGAGTTGATTTTTGGTCCACGGAGCTCTTTCCTGTGGCTACAGTGACCTCAGGATCCCTCTAGCCTTGAAACAGTGTTCCTGGGGTGCCATCAAGGAAATCAAGGCTCCTTTCATGTGTGATGTGCAACACAGAATTGCTCTGCACGCAGTGCAGGGGAATCGAGCCTCATCTCGTGGCGAAGGCGAAGTCTCATGGTTTTTCTCGAGTTGCGGCGGGAACCTGGGGTATATTCTCGAGTTACGACGGGGATGGCCCTTCCACCCACGTGTTTGTTCAGCGACGTCAGGACTCCTGCCTAGTTGCGAGGGACAGCTCGGGATTCTCCTCGAGGCTTGGCAGGGAAATTGGGACGCCTCTCCAGCTGAGGCGGGAGACCAAGGGTCCCTTTCCACGTGCCACAGGAATCCTGGGACTCCTATCAAGTTTCACGAGGAGTCAGTCATCGTCTCCTTTGGAGGCACTGATCTCCGCGTACCTCTGAAGTTTTCAAAGGATGTGAGGCCTCTGGTCGCGATGAGGTGGGGAATTAGGTCTTTCTCTGTGGTCTCCACAGGGGATTCAGTCATCCTTTCGTCTTGGGAGATGCAAGACGAGCCTGCATTCGAGTCCCTGCAGGGATATCCGGCCTTATTTCGAGTTAGGGCATCACGGTGTCCATTCCACTTGAGGCCGCAAACTCAGGGTCCCTCTCACATACCTAGAGCTGAGAGAAGCCTCCTCTTGAGGTGCTTGTTGTAAGGTGGTATTCCTCTGGAGTCAAAGCCAGGGACTAACCTCTAATTTCGAGTTGATTTTTGGTCCACGGAGCTCTTTCGTGTTGCTACATTGACCTCAGGTTCCCTCTAGCCTTGAAAGAGTGTTCTTGGGGTTTCTCTGGAGTGCCATCCAGGAAATCAAGGCTCCTTTCATGTGTGATGTGCAACACGGAATTGCTCTGCACGCAGTGCAGGGGAATCTGGCCTCATCTCGCGGCGAGGGGGAAGTCTCATGGTTTTTCTCGAGTTGCAGCGGGAACCTGGGGTATACTCTCGAGTTACGAAGGGGATGGCCTTCCAACCACATGTTTGTTCAGCGACGTCTGGATTCCTGCCTAGTTGCGAGGGACAACTCGGGATTCTCCTCGAGGCTTGGCACGGCAATTGGGACGCCTCTCCAGCTGAGGCGGGAGACCAAGGGTCCCTTTCCACGTGCACAGGAATCCTGGGACTCATATCAAGTTTCACGAGGAGTCAGGCATCGTCTCCTTTGGAGGCACTGATCTCCGCGTACCTCTGGAGTTTTCAAAGGATGTAAGGCCTCCGGTCGCGATGAGGTGGGGAACTAGGTCTTTCTCTGTGGTCTCCACAGGGGATTCCGACATCCTTTCGTCTTGGGAGATGCAAGACGAGCCTGCATTCTAGTCACTGCAGGGATATCCGGCCTTATTTCGAGTCAGGGCATAGCGGTGTTCATTCCACTTGAGGCCGCTAACTCAGGGTCCCTCTCACATACCTAGAGCTGAGAGAAGCTTCCTCTTGAGGTGCTTGTGGTAAGGTGGTATTCATCTGGAGTCGAAGCCAGGGACTAACCCCTCATCTCGAGTTGATTTTTGGTCCAAGGAGCTCTTTCGTGTTGCTACAGTGACCTCAGGATCCCTCTAGCCTTGAAACAGTGTTCTTGGGGTTTCTCTGGAGTGCCATCAAGGAAATCAAGGCTCCTTTCATGTGTGATGTGCCACACGATATTGCTCTGCACGCAGTGTAGGGAATCAGGCCTCATCTCGCGGCGAGGGGGAAGTCTCATGGTTTTTCTCGAGTTGCGGCGGGAACCTGGGGTATATTCTCGAGTTACGACGGGGACGGCCCTTCCACACACGTGTTTGTTCAGCGAAGTCAGGACTTCTGCCTAGTTGCGAGGGACAACACGTGATTCTCCTCGAGGCTTGGCAGGGCAATTTGGATGCCTCTCCAGCTGATGCGGGAGACCAAGCGTCCCTTTCCACGTGCCACAGGAATCCTAGGACTCCTATCAAGTTTCACGAGGTGTCAGACATCGTCTCCTTTGGAGGCACTGATCTCTGCGTACCTCTGGAGTTATCAAAGTATGTGAGGCCTCCGGTGGCGATGAGGTGCGGAACTAGTTCTTTCTCTGTGGTCTCCACAGGGGATTCAGACATCCTTTCATCTTGGGAGATGCAAGATGAGCCTGCATTCAAGTCACTGCAGGGATATCCGGCCTTATTTCGAGTCAGGGCATCGCGGTGTCCATTCCACTTGAGGCCGCAAACTCAGGGCCCCTCTCACATACCTAGAGCAAAGAGAAGCCTCCTCTTTAGGTGCTTGTGGTAAGGTGGTATTCCGCTGGAGTCGAAGCCAGGGACTAACCTCTCATCTTGAGTTGATTTTTTGTCCACGGAGCTCTTTCGTGTTGCTACAGTGACGTCAGGATCCCTCTAGCCTTGAAACAGTGTTCTTGGGGTTTCTCTGGAGTGCCATCAAGGAAATCAAGCCTCCTTTCATGTGTGATGTGCAAAACGGAATTGCTCTGCATGCAGTGCAGGATATCGGGCCTCATTTTGCGGCGAGGGGAAAGTCTCATGGTTTTTCTCGAGTTGCGGCGGGAACCTGGGGTATATTCTCGAGTTATGACGGGGATGGCCCTTCCACCCACGTGTTTGTTCAACGACGGCAGGACTTCTGCCTAGTTGCGAGGGACAACTCGGGATTCTCCTCGAGGCTGGGCATGGCAATTGAAATGCCTCTCCAGCTTAGGCGGGAGACCAAGGGTCCCATTCCATGTGCCACAGGAATCCTCGGACTTCTATCAAGTTTCACGAGGAGTCAGGCATCGTCTCCTTTGGAGGCACTGATCTCTGCGTACCTCTGGAGTTTTCAAAGGATGTGAGGCCTCCGGTCGCGATGAGGTGGGGAACTAGGTCTTTCTCTGTGGTCTCCACAGAGGATTCAGACATCCTTTCGTCTTGGGAGATGCAAGACGAGCCTGCATTCAAGTCACTGCAGGGATATCCGGCCTTATTTTGAGTCAGGGCATCGCGGTGTCCATTCCACTTGAGGCCGCAAACTCAGGGTCCCTCTCACATACTTAGGGCTGAGAGAAGCCTCATGTTGAGGTGCTTGTGGTAAGGTGGTATTCCTCTGGAGTCGAAGCCTGGGACTAACTTCTCATCTCGAGTTGATTTCTGGTCCACAGAGCTCTTTCGTGTTGCTACAGTGACCTCAGGATCCCTCTAGCCTTGAAACAGTGTTCTTGGGGTTTCTCTGGAGTGCCATCAAGGAAATCAAGGCTCCTTTCATGTGTGATGTGCAACACGGAATTGCTCTGCACGCAGTGCAGGATATCGGGCCTCATTTTGCGGCGAGGGGGAAGTCTCATGGTTTTTCTCGAGTTGAGGTGGGAACCTGGGGTATATTCTCGAGTTATGACGGGGATGGCCCTTCCACCCACGTGTTTGTTCAGCGAAGTCAGGACTCCTGCCTAGTCGCGAGGGACAACTCGGGATTCTCCTCGAGGCTTGGCAGGGCAATTGCGACGCCTCTCCAGCTGACTGGGGAGACCAAGTGTCCCTTTCCACGTGCCACAGGAATCCTAGGACTCCTATCAAGTTTCACGAGGAGTCAGGCATCGTCTCCTTTGGAGGCACTGATCTCCGCGTACCTCTGGAGTTTTCAAAGGATGTGTGGCCTCCGGTCGCGATGAGGTGGGGAACTAGGTCTTTCTCTGTGGTCTCCACAGGGGATTCAGACATCCTTTCGTCTTGTGAGATGCAAGACGAGCCTGCATTCAAGTCACTGCTGGGATATCCGGCCTTATTTCGCATCAGGGCATCGCTTTGTCCATTCCACTTGAGGCCGCAAACTCAGGGTCCCTCTCACATACCTAGAGCTGAGAGAAGCCTCCTCTTGAGGTGCTTGTGGTAAGGTGGTATTCCTCTGGAGTCGAAGCCAGGGACTAACCTCTCATCTCGAGTTGATTTTTGGTCCACGGAGCTCTTTCGTGTTGCTACAGTGACCTCAGGATCCCTCTAGCCTTGAAACAGTGTTCTTGGGGTTTCTCTGGAGTGCCATCAAGGAAATCAAGCCTCCTTTCATGTGTGATGTGCAAAACGGAATTGCTCTGCATGCAGTGCAGTGGAATCGGGCCTCATCTCGGGGCGAGGGGGAAGTCTCATGGTTTTTCTCGAGTTGCGGTGGGAACCTGGGGTATATTCTCGAGTTATGACGGGGATGGCCCTTCCATCCACGTGTTTGTTCAGCGACGTCAGGACTCCTGCCTAGTTGCGAGGGACAACTCGGGATTCTCCTCGAGGCTTGGCAGGGCAATTGGGACGCCTCTCCAGCTGAGGCGGGAGACCAAGGGTCCCTTTCCACGCGCCACAGGAATCCTGGGACTCCTATCAAGTTTCACGAGGAGTCAGGCATCGTCTCCTTTGGAGGCAGTGATCTCCGCGTACCTCTGGAGTTTTCAAAGGATATAAGGAATCCGGTCGCGATGAGGTGGGGAACTAGGTCTTTCTCTGTGGTCTCCACAGGGGATTCAGACATCCTTTCGTCTTGGGAGATGCAAGACGAGCCTGCATTCAAGTCACTGCAGGGATATCCGGCCTTATTTCGAGTCAGGGCATCGCGGTGTCCATTCCACTTGAGGCCGCAAACTCATTGCCCCTCTCACATACCTAGAGCTGAGAGAAGCCTCCTCTTGAGGTGCTTGTCGTAAGGTGGTATTCCTCTGGAGTCGAAGCCAGGGACTAACCTCTCATCTCGAGTTGATTTTTCGTCCACGGACCTCTTTTGTGTTGCTACAGTGACGTCAGGATCCCGCTAGCCTTGAAACAGTGTTCTTGGGGTTTCTCTGGAGTGCCACCAAGGAAATCAAGGTTCCTTTCATGTGTAATGTGCAACACGGAATTGCTCTGCACGCAGTGCAGGGGAATCGGGCCTCATCTCGCGGCGAGGCGGAAGTCTCATGGTATTTCTCGAGTTGCGGCGGGAACCTGGGGTATATTCTCGAGTTACGACGGGGATGGGCCTTTCAACCACGTGTTTGTTCAGCGACGTCAGGACCCCTGCCTAGTTGTGAGGGACAACTCGGGATTCTCCTCGAGGCTTGGCAGGGCAATTGGGACGCCTCTCCAGCTGAGGCGGGAGACCAAGGGTCCCTTTCCACGTGCCACAGGAATCCTGGGACTCCTATCAAGTTTCACGAGGAGCCAGGCATCGTCTCCTTTGGAGGCACTGATCTGCGCGTACCTCTGGAGTTTTCAAAGGATGTGAGGCCTCCGGTCGCGATGAGGTGGGGAACTAGGTCTTTCTCTGTGGTCTCCACAGGGGATTCAGACATCCTTTCATTTTGGGAGATGCAAGACGAGCCTGCATTCAAGTCACTGCAGGGATATGCGGCCTTATTTTGAGCCAGGGCATCGCGGTGTCCATTCCACTTGAGGCCGCAAACTCAGGGTCCCTCTCACATACATAGAGCTGAGAGAAGCCTCCTCTTGAGGTGCTTGTGGTAAGGTGATATTCCTCTGGAGTCGAAGCCAGGGACTAACTTCTCATCTCGAGTTGATTTTTGGTCCACGGAGCTCTTTCGTGTTGCTACAGTGACCTCAGGATCCCTCTAGCCTTGAAACAGTGTTCTTGGGGTTTCTCTGGAGTGCCATCAAGGAAATCAAGCCTCCTTTCATGTGTGATGTGCAAAACGGAATTGCTCTGCCCGCAGTGCAGGGTAATCGGGCCTCATATCGCGGTGAGGGGGAAGTCTCATGGTTTCTCTCGAGTTGCGGCAGGAACCTGGGGTATATTCTCGAGTTACGACGGGGATGGCCCTTCCACCCACGTGTTTCTTCAGCGACGGCAGGACCCTACCTAGTTGCATGGGACAACTCGGGATTCTCCTCGAGGCTTGGCAGGGCAATTGGGACGCCTCTCCAGCCGAGGCGGTAGACCAAGGGTCCCTTTCCACGTGCCACAGGAATCCTGGGACTCCTATCAAGTTTCACGAGGAGTCAGGCATCGTCTCCTTTGGAGGCAGTGATCTCCGCGTACCTCTGGAGTTTTCTAAGGATGTGAGGCCTCCAGTCGCGATGAGGTGGGGAACTAGGTCTTTCTCTGTGGTCTCCACAGGGGATTCAGACATCCTTTCGTCTTGGGAGATGCAAGACGAGCCTGCATTCAAGTCACTGCAGGGATATCCGGCCTTATTTCGAGTCAGGGCATCGCGGTGTCCATTCCACTTGAGGCCGCAAACTCAGGGTCCCTCTCACATACTTAGGGCTGAGAGAAGCCTCCTGTTGAGGTGCTTGTGGTAAGGTGGTATTCCTCTGGAGTCGAAGCCAGGGACTAACTTCTCATCTCGAGTTGATTTCTGGTCCACGGAGCTCTTTCGTGTTGCTACAGTGACCTCAGGATCCCTCTAGCCTTGAAACAGTGTTCTTGGGGTTTCTCTGGAGTGCCATCAAGGAAATCAAGGCTCCTTTCATGTGTGATGTGCAACACGGAATTGCTCTGCACGCAGTGCAGGATATCGGGCCTCATTTTGCGGCGAGGGGGAAGTCTCATGGTTTTTCTCGAGTTGCGGTGGGAACCTGGGGTATATTCTCGAGTTATGACGGGGTGGCCCTTCCACACACGTGTTTGCTCAGCGACGTCAGGACTCCTGCCTAGTCGCGAGGGACAACTCGGGATTCTCCTCGAGGCTTGGCAGGGCAATTGCGAAGCCTCTCCAGCTGACTGGGGAGACCAAGGGTCCCTTTCCACGTGCCACAGGAATCCTGGGACTCCTATCAAGTTTCACGAGGAGTCAGGCATCGTCTCCTTTGGAGGCAGTGATCTCCGCGTACCTCTGGAGTTTTCAAAGGATGTGAGGCCTCCGGTCGCGATGAGGTGGGGAACTAGGTCTTTCTCTGTGGTCTCCACAGGGGATTCAGACATCCTTTCGTCTTGGGAGATGCAAGACGAGCCTGCATTCAAGTCACTGCAGGGATATCAGGTCTTATTTCGCATCAGGGCATCGCTTTGTCCATTCCACTTGAGGCCGCAAACTCAGGGTCCCTCTCACATACCTAGAGCTGAGAGAAGCCTCCTCTTGAGGTGCTTGTGGTAAGGTGGTATTCCTCTGGAGTCGAAGCCAGGGACTAACCTCTCATCTCGAGTTGATTTTTGGTCCACGGAGCTCTTTCGTGTTGCTACAGTGACCTCAGGATCCCTCTAGCCTTGAAACAGTGTTCTTGCGGTTTCTCTGGAGTGCCATCAAGGAAATCAAGCCTCCTTTCATGTGTGATGTGCAAAACGGAATTGCTCTGCACGCAGTGCAGGGGAATCGGGCCTCATCTCGCGGCGAGGCGGAAGTCTCATGGTTTTTCTCGAGTTGCGGCGGGAACCTGGGGTTTATTCTCGAGTTACGACGGGGATGGCCCTTTCAACCACGTGTTTGTTCAGCGACGTCAGGACTCCTGCCTAGTTGCGAGGGACAACTCGGGATTCTCCTCGAGGCTTTACAGGGCAATTGGGACGCCTCTCCAGCCGAGGCGGGAGACCAAGGGTCCCTATCCACGTGCACAGGAATCCTGGCACTCCTATCAAGTTTCACGAGGAGTCAGGCATCGTCTCCTTTGGAGGCACTGATCTCCGCGTACCTCTGGAGTTTTCAAAGGATGTGAGGCCTCCGGTCGCGATGAGGTGGGGAACTAGGTCTTTCTCTGTGGTCTCCACAGGGGATTCAGACATCCTTTCGTCTTGGGAGATGCAAGACGAGCCTGCATTCAAGTCACTGCAGTGATATCCGGCCTTATTTCGAGCCAGGGCATCGCGGTGTCCATTCCACTTGAGGCCGCAAACTCAGGGTCCCTCTCACATAGCTAGAGCTGAGAGAAGCCTCCTCTTGAGGTACTTGTGGTAAGGTGGTATTCCTCTGGAGTCGAAGCCAGGGACTAACCTCTCATCTCGAGTTGATTTTTGGTCCACGGAGCTCTTTCATGTTGCTACAGTGACCTCAGGATCCCTCTAGCTTTGAAACAGTGTTCTTGGGGTTTCTCTGGAGTGCCATAAAGGAAATCAAGTCTCCTTTCATGTGTGATGTGCAACACGGAATTGCTCTGCACGCAGTGCAGGGGAATCGGGCCTCATCTCGCGGCGAGGGGGAAGTCTCATGGCTTTTCTCGAGTTGCGGTGGGAACCTGGGATATATTCTCGAGTTACGACGGGGATGGCGCTTTCAACCACGTGTTTGTTCAGCGACGTCAGGATTCCTGCCTAGTTGCGAGGGACAACTCGGGATTCTCCTCGAGGCTTTTCAGGGCAATTGGGACGCCTCTCCAGCTGAGGCGGGAGACCAAGGCTCCCTATCCACGTGCACAGGAATCCTGGGACTCCTATCAAGTTTCACGAGGAGTCAGGCATCGTCTCCTTTGGAGGCACTGATCTCCGTGTACCTCTGGAGTTTTCAAAGGATGTGAGGCCTCTGGTCGCGATGAGGTTGGGAACTAGGTCTTTCTCTGTGGTCTCCACAGGGGATTCAGACATCCTTTCATCTTGGGAGATGCAAGACGAGCCTGCATTCAAGTGACTGAAGGGATATCCGGCCTTATTTCGAGTCAGGGCATCGCGGTGTCCATTCCACTTGAGGCCGCAAACTCAGGGTCCCTCTCACATACCTAGAGCTGAGAGAAGCCTCCTCTTGAGGTGCTTGTCGTAAGGTGGTATTCCTCTGGAGTAGAAGCCAGGGACTAACCTCTCATCTCGAGATGATTTTTGGTCCACGGAGCTCTTTCGTGTTGCTACAGTGACCTCAGGATCCCTCTAGCCTTGAAACAGTGTTCTTGGGGTTTCTCTGGAGTGCCACCAAGGAAATCAAGGCTCCTTTCACGTGCGATGTGCAACACGGAATTGCTCTGCACGCAGTGCAGGGGAATCGGGCCTCATATCGCGGCGAGGGGAAAGTCTCATGGTTTTTCTCGAGTTGCGGCGGGAACCTGGGGTATATTCTCGAGTTACGACGGGGATGGCGCTTTCAACCACGTGTTTGTTCAGCGACGTCAGGACTCCTGCCTAGTTGCGAGGGACAACTCGGGATTCTCCTCGAGGCTTTTCAGGGCAATTGCGACGCCTCTCCAGCTGAGGTGGGAGACCAAGGGTCCCTTTCCACGTGCCACAGGAATCCTGGGACTCCTATTAAGTTTCACGAGGAGTCAGGCATCGTCTCCTTTGGAGGCAGTGATCTCCGCGTACCTCTCGAGTTTTCAAAGGATGTGAGGCCTCCAGTCGAGATGAGGTGGGGAACTAGGTTTTTCCCTGTGGTCTCCACAGGGAATTCAGACATCCTTTCGTCTTGGGAGATGCAAGACGAGCCTGCATTCAAGTCACTGCAGTGATATCCGGCCTTATTTCGAGCCAGGGCATCGCGGTGTCCATTCCACTTGAGGCCGCAAACTCAGGGTCCCTCTCACATACCTAGAGCTGAGAGAAGCCTCCTCTTGAGGTGCTTGTGGTAAGGTGGTATTCCTCTGGAGTCGAAGCCAGGGACTAACTTCTCATCTCGAGTTGATTTTTGGTCCACGGAGCTCTTTTGTGTTGCTACAGTGACGTCAGGATCCCTCTAGCCTTGAAACAGTGTTCTTGGGGTTTCTCTGGAGTGCCATCAAGGAAATCAAAGCTCCTTTCATGTGTGATGTGCAACACGGAATTGCTCTGCACGCAGTGCAGGGGAATCGGGCCTCATCTCGCGGCGAGGCGGAAGTCTCATGGTATTTCTCGAGTTGCGGCGGGAACCTGGGGTATATTCTCGAGTTACGACGGGGATGGCCCTTCCACCCACGTGTTTCTTCAGCGACGGCAGGACTCCTGCCTAGTTGCGTGAGACAACTCGGGATTCTCCTCGAGGCTTGGCAGGGCAATTAGGACGCCTCTCCAGCTGAGGCGGGAGACCAAGGGTCCCTTTCCACGTGCCACAGGAATCCTGGGACTCCTATCAAGTTTCACGAGGAGTCAGGCATCGTCTCTTTTGGAGGCAGTGATCTCCGCGTACCTCTGGAGTTTTCTAAGGATGTGAGGCCTCCAGTCGCGATGAGGTGGGGAACTAGGTCTTTCTCTGTGGTCTCCACAGGGGATTCAGACATCCTTTCGTCTTGGGAGATGCAAGACGAGCCTGCATTCAAGTCACTGCAGGGATATCCGGCCTTATTTTGAGTCAGGGCATCGCGGTGTCCATTCCACTTGAGGCCGCAAACTCAGGGTCCCTCTCACATACCTAGAGCTCAGAGAAGCCTCCTCTTGAGGTGCTTATGGTAAGGTGGTATTCCTCTGGAGTCGAAGCCAGGGACTAACTTCTCATCTCGAGTTGATTTTTGGTCCATGGAGCTCTTTCGTGTTGCTACAGTGACCTCAGGATCCCTCTAGCCTTGAAACAGTGTTCTTAGGGTTTCTCTGGGGTGCCATCAAGGAAATCAATGCTCCTTTCATGTGTGATGTGGAACACGGAATTGCTCTGCACGCAGTGCAGGATATCGGGCCTCATTTTGCGGCGAGGGGGAAATCTCATGGTTTTTCTCGAGTTGCGGCGGGAACCTGGGGTATATTCTCGAATTATGAAGGGGATGGCCCTTCCACCCACGTGTTTGTTCAGCGATGGCAGGACTTCTGCCTAGTTGCGAGGGACAACTCGGGATTCTCCTCGAGGCTGGCCAGGGCAATTGGAACGCCTCTCCGGCTGAGGCGGGAGACCAAGGGTCCCATTCCACGTGCCACAGGAATCCTCAGACTCCTATCAAGTTTTACGAGGAGTCAGGCATCGTCTCCTTTGGAGGCACTGATCTCCGCGTACCTCTGGAGTTTTCAAAGGATGTGAGGCCTCCGGTCGCGATGAGGTGGGGAACAAGGTCTTTCTCTGTGGTCTCCACAGAGGATTCAGACATCCTTTCGTCTTGGGAGATGCAAGACGAGCCTGCATTCAAGTCACTGCAGGGATATCCGGCCTTATTTTGAGTCAGGGCATCGCGGTGTCCATTCCACTTGAGGCCGCAAACTCAGGGTCCCTCTCACATACTTAGGGCTGAGAGAAGCCTCCTGTTGAGGTGCTTGTGGTAAGGTGGTATTCCTCTGGAGTCGAAGCCAGGGACTAACTTCTCATCTCGAGTTGATTTCTGGTCCTCGGAGCTCTTTCGTGTTGCTACAGTGACCTCAGGATCCCTCTAGCCTTGAAACAGTGTTCTTGCGGTTTCTCTGGAGTGCCATCAAGGAAATCAAGCCTCCTTTCATGTGTGATGTGCAAAACGGAATTGCTCTGCACACAGTTCTGGGGAATCGGGCCTCATCACGCGGCGAGGGGGAAGTCTCATGGTTTTTCTCGAGTTGCGGCGGGAACCTGGGGTATATTCTCGAGTTACGACGGGGATGGCCCTTCCACCCACGTGTTTGTTCAGCGACGTCAGGACTCCTGCCTGGTTGCGAGGGACAACTCGGGATTCTCCTCGAGGCTTGGCAGGGCAATTGGGACGCCTCTCCAGCTGAGGCGGGAGACCAAGGGTCCCTTTCCACGTGCCACAGGAATCCTGGGACTCCTATCAAGTTTCACGAGGAGTCAGGCATCGTCTCCTTTGGAGGCACTGATCTCCGCGTACCTCTGGAGTTTTCAAAGGATGTGAGGCCTCCGGTCGCGATGAGGCGGGGAACTAGGTCTTTCTCTGTGGTCTCCACAGGGGATTCAGACATCCTTTCGCCTTGGGAGATGCAAGACGAGCCTGCATTCAAGTCACTGCAGGGATATCAGGCCTTATTTCGCATCAGGGAATCGCTTTGTCCATTCCACTTGAGGCCGCAAACTCAGGGTCCCTCTCACATACCTAGAGCTGAGAGAAGCCTCCTCTTGAGGTGCTTGTGGTAAGGTGGTATTCCTCTGGAGTCGAAGCCAGGGACTAACCTCTCATCTCGAGTTGATTTTTGGTCCACGGAGCTCTTTCGTGTTGCTACAGTGACCTCAGGATCCCTCTAGCCTTGAAACAGTGTTCTTGCGGTTTCTCTGGAGTGCCATCAAGGAAATCAAGCCTCCTTTCATGTGTGATGTGCAAAACGGAATTGCTCTGCACACAGTTCTGGGGAATCGGGCCTCATCACGCGGCGAGGGGGAAGTCTCATGGTTTTTCTCGAGTTGCGGCGGGAACCCGGGGTATATTCTCGAGTTACGACGGGGATGGCCCTTCCACCCACGTGTTTGTTCAGCGACGTCAGGACTCCTGCCTGGTTGCGAGGGACAACTCGGGATTCTCCTCGAGGCTTGGCAGGGCAATTGGGACGCCTCTCCAGCTGAGGCGGGAGACCAAGGGTCCCTTTCCACGTGCCACAGGAATCCTGGGACTCCTATCAAGTTTCACGACGAGTCAGGCATCGTCTCCTTTGGAGGCAGTGATCTCTGCGTACCTCTGGAGTTTTCAAAGGATATAAGGAATCCGGTCGCGATGAGGTGGGGAACTAGGTCTTTCTCTGTGGTCTCCACAGGGGATTCAGACATCCTTTCGTCTTGGGAGATGCAAGACGAGCCTGCATTCAAGTCACTGCAGGGATATCCGGCCTTATTTCGAGTCAGGGCATCGCGGTGTCCATTCCACTTGAGGCCGCAAACTCATGGCCCCTCTCACATACCTAGAGCTGAGAGAAGCCTCCTCTTGAGGTGCTTGTGGTAAGGTGGTATTCCTCTGGAGTCGAAGCCAGGGACTAACCTCTCATCTCGAGTTGATTTTTGGTCCACGGAGCTCTTTTGTGTTGCTACAGTGACGTCAGGATCCCTCTAGCCTTGAAACAGTGTTCTTAGGGTTTCTCTGGAGTGCCACCAAGGAAATCAAGGTTCCTTTCATGTGTGATGTGCAAAACGGAATTGCTCTGCACGCAGTGCAGGGGAATCGGGCCTCATCTCGCGGCGAGGCGGAAGTCTCATGGTATTTCTCGAGTTGCGGTGGGAACCTGGGGTTTATTCTCGAGTTACGACGGGGATGGCCCTTTCAACCACGTGTTTGTTCAGCGACGTCAGGACTCCTGCCTAGTTGCGAGGGACAACTCGGGATTCTCCTCGAGGCTTGGCAGGGCAATTGGGATTCCTCTCCAGCTGAGGCGGGAGACCAAGTGTCCCTTTCCACGTGCCACAGGAATCCTGGGACTCCTATCAAGTTTCCCGAGGAGTCAGGCATCCTCTGTTTTGGAGGCACTGATCTCCGCGTACCTCTGGAGTTTTCAAAGGATGTGAGGCCTCCGGTCGCGATGAGGTGGGGAACTAGGTCTTTCTCTGTGGTCTCCACAGGGGATTCAGACATCCTTTCGTCTTGGGAGATGGAAAACGAGCCTGCATTCAAGTCACTGCAGGGATATCCGGCCTTATTTCGAGCCAGGGCATCGCGGTGTCCATTCCACTTGAGGCCGCAAACTCAGGGTCCCTCTCACATACCTAGAGCTGAGAGAAGCCTCCTCTTGAGGTGCTTGTGGTAAGGTGGTATTCCTCTGGAGTCGAAGCCAGGGACTAACCTCTCATCTCGAGTTGATTTTTGGCCCACGGAGCTCTTTCGTGTTGCTACAGTGACCTCAGGATCCCTCTAGCCTTGAAACAGTGTTCTTGGGGTTTCTCTGTATTGCCATCAAGGAAATCAAGGCTCCTTTCATGTGTGATGTGCAACACGGAATTGCTCTGCACGCAGTGCAGGGGAATCGGGCCTCATATCGCGGCGATGGGAAAGTCTCATGGTTTTTCTCGAGTTGCGGCGGGAACCTGGGGTATATTCTCGAGTTACGACGGGGATGGCCCTTTCAACCACGTGTTTTTTCAGCGACGTCAGGACTCCTTCCTAGTTGCGAGGGACAACTCGGGATTCTTCTCGAGGCTTTACAGGGCAATTGGGACGCCTCTCCAGCCGAGGCGGGAGACCAAGGGTCCCTATCCACGTGCACAGGAATCCTGGGACTCCTATCAAGTTTCACGAGGAGTCAGGCATCGTCTCCTTTGGAGGCACTGATCTCCGCGTACCTCTGGAGTTTTCAAAGGATGTGAGGCCTCCGGTCGCGATGAGGTGGGGAACTAGGTCTTTCTCTGTGGTCCCCACAGGGGATTCAGACATCCTTTCGTCTTGGGAGATGCAAGACGAGCCTGCATTCAAGTCACTGCAGTGATATCCGGCCTTATTTCGAGCCAGGGCATCGCGGTGTCCATTCCACTTGAGGCCGCAAACTCAGGGTCCCTCTCACATAGCTAGAGCTGAGAGAAGCCTCCTCTTGAGGTGCTTGTGGTAAGGTGGTATTCCTCTGGAGTCGAAGCCAGGGAATAACCTCTCATCTCGAGTTGATTTTTGGTCCACGGAGCTCTTTCGTGTTGCTACAGTGACCTCAGGATCCCTCTAGCCTTGAAACAGTGTTCTTGGGGTTTCTCTGGAGTGCCATAAAGGAAATCAAGTCTCCTTTCATGTGTGATGTGCAACACGGAATGGCTCTGCACGCAGTGCAGGGAAATCGGGCCTCATCTCGCGGCGAGGGGGAAGTCTCATGGTTTCTCTCGAGTTGCGGCGGGAACCTGGGGTATATTCTCGAGTTACGACGGGGATGGCCCTTCCACCCACGTGTTTGTTCAGCGACGTCAGGACTCCTGCCTAGTTGCGAGGGACAACTCGGGATTCTCCTCGAGGGTTGGCAGGGCAATTGCGACGCCTCTCCAGCTGAGGCGGGAGACTAAGGGTCCCTTTCCACGTGCCACAGGAATCCTGGGACTCCTATCAAGTTTCACGAGGAGTCAGGTATCGTCTCCTTTGGAGGCACTGATCTCCGCGTACCTCTGGAGTTTTCAAAGGATATAAGGAATCCGGTCTCGATGAGGTGGGGAACTAGGTCTTTCTCTGTGGTCTCCACAGGGGATTCAGACATCCTTTCGTCTTGGGAGATGCAAGACGAGCCTGCATTCAAGTCACTGCAGGGATATCCGGCCTTATTTCGAGTCAGGGCATCGCGGTGTCCATTCCACTTGAGGCCGCAAACTCAGGGTCCCTCTCACATACCTAGAGTTGAGAGAAGCCTCCTCTTCAGGTGCTTGTGGTAAGGTGGTATTCCTCTGGAGTCGAAGCCAGGGACTAACCTCTCATCTCGAGTTGATTTTTTGTCCACGGAGCTCTTTCGTGTTGCTACAGTGACCTCAGGATCCCTCTAGCCTTGAAACAGTGTTCTAGGGGATTCTCTGGAGTGCCATCAAGGAAATCAAGGCTCCTTTCATGTGTGATGTGCAACACGGAATTGCTCTGCACGCAGTGCAGGGGAATCGGGCCTCATCTCGCGGCGAGGGGGAAGTCTCATGGCTTTTCTCGAGTTGCGGCGGGAACCTGGGGTATATTCTCGAGTTACGACTGGGATGGCCCTTCCACACACGTGTTTGTTCAGCCACGGCAGGAGTCCTGCCTACTTGCGAGGGACAACTCGGGATTCTCCTCGAGGCTTGGCAGGGCAATTGGGACGCCTCACCAGCTGAGGCGGGAGACCAAGTGCCCCTTTCCACGAGCCACAGGAATCCTGGGACTCCTATCAAGTTTCACGAGGAGTCAGGCATCGTCTCCTTTGGAGGCACTGATCTCCGCGTACCTCTGGAGTTTTCAAAGGATGTGAGGCCTCCGGTCGCCATGAAGTGTGGAACTAGGTCTTTCTCTGTGGTCTCCACAGGGGATTCAGACATCCTTTCGTCTTGGGAGATGCAAGACGAGCCTACATTCAAGTCACTGCAGGGATATCCGGCCTTATTTCGAGTCAGGGCATGGCGGTGACCATTCCACTTAAGGCCGCAAACTCAGGGTCCCTCTCACATACCTAGAGGTGAGAGAAGCCTCCTCTTGAGGTGCTTGTGGTAAGGTGGTATTCCTCTGGAGTCGAAGCCAGGGACTAACCTCTCATCTCGAGTTGATTTTTGGTCCACGGAACTCTTTCCTGTTGCTACAGTGACCTCAGGATCCCTCTAGCCTTGAAACAGTGTTCTTGGGGTTTCTCTGGAGTGCCATCAAGGAAATCAAGGCTCCTTTCCTGTGTGATGTGCAACACGGCATTGCTCTGAACGCAGTGCAAGGGAATCGGGCCTCATCTCGCGGCGAGGTGGAAGTCTCATGGTTTTTCTCGAGTTGCGGCGGGAACCTGGGGTATATTCTCGAGTTACGACGGGGATGGCCCTTCCACCCACGTGTTTCTACAGCGACGGCAGGACTCCTGCCTAGTTGCGAGGGACAACTCGGGATTCTCCTCGAGGCTTGGCAGGGAAATTGGAACGCCTCTCCAGCTGAGGCGGGAGACCAAGGGTCCCTTTCCACGTGCCACAGGAATCCTGGGACTCCTATCAAGTTTCACGAGGAGTCAGGCATCGTCTCCTTTGGAGGCAGTGATCTGCGAGTACCTCTGGAGTTTTCAAAGGATGTGAGGCCTCCGGTCGCGATGAGGTGGGGAACTAGGTCTTTCTCTATGGTCTCCACAGGGGATTCAGACATCCTTTCATCTTGGGAGATGCAAGACGAGCCTGCATTCAAGTAACTGCAGGGATATCTGGCCTTATTTCGAGTCAGGGCATCGCGGTGTCCATTCCACTTGAGGCCGCAAACTCAGGGTCCCTCTCACATAGCTAGAGCTGAGAGAAGCCTCCTCTTGAGGTGCTTGTGGTAAGGTGGTATTCCTTTGGAGTCGAAGCCAGGGACTAACCTCTCATGTCGAGTTGATTTTTGGTCCACGGAGCTCTTTCGTGTGGCTACAGTGACCTCAGGATCCCTCTAGCCTTGAAACAGTGTTCTTGGGGTTTCTCTGGAGTACCACCAAGGAAATCAAGGGTCCTTTCATGTGTGATGTGCCACACGGAATTGCTCTGCACGCAGTGCAGGGGAATCGGGCCTCATCTCGCGGCGAGGGGGAAGTTTCATGGTTTTTCTCGAGTTGCGGCGGGAACCTGGGGTATATTCTCGAGTTACGACGGGGATGGCCCTTCCACACACGTGTTTCTTCAGCGACGTCAGGACTCCTGCATAGTTGCGAGGGACAACTCGGGATTCTACTCCAAGCTAAGCAGGGCAATTGGGACGCCTCTCCAGCTGAGGCGGGAGACCAAGGCTTCCTTTCCCCGTGCCACAGCAATCCTGGGACTCCTATCAAGTTTCACGAGGAGTCAGGCATCATCTCCTTTGGAGGCACTGATCTCCGCGTACCTCTGGAGTTTTCAAAGGATGTGAGGACTCCGGTCGCGATGAGGTGGGGAACTAGGTCTTTCTCTGTGGTCTCCACAGGGGATTCAGACATCCTTTCGTCTTGGGAGATGCAAGACGAGCCTGCATTCAAGTCACTACAGGGATATCCGGCCTTATTTCGAGCCAGGGCATCGCGGGGTCCATTCCACTTGAGGCCGCAAACTCAGGGTCCCTCTCACATAGTTAGAGCTGAGAGAAGCCTCCTCTTGAGGTGCTTGTGGTAAGGTGGTATTCCTCTGGAGTCGAAGCCAGGGACTAACCTCTCATCTCGAGTTGATTTTTGGTCCACGGAGCTCTTTCGTGTTGCTACAGTGACCTCAGGATCCCTCTAGCCTTGAAACAGTGTTCTTGGGGTTTTTCTGGAGTGCCATCAAGGAAATCAAGGCTCCTTTCATGTGTGATGTGCAACACGGAATAGCTCTGCACGCAGTGCAGGAGAATCAGGCCTCATCTCGCGGCGAGGGGAAGGTCTCATGGTTTTTCTCGAGTTGCGGTGGGAACCTGGGGTATATTCTCGAGTTACGACTGGGATGGCCCTTCCACACACGTGTTTGTTCAGCCACGGCAGGACTCCTGCCTACTTGCGAGGGACAACTCGGGATTCTCCTCGAGGCTTGGCAGGGCAATTGGGACGCCTCACCAGCTGAGGCGGGACACCAATTGTCCCTTTCCACGTGCCACAGGAATCCTGGGACTCCTATCAAGTTTCACGAGGAGTCAGGCATCGTCTCCTTTGGAGGCAGTGATCTGCGAGTACCTCTGGAGTTTTCAAAGGATGTGAGGCCTCCGGTCGCGATGAGGTGGGGAACTAGGTCTTTCTCTATGGTCTCCACAGGGGATTCAGACATCCTTTCGTCTTGGGAGATGCAAGACGAGCCTGCATTCAAGTAACTGCAGGGATATCCGGCCTTATTTCGAGTCAGGGCATCGCGGTGTCCATTCCACTTGAGGCCGCAAACTCAGGGCCCCTCTCACATAGCTAGAGCTGAGAGAAGCCTCCTCTTGAGGTGCTTGTGGTAAGGTGGTATTCCTCTGGAGTCGAAGCCAGGGACTAACCTCTCATCTCGAGTTGATTTTTGGTCCACGGAGCTCTTTCGTGTGGCTACAGTGACCTCAGGATCCCTCTAGCCTTAAAACAGTGTTCTTGGGGTTTCTCTGGAGTGCCACCAAGGAAATCAAGGGTCCTTTCATGTGTGATGTGCAACACGGAATTGCTCTGCACGCAGTGCAGGGAAATCGGGCCTCATCTCGCGGCGAGGGGGAAGTTTCATGGTTTTTCTCGAGTTGCGGCGGGAACCTGGGGTATATTCTCGAGTTACGACGGGGATGGCCCTTCCACACACGTGTTTCTTCAGCGACGTCAGGACTCCTGCATAGTTGCGAGGGACAACTCGGGATTCTACTCCAAGCTAAGCAGGGCAATTGGGACGCCTCTCCAGCTGAGGCGGGAGACCAAGTGCCCCTTTCCACGAGCCACAGGAATCCTGGGACTCCTATCAAGTTTCACGAGGAGTCAGGCATCGTCTCCTTTGGAGGCACTGATCTCCGCGTACCTCTGGAGTTTTCAAAGGATGTGAGGCCTCCGGTCGCCATGAAGTGTGGAACTAGGTCTTTCTCTGTGGTCTCCACAGGGGATTCAGACATCCTTTCGTCTTGGGAGATGCAAGACGAGCCTACATTCAAGTCACTGCAGGGATATCCGGCCTTATTTCGAGTCAGGGCATGGCGGTGACCATTCCACTTAAGGCCGCAAACTCAGGGTCCCTCTCACATACCTAGAGCTGAGAGAAGCCTCCTCTTGAGGTGCTTGTGGTAAGGTGGTATTCCTCTGGAGTCGAAGCCAGGGACTAACCTCTCATCTCGAGTTGATTTTTGGTCCACGGAACTCTTTCCTGTTGCTACAGTGACCTCAGGATCCCTCTAGCCTTGAAACAGTGTTCTTGGGGTTTCTCTGGAGTGCCATCAAGGAAATCAAGGCTCCTTTCCTGTGTGATGTGCAACACGGCATTGCTCTGAACGCAGTGCAAGGGAATCGGGCCTCATCTCGCGGCGAGGTGGAAGTCTCATGGTTTTTCTCGAGTTCCGGCGGGAACCTGGGGTATATTCTCGAGTTACGACGGGGATGGCCCTTCCACCCACGTGTTTCTACAGCGATGGCAGGACTCCTGCCTAGTTGCGAGGGACAACTCGGGATTCTCCTCGAGGCTTGGCAGGGAAATTGGAACGCCTCTCCAGCTGAGGCGGGAGACCAAGTGTCCCTTTCACCGTGCCACAGGAATCCTGGGACTCCTATCAAGTTTCACGAGGAGTCAGGCATCGTCTCCTTTGGAGGCAATGATCTGCGAGTACCTCTGGAGTTTTCAAAGGATGTGAGGCCTCCGGTCGCGATGAGGTGGGGAACTAGGTCTTTCTCTGTGCTCTCCACAGGGGATTCAGACATCCTTTCATCTTGGGAGATGCAAGACGAGCCTGCATTCAAGTCACTGCAGGGATATCCGGCCTTATTTCGCGTCAGGGTATTGCAGTGTCCATTCCACTTGAGGCCGCAAACTCAGGGTCCCTCTCACATACCTAGAGCTGAGAGAAGCCTCCTCTTGAGGTGCTTGTGGTAAGGTGGTATTCCTCTGGAGTCGAAGCCAGGGACTAACCTCTCATCTCGAGTTGATTTTTGGTCCACGGAGCTCTTTCGTGTTGCTACAGTAACCTCAGGATCCCTCTAGCCTTGAAACAGTGTTCTTGGGGTTTCTCTGGAGTGCCATCAAGGAAATCAAGGCTCCTTTCATGTGTGATGTGCAACACGGAATTGCTCTGCATGCAGTGCAGGGGAATCGGGCTTCATCTCGCGGAGAGGGCGAATTCTCATGGTTTTTCTCAAGTTGCGCGGGAACCTGGGCTATATTCTCGAGTTCCGACGGGGATGGCCCTTCCACCCACGTGTTTGTTCAGTGACGTCAGGACTCCTGCCTAGTTGCGAGGGACAACTCGGGATTCTCCTCGAGGCTTGGCAGGGCAATTGGGACGCCTCTCCAGCTGAGGCGGGAGACCAAGGGTCCCTTTCCACGGGCCACAGGAATCCTGGGACTCCTATCAAGTTTCACGAGGAGTCAGGCATCGTCTCCTTTGGAGGCACTGATCTCCGCGTACCTCTGGAGTTTTCAAAGGATGTGAGGCCTCCGGTCGCGATGAGGTGGGGAACTAGGTCTTTCTCTATGGTCTCCACAGGGGATTCAAACATCCTTTCATCTTTGGAGATGCAAGACGAGCCTGCATTCAAGTCACTGCAGGGACATCTGGCCTTATTTTCCGTCAGGGCATCGCAGTGTCCATTCCACTTGAGGCCGCAAAATCAGGGTCCCTCTCACATACCTAGAGCTGAGAGAAACCTCCTCTTGAGGTGCTTGTGGTAAAGTGGTATTCCTCTGGAGTCGAAGCCAGGGACTAACCTCTCATCTCGAGTTGATTTTTGGTCCACGGAGCTCTTTCGTGTTGCTACAGTGACCTCAGGATCCCTTTAGCCTTGAAACAGTGTTCTTGGGGATTCTCTGGAGGGCCATCAAGGAAATCAAGGCTCCTTTCATGTTTGATGTGCAACACGGAATTGCTCTGCACGCAGTGCAGGGGAATCGGGCCTCATCTCGCGGCAAGGGGGAAGTCTCATGGTTTTTCTCGAGTTGCGGCGGGAACCTGGGGTATATTCTCGAGTTACGACGGGGATGGCCCTTCCACACACGTGTTTGTTCAGCGACCTCAGGACTCCTGCCTAGTTGCGAGGGACAATTCGAGATTCTCCTCGAGGCTTGGCAGGGCAATTGGAACGCCTCTCCAGCTGAGGCGGGAGACCAAGTGTCCCTTTCACCGTGCCACAGGAATCCTGGGACTCCTATCAAGTTTCACGAGGAGTCAGGCATCGTCTCCTTTGGAGGCACTGATCTCCGCGTACCTCTGGAGTTTTCAAAGGATGTGAGGCCTCCGGTCACCATGAAGTGTGGCACTAGGTCTTTCTCTGTGGTCTCCACAGGGGATTCAGACATCCTTTCGTCTTGGGAGATGCAAGACGAGCCTGCATTCAAATCACTGCAGGGATATCCGGCCTTATTTCGAGTCAGGGCATCGCGGTGTCCATTCCACTTGAGGCCGCAAACTCAGGGTCACTCTCACATTCCTAGAGCTGAGAGAAGCCTCCTCTTGAGGTGCTTGTGGTAAGGTGGTATTCCGGTCGCGATGAGATGGGGAACTAGGTCTTTCTCTGTGGTCTCCACAGGGGATTCAGACATCCTTTCGTCTTGGGAGATGCAAGATGAGCCTGCATTCAAGTCACTGCAGGGATATCCGGCCTTATTTCGAGTCAGGGCATCGCGGTGTCCATTCCACTTGAGGCCGCAAACTCAGGGTCCCTCTCACATACCTAGAGCTGAGAGAAGCCTCCTCTTGAGGTGCTTGTGGTAAGGTTGTATTCCTCTGGAGTCGAAGCCAGGGACTACCCTCTCATCGCGAGTCGATTTTTCGTCCACGGAGCTCTTTCGCGTTGCTACAGTGACCTCAGGATCCCTCTATCCTTGAAACAGTGTTCTTGGGGTTTCTCTGGAGTGCCATCAAGGAAATCAAGGCTCCTTTCATGTGTGATGTGCAACACGGAATTGCTCTGCATGCAGTGCAGGGAAATCAGGCCTTATCTCGCAGCGAGGGGGAAGTCTCATGGTTTTTCTCGAGTTGCGGCGTGAACCTGGGGTATATTCTCGAGTTACGACGGGAATGGACCTTCCACACACGTGTTTGTTCAGCTACGTCAGGACTCCTACCTAGTTGCGAGGGACAACTCGGGATTCTCCTCGAGGCTTGGCAGGGCAATTGGGACGCCTCTCCAGCTGAGGCGGAAGACCAAGGGTCCCTTTCCACGTGCCACAGGAATCCTGGGACTCCTATCAAGTTTCACGAGGAGTCAGGCATCGTCTCCTTTGGAGGCACTGATCTCCGCGTACCTCTGGAGTTTTCAAAGGATGTGAGGCCTCCGGTCGCGATGAGGTGGGGAACTAGGTCTTTCTCTATGGTCTCCACAGGGGATTCAGACATCCTTTCATCTTGGGAGATGCAAGACGAGCCTGCATTCAAGTCACTGCAGGGACATCTGGCCTTATTTTCCGTCAGGGCATCGCAGTGTCCATTCCACTTGTGTCCGCAATCTCAGGGTCCCTTTCACATACCTAGAGCTGAGAGAAGCCTCCTCTTGAGGTGCTTGTGGTAAGGTGGTATTCCTCTGAAGTCGAAGCCAGGTAATAACATCTCATCTCGAGTTGATTTTTGGTCCACGGACCTCTGTCGCGTTGCTACAGTGACCTCAGGATCCCTCTAGCCTTGAAACAGTTTTCTTGGGGTTTCTCTGGAGTGCCATCAAGGAAATCAAGGCTCCTTTCATGTGTTATGTGCAACACGGAATTGCTCTGCACGCAGTGCAGGGGAATCGGGCCTCAACTCGCGGAGAGGGGGAAGTCTCATGGTTTTTCTCGAGTTGCGGCGGGAACCTGGGGTATATTCTCGAGTTACGACGGGGATGGCCCTTCCACCCACGTGTTTGTTCAGCGACGTCAGGACTCCTGCCTAGTTGCGAGGGACAACTTGGGATTCTCCTCGAGGCTTGGCAGGGCAATTGGGACGCCTCTCCAGCTGAGCCGGGAGACCAAGGGTCCCTTTCCACGTGCCACAGGAATCCTGGGACTCCTATCAAGTTTCACGAGGAGTCAGGCATCGTCTCCTTTGGAGGCACTGATCTCCGCGTACCTCTGGAGTTTTCAAAGGATGCGAGGGCTCCGGTCGCGATGAGGTGGGGAACTAGGTCTTTCTCTGTCGTCTCCACAGGGCATTCAGACATCCTTTCATCTTGGGAGATGCAAGACGAGCCTGCATTCAAGTCACTGCAGGGATATCCGGCCTTATTTCGAGTCAGGGCATCGCGGTGTCCATTCCACTTGAGGCCGCAAACTCAGGGTCCCTCTCACATACCTAGAGCTGAGAGAAGCCTCCTCTTGAGGTGCTTGTCGTAAGGTGGTATTCCTCTGGAGTCGAAGCCAGGGACTAACCTCTCATCTCGAGTTGATTCTTGGTCCACGGAGCTCTTTCGTGTTGCTACAGTGACCTCAGGATCCCTCTAGCCTTGAAACAGTGTTCCTGGGGTTTCTCTGGAGTGCCATCAAGGAAATCAAGGATCCTTTCATGTGTGATGTGCAACACGGAATTGCTCTGCACGCAGTGCAGGGGAATCGGGCCTCATCTCGGGGCGAAGGGGAAGTCTCATGGTTTTTCTCGATTTGCGGTGGGAACCTGCTGTATATTCTCGAGTTACGACGGGGATGGCCCTTCCACCCACGTGTTTCTTCAGCGACGTCAGGACTCCTGCCTAGTTGCGAGGGACAACTCGGGATTCTCCTCGAGGCTTGGCAGGGCAATTGGGACGCCTCTCCAGCTGAGGCGGGAGACCAAGGGTCCCTTTCCACGTGCCACAGGAATCCTGGACTCCTAAGAAGTTTCACGAGGAGTCAGGCGTCGTCTCCTTTGGAGGCACTGATCTCCGCGTACCTCTGGAGTTTTCAAAGGATGTGAGGCCTCCGGTCGCGATGAGGTGGGGAACTAGGTCTTTCTCTGTGGTCTCCACAGGGGATTCAGACATCCTTTCGTCTTGGGGGATGCAAGACGAGCCTGTATTCAAGACACTGCAGGGATATCCGGCCTTATTTCGAGTCAGGGCATCGCGGTGTCCATTCCACTTGAGGCTGCAAACTCAGGGTCCCTCTCACATAGCTAGAGCTGAGAGAAGCCTCCTCTTGAGGTGCTTGTGGTAAGGTGGTATTCCTCTGGAGTCGAAGCCAGGGACTAACCTCTCATCTCGAGTTGATTTTTAGTCCACAATGCTCTTTCGTGTTGCTACAGTGACCTCAGGATCCCTCTAGCCTTGAAACAGTGTTCTTGGGGATTCTCTGGAGGGCCATCAAGGAAATCAAGGCTCCTTTCATGTTTGATGTGCAACACGGAATTGCTCTGCACGCTGTGCAGGGGAATCGGGCCTCATCTCGCGGCGAGGAGGAAGTCTCATGGTTTTTCTCGAGTTGCGGCGGGAACCTGGGGTATATTCTCGAGTTACGACGGGGATGGCCCTTCCACACACGTGTTTGTTCAGCGACCTCAGGACTCCTGCCTAGTTGCGAGGGACAACTCGAGATTTTCCTCGAGGCTTGGCAGCGCAATTGGAACGCCTCTCCAGCTGAGGCGGGAGACCAAGTGTCCCTTTCACCGTGCCAGGAGGAATCCTGGGACTCCTATCAAGTTTCACGAGGAGTCAGGCATCGTCTCCTTTGGAGGCACTGATCTCCGCGTACCTCTGGAGTTTTCAAAGGATGTGAGGCCTCCGGTCGCCATGAAGTGTTGCACTAGGTCTTTCTCTGTGGTCTCCACAGGGGATTCAGACATCCTTTCGTCTTTGGAGATGCAAGACGAGCCTGCATTCAAGTCACTGTAGGGATATCCGGCCTTATTTCAAGTCAGGGCATCGCGGTGTCCATTCCACTTGAGGCCGCAAACTCAGGGTCCCTCTCACATACCTAGAGCTGAGAGAAGCCTCCTCTTGAGGTGCTTGTGGTAAGGTTGTATTCCTCTGGAGTCGAAGCCAGGGACTAACCTCTCATCTCGAGTTGATTCTTGGTCCACGGAGCTCTTTCGTGTTGCTACAGTGACCTCAGGATCCCTCTAGCCTTGAAACAGTGTTCCTGGGGTTTCTCTGGAGTGCCATCAAGGAAATCAAGGCTCCTTTCATGTGTGATGTGCAACACGGAATTGCTCTGCACGCAGTGCAGGGGAATTGGGCCTCATCTCGGGGCGAGGGGGAAGTCTCATGGTTTTTCTCGAGTTGCGGCGGGAACCTGCGGTATATTCTCGAGTTACGACGGGGATGGTCCTTCTACCCACGTGTTTGTTCAGCGACGTCAGGACTCCTGCCTAGTTGCGAGGGACAACTCGGGATTCTCCTCGAGGCTTGGCAGGGCAATTGCGACACCTCTCCAGCTGAGGGGGGAGACCAAGGGTCCCTTTCCACGTGCCACAGGAATCCTGGGACTCCTATCAAGTTTCACGAGGAGTCAGGCATCGTCTCCTTTGGAGGCACTGATCTCCGCGTACCTCTGGAGTTTTCAAAGGATGTGAGGCCTCCGGTCGCCATGAAGTGTTGCACTAGGTCTTTCTCTGTGGTCTCCACAGGGGATTCAGACATCCTTTCGTCTTTGGACATGCAAGACGAGCCTGCATTCAAGTCACTGCAGGGATACCCGGCCTTATTTCGAGTCAGGGCATCGCGGTGTCCATTCCACTTGAGGCCGCAAACTCAGGGTCCCTCTCACATACCTAGAGCTGAGAGAAGCCTCCTCTTGAGGTGCTTGTGGTAAGGTTGTATTCCTCTGGAGTCGAAGCCAGGGACTAACCTCTCATCTCGAGTTGATTCTTGGTCCACGGAGCTCTTTCGTGTTGCTACAGTGACCTCAGGATCCCTCTAGCCTTGAAACAGTGTTCCTGGGGTTTCTCTGGAGTGCCATCAAGGAAATCAAGGCTCCTTTCCTGTGTGATGTGCAACACGGAATTGCTCTGCACGCAGTGCAGGGGAATCGGGCCTCATCTCGGGGCGAGGGGGAAGTCTCATGGTTTTTCTCGAGTTGCGGCGGGAACCTGCGGTATATTCTCGAGTTACGATGGGGATGGCCCTTCTACCCACGTGTTTGTTCAGCGACGTCAGGACTCCTGCCTAGTTGCGAGGGACAACTCGGGATTCTCCTCGAGGCTTGGCAGGGCAATTGCGACGCCTCTCCAGCTGAGGCGGGAGACCAAGGGTCCCTTTCCACGTGCCACAGGAATCCTGGGACTCCTATCAAGTTTCACGAGGAGTCAGGCATCGTCTCCTTTGGAGGCACTGATCTCCGCGTACCTCTGGAGTTTTCAAAGGATGTGAGGCCTCCGGTCGCGATGAGATGGGGAACTCGGTCTTTCTCTGTGGTCTCCACAGGGGATTCAGACATCCTTTCGTCTTGGGAGATGCAAGACGAGCCTGCATTCAAGTCACTGCAGGGATATCCGGCCTTATTTCGAGCCAGGGCATCGCGGTGTCCATTCCACTTGAGGCCGCAAACTCAGGGTCCCTCTCACATACCTAGAGCTGAGAGAAGCCTCCTCTTGAGGTGCTTGTGGTAAGGTTGTATTCCTCTGGAGTCGAAGCCAGGGACTATCCTCTCATCGCGAGTCGATTTTTCGTCCACGGAGCTCTTTCGCGTTGCTACAGTGACCTCAGGATCCCTCTAGCCTTGAAACAGTGTTCTTGGGGTTTCTCTGGAGTGCCATCAAGGAAATCAAGGCTCCTTTCATGTGTGATGTGCAACACGGAATTGCTCTGCATGCAGTGCATGGAAATCGGGCCTTATCTCGCAGCGAGGGGGAAGTCTAATGGTTTTTCTCGAGTTGCGGCGGGAACCTGGGGTATATTCTCGAGTTACGACGGGAATGGACCTTCCACACATGTGTTTTTTAAGCGACGTCAGGACTCCTTCCTAGTTGCGAGGGACAACTCGGGATTCTCCTCGAGGCTTGGCAGGGCAATTGGGACTCCTCTCCAGCTGAGGCGGGAGACGAAGGGTCCCTTTCCACGTGCCACAGGAATCCTGGGACTCCTAAGAAGTTTCACGAGGAGTCAGGCATCGTCTCCTTTGGAGGCACTGATCTCCGCGTACCTCTGGAGTTTTCAAAGGATGTGAGGCTTCCGGTCGCGATGAGGTGGGGAACTAGGTCTTTCTCTGTGGTCTCCACAGGGGATTCAGACATCCTTTCGTCTTGGGGGATGCAAGACGAGCCTGTATTCAAGACACTGCAGGGATATCCGGCCTTATTTCGAGTCAGGGCATCGCGGTGTCCATTCCACTTGAGGCCGCAAACTCAGCGTCCCTCTTACATACCTACAGCTGAGAGAAGCCTCCTCTTGAGGTGCTTGTGGTAAGGTGGTATTCCTCTGGAGTCGAAGCCAGGGACTAACCTCTCATCTCGAGTTGATTCTTGGTCCACGGAGCTCTTTCGTGTGGCTACAGTGACCTCAGGATCCCTCTAGCCTTGAAACAGTGTTCTTGGGGTTTCTCTGGAGTGCCATCAAGGAAATCAAGGCTTCTTTCATGTGTGATGTGAAACACGGAATTGCTCTGAACGCAGTGCAGGGGAATCGGGCCTCATCTCGCAGCGAGGGGGAAGTCTCATGGTTTTTCTCGAGTTGCGACGGGAACCTGGGGCATATTCTCCAGTTACGACGGGGATGGCCCTTCCACACACGTGTTTGTTCAGCGACGTCAGGACTCCTGCCTAGTTGCGTGGGACAACTCGGGATTCTCCTCGAGGCTTGGCAGGGCAATTGGGACGCCTCTCCAGCTGAGGCGGGAGACCAAGTGTCCCTTTCCACGTGCCACAGGAATCCTGGGACTCCTATCAAGTTACACGAGGAGTCAGGCATCGTCTCCTTTGGAGGCACTGATCTCCGCGTACCTCTGGAGTTTTCAAGGGATGTGAGGCCTCCGGTCACGATCAGATGGGGAACTAGGTCTTTCTCTGTGGTCTCTACAGGGGATTCAGACATCCTTTCGTCTTGGGAGATGCAAGACGAGCCTGCATTCAAGTCATTGCAGGAATATCCGGCATTATTTCGAGTCAGGGCATCGCGGTGTCCATTCCACTTGTGTCCGCAAACTCAGGGTCCCTCTCACATACCTAAAGCTGAGAGAAGCCTCCTCTTGAGGTGCTTGTGGTAAGGTGGTATTCCTCTGGAGTCGAAGCCAGGGACTAACATCTCATCTCGAGTTGATTTTTGGTCCACGGACCTCTTTCGCGTTGCTAAAGTGACCTCAGGATCCCTCTAGCCTTGAAACAGTTTTCTTGGGGTTTCTCTGGAGTGCCATCAAGGAAATCAAGGCTCCTTTCATGGGTGATGTGCAACACGGAATTGCTCTGCACGCGGTGCAGGGGAATCGGGCCTCATCTCGCGGCGAGGGGGAAGTCTCATGGTTTTTCTCGAGTTGCGGCGGGAACCTGGGGTATATCCTCGAGTTACGACGGGGATGGCCCTTCCACACACGTGTTTGTTCAGCGACGTCAGGACTCCTGCCTAGTTGCGAGGGACAACTTGGAATTCTCCTCGAGGCTTGGCAGGGCAATTGGGACGCCTCTCTAACTGAGGCGGGAGACCAAGGGTCCCTTTCCACGTGCCACAGGAATCCTGGGACTCCTATCAAGTTTCACGAGGAGTCAGGCATCGTCTCCTTTGGAGGCACTGATCTCCGCGTACCTCTGGAGTTTTCAAAGGATGCAAGGGCTCCGGTCGCGATGAGGTGGGGAACTAGGTCTTTCTCTGTCGTCTCCACAGGGCATTCAGACATCCTTTCATCTTGGGAGATGCAAGACGAGCCTTTATTCAAGTCACGGCAGGGATATCCGGCCTTATTTCGAGTCAGGGCATCGCGGTGTCCATTCCACTTGAGGCCGCAAACTCAGGGTCCCTCTCACATACCTACAGCTGAGAGAAGCCTCCTCTTGAGGTGCTTGTCGTAAGGTGGTATTCCTCTGGAGTCGAAGCCAGGGACTAACCTCTCATCTCGAGTTGATTCTTGGTCCACGGAGCTCTTTCGTGTTGCTACAGTGACCTCAGGATCCCTCTAGCCTTGAAACAGTGTTCCTGGGGTTTCTCTGGAGTGCCATCAAGGAAATCAAGGATCCTTTCATGTGTGATGTGCAACACGGAATTGCTCTGAACGCAGTGCAGGGGAATCGGGCCTCATCTCGCGGCGAGGGGGAAGTCTCATGGTTTTTCTCGAGTTGCGGCGGGAACCTGCGGTATATTCTCGAGTTACGACGGGGATGGCCCTTCCACCCACGTGTTTCTTCAGCGACGTCAGGACTCCTGCCTAGTTGCGAGGGACAACTCAGGATTCTCCTCGAGGCTTGGCAGGGCAATTGGGACGCCTCTCCAGCTGAGGCGGGAGACCAAGGGTCCCTTTCCACGTGCCACAGGAATCCTGGGACTCCTATCAAGTTTCACGAGGAGTCAGGCATCGTCTCCTTTGGAGGCACTGATCTCCGCGTACCTCTGGAGTTTTCAAAGGATGTGAGGCCTCCGGTCGCGATGAGGTGGGGAACTAGGTCTTTCTCTGTGGTCTCCACAGGGGATTCAGACATCCTTTCATCTTGGGAGATGCAAGACGAGCCTGCATTCAAGTCACTGCAGGGATATCCGGCCTTATTTCGAGTCAGGGCATCGCGGTGTCCATTCCACTTGAGGCCGCAAACTCAGGGTACCTCTCACATACATAGAGCTGAGAGAAGCCTCCTCTTGAGGTGCTTGTGGTAAGGTGGTATTCCTCTGGAGTCGAAGCCAGGGACTAACCTCTCATCTCGAGTTGATTCTTGGTCCACGGAGCTCTTTCGTGTGGCTACAGTGACCTCAGGATCCCTCTAGCCTTGAAACAGTGTTCTTGGGGTTTCTCTGGAGTGCCATCAAGGAAATCAAGGCTCCTTTCATGTGTGATGTGCAACACGGAATTGCTCTGCATGCAGTGCAGGGTAATCGGGCCGTATCTCGCAGCGAGGGGGAAGTCTCATGGTTTTTCTCGAGTTGTGGCGGGAACCTGGGGTATATTCTCGAGTTACGACGGGAATGGACCTTCCACACACGTGTTTCTTCAGCGACGTCAGGACTCCTTCCTAGTTGCGAGGGACAACTCGGGATTCTCCTCGAGGCTTGGCAGGGCAATTGGGACGCCTCTCCAGCTGAGGCGGGAGACGAAGGGTCCCTTTCCACGTGCCACAGGAATCCTGGGACTCCTAAGAAGTTTCACGAAGAGTCAGGCGTCGTCTCCTTTGGAGGCACTGATCTCCGCGTACCTCTGGAGTTTTCAAAGGATGTGAGGCCTCCGGTCGCGATGAGGTGGGGAACTAGGTCTTTCTCTGTGGTCTCCACAGGGGATTCAGACATCCTTTCGTCTTGGGGGATGCAAGACGAGCCTGTATTCAAGACACTGCAGGGATATCCGGCCTTATTTCGAGTCAGGGCATCGCGGTGTCCATTCCACTTGAGGCTGCAAACTCAGGGTCCCTCTCACATAGCTAGAGCTGAGAGAAGCCTCCTCTTGAGGTGCTTGTGGTAAGGTGGTATTCCTCTGGAGTCGAAGCCAGGGACTAACCTCTCATCTCGAGTTGATTTTTGGTCCACGGAGCTCTTTCGTGTTACTACAGTGACCTCAGGATCCCTCTAGCCTTGAAACAGTGCTCTTGGGGTTTCTCTGGAGTGCCATCAAGGAAAGCAAGGCTCCTTTCATGTGTGATGTGCAGCACGGAATTGCTCTGCACGCAGTGCAGGGGAATCGGGCCTCATTTTGCGGCGAGGGGGAAGTCTCATGGTTTTTCTCAAGTTGCGGCGGGAACCTGGGGTATATTCTCGAGTTACCACGGGAATGGCCCTTCCACACACGTGTTTGTTCAGCTACGTCAGGACTCCTGCCTAGTTGCGAGGGACAACTCGGGATTCTCCTCGAGGCTTGGCAGGGCAATTGGGACGCCTCTCCAGCTGAGGCGGAAGACCAAGGGTCCCTTTCCACGTGCCACAGGAATCCTGGGACTCCTATCAAGTTTCACGAGGAGTCAGGCATCGTCTCCTTTAGAGGCACTGATCTCCGCGTACCTCTGGAGTTTTCAAAGGATGTGAGGCCTCCGGTCGCGATGAGGTGGGGAACTAGGTCTTTCTCTATGGTCTCCACAGGGGATTCAGACATCCTTTCATCTTGGGAGATGCAAGACGAGCCTGCATTCAAGTCACTGCAGGGACATCTGGCCTTATTTTCCGTCAGGGCATCGCAGTGTCCATTCCAATTGAGGCCGCAAAATCAGGGTCCCTCTCACATACCTAGAGCTGCGAGAAACCTCCTCTTGAGTTGCTTGTGGTAAAGTGGTATTCCTCTGGAGTCGAAGCCAGGGACTAACCTCTCATCTCGAGTTGATTCTTGGTCCACGGAGCTCTTTCGTGTTGCTACAGTGACCTCAGGATCCCTCTAGCCTTGAAACAGTGTTCCTGGGGTTTCTCTGGAGTGCCATCAAGGAAATCAAGGCTCCTTTCATGTGTGATGTGCAACACGGAATTGCTCTGCACGCAGTGCAGGGGAATCGGGCCTCATCTCGGGGCGAGGGGGAAGTCTCATGGTTTTTCTCGAGTTGCGGCGGGAACCTGCGGTATATTCTCGAGTTACGACGGGGATGGCCCTTCTACCCACGTGTTTGTTCAGCGACGTCAGGACTCCTGCCTAGTTGCGAGGGACAACTCGGGATTCTCCTCGAGGCTTGGCAGGGCAATTGCGACGCCTCTCCAGCTGAGGCGGGAGACCAAGGGTCCCTTTCCACGTGCCACAGGAATCCTGGGACTCCTATCAAGTTTCACGAGGAGTCAGGCATCGTCTCCTTTGGAGGCACTGATCTCCGCGTACCTCTGGAGTTTTCAAAGGATGTGAGGCCTCCGGTCGCGATGAGGTGGGGAACTAGGTCTTTCTCTGTGGTCTCCACAGGGGATTCAGACATCCTTTCGTCTTGGGAGATGCAAGACGAGCCTGCATTCAAGTCACTGCAGGGATATCCGGCCATATTTCGAGTCAGGGCATCGCGGTGTCCATTCCACTTGAGGCCGCAAACTCAGGGTCCCTCTCACATACCTAGAGCTGAGAGAAGCCTCCTCTTGAGGTGCTTGTGGTAAGGTTGTATTCCTCTGGAGTCGAAGCCAGGGACTACCCTCTCATCGCGAGTCGATTTTTCGTCCACGGAGCTCTTTCGCGTTGCTACAGTGACCTCAGGATCCCTCTAGCCTTGAAACAGTGTTCTTGGGGTTTCTCTGGAGTGCCATCAAGGAAATCAAGGCTCCTTTCATGTGTGATGTGCAACACGGAATTGCTCTGCATGCAGTGCAGGGAAATCGGGCCTTATCTCGCAGCGAGGGGGAAGTCTCATGGTTTTTCTCGAGTTGCGGCGGGAACCTGGGGTATATTCTCGAGTTACGACGGGAATGGACCTTCCACACACGTGTTTCTTCAGCGACGTCAGGACTCCTTCCTAGTTGCGAGGGACAACTCGGGATTCTCCTCGAGGCTTGGCAGGGCAATTGGGACTCCTCTCCAGCTGAGGCGGGAGACGAAGGGTCCCTTTCCACGTGCCACAGGAATCCTGGGACTCCTAAGAAGTTTCACGAGGAGTCAGGCATCGTCTCCTTTGGAGGCACTGATCTCCGCGTACCTCTGGAGTTTTCAAAGGATGTGAGGCCTCCGGTCGCGATGAGGTGGGGAACTAGGTCTTTCTCTGTGGTCTCCACAGGGAATTCAGACATCCTTTCGACTTGGGGGATGCAAGACGAGCCTGTATTCAAGACACTGCAGGGATATCCGGCCTTATTTCGAGTCAGGGCATCGCGGTGTCCATTCCACTTGAGGCCGCAAACTCAGCGTCCCTCTTACATACCTAGAGCTGAGAGAAGCCTCCTCTTGAGGTGCTTGTGGTAAGGTGGTATTCCTCTGGAGTCGAAGCCAGGGACTAACCTCTCATCTCGAGTTGATTCTTGGTCCACGGAGCTCTTTCGTGTGGCTACAGTGACCTCAGGATCCCTCTAGCCTTGAAACAGTGTTCTTGGGGTTTCTCTGGAGTGCCATCAAGGAAATCAAGGCTTCTTTCATGTGTGATGTGCAACACGGAATTGCTCTGAACGCAGTGCAGGGGAATCGGGCCTCATCTCGCAGCGAGGGGGAAGTCTCATGGTTTTTCTCGAGTTGCGGCGGGACCCTGGGGCATATTCTCGAGTTACGACGGGGATGGCCCTTCCACACACGTGTTTGTTCAGCGACGTCAGGACTCCTGCCTAGTTGCGAGGGACAACTCGGGATTCTCCTCGAGGCTTGGCAGGGCAATTGGGACGCCTCTCCAGCTGAGGCGGGAGACCAAGTGTCCCTTTCCACGTGCCACAGGAATCCTGGGACTCCTATCAAGTTTCACGAGGAGTCAGGCATCGTCTCCTTTGGAGGCACTGATCTCCGCATACCTCTGGAATTTTCAAAGGATGTGAGGCCTCCGGTCACGATCAGATGGGGAACTAGGTCTTTCTCTGTGGTCTCCACAGGGGATTCAGACATCCTTTCGTCTTGGGAGATGCAAGACGAGCCTGCATTCAAGTCACTGCAGGGATATCCGGCATTATTTCGAGTCAGGGCATCGCGGTGTCCATTCCACTTGTGTCCGCAAACTCAGGGTCCCTCTCACATACCTACAGCTGAGAGAAGCCTCCTCTTGAGGTGCTTGTGGTAAGGTGGTATTCCTCTGGAGTCGAAGCCAGGGAATAACATCTCATCTCGAGTTGATTTTTGGTCCACGGACCTCTTTCGCGTTGCTACAGTGACCTCAGGATCCCTCTAGCCTTGAAACAGTGTTCCTGGGGTTTCTCTGGAGTGCCATCAAGGAAATCAAGGCTCCTTTCATGTGTGATGTGCAACACGGAATTGCTCTGCACGCAGTGCAGGGGAATCGGGCCTCATCTCGGGGCGAGGGGGAAGTCTCATGGTTTTTCTCGAGTTGCGGCGGGAACCTGCGGTATATTCTCGAGTTACGACGGGGATGGCCCTTCTACCCACGTGTTTCTTCAGCGACGTCAGGACTCCTGCCTAGTTGCGAGGGACAACTCGGGATTCTGCTCGAGGCTTGGCAGGGCAATTGCGACGCCTCTCCAGCTGAGGTGGGAGACCAAGGGTCCCTTTCCACGTGCCACAGGAATCCTGGGACTCCTATCAAGTTTCACGAGGAGTCAGGCATCGTCTCCTTTGGAGGCACTGATCTCCGCGTACCTCTGGAGTTTTCAAAGGATGTGAGGCCTCCGGTCGCGATGAGGTGGGGAACTAGGTCTTTCTCTGTGGTCTCCACAGGGGATTCACACATACTTTCATCTTGGGAGATGCAGGACGAGCCTGCATTCTAGTCACTGCAGGGACATCTGGCCTTATTTCCCGTAAGGGCATCGCGGTGTCCATTCCACTTGAGGCCGCAAAATCAGGGTCCCTCTCACATACATAGAGCTGAGAGAAACCTCCTCTTGAGGTGCTTATGGTAAAGTGGTATTCCTCTGGAGTCGAAGCCAGGGACTAACCTCCCATCTCGAGTTGATTTTTGGTCCACGGAGCTCTTTCATGTTGCTACAGTGACCTCAGGATCCCTCTAGCCTTGAAACAGTGTTCTTGGGGATTCTCTGGAGGGCCATCAAGGAAATCAAGGCTCCTTTCATGTTTGATGTGCAACACGGAATTGCTCTGCACGCAGTGCAGGGGAATCGGGCCTCATCTCGCGGCGAGGGGGAAGTCTTATGGTTTTTCTCGAGTTGCGGCGGGAACCTGGGGTATATTCTCGACTTACGACGGGGATGGCCCTTCCATCCACGTGTTTGTTCAGCTACCTCAGGACTCCTGCCTAGTTGCGAGGGACAACTCGAGATTCTCCTCGAGGCTTGGCAGGGCAATTGGAACGCCTCTCCAGCTGAGGCGGGAGACCAAGTGTCCCTTTCACCGTGCCACAGGAATCCTGGGACTCCTATCAAGTTTCACGAGGAGTCAGGCATCGTCTCCTTTGGAGGCACTGATCTCCGCGTACCTCTGGAGTTTTCAAAGGATGTGAGGCCTCCGGTCGCCATGAAGTGTTGCACTAGGTTTTTCTCTGTGGTCTCCACAGTGGATTCATACATCCTTTCGTCTTTGGAGATGCAAGACGAGCCTGCATTCAAGTCACTGCAGGGATATCCGGCCTTATTTCGAGTCAGGGCCTCGCGGTGTCCATTCCACTTGAGGCCGCAAACTCAGGGTCCCTCTCACATACCTAGAGCTGTGAGAAGCCTCCTCTTGAGGTGCTTGTGGTAAGGTTGTATTCCTCTGGAGTCGAAGCCAGGGACTACCCTCTCATCGCGAGTCGATTTTTCGTCCACGGAGCTCTTTCGTGTTGCTACAGTGACCTCAGGATCCCTCTAGCCTTGAAACAGTGTTCTTGGGGTTTCTCTGGTGTGCCATCATGGAAATCAAGGCTCCTTTCATGTGTGATGTGCAACACGGAATTGCTCTGCATGCAGTGCAGGGAAATCGGGCCTTATCTCGCAGCGAGGGGGAAGTCTCATGGTTTTTCTCGAGTTGCGGCGGGAACCTGGGGTATATTCTCGAGTTACGACGGGAATGGACCTTCCACACACGTGTTTGTTCAGCGACCTCAGGACTCCTGCCTAGTTGCGAGGGACAACTCGGGATTCTCCTCGAGGCTTGGCAGGGCAATTGGGACGCCTCTCCAGCTGAGGCGGGAGACCAAGGGTCCCTTTCCACGTGCCACAGGAATCCTGGGACTCCTAAGAAGTTTCACGAGGAGTCAGGCGTCGTCTCCTTTGGAGGCACTGATCTCCGCGTACCTCTGGAGTTTTCAAAGGATGTGAGGCCTCCGGTCGCGATGAGGTGGGGAACTAGGTCTTTCTCTGTGGTCTCCACAGGGGATTCAGACATCCTTTCGTCTTGGGGGATGCAAGACGAGCCTGTATTCAAGACACTGCAGGGATATCCGGCCTTATTTCGAGTCAGGGCATCGCGGTGTCCATTCCACTTGAGGCTGCAAACTCAGGGTCCCTCTCACATAGCTAGAGCTGAGAGAAGCCTCCTCTTGAGGTGCTTGTGGTAAGGTGGTATTCCTCTGGAGTCGAAGCCAGGGACTAACCTCTCATCTCGAGTTGATTTTTAGTCCACGAAGCTCTTTCGTGTTGCTACAGTGACCTCAGGATCCCTCTAGCCTTGAAACAGTGTTCTTGGGTTTTCTCTGGAGTGCCATCAAGGAAATCACGGCTCCTTTCATTGTGATGTGCAACACGGAATTGCTCTTCACGCAGTGCAGGGGAATCTGGCCTCATCTCGCGGCGAGAGGGAAGTCTCATGGTTTTTCTCGAGTTGCGGCGGGAACCTGGGGTATATTCTCGAGTTACGACGGGGATGGCCCTTCCACACACGTGTTTGTTCAGCGACGTCAGGACTCCTGCCTAGTTGCGAGGGACAACTCGGGATTCTCCTCGAGGCTTGGCAGGGCAATTGGGACGCCTCTCCAGCTGAGGCGGGAGACCAAGGGTCCCTTTCCACGTGCCACAGGAATCCTGGGACTCCTATCAAGTTTCACGAGGAGTCAGGCATCGTCTCCTTTGGAGGCACTGATCTCCGCGTACCTCTGGAGTTTTCAAAGGATGTGAGGCCTCCGGTCGCGATGAGGTGGGGAACTAGGTCTTTCTCTGTGGTCTCCACAGGGGATTCAGACATCCTTTCATCTTGGGAGATGCAAGATGAGCCTGCATTCAAGTCACTGCAAGGATATCCGGCCTTATTTCGAGTCAGGGCATCGCGGTGTCCATTCCACTTGAGGCCGCAAACTCAGGGTCCCTCTCACATACATAGAGCTGAGAGAAGCCTCCTCTTGAGGTGCTTGTGGTAAGGTGGTATTCCTCTGGAGTCGAAGCCAGGGACTAACCTCTCATCTCGAGTTTATTCTTGGTCCACGGAGCTCTTTCATGTTGCTACAGTGACCTCAGGATCCCTCTAGCCTTGAAACAGTGTTCCTGGGGTTTCTCTGGAGTGCCATCAAGGAAATCAAGGCTCCTTTCATGTGTGATGTGCAACACGGAATTGCTCTGCACGCAGTGCAGGGGAATCGGGCCTCATCTCGGGGCGAGGGGGAAGTCTCATGGTTTTTCTCGAGTTGCGGCGGGAACCTGCGGTATATTCTCGAGTTACGACGGGGATGGCCCTTCTACCCACGTGTTTCTTCAGCGACGTCAGGACTCCTGCCTAGTTGCGAGGGACAACTCGGG
Organism: Cervus elaphus; assembly: GCF_910594005.1. NCBI lineage: Eukaryota > Metazoa > Chordata > Mammalia > Artiodactyla > Cervidae > Cervus > Cervus elaphus. Next base: position 9,697,609 of record NC_057838.1, read on the forward strand.
ATTCTGCTCGAGGCTTGGCAGGGCAATTGCGACGCCTCTCCAGCTGAGGTGGGAGACCAAGGGTCCCTTTCCACGTGCCACAGGAATCCTGGGACTCCTATCAAGTTTCACGAGGAGTCAGGCATCGTCTCCTTTGGAGGCACTGATCTCCGCGTACCTCTGGAGTTTTCAAAGGATGTGAGGCCTCTGGTCGCGATGAGGTGGGGAACTAGGTCTTTCTCTGTGGTCTCCACAGGGGATTCACACATACTTTCATCTTGGGAGATGCAGGACGAGCCTGCATTCTAGTCACTGCAGGGACATCTGGCCTTATTTCCCGTAAGGGCATCGCGGTGTCCATTCCACTTGAGGCCGCAAAATCAGGGTCCCTCTCACATACATAGAGCTGAGAGAAACCTCCTCTTGAGGTGCTTATGGTAAAGTGGTATTCCTCTGGAGTCGAAGCCAGGGACTAACCTCCCATCTCGAGTTGATTTTTGGTCCACGGAGCTCTTTCATGTTGCTACAGTGACCTCAGGATCCCTCTAGCCTTGAAACAGTGTTCTTGGGGATTCTCTGGAGGGCCATCAAGGAAATTAAGGCTCCTTTCATGTTTGATGTGCAACACGGAATTGCTCTGCACGCAGTGCAGGGGAATCGGGCCTCATCTCGCGGCGAGGGGGAAGTCTTATGGTTTTTCTCGAGTTGCGGCGGGAACCTGGGGTATATTCTCGAGTTACGACGGGGATGGCCCTTCCATCCACGTGTTTGTTCAGCGACCTCAGGACTCCTGCCTAGTTGCGAGGGACAACTCGAGATTCTCCTCGAGGCTTGGCAGGGCAATTGGAACGCCTCTCCAGCTGAGGCGGGAGACCAAGTGTCCCTTTCACCGTGCCACAGGAATCCTGGGACTCCTATCAAGTTTCACGAGGAGTCAGGCATCGTCTCCTTTGGAGGCACTGATCTCCGCGTACCTCTGGAGTTTTCAAAGGATGTGAGGCCTCCGGTCGCCATGAAGTGTTGCACTAGGTTTTTCTCTGTGGTCTCCACAGGGGATTCAGACATCCTTTCGTCTTGGGAGATGCAAGACGAGCCTGCATTCAAGTCACTGCAGGGATATCCGGCCTTATTTCAAGTCAGGGCATCGCGGTGTCCATTCCACTTGAGGCCGCAAACTCAGCGTCCCTCTTACATACCTAGAGCTGAGAGAAGCCTCCTCTTGAGGTGCTTGTGGTAAGGTGGTATTCCTCTGGAGTCGAAGCCAGGGACTAACCTCTCATCTCGAGTTGATTCTTGGTCCACGGAGCTCTTTCGTGTGGCTACAGTGACCTCAGGATCCCTCTAGCCTTGAAACAGTGTTCTTGGGGTTTCTCTGGAGTGCCATCAAGGAAATCAAGGCTTCTTTCATGTGTGATGTGCAACACGGAATTGCTCTGAAGGCAGTGCAGGGGAATCGGGCCTCATCTCGCGGCGAGGGGGAAATCTCATGGTTTTTATCGAGTTGCGGCGGGAACCTGGGGCATATTCTCGAGTTACGACGGGGATGGCCCTTCCACCCACGTGTTTCTTCAGCGACGTCAGGACTCCTGCCTAGTTGCGAGGGACAACTCGGGATTCTCCTCGAGGCTTGGCAGGGCAATTGGGACGCCTCTCCAGCTGAGGCGGGAGACCAAGGGTCCCTTTCCACGTGCCACAGGAATCCTGGGACTCCTATCAAGTTTCACGAGGAGTCAGGCATCGTCTCCTTTGGAGGCACTGATCTCCGCGTACCTTTGGAGTTTTCAAAGGATGTGAGGCCTCCGGTCGCGATGAGGTGGGGAACTAGGTCTTTCTCTGTGGTCTCCACAGGGGATTCAGACATCCTTTCATCTTGGGAGATGCAAGACGAGCCTGCATTCAAGTCACTGCAGGGATATCCGGCCTTATTTCTAGTCAGGGCATCGCGGTGTCCATTCCACTTGAGGCCGCAAACTCAGGGTCCCTCTCACATACCTAGAGCTGAGATAAGCCTCCTCTTGAGGTGCTTGTGGTAAGGTGGTATTCCTCTGGAGTCGAAGCCAGGGACTAACCTCTCATCTCGAGTTTATTCTTGGTCCACGGAGCTCTTTCATGTTGCTACAGTGACCTCAGGATCCCTCTAGCCTTGAAACAGTGTTCCTGGGGTTTCTCTGGAGTGCCATCAAGGAAATCAAGGCTCCTTTCATGTGTGATGTGCAACACGGAATTGCTCTGCACGCAGTGCAGGGGAATCGGGCCTCATCTCGGGGCGAGGGGGAAGTCTCATGGTTTTTCTCGAGTTGCGGCGGGAACCTGCGGTATATTCTCGAGTTATGACGGGGATGGCCCTTCTACCCACGTGTTTCTTCAGCGACCTCAGGACTCCTGCCTAGTTGCGAGGGACAACTCGGGATTCTCCTCGAGGCTTGGCAGGGCAATTGCGACGCCTCTCCTGCTGAGGTGGGAGACCAAGGGTCCCTTTCCACGTGCCACAGGAATCCTGGGACTCCTATCAAGTTTCACGAGGAGTCAGGCATCGTCTCCTTTGGAGGCACTGATCTCCGCGTACCTCTGGAGTTTTCAAAGGATGTGAGGCCTCCGGTCGCGATGAGGTGGGGAACTAGGTCTTTCTCTGTGGTCTCCACAGGGGATTCACACATTCTTTCATCTTGGGAGATGCAAGACGAGCCTGCATTCAAGTCACTGCAGGGACATCCGGCTTTATTTCCCGTCAGGGCATCGCAGTGTCCATTCCACTTGAGGCTGCAAAATCAGGGTCCCTCTCACATACCTATAGCTGAGAGAAGCCTCCTCTTGAGGTGCTTGTGGTAAGGTGGTATTCATCTGGAGTCGAAGCCAGGGACTAACCCCTCATCTCGAGTTGACTTTTCGTCCACGGAGCTCTTTCGCGTTGCTACAGTGACCTCAGGATCCCTCTAGCCTTGAAACAGTGTTCTTGGTGATTCTCTGGAGTGCCATCAAGGAAATCAAGGCTCCTTTCATGTGTGATGTGCAACACGGAATTGCTCTGCACGCAGTGCAGGGGAATCGGGCCTCATCTCGCGGCGAGGGGGAAGTCTCATGGTTTTTCTCGAGTTGCGGCGGGAACCTGGGGCATATTCTCGAGTTACGACGGGGATGGCCCTTCCACCCACGTGTTTCTTCAGCGACGTCAGGACTCCTGCCTAGTTGCGAGGGACAACTCGGGATTCTCCTCGAGGCTTGGCAGGGCAATTGGGACGCCTCTCCAGCTGAGGCGGGAGACCAAGGGTCCCTTTCCACGTGCCACAGGAATCCTGGGACTCCTATCAAGTTTCACGAGGAGTCAGGCATCGTCTCCTTTGGAGGCACTGATCTCCGCGTACCTTTGGAGTTTTCAAAGGATGTGAGGCCTCCGGTCGCGATGAGGTGGGGAACTAGGTCTTTCTCTGTGGTCTCCACAGGGGATTCAGACATCCTTTCATCTTGGGAGATGCAAGACGAGCCTGCATTCAAGTCACTGCAGGGATATCCGGCCTTATTTCTAGTCAGGGCATCGCGGTGTCCATTCCACTTGAGGCCGCAAACTCAGGGTCCCTCTCACATACCTAGAGCTGAGATAAGCCTCCTCTTGAGGTGCTTGTGGTAAGGTGGTATTCCTCTGGAGTCGAAGCCAGGGACTAACCTTTCATCTCGAGTTGATTCTTGGTCCACGGAGCTCTTTCATGTTGCTACAGTGACCTCAGGATCCCTCTAGCCTTGAAACAGTGTTCCTGGGGTTTCTCTGGAGTGCCATCAAGGAAATCAAGGCTCCTTTCATGTGTGATGTGCAACACGGAATTGCTCTGCACGCAGTGCAGGGGAATCGGGCCTCATCTCGGGGCGAGGGGGAAGTCTCATGGTTTTTCTCGAGTTGCGGCGGGAACCTGCGGTATATTCTCGAGTTACGACGGGGATGGCCCTTCTACCCACGTGTTTCTTCAGCGACCTCAGGACTCCTGCCTAGTTGCGAGGGACAACTCGGGATTCTCCTCGAGGCTTGGCAGGGCAATTTCGACGCCTCTCCTGCTGAGGTGGGAGACCAAGGGTCCCTTTCCACGTGCCACAGGAATCCTGGGACTCCTATCAAGTTTCACGAGGAGTCAGGCATCGTCTCCTTTGGAGACACTGATCTCCGCGTACCTCTGGAGTTTTCAAAGGATGTGAGGCCTCCGGTCGCGATGAGGTGGGGAACTACGTCTTTCTCTGTGGTCTCCACTGGGGATTCACACATACTTTCATCTTGGGAGATGCAGGACGAGCCTGCATTCTAGTCACTGCAGGGACATCTGGCCTTATTTCCCGTAAGGGCATCGCAGTGTCCATTCCACTTGAGGCCGCAAAATCAGGGTCCCTCTCACATACATAGAGCTGAGAGAAACCTCCTCTTGAGGTACTTATGGTAAAGTGGTATTCCTCTGGAGTCGAAGCCAGGGACTAACCTCCCATCTCGAGTTGATTTTTGGTCCACGGAGCTCTTTCGTGTTGCTACAGTGACCTCAGGATCCCTCTAGCCTTGAAACAGTGTTCTTGGGGATTCTCTGGAGGGCCATCAAGGAAATCAAGGCTCCTTTCATGTTTGATGTGCAACACGGAATTGCTCTGCACGCAGTGCAGGGGAATCGGGCCTCATCTCGCGGCGAGGGGGAAGTCTCATAGTTTTTCTCGAGTTGCGGCGGGAACCTGGGGTATATTCTCGAGTTACGACGGGGATGGCCCTTCCACACACGTGTTTGTTCAGCGACCTCAGGACTCCTGCCTAGTTGCGAGGGACAACTCGAGATTCTCCTCGAGGCTTGGCAGGGCAATTGGAACGCCTCTCCAGCTGAGGCGGGAGACCAAGTGTCCCATTCACCGTGCCACAGGAATCCTGGGACTCCTATCAAGTTTCACGAGGAGTCAGGCATCGTCTCCTTTGGAGGCACTGATCTCCGCGTACCTCTGGAGTTTTCAAAGGATGTGAGGCCTCCGGTCGCGATGAGGTGGGGAACTAGGTCTTTCTCTGTGGTCTCCACAGGGGATTCAGACATCCTTTCATCTTGGGAGATGCAAGACGAGCCTGCTTTCAAGTCACTGCAGGGATATCCGGCCTTATTTCGAGTCAGGGCATCGCGGTGTCCATTCCACTTGAGGCCGCAAACTCAGGGTCCCTCTTACATACCTAGAGCTGAGAGAAGCCTCCTCTTGAGGTGCTTGTGGTAAGGTGGTATTCCTCTGGAGTCGAAGCCAGGGACTAACCTCTCATCTCGAGTTGATTCTTGGTCCACGGAGCTCTTTCGTGTGGCTACAGTGACCTCAGGATCCCTCTAGCCTTGAAACAGTGTTCTTGGGGTTTCTCTGGAGTGCCATCAAGGAAATCAAGGTTTCTTTCATGTGTGATGTGCAACACGGAATTGCTCTGAACGCAGTGCAGGGGAATCGGGCCTCATCTCGCAGCGAGGGGCAAGTCTCATGGTTTTTCTCGAGTTGCGGCGGGAACCTGGGGCATATTCTCGAGTTACGACGGGGATGGCCCTTCCACACACGTGTTTGTTCAGCGACGTCAGGACTCCTGCCTAGTTGCGAGGGACAACTCGGGATTCTCCTCGAGGCTTGGCAGGGCAATTGGGACGCCTCTCCAGCTGAGGCGGGAGACCAAGTGTCCCTTTCCACGTGCCACAGGAATCCTGGGACTCCTATCAAGTTTCACGAGGAGTCAGGCATCGTCTCCTTTGGAGGCACTGATCTCCGCATACCTCTGGAGTTTTCAAAGGATGTGAGGCCTCCGGTCGCGATGAGGTTTGGAACTAGGTCTTTCTCTGTGGTCTCCACAGGGGATTCACACATACTTTCATCTTGGGAGATGCAGGACTAGCCTGCATTCTAGTCACTGCAGGGACATCTGGCCTTATTTCCCGTAAGGGCATCGCAGTGTCCATTCCACTTGAGGCCGCAAACTCAGGGTCCCTCTCACATACATAGAGCTGAGAGAAACCTCCTCTTGAGGTACTTATGGTAAAGTGGTATTCCTCTGGAGTCGAAGCCAGGGACTAACCTCCCATCTCGAGTTGATTTTTGGTCCACGGAGCTCTTTCGTGTTGCTACAGTGACCTCAGGATCCCTCTAGCCTTGAAACAGTGTTCTTGGGGATTCTCTGGAGGGCCATCAAGGAAATCAAGGCTCCTTTCATGTTTGATGTGCAACACGGAATTGCTCTGCACGCAGTGCAGGGGAATCGGGCCTCATCTCGCGGCGAGGGGGAAGTCTCATAGTTTTTCTCGAGTTGCGGCGGGAACCTGGGGTATATTCTCGAGTTACGACGGGGATGGCCCTTCCTCCCACGTGTTTGTTCAGCGACCTCAGGACTCCTGCCTAGTTGCGAGGGACAACTCGAGATTCTCCTCGAGGCTTGGCAGGGCAATTGGAACGCCTCTCCAGCTGAGGCGGGAGACCAAGTGTCCCTTTCACCGTGCCACAGGAATCCTGGGACTCCTATCAAGTTTCACGAGGAGTCAGGCATCGTCTCCTTTGGAGGCACTGATCTCCGCGTACCTCTGGAGTTTTCAAAGGATGTGAGGCCTCCGGTCGCCATGAAGTGTTGCACTAGGTCTTTCTCTGTGGTCTCCACAGGGGATTCAGACATCCTTTCGTCCTGGGAGATGCAAGACGAGCCTGCATTCAAGTCACTGCAGGGATATCCGGCCTTATTTCGAGTCAGGGCATCGCGGTGTCCATTCCACTTGAGGCCGCAAACTCATGGTCCCTCTTACATACCTAGAGCTGAGAGAAGCCTCCTCTTGAGGTGCTTGTGGTAAGGTGGTATTCCTCTGGAGTCGAAGCCAGGGACTAACCTCTCATCTCGAGTTGATTCTTGGTCCACGGAGCTCTTTCGTGTGGCTACAGTGACCTCAGGATCCCTCTAGCCTTGAAACAGTGTTCTTGGGGTTTCCCTGGAGTGCCATCAAGGAAATCAAGGCTCCTTTCATTTGTGATGTGCAACACGAAATTGCTCTGAACGCAGTGCAGGGGAATCGGGCCTCATCTTGCAGCGAGGGGGAAGTCTCATGGTTTTTCTCGAGTTGCGGCGGGAACCTGGGGTATATTCTCGAGTTACGACGGGGATGGCCCTTCCACACACGTGTTTGTTCAGCGACGTCAGGACTCCTGCCTAGTTGCGAGGGACAACTCGGGATTCTCCTCGAGGCTTGGCAGGGCAATTGGGACGCCTCTCCAGCTGAGGCGGGAGACCAAGTGTCCCTTTCCACGTGCCACAGGAATCCTGGGACTCCTATCAAGTTTCACGAGGAGTCAGGCATCGTCTCCTTTGGAGGCACTGATCTCCGCGTACCTTTGGAATTTTCAAAGGATGTGAGGCCTCCGGTCACGATCAGATGGGGAACTAGGTCTTTCACTGTGGTCTCCACAGGGGATTCAGACATCCTTTCGTCTTGGGAGATGCAAGACGTGCCTGCATTCAAGTCATTGCAGGGATATCCGGCATTATTTCGAGTCAGGGCATCGCGGTGTCCATTCCACTTGTGTCCGCAAACTCAGGGTCCCTCTCACATACCTAGAGCTGAGAGAAGCCTCCTCTTGAGGTGCTTGTGGTAAGGTGGTATTCCTCTGGAGTCGAAGCCAGGGACTAACATCTCATCTCGAGTTGATTTTTGGTCCACGGAGCTCTTTCATGTGGCTACAGTGACTTCAGGATCCTTCTAGCCTTGAAACAGTGTTCTTGGGGTTTCCCTGGAGTGCCATCAAGGAAATCAAGGCTCCTTTTATATGTGATGTGCAGCACGGAATTGCTCTGCACGCAGTGCAGGGGAATCGGGCCTCATCTCGCGGCGAGGGGGAAGTCTCATGGTTTTTCTCGAGTTGCGGCGGGATCCTGGGGTATATTCTCGAGTTACGACGGGGATGGCCCTTCCACACACATGTTTGTTCAGCTACGTCAGAACTCCTGCCTAGTTGCGAGGGACAACTCGGGATTCTCCTCGAGGCTTGGCAGGGCAATTGGGACACCTCTCCAGCTGAGGGGGGAGACCAAGGGTCCCTTTCCACGTGCCACAGGAATCCTGGGACTCCTATCAAGTTTCACGAGGAGTCAGGCATCGTCTCCTTTGGAGGCACTGATCTCCGCGTACCTCTGGAGTTTTCAAAGGATGTGAGGCCTCCGGTCGCGATGAGGTGGGGAACTAGGTCTTTCTCTGTGGTCTCCACAGGGGATTCACACATTCTTTCATCTTGGGAGATGCAAGACGAGCCTGCATTCAAGTCACTGCAGGGACATCCGGCTTTATTTCCCGTCAGGGCATCGCAGTGTCCATTCCACTTGAGGCTGCAAAATCAGGGTCCCTCTCACATACCTATAGCTGAGAGAAGCCTCCTCTTGAGGTGCTTGTGGTAAGGTGGTATTCATCTGGAGTCGAAGCCAGGGACTAACCCCTCATCTCGAGTTGACTTTTCGTCCACGGAGCTCTTTCGCGTTGCTACAGTGACCTCAGGATCCCTCTAGCCTTGAAACAGTGTTCTTGGTGATTCTCTGGAGTGCCATCAAGGAAATCAAGGCTCCTTTCATGTGTGATGTGCAACACGGAATTGCTCTGCACGCAGTGCAGGGGAATCGGGCCTCATCTCGCGGCGAGGGGGAAGTCTCATGGTTTTTCTCGAGTTGCGGCGGGAACCTGGGGCATATTCTCGAGTTACGACGGGGATGGCCCTTCCACCCACGTGTTTCTTCAGCGACGTCAGGACTCCTGCCTAGTTGCGAGGGACAACTCGGGATTCTCCTCGAGGCTTGGCAGGGCAATTGGGACGCCTCTCCAGCTGAGGCGGGAGACCAAGGGTCCCTTTCCACGTGCCACAGGAATCCTGGGACTCCTATCAAGTTTCACGAGGAGTCAGGCATCGTCTCCTTTGGAGGCACTGATCTCCGCGTACCTTTGGAGTTTTCAAAGGATGTGAGGCCTCCGGTCGCGATGAGGTGGGGAACTAGGTCTTTCTCTGTGGTCTCCACAGGGGATTCAGACATCCTTTCATCTTGGGAGATGCAAGACGAGCCTGCATTCAAGTCACTGCAGGGATATCCGGCCTTATTTCTAGTCAGGGCATCGCGGTGTCCATTCCACTTGAGGCCGCAAACTCAGGGTCCCTCTCACATACCTAGAGCTGAGATAAGCCTCCTCTTGAGGTGCTTGTGGTAAGGTGGTATTCCTCTGGAGTCGAAGCCAGGGACTAACCTCTCATCTCGAGTTGATTCTTGGTCCACGGAGCTCTTTCATGTTGCTACAGTGACCTCAGGATCCCTCTAGCCTTGAAACAGTGTTCCTGGGGTTTCTCTGGAGTGCCATTAAGGAAATCAAGGCTCCTTTCATGTGTGATGTGCAACACGGAATTGCTCTGCACGCAGTGCAGGGGAATCGGGCCTCATCTCGGGGCGAGGGGGAAGTCTCATGGTTTTTCTCGAGTTGCGGCGGGAACCTGCGGTATATTCTCGAGTTATGACGGGGATGGCCCTTCTACCCACGTGTTTCTTCAGCGACCTCAGGACTCCTGCCTAGTTGCGAGGGACAACTCGGGATTCTCCTCGAGGCTTGGCAGGGCAATTGCGACGCCTCTCCTGCTGAGGTGGGAGACCAAGGGTCCCTTTCCACGTGCCACAGGAATCCTGGACTCCTATCAAGTTTCACGAGGAGTCAGGCATCGTCTCCTTTGGAGACACTGATCTCCGCGTACCTCTGGAGTTTTCAAAGGATGTGAGGCCTCCGGTCGCGATGAGGTGGGGAACTACGTCTTTCTCTGTGGTCTCCACAGGGGATTCACACATACTTTCATCTTGGGAGATGCAGGACGAACCTGCATTCTAGTCACTGCAGGGACATCTGGCCTTATTTCCCGTAAGGGCATCGCAGTGTCCATTCCACTTGAGGCCGCAAAATCAGGGTCCCTCTCACATACATAGAGCTGAGAGAAACCTCCTCTTGAGGTACTTATGGTAAAGTGGTATTCCTCTGGAGTCGAAGCCAGGGACTAACCTCCCATCTCGAGTTGATTTTTGGTCCACGGAGCTCTTTCGTGTTGCTACAGTGACCTCAGGATCCCTCTAGCCTTGAAACAGTGTTCTTGGGGATTCTCTGGAGGGCCATCAAGGAAATCAAGGCTCCTTTCATGTTTGATGTGCAACACGGAATTGCTCTGCACGCAGTGCAGGGGAATCGGGCCTCATCTCGCGGCGAGGGGGAAGTCTCATAGTTTTTCTCGAGTTGCGGCGGGAACCTGGGGTATATTCTCGAGTTACGACGGGGATGGCCCTTCCACACACGTGTTTGTTCAGCGACCTCAGGACTCCTGCCTAGTTGCGAGGGACAACTCGAGATTCTCCTCGAGGCTTGGCAGGGCAATTGGAACGCCTCTCCAGCTGAGGCGGGAGACCAAGTGTCCCATTCACCGTGCCACAGGAATCCTGGGACTCCTATCAAGTTTCACGAGGAGTCAGGCATCGTCTCCTTTGGAGGCACTGATCTCCGCGTACCTCTGGAGTTTTCAAAGGATGTGAGGCCTCCGGTCGCGATGAGGTGGGGAACTAGGTCTTTCTCTGTGGTCTCCACAGGGGATTCAGACATCCTTTCATCTTGGGAGATGCAAGACGAGCCTGCTTTCAAGTCACTGCAGGGATATCCGGCCTTATTTCGAGTCAGGGCATCGCGGTGTCCATTCCACTTGAGGCCGCAAACTCAGGGTCCCTCTTACATACCTAGAGCTGAGAGAAGCCTCCTCTTGAGGTGCTTGTGGTAAGGTGGTATTCCTCTGGAGTCGAAGCCAGGGACTAACCTCTCATCTCGAGTTGATTCTTGGTCCACGGAGCTCTTTCGTGTGGCTACAGTGACCTCAGGATCCCTCTAGCCTTGAAACAGTGTTCTTGGGGTTTCTCTGGAGTGCCATCAAGGAAATCAAGGTTTCTTTCATGTTTGATGTGCAACACGGAATTGCTCTGAACGCAGTGCAGGGGAATCGGGCCTCATCTCGCAGCGAGGGGCAAGTCTCATGGTTTTTCTCGAGTTGCGGCGGGAACCTGGGGCATATTCTCGAGTTACGACGGGGATGGCCCTTCCACACACGTGTTTGTTCAGCGACGTCAGGACTCCTGCCTAGTTGCGAGGGACAACTCGGGATTCTCCTCGAGGCTTGGCAGGGCAATTGGGACGCCTCTCCAGCTGAGGCGGGAGACCAAGTGTCCCTTTCCACGTGCCACAGGAATCCTGGGACTCCTATCAAGTTTCACGAGGAGTCAGGCATCGTCTCCTTTGGAGGCACTGATCTCCGCATACCTCTGGAGTTTTCAAAGGATGTGAGGCCTCCGGTCGCGATGAGGTTTGGAACTAGGTCTTTCTCTGTGGTCTCCACAGGGGATTCACACATACTTTCATCTTGGGAGATGCAGGACTAGCCTGCATTCTAGTCACTGCAGGGACATCTGGCCTTATTTCCCGTAAGGGCATCGCAGTGTCCATTCCACTTGAGGCCGCAAAATCAGGGTCCCTCTCACATACATAGAGCTGAGAGAAACCTCCTCTTGAGGTACTTATGGTAAAGTGGTATTCCTCTGGAGTCGAAGCCAGGAACTAACCTCCCATCTCGAGTTGATTTTTGGTCCACGGAGCTCTTTCGTGTTGCTACAGTGACCTCAGGATCCCTCTAGCCTTGAAACAGTGTTCTTGGGGATTCTCTGGAGGGCCATCAAGGAAATCAAGGCTCCTTTCATGTTTGATGTGCAACACGGAATTGCTCTGCACGCAGTGCAGGGGAATCGGGCCTCATCTCGCGGCGAGGGGGAAGTCTCATAGTTTTTCTCGAGTTGCGGCGGGAACCTGGGGTATATTCTCGAGTTACGACGGGGATGGCCCTTCCTCCCACGTGTTTGTTCAGCGACCTCAGGACTCCTGCCTAGTTGCGAGGGACAACTCGAGATTCTCCTCGAGGCTTGGCAGGGCAATTGGAACGCCTCTCCAGCTGAGGCGGGAGACCAAGTGTCCCTTTCACCGTGCCACAGGAATCCTGGGACTCCTATCAAGTTTCACGAGGAGTCAGGCATCGTCTCCTTTGGAGGCACTGATCTCCGCGTACCTCTGGAGTTTTCAAAGGATGTGAGGCCTCCGGTCGCCATGAAGTGTTGCACTAGGTCTTTCTCTGTGGTCTCCACAGGGGATTCAGACATCCTTTCGTCCTGGGAGATGCAAGACGAGCCTGCATTCAAGTCACTGCAGGGATATCCGGCCTTATTTCGAGTCAGGGCATCGCGGTGTCCATTCCACTTGAGGCCGCAAACTCATGGTCCCTCTTACATACCTAGAGCTGAGAGAAGCCTCCTCTTGAGGTGCTTGTGGTAAGGTGGTATTCCTCTGGAGTCGAAGCCAGGGACTAACCTCTCATCTCGAGTTGATTCTTGGTCCACGGAGCTCTTTCGTGTGGCTACAGTGACCTCAGGATCCCTCTAGCCTTGAAACAGTGTTCTTGGGGTTTCCCTGGAGTGCCATCAAGGAAATCAAGGCTCCTTTCATTTGTGATGTGCAACACGAAATTGCTCTGAACGCAGTGCAGGGGAATCGGGCCTCATCTTGCAGCGAGGGGGAAGTCTCATGGTTTTTCTCGAGTTGCGGCGGGAACCTGGGGTATATTCTCGAGTTACGACGGGGATGGCCCTTCCACACACGTGTTTGTTCAGCGACGTCAGGACTCCTGCCTAGTTGCGAGGGACAACTCGGGATTCTCCTCGAGGCTTGGCAGGGCAATTGGGACGCCTCTCCAGCTGAGGCGGGAGACCAAGTGTCCCTTTCCACGTGCCACAGGAATCCTGGGACTCCTATCAAGTTTCACGAGGAGTCAGGCATCGTCTCCTTTGGAGGCACTGATCTCCGCGTACCTTTGGAATTTTCAAAGGATGTGAGGCCTCCGGTCACGATCAGATGGGGAACTAGGTCTTTCACTGTGGTCTCCACAGGGGATTCAGACATCCTTTCGTCTTGGGAGATGCAAGACGTGCCTGCATTCAAGTCATTGCAGGGATATCCGGCATTATTTCGAGTCAGGGCATCGCGGTGTCCATTCCACTTGTGTCCGCAAACTCAGGGTCCCTCTCACATACCTAGAGCTGAGAGAAGCCTCCTCTTGAGGTGCTTGTGGTAAGGTGGTATTCCTCTGGAGTCGAAGCCAGGGACTAACATCTCATCTCGAGTTGATTTTTGGTCCACGGAGCTCTTTCATGTGGCTACAGTGACTTCAGGATCCTTCTAGCCTTGAAACAGTGTTCTTGGGGTTTCCCTGGAGTGCCATCAAGGAAATCAAGGCTCCTTTTATATGTGATGTGCAGCACGGAATTGCTCTGCACGCAGTGCAGGGGAATCGGGCCTCATCTCGCGGCGAGGGGGAAGTCTCATGGTTTTTCTCGAGTTGCGGCGGGATCCTGGGGTATATTGTCGAGTTACGACGGGGATGGCCCTTCCACACACATGTTTGTTCAGCTACGTCAGAACTCCTGCCTAGTTGCGAGGGACAACTCGGGATTCTCCTCGAGGCTTGGCAGGGCAATTGGGACACCTCTCCAGCTGAGGGGGGAGACCAAGGGTCCCTTTCCACGTGCCACAGGAATCCTGGGACTCCTATCAAGTTTCACGAGGAGTCAGGCATCGTCTCCTTTGGAGGCACTGATCTCCGCGTACCTCTGGAGTTTTCAAAGGATGTGAGGCCTCCGGTCGCGATGAGGTGGGGAACTAGGTCTTTCTCTGTGGTCTCCACAGGGGATTCACACATTCTTTCATCTTGGGAGATGCAAGACGAGCCTGCATTCAAGTCACTGCAGGGACATCCGGCTTTATTTCCCGTCAGGGCATCGCAGTGTCCATTCCACTTGAGGCTGCAAAATCAGGGTCCCTCTCACATACATAGAGCTGAGAGAAGCCTCCTCTTGAGGTGCTTGTGGTAAGGTGGTATTCATCTGGAGTCGAAGCCAGGGACTAACCCCTCATCTCGAGTTGACTTTTCGTCCACGGAGCTCTTTCGTGTTGCTACAGTGACCTCAGGATCCCTCTAGCCTTGAAACAGTGTTCTTGGTGATTCTCTGGAGTGCCATCAAGGAAATCAAGGCTCCTTTCATGTGTGATGTGCAACACGGAATTGCTCTGCACGCAGTGCAGGGGAATCGGGCCTCATCTCGCGGCGAGGGGGAAGTCTCATGGTTTTTCTCGAGTTGCGGCGGGAACCTGGGGTATATTCTCGAGTTACGACGGGGATGGCCCTTCCACACACGTGTTTGTTCAGCGACGTCAGGACTCCGGCTTAGTTGTGAGGGACAACTCGGGATTCTCCTCGAGGCTTGGCAGGGCAATTGGGACGCCTCTCCAGCTGAGGCGGGAGACCAAGGGTCCCTTTCCACGTGCCACAGGAATCCTGGGACTCCTATCAAGTTTCACGAGGAGTCAGGCATCGTCTCCTTTGGAGGCACTGATCTCCGTGTACCTCTGGAGTTTTCAAAGTATGTGAGGCCTCCGGTCGCGATGAGGTGGGGAACTAGGTCTTTCTCTGTGGTCTCCACAGGGGATTCAGACATCCTTTCGTCTTGGGAGATGCAAGACGAGCCTCCATTCAAGTCACTGCAGGGATATCCGGCCTTATTTCGAGTCAGGGCATCGCGGTGTCCATTCCACTTGAGGCCGCAAACTCAGGGTCCCTCTCACATACCTAGAGCTGAGAGAAGCCTCCTCTTGAGGTGCTTGTCATAAGGTGGTATTCCTCTGGAGTCGAAGCCAGGGACTAACCTCTCATCTCGAGTTGATTCTTGGTCCACGGAGCTCATTCGTGTTGCTACAGTGACCTCAGGATCCCTCTAGCCTTGAAACAGTGTTCCTGGGGTTTCTCTGGAATGCCATCAAGGAAATCAAGGATCCTTTCATGTGTGATGTGCAACACGGAATTGCTCTGAACGCAGTGCAGGGGAATCGGGCCTCATCTCGGGGCGAGGGGGAAGTCTCATGGTTTTTCTCGAGTTGCGGCGGGAACCTGCGGTATATTCTCAAGTTACGACGGGGATGGCCCTTCCACCCACGTGTTTCTTCAGCGACGTCAGGACTCCTGCCTAGTTGCGAGGGACAACTCGGGATTCTCCTCGAGGCTTGGCAGGGCAATTGGGACGCCTCTCCAGCTGAGGCGGGAGACCAAGGGTCCCTTTCCACGTGCCACAGGAATCCTGGGACTCCTATCAAGTTTCACGAGGAGTCAGGCATCGTCTCCTTTGGAGGCACTGATCTCCACGTACCTCTGGAGTTTTCAAAGGATGTGAGGCCTCCGGTCGCGATGAGGTGGGGAACTAGGTCTTTCTCTCTGGTCTCCACAGGGGATTCAGACATCCTTTCGTCTTGGGAGATGCAAGACGAGCCTGCATTCAAGTCACTGCAGGGATATCCGGCCTTATTTCGAGTCAGGGCATCGCGGTGTCCATTCCACTTGAGGCCGCAAACTCAGGGTCCCTCTCACATACCTAGAGCTGAGAGAAGCCTCCTCTTGAGGTGCTTATGGTAAAGTGGTATTCCTCTGGAGTCGAAGCCAGGGACAAACCTCCCATCTCGAGTTGATTTTTGGTCCACGGAGCTCTTTCGTGTTGCTACAGTGACCTCAGGATCCCTCTAGCCTTGAAACAGTGTTCTTGGGGTTTCTCTGGAGTGCCATCAAGGAAATCACGGTTTCTTTCATGTGTGATGTGCAGCACGGAATTGCTCTTCACGCAGTGCAGGGGAATCTGGCCTCATCTCGCGGCGAGGGGGAAGTCTCATGGTTTTTCTCGAGTTGCGGCGGGAACCTGGGGTATATTCTCCAGTTACGACGGGGATGGCCCTTCCACCCACGTGTTTGTTCAGCGACGTCAGGACTCCTGCCTAGTTGCGAGGGACAACTCGGGATTCTCCTCGAGGCTTGGCAGGGCAATTGGGACGCCTCTCCAGCTGAGGCGGGAGACCAAGGGTCCCTTTCCACGTGCCACAGGAATCCTGGGACTCCTATCAAGTTTCACGAGGAGTCAGGCATCGTCTCCTTTGGAGGCACTGATCTCCGCGTACCTCTGGAGTTTTCAAAGGATGTGAGGCCTCCGGTCGCGATGAGGTGGGGAACTCAGTCTTTCTCTGTGGTCTCCACAGGGGACTCACACATACTTTCATCTTGGGAGATGCAGGACTAGCCTGCATTCTAGTCACTGCAGGGACATCTGGCCTTATTTCCCGTAAGGGCATCGCAGTGTCCATTCCACTTGAGGCCGCAAAATCAGGGTCCCTCTCACATACATAGAGCTGAGAGAAACCTCCTCTTGAGGTACTTATGGTAAAGTGGTATTCCTCTGGAGTCGAAGC
The DNA here is from genome assembly GCF_910594005.1 of Cervus elaphus. Taxonomy (NCBI): domain Eukaryota; kingdom Metazoa; phylum Chordata; class Mammalia; order Artiodactyla; family Cervidae; genus Cervus; species Cervus elaphus. The sequence goes on from NC_057838.1 coordinate 9,713,973, forward strand.
CAGGAACTAACCTCCCATCTCGAGTTGATTTTTGGTCCACGGAGCTCTTTCGTGTTGCTACAGTGACCTCAGGATCCCTCTAGCCTTGAAACAGTGTTCTTGGGGATTCTCTGGAGGGCCATCAAGGAAATCAAGGCTCCTTTCATGTTTGATGTGCAACACGGAATTGCTCTGCACGCAGTGCAGGGGAATCGGGCCTCATCTCGCGGCGAGGGGGAAGTCTCATAGTTTTTCTCGAGTTGCGGCGGGAACCTGGGGTATATTCTCGAGTTACGACGGGGATGGCCCTTCCTCCCACGTGTTTGTTCAGCGACCTCAGGACTCCTGCCTAGTTGCGAGGGACAACTCGAGATTCTCCTCGAGGCTTGGCAGGGCAATTGGAACGCCTCTCCAGCTGAGGCGGGAGACCAAGTGTCCCTTTCACCGTGCCACAGGAATCCTGGGACTCCTATCAAGTTTCACGAGGAGTCAGGCATCGTCTCCTTTGGAGGCACTGATCTCCGCGTACCTCTGGAGTTTTCAAAGGATGTGAGGCCTCCGGTCGCCATGAAGTGTTGCACTAGGTCTTTCTCTGTGGTCTCCACAGGGGATTCAGACATCCTTTCGTCCTGGGAGATGCAAGACGAGCCTGCATTCAAGTCACTGCAGGGATATCCGGCCTTATTTCGAGTCAGGGCATCGCGGTGTCCATTCCACTTGAGGCCGCAAACTCATGGTCCCTCTTACATACCTAGAGCTGAGAGAAGCCTCCTCTTGAGGTGCTTGTGGTAAGGTGGTATTCCTCTGGAGTCGAAGCCAGGGACTAACCTCTCATCTCGAGTTGATTCTTGGTCCACGGAGCTCTTTCGTGTGGCTACAGTGACCTCAGGATCCCTCTAGCCTTGAAACAGTGTTCTTGGGGTTTCCCTGGAGTGCCATCAAGGAAATCAAGGCTCCTTTCATTTGTGATGTGCAACACGAAATTGCTCTGAACGCAGTGCAGGGGAATCGGGCCTCATCTTGCAGCGAGGGGGAAGTCTCATGGTTTTTCTCGAGTTGCGGCGGGAACCTGGGGTATATTCTCGAGTTACGACGGGGATGGCCCTTCCACACACGTGTTTGTTCAGCGACGTCAGGACTCCTGCCTAGTTGCGAGGGACAACTCGGGATTCTCCTCGAGGCTTGGCAGGGCAATTGGGACGCCTCTCCAGCTGAGGCGGGAGACCAAGTGTCCCTTTCCACGTGCCACAGGAATCCTGGGACTCCTATCAAGTTTCACGAGGAGTCAGGCATCGTCTCCTTTGGAGGCACTGATCTCCGCGTACCTTTGGAATTTTCAAAGGATGTGAGGCCTCCGGTCACGATCAGATGGGGAACTAGGTCTTTCACTGTGGTCTCCACAGGGGATTCAGACATCCTTTCGTCTTGGGAGATGCAAGACGTGCCTGCATTCAAGTCATTGCAGGGATATCCGGCATTATTTCGAGTCAGGGCATCGCGGTGTCCATTCCACTTGTGTCCGCAAACTCAGGGTCCCTCTCACATACCTAGAGCTGAGAGAAGCCTCCTCTTGAGGTGCTTGTGGTAAGGTGGTATTCCTCTGGAGTCGAAGCCAGGGACTAACATCTCATCTCGAGTTGATTTTTGGTCCACGGAGCTCTTTCATGTGGCTACAGTGACTTCAGGATCCTTCTAGCCTTGAAACAGTGTTCTTGGGGTTTCCCTGGAGTGCCATCAAGGAAATCAAGGCTCCTTTTATATGTGATGTGCAGCACGGAATTGCTCTGCACGCAGTGCAGGGGAATCGGGCCTCATCTCGCGGCGAGGGGGAAGTCTCATGGTTTTTCTCGAGTTGCGGCGGGATCCTGGGGTATATTGTCGAGTTACGACGGGGATGGCCCTTCCACACACATGTTTGTTCAGCTACGTCAGAACTCCTGCCTAGTTGCGAGGGACAACTCGGGATTCTCCTCGAGGCTTGGCAGGGCAATTGGGACACCTCTCCAGCTGAGGGGGGAGACCAAGGGTCCCTTTCCACGTGCCACAGGAATCCTGGGACTCCTATCAAGTTTCACGAGGAGTCAGGCATCGTCTCCTTTGGAGGCACTGATCTCCGCGTACCTCTGGAGTTTTCAAAGGATGTGAGGCCTCCGGTCGCGATGAGGTGGGGAACTAGGTCTTTCTCTGTGGTCTCCACAGGGGATTCACACATTCTTTCATCTTGGGAGATGCAAGACGAGCCTGCATTCAAGTCACTGCAGGGACATCCGGCTTTATTTCCCGTCAGGGCATCGCAGTGTCCATTCCACTTGAGGCTGCAAAATCAGGGTCCCTCTCACATACATAGAGCTGAGAGAAGCCTCCTCTTGAGGTGCTTGTGGTAAGGTGGTATTCATCTGGAGTCGAAGCCAGGGACTAACCCCTCATCTCGAGTTGACTTTTCGTCCACGGAGCTCTTTCGTGTTGCTACAGTGACCTCAGGATCCCTCTAGCCTTGAAACAGTGTTCTTGGTGATTCTCTGGAGTGCCATCAAGGAAATCAAGGCTCCTTTCATGTGTGATGTGCAACACGGAATTGCTCTGCACGCAGTGCAGGGGAATCGGGCCTCATCTCGCGGCGAGGGGGAAGTCTCATGGTTTTTCTCGAGTTGCGGCGGGAACCTGGGGTATATTCTCGAGTTACGACGGGGATGGCCCTTCCACACACGTGTTTGTTCAGCGACGTCAGGACTCCGGCTTAGTTGTGAGGGACAACTCGGGATTCTCCTCGAGGCTTGGCAGGGCAATTGGGACGCCTCTCCAGCTGAGGCGGGAGACCAAGGGTCCCTTTCCACGTGCCACAGGAATCCTGGGACTCCTATCAAGTTTCACGAGGAGTCAGGCATCGTCTCCTTTGGAGGCACTGATCTCCGTGTACCTCTGGAGTTTTCAAAGTATGTGAGGCCTCCGGTCGCGATGAGGTGGGGAACTAGGTCTTTCTCTGTGGTCTCCACAGGGGATTCAGACATCCTTTCGTCTTGGGAGATGCAAGACGAGCCTCCATTCAAGTCACTGCAGGGATATCCGGCCTTATTTTGAATCAGGGCATCGCGGTGTCCATTCCACTTGAGGCCGCAAACTCAGGGTCCCTCTCACATACCTAGAGCTGAGAGAAGCCTCCTCTTGAGGTGCTTGTCATAAGGTGGTATTCCTCTGGAGTCGAAGCCAGGGACTAACCTCTCATCTCGAGTTGATTCTTGGTCCACGGAGCTCATTCGTGTTGCTACAGTGACCTCAGGATCCCTCTAGCCTTGAAACAGTGTTCCTGGGGTTTCTCTGGAATGCCATCAAGGAAATCAAGGATCCTTTCATGTGTGATGTGCAACACGGAATTGCTCTGAACGCAGTGCAGGGGAATCGGGCCTCATCTCGGGGCGAGGGGGAAGTCTCATGGTTTTTCTCGAGTTGCGGCGGGAACCTGCGGTATATTCTCAAGTTACGACGGGGATGGCCCTTCCACCCACGTGTTTCTTCAGCGACGTCAGGACTCCTGCCTAGTTGCGAGGGACAACTCGGGATTCTCCTCGAGGCTTGGCAGGGCAATTGGGACGCCTCTCCAGCTGAGGCGGGAGACCAAGGGTCCCTTTCCACGTGCCACAGGAATCCTGGGACTCCTATCAAGTTTCACGAGGAGTCAGGCATCGTCTCCTTTGGAGGCACTGATCTCCACGTACCTCTGGAGTTTTCAAAGGATGTGAGGCCTCCGGTCGCGATGAGGTGGGGAACTAGGTCTTTCTCTCTGGTCTCCACAGGGGATTCAGACATCCTTTCGTCTTGGGAGATGCAAGACGAGCCTGCATTCAAGTCACTGCAGGGATATCCGGCCTTATTTCGAGTCAGGGCATCGCGGTGTCCATTCCACTTGAGGCCGCAAACTCAGGGTCCCTCTCACATACCTAGAGCTGAGAGAAGCCTCCTCTTGAGGTGCTTATGGTAAAGTGGTATTCCTCTGGAGTCGAAGCCAGGGACAAACCTCCCATCTCGAGTTGATTTTTGGTCCACGGAGCTCTTTCGTGTTGCTACAGTGACCTCAGGATCCCTCTAGCCTTGAAACAGTGTTCTTGGGGTTTCTCTGGAGTGCCATCAAGGAAATCACGGTTTCTTTCATGTGTGATGTGCAGCACGGAATTGCTCTTCACGCAGTGCAGGGGAATCTGGCCTCATCTCGCGGCGAGGGGGAAGTCTCATGGTTTTTCTCGAGTTGCGGCGGGAACCTGGGGTATATTCTCCAGTTACGACGGGGATGGCCCTTCCACCCACGTGTTTGTTCAGCGACGTCAGGACTCCTGCCTAGTTGCGAGGGACAACTCGGGATTCTCCTCGAGGCTTGGCAGGGCAATTGGGACGCCTCTCCAGCTGAGGCGGGAGACCAAGGGTCCCTTTCCACGTGCCACAGGAATCCTGGGACTCCTATCAAGTTTCACGAGGAGTCAGGCATCGTCTCCTTTGGAGGCACTGATCTCCGCGTACCTCTGGAGTTTTCAAAGGATGTGAGGCCTCCGGTCGCGATGAGGTGGGGAACTCGGTCTTTCTCTGTGGTCTCCACAGGGGACTCACACATACTTTCATCTTGGGAGATGCAGGACGAGCCTGCATTCTAGTCACTGCAGGGACATCTGGCCTTATTTCCCGTAAGGGCATCGCGGTGTCCATTCCACTTGAGGCCGCAAAATCAGGGTCCCTCTCACATACTTAGAGCTGAGAGAAACCTCCTCTTGAGGTGCTTATGGTAAAGTGGTATTCCTCTGGAGTCGAAGCCAGGGACTAACCTCCCATCTCGAGTTGATTTTTGGTCCACGGAGCTCTTTCATGTTGCTACAGTGACCTCAGGATCCCTCTAGCCTTGAAACAGTGTTCTTGGGGATTCTCTGGAGGGCCATCAAGGAAATCAAGGCTCCTTTCATGTTTGATGTGCAACACGGAATTGCTCTGCACGCAGTGCAGGGGAATCGGGCCTCATCTCGCGGCGAGGGGGAAGTCTTATGGTTTTTCTCGAGTTGCGGCGGGAACCTGGGGTATATTCTCGAGTTACGACGGGGATGGCCCTTCCATCCACGTGTTTGTTCAGCGACCTCAGGACTCCTGCCTAGTTGCGAGGGACAACTCGAGATTCTCCTCGAGGCTTGGCAGGGCAATTGGAACGCCTCTCCAGCTGAGGCGGGAGACCAAGTGTCCCTTTCACCGTGCCACAGGAATCCTGGGACTCCTATCAAGTTTCACGAGGAGTCAGGCATCGTCTCCTTTGGAGGCACTGATCTCCGCGTACCTCTGGAGTTTTCAAAGGATGTGAGGCCTCCGGTCGCCATGAAGTGTTGCACTAGGTTTTTCTCTGTGGTCTCCACAGGGGATTCAGACATCCTTTCGTCTTTGGAGATGCAAGACGAGCCTGCATTCAAGTCACTGCAGGGATATCCGGCCTTATTTCGAGTCAGGGCCTCGCGGTGTCCATTCCACTTGAGGCCGCAAACTCAGGGTCCCTCTCACATACCTAGAGCTGAGAGAAGCCTCCTCTTGAGGTGCTTGTGGTAAGGTTGTATTCCTCTGGAGTCGAAGCCAGGGACTACCCTCTCATCGCGAGTCGATTTTTCGTCCACGGAGCTCTTTCGTGTTGCTACAGTGACCTCAGGATCCCTCTAGCCTTGAAACAGTGTTCTTGGGGTTTCTCTGGTGTGCCATCAATGAAATCAAGGCTCCTTTCATGTGTGATGTGCAACACGGAATTGCTCTGCATGCAGTGCAGGGAAATCGGGCCTTATCTCGCAGCGAGGGGGAAGTCTCATGGTTTTTCTCGAGTTGCGGCGGGAACCTGGGGTATATTCTCGAGTTACGACGGGAATGGACCTTCCACACACGTGTTTGTTCAGCGACCTCAGGACTCCTGCCTAGTTGCGAGGGACAACTCGGGATTCTCCTCGAGGCTTGGCAGGGCAATTGGGACGCCTCTCCAGCTGAGGCGGGAGACCAAGGGTCCCTTTCCACGTGCCACAGGAATCCTGGGACTCCTAAGAAGTTTCACGAGGAGTCAGGCGTCGTCTCCTTTGGAGGCACTGATCTCCGCGTACCTCTGGAGTTTTCAAAGGATGTGAGGCCTCCGGTCGCGATGAGGTGGGGAACTAGGTCTTTCTCTGTGGTCTTCACAGGGGATTCACACATCCTTTCGTCTTGGGGGATGCAAGACGAGCCTGTATTCAAGACACTGCAGGGATATCCGGCCTTATTTCGAGTCAGGGCATCGCGGTGTCCATTCCACTTGAGGCTGCAAACTCAGGGTCCCTCTCACATAGCTAGAGCTGAGAGAAGCCTCCTCTTGAGGTGCTTGTGGTAAGGTGGTATTCCTCTGGAGTCGAAGCCAGGGACTAACCTCTCATCTCGAGTTGATTTTTAGTCCACGAAGCTCTTTCGTGTTGCTACAGTGACCTCAGGATCCCTCTAGCCTTGAAACAGTGTTCTTGGGGATTCTCTGGAGGGCTATCAAGGAAATCAAGGCTCCTTTCATGTTTGATGTGCAACACGGAATTGCTCTGCACGCAGTGCAGGGGAATCGGGCCTCATCTCGCGGCGAGGGGGAAGTCTCATAGTTTTTCTCGAGGTGCGGCGGGAACCTGGGGTATATTCTCGAGTTACGACGGGGATGGCCCTTCCACACACGTGTTTGTTCAGCGACCTCAGGACTCCTGCCTAGTTGCGAGGGACAACTCGAGATTCTCCTCGAGGCTTGGCAGGGCAATTGGAACGCCTCTCCAGCTGAGGCGGGAGACCAAGTGTCCCATTCACTGTGCCACAGGAATCCTGGGACTGCTATCAAGTTTCACGAGGAGTCAGGCATCGTCTCCTTTGGAGGCACTGATCTCCGCGTACCTCTGGAGTTTTCAAAGGATGTGAGGCCTCCGGTCGCGATGAGGTGGGGAACTAGGTCTTTCTCTGTGGTCTCCACAGGGGATTCAGACATCCTTTCATCTTGGGAGATGCAAGACGAGCCTGCTTTCAAGTCACTGCAGGGATATCCGGCCTTATTTCGAGTCAGGGCATCGCGGTGTCCATTCCACTTGAGGCCGCAAACTCAGGGTCCCTCTTACATACCTAGAGCTGAGAGAAGCCTCCTCTTGAGGTGCTTGTGGTAAGGTGGTATTCCTCTGGAGTCGAAGCCAGGGACTAACCTCTCATCTCGAGTTGATTCTTGGTCCACGGAGCTCTTTCGTGTGGCTACAGTGACCTCAGGATCCCTCTAGCCTTGAAACAGTGTTCTTGGGGTTTCTCTGGAGTGCCATCAAGGAAATCAAGGTTTCTTTCATGTGTGATGTGCAACACGGAATTGCTCTGAACGCAGTGCAGGGGAATCGGGCCTCATCTCGCAGCGAGGGGCAAGTCTCATGGTTTTTCTCGAGTTGCGGCGGGAACCTGGGGCATATTCTCGAGTTACGACGGGGATGGCCCTTCCACACACGTGTTTGTTCAGCGACGTCAGGACTCCTGCCTAGTTGCGAGGGACAACTCGGGATTCTCCTCGAGGCTTGGCAGGGCAATTGGGACGCCTCTCCAGCTGAGGCGGGAGACCAAGTGTCCCTTTCCACGTGCCACAGGAATCCTGGGACTCCTATCAAGTTTCACGAGGAGTCAGGCATCGTCTCCTTTGGAGGCACTGATCTCCGCGTACCTCTGGAGTTTTCAAAGGATGTGAGGCCTCCGGTCGCCATGAAGTGTTGCACTAGGTCTTTCTCTGTGGTCTCCACAGGGGATTCAGACATCCTTTCGTCCTGGGAGATGCAAGACGAGCCTGCATTCAAGTCACTGCAGGGATATCCGGCCTTATTTCGAGTCAGGGCATCGCGGTGTCCATTCCACTTGAGGCCGCAAACTCATGGTCCCTCTTACATACATAGAGCTGAGAGAAGCCTCCTCTTGAGGTGCTTGTGGTAAGGTGGTATTCCTCTGGAGTCGAAGCCAGGGACTAACCTCTCATCTCGAGTTGATTCTTGGTCCACGGAGCTCTTTCGTGTGGCTACACTGACCTCAGGATCCCTCTAGCCTTGAAACAGTGTTCTTGGGGTTTCCCTGGAGTGCCATCAAGGAAATCAAGGCTCCTTTCATTTGTGATGTGCAACACGAAATTGCTCTGAACGCAGTGCAGGGGAATCGGGCCTCATCTTGCAGCGAGGGGGAAGTTTCATGGTTTTTCTCGAGTTGCGGCGGGAACCTGTGGTATATTCTCGAGTTACGACGGGGATGGCCCTTCCACACACGTGTTTGTTCAGCGACGTCAGGACTCCTGCCTAGTTGCGAGGGACAACTCGGGATTCTCCTCGAGGCTTGGCAGGGCAATTGGGACGCCTCTCCAGCTGAGGCGGGAGACCAAGTGTCCCTTTCCACGTGCCACAGGAATCCTGGGACTCCTATCAAGTTTCACGAGGAGTCAGGCATCGTCTCCTTTGGAGGCACTGATCTCCGCGTACCTCTGGAATTTTCAAAGGATGTGAGGCCTCCGGTCACGATCAGATGGGGAACTAGGTCTTTCACTGTGGTCTCCACAGGGGATTCAGACATCCTTTCGTCTTGGGAGATGCAAGAGGTGCCTGCATTCAAGTCATTGCAGGGATATCCGGCATTATTTCGAGTCAGGGCATCGCGGTGTCCATTCCACTTGTGTCCGCAAACTCAGGGTCCCTCTCACATACCTAGAGCTGAGAGTAGCCTCCTCTTGAGGTGCTTGTGGTAAGGTGGTATTCCTCTGGAGTCGAAGCCAGGGACTAACATCTCATCTCGAGTTGATTTTTGGTCCACGGAGCTCTTTCATGTAGCTACAGTGACTTCAGGATCCTTCTAGCCTTGAAACAGTGTTCTTGGGGTTTCCCTGGAGTGCCATCAAGGAAATCAAGGCTCCTTTTATATGTGATGTGCAGCACGGAATTGCTCTGCACGCAGTGCAGGGGAATCGGGCCTCATCTCGCGGCGAGGGGGAAGTCTCATGGTTTTTCTCGAGTTGCGGCGGGATCCTGGGGTATATTCTCGAGTTACGACGGGGATGGCCCTTCCACACACATGTTTGTTCAGCTACGTCAGAACTCCTGCCTAGTTGCGAGGGACAACTCGGGATTCTCCTCGAGGCTTGGCAGGGCAATTGGGACACCTCTCCAGCTGAGGCGGGAGACCAAGGGTCCCTTTCCACGTGCCACAGGAATCCTGGGACTCCTATCAAGTTTCACGAGGAGTCAGGCATCGTCTCCTTTGGAGGCACTGATCTCCGCGTACCTCTGGAGTTTTCAAAGGATGTGAGGCCTCCGGTCGCGATGAGGTGGGGAACTAGGTCTTTCTCTGTGGTCTCCACAGGGGATTCACACATTCTTTCATCTTGGGAGATGCAAGACGAGCCTGCATTCAAGTCACTGCAGGGACATCCGGCCTTATTTCCCGTCAGGGCATCGCAGTGTCCATTCCACTTGAGGCTGCAAAATCAGGGTCCCTCTCACATACCTATAGCTGAGAGAAGCCTCCTCTTGAGGTGCTTGTGGTAAGGTGGTATTCCTCTGGAGTCGAAGCCAGGGACTAACCCCTCATCTCGAGTTGACTTTTCGTCCACGGAGCTCTTTCGTGTTGCTACAGTGACCTCAGGATCCCTCTAGCCTTGAAACAGTGTTCTTGGTGATTCTCTGGAGTGCCATCAAGGAAATCAAGGCTCCTTTCATGTGTGATGTGCAACACGGAATTGCTCTGCACGCAGTGCAGGGGAATCGGGCCTCATCTCGCGGCGAGGGGGAAGTCTCATGGTTTTTCTCGAGTTGCGGCGGGAACCTGGGGTATATTCTCGAGTTACGACGGGGATGGCCCTTCCACACACGTGTTTGTTCAGCGACGTCAGGACTCCGGCTTAGTTGTGAGGGACAACTCGGGATTCTCCTCGAGGCTTGGCAGGGCAATTGGGACGCCTCTCCAGCTGAGGCGGGAGACCAAGGGTCCCTTTCCACTTGCCACAGGAATCCTTGGACTCCTATCAAGTTTCACGAGGAGTCAGGCATCGTCTCCTTTGGAGGCACTGATCTCCGTGTACCTCTGGAGTTTTCAAAGTATGTGAGGCCTCCGGTCGCGATGAGGTGGGGAACTAGGTCTTTCTCTGTGGTCTCCACAGGGGATTCAGACATCCTTTCGTCTTGGGAGATGCAAGACGAGCCTCCATTCAAGTCACTGCAGGGATATCCGGCCTTATTTCGAGTCAGGGCATCGCGGTGTCCATTCCACTTGAGGCCGCAAACTCAGGGTCCCTCTCACATACCTAGAGCTGAGAGAAGCCTCCTCTTGAGGTGCTTGTGGTAAGGTTGTATTCCTCTGGAGTCGAAGCCAGGGACTACCCTCTCATCGCGAGTCGATTTTTCGTCCACGGAGCTCTTTCGTGTTGCTACAGTGACCTCAGGATCCCTCTAGCCTTGAAACAGTGTTCTTGGGGTTTCTCTGGTGTGCCATCAATGAAATCAAGGCTCCTTTCATGTGTGATGTGCAACACGGAATTGCTCTGCATGCAGTGCAGGGAAATCGGGCCTTATCTCGCAGCGAGGGGGAAGTCTCATGGTTTTTCTCGAGTTGCGGCGGGAACCTGGGGTATATTCTCGAGTTACGACGGGAATGGACCTTCCACACACGTGTTTGTTCAGCGACCTCAGGACTCCTGCCTAGTTGCGAGGGACAACTCGGGATTCTCCTCGAGGCTTGGCAGGGCAATTGGGACGCCTCTCCAGCTGAGGCGGGAGACCAAGGGTCCCTTTCCACGTGCCACAGGAATCCTGGGACTCCTAAGAAGTTTCACGAGGAGTCAGGCGTCGTCTCCTTTGGAGGCACTGATCTCCGCGTACCTCTGGAGTTTTCAAAGGATGTGAGGCCTCCGGTCGCGATGAGGTGGGGAACTAGGTCTTTCTCTGTGGTCTCCACAGGGGATTCAGACATCCTTTCGTCTTGGGGGATGCAAGACGAGCCTGTATTCAAGACACTGCAGGGATATCCGGCCTTATTTCGAGTCAGGGCATCGCGGTGTCCATTCCACTTGAGGCTGCAAACTCAGGGTCCCTCTCACATAGCTAGAGCTGAGAGAAGCCTCCTCTTGAGGTGCTTGTGGTAAGGTGGTATTCCTCTGGAGTCGAAGCCAGGGACTAACCTCTCATCTCGAGTTGATTTTTAGTCCACGAAGCTCTTTCGTGTTGCTACAGTGACCTCAGGATCCCTCTAGCCTTGAAACAGTGTTCTTGGGTTTTCTCTGGAGTGCCATCAAGGAAATCACGGCTCCTTTCATTGTGATGTGCAACACGGAATTGCTCTTCACGCAGTGCAGGGGAATCTGGCCTCATCTCGCGGCGAGAGGGAAGTCTCATGGTTTTTCTCGAGTTGCGGCGGGAACCTGGGGTATATTCTCGAGTTACGACGGGGATGGCCCTTCCACACACGTGTTTGTTCAGCGACGTCAGGACTCCTGCCTAGTTGCGAGGGACAACTCGGGATTCTCCTCGAGGCTTGGCAGGGCAATTGGGACGCCTCTCCAGCTGAGGCGGGAGACCAAGGGTCCCTTTCCACGTGCCACAGGAATCCTGGGACTCCTATCAAGTTTCACGAGGAGTCAGGCATCGTCTCCTTTGGAGGCACTGATCTCCGCGTACCTCTGGAGTTTTCAAAGGATGTGAGGCCTCCGGTCGCGATGAGGTGGGGAACTAGGTCTTTCTCTGTGGTCTCCACAGGGGATTCAGACATCCTTTCATCTTGGGAGATGCAAGACGAGCCTGCATTCAAGTCACTGCAGGGATATCCGGCCTTATTTCGAGTCAGGGCATCGCGGTGTCCATTCCACTTGAGGCCGCAAACTCAGGGTCCCTCTCACATACATAGAGCTGAGAGAAGCCTCCTCTTGAGGTGCTTGTGGTAAGGTGGTATTCCTCTGGAGTCGAAGCCAGGGACTAACCTCTCATCTCGAGTTGATTCTTGGTCCACGGAGCTCTTTCATGTTGCTACAGTGACCTCAGGATCCCTCTAGCCTTGAAACAGTGTTCCTGGGGTTTCTCTGGAGTGCCATCAAGGAAATCAAGGCTCCTTTCATGTGTGATGTGCAACACGGAATTGCTCTGCACGCAGTGCAGGGGAATCGGGCCTCATCTCGGGGCGAGGGGGAAGTCTCATGGTTTTTCTCGAGTTGCGGCGGGAACCTGCGGTATATTCTCGAGTTACGACGGGGATGGCCCTTCTACCCACGTGTTTCTTCAGCGACGTCAGGACTCCTGCCTAGTTGCGAGGGACAACTCGGGATTCTGCTCGAGGCTTGGCAGGGCAATTGCGACGCCTCTCCAGCTGAGGTGGGAGACCAAGGGTCCCTTTCCACGTGCCACAGGAATCCTGGGACTCCTATCAAGTTTCACGAGGAGTCAGGCATCGTCTCCTTTGGAGGCACTGATCTCCGCGTACCTCTGGAGTTTTCAAAGGATGTGAGGCCTCCGGTCGCGATGAGGTGGGGAACTAGGTCTTTCTCTGTGGTCTCCACAGGGGATTCACACATACTTTCATCTTGGGAGATGCAGGACGAGCCTGCATTCTAGTCACTGCAGCGACATCTGGCCTTATTTCCCGTAAGGGCATCGCGGTGTCCATTCCACTTGAGGCCGCAAAATCAGGGTCCCTCTCACATACATAGAGCTGAGAGAAACCTCCTCTTGAGGTGCTTATGGTAAAGTGGTATTCCTCTGGAGTCGAAGCCAGGGACTAACCTCCCATCTCGAGTTGATTTTTGGTCCACGGAGCTCTTTCATGTTGCTACAGTGACCTCAGGATCCCTCTAGCCTTGAAACAGTGTTCTTGGGGATTCTCTGGAGGGCCATCAAGGAAATTAAGGCTCCTTTCATGTTTGATGTGCAACACGGAATTGCTCTGCACGCAGTGCAGGGGAATCGGGCCTTATCTCGCGGCGAGGGGGAAGTCTTATGGTTTTTCTCGAGTTGCGGCGGGAACCTGGGGTATATTCTCGAGTTACGACGGGGATGGCCCTTCCATCCACGTGTTTGTTCAGCGACCTCAGGACTCCTGCCTAGTTGCGAGGGACAACTCGAGATTCTCCTCGAGGCTTGGCAGGGCAATTGGAACGCCTCTCCAGCTGAGGCGGGAGACCAAGTGTCCCTTTCACCGTGCCACAGGAATCCTGGGACTCCTATCAAGTTTCACGAGGAGTCAGGCATCGTCTCCTTTGGAGGCACTGATCTCCGCGTACCTTTGGAGTTTTCAAAGGATGTGAGGCCTCCGGTCGCGATGAGGTGGGGAACTAGGTCTTTCTCTGTGGTCTCCACAGGGGATTCAGACATCCTTTCATCTTGGGAGATGCAAGACGAGCCTGCATTCAAGTCACTGCAGGGATATCCGGCCTTATTTCGAGCCAGGGCATCGCGGTGTCCATTCCACTTGAGGCCGCAAACTCAGGGTCCCTCTCACATAGTTAGAGCTGAGAGAAGCCTCCTCTTGAGGTGCTTGTGGTAAGGTGGTATTCCTCTGGAGTCGAAGCCAGGGACTAATCTCTCATCTCGAGTTGATTCTTGGTCCACGGAGCTCTTTCATGTTGCTACAGTGACCTCAGGATCCCTCTAGCCTTGAAACAATGTTCCTGGGGTTTCTCTGGAGTGCCATCAAGGAAATCAAGGCTCCTTTCATGTGTGATGTGCAACACGGAATTGCTCTGCACGCAGTGCAGGGGAATCGGGCCTCATCTCGGGGCGAGGGGGAAGTCTCATGGTTTTTCTCGAGTTGCGGCGGGAACCTGCGGTATATTCTCGAGTTATGACGGGGATGGCCCTTCTACCCACGTGTTTCTTCAGCGACCTCAGGACTCCTGCCTAGTTGCGAGGGACAACTCGGGATTCTCCTCGAGGCTTGGCAGGGCAATTGCGACGCCTCTCCTGCTGAGGTGGGAGACCAAGGGTCCCTTTCCACGTGCCACAGGAATCCTGGGACTCCTATCAAGTTTCACGAGAAGTCAGGCATCGTCTCCTTTGGAGGCACTGATCTCCGCGTACCTCTGGAGTTTTCAAAGGATGTGAGGCCTCCGGTCGCGATGAGGTGGGGAACTACGTCTTTCTCTGTGGTCTCCACAGGGGATTCACACATACTTTCATCTTGGGAGATGCAGAACGAGCCTGCATTCTAGTCACTGCAGGGACATCTGGCCTTATTTCCCGTAAGGGCATCGCAGTGTCCATTCCACTTGAGGCCGCAAAATCAGGGTCCCTCTCACATACATAGAGCTGAGAGAAACCTCCTCTTGAGGTACTTATGGTAAAGTGGTATTCCTCTGGAGTCGAAGCCAGGGACTAACCTCCCATCTCGAGTTGATTTTTGGTCCACGGAGTTCTTTCGTGTTGCTACAGTGACCTCAGGATCCCTCTAGCCTTGAAACAGTGTTCTTGGGGATTCTCTGGAGGGCCATCAAGGAAATCAAGGCTCCTTTCATGTTTGATGTGCAACACGGAATTGCTCTGCACGCAGTGCAGGGGAATCGGGCCTCATCTCGCGGCGAGGGGGAAGTCTCATAGTTTTTCTCGAGGTGCGGCGGGAACCTGGGGTATATTCTCGAGTTACGACGGGGATGGCCCTTCCACACACGTGTTTGTTCAGCGACCTCAGGACTCCTGCCTAGTTGCGAGGGACAACTCGAGATTCTCCTCGAGGCTTGGCAGGGCAATTGGAACGCCTCTCCAGCTGAGGCGGGAGACCAAGTGTCCCATTCACCGTGCCACAGGAATCCTGGGACTCCTATCAAGTTTCACGAGGAGTCAGGCATCGTCTCCTTTGGAGGCACTGATCTCCGCGTACCTCTGGAGTTTTCAAAGGATGTGAGGCCTCCGGTCGCGATGAGGTGGGGAACTAGGTCTTTCTCTGTGGTCTCCACAGGGGATTCAGACATCCTTTCATCTTGGGAGATGCAAGACGAGCCTGCTTTCAAGTCACTGCAGGGATATCCGGCCTTATTTCGAGTCAGGGCATCGCGGTGTCCATTCCACTTGAGGCCGCAAACTCAGGGTCCCTCTTACATACCTAGAGCTGAGAGAAGCCTCCTCTTGAGGTGCTTGTGGTAAGGTGGTATTCCTCTGGAGTCGAAGCCAGGGACTAACCTCTCATCTCGAGTTGATTCTTGGTCCACGGAGCTCTTTCGTGTGGCTACAGTGACCTCAGGATCCCTCTAGCCTTGAAACAGTGTTCTTGGGGTTTCTCTGGAGTGCCATCAAGGAAATCAAGGTTTCTTTCATGTGTGATGTGCAACACGGAATTGCTCTGAACGCAGTGCAGGGGAATCGGGCCTCATCTCGCAGCGAGGGGCAAGTCTCATGGTTTTTCTCGAGTTGCGGCGGGAACCTGGGGCATATTCTCGAGTTACGACGGGGATGGCCCTTCCACACACGTGTTTGTTCAGCGACGTCAGGACTCCTGCCTAGTTGCGAGGGACAACTCGGGATTCTCCTCGAGCCTTGGCAGGGCAATTGGGACGCCTCTCCAGCTGAGGCGGGAGACCAAGGGTCCCTTTCCACGTGCCACAGGAATCCTGGGACTCCTATCAAGTTTCACGAGGAGTCAGGCATCGTCTCCTTTGGAGGCACTGATCTCCGCATACCTCTGGAGTTTTCAAAGGATGTGAGGCCTCCGGTCGCGATGAGGTTTGGAACTAGGTCTTTCTCTGTGGTCTCCACAGGGGATTCACACATACTTTCATCTTGGGAGATGCAGGACTAGCCTGCATTCTAGTCACTGCAGGGACATCTGGCCTTATTTCCCGTAAGGGCATCGCAGTGTCCATTCCACTTGAGGTCGCAAACTCAGGGTCCCTCTCACATACATAGAGCTGAGAGAAACCTCCTCTTGAGGTACTTATGGTAAAGTGGTATTCCTCTGGAGTCGAAGCCAGGGACTAACCTCCCATCTCGAGTTGATTTTTGGTCCACGGAGCTCTTTCGTGTTGCTACAGTGAC
This sequence comes from Cervus elaphus, assembly GCF_910594005.1. Lineage (NCBI taxonomy): Eukaryota > Metazoa > Chordata > Mammalia > Artiodactyla > Cervidae > Cervus > Cervus elaphus. The sequence goes on from NC_057838.1 coordinate 9,729,959, forward strand.
CTCAGGATCCCTCTAGCCTAGAAACAGTGTTCTTGGGGATTCTCTGGAGGGCCATCAAGGAAATCAAGGCTCCTTTCATGTTTGATGTGCAACACGGAATTGCTCTGCACGCAGTGCAGGGGAATCGGGCCTCATCTCGCGGCGAGGGGGAAGTCTCATAGTTTTTCTCGAGTTGCGGCGGGAACCTGGGGTATATTCTCGAGTTACGACGGGGATGGCCCTTCCTCCCACGTGTTTGTTCAGCGACCTCAGGACTCCTGCCTAGTTGCGAGGGACAACTCGAGATTCTCCTCGAGGCTTGGCAGGGCAATTGGAACGCCTCTCCAGCTGAGGCGGGAGACCAAGTGTCCCTTTCACCGTGCCACAGGAATCCTGGGACTCCTATCAAGTTTCACGAGGAGTCAGGCATCGTCTCCTTTGGAGGCACTGATCTCCGCGTACCTCTGGAGTTTTCAAAGGATGTGAGGCCTCCGGTCGCCATGAAGTGTTGCACTAGGTCTTTCTCTGTGGTCTCCACAGGGGATTCAGACATCCTTTCGTCCTGGGAGATGCAAGACGAGCCTGCATTCAAGTCACTGCAGGGATATCCGGCCTTATTTCGAGTCAGGGCATCGCGGTGTCCATTCCACTTGAGGCCGCAAACTCATGGTCCCTCTTACATACCTAGAGCTGAGAGAAGCCTCCTCTTGAGGTGCTTGTGGTAAGGTGGTATTCCTCTGGAGTCGAAGCCAGGGACTAACCTCTCATCTCGAGTTGATTCTTGGTCCACGGATCTCTTTTGTGTGGCTACAGTGACCTCAGGATCCCTCTAGCCTTGAAACAGTGTTCTTGGGGTTTCTCTGGAGTGCCATCAAGGAAATCAAGGCTCCTTTCATGTGTGATGTGCAACACGGAATTGCTCTGCATGCAGTGCAGGGAAATCGGGCCTTATCTCGCAGCGAGGGGGAAGTCTCATGGTTTTTCTCGAGTTGCGGCGGGAACCTGGGGTATATTCTCGAGTTACGACGGGAATGGACCTTCCACACACGTGTTTCTTCAGCGACCTCAGGACTCCTGCCTAGTTGCGAGGGACAACTCGGGATTCTCCTCGAGGCTTGGCATTGCAATTGGGACACCTCTCCAGCTGAGGCGGGAGACCAAGGGTCCCTTTCCACGTGCCACAGGAATCCTGGGACTCCTATCAAGTTTCACGAGGAGTCAGGCATCGTCTCCTTTGGAGGCACTGATCTCCGCGTACCTCTGGAGTTTTCAAAGGATGTGAGGCCTCCGGTCGCGATGAGGTGGGGAACTAGGTCTTTCTCTGTGATCTCCACAGGGGATTCACACATTCTTTCATCTTGGGAGATGCAAGACGAGCCTGCATTCAAGTCACTGCAGGGACATCCGGCCTTATTTCCCGTCAGGGCATCGCAGTGTCCATTCCACTTGAGGCTGCAAAATCAGGGTCCCTCTCACATACCTATAGCTGAGAGAAGCCTCCTCTTGAGGTGCTTGTGGTAAGGTGGTATTCATCTGGAGTCGAAGCCAGGGACTAACCCCTCATCTCGAGTTGACTTTTCGTCCACGGAGCTCTTTCGTGTTGCTACAGTGACCTCAGGATCCCTCTAGCCTTGAAACAGTGTTCTTGGTGATTCTCTGGAGTGCCATCAAGGAAATCAAGGCTCCTTTCATGTGTGATGTGCAACACGGAATTGCTCTGCACGCAGTGCAGGGGAATCGGGCCTCATCTCGCGGCGAGGGGGAAGTCTCATGGTTTTTCTCGAGTTGCGGCGGGAACCTGGGGTATATTCTCGAGTTACGACGGGGATGGCCCTTCCACACACGTGTTTGTTCAGCGACGTCAGGACTCCGGCTTAGTTGTGAGGGACAACTCGGGATTCTCCTCGAGGCTTGGCAGGGCAATTGGGACGCCTCTCCAGCTGAGGCGGGAGACCAAGGGTCCCTTTCCACGTGCCACAGGAATCCTGGGACTCCTATCAAGTTTCACGAGGAGTCAGGCATCGTCTCCTTTGGAGGCACTGATCTCCGTGTACCTCTGGAGTTTTCAAAGTATGTGAGGCCTCCGGTCGCGATGAGGTGGGGAACTAGGTCTTTCTCTGTGGTCTCCACAGGGGATTCAGACATCCTTTCGTCTTGGGAGATGCAAGACGAGCCTCCATTCAAGTCACTGCAGGGATATCCGGCCTTATTTCGAGTCAGGGCATCGCGGTGTCCATTCCACTTGAGGCCGCAAACTCAGGGTCCCTCTCACATACCTAGAGCTGAGAGAAGCCTCCTCTTGAGGTGCTTGTCATAAGGTGGTATTCCTCTGGAGTCGAAGCCAGGGACTAACCTCTCATCTCGAGTTGATTCTTAGTCCACGGAGCTCTTTCGTGTTGCTACAGTGACCTCAGGATCCCTCTAGCCTTGAAACAGTGTTCCTGGGGTTTCTCTGGAATGCCATCAAGGAAATCAAGGATCCTTTCATGTGTGATGTGCAACACGGAATTGCTCTGAACGCAGTGCAGGGGAATCGGGCCTCATCTCGGGGCGAGGGGGAAGTCTCATGGTTTTTCTCGAGTTGCGGCGGGAACCTGCGGTATATTCTCAAGTTACGACGGGGATGGCCCTTCCACACACGTGTTTGTTCAGCGACGTCAGGACTCCGGCTTAGTTGTGAGGGACAACTCGGGATTCTCCTCGAGGCTTGGCAGGGCAATTGGGACGCCTCTCCAGCTGAGGCGGGAGACCAAGGGTCCCTTTCCACGTGCCACAGGAATCCTGGGACTCCTATCAAGTTTCACGAGGAGTCAGGCATCGTCTCCTTTGGAGGCACTGATCTCCACGTACCTCTGGAGTTTTCAAAGGATGTGAGGCCTCCGGTCGCGATGAGGTGGGGAACTAGGTCTTTCTCTGTGGTCTCCACAGGGGATTCAGACATCCTTTCGTCTTGGGAGATGCAAGACGAGCCTGCATTCAAGTCACTGCAGGGATATCCGGCCTTATTTCGAGTCAGGGCATCGCGGTGTCCATTCCACTTGAGGTCGCAAACTCAGGGTCCCTCTCACATACCTAGAGCTGAGAGAAGCCTCCTCTTGAGGTGCTTGTGGTAAGGTGGTATTCCTCTGGAGTCGAAGCCAGGGACTAACCTCTCATCTCGAGTTGATTCTTAGTCCACGGAGCTCTTTCGTGTTGCTACAGTGACCTCAGGATCCCTCTAGCCTTGAAACAGTGTTCTTGGGGTTTCTCTGGAGTGCCATCAAGGAAATCAAGGTTTCTTTCATGTTTGATGTGCAACACGGAATTGCTCTGCACGCAGTGCAGGGGAATCGGGCCTCATCTCGCAGCGAGGGGGAAGTCTCATGGTTTTTCTCGAGTTGCGGTGGGAACCTGGGGCATATTCTCGAGTTACGACGGGGATGGCCCTTCCACACACGTGTTTGTTCAGCGACGTCAGGACTCCTGCCTAGTTGCGAGGGACAACTCGGGATTCTCCTCGAGGCTTGGCAGGGCAATTGGGACGCCTCTCCAGCTGAGGCGGGAGACCAAGTGTCCCTTTCCACGTGCCACAGGAATCCTGGGACTCCTATCAAGTTTCACGAGGAATCAGGCATCGTCTCCTTTGGAGGCACTGATCTCCGCGTACCTCTGGAGTTTTCAAAGGATGTGAGGCCTCCGGTCACGATCAGATGGGGAACTAGGTCTTTCACTGTGGTCTCCACAGGGGATTCAGACATCCTTTCGTCTTGGGAGATGCAAGACGAGCCTGCATTCATGTCATTGCAGGGATATCCGGCATTATTTCGAGTCAGGGCATCGCGGTGTCCATTCCACTTGTGTCCGCAAACTCAGGGTCCCTCTCACATACCTAGAGCTGAGAGAAGCCTCCTCTTGAGGTGCTTGTGGTAAGGTGGTATTCCTCTGGAGTCGAAGCCAGGGACTAACATCTCATCTCGAGTTGATTTTTGGTCCACGGACCTCTTTCGTGTTGCTACAGTGACCTCAGGATCCCTCTAGCCTTGAAACAGTTTTCTTGGGGTTTCTCTGGAGTGCCATCAAGGAAATCAAGGCTCCTTTCATGTGTGATGTGCAACACCGAATTGCTCTGCACGCAGTGCAGGGGAATCGGGCCTCATCTCGCGGCGAGGGGGAAGTCTCATGGTTTTTCTCGAGTTGCGGCAGGAACCTGGGGTATATTCTCGAGTTACGACGGGGATGGCCCTTCCACACACGTGTTTGTTCAGCGACGTCAGGACTCCTGCCTAGTTGCGAGGGACAACTCGGGATTCTCCTCGAGGCTTGGCAGGGCAATTGGGACGCCTCTCCAGCTGAGGCGGGAGACCAAGGGTCCCTTTCCACGTGCCACAGGAATCCTGGGACTCCTATCAAGTTTCACGAGGAGTCAGGCATCGTCTCCTTTGGAGGCACTGATCTCCGCGTACCTCTGGAGTTTTCAAAGGATGCGAGGCCTCCGGTCGCGATGAGGTGGGGAACTAGGTCTTTCTCTGTCGTCTCCACAGGGCATTCAGACATCCTTTCATTTTGGGAGATGCAAGACGAGCCTGCATTCAAGTAACTGCAGGGATATCCGGCCTTATTTCGAGTCAGGGCATCGCGGTGTCCATTCCACTTGAGGCCGCAAACTCAGGGTCCCTCTCACATACCTAGAGCTGAGAGAAGCCTCCTCTTGAGGTGCTTGTGGTAAGGTGGTATTCCTCTGGAGTCGAAGCCAGGGACTACCCTCTCATCGCGAGTCGAATTTTGGTCCACGGAGCTCTTTCGTGTTGCTACAGTGACCTCAGGATCCCTCTAGCCTTGAAACAGTGTTCTTGGGGTTTCTCTAGAGTGCCATCAAGGAAATCAAGGCTCCTTTCATGTGTGATGTGCAACACGGAATTGCTCTGCATGCAGTGCAGGGAAATCGGGCCTTATCTCGCAGCGAGGGGGAAGTCTCATGGTTTTTCTCGAGTTGCGGCAGGAACCTGGGGTATATTCTCGAGTTACGACGGGAATGGACCTTCCACACACGTGTTTCTTCAGCGACGTCAGGAATCCTGCCTAGTTGCGAGGGACAACTCGGGATTCTCCTCGAGGCTTGGCAGGGCAATTGGGACGCCTCTCCAGCTGAGGCGGGATACCAAGGGTCCCTTTCCACGTGCCACAGGAATCCTGGGACTCCTATCAAGTTTCACGAGGAGTCAGGCATCGTCTTCTTTGGAGGCACTGATCTCCGCGTACCTCTGGAGTTTTCAAAGGATGTGAAGCCTCCGGTCGTGAAGAGGTGGGGAACTAGGTCTTTCTCTGTGGTCTCCACAGGGGATTCACACATCCTTTCATCTTGGGAGATGCAAGACGAGCCTGCATTCAAGTCACTGCAGGGACATCCGGCCTTATTTCCCGTCAGGGCATCGCAGTGTCCATTCCACTTGAGGCCGCAAAATCAGGGTCCCTCTCACATACCTAGAGCTGAGAGAAGCCTCCTCTTGAGGTGCGTGTGGTAAGGTGGTATTCCTCTGGAGTCGAAGCCAGGGACTAACCTCTCATCTCGAGTTGATTTTTGGTCCACGGAGCACTTTCGTGTTGCTACAGGGACCTCAGGATGCCTCTAGCCTTGAAACAGTGTTCTTGGGGTTTCTCTGGAGTGCCATCAAGGAAATCAAGGCTCCTTTCATGTTTGATGTGCAACACGGAATTGCTCTGAACGCAGTGCAGGGGAATCGGGCCTCATCTTGCGGCGAGGGGGAAGTATCATGGTTTTTCTCGAGTTGCGGTGGGAACCTGGGGTATATTCTCGAGTTACAACGGGGATGGACCTTCCACCCACGTGTTTGTTCAGCGACGTCAGGACTCCTGCCTAGTTGCGAGGGACAACTCGGGATTCTCCTCGAGGCTTGGCAGGGCAATTGGGATGCCTCTCCAACTGAGGCGGGAGACCAAGAGTCCCTTTCCACGTGCCACAGGAATCCTGGGACTCCTATCAAGTTTCACGAGGAGTCAGGCATCGTCTCCTTTGGAGGCACTGATCTCAGTGTACCTCTGGAGTTTTCAAAGTATGTGAGGCCTCCGGTCACGATGAGGTGGGGAACTAGATCTTTCTCTGTGGTCTCCACAGGGGATTCAGACATCCTTTCGTCTTGGGAGATGCAAGACGAGCCTGTATTCAAGTCACTGCAGGGATATCCGGCCTTATTTCGAGTCAGGGCATCGCGGTGTCCATTCCACTTGAGGCCGCAAACTCAGGGTCCCTCTCACATACCTACAGCTGAGAGAAGCCTCCTCTTGAGGTGCTTGTCGTAAGGTGGTATTCCTCTGGAGTCGAAGCCAGGGACTAACCTCTCATCTCGAGTTGATTCTTGGTCCACGGAGCTCTTTCCTGTTGCTACAGTGACCTCAGGATCCCTCTAGCCTTGAAACAGTGTTCCTGGGGTTTCTCTGGAGTGCCATCAAGGAAATCAAGGATCCTTTCATGTGTGATGTGCAACACGGAATTGCTCTGCACGCAGTGCAGGGGAATCGGGCCTCATCTCGGGACGAAGGGGAAGTCTCATGGTTTTTCTCGAATTGCGGCGGGAAGCTGCGGTATATTCTCGAGTTACGACGGGGATGGCCCTTCCACCCACGTGTTTCTTCAGCGACGTCAGGACTCCTGCCTAGTTGCGAGGGACAACTCGGGATTCTCCTCGAGGCTTGGCAGGGCAATTGGGACGCCTCTCCAGCTGAGGCGGGAGACCAAGGGTCCCTTTCCACTTGCCACAGGAATCCTGGAACTCCTATCAAGTTTCACGAGGAGTCAGGCATCGTCTCCTTTGGAGGCACTGATCTCCGCGTACCTCTGGAGTTTTCAAAGGATGTGAGGCCTCCGGTCGCGATGAGGTGGGGAACTAGGTCTTTCTCTGTGGTCTCCACAGGGGATTCAGACATCCTTTCGTCTTGGGAGATGCAAGACGAGCCTGCATTCAAGTCACTGCAGGGATATCCGGCCTTATTTCGAGTCAGGGCATCGCGGTGTCCATTCCACTTGAGGCCGCAAACTCAGGGTACCTCTCACATACATAGAGCTGAGAGAAGCCTCCTCTTGAGGTGCTTGTGGTAAGGTGGTATTCCTCTGGAGTCGAAGCCAGGGACTAACCTCTCATCTCGAGTTGATTCTTGGTCCACGGAGCTCTTTCGTGTTGCTACAGTGACCTCAGGATCCCTCTAGCCTTGAAACAGTGTTCTTGGGGTTTCTCTGGAGTGCCATCAAGGAAATCAAGGCTCCTTTCATGTGTGATGTGCAACACGGAATTGCTCTGCATGCAGTGCAGGGAAATCGGGCCTTATCTCGCAGCGAGGGGAAGTCTCATGGTTTTTCTCGAGTTGCGGCGGGAACCTGGGGTATATTCTCGAGTTACGACGGGAATGGACCTTCCACACACGTGTTTCTTCAGCGACGTCAGGACTCCTTCCTAGTTGCGAGGGACAACTCGGGATTCTCCTCGAGGCTTGGCAGGGCAATTGGGACGCCTCTCCAGCTGAGGCGGGAGACGAAGGGTCCCTTTCCACGTGCCACAGGAATCCTGGGACTCCTAAGAAGTTTCACGAGGAGTCAGGCGTCGTCTCCTTTGAAGGCACTGATCTCCGCGTACCTCTGGAGTTTTCAAAGGATGTGAGGCCTCCGGTCGCGATGAGGTGGGGAACTAGGTCTTTCTCTGTGGTCTCCACAGGGGATTCAGACATCCTTTCGTCTTGGGGGATGCAAGACGAGCCTGTATTCAAGACACTGCAGGGATATCCGGCCTTATTTCGAGTCAGGGCATCGCGGTGTCCATTCCACTTGAGGCTGCAAACTCAGGGTCCCTCTCACATAGCTAGAGCTGAGAGAAGCCTCCTCTTGAGGTGCTTGTGGTAAGGTGGTATTCCTCTGGAGTCGAAGCCAGGGACTAACCTCTCATCTCGAGTTGATTTTTAGTCCACGAAGCTCTTTCGTGTTGCTACAGTGACCTCAGGATCCCTCTAGCCTTGAAACAGTGTTCTTGGGGTTTCTCTGGAGTGCCATCAAGGAAATCACGGTTTCTTTCATGTGTGATGTGCAGCACGGAATTGCTCTTCACGCAGTGCAGGGGAATCTGGCCTCATCTCGCGGCGAGGGGGAAGTCTCATGGTTTTTCTCGAGTTGCGGCGGGAACCTGGGGTATATTCTCCAGTTACGACGGGGATGGCCCTTCCACCCACGTGTTTGTTCAGCGACGTCAGGACTCCTGCCTAGTTGCGAGGGACAACTCGGGATTCTCCTCGAGGCTTGGCAGGGCAATTGGGACGCCTCTCCAGCTGAGGCGGGAGACCAAGGGTCCCTTTCCACGTGCCACAGGAATCCTGGGACTCCTATCAAGTTTCACGAGGAGTCAGGCATCGTCTCCTTTGGAGGCACTGATCTCCGCGTACCTCTGGAGTTTTCAAAGGATGTGAGGCCTCCGGTCGCGATGAGGTGGGGAACTAGGTCTTTCTCTGTGGTCTCCACAGGGGACTCACACATACTTTCATCTTGGGAGATGCAGGACGAGCCTGCATTCTAGTCACTGCAGGGACATCTGGCCTTATTTCCCGTAAGGGCATCGCGGTGTCCATTCCACTTGAGGCCGCAAAATCAGGGTCCCTCTCACATACATAGAGCTGAGAGAAACCTCCTCTTGAGGTGCTTATGGTAAAGTGGTATTCCTCTGGAGTCGAAGCCAGGGACTAACCTCCCATCTCGAGTTGATTTTTGGTCCACGGAGCTCTTTCGTGTTGCTACAGTGACCTCAGGATCCCTCTAGCCTTGAAACAGTGTTCTTGGGGATTCTCTGGAGGGCCATCAAGGAAATCAAGGCTCCTTTCATGTTTGATGTGCAACACGGAATTGCTCTGCACGCAGTGCAGGGGAATCGGGCCTCATCTCGCGGCGAGGGGGAAGTCTCATGGTTTCTCTCGAGTTGCGGCAGGAACCTGGGGTATATTCTCGAGTTACGACGGGGATGGCCCTTCCACCCACGTGTTTGTTCAGCGACCTCAGGTCTCCTGCCTAGTTGCGAGGGACAACTCGAGATTCTCCTCGAGGCTTGGCAGGGCAATTGGAACACCTCTCCAGCTGAGGCGGGAGACCAAGTGTCCCTTTCACCGAGCCACAGGAATCCTATGACTCCTATCAAGTTTCACGAGGAGTCAGGCATCGTCTCCTTTGGAGGCACTGATCTCCGCGTACCTCTGGAGTTTTCAAAGGATGTGAGGCCTCCGGTCGCCATGAAGTGTTGCACTAGGTCTTTCTCTGTGGTCTCCACAGGGGATTCAGACATCCTTTCGTCTTTGGAGATGCAAGACGAGCCTGCATTCAAGTCACTGCAGGGATATCCGGCCTTATTTCGAGTCAGGGCATCGCGGTGTCCATTCCACTTGAGGCCGCAAACTCAGGGTCCCTCTCACATACCTAGAGCTGAGAGAAGCCTCCTCTTGAGGTGCTTGTGGTAAGGTTGTATTCCTCTGGAGTCGAAGCCAGGGACTACCCTCTCATCGCGAGTCGATTTTTCGTCCACGGAGCTCTTTCGTGTTGCTACAGTGACCTCAGGATCCCTCTAGCCTTGAAACAGTGTTCTTGGGGTTTCTCTGGAGTGCCATCAAGGAAATCAAGGCTCCTTTCATGTGTGATGTGCAACACGGAATTGCTCTGCATGCAGTGCAGGGAAATCGGGCCTTATCTCGCAGCGAGGGGGAAGTCTCATGGTTTTTCTCGAGTTGCGGCGGGAACCTGGGGTATATTCTCGAGTTACGACGGGAATGGACCTTCCACACACGTGTTTCTTCAGCGACGTCAGGACTCCTTCCTAGTTGCGAGGGACAACTCGGGATTCTCCTCGAGGCTTGGCAGGGCAATTGGGACGCCTCTCCCGCTGAGGCGGGAGACCAAGGGTCCCTTTCCACGTGCCACAGGAATCCTGGGACTCCTAAGAAGTTTCACGAGGAGTCAGGCGTCGTCTCCTTTGGAGGCACTGATCTCCGCGTACCTCTGGAGTTTTCAAAGGATGTGAGGCCTCCGGTCGCAATGAGGTGGGGAACTAGGTCTTTCTCTGTGGTCTCCACAGGGGATTCAGACATCCTTTCGTCTTGGGGGATGCAAGACGAGCCTGTATTCAAGTCACTGCAGGGATATCCGGCCTTATTTCGAGTCAGGGCATCGCGGTGTCCATTCCACTTGAGGCCGCAAACTCAGGGTCCCTCTCACATACATAGAGCTGAGAGAAGCCTCCTCTTGAGGTGCTTGTGGTAAGGTGGTATTCCTCTGGAGTCGAAGCCAGGGACTAACCTCTCATCTCGAGTTGATTCTTGGTCCACGGAGCTCTTTCATGTTGCTACAGTGACCTCAGGATCCCTCTAGCCTTGAAACAGTGTTCCTGGGGTTTCTCTGGAGTGCCATCAAGGAAATCAAGGCTCCTTTCATGTGTGATGTGCAACACGGAATTGCTCTGCACGCAGTGCAGGGGAATCGGGCCTCATCTCGGGGCGAGGGGGAAGTCTCATGGTTTTTCTCGAGTTGCGGCGGGAACCTGCGGTATATTCTCGAGTTACGACGGGGATGGCCCTTCTACCCACGTGTTTCTTCAGCGACGTCTGGACTCCTGCCTAGTTGCGAGGGACAACTCGGGATTCTGCTCGAGGCTTGGCAGGGCAATTGCGACGCCTCTCCAGCTGAGGTGGGAGACCAAGGGTCCCTTTCCACGTGCCACAGGAATCCTGGGACTCCTATCAAGTTTCACGAGGAGTCAGGCATCGTCTCCTTTGGAGGCACTGATCTCCGCGTACCTCTGGAGTTTTCAAAGGATGTGAGGCCTCCGGTCGCGATGAGGTGGGGAACTAGGTCTTTCTCTGTGGTCTCCACAGGGGATTCACACATACTTTCATCTTGGGAGATGCAGGACGAGCCTGCATTCTAGTCACTGCAGGGACATCTGGCTTTATTTACCGTAAGGGCATCGCGGTGTCCATTCCACTTGAGGCCGCAAAATCAGGGTCCCTCTCACATACATAGAGCTGAGAGAAACCTCCTCTTGAGGTGCTTATGGTAAAGTGGTATTCCTCTGGAGTCGAAGCCAGGGACTAACCTCTCATCTCGAGTTGATTTTTGGTCCACGGAGCTCTTTCATGTTGCTACAGTGACCTCAGGATCCCTCTAGCCTTGAAACAGTGTTCTTGGGGATTCTCTGGAGGGCCATCAAGGAAATCAAGGCTCCTTTCATGTTTGATGTGCAACACGGAATTGCTCTGCACGCAGTGCAGGGGAATCGGGTCTCATCTCGCGGCGAGGGGGAAGTCTTATGGTTTTTCTCGAGTTGCGGCGGGAACCTGGGGTATATTCTCGAGTTACGACGGGGATGGCCCTTCCATCCACGTGTTTGTTCAGCGACCTCAGGACTCCTGCCTAGTTGAGAGGGACAACTCGAGATTCTCCTCGAGGCTTGGCAGGGCAATTGGAACGCCTCTCCAGCTGAGGCGGGAGACCAAGTGTCCCTTTCACCGTGCCACAGGAATCCTGGGACTCCTATCAAGTTTCACGAGGAGTCAGGCATCGTCTCCTTTGGAGGCACTGATCTCCGCGTACCTCTGGAGTTTTCAAAGGATGTGAGGCCTCCGGTCGCCATGAAGTGTTGCACTAGGTTTTTCTCTGTGGTCTCCACAGGGGATTCAGACATCCTTTCGTCTTGGGAGATGCAAGACGAGCCTGCATTCAAGTCACTGCAGGGATATCCGGCCTTATTTCAAGTCAGGGCATCGCGGTGTCCATTCCACTTGAGGCCGCAACTCAGCGTCCCTCTTACATACCTAGAGCTGAGAGAAGCCTCCTCTTGAGGTGCTTGTGGTAAGGTGGTATTCCTCTGGAGTCGAAGCCAGGGACTAACCTCTCATCTCGAGTTGATTTTTGGTCCACGGAGCTCTTTCGTGTGGCTATAGTGACCTCAGGATCCCTCTAGCCTTGAAACAGTGTTCTTGGGGGTTCTCTGGAGTGCCATCAAGGAAATCAAGGCTTCTTTCATGTGTGATGTGCAACACGGAATTGCTCTGAACGCAGTGCAGGGGAATCGGGCCTCATCTCGCGGCGAGGGGGAAATCTCATGGTTTTTCTCGAGTTGCGGCGGGAACCTGGGGCATATTCTCGAGTTACGACGGGGATGGCCCTTCCACCCACGTGTTTCTTCAGCGACGTCAGGACTCCTTCCTAGTTGCGAGGGACAACTCGGGATTCTCCTCGAGGCTTGGCAGGGCAATTGGGACGCCTCTCCAGCAGAGGCGGGAGACCAAGGGTCCCTTTCCACGTGCCACAGGAATCCTGGGACTCCTATCAAGTTTCACGAGGAGTCAGGCATCGTCTCCTTTGGAGGCACTGATCTCCGCGTACCTCTGGAGTTTTCAAAGGATGTGAGGCCTCCGGTCGCGATGAGGTGGGGAACTAGGTCTTTCTCTGTGGTCTCCACAGGGGATTCACACATACTTTCATCTTGGGCGATGCAGGACGAGCCTGCATTCTAGTCACTGCAGGGACATCTGGCCTTATTTCCCGTAAGGGCATCGCAGTGTCCATTCCACTTGAGGCCGCAAACTCAGGGTCCCTCTCACATATCTATAGCTGAGAGAAGCCTCCTCTTGAGGTACTTGTGGTAAGGTGGTTTTCTCTGGAGTCGAAGCCAGGGACTAACCTCTCATCTCGAGTTGATTTTTGGTCCACGGAGCTCTTTCATGTGGCTACAGTGACTTCAGGATCCTTCTAGCCTTGAAACAGTGTTCTTGGGGTTTCCCTGGAGTGCCATCAAGGAAATCAAGGCTCCTTTTATATGTGATGTGCAGCACGGAATTGCTCTGCACGCAGTGCAGGGGAATCGGGCCTCATCTCGCGGCGAGGGGGAAGTCTCATGGTTTTTCTCGAGTTGCGGCGGGATCCTGGGGTATATTCTCGAGTTACGACGGGGATGGCCCTTCCACACACATGTTTGTTCAGCTACGTCAGAACTCCTGCATAGTTGCGAGGGACAACTCGGGATTCTCCTCGAGGCTTGGCAGGGCAATTGGGACGCCTCTCCAGCTGAGGCGGGAGACCAAGGGTCCCTTTCCACGTGCCACAGGAATCCTGGGACTCCTATCAAGGTTCACGAGGAGTCAGGCATCGTCTCCTTTGGAGGCACTGATCTCCACGTACCTCTGGAGTTTTCAAAGGATGTGAGGCCTCCGGTCGCGATGAGGTGGGGAACTAGGTCTTTCTCTGTGGTCTCCACAGGGGATTCACACATTCTTTCATCTTGGGAGATGCAAGACGAGCCTGCATTCAAGTCACTGCAGGGACATCCGGCCTTATTTCCCGTCAGGACATCGCAGTGTCCATTCCACGTGAGGCTGCAAAATCAGGGTCCCTCTCACATACCTATAGCTGAGAGAAGCCTCCTCTTGAGGTGCTTGTGGTAAGGTGGTATTCATCTGGAGTCGAAGCCAGGGACTAACCCCTCATCTCGAGTTGACTTTTGGTCCACGGAGCTCTTTCGTGTTGCTACAGTGACCTCAGGATCCCTCTAGCCTTGAAACCGTGTTCTTGGTGATTCTCTGGAGTGCCATCAAGGAAATCAAGGCTCCTTTCATGTGTGATGTGCAACACGGAATTGCTCTGCACGCAGTGCAGGGGAATCTGGCCTCATCTCGCGGCAAGGGGGAAGTCTCATGGTTTTTCTCGAGTTGCGGCGGGAACCTGGGGTATATTCTCGAGTTACGACGGGGATGGCCCTTCCACCCACGTGTTTCTTCAGCGACGTCAGGACTCCTGCCTAGTTGCGAGGGACAACTCGGGATTCTCCTCGAGGCTTGGCAGGGCAATTGGGACGCCTCTCCAGCTGAGGCGGGAGACCAAGGGTCCCTTTCCACGGGCCACAGGAATCCTGGGACTCCTATCAAGTTTCACGAGGAGTCAGGCATCGTCTCCTTTGGAGGCACTGATCTCCACGTACCTCTGGAGTTTTCAAAGGATGTGAGGCCTCCGGTCGCGATGAGGTGGGGAACTAGGTCTTTCTCTGTGGTCTCCACAGGGGATTCAGACATCCTTTCGTCTTGGGAGATGCAAGACGAGCCTGCATTCAAGTCACTGCAGGGATATCCGGCCTTATTTCGAGTCAGGGCATCGCGGTGTCCATTCCACTTGAGGCTGCAAACTCAGGGTCCCTCTCACATACCTAGAGCTGAGAGAAGCCTCCTCTTGAGGTGCTTGTGGTAAGGTGGTATTCCTCTGGAGTCGAAGCCAGGGACTAACCTCTCATCTCGAGTTGATTCTTAGTCCACGGAGCTCTTTCGTGTGGCTACAGTGACCTCAGGATCCCTCTAGCCTTGAAACAGTGTTCTTGGGGTTTCTCTGGAGTGCCATCAAGGAAATCAAGGTTTCTTTCATGTGTGATGTGCAACACGGAATTGCTCTGAACGCAGTGCAGGGGAATCGGGCCTCATCTCGCAGCGAGGGGGAAGTCTCATGGTTTTTCTCGAGTTGCGGTGGGAACCTGGGGCATATTCTCGAGTTACGACGGGGATGGCCCTTCCACACACGTGTTTGTTCAGCGACGTCAGGACTCCTGCCTAGTTGCGAGGGACAACTCGGGATTCTCCTCGAGGCTTGGCAGGGCAATTGGGACGCCTCTCCAGCTGAGGCGGGAGACCAAGTGTCCCTTTCCACGTGCCACAGGAATCCTGGGACTCCTATCAAGTTTCACGAGGAATCAGGCATCGTCTCCTTTGGAGGCACTGATCTCCGCGTACCTCTGGAGTTTTCAAAGGATGTGAGGCCTCCGGTCACGATCAGATGGGGAACTAGGTCTTTCACTGTGGTCTCCACAGGGGATTCAGACATCCTTTCGTCTTGGGAGATGCAAGACGAGCCTGCATTCATGTCATTGCAGGGATACCCGGCATTATTTCGAGTCAGGGCATCGCGGTGTCCATTCCACTTGTGTCCGCAAACTCAGGGTCCCTCTCACATACCTAGAGCTGAGAGAAGCCTCCTCTTGAGGTGCTTGTGGTAAGGTGGTATTCCTCTGGAGTCGAAGCCAGGGACTAACATCTCATCTCGAGTTGGTTTTTGGTCCACGGACCTCTTTCGTGTTGCTACAGTGATCTCAGGATCCCTCTAGCCTTGAAACAGTTTTCTTGGGGTTTCTCTGGAGTGCCATCAAGGAAATCAAGGCTCCTTTCATGTGTGATGTGCAACACCGAATTGCTCTGCACGCAGTGCAGGGGAATCGGGCCTCATCTCGCGGCGAGGGGGAAGTCTCATGGTTTTTCTCGAGATGCGGCGGGAACCTGGGGTATATTCTCGAGTTAGGACGGGGATGGCCCTTCCACACACGTGTTTGTTCAGCGACGTCAGGACTCCTGCCTAGTTGCGAGGGACAACTCGGGATTCTCCTCGAGGCTTGGCAGGGCAATTGGGACGCCTCTCCAGCTGAGGCGGGAGACCAAGGGTCCCTTTCCACGTGCCACAGGAATCCTGGGACTCCTATCAAGTTTCACGAGGAGTCAGGCATCGTCTCCTTTGGAGGCAGTGATCTGCGAGTACCTCTGGAGTTTTCAAAGGATGCGAGGCCTCCGGTCGCGATGAGGTGGGGAACTAGGTCTTTCTCTGTCGTCTCCACAGGGCATTCAGACATCCTTTCATTTTGGGAGATGCAAGACGAGCCTGCATTCAAGTCACTGCAGGGATATCCGGCCTTATTTCGAGTCAGGGCATCGCGGTGTCCATTCCACTTGAGGCCGCAAACTCAGGGTCCCTCTCACATACCTAGAGCTGAGAGAAGCCTCCTCTTGAGGTGCTTGTGGTAAGGTGGTATTCCTCTGGAGTCGAAGACAGGGACTAACCTCTCATCTCGAGTTGATTCTTGGTCCACGGAGCTCTTTCGTGTTGCTACAGTGACCTCAGGATCCCTCTAGCCTTGAAACAGTGTTCCTGGGGTTTCTCTGGAGTGCCATCAAGGAAATCAAGGATCCTTTCATGTGTGATGTGCAACACGGAATTGCTCTGCACGCAGTGCAGGGGAATCGGGCCTCATCTCGGGGCGAGGGGGAAGTCTCATGGTTTTTCTCGAGTTGCGGCGGGAACCTGCGGTATATTCTCGAGTTACGACGGGGATGGCCCTTCCACCCACGTGTTTCTTCAGCGACGTCAGGACTCCTGCCTAGTTGCGAGGGACAACTCGGGATTCTCCTCGAGGCTTGGCAGGGCAATTGGGACGCCTCTCCAGCTGAGGCGGGAGACCAAGGGTCCCTTTCCACGTGCCACAGGAATCCTGGGACTCCTATCAAGTTTCACGAGGAGTCAGGCATCGTCTCCTTTGGAGGCACTGATCTCCGCGTACCTCTGGAGTTTTCAAAGGATGTGAGGCCTCCGGTCGCGATGAGGTGGGGAACTAGGTCTTTCTCTGTGGTCTCCACAGGGGATTCAGACATCCTTTCGTCTTGGGAGATGCAAGACGAGCCTGCATTCAAGTCACTGCAGGGATATCCGGCCTTATTTCGAGTCAGGGCATCGCGGTGTCCATTCCACTTGAGGCTGCAAACTCAGGGTCCCTCTCACATACCTAGAGCTGAGAGAAGCCTCCTCTTGAGGTGCTTGTGGTAAGGTGGTATTCCTCTGGAGTCGAAGCCAGGGACTACCCTCTCATCGCGAGTCGAATTTTGGTCCACGGAGCTCTTTTGTGTTGCTACAGTGACCTCAGGATCCCTCTAGCCTTGAAACAGTGTTCTTGGGGTTTCTCTAGAGTGCCATCAAGGAAATCAAGGCTCCTTTCATGTGTGATGTGCAACACGGAATTGCTCTGCATGTAGTGCAGGGAAATCGGGCCTTATCTCGCAGCGAGGGGGAAGTCTCATGGTTTTTCTCGAGTTGCGGCAGGAACCTGGGGTATATTCTCAAATTACGACGGGAATGGACCTTCCACACACGTGTTTCTTCAGCGACGTCAGGAATCCTGCCTAGTTGCGAGGGACAACTCGGGATTCTCCTCGAGGCTTGGCAGGGCAATTGGGACGCCTCTCCAGCTGAGGCGGGATACCAAGGGTCCCTTTCCACGTGCCACAGGAATCCTGGGACTCCTAAGAAGTTTCACGTGGAGTCAGGTGTCGTCTCCTTTGGAGGCACTGATCTCCGCGTACCTCTGGAGTTTTCAAAGGATGTGAGGCCTCCGGTCGCGATGAGGTGGGGAACTAGGTCTTTCTCTGTGGTCTCCACAGGGGATTCAGACATCCTTTCGTCTTGGGAGATGCAAGACGAGCCTGTATTCAAGACACTGCAGGGATATCCGGCCTTATTTCGAGTCAGGGCATCGCGGTGTCCATTCCACTTGAGGCTGCAAACTCAGGGTTCCTCTCACATACCTAGAGCTGAGAGAAGCCTCCTCTTGAGGTGCTTGTGGTAAGGTGGTATTCCTCTGGAGTCGAAGCCAGGGACTAACCTCTCATCTCGAGTTGACTTTTGGTCCACAGAGCTCTTTCGTGTTGCTACAGTGACCTCAGGATCCCTCTAGCCTTGAAACAGTGTTCTTGGGAATTCTCTCGAGGGCCATCAAGGAAATCAAGCCTCCTTTCATGTGTGATGTGCAACACGGAATTGCTCTGCACGCAGTGCAGGGGAATCGGGCCTCATCTCGCGGCGAGGGGGAAGTCTCATGGTTTTTCTCGAGATGCGGCGGGAAGCTGGGGTATATTCTCGAGTTAAGACGGGGATGGCCCTTCCACACACGTATTTGTTCAGCGACGTCAGGACTCCGGCTTAGTTGTGAGGGACAACTCGGGATTCTCCTCGAGGCTTGGCAGGGCAATTGGGACGCCTCTCCAGCTGAGGCGGGAGACCAAGTGTCCCTTTCCACGTGCCACAGGAATCCTGGGACTCATATCAAGGTTCACGAGGAGTCAGGCATCGTCTCATTTGGAGGCACTGATCTCCGTGTACCTCTGGAGTTTTCAAAGGATGTGAGGCCTCCGGTCGCGATGAGGTGGGGAACTAGGTCTTTCTCTGTGGTCTCCACAGGGGATTCAGACATCCTTTCGTCTTGGGAGATGCAAGACGAGCCTGCATTCAAGTCACTGCAGGGATATCCGGCCTTATTTCGAGTCAGGGCATCGCGGTGTCCATTCCACTTGAGGCCGCAAACTCAGGGTCCCTCTCACATATCTATAGCTGAGAGAAGCCTCCTCTTCAGGTACTTGTGGTAAGGTGGTTTCCTCTGGAGTCGAAGCCAGGGACTAACCTCTCATCTCGAGTTGATTTTTGGTCCACGGAGCTCTTTCATGTGGCTACAGTGACTTCAGGATCCTTCTAGCCTTGAAACAGTGTTCTTGGGGTTTCCCTGGAGTGCCATCAAGGAAATCAAGGCTCCTTTTATATGTGATGTGCAGCACGGAATTGCTCTGCACGCTGTGCAGGGGAATCGGGCCTCATCTCGTGGCGAGGGGGAAGTCTCATGGTTTTTCTCGAGTTGCGGCGGGATCCTGGGGTATATTCTCGAGTTACGACAGGGATGGCCCTTCCACACACATGTTTGTTCAGCTACGTCAGAACTCCTGCCTAGTTGCGAGGGACAACTCGGGATTCTCCTCGAGGCTTGGCAGGGCAATTGGGACGCCTCTCCAGCTGAGGCGGGAGACCAAGGGTCCCTTTCCACGTGCCACAGGAATCCTGGGACTCCTATCAAGTTTCACGAGGAGTCAGGCATCGTCTCCTTTGGAGGCACTGATCTCCGCGTACCTCTGGAGTTTTCAAAGGATGTGAGGCCTCCGGTCGCGATGAGGTGGGGAACTAGGTCTTTCTCTGTGGTCTCCACAGGGGATTCACACATTCTTTCATCTTGGGAGATGCAAGACGAGCCTGCATTCAAGTCACTGCAGGGACATCCGGCCTTATTTCCCGTCAGGGCATCGCAGTGTCCATTCCACTTGAGGCTGCAAAATCAGGGTCCCTCTCACATACCTATAGCTGAGAGAAGCCTCCTCTTGAGGTGCTTGTGGTAAGGTGGTATTCATCTGGAGTCGAAGCCAGGGAGTAACCCCTCATCTCGAGTTGACTTTTGGTCCACGGAGCTCTTTCGTGTTGCTACAGTGACCTCAGGATCCCTCTAGCCTTGAAACAGTGTTCTTGGTGATTCTCTGGAGTGCCATCAAGGAAATCAAGGCTCCTTTCATGTGTGATGTGCAACACGGAATTGCTCTGCACGCAGTGCAGGGGAATCGGGCCTCATCTCGCGGCGAGGGGGAAGTCTCATGGTTTTTCTCGAGTTGCGGCGGGAACCTGGGGTATATTCTCGAGTTACGACGGGGATGGCCCTTCCACACACGTGTTTGTTCAGCGACGTCAGGACTCTGGCTTAGTTGGGAGGAACACCTCGGGATTCTCCTCGAGGCTTGGCAGGGCAATTGGGACGCCTCTCCAGCTGAGGCGGGAGACCAAGGGTCCCTTTCCACGTGCCACAGGAATCCTGGGACTCCTAAGAAGTTTCACGAGGAGTCAGGCATCGTCTCCTTTGTAGGCACTGATCTCCGTGTACCTCTGGAGTTTTCAAAGTATGTGAGGCCTCCGGTCGCGATGAGGTGGGGAACTAGGTCTTTCTCTGTGGTCTCCACAGGGGATTCAGACATCCTTTCGTCTTGGGAGATGCAAGACGAGCCTGCATTCAAGTCACTTAAGGGATATCCGGCCTTATTTCGAGTAAGGGCATCGCGGTGTTCATTCCACTTGAGGACGCAAACTCAGGGCCCTTCTCACATACCTAGAGCTGAGAGAAGCCTCCTCTTGAGGTGCTTGTGGTAAGGTGGTATTCCTCTGGAGTCGAAGCCAGGGACTAACCTCTCATCTCGAGTTGATTTTTGGTCCACGGAGCTCTTTCGTGTGGCTTCAGTGACCTCAGGATCCCTCTAGCCTTGAAACAGTGTTCTTGGGGTTTCTCTGGAGTGCCATCAAGGAAATCAAGGCTCCTTTCATATGTGATGTGCAGCACGGAATTGCTCTGCACGCAGTGCAGGGGAATTGGGCCTCATCTCGCGGCGAGGGGGAAGTCTCATGGTTTTTCTCGAGTTGCGGCGGGAACCTGGGATATATTCTCAAGTTACGACAGGGATAGCCCTTCCACACACGTGTTTGTTCAGCTACGTCAGGACTCCTGCCTAGTTGCGAGGGACAACTCGGGATTCTCCTCGAGGCTTGGCAGGGCAATTGGGACGCCTCTCCAGCCGAGGCGGGAGACCAAGGGTCCCTTTCCACGTGCCACAGGAATCCTGGGACTCCTATCAAGTTTCACGAGGAGTCAGGCATCGTCTCCTTTGGAGCCACTGATCTCCGCGTACCTCTGGAGTTTTCAAAGGATGTGAGGCCTCCGGTCGCGATGAGGTGGGGAACTAGGTCTTTCTCTGTGGTCTCCACAGGGGATTCAGACATCCTTTCGTCTTGGGAGATGCAAGACGAGCTGCATTCGAGTCACTGCATTGATATCCGGCCTTATTTCGAGTCAGGGCATCGCGGTGTACATTCCACTTGAGGCCACAAACTCAACGTCCCTGTTACATACCTAGAGCTGAGAGAAGCCTCCTCTTGAGGTGCTTGTGGTAAGGTGGTATTCCTCTGGAGTCGAAGCCAGGGACTAACTTCTCATCTCGAGTTGATTTTTGGTCCACGGAGCTCTTTCATGTGGCTACAGTGACCTCAGGATCCCTCTAGCCTTGAAACAGTGTTCTTGGGGTTTCTCTGGAGTGCGATCAAGGAAATCAAGGCTCCTTTCATTGTGATGTGCAACACGGAATTGCTCTTCACGCAGTGCAGGGGAATCTGGCCTCATCTCGCGGCGAGGTGGAAGTCTCATGGTTTTTCTCGAGTTGCGGGGGGAACCTGGGGTATATTTTCGAGTTACGACGGGGATGTCCCTTCCACCCACGTATTTCTTCAGCGACGGCAGGACTCCTGCCTATTTGCGAGGGACAACTCGGAATTCTCCTCGAGGCTTGGCAGGGCCATTGGGACGCCTCACCAGCTGAGGCAGGAGACCAAGGGTCCCTTTCCACGTGCCACAGGAATCCTGGGACTCCTATCAAGTTTCACGAGGAGTCAGGCATCGTCTCCTTTGGAGGCACTGATCTCCGCGTACCTCTGGAGTTTTCAAAGGATGTGAGGCCTCCGGTCGTGATGAGGTGGGGAACTAGGTCTTTCTCTGTGGTCTCCACAGGGGATTCACACATCCTTTCATCTTGGGAGATGCAAGACGAGCCTGCATTCAAGTCACTGCAGGGACATCCGGCCTTATTTCCCGTCAGGGCATCGCAGTGTCCATTCCACTTGAGGCCGCAAAATCAGGGTCCCTCTCACATACCTAGAGCTGAGAGAAGCCTCCTCTTGAGGTGCTTGTGGTAAGGTGGTATTCCTCTGGAGTCGAAGCCAGGGACTAACCTCTCATCTCGAGTTGACTTTTGGTCCACGGAGCTCTTTCGTGTTGCTACAGTGAGCTCAGGATCCCTCTAGCATTGAAACAGTGTTCTTGGGGATTCTCTGGAGGGCCATCAAGGAAATCAAGGCTCCTTTCATGTGTGATGTGCATCACGGAATTGCTCTGCACGCAGTGCAGGGGAATCGGGCCTCATCTCGCGGCGAGGGGGAAGTCTCATGGTTTTTCTCGAATTGCGGCGTGAACCTGGGGAATATTCTCTAGTTACGACGGGGATGGCCCTGCCACACACGTGTTTGTTCAGAGACGTCAGGAATCCTGCCTAGTTGCGAGGGACAACTCGGGATTCTCCTCGAGGCTTGGCAGGGCAATTGGGACGCCTCTCCAGCTGAGGCGGGAGACCAAGGGTCCCTTTCCACGTGCCACAGGAATCCTGGGACTCCTAAGAAGTTTCACGAGGAGTCAGGCATCGTCTCCTTTGGAGGCACTGATCTCCGCGTACCTCTGGAGTTTTCAAGGATGTGAGGCCTCCGGTCGCATTGAGGTGGGGAACTAGGTCTTTCTCTGTGGTCTCCACAGGGGATTCAGACATCCTTTCGTCTTGGGAGAGGCAAGACGAGCCTGCATTCAAGTCACTGCAGGGATATCCGGCCTTATTTCGAGTCAGGGCATCGCGGTGTCCATTCCACTTGAGGCCGCAAACTCAGGGTCCCTCTCACATACCTAGAGCTGAGAGAAGCCTCCTCTTGAGGTGCTTGTGGTAAGGTTGTATTCCTCTGGAGTCGAAGCCAGGGACTACCCTCTCATCTCGAGTTGATTTTTGGTCCACGGAGCTCTTTCGTGTTGCTACAGTGACCTCAGGATCCCTCTAGCCTTGAAACAGTGTTCTTGGGGTTTCTCTGGAGTGCGATCAAGGAAATCAAGGCTCCTTTCATGTGTGATGTGCAACACGGAATTGCTCTGCATGCAGTGCAGGGAAATCGGGCCTTATCTCGCAGCGAGGGGGAAGTCTCATGGTTTTTCTCGAGTTGCGGCGGGAACCTGGGGTATATTCTCGAGTTACGACGGGAATGGACCTTCCACACACGTGTTTCTTCAGCGACGTCAGGACTCCTTCCTAGTTGCGAGGGACAACTCGGGATTCTCCTCGAGGCTTGGCAGGGCAATTGGGACGCCTCTCCAGCTGAGGCGGGAGACCAAGGGTCCCTTTCCACGTGCCACAGGAATCCTGGGACTCCTAAGAAGTTTCACGAGGAGTCAGGCGTCGTCTCCTTTGGAGGCACTGATCTCCGCGTACCTCTGGAGTTTTCAAAGGATGTGAGGCCTCCGGTCGCGATGAGGTGGGGAACTAGGTCTTTCTCTGTGGTCTCCACAGGGGATTCAGACATCCTTTCGTCTTGGGGGATGCAAGACGAGCCTGTATTCAAGTCACTGCAGGGATATCCGGCCTTATTTCGAGTCAGGGCATCGCGGTGTCCATTCCACTTGAGGCCGCAAACTCAGGGTCCCTCTCACATACATAGAGCTGAGAGAAGCCTCCTCTTGAGGTGCTTGTGGTAAGGTGGTATTCCTCTGGATTCGAAGCCAGGGACTAACCTCTCATCTCGAGTTGATTCTTGGTCCACGGAGCTCTTTCATGTTGCTACAGTGACCTCAGGATCCCTCTAGCCTTGAAACAGTGTTCCTGGGGTTTCTCTGGAGTGCCATCAAGGAAATCAAGGCTCCTTTCATGTGTGATGTGCAACACGGAATTGCTCTGCACGCAGTGCAGGGGAATCGGGCCTCATCTCGGGGCGAGGGGGAAGTCTCATGGTTTTTCTCGAGTTGCGGCGGGAACCTGCGGTATATTCTCGAGTTACGACGGGGATGGCCCTTCTACCCACGTGTTTCTTCAGCGACGTCAGGACTCCTGCCTAGTTGCGAGGGACAACTCGGGATTCTGCTCGAGGCTTGGCAGGGCAATTGCGACGCCTCTCCAGCTGAGGTGGGAGACCAAGGGTCCCTTTCCACGTGCCACAGGAATCCTGGGACTCCTATCAAGTTGCACGAGGAGTCAGGCATCGTCTCCTTTGGAGGCACTGATCTCCGCGTACCTCTGGAGTTTTCAAAGGATGTGAGGCCTCCGGTCGCGATGAGGTGGGGAACTAGGTCTTTCTCTGTGGTCTCCACAGGGGATTCACACATACTTTCATCATGGGAGATGCAGGACGAGCCTGCATTCTAGTCACTGCAGGGACATCTGGCCTTATTTCCCGTAAGGGCATCGCGGTGTCCATTCCACTTGAGGCCGCAAAATCAGGGTCCCTCTCACATACATAGAGCTGAGAGAAACCTCCTCTTGAGGTGCTTATGGTAAAGTGGTATTCCTCTGGAGTCGAAGCCAGGGACTAACCTCTCATCTCGAGTTGATTTTTGGTTCACGGAGCTCTTTCATGTTGCTACAGTGACCTCAGGATCCCTCTAGCCTTGAAACAGTGTTCTTGGGGATTCTCTGGAGGGCCATCAAGGAAATCAAGGCTCCTTTCATGTTTGATGTGCAACACGGAATTGCTCTGCACGCAGTGCAGGGGAATCGGGTCTCATCTCGCGGCGAGGGGGAAGTCTTATGGTTTTTCTCGAGTTGCGGCGGGAACCTGGGGTATATTCTCGAGTTACGACGGGGATGGCCCTTCCATCCACGTGTTTGTTCAGCGACCTCAGGACTCCTGCCTAGTTGAGAGGGACAACTCGAGATTCTCCTCGAGGCTTGGCAGGGCAATTGGAACGCCTCTCCAGCTGAGGCGGGAGACCAAGTGTCCCTTTCACCGTGCCACAGGAATCCTGGGACTCCTATCAAGTTTCACGAGGAGTCAGGCATCGTCTCCTTTGGAGGCACTGATCTCCGCGTACCTCTGGAGTTTTCAAAGGATGTGAGGCCTCCGGTCGCCATGAAGTGTTGCACTAGGTTTTTCTCTGTGGTCTCCACAGGGGATTCAGACATCCTTTCGTCTTGGGAGATGCAAGACGAGCCTGCATTCAAGTCACTGCAGGGATATCCGGCCTTATTTCAAGTCAGGGCATCGCGGTGTCCATTCCACTTGAGGCCGCAACTCAGCGTCCCTCTTACATACCTAGAGCTGAGAGAAGCCTCCTCTTGAGGTGCTTGTGGTAAGGTGGTATTCCTCTGGAGTCGAAGCCAGGGACTAACCTCTCATCTCGAGTTGATTCTTGGTCCACGGAGCTCTTTCGTGTGGCTACAGTGACCTCAGGATCCCTCTAGCCTTGAAACAGTGTTCTTGGGGTTTCTCTGGAGTGCCATCAAGGAAATCAAGGCTCCTTTCATGTGTGATGTGCAACACGGAATTGCTCTGAACGCAGTGCAGGGGAATCGGGCCTCATCTCGCGGCGAGGGGGAAATCTCATGGTTTTTCTCGAGTTGCGGCGGGAACCTGGGGCATATTCTCGAGTTACGACGGGGATGGCCCTTCCACCCACGTGTTTCTTCAGCGACGTCAGGACTCCTGCCTAGTTGCGAGGGACAACTCGGGATTTTCCTCGAGGCTTGGCAGGGCAATTGGGACGCCTCTCCAGCTGAGGCGGGAGACCAAGGGTCCCTTTCCACGTGCCACAGGAATCCTGGGACTCCTATCAAGTTTCACGAGGAGTCAGGCATCGTCTCCTTTGGAGGCACTGATCTCCGCGTACCTTTGGAGTTTTCAAAGGATGTGAGGCCTCCGGTCGCGATGAGGTGGGGAACTAGGTCTTTCTCTGTGGTCTCCACAGGGGATTCAGACATCCTTTCATCTTGGGAGATGCAAGACGAGCCTGCATTCAAGTCACTGCAGGGATATCCGGCCTTATTTCTAGTCAGGGCATCGCGGTGTCCATTCCACTTGAGGCCGCAAACTCAGGGTCCCTCTCACATACCTAGAGCTGAGAGAAGCCTCCTCTTGAGGTGCTTGTGGTAAGGTGGTATTCCTCTGGAGTCGAAGCCAGGGACTAACCTCTCATCTCGAGTTGATTCTTGGTCCACGGAGCTCTTTCATGTTGCTACAGTGACCTCAGGATCCCTCTAGCCTTGAAACAGTGTTCCTGGGGTTTCTCTGGAGTGCCGTCAAGGAAATCAAGGCTCCTTTCTTGTGTGATGTGCAACACGGAATTGCTCTGCACGCAGTGCAGGGGAATCGGGCCTCATCTCGGGGCGAGGGGGAAGTCTCATGGTTTTTCTCGAGTTGCGGCGGGAACCTGGGGTATATTCTCGAGTTATGACGGGGATGGCCCTTCCACACACGTGTTTCTTCAGCGACCTCAGGACTCCTGCCTAGTTGCGAGGGACAACTCGGGATTCTCCTCGAGGCTTGGCAGGGCAATTGCGACGCCTCTCCAGCTGAGGTGGGAGACCAAGGGTCCCTTTCCACGTGCCACAGGAATCCTGGGACTCCTATCAAGTTTCACGAGGAGTCAGGCATCGTCTCCTTTGGAGGCACTGATCTCCGCGTACCTCTGGAGTTTTCAAAGGATGTGAGGCCTCCGGTCGCGATGAGGTGGGGAACTAGGTCTTTCTCTGTGGTCTCGAAAGGGGATTCACACATACTTTCATCTTGGGAGATGCAGGACGAGCCTGCATTCTAGTCACTGCAGGGACATCTGGCCTTATTTCCCGTAAGGGCATCGCAGTGTCCATTCCACTTGAGGCCGCAAAATCAGGGTCCCTCTCACATACATAGAGCTGAGAGAAACCTCCTCTTGAGGTACTTATGGTAAAGTGGTATTCGTCTGGAGTCGAAGCCAGGGACTAACCTCCCATCTCGAGTTGATTTTTGGTCCACGGAGCTCTTTCGTGTTGCTACAGTGACCTCAGGATCCCTCTAGCCTTGAAACAGTGTTCTTGAAGTTTCTCTGGAGGGCCATCAAGGAAATCAAGGCTCCTTTCATGTTTGATGTGCAACACGAAATTGCTCTGCACGCAGTGCAGGGGAATCGGGCCTCATCTCGCGGCGAGGGGGAAGTCTCATAGTTTTTCTCGAGTTGCGGCGGGAACCTGGGGTATATTCTCGAGTTACGACGGGGATGGCCCTTCCACACACGTGTTTGTTCAGCGACCTCAGGACTCCTGCCTAGTTGCGAGGGACAACTCGAGATTCTCCTCGAGGCTTGGCAGGGCAATTGGAACGCCTCTCCAGCTGAGGCGGGAGACCAAGTGTCCCTTTCACCGTGCCACAGGAATCCTGGGACTCCTATCAAGTTTCACGAGGAGTCAGGCATCGTCTCCTTTGGAGGCACTGATCTCCGCGTACCTCTGGAGTTTTCAAAGGATGTGAGACCTCCGGTCGCGATGAGGTGGGGAACTAGGTCTTTCTCTGTGGTCTCCACAGGGGATTCAGACATCCTTTCATCTTGGGAGATGCAAGACGAGCCTGCATTCAAGTCACTGCAGGGATATCCGGCCTTATTTCGAGTCAGGGCATCGCGGTGTCCATTCCACTTGAGGCCGCAAACTCAGGGTCCCTCTTACATACCTAGAGCTGAGAGAAGCCTCCTCTTGAGGTGCTTGTGGTAAGGTGGTATTCCTCTGGAGTCGAAGCCAGGGACTAACCTCTCATCTCGAGTTGATTCTTGGTCCACGGAGCTCTTTCGCGTGGCTACAGTGACCTCAGGATCCCTCTAGCCTTGAAACAGTGTTCTTGGGGTTTCTCTGGAGTGCCATCAAGGAAATCAAGGTTTCTTTCATGTGTGATGTGCAACACGGAATTGCTCTGAACGCAGTGCAGGGGAATCGGGCTTCATCTCGCAGCGAGGGGGAAGTCTCATGGTTTTTCTCGAGTTGCGGCGGGAACCTGGGGCATATTCTCGAGTTACGACGGGGATGGCCCTTCCACACACGTGTTTGTTCAGGGACGTCAGGACTCCTGCCTAGTTGCGAGGGACAACTCGGGATTCTCCTCGAGGCTTGGCAGGGCAATTGGGACGCCTCTCCAGCTGAGGCGGGAGACCAAGTGTCCCTTTCCACGTGCCACAGGAATCCTGGGACTCCTATCAAGTTTCACGAGGAGTCAGGCATCGTCTCCTTTGGAGGCACTGATCTCCGCATACCTCTGGAGTTTTCAAAGGATGTGAGGCCTCCGGTCGCGATGAGGTGGGGAACTAGGTCTTTCTCTGTGGTCTCCACAGGGGATTCACACATACTTTCATCTTGGGAGATGCAGGACGAGCCTGCATTCTAGTCACTGCAGGGACATCTGGCCTTATTTCCCGTAAGGGCATCGCAGTGTCCATTCCACTTGAGGCCGCAAAATCAGGGTCCCTCTCACATACATAGAGCTGAGAGAAACCTCCTCTTGAGGTACTTATGGTAAAGTGGTATTCTTCTGGAGTCGAAGCCAGGGACTAACCTCCCATCTCGAGTTGATTTTTGGTCCACGGAGCTCTTTCGTGTTGCTACAGTGACCTCAGGATCCCTCTAGCCTTGAAACAGTGTTCTTGGGGATTCTCTGGAGGGCCATCAAGGAAATCAAGGCTCCTTTCATGTTTGATGTGCAACACGGAATTGCTCTGCACGCAGTGCAGGGGAATCGGGCCTCATCTCGCGGCGAGGGGGAAGTCTCATAGTTTTTCTCGAGTTGCGGCGGGAACCTGGGGTATATTCTCGAGTTACGACGGGGATGGCCCTTCCACCCACGTGTTTGTTCAGCGACCTCAGGACTCCTGCCTAGTTGCGAGGGACAACTCGAGATTCTCCTCGAGGCTTGGCAGGGCAATTGGAACGCCTCTCCAGCTGAGGCGGGAGACCAAGTGTCCCTTTCACCGTGCACAGGAATCCTGGGACTTCTATCAAGTTTCACGAGGAGTCAGGCATCGTCTCCTTTGGAGGCACTGATCTCCGCGTACCTCTGGAGTTTTCAAAGGATGCGAGGGCTTCGGTCGTGATGAGGTGGGAAACTAGGTCTTTCTCTGTCGTCTCCACAGGGCATTCAGACATCCTTTCGTCTTGGGAGATGCAAGACGAGCCTGCATTCAAGTCACTGCAGTGATATCCGGCCTTATTTCGAGTCAGGGCATCGCGGTGTCCATTCCACTTGAGGCCGCAAACTCAGGGTCCCTCTCACATACCTAGAGCTGAGAGAAGCCTCCTCTTGAGGTGCTTGTCGTAAGGTGGTATTCCTCTGGAGTCGAAGCCAGGGACTAACCTCTCATCTCGAGTTGATTCTTGGTCCACGGAGGTCTTTCGTGTTGCTACAGTGACCTCAGGATCCCTCTAGCCTTAAAACAGTGTTCCAGGGGTTTCTCTGGAATGCCATCAAGGAAATCAAGGATCCTTTCATGTGTGATGTGCAACACGGAATTGCTCTGAACGCAGTGCAGGGGAATCGGGCCTCATCTCGGGGCGAGGGGGAAGTCTCATAGTTTTTCTCGAGTTGCGGCGGGAACCTGCGGTATATTCTCGAGTTACGACGGGGATGGCCCTTCCACCCACGTGTTTCTTCAGCGACGTCAGGACTCCTGCCTAGTTGCGAGGGACAACTCGGGATTCTCCTCGAGGCTTGGCAGGGCAATTGGGACGCCTCTCCAGCTGAGGCGGGAGACCAAGGGTCCCTTTCCACGTGCCACAGGAATCCTGGGACTCCTATCAAGTTTCACGAGGAGTCAGGCATCGTCTCCTTTGGAGGCACTGATCTCCACGTACCTCTGGAGTTTTCAAAGGATGTGAGGCCTCCGGTCGCGATGAGGTGGGGAACTCGGTCTTTCTCTGTGGTCTCCACAGGGGATTCAGACATCCTTTCGTCTTGGGAGATGCAAGACGAGCCTGCATTCAAGTCACTGCAGGGATATCCGGCCTTATTTCGAGTCAGGGCATCGCGGTGTCCATTCCACTTGAGGCCGCAAACTCAGGGTCCCTCTCACATACCTAGAGCTGAGAGAAGCCTCCTCTTGAGGTGCTTGTGGTAAGGTGGTATTCCTCTGGAGTCGAAGCCAGGGACTAACCTCTCATCTCGAGTTGATTCTTAGTCCACGGAGCTCTTTCGTGTGGCTACAGTGACCTCAGGATCCCTCTAGCCTTGAAACAGTGTTCTTGGGGTTTCTCTGGAGTGCCATCAAGGAAATCAAGGTTTCTTTCATGTGTGATGTGCAACACGGAATTGCTCTGAACGCAGTGCAGGGGAATCGGGCCTCATCTCGCAGCGAGGGGGAAGTCTCATGGTTTTTCTCGAGTTGCGGTGGGAACCTGGGGCATATTCTCGAGTTACGACGGGGATGGCCCTTCCTCACACGTGTTTGTTCAGCGACGTCAGGACTCCTGCCTAGTTGCGAGGGACAACTCGGGATTCTCCTCGAGGCTTGGCAGGGCAATTGGGACGCCTCTCCAGCTGAGGCGGGAGACCAAGGGTCCCTTTCCACGTGCCACAGGAATCCTGGGACTCCTATCAAGTTTCACGAGGAATCAGGCATCGTCTCCTTTGGAGGCACTGATCTCCGCGTACCTCTGGAGTTTTCAAAGGATGTGAGGCCTCCGGTCACGATCAGATGGGGAACTAGGTCTTTCACTGTGGTCTCCACAGGGGATTCAGACATCCTTTCGTCTTGGGAGATGCAAGACGAGCCTGCATTCAAGTCACTGCAGGGATATCCGGCATTATTACGAGTCAGGGCATCGCGGTGTCCATTCCACTTGTGTCCGCAAACTCAGGGTCCCTCTCACATACCTAGAGCTGAGAGAAGCCTCCTCTTGAGGTGCTTGTGGTAAGGTGGTATTCCTCTGGAGTCGAAGCCAGGGACTAACATCTCATCTCGAGTTGATTTTTGGTCCACGGACCTCTTTCGTGTTGCTACAGTGACCTCAGGATCCCTCTAGCCTTGAAACAGTTTTCTTGGGGTTTCTCTGGAGTGCCATCAAGGAAATCAAGGCTCCTTTCATGTGTGATGTGCAACACCGAATTGCTCTGCACGCAGTGCAGGGGAATCGGGCCTCATCTCGCGGCGAGGGGGAAGTCTCATGGTTTTTCTCGAGTTGCGGCGGGAACCTGGGGTATATTCTCGAGTTAGGACGGGGATGGCCCTTCCACACACGTGTTTTTTCAGCGACGTCAGGACTCCTGCCTAGTTGCGAGGGACAACTCGGGATTCTCCTCGAGGCTTGGCAGGGCAATTGGGACGCCTCTCCAGCTGAGGCGGGAGACCAAGGGTCCCTCTCCACGTGCCACAGGAATCCTGGAACTCCTATCAAGTTTCACGAGGAGTCAGGCATCGTCTCCTTTGGAGGCACTGATCTCCGCGTACCTCTGGAGTTTTCAAAGGATGCGAGGCCTCCGGTCGCGATGAGGTGGGGAACTAGGTCTTTCTCTGTCGTCTCCACAGGGCATTCAGACATCCTTTCGTCTTGGGAGATGCAAGACGAGCCTGCATTCAAGTCACTGTAGGGATATCCGGCCTTATTTCGAGTCAGGGCATCGCGGTGTCCATTCCACTTGAGGCCGCAAACTCAGGGTCCCTCTCACATATCTATAGCTGAGAGAAGCCTCCTCTTGAGGTACTTGTGGTAAGGTGGTTTTCTCTGGAGTCGAAGCCAGGGACTAACCTCTCATCTCGAGTTGATTTTTGGTCCACGGAGCTCTTTCATGTGGCTACAGTGACTTCAGGATCCTTCTAGCCTTGAAACAGTGTTCTTGAGGTTTCCCTGGAGTGCCATCAAGGAAATCAAGGCTCCTTTTATATGTGATGTGCAGCACGGAATTGCTCTGCACGCAGTGCAGGGGTATCGGGCCTCATCTCGCGGCGAGGGGGAAGTCTCATGGTTTTTCTCGAGTTGCGGCGGGATCCTGGGGTATATTCTCGAGTTACGACGGGGATGGCCCTTCCACACACATGTTTGTTCAGCTACGTCAGAACTCCTGCCTAGTTGCGAGGGACAACTCGGGATTCTCCTCGAGGCTTGGCAGGGCAATTGGGACGCCTCTCCAGCTGAGGCGGGAGACCAAGGGTCCCTTTCCACGTGCCACAGGAATCCTGGGACTCCTATCAAGGTTCACGAGGAGTCAGGCATCGTCTCCTTTGGAGGCACTGATCTCCACGTACCTCTGGAGTTTTCAAAGGATGTGAGGCCTCCGGTCGCGATGAGGTGGGGAACTCGGTCTTTCTCTGTGGTCTCCACAGGGGATTCACACATTCTTTCATCTTGGGAGATGCAAGACGAGCCTGCATTCAAGTCACTGCAGGGACATCCGGCCTTATTTCCCGTCAGGGCATCGCAGTGTCCATTCCACTTGAGGCTGCAAAATCAGGGTCCCTCTCACATACCTATAGCTGAGAGAAGCCTCCTCTTGAGGTGCTTGTGGTAAGGTGGTATTCATCTGGAGTCGAAGCCAGGGACTAACCCCTCATCTCGAGTTGACTTTTGGTCCACGGAGCTCTTTCGTGTTGCTACAGTGACCTCAGGATCCCTCTAGCCTTGAAACAGTGTTCTTGGTGATTCTCTGGAGTGCCATCAAGGAAATCAAGGCTCCTTTCATGTGTGATGTGCAACACGGAATTGCTCTGCACGCAGTGCAGGGGAATCGGGCCTCATCTCGCGGCGAGGGGGAAGTCTCATGGTTTTTCTCGAGTTGCGGCGGGAACCTGCGGTATATTCTCGAGTTACGACGGGGATGGCCCTTCCACCCACGTGTTTCTTCAGCGACGTCAGGACTCCTGCCTAGTTGCGAGGGACAACTCGGGATTCTCCTCGAGGCTTGGCAGGGCAATTGGGACGCCTCTCCAGCTGAGGCGGGAGACCAAGGGTCCCTTTCCACGGGCCACAGGAATCCTGGGACTCCTATCAAGTTTCACGAGGAGTCAGGCATCGTCTCCTTTGGAGGCACTGATCTCCACGTACCTCTGGAGTTTTCAAAAGATGTGAGGCCTCTGGTCGCGATGAGGTGGGGAACTAGGTCTTTCTCTGTGGTCTCCACAGGGGATTCAGACATCCTTTCGTCTTGGGAGATGCAAGACGAGCCTGCATTCAAGTCACTGCAGGGATATCCGGCCTTATTTCGAGTCAGGGCATCGCGGTGTCCATTCCACTTGAGGCCGCAAACTCAGGGTCCCTCTCACATACCTAGAGCTGAGAGAAGCCTCCTCTTGAGGTGCTTGTGGTAAGGTGGTATTCCTCTGGAGTCGAAGCCAGGGACTAACCTCTCATCTCGAGTTGATTCTTAGTCCACGGAGCTCTTTCGTGTGGCTACAGTGACCTCAGGATCCCTCTAGCCTTGAAACAGTGTTCTTGGGGTTTCTCTGGAGTGCCATCAAGGAAATCAAGGTTTCTTTCATGTGTGATGTGCAACACGGAATTGCTCTGAACGCAGTGCAGGGGAATCGGGCCTCATCTCGCAGCGAGGGGGAAGTCTCATGGTTTTTCTCGAGTTGCGGTGGGAACCTGGGGCATATTCTCGAGTTACGACGGGGATGGCCCTTCCACACACGTGTTTGTTCAGCGACGTCAGGACTCCTGCCTAGTTGCGAGGGACAACTCGGGATTCTCCTCGAGGCTTGGCAGGGCAATTGGGACGCCTCTCCAGCTGAGGCGGGAGACCAAGTGTCCCTTTCCACGTGCCACAGGAATCCTGGGACTCCTATCACGTTTCACGAGGAATCAGGCATCGTCTCCTTTGGAGGCACTGATCTCCGCGTACCTCTGGAGTTTTCAAAGGATGTGAGGCCTCCGGTCACGATCAGATGGGGAACTAGGTCTTTCACTGTGGTCTCCACAGGGGATTCAGACATCCTTTCGTCTTGGGAGATGCAAGACGAGCCTGCATTCATGTCACTGCAGGGATATCCGGCATTATTTCGAGTCAGGGCATCGCGGTGTCCATTCCACTTGAGGCTGCAAACTCAGGGTCTCTCTCACATACCTAGAGCTGAGAGAAGCCTCCTCTTGAGGTGCTTGTGGTAAGGTGGTATTCCTCTGGAGTCGAAACCAGGGACTAACCTCTCATCTCGAGTTGATTTTTGGTCCACGGACCTCTTTCGTGTTGCTACAGTGACCTCAGGATCCCTCTAGCCTTGAAACAGTGTTCTTGGGGTTTCTCTAGAGTGCCATCAAGGAAATCAAGGCTCCTTTCATGTGTGATGTGCAGCACGGAATTGCTCTGCATGCAGTGCAGGGAAATCGGGCCTTATCTCGCAGCGAGGGGGAAGTCTCATGGTTTTTCTCGAGTTGCGGCAGGAACCTGGGGTATATTCTCGAGTTACGACAGGAATGGACCTTCCACACACGTGTTTCTTCAGCGACGTCAGGAATCCTGCCTAGTTGCGAGGGACAACTCGGGATTCTCCTCGAGGCTTGGCAGGGCAATTGGGACGCCTCTCCAGCTGAGGCGGGATACCAAGGGTCCCTTTCCACGTGCCACAGGAATCCTGGGACTCCTAAGAAGTTTCACGTGGAGTCAGGTGTCGTCTCCTTTGGAGGCACTGATCTCCGCGTACCTCTGGAGTTTTCAAAGGATGTGAGGCCTCCGGTCGCGATGAGGTGGGGAACTAGGTCTTTCTCTGTGGTCTCCACAGGGGATTCAGACATCCTTTCGTCTTGGGAGATGCAAGACGAGCCTGTATTCAAGACACTGCAGGGATATCCGGCCTTATTTCGAGTCAGGGCATCGCGGTGTCCATTCCACTTGAGGCTGCAAACTCAGGGTCTCTCTCACATACCTAGAGCTGAGAGAAGCCTCCTCTTGAGGTGCTTGTGGTAAGGTGGTATTCCTCTGGAGTCGAAGCCAGGGAGTAACCTCTCATCTCGAGTTGACTTTTGGTCCACAGAGCTCTTTCGTGTTGCTACAGTGACCTCAGGATCCCTCTAGCCTTGAAACAGTGTTCTTGGGAATTCTCTCGAGGGCCATCAAGGAAATCAAGCCTCCTTTCATGTGTGATATGCAACACGGAATTGCTCTGCACGCAGTGCAGGGGAATCGGGCCTCATCTCGCGGCGAGGGGGAAGTCTCATGGTTTTTCTCGAGATGCGGCGGGAACCTGGGGTATATTCTCGAGTTAAGACGGGGATGGCCCTTCCACACACGTATTTGTTCAGCGACGTCAGGACTCCGGCTTAGTTGTGAGGGACAACTCGGGATTCTCCTTGAGGCTTGGCAGGGCAATTGGGACGCCTCTCCAGCTGAGGCGGGAGACCAAGGGTCCCTTTCCACGTGCCACAGGAATCCTGGGACTCATATCAAGGTTCACGAGGAGTCAGGCATCGTCTCATTTGGAGGCACTGATCTCCGTGTACCTCTGGAGTTTTCAAAGGATGTGAGGCCTCCGGTCGCGATGAGGTGGGGAACTAGGTCTTTCTCTGTGGTCTCCACAGGGGATTCAGACATCCTTTCGTCTTGGGAGATGCAAGACGAGCCTGCATTCAAGTCACTGCAGGGATATCCGGCCTTATTTCGAGTCAGGGCATCGCGGTGTCCATTCCACTTGAGGCCGCAAACTCAGGGTCCCTCTCACATATCTATAGCTGAGAGAAGCCTCCTCTTCAGGTACTTGTGGTAAGGTGGTTTCCTCTGGAGTCGAAGCCAGGGACTAACCTCTCATCTCGAGTTGATTTTTGGTCCACGGAGCTCTTTCATGTGGCTACAGTGACTTCAGGATCCTTCTAGCCTTGAAACAGTGTTCTTGGGGTTTCCCTGGAGTGCCATCAAGGAAATCAAGGCTCCTTTTATATGTGATGTGCAGCACGGAATTGCTCTGCACGCAGTGCAGGGGAATCGGGCCTCATCTCGCGGCGAGGGGGAAGTCTCATGGTTTTTCTCGAGTTGCGGCGGGATCCTGGGGTATATTCTCGAGTTACGACGGGGATGGCCCTTCCACACACATGTTTGTACAGCTACGTCAGAACTCCTGCCTAGTTGCGAGGGACAACTCGGGATTCTCCTCGAGGCTTGGCAGGGCAATTGGGACGCCTCTCCAGCTGAGGCGGGAGACCAAGGGTCCCTTTCCACGTGCCACAGGAATCCTGGGACTCCTATCAAGTTTCACGAGGAGTCAGGCATCGTCTCCTTTGGAGGCACTGATCTCCGCGTACCTCTGGAGTTTTCAAAGGATGTGAGGCCTCCGGTCGCGATGAGGTGGGGAACTAGGTCTTTCTCTGTGGTCTCCACAGGGGATTCACACATTCTTTCATCTTGGGAGATGCAAGACAAGCCTGCATTCAAGTCACTGCAGGGACATCCGGCCTTATTTCCCGTCAGGGCATCGCAGTGTCCATTCCACTTGAGGCTGCAAAATCAGGGTCCCTCTCACATACCTATAGCTGAGAGAAGCCTCCTCTTGAGGTGCTTGTGGTAAGGTG
The DNA here is from genome assembly GCF_910594005.1 of Cervus elaphus. Taxonomy (NCBI): domain Eukaryota; kingdom Metazoa; phylum Chordata; class Mammalia; order Artiodactyla; family Cervidae; genus Cervus; species Cervus elaphus. Next base: position 9,765,680 of record NC_057838.1, read on the forward strand.
GTATTCATCTGGAGTCGAAGCCAGGGACTAACCCCTCATCTCGAGTTGACTTTTGGTCCACGGAGCTCTTTCGTGTTGCTACAGTGACCTCAGGATCCCTCTAGCCTTGAAACAGTGTTCTTGGTGATTCTCTGGAGTGCCATCAAGGAAATCAAGGCTCCTTTCATGTGTGATGTGCAACACGGAATTGCTCTGCACGCAGTGCAGGGGAATCGGGCCTCATCTCGCGGCGAGGGGGAAGTCTCATGGTTTTTCTCGAGTTGCGGCGGGAACCTGCGGTATATTCTCGAGTTACGACGGGGATGGCCCTTCCACCCACGTGTTTCTTCAGCGACGTCAGGACTCCTGCCTAGTTGCGAGGGACAACTCGGGATTCTCCTCGAGGCTTGGCAGGGCAATTGGGACGCCTCTCCAGCTGAGGCGGGAGACCAAGAGTCCCTTTCCACGGGCCACAGGAATCCTGGGACTCCTATCAAGTTTCACGAGGAGTCAGGCATCGTCTCCTTTGGAGGCACTGATCTCCACGTACCTCTGGAGTTTTCAAAAGATGTGAGGCCTCCGGTCGCGATGAGGTGGGGAACTAGGTCTTTCTCTGTGGTCTCCACAGGGGATTCAGACATCCTTTCGTCTTGGGAGATGCAAGACGAGCCTGCATTCATGTCACTGCAGGGATATCCGGCCTTATTTCGAGTCAGGGCATCGCGGTGTCCATTCCACTTGAGGCCGCAAACTCAGGGTCCCTCTCACATACCTAGAGCTGAGAGAAGCCTCCTCTTGAGGGGCCTGTGGTAAGGTGGTATTCGTCTGGAGTCGAAGCCAGGGACTAACCTCTCATCTCGAGTTGATTCTTAGTCCACGGAGCTCTTTCGTGTGGCTTCAGTGACCTCAGGATCCCTCTAGCCTTGAAACAGTGTTTTTGGGGTTTCTCTGGAGTGCCATCAAGGAAATCAAGGTTTCTTTCATGTGTGATGTGCAACACGGAATTGCTCTGAACGCAGTGCAGGGGAATCGGGCCTCATCTCGCGACGAGGGGGAAGTCTCATGGTTTTTCTCGAGTTGCGGTGGGAACCTGGGGTATTTTCTCGAGTTAAGACGGGGATGGCCCTTCCACACACGTGTTTGTTCAGCGACGTCAGGACTCCTGCCTAGTTGCGAGGGACAACTCGGGATTCTCCTCGAGGCTTGGCAGGGCAATTGGGATGCCTCTCCAGCTGAGGCGGGAGACCAAGTGTCCCTTTCCACGTGCCACAGGAATCCTGGGACTCCTATCAAGTTTCACGAGGAATCAGGCATCGTCTCCTTTGGAGGCACTGATCTCCGCGTACCTCTGGAGTTTTCAAAGGATGTGAGGCCTCCGGTCACGATCAGATGGGGAACTAGGTCTTTCACTGTGGTCTCCACAGGGGATTCAGACATCCTTTCGTCTTGGGAGATGCAAGACGAGCCTGCATTCATGTCATTGCAGGGATACCCGGCATTATTTCGAGTCAGGGCATCGCGGTGTCCATTCCACTTGTGTCCGCAAACTCAGGGTCCCTCTCACATACCTAGAGCTGAGAGAAGCCTCCTCTTGAGGTGCTTGTGGTAAGGTGGTATTCCTCTGGAGTCGAAGCCAGGGACTAACATCTCATCTCGAGTTGGTTTTTGGTCCACGGACCTCTTTCGTGTTGCTACAGTGACCTCAGGATCCCTCTAGCCTTGAAACAGTTTTCTTGGGGTTTCTCTGGAGTGCCATCAAGGAAATCAAGGCTCCTTTCATGTGTGATGTGCAACACCGAATTGCTCTGCACGCAGTGCAGGGGAATCGGGCCTCATCTCGCGGCGAGGGGGAAGTCTCATGGTTTTTCTCGAGATGCGGCGGGAACCTGGGGTATATTCTCGAGTTAGGACGGGGATGGCCCTTCCACACACGTGTTTGTTCAGCGACGTCAGGACTCCTGCCTAGTTGCGAGGGACAACTCGGGATTCTCCTCGAGGCTTGGCAGGGCAATTGGGACGCCTCTCCAGCTGAGGCGGGAGACCAAGGGTCCCTTTCCACGTGCCACAGGAATCCTGGGACTCCTATCAAGTTTCACGAGGAGTCAGGCATCGTCTCCTTTGGAGGCAGTGATCTGCGAGTACCTCTGGAGTTTTCAAAGGATGCGAGGCCTCCGGTCGCGATGAGGTGGGGAACTAGGTCTTTCTCTGTCGTCTCCACAGGGCATTCAGACATCCTTTCATTTTGGGAGATGCAAGACGAGCCTGCATTCAAGTCACTGCAGGGATATCCGGCCTTATTTCGAGTCAGGGCATCGCGGTGTCCATTCCACTTGAGGCCGCAAACTCAGGGTCCCTCTCACATACCTAGAGCTGAGAGAAGCCTCCTCTTGAGGTGCTTGTGGTAAGGTGGTATTCCTCTGGAGTCGAAGACAGGGACTAACCTCTCATCTCGAGTTGATTCTTGGTCCACGGAGCTCTTTCGTGTTGCTACAGTGACCTCAGGATCTCTCTAGCCTTGAAACAGTGTTCCTGGGGTTTCTCTGGAGTGCCATCAAGGAAATCAAGGATCCTTTCATGTGTGATGTGCAACACGGAATTGCTCTGCACGCAGTGCAGGGGAATCGGGCCTCATCTCGGGGCGAGGGGGAAGTCTCATGGTTTTTCTCGAGTTCCGGCGGGAACCTGCGGTATATTCTCGAGTTACGACGGGGATGGCCCTTCCACCCACGTGTTTCTTCAGCGACGTCAGGACTCCTGCCTAGTTGCGAGGGACAACTCGGGATTCTCCTCGAGGCTTGGCAGGGCAATTGGGACGCCTCTCCAGCTGAGGCGGGAGACCAAGGGTCCCTTTCCACGTGCCACAGGAATCCTGGGACTCCTATCAAGTTTCACGAGGAGTCAGGCATCGTCTCCTTTGGAGGCACTGATCTCCGCGTACCTCTGGAGTTTTCAAAGGATGTGAGGCCTCCGGTCGCGAAGAGGTGGGGAACTAGGTCTTTCTCTGTGGTCTCCACAGGGGATTCAGACATCCTTTCGTCTTGGGAGATGCAAGACGAGCCTGCATTCAAGTCACTGCAGGGATATCCGGCCTTATTTCGAGTCAGGGCATCGCGGTGTCCATTCCACTTGACGCCGCAAACTCAGGGTCCCTCTCACATACCTAGAGCTGAGAGAAGCCTCCTCTTGAGGTGCTTGTGGTAAGGTGGTATTCCTCTGGAGTCGAAGCCAGGGACTACCCTCTCATCGCGAGTCGAATTTTGGTCCACGGAGCTCTTTCGTGTTGCTACAGTGACCTCAGGATCCCTCTAGCCTTGAAACAGTGTTCTTGGGGTTTCTCTAGAGTGCCATCAAGGAAATCAAGGCTCCTTTCATGTGTGATGTGCAACACGGAATTGCTCTGCATGCAGTGCAGGGAAATCGGGCCTTATCTCGCAGCGAGGGGGAAGTCTCATGGTTTTTCTCGAGTTGCGGCAGGAACCTGGGGTATATTCTCGAGTTACGACGGGAATGGACCTTCCACACACGTGTTTCTTCAGCGACGTCAGGAATCCTGCCTAGTTGCGAGGGACAACTCGGGATTCTCCTCGAGGCTTGGCAGGGCAATTGGGACGCCTCTCCAGCTGAGGCGGGATACCAAGGGTCCCTTTCCACGTGCCACAGGAATCCTGGGACTCCTAAGAAGTTTCACGTGGAGTCAGGTGTCGTCTCCTTTGGAGGCACTGATCTCCGCGTACCTCTGGAGTTTTCAAAGGATGTGAGGCCTCCGGTCGCGATGAGGTGGGGAACTAGGTCTTTCTCTGTGGTCTCCACAGGGGATTCAGACATCCTTTCGTCTTGGGAGATGCAAGACGAGCCTGTATTCAAGACACTGCAGGGATATCCGGCCTTATTTCGAGTCAGGGCATCGCGGTGTCCATTCCACTTGAGGCTGCAAACTCAGGGTCTCTCTCACATACCTAGAGCTGAGAGAAGCCTCCTCTTGAGGTGCTTGTGGTAAGGTGGTATTCCTCTGGAGTCGAAGCCAGGGACTAACCTCTCATCTCGAGTTGACTTTTGGTCCACAGAGCTCTTTCGTGTTGCTACAGTGACCTCAGGATCCCTCTAGCCTTGAAACAGTGTTCTTGGGAATTCTCTCGAGTGCCATCAAGGAAATCAAGCCTCCTTTCATGTGTGATGTGCAACACGGAATTGCTCTGCACGCAGTGCAGGGGAATCGGGCCTCATCTCGCGGCGAGGGGGAAGTCTCATGGTTTTTCTCGAGATGCGGCGGGAACCTGGGGTATATTCTCGAGTTAAGACGGGGATGGCCCTTCCACACACGTATTTGTTCAGCGACGTCAGGACTCCGGCTTAGTTGTGAGGGACAACTCGGGATTCTCCTCGAGGCTTGGCAGGGCAATTGGGACGCCTCTCCAGCTGAGGCGGGAGACCAAGGGTCCCTTTCCACGTGCCACAGGAATCCTGGGACTCATATCAAGGTTCACGAGGAGTCAGGCATCGTCTCATTTGGAGGCACTGATCTCCGTGTACCTCTGGAGTTTTCAAAGGATGTGAGGCCTCCGGTCGCGATGAGGTGGGGAACTAGGTCTTTCTCTGTGGTCTCCACAGGGGATTCAGACACCCTTTCGTCTTGGGAGATGCAAGACGAGCCTGCATTCAAGTCACTGCAGGGATATCCGGCCTTATTTCCCGTCAGGGCATCGCGGTGTCCATTCCACTTGAGGCCGCAAACTCAGGGTCCCTCTCACATATCTATAGCTGAGAGAAGCCTCCTCTTCAGGTACTTGTGGTAAGGTGGTTTCCTCTGGAGTCGAAGCCAGGGACTAACCTCTCATCTCGAGTTGATTTTTGGTCCACGGAGCTCTTTCATGTGGCTACAGTGACTTCAGGATCCTTCTAGCCTTGAAACAGTGTTCTTGGGGTTTCCCTGGAGTGCCATCAAGGAAATCAAGGCTCCTTTTATATGTGATGTGCAGCACGGAATTGCTCTGCACGCTGTGCAGGGGAATCGGGCCTCATCTCGTGGCGAGGGGGAAGTCTCATGGTTTTTCTCGAGTTGCGGCGGGATCCTGGGGTATATTCTCGAGTTACGACGGGGATGGCCCTTCCACACACATGTTTGTTCAGCTACGTCAGAACTCCTGCCTAGTTGCGAGGGACAACTCGGGATTCTCCTCGAGGCTTGGCAGGGCAATTGGGACGCCTCTCCAGCTGAGGCGGGAGACCAAGGGTCCCTTTCCACGTGCCACAGGAATCCTGGGACTCCTATCAAGTTTCACGAGGAGTCAGGCATCGTCTCCTTTGGAGGCACTGATCTCCGCGTACCTCTGGAGTTTTCAAAGGATGTGAGGCCTCCGGTCGCGATGAGGTGGGGAACTAGGTCTTTCTCTGTGGTCTCCACAGGGGATTCACACATTCTTTCATCTTGGGAGATGCAAGACGAGCCTGCATTCAAGTCACTGCAGGGACATCCGGCCTTATTTCCCGTCAGGGCATCGCAGTGTCCATTCCACTTGAGGCTGCAAAATCAGGGTCCCTCTCACATACCTATAGCTGAGAGAAGCCTCCTCTTGAGGTGCTTGTGGTAAGGTGGCATTCATCTGGAGTCGAAGCCAGGGAGTAACCCCTCATCTCGAGTTGACTTTTGGTCCACGGAGCTCTTTCGTGTTGCTACATTGACCTCAGGATCCCTCTAGCCTTGAAACAGTGTTCTTGGTGATTCTCTGGAGTGCCATCAAGGAAATCAAGGCTCCTTTCATGTGTGATGTGCAACACGGAATTGCTCTGCACGCAGTGCCGGGGAATCGGGCCTCATCTCGCGGCGAGGGGGAAGTCTCATGGTTTTTCTCGAGTTGCGGCGGGAACCTGGGGTATATTCTCGAGTTACGACGGGGATGGCCCTTCCACACACGTGTTTGTTCAGCGACGTCAGGACTCTGGCTTAGTTGGGAGGAACAACTCGGGATTCTCCTCGAGGCTTGGCAGGGCAATTGGGACGCCTCTCCAGCTGAGGCGGGAGACCAAGGGTCCCTTTCCACGTGCCACAGGAATCCTGGGACTCCTAAGAAGTTTCACGAGGAGTCAGGCATCGTCTCCTTTGTAGGCACTGATCTCCGTGTACCTCTGGAGTTTTCAAAGTATGTGAGGCCTCCGGTCGCGATGAGGTGGGGAACTAGGTCTTTCTCTGTGGTCTCCACAGGGGATTCAGACATCCTTTCGTCTTGGGAGATGCAAGACGAGCCTGCATTCAAGTCACTTAAGGGATATCCGGCCTTATTTCGAGTAAGGGCATCGCGGTGTTCATTCCACTTGAGGCCGCAAACTCAGGGCCCTTCTCACATACCTAGAGCTGAGAGAAGCCTCCTCTTGAGGTGCTTGTGGTAAGGTGGTATTCCTCTGGAGTCGAAGCCAGGGACTAACCTCTCATCTCGAGTTGATTTTTGGTCCACGGAGCTCTTTCGTGTGGCTTCAGTGACCTCAGGATCCCTCTAGCCTTGAAACAGTGTTCTTGGGGTTTCTCTGGAGTGCCATCAAGGAAATCAAGGCTCCTTTCATATGTGATGTGCAGCACGGAATTGCTCTGCACGCAGTGCAGGGGAATTGGGCCTCATCTCGCGGCGAGGGGGAAGTCTCATGGTTTTTCTCGAGTTGCGGCGGGAACCTGGGATATATTCTCAAGTTACGACAGGGATAGCCCTTCCACACACGTGTTTGTTCAGCTACGTCAGGACTCCTGCCTAGTTGCGAGGGACAACTCGGGATTCTCCTCGAGGCTTGGCAGGGCAATTGGGACGCCTCTCCAGCCGAGGCGGGAGACCAAGGGTCCCTTTCCACGTGCCACAGGAATCCTGGGACTCCTATCAAGTTTCACGAGGAGTCAGGCATCGTCTCCTTTGGAGCCACTGATCTCCGCGTACCTCTGGAGTTTTCAAAGGATGTGAGGCCTCCGGTCGCGATGAGGTGGGGAACTAGGTCTTTCTCTGTGGTCTCCACAGGGGATTCAGACATCCTTTCGTCTTGGGAGATGCAAGACGAGCTGCATTCGAGTCACTGCATTGATATCCGGCCTTATTTCGAGTCAGGGCATCGCGGTGTACATTCCACTTGAGGCCACAAACTCAACGTCCCTGTTACATACCTAGAGCTGAGAGAAGCCTCCTCTTGAGGTGCTTGTGGTAAGGTGGTATTCCTCTGGAGTCGAAGCCAGGGACTAACCTCTCATCTCGAGTTGATTTTTGGTCCACGGAGCTCTTTCATGTGGCTACAGTGACCTCAGGATCCCTCTAGCCTTGAAACAGTGTTCTTGGGGTTTCTCTGGAGTGCGATCAAGGAAATCAAGGCTCCTTTCATTGTGATGTGCAACACGGAATTGCTCTTCACGCAGTGCAGGGGAATCTGGCCTCATCTCGCGGCGAGGTGGAAGTCTCATGGTTTTTCTCGAGTTGCGGGGGGAACCTGGGGTATATTCTCGAGTTACGACGGGGATGTCCCTTCCACCCACGTATTTCTTCAGCGACGGCAGGACTCCTGCCTATTTGCGAGGGACAACTCTGAATTCTCCTCGAGGCTTGGCAGGGCCATTGGGACGCCTCACCAGCTGAGGCAGGAGACCAAGGGTCCCTTTCCACGTGCCACAGGAATCCTGGGACTCCTATCAAGTTTCACGAGGAGTCAGGCATCGTCTCCTTTGGAGGCACTGATCTCCGCGTACCTCTGGAGTTTTCAAAGGATGTGAGGCCTCCGGTCGTGATGAGGTGGGGAACTAGGTCTTTCTCTGTGGTCTCCACAGGGGATTCACACATCCTTTCATCTTGGGAGATGCAAGACGAGCCTGCATTCAAGTCACTGCAGGGACATCCGGCCTTATTTCCCGTCAGGGCATCGCAGTGTCCATTCCACTTGAGGCCGCAAAATCAGGGTCCCTCTCACATACCTAGAGCTGAGAGAAGCCTCCTCTTGAGGTGCTTGTGGTAAGGTGGTATTCCTCTGGAGTCGAAGCCAGGGACTAACCTCTCATCTCGAGTTGACTTTTGGTCCACGGAGCTCTTTCGTGTTGCTACAGTGAGCTCAGGATCCCTCTAGCCTTGAAACAGTGTTCTTGGGGATTCTCTGGAGGGCCATCAAGGAAATCAAGGCTCCTTTCATGTGTGATGTGCATCACGGAATTGCTCTGCACGCAGTGCAGGGGAATCGGGCCTCATCTCGCGGCGAGGGGGAAGTCTCATGGTTTTTCTCGAATTGCGGCGTGAACCTGGGGAATATTCTCTAGTTACGACGGGGATGGCCCTGCCACACACGTGTTTGTTCAGAGACGTCAGGAATCCTGCCTAGTTGCGAGGGACAACTCGGGATTCTCCTCGAGGCTTGGCAGGGCAATTGGGACGCCTCTCCAGCTGAGGCGGGAGACCAAGGGTCCCTTTCCACGTGCCACAGGAATCCTGGGACTCCTAAGAAGTTTCACGAGGAGTCAGGCATCGTCTCCTTTGGAGGCACTGATCTCCGCGTACCTCTGGAGTTTTCAAGGATGTGAGGCCTCCGGTCGCAATGAGGTGGGGAACTAGGTCTTTCTCTGTGGTCTCCACAGGGGATTCAGACATCCTTTCGTCTTGGGAGAGGCAAGACGAGCCTGCATTCAAGTCACTGCAGGGATATCCGGCCTTATTTCGAGTCAGGGCATCGCGGTGTCCATTCCACTTGAGGCCGCAAACTCAGGGTCCCTCTCACATACCTAGAGCTGAGAGAAGCCTCCTCTTGAGGTGCTTGTGGTAAGGTTGTATTCCTCTGGAGTCGAAGCCAGGGACTACCCTCTCATCTCGAGTTGATTTTTGGTCCACGGAGCTCTTTCGTGTTGCTACAGTGACCTCAGGATCCCTCTAGCCTTGAAACAGTGTTCTTGGGGTTTCTCTGGAGTGCGATCAAGGAAATCAAGGCTCCTTTCATGTGTGATGTGCAACACGGAATTGCTCTGCATGCAGTGCAGGGAAATCGGGCCTTATCTCGCAGCGAGGGGGAAGTCTCATGGTTTTTCTCGAGTTGCGGCGGGAACCTGGGGTATATTCTCGAGTTACGACGGGAATGGACCTTCCACACACGTGTTTCTTCAGCGACGTCAGGACTCCTTCCTAGTTGCGAGGGACAACTCGGGATTTTCCTCGAGGCTTGGCAGGGCAATTGGGACGCCTCTCCAGCTGAGGCGGGAGACCAAGGGTCCCTTTCCACGTGCCACAGGAATCCTGGGACTCCTAAGAAGTTTCACGAGGAGTCAGGCGTCGTCTCCTTTGGAGGCACTGATCTCCGCGTACCTCTGGAGTTTTCAAAGGATGTGAGGCCTCCGGTCGCGATGAGGTGGGGAACTAGGTCTTTCTCTGTGGTCTCCACAGGGGATTCAGACATCCTTTCGTCTTGGGGGATGCAAGACGAGCCTGTATTCAAGTCACTGCAGGGATATCCGGCCTTATTTCGAGTCAGGGCATCGCGGTGTCCATTCCACTTGAGGCCGCAAACTCAGGGTCCCTCTCACATACATAGAGCTGAGAGAAGCCTCCTCTTGAGGTGCTTGTGGTAAGGTGGTATTCCTCTGGAGTCGAAGCCAGGGACTAACCTCTCATCTCGAGTTGATTCTTGGTCCACGGAGCTCTTTCATGTTGCTACAGTGACCTCAGGATCCCTCTAGCCTTGAAACAGTGTTCCTGGGGTTTCTCTGGAGTGCCATCAAGGAAATCAAGGCTCCTTTCATGTGTGATGTGCAACACGGAATTGCTCTGCACGCAGTGCAGGGGAATCGGGCCTCATCTCGGGGCGAGGGGGAAGTCTCATGGTTTTTCTCGAGTTGCGGCGGGAACCTGCGGTATATTCTCGAGTTACGACGGGGATGGCCCTTCTACCCACGTGTTTCTTCAGCGACGTCAGGACTCCTGCCTAGTTGCGAGGGACAACTCGGGATTCTGCTCGAGGCTTGGCAGGGCAATTGCGACGCCTCTCCAGCTGAGGTGGGAGACCAAGGGTCCCTTTCCACGTGCCACAGGAATCCTGGGACTCCTATCAAGTTGCACGAGGAGTCAGGCATCGTCTCCTTTGGAGGCACTGATCTCCGCGTACCTCTGGAGTTTTCAAAGGATGTGAGGCCTCCGGTCGCGATGAGGTGGGGAACTAGGTCTTTCTCTGTGGTCTCCACAGGGGATTCACACATACTTTCATCATGGGAGATGCAGGACGAGCCTGCATTCTAGTCACTGCAGGGACATCTGGCCTTATTTCCCGTAAGGGCATCGCGGTGTCCATTCCACTTGAGGCCGCAAAATCAGGGTCCCTCTCACATACATAGAGCTGAGAGAAACCTCCTCTTGAGGTGCTTATGGTAAAGTGGTATTCCTCTGGAGTCGAAGCCAGGGACTAACCTCTCATCTCGAGTTGATTTTTGGTCCACGGAGCTCTTTCATGTTGCTACAGTGACCTCAGGATCCCTCTAGCCTTGAAACAGTGTTCTTGGGGATTCTCTGGAGGGCCATCAAGGAAATCAAGGCTCCTTTCATGTTTGATGTGCAACACGGAATTGCTCTGCACGCAGTGCAGGGGAATCGGGTCTCATCTCGCGGCGAGGGGGAAGTCTTATGGTTTTTCTCGAGTTGCGGCGGGAACCTGGGGTATATTCTCGAGTTACGACGGGGATGGCCCTTCCATCCACGTGTTTGTTCAGCGACCTCAGGACTCCTGCCTAGTTGAGAGGGACAACTCGAGATTCTCCTCGAGGCTTGGCAGGGCAATTGGAACGCCTCTCCAGCTGAGGCGGGAGACCAAGTGTCCCTTTCACCGTGCCACAGGAATCCTGGGACTCCTATCAAGTTTCACGAGGAGTCAGGCATCGTCTCCTTTGGAGGCACTGATCTCCGCGTACCTCTGGAGTTTTCAAAGGATGTGAGGCCTCCGGTCGCCATGAAGTGTTGCACTAGGTTTTTCTCTGTGGTCTCCACAGGGGATTCAGACATCCTTTCGTCTTGGGAGATGCAAGACGAGCCTGCATTCAAGTCACTGCAGGGATATCCGGCCTTATTTCAAGTCAGGGCATCGCGGTGTCCATTCCACTTGAGGCCGCAACTCAGCGTCCCTCTTACATACCTAGAGCTGAGAGAAGCCTCCTCTTGAGGTGCTTGTGGTAAGGTGGTATTCCTCTGGAGTCGAAGCCAGGGACTAACCTCTCATCTCGAGTTGATTCTTGGTCCACGGAGCTCTTTCGTGTGGCTACAGTGACCTCAGGATCCCTCTAGCCTTGAAACAGTGTTCTTGGGGTTTCTCTGGAGTGCCATCAAGGAAATCAAGGCTTCTTTCATGTGTGATGTGCAACACGGAATTGCTCTGAACGCAGTGCAGGGGAATCGGGCCTCATCTCGCGGCGAGGGGGAAATCTCATGGTTTTTCTCGAGTTGCGGCGGGAACCTGGGGCATATTCTCGAGTTACGACGGGGATGGCCCTTCCACCCACGTGTTTCTTCAGCGACGTCAGGACTCCTGCCTAGTTGCGAGGGACAACTCGGGATTCTCCTCGAGGCTTGGCAGGGCAATTGGGACGCCTCTCCAGCTGAGGCGGGAGACCAAGGGTCCCTTTCCACGTGCCACAGGAATCCTGGGACTCCTATCAAGTTTCACGAGGAGTCAGGCATCGTCTCCTTTGGAGGCACTGATCTCCGCGTACCTTTGGAGTTTTCAAAGGATGTGAGGCCTCTGGTCGCGATGAGGTGGGGAACTAGGTCTTTCTCTGTGGTCTCCACAGGGGATTCAGACATCCTTTCATCTTGGGAGATGCAAGACGAGCCTGCATTCAAGTCACTGCAGGGATATCCGGCCTTATTTCTAGTCAGGGCATCGCGGTGTCCATTCCACTTGAGGCCGCAAACTCAGGGTCCCTCTCACATACCTAGAGCTGAGAGAAGCCTCCTCTTGAGGTGCTTGTGGTAAGGTGGTATTCCTCTGGAGTCGAAGCCAGGGACTAACCTCTCATCTCGAGTTGATTCTTGGTCCACGGAGCTCTTTCATGTTGCTACAGTGACCTCAGGATCCCTCTAGCCTTGAAACAGTGTTCCTGGGGTTTCTCTGGAGTGCCGTCAAGGAAATCAAGGCTCCTTTCATGTGTGATGTGCAACACGGAATTGCTCTGCACGCAGTGCAGGGGAATCGGGCCTCATCTCGGGGCGAGGGGGAAGTCTCATGGTTTTTCTCGAGTTGCGGCGGGAACCTGCGGTATATTCTCGAGTTATGACGGGGATGGCCCTTCCACACACGTGTTTCTTCAGCGACCTCAGGACTCCTGCCTAGTTGCGAGGGACAACTCGGGATTCTCCTCGAGGCTTGGCAGGGCAATTGCGACGCCTCTCCAGCTGAGGTGGGAGACCAAGGGTCCCTTTCCACGTGCCACAGGAATCCTGGGACTCCTATCAAGTTTCACGAGGAGTCAGGCATCGTCTCCTTTGGAGGCACTGATCTCCGCGTACCTCTGGAGTTTTCAAAGGATGTGAGGCCTCCGGTCGCGATGAGGTGGGGAACTAGGTCTTTCTCTGTGGTCTCGAAAGGGGATTCACACATACTTTCATCTTGGGAGATGCAGGACGAGCCTGCATTCTAGTCACTGCAGGGACATCTGGCCTTATTTCCCGTAAGGGCATCGCAGTGTCCATTCCACTTGAGGCCGCAAAATCAGGGTCCCTCTCACATACATAGAGCTGAGAGAAACCTCCTCTTGAGGTACTTATGGTAAAGTGGTATTCGTCTGGAGTCGAAGCCAGGGACCAACCTCCCATCTCGAGTTGATTTTTGGTCCACGGAGCTCTTTCGTGTTGCTACAGTGACCTCAGGATCCCTCTAGCCTTGAAACAGTGTTCTTGGAGTTTCTCTGGAGGGCCATCAAGGAAATCAAGGCTCCTTTCATGTTTGATGTGCAACACGAAATTGCTCTGCACGCAGTGCAGGGGAATCGGGCCTCATCTCGCGGCGAGGGGGAAGTCTCATAGTTTTTCTCGAGTTGCGGCGGGAACCTGGGGTATATTCTCGAGTTACGACGGGGATGGCCCTTCCACACACGTGTTTGTTCAGCGACCTCAGGACTCCTGCCTAGTTGCGAGGGACAACTCGAGATTCTCCTCGAGGCTTGGCAGGGCAATTGGAACGCCTCTCCAGCTGAGGCGGGAGACCAAGTGTCCCTTTCACCGTGCCACAGGAATCCTGGGACTCCTATCAAGTTTCACGAGGAGTCAGGCATCGTCTCCTTTGGAGGCACTGATCTCCGCGTACCTCTGGAGTTTTCAAAGGATGTGAGACCTCCGGTCGCGATGAGGTGGGGAACTAGGTCTTTCTCTGTGGTCTCCACAGGGGATTCAGACATCCTTTCATCTTGGGAGATGCAAGACGAGCCTGCATTCAAGTCACTGCAGGGATATCCGGCCTTATTTCGAGTCAGGGCATCGCGGTGTCCATTCCACTTGAGGCCGCAAACTCAGGGTCCCTCTTACATACCTAGAGCTGAGAGAAGCCTCCTCTTGAGGTGCTTGTGGTAAGGTGGTATTCCTCTGGAGTCGAAGCCAGGGACTAACCTCTCATCTCGAGTTGATTCTTGGTCCACGGAGCTCTTTCGTGTGGCTACAGTGACCTCAGGATCCCTCTAGCCTTGAAACAGTGTTCTTGGGGTTTCTCTGGAGTGCCATCAAGGAAATCAAGGTTTCTTTCATGTGTGATGTGCAACACGGAATTGCTCTGAACGCAGTGCAGGGGAATCGGGCTTCATCTCGCAGCGAGGGGGAAGTCTCATGGTTTTTCTCGAGTTGCGGCGGGAACCTGGGGCATATTCTCGAGTTACGACGGGGATGGCCCTTCCACACACGTGTTTGTTCAGCGACGTCAGGACTCCTGCCTAGTTGCGAGGGACAACTCGGGATTCTCCTCGAGGCTTGGCAGGGCAATTGGGACGCCTCTCCAGCTGAGGCGGGAGACCAAGTGTCCCTTTCCACGTGCCACAGGAATCCTGGGACTCCTATCAAGTTTCACGAGGAGTTAGGCATCGTCTCCTTTGGAGGCACTGATCTCCGCATACCTCTGGAGTTTTCAAAGGATGTGAGGCCTCCGGTCGCGATGAGGTGGGGAACTAGGTCTTTCTCTGTGGTCTCCACAGGGGATTCACACATACTTTCATCTTGGGAGATGCAGGACGAGCCTGCATTCTAGTCACTGCAGGGACATCTGGCCTTATTTCCCGTAAGGGCATCGCAGTGTCCATTCCACTTGAGGCCGCAAAATCAGGGTCCCTCTCACATACATAGAGCTGAGAGAAACCTCCTCTTGAGGTACTTATGGTAAAGTGGTATTCTTCTGGAGTCGAAGCCAGGGACTAACCTCCCATCTCGAGTTGATTTTTGGTCCACGGAGCTCTTTCGTGTTGCTACAGTGACCTCAGGATCCCTCTAGCCTTGAAACAGTGTTCTTGGGGATTCTCTGGAGGGCCATCAAGGAAATCAAGGCTCCTTTCATGTTTGATGTGCAACACGGAATTGCTCTGCACGCAGTGCAGGGGAATCGGGCCTCATCTCGCGGCGAGGGGGAAGTCTCATAGTTTTTCTCGAGTTGCGGCGGGAACCTGGGGTATATTCTCGAGTTACGACGGGGATGGCCCTTCCACCCACGTGTTTGTTCAGCGACCTCAGGACTCCTGCCTAGTTGCGAGGGACAACTCGAGATTCTCCTCGAGGCTTGGCAGGGCAATTGGAACGCCTCTCCAGCTGAGGCGGGAGACCAAGTGTCCCTTTCACCGTGCACAGGAATCCTGGGACTTCTATCAAGTTTCACGAGGAGTCAGGCATCGTCTCCTTTGGAGGCACTGATCTCCGCGTACCTCTGGAGTTTTCAAAGGATGCGAGGGCTTCGGTCGTGATGAGGTGGGAAACTAGGTCTTTCTCTGTCGTCTCCACAGGGCATTCAGACATCCTTTCGTCTTGGGAGATGCAAGACGAGCCTGCATTCAAGTCACTGCAGGGATATCCGGCCTTATTTCGAGTCAGGGCATCGCGGTGTCCATTCCACTTGAGGCCGCAAACTCAGGGTCCCTCTCACATACCTAGAGCTGAGAGAAGCCTCCTCTTGAGGTGCTTGTCGTAAGGTGGTATTCCTCTGGAGTCGAAGCCAGGGACTAACCTCTCATCTCGAGTTGATTCTTGGTCCACGGAGGTCTTTCGTGTTGCTACAGTGACCTCAGGATCCCTCTAGCCTTGAAACAGTGTTCCAGGGGTTTCTCTGGAATGCCATCAAGGAAATCAAGGATCCTTTCATGTGTGATGTGCAACACGGAATTGCTCTGAACGCAGTGCAGGGGAATCGGGCCTCATCTCGGGGCGAGGGGGAAGTCTCATAGTTTTTCTCGAGTTGCGGCGGGAACCTGCGGTATATTCTCGAGTTACGACGGGGATGGCCCTTCCACCCACGTGTTTCTTCAGCGACGTCAGGACTCCTGCCTAGTTGCGAGGGACAACTCGGGATTCTCCTCGAGGCTTGGCAGGGCAATTGGGACGCCTCTCCAGCTGAGGCGGGAGACCAAGGGTCCCTTTCCACGTGCCACAGGAATCCTGGGACTCCTATCAAGTTTCACGAGGAGTCAGGCATCGTCTCCTTTGGAGGCACTGATCTCCACGTACCTCTGGAGTTTTCAAAGGATGTGAGGCCTCCGGTCGCGATGAGGTGGGGAACTCGGTCTTTCTCTGTGGTCTCCACAGGGGATTCAGACATCCTTTCGTCTTGGGAGATGCAAGACGAGCCTGCATTCAAGTCACTGCAGGGATATCCGGCCTTATTTCGAGTCAGGGCATCGCGGTGTCCATTCCACTTGAGGCCGCAAACTCAGGGTCCCTCTCACATACCTAGAGCTGAGAGAAGCCTCCTCTTGAGGTGCTTGTGGTAAGGTGGTATTCCTCTGGAGTCGAAGCCAGGGACTAACCTCTCATCTCGAGTTGATTCTTAGTCCACGGAGCTCTTTCGTGTGGCTACAGTGACCTCAGGATCCCTCTAGCCTTGAAACAGTGTTCTTGGGGTTTCTCTGGAGTGCCATCAAGGAAATCAAGGTTTCTTTCATGTGTGATGTGCAACACGGAATTGCTCTGCACGCAGTGCAGGGGAATCGGGCCTCATCTCGCAGCGAGGGGGAAGTCTCATGGTTTTTCTCGAGTTGCGGTGGGAACCTGGGGCATATTCTCGAGTTACGACGGGGATGGCCCTTCCTCACACGTGTTTGTTCAGCGACGTCAGGACTCCTGCCTAGTTGCGAGGGACAACTCGGGATTCTCCTCGAGGCTTGGCAGGGCAATTGGGACGCCTCTCCAGCTGAGGCGGGAGACCAAGGGTCCCTTTCCACGTGCCACAGGAATCCTGGGACTCCTATCAAGTTTCACGAGGAATCAGGCATCGTCTCCTTTGGAGGCACTGATCTCCGCGTACCTCTGGAGTTTTCAAAGGATGTGAGGCCTCCGGTCACGATCAGATGGGGAACTAGGTCTTTCACTGTGGTCTCCACAGGGGATTCAGACATCCTTTCGTCTTGGGAGATGCAAGACGAGCCTGCATTCAAGTCACTGCAGGGATATCCGGCATTATTACGAGTCAGGGCATCGCGGTGTCCATTCCACTTGTGTCCGCAAACTCAGGGTCCCTCTCACATACCTAGAGCTGAGAGAAGCCTCCTCTTGAGGTGCTTGTGGTAAGGTGGTATTCCTCTGGAGTCGAAGCCAGGGACTAACATCTCATCTCGAGTTGATTTTTGGTCCACGGACCTCTTTCGTGTTGCTACAGTGACCTCAGGATCCCTCTAGCCTTGAAACAGTTTTCTTGGGGTTTCTCTGGAGTGCCATCAAGGAAATCAAGGCTCCTTTCATGTGTGATGTGCAACACCGAATTGCTCTGCACGCAGTGCAGGGGAATCGGGACTCATCTCGCGGCGAGGGGGAAGTCTCATGGTTTTTCTCGAGTTGCGGCGGGAACCTGGGGTATATTCTCGAGTTAGGACGGGGATGGCCCTTCCACACACGTGTTTGTTCAGCGACGTCAGGACTCCTGCCTAGTTGCGAGGGACAACTCGGGATTCTCCTCGAGGCTTGGCAGGGCAATTGGGACGCCTCTCCAGCTGAGGCGGGAGACCAAGGGTCCCTCTCCACGTGCCACAGGAATCCTGGAACTCCTATCAAGTTTCACGAGGAGTCAGGCATCGTCTCCTTTGGAGGCACTGATCTCCGCGTAACTCTGGAGTTTTCAAAGGATGCGAGGCCTCCGGTCGCGATGAGGTGGGGAACTAGGTCTTTCTCTGTCGTCTCCACAGGGCATTCAGACATCCTTTCGTCTTGGGAGATGCAAGACGAGCCTGCATTCAAGTCACTGTAGGGATATCCGGCCTTATTTCGAGTCAGGGCATCGCGGTGTCCATTCCACTTGAGGCCGCAAACTCAGGGTCCCTCTCACATATCTATAGCTGAGAGAAGCCTCCTCTTGAGGTACTTGTGGTAAGGTGGTTTTCTCTGGAGTCGAAGCCAGGGACTAACCTCTCAACTCGAGTTGATTTTTGGTCCACGGAGCTCTTTCATGTGGCTACAGTGACTTCAGGATCCTTCTAGCCTTGAAACAGTGTTCTTGGGGTTTCCCTGGAGTGCCATCAAGGAAATCAAGGCTCCTTTTATATGTGATGTGCAGCACGGAATTGCTCTGCACGCAGTGCAGGGGTATCGGGCCTCATCTCGCGGCGAGGGGGAAGTCTCATGGTTTTTCTCGAGTTGCGGCGGGATCCTGGGGTATATTCTCGAGTTACGACGGGGATGGCCCTTCCACACACATGTTTGTTCAGCTACGTCAGAACTCCTGCCTAGTTGCGAGGGACAACTCGGGATTCTCCTCGAGGCTTGGCAGGGCAATTGGGACGCCTCTCCAGCTGAGGCGGGAGACCAAGGGTCCCTTTCCACGTGCCACAGGAATCCTGGGACTCCTATCAAGGTTCACGAGGAGTCAGGCATCGTCTCCTTTGGAGGCACTGATCTCCACGTACCTCTGGAGTTTTCAAAGGATGTGAGGCCTCCGGTCGCGATGAGGTGGGGAACTAGGTCTTTCTCTGTGGTCTCCACAGGGGATTCACACATTCTTTCATCTTGGGAGATGCAAGACGAGCCTGCATTCAAGTCACTGCAGGGACATCCGGCCTTATTTCCCGTCAGGGCATCGCAGTGTCCATTCCACTTGAGGCTGCAAAATCAGGGTCCCTCTCACATACCTATAGCTGAGAGAAGCCTCCTCTTGAGGTGCTTGTGGTAAGGTGGTATTCATCTGGAGTCGAAGCCAGGGACTAACCCCTCATCTCGAGTTGACTTTTGGTCCACGGAGCTCTTTCGTGTTGCTACAGTGACCTCAGGATCCCTCTAGCCTTGAAACAGTGTTCTTGGTGATTCTCTGGAGTGCCATCAAGGAAATCAAGGCTCCTTTCATGTGTGATGTGCAACACGGAATTGCTCTGCACGCAGTGCAGGGGAATCGGGCCTCATCTCGCGGCGAGGGGGAAGTCTCATGGTTTTTCTCGAGTTGCGGCGGGAACCTGCGGTATATTCTCGAGTTACGACGGGGATGGCCCTTCCACCCACGTGTTTCTTCAGCGACGTCAGGACTCCTGCCTAGTTGCGAGGGACAACTCGGGATTCTCCTCGAGGCTTGGCAGGGCAATTGGGACGCCTCTCCAGCTGAGGCGGGAGACCAAGGGTCCCTTTCCACGGGCCACAGTAATCCTGGGACTCCTATCAAGTTTCACGAGGAGTCAGGCATCGTCTCCTTTGGAGGCACTGATCTCCACGTACCTCTGGAGTTTTCAAAAGATGTGAGGCCTCCGGTCGCGATGAGGTGGGGAACTAGGTCTTTCTCTGTGGTCTCCACAGGGGATTCAGACATCCTTTCGTCTTGGGAGATGCAAGACGAGCCTGCATTCAAGTCACTGCAGGGATATCCGGCCTTATTTCGAGTCAGGGCATCGCGGTGTCCATTCCACTTGAGGCCGCAAACTCAGGGTCCCTCTCACATACCTAGAGCTGAGAGAAGCCTCCTCTTGAGGTGCTTGTGGTAAGGTGGTATTCCTCTGGAGTCGAAGCCAGGGACTAACCTCTCATCTCGAGTTGATTCTTAGTCCACGGAGCTCTTTCGTGTGGCTACAGTGACCTCAGGATCCCTCTAGCCTTGAAACAGTGTTCTTGGGGTTTCTCTGGAGTGCCATCAAGGAAATCAAGGTTTCTTTCATGTGTGATGTGCAACACGGAATTGCTCTGAACGCAGTGCAGGGGAATCGGGCCTCATCTCGCAGCGAGGGGGAAGTCTCATGGTTTTTCTCGAGTTGCGGTGGGAACCTGGGGCATATTCTCGAGTTACGACGGGGATGGCCCTTCCACACACGTGTTTGTTCAGCGACGTCAGGACTCCTGCCTAGTTGCGAGGGACAACTCGGGATTCTCCTCGAGGCTTGGCAGGGCAATTGGGACGCCTCTCCAGCTGAGGCGGGAGACCAAGTGTCCCTTTCCACGTGCCACAGGAATCCTGGGACACATAAGAAGTTTCACGAGGAGTCAGGCATCGTCTCCTTTGGAGGCACTGATCTCCGCGTACCTCTGGAGTTTTCAAAGGTTGTGAGGCCTCCTGTCGCGATGAGGTGGGGAACTAGGTCTTTCTCTGTGGTCTCCACAGGGGATTCAGACATCCTTTCGTCTTGGGAGATGCAAGACGAGCCTGCATTCAAGTCACTGCAGGGATATCCGGCCTTATTTCGCGTCAGGGCATCGCAGTGTCCATTCCACTTGAGGCCGCAAACTCAGGGTCCCTCTCACATACATAGAGCTGAGAGAAACCTCCTCTTGAGGTGCTTTGGTAAGGTGGTTTCCTCTGGAGTCGAAGCCAGGGACTAACCTCTCATCTCGAGTTGATTTTTGGTCCACGGAGCTCTTTCGTGTGGCTACAGTGACCTCAGGATCCCTCTAGCCTTGAAACAGTGTTCTTGGGGATTCTCTGGAGGGCCATCAAGGAAATCAAGGCTCCTTTCATGTTTGATGTGCAATACGGAATTGCTTTGAATGCAGTGCAGGGGAATCGGGCCTCACTTGCGGCGAGGGGGAAGTCTCATGGTTTTTCTCGAGTTGCGGCGGGAACCTGCGGTATATTCTCGAGTTAAGACTGGGATGGCCCTTCCACACACGTGTTTGTTCAGCGATGGCAGGACTCCTGCCTAGTTGTGAGGGACAACTCGGGATTCTCCTCGAGGCTTGGCAGGGCAATTGGGACGCCTCTCCAGCTGAGGCAGGAGACCAAGGGTCCCTTTCCACGTGCCACAGGAATCCTGGGACTCCTATCAAGTTTCACGAGGAGTCAGGCATCGTCTCCTTTGGAGGCACTGGTCTCCGCGTACCTCTGGAGTTTTCAAAGTATGTGAGGCCTCCGGTCGCGATGAGGTGGGGAACTCGGTCTTTCTCTGTGGTCTCCACAGGGGATTCAGACATCCTTTCGTCTTGGGAGATGCAAGACGAGCCTGCATTCAAGTCACTGCAGGGATATCCGGCCTTATTTCGAGTCAGGGCATCGCGGTGTCCATTCCACTTGAGGCCGCAAAGTCAGGGTCCCTCTCACATACCTATAGCTGAGAGAAGCCTCCTCTTGAGGTGCTTGTGGTAAGGTGGTTTCCTCTGGAGTCGAAGCCAGGGACTACCCTCTCATCTCGAGTTGATTTTTCGTCCACGGAGCTCATTCGTGTGGCTACAGTGACCTCAGGATCCCTCTAGCCTTGAAACAGTGTTCTTGGGGTTTCTCTGGAGTGCCATCAAGGAAATCAAGGCTCCTTTCATATGTGATGTGCAGCACAGAATTGCACTGCACGCAGTGCAGGGGAATCGGGCCTCATCTCGCGGCGAGGGGGAAGTCTCATGGTTTTTCTCGAGTTTCGGCGGGAACCTGGGATATATTATCGAGTTACGACGGGGATGGCCCTTCCACCCACGTGTTTGTTCAGGTACCTCAGGACTCCTGCCTAGTTGCGAGGGACAACTCGGGATTCTCCTCGAGGCTTGGCAGGGCAATTGGGACGCCTCTCCAGCTGAGGCGGGAGACCACGGGTCCCTTTCCACGTGCCACAGGAATCCTGGGACTCCTATCAAGTTTCACGAGGAGTCAGGCATCGTCTCCTTTGGAGGCACTGATCTCCGCGTACCTCTGGAGTTTTCAAAGGATGTGAGGCCTCGGGTCACGATCAGATGGGGAACTAGGTCTTTCTCTGTGGTCTCCACAGGGGATTCAGACATCCTTTCTTCTTCGGAGATGCAAGACGAGCCTGCATTCAAGTCACTGCAGGGATATCCGGCATTATTTCGAGTCAGGGCATCGCGGTGTCCATTCCACTTGAGGCCGCAAAATCAGGGTCCCTCTCACATACCTAGAGCTGAGAGAAGCCTCCTCTTGAGGTGCTTGTGCTAAGGTGGAATTCCTCTGGAGGGGAAGCCATGGACTAACCTCTCATCTCCAGTTGATTTGTGGTCCACGGAGGTCTTTCGTGTTGCTACAGTGACCTCAGGAACCCTCTAGCCTTGAAACACTGTTCTTGGGGTTTCTCTGGAGTGCCATCAAGGAAATCATGGCTCCTTTCATGTTTGATGTGCAATACGGAATTGCTTTGAATGCAGTGCAGGGGAATCGGGCCTCACTTGCGGCGAGCGGGAAGTCTCATGGTTTTTCTCGAGTTGCGGCGGGAACCTGGGGTATATACTCGAGTTACGACGGGGATGGCCCTGCCACACACGTGTTTGTTGAGCGACGTCAGGACTCCTGCCTAGTTGCGAGGGACAACTCGGGATTCTCCTCGAGGCTTGGCAGGGCAATTGGGACGCCTCTCCAGCTGAGGCGGGAGACCAAGGGTCCCTTTCCACGTGCCACAGGAATCCTGGGACTCCTAAGAAGTTTCACGAGGAGTCAGGCATCGTCTCCTTTGGAGGCACTGATCTCCGCGTACCTCTGGAGTTTTCAAAGGATGTGAGGCCTCCGGTCGCAATGAGGTGGGGAACTAGGTGTTTCTCTGTAGTCTCCACAGGGGATTCAGACATCCTTTCGTCTTGGGAGAGGCAAGACGAGCCTGCATTCAAGTCGCTGCAGGGATATCCGGCCTTATTTCGAGTCAGGGCATAGCGGTGTCCATTCCACTTGAGGCTGCAAACTCAGGTTCCCTCTCACATAGCTAGAGCTGAGAGAAGCCTCCTCTTGAGGTGCTTGTGGTTAGGTGGTATTCCTCTGGAGTCGAACCAGGGACTAACCTCTCATCTCGAGTTGATTTTTGGTCGACGGAGCACTTTCGTGTTGCTACAGGGACCTCAGGATGCCTCTAGCCTTGAAACAGTGTTCTTGGGGTTTCTCTGGAGTGCCATCAAGGAAATCAAGGCTCCTTTCATGTTTGATGTGCAACACGGAATTACTTTGAATGCAGTGCAGGGGAATCGGGCCTCATCTTGCGGCGAGGGGGAAGTCTCATGGTTTTTCTCGAGTTGCGGTGGGAACCTGGGGTATATTCTCGAGTTACAAAGGGATGGCCCTTCCACCCACGTGTTTGTTCAGCGACGTCAGGACTCCTGCCTAGTTGCGAGGGACAACTCGGGACTCTCCTCGAGGCTTGGCAGGGCAATTGGGACGCCTCTCCAGCTGAGGCGGGAGACCAAGGGTCCCTTTCCACGTGCCACAGGAATCCTGGGACACATAAGAAGTTTCACGAGGAGTCAGGCATCGTCTCCTTTGGAGGCACTTATCTCCGCGTACCTCTGGAGTTTTCAAAGGTTGTGAGGCCTCCTGTCGCGATGAGGTGGGGAACTAGGTCTTTCTCTGTGGTCTCCACAGGGGATTCAGACATCCTTTCGTCTTGGGAGATGCAAGACGAGCCTGCATTCAAGTCACTGCAGGGATATCCGGCCTTATTTCGCGTCAGGGCATCGCAGTGTCCATTCCACTTGAGGCCGCAAACTCAGGGTCCCTCTCACATACCTAGAGGTGAGAGAAGCCTCCTCTTGAGGTGCTTGTGGTAAGGTGGTATTCCTCTGGAGTCGAAGCCAGGGACTAACATCTCATCTCGAGTTGATTTTTGGTCCACGGAGCTCTTTCGTGTTGCTACAGTGACCTCAGGATCCCTCCAACCTTGAAACAGTGTTCTTGGGGTTTCTCTGGAGTGCCATCAAGGAAATCAAGGCTCCTTTCTTATGTGATGTGCAACACGGAATTGCTCTGCACGCAGTGCCGAGGAATCGGGCCTCATCTCGCGGCGAGGGGGAAGTCTCATGATTTTTCTCGAGTTGCGGCGGGAACCTGGGGTATATTCTCGGGTTACGACGGGGATGGCCCTTCCACCCACGTGTTTGTTCAGCGACGTCAGGACTCCTGCCTAGTTGCGAGGGACAACTCGGGATTCTCCTCGAGGCTTGGCAGGGCAATTGCGAAGCCTCTCCAGCTGAGGCGGGAGACCAAGGGTCCCTTTCAACGTGCCACAGGAACCCTGGACGACTAAAATGTTTCACGAGGAGTCAGGCATCGTCTCCTTTGGAGGCACTGATCTCCGCGTACCTCTGGAGTTTTCAAAGGATGTGAGGCCTCCGGTCGCGATGAGGTGGGGAACTAGGTCTTTCTCTGTGGTCTCCACAGGGGATTCAGACATCCTTTCGTCTTGGGAGATGCAAGACGAGCCTGCATTCAAGTCAATGCAGGGATATCCGGCCTTATTTCGCGTCAGGGCATCGCAGTGTCCATTCCACCTGAGGCCGCAAACTCAGGGTCCCTCTCACATACCTAGAGGTGAGAGAAGCCTCCTCTTGAGGTGCTTGTGGTAAGGTGGTATTCCTCTGGAGTCGAAGCCAGGGACTAACATCTTATCTCGAGTTGATTTTTGGTCCACGGAGCTCTTTCGTGTTGCTACAGTGACCTCAGGATCCCTCTAGCCTTGAAACAGTGTTCTTGGGGTTTCTCTGGAGTGCCATCAAGGAAATCAAGGCTCCTTTCTTATGTGATGTGCAACACGGAATTGCTCTGCACGCAGTGCCGGGGAATCGGGCCTCATCTCGCGGCGAGGGGGAAGTCTCATGATTTCTCTCGAGTTGCGGCGGGAACCTGGGGTATATTCTCGGGTTACGACGGGGATGGCCCTTCCACCCACGTGTTTGTTCAGCGACGTCAGGACTCCTGCCTAGTTGCGAGGGACAACTCGGGATTCTCCTCGAGGCTTGGCAGGGCAATTGCGAAGCCTCTCCAGCTGAGGCGGGAGACCAAGGGTCCCTTTCCACGTGCCACAGGAACCCTGGACTTCTAAAATGTTTCATGAGGAGTCAGGCATCGTCTCCTTTGGAGGCACTGATCTCCGCGTACCTCTGGAGTTTTCAAAGGATGTGAGGCCTCCGGTCGCGATGAGGTGGGGAACTAGGTCTTTCTCTGTGGTCTCCACAGGGGATTCAGACATCCTTTCGTCTTGGGAGATGCAAGACGAGCCTGCATTCAAGTCAATGCAGGGATATCCGGCCTTATTTCGCGTCAGGGCATCGCTGTGTCCATTCCACCTGAGGCCGCAAACTCAGGGTCCCTCTCACATACCTAGAGGTGAGAGAAGCCTCCTCTTGAGGTGCTTGTGGTAAGGTGGTATTCCTCTGGAGTCGAAGCCAGGAACTAACCTCTCATCTCGAGTTGATTTTTGGTCCACGGAGCTCTTTCGTGTTGCTACAGTGACCTCAGGATCCCTCTAGCCTTGAAACAGTGTTCTTGGGGTTTCTCTGGAGTGCCATCAAGGAAATCAAGGCTCCTTTCATGTGTGATGTGTAAGACGGAATTGCTCTGCACGCAGTGCAGGGGAATCGGGCCATATCTCGCGGCGGGGGGAAGTCTCATGGTTTTTCTCGAGTTGCGGCGGGAACCTGGGTTATATTCTCGAGTTACGACGGGGATAGCCCTTCCACCCACGTGTTTGTTCAGCGACCTCAGGACTCCTGGCTAGTTGCGAGGGACAACTCGGGATTTTCCTCGAGGCATGGCAGGACAATTGGAACGCCTCTCCAGCTGAGGCGGGAGACCAAGTGTCCCTTTCCACGTGCCACAGGAATCCTGGGACTCCTATCAAGTTTCACGAGGAGTCAGGCATCGTCCCCTTTGGAGGCACTGATCTCCGCGTACCTCTGGAGTTTTCAAAGGATGTGAGGCCCCCGGTCGCGATGAAGTGGGGAACTAGGTCTTTCTCTGTGGTCTCCACAGGGGATTCAGACATCCTTTCGTCTTGGGAGATGCAAGACGAGCCTGCATTCAAGTCACTGCAGAGATATCCGGCCTTATTTCGAGTCAGGGCATCGCTTTGTCCATTCCACCTGAGGCCCAAACTCACGGTCCCTCTCACATACCTAGAGCTGAGAGAAGCCTCCTCTTGAGGTGCTTGTGGTAAGGTGGTTTCCTCTGGAGTCGAAGCCAGGGACTAACCTCTCATCTCGTGTTGATTTTTGGTCCACGGAGCTCTTTCGTGTAGCTACAGTGACCTCAGGATCCCTCTAGCCTTGAAACAGTGTTCTTGGGTTTCTCTGGAGTGCCATCAAGGAAATCAAGGCTCCTTTCATGTTTTATGTGCAACACGGAATTGCTTTGAATGCAGTGCAGGGGAATCGGGCCTCACTTGCGGCGAGGGGGAAGTCTCATGGTTTTTCTCGAGTTGCGGCGGGAACCTGGGGTATATTCTCGAGTTACGACGGGGATGGCCCTGCCACACACGTGTTTGTTCAGCGACGTCAGGACTCCTGCCTAGTTGCTAGGGACAACTCGGGATTCTCCTCGAGGCTTGGCAGGGCAATTGGGACGCCTCTCCAGCTGAGGCGGGAGACCAAGGGTCCCTTTCCACGTGCCACAGGAATCCTGGGACTCCTATCAAGTTTCACGAGGAGTCAGGCATCGTCTCCTTTGGAGGCACTGATCTCCGCGTACCTCTGGAGTTTTCAAAGGATGTGAGGCCCCCGGTCGCGATGAAGTGGGGAACTAGGTCTTTCTCTGTGGTCTCCACAGGGGATTCAGACATCCTTTCGTCTTGGGAGATGCAAGACGAGCCTGCATTCAAGTGACTGCAGAGATATCCGGCCTTATTTCGAGTCAGGGCATCGCTTTGTCCATTCCACTTGAGGCCGCAAACTCACGGTCCCTCTCACATACCTAGAGCTGAGAGAAGCCTCCTCTTGAGGTGCTTGTGGTAAGGTGGTTTCCTCTGGAGTCGAAGCCAGGGACTAACCTCTCATCTCGTGTTGATTTTTGGTCCACGGAGCTCTTTCGTGTAGCTACAGTGACCTCAGGATCCCTCTAGCCTTAAAACAGTGTTCTTGGGGTTTCTCTGGAGTGCCATCAAGGAAATCAAGGCTCCTTTCATGTGTGATGTGCAACACGGAATTGCTCTGCACGCAGTGCAGGGGAATCGGGCCTCAGCTCGCGGCGAGGGGGAAGTCTCATGGTTTTTCTCGAGTTGCGTCGGGAACCTGGGGTATATTCTTGAGTTACGACGGGGATGGCCCTTCCACACACGAGTTTGTTCAGCGACGTCAGGACTCCTGCCTAGTTGCGAGGGACAACTCGGTATTCTCCTCGAGGCTTGGCACGGCAATTGGGACGCCTCTAAAGCTGAGGCGGGAGACCAAGGGTCCCTTTCCACGTGCCACAGGAATCCTGGGACACCTAAGAAGTTTCACGAGGAGTCAGGCATCGTCTCCTTTGGAGGCACTTATCTCCGCGTACCTCTGGAGTTTTCAAAGGATGTGAGGCCTCCTGTCGCGATGAGGTGGGGAACTAGGTCTTTCTCTGTGGTCTCCACAGGGGATTCAGACATCCTTTCGTCTTGGGAGATGCAAGACGAGCCTGCATTCAAGTCAATGCAGGGATATCCGGCCTTATTTCGCGTCAGGGCATCGCAGTGTCCATTCCACTTGAGGCCGCAAACTCAGGGTCCCTCTCACATACCTAGAGCTGAGAGAAGCCTCCTCTTGAGGTGCTTGTGGTAAGGTGGTATTCCTCTTGAGTCGAAGCCAGGGACTAACATCTCATCTCGAGTAGATTTTTGGTCCACGGAGCTCTTTCGTGTTGCTACAGTGACCTCAGGATCCCTCTAGCCTTGAAACAGTGTTCTTGGTGTTTCTCTGGAGTGCCATCAAGGAAATCAAGGCTCCTTTCATATGTGATGTGCAACACGGAATTGCTCTGCACGCATTGCCGGGGAATCGGGCCTCATCTCGCGGCGAGGGGGAAGTCTCATGGTTTTTCTCGAGTTGCGGCGGGAACCTGGCGTATATTCTCGAGTTACGACGGGGATAGCCCTTCCACCCACGTGTTGTTCAGCGACCTCAGGACTCCTTGCTAGTTGCGAGGGATAACTCGGGATTTTCCTCGAGGCATGGCAGGACAATTGGAACGCCTCTCCAGCTGAGGCGGGAGACCAAGGGTCCCTTTTCACGTGCCACAGGAATCCTGGGACTCCTATCAAGTTTCACGAGGAGTCAGGCATCGTCTCCTTTGGAGGCACTGATCTCCGCGTACCTCTGGAGTTTTCAAAGGATGTGAGGCCCCCGGTCGCGATGAAGTGGGGAACTAGGTCTTTCTCTGTGGTCTCCACAGGGGATTCAGACATCCTTTCGTCTTGGGAGATGCAAGACGAGCCTGCATTCAAGTGACTGCAGAGATATTCGGCCTTATTTCGAGTCAGGGCATCGCTTTGTCCATTCCACTTGAGGCCGCAAACTCACGGTCCCTCTCACATACCTAGAGCTGAGAGAAGCCTCCTCTTGAGGTGCTTGTGGTAAGGTGGTTTCCTCTGGAGTCGAAGCCAGGGACTAACCTCTCATCTCGTGTTGATTTTTGGTCCACGGAGCTCTTTCGTGTAGCTACAGTGACCTCAGGATCCCTCTAGCCTTAAAACAGTGTTCTTGGGGTTTCTCTGGAGTGCCATCAAGGAAATCAAGGCTCCTTTCATGTGTGATGTGCAACACGGAATTGCTCTGCACGCAGTGCAGGGGAATCGGGCCTCAGCTCGCGGCAAGGGGGAAGTCTCATGGTTTTTCTCGAGTTGCGTCGGGAACCTGGGGTATATTCTTGAGTTACGACGGGGATGGCCCTTCCACACACGAGTTTGTTCAGCGACGTCAGGACTCCTGCCTAGTTGCGAGGGACAACTCGGTATTCTCCTCGAGGCTTGGCACGGCAATTGGGACGCCTCTAAAGCTGAGGCGGGAGACCAAGGGTCCCTTTCCACGTGCCACAGGAATCCTGGGACACCTAATAAGTTTCACGAGGAGTCAGGCATCGTCTCCTTTGGAGGCACTGATCTCCGCGTACCTCTGGAGTTTTCAAAGGATGTGAGGCATCCTGTCGCGATGAGGTGGGGAACTAGGTCTTTCTCTGTGGTCTCAACAGGGGATTCAGACATCCTTTCGTCTTGGGAGATGCAAGACGAGCCTGCATTCAAGTCAATGCAGGGATATCCGGCCTTATTTCGCGTCAGGGCATCGCGGTGTCCATTCCACTTGAGGCCGCAAACTCAGGGTTCCTCTCACATACCTAGAGCTGAGAGAAGCCTCCTCTTGAGGTGCTTGTGGTAAGGTGGTATTCCTCTTGAGTCGAAGCCAGGGACTAACATCTCATCTCGAGTAGATTTTTGGTCCACGGAGCTCTTTCGTGTTGCTACAGTTACCTCAGGATCCCTCTAGCCTTGAAACAGTGTTCTTGGTGTTTCTCTGGAGTGCCATCAAGGAAATCAAGGCTCCTTTCATATGTGATGTGCAACACGGAATTGCTCTGCACGCATTGCCGGGGAATCGGGCCTCATCTCGCGGCGAGGGGGAAGTCTCATTGTTTTTATCGAGTTGCGGCGGGAACCTGGGGTATATTCTCGGGTTACGACGGGGATGGCCCTTCCACCCACGTGTTTGTTCAGCGACGTCAGGACTCCTGCCTAGTTGCGAGGGACAACTCGGGATTCTCCTCGAGGCTTGGCAGGGCAATTGCGAAGCCTCTCCAGCTGAGGCGGGAGACCAAGGGTCCCTTTCCACGTGCCACAGGAATCCTGGGACTCCTAAGAAGTTTCACGACTGGTCAGCATTGTCTCCTTTGAAGGCACTGATCTCCGCGTACCTCTGGAGTATTCAAAGGATGTGAGGCCTCCGGTCGCGATGAGGTTGGGAACTAGGTCTTTCTCTGTGGACTCCACAGGGGATTCAGACATCCTTTCCTCTTGGGAGATGCAAGACGAGCCTGCATTCAAGTCACTGCAGGGATATCCGGCCTTATTTCCAGTCAGGGCATCGCGGTGTCCATTCCATGTGTGGCCGCAAACTCAGGGTCCCTCTCACATACCTAGAGCTGAGAGAAGCCTCCTCTTGAGGTGCTTGTGGTAAGGTGGTATTCCTCTGGAGTCGAAGCCAGGGACTAACATCTCATCTCGAGTTGATTTTTGGTCCACGGAGCTCTTTCGTGTTGCTACAGTGACCTCAGGATCCCTCTAGCCTTGAAACAGTGTTCTTGGCTTTTCTCTGGATTGCCATCAAGGAAATCAAGGCTCCTTTCATATGTGATGTGCAACACGGAATTGCTCTGCACGCAGTGCCGGGGAATCGGGCCTCATCTCGCGGCGAGGGGGAAGTCTCATGGTTTTTCTCGAGTTGCGGCGGGAACCTGGGGTATATTCTCGGGTTACGACGGGGATGGCCCTTCCACCCACGTGTTTGTTCAGCGACGTCAGGACTCCTGCCTAGTTGCGAGGGACAACTCGGGATTCTCCTCGAGGCTTGGCAGGGCAATTGGTACGCCTCTCCAGCTGAGGCGGGAGACCAAGGGTCCCTTTCCTCGTGCCACAGGAATCCTGGGACTCCTAAGAAGTTTCACGAGGAGTCAGGCATCGTCTCCTTTGGAGGCACTGATCTACGCGTACCTCTGAAGTATTCAAAGGATGTGAGGCCTCCGGTCGCGATGAGGTGGACAACTAGGTCTTTCTCTGTGGACTCCACAGGGGATTCAGACATCCTTTCATTTTGGGAGATGCAAGACGAGCCTGCATTCAAGTCACTGCAGGGGTATCCTGCCTTATTTCCAGTCAGGGCATCGCGGTGTCCATTCCACGTGTGGCCGCAAACTCAGGGTCCCTCTCACATACCTAGAGCTGAGAGAAGCCTCCTCTTGAGGTGTTTGTGGTTAGGTGGTATTCCTCTGGAGTCGAAGCCAGGGACTAACCTCTAATCTCCAGTTGATTTATGGTCCACGGAGCTCTTTCGTGTTGCTACAGTGACCTCAGGTTCCCTCTAGCCTTGAAACAGTGTTCTTGGGGTTTCTCTGGAGTGCCATCAAGGACATCAAGGCTCCTTTCATGTGTGATGTGCAATACGGAATTGCTCTGCACACAGTGCAGGGGAATCGGGCCTCATCCCGCGGCGAGGGGGAATTCTCATGGTTTTTCTCGAGTTGCAGCGGGAACCTGGCGTATATTCTCGATTTACGACTGGGCTGGCCCTTCCACACACGTGTTTGTTCAGCGATGTCAGGACTCCTGCCTAGTTGCGAGGGACAACTCGGGATTCTGTTCGAGGCTTGGCAGGGCAATTGGGACGCCTCTCCAGCTGAGGCGGGAGACCAAGGGTCCCTTTCCACGTGCCACAGGAATCCTGGGACTCCTAAGAATTTTCACGAGGAGTCAGGCATCGTCTCCTTTGGAGGCACTGATCTCCGCGTACCTCTGGAGTTTTCAAAGGATGTGAGGCCTCCGGTCGCGATGAGGTGGGGAACTAGGTCTTTCTCTGTGGTCT
Source organism: Cervus elaphus (assembly GCF_910594005.1). Lineage (NCBI taxonomy): Eukaryota > Metazoa > Chordata > Mammalia > Artiodactyla > Cervidae > Cervus > Cervus elaphus. Next base: position 9,796,504 of record NC_057838.1, read on the forward strand.
CCACAGGGGATTCAGACATCCTTTCATCCTGGGAGATGCAAGACGAGCCTGCATTCAAGTCACTGCAGGGATATCCGGCGTTATTTCCCGTCAGGGCATCGCAGTGTCCATTCCACTTGAGGCTGCAAACTCAGGGTCCCTCTCACATACCTAGAGCTGAGAGAAGCCTCCTCTTGAGGTGCTTGTGGTAAGGTGGTATTCATCTGGAGTCGAAGCCAGGAACTAACCTCTCATCTCGAGTTGATTTTTGGTCCACGGAGCTCTTTCGTGTTGCTACAGTGACCTCAGGATCCCTCTAGCCTTGAAACAGTGTTCTTGGGGTTTCTCTGGAGTGTCATCAAGGAAATCAAGGCTCCTTTCATGTTTGATGTGCAACACGGAATTGCTTTGAATGCAGTGCAGGGGAATCGGGCCTCCCTTGCGGCGAGGGGGAAGTCTCATGGTTTTTCTCGAGTTGCGGCGGGAACCTGGGGTATATTCTCGAGTTACGATGGGGATGGCCCTGCCACACACGTGTTTGTTCAGCGACGTCAGGACTCCTGCCTAGTTGCGAGGGACAACTCGGGATTCTCCTCGAGGCTTGGCAGGGCAATTGGGACGCCTCTCCAGCTGAGGCGGGAGACCAAGGGTCCCTTTCCACGTGCCACAGGAATCCTGGGACTCCTATCAAGTTTCTCGAGGAGTCAGGCATCGTCTCCTTTGGAGGCACTGATCTCTGTGTACGTCTGGAATTTTCAAAAGATGTGAGGCCTCCGGTCGCGATGAGGTGGGGAACTAGGTCTTTCTCTGTGGTCTCCACATGGCATTCAGACATCCTTTCGTCTTGGGAGATGCAAGACGAGCCTGCATTCAAGTCACTGCAGAGATATCCGGCCTTATTTCGAATCAGGGCATCGCTTTGTCCATTCCACTTGAGGCCGCAAACTCAGGGTCCCTCTCACATACCTAGAGCTGAGAGAAGCCTCCTCTTGAGGTGCTTGTGGTAAGGTGGTATTCCTCTGGAGTCGAAGCCAGGGACTAACCTCTCATCTCGAGTTGATTTTTGGTCCACGGAGCTCTTTCGTGTTGCTACAGTGACCTCAGGATCCCTCTAGCCTTGAAACAGTGTTCTTGGGGTTTCTCTGGAGTGCCATCAAGGAAATCAAGGCTCCTTTCATGTGTGATGTGCAACACGGAATTGCTCTGCACGCAGTGCAGGGTAATCGGGCCTCATCTCGCAGCGAGGGGGAAGTCTCATGGTTTTTCTCGAGTTGCGGTGGGAACCTGGGGCATATTCTCGAGTTACGATGGGGATGGCCCTTCCACCCACGTGTTTCTTCAGCGACGTCAGGACTCCTGCCTAGTTGCGAGGGACAACTCGGGATTCTCCTCGAGGCTTGGCAGGGCAATTGGGACGCCTCTCCAGCTGAGGCGGGAGACGAAGGGTCCCTTTCCACGTGCCACAGGAATCCTGGGACTCCTATCAAGTTTCACGAGGAGTCAGGCATCGTCTCCTTTGGAGGCACTGATCTCAGTGTACCTCTGGAATTTTCAAAGTATGTGAAGCCTCCGGTCGCGATGAGGTGGGGAACTAGGTCTTTCTCTGTGGTCTCCACAGGGGATTCAGACATCCTTTCGTCTTGGGAAATGCAAGACGAGCCTGCATTCAAGTCGCTGCAGGGATATCCGGCCTTATTTCGAGTCAGGGCATGGCGGTGTCCATTCCACTTGAGGCCGCAAACTCAGGGTCCCTCTCACATACCTAGAGCTGAGAGAAGCCTCCTCTTGAGGTGCTTGTGGTAAGGTGGTTTCCTCTGGACTCGAAGCCAGGGACTAACCTCTCATCTCGAGTTGATTTTTCGTCCACGGAGCTCTTTTGTGTAGCTACAGTGCACTCAGGATCCCTCTTGCCTTGAAACAGTGTTCTTGGGGTTTCTCTGGAGTGCCATCAAGGAAATCAAGGCTCCTTTCATGTTTGATGTGCAACACGGAATTGCTCTTCACGCAGTGCAGGGGAATCGGGCCTCATCCCACGGCGAGTGGGAAGTCTCATGGTTTTTCGCGAGTTGCGGCGGGAACCTGGGGTATATTCTCGAGTTACGACGGGGATGGCCCTTCCACCCACGTGTTTCTTCAGCGACGGCAGGACTCCTGCCTAGATGCGAGGGACAACTCGGGATTCTCCTCGAGGCTTGGCAGGGCAATTGGGACGCCTCTCCAGCTGAGGCGGGAGACCAAGGGTCCCTTTCCACGTGCCACAGGAATCCTGGGACTCCTATCAAGTTTCACGAGGAGTCAGGCATCGTCTCCTTTGGAGGCACTGATCTCCCCGTACTTCTGGAGTTTTCAAAGGATGTGAGGCCTCCGGTCGCGATGAGGTGGGGAACTAGGTCTTTCTCTGTGGTCTCCACAGGGGATTCAGACATCCTTTCGTCTTGGGAGATGCAAGACGAGCCCGCATTCAAGGCACGGCAGGGATATCCGGCGTTATTTCGCGTCAGGGCATCGCAGTGTCCATTCCACTTGAGGCTGCAAACTCAGGGTCCCTCTCACATACCTAGAGCTGAGAGAAGCCTCCTCTTGAGGTGCTTGTGGTAAGGTGGTATTCCTCTTGAGTCGAAGCCAGGGACTAACCTCTCATCTCCAGTTGATTTGTGGTCCACGGAGCTCTTTCGTGTAGCTACAGTGACCTCAGGATCCCTCTATCCTTGAAACAGTGTTCTTGGGGTTTCTCTGGAGTGCCATCAAGGAAATCAAGGCTCCTTTCATGTTGGATGTGCAATACGGAATTGCTTTGAATGCAGTGCAGGGGAATCCGGCCTCATCTTGCGGCGAGGGGGAAGTCTCATGGTTTTTCTCGAGTTGCGGCGGGAACCTGGGGTATATTCTCGAGTTACGACGGGGATGGCCCTTCCACCCACGTGTTTCTTCAGCGACGTCAGGACTCCTGCCTAGTTGCGAGGGACAACTCGGGATTCTCCTCGAGGCTTGGCAGGGCAATTGGGACGCCTCTCCAGCTGAGGCGGGAGACCAAGGGTCCCTTTCCACGTGCCACAGGAATCCTGGGACTCCTATCAAGTTTCACGAGAAGTCAGGCATCGTCTCCTTTGGAGACACTGATCTCAGTGTACCTCTGGAATTTTCAAAGTATGTGAAGCCTCCGGTCGCGATGAGGTGGGGAACTAGGTCTTTCTGTGTGGTCTCCACAGGGGATTCAGACATCCTTTCGTCTTGGGAAATGGAAGACGAGCCTGCATTCAAGTCACTGCAGGGATATCCGGCCTTATTTCGAGGCAGGGCATCGCGGTGTCCATTCCACTTGAGGCCGCAAACTCAGGGTCCCTCTCACATACCTAGAGCTGAGAGAAGCCTCCTCTTGAGGTGCTTGTGGTAAGGTGGTTTCCTCTGGAGTCGAAGCCAGGGACTAACATCTCATCTCGAGTTGATTTTTGGTCCACGGAGCTCTTTCGTGTTGCTACAGTGACCTCAGGATGCCTCTAGCCTTGAAACAGTGTTCTTGGGGTTTCTCTGGAGTGCCATCAAGGAAATCAAGGCTCCTTTCATTTGTGCTGTGCAGAACGGAATTGCTCTGCACGCACTGCAGGGGAATCTGGTTTCATCTCGCGGCGAGGGGGACGTCTCATGGTTTACCTCGAGTTGCGGCGGGAACCTGGTGTATATTCTCGAGTTACGACGGGGATGGCCCTTCCACACACGTGTTTGTTCAGCGACGTCAGGACTCCTGCTTAGTTGCGAGGGACAACTCGGGACTCTCCTCGAGGATTGGCAGGGCAATTGGGACGCCTGTCCAGCTGAGGCGGTAGACCAAGGGTCCCTTTCCACGTGCCACAGGAATCCTGGGACTCCTATCAAGTTTCACGAGGAGTCAGGCATCGTCTCCTTTGGAGGCACTAATCTCCGCGTACCTCTGGAGTTTTCAAAGGATGTGAGGCCTCCGGTCGCAATGAGGTGGGGAACTAGATCTTTCTCTGTGGTCTCCACAGGGGATTCAGACATCCTTTCATCTTGGGAGATGCAAGACGAGCCTGCATTCAAGTCACTGCAGGGATATCCGGCCTTATTTCGAGTCAGGGCATCGCAGTGTCCATTCCACTTGAGGCCACAAAATTAGGGTCCCTCTCACATAGCTAGAGCTGAGAGAAGCCTCCTCTTGAGGTGCTTGTGGTAAGGTGGTATTCCTCTGGAGTCGAAGCCAGGGACAAACCTCTCATCTCGAGTTGATTTTTGGTCCACGGAGCTCTTTCGTGTTGCTACAGTGACCTCAGGATCCCTCTAGCCTTGAAACAGTGTTCTTGGGGTTTCTCTGGAGTGCCATCAAGGAAATCAAGGCTCCTTTCATGTGTGATGTGCAACACGGAATTACTCTACACGCAGTGCAGGGGAATCGGTCCTCATCTCGCGGCGAGGGGGAAGTCTCATGGTATTTCTCGAGTTGCGGCGGGAACCTGGGGTATATTCTCGAGTTACGACGGGAATGGCACTTCCACACACGTGTTTGTTCACTGAGGTCAGGACTCCTGCCTAGTTGCGAAGGACAACTCGGGATTCTCCTCGTGGATAGGCAGGGCAACTGGGATGCCTCTCCAGCTGAGGCGGGAGACCAAGGGTCCCTTTCCACGTGCCACAGGAATCCTGGGACTCCTATCAAGTTTCACGAGGAGTCAGGAATCGTCTCCTTTGGAGGCACTGATCTCCGCGTACCTGTGGAGTTTTCAAAGGATGTGAGGCCTCCGGTCGCGATGTGTTGGGGAACTAGGTCTTTCTCTGTGGTCTCCACAGGGGATTCAGACATCGTTTCGTCTTGGGAGCTGCAAGACGAGCCTGCATTCAAGTCACTGCAGTTATATCCGGCCTTATTTCGAGTCAGGGTATAGCGGTGTCCATTCGACTTGAGGCCGAAAACTCAGGGTCCCTCTCACATACCTAGAGCTGAGAGAAGCCTCCTCTTGAGGTGCTTGTGGTAAGGTGGTATTCCTCTGGAGTTGAAGCCAGGGACTAACCTCTCATCTCCAGTTGATTTGTGGTCCACGGAGCTCTTTCTTGTTGCTACAGTGACCTCAGGATCCCTCTAGCCTTGAAACAGTGTTCTTGGGGTTTCTCTGGAGTGCCATCAAGGAAATCAAGGCTTCTTTCATGTTTGATGTTCAACACGGAATTGCTCTGCACGCAGTGCCGGGGAATCGGGCCTCATCTCGCGGCGAGGGGGAAGTCTCATGGTTTTTCTCGAGTTGCGGCGGGAACCTGTGGTATATTCTCGGGTTACGACGGGGATGTCCCTTCCACCCACGTGTTTGTTCAGCGACGTCAGGACTCCTGCCTAGTTGCGAGGGCAACTCGGGATTCTCCTCGAGGCTTGGCAGGGCAATTGGGACGCCTCTCCAGCTGAGGCGGGAGACCAAGGGTCCCTTTCCTCGTGCCACAGGAATCCTGGGACTCCTAAGAAGTTTCACGAGGAGTCAGGCATCGTCTCCTTTGGAGGCACTGATCTCCGCGTACCTCTGGAGTATTCAAAGGATGTGAGGCCTCCGGTCGCGATGAGGTGGGGAACTAGGTATTTCTCTGTGGACTCCACAGGGGATTCAGACATCCTTTCGTCTTGGGAGATGCAAGACGAGCCTGCATTCAAGTCACTGCAGGGATATCCGGCCTTATTTCCAGTCAGGGCATCGCGGTGTCCATTCCACGTGTGGCCGCAAACTCAGGGTCCCTCTCACATACCTAGAGCTGAGAGAAGCCTCCTCTTGAGGTGCTTGTGGTAAGGTGGTATTCATCTGGAGTCGAAGCCAGGGACTAACCTCTCATCTCCAGTTGATTTATGGTCCGCGGAGCTCTTTCGTGTTGCTACAGTGACCTCAGGATCCCTCTAGCCTTGAAACAGTGTTCTTGGGGTTTCTCTGGAGTGCCATCAAGGACATCAAGGCTCCTTTCATGTGTGATGTGCAATACGGAATTGCTCTGCACGCAGTGCAGGGGAATCGGGCCTCATCCCGCGGCGAGGGGGAAGTCTCATGGTTTTTCTCGAGTTGCGGCGGGAACCTGCCGTATATTCTCGAGTTACGACGGGGCTGGCCCTTCCACACACGTGTTTGCTTAGCGACGTCAGGACTCCTGCCTAGTTGCGAGGGACAACTCGGGATTCTCCTCGAGGCTTGGCAGGGCAATTGGGACGCCTGTCCAGCTGAGGCGGGAGACCAAGGGTCCCTTTCCACGTGCCTCAGGAATCCTGGGACTCCTAAGAAGTTTCACGAGGAGTCAGGCATCGTCTCCTTTGGAGGCACTGATCTCCGCGTACCTCTGGAGTTTTCAAAGGATGTGAGGCCTCCGGTCGCGATGAGGTGGGGAACTAGTTCTTTCTCTGTGGTCTCCACAGGGGATTCAGACATCCTTTCGTCTTGGGAGATGCAAGACGAGCCTGCATTCAAGTCACTGCAGGGATATCCGGTGTTATTTCGAGTCAGGGCGTCGCGGTGTCCATTTCACTTAAGGCCACACACTCACGGTCCCTCTTACATAGCTAGAGCTGAGAGAAGACTCCTCTTGAGGTGCTTGTGGTAAGGTGGTATTCCTCTGGAGTCAAAGGCAGGGACTACCCTCTCATCTCGAGTTGATTTTTGGTCCATGGAGCTATTTCGTGTTGCTACAGTGACCTTAGGATCCCTCTAGCCTTGAAACAGTATTCTTGGGGTTTCTCTGGAGTGCCATCAAGGAAATCAAGGCTCCTTTAATGTGTGATGTGCAGCACGGAATTGCTCTGCACGCACTGCAGGGGAATCTGGCCTCATCTCGCGGCGAGGGGGAAGTCTCATTGTTTTTCTCGAGTTGCGGCGAGAACCTGGGGTATATTCTCGAGTTACGACGAGGATGGCCCTTCCACCCACGTGTTTGTTCAGCGACTTCAGGACTCCTACCTAGTTGCGAGGGACAACTCGGGATTCTCCTCGAGGCTTGCAGGGCAATTGGGACGCCTGTCCAGCTGAGGCGGGAGACCAAGGGTCCCTTTCCACGTGCCACAGGAATCCTGGGACTTCTATCAAGTTTCACGAGGAGTCAGACATCGTCTCCTTTGGAGGCACTGATCTCCACGTACCTCTGGTGTTTTCAAAGTATGTGAGGCTTCCGGTCGCGATGAAGTGGGGAACTAGGTCTTTCTCTGTGGTCTCCACAGGGGATTCAGACATCCTTTCGTCTTGGGAGATGCAAGACGAGCCTGCATTCAAGTCACTGCAGTTATATCCGGCCTTATTTCGAGTCAGGGCATCGCGGTGTCCATTCCACTTGAGGCCGCAAACTCAGGGTCCCTCTCACATACCTAGAGCTGAGAGAAGCCTCCTCTTGAGGTGCTTGTGGTAAGGTGGTTTCCTCTGGAGTCGAAGCCAGGGACTAACATCTCATCTCGAGTTGATTTTTGGTCCACGGAGCTCTTTCGTGTTGCTACAGTGACCTCAGGATCCCTCTAGCCTTGAAACAGTGTTCTTGGGGTTTCTCTGGAGTGCCATCAAGGAAATCAAGGCTCCTTTCATTTGTGATGTGCAGAACGGAATTGCTCTGCACGCACTGCAGGGGAATCTGGTCTCATCTCGTGGCGAGGGGGACGTCTCATGGTTTACCTCGAGTTGCGGCGGGAACCTGGGGTATATTCTCGAGTTACGACGGGGATGGCCCTTCCACCCACGTGTTTGTTCAGCGACGTCAGGACTCGTGCTTAGTTGCGAGGGACAACTCGGGACTCTCCTCGAGGCTTGGCAGGGCAATTGGGACGCCTGTCCAGCTGAGGCGGGAGACCAAGGGTCCCTTTCCACGTGCCACAGGAATCCTGGGACTCCTATCAAGTTTCACGAGAAGTCAGGCATCGTCTCCTTTGGAGGCACTAATCTCCGCGTACCTCTGGAGGTTTCAAAGGATGTGAGGCCTCCGGTCGTGATGAGGTGGGGAACTAGATCTTTCTCTGTGGTCTCCACAGGGGATTCAGACATCCTTTCATCTTGGGAGATGCAAGACGAGCCTGCATTCAAGTCACTGCAGGGATATCCGGCCTTGTTTCGAGTCAGGGCATCGCAGTGTCCATTCCACTTGAGGCCACAAAATTAGGGTCCCTCTCACATAGCTAGAGCTGAGAGAAGCCTCCTCTTGAGGTGCTTGTGGTAAGGTGGTATTCCTCTGGAGTCGAAGCCAGGGACAAACCAATCATCTCGAGTTGATTTTTGGTCCACGGAGCTCTTTCGTGTTGCTACAGTGACCTCAGGATCCCTCTAGCCTTGAAACAGTGTTCTTGGGGTTTCTCTGGAGTGCCATCAAGGAAATCAAGGCTCCTTTCATGTGTGATGTGCATCACGGAATTGCTCTACACGCAGTGCAGAGGAATCGGTCCTCATCTCGCAGTGAGGGGGAAGTCTCATGGTATTTCTCGAGTTGCGGCGGGAACCTGGGGTATATTCTCGAGTTACGACGGGAATGGCCCTTCCACACACGTGTTTGTTCACTGAGGTCAGGACTCCTGCCTAGTTGCGAAGGACAACTCGGGATTCTCCTCGTGGATAGGCAGGGCAACTGGGATGCCTCTCCAGCTGAGGCGGGAAACCAAGGGTCCCTTTCCACGTGCCACAGGAATCCTGGGACTCCTATCAAGTTTCACGAGGAGTCAGGAATCATCTCCTTTGGAGGCACTGATCTCCACGTACCTGTGGAGTTTTCAAAGGATGTGAGGCCTCCGGTCGCGATGTGGTGGGGAACTAGGTCTTTCTCTGTGGTCTCCACAGGGGATTCAGACATCGTTTCGTCTTGGGAGCTGCAAGCCGAGCCTGCATTCAAGTCACTGCAGTTATATCCGGCCTTATTTCGAGTCAGGGCATAGCGGTGTCCATTCGACTTGAGGCCGCAAACTCAGGGTCCCTCTCACATACCTAGAGCTGAGAGAAGCCTCCTCTTGAGGTGCTTGTGGTAAGGTGGTATTCCTCTGGAGTTGAAGCCAGGGACTAACCTCTCATCTCCAGTTGATTTGTGGTCCACGGAGCTCTTTCTTGTTGCTACAGTGACCTCAGGATGCCTCTAGCCTTAAAACACTGTTCTTAGGCTTTCTCTGGAGTGCCATCAAGGAAATCAAGGCTCCATTCATGTTTGATGTGCAATACGGAATTGCTTTGAATGCAGTGCAGGGGAATCGGGCCTCATCTTGTGGCGAGGGGGAAGTCTCATGGTTTTTCTTGAGTTGCGGTGGGAACCTGGGGTATATTCTCGAGTTACGACTGGGATGGCCCTTCCACCCACGTGTTTCTTCAGCGACGTCAGGACTCCTGCCTAGTTGCGAGGGACAACTCGGGATTTCCTCGAGGCTTGGCAGGGCAATTGGGACGCCTCTCCAGCTGAGGCGGGACACCAAGGGTCCCTTTCCATGTGCCACAGGAATCCTGGGACTCCTATCAAGTTTCACGAGGAGTCAGGCATCGTCTCCTTTGGAGGCACTGATCTCAGTGTACCTCTGGAATTTTCAAAGTATGTGAAGCCTCCGGTCGCGATGAGGTGGGGAACTAGGTCTTTCTCTGTGGTCTCCACAGGGGATTCAGACATCCTTTCGTCTTGGGAAATGCAAGACGAGCCTGCATTCAAGTCACTGCAGGGATATCCGGCCTTATTTCGAGTCAGGGCATGGCGGTGTCCATTCCACTTGAGGCCGCAAACTCAGGGTCCCTCTCACATACCTAGAGCTGAGAGAAGCCTCCTCTTGAGGTGCTTGTGGTAAGGTGGTTTCCTCTGGACTCGAAGCCAGGGACTAACCTCTCATCTCGAGTTGATTTTTGGTCCACGGAGCTCTTTCGTGTGGCTACAGTGACCTCAGGATCCCTCTAGCCTTGAAACAGTGTTCTTGGGGTTTCTCTGGAGTGCCATCAAGGAAATCAAGGCTCCTTTCATGTTTGATGTTCAACACGAAATTGCTCTGCATGCAGTGCAGGGGAATCGGGCCTCATCTCGCGGCGAGGGGGAAGTCTCATGGTTTTTCTCGAGTTGCGGCGGTAACCTGGGGTATATTCTCGAGTTACGACGGGGATGGCCCTTCCACCCACGTGTTTGTTCAGCGACGTCAGGAATCCTTCCTAGTTGCGAGGGACAACTCGGGATCATCCTCGAGGCTTGGCAGGGCAATTGGAACGCCTCTCCAGCTGAGGCGGGAGACCAAGGGTCCCTTTCCACGTGCCACAGGAATCCTGGGACTCCTATCAAGTTTCACGAGGAGTCAGGAATCGTCTCCTTTGGAGGCACTGATCTCCGCGTACCTCTGGAGTTTTCAAAGGATGTGAAGCCTCCGGTCGCGATGAGGTGGGGAACTAGGTCTTTCTCTGTGGTCTCCACAGGGGATTCAGGCATCCTTTCGTATTGGGAGATGCAAGACGAGCCTGCATTCAAGTCACTGCAGGGATATCCGGCCTTATTTCGAGTCAGGGCATCGCGGTGTCCATTCGACTTGAGGCCGCAAACTCAGGGTCCCTCTCACATACCTAGAGCTGAGAGAAGCCTCCTCTTGAGGTGCTTGTGGTAAGGTGGTATTCCTCTGGAGTTGAAGCCAGGGACTAACCTCTCATCTCCAGTTGATTTGTGGTCCATGCAGCTCTTTCGTGTTTCTACAGTGACCTCAGGATCTCTCTAGCCTTGAAACAGTGTTCTTGGGGTTTCTCTGGAGTGCCATCAAGGAAATCAAGGCTCCTTTCATGTTTGATGTGCAACACGGAATTGCTCTGCACGCAGTGCAGGGGAATCGGGCCTCATCTCACGGCGAGTGGGAAGTCTCATGGTTTTTCTTGAGTTGCGGCGGGAACCTGGGGTATATTCTCGAGTTACGACGGGGATGGCCCTTCCACCCACGTGTTTGTTCAGCGACGGCAGGTCTCCTGCCTAGTTGCGAGGGACAGTTCGGGATTCTCCTCGAGGCTTGGCAGGGCAATTGGGACGCCTCTCCAGCTGAGGCGGGAGACCAAGGGTCCCTTTCCACGTGCCACAGGAATCCTGGGACTCCTATCAAGTTTCACGAGGAGTCAGGCATCGTCTCCCTTGGAGGCACTGATCTCCGCATACCTCTGGAGTTTTCAAAGGATGTGAGGCCTCCGGTCGCGATGAGGTGGGGAACTAGGTCTTTCTCTGTGGTCTCCACAGGGGATTCAGACATCCTTTCGTCTTGGGAGATGCAAGACGAGCCTGCATTCAAGTCACTGCAGGGATATCCGGCCTTATTTCGCGTCAGGGCATCGCAGTGTCCATTCCACTTGAGGCTGCAAACTCAGGGTCCCTCTCACATACTTAGAGTTGAGAGAAGCCTCCTCTTGAGGTGCTTGTGGTAAGGTGGTATTCCTCTGGAGTCGAAGCCAGGGACTAACCTCTCATCTCCAGTTGATTTGTGGTCCACGGAGCTCTTTCATGTTGCTACAGTGACCTCAGGATCCCTCTAGCCTTGAAACAGTGTTCTTGGGGTTTCTCTGGAGTGCCAACAAGGAAATCAAGGCTCCTTTCATGTTGGATGTGCAATACGGAATTGCTTTGAATGCAGGTCAGGGGAATCGGGCCTCATCTTGCGGCGAGGGGGAAGTCTCATGGTTTTTCTCGAGTTGCGGCGGGAACCTGGGGTATATTCTCGAGTTACGACGGGGATGGCCCTTCCACCCATGTGTTTCTTCAGCGACGTCAGGACTCCTGCCTAGTTGCGAGGGACAACTCGGGATTCTCCTCGAGGCTTGGCAGGGCAATTGGGACGCCTCTCCAGCTGAGGCGGGAGACCAAGGGTCCCTTTTCACGTGCCACAGGAATCCTGGGACTCCTATCAAGTTTCACGAGGAGTCAGGCATCGTCTCCTTTGGAGGCACTGATCTCCACGTACCTCTGGAGTTTTCAAAGGATGTGAGGCCTCCGGTCGCGATGAGATGGGGAACTAGGTCTTTCTCTGTGGTCTCCACAGGGGATTCAGACATCCTTTCATCCTGGGAGATGCAAGAAGAGCCTGCATTCAAGTCACTGCAGGGATATCCTGCCTTATTTCGCGTCAGGGCATCGCGGTGTCCATTCCATTTGAGGCCGCAAAATCAGCGTCCCTCTCACATACCTAGAGCTGAGAGAAGCCTCCTCTTGTTGTGCTTGTGGTAAGGTGGTATTCCTCTGGAGTCGAAGCCAGGGACTAACCTCTCATCTCAAGTTGATTTTTGGTCCACGGAGCTCTTTCGTGTTGCTACAGTGACCTCAGGATCCCTCTAGCCTTGAAACAGTGTTCTTGGGGTTTCCCTGGAGTGCCATCAAGGAAATCAAGGCTCCTTTCATGTGTGATGTGCAACACGGAATTGCTCTGCACGCAGTGCAGGGGAATCGGGCCTCATCTCACGGCGAGGGGGAAGTCTCATGGTTTTTCGCGAGTTGCGGCGGGAACCTGGGGTATATTCTCGAGTTACGATGGGGATGGCCCTTCCACCCACGTGTTTGTTCAGCGACGGCAGGACTCCTGCCTAGTTGCGAGGGAAATCTCGGGATTCTCCTCGAGGCTTGGCAGGGCAATTGGGACGCCTCTCCAGCTGAGGCGGGAGACCAATGGTCCCTTTCCACGTGCCACAGGAATCCTGGGACTCCTATCAAGTTTCACGAGGAGTCAGGCATCGTCTCCTTTGGAGGCACTGATCTCCGCGTACGTCTGGAGTTTTCAAAGGATGTGAGGCCTCCGGTCGCGATGAGGTGGGGAACTAGGTCTTTCTCTGTGGTCTCCACAGGGGATTCAGACATCCTTTCGTCTTGGGAGGTGCAAGACGAGCCTGCATTCAAGTCACTGCAGGGATATCCGGCCTTATTTCCAGTCAGGGCATCGCGGTGTCCATTCCACGTGTGGCCGCAAACTCAGGGTCCCTCTCACATACCTAGAGCTGAGAGAAGCCTCCTCTTGAGGTACTTGTCGTAAGGTGGTATTCCTCTGGAGTTGAAGCAAGGGACGAACCTCTCATCTCGAGTTGATTTTTGGTCCACGGAGCTCTTTCGTGTTGCTACAGTGACCTCAGGATCCCTCTAGCCTTGAAACACTGTTCTTAGGCTTTCTCTGGAGTGCCATCAAGGAAATCAAGGCTCCTTTCATGTTTGATGTGCAATACGGAATTGCTTTGAATGCAGTGCAGGGGAATCGGGCCTCATCTTGCGGCGAGGGGGACGTCTCATGGTTTTTCTCGAGTTGCGGTGGGAACCTGGGGTATATTCTCGAGTTACGACGGGGATGGCCCTTCCACCCACGTGTTGGTTCAGCGACGTCAGGACTCCTGCCTAGTTGCGAGGGACAACTCGGGATTCTCCTCGAGGCTTGGCAGGGCAATTGGGACGCCTCTCCAGCTGAGGCGGGAGACCAAGGGTCCCTTTCCACGTGCCACAGGAATCCTGGGACTCCTATCAATTTGCACGAGGAGTCAGGCATCGTCTTCTTTGGAGGCACTTATCTTCGCGTACTTCTGGAATTTTCAAAGGATGTGAGGCCTCCGGTCGCGATGAGGTGGGGAACTAAGTCTTTCTCTGTGGTCTCCACAGGGGACTCAGACATCCTTTCATCTTGGGAGATGCAAGACGAGCCTCATTCAAGTCACTGCAGTTATATCCTGCCTTATTTCGAGTCAGGGCATCGCGGTGTCCATTCGACTTGAGGCCGCAAACTCAGGGTCCCTCTCACATACCTAGAGCTGAGAGAAGCCTCCTTTTGCGGTGCTTGTGGTAAGGTGGTATTCCTCTGGAGTTGAAGCAAGGGACGAACCTCTCATCTCGAGTTGATTTTTGGTCCACGGAGCTCTTTCGTGTTGCTACAGTGACCTCAGGATCCCTCTAGCCTTGAAACACTGTTCTTAGGCTTTCTCTGGAGTGCCATCAAGGAAATCAAGGCTCCTTTCATGTTTGATGTGCAATACGGAATTGCTTTGAATGCAGTGCAGGGGAATCGGGCCTCATCTTGCGGCGAGGGGGAAGTCTCATGGTTTTTCTCGAGTTGCGGCGGGAACCTGGGGTATATTCTCGAGTTACGACGGGGATGGCCCTTCCACACACGTGTTTGTTCAGCGACGTCAGGACTCCTGCCTAGTTGTGAGGGACAACTCGGGATTCTCCTCGAGGCTTGGCAGGGCAATTGGGACGCCTCTCCAGCTGAGGGGGGAGACGAAGGGTCCCTTTCCACGTGCCACAAGAATCCTGGGACTCCTATCAAGTTTCACGAGGAGTCAGGCATCGTCTCCTTTGGAGGCACTGATCTCAGTGTACCTCTGGAATTTTCAAAGTATGTGAAGCCTCCGGTCGCGATGAGGTGGGGAACTAGGTCTTTCTCTGTGGTCTCCACACGGGATTCAGACATCCTTTCTTCTTGGGAAATGCAAGACGAGCCTGCATTCAAGTCAGTGCAGGGGTATCCGGGCTTATTTCGAGTCAGGGCATCGCGGTGTCCATTCCACTTGAGGCCGCAAACTCAGGGTCCCTCTCACATACCTAGAGCTGAGAGAAGCCTTCTCTTGAGGTGCTTGTGGTAAGGTGGTTTCCTCTGGACTCGAAGCCAGGGACTAACCTCTCATCTCGAGTTGATTTTTGGTCCACGGAGGTCTTTCGTGTTGCTACAGTGACCTCAGGATCCCTCTAGCCTTGAAACAGTGTTCTTGGGGTTTCTCTGGAGTGCCATCAAGGAAATCAAGGCTCCTTTCATGTGTGATGTGCAGCACGGAATTGCTCTGCACGCACTGCAGGGGAATCTGGCCTCATCTCGCGGCGAGGGGGACGTCTCATTGTTTTTCTCGAGTTGCGGCGGGAACCTGGGGTATATTCTCGAGGTAAGACGGGGATGGCCCTTCCACCCACATGTTGGTTCAGCGACGTCAGGACTCCTGCCTAGTTGCGAGGGACAACTCGGGATTCTCCTCGAGGCTTGGGAGGGCAATTGGGACGCCTCTCCAGCTGAGGCGGGAGACCAAGGGTCCCTTTCCACGTGCCACAGGAATCCTGGGACTCCTATCAAGTTGCACGAGGAGTCAGGCATCGTCTCCTTTGGAGGCACTTATCTTCGTGTACTTCTGGAGTTTTCAAAGGATGTGAGGCCTCCGGTCGCGATGAGGTGGGGAACTAAGTCTTTCTCTGTGGTCTCCACAGGGGACTCAGACATCCTTTCATCTTGGGAGATGCAAGACGAGCCTGCATTCAAGTCACTGCAGGGCTATCCGGCCTTATTTCGCGTCAGGGCATCGCGGTGTCCATTCCACTTGAGGCCGCAAACTCAGCGTCCCTCTCACATACCTAGAGCTGAGAGAAGCCTGCTCTTGAGGTGCTTGTGGTAAGGTGGTATTCCTCTGGAGTCGAAGCCAGGGACTAACCTCTCATCTCGAGTTGATTTTTGGTCCACGGAGCTCTTTCGTGTTGCTACAGTGACCTCAGGATCCCTCTAGCCTTGAAACAGTGTTCTTGGGGTTTCTCTGGAGTGCCATCAAGGAAATCAAGGCTCCTTTCATGTGTGATGTACAACACGGAATTGCTCTGCACGCAGTGCACGGGAATCGGGCCTCATCTCACGGTGAGGGGGAAGTCTCATGGTTTTTCTCGAGTTGCTGCGGGAACCTGGGGTATATTCTCGAGTTACGAATGTAATGACCCTTCCACACACGTGTTTGTTCAGTGACGTCAGGACTCCTGCCTAGTTGCAAAGGACAACTCGGGATTCTCCTCGAGGCTTGGCAGGGCAATTGGGACGCCATTCCAGCTGAGGGGGGAGACCAAGGGTCCCTTTCCACGTGCCACAGGAATCCTGGGACTCCTATCAAGTTTCACGAGGAGTCAGGCATCGTCTCCTTTGGAGGCACTGATCTCCGCGTACCTCTGGAGTTTTCAAAGGATGTGAGGCCTCCGGTCGCCATGAAGTGGGGAACTAGGTCTTTCTCTGTGGTCTCCACAGGGGATTCAGACATCCTTTCATCTTGGGAGATGCAAGACGAGCCTGCATTCAAGTCACTGCAGGGATATTAGGCGTTATTTCGCGTCAGGGCATCGCAGTGTCCATTTCACTTGAGGCCGCAAACTCAGGGTCCCTCTCACATACCTAGAGCTGAGAGAAGCCTCCTCTTGAGGTGCTTGTGGTAAGGTGGTATTCCTCTGGAGTCGAAGCCAGGGACTAACCTCTCATCTCGAGTTGATTTTTGGTCCACGGAGCTCTTTCGTGTTGCTACAGTGACCTCAGGATCCCTCTAGCCTTGAAACAGAGTTCTTGGGGTTTCTCTGGAGTGCCATCAAGGAAATCAAGGCTCCTTTCATGTGTGATGTGTAACACGGAATTGCTCTGCACGCAGTGCAGGGGAATCTGGCCTCATATCGCGGCGAGGGGGACATCTCATGGTTTTTCTCGAGTTGCGACGGAAACCTGGGGTATATTCTCGAGTTACGACGGGGATGGACCTTCCACACACGTGTTTGTTCAGCGACGTCAGGAATCCTGCCTAGTTGCGAGGGACAACTCGGGATTCTCCTCCAGGCTTGGCAGGGCCATTGGGACGCCTCTCCAGCTGAGGCGGGAGACCAAGTGTCCCTTTCCACGTGCCACAGGAATCCTGGGACTCGTATCAAGTTTCACGAGGAGTCAGGCATCGTCTCCTTTGGAGCCACTGATCTCCGCGTACCTCTGGAGTTTTCAAAGGATGTGAGGCCTCAGGTCGCGATGAGGTGGGGAACTAGGTCCTTCTCTGTGGTCTCCACAGGGGATTCAGACATCCTTTCGTCTTGGGAGATGCAAGACGAGCCTGCATTCAAGTCACTGCAGGGATATCCGGACTTATTTCGAGTCAGGGCCTCGCGGTGTCCATTCCACTTGAGGCCACAAACTCAGGGTCCCTCTCACATACCTAGAGCTGAGAGAAGCCTCCTCTTGAGGTGCTTGTGGTAAGGTGGTATTCCTCTGGAGTCGAAGCCAGGGACTACCCTCTTATCTCGAGTTGATTTTTGGTCTACAGAGCTCTTTCGTGTTGCTACAGTGACCTCAGGATCCCTCTAGCCTTGAAAGAGTGTTCTTGGGGTTTCTCTGGAGTGCCATCAAGGAAATCAAGGCTCCTTTCATGTGTGATGTGCAACACGGAATTGCTCTGCACGCAGTGCAGGGGAATCGGGCCTCATTTCGCGGCGAGGGGGAAGTCTCATGGTTTTTCTCGAGTTGCGGTGGGAACCTGGGGTATATTCTCGAGTTACGACGGGGATGGCCCTTCCACACACGTGTTTGTTCAGCGATGGCAGGACTCCTGCCTAGTTGCGAGGGACAACTCGGGATTCTCCTCGAGGCTTGGCAGGGCAATTGGGACGACTCTCCAGCTGAGGCGGGAGACCAAGGGTCCCTTTCCACGTGCCACAGGAATCCTGGGACTCCTATCAAGTTTCACGAGGAGTCAGGCATCGTCTCCTTTGGAGGCACTGATCTCCGCGTACCTCTGGAGTTTTCAAAGGATGTGAGGCCTCCGGTCGCCATGAAGTGGGGAACTAGGTCTTTCTCTGTGGTCTCCACAGGGGATTCAGACATCCTTTCATCTTGGGAGATGCAAGACGAGCCTGCATTCAAGTCACTGCAGGGATATTAGGCGTTATTTGGCGTCAGGGCATCGCAGTGTCCATTCCACTTGAGGCCGCAAACTCAGGGTCCCTCTCACATACCTAGAGCTGAGAGAAGCCTCCTCTTGAGGTGCTTGTGGTAAGGTGGTATTCCTCTGGAGTCGAAGCCAGGGACTAACCTCTCATCTCGAGTTGATTTTTGGTCCACGGAGCTCTTTCGTGTTGCTACAGTGACCTCAGGATCCCTCTAGCCTTGAAACACTGCTCTTGGGGTTTCTCTGGAGTGCCATCAAGGAATTCAAGGCTCCTTTCTTGTGTGATGTGCAACACGGAATTGCTCTGCACGCAGGGCAGGGAAATCGGGCCTCATCTCGCGGCGAGGGGGAAGTCTCATGGTTTTTCTCGAGTTGCGGCGGGAACCTGGGGTATATTCTCGAGTTACGATGGGGATGGCCCTTCCACACACGTGTTTCTTCAGCGACGTCAGGACTCCTGCCTAGTTGCAGGGGACAACTCGGGATTCTCCTCGAGGCTTGGCAGGGCCACAGGGACGCCTCTCCAGCTGAGGCGGGAGACCAAGGGTCCCTTTCCACGTGCCACAGGAATCCTGGGACTCCTATCAAGTTTCACGAGGAGTCAGGCATCGTCTCCTTTGGAGGCACTGATCTCCGTGTACCTCTGGAGTTTTCAAAGGATGTGAGGCCTCCGGTCGCGATGAGGTGGGGAACTAGGTCTTTCTCTGTGGTCTCCACAGGGGATTCAGACATCCTTTCATCTTGGGAGAAGCAAGACGAGCCTGCATTCAAGTCACTGCAGGGATATCCAGCCTTATTTCGCGACAGGGCATTGCGGTGTCCATTCCACTTGAGGCCGCAAACTCAGGGTCCCTCTCACATACCCAGAGCTGAGAGAAGCCTCTTCTTGACGTGCTTGTGGTAAGGTGGTTTCCTCTGGAGTCGAAGCCAGGGAATAACCTCTCATCTCGAGTTGATTTTTGGTCCACGGAGCTCTTTCGTGTGGCTACAGTGACCTCAGGTTCCCTCTAGCCTTGAAACAGTGTTCTTGGGGTTTCTCTGGAGTGCCATCAAGGAAATCAAGGCTCCTTTCATGTGTGATGTGCAACACGGAATTGCTCTGCACGCAGTGCAGGGAAATCGGGCCTCATCTTGCGGCGAGGGGGAAGTCTCATGGTTTTTCTTGAGTTGCGGCGGGAACCTGGGGTATATTCTCGAGTTACGATGGGGATGGCCCTTCCAAACACGTGTTTGTTCAGCGACGTCAGGACTCCTGCTTAGTTGCAAGGGACAACTCGGGATTCTCCTCGAGGCTTGGCAGGGCCACTGGGACGCCTCTCCAGCTGAGGCGGGAGACCAAGGGTCCCTTTCCACGTGCCACAGGAATCCTGGGACTCCTATCAAGTTTCACGAGGAGTCAGGCATCGTCTCCTTTGGAGGCACTGATCTCACTGTACCTCTGGAGTTTTCAAAGTATGTGAAGCCTCCGGTCGCGATGAGGTGGGGAACTAGGTCTTTCTCTGTGGTCTCCACAGGGGATTCAGACATCCTTTCATTTTGGGAGATGCAAGACGAGGCTGCATTCAAGTCACTGTAGGGATATCCGGCCTTATTTCGAGTCAGGGCATCGCGGTGTCCATTCCACTTGAGGCCGCATACTCAGGGTCCCTCTCACATACCTAGAGCTGAGAGAAACCTCCTCTTGAGGTGCTTTTGGTAAGGTGGTTTCCTCTGGAGTCGAAGCCAGGGACTAACCTCTCATCTCGAGTTGATTTTTGGTTCACGAAGCTCTTTCGTGTAGCTACTGTGACCTCAGGATCCCTCTAGCCTTGAAACAGTGTTCTTGGGGTTTCTCTGGAGTGCCATCAAGGAAATCAAGGCTCCTTTCATGTGTGATGTGCAGCACGGAATTGCTCTGCACGCACTGCAGGGGAATCTGGCCTCATCTCGCGGCGACGGGGACGTCTCATGGTTTTTCTCGAGTTGCGGCGGGAACCTGGGGTATATTCTCGAGTTACGACGTGGATGGCCCTTCCACACACGTGTTTGTTCAGCGACATCAGGACTCCTGCCTAGTTGCGAGGGACAACTCGGGATTCTCCTCGAGGCTTGGCAGGGCAATTGGGACGCCTCTCCAGCTGAGTCGGGAGACCAAGGGTCCCTTTCCACGTGCCACAGGAATCCTGGTGCTCCTATCAAGTTTCAGGAGGAGTCAGATATCGTCTCCTTTGGTGGCACGGATCTCTGCGTACCTCTGGAGTTATCAAAGGATGTGAGGCCTCCGGTCGGGATGAGGTGGGGAACTAGGTCTTTCTCTGTGGTCTCCACAGGGGATTCAGACATCCTTTCGTCTTGGAAGATGCAAGACGAGCCTGCATTCAAGTCACTGCAGGGATATCCGGCCTTATTTCGAGTCAGGGCATCGCGGTGTCCATTCCACTTGAGGCCGCAAACTCAGGGTCCCTCTCACATACCTAGAGCTGAGAGAAGCCTCCTCTTGAGGTGCTTGTGGTAAGGTGGTATTCCTCTGGAGTCGAAGCCAGGGACTAACCCCTCATCTCGAGTTGATTTTTGGTCCACGGAGCTCTTTCGTGTTGCTACAGTGACCTCAGGATGCCTCTAGCCTTGAAACAGTGTTCTTGGGGTTTCTCTGGAGTGCCATCAAGGAAATCAAGGCTCCTTTCATATCTGATGTGCAACACGGAATTGCTCTGCACGCATTGCAGGGGAATCGGGCCTCATCTCGCGGCGAGGGGGAAGTCTCATGGTTTTTCTCGAGTTGCGGCGGGAACCTGGGGTATATTCTCGAGTTACGCGGGGATGGCCCTTCCACCCACATGTTTGTTTAGCCACGTCAGGACTCCTGCCTACTTGCGAGGGACAACTCGGGATTTTCCTCGAGGCTTGGCAGGGCAATTGGGACGCCTCTCCAGATGAGGCGGGAGACCAAGGGTCGCTTTCCACGTGCCACAGGAATCCTGGGACTCCTATCAAGTTTCACGAGGAGTCAGGCATCGTCTCCTTTGGAGGCACTGATCTCTGCGTACCTCTGGAGTTTTCAAAGGATGTGAGGCCTCCGGTCGCGATGAGTTGGGGAACTAGGTTTTTCTCTGTGGTTTCCACAGGGGATTCAGACTTTCTTTCGTCTTGGGAGATGCAAGACGAGCCTGCATTCAAGTCACTGCAGGGATATCCGGCCTTATTTCGAGTCAGGGCATCGCGGTGTCCATTCCACTTGAGGCCGCAAACTCAGGGTCCCTCTCACATACCTAAAGCTGCGAGAAGCCTCCTCTTGAGGTGCTTGTGGTAAGGTGGTATTCCTCTGGAATCGAAGCCAAGGACTAACCCCTCATCTCGAGTTGATTCTTGGTCCACGGAGCTCTTTCGTGTTGCTACAGTGACCTCAGGATCCCTCTAGCCTTGAAACTGTGTTCTTGGGGTTTCTCTGGAGTGCCATCAAGGAAATCAAGGCTCCTTTCATGTGTGATGTGCAAGACAGAATTGCTCTGCACGCAGTGCAGGGGAATCGTGCCTCATCTCGCAGCGAGGGGGAAGTCTCATGGTTTTTCTCGAGTTGCGGCGGGAACCTGGGGTATATTCTCGAGTTACGACGGGGATGGCCCTTCCACACACGTGTTTGTTCAGCAACGTCAGAACTTCTGCCTAGTTGCGAGGGACAACTCGGGATTCTCCTCGAGGCTTGGCAGGGCATTTGGGATGCCTCTCCAGCTGAGGCGGGAGACCAAGTGTCCCTTTCCACGTACCACAGGAATCCTGGGACTCCTATCAAGTTTCACGAGGAGTCAGGCATCGTCTCCTTTGGAGGCGCGGATCTCTGCGTACCTCTGGAGTTAGCAAAGGATGTGAGGCCTCCGGTCGCGATGAGGTGGGGAACTAGGTCTTTCTCTGTGGTCTCCACAGGGGATTCAGACATCCTTTCATTTTGGGAGATGCAAGACGAGCCTGCATTCAAGTCACTGTAGGGATATCCGGCCTTATTTCGAGTCAGGGCATCGCGGTGTCCATTCCACTTGAGGCCGCATACTCAGGGTCCCTCTCACATACCTAGAGCTGAGAGAAACCTCCTCTTGAGGTGCTTTTGGTAAGGTGGTTTCCTCTGGAGTCGAAGCCAGGGACTAACCTCTCATCTCGAGTTGATTTTTGGTTCACGAAGCTCTTTCGTGTAGCTACTGTGACCTCAGGATCCCTCTAGCCTTGAAACAGTGTTCTTGGGGTTTCTCTGGAGTGCCATGAAGGAAATCAAGGCTCCTTTCATGTGTGATGTGCAGCACGGAATTGCTCTGCACGCACTGCAGGGGAATCTGGCCTCATCTCGCGGCGACGGGGACGTCTCATGGTTTTTCTCGAGTTGCGGCGGGAACCTGGGGTATATTCTCGAGTTACGACGTGGATGGCCCTTCCACACACGTGTTTGTTCAGCGACATCAGGACTCCTGCCTAGTTGCGAGGGACAACTCGGGATTCTCCTCGAGGCTTGGCAGGGCAATTGGGACGCCTCTCCAGCTGAGTCGGGAGACCAAGGGTCCCTTTCCACGTGCCACAGGAATCCTGGTGCTCCTATCAAGTTTCAGGAGGAGTCAGATATCGTCTCCTTTGGTGGCACGGATCTCTGCGTACCTCTGGAGTTATCAAAGGATGTGAGGCCTCCGGTCGGGATGAGGTGGGGAACTAGGTCTTTCTCTGTGGTCTCCACAGGGGATTCAGACATCCTTTCGTCTTGGAAGATGCAAGACGAGCCTGCATTCAAGTCACTGCAGGGATATCCGGCCTTATTTCGAGTCAGGGCATCGCGGTGTCCATTCCACTTGAGGCCGCAAACTCAGGGTCCCTCTCACATACCTAGAGCTGAGAGAAGCCTCCTCTTGAGGTGCTTGTGGTAAGGTGGTATTCCTCTGGAGTCGAAGCCAGGGACTAACCCCTCATCTCGAGTTGATTTTTGGTCCACGGAGCTCTTTCGTGTTGCTACAGTGACCTCAGGATGCCTCTAGCCTTGAAACAGTGTTCTTGGGGTTTCTCTGGAGTGCCATCAAGGAAATCAAGGCTCCTTTCATATCTGATGTGCAACACGGAATTGCTCTGCACGCATTGCAGGGGAATCGGGCCTCATCTCGCGGCGAGGGGGAAGTCTCATGGTTTTTCTCGAGTTGCGGCGGGAACCTGGGGTATATTCTCGAGTTACGCGGGGATGGCCCTTCCACCCACATGTTTGTTTAGCCACGTCAGGACTCCTGCCTACTTGCGAGGGACAACTCGGGATTTTCCTCGAGGCTTGGCAGGGCAATTGGGACGCCTCTCCAGATGAGGCGGGAGACCAAGGGTCGCTTTCCACGTGCCACAGGAATCCTGGGACTCCTATCAAGTTTCACGAGGAGTCAGGCATCGTCTCCTTTGGAGGCACTGATCTCTGCGTACCTCTGGAGTTTTCAAAGGATGTGAGGCCTCCGGTCGCGATGAGTTGGGGAACTAGGTTTTTCTCTGTGGTTTCCACAGGGGATTCAGACTTTCTTTCGTCTTGGGAGATGCAAGACGAGCCTGCATTCAAGTCACTGCAGGGATATCCGGCCTTATTTCGAGTCAGGGCATCGCGGTGTCCATTCCACTTGAGGCCGCAAACTCAGGGTCCCTCTCACATACCTAAAGCTGCGAGAAGCCTCCTCTTGAGGTGCTTGTGGTAAGGTGGTATTCCTCTGGAATCGAAGCCAAGGACTAACCCCTCATCTCGAGTTGATTCTTGGTCCACGGAGCTCTTTCGTGTTGCTACAGTGACCTCAGGATCCCTCTAGCCTTGAAACTGTGTTCTTGGGGTTTCTCTGGAGTGCCATCAAGGAAATCAAGGCTCCTTTGATGTGTGATGTGCAAGACAGAATTGCTCTGCACGCAGTGCAGGGGAATCGTGCCTCATCTCGCAGCGAGGGGGAAGTCTCATGGTTTTTCTCGAGTTGCGGCGGGAACCTGGGGTATATTCTCGAGTTACGATGGGGATGGCCCTTCCACACACGTGTTTCTTCAGCGACGTCAGGACTCCTGCCTAGTTGCAGGGGACAACTCGGGATTCTCCTCGAGGCTTGGCAGGGCCACTGGGACGCCTCTCCAGCTGAGGCGGGAGACCAAGGGTCCCTTTCCACGTGCCACAGGAATCCTGGGACTCCTATCAAGTTTCACGAGGAGTCAGGCATCGTCTCCTTTGGAGGCACTGATCTCCGTGTACCTCTGGAGTTTTCAAAGGATGTGAGGCCTCCGGTCGCGATGAGGTGGGGAACTAGGTCTTTCTCTGTGGTCTCCACAGGGGATTCAGACATCCTTTCATCTTGGGAGAAGCAAGACGAGCCTGCATTCAAGTCACTGCAGGGATATCCAGCCTTATTTCGCGACAGGGCATTGCGGTGTCCATTCCACTTGAGGCCGCAAACTCAGGGTCCCTCTCACATACCCAGAGCTGAGAGAAGCCTCTTCTTGACGTGCTTGTGGTAAGGTGGTTTCCTCTGGAGTCGAAGCCAGGGAATAACCTCTCATCTCGAGTTGATTTTTGGTCCACGGAGCTCTTTCGTGTGGCTACAGTGACCTCAGGTTCCCTCTAGCGTTGAAACAGTGTTCTTGGGGTTTTTCTGGAGTGCCATCAAGGAAATCAAGGCTCCTTTCATGTGTGATGTGCAACACGGAATTGCTCTGCACGCAGTGCAGGGAAATCGGGCCTCATCTTGCGGCGAGGGGGAAGTCTCATGGTTTTTCTTGAGTTGCGGCGGGAACCTGGGGTATATTCTCGAGTTACGATGGGGATGGCCCTTCCAAACACGTGTTTGTTCAGCGACGTCAGGACTCCTGCTTAGTTGCAAGGGACAACTCGGGATTCTCCTCGAGGCTTGGCAGGGCCACTGGGACGCCTCTCCAGCTGAGGCGGGAGACCAAGGGTCCCTTTCCACGTGCCACAGGAATCCTGGGACTCCTATCAAGTTTCACGAGGAGTCAGGCATCGTCTCCTTTGGAGGCACTGATCTCACTGTACCTCTGGAGTTTTCAAAGTATGTGAAGCCTCCGGTCGCGATGAGGTGGGGAACTAGGTCTTTCTCTGTGGTCTCCACTGGGGATTCAGACATCCTTTCATTTTGGGAGATGCAAGACGAGCCTGCATTCAAGTCACTGTAGGGATATCCGGCCTTATTTCGAGTCAGGGCATCGCGGTGTCCATTCCACTTGAGGCCGCATACTCAGGGTCCCTCTCACATACCTAGAGCTGAGAGAAACCTCCTCTTGAGGTGCTTTTGGTAAGGTGGTTTCCTCTGGAGTCGAAGCCAGGGACTAACCTCTCATCTCGAGTTGATTTTTGGTTCACGAAGCTCTTTCGTGTAGCTACTGTGACCTCAGGATCCCTCTAGCCTTGAAACAGTGTTCTTGGGGTTTCTCTGGAGTGCCATCAAGGAAATCAAGGCTCCTTTCATGTGTGATGTGCAGCACGGAATTGCTCTGCACGCACTGCAGGGGAATCTGGCCTCATCTCGCGGCGACGGGGACGTCTCATGGTTTTTCTCGAGTTGCGGCGGGAACCTGGGGTATATTCTCGAGTTACGACGTGGATGGCCCTTCCACACACGTGTTTGTTCAGCGACATCAGGACTCCTGCCTAGTTGCGAGGGACAACTCGGGATTCTCCTCGAGGCTTGGCAGGGCAATTGGGACGCCTCTCCAGCTGAGTCGGGAGACCAAGGGTCCCTTTCCACGTGCCACAGGAATCCTGGTGCTCCTATCAAGTTTCAGGAGGAGTCAGATATCGTCTCCTTTGGTGGCACGGATCTCTGCGTACCTCTGGAGTTATCAAAGGATGTGAGGCCTCCGGTCGGGATGAGGTGGGGAACTAGGTCTTTCTCTGTGGTCTCCACAGGGGATTCAGACATCCTTTCGTCTTGGAAGATGCAAGACGAGCCTGCATTCAAGTCACTGCAGGGATATCCGGCCTTATTTCGAGTCAGGGCATCGCGGTGTCCATTCCACTTGAGGCCGCAAACTCAGGGTCCCTCTCACATACCTAGAGCTGAGAGAAGCCTCCTCTTGAGGTGCTTGTGGTAAGGTGGTATTCCTCTGGAGTCGAAGCCAGGGACTAACCCCTCATCTCGAGTTGATTTTTGGTCCACGGAGCTCTTTCGTGTTGCTACAGTGACCTCAGGATGCCTCTAGCCTTGAAACAGTGTTCTTGGGGTTTCTCTGGAGTGCCATCAAGGAAATCAAGGCTCCTTTCATATCTGATGTGCAACACGGAATTGCTCTGCACGCATTGCAGGGGAATCGGGCCTCATCTCGCGGCGAGGGGGAAGTCTCATGGTTTTTCTCGAGTTGCGGCGGGAACCTGGGGTATATTCTCGAGTTACGCGGGGATGGCCCTTCCACCCACATGTTTGTTTAGCCACGTCAGGACTCCTGCCTACTTGCGAGGGACAACTCGGGATTTTCCTCGAGGCTTGGCAGGGCAATTGGGACGCCTCTCCAGATGAGGCGGGAGACCAAGGGTCGCTTTCCACGTGCCACAGGAATCCTGGGACTCCTATCAAGTTTCACGAGGAGTCAGGCATCGTCTCCTTTGGAGGCACTGATCTCTGCGTACCTCTGGAGTTTTCAAAGGATGTGAGGCCTCCGGTCGCGATGAGTTGGGGAACTAGGTTTTTCTCTGTGGTTTCCACAGGGGATTCAGACTTTCTTTCGTCTTGGGAGATGCAAGACGAGCCTGCATTCAAGTCACTGCAGGGATATCCGGCCTTATTTCGAGTCAGGGCATCGCGGTGTCCATTCCACTTGAGGCCGCAAACTCAGGGTCCCTCTCACATACCTAAAGCTGCGAGAAGCCTCCTCTTGAGGTGCTTGTGGTAAGGTGGTATTCCTCTGGAATCGAAGCCAAGGACTAACCCCTCATCTCGAGTTGATTCTTGGTCCACGGAGCTCTTTCGTGTTGCTACAGTGACCTCAGGATCCCTCTAGCCTTGAAACTGTGTTCTTGGGGTTTCTCTGGAGTGCCATCAAGGAAATCAAGGCTCCTTTCATGTGTGATGTGCAAGACAGAATTGCTCTGCACGCAGTGCAGGGGAATCGTGCCTCATCTCGCAGCGAGGGGGAAGTCTCATGGTTTTTCTCGAGTTGCGGCGGGAACCTGGGGTATATTCTCGAGTTACGACGGGGATGGCCCTTCCACACACGTGTTTGTTCAGCGACGTCAGAACTTCTGCCTAGTTGCGAGGGACAACTCGGGATTCTCCTCGAGGCTTGGCAGGGCATTTGGGATGCCTCTCCAGCTGAGGCGGGAGACCAAGTGTCCCTTTCCACGTACCACAGGAATCCTGGGACTCCTATCAAGTTTCACGAGGAGTCAGGCATCGTCTCCTTTGGAGGCGCGGATCTCTGCGTACCTCTGGAGTTAGCAAAGGATGTGAGGCCTCCGGTCGCGATGAGGTGGGGAACTAGGTCTTTCTCTGTGGTCTCCACAGGGGATTCAGACATCCTTTCATTTTGGGAGATGCAAGACGAGCCTGCATTCAAGTCACTGTAGGGATATCCGGCCTTATTTCGAGTCAGGGCATCGCGGTGTCCATTCCACTTGAGGCCGCATACTCAGGGTCCCTCTCACATACCTAGAGCTGAGAGAAACCTCCTCTTGAGGTGCTTTTGGTAAGGTGGTTTCCTCTGGAGTCGAAGCCAGGGACTAACCTCTCATCTCGAGTTGATTTTTGGTTCACGAAGCTCTTTCGTGTAGCTACTGTGACCTCAGGATCCCTCTAGCCTTGAAACAGTGTTCTTGGGGTTTCTCTGGAGTGCCATCAAGGAAATCAAGGCTCCTTTCATGTGTGATGTGCAGCACGGAATTGCTCTGCACGCACT
The DNA here is from genome assembly GCF_910594005.1 of Cervus elaphus. NCBI lineage: Eukaryota > Metazoa > Chordata > Mammalia > Artiodactyla > Cervidae > Cervus > Cervus elaphus. Next base: position 9,823,947 of record NC_057838.1, read on the forward strand.
GCAGGGGAATCTGGCCTCATCTCGCGGCGACGGGGACGTCTCATGGTTTTTCTCGAGTTGCGGCGGGAACCTGGGGTATATTCTCGAGTTACGACGTGGATGGCCCTTCCACACACGTGTTTGTTCAGCGACATCAGGACTCCTGCCTAGTTGCGAGGGACAACTCGGGATTCTCCTCGAGGCTTGGCAGGGCAATTGGGACGCCTCTCCAGCTGAGTCGGGAGACCAAGGGTCCCTTTCCACGTGCCACAGGAATCCTGGTGCTCCTATCAAGTTTCAGGAGGAGTCAGATATCGTCTCCTTTGGTGGCACGGATCTCTGCGTACCTCTGGAGTTATCAAAGGATGTGAGGCCTCCGGTCGGGATGAGGTGGGGAACTAGGTCTTTCTCTGTGGTCTCCACAGGGGATTCAGACATCCTTTCGTCTTGGAAGATGCAAGACGAGCCTGCATTCAAGTCACTGCAGGGATATCCGGCCTTATTTCGAGTCAGGGCATCGCGGTGTCCATTCCACTTGAGGCCGCAAACTCAGGGTCCCTCTCACATACCTAGAGCTGAGAGAAGCCTCCTCTTGAGGTGCTTGTGGTAAGGTGGTATTCCTCTGGAGTCGAACCCAGGGACTAACCCCTCATCTCGAGTTGATTTTTGGTCCACGGAGCTCTTTCGTGTTGCTACAGTGACCTCAGGATGCCTCTAGCCTTGAAACAGTGTTCTTGGGGTTTCTCTGGAGTGCCATCAAGGAAATCAAGGCTCCTTTCATATCTGATGTGCAACACGGAATTGCTCTGCACGCATTGCAGGGGAATCGGGCCTCATCTCGCGGCGAGGGGGAAGTCTCATGGTTTTTCTCGAGTTGCGGCGGGAACCTGGGGTATATTCTCGAGTTACGCGGGGATGGCCCTTCCACCCACATGTTTGTTTAGCCACGTCAGGACTCCTGCCTACTTGCGAGGGACAACTCGGGATTTTCCTCGAGGCTTGGCAGGGCAATTGGGACGCCTCTCCAGATGAGGCGGGAGACCAAGGGTCGCTTTCCACGTGCCACAGGAATCCTGGGACTCCTATCAAGTTTCACGAGGAGTCAGGCATCGTCTCCTTTGGAGGCACTGATCTCTGCGTACCTCTGGAGTATTCAAAGGATGTGAGGCCTCCGGTCGCGATGAGTTGGGGAACTAGGTTTTTCTCTGTGGTTTCCACAGGGGATTCAGACTTTCTTTCGTCTTGGGAGATGCAAGACGAGCCTGCATTCAAGTCACTGCAGGGATATCCGGCCTTATTTCGAGTCAGGGCATCGCGGTGTCCATTCCACTTGAGGCCGCAAACTCAGGGTCCCTCTCACATACCTAAAGCTGCGAGAAGCCTCCTCTTGAGGTGCTTGTGGTAAGGTGGTATTCCTCTGGAATCGAAGCCAAGGACTAACCCCTCATCTCGAATTGATTCTTGGTCCACGGAGCTCTTTCGTGTTGCTACAGTGACCTCAGGATCCCTCTAGCCTTGAAACTGTGTTCTTGGGGTTTCTCTGGAGTGCCATCAAGGAAATCAAGGCTCCTTTCATGTGTGATGTGCAAGACAGAATTGCTCTGCACGCAGTGCAGGGGAATCGTGCCTCATCTCGCAGCGAGGGGGAAGTCTCATGGTTTTTCTCGAGTTGCGGCGGGAACCTGGGGTATATTCTCGAGTTACGACGGGGATGGCCCTTCCACACACGTGTTTGTTCAGCGACGTCAGAACTTATGCCTAGTTGCGAGGGACAACTCGGGATTCTCCTCGAGGCTTGGCAGGGCATTTGGGATGCCTCTCCAGCTGAGGCGGGAGACCAAGTGTCCCTTTCCACGTACCACAGGAATCCTGGGACTCCTATCAAGTTTCACGAGGAGTCAGGCATCGTCTCCTTTGGAGGCGCGGATCTCTGCGTACCTCTGGAGTTAGCAAAGGATGTGAGGCCTCCGGTCGCGATGAGGTGGGGAACTAGGTCTTTCTCTGTGGTCTCCACAGGGGATTCAGACATCCTTTCGTCTTGGTAGATGCAAGACGAGCCTGCATTCAAGTCACTGCAGGGATATCCGGCCTTATTTCGACTCAGGGCATCACGGTGTTCATTCCACTTGAGGCCACAAACTCAGGGTCCCTCTCACATACCTAAAGCTGCGAGAAGCCTCCTCTGGAGGTGCTTGTGATAAGGTGGTATTCCTCTGGAGTCGAAGATAGGGACTAACCTCTCATCTCGAGTTGATTTTTGGTCCACGGAGCTCTTTCGTGTTGCTACAGTGACCTCAGGATCCCTCTCGCCTTGAAATAATGTTCTTGGGCTTTCTCTGGGGTGCCATCAAGGAAATCAAGACTCCTTTCATGTGTGATGTGCAACACGGAATTGCTCTGCACGCAGTGCAGGGGAATCGGGACTCATCTCGCGGCGAGGGGGAAGTCTCATGGTTTTTCTCGAGTTGCGGCGGGAACCTGGGATATATTCTCGAGTTAAGACGGGGATGGCCCTTCCACACACGTGTTTGTTCATCGACGTCAGGACTCCTGCCTAGTTGCGAGGGACAACTCGGGATTCTCCTCGAGGCTTGGCAGGGCAATTGGGACGCCTCTCCAGCTGAGGCGGGAGACCAAGGGTCCCTTTCCACGTGCCACAGGAATCCAGGGACTCCTATCAAGTTTGACGAGGTGTCAGACATCGTCTCCTTTGGAGGCACTGATCTCCGCGTACCTCTGGAGTTTTCAAAGGATGTGAGGCCTCCGGTCGCGATGAGGTGGGGAACTAGGTCTTTCTCTGTGGTCTCCACAGGGGATTCAGACATCCTTTCGTCTTGGGAGATGCAAGACGAGCCTGCTTTCAAGTCACTGCAGGGATATCAGGCCTTATTTCGAGTCAGGGCATCGCGGTGTCCATTCCACTTGAGGCCGCAAACTCAGGGTCCCTCTCACATACCTAGAGCTGAGAGAAGCCTCCTCTTGAGGTGCTTGTGCTAAGGTGGTATTCCTCTTGAGTCGAAGCCAGGGACTAACCCCTCATCTCGAGTTGATTTTTGGTCCACGGAGCTCTTTCGTGTTGCTACAGTGACCTCAGGATGCCTCTAGCCGAGAAACAGTGTTCTTGGGGTTTCTCTGGAGTGCCATCAAGGAAATCAAGGCTCCTTTCATGTGTGATGTGCAACACGGAATTGCTCTGCACGCAGTGCAGGGGAATCGGGCCTCATCTCGCGGCGAGGGGGAAGTCTCATGGTTTTTCTCGAGTTGCGGCGGGAACCTGGGGTATATTCTCGAGTTACGACGGGGATGGCCCTTCCACCCACATGTTTGTTTAGCCACGTCAGGACTTCTGCTTACTTGCGAGGGACAACTCGGGATTCTCCTCGAGGCTTGGCAGGGCAATTGGGACGCCTCTCAAGCTGAGTCGGGAGACCAAGGGTCCCTTTCCACGTGCCACAGGAATCCTGGTGCTCCTATCAAGTTTCAGGAGGAGTCAGATATCGTCTCCTTTGGTGGCACGGATCTCTGCGTACCTCTGGAGTTTTCAAAGTATGTGAGGCCTCCGGTCGCGATGAGGTGGGGAACTAGGCCATTCTCTGTGGTCTCCACAGGGGATTCAGACATCCTTTCGTCTTGGGAGATGCAAGAAGAGCCTGCATTCAAGTCACTGCAGGGATATCCGGCCTTATTTCGAGTCAGGGCATACCGGTGTCCATTCCACTTGAGGCTGTAAATTCAGGGTCCTTCTCACATACCTAGAGCTGAGAGAAGCCTCCTCTTGAGGTGCTTGTGGTAAGGTGGTATTCCTCTGGAGTCGAAGCCAGGGACTAACCCCTCATCTCGAGTTGATTTTTGGTCCACGGAGATCTTTCGTGTTGCTACAGTGACCTCAGGATTTTTCTAGCATTGAAACAGAGTTCTTGGGGTTTCTCTGGAGTGCCATCAAGGAAATCAAGGCTCCTTTCATGTGTGATGTGCAACATGGAATGTCTCTGCACGCAGTGCAGGGGAATCGAACCTCATTTTGTGGCGAGGGGGAAGTCTCATGGTTTTTCTCGAGTTGCGGCGGGAACCTGGGGAATATTCTCGAGTTACGACGGGGGTGGCCCTTCCACACCCGTGTTTGTTCAGGGACGTCAGGACTTCTGCCTAGTTGCGAGGGACAACTCGGGATTCTCCTCGAGGCTTGGCAGGGAAATTGGGACGCCTCTCCAGCTGAGGCGGGAGACCAAGGGTCCCTTTCCACGTGCCACAGGAATCCTGGGACTACTATCAAGTTTCACGAGGAGTCAGGCATCATTTCCTTTGGAGGCACTGATCTCCGCGTACCTCTGGAGTTTTCAAAGGATGTGAGGCCTCCGGTCGCGATGAGGTGGGGAACTAGGTCTTTCTCTGTGGTCTCCACAGGGGATTCAGACATCCTTTCATCTTGGGAGATGCAAGACGAGCCTGCATTCAAGTCACTGCAGGGATATCCGGCCTTATTTCGAGTCAGGGCATCGCGGTTTCCATTCCACTTGAGGCCGCTACTCAGGATCCCTCTCACTTACCTAGAGCTGAGAGAAGCCTCCTCTTGAGGTACTTGTGGTAAGGTGGTGTTCTTCTGGAGTCGAAGCCAGGGACTAACCTCTCATCTCGAGTTGAATTTTAGTCCACGGAGCTCTTTCTTGTTGCTACAGTGACCTCAGGATCCCTCTAGCCTTGAAACAGTGTTCTTGGGGTTTCTCTGAAGTGCCATCAAGGAAATCAAGGCTCCTTTCATGTGTGATTTGCAAGACGGAATCGCTCTGCACGCAGTGCAGGGGAATCAGGCCTCATCTCGCGGCGAGGGGGAAGTCTCATGGTTTTTCTCGAATTGCGGCGGGAACCTGGGATATATTCTCGAGTTAGGACGGGGATGGCCCTTCCACCCACGTGTTTATTCAGCCACGAAAGGACTCCTGCGTAGTTGCGAGGGACACTCGGGATTCTCCTCGAGGCTTGGCAGGGCAATTGGGACGCCTCTCGAGCTGAGGCGGGAAACCAAGGGTCCCTTTCCACGTGCCACAGGAATCCTGGGACTCCTATCAAGTTTCACAAGGAGTCAGGCATCGTCTCCTTTGGAGACACTGATCTCCACGTACCTCTGGAGTTTTCAAAGGATGTGAGGCCTCCGGTCGCGATGAGGTGGGGAACTAGGTCTTTGTCTGTGGTCTCCACAGGGGATTCAGACATCCTTTCGTCGTGGGCGTTGCAAGACGAGCCTGCATTCAAGTCACTGCAGGGATATCCGGCCTTATTTCGAGTCAGGGCATCGCGGTGTCCATTCGACTTGAGGCTGCAAACTCAGGGTCCCTCTCACATACCTAGAGCTGAGAGAAGCCTCCTCTTGAGGTGCTTGTGGTAAGGTGGTATTCCTCTGGAGTCGAAGCCAGGGACTAACCTCTCATCTCGAGTTGATTTTTGGTCCACGGAGCTCTTTCTTGTTGATACAGTGACCTCAGGATCCCTCTAGCCTTGAAACAGTGTTCTTGGGGTTTCTCTGGAGTGCCATCAAGGAAATCAAGACTCCTTTCATGTGTGATGTGCAACACGGAATTGCTCTGCCCGCAGTGCAGGGGAATCGGGCCTCATCTCGCGGCGAGGGGGAAGTCTCATGGTTTTTCTCGAGTTGCGGCGGGAACCTGGGGTATATTCTCGAGTTACGACGGGGAAGGCCCTTCCACCCACGTGTTTGTTCAGCGACGTCAGGACTCCTGCCTAGTTGCGAGGGACAACTCGGGATTCTCCTCGAGGCTTGGCAGGGAAATTGGGACGCCTCTCCAGCTGAGGCGGGAGACCAAGGGTCCCTTTCCACGTGCCACAGGAATCCTGGGACTCCTATTAAGTTTCACGAGGAGTCAGGCATCGTCCCCTTTGGAGGCACTGATCTCCGCGTACCTCTGGAGTTTTCAAAGGATTTGAAGCCTTCGGTTGCGATGAGGTGGGGAACTAGGTCTTTCTCTGTGGTCTCCACAGGGGATTCAAACATCCTTTCATCTTGGGAGATGCAAGACGAGCCTGCATTCAAGTCACTTCAGAGATATCTGGCCTTATATTGAGTCAGGGCATCACGGTGTCCATTCCACTTGAGGCCGCAAACTCAGGTTCCCTCTCACATACCTAGAGCTGAGAGAAGCCTCCTCTTGAGGTGCTGGTGGTAAGGTGGTATTCCTCTGGAGTCGAAGCCAGGGACTAACCTCTCATCTCGACTTGATTTTTGGTCCACGGAGCTCTTTCGTGTTGCCACAGTGACCTCAGGATCCCTCTAGCCTTGAAACAGTGTTCTTGGGGTTTCTCTGGAGTGCCATCAAGGAAATCAAGGCTCCTTCGATGTGTGATGTGCAACACGGAATTGCTCTGCACGCAGTGCCGGGGAATCGTGCCTCATCTCGCGGCGAGGGGGAAGTCTCATGGTTTTTCTCGAGTTGCGGCGGGAACCTGGGGTATATTCTCGAGTTACGACGGGGATCGCCCTTCCACACACGTGTTTGTTCAGCGACGTCAGAACTTCTGCCTAGTTGCGAGGGACAACTCGGGATTCTCCTCGAGGCTTGGCAGGGCATTTGGGATGCCTCTCCAGCTGAGGCGGGAGACCAAGGGTCCCTTTCCACGTGCCACAGGAATCCTGGGACTCCTATCAAGTTTCACGAGGAGTCAGGCATCGTCTCCTTTGGAGGCGCGGATCTCTGCGTACCTCTGGAGTTAGCAAAGGATGTGAGGCCTCCGGTCGCGATGAGGTGGGGAACTAGGTCTTTCTCTGTGGTCTCCACAGGGGATTCAGACATCCTTTCGTCTTGGTAGATGCAAGACGAGCCTGCATTCAAGTCACTGCAGGGATATCCGGCCTTATTTCGACTCAGGGCATCACGGTGTTCATTCCACTTGAGGCCACAAACTCAGGGTCCCTCTCACATATCTAGAGCTGAGAGAAGCCTCCTCTTGAGGTGCTTGTGGTAAGGTGGTATTCCTCTGGAGGCGAAGCCAGGGACTAACCTCTCATCTCGAGTTGATTTTTGGTCCACGGAACTCCTTCTTGTTGATACAGTGACCTCAGGATCCCTCTAGCCTTGAAACAGTGTTCTTGGGGTTTCTCTGGAGTGCCATCAAGGAAATCAAGGCTCCTTTCATGTGTGATGTGCAACATGGAATGTCTCTGCACGCAGTGCAGGGGAATCGAACCTCATTTTGTGGCGAGGGGGAAGTCTCATGGTTTTTCTCGAGTTGCGGCGGGAACCTGGGGTATATTCTCGAGTTACGACGGGGATGGCCCTTCCACACCCGTGTTTGTTCAGGGACGTCAGGACTTCTGCCTAGTTGCGAGGGACAACTCGGGATTCTCCTCGAGGCTTTGCAGGGAAATTGGGACGCCTCTCCAGCTGAGGCGGGAGACCAAGGGTCCCTTTCCACGTGCCACAGGAATCCTGGGACTACTATCAAGTTTCACGAGGAGTCAGGCATCATTTCCTTTGGAGGAACTGATCTCCGCGTACCTCTGGAGTTAGCAAAGGATGTGAGGCCTCCGGTCGCGATGAGGTGGGGAACTAGGTCTTTCTCTGTGGTCTCCACAGGGGATTCAGACATCCTTTCATCTTGGGAGATGCAAGACGAGCCTGCATTCAAGTCACTGCAGGGATATCCGGCCTTATTTCGAGTCAGGGCATCACGGTTTCCATTCCACTTGAGGCCGCTACTCAGGATCCCTCTCACTTACCTAGAGCTGAGAGAAGCCTCCTCTTGAGGTACTTGTGGTAAGGTGGTGTTCTTCTGGAGTCGAAGCCAGGGACTAACCTCTCATCTCGAGTTGATTTTTGGTCCACGGAGCTCTTTCTTGTTGCTACAGTGACCTCAGGATCCCTCTAGCCTAGAAACAGTGTTCTTGGGGTTTCTCTGAAGTGCCATCAAGGAAATCAAGGCTCCTTTCATGTGTGATGTGCAAGACGGAATCGCTCTGCACGCAGTGCAGGGGAATCGGGCCTCATCTCGCGGCGAGGGGGAAGTCTCATGGTTTTTCTCGAATTGCGGCGGGAACCTGGGATATATTCTCGAGTTAGGACGGGGATGGCCCTTCCACCCACGTGTTTGTTCAGCCACAAAAGGACTCCTGCGTAGTTGCGAGGGACAACTCGGGATTCTCCTCGAGGCTTGGCAGAGCAATTGGGATGCCTCTCGAGCCGAGGCGGGAAACCAAGGGTCCCTTTCCACGTGCCACAGGAATCCTGGGACTCCTATCAAGTTTCACAAGGAGTCAGGCATCGTCTCCTTTGGAGACACTGATCTCCGTGTACCTCTGGAGTTTTCAAAGGATGTGAGGCCTCCGGTCGCGATGAGGTGGGGAACTAGGTCTTTGTCTGTGGTCTCCACAGGGGATTCAGACATCCTTTCGTCGTGGGCGTTGCAAGACGAGCCTGCATTCAAGTCACTGCAGGGATATCCGGCCTTATTTCGAGTCAGGGCATCGCGGTGTCCATTCGACTTGAGGCTGCAAACTCAGGGTCCCTCTCACATATCTAGAGCTGAGAGAAGCCTCCTCTTGAGGTGCTTGTGGTAACGTGGTTTTCCTCTGGAGTCGAAGCCAGGGACTAACCTCTCATCTCGAGTTGATTTTTGGTCCACGGAGCTCTTTCGGGTTGCTACAGTGACCTCAGGATCCCTCTAGCCTTGAAACAGTGTTCTTGGGGTTTCTCTGGAGTGCCATCAAGGAAATCAAGGCTCCTTTCATGTGTGATGTGCAACACGGAATTGCTCTGCCCGCAGTGCAGGGGAATCGGGCCTCATTTCGCGGCGAGGGGGAAGTCTCATGGTTTTTCTCGAGTTGCGGCCGGAACCTGGGGTATATTCTCGAGTACGACGGGGAAGGCCCTTCCACCCACGTGTTTGTTCAGCGACGTCAGGACTCCTGCCTAGTTGCGAGGGACAACTTGGGATTCTCCTCGAGGATTGGCAGGGAAATTGGGATGCCTCTCCAGCTAAGGCGGGAGACCAAGGGTCCCTTTCCACCTGCCACAAGTATCCTGGGACTCCTATTAAGTTTCACGAGGAGTCAGGCATCGTCCCCTTTGGAGGCACTGATCTCCGCGTACCTCTGGAGTTTTCAAAGGATTTGAAGCCTTCGGTTGCGATGAGGTGGGGAACTAGGTCTTTCTCTGTGGTCTCCACAGGGGATTCAAACATCCTTTCATCTTGGGAGATGCAAGACGAGCCTGCATTCAAGTCACTTCAGAGATATCTGGCCTTATATTGAGTCAGGGCATCACGGTGTCCATTCCACTTGAGGCCGCAAACTCAGGTTCCCTCTCACATACCTAGAGCTGAGAGAAGCCTCCTCTTGAGGTGCTGGTGGTAAGGTGGTATTCCCCTGGAGTCGAAGCCAGGGACTAACCTCTCATCTCGACTTGATTTTTGGTCCACGGAGCTCTTTCGTGTTGCCACAGTGACCTCAGGATCCCTCTAGCCTTGAAACAGTGTTCTTGGGGTTTCTCTGGAGTGCCATCAAGGAAATCAAGGCTCCTTTGATGTGTGATGTGCAACACGGAATTGCTCTGCACGCAGTGCCGGGAAATCGGGCCTCATCTCACGGCGAGGGGGAAGTCTCATGGTTTTTCTCGAGTTGCGGCGGGAACCTGGGGTATATTCTCGAGTTACGACGGGGATGGCCCTTCCACACACGTGTTTGTTCAGCGACGTCAGGACTCCTGCTTGGTTGTGAGGGACAACTCGAGATTCTCCTCGAGGCTTGGCAGGGCAATTGGGATGCCTCTCCAGCTGAGGCGGGAGACCAAAGGTCCCTTTCCACATGCCACAGTAATCCAGGGACTCCTATCAAGTTTCACGAGGAGTCAGGCATCGTCTCCTTTGGAGGCACTGATCTCCGCGTACCTCTGGAGTTTTCAAAGGAACTGAGGCCTCCGGTCGCGATGAGGTGGGGAACTAGGTCTTTCTCTGTGGTCTCCACAGGGGATTCAGACATCCTTTCGTCTTGGGCGTTGCAAGACGAGCCTGCATTCAAGTCACTACAGGGATATCCGGCCTTATTTCGAGTCAGGGCGTCGCGGTGTCCATTCCACTTGAGGCCGCAAACTCAGGGTCCCTCTCACATATCTAGAGCTGAGAGAAGCCTCCTCTTGAGGTGCTTGTGGTAAGGAGGTATTCCTCTGGAGTCGAAGCCAGGGACTAACCTCTCATCTCGAGTTGATTTTTGGTCCACGGAGCTCTTTCTTGTTGCTACAGTGACGTCAGGATCCCTCTAGCCTTGAAACAGTGTTCTTGGGGTTTCTCTGGAGTGCCATCAAGGAAATCAAGACTCCTTTCATGTGTGATGTGCAACACGGAATTGCTCTGCCCACAGTGCAGGGGAATCGGGCCTCATCTCGCGGCGAGGGGGAAGTCTCATGGTTTTTCTCGAGTTGCAGCGGGAACCTGGGGTATATTCTCGGGTTACGTCGGGAATGGCCCTTCCACCCATGTGTTTGTTCAGCGACGTCAGGACTCCTGCCTAGTTGCGAGGGACAACTCGGGATTCTCCTGGGGGCTTGGCAGGGCAACTGGGACGCCTGTCCAGCTGATGAGGGAGACCAAGGGTCCCTTTCCACGTGCCACAGGAATCCTGGGGCTCCTATTAAGTTTCAGGAGGAGTCAGGCATTCTCTCCTTTGGTGGCACGGATTTCTGCATACCTCTGGAGTTATCAAAGGATGTGAGGCCTCCGGTCGCTATGAGGTGGGGAACTAGGTCTTTCTCTGTGGTCTCCACAGGGGATTCAGACATCCTTCCCTCTTGGGAGATGCAAGACGAGCCTGCATTCAAGTCACTGCAGGGATATCAGGCCTTATTTCGAGTCAGGGCATCGCGGTGTCCATTCCACTTGAGGCCGCAAAATCAGGGTCCCTCTCACCTACCTAGAGCTGAGAGAAGCCTCCTCTTGAGGTGCTTGTGCTAAGGTGGTATTCCTCTGGAGTCGAAGCCAGGAACTAACCCCTCATCTCGAGTTGATTTTTGGTCCACGGAGCTCTTTCGTGTTGCTACAGTGACCTCAGGATCCCTCTAGCCTAGAAACAGTGTTCTTGGGGTTTCTCTGGAGTGCCATCAAGGAAATCAAGGCTCCTTTCATGTGTGATGTGCAACACGGCATTGCTCTGCACGCAGTGCAGGGGCATCGGGCCTCATCTCGCGGCGAGGGGGAGGTCTCATGGTTTTTCTCGAGTTGCGGCGGACACCTGGGTTATATTCTCGAGTTACGACGGGGATGGCCCTTCCACCCACATGTTTGTTTAGCCACGTCAGGACTCCTGCCTACTTGCGAGGGACAACTCGGGATTCTCACCGAGCCTTGGCAGGGCAATTGGGACGCCTCTCCAGCTGAGTCGGGAGACCAAGGGTCCCTTTCCACCTGCCACAGGAATCCTGGTGCTCCTATCAAGTTTCAGGAGGAGTCAGATATCGTCTCCTTTGGAGGCACTGATCTCTGCGTACCTCTGGAGTTTTCAAAGGATTTGAGGCCTCCGGTCGCGATGAGGTGGGGAACTAGGTCTTTCTCTGTGGTCTCCACAGGGGATTCAGACATCCTTTCGTCTTGGTAGATGCAAGACGAGCCTGCATTCAAGTCACTGCAGGGATATCCGGCCTTATTTCGACTCAGGGCATCACGGTGTTCATTCCACTTGAGGCCACAAACTCAGGGTCCCTCTCACATACCTAGAGCTGAGAGAAGCCTCCTCTTGAGGTGCTTGTGATAAGGTGGTATTCCTCTGGAGTCGAAGATAGGGACTAACCTCTCATCTCGAGTTGATTTTTGGTCCACGGAGCTCTTTCGTGTTGCTACAGTGACCTCAGGATCCCTCTCGCCTTGAAACAATGTTCTTGGGCTTTCTCTGGGGTGCCATCAAGGAAATCAAGACTCCTTTCATGTGTGATGTGCAACACGGAATTGCTCTGCACGCAGTGCAGGGGAATCGGGACTCATCTCGCGGCGAGGGGGAAGTCTCATGGTTTTTCTCGAGTTGCGGCGGGAACCTGGGATATATTCTCGAGTTAAGACGGGGATGGCCCTTCCACACACGTGTTTGTTCATCGACGTCAGGACTCCTGCCTAGTTGCGAGGGACAACTCGGGATTCTCCTCGAGGCTTGGCAGGGCAATTGGGACGCCTCTCCAGCTGAGGCGGGAGACCAAGGGTCCCTTTCCACGTGCCACAGGAATCCAGGGACTCCTATCAAGTTTGACGAGGTGTCAGACATCGTCTCCTTTGGAGGCACTGATCTCCGCGTACCTCTGGAGTTTTCAAAGGATGTGAGGCCTCCGGTCGCGATGAGGTGGGGAACTAGGTCTTTCTCTGTGGTCTCCACAGGGGATTCACACATCCTTTCGTCTTGGGAGATGCAAGACGAGCCTGCTTTCAAGTCACTGCAGGGATATCAGGCCTTATTTCGAGTCAGGGCATCGCGGTGTCCATTCCACTTGAGGCCGCAAACTCAGGGTCCCTCTCACATACCTAGAGCTGAGAGAAGCCTCCTCTTGAGGTGCTTGTGCTAAGGTGGTATTCCTCTTGAGTCGAAGCCAGGGACTAACCCCTCATCTCGAGTTGATTTTTGGTCCACGGAGCTCTTTCGTGTTGCTACAGTGACCTCAGGATGCCTCTAGCCGAGAAACAGTGTTCTTGGGGTTTCTCTGGAGTGCCATCAAGGAAATCAAGGCTCCTTTCATGTGTGATGTGCAACACGGAATTGCTCTGCACGCAGTGCAGGGGAATCGGGCCTCATCTCGCGGCGAGGGGGAAGTCTCATGGTTTTTCTCGAGTTGCGGCGGGAACCTGGGGTATATTCTCGAGTTACGACGGGGATGGCCCTTCCACCCACATGTTTGTTTAGCCACGTCAGGACTCCTGCTTACTTGCGAGGGACAACTCGGGATTCTCCTCGAGGCTTGGCAGGGCAATTGGGACGCCTCTCCAGCTGAGTCGGGAGACCAAGGGTCCCTTTCCACGTGCCACAGGAATCCTGGTGCTCCTATCAAGTTTCAGGAGGAGTCAGATATCGTCTCCTTTGGTGGCACGGATCTCTGCGTACCTCTGAAGTTTTCAAAGTATGTGAGGCCTCCGGTCGCGATGAGGTGGGGAACTAGGCCATTCTCTGTGGTCTCCACAGGGGATTCAGACATCCTTTCGTCTTGGGAGATGCAAGAAGAGCCTGCATTCAAGTCACTACAGGGATATCCGGCCTTATTTCGAGTCAGGGCATACCGGTGTCCATTCCACTTGAGGCTGTAAATTCAGGGTCCTTCTCACATACCTAGAGCTGAGAGAAGCCTCCTCTTGAGGTGCTTGTGGTAAGGTGGTATTCCTCTGGAGTCGAAGCCAGGGACTAACCCCTCATCTCGAGTTGATTTTTGGTCCACGGAGATCTTTCGTGTTGCTACAGTGACCTCAGGATTTTTCTAGCATTGAAACAGAGTTCTTGGGGTTTCTCTGGAGTGCCATCAAGGAAATCAAGGCTCCTTTCATGTGTGATGTGCAACATGGAATGTCTCTGCACGCAGTGCAGGGGAATCGAACCTCATTTTGTGGCGAGGGGGAAGTCTCATGGTTTTTCTCGAGTTGCGGCGGGAACCTGGGGAATATTCTCGAGTTACGACGGGGGTGGCCCTTCCACACCCGTGTTTGTTCAGGGACGTCAGGACTTCTGCCTAGTTGCGAGGGACAACTCGGGATTCTCCTCGAGGCTTGGCAGGGAAATTGGGACGCCTCTCCAGCTGAGGCGGGAGACCAAGGGTCCCTTTCCACGTGCCACAGGAATCCTGGGACTACTATCAAGTTTCACGAGGAGTCAGGCATCATTTCCTTTAGAGGCACTGATCTCCGCGTACCTCTGGAGTTTTCAAAGGATGTGAGGCCTCCGGTCGCGATGAGGTGGGGAACTAGGTCTTTCTCTGTGGTCTCCACAGGGGATTCAGACATCCTTTCATCTTGGGAGATGCAAGACGAGCCTGCATTCAAGTCACTGCAGGGATATCCGGCCTTATTTCGAGTCAGGGCATCGCGGTTTCCATTCCACTTGAGGCCGCTAACTCAGGATCCCTCTCACTTACCTAGAGCTGAGAGAAGCCTCCTCTTGAGGTACTTGTGGTAAGGTGGTGTTCTTCTGGAGTCGAAGCCAGGGACTAACCTCTCATCTCGAGTTGAATTTTAGTCCACGGAGCTCTTTCTTGTTGCTACAGTGACCTCAGGATCCCTCTAGCCTTGAAACAGTGTTCTTGGGGTTTCTCTGAAGTGCCATCAAGGAAATCAAGGCTCCTTTCATGTGTGATTTGCAAGACGGAATCGCTCTGCACGCAGTGCAGGGGAATCAGGCCTCATCTCGCGGCGAGGGGGAAGTCTCATGGTTTTTCTCGAATTGCGGCGGGAACCTGGGATATATTCTCGAGTTAGGACGGGGATGGCCCTTCCACCCACGTGTTTATTCAGCCACGAAAGGACTCCTGCGTAGTTGCGAGGGACACTCGGGATTCTCCTCGAGGCTTGTTAGGGCAATTGGGACGCCTCTCGAGCTGAGGCGGGAAACCAAGGGTCCCTTTCCACGTGCCACAGGAATCCTGGGACTCCTATCAAGTTTCACAAGGAGTCAGGCATCGTCTCCTTTGGAGACACTGATCTCCACGTACCTCTGGAGTTTTCAAAGGATGTGAGGCCTCCGGTCGCGATGAGGTGGGGAACTAGGTCTTTGTCTGTGGTCTCCACAGGGGATTCAGACATCCTTTCGTCGTGGGCGTTGCAAGACGAGCCTGCATTCAAGTCACTGCAGGGATATCCGGCCTTATTTCGAGTCAGGGCATCGCGGTGTCCATTCGACTTGAGGCCGCAAACTCAGGGTCCCTCTCACATACCTAGAGCTGAGAGTAGCCTCCTCTTGAGGTGCTTGTGGTAAGGTGGTATTCCTCTGGAGTCGAAGCCAGGGACTAACCTCTCATCTCGAGTTGATTTTTGGTCCACGGAGCTCTTTCTTGTTGATACAGTGACCTCAGGATCCCTCTAGCCTTGAAACAGTGTTCTTGGGGTTTCTCTGGAGTGCCATCAAGGAAATCAAGACTCCTTTCATGTGTGATGTGCAACACGGAATTGCTCTGCCCGCAGTGCAGGGGAATCGGGCCTCATCTCGCGGCGAGGGGGAAGTCTCATGGTTTTTCTCGAGTTGCGGCGGGAACCTGGGGTATATTCTCGAGTTACGACGGGGAAGGCCCTTCCACCCACGTGTTTGTTCAGCGACGTCAGGACTCCTGCCTAGTTGCGAGGGACAACTCGGGATTCTCCTCGAGGCTTGGCAGGGAAATTGGGACGGCTCTCCAGCTGAGGCGGGAGACCAAGGGTCCCTTTCCACGTGCCACAGGAATCCTGGGACTCCTATTAAGTTTCACGAGGAGTCAGGCATCGTCCCCTTTGGAGGCACTGATCTCCGCGTACCTCTGGAGTTTTCAAAGGATTTGAAGCCTTCGGTTGCGATGAGGTGGGGAACTAGGTCTTTCTCTGTGGTCTCCACAGGGGATTCAAACATCCTTTCATCTTGGGAGATGCAAGACGAGCCTGCATTCAAGTCACTTCAGAGATATCTGGCCTTATATTGAGTCAGGGCATCACGGTGTCCATTCCACTTGAGGCCGCAAACTCAGGTTCCCTCTCACATACCTAGAGCTGAGAGAAGCCTCCTCTTGAGGTGCTGGTGGTAAGGTGGTATTCCTCTGGAGTCGAAGCCAGGGACTAACCTCTCATCTCGACTTGATTTTTGGTCCACGGAGCTCTTTCGTGTTGCCACAGTGACCACAGGATCCCTCTAGCCTTGAAACAGTGTTCTTGGGGTTTCTCTGGAGTGCCATCAAGGAAATCAAGGCTCCTTTGATGTGTGATGTGCAACACGGAATTGCTCTGCACGCAGTGCCGGGGAATCGTGCCTCATCTCGCGGCGAGGGGGAAGTCTCATGGTTTTTCTCGAGTTGCGGCGGGAACCTGGGGTATATTCTCGAGTTACGACGGGGATCGCCCTTCCACACACGTGTTTGTTCAGCGACGTCAGAACTTCTGCCTAGTTGCGAGGGACAACTCGGGATTCTCCTCGAGGCTTGGCAGGGCATTTGGGATGCCTCTCCAGCTGAGGCGGGAGACCAAGGGTCCCTTTCCACTTGCCACAGGAATCCTGGGACTCCTATCAAGTTTCACGAGGAGTCAGGCATCGTCTCCTTTGGAGGCGCGGATCTCTGCGTACCTCTGGAGTTAGCAAAGGATGTGAGGCCTCCGGTCGCGATGAGGTGGGGAACTAGGTCTTTCTCTGTGGTCTCCACAGGGGATTCAGACATCCTTTCGTCTTGGTAGATGCAAGACGAGCCTGCATTCAAGTCACTGCAGGGATATCCGGCCTTATTTCGACTCAGGGCATCACGGTGTTCATTCCACTTGAGGCCACAAACTCAGGGTCCCTCTCACATATCTAGAGCTGAGAGAAGCCTCCTCTTGAGGTGCTTGTGGTAAGGTGGTATTCCTCTGGAGGCGAAGCCAGGGACTAACCTCTCATCTCGAGTTGATTTTTGGTCCACGGAGCTCCTTCTTGTTGATACAGTGACCTCAGGATCCCTCTAGCCTTGAAACAGTGTTCTTGGGGTTTCTCTGGAGTGCCATCAAGGAAATCAAGGCTCCTTTCATGTGTGATGTGCAACATGGAATGTCTCTGCACGCAGTGCAGGGGAATCGAACCTCATTTTGTGGCGAGGGGGAAGTCTCATGGTTTTTCTCGAGTTGCGGCGGGAACCTGGGGTATATTCTCGAGTTACGACGGGGATGGCCCTTCCACACCCGTGTTTGTTCAGGGACGTCAGGACTTCTGCCTAGTTGCGAGGGACAACTCGGGATTCTCCTCGAGGCTTTGCAGGGAAATTGGGACGCCTCTCCAGCTGAGGCGGGAGACCAAGGGTCCCTTTCCACGTGCCACAGGAATCCTGGGACTACTATCAAGTTTCACGAGGAGTCAGGCATCATTTCCTTTGGAGGAACTGATCTCCGCGTACCTCTGGAGTTAGCAAAGGATGTGAGGCCTCCGGTCGCGATGAGGTGGGGAACTAGGTCTTTCTCTGTGGTCTCCACAGGGGATTCAGACATCCTTTCATCTTGGGAGATGCAAGACGAGCCTGCATTCAAGTCACTGCAGGGATATCCGGCCTTATTTCGAGTCAGGGCATCACGGTTTCCATTCCACTTGAGGCCGCTACTCAGGATCCCTCTCACTTACCTAGAGCTGAGAGAAGCCTCCTCTTGAGGTACTTGTGGTAAGGTGGTGTTCTTCTGGAGTCGAAGCCAGGGACTAACCTCTCATCTCGAGTTGATTTTTGGTCCACGGAGCTCTTTCTTGTTGCTACAGTGACCTCAGGATCCCTCTAGCCTAGAAACAGTGTTCTTGGGGTTTCTCTGAAGTGCCATCAAGGAAATCAAGGCTCCTTTCATGTGTGATGTGCAAGACGGAATCGCTCTGCACGCAGTGCAGGGGAATCGGGCCTCATCTCGCGGCGAGGGGGAAGTCTCATGGTTTTTCTCGAATTGCGGCGGGAACCTGGGATATATTCTCGAGTTAGGACGGGGATGGCCCTTCCACCCACGTGTTTGTTCAGCCACAAAAGGACTCCTGCGTAGTTGCGAGGGACAACTCGGGATTCTCCTCGAGGCTTGGCAGAGCAATTGGGATGCCTCTCGAGCCGAGGCGGGAAACCAAGGGTCCCTTTCCACGTGCCACAGGAATCCTGGGACTCCTATCAAGTTTCACAAGGAGTCAGGCATCGTCTCCTTTGGAGACACTGATCTCCGTGTACCTCTGGAGTTTTCAAAGGATGTGAGGCCTCCGGTCGCGATGAGGTGGGGAACTAGGTCTTTGTCTGTGGTCTCCACAGGGGATTCAGACATCCTTTCGTCGTGGGCGTTGCAAGACGAGCCTGCATTCAAGTCACTGCAGGGATATCCGGCCTTATTTCGAGTCAGGGCATCGCGGTGTCCATTCGACTTGAGGCCGCAAACTCAGGGTCCCTCTCACATATCTAGAGCTGAGAGAAGCCTCCTCTTGAGGTGCTTGTGGTAACGTGGTTTTCCTCTGGAGTCGAAGCCAGGGACTAACCTCTCATCTCGAGTTGATTTTTGGTCCACGGAGCTCTTTCGGGTTGCTACAGTGACCTCAGGATCCCTCTAGCCTTGAAACAGTGTTCTTGGGGTTTCTCTGGAGTGCCATCAAGGAAATCAAGGCTCCTTTCATGTGTGATGTGCAACACGGAATTGCTCTGCCCGCAGTGCAGGGGAATCGGGCCTCATTTCGCGGCGAGGGGGAAGTCTCATGGTTTTTCTCGAGTTGCGGCCGGAACCTGGGGTATATTCTCGAGTTACGACGGGGAAGGCCCTTCCACCCACGTGTTTGTTCAGCGACGTCAGGACTCCTGCCTAGTTGCGAGGGACAACTTGGGATTTTCCTCGAGGATTGGCAGGGAAATTGGGATGCCTCTCCAGCTAAGGCGGGAGACCAAGGGTCCCTTTCCACCTGCCACAAGTATCCTGGGACTCCTATTAAGTTTCACGAGGAGTCAGGCATCGTCCCCTTTGGAGGCACTGATCTCCGCGTACCTCTGGAGTTTTCAAAGGATTTGAAGCCTTCGGTGGCGATGAGGTGGGGAACTAGGTCTTTCTCTGTGGTCTCCACAGGGGATTCAAACATCCTTTCATCTTGGGAGATGCAAGACGAGCCTGCATTCAAGTCACTTCAGAGATATCTGGCCTTATATTGAGTCAGGGCATCACGGTGTCCATTCCACTTGAGGCCGCAAACTCAGGTTCCCTCTCACATACCTAGAGCTGAGAGAAGCCTCCTCTTGAGGTGCTGGTGGTAAGGTGGTATTCCTCTGGAGTCGAAGCCAGGGACTAACCTCTCATCTCGACTTGATTTTTGGTCCACGGAGCTCTTTCGTGTTGCCACAGTGACCTCAGGATCCCTCTAGCCTTGAAACAGTGTTCTTGGGGTTTCTCTGGAGTGCCATCAAGGAAATCAAGGCTCCTTTGATGTGTGATGTGCAACACGGAATTGCTCTGCACGCAGTGCCGGGAAATCGGGCCTCATCTCACGGCGAGGGGGAAGTCTCATGGTTTTTCTCGAGTTGCGGCGGGAACCTGGGGTATATTCTCGAGTTACGACGGGGATGGCCCTTCCACACACGTGTTTGTTCAGCGACGTCAGGACTCCTGCCTAGTTGTGAGGGACAACTCGAGATTCTCCTCGAGGCTTGGCAGGACAATTGGGATGCCTCTCCAGCTGAGGCGGGAGACCAAAGGTCCCTTTCCACATGCCACAGTAATCCAGGGACTCCTATCAAGTTTCACGAGGAGTCAGGCATCGTCTCCTTTGGAGGCACTGATCTCCGCGTACCTCTGGAGTTTTCAAAGGAACTGAGGCCTCCGGTCGCGATGAGGTGGGGAACTAGGTCTTTCTCTGTGGTCTCCACAGGGGATTCAGACATCCTTTCGTCTTGGGCGTTGCAAGACGAGCCTGCATTCAAGTCACTACAGGGATATCCGGCCTTATTTCGAGTCAGGGCGTCGCGGTGTCCATTCCACTTGAGGCCGCAAACTCAGGGTCCCTCTCACATATCTAGAGCTGAGAGAAGCCTCCTCTTGAGGTGCTTGTGGTAAGGTGGTATTCCTCTGGAGTCGAAGCCAGGGACTAACCTCTCATCTCGAGTTGATTTTTGGTCCACGGAGCTCTTTCTTGTTGCTACAGTGACGTCAGGATCCCTCTAGCCTTGAAACAGTGTTCTTGGGGTTTCTCTGGAGTGCCATCAAGGAAATCAAGACTCCTTTCATGTGTGATGTGCAACACGGAATTGCTCTGCCCACAGTGCAGGGGAATCGGGCCTCATCTCGCGGCGAGGGGGAAGTCTCATGGTTTTTCTCGAGTTGCAGCGGGAACCTGGGGTATATTCTCGGGTTACGTCGGGAATGGCCCTTCCACCCATGTGTTTGTTCAGCGACGTCAGGACTCCTGCCTAGTTGCGAGGGACAACTCGGGATTCTCCTGGGGGCTTGGCAGGGCAACTGGGACGCCTGTCCAGCTGATGAGGGAGACCAAGGGTCCCTTTCCACGTGCCACAGGAATCCTGGGGCTCCTATTAAGTTTCAGGAGGAGTCAGGCATTCTCTCCTTTGGTGGCACGGATTTCTGCATACCTCTGGAGTTATCAAAGGATGTGAGGCCTCCGGTCGCTATGAGGTGGGGAACTAGGTCTTTCTCTGTGGTCTCCACAGGGGATTCAGACATCCTTTCCTCTTGGGAGATGCAAGACGAGCCTGCATTCAAGTCACTGCAGGGATATCAGGCCTTATTTCGAGTCAGGGCATCGCGGTGTCCATTCCACTTGAGGCCGCAAAATCAGGGTCCCTCTCACATACCTAGAGCTGAGAGAAGCCTCCTCTTGAGGTGCTTGTGGTAAAGTGGTATTCCTCTGGAGTCGAAGCCAGGAACTAACCCCTCATCTCGAGTTGATTTTTGGTCCACGGAGCTCTTTCGTGTTGCTACAGTGACCTCAGGATCCCTCTAGCCTAGAAACAGTGTTCTTGGGGTTTCTCTGGAGTGCCATCAAGGAAATCAAGGCTCCTTTCATGTGTGATGTGCAACACGGCATTGCTCTGCACGCAGTGCAGGGGCATCGGGCCTCATCTCGCGGCGAGGGGGAAGTCTCATGGTTTTTCTCGAGTTGCGGCGGACACCTGGGGTATATTCTCGAGTTACGACGGGGATGGCCCTTCCACCCACATGTTTGTTTAGCCACGTCAGGACTCCTGCCTACTTGCGAGGGACAACTCGGGATTCTCACCGAGCCTTGGCAGGGCAATTGGGACGCCTCTCCAGCTGAGTCGGGAGACCAAGGGTCCCTTTCCACCTGCCACAAGTATCCTGGGACTCCTATTAAGTTTCACGAGGAGTCAGGCATCGTCCCCTTTGGAGGCACTGATCTCCGCGTACCTCTGGAGTTTTCAAAGGATTTGAGGCCTCCGGTCGCGATGAGGTGGGGAACTAGGTCTTTCTCTGTGGTCTCGATAGGGGATTCAGGCATCCTTTCGTCTTGGGAGAGGCAAGACGAGCTTGCATTCAAGTTACTGCAGGGATATCCGGCCTTATTTCGCGTCAGGGCATCGCGGTGTCCATTCCACTTGAGGCCGCAAACTCAGGGTCTCTCTCACATATCTAGAGCTGAGAGAAGCCTCCTCTTGAGGTGCTTGTGGTAAGGTGGTATTCCTCTGGAGTCGAAGCCAGGGACTAACCTCTCATCTCGAGTTGATTTTTGGTCCACGGAGCTCTTTCTTGTTGCTACAGTGACCTCAGGATCCCTCTAGCCTTGAAACAGTGTTCTTGGGGTTTCTCTGGAGTGCCATCAAGGAAATCAAGGCTCCTTTCATGGGTGATGTGCAACACGGACTTGCTCTGCCCGCAGTGCAGGGGAATCGGTCCTTATTTCGCGGCGAGGGGGAAGTCTCATGGTTTTTCTCGAGTTGCGGCGGGGACCTGGGGTATATTCTCGAGTTACAACGGGGATGGCCCTTCCACACACGTGTTTGTTCAGCGACGTCAGGACTCCTGCCTAGTTGGAAGGGACAACTCGGGATTCTCCTGGGGGCTTGGCAGGGCAATTGGAACGCCTCTCCAGCTGAGGCGGTAGACCAAGGGTCCCTTTCCACGTGCCACAGGAATCCTGGGACTCCTATCAAGTTTGACGAGGAGTCAGGCATCGTCTCCTTTGGAGGCACTGATCTCCGCGTACCTCTGGAGTTTTCAAAGGATGTGAGGCCTCCAGTCGCGATGCGGTGGGGAACTAGGTCTTTCTCTGTGGTCTCCACAGGGGATTCAGACATCCTTTCGTCTTGGGAGATGCAAGACTAGCCTGGATTCAAGTCACTGCAGGGATATCCGGCCTTATTTCGAGTCAGGGCATCACGGTGTCCATTCCACTTGAGGCCGCAAACTCAGGGTCCCTCTCACATACCTAGAGCTGAGAGAAGCCTCCTCTTGAGGTGCTTGTGGTAAGGTGGTATTCCTCTGGAGTCGAAGTCAGGGACTAACCTCACATCTCGAGTTCATTTTTGGTCCACGGAGCTCTTTCGTGTGGCTACAGTGACCTCAGGATCCCTCTAGCCTTGAAAAAGTGTCCTTGGGGTTTCTCTGGAGTGCCATCAAGGAAATCAGGGCTCCTTTGATGTGTGATGTGCAACACGGAATTGCTCTGCACGCAGTGCAGGGGAATCGGTCCTCATTTCGCGGCGAGGGGTAAGTCTCATGGTTTTTTTTGAGTTGCGGCGGGAACCTGGGGTATATTCTCGAGTTACGACGGGGATGGCCCTCCCACCCACGTGTTTGTTCAGCGACGTCAGGACTCCTGCCTAGTTGCGAGGGACAACTCGGGATTCTCCTCGAGGCTTGGCAGGGCAATTGGGACGCCTCTCCAGCTGAGGCGGGAGACTAAGGGTCCCTTTCCACGTGCCACAGGAATCCTGGGACTCCTATCAAGTTTCACGAGGAGTCAGGCATCGTCTCTTTTGGAGGCGCTGATCTCCGCGTACCTCTGGAGTTTTCAAAGGATGTGAGGCCTCCGGTCGCGATGAGGTGGAAAACTCGGTCTTTCTCTGTGGTCTCCACAGGGGATTCAGACATCCTTTCGTCTTGGGAGATGCAAGACGAGCCTGCATTCAAGCCACTGCAGGGATATCCGGCCTTATTTTGAGTCAGGGCATTCCGGTGTCCATTCGACTTGAGGCCGCAAACTCAGGGTCCCTCTCACATACATAGAGCTGAGGGAAGCCTCGTCTTGTGGTGCTTGTGGTAAGGTGGTATTCCTCTGGAGTCGAAGCCAGGGACTAACCTCTCATCTCAAGTTGATTTATGGGCCACGGAACTCTTTTGGGTTGCTACAGTGACCTCAGGATCCCTCTAGCCTTGAAACAGTGTTCTTGGGGTTTCTCTGGAGTGCCATCAAGGAAATCAAGACTCCTTTCATGTGTGATGTGCAACACGGAATTGCTCTGCACGCAGTGCAGGGGAATCGGGCCTCATCTCACGGCGAGGGGGAAGTCTCATGGTTTTTCTCGAGTTACAGCGGGGACCTGGGATATATTCTCGAGTTACGACGGGGATGGCCCTTCCACCCACGTGTTTGTGCAGCGACGTCAGGACTCCTGCCTAGTTGCGAGGGACAACTCGGGATTCTCCTCGAGGCTTGGCAGGGTAATTGGGACGCCTCTCTAGCTGAGGCGGGAGACCAAGGGTCCCTTTCCACATGCCACAGCAATCCAGGGACTCCTATCAAGTTTCACGAGGAGTCAGGCATCGTCTCCTTTGGAGGAACTGATCTCCGCGTACCTCTGAAGTTTTCAAAGGATGTGAGGCCTCCGGTCGCGATGAGGTGGAAAACTAGGTCTTTCTCTGTGGTCTCCACAGGGGATTCAGACATCCTTTCGTCTTGGGAGATGAAGACGAGCCTGCATTCAATTCACTGCAGGGTTATCCGGCCTTATTTCGAGTCAGGGCATCGCGGTGTCCATTCCACTTGAGGCCGCAAACTCATGGTCCCACTCACATACCTAGAGCTGAGAGAAGAATCCTCTTGAGGTGCTTGTGGTAAGGTGGTATTCCTCTGGAGTCGAAGCCAGGGACTAACCTCTCATCTCGAGTTGATTTTTGGTCCATGGATCTCTTTTGTGTGGCTACAGTGACCTCAGGATCCCTCTAGCCTTGAAACAGTGTTCTTGGGGTTTCTCTGGAGTGCCATCAAGGAAATCAAGGCTCCTTTGATGTGTGATGTGCAACACGGAATTGCTCTGCACGCAGTGCAGGGAAATCGGGCCTCATCTCGCGGCGAGGGGGAATTCTCATGGTTTTTTTCGAATTGCGGCGGGAACCTGGGGTATATTCTAGAGTTACGACGGGGATGGCCCTCCCACCCACATGTTTGTTCAGCGACGTCAGGACTCCTGCCTAGTTACAAGGGACAACTCGGGATTCTCCTCGAGGCTTGGCAGGGCAATTGGGACGCCTCTCCATCTGAGGCGGGAGACCAAGGGTCCCTTTCCACTTGCCACAGGAATCCTTGGACTCCTATCAAGTTTCACGAGGAGTCAGGCATCATCCCCTTTGGAGGCACTGATCTCCGTGTACCTCTGGAATTTTCAAAGGATCTGAGGCCTCCGGTCGCGATGAGGTGGGGAACTAGGTCTTTCTCTGTGGTCTCCACAGGGGATTCAAACATCCTTTCATCTGGGGAGATGCAAGACTAGCCTGCATTCAAGTCACTTCAGAGATATCTGGCCTTATTTCGAGTCAGGGCATCGCGGTGTCCATTCCACTTGAGGCCGCAAACTCAGGTTCCCTCTCACATACCTAGAGCTGAGAGAAGCCCCCTCTTGAGGTGCTTGTGGTAAGGTGGTATTCTCCTGGAGTGGAAGCCAGGGACTAACCTCTCATCTCGAGTTGATTTTTGGTCCACGGAGCTCTTTCGTGTGGCTACAGTGACCTCAGGAACCCTCTAGCCTTGAAACAGTGTTCTTGGGGTTTCTCTTGAGTGCCATCAAGGAAATCAAGGCTCCTTTGATGTGTGATGTGCAACACGGAATTGCTCTGCACGCAGTGCAGGGGATTCGGGCCTCATCTCGGGGCGAGGGTCAAGTCTCATGGTTTTTCTCGAGTTGCGGCGGGAACCTGGGGTATATTCTCGAGTAACGCTGGGGATGGCCCTTCCACACACGTGTTTGTTCAGCGACGTCAGGACTCCTGCCTAGTTGCGAGGGACAACTCGGGATTCTCCTCGAGGCTTGGCAGGGAAATTGGGACGCCTCTCCAGCTAAGGCGGGAGACCAAGGGTCCCTTTCCACGTGCCACAGGAATCCTGGGACTCCTATCAAGTTTCACGAGGAGTCAGGCATCGTCTCCTTTGGAGGCACTGATCTCCGCGTACCTCTGGAGTTTTCAAAGGATGTGAGGCCTCCGGTCGCGATGAGGTGGAAAACTCGGTCTTTCTCTGTGGTCTCCACAGGGGATTCAGACATCCTTTCGTCTTGGGAGATGCAAGACGAGCCTGCATTCAAGTCACTGCAGGGATATCCGGCCTCATTTCCCGTCAGGTCATCACGGTGTCCATTCCACTTGAGTCCGCAAAATCAGGGTGCCTCTCACATACCTAGAGCTGAGAGAAGCCTCCTCTTGAGGTGCTTGTGGTAAGGTGGTATTCCTCTGGAGTCGAAGCCAGGGACTAACCTCTCATCTCGAGTTGATTTTTGGTCCACGGAGCTCATTCTTGTTGCTACAGTGACGTCAGGATCCCTCTAGCCTTGAAACAGTGTTCTTGGGGTTTCTCTGGAGTGCCATCAAGGAAATCAAGACTCCTTTCATGTGTGATGTGCAACACGGAATTGCTCTGCCCACAGTGCAGGGGAATCGGGCCTCATCTCGCGGCGAGGGGGAAGTCTCATGGTTTTTCTCGAGTTGCGGCGGGAACCTGCGGTATATTCTCGGGTTACGTCGGGAATGGCCCTTCCACCCATGTGTTTGTTCAGCGACGTCAGGACTCCTGCCTAGTTGCGAGGGACAACTCGGGATTCTCCTGGGGGCTTGGCAGGGCAACTGGGACGCCTGTTCAGCTGATGCGGGAGACCAAGGGTCCCTTTCCACGTGCCACAGGAATCCTGGGGCTCCTATTAAGTTTCAGGAGGAGTCAGGCATTCTCTCCTTTGGTGGCACGGATCTCTGCGTACCTCTGAAGTTATCAAAGGATGTGAGGCCTCCGGTCGCTATGAGGTGGGGAACTAGGTCTTTCTCTGTGGTCTCCACAGGGGATTCAGACATCCTTTCGTCTTGGGAGATGCAAGACGAGCCTGCATTCAAGTCACTGTAGGGATATCAGGCCTTATTTCGAGTCAGGGCATCGCGGTGTCCATTCCACTTGAGGCCGCAAACTCAGGGTCCCTCTCACATACCTAGAGCTGAGAGAAGCCTCCTCTTAAGGTGCTTGTGCTAAGGTGGTATTCCTCTGGAGTCGAAGCCAGGAACTAACCCCTCATCTCGAGTTGATTTTTGGTCCACGGAGCTCTTTCGTGTTGCTACAGTGACCTCAGGATCCCTCTAGCCTAGAAACAGTGTTCTTGGGGTTTCTCTGGAGTGCCATCAAGGAAATCAAGGCTCCTTTCATGTGTGATGTGCAACACGGCATTGCTCTGCACGCAGTGCAGGGGAATCGGGCCTCATCTCGCGGCGAGGGGGAAGTCTCATGGTTTTTCTCGAGTTGCGGCGGGAACCTGGGGTATATTCTCGAGTTACGACGGGGACTGCCCTTCCACCCACATGTTTGTTTAGCCACGTCAGGACTCCTGCCTACTTACGAGGGACAACTCGGGATTCTCACCGAGCCTTGGCAGGGCAATTGGGACGCCTCTCCAGCTGAGTCGGGAGACCAAGGGTCCCTTTCCACGTGCCACAGGAATCCTGGTGCTCCTATCAAGTTTCAGGAGGAGTCAGATATCGTCTCCTTTGGTGGCACGGATCTCTGCGTACCTCTGGAGTTATCAGAGGATGCGAGGGCTCCGGTCGCGATGAGGTGGGGAACTAGGCCATTCTCTGTGGTCTCCACAGGGGATTCAGACATCCTTTCGTCTTGGGAGATGCAAGAAGAGCCTGCATTCAAGTCACTGTAGGGATATCCGGCCTTATTTCGAGTCAGGGCATACCGGTGTCCATTCCACTTGAGGCTGTAAATTCAGGGTCCCACTCACATACCTAGAGCTGAGAGAAGCCTCCTCTTGAGGTGCTTGTGGTAAGGTGGTATTCCTCTGGAGTCGAAGCCAGGGACTAACCCCTCATCTCGAGTTGATTTTTGGTCCACGGAGCTCTTTCGTGTTGCTACAGTGACCTCAGGATTTTTCTAGCATTGAAACAGTGTTCTTGGGGTTTCTCTAGAATGCCATCAAGGAAATCAAGGCTCCTTTCATGTGTGATGTGCAACATGGAATGTCTCTGCACGCAGTGCAGGGGAATCGAACCTCATTTTGTGGCGAGGGGGAAGTCTCATGGTTTTTCTCGAGTTGCGGCGGAATCCTGGGGTATATTCTCGAGTTATGACGGGGATGGCCCTTCCACACACGTGTTTGTTCAGGGACGTCAGGACTTCTGCCTAGTTGCGAGGGACAACTCGGGATTCTCCTCGAGGCTTGGCAGGGAAATTGGGACGCCTCTCCAGCTGAGGCGGGAGACCAAGGGTCCCTTTCCACGTGCCACAGGAATCCTGGGACTACTATCAAGTTTCACGAGGAGTCAGGCATCGTCCCCTTTGGAGGCACTGATCTCCGCGTACCTCTGGAATTTTCAAAGGATTTGAGGCCTCCGGTCGCGATGAGGTGGGGAACTAGGTCTTTCTCTGTGGTCTCGATAGGGGATTCAGGCATCCTTTCGTCTTGGGAGACGCAAGACGAGTCTGCATTCAAGTTACTGCAGGGATATCCGGCCTTATTTCGCGTCAGGGCATCGCGGTGTCCATTCCACTTGAGGCCGCAAACTCAGGGTCCCTCTCACATACCTAGAGCTGAGAGAAGCCTCCTCTTGAGGTGCTTGTGGTAAGGTGGTATTCCTCTGGATTCGAAGCCAGGGACTAACCTCTCATCTCGAGTTGATTTTTGGTCCACGGAGCTCTTTCTTGTTGCTACAGTGACCTCAGGATCCCTCTAGCCTTGAAACAGTGTTCTTGGGGTTTCTCTGGAGTGCCATCAAGGAAATCAAGGCTCCTTTCATGGGTGATGTGCAACACGGACTTGCTCTGCCCGCAGTGCAGGGGAATCGGTCCTTATTTCGCGGCGAGGGGGAAGTCTCATGGTTTTTCTCGAGTTGCGGCGGGGACCTGGGGTATATTCTCGAGTTACAACGGGGATGGCCCTTCCACCCACGTGTTTGTTCAGCGACGTCAGGACTCCTGCCTAGTTGGAAGGGACAACTCGGGATTCTACTGGGGGATTGGCAGGGCAATTGGAACGCCTCTCCAGCTGAGGCGGTAGACCAAGGGTCCCTTTCCACGTGCCACAGGAATCCTGGGACTCCTATCAAGTTTGACGAGGAGTCAGGCATCGTCTCCTTTGGAGGCACTGATCTCCGCGTACCTCTGGAGTTTTCAAAGGATGTGAGGCCTCCGGTCGCGATGCGGTGGGGAACTAGGTCTTTCTCTGTGGTCTCCACAGGGGATTCAGACATCCTTTCGTCTTGGGAGATGCAAGACGAGCCTGGATTCAAGTCACTGCAGGGATATCCGGCCTTATTTCGAGTCAGGGCATCACGGTGTCCATTCCACTTGAGGCCTCAAACTCAGGGTCCCTCTCACATACCTAGAGCTGAGAGAAGCCTCCTCTTGAGGTGCTTGTGGTAAGGTGGTATTCCTCTGGAGTCGAAGTCAGGGACTAACCTCTCATCTCGAGTTCATTTTTGGTCCACGGAGCTCTTTCGTGTGGCTACAGTGACCTCAGAATCCCTCTAGCCTTGAAAAAGTGTCCTTGGCGTTTCTCTGGAGTGCCATCAAGGAAATCAAGGCTCCTTTGATGTGTGATGTGCAACACGGAATTGCTCTGCACGCAGTGCAGGGGAATCGGGCCTCATCTCGCGGCGAGGGGTAAGTCTCATGGTTTTTTTTGAGTTGCGGCGGGAACCTGGGGTATATTCTCGAGTTACGACGGGGATGGCCCTCCCACCCACGTGTTTGTTCAGCGACGTCAGGACTCCTGCCTAGTTGCGAAGGACAACTCGGGATTCTCCTCGAGGCTTGGCAGGGTAATTGGGATGCCTCTCCAGCTGAGGCGGGAGACCAAGGTTCCCTTTCCACTTGCCAAAGGAATCCTGGGACTCCTATCAAGTTTCACGAGGAGTCAGGCATCGTCTCCTTTGGAGGCACTGATCTCCGCGTACCTCTGGAGTTTTCAAAGGATTTGAGGCCTCCGGTCGCGATGAGGTGGGGAACTAGGTCTTTGTCTGTGGTCTCCACAGGGGATTCAGACATCCTTTCGTCTTGGGAGAGGCAAGACGAGCCTGCATTCAAGTCACTGCAGGAATATCCGGACTTATTTCGAGTCACGGCATCGCGGTGTCCATTCCACTTGAGGCCGCAAACTCAGGGTCCCTCTCACATACCTAGAGCTGAGAGAAGCCTCCTCTTGAGGTGCTTGTGGTAAGGTGGTATTCCTCTGGAGTCGAAGCCAGGGACTAACGTCTCATCTCGAGTTGATTTTTGGTCCACGGAGCTCTTTCTTGTTGCTACAGTGTCCTCAGGATCCCTCTAGCCTTGAAACAGTGTTCTTGGGGTTTCTCTGGAGTGCCATCAAGGAAATCAAGGCTCCTTTCATGTGTGATGTGCAACACGGAATTGCTCTGCCCGCAGTGCAGGGGAATCGGTCCTCATTTCGCGGCGAGGGGGAAGTCTCATGGTTTTTCTCGAGTTGCGGCGGGGACCTGGGGTATATTCTCGAGTTACGACGGGAATGGCCCTTCCACCCACGTGTTTGTTCAGCGTCGTCAGGACTCCTGCCTAGTTGCGAGGGACAACTCGGGATTCTCCTGGGGGCTTGGCAGGGCAATTGGAACGCCTCACCAGCTTAGGCGGTAGACAAAGGGTCCCTTTCCACGTGTCACAGGAATCCTGGGACACCTATCAAGTTTCACCAGGAGTGAGGCATCGTCTCCTTTGGAGGCACTGATCTCCGCGTACGTCTGGAATTTTCAAAGGATGTGAGGCCTCCGGTCGCGATGCGGTGGGGAAGTAGGTCTTTCTCTGTGGTCTCCACAGGGGATTCAGACATCCTTTCGTCTTGGGAGATGCAAGACTAGCCTGCATTCAAGTCACTTCAGAGATATCTGGCCTTATTTCGAGTCAGGGCATCGCGGTGTCCATTCCACTTGAGGCCGCAAACTCAGGTTCCCTCTCACATACCTAGCACTGCGAGAAGCCTCCTCTTGAGGTGCTTGTGGTAAGGTGGTATTCCTCTGGAGTCGACGCCAGGGACTAACCTCTCATCTCGAGTTGATTTTTGGTCCACGGATCTCTTTTGTGTGGCTACAGTGACCTCAGGATCCCTCTAGCCTTGAAACAGTGTTCTTGGGGTTTCTCTGGAGTGCCATCAAGGAAATCAAGGCTCCTTTCATGTTTGATGTGCAACACGGAATTACTCTGCACGCAGTGCAGGGGAATCGAGCCTCATCTTGCGGCAAGGGGGAAGTCTCATGGTTTTTCTCGAGTTGCGGCGGGAACCTGGGGTATATTCTCGAGTTACGACGGGGATGGCCCTTCCACCCACGTATTTCTTCAGCGACATCAGGAATCCTGCCTTGTTGCGAGGGACAACTCGGGATTCTCCTCGAGGCTTGGCAGGGCAACTGGGACACCTCTCCAGCTGAGGCGGGAGACCAAGGGTCCCTTTCCACGTGCCACAGGAATCCTGGGACTCCTTTCAAGTTTCACGAGTAGTCAGGCATCGTCTCCTTTGGAGGCACTGATCTCCGCGTACCTCTGGAGTTTTCAAAGGATGTGAGGCCTCCGGTCGCGATGAGGTGGGGAACTAGGTCTATCTCTGTGGTCTCCACAGACGATTCAGACATCCTTTCGTCTTGGGAGATGCAAAACGAGCCTGGATTCAAGTCACTGCAGGGATATCTGGCCTTATTTCGAGTCAGGGCATCGCGGTGTCCATTCCACTTGAGGCCGCAAACTCAGGTTCCCTCTCACATACCTAGAGCTGAGAGAAGCCTCCTCTTGAGGTGCTTGTGGTAAGGTGGTATTCCCCTGGAGTGGAAGCCAGGGACTAACCTCTCATCTCGAGTTGATTTCTGGTCCACGGAGCTCTTTCGTGTGGCTACAGTGACCTCAGGAACCCTCTAGCCTTGAAACAGTGTTCTTGGTGTTTCTCTGGCGTGCTATCAATGAAATCAAGGCTCCTTTGATGTGTGATGTGCAACACGGAATTGCTCTGCACACAGTGCAGGGTATTCGGGCCTCATCTCGCGGCGAGGGTTAAGTCTCATGGTTTTTCTCGAGTTGCGGCGGGAACCTGGGGTATATTCTCGAGTTACGATGGGGATGGCCCTTCCACACACGTGTTTGTTCAGCGACGTCAGGACTCCTGCCTAGTTGCGAGGGACAACTCGGGATTCTCCTCGAGGCTTGGCAGGGCAATTGGGACGCCTCTCCAGCTGAGGCGGGAGACCAAGGGTCCCTTTCCACGTGCCACAGGAATCCTGGGACTCCTATCAAGTTTCACGAGGAGTCAGGCATCGTCTCCTTTGGAGGCACTGATCTCCACGTACCTCTGGAGTTTTCAAAGGATGTGAGGCCTCCGGTCGCGATGAGGTGGAAAACTCGGTCTTTCTCTGTGGTTTCCACAGGGGATTCAGACATCCTTTCGTCTTGGGAGATGCAAGACGAGCCTGCATTCAAGTCACTGCAGGGATATCCGGCCTTATTTTGAGTCAGGGCATCGCGGTGTCCATTCGACTTGAGGCCGGAAACTCAGGGTCCCTCTCTCATGCATAGAGCTGAGGGAAGCCTCGTCTTGTGGTGCTTGTGGTAAGGTGGTATTCCTCTGAAGTCGAAGCCAGGGACTAAACTCTCATCTCGAGTTGATTTTTGGTCCACGGAGCTCTTTCGTGGGGCTACAGTGACCTCAGGATCCCTCTAGCCTTGAAAAAGTGTCCTTGGGGTTTCTCTGGAGTGCCATCAAGGAAATCAAGGCTCCTTTGATGTGTGATGTGCAACACGGAATTGCTCTGCACGCAGTGCAGGGGAATCGGGCCTCATCTCGCGGCGAGGGGTAAGTCTCATGGTTGTTTTTGAGTTGGGGCGGGAACCTGGGGTATATTCTCGAGTTACGACGTGGATGGCCCTCCCACCCACGTGTTTGTTCAGCGACGTCAGGACTCCTGCCTAGTTGCGAAGGACAACTCGGGATTCTCCTCGAGGCTTGGCAGGGTAATTGGGATGCCTCTCCAGCTGATGCGGGAGACCAAGGGTCCCTTTCCACTTGCCAAAGGAATCCTGGGACTCCTATCAAGTTTCACGAGGAGTCAGGCATCGTCTCCTTTGGAGGCACTGATCTCCGCGTACCTCTGGAGTTTTTAAAGGATTTGAGGCCTCCGGTCGCGATGAGGTGGGGAACTAGGTCTTTGTCTGTGGTCTCCACAGGGGATTCAGACATCCTTTCTTCTTGGGAGATGCAAGACGAGCCTGCATTCAAGTCACTGCAGGAATATACGGCCTTATTTCGTGTCATGGCATCGCGGTGTCCATTCCACTTGAGGCCGCAAACTCAGAGTCCCTCTCACATACCTAGAGCTGAGAGAAGCCTCCTCTTGAGGTGCTTGTGGTAAGGGGTATTCCTCTGGAGTCGAAGCCAGGGACTAACCTCTCATCTCGAGTTGATTTTTGGTCCACGGAGCTCTTTCTTGTTGCTACAGTGACCTCAGGATCCCTCTAGCCTTGAAACAGTGTTCTTGGGGTTTCTCTGGAGTGCCATCAAGGAAATCAAGGCTCCTTTCATGTGTGATGTGCAGCACGGAATGGCTCTGCCCGCAGTGCAGGGGAATCGGTCCTCATTTCGCGGCGAGGGGGAAGTCTCATGGTTTTTCTCGAGTTGCGGCGGGGACCTGGGGTATATTCTCGAGTTACGACGGGGATGGCCCTTCCACCCACGTGTTTGTTCAGCGTCGTCAGGACTCCTGCCTAGTTGCGAGGGACAACTCGGGATTCTCCTGGGGGCTTGGCAGGGCAATTGGAACGCCTCTCCAGCTGAGGCGGTAGACAAAGGATCCCTTTCCACGTGTCACAGGAATCCTGGGACACCTATCAAGTTTCACGAGGAGTCAGGCATCGTCTCCTTTGGAGGCACTGATCTCCGCGTACGTCTGTAATTTTCAAAGGATGTGAGGCCTCCGGTCGCGATGCGGTGGGGAAGTAGGTCTTTCTCTGTGGTCTCCACAGGGGATTCAGACATCCTTTCGTCTTGAGAGATGCAAGACGAGCCTGGATTCAAGTTACTGCAGGGATATCCGGCCTTATTTCGAGTCAGGGCATCGCGGTGTCCATTCCAATTGAGGCCGCAAACTCAGGGTCCCTCTCACATACCTAGAGCTGAGAGAAGCCTCCTCTTGAGGTGCTTGTGGTAAGGTGGTATTCCTCTGGAGTCGAAGCCAGGGACTAACCTCTCATCTCGAGTTGATTTTTGGTCCACGGATCTCTTTTGTGTGGCTACAGTGACCTCAGGATCCCTCTAGCCTTGAAACAGTGTTCTTGGGGTTTCTCTGGAGTGCCATCAAGGAAATCAAGGCTCCTTTGATGTGTGATGTGCAACACGGAATTGCTCTGCACGCAGTGCAGGGAAATCGGGCCTCATCTCGCGGCGAGGGGGAATTCTCATGGTTTTTTTCGAATTGCGGCGGGAACCTGGGGTATATTCTAGAGTTACGACGGGGATGGCCCTCCCACCCACATGTTTGTTCAGCGACGTCAGGACTCCTGCCTAGTTGCAAGGGACAACTCGGGATTCTCCTCGAGGCTTGGCAGGGCAATTGGGACGCCTCTCCAGCTGAGGCGGGAGACCAAGGGTCCCTTTCCACTTGCCACAGGAATCCTTGGACTCCTATCAAGTTTCACGAGGAGTCAGGCATCGTCCCCTTTGGAGGCACTAATCTCCGCGTACCTCTGGAATTTTCAAAGGATCTGAGGCCTCCGGTCGCGATGAGGTGGGGAACTAGGTCTTTCTCTGTGGTCTCCACAGGGGATTCAAACATCCTTTCATCTGGGGAGATGCAAGACTAGCCTGCATTCAAGTCACTTCAGAGATATCTGGCCTTATTTCGAGTCAGGGCATCGCGGTGTCCATTCCACTTGAGGCCGCAAACTCAGGTTCCCTCTCACATACCTAGAGCTGAGAGAAGCCCCCTCTTGAGGTGCTTGTGGTAAGGTGGTATTCTCCTGGAGTGGAAGCCAGGGACTAACCTCTCATCTCGAGTTGATTTTTGGTCCACGGAGCTCTTTCGTGTGGCTACAGTGACCTCAGGAACCCTCTAGCCTTGAAACAGTGTTCTTGGGGTTTCTCTGGAGTGCCATCAAGGAAATCAAGGCTCCTTTGATGTGTGATGTGCAACACGGAATTGCTCTGCACGCAGTGCAGGGAAATCGGGCCTCATCTCGCGGCGAGGGTCAAGTCTCATGGTTTTTCTCGAGTTGCGGCGGGAAACTGGGGTATATTCTCGAGTTACGCTGGGGATGGCCCTTCCATCCACGTGTTTGTTCAGCCACGTCAGGACTCCTGCCTAGTTGCGAGGGACAACTCGGGATTCTCCTCGAGGCTTGGCAGGGAAATTGGGACGCCTCTCCAGCTGAGGCGGGAGACCAAGGGTCCCTTTCCACGTGCCACAGGAATCCTGGGACTCCTATCAAGTTTCACGAGGAGTCAGGCATCGTCTCCTTTGGAGGCACTGATCTCCGCGTATCTCTGGAGTTTTCAAAGGATGTGAGGCCTCCGGTCGCGATGAGGTGGAAAACTCGTTCTTTCTCTGTGGTCTCCACAGGGGATTCAGACATCCTTTCGTCTTGGGAGATGCAAGACGAGCCTGCATTCAAGTCACTGCAGGGATATCCGGCCTTATTTTGAGTCAGGGCATCGCGGTGTCCATTCGACTTGAGGCCGCAAACTCAGGGTCCCTCTCACATACATAGAGCTGAGGGAAGCCTCGTCTTGTGGTGCTTGTGGTAAGGTGGTATTCCTCTGGAGTCGAAGCCAGGGACTAACCTCTCATCTCAAGTTGATTTTTGGGCCACGGAACTCTTTCGTGTTGCTACAGTGACCTCAGGATCCCTCTAGCCTTGAAACAGTATTCTTGGGGTTTCTCTGGAGTGCCATCAAGGAAATCAAGGCTCCTTTCATGTGTGATGTGCAACACGGAATTGCTCTGCACGCAGTGCAGGGGAATCGGGCCTCATCTCACGGCGAGGGGGAAGTCTCATGGTTTTTCTCGAGTTGCAGCGGGGACCAGGGTTATATTCTCGAGTTTCGACGGGGATGGCCCTTCCACCCACGTGTTTGTTCAGCGTCGTCAGGACTCCTGCCTAGTTGCGAGGGACAACTCGGGATTCTCCTCGAGGCTTGGCAGGGTAATTGGGACGCCTCTCTAGCTGAGGCGGGAGACCAAGGGTCCCTTTCCACATGCCACAGCAATCCAGGGACTCCTATCAAGTTTCACGAGGAGTCAGGCATCGTCTCCTTTGGAGGAACTGATCTCCGCGTACCTCTGAAGTTTTCAAAGGATGTGAGGCCTCCGGTCGCGATGAGGTGGAAAACTAGGTCTTTCTCTGTGGTCTCCGCAGGGGATTCAGACATCCTTTCGTCTTGGGAGATGAAGACGAGCCTGCATTCAATTCACTGCAGGGATATCCAGCCTTATTTCGAGTCAGGGCATCGCGGTGTCCATTTCACTTGAGGCCGCAAACTCAGGGTTCCTCTCACATATCTAGAGCTGAGAGAAGCCTCCTCGTGAGGTGCTTGTGGTAAGGTGGTATTCCTCTGGAGTCGAAGCCAGGGACTAACCTATCATCTCGAGTTGATTTTTGGTCCACGGAACTCTTTCGTGTTGCCACAGTAACCTCAGGTCCCCTCTAGCCTTGAAACAGTGTTCTTGGGGTTTCTCTGGAGTGCTATCAAGGAAATCAACGCTCCTTTCATGTGTGATGTGCAACACTGAATTGCTCTGCACGCAGTGCAGGATATCGGGCCTCATTTTGCGGCGAGGGGGAAGTCTCATGGTTTTTCTCGAATTGCGGTGGGAACCTGGGGTATATTCTCGAGTTATGACGGGGATGGCCCTTCCACCCACGTGTTTGTTCAGCCACGTCAGGACTCCTGCCTAGTTGCAAGGGACAACTCGGGATTCTCCTCGAGGCTTGGCAGGGCAATTGGGACGCCTCTCCAGCTGAGGCGGTAGACCAAGGGACCCTTTCCACGTGCCACAGGAATCCTGGGACTCCTATCAAGTTTCATGAGGAGTCAGGCATCATCTCCTTTGGAGGCACTGATCTCCGCGTACCTCTGGAGTTTTCAAAGGATGTGAGGCCTCCGGTCGCGATGAGGTGGGGAACTAGGTCTTTCTCTGTGGTCTCCACAGGGGATTCAGACATCCTTTCATCTTGGGAGATGCAAGACGAGCCTGCATTCAAGTCACTGCAGGGATATCCGGCCTCATTTCGCGTCAGGGCATCGCAGTGTCCATTCCACTTGAGGGCTCAAACTCAGGGTCCCTCTCACATATCTAGAGCTGAGAGAAGCCTCCTCGTGAGGTGCTTGTGGTAAGGTGGTATTCCTCTGGAGTCGAAGCCAGGGACTAACCTCTCATCTCGAGTTGATTTTTGGTCCACGGAGCTCTTTCGTGTTGCTACAGTGACCTCGGGATCCCTCTAGCCTTGAAACAGTGTTCTTGGGGTTTCTCTGGAGTGTCATCAGGAAATCAAGGCTCCTTTCATGTTTGATGTGCAACACGGAATTACTCTACACGCAGTGCAGGGGAATCGAGCCTCATCTCGCGGCAAGGGGGAAGTCTCATGATTTTTCTCGAGTTGCGGCGGGAACCTGGGGTATATTCTCGAGTTACGACGGGAATGGCCCTTCCACCCACGTATTTCTTCAGCGATGTCAGGACTCCTGCCTTGTTGCGAGGGACAACTCTGGATTCTCCTCGAGGCTTGGCAGGGCAACTGGGACACCTCTCCAGCTGAGGCGGGAGACCAAGGGTCCCTTTCCACGTGCCACAGGAGTCCTGGGACTCGTATCCAGTTTCACGAGTAGTCACGCATCGTCTCCTTTGGAGGCACTGATCTCCGCGTACCTCTGGAGTTTTCAAAGGATGTGAGGCCTCCGGTCGCGATGAGGTGGGGAACTAGGTCTTTCTCTGTGGTCTCCACAGGGGATTCAGACATCCTTTCGTCTTGGGAGATGCAAAACGAGCCTGGATTCAAGTCACTGCAGGGATATCCGGCCTTATTTCGAGTCAGGGCATCGCGGTGTCCATTCCACTTGAGGCCGCAAAGTCAGGGTCCCTCTCACATACCTAGAGCTGAGAGAAGCCTCCTCTTGAGGTGCTTGTGATAAGGTGGTATTCCTCAGGAGTCGAAGCCAGGGACTAACCTCTCATCTCGAGTTGATATTTGGTCCATCGAGCTCTTTCCTGTTGCTACAGTGACCTCAGGATCCCTCTAGCCTTGAAACAGTGTTCTTGGGGTTTCTCTGGAGTGCCATCAAGGAAATCAAGGCTCCTTTCATGTGTGATGTGCAACACGGAACTGCTATGAAGGCAGTGCAGGGGAATCGGGCCTCATCTCGCGGCGAGGGGGAAGTCTCATG
The DNA here is from genome assembly GCF_910594005.1 of Cervus elaphus. NCBI lineage: Eukaryota > Metazoa > Chordata > Mammalia > Artiodactyla > Cervidae > Cervus > Cervus elaphus. The sequence continues at coordinate 9,861,392 of NC_057838.1, forward strand.
GTTTTTCTCGAGTTGCGGCGGAAACCTGGGGTATATTCTCGAGTTACGACCTGGATGGCCCTTCCACACAAGTGTTTGTTTAGCGACGGCAGGACTCCTGCCTAGTTGCGAGGGACAACTCGGGATTCTCCTCGAGGCTTGGCAGGGCAATTAGGACGCCTCTCCAGCTGAGGCGGGAGACTAAGGGTCCCTTTCCACGTGCCACAGGAATCCTGGGACTCCTATCAAGTTTCACGAGGAGTCAGGCATCGTCTCCTTTGGAGGCACTAATCTCCGCGTACCTCTGTAGTTTTCAAGGGATGTGAGGCCTCCGGTCGCGATGAGGTGGGGAACTAGGTCTTTTTCTGTGGTCTCCACAGGGGATTCAGACATCCTTTCATCTTGGGAGATGCAAGACGAGTCTGCATTCAAGTCACTGCAGGAATATCCGGCCTTATTTTGAGTCATGGCATCGCGGTGTCCATTCCACTTGAGGCCGCAAATCCAGGGTCCCTCTCACATACCTAGAGCTGAGAGAAGCCTCCTCTTGAGGTGCTTGTGGTAACGTGGTTTTCCTCTGGAGTCGAAGCCAGGGACTAACCTCTCATCTCGAGTTGATTTTTGGTCCACGGAGCTCTTTCGGGTTGCTACAGTGACCTCAGGATCCCTCTAGCCTTGAAACAGTGTTCTTGCAGTTTCTCTTTAGTGCCATCAAGGTAAGCAAGAATCCTTTCATGTGTGATGTGCAACACGGAATTGCTCTGCATGAAGTGCAGGGGAATCTGGCCTCATCTCGCGGCGAGGAGGAAGTCTAATGGTTTTTCTCGAGTTGCGGCAGGAACCTGGTGTATATTCTCGAGTTACGACGGGGTGGCCCTTCCTCACACGTGTTTGTTCAGCGACATCAGGACTCCAGCCTAGTTGCGAGGGACAACTCGGGATTCTCCTCGAGGCTTGGCAGGCCAATTGGGACGCCTCTCCAGCTGAGGCAGGAGACCAAGGGTCCCTTTCCACGTGCCACAGGAATCCTGGGACTCCTAAGAAGTTTCACGAGGAATCAGGCATCGTCTCCTTTGGAGGCACTGATCTCCGAGTACCTCTGGAGTTTTCAAAGGATTTGAGGCCTCCGGTCGCGATGAGGTGGGGAACTAGGTCTTTCTCTGTGGTCTCCACAGGGGATTCAGACATCCTTTCGTCTTGGGAGATGCAAGACGAGCCTGCATTCAAGTCACTGCAGGGATATCTGGCCTGATTTCGAGTCAGGGCATCGCGGTGTCCATTCCACTTGAGGCCGCAAACTCAGGGTCCCTCTCACATACCTAGAGCTGAGAGAAGCCTCCTCTTGAGGTGCTTGTGGTAAGGTGGTATTCCTCTGGAGTGGAAGCCAGGGACTAACCTCTCATCTCGAGTTGATTTTTGGGCCATGGAGCTCTTTCGTGTTGCTACAGTGACCTCAGGATCCCTCTAGCCTTGAAACAGTGTTCTTGGGGTTTCTCTGGAGTGCCATCAAGGAAATCAAGGCTCCTTTCATGTGTAATGTGCAACACGGAATTGCTCTGCACGCAGTGCAGGGGAATCGGGCCTCATCTCGCGGCGAGGGGTAAGTCTCATGGTTTTTTTTGAGTTGCGGCGGGAACCTGGGGTATATTCTCGAGTTACGACGGGGATGGCCCTCCCACCCACGTGTTTGTTCAGCGACGTCAGGACTCCTGCCTACTTGTGAAGGACAACTCGGGATTCTCCTCGAGGCTTGGCAGGGTAATTGGGATGCCTCTCCAGCTGAGGCGGGAGACCAAGGGACCCTTTCCACGTGCCACAGGAATCCTGGGACTCCTATCAAGTTTCATGAGGAGTCAGGCATCATCTCCTTTGGAGGCACTGATCTCCGCGTACCTCTGGAGTTTTCAAAGGATGTGAGGCCTCCGGTCGCGATGAGGTGGGGAACTCGGTCTTTCTCTGTGGTCTCCACAGGGGATTCAGACATCCTTTCATCTTGGGAGATGCAAGACGAGCCTGCATTCAAGTCACTGCAGGGATATCCGGCCTCATTTCGCGTCAGGGCATCGCAGTGTCCATTCCACTTGAGGGCTCAAACTCAGGGTCCCTCTCACATACCTAGAGCTGAGAGAAGCCTCCTCTTGAGGTGCTTGTGGTAAGGTAGTATTCCTCTGGAGTCGAAGCCAGGGACTAACCTCTCATCTCGAGTTGATTTTTGGTCCACGGAGCTCTTTCGTGTTGCTACAGTGACCTCGGGATCCCTCTAGCCTTGAAACAGTGTTCTTGGGGTTTCTCTGGAGTGTCATCAGGAAATCAAGGCTCCTTTCATGTTTGATGTGCAACACGGAATTACTCTGCACGCAGTGCAGGGGAATCGAGCCTCATCTCGCGGCAAGGGGGAAGTCTCATGATTTTTCTCGAGTTGCGGCGGGAACCTGGGGTATATTCTCGAGTTACGACCTGGATGGCCCTTCCACCCACGTATTTCTTCAGTGATGTCAGGACTCCTGCCTTGTTGCGAGGGACAACTCGGGATTCTCCTCGAGGCTTGGCAGGGCAACTGGGACGCCTCTCCAGCTGAGGCGGGAGACCAAGGGTCCCTTTCCACGTGCCACAGGAGTCCTGGGACTCGTATCCAGTTTCACGAGTAGTCACGCATCGTCTCCTTTGGAGGCACTGATCTCCGCGTACCTCTGGAGTTTTCAAAGGATGTGAGGCCTCCGGTCGCGATGAGGTGGGGAACTAGGTCTTTCTCTGTGGTCTCCACAGGGGATTCAGACATCCTTTCGTCTTGGGAGATGCAAAACGAGCCTGGATTCAAGTCACTGCAGGGATATCCGGCCTTATTTCGAGTCAGGGCATCGCGGTGTCCATTCCACTTGAGGCCTCAAACTCAGGGTCCCTCTCACATACCAAGAGCTGAGAGAAGCCTCCTCTTGAGGTGCTTGTGGTAACGTGGTTTTCCTCTGGAGTCGAAGCCAGGGACTAACCTCTCATCTCGAGTTGATTTTTGGTCCACGGAGCTCTTTCGGGTTGCTACAGTGACCTCAGGATCCCTCTAGCCTTGAAACAGTGTTCTTGCAGTTTCTCTCTAGTGCCATCAAGGTAAGCAAGAATCCTTTCATGTGTGATGTGCAACACGGAATTGCTCTGCATGAAGTGCAGGGGAATCTGGCCTCATCTCGCGGCGAGGAGGAAGTCTAATGGTTTTTCTCGAGTTGCGGCAGGAACCTGGTGTATATTCTCGAGTTACGACGGGGATGGCCCTTCCTCACACGTGTTTGTTCAGCGACATCAGGACTCCAGCCTAGTTGCGAGGGACAACTCGGGATTCTCCTCGAGGTTTGGCAGGCCAATTGGGACGCCTCTCCAGCTGAGGCAGGAGACCAAGGGTCCCTTTCCACGTGCCACAGGAATCCTGGGACTCCTAAGAAGTTTCACGAGGAATCAGGCATCGTCTCCTTTGGAGGCACTGATCTCCGAGTACCTCTGGAGTTTTCAAAGGATTTGAGGCCTCCGGTCGCGATGAGGTGGGGAACTAGGTCTTTCTCTGTGGTCTCCACAGGGGATTCAGACATCCTTTCGTCTTGGGAGATGCAAGACGAGCCTGCATTCAAGTCACTGCAGGGATATCTGGCCTGATTTCGAGTCAGGGCATCGCGGTGTCCATTCCACTTGAGGCCGCAAACTCAGGGTCCCTCTCACATACCTAGAGCTGAGAGAAGCCTCCTCTTGAGGTGCTTGTGGTAAGGTGGTATTCTCCTGAAGTGGAAGCCAGGGACTAACCTCTCATCTCGAGTTGATTTTTGGTCCACGGAGCTCTTTCGTGTGGCTACAGTGACCTCAGGAACCCTCTAGCCTTGAAACAGGGTTCTTGGGGTTTCTCTGGAGTGCCATCAAGGAAATCAAGGCTCCTTTCATGTGTGATGTGCAACACGGAATTGCTCTGCCCGCAGTGCAGGGGAATCGGTCCTCATTTCGCGGCGAGGGGGAAGTCTCATGGTTTTTTCGAGTTGCGGCGGGGACCTGGGGTATATTCTCGAGTTACGACGGGGATGGCCCTCCCACCCACATGTTTGTTCAGCGACGTCAGGACTCCTGCCTAGTTGCAAGGGACAACTCGGGATTCTCCTCGAGGCTTGGCAGGGAAATTGGGACGCCTCTCCAGCTGAGGCGGGAGACCAAGGGTCCCTTTCCACTTGCCACAGGAATCCTTGGACTCCTATCAAGTTTCACGAGGAGTCAGGCATCGTCTCCTTTGGAGGCACTGATCTCCGCGTACCTCTGGAGTTTTCAAAGGATGTGAGGCCTCCGGTCGCGATGAGGTGGAAAACTCGGTCTTTCTCTGTGGTCTCCACAGGGGATTCAGACATCCTTTCGTCTTGGGAGATGCAAGACGAGCCTGCATTCAAGTCACTGCAGGGATATCCGGCCTTATTTTGAGTCAGGGCATCGCGGTGTCCATTCGACTTGAGGCTGCAAACTCAGGGTCCCTCTCACATACATAGTGCTGAGGGAAGCCTCGTCTTGTGGTGCTTGTGGTAAGGTGGTATTCCTCTGGAGTCGAAGCCAGGGACTAACCTCTCATCTCAAGTTGATTTTTGGGCCACGGAACTCTTTCGTGTTGCTACAGTGACCTCAGGATCCCTCTAGCCTTGAAACAGTGTTCTTGGGGTTTCTCTGGAGTGCCATCAAGGAAATCAAGACTCCTTTCATGTGTGATGTGCAACACGGAATTGCTCTGCACGCAGTGCAGGGGAATCGGGCCTCATCTCACGGCGAGGGGGAAGTCTCATGGTTTTTCTCGAGTTGCAGCGGGGACCTGGGGTATATTCTCGAGTTACGACGGGGATGGCCCTTCCACCCACGTGTTTGTTCAGCGTCGTCAGGACTCCTGCCTAGTTGCGAGGGACAACTCGGGATTCTCCTCGAGGCTTGGCAGGGCAATTGGGACGCCTCTCCAGCTGAGGCGGGAGACCAAGGGTCCCTTTCCACGTGCCACAGGAATCCTGGGATTCCTATCAAGTTTCATGAGGAGTCAGGCATCATCTCCTTTGGAGGCACTGATTTCCGCGTACCTCTGGAGTTTTCAAAGGATGTGAGGCCTCCGGTCGCGATGAGGTGGGGAACTAGGTCTTTCTCTGTGGTCTCCACAGGGGATTCAGACATTCTTTCATCTTGGGAGATGCAAGACGAGCCTGCATTCAAGTCACTGCAGGGATATCCGGCCTCATTTCGCGTCAGGGCATCGCAGTGTCCATTCCACTTGAGGGCTCAAACTCAGGGTCCCTCGCACATTCCTAGAGCTGAGAGAAGCCTCCTCTTGAGGTTCTTGTGGTAAGGTAGTATTCCTCTGGAGTCGAAGCCAGGGACTAACCTCTCATCTCGAGTTGATTTTTGGTCCACGGAGCTCTTTCGTGTTGCTACAGTGACCTCGGGATCCCTCTAGCCTTGAAACAGTGTTCTTGGGGTTTCTCTGGAGTGTCATCAGGAAATCAAGGCTCCTTTCATGTTTGATGTGCAACACGGAATTACTCTGCACGCAGTGCAGGGGAATCGAGCCTCATCTCGCGGCAAGGGGGAAGTCTCATGGTTTTTCTCGAGTTGCGGCGGGAACCTGGGGTATATTCTCGAGTTACGACGGGGATGGCCCTTCCACACACGTGTTTGTTCAGCAATGTCAGGACTCCTGCCTTGTTGCGAGGGACAACTTGGGATTCTCCTCGAGGCTTGGCAGGGCAACTGGGACGCCTCTCCAGCTGAGGCGGGAGACCAAGGGTCCCTTTCCACGTGCCACAGGAGTCCTGGGACTCGTATCCAGTTTCACGAGTAGTCAGGCATCGTCTCCTTTGGAGGCACTGATCTCCGCGTACCTCTGGAGTTTTCAAAGGATGTGAGGCCTCCGGTCGCGATGAGGTGGGGAACTAGGTCTTTCTCTGTGGTCTCCACAGGGGATTCAGACATCCTTTCGTCTTGGGAGATGCAAAACGAGCCTGGATACAAGTCACTGCAGGGATATCCGGCCTTATTTCGAGTTAGGGCATCGCGGTGTCCATTCCACTTGAGGCCGCAAAGTCAGGGTCCCTCTCACATACCTAGAGCTGAGAGAAGCCTCCTCTTGATGTGCTTGTGATAAGGTGGTATTCCTCAGGAGTCGAAGCCAGGGACTAACCTCTCATCTCGAGTTGATATTTGGTCCATCGAGCTCTTTCGTTTTGCTACAGTGACCTCAGGATCCCTCTAGCCTTGAAACAGTGTTCTTGGGGTTTCTCTGGAGTGCCATCAAGGAAATCAAGGCTCCTTTCATGTGTGATGTGCAACACGGAACTGCTATGCAGGCAGTGCAGGGGAATCGGGCCTCATCTCGCGGCGAGGGGGAAGTCTCATGGTTTTTCTCGAGTTGCAGCGGGCACCTGGGGTATATTCTCGAGTTACGACGGGGATGGCCCTTCCACCCACGTGTTTGTTCAGCGTCGTCAGGACTCCTGCCTAGTTGCGAGGGACAACTCGGGATTCTCCTGGGGGCTTGGCAGGGCAATTGGAACGCCTCTCCAGCTGAGGCGGTAGACAAAGGGTCCCTTTCCACGTGTCACAGGAATCCTGGGACACCTATCAAGTTTCACCAGGAGTCAGGCATCGTCTCCTTTGGAGGCACTGATCTCCGCGTACGTCTGGAATTTTCAAAGGATGTGAGGCCTCCGGTCGCGATGCGGTGGGGAAGTAGGTCTTTCTCTGTGGTCTCCACAGGGGATTCAGACATCCTTTCGTCTTGGGAGATGCAAGACAAGCCTGCATTCAAGTTACTGCAGGGATTTCCGGCCTTATTTCGAGTCAGGGCATCGCGGTGTCCATTCCACTTGAGGCCGCAAACTCATGGTCCCTCTCACATACCTAGAGCTGAGAGAAGCCTCCTCTTGAGGTGCTTGTGGTAAGGTGGTATTCCTCTGGAGTCAAAGCCAGGGACCTACCTCTCATCTCAAGTTGATTTTTGGGCCACGGAACTCTATCGTGTTGCTACAGTGACCTCAGGATCCCTCTAGCCTTGAAACAGTGTTCTTGGGGTTTCTCTGGAGTGCCATCAAGGAAATCAAGACTCCTTTCATGTGTGATGTGCAACACGGAATTGCTCTGCACGCAGTGCAGGGGAATCGGGCCTCATCTCACGGCGAGGGGGAAGTCTCATGTTTTTTCTCGAGTTGCAGCGGGGACCTGGGGTATATTCTCGAGTTACGACGGGGATGGCCCTTCCACCCACGTGTTTGTTCAGCGTCGTCAGGACTCCTGCCTAGTTGCGAGGGACAACCCGGGATTCTCCTCGAGGCTTGGCAGGGTAATTGGGAGGCCTCTCTAGCTGAGGCGGGAGACCAAGGGTCCCTTTCCACATGCCACAGCAATCCAGGGAATCCTATCAAGTTTCACGAGGAGTCAGGCATCGTCTCCTTTGGAGGAACTGATCCCCGCATACCTCTGAAGTTTTCAAAGGATGTGAGGCCTCCGGTCGCGATGAGGTGGAAAACTAGGTCTTTCTCTGTGGTCTCCGCAGGGGATTCAGACATCCTTTCGTCTTGGGAAATGAAGACGAGCCTGCATTCAATTCACTGCAGGGATATCCGGCCTTATTTCGAGTCAGGGCATCGCGGTGTCCATTCCACTTGAGGCCGCAAACTCAGGGTTCCTCTCACATATCTAGAGCTGAGAGAAGCCTCCTCTTGAGGTGCTTGTGGTAAGGTGGTATTCCTCTGGAGTCGAAGCCAGGGACTAACCTCTCATCTCGAGTTGATTTTTGGTCCACGGAGCTCTTTCGTGTTGCCACAGTAACCTCAGGTCCCCTCTAGCCTTGAAACAGTGTTCTTGGCGTTTCTCTGGAGTGCCATCAAGGAAATCAACGCTCCATTCATGTGTGATGTGCAACACTGAATTGCTCTGCACGCAGTGCAGGATATCGGGCCTCATTTTGCGGCGAGGGGGAAGTCTCATGGTTTTTCTCGAATTGCGGTGGGAACCTGGGGTATATTCTCGAGTTATGACGGGGATGGCCCTTCCACCCACGTGTTTGTTCAGCCACGTCAGGACTCCTGCCTAGTTGCAAGGGACAACTCGGGATTCTCCTCGAGGCTTGGCAGGGCAATTGGGACGCCTCTCCAGCTGAGGCGGTAGACCAAGGGACCCTTTCCACGTGCCACAGGAATTCTGGGACTCCTATCAAGTTTCACGAGGAGTCAGGCATCGTCTCCTTTGGAGGCACTGATCTCCGCGTACCTCTGGAGTTTTCAAAGGATGTGAGGCCTCCGGTCGCGATGAGGTGGGGAACTAGGTCTTTCTCTGTGGTCTCCACAGGGGATTCAGACATCCTTTCATCTTGGGAGATGCAAGACGAGCCTGCATTCAAGTCACTGCAGGGATATCCGGCCTCATTTCGCGTCAGGGCATCGCAGTGTCCATTCCACTTGAGGGCTCAAACTCAGGGTCCCTCGCACATACCTAGAGCTGAGAGAAGCCTCCTCTTGAGGTTCTTGTGGTAAGGTAGTATTCCTCTGGAGTCGAAGCCAGGGACTAACCTCTCATCTCGAGTTGATTTTTGGTCCACGGAGCTCTTTCGTGTTGCTACAGTGACCTCGGATCCCTCTAGCCTTGAAACAGTGTTCTTGGGGTTTCTCTGGAGTGTCATCAGGAAATCAAGGCTCCTTTCATGTTTGATGTGCAGCACGGAATTACTCTGCACGCAGTGCAGGGGAATCGAGCCTCATCTCGCGGCAAGGGGGAAGTCTCATGGTTTTTCTCGAGTTGCGGCGGGAACCTGGGGTATATTCTCGAGTTACGACGGGGATGGCCCTTCCACCCACGTATTTCTTCAGCAATGTCAGGACTCCTGCCTTGTTGCGAGGGACAACTCGGGATTCTCCTCGAGGCTTGGCAGGGCAACTGGGACGCCTCTCCAGCTGAGGCGGTAGACCAAGGGTCCCTTTCCACGTGCCACAGGAGTCCTGGGACTCGTATCCAGTTTCACGAGTAGTCAGGCATTGTCTCCTTTGGAGGCACTGATCTCCGTGTACCTCTGGAGTTTTCAAAGGATGTAAGGCCTCCGGTCGCGATGAGGTGAGGAACTAGGTCTTTCTCTGTGGTCTCCACAAGGGATTCAAACATATTTTCATCTTGGAAGATTCAAGACGAGGCGGCATTCAAGTGACTTCAGAGATATCTGGCCTTATTTTGAGGAAGGGAATCGCGATGTCCATTCCACTTGAGGCCGCAAACTCAGGGTCCCTCTCACATTTCTAAAGCTGAGAGAAGCCTCCTCTTGAGGTACTTGTGGTAAGGTGGTATTCCTCTGGAGTCGAAGCCAGGGACTAACCTCTCATCTCGAGTTGATTTTTGGTCCACGGAGCTCTTTCGTGTTGCTACAGTGACCTCAGGAACCCTCTAGCCTTGAAACAGTGTTCTTGGGGTTTCTCTGGAGTGCCATCAAGGAAATCAAGGCTCCTTTCATGTGTGATGTGCAACACGGAATTGCTCTGCATGCAGTGCAGGGGAATCGGGCCTTATCTCGCGGCGAGGAGGAAGTCTCATGGTTTTCCTCGAGTTGCGGCGGGAACCTGGGGTATATTCTCGAGTTACGACGAGGATGGCCCTTCCACCCACGTGTTTGTTCAGCGTCGTCAGGACTCCTGCCTAGTTGCGAGGGACAACTCGGGATTCTCCTCGAGGCTTGGCAGGGCAATTGGGACGCCTCTCCAGCTGAGGCGGGAGACCAAGTGTCCCTTTCCACGTGCCACAGGAATCCTGGGACTCCTATCAAGTTTCACGAGGAGTCAGGCATCGTCTCCTTTGGAGGCACTGATGTCCACGTACCTCTGGAGTTTTCAAAGGATGTGAGTCCTCCGGTAGCGATGAAATGCGGAACTACGTCTTTCTCTGCGGTCTCCACAGGGTATTCAGACATCCTTTCATCTTGGGAGATGCAAGACGAGCCTGCATTCAAGTCACTGTAGGGATATCCGGCCTTATTTCGAGTCAGGGCTTCGCGGTGCGCATTCCACTGGAGGCCGCAAACTCAGGGTCCCGGTCACATACATAGAGCTGAGAGAAGCCTCCTCTTGAGGTGCTTGTGGTAAGGTGGTATACCTCTGGAGTCGAAGCCAGGGACTAACCTCTCATCTCGAGTTGATTTTTGGTCCACGGAGCTCTTTCGTGTTGCTACAGTGAGCTCAGGATCCCTCTAGCCTTGAAACAGTGTTCTTGGGGTTTCTCTGGAGTGCCATCAAGGAAATCAAGGCTCCTTTCATGTGTGATGTGCAACACGGAATTGCTTTGCACGCAGTGCAGGGGAATCGGGCCTCATCTCGCGGCGAGGGGGAAGTCTCATGGTTTTTCTCGAGTTGCGGCGGGAACCTGGGGTATATTCTCGAGTTACGACGGGGATGGCCCTTCCAACCACGTGTTTGTTGAGCAACGTCAGGACTCCTGCCTTGTTGGAAGGGACAACTCGGGATACTCCTCGAGGCTTGGCAGGGCAATTCGGACGCCTCTCCAGCTGAGCCGGGAGACCAAGGGTCCCTTTCCACGTGCCAGAGGAACCCTGGGCCTCCTATCAAGTTTCATGAGGAGTCAGGCATCGTCTCCTTTGGAGGCACTGATCTCCGTGTACCTCTGGAGTTTTCAAAGGATGTGAGGCCTCCGGTCGCGATGAGGTGAGGAACTAGGTCTTTCTCTGTGGTCTCCACAGGGGATTCAGACATCCTTTCGTCATGGGAAATGCAAGACGAGCCTGCATTCAAGTCACTGTAGGGATATCCGGCCTTATTTCGAGTCAGGGCATCGCGGTGTCCATTCCACTTGAGGCCTCAAACTCAGGGTCCCTCTCAAATACCTAGAGCTGAGAGAAGCCTCCTCTTGAGGTGCTTGTGATAAGGTGGTATTCCTCTGGAGTCGAAGCCAGGGACTAACCTCTCATCTCGAGTTGATTTTTGGTCCACAGAGCTCTTTCATGTTGCTACAGTGACGTCAGGTTCCCTCTAGCCTTGAAACAGTGTTCTTGGGGTTTCTCTGGAGTGCCATCAAGGAAATCAAGGCTCCTTTCATGTGTGATGTGCAACACGGATTTGCTCTGCACGCAGTGCAGGGGAATCGGGCCTCATCTCGCGGCGAGGGGAAGTCTCATGGTTTTTCTCGAGTTGCGGCGGGAACCTGGGGTATATTCTCGAGTTACCACGAGGATGGCCCTTCCACCCACGTGTTTGTTCAGCGACGTCAGGACTCCGGCCTAGTTGCGAGGGACTACTCGGGATTCTCCTCGAGGCTTGGCAGGGCAATTGGGACGCCTCTCCAGCTGAGGCGGGAGACCAAGTGTCCCTTTCCACGTGCCACAGGAATCCTGGGACTCCTATCAAGTTTCACGAGGAGTCAGGCATCGTCTCCTTTGGAGGCACTGATCTCCACGTACCTCTGGAGTTTTCAAAGGATGTGAGTCCTCCGGTCGCGATGAAATGCGGAACTACGTCTTTCTCTGCGGTCTCCACAGGGTATTCAGACATCCTTTCATCTTGGGAGATGCAAGACGAGCCTGCATTCAAGTCACTGTAGGGATATCCGGCCTTATTTCGAGTCAGGGGTTCGCGGTGCGCATTCCACTGGAGGCCGCAAACTCAGGGTCCCTCTCACATACCTAGAGGTGAGAGAAGCCTCCTCTTGAGGTACTTGTGGTAAGGTGGTATTCCTCTGGAGTCGAAGCCATAACTAACCTCTCATCTCGAGTTGATTTTTAGTCCACGGAGCTCTTTCGTGTTGCTACAGTGACCTCAGGATCCCTCTAGGCTTGAAAGAGTGTTCTTGGGGTTTCTCTGGAATGCCATCAAGGAAATCAAGGCTCCTTTCATGTGTGATGTGCAACATGGAATTGCTCTGCATGCAGTGCAGGGGAATCGGGCCTCATCTCACGGCGAGGGGAAGTCTCATGGTTTTTCTCGAGTTGCGCCGGGAACCTGGGGTATATTCTCGAGTTACGACGGGGATGGCCCTTCCAACCACGTGTTTGTTCAGCGATGTCAGGACTCCTGCCCTATGGTGAGGGACAACTCGGGATTCTCCTCGAGGCTTGGCAGGGCAATTGGGATGCCTCTTCAGCAGAGGCGGGAGACCAAGGGTCCCTTTCCACGTGCCACAGGAATCCTGGGACTCCTATCAAGTTTCACGAGGAGTCAGGCATCGTCTCCTTTGGAGGCACTGATCTCCGCGTACCTCTGGAGTTTTCAAAGGATGTGAGGCCTCCGGTCGCGATGAGGTGGGGAACTAGCTCTTTCTCTGTGGTCTGCACAGGGGATTCAGACATCCTTTCGTCTTGGGAGATGCAAGACGAGCCTGCATTCAAGTCACTGCAGGAATATCCAGCCTTATTTTGAATCAGGGCATCGCGGTGTCCATTCCATTTGAGGCCGCAAACTCAGGGTCCCGGTCACATACATAGAGCTGAGAGAAGCCTCCTCTTGAGGTGCTTGTGGTAAGGTGGTATACCTCTGGAGTCGAAGCCAGGGACTAACCTCTCATCTCGAGTTGATTTTTGGTCCACGAAGCTCTTTCGTGTTGCTACAGTGAGCTCAGGATCCCTCTAGCCTTGAAACAGTGTTCTTGGGGTTTCTCTGGAGTGCCATCAAGGAAATCAAGGCTCCTTTCATGTGTGATGTGCAACACGGAATTGCTCTGCACGCAGTGCAGGGGAATCGGGCCTCATCTCGCGGCGAGGGGGAAGTCTCATGGTTTTTCTCGAGTTGCGGCGGGAACCTGGGGTATATTCTCGAGTTACGACGGGGATGGCCCTTCCAACCACGTTTTTGTTGAGCAACGTCAGGACTCCTGCCTTGTTGCAAGGGACAACTCGGGATTCTCCTCGAGGCTTGGCAGGGCAATTCGGACGCCTCTCCAGCTGAGCCGGGAGACCAAGGGTCCCTTTCCACGTGCCAGAGGAACCCTGGGCCTCCTATCAAGTTTCATGAGGAGTCAGGCATCGTCTCCTTTGGAGGCACTGATCTCCGTGTACCTCTGGAGTTTTCAAAGGATGTGAGGCCTCCGGTCGCGATGAGGTGAGGAACTAGGTCTTTCTCTGTGGTCTCCACAGGGGATTCAGACATCCTTTCGTCATGGGAAATGCAAGACGAGCCTGCATTCAAGTCACTGTAGGGATATCCGGCCTTATTTCGAGTCAGGGCATCGCGGTGTCCATTCCACTTGAGGCCTCAAACTCAGGGTCCCTCTCAAATACCTAGAGCTGAGAGAAGCCTCCTCTTGAGGTGCTTGTGATAAGGTGGTATTCCTCTGGAGTCGAAGCCAGGGACTAACCTCTCATCTCGAGTTGATTTTTGGTCCACAGAGCTCTTTCATGTTGCTACAGTGACGTCAGGTTCCCTCTAGCCTTGAAACAGTGTTCTTGGGGTTTCTCTGGAGTGCCATCAAGGAAATCAAGGCTCCTTTCATGTGTGATGTGCAACACGGATTTGCTCTGCACGCAGTGCAGGGGAATCGGGCCTCATCTCGCGGCGAGGGGAAGTCTCATGGTTTTTCTCGAGTTGCGGCGGGAACCTGGGGTATATTCTCGAGTTACCACGAGGATGGCCCTTCCACCCACGTGTTTGTTCAGCGACGTCAGGACTCCGGCCTAGTTGCGAGGGACTACTCGGGATTCTCCTCGAGGCTTGGCAGGGCAATTGGGACGCCTCTCCAGCTGAGGCGGGAGACCAAGTGTCCCTTTCCACGTGCCACAGGAATCCTGGGACTCCTATCAAGTTTCACGAGGAGTCAGGCATCGTCTCCTTTGGAGGCACTGATCTCCACGTACCTCTGGAGTTTTCAAAGGATGTGAGTCCTCCGGTCGCGATGAAATGCGGAACTACGTCTTTCTCTGCGGTCTCCACAGGGTATTCAGACATCCTTTCATCTTGGGAGATGCAAGACGAGCCTGCATTCAAGTCACTGTAGGGATATCCGGCCTTATTTCGAGTCAGGGGTTCGCGGTGCGCATTCCACTGGAGGCCGCAAACTCAGGGTCCCTCTCACATACCTAGAGGTGAGAGAAGCCTCCTCTTGAGGTACTTGTGGTAAGGTGGTATTCCTCTGGAGTCGAAGCCATAACTAACCTCTCATCTCGAGTTGATTTTTAGTCCACGGAGCTCTTTCGTGTTGCTACAGTGACCTCAGGATCCCTCTAGGCTTGAAAGAGTGTTCTTGGGGTTTCTCTGGAATGCCATCAAGGAAATCAAGGATCCTTTCATGTGTGATGTGCAACATGGAATTGCTCTGCATGCAGTGCAGGGGAATCGGGCCTCATCTCACGGCGAGGGGAAGTCTCATGGTTTTTCTCGAGTTGCGCCGGGAACCTGGGGTATATTCTCGAGTTACGACGGGGATGGCCCTTCCAACCACGTGTTTGTTCAGCGACGTCAGGACTCCTGCCTAGTTACGAGGGACAATTCGGGATTCTCCTCGAGGCTTGGCAGGGCAATTGGGACGCCTCTCCAGCTGAGGCGGGAGACCAAGGGTCCCTTTCCACGTGCCACAGGAATCCTGGAACTCCTATCAAGTTTCATGAGGAGTCAGGCATCGTCTCCTTTGGAGCACTGATCTCCGAGTACCTCTGGAGTTTTCAAAGGATGTGAGGCCTCCGGTGGCGATGAGCTGGGGAACTAGGTCTTTCTCTGTGGTCTCCACAGGGGATTCAGACATCCTTTCGTCTTGGGAGATGCAAGACGAGCCTGCATTCAAGTCACTGCAGGGATATCCGGCCTTATTTCGAGTCAGGGCATTGCGGTGTCCATTCCACTTGAGACCGCAAACTCAGGGTCCCTCTCACATACCTAGAGCTGAGAGAAGCCTCCTCTTGAGGTGCTTGTAGTAAGGTGGTATTCCTCTGGAGTCGAAGCCAGGGACTAACCTCTCATCTCCAGTTGATTTTTGGTCCACGGATCTCTTTTGTGTTGCTACAGTGACCTCAGGAACCCTCTAGCCTTGAAACAGGGTTCTTGAGGTTTCTCTGGAGTGCCATCAAGGAAATCAAGGCTCCTTTCATGTGTGATATGCAACACGGAATTGCTCTGCACGCAGTGCAGGGTAATCGGGCCTCATCTCGGGCGAGGGGGAAGTCTCATGGTTTTTCTCGAGTTGCGGCGGGAACCTGGGGTATATTCTCGAGTTACCACGAGGATGGCCCTTCCACCCACGTGTTTGTTCAGCGACGTCAGGACTCCGGCCTAGTTGCGAGGGACTACTCGGGATTCTCCTCGAGGCTTGGCAGGGCAATTGGGACGCCTCTCCAGGTGAGGCGGGAGAACAAGGGTCCCTTTCCACGTGCCACAGGAATCCTGGGACTCTTATCAAGTTTCACGAGTAGTCAGGCATCGTCTCCTTTGGAGGCACTGATCTTCGCGTACCTCTGGAGTTTTCAAAGGATTTGAGGCCTCCGGTCGCGATGAGGTGGGGAACTAGGTCTTTCTCTGTGGTCTCCACAGGGGATTCAGACATCCTTACATCTTGGGAGATGCAAGACGAGCCTGCATTCAAGTCACTGCAGGGATATGCGGCCTTATTTCGAGTCAGGGAATCGGGGTGTCCATTCCACTTGAGGCCGCAAAGTCAGGGTCCCTCTCACATAACTAGAGCTGAGAGAAGCCTCCTCTTGAAGTGCTTGTGGTAAGGTGGTATTCCTCTGGAGTTGAAGACAGGGACTAACCTCTCATCTCGGGTTGATTTTTGGTCCACGGAGCTCTTTCTTGTTGCTACAGTGACCTCCGGATCCCTCTAGCCTTGAAACAGTGTTCTTGGGGTTTCTCTGGAGTGCCATCAAGGAAATCAAGGCTCCTTTCTTGTGTGATGTGCAACACGGAATTGCTCTGCACGCAGTGCAGGGGAATCGGGCCTCATCTCGCGGCGAGGGGTAAGTCTCATGGTTTTTCTCGAGTTGCGGCGGGAACCTGGGGTATATTCTCGAGTAAAGACGGGGATGGCCCTTCCACACACGTGTTTGTTCAGCGATGTCAGGACTCCTGCCCTATTGTGAGGGACAACTCGGGATTCTCCTCGAGGCTTGGCAGGGCAATTGGAATGCCTCTTCAGCAGAGGCGGGAGACCAAGGGTCCCTTTCCACTTGCCACAGGAATCCTGGGACTCCTATCAAGTTTCACGAGGAGTCAGGCATCGTCTCCTTTGGAGGCACTGATCTCCGCGAACCTCTGGAGTTTTCAAAGGATGTGAGGCCTCCGGTCGCGATGAGGTGGGGAACTAGGTCTTTCTCTGTGGTCTCCACAGGGGATTCAGACATCCTTTCGTCTTGCGAGATGCAAGACGAGCCTGCATTCAAGTCACTGCAGGGATATCCGGCCTTATTTTGAATCAGGGCATCGCGGTGTCCATTCCATTTGAGGCCGCAAACTCAGGGTCCCGGTCACATACATAGAGCTGAGGGAAGCCTCCTCTTGAGGTGCTTGTAGTAAGGTGGTATACCTCTGGAGTCGAAGCCAGGGACTAACCTCTCATCTCGAGTTGATTTTTGGTCCACGGAGCTCTTTCGTGTTGCTACAGTGAGCTCAGGATCCCTCTAACCTTGAAACAGTGTTCTCGGGGTTTCTCTGGAGTGCCATCAAGGAAATCAAGTCTCCTTTCATGTGTGATGTGCAACACGGAATGGCTCTGCACGCAGTGCAGGGGAATCGGGCCTCATCTCGCGGCGAGGGGGAAGTCTCATGGTTTTTCTCGAGTTGCGGCGGGAACCTGGGGTATATTCTCGAGTTACGACGGGGATGGCCCTTCCAACCACGTGTTTGTTCAGCGACGTCAGGACTCCTGCCTTGTTGCAAGGGACAACTCGGGATTCTCCTCGAGGCTTGGCAGGGCAATTCGGACGCCTCTCCAGCTGAGGCAGGAGACCAAGGGTCCCTTTCCACGTGCCACAGGAACCCTGGGCCTCCTATCAAGTTTCATGAGGAGTCAGGCATCGTCTCCTTTGGAGGCACTGATCTCCGTGTACCTCTGGAGTTTTCAAAGTATGTGAGGCCTCCGGTCGCGATGAGGTGAGGAACTAGGTCTTTCTCTGTGGTCTCCACAGGGGATTCAGACATCCTTTCGTCATGGGAAATGCAAGACGAGCCTGCATTCAAGTCACTGTAGGGATATCCGGCCTTATTTCGAGTCAGGGCATCGCGGTGTCCATTCCACTTGAGGCCTCAAACTCAGGGTCCCTCTCAAATACCTAGAGCTGAGAGAAGCCTCCTCTTGAGGTGCTTGTGATAAGGTGGTATTCCTCTGGAGTCGAATCCAGGGACTAACCTCTCATCTCGAGTTGATTTTTGGTCCACAGAGCTCTTTCATGTTGCTACAGTGACGTCAGGTTCCCTCTAGCCTTGAAACAGTGTTCTTGGGGTTTCTCTGGAGTGCCATCAAGGAAATCAAGGCTCCTTTCATGTGTGATGTGCAACACGGAATTGCTCTGCACGCAGTGCAGGGGAATCGGGCCTCATCTCGCGGCGAGGGGAAGTCTCATGGTTTTTCTCGAGTTGCGGCGGGAACCTGGGGTATATTCTCGAGTTACGACGGGGATGGCCCTTCCAGCCACGTGTTTGTTCAGCGACGTCAGGACTCCTACCTAGTTGCGAGGGACAATTCGGGATTCTCCTCGAGGCTTGGCAGGGCAATTGGGACGCCTCTCCAGGTGAGGCGGGAGAACAAGTGTCCCTTTCCACGTGCCACAGGAATCCTGGGACTCCTATCAAGTTTCACGAGGAGTCAGGCATCGTCTCCTTTGGAGGCACTGATCTCCGAGTACCTCTGGAGTTTTCAAAGGATGTGAGGCCTCCGATCGCGATGAGGTGAGGAACTAGGTCTTTCTCTGTGGTCTCCACAGGGGATTCAGACATCATTTCGTCATGGGAAATGCAAGACGAGCCTGCATTCAAGTCACTGTAGGGATATCCGGCCTTATTTCGAGTCAGGGCATCGCGGTGTCCATTCCACTTGAGGCCTCAAACTCAGGGTCCCTCTCAAATACCTAGAGCTGAGAGAAGCCTCCTCTTGAGGTGCTTGTGATAAGGTGGTATTCCTCTGGAGTCGAAGCCAGGGACTAACCTCTCATCTCGAGTTGATTTTTGGTCCACAGAGCTCTTTCATGTTGCTACAGTGACGTCAGGTTCCCTCTAGCCTTGAAACAGTGTTCTTGGGGTTTCTCTGGAGTGCCATCAAGGAAATCAAGGCTCCTTTCATGTGTGATGTGCAACACGGATTTGCTCTGCACGCAGTGCAGGGGAATCGGGCCTCATCTCGCGGCGAGGGGAAGTCTCATGGTTTTTCTCGAGTTGCGGCGGGAACCTGGGGTATATTCTCGAGTTACCACGAGGATGGCCCTTCCACCCACGTGTTTGTTCAGCGACGTCAGGACTCCGGCCTAGTTGCGAGGGACTACTCGGGATTCTCCTCGAGGCTTGGCAGGGCAATTGGGACGCCTCTCCAGCTGAGGCGGGAGACCAAGTGTCCCTTTCCACGTGCCACAGGAATCCTGGGACTCCTATCAAGTTTCACGAGGAGTCAGGCATCGTCTCCTTTGGAGGCACTGATCTCCACGTACCTCTGGAGTTTTCAAAGGATGTGAGTCCTCCGGTCGCGATGAAATGCGGAACTACGTCTTTCTCTGCGGTCTCCACAGGGTATTCAGACATCCTTTCATCTTGGGAGATGCAAGACGAGCCTGCATTCAAGTCACTGTAGGGATATCCGGCCTTATTTCGAGTCAGGGGTTCGCGGTGCGCATTCCACTGGAGGCCGCAAACTCAGGGTCCCTCTCACATACCTAGAGGTGAGAGAAGCCTCCTCTTGAGGTACTTGTGGTAAGGTGGTATTCCTCTGGAGTCGAAGCCATAACTAACCTCTCATCTCGAGTTGATTTTTAGTCCACGGAGCTCTTTCGTGTTGCTACAGTGACCTCAGGATCCCTCTAGGCTTGAAAGAGTGTTCTTGGGGTTTCTCTGGAATGCCATCAAGGAAATCAAGGCTCCTTTCATGTGTGATGTGCAACATGGAATTGCTCTGCATGCAGTGCAGGGGAATCGGGCCTCATCTCACGGCGAGGGGAAGTCTCATGGTTTTTCTCGAGTTGCGCCGGGAACCTGGGGTATATTCTCGAGTTACGACGGGGATGGCCCTTCCAACCACGTGTTTGTTCAGCGATGTCAGGACTCCTGCCCTATGGTGAGGGACAACTCGGGATTCTCCTCGAGGCTTGGCAGGGCAATTGGGATGCCTCTTCAGCAGAGGCGGGAGACCAAGGGTCCCTTTCCACGTGCCACAGGAATCCTGGGACTCCTATCAAGTTTCACGAGGAGTCAGGCATCGTCTCCTTTGGAGGCACTGATCTCCGCGTACCTCTGGAGTTTTCAAAGGATGTGAGGCCTCCGGTCGCGATGAGGTGGGGAACTAGGTCTTTCTCTGTGGTCTGCACAGGGGATTCAGACATCCTTTCGTCTTGGGAGATGCAAGACGAGCCTGCATTCAAGTCACTGCAGGGATATCCAGCCTTATTTTGAATCAGGGCATCGCGGTGTCCATTCCATTTGAGGCCGCAAACTCAGGGTCCCGGTCACATACATAGAGCTGAGAGAAGCCTCCTCTTGAGGTGCTTGTGGTAAGGTGGTATACCTCTGGAGTCGAAGCCAGGGACTAACCTCTCATCTCGAGTTGATTTTTGGTCCACGGAGCTCTTTCGTGTTGCTACAGTGAGCTCAGGATCCCTCTAGCCTTGAAACAGTGTTCTTGGGGTTTCTCTGGAGTGCCATCAAGGAAATCAAGGCTCCTTTCATGTGTGATGTGCAACACGGAATTGCTCTGCACGCAGTGCAGGGGAATCGGGCCTCATCTCGCGGCGAGGGGGAAGTCTCATGGTTTTTCTCGAGTTGCGGCGGGAACCTGGGGTATATTCTCGAGTTACGACGGGGATGGCCCTTCCAACCACGTGTTTGTTGAGCAACGTCAGGACTCCTGCCTTGTTGCAAGGGACAACTCGGGATTCTCCTCGAGGCTTGGCAGGGCAATTCGGACGCCTCTCCAGCTGAGCCGGGAGACCAAGGGTCCCTTTCCACGTGCCAGAGGAACCCTGGGCCTCCTATCAAGTTTCATGAGGAGTCAGGCATCGTCTCCTTTGGAGGCACTGATCTCCGTGTACCTCTGGAGTTTTCAAAGGATGTGAGGCCTCCGGTCGCGATGAGGTGAGGAACTAGGTCTTTCTCTGTGGTCTCCACAGGGGATTCAGACATCCTTTCATCATGGGAAATGCAAGACGAGCCTGCATTCAAGTCACTGTAGGGATATCCGGCCTTATTTCGAGTCAGGGCATCGCGGTGTCCATTCCACTTGAGGCCTCAAACTCAGGGTCCCTCTCAAATACCTAGAGCTGAGAGAAGCCTCCTCTTGAGGTGCTTGTGATAAGGTGGTATTCCTCTGGAGTCGAATCCAGGGACTAACCTCTCATCTCGAGTTGATTTTTGGTCCACAGAGCTCTTTCATGTTGCTACAGTGACGTCAGGTTCCCTCTAGCCTTGAAACAGTGTTCTTGGGGTTTCTCTGGAGTGCCATCAAGGAAATCAAGGCTCCTTTCATGTGTGATGTGCAACACGGATTTGCTCTGCACGCAGTGCAGGGGAATCGGGCCTCATCTCGCGGCGAGGGGAAGTCTCATGGTTTTTCTCGAGTTGCGGCGGGAACCTGGGGTATATTCTCGAGTTACCACGAGGATGGCCCTTCCACCCACGTGTTTGTTCAGCGACGTCAGGACTCCGGCTTAGTTGCGAGGGACTACTCGGGATTCTCCTCGAGGCTTGGCAGGGCAATTGGGACGCCTCTCCAGCTGAGGCGGGAGACCAAGTGTCCCTTTCCACGTGCCACAGGAATCCTGGGACTCCTATCAAGTTTCACGAGGAGTCAGGCATCGTCTCCTTTGGAGGCACTGATCTCCACGTACCTCTGGAGTTTTCAAAGGATGTGAGTCCTCCGGTCGCGATGAAATGCGGAACTACGTCTTTCTCTGCGGTCTCCACAGGGTATTCAGACATCCTTTCATCTTGGGAGATGCAAGACGAGCCTGCATTCAAGTCACTGTAGGGATATCCGGCCTTATTTCGAGTCAGGGGTTCGCGGTGCGCATTCCACTGGAGGCCGCAAACTCAGGGTCCCTCTCACATACCTAGAGGTGAGAGAAGCCTCCTCTTGAGGTACTTGTGGTAAGGTGGTATTCCTCTGGAGTCGAAGCCATAACTAACCTCTCATCTCGAGTTGATTTTTAGTCCACGGAGCTCTTTCGTGTTGCTACAGTGACCTCAGGATCCCTCTAGGCTTGAAAGAGTGTTCTTGGGGTTTCTCTGGAATGCCATCAAGGAAATCAAGGCTCCTTTCATGTGTGATGTGCAACATGGAATTGCTCTGCATGCAGTGCAGGGGAATCGGGCCTCATCTCACGGCGAGGGGAAGTCTCATGGTTTTTCTCGAGTTGCGCCGGGAACCTGGGGTATATTCTCGAGTTACGACGGGGATGGCCCTTCCAACCACGTGTTTGTTCAGCGACGTCAGGACTCCTGCCTAGTTACGAGGGACAATTCGGGATTCTCCTCGAGGCTTGGCAGGGCAATTGGGACGCCTCTCCAGCTGAGGCGGGAGACCAAGGGTCCCTTTCCACGTGCCACAGGAATCCTGGAACTCCTATCAAGTTTCATGAGGAGTCAGGCATCGTCTCCTTTGGAGCACTGATCTCCGAGTACCTCTGGAGTTTTCAAAGGATGTGAGGCCTCCGGTGGCGATGAGCTGGGGAACTAGGTCTTTCTCTGTGGTCTCCACAGGGGATTCAGACATCCTTTCGTCTTGGGAGATGCAAGACGAGCCTGCATTCAAGTCACTGCAGGGATATCCGGCCTTATTTCGAGTCAGGGCATTGCGGTGTCCATTCCACTTGAGACCGCAAACTCAGGGTCCCTCTCACATACCTAGAGCTGAGAGAAGCCTCCTCTTGAGGTGCTTGTAGTAAGGTGGTATTCCTCTGGAGTCGAAGCCAGGGACTAACCTCTCATCTCCAGTTGATTTTTGGTCCACGGATCTCTTTTGTGTTGCTACAGTGACCTCAGGAACCCTCTAGCCTTGAAACAGGGTTCTTGAGGTTTCTCTGGAGTGCCATCAAGGAAATCAAGGCTCCTTTCATGTGTGATGTGCAACACGGAATTGCTCTGCACGCAGTGCAGGGTAATCGGGCCTCATCTCGGGCGAGGGGGAAGTCTCATGGTTTTTCTCGAGTTGTGGCGGGAACCTGGGGTATATTCTCGAGTTACCACGAGGATGGCCCTTCCACCCACGTGTTTGTTCAGCGACGTCAGGACTCCGGCCTAGTTGCGAGGGACTACTCGGGATTCTCCTCGAGGCTTGGCAGGGCAATTGGGACGCCTCTCCAGGTGAGGCGGGAGAACAAGGGTCCCTTTCCACGTGCCACAGGAATCCTGGGACTCTTATCAAGTTTCACGAGTAGTCAGGCATCGTCTCCTTTGGAGGCACTGATCTTCGCGTACCTCTGGAGTTTTCAAAGGATTTGAGGCCTCCGGTCGCGATGAGGTGGGGAACTAGGTCTTTCTCTGTGGTCTCCACAGGGGATTCAGACATCATTACATCTTGGGAGATGCAAGACGAGCCTGCATTCAAGTCACTGCAGGGATATGCGGCCTTATTTCGAGTCAGGGAATCGGGGTGTCCATTCCACTTGAGGCCGCAAAGTCAGGGTCCCTCTCACATAACTAGAGCTGAGAGAAGCCTCCTCTTGAAGTGCTTGTGGTAAGGTGGTATTCCTCTGGAGTTGAAGACAGGGACTAACCTCTCATCTCGGGTTGATTTTTGGTCCACGGAGCTCTTTCTTGTTGCTACAGTGACCTCCGGATCCCTCTAGCCTTGAAACAGTGTTCTTGGGGTTTCTCTGGAGTGCCATCAAGGAAATCAAGGCTCCTTTCTTGTGTGATGTGCAACACGGAATTGCTCTGCACGCAGTGCAGGGGAATCGGGCCTCATCTCGCGGCGAGGGGTAAGTCTCATGGTTTTTCTCGAGTTGGGGCGGGAACCTGGGGTATATTCTCGAGTAAAGACGGGGATGGCCCTTCCACACACGTGTTTGTTCAGCGATGTCAGGACTCCTGCCCTATTGTGAGGGACAACTCGGGATTCTCCTCGAGGCTTGGCAGGGCAATTGGAATGCCTCTTCAGCAGAGGCGGGAGACCAAGGGTCCCTTTCCACTTGCCACAGGAATCCTGGGACTCCTATCAAGTTTCACGAGGAGTCAGGCATCGTCTCCTTTGGAGGCACTGATCTCCGCGAACCTCTGGAGTTTTCAAAGGATGTGAGGGCTCCGGTCGCGATGAGGTGGGGAACTAGGTCTTTCTCTGTGGTCTGCACAGGGGATTCAGACATCCTTTCGTCTTGCGAGATGCAAGACGAGCCTGCATTCAAGTCACTGCAGGGATATCCGGCCTTATTTTGAATCAGGGCATCGCGGTGTCCATTCCATTTGAGGCCGCAAACTCAGGGTCCCGGTCACATACATAGAGCTGAGGGAAGCCTCCTCTTGAGGTGCTTGTAGTAAGGTGGTATACCTCTGGAGTCGAAGCCAGGGACTAACCTCTCATCTCGAGTTGATTTTTGGTCCACGGAGCTCTTTCGTGTTGCTACAGTGAGCTCAGGATCCCATAACCTTGAAACAGTGTTCTCGGGGTTTCTCTGGAGTGCCATCAAGGAAATCAAGTCTCCTTTCATGTGTGATGTGCAACACGGAATGGCTCTGCACGCAGTGCAGGGGCATCGGGCCTCATCTCGCGGCGAGGGGGAAGTCTCATGGTTTTTCTCGAGTTGCGGCGGGAACCTGGGGTATATTCTCGAGTTACGACGGGGATGGCCCTTCCAACCACGTGTTTGTTGAGCAACGTCAGGACTCCTGCCTTGTTGCAAGGGACAACTCGGGATTCTCCTCGAGGCTTGGCAGGGCAATTCGGACGCCTCTCCAGCTGAGGCAGGAGACCAAGGGTCCCTTTCCACGTGCCACAGGAACCCTGGGCCTCCTATCAAGTTTCATGAGGAGTCAGGCATCGTCTCCTTTGGAGGCACTGATCTCCGTGTACCTCTGGAGTTTTCAAAGTATGTGAGGCCTCCGGTCGCGATGAGGTGAGGAACTAGGTCTTTCTCTGTGGTCTCCACAGGGGATTCAGACATCCTTTCGTCATGGGAAATGCAAGACGAGCCTGCATTCAAGTCACTGTAGGGATATCCGGCCTTATTTCGAGTCAGGGCATCGCGGTGTCCATTCCACTTGAGGCCTCAAACTCAGGGTCCCTCTCAAATACCTAGAGCTGAGAGAAGCCTCCTCTTGAGGTGCTTGTGATAAGGTGGTATTCCTCTGGAGTCGAATCCAGGGACTAACCTCTCATCTCGAGTTGATTTTTGGTCCACAGAGCTCTTTCATGTTGCTACAGTGACGTCAGGTTCCCTCTAGCCTTGAAACAGTGTTCTTGGGGTTTCTCTGGAGTGCCATCAAGGAAATCAAGGCTCCTTTCATGTGTGATATGCAACACGGAATTGCTCTGCACGCAGTGCAGGGGAATCGGGCCTCATCTCGCGGCGAGGGGAAGTCTCATGGTTTTTCTCGAGTTGCGGCGGGAACCTGGGGTATATTCTCGAGTTACGACGGGGATGGCCCTTCCAGCCACGTGTTTGTTCAGCGACGTCAGGACTCCTACCTAGTTGCGAGGGACAATTCGGGATTCTCCTCGAGGCTTGGCAGGGCAATTGGGACGCCTCTCCAGGTGAGGCGGGAGAACAAGTGTCCCTTTCCACGTGCCACAGGAATCCTGGGACTCCTATCAAGTTTCACGAGGAGTCAGGCATCGTCTCCTTTGGAGGCACTGATCTCCGAGTACCTCTGGAGTTTTCAAAGGATGTGAGGCCTCCGGTGGCGATGAGGTGGGGAACTAGGTCTTTCTCTGTGGTCTCCACAGGGGATTCAGACATCCTTTCGTCTTGGGAGATACAAGACGAGCCTGCATTCAAGTCACTGCAGGGATATCCGGCCTTATTTCGAGTCAGGGCATCGCGGTGTCCATTCCACTTGAGACCGCAAACTCAGGGTCCCTCTCACATACCTTGAGCTGAGAGAAGCCTCCTCTTGAGGTGCTTGTAGTAAGGTGGTATTCCTCTGGAGTCGAAGCCAGGGACTAACCTCTCATCTCCAGTTGATTTTTGTTCCCCGGATCTCTTTTGTGTTGCTACAGTGACCTCAGGAACCCTCTAGCCTTGAAACAGGGTTCTTGAGGTTTCTCTGGAGTGCCATCAAGGAAATCAAGGCTCCTTTCATGTGTGATATGCAACACGGAATTGCTCTGCACGCAGTGCAGGGGAATCGGGCCTCATCTCGGGCGAGGGGGAAGTCTCATGGTTTTTCTCGAGTTGCGGCGGGAACCTGGTGTATATTCTCGAGTTACCACGAGGATGGCCCTTCCACCCACGTGTTTGTTCAGCGACGTCAGGACTCCAGCCTAGTTGCGAGGGACTACTCGGGATTCTCCTCGAGGCTTGGCAGGGCAATTGGGACGCCTCTCCAGGTGAGGCGGGAGAACAAGGGTCCCATTCCACGTGCCACAGGAATCCTGGGACTCTTATCAAGTTTCACGAGTAGTCAGGCATCGTCTCCTTCGGAGGCACTGATCTTCGCGTACCTCTGGAGTTTTCAAAGGATTTGAGGCCTCCGGTCGCGATGAGGTGGGGAACTAGGTCTTTCTCTGTGGTCTCCACAGGGGATTCAGACATCCTTATATCTTGGGAGATGCAAGACGAGCCTGCATTCAAGTCACTGCAGGGATATGCGGCCTTATTTCGAGTCAGGGAATCGGGGTGTCCATTCCACTTGAGGCCACAAACTCAGGGTCCCTCTCACATACCTAGAGCTGAGAGAAGCCTCCTCTTGAGGTGCTTGTGATAAGGTGGTATTCCTCTGGAGTCGAAGCCAGGGACTAACCTCTCATCTCGAGTTGATATTTGGTCCATCGAGCTCTTTCGTGTTGCTACACTGACCTCAGGATCCCTCTAGCCTTGAAACAGTGTTCTTGGGGTTTCTCTGGAGTGCCATCAAGGAAATCAAGGCTCCTTTCATGTGTGATGTGCAACACGGAATTACTCTGCAGGCAGTGCAGGGGAATCGGGCCTCATCTCACGGCGAGGTGGAAGTCTCATGGTTTTTCTCGAGTTGCGGCGGGAACCTGGGGTATATTCTAGAGTTACGACCTGGATGGCCCTTCCACACAAGTGTTTGTTTAGCGACGGCAGGACTCCTGCCTAGTTGCGAGGGACAACTTGGGATTCTCCTCGAGGCTTGGCAGGGCAATTGGGACGCCTCTCCAGCTGAGGCGGGAGACTAAGGGTCCCTTTCCACGTGCCACAGGAATCCTGGGACTCCTATCAAGTTTCACGAGGAGTCAGGCATCGTCTCCTTTGGAGGCACTGATCTCCGCGTACCTCTGGAGTTTTCAAAGGATGTGAGGCCTCCAGTCGCGATGAGGTGGGGAACTAGGTCTTTCTCTGTGGTCTCCACAGGGGATTCAGACATCCTTTCATCTTGGGAGATGCAAGACGAGCCTGCATTCAAGTCACTGCAGGGATATCCGGCCTTATTTTGAGTCATGGCATCGCTGTGTCCATTCCACTTGAGGCCGCAAATCCAGGGTCCCTCTCACATACCTAGAGCTGAGAGAAGCCTCCTCTTGAGGTGCTTGTGGTAAGGTGGTATTCCTCTGGAGTCGAAGCCAGGGACTAACCTCTCATCTCGAGTTGATTTTTGGTCCACGGAGCTCTTTCGGGTTGCTACAGTGACCTCAGGATCCCTCTAGCCTTGAAACAGTGTTCTTGCAGTTTCTCTCTAGTGCCATCAAGGTAAGCAAGAATCCTTTCATGTGTGATGTGCAACACCGAATTGCTCTGCACGAAGTGCAGGGGAATCGGGCCTCATCTCACGGAGAGGAGGAAGTCTAATGGTTTTTCTCGAGTTGCGGCTGGAACCTGGGGTATATTCTCGAGTTCCGACGGGAATGGCCCTTCCTCACACGTGTTTGTTCAGCGACGTCAGGACTCCAGCCTAGTTGCGAGGGACAACTCGGGATTCTCCTCGAGGCTTGGCAGGCCAATTGGGACGCCTCCCCAGCTGAGGCAGGAGGCCAAGGGTCCCTTTCCACGTGCCACAGGAATCCTGGGACTCCTAAGAAGTTTCACGAGGAATCAGGCATCGTCTCCTTTGGAGGCACTGATCTCCGAGTACTACTGGAGTTTTCAAAGGATTTGAGGCCTCTGGTCGCGATGAGGTGGGGAACTAGGTCTTTCTCTGTGGTCTCCACAGGGGATTCAGACATCCTTTCGTCTTGGGAGATGCAAGACGAGCCAGCATTCAAGTCACTGCAGGGATATCTGGCCTGATTTCGAGTCAGGGCATCGCGGTGTCCATTCCACTTGAGGCCGCAAACTCAGGGTCCCTCTCACATACCTAGAGCTGAGAGAAGCCTCCTCTGGAGGTGCTTGTGGTAAGGTGGTATTCCTCTGGAGTCGAAGCCAGGGACTAACCTCTCATCTCGAGTTGATTTTTGGGCCATGGAGCTCTTTCGTGTTGCTACAGTGACCTCAGGATCCCTCTAGCCTTGAAACAGTGTTCTTGGGGTTTCTCTGGAGTGCCATCAAGGAAATCAAGGCTCCTTTCATGTGTAATGTGCAAGACGGAATTGCTCTGTACGCAGGGCAGGGGAATCGGGCCTCATCTCGCGGCGAGGGGTAAGTCTCATGGTTTTTCTCGAGTTGCGGTGGGAACCTGGGGTATATTCTCGAGTTACGACGGGGATGGCCCTTCCACCCACGTGTTTCTTCAGCGACGTCAGGACTCCTGCCTAGTTGCGAGGGACAACTCGGGATTCTCCTCGAGGCTTTTCAGGGCAATTGGGACGCCTCTCCAGCTGAGGCGGGAGACCAAGGGTCCCTTGCCACGTGCCACAGGAATCCTGGGACTCCTATCAAGTTTCACGAGGAGTCAGGCATCGTCTCGTTGGAGGCACTGATCTCCGAGTACCTCTGGAGTTTTCAAAGGATGTGAGGCCTCCGGTCGCGATGAGGTGGGGAACTAGGTCTTTTTCTGTGGTCTCCAAAGGGGATTCAGACATCCTTTCATCTTGGGAGATGCAAGACGAGCCTGCATTCAAGTCACTGCAGGAATATCCGGCCTGATTTCGAGTCAGGGCATCGCGGTGTCCATTCCACTTGAGGCCGCAAACTCAGGGTCCCTCTCACGTACCTAGAGCTGTGAGAAGCCTCCTCTTGAGGTGCTTGTGGTAAGGTGGTATTCCTCTGGAGTCGAAGCCAGGGACTAACCTCTCATCTCGAGTTGATTCTTGGTCCACAGAGCTCTTTCGTGTTGCTACAGTGACCTCAGGATCCTTCTGCCTTGAAACAGTGTTCTTGCGGTTTCTCTCTAGTGCCATCAAGGTAAGCAAGGCTCCTTTCATGTGTGATGTGCAAAACGGAATTGCTCTGCACGCAGTGCAGGGGAATCGGGCCTCATCTCGCGGCGAGGAGGAAGTCTAATGGTTTTTCTCGAGTTGCGGCGGGAACCTGGGGTATATTCTCGAGTTACGACGGGGATGGCCCTTCCACACACGTGTTTGTTCAGCGACGTCAGGACTCCAGCCTAGTTGCGAGGGACAACTCGGGATTCTCCTCGAGGCTTGGCAGGCCAATTGGGACGCCTCTCCAGCTGAGGCAGGAGACCAAGGGTCCCTTTCCACGTGCCACAGGAATCCTGGGACTCCTAAGAAGTTTCACGAGGAGTCAGGCATCGTCTCCTTTGGAGGCACTGATCTCCGAGTACCTCTGGAGTTTTCAAAGGATTTGAGGCCTCCGGTCGCGATGAGGTGGGGAACTAGGTCTTTCTCTGTGGTCTCCACAGGGGATTCAGACATCCTTTCATCTTGGGAGATGCAAGACGAGCCTGCATTCAAGTCACTGCAGGGATATTCGGCCTTATTTCGAGTCAGGGCATCGCGGTGTCCATTCCACTTGAGGCCGCAAACTCAGGGTCCCTCTCACATACCTAGAGCTGAGAGAGACCACCTCTTGAGGTGCTTGTACTAAGGTGGTATTCCTCTGGAGTCGAAGCCAGGGACTAACTCCTCATCTCGAGTTGATTTTTGGTCCACGGAGCTCTTTCGTGTTGCCACAGTGACCTCAGGATCCTTCTAGCCTTGAAACAGTGTTCTTGGGGTTTCTCTGGAGTTCTATCAAGGAAATCAAGGCTCCTTTCATGTGTGATGTGCAACACGGATTTGCTCTCCACGCAGTGCAGGGGAATCGGGCCACATCTCGCGGCGAGGGGGAAGTCTCATGGTTTTTCTCGAGTTGCGGCGGGAACCTGGGGTATATTCTCGAGTAAAGACGGGAATGGCCCTTCCACACACGTGTTTGTTCAGCGATGTCAGGACTCCTGCCCTATTGTGAGGGACAACTCGGGATTCTCCTCGAGGCTTGGCAGGGCAATTGGAATGCCTCTTCAGCAGAGGCGGGAGACCAAGGGTCCCTTTCCACGTGCCACAGGAATCCTGGGACTCCTATCAAGTTTCACGAGGAGTCAGGCATCGTCTCCTTTGGAGGCACTGATCTCCGCGTACCTCTGGAGTTTTCAAAGGATGTGAGGCCTCCGGTCGCGATGAGGTGGGGAACTAGGTCTTTCTCTGTGGTCTGCACAGGGGATTCAGACA
Source organism: Cervus elaphus (assembly GCF_910594005.1). Taxonomy (NCBI): domain Eukaryota; kingdom Metazoa; phylum Chordata; class Mammalia; order Artiodactyla; family Cervidae; genus Cervus; species Cervus elaphus. Next base: position 9,891,185 of record NC_057838.1, read on the forward strand.
TCCTTTCGTCTTGCGAGATGCAAGACGAGCCTGCATTCAAGTCACTGCAGGGATATCCGGCCTTATTTTGAATCAGGGCATCGCGGTGTCCATTCCATTTGAGGCCGCAAACTCAGGGTCCCGGTCACATACATAGAGCTGAGGGAAGCCTCCTCTTGAGGTGCTTGTAGTAAGGTGGTATACCTCTGGAGTCGAAGCCAGGGACTAACCTCTCATCTCGAGTTGATTTTTGGTCCACGGAGTTCTTTCGTGTTGCTACAGTGAGCTCAGGATCCCTCTAGCCTTGAAACAGTGTTCTTGGGGTTTCTCTGGAGTGCCATCAAGGAAATCAAGGCTCCTTTCATGTGTGATGTGCTACACGGAATTGCTCTGCACGCAGTGCAGGGGAATCGGGCCTCATCTCGCGGTGAGGGGAAGTCTCATGGTTTTTCTCGAGTTGCGGCGGGAACCTTGGGTATATTCTCGAGTTACGACGGGGATGGCCCTTCCAGCCACGTGTTTGTTCAGCGACGTCAGGACTCCTACCTAGTTGCGAGGGACAATTCGGGATTCTCCTCGAGGCTTGGCAGGGCAATTGGGACGCCTCTCCAGCTGAGGCGGGAGACCAAGTGTCCCTTTCCACGTGCCACAGGAATCCTGGGACTCCTATCAAGTTTCACGAGGAGTCAGGCATCGTCTCCTTTGGAGGCACTGATCTCCGAGTACCTCTGGAGTTTTCAAAGGATGTGAGGCCTCCGGTGGCGATGAGCTGGGGAACTAGGTCTTTCTCTGTGGTCTGCACAGGGGATTCAGACATCCTTTCGTCTTGGGAAATGCAAGACGAGCCTGCATTCAAGTCACTGCAGGGATATGCGGCTTTATTTCGAGTCAGGGAATCGGGGTGTCCATTCCACTTGAGGCCACAAACTCAGGGTCCCTCTCACATACCTAGAGCTGAGAGAAGCCTCCTCTTGAAGTGCTTGTGGTAAGGTGGTATTCCTCTGGAGTTGAAGACAGGGACTAACCTCTCATCTCGGGTAGATTTTTGGTCCATGGAGCTCTTTCTTTTTGCTACAGTGACCTCCGGATCCCTCTAGCCTTGAAACAGTGTTTTTGGGGTTTCTCTGGAGTGCCATCAAGGAAATCAAGGCTCCTTTCTTGTGTGATGTGCAACACGGAATTGCTCTGCACGCAGTGCAGGGGAATCGGGCCTCATCTCGCGGCGAGGGTAAGTCTCATGGTTTTTCTCGAGTTGCGGCCGGAACCTGGGGTATATTCTCGAGTTACGACGGGGATGGCCCTTCCAACCACGTGTTTGTTCAGCGACGTCAGGACTCCTACCTAGTTGCGAGGGACAATTCGGGATTTTCCTCGAGGCTTGGCAGGGCAATTGGGACGCCTCTCCAGCTGAGGCGGGAGACCAAGTGTCCCTTTCCACGTGCCACAGGAATCCTGGGACTCCTATCAAGTTTCACGAGGAGTCAGGCATCGTCTCCTTTGGAGGCACTGATCTCCGCGTACCTCTGGAGTTTTCAAAGGATTTGAGGCCTCCGGTCACGATGAGGTGGGGAACTAGGTCTTTCTCTGTGGTCTCCACAGGGGATTCAGACATCCTTTCATCTTGGGAGATGCAAGACGAGCCTGCATTCAAGTCACTGCAGGGATATCCGGCCTTATATCGAGTCAGGGAATCGGGGTGTCCATTCCACTTGAGGCCACAAACTCAGGGTCCCTCTCACATACCTAGAGCTGAGAGAAGCCTCCTCTTGAGGTGCTTGTGGTAAGGTGGTATTCCTCTGGAGTCGAAGCCAGGGACTAACCTCTCATCTCGAGTTAATTTTTGGTTCACGGAGCTCTTTCATGTTGCTACAGTGACCTCAGGAACCCTCTAGCCTTGAAACAGGGTTCTTGGGGTTTCTCTGGAATGCCATCAAGGAAATCAAGGCTCCTTTCATGTGTGATGTGCAACACGGAATTGCTCTGCACGCAGTGCAGGGGAATCGGGCCACATCTCGCGGCGAGGGGGAAGTCTCATGGTTTTTCTCGAGTTGCGGCGGGAACCTGGGGTATATTCTCGAGTAAAGACGGGAATGGCCCTTCCACACACGTGTTTGTTCAGCGATGTCAGGACTCCTGCCCTATTGTGAGGGACAACTCGGGATTCTCCTCGAGGCTTGGCAGGGCAATTGGAATGCCTCTTCAGCAGAGGCGGGAGACCAAGGGTCCCTTTCCACGTGCCACAGGAATCCTGGGACTCCTATCAAGTTTCACGAGGAGTCAGGCATCGTCTCCTTTGGAGGCACTGATCTCCGCGTACCTCTGGAGTTTTCAAAGGATGTGAGGCCTCCGGTCGCGATGAGGTGGGGAACTAGGTCTTTCTCTGTGGTCTGCACAGGGGATTCAGACATCCTTTCGTCTTGCGAGATGCAAGACGAGCCTGCATTCAAGTCACTGCAGGGATATCCGGCCTTATTTTGAATCAGGGCATCGCGGTGTCCATTCCATTTGAGGCCGCAAACTCAGGGTCCCGGTCACATACATAGAGCTGAGGGAAGCCTCCTCTTGAGGTGCTTGTAGTAAGGTGGTATACCTCTGGAGTCGAAGCCAGGGACTAACCTCTCATCTCGAGTTGATTTTTGGTCCACGGAGTTCTTTCGTGTTGCTACAGTGAGCTCAGGATCCCTCTAGCCTTGAAACAGTGTTCTTGGGGTTTCTCTGGAGTGCCATAAAGGAAATCAAGGCTCCTTTCATGTGTGATGTGCAACACGGAATTGCTCTGCACGCAGTGCAGGGTATCGGGCCTCATTTTGCGGCGAGGGGGAAGTCTCATGGTTTTTCTCGAGTTGCAGCGGGAACATGGGATATATTCCCAAGTTATGACGGGGATGGACCTTCCACCCACGTGTTTGTTCAGCGACGTCAGGACTCCTGCCTAGTTGCGAGGGAAAACTCGGGATTCTCCTCGAGGCTTGGCAGGGCAATTGGGACGCCTCTCCAGCTGAGGCGGGATATCAAGTGTCCCTTTCCACGTGCCACAGGAATCCTGGGATTCCTATCAAGTTTCACGAGGAGTCAGGCATCGTCTCTTTGGAGGCACTGATCTCCGCGTACCTCTGGAGTTTTCAAAGGATGTGAGGCTTCCGGTCGCGATGAGGTGGGGAACTAGGTCTTTCTCTGTGGTCTCCACAGGGGATTCAGACATCCTTTCATCTTGGGAGATGCAAGACGAGCCTGCATTCAAGTCACTGCAGGGATATCCGGCCTTATTTCGAGTCAGGGCATCGCGGTGTCCATTCCACTTGAGGTCGCAAACTCAGGGTCCCTCTCACATACCTAGAGCTGAGAGAAGTCTCCTCTTGAGGTGCTTGTGGTAAGGTGGTATTCCTCTGGAGTCGAAGCCAGGGACTAACCTCTCATCTCGAGTTGATTTTTGGTCCACGGAGCTCTTTCGTGTTGCTACAGTGACCTCAGGATCCCTCTAGCCTTGAAACAGTGTTCTTGGGGTTTCTCTGGAGTGCCATCAAGGAAATCAAGGCTCCTTTCATGTGTGATGTGCAACACGGAATTGCTCTGCACGCAGGGCAGGGGAATCAGGCCTCATCTCGCGTCGAGGGGGAAGTCTCATGGTTTTTCTCGAGTTGCGGCGGGAACCTGGGGTATATTCTCGAGTTACGTCGGGGATGGCCCTTCCAGACACGTGTTTGTTCAGCGAAGTCAGGACTCCTGCCTAGTTGCGAGGGACAGCTCGGGATTCTCCTCGAGGCTTGGTAGGGCAATTGGGACGCCTCTCCAGCTGAGGCGGGAGACCAAGGGTCCCTTTCCACGTGCACAGGAATCCTGGGACTCCTATCAAGTTTCACGAGGAGTCAGGCATCGTCTCCTTTGGAGGCACTGATCTCCGCGTACCTCTGGAGTTTTCAAAGGATGTGAGGCCTCAGGTCGCGATGAGGTGGGGAACTAGGTCCTTCTCTGTGGTCTCCACAGGGGATTCAGACATCCTTTCGTCTTGGGAGATGCAAGACGAGCCTGCATTCAAGTCACTGCAGGGATATCCGGCCTTATTTCGAGTCAGGGCCTCGCGGTGTCCATTCCACTTGAGGCCACAAACTCAGGGTCCCTCTCACATACCTAGAGCTGAGAGAAGCCTCCTCTTGAGGTGCTTGTGGTAAGGTGGTATTCCTCTGGAGTCGAAGCCAGGGACTACCCTCTTATCTCGAGTTGATTTTTGGTCTACAGAGCTCTTTCGTGTTGCTACAGTGACCTCAGGATCCCTCTAGCCTTGAAAGAGTGTTCTTGGGGTTTCTCTGGAGTGCCATCAAGGAAATCAAGGCTCCTTTCATGTGTGATGTGCAACACGGAATTGCTCTGCACGCAGTGCAGGGGAATCGGGCCTCATCTCGCGGCGAGGGGGAAGTCTCATGGTTTTTCTCGAGTTGCGGCGGGAACCTGGGGTATATTCTCGAGTTACGACGGGGATGGCCCTTCCACACACGTGTTTGTTCAGCGATGGCAGGACTACTGCCTAGTTGCGAGGGACAACTCGGGATTCTCCTCGAGGCTTGGCAGGGCAATTGGGACGACTCTCCAGCTGAGGCGGGAGACCAAGGGTCCCTTTCCACGTGCCACAGGAATCCTGGGACTCCTATCAAGTTTCACGAGGAGTCAGGCATCGTCTCCTTTGGAGGCACTGATCTCCGCGTACCTCTGGAGTTTTCAAAGGATGTGAGGCCTCCGGTCGCCATGAAGTGGGGAACTAGGTCTTTCTCTGTGGTCTCCACAGGGGATTCAGACATCCTTTCATCTTGGGAGATGCAAGACGAGCCTGCATACAAGTCACTGCAGGGATATTAGGCGTTATTTGGCGTCAGGGCATCGCAGTGTCCATTCCACTTGAGGCCGCAAACTCAGGGTCCCTCTCACATACCTAGAGCTGAGAGAAGCCTCCTCTTGAGGTGCTTGTGGTAAGGTGGTATTCCTCTGGAGTCGAAGCCAGGGACTAACCTCTCATCTCGAGTTGATTTTTGGTCCACGGAGCTCTTTCCTGTTGCTACAGTGACCTCAGGATCCCTCTAGCCTTGAAACAGTGTTCTTGGGGTTTCTCTGGAGTGCCATCAAGGAATTCAAGGCTCCTTTCTTGTGTGATGTGCAACACGGAATTGCTCTGCACGCAGGGCAGGGAAATCGGGCCTCATCTTGCGGCGAGGGGGAAGTCTCATGGTTTTTCTCGAGTTGCGGCGGGAACCTGGGGTATATTCTCGAGTTACGATGGGGATGGCCCTTCCACACACGTGTTTCTTCAGCGACATCAGGACTCCTGCCTAGCTGCAAGGGACAACTCGGGATTCTCCTCGAGGCTTGGCACGGCAATTGGGACGCCTCTCCAGCTGAGGCGGGAGACCAAGGGTCCCTTTCCACGTGCCACAGGAATCCTGGGACTCCTATCAAGTTTCACGAGGAGTCAGGCATCGTCTCCTTTGGAGGCACTGATCTCCGTGTACCTCTGGAGTTTTCAAAGGATGTGAGGCCTCCGGTCGCGATGAGGTGGGGAACTAGGTCTTTCTCTGTGGTCTCCACAGGGGATTCAGACATCCTTTCATCTTGGGAGAAGCAAGACGAGCCTGCATTCAAGTCACTGCAGGGATATCCAGCCTTATTTCGCGTCAGGGCATTGCGGTGTCCATTCCACTTGAGGCCGCAAACTCAGGGTCCCTCTCACATACCCAGAGCTGAGAGAAGCCTCTTCTTGACGTGCTTGTGGTAAGGTGGTTTCCTCTGGAGTCGAAGCCAGGGAATAACCTCTCATCTCGAGTTGATTTTTGGTCCACGGAGCTCTTTCGTGTGGCTACAGTGACCTCAGGTTCCCTCTAGCCTTGAAACAGTGTTCTTGGGGTTTCTCTGGAGTGCCATCAAGGAAATCAAGGCTCCTTTCATGTGTGATGTGCAACACGGAATTGCTCTGCACGCAGTGCAGGGAAATCGGGCCTCATCTTGCGGCAAGGGGGAAGTCCCATGGTTTTTCTTGAGTTGCGGCGGGAACCTGGGGTATATTCTCGAGTTACGATGGGGATGGCCCTTCCAAACACGTGTTTGTTCAGCGACGTCAGGACTCCTGCTTAGTTGCAAGGGACAACTCGGGATTCTCCTCGAGCGTTGGCAGGGCCACTGGGACGCCTCTCCAGCTGAGGCGGGAGACCAAGGGTCCCTTTCCACGTGCCACAGGAATCCTGGGACTCCTATCAAGTTTCACGAGGAGTCAGGCATCGTCTCCTTTGGAGGCACTGATCTCCGTGTACCTCTGGAGTTTTCAAAGTATGTGAGGCCTCCGGTCGCGATGAGGTGGGGAAATAGGTCTTTCTCTGTGGTCTCCACAGGGGATTCAGACATCCTTTCGTCTTGGGAGATGCAAGACGAGCCTGCATTCAAGTCACTGCAGGGGTATCCGGCCTTATTTCGAGTCAGGGCTTCGCGGTGTCCATTCCACTTGAGGTCACAAACTCAGGGTCCCTCTCACATACCTAGAGCTGAGAGAAGCCTCCTCTTGAGGTGCTTGTGCTAAGGTGGTATTCCTCTGGTGTCGAAGCCAGGGACTAACCTCTCATCTCGAGTTGATTTTTGGTCCACAGAGCTCTTTCGTGTTGCTTCAGTGACCTCAGGATCCCTCTAGCCTTGAAACAGTGTTCTTGGGGTTTCTCTGGAGTGCCATCAAGGAAATCAAGGCTCCTTTCTTGTGTGATGTGCAACACGGAATTGCTCTGAACGCAGTGAAGGGGAATCGGGCCTCATCTCGCGGTGAGGGGGAATTCTCATGGTTTTTCTCGAGTTGCGGCGGGAACCTGGGGTATATTCTCGAGTTACGACGGGGATGGCCCTTCCACCCACGTGTTTGTTCAGCGACGTCAGGACTCCTGCCTAGTTGCGAGGGACAACTCGGGATTCTCCTCGAGGCTTGGCAGGGCAATTGGGACGCCTCTCCACCTGAGGCGGGAGATGAAGGGTCCCTTTCCACGTGCCACAGGAATCCTGGGATTCCTATCAAGTTTCATGAGGAGTCAGGCATCGTCTCCTTTGGAGGCACTGATCTCAGTGTACCTCTGGAGTTTTCAAAGTATGTGAAGCCTCCGGTCGCGATGAGGTGGGGAACTAGGTCTTTCTCTGTGGTCTCCACAGGGGATTCAGACATCCTTTCATTTTGGGAGATGCAAGACGAGCCTGCATTCAAGTCACTGCAGGGATATCCGGCCTTATTTCGAGTCAGGGCATCGCGGTGTCCATTCCACTTGAGGCCGCATACTCAGGGTCCCTCTCACATACCTAGAGCTGAGAGAAACCTCCTCTTGAGGTGCTTTTGGTAAGGTGGTTTCCTCTGGAGTCGAAGCCAGGGACTAACCTCTCATCTCGAGTTGATTTTTGGTTCACGAAGCTCTTTCGTGTTTCTACAGTGACCTCAGGATCCCTCTAGCCTTGAAACAGTGTTCTTGGGGTTTCTCTGGAGTGCCATCAAGGAAATCAAGGCTCCTTTCATGTGTGATGTGCAGCACGGAATTGCTCTGCACGCACTGCAGGGGAATCTGGCCTCATCTCGTGGCGACGGGGACGTCTCATGGTTTTTCTCGAGTTGCGGCGGGAACCTGGGGTATATTCTCGAGTTACGACGGGGATGGCCCTTCCACACACGTGTTTGTTCAGCGACATCAGGACTCCTGCCTAGTTGCGAGGGACAACTCGGGATTCTCCACGAGGCTTGGCAGGGCAATTGGGACGCCTCTCCAGCTGAGGCCGGAGACCAAGGGTCCCTTTCCACGTGCCACAGGAATCCTGGGACTCCTATCAAGTTTCACGAGGAGTCAGGCATCGTCTCCTTTGGAGGCACTGATCTCCGCGTACCTCTGGAGTTTTCAAAGGATGTGAGGCCTCCGGTCGCGATGAGGTGGGGAACTAGGTCTTTCTCTGTGGTCTCCACAGGGGATTCAGACATCCTTTCGTCTTGGGAGATGCAAGACGAGCCTGCATTCAAGTCACTGCAGGGATATGCGGCCTTAATTCGTGTCAGGGAATCGCGGTGTCCATTCGACTTGAGGCCGCAAACTCAGGGTCCCTCTCACATACCTAGAGCTGAGAGAAGCCTCCTCTTGAGGTGCTTGTGGTAAGGTGGTATTCCTCTGGAGTCGAAGCCAGGGACTAACCCCTCATCTCGAGTTGATTTTTGGTCCACGGAGCTCTTTCGTGTTGCTACAGTGACCTCAGGATGCCTCTAGCATTGAAACAGAGTTCTTGGGGTTTCTCTGGAGTGCCATCAAGGAAATCAAGGCTCCTTTCATGTGTGATGTGCAACATGGAATGTCTCTGCACGCAGTGCAGGGGAATCGAACCTCATTTTGTGGCGAGGGGGAAGTCTCATGGTTTTTCTCGAGTTGCGGCGGGAACCTGGGGAATATTCTCGAGTTACGACGGGGATGGCCCTTCCACACCCGTGTTTGTTCAGGGACGTCAGGACTTCTGCCTAGTTGCGAGGGACAACTCGGGATTCTCCTCGAGGCTTGGCAGGGAAATTGGGACGCCTCTCCAGCTGAGGCGGGAGACCAAGGGTCCCTTTCCACGTGCCACAGGAATCCTGGGACTACTATCAAGTTTCACGAGGAGTCAGGCATCATTTCCTTTGGAGGCACTGATCTCCGCGTACCTCTGGAGTTTTCAAAGGATGTGAGGCCTCCGGTCGCGATGAGGTGGGGAACTAGGTCTTTCTCTGTGGTCTCCACAGGGGATTCAGACATCCTTTCATCTTGGGAGATGCAAGACGAGCCTGCATTCAAGTCACTGCAGGGATATCCGGCCTTATTTCGAGTCAGGGCATCGCGGTTTCCATTCCACTTGAGGCCGCTAACTCAGGATCCCTCTCACTTACCTAGAGCTGAGAGAAGCCTCCTCTTGAGGTACTTGTGTAAGGTGGTGTTCTTCTGGAGTCGAAGCCAGGGACTAACCTCTCATCTCGAGTTGATTTTTGGTCCACGGAGCTCTTTCTTGTTGCTACAGTGACCTCAGGATCCGTCTAGCCTTGAAACAGTGTTCTTGGGGTTTCTCTGAAGTGCCATCAAGGAAATCAAGGCTCCTTTCTTGTGTGATTTGCAAGACGGAATCGCTCTGCACACAGTGCAGGGGAATCGGGCCTCATCTCGCGGCGAGGGGGAAGTCTCATGGTTTTTCTCGAATTGCGGCGGGAACCTGGGATATATTCTCGAGTTAGGACGGGGATGGCCCTTCCACCCACATGTTTGTTCAGCCCCGAAAGGACTCCTGCGTAGTTGCGAGGGACAACTCGGGATTCTCCTCGAGGCTTGGCAGGGCAATTGGGACGCCTCTCGAGCTGAGGCGGGAAACCAAGGGTCCCTTTCCACGTGCCACAGGAATCCTGGGACTCCTATCAAGTTTCACAAGGAGTCAGGCATCGTCTCCTTTGGAGACACAGATCTCCGTGTACCTCTGGAGTTTTCAAAGGATGTGAGGCCTCCGGTCGCGATGAGGTGGGGAACTAGGTCTTTGTCTGTGGTCTCCACAGGGGATTCAGACATCCTTTCGTCGTGGGCGTTGCAAGACGAGCCTGCATTCAAGTCACTGCAGGGATATCCGGCCTTATTTCGAGTCAGGGCATCGCGGTGTCCATTCGACTTGAGGCCGCAAACTCAGGGTCCCTCCCACATATCTAGAGCTGAGAGAAACCTCCTCTTGAGGTGCTTGTGGTAAGGTGGTATTCCTCTGGAGCCGAAGCCAGGGACTAACCTCTCATCTCAAGTTGATTTTTGGTCCACGGAGCTCTTTCTTGTTGATACAGTGACCTCAGGATCCCTCTAGCCTTGAAACAGTGTTCTTGGGGTTTCTCTGGAGTGCCATCAAGGAAATCAAGGCTCCTTTCATGTGTGATGTGCAAGACAGAATTGCTCTGCACGCAGTGCAGGGGAATCGTGCCTCATCTCGCAGCGAGGGGGAAGTCTCATGGTTTTTCTCGAGTTGCGGCGGGAACCTGGGGTATATTCTCGAGTTACGACGGGGATGGCCCTTCCACACACGTGTTTGTTCAGCGACGTCAGAACTTCTGCCTAGTTGCGAGGGACAACTCGGGATTCTCCTCGAGGCTTGGCAGGGCATTTGGGATGCCTCTCCAGCTGAGGCGGGAGACCAAGTGTCCCTTTCCACGTGCCACAGGAATCCTGGGACTCCTATCAAGTTTCACGAGGAGTCAGGCATCGTCTCCTTTGGAGGCGCGGATCTCTGCGTACCTCTGGAGTTAGCAAAGGATGTGAGGCCTCCGGTCGCGATGAGGTGGGGAACTAGGTCTTTCTCTGTGGTCTCCACAGGGGATTCAGACATCCTTTCGTCTTGGTAGATGCAAGACGAGCCTGCATTCAAGTCACTGCAGGGATATCCAGCCTTATTTCGACTCAGGGCATCACGGTGTTCATTCCACTTGAGGCCACAAACTCAGGGTCCCTCTCACATATCTAGAGCTGAGAGAAGCCTCCTCTTGAGGTGCTTGTGGTAAGGTGGTATTCCTCTGGAGGCGAAGCCAGGGACTAACCTCTCATCTCGAGTTGATTTTTGGTCCACGGAGCTCCTTCTTGTTGATACAGTGACCTCAGGATCCCTCTAGCCTTGAAACAGTGTTCTTGGGGTTTCTCTGGAGTGCCATCAAGGAAGTCAAGGCTCCTTTCATGTGTGATGTGCAACACGGAATTGCTCTGCCCGCAGTGCAGGGGAATCGGGCCTCATTTCGCGGCGAGGGGGAAGTCTCATGGTTTTTCTCGAGTTGCGGCCGGAACCTGGGGTATATTCTCGAGTTACGACGGGGAAGGCCCTTCCACCCACGTGTTTGTTCAGCGACGTCAGGACTCCTGCCTAGTTGCGAGGGACAACTTGGGATTCTCCTCGAGGATTGGCAGGGAAATTGGGATGCCTCTCCAGCTAAGGCGGGAGACCAAGAGTCCCTTTCCACCTGCCACAAGTATCCTGGGACTCCTATTAAGTTTCACGAGGAGTCAGGCATCGTCCCCTTTGGAGGCACTGATCTCCGCGTACCTCTGGAGTTTTCAAAGGATTTGAAGCCTTCGCTTGCGATGAGGTGGGGAACTAGGTCTTTCTCTGTGGTCTCCACAGGGGATTCAAACATCCTTTCATCTTGGGAGATGCAAGACGAGCCTGCATTCAAGACACTTCAGAGATATCTGGCCTTATATTGAGTCAGGGCATCACGGTGTCCATTCCACTTGAGGCCGCAAACTCAGGTTCTCTCTCACATACCTAGAGATGAGAGAAGCCTCCTCTTGAGGTGCTGGTGGTAAGGTGGTATTCCTCTGGAGTCGAAGCCAGGGACTAACCTCTCATCTCGACTTGATTTTTGGTCCACGGAGCTCTTTCGTGTTGCCACAGTGACCTCAGGATCCCTCTAGCCTTGAAACAGTGTTCTTGGGGTTTCTCTGGAGTGCCATCAAGGAAATCAAGGCTCCTTTGATGTGTGATGTGCAACACGGAATTGCTCTGCACGCAGTGCCGGTGAATCGGGCCTCATCTCACGGCGAGGGGGAAGTCTCATGGTTTTTCTCGAGTTGCGGCGGGAACCTGGGGTATATTCTCGAGTTACGACGGGGATGGCCCTTCCACACACGTGTTTGTTCAGCGACGTCAGGACTCCTGCCTAGTTGTGAGGGACAACTCGAGATTCTCCTCGAGGCTTGGCAGGGCAATTGGGATGCCTCTCCAGCTGAGGCGGGAGACCAAAGGTCCCTTTCCACATGCCACAGTAATCCAGGGACTCCTATCAAGTTTCACGAGGAGTCAGGCATCGTCTCCTTTGGAGGCACTGATCTCCGCGTACCTCTGGAGTTTTCAAAGGAACTGAGGCCTCCGGTCACGATGAGGTGGGGAACTAGGTCTTTCTCTGTGGTCTCCACAGGGGATTCAGACATCCTTTCGTCTTGGGCGTTGCAAGACGAGCCTGCATTCAAGTCACTACAGGGATATCCGGCATTATTTCGAGTCAGGGCATCGCGGTGTCCATTCCACTTGAGGCCGCAAACTCAGGGTCCCTCTCACATATCTAGAGCTGATAGAAGCCTCCTCTTGAGGTGCTTGTGGTAAGGTGGTATTCCTCTGGAGTCGAAGCCAGGGACTAACCTCTCATCTCGACTTGATTTTTGGTCCACGGAGCTCTTTCTTGTTGCTACAGTGACCTCAGGATCCCTCTAGCCTTGAAACAGTGTTCTTGGGGTTTCTCTGGAGTGCCATCAAGGAAATCAAGGCTCCTTTCATGTGTGATGTGCAACACGGAATTGCTCTGCCCGCAGTGCAGGGGAATTGGGCCTCATTTCGCGGCGAGGGGGAAGTCTCATGTTTTTTCTCGAGTTGCGGCCGGAACCTGGGGTATATTCTCGAGTTACGACGGGGAAGGCCCTTCCACCCACGTGTTTGTTCAGCGACGTCAGGACTCCTGCCTAGTTGCGAGGGACAACTTGGGATTCTCCTCGAGGATTGGCAGGGAAATTGGGATGCCTCTCCAGCTAAGGCGGGAGACCAAGGGTCCCTTTCCACCTGCCACAAGTATCCTGGGACTCCTATTAAGTTTCACGAGGAGTCAGGCATCGTCCCCTTTGGAGGCACTGATCTCCGCGTACCTCTGGAGTTTTCAAAGGATTTGAAGCCTTCGCTTGCGATGAGGTGGGGAACTAGGTCTTTCTCTGTGGTCTCCACAGGGGATTCAAACATCCTTTCATCTTGGGAGATGCAAGACGAGCCTGCATTCAAGTCACTTCAGAGATATCTGGCCTTATATTGAGTCAGGGCATCACGGTGTCCATTCCACTTGAGGCCGCAAACTCAGGTTCTCTCTCACATACCTAGAGATGAGAGAAGCCTCCTCTTGAGGTGCTGGTGGTAAGGTGGTATTCCTCTGGAGTCGAAGCCAGGGACTAACCTCTCATCTCGACTTGATTTTTTGTCCACGGAGCTCTTTCGTGTTGCCACAGTGACCTCAGGATCCCTCTAGCCTTGAAACAGTGTTCTTGGGGTTTCTCTGGAGTGCCATCAAGGAAATCAAGGCTCCTTTGATGTGTGATGTGCAACACGGAATTGCTCTGCACGCAGTGCCGGGGAATCGGGCCTCATCTCACGGCGAGGGGGAAGTCTCATGGTTTTTCTCGAGTTGCGGCGGGAACCTGGGGTATATTCTCGAGTTACGACGGGGATGGCCCTTCCACACACGTGTTTGTTCAGCGATGGCAGGACTCCTGCCTAGTTGTGAGGGACAACTCGAGATTCTCCTCGAGGCTTGGCAGGGCAATTGGGATGCCTCTCCAGCTGAGGCGGGAGACCAAAGGTCCCTTTCCACATGCCACAGTAATCCAGGGACTCCTATCAAGTTTCACGAGGAGTCAGGCATCGTCTCCTTTGGAGGCACTGATCTCCGCGTACCTCTGGAGTTTTCAAAGGAACTGAGGCCTCCGGTCACGATGAGGTGGGGAACTAGGTCTTTCTCTGTGGTCTCCACAGGGGATTCAGACATCCTTTCGTCTTGGGCGTTGCAAGACGAGCCTGCATTCAAGTCACTACAGGGATATCCGGCATTATTTTGAGTCAGGGCATCGCGGTGTCCATTCCACTTGAGGCCGCAAACTCAGGGTCCCTCTCACATATCTAGAGCTGATAGAAGCCTCCTCTTGAGGTGCTTGTGGTAAGGTGGTATTCCTCTGGAGTCGAAGCCAGGGACTAACCTCTCATCTCGAGTTGATTTTTGGTCCACGGAGCTCGTTCTTGTTGCTACAGTGACCTCAGGAACCCTCTAGCCTTGAAACAGTGTTCTTGGGGTTTCTCTGGAGTGCCATCAAGGAAATCAAGGCTCCTTTCATGTGTGATGTGCAACACGGAATTGCTCTGCCCACAGTGCAGGGGAATCGGGCCTCATCTCGCGACGAGGGGGAAGTCTCATGGTTTTTCTCGAGTTGCGGCGGGAACCTGGGGTATATTCTCGGGTTACGTCGGGAATGGCCCTTCCACCCATGTGTTTGTTCAGCGACGTCAGGACTCCTGCCTAGTTGCGAGGGACAACTCGGGATTCTCCTGGGGGCTTGGCAGGGCAACTGGGACGCCTGTCCAGCTGATGCGGGAGACCAAGGGTCCCTTTCCACGTGCCACAGGAATCCTGGGGCTCCTATTAAGTTTCAGGAGGAGTCAGGCATTCTCTCCTTTGGTGGCACGGATCTCTGCGTACCTCTGGAGTTATCAAAGGATGTGAGGCCTCCGGTCGCTATGAGGTGGGGAACTAGGTCTTTCTCTGTGGTCTCCACAAGGGATTCAGACATCCTTTCGTCTTGGGAGATGCAAGACGAGCCTGCATTCAAGTCACTGCAGGGATATCAGGCCTTATTTCGAGTCAGGGCATCGCGGTGTCCATTCCACTTGAGGCCGCAAACTCAGGGTCCCTCTCACATACCTAGAGCTGAGAGAAGCCTCCTCTTGAGGTGCTTGTGCTAAGGTGGTATTCCTCTGGAGTCGAAGCCAGGAACTAACCCCTCATCTCGAGTTGATTTTTGGTCCACGGAGCTCTTTCGTGTTGCTACAGTGACCTCAGGATCCCTCTAGCCTTGAAACAGTGTTCTTGGGGTTTCTCTGGAGTGCCATCAAGGAAATCAAGGCTCCTTTCATGTGTGATGTGCAACACGGCATTGCTCTGCACGCAGTGCAGGGGAATCGGGCCTCATCTCGCGGCGAGGGGGAAGTCTCATGGTTTTTCTCGAGTTACGGCGGGAACCTGGGGTATATTCTCGAGTTACGACGGGGATGGCCCTTCCACCCACATGTTTGTTTAGCCACGTCAGGACTCCTGCCTACTTGCGAGGGACAACTCGGGATTCTCACCGAGCCTTGGCAGGGCAATTGGGACGCCTCTCCAGCTGAGTCGGGAGACCAAGGGTCCCTTTCCACGTGCCACAGGAATCCTGGTGCTCCTATCAAGTTTCAGGAGGAGTCAGATATCGTCTCCTTTGGTGGCACGGATCTCTGCGTACCTCTGGAGTTATCAGAGGATGCGAGGCCTCCGGTCGCGATGAGGTGGGGAACTAGGCCATTCTCTGTGGTCTCCACAGGGGATTCAGACATCCTTTCGTCTTGGGAGATGCAAGAAGAGCCTGCATTCAAGTCACTGCAGGGATATCCGGCCTTATTTCGAGTCAGGGCATCGCGGTGTCCATTCCACTTGAGGCTGTAAATTCAGGGTCCCTCTCACATACCTAGAGCTGAGAGAAGCCTCCTCTTGAGGTGCTTGTGGTAAGGTGGTATTCCTCTGGAGTCGAAGCCAGGGACTAACCCCTCATCTCGAGTTGATTTTTGGTCCACGGAGATCTTTCGTGTTGCTACAGTGACCTCAGGATTTTTCTAGCCTTGAAACAGTGTTCTTGGGGTTTCTCTGGAGTGCCATCAAGGAAATCAAGGCTCCTTTCATGTGTGATGTGCAACATGGAATGTCTCTGCACGCAGTGCAGGGGAATCGAACCTCATTTTGTGGCGAGGGGGAAGTCTCATGGTTTTTCTCGAGTTGCGGCGGGAACCTGGGGTATATTCTCGAGTTACGACGGGGATGGCCCTTCCACACCCGTGTTTGTTCAGGGACGTCAGGACTTCTGCCTAGTTGCGAGGGACAACTCGGGATTCTCCTCGAGGCTTGGCAGGGAAATTGGGACGCCTCTCCAGCTGAGGCGGGAGACCAAAGGTCCCTTTCAACGTGCCACAGGAATCCTGGGACTACTATCAAGTTTCACGAGGAGTCAGGCATCATTTCCTTTGGAGGCACTGATCTCCGCGTACCTCTGGAGTTAGCAAAGGATGTGAGGCCTCCGGTCGCGATGAGGTGGGGAACTAGGTCTTTCTCTGTGGTCTCCACAGGGGATTCAGACATCCTTTCATCTTGGGAGATGCAAGACGAGCCTGCATTCAAGTCACTGCAGGGATATCCGGCCTTATTTCGAGTCAGGGCATCACGGTTTCCATTCCACTTGAGGCCGCTAACTCAGGATCCCTCTCACTTACCTAGAGCTGAGAGAAGCCTCCTCTTGAGGTACTTGTGGTAAGGTGGTGTTCTTCTGGAGTCGAAGCCAGGGACTAACCTCTCATCTCGAGTTGATTTTTGGTCCACGGAGCTCTTTCTTGTTGCTACAGTGACCTCAGGATCCCTCTAGCCTAGAAACAGTGTTCTTGGGGTTTCTCTGAAGTGCCATCAAGGAAATCAAGGCTCCTTTCATGTGTGATGTGCAAGACGGAATCGCTCTGCACGCAGTGCAGGGGAATCGGGCCTCATCTCGCGGCGAGGGGGAAGTCTCATGGTTTTTCTCGAATTGCGGCGGGAACCTGGGATATATTCTCGAGTTACGACGGGGATGGCCCTTCCACCCACGTGTTTGTTCAGCCACGAAAGGACTCCTGCGTAGTTGCGAGGGACAACTCGGGATTCTCCTCGAGGCTTGGCAGGGCAATTGGGATGCCTCTCGAGCTGAGGCGGGAAACCAAGGGTCCCTTTCCACGTGCCACAGAAATCCTGGGACTCCTATCAAGTTTCACAAGGAGTCAGGCATCGTCTCCTTTGGAGACACTGATCTCCGTGTACCTCTGGAGTTTTCAAAGGATGTGAGGCCTCCGGTCGCGATGAGGTGGGGAACTAGGTCTTTGTCTGTGGTCTCCACAGGGGATTCAGACATCCTTTCGTCGTGGGCGTTGCAAGACGAGCCTGCATTCAAGTCACTGCAGGGATATCCGGCCTTATTTCGAGTCAGGGCATCGCGGTGTCCATTCGACTTGAGGCTGCAAACTCAGGGTCCCTCTCACATATCTAGAGCTGAGAGAAGCCTCCTCTTGAGGTGCTTGTGGTAAGGTGGTATTCCTCTGGAGTCGAAGCCAGGGACTAACCTCTCATCTCGAGTTGATTTTTGGTCCACGGAGCTCTTTCTTGTTGATACAGTGACCTCAGGATCCCTCTAGCCTTGAAACAGTGTTCTTGGGGTTTCTCTGGAGTGCCATCAAGGAAATCAAGGCTCCTTTCATGTGTGATGTGCAACACGGAATTGCTCTGCACGCAGTGCAGGGGAATCGGGCCTCATTTCGCGGCGAGGGGGAAGTCTCATGGTTTTTCTCGAGTTGCGGCGGGAACCTGGGGTATATTCTCGAGTTACGACGGGGAAGGCCCTTCCACCCACGTGTTTGTTCAGCGACGTCAGGACTCCTGCCTAGTTGCGAGGGACAACTTGGGATTCTCCTCGAGGATTGGCAGGGAAATTGGGATGCCTCTCCAGCTAAGGCGGGAGACCAAGGGTCCCTTTCCACCTGCCACAAGTATCCTGGGACTCCTATTAAGTTTCACGAGGAGTCAGGCATCGTCCCCTTTGGAGGCACTGATCTCCGCGTACCTCTGGAGTTTTCAAAGGATTTGAAGCCTTCGGTTGCGATGAGGTGGGGAACTAGGTCTTTCTCTGTGGTCTCCACAGGGGATTCAAACATCCTTTCATCTTGGGAGATGCAAGACGAGCCTGCATTCAAGTCACTGCAGGGATATCTGGCCTTATATTGAGTCAGGGCATCACGGTGTCCATTCCACTTGAGGCCGCAAACTCAGGTTCCCTCTCACATACCTAGAGCTGAGAGAAGCCTCCTCTTGAGGTGCTGGTGGTAAGGTGGTATTCCTCTGGAGTCGAAGCCAGGGACTAACCTCTCATCTCGACTTGATTTTTGGTCCACGGAGCTCTTTCGTGTTGCTACAGTGACCTCAGGATCCCTCTAGCCTAGAAACAGTGTTCTTGGGGTTTCTCTGGAGTGCCATCAAGGAAATCAAGGCTCCTTTCATGTGTGATGTGCAACACGGCATTGCTCTGCACGCAGTGCAGGGGAATCGGGCCTCATCTCGCGGCGAGGGGGAAGTCTCATGGTTTTTCTCGAGTTGCGGCGGGAACCTGGGGTATATTCTCGAGTTACGACGGGGACGGCCCTTCCACCCACATGTTTGTTTAGCCACGTCAGGACTCCTGCCTACTTGCGAGGGACAACTCGGGATTCTCACCGAGCCTTGGCAGGGCAATTGGGACGCCTCTCCAGCTGAGTCGGGAGACCAAGGGTCCCTTTCCACGTGCCACAGGAATCCTGGTGCTCCTATCAAGTTTCAGGAGGAGTCAGATATCGTCTCCTTTGGTGGCACGGATCTCTGCGTACCTCTGGAGTTATCAGAGGATGCGAGGCCTCCGGTCGCGATGAGGTGGGGAACTAGGCCATTCTCTGTGGTCTCCACAGGGGATTCAGACATCCTTTCGTCTTGGGAGATGCAAGAAGAGCCTGCATTCAAGTCACTGCAGGGATATCCGGCCTTATTTCGAGTCAGGGCATACCGGTGTCCATTCCACTTGAGGCTGTAAATTCAGGGTCCCTCTCACATACCTAGAGCTGAGAGAAGCCTCCTCTTGAGGTGCTTGTGGTAAGGTGGTATTCCTCTGGAGTCGAAGCCAGGGACTAACCCCTCATCTCGAGTTGATTTTTGGTCCACGGAGCTCTTTCGTGTTGCTACAGTGACCTCAGGATTTTTCTAGCATTGAAACAGTGTTCTTGGGGTTTCTCTAGAATGCCATCAAGGAAATCAAGGCTCCTTTCATGTGTGATGTGCAACATGGAATGTCTCTGCACGCAGTGCAGGGGAATCGAACCTCATTTTGTGGCGAGGGGGAAGTCTCATGGTTTTTCTCGAGTTGCGGCGGGATCCTGGGGTATATTCTCGAGTTACGACGGGGATGGACCTTCCACACACGTGTTTGTTCAGGGACGTCAGGACTTCTGCCTAGTTGCGAGGGACAACTCGGGATTCTCCTCGAGGCTTGGCAGGGAAATTGGGACGCCTCTCCAGCTGAGGCGGGAGACCAAGGGTCCCTTTCCACGTGCCACAGGAATCCTGGGACTACTATCAAGTTTCACGAGGAGTCAGGCATCATTTCCTTTGGAGGCACTGATCTCCGCGTACCTCTGGAGTTAGCAAAGGATGTGAGGCCTCCGGTCGCGATGAGGTGGGGAACTAGGTCTTTCTCTGTGGTCTCCACAGGGGATTCAGACATCCTTTCATCTTGGGAGATGCAAGACGAGCCTGCATTCAAGTCACTGCAGGGATATCCGGCCTTATTTCGAGTCAGGGCATCACGGTTTCCATTCCACTTGAGGCCGCTAACTCAGGATCCCTCTCACTTACCTAGAGCTGAGAGAAGCCTCCTCTTGAGGTACTTGTGGTAAGGTGGTGTTCTTCTGGAGTCGAAGCCAGGGACTAACCTCTCATCTCGAGTTGATTTTTGGTCCACGGAGCTCTTTCTTGTTGCTACAGTGACCTCAGGATCCCTCTAGCCTAGAAACAGTGTTCTTGGGGTTTCTCTGAAGTGCCATCAAGGAAATCAAGGCTCCTTTCATGTGTGATGTGCAAGACGGAATCGCTCTGCACGCAGTGCAGGGGAATCGGGCCTCATCTCGCGGCGAGGGGGAAGTCTCATGGTTTTTCTCGAATTGCGGCGGGAACCTGGGATATATTCTCGAGTTACGACGGGGATGGCCCTTCCACCCACGTGTTTGTTCAGCCACGAAAGGACTCCTGCGTAGTTGCGAGGGACAACTCGGGATTCTCCTCGAGGCTTGGCAGGGCAATTGGGATGCCTCTCGAGCTGAGGCGGGAAACCAAGGGTCCCTTTCCACGTGCCACAGGAATCCTGGGACTCCTATCAAGTTTCACAAGGAGTCAGGCATCGTCTCCTTTGGAGACACTGATCTCCGTGTACCTCTGGAGTTTTCAAAGGATGTGAGGCCTCCGGTCGCGATGAGGTGGGGAACTAGGTCTTTGTCTGTGGTCTCCACAGGGGATTCAGACATCCTTTCGTCGTGGGCGTTGCAAGACGAGCCTGCATTCAAGTCACTGCAGGGATATCCGGCCTTATTTCGAGTCAGGGCATCGCGGTGTCCATTCGACTTGAGGCTGCAAACTCAGGGTCCCTCTCACATATCTAGAGCTGAGAGAAGCCTCCTCTTGAGGTGCTTGTGGTAAGGTGGTATTCCTCTGGAGTCGAAGCCAGGGACTAACCTCTCATCTCGAGTTGATTTTTGGTCCACGGAGCTCTTTCTTGTTGATACAGTGACCTCAGGATCCCTCTAGCCTTGAAACAGTGTTCTTGGGGTTTCTCTGGAGTGCCATCAAGGAAATCAAGGCTCCTTTCATGTGTGATGTGCAACACGGAATTGCTCTGCCCGCAGTGCAGGGGAATCGGGCCTCATTTCGCGGCGAGGGGGAAGTCTCATGGTTTTTCTCGAGTTGCGGCCGGAACCTGGGGTATATTCTCGAGTTACGACGGGGAAGGCCCTTCCACCCACGTGTTTGTTCACCGTCGTCAGGACTCCTGCCTAGTTGCGAGGGACAACTTGGGATTCTCCTCGAGGATGGCAGGGAAATTGGGATGCCTCTCCAGCTAAGGCGGGAGACCAAGGGTCCCTTTCCACCTGCCACAAGTATCCTGGGACTCCTATTAAGTTTCACGAGGAGTCAGGCATCGTCCCCTTTGGAGGCACTGATCTCCGCGTACCTCTGGAGTTTTCAAAGGATTTGAAGCCTTCGGTTGCGATGAGGTGGGGAACTAGGTCTTTCTCTGTGGTCTCCACAGGGGATTCAAACATCCTTTCATCTTGGGAGATGCAAGACGAGCCTGCATTCAAGTCACTGCAGGGATATCTGGCCTTATATTGAGTCAGGGCATCACGGTGTCCATTCCACTTGAGGCCGCAAACTCAGGTTCCCTCTCACATACCTAGAGCTGAGAGAAGCCTCCTCTTGAGGTGCTGGTGGTAAGGTGGTATTCCTCTGGAGTCGAAGCCAGGGACTAACCTCTCATCTCGACTTGATTTTTGGTCCACGGAGCTCTTTCGTGTTGCCACAGTGACCTCAGGATCCCTCTAGCCTTGAAACAGTGTTCTTGGGGTTTCTCTGGAGTGCCATCAAGGAAATCAAGGCTCCTTTCATGTGTGATGTGCAACACGGAATTGCTCTGCACGCAGTGCCGGGGAATCGGGCCTCATCTCACGGCGAGGGGGAAGTCTCATGGTTTTTCTCGAGTTGCGGCGGGAACCTGGGGTATATTCTCGAGTTACGACGGGGATGGCCCTTCCACCCACGTGTTTTTTCAGCGACGTCAGGACTCCTGCCTAGTTGTGAGGGACAACTCGAGATTCTCCTCGAGGCTTGGCAGGGCAATTGGGATGCCTCTCCAGCTGAGGCGGGAGACCAAAGGTCCCTTTCCACATGCCACAGTAATCCAGGGACTCCTATCAAGTTTCACGAGGAGTCAGGCATCGTCTCCTTTGGAGGCACTGATCTCCGCGTACCTCTGGAGTTTTCAAAGGAACTGAGGCCTCCGGTCGCGATGAGGTGGGGAACTAGGTCTTTCTCTGTGGTCTCCACAGGGGATTCAGACATCCTTTCGTCTTGGGCGTTGCAAGACGAGCCTGCATTCAAGTCACTACAGGGATATCCGGCCTTATTTCGAGTCAGGGCGTCGCGGTGTCCATTCCACTTGAGGCCGCAAACTCAGGGTCCCTCTCACATATCTAGAGCTGAGAGAAGCCTCCTCTTGAGGTGCTTGTGGTAAGGTGGTATTCCTCTGGAGTCGAAGCCAGGGACTAACCTCTCATCTCGAGTTGATTTTTGGTCCACGGAGCTCTTTCTTGTTGCTACAGTGACGTCAGGATCCCTCTAGCCTTGAAACAGTGTTCTTGGGGTTTCTCTGGAGTGCCATCAAGGAAATCAAGAC
Source organism: Cervus elaphus (assembly GCF_910594005.1). Lineage (NCBI taxonomy): Eukaryota > Metazoa > Chordata > Mammalia > Artiodactyla > Cervidae > Cervus > Cervus elaphus. The sequence goes on from NC_057838.1 coordinate 9,913,003, forward strand.
TCCTTTCATGTGTGATGTGCAACACGGAATCGCTCTGCCCACAGTGCAGGGGAATCGGGCCTCATCTCGCGGCGAGGGGGAAGTCTCATGGTTTTTCTCGAGTTGCAGCGGGAACCTGGGGTATATTCTCGGGTTACGTCGGGAATGGCCCTTCCACCCATGTGTTTGTTCAGCGACGTCAGGACTCCTACCTAGTTGCGAGGGACAACTCGGGATTCTCCTGGGGGCTTGGCAGGGCAACTGGGACGCCTGTCCAGCTGATGCGGGAGACCAAGGGTCCCTTTCCACGTGCCACAGGAATCCTGGGGCTCCTATCAAGTTTCAGGAGGAGTCAGGCATTCTCTCCTTTTGTGGCACGGATCTCTGCGTACCTCTGGAGTTATCAAAGGATGTGAGGCCTCCGGTCGCTATGAGGTGGGGAACTAGGTCTTTCTCTGTGGTCTCCACAGGGGATTCAGACATCCTTTCGTCTTGGGAGATGCAAGACGAGCCTGCATTCAAGTCACTGCAGGGATATCAGGCCTTATTTCGAGTCAGGGCATCGCGGTGTCCATTCCACTTGAGGCCGCAAACTCAGGGTCCCTCTCACATACCTAGAGCTGAGAGAAGCCTCCTCTTGAGGTGCTTGTGCTAAGGTGGTATTCCTCTGGAGTCGAAGCCAGGAACTAACCCCTCATCTCGAGTTGATTTTTGGTCCACGGAGCTCTTTCGTGTTGCTACAGTGACCTCAGGATCCCACTAGCCTAAAAACAGTGTTCTTGGGGTTTCTCTGGAGTGCCATCAAGGAAATCAAGGCTCCTTTCATGTGTGATGTGCAACACGGCATTGCTCTGCACGCAGTGCAGGGGAATCGGGCCTCATCTCGCGGCGAGGGGGAAGTCTCATGGTTTTTCTCGAGTTGCGGCGGGAACCTGGGGTATATTCTCGAGTTACGACGGGGACGGCCCTTCCACCCACATGTTTGTTTAGCCACGTCAGGACTCCTGCCTACTTGCGAGGGACAACTCGGGATTCTCACCGAGCCTTGGCAGGGCAATTGGGACGCCTCTCCAGCTGAGTCGGGAGACCAAGGGTCCCTTTCCACGTGCCACAGGAATCCTGGTGCTCCTATCAAGTTTCAGGAGGAGTCAGATATCGTCTCCTTTGGTGGCACGGATCTCTGCGTACCTCTGGAGTTATCAGAGGATGCGAGGCCTCCGGTCGCGATGAGGTGGGGAACTAGGCCATTCTCTGTGGTCTCCACAGGGGATTCAGACATCCTTTCGTCTTGGGAGATGCAAGAAGAGCCTGCATTCAAGTCACTGCAGGGATATCCGGCCTTATTTCGAGTCAGGGCATCGCGGTGTCCATTCCACTTGAGGCTGTAAATTCAGGGTCCCTCTCACATACCTAGAGCTGAGAGAAGCCTCCTCTTGAGGTGCTTGTGGTAAGGTGGTATTCCTCTGGAGTCGAAGCCAGGGACTAACCCCTCATCTCGAGTTGATTTTTGGTCCACGGAGATCTTTCGTGTTGCTACAGTGACCTCAGGATTTTTCTAGCCTTGAAACAGTGTTCTTGGGGTTTCTCTGGAGTGCCATCAAGGAAATCAAGGCTCCTTTCATGTGTGATGTGCAACATGGAATGTCTCTGCACGCAGTGCAGGGGAATCGAACCTCATTTTGTGGCGAGGGGGAAGTCTCATGGTTTTTCTCGAGTTGCGGCGGGAACCTGGGGTATATTCTCGAGTTACGACGGGGATGGCCCTTCCACACCCGTGTTTGTTCAGGGACGTCAGGACTTCTGCCTAGTTGCGAGGGACAACTCGGGATTCTCCTCGAGGCTTGGCAGGGAAATTGGGACGCCTCTCCAGCTGAGGCGGGAGACCAAAGGTCCCTTTCAACGTGCCACAGGAATCCTGGGACTACTATCAAGTTTCACGAGGAGTCAGGCATCATTTCCTTTGGAGGCACTGATCTCCGCGTACCTCTGGAGTTAGCAAAGGATGTGAGGCCTCCGGTCGCGATGAGGTGGGGAACTAGGTCTTTCTCTGTGGTCTCCACAGGGGATTCAGACATCCTTTCATCTTGGGAGATGCAAGACGAGCCTGCATTCAAGTCACTGCAGGGATATCCGGCCTTATTTCGAGTCAGGGCATCACGGTTTCCATTCCACTTGAGGCCGCTAACTCAGGATCCCTCTCACTTACCTAGAGCTGAGAGAAGCCTCCTCTTGAGGTACTTGTGGTAAGGTGGTGTTCTTCTGGAGTCGAAGCCAGGGACTAACCTCTCATCTCGAGTTGATTTTTGGTCCACGGAGCTCTTTCTTGTTGCTACAGTGACCTCAGGATCCCTCTAGCCTAGAAACAGTGTTCTTGGGGTTTCTCTGAAGTGCCATCAAGGAAATCAAGGCTCCTTTCATGTGTGATGTGCAAGACGGAATCGCTCTGCACGCAGTGCAGGGGAATCGGGCCTCATCTCGCGGCGAGGGGGAAGTCTCATGGTTTTTCTCGAATTGCGGCGGGAACCTGGGATATATTCTCGAGTTACGACGGGGATGGCCCTTCCACCCACGTGTTTGTTCAGCCACGAAAGGACTCCTGCGTAGTTGCGAGGGACAACTCGGGATTCTCCTCGAGGCTTGGCAGGGCAATTGGGATGCCTCTCGAGCTGAGGCGGGAAACCAAGGGTCCCTTTCCACGTGCCACAGAAATCCTGGGACTCCTATCAAGTTTCACAAGGAGTCAGGCATCGTCTCCTTTGGAGACACTGATCTCCGTGTACCTCTGGAGTTTTCAAAGGATGTGAGGCCTCCGGTCGCGATGAGGTGGGGAACTAGGTCTTTGTCTGTGGTCTCCACAGGGGATTCAGACATCCTTTCGTCGTGGGCGTTGCAAGACGAGCCTGCATTCAAGTCACTGCAGGGATATCCGGCCTTATTTCGAGTCAGGGCATCGCGGTGTCCATTCGACTTGAGGCTGCAAACTCAGGGTCCCTCTCACATATCTAGAGCTGAGAGAAGCCTCCTCTTGAGGTGCTTGTGGTAAGGTGGTATTCCTCTGGAGTCGAAGCCAGGGACTAACCTCTCATCTCGAGTTGATTTTTGGTCCACGGAGCTCTTTCTTGTTGATACAGTGACCTCAGGATCCCTCTAGCCTTGAAACAGTGTTCTTGGGGTTTCTCTGGAGTGCCATCAAGGAAATCAAGGCTCCTTTCATGTGTGATGTGCAACACGGAATTGCTCTGCACGCAGTGCAGGGGAATCGGGCCTCATTTCGCGGCGAGGGGGAAGTCTCATGGTTTTTCTCGAGTTGCGGCGGGAACCTGGGGTATATTCTCGAGTTACGACGGGGAAGGCCCTTCCACCCACGTGTTTGTTCAGCGACGTCAGGACTCCTGCCTAGTTGCGAGGGACAACTTGGGATTCTCCTCGAGGATTGGCAGGGAAATTGGGATGCCTCTCCAGCTAAGGCGGGAGACCAAGGGTCCCTTTCCACCTGCCACAAGTATCCTGGGACTCCTATTAAGTTTCACGAGGAGTCAGGCATCGTCCCCTTTGGAGGCACTGATCTCCGCGTACCTCTGGAGTTTTCAAAGGATTTGAAGCCTTCGGTTGCGATGAGGTGGGGAACTAGGTCTTTCTCTGTGGTCTCCACAGGGGATTCAAACATCCTTTCATCTTGGGAGATGCAAGACGAGCCTGCATTCAAGTCACTGCAGGGATATCTGGCCTTATATTGAGTCAGGGCATCACGGTGTCCATTCCACTTGAGGCCGCAAACTCAGGTTCCCTCTCACATACCTAGAGCTGAGAGAAGCCTCCTCTTGAGGTGCTGGTGGTAAGGTGGTATTCCTCTGGAGTCGAAGCCAGGGACTAACCTCTCATCTCGACTTGATTTTTGGTCCACGGAGCTCTTTCGTGTTGCTACAGTGACCTCAGGATCCCTCTAGCCTAGAAACAGTGTTCTTGGGGTTTCTCTGGAGTGCCATCAAGGAAATCAAGGCTCCTTTCATGTGTGATGTGCAACACGGCATTGCTCTGCACGCAGTGCAGGGGAATCGGGCCTCATCTCGCGGCGAGGGGGAAGTCTCATGGTTTTTCTCGAGTTGCGGCGGGAACCTGGGGTATATTCTCGAGTTACGACGGGGACGGCCCTTCCACCCACATGTTTGTTTAGCCACGTCAGGACTCCTGCCTACTTGCGAGGGACAACTCGGGATTCTCACCGAGCCTTGGCAGGGCAATTGGGACGCCTCTCCAGCTGAGTCGGGAGACCAAGGGTCCCTTTCCACGTGCCACAGGAATCCTGGTGCTCCTATCAAGTTTCAGGAGGAGTCAGATATCGTCTCCTTTGGTGGCACGGATCTCTGCGTACCTCTGGAGTTATCAGAGGATGCGAGGCCTCCGGTCGCGATGAGGTGGGGAACTAGGCCATTCTCTGTGGTCTCCACAGGGGATTCAGACATCCTTTCGTCTTGGGAGATGCAAGAAGAGCCTGCATTCAAGTCACTGCAGGGATATCCGGCCTTATTTCGAGTCAGGGCATACCGGTGTCCATTCCACTTGAGGCTGTAAATTCAGGGTCCCTCTCACATACCTAGAGCTGAGAGAAGCCTCCTCTTGAGGTGCTTGTGGTAAGGTGGTATTCCTCTGGAGTCGAAGCCAGGGACTAACCCCTCATCTCGAGTTGATTTTTGGTCCACGGAGCTCTTTCGTGTTGCTACAGTGACCTCAGGATTTTTCTAGCATTGAAACAGTGTTCTTGGGGTTTCTCTAGAATGCCATCAAGGAAATCAAGGCTCCTTTCATGTGTGATGTGCAACATGGAATGTCTCTGCACGCTGTGCAGGGAAATCGAACCTCATTTTGTGGCGAGGGGGAAGTCTCATGGTTTTTCTCGAGTTGCGGCGGGATCCTGGGGTATATTCTCGAGTTACGACGGGGATGGCCCTTCCACACACGTGTTTGTTCAGGGACGTCAGGACTTCTGCCTAGTTGCGAGGGACAACTCGGGATTCTCCTCGAGGCTTGGCAGGGAAATTGGGACGCCTCTCCAGCTGAGGCGGGAGACCAAGGGTCCCTTTCCACGTGCCACAGGAATCCTGGGACTACTATCAAGTTTCACGAGGAGTCAGGCATCGTTCCCTTTGGAGGCACTGATCTCCGCGTACCTCTGGAGTTTTCAAAGGATTTGAGGCCTCCGGTCGCGATGAGGTGGGGAACTAGGTCTTTCTCTGTGGTCTCGATAGGGGATTCAGGCATATTTTCGTCTTGGGAGAGGCAAGACGAGCTTGCATTCAAGTCACTGCAGGGATATCCGGCCTTATTTCGCGTCAGGGCATCGCGGTGTCCATTCCACTTGAGGCCGCAAACTCAGGGTCTCTCTCACATATCTAGAGCTGAGAGAAGCCTCCTCTTGAGGTGCTTGTGGTAAGGTGGTATTTCTCTGGAGTCGAAGCCAGGGACTAACCTCTCATCTCGAGTTGATTTTTGGTCCACGGAGCTCTTTCTTGTTGCTACAGTGACCTCAGGATCCCTCTAGCCTTGAAACAGTGTTCTTGGGGTTTCTCTGGAGTGCCATCAAGGAAATCAAGGCTCCTTTCATGGGTGATGTGCAACACGGACTTGCTCTGCCCGCAGTGCAGGGGAATCGGTCCTTATTTCGCGGCGAGGGGGAAGTCTCATGGTTTTTCTCGAGTTGCGGCGGGGACCTGGGGTATATTCTCGAGTTACAACGGGGATGGCCCTTCCACCCACGTGTTTGTTCAGCGACGTCAGGACTCCTGCCTAGTTGGAAGGGACAACTCGGGATTCTACTGGGGGCTTGGCAGGGCAATTGGAACGCCTCTCCAGCTGAGGCGGTAGACCAAGGGTCCCTTTCCACGTGCCACAGGAATCCTGGGACTCCTATCAAGGTTCACGAGGAGTCAGGCATCGTCTCCTTTGGAGGCACTGATCTCCACGTACCTCTGGAGTTTTCAAAGGATGTGAGGCCTCCGGTCGCGATGAGGTGGGGAACTAGGTCTTTCTCTGTGGTCTCCACAGGGGATTCAGACATCCTTTCGTCTTGGGAGATGCAAGACGAGCCTGGATTCAAGTCACTGCAGGGGTATCCGGCCTTATTTCGAGTCAGGGCATCACGGTGTCCATTTCACTTGAGGCCGCAAACTCAGGGTCCCTCTCACATACCTAGAGCTGAGAGAAGCCTCCTCTTGAGGTGCTTGTGGTAAGGTGGTATTCCTCTGGAGTCGAAGTCAGGGACTAACCTCTCATCTCGAGTTCATTTTTGGTCCACGGAGCTCTTTCGTGTGGCTACAGTGACCTCAGGAACCCTCTAGCCTTGAAACAGTGTTCTTGGGGTTTCTCTGGAGTGCCATCAAGGAAATCAAGGCTCCTTTCATGTTTGATGTGCAACACGGAATTGCTCTGCACGCAGTGCAGGGGATTCGGGCCTCATCTCGTGGCGAGGGGGAAGTCTCATGGTTTTTCTCGAGTTGCGGCGGGAACCTGGGGTATATTCTCGAGTTACGCTGGGGATGGCCCTTCCACACACGTGTTTGTTCAGCGACGTCAGGACTCCTGCCTAGTTGCGAGGGACAACTCGGGATTCTCCTCGAGGCTTGGCAGGGAAATTGGGACGCCTCTCCAGCTGAGGCGGGAGACCAAGGGTCCCTTTCCACGTGCCACAGGAATCCTGGGACTCCTATCAAGTTTCACGAGGAGTCAGGCATCGTCTCCTTTGGAGGCACTGATCTCCGCGTACCTCTGGAGTTTTCAAAGGATGTGAGGCCTCCGGTCGCGATGAGGTGGAAAACTCGGTCTTTCTCTGTGGTCTCCACAGGGGATTCAGACATCCTTTCGTCTTGGGAGATGCAAGACGAGCCTGCATTCAAGTCACTGCAGGGATATCCGGCCTTATTTTGAGTCAGGGCATCGCGGTGTCCATTCGACTTGAGGCCGCAAACTCAGGGTCCCTCTCACATACATAGAGCTGAGGGAAGCCTCGTCTTGTGGTGCTTGTGGTAAGGTGGCATTCCTCTGGAGTCGAAGCCAGGGACTAACCTCTCATCTCAAGTTGATTTTTGGGCCACGGAACTCTTTCGTGTTGCTACAGTGACCTCAGGATCCCTCTAGCCTTGAAACAGTATTCTTGGGGTTTCTCTGGAGTGCCATCAAGGAAATCAAGGCTCCTTTCATGTGTGATGTGCAACACGGAATTGCTCTGCACGCAGTGCAGGGGAATCGGGCCTCATCTCACGGCGAGGGGGAAGTCTCATGGTTTTTCTCGAGTTGCAGCGGGGACCTGGGGTATATTCTCGAGTTACGACGGGGATGGCCCTTCCACCCACGTGTTTGTTCAGCGTCGTCAGGACTCCTGCCTAGTTGCGAGGGACAACTCGGGATTCTCCTCGAGGCTTGGCAGGGTAATTGGGACGCCTCTCTAGCTGAGGCGGGAGACCAAGGGTCCCTTTCCACATGCCACAGCAATCCAGGGACTCCTATCAAGTTTCAGGAGGAGTCAGGCATCGTCTCCTTTGGAGGAACTGATCTCCGCGTACCTCTGAAGTTTTCAAAGGATGTGAGGCCTCAGGTCGCGATGAGGTGGGGAACTAGGTCTTTCTCTGTGGTCTCCACAGGGGATTCAAACATCCTTTCATCTGGGGAGATGCAAGACTAGCCTGCATTCAAGTCACTTCAAAGATATCTGGCCTTATTTCGAGTCAGGGCATCGCGGTGTCCATTCCACTTGAGGCCGCAAACTCAGGTTCCCTCTCACATACCTAGAGCTGAGAGAAGCCCCCTCTTGAGGTGCTTGTGATAAGGTGGTATACTCCTGGAGTGGAAGCCAGGGACTAACCTCTCATCTCGAGTTGATTTTTGGTCCACGGAGCTCTTTCGTGTGGCTACAGTGACCTCAGGAACCCTCTAGCCTTGAAACAGTGTTCTTGGGGTTTCTCTGGAGTGCCATCAAGGAAATCAAGGCTCCTTTGATGTGTGATGTGCAACACGGAATTGCTCTGCACGCAGTGCAGGGGATTCGGGCCTCATCTCGCGGCGAGGGTTAAGTCTCATGGTTTTTCTCGAGTTGCGGCGGGAACCTGGGGTATATTCTCGAGTTACGCTGGGGATGGCCCTTCCACACACGTGTTTGTTCAGCGACGTCAGGACTCCTGCCTAGTTGCGAGGGACAACTCGGGATTCTCCTCGAGGCTTGGCAGGGAAATTGGGACGCCTCTCCAGCTGAGGCGGGAGACCAAGGGTCCCTTTCCACGTGCCACAGGAATCCTGGGACTCCTATCAAGTTTCACGAGGAGTCAGGCATCGTCTCCTTTGGAGGCACTGATCTCCGCTTTCCTCTGGAGTTTTCAAAGGATGTGAGGCCTCCGGTCGCGATGAGGTGGAAAACTCGGTCTTTCTCTGTGGTCTCCACAGGGGATTCAGACATCCTTTCGTCTTGGGAGATGCAAGACGAGCCTGCATTCAAGTCACTGCAGGGATATCCGGCCTTATTTTGAGTCAGGGCATCGCGGTGTCCATTCGACTTGAGGCCGCAAACTCAGGGTCCCTCTCACATACATAGAGCTGAGGGAAGCCTCGTCTTGTGGTGCTTGTGGTAAGGTGGTATTCCTCTGGAGTCGAAGCCAGGGACTAACCTCTCATCTCAAGTTGATTTTTGGGCCACGGAACTCTTTCGTGTTGCTACAGTGACCTCAGGATCCCTCTAGCCTTGAAACAGTGTTCTTGGGGTTTCTCTGGAGTGCCATCAAGGAAATCAAGACTCCTTTCATGTGTGATGTGCAACACGGAATTGCTCTGCACGCAGTGCAGGGGAATCGGGCCTCATCTCACGGCGAGGGGGAAGTCTCATGGTTTTTCTCGAGTTGCAGCGGGGACCTGGGGTATATTCTCGAGTTACGACGGGGATGGCCCTTCCACCCACGTGTTTGTTCAGCGTCGTCAGGACTCCTGCCTAGTTGCGAGGGACAACTCGGGATTCTCCTCGAGGCTTGGCAGGGTAATTGGGACGCCTCTCTAGCTGAGGCGGGAGACCAAGGGTCCCTTTCCACATGCCACAGCAATCCAGGGACTCCTATCAAGTTTCACGAGGAGTCAGGCATCGTCTCCTTTGGAGGAACTGATCTCCGCGTACCTCTGGAGTTTTCAAAGGATGTGAGGCCTCCGGTCGCGATGAGGTGGAAAACTAGGTCTTTCTCTGTGGTCTCCGCAGGGGATTCAGACATCCTTTCGTCTTTGGAGATGAAGACGAGCCTGCATTCAATTCACTGCAGGGATAACCGGCCTTATTTCGAGTCAGGGCATCGCGGTGTCCATTCCACTTGAGGCCGCAAACTCAGGGTTCCTCTCACATATCTAGAGCTGAGAGAAGCCTCCTCTTGAGGTGCTTGTGGTAAGGTGGTATTCCTCTGGAGTCGAAGCCAGGGACTAACCTCTCATCTCGAGTTGATTTTTGGTCCACGGAGCTCTTTCGTGTTGCCACAGTAACCTCAGGTCCCCTCTAGCCTTGAAACAGTGTTCTTGGGGTTTCTCTGGAGTGCTATCAAGGAAATCAACGCTCCTTTCATGTGTGATGTGCAACACTGAATTGCTCTGCACGCAGTGCAGGATATCGGGCCTCATTTTGCGGCGAGGGGGAAGTCTCATGGTTTTTCTCGAATTGCGGTGGGAACCTGGGGTATATTCTCGAGTTATGACGGGGATGGCCCTTCCACCCACGTGTTTGTTCAGCCACGTAAGGACTCCTGCCTAGTTGCAAGGGACAACTCGGGATTCTCCTCGAGGCTTGGCAGGGCAATTGGGACGCCTCTCCAGCTGAGGCGGTAGACCAAGGGACCCTTTCCACGTGCCACAGAAATCCTGGGACTCCTATCAAGTTTCATGAGGAGTCAGGTATCATCTCCTTTGGAGGCACTGATCTCCGCGTATCTCTGGAGTTTTCAAAGGATGTGAGGCCTCCGGTCGCGATGAGGTGGGGAACTAGGTCTTTCTCTGTGGTCTCCACAGGGGATTCAGACATCCTTTCATCTTGGGAGATGCAAGACGAGCCTGCATTCAAGTCACTGCAGGGATATCCGGCCTCATTTCGCGTCAGGGCATCGCAGTGTCCATTCCACTTGAGGGCTCAAACTCAGGGTCCCTCTCACATACCTAGAGCTGAGAGAAGCCTCCTCTTGAGGTGCTTGTGGTAAGGTAGTATTCCTCTGGAGTCGAAGCCAGGGACTAACCTCTCATCTCGAGTTGATTTTTGGTCCACGGAGCTCTTTCGTGTTGCTACAGTGACCTCGGGATCCCTCTAGCCTTGAAACAGTGTTCTTGGGGTTTCTCTGGAGTGTCATCAGGAAATCAAGGCTCCTTTCATGTTTGATGTGCAACACGGAATTACTCTGCACGCAGTGCAGGGGAATCGAGCCTCATCTCGCGGCAAGGGGGAAGTCTCATGATTTTTCTCGAGTTGCGGCGGGAACCTGGGGTATATTCTCGAGTTACGACGGGGATGGCCCTTCCACCCACGTATTTCTTCAGTGATGTCAGGACTCCTGCCTTGTTGCGAGGGACAACTCGGGATTCTCCTCGAGGCTTGGCAGGGCAACTGGGACGCCTCTCCAGCTGAGGCGGGAGACCAAGGGTCGCTTTCCACGTGCCACAGGAGTCCTGGGACTCGTATCCAGTTTCACGAGTAGTCACGCATCGTCTCCTTTGGAGGCACTGATCTCCGCGTACCTCTGGAGTTTTCAAAGGATGTGAGGCCTCCGGTCGCGATGAGGTGGGGAACTAGGTCTTTCTCTGTGGTCTCCACAGGGGATTCAGACATCCTTTCGTCTTGGGAGATGCAAAACGAGCCTGGATTCAAGTCACTGCAGGGATATCCGGCCTTATTTCGAGTCAGGGCATCGCGGTGTCCATTCCACTTGAGGCCTCAAACTCAGGGTCCCTCTCACATACCTAGAGCTGAGAGAAGCCTCCTCTTGAGGTGCTTGTGATAAGGTGGTATTCCTCAGGAGTCGAAGCCAGGGACTAACCTCTCATCTCGAGTTGATATTTGGTCCATCGAGCTCTTTCTTGTTGCTACAGTGACCTCAGGATCCCTCTAGCCTTGAAACAGTGTTCTTGGGGTTTCTCTGGAGTGCCATCAAGGAAATCAAGGCTCCTTTCATGTGTGATGTGCAACACGGAACTGCTATGCAGGCAGTGCAGGGGAATCGGGCCTCATCTCGCGGCGAGGGGGAAGTCTCATGGTTTTTCTCGAGTTGCGGCGGGAACCTGGGGTATATTCTCGAGTTACGACCTGGATGGCCCTTCCACACAAGTGTTTGTTTAGCGACGGCAGGACTCCTGCCTAGTTGCGAGGGACAACTCGGGATTCTCCTCGAGGCTTGGCAGGGCAATTGGGACGCCTCTCCAGCTGAGGCGGGATACTAAGGGTCCCTTTCCACGTGCCACAGGAATCCTGGGACTCCTATCAAGTTTCACGAGGAGTCAGGCATCGTCTCCTTTGGAGGCACTAATCTCCGCGTACCTCTGTAGTTTTCAAAGGATGTGAGGCCTCCGGTCGCGATGAGGTGGGGAACTAGGTCTTTTTCTGTGGTCTCCACAGGGGATTCAGACATCCTTTCATCTTGGGAGATGCAAGACGAGTCTGCATTCAAGTCACTGCAGGAATATCCGGCCTTATTTTGAGTCATGGCATCGCGGTGTCCATTCCACTTGAGGCCGCAAACTCAGGGTCCCTCTCACATACCTAGAGCTGAGAGAAGCCTCCTCTTGAGGTGCTTGTGGTAACGTGGTTTTCCTCTGGAGTCGAAGCCAGGGACTAACCTCTCATCTCGAGTTGATTTTTGGTCCACGGAGCTCTTTCGGGTTGCTACAGTGACCTCAGGATCCCTCTAGCCTTGAAACAGTGTTCTTGCAGTTTCTCTCTAGTGCCATCAAGGTAAGCAAGAATCCTTTCATGTGTGATGTGCAACACGGAATTGCTCTGCATGAAGTGCAGGGGAATCTGGCCTCATCTCGCGGCGAGGGGGAAGTCTCATGGTTTTTCTCGAGTTGCAGCGGGGACCTGAGGTATATTCTCGAGTTACGACGGGGATGGCCCTTCCTCACACGTGTTTCTTCAGCGACATCAGGACTCCAGCCTAGTTGCGAGGGACAACTCGGGATTCTCCTCGAGGCTTGGCAGGCCAATTGGGACGCCTCTCTAGCTGAGGCAGGAGACCAAGGGTCCCTTTCCACGTGCCACAGCAATCCTGGGACTCCTAAGAAGTTTCACGAGGAATCAGGCATCGTTTCCTTTGGAGGCACTGATCGCCGCGTACCTCTGAAGTTTTCAAAGGATGTGAGGCCTCCGGTCGCGATGAGGTGGGGAACTAGGTCTTTCTCTGTGGTCTCCACAGGGGATTCAGACATCCTTTCGTCTTGGGAGATGCAAGACGAGCCTGCATTCAAGTCACTGCAGGGATATCCGGCCTTATTTCGAGTCAGGGCATCGCGGTGTCCATTCCACTTGAGGCCGCAAACTCAGGGTCCCTCTCACATACCTAGAGCTGAGAGAAGCCTCCTCTTGAGGTGCTTGTGGTAAGGTGGTATTCCTCTGGAGTCGAAGCCAGGGACTAACCTCTCATCTCGAGTTGATTTTTGGGCCACGGAGCTCTTTCGTGTTGCCACAGTGACCTCAGGATCCCTCTAGCCTTGAAACAGTGTTCTTGGGGTTTCTCTGGAGTGCCATCAAGGAAATCAAGGCTCCTTTCATGTGTAATGTGCAACACTGAATTGCTCTGCACGCAGTGCAGGATATCGGGCCTCATCTCGCGGCGAGGGGTAAGTCTCATGGTTTTTCTCGAATTGCGGTGGGAACCTGGGGTATATTCTCGAGTTACGACGGGGATGGCCCTCCCACCCACGTGTTTGTTCAGCGACGTCAGGACTCCTGCCTAGTTGTGAAGGACAACTCGGGATTCTCCTCGAGGCTTGGCAGGGTAATTGGGATGCCTCTCCAGCTGAGGCGGGAGACCAAGGGTCCCTTTCCACTTGCCAAAGGAATCCTGGGACTCCTATCAAGTTTCACGAGGAGTCAGGCATCGTCTCCTTTGGAGGCACTGATCTCCGCGTACCTCTGGAGTTTTCAAAGGATTTGAGGCCTCCAGTCGCGATGAGGTGGGGAACTAGGTCTTTGTCTGTGGTCTCCACAGGGAATTCAGACATCCTTTCGTCTTGGGAGAGGCAAGACGAGCCTGCATTCAAGTCACTGCAGGAATATCCGGCCTTATTTCGAGTCAGGGCATCGCGGTGTCCATTCCACTTGAGGCCGCAAACTCAGGGTCCCTCTCACATACCTAGAGCTGAGAGAAGCCTCCTCTTGAGGTGCTTGAGGTAAGGTGGTATTCCCCTGGAGTCGAAGCCAGGGACTAACCTCTCATCTCGAGTTGATTTTTGGTCCACGGAGCTCTTTCTTGTTGCTACAGTGACCTCAGGATCCCTCTAGCCTTGAAACAGTGTTCTTGGGGTTTCTCTGGAGTGCCATCAAGGAAATCAAGGCTCCTTTCATGTGTGATGTGCAACACGGAATTGCTCTGCCCGCAGTGCAGGGGAATCGGTCCTCATTTCGCGGCGAGGGGGAAGTCTCATGGTTTTTCTCGAGTTGCGGCGGGGACCTGGGGTATATTCTCGAGTTACGACGGGGATGGCCCTTCCACCCACGTGTTTGTTCAGCGTCGTCAGGACTCCTGCCTAGTTGCGAGGGACAACACGGGATTCTCCTGGGGGCTTGGCAGGGCAATTGGAACGCCTCTCTAGCTGACGCGGTAGACAAAGTTTCCCTTTCCACGTGTCACAGGAATCCTGGGACACCTATCAAGTTTCACCAGGAGTCAGGCATTGTCTCCTTTGGAGGCACTGATCTCCGCGTACGTCTGGAATTTTCAAAGGATGTGAGGCCTCCGGTCGCGATGCGGTTGGGAAATAGGTCTTTCTCTGTGGTCTCCACAGGGGATTCAGACATCCTTTCGTCTTGGGAGATGCAAGACGAGCCTGGATTCAAGTTACTGCAGGGATATCCGGCCTTATTTCGAGTCAGGGCATCGCGGTGTCCATTCCACTTGAGGCCGCAAACTCATAGTCCCTCTCACATACCTAGAGCTGAGAGAAGCCTCCTCTTGAGGTGCTTGTGGTAAGGTGGTATTCCTCTGGAGTCGAAGCCAGGGACTAACCTCTCATCTCAAGTTGATTTTTGGGCCACGGAACTCTTTCGTGTTGCTACAGTGACCTCAGGATCCCTCTAGCCTTGAAACAGTGTTCTTGGGGTTTCTCTGGAGTGCCATCAAGGAAATCAAGACTCCTTTCATGTGTGATGTGCAACACAGAATTGCTCTGCACGCAGTGCAGGGGAATCGGGCCTCATCTCACGGCGAGGGGGAAGTCTCATGGTTTTTCTCGAGTTGCAGCGGGGACCTGAGGTATATTCTCGAGTTACGACGGGGATGGCCCTTCCACCCACGTGTTTGTTCAGCGTCGTCAGGACTCCTGCCTAGTTGCGAGGGACAACTCGGGATTCTCCTCGAGGCTTGGCAGGGTAATTGGGAGGCCTCTCTAGCTGAGGCGGGAGACCAAGGGTCCCTTTCCACATGCCACAGCAATCCAGGGACTCCTATCAAGTTTCACGAGGAGTCAGGCATCGTCTCCTTTGGAGGAACTGATCGCCGCGTACCTCTGAAGTTTTCAAAGGATGTGAGGCCTCCGGTCGCGATGAGGTGGAAAACTAGGTCTTTCTCTGTGGTCTCCGCAGGGGATTCAGACATCCTTTCGTCTTGGGAGATGAAGACGAGCCTGCATTCAATTCACTGCAGGGATATCCGGCCTTATTTCGAGTCAGGGCATCGCGGTGTCCATTCCACTTGAGGCCGCAAACTCAGGGTTCCTCTCACATATCTAGAGCTGAGAGAAGCCTCCTCTTGAGGTGCTTGTGGTAAGGTGGTATTCCTCTGGAGTCGAAGCCAGGGACTAACCTCTCATCTCGAGTTGATTTTTGGTCCACGGAGCTCTTTCGTGTTGCCACAGTAACCTCAGGTCCCCTCTAGCCTTGAAAGAGTGTTCTTGGGGTTTCTCTAGAGTGCTATCAAGGAAATCAACGCTCCTTTCATGTGTGATATGCAACACTGAATTGCTCTGCACGCAGTGCAGGATATCGGGCCTCATTTTGCGGCGAGGGGGAAGTCTCATGGTTTTTCTCGAATTGCGGTGGGAACCTGGGGTATATTCTCGAGTTACGACGGGGATGGCCCTCCCACCCACGTGTTTGTTCAGCGACGTCAGGACTCCTGCCTAGTTGTGAAGGACAACTCGGGATTCTCCTCGAGGCTTGGCAGGGTAATTGGGATGCCTCTCCAGCTGAGGCGGGAGACCAAGGGTCCGTTTCCACTTGCCAAAGGAATCCTGGGACTCCTATCAAGTTTCACGAGGAGTCAGGCATCGTCTCCTTTGGAGGCACTGATCTACGCGTACCTCTGGAGTTTTCAAAGGATTTGAGGCCTCCAGTCGCGATGAGGTGGGGAACTAGGTCTTTGTCTGTGGTCTCCACAGGGGATTCAGACATCCTTTCGTCTTGGGAGAGGCAAGACGAGCCTGCATTCAAGTCACTGCAGGAATATCCGGCCTTATTTCGAGTCAGGGCATCGCGGTGTCCATTCCACTTGAGGCCGCAAACTCAGGGTCCCTCTCACATACCTAGAGCTGAGAGAAGCCTCCTCTTGAGGTGCTTGAGGTAAGGTGGTATTCCCCTGGAGTCGAAGCCAGGGACTAACCTCTCATCTCTAGTTGATTTTTGGTCCACGGAGCTCTTTCTTGTTGCTACAGTTACCTCAGGATCCCTCTAGCCTTGAAACAGTGTTCTTGGGGTTTCTCTGGAGTGCCATCAAGGAAATCAAGGCTCCTTTGATGTGTGATGTGCAACACGGAATTGCTCTGCACGCAGTGCAGGGGATTCGGGCCTCATCTCGCGGCGAGGGTTAAGTCTCATGGTTTTTCTCGAGTTGCGGCGGGAACCTGGGGTATATTCTCGAGTTACGCTGGGGATGGCCCTTCCACACACGTGTTTGTTCAGCGACGTCAGGACTCCTGCCTAGTTGCGAGGGACAACTCGGGATTCTCCTCGAGGCTTGGCAGGGAAATTGGGACGCCTCTCCAGCTGAGGCAGGAGACCAAGGGTCCCTTTCCACGTGCCACAGGAATCCTGGGACTCCTATCAAGTTTCACGAGGAGTCAGGCATCGTCTCCTTTGGAGGCACTGATCTCCGCGTACCTCTGGAGTTTTCAAAGGATGTGAGGCCTCCGGTCGCGATGAGGTGGAAAACTCGGTCTTTCTCTGTGGTCTCCACAGGGGATTCAGACATCCTTTCGTCTTGGGAGATGCAAGACGAACCTGCATTCAAGCCACTGCAGGGATATCCGGCCTTATTTTGAGTCAGGGCATCGCGGTGTCCATTCGACTTGAGGCCGCAAACTCAGGGTCCCTCTCACATACATAGAGCTGAGGGAAGCCTCGTCTTGTGGTGCTTGTGGTAAGGTGGTATTCCTCTGGAGTCGAAGCCAGGGACTAACCTCTCATCTCAAGTTGATTTATGGGCCACGGAACTCTTTCGTGTTGCTACAGTGACCTCAGGATCCCTCTAGCCTTGAAACAGTGTTCTTGGGGTTTCTCTGGAGTGCCATCAAGGAAATCAAGACTCCTTTCATGTGTGATGTGCAACACGTAATTGCTCGGCACGCAGTGCAGGGGAATCGGGCCTCATCTCACGGCGAGGGGGAAGTCTCATGGTTTTTTTCGAGTTGCAGCGGGGACCTGGGGTATATTCTCGAGTTACGACGGGGATGGCCCTTCCACCCACGTGTTTGTTCAGCGTCGTCAGGACTCCTGCCTAGTTGCGAGGGACAACTCGGGATTCTCCTCGAGGCTTGGCAGGGTAATTGGGACGCCTCTCTAGCTGAGGCGGGAGACCAAGGGTCCCTTTCCACATGCCACAGCAATCCAGGGACTCCTATCAAGTTTCACGAGGAGTCAGGCATCGTCTCCTTTGGAGGAACTGATCTCCGCGTACCTCTGGAGTTTTCAAAGGATGTGAGGCCTCCGGTCGCGATGAGGTGGAAAACTAGGTCTTTCTCTGTGGTCTCCGCAGGGGATTCAGACATCCTTTCGTCTTGGGAGATGAAGACGAGCCTGCATTCAATTCACTGCAGGGATAACCGGCCTTATTTCGAGTCAGGGCATCGCGGTGTCCATTCCACTTGAGGCCGCAAACTCAGGGTTCCTCTCACATATCTAGAGCTGAGAGAAGCCTCCTCTTGAGGTGCTTGTGATAAGGTGGTATTCCTCTGGAGTCGAAGCCAGGGACTAACCTCTCATCTCGAGTTGATTTTTGGTCCACGGAGCTCTTTCGTGTTGCCACAGTAACCTCAGGTCCCCTCTAGCCTTGAAACAGTGTTCTTGGGGTTTCTCTGGAGTGCTATCAAGGAAATCAACGCTCCTTTCATGTGTGATGTGCAACACTGAATTGCTCTGCACGCAGTGCAGGATATCGGGCCTCATTTTGCGGCGAGGGGGAAGTCTCATGGTTTTTCTCGAATTGCGGTGGGAACCTGGGGTATATTCTCGAGTTATGATGGGGATGGCCCTTCCACCCACGTGTTTGTTCAGCCACGTAAGGACTCCTGCCTAGTTGCAAGGGACAACTCGGGATTCTCCTCGAGGCTTGGCAGGGCAATTGGGACGCCTCTCCAGCTGAGGCGGTAGACCAAGGGACCCTTTCCACGTGCCACAGGAATCCTGGGACTCCTATCAAGTTTCATGAGGAGTCAGGCATCATCTCCTTTGGAGGCACTGATCTCCGCGTACCTCTGGAGTTTTCAAAGGATGTGAGGCCTCCGGTCGCAATGAGGTGGGGAACTAGGTCTTTCTCTGTGGTCTGCACAGGGGATTCAGACATCCTTTCATCTTGGGAGATGCAAGACGAGCCTGCATTCAAGTCACTGCAGGGATATCCGGCCTCATTTCGCGTCAGGGCATCGCAGTGTCCATTCCACTTGAGGGCTCAAACTCAGGGTCCCTCGCACATACCTAGAGCTGAGAGAAGCCTCCTCTTGAGGTGCTTGTGGTAAGGTAGTATTCCTCTGGAGTCGAAGCCAGGGACTAACCTCTCATCTCGAGTTGATTTTTGGTCCACGGAGCTCTTTCGTGTTGCTACAGTGACCTCGGGATCCCTCAAGCCTTGAAACAGTGTTCTTGGGGTTTCTCTGGAGTGTCATCAGGAAATCAAGGCTCCTTTCATGTTTGATGTGCAACACGGAATTACTCTGCACGCAGTGCAGGGGAATCGAGCCTCATCTCGCGGCAAGGGGGAAGTCTCATGATTTTTCTCGAGTTGCGGCGGGAACCTGGGGTATATTCTCGAGTTACGACGGGGATGGCCCTTCCACCCACGTATTTCTTCAGTGATGTCAGGACTCCTGCCTTGTTGCGAGGGACAACTCGGGATTCTCCTCGAGGCTTGGCAGGGCAACTGGGACGCCTCTCCAGCTGAGGCGGGAGACCAAGGGTCCCTTTCCACGTGCCACAGGAGTCCTGGGACTCGTATCCAGTTTCACGAGTAGTCACGCATCGTCTCCTTTGGAGGCACTGATCTCCGCGTACCTCTGGAGTTTTCAAAGGATGTGAGGCCTCCGGTCGCGATGAGGTGGGGAACTAGGTCTTTCTCTGTGGTCTCCACAGGGGATTCAGACATCCTTTCGTCTTGGGAGATGCAAAACGAGCCTGGATTCAAGTCACTGCAGGGATATCCGGCCTTATTTCGAGTCAGGGCATCGCGGTGTCCATTCCACTTGAGGCCTCAAACTCAGGGTCCCTCTCACATACCTAGAGCTGAGAGAAGCCTCCTCTTGAGGTGCTTGTGATAAGGTGGTATTCCTCAGGAGTCGAAGCCAGGGACTAACCTCTCATCTCGAGTTGATATTTGGTCCATCGAGCTCTTTCGTGTTGCTACAGTGACCTCAGGATCCCTCTAGCCTTGAAACAGTGTTCTTGGGGTTTCTCTGGAGTGCCATCAAGGAAATCAAGGCTCCTTTCATGTGTGATGTGCAACACGGAACTGCTATGCAGGCAGTGCAGGGGAATCGGGCCTCATCTCGCGGCGAGGGGGAAGTCTCATGATTTTTCCCGAGTTGCGGCGGGAACCTGGGGTATATTCTCGAGTTACGACCTGGATGGCCCTTCCACACAAGTGTTTGTTTAGCGACGGCAGGACTCCTGCCTAGTTGCGAGGGACAACTGGGGATTTTCCTCGAGGCTTGGCAGGGCAATTGGGACGCCTCTCCAGCTGAGGCGGGATACTAAGGGTCCCTTTCCACGTGCCACAGGAATCCTGGGACTCCTATCAAGTTTCACGAGGAGTCAGGCATCGTCTCCTTTGGAGGCACTAATCTCCGCGTACCTCTGTAGTTTTCAAGGGATGTGAGGCCTCCGGTCGCGATGAGGTGGGGAACTAGGTCTTTTTCTGTGGTCTCCACAGGGGATTTAGACATCCTTTCATCTTGGGAGATGCAAGACGAGTCTGCATTCAAGTCACTGCAGGAATATCCGGCCTTATT
Source organism: Cervus elaphus (assembly GCF_910594005.1). Classification (NCBI taxonomy): domain Eukaryota; kingdom Metazoa; phylum Chordata; class Mammalia; order Artiodactyla; family Cervidae; genus Cervus; species Cervus elaphus. The sequence goes on from NC_057838.1 coordinate 9,932,626, forward strand.
TTGAGTCATGGCATCGCGGTGTCCATTCCACTTGAGGCCGCAAACTCAGGGTCCCTCTCACATACCTAGAGCTGAGAGAAGCCTCCTCTTGAGGTGCTTGTGGTAACGTGGTTTTCCTCTGGAGTCGAAGCCAGGGACTAACCTCTCATCTCGAGTTGATTTTTGGTCCACGGAGCTCTTTCGGGTTGCTACAGTGACCTCAGGATCCCTCTAGCCTTGAAACAGTGTTCTTGCAGTTTCTCTCTAGTGCCATCAAGGTAAGCAAGAATCCTTTCATGTGTGATGTGCAACACGGAATTGCTCTGCATGAAGTGCAGGGGAATCTGGCCTCATCTCGCGGCGAGGAGGAAGTCTAATGGTTTTTCTCGAGTTGCGGCAGGAACCTGGTGTATATTCTCGAGTTACGACGGGGATGGCCCTTCCTCACACGTGTTTGTTCAGCGACATCAGGACTCCAGCCTAGTTGCGAGGGACAACTCGGGATTCTCCTCGAGGCTTGGCAGGCCAATTGGGACGCCTCTCCAGCTGAGGCAGGAGACCAAGGGTCCCTTTCCACGTGCCACAGGAATCCTGGGACTCCTAATAAGTTTCACGAGGAATCAGGCATCGTCTCCTTTGGAGGCACTGATCTCCGAGTACCTCTGGAGTTTTCAAAGGATTTGAGGCCTCCGGTCGCGATGAGGTGGGGAACTAGGTCTTTCTCTGTGATCTCCACAGGGGATTCAGACATCCTTTCGTCTTGGGAGATGCAAGACGAGCCTGCATTCAAGTCACTGCAGGGATATCTGGCCTGATTTCGAGTCAGGGCATCGCGGTGTCCATTCCACTTGAGGCCGCAAACTCAGGGTCCCTCTCACATACCTAGAGCTGAGAGAAGCCTCCTCTTGAGGTGCTTGTGGTAAGGTGGTATTCCTCTGGAGTCGAAGCCAGGGACTAACCTCTCATCTCGAGTTGATTATTGGGCCATGGAGCTCTTTCGTGTTGCTACAGTGACCTCAGGATCCCTCTAGCCTTGAAACAGTGTTCTTGGGGTTTCTCTGGAGTGCCATCAAGGAAATCAAGGCTCCTTTCATGTGTAATGTGCAACACGGAATTGCTCTGCACGCAGTGCAGGGGAATCGGGCCTCATCTCGCGGCGAGGGGTAAGTCTCATGGTTTTTTTTGAGTTGCGGCGGGAACCTGGGGTATATTCTCGAGTTACGACGGGGATGGCCCTCCCACCCACGTGTTTGTTCAGCGACGTCAGGACTCCTGCCTAGTTGTGAAGGACAACTCGGGATTCTCCTCGAGGCTTGGCAGGGTAATTGGGATGCCTCTCCAGCTGAGGCGGGAGACCAAGGGTCCGTTTCCACTTGCCAAAGGAATCCTGGGACTCCTATCAAGTTTCACGAGGAGTCAGGCATCGTCTCCTTTGGAGGCACTGATCTCCGCGTACCTCTGGAGTTTTCAAAGGATTTGAGGCCTCCAGTCGCGATGAGGTGGGGAACTAGGTCTTTGTCTGTGGTCTCCACAGGGGATTCAGACATCCTTTCGTCTTGGGAGAGGCAAGACGAGCCTGCATTCAAGTCACTGCAGGAATATCCGGCCTTATTTCGAGTCAGGGCATCGCGGTGTCCATTCCACTTGAGGCCGCAAACTCAGGGTCCCTCTCACATACCTAGAGCTGAGAGAAGCCTCCTCTTGAGGTGCTTGAGGTAAGGTGGTCTTCCCCTGGAGTCGAAGCCAGGGACTAACCTCTCATCTCTAGTTGATTTTTGGTCCACGGAGCTCTTTCTTGTTGCTACAGTGACCTCAGGATCCCTCTAGCCTTGAAACAGTGTTCTTGGGGTTTCTCTGGAGTGCCATCAAGGAAATCAAGGCTCCTTTCATGTGTGATGTGCAACACGGAATTGCTCTGCCCGCAGTGCAGGGGAATCGGTCCTCATTTCGCGGCGAGGGGGAAGTCTCATGGTTTTTCTCGAGTTGCGGCGGGGACCTGGGGTATATTCTCGAGTTACGACGGGGATGGCCCTTCCACCCACGTGTTTGTTCAGCGTCGTCAGGACTCCTGCCTAGTTGCGAGGGACAACTCGGGATTCTCCTGGGGGCATGGCAGGGCAATTGGAACGCCTTTCTAGCTGACGCGGTAGACAAAGTTTCCCTTTCCACGTGTCACAGGAATCCTGGAACACTTATCAAGTTTCACCAGGAGTCAGGCATCGTCTCCTTTGGAGGCACTGATCTCCGCGTACGTCTGGAATTTTCAAAGGATGTGAGGCCTCCGGTCGCGATGCGGTGGGGAAGTAGGTCTTTCTCTGTGGTCTCCACAGGGGATTCAGACATCCTTTCGTCTTGGGAGATGCAAGACGAGCCTGGATTCAAGTTACTGCATGGATATCCGGCCTTATTTCGAGTCAGGGCATCGCGGTGTCCATTCCACTTGAGGCCGCAAACTCATAGTCCCTCTCACATACCTAGAGCTGAGAGAAACCTCCTCTTGAGGTGCTTGTGGTAAGGTGGTATTCCTCTGGAGTCGAAGCCAGGGACTAACCTCTCATCTCGAGTTGATTTTTGGTCCACGGATCTCTTTTGTGTGGCTACAGTGACCTCAGGATCCCTCTAGCCTTGAAACAGTGTTCTTGGGGTTTCTCTGGAGTGCCATCAAGGAAATCAAGGCTCCTTTGATGTGTGATGTGCAACACGGAATTGCTCTGCACGAAGTGCAGGGGAATCGGGCCTCATCTCGCGGCGAGGGGGAATTCTCATGGTTTTTTTCGAATTGCGGCGGGAACCTGGGGTATATTCTAGAGTTACGACGGGGATGGCCCTCCCACCCACATGTTTGTTCAGCGACGTCAGGACTCCTGCCTAGTTGCAAGGGACAACTCGGGATTCTCCTCGAGGCTTGGCAGGGCAATTGGGACGCCTCTCCAGCTGAGGTGGGAGACCAAGGGTCCCTTTCCACTTGCCACAGGAATCCTTGGACTTCTATCAAGTTTCTCGAGGAGTCAGGCATCGTCCCCTTTGGAGGCACTGATCTCTGCGTACCTCTGGAATTTTCAAAGGATTTGAGGCCTCCGGTCGCGATGGGGTGGGGAACTAGGTCTTTCTCTGTGGTCTCCACAGGGGATTCAAACATCCTTTCATCTGGGGAGATGCAAGACTAGCCTGCATTCAAGTCACTTCAGAGATATCTGGCCTTATTTCCAGTCAGGGCATTGCGGTGTCCATTCCACTTGAGGCCGCAAACTCAGGTTCCCTCTCACATACCTAGAGCTGAGAGAAGCCTCCTCTTGAGGTGCTTGTGGTAAGGTGGTATTCTCCTGGAGTGGAAGCCAGGGACTAACCTCTCATCTCGAGTTGATTTTTGGTACACGGAGCTCTTTCGTGTGGCTACAGTGACCTCAGGAACCCTCTAGCCTTGAAACAGTGTTCTTGGGGTTTTTCTGGAGTGCCATCAAGGAAATCAAGGCTCCTTTCATGTGTGATGTGCAACACGGAATTGCTCTGCACGCAGTGCAGGGGATTCGGGCCTCATCTCGCGGCGAGGGTTAAGTCTCATGGTTTTTCTCGAGTTGCGGCGGGAACCTGGGGTATATTCTCGAGTTACGCTGGGGATGGCCCTTCCACACACGTGTTTGTTCAGCGACGTCAGGACTCCTGCCTAGTTGCGAGGGACAACTCGGGATTCTCCTCGAGGCTTGGCCGGGCAACTGGGACGCCTCTTCAGCTGAGGTGGGAGACCAAGGGTCCCTTTCCACGTGCCACAGGAATCCTGGGACTCCTATTAAGTTTCACGAGTAGTCAGGCATCGTCTCCTTTGGAGGCACTGATCTCCGCATACCTCTGGAGTTTTCAAAGGATGTGAGGCCTCCGGTCGCGATGAGGTGGGGAACTAGGTCTTTCTCTGTGGTCTCCACAGGGGATTCAGACATCCTTTCATCTTGGGAGATGCAAGACGAGCCTGCATTCAAGTCACTGCAGGGATATCCGGCCTCATTTCGCGTCAGGGCATCGCAGTGTCCATTCCACTTGAGGGCTCAAACTCAGGGTCCCTCGCACATACCTAGAGCTGAGAGAAGCCTCCTCTTGAGGTTCTTGTGGTAAGGTAGTATTCCTCTGGAGTCGAAGCCAGGGACTAACCTCTCATCTCGAGTTGATTTTTGGTCCACGGAGCTCTTTCGTGTTGCTACAGTGACCTCGAGATCCCTCTAGCCTTGAAACAGTGTTCTTGGGGTTTCTCTGGAGTGTCATCAGGAAATCAAGGCTCCTTTCATGTTTGATGTGCAACACGGAATTACTCTGCACGCAGTGCAGGGGAATCGAGCCTCATCTCGCGGCAAGGGGGAAGTCTCATGGTTTTTCTCGAGTTGCGGCGGGAACCTGGGGTATATTCTCGAGTTACGACGGGGATGGCCCTTCCACCCACGTATTTCTTCAGCAATGTCAGGACTCCTGCCTTGTTGCGAGGGACAACTTGGGATTCTCCTCGAGGCTTGGCAGGGCAACTGGGACGCCTCTCCAGCTGAGGCGGGAGACCAAGGGTCCCTTTCCACGTGCCACAGGAGTCCTGGGACTCGTATCCAGTTTCAGGAGTAGTCAGGCATCGTCTCCTTTGGAGGCACTGATCTCCGCGTACCTCTGGAGTTTTCAAAGGATGTGAGGCCTCCGGTCGCGATGAGGTGGGGAACTAGGTCTTTCTCTGTGGTCTCCACAGGGGATTCAGACATCCTTTCGTCTTGGGAGATGCAAAACGAGCCTGGATACAAGTCACTGCAGGGATATCCGGCCTTATTTCGAGTTAGGGCATCGCGGTGTCCATTCCACTTGAGGCCGCAAAGTCAGGGTCCCTCTCACATACCTAGAGCTGAGAGAAGCCTCCTCTTGAGGTGCTTGTGATAAGGTGGTATTCCTCAGGAGTCGAAGCCAGGGACTAACCTCTCATCTCGAGTTGATATTTGGTCCATCGAGCTCTTTCGTTTTGCTACAGTGACCTCAGGATCCCTCTAGCCTTGAAACAGTGTTCTTGGGGTTTCTCTGGAGTGCCATCAAGGAAATCAAGGCTCCTTTCATGTGTGATGTGCAACACGGAACTGCTATGCAGGCAGTGCAGGGGAATCGGGCCTCATCTCGCAGCGAGGGGGAAGTCTCATGGTTTTTCTCGAGTTGCGGCGGGGACCTGGGGTATATTCTCGAGTTACGACGGGGATGGCCCTTCCACCCACGTGTTTGTTCAGCGTCGTCAGGACTCCTGCCTAGTTGCGAGGGACAACTCGGGATTCTCCTGGGGGCTTGGCAGGGCAATTGGAACGCCTCTCCAGCTGAGGCGGTAGACAAAGTGTCCCTTTCCACGTGTCACAGGAATCCTGGGACACCTATCAAGTTTCACCAGGAGTCAGGCATCGTCTCCTTTGGAGGCACTGATCTCCGCGTACGTCTGGAATTTTCAAAGGATGTGAGGCCTCCGGTCGCGATGCGGTGGGGAAGTAGGTCTTTCTCTGTGGTCTCCACAGGGGATTCAGACATCCTTTCGTCTTGGGAGATACAAGACGAGCCTGGATTCAAGTTACTGCAGGAATATCCGGCCTTATTTCGAGTCAGGGCATCGCGGTGTCCATTCCACTTGAGGCCGCAAACTCATGGTCCCTCTCACATACCTAGAGCTGAGAGAAGCCTCCTCTTGAGGTGCTTGTGGTAAGGTGGTATTCCTCTGGAGTCGAAGCCAGGGACTAACCTCTCATCTCGAGTTGATTTTTGGGCCACGGAACTCTTTCGTGTTGCTACAGTGACCTCAGGATCCCTCTAGCCTTGAAACAGTGTTCTTGGGGTTTCTCTGGAGTGCCATCAAGGAAATCAAGACTCCTTTCATGTGTGATGTGCAACACGGAATTGCTCTGCACGCAGTGCAGGGGAATCGGGCCTCATCTCACGGCGAGGGGGAAGTCTCATGGTTTTTCTCGAGTTGCAGCGGGGACCTGGGGTATATTCTCTAGTTACGACGGGGATGGCCCTTCCACCCACGTGTTTGTTCAGCGTCGTCAGGACTCCTGCCTAGTTGCGAGGGACAACCCGGGATTCTCCTCGAGGCTTGGCAGGGTAATTGGGAGGCCTCTCTAGCTGAGGCGGGAGACCAAGTGTCCCTTTCCAGATGCCACAGCAATCCAGGGACTCCTATCAAGTTTCACGAGGAGTCAGGCATCGTCTCCTTTGGAGGAACTGATCTCCGCGTACCTCTAAAGTTTTCAAAGGATGTGAGGCCTCCGGTCGCGATGAGGTGGAAAACTAGGTCTTTCTCTGTGGTCTCCGCAGGGGATTCAGACATCCTTTCGTCTTGGGAGATGAAGACGAGCCTGCATTCAATTCACTGCAGGGATATCCGGCCTTATTTCGAGTCAGGGCATCGCGGTGTCCATTCCACTTGAGGCCGCAAACTCAGGGTTCCTCTCACATATCTAGAGCTGAGAGAAGCCTCCTCTTGAGGTGCTTGTGGTAAGGTGGTATTCCTCTGGAGTCGAAGCCAGGAACTAACCTCTCATCTCGAGTTGATTTTTGGTCCACGGAGCTCTTTCGTGTTGCCACAGTTACCTCAGGTCCCCTCTAGCCTTGAAACAGTGTTCTTGGCGTTTCTCTGGAGTGCCATCAAGCAAATCAACGCTCCATTCATGTGTGATGTGCAACACTGAATTGCTCTGCACGCAGTGCAGGATATCGGGCCTCATTTTGCGGCGAGGGGGAAGTCTCATGGTTTTTCTCGAATTGCGGTGAGAACCTGGGGTATATTCTCGCGTTATGACGGGGATGGCCCTTCCACCCACGTGTTTGTTCAGCCACGTCAGGACTCCTGCCTAGTTGCAAGGGACAACTCGGGATTCTCCTCGAGGCTTGGCAGGGCAATTGGGACGCCTCTCCAGCTGAGGCGGTAGACCAAGGGACCCTTTCCACGTGCCACAGGAATCCTGGGACTCCTATCAAGTTTCACGAGGAGTCAGGCATCATCTCCTTTGGAGGCACTGATCTCCGCGTACCTCTGGAGTTTTCAAAGGATGTGAGGCCTCCGGTCGCGATGAGGTGGGGAACTAGGTCTTTCTCTGTGGTCTCCACAGGGGATTCAGACATCCTTTCATCTTGGGAGATGCAAGACGAGCCTGCATTCAAGTCACTGCAGGGATATCCGGCCTCATTTCGCGTCAGGGCATCGCAGTGTCCATTCCACTTGAGGGCTCAAAGTCAGGGTCCCTCGCACATACCTAGAGCTGAGAGAAGCCTCCTCTTGAGGTTCTTGTGGTAAGGTAGTATTCCTCTGGAGTCGAAGCCAGGGACTAACCTCTCATCTCGAGTTGATTTTTGGTCCACGGAGCTCTTTCGTGTTGCTACAGTGACCTCGGATCCCTCTAGCCTTGAAACAGTGTTCTTGGGGTTTCTCTGGAGTGTCATCAGGAAATCAAGGCTCCTTTCATGTTTGATGTGCAACACGGAATTACTCTGCACGCAGTGCAGGGGAATCGAGCCTCATCTCGCGGCAAGGGGGAAGTCTCATGGTTTTTCTCGAGTTGCGGCGGGAACCTGGGGTATATTCTCGAGTTACGACGGGGATGGCCCTTCCACCCACGTATTTATTCAGCAATGTCAGGACTCCTGCCTTGTTGCGAGGGACAACTCGGGATTCTCCTCGAGGCTTGGCAGGGCAACTGGGACGCCTCTCCAGCTGAGGCGGGAGACCAAGGGTCCCTTTCCACGTGCCACAGGAGTCCTGGGACTAGTATCCAGTTTCACGAGTAGTCAGGCATCGTCTCCTTTGGAGGCACTGATCTCCGCGTACCTCTGGAGTTTTCAAAGGATGTGAGGCCTCCGGTCGCGATGAGGTGGGGAACTAGGTCTTTCTCTGTGGTCTCCACAGGGGATTCAGACATCCTTTCGTCTTGGGAGATGCAAAACGAGCCTGGATTCAAGTCACTGCAGGGATATCCGGCCTTATTTCGAGTTAGGGCATCGCGGTGTCCATTCCACTTGAGGCCGCAAAGTCAGGGTCCCTCTCACATACTTAGAGCTGAGAGAAGCCTCCTCTTGAGGTGCTTGTGATAAGGTGGTATTCCTCTGGAGTCGAAGCCAGGGACTAACCTCTCATCTCGAGTTGATATTTGGTCCATCGAGCTCTTTCGTGTTGCTACAGTGACCTCAGGATCCCTCTAGCCTTGAAACAGTGTTCTTGGGGTTTCTCTGGAGTGCCATCAAGGAAATCAAGGCTCCTTTCATGTGTGATGTGCAACACGGAATTGTTCTGCACGCAGTGCAGGGGAATCGGGCCTCATCTCGCGGTGAGGGGGAAGTCTCATGGTTTTTATCGAGTTGCGGCGGGAACCTGGGTTATATTCTCGAGTTACGACGGGGATGGCCCTTCCACACACGTGTTTGTTCAGCGACGTCCGGACTCCAGCCTAGTTGCGAGGGACAACTCGGGATTCTCCTCGAGGCTTGGCAGGCCAATTGGGACGCCTCTCCAGCTGAGGCAAGAGACCAAGGGTCCCTTTCCACGTGCCACAGGAATCCTGGGACTCCTAAGAAGTTTCACGAGGAGTCAGACATCGTCTCCTTTGGAGGCACTGATCTCCGAGTACCTCTGGAGTTTTCAAAGGATTTGAGGCCTCCGGTCGCGATGAGGTGGGGAACTAGGTCTTTCTCTGTGGTCTCCACAGGGGATTCAGTCATCCTTTCATCTTGGGAGATGCAAGACGAGCCTGCATTCAAGTCACTGCAGGGATATCCGGCCTTATTTCGAGTCAGGGCATCGCGGTGTCCATTCCACTTGAGGCCGCAAACTCAGGGTCCCTCTCACATACCTAGAGCTGAGAGAGACCACCTCTTGAGGTGCTTGTACTAAGGTGGTATTCCTCTGGAGTCGAAGCCAGGGACTAACTCCTCATCTCGAGTTGATTTTTGGTCCACGGAGCTCTTTCGTGTTGCCACAGTGACCTCATGATCCTTCTAGCCTTGAAACAGTGTTTTTGGGGTTTCTCTGGAGTGCCATCAAGGAAATCAAGGCTCCTTTCATGTGTGATGTGCAACACGGAATTGCTCTGCACGCAGTGCAGGGGAATCGGGCCTTATCTCGCGGCGAGGAGGAAGTCTCATGGTTTTCCTCGAGTTGCGGCGGGAACCTGGGGTATATTCTCGAGTTACGACGAGGATGGCGCTTCCACCCACGTGTTTGTTCAGCGTCGTCAGGACTCCTGCCTAGTTGCGAGGGACAACTCGGGATTCTCCTCGAGGCTTGGCAGGACAATTGGGACGGCTCTCCAGCTGAGGCGGGAGACCAAGTGTCCCTTTCCACGTGCCACAGGAATCCTGGGACTCCTATCAAGTTTCACGAGGAGTCAGGCATCGTCTCCTTTGGAGGCACTGATCTCCACGTACCTCTGGAGTTTTCAAAGGATGTGAGTCCTCCGGTAGCGATGAAATGCGGAACTAGGTCTTTCTCTGCGGTCTCCACAGGGTATTCAGACATCCTTTCATCTTGGGAGATGCAAGACGAGCCTGCATTTAAGTCACTGTAGGGATATCCGGCCTTATTTCGAGTCAGGGCTTCGCGGTGCGCATTCCACTGGAGGCCGCAAACTCAGGGTCCCTCTCACATACCTAGAGCTGAGAGAAGCCTCCTCTTGAGGTACTTGTGGTAAGGTGGTATTCCTCTGGAGTCGAAGCCAGGGACAAACCTCTCATCTCGAGTTGATTTTTAGTCCACGGAGCTCTTTCGTGTTGCTCCAGTGACCTCAGGATCCCTCTAGGCTTGAAAGAGTGTTCTTGGGGTTTCTCTGGAGTGCCATCAAGGAAATCAAGGCTCCTTTCATGTGTGATGTGCAACATGGAATTGCTCTGCATGCAGTGCAGGGGAATCGGGCCTCATCTCACGGCGAGGGGAAGTCTCATGGTTTTTCTCGAGTTGCGCCGGGAACCTGGGGTATATTCTCGAGTTACGACGGGGATGGCCCTTCCAACCACGTGTTTGTTCAACGACGTCAGGACTCCTGCCTAGTTACGAGGGACAATTCGGGATTCTCCTCGAGGCTTGGCAGGGCAATTGGGACGCCTCTCCAGCTGAGGCGGGAGACCAAGGGTCCCTTTCCACGTGCCACAGGAATCCTGGAACTCCTATCAAGTTTCATGAGGAGTCAGGCATCGTCTCCTTTGGAGGCACTGATCTCCGAGTACCTCTGGAGTTTTCAAAGGATGTGAGGCCTCCGGTGGCGATGAGGTGGGGAACTAGGTCTTTCTCTGTGGTCTCCACAGGGGATTCAGACATCCTTTCGTCTTGGGAGATGCAAGACGAGCCTGCATTCAAGTCACTGCAGGGATATCCGGCCTTATTTCGAGTCAGGGCATCGCGGTGTCCATTCCACTTGAGACCGCAAACTCAGGGTCCCTCTCACATACCTAGAGCTGAGAGAAGCCTCTTCTTGAAGTGCTTGTGGTAAGGTGGTATTCCTCTGGAGTTGAAGACAGGGACTAACCTCTCATCTCGGGTTGATTTTTGGTCCACGGAGCTCTTTCTTGTTGCTACAGTGACCTCCGGATCCCTCCAGCCTTGAAACAGTGTTCTTGGGGTTTCTCTGGAGTGCCATCAAGGAAATCAAGGCTCCTTTCTTGTGTGATGTGCAACACGGAATTGCTCTGCACGCAGTGCAGGGGAATCGGGCCTCATCTCGCGGCGAGGGGTAAGTCTCATGGTTTTTCTCGAGTTGCGGCGGGAACCTGGGGTATATTCTCGAGTAAAGACGGGGATGGCCCTTCCACACACGTGTTTGTTCAGCGATGTCAGGACTCCTGCCCTATTGTGAGGGACAACTCGGGATTCTCCTCGAGGCTTGGCAGGGCAATTGGGATGCCTCTTCAGCAGAGGCGGGAGACCAAGGGTCCCTTTCCACGTGCCACAGGAATCCTGGAACTCCTATCAAGTTTCACGAGGAGTCAGGCATCGTCTCCTTTGGAGGCACTGATCTCCGCGTACCTCTGGAGTTTTCAAAGGATGTGAGGCCTCCGGTCGCGATGAGGTGTGGAACTAGGTCTTTCTCTGTGGTCTGCACAGGGGATTCAGACATCCTTTCGTCTTGCGAGATGCAAGACGAGCCTGCATTCAAGTCACTGCAGGGATATCCGGCCTTATTTTGAATCAGGGCATCGCGGTGTCCATTCCATTTGAGGCCGGAAACTCAGGGTCCCGGTCACATACATAGAGCTGAGAGAAGCCTCCTCTTGAGGTGCTTGTGGTAAGGTGGTATTCCTCTGGAGTCGAAGCCAGGGACTAACCTCTCATCTCGAGTTGATTTTTCATCCACGGAGCTCTTTCGTGTTGCTACAGTGAGCTCAGGATCCCTCTAGCCTTGAAACAGTGTTCTTGGGGTTTCTCTGGAGTGCCATCAAGGAAATCAAGGCTCCTTTCATGTGTGATGTGCAACACGGAATGGCTCTGCACGCAGTGCAGGGGAATCGGGCCTCATCTCGGGCGAGGGGGAAGTCTCATGGTTTTTCTCGAGTTGCGGCGGGAACCTGGGGTATATTCTCGAGTTACCACGAGGATGGCCCTTCCACCCACGTGTTTGTTCAGCGACGTCAGGACTCCGGCCTAGTTGCGAGGGACTACTCGGGATTCTCCTCGAGGCTTGGCAGGGCAATTGGGACGCCTCTCCAGCTGAGGCGGGAGACCAAGTGTCCCTTTCCACGTGCCACAGGAATCCTGGGACTCCTATCAAGTTTCACGAGGAGTCAGGCATCGTCTCCTTTGGAGGCACTGATCTCCACGTACCTCTGGAATTTTCAAAGGATGTGAGTCCTCCGGTCGCGATGAAATGCGGAACTACGTCTTTCTCTGCGGTCTCCACAGGGTATTCAGACATCCTTTCATCTTGGGAGATGCAAGACGAGCCTGCATTCAAGTCACTGTAGGGATATCCGGCCTTATTTCCAGTCAGTGGTTCGCGGTGCGCATTCCACTGGAGGCCGCAAACTCAGGGTCCCTCTCACATACCTAGAGGTGAGAGAAGCCTCCTCTTGAGGTACTTGTGGTAAGGTGGTATTCCTCTGGAGTCGAAGCCATAACTAACCTCTCATCTCGAGTTGATTTTTGGTCCACGGAGCTTTTTCGTGTTGCTACAGTGACCTCAGGATCCCTCTAGGCTTGAAAGAGTGTTCTTGGGGTTTCTCTGGAATGCCATCAAGGAAATCAAGGCTCCTTTCATGTGTGATGTGCAACATGGAATTGCTCTGCATGCAGTGCAGGGGAATCGGGCCTCATCTCACGGCGAGGGGAAGTCTCATGGTTTTTCTCGAGTTGCGCCGGGAACCTGGGGTATATTCTCGAGTTACGACGGGGATGGCCCTTCCAACCACGTGTTTGTTCAGCGACTTCAGGACTCCTGCCTAGTTACGAGGGACAATTCGGGATTCTCCTCGAGGCTTGGCAGGGCAATTGGGACGCCTCTCCAGCTGAGGCGGGAGACCAAGGGTCCCTTTCCACGTGCCACAGGAATCCTGGAACTCCTATCAAGTTTCATGAGGAGTCAGGCATCGTCTCCTTTGGAGGCACTGATCTCCGAGTACCTCTGGAGTTTTCAAAGGATGTGAGGCCTCCGGTGGCGATGAGGTGGGGAACTAGGTCTTTCTCTGTGGTCTCCACAGGGGATTCAGACATCCTTTCGTCTTGGGAGATGCAAGACGAGCCTGCATTCAAGTCACTGCAGGGATATCCGGCCTTATTTCGAGTCAGGGCATTGCGGTGTCCATTCCACTTGAGACCGCAAACTCAGGGTCCCTCTCACATACCTAGAGCTGAGAGAAGCCTCCTCTTGAGGTGCTTGTAGTAAGGTGGTATTCCTCTGGAGTCGAAGCCAGGGACTAACCTCTCATCTCGAGTTGATTTTTGGTTCACGGAGCTCTTTCATGTTGCTACAGTGACCTCAGGAACCCTCTAGCCTTGAAACAGGGTTCTTGGGGTTTCTCTGGAATGCCATCAAGGAAATCAAGGCTCCTTTCATGTGTGATGTGCAACACGGAATTGCTCTGCACGCAGTGCAGGGGAATCGGGCCACATCTCGCGGCGAGGGGGAAGTCTCATGGTTTTTCTCTAGTTGCGGCGGGAACCTGGGGTATATTCTCGAGTTACGACGGGGATGGCCCTTCCACCCACGTGTTTTTTCAGCGACGTCAGGATCCTGCCTAGTTGCGAGGGACAATTCGGGATTCTCCTCGAGGCTTGGCAGGGCAATTGGGACGCCTCTCCAGCTGAGGCGGGAGACCAAGTGTCCCTTTCCACGTGCCACAGGAATCCTGGGACTCCTATCAAGTTTCACGAGGAGTCAGGCATCGTCTCCTTTGGAGGCACTGATCTCCACGTACCTCTGGAGTTTTCAAAGGATGTGAGGCCTCCGGTCGCGATGATGTGGGGAACTAGGTCTTTCTCTGTGTTCTCCACAGGGGATTCAGACATCCTTTCGTCTAGGGGGATGCAAGACGAGCCTGCATTCAAGTCACTGCAGGGATATCCGGCCTTATTTCGAGTCAGGGCATCGCGGTGTCCATTCCACTTGAGGCCTCAAACTCAGGGTCCCTCTCTCATACCTAGAGCTGAGAGTAGCCTCCACTTGAGGTGGTTGTGGTGTGGTGGTATTCCTCTGGAGTCGAAGCCAGGGTCTAACCTCTCTTCTCGAGTTGATTTTTGTCCACGGAGCTCTTTCGTGTTGCTACAGTGACCTCAGGATCCCTCTAGCCTTGAAACAGTGTTTTTGGGGTTTCTCTGGAGTGCCATCAAGGAAATCAAGGCTCCTTTCATGTGTGATGTGCAACACGGAATGGCTCTGCACGCAGTGCAGGGAAATCGGGCCTCATCTCGCGGCGAGGGGGAAGTCTCATGGTTTTTCTCGAGTTGCGGCGGGAACCTGGGGTATATTCTCGAGTTACGACGGGGATGGCCCTTCCACACACGTGTTTGTTGAACGACGTCAGGACTCCTGCCTTGTTGCGAGGGACAACTCAGGATTCCCCTCGAGGCATGGCAGGGCAATTGGGAGGCCTCTCCAGCTGAGGCAGGAGACCAAGTGTCCCTTTCCACGTGCCACAGGAACCCTGGGACTCCTATCAAGTTTCATGAGGAGTCAGGCATCGTCTCCTTTGGAGGCACTGATCTCCGCGTACCTCTGGAGTTTTCAAAGGATGTGAGGCCTCCGGTAGCGATTAGGTGAGGAACTAGGTCTTTCTCTGTGGTCTCCACAGGGGATTCAGACATCCTTTCGTCATGGGAAATGCAAGACGAGACTGCATTCAAGTCACTGCAGGGATATCCGGCCTTATTTCGAGTCAGGGCATCGCGGTGTCCATTCCACTTGAGGCCTCAAACTCAGGATCCCTCTCACATACCTAGAGCTGAGAGAAGCCTCCACTTGAGGTGCTTGTGGTAAGGTGGTAGTCCTCTGGAGTTGAAGCCAGGGACTAACCTCTCATCTCGAGTTGATTTTTGGTCCACAGAGTTCTTTCATGTTGCTACAGTGACCTCAGGTTTCTTCTAGCCTTGAAACAGTGTTCTTGGGCTTTCTCTGGAGTGCCATAAAGGAAATCAAGGCTCCTTTCATGTGTGATGTGCAAGACGGAATTGCTCTGCCCGCAGTGCAGGGTATCGGGCCTCATTTTGCGGCGAGGGGGAAGTCTCATGGTTTTTCTCGAGTTGCAGCGGGAACATGGGATATATTCCCAAGTTATGGCGGGGATGGACCTTCCACCCACGTGTTTGTTCAGCGACGTCAGGACTCCTGCCTAGTTGCGAGGGAAAACTCGGGATTCTCTTCGAGGCTTGGCAGGGCAATTGGGACGCCTCTCCAGCTGAGGCGGGATATCAAGTGTCCCTTTCCACGTGCCACAGGAATCCTGGGATTCCTATCAAGTTTCACGAGGAGTCAGGCATCGTCTCTTTGGAGGCACTGATCTCCGCGTACCTCTGGAGTTTTCAAAGGATGTGAGGCCTCCGGTCGCCATGAAGTGGGGAACTAGGTCTTTCTCTGTGGTCTCCAAAGGGGATTCAGACATCCGTTCGTCTTGGGAGATGCAAGATGAGCCTGCATTCAAGTCACTGCAGGGATATCCGGCCTTATTTCGAGTCAGGGCATCGCGGTGTCCATTCCACTTGAGGCCGCAAAGTCAGGGTCCCTCTCACATACGTAGAGCTGAGAGAAGCCTCCTCTTGAAGTGCTTGTTGTAAGGTGGTATTCCTCTGGAGTTGAAGACAGGGACTAACCTCTCATCTCGGGTTGATTTTTGGTCCACGGAGCTCTTTCTTGTTGCTACAGTGACCTCCGGATCCCTCTAGCCTTGAAACAGTGTTCTTGGGGTTTCTCTGGAGTGCCATCAAGGAAATCAAGGCTCCTTTCATGTGTGATGTGCAACACGGAATGGCTCTGCACGCAGTGCAGGGGAATCGGGCCTCATCTCGCGGCGAGGGGGAAGTCTCATGGTTTTTCTCGAGTTGCGGCGGGAACCTGGGGTATATTCTCGAGTTACGACGGGGATGGCCCTTCCAACCACGTGTTTGTTGAGCAACGTCAGGACTCCTGCCTTGTTGCAAGGGACAACTCGGGATTCTCCTCGAGGCTTGGCAGGGCAATTCGGACGCCTCTCCAGCTGAGGCAGGAGACCAAGGGTCCCTTTAAACGTGCCAGAGGAACCCTGGGCCTCCTATCAAGTTTCATGAGGAGTCAGGCATCGTCTCCTTTGGAGGCACTGATCTCCGTGTACCTCTGGAGTTATCAAAGTATGTGAGGCCTCCGGTCGCGATGAGGTGAGGAACTAGGTCTTTCTCTGTGGTCTCCACAGGGGATTCAGACATCCTTTCGTCATGGGAAATGCAAGACGAGCCTGCATTCAAGTCACTGTAGGGATATCCGGCCTTATTTCGAGTCAGGGCATCGCGGTGTCCATTCCACTTGAGGCCTCAAACTCAGGGTCCCTCTCAAATACCTAGAGCTGAGAGAAGCCTCCTCTTGAGGTGCTTGTGATAAGGTGGTATTCCTCTGGAGTCGAAGCCAGGGACTAACCTCTCATCTCGAGTTGATTTTTGGTCCACAGAGCTCTTTCATGTTGCTACAGTGACGTCAGGTTCCCTCTAGCCTTGTAACAGTGTTCTTGGGGTTTCTCTGGAGTGCCATCAAGGAAATCAAGGCTCCTTTCATGTGTGATGTGCAACACGGATTTGCTCTGCACGCAGTGCAGGGGAATCGGGCCTCATCTCGCGGCGAGGGGAAGTCTCATGGTTTTTCTCGAGTTTCGGCGGGAACCTGGGGTATATTCTCGAGTTACGACGGGGATGGCCCTTCCAACCACGTGTTTGTTCAGCGACGTCAGGACTCCTACCTAGTTGCGAGGGACAATTCGGGATTCTCCTCGAGGCTTGGCAGGGCAATTGGGACGCCTCTCCAGCTGAGGCGGGAGACCAAGTGTCCCTTTCCACGTGCCACAGGAATCCTGGGACTCCTATCAAGTTTCACGAGGAGTCAGGCATCGTCTCCTTTGGAGGCACTGATCTCCGAGTACCTCTGGAGTTTTCAAAGGATGTGAGGCCTCCGGTGGCGATGAGGTGGGGAACTAGGTCTTTCTCTGTGGTCTCCACAGGGGATTCAGACATCCTTTCGTCTTGGGAGATGCAAGACGAGCCTGCATTCAAGTCACTGCAGGGATATCCGGCCTTATTTGGAGTCAGGGCATCGCGGTGTCCATTCCACTTGAGACCGCAAACTCAGGGTCCCTCTCACATACCTTGAGCTGAGAGAAGCCTCCTCTTGAGGTGCTTGTAGTAAGGTGGTATTCCTCTGGAGTCGAAGCCAGGGACTAACCTCTCATCTCCAGTTGATTTTTGGTCCACGGATCTCTTTTGTGTTGCTACAGTGACCTCAGGAACCCTCTAGCCTTGAAACAGGGTTCTTGAGGTTTCTCTGGAGTGCCATCAAGGAAATCAAGGCTCCTTTCATGTGTGATATGCAACACGGAATTGCTCTGCACGCAGTGCAGGGGAATCGGGCCTCATCTCGGGCGAGGGGGAAGTCTCATGGTTTTTCTCGAGTTGCGGCGGGAACCTGGGGTATATTCTCGAGTTACCACGAGGATGGCCCTTCCACCCACGTGTTTGTTCAGCGACGTCAGGACTCCGGCCTAGTTGCGAGGGACTACTCGGGATTCTCCTCGAGGCTTGGCAGGGCAATTGGGACGCCTCTCCAGCTGAGGCGGGAGACCAAGTGTCCCTTTCCACGTGCCACAGGAATCCTGGGACTCCTATCAAGTTTCACGAGGAGTCAGGCATCGTCTCCTGTGGAGGCACTGATCTCCACGTACCTCTGGAGTTTTCAAAGGATGTGAGTCCTCCGGTCGCGATGAAATGCGGAACTACGTCTTTCTCTGCGGTCTCCACAGGGTATTCAGACATCCTTTCATCTTGGGAGATGCAAGACGAGCCTGCATTCAAGTCACTGTAGGGATATCCGGCCTTATTTCGAGTCAGGGGTTCGCGGTGCGCATTCCACTGGAGGCCGCAAACTCAGGGTCCCTCTCACATACCTAGAGGTGAGAGAAGCCTCCTCTTGAGGTACTTGTGGTAAGGTGGTATTCCTCTGGAGTCGAAGCCATAACTAACCTCTCATCTCGAGTTGATTTTTGGTCCACGGAGCTCTTTCGTGTTGCTACAGTGACCTCAGGATCCCTCTAGGCTTGAAAGAGTGTTCTTGGGGTTTCTCTGGAATGCCATCAAGGAAATCAAGGCTCCTTTCATGTGTGATGTGCAACATGGAATTGCTCTGCATGCAGTGCAGGGGAATCGGGCCTCATCTCACGGCGAGGGGAAGTCTCATGGTTTTTCTCCAGTTGCGCCGGGAACCTGGGGTATATTCTCGAGTTACGACGGGGATGGCCCTTCCAACCACGTGTTTGTTCAGCGACTTCAGGACTCCTGCCTAGTTACGAGGGACAATTCGGGATTCTCCTCGAGGCTTGGCAGGGCAATTGGGACGCCTCTCCAGCTGAGGCGGGAGACCAAGGGTCCCTTTCCACGTGCCACAGGAATCCTGGAACTCCTATCAAGTTTCATGAGGAGTCAGGCATCGTCTCCTTTGGAGGCACTGATCTCCGAGTACCTCTGGAGTTTTCAAAGGATGTGAGGCCTCCGGTGGCGATGAGCTGGGGAACTAGGTCTTTCTCTGTGGTCTCCACAGGGGATTCAGACATCCTTTCGTCTTGGGAGATGCAAGACGAGCCTGCATTCAAGTCACTGCATGGATATCCGGCCTTATTTCGAGTCAGGGCATTGCGGTGTCCATTCCACTTGAGACCGCAAACTCAGGGTCCCTCTCACATACCTAGAGCTGAGAGAAGCCTCCTCTTGAGGTGCTTGTAGTAAGGTGGTATTCCTCTGGAGTCGAAGCCAGGGACTAACCTCTCATCTCCAGTTGATTTTTGGTCCACGGATCTCTTTTGTGTTGCTACAGTGACCTCAGGAACCCTCTAGCCTTGAAACAGGGTTCTTGAGGTTTCTCTGGAGTGCCATCAAGGAAATCAAGGCTCCTTTCATGTGTGATATGCAACACGGAATTGCTCTGCACGCAGTGCAGGGTAATCGGGCCTCATCTCGGGCGAGGGGGAAGTCTCATGGTTTTTCTCGAGTTGCGGCGGGAACCTGGGGTATATTCTCGAGTTACCACGAGGATGGCCCTTCCACCCACGTGTTTGTTCAGCGACGTCAGGACTCCGGCCTAGTTGCGAGGGACTACTCGGGATTCTCCTCGAGGCTTGGCAGGGCAATTGGGACGCCTCTCCAGGTGAGGCGGGAGAACAAGGGTCCCTTTCCACGTGCCACAGGAATCCTGGGACTCTTATCAAGTTTCACGAGTAGTCAGGCATCGTCTCCTTTGGAGGCACTGATCTTCGCGTACCTCTGGAGTTTTCAAAGGATTTGAGGCCTCCGGTCGCGATGAGGTGGGGAACTAGGTCTTTCTCTGTGGTCTCCACAGGGGATTCAGACATCCTTACATCTTGGGAGATGCAAGACGAGCCTGCATTCAAGTCACTGCAGGGATATGCGGCCTTATTTCGAGTCAGGGAATCGGGGTGTCCATTCCACTTGAGGCCGCAAAGTCAGGGTCCCTCTCACATACCTAGAGCTGAGAGAAGCCTCCTCTTGAAGTGCTTGTGGTAAGGTGGTATTCCTCTGGAGTTGAAGACAGGGACTAACCTCTCATCTCGGGTTGATTTTTGGTCCACGGAGCTCTTTCTTGTTGCTACAGTGACCTCCGGATCCCTCTAGCCTTGAAACAGTGTTCTTGGGGTTTCTCTGGAGTGCCATCAAGGAAATCAAGGCTCCTTTCATGTGTGATGTGCAACACGGAATTGCTCTGCACGCAGTGCAGGGGAATCGGGCCTCATCTCGCGGCGAGGGTTAAGTCTCATGGTTTTTCTCGAGTTGCGGCGGGAACCTGGGGTATATTCTCGAGTAAAGACGGGGATGGCCCTTCCACACACGTGTTTGTTCAGCGATGTCAGGACTCCTGCCCTATTGTGAGGGACAACTCGGGATTCTCCTCGAGGCTTGGCAGGGCAATTGGAATGCCTCTTCAGCAGAGGCGGGAGACCAAGGGTCCCTTTCCACGTGCCACAGGAATCCTGGGACTCCTATCAAGTTTCACGAGGAGTCAGGCATCGTCTCCTTTGGAGGCACTGATCTGCGCGTACCTCTGGAGTTTTCAAAGGATGTGAGGCCTCCGGTCGCGATGAGGTGGGGAACTAGGTCTTTCTCTGTGGTCTGCACAGGGGATTCAGACATCCTTTCGTCTTGCGAGATGCAAGACGAGCCTGCATTCAAGTCACTGCAGGGATATCCGGCCTTATTTTGAATCAGGGCATCGCGGTGTCCATTTCATTTGAGGCCGCAAACTCAGGGTCCCGGTCACATACACAGAGCTGAGGTAAGCCTCCTCTTGAGGTGCTTGTAGTAAGGTGGTATACCTCTGGAGTCGAAGCCAGGGACTAACCTCTCATCTCGAGTTGATTTTTGGTCCACGGAGCTCTTTCGTGTTGCTACAGTGACCTCAGGATCCCTCTAGCCTTGAAACAGTGTTCTTGGGGTTTCTCTGGAGTGCCATCAAGGAAATCAAGGCTCTTTTCATGTGTGATGTGCAACACGGAATTGCTCTGCACGCAGTGCAGGGGAATCGGGCCTCATCTCGCGGCGAGGGGAAGTCTCATGGTTTTTCTCGAGTTGCGGCGGGAACCTGGGGTATATTCTCGAGTTACGACGGGGATGGCCCTTCCAGCCACGTGTTTGTTCAGCGACGTCAGGACTCCTACCTAGTTGCGAGGGACAATTTGGGATTCTCCTCGAGGATTGGCAGGGCAATTGGGACGCCTCTCCAGCTGAGGCGGGAGACCAAGTGTCCCTTTCCACGTGCCACAGGAATCCTGGGACTCCTATCAAGTTTCACGAGGAGTCAGGCATCGTCTCCTTTGGAGGCACTGATCTCCGAGTACCTCTGAAGTTTTCAAAGGATGTGAGGCCTCCGGTGGCGATGAGCTGGGGAACTAGGTCTTTCTCTGTGGTCTCCACAGGGGATTCAGACATCCTTTCGTCTTGGGAGATGCAAGACGAGCCTGCATTCAAGTCACTGCAGGGATATCCGGCCTTATTTCGAGTCAGGGCATCGCGATGTCCATTCCACTTGAGACCGCAAACTCAGGGTCCCTCTCACATACCTTGAGCTGAGAGAAGCCTCCTCTTGAGGTGCTTGTAGTAAGGTGGTATTCCTCTGGAGTCGAAGCCAGGGACTAACCTCTCATCTCCAGTTGATTTTTGTTCCACGGATCTCTTTTGTGTTGCTACAGTGACCTCAGGAACCCTCTAGCCTTGAAACAGGGTTCTTAAGGTTTCTCTGGAGTGCCATCAAGGAAATCAAGGCTCCTTTCATGTGTGATATGCAACACGGAATTGCTCTGCACGCAGTGCAGGGGAATCGGGCCTTATCTCGGGCGAGGGGGAAGTCTCATGGTTTTTCTCGAGTTGCGGCGGGAACCTGGAGTATATTCTCGAGTTACCACGAGGATGGCCCTTCCACCCACGTGTTTGTTCAGCGACGTCAGGACTCCGGCCTAGTTGCGAGGGACTACTCGGGATTCTCCTCGAGGCTTGGCAGGGCAATTGGGACGCCTCTCCAGGTGAGGCGGGAGAACAAGGGTCCCTTTCCACGTGCCACAGGAATCCTGGGACTCTTATCAAGTTTCACGAGTAGTCAGGCATCGTCTCCTTCGGAGGCACTGATCTTCGCGTACCTCTGGAGTTTTCAAAGGATTTGAGGCCTCCGGTCGCGATGAGGTGGGGAACTAGGTCTTTCTCTGTGGTCTCCACAGGGGATTCAGACATCCTTACATCTTGGGAGATGCAAGACGAGCCTGCATTCAAGTCACTGCAGGGATATGCGGCCTTATTTCGAGTCAGGGAATCGGGGTGTCCATTCCACTTGAGGCCACAAACTCAGGGTCCCTCTCACATACCTAGAGCTGAGAGAAGCCTCCTCTTGAAGTGCTTGTGGTAAGGTGGTATTCCTCTGGAGTTGAAGACAGGGACTAACCTCTCATCTCGGGTAGATTTTTGGTCCATGGAGCTCTTTCTTTTTGCTACAGTGACCTCCGGATCCCTCTAGCCTTGAAACAGTGTTCTTGGGGTTTCTCTGGAGTGCCATAAAGGAAATCAAGGCTCCTTTCATGTGTGATGTGCAAGACGGAATTGCTCTGCCCGCAGTGCAGGGTATCGGGCCTCATTTTGCGGCGAGGGGGAAGTCTCATGGTTTTTCTCGAGTTGCAGCGGGAACATGGGATATATTCCCAAGTTATGGCGGGGATGGACCTTCCACCCACGTGTTTGTTCAGCGACGTCAGGACTCCTGCCTAGTTGCGAGGGAAAACTCGGGATTCTCCTCGAGGCTTGGCAGGGCAATTGGGACGCCTCTCCAGCTGAGGCGGGATATCAAGTGTCCCTTTCCACGTGCCACAGGAATCCTGGGATTCCTATCAATTTTCACGAGGAGTCAGGCATCGTCTCTTTGGAGGCACTGATCTCCGCGTACCTCTGGAGTTTTCAAAGGATGTGAGGCCTCCGGTCGCGATGATGTGGGGAACTAGGTCTTTCTCTGTGGTCTCCACAAGGGATTCAGACATCCGTTCGTCTTGGGAGATGCAAGACGAGCCTGCATTCAAGTCACTGCAGGGATATCCGGCCTTATTTCGAGTCAGGGCATCGCGGTGTCCATTCCACTTGAGGCCGCAAACTCAGGGTCCCTCTCTCATACCTAGAGCTGAGAAAAGCCTCCTCTTGAGGTGCTTGTGGTAAGGTGGTATTCCTCTGGAGTCGAAGCCAGGGACTAACCTCTCATCTCGAGTTGATTTTTGGTCCACGGAGCTCTTTCGTGTTGCTACAGTGACCTCAGGATCCCTCTAGCCTTGAAACAGTGTTCTTGGGGTTTCTCTGGAGTGCCATCAAGGAAATCAAGGCTCCTTTCATGTTTGATGTGCAACACGGAATTGCTCTGCATGCAGTACAGGGGAATCGGGCCTCATCTCGCAGCGAGGGGAATGTCTCATGGTTTTTCTCGAGTTGCGGCGGGACCCTGAGGTATATTCTCGAGTTATGACGGGGATGGCCCTTCCAGCCACGTGTTTGTTCAGCGACGTCAGGACTCCTGCCTAGTTGCGATGGAAAACTCGGGATTCTCCTCGAGGCTTGGCAGGGCAATTGGGACGCCTCTCCAGCTGAGGCGGGAGACCAAGGGTCCCTTTCCACGTGCCACAGGAATCTTGGGACTCCTATCAAGTTTCACGAGGAGTCAGGCATCGTCTCCTTTGGAGGCACTGATCTCCGCCTACCTCTGGAGTTTTCAAAGGATGTGAGGCCTCCGGTCGCGATGAGGTCGGGAACTAGATCTTTCTCTGAGGTCTCCACTGGGGATTCAGACATTCTTTCGTCTTGGGAGATGCAAGACGAGCCTGCATTCAAGTCACTGAAGGCATATCCGGCCTTATTTCGAGTCAGGGCATCGCGGTGTCCATTCCACCTGAGGCCGCAAACTCAGGGTCCCTCTCATATACCTAGAGCTGAGAGAAGCCTCCTCTTGAGGTGCTTGTGGTAAGGTGGTATTCCTCTGGAGTCGAAGCCAGGGACTAACCTCTCATCTCGAGTTGATTTTTGGTCCACGGAGCTCTTTTTTGTTGCTACAGTGACCTCAGGATCCCTCTAGCCTGGAACAGTGTTCTTGGGGTTTCTCTGGAGTGCCATCAAGGAAATCAAGGCTCCTTTCATGTGTGATGTGCAATACTGAATTGCTCTGCACGCAGTGCAGGGGAATCGGGCCTCATCTCGCGGCGAGGGGGAAGTCTCATGGCTTTTCTCGAGTTGCGGCGAGAACCTGGGGTATATTCTCGAGTTACGCCGGGGATGGGCCTTCCACACACCTGTTTGTTCAGCGACGTCAGGACTCCTGCCTAGTTGCGAGGGACAACTCGAGATTCTCCTCCAGGCTTGGCAGGGCAATTGGGACGCCTCTCCAGCTGAGGCGGGAGACGAAGAGTCCCTTTCCACGTGCCACAGGAATCCTGGGACTCCTATCAAGTTTCACGAGGAGTCAGGCATCGTCTCCTTTGGAGGCACTGATCTCTGCGTACCTCTGGAGTTTTCAAAGGATGTGAGGCCTCCGGTCGCGATGAGGTGGGGAACTAGGTCTTTCTCTGTGGACTCCACAGGGGATTCAGACATCCTTTCATCTTGGGAGATGCAAGACGAGCCTGCATTCAAGTCACTGCAGGGATATCCGGCCTTATTTCGAGTCAGGGCATCTTAGTGTCCATTCCACTTGAGGCCGCAAAGTCAGGGTCCCTCTCACATACCTAGAGCTGAGAGAAGCCTCCTCTTGAGGTGCTTTTGGTAAGGTGGTATTCCTCTGGAGTCGAAGCCAGGGACTAACCTCTCATCTCGAGTTGATTTTTGGTCCACGGAGCTCTTTCTTGTTGATACAGTGACCTCAGGATTCCTCTAGCCTTGAAACAGTGTTCTTGGGGTTTCTCTGGAGTGCCACCAAGGAAATAAAGGCTCCTTTCATGTGTGATGTGCAACACGGAATTGCTCTGCACACAGTGCAGGGGAATTGGGCCTCATCTCGCGGAGAGGGGGAAGTCTCATGGTTTTTCTCGAGTTGCGACGGGAACCTGGGGTATTTTCTCGAATTACGACGGGGATGGCCCTTCCACACACGTGTTTGTTCAGCGACGTCAGGACTCCTGCCTAGTTGCGAGGGACAACTCGGGATTCTCCTCGAGGCTTGGCAGGGCAATTGGGACGCCTCTCCAGCTGAGGCGGGAGACCAAGGGTCCCTTTGCACGTGACCCAGGAATCCTGGGACTCCTATCAAGTTTCACGAGGAGTCAGGCATCGTTTCCTTTGGAAGCACTAATCTCCGCGTACCTCTGGAGTTTTCAAAGTATGTGAGGCCTCCGGTCGCGATGAGGTGGGGAACTAGGTCTTTCTCTGTGGTCTCCACAGGGGATTCAGACATCCTTTCGTCTTGGGAGATGCAAGACGAGCCTGCAATCAAGTCACTGCAGGGATATCTGGCCTGATTTCGAGTCAGGGCATCGCGGTGTCCATTCCACTTGAGGCCGCAAACTCAGGGTCCATCTCTCATACCTAGAGCTGAGAGAAGCCTCCTCTTGAGGTGCTTGTCGTAAGGTGGTATTTCTCTGGAGTCGAAGCCAGGGACTAACCTCTCATCTCGAGTTGATTTTTGGTCCACGGAGCTCTTTCGTGTTGCTACAGTGACCTCAGGATCCCTCTAGCCTTGAAACAGTGTTCTTGGGGTTTCTCTGGAGTGTCATCAAGGAAATCAAGGCTCCTTTCATGTGTGATGTACAACACGGAATTGCTCTGCACGCCGTGCAGGTGAATCGGGCCTCATCTCGCGGCGAGGGGGAAGTCTCATGGTTTTTCTCGTGTTGCGGCGGGAAACTGGGATATATTCTCGAGTTACGACGGGGATGGCCCTTCCAGCCACGTGTTTGTTCAGCGACGTCAGGACTCCTGCCTAGTTGCGAGGGACAACTCGGGATTCTCCTCGAGGCTTGGCAGGGCAATTGGGACGCCTCTCCAGCTGAGGCGGGAGACCAAGGGTCCCTTTCCACGTGCCACAGGAATCCTGGGACTCCTATCAAGTTTCACGAGGAGTCAGGCATCGTCTCCGTTGGAGGCACTGATCTCCGCGTACCTCTGGAGTTTTCAAAGGATGTGAGGCCTCCGGTCGCGATGAGGTGCGGAACTAGGTCTTTCTCTGTGGTCTCCACAGGGGATTCAGACATTCTTTCGTCTTGGGAGATGCAAGACAAGCCTGCATTCAAGTCACTGCAGGGATATCCGGCCTTATTTCGAGTCAGGGCATCGCGGTGTCCATTCCACTTGAGGCCGCCAACTCAGGGTCCCTCTCACATACCTAGAGCTGAGAGAAGCCTCCTCTTGAGGTGCTTGTGGTAAGGTGGTTTTCCTCTGGAGTCGAAGCCAGGGACTAACCTCTCATCTCGAGTTGATTTTTAGTCCACAGAGCTCTTTCGTGTTACTACAGTAACCTCAGGATCCCTCTAGCCTTGAAACACTGTTCTTGGGGTTTCTCTGGAGTGCCATCAAGGAAATCAAGGCTCCTTTCATGTGTGATGTGCAACACGGAATTGCTCTGCACGCAGTGCAGGGGAATCAAGCCTCATCTCGCGGCGAGGGGGAAGTCTCATGGTTTTTCTCGAGTTGCGGCGGGAACCTGGGGTATATTCTCGAGTTACGACGGGGATGGCCCTTCCACCCACGTGTTTGTTCAGCGACGTCAGGACTCCTGCCTAGTTGCGAGGGACAACTCGAGATTCTCCTCGAGGCTTGGCAGGGCAATTGGGACGCCTCTCCATCTGAGGCGGGAGACGAAGAGTCCCTTTCCACGTGCCACAGGAATCCTGGGACTCCTATCAAGTTTCACGAGGAGTCAGGTATCGTCTTCGTTGGAGGCACTGATCTCCGCGTACCTCTGGAGTTTTCAAAGGATGTGAGGCCTCCGGTCGCGATGAGGTGGGGAACGAGGTCTTTCTCTGTGGTCTCCACAGGGGATTCAGACATTCTTTCGTCTTGGGAGATGCAAGACGAGCCTGCATTCAAGTCACAGCAGGGATATCCGGCCTTATTTCGAGTCAGGGCATCGCGGTGTCCATTCCACTTGAGGCCGCAACTCAGGGTCCCTCTCACATACCTAGAGCTGAGAGAAGCCTCCTCTTGAGGTGCTTGTGGTAAGGTGTTATTCCTCTGGAGTCGAAGCCAGGGACTAACCTCTCATCTCGAGTTGATTTTTGGTCCACGGAGCACTTTCGTGTTGCTACAGTGACCTCAAGATCCCTCTAGCCTTGAAACAGTGTTCTTGGGGTTTCTCTGGAGTGCCATCAAGGAAATCAAGGCTCCTTTCATGTGTGATGTGCAACACGGAATTGCTCTGCACGCAGTGCAGTGGAATCGGGCCTCATCTCATGGCGAGGGGGAAGTCTCATGGTTTTTTCGAGTTGCGGTGGGAACCTGACGTATATTCTCGAGTTATGACGGGGATGGGCCTTCCACCCACGTATTTGTTCAGCGACGTCAGGACTCCTGCCTAGTTGTGAGGGACAACTCGGGATTCTCCTCGAGGCTTGGCAGGGCAACTGGGACGCCTCTCCAGCTGAGGCGTGATACCAAGTGTCCCTTTCCACGTGCCACAGGAATCCTGGGATTCCTATCAAGTTTCACGAGGAGTCAGGCATCGTCTCTTTGGAGGCACTGATCTCCGCGTACCTCTGGAGTTTTCAAAGGATGTGAGGCCTCCGGTCGCCATGAGGTGGGGAACTAGGTCTTTCTCTGTGGTCTCCACAGGGGATTCAGACATCCTTTCGTCTTGGGAGATGCAAGACGAGCCTGCATTCAAGTCACTGCAGGGATATCCGGCCTTATTTCAAGTCAGGGAATCGCAGTGTCCATTCCACTTGAGGCCGCAAAATCAGGGTCCCTCTCACATACCTAGAGCTGAGAGAAGTCTCCTCTTGAGGTGCTTGTGGTAAGGTGGTTTTCCTTTGGAGTCGAAGCCAGGGACTAACCTCTCATCTCGAGTTGATTTTTGGTCCACGGAGCTCTTTCTTTTTGCTACAGTGACCTCAGGATCCCTCTAACCTTAAAACAGTGTTCTTGGGGTTTCTCTGGAGTGCCATCAAGGAAATCAAGGCTCCTTTCATGTGTGATGTGCAACACGGAATTGCTCTGCATGCAGTGCAGGGGAATCGGGCCTCATCTCGCGGCGAGGGGGAAGTCTCATGGTTTCTCGAGTTGTGGTGGGAACCTGGGGTATATTCTCGAGTTACGACGGGGATGGCCCTTCCAGACACGTGTTTGTTCAGCGAAGTCAGGACTCCTGCCTAGTTGCGAGGGACAGCTCGGGATTCTCCTCGAGGCTTGGCAGGGCAATTGGGACGCCTCTCCAGCTGAGGCGGGAGACCAAGGGTCCCTTTCCACGTGCACAGGAATCCTGGGACTCCTATCAAGTTTCACGAGGAGTCAGGCATCGTCTCCTTTGGAGGCACTGATCTCTGCGTACCTCTGGCGTTTTCAAAGGATGTGAGGCCTCCGGTCGCGATGAGGTGGGGAACTAGGTCTTTCTCTGTGGACTCCACAGGGGATTCAGACATCCTTTCATCTTGGGAGATGCAAGACGAGCCTGCATTCAAGTCACTGCAGGGATATCCGGCCTTATTTCGAGTCAGGGCATCGCCGTGTCCATTCCACTTGAGGCCGCAAACTCAGGGTCCCTCTCACATACCTAGAGCTGAGAGAAGCCTCCTCTTGAGGTGCTTGTGGTAAGGTGGTATTCCTCTGGAGTCGAAGCCAGGGACTAACTTCTCATCTCGAGTTGATTTTTGGTCCACGGAGCTCTTTCTTGTTGATACAGTGACCTCAGGATCCCTCTAGCCTTGAAACAGTGTTCTTGGGGTTTCTCTGGAGTGCCACCAAGGAAATAAAGGCTCCTTTCATGTGTGATGTGCAACACGGAATTGCTCTGCACACAGTGCAGGGGAATTGGGCCTCATCTCGCGGAGAGGGGGAAGTCTCATGGTTTTTCTCGAGTTGCGACGGGAACCTGGGGTATTTTCTCCAATTACGACGGGGATGGCCCTTCCACACACGTGTTTGTTCAGCGACGTCAGGACTCCTGCCTAGTTGCGAGGGACAACTCGGGATTCTCCTCGAGGCTTGGCAGGGCAATTGGGACGCCTCTCCAGCTGAGGCGGGAGACCAAGGGTCCCTTTGCACGTGACACAGGAATCCTGGGACTCCTATCAAGTTTCACGAGGAGTCAGGCATCGTCTCCGTTGGAGGCACTGATCTCCGCGTACCTCTGGAGTTTTCAAAGGATGTGAGGCTTCCGGTCGCGATGAGGTGGGGAACTAGGTCTTTCTCTGTGGTCTCCACAGGGGATTCAGACATCCTTTCGTCTTGGGAGATAAAAGACGAGCCTGCATTCAAGTCACTGCAGGGATATCCGGCCTTATTTCGAGTCAGGGCATACCGGTGTCCATTCCACTTGAGGCCGCAAACTCAGGGTCCCTCTCACATACCTAGAGCTGAGAGAAGTCTCCTCTTGAGGTGCTTGTGGTAAGGTGGTATTCCTCTGGAGTCGAAGCCAGGGACTAACCTCTCATCTCGAGTTGATTTTTGGTCCACGGAGCTCTTTCATGTTGCTACAGTGACCTCAGGATCCCTCTAGCCTTGAAACAGTGTTCTTGGGGTTTCTCTGGAGTGCCATCAAGGAAATCAAGGCTCCTTTCATGTGTGATGTGCAACACGGAATTGCTCTGCACGCAGTGCAGGGGAATCAGGCCTCATCTCGCGGCGAGGGGGAAGTCTCATGGTTTTTCTCGAGTTGCGGCGGGAACCTGGGGTATATTCTCGAGTTACGTCGGGGATGGCCCTTCCAGACACGTGTTTGTTCAGCGAAGTCAGGACTCCTGCCTAGTTGCGAGGGACAGCTCGGGATTCTCCTCGAGGCTTGGCAGGGCAATTGGGACGCCTCTCCAGCTGAGGCGGGAGACCAAGGGTCCCTTTCCACGTGCACAGGAATCCTGGGACTCCTATCAAGTTTCACGAGGAGTCAGGCATCGTCTCCTTTGGAGGCACTGATCTCTGCGTACCTCTGGAGTTTTCAAAGGATGTGAGGCCTCCGGTCGCGATGAGGTGGGGAACTAGGTCTTTCTCTGTGGACTCCACAGGGGATTCAGACATCCTTTCATCTTGGGAGATGCAAGACGAGCCTGCATTCAAGTCACTGCAGGGATATCCGGCCTAATTTCGAGTCAGGGCATCGCCGTGTCCATTCCACTTGAGGCCGCAAAGTCAGGGTTCCTCTCACATACCTAGAGCTGAGAGAAGCCTCCTCTTGAGGTGCTTGTGGTAAGGTGGTATTCCTCTGGAGTCGAAGCCAGGGACTAACTTCTCATCTCGAGTTGATTTTTGGTCCACGGAGCTCTTTCTTGTTGATACAGTGACCTCAGGATCCCTCTAGCCTTGAAACAGTGTTCTTGGGGTTTCTCTGGAGTGCCACCAAGGAAATAAAGGCTCCTTTCATGTGTGATGTGCAACACGGAATTGCTCTGCACACAGTGCAGGGAAATTGGGCCTCATCTCGCGGAGAGGGGGAAGTCTCATGGTTTTTCTCGAGTTGCGACGGGAACCTGGGGTATTTTCTCCAATTACGACGGGGATGGCCCTTCCACACACGTGTTTGTTCAGCGACGTCAGGACTCCTGCCTAGTTGCGAGGGACAACTCGGGATTCTCCTCGAGGCTTGGCAGGGCAATTGGGACGCCTCTCCAGCTGAGGCGGGAGACCAAGGGTCCCTTTCCAGGTGCCACAGGAATCCTGGGACTCCTATCAAGTTTCACGAGGAGTCAGGCATCGTCTCCGTTGGAGGCACTGATCTCCGCGTACCTCTGGAGTTTTCAAAGGATGTGAGGCCTCCGGTCGCGATGAGGTGGGGAACGAGGTCTTTCTCTGTGGTTTCCACAGGGGATTCAGACATCCTTTCGTCTTGGGAGATGCAAGACGAGCCTGCATTCAAGTCACTGCAGGGATATCCGGCCTTATTTCGAGTCAGGGCATTGCGGTGTCCATTCCACTTGAGGCCGCAAACTCAGGGTCCCTCTCACATACCTAGAGCTGAGAGAAGCCTCCTCTTGAGGTGCTTGTGGTAAGGTGGTATTCCTCTGGAGTCGAAGCCAGGGACTAACCTCTCATCTCGAGTTGATTTTTGGTCCACGGAGCACTTTCGTGTTACTACAGTGACCTCAGGATCCCTCTAGCCTTGAAACAGTGTTCTTGGGGTTTCTCTGGAGTGCCATCAAGGAAATCAAGGCTCCTTTCATGTGTGATGTGCAACACGGAATTGCTCTGCACGCAGTGCAGGGGAATCAGGCCTCATCTCGCGGCGAGGGGGATGTCTCATGGTTTTTCTCGAGTTGCGGCGGGAACCTGGGGTATATTCTCGAGTTACGTCAGGGATGGCCCTTCCAGACACGTGTTTGTTCAGCGAAGTCAGGACTCCTGCCTAGTTGCGAGGGACAACTCGGGATTCTCCTCGAGGCTTGGCAGGGCAATTGGGACGCCTCTCCATCTGAGGCGGGAGACCAAGGGTCCCTTTGCACGTGACACAGGAATCCTGGGACTCCTATCAAGTTTCACGAGGAGTCAGGCATCGTCTCCTTTGGAGGCACTGATCTCTGCGTACCTCTGGAGTTTTCAAAGGATGTGAGGCCTCCGGTCGCGATGAGGTGGGGAACTAGGTCTTTCTCTGTGGTCTCCACAGGGGCTTCAGACATCCTTTCTTCTTGGGAGAAGCAAGACGAGCCTGCATTCAAGTCACTGCAGGGATATCCGGCCTTATTTCGAGTCAGGGCATCTTAGTGTCCATTCCACTTGAGGCCGCAAAGTCAGGGTCCCTCTCACATACCTAGAGCTGAGAGAAGCCTCCTCTTGAGGTGCTTGTGGTAAGGTGGTATTCCTCTGGAGTCGAAGCCAGGAACTAACCTCTCATCTCGAATTGATTTTTGGTCCACGGAGCTCTTTCGTGTTGCTACAGTGACCTCAGGATCCCTCGAGCCTTGAAACAGTGTTCTTGGGGTTTCTCTGGAGTGCCACCAAGGAAATAAAGGCTCCTTTCATGTGTGATGTGCAACACGGAATTGCTCTGCACACAGTGCAGGGGAATTGGGCCTCATCTCGCGGAGAGGGGGAAGTCTCATGGTTTTTCTCGAGTTGCGGCGGGAACATGGGCTATATTCTCGAGTTACAACGGGGATGGCCCTTCCACCCACTTGTTTGTTCAGCGACGTCAGGACTCCTGCCTTGGTGCGAGGGACAACTCGAGATTCTCCTCGAGGCTTGGCAGGGCAATTGGGACGCCTCTCCATCTGAGGCGGGAGACGAAGAGTCCCTTTCCACGTGCCACAGGAATCCTGGGACTCCTATCATGTTTCACGAGGAGTCAGGTATCATCTTCGTTGGAGGCACTGATCTCCGCGTACCTCTGGAGTTTTCAAAGGATGTGAGGCCTCCGGTCGCCATGAGGTGGGGAACTAGGTCTTTCTCTGTGGTCTCCACAGGGGATTCAGACATCCTTTCGTCTTGGGAGATGCAAGACGAGCCTGCATTCAAGTCACTGCAGGGATATCCGGCCTTATTTCAAGTCAGGGAATCGCAGTGTCCATTCCACTTGACGCCGCAAAATCAGGGTCCCTCTCACATACCTAGAGCTGAGAGAAGTCTCCTCTTGAGGTGCTTGAGGTAAGGTGGTTTTCCTTTGGAGTCGAAGCCAGGGACTAACCTCTCATCTCGAGTTGATTTTTGGTCCACGGAGCTCTTTCTTGTTGCTACAGTGACCTCAGGATCCCTCTAACCTTAAAACAGTGTTCTTGGGGTTTCTCTGGAGT
This sequence comes from Cervus elaphus, assembly GCF_910594005.1. Taxonomy (NCBI): domain Eukaryota; kingdom Metazoa; phylum Chordata; class Mammalia; order Artiodactyla; family Cervidae; genus Cervus; species Cervus elaphus. The sequence continues at coordinate 9,964,684 of NC_057838.1, forward strand.
GCCATCAAGGAAATCAAGGCTCCTTTCATGTGTGATGTGCAACACAGAATTGCTCTGCACGCAGTGCAGGGGAATCGGGCCTCATCTCGCGGCGAGGGGGAATTCTCATGGTTTCTCGAGTTGCGGTGGGAACCTGGGGTATATTCTCGAGTTACGACGGGGATGGCCCTTCCACACACGTGTTTGTTCAGCGACGTCAGGACTCCTGCCTAGTTGCGAGGGACAACTCGGGATTCTCCTCGAGGCTTGGCAGGGCAATTGGGATGCCTCTCCAACAGAGGAGGGAGACCAAGTGTCCCTTTCCACGTGCCACAGGAATCCTGGAACTCCTATCAAGTTGCACGAGGAGTCAGGCATCGTTCCCTTTGGAGGCACTGATCTCCGCGTACCTCTGGAGTTTTCAAAGGATGTGAGGCCTCCGGTCGCGATGAGGTGGGGAACTAGGTCTTTCTCTGTGGTCTCCACAGGGGATTCAACATCCTTTCATCTTGCGAGATGCAAGACGAGCCGGCATTGAAGTCACTGCAGGGATATCCGGCCTTATTTCGAGTCAGGGAATCGCGGTGTTCATTCCACTTGAGGCCGCAAATTCAGGGTCCCTCTCACATACCTAGAGCTGAGAGAAGAATCCTCTTGAGGTGCTTGTGGAAAGGTGGTATTCCTCTGGAGTCGAAGCCAGGGACTAACCTCTCATCTCGAGTTGATTTTTGGTCCACGGAGCTCTTTCGTGTTGCTACAGTTACCTCAGGATCCCTCTAGCTTGAAACAGTGTTCTTGGGGTTTTTCTGGAGTGCCATCAAGGAAATCAATGCTCCTTTCATGTGTGATGTGCAACACGGAATTGCTCTGCACGCAGTGCAGGTGAATCGGGCCTCATCTCGCGGCGAGGGGGAAGTCTCATGGTTTTTCTCGAGTTGCGGCGGGAACCTGGGGTATATTCTCGAGTTACGACGGGGATGGCCCTTACACCCACGTGTTTGTTCAGCGACGTCAGGACTCCTGCCTAGTTGCGAGGGACAACTCGGGATTCTCCTCGAGGCTTGGCAGGGCAATTGGGACGCCTCTCCAGCTGAGGCGGGAGACGAAGAGTCCCTTTCCACGTGCCACAGGAATCCTGGGACTCCTATCAAGTTTCACGAGGAGTCAGGCATCGTCTCCGTTGGAGGCACTGATCTCCGCGTACCTCTGGAGTTTTCAAAGGATGTGAGGCCTCCGGTCGCGATGAGGTGGGGAACTAGGTCTTTCTCTGTGGTCTCCACAGGGGATTCAGACATCTTTTCATCTTGGAAGATGCAAGACGAGCCTGCATTCAAGTCACTGCAGGGATATCCGGCCTTATTTCGCGTCAGGGCATCGCAGTGTCCATTCCACTTGAGGCCGCAAAATCAGGGTCCCTCTCACATACCTAGAGCTGAGAGAAGCCTCCTCTTGAGGTGCTTGTCGTAAGGTGGTATTCCTCTGGAGTCGAAGCCAGGGACTAACCTCTCATCTCGAGTTGATTTTTGGTCCACGGAGCTTTTTCGTGTTGCTACAGTGACCTCAGGATCCCTCGAGCCTTGAAACAGTGTTCTTGGGGTTTCTATGGAGGTCCATAGAGGAAATCAAGGCTCCTTTCATGTGTGATGTGCAACACGGAATTGCTCTGCACGCAGTGCAGGAGAATCGAGCCTCATCTCGCGGCGAGGGGGAAGTCTCATGGTTTTTCTCGAGTTGCGGCGGGAACCTGGGATATATTCTCGAGTTACGACGGGGATAGCCCATCCACCCACGTGTTTGTTCAGCGACGTCAGGACTCCTGCCTAGTTGCGAGGGACAACTCGGGATTCTCCTCGAGGCCTGGCAGGGCAATTGGGACGCCTCTCCAGCTGAGGCGGGAGACGAAGAGTCCCTTTCCACGTGCCACAGGAATCCTGGGACTCCTATCATGTTTCACGAGGAGTCAGGCATCGTCTCCGTTGGAGGCACTGATCTCCGCGTGCCTCTGGAGTTTTCAAAGGATGTGAGGCCTCCGGTCGCGATGAGGTGGGGAACGAGGTCTTTCTCTGTGGTCTCCACAGGGGATTCAGACATCCTTTCGTCTTGGGAGATGCAAGACGAGCCTGCATTCAAGTCACTGCAGGGATATCCGGCCTTATTTCGAGTCAGGGCATCGCGGTGTCCATTCCACTTGAGGCCGCAAACTCAGGGTCCCTCTCACATACCTAGAGCTGAGAGAAGCCTCCTCTTGAGGTGCTTGTGGTAAGGTGTTATTCCTCTGGAGTCGAAGCCAGGGACTAACCTCTCATCTCGAGTTGATTTTTGGTCCACGGAGCACTTTCGTGTTGCTACAGTGACCTCAGGATCCCTCTAGCCTTAAAACACTGTTCTTAGGCTTTCTCTGGAGTGCCATCAAGGAAATCAAGGCTCCTTTCATGTGTGATGTGCAAAACGGAATTGCTCTGCACGCAGTGCAGGGGAATCGGGCCTCATCTCGTGGCAAGGGGGAAGTCTCATGGTTTTTTCGAGTTGCGGCGGGAACCTGAGGTATATTCTCGAGTTATGACGGGGATGGGCCTTCCACACACGTGTTTGTTCAGCCACGTCAGGACTCCTGCCTAGTTGCGAGGGACAACTCGGGATTCTCCTCGAGGCTTGGCAGGGCAATTGGGACGCCTCTCCAGCTGAGGCGGGAGACCAAGGGTCCCTTTCCACGTGCCACAGGAATCCTGGGACTCCTGTCAAGTTTCACGAGGAGTCAGGCATCGTCTCCTTTGGAGGCACTGATCTCCGCGTACCTCTGGAGTTTTCAAAGGATGTGAGGCCTCCGGTCGCGATGAGGCGGGGAACTAGGTCTTTCTCTGTGGTCTCCACAGGGGATTCAGACATCCTTTCATCTTGGGAGATGCAAGACGAGCCTGCATTCAAGTCACTGCAGGGATATCCGGACTCATTTCGAGTCAGGGCATCGCCGTGTCCATTCCACTTGAGGCCGCAAACTCAGGGTCCCTCTCACATACCTAGAGCTGAGAGAAGTCTCCTCTTGAGGTGCTTGTGGTAAGGTGGTATTCCTCTGGAGTCGAAGCCAGGGACTAACCTCTCATCTCGAGTTGATTTTTGGTCCACGGAGATCTTTCGTGTTGCTACAGTGACCTCAGGATCCCTCCAGCCTTGAAACAGTGTTCTTGGGGTTTCTCTGGAGTGCCATCAAGGAAATCAAGGCTCCTTTCATGTGTGATGTGCAACACGGAATTGCTCTGCATGCAGTGCAGGGGAATCGGGCCTCATCTCGCGGCGAGGGGGAAGTCTCATGGTTTTCTCGAGTTGCGGTGGGAACCTGGGGTATATTCTCGAGTTACGCGGGGATGGCCCTTCCACACACGTGTTTGTTCAGCGACGTCAGGACTCCTGCCTAGTTGCGAGGGACAACTCGGGATTCTCCTCGAGGCTTGGCAGGGCAATTGGGATGCCTCTCCAACTGAGGAGGGAGACCAAGGGTCCCTTTCCACGTGCCACAGGAATCCTGGAACTCCTATCAAGTTTCACGAGGAGTCAGGCATCGTCCCCTTTGGAGGCACTGATCTCCGCGTACCTCTGGAGTTTTCAAAGGATGTGAGGCCTCCGGTCGCTGTGAGGTGGGGAACTAGGTCTTTGTCTGTGGTCTCCTCAGGGGATTCAACATCCTTTCATCTTGGGAGATGCAAGACGAGCCTGCATTCAAGTCACTGCTGGGATATCCGGCCTTATTTCGAGTCAGGGAATCGCGGTGTCCATTCCACTTGAGGCCGCAAACTCAGGGTCCCTCTCACATACCTAGAGCTGAGAGAAGCCTCCTCTTGAGGTGCTTGTGGAAAGGTGGTATTCCTCTGGAGTCGAAGCCAGGGACTAACCTCTCATCTCGAGTTGATTTTTGGTCCATGGAGCTCTTACGTGTTGCTACAGTGACCTCAGGATCCCTCTAGCCTTGAAACAGTGTTCTTGGGGTTTCTATGGAGTGCCATCAAGGAAATCAAGGCTCCTTTCATGTGTGATGTGCAACACGGAATTGCTCTGCACGCAGTGCAGGGGAATCGAGCCTCATCTCGCGGCGAGGGGGATGTCTCATGGTTTTTCTCGAGTTGCGGCGGGAACCTGGGGTATATTCTCGAGTTACGACGGGGATGGCCCTTCCACCCACGTGTTTGTTCAGCGACGTCAGGACTCCTGCCTAGTTGCGAGGGACAACTCGAGATTCTCCTCGAGGCTTGGCAGGGCAATTGGGACGCCTCTCCAGCTTAGGCGGGAGACGAAGAGTCCCTTTCCACGTGCCACAGGAATCCTGGGATTCCTATCAAGTTTCACGAGGAGTCAGGCATCGTCTCCGTTGGAGGCACTGATCTCCGCGTACCTCTGGAGTTTTCAAAGGATGTGAGGCTTCCGGTCGCGATGAGGTGGGAAACTAGGTATTTCTCTGTGGTCTCCACAGGGGATTCAGACATCCTTTCGTCTTGGGAGATGCAAGACGAGCCTGCATTCAAGTCACTGCAGGGATATCCGGCCTTATTTCGAGTCAGGGCATACCGGTGTCCATTCCACTTGAGGCCGCAAACTCAGGGTCCCTCTCACATACCTAGAGCTGAGAGAAGTCTCCTCTTGAGGTGCTTGTGGTAAGGTGGTATTCCTCTGGAGTCGAAGCCAGGGACTAACCTCTCATCTCGAGTTGATTTTTGGTCCACGGAGCTCTTTCGTGTTGCTACAGTGACCTCAGGATCCCTCTAGCCTTGAAACAGTGTTCTTGGGGTTTCTCTGGAGTGCCATCAAGGAAATCAAGGCTCCTTTCATGTGTGATGTGCAACACGGAATTGCTCTGCACGCAGTGCAGGGGAATCAGGCCTCATCTCGCGGCGAGGGGGAAGTCTCATGGTTTTTCTCGAGTTGCGGCGGGAACCTGGGGTATATTCTCGAGTTACGTCGGGGATGGCCCTTCCAGACACGTGTTTGTTCAGCGAAGTCAGGACTCCTGCCTAGTTGCGAGGGACAACTCGGGATTCTCCTCGAGGCTTGGCAGGGCAATTGGGACGCCTCTCCAGCTGAGGCGGGAGACCAAGGGTCCCTTTCCACGTGCACAGGAATCCTGGGACTCCTATCAAGTTTCACGAGGAGTCAGGCATCGTCTCCTTTGGAGGCACTTATCTCTGCGTACCTCTGGAGTTTTCAAAGGATGTGAGGCCTCCGGTCGCGATGAGGTGGGGAACTAGGTCTTTCTCTGTGGACTCCAGGGGGATTCAGACATCCTTTCATCTTGGGAGATGCAAGACGAGCCTGCATTCAAGTCACTGCAGGGATATCCGGCCTAATTTCGAGTCAGGGCATCGCCGTGTCCATTCCACTTGAGGCCGCAAAGTCAGGGTCCCTCTCACATACCAAGAGCTGAGAGAAGCCTCCTCTTGAGGTGCTTTTGGTAAGGTGGTATTCCTCTGGAGTCGAAGCCAGGGACTAACTTCTCATCTCGAGTTGATTTTGGTCCACGGAGCTCTTTCTTGTTGATACAGTGACCTCAGGATCCCTCTAGCCTTGAAACAGTGTTCTTGGGGTTTCTCTGGAGTGCCACCAAGGAAATAAAGGCTCCTTTCATGTGTGATGTGCAACACGGAATTGCTCTGCACACAGTGCAGGGGAATTGGGCCTCATCTCGCGGAGAGGGGGAAGTCTCATGGTTTTTCTCGAGTTGCGACGGGAACCTGGGGTATTTTCTCCAATTACGACGGGGATGGCCCTTCCACACACGTGTTTGTTCAGCCACGTCAGGACTCCTGCCTAGTTGCGAGGGACAACTCGGGATTCTCCTCGAGGCTTGGCAGGGCAATTGGGACGCCTCTCCAGCTGAGGCGGGAGACCAAGGGTCCCTTTCCACGTGCCACAGGAATCCTGGGACTCCTATCAAGTTTCACGAGGAGTCAGGCATCGTCTCCGTTGGAGGCACTGATCTCCGCGTACCTCTGGAGTTTTCAAAAGATGTGAGGCCTCCGGTCGCGATGAGGTGGGGAACGAGGTCTTTCTCTGTGGTTTCCACAGGGGATTCAGACATTCTTTCGTCTTGGGAGATGCAAGACGAGCCTGCATTCAAGTCACTGCAGGGATATCCGGCCTTATTTCGAGTCAGGGCATCGCGGTGTCCATTCCACTTGAGGCCGCAAACTCAGGGTCCCTCTCACATACCTAGAGCTGAGAGAAGCCTCCTCTTGAGGTGCTTGTGGTAAGGTGGTATTCCTCTGGAGTCGAAGCCAGGGACTAACCTCTCATCTCGAGTTGATTTTTGGTCCACGGAGCACTTTCGTGTTACTACAGTGACCTCAGGATCCCTCTAGCCTTGAAACAGTGTTCTTGGGGTTTCTCTGGAGTGCCATCAAGGAAATCAAGGCTCCTTTCATGTGTGATGTGCAACACGGAATTGCTCTGCACGCAGTGCAGGGGAATCAGGCCTCATCTCGCGGCGAGGGGGATGTCTCATGGTTTTTCTCGAGTTGCGGCGGGAACCTGGGGTATATTCTCGAGTTACGTCAGGGATGGCCCTTCCAGACACGTGTTTGTTCAGCGAAGTCAGGACTCCTGCCTAGTTGCGAGGGACAACTCGGGATTCTCCTCGAGGCTTGGCAGGGCAATTGGGACGCCTCTCCATCTGAGGCGGGAGACCAAGGGTCCCTTTGCACGTGACACAGGAATCCTGGGACTCCTATCAAGTTTCACGAGGAGTCAGGCATCGTCTCCTTTGGAGGCACTGATCTCTGCGTACCTCTGGAGTTTTCAAAGGATGTGAGGCCTCCGGTCGCGATGAGGTGGGGAACTAGGTCTTTCTCTGTGGTCTCCACAGGGGCTTCAGACATCCTTTCTTCTTGGGAGAAGCAAGACGAGCCTGCATTCAAGTCACTGCAGGGATATCCGGCCTTATTTCGAGTCAGGGCATCGCCGTGTCCATTCCACTTGAGGCCGCAAAGTCAGGGTCCCTCTCACATACCTAGAGCTGAGAGAAGCCTCCTCTTGAGGTGCTTGTGGTAAGGTGGTATTCCTCTGGAGTCGAAGCCAGGAACTAACCTCTCATCTCGAGTTGATTTTTGGTCCACGGAGCTCTTTCGTGTTGCTACAGTGACCTCAGGATCCCTCGAGCCTTGAAACAGTGTTCTTGGGGTTTCTCTGGAGTGCCACCAAGGAAATAAAGGCTCCTTTCATGTGTGATGTGCAACACGGAATTGCTCTGCACACAGTGCAGGGGAATTGGGCCTCATCTCGCGGCGAGGGGGAAGTCTCATGGTTTTTCTCGAGTTGCGGCGGGAACCTGGGGTATATTCTCGAGTTACAACGGGGATGGCCCTATCACCCACTTGTTTGTTCAGCGACGTCAGGACTCCTGCCTAGTTGCGAGGGACAACTCGAGATTCTCCTCGAGGCTTGGCAGGGCAATTGGGACGCCTCTCCATCTGAGGCGGGAGACGAAGAGTCCCTTTCCACGTGCCACAGGAATCCTGGGACTCCTATCAAGTTTCACGAGGAGTCAGGTATCATCTTCGTTGGAGGCACTGATCTCCGCGTACCTCTGGAGTTTTCAAAGGATGTGAGGCCTCCGGTCGCGATGAGGTGGGGAACGAGGTCTTCCTCTGTGGTCTCCACAGGGGATTCAGACATTCTTTCGTCTTGGGAGATGCAAGACGAGCCTGCATTCAAGTCACTGCAGGGATATCCGGCCTTATTTCGAGTCAGGGCATCGCGGTGTCCATTCCACTTGAGGCCGCAAACTCAGGGTCCCTCTCACATACCTAGAGCTGAGAGAAGCCTCCTCTTGAGGTGCTTGTGGTAAGGTGGTATTCCTCTGGAGTCGAAGCCAGGGACTAACCTCTCATCTCGAGTTGATTTTTAGTCCACAGAGCTCTTTCGTGTTGCTACAGTGACCTCAGGATCCCTCTAGCCTTGAAACAGTGTTCTTGGGGTTTCTCTGGAGTGCCATCAAGGAAATCAAGGCTCCTTTCATGTGTGATGTGCAACACGGAATTGCTCTGCACGCAGTGCAGGGGAATCGAGCCTCATCTCGCGGCGAGGGGGAAGTCTCATGGTTTTTCTCGAGTTGCGGCGGGAACCTGGGGTATATTCTCGAGTTACGTCAGGGATGGCCCTTCCAGACACGTGTTTGTTCAGCGAAGTCAGGACTCCTGCCTAGTTGCGAGGGACAACTCGGGATTCTCCTCGAGGCTTGGCAGGGCAATTGGGACGCCTTTCCATCTGAGGCGGGAGACCAAGGGTCCCTTTGCACGTGACACAGGAATCCTGGGACTCCTATCAAGTTTCACGAGGAGTCAGGCATCGTCTCCGTTGGAGGCACTGATCTCTGCATACCTCTGGAGTTTTCAAAGGATGTGAGGCCTCCGGTCGCGATGAGGTGGGGAACTAGGTCTTTCTCTGTGGTCTCCACAGGGGATTCAGACATCCTTTCATCTTGGGAGATGCAAGACGAGCCTGCATTCAAGTCACTGCAGGGATATCCGGCCTTATTTCGAGTCAGGGCATCTTAGTGTCCATTCCACTTGAGGCCGCAAAGTCAGGGTCCCTCTCACATACCTAGAGCTGAGAGAAGCCTCCTCTTGAGGTGCTTTTGGTAAGGTGGTATTCCTCTGGAGTCGAAGCCAGGGACTAACCTCTCATCTCGAGTTGATTTTTGGTCCACGGAGCTCTTTCGTGTTGCTACAGTGACCTCAGGATCCCTCTAGCCTTGAAACAGTGTTCTTGGGGTTTCTCTGGAGTGCCATCAAGGAAATAAAGGCTCCTTTCATGTGTGATGTGCAACACGGAATTGCTCTGCACACAGTGCAGGGGAATCGGGCCTCATCTCGCGGCGAGGGGAAAGTCTCATGGTTTTTCTCGAGTTGCGACGGGAACCTGGGGTATTTTCTCGAATTACGACGGGGATGGCCCTTCCACACGTGTTTGTTCAGCAACGGCAGGACTCCTGCCTAGTTGCGAGGGACAACTCGGGATTCTCCTCGAGGCATGGCAGGGCAATTGGGACGCCTCTCCAGCTGAGGCGGGAGACCAAGGGTCCCTTTCCACGTGCCACAGGAATCCTGGGACTCCTATCAAGTTTCACGAGGAGTCAGGCATCGTCTCCTTTGGAGGCACTGATCTCCGCGTACCTCTGGAGTTTTCAAAGGATGTGAGGCCTCCGGTCGCCATGAGGTGGGAAACTAGGTCTTTCTCTGTGGTCTCCACAGGGGATTCAGACATCCTTTCGTCTTGGGAGATGCAAGACGAGCCTGCATTCAAGTCACTGCAGGGATATCCGGCCTTATTTCGAGTCAGGGCATCGCGGTGTCCATTCCACTTGAGGCTGCAAACTCAGGGTCCCTCTCACATACCTAGAGCTGAGAGAAGCCTCCTCTTGAGGTGCTTGTGGTAAGGTGTTATTCCTCTAGAGTCGAAGCCAGGGACTAACCTCTCATCTCGAGTTGATTTTTGGTCCACGGAGCACTTTCGTGTTGCTACAGTGACCTCAGGATCCCTCTAGCCTTGAAACAGTGTTCTTGGGGTTTCTCTGGAGTGCCATCAAGGAAATCAAGGCTCCTTTCATGTGTGATGTGCAAAACGGAATTGCTCTGCACACAGTGCAGGGGAATCGGGCCTCATCTCGTGGCGAGGGGGAAGTCTCATGGTTTTTTCGAGTTGCGGCGGGAACCTGAGGTATATTCTCGAGTTATGACGGGGATGGGCCTTCCACCCACGTGTTTGTTCAGCGACGTCAGGACTCCTGCCTAGTTGCGAGGGACAACTCGGGATTCTCCTCGAGGCTTGGCAGGGCAATTGGGACGCCTCTCCAGCTGAGGCGGGAGACCAAGGGTCCCTTTCCACGTGCCACAGGAATCCTGGGACTCCTGTCAAGTTTCACGAGGAGTCAGGCATCGTCTCCTTTGGAGGCACTGATCTCCGCGTACCTCTGGAGTTTTCAAAGGATGTGAGGCCTCCGGTCGCGATGAGGTGGGGAACTAGGTCTTTCTCTGTGGTCTCCACAGGGGATTCAGACATCCTTTCATCTTGGGAGATGCAAGACTAGCCTGCATTCAAGTCACTGCAGGGATATCCGGCCTTATTTCGAGTCAGGGCATCGCCGTGTCCATTCCACTTGAGGCCGCAAACTCAGGGTCCCTCTCACATACCTAGAGCTGAGAGAAGTCTCCTCTTGAGGTGCTTGTGGTAAGGTGGTATTCCTCTGGAGTCGAAGCCAGGGACTAACCTCTCATCTCGAGTTGATTTTTGGTCCACGGAGATCTTTCGTGTTGCTACAGTGACATCAGGATCCCTCCAGCCTTGAAACAGTGTTCTTGGGGTTTCTCTGGAGTGCCATCAAGGAAATCAAGGCTCCTTTCATGTGTGATGTGCAACACGGAATTGCTCTGCACGCAGTACAGGGGAATCGGGCCTCATCTCGCGGCGAGGGGGAAGTCTCATGGTTTTCTCGAGTTGCGGTGGGAACCTGGGGTATATTCTCGAGTTACGCGGGGATGGCCCTTCCACACACGTGTTTGTTCAGCGACGTCAGGACTCCTGCCTAGTTGCGAGGGACAACTCGGGATTCTCCTCGAGGCTTGGCAGGGCAATTGGGATGCCTCTCCAACTGAGGAGGGAGACCAAGATTCCCTTTCCACGTGCCACAGGAATCCTGGAACTCCTATCAAGTTGCACGAGGAGTCAGGCATCGTCCCCTTTGGAGGCACTGATCTCCGCGTACCTCTGGAGTTTTCAAAGGATGTGAGGCCTCCGGTCGCGATGAGGTGGGGAACTAGGTCTTTCTCTGTGGTCTCCTCAGGGGATTTAACATCCTTTCATCTTGGGAGATGCAAGACGAGCCTGCATTCAAGTCACTGCTGGGATATCCGGCCTTATTTCGAGTCAGGGAATCGCGGTGTCCATTCCACTTGAGGCCGCAAACTCAGGGTCCCTCTCACATACCTAGAGCTGAGAGAAGCCTCCTCTTGAGGTGCTTGTGGAAAGGTGGTATTCCTCTGGAGTCGAAGCCAGGGACTAACCTCTCATCTCGAGTTGATTTTTGGTCCATGGAGCTCTAACGTGTTGCTACAGTGACCTCAGGATCACTCTAGCCTTGAAACAGTGTTCTTGGGGTTTCTATGGAGTGCCATCAAGGAAATCAAGGCTCCTTTCATGTGTGATGTGCAACATGGAATTGCTCTGCACGCAGTGCAGGGGAATCGAGCCTCATCTCGCGGCGAGGGGGAAGTCTCATGGTTTTTCTCGAGTTGCGGCGGGAACCTGGGGTATATTCTCGAGTTACGACGGGGATGGCCCTTCCACCCACGTGTTTGTTCACCGACGTCAGGACTCCTGCCTAGTTGCGAGGGACAACTCGAGATTCTCCTCGAGGCTTGGCAGGGCAATTGGACGCCTCTCCATCTGAGGCGGGAGATGAAGAGTCCCTTTCCACGTGCCACAGGAATCCTGGGACTCCTATCAAGTTTCACGAGGAGTCAGGCATCGTCTCCGTTGGAGGCACTAATCTCCGCGTACCTCTGGAGTTTTCAAAGGATGTGAGGCCTCCTGTCGCGATGAGGTGGGGAACGAGGTCTTTCTCTGTGGTCTCCACAGGGCATTCAGACATTGTTTCGTCTTGGGAGATGCAAGACGAGCCTGCATTCAAGTCACTGCAGGGATATCCGGCCTTATTTCGAGTCAGGGCATCGCGGTGTCCATTCCACTTGAGGCCGCAACTCAGGGTCCCTCTCACATACCTAGAGCTGAGAGAAGCCTCCTCTTGAGGTGCTTGTGGTAAGGTGGTATTCCTCTGGAGTCGAAGCCAGGGACTAACCTCTCATCTCGAGTTGATTTTTGGTCCACGGAGCACTTTCGTGTTGCTACAGTGACCTCAGGATCCCTCTAGCCTTGAAACAGTGTTCTTGGGGTTTCTCTGGAGTGCCATCAAGGAAATCAAGGCTCCTTTCATGTGTGATGTGCAACACGGAATTGCTCTGCACGCAGTGCAGGGGAATCGGGCCTCATCTCGAGGCGAGGGGGAAGTCTCATGGTTTTTTCGAGTTGCGGTGGGAACCTGAGGTATATTCTCGAGTTATGACGGGGATGGGCCTTCCACACACGTGTTTGTTCAGCCACGTCAGGACTCCTGCCTAGTTGCGAGGGACAACTCGGGATTCTCCTCGAGGCTTGGCAGGGCAATTGGGACGCCTCTCCAGCTGAGGCGGGAGACCAAGCGTCCCTTTCCACGTGCACAGGAATCCTGGGACTCCTATCAAGTTTCACGAGGAGTCAGGCATCGTCTCCTTTGGAGGCACTGATCTCTGCGTACCTCTGGAGTTTTCAAAGGATGTGAGGCCTCCGGTCGCGATGAGGTGGGGAACTAGGTCTTTCTCTGTGGTCTCCACAGGGGATTCAGACATCCTTTCATCTTGGGAGATGCAAGACGAGCCTGCATTCAAGTCACTGCAGGGATATCCGGCCTTATTTCGAGTCAGGGCATCGCCGTGTCCATTCCACTTGAGGCCGCAAACTCAGGGTCCCTCTCACATACCTAGAGCTGAGAGAAGCCTCCTCTTGAGGTGCTTTTGGTAAGGTGGTATTCCTCTGGAGTCGAAGCCAGGGACTAACCTCTCATCTCGAGTTGATTTTTGGTCCACGGAGCTCTTTCTTGTTGATACAGTGACCTCAGGATCCCTCTAGCCTTGAAACAGTGTTCTTGGGGTTTCTCTGAAGTGCCACCAAGGAAATAAAGGCTCCTTTCATGTGTGATGTGCAACACGGAATTGCTCTGCACACAGTGCAGGGGAATTGGGCCTCATCTCGCGGAGAGGGGGAAGTCTCATGGTTTTTCTCGAGTTGCGACGGGAACCTGGGGTATTTTCTCGAATTACGACGGGGATGGCCCTTCCACACACGTGTTTGTTCAGTGACGTCAGGACTCCTGCCTAGTTGCGAGGGACACCTCGGGATTCTCCTCGAGGCTTGGCAGGGCAATTGGGACGCCTCTCCAGCTGAGGCGGGAGACCAAGGGTCCCTTTCCACGTGCCACAGGAATCCTGGGACTCCTATCAAGTTTCACGAGGAGTCAGGCATCGTCTCCGTTGGAGGCACTGATCTCCGCGTACCTCTGGAGTTTTCAAAGGATGTGAGGCCTCCGGTCGCGATGAGGTGGGGAACGAGGTCTTTCTCTGTGGTTTCCACAGGGGATTCAGACATCCTTTCGTCTTGGGAGATGCAAGACGAGCCTGCATTCAAGTCACTGCAGGGATATCCGGCCTTATTTCGAGTCAGGGCATCGCGGTGTCCATTCCACTTGAGGCCGCAAACTCAGGGTCCCTCTCACATACCTAGAGCTGAGAGAAGCCTCCTCTTGAGGTGCTTGTGGTAAGGTGGTATTCCTCTGGAGTCGAAGCCAGGGACTAACCTCTCATCTCGAGTTGATTTTTGGTCCACGGAGCTCTTTCGTGTTGCTACAGTGACCTCAGGATCCCTCTAGCCTTGAAACAGTGTTCTTGGGGTTTCTCTGGAGTGCCATCAAGGAAATCAAGGCTCCTTTCATGTGTGATGTGCAACACGGAATTGCTCTGCACGCAGTGCAGGGGAATCAGGCCTCATCTCGCGGCGAGGGGGAAGTCTCATGGTTTTTCTCGAGTTGCGGCGGGAACCTGGGGTATATTCTCGAGTTACGTCAGGGATGGCCCTTCAGGACACGTGTTTGTTCAGCGAAGTCAGGACTCCTGCCTAGTTGCGAGGGACAACTCGGGATTCTCCTCGAGGCTTGGCAGGGCAATTGGGACGCCTCTCCAGGTGAGGCGGGAGACCAAGTGTCCCTTTGCACGTGACACAGGAATCCTGGGACTCCTATCAAGTTTCACGAGGAGTCAGGCATCGTCTCCTTTGGAGGCACTGATCTCTGCGTACCTCTGGAGTTTTCAAAGGATGTGAGGCCTCCGGTCACGATGAGGTGGGGAACTAGGTCTTTCTCTGTGGTCTCCACAGGGGATTCAGACATCCTTTCGTCTTGGGAGAAGCAAGACGAGCCTGCATTCAAGTCACTGCAGGGATATCTGGCCTTATTTCGAGTCAGGGCATCTTAGTGTCCATTCCACTTGAGGCCGGAAAGTCAGGGTCCCTCTCACATACCTAGAGCTGAGAGAAGCCTCCTCTTGAGGTGCTTGTGGTAAGGTGGTATTCCTCTGGAGTCGAAGCCAGGGACTAACCTCTCATCTCGAGTTGATTTTTGGTCCACGGAGCTCTTTCGTGTTGCTACAGTGACCTCAGGATCCCTCTAGCCTTGAAACAGTGTTCTTGGGGTTTCTCTGGAGTGCCACCAAGGAAATAAAGGCTCCTTTCATGTGTGATGTGCAACACGGAATTGCTCTGCACGCAGTGCAGGGGAATCGGGCCTCATCTCGCGGCGAGGGGGAAGTCTCATGGTTTTTCTCGAGTTGCGACGGGAACCTGGGGTATTTTCTCAAATTACGACGGGGATGGCCCTTCCACACGTGTTTGTTCAGCAACGGCAGGACTCCTGCCTAGTTGCGAGGGACAACTCGGGATTCTCCTCGAGGCTTGGCAGGGCAATTGGGACGCCTCTCCAGCTGAGGCGGGAGACCAAGGGTCCCTTTCCACGTGCCACAGGAATCCTGGGACTCCTATCAAGTTTCACGAGGAGTCAGGCATCGTCTCCTTTGGAGGCACTGATCTCCGCGTACCTCTGGAGTTTTCAAAGGATGTGAGGCCTCCGGTCGCCATGAGGTGGGAAACTAGGTCTTTCTCTGTGGTCTCCACAGGGTATTCAACATCCTTTCATCTTGCGAGATGCAAGACGAGCCGGCATTGAAGTCACTGCAGGGATATCCGGCCTTATTTCGAGTCAGGGAATCGCGGTGTTCATTCCACTTGAGGCCGCAAACTCAGGGTCCCTCTCACATACCTAGAGCTGAGAGAAGCCTTCTCTTGAGGTGCTTGTGGAAAGGTGGTATTCCTCTGGAGTCGAAGCCAGGGACTAACCTCTCATCTCGAGTTGATTTTTGGTCCACGGAGCTCTTTCGTGTTGCTACAGTGACCTCAGGATCCCTCTAGCCTTGAAACAGTGTTCTTGGGGTTTCTATGGAGGTCCATAGAGGAAATCAAGTCTCCTTTCATGTGTGATGTGCAACCCGGAATTGCTCTGCAGGCAGTGCAGGAGAATTGAGCCTCATCTCGTGGCGAGGGGGAAGTCTCATGGTTTTTCTCGAGTTGCGGCGGGAACCTGGGATATATTCTCGAGTTACGACGGGGATAGCCCATCCACCCACGTGTTTGTTCAGCGACGTCAGGACTCCAGCCTAGTTGCGAGGGACAACTCGGGATTCTCCTCGAGGCTTGGCAGGGCAATTGGGACGCCTCTCCAGCTGAGGCGGGAGACGAAGGGTCCCTTTCCACGTGCCACAGGAATCCTGGGACTCCTATCATGTTTCACGAGGAGTCAGGCATCGTCTCCGTTGGAGGCACTGATCTCCGCGTGCCTCTGGAGTTTTCAAAGGATGTGAGGCCTCCGGTCGCGATGAGGTGGGGAACGAGGTCTTTCTCTGTGGTCTCCACAGGGGATTCAGACATCCTTTCGTCATGGGAGATGCAAGACGAGCCTGCATTCAAGTCACTGCAGGGATATCCGGCCTTATTTCGAGTCAGGGCATCGCGGTGTCCATTCCACTGGAGGCCGCAAACTCAGGGTCCCTCTCACATACCTAGAGCTGAGAGAAGCCTCCTCTTGAGGTGCTTGTGGTAAGGTGTTATTCCTCTAGAGTCGAAGCCAGGGACTAACCTCTCATCTCGAGTTGATTTTTGGTCCACGGAGCACTTTCATGTTGCTACAGTGACCTCAGGATCCCTCTAGCCTTGAAACAGTGTTCTTGGGGTTTCTCTGGAGTGCCATCAAGGAAATCAAGGCTCCTTTCATGTGTGATGTGCAACACGGAATTGCTCTGCACGCAGTGCAGGGGAATCGGGCCTCATCTCGTGGCGAGGGGGAAGTCTCATGGTTTTTTCGAGTTGCGGCGGGAACCTGAGGTATATTCTCGAGTTATGACGGGGATGGGCCTTCCACACACGTGTTTGTTCAGCCACGTCAGGACTCCTGCCTAGTTGCGAGGGACAACTCGGGATTCTCCTCGAGGCTTGGCAGGGCAATTGGGACGGCTCTCCAGCTGAGGCGGGAGACCAAGGGTCCCTTTCCACGTGCCACAGGAATCCTGGGACTCCTGTCAAGTTTCACGAGGAGTCAGGCATCGTCTCCTTTGGAGGCACTGATCTCCGCGTACCTCTGGAGTTTTCAAAGGATGTGAGGCATCCGGTCGCCATGAGGTGGGGAACTAGTTCTTTCTCTGTGGTCTCCACAGGGGATTCAGACATCCTTTCATCTTGGGAGATGCAAGACGAGCCTGCATTCAAGTCACTGCAGGGATATCCGGCCTTATTTCGAGTCAGGGCATCGCCGTGTCCATTCCACTTGAGGCCGCAAACTCAGGGTCCCTCTCACATACCTAGAGCTGAGAGAAGCCTCCTCTTGAGGTGCTTGTGGTAAGGTGGTATTCCTCTGGAGTCGAAGCCAGGGACTAACCTCTCATCTCGAGTTGATTTTTGGTCCACGGAGATCTTTCGTGTTACTACAGTGACATCAGGATCCCTCCAGCCTTGAAACAGTGTTCTTGGGGTTTCTCTGGAGTGCCATCAAGGAAATCAAGGCTCCTTTCATGTGTGATGTGCAACACGGAATTGCTCTGCATGCAGTGCAGGGGAATCGGGCCTCATCTCGCGGCGAGGGGGAAGTCTCATGGTTTTCTCGAGTTGCGGTGGGAACCTGGGGTATATTCTCGAGTTACGCGGGGATGGCCCTTCCACACACGTGTTTGTTCAGCGACGTCAGGACTCCTGCCTAGTTGCGAGGGACAATTCGGGATTCTCCTCGAGGCTTGGCAGGGCAATTGGGATGCCTCTCCAACTGAGGAGGGAGACAAAGATTCCCTTTCCACGTGCCACAGGAATCCTGGAACTCCTATCAAGTTTCACGAGGAGTCAGGCATCGTCCCCTTTGGAGGCACTGATCTCCGCGTACCTCTGGAGTTTTCAAAGGATGTGAGGCCTCCGGTCGCGATGAGGTGGGGAACTAGGTCTTTCTCTGTGGTCTCCTCAGGGGATTTAACATCCTTTCATCTTGGGAGATGCAAGACGAGCCTGCATTCAAGTCACTGCTGGGATATCCGGCCTTATTTCGAGTCAGGGAATCGCGGTGTCCATTCCACTTGAGGCCGCAAACTCAGGGTCCCTCTCACATACCTAGAGCTGAGAGAAGCCTCCTCTTGAGGTGCTTGTGGAAAGGTGGTATTCCTCTGGAGTCGAAGCCAGGGACTAACCTCTCATCTCGAGTTGATTTTTGGTCCATGGAGCTCTAACGTGTTGCTACAGTGACCTCAGGATCCCTCTAGCCTTGAAACAGTGTTCTTGGGGTTTCTATGGAGTGCCATCAAGGAAATCAAGGCTCCTTTCATGTGTGATGTGCAACACGGAATTGCTCTGCACGCAGTGCAGGGGAATCGGGCCTCATCTCGCGGCGAGGGGGAAGTCTCACGGTTTTTCTCGAGTTGCGGCGGGAACCTGGGGTATATTCTCGAGTTACGACGGGGATGGCCCTTCCACCCACGTGTTTGTTCACCGACGTCAGGACTCCTGCCTAGTTGCGAGGGACAACTCGAGATTCTCCTCGAGGTTTGGCAGGGCAATTGGGACGCCTCTCCAGCTGAGGCGGGAGACCAAGGGTCCCTTTCCACGTGCCACAGGAATCCTGGGACTCCTATCAAGTTTCACGAGGAGTCAGGCATCGTCTCCGTTGGAGGCACTGATCTCCGCGTACCTCTGGAGTTTTCAAAGGATGTGAGGCCTCCGGTCGCGATGAGGTGGGGAACGAGGTCTTTCTCTGTGGTTTCCACAGGGGATTCAGACATTCTTTCGTCTTGGGGGATGCAAGACGAGCCTGCATTCAAGTCACTGCAGGGATATCCGGCCTTATTTCGAGTCAGGGCATTGCGGTGTCCATTCCACTTGAGGCCGCAAACTCAGGGTCCCTCTCACATACCTAGAGCTGAGAGAAGCCTCCTCTTGAGGTGCTTGTGGTAAGGTGGTATTCCTCTGGAGTCGAAGCCAGGGACTAACCTCTCATCTCGAGTTGATTTTTGGTCCACGGAGCTCTTTCGTGTTGCTACAGTGACCTCAGGATCCCTCTAGCCTTGAAACAGTGTTCTTGGGGTTTCTCTGGAGTGCCATCAAGGAAATCAAGGCTCCTTTCATGTGTGATGTGCAACACGGAATTGCTCTGCACGCAGTGCAGGGGAATCAGGCCTCATCTCGCGGCGAGGGGGAAGTCTCATGGTTTTTCTCGAGTTGCGGCGGGAACCTGGGGTATATTCTCGAGTTACGTCAGGGATGGCCCTTCAGGACACGTGTTTGTTCAGCGAAGTCAGGACTCCTGCCTAGTTGCGAGGGACAACTCGGGATTCTCCTCGAGGCTTGGCAGGGCAACTGGGACGCCTCTCCATCTGAGGCGGGAGACCAAGTGTCCCTTTGCACGTGACACAGGAATCCTGGGACTCCTATCAAGTTTCACGAGGAGTCAGGCATCGTCTCCTTTGGAGGCACTGATCTCTGCGTACCTCTGGAGTTTTCAAAGGATGTGAGGCCTCCGGTCGCGATGAGGTGGGGAACTAGGTCTTTCTCTGTGGTCTCCACAGGGGATTCAGACATCCTTTCGTCTTGGGAGAAGCAAGACGAGCCTGCATTCAAGTCACTGCAGGGATATCCGGCCTTATTTCGAGTCAGGGCATCTTAGTGTCCATTCCACTTGAGGCCGCAAAGTTAGGGTCCCTCTCACATACCTAGAGCTGAGAGAAGCCTCCTCTTGAGGTGCTTGTGGTAAGGTGGTATTCCTCTGGAGTCGAAGCCAGGGACTAACCTCTCATCTCGAGTTGATTTTTGGTCCACGGAGCTCTTTCGTGTTGCTACAGTGACCTCAGGATCCCTCTAGCCTTGAAACAGTGTTCTTGGGGTTTCTCTGGAGTGCCGCCAAGGAAATAAAGGCTCCTTTCATGTGTGATGTGCAACACGGAATTGCTCTGCACACAGTGCAGGGGAATCGGGCCTCATCTCGCGGCGAGGGGGAAGTCTCATGGTTTTTCTCGAGTTGCGACGGGAACCTGGGGTATTTTCTCGAATTACGACGGGGATGGCCCTTCCACACGTGTTTGTTCAGCAACGGCAGGACTCCTGCCTAGTTGCGAGGGACAACTCGGGATTCTCCTCGAGGCTTGGCAGGGCAATTGGGACGCCTCTCCAGCTGAGGCGGGAGACCAAGGGTCCCTTTCCACGTGCCACAGGAATCCTGGGACTCCTATCAAGTTTCACGAGGAGTCAGGCATCGTCTCCTTTGGAGGCACTGATCTCCGCGTACCTCTGGAGTTTTCAAAGGATGTGAGGCCTCCGGTCGCCATGAGGTGGGAAACTAGGTCTTTCTCTGTGGTCTCCACAGGGTATTCAACATCCTTTCATCTTGCGAGATGCAAGACGAGCCGGCATTGAAGTCACTGCAGGGATATCCGGCCTTATTTCGAGTCAGGGAATCGCGGTGTTCATTCCACTTGAGGCCGCAAACTCAGGGTCCCTCTCACATACCTAGAGCTGAGAGAAGCCTTCTCTTGAGGTGCTTGTGGAAAGGTGGTATTCCTCTGGAGTCGAAGCCAGGGACTAACCTCTCATCTCAAGTTGATTTTTGGTCCATGGAGCTCTTTCGTGTTGCTACAGTGACGTCAGGATCCCTCTAGCCTTGAAACAGTGTTCTTGGGGTTTCTATGGAGGTCCATAGAGGAAATCCAGGCTCCTTTCATGTGTGATGTGCAACACGGAATTGCTCTGCACGCAGTGCAGGGGAATCGGGCCTCATCTCGTGGCGAGGGGGAAGTCTCATGGTTTTTTCGAGTTGCGGCGGGAACCTGAGGTATATTCTCGAGTTATGACGGGGATGGGCCTTCCACACACGTTTTTGTTCAGCCACGTCAGGACTCCTGCCTAGTTGCGAGGGACAACTCGGGATTCTCCTCGAGGCTTGGCAGGGCAATTGGGACGCCTCTCCAGCTGAGGCGGGAGACCAAGTGTCCCTTTCCACGTGCCACAGGAATCCTGGGACTCCTGTCAAGTTTCACGAGGAGTCAGGCATCGTCTTCTTTGGAGGCACTGATCTCCGCGTACCTCTGGAGTTTTCAAAGGATGTGAGGCCTCCGGTCGCGATGAGGTGGGGAACTAGGTCTTTTTCTGTGGTCTCCATAGGGGATTCAGACATCCTTTCATCTTGGGAGATGCAAGACGAGCCTGCATTCAAGTCACTGCAGGGATATCCGGCCTTTTTTCGAGTCAGGGCATCGCCGTGTCCATTCCACTTGAGGCCGCAAACTCAGGGTCCCTCTCACATACCTAGAGCTGAGAGAAGTCTCCTCTTGAGGTGCTTGTGGTAAGGTGGTATTCCTCTGGAGTCGAAGCCAGGGACTAACCTCTCATCTCGAGTTGATTTTTGGTCCACGGAGATCTTTCGTGTTGCTACAGTGACCTCAGGATCCCTCCAGCCTTGAAACAGTTTTCTTGGGGTTTCTCTGGAGTGCCATCAAGGAAATCAAGGCTCCTTTCATGTGTGATGTGCAACACGGAATTGCTCTGCACGCAGTGCAGGGGAATCAGGCCTCATCTCGCGGCGAGGAGGAAGTCTCATGGTTTTTCTCGAGTTGCGGCGGGAACCTGGGGTATATTCTCGAGTTACGTCGGGGATGGCCCTTCCTGACACATGTTTGTTCAGCGACGTCAGGACTCCTGCCTAGTTGCGAGGGACAACTCGGGATTCTCCTCGAGGCTTGGCAGGGCAATTGGGACGCCTCTCCAGCTGAGGCGGGAGACCAAGGGTCCCTTTCCACGTGCCACAGGAATCCTGGGACTCCTATCAAGTATCACGAGGAGTCAGGCATCGTCTCCTTTGGAGGCACTGATCTCCGCGTACCTCTGGAGTTTTCAAAGGATGTGAGGCCTCCGGTCGCCATGAGGTGGGAAACTAGGTCTTTCTCTGTGGTCTCCACAGGGGATTCAGACATCCTTTCATTTTGGGAGATGCAAGACGAGCCTGCATTCAAGTCACTGCAGGGATGTCCGGCCTTATTTCGAGTCAGGGCATCGCCGTGTCCATTCCACTTGAGGCCGCAAACTCAGGGTCCCTCTCACATACCTAGAGCTGAGAGAAGCCTCCTCTTGAGGTGCTTGTGGTAAGGTGGTATTCCTCTGGAGTCGAAGCCAGGGACTAACCTCTCATCTCCAGTTGATTTTTGGTCCACGGAGCTCTTTCGTGTTGCTACAGTTGCCTCAGGATCCCTTTAGCTTGAAACAGAGTTCTTGGGGTTTCTCTGGAGTGTCATCAAGTAAATCAAGGCTCCTTTCATGTGTGATGTGCAACACGGAATTGTTCTGCACGCAGTGCAGGGGAATCGGGCCTCATCTCGCGGCGAGGGGGAAGTCTCATGGTTTTTCTCGAGTTGCGGTGGGAACCTGGGGTATATTCTCGAGTTACGACGGGGATGGCCCTTCCACACACGTGTTTGTTCAGCGACGTCAGGACTCCTGCCTAGTTGCGAGGGACAACTCGGGATTCTCCTCGAGGCTTGGCAGGGCAATTGGGACGCCTCTCCAGCTGAGGCGGGAGACCAAGGGTCCCTTTCCACGTGCCACAGGAATCCTGGGACTCCTATCAAGTTTCACGAGGAGTCAGGCATCGTCTCCTTTGGAGGCACTGATCTCCGCGTACCTCTGGAGTTTTCAAAGGATGTGAGGCCTCCGGTCGCCATGAGGTGGGGAACTAGGTCTTTCTCTGTGGTCTCCACAGGGGATTCAGACATCCTTTCATCTTGGGAGATGCAAGACGAGCCGGCATTCGAGTCACTGCAGGGATATCCGGCCTTATTTCACGTCAGGGCATCGCATTGTCCATTCCTCTTGAGGCCGCAAAGTCAGGGTCCCTCTCACATACCTAGAGCTGAGAGAAGCCTCCTCTTGAGGTGCTTGTGGTAAGGTGGTATTCCTCTGGAGTCGAAGCCAGGGACTAACCTCTCATCTCCAGTTGATTTTTGGTCCACGAAGCTCTTTCGTGTTGCTACAGTTGCCTCAGGATCCCTTTAGCTTGAAACAGAGTTCTTGGGGTTTCTCTGGAGTGCCATCAAGTAAATCAAGGCTCCTTTCATGTGTGATGTGCAACACGGAATTGTTCTGCACGCAGTGCAGGGGAATCGGGCCTCATCTCGCGGCGAGGGGGAAGTCTCATGGTTTTTCTCGAGTTGCGGCGGGAATCTGGGGTATATTCTCGAGTTACGACGGGGATGGCCCTTCCACCCACGTGTTTGTTCAGCGACGTCAGGACTCCTGCCTAGTTGCGAGGGACAACTCGGGATTCTCCTCGAGGCTTGGCAGGGCAATTGGGACGCCTCTTCAGCAGTGGCGGGAGACCAAGGGTCCTTTTCCACGTGCCACAGGAATCCTGGGACTCTTATCAAGTTTCACGAGGAGTCAGGCATCGTCTCCTTTGGAGGCACTGATCTCCGCGTACCTCTGGAGTTTTCAAAGGATGTGAGGCCTCCGGTCGCCATGAGGTGGGGAACTAGGTCTTTCTCTGTGGTCTCCACAAGGGATTCAGACATCCTTTCGTCTTGGGAGATGCAAGACGAGCCGGCATTCAAGTCACTGCTGGGATATCCGGCCTTATTTCGAGTCAGGGAATCGCGGTGTCCATTCCACTTGAGGCCGCAAACTCAGGGTCCCTCTCACATACCTAGAGCTGAGAGAAGCCTCCTCTTGAGGTGCTTGTGGTAAGGTGGTATTCCTCTGGAGTCGAAGCCAGGGACTAACCTCTCATCTCGAGTTGATTTTTGGTCCATGGAGCTCTTTCGTGTTGCTACAGTGACCTCAGGATCCCTCTAGCCTTGAAACAGTGTTCTTGGGGTTTCTCTGGAGTGCCATGAAGGAAATCAAGGCTCCTTTCATGTGTGATGTGCAACACGGAATTGCTCTGCACGCAGTGCAGGGGAATCGGACCTCATCTCGCGGCGAGGGGGAAGTCTCATGGTTTTTTCGAGTTGCGGCAGGAACCTGAGGTATATTCTCGAGTTATGATGGGGATGGGCCTTCCACACACGTGTTTGTTCAGCCACGTCAGGAGTCCTGCCTAGTTGCGAGGGACAACTCGGGATTCTCCTCGAGGCTTGGCAGGGCAATTGGGACGCCTCTCCAGCTGAGGCGGGAGACCAAGTGTCCCTTTGCACGTGACACAGGAATCCTGGGACTCCTATCAAGTTTCACGAGGAGTCAGGCATCGTCTCCTTTGGAGGCACTGATTTCCGCGTATCTCTGGAGTTTTCAAAGGATTTGAGGCCTCCGGTCGCGATGAGGTGGGGAACTAGGTCTTTCTCTGTGGTCTCCACAGGGGATTCAGACATCCTTTCATCTTGGGAGATGCAAGACGAGCCTGCATTCAAGTCACTGCAGGGATATCCGGCCTTATTTCGAGTCAGGGCATCGCGGTGTCCATTCCACTTGAGGCCGCAAACTCAGGGTCCCTCTCACATACCTAGAGCTGAGAGAAGCCTCCACTTGAGGTGCTTGTGGTAAGGTGGTATTCCTCTGGAGTCGAAGCCAGGGACTAACCTCTCATCTCGAGTTGATTTTTGGTCCACGGAGCTCTTTCGTGTTGCTACAGTGACCTCAGGATCCCTCGAGCCTTGAAACAGTGTTCTTGGGGTTTCTCTGGAGTGCCACCAAGGAAATAAAGGCTCCTTTCATGTGTGATGTGCAACACGGAATTGCTCTGCACACAGTGCAGGGGAATTGGGCCTCATCTCGCGGCGAGGGGGAAGTCTCATGGTTTTTCTCGAGTTGCGGCGGGAACCTGGGGTATATTCTCGAGTTACAACGGGGATGGCCCTATCACCCACTTGTTTGTTCAGCGACGTCAGGACTCCTGCCTAGTTGCGAGGGACAACTCGAGATTCTCCTCGAGGCTTGGCAGGGCAATTGGGACGCCTCTCCATCTGAGGCGGGAGACCAAGAGTCCCTTTCCACGTGCCACAGGAATCCTGGGACTCCTATCAAGTTTCACGAGGAGTCAGGTATCATCTTCGTTGGAGGCACTGATCTCCGCGTACCTCTGGAGTTTTCAAAGGATGTGAGGCCTCCGGTCGCGATGAGGTGGGGAACGAGGTCTTCCTCTGTGGTCTCCACAGGGGATTCAGACATTCTTTCGTCTTGGGAGATGCAAGACGAGCCTGCATTCAAGTCACTGCAGGGATATCCGGCCTTATTTCGAGTCAGGGCATCGCGGTGTCCATTCCACTTGAGGCCGCAAACTCAGGGTCCCTCTCACATACCTAGAGCTGAGAGAAGCCTCCTCTTGAGGTGCTTGTGGTAAGGTGGTATTCCTCTGGAGTCGAAGCCAGGGACTAACCTCTCATCTCGAGTTGATTTTTAGTCCACAGAGCTCTTTCGTGTTGCTACAGTGACCTCAGGATCCCTCTAGCCTTGAAACAGTGTTCTTGGGGTTTCTCTGGAGTGCCATCAAGGAAATCAAGGCTCCTTTCATGTGTGATGTGCAACACGGAATTGCTCTGCACGCAGTGCAGGGGAATCGAGCCTCATCTCGCGGCGAGGGGGAAGTCTCATGGTTTTTCTCGAGTTGCGGCGGGAACCTGGGGTATATTCTCGAGTTACGTCAGGGATGGCCCTTCCAGACACGTGTTTGTTCAGCGAAGTCAGGACTCCTGCCTAGTTGCGAGGGACAACTCGGGATTCTCCTCGAGGCTTGGCAGGGCAATTGGGACGCCTTTCCATCTGAGGCGGGAGACCAAGGGTCCCTTTGCACGTGACACAGGAATCCTGGGACTCCTATCAAGTTTCACGAGGAGTCAGGCATCGTCTCCGTTGGAGGCACTGATCTCTGCATACCTCTGGAGTTTTCAAAGGATGTGAGGCCTCCGGTCGCGATGAGGTGGGGAACTAGGTCTTTCTCTGTGGTCTCCACAGGGGATTCAGACATCCTTTCATCTTGGGAGATGCAAGACGAGCCTGCATTCAAGTCACTGCAGGGATATCCGGCCTTATTTCGAGTCAGGGCATCTTAGTGTCCATTCCACTTGAGGCCGCAAAGTCAGGGTCCCTCTCACATACCTAGAGCTGAGAGAAGCCTCCTCTTGAGGTGCTTTTGGTAAGGTGGTATTCCTCTGGAGTCGAAGCCAGGGACTAACCTCTCATCTCGAGTTGATTTTTGGTCCACGGAGCTCTTTCGTGTTGCTACAGTGACCTCAGGATCCCTCTAGCCTTGAAACAGTGTTCTTGGGGTTTCTCTGGAGTGCCATCAAGGAAATAAAGGCTCCTTTCATGTGTGATGTGCAACACGGAATTGCTCTGCACACAGTGCAGGGGAATCGGGCCTCATCTCGCGGCGAGGGGAAAGTCTCATGGTTTTTCTCGAGTTGCGACGGGAACCTGGGGTATTTTCTCGAATTACGACGGGGATGGCCCTTCCACACGTGTTTGTTCAGCAACGGCAGGACTCCTGCCTAGTTGCGAGGGACAACTCGGGATTCTCCTCGAGGCATGGCAGGGCAATTGGGACGCCTCTCCAGCTGAGGCGGGAGACCAAGGGTCCCTTTCCACGTGCCACAAGAATCCTGGGACTCCTATCAAGTTTCACGAGGAGTCAGGCATCGTCTCCTTTGGAGGCACTGATCTCCGCGTACCTCTGGAGTTTTCAAAGGATGTGAGGCCTCCGGTCGCCATGAGGTGGGAAACTAGGTCTTTCTCTGTGGTCTCCACAGGGGATTCAGACATCCTTTCGTCTTGGGAGATGCAAGACGAGCCTGCATTCAAGTCACTGCAGGGATATCCGGCCTTATTTCGAGTCAGGGCATCGCGGTGTCCATTCCACTTGAGGCCGCAAACTCAGGGTCCCTCTCACATACCTAGAGCTGAGAGAAGCCTCCTCTTGAGGTGCTTGTGGTAAGGTGTTATTCCTCTAGAGTCGAAGCCAGGGACTAACCTCTCATCTCGAGTTGATTTTTGGTCCACGGAGCACTTTCGTGTTGCTACAGTGACCTCAGGATCCCTCTAGCCTTGAAACAGTGTTCTTGGGGTTTCTCTGGAGTGCCATCAAGGAAATCAAGGCTCCTTTCATGTGTGATGTGCAAAACGGAATTGCTCTGCACACAGTGCAGGGGAATCGGGCCTCATCTCGTGGCGAGGGGGAAGTCTCATGGTTTTTTCGAGTTGCGGCGGGAACCTGAGGTATATTCTCGAGTTATGACGGGGATGGGCCTTCCACCCACGTGTTTGTTCAGCGACGTCAGGACTCCTGCCTAGTTGCGAGGGACAACTCGGGATTCTCCTCGAGGCTTGGCAGGGCAATTGGGACGCCTCTCCAGCTGAGGCGGGAGACCAAGGGTCCCTTTCCACGTGCCACAGGAATCCTGGGACTCCTGTCAAGTTTCACGAGGAGTCAGGCATCGTCTCCTTTGGAGGCACTGATCTCCGCGTACCTCTGGAGTTTTCAAAGGATGTGAGGCCTCCGGTCGCGATGAGGTGGGGAACTAGGTCTTTCTCTGTGGTCTCCACAGGGGATTCAGACATCCTTTCATCTTGGGAGATGCAAGACTAGCCTGCATTCAAGTCACTGCAGGGATATCCGGCCTTATTTCGAGTCAGGGCATCGCCGTGTCCATTCCACTTGAGGCCGCAAACTCAGGGTCCCTCTCACATACCTAGAGCTGAGAGAAGTCTCCTCTTGAGGTGCTTGTGGTAAGGTGGTATTCCTCTGGAGTCGAAGCCAGGGACTAACCTCTCATCTCGAGTTGATTTTTGGTCCACGGAGATCTTTCGTGTTGCTACAGTGACATCAGGATCCCTCCAGCCTTGAAACAGTGTTCTTGGGGTTTCTCTGGAGTGCCATCAAGGAAATCAAGGCTCCTTTCATGTGTGATGTGCAACACGGAATTGCTCTGCATGCAGTGCAGGGGAATCGGGCCTCATCTCGCGGCGAGGCGGAAGTCTCATGGTTTTCTCGAGTTGCGGTGGGAACCTGGGGTATATTCTCGAGTTACGCGGGGATGGCCCTTCCACACACGTGTTTGTTCAGCGACGTCAGGACTCCTGCCTAGTTGCGAGGGACAACTCGGGATTCTCCTCGAGGCTTGGCAGGGCAATTGGGATGCCTCTCCAACTGAGGAGGGAGACCAAGATTCCCTTTCCACGTGCCACAGGAATCCTGGAACTCCTATCAAGTTGCACGAGGAGTCAGGCATCGTCCCCTTTGGAGGCACTGATCTCCGCGTACCTCTGGAGTTTTCAAAGGATGTGAGGCCTCCGGTCGCCATGAGGTGGGGAACTAGGTCTTTCTCTGTGGTCTCCTCAGGGGATTTAACATCCTTTCATCTTGGGAGATGCAAGACGAGCCTGCATTCAAGTCACTGCTGGGATATCCGGCCTTATTTCGAGTCAGGGAATCGCGGTGTCCATTCCACTTGAGGCCGCAAACTCAGGGTCCCTCTCACATACCTAGAGCTGAGAGAAGCCTCCTCTTGAGGTGCTTGTGGAAAGGTGGTATTCCTCTGGAGTCGAAGCCAGGGACTAACCTCTCATCTCGAGTTGATTTTTGGTCCATGGAGCTCTAACGTGTTGCTACAGTGACCTCAGGATCACTCTAGCCTTGAAACAGTGTTCTTGGGGTTTCTATGGAGTGCCATCAAGGAAATCAAGGCTCCTTTCATGTGTGATGTGCAACATGGAATTGCTCTGCACGCAGTGCAGGGGAATCGAGCCTCATCTCGCGGCGAGGGGGAAGTCTCATGGTTTTTCTCGAGTTGCGGCGGGAACCTGGGGTATATTCTCGAGTTACGACGGGGATGGCCCTTCCACCCACGTGTTTGTTCACCGACGTCAGGACTCCTGCCTAGTTGCGAGGGACAACTCGAGATTCTCCTCGAGGCTTGGCAGGGCAATTGGGACGCCTCTCCATCTGAGGCGGGAGATGAAGAGTCCCTTTCCACGTGCCACAGGAATCCTGGGACTCCTATCAAGTTTCACGAGGAGTCAGGCATCGTCTCCGTTGGAGGCACTAATCTCCGCGTACCTCTGGAGTTTTCAAAGGATGTGAGGCCTCCTGTCGCGATGAGGTGGGGAACGAGGTCTTTCTCTGTGGTCTCCACAGGGCATTCAGACATTGTTTCGTCTTGGGAGATGCAAGACGAGCCTGCATTCAAGTCACTGCAGGGATATCCGGCCTTATTTCGAGTCAGGGCATCGCGGTGTCCATTCCACTTGAGGCCGCAACTCAGGGTCCCTCTCACATACCTAGAGCTGAGAGAAGCCTCCTCTTGAGGTGCTTGTGGTAAGGTGGTATTCCTCTGGAGTCGAAGCCAGGGACTAACCTCTCATCTCGAGTTGATTTTTGGTCCACGGAGCACTTTCGTGTTGCTACAGTGACCTCAGGATCCCTCTAGCCTTGAAACAGTGTTCTTGGGGTTTCTCTGGAGTGCCATCAAGGAAATCAAGGCTCCTTTCATGTGTGATGTGCAACACGGAATTGCTC
Organism: Cervus elaphus; assembly: GCF_910594005.1. NCBI lineage: Eukaryota > Metazoa > Chordata > Mammalia > Artiodactyla > Cervidae > Cervus > Cervus elaphus. The sequence goes on from NC_057838.1 coordinate 9,993,353, forward strand.
TGCACGCAGTGCAGGGGAATCGGGCCTCATCTCGAGGCGAGGGGGAAGTCTCATGGTTTTTTCGAGTTGCGGTGGGAACCTGAGGTATATTCTCGAGTTATGACGGGGATGGGCCTTCCACACACGTGTTTGTTCAGCCACGTCAGGACTCCTGCCTAGTTGCGAGGGACAACTCGGGATTCTCCTCGAGGCTTGGCAGGGCAATTGGGACGCCTCTCCAGCTGAGGCGGGAGACCAAGCGTCCCTTTCCACGTGCACAGGAATCCTGGGACTCCTATCAAGTTTCACGAGGAGTCAGGCATCGTCTCCTTTGGAGGCACTGATCTCTGCGTACCTCTGGAGTTTTCAAAGGATGTGAGGCCTCCGGTCGCGATGAGGTGGGGAACTAGGTCTTTCTCTGTGGTCTCCACAGGGGATTCAGACATCCTTTCATCTTGGGAGATGCAAGACGAGCCTGCATTCAAGTCACTGCAGGGATATCCGGCCTTATTTCGAGTCAGGGCATCGCCGTGTCCATTCCACTTGAGGCCGCAAACTCAGGGTCCCTCTCACATACCTAGAGCTGAGAGAAGCCTCCTCTTGAGGTGCTTTTGGTAAGGTGGTATTCCTCTGGAGTCGAAGCCAGGGACTAACCTCTCATCTCGAGTTGATTTTTGGTCCACGGAGCTCTTTCTTGTTGATACAGTGACCTCAGGATCCCTCTAGCCTTGAAACAGTGTTCTTGGGGTTTCTCTGAAGTGCCACCAAGGAAATAAAGGCTCCTTTCATGTGTGATGTGCAACACGGAATTGCTCTGCACACAGTGCAGGGGAATTGGGCCTCATCTCGCGGAGAGGGGGAAGTCTCATGGTTTTTCTCGAGTTGCGACGGGAACCTGGGGTATTTTCTCGAATTACGACGGGGATGGCCCTTCCACACACGTGTTTGTTCAGTGACGTCAGGACTCCTGCCTAGTTGCGAGGGACACCTCGGGATTCTCCTCGAGGCTTGGCAGGGCAATTGGGACGCCTCTCCAGCTGAGGCGGGAGACCAAGGGTCCCTTTCCACGTGCCACAGGAATCCTGGGACTCCTATCAAGTTTCACGAGGAGTCAGGCATCGTCTCCGTTGGAGGCACTGATCTCCGCGTACCTCTGGAGTTTTCAAAGGATGTGAGGCCTCCGGTCGCGATGAGGTCGGGAACGAGGTCTTTCTCTGTGGTTTCCACAGGGGATTCAGACATCCTTTCGTCTTGGGAGATGCAAGACGAGCCTGCATTCAAGTCACTGCAGGGATATCCGGCCTTATTTCGAGTCAGGGCATCGCGGTGTCCATTCCACTTGAGGCCGCAAACTCAGGGTCCCTCTCACATACCTAGAGCTGAGAGAAGCCTCCTCTTGAGGTGCTTGTGGTAAGGTGGTATTCCTCTGGAGTCGAAGCCAGGGACTAACCTCTCATCTCGAGTTGATTTTTGGTCCACGGAGCTCTTTCGTGTTGCTACAGTGACCTCAGGATCCCTCTAGCCTTGAAACAGTGTTCTTGGGGTTTCTCTGGAGTGCCATCAAGGAAATCAAGGCTCCTTTCATGTGTGATGTGCAACACGGAATTGCTCTGCACGCAGTGCAGGGGAATCAGGCCTCATCTCGCGGCGAGGGGGAAGTCTCATGGTTTTTCTCGAGTTGCGGCGGGAACCTGGGGTATATTCTCGAGTTACGTCAGGGATGGCCCTTCAGGACACGTGTTTGTTCAGCGAAGTCAGGACTCCTGCCTAGTTGCGAGGGACAACTCGGGATTCTCCTCGAGGCTTGGCAGGGCAATTGGGACGCCTCTCCAGGTGAGGCGGGAGACCAAGTGTCCCTTTGCACGTGACACAGGAATCCTGGGACTCCTATCAAGTTTCACGAGGAGTCAGGCATCGTCTCCTTTGGAGGCACTGATCTCTGCGTACCTCTGGAGTTTTCAAAGGATGTGAGGCCTCCGGTCACGATGAGGTGGGGAACTAGGTCTTTCTCTGTGGTCTCCACAGGGGATTCAGACATCCTTTCGTCTTGGGAGAAGCAAGACGAGCCTGCATTCAAGTCACTGCAGGGATATCTGGCCTTATTTCGAGTCAGGGCATCTTAGTGTCCATTCCACTTGAGGCCGGAAAGTCAGGGTCCCTCTCACATACCTAGAGCTGAGAGAAGCCTCCTCTTGAGGTGCTTGTGGTAAGGTGGTATTCCTCTGGAGTCGAAGCCAGGGACTAACCTCTCATCTCGAGTTGATTTTTGGTCCACGGAGCTCTTTCGTGTTGCTACAGTGACCTCAGGATCCCTCTAGCCTTGAAACAGTGTTCTTGGGGTTTCTCTGGAGTGCCACCAAGGAAATAAAGGCTCCTTTCATGTGTGATGTGCAACACGGAATTGCTCTGCACGCAGTGCAGGGGAATCGGGCCTCATCTCGCGGCGAGGGGGAAGTCTCATGGTTTTTCTCGAGTTGCGACGGGAACCTGGGGTATTTTCTCAAATTACGACGGGGATGGCCCTTCCACACGTGTATGTTCAGCAACGGCAGGACTCCTGCCTAGTTGCGAGGGACAACTCGGGATTCTCCTCGAGGCTTGGCAGGGCAATTGGGACGCCTCTCCAGCTGAGGCGGGAGACCAAGGGTCCCTTTCCACGTGCCACAGGAATCCTGGGACTCCTATCAAGTTTCACGAGGAGTCAGGCATCGTCTCCTTTGGAGGCACTGATCTCCGCGTACCTCTGGAGTTTTCAAAGGATGTGAGGCCTCCGGTCGCCATGAGGTGGGAAACTAGGTCTTTCTCTGTGGTCTCCACAGGGTATTCAACATCCTTTCATCTTGCGAGATGCAAGACGAGCCGGCATTGAAGTCACTGCAGGGATATCCGGCCTTATTTCGAGTCAGGGAATCGCGGTGTTCATTCCACTTGAGGCCGCAAACTCAGGGTCCCTCTCACATACCTAGAGCTGAGAGAAGCCTTCTCTTGAGGTGCTTGTGGAAAGGTGGTATTCCTCTGGAGTCGAAGCCAGGGACTAACCTCTCATCTCGAGTTGATTTTTGGTCCATGGAGCTCTTTCGTGTTGCTACAGTGACCTCAGGATCCCTCTAGCCTTGAAACAGTGTTCTTGGGGTTTCTATGGAGGTCCATAGAGGAAATCAAGTCTCCTTTCATGTGTGATGTGCAACCCGGAATTGCTCTGCAGGCAGTGCAGGAGAATTGAGCCTCATCTCGTGGCGAGGGGGAAGTCTCATGGTTTTTCTCGAGTTGCGGCGGGAACCTGGGATATATTCTCGAGTTACGACGGGGATAGCCCATCCACCCACGTGTTTGTTCAGCGACGTCAGGACTCCAGCCTAGTTGCGAGGGACAACTCGGGATTCTCCTCGAGGCTTGGCAGGGCAATTGGGACGCCTCTCCAGCTGAGGCGGGAGACGAAGGGTCCCTTTCCACGTGCCACAGGAATCCTGGGACTCCTATCATGTTTCACGAGGAGTCAGGCATCGTCTCCGTTGGAGGCACTGATCTCCGCGTGCCTCTGGAGTTTTCAAAGGATGTGAGGCCTCCGGTCGCGATGAGGTGGGGAACGAGGTCTTTCTCTGTGGTCTCCACAGGGGATTCAGACATCCTTTCGTCATGGGAGATGCAAGACGAGCCTGCATTCAAGTCACTGCAGGGATATCCGGCCTTATTTCGAGTCAGGGCATCGCGGTGTCCATTCCACTGGAGGCCGCAAACTCAGGGTCCCTCTCACATACCTAGAGCTGAGAGAAGCCTCCTCTTGAGGTGCTTGTGGTAAGGTGTTATTCCTCTAGAGTCGAAGCCAGGGACTAACCTCTCATCTCGAGTTGATTTTTGGTCCACGGAGCACTTTCATGTTGCTACAGTGACCTCAGGATCCCTCTAGCCTTGAAACAGTGTTCTTGGGGTTTCTCTGGAGTGCCATCAAGGAAATCAAGGCTCCTTTCATGTGTGATGTGCAAAACGGAATTGCTCTGCACGCAGTGCAGGGGAATCGGGCCTCATCTCGTGGCGAGGGGGAAGTCTCATGGTTTTTTCGAGTTGCGGCGGGAACCTGAGGTATATTCTCGAGTTATGACGGGGATGGGCCTTCCACACACGTGTTTGTTCAGCCACGTCAGGACTCCTGCCTAGTTGCGAGGGACAACTCGGGATTCTCCTCGAGGCTTGGCAGGGCAATTGGGACGGCTCTCCAGCTGAGGCGGGAGACCAAGGGTCCCTTTCCACGTGCCACAGGAATCCTGGGACTCCTGTCAAGTTTCACGAGGAGTCAGGCATCGTCTCCTTTGGAGGCACTGATCTCCGCGTACCTCTGGAGTTTTCAAAGGATGTGAGGCATCCGGTCGCCATGAGGTGGGGAACTAGTTCTTTCTCTGTGGTCTCCACAGGGGATTCAGACATCCTTTCATCTTGGGAGATGCAAGACGAGCCTGCATTCAAGTCACTGCAGGGATATCCAGCCTTATTTCGAGTCAGGGCATCGCCGTGTCCATTCCACTTGAGGCCGCAAACTCAGGGTCCCTCTCACATACCTAGAGCTGAGAGAAGCCTCCTCTTGAGGTGCTTGTGGTAAGGTGGTATTCCTCTGGAGTCGAAGCCAGGGACTAACCTCTCATCTCGAGTTGATTTTTGGTCCACGGAGATCTTTCGTGTTACTACAGTGACATCAGGATCCCTCCAGCCTTGAAACAGTGTTCTTGGGGTTTCTCTGGAGTGCCATCAAGGAAATCAAGGCTCCTTTCATGTGTGATGTGCAACACGGAATTGCTCTGCATGCAGTGCAGGGGAATCGGGCCTCATCTCGCGGCGAGGGGGAAGTCTCATGGTTTTCTCGAGTTGCGGTGGGAACCTGGGGTATATTCTCGAGTTACGCGGGGATGGCCCTTCCACACACGTGTTTGTTCAGCGACGTCAGGACTCCTGCCTAGTTGCGAGGGACAATTCGGGATTCTCCTCGAGGCTTGGCAGGGCAATTGGGATGCCTCTCCAACTGAGGAGGGAGACAAAGATTCCCTTTCCACGTGCCACAGGAATCCTGGAACTCCTATCAAGTTTCACGAGGAGTCAGGCATCGTCCCCTTTGGAGGCACTGATCTCCGCGTACCTCTGGAGTTTTCAAAGGATGTGAGGCCTCCGGTCGCGATGAGGTGGGGAACTAGGTCTTTCTCTGTGGTCTCCTCAGGGGATTTAACATCCTTTCATCTTGGGAGATGCAAGACGAGCCTGCATTCAAGTCACTGCTGGGATATCCGGCCTTATTTCGAGTCAGGGAATCGCGGTGTCCATTCCACTTGAGGCCGCAAACTCAGGGTCCCTCTCACATACCTAGAGCTGAGAGAAGCCTCCTCTTGAGGTGCTTGTGGAAAGGTGGTATTCCTCTGGAGTCGAAGCCAGGGACTAACCTCTCATCTCGAGTTGATTTTTGGTCCATGGAGCTCTAACGTGTTGCTACAGTGACCTCAGGATCCCTCTAGCCTTGAAACAGTGTTCTTGGGGTTTCTATGGAGTGCCATCAAGGAAATCAAGGCTCCTTTCATGTGTGATGTGCAACACGGAATTGCTCTGCACGCAGTGCAGGGGAATCGGGCCTCATCTCGCGGCGAGGGGGAAGTCTCATGGTTTTTCTCGAGTTGCGGCGGGAACCTGGGGTATATTCTCGAGTTACGACGGGGATGGCCCTTCCACCCACGTGTTTGTTCACCGACGTCAGGACTCCTGCCTAGTTGCGAGGGACAACTCGAGATTCTCCTCGAGGTTTGGCAGGGCAATTGGGACGCCTCTCCAGCTGAGGCGGGTGACGAAGAGTCCCTTTCCACGTGCCACAGGAATCCTGGGACTCCTATCAAGTTTCACGAGGAGTCAGGCATCGTCTCCGTTGGAGGCACTGATCTCCGCATACCTCTAGAGTTTTCAAAGGATGTGAGGCCTCCGGTCGCGATGAGGTGGGGAACGAGGTCTTTCTCTGTGGTCTCCACAGGGCATTCAGACATTGTTTCGTCTTGGGAGATGCAAGACGAGCCTGCATTCAAGTCACTGCAGGGATATCCGGCCTTATTTCGAGTCAGGGCATCGCGGTGTCCATTCCACTTGAGGCCGCAAACTCAGGGTCCCTCTCACATACCTAGAGCTGAGAGAAGCCTCCTCTTGAGGTGCTTGTGGTAAGGTGGTATTCCTCTGGAGTCGAAGCCAGGGACTAACCTCTCATCTCGAGTTGATTTTTGGTCCACGGAGCTCTTTCGTGTTGCTACAGTGACCTCAGGATCCCTCTAGCCTTGAAACAGTGTTCTTGGGGTTTCTCTGGAGTGCCATCAAGGAAATCAAGGCTCCTTTCATGTGTGATGTGCAACACGGAATTGCTCTGCACACAGTGCAGGGGAATCGGGCCTCATCTCGTGGCGAGCGGGAAGTCTCATGGTTTTTTCGAGTTGCGGTGGGAACCTGAGGTATATTCCAGAGTTATGACGGGGATGGGCCTTCCACACACGTGTTTGTTCAGCCACGTCAGGACTCCTGCCTAGTTGCGAGGGACAACTCGGGATTCTCCTCGAGGCTTGGCAGGGCAATTGGGACGCCTCTCCAGCTGAGGCGGGAGACCAAGCGTCCCTTTCCACGTGCACAGGAATCCTGGGACTCCTATCAAGTTTCACG